>NC_132780.1:128724829-138724829 GCF_048418805.1 Vulpes vulpes
TTCCAGTTTCCCCACGTCCTGGCTAACACTTATTATTGCCCATTTTTTGGACCGTAGCCATCCTAATGGGTGTGAGGTGGCATCTTAACCGTGGCTTTGGTTTGCATTTCTCTGATGACTAGTGATGTTGAGCTCCCTCTCATGTGCTTATTGGCCTTCGGTGTGTCTTCCTGTTGAAATGTCTACTCAAGTCCTCGGCCAGTGTTTTAATTGAGTTGTTTGTTTGAAGTTGCTTCTTCACGTGTGAGATCCTCTCTCCTCCACCCACTGCTCCCAGGCTTGACAGCCTCTGACCAAATAGCCTCCTCGGAACACTTGTGACTCTGAACACATCATCATCATCATCAGGAACAGAACGCTGGAGACCAAGGGCAGTCTCATGACACTTGTCCTTGGAGAAACACTACTAATGACCAGGTATGGATGGAGATGTCCGGTAGCTGTCACTGGGGGTTTTAAGAAGGTGACTGCCTGTTTGTCCTACTGTTATATTCTATGTTTCGTCAGTGTTTCTGGCTTCATTCTTCCCACAAGAGGATGGATGATGTGCGGTACTTCAAATAGACCAAATTATGCTCCTTCGGAACAAGTAGGAAGATTATAAAGTCCTTTCCTCAGAGACTGCCCTTTTCACACAAGATAAAAAGCAACAATCTTACAAGAAGGGAGGCATGAGGAGGGGAGAAGAGCCCTGCCATTTACTGAACATCGACTGTGATCGGGACCTGAGCTGGGCAGTGCACTCGTGATCTTTGCATCATTGATCCTTGCATCATTCCCATCAGGCAGGTTGTTAGCCGAGTTCACACAGGGGGACCAAGAGGCTCAGGGGTGGGCTAACTTGCCAAGGTCAATCAGTGACAGGTAGAGGTGGAAAACCCCCTATGAGTCTGAGCCCTTTCTGGGACAGTGAGTGCTCCTGCTCCTGCTGCCGGGACCACACCTGGTGCTAAGGTTGGCGCCGAGAGCCTGTTTCAAGAAGAAAACACCACTTGGTCGATCTCTGCTCTTCTCAGTCTCTCCTTCTCTGCTGGACGTTTCCATTCTACCTCCGACATGGTTAATCCCCTGTCATTCTAGAAAGCCAAGACTTGCCTTCTCTCCAATCTCTCCCTCTGGGAACCTGCCTCCTACGCCTGCTCCTTCTACTCCCTTCCCACACCACTGAGAGGTCCTTGTCATGGGCTTCCCTAGACCCACGGACCTTACCCATTAACCACCCATTATTTTTAAACTCTGCTCCCCACTGCCCCTCCAAACACTCTGTCCTGCTGCCTCTAAGGCCATCCCTTTGGTTGACTCTTCTACCTCTGTCTGCCTCAGTAGTAAGTGGGGGAAATAGGCTGCCATTTTGAACATCCTTCTTACATCACTCTGCACCCAGACCCCTTGAGACTCTAATGGAAGTTATGAGCTGTCTCCTTGGAAAAGTGTACAGCACATTTCCACGTACCTTACATGCGATTTCAGAGAATTCATAGGCTGCACCTTCTGTACTTGAGGTGCAGAGAGGCTGCTTTAATGGGTGGGGCTTAAGGACTCCAGATTAAGCGCCATTGCTGGACCATCTCCCCTTTACCTGTTCTTTCTTAGACCATTACCCCCACCCAGACCTTTCTCCTCAACTCAGATCCTGATTTCAGGCTCCATGGGACAGTCCACATTATGGTCCCACAGGGCTGAAACACAGTCTGTCCAAAATGAGCCCGCCCCCTTGCTTCTTACTGCCTTCCTCCACTCCCATGTTCTCCATGTTCTCTGGTCTTTTTTTTTTTTTTTTTTTTTTTAAGAGAAAGAGCATGAGGAGCAGCAGAGGGAGCAAGAGAATCTTAAGCAGGGTCCACATGTAGCACGGAACCTGACTCGGGGCTCAATCTCACCACTCTGAGATCATGACTTGAGCCAAAATCAAGAGTCAATGCTTTAACTGCCTGAGCCACCCAGGTGCCCCTCTGGTCCTCTTCATGGTACCCACCATCCACTGGGTCACCCATGCTGAAAGCCTGGCTGTTCCTTTCAGGCTTTTTCTCTTTTATCACCCCTGGCATGGATTGCTAATAGCCTTCCAATGGCTGCTCCCCTCTACCTCTACCTTTACAAAAGTTTTAATTTGCATATGGGGCTCAACTCAAGACTACATTTCCCTTGCAGATAGGGGCAGCCACATGACTGCATCCTGGCCAATAGGTTATGAGTGCAAGTGATGTGTATAGCTTTTAGGTCATGTCTTTAAAGAGAAGGACTAAGCCCCTTCCTCTTTCCTGCCTTTCCTTTGGCTGGAATATGAATGTGAAAGTGGGAGTGAGAGCAGCCATTTTGGAGATGGATTGAGGAGGGCTGAGCAATTGGACAGATGGGGTCTTGGTTCCTGATACAGTCAAGCCACCATTCTAGGCTTGATGGGGAATAAACATCCACCTTGTTTAAGCTCTTGCTATTTTGGGCTCACTTTCTCATGGTGATCTAACCTGTATTGTAACAGCCCCACTGTATCACCCCACTTCCCACCATAACCAAGCCATCACCATGTTGTACTGGTTTTGCTCCTATTATCACTTCCTGATTCAGTCTCCTCTCCACTCTCACTGCCCTGTCTTAGCTAAGGCTTTCAGGGTCTCCCAGCTGAGCTATTGCTATCTATTATTTATCAAGTCTTCCTACCGTCTCCCACCCACACCCCCCAGTGATCCATCCTCTATGCTGCTGCCAGAGCTATCCATCCTCCATACCTGTGTTTCTCAACCTCAGCACTGTTGACATCTCAGTCGAAATAATTCTTTGCGGGCTGCCTGTGCCCTGGAGGGGAGCAGCATCTTTTGGGTCTGCTCAGTGGATGCCATTTGCATTCTCCAAGTTGTGACAACCAAGAGTGCCTCCACAATGCCAAATGTCCCCTGGGGGAGGAGGGGTGCAGAATCACATCTGGTTCCTAAGCAACTGCTGTCCACCAGTCTGACTCTCTGTCCCTGGCCTCACCTTCCTGTGGCCCTCCATGGCCGACAGAATGAGTCCCAGTTGGTGAGGCCCTTCCTATGTTGCAGCCTGCCCTCTTCCCAGGATGGTGTTTCTCCTAAGCCCTCATAGACACCCTGCTCCCCAGTTATCTTGAACTATTTGCCACCTGCTGAAGGTGCCAAGGTCTCTTGTGCCTTTGAACATTTGCAAATGCTATTTGTTCTTCTCAGAGGCCCAAACACCTATTCACCCTCCCAGGCTTCATCCAAGGGTCACCTTCTGGAGGAAGCCATCCTCCCATGGCCCAGGAAGGCTGGGCAGCCCCCTTGCATAGCCCCATCCCACATGTACCTTACACTCGAATATGACAGTTCATGTATCTGAGTGCCCTTCAGGACGAACTCACTAGCCAGGCCTGCCACTTACAGAATACTCAGTTTGCTGAGTGAATGTGGGGCCCCGTGGGGAGCAACCAGGACAGTTGAGGGAAGGGACCATGCATGATGTGTCTAAAGGAGTATACGTCAAGGAGGCTTTGGAAGACGGGGAACCTGTTCATGGACCCCAAACATCTGAGACGATGGCCTCCAGGTGAGGGGAGGCACCTGAGGGGGGAAGAGAACCTGTTGGTGGAGGGTCCAGGGAGGCAGGTTTCAGTGTAATAAAAAAAGTTTGAAAGAATAAACTGTGTATTTTTTGTCTTTTAAAATAATTGTTCTAAATAAAATAAAAAAAATAAATAAAATAAAATAAAATAAAATAAAATAAAATAAAATAAAATAAAATAAAATAAAATAAATAGTTGTTCTAATGATCCATGCAAGGCAGTTCAGGAATGCATTTTTATTTAAATGCAACATAAGCTGACACGCAGTTATAAAAAATCTGTGTCCATCACTGTTCCCTCCCCTGCTACTGCCGCGGGGTTGGAGCACACCCTTTGGCACCCTTTCCTGGGAATTTATACATTTATAGCCTCAGAGATCACATCTGCGCATGTGTGTACACGTGTGGGTGATCGTACACGTGTGTGAATAGAAAACTGAGCTGTAGATAGATATAAAACCTAGAGATGTGTAACTGGATGAAATTTTCTCTTGCCCGCCCTGTTCTTTCTTGTTCCTCCTCACCTGTGTTGGGGAAGTTTTTTCAATAAAACGGAGAAAATAAAAATCGGCAGAGACTTGGATGACCACCGATGTTCTCGGGCCTGTTAGGAGCGGCTGTCAGCATGAGTGACAGGGATGGCTGTTCGTTGGTTTTTGAGATTCACTGCTTCGAGGACAACCTAAAAGTCCTCCTTCAGAGAACAGCCGGGGCCTTGGGAATGAGCGGGAAGCCGGGTGGAGCCTCTCAGTCTTCTCTGCCTCCAAGAGAGCGGGGCCACTGTGTGGGGAGCAGCCAGGGCAGCAGAGCAGAGTGACCCGGGGAAGGAGAGAGGCTATTGCTACCCCAATTTACATTCCCACCCACAGCATGCGAGACCACCCACGTACTCACCAGTGCTGGGGGTTCTCCATCTTTCTATCCTGCCAAGCTACCCAAGGGATTTCACTGTGTGGACCTGACTTCCCCAACCCTGAACGGACGGAGCAGGGCCACGACTCCCTCTGTCAAGGGTGCTGTGGAGAGACTACACGACCTCCAGTTCCCGGATTCTGTGCTCATTAACTAGATTTCAAGAAACATGCACGAGTGAGAAAGATTGGGCTTCTCTGAAGACTGGGGGCTACCCTGGCCCCTTTGGTTCTCCCAGGGGGTCTGGAAAATGAGCCCTGTGGTGTACAGGGTGGTAAATCAGGTTTTTCCTTTCACCCACAGATCTCACTTCTGGGGGCTTCCGGGGCCATCTCGCTTTCTCTGTAGCAGAGGGTGAGCTTCCCCATGAAAGAGGGGGGTCTCAGTGAGCTAACGCTCAGAGGTTCTGTGCTGGATCCCTATAGCCACCCTCAATCTGGGGAACTGATCCTTCCTGTGTGGGTGGTTACTCTATTGGAACCCATGTCCTGTCATGAAGACCAAAGAGGATGTAGGTGCTTTGAAAACTGGGTGCTTTGTGGACAGCCAAGGGTCCCCCGTGAAACCTGAAGCTCCTGCCATACTGTGCTTCCTGCAGTGTGGCTCTGACTGTGCCTCTACTCTCCTCCAAAACCCTCAGGGTCTCCCTACAAGGGACATCACATCCCTCAGGGAGCCATCCCAGCCCTCCTCAGGGAGATCTGACACATTCCTGGGCTCCCTCCAAATTCAGTGTTGGTGGAGAGCCCTTTCTCCTTGCTCTGATCTGATGATTTTCCTTAACTCACTGCTCCCACATTTCCAGATCCCGCTCATCATTTAAGGTCGCCTTCTGCATGACACTCAAGCTGCCTCCCTCCAAATGATCCCACATTTACCCACCTTACGCTGAGAACTTCACTCTTGTGGACTTCTCAAAATCCTTACTCTGCACCAGTTTAAACACAGCCACACTTCTATCTGTAGCAGTTCTGTGTGTTTGAGCACACTGTGGTGGGAAGAACACACAACCCACAGTCCAGGGTTCGAATTTTGTTTCTGTCATTAGGCATATGATCTTGAGGAAATTAGTTAACTGTTCTGGGCCTTAGTTATCCTATTTGTAAAAAGGGGGCAGTTGCTCCCATTCACAGGATTATTGGTAGATCAGTGGTTCTCAACTCTGTGTGTGTGTGTGTGTGTGTGTGTGTGTGTGTCTGTATTCACAACCCGTAGAGACATTTTTGGTTGTTAAAAGTTGGAAGGGAAGCTACTGGTATTTAATGGGTAGAGCCCAGGGATACTTTAAAGCATCCTATAATACAGACACACCTCACTTCTTTGCACTTTGCTTTGCTGCACTTCACAGATACTGCATTTTTTACTAATTGAAGGTTTATGGCAACCGTGTGTTGAGCAAGTCTATCGGCACCATTTTCCCCACAGCATGCTCACTTCATGTCTCTGTGTCACATTTATCAAAATTCTCAATCAATTCTGATTCTCAGAATCAAAAATTCTCGCAATATTTCAAACTTTTTCATTATTGTTATATTTGTTAAGGGGATCTGTAATCAGTGATCTTTGATGGTATTTAGTATGGTAATTGGTAATTGCTTTGGAGCACCACAAACCACACCCACATGAGACAGTGATCTTAATCCATAAATGTTGTGTGTGTCCCGAATGCTCCACTGACCAGCTGTTCCCCCATCTCTCTCCCTCTCCTGGGTCCTCCTCATTCCCCGAGACACAGCAATATCGAAATTAGGCCAACGAATGGCCACCACAATGGCCTCTAAGTGTTCAAGTGAAAGGAGGAGTTGCACATCTCTCATTTTAAATCAAAAGCTAGAACTGATTAAGCTTAGTAAAGAAGGGACATTGAAAGCTGAGATGGGCCAAAAGGTAGACCTCTTGCACCAAATAGTCAAGTTCTGAATGAAAATGAAAAGTTCCTGAAGGAATTTAGGAGTGCTACTCCAGGGGACACATCACTGATTAAAAAAAACAGCCTTATCGCTGATACAGAGAAAGTCTGAGTGGTCTAGGGAGAGGATCAAACTCCGTACAACATTCCCTCAAGCCAAAGCCTAATCCAAAGCAAGGCCCTAACTCTTCAGGTCTATGAAGGCTGAGAGAGGGGAGGAAACCGCAGAAGCAAAGTTGGAAGCTAGCGGAAGTTGGTTCATGAGGTGTAAGGGAAGCAGCCGCCTCCTTAACACCAGCAAGGTGACGTGGAAGTGCTGGCGTGGAAGCTACAGCAAGTCATTCAGAGGATTAGTTCACTGGTTCGTTAATGTGCCTTCCCTAGGAGGTACATTAGTTCTTGATGGTGGCTCCCCTAAATAACAGGCTTTCAATGTAGACAAAACCGCCTTCTCTCGGAAGAAATGCCCCCTAGGACTTCCCCAGCCAGAGACGAAGTCAATGCCTGGCTTCAAGGTTCAAAGGACAGGCTGACTCGTGGTAGCGGCTAAGGCAGCTGGCGACGTGAAGTTGAAGCTAATGTTCGTTTGCCCTCTGCAAATCCTAAGACCTTTAAGAATTACGCTAGCTCTACTCAGCCTATGCTCCCTACGTGGAGTAACAGCACCGGATGACAGCCCATCTGTTTACAACATGTTTGCTGAATACTTTAAGCCCACTGTTGAGACCTACTGCTCAGAAAAGAAAATCCCTTTAAAAATATGACTGCTTGTTGATAAAGTACCTGGTACCTCAAGAGCTCTGATGGGGATGGACAATGAGGTTTTTAGGCCTGTTAGCACAACATCCATTCCACAGCTCAGGGATCAAGGAGTCATTTCTACTTTCAAGTCTTATTATTTAAGGGATATATTTCATAAGGCTATAGCTGCTATAGGTAGCAATTTCTCTGATGGGTCTGGGCAAACTAAAAACAAAAATTTTTTTTTAAAGAGTGTCTATGCCCAATGTGGGGCTTGAACTCATGACCCTGAGATTAAGAGTCACATGCTCTACTGATGGAGCCAGTCAGGTGTCCCTGGGCAATGTACATTGAAAACCTTCTGGAAAGGATTCACCATTCCAGGGCCATTAATGACATTGGTGATTCCACATTAACAGGAGTTTGAAAGGGGTTGATTCCCACCCTTATGGATGACTGCGAGGGTCAAAGACTCCAGTGGAGAAAGTAAGTGCAGATGTGGGGGAAACAGCAAGAGAACTAGAAGGCAGGCGTGAGGATGTGACTGGATTGCCGCGTCCATTCATGATAAAGGCTGAATGAATGAGGAGTTGCTTCTTACGGATGAGCAAAGAAATTGGCTTCTTGAGATAGAAACTCCTCCTGGTGCAGATGCTGTGAGGATCGTCGAAATGACAACAAAGGGTTCAGAATATTACATCAACTTCGTTGATCAAGCAGCCGCAGGGAATTGGCTCCAATTTTGAAAGAAGTTCTGCTGTGGGTTAAATGCTATCAAAGAGCACTGCGTGCTGCAGAGGAGTTTTCCCTGAAAGGAAGAGTCCGTCAATATGGCAAACTTCACTGCTGCCTTCTTTTAAGCAGTTGCCACAGCCACCCCAGTCTGCAGCTGCCGCCCCCTCATCGGTCAGCAGCCGTCCACACCAGGGCTGGACCCTCCACCAGCAAAAAGGCCATGACTTGCTGCAAGTGTGGATGCTGGCCGGCATTTATAGCAATGCAGTGTTTTTTAATTAAGATCTGTACATGTTCTAGACATAATCCTGCTGCATACCTAATGGACTACAGTACAGTGTAAACACGACTTTTACACGCACCGGGAAACAAAAAAATTCATTGGATTGGCATTATGGTGATGCATATGGTGATGCATATGATCCAGCAATGTCTTCCAGGGATGCCTGGGCCTGGGCCAGCTGCTCGCCATGAAGAATCCGCTGGCCCTGAACATCAGTCGCTGTGAGGGTGGGAAACTTGGTACAGAGAGGGGACAGGGTGTCTGTGGACCCTAATTCCCCGCAGGCGCTTCGCAAGTGTCCATCCTTCCTCTTTCCACCCCGAGGGTCAGCTTTTCCTGGGCAAGAAGAGGTATGATTCGTGCCTGTTGTGCACGTCTCCTAGGGCACAGTGGTTGAATGTTAGAGTCAGGAAGCAAGGATGGAAGATAAAGGGGAAGTGCTCTTATTCTAGCAGGTTCTAGGGAAAGGCAATTGATGCTCCCAGTGTGGGGATGAGAGGCGCCAGGGTAGTAAGAGGGAGGGAGTTCTCCAAGTGGAATAATATGGAAAGGAGGCTGGTGGTTGACGAGCTGGGGCTGGGCGCCGCCAGGAGACCCTGCAAGCTGCGCGTGTCCCGTGTCCCTCTCGGGCTCTTGTCACTTGATGGAGGTGGCGCTCTTTGTTGCGGTCCGTGAATCACGGTGCCTCCTCCGGGGAGGAATGTGCCTGATTCAGGCTGCGGGCCTTGACCCCTGCCAGCCGCCCAAGTGGCTATTTCGGTAATAACACCCGCGCTTTTATGTCTGCCTTTCATCACAGATCTCCAGGCGCAGCCCAAACATTAATTAAGGCTCCTGGCGTTCCAGGAGGCAGGTGTGTGAGTGTCACTCTCCCCATGTAGCTGGGAGGGTAAACTGAGCCGCGGAAGGGCCGGTGGCTCAGCCCAGGGCAGCTCTGCCTTCCTGAGGCTGCGATTTGGAGGAGAAGCCGGGGTGTTGCAGCCTCCCCACTGCCACCGAGACTTCCTTCTCCTCTCCCCCCAGGCCCTCCTGGTCCTACCGAGGACAGAAATGGTTTCCTGCCCCCATGAGGGCAGCAGGGAGGGGGCTTCAGCGCAGGGGTGGAGAGCGGGGAGCCTCTCATTCTTGCACAGGCCCCTTGCCTGCCTGCGTGGCACCTCTGAGGTGGGGGTGGGTGTGGGTGTGGGGGTGGGGGGGTGGGGGTGCCAGTTGGGTTAGGTAGATAACACTGTTCTTGCCAATCTTCTGGAAATTTGGAATTACTTCGAATACAAAGCTTGGAGGACACAGAGGGGAGCCCCGCTCTCCGGGCACGGCCCTTCCCTGGGGCCCAGGCGGCCCAGGCGAGCAGGGGGAGAGGGAAGCGCGTCCTTTAAAGCCCCGGGGCCCGCCCCTCCAGCCCCTCCCGCCCCTCCCGCCGCGAGCGCGCCCTGCCCCGCGGTGACTCACGCCCCGACGTTTAAATACCGGCCGCGCCGGGTCGCCGCGCTCATGCTGCAGCCGCGAGGCCCGTCCTGCTGTCGCTGCCTCTGGTCCGCGGCGGGCGGGCGCCGAGCTGCTGGTAGGTGGGCACCCCCCTCCCCGGGACCTGGGATGAGCCCCCAGGGATGCGCTCCTGCTCCTCGGGATGCGGGACGTGCTGCGGGATGCGCCCCTCGGGATGCCGGGATGCGCTCCCCGGGATGCGCCCCTCTGGACGGGCCCCTTGGGATGCGGGACGTGCCCCTCGAGATGCTGGATGCGCTTCCCCGGATGCTCCCCTCGGGATGCGCTCCTCGGGATGCCGCGATGCCGGATGTGCTGCGGGATGTGCCCCCCCGGGATGCTCCCCTCGGGATGCCGGATGGGCCCCTCCAGATGCGCCGCCCCGGGATGCACCCCCCAGGATGCCCCCCCCCCCCGGGATGCGGAATGCGCCCCACCCCGGGATCGCGCCAGGAGGGGCCGCGGGGTGCCCCCCCGCCCCCCGAGGGAGTGGGCCGGTCCTCCCTGCGCCCAGCCAGCCCCCCCCATGGACAAGCCTCCTGTCCCACGGACCCTCAGCACCCCCTGAGGTCGATCTGGGGGTGCTGACCAGATGTTCCGCAGAGCCAAAATGCATTGAAAGTTGACCAGATTAGCACACCGGTGACCCCTCGAGTTTACCTCTTTCTGGGACTAGCTCTGCTTTGGGGAAGAGTTTCTCTTTTCCAGAGACTCAGGTTATTTGAACCCTCCTTTCCCCAGCGCTCGCTGTGGGGGCGGCCCTGTCCTGCCTGGCGTGTGGGTCTGTCCAGGACCAAGGAGGGCTCCCTGGAAAGACAGATCTGTCCTCTTCGGGGGACTTAGAGTTGCCACAACAGTGGCTGCAGCCGAAGGCTGCTGCTGGGTTCAGATTCCCAGTTTGGACTTAAGCTGTGGTCTCAGAATTGCTTCGGGCCCTAAGTCTGTGTGTGGCTTAGGCACCCCTGTTCTGGGGGCCCCCACTGGGCAGCGGGCCGCGTCGGGTGTGGCCAGGCTGCTGTCCTGAGCAGGGGAGCAGAGCCGGGGACGGGCTTGTGATGCGGGTGGTGTGATTTAACACGGTGACTCTGGTAGCTCTCCTGGCATCTCTGCTCTAATGCAGAGGCAGGAGCAAGGCCAACGAACCAGCTGAGGAAAACCAGAACTTTTCTAGAACTTTCCCACCTGTGCCAAAGTGTGAGAGCCAGTCTGCCTCCAGGGCCAAATGTGTTACCCCAGGGCAGGCTGCGATGCTGGAGATGGTGTCTCCCAGCCTGAAGGTGCTAGATGCCTGCCTCCAGGATTCCCTGGGATTATCTCACCCTCCCCAGCGGCTTCCAGATGTGCTGGCTGCCACTGCCTCCATAACTGAGAAACTGTCGCATGGCCGTCACCTCTTTCATTGTGCACTGGCTGGACATCCGGGTGCATTCCGGGCCAGAAAGGCCCATTCGCCTGTGGTCTCGAGTCGCGCGACTCTACAATGGTGAGACAAGCCTGTGAGAGAGGTCGGGGGGCTAGGGGGCCCCAAAGCCTCCCGCAGGGCTGGCTGGCTCAGTACCTGCAGGGGGGTGGGCTGCGGGGGAGCAGAAGTGCGGCGAGCCGAGGGGAGGCCGTCCCACCCGTGTCCGGCCAGTGCACATCCAGGCTGCCGGCACGTGGCAGGTGGCCTCCCGGAGGCCTGACGGCGAGGGAACGACGGCAAGCTCCTGGCCTCACTGCCTCGTCTCTGGGCTTTGAGGACACGGGGTTTAGAAACTGCTTCCGAGGTGCTTGCTGGAGGCGTTCGTCCGCCTCCTTCTTATGCGGGTGCATGAGGTGTCACCCTGAGGACGGGCTGTAACTTCTCGCATCCAGGCCCCGAGCAGGAGCTCCTTGCTCCGCTGGCAAGTCGGTGTCTCCTGCCGCTTTTGCCACGTTAATTGTAGGTCCTCTCTGGCCTCTGCAGGAAGCCCTCCCTCCCCTAACCCTGGGGCTGGAAAGGACTTGCTTTTTCTTACTTATTTTCTTTTTTAAACAAATGAACAATATTTTGGCTTTGAAGGCCCAGGAGAGATGAGGTCAACAATGGGGCCAGGTGGGGAACAGCTGTCCCTTGGGGCTTCAGGGTGCTTTGTATTTAGGGTAGAGCATTCTTAATGTGGGCAAATCCCTGAAGGGACCGTGTGTTGAGATTACGGGATTAACACTTTCGGGCAACCCCTTTTGTTCCTTCCCTCTACTCTTTCAGGCCCCTCATGTGAAATTGAGCTATAGGAGCATCAGAGCAGCTTTAAGGAAGAACAAACATCCCTCCAAACTGTGGAGCCTGGGAGCTGGGAGGAGCACTTGACCCTGGTTAATAATGCTGGGCAGCTGGCGGGTGGAATGTATATGAGCCTGGGATCATTTTGGGACAGAGGGAGTAAAGCTCCCTCCCCCCACCCCCGCCCCTTCCAGGCATTGCCAGACACATGATTGATAATGTCCTGAATCCTCATGATGAGATTCAGGGATTCACTGAGCTCTGCGCTTAGGTAGAGTCCTGATCTGGGTGTCAGAAATCTTCAAATGACTGTATGACCTTGGACAAGTCCCCTCCTCCCTCTGCGCCCTGTAGTGTAACCGTCTACAAAACAGCCAGGTGGTTTGACTGGAGAGCCTCAAGAGCCCTTCCACCTCTGATGCCCGGAGCTCTGAGCGCCGCTTCTGGAAGTGGCCTCTACTGCTGGGTTCAGTTTAGCTCCCATCTCAGATTTTTGCCGGGGGGTGCAGAAAAGGGCCCTGGAAGGGAATATTCATAGAGGTCGCTAGGCGCAGTTGTGGCCCAACCTTCAGCCTCCCTGATCCTCAGTTCAGTCTCTCTGTTGGTGGCAGTAAATGACCCAGGTCATGTGTTTAAGCCGGGCTGGACCCCAACGGGGGCTTCTGAGTGTAGACCATAGGCACCTGCAACAGACTCACCTGGCAGAGCACTGGGCCCACCCAGACGGAGGAGTCAGGATCTCTGTGGGTGGAGTCTCCAGAAATCCTGATTTTACTCAACAGCACAGCAAGCAGGAATTGTCATTGACATTTATTGGGCATCTGTATTGTGCCAAGAACGACTCTAAGTGCTTCGCAGGCAGTGCTCACCTCGGCCTTACAGCCACACTGCTGTGAGGTCAGTTTTATGAAGCAAGTGTTCCAGGATCTTCCAGGTGATTTTATGAACTGATGTGGGGTGTATGGTGGTTACCCCCTGTTTAGTGAGATGGGGATGTCTGGCTGCACTGAGCCTCTCAATTGATGACTTCAGACTCATTGGGCTGAGCATTGATGAGCAGCTTTTAATTTTTTAAAAAAATTTTATTTATTCATGAGAGACACACAGAGAGAGGCAGAGACACAGGCAGAGGGAGAAGCAGGCTCCATGCAGGGAGCCCGATGGGGGACTTGATCCCGGGACCCCGGGATCACGACCTGAGCTGAAGGCAGATGCTCAACCGCTGAGCCGCCCAGGGGCCGGATGAGCAGCTTGATCGAGACCCATACTGGCTGGAGGGGGTGGATCAGAACCCCTCACAACTCCCAGGCTGCCACCTCCCTCAGCTGGATTGGGCACCGTGTCCCTGTGGATGACACCACGTTTAGGGAGACCTCTCTGGGAAGAGGGCTCGGCCCAGTGAGGGAGATCTTCTCTCCGTGTCTCAGCTCCCCTCAGGGCCCTGGATGGTGGCAGGACCAGACACTCACTCCTGAGTCCCATGAAATGGCTCTTGGCTCTTTGGGTGCCCTGATTAACACGTGGGTTTGCCCTGCCGGGAACACTCTGAGACAATGTAGTAGGGTGTGAGTTCCCCCAGCGTCACATGAAGGTGGCGCCAGGCCAGGTGGCGTTGTCAGCCATTTGGGTGACCTATATGGGAGGGAGGATGGTGGGTCTTCAGGCCAGATTTCCTTTCTGTCTCTGGTCACAAGACATGAGAGCCAACAAGGACCCTTGGAAGTCTTCACGGGAGGAGAAAGTAGGGTCCAGAGAATTTACCCAAACTCACACTCCAGTTTAGTGTCGGGACCAGAGTAGCAGCACATCTGTCTGCCAGGCTCTTTCCAGAAGCTTTGCTCCGTGGCACTGACATAGAAGGCATCTCCTCCCAGGGCATGTCATGTTTAAGGGATGCGAATGATGGTAATAAGCTGAAAAGGTGCCAACCCGCCAACCAACAAAGCAAAGGGCTTCAAGGCTAATTATGGGTTCACTCATGAGTCACAGGCAGCTCTCGCTGAAGGGACTCACAGCCCAAGTGCCTGGGCCAAGCGCTTCTACTCCCGGGGAGGGTCCGGGTGAGCTGTCTATGGGTCCGCTCAGCTCACTGAGGTCCTGGGCCAGCGACAGACCCCAGGCTGGCCCACCCCTTGGGACGGGGGCTGGACTGAGTAGCTGCAGAGATGGAGAAGGCACTCGGCCGCCTGGGGGAGGAGGGTATAATTAGGGTAACTTCGTGGGTCTTTAACTGGCATCTGTCACGGCTGCCAAGCGGCCCTGGGCAGCGTGGGCTATTAGGCGGCTGCGTGCCGGCTGCTGAGGGCCAGGGCCGCTGAGCACGCCCGCGCTCGCTCCCCATCCTGGCCGGGCTGGCTGTCCAGGCGCCTCTGCGCCCCCACCCCCAGGGCTCTGCAGCTGGGGTGTGGAAGGCCCCGCGGACGGCCTCTGGAGCAGTCCATGCCTGTGGCAGTAGCAAGTGCTGGAAAACAGGAAACCACCGCATGTGGTGCTGGGGTGGACTCCACAGACAGAAGGATTTATAAAAAGGAAAATCTGCAAATTCTTGCAATATTTGTCAAGCTGAGTGTGGTCCATTTTAAACAACAGTGGCTCTGTTCCCATAAGGGAATTATCTTTTCTCTCTTCCTCCCAAGCCATGAGGCACCCTCCCCTGGCCCTGAGCCCTTCCTGGGGCTGGCTTGATGCCCCCGCCCCAGCTGGGGAGCGCAGATGCAGAGAAGGTCCGGCATGGGTCCTCAGAGGGCATCGCATCCCACGCCCTCATTGACAGCTGGGGAGATTTGACAGACACTGCCTGGGGCTTGCCACATTATGGACCCAGAATTTAGTCTCTGACATTTAGGGTACGGCACCATTTTGAAGCAGGTTGAGCAGAGTAGACATTAAAAATACACAAGTACTAGCTCGTGCGTCTCCAGGAGCAAATAGAGCTGCGCTTTTGTGAGTCAGTCCAGGGGTGTGAGTGTCCCCCCCATGCGTGTGCCAAGGGGAGGGGCACCCCCCACCTGCCCACATGGAGCCCTGGCAGCACAGGCACAATGGTCCCAGTAGCTGGATCCCATATCCTTGCTCTGGGACTCAGCCTTAGAATCCCGAAGCCTTGGGGAGAGGCGGGGCGTTCAGTACCCTACCAGGCGTAGGGATCTTCTTGTCGCCTCCTTTCCAGCCTGTGGCTGCTCAGCCTCTGCTCTAACTCCATGGGTTGTCCATCCTGATTCAGACAAGCTCTCCTCAGTGGTGAGCTGAAATCTGCTGCCCCACAGCTTCGGCACACGTTTGTGACCCCTGGAGCCACAGTGAATCCCAGGGCGGTCCTTTGTGTATCCTTGGAAAGTGCCAGTAGCTTCCTTAACAGATCTCTTCTTCCAGCTCTCCGTGCATCCATGTTCCTTCAACGGATGCTCAGATATTCCGGTTTCTGGATCCCCTCACCATGCCCTTGCCCTCCTCTGAGGCCTTCGAGAGACTGGTCTGTTAGTAGCCCTCCTGACGTTCAGAGTGGCCCTGGGCACAGCAGCACAGCTGCGGCCTGATGAGGACAGTGCAGGGGAAGAGCATCGCTTCCCTTGTCCCACACTTCATCCTTGTGGGTGCAGGCGAGGAGCACACGGGTTGTGCTGGGCAGTCTCCTTTCTCTGTTACCATCAATGAAAAGCCTTAAGTCTTTGTCTTGGGATGGGTGCTGAGACACCTTTTCTGTGTGCCCTCTGTAGACCGCTCATTTCCTCTCCCAAGTTCTGGACCTGACTTTTGTCTGTGCGAGTTTGTCCTTTTAGTGTGTGTCCATGCAGAGGCCCCGGTCCTCTGCATCCCCAGGACTGTTGGCCACATTATTATTCTTTCTTTCCTCCCTCATTTCATGTACCTATTCAGGTCCTTAATGCCAAATCACAACAGGTCAGGGCTTGGATGGTTGTGAATAAACGAAAAATCAAGGTCTGGGTGGATGAGGATGAACTTGGGTTCTGTCCCCAGGGCAGGCTTGTTGGGGGTGGGGAGGGTGGGCGCAGGAAAAAAGGTGCATTGAGTTAAGACCAGGTTGGGAAGCCTGGATTATTCTGAGTTATGGGCCAGGTCTAGGACTCCATGAGTTCAGGAAGAGAGACCAGAGAAATGCCTTCTCCACCCAGCCAGTTTATGCCCTACACGCCATCATTTGAAATTCCTTCCTCTGACTCAGGATTTTTGCTCATTAAAAGGAAGGGCATTAAAGTAACACTCAAAGTAATCACCCAAGAGTCTGGAGATCCAGGCTTTAAGCTCTGAGCCTCACTTTCCCTGCTTCCTTCATCCCCATAAATAGTGGGAATGTATGTATGATCATCCATCCTCCTGTTTGCTCTTCTCAGTGGTCTCAAGAGGGGGCAGAGGTTATCATCCCAACTTAACACATGAGGACGGTGAGCTTGAAGCTTCAAGTTTCCTTCAAGATCGAACAGCTAGTTGTGGTTCTTAACTATTCGTGGAGGGGGGCTCAGTGCCCATACCTCCTGTCTCCACCGCATTGTATACATTATCTATAGATATGTATGTAGATAATTCCCACCACCCCTGACCTCAAACATCGAACCCTTCATGAGTTTGCTTCCATGCCCAGACCAGCACCACGCCTGCGGGAGCATCTGGCCCTACCACCTCTGGGCTCAAAGCGCATCGTAAGTTTTCCTGGACCTCCTCGAGGTCACTCATGGTTTGGTGTGGAAACTGGACCTGGTAGTACCAGAGGCAGGCCCCTCGAACTGGCCGAGCTGCTACAGCCCCTTCAGTGAGACGGGAAGTAGCGCAGAGAATTGTCTTTCATTGAGAAGGTGGTTTGAATTAAACCTAAATGAAGCACGTGCGAGGGGGTCAAGGCAAGGCCAGGTGGTCACTCACAGCGATGGGGGTGGGACCCAGGCAGAGGAAAAAGCTGAGCTTGCCGGATCGGCAGTGCGTCCCACCTTTGTTGGCTGCTGCTATTTTCCCAGCAGACCCCCAAATTTGTGGTCTTAGCATCTCCTCCCAGGTTCAGGCCCTATTTATTTGGTCTCATTTCCCATCTGTTTCTCCTGAGGAGGTCATGTTCAACCAGCAAGTTCAGGTGCTTTGGGGGATAGATAGATGCATCTGCTCCGGGGATTTTATAACCAGACAAGATACTGTTCCTGCCTTAAGGAACCTCTAGGGATGAAAGATGAACATCCCTGCCCTTGAAAAGCTTATTGGCTAGAGAAGGACACAGACAGGAACACAACAAATGCCACACAGAGCCAGCCGTGGCACGGCCATAATGGGCACTGGGGAGCCACCTGCGTGGGAGGGTAACTAATGCTGATCACAGATCTGGGGAAGCTTCCTGGAGGTGACTGCATTTGAGCTGGACTTGGAAGTACGGGCAGGACTCAGATAAGGACCAAGAGTACTCTGGGTGGAGGCAGTTGCTTGGGCAAGGGCATAGGGAGAAGGTGAAGACGCTTGATGACTAGACCACAGGTGGCGTAAGTCGGGGCGTGGTGATGGAGTTCAAAGGCAAGCCAGATGTTGGCTTAAACCCCCAGCAGTGCGGTGAGGTGATCCTGACTAGGTTGCTGTCTCCCCTTGCAGAGACCATGCCGCTGAAACACTACCTTCTTTTGCTGGTGGGCTGCCAGGCCTGGAGCGCGGGGCTGGCCTACTACGGCTGCCCAAGTGAGTGCACCTGCTCCAGAGCCTCCCAGGTGGAGTGCACCGGGGCGCGCATCGTGACAGTGCCCGCTCCCCTGCCCTGGAACGCCATGAGCCTGCAGATCCTCAACACGCACATCACTGAACTCAACGAGTCCCCGTTCCTCAACATCTCGGCCCTCATTGCCCTGAGGATTGAGAAGAATGAGCTGTCCCACATCATGCCTGGTGCCTTCCGCAACCTAGGGTCACTGCGTTACCTCAGCCTCGCCAACAACAAGCTTCAGGTTCTGCCTATTGGCCTCTTCCAGGGCTTGAACAACCTCGAGTCACTCCTTCTGTCCAGCAACCAGCTGGTGCAGATCCAGCCAGCACACTTCTCCCAGTTCAGCAACCTCAAAGAGCTGCAGCTGCATGGCAACCACCTGGAATATATCCCCGACGGTGTCTTTGACCACCTGGTGGGCCTCACGAAGCTCAATCTAGGCAAGAATAGCCTCACCCACCTCTCGCCCAGGATCTTCCAGCGCCTGGGCAACCTCCAGGTCCTCCGACTGTATGAGAACAGGCTCTCAGAAATCCCTATGGGCACATTTGATGGATGTGGGAACCTCCAGGAGCTGGCCCTACAGCAAAACCAGATTGGTATGCTCTCCCCTGGCCTCTTCCACAACAACCGTAACCTCCAGAAGCTCTATCTGTCCAACAACCACATCTCCCAGTTGCCTCCTGGCATCTTCATGCAGCTGCCCCAGCTCAACCGTCTTACGCTTTTTGGGAATTCCCTGAAGGAGCTCTCACCAGGGATCTTTGGGCCCATGCACAATCTGCGTGAGCTCTGGCTCTACGACAACCACATCACTTCTCTGCCTGACAACGTCTTCAGCAACCTCCGCCAGCTGCAGGTCCTGATCCTCAGCCGCAACCAGATCAACTACATCTCCCCAGATGCCTTCAATGGGCTGGTGGAGCTGCGGGAGCTGTCCCTCCACACCAACGCGCTGCAAGAGCTGGACGGGAGCGTCTTCCGCATGTTGGTCAACCTGCAGAACATCTCCTTGCAGAACAACCGCCTCAGACAGCTCCCGGGGAATATCTTCGCCAATGTCAACGGCCTCATGACCATCCAGCTGCAGAACAACCAGCTGGAGAACCTGCCCATGGGCATCTTCGATCACCTGGGGAACCTGTGTGAGCTGAGGCTCTATGACAACCCCTGGAGGTGTGACTCAGACATCCTTCCACTCCACAACTGGCTCCTGCTCAACAAACCCAGGTTGGGGACAGACACTCTCCCAGTATGTTTCAGCCCACCCAGTGTCCGAGGCCAGTCCCTCATCATCATCAACGTCAACGTTGCTGTCCCCAGTGTCCAGGTCCCAATGATCCCCGAGGTCCCCAGCTACCCGGAAACACCACAGTACCCAGACACACCCAGCTTCCCTGATACCACCTCCATCTCCACTACTGAGTTCACCAGCCCTGTGGAGGACTACACTGATCTGACCACCATTGAGGTCACTGACGACCGCAGCACGTGGGGCATGACCCAGGCCCAGAGCGGGCTGGCCATTGCTGCCATTGTCATTGGCATCATTGCCCTGGCCTGTTCCCTGGTTGCCTGCATCTGCTGTTGCTGTTGCAAGAAGAGGAACCACGCAGTCCTGATGCAGATGAAGGCGCCCAACGAGTGTTGAAGAGGTGGGCTGGAGGCAGGGTTGTGGACCAGTGGGACCACTGGAGGATCTGGGAATTTCATTGTCCTACCTCCACCCCTGCATCCACAGAGCCACCCCCTGCTTCCTCTTGCTGGTCTCCAAGAGACCTGCCTGGTTCTCCTCTAGAGAACCACAGGAGAACCAGCTCTCGCAGGGCCTTCTTACCACCAGGAAGACCCAACTGGCCTTGGCAAGAACCCCACGGGGTTTCTAATTCATGTCCCCGGGCTTCATGTGAGAAAGCCCTCTCCACAGCCTTCACCAGCTCTCCTCTGACAAGCTCTCCTGGCCCATGGCCATGCTGGCCTCTGGACTCAGTTACCATTCCTGCTCACTTTGTGGGAAGAGTTCTCCATGGGGACAGCTTCTCTCCCAAGTAGGATGTAAGTTGATTTTCCTTCCTTAGCTCCCTGCCTTTGGGGCATGGCTCTCCCCTGTCCCCTCAAATGAAAGATCTCCCATGAGTTTCCGCTCCTGAAAGCAGGGTGAGTTCTCTCCTCCAAAAGGCTCCCACCTGCTCGGCTGGCGTCCTGAAAGCTGCCAAGGGCCTGGCTGCAGGGTGCGAAAGAGGCCGCTCAGTTCCTGCAGGGAGAGCTGCTATCAGCATCTCTCACGGGGTCGTTACCTGGAAAAGGAAGAAGGGCACCTGTGCGGCAAGCCAGCCTTGTAAAGAAGATTTCCGAACTGCAAATTTTGACTTGAACATTTTGGTCCTTTGAGAAATAAGATCATGTAGAATGTCTGACCCCTAAAAACTCTTAAAATCAGCTTATTAGTACTAGATGAGAAAGCACCCTAGAACCTGGGGGTCCTTATGTTCATCCCAGGGTTTTTATCTTTTAGCTTTTTATTGAAGTATAACATGCACACAGAAAAGTGGGAGCATGGTTGTGTAGAGTTTGATGGATCTTCACAAGCAGTTCGCACCCATGGAATCAGCATCCAGATCAAGAAACTAGACATCACTAGTATCTTCCATCCTGGGCTTTGACTGGAGAGGACAGGCTTGTGGAGGTGGGTCCCCATGAGCCTGGACGGCCCCTCACTGCCCCTGCCAGCCCGCCCTTGCCAAGGCCCAGCTCTCGGGGGTGGAGGAGTCAATGTGGGTGTGTTATGGCCTGGACAGGAGATGTAATCGGATCCCCACACCCCAAGTCACCCAGAACGGCCTGGTCAGGGTCGTCCTGACACCCCTTTCTCTGCCAGCCAGCTGTCTGCTGCTCATTGGAGGCCCCTCTGCCTGGGCCTTTTGGGCATGCTATGCCTATGTCTGTTTTTAATTTTCACTTTCCATTTGGGGGAAGTGAAATAGTTCAGACATGAGATCCTTTAATTGAACAGCCGAGTGTAATGGAACCTGGTAATCCTTCTAGTGTGGTAAGATTCTCCACCAGTGTTCCAGTCAGCTAGAAACTGAAGTTCAGAATGCTCGCATACAGTAGGCAACACCAGGCACACAGATGGGTCACCCTGGGTCTGGGGGCTCTCCAGAGTTCCTTCTGCCTGTGGCCTGGTTATAAGAGTTGAGTTGTTTGGTTCCTTGGGTTACAACCACGTAAATACCTGCTTTCATCACCCTCCCTGCTACACACATATTTATGCTGGTAAAGAAACTGTGTTCATGGCAACTCATGTTTCTGTCTGGACAACTGGTCTATCAGTCCCAAAGTACAGCAGTGAAATGGAGAACTTCAGGTCTCTGCCCAGGAAAGAGCTGCAGCCAGTGCTATAAGCATTTGAAAATCCTGACTGGAAAAAAAAAGAAAAAGAAAATCCTGACCGGCTCTTCCTTGTTTCCTCTGTCCCACAAAACAAATAAGAAATCCCCCGAGGTCTTAGCAGCATGATGCTGACAGGCCCCCAACAAAAAGGGTCCAGGAAGGGATGTGCACAAGAACTAGCACACTGCATAGTTTTTACTCTGTGTCCCGGAGAATCTGGGAAAGATGGGGCCTGTCAAAGGCAAAAGACATCTCCCCAGCGTAAATCTGGGTTTCCAAAACGTTTCAAAATGTTTATAGCAACCAGTGGACATGTTCTGAGACTTGCCAGGACCCAAGAGGAAGTGAGCCCAGAGCTTGGGGCATGGGCATCTTTCCACCCGATGGTGGCCTGCCCAGTTGATTCTGGGGCCTCCGGGGAAGCTGGGCTGCTTTCCTCCAGGGAGAAGCATGTACTCCTCGAGGTGTTCCTTAGGAGCAGACGACAATGTCTCATTGTGCAAGGGTGCAAGCGGGCCAGACATGGCAGTGAGGGGAAAGAGGCATCCTTTTCACCTAGAATGTCCCGCCAATCTGAACCCAGAACGCTTGGGTATTTGTGGCATTGGCCATGACTTTGGCGTTCCTTTCTCGCGGGCCCAGGATATCAGCATGTTTCCCCAGGCCATAGGCTAACCTGAGGGCAGCTGTCCTGAGATGTCTCCATGCAGGGCACCCCCCAGTGGGGGTGGTGAACCCGTTACCTGACCCTTTGAGCTTGCCTGTTCCTTCCTCCCATCAGAGTGGATTGGATGGAGCCATTGGGTCTCCTCTTCCTCAGCAGGGCTTTGGCCTTTCTGAGCCATGTTGTCTGGTCAGGGAGCTACCAGAAAAGCTGGATGAGGTTTCTTTTCCAGTAAGACATTGCATCTGCTCACTTCTCAGGACTGGAGTGAGCTTCCTGGTCCCCCAAAGTTGAGGTAGGCCACAGAATCCACTTTAATTTCCCCATTTGCCTACCGGCCCCTAGGATGCCTTGCCAGTAGCAGCAGCCTCCATTTGGAGTGAAGAGTCAACGTAGGAGGAAAGAGAATAAAAGCCAGTTGGAGCCACTGTTCCTCAAAAACACTTAGGGTGTCTAGATACCCTTTAAAGGACCGAACGAGCATTTTCTTTTTAAGCCTGACAACACCCCTGTGCGTGGGCACGACGGTTATCCCCTGGAGATGGGTCTAAACTCACTCTTTCCTCTGCAACGTTATTCCGCGGGCTGTGGGTTTTCTTCTCTTCACGCTTGTACAAGACCCCATGGCCTGTCCTGGGCTTTCATCCATAAAGAAGAGGAGGGCCGCTTGCCTGTGGTTTCCTACGGTCTGAGCCGTTGGCACCTGTTTGGGACTGCGTGGATCGGAAGCTTGTCAACACAGGAGATCCCGAAGCCCACCCGTCCGTCAAGGAAAGAGCAGTTTCAGGCAACTGTTTCCACACTCAGGAAGCTTCCGGAGAGCAGGCAGCGAGAGAGACCTAGAGACCGAGCGCCGGTACGCAGACCCCGGCTGGGTCCTAGCCTCTAGCTACAAACCGCCCAGAGTCCAGCCCAGGGGCCCACAGCCAGAACCGAACCCGAGCGGTTGGGGAGGTGGTGGGGGTGGGCTCGCGGAGGAAGCCCTCAGTGCGGTTCAGAGAAGGGGCAGGCGCTTCTCCAGGCCAGACTTCGCCCAGCTGTGCTCTCCCTCCCCCGAGGAGAGGCCATCGCACCAACCAGCCCGCTGCCTTCCTGCCGCTGCCTTCAACAGTAGATGGTGTTTGCCTCGCTTAGGGAATCATTGCAAATAGTCCCAGGTGCTTGGTGACGCATTTAGAAATTTCTAGGCCCCCAGGCTTTTATAGACTGTGAGCCCTGGAGGGCAGGGTTGGGGACTGTCTTTGCTGGCTGCTGCCTGTAACAAACTTGGTGTACAGAGTCAACAATAAATGGTATACGCGGGACGACTGAGCGTTGGGTGTCTCGGCTGTGGAGTCTCCCACCTGTGGATTCTCCTCTTGTACGTGCGTGTAAGGCTGACCCAGACAGACCCTCAAGGAGAAGAGGCGCTGAGCCTGGAAAGAGACCTTTGGAAAGTGAATGGGGAACAAAAATGGAGTAACAAACGATGTGTATGGGCCGCTGTCGTGGGAAGGAGTCTTAATAGGGTCAGACCGTTTCAGAGATGAAGGGAGTGAGATCGAGGCAGGAAATGAATCTGCTCAAGTCTTAGTGAGCGAATTAACGCCGGAGCTCACACTGCAGGAGGTCTCCAGACTCCCGGACTGGGGATTCTTCTGTGTCACCAGAAAGGCTATTCATTTAACCTGCATGCACACGCATGTGCGCGTGTGCACACACACACACACACACACACACACCTGGGTAGGTAGGACTCTTCCTGCACACCGCAGCATTCCTACCAGTGCCTCACACCAGGCTCAGTGAGTCACAGGCTCTCAGAAGACACCATCTGAATGACAGGGACTCCCTACAAAGTGTCCAGGTGTCCTCAGGACTTCTTCAGGTCTGTGGACTCCAGGAGGTGGCCACAGCTGCCAGCACAGCTTGAGAAAGGGATGGTCCTCTCCAAGGTTCCTTTATCCCACTGCTGTGCCCAGTAAAGACGTTTCTAGCTGAATTTTCCTGGCTCTTCTAGCTCTTACATCCTCTCTGGCAGGTGTAGGCTTGTCGGAGGCAGGTGGACCCAAACAGGGGGCAATAGTACGCTCACCATATCATGGGCTGGACCCCTTCAGTGACTGGGGCAGGGCCTCTTGTCCCCCTAACCACTGAACCTGTCCACAAAGACAGGTTTCTGGAGTTTTGGCTAATGGAAAAGGGGGTCAGAGTCCTCATCCCATTTCCCAGAAAGTCCCTAGAGTTCTTAACGCAAATCTCCCCTCCACACACACAATATGCCCAGGGTATCCTGTTCCTACCTGAAGCTTGATTTCATGTGTGTGTGTGTGTGTGTGTGTGTGTGTGTGTGTGTGTGTGTGCACCCATTCCACAGATAGGCAAAGACTTGTAGAGATTAAGTAATTTGCATAAGGGCTGGTTAGTTAGTTGTGATCTCTCCTCTTTCATTCGTGATTTTACTAATTTGAGTCTTTTTTTTTCCTTTTAATACAGTTGGCTAATGGTTTATCTATTTATTAATGCTTTCAAGGAACCAACTCCTGGTTTTGTCGATGTGTTCTACGCTGCTTCTGGTCTCTACTTCATTGAGTTCTGCTTGTATCTTTATAATCTCTCTTCTTTTGCTTGCTGTAGGCTTTATTTGCTGTTCTTCCTCCAATTCCTTTAGGTGTGAAATGAGCTTGTGTATTTGATTTTTTTCCAATTTTGTATTGCAATGTATTTCCCTCTTAGGACCGGTTTTGAATCGTTGTGTCTTCATTTTTATTAGTTTCCACGAATCTTTTAAATTCTTCTCTAATATCCTTTCATCTTTTAGTAGGATGCTCTTTAACCTCCATGTGTTGCTTCCAAATGTCTTCTTGTGATTGAGTTTTAGTTTCAGAGCGTTGTGGTCTGAAAATATGCAGGGGACAATCCCAGTCTTTTGGTATCAGTTGAGACCTGACTTACGACCCAGTATGTGGTCTATCCGGAGAAAGTTCCACGTGCACTTGAGAAGAGTGTGCATTCAGTTGCATTCGGATGGAATGTTCTGTGATATCTGAAGTCTATTTGGTCCAGTGTATCATTTTACGGGCCTTGTTTCTTTGGTGATGTTCTGCTTAGAAGATCTGTCACTTGCAGAAAGTGCCGTCTTGAAGCCTACTATTAGTGTGTTATTATCTAAGTATCTGTTTACTTTGGTTGTTAATTGATTGATGTACTTGGCAGCTCCCACATTAGGGACATAAATATTCATGACTGTTAGGTCTTCTCATTGGATAGACTGTTTTTTGTTTGTTTTTTGTTTTGTTTTGTTTTGTTTTTTGGACAGACTGTTTAAGTATGATTTAGTTTTACTCTTCATATCTTTCTACAGTCTTTGGTATAAAGTTTAATTTATCTGACATGATGATGAGACTTAGAGTGAGGCAGAAACAAGGTCCCTGTGGGGAGCCTCAGCTTTCTTTTGAGGACCATTTGAATGGTAAATGGTTCTCCACCCTTTCATTTTCAGGCTGGAGGTGTCCTTGGGTCTAAAATAGTCTCTTGTAGACAGCATATAGGTGGGTCTTGCTTTTTTTTTTTTTTTTAAGATTTTATTTATTTATTCATGAGGTGACACACAGAGAGGTAGACACAGGCAGAGGGAAAAGTAAGCTCTATGCAGGGAGCCCGACGTGGGACTTGATCCCAGGACCCCAGGATCATGTTCTGAACCGAAGGCAGATGCTCAACTGCTGAACCACCCAGGAGTCCCAGGTCTTGCTTTTTTATCCAGTCCAATATCCTGTGTCTTTTGATGGGATCGTTTAGCCCATTCACCTTCAGAGTAACTACTGAAAGATATGAATTTAGTGTCACCATATTACTTATTCAGTCCCTGTTTTTGTGGATTGTTTTTTGGGGCTCCCTCTTTCTTTTACAGGGTCCTCCTTAATATTTCTTGCAGAGCCAGTTTGGTGGTCACATATTCTTTTCGTTTCTGTCTATCCTGGAAGCTCTTTATCTCTCCTATTCTAAATGACAGTTTTGCTGGACACAGTATTCTTGGCTGCATGTTCTTCTCATTTAGGACCCTGAATATATCCTGCCAGCCCTTTATGGCCTGCCAGGTCTGTGGCAAGGTCTTTGTTAACCTGATATCTCTCCCCTTATAAGCTAGGCATCTCTTGCCTTGACCTGCTTTAAGGATTTTCTCTTTATCTTTGAAATTTGCAAGTTTCACTCTTAAATGCCGAGGTGTTGAATTGATTTTTGGCGGGGTCCTCTCTACATCTTGGATCTGAATGTCTGTTTCCTTCCCAAGATTAGGGAAGTTCTCAGCGATGATTTGTTCAAATATACCTTGGGGTCCTCTATTTCTCTCAGTCTCTTCTGGAATCCTAATTAGATGCATATTCTTGCTTCTCAAGCTGTCGTTTATTTATCTCAGCCTTTCCTAGTGAGCTCTTAATTGTTTTTCTCTTTGTTCCTCAGCTTCCTTCCTTACCATTAACTTGTCTTCTTTTTTTTTTTCTTTTTTTTTTTTTCAACTTCTCTTCTATGGCACTCACACTCTCTTCCACCTCATTAACCCTAGCACTTAGAGCATCCAGTTTGGATTGCATTTCAGTTAAATTATTTTTAATTTTGGCCTGATTAGATCTAAATTCTGTAGTAACAAAGTCTTTTGAGTCCTCTACACTTTTTTTCCAGAGCTGCCAGTAACTTTATATTTGTACTTCTGAATTGAATTTCTGACATCGTATTTAAATCCACATTCAGTAATTCTGTGGCAGAGTATTGCTTCCTGTTCTTTCTTTTGTGGTGAGTTCTTCCTTCTAGTCATTTTGTCCAGTGCAGAGTGGCAGTATGCGCGAGCTGAGTCAAAAATATCAAGTAAAACACACCCTAGATGATTCCGAAGAGGTCAGAGACCAGAAAATAAAAGAAAAAGAACAGAACAAAAGAAAACAAAAAGACCACTAACGTGAAAAAAAAATTTTTTAAATTTATTCATTTATTCATGAAAGAGATAGAGTGAGGCAGAAACAAGGTCCCTGTGGGGAGCCTGATCGATGTGGGACTCGATCCCAGGACCCCAGAATCATGACCCGAACCGAAGGTGGATGCTCAATCTCTGAGCCACCCTGGCGTCCCTGAAAAACAAATTTTAAAACAAAGTAGTAAAAATAAAAAACCAAAACCAAAAGCAAAGAAGAAGAAGAAAAACGAGAAGAAAAGGGGGGGATGGTGGTGGTGAGGAAATGGTAGTGGAGGGAGCACGTAGTTTCCCCGAGGGGACCTAGAGGGTGATCTTCTTGGTTCTGCGTGTATTTTGTTCTGTATGTTAGAAGATGCTCAATCCCAAATTCATAGAAACCAGCAATGCTTATATTGGCCAACATCGACCATGAAAACATAAGATAAAAGAAGAGGGCCGGAGGGGAAGGAAGAGGGAATATAATCTGTCAGAATGGACGGCTCGGGTTCCACGTGGTTCTGGGTGTATTTTGGTCTGCGTGTTAGGACGCACTAACTCCTCCATTGTAAAAGGAAAAGAGACAAAGAAAACAAACCAATACCCATATCCCGTGTATCTCCCCAAATTAAATTGAACACATTGAAGGGAATCCAGAAGTGAAAAATTCATCTAAGGCATGTAATTGTAGAAATATGAGAGTCAGAAAGGAAAAAACTTACAAATGAAGAGTTGGTAAAATATTGACGTTAAGGTGGGAAAAGAAAAACAATTGGAAATTTTTAGCCTCCTGTGAAAAGGAGTCGTACTGAGACAGGAGTGGGGGTGGCCCGTGTCCGCTCCGGAGTCCCCACCGCGACCCGGCCAGGCTCGGGCTGCACAGTGGGGCGCGGGGTGGGGGGTGAGAAAGGGTGGTGGGAGGGTGGGGGGGTGAGAGGGAGCAGTGGGGGTGGGGTGTGAGAGGGAGGGGTGGGGGTAGGAGGGGAGGGGGGAAGGGTGGAGGGTGGAGGGGGTGGGGGAGCGCGGGGGGTGGGGGTGGGGTGGGAGGGGGAGGGGTGGAGTGAGGGGAGGGAGTGTGGGGGTGGGGGTGGGGGGGAAGCGGGGAGGCCTCGCCGTTCTGCGCCTCCGCCCCCTGCGGCTTAGGGGTGCACCCCCGTAAGCTCGTGCACCCCCCCCGTGCTCCCTCCGTGATCCCCCCACCGTGCCGCCCCCTGTGTTCCCCCCTGTGCTCTCCTCCGTGCCCCCCCCCGTACCCCCCGTGCTCCCCCCATGCCCCCCCGTGCTCCCTCCGTGCCCCCATGCTCCCCTGTGCCGCCCCCCTCGTGCTCCCCCCATGCTCCCCCTGTGCTCCCCCTGTGTCCCCCATGTTCCCCCGTGCCGCCCCCCGTGCTCCTGCCGTGCTCCCCCCGTGCCACCCCTGTGCTCCCCCCGTGCTTCCCTTGTGCTTCCCCCCATGCTCCCTCCGTGCCCCCCATGCTCCCCCTGTGCTCCCCCTATGCCCCCCTATGCCCCCCCCCCCCGTGCCACCCCCTGTGCTCCCCCGGTGCTCCCCCCATGCTCCCCCGGTCCTTGCCCCATGCCCCCCCGTGTGTCCCCCGTGCTCCCCCCACCGTGCCTCCCCCAGTGCTCCCTCGGTGCTCCCCCCCCAGCACCTGGGGAACCCGGAGGCTCCCCTGCACTCCTGCCAGTCCCCCCCGCCCCGTTCCCTGCTGAGCCTTCTCAATCGGGAACCAGGCCCAGGGCAGAGTTCTCAGCTCCGGGTGCTCCGCCCGAGGCCTCCCCTTCTGGGTGCCGTGCCCTCCCCCACTGCATTTCTTTTTTTTTTCTCCGCCCTCCTACTTCTAGAAGTGAGCCCTTTTCTCTCTGTAGCGCTCCAGCTGCTCTCTCTTTACATCTCGGTTGAATTTGTGGGTGTTCGGGTTGTTTTGAAAGTTGTCTAGGTAAGTTGGTGGGACCCTCCTCCTCCGGCTTCTTGCCTGCCCCCCTCGAGATAAATATTAGTATCATGCAAAGACTTTTAAAGCCATCAGCCTACTTTGTTTTTGTTTTTTAAAAATATTTTATTTATTTATTCCTGAGAGACACAGAGAGAGGCAGAGACACAGGGAGAGGGAGAAGCAGGCCCCTCGCAGGGAGCCCAATGTGGGACTCGATCCCAGGACCCCAGGGTCACGCCCTGAGCCACAGGTCAACCGCTGAGCCACCCAGGTGCCCCCACCATCAGTCTACTTTGAATGGTAGACTCCGGACATTGAAAATGATCTGAGACTGCTTACCTTGGTCATGCCTTCACTCTGCACCCCTTAAGACATGTACACACTCACCTATGCGCACACACGCACACACACACACACCACACCTCATTCTGCAGCCCTTGGAAGAACATCCCTAGACAGGAAACCACTATTTTCCAAAGCAACTTCTTCCACCCCTGGCTAGCCCCACGGGGAGAGTGTGCCTCTCCATACTGGGTCCAAACTTACCTCCTTCCATCTCTCCTCTTCTAACTCAGGATTTAAAAAGCTAGTTTATGAAGCAAACAAATCAAGGAACAAGCCCACAATCCTTAGGATTCCTCCTGCCATCGAGAGCCACTCAGGTACCTGTGGCCAGCCGTTCGGCCGAGGTCAGGCTCCTGGCACCAGACTGGCCTTTTGCCAGGAGGGGAGGTAAGCATGGACCCCAGGCCTCGGTCCTCACCCCTGGATCAGCCTCCTGGGAACTTTCTAGCGCCAAGTGGCTGTCCCAGAGTCCTAAAGTGGCCAGGCCTGTGATCTTAGCTGGATTTTGGCCTCAGTGGCCATCTGTCCATGGAACCAGTTCAGGGTCATTTGGTTAATCTTCAGAGGTCTTGCCCCATATTCTCTTCTCCTGCCTGTGATCCTGGTGACATTCCGGGAACACTTAGTCCATGTGAGGGGAGGAACCACTGCCCGGAACTTTGATCAGTGCTGGGGCTGCTGGGCTCACACTGACAATAGACCACACCAGACACACTTCTGCTCCCTAGGAAGAGCCAGAGCTTCTGGGGCGCATCCACTCAGCCCCTCACGGTAGGTCTCCTGGGGTCTGTGGGGATGTGGCAGGAATCTTGCCTTGGATCCTGGCTGCAGGGCAGGAAAGGGGCAGGTTACTTCTCTCAGGCTCAGAGCCTGTCCCCAACCCCAAGCAGGATACACTGTTCCTGTCCTCTGCCATGGGGGGAGAAGCCCCCTCGGTACCCAGACAGGGTGGTGCTGGTCTGAGACAGGAGGCAGGTGGCAGCAAGGACGTCCTGAGATAAAGGTGACCTGGTCCGTGTGCTCTGGGAGCACAAAGTGAATGGTGGGATAAGCAGGACTACCGTGTGTCCAGGTTTGCCTGGTTCCCTCCTCCTTTATGCCTGGTTTATGCCAGCCTGCCGCTTCCCTTTGAGACCTGGTTTAGTTGATAGAGTCACTCTAGGAATGAAATCTGTACGTAGCTACCTTTTATCGAACATTTACTATTTGCCAGGTATTGTGTTAAGTGCTTTGTATTTATTATCCAGTGTAAGCATATATATTATCCAACTGGGGACAAATTTTAACCCTGAAGGATGAGGTTGCAATCATGCGTGGGAGAGCTGAGGCTTGGAGAGGAGGAGTGACCTGCCCAAGCCCACGGAGCCTGTAGGGAGCAGTGTCGGAATTTGGACCTGGGCCACAGCCCTGGGAGAGCTCAAGTGCTTCCCCGCTCCACTAAGCACAAGGAACACAAGATGTGATTATAGGGGACCAAGAGCCCCAGACACACTGAGTTCAACTCAGCGCACCACACTCGGCCCCGCTCTGGGCCAGCTGCGGGGTGTACAGCCAGGCAAGACAGGCTGCAGGAGGCATGCCCAGCCCCAGCAGCTCGCAGGCAGGTGGGTGCAAACAACCAGAAGTTAGAGCAGAAGGACCCAAACATTCAACCGAGGATGAGAATGACCTATGGGATCCACAGGAGATGCAGGCAAGGACGGCTTCCCGGGGAAGGTGTGAATACAGGGGAAATGGGGAGATACTGGGACATTCTAAAATGGAAAGGGTGGTAGAAGGGGAGGTAGGGGTGGCAAAGCACAGGACGCATCTGAAAAAAGGACAGTGCTCAGTTCACGGCTTCTCTGATTACGCTCTGCTGACAGGCTCTTTGGAGGTTTCGCAATGTAATTGCAAGGGAGGAGAGCAACCCAGGAAGCCCGAATGGTGTCTTTGGAACTGGGTTGTGTGTTTTACATGATTATCTGAATTTTTATGATTTTCAACCTTATTACAAAAGTGACCTATTTATTATTATTTTTAGAAACTGTAGAAAACATATGATAAAGCAAAAGGAAAGAATTAAAATCACTCACAATTCTCTTTTTCGGAGGTAGCTGCTACCTCTGAACTGTATAATCTGAAGCTTATCTAGGGGCCCATTGAGAGTCACTTCATTTATATAAATGTGTGGGTTGAAAGGGTCTCATTATGAATAATAAAAGACAATCCTCTGTTATCTCAGGAAATTTCAAGGGTTTTTGGAGCTCTGTGGCAGGAGCCAGGACAAAGACCAAATATATATTTCTTTTTTTTTTTTTTAATTTTTCTTTATTTATGATAGGCACACAGTGAGAGAGAGAGGCAGAGACATAGGCAGAGGAAGAAGCAGGCTCCATGCACCGGGAGCCCGACGTGGGACTCGATCCCGGGTCTCCAGGATCACGCCCTGGGCCAAAGGCAGGCGCCAAACTGTTGCGCCACCCAGGGATCCCCCAAATATATATTTCTTACTATATCACTGTATCACAAACTCAATGCCAGTTATCTCATTTAATGACCACAAGTCTAACAAAACTGTAATTTAGGTGGTAGTGTTGCTATCGTGATTGTTCTCAATTTACAAATGCAGAAGCCAGGCACTAGGGGTTACTTCACTGCCTGGGACACAGTGGGCAGCAGGTGGAGGGCCAGCCCGCTGCACAGGTTGGGTGGGGGCAGAGGCAGGAGCCCAGGAAGGGAGCCCAGGGTCCAAGGAGCGGCAGGACTTCCGGGGCGACCTGGACGGAGCAGTCAGGGGCTCCAGATGAGCCTGTGATGTCCCTCCTCCTGCCCTGAGAGGTACTGGGGCCCAAGGGGCAGAGTCCAGCCCTGCTGGCGATGCAGACCTGGACATTGCCATCCCTGAGTACAGCAGCAGCAGTCCTCTGACAGTTCGGGGCTGCGGCTCTGGGCACCCATCACCCTCTGGAAGCAGTGAGGGTTGGCTCTGTGGTGGATGACAGGCCAGCCTGTGGCACACACAGAAACATATCAATCCAAAAGCAATTTGAGAAGAGGAAAAAGTCCATTTGCAACCAGTCAACCACTCCCCTGCCCCTGCCCCTGCCAAAGCCAGACTCCCCTGGCTTGCTGAAAGTATGGAACGTTTTCTGTGGGCATTTGCTGGTCTCTGCAGAAATGTGGAGGTGGTTTCTCAGATGAGGAGCAGGAATCTCCTGGCTCCTGTCCCACAGTCCCTGGTGCTGCCAGCCCCCACAGTGCCTCGGCAGGAGCACTTCCCATCTCCAGAGCCCCCAGTGACCTGCTCTTGAGGGCACTTGGGAAAGGAGCCCAAGTCTAGGGCATCCCGGCCAGAGCCATCAGAATCTGTGCTGCCCCGAACCAAGGACAAAACAATTACAAGCTTCCCTTGGCTGGGAGGAAACAGCCAGAAAAAGTGCTATAGAGAGGCATCTTGCTGGTCCACAAAGGGGGTGATTGGATGATCTCAGCAGGTTTTCCATAGCTGACCTCTGTGACAATTTTAGAGCAAAGTTGGGGCTGGCCTGAGCTCCGAATAATCAAGGTCATGAACGCTCACTGTGCGCCAGGCACTGGGTTTGCAGCTTCCAACATATTTTCTCATTCAGTCCCCAGAACAACCCTGTGAAATAGGTAGAATTAAAGTTTGCTGTTTGAAGATAAGGAAATGGAAGTACAGAGAGGTTAAGCAACTCAGCGAAGGCCACACAGCAAATGGGGGCTAGAGACAGCGCCTGTAGCCATAGACTGTCTGACTCTAGGACACAAAGAGAATGAGTCTTGGGCTGGGGGTGGATAGCTGAGAAATGGCCCACGTCCGCACCCTCACTGTGAGTACCATCCCCTGCTTCCTCCAACCCCGTAGATGGGGGCTCTCTCCTTCCTGAACCACAGAGGTCCTGTTCTGGCCCTCTTCCCACCACAACACCTCCAAGGGGTGAGAAGTTTGCAAAACAAAGGGACACATACCTCTGGAGCCTATGGCACCACTTTAAATCTTGCTTCAGGTACCCAGGCGCTCCTCATCCAGGTCCTCATCCAGCTCCTATCCAGGTCGATCCTCCCTAGGCTGACCATGTCACAGCAGTGCATGACTTTAGGCATGTGGGGACAGACTAGGTGAGGTCCCTTGTATGTGGCCGTTCTAGTGGAAGTTTTTTTTCTGGAAACTGCCTTTGGGAGCCAAGGAGCAAAGGAGTTAACAAGAAAGGGGACTGGCACATCATTATGCATTATGGCTTATTTATTTATTTATTTATTTATTTATTTATTTATTTTTAAAAGATTTTTTATTTATTCATAGAGACAGGAGGGGGGGCGCAGAGACACAGGCAGAGGGAGAAGCAGGCTCCATGCAGGGAGCCTGATGTGGGAATCGATCCAGGGTCTCCAGGATCATGCCCTGGGCTGCAGGCGGCACTAAACCGCTGCGCCACCAGGGCTGCCCGTTATGGCATATTTAAGATACAGATTTCTCCTCTTACTCTCTGGAGGAGGAGGATTCGAGTCCAGTGTCACGGTCTGGCTGGTGATCATCCATTTGGGCTTGGCCAAGCTGCTCATCCCAGCTATGGAGAGTTCGGTTTGATGAAGCCTAGCCAAGCCCACGGTAGGTCAACGCTGGGCTGGACGCTGAGCACAGAGATGAGCTTGCCTAGCTCACAAGGGCAGCCACGGAGAGCCATCATTTCAGAGAGCTAAGCTAGCTGCTGAATTAGAGGAACATACCACCAGACACCCGATTCGCGAGGTCAAGGAAGGCTCCTGTCCGGATCCCTGGGGGTTTTGTGTAGGATCCCTAGTGGCAGTCCAGGTGGCAGGTGGGGATGGGGCACTGGCCACCTCTTCCTTTTTTTTTTTATTTAATTTATTTATTCATGAGAGACAGAGAGAGAGAGAGAGGCAGAGACACAGGCAGAGGGAGAAGCAGGCTCCATGCAGGGAGCCCAACGTGGGACTCGATCCCAGGTCTCCAGGGTCACGCCCTGGGCCGAAGGCAGATGCTCAACCACTGAGACCCCCGGGCTGCCTTGGCCACCTCTTCCTTCTGCAGCCAGGGCCCTCTTCTTATCTGTAGCCACCCCAGACCTGTGTGCCCCTTGCTTCTCAACCCCAGACAGGGTTACAGAGCGCAGCTTCAGCCCACGGCTCTGTTCCCTCGAGGCTGTCCGTCTAGGAGCCGGACTCGGGTGTAGTGAGTGGCAGGCCCGGTCGTTACAGCCGAGCCCTTCCCTCCTACTTCCTGGGGCTCACGCAGTATCTCTGCAACCGCGGAGGAGCCCCGAGGGGGTGGGGGTTGTGCTTTCTGTGGGAGAAACGGTCCCTGCTCTATTGATTAGGCAGGAAAATTCCTGGAAAAATCAGATTATTGAGTGCCCGAATGGGAGCGGGGTTAGGGAGGTTTCGTAAGCGCTGTTTGCCCATGGGGAGCCGTTCGGATGGAGGAGGCAGCCGGCCAAGGGCAGCAGAGAGGCAGCCGGCAAGAGGGCTTTGGAGCCAAGATGCCCCAGCACCAAGCCGCCTCTGGTGCTTACTGGGGGCAGGTAAGTTGAGAAAACTAGGGTCATGTTGTTCAAAGGTTTTTCTCTTTCTGTCTTTGTTCCTTCCTCCTTCTCTCTTTGCCTCCTGTCTCTCTCTCTCTCTTCTTTCGTTCCTTCCTGTCTTTTTTAGTAAAGCCAAATATATTCTATCTAAAGGCCATTCTATTCTTCCTACTTTTTTGGTGTTCAAATAACCCTTCTGTTACGACGGTGGCTTACAATCTTTAACAATAACACAATTTATTAATTTCTCACTTTATGTCAGACACTGATCTAAAAGCATTGCCTACGTTTCCTCAGTCAACCCTTGCACTTACCCTGACGCGGTGGTAGGCACTATTGTTACCCGGTTCTACAGATAAGGAGAGTGAAGAAGCCGGATTCAGTGACATGCCCAAGGTCACACGGCTGGAATGTGGTGCAGCCGGTACCGGAACTCACAGGACTTGTGCCGCTACGAGCCCCGTAAATGATGGGTGGGAGCAGTAGTGCCCGGGGGGTGCACACCCCCTGGTGGGGCAGCTGAGCCCCGGTTGGTCAGGTCGTGCGGGAATGTGAGCCGCTGCTCCTAAATCATCCTGAAATCTGGACTTTTTAATGTGATATTCCTCAATTTTTACATATTGGCTAGTGGTTCATATATAAGAAAAAAATTGAGCCATAAGACACACCTGTACATGGCAACACCAATTTGTGACCTGGGGTTGGATGCTTACATTACATTTTTTTTTTTTTTTTTTTTTAGCTAACTTAAACCTCGGTCCTCTTTCCTTACTTAAAACCCAAAAAACGAAAACCTACTGGTCTGTGGAATCCCCGTATCTGGGACCGTTCTGTCCACACAGTGTTGGAAAGTTCCACGGGCTCCAAGGTGCTGGGGAGGCAGGTGGGCAGTAGGAGAGCATTTGGCAGCAGGAGCAGGGAGCAGGTGACGCATTCAAGATAGGAGCCCATCAGGGCAGCCCAGGGGCCCAGCTGTTTAGCCCTACCTTTGGCCCAGGGCCTGACCCCGGGGTCCCGGGATCAAGTCCTGCATCGGGCTCCCTTCATGGAGCCTGCTTCTCCCTCTGCCTGTGTCTCTGCCTCTCTCTCTCTCTCTCTCTCTGTCTCTCATGAATAAATAAATAATATCTTTAAAAAAAAAAAAGAAAAAAAGATCGGAGCCCGTCACCCCTGGCAGAAATACGAGAACAGACAGTGAGGCTCTGAAATGCGGCGGGAACACGGGCAGTCATGGTTGAAGCTTCTCCAAGGCGCTAATAACCTCCCGCATTTTACCCGTTGCCTGCAAACTTCCAAGACCCCACGGTCCCCTCCCTTCCCTCGCTTCCATGCCTTTTGACCTCATTTGCCCGCTCTCCCACCTGGAGAGAACACGGGACACCAGGAGGCCGGGACGTGGGCCCTGCCCCTGACCCCCCGGCGACCGGGGACAGGCCCCGTGGCCCCTCGCTGTTGGAGGTCTGAGCCCTGCACCCGTGGAGCTCGCCAGGCTGCCGCCCCTGTCCCCACTATCCCCACTGCCATCCCCGCCGCCCCCTGGCCTCACGCCCTGATTAGACGTCACCTGTGCTCTCTCTTCCCCGGGACCAGGACATGCTGCCCCGGGCCTGGCTGCGCTGGGCCTGCCTCCTGCTCCTGGCCCGGTGCGCCCGGCCCTGCCCCGCGGGCTGCGACTGCTTCGCGCAGGAGCTCTTCTGCTCCGACGCCGAGCTGGCTGCCGTCCCGCCCGACATCCCGCCGCTCGCCACCGACATCGTCTTCGTGGAGACGTCGCTCAGCGCGCTTGGGTCCAGGGCCTTCAGCGGCAGCCCCAACCTGACCAAGGTGGTCTTCCTCAACGCCCCGCTCCAGCACCTCGGGCCGGACGCCTTCGGGGGGCTGCCCAGGCTGCAGGACCTGGAGGTCACGGGCGGCGCCTTCGCCAACCTCAGCTCCGCCGCCTTCTCCAACCTGACCTCGCTCAGCAAGTTCACGCTCAACTTCAACCTGCTGGAGGCTCTGCCCGAGGGCCTCTTCGGCCACATGGAAGCCCTGGAGTCTCTCCAGCTGCAGGGCAACCAGCTCCAGAGCCTGCCCAGGAGGCTCTTCCAGCCTCTGATGCGTCTGCAGAGCCTCAACCTGGCTCAGAACCTGCTGGCCCACTTGCCCGAGGGGCTGTTTGACCCCCTGGGCAGCCTGCAGACCCTGAGGCTGAGCGACAACGCGCTCTCCGGCCTGCCCCCAGGTGTGTTCGGTGGCCTGCACAGCCTACGGGAGCTCTTCCTGGACGGCAACTCCATCTCGGAGCTGCCCCCGGGGGTGTTCTCCCGGCTCTTCCGGCTGGAGCAGCTGTGGCTGCAGCGCAATGCCATCGGGCACCTGCCCCCCTCGGTCTTCTCCTCCCTGGGCAACCTGACCTTCCTGAGCCTGCAGGGGAACGCGCTGCGGGTGCTGCCCGCCGGCCTCTTCGCCCCTACCCCTGGCCTGCTGGTCCTGTCTCTGTCCTACAACAAGCTGGAGGCCGTCAGCGAGGGCGCCTTTGCCAACCTGTCCAGCCTCAGTTCCCTGACGCTGTCGCACAACGCCATTACCCACCTCCCGGCCGGCGTCTTCAGAGGCCTTGAGGGGCTGGTTAAGCTCTACTTGGGCAGCAACAACCTGACAGCCCTGCACCCAGCCCTCTTCCAGAACCTGTCCAATCTGGAACTGCTCAGTCTGTCTAGGAACCTCCTGACCACGCTCCCCAAGGGCATCTTCGACAGCAACTACAACCTGTTCAACCTGGCCCTGCACGGCAACCCCTGGCAATGCGACTGCCACCTGGCCTACCTCTTTCAGTGGCTGTACCAGTACAGCGACCGGCTCTTCAACATCCAGACCTACTGTGCGGGCCCCGCCTATCTGAAGGGCCAGGTGTTGCCTGCCCTAAAGGAGGAGCAGCTGGTGTGTCCTGTCACCCGGGATCACTTGGGCTTCCAGGCCCCGGGGCCAGAGCACGGGGACCCAGGGAGCAGCTGGGACCTGGGGGTGGAGGAGAGGTCTGTCTGGAGCCGGTGCACCTACAGCAACCCCGAGGGCACCGTGGTGCTTGCCTGTGACGAGGCCCGGTGTCGCTGGCTAAACATCCAGCTGTCTCCCAGGCAGGGGTCGGGCCCCCCGGGGATGACATATAATGCCAGCCAGGAGTGGGACTTGAAGTCGAGCTGTGGCTCTGTGAGGGTCACTGTGGCTATCGAGGCTCAGCCAGGGGGGCACTAGGCGCAGGGCATACGGAGCTGAGGCCTGGAGGCACTTCAGTTGTCGGCTTTCTGGTGCATGTGCCTCAGTGGGCCTCAGCTCTCAGCACCAGTCCTCCTCTGGTTGGCAGGACACCACTCCCTAAGAGCCCAGCCACCCCTTCGGTCTCCCAGGTACCTCCTCCGTGCTGATGCCCCCCAGGAGCCTGTTGTTCGGTCTCCCTGGGGAATCTTGTGCATGTCCCTGGGATGGGATGCGTGACAACCCACATCTCCATCTCAGGTTCATGGGCGGGATGCACGACAACCTGCAGCCCCGTGTCTGATCATTCACCCACAAACCCGTGTGGAACAGACCTGCTCCCCGTTCCTCCTGGATTCCCCTCCAGCAGGTCGCCAAGCCCAGGAGCCGGGTGTGGTCTCTGGTCTCTTCTCAGCCTTGATCCTCATTGGCCTACCAGTCAGCGAATGCTTCTGAGCACCCCTCTGTCCATTCCCCCTTCCTGTTCCCAGCCCGAGGAGGCTCTTTGTCTCCCCAGACCAAATCATGTGCAGCTCCTGCCTGGTTCTCCTGCCTGCAGTGTGGACTGGTCGGGGGAAATGCCGGGGTGAGGGAGGGAGAAGTGAATCTGACGTATGGCAGGCCCTCCAGGAACTCACTCGTGGTCTGCCAGGAGAGGTCAGACAAGGGTGCACGTGTCCTGGCTTCTGGGTGGAGGACAGTGAAGCCATCACCAGGGGCAGGGACAGGTTTGGGGGAAGACAGGAGCACATGTCCGCGTCAGACAAAGAAGTGTCCCTCCTCCCTCATGTCCAGTGATGCTCTTTTAAAAAACGTGCTTCCCGAGGCTCAAATCAGAATCACCATAAATTCTAAGAGGATGGAAGGTCGTTCAGCAGATTTGCCGAAGGAACAGGCTCCCAGATTCATTGGGTTCAGCTCCCAGAAGCTTTGGAATTCAAATCTTCATCGGTCCTCCACGGTTGGGGGACCGTGCCGCCTCCGGAAGGCCGAGGCCCGATGTCTGAGACCTGAAGTCCTGTAACGCCAGCCCCGCTGTGCCGTCCTGCCCGGCCCGGGCCAGCTGCACGAGGCCGCGGCCTTCCCTCTGCGGGGGATGCGTCCTCTCCGGGGGGGAGCACCGCCGCACCCAGCACCTCTGGGAGTTCACGACCACCTGTCTGAACTACAGCTCACCACCCACTCAGGCATCTGCTGCCAGAGATAAAGGAACAAGATAATCGAGTGACATTTCTCTTAATTATATTTCCCCCCAAACTCTAACTCTTTATTAAATTACAGTATAATTGTGCTGAGTGATGTTGGGGAAAAGAGCTCTGGCTAACAGCCAGGGGCTGTGTCGTCTGAGCAAGCTGCTTCTTTTCCCTTTCAAGTTGGCTCGGTGAGACCAGAGTTACTGTGCTCTTTTGGGTAGCATTGCCAGATTTTTGCAAATAAACATATACATGTTGCATGGGACCTACTTATACTACAAGATGATTTGCAGTTGGGTATGCAGTGTTTTAGCTGGCAGCCCAGCCACCTGACGAATGTTGGGGAAACGGTACCATGGAGGCGGTGGGGAACCAGAGGATGGTTCTCCTCCGGGCCAGAGGGAGGCCAGGGCAAAGTCTGCAGTGGAAGAAGTCCTCGCCATGCAGGGGGCCACAGGATCTTGAGGGGAAGCAGAGGCGCCGAGCATCCCTTCAGTCAGAACGAGTGCAGCAGAGACGAGGCTCCGAGGGCGCCCCACACCCCGGGAGGCCTCATGCCCTGCTGCCTGTCTCCTGCTGCAGCTGTCCCAGTCTGGGGCAGAGTAAAGCTCTGATGGGTTCTGGAATTGAAATCAGGACACTTGGCTCCCCTCTTCCTTAATCTTCAGCCTCTGGCCAATCGTGGCTCCTCTCTGGGCCTTTCCTCAGTTTGGTTCTTTTTTAAAGATTTATTTATTTGTTTATTTGAGAGAGAGCGAGTGAGTGAGAGCACTTGGGAGGGGCTGAGTGAGAGGGAGAGAGAGAACCCCAACAGACGCCTCGCCGAGCATGGAGACCAACCTATTTCATGACCCGGAGACCACGACCTGAGCCGAAACCAAGAGCTGGACACCTACTGACTGAGCCACCCAGGCGCCCCAGGAGTTTGGTGGTTCTTCTTCCTCTTCTTCCTCTTCCTCTTCTTCTTCTAAAGATTTTTTGTTTATCTGGGAGAGAGAGAGCGTGTACAAGCAGGTGGAGAGGGAGAGGGAGAAGCAGACTCTCCGCTGAGCAAGGGGCCAGGCATGGGCTCCATCCCAGGACCATGAGACCGTGATCTGAACCCAAGGCAGACACTTAATGGGCTGACCACCCAGGCGCCCCGGGAGTCTGGTTCTTGATGCTGATTGAACCTCAGAATCACCTGGGGACGTTAAGCCAACCCCAACAACAGGTACCAGGGCAGCCCCCACTACCGGGGATTTGATTCAATCAGCCTGGGGGGACCCAGAGAGCAGTCTTATTCCTAAGTCCCGCAGGGACATCTAATGCTCAGCCAAGGTTGAAAGCTTGGGCTCGATGTTGTCCCATGTGGGGTCTCACAGCGTTTGCATAGCTAGACCCAGGGCAGTGGAGCGAATGCTGGCTTGGGCAGACCAAACCGCTAGAGTGCCCTGGGTGGTTCATGAATAAGAGGAGCCACACACTGCACAGAAGAAGAGGGTTTCTTTGTTCTTGGTGTTTTTCCTCATGCCCTCCGTAGATTCTGAAGAAATAAGCTGGATGCACACTGCCTTGTTTTCTTGTAGTGCGAGGGCGGCCGGGTCATCCCAAAGCACCTCCTTCCGACAGGTGGGGCCCCCCGGCCTGATGTCTCGAATGCTCCTCAGTTGGGTGATTCCCTGCCACTAGCCAGCAGTGTAACCTTGGAGCAGTTACTGTAGCCGCCTGTGCCTCAGTTTCCTCCTCCACACCACGGATTGTGGGCATAGCGGTGCCCACTGACCGTGCTGTTGGAGAAGGGGGAGTGAGCGCATTCATGTAAGGTCCCCGGAACAACGCACCTGGGTTCTCAGAAGTACAAACCTACTGTGGGTACTGGAGAGTCTGGCGCTGCCCAAACCCAGGCGGTTTAGTGCAGCGTAAGCCGGCAGTGACGTCTCCCTCGCGCTGCGCTCTCGGCTCCCCCACGTCTGCTTCTGCAGACCGTTCAGCTCTCCACGCGGCCGGGCCCACGTGGCGGCCGGGCTCCTGCTGCTCCTTGGGGCTCCGTGCTGTCCCTGCAGTCCTCGCTGGAAGTCACACCCCGGCGCCCGCAGGGAGGGGACAAGGGACGGCGGAGGGCCTCGACTCGGTGCTGCAGAGCCTTCTTCTGTCTCCTGCAGTTCTGGGCCAGTGCCAGGCCCCTGGGTGCCCGCGCCCGAGGGGTGGCTGGCAGGGGCCTGCGGTCCCTGTGGGTCCCCGGCCGGCACCGACACCTCGTGGCCTGTGGACACGTTTGTCCCGGCGATGCTGCGTGTCCTGCCCTGCGGGACAGCCTGGTAGGACAGTGAGTTGTCAGGCGTCTCCCACAACCATGCCAGCGCCCCACCAGCCAGCGCGCCCTGGGGGCCATGCCGCCTGCCACTCTCCGTCCCTGGCCAGGCCCACTGCTCAGGCCGCTGCCCTGAGTTAAAGACGGCGGGAGCTGGCATGTGCATGTGGCAAGGTGTTGGGGGCATTCCGGGTGGAGACGCGGCCCCCCCAAGCCAGGGTGCTGAAGAGACAGGGAGCCCTGGGACAATGACAAGCAGTTCCTTGGTGCTGGAGCCACAGGTGAGAGGTGGAGATGGCCGGGGACCGGGCTGCACATCGGAGCGCTTCACCCGATGGGTCAAGCCCGGGGTCGCCGATCCCTCTCACAGCCGGGCCACAGCTAGGGCCGTTTCAGGAAAGAGCACCCACGGGAGTCTCTACACCACTTCAGGGACCTGCCCAGGCCCATAACCCCGGGGGGCCTCAAAGACCCCTTCCTGCCCTGCGTCCGTGGAGCCAGCTGGGCCCACGCTTGCCGGTGGCTGTGAGCGGGGCTCTGAGGGGACGAGGAGAAGTCCCCCACGGCTCCAGCAAAGGAAGAGCTTGGACTTGACGTGGGCCACGTGTCTCTGGCCAACACCTGCTGCGGGAGGGCCGCGTTCGTGTCCTCTGTCCCGCCCTCTGTCCCCAGCCATCCCGAGTGAGAGGCACGTTGGAGGCACGGCGCCTCATGCGGCCCTGGGATAGAGTGTGTGTGCGCGTGTGTGCATGTGCGTGTGCGTGTGCGCCTGAGGGCAGGCCTTTGGGAAGGACCAGGCCCCCCTGTGAGCGGGCCCCAGGCGTCCGCATCTGTGTGGCGACTGTAGGCGGGGGGGACATTACATCTCAGGTCAGCGTTTCAACACTTAGAGTCATCATCAAACAAGCACAACAGGACAAAAGTGCAGGCCTACTTTGTCAATCTAAGCACACGAGCTGTCGCGGTCTGTGGGCTGTCCCGAGGCCACGAGCCATGCTGTCCTGCGGCGTCATCCCTCCCGCTCTCCTGGGCTCCCTCGCGGCCTGGCTCCTGTCCGCAGGGCCGCCAGCTTCCGTGGTGCTGAGGGCACTTGCCTTCGGCTCAGTGGCCTCCCTGCCATCAGGATGGGGTCACAAGCCAAAAGACCAGACAGTCTGGCTCTCCTTAGGGTCTCACCTGTCACCCTGCCTTCTTGCTCACTTAGAATGTGGGTGGCTGGTCATAACAGAAAGGCCAGAGACGTGGCCAGGTGCCAAAACTCACCCGAGACTAGCAGGCCGATGGCGCCAGCCTCTTTTCAGGGGCTGGATAATCTCAGGGGACCCCGAGAGCCTATCAGATTCAGTCCAGCCCGCGTCCCAAATGCCTCAGTGGTTTCGCTGAGCCCAGGCCAGGCCCGGCGTCTGCTTGGCATCCCCGGTCTTCCTAGAGTACAAAGTGCTTCTGGTGGGTTCGATTCCCCCCTAGGGCAGGCGTGCACATTCAGGTGGGAACTGTGGCCCCGAAGGCATCATTCACCTGCCACGGTTACACACGTGGCTGTGGGCCGTACGGCTGCTGCTGGGAATCCAGCGGCCTCCCCGGGACACCCCTGTTGCTACAGCACCACCCTGTTTCCCTGGGCCGGGGCCCCATACGTCCCCACGCCTCCTGCTGCCGCCTTGCCCCATCCCACCCTGGATGCCTGGCTGCGGACACTGTGGCTGGGGCAGGAGTCAGCTTTGGCCTCGGCCCCAAAAGCCTGCACCAGGGCCATGCCGACCGTCCCACACCTGCCAGCCCTCCCAGCCCGTGTCCTCGGCACTGGCCGCCTCTCCTTTCGGGGGCACCTCCTGCTTCCTGCGGTCCTGGGTGGGCCACCCCATCTCCCCAGCTGCCCGCTCTGTGATGCCGACGCTCTGGGTGCTGGCCTGCTGCTCTCACACGGCCTCCCAGCCCTCTCCACCTGCTTTCTGTGCTGCGGAGGCATTTCCCAGGTGTCTGGATCTCTGGGCTTGCCAGGAGCCTTGGCCCTTAGCAGGTGCAAGGTGGGGAGTGGACGGGGTGGGCGGGGGGGAGAAGCCCGGGTATTTCATCCCCATCCCCACGCTGGGGTTCCTCCGTGGCCTCAGCTCCACCTGCACACAGGCCCACTTGGGTTTGTGCAGGGCCAACTAGTTCCTTTCCCTTCCTGCCCTTGATGATGCTGGAGGCTTCCTCACCCGGCTCGCCTCTGTGCGGCCTCAACATCCTGCTCGGTTTCTCAGCTCTCACACGGCTGTGCCACCGACCCTCTGTATTAGATTCCCTCCAGCTGAAGTGCTCACGTGCCAGCTGGACCCCTGACTGACCCGTCCTTTCTCAGAGGATGACACAGAGTCAGTGTCCAGCCAATGGCTTGCCCTTCCCCCCATCCGACATAGAGGCCGAGCCTGAAGACTGTCTCTGGAAGGCCTCTGGGGCGCCCCCCTCACTGCTGCAGCCCCGCCAGAGTCCTTATTTCTGGCACCGATGGCCCGAGCCACCTGGCCCCCCGCCAGCCCACTGTCCCCACTGTGGCCCGGAGCACATTCCGGCTGCTCTGTGCGTACCACACCGAGAACGAGGCTTTCTACGAGCTCCTCAACTACGGAGTCAGGACAAATCTCAAGGCAAGGGCGGAGACGCGGTGGAAACGGGCTGGTGCCCTTAACTCTGAGAAACAAGCGCCCCGTGACTGCAGCTATGCTCTCCCACGTGGAGTCAGACCCATGTCCACGGGCGTGGGGTACGGGCCGTGGGCATGCGGTCTCCTTCACCGCGAGGACCGAGCCTCTCGGAGTGAAACCGCCCACGAGGCCGCGCACCTGACGGAGGCTACCAGCTGGCCCCGACGTCGGTGTGGGGCGCCCCGGAAGGCTTAAGCCTGAGGAGGAGGCTTGCCTGGCCTCGGCTTTCAGCTTGCCCGTCATTGAGGTGACTTGGAACGTCTGTTAACGGTGGCTGTGCAGGCGGAGCAACAAGGCGGTACCCTGACCTCCGAGAAACAAGTGTCCCTTGAAGCAAAGCTTCAGCTGGCCTCTCCCGCGGGGGACGTAGGCCCTAGCTCAACAGTAGGCTGGCGGCTGGATGGAGCACGCTGTGCCGAGCCCTGGGAACAAGTGTCCCCCGAGTGCCGCTTTCCACTGGCCTCTCAAATATGGGCTTTAGAGCCCAGCCCCACAGGAGGAGGTTCGAAGGGGCCTTAAATGCACCGACCAACCCCTGGGCGACCTGCCTTCCGGGAGTGCGTCTTCTAACCGGCCTCTTGGCCTCTCGCATCAGGAAGTTGGAACCTATTTCCTCAGCAGTGGTGATGGCCCAAAGGGAGAGTCGACTTCTTAGCTCTTGGACAAAGCTTTCCCTGAGGAAGAGGCCTCTCACATAGGGGAGTTAGACCCCGCCTCAACGGCGGCTGTGGAGGCGCAAGGGAAGGAGCTGGCCTTAACTCTGTGGCTCAGGCCTTCCTAGAAAGAGCTTCTCAATTAAGGGAGTTCAAAACTATCCCCACGGCAGGTGCGGAGGTGTGGTAAAAACGCCTGGAATGCCTCTGGGACACCCCAGTTCCTTGAATGCAGCTTCCACTAGACTCTTCCATAAGGGACACAGACCCCCTCTCTGCAGGAGTGTGTACTAGCAGGGGACGGCGTTCTCTTTCACTCCGAGAACCAAGACTTCCCTGAGCGAACCTTTCAGTGAGCTCCACACCTGAGGGAGGTTAGCAGCTGGCTCCATGCTCTGAGGTGGAGGCACAGGGGAAAGGCCTTGGACACAACACTGAGAAGGAGGCTTTCCTGGCTGACAGCTTTCAACCCGCCTATCACTTGAGTGACTTAGAGCCTGTCCCAACATTGGTGTGGAGGTACAGTGTCAAGGCGACATACTGAACGCCGAGAAATAAGCATTTCTTGAATTAAACTTTCAGCTAGCCTCTCCCATGTGGGAGGTATGCCCTAGGTCGACCTTAGGTTGGAGGCCCAATGGGACTCGCTGTCCTGAACCCTGGGAACAGCCGCCCCCTGATGAGTGCCGCTTCCACTGGCCTCTCAACTAGGGTTTAGAAGCCAGCTCCACAGTAGGCTTGGAGGGGCCCTAAAATGTGCTGTCCAGCTCTCGGGGAGACCAGCCTTCCTGGAATGTGCCTTCCAACTAGCTTCTCCCACCAGGGAGTTGGAACCTATTTTCTCAGCAGCACTGGAGGCCCAAAGGGAAAGCGGTTTACTTATCTCGAAGGACAAAGCTTTTCCTGAAGGAAGCTCTCCACCAGGCCTCTCACTTAAGGGAGTTAGACTCTACCTCCACAGCAGCTGTGGAGGCACAGTGGAAAGGAACTGGCCTAAATTCTGAGCCTTGGGCCTTCCTAAAAGGCTAGACTTGCAGTTAAGGGAGTTCAAACCTATCTCCACAGCAGGCTTAGTTTAGAGGCGCGGTAAAATGTGATGCGATGCCCCTGGGACACGACAGTTCCTTGAAAGCAGCTTTGCAGCAGCCTCTCCCGTAAGGGCGGTAGCCCCCTGGCCACAGGAGCTGTGTATGGACAGTGGAGAGACGGTCCGCTTCACTCTGAGAGCTGAGCCTTCCTGGAGCGAACCTTTCAACGACCCCTCACAACTGAGGGAGATTAGCAACTACCTCCAAACTTCGGCGTGGAGGCACAGGGGAAGGCAGGTCTCACAACTGAGAAGGAAGCTTTCCTGATTGGCAGTTTGCGACTATCCTATCACTCGGGTGACGTAGGTCCTCTCTCAGCAGTGAGTACGAGGTGCAGCGTGAGGCGACACACCGCGCTTATTGAGAGGCTAGCCTCCTGGGAAGGCCTGAGCCTCAGCATGAAGGCCAGCTCATTGCCGTTGCGCCTCCACACCTGCTGTGGAGGTTAGGGTCTGACTCCCTGTGTGAGAGGCCTCGTGGAAAGCTTCACTCAGGGAAGGCTTTGTCCTCGGAGATAAGTAGCAAGTTTGCCTTTGCTCCTCCAGCCAGGTGAGGAAACCGTTTCCAACTCCCTGATGTGAGCAGCTGGTTGGAAGGTGCATCCAGGAAGACTTGTCTCCACGTGAGATGGACAGGACATTGAGGGGCCCTCCAGACCTACTGTTGAGGTCAGGACTCCTCTGGAGACAGGGTCTCGCTCCCTCTTGTAAGGGGCTAGTTAAAAGCTGCATTCAAGGAAGTGTGGTGTCCCCGAGGAAATCCAGCATGTTTTTACCGTGCCTCCAAAACTCTCTGGAGGTAGCTTTGACTGGCCTTGAGGCTAGAGTTTCAGGGATGCCTGAGTCTCACAGTTAAGGCCAGCACATTTTCCATAGCACCTCGCAGCTGTGAGGGGCTGGATGCGGGACTCGATCCTGGACCCTGTGATCGTGCCCTGAGCCAAAGGCAGATGCTCAACCGCTGAACCACCCAGGCATCCCCCACGTGGCAGACTTTAAACTCCTAGAAACCTCTGTCTCTGGTGAAAAGTCAGTAGGAACCAATGGTGCACTGTCTATTGTACCAGAATTCTTTAGATTGGCAAATGTATGAATACATGTCATAGTTTTTAGAGATACAGTGTGTGTGTGTGTGCTTATGATACAATTTTTTAAAAGATTTATTTATTTATTTATTCAAGAGAGACACAGACTGAGAGAGAGGCAGAGGCACAAGCAGAGGGAGAAGCAGGCTCCCTGCAGGGAGCCCAGTGTGGGACTTGATTCTGGATCCCAGGATCACAACCTGAGCCGAAGGCAGACACTCAACCGCTGAGTCACCCGCGTATCCCTGACCAGGTGAGTGGAGAGTGCCACCTCCTGGCAGATGAAAGCCAGAGTCAGATGCTTAACGGGACTGAGCCTCCCAGGTGCCCTTAGAAGGTGCTTTGAAATGCTGACGTTCCTCCTTCTTGCCCTGCCTTTGACATCAGTGACCACGTCTGTCTCCCTGGCGAGGAAGAAAATATTCCAGATGGTTGAACCCTGGTTTTCCACACTATGGGCGACAGGACCCCCTCCAACCTGACCCGGAGCTCCCTTACTCTGAGTCAAGGACGGGGAGTCTTGTTTTGTTTTTAAGTTGTGGTTAAAAATAGACATTACCTACAATGGAGCCTTTTAGCTGTTTCTAAGCGTAGAGTTCAGCAGTATTAGGTACCTTCGCATCCTCCTCGCCGCATTATCTTTCCATTCCATTTTTAAAATTTTAATTCTTATATTATTTTTAAATTTTATTTCTTTATTCATGAGAGACCCACACAGAGATAGGCAGAGGCAGGGCAGAGGGAGAATCAGGCTTCTCACAGAGAACCTGATGACGTGGGACTCGATCCCAGGACTCTGGGATGATGCCCTAGCCGAAGGCAGACCCTCAACTGCTGAGCCACCCAGGCACCCTATACATACTTAATTTTTTTAAAGTTTGTTCATTCATTTTTCATTATTTCTAGACCCACCATAGGGCTTGAACTCACGACCCTGACCGAGGTCAAGAGTTGAGTGCTCTTTCTGAACCCTGGGATCATGGTTCAGAGTCACCATTTGTCCAGTGAGGCCCTCCACACACCCCCACCCCTCCATGCGGAGGTGACATCTGTCGGGCTGGCTCATGTTTGTCCATCTTCCTTCCTCCTTTTAGTAGACAGCAGGTGTCTTGTGAAGCAGTCAGTGACTATGTCGAATGAGACTGAAGATTTCCCTTGGGAAGTGGGTGGGAGAGGGAGGACAGGTCGATGGAGACCCAGGAAACTGTTGGTGTTGCTGTAGAGGAGAGCGCTTGTGGGGCCCTCACCCAGGGTGGATGGGTCAGAACGGTCCCCGGCCAAGCCTCCCTTAGTCCCTCACCCTTATCACTCCATGCCCGCGTTTGCCCGCTGGACCCTAAGACACCACCGTTGTGTGTTTAAGTCCCTCTCAGACTCAGCAGGCCCCGCCCTGCCACGCCCTCCCAGATGCACCCCCACCCCTGGAAGGCATTGGAGATGCATCCTCCACATCCAGGATTCCTAAAGGGTTTATTGGGGTTTCCTGGGTTAGGAAACCAGGAGGGGACTCTTTGCCCTTAGACATCCTCCTTGCCCTTCCCTTTGCCTTTCCCTCTCTCCCCCTCCCTCTCCTCCCCTCCCCTCCCCCACAGATTGGAAGCTGCAGCCTGAGGGCTGGGGGACAAAGCCTTTCAAGGGAGAGGAGTCCCAGGCTCTGACTTTGACAGCCTTGTGGATTTGAATGAAACGACTGAATGAAGCCCATTGGAATGGATCACCCTGAACCTCCCTTCAGCCACCCGCCACCCCCCATCCCCTCCCAACCCTGGGTCCTCCAGTGGATTTGGGAATGGAAGTCCAGATGGTGTGTGTGTGTGTGTGTGTGTGTGTGTGTGCGTGTGTGTGTGTGTGTGTATCTGTACACACCCGCTGAGGGTGGTGGGGCAAGCTCAAGCTGGCTCCTGCGACTCCATTCATTCTGGGAATGTTTTGTTATTTCTGCTGAGTTGCCAGTTGCTGCTAAACTCCTCCCATTGCCTAGTTCTTAAAAAGCCTAATTTTCTTGTTTTCTCAGTGAATAGTCTGACTCACACCCTCCCATCCCACCAGACCCCTTGTGCAAATACTTCCACTTGAAGAGCTCTTTCATCTCGTCCAGAAAACAAACAACAGCCACCCACACCCACCCCAGGGCCACAGATCGCAACCAACAATTTGAATGAAACGACTGAGTGTCGTTTCAAAAGTCAAAACAAAAGTCCGCGTCCTCCTTCTGCCTCAATCTACTGCAGGGAGCCCCTCTCTCAGACGTGCCTTAGGCTCAATGACTTGATGCTGCCTCCCTCTCTGGTACAATCCATCCCGCATTAGGCCCGTATTGTAATCGCAGGACCACACTGCTCCCCTGAGCTGGAGACAACATGCTAAAGGGGCCGGATGGCAGCACTGTCCATTTGAAAGGCCCTGCAGGCCAAGGCGTCCATGAACATGGCCCCGAAGTCTTTGGCACTCACATGCCTCTGATGCGATCGTTACTCTGGAACCTCCAGCATCTATAGCCGATCTTGTCCGTGGTCTTCTCACCTTTACTCGCCCTCTGTTCACCTGACATTTTGCCTGATTGTTCACGGAGAAATGAGATCCCATCCCGCAAGAGCGGAATCCGAATCCTCTGCTCACCCCGACGACAGAGAAGAACATGCACAGCTCTGCACCCCTCTTATCCTTCCCCACCTTGGCGGGAGGAAAGGTGGCCCGCCCACCCTCCTCCTGTCAAAAGTCAAATCTGAGATAAGACTTGGCTGTAGGAAGACACAAGGTCGTGGAAGACGGAAGTCTTCATGAAAATACTGACACAAGTTGCATAAACAAGTCTAAAGCAAACTTGGTGTACTTCTGAACTTTGTCTTTTAAACTGTGTGAACTAGCTGAACAGAAAGCTTCAGAAATTATGTATCTGTCAATTTTTCAGCCCAAACTGAAGACTTAGGTGCTGCTGTGCTGTTTCTGAATCATCTGAAAATTACTAGATGGGAAAAAAACCATGAGCACAACCAGCTGTGGGTACAGCTCTGTCCCAGAGCTAGGACTCTTCTTGTCCCTTCCAGCTGGAAACACCACCTTCCCCCTGCCTGCCTTCATGCTTTCTGTCACTCTGACTCCCCACATGCTCACCTATCTCTAATAAGACAATCAGAATATAAACCAGTAAGGCAGCATGAAAAAGCTAAAGTAAGAAAGCATTTTTAGAAGACAAAAAGTACACCAGTGAGACCTGGTGCCCAATCATGGTTTTCTCCCCATCTAGTAATTTTCAGGTCACTCTGGGGACAGTTTAGATGCTGTGAAATTAAACCTGTTCTAAGTGTACTTGTTTGAATTAATTGTATTGTAATATTATTTGTTGAAAGTAGCGATTAGGTATTTATGAATATATTGCTGTAATTTCTGACAACATCCAAAAAAATAAAATCTTCCTAAATTATTAAAAAAAAAAAAAGACTTGGATGTAAAGGAAACCAGAATACTTTTTTGAACTGTAGACACTTTTAAAAAGTAGCCACAGCAGCAAAGAAACACACACAACCCCCCCCCCCCCGCCCCGCCACCACAGGTGGAAGGAGGTCCTGCGGACTCCCCTCCTTTCCTCCCGAGAAGCACACCCCGTCCCATGCCCCTGGAAGGTGCCGTGGAGGCTGTGCCAGGAGGGGAGTGAATGATGTTCTCATCTTCAAGGACAGGGAGTTGAGCATGAGGATGAGAATTCTGGACAAACAGACCTTGTTATGAAAGAAAAAAAAGAAAATTGTTATGTTCTTTTAGCCTCCCACATAGTTGAGTTCCTCTTCCACAATCTCTTCTCCTTGTTCAACCCAAGAGACAAGCATGTAGGGGTTGCTCAGGAGGGCTGTGCCACGTGAAGCTGCTCAGGGACAGACTTGTCCTCGCCCCCCCCCCCCCCCCCCCGCCATAGGACTGACATCAAGGTCATCCTCGGAGTGGGGGCCCCAGACGCTGAGAGGGTGGAGGGCAAGGGGGTGCCCGGGGACGCCGTCCTTTCCAGCGTCTTTGGAGTCGAGACCTCCTTCGTGGCCTTGCTTGCTCCCTTCGGGGTGCTGCCCCACCGGCTCCCAGCACCCAGCTCCAGGAAGGTCCCCGAGAGGGGCGATGCTTTGCGGGCTGCGCATGCTCTTCCTAGAGGACCCAGCCACCCCACTCCCGGGACCAGTCCCCGTGACCCAGCGGAGGCCAAAGCAGAGGGCCGTAGCGCCCCTGGGCCCCTGCCTGTCTAGCTGGTCGGGGTCACCTCTACACCCATCCGACGTGCTGCTGGCCCTGGGGGCACGACCATCGCGTGTGGAGGCACAGGAGCCACAGCCAGGTGCCCTGAAATACGTGCCCTTGAAAAACAAACATGAGGTCTTCACCCGTGACCTTTCCCCTGCCGAGCCTCCTGCTCAGCTGCCTCCAGGTGGAGGAAACCAGGAACGCACAGAGGGTAGCCAACTGAGGAAGGATTCCCTGAAAGAAAACCCTTCTTTTCAAGTTTCTGATGTTTGGTCAAGCTTTCAACCCAAGGGACGGCCAGCCTCCCGAGCCACATGACTTGCTTGATTTCCCTCTTGTGGGTGTCTCCTCAGTGGCCTTCGTGGTGCTCGGGATGTAGGATTTACAGGGAACAGTTTCCACCCCGGGGCGGTGGACACGGCGACGTGGGATCAGGGATTCACACGGGAGAGAAGAAGGCCGAGGGAGAGGCTCAGAAATGAAACCCTTAAAAGCCCACAGCAGGGGCTTAGCGGTTTAGTGCCCACCTTCGGCTCAGGGCGTGACCCTGGGGTCCCGGGATCGAGTCCCACGTCAGGCTCCCTGCACGGAGCCTGCTTCTCCCTCTGCCTGTGTCTCTGCCTCTCTCTGTGTCTCTCATGAATAAATAAATAAAATATATTTTTTTAAAAAAAGCCCATGGCCAATTGGTGACACTCACATGATAAAGAGTCACAGCTCTGCACCGGCCCCCTCTATGAGGAAAGTCGGACCTCTCAGCCCAGCAGACAGAGGGGCCTGGGCAGCAGCGAGGCCGTGGGCTTCAGCATGAGAACCGGCCATTCTGGGGGGAACCTTTCACATGCCAGCCCTCGCAGCTGAGGCGGTGAGCAGCTAGGGCCAACCTCGGTGGGGCGGGGGCAGAGGCCAGGCACTTCTCCTGGCCTGTGGCTGACCATGAACCTGTCACCGGGGTGAGTTGGCACAACCTCTCCTCAGTGGTTGTGCAGGTGCATATTCCTTGCGACCTCCCAAAGGCTGGGGAACGAGCGTTCCTTGAGTGAAACCCTCAGTTTGCCCCTCCCAGGTGGGTGGCAGCTCTGGTCCCACATTAGCCTTGAGACGCAGTGGAACTGGCTGTCGTGGACCCCGAGCAGAAGCTCACCTTAATGTCAGCTCTCTGCTGGCCTCTCAGGGAGTGGTTTCTGAGCCCAGCTCCTTAGTGAGTTTGGAGGGGCCGTGCAGACGCTGTCCACCCCTAGGGGACACGGGCATCCTGAGTGCCCCTCTGACGGGCTTGTCACATCAGGGAGTTTAAGTCATATGTCTCAGCAGCGGTGCTGGTGCGAAGGGAAGGCGGTCTCCTTATCTCTGAGGACAGATCTTTCTCTGGGGGAGGCTCTGCACTAGGCCTGTCCCATCCGTGAGACAGACTCTACCCCACAGCAGCCGCGAAGGATCGGCGGCCACGAACTGGCCGTAATCAGAGCCTCAGGCCTTCCTAGCTGGCTGACCTCTACATCAAGGCGGTTCCAAACCATCTCAACAGCAGATGTGGAGGTGGGGTACACATGCGCTGGGCACTGCTGGGACACCCCAGTCCCTTGGGTGCAGGTCTTCACTAGCATCTTCAAAAAGGAGGTAGAGCCCCACAGGGTTGCATATGGACAGCAGAAGGTCGTCTGCTTCACTTTGAGAGCCAAACCCTTAAAAAAAAAAAAAAGAAAGAAAGAAAGGAGGCCAAGCCTTCGCAGAGGCACCCTTCAACGAGCCCTCACCCTGAGGGAGCCTAACAGCTAACCCCGCACGTTAGACGTTGGCACAGTGGAAAAGCCAGGTGCTTACCACCTAGGAAAAGCTTTCCTGGCCTACAGCGTGCCAGTATCTGACAGTGGAGTGAGTTAGGGCCTCTCCCGAATGTTGGTGTGGAGGCGCAGGTACGAGGAGCTGCAGGGACTCTGACACAGCTTCTACGAAGGAATTTTCATGTAGCCGTTGTCCTTCGGGAGGTCGCCTTGGCCCAACAACGGGCCGGAGGCCCAGGGAACTTGCTGTCCAGCCCTGGGTGTGAGTGTCCCTTGAAGGCAGCTTTCCACCCGCCACTCAAGGGGGTAGCAGCTACGCAGTGTGTTCAGGGGGGAACTAAAATGCACTGAAAAACACACTTGGAGACAAGCCTTTCTAGAATGCACCTTCCAACTAGCTTCTCACATCAGGGAGTTGAAACCTCGCGTCCTCAGCGGTGCTGGAAATGCAAAGGGAAAGCGGTCTGCTTCCAGCTGAGGACGAAGCTTTCCCTGAGGAGGCTCCGCACTAGCTCCTCTTGTAGGCGATCTAGAGCTCACACCTCCCCAGCAGCCGTGGGGCGCACTGGAAACGAGCTGGCATTAACTCTGGGACTCCGGCATTCCTAGCCGGCGGGCTCCTCCGTCAAGGAGGTCTAAACCTGTATCTACAGCAGTTTTGGAGGCCTGGTAAACGTGGGCTGGGGGGCCGCTGGGAAGCCGCGGGTGGTTAACTGTAGGTTCCCACTAGCCTCCTCAAGCAGAAGGTGGACCCTCTTCAAGGGTTGCTCATGGCAGCGGAAAGGCGGTCTGCGTCACCTTGGAACCAGCCTTCTCGGATGTACCCGTCAGCGACACTCCCACCTGGGGGACGTTGGAAGCTAGGCCCACACTTTGGTGTGTTGGCTCAGTGGAAAGGCCGGTGCTTAACACTGAAAGAATCTCTCCTGGCCTGCAGCTTGCGAATGGCCTGTCCCCAGAGTGGTTTAGGGCCTTTCTAAAATTGTCATGTGGAGATGCAGTGACGCACTGATACTGTTAACTCTTAGACACTAGTGTTCTAGGGTCGGGTCAGGGTTAGTAGTTAGGGTTAGGAGTTAGGGTTAGGGTTAGGGGTTAGGGTTAGGGTCAGGGTGGGGGTTAGGGTTAGGGTCACAATTAGGGTAAGGGTCAGGGTCAGGGTCAGGGTTAGGGTCAGTTTAAGGTTAGTGTCAGGGTTAGTGTCAGGGTCAGGGTTAGGAGTTAGGGTTATGGGTTAGGGTTAGGGTCAGGGTCAGGGTCGGGGTATGGTTGGGGTTAGGGTCAGGGTTATGATTCAGTTTATTGGTAGGGTCAGGGTCAGGGTTAGGGTTAGAGTTAGGGTTAGGCTTGGCATTTGGGTCAGTTGTATGCCAAGGGGCTTGTGGTTTATGTTTGGTTTTCTGTTAGTGATACTTCTAGTATTATGGTTAGGGTTAGGGTTAGGATTAAGTTCAGAGTTAGGGTTATTATTTGTTTAGAGTGTGAGTTTGTATCTTGGCATGTGCCTGGCATCTGGGACTCCCAGTATCTTCAGTGGGTTGGTTTTAAGCGCTATATTCTGGTTGTTGTTTTGAGGATGGCCTGGCTCCACCAATTCAGAGGCCTCTCCAGAGAATCCCACCTGGGCCTCTGCTGGGGTGAGAATGACATGGCAGGCATCTTCTGAGCTGAGCTAAGGAGAGGATCTGTGGCTCGAAGTACTCTTTATCTGGATATTCAATATACTTTCTGTTTTTATCTGTATGTGTGTACCTTTGTCATCAATACTAACAGTTGTTATTTTTAAAGTTTTATTTAAATTCCTGTTTGTTAACACATATTAGTTTCAGTTGTACAACGAAGTGACTCAACACCTGGTACTCATCACAGGTGCCCTCCTTCATCCCCATCGCCTGTTTTCCCCATCCCCCCTCACCTTCCTCAGGTTTTTATTAGTTTATTCTCTATAGTTAACAGTGTGTTTCTTGTTTTGCTTCTCTCATTCCCACCCCGCCCCTTTGCCAATTTGTTTGGTTTCTTAAAATCCACATATGGATGCAATTGTATGGTATTTGTCGTTCTCTAACTTATTTCAGTTAGTGTAATTCTTTTTAGGTTGTAAATGGCATCGTTTCATCCTTTCTGATAATTGAGTGATATTCCAGTGTGTGTATCTACCCCATCGTCTCTGCCCATTCATCTGTCGGTGGACGCCTGGGCTGTGTCCACAGTTCGGCTGCTGTTGATGACGCTGCTACAAACATTGGGCTGCGTGTCCCCCTTCAAATGTGTATTTTTGTATCCTCGAGGTAAGTACCTCTCTGTGCAATTCCGGAATCGTAAGGTAGCTCTGTTTTTAACTTCTTGAGGCCCCTCCACACCGTTCTCCACAGTGGCTGCACCTGTTCGCATTCCCACCAGGAGTGTGAGGGGGCTCCCCCTTCTCCCCAGCCTCACCAACACCTGTTGTTTCTCGTGTTGTTAATTTTAGCCATTCTGATGGCTGTTAGGTGACATCTCATTGTGGTTTTGGTTTGCATTTCCCTGATGATGGGTGATGCTGAGTGACTTTCTGTGTGTCTGGTGGCCATCTGGATGTCCTGTCAGAGACAATGTCCATTCATGTCTTCTGCCCATTTTCAGTTGCTTAATTTGTGTTTAGGATGCTGAGATTTATATTTGCTTTATATATTTTGGACTCTAACTCTTTATTGGATGTGTCGTTTACAAATATCTCCTCTCATTTTGTACGTTGCCTTTTAGCTACGGTTGTTTCCTCCACTGTGCGGAACCTTTTCAACTTGATGAAATCCCAATAGTTTATTTTTGCTTTTGTTTCCCTTGCCTCAGAGGCATATCTAGAAAGAAGATCCAATGGCCAGTGTCAAAGACATTGCTGCCTATCTTTTCTTCTTTTTATGGTTTTAGGTCTCACATTTAGGTCTTTAACCCATTTTGAATTTATTTCTCATATATGGTGTAAGAAAGTGGTCTAGTTTCATCTGCACGTGGCAACACTGTTTATTGAAGAGACTGTCTTTTTGCTGTTGGATATTCTTTCCTGCTTTGTTGAAGATTAATTGATCATAGAGTTACAGGTTTGTATCTTGTTTCGGTTTTCAGTTCTGTTCTGTTGATCTACGGATCTACTTCTTGTGCCCGCACCATACTCTTCTGATCACTAGAGCTCTGTAATATAACTTGAAGTCTGAAATTGTGATGCTCCCAGCTTTGGTTTTCTTTTTCCACACTGCTTTTGCTATTTTCTGTCTTTCGTGGTTCCATACAAATTTTAGGATTATTTGTTCCAGCTCTGTGAAAAATGCTATTGCTTTGTTGATAGAGATTGCATTAAATGTGTAGATTGCTTTGAGTAGTACAGCCTTCTTAACAATATTTGTTCTTCCAGTCCATGACCATGAAATGCCTTTCTATTCTGTTTACGTTGTCTTCAATTTCTTTCATCAATGTTTTATAGTATTTACAGTACAGGGCATTAACCTCTTTGGTTAGGCTTAATCCTACATGTCATACTGTTTTTGGTGCTAGTATAAATGGGATTGATTCCATAAGTTTTCTTTCTGCTGTCTCATTATTGTTACATAGAAATGCAATATATTTCTGCACATTAATTTTATATCCTGCAACTCTTCCGCATTCATCTTTGACTTCTAGCAATTTTTTTGGTGGAAGCCTTTGGGTTTTCTACCTAGAGTATCATGTGGTCTCCAAATAGTAAAAGTTTGACTTCTTCCTTGCCTATTTGGATCCCTTTTATTTCTCTTTGTTGTCTGGTTATTGAGGCCAAGACTTCTAGTACTCTGTTAAATCAGAATGGTGAGAGTGGACATCCTTGTCTTGTTTCTCAGTTTTTCACCACTGAGCATGATATTGGCCGTGGATCTTTGTTATATGGCCTTTATGATGCTGAGGTATGTTCCTTCTATCCCAACCTTGCTGAGAGTTTTTTTTTTTCAAGAAAGAATGCTGTATTTTGCTGAATGCTTTTCTGCATCTATTGACAGATCATATAGTTTCTATCCTTTCTTTTATTAATGTGGTGTATCACAATGATTGATTTGTGAATGTTGAACCACCCTCGCAACCCAGGAACAGATCCCACTAGATTGTGGTGAGTAATTCTTTTAACGCACTGCTGAATTTTATTTGCTAGTATTTTACTGAGAATTTTTGCATCCATGTTCATTAGGGGTATTGGTCTGTAAAAAGTGGGGTCCTTGTCTGGTTTGGGATCAAGGTAATGCTGGCCTCAAAGAACGAGTTTGGAAATTTTCCTTCCATTTCTATTTTTTGGAAATGCTTGAGAATAGGTATTAACTCTTCTTTAAATGTCCGGTAGAAGTCTCCTGGGAAGCCATCCACCTCTGGACTTCCATTTGTTGGGAGAGTTTTTTTTTAAGATTTTGTTTATGTATTCATGAGAGGCACACAGAGAGAGAGGCAGAGACAGGAGGGAGAAGCAGACTCCCTGAGGGGAGCCTGATGTGGGACTCAATCCTAGGACCTGGGATCACGATGAGAGCTGAAGGCAGATGCTCAACCACTGAGCAATCCAGGTGCCCTGTTGGGAGGGTTTGATTGCTGAATTAGTTTCTTTGCTAGTTATGGGTCTGTTCACATTTCCTATTTCTTCCTATTTTAGTTTTGGTAGTTTGTACATTTTTTGAGATTTGCCCATTTCTTCTAGGTCTCCCAGTTTGTTGGCATATACTTTTTCATAATGTTCTCTTATAGTTGTTTTATTTTTGTGGTGTTGATAGTGATCTCTCCTCTTCCATTTGTGATTTTATTTATTTGGGTCCTTTCTTTTTTTGACAAGTCTGGCTAGGGTTTTATCAATTTTATTAATTATTTTGAAGAACCAGCTCTTAGTTTATTATTCCATTCTATTGCTTTGTTGTTCTTTCTGTATTATTTATTTCTGCTCTAATCCTTATTATTTCCCTTCTTTTGCAGGCTTTAGGCTTTTTTTTGCTGTTGCTTTTCTAGCTCCTTTAGGTATAGGGTTAGGCTGTGTATTTGAGACTTTTCTTGTTTCTTGAGATAGGCCTGTATTGCTATGTACCTCCCTCTTAGGACTGACTTTGCTACATCCCAGAGGTTTGGGCAAACATGTTTTCATTTTCATTCATTTCCATATATTTTTAAAATTTCTTTTTTAATTTTCTGGTTGCCCCATTCATTCTCTAGTAGGATGTTCTTTAATCTCCATGTATTTGTGGTCTTTTAATTTTTTTTCTTGAAGTTGACTTCAAGTTTCTTAGTGTCATGGTCTGAAAATGTACATAGTATGACCTCAATCGTCTTGTACCTGTTGAGGGCTGATTTGTGGCCCATGATGTGATCTGTTCTGGAGAATGTCCCATGTGCACTTGAGAGGAATGTGTATTCTGCTGCTTTAGGAGGAAATATTCTTAATATATCTGTTGAGTCCCTCTGGTCCAGGGTGTCGATCAAAGACATTGTTTCCCTGTTGATTTTCTGCGTAGATGATCTGTCCATTGCTGTAAGCGGGTGTTAAAATCACCTGTCATTGTATTATTATCAGTGAGTTTCTGTATGTTTGTTGCTAATTGGTTTATATATTTAGGGACTCCCATGTTAGGGGCATAAATATTTACAATTGTTCGATCTTCTTGATGGATAGTCTCCTTAATTATGAAATAATGTCCTTCTTCATCTCTTGTTACAGTATTTGTTCTTTCTTTCTCTTTTTACAAAAGATTTTATTTATTCATGAGAGATACATAGAGAGAAGCAGAGGCAGAAGCATAGGCAGAGGGAGAAGCAGGCTCCCTAAGAGGAGGCCGATGTGGGACTTGATCCCAGGACCCTGGGACCACACACTGAGCCAAAGGCAGACACTCACTCAACCACTGATCCACCCAGATGTCCCCAGTTTTTGGTTTCAAATCCAGTTTGTCTGATATAAGTATGGGTCCTCCAGCTTTCTTTGATGTCCATTAGCATGATAGATGATTTTCCATTCCCTGACTTTCAATCTACAGGTGTCTGTAGGTCTACAATGAGTCTCTTGTAGGCAGCATATTGATGGATCTTTTTTTTTTTTTTTAAGATTTTCTTTATTCATGAGAGGAGAGAGAAGGGGGGGCAGAGAGAAAAGAAGGCTCCCCACCAGGTCCCCAATGTGGGACTCAGTGTCAGACTCTAGGATTATGCCATGAGCCAAAGGCAGACACTCAACCACTGAGCCACCCAGGCATCCTGGCTCTTGTTTTTTTAATCTGCTCTGATACCCTGTGTCTTTTGATTGGAGCAATTAGTCCATCTACACTCAGAATGATTATTGAAAAATATGTATTTAGTGTCTTTGTGTTACCAGTAGAGTTGGTGTTTCTGGTGATGTTCTCTGGTTCTTTCTAGTCTTTGTTGCTTTTGGTCTCTTCTTTTCTCCACTAAAAGAGTCCCCCTTAAAATTTCTTGCCATACTGGTTTAGTGGTCATGAACTCCTTTATTTTTACCTGTCCAGGAAACTCCATCTCTCCTTCCATCCTGAATAACAGCCTTGCTGGATAAAGAATTCTTGGATGCATACTTTTCCCATTCAGTATATTGAATATTTCCTTCCACTCCTTTCTGGGCTGCCAAGTCTCTGTGGACAGATCTGCTGTGAACCTAATTCATCTTCCCTTGTAGGTTAAGGACTCCCCCTACCCACAAACCCCGCCTCTGCCACTTTCAGGATTCTTTCCTTGTCTGTGTATTTTGTGAATTTGACTACGATGTGCCTTGGCGATGGTCGGCTTCTGTTGAATTTAGTGGGAGTTCTCTGTGCTCTCGTTTTCAGTGTCTGTGTCCTTCCTCAGGTTAGAGAAGTTTACATAATTTGTTCAAATAAAACTTCTGCCCCTTTTTCTCTCTCTTCATCTTCTGAGTCTCCTATGATATGAATGTTATTGTTTTAATAAGTGGCTGAGTTCCCTACGTCTGCCTCTGTGGTCCATAACCTTTCTTGTTTTTAAGGCTTCCACTTAGGACTGCATCTCAGTTATAGCATTTTTAGCGTTGGCCTGACTAGATTCTAGTTCTTTTATTTCTACAGTAAGGGATTCTCTAGTTTTCTTCTGTGCTCTTTTCCCAGCCCAGCTGCTATCTTTAAAATCATTGTTTTACAGTGTATGTTCTCATTCATTTGGGGAATATAAATAATAGTGAAAGGGAATATAAGGGAAGGGAGAAGAAATGTGTGGGAAATATCAGAAAGGGAGACAGAACATAAAGACTCCTAACTCTGGGAAATGAACTAGGGGTGGTGGAAGGGGAGGAGGGCGAGGGGTGGGGGTGAATGGGTGACGGGCACTGAGGGAGGCACTTGACAGGATGAGCACTGGGTGTTATTCTGTATGTTGGCAAATTGAACACCAATAAAAAATTAATTTATAAAAAAATAATTGTTTTAAACTCTAGTCAGACATCATATATGTGTATTGATGAACTTCCTAGCTGTGAGTACCAAGAGGTTTTTTTGGAGGTGAATTTCTCCATCTCATTATTATTTCCAAAAAGAAGGAAGGAAGAAAAAGAAAAAACAAGAAAACAACAATAACAACAACAACCTACCCCCCCCCCCCAAAACCCCACTAGATCCTGTGTGTGTTTTGGCCTGCTTGTTAAAAGAATCTAAATTCCAAAATAAGAAAGAAAATCAAAGTACAACGAAAGTAAACAAAAATAAGTAATATATAAGGTATATACATAAAAATTAAAATCAAGCAATTAATAAAAAAGAATCGAAGAAAAGAAATGAAAATAAAGCAAGCACAAAGTACAGAGGAAGCTCGACCCCGCTCTCTCCCTGGAGCTGGAGGTCTGCGGCCTCTGCAGTCCATCCACCAGGCGGCAGCGAGGGACTCCGGGCGGGGTCTGGGGGCGGGGCCGCGGCGCTGACGTCAGGTGCGTACCTGCCTCGGAGGAGATGCACCTGCCTGGGGAGCAATGCACCTGCGGGTCTGAGGCGGGGTCTGGCCTCCCACGGGCAGTGCTGTGCTGCCCCCAAGCCTCGGCGCTGAGGGCGGGATGCGGGCGGGGGCGCCGGGTCCCCTGGGCCTGGGGCTGAGCATCCCGCCCCCCAGTCTGCAGGGGCCTCCGCAGAGGAGCCCCCGGGCCCGGGCCTCCGCCGCTTCTGCAGACCCTGCGCTCACCCTGCCTGCGGCCCAACTTCTGTTTGTTTTATGATCTCAGACAAGTGACTGAGTTTCAAACCTCCCAAGTTTTAGGGGCTGCCCTGGGGGAGACCCGTGTTCCTCCCGCCCGGGAGGGTCTCCTCCCACTTCTGGCCTTTGCTGGCCCCGCCCAGGGACACCGCCCCGTGACCGCACAGGGGTTTGCAGTTTGTGGCCACACAGGGCAGACAGCTGGCCCTAGTCCTGCGGCTCTCGGCCAGGGTCCCCGCTCCTGGGCCTGGGAACCGTCCTTGGGACCCCGGGGACCCTGAGCCCACCCTGTCGCTCCAGGGGCCGCCCCCCACTTCGCCTCCTGAGCACCGTCAAGGCCGGCGTGTCCCCCCCTCTAGCAGACTTCTGGAAGTTCTGACTTTGTGCTCTGCTGCTTCTAATACTGTGCGTAGACCCGTCAGCTGGCTCCCTGCCCCTGTGGGATCCGGGGCTGTGTCTCCCCCAGACTGACTGACTGATTTTCTTTTTAAGATTTTATTTTTCTGTCATCTCTACACCCAAATGGGGCTTGAACTCTCCGCCCCAAGAACAAGAGTCGCGTATTCTTACGAACCACCTCGAGCGGCCAGGCTCCCTTTGATTGATTGACAGCTAGTAACTGAAGCCGACGTGCTGCCTGTGTCGTGTCAGGGCAGAAACTGAGCCCCCGCGTCGAGGTGCGGTGGAGTCATTGGGACCTTGGTCGATGTTAAAGAAAGCGGAGCCTCCCCGGGAGCCCAGGGAGCGGGGCCCACACACGTGACAAGTTGGCCATTTCCTTGACCAGGAGCATTGGGCTGGCTGCCGATTTATTTGAATTGCTATTCAACGGCGAAGGTCGTTCTAGGATGGGGACACAGCGAGAACGTTCTGGGTTCTTGCGGGTTCGGAGGTAGCTAAAGCTCCCCCGTCGTGGACTCGATGTCCCAGGTGGGTGCAGAGATAGGCGAGCCAGCAAAGAGATGAGAAACATGGCCCTGGGGTGCCTGGCCGGCCTGGTCGGGGGACCTTGATCTCAGGACTGTGAGTTGGAACTCCATGTTGGGTGTAGAGAGGACATAAAAGTAAAACCTTTAACAAAAAATAAATGGATGAACTAATAAAGCATGACATTGAAGGGGAGTGCTCGCTTCAGGACAAACCTCAAAGCGGACTATGTCTAGCCTGCGACCTGTTCTTGATGGCCCCGCTCGCACTCCCGGGCCCAGATGACGTCCCCCATGAGGGACGGTCCCGCCCGAGTGGGAGCGGGCCTCCTTCCCCATAAGGCCCGTGCCTCCCCTCATTCTGCAGGACAGAAGAGCCGGGAAGGCACGAGCTCGGGGGGATCAGCATAAACCTCAGCGATGGTCCTTCCCGATCCCGGGAGCCAGAGCTCGGCCTCCTTTTGGGACCCGACGTCGTAAAGAAGCCTGTGTGGTCAGTGGCTCGGATGCAGGGCAGAGGCCGACGGAGAATCAGGAAGAGCAAAATAGGGGGGGAAACCAGAAGCTGAAGGAGAGGAGGACAGCTGTCAGCATCGGGAGCCTTCGCGGGGACCAGTGTCCTTTCCCAGGAGGGGCCCCCCTCTGTAGGGTGCTTCCCGCCTCCCCGCGCTCCCCGTGGGCACCCGCAGGCGCATCCCCGGGCCTCCAGCGCCTCTGCAGCCGTGGTCTGGAGCGTCCTCCGTGTGTCCTACCGGGGACCCCAGCGTCACGTCTGTAACCGTCCGGCTGCTGTCTGACAACAATCGGGGGATTCCGACGTTTGTTGGGATTGGGGTGTGTGCGTGTCTGTCGCCGTGCCGCGATCTGATCCTCGGGCCGCGTCGTCCTGACGCCGCAGCGGTTGAAACACCATCATTTCTGGTGCTGGCGCTGGGCGGCTAGCTGGGTTCTCCCGGCCGACCCGGGCTCCCTCGTGCCGTCCCGTGCCGTCCCGTCCCTCCGGGGGTTCAGCTGAGCTGACAGGTCCGGCTCGGCCACATTCCCGTGGGTGGCAGCGGGTCCCCGCCCAGCGCCGGCCGCTTCTCTTCTCCCCAATGCCTCTCCAGCGGGGAGCCAGACCTCGGGGCCGCCCTGGGGGGAGCTCCTGAGGAGCCGGCTGCCCATGGGGGGAGCCCTGGGGCTGCCGGTGTGTGTGTGTGGGAGTCGGGGTGGGGACGGGGCCGGGGTCCCTCGGTCCCCTGCGCTGCCTGCCCCCAGGCCGAGCCCCACGCTCACCCAGCCCCTACTCTCCAGGGCGTGCAGGGTGCCCTCCACACTCTGGTGCGAGATATCCAGCAGCACCGGGTGTGCATGCTGAGCCCGCCCAGTGAGGGTGGCCCAGGTGTGAGAGCTGCAAGGGCCTGCTGTCCTGACGTCCCCTCCGGAGCCACGCTGACCGCCCCGCGGGCCCTCTGTGCCCCAGGCGCACAGGCCCGGGGCGGGTAGGGGAGGAAGCGCCCCGGAGCCCGGGGAAGCCCAGGCCCCCTGGACAGAGGGGGCACAGACCTCCCAGGGCGCTTAGCACAGACCCTGGTGACCTGAGGCTCCCCGGCTGTCACTCTGTCCCAGGCCCGTCCTGGCCGCGGGCGCAGGCTGAGTCGCAATAGAGTCTGCGGGGTCCTGACCCTGGCGTCTGGCCGCCCCGGGAAGTCACGTGGGGACGTCAGCTGTGTGTGCCTGGCGGCGCCCCCGCAGGGGCTGGTCAGGGTCTGGGCGGTGTCCTCCTCTCTGGGGGTGTCTCCGCACCCCGTGCACAGAGCTCCGGGAGACGTAGAAATGAGCCGGCCGTGCCCTCTCACACAACAACACTTTATTGAACTTGCAACAGCAAACAGGGGCTCAGAGCCGAGGGTGCGCGCCTTCCCCTGGGAGACCTTCCTGTCCTTAGAGGAAAGCGGGAATCCCACAGGGGTGCGGGTGCTGGCGTCCCCCACCTGGGAGCCTGTGCGGACTCGACTCCGGTTGGGGGCGCATGTCCTGAGGTTGGGGCGTTGAGAGGCGGTTCTGGGGGCGGCAGGGCTGACATGGACCTGCGGCCCATGGGCTCCTGCGCTGGGTCCCCGCAGGGCATCTGGACCCCGGCCTCGGGCCCCCTGGGGCCGGGTGACTGACTGCTGGAGCCCCAGCATGTGGAGGAGCCTGCCTCCTGGTGTGGGTGTGGGTGCGGGTGGGGCCCACGGGCCTGCCCCCGCTGCCCTGCCCTGGGGTGTCCCGGGACCCCCAGGGCTGCCCTAGGTCAGCGACCTGGATCTGTGGGGCACGCCCAGGGCCCAGGAGGCCACATCCTGCTGTGAGAGGGCTCGCTCAGCCCGGGGCCAGAACGCAGGCCTGGCCACGGCCCCGGGGCGCTGGATCCCATTAGCGCTGGGCCTGGGGCAGGCGCTCGAGTCGCCCCTGCCCCCAAAGAGCCCGGGGCCAGGCCAGCCCAGGTCCCTCTGGGTCAGGGGCTGGTGTACCGTGCGGGGGGTGCCGCCCTCCAGGAGGGACAGCGAGACAAGGCAGGGCACGGTGACGGCGGGCTGGAGCCTCCGGGCCCCAGCCCTCACCGCCAGGCTCTGCCCCCGAGGCCCGCGAGCATCAAGCTGCCCCGTGGACGCGGGGGGCAGAGGGTCCCGGGCCTGTGCGGGGCCTCAGGGCAGCGGGCTCAGCGCCGCCCTGGCTCTGCCCTGGCTGTGCCCGTCACAGCCCAGCGAGGGGCACGAGCTGCAGTGGCCGCGGGGCAGGAAGGGTGTCCTGGGCCCGACAGCGTCATCCCTAGGGGGCTGGGGGGACCCCGTGATGGGAGTCCCGGGGGTGCTCCAGGGTCTGGTCCGTCGCGGGGCCTCTGGGGTGGCCCAGGCAGGTGCCAAATGGAAGGAGACCCCGTTTTCTGTCTTGAAGCCCGCCGTGTCCCGGGGCCGCCTGCCTGCACCGCCTTGTTGCACCGGGAGGGTGGGGAGGGAGTTCCACCGCTGGGGCTGAGGGGCAAGTTGGACGATGGCCTGGCCGGGAGGGGGTCCGGGCGGCTCAGGCCCGGCAGCTGGGCCCGGGGAGGCCGGCTCCTCCACCCTGGGTGGTGGCTCAGAGGCCGGAGAAGGGAGGAGAGGCCCGGGCGCCGGGGATACTTGGCTCCAGGCCCAGGGGCCTCGTGGGGAACTCCTCAGGTCCCGCTGGAAAGAGGCCGACGGGGTCAGGGTCTCCAGCAGGCTGTGTGTCCCCCGCTGGGGGCCCCGGGGGTCCTCACGGCTCCCGCGTGGCCCCCCCGGCCTGACCCTGTGCTCAGCCCCCCACACTGCTGCCCGGGCCCTGCAGTGGGTGCCCGCCCAGGCCTGGCCTGGGGTCCCCGAGGCTGGAGCAGAAGAGGAGAGCCCCAGAGATGAGGACGGGGGCCCCGGGGGCTCTGTCCCCTGTGGGTGGCCCCAGCAGGCCGAGTCGGGAGAGGCCGGGTCCCTGAGCCCACCTGGCGGGGGCAGGTCGCACCACATCCTCCGGAGCTGGGTCATGGAGGCCCGAAGGTGCCTGAGCACCGCCTCGTCCTCCAGGGCCCAGGGCTGGGCCAGAGTCCTGGAGGAACTCCCGGAGCCCTTCCAGGGGCAGCTTCAGGAGGCGCTCTGGGCGGTGGGCGAGAGTCAGACCCAGAGGGCCCCGCCCTGGGGCCCCCGGTGCCCCAGGCCAGCGGCTGGGGTCCCGCTGTGCCCAGGAGCGCCGTGGGCAGTGCGCTGGCCAGGGTGGCCCCTGCCCACTGCTCCACTCGGGGAGCCCTGCTGCACCCGCCTGCCCCGCCGTCCCCCCGCCCCAGGTCTGGGTGCTGCTCAGAGCCCAGGGTCACCGCTCCTGCCCCCCGCCCCCAGCACACCTGGGCTCCCGGGGGCTCACTTACTCCTGTACACCTTGAGGATGGTGTAGGCCATGGCCGTGAGCACCCTCTCCCCATCCAACACGTAGGCATCCCACAGCTTCAGGGTGAGCGAGAAGGGGGTCTAGGGGACGGTGGGGTGGGAGGAGCGGCCTGAGCAGGGCCCCTGGGGGGCTCGGCTGGGGCTAGGCTAGGCCTGCCATCTGGCCCCCGGCTGCCTCCTACGAAGCCCCGCAGAGGCCCCCACCCCCCCAGCGTGCCCTCCTTCCAGGGAGATCAGGGACTCCCGGCCGCTCCGGGTTCCGACCCCGGCCAGCACCTCCCGCACCCCTGGGGGCACAGACTCTGCCCGCACTTGACGACACCACGCCTCGAGAGGACCCCAGGCTGGCCGCCTGATGGGCCGAGGGCCCGTCCACACCCCGGGCTGACCCGGCCTCCCTCGGGGGAGCTGAGGCAGAGACGGCCCGCCCCCCGGGACCTCGTCCAGGGACCCTCTGGGCTTTAGGGTTAGGATACGGGTTAGGGTACGGGTTAGGGTTAGGGTTAGGTTTAGGGTACGTGTTAGGGTTAGGGTTAGGTTAGGGTTAGGGTAATGGTTAGGGTTAGGGTACGTGTTAGGGTACGTGTTAGGGTTAGGGTTCGGGTTAGGTTTAGGGTACAGGTTAGGGTTAGGGATAGGGATAGGGTATGGGTTAGGTTTAGGGTTAGGGTACGGGTTATGGTACGGGTTAGGGTTAGGGTTAGGGTACTGGGTAGGGTTAGGGTACGGGTTAGTGTTAGGGTTAGGGTTAGGGTACGGGTTAGGGTTAGGGTGAGGGTTAGGATACGGGTTAGGATTAAGGTTAGGGTTAGGGTTAGGGTTAGGGTACAGGTTAGGGTTAGGTTTAGGTTTAGGGTTAGGGTTAGGATACGGGTTAGGATTAGGTTTAGGGTTCGGGTTAGGTTTAGGGTACGGGTTAGGGTACGGGTTAGGGTTAGGGTACTGGTTTGGTTTAGGGTTAGGGTTAGGGTATGGGTTAGGTTTAGGGTTAGGGTTAGGGTTAGTGTACGGCTTAGGGTATGGGTTAGGGTTAGGGTTAGGTTACGGGTTAGGGTTAGGGTATGGGTTAGGGTTAGGGTTAGGGTACTGGTTTGGTTTAGGGTTAGGGTTAGGGTATGGGTTAGGTTTAGGGTTAGGGTTAGGGTTAGTGTACGGCTTAGGGTATGGGTTAGGGTTAGGGTTAGGTTACGGGTTAGGGTTAGGGTTAGGATTAGGGTACGGGATAGGTTTAGGGTGAGAGTTAGGGTTAGGATTAGAGTAAGGGTTAGGATTAGGGTTAGGGTTATGATACGGGTTAGGGTACGGGTTAGGGTACTGGTTATGGTACGGGTTAGGGTTTAGGGTTAGGGTTAGGGAAAGTGTTAGGGTTAGGGTTAGGGTTAGGGTACGGGTTAGGGTTAGTGTTAGGGTTAGGGTACGGTTTAGGGATAGGGTACGGGTTAGGGTTAGGGTTAGGGTACGGGTAAGGGTTAGGGGTAGCGTTGCGTTAAAGGTTAGGGTTAGGGTTAGGGTATGGCTTAGGGCTAGGGTTAGGGTTAGGGTTAGGGTACGGGTTAGGGTTAGATTAGGTTTAGGGTACGGTTTAGGTTTAGGGTTAAGGTATGTGGTAGGGTACGGGTTAGGGTTAGTGTTAGGGTTAGGGTACTGGTTATGGTACGGGTTAGGGGTAGGTTTAGTGTTTGTGTTAGGGTATGAGTAAGGTTTAGGGTTAGGGTGTGGGTACGGGTTAGGTTTAGGGTTACTGTACGGGTACTAGTTAGGGTAAAGGTTAGGGTTACGGTTAGGGGTAGGGTACGGATTAGGGTTAGGGTTAGATTTAGGGACCTGTTTAGGGTTAGAGTTAGGGATAGGGTTAGGGTTAGGTTTAGGTTTAGGGTTAGGATACGGGTTAGGGTAAGGGTTAGGTTACGGGTTAGGGTTAGGGTTAGGGTTAGGGTACGGGTGAGGGTTAGGGTTACGGTTAGGGTACTGGTTTGGTTTAGAGTTAGGGTTAGGGTTAGGTTTATGGTATGGGTTAGTGTTAGGGTTAATGTTAGGATTAGGGTAGGGTAGGTTGAGGGTTAGAGTTAGGGTTAGGGTTAGAGTCAGGGTGTGGGTACGGGTTAGGGTCAGGGTTAGGGTACGGGTTAGGATACGGGTTATGTTTAGGGTTAGGTTTAGGATACGGGTTAGGGTATGGGTTAGGTTTAGGTTGAAGGTACAGGTTAGGGAACGGGTTAGGTTTAGGGTTAGGGTACGGGTTAGGGAAAGGGTTAGGGATAGGGTTAGGGTACGGGTTAGGGTTAGTGTACGGGTTAGGGTTAGGGTTAGGGTACTGGTTAGGGTTAGGGTTAGGGTTAGGGATAGGGTACGGATTAGGGTTAGGGTTAGGGTTAGGGTACGGGTTAGGATTAGGGTTAGGGATGGGGTTAGGGTACTGGTTAGGGTTTTTGTTAGGGTTAGGGTTAGGGGACAGGTTAGGGTTAGGGTTAGGGTTAGGATACGGGTTAGGGTTAGGGTTAGGGTTAGGGTTAGGGTTAGGGAACTGGTTGAGGTTAGGTTTAGGGTTACGGTATGGGTTAGCGTTGGGGTTAGGGTTAGGGTACGGGTTAGGGTTAGGGTACGGTTTAGGTTTAGGATTAGGGTTAGGGTTAGGGTTAGGTTTAGGTTACGGGTTAGGGTTAGGGTTAGGGTTAGGGTTAGTGTTAGAGTTAGGGTAAGGGTACGGGTTAGGCATAGGGTTAGGGTTAGGGAGAGGTTTAAGATACGGGTTAGGGTTAGGGTTAGTGTACGGGTTAAGGTTAGGGTTACGGTAAGGGTACGGGTTAGGGTACAGGTTAGGGTTAGGGTTAAGGTTAGGGTTCGGGTTAGGGTACTGGTTAGGGTACGGTTTAGGGTTAGAGTAAGGGTTAGGGTTAGGGTACGGGTTAGGGTTAGGTTTAGGTTAAGGGTACGGATTAGGGTTAGGGTTAGGGTTAGGGTCACGGTACGAGTTAGGGTTAAGGTTAGGATTAGGGTTAGGGTAAAGGTTATTGTTAGGGTTAGGGTACAGGTTAGGGGTAGGTTTAGGATTAGGGTTAGGGTACGGGTTAGGGTTAGGGTTAGGGTTAGAGTTATGTTTAGGGTTAGGGTTAGGGATAGTAATACGGTACGGGTTAGGGTTAGGGTTAGGGTTAGGGTACTGGTTAGGGTTAGTGTTAGGGTTAGGGTACGGGTTAGGGTTAGGGTTAGGGTTAGCGTACTGTTTAGGATTAGGGTTAGGGTTAGGGTACAGGTTAGGGTTAGGTTTAGGGTTGGGGTTAGGGTTAGGATACGGGTTAGGGTTAGGGTTAGTGTTAGGGTTAGGGTACGGGTTAGGGTTAGGGTTAGGGTTAGGGTTAGGGTTAGGTTTAGGGTTAGGGTATGGGTTAGCTCTAGGGTTAGGGTTAGGGTTAGAGTTATGTTTAGGGTTAGGGTTAGGGTTAGTAATATGGTACGGGTTAGGGTTAGGGTTAGGGTACTGGTTAGGGTTAGGGTACGGGTTAGGGTTAGGGTTAGGTTTAGGGTTAGGGTATGGGTTAGCTCTAGGGTTAGGGTTAGGGTTAGAGTTATGTTTAGGGTTAGGGTTAGGGTTAGTAATATGGTACGGGTTAGGGTTAGGGTTAGGGTACTGGTTAGGGTTAGGGTACGGGTACGGGTTAGGGTTAGGGTTAGCATACTGTTTAGGATTAGGGTTAGGGTTAGGGTACAGGTTAGGGTTAGGTTTAGGGTTAGGATACGGGTTAGGGTTAGGGTTAGTGTTAGGGTTAGGGTACGGGTTAGGGTTATGGTTAGGTTTAGGGTTAGGGTATGGGTTAGCGCTAGGGTTAGGGTTAGGGTTAGGGTATGGTTTAGGGTTAGGATTAGGGTTAGGGTTAGGGTACTGGTTTGGTTTACGGTTAGGATTAGGGTACGGGTTAGGTTTAGGGTTAGGGTTAGGTTTAGGTTACGGTTAGGGTACTGGTTAGGCATAGGGTTAGGGTTAGGGTTAGGTTTAGGGTACGGGTTAGGGTTAGGGTTAGCGTGCGGGTTAGGTTTAGGGTTAGGGTAAGGGTACGGGTTAGGGTTAGGGTTAGGGTTAGGGTACGGGTTAGGGTTAAGGTTAGGGTTAGGTTTAGGGTACTGGTTAGGGTTAGGTTTAGGGTACGGTTAGGGTTAGAGTAAGGGTACGGGTTAGGGTTAGGGTTAGGGTACGGGTTAGGGTTAGGGTTAGGTTACGGGTTAGGGTTAGGGTTAGGGTTCTGGTACGTGTTACGGTACGGGTTAGGGTTATGGTTAGTGTACTGGTTAGGGTTAGGGTTCGGGATAGGGTACGGGTTAGGGTATTGTTAGGTTTAGGGTACGGGTTAGTGTACGGGTTAGGGTTAGGGTTAGGTTACGTGTTAGGGTAAGGGTTAGGGTAGGGTTAGGGTAATGGTTTGGTTTAGGTTTAGGGTTAGGTTTAGGGTACGGGTTAGGGTACGGGTTAGGGTTAGGGTTATTGTACGGCAGAGGGTACGGTTTCGGGTTAGGTTTAGGTACGGTTTAGCGATAGAGTACAGGTTAGGTTTAGGGTTAGGGTTATGGTTAGGGTTAGGTTTAGCATGAGGGTACGGGTACGGGTTAGGGTTAGAGTTAGGCTTAGGGTTAGGGTTAGCGTTATGATAAGGGTTAGGTTATGGGTTAGGGTTCGGGTTAGGGTACGGCTTAGGGTTAGGGTTAGGGTTAGGGTTAGGGTACGGGTTAGGTTTAGAGTTGGGTTAGGGTTAGGGTACTGTTTAGGGTTAGTGTTAGGGTTAGGATACAGGTTAGGGTTAGGGTTAGGGTACGGGTACGGTTAGGGTTAGGGTTAAGGTACTGGTTAATGTTAGGGTTAGGGTAGGGTACGGTTAGTGTAATTTTAGGATTAGGGTTAGGGTTTGGGTTAGGGTTAGGTTTAGGGTTAGGGTACGGGTTAAGGTACAGGTTAGGGTTACGGTTAGGGTACGAGTTAGGGTACGTGTTAGGGTAAGGGTTAGGGTTGCGTTACGGGTTAGGGTTAAGTTTAGGGTTAGGGTTAGGATTAGGGTATGGGTTAGTGTTAGGGTTAGGGTTAGGGCACGGTTTAGGGTTAGGGTTAGGGTACGGGTTAGGGTTAGGGTTAGGGTTAGGGTTAGGTTTGGGGTACTGTTAGGTTTAGGGTTAGGGTACGGGTTAGGGTACGGGTTAGGGGTAGGGTTAGGGTTAGGGTACGGGGTAGGGTTAGGGTACAGGTTAGGGTTGTGTTAGGGTTAGGGTTAGGGTACGGGTTAGTGTTTGGTTTATGGTTAGGGTTAGGGTTAGGGTGAGGGTTAGGGTACGGGTTAGGGTTAGCGTTAGGGGTAGGGTTAGGGATAGGTTACTGGTTAGGTTTAGGATTAGGGTACGGGTTAGGGTTATGGTTAGGTTACTGGTTACGGTTAGGGTTAGGGTTAGGGATAGGTTATGTTTTAGGGTACGGGTTAGGGGTTGGGTAGGTTTAGGTTTGGGTACTAGTTGCGGTTAGGGTTAGGGTTAAGGTTAGGGTACGGGTTAGGGTTAGGGTACGGGTTAGGTTTAGAATTGGGTTAGTGTTAGGGTTAGGGTATGGTTTAGGTTTAGGGTTAGGGTACGGGTTAGGGTACGGGTTGGGGTTAGGGTATGTGTTACGGTTAGGGTTAGGGTTAGGGTACTGTTAGGTTTAGGGATAGGGTACTGGTTAGGGTTAGGGTTAGGGTTAGGTTTAGGGTACGGTGTAGGGCAGGGTACGGGTTAGGGTTGTGTTAGGGTTAACGTTAGTGTATGGGTTAGTGTTCGGGTTATGGTTATTGTAAGGGTTAGGGTGAGGGTTAGGGTACGGGTTAGGGTTAGGGTTAGGGTTAGGGATAGGTTATGGGTTAGGTTTAGGGTTAGGGTACAGGTTAGCGTTAGGGTACAGGTTAGGATACTGGTTAGGGTACGGGTTAGGGTTTAGGGTTAGGGTTAGGGAAAGGGTTAGGTTTAGCATTAGGGTTAGGGTACAGGGTAGGGTTAGGGTTAGGGTACTGGTTAGGGTTAGGGTTAGAGTTAGGGTTAGGGTTAGGGTTAGGGTTAGGGTTAGGGCATGTTTTAGGGTTAGGGTTAGGGTACAGGTTAGGGTTAGGGTTAGGGTACGAGTTAGGGTACGGGTTAGGGTTAGGGTTAGGGTACGGGTTATGGTTAGGGTAAGGTTTAGGGTACCAGTTAGGGTTAGGATTTGGGTTAGGGTTAGGTTACGGGTTACGGTTAGGGTTAGGGATAGGGTACGGGTTAGGGATAGGGTACGGGTTAGGGTTAGGGTTAGGCTTAGGGTACGGGTTAAGGTACGGGTTAGTGTACAGGTTAGGGTTAGGTTAAGGGTTGGGTACGGGTTAGGCATAGGGTTAGGGTTAGGGTTAGAGTTAGGGTATGGGTCAGGGTTAGGGTTAGGGTACGGGTTAAGGTTAGGGTTAGGGTTAGGGTTAGGTTATGGGTTAGGGTATGGGTTAGGGTTAGGGTTATGGTTAGGGTACTGGTAAGGGTTAGAGTTAGGTTTAGGGTTAGGGTACGGGTTAGGGGTAGGGTTAGGGTACGGGTTAGGGTACGGGTTAGGGTTAGGGTACGTGTTAGGTTTAGTGTTAGGGTACGTGTTAGGGTTAGGGTTAGTTTTAGGGTTAGGATTAGGGTTAGGGTTAGGATACGGGTTAGGATTAGGGTACGGGTTAGGGTTAGGGTTAGGGTTAGGGTCAGGGATAGGGTTAGGGTTAGGGTACGGGTTAGGGGTAGGGTTAGGGTTAGTGGTTAGGATTAGGGTACGGGTACAGTTAGGGTTAGTGTTAGGGAACTGGTTAGGGTTAGGGTTAGTTAGGGTGTGGGTACGTGTTAGGGTAGGGTTAGGGTTAGGGTTAGGGTACGGGTTAGGGTACGGGTTATGGTTATGTTTAGGGTTAAGGTATGGATTAGGGTACAGGTCAGGTTTAGGTTTAAGATACGGGTTAGGGTTAGGGTTAGGGTTAGGGTACGGGTTAGCATTAGGGTTAGGGTTAGGGTATGGGTAAGGGTTAGGGGTAGGGTTAGGGTTAAGGTTAGGTTTAGGGTACACGTTAGGGTTAGGGTTATGGTTAGGGTTAGGATAAGGGTACGGGTTAGGGCTAGGATAGGGTTATGGTACGGGTTAGGGAACGGGTTAGAGTACGGGTTAGGGGTCTGGTTAGGGTACGGGTTAGGGTTTAGGGTTAGGGTTAGGGAAAGTTTTAGGGTTAGGGTTAGGGTTAGGGTACGTGTTAGGGTTAGGGTACTGGTTAGGGTTAGGGTTAGGGTTAGTGTACGGGTTAGGTTTAGGGTTAGGTTTAGGGTACGGGTAAGGGTACGGGTTAGGGTTAGGGTTAGGGTACGGGTTAGGCTTAAGGTTCGGGTACGGTTTACGGGTACGGTTAGGGTTAGGGTTAGGGTTAGGGTACGGGTTAGGGTTCGGGTTAGGGTACGGGTTAGGGTACGGGTACGGGTAGGGGTAAGGGTTAGGGTTAGAGTATCGGTATGGGTTAGGGTTAGGGTTAGGGTACCTGTTAGGGTACGGGTTAGGGTTTAGGGTTAGGGTTAGGAAAAGGGTAAGGGTTAGGGTTAGAGTTAGGGTACAGGTTAGGGTTAGAGTTAGGGTTAGGGTTAGAGTACAGGTTAGGGTTAGGGTTAGGGGTATGGTACGGGTTAGGGTATGGGTTAGGGTACCTATTAGGGTGCGGGTTAGGGTTTAGGTTTAGGTTTAGGGTTAGGGTTAGGGTAGGGGTTAGCGATAGGGTTGGGGTATGGGTTAGGGTAGGTTACTGGTTAGGGTTAGAGTTAGGGTTAGTGTATAGGTTAGCGTTAGGGTTGGGGTTAGGCTCCCAGTTAGGGTTTGGTTTAGGGTTAGGGTTAGGGTATGGGTTAGGGTATGGGTTAGGTCACCTGTAAGGGTATAGGTTAGGGTTAGTGTTAGGTTTTGGGTTAGGGTTATGGTTAGGGTTAGGGTACGGACTAGGGTTAGGGTACTGGTTAGGGTTAGGGTTAGGGTTAGTGTACGGGTTAGGTTTAGGGTTAGGTTTAGGGTACGGGTAAGGGTACGGGTTAGGGTTAGGGTTAGGGTACGGGTTAGGCTTAAGGTTCGGGTACGGTTTACGGGTACGGTTAGGGTTAGGGTTAGGGTTAGGGTACGGGTTAGGGTTCGGGTTAGGGTACGGGTTAGGGTACGGGTACGGGTAGGGGTAAGGGTTAGGGTTAGAGTATCGGTATGGGTTAGGGTTAGGGTTAGGGTACCTGTTAGGGTACGGGTTAGGGTTTAGGGTTAGGGTTAGGAAAAGGGTAAGGGTTAGGGTTAGAGTTAGGGTACAGGTTAGGGTTAGAGTTAGGGTTAGGGTTAGAGTACAGGTTAGGGTTAGGGTTAGGGGTATGGTACGGGTTAGGGTATGGGTTAGGGTACCTATTAGGGTGCGGGTTAGGGTTTAGGTTTAGGTTTAGGGTTAGGGTTAGGGTAGGGGTTAGCGATAGGGTTGGGGTATGGGTTAGGGTAGGTTACTGGTTAGGGTTAGAGTTAGGGTTAGTGTATAGGTTAGCGTTAGGGTTGGGGTTAGGCTCCCAGTTAGGGTTTGGTTTAGGGTTAGGGTTAGGGTATGGGTTAGGGTATGGGTTAGGTCACCTGTAAGGGTATAGGTTAGGGTTAGTGTTAGGTTTTGGGTTAGGGTTATGGTTAGGGTTAGGGTACGGACTAGGGTTAGGGTTAGGTTTAGGTTTAGGTTACGGGTAAGGGTACAGGTTAGGGTTAGGGTTAGGGTACGAGTTAGGGTACGGGGTAGGGTTAGGGGTAGGTTTAGGGTTAGGGTTAGGATTAGGGTTAGGTTTCGAGTTAGGGTTAGGTATCGGGTACACTTTAGGGTTAGGGTTAGGGTTAGGTTAGGATAAGGGTAAGGGTTATGGCTAGGGTAGGGTTAGGGTACTGGTTAGGGTTAGGGTTAGGGTTAGTGAACGGGTTAGAGTTAGGGTGAGGGTTAGGGTTAGGGTATGGGTTGGGGTTAGGTTTAGGGTTAGGGTTAGGGTTAGGGTGAGGGTACGGGTTAGGGTTATGGTACGGGTTAGGGTTAGGGTTAGGGTATGGTTTAGGTTTAGGGTTAGGGTTAGCATTAGGTTACGGGTAAGGGTACAGGTTAGGGTTAGGGTACGAGTTAGGGTACGGGTTAGGGTTAGGTTTAGGGTTAGGGTACGGGTTAGGGTTAGGGTTAGGGTTAGGGTTAGGGTCCACATTTGGTTTAGGGTTAGGGTTAGGGTTAGGGTATGGGTTAGGGTTAGGGTTAGGGTTAGGGTTAGGGTACCGGTAAGGGTTCAGGTTAGGGTACGGGTAGGGTATGGTTTAGGGTTAGGGTACGGTTTAGGGTACGGGTTAGGGTACCGTTAGGGTTAGGGTAGGGTTAGAGTATGGGTTAGGGTTAGGGTACTGGTTAGGGTTAGGGTTAGGGTTAGTGTACGGGTTAGCGTTAGGGTTAGGGTTATGGTACAGTTTAGGGTTAAGTTTAGGGTTAGGGTTAGGGTACGGGTACGGGTTAGGGTTAGGGTTAGGTTAGGGTTAGGGTTAGGGTTAGGGTTAGGGTACGGGTTAGGGTTAGGTTACGGGTAAGGGTATAGGTTAGGGTTAGGGTTAGGGTACGAGTTAGGGTCCGGGTTAGGGTTAGCGTTAGGGTTAGGGTACAGGTTAGGGTTAGGGATAGGGTTGGGGTTAGTGTACGGGTTAGGGTACGGGTTAGGGATAGGGTAAGGGTACGGGTTAGGGTATGCGTTAGGGTTAGTGGTAGGGTTCGGGTACGGGTTAGGGTATGGGTTAGGCGTAGGGTTAGGGTTTGGGTTAGGGTTAGAGTACGGGTTAGGGTTAGGGTACGGGTTAGGGTTAGGGTTAGGGTACGGGTTAGGGTTACGGTTAGGGTTAAGGTTTGGGCACGGGTTAGGGTTCAGGTTAGGGTACGGGTTAGGGTACTGTTTAGGTTTAGGGTTAAGGTTAGGGTTAGGGTTAGGGTTAGGGTGCGGGTTAGGCGAAGGGTTAGGGTTAGGGTACTGGTTAGGTTTAGTGATAGGGTTAGGGTACAGGTTAGGGTTAGGGTTAGGATTATGGTACGGGTTATGCTTAAGGTTAGGGTTATGGTACGGGTCAGGGTACGGGTAGGGTATGGGTTAGTGTTACTAGTTAGGGTACGGGTTAGGGTTTAGGGTTAGGGTTAGGAAAGGGTTAGTGTTAGGGTTAGGTTTAGGGTGAGGGTACGGGTTAGGGTTAGGATTAGGTTTAGGGTTAGGGTTAGGGTACGGGTCAGGGTTAGGGTTAGGGTACGGGTAGGTTACTGGTTAGGGTTAGCTTTAGGGTACGGGTTAGGGTTAGGGTTAGGGTACAGGTTAGGGTTAGGTTTAGTGTTAGGTTTAGGATACCGGTTAGGGTTAGGGTTAGGGTTAGCGTTAGGGTTAGGGTACTGGTTAGGTTTAGGGTTAGGGTTAGGGTACGGGTTAGGGTTAGAGTTAGGTTTAGGGTTAGGGTACGGCTTATGGTTCGGGTTACGATTAGGGTTAGTTTATGGGTTAGGGTTAGGGTTAGGGTTAGGGTTAGGGTTAGGGGACGGATTCGAATTAGGGTTAGGGTTGGGGTTAGGTTACGGGTTAGGGTTAGGTTTAGGGTACGGTTTAGCGTTAGGGTTAGTTTACGGGTTAGGGTTAGGGTTAGTGTTAGGTTTAGGGTTCGGGTTAGGGTTGTTAGGGTTAGGGGTTAGGGTTTAAGGGTTAGGGTTAGGGTTAAAGATAGAGTCCGGGTACGGTTAGGGTTAGGGTTACGGTACTGGTTAGGTTTAGGTTTAGGGTTTGGGTACGGGTTAGGGTAATTTTAGGGTTAGGGTTAGGGTACGGTTAGGGTTAGGGTTAGGTTACGGGTTAGGGTACTGGTTAGGGTTAGGGTTAAGTTTAGGGTACGGGTTAGGGTTAGGGTTATGGTTAGGATTATGGTACGGGTTATGCTTAAGGTTAGGGTTATGGTACGGGTTAGGGTACGGGTAGGGTATGGGTTAGTGTTACTAGTTAGGGTACGGGTTAGGGTTTAGGATTAGGGTTAGGAAAGGGTTAGGGTTAGGGTACGGCTTAGGGTTAGGTTTAGGGTTAGCGTTTGTGTACTGTTTAGGGATAGGGTACGGATTAGGGTTAGGGTTAGGGTTAGGGTTAGGGTTAGGGTTATGGTTATGGTTCGGGTTAGGGTTAGTGTATGGATAAGGGTTAGGTTTAGCGTTAGGGTACGGGTTAGGGTTAGAGTTAGGGTTAGGGGTATGGTACGGGTTAGGGTTAGGTATAGGGTACGGGTTAGGGTACGGGTTAGGGTTAGGGTACGGGTTACGGTACGGGTTAGGGTACGGGTTAGGGTACTGGTTAGGGTATGGGTTAGGTTTGAGGTTTAGGGTTAGGGAAAGGGTTAGGTTTAGGGTTAGGGTTAGTGTACGGGTTAGGGTTAGGGTACTGGTTAGGGTTAGGGTTAGGGTTAGAGTTAGGGTACGGGTTAGGGTTAGGGTTAGGATACGGGTTAGGTTAGGGTTAGGGTTAGGATTAGGTTACAAGTTAGGTTACCGGTTAGGGTTAGGGATAGTGTACGAGTTAGGGTACGGGTTAGGTTAAGGGTTAGTGTTAGGGTTAGGGTTAGGGTTAGGATTAGGGTACGGGTTAGGGTATGGGTTAGGGTTAGGGTACGGGTTAGGGTTAGGGTACGGGTTAGGGTTAGGGTACAGGTTAGGGTACGGGTTATGTTTAGGGTTAGGGTTAGGTTTAGGCTACGGGTTAGGAATAGGGTTAGGGTATGGGTTAGGGTACGGGTTAGGGTTACGATTAGGATTAAGGATAGGGTTAGGGTTAGGTTACAGTTTAGGGTTGGGGTTAGGGTTAGGGCTTAGGGGTTAGGGTTAGGGTTAAGGATAGAGTATGGGTACGGGTAGGGTTAGGGTTAGGGTACTGGTTAGGTTTAGGTTTAGGGTTAGGGTATGGGTTAGTGTTATTTTATGGTTCGGGTTAGGGTACGGGTTAGGGTTAGGGTTAGGATTAGGTTACGGTTTAGGGTGCTGTTTAGGGTTAGGGTTAGGTTTAGGGTACGGTTTAGGGTTCGGGTTAGGGTTAGGGTTAGGATTATGGTACGGGTTATGCTTCAGGTTAGGGTTATGGTCCGGGTTCGGGTACGGGTAGGGTATGGGTTAGTGTTACTCGTTAGGGTACGGGTTAGGGTTTAGGGTTAGGGTTAGGGTTAGGTTTAGGGTTAAGGTTAGGGTACAGATTAGGGTTAGGATTAGGGTTAGCGTTAGTGTACTGTTTAGGGATAGGGTACGGATTAGGGTTAGTGTTAGGGTTAGGGTGCGGGTTAGGGTTAGGGTACGGGTAAGGGTTGGGGTTAGCTTTAGGGTAAGGGTTAGGGTACAGGTTAGGGTTAGGGTACGGGTTAGTGTACGGGTTAGGGTTAGGGTACGGGTTAGGGTTAGGGTTAGGGTACGGGTTAGGGTTAGAGTTAGGTTGAGGGTTTGGGTACGGTTTAGGTTTAGGGTTAGGATTAGGGTTAGCGTACGGGTGAGGTTTACGGTACGGGTTAGGGTTAGGGTTAGGTTTTGGGTTAGGGTACCGGTGAGGGTTAGGGTTAGGGTACGGGTAGGTTACGGGTTAGGGTTAGCTTTAGGGTACAGGTTAGGGTTAGGGTTAGGGTACGGGTTAGGGTTAGGTTTAGGGTTAGGGTTAGGGTACCGGGTAGGGTTAGGGTTAGTGTTAGGGTACTGGTTAGGGTTAGGGTTAGGGTACGGGTTAGGGTTAGGGTTAGGTTCAGGGTACGGCTATGGTTAGGGTTAGGATTAGGGTTAGGTTACGGGTTAGGGTTACTGTTAGGGATAGGGTTACGGTAAGGGACAGGATAGGGTTAGGGTTAGGGTTAGGGTTAGGGTTAGGGTACGGGTTAGGGTACGGGTTAGGGTTAGGGTGAGGGTTAGGGTTAGGGTTAGGGTTCGGGTTAGGGTTAGGGTTAGGGAATAGGTTATGGTAGGGTTAGGGTTAGGGTTAGGGTTAGGGTTAGGATTATGGTACGGATTATGGTTAGGGTTAGGGTTATGGTACGGTTAAGGGTTAGAGTCCTGGTTAGGGTTAGGGTACGGGTTAGGGTACGGGTTAGGGTTAGGTTACGGGTTAGGGTTAGGGTTAGGGTACGGGTTAGGGTTAGGGTTAGGGTACAGGATAGGGTTAGGATTAGGGTTAGGGTATGGGTTAGGGTTAGGGTTAGGATTAAGGTTAGGGTACTGGTTAGGGTTAGGTTTAGGGTACGGTTTAGGGCTAGGGTTAGGTTACGAGTTAGGGGTAGGGTTAGGGTTAGGGTTAGGGTTCGGTTTAGAGTTAGGGTTAGGGTTAAGGTGCTGGTTAGCGTTAGGGTTAGGGTTAGGGTTAGGGTTCGGTTTAGAGTTAGGGTTAGGGTTAGGGTGCTGGTTAGCGTTAGGGTTAGGGTTAGGGTACGGGTTAGGGTTAGGGTTAGGGTTAGGGTAAGGGTTAGGAATATGGTACGGGTTAGCGTTAGGGTTACGGTTATGGTACGGGTTAGTGTATGGGTTAGGTTACGGGTTAGGGTTATTAGTTAGGGTACGGGTTAGGGTTGACGGTTAGGGTTAGGGAAAGTGTTAGGGTTAGTGTTAGTGTTAGGGTTAGGGTTAAGGTCAGGGTTAGGGTTAGGGTTAGGGTTAGGGTACGGCTTAGGGTTAGGTTTAGGGTTAGGGTTAGGGTACGGTATAGGGATAGTGTACGGGTTAGGGTTAGGGTACGGTTTAGGGTTATGATCAGGGTTAGGGTTAGGGTACGGGTAAGGGTTAGGGTTAGCGTTAGGGTAAGGTTTAGGGTACGGGTTAGAGTTAGGGTTAGTGTAGGAGTTAGGGTACGGGTTAGGGTTAGGGTTAGGGTTAGGGTACGGGTTAGGGTTAGGGTTATGGTACGGGTTAGGGTAGGGTTAGGGTTAGGGTACGGGTTAGGGTTAAGTTACGGATTAGGGTTAAGTTACGGGTTAGGTTTCGGGTTAGGCTTAGGGTTATGGTGCGGTTTAGGGTACGGGTTGGGGTACTGATTAGGGTACGGGTTAGGGTTTAGGGTTAGGGTTAGGGAAAGTGTTAGGTTTGGGGTTAGGGTTAGGGTACGGATAAGGGTTAGAGTACTGGTTAGCGTTAGGGTTCAGTTTAGGGTTAGGGTTAGGGTTAGGGTTAGGTTTAGGGTACGGGTTAGGGTTAGTGTTAGGGTTATGGTTAGGTTACGGGTTAGGGTTAGGTTAGGGTTAGGGTTAGGGTTAGGTTTAGGGTTAGGGTACTGGTTAAGGTTAGGGTTAGGGTTAGGGTTAGGGTTAGGTTACAGGCTAGGGTTAGGGTTAGGGTTAGGGTTAGGTTATGGGTTAGGGTTAGGGTTAGGGTACGGGTTAGGGTTAGGGTTAGGTTACGGGCTAGGGTTAGGGTTAGGGTAGTGTTAAGGTTAGGGTTAGGGTACGGGTTAGGGTTAGGGTACGGGTACGGGTACGGGTTAGGGTTAGGTTACAGGTTAGGGTACAGGTTAGGGTTATGGTTAGGGTACGAGTTAGGGTACGATTAGGGTTAGGGTACGGATTAGTGTACGGGTTAGGGTATGGGTTAGGGTTAGGGTACGGGTTAGGGTTAGGGTATGGGTTCGGGTACGGGTTAGGCTTATGGTTAGGGTTAGGGTACAGGTTAAGGATAGGGTTAGGATACGGGTTAGGGTACGGGTTAGGGTAACGGTTAGGGTTAAGGATAGGCTTAGGGTTAGGTTACGGGTTAGGGTTGGAGTTATGGTTACGGGTTAGGGGTTAGGGTTAGCGTTAAGGATAGAGTACAGGTACGGTTAGGGATAGGGTTAGGGTACTGGTTATGTTTAGGTTTAGGGTTAGGGTACGGGTTAGGGTTATTTTAGGTTTAGGGTTAGGGTACGGGTTAGGGTATGGGTTAGGGTTAGGTTACAGGTTAGGGTACTGGTTAGGGTACGGGTTAGGGTTCGGGTTAGGGTTAGGGTACAGCTTAGGGTTAGGGTATGGGTTAGGGTTCGGGTTAGGGTTAGGGTACGGCTTAGGGTTAGGTTACAGGTTAGGGTTAGGGTTAGGGTTAGGGTTAGGTTTAGGGTACAGGATAGGGTTAGGGTTAGGGTTAGGGTTAGGGTTCGGTTTAGGGTTAGGGTTAGGGTGCTGGTTAGGGTTAGGGTTAGGGTTTGGGTACGGTTTAGGTTTAGGGTTAGGGTTATGGTTAGTATTATGGTACGGGTTAGCGTTAGGGTTAGGGTTATGTTGGGTTAGTGTACGGGTTAGGTTACGGGTTAGGGTTATTAGTTAGGGTACGGGTTAGGGTTGAGGGTTATGGTTAGGGAAAGGGTTATGGTTATGGTTAGGGTTAGGGTTAGCATTAGGGTCCGGGTTAGGGTACGGCTTAGGGTTAGGGTAAGGGTTAGAGTTAGGGTACGGTTTAGGGATCGTGTACAGGTTAGGGTTAGGGTTAGGATTAGGGTTAGGGTTACGGTTACGGTTAGGGTTAGGGTACGGGTTAGGGTTATGGTCAGGTTTAGGGTTAGGGTACGGGTAAGGGTTAGGGTTAGCGTTAGGGTAAAGGTTAGGGTACTGGTTAGGGTTAGGGTTAGGGTACGTGTTAGGTTACAGGTTAGGTTTAGGGATAGGGTACGGGTTAGTGTACAGGTTAGCGTATGGGTTAGTGTACGGGTTAGGGTTAGGGTTAGGGTACGGGTTAGGGTTAGGGTTACGGTACAGGTTACGGTACGGGTTAGGGTTAGGGTTAGGGTTAGGGTTAGGGTACGGTTTAGGGTTAGGGTTAGGGTACGATTAGAGTATTTTCGATTCGATTCGAGTATTTTCGATTCGATTCATGTATTTTCAATTCAATTAGATTTGTTTCAAGTATTTTCGTTTCGATTTGAGTATTTTCGATTCTATTCGATTCGAGTATTTTTGATTCATTTTGATTCAAGTATTTTGGAATGGCTTCGAGTATTTTCGATTCGATTTGAGGTTTTTCTGTTCCATTCGAGTGTTTTCGATTCAATTCGAGTATTTTCGATTCGATTCGAGTATTTTCTATTCGATTCGATTATTTTCGATTTGATTCGATTCTATTTGAGTATTTTCGATCGATTCGAGTATTTTCTATTCGATTCGTATATTTTCAATTTGATTCGATTCGATTCGATTATTTCAATTCGATTCGAGTATTTTGGTATCGATTCGAGTATTTTCAAAGGAGTCGAGTTTTTTCTATTCAATTCGAGTATTTTCTTTTTGATTAGCGTGTTTTCAATTCGAATCGATTCTTTTCGATTCCATTTGAAGATTTTTGATTTGATTGGAGTACTTTCGATTCGATGAATGTGTTTTTGATAAGATTCAATCAATTTTTATTCGATTCAATTCATTTCGATTATTTTCAATTCGATTCGAGTATTTTTGTTTGGATTCGAGTATTTTCGATTCATTTGACTATTTTGATTCAATTCGAGTATTTTCGATTCGATTCGAGTATTTTGGAATGGATTCGAGTATTTTCGATTCGATTTGAGGATTTTCGATTCCATTCGAGTAGTTTCGATTCGATTCGAGTATTTTCTATTGGATTTGTTTATATTCGATTCGAATTGAGATTTTTCAAATCGATTCGAGTATTTTCTATTCGATTTGAGTATTTTCGATTCGATTCGTGTATTTTCAATTCGATTCGATTCGATTCGAGTATTTTCTATTCGATTCGAGTATTTTCAATTTGATTCTTGTATTTTCAATTCGATTCGATTCGATTCGAATATTTTCGATTCGATTTTATTATTTTCGAATCGATTCGACTATTTTGGTACATATTCGAGTATTTTCGATTCGATTTGAGGATTTTCGATTCCATTCGAGTATTTTCGATTCGATTCGAGTGTTCTCAATTCGATTCGATTCGATTCGAGTATTTTTGATTTGATTCCAGTATTTTCGAATCGATTCTAGTATTTTGGATTCGATTCGAGTATTTTGGAATGGATTCGAATATTTTCGATTTGATTTGAGGATTTTTGATTCCATTCGAATATTTTCGATTCGATTTGAGGATTTTCCATTCCATTCGAAAATTTTCGATTAGATTCGAGTATTTCCAATTCAATTAGATTCGATTCGAGTATTTTCGATTCGATCGAGTATTTTGGAATGGATTCAAGTATTCGATTCGATTCGAGTATTTTCGATTGTTTTTGAGGATTTTCTATTCGTTTCGAGTATTTTCGATTCAATTTATGTATTTTCAATTCGATTCTATTGAATTTGAGTATTTTCTATTCAATTCGAGTATTTTCGAATCAATTCGAGTATTTTCATTTCGATTCGATTGGATTCGACTATTTTCGATTTGATTCGATTATTTTCGATTCGATTCGGTATTTTCAATTCAATTGGATTCGATTCGAGTATTTTCGATTCGATTCGAGTATTTTCGATTCGATTCGAATATTTTTGATTCGATTCCAGTATTTTGGAATGGATTCAAGTACTTTCGATTCAGTTTGAGGATTTTTGATTCCATTCAAGTGTTTTCGATTCAATTCAAGTATTTTCTATTGGATTTGAGTATATTCGATTCGAATCGAGTTTTTTTTCCAATCGATTCGAGTATTTTCGATTCGATTCGCATATTTTTGATACGATTCAAGTAATTTCGATTCAATTCATGTATTTTCAATTCAATTCGATTCGATTCGTGTATTTTCTACTCTATTCGAGGATTTTTTATTTGATTCGAGTATTTTCAATTCAATTTGATTCGATTCGAGTATTTTCGATTTGATTCCATTATTTTAGATTCGATTAGAGTATTTTGGAATATATCAGAGTATTTTCGATTAGATTTGAAGAATTTCGATTCCATTCGAGTATTTTCAATTCGATCGGGTATTTTGGAATGCCTTTGAGAATTTTCGTTTCGATTCAAGTATTTTCGATTGTATTTGAGTATTGTCGATTCGAATCAACTTTTTTCGATTCGATTCGAGTATTTTACATTCGTTTTGAGTATTTTCGATTCGATTTAAGTATTTTCAATTCGATTCGATTCGATTCGAGAATGTTCGATTCAATTCGCCTATTTTCAATTTGATACGAGTATTTTCGATTCGATTCGGTATTTTCAATTCAATTCGATTCGATTAGAGTAATTTCGATTCGATTTGAGTATTTTCAATTCGATTCGAGTATTTCGGAATATATTCGAGAATTTTCTATTCGATTTGAGGATTTTCGATTCCATTTGAGTATTTTCAATTCGATTCGAGTATTTTCGATTTGATTCGAGAATTTTTGATTCGATTCAAGTATTTTGGAGTGGATTCAAGTATTTTCGATTCGATTTTAGGATTTTCGATTCCATGCAAGTCTTTTCGATTCGATTCGAGTATTTTCCATTCGATTCGAGTATTTTCGATTCGAATCGAGTCTCGAGTCGATTCGAATCATGTATTTTCAATTCGATTCGATTCGAGTATTTTCTATTCGATTCGAGTATTTTCTATTCGATTCGAGTATTTTCAGTTCCATTCGATTCGATTCAGGTATTTTCGATTCGATTCCAGTATTTTAGATTCGATTCGAGTATTTTGGAATATATTCGAGTATTTTCGATTCGATTTGAGTATTTTCGACTCGATTTGAGTATTTTCCATTGGATTTGAGTATTTTCGCTTCGAATCGAGTTTTTTCGATTCGAGTTTTTTCGATTTGATTCGAGTATTTTCTAGTTGATTCTCGTATTTTCAATTAGATTTGATTCAATTCGAGTATTTTCGATTCAATTCGAGACTTCGATTCAATTCGATTCTATTTGAGTATTTTCGATCGATTCGAGTATTTTGGAATGGATTCGAGTATTTTCGATTCGATTTGAGGATTTTCCATTCCATTGGAGTTTTTTAGATTTGATTCGAGTATTTCCAATTCAATTCGATTCGATTCGAGTATTTTCGATTCAATTCGAGTATTTTCGATTGGATTGAGTATTTTGGAATGGATTCGAGTATTTTTTATTCGATTCGAGTATTTTCTATTGTATTTGAGTATTTTCGATTCGAATCAAGTTTTTTCGATTTGATTCGGTATTTTCAATTCAATTCGATTCGTTTCGAGTATTTTCAATTCGATTTATGTATTTTCAATTTGATTCTATTGAATTCTAGTATTTTGTATTCAATTCGAGTATTTTCAATTCAATTCGAGTATTTTCAATTCGATTCGATTCTATTTGAGAATTTTTGAATCGATTCGACTATGTTCGATTAGATTCGAGTATTTTCCATTTGATCGGTATTTTCAATTTAATTAGATTCAATTCGAGTTTTTTCGATTCCATTCGAGTAGTTTCGATTCGATTCGAGTATTTTGGATTCGATTCGATTATTTTTTATTTGATTCGAGTATTTTGGAATGGGTTCGAGTATTTTCGATTCGATATGAGGATTTTCGATTCCATTCAAGTATTTTCGATTCGATTCGAGTATTTTCTATTGGATTTGAGTATATTCGATTCGAATCGAGTTTTTTTCGATTCGATTCAAGTGTTTTTGATTCGATTCTTGTATTTTCGATTCGATTCTTGTATTATCAATTCGTTTCGATTCGATTCGAGTATTTTCTATTCGATTCCAGTATTTTAGATTCGATTCGAGTATTTTGGAATTTATTCAAGTATTTTCTATTCGATTTGAGGATTTTCGATTCCATTCGAGTATTTTCGATTCGATTCAAGAATTTTCGATTCCATTCCAGTATTTTCGATTTGATTTGAATATTTTCGATTCGATTCGAGTATTTTCGATTTGATTCACATATTCTCAATTCGATTCGATTCGATTCGAATATTTTCTATTTGATTCGAATATTTTCGATTCCATTTGAGAGTTTTCAATTCAATTCAATTCGACTCGAGTATCTTCTAGTTGATACAGGTATTTTCCATTCAATTTGAGTATTTTCGAATGGATTCGAGTATTTTCGATTCGATTTGAGATTTTCGTTTCCGTTCGAGTATTTTCTATTCGAATTGAATATTTTCATTTCCATTCGAGTTTTTTCGATTCGATTCGAGTATTTTCAATTTGATTCATGTATTTTCAATTTGATTCGCTTCAATTTGATTATTTTCTATTCCATTCGAATATTTTCGATTCGAATCGATTGTTTTCGATTCCATTCTTATATTTTCTATTTGAATGGAGTTCTTTCGATTCGATGAAAGTATTTTCCATAAGATTCGATTAATTTTGATTCGTTTCCATTCAATTCGATTATTCTCAATTCGATTGCATTAGATTTGAGTATTTTTGATTCAATTGGATTCGAGTATTTTCAAATCGATTTGATTCGACTATTGAAATTTGATTTGATTCGATTCGATTATTTTCGATTCGTTTCGAGTATTTTCGATTCGATTTGAGTATTTTCGATTCGATTCGACTATTTTCAATTCAATTAGATTCGATTCGAGTTTTTTCGATTCGATTCGACTATTTTCAATTTGATTCGAGTATTTAGGAATATATTCGAGTATTTTCTATTTGATTTGAGGATTTTCGATTCCATTCGAGTATTTTTGATTCAATTATTTTCGATTCGATTCTAGTATTTTCGATTCGATTTGAGTACTTTCGATTCAAATCGAGTATTTTCCATTCGATTCGAGCACTTTGGAATATATTCGCGTAATTTCAATTCGATTTGAGGATTTTCGATTCCATTCGAGTATTTTCCATTCAATTCAAGTATTTTCGATTCGATTTGAGTATTTTCGATTCGATTTGAGGGTTTTCGATTCCATTCGAGTATTTTCTATTCGATTCGAGTATTATCGATTCAATTCATGTATTTTTGATTCGATTCGAGTATTTCCTACTCGATTTGAGTGTTTTCCATTGGATTTGAGTATTTTTGATTCGAATCGAGTTTTTTCGATTTGAGTATTTTCTATTCGATTCGAGTATTTTCTATTCCATTCGAGTATTTTCAATTTGATTCGATTCGACTCGAGTATTTTCGAGTCGATATGGGTATTTTCGATTCGATTCCAGTATTTTGGAAAGGATTCGAGTATTTTCGATTCGATTTGAGGATTTTCGTTTCCATTCGAGTATTTTCAATTCGATTTGAGGATTTTCATTTGGATTTGAGTATTTTCGATTCGAATTGTGTTTTTTCGATTCGATTCATGTATTTTCGATTCGATTCGAGTATTTTCGATTCGATTCGTGTATTTTCAATTTGATTCGACTTGATTCGAGTATTTTCTCTAATCTATATATATCAAATCGAATCGAAAATGGTCGAATCAAATCGAAAATTCTCGAATCGAATCGAATAAAAAATAATCGAAATAAAAATAATCGGAAATACTTGAATCGAATAGAAAATACTCAAATGAATAGAAAATACTCGAATCGATTAAAAAATGCTCGAATCGAATTGAAAATAACCGAATCGAATGTAATCGAATCCAAAATAATCTAATCGAATCGAAAATATTCGATCTTATCGAATATACTTTCGTCAAATCAAAAGTACACCAATCGAAAATACTCGAATCGAATCGAAAATACTCAAATAAATCGAAAATACACGAATCTAATTGAAAATACTCAAACCAAATTGAAAATAATCGAGTCGAAAGGAATAGAATTGAAAATGATCTAATCAAATTGAAAATATTCGAATCTTATAAAAAATACTTTAGTCGAATAGAAAGTACTCCAATCAAACAGAAAATAATCGAATCCAATAGAAAATAATTGAATTGAATCGAAAATACTCGATACGAATTGAAAATAATAAAATCAAATCGAAAATACTTGAATCGAATTGAACCGAAATGAAAATATTTGAATCAAATCCAATATATTCGAATAAAAATGAAAATAGTCGAATCTAATCGAATAAAATTCACCATACTCAAATCGAAAGGAAAATGCTCGAATCGAATCGAAAATACTTGAATCGAATTTAATTGAAAATATTCGAATCGAATAGAAAATACTCAAATCGAATCAAAAATAATCTAATCGAATCAAATCAAATGAATATAATAGAATCGAATCAAATAAAAAATACTCGAATCAATCAAATTGAATAGAAACGAAAATAATCGAAAACTCGAATCGAATTGAAAATACTCGAATCGAATCGAAAATACCCGAAACGAATCGAAAATTATCGAATTGAATCGAAAATAATTGAATCGAATCAAATCAAATTGAAAATAGTCGAAACAAATAGAATTGAAAATACTCGAATTGAATTGAATCGAAAATACTCAAATTGAATCGAATGGAATTGAAAATAATCGAAACTATTCGAAAATACTTGAATCGAACGAAAACACTCAAATAGAATTGAACTGAAACGAAAATACTCGAATCGAAAATAATCGAATCGAATAGTAAATACTCGAAATGATCGAAAATACTCGAATGGAATCGAAAATCCTCAAATCGAATGGAAAATACTCCAATCCGTTCCAAAATACACAAATCGAATCGAAAATACTCGAATCGAATCAAAAAAACATGAATGGAATAGAAAATCCTCAAATCAAATAGAAAATACTCGAATCCCTTCCAAAATACTCTAATCGAATCGAAAATACTCGAATGGAATCGAAAATCCTCAAATCGTATCGACAATACTCGAATATATTCCAAAAATTCTCCAATCGAATCAAAAATACTCGAATCGAATCGAAAATACTAGAATCGAATTGAATTGTTTGAAAATTCCCAAATCGAATAGAAAATACTTGAATCGAATCGAAAATAGTCGAATCGAATCGAAAATTCTCGAATAGAATCGAATCAAATTGAAAATACTCAAATTGAATCGACAATAGTTGAATCGAATAGAAAATACCCGAATTCAATAGAATCGAATGGAAAATAATTGAACTAAATCGAAAATACTTGAAACGAATCGAAAATACTTGAATCGATTTGAAAAATCTTGATTCGAATCGAAAATACTCAAATCCAATCGAAAATTCTCGGATCGAATTGAAAATTCTCGAATGGATTTGAAAATCCTCAAATCGAATTGAAAATACTCAAATCCATTCCAAAATACTCGAATCGAATAGAAAATACTCAAATCCAATAGAAAATACTCGAAATGAATCGAAAATACTCGAATGGAATAGAAAATCCTGAAATTGAATAGAAAATACTTGAATCCATTCCAAAATACTCGAATCGAATCGAAAATACTCGAATCGAATCGAAAATACTCGAATCGAATTGAATTGAATTGAGAACACTTGAATTGAACCAAAAATATGCGAATCGAATAGAAAATGCTCGAATCCAATAGAAAATACTCGAAATGAATCGAAAATACTCGAATGGAATAGAAAATCCTGAAATTGAATCGAAAATACTTGAATCCATTCCAAAATACTCGAATCGAATAGAAAATACTCGAATCGAATCGAAAATACTCGAATCGAATTGAATTGAATTGAGAACACTTGAATTGAATAAAAAATATGCGAATTGAATAGAAAATACTCGAATCGAATAGAATTGAATAGACTTGAGAACACTCGAATCGAATTGAAAATACGCAAATTGAATAGAAAATAATCGAATCGAATCGAATCGAATTGAATTGAAAATACTCGAATCGAATTGAAAATAATCGAAACGAATCCAAAATACTCGAATCAAATCCAAAATTTTCGAAACGAATAGAAAAAACTCGATTCGAATAGAAAATACCCAAATTCAATAGAATCGAATTGAAAATACTTGAATCGATCGAAAATACTTGAAACGAATCTAAAATACTTGAATCGAATTGAAAAAAGTTGATTCGAAATGAAAATACTCAAATCCAATCGAAAATACTCGAATCGAATTGAAAATACTCGAATGGAATCGAAAGTCCTCAAATCGAATGGAAAATACTCCCGTCCATTCCAAAATACACAAATCGAATCGAAAATACTTGAATCGCATTAAAAAAACACGAATGGAATAGAAAATCCTCAAATCAAATTGAAAATACTCGAATCCCTTCCAAAATACTCGAATCGAATCGAAAATACTCAAATGGAATAGAAAATCCTCAAATCGTATCGAAAATACTCGAATATATTCCAAAAATTCTCGAATCGAATAGAAAATACTCGAATCGAATCGAAAATACTAGAATCGAATTGAATTCTTTGAAAATTCCCGAATCGAATTGAAAATACTGGAATCGAATTGAAAATAGTCAAATCGAATTGAAAATACTCGAATTGAATCAACAACACTTGAATCGAATAGAAAATACCCGAATTCAATAGAATTGAATGGAAAATAATTGAACTAAATCGAAAATACTCGAAACGAATCGAAAATACTCGAATCGAATAGAAAAATCTTGATTCGAATCGAAAATACTCAAATCCAATCGAAAATTCTCAGATCGAATTGAAAATACTCGAATGGATTTGAAAATCCTCAAATCGAATTGAAAATACTCGAATCCATTCCAAAATACTCGAATCGAAACGAAAATACTCAAATCCAATAGAAAATACTCGAAATGAATAAAAAATACTCGAATGGAATCGAAAATCCTCAAATCGAATCGAAAATACTCAAATACATTCCAAAATACTCGAATCGAATTGAAAATACTTGAATCGAACCGAAAACACTTGAAACGAATCGAAAATAATCGAATCGAATTGAAAAAAAATGATTCGAATCGAAAATACTCAAATCCAATCGAAAATACTCGAAACGAATCAAAAATACTCGAATGGAATCGAAAATCATCAAATCGAATCAAAAATACTCGAATGTAATCAAAAATACCTGAATCTAATCGAATTGAATTGGAAATACTCAAATCGAGTCGAAAATAATCAAATCAAATCGAAAATACTCGAATCGAATTGAATTGAATTGGAAATACTCGAATCGAATCGAAAATACTCAAATCCAATCGAAAATACTCGAATCGAATTGAAAATACTCGAGTGGAATCGAAAATCCTCAAATCAAATCAAAAATACCCGAATCCATTCCAAAATAATCGAATCAAATCGAAAATACTCGAATCGAATTGAAAATACTCGAAACGAATGGAATTGAATTGAAAATACTCGAATCTAATCAAAAATACTCGAATCGACTCGAAAATACTCAAATCGAATTGAATCGAATTGAGAACACTCGAACTGAATCGAAAATACACGAATCAAATCGAAAAAACTTGAATCGAATCGAATTGAATCGAATTGAAAACACTCGAATTGAATCGAAAATGCTCGATTCGAATAGAAAATACTCGAATTGAATCAAATCAAATCAAATTGAAAATACTCGAATCGAATTGAAAATACTTGAATCGAATTCAAAATACTTGAATCGAATAGAAAATACTTGAAACGAATCGAAAAAACTCGATTCGAATAGAAAATACTGGAATCAATTAAAATAGAAAATACTTGAATAGAAAATACCCGACTTCAATAGAATCGAATGGAAAATAATTGAACCGAATCGAAAATACTCGAAACGAATTGAAAATACTTGAATCGAATTCAAAATACTTGAATCGAATAGAAAATACTCGAAACGAATCGAAAAAACTCGATTCGAATAGAAAATACTGGAATCAATTAAAATAGAAAATACTTGAATCGAATAGAAAATACCCGACTTCAATAGAATCGAATGGAAAATAATTGAACCGAATCGAAAATACTCAAAACGAATTGAAAATACTCGAATCGAATCGAAAAAACTTGATTCGAATCTAAAATACTCAAATCCATTCGAAAATACTCGAATCCATTCCAAAATACTGGAATCGAATCGAAAATACTTGAATCGAATCGAATTGAATTGAAAATACTTGAATCGAATAGAAAATACACGAAACGAATTGAAAATACTCAAATCGAATAAAAAAAAATGATTCGAATAGAAAATACTCAAATCCAATAGAAAATACTCGAAACGAATAAAAAATACTCGAATGGAATCGAAAATACTCAAATCAAATCTAATGGAATGGGAAATACTCGAATTGAATCGAAAATAATCGAATCGAATCGAAAATACTCGAATCGAATCGAATTGAATTGGAAATACTCGAATCGAATCGAAAATACTCGAATCGAATCGAAAATACTCACATTGAATTCAAAATACTCAAATCGAATCCAAAATACACGAATCGAATCCAAAATTTTCGAAACGAATAGAAAAAACTCGATTCGATAGAAAATACCAAATTCAATAGAATCGAATTGAAAATACTTGAATCGATCGAAAATACTTGAAACGAATCGAAAATACTCGAATCGAATAGAAAATACTCGAATGGAATTGAAAATCCTCAAATCGAATCGAAAATACTCGAATCCATTCCAAAATACTCGAATCAAATCGAAAATAGTCGAATCGAATCGAAAATTCTCGAATAGAATCAAATCGAATTGAAAATACTCGAATAGAATCGACAATACTCGAATTGAATAGAAAATACCCGAATTCAATAGAATCGAATGGAAAATAATTGAACCGAATAGAAAATACTCGAAACGAATCGAAAATACTCGAATCGAATTGAAAAAACTTGATTCGAATTTTAAATACTCAAATCCAATCGAAAATTCTCGGATCGAATAGAAAATACTCGAATGGATTAAAAAATCCTCAAATCGAATCGAAAATACTCGAATCCATTCCAAAATACTCGAATTGAATGGAAAATACTCGAATCCATTCCAAAATACTCGAATCGAATGGAAAATACTCGAATCAAATCGAATTGAATTGAAAATACTCGAATCGAATTGAAAATACTTGAATCGAATCGAAAAAACTCGAATCGAATCGAAAATACTCGAATCAAATCGAATTGAATTGAAAATACTCGAATCGAATAGAAAATACTCGAATCGAATAGAAAATACTCGAATCGAATTGAATCGAATTGAGAACACTCAAATAGAATCGAAAATACATGAATCGAATCAAAAAAATTCGAATCGAATCGAATTGAAAACACTCGAATCTAATTGAAAATACTTGAATCGAATATAAAATACTCGAATCGAATCGAATCGAATTGAAAATACTCGAATCAAATTCAAAGTACTCGAATCGAATCCAAAACACTCGAAACAAATCGAAAAAACTCGATTTGAATAGAAAATACTCGAATCGAATAGAATTGAAAATACTCGAATCGAATAGAATTGAAAATACTCGAATCGAATAGAAAATACCTCAATTCAATAGAATCAAATTGATAATACTTGAATCGAATTGAGAATACTCGAAACGAATCGAAAATACTCGAATCGAATAAAAAAAACTTGATTCGAATAGAAAATACTCAAATCCAATCGAAAATACTCGGATCGAATTGAAAATAATCGAATGGATTCGAAAATCCTCAAATCGAATCGAAAATACTCGAATCCATTCCAAAATACTCGAATAGAATAAAAAATACTCAAATCCAATAGAAAATACTCGAAACGAATAGAAAATACTCGAATGGAATCGAAAATCCTCAAATCGAATCGAAAATACTTGAATCCAATCCAAAATACTCGAATCGATTCGAAAATACTCAAATCGAATAAAAAATACTCGAATCGAATCGAACATATTCAAATCGAATTGAATCGAATTGAGAACACTCGAATTGAATCGAAAATACACAAATCGAATCGAAAAAACTCGAATCGAATTGAATTGAATCGAATTGAAAACACTCGAATGGAATCGAAAATGCTGGATTTGAATGGAAAATAGTCTAATTGAATCGAATCGAATAGAATTGAAAATACTCGAATCGAATTCAAAATATTTGAATTGAATCCAAACTACTCGAAACGAATTGAAAAAACTCTATTTGAATAGAAAATACTGGAATCAAATAGAATCAAAAATACTCGAATCAAATAGAAAATACCCGAATTCAATAGGATCGAATTGAAAATACTTGAATCGAATCGAAAATACTCGAAACAAAACGAAAATACTCGAATGGAATCGAAAATCATCAAATCGAATCGAAAATACTCGAATGGAAACGAAAATACTCGAATCAAACTGAATTGAATTGGAAATACTCGAATTGAATAGAAAATACTCGAATCGAATCGAAAATACTCAAATACAATCGAAAATACTCGAATCGAATTGAAAATACTCAAAACAAATCGAAAATAATCGAATCGAGCCAAAAATAATAGAATCTAATCAAATCAAATTGAAAATAATCACTCGAATCGAATTGAAAATACTCGAATTGAATTGAATCGAAAATACTCAAATTGAATTGAATCGAATTAAAAATAATCGAAACTATTCGAAAATACTCGAATCGATCGAAAATACTCAAATAGAATCAAATCGAAAATGCTCGAATCGAATCGAAAATGCTCGAATGGAAATGAAAATTCTCAAATCGAATCAATAATACTCGAGTACATTCCAAAGTACTCAAATCCAATTGAAAATACTCGAATCGACTCATAAATACTCGAATCGGATTGAATCGAATTGAAAATACTCGAATTGAATCGAAAATTGTCGAATCGAAAGGAAATACTCGAATCGATTGTAATCAAATTGAAAATACACGAATCGAATCGAAAAATGTTGAATAAAATCGAAAGTACTCGAAACAAATTGAAAATACTCAAAACGAATCGAAAATTGTCGAATCGAATAGAAAATAATTGAATCGATTCGAATCAAATTGAAAATACACGAGTCGAATCGAAAATACTCGAATCAAATCGAAAATACTCGAATGGAAATGAAAATTCTCAAATCGAATCGAAAATACACGAATACATTCCAAAATACTCGAAATGAATCGAAAATACTCGAATCGAATCGAAAATACTCGAATCCATTCCAAAACACTCGAATCGAATCGAAAATATTCGAATGGAATAGAAAATACTCGAATCGAAACGAATTGAATTGAAAATACTCGAATAGAATAGAAAATACTCGAATCGAATACAAAATGCTCGAATCAAATTTAAAAATCTCGAACCGAATCGAGAATAATCGAATGGAATCGACAATATTCAAATAGAAAATCGAATAGAAAATACTCGAATCGAATTGAATCGAATTGAGAACACTCGAATCGAATCGAAAATACTCGAATCGAAGAGAAAATACTCAAATCGATCGAAAATACTCAAATAGAATCGAATCGAATTGAAAATACCCGAATTGTATTGAAAATACTCAAATCGAATTGAAAACACTCGAATCGAATCGAAAAAACTGTAATCGAATTGAGAATAATCGAATCGAATCAACAATACTCGAATCGAATAAAAAATACTCGAATCGAATCGAATAGATTGAAAGAATCGAAAATACTTGAATCGAATCAAAAATAGTCAAATGAATCGAAAATACTCAAATCCAAACGAAAATCCTCGAATCGAATAGAAAATACTCGAATCCATTCCAAAATACTCGAATCGAATCGAATCGAGAAAACTCGAATCGAATAGAATTGATTTGAAATACTCGCCTCAAATCTAAAATACTCGAAACGAATTGAAAATAATTGGATTGAATCAAAAATAATCGAATCAATCGAAAATACTCAAATAGAATCGAAATGAATCGAAAATACTCGAATTGAGTTGTAAAAACTCGAATCGAATCGAAAAACCTCGAATCGAATCGAGAATAATCGAATGGAATCGACAATACTCAAATGGAATCGAAAATACTCGAATCGAATCGAATGGAGAACACTCGGATCGAATAAAAAATACTCAAGTAGAATACAAAATACTCGAAACGATCGAAAAAACTCAAATAGAATCGAACCGAATCGAAAATACTCGAATCGAATAGAAAATACCCGAATCGAATCGAATCGAATTGAGAAGACTCGAATTGAATCAAAAATACACGAATCGAATTGAAAAAACTCGATTCGAATCGAAAATACTCAAATCTAATAGAAAATACACGAATCGAATCGAAAATAGTCGAATGGAATATTCGAATCGAAATGGAATGGAATGGAATAGTCGAATAGTCAAATGGAGTATTCGAATGGAATATTCGAATCGAAATGGAATGGAATTCGAGTCGAAGGGAATAGTCGAATAGTTGAATGGAGTCGAATGGAATTGAATCGAAAATAGTCGAATGGAATCATATCGAATCGAAAATACTCGAATCCATTCCAAAATACTTGAATCAAATCAAAAATATTCGAATCAAATAAAAAAAACTCGAATCGAAACGAATTGAATTGAAAATACTCGAATTGAATCGAAAATACTCGAATCGAATCAAATAGAGAACACTCGAATCGAATCAAAAATACTCAAATCGAATAGAAAATACTCGAATCGATCGAAAATACTCAAATAGAATTGAATTGAATCGAAAATACTCGAATTGAATTGAAACACTCGATTCGAATCCAAAACACTCAAATTAAATAAAAAAACTCGAATCGAATTGAGAATAATCGAATGGAATCGACAATACTCAAATCGAATCGAAAATACTCGAATCGAATCGAATCGATTGAAAAAATCGAAAATCCTCGAATCGAATCGAAAATAGTCAAATGAATCGAAAATACTCGAATCCAAATGAAAATACTTGAATCTATTTGAAAATAATCGAATTGAAAGGAATCGAATCTAAATTAATCGAATCTTATCGAAAATACATTCATCGAATCGAAAGTACTCCATTCGAATCGAAAATACTCGAATGGAATAAAAAATCCTCAAATCAAATCGAAAATACTCGAATCCATTCCAAAATACTCGAATAGAATAGAAAATACTCGAATGGAACAGAAAATACTCGAATCGAATCGAATGAGAATACACGAATCGAATCGAAAATACTCGAATCAATTCGAAAATACTCGAATCGAATAGAATCGAATTGAGAACACTCGAATTGAATAAAAAATACTCGAATAGAATAGAAAATACTCGAAACGATCGATAATACTCAAATAGAATCAAATCGAATCAAAAATACTCGAATCGAATAGAAAATACTCGAATCGAATCAAATCGAATTGAGAACACTCAAATTGAATCGAAAATACACGAATCGAATCGAAAAAACTCGATTTGAATCCAAAATATTCAAATACAATAGAAAATACACGAATTGAATCGAAAATACTCGAATGGAATTGAAAATCCTCAAATAGAATCAAAAATACTCAAATCGAATCAAAAATGGTCGAATCGAATAGAAAATACTCAAATCAAATCGATTCGAATTGAGAAGGCATGAATTGAATCGAAAATACTCGAATCAAATAGAAAATACTCGAATCGATTGAAAATACTCAAATAGAATTGAATTGAATCTAAAATACGCGAATTGAATTAAAAATACGCGAATCGAATCCACAATACTTGAATAAAATCGAAAAAACTTGAATTGAATAGAAAAAACTCGATTCGAATCGAAAATACTCGAATCGAGTTGAATCGAAAATACTCGAATCCAATCAACAATACTCGAATCGAATCGAGAATAATTGAATCGAATTGACAATACTCGAATCGTATTGAAAATACTCGAATTGAATCGAATCGATTGAAAAAATCAAAAATACTCAAATCGAATCGAAAATACTCGAATCCATTCCAGAATACTCGAATGGAATCGAAAATATTCTAATGGAATAGAAAACACTCGAATCGAATCAAATCGAATTGAAAATACACGAATCAAATCGAAAATACTTGAATCGAATCAAAAATAGTCGAATCGAATCGATTGGAATCGACAATATTCAAATCAAATTGAAAATAATTGAATGGCATCGAAAATCCTCAAATCGAATTGAAAATACTCGAATCCATTCCAAAATACTCAAATTGAATCGAAAATAATCGAATAGAATAGAAAATACTCGAAACGATCGAAAAAACTCAAATAGAATCGAATCGAATGGAAAATACTCGAATCGAATCGAATCGAATTGAGAACATTCGAATTGAATCATATATACTCGAATCCAATAGAAAATACTCGAATCTAATCGAAAATACTCGAATCGATCGAAAATACTCAAATAGAATCTAATCGAATCGAAAATACTCAAATCGAATTGAAAAAACTCGAATTGAATCGAGAATAATCGAATCAAATCGACAATATTCTAATCGAATTGAAAATACTCGAATGGAATAGAAAATAGTCGATCGAATCGAATCGAATTGAAAATACTTGAATCGAATTGAAAATTTTTGAATCGAATAGAGAATACTTGAATCGAATCAAATCGAATTGAAAATACATGAATAGAATTGAAAATACTCGAATCCAATCGAAAAAACTCGAATCAAATCGAAAAAACTCGATTCGAATCGAAAATACTGAAATCCAATAGAAAATACTCGAATAGAATCGAAAATACTTGAATGGAATCGAAAATCCACAAATCAAATTGAAAATACTCGAACCCATTCCAAAATACTCGAATCGAATCGAAAATGCTCGAATCGAATCGAAAATGGTCGAATCGAAACGAATCGAATCGAAAATACTCGAATTGGTCAAAAATACTCGAATAGAATTGAATAGAAAATACTAGAATTGAATAGAAAATACTCGAATCGAATCGAATCTAATTGAGAACACTCGAATTGAATCGAAAATACTCGAATCGAATCGAAAATACTCGAATCGAATAGAAAATACTCGAATTGAATTGACAATACTCTAATAGAATTGAAAACACTCGAATCGAATCGAAAAAACTCGAATCGAATTGAGAATAATCGAATCAAATCGACAATACTCGAATCGATTCGAAAATACTCGAATCGAATAGATTGAAAAAATCGAAAATACTCGAATCGAATCGAAAATAGTCAAATGAATTGAAAATACTTGAATCCAAACAAAAATACTCGAATCGAATTGAAAATAATCGAATCAAAAGGAATCGAATCAAAATTAATCGAATCTTATTGAAAATACATTCATTGAACCGAAAGTACTCCATTCGAATATTCGAATGGAATCGAAAAGATTCTATTCGATTCGAGTATTTTCTATTCGAATTGAGTTTTTTCGATTCGTTTCGAGTATTTTGGAGTATATTCGAGTATTTTCGTTTCGATTTGAGGATTTTTGATTCCATTCAAGTATTTTCGATTCAATTCGAGTATTTTCTATTGGATTTCAGTATTTTCGATTCGAATCGAGTTTTTTCGATTCAATTCGTGTATTTTCAATTCAATTCAAGTTTTCTCAATTTGATTCAATTCGATTCGAGTATGCTGTATTCGATTCAAGTATTTTCTATTCGATTATATTCTATTTGAGTATTTTCGATCGTTTCAAGTATTTGCAAATAGTTTCGATTATTTTCAATTCGATTCTATTCGATTTGAGTATTTTCGATTCAATTTGATTCTAGTATTTTCAATTCTATTCGATTCGACTATTTTCAATTTGATTTGATTTGATTCAATTATTTTCGATTCGATTTGATTATTTTTTATTCAATTCGAGTACTTTCAATTCGATTTGAGTATTTTGATTCGATTCTAGTATTTTCGATTCGATTCAAGGTATTTTTTATTCGATTCGAGTATTTTGGAATGGATTCGAGTATTTTCGATTCGATTTGAGGATTTTCGATTCCACTCGAGTATTTTCGATTCGATTCGTGTATTTTCGATTGGATTTGAGTATTTTCGATTCGAATCAAGTTTTTTCAATTCGATTCGAGTATTTTTGATTCGTTTCGAGTATTTTCTATTTGATTCAAGTATTTTCCATTCGATTCTATTGAATTCGGGTATTTTCTATTTGATTTGACTATTTTCCATTCAATTCGAGTATTTTCAATTCCATATGAGTATTTTCGATTCGATTCAAGTATTTTCGATTCGATTTGATTATTGTCGAACGATTCGATTATTCTCGATTCAATTCAAGTATTGTTAATTCGATTCGAGTATTTCAATGCAATTCAATTCGAGTATTTTCTATTCAAATCGAGTTTTTTCGTTTCGATACGAGTATTTTGGATTCGCTTCGAGTATTTTCTTTTTTTTTCTTTTTTTTTAAATTTTTATTTATTTATGATAGTCACACAGAGAGAGAGAGAGGCAGAGACACAGGCAGAGGGAGAAGCGGGCTCCATGCACCGGAGCCCGACGTGGGATTCAATCCCAGGTCTCCAGGATCACGCCCCGGGCCAAAGGCAGGCGCCAAACCGCTGCGCCACCCAGGGATCCCGCTTCGAGTATTTTCGATTCGATTCGAGTATTTTCAATTCGATTCGATTCGAGTATTTTCAATTTGATTCAAGTATTTTCAATTCAATTCGATTCGATTTGAGTATTTTCTATCGATTCGAGTATTTTCTATTCGATTCGATTATTTTCTATTCGATTCGATTGTTTTCAATTCAATTTGATTCGATTCGAGTATTTTCTATTCAATTCGAGTATTTTCAATTCGATTCGATTCGGAGTATTTTCGAATTGTTTTGATCATTTTCGATTCGATTTGAGGATTTTCGATTCAATTCTAGTATTTTCGATTCGATTCGAGTATTTTCGGTTCGATTCGAGTATTTTCAACTCGATTAGAGTATTTTCAATACAATTCAATTCGATTCGAGTATTTTCGATTAGATTCGAGTATTTTTGATTCGATTCGAGTATTTTGGAATGGATTTGAGTATTTTTGATTAGATTTGAGGATTTCCGATTCGAACCTATGTTTTTCGATTCGATTCGAGTATTTTCGATTAGATTCGATTTGATTTGACTATTTTCGATTTGACTCGAGTATTTTCAATTCGATTCCATTCTATTCGAGAATTTTCGATTCGATTCGACTATATTCGATTCGATTCGAGAATTTTCGATTCGATTCGAGTATTTTCAAACAATTTGATTCGATTCGAGTATTTTCGATTCGATTGGAGTATTTTCAATTCGATTCGAGTATTTCGATTCGATTCAAGTATTTTGGAATGTATTCGAGTATTTTCGATTCGATTTGAGCATTTTCGATTCTATTCGATTCTATTCGACTATTTACGATTTGATTCGAGTATTTTCTATTCGATTCGAGTATTTTGGAATTGATTTGAGTATTTTCGATTCGATTTGAGGATTTTCGATTCCATTCCGGTTTTTTCGATTCGTTTCGAGTTTCTTCTATTGGATTTGAGTATTTCGATTCAAATCGAGTATTTTTCGATTTGATTCGAGTATTTTCGATTCGATTTGAGTGTTTTGGAATGGATTCGAGTATTTTCGATTGGATTTGAGTATTTTCGATTCGAATCAAGTTTTTTCGATTCGATTCGAGTATTTTCGATTCGTTTCGAGTATTTTCTATTTGATTCAAGTATTTTCCATTCGATTCTATTGAATTCGGGTAATTTCTATTCGATTTGACTATTTTCGATTCGATTCTGGTATTTTCAATTGCATATGAGTATTTTCGATTCGATTTGAGTATTTTTGATTCGATCCGATTATTGTCAAACAATTCGATTATTCTCGATTCGAGTATTGTTAATTTGATTGGAGTATTTTCAATTCAATTCGATTCGAGTATTTTCTATTCAAATCGAGTTTTTTTGTTTTGATTCGAGTATTTTGGATTCGCTTCAAGTATTTTTGATTCGATTCGAGTATTTTCAATTCGATTCAAGTATTTCAATTCGATTCAATTCGATTCGATTCGAGTATTTCCTATTCGATTTGAGTATTTTCGATTCGATTCGAGTGTTGTCAATTTGATTCAATTTGATTCGATTTGAGTTATTTTGATCTGATTCGTGTATTTTCGATTCAATTCGAGTGTTCTCAATTCGATTCAATTCGATTCGAGGTTTTTCGATTCGATTCGACGTTTTTCGATTCGATTTGATTATTTTCAATTCAATTCGATTCAATTCGAGTATTTTCGATTCGATTCGAGTATTTTGGAATGTATTCGAATATTTTCGATTCGATTTCAGGATTTTCGATTCGATTCGAGTATTTTCGATTCGTTTCGAGTATTTTCGATTCGATTAAAGTATTTTCAATTTGATTCTTTTGAATTCGGGTATTTTCTATTCGATTCGGGTATTTTCTATTTGATTCGAGTATTTTCGATTCAATTCGATTCGAGTATTTTCAATTCGATTCGATTCAACTATTTTCAATTTGATTTGATTTGATTCGATTATTTTCTATTTGATTCGATTATTTTTATTCGATTCGAGTACTTTCAATTCGATTCAAGGTATTTTTGATACGATTCGAGTATTTTGGAAGGGATTCGAGGATTTTCTATTCGGTTTGAGGATTTTCAATTCGATTCGAGTATTTTGAATTTGATTCGATTAGATTCGAATATATTTGATTCGATTTGATTATTTTCGATTTGATTCGAATATTTTCAATTCAATTCGTTTCGATTCGAGTATTTTCGATTCGTTTCGAGTATTTTGGAATGGATTCGAGTATTTTCGATTTGATTTGAGGATTTTCGATTCCACTCGAGTATTTTTGATTCGATTCGAGTATTTTCAATTGGATTTGAGTATATTCGATTTGAATATAGTTTTTTCGATTTGATTCGAGTATTTTCGATTCATTTCGAGTTTTTTCAATTCGATTCCAGTATTTTCAATTCGATTCGATTCGATTCGAGTATTTTCTATTCAATTCGAGTATTTTCGATTCAAATTGCGTATTTTCAATTCGATTCAATTCGATTCAATTCGAGTTTTTTCGATTCGATTCGTGTATATTCGATTCAATTCGAGTGTTTTCAATTCGATTCAATTCGATTCGAGTATTTTAGATTCGATTTGAGTATTTACGATTCGATTTGAGTATTTTCGATTCGATTCGAGTATTTTGGAATGGATTAGAGTATTTTTGATTCGATTTGAGGTTTTTCGATTCCATTCGAGTATTTTCGATTCGTTTCAAGTATTTTCTATTGGATTTGAGTATTTTGGAATGGATTCAAGTATTTTCAATTTGATTTGAGGATTTTCGATTCCTTTTGAGTATTTTCGATTCAATTCGAGTATTTTCGATTGGATTTGAGCATTTTCGATTCGAGTCAAGTTTTTCCATTCTATTCGAGTATTTTCGATTCGTTTCGAGTATTTTCGATTCAAGAATTTTCAATTCGATTCTATTGAATTCGGGTATTTTCTATTCGATACGTGTATTTTCGATTCAATTTGATTCGAGTATTTTCTATTCGATTCGAGTATTTTCGATTCGATTTGAGTGTTTTCAATTCAATTCGATTCGATTCGAGTATTTTCAATTTGATTTGAGCATTTTGATTAGATTAGATTCGGTTCGACTATTTAAGATTCGATTCGAAAAAAAAAGATTCGATTCGAGTATTTTCGATTCAATTCGAGTATTTTGGAATTGATTCGAGTATTTTCGGTTCAATTCGAGTATTTTCAATACGATTCGATTCTATTCGAGAATTTTCGATTCGATTCGACCATTTTCAATTCGATTCGAGTATTTTCAATTCGATTCGAGTATTTTCAAACAATTTGTTTCGATTCGATTCGATTCGAGTTTTTCGATTCGAGTATTTTTGAATCGATTCGATTATTTTGGAATGGATTTGAGTATTTTCAATTCAATTCGAGTATTTTCTATTCGATTCGAGTATTTTCTATTCGATTCGAGTAATTTCGATTCGATTTGAGTATTTTCAATTCAATTCGATTCGAATCAAGTATTTGGGTTTCGATTCGAGTATTTTCGATTCGATTCGAGTATTTTGGAATGGATTCGAGTATTTCCGATTTCATTTGAGGATTTTTGATTCCATTCGAGTATTTTCGATTCGTTTCGAGTATTTTCGATTCGTTTCGAGTATTTTCTAATGGATTTGAGTATTTTCGATTCGATTCGAGTATTTTGGAATGAATTCGAGTATTTTCGATTCTATTTGAGGATTTTCTATTCCATTCGAGTATTTTCGATTCGTTTCGAGTATTTTCGATTCGATTCGAGTATTTTCGTTTCGATTCGAGTATTTTCGATTCAATTCGAGGATTTTGGAATGGATTCGAGTATTTTCGATTCGATTTGAGGATTTTCGATTCCATTCGAGTATTTTCGATTTGATTTGATTATTTTCTATTCAATTCGATTCAATTCGAGTATTTTCGATTCAATTCGAGTATTTTGAATTAGATTCGATTCGATTCGAGTATATTCAATTCGATTCGAGTATTTTCGATTCAGTTCGAGTATTTTCAATTCAATTCGATTCTATTCGAGTATTTTTGATTCGTTTCGAGTATTTTCTATTCAATTCAATATTTTCCCTTAGATTCTATTGAATTCGCATATTTTCTATTTGATTCGAGTATTTTCCATTTGATTCGAGTGTTTTCAATTCAATTCGCTTCGATTCGAGTATTTTCAATTCGATTCGAGTATTTTCGATTGGATTTGATTATTCTCGATTTAATTCGAGTATTGTTAATTCGATTCGAGTATTTTCAATTCAATTCTATTCGATTCGAGTATTTTCAATTCGATTCGAGTATTTTCAATTCGATTCAAGTATTTTCCATTCGATTCGAGTGTTTTCAATTCTATTCAATTCGATTCAATTTGAGTTTTTTCGATTCGACTCATGTATTTTTGATTCAATTCGAGTGTTCTCAATTCGATTCAATTCGATTCAAGTATTTTCAATTCAGTTCGAGTATTTTCAATTCAATTTGATTCGATTCGAGTATTTTCGATTCGATTCGAGTATTTTTGATTCGATTCGAGTATTTTCGATTGGATTTGAGTATTTTCTATTCGAATCATTTTTTCGATTCGATTTGAGTATTTTCGATTCAATTCGAGTATTTTCGATTCAATTCGAGTGTTCTCAATTCGATTCAATTCGATTTGAGTATTTTCTATTCGATTCAATTATTTTCGATTCGATTTGAGTATTTTCAAACAATTCGATTGGATTCGAGTATTTTCAATTTGATTCGAGTATTTTCTATTCGATTCGATTATTTTGGAATGGATTCGAGTATTTTCGATTCGATTTGAGGATTTTCTATTCCATTCGAGTATTTTCTATTCGATTCGAGTATTTTCGATTTGATTCGAGTATTTTGGAAGGGATTCGAGTATTCTCGATTCGATTTGAGGATTTTCGATTCCATTCGAGTATTTTCGACTCGATTAGATTATTTTCAATTCAATTCGATTCGATTCGAGTATTTTTGATTCGATTCGAGTATTTTGGAATGGATTCGAGTGTTTTCGATTCGATTTGAGGATTTTCGATTCCTTTAGAGTATTTAGGATTCGATTCGGTATTTTCGATTCAATTCGAGTATTTTGAATTCGATTCGATTCGATTCGACTATATTTGATTCGATTCGAGTATTTTCAATTCGATTTGAGTATTTTCAATTCAATTCCATTCGTTTCGTGTATTTTCTATTGGATTTGAGTATTTTCTATTCGATTCGAATATTTTGTAATGGATTTGAGTATTTTCTATTCGATTTGAGGGTTTTCAATTCCATTCGGGTATTTTCGATTCGATTCGAGTATTTTCAATTGGATTTGAGTATTTTCGATTCGAATCAAGTTTTTTCGATTCGATTTGATTATTTTCGATTCGTTTTGAGTATTTTCAATTCGATTCTATTGAATTCGGGTATTTTTTATTCTATTCGAGAATTTTCTATTCGATTCGACTATTTTTGATTCGATTCCAGTATTTTCAAACAGTTCGATTCGATTCGAGTATTTTCTATTCGATTCGAGTATTTTGGAATGGATACGAGTATTTTTGATTCGATTTGAGGATTTTTGATTCATTCGAGTATTTTCGATTTGATTCAAGTATTTTCAATTCAATTCGAATCGATTCGAGTATTTTTGATTCAATTCGAGTATTTTCGATTCGATTCGAGTATTTTGAATTTGATTCGATTTGATTTGAGTATAGTCGATAGTCGATTCGATTCGAATATTTTCTATTTGATTCGAGTATTTGGAATGGAATCGAGTATTTTCGATTTGATATGAGGATTTTTCGATTCCACTCGAGTTTTTTCGATTTGATTCGAGTATTTTCTATTGGATTTGAGTATTTTCGATTCGAATCAAGTTTTTTCGATTCAATTCGAGTATTTTCGATTCGTTTCGATTATGTTCAATTCGATTCGATTTGATTCGAGTATTTTCTATTCGATTTGAGTATTTTCAATTCAACTCGAGTATTTTCAATTTGTTTCGATTCGAGCATTTGTGATTGGATTCGAGTATTTTTGATTGGATTCGAGTGTTTTCTATTCGATACGAGTATTTTCGATTGAATTCGATGATTTTCAATCAGATTCGATTCTCTTCGAGTATTTTCGATTAGAATCGAGTTGTTTCGATTCGATTCAAGGATTTTCGATTCGATTCGAGTATTTTCGATTGGATTGGACTTTTTTCGATTCGATTCGAGTATTTTCGATTTGATTCGAGTATTTTCTATTCGATTCGTTTCTATTTGAGTATTTTCAATCGATTCAAGTATTTTCTATTCAATTTGATTATTTTCTATTCGATTCGATTATTTTTAATTCGATTCTATTCGAGTATTTTCTATTTAATTCGAGTATTTTCTATTCGATTCGATTCTATTTGAGTATTTTCAATCGATTCGAGTATTTTCAATTAGATTCTATTCGATTCGAGTATTTTCTATTCAATACAAGTATTTTCAATTGGATTCGATTCGATTCGAGTATTTTCGAATCGTTTCGATTATATTCGATTCGATTCGATTCTATTTGAGTATTTTCTATCGATTCAAGTATTTTCAAATCGTTTGGATTATTTTCATTTCGATTCGATTCGAGTATCTTTGATTCAATTCGAGTATTTTCAATGCGGTTCAATTCGATTTGAGTATTTTCGATTCGAATCGAGTAGTTTCGATTCGATTCGAGGATTTGCGATTCGATTTGAGTATTTTCGATTGGATTCGAGTTTTTTCGATTTGATTTGAGTATTTTCAATTTGATTCGAGTATTCTCAATTCGATTCGAGTAATTTCAATTCTATTTGAATCGAGTATTTTCTATTCGATTCGATTATTTTTGATTCGATTCGGTTTTTTAAATTTGATTCGAGTATTTTCTATTCGATTCGAGTATTTTCGATTTGATTCGTGTATTTTCGATTCGATTCGATTCTATTTGAGTATTTTCGATCGATTCAAGTATTTTTGATTTGATTCGATTCGATTCGAGTATTTTCTATTCGATTCAATTATTTTCGATTCGATTCAACTATTTTCAACTCGATTCAATTCGAGTATTTTCAATTCAATTCGAGTATTTTCGATTTGATTCGAGTATTTTGAAATGGATTCGAATATTTTCGATTCGATTTGAGGATTTTCCATTCCATTCGAGTATTTTCTATTTGATTCGAGTATTTTGGATTCGATTCGAGTATTTTCAATTCGATTCAAGGATTTTTGATTCAATTCCAGTATTTTCGATTGGATTCGAGTATTTTCGATTTGATTCAAGTATTTTCAATTCGATTCGAGTATTTTCAATTTGATTCGATTCTATTCGATTATTTTCTATGCGATTGGAGTATTTTCGATTCAATTCGAGTATTTTCAATTCAATTCGATTTGATTCGAGTATTTTCAATTCAATTGGAGTAGTTTCGATTAGATTCGAGGATTTGTGATTCGATTCGAGTATTTTTGATTGGATTCGAGTTTTTTTTATTTGATTTGAGTATTTTCAATTCGATTCGATTTGAATCGAGTATTTTCTATTTGATTCATGTATTTTCGATTTGATTCGATATTTTTCTATTCGATTCATGTATTTTCGATTCGATTCGAGTATTTTCAATTCGATTCGATTCGATTCGAGTATTTTCTTTTCGATTCGAGTATTTTTGATTCGATTTGATTCTATTTGAGTATTTTCGATCGATTCGAGTATTTTCTAATCGTTTCGATTATTTTCAATTCAATTCGATTCGATTCGAGTATTTTCGATTTGATTCGAGTAGCTTCGATTCGATTCGAGGATTTGCGATTCGATACGAGTATTTTCAATTGGATTCGATTTTTTCTATTTGATTCGAGTATTTTCAATTCAATTTAAGTATTTTCAATTCAATTTGATTTGGTTCGAGTATTTTCTATTCGATTCGAGTGTTTTCAATTCGATTTGAGAATTTTCAATTCGATTCGAGTATTTTCAATTCGATTCGATTCGATTCGAGATTTTCTATTCGATGCGAGTATTTTCGATTCAATTCGAGTATTTTCAATTCGATTCGATTCGATTCGATTCGAGTATTTTCGATTCAATTCGAGGATTTGGGATTCGATACAAGTATTTTCGATTGGATTTTAGTTTTTTTTATTTGATTCGAGTATTTTCAATTCGATTCGAGTATTTTCAATTCGATTCAATTCGAGTATTTTCCATTCGATTTGAGTATTTTCGATTGAATTCGAGGATTTTCAATTAGATTCGATTCGTTTCGAGTATTTTCGATTTGATTCGAGTATTTTCGATTCAATTCGATTCTATTTGAGTATTTTCGATCGATTCGAGTATTTTCTATTCAATTCGATTATTTTCTATTCGATTCGATTATTTTCAATTCGATTAGATATTTTTGATTCGATTCGAGTACTTTCTATTTGATTCGAGTATTTTCGATCCGATTCAAGTATTTTCGTTTCAATTCGATTCGATTCGAGTATTTTCTATTTGATTCGACTATTTTAGATTCAATGCGATTCGATTTGAGTATTTTCGATTGATTCGAGTATTTTCAATTTGTTTCGATTAGATTCGAGTATTTTCTATTCGATTCGATTATTTTCGATTTGATTCGAGTATTTTGAAATGGATTCGAATATTTTCTATTCGATTTGAGGATTTTCCATTCCATTTGAGGATTTCCAATTCGATTCAAGTATTTTCGATTGATTCGAGTATTTTCGATTTGTTTCGATTAGATTCGAGTATTTTCTATTCGATTCGATTATTTTCGATTCGATTCAAGTATTTTCAACTCGATTCGATTCAAGTATTTTCTATTCAATTCGAGTATTTTCGATTTGATTCGAGTATTTTGAAATGGATTCGAATATTTTCTATTCGATTTGAGGATTTTCCATTCCATTTGAGGATTTCCAATTCGATTCGAGTATTTTGGATTCGATTCGAGTATTTTCAATTCGATTCGAATATTTTCTGTTCGATTCAAGTATTTTCGATTCGATTCGATTTGAGTATTTTTTATTTGATTTGATTATTTTCGATTTGATTCGATTCTATTTGAGTATTTTCGATTGATTCGAGTATTTTCGATTCGATTCAATTCAATTCGAGTATTTTCTATTCAATTCGAGTACTTTCAATTCGATTCGATTTGAGTATTTTCGATTCCATTCGAGTATTTTCAATTCATTCAATTCTATTTGAGTATTTTTGATTGATTCGCGTATTTTCGAATCATTTCGATTATTTTCAATTCGATTCGATTCGATTGAGTATTTTCAATTCGATTCGAGTCGATTATTTTCAATTTGATTTGATGCGATTCGATTATTTTTGGCTCGATTCGATTATTTTCGATTCGCTTCGAGTATTTTCGATTTGTTCGAGTATTTTCGATTCGATTTGAGGATTTTCATTTCGATTCGAGTATTTTCTATTCGATTCGAGTATTTTGTAATCGATTCGAGAATTTTCAAAGGTGTCGGTTGTTTTCATTAGATTTGAGTATTTTCGTTTGGATTCGATTATTTTTGCTTCATTTCACTATTTTCGATTCGATTCGAGTATTTTCTGTTTTTTTGGATCGATTCGATTTGATTCGAGTATTTTGGAATCGATTCGAGTATTTTCAATTCTAGAATCGAATGGAATCGAATAGAAAATAATCGAATCGATGCGAAAATACTCGAATCGAATAAAAAATAATCGAATCGAATCGAACTGAAATGAAAATACTCGAATCAAATCGAAAATACTCGAATCAAATTGAAAATACTCAAATGAATCGAAACACTCGAAACGAATTGAAAACAATCGAATCCAATTGAAAATAATTGAATCGATTCGAAAATACTCGAATCGAATAAAAAATAATTGAACCAAATCGAACCTAAATGAAAATACTCGAATCAAAGAGAATCGAACTGAAAATACTTGAATCGATTTGAAAATACTGGAATCGAATTGAAGATACTGGACTCGAATAGAAAATACTCGAATTGAATCAAATCGGATTCAAAATACTCGAATCGAATCGAAAATAATCGAATCGAATCGAAAATTCTCGAATCGAATCGAAGCGAAATGAAAATACTTGAATCAAATCGAAAACACTCGAATCGAATAGAAAAAACTCGAATCAAACCGAAATGAATCGAAAATACTCGAATCGGATCGAAAATACTGGAATCAAATCGAGAATAATCGAATCGAATTGAAAAAGCTCGAATCGAATCGAAAATACTCAAATCGAATCGAATCGGAATCAAAATACAGGAATCGAATCAAAAATACACAAATCGAATCGAAAATACTCGAATAAAATCGAATAAAATTGAAAATACTCGAAGTGAATTGAAAATACTCTAACTGAATTGAAAATAATTGAATCAAATCGAAAATACTTGAATCGATTCGAATCAAATTGTTAATAATCAAATCGAATGGAATCAATTAGAAAATAATCGAATCGAATTGAAAATACTCAAATCAAATAAAAAAATAACCGAATCGAATGGAATCGAATCGAAATAATCGAATCGATTTGAAAATACTCGAATAGAATAAAAAATAATCGAATCGAATCGAACCGAAATGAAAATAATAGAATCAAATAAAAAATACTCGAATCGAATCGAAAATACATGAATAGGATCGAAAATACTGGAATCGAATCGAGAATAATCGAATCGAATCGAAAATACGCGAATCGAATAAAAAATAATCAAATCGAATTGAAAATACTCGAATTGAATCGAATCAAAAATACATGAATCGAATCACAATATGCAAATCGAATCGAAAATGTTCGAATCGAATTGAAAATTTCGAATCGAGTGGAAAATACTCAAATCGAACCGAACCAAAATGAAAATACACGAATCAAATCGAAAATACTCAAATGGCATTGAGAATAATCGATTCGAATCGAAAATGATTGAATCAAATCGAAAATACTAGAATCGAATCGAAAATAATCGAAAATAAGCGAATCCAATAGAAAATACTCAAGTGAATGGAAAATACTCGAATCGAATTGAAAATAATGGAAAATACTCGAATCCAATAGAAAATACTCAAGTGAATGGAAAATACTCAAATCGAATTGAAAACACTCGAATCGAATTGAAAATAATCAAATCAAACGGAATCGAATCGAAAATAATTGAATCAATTCGAAAATATTTGAATTGAATCAAAAATAATTAAATCGAATCGAAAATACTCGAATCGAATCAAACCAAAATGAAAATACTCGAATCGAATAAAAAATACTCAAATCAAATTGAATCGAATTAAAAATACTCTAATCGATTCGTAATTACTTGAATAGAAATGAAGATACTCGAATCGAATCAAAAATACTAGAATTGAATCGAATCGGATTCAAAATACTCAAATCGAAAATACACGAATGGAATCGAAAATACTCGAATCAAATCGAATAGAATTGAAAATACTCGAATTGAATTGAAAATACTCGAACTGAATCGAAAATAATTGAATCGAAAATACTTCAATCGAATTGAATCGAATTCTTAATAATCAAATCGAATGGAATCAATTCGAAAATAATCGAATCGAATTGAAAATACTCGAATCGAATCGATAATACTCGATTCGAATCGTAAATAATCGTATCGAATGGAATCGAAATAAAAATACTCGAATCAAATCGAAAACATCCGAATCGAGTAGAAAATACTCGAGTCAAACCGAAATGAATCAAAAATACTTGAATAGGATCGAAAATACTGGAATCGAATAGAGAATAATCGAATCGAATCGAAAAAGCTCGAATCGAATCGAAAATACTCAAATCGAATAGAAAATAATCGAATCGAAACGAAAATACTCGAATCGAATCGAAAATAATCGAAAATAATCAAATACAATGGAAAATACTCAAGTGAATGGAAAACTCTAATCGAATTGAAAACACTGGAATCGAATTGGAAATAATCAAATCGAATGGAATCGAATCGAAAATAATAGAATCAATTAAAAAATACTCGAATCGAGTCAAAAGTAATTGAATCGAATCGAACCGAAATGAAAATAATCGAATCAAAATGAAAATACTCGAATCGAATCGAAAATATACGAATAGGATCAAAATTACTGGAATCGAATCAACAATAATCGAATCGAATCGAAAAAGCTCGAATTGAATCGAAAATACTCAAATCGAATCGAGAATAATCGAATCGAATGGATTCGAATAAAAAATAATTGAATCTCATCGAAAATGCTCGAATCGAATAAAAAATAATCAAATCGAATCGAACCAAAATGAAAATACTCAAATCGAATCGAAAATACTCAAATCGATTCAAAAATACTCGAATCGGGGATCCATGGGTGGCGCAGCGGTTTGGCGCCTGCCTTTGGCCCAGGGCGCGATCCTGGAGACCCGGGATCGAATCCCACATCAGGCTCCCGGCGCATGGAGCCTGCTTCTCCCTCTGCCTGTGTCTCTGCCTCTCTCTTTCTCTCTGTATGACTATCATAAATAAATAAAAAAAAATTAAAAAAAAATTTAAAAAAACAAAAATACTCGAATCGAATCGAATCAAAAATACCCGAATCGAATCAAATCAAAAATACATGAATTGAATCGAGAATAATTGAATTGAATCAAAAATAATAGCAGCGAATCGAAAATGCTCGAATCGAATCGAAAATATTTGAATCAAATCGAAAATACTCGAATCGAATCAAACCAAAATGAAAATACTCGAATCAAATCGAAAATACTCAAATGAATCGAAAATACACGAATCGAATCGAAAATACTTGAACCGAATTGAGAATAATCGATTCGAATTGAAAATAATCTAATCGAATCGAAAATACTCAAATCTAATCGAAAATAATCGAAAATAATCGAATCCAACAGAAAATACTCAAGTGAATGGAAAATACTCGAATCGAATTGAAAACACTCAAATCGAATTGAAAATAATCAAATCGAATGGAATAGAATCGAAAATAATTGAATCAATTCGAAAACATTCGAATCGAATCAAAAACAACCGAATCGAGTCGAAAATACTCGAATCGAACCGAAAATACTCGAATCAAATCGAATCGAATTAAAAATACTCAAATCGATTCGTAATTACTTGAATAGAAATGAAGATACTCGAATTGAATCGAAAATACTCGAATTGAATCGAATCAGATTCAAAATAATCGAATCGAATCAAAAATACACAAATCGAATAGAAAATACTCGAATAAAATCGAATAAAATTGAAAATGCTCGAATTGAATTGAAAACTCTAACTGAATCGAAAATAACTGAATCGAATCGAAAATACTTGAATTGATTCGAATCGAATTCTTAATAATCAAATCGAATGGAATCAATTCGAAAATAATCGAATCGAATTGAAAATACTCGAATCGAATGGAAACTACACGAAAAGGATCGAAAATACTGGAATCGAATCGAGAATAATCGAATCGAATCGAAAAAGCTCGAATCGAATCGAAAATACTCGAATCGAATCAAGAATAATCGAATCGAATGGAATCGAATCGAAAATAATCAAATCGATTCGAAAACACTCTAATCGAATCAAAAATAATCGAATCAAATCGAACTGAAATGAAAATACTCGAATCGAATTGAAAATACTCAAACTGAATAAAAAATAATCGAATCGAATCGAACCGAAATGAAAATAATCGAATCAAATCGAAAATACTCGAATCGAATGGAAAATACACGAAAAGGATTGAAAATACTGTAATCGAATCGAGAATAATCGAATCGAATCGAAAAACCTCGAATCGAATAAAAAATACTCAAATTGAATCGAGAATAAACGAACCAAATGGAATCGAATCGAAAATAATCGAATCGATTCGAAAACACTCGAATCGAATAAAAAATAATCTAATCGAATCGAACCGAAATGAAAATACTCGAATCGAAAATACTCGAATCGAATCGAAAGTAAACGAATCGAATGGAATTGAATCGAAAATAATCGAATCGATTCGAAAATACTCGAATCGAATCAAACATAATCGAACCAAATCGAACCTAAATGAAAATACTCGAATCAAATCGAATCGAATTAAAAATACTCGAATCGATTCGAACATACTGGAATCGAATTGAAGATACTCGAATCAAATGGAAAATACTTGAATCGAATCAAATCGGATTCAAAATACTCGAATTGAATCGAATCGAAAATACTCGAATCAAATCCAAAACACTTGAATCGAATCGAACCGAAATGAAAATACTCGAATCCAATCGAAAACACTCGAATCAAATAGAAAATACTCGAATCAAACCAAAATGAATCAAAAATACTTGCATGGGATCGAAAATACTGGAATCGAATCGAGAATAATCGAATCGAATCGAAAATACTCACATCGAATTGAAAATAATTGAAAATAATCGAATCCAATTGAAAATACTCAAATGAATGGAAAATACTCGAATCGAATTGGAAACACTCGAATCGAATTGAAAATAATCAAATCGAATGGAATCGAATCGAAAATAATTGAATCAATTCGAAAATATTCGAATCGAATCAAAAACGATCGAATCGAATCAAAAATACTTGAATCGAATCGAACCAAAATGAAAATACTTGAATCGAACCAAAAATACTCGAATCAAATCGGATTCAAAATACTTGAATTGAAGCGAAAATACATGAATCGAATCAAAAATACTAGAATAAAATCTAATAGAATTGAAAATACTCGAATTGAATTGAAAATACTCGAATTGAATTGAAAATAATGGAATCAAATCGAAAATACGTGAATCGATTCGCATTGAATTGTTAATAATCAAATCGTATGGAATCAATTCGAAAATAATTGAATCGAATTGAAAATACTCGAATCGAATCAAAAATAATCGAATCGAATCGAACCAAAATGAAAATAATCGAATCAAATCAAAAATACTCGAATCGAATCGAAAATACACGAACAGGATCGAAAATTCTGGAATCGAATCGAGAATAATCGAATCGAATCGAAAAACCTCGAATCGAATCGAAAATACTTGAATCGAATGGAATCGAATCAAAAATAATCGAATCGATGCGAAAACACTCGAATCGAATCAAAAATAATCTAATCTAATCGAACCGAAATGAAAATACTCCAATCAAAAATACTCGAATCGAATCAAAAGTAATTGAATTGAAGGGAATCAAATCGGAAATAATCGAATCGATTCAAAAATACTCGAATCGAATAAAAAATAATCGACCAACCGAACCTAAATGAAAATACTCGAATCAAATCGAATCGAATTGAAAATACTCGAATCGATTCAAAAATACTGGAATCGAATTGAAGATACTCAAATCGAATAGAAAATACTCGAATTGGGATCCCTGGGTGGCGCAACGGTTTGGCGCCTGCCTTTGGCCCAGGGCGCGATCCTGGAGACCCGGGATCAAATCCCACATCCGGCTCCTGGTGCATGGAGCCTGCTTCTCCCTCTGCCTGTGTCTCTGCCTCTCTCTCTCTGTCTGTGACTATCATAAATATAAATAAATAAAAAAAATACTCGAATCGAATCAAATCAGATTCAAAATACTCGAATCAAATGGAAAATATTCGAATCGAATAGAAAATACTCGAATCAAATCGAACCGAAATGAAAATACTTGAATCAAATCCAAAACATTCGAATCAAATAGAAAATACTCGAATCAACTTGAAATGAATCGAAAATACTCGAATGGGATCGAAAATAATGGAATCGAATCGAGAATAATCGAATCGAATCGAAGAAGCTCGAATCAAATTGAAAATACTCGACTCAAATCGAAAATAATTGAATCGAATCGAAAATACTCGAATTGAATCAAATCAAAAATTCCCAAATCAAATCGAATCAAAGATACACGAATCGGATCGACAATATGTGAATCGAATCAAGAATAATCGAATTGAATCGAAACTGCTTGAATAGGGATCCCTGGGTGGCGCAGCGGTTTGGCGCCTGCCTTTGGCCCAGGGCGTGATCCTGGAGACCTGGGATCGAATCCCACATCAGGCTCCCGGTGCATGGAGCCTGCTTCTCCCTCTGCCTGTGTCTCTGCCTCTCTCTCTCTCTCTGTGACTATCATTTAAAAAAAAATTTAAAAAAAAAGAAACTGCTTGAATCAAATTGAAAATACTCTAAGTGAATCGAAAATACTCAAATCGAATCGAAAATAATCGAATCGAATCAAAAATACTCGAATCGAATCGAACCAAAATGAAAATACTCGACTCAAATCGAAAATACAAGAATCAAATGGAAAATACTCAAATCGAATTGAGAATAATCTATTTGAATCGAAAATAATCATATCAAATCAAGAATAATCGAATTGAATGGAAAAAGCTCGAATAGAATAGAAAATACTCAAATTGAATCGAGAATAATCGAATCAAATGGAATGGAATCGAAAATAATCGAATCTCATCGAAAACGCTTGAATCGAAACAAAAATAATCGAATCGAATGGAACCGAAATGAAAATACTCGAATCGAGGCGAAAATACTCGAATCGAATTGAAAGTAATCAAATCGAATGGAGTCCAATCGAAAATACTCGACTCTAATCGAACTGAAATGAAAATACTCGAATCAAATCGAAAACACTCGAATCAAATAGAAAATACACGAATCAAACCGAAAGGAATAGAAAATACTCGAATGGGATCGAAAATAATGGAATCGAATCGAGAATAATCTAATCTAATTGAAAAAGCTCGAATCGAATCGAAAATACTCAAATCGAAACGAAAATAATCGAATCAAATAAAAAATACACGAATCGATCAACAATATGCGAATTGAATCGAGAATAATCGAATCGAATCGAAACTGCTCAAATCAATTGAAAATACTCGAATCGAATTGAAAATACTCAAGTCGAATCGAAAATAATCGAATTGAATCGAAATTACTCGAAGCGAATCGAAAATAATCGAATCGAAAATACTCGAATCGAATCGAACCAAAATGAAAATACTCGACTTAAATCGAAAATACTCAAATGAATCGAAAATACATGAATCAAATCGAAGATACTCGAATTGAATTGAGAATAATCGATTCGAATAGAAAATAATCGAATTGAATCGAAAATACTCGAATTGAATAGAAAATAATTGAATACAACAGAAAATACTCAAGTGAATGGAAAATACTCGAATCGAATTGAAAATAAATCAAATCGAATGGAATCGAATCTAAAATAATCTAATCAATTCGAATATCTTCGAATCGAATCAAAAATACTCGAATCGAATCGAACCGAAATGAAAATACTCGAATCGATTCGGAAATACTCGAATCAAATCGAATCGAATTAAAATACTCGAATTGATTCGTAATAACTTGAAAAGAAATGAAGATACTCGAATCGAAAATACTCGAATCGAATCGAATCCGATTCAAAATACTCGAATCGAATCAAAAATACACGAATAAAATCTAATAGAATTGAAAATACTCGAACTGAATCGAAAATAATCGAATCAAATCGAAAATACTCGAATCGAATCGAAAAGACACGAATAGGATCGAAAATTCTGGAATCGAATCGAGAATAATCGAATCGAAAAACCTTGAATCTAATCGAAAATACTCGAATCGAATCGAGAATAACCGAATCGATTCAAAAACACTCGAATCGAATCAAAAATACTCGAATCGAATTGAACCGAAATGAAAATACGCAAAACAAATCGAAACTACTCAAATCGAATCGATAGGAATCGAATCGAATGGAATCAAATCGAAAATAATTGAATCGATTCGAAAATACTCGAATCGAATCGAAAATAATCGATTCGAATTGAACCGAAATGAAAATACTCGAATCAAATCGAATTAAATTGAAAATGCTAGAATCGATTTGATAATCATGGAATCGAATTGAAGATACTCGAATCGAATAGAAAATACTCGAATCGAATCACATCGGATTCAAAATACTCGAATCAAATAGAAAATACTCGAATCGAAAATACTCGAATCAAATAGAACCGAAATGAAAATACTCGAATCAAATCGAAAACACTCTAATCGAATAGAAAATACTAAAATCAAACCGAAATGAATCGAAAATACTTGAATAGGTTCGAAAATACTGGAATCGAATCGAGAATAATCGAGTCGAATCAAAAAAGCTCGAATCGAATTGAAAATACTCGAATCGAATCGAAATAATCGAATCGATTCGAAAATACTCGAATCAAATCGAATCAAAAATACCCAAATCGAATCGACAATATGCGAATCGAATTGAAAATACTATAATCGAATCAAATCGAAAATACTCGAATGAAATCGAATAGAATTAAAAATACTCGAATCGATTCGTAATTACTTGAATAGAAATGAAGATACTCGAATTGAATCGAAAATACTCGAATCGAATCGAATCGGATTCAAAATACTCGAATCGAATTGAAAATGCACAAATCGAATCGAAAATACTCAAATAAAATCAAATAGAATTGAAAATACTCGAATTGAATTGAAAATACTCAAACTGAATCGAAAATAATTGAATCGAATGGAAAATACTTGAATCGATTCGAATCGAATTCTTAATAACCAAATCGAATGGAATCAATTCGAAAATAATCAAATCGAATTGAAAATACTCTAATCAAATCATAAATAATCGTATCGAATGGAATCGAATCGAAAATATTTGAATCGAATACAATCGAAACGAAAATACTCAAATCGAATCGAAAATACTCGAATTGTATCGAAAATAATCGAACCGACTCGAATCAAATCGAAAATACTCGAATCGAATTGAAAATAATCGAATCAATTCAAAAATACTCGAATCGAATTGAAGATACTCGAATCGAATTGAAAATACACTAATCGAATTGAAAATAGTCGAATGGAATCGAACCGAAATGAAAATACTAGAATCAAATCGAAAATACTAGAATCGAATACAAAATACTCGAATCAAACCGAATTGAATCGAAAATACTCGAATATGATGGAAAATACCGGATTCGAATCGAGAATAATCTAATCGAATCGAAAAACCTCAAATCGAATCGAAAATACTTGAATCGAATTGAGAATAATTGAATCCAATGGAATCGAATCGAAAATAATCGAATCGATTTGAAAACACTCGAATCGAATAAAAAATAATCAAATCAAAATGAAGTGAAACGAAAATACTCGAATCAAATCGAAAATACTCGAATCGAATCGAAAATGATCGAATCGAATCAAAAATACACTAATAGGATCGAAAATACTGGTATCAAATCGAGAAAATTCGAATCGAATCGAAAATAAACGATTCAATTCGAAGATACTCAAATCGAATCTAAAATAATCGAATCGAATTGATTTGAAAATAATCGAATTGAAACGCTAACACTCGAATCAAATCAAAAATAATTGAATCGAATCGAACCGAAATGAAAATAGTCAAATCAAATCGAAAATACTCGAATCGAATTGAAAATACTCAAATGAATCCAAAATACTCGAAACAAATTGAAAATAATTGAATTGATTCGAAACCACTCGAATCAAATTGAATCGAATTAAAAATACTCGAATCGATTCGTAATTACTTGAATAGAAATGAAGATACTCGAATCGAATCGAAAATACTCGAATTGAATCGAATCGGAATCCAAATACTCGACGAATCAAAAATACATGAATCGAATCAAGAATACTCGAATAAAATCTAATAGAATTGAAAATACTCGAATTGAATTGAAAATACTCAAATTGAATTGAAAATAATTGAATCGAATCGAAAATACTTCAATCAATTCGAGTCGAATGTTAATAATCAAATCGAATGGAATCAATTGGAAAATAATCGAATCGAATTGAAAATACGCGAATCGAATAGAAAATAATCGAATCGAATGGAATCGCATCGAAAATAATCGAATCGATTCGAAAATACTCGAATCGAATCAAAAATAATCGAACTGAATTGAACCGAAATGAAAATAATCGAGTAAAATCGAAAATACTCGAATCAAATTGAAAATACACGAATAGGATCGAAAATCCTGGAATCGAATGAAAAATAATTGAATCGAATTGAAAAACCTCAAATCGAATCGATAATACTCGAATCGAATCGAGAATAATCGAATCGAATGGAATCAAATCGAAAATAATCAAATCGATCCAAAAACACTTGAATCGAATCAAAAATAATCGAATCAAATCAAAACGAAATGAAAATGTTCGAATCAAATAGAAAATACTCAAATCGAAAGTAATCGGATCGAATGGAATCGAATAAAAAATAATCGAATCGATTCGAAAATACTCGAATCCAATTAAAAATAATCAATTCGAATCGAACGAAAATGAAAATACTCGAATCAAATCGAAAATGCTCGAATCAATCGAAGATACTCAAATGAATCGAAAATACTCGAAACGAATTGAAAACAATCAAATCGAATTGAAAAAGCTCGAATTGAATTGAAAATACTTGAATCGAATCAAAAACAATCGAATCGAATAGAAAATACTCGAATCGAATCGAGAATAATCGAATCTCATCGAAAATGCTCGAATCGAATCGAAAATATTCGAATCGAATAGAATCGAATCAAAAATACTCGAATCGAATCAAACCGAAATGAAAATATTCGAATCAAAAGAAAAAACTCAAATGAATCGAAAATAATCAAATCGAATCAAAAATACTCAAACCGTATCGCAAATACTCAAATCGAATCGAAAATAATCGAGTCGAATGGAATCAAATCGAAAATAATCGAATCGATTTGAAAATACTCGAATCGAATCAAAAATAATCGAATCGAATTGAACATAAATGAAAATACTCGAAACAAATCGAATCGAATTGAAAATACTCGAATCGATTCAAAAATACTCGAATCCAATTGAAGATATGCGAATTGAATTGAAAATACACGAATCGAATTGAACATAGTCGAATGGAATCGAACCGAAATGAAAATACTCGAATCAAATCGAAAATGCTCGAATCGAATAGAAAATACTCGAATCAAACCGAATTGAAAATACTTGAATAGGATCGAAAATACGGGAATTGAATCGAGAATAATCAAATCAAATCGAAAAAGCTCGAATCGAATCGAAAAAGCTTGAAATGAATCGAAAATGTTCGAATCGAATCGAATATAATTGAATCGAATCGAAAATACTCGAATCGAATAGAATCAAAAATACCTGAATTGAATTGAATCAAAAATACATGAATCGAATCGACAATATGCAAATCGAATCGAGAATACTCGAATCGAATATACTCGAAGCGAATCAATAAAGCTCAAATCGAATAGAAAATACTCGAATCGAATCGAAAATAATCGAATCGAAAAAAAAAGAAAGAAAATAATCGAATCGAAATGAAAATAATCGAATTGAATCGAAAATACTCAAAGCGAATCGAAAATAATTGACTCGAATATAAAATACTCGAATCGAATCGAAAATAATCGAATCCAATACAAAATACTCAAGTGAATGGAAAATACTCCAATCGAATTGAAAACACTCGAATCGAATTAAAAATAATCAAATCGAATGGAATCGAATTGAAAATAATCCAATCAATTCGAAAATATTTGAATAGAATCAAAAACAATCGAATCGAATCGAAAATATTCGAATCGAATCGAACCAAAACGAAAATACTCGAATCGAAAATACTCAAATCAAATCGAACAGAATTAAAAATACTCGAATCGATTCGTAATTACTTGAATAGAAATGAAGATACTCGAATTGAATCGAAAATACTCGAATCGAATCGAATCAGATTCAAAATACTCGAATCGAATCGAAAATACATGAATCGAATCGAAAATACTCGAATCAAATCGAATAGAATTGAAAATACTCGAATTGAATTGAAAGTACTCGAACTGAAACAAAAATAATTGAATCGAATCGAAAATACTTGAATCGATTCGAATCGAATTCTTAATAATCAAATCGAGTGGAATCAATTCAAAATTAATCGAATCGAATTGAAAATACTCGAATCGAATCATAATCAAATAGACTAGAATCGAATCGAAAATATTCGAATTGATTTGAAAATACTCGAATCAAATAAAAAATAATCGAATCAAATAGAACCTAAATGAAAATACTCGAAACAAATTGAATCGAATTGAAAATACTCCAATCGAATCGAAAATACTCGAATCGAATTGAAGATACTGGAATCAAATTGAAAATACACGAATCGAATTGAAAATAGTCGGACGGAATCAAACCGAAATGAAAATACTCGAATCAAATCGAAAATACTCGAATCAAATAGAAAATACTCGAATCAAACCGAATCGAATCGAAAATACTCGAATCGAATCGAAAATACTCGAATTGAATCAAATCGAAAATACTCGAATCGAATCGAAAATACTCGAATCAAATCGAACATAATTGAGTCGAATGGAATCGAATCGTAAATGATCGAATCGATTCGAAAATACTCTAATCAAATAAAAAAAATCGAATTGAACCAAAATGAAAATACTCGAATCAAACGAAAATACTCAAAAGAATCGAAAATACTCGAAACGATTGAAAACAATCAAATCGAATTGAAAATAATCAAATTGATTCGAAAATACTCGAATCGAATCAAAAATAATCGAACCGAATCGAACCTAAATAAAAATACTCGAATCAAATCGAATCGAATTGAAAATACTCGAATCGATTCGAAAATACTGGAATCGAATTGAAGATACTAAATCGAATAGAAAATACTCGAATCGAATCAATTCAGATACAAAATACTTGAAACAAATCGAAAATACTCAAATCAAATCGAAAAAACTCGAATCGAATCGAATCGGATTCAAACTACTCAAATAGAATCGAAAACACTCGAAACGAATGTAAACGAAATGAAAATACTTGAATCTAATTGAAAATAGTCGAATCGAATCGAAAATACTCGAAAAAACTCGAATAGAATTGAAAATACTCGAATTGAATTGAAAATGCTCGATTTGAATCGAAAATAATTGTATTGAATCAAAAACACATGAATCGACTCTAATCGAATTGTTAATAATCAAATCGAATGGAACGAATTCGAAAATAATCGAATCGAATTGAAAATACTTCAATAGAATCGAAAATACTGGAATTGAATCGAGAATAATTGAATTAAATGGAAAATGCTTGAATCGAATCAAAAATACTCAGCTTCGAAAATAATCGAATCGAATCGAATCGAAAATACTCGAAACAAATCTAAAATAATCTGATCGAATTGAAAATACTCGAATCGAAACTAATCACAAATACCCGAATTGAATCGAAAATACTCGAATCGAATCGACAATATGCGAATTGAATCGAGAATAATCAAATCGAATTGAAAATGCTCGAATCGAATCGAAAATACGCGAATCGAATAAAAAATACTCGAATTGAATCGAAAATACTCGAAAAAACTCGAATAGAATTGAAAATACTCGAATTGAACTGAAAATACTCGATTTGAATAGAAAATAATTGAATTGAATCGAAAATACATGAATCAATTCTAATCGAATTGTTAATAATCAAATCGAATGGAATCAATTTGAAAATAATCGAATCGAATCGAAAATATTCGAAGCAAATCGAAAATAATCAAATCGAATCGACAATACTCGAAGCGAATCGAAAATAATCGAATAGAATCAAAAATACTCGAATCGAATCGAACCAAAATGAAAATACTCCAATCAAATCGAAAATACTCAAAGGATTCGAAAATACACGAATACAATAAAAAATACTCGAGTCTAATTGAAAATAATCGAATCGAATAAAAAATACTCGAATCGAATGGAAAATAATCAAATCCAATAGAAAATACTCAACTGAATCAAAAATACTCGAATCGAATTGAAAACACTCGAATCGAATTGAAAATAATCAAATGGAATGGAATCAAATTGAAATAATCGAATCAATTCGAAAATACTCGAATTGAATCGAACCTAAATGAAAATACTCAAATCGAATTGAAAACTCTAATCGAATTGAAAAACTCGTATCAAATCGAATCGAATTGAAAATACTTGAATCGATTCGAAAATACTAGATTCAAATTGAAGATAAAACAATCGAATCGAAAATATTCGAATGGAATCGAATCGGATTCAAAACACTCGAATCGAATCGAAAATACTCGAATCAAATTGAATCAAATTGAAAATACTCTAATTGATTCGAAAATACTCGAATCGAATTAATGATACTCGAATCGAATCAAAAATACTCGAATTGAATCGAAAATAATCTAATTGAATTGAAAATACTCGAATCGAATTGAATTGAATCGTTAATAATCGAATGGAATCGAATCGAAAATATTCTAATCGAATACAATCGAAACGAAAATACTCGAATAGAATAGAAAATACTGGAATCGAATCGAGAATAATTGAATCGAATCGAATCAAATCGAAAATACTCGAATCGAATAAAAAATAATCGAATCGAATCGAAAATAATCGAATCGATTAGAAACTACTCAAATGAATCGAAAATAATCGAATCGAATTGAAAATACTCGAAATGAATTGAAAACACTCGAATATAATTGAAAATAATTGAATCCAATGGAATCAAATTGAAAATAATCGAATTGATTCAAAAGTACTTGAATCGAATCAAAAATAATTGAATCGAATCGAACCTAAATGAAAATACTCGAATCAAATCGACAACACTCGAATCGAATCGAAAATACTCAAATGAATCGAAAATAATCGAATCAAATTGAAAATACTTGAAACGAATTGAAAACACTCGAAGTAAGTTGAAAATAATCGAAACGAATGGAATCAAATCGAAAATAATCGAATCCATTCGAAAATACTTGAATCGACTCAAAAATAATCGAATCGAATCGAACCTAAATGAAAATAATCGAATCAAATAGAATCGAATTGAAAATACTCAAAACGATTCAAAAATAATCGAAACGAATTGAAGATACTCGAATCGAATCGAAAATAATCGAAATGAATCGAAAACACTCAAATTGAATCAAAAATAATCGAATCGAATCGAACCTAAATGAAAATACTCCAAACAAATCGATTCGAATCGAAAATAATCGAATCGATTCGAAAATACTCGAATCAAATAAAAAATAATCGAATCGAATCGAACCTAAATGAAAATACTCCAAACAAATCGAATCGAATTGAAAATACTGGAATCGATTAGAAAATACTCGAATCGAATTGAAGATACTCGATTCGAATAGAAAAAATGAGAATCAAATCGAAAATACTTGAATCGAATCGAATCGAAAATACTCGAATCGAAGCGAAAATAATCCAATCGAATGGAATCAAATCGAAAATAATTGAATCGATTCGAAAATACTCGAATCGAATAAAAAATAATCGAATCGAATCGATCCTAAATGAAAATACTCCAAACAAATCGAATCGAATTGAAAACACTCGAATTGATTTCAAAATACTCGAATCGAATTGAAGATACTCGAATCGATTCGAAAATACTCGACTCGAATAGAAAATACTCTAATCGAACCGAATCGAATCAAAAATACTCAAATAGGATCGAAAATACTGGAATCGAATCAAGAATAATGAAATCGAACTGAAAAAGCTCGAATCGAATGGAAAATACTCGAATCGTATCAAAAAAATCGAATCGACTCGAATCAAACAAAAAATAATCGAATAGAATCGAAAATACTCGATCGAATCAAAAATAATCGAATTGAATCGAAAATACTCGAGTCGAATCGAATCAGAAATGCACGAATTGAATCGAATCGGAAATACTCGAATCTAATCGACAATACTCTAATCGAATCGTGAATAATCGAATCGAAAATGCTCGAATCGAATAGAAAATATTCGAATCGAATCGAAAATACTCGAATCAAATGGAAACGAAATGAAAAACCTCGAAGCAAATCGAAAATACTTGAATCGAATAGAAAATACTCGAATCAAATCGAAAATACTCGAATCAAATCGAATTGTATTAAAAATCCTTGAATCAATTCATAATTACTTGAATAGAACTGAAGATACTCGATTCGAATGAAAATACTCGAATCGAATCGAAAACACTCGAAACGAATGGAAACGAAATGAAAAACCTCAAATCAAATTGAAAATACTCGAATTGAATCGAAAATACTCGAATAAAATCGAATAGAATTGAAAATACTCGAATTGAATTGAAAATACTCGAATTGAATCGAAAATAATTGAATCGAATTGAAAATACTTGAATCATTTCGAATCGAATTGTTAATATTCAAATCGAATGGAATCAATACCAAATAAATCGAATCGAATTGAAAATACTCAAATCGATTCAAAAATACTCGAATCGAATTGAAGATACACCAATCGAATCGAAAATACTCGAATCGAATCGAAAATACTCGAATCAAATCAAATTGAAAATACTCGAATCGAATCGAAAATACTCGAATCGAATCGAAAATACTCGAATTGAATCGAAAATAATCGAATCGAATGGAATCGAATCGAAAATAATAGAATCGATTCGAAAATAATCGAATCATATCAAAAATAATCAAATCGAATCGAACCAAAATGAAAATACTCGAATCAAATAAAAAATACTCGAATCGAATCGAAAATACTCAAATGAATCGAAAATACTCTAAACGAATTGAAAACAATCGAATCGAATTGAAAATAATCGAATCGATTGGAAAATACTCGAATCGAATCAAAAATAATCGAACCAAATCGAACCTAAATGAAAATACTCAAATCAAATCAAATCGAATTGAAAATACTCGAATCGATTCGAAAATACTGGAATCGAATTGAAGATACTCAAATCGAATAAAAAATACTCGAATCGCCAGGTACTCCTAGTGGGTCTTAAAGGGGCAGGGCGACGCCCCACCAATTTGGCAAAGGTACGTGCTATAGTGCAGGGGAAAGATGAGACGCCGGCAGGTTTTCTGGAAAGATTAATGGAGGCTACCGTATGTATACCCCCTTTGACCCCTTGGCCAAAGATCGACAACCAGATGTAATCATGTCCTTCATTGGACAATTGGCCTCGGGTATTCGTAATAAGTTACAATGGTAGGAGGGACTTCAGGGATACACCTTACAGGACTTAGAGAGAGAGAGAGAGAGAGAGAGAGAGAGAGAGAGAGAGAGAGACCCCAGAGGAAAGGGAGGAAAGGATCTGTAAAGAGATAAAAGAAACACAATAAAGAACTGACTGGGATACTGGCCACCATAGTACAGGGCTCAGGGCAGAGTAAGTCAGGACAGAGTAAGGACCTGGGAGACAAAAGAAAACCACGGGTTGAACGAGACCAGTGTGCCTACTGCAAGGAAAAAGGACATTGGGTTAAAGATTGTCCAAAGAAGGGCCAAACGCAGGGACCTAAGAAGAAGCCCATTGCCGTTCTGTCCCTAGAAGATAAAGATTAGGAGTGTCAGGGCCAGGAGCCCCCCCCCAGCCTCGGATAACCCTTAAAGTGGGGGGCCAAACAGTGACCTTCCTGGTTGATATGGGAGCTCAACATTCAGTTTTAACTGAGGCAGAAGGACCCTTGAGCTCTATCTAAAAGATGCAATCTTTTGCCTAAAGTTAAGCTCTCAAAGCCAGCCTATTTTTGCCTTTGAATGGAAAGATCCTGAGACAGGATTCTCAGGACAACTCACTTGGACAAGGCTACCACAGGGATTCAAAAACTCCCCCACCTTGTTCGACGAAGCCTTGCATCAGGACTTGGCAGACTTCCGAGTTGGCCATCCGGACCTCGTTCTCCTGCAGTACGTGAATGATTTGCTCGTAGTGGCTAAGACAGAACAGGATTGTGTAAAAGGTACGGGGGCCCTGCTCGAGAGACTGGGAGGACTGGGGTATAGGGCCTCCGCCAAAAAGGCCCAAATAGGCCAGAGACGAGTGACCTATCTGGGATATCTCCTGGAAGGAGGCCAGAGGTGGCTGAGGGAGGGCCGCAAAAAGGCTGTAGCCCTGATCCCAGCACCCACTAATGCCAGAGGGCTACGAGAGTTCCTCAGCAGTGCCGGGTTCTGCTGCCTCTGGATACCCGGGTTTGCAGAGCTGGCAGCTCCCCTATATCCTCTCACGAAATCCAACACCCCCTACCACTGCGGAGAGGAACAACAATTGGCTTTTGACAAAATAAAAAGGGCCTTATTGACCGCCCCTGCCCTGAGCCTCCCAGATGTAACCAAGCCATTTACGCTATATGATGATGAACGCCAAGGGGGGTCCTAACTCAGAAACTGGGAAAGGGGTCCTAACTCAGAAACTGGGACCCTGAAAAAGGCCCGTGGCATACTTTTCAAAAAATTAGACAGCGTGGCTGCAGGATGGCCCCCATGTCTCCGAATAATAGCGGCTGTGGCAGTCCTGGTAAAAGACTCAGATAAGTTGGCCTTCGGCCAACCCCTCACTGTGGTGTCCCCCCCACGCCATAGAGACAGTCATCCGCCAGCCCCCTGATCGTCTCAAACGCTCGGGTCACCCATTATCGAGCCATGTTACTGAATTCCGAGTGGATACGGTTCAGAACGGCTACATCCCTAAACCCGGTCACCTTGCTTCCAGAAACTGAGTCCCCCTCCCTGGTAATGCATGATTGCCACCAGATCCTAGCCGAGGTCCATGGCACCAGAGGGGACTTGATGGACCAGCCTTTGCCAGATGCTGAAGCAACCTGGTACACCGAGGGGAGTAGCTTTCTACGAAATGGTGAATGTAAAGCCAGAGCGGCTGTGGTAGATGAAAAAAAACCTGTCATCTGGGCCAGTGCCCTAAAGCCTAGGACTTCAGCTCAAAGGGCGGAGCTTATAGCCCTAACTCAGGCCCTAAAAAAGGCTAAGGACAAAAAGGTCAACATTTATACTGACAGCAGAAAATTGAGTATAATTCACTGTCCTGGGCATCAGCGAGGCAACGACCCAGTAGCAGAGGGGAACAGGATGGCCGATGAAACAGCACGAGCCGCTGCACTAGGCCCACAGGAAGATGGACAGAAGCATTCCCCACCAAACGAGAAACTGCCCAGGTGGTTGTCAAGAAAATCCTAGAAGAAATTTTCCCCCGGTTTGGACTGCCCAAGGTAACAGGGTCGGACAACGGCCCTGCCTTCATCTCCCAGGTAAGTCAGTTGGTGGCCAGATTACTGGGGATAAATTGGAAATTACATTGCGCATACAGACCCCAGAGCTCAGGGCAGGTAGAAAGAATGAATAGAACAATTAAAGAGGCCCTAACCAAATTGACATTGGAGACTGGCACTAGATACTGGGTCCAACTCCTCCCCTTGGTCCTGTTCCGAGTCCGGAACACTCCCACGTGCCATAGACTAACTCCTTACGAGATTCTCTATGGAGGTCCCCCACCAGTGATGGACTTACTAGATTCTGCTATTGACCGTCTTGCTAATACTCCCGGTTTACAAGACAGGCTAAAGGCGCTCCAGATTATCCAGCGCCAGATCTGGAAACCCCTTGCAGCTGTCTACCACCCCGGAGACACAACCGACCCACACCCGTTCCAGATCGGTGACTCTGTCTACATCAGGAGACATCTGTCCAGGACCCTTGAGCCCCGCTGGAAGGGCCCATACACTGTACTACTAACCACCCCAACCGCCCTAAAAGTAGGTGATATTGCTGCTTGGGTCCACGCCTCACACGTCAAGCGTGCCCCATCAAAGAGCACCTATGATGCCAGACAGGACAGACCGGGCGAGCCACTCCAATGGAAGCTCCACCGCACCCAAAACCCGTTCAAGATAAGACTTTCAAAAATTGTTCAATGACAATTGTTATATTCCTACCTCTCCTAGCGCTTTTCACCCCCGCCAAAGGTATCCCCCATGCCCCCAAAAAGTTAACCTGGCAGGTATTAACATCTGGGGGTGACGAGGTCTGGTCAATAACAGAAACTACTCCCATAGGAACCTGGTGGCCCAACCTATATCCTGACTTATGTAAATTAACCATAGAGGCCCCCAGCCCATGGGACCTAGAGGGGTATTCCGACACCTCTAAAGCCCCCAACCAAGAAAGCCTCCCGGACGAAAAGGACTAGACCCCTGGGGAGGATGTGGGACGCCGGACAGGAGGGCCATGTTATGCACCCTCCCCTTCTATGTGTGTCCCAAGTACCACAGAGATCGCAGGCTAAATCCCACCTGTGGAGGGGGGGAACACTTCTATTGTAAAAATTGGGGGTGTGAGACTACGGGAGACACAGGATGGGAGGCCCTCCGACTCCTGGGATTACATCACTGTCAAGGCTAACCATACTCACCCAGGGTTACCAGGAACTCTGCAATACTACCGCCCCGATTTTAGGGACTGACTTTTACCTGGTGCCCCAGCCGAGAACCTGGTGGGCATGCAACAAAGGCCTCACCCCCTGTGTATCTGCTCAGGTCCTAAATGACTCTGAGGACTTCTGTGTTATGGTGCAGATTATGCCCAGGGTATTCTATCACCCTGCTGAAACTCTAAAAAATCAATATGACAGACATCCCACCCACTTTCGGTGCGAGCCTGTCTCCCTAACCCTAGCCGTTATGCTGGGACTAGGGGTCGCAACTGGGGTGGGTACTGGCGCAGCTGCTCTGATCCAGGGCTCATGACGTTATTTAGAACTCCAAGCAGCTGTAGATAAAGATCTACGGGCACTAGAGCTCCGTTTCTAAGTTAGAACAATCCCTTACCTCACTTTCAGAAGTAGGACTTCAAAACAGGAGAGGCTTGGATTTACTCTTCCTGAAAGAGGGAGGACTGTGTGCGGCCCTGGGAGAAGAATGCTGTTTCTATGCAGACCATTCTGGAGTCATCAGGGACTCCATGGCCAAACTCAGGGATAGGCTAAATAAAAGACAAAGGGACTGAGAAGCCCAGCAGGGCTGGTTTAAAAGCTGGTTTAACCAGTCTCCCTGGATGACCACCCTAATCTCTACCATTATGGGCCCTCTAGTTATCCTGCTCCTACTGCTAACTTTCGGCCCCTGCATCCTCAACCGGCTGCTCCAGTTCATCCGAGAAAGATTGTCCATTACCCAAGCTCTGGTACTAACTCAACAATATCGGGCCCTCCAAACTGAAAAAATAAATGTTCCCTAATATTTTAAGGTTAAAATCAGCCCAAACAAAGAGGAGGGAATGAAGAAACCCCACACCCCCGCCCCCTTGAGTAGGACCAGGCCTAACCCAGAGGCAGCCCATCCAGGTGCCTTCCTAGAATTTAAGCAACAAAAACATTCTGTTTTTCCGAGATAAGAAAACCACACCCCCCCCCCACGCCCTGACAGGAAAGTCCCTGAACATGTTCTTGTTGATCTTCAAAGAAATCAATCATGTCATAACCCGAATGCTATGCTACTCCCGCGGGTTTTTTGCCTTTAAAAGATGCCTGTAATTGCTAATCGGGGCTCTCTGCCACCTCTGAGGCGGAGAGCCCATTTGCGCAAACGTTCAATAAACCCTCTTGCTAGTTGCATCTGCCTGTCTGGGGTCTGAGTCTCTGGGGCGTCCACCGGGACACGTTGGCACCTGTGAGCCAGGGTCCAACAACCAGGGTCTGTGCAAAGCAACCTGGGTGGTCTGTGCTCCCTCTGTCCAGGGGGCCAGGGCTGGCCGGATTCCAGGCACTTCCTCCCCTCCCGGCATCCCCGTGCCTGTGTGCCTGGGCACAGAGGGCCTGCGGGGTGGCCAGCATGGCTCTGGAAGTGATGTCAGGACAGCAGGCCCTTGTGTTGTGCCCAAGATCGCGAATCTGAGAAACCACCGAGGAGCTGACACCGATGCAAACACATGAGGGTTTATTTACAAGCTCGGGCTTGGGTCCAAGTGCACCCGACACAGCCGAGCAGGGACTTGGACCCCGAGACTAAGGCGTAGCAGCTTTATAGGGCCAGTGGCCCATGGGATACTCAGAAAGTTGCACAGTCATGTCGGTCCACACGCAGGTGACCGATTGAATTACACCTTACCCTATAGTATCCACTTGAGCTGGCCTGTTACTGTGCTCAGAATCGGCGGGCAGTTTTGGTGGGCACAAAGCAGGGTTACATTGTTATGAGCCGATTTCTGATTAGGGTGTGCCCAGCGGCTTGACTAGGGTGGGGCAGTGCCTTGGGAAATAAGCAGGTCATGTGGGGGTCATAGGAGAGGTGGCAGGTGTAGCACAAAATGGAATCAGTCCTGCTCTGCTTTGCCCAGGGGTAGTGGATTTCTGTTAAATTTCCTGGGTCCTACACTTGCAGCTCACTCCCCTGGTCACCCTCACCAGGTGGACTCAGGGTACACACCATGTGGTGCTGGATCACTCACAGCAGAATGTGTAGGGCACCCTCCTCGCCCTCGTGAGTAGGGGCTGGGTGAGCATGGGGCTCGGCCTGAAGGCCAGGCAGCACAGGGGACCGAGGAAACCCCACCCCTTCCCCACCCCGACTGCCACACACAGGCAGCCCCAGGACTCCCGCCATGAGCAGCCGGCTCCTCAGGAGCTCCCCCAGGGCGACCCCGAGGTCGGGCTCCTGGCTGGAGAGGCCTCGGGGAGAAGGCAAGCACCAACGCTCGGCGGGACCCACTGCCGGACATGTGAATGTGGCCGAACTGGACCTTCCAGCTCAGCTGACCCCCCAGCGGAAAGTCACTGCATGAGTGAGCCCCGGCTCACCCAGGAGAGCCCAGCAAGCCACCCAGCGCCAGCACCAGAAATGATGTTGTGCCTACCATTTCGGCGTTTGGATGACCCAGCCAGAGGATCAGATAGCTGCACGTGATAGCCACACACACACCCCAAAACCAACAAAAGTCGGAATCCCCCCAATGTTGTCAAACAGCAGCCGGATGGTTACATACACGACGCTGTGGTCCTCAATAGGATACATGGAAGACGCTATGAGCCACGACTGCAGAGGTGCTGGAGACAGGGAGATGTGCCTGTTGGGTTCCAAGAAGGAGCACAGAGGGGCAGGAAGCATCCTACGGAGGGGGGGCCCCTCCTAGGAAAGGACTCCAGGTCCCTGTGAAGGCTACGGATGGTGAAATCTGTCCTCCTCTCTTTCAGCCTCTGGTTTTCCTCCTAAATGCCATTTTCCTCAATCATAATAGCAAAAATTTATTTTATGTGTTTATTTTTTTATTTATTTATGATAGTCACACACACAGAGAGAGAGAGAGAGAGAGGCAGAGACACAGGCAGAGAGAGAAGCAGGCTCCATGCACCGGGAGCCCGACGTGGGACTCGATCCCGGGTCTCCAGGATCACACTCTGGGCCAAAGGCAGGCGCCAAACTGCTGCGCCACCCAGGGATCCCCTATTTTATGTGTTTAAATTTCTTTTTTTGGAGTCCAATTTGTATGAATTCTTTCTTCAGCAAGGTGTCATTCAGGATAGAAGGAGAGATAAAGAGTTTCCCAGACAGGCAAAATATAAAGGTGTTCATGACCACTAAACCCATCCCGTAAGAAATTTTAAGAGGGACTCTTCTAATGGGGGAAAAAAAGAGACCAAAACAACAAAGACTAGAAAGGACCAGAGAACATCACCAGAAACACCAACTCTACTGGTAACACAAAGGACTTAGTTCATATCTTTCAATAATCACTCTGAATGCTGATAGACTAAATGCCCCAATAAAAAGATATAGGGCATCAGAGTGGCTTAAAAAACATGATCCAGGATGCCTGGCTCAGGGGTTGAGCCTCTGACTTTGACTCAGGGTGTGATCCTGGAGTCTGGGATCCAGTCCCATATTGGGCCCCTGGTGGGGAGCCTGCTTCTGTCTCTGCCTAATTTTCTGCCTCTCTCTCTCTCTCTCTCTCTCTCTCTCTCTCTCTCTGTCTCACTAACTCTCTCATAAATAAAATCATTTTTATAAACACAAGATCCATCTGTATGCTGCCTACAAGATGCTCACCTTAGACCTACAGATACCAGCAGATTGAAAGTCAGGGGAAGGAAAATCATCTATCACGCTAATGGACATCAAAAGAAAGCTGGAGGACTCATACTTATATCAGACAAACTAGATTCGAAACCAAACCCTGGGGGACACTTTTGGCTCAATGGTTGAGCATCTGCCTTTGGCTCAGGGTGTGATCCTAGGATCCCAGGATCAAGTCCCACATCGCCCTCCCTTTGGGGAGCCTGCCTCTCCCTCTGCCTATGTTTCTGCCTCTGCTTCTCTGTGTATCTCTCATGAATAAATAAATAAAATATTTAAATTTCCAAAAAGAAAGAACAAATACTGTAAGAAGAGATGAAGAAGGGCATTATTTCATAATTAAAAAGACTCTCTATCAAGATCAAACAACTAAATATTTATGCTGCCAACAGGGAGTACCTAAATATAGAATCCAATTAACAACAAATGTACAGGAACTCACTGATAATAATACAATGACAGGGGATTTTAACACCCACTTATGGCAATGGACCGATCGACTATGCAGAAAATCAACAGGGGAACAATAGCTGGACCACAGGGACTCAACAGATATAGTCAGAACATTTCATCCTAAAGCAGAATACACATTCCTTTCAAGTGCATATGGGACATTCTCCAGAACAGATCATATCATGGGCCACAAATCAGCCCTCAACAGGTACAACAGGTACAAGAAGGTTGATATCACACCCTGTACATTTTCGGACCATGACGCTATGAAACTCGAAGTCGACAGTAAGAGAGTTTGGACAGACGAAAAATATGTGGAGGTTATGAACATCCTACTAGAGAATGAATGGAGCAACCAGGAAATTAAAGAGGAAACTTAAAACAAATGAAAATGAAAACATGTTTCTCCAAACCTCTAGGATGTAGCAAAGGAGGTCCTAAGAGGGAAGTACATAGCAATACAGGCCTACCTCAAGAAACAAGAAGTCTCCAATACACAACCTAACCCCACACCTAAAGGAGCTGGAAAAGGAATAGCCAACAAAGCCTAAAGCCTACAGAAGAAGGGAAAAAATAAAGATGAGAGCAGACATAAACAATACAGAAACAACAAAACAGTAGAATGGAATAACGAAACTAAGAGCTGGTTCTTCAAAATAATAAATAAAATGGATCAATCCCTAGGCAGCCTTATCCACGAGAAAAGAGACAAGAACTAAATAAATAAAATCACAAATGAGAGAAGAGAGATCACAATCAACACCAGAAAAATAAGACAATTATAAGGGAATACTATGAAAGACTATACCCTAACAAACTGGGAGACCTGGAAGAAATGGACAAATCCCTAGAAATGTGCAAACGAGCAACACTGAAATAGGAAGAAACAGAAAATGTGAACAGACCCATAAGTAGCAAAGGAATTGAATCCGCAAGGCACCTGGGTGCCTCAGTGGTTGAGCATCTGCTTTGGCTCAGATCATGATCCCGGGGTCCTGGGATCCCTGGGTGGCGCAGCGGTTTGGCGCCTGCCTTTGGCCCAGGGCGCGGTCCTGGAGACCCGGGATCGAATCCCACGTCGGGCTCCCGGTGCATGGAGCCTGCTTCTCCCTCTGCCTGTGTCTCTGCTTCTCTCTCTCTCACTGTGTGCCTATCATAAATAAATAAAATTAAAAAAAAAATGATCCCGGGGTCCTGGGGGATCAAGGCCCACATCGGGCTCCCCGCATGGAGCTTCATTTTCCCTCTGCCTATACCTCTGCCTCTCTGTGTCTCTCATGAATTCATAAATAAAATCTATAAAAAAGAAAAAAATAAAAAGATGAGAAAGGACCCAAATAAAATCACAAATGAGAAAAGAGAAATAACAACCAACACTAGAGAAATACAAACGTTTATAAGAGAACATTATGAAAAATTATATGCCAGCCACCTCGAACCAGGAAGAAATAGATCAATTCCTAGAAATATATAACATAGCAAAAATGAAAAAGGAAGAAATAAGAAACTTGAACAGACAGATAACCAGCAAAGAAATTGAATCAGCAATCAAGAACCTCCCACCAGGAGATGCTTAGATCAATAGAACAGAATGGAAAGCCGAAACAAGATACAAACCTGTAACTCTATGATCCATTAATCGACAACAAGGCAGGAAGGAATATCCAATGGCACAAAGCAGTCTCTTCAACAAACCCTAACCCTGACCCCAGGATAAGAACAAATGGTGTTGGGAAAACCAGGCAGCCACATGCAGAAGAATGAACCGGGACCACTCTCTTATACCATATATATAAAAAATAAATTCAAAATGGATGAAAGACCTAAATGTGAGACCTGAAACCATAAAAAGAAGAAAAGATAGGCAGCACCGTCTTTGACATTGGCCATTGGATCTTCTTTCTAGATATGCCTCTGAGGCGAGGGAAACAAAAGCAAAAATACTCTTGGGACTTCATCAAATTGAAAAGCTTCCGCAAAGTGAAGGAAACAACCAATGCTCAAAGGCAACATACAAAACGAGAGGAGATATTTGTAAACAACACATCCAATAAAGAGTTAGTATCCAAAATACATAAAGCAAATATAAATCTCAGCATCCTAAACACAAATTATCCAACTGCAGATGGGCAGAAGACATGAATGGACTTGGTCTCTGACAAGACATCCCGATGACCGCCAGACACAGGGAAAGACACTCAGTGTCACCCATCATCAGGGAAATGCAAACCAAAACGACAATGAGATGTCACCTGACAGCTGTCAGAATGGCTAAAATTAACAACACAAGAAACAACAGGTGTTGGTGAGGCTATGGAGAAGGGGGAGCCCCCTTACACTCCTGGTGGGCATGCGAACAGGTGCAGCCACTGTGGAAAACAGTGTGGAGGGTCCTCGAGAAGTTAAAAGTAGAACTACCTGACGATTCCAAAATTGCACAGCTAGGTATTTACCCCGAGGATACAAAAGTAGTTTAGTAGATTCGAAGAGGGACACGCAGCCCAGTGTTTGTAGCAGCGTTATCAACAACAGCCAAACTGTGGATACAGCCCAGATGTCCATCGGCAGACGAATGGGCAGAGACGATGTGGTAAATATACATGCTGCGATATCACTCGGTCATCAGAAGGGATGAAATGAAGCCATTTACAATGACGTGGGAGAAGTGGAAAGGACTTATGCTAAATGAACTCAGTCAGTCAGAGAAAGACAGATACCAAATACCATACAATTGCATTCACATATGAATTTTAAGAAACCAAACAAACTGGCAAAGGCGCGGAGGGGGGGATGAGAGAAGCAAACCAAGAAACACACTCTTAACCACAGAGAATAAACTAATAAATACCAGAGGAAGGTGGGGGGGATGGGGAATCAGGAGATGGGGATAGGGAGGGCATCTGTGACCAGTACCAGGCGTTGTATCCAAGGGTTGAATCACTATGTGGTAAACCTGAAACTGTATTATACTGTGTTTACAAACAGGAATTCAAGTAAAACTTTAAAATAATAATTGGTAGTATTGATGAAACATGTGCGCACAAGAGATAAGATCAGAAAGGCAACTGAAAATCCAAATAAAGTGTATGTAGAGCCACAAATCCCCTCCTTAGCTCAGCTCAGGATAAGCCTGCCATGTCTATTCTGATCCCAGCAGAAGCCTGGATTTTGATTCTCTGGGGAGGCCACTGACTTGTTGGAGTCAGGCTATCTTTGAACCCAAAACCTAAACAGAGTGCATAAAACTAAACTGCCCAAGATACTGGGAGTCCCAGTGCAGGCACATGCCAAGACCCAAACTCTCACCATACACAGACATAACCCTAACCCTACACTTAATCCTAATGTTAACCTAACCCTTAAACAAGACCTATCACTAATCAAAAAACAAACACAAACCCCAAAACCGAAACACATTCACTGAGCCTTCCTGCCAACCCTCACCCTAACTCCTAAACCTATTCTAAACCCTTAACCCTGACCTCTACCTTAAATCTAACCCTAACCCTAACCCTAACCTCTAACCCTAACCTTAACTTAATGTACTCAAATCCTATTCCTAACCTTAACCTGTACCCTAACCCTAACCTTCTAATACTAATCCTATCTCATACCCCAAACTGTACCCTAACCTGTATCCTAAAACTAACCCCTAACCCACTCCCTAACCCTATCTCTTACCCTTTTCCAAAACCGTACCCTGACCCTGACCCTGACCTGACCCTAACCCTAACCCCTAACCAAACACTAACCCTAACCCTAGCCCTAACCCCTATCCTAAACCTAACATTCACCCTAACCCTAAACCTAAACCTAGTCCTAACTTTAATCCTAACCCCTAACCCTAACCCCTAACCCTAACTCACACCCTAACCCCTAACCCTAACTGCAAACCTAAGCCCAGCCCTAACTCTAACCCTAACCCTATCCCCAACTCCTAACCTCCTGCCCTAATCCCTAAAGCCTAAACCCTAACCCTAACTCTAAATCCTGTTGCTAACCCTAACCCTAACCCCTTTCCCTAATCCCTAACCCCCATCCTAAGTCCTAACCACTGACCCTTACCCTTATCCCTTACCCTAACCTCTCTTCAGTAACCATAAGCATAATCACTAACCCCTAACATCTCACCTAACCCTAACCACCAACTGCCTCCCCTCCCCTGACCCTACCATTCATTCTACCCATTCACTTACCCTGTGGTTCTGAGTAGTCACTTCTGATGTGGACGTGGCCCCCAATGGCACCTCCAGAGTCCTCCAGGGGGTCCGGAGGAAGCCGGGCTCCTGTGAGTGTGGACGTGGCCCCATGTGTTCCTGAGTCATAGTCAGTGGGTCCTGAGGACGACAGGGCTCCTGTCACTGTGGACTCTGCCTCACATCCTCTGGAAGCCTCACAGCAGGTCTTCAGGAGGCCGGGGGCTCCTGTCAGCCTGGACATGGCCCCACGTCCCCCGGAAAACTCACTGCGGTTCCTGAGGAGGCTGTGGGCTCCTGTCAGCATAGACGCAGCAGACCCGTATGTCCCGAAGCCAAAGTGCAGGTCCTGAGGAGGACGGGGGTCCTGTCAGTGTTGACGTGGCCCCACATTTTCCTCAAGCCTCACCATAAGACCTGAGGAGGCTGGGGGCTCCTGTCAGCACGGACGTGCCCCCATATCTTCCCAAACCTTCACAGTGGGTCCTGAGGAGGCCGGAGACGCCTGTCAGTGTGGATGCGGTCCCCACATCTTTCTTAGGCCTCACCACAGGCCCTGACAAGGCTGGGGTCTCTGTCCGCATGGACGCATCCCCATATTTCCCGAAGTCTGCACCGGGGGTCCGGAGGAAGTCAGCGTCTTGTTTGTGGACGTGACCCCACGACCTCCCGAGCCGGAACCGCGGGTTCTGAGGAGGCCGGGGCCCCTGTAACCGTGGATGCGGCCCCCAGCGTCCAGAAGCCTCAACTTATGTCCTGAGGGGCCCGGGAGCTCCTGCCAGGGTGGACGCGGCGCCACATCTTCCTGAAGCTTCCCATGGGTCCTGAGGCGGCCCAGGGCTCCTGTCAGCATGGATGCGGGCCCACATCTTCCTGAAGCCTCCCCGCGGGTTCTGAGGAGACCGGGGCTCCTGTCACCATGAACACGGCCCAATGTCTCCCTGAAGCCTCACCGCCGGTCCTGAGGAGGCTGCGGCTCATCAGTGTGGACGCGGCCCCACATCCTCCTAAGGCCTCCCCAGCACAGGCGGGCTCCTGTTAGTGCAGGTTGAGGAGGCCTACTGGGCATGCGCGCCCCCTGGGCGGGGCCTGGGCTCGGGCGCCCCCTGCAGGATGCTCAGGCGCTGCAGGAGGCCCTGCAGGAGGCGACCTGTCAGCGCCCTGGGCCGCACCTGCCTCCTTCCAGGCTCCAGTTGAGGCCTGTGAGCCTCGGAAACGTCTCACTGAAACGGAGCCCAACACAGGGCTTCCCCAGAAATACTTAAGGACAATGAATTGGAGCCCACAGGACGCGAAATGAAATGTGGACCAGACTTTTACCACGTCCTGCAAAACTCACTCAACCCTCTTCCACTGTGGGCAGGACCACGGGCTGGTGCAGCCGCCCTGGAAACAGTGTGGAGGCTCCTCAGGAAGTTACAAATAGAGCCGCCCTGTGACCAGCAGGTGCACGGCCTGGAGCTCACTCCGAAGATACAGATGCAGTAGGCTCGGGACACTTGCACCCCAATGTCCACAGCAGCTGGGTCCACAGTAGCCTCACTGTGGGAGGAGCCTCAGTGCCCTCGGGCAGATGATGGATAAAGAGGATGGGAGATAGATGATGGTAATAGAGAGAGGAATGGTACTCAGCTATCAAAGAGAAGGAAATCTTGCCATTTTCAATGACGTGGATAGAACTAGAGGGATCAGGTTAAGTGAAATAATGACCGTGTGGTGTCATTCATAGGTGGAATGAAAGAAGCAAAGCAGATGAACATCTGTGAAGGGAAGGAAAAACAAATAAGATGAAAACAGATGCAGGAAATACAGACTCTTAATCATAGGAAACAAACTGAGGGTCGCTGGAGGGGAGGGGAGGGGGAGGGGATAACAGGGGACCGGCATGAAGGAGGGCTCGTGATGTCACAAGCACTGCTGTTATCTCCAACTGGTGAATCCCTGAATTCTTCCTCTGAAAGTATAATACACTATACGTTAATTAATTGGGTTTAAATTAAATTAAGTTAAAAAAATCAGTTGTATCAGAGCACATTTCCTTCTGGACTCTCTGTTCTGCTCCTTCCGCTTATGCAGGGACCACCCCCCGTGGGTCTGGTTTGTTTAAGTAGGTGCCACGCCTCGTCCATGGCCCAGCCTAGGGCTAGAACTCACGACCCCGAGATCAGGACCGGAGGTGAGGTCAGGAGTCAGATGCTTAACCAACGGAGCCAGCTGGGGGCCCGAGAACCACACTGCTTTCTCCTGTGTCTCTGTGACATCGTTTGAAATAGGAAAGTGCTGTGTCCCGCTCTGTCTTGCTTCTCCTATACTGATTTGCTGTCCGGGGTCATTTGTGGGGGCGGATGGATGTTTTGGGTTTTTTTTCCTATTTCTAAGATCTGCCACCATGATTCTGATAGGAATGACATTAACACTGAGGATGGCTTCAGGAACTGCGGAAATTTTCACAAGATGAGGCTCCCACCCCACGAGCCCAGGACGGCCTCCCAAAGCCTGGTATGGCTCAGTGCACAAGTCTTGTGCTCCTTTGGTTCAGTCTCATTATTTAGTCTCTGTGATGCTCATGAAGGGAGTCACGTCCTTCATTTCCTTCCTGAGTGCTCATTGTCAGGACACAGCAAGGCTACTGAGCTCTGTAGGGTCTGTTTGTGTCCTGTGACTTTACTGAACTCACTCCTTAGTTCTAACAGGTTTTGGTGGAGGCTCTCGGGTTTCCTGTTTCTAATACCGCGTCTTCAGCAAAGAGGGACAGTGTGACGTCCCCCTTCCAGGTGTGGAACCTTTGCTGTTTCCTGTCTGTTGACTACATTAGGACTTCCAGCGCTGAGAGGGGACCTCCTTGGCTTGTTCCTGCTCAGGGGAGATGATTTCAGGTTTTCACCCTTGAGGATGACGTCAGCTGCAAGCCTTCCAAGCGGCCTTTATTCTGTTGATAGACATTTCCTCAAAACCCACTATGCTTTTGATGTTGTATTTTGTCAAATGCTTTTTCTGCAACTCTTGAGAGGTTCGTATGCTTTTTGTCCTTTCTCTTGTTTTTCTTTTTTAAAAAGATTTTATTTACATATCCTTGAGAGAAGGAGTGAGAGAGGCAGAGAGAGAGAGAGAGGCAGAGACACAGGCAGAGGAAGAAGGCGGCTCCATGTAGGGAACCCGAAGTGGGACTCGATCCCAGGACTCCAGGATCACGCCCTGGGCCGAAGGCAGGCGCTAACCTGCTGAACCACCCGGGCTGCCCCATGTCCTTTCTCTGATTAATGTGATGGATCCTGCTGACCAATGGACAGAGGGGCCGTGGGTAGGACATGGGCAACATAGATGAACAATCGTAACAGCTATAAGGGTCTGGTTCTCAAATAAATAAGTCACAGAAATTTAGAAAGTACAGCCTAGGGAATAGAGTCAGTACTGTTGTGACAACTTTGTACGGGGACAGACGGTGACGCCACTTCTCGTGGGGGGAGCTGAGTAAGGCACAGAATTGTCAAGTCACTAGTTGTAGCCCTGAAACTACTGTCACGTTGTTTGTCGACTGTACTTCAATAAATATCAAGGAAAAGGGGTTTCTGGTAGGACTCCCGGTGGGTCCGTGAAAGGCATTTACACAGTCGTTACACACACACAAAGGCACCTCTGCAGAGAGGATAAAGATGCTCACATGTCTTCATGTTAATTTTTAGAAGATTTACTTGAGAGAGGGTGCAGTAGGGAGGGACAGAGGGAGAGGGGGAACCTGGAGCGGACTCCTCACCCACCAGAGCCCAAGCCCCATGCGAGGCTCCACGCCACAACCTCGAGATCCTGACCTGAACCAAACTAAAGAGTCGACGTGGAACTGACTGAACCACCCAGGAGCCCCTCAAATGTTCTTAAGTGCAACCCCATGCTGTGAACTCTGGGGTCAGGGAGACATCTGTGACCCCCAGTCTGCCTAGAAGGGCAGAAGGCCTGCAGGGCCTGAGGATGGAAACTGAGGATGTGGAAGGGTGCCTGCATCCCCTTCCCACCCGGTGTGGGGACAGGACCCTCCCCCGGGACCCTCAGCCTTCAGGGTGAAGGGCTAAGTGCTGATTGGACCCTGCCTGCCCACAGTCATGATGCGGGACCCCACTGTGGGCAGAACTGTGCCGCCCCCGGGTTCCACTGCTGCCTGGTGCTCACTGTGCGTCCGCAGACCTTCAGAAGCACTCGGGCTCCGGATCTGGCTCAAAGCAACCCGACTCTCCTGCTCTCCCCAGTAGTTCAGTACTCCCACTATCCTCAGTACCCCAACTCTCCCACTCTCCCCAGTACCCCAGAACTCCCACTCTCCCAAGTTCTCCAACTCTCCCACTCTTCCCAGTATCCCAGTGCATAAAGAGGAGGCACTCACACAGTGACAGGTCACAGGTGAGTGGCTGCTGATGCATGCTCCCTGCCGGCCACTCTGGGGCCTGTGGGTCTGGGTGGGGGCACAGGCCTCCCGGGCTGGGGTCCAAAACATCCCGACCCCAATGCAATGACCATGAGCAGCTCCTGCAGCCCTTCCATAGCCCCACAGGGTGAGGGCGGCCCCCTAAGGCCCTGTCCAGGGAAGGAGGCTGCAGTTGGAGTTCGGCAGCTCCCCCAGGACTCCCGCTCCCCTGTAAGCCCTGTGCTATGCAGGGAGACCCAATACATGACCTTTCTAGCCCATCCTAGATGCATGGACCCCGACAGGGATGACACCCCCCCGCCCCACCCTGTGGTCAGAGAAGGACGGTCAGGGCCTGCTGGGCCCCCCTGGCCGGTGAGCAGGCTTGCTCTTCATGCACTGGAACGCGGAGTCCCTCGTGTTCCCCCCAGACCCCCCTCAGGCTATTCATGCATCGTCGCCCTCAGGGTGGGGAGTTTGGTCGCACTCTTGCTGGCATCAGGTTTTAATTTTGATGAAGTCCAGTCCGTTGCTTTCTCCCCTTGGTCGTTGTGCTTGTGGAATCTAAGAGAAACCTTCGATCTCCCCCGGGCTGGGAGACATCACCCCAAGCATCAGATCGGCAGTTCCCCAGAGCCTCCTGGGTCCCCCGCCTGTGTGCTCCTGATACTGGGGTGGGAGCGCTCTGTGATCCCAGCATGACGGCGTGTCCTGGGACAGTGGCTGGGAAGGTGGACTGTAGGTGGGCGAGCGAAAGACAGGCAGTGAGGGCCCATGTGTGATGTTCCAGCCCAGCCTGTGCCCCTCAGGGCTATGGGGTTGTCTCCAGCTCCAGTCGGACGGCAGGGGACCTGACCTCGGGGAGCACCCTGATGCACGTGTCCTCGGAAGGTTCTCATGCGCCATCATTCTCGGATGTGTTTGGATTCCAGCACCATGCAGGAGGACTCAGAGACCCTGCTGGCCTTGCAAAGGGCCAATATCGTGGCCCAGTACCATCAGGTGAGGCCCAGAAAGGACCATAGACACTACACACCCACGAGAGGGGGGACCATACCTGCAAGAGCAGGGGAGGCCCATGAGATGATCAGAGCCAAGGATGAGCCAGGTCATCCCAGACAAGGACCATAGTCACCAGGAACAAGTGAGACCCTGGGGATGGTCCCAGTATCAGTAGCAACTAAGGGTCCATCCTGGATCCTAGTCATTGGTAGCTGAGGAGCCCAGTCACCAGGTACAGTGAGGCCCAGGTGGGGACCACAGTCACCAGGTCCAGATTAATTCCACAGCTACCATGTCCAGGTGAGGCCCAGGTGGGGACCAGAGTCACCAGGTCCAGGTGAGGTCAAGGTGGAGACCACAGTCACCAGGTCCAGGTGAAGCCAAGGTGGGGACTACAGTCACCAGGTCCACATGAGGCCCAGATGGGGACCAGAGTCACTAGGCCCAGGTGAGGCCCAGTTGGGGACTAGAGTCACCAGGTCTGGCTGAGGCCCAGGTGGGAACCGCCTTGATAGAAATGCGAACTCTAGCTGTTCTCTCTTTAAATCTCAGGCCAAATTCATAGATTTTCAGGATGATTTGAAAGTTAGCTAGGTAATTTGGTGGGGACCGGTGACTTGGGGACCCTGCTCTTCAGTCATCTTGCCCCTCTGACAGGAATATTTTTAGCAGTGAACAGTAAAGTCCGTTTATTAAAAGTTGTTATTAATTTGTGCAAACAAACTTCTGTCGGCTTAATGCAACTGTGAATCACACATATCCACGCTGGCTAGAAAATTTTGTTAACCTGAGTTTCTAGATCATTTTCATTATGTGAGTGATTTCTTTCCAAAACTAATTCCCAAAGGAAGTAGGGCAATGTGACAAGAGAAACAGCCAAGCAACATGAGAAAAAAGAAACCAACAAAAAAACTCTAAGCATTTTTCTTGGGATCAGAGAAATCCTGATCGTGTAAGGTTTTTTCACCCTGCCCTGAGAAAAACCAATTCCCTGACTCAGATGCTTCAGGAGAGAACTGGATTTCTGATCCAGTAAATCGTGACTGCCTCTGGCACTTGGTTCCCACAGCTGTGGATGTGGCCTCAGACCAGCTCAGTGGTTTCCAGGCTGCACTTGGAGGAGTTGCAAGGGCTCTGAACATGCACCTTAGGGGCAGCCTGGGATCCATACCCTACAGCTTTTAATTGATAGGTACACCAACTCACATAAAACTTTGCTAGAAAGAAGTCGAATTGTGTGTTTTAAGAAGACTTGAAAAAGGGCAGCCTGGGTGGCTCAGCCATTTAGCATTGCCTTCTTCCCAGGGCGTGATCCTGGAGACCCAGGATGGAGTCCCACTTCAGGCTCCCTGCATGGAGCCTGCCTCTCCCTCTGCCTGTGTCTCTGCCTCTCTATCTCTCTCTCTCTCATGAATAAATAAATAAAATATATTTTTAAAAAGTATACTGCAGGACAGCCCCAGTGGCTCAGCGATTTAGCGCCGCCTTCAGCCCGATGTGTGATGCTGGAGATGCAGGATCAAGTCCCACGTCAGGCTCCCCGCATGGAGCCTGCTTCTTCCTCTGTCTGTCTCTGCCTCTCTCTCTCTCTCTCTCTCTCTCTGAAAGAAAGAAAGAAAGAAAAAAAGAAAGAAAGAAAGAAAGAAAGAAAGAAAGAAAGAAAGAAAGAAAGAAAAAGTATATTGCAGCTATATTGGTAGCTATATTAATAAAATGTGTTGTTTTTACATTTTATGGTGACTGGACCTAGCAACTCTTTACATCAACAGCCATCACTTCTAGTCCTCACAACAGTGTTGCGGGACCGGCCGTATTATTTCCTTTATACAGATGAAATTGATGACCTCAAGCACATGCGGTTCCTTCCCTTTCTTTTTTTCTGTTCAGAATATACAAGCTATAAGTGAGTATATTGCAAGAAACCCACTTCCGTGATCAACACCTTTACTTTCCTCAAACGATTTTAATATTTTTCTCAATTCTGAACTCCTTATCTATCTTACTACTCCTTTTCAAATAACTTAGGATACTAAATAAATCTTTAAAAAAAAAAAAAATGGTAGCCCTGGTGGCGCAGCGGTTTAGCGCCGCCTGCAGCCCGGGGTGTGATCCTGGAGACCCGGGATCGAGTCCCACATCGGGCTTCCTGCATGGAGATTGCTTCTCCCTCTGCCTGTGTCTCTGCCTCTCTCTCGCTCTCTCTGAATGAATAAATAAATAAATCTTTAAAAAAAAACTTAGGATATATTTTCCCAAGACTTGTTCAGAGAACCATTCCCTGGATTAATGTCTCTCCCTAAGTATGAATCAGTGACCTGAAACAGACCCAGCATACACAGATTATCCTATTTATTCAACACCCATTAATTCCAAAAAGACGTCTATTTGGTCTTCTATATGGCAGGCACAGAGACAGGCTCCGTCCCCACCGGGTTTCGATCTATGTCCCCAGAGTACTACCTGAAGTCTTTTGAACTTCCTATCAGGAGCCTTAATGCTGATTTCTGAAAGCAAAACAAGCAAGTCCACAGTTCTCCTTCATACTTCCCCAGCAGACCCTTGGGTTCTCTCCACAGAGTTGAACTGTTGTGATACTTACTGAGTCATTGATTGTGTAGCTCAGTCACAGAGCAGCATTGCCATCCAAAACAAAAAGGAAGAAAAGGGAGTTTGGAAGTAATTGGGTCTCACAAATCGTGGGGAGGGAATATTGAAACTGTGACAATGTTTCTTAGTGCACCTTTTCTCAGAGCCACATCTGAAAGCCGACTTCCTTCTGAGAGCTGAGCCAAGATGCCATCGCTCCCAGTTCCACAGTGCCTGTGGATTGACTTCCACGCATCCTCCTTAGATATCTGACAGAAGTGCACGCAAGGTCAATGGAAAGCTGCCAGCCAGGAAGGCTTGGTTCTGCATGGTCAGGACAGCTTTTGCCAGGTCAATCCTACTGCGCAATGAAGTTAGCCACTAACTCCCATAGGAGCGAATGTAGCTGTAAGCTGGAAGTGAGGCCTACTTACCTCTGGGGGTTTGGCTCATGACCTGTATGTCCCCCTTCCTGACTGCCTGGACAGTCAGCTTCTCAAATCCTACGTCCAATGCCTGTACCAAGTTGTTTGAGAGGCAAGTGATCGTTGCAGGCGTAGCAGTCTGGTATCTCCCTGTTCAATACATCGACTTCCTAGGAACATCGTCACTTAGAATGCAGCTAGATTCGAACAGACACCAATGCGAGGCTAGGGAAAAACTAGCTTCAAGTCATAGTTACTTCTGAGAGCTGAGCACACGTGTTATCCCTCGCAGGTCCACACTGCCTGTGGATTCAGTTTCTAACATCCTCATCGGAAATGCTTGTCAGTAGCTTCGTGTGAGGCAAGAGACAAGCTGCAGGCTTGGGGGGCTAGTGTCTCCGAGTTGAAGACACCATTTGCAACGGAAATTCTGACAGTAGGATGCTGTATGCTTGGAACTCCCATAGGAGCTAGTGTCCTATGACACTGTAGTCTCCTAAGACATCTGTACTCCAGAGAGTTGAACACAACTGCTGTCCCTGGCACCTACTCGCTGCCTGAGGCTGTAATTGCTAACATCCCATCTTTGAGGACTGTGGGATGCTGCGAGAGAACTCAGCGGCAAGTCACGGGCCTGGAAAAATTGTTCTCTGGGACGAGTAGAGCGCTTCCCTAGAACCTCCACACCGAGAGAGGGGATAAGTTCTAACTCTGAGAAGAAAGAAGCTAGTTGAAAGCTGACACCAAGACCTGCTTACCTGTGGGAGGTGAGCTGCTTGCAGGACCCTCCTGCATCTTCACTGCTTGTGGCCTTGCTTTCAACATCCTTGTGTTCCATGCTGGCAGAAGTTGCGTGAAAAGCGTGTGGAGGTTGCAGGCCTCAATGTCTGTGGTATTTCGATGCAGGACGGTGATTTCCCAGTACCAGGCACGATTGGAATGCATCCAGGGGCTAACTCGAATAAATGAGAAGGTAGCTGAAATCTGGCTTGAAGGCCGACTTCCTTCTGAGAGCTGAGCCAAGATGCCATCGCTCCCAGTTCCACAGTGCCTGTGGATTGACTTTCACACATCCTCCTTAGATATCTGACAGAAGTGCACACAAGGTCAATGGAAAGCTGCCAGCCAGGAAGGCTTGGTTCTGCGCGGTCAAGACAGCTTTCGCCAGGTCAATCCTACTGCACAATGAAGTTAGCCACTAACTCCCATAAGAGCGAATGTAGCTGTAAGCTGGATGCGAGGCCTACTTACCTCTGGGGGATCGGCTCATGACCTGTACGTCCCCCTTCCTGACTGCCTGGACAGTCAGCTTCTCAAATCCTACATCCGATGCCTGTACCAAGTTGTTTGAGAGGCAAATGAACATTGCTTACCTAGCTGTCTGGTATCTCCCTGTACAATACAGCGACTTTCTGGGAACATAGTCACTTAGAATGGAGCTAGATTCCAAGAGAAACCAATGCGAGGCTAGTGAAAAACTAGCTTCAAGTCATAATTACTTCTGATAGTTGACTGCACGTGTTGTCCCTCGGAGGTCCACACTGCCTGTGGATTCAGTTTCTAACATCCTCAGGGAAATGCTTGTCAGTACCTGCGTGTGAGGCAAGAGGCAACCTGCAGACATGGGCTAGTATCTCCGAGGTGAAGACACCATTTCCAATGGAAATTCCTATAGAAGGATTGTGAATGCTTGGAACTCCCATAGGAGCTAGAATCCTTGGATGGTGGCTACAAGACACTTAGAACAGAGCTATGATCAGTGAGGAGGGGCAAGATGGCGGAAGAGCAGGGTCCCCAAATCATCTGTCCCCACCAAATTACCTAGATCACCTTCATATCATCTTGAGAACCTACAAATTCGGCCTGAGATTTAAAGAGAGAACAGCTGGAATGCTACAGTGAGAAGAGTTCGCGCTTCTCTCAAGGTAGGAAGATGGGGGGAAAAATAAAAAAGAAACAAAAGGGAGCCAAGGAGGAGGGGCCCCGTGAGGAGCCGGGCTAAGGCTGGGCAAGTGCCCCCGGGACAGGAAACCTCCATCCCGGAGAGCAGGAGCTTCACCAATCTTCCGGGACAAAAAGGGGCTCACAGGGAGTTAGAGCAGGGCCCCAGGAGGGCAGGGATGCCCTCAGGCTCCTTGGGACACTAACAGACACCTGTGTCCCATGGAAAATGCGCCGAGCTCCCTAAAGGGCTGCAGCACGCAAATGGCTGGACCCGGGACAGCTCTGAGGGACTCAGGCGGCTGCGCCACCGCCGGGAGCACGAATCCAACAGTGCAGGCCCCGGAGCACAGGGCGCCAGCACACAGCCCAGGATCCGACCTACCCCCGGGACAGGCAGAGGCCGGGAGGGCCCAGGACAGCAAGGACGCTCCTGCCCTGAGCTGAGCAGATCAGCGGCCCCACCCCGGAGCCTCCAGGCCTCTGCAGACAGAGAGCCCCGGAGCTACTGCGGGAGCTGACTCCAGGGCTCCAGAGCTGACCCCCGCCACTGTGATTGTTCCTGCTGGGGCCTCACGGGGTAAACAACTCCTGCACCAGTCAGGGGGCTGAGCAGCTCCCGCAAGTGCTAACACCTGAAAATCAGCACAACAGGCCTCTCACCCAGATGACCAGCAAGAGGGACAAGTTCCAGAGGAAGTCAAGGGACTTAAAGAACACAGAATCAGAAAATACTCCCCTGTGTTTTCTGTTTTTGTGGGTTTTTTTGTTTTTTTTTTTTTTTGTTTTTGTTTTTGTTGTTGTTGTTGTTGCTTTTTGATTGCTTTGCTTTCCCCACCTTTTTTTCTCTTTCTTTCTTTTTCGTTCTCTTTTTCTTCTCTTTTTTTTTTTCCTTTTTTCTTTTCCTCTTTTCTTTCCTTCTTTCTCTCCTCTCTTTTTCTCCTTTTCCCAATACAACTTGTTTTGGCCACACTGAGCAAAATGAATACAAGGAAACCTCACCTCAAAAGAAAGAATCAGAAACAGTCCTCGCTCCCACAGAGTTACAAAATTTGGATTACAATTCAATGTCAGAAAGCCAATTCAGAAGCACTATTATAAAGCTACCGGTGGCTCTAGATAAAAAGCATAAAGGACTCAAGAGACTTCATGACTGCAGAATTTAGATTTAATCAGGCAGAAATTAAAACTCAATTGAATGAGATTCAATCCAAATTACAAGTCCTAAACAAGGGTTAACGAGGTGGAAGAACGAGTGAGTGACATAGAAGACAAGTTGATGGCAAAGAGGGAAACTGAGGAAAAAAGAGACAAACAATTAAAAGACCATGACGAAAAAAGGAAATAAATGACAGCCTGAGGAAGAAAAACCTACATTTAATTGGGGTTCCCGAAGGCACCAAAAGGGACAGAGGGCCAGAATATGTATTTGAACAAATCCTAGCTGAAAACTTTCCTAATCTGGGAAGGGAAATAGGCATTCAGATCCAGGAAATAGAGAGATCCCCCCCTAAAATCAATAAAACCCGTTCAACACCTCGACATCTAATAGTTAAGCTTGCAAATTCCAAAGATAAAGAGAAGATCCTTAAAGGAGCAAGAGACAAGAAATCCCTGACTTTTGTGGAGAGAAGTATTAGGATAACAGAAGATCTCTCCACAGAGACCTGGCAGGCCAGAAAGGGCTGGCAGGATATATTCAGGGTCCTAAATGAGAAAAACAAGCAACCAAGAATACTTTGTCCAGCAAAGCTCTCATTCAGAATGGAAGGAGAGATAAAGAGCTTCCAAGACAGGCAGGAACTGAAAGATATGTGACCTCCAAACCAGCTCTGCAAGAAATTTTAAGGGAGACTCTCAAAATTCCCCTTTAAGAAGAAGTTCAGTGGAACAATCCACAAAAACAAGGACTGAATAGATATCATTATGACACTGAACTCATATCTTTCAATAGTAACTCTGAACGTGAACGAACTTAATGACCCCATCAAAAGGCACAGGGTTTCACACTGGATAAAAAAGCAGGACCCATCTCTTTGCTGTCTCCAAGAGACTCATTTTAGACAGAAGGACACCTACAACCTGAAAATAAAAGGTTGGAAAACCATTTACCATTCAAATGGTCCTCAAAAGAAAGCAGGGGTAGCCATCCTTATATCAGATAAACTAAAATTTACCCCGAAGACTGTAGTGAGAGATGAAGAGGGACACTATATCATACTTAAAGGATCCATCCAACAAGAGGACTTAACAATCCTCAATATATATGCCCTGAATGTGGGAGCTGCAAAATGTATCAATCAATTAATAACCAAAGTGAAGACATACTTTGATGGGATCCCTGGGTGGCGCAGCGGTTTGGCGCCTGCCTTTGGCCCAGGGCACGATCCTGGAGATCCGGGATCGAATCCCACGTCGGGCTCCCGGTGCATGGAGCCTGCTTCTCCTTCTGCCTATGTCTCTGCCTCTCTCTCTCTCTCTCTGTGTGTGTGTGTGTGTGTGTGTGTGACTATCATAAATAAATAAAAAAATTTTAAAAAAAAATAAAAAAGAAAACCATAGCTGGGGGCATCACAATGCCAGATTTCAGGATGTACTACAAAGCTGTGGTCATCAAGACAGTGTGGTACTGCCACAAAAACAGACACATAGATCAATGGAACAGAATAGAGAATCCATAAGTGGACCCTGAACTGTATGGTCAACTAATATTCGATAAAGGAGGAAAGACTATCCATTGGAAGAAAAACAGCCTCTTCAATAAATGGTGCTTGGAAAATTGGACATCCACATGCCGAAGAATGAAACTAGGCCACTCTCTTGCACCATACACAAAGATAAACTCAAAATGGATGAAAGATCTAAATGTGAGACAAGATTCCATCAAAATCCTAGAGGAGAACACGGGCAAGACCTTTTGAACTTGGCCAAAGTAACTTCTTGCAAGATACATCCACAAAGGCAAAAGAAACAAAAGCAAAAGTGAACTATTGGGACTTCATCAAGATAAGAAGCTTTTGCACAGGAAAGGATACAGTCAACAAAACTAAAAGACAACCTACAGAATGGGGGAAGATATTTGGAAATGACCCATCAGATAAAGGGCTAGTTTCCAAGATCTATAACGGACTTATTCAACTCAACACCAAAGAAACAAACAATCCAATCATGAAATGGGCAAAAGACATGAAGAGAAATCTCACAGAGGAAGACATGGACATGGCCAACACGCACATGAGATAATGCTCTGCATCACTGCCTTCAGGGAAATACAAATCAAAACCACAATGAGATACCACCTCACACCAGTGAGAATGGGGAAAATTAACAAGGCAGGAAACAACAAATGTTGGAGAGGATGCGGAGAAAAGGGAAGCCTCTTACACTGTTGGTGGGAATGTGAACTGGTGCAGCCACTCTGGAAAACTGTGTGGAGGTTCCTCAAAGGGTTAAAAATAGACCTGCCCTATGATCCAGCAATTGCACTGCTGGGGATTTACCCCAAGGATACAGATGCAATGAAACGCTGGGACACCTGCACCCCGATGTTTCTAGCAGCAATGTCCACAATAGCCAAACTGTGGAAGGAGCCTCAGTGTCCATCGAAAGATGAATGGATAAGGAAGATGTGGTCTATGTATACAATGGAATATTACTCAGCCATTAGAAACAACAAATACCCACCTTTTGCTTTGACGTGGATGGAACTGGAGGGTATTACACTGAGTAAAGTAAGTCAATTGGAGAAGGACAAACATTATATGTTCTCATTCATTTGGAGAATATAAATAATAGTGATAGGGAATAGAAGGGAAGGGAGAAGAAATGTGTGGGAAATAACAGAAAGGGAGACAGAACATGAAGACTCCTAACTCTGGGAAACGAACTAGGGGTGGTGGAAGGGGAGGAGGGCGGGGGGTGGGGGTGAGTGGGTGACAGGCACTGAGGGGGACACTTGACGGGATGAGCACTGGGTGTTATTCTGTATGTTGGTAAATTGAACACCAATAAAAAATTAATTTATAATTAAAAATAAAATAAAAAAATAAAAAAGAACACAAAGGGAAAAACCAATTTAAAAAATAGTATACGCACCATTTGCTTCGACGTGGATCGAACTGGAGGGTATTATGCTGAGTGAAATGAATCAATCGGAGAAGGACAAACATTATTTGTTCTCATTCATTTGGGGAATATAAATAATAGTGATAGGGAATAAAGGGGAAGGGAGAAAAAGTGAGTGGTAAATGTCAGAGAGGGAGACAGAACATGAGAGACTCCTAACTCTGGGAAACGAACTAAGGGGGTGGAAGGGGAGTTGGGAGGAGGGTGGGGGTGCCTGGGTGATGAGCACTGAGATGGGCACTTAACGGGATGAACACTGGGTGTTATTCTATATGTTGGCAAATTGAACACCAATAAAAAATAAATTTATTTAAAAAATAGTATAAAACAAAAAAGAAAGGGTGGGAGGACATGGTCCGTGGGAGAGAATATAGTCTCACAGAGTAGACCCAGAGGTCGATCTCTTCTGTTGAGTGTATTTTGGCCTTTATTATAGGAGGTGCTAAATCCAAATTTAAAGAACCCAGCAAAACATGTATAGAGACACAACAGCAACCACAAAGGCAGAACCAAGATATAAGAGGGGTAAAATGGAAAGGAAGAGAGAATATAATATCGCAGAATAGCAACCACAGGGCTCCACATGGCTCTGAGTGTATTTTGGTCAGTATGTTAGAAGGTGCTAACTTCCACAACTATGAAATGAAACAAGACAACCCACCCAAACCCATAACTCATATATCTACGAAATTCCATTAGGTACATTGAAAGGAATCTGAAAATGAAGAATATATCTAAGACAGGTAAATGTAGGAATATGAAAGTCTTTTTTCCAGTGGATAGTCTTTCCTGCTTTGTCGAATATTAGTCAAAAAGGAAAAATCTTAAAACAAAGAGTTGTTATTATGTTGTAGGTAAGGCAGGAAATGAGAAATAATATTGGGAAGTTTTAATATGACCGGTAATTGAATCATAAGGAAAATATTTAAGCTCTCTCTACTATTTTGCCTCAGCGCTATTGTTTTCTAGTGCTGGTCAGCAAACTTTCTGTTCCCCTGTTATCCCAGCTGTCTATCTGGGGGAGGGTCCTGCTGCAGTGACTCTCATGTGTCTGTGCCTGGGGGGAGATGCCCTGTCTCTTGCCAGGTGGCAGGTTTCACAAAGAGCTGTGTGTCCTGTGATGCCTTCGTTCCCTCAAGGCTTTGCTTCTCCCAGGTGAAAGGAGAAAAGAAAAAATTGGCGGTGACCACATTTCCAACCCTCAAGCCAGGAGCTCTCCGTATGTCCTGAACTGTAGGCTCCAAGTGTACACTGGCTTAGACCTTCTGGAGGCCACCTTGGGGCACTATTTTTCAAACTGAAGGGTGCCTAGCAGCAGGAGAGTTTTTGCTGCCTCGAGCCATTCCAGAGTCCACCTGTCCCGGAGGGAAGGGTGGATAGCCCTCTTCTGTCCACTGTGGTGCCCTGAGATCAGCCCCCAACTCCTCAGAATACTCAAAACCAACAGTGCCTTTTGTTCAGTCCCCAGGCTGCCTGGTTTCCTTAGGAGTAACCTGCAGTATGTACGGATCTTGTACAGCCACCTGTGATTGTTCCATAGTGAAATGTAGGTAATGTATGGATGCAAACATTCCCTTCCACTCTTGTGGTCAAAACTGAGGACACAGCCCCCAAATGAATCACTCTCACATCCCATTTTAATAAATGTTGTCAGGGAGCTGAAGATGCCCATGCTTCAAATGATACATCTTCATCACACTCTACCTCCTCCTCTCAGTAATTTCTTGGTTTGATCATCCCCCCAAACTGGAATGCCTTTAGCAGCCCAGAGGTCTCAGAGGTGCTCTGTGTTGTCCAAGTGTATTATTACCTTGAAGGGAAGCTTTGAGAATGAGGGAAGTCTGAGCTTTGTCTGACCTTGAGATCTGACCCAGCATTCTGTTTCCAGTTCCTTTTAGCTACTAGCAATAATCATGACCAAGGGATTGCATACTTAAGAACAGGGAAGCTGGGCATCCCTGGGTGGCTCAGTGGTTTAGCGCCCGCCTTCAGCCCAGGGCGTGATCCTGGAGTCCTGGGATTGAGTCCCGCATTGGGCTCCCTGCATAGAGATTACTTCTCCCTCTGCCTGTGTCTCTGCCTCTATCTCTCTCTGTGTATCTCTCATGAATAAATAAATAATAGTGAAAGGGAATAAAGGGGAAAGGAGGAAAAATAAGTGGGAAATATCAGAAAGGGAGACAGACCATGGAAGACTCCTAACTCGGGGAAACAAACTAGGGGTGGTGGAAGGGGAGGAGGGCGGGGAGTGGGGGTGACTGGGTGGCAGGTACTGAGGTGGGCACTTGACGGGATGAGCACTGGGTGTTATTCTGTATGTTGGCAAATTGAACACCAATAAAAATAAATTTATTATTAAAAAAAAAGAACAGGGAAGCTATGGGCAAGGAGGGAGAAAAGAGAAGAGGATCTCCCCCTCCTTATGAAGTGGGTGCATGGGGTAGGCAGGCTCTTGGGGAAAAAAAAAACCCACTAGAGTGACCTGGGCACTTCAAGTATATTTGCTTTCCGTTGCCTAGTCGTGACAGTGTCCCATAGTTCTGTTGTTATGATAAGAAGACATTTTTTTCTTCATGCTGCTAGACCTATTTCTCTTCCTCCTGGGTCTGCAAAAGAATGCAAGGAGAGCTTCCTCTTCTGGCTCACCAATTCCATCTCAAGTGAGGATTCCATTTATCACATACCCATGTTTCTACTGTGTCAATAAGCACTTCATGGGATCATAAAACTCAAGACTGAATCGGACTTCATGGTCCCCCTGGGGCTGTATGGTTGATTACATCACAACAAAGACATAGGCTGTTTTTATTGGACTTATGAGAAAAGCATGCTTGCGAATGGTGGCGAATCATGAAAAGGCACTTGACTAGCAGATGGGGAGTCAGTCTCTGGGACGCAACCATTTAACCAAAATCCAATACACCTTGTCCACATTTCTACTTTCTGCAGGGGAGACTCTAAAACTCTACATTATGTTTGGTATCAGTAATACTTTTAAGCCTTGTTACTATTCCTCCACATGTGAGACTCTGCACACTGGAGACTATACTGATCCCAGAATCCTTGCTTCATCAGTTCCTTCAGGATAAAAGCGATATTTCCCCACTGATACTTCCCTCCTGACTCTCCTCCTGTTCCCAAACCCTTTTAATTAAAGGATCCTGAGAATGAATCCTCTCTCTTAGCCAGAGGGCTGTGGCAAGTGCAGGCCCCATGCAGCTACATACCATGCCCAGCTCTGGAGGGATCCAAAGAGGAGGAAGGCTATCAGGACAGACTTGGTGCAATTTCTGTCCACATTTCACCCACTACGGTCTAATATTCTGCTTCAGAAAAAGCTGCCAAAAGTCAGAAATGGCTTCCCTTGTGGAAGTTGGCCTGCCATCACACCAAGTCAGTCATGGTTTCTGGGTGATTGGAAAAGAAACATTCTGCCAAATGAAGAGAAGCACAAGGTCTTGTCCATGGTGTGAGAGTCAGGGTAGGCAGTTGGGTTCCCACCTAGGAGTGCAGATGGAAGGCAGTATGTTGCAAGGCCCAGAGAAACCCAGCACATGATGACAGGATAGCTGTTCACATTCCTGGAAGATCAAGGGAATGAATCAGATTCTTGGCTTATCCTGGAGACCATTACAAGGAAACAACTCACGGTATTTGTTTAAGGATATTATGCTGAGTGAAATAAGTCAATCGGAGAAGGACAAACATTATATGGTCTCATTCATTTGGGGAATATAAAAAATAGTGAAAGGGAATAAAGGGAAAGGAGAAAAATGAGTGGGAAATATCAGAAAGGGAGACAGAACATGGAAGACTCCTAGCTCTGGGAAACAAACTAGGGGTGGTGGAAGGGGAGGTGGGCGGGGGGTGGGGGTGACTGGGTGACGGGCACTGAGGTGGGCACTTGACGGGATGAACACTGGGCATTATTCTATATGTTGGCAAATTGAATACCAATAAAAAATAAATTTATAAAAAATAAAAAAAGACATAGACTTTAAGAAATGTGCGACTGATATGCAAATAAGCATACAGACTATATAAAGAATATTTCAATTTAAAAAAATAAAGCACTGCAAAACATTAAAAAGGATGATTAGTAATAATATCAAGTAATTGTGATTTATTATTTAAGTATCCTTTTGCAATATGACTCCTGTATGAAACACATACTCTTGAAATTGAACTGGATTGCACTACTGATGTTGATATTTCCATGGAGAAAGAGATGGGCTGCTTCATTGAAAACAGCAATTATTTTCCTCAGAATCATACTTCTTGTCACAAGACATCCTTAATCTCTACATCCTAGTTTCCCAGTGGTGCTTTCAGGGGACCTAGGCTTCATGTGATTGTTAAAATGAGTGATACCATGAGAGAGAATTCTAGGGATCCAGAGACAGCTGCCCCGTGGATTACATGGGAGACCAAGGTGTTCAGAGCCATGGGCTGAACTTTAAGAGGAAAAAGACACAGGGGGGCAAAGGATGCCAAAGAGAGCAAGCAGGCCATATGAGGATGGAGGGCGACCAATTCCAATGTTTTAAGTTCAAGAGAACAGCATCCTCACTCAAGGCCAGTCATGGTGATCTGTACAATGATACAGGAAAATGTCTGAGAAAGAGTAGGTTCTGTTGAGACTAACATAATAAACCAAATGTCCCAATAAAGTGGGTCAAATGAATTTCTAGTTTGTTTACAGTGTATAGAAGAGTTACATTTGCACTACACTGCAGCCTGTTAAGTATGCAGTAACTTTACATCTTGCTTTGTAGACAGATCTGAGTATGGCCTTTCAAGATCCTCCCTGTGTTGGGAATTCTAGAGGCCTGTGTGATCCTACTCATGTAGCCACAAACACTCCCTCTCCTGTTCCCACAGAGCTGGTTTCCTAGGATCGACCACATTGAGGACTGAGACTCTGGGCTGAAGGGCCAGGTTCTCTGCTCCCATGTGATTCTGCTAGCCTAGCTACTGAGTGACAGGTCTGTTCCCAACATCAGGGTAATGATTCTACCCTGGGACCATCCCTCCAGCCTTCAAATGGTCTCTCCAATCCTTCCAATCCTGGGGTCAAAGGCTGGTAGCCCTCCCAGGGGTAGGAGAAAAGGCTGTCCATTTCCTTCACTTCACCTGTAGACTGGGGGGCTTTGAACAAGATAGATTACTTCTAATATTATATTCACCTTTCTATGTGGCCAGAGGTGCCATGGGATAGAAAGGGCTGGGTGTAGCTCCTTGTCTCCCAAGATTCTGAGGTCAGGGAAGGCACAGGCTGGTGACAGGTTTTGCAGAGTTGTTTTACTTCTCCAAGGAGTCTTGCAAACCATGACAGTGCCCCTGGATTTGGTAGGATTCATTCATTAATCAATTGTTTGGTGAGGGAGTGTGTCAACATAACCATGACAACTCCTCTCTACTTTTCTGATATTGGAGAGAAACACAAAGGTGTAGACCAACTCAGAAAAAGAAATGGGCAGGAAGCAGATGACAGTAATGTGTTCATGGAGGGGGGTTGAATAGGGAGGCAGTAAATATGCCCAACATGATGTCATGGGGACAGTGACTGCTTCTTGGATGGACAGGATGTCTCAGGGGCTGCTCTCTGGACTCAGTTATGAAATCTGAGAGAGAAAATGATCTCGAGATATGGATCCTCTCCTCCCTTTCCCAGGAGAACAGACTCTGGTCCCTGGAGGAATGCAGTACTGAGGACATAGTGGTGCTCCAGGTTCAGGGACACAATCCCAGGAACAGTGACCCAAGTTCTCATCACCTGTGACTCCATTCTCTCTTTCCCAAGGCCATTCTGTCTCTGTCACTGCCCCAATGCACACAGAAGCCTGTCTTACAAATCCTGAGGATTAGGACACAGGCCCCAGCCATATGCATGACACTTACACCTGGCTGCTAGCAATTCTTTCTTCTATTTCTTGCTTAACAATAAGTTCCCTCTGTGCCTCTACCCTGTCCTACATTTGGATGATTATCATTCTGGGGATGCCTGAGTGGCACAGCAGTTGTGTCTTTCTTCATCTCAGGGCATGATCCCAGAAACAGTGATTGAGTCCCACATTGGGCTCCTTGCATGGAGCATGCTTCTCCATCTGCCTGTATCTCTCTCTCTCTCTCTCTCTCTCTCTCTCTCTCTCTCTCTCTCTCTCTCTCTCCCTGCCTCTCATGAATGATTATCATTCTGGAGAACATGGTCCCAAACTGACGCTTTGCCCCCTTGCATCTCCAGTTTCTATAATTTATGTCACCCTGCAGGATTCACCTAATCTGCTGGTGTCATCCTGACTCCTGACCTGTGTTTGGACCACTGAATGTCACCGATCAGTCAGGAGTGGTGTTAAGGGAACAGAGTTGGGAGTCCGAAGGGCCTGAGTACCCCCCCCCCCACACACACACAGGTGGCCAGTCCTCCAAAGTCAGACTCTGCCGAGCTCTCTCCACTGGAGGGCTTTCCTTCCCTTTTGGGCTCTGGAATGTCTCATTCTTCGCTTCTTTTCTGGTGTAAAGAAGTCCCCTAGTATACTATTCAAGAGAAGGAGCAGAAAAAACAGAGTGGAGCAAAGACAACCTAGAAGAAGAAATGTGAAGAGTTTGGAATGAAAGCAGTAAAGCAACCAAGGGTACATGCAGATGCATTTATTCAGCCCACACCAAATGTGATCTTACTGTGTGCCATGCTCTATTAGACGATGGGGCCATGTTGGTTGTATGCTAGTTTGCCAGTGGTGAGGACCCATGAGAAGCTGTCCATATAATGGGTTTTCTTATACATACTAGGAGACTAATAAATGCAATTTCCTTGGACAGTGGGTCACTTGACCACCAGGTCAAGTCTCTGGCATCTGAGTTTTGGGAATGGAGTTCCAGTCACAACATGTCCAACATCCTGTGGGGACTTAAGTAGCTAATTTGGGAACAGAGCATGGTATATGCTGAGTCCTCATTTTTTACCTTTTTTCTTACTGTTGGCACCATATGTCAACCATCTCTGGCAAATATTCTGTTCTACATACACTGTCTGGAAAATGTGGGACTGACCAGATTGCCTCTCTTTCTCATCCACACTAGGAACCTAAATAGCAAAAATGGTAATTGAACTTCTTACCCTCCATCTCTCACTCTCACTTTCCTCGCCTTCCATCATGCTCTCCAATTCCATCTCTTCTGTCTTCTTGCTGCCTCATCTTCTCGGCCTCTTTGCCCTGTGTCACGGGAAGAAGGTGCCACCTCTCAGATCCCCAGTGTAAAAATTCTTTCCACCCTTTTGGCAAGGTATTGCATGTCATGGTTTGGGCTCTTTTATCTGCTGGTGGTTTGTTGCCAAGGGAAAAAATGGCATAAATAGTAATTCCTACTGGCTCAGGAACAAACCATGTCTTGACCTTTTGGGATCAATTATGACAAAGGTTATTGGTTAGCTCCCTGGGCTCCTTGCCCAAGATACTGTTATGGCTTCCTGTAAGTAGGAAAACCTAGATAATTGGTTGGTTTCATTGGCGGGTTGCTGATGCCTTCATGCCAGAGTCCAAGTTTATCTATGATCATGCCAAGGCCCATTTGTGTCTTCCATTTGCAGTCCTCCATTTTTATCGTTGTCTCACTTGGGAGAGGTAGATCCACTCAGAGAAAACAGAGATCCCAGCTGTGCTGCCTCATATGGTCTAATCATCTTCATATTCAACTGAATTGGAAGATCTTCTTGTCTATTTGTGTCATGCAAGTTCATCTCTATAGAAGCCATTAAGGCTTCAGATAGAATGCAATCGACCAGGACTATGACCACTATGAAAGCAAGCAAACAAACAAGGAACACGTTAAGAGTCCATAAAAAGTGCCTCAAAACCAAGAACCCCATTTGCCCAAGCCAGACCAAGAGAACAAATCCTGGAACCATGAGAAACAACCTGAAAGCCAGACAGATTCTTCCTTAAGGCACCTCACAGCTTGTTCTGCCCACACGACTTTATTGGTCCAGCACAAAAGTTGTTAACGATGCCACAGATACTCCACACCCAGGCACCAAGAAATCTAGGGTAATGTGCTAGTCTAACACCATTCATGCCAATAGGATTTGATTGATCTGTATTCCATCTAGGACATACATTGTATTATCATTAACATTTGCCAAAATTAGAGGTAGCTGTATTTATGGCTTTCTGATTTGTGCAATTTCCACCCATGGGAACAGTTTTCTAATCTTTGGCATAAATAGTAATTCCTCCAAGTAATGTGCCTAAACAAACAAAAGTGATCTTAAGTGGAACTAACATATAAGTTGGAAATTCCAGCCTTGGTGATTCATTTCTTTGGATGAAATCTACATTTCCCAGAGGGATTTACCATGAGCTTCGTTAATGGATGGCATATCCAGTAGTCAGAAAGAGAGTGATGGCCTTTTTCTTTTTTTTTTTTTTTTTTTGCTATGTCCCAACCTAACAATGATTATAATTAGTATAACAAGTATAAGAAGAAGAAAAGGGTAAAAGGGGTCATTCTGGGTGAAGGGCCACAGGGGGTCTGTGAAAAGTGAGAAGAATTATTTTAACTGAGCTAATAGAAAACGGAAAATGAATTAGATGAGAATCTTGACCCATTATCTTGGGTGGAAGCTGCCCACTATCTATCATATTTGCCTGTTCTGAAAGTCTTGGGTCAATGCCCTTTTCCAATGACTGACTGATTCCAGAAGATGTCTGAGGTGCCTCTTTGAGTAGCCTTCATATTTTTTTCCAATTCTGAGTATGTTTAAAGTTAGTGAAAGTTTCAACCTCCTAGAGTTTCATTGCTCTTTTTACATAGGCCTGATAAGTTCCCTTTCAGTGATGTGTTTGGGCATTTTTTCATTTTTCTCTTCCCTCAGAAACATTTCCTATTGAAGAATAGGAAAAAGATTGCTAGGAAAATTTAAGGAACATTTGCCTTAACTTGGTGGTGAAAAACTTGGGTAATAGCCTAAGATTACTTTAAGATGTTACCATCGGTGCATATAGAAAGGTAGTGCCCTGTAGTCTGGGTGCTGATATTCCTAGATCCTGGATGTGGATCTTCCAGATCCTAATTTACAATGGAAGAACCACTATGTAATGAAGGGAATGGACTGGTTAGCCATTCTTGCTAGCGTCTGTTTCTCCAAGGGAAACTTGCACCAAGGGAACTCACAGGTTTCTGAAAGTTTTTCCTTTTTTAATGGATGGATGAAAATATTTTCCCCTTTTTAAATAGGTTATATCTTTTTTTTGTTATATCTTAAATAATGAACTGTGTTCTAGCAAAATTGTAATTTCTTTTGAACTCTATATTACTTTTTGTGAAGATTGGAAGCAAATACATGGATCCATTTCACATTCTACACCTTTCTTTTTTCGAAAATGTCATATATTTGGGATCATAAACCATATTGATTTTTCAGACTCACTTCTTTCACTTTGATGAATACACATACCATTCACTGAGTTCTTTTGGATGGCCTGAAAGCTCCATTATTTTTATTTCATTCTTGAGAGAAGGAAAGAGTGTAAGTGTGGATGGGGGTGGAGGGAAGATGTAGATGAGGAAGAAGATAAACTTAAGCAGGATCCTTGCTCAGCATGGAGCCTGAGGAGAGGCTTGAACTCAGGAGCTTGAGATCATGACCTAAATCAAAATCAAGTGTCTGGCCAACTCCCCTGTCCTCTGTATAAGTCTTTGACCATTCATTTACTGTAGAAAAAGGGATCTTGTAGGTGTCTTTCCAGATCAATCCAGTCAGCTTTGCCATTCAAAATGAATCATCTGAGTGTCCAAACCATGTGTGTGTATAAGCTGACATTGGTCAGTTAACAGTGGGTCATATGTGCACCTAAAAGAATTTTAAATAGCATAAGAATATGTCTTGGCTTTCTCTGGGTTTGGAAAAAGTTTAAGTGCATCTCTTCATTAAGCTCAGATTCAAGGTTTCAACTGTATACTCTTGCCTGCACAACTGGCTATGGGAGGGGTCGATTTTTACAGGCAAGTGGCACTTTGGTGCTTCAGGTAAATTGTCAGGGGGAAAATGAGGCATCTGGAGAAGGGAAGGAGTGGAAAGGAGGTGCAGGAGGTAGAGACACCAGGACAAAAGAGAAGTGCAGACAGATGGAAAAAGGGAGAGGGAGTATTTACTAAACAGGTGGGTCTAGTTTATTCTTGCCTAGCGCTGTCGAATTGTTCTTTAGCTTTGGCCAAAAATTTTGTTAATGATACTTTTGATGCCGAATTCTTTGGGAGGCCTCAGTGTATCAACAGACGGTGCTCCCCATTCATCTTCCTTCTTTTCTAAGAGATTTCTCTAGGGAATGAATTTGTTCATTTCCAGTTATCCAGAAATGACCTCAAAGTCCCAAATCATCATTGATGAAGTGGTGGGAACAAGAATTAAGATCGTGAGAAGCAGACATAGGCAAAACAGACTTTTTTTTTCATGTAGAGGAGAGGGTTCAGGTTTAGATGATTATGAGAGAAAGGAGTGGAATTGAGTGGGAAAAATTAGAGAGTGAGACAAAGCATGAGAGACTTCTATATCCGGGACACACTGAATCTTTAGAACAGCCCATACATATCGTAGCCCATAGTGGAGATGAATGTAATGATAGAGGTAAAGAATCTTGCCCAACTTCCTTTAAGCTAAAACTGGGATGATGGGTTTTCTACAGCAGGTGAGGCCTCATCAATACCAGCTCAAGCCAGCATTTGCCCTGATCCCTGGAAGGGCTGGGACATGGGCTCCAGGCAGGCATGAGGGAAAGTCCTAGGCTGGGCTTAAACTCTGGTCTGGGGAGTAGGCCCAGCACTCTGTGATGAGCAGGCCCAGCAGTGGGATTGGACAGGAGCAGAAATGCTGGTTGCCCTGCCTAGAACCTGTGTCCTGGGCCTGGTCAGACAAGGAGACTAGCTCCACAGGACCTTGAACCCAAGTGTGTGCTACCAGCCCAGCTGCTCTCAAACATTCCTCTAGATTCCCTGCACCTAGTGAAGGTCTTCAGTCACTGCACTCAAGCCTGTCTCATATGGAGGCAAGGACATATTTTATTCTTGTCCCAGGACTGAGGATTGTGCAAGGATGGGAGGAGGGAACTGTGCTCCCGGCCGTCCCTCCCACCTCACTTCTGCTGGACCCAGGAGCAGGTTCTGAGAGGGGCCATTTCTGTGATGCCCATCCCTAGAGTGCCCTTCCACCCGTGGACAGAACTGAGGGTAGCCCAGCACTGCTACTGTGTCACATATGGGTGCAGAGGGAGTGGATTCCCAGCTGCACGAGCACCTGGAGACAACAGAAGGAGTCTGTGCAAGTTCAAATGTGCATGGCAGAGCTGTATCTCAAGAGATTGGCTCCATCCAAGACCAAAGGCAGTAACCCGAACCAAAACCTCTCCTGCTCTATTCCCAGGAGATTATATCCAAAGATAAACAAGGCCTTTGATGCTTTCCAGTGACAAAGGGAGCAGGAACTGGACTTCAGCAATGATAATTGAATAAAAATAAAAGGAGAATATAACCAACTGCATAACCCAATCCCAGGTCAGAATGCTTCTTACTATTTTATCCAAATAACCCTACTATTTATGATAGAATAGACCAAAGAAGAGCACCTTCATGGCTCAGTAAGTTAAGTGTCTGACTGCAGCTTGGATCATTATCCCAAGATCCTAGGAGTAGGCCTGTGTCAGGCTCCCTGTTCAGTGCAGGGTTTGAATATCCCTCTCCCTCTGCCCTTCCCGTTCTCCTCTCTCTCTTTCTCTCTCAAATAAATGAATAAGTAAGTAAATAAACAAATAATATAAATAAAAGAAAAAAACAATCACATTCCTATACTTCATCTTTTATTTCATCCTGCCATTCTCAGTCTTCAAACTAGCCGGTATAATCCACTGCTTCCAGGGACCCTCTCCAGTTGATTCCCGACTCATTGTAGTTTCCTACCTGTGGATTCTTCATCTTCAGTAATTCCGTCCCTAATATTCTCCACCACCCAATCTTTAGAGACACAAACATGAGGGTGAGGTGATTAGAGAGTGGGGCCCCGTGTTCCTGCTACTCCAGCTGAGGCCACTTTGGGAACACCTGTCAACACCTGCTCTTTCTCTGATCCTCAGACCTTCCCTGGGCTCTTAGAGTTAGAGCCTTTCAACAAGACATTGACCACAGTCTTTCCTTCTTGATGGACGCTAGAGCCTGGGTAGGTAATTAGTTTAGTGTGGGGCTACACACCCCAGACAAACTGAACAGGGACATTTCCAACCTAGAACTGGATCCCAGCCCAGGGTTTTAGAACTGGGGCTGCTCAGGATTGAATACTGTGGGGACAAGAAATGAGGAAGGTTTTGTTGATGACTTTGCAGTGACCACTAGGAGTCACTGATCCTGTCACCTTGAGTATGAGGAGATAGAGTTTGGACCTTATGAATCTAAGACCATTTCAGGGAAACCCTCAAATGGATGTCCTGCGGGCCATAAAAGGGAGCTGCAAAGAGCACATTGACTCTGGAATAAGCCTCCATCTCTTTGCTGAGCTCACTGAGCACTGGAGTCCATGTCCCTCCACTTTCCCTTATCTCCATGGACACTAACTCTTTACCTGAATGCTATATATTTGCTTGTAAAAACAAGACCATGGGTCTTCACCTGGAAGACAGGTTATCTGGTGTTTCTTTTTTGTATATATATTTTTTATTAGAGTTTGATTTGCCAACATATAGTATAACACCCAGTAATCATCCCATCAAGTGCCCCCCTAAGTGCCTACCACCCAGTCACCCCATCCTCCCACCCAACTCCCATTCCACTACCCCCTTTTCATTTCCTAGGGAAGGAGTATTTCATATTTTGTCACCCTCTGTGATTTTTCCCACTCTTCTTTGTTTTTGTTTTTGTTTTTCTCACACTTGTGATCCTCATTCCAGTGAGAACCTAGAATCAGATTGTTGCTCCTGACTAAAGACAGGAAGAGACTTCTTCCAGAATACGTACCACTTTCACAAGTTCCTGAAGCCACCTGCAGGTACAGGAGAGAGGACACCATAAGGCTCATCTCTCTGTTACACTGTCTGTCCGCACTTATTTTAAAGCTATCACTTAAGGAAGCCAGATGGAACATGAGGTTTGAGATGTTGGTGCCCAAATAAATGACAGGATGCCTGGAGGAAGTTACTTTTCCTGAAGGATGTGTCTCTTCAGCTCATTCAGGATGGTGACTACAACAAACCTGAACCAATAAGGAGAAACTCTTGCTGAGGGAAACTACCCCATTACGCTGTTTATTTCCAGCTTTGGTATCGCCCACGCTAAACATCCTCTCAAATAAGGTAATGCTTGGCAAGAGGCAACCACTCAGCACTCTTCCCAGCAGGAAGATTATGTTTTTCATCTCAATTGGACACTGTCTGATTTTCATTGGAATTTGTGTGGAAAGCAACCAAGAAAACAACCAAGTATCTTTGACATTCATTCTTCAGTCCAAGATACTCAAGCGCACCTTGACAACATTAATTATCACTTCCATTCTGATCATCTGGAAGAGTGTAATGACCAAAGGATCATAGAGTGAATCTAGAAGAACACAGAGTACCCGTCAATACATTTAATGCCACTCAAGAGTAACTGAAGTAGGGGTGCCTGAGTTGCTCATTTGAGTCTGCCTTCAGTGCAGGTCAGCTCTCTGGGACCTGAAACAAAGCCTAGTGTGGGGCTCCCTGCTCAGCAAATGCTGTGTTTTTCTCTCTCCTTCTGCACCTCTCACCCTAATCTGCTCTCTTTCTCTCAAATACATAAATTAAGTCTTGAAGAAAATTAGAGATTAACTTTGGGACTGTTGCTCATTATAAATGGAAGGCTAGAGAATACAGAGGCATGTGGTTATGAAGCATGGGCTGATATGCATTGATGGGCCACCCATGAACTTAGGACTCTAAAATGTGCTGTGTAATGAGGGTTTTGTTTTGTTTTTTGTTTTTTCAAGAATATTGACTGAGTCCATCGTGTGGTGTCAGTGGGACATATCTGCTGGAGAATCTACCTCCCACTTTCTCTCTCCTTCTCCATTTCTCTGTATTTCTCTGTGTCTCTATTTGTCTTTATTTTCTCTCTCTGTCTCAATCTCCTCTGTCTCTCTCTCACACACACTCACACTCTCACACACTGCATAGAGTTAACAAGTCACCTCCACCAAGCCTGTTGCACTCATACCCACTCCATGCACAGAGAATACATTGGCTTCCAAGGAGTGTAGAAACATGGACCTATTTTCTCACCTAGAAAAGCTGCTTATCTCACACACTCTGCAGCTTCAGAAATATGAAATCTTGGTGTATGTCCAGACTAAGTGCAGCAAGGTAGCCCCATCTGCCTTACTATTTAGATTTTTTCCCAGAAAGAGACTGATTCCAGAATACATACCAGTTTATGAGATGACCTGCAGTTACACAAAAAAGATAAGATGAGGGTCAGTTCATGTGTATACTTTGTCATTCGTTCTGCTGGTGAGTATTGAACACCAAATGAGCAACAATAGTAATGTCAAAGGCCTGTAAATGAAGCACAGATTGCACCCATGGAAAAAGTATGGGCTTTTCTCTCAAGTTGCCTGAAGCAGCAATTCCAAATTCAGAATTCAAGGCTGAGAAAGTGCTTCTGAGTAAATGTCCCCTACCACACAGTTAACATCCTCCCCTTCCAAAACCCCACCAAAATTGTCCTTACACCAAAAAAATACACTGTTCCTTATCTTATATATATTCACTTCAAAAAGAGGAAAACTAAGAGAGCAGCATTTCTAATTCAGGCAAAATGGGGCAGGCTTACCATAGAAGTGGGTGGAGAGTCATTCACTGAGTTTTGGTTGACAAAATCTGGCACCACAGCCTTGGCAACATCTAGGAGGACACAGGATAACTATCAGTGCATTGTTTGTGGTGCTCAGGTATTAGTGAGATCAGTGTTTATATCAATACAGGGGAAGACTGGATGGTAATGACAGGGTAATAAGCATAAAGGGAGATACTGCTAGGCCATCCTCATTGGTGGATGAGGAAAAACCTTTAGCTCAGGCCAAGGTCCCAGGTCCTGTGATCCATCTCCTCCTTGGGCACCCTGCTCAGTGGGGTTGTCCTTCTCCCTTTCCTTCTGCCCTCCCTTTCCATATGCTCTCTCTTTCTCTCTGCCTCTCTCTCTCTCAAATAAATAAGAACTTTAAAAAAGGACAATGGTAACTTTAAGCATGAAATAATCAATGTAAAATAGAACTGATGTGCTCATCAATTCCACTGATAGATTCCCTTCACTCATAGAGCTTGTTGTAAAGCCCAGCTAAATGTTCCTACCTTCTTGACATCTTCCAAAATATCAGAGTTCAAAATATGATCCCATTACTGGTAATTTGCTTTCCAGAGCCACCTGAGTCATAGTGATCTGTAGAAAGGCCTTGGAGTTGTCATATTCTTAAAGTAGTCAATAGAAACTATAAACTGAAAAAGTCACGATGAAAAACAAGGAGTTGTTCCCCGCCCCCCCCCCCCCAATATTTAAAAAGATCTGTTGAATAATCTAACAATCTGAGTTTTGGCAAATAGTTCACAAAGTGTTGAAATCTGAATTTCACAGAGATATCTGTGCATTTTCTGCAGCACCATTCAGAACACCCAGGAACAAAGAAACGACTTCATGTTCATTGATGAACAAAAGGATAAAAAAATTAGTGTATCTCTACAATGAAATATTATTCCACGTTAATAGGAAGGAAATCTCAGCAATTGTGATGACATGGGTGCGCCTAGAGGCCATTATGTTAAGAGAAATAAGCCAGGCAGTGTAACACAAATACTGAATGATGGCACGTATATGTGGAACCTAGAATAGTCAACACACAGCATCAGAGAATAGAATAGCAGCTAGAAGGAGGGACAAAGGGGGAAATGTTGCAGGTATGGTACAAAGCTTCAATGATACAAATTCAATGTGTTCTGGAATTTTATCTGCAACCAAGTACCTATGATAAACAACACTGTATTATATGCTTGAAAATCAGGAAGAGGGGAGGGGCAAGATGGTGGAAGAGTAGGGTCCCCAAATCACCTATCCCCACCAAACTACCTAGATAACCTTTAAATCATCCTGAAAATCTACGAATTCGGCCTGAGATTTAAAGAGAGACCAGCTGGAATGCTACAGTGAGAAGAGTTTGCGCTTCTATCAAGTACAACTTGTTTTTGGCCACTCTGCACTGAGCAAAATGACTAGAAGGAAAACCTCACCTCAAAAGAAAGAATCAGAAACAGTCCTCTCTCCCACAGAGTTACAAAATCTGGATTACAATTCAATGTCAGAAAGCCAATTCAGAAGCACTATTATACAGCTACTGGTGGCTCTAGAAAAAAGCATAAAGGACTCAAGAGACTTCATCACTGCAGAATTTAGATCCAATCAGGCAGAAATTAAAAATCAATTGAATGAGATGCAATACAAACTAGAAGTCCTAATGACCAGGGTTAATGAGGTGGAAGAACGAGTGAGTGACATAGAAGACAACTTGATGGCAAAGAGGGAAACTGAGGAAAAAAGAGACAGACAATTAAGAGACCATGAAGACAGATTAAGGGAAATAAATGACAGCCTGAGGAAGAAAAACCTACGTTTAATTGGGGTTCCCGAAGGCGCCAAAAGGGACAGAGGGCCAGAATCAAATCCTAGCTGAAAACTTTCCTAATCTGGGAAGGGAAACAGAGGCATTCAGATCCAGGAAATAGAGAGATCCCCCCCTAAAATCAATAAAAACCATTCAACACCTCGTATTTTAATAGTGGAGCTTGCAAATTCCAAAGATAAGGAGAAGATCCTTAAAGCAGCAAGAGAAAAAAAGTCCCTGACTTTTATGGGGAGGAGTATTAGGGTAACAGCAGACCTCTCCACAGAGACCTGGCAGGCCAGAAAGGGCTGGCAGGGTATATTCAGGGTCCTAAATGAGAAGAAAATGCAACCAAGAATACTTTATCCAGCAAAGCTCTCATTCAAAATGGAAGGAGAGATAAAGAGCTTCCAAGACAGGCAGGAACTGAAAGAATATGTGACCTCCAAACCAGCTCTGCAAGAAATTTTAAGGGGGGACTCTTAAAATTCCCCTTTAAGAAGAAGTTCAGTGGAACAATCCACAAAAACAAGGACTGAATAGATATGATGACACTAAACTCATATATGTCAATAGTAACTCTGAACGTGAACGAACTTAATGACCCCATCAAAAGGCACAGGGTTTCAGACTGGATAAAAAAGCAGGACCCATCTCTTTGCTGTCTACAAGAGACTCATATTAGACAGAAGGACACCTACAACCTGAAAATAAAAGGTTGGAGAACCATTTACCATTGAAATGGTCCTCAGAAGAAAGCAGGGGTAGCCATCCTTATATCAGATAAACTAAAATTTACCCCGAAGACTATAGTGAGAGATGAAGAGGGACACTATATCATACTCAAAGGATGTATCCAACAAGAGGACTTAACAATCCTCAATATATATGCCCCGAATGTGGGAGCTGCCAAATATTTAAACAAATTAATAACCAAACGGAAGAAATACTTAGCTAATAATACACTTATACTTGCTGACTTCAATCTAGCTCTTTCTACCCTCGATAGGTCTTCTAAGCACAACATCTCCAAAGAAACGAGAGCTTTAAATGATACACTGGACCAGATGGATTTCACAGATATCTAGAGAACTTTACATCCAAACTCAACTGAATACACATTCTTCTCAAGTGCACATGGAACTTTCTCCAGAATAGACCACATACTGGGTCACAAATCGGGTCTGAACCGATACCAAAAGATTGTGATAGTCCCCTATATATTCTCAGACCATAATGCCTTGAAATTAGAACTAACCACAACAAGAAGTTTGGAAGGACCTCAAACACGTGGAGGTTAAGGACCATCCTGTTAAAAGATGAAAGGGTCAACCAGGAAATTAAGGAAGAATTAAAAAGATTCATGGAAACTAATGAGAATGAAGATACAACCGTTCAAAATCTTTGGGATGCAGCAAAAGCAGTCCTGAGGGGGAAATACATTGCAATACAAGCATCCATTCAAAAACTGAAAAGAACTAAAACACAAAAGCTCACCTTACACATAAAGGAGCTAGAGAAAAAACAGCAAATGGACCCCACGCCCAGCAGAAGAAGAGAGTTAATTAAAATTCAAGCAGAAGGGATTCCTGGGTGGCGCACCGGTTTGGTGCCTGCCTTTGGCCCAGGGCCCAATCCTGGAGATCCAGGATCGAGTCCCACATTGTGCTCCTGGTGCATGGAGCCTGCTTCTTCTCCCTCTGCCTATGTCTCTGTCTCTGTCTCTCTCTCTCTCTCTCTCTCTGTGTGTGTGTGACTATCATAAATAAATAAATAAAAATTAAAAAAAATAACATTCGAGCAGAACTCAATGAAATCAAGACCAAAAGAACTGTGGAACAGATCAATAGAACCAGAAGTTGGTTCTTTGAAAGAATTAATAAGATAGATAAACCATTAGCCAACCTTATGAAAAAGAAGAGAGAGAAGACTCAAAATAATAAAATCATGAATGAGAAAGGAGAGATCACTACCAACACCAAGGAAATACAAACGATTTTAAAATCATATTACGAACAGCTCTACGCCAATAAATTAGGCAATCTAGAAGAAATGGACGCATTCCTGGAAAGCCACAAACTACCAAAACTGGATCAGGAAGAAATAGAAAACCTGAACAGGCCAATAACCAGGGAGGAAATTGAAGCAGTCATCAAAAACCTCCCAAGACACAAGAGTCCAGGGCCAGATGGCTTCCCAGGGGAATTCTATCAAACGTTTAAAGAAGAAACCATACCTATCCTACTAAAGCTGTTCGGAAAGATAGAAAGAGATGGAGTACTTCCAAATTCGTTCTATGAGGCCAGCATCACCTTAATTCCGAAACCAGACAAAGACCCCACCAAGAAGTAGAATTACACACCAATATCCCTGATGAAGATGGATGCAAAAATTCTCAACAAGACACTAGTCAATAGGATCCAACATCATATTAAGAAAATTATTCACCATGACCAAGTAGGATTTATCTCCGGGGCACAAGGCAGTTTCAACACTCGTAAAACAATCAATGTGATTCACCATATCAGCAAGAGAAAAACCAAGAACCATATGATCCTCTCATTAGATGCAGAGAAAGCATTTGACAAAATACAGCATCCATTCCTGATCAAAACACTTCAGAGTGTTGGGATAGAGGGAACTTTCCTCGACATCTTAAAAGTCGTCTACAAGAGACTCATATTAGACAGAAGGACACCTACAACCTGAAAATAAAAGGAAAAGCCCACAGCAAATATTATTCTCAATGGGGAAGCACTGGGAGCCTTTCCACTAAGATCAGGAACAAGACAGGGATGTCCACTCTCACCACTGCTGTTCAACATAGTATTGGAAGTCCTCGCCTCAGCAATCAGACAACAAAAAGACATTAAAGGCATTCAAATTGGCAAAGAAGAAGTCAAACTCTCCCTCTTCGCCGATGACATGATACTCTACATAGAAAACCCAAAAGAATCCACCCCAAGAATGCTAGAACTCATACAGCAATTTGGTAGCGTGGCAGGATACAAAATCAATGCCCAGAAATCAGTGGCATTTCTATACACTAACAATGAGACTGAAGAAAGAGAAATTAAGGAGTCAATCCCATTTACAATTGCACCCAAAAGTATAAGATACCTAGGAATAAACCTAACCAAAGAGGTAAAGGAACCATACCCTAAAAACTATAGAAAACTTCTGAAAGAAATTGAGGAAGACACAAAGAGATGGAAAAATATTCCATGCTCATGGATTGGCAGAATTAATATTGTGAAAATGTCAATGTTACCCAGGGCAATGTACACGTTTAATGCAATCCCTATCAAAATACCATGGACTTTCTTCAGAGAGTTAGAACAAATTATTTTAAGATTTGTGTGGAATCAGAAAAGACCCTGAATAGCCAGGGGAATTTAAAAAAGAAAACCATAGCTGGGGGCATCACAATGCCAGATTTCAGGTTGTACTACAAAGCTGTGGTCATCCAGACAGTGTGGTCCTGGCACAAAAACAGACACATAGATCAATGGAACAGAATAGAGAACCCAGAAGTGGACCCTGAAATGTATGGTCAACTAATATTCGATAAAGGAGGAAGACTATCCATTGGAAGAAAAACAGCCTCTTCAGTAAATGGTGCTGGGAAATTTGGACATACACGTGCAGAAGAATGAAGCTAGACCACTCTCTTTCACCATACACAAAGATAAACTCAAAATGGATGAAAGATCTAAATGTGAGACAAGATTGCATCAAAATCCTAGAGGAGAACACAGGCTACACCCTTTTTGATCTCGGCCACAGTAACTTCCTGCAAGATACATCCACGAAGGCAAAAGAAACAAAAGCAAAAATGAACTATTGGGACTTCATCAAGATAAGAAGCTTTTGCACAGCAAAGGATACAGTCAACAAAACTAAAAGACAACCTACAGAATGGGAGAAGATATTTGCAAATGACATATCAGATAAAGGGCTAGTTTCCAAAATCTATAAAGAACTTATTAAACTCAACACCAAAGAAACAAACAATCCAATCATGAAATGGGCAAAAGACATGAAGAGAAATCTCACAGAGGAAGACATGGACATGGCCAACATGCACATGAGAAAATGCTCTGCATCACTTGCCATCAGGGAAATACAAATCAAAACCACAATGAGATACCACCTCACACCAGTGAGAATGGGGAAAATTAACCAGGCAGGAAACCACAAATGTTGGGGAAGATGTGGAGAAAAGGGAACCCTCTTACACTGTTGGTGGGAATGTGAACTGGTGCAGCCACTCTGGAAAACTGTGTGGAGGTTCCTCAAAGAGTTAAAAATAGACCTGCCGTACGACCCAGCAATTGCACTGTTGGGGATTTACCCCAAAGATTCAGATGCAATGAAACACCGGGACACCTGCACCCCAATGTTTCTAGCAGCAATGTCCACAATAGCCAAACTGTGGAAGGAGCCTCGGTGTCCATCGAAAGATGAATGGATAAAGAAGATGTGGTTTATGTATACAATGGAATATTACTCAGCCATTAGAAATGACAAATACTCACCATTTGCTTCGACATGGATGGAACTGGAGGGTATTATGCTGAGTAAAGTAAGTCAATCAGAGAAGGACAAGCATTTTATGTTCTCATTCATTTGGGGAATATAAATAATAGTGAAAGGGAATAGAAGGGAAGGGAGAAGAAATGGGTAGGAAATATCAGAAAGGGAGACAGAACGTAAAGACTGCTAACTCTGGGAAAGAAACTAGGGGTGGTGGAAGGGGAGGAGGGCGGGGGGTGGGGGTGAATGGGTGACGGGCACTGACCGGGACACTTGACGGGATGAGCACTGGGGGTTATTCTGTACGTTGGCAAATTGAGCACCAATAAAAAATAAATTTATTATAAAAAAAAAAAAAAAACAGCTTACAGCTTAACGTCCTAGAAAGCCCCTATTAGAATAAGAACAGAGCTCAGTGTCCTTGAAAGTCCCATATCAGAATGTAAACAGAACTTGAGAAATTCCTCCCCCCCTTCTGGAGGTCCCCGAGACCAGCCCTTAAAACTAAGCTAAAACCCACCTCGGGGTCCAAGTCCCTGCTCTGCTGTGTCGGGTATACTTGGACCCAAGCTCGAGCTTGTAAATAAACCCTCGTGTGTTTGCATCGGTGTCCGCTCCTTGGTGGTTTCTCAGATTCTCAATCTTGGGCACAGCAGCATAGACTCAGATAGGATGAGACAACCGGAGAAACTCAGATCGACTTTCTGGAGCCAATCAAGCCCCTTGGAAATTTGGCCTGATACTTTCCTTCCAGAGTTCCCCACAGCCTGACCAGGTGAGTCCAGAGTGCCACCTCCTGGCGGATGAAACCAAGAGTCAGATGCTTAAGGGGACCAAGCCTCCCAGGTGCCCCTAAAAGGTGCTTTCAAAGGCTGAAGTTCTTCCTTCTTGCCTTGCTTTTACAGGGATGATGTCAGTGACCACGTCTGTCTACCTAGAGAGGAAGAAAATATTCCAGATTGCTGAACCCTGGTTTTCCACACTGCGGACAACAGGAGCCCCTCCAACGTGACCCAGGAACTCCCTAATCCTGAGCCAAGGACAGGGGGTCTTGTTGTTTTGTTTTTTAAATGTGGTTAAAAATAGACATCACCTACAATGGAGCATTTTAGTCATTTCTAAGCCTAGAGTTCAGCAGTATTAGATACGTTCACACCTTCCTTGCCACGTTATCTTTCCATTACATTTTTTAAATTTAAATTTTAATTTTTTAAAAATTTTATTTCTTTCCTCATGAGAGATACACACACAGAGAGAGAAGCAGAGACACAGGCAGAGGGAAAAGCAGGCTTTCCACAGGGAACCCAATGCGGGACTCCATAACTGTTGTGCCCGATTGCGAATCTGAGAAACCACCAAGGAGCCGACACCAATGCAAGTACACAAGGGTTTATTTACAAGCTCAAGCTTGGGTCCAAGTATACCCGACACAGCGGAGCAGGGACTTGGACCCCGAGGTGGGTTCCAGCTTAGTTTTAGGGGCTGGTCTCGGGGACCTCTAGAAGGCGGGGAGGAATTTCTCAAGTTCTGTTTATATTCTGATATGGGGCTTTCAAGGGCATTGAGGTCTGTTCTCATCCTGATATGGGACTTTCTGCCACTGGTGTTGAGCTGTTCTCATTCTAATATGGGGCTTTCTGGGTTGTTAAGCTGTTTTTTCCTGTAACTGAAGTAAGGTAAAGTTCAGCTCTTATTCACAGGGTCCTGAAATGGCTATACTTGTGCTAACGCTGAACTTAAGGTGGAATGGCCTTAATTTTCTCGGCCTCCACAGAGCCAACACCAATGCAAGTACATGAGGGTTTATTAACAAGATCGAGCTTGGGTCCAAGTATACCCGACACAGCAGATCAGGGACTTGGACCCTGAGGTGGCTTCCAGCTGGGTTTTTATGGGCTGGTCTAGGGGTAAGGTGGGGTTTTTCAGTAAGGGTGGTGGTGTGAGAATCTCCAATAAAGAGGTCTCACAAGCGCTTGCTTCCTTATTCTGATAAGGGCGTGCTTTGTGATTTTGCCTGTAGCAGAGGTAAGATAGAGTTCAGTACTTGGTCACAGTGGCCTGGTCACAGTGGCCTGAGATGGCTGCCGAAGCTACAATGGCTGTACTTGTGCCAATGTTAAACTTGAATGGCCCTAATTTTCTCGACCTCCACAATAACAAGACCCTGGGATGACTCCCCAAGCTAAAGGTAGATGCTCAAGTCCTGAGCCACGCAGGCACCCCATACATACTTAATTTTTTAAAAGTTAGTTCATTCATTTTTCATTATCTCTAGACCCAACAGAGGGCTCGAACTCACAACCCTGCCTGAAATTCAGAGTTCAGTGCTCTTCAGACTGAGCCGCCCAATTGCTCCTGCCATTTCATTTTTTCAAGAACCCTGAGATCATGGCTTCAGAGTCACCATTTGTCCGGTGAGGCCCACCCTCCCCACTCCTCCATGCGGAGGTGACATCTCTCGGGCTGGTTCATGTTTGTCCATCTTCCTTCCTCCTTTTAGTAGACAGAAGGTGGCTTGTGAAACAGCCAGTGACTATGTCGAATGAGACTGAGGATTTTCTTGGGAAATGGGTGCGAGAGGGAAGACAAGTCAATGTAGAACCAGGAAACTGTTGGTATTGTTTTAGATGAAAGAGTGTGCTTGCTGGGCCCTCTACCCAAGATGGATGAGTCAGAACTGTCCCTAGCCAGGCCTCCCTTAGTCCTTCGCCCTTATCCCTCCATGCCTGTGTTTGACCTCTGAACCCTAAGGCACCACTGTCATGTGTTTAAGTCCCCCTAAGACTGAGCAGGCCACACCATGCCATGCCCTTCATGCCCTCCCAGATGCACCCCCACTCCTGGAAGGCATTAGAGTGAGATGTCATCCTCCACATCCAGGATAGATTCCCAAAGGGTTTATCGTGGTTTCCTGGGTTAGGAAACCAGGAGGGGACTCTCTTTGGCACCCAGACAAGGAGAGTTCTTCAGACATCCTCTTTCTCCTTCCCTTCCCCTGGTTCCCCGCCCCCCCCCCCCCCCCCCACACACACACACAGTTTGGAAGCTGCTGCCTGAGGGTTGGGGTAGTTGAAGAAAGCCATTCAATGGAGAGAAGTCCCAGGCTGTGACTATAACAGACAGCCTTGTGCATTTAAATGAAATGACTGAATGAGGCCCATTGGAATGGATCATCCTGAACCTCCCTTCAGCTGCCAGCCACCCTCAACCCTACCCCCCAACCCTGAGTCCTCCAGTGGATTTGGGAATGGAAGACTGGATGTGTGTGTGCATGCACACGTGTGTTAATATGTATGCACCCGCTGAGGGTGGTGGAGCATGCTCACTTTGGCTCAATTCATTCAGGGAATGTTTTGTTGTTTCTGCTTTTGCCACTTGTATTGCAAGTGCATTGCATTGCATAGTGCATTGCAAGCATTGCATAGCTTTTGCAACGAGCAAAGCTAAACTCCTCCGATTGCTTAGTTCTTAAAAAACCTGATTTTCCTGTTTTCTTGGTGAATGGACTGACCCATACCCTCCCATCCCACCAGACCCCTTGTTCAAATACTTTCACTGGAAGAGTTCTTTCACCTCATCCAGAAAACAACAGCCACCCACACCCACCCATTGCCATAGATATGCACCCTACAAAACAGAAATCCAGCTGGCCTCCTTCTGCCTCAATCTACTGTAAAGAGTCATTGTCTTAAACATGCCTTAGGCTCAATGACTTGATGCTGTCTCCCTTTCTCTGACACAGTTCCATCCCCCATTGGGCCCATATGATAATTGCATGACCACACTGCTCACAGGAGCTAGAGACAATATGCTAAAGTGACCTACACACCAAGGTGCCCATAAACATGGTCCCCAGAAATCTTTGACATTCACATTCCTTTGCTGAAATCATTGCTCTGGAAACTCCAGCATCTATAGCCGATCTTGTCCATGTTCTTCTCACCTACACTCGCTCTCTGTTTGCCTGTTATTTTGCCCAATTGTTCACAGAGAAATTAGATCCAGTCCTGCAAGAGCTGAATTTGAATCCTCTGCTCACCCCCCAGACAGAAAAGAATATGCACAGGTCTGCACCCATCTTATGCTTCTCCACTGTGGCAGAAGAAAATGTGCCCGCCCGCCCTCCTCCTGCCAAAAGTCAAATCTGAGATAAGACTTGGATATAAAGGAATCTGAAATACATTTTTGAAATATGGACTTATTTATTTATATATTTATTTATTTATCAAAGATTTTGTTTATTTATTCATGGGAGACACACACAGAGAGAGACAGAGACAGAGACACAGACAGAGGGAGAAGCAGACTCCATGCAGGGAGCTTGATGTGGGACTTGATCCCAGGACCCCGGGATCACACCGTGGGCTGAAGGCAGGCACTAAACCACTGAGCCACCCCGGTGTCTCAAACTATAGACACTTTTAAGAAGTAGCGGCAACAGAAAAGAAACACACGCAACCCCCACCCCCAACAGGTGGAAGGAGGGTGTGCTGACTCCCCTCCCTTTCATCCCGAGAAGCACACCCTCTCCCATGCCCCTGGAAGGTGTCTTGGAGGAGGTGCCAGGAGGGGATGAATGACATTCTTGTCTTCAAGGACAGGACGTTGAGTATGAGCATGAGAATTCTGGACAGACAGTTCTTGTTATTAAAAAAAAAAAAGAAAAGAAAAGAAAAGAAAAAAGAAAAGAAAGAAAATCCTTATGTTCTTTTAGCCTCCCCACATAGTTGAGTTCCTCTTCCAATCTCTCCTCCTCGTTCAACCCAATAGACAAGCATGTAGGGTTTGCCACTCCTCGGGCCTTCTTTTGCTCAGGAGGGCTGTGCCACATGAAGTTTGTTGGGGACAAACTCGTCCACCCCTTTTGCTTGTTCATCGGTCTGACGTCAAGGTCGTCCTCTGGGTGGGGCCCCAGGCGCTGATGCGGGGAGGTCAAGGTGGTGCCCCAGAGACGCCATCTTTCCCAGTGTCTTTGGTTTGGACCTCCTTCGTGGCCTTGCTCGCTCCCTTCGGCGTGCTGCCCCATCGGCTGAGAGCCGCCATCTCCAGGAAGGTCCTGGAGAGGGGTGATGCCTTTGCGAGGGGCACACACTCTTACAAAAGGACCCAGCAATCCCACTCCTGGGAATCAGTCCCGGGGGACCCAGAGGAGGCAATAGCGAGCGCCATCGCTGGTCTCTGATTCTTCTGCCTATCTAGCTTGTTGAGGTCATGTGTACACCCATCTGACGCAGTTCTGGCGCTCGGGACACACGCCAATCCTGTGAGGAGGCACAGGCTCCTCTGACCGAACCACAGCCAGGTGCCCTGCAATACGTGCCCTTGAAAAACCAACATGAGGTCTTCACCTGTGACCTCTCTCCTGCTGAGCGGCCTTCTGCTCAGATGCCCTCGGAGTGGAGAAAATACCCGTAATGCACATAGTTTAGCCAACTGAGGAAGGACTCCCTTGAAAGAAAACACTTCAAGGGGATCCCTGGGTGGCTCAGCGGTTTAGTGCCTGCCTTCAGCCCAGGGCTTGGTCCTGGAATCCAGGGATCGAGTCCTGCGTGGGGCTCCCTGCATGGAGCCTGCTTCTCCCTCTGCCTCTCTCCCTCTGCCTCTCTCTCTCTCTCTCTCTCTGTGTGTGTGTGTGTCTCATGAAAGAATAAATAAAATCTTTAAAAAAGAAAACACTTCAAGTGTCTGACGTTCAGTCAGTTTTTGGAACTCATAAGTGATTTTAGTAAAGTTGCAAGATACAATATTAATTTTCAAAAGTCAATCACTTTTCTTTATGCCTGCAATGAATAAGTGGGATTTGTATCACTTACATTAGCAACCCCCAAAATGACATAAATATAAACTTAACAAAATATTTACAAGATCTAAATGAGGAAAACTAAAGTGGTGAACAAAACAAAGAACTAAATAAATGGAGAGATACTCCATGTTCATGAAGAGGAGGTTTCAATGTTGTTAGGGTGTTAGTCTTGATCTATAGATTCAAAGCAATCTCAATCAAAATCCCAGCAAATCTTTTATGGATATTAACAAACTCATTCTAAGTTTATAGAGAGGCAGAAGATCCAGAACAGCCAATATGATACTGAAAGAAAAGAACAGAGTTGGAGGATTGTTGCTACCTGACTTCAAGATTTATTAGAAAGCTAGGGTAGTAAAAAGAGTGGCACTGCTGCAAGAACACACAAATAGATTAATGGAACATAATAGAGAGCCCAGAAATAAACTCACAGATATATAGTCAACTGATCTTTGACAAAGGAGCAAAGGCAATACAATGGAACAAAGATAGTTTTTTTCCACTTTAACAGTCCTGGAACAAGTGGACACTCACATGCAGAAAAATGAATCTAGATACAGACCTTACACACTTTATAAAAAATTAACTCAAAAAAAATTAACTCAAAATGGATCATATACCTAAATGTAAAATGAAAAACTATAATACTTTTAAAATATAACATAGGAGAAAATCTAGACGGTATTGAATTTGGTGATGACTTTTTAGATACAGTACGAAAGTCCCAATCCACAAAAAAAATAATAGCTAGACTTCAGTAAAATTAAAAAATTTTGCTCTGCAAAAGACAATATCAAAGGAATTAGAAAACAAGCCACAGACCAGGAGAAAATAAATTTTTTAAAAAAAATCTTATTTAAAAATAGATTTAAGGGGGATCCCTGGGTGGCGCAGCGGTTTGGTGCCTGCCTTTGGCCCAGGGCGCGATCCTGGAGACCCGAGATCGAATCCCACGTCGGGCTCCCGGTGCATGGAGCCTGCTTCTCCCTCTGCCTGTGTTGTGTCTCTGCCTCTCTCTATCTCTCTGTGACTATCATAAATAAATAAAAATTTAAAAAAAAATAGATTTAAGGGATCCCTGGGTGGCGCAGCGGTTTGGCGCCTGCCTTTGGCCCAGGGCGCGATCCTGGAGACCCAGGATCAAATCCCACGTCGGGCTCCCGGTGCATGGAGCCTGCTTCTCCCTCTCCCTCTGCCTATGTCTCTGCCTCTCTCTCTCTCTCTGTGTGACTATCATAAATAAATAAAAAAAAATTTAAAACAAATAAATTCACAATTACTATAAAAAAAATAAATAAATAAAAAATAAAAATAGATTTAAGACCTTAACAGACGCCTCACCAAAGGCTATAGCAAATAAGCATATGAAGGTTCTCCACATCATATATAATCAGAGAAATGCAAATTAAAGCAACGAGATACCACTACACACCTATTGGAATGGCCAAAATCCAGAACGCTGACAACATCAAAAGCTAGCAAGGACGTGGAATGACAGGAACTTTGTTTTTTGTTTTTTGTCTTTTTGTCATAGGAATGCAAAATAGTAGAACCACTTTGGAAGACAGTTTGGCAGTTTCTTACAAAACTAAACAGGGGCACCTGGGTGGTTCAGTTGGTTAAGCATTTGCCTTTGGTTCAGGTCATGATCTCAGGGTCCTGGGATTGAGCTTCCAGGTAGGCTCCCCATTCAGTGGGGAGTCTGCTTCTCCCTCTCGCTCTGCTCCCTCCCTTTATGCTCTCTCTCTCTCCAGTAAAAAAAATAATATCTTAAAGAACTCAATATGCTCTTACCATATGATCCAACAATTATGCTTTTTGGTATTTACCCAAAGGAACTTAAAATTCATGCCCACACAAAAATCTATATATGAATGTTTATAGCAGCTTTATTCATAATTGCCCAAGCTTAGAAGCAACCAAGGTATCTTTCAATAGGTGAATGAATGAATAGATGAGTATATCCAGACAATGGACTCACTTTTTTTGTACATGTAGTTATAAATATGAGTAGAGATACAAATAGAGAGATCCTAGACAAAAATATGTAGATATAGATTGCACTTTTGTTGACAAAGGGGTATAGATGCAGTGATACTCCAGAAGTAATTAGGGCACCAGCACTCACTAAATGGAATCAGAGCTCCTTGGAGAAATGGCTGACTCCAGAGTTAGCACAGGGAAGTGTAAGAGGAGCCTATACCTTTTTTGTATCAAAAAGTAAGGAGGTGCTCTAAAAATGATGAAGATATGTCAAAGAACACAAGAGTTCCCTTAATGGAGCTCCCACAGGCCAAATCTAGGGCAATTTGAGTACTAAAATAGGTAACAATTAGGGATGCCTGGGTGGCATTTTTTTTCTCATTAAACTTTTGTTTTAATGGGTCTCAAAATTCTGTGACAGATTTTTGGTCAAGTTGTTTCCGTTAAAAAGTACTGATTTTAAAAACTAATAACTATAAATAATAGTGAAAGGGAATATAAAGGAAGGGAAAAGAAATGTTGGGAAATATCAGGAAGGGAGACAGAACATAAAGACTCCTAACTCTGGGAAACGAACTAGGGGTGGTGGAAGGGGAGGAGGGCGGGTGTTGGAGGGGAATGGGTGACGGGCACTAAGGTGGACACTTGACGGGATGAGCACTGGGTGTTTTTCTGTATGTTGGTAAATTGAACACCAATAAAAATTAATTTAAAAAAATAAATAAATACAAACATGAAATATGAAAAAAACTAATAACTTAAAAAAATAAAAATAACTTAAAACTGCCACACACGCACACACACACACACACAAAAAAAACAAATGGTCCACAAAACATTCTCCTTTCCTTCTGAAGGTTTTACAATGCATTGTTATCATTAACCAGTCTTTTACTATTAAACTTAAATGGCCAATTGACACAAACAGTTCTGAGACCGTTCTTCCACCACTGAGTAAGACTGGGGTGGCAGGTATTGGGGATAATATTCATTTAGCCTTCTGAGCTTTCTGGGCAGACTTGGTGACTTTGCCAGCTCCAGCTGCCTTCTTGTCCACTGCTTTGATGACACCCACAGCAACCGTCTGTCTCATGTCACGAACAGCAAAACAGCCCAGAGGAGGATAGTCAGAGAAGCTCTCAACACACATAGGTTTGCCAGGAACCATATCAACAATGGCAGCATCCCCAGATTTCAAGAACTTGGGACCATATTCCAGCTTCTTTCCAGAACGACGATCTATCTCTTCCTTCAGCTCAGCAAACTTGCAATGTGAGCTGTGTGACAATCCAGCACAGGTGCATATCCAACTGTTGAGTTGAGCATCTGCCTTCAATTCAGGGCATGATTCTGGAGTCCTGGGATTGAGTCCTACATCGGGCTCCCTGTGAGGAGCCTGCTTCTCCCTCTGCCTAGGTCTCTGACTTTCTCTCTGTGTGTCTCTCATGAATAAATAAATAAATTTTTAAAAAAATAAAAAGTAATGATTATAGTGTATTTTACTTCATAGGAATAAAAAGAATCTATGAGTCTGTACAAATAATAAGCAAATAACGGCCAAATGAACACATAAGAAAGGAACACTTTTCCTTACAGTAGAATGCTAATAAATGTAGAAGGAGTAGTGGCAGTTTAAGAAAACTTTTGCAACTATCATAGCAAAAATTTAATCAGAAAGAATTATTAAGTATTAAATAATTATTAAAGACAGAGAGTGATTTAATGAACCAGGAAGTTTATAGGGTCTCAGGTATCCCCAACAAATAACTTATAAATTATAGAGGGGAAAATACTATATTTACAGAAGGGAAGCCAGGTGAACACCAACTTAACCAACTGATCAAATTTGGCATCAGTAACTGGCATAACTGAACATCTTGTGCTTCTCGATACAAAGCGTTGGGAACACACCATCACTGATGTAGTGTTCCTGCCAAAGATGCAAAACATTGATCCAATTGTGAGGCAATGTTAGAAAACCCAATTTGAGGGACAGCCTACATAATAAACGACCTAGACTCATCAAAATTGTCAACATTATTTGGGAAAGCCTGATTTTACATTAAAAGAGACCAAAGCGGAAAGAAAACAAAGCATTGAACAATTCTGTTTTGGATCCCAGAAAATAATATAAAGCACATTACTGAAAATGAGAAAATTTGGATTAGACCTATAAATTAAATAATGTCATTCTACAAACATTAAACCTCCCAACTACAGCTTGATCTTAGGAAATACAAATTGAAGTTTTAGGGATAAATAAGTGTGATAACTACCATGTACTCTCATAAACTTTGGGGTGGGGGAAGACTATATGTATAGTATAGTATATGTATATATACATATATATAGTGAGGATATTAACAATTGGTAAAGCTGGGTGAAGGTTATACAAGAGTTCTTTATATCATTCTTGTAAATTTTCTGTATCTTGGAAACTCTAAAAAATGTTTTCCAAATGCAACTAGCTTTATTGTCTACATTTTCAGATTTTTAAAAAAATAAAACAAGCTCATTGTAAAAACTTGACTACATACTTAAAGTTGTAAAGTAGCAATTTCAAAGCTCCTGTGATTCCATGATCTGTCAAATAATTGATATACTTCCTTCAAAATGATTTCACACATATGCACTTTTTAATAGGATAATGGTTATTCAAAAGGTATAATATCACAAATCTCTAAGCAAAAACCTTCAATTTTTCTGACTGAAATTTGTATTTGTGTTGAGTACTCATTTGATCTAATAATAGAAAATGATCCAGTCACTTTCAGAGAAATTCATAAAGAATAAGGACATTCAGAGTTAAATTCAGTTCAGGATTGCAACCATCCTGCTGCATTCGTCTCCTCACGGTGCTGTCTAAATTCAGGTGATCTTATTTAATTTCCTGGCGGTGATGAGGCAGAGGAACATGAACTGGACGAATTCTATGTATGTTCAGGGTTTTAATGTTTCTGATTTAATGTTCCAGGTAATTAGAAATAGAAATAGAAATTGTGTCTTACAGTTTTCACTGCACAATTTTTTAAACTAAATAATAGTGAAAGGGAATATAAAGGAAGGGAAAAGTAATGTGTGGGAAATATCAGGAAGGGAGATAGAACATAAAGACTCCTAACTCTGGGAAACAAACTCGGGGTGGTGGAAGGGGAGAAGGGTGGGGGTCGGGGGGAATGGGTGACGGGCACTGAGGGGGACACTTGACGGGATGAGCACTGGGTGTTTTTCTGTATGTTGGTAAATTGAACACCAATAAAAATTAATTTATAAAAAAAATAAAATAAAAATAAAATAAATCCTATAAGTGGAAAAAATATGTTAAAAACAAAACAAAACAAAAAGTGAGTGGCACTTAAACTAACCAAAGCCTCTGCCCCTGGATGAACAATCATCTGGATTGCTAGTCTAGCAATCCAAAAATCTGATCAATGGTATTTCCTCTCAAAAAGCATCGGATCTCCTTGATTTACTAAAGATAAACAGAGTGATTTTTAAAAATTTTAGATAATACCAAAAGGTCACAAAATAAAAAATTTATCTCCCTCTCTTTCTCTTTACCATAAATTCCTACCTGTCCCCTACCCGGCTTTATTATAAAATCAGGGATTGACAAATGATAGCCCATCTGTGGTTTGTTTGCTTATGTCTTTAAATATAAAGTTTATTGGAACCAAATCTAGCCCTCTGCTTCTTTTTTGTAAATAAAGTTTTATTTAAACCCAGCCACTCCAATTTCTTTTATGTATTATCTATGACTTCTTCCTTGATTTAATGGCAGAGTTGACTCTAGGGGACTATATGGCCTAAGACATTTTATAATCTGCCACCCCTTTTTTAATTTTGTTCATTTATGAGAGAAAGGGAGATCATGAAGGAGGGGGAAGCAATGGGAGAGGGAGAGGCAGACACCCCACTGAATGGGGAACCTGGAAACAGGGCTCCATCCTAGGACCCTGAGATCATGACCTGAGCCAAAGTCAGATGCTTAACTGACTGAGCCACCCAGATGCTCCCTTAAAGAAAAAGAGCTGACCCCCAAGACATGACAGCATGCTATTTTACCTAGTTCTTTTAACAGTAGACATACATTCAATATAGAGGTCTACTTCTTTCTTCATGGTATTGGAATAGCATTATTCCATTCCATTGTTTAAACAAATTCCATAATTTGTTCAACCAGTCTTTGAGGTTGTTTTCTGGTCTTTCCTACTGTAAAAGATCTGTTGACAGTTTTTACAAGTAAAATTATTGAATGTGTTTCTTTTAATAAATATTGTCTAATCATCAAATCTAACATCTTATGCAACCTTCACCAAAGTGACACTTCTCTTGCTCTCCCTTCTGTTTAGATCATGCTGGACAGAGAAATATAGCCAAAGATTATAAATGAGATAAGAAATATAATAAGGTAGGTATAACACAGCACAATCTCTGCAACAAAAAAAAAAAGTGACTTCAAAATAAAGTTCACATTTGCATAGATGAAAAGGTGAAAAGGAAGAATGAAATCACACCACATGGCTTTTTTAAGGAGTTAAGGAAAAATAGAAAGTTTTATTTTGTGATTATTTAACAGGAAAAAATCATTTATATTCTCCCAGAATTCATTTATATATTAGGTTAAATTATAGTTTCAAATGTGGGTAAATATGTCTTTAGTTGCAAAATTTCAGAGACAGGCTGTGCTTTTTCCTGGTAAAAGTCCAGCCCAGTAAGAAGTTCCACATCACGGACCCGAGCAACATGGGCTTGCCATCTTTCTTCAATCCAAACGGCTTCTGGTTTACCTTCCTATAAAAGAGAAACAAAAGACTGTTTTTTCAAAGGGCATTATTTTTCATTCACAGAAAAATCTTTTATCATTTAGAAAGTCTCCTTTTGCCTGGGATTTTCTTATTTTTAATTGGTGTTCAATTTGCCAACATATAAAATAACACCCAGTGCTCATCCCGTCAAGTGCCCACCTCAGTGCCCATCACCCAGTCACCCCCCCACCCCCCACCCACCTCCCCTTGCACCCCTAGTTCGTTTCCCAGAAAAAGGTGTCTCTCATGTTCTGTCCCCCTTTCTGATATTTCCTACTCATATTTATCTCCTTTCCACTTTATTCCCTTTCAACAATGTTTATATTCCCCAAATTAATGAGACCATATAATGTTTGTCCTTCTCTGATTGACTTATTTCACTCAGCATAATACCCTCCAGTTCCATCCGCGCTGAAGCAAATGGTGGGTATTTGTCATTTCTAATGGCTGAGTAATATTCCATTGTATACATAGACCACAGCTTCTTTATCCATTCATCTTTCGATGGACACCGAGGCTCCTGCCACTGTTTGGCTATTGTGGACATTGCTGCTAGAAACATCAGGGTGCAGGTGTCCCAGCATTTCACTGCATCTGTATCTTTGGGGTAAACCCCAGCAGTCCAATTGCTGGGCCGTAGGGCAGGTCTATTTGGAACTCTTTGCGGAACCTCCACACAGTTTTTCAGAGTGGCTGCACCAGTTCACATTCCCACCAACAGTGCAAGAGGGTTCCCCTTTCTCCACATCCTCTCCAACATTTGTGGTTTCCTGCCTGGTTAATTTTCCCCATTCTCACTGGTGTGAGGTGGTATCTCATTGTGGTTTTGATTTGTATTTCCCTCACGTCCAAGGATGCAGAGCATATTCTCATGTGCTTGTTGGTCATGTGTATGTCTTCCTCTGTGAGATTTCTGTCCATGTCTTTTGCCAATTTCATGATTGGATTGTCTGTTTCTTTGCTGTTGAGTTTAAGAAGTTCTTTATAGATCTTGGAAACTAGCCCTTTATCTGATATGTCATTTGCAAATATCTTCTCCCATTCTGTAGGTTGTCTTTTAGTTTTGTTGACTGTATCCTTTCCTGTGCAAAAGCTTCTTATCTTGATGAAGTCCCAATAGTTCATTTTTGCTTTTGTTTCTTTTGCCTTCGTGGATGTATCTTGCAGGAAGTTACTGTGGCCGAGATCAAAAAGGGTGTTGCCTGTGTTCTATAGGACTTTGATGGAATCTTGTCTCACATTTAGATCTTTCATCCATTTTGAGTTTATCTTTGTGTATGGTGTAAGAGAATGGTCCAGTTTCATTCTTCTGCATGTGGATTCCAATTTTCCTAGCACCATTTATTGAAGAGACTGTCTTTTTTTCAGGGGATAGTCTTTCCTCATTTGTCAAACATTAGTTGACCATAGAGTTGAGGACAACTTCTGGATTCTCAATTCTGTTCCATTGATCTATGTGTCTGTTTTTGTGCCAGTACCACACTGTCTTGATGACCACAGCTTTGTAGTACAACCTGAAATCTGGCATTGTGATGCCCCCAGCTATGGTTTTCTTTTTTAAAATTCCCCTGGCTATTCGGGGTCTTTTCTGATGCCACACAAATCTTAAGATAACTTGTTCCAACTCTCTGAAGAAAGTCCATAGTATTTTGATATGGATTGCATTAAATTGTAAATTGCCCTGGGCAACATTGACATTTTCACAATATTAATTCTTCTAATCCATAAGCATGGAATATTTTTCCATCTCCTTGTGTCTTCCTCAATTTCTTTCAGAAGTGTTCTATAGTTTTTAGGGTATGGATCCTTTACCTCTTTGGTTAGGTTTATTCCTAGGTATCTTATGCTTTTGGGTGCAATTGTAAATGGGATTGACTCCTTAATTTCTCTTTCCTCAGTCCCATTGTTAGTGTATAGAAATGCCACTGACTTCTGGGCATTGATTTTGTATCCTGCCACGCTGCCAAATTGCTCTATGAGTTGTAGCATTCTTGGGGTGGAGTGTTTTGGGTTTTCTATGTACATTACCAGGTTATCTGCGAAGAGGGAGAGTTTGACTTCCTCTTTGCCGATCTGAATGCCTTTTATTTCTTTTTGTTGTCTGATTGCTGAAGCTAGGACTTCTAGTACTATGTTGAATAGCAGTGGTGAGAGTGGACATCCCTGTGTTGTTCCTGATTAGATAACTTTCAAATCATCCTGAAAACCTATGATTTTGACCTGAGATTTGAAGAGAGAATAGCTGGAATGCTACAGTGAGTAGAGTTAACACTCCTATCAACGCAAGAAAATGTTTTTAAAAAAAAAAGAAACAAAAATAAATAAATAAAAAAGCATCCGGGGGGGGGGGGTCCCTCGCAAGGAGCCGGGCTAAGACCAGGTGGCCAGTGTTCCCAGGACAAGAAGGCCCAGTCCCGGAGAAGCATGAACTTTACCAATCTTCCGGGACAAAGAGGCGCTCAGAGGGAACTCGGACAGGATCCCAGGAAGGGCAGTGATGCCCTCGGGCTCCCAGGGGCACTAACAGAGGAACTGCGCCCCAGGGGAGAGCACGCCATACACCGCGGACTGAGCTCCCTAAAGGGTTGGAGCGAGTGCCTGGCAGGGCCCCAGGAGCAGCTCAGGTGGCGGGTCGGCGGCGGCTCTGGTCCGAGGGGGCTTCCTCCACTGAGAGCGCAATTCCAGCAACACGTGCCCCAGAGCCCAGGGCGGGGGACACAGCCCAGGATCCAGCAAGGACAAGGATCCCCTTGGACAGGCGGAGGCCGGGAGGACACAGGGTAGCAAGGACGCTCCTGCTGCCAGGCAGCCCCAAGAATATTTATGCCCCGAATGTGGGAGCTGCCAAGTATATCAATCAATTAATAACCAAAGTAAAGACATAATACACTTATACTTGGTGACTTAAATGCAGCACATTCTACAATCAACAGGTTTTCTAAGTACAACATCTCTGAAGAAACAAGAGCTTTAAATGATACACTGGACCAGATGGATTTCACAGGTATTTACAGAACTTTACATCCAAACTCAACTGCATACGCATTCTTCTCAAGTGCACATGGAACTTTCTCCAGAATAGACCACATTCTGGGTCTTCATGGACACCAAACCAGGTCTGGGTCTTCATGGACACCAAAAGATTGGGATCGTCCCCTGCATATTGTCAGACCATAGTGCTTTGAAACTAGAACAAAATCACAACAAAGAGTTTAGAAGGGTTTCAAACACATGGAGGTTAAGGACCATCCTCCTAAAAGATGAAAGGGTCAACCAGGAAATTAAGGAAGAATTAAAAAGATTCATGGAAACTAATGAGAATGAAGATACAACCGTTCAAAATTTTTGGGATGCAGCAAAAGCAGTCCTGAGGGGGAAATACATCGCAATACAAGCATCCATTCAAAAACTGGAAAGAACTTAAATACAAAAGCTCACCTTACACATAAAGGAGCTAGAGAAAAAGCGGCAAATGGACCCACGCCCAGCAGAAGAAGAGAGTTAATTAAAATTCGAGCAGAACTAAATGAAATCGAGACCAAAAGAACTGTGGAACAGATCAACAGAACCAGGACTTGGTTCTTTGAAAGAATTAATAAGATAGATAAACCATTAGCCAACCTTATTAAAAAGAAGAGAGAAGACTCAAATTAATAAAATCATGAATGAGAAAGGAGAGATCATTACCAACACCAAGGAAATACAAACGATTTTAAAATCATACTATGAACAGCTCTACGACAATAAATCAAGCAATCTAGAAGAAATGGACGCATTCCTGGAAAGCCACAAACTACCAAAACTGGAGCAGGAAGAAATAGAAAACCTGAACAGGCCAATAACCAGGGAGGAAATTGAAGCAGTCATCAAAAACCTCCCAAGACACAAGAGTCCAGGGCCAGATGGCTTCCCAGGGGAATTCTATCAAACATTTAAAGAAGAAACCATACCTATCCTACTAAAGCTGTTTGGAAAGATAGAAAGAGATGGAGTACTTCCAAATTCGTTCTATGAGGCCAGCATCACCTTAATTCCGAAACCAGACAAAGACCCCACCAAGAAGTAGAATTACAGACCAATATCCCTGATGAACATGGATGCAAAAATTCTCAACAAGATACTAGCCAATAGGATCCAACATCATATTAAGAAAATTATTCACCATGACCAAGTAGGATTTATCCCCGGAACACAAGGCTGGTTCAACACTCGTAAAACAATCATTGTGATTCACCATATCAGCAAGAGAAAAACCAAGAACCATATGATCCTCTCATTAGATGCAGAGAAAGCATTTGATAAAATACAGCATCCATTCCTGATCAAAACACTTCAGAGTGTTGGGATAGAGGGAACTTTCCTAGACATCTTAAAAGCCATCTACGGAAAGCCCACAGCAAATATCATTCTCAATGGGGAAGCACTGGGAGCCTTTCCCCTAAGATCAGGAACAAGACAGGGATGTCCACTCTCACCACTGCTATTCAACATAGTCCTGGAAGTCCTAGCCTCAGCAATCAGACAACAAAAAGACATTAAAGGCATTCAAATTGGTAAAGAAGAAGTCAAACTCTCCCTCTTCACCAATGACATGATACTCTACACAGAAAACCCAAAAGCCTCCACCCCAAGATTGCTAAAACTCATACAGCAATTTGGTAGCTTGGCAGGATACAAAATCAATGCCCAGAATACAATGGCATTTCTATACACTAACAATGAGACTGAAGAAAGAGAAATTAAGGAGTCAATCCCATTTACAATTGCACCCAAAAGCATAAGATACCTAGGAATAAACCTAACCAAAAAGGTAAAGGATATATACCCTAAAAACTATAGAACACTTCTGAAAAAAATTGAGGAAGACACAAAGAGATGGAAAAATATTCCATGCTCATGGATTGGCAGAATTAATATTGTGAAAATGTCAATGTTACCCAGGGCAATGTACACGTTTAATGCAATCCCTATCAAAATACCATGGACTTTCTTCAGAGAGTTAGAACAAATTATTTTAAGATTTGTGTGGAATCAGAAAAGACCCCGAATAGCCAGGGGAATTTTAAAAAAGAAAACCATAGCTGGGGGCATCACAATGCCAGATTTCAGGTTGTACTGCAAACCTGTGGTCATCAAGACAGTGTGGTACTGGCACAAAAAGACACATAGATCAATGGAACAGAATAGAGAATCCAGAAGTGGACCCTGAACTTTATGGTCAACTAATATTGGATAAAGGAGGAAAGACTTTCCATTGGAAGAAAGACAGTCTCTTCAATAAATGGTGTTGGGAAAATTGGACATCCACATGCAGAAGAATGAAACTGGACCACTCTGTTGCACCAGACACAGAGATAAACTCAAAATGGATGAGAGATCTAAATGTGAGACAAGATTCCATCAAAATCCTAGAGGAGAACACAGGCAACACCCTTTTTGAACTTGGCCACAGTAACTTCTTGCAAGATACATCCACAAACGCAAAAGAAACAAAAGCAAAAATGAACTATTGGGACTTCATCAAGATAAGAAGCTTTTGCACAGCAAAGGATACAGTCAACAAAACTAAAAGACAACCTACAGAATGGGAGAAGATATTTGCAAATGACATATCAGATAAAGGGCTAGTTTCCAAAATCTATAAAGAACTTCTTAAACTCAACACCAAAGAAACAAACAATCCAATCATGAAATGGACAAAAGACATGAACAGAAATTTCATAGAAGAAGACATATACGTGGCCAACTAGCACATAAGAAAATGCCCCACATCACTGGGCATCAGGGAAATACAAATTAAAACCACAATGAGATACCACCTCACACCAGTGAGAATGGGGAACATTAAGAAGGCAGGAAACAACAAATGTTGGAGAGGATGTGGAGAAAGTGGAATCCTCTTGCACTGTTGGTGGGAATGTGAACTGGCACAGCCACTCTGGAAAACTGTGTGGAGGTTCCTCAAAGAGTTCCAAATAGATCTGCCCTACAACCCTACAATCCAGCAATTGCACTGCTGGGGATTTGCTCCAAAGATACAGATGCAATGAATGCCGGGACACCTGCACCCTGATGTTCATAGCAGTAATGTCCACAATAGCCAAACTGGAAAAATCCTCGGTGTCCATCAAAAGATGAATGGAGAAAGAAGATGTGGTCTATGTATACAATGGAATATTACTCAGCCATTAGAAACTACAAATACCCACCATGTGCTTCAGCGTGGATGGAACTGGAGGGTATTATGCTGAGTGAAGTAAGTCCATTGGAGAAGGACAAACATTATATGGTCTCATTAATTTGGGGAATATAAAAATTATTGAAAGGGAATAAAGGGGAAAGGAGAAAAATGAGTGAAAATATCAGTGATGGTGATGAAACCTGAGATACCTAACTCTGGGAAGTGCACAAGGGGTAGTGGAAAGGGAGGTGGACGGGGGGTTGGGGTGACTGGGTGATGGGCACTGAGCGGGGCACGTGGCAGGATGAGTACTGGGTGTAATGCTAATGTTGGCAAATTGAACTCCAATAAAAAAAATTTGAAAAATTTTTTCTGGTAGAAGGCAATAAAGCCTAGACCAGGGAGAGCCATGGTTTCTTCTTTGCATACCCATTTTCATCAATCCATAGTAGCTACCTAGACTCTGATATAAAGAACTAAGGGGCAGCCGCGGTGGCGCAGCGGTTTAGCGCCGCCTGCAGGCCAGGGCGTGATCCTGGAGACCCTCGATTGAGTCCCAAGTCAGGCTCTCTGTATGATGCCTGCTTCTCCCTCTGCCTGTGTCTCTGCCTCTCTCTCTGTCTCTATGAATAAATAAATAAAATCTTTAAAAAAAGAAATCTTTCTAAAAAAAAGAGAACTACTAAATTCTGATTCAATGATAACCAGTACCACGTCGTATTAGCTACCTTTGTCTGCCACTGGAAGAGTTAGCAAAGAATGATGACTTACCATTTTTTGGAAACCCTTGCCCACACTAGGACTATGAGAGACGCACTGCTTAGCCTGTAGCCTTTCCTCTCCATCTTTAGTCATTGAAAGGCCATTCAACATTCAAGTTAAAATGCTGTCTTCAACACCCAATTAGAATGTCACCTTCTCTATTCTTTGAAATCCTATGGTAATTTTATCTATCCCTCTTTGTGACAATTATCTCATCCTCCTTCTTATATGAGGCATTCAAGGGCTAAACTGTGAGCCCCCTTTGATAGAATTCATGTCTAATTTATTGATGTATCTCCCACAATACACAGTATGGTGAAGGCAGTTATGTGTTGAACACCTGAACACCATTGAGATGAATCCCAATCTGGCCTGGAACCAAAGCTTTAATTTCCAGTCTCTACTAGCCTGTGGGATTTTTCCATGTGAACACCCATTTCTACAAAGAATGTGGCCTAAATTTAACTGTCTTAGCTACTTGCCAAAATAGTTCTCATTCCTAATTTCCATCTTTTTTTTTCCTAATTACCTACATTTAAAATCTGATTCATCTTCGAGTATCCCTTCTTCTTTAGCTGTTGCACACAATCAGTTCCAGACCTTTTCTCCATTGAAAGGTATTCTCAATCCTCTCAATCTGTTTCAAATTGTGCCCATTTTCAGGGCCCGGCCCTACTCTTTCATTTTTTATAACCTTCCGTTATTGATTATTCCAGCCAAATGTGTCTTGAATTTGAAACACTAAATCCTTATAACATTATTTAGCAGTTATTCCAACTTTGGATTTAGCAATTAAAGCAACTTTGTGACATCTCTTATTTTTTATTTGTAAAATAACTTTTCTGGGACGCCTGGATGGCTCAGCAGTTGAGTGTTTCCCTTTAGCTCATGTCCTGATCCCGGAATCTGGGATCAAGTCCCACATCAGGCTCCTTGTGGGAAGCCTGCTTCTCCCACTGTCTCTGCCTCTCTCTCACACCCTCTCTCTGTCTCTCATGAATAAACAAATAAAATCTTTTTAAAAACATAAAATAAATAAAATAAAATAACTTTTCTATAATAAGCTGACCCATTCGTGTCTATATTTCATTTATTCTTATTTACATTTCATTTATATAACTCATTTTAAAAATTTTTATTAATGGAGAGAGAGAGAGAAAGAGGCAGAGACACAGGCAGAGGGAGAAGCAGGCTCTATGCAGGGAGCCCGACGTGGGACTCAATCAAATATATATGCAAGTTTAAGTAACTATTTACATACCATTTTCCTTAATCCATAAAAATACTGAAGTAGACTAACACAGGATGTTTTTAAAAAGTGTTATTTTAACTCATTGTCTATGTGTCCATAATTAATCTCAGACCTCATGTTCCAAGTTGATGGATTTTTTGTATTTCCATATTCATTCAGAAAACTTTGAGTGCCAACTTTGGCACAAAACTCTCAATTTTCTGTATTAAGAATAAAAATATTAATACAATATCACCCCTTCCCTTATGAATATGAATAAAGTATATATAAATTTAATACATAAGATATGCATATATAAACACTTGTTCATGTAGGGATATACATATTTAAATTGACATCAATTACATAAAGATAGTAATAGTCTAAGGAAAAGATTAAGAATGAGGTAATTTGGGCAGCCTGGGTGGCTCAGCGGATTAGTGCCACCTTCAGCCCAGGGCCTGATCTTGGAGACCTGGGATCGAGTCCCACATCGGGCTCCCGGTGTGGAGCCTGCTTCTGCCTTTGCCTGTGTCTCGGCCTCTCTCAATCTTTAGTACAACTCTATCCACAAAACAACTAAAAAATATGTTGCAGTCAAAGCCACTTTGATGAAAGCCTGGAGGAGCTGAGACTAATCATTTTCTAAGTTCCTGAGGACTCTCCAGGAGCAGACTCACCGGACAGCTCTCAACATTGGTAGGTCGGTGAGGGATAATAAAAGGTAGGACATCCAACCACCCAGGGCAGGCATTGGGGGTGTGGCTCCGGTTTTTGCAACTCGTCAACATCACAAAGTAGTGCGTTGGGATGGGAACACTAGTGTTCGTTAGGTATCTACAAACACAATGGAAAAGATCTGATGTTATTATACTTTTGCTTCTAAAACTAATAAATGTTGTTACACATTTTTAAAGAAATGTTATAGTAAAAATATAGTCTAGAAAGTACAAAATCTTATCACATGATTTTAGACTTCCATAAGCCAGAACAGAACTTTATAGAAGTCCAAACTTGGTCATTATAATACTAAGGTAAAATATGAGAATACCAAGGAAAGCAGACCATGATATTACGCCTCCTGTGTTTCCTAGTTTTGTTGACTCTATACTTCATAGTGACATTTTACAGTAGAACAAGGACTGGAAACAAAGAAACCCAAATTCCAACTGGAGCACTATTGCAAGATGATTGGGCGAGTGCTAATCCTCTCACATTCTAAGACTTTGTAAGTTTCCTCAAGTTTAACATGGAGGTGATCCTGTACTACCAACTTCACAGTGCAGACATGGGGATAGATCATACAACCGATACGACAGTCCTTCAGTTTTAGATAATGAACATGAAAGTGCTTTTAAAAGTTTTAAGTGCCAATTACGAGCCCACTAAAAGAAATATGACTGCTGGGGATCCCTGGGTGGCTCAGTGGTTTAGCCCCTGCCTTTGGCCCAGGGCGCGATCCTGGAGTCCTGGGATTGAGTCCCACGTCGGGCTCCCTGCATGGAGCCTGCTTCTCCCTCCCCCTGTGTCTCTGCCTTTCTCTCTCTCTATGTCTATCACAAATGAATAAATAAATCTTAAAAAGAAAAGAAATATGACTGCTATAAATAGTGATATTATAGTGATTTTAGGATTTCTACATGAACTCATAAGGTTTGTATTCTGGCTTTCCCACTTATTAGCTGTGGAACATAAATAAGATACTTAACCTCTCTATATCTCAGTTTCTCCATCTCTAAATAGGGGGGCTAACAGAATCTAACATAGGAATGTTTTGTGGACTAAATGACATGTATGTGTTTAAAAAGATACTTATGTAGTAAAGTGCTATCAAAGTGTTTGCTAGAATTATTAAATGGTGAAATGAAGGATTAATAAGCACTAAAATAAGGACAAGACAAATGAAACAGATAAAGGCCATACACTGAGTTGTCATAAATGTTCCTCTATCAAAAGCTGTAGGTAGAGGGACGCCAGGGTGGCTCAGTGGTTGGGTATCTGGCTTTAGCTCAGGGCATGATCCCAGGATCCTGGGATCGAGTCCTACATCAGGCTCCCTCCAGGGAGCCTGCTTCTCCCTCTGCCTATATCTCTGCCTCTCGCTTGTCTCTCATGAGTAAATAAAAATCATTTTAAAAAAAAAAGGTATAGGTAGAAACCATTGCATTACACAATCTAGGCTCAGACAGCATAATTGTTTAGTTTGGTCCTTCATACACTTTGATAATAAAAGAAATAATGGATAAAATTTCTAAACCTCTCTATTCCTGTGTGCTGCATTCAAAGGTAATTCTTAGCAATGTATTATGACCAGGTTTGGTACGAAGACATACAAGTTAACACAACTGGTTTTCTAGGGGAAACCTCTACCCTCTCCTGGGAGATAGTTTATGAATCATCCACTATGGACAATATTATGAATCATCACAACTTGTTTTTTTTTTAATTCATTTATGTGCTGGCTCTATATTTATTGATAGTACAGTGAGTCGTTCTTATCTCTTTAACCTTTACAAAATCACATTTTCCCTATGCCCATTTATTTAGAAATTTCCTAAATAAAAATTTTGCTAATTTTTCTTTGCACATTAGTCTAGATATTTGCCATATAAATATTTTGCAGTTATTTATAGACCAGTTGAAGATAGTCAATAATAACATCCCTATGTAAATATATTGTGTAATATTTAGAAGACTAAGCTTTTATTTAGAATACTGAGGTTTCCCCTCATGATACCCTATTGCTAAATCAAAAAATCCATTTGTTTGCAAATTACTTACCCTGTGATTTCATTTGGAGCATCAAAATGACCATCATAATTATAATCAAATACTGGTCCACTAACCACATTTACTCCATTTCTTTCCATGGAGAGTTTTACAAGAAGAAAACTGTGGAAGTAATCCCACATTTCTAAAAATAATAGAGTAAGACGTTAAAAATATCTACCTTTTCAGATCCAGGAAATAGAGAGATCCCCCCCTAAAATCAATAAAAACCATTCAACACCTCGTATTTTAATAGTGAAGCTTGCAAATTCCAAAGATAAGGAGAAGATCCTTAAAACAGCAAGAGAAAAAAAGTCCCTGACTTTTATGGGGAGGAGTATTAGGGTAACAACAGACCTCTCCACAGAGACCTGGCAGGCCAGAAAGGGCTGGCAGGATATATTCAGGGTCCTAAATGAGAAGAACATGCAACCAAGAATACTTTATCCAGCAAAGCTCTCATTCAAAATGGAAGGAGAGATAAAGAGCTTCCAAGACAGGCAGGAACTGAAAGATATGTGACCTCCAAACCAGCTCTGCAAGAAATTTTAAGGGGGACTCTTAAAATTCCCCTTTAAGAAGAAGTTCAGTGGAACAATCCACAAAAACAAGGACTGAATAGATATCATGATGACACTAAACTCATATCTGTCAATAGTAACTCTGAACGTGAACAGGCTTAATGACCCCATCAAAAGGCGCAGGGTTTCAGACTGGATAAAAAAGCAGGACCCATCTATTTGCTGTCTGCAAGAGACTCACTTTAGACAAAAGGACACCTACAGCCTGAAAATAAAAGGTTGGAGAACCATTTACCGTCAAATGGTCCTCCAAAATATCTACCTTTGTTGAACATGGAAATATTTTCTATAATAGGGAGGTACATTTAAATAGCATCAAATTGTATTTTAATAATTGCCAGTGGTGATTAGGTAATTCTGCAAAACAGTCCATGTAACAAAAATAATAGTCGCCTTGATGGGGGTGCCTGGGTGGCTCAGTTGGTTGTATGTCTGCCTTCAGCTCAGGTCATGATCTCAGGGTCCTGGGATCAAACCCTGCTTTGGGCTCCCTGCTCAGCAAGGAATCTGCTCCTCCCTCAGCGCCTCCACTCCTTCTATTTTTTTTTTCTCTCTCTCTCTAATAAGTAAATAAACAAAATCTTAGAAAAATAGTCACATTGATGACACTTCCTGTTGCTGATGTAGTTGCAGTCTTGAAATTAAGTAAAATATTTCCTTTTTAAAAAATTATTTATTTATTCATGAGAGAGAGAGAGGCAGAGACATAGAGAGAAGAAGAAGCAGGAGCCTGATGCAAGACTCAATCCCAGGACCCTGGGATCACACCCTGAACCGAAGGCAGATGCTCATCCACTGAGCTACCCAGTTATCCCAAGTAAAATATGTTTCCAAATTCTTTCCTAGTGCTGAGGTGCTTTGGGGACAGTGATATCAAATAGTGGTCAGAATATACACACTACTTTATTAATTACGATTCTAGGGACAAACACATTTCACATACTTATGGTAAGTGTCAGTAAAATTTTGTTTTGTGACTAGCCATTTACAGCTAAATTAGATTAAAAACAAATTATTGAAGTTCTAGTCACAAGGCATCCAAAATTGAGGTAAGTTGAAAGAAAGAAAACTATGTCAGAGATCCTTCCTATTTCTATATTAAAGCATTAGAACAAATGACTCAATATCAGGGACAAATTGCAAACAACATCAAAAAGATGTGTTTAGTTTATAAGCTCATAAAGCCATTTAGATGTTTTTAAATTAATAATCTAAATGTATACTTACTTTTAAATGCTGTATACATAGGGACCAAATTACTTGTGATTAAAGCATCATATTGACTATCAGAAGTCCTGTTGTTTGCTGTAAAACAAATGGATTTGATTAACTCTAGCTAGAAGAGAAAATATAACAAAATACGTAATTAGCAAAATACTATTACATACCAATGAAAATTTATTAGCAGTTGAAATATAGGAATACTAAGTACTCTCCAGTAAAGGTTATAAATAAGGCCAGCAGTTTCATACATTTGATACCTATAGGTTGAATGGTGACCTTCAGAAAGATATGTCCAAGTCCTAATCCCTTGTACCCGTGAATGTGATACATAGGAAAATTGGGTCTTTACACATAGAGTTATGGGTCTCAAGATGAGATTTATCTTGGATTGATTGGATTTATCCAGGATCCTGGGATCACGCCCTGAGCCAAAGCCAGATACCCAACCACTGAGCCACCCAGGTGTCCCATCTGTAGGTATTTTAATAAGATATATCAGTTTATTTATCCTAAGTCTGTGTTAGGTATTTAAATTGATATACTACGTACTTTCACCAAGCTTTTTTTTCCCCCACTCTAAAAATCCCTAAGTTATAAGAGTAAATCCATTCCCAGAAGCTGAAATTGCTGAAAATCGTATTGAGTGAGTTAATAAAAATGGCATTTCCTGCTGAATAAGGAAGAGATTTGAGTTCAGAAAAAATGACACTGGCTTTTGCATGTTCCCAAGAGAGATGTTTTCTAAAAATAATAAATAAATATATGTGAAGTTCATTCAGCTGCTTAATCTACGGTATGAAATTGATGGACATGTGCATGCTCCATGTGTCACAGGCCCGAATTCCAGCCTGATTTCTTGCTACAGGCAGAGCTGCATGCTCCATGCAGACTTTATCTTGGGTAGCAGACAGAAAAAAATGTTTTTTTTAGATGGCTTGTGTCCCTTTCCAAAGAATCTTCATTCAGTTTTAAAATTAAACTAAACCTGCCAAATTCTCTGAACATCTCAGCTAGATTAGAGCTGATGTGTGGTTCCCACTGCAAAATTTATTAGTCTTTCTAATAGCTGTTGCTTGGCTATAGGTCACCCTACAACCACTGGAAGCCTCCTAGGCAGCTAGTTTTGCCCAAGCAGGTAGTTTTGGTGGGGGGAGAATATGTTTAAGGCACACGCCCACATCCAGCTAATGAGGGCTTTCTAAAGTGCTGCCCTAAAAAAGTCATACTAACCAGGAGGATAGAGGAAGCCATGGGTGATATTCTTGTCTGCTAAATAAAAGGAACACTTTTGGCTTTCAGAAGGAGCAACTCTGACATCAGCCCGCAGACAGCCTTGGACAGTGGGAGGAAGAGGTGATGTGTCTCCCTGTTGAAAGAGAGAAAAAGAAAAAAAAAAGTTACGCCCACAGTTGTGGCTAACCCACACCTTATATGGTTTGTAACTTCCCTAGAATGTTTTTCATTTAACCTTTTCCTATCCTTTTTTCTTAGTGAATCAGGTCTACGCAAGCAATGGAAATGAGTGTCTTCAATGTTTTCTTCTGTGGTTCCCTTCTGGTTAGGGACAGTGGGAGGGCAAATCAAATACATCCAGGAAAGGAATATTTGCAGAATAAAATCCTAAATTAAGAGCAAATGAATAATGAGAGCTCCTGCTAAAAAAAAATTCTTTTCAGGATCTAATTTTTAGGTGGTAATGACATATGGTGTATTTACAAGTAAATATTGAAAGTAAAATAAAAATAATTCCTTTTAAAAATACACATACGAGGGATACCTGGGTGGTTTGAGTGTCTGCCTTCGACTCATGTGATCCCAGGAACTGGGATTAAGTCCCACATCGGGCTCCTGCAGGGAGCCTACTTCTCCCTCTGCCTGTGTCTCTGCCTCTCTCTGTGTCTCTCATGAATGAGTAAATAAAATCTTTAAAAATATATATTAAAAAATTAAAAATAAAATACACATGAACTGTTGGGAAATCTGAGAACATATAATTCAAAGAAGCCTCAGTTTTCTGAACTTACTTATTTGGGGACTTAAAAAATTGTAGCTATGCTTCAGTCATTAGGTAATATAGGAATATTCTTTTTTGCAATTTTCCTTGTAACTCCATTTATTTTTTTTTTGTAACTCCATTTAAACACTAAAACAATAATTAATCCATTAGCAGACATCCTATAAATAGGCTGCCTAACCCAAATGTTTAAGGCACTATAGTTTTAAATCATCATATTTCAATTAGCATATAATCGTAAATAAACATTGCTATTCATTTAATTTTTCCATTTAATTTTAATTGATTCAAATGCCCAATACTGCCCATAATGTATATATTTCTTAACAAGAACCAAAAAAAGGTTTAATTAAATTAGGATATCCTTCCCCTATTTACTGCATTGTAGTTAAAGCGAAAATAACCTGGTGTCTAAACATATAGAGTAATCATTTGATAATATATTCACGTATGAAATCATCACATGGTATATTTTAAGTCTATACCATGTTTTATGCCTATTATATCAATAAAGCTGGAGAAACATAAAATGTAAAAGATGAATTCACAAAGAAAAAGGCAAAAAACACTGCACTATATACATAAGCAGGAGAGTACCATGATGAGGTATAGAATAGGTAGGAGATGAGGATGAGGGAAGTCTGCGGAAAGCCAGCCAGAGAATGTACTCCCTAACAAATTACAATACCCCAGTCGGAAAACACTATATGGAAGTTGAGTAGATTCCTCAACTTGATTGAACACATTTATCTCTGCTCCCTTCCAAAATCCCACTAAAAGAACGTTAATGATGGAAACACATAATGGATAATAAGAAATTTTCAAAAGCTGGAAATCAGATCAACATATTTGTTCACTATTGTAACATGAATTAGTAGACCACTAAGTACTGACAACAAAAAACCATGACGGGGGAAGGCACAACAGAGTGGATTCCTACTACCAAACCCCAAGGGTAAAACTTGGGAGTTTCCTAAAGACAAGCGATGTACATAGGGCCAGAAAGAAGAGACCAGGTTGAAGATAGAAAATTTACTCCCTGGAGAATTTGAACCAGAGAAATGTTCAGTCTATGGACACAAGACAGGCAAGAGAGCAGGTGCACCATATTAAAAGCAATGGGATTAAATACAAATGTATATACTGGATGGTAAGACTCCTCCCATTCTCATTGCTCACAGGAATGCTGCCTGATTCTATATGCTGGGTCAGATTAAAATTGTCTTTTCTACATGAAAGACTCCTAACTCTGGGAAACGAACTAGGGGTGTGGAAGGGGAGGTGGGCGGGGGGTGGGGGTGACTGGGTCGTGGGCACTGAGTTGGGCACTTGATGGGATGAGCACTGGGTATTATTCTGTATGTTGACAAATTGAACACCAATAAAAAATAAATTTATTTTGTTTTAAAGTGTCTTTTCTTTGGGAAACAAACCAGCCTAAAAGGAAAACTAGATACTTACAATTGGAAATTCTCCCAAAAAATGGCTGGTTCCTTTCCTGAACAACCTATCAGTCTATCACTAGGCCAGCCTCAGCCATGAAGCTTAGCATCTCTCCCTTCCATATAAAATTACAACCAAGGATCACCAAATATTTTGTCAGGGTTGAGGAAGAACCAAGATAAAAAGCAGACAATGCAGAGAGAAGAGAAAACTCGCTCCTTGGAGAGATGAGAGTATGAAAGGCATCAATATAGAAAGAAGAGAAAGCTATAGAAAAGCAGAAACAGCTCTTTGGATTTAAAAGAAAATATGGCAACAGAAATAAAATAATCAGTAATATTCGTAAGATGAAGTTGCAAATATCTTTCAAAAGTAAAATTAAAGACAAAAGATGGAAAAAATTAGGGAACATATAAAAATATTAGACAGTCAGTGCAGGAAATGTTATGTCCTAGTAACTTGAAGAATAATTATCTCTAAAATTCTAAAGCTAAACCATCCAATAACTATACAGATAGAACAAGAATATTTAAGATGCATAAAGTCTCAAAAACATACGTTTCCTTCTTTTTTTTAATTTTTATTTATTTATTATTATAGTCACAGAGAGAGAGAGAGAGAGAGGCAGAGACACAGGCAGAGGGAGAAGCAGGCTCCATGCACTGGGAGCCCGATGTGGGATTCGATCCCAGGTCTCCAGGATCGTGCCCTGGGCCAAAGGCAGGCGCCAAACCTCTGCGCCACCCAGGGATCCCTGTTTCCTTCTTGCATTCTCAGGAAGTTCCTGAGTGATAGAACCCACAAAACCCAAAAATAAACCAAGAAATATGAAGATATTTGTATTAGAGGCATGGATTAGCTCCCACCATTTATTTCACTCTCCTAGTTGCAGACACTGGAAAGCTAAAAACATTTGTTTATATTGTTTCAAAAACACATCACAGTAAACAGTTCTGAATGACAAAGGGGCATGTGAAGATGTCATAAAATGGGAGAACCAAACCAACAGTATCAATTGTGAGCCCCAGAGACAAAAAGAATATTGTGAGTTGATGTTTCCTACCACAGGTCTTTATCCTTTTACTATAAAACTTCACGTATTGTGGATGGAACTGGATGGTATTATGCTGAGTGAAATAAGTCAATCGGAGAAGGACAAACATTATATGGTCTCATTCATTTGGGGAATATAAAAAATACTGAAAGGGAATAAAGGGGAAAGGAGAAAAAATAAGTGGGAAATATCAGAAAGGGAGACAGAATGTATACAATGGAATATTCCTCAGCCATTAGAAACAACAAATACCCACCATTTGTTTCAACGTGGATGGAACTGGAGGGTATTATGCTGAGTGAAGTAAGTCAATCGGAGAAGGACAAACAGTGTATGTTCTCATTCATTTGGGGAATATAAACAATAGTGAAAGGGAACATAAGGGAAGGGAGAAGAAATGTGTGGGAAATATCAGAAAGGGAGACAGAACATAAAGACTCCTAACTCTGGGAAACGAACTAAGGGTGGTGGAAGGGGAGGAGGGCGGGGGTTGGGGGTGAGTGGGTGACGGGCACTGAGGGGGACACTTGACAGGATGAGCACTGGGTGTTATTCTGTATGTTGGTAAATTGAACACCAATAAAAAATTAATTTATAATAATAAAAAAAGAAGAAGAAAAGAAAAAAGATTCTTCACCATGACCATGTGGGATTTATCTCTGGGATGCAAAGTTTGTTCAACACTCATAAAACAATCAATCTGATACATCACATCAACAAGAGAAAAAACAAGAACCATAGGACCCTCTCAAAAGATGCAGAAAAAGCGTTTGACAAAATACAGCATACATTCCTATTCAAAATGCTTCTAAGTGTAGGGATAAAGGGAACATTCTGCAACATCTTAAAAGCCTGCAGCAAATATCATTCTCAATGGGTAAACACGAGGAGCCCTTCCCCTAAGATCAGGAACAAGACAAGGATGTCCACTCTCACCACTGCTATTTAACATAGTACTAGAGGTGCTAGCCTCAGACAACAAAAAGAAATGAGACATCCCAAATGTCAAACTCTTCTTCTTCGCAGATGACCTGATACTGTACATAGAAAACCCAAAAGACTCCACCCCAAGATTGCTAGAACTGAAACAGCAATTCAGCCATCTGGCAAGATACAAAATCAATGCCCATGGGATCCCTGGGTGGCGCAGCGGTTTGGCACCTGCCTTTGGCCCAGGGCGCGATCCTGGAGACCCGGGATCGAATCCCACATCGGGCTCCCGGTGCATGGAGCCTGCTTCTCCCTCTGCCTGTGTCTCTGCCTCTCTCTCTCTCTCTCTCTCTGTGTGACTATCATAAATAAAAAAAAAAAAAATCAAAATCAATGCCCAAAAATCAGTGGCATTTCTATATACTAACAATGAGACTGAAGAAAGAGAAATTAAGGAGTCAATCCCATTTACAATTGCACCCAAAAGCTTAAGATACCTAGGAATAAAGTTAACCAAGGAGGTAAAGGATCTATACCCTAAAAACTACAGAATACTTCTGAAAGAAATTGAGGAAGACACAAAGAGATGGAAAATATTCTATGCTCATGGATTAAAGAATTAATATGGTGAACTTGTCTAAGCTACCCAGGGCAATGTACACGTTCAATGCAATCCCTGTCAAAATACCATGGGCTTTCTACACACGGCTGGAACAAACAATCAGTGTGGAATCAGAAAAGACTCCGAATTGCCAGGGGAATATTGAAAAAGAAAACCATACCTGGGGGCATCACAATGCTGGATCTCAAGCTGTACTACAAAGCTGTGATCATCAAGACAGTGTGGGACTGGCACAAAAACAGACACATAAATCAATGTAACATAATAGAGAATCCAGAAATGGGCCCTCAATTGTATGGTAAACTAATTTTTGACAAAGCAGGAAAGATGATCCACAGAAAAAGGACATTCTCTTCAGTAAATGGTGCTGGGGAAATTGGACAAACATGTGCAGAAGAATGAAACTAGACCATTATCTTACAGCAGACACAAAGATACACTCAAAATGGATGAAAGAGGATCCCTGGGTGGCGCAGCGGTTTGGCGCTTGCCTTTGGCCCAGGGCGCGATCCTGGAGACCCGGGATCGAATCCCACATCAGGCTCCCGGTGCATGGAGCCTGCTTCTCCTTCCACCTGTGTCTCTGCCTCTCTCTCTCTCTCTGTGACTATCATAAATAAATAAAAAATTTAAAAAAAAAAAACAAAACCAAAATGGATGAAAGATCTAAATACGAGACAAGAATCCATCAAAATCCTAGACAGGAAAACACAAATGTTGGAGAGGATGTGGAGAAAGGGGAACCCTCTTGCACTGTTGGTGGGAATGTGAACTGGTACAGTCACTCTGGAAAACCGTGGGGAGGTTCCTCAAAGAGTTAAACATACAGCTTACCCTACAACCCAGCAATTGCACTGCAAGGGATTTACCCCAAAGACACAGATGCAGTGAAACGCCAGACACTTATATGTTTATAGCAGCAATATCCGCAATAGCCAAACTGTGGAAGGAGCCTCGGTGTCCATCAAAAGATGAATGGATAAAGAAGATGTGGTCTATGTATACAATGGAATATTCCTCAGCCATTAGAAACTACAAATATCCACCATGTGCTTCGACGTGGATGGAACTGGAGGGTATGATGCTGAGTGAAGTAAGTCAGTTGGAGAAAGACAAACATTATATGGTCTCATTCATTTGGGGAATATAAAAAATAGTGAAAAAGAATAAAGTGCAAAGGAGAGAAAATGAGTGAGAAATATCAGAGAGGGAGACAGAACATGAGAGACACCTAACTCTGGGAAATGAACAAGGGGTAGTGCAAAGGGAATTGGGCGGAGGGTTGGAGTGACTGGGTGACGGGCACTGAGGGGGGCACTTGACAGGATGAGTACTGGGTGTTATACTATATGATGGCAAAAAAAACCTCAATAAAATATATATATATATATATATATATATATAACGAAATAAATAAAATTCTAGTCATAGTTTTTTCCTACAGGGAATTTTTATAGTTCCAAAATGTGTGATATGAATAATGTTCCTAGTTTTTTGAAGAATCATAAGACATCATTGGGTCATTATTTGTATTAGTGCTAACAAGCTTTTGAAACCAGAGAAGGCTATTAAAAATTCAATGATATGGTACACATATACACATATATATCGAGAGAAATGGAAACATTTTTCAAGAGTGCTAGATTTTCCTCTCCGAAAACGTTCTTTGATTTACATCAAATTTATAAGGTAAATGTAACATAATCAAATTTATTGCTCTAAATTTCAGTTTTTCACCCAGCAACTGAAAAAGTAGTTCACATAATCCTACTGTGTGGCCCCAGAAGCAAAACCTATATACAATCTACTCAACCCTAATAGTTTTGAAGTTATTGTTGCAGGACCATGATTTCAAATCACAGCTACTTCTCCAGAACTCTTTTGAGATAACATTAACCACAACAAAAATTAGAAAAACCATCAAAACCATAGAAAAACAACAGCTCCATAAAACTTCAAGGCATAAGCCAATTGGGCCCATGCTCCAAAAATTGCTTATTTAAACTCTGATTTTTCAGACACAGGGCTGATTTTTAATAAATTTATTTTTGATTGGTGTTCAATTTGTCAACATTCAGAACAACACCCAGTGCTCATCCTGTCAAGTGCCCACCTCAGTGCCCATCACCCAGTCACCACAACCCCCCGCCCACCTCCCCTTCCACCACCCCTAGTTTGTTTCCCAGATTTAGGAGTCTTTCATGTTGTGTCTCCCTTTCTGGTATTTCCCACCATGTTTTCTCCTTTCCCCTTTATTCCCTTTCACTATTTTTTATATTCACCAAATGAATGAGACCATACAATGTTTGTCCTTCTCCGATTGACTTGTTTCACTCAGCATAATACCATCCAGATCCATCCATGTCGAAGCAAATGGTGGGTATTTGTCATTTCTAATGGCTGGGTAATATTCCATTGTATACATAGACCACATCTTCTCTATCCATTCATCTTTCGATGGACACCGAGGCTCCTTCCACAGTTTGGCTATTGTGGACATTGCTGCTAGAAACATCGGAGTGCAGGTGTCCCGGTGTTTCATTGCATCTGAATCTTTGGGGTAAATCCCCAACAGTGCAATTGCTGGGTCGTAGGGCAGGTCTATTTTTAACTCTTTGAGGAACCTCCACACAGTTTTCCAGAGTGGCTGCACCAGTTCACATTCCCACCAACAGTGTAAGAGGGTTCCCTTTTCTCCGCATCCTCTCCAACATTTGTTGTTTCCTGCCTGGTTAATTTTCCCCATTCTCACTGGTGTGAGGTGGTATCTCATTGTGGTTTTGATTTGTATTTCCCTGAAGGCAGTGATGCAGAGCATTATCTCATGTGCGTGTTGGCCATGTCCATGTCTTCCTCTGTGAGATTTCTCTTCATGTCTTTTGCCCATTTCATGATTGGATTGTTTGTTTCTTTGGTGTTGAGTTTAAGAAGTTCTTTATAGATTTTGGAAACTAGCCCTTTATCTGATATGTCATTTGCAAATATCTTCTCCCATTCTGTAGGTTGTCTTTTAGTTTTGTTGACTGTATCCTTTGCTGTGCAAAAGCTTCTTATCTTGATGAAGTCCCAATAGTTCATTTTTGCTTTTGTTTCTTTTGCCTTCGTGGATGTATCTTGCAGGAAGTTACTGTGGCCGAGATCAAAAAGGGTGTAGCCTGTGTTCTCCTCTAGGATTTTGATGCAATCTTGTCTCACATTTAGATCTTTCATCCATTTTGAGTTTATCTTTGTGTATGGTGAAAGAGAGTGGTCTAGCTTCATTCTTCTGCACGTGTATGTCCAAATTTCCCAGCACCATTTACTGAAGAGGCTGTTTTTCTTCCAATGGATAGTCTTCCTCCTTTATCGAATATTAGTTGACCATACATTTCAGGGTCCACTTCTGGGTTCTCTATTCTGTTCCATTGATCTATGTGTCTGTCTTTGTGCCAGTACCACACTGTCTTGATGACCACAGCTTTGTAGTACAACCTGAAATCTGGCATTGTGATGCCCCCAGCTATGGTTTTCTTTTTTAAAATTCCCCTGGCTATTCGGGGTCTTTTCTGATTCCACACAAATCTTAAAATAATTTGTTCTAACTCTCTGAAGAAAGTCTATGGTATTTTGGTAGGGATTGCATTAAACGTGTACATTGCCCTGGGTAACATTGACATTTTCACAATATTAATTCTGCCAATCCATGAGCATGGAATATTTTTCCATCTCCTTGTGTCTTCCTCACTTTCTTTCAGAAGTGTTCTATAGTTTTTAGAGTATAGATCCTTTACCTCTTTGGTTAGGTTTATTCCTAGGTATCTTATGCTTTTGGGTGCAATTGTAAATGGGATTGACTCCTTAATTTCTCTTTCTTCAGTCTCATTGTTAGTGTGTAGAAATGCCACTGACTTCTGGGCATTGATTTTGTATCCTGCCACGCTACCAAATTGCTGTATGAGTTCTAGCAATCTTGGGGTGGAGTCTTTTGGGTTTTCTTGATTTAAAACATTTTTATGTGAATATCAGAACATCCTTGTAAGTATTTTTCTTGAACCACAATGTACTGACACAGTGATTTTTGAATTAGAAAGCAGAAAAGTGCTAGAATTCCATCCTGTCACATGGAGGGAGAAATACACATACTTGTGTATGTTCTGTGGGATCAGTTAAAGGACAGGAACTTTTGGTAACAAAGAAACAAGTTTTAAGACAATAACAATAAAGAATTTTACTAAATCCTTGGTCTGAGTACCCTTAAAATCTCCCTGCCTCTGGTTTCTGCTTTAGCTCACATAAATTCAGGAATGGAAGACAGCAGGGGAAAGTATGAAAAACACAAACATTCCCCTTAATTCCACACAATCCCTGATACCTGGACTTTCCAAATAGAGAACTAAATCATCTGATTGGCCTTGAATCATACTGCCCTTCTCAAAAACAAAAAAAAATTATTTTAAGGAATCAATAACTTCACATTGTTGTTCCACAGTATGTTGAAGAAAATCACAAACTGAACTTTTTGCATGATAGGAAAGTGACATTGCCATTAACCATACACATGAGCTCAGGTAACTTGGTAAAAATATTTGCCCACATTGGGAAACATCAGTGCTCTCCTACTACTGACCACAATTAAACCATTTTCAGCAACAAAGTTGGTGTTCAGAACACACAAAGCTTCAATTACTAGGGAAAATATGCTTCTTTTTCTCCAGAAATCTTGAAGTAGAACAAGAAGAGTAAATAAAATACAAGAAGAGTAAATAAATCAGATACAACCAATCACTTTCTTGCCATAAAAAAAAAAGTCTCTCTCCCCTAAGCAAGAAGAGTAATAGGTTGAGGTTTGTCATCAGTCTTGGACCTAAGATATCACAGTTTTCTTTGCAAAAACAGCTTCTTGATTATTTATTTACCCTTCTAGTTGAAAAGTACTGCTTTGTCCTTCAGTCCTTAAAAATAATGGCTGCATTAATGTAGCCAACACATTCATTCAGGAAACATTTACTGGGCAGCTGTATTGTGTGAGGATACATCAATCAGAACCATCCCTGCCCTGAAGGGGTGTTTTGACTGACTTTTGGCAGATTTTAATTTTTGCTTTCCTTTACATTTCCCTGGTTGCTAATGAGGTTCAATTGCTTGGCTCATAGTCATTGCCCATTTATTAACTAAGACATTTGTAGTTTTCTTGTTTATTGGAAATTTATTAGCTACTCTGGATCTTAATTACCATTCTGGATATTCACCTCTAGTTTCTCACATACAACACAAATATATTGTCTCATCCATAACTTTCTTTTTGTCACACATTAACATTAATATAGCCAAATTAACCAATTCTTTCTGTATTTGTTGTTGTTGTGTCCTAAGGAAATCATCTCTATCCCAAGGTCATAAAGATACACGCAAAGGAAAATATGGATTTGCTGTTCAAATTTAGGTCTATAAATCCACCAGCAATTTAATTTTGTATATGGTGTGAGCCAGAGATCAGACATTTTCTTCCTTTTGGTAGCCAAATGTCCCTGGGTCACTTGTTGAAAGAGAGATTACTAGACAGTGAAAAAAGAAGAGAGTATCAATAATTGCATTCTCAACCTCAGCCTCGAGAGATTTATGATATAGCACATCTATACATGTAAGTCTAGCCTGACCTACTGGAGCAGTAGATTCTAAAGGAAGGATTACTGCTCATTCACATTATGTTCTTTGTGCCTACCATAATACACAGCAGAGAGTAAAGTATGCGGTAAACAACCAAATAAATGTAAAGCCCTTTATAATCTATTCGGCATCACCTTTTAGGTGCACCCACTGAGTACTTAGGATATACAAAACAGATAGTGTGCCTCTGTGTTTTCTGATGTCGCTCTTCAAAAGCTTCTTTTCTAATTGCCTTAAAATTGGCCCATACACATCTTTTAATTTCTCCGGGCAGAACACAACGTGTTCCCCTTTTGCACCCACGTAGCACCCACAAATTCTTTTGAGAAATAACTGGGACACTGTGAACTCCCTTTGGGATCTCTACTGAAAAATCAAAATTCAGTTCTTAGAATATGAGGGAACCACAGATTTTTTTTCCAGTCTTCATGGATCAAGGGACACAGGTACTTACTGGTTTGGGTACTGTATATGAGCTCCACAAGGGCATCTTGATAGCTTTTCCAAATCCACTGACATATTCCCTGTGATATAGAAGACAGTGTTCCTTGTTCTTCTGCATAACCCTGGGCCTCCCAAATGGTAAATTTAGTTTCTCTGTTGCTGTTACTAGAGTAAAAATAACATAAAATGAAAATGCTTGTAAAATTAGCAAACGCTTCCAAGCATAAAAGCGTCATTATTCTCTGGTGGTTTATTTTTTTTAATTTATTTATTTATTTATGATAGTCACAGAGAGAGAGAGACAGAGAGAGAGAGAGAGAGAGGCAGAGACATAGGCAGAGGGAGAAGCAGGCTCCATGCACCGGGAGCCCGACGTGGGATTTGATCCCATGTCTCCAGGATTGCGCCCTGGGCCAAAGGCAGGCGCCAAACCGCTGTGCCACCCAGGGATCCCATCTCTGGTGGTTTATAATGCACCAGTTTCTCTGATAAATATTTTACGTACTTAACTTCTTAATCCTTACAACTCTGAGGCTAAGTGTTACTGTTCCATTCTGTATATTACAAAACGAGGACTTAGAAAAGTAATTTGGCCAAGCAGCTAACCGCTCACAGGACATATTTGAAGAGATAAAACCTCAAAACCAAAGGACATACTTTGTAACAAAGATGATCCACCTTAATAATTATCATAGGAAAGATATTGCCATTTTATAAAGAAAAGTATGTCCTAATATAATTATTTTTATATGCCTGTTATTATATTTTAAAAATCCATCAGTTATTGATGGTTTAAAAACCTACAAGGTATTCATGTCATGCCTACAGACTATAAAAAGATTATAAACAAAGATATTTACTGAACTCTTGTGTGCCAGGCACCATTCTAAGTACACACCTATATTAACTCATTTAATTTTCACAAAAGCTCTATAGAGAAGGTACTCCCGTTTTATAAATGATGCAACAGGCCTAGTGAGTTTAACACAAGAACATTTAAAAGATTATAGGTAATAAGAATGTTGTTATGGGCCAGGCACTGTTCTAGATTCTTTCCATGGATTAACTCTTTCAGTCTTTACAATGACATGAGGTGGGTACCATGATTATAGATAAGGAGACTGAGACACAGAAAGGTTAAGTGATTTGGCCCAGTCACACAGCCAAGAAGCTGCAGGGGTAGGCAGTTTGGGCCATTCACATGTAACAAAAAGAACAGCCACAACCATTTGAAGGAAATTTGTTATGTTCCTGGAACCACTGCAAGTGCCCCAGGCTTACAATTGTTGTTATTAGATATGGTTTTGTGGAGGTTTTTTCTTGCTGTATATCAGCAATACAATCTTTATGTTCAAAAGCCTATGGGAGCTTATTATAAAGAATCCCCAAAAGACAATATTGTGTTTTGTTAGGCCTACACACCAAAGGCTTAACATATTTTCTATTGACTTACTTTGGTCTTGAGAGAGATTTAGCATTTGATTCACGTGTTCTAGAGAAGCATTCTGCAAAACAACATGGGAAAGAGAAAGTAAGTCAAAGTGATAACACGTGTAAAAGGAAGCCAAACTAACTTGAGTTTTTTTTTTTTTTTAGATTTATTTATTTATTTATGATAGAGAGAGAGAGGCAGAGACACAGGACGAGGGAGAAGCAAGCTCCATACCAGGAGCCCGAACCGGGACTCGATCCCGGGACTCCAGGATCGCGCCCTGGGCCAAAGGCAGGCGCTAAACCACTGAGCCACCCAGAAATCCCCCTAACTTGAGTTTAAATTCCCATTCTGCCACGCTCAGAAATACAGACATACTACTACTCCTTGGGATGCTTTGTGTGGGAGTCTGCAAAGATACAAGATAATGGGGCAAAGCATTTTGACCACAGCTAGAATCAACTACTAAATTGGCAGGACAACATCCCTGGGCTTCTCAAGCTAGTATGAGTACAACTCACTGAGGCTCTTATTAAAATGCAGATTTCAATTAGTAAACCTGAGCCCAGTGGGCCCTGAGATTCTGGACCTCTGATCAGCTTGCAAGTGAAGCAGATGCTGATCCTGTGACCACATTTTGAATAGCAAAGGGCATTCTTTACAGAGAAGAATTTGGACATTTGTAGTCAGGTAGACCAAATTTCTGTGACTTTGGGCAGTTTACCTAGCCTCTCTGACCCTTCTTTGCTCCTAAAACAGAGATAAAAACATTCACATTGTAACGTTTTATTATGATAAGATGATTATTTTCAATGGCAGTTTCATCGAGGTAAGCTATAGATAAGGAATCCACACCCCTACCCTGATCTTGGCTGTGGATTTGATTTTTATTGGAAATCTTGACTGGACTTTTGTCCATTCAAGACTCTTGGTCAGCATTTATTTATAAATACTTATTGATCTATGTGGTGTAATGTTTATGAGGATTAGAGAAAATCAAGTCTTTGCTGACACCTGGCTACAAGGAATAATTCTTACCTGAGACAGCAGATACTTATTCAGTTCCACAACATTTTAAATTTGGCATCAAATGCACCTTGACATTGGTTTTAACTTGATGGACTCTTGATAACTGGGCTCCAACTCCATTCCAAAATCCCAGCCCACATCCTTGTGTTGCAGTTCTCATGGGTAGGGTTGGTCCTTAAATTTGGAGCTTCTGTTCTGACTCCTTGTCTTTGGGGGTAGGGGTGAGGGCTCCTACCACTGGAATCTCACCTTACTGAGTCTCCTGGGATCTGAAGTCAAGCCCCTAAACTCAGCCAAGTGCCTGAACCACTAAAAAGACCTGTATGAGGTCTTGCAGCTGAAAGAGGTTTATGTTGATAAAAGAAATCCAAGAGACTGGGTGACGGGCACTGACGGGGGCACTTGGTGGGATGAGCACTGGGTGTTATGCTATATGTTGGTAAACTGAACTCCAATAAAAAAATAATAAAAAAGTAATAATAATAAAAGTGTTTGTCAGAGAAAAAACAAAAGACATCCGAGAGAGCTCCAAGATTCTACTGTTTTGAAGGCTTGACACTTAGCTCACAAGGGAACTAATAATTTCCAGATAATGCTTTCCAGTTTACAAAGCATATTCACACACTCAATCTTACAATGCATCTCTCATTTCCAGACAAGTTTTGGAAAAACCACATACATTTACTTAGCAAATGCCTAAGCTAGAACACAAACCTGGTGGTCAGCTACCCTGGTTATAAGTTATAAGTTATAGATTTACTTGCCCCTTTACATTCTTATGGATATGTTAAGTTATTACTTACATTTTGTAGCTCAGGGCATGAACAATCTAGAGCATCTGTGGGCAATGGAACAGTAAAGCCACAAACAGAAAACTTTGACACTTCCTCTGCATGGGATGGCTCATAAAAAGGTACCTTCAGAAGATGGTTTAAACTACCGTGGGTGCCATTGTTTGGTGCTGGTTGAATGTGTAGAAGATCTGTTTTTAAAATAAGTTCAAAGTAGTTTTAAAGTAAAAGGCAACAGCATTTACATAGAAGACAGAAGAAAACAAAACTGCCTTTAATAAATTCTCCTGTAACATGGTCTTGTACTATATCTGCCGTTCAAGTTAGTGACTCTTCCCCTCTGGTTTTGGGTTTTTGGTGGTTTTGGGGGGAGTGTTTTTTTTTTTTTTTTTAGAGAGGGGTAGCCTGGGGATGGGGCAGAAGGAGAGGGAGAGAGAGAATCCCCAAGCAGACTCCCCACTGAGCAGAGAGCCTGATGTGGGGTTCAATCCCACTACCCCAAGACCATGACCTGAGCTGAAACCAAGAGTCAAACTCTTAACTGCCACCCAGGCGCCACTGCCCTCTCCAACAGGGTTTCTATCACCACCTCTTTCTAGAGAGTGCCAGCATTTGTGATAGAAGCTACAGGCATTTCCAGGAACTGTTTCTGCTCCTCCCGAGAAAAGTATCATCGCTTAAATGATCACTTTGTTCCTTAAGCATATCCCGGCTCTCTAGCATACAAAGCTATACTTTTATCAAAAACAATTTTGAAGAACTTAAATAATTTACAATCTTAGTTGTGATATATTCACTTGGTTATATGAGACTTCTCTAAGGACAAATATCTTTAAAATATTAAACTCATAAATTTTGTGTAATATTTAGATAGCTTTTTCTGTTTTTTTCTACAACAACACAATATATAAATAGTTTACAAACACAGTTCTTTAAGTGGCTCCTGCTGAATACCACCAAATAGATCTCACTTAGAACTGAAATCCTATCTAGTTCCTTCTAAGCCTCCCCATAAAGGGCCAGCATCCTTGACCACAAACTCAGCTTGGTAACCAAGAGTCTAAGTTGTTAAGACTACAACACATTGTTTTCAAATGGATGCTTTTTGGTTTCTAAGCCATATTCAAACACCACAGGCCTTTGGCAAGATTAGGAATGACAACTACGAGTGTATTTATGTCAGAACTCCTAAAGCGCAAGGCGTAATTGCAACTTATCCATTTGCCTTGCCTAGATAAATGATTTATTAGTACAATGGTCTGAAGTAAGCATGTAGGCGGAAAGATAGAGGAGACCCCTGAGGACTCTAATTCTTTAAGGTGGTTTTGGTGTTTTTTTTTAAACACTGGGTATAATCCCAAGCATCTGCCCATAATAGGACTTTCTATCATCCTTTTATGCCAGAAGCTTTTTCTCTGTAATTACAAAATAAATAAATAGATGATAGATAGATAGATAGATAGATAGATAGATAGATAGATAGATAGATAAAAACACTTGAGCTTATAGGGTTGTTTTTTATCCTGCTTTGAAAACTTAGAAATGTAATTTTATTTGTCTAAGTTTTATGAAATTTTCAAATACTTTAAGTAACTGATTGAAAAGCTGGTCTCCTGACATCTAATGTTTATCATTATCAGGAAACAAAGAATTCACTCTTACAGTTCAATCATTCTGAATGAGGACTCATTCCCATCTTTTCTACTTTCTTAGTACAGAGCATCCACCTCGGGGATTCAGTTTACTACCAATTTCAAAATACATATTTCTAAAACCATAGCCACATTTTTTTTACCATATCCACATTTTGATGTTAAATTTATATAGATGTACTCACCACATATAAGGTTATAGACTTCAATATTTTCAAATGGTTCAATTTCAGCTTTCTCTTTAAAACTGGATCCATGTGCCAAGAAGATAGCCTAGGTGGTAAAAGTCCTACTGTTATTAGATACCATCTCAACTCAAAAACAGATGTTGGAAGAGACACAATTTTCCTTCTGTCATAGCTCTCCAGTTATGTCTGAGGCTATTGTAAAGATTTCTTTTCAGATTTGAAAGTGATTTTTATATCATTTGCACCTATGTTTGGGATCTCAACAGTACAATCAAATATCATCTATGTTGTGTTTATTTTCTCTAAATGTACCTGCTTCCACAGCACCTCTTATGTCTACAGATGAGGAGAAACAAATGGTAGACAACCAATGTAAGCATAGTTCTTCTATATCTAGACAGTATAAATTATAAATTCATCATATAACATCAGATGCCCTTTTCATAGTCATTTCATATCATCGTTCAAAACACATGGTCAAAAACTGTTGATGTTTCTAAACACTAAGTTTTCTCACAACTTATATTAACCAACTGATTTCTCAAATATATCTCCCCTTTACTTTTAGGGTGAAGAAACCGAAATATTTTTATTTACATTGAATTAACTCATGTTTAACTTAATTATATTATTCATAACACATTTAATACTTCCAGGTTGTAAAGAACAAGAAGAAAAGTGTCAAACATACATATTTTGCAGTAACAGGGCCATATATATTTATTTTCCAAATTATTTTGCAGTAACAGGGCTATATAATTTTTCTAGCAAAAACCTAAGGCATAAGTTTTCCTGATAGTGATTAGCTTAATTATCAAATAATACTCTATGTAATAGAGAAGCACTCTGTCTCCAGAGACTTTCCAAATTTTTACAAGGATATATAGCTCAGCATGACAATGTTGAAATGCACTATATTCAAAAAGAGCCCCACACATTTTCTCTATTTGGGAAGGGGTGTGTTTGTGTGTGTGTTAATGGAAATAGATAAGACAACCAGGCTGCAAAAATCATAAAGCTTTACCTATGGGGGAATATCAGCTACACTTTACTCATGGACTCTTCCAAATAGTCTCTTCCCTGGGCTTCTATGACATATTATGCTCCTGGTTCTCTTCCTTCCTTACTGGCTATACTTATAGGTGTATTTGCCAGTGATTCTCTTTCTTTCAACCTCTTCAAGTATAATTGCTTAGAACTCAGTACTTGGTCTTCCTTTCTACTTACCTCAGTTTCTGGGGGTCTTATCTAGTTGCATATCTTGCATAATTTACATTCCTAAAACCCAAGTTTTAATCTCTGCGTAGATGGATTCTCTTTAGGTGCCTATAACATCTCTACTTGCATGTCTAATACATATTTTGAACTTAAGATACCCACTTGAACCCTTGGTCCTTCCTGTTGCATCAGCCAGTCATAGTCTATGAAGGCTCTCTCATCCCCAGCCTATCAGGCAGGTTTGCCCCCTTGGGCCTTTGCACTGGCTCTTTCCTCAGCCCGGGACACTTGTCCCCTGAATATTTGAAAGATTGATATTTTTTTCATCGTCTTTGAGTCTCTGTTCAAACATCCTCTCAATGAATCTTATCTTCTCCACCTTATGTAAAACCGCATACTACCCCCTCTGGTACCCTGAAACACACCCAGTTTCTACCTACTATGCTTTACTTTTATTTCCCATAGCACTTATCTCCTAACATACCAAATAATGTATTTCCTTATTCTGCCAATTGTCTATATTCCTCTGATAGAATGAAAGATTCATGAGAGCAGAGATCCTTATCTGTTTCATTCAGTGCTGTACAAAAGGGTCCTAAAGATTGCTTATCACAAAGTAGGTGCTCTGGAAGCCTGGGTAGCTCAGCAGTTGAGCCTGCCTTTGGCTCGGGGCGTGATCCTAGAGTCCCGGGATTGAGTCCCGGGATTGAGTCCCTCATCAAGCTCCTTGCAGGGAGACTCCTCCTCCTTCTGCCTATGTCTCTGCCTCTTTCTGTGTCTCTCATGAATGAATAAATAAAATCTTCAAAAAAAAAAGCAGGTGCTCAATAAATACTTGTTAAAAAAAATAATAAAGCAGTAGTTACCTCCATGCTCTTAAATTCATTATTATAACCATGATTGCCTCCTCCACAGAATGAATGTGCTTTACTCCTTTAAAGAAATATTACATTGCAATCAGTACATCGATATAAGATCTTACAGTATACTGAGCTTTAATAGATTTTTATGTATCTTCTCTTTTGTAGAAGCATTTTTTTCTGTCAACAGCATAAATATAATAATTTTCCAACTCAAATTAATAAATAGAGGAACAAACAGAATGGTAGGAGAGAAGGAAGGAGAATATAGAGTCTATAAATATAATTTAAAAGCCCTTGACTCTTAGACATTAACAGCACAATAACTGAAGCATGTATTTTTTTAAAAAAAGAATTTGAATATAACATATGTCAGCTATACATCAATTAAAAATTAATTAAAAATGTTAAAAGAATTGTCTTCAAGCTTACCTGTATCTTTTTGGATATTAGTTAATGTCCGTGTGATTAAGAATAGTTTAACTAATATACTACTTTAAGCATTTCAGTACTTTAGAAACAAGTCTTTGAAACTGGGAAAAAAATATTGGTCCCTATTTTACACCACACATATCTAGGAAAATAGCATAAAATATAAAGAAGATAGAAAGTTAACTATAATACTTGGTAAGAAAAGGCTAGTACATTCTCATAAATTCAGTTTATTTTTAATTTTGGGGTTGCTGTATTACTTGAATGACTTTTCAAATGTAATGAGTCTTTTGCCTATCTCCTCTTATTTTAGCATTGTAATTGAGCAATATTAGCAATAAATAAACCTAGATTTGTTTTTTTAAAGTAAAAACGTCATACTGGTTCAAATTAAGTCTCTACAGAACATGAAGACTCCTAACTCTGGGAAACGAACTAGGGGTGGTGGAAGGGGAGGGGGGCAGGGGGTGGGTTGAATGGGTGACGGGCACTGAGGGGGGCACTTGATGGGATGAGCACTGGGTGTTATTCTGCATGTTGGCAAATTGAAAACCAATAAAAAAATAAAAAAAAAAACAAATTAAGTCTCTAATGGAAATAGAGTCCCATGCCCAACAGTTGGCCTTAAGAGATTTGTCTCATTTACTTTCCCACTGCCCACCTCCCACTCCTCAGGCAAATACACACACATGCACACACGTTTTTCTTGTTTTCACATTGTAGGCAGGACTTTAATTTAGTGTCTTAAAAAAAATCAACTTTCAAAACATTTATAACTGACTCTCACTCAGCTTAAATAAAAACAAATCAAAAAATGAAAAATAAATCACAACACTGAGCAGGCTACACTCAACACTACCCAACAGAGGGAAGAAAGGAAAGGCTAAGGACTAGCTAGAATGGGGAAAGCAAGAGGAGTCCTATTTAAGGACTCCTCTTTAAGGGTTTTAAATTCAGTTACTCAAAGGTGCCAGTTTATTACCTTGGTTAATTCCAATAAAATTTTTGACATGAGATAAGAGTTGTTTAAAATATGTATATATTTTTAAAGATTTTATTTATTTATTCCTGAGAGACACAAAGTGAGAGAGGCAGAGACCTAGGCAGAGGGAGAAGCAGGCTCCCTACGTTTAGCCCGATGGCAGGACTCAAATCCTGGGAGTCTGGGATCACGCCCTGAGCCAAAGGCAGATGCTCAATGGCTGAGCCACCCAGGTGTCCCTAAAATATTTTAAAATATAAAAAAAATTATCTTTATTGCATAGATATTTGCAAGATTATTGGAACTATTTGGGGATAAGTTTTAAATTCTCTGTGGGAGGCTAGACTATTCATTAATGGAAGAAAAAAGGTCTTTAGAACCAAATAATTGGTAAAATTTTCTAAAATGGATCCTTTCTATATTTTCAGAACAAGCCTTTTTAAAAAATATTTTACTTCTAACCCAGCTCAATTAGAAAACTTCAGTCAATACTAAAGTCAATACTCAAAAATTAAAGATGAGAAAGTGTTTGGAAAACACTATTTTCTATTCTTCTCTAGTGAAAATTCTAGAAATTTGCTCTTCTAACTGCTCATGTTTATACTTTCCAACCATTAATTTGACCCTGGAAATTACATATGGAAAAACAGAATCTAGCATTTGGAAAAAAGGAGTTGATTTTATCTATCATGATTTAGCTCAACTTCCAAGTACCATGTGAAATCTTCTGGAACTAATTCTCTTTTATCTTCTCAAGTCAAAATCAAGGCCAGTTCCTCTGCCACAGCTGAGTGATGACACAGATGGGAGATGAGCAAGACTTACTTCCTGCCCCTCCGGCAGCTGCCAGAGTCCTAGCCAGTGTAGAACCGTTCACATTTTCCCCTGCTATCCTCTTCTGCCATCATTCTAAGTTGACCAGAACAAAGCTCCTAATTGGTTATCCTAACTCTGAACTTCAGAATCTTCCCAAAAAGGATACGTGCGCGCACACGCACACAAACACGCACACACACACACACACACGACTTTTTTTCGTGTATTTTTTGTTGGAGTTCGATTTGCTAACATATATAGAACCCAGTGCTCATCCTGTCAAGTGTCCCCCTCAGTGCCCGTCACCCAGTCACCACAACCCCCCACCCACCTCCCTTTCCACCAACCCTTGTTCGTTTCCCAGAGTTAGGAGTCTCTGATGTTCTGTCACCCTCTCTAATATTTCCCACTCATTTTCTCTCCTTTCCCCTATAATCCTCTTCACTACTTTTTATATTCCCCAAATGAATGAGAACATATAATGTTTGTCCTTCTCCGATTGACTTACTTCACTCAGCATAATACCCTCCAGTTCCATCCACGTTGAAGCAAATGGTGGGTATTTGTCATTTCTAATGGCTGAGTAATATTCCATTGTATACATAAACCACATCTTCTTTATCCACTCATCTTTCAATGGACATGTGTATGTCTTCTTTGGTGAAATTTCTGTTCATATCTTTTGCCCATTTCATGATTGGATTGTTTGTCTCTTGGGTGTTGAGTTTAATAAGTTCTTTATAGATCTTGGATACTAGCCTTCTATCTGATACATCATTTGCAAATATCCTCTCCCATTCTGTAGGTTGTCTTTAGTTTTGTTGACTGTTTCTTTTGCTGTGCAGAAGCTTTTTTATCTTAATTCCCAATAGTTCGGTTTTGCTTTTATTTCCCTTGCCTTCATAGATCGTACCCACCTACTATTATTGAACGTTGTGAACTCTCTGAAATGCAAATCAATACATCCACATATTCACCTCCAGCCACATTGTATCCACCAATGTGAATTTTCTTTACAGTAGTCAAAGTCACACTATGTAGTCATGACAGTAGAATCCTTCAGGAGGAGAGCAGCTTCCTTCACCACCGGAAACTTCCCTTCTGCCTGCAAATCTATTTCTATACTTCCTTGTCCCAGTGCAGCTGCTGACTTTAAAAAAGATGCCCCAGTGCTCTGGGACATCTGTCTATTTCAAGACAGAAGCACTTCTGAGATGATACAGCCTGACAGTGCTCAAAGCTTGGTCAGCAGATGGATGTCTTCCAGCAAAGAAAAGTGGTCCGTTTCCTCCTGCAGACAGAGCCTCCAGGCAGAGCTCAGTGACCTGAGCAAGGGTTATGCGTCCACTGCCTTACATCTTCTTGGCTGAGTGCCTCTGGACAATGCACAGACTGCACAATGCTTGGGACAGACCTGCTGTATGTGACAGCACTTAGCCTAACCCATCCTGACTCTTCAAAGTCCAGAGCAGGAACCACACCTACCAGGAAGTCTCATCTGACCTTCTTTGACATCCATACCTGGGCTGTGTCATCTCTCTTTTTGTTTCCCTGTACCTTGTACTTGATCCTAGCTCAGCATTTGTTACACCTGGTTATAATTGTTGTCTTCCTCCCTGCCTGCACAAAGATCATTAGGGTGGGGACTGTGCCTATCCCCATTTCTTAGAAAAGTGCCTGGGGAGTATTTGTAATGTTCCAATCATAAAATAAAAAGTTATTATTCATGTTCTTTAAGGGGGGCACTTTAACAATATTTCAGTTGTTGTTCAAATAATTGGGTTTCTGCACATTAGCAAAATCTAAACATTTTAAGCAAAATAAGGAGGATAATGGTGGTGATAGATTACACTAAATGATGGAATTTGCTATAATTCTGAAAAGGAAATGTAATCTAGTTATCAAACATCGGACATTATAACTAAAGACAGCATACTTTAATATAGAAACTAGGTAGCCTGAGGCTCATGTGTTAAAAGAGTCGAGTGAACCCAGGACTTAATTAGTGAGACGCCTTGATTGCTCTGGTTAGAGCTGTAGTCACCATTTCCCTTGATGTAAATCAGTTTACTTTAATATCAAGGGAGTAATAAAATAAGGCTCATTTTGTATTACATATGATGAAAATGAAGCCCTGAGACATGAATTTGTTTCAGTTCCCCTAAGTTAGGGTGTGGAAGTGGGCCTTGAAATCTCAGCCTGCTGTTCTTTTTACATCTCACCGCTAGCTATTAAACATACAAGGCTCATAATTTGAGACTAGATATTAATTAATGTATAATAAATACCCAGACGTATTGTGGCGGCTGGACTCTCCTTCTATAACCCATAAGCCATGTTATAAGATGGATGAGCACGTCCTCATTTTGCACTAGTGGCCTCCTAACTTCTTCAATCTCATACCCTCAACAGTAAATATTTGGGTAATTCACCGACATTTGGACATATTATTTGTTCACATATGATGCACCTAAATTAGTAAAAACCTTATATACCTAATATTAGTCAAGCTTAGTCTTTTTCATTCTTCTTGAGAATGCTACGTTGAGTCACACCGAAAGCCACTGACCTTCCAGAGAATGGTTATGAAACTCCAATCCCAAGAAGAGAGGTCAGTGCCATTTAGAGGCCAGGGGTCAACATGCACACTCTCTGGGTCAGCCGGGTACTGCTTGGGTTTCTGGGTTGTCTCATACAACAGGCTCTACCAAAATCCCAGTTCCTCATCCGGCAAGCACTTATATTAGAGCCCAACTACCTCATTTTTTTTTTGCCTCCTCTTTGTGAAAAATATCTTTCAGACTCTGTATTCCTATTTTCCCCTGTATCTTCTGGCATTACATAGCATACAAACAAGGCCAGAAAACAGTTAGAATCTTGATTCCATTTAAAATAGGAAACATTAGTTAAACTTCCAGAAAGTGTGTATGTATTTGCTGGTTTATCTTCAGTCTTCATTTGACAAGAACCCTGCCTGTATCCCAAATGCCTAGAACAAAGCCCAGCATATACCATAACACCGATATGATTCTGTGAAACCGGTGGATTAATTGGTTATTTTGGAATGAACCAATTCAGAATGGTTTTTATTTTCTCTACACAAAATGATAATTTGCAAATGCTCAACAATCAACATGAATTATAACTAGACAAAAAGAAAGGAATGTTAATACCTAATTGGTTAGCTTGTCCCTAGAGCCATAAAGGTGCTCTTTCCTAAAAAGCACAAAGAGGACAAAGATCTCAAAGAGCCATCTAATCAATTACTTACTACCAACCTGGAAGACAACGGATATCGTCTTTATATCCTGTCTACCACTGGAAAAAGACCCCATGGGGGTTAGCAATTGGCTGGTATTGACAGTTTCTGGAATGGTCTATAAACAGCATCAAGCTTCTTCCTCCCACTCCTCTATATTGTTAGGATTAGGAAGCTAAGATTGGCCCCCTAGTAACAGGGGTTTCAAACACAGAAGTGCTTGGTAGCATATAAAAAGTCAAGGAATTATTAGTATTAGGCAAAATTACAGGATCAGGAAGAATTACAGGATCATAAAAGCAGGGTAAAATTAAGGTAATTTATAATGAAAGACAGTTGTTAAAAGTATTAGGAGACAAGTAAATATAGGCACAAACCTCACAGCCAGCCACTGCCGATCCACCAAAAGATGAGCTTTATCAATTCTGACATTTTTGGCATAGTGTAGTCGCTTTGGCAAATCGGGAGTCAGATAGGGTTTGAAATGCTGATCAGGTTTCCGGCACTAAAAATAAGTAAATTCTTTCTTTGTGTATGTTATAAAATATGCAAGCTAATTCAACAATTTCATCTTCTAAGACAACTAAGCACTTTTTAAAAGTAAGAGGGTTTAAGCCTGGCTAATAAAATAAGGATATTAAACTTAGCATCAGTGTGGTCAAATTCCCCAGTTATGTTGTTTTTATTGTTGCAACAATATTTAAATTGCAATTAAAATATGATTTAAATTATGATTTGGTGTTTGACATTCTAAATTTTTATTCCGGGGGGAGGGGCAAGATGGCGGAGGAGTAGGGTCCCCAGGTCACCTGTCCTCAACAAATTACCTAGAAAACCTTCCAAGCATCCTGAAAATCTACGAATTCGGCCTGAGATTTAAAGAGAGACCAGCTGGAACGCTACAGTGAGAAGAGTTCGCGCTTCTATCAAGGCAGGAAGACGGGGGGAAAAAGAAATAAAGACACAAAAGGCCTCCAAGGGGGAGGGGCCCCGCGAGGAGCCGGGCTGAGGCCGGGGCGAGTGTCCCCAGGACAGGAGAGCCCCGTCCCGGAGGAGCAGGAGCTGCACCAACCTTCCCCGCGGAAAGGCCTCCCGGGGAATTGGAGCAGGATCCCCAGAAAGGCGGGGATGCCCTCGGGCTCCCTGGGACAGTAACAGAGGAACTGCGCCCCGGAGAGTGCGCCGAGCTCCCTAAGGGCTGCAGCGCTCGGCGGGACCCGGAGCAGCTCGGAGGGGCTCGGGCGGCGGCTCCGCGGAGGGGGCTGCGGGGCGGGAGCGCGAATCCAACAGCGCAGGCCCCGAAGCACAGGGCGCCGGGACACAGCCCAGGATCCGGCCTCCCCCCGGGACAGGCAGAGGCCGGGAGGGCCCAGGACAGCGAGGACGCTCCTGCCCCGAGCTGAGCAGATCAGCGGCCCCGCCCCGGAGCCTCCCTGCAGACGGAGAGCCCCGGAGTTACTGCGGGGGCTGACTCCAGGGTCCCAGAGCTGCCCCCGCCACTGTGGCTTCCTCCCGGGGCCTCACGGGGTGAACAACCCCCACTGAGCCCTGCACCAGGCAGGGGCAGAGCAGCTCCCCCAAGTGCTAACACCTGAGAATCATCACAGCAGGCCCCTCCCCCAGAAGACCAGCGACACGGACCAGTTCCAAGGGAAGTCAAGGGACTTAAAGTATACAGAATCGGAAGATACTCCCCCGTGGTTTTTTGTTTTTGTTTTTGTTTTTTTGTTTTTGTTTTTGTTTTTGTTTTGTGCCTTTTTTCTTTCTTTCTTCTTGATTTCTGATTGCTTCCCCCACCCCACCCCCCTTTTTTTTCTCCTTTCTTTCTTTTTCTTTCTCTTTTTCCCCTTTTTTTTCTTCTTTCTCTTTTTTCTTTTTCTCTTCTCTTTCCTTCTCTCTCTTTTTCTCCTTTTCCCAATACAACTTGTTTTTGGCCACTCTGCACTGAGCAAAATGACTAGAAGGAAAACCTCACCTCAAAAAAAAGAATCATAAACAGCCCTCTCTCCCACAGAGTTACAAAATCTGGATTACAATTCAATGTCAGAAAGCCAATTCAGAAGCACTATTATACAGCTACTGGTGGCTCTAGAAAAAACCATAAAGGACTCAAGAGACTTCATGACTGCAGAATTTAGATCCAATCAGGCAGAAATTAAAAATCAATTAAATGAGATGCAATCCAAGCTAGAAGTCCTAACGAGGAGGCTTAACGAGGTGTAGTCATACACCTCCAGGTGGAAGAACGAGGTGGAAGAACGAGTGAGTGACATAGAAGACAAGTTGATGGCAAAGAGGGAAACTGAGGAAAAAAGAGACAGGCAATTAAAAGACCAGGAGGATAGATTATGGGAAATAAATGACAGCCTGAGGAAGAAAAACCTACGTTTAATTGGGGTTCCCGAGGGCGCGGAAAGGGACAGAGGGCCAGAATATGTATTTGAACAAATCCTAGCTGAAAACTTTCCAAATCTGGGAAAGGAAACAGGCATTCAGATCCAGGAAATAGAGAGATCCCCCCCTAAAAGCAACAAAAACCGTTCAACACCTCGACACTTAATAGTGAAGTTTGCAAATTCCAAAGATAAGGAGAAGATCCTTAAAGCAGCAAGAGAAAAAAAGTCCCTGACTTTTATGGGGAGGAATATTAGGGTAACAGCAGACCTCTCCACAGAGACCTGGCAGGCCAGAAAGGGCTGGCAGGATATATTCAGGGTCCTAAATGAAAAGAACATGCAACCAAGAATACTTTATCCAGCAAGGCTTTCATTCAAAATGGAAGGAGAGATAAAGGGCTTCCAAGACAGGCAGGAACTGAAAGAATATGTAACCTCCAAACCAGCTCTGCAAGAAATTTTAAGGGGGACTCTTAAAATTCCCGTTTAAGAAGAAGTTCAGTGGAACAATCCACAAAAACAAGGACTGAATAGATATGATGACACTAAACTCATTATCTCTCAATAGTAACTCTGAACGTGAAGGGGCTTAATGACCCCAACAAAAGGCGCAGGGTTTCAGACTGGATAAAAAAGCAGGACCCATCTATTTGCTGTCTACAAGAGACTCATTTTAGACAGAAGGACAAATACAACCTGAAAATAAAAGGTTGGAGAACCATTTACCATTCAAATGGTCCTCAAAAGAAAGCAGGGGTTGCCATCCTTATATCAGATAAATTAAAATTTACCCTGAAAACTATAGTGAGAGATGAAGAGGGACACTATCTCATACTCAAAGGATCTATCCAACAAGAGGACTTAACAATCCTCAATATATATGCCCCGAATGTGGGAGCCGCCAAATATTTAAACCAATTAATAACCAAACTGAAGAAATACTTTGATAATAATACACTTATACTTCGTGACTTCAATCTAGCTCTCTCTATACTAGATAGGTCTTCTAAGCACAACATCTCCAAAGAAATGAGAGCTTTAAATGATACACTGGACCAGATGGATTTCACACATATCTACAGAACTTTACATCCAAACTCAACTGAATACACATTCTTCTCAAGTGCACATGGAACTTTCTCCAGAATAGACCACATACTGGGTCACAAATCGGGTCTGAACCGATACCAAAAGATCGGGATAGTCCCCTCTATATTCTCAGACCATAATGCCTTGATATTAGAACTTAATCACAACAAGAAGTTTGGAAGGACTACAAACACGTGGAGGTTAAGGACCATCCTGCTAAAAGATGAAAGGTCAACCAGGAAATTAAGGAAGAATTAAAAAGATTCATGGAAACTAATGAGAATGAAGATACAACTGTTCAAAATCTTTGGGATGCAGCAAAAGCAGTCCTGAGGGGGAAATACATCGCAATACAAGCATCCATTCAAAAACTAGAAAGAACTCAAATTCAAAAGCTCACCTTACACATAAAGGAACTAGAGAAAAAGCAACAAATAGGCCCCACCCCCAGCAGAAGAAGACAGTTAATTAAAATTCGAGCAGAACCAAATGATATCAAGACCAAAAGAACTGTGGAACAAATCAACAGAACCAGGAGTTGGTTCTTTGAAAGAATTAATAAGATAGATAAACCATTAGCCAACCTTATTAAAAAGAAGAGAGAGAAGACTCAAATTAATAAAATCATGAATGAGAAAGGAGAGATCACTACCAACACCAAGGAAATACAAACGATTTTAAAATCATACTATGAACAGCTGTACACCAATAAATTAGGAAATCTAGAAGAAATGGACGCATTCCTGGAAAGCCACAAACTACCAAAACTGGATCAGGAAGAAATAGAAAACCTGAACAGGCCAATAACCAGGGAGGAAATTGAAGCAGTCATCAAAAACCTCCCAAGACACAAGAGTCCAGGGCCAGATGGCTTCCCAGAGGAATTCTATCAAACGTTTAAAGAAGAAACCATACCTATCCTACTAAAGCTGTTCAGAAAGATAGAAAGAGATGGAGTACTTCCAAATTCGTTCTATGAGGCCAGCATCACCTTAATTCCGAAACCAGACAAAGACCCCACCAAGAAGTAGAATTACAGACCAATATCCCTGATGAACATGGATGCAAAAATTCTCAACAAGATACTAGCCAATAGGATCCAACATCATATTAAGAAAATTATTCACCATGACCAAGTAGGATTTATCCCCGGAACACAAGGCTGGTTCAACACTCGTAAAACAATCAATGTGATTCATCATATCAGCAAGAGAAAAACCAAGAACCATATGATCCTCTCATTAGATGCAGAGAAAGCATTTGACAAATACAGCATCCATTCCTGATCAAAACACTTCAGAGTGTTGGGATAGAGGGAACTTTCCTCGACATCTTAAAAGCCATCTACGGAAAGCCCACAGCAAATATCATTCTCAATGGGGAAGCACTGGGAGCCTTTCCCCTAAGATCAGGAACAAGACAGGGATGTCCACTCTCAACACTGCTGTTCAACATAGTTCTGGAAGTCCCAGCCTCAGCAATCAGACAACAGAAAGACATTAAAGGCATTCAAATTGGCAAAGAAGAAGTCAAACTCTCCCTCTTCGCCGATGACATGATACTCTACATAGAAAACCCAAAAGCCTCCACCCCAAGATTGCTAGAACTCATACAGCAATTTGGTAGCGTGGCAGGATACAAAGCCAATGCCCAGAAGTCAGTGGCATTTCTATACACTAACAATGAGACTGAAGAAAGAGAAATTAAGGAGTCAATCCCATTTACAATTGCACCCAAAAGCATAAGATACCTAGGAATAAACCTAACCAAAGAGGTAAAAGATCTATACCCTAAAAACTATAGAACACTTCTGAAAGAAATTGAGGAAGACACAAAGAGATGGAAAAATATTCCATGCTCATGGATTGGCAGAATTAATATTGTGAAAATGTCAATGTTACCCAGGGCAATGTACACGTTTAATGCAATCCCTATCAAAATACCATGGACTTTCTTCAGAGAGTTAGAACAAATTATTTTAAGATTTGTGTGGAATCAGAAAAGACCCCGAATAGCCAGGGGAATTTTAAAAAAGAAAACCATAGCTGGGGGCATCACAATGCCAGATTTCAGGTTGTACTGCAAAGCTGTGGTCATCTAGACAGTGTGGTCCTGGCACAAAAACAGACACATAGATCAATGGAACAGAATAGAGAACCCAGAAGTGGACCCTGAAATGTATGGTCATCTAATATTCGATAAAGGAGGAAAGACTATCCATTGGAAGAAAGACAGTCTCTTCAATAAATGGTGTTGGGAAAATTGGACATCCACATGCAGAAGAATGAAACTGGACCACTCTCTTTCACCATACACAAAGATAAACTCAAAATGGATGAGAGATCTAAATGTGAGACAAGAGTCCATCAAAATCATAGAAGAGGGATCCCTGGGTGGCGCAGAGGTTTGGCGCCTGCCTTTGGCCCAGGGCGCGATCCTGGAGACCCGGGATCGAATCCCACGTCGGGCTCCCGGTGCATGGAGCTTGCTTCTCCCTCTGCCTGTGTCTCTGCCTCTCTCTCTCTCTCTCTCTCTCTCTCTCTCTCTGTGACTATCATAAATAAATAAATAAAAATTAAAATCATGGAAGAGAACACAGGCAACACCCTTTTTGAACTCGGCCACAGTAACTTCTTGCAAGATACATCCACAAAGGCAAAAGAAACAAAAGCAAAAATGAACTATTGGGACTTACTTCATCAAGATAAGAAGCGTTTGCACAGCAAAGGATACAGTCAAAAAAACTAAAAGACAACCTACAGAACGGGAGAAGATATTTGCAAATGACATATCAAATAAAGGGCTAGTTTCCAAAATCTATAAAGAACTTATTAAGCTCAACACCAAAGAAACAAACAATCCAATCATGAAATGGGCAAAAGACATGAAGAGAAATCTCACAGAGGAAGACATGGACATGGCCAACAGGCACATGAGAAAATGCTCTGCATCACTTGCCATCAGGGAAATACAAATCAAAACCACAATGAGATACCACCTCACACCTGTGAGAATGGGGAAAATTAACCAGGCAGGAAACCACAAATGTTGGAGAGGATGCGGAGAAAAGGGAACCCTCTTACACTGTTGGTGGGAATGTGAACTGGTGCAGCCACTCTGGAAAACTGTGTGGAGGTTCCTCAAAGAGTTAAAAATAGACCTGCCCTACGACCCAGCAATTGCACTGTTGGGGATTTACCCCAAAGATTCAGATGCAATGAAACACCGGGACACCTGCACTCCGATGTTTCTAGCAGCAATGTCCACAATAGCCAAACTGTGGAAGGAGCCTCGGTGTCCATCGAAAGATGAATGGATAAAGAAGATGTGGTTTATGTATACAATGGAATATTACTCAGCCATTAGAAATGACAAATACCCACCATTTGCTTCAACGTGGATGGAACTGGAGGGTATTATGCTGAGTGAAATAAGTCAATCGGAGAAGGACAAACAGTGTATGTTCTCATTCATTTGGGGAATATAAATAATAGTGAAAGGGAATATAAAGGAAGGGAAAAGAAATGTTGGGAAATATCAGGAAGGGAGACAGAACGTAAAGACTGCTAACTCTGGGAAAGAAACTACGGGTGGTGGAAGGGGAGGAGGGCGGGTGTTGGAGGGGAATGGGTGACGGGCACTGAGGTGGACACTTGATGGGATGAGCACTGGGTGTTTTTCTGTATGTTGGTAAATTGAACACCAATAAAAATTAATTTAAAAAAAGAAAAATAAATAAAAAATAAAATAAAATAAATTTTTTCCTGTGTACATATCTTCAACCACCATAAACCCCCCTCCTCTTTTGACAGACAGTAGATATGTCTAGATTTTGAGTGGCAATTACAAATCTTGAATTTAAATTATGTATGAAAAGTATATTAACACATTAGTAAATATCAGCAAAAATTTTTTTAATCAGTTTAATTGCACCAAAATCCTTTTACCATGGATTCAATTTACCCTTGAAATAACCTACATATGCTTAATTGTCAAATCAAGTCAAAAGCTCTTGAGACCTAGTACAGGCTCCTTATTTGTCAAAAAAATCATGGATCTCTTACAAACTGGAGTGACATGTTATTTCTTTAATAATTACTATGGTAACTTGATGACATATCTTTAAACTGTGTAAAAATACAACTCACAGTCATCTAAAAAGAAAATGAGGAAATGAGAACTAGAGGTACAAAGGGACTTTTTCTCCCTTATGACCTTTCTAAGAAAAAAATACAAAGAAGAATCTGGGAAAATTAAATTTTTTCCTACTTCCTCATTCTTATTTTAAGTCTCAATAATCTCCTATGTTAAGGCTGTCACTACTATTTTGTGCTCAATTTGTATAAGAAAAAAAGGCACAATGAAATTGAAAAAAATGTAAAAAGATGTATGGACAATAGAGCAACGATAGTTATAGAATATAAAGAGGAAGAGAAATTATTTCTTCCACAGATATGTTGGGCAGGTTTCTTCTTGCCTATTTTGGTATCTTTACCAGTCTTCTTCTTTTTCTTTTTAATTCATCATGATTTCCTTCAGAAGCCAATATTTTTGCAATATCCAGACAAAGACATGACAGCAGCTATGGGATATGTGGCCTCCTCAAAGATACAAGGAAGCAGAATGTGTCCTTGAGGACCAGAGGTCACGTGATAGTCACACTTTCCTAGTCGGTGTGTAGCCAGAGCAAATCCAGAGGAAACTGCTGCCAACTTCTGTAGAAGTATGGGGTTATACTCTGCATTTGAGGATTGAGGCTGAGGACCCTAAAGCTGGGAAAATTTGGGGTCATTTTATCTAAGAACACAGATGCTGTTGTCTGACATATAGCCAGAATGAGTCACCTGTTCGTGTTTGGTTATGTTTGTCCAATATAAGCTCAATACAGGCCCATGGAACAGCATTACTGGTTCATACTGTACTACCACATGAAATATTTCCTGGGAATAGTGGACTACCATAATAGATTTCCAAAGCCAGTGGTATCCAATCCCCTCCACCACCGGAATTGTTGGAGATCAGCTCTATGGCTCATGAGGTGATGGGGAAAAAGAACAAAAACTTGTGGTTTTAGAGAATCCACACATTGAAAATTCTGAAGCGCCCATCCAGTTAGCATGAACACATTGCCTATACACCCTTCACCAGCAGGGGGTGAGAATGTCTACCATGAGTACTCAAGATCATAATATCAGAAGCTTTAAGAGAGAAAAAAAAGGGGAAAAAAAGGAGTGATAAAGAATTGATGCTCTATCCCAGTTTACAGTAACATTCCTTACCCTGTGTTCTCTCACCTTCGATCATTCACATTTTATCATAACATTTTTTTACTATATTGCAAGCCACCTATACATAAACCGCCCCCATCTTAAGCAATGATAAACTCATGAATTCCATATAATAGGTAATGTACTTGTGAATATACCTTAAATACAGAATTATTAAAACTACACATAAGAACATATCCAGTTTCTCTAGGAGTATTGAACTCCACTTTGAAACACCCAGATATCTTTCAGCTACTTATATGAAATTGGCTCTGCTCCTTTACTCACAACCTGAAGCATGGGAACCAACCAAAAGCAGCTCCCTTAGAGGGTAAAGAGATGATTTTTCCGACCTGTACAAAAAGATCTGTGAGTTCATGATTCACGTTTTCTTGCATGATATTAAGTCATGCAAAACATGTAACAGGTGATGCTGCCTGAAGCTCCTTGGCATGGCCCTTTAGCATGGGACTTCAGCCCACTCTGAAAACCAGAGCCAGTGCCATTTTCCACCCAAACTAATCTTCTGCAGGTGGCAACTGCAAATGGAAACACCTAAGACAAAAGCAACTAATATGCACCTATGTAATGTCAACAGAGGGCTGCAAAAATAATTTACAAGTGGCTTGGGCTCAGAATCACAGAATATGAATTTATTTCAACCCAGATTTTAAGGACATTATATTAACTTACATATATGTATTAGGAGACTGTATACTTACACTGAGGTTCCTAACAATTTCTTCAGAATTAACTGTTTCAAAAGGAAAATAATAAATCACATTGAAATTGTGTACAACTCAGGTTGAATTTGACATAAAAATTTATTAATGATGATAATCTGGTAAGATTAAATAGGAAATTATTTTAAGCAAATTATTTTAGAATTTAAGAATATATTTTAACCTATAAGTAGAATACATCCTAACCTAACAATCAATAGAATATATCGAGTTTTACTAATATTAACATTTTAATTCAATTAATTGATGTTTTAATATAACTAGGATTTATTAATGTAAGTAGACTATATTTCATTATGTATTTGTCATATATCTAATGATATGGATAAGCAGAATATATTTTAACCTAAATTATTAAGTAATTTACCAACTGAGTATGTTAATAGTTTATTAATATTAGCATTGTATTTATTAATTAATAATTTATCAATATTAATGTGATTGCCTAGAATAGAAATTCAAGCTAACAATATTCAATATTACCATAGACTTTATAGACTAACTATATTTAAACTAGGAGGGGGATTTCTCATTTGCTTCTGTGTAGTTCTCCCAAAAAGTCAGAAGAGGGGACTGGCAATCCCTACATCCAACAGAATCAGGAAGCAGGGTTATTCACTTTTGATTTTACCTTTTTTTTTTTCAGACAGATGTCTTCATACTTACAACTATAAAAGTCATGAGGTATATTACGAGCCCTGATACGAGGGGCAGGCCCTTCATACATGTAGAAGTTTATTCGAGTAAAATAATCAGTCATATATTCCCTCTTGTCACAGTAAGTCTGATCCATTCCTGAATTTAATAAAAAATAATCCATTAGATAAAGAAGATGTGGTTTATGTATACAATGGAATATTACTCAGCCATTAGAAATGACAAATACCCGCCATTTGCTTCAACGTGGATGGAACTGGAGGGTATTATGCTGAGTGAAATAAGTCAATCGGAGAAGGACAAACATATGGTCTCATTCATTTGGGGAATATAAATAATAGTGAAAGGGAATAGAGGGGAAGGAAGAAGAAATGGGTAGGAAATATCAGAAAGGGAGACAGAACATGAGAGACTCCTATCTCTGGGAAATGAACTAGGGGTTGTGGAAAGGAAGGAGGGCGGGGAGTGGGGGTGACGGGGTGGCAGGGACTCAGGGGGGCACTTGACGGGATGAGCACTGGGTGTTATTCTGTATGTTGGGAAATTGAACACCAATAAAAAATAAATTTATTATAAAAAAATTAAAATAAAAAATAAATTTATTATTTAAAATAAATAAATAAAGGCAGAAGCCACCCAGATGCCTCAAATAATAATAATAATAATCCATTGAATATGTATATAGATAATAACAATCAGTTGCCTTGGGTCATGTCAAATCAGAGATATTTTATGTTACAAATCTAAACCAAGGTTCACTGGGCACCTGTACAATTTATCCCATTTCATTCTAAATGGCAGACCTTGAAAATCCTGGCAGTGGTTGAGAGGGGTCACATTTATATGAGAAGAATAAATAATTATAACAGATTATTTGTTCAACATAAATCAACTAATTTCAAAGAAGAAAATCCCCTATAGAAAGCTAATTATATCTTAAGTATATTATTTAAATTTATATAAGCAGCATGTGCTTTAAAAAAGATTTGGTAGCTAAACCTTTACTATTTAAAGATTCTTCAGACTACATTTAAATTTTTATTTTCATATTTTTTCATATTTATTCATACATTTTATGTTTTATAATTTCTTTTAAACAAAGTAAGACATTAAAATGGTTCTCTTTGGGCAGCTCAGGTGGCTCAGCGGTTTAGCGCCGCCTTTAGCCCAGGGCCTGAACCTGGAGACCTGGGATTGAGTCCCACATCAGGCTCCTGCATGAAGCCTGCTCCTCCCTCTGCCTTTGTCTCTGCCTCTCTCTCTCTCTCTCTCTGTCTCTAATAAACAAATTTTTAAAAAATTTTTAGTTATAAATTTTTTATTGGTATTCAATTTGCCAACATACAGAATAACACCCAGTGCTCATCCTGTCAAGTGTCCCCCTCAGTGCCCGTCACCCATTCACACCCATCCCCCACCCTCCTCCCCTTCCACCACGCCTAGTTCATTTCCCAGAGTTAGGAGTCTTTATGTTCTGTCTTCCTTTCTGATATTTTAATTTTAAAATAATAGGACATGTTAAGAAGACATTTTAGAAATATTTTAAGTAAATTACTCTGTTTCTCATTTTCTTGATGTCCTAAAATACGAACAAAAGTTCTGCAGACATAGTTCTTTTCCTCCTCTCGTCCATGCCTGGTTCCTTCATAGCCTTTGGAGCTTAGCTTGACTAACCTTCCACCCCATCTGGAAGAGGCCCATTTCTGCTTCATGTACCTCCAAACACACCATATCTAGTAAAGTACTTGACATTGCATAGGCACTCAAAAAATATTGAACAACAACCCCATCATATCCCTGTTAAGTACTATTAATATCCTTTTTACTGAAAAGAATAGAGATGGATTTGCAGAATGAATGTAGAATAAATTGTTTTAGTACTCTATTCATCACAGCCTACCAACAAACCTTGCTCTTTGCTTATTCTAGGTCTTCTGAAAGGTCTGAAGTACAGACTTTAAAATATCACTCTTTTTGCACACTCCTTGAAGTGATAAGATATAATCAATGATAAAATATGTTTGAGAAGAAAAGTATACCATGGTCAGCCAAAAGGATTATATTGACACAGTTGTGTAAGTTCCGCTGTTTGAGGCCTTCCATCAACATTCCAAAAGCTTTATCTACCAACTGTAAGGCTTGAATTACCTAAGGGAGAAAAACAATGGAGTTAAGATTGTCTTCATGATTTAAATTTTAATTAATTAAATCACTAAGGAAGGCAAAAACAAATACATTTCCTTCTCTAAAATTTCTGGAATTTGAAGTAGGACATCAGAGCCCAGCATCTGTGCTACCATATTTACCAAAAACTTAAACCATATTTTCAAAGGGAGACAAACTACTGGCCAATAAATGTCTGAAAAAAACATTCAACCTCAACAATGTTATTCAGCTGCAAAGGCTTTCATGGTAATTCCCAGTGTTAGACAGGGGTATTCACAGGCACTTCTATAGAAGTCTGCATGGTTACAGACCACATGACAATGCCTAACCAGGAATTTAAAAGGGGCATACCCTATGACCTAACAGCTAACTTCTGAGAATTTGTCCTCATAAACATTCATAGTACAAATGGAGATTTATACCTAAGGCTATTCATGAATTAATAATTTCAATACAAGTAAACATCAATATACTTACCTACTGTAGTGAACATTTTATAAAGTATTTTAAAGAACCATGGCATGGGGGACTGCTCACAATACAATGTCAAACATAAAAGATTAAAACCCATGTATGTACCCATACTTATCTTGTCCTGGTTACATTTTTTCCAAGATTTTATTTATTTATTCATTTAAGAGAGAGAGAGACACACACAAAGGGAGAGTGAGGGGGATAAGCAGACTTCTCGCTGAGCGGGAAACCGGGTGCAGGGCTCGATCCCAAAACCCTGGGATCATGAACTGAGTCAAAGGCAGATACTTAATCAACTCAGCCACCAGGTGGTGCCCTCATTTTCAAATATACTTAGCATTTCTCAGTAAACACACATGCACAGAAAACGAAAAGGAAATATATCAAGGTACTATTAACAGTGGTTATCTCTGTAGATAAACCATTAGCCAGCCTTATTAAAAAGAAGAGAGAGAAGACTCAAATTAATAAAATCATGAAGGAGAAAGGAGAGATCACTACCAACACCAAGGAAATACAAACGATTTTAAAAACATATTATGAGCAGCTATACACCAATAAATTAAGCAATCTAGAAGAAATGGACGCATTCCTGGAAAGCCACAAACTACCAAAACTGGATCAGGAAGAAATAGAAAACCTGAACAGGCCAATAACCAGGGAGGAAATTGAAGCAGTCATCAAAAACCTCCCAAGACACAAGAGTCCAGGGCCAGATGGCTTCCCAGGGGAATTCTATCAAACGTTTAAAGAAGAAACCATACCTATCCTACTAAAGCTGTTCGGAAAGATAGAAAGAGATGGAGTACTTCCAAATTCGTTCTATGAGGCCAGCATCACCTTAATTCCGAAACCAGACAAAGACCCCACCAAGAAGTAGAATTACAGACCAATATCCCTGATGAACATGGATGCAAAAATTCTCAACAAGATACTAGTCAATAGGATCCAACATCATATTAAGAAAATTATTCACCATGACCAAGTAGGATTTATCCCCGGGACACAAGGCTGGTTCAACACTCGTAAAACAATCAATGTGATTCATCATATCAGCAAGAGAAAAACCAAGAACCATATGATCCTCTCATTAGATGCAGAGAAAGCATTTGACAAAATACAGCATCCATTCCTGATCAAAACACTTCAGAGTGTTGGGATAGAGGGAACTTTCCTCGACATCTTAAAAGCCATCTACAAGAGACTCATATTAGACAGAAGGACACCTACAACCTGAAAATAAAATGAAAAGCCCACAGCAAATATCATTCTCAATGGGGAAGCACTGGGAGCCTTTCCCCTAAGATCAGGAACAAGACAGGGATGTCCACTCTCACCACTGCTGTTCAACATAGTTCTGGAAGTCCTAGCCTCAGCAATCAGACAACAGAAAGACATTAAAGGCATTCAAATTGGCAAAGAAGAAGTCAAACTCTCCCTCTTCGCCGATGACATGATACTCTACATAGAAAACCCAAAAGCCTCCACCCCAAGATTGCTAGAACTCATACAGCAATTTGGTAGCGTGGCAGGATACAAAGCCAATGCCCAGAAGTCAGTGGCATTTCTATACACTAACAATGAGACTGAAGAAAGAGAAATTAAGGAGTCAATCCCATATACAATTGCACCCAAAAGCATAAGATACCTAGGAATAAACCTAACCAAACAGGTAAAGGATCTATACCCTAAAAACTATGGAACACTTCTGAAATAAATTGAGGAAGACAAAGAGATGGAAAAATATTCCATGCTCATGGATTGGCAGAATTAATATTGTAAAAATGTCAATGTTACCCAGGGCAATGTACACGTTTAATGCAATCCCTATCAAAATACCATGGAGTTTCTTCAGAGAGTTAGAACAAATTATTTTAAGATTTGTGTGAAATAGAAAAGACCCCGAATAGCCAGGGGAATTTTAAAAAAGAAAACCATAGCTGGGGGCATCACAATGCCAGATTTCAGGTTGTACTACAAAGCTGTGGTCATCAAGACAATGTGGTACTGGCACAAAAACAGACACATAGATCAATGGAACAGAATAGAGAACCCAGAAGTGGACCCTGAAATGTATGGTCAACTAATATTCGATAAAGGAGGAAAGACTATCCATTGGAAGAAAGACAGTTTCTTCAATAAATGGTGCTGGGAAAATTGGACTTCCACATGCAGAAGAATGAAACTGGACCACTACCTTTCACCGTACACAAGGATAAACTCAAAATGGATGAGAGATTTAAATGTGAGACAAGATTCCATCAAAATCCTTGAGGAGAACACAGGCAACACCCTTTTTGAACTTGGCCACAGTAACTTCTTGCAAGATACATCCACAAAGGCAAAAGAAACAAAAGCAAAAATGAACTATTGGGACTTCATCAAGATAAGAAGCTTTTGCACAGCAAAGGATACAGTCAACAAAACTAAAAGACAACCTACAGAATGGGAGAAGATATTTGCAAATGACATATCAGATAAAGGGCTAGTTTCCAAGATCTATAAAGAACTTCTTAAACTCAACAGCAAAGAAACAAACAATCCAATCATGAAATGGGCAAAAGACATGAAGAGAAATCTCACAAAGGAAGACATGGACATGGCCAACATGCACATGAGAAAATGCTCTGCATCACTTGCCATCAGGGAAATACAAATCAAAACTACAATGAGATACCACCTCACACCAGTGAGAATGGGGAAAATTAACAAGGCAGGAAACCACAAATGTTGGAGAGGATGCGGAGAAAAGGGAACCCTCTTACACTGTTGGTGGAAATGTGAACTGGTGCAGCCACTCTGGAAAACTGTGTGGAGGTTCCTCAAAGAGTTAAAAATAGTTCTGCCCTATGACCCAGCAATTGCACTTTGGGGATTTACCCCAAAGATTCAGATGCAATGAAACACCGGGACACCTGCACCCCGATGTTTCTATCAGCAATGTCCACAATAGCCAAACTGTGGAAGGAGCCTTGGTGTCCATCGAAAGATGAATGGATAAAGAAGATGTGGTCTATGTATACAATGGAATATTACTCAGCCATTAGAAACGACAAATACCCACCATTTCCTTCAACGTGGTTGGAACTGAAGGGTATTATGCTGAGTGAAGTAAGTCAATCGGAGAAGGACAATCATTATATGTTGTCAATCATTTGGGGTATATAAATAGTGAAAGGGAATAGAAGGGAAGAGAGAAGAAATGTGTGGGAAATATCAGAAAGGGAGACAGAACATAAAGACTCCTAACTCTGGGAAACGAACAAGGGGTGGTGGAAAGAGATGGGCAGGGGGTGGGGGTGACTGGGTGACAAGCACTGAGCGGGGCACTTGATGGGATGAGCACTGGGTGTTATTCTATATGTTGGCAAATTGAACGCCAATAAAAAATAAATTTATTTTAAAAAATAGTGGTTATCTCTGAATAGTGAATTAGGGTCTTTTTCTATGTTATTGTTTACATTCCTTTGTGTTTAAAATGTTCTACATTTTATCGCCATAGTGCATTGAACTAACAAGGTTTAAGTGAATAAATTTTCATTTTTCTCAGCATATAGGAAAAATAATAGCCATGGATTGGGGAAAAATGTGTAATCTCTTGTAGTACTATCACATAATGATCGATTTTTTTTTTTAGAAAGAATTTTTCAAGCCAATTACTGTCAAGAGCTTTAGTACTTATCTCATGAAACTGTCATGGCAAACATGCATGGATGGTGTTATTTCCACCATTTGGAATTTCCAGTGGAAAGACCAGGAAATTTGAGGTTTAGAGAAGTTAAGTAACATGTTTATGGTCCCACAGTTAATAAGGGACAGAGCAGGACTTGAATTCAAACCAGCTCTAGCAGCTGCTAAATCCAGCAACTACGAGTTGCTTTCCTGACTCCCATTATTTTTTCAAGATTTTGTTTATTTAAGACAAAGAGAGAGCAGGTGGGAGGGGCAGAGGAAGAAGGACAAGCAGACTCCTTGCGGAACAGGAAGCCTGATGCAGGGCTTCTTCCCAGAACCCCAGGATCCGTGACATGAGCCAAAGGCAGATGCCCAATCGACTGAGTCACACAGGCTCCCCTCTTGACTCCCATTTTTAAGGTGACCATGCTCTCTGGTTTGTGAGCATGAGTCACAGTTCCCACGTGTTATGCCATCATTGCGTTCTCTTTCACAGTCACCCTACTCATTCCTCCCAACTACAGTAAGAGCCCACCATCCTGTCTTCTCCCAGCACCCTGACATCTGCCACCATTGGACTCTCCACAGATTAAAATCATCTGTGCATGTATCTGCCTCCCGAGGAAAGCATGGGCTCCTGCAGGGAAGGGACCCTGCCACCTAACTCATCACATGCTTCCCAAGCATACAGTCTTTCACACAGGATCCACTCAACAGATGGCACATTTTACTGAATGTCAAGTGACTAGATGCCAGCCCCCTACTCTAGCCCAGACAAAGAAAAGAAACAAGAAACCCCAGTGACAGGCAACGAGTGAGCAGTTTTTTGAGTGGTAAGATAATAAACAGGAATAGAAATGTTTGCAGCTGTGAGGCAAACCAAGTTTGGGTAGAAACCCTTGCTTCTTTCACATGGAATTGTGATCATTCACTTTCACAGTGGATATTGAGGAACCAGTAAAATCATTTCCAGTACAATGAGTTACATGGTAAGATCCTCAATACGCAACTGTTTTTTCAGATCCAGAAGTTCCTTTTTGTAAAATGAAATTCAAGGTTGTAGAGGATCCTGCTAGTAGAAAGCTCCGTGTAGCATTAACATTGCTTTTCAAAAATGAAAAAAAAACCATGGCTTTTCAATCGGTACCACACTCTTCCCATGTATTGAACCTCCACATGCTTCCCCAAAAGTGGAAGCCCTCAGTGCTCTAGAGTCACTCCATCATGTACATGAGCATCATCAACAATTTAATCTGTACTTAATTTCAATTTTCTTTTCCTACTTGAATTTTTCTTTTCAACTTTTCATTCTAAGATGTCGTCCTCTGTTTTTCAAAAATGAATTAACAGCTGAATCTTGTTCAAATTAGACCAATAGCTAAAGTTACTCAGGACCAGTCAGAACACTCTGTGCCTAATTCAACTTCAATACAAGAAAAGCATTGGAACAAATTTGGTATCAAGAAATTGCTCGTTTCACCAGACTTTAAATATCTCTCCAATCACCTTCCCTATTTTCATAAAGCCTTCCCCACCTATACCAGGCCACAATCAGCTTCCCATTTTTTTAAATTTTTTATTTATTTATGATAGTCACACAGAGAGAGAGAGAGAGGCAGAGACACAGGCAGAGGGAGAAGCAGACTCCATGCACCGGGAGCCCGATGTGGGATTCGATCCTGGGTCTCCAGGATCGCGCCCTGGGCCAAAGGCAGGCGCTAAACCGCTGCGCCACCCAGGGATCCCCAGCTTCCCATTTAAACACTGTTTAAGCTATCACATTTTTAAGGTTTCTTAAAATAAAAACTCATAATACATTAATTCAGATTTCATTTATTTGCCCCTTCAACATGGTTTCTGGGTAACAGCCTCATATTCTTCACCCTTAGAAATGCCTACCACAAGGTTAGGCCCACCAGAAACTGTTCAAAGTAGACCTTAAAGAGATAGCAGAGCAGGAGCTAAAAATTGAGAAGTTACTAAGCTTTCAACAGCATGAGTCAGCAAACAAACTAAAATAACCTTTTTGCTTTCAAATTATGTCATATTAACTCTGAATTAAAGTATGTGGTTAAAAACAGTAACAGGCTTCTAGTTTCTCCATGCATTTTGCCTCTTCTGAAGTTTTAAATATGGCGTGGTCTTAATCTTCATTTCCATGCACCATGTACACGCTGCCAAGCTGCCCAATCTTCATCTCCTCTGAGCTATAAATCCATGTTCAATTACCTTCTGGGCATCTTCATTTGAATATTACAAGCACCTTATCCACAACATGCTCTTTCTCTCCAAAATTTCTGTCACCTCACTGATGTAAATAAATGAAAACTGCTGCAACAGCTCACGATAGAAACCAGACAATTGTCCTTGATCCCCCACTTTATCACCCAACTTCTACCAAGCCATACCAACTATCTCCCAAACGAATCTCAAATGCATCTCGTTTCCATGATAGTTGCCACTACCCTAGTCCAAGACACAATGATCTCTTTTTGGGAATGTTGCAAAAGCTAACTCATCTCACCTTCCCCCATTTCCTCTAACCCATTCCTCTCATACAGTTAAATGTATCCTTAAATACAGGCATGTCTGATCATGTCACTTCCCCGATTAAAATGCCTCAGTGCTTCCATTACACATTACATGGCCAACAAGGACCTGCATAATTTGGTGCCTGTCTCCTCCTCTAGGCTTCCTCCTAGCCCCTGTCTCTGGGCCACAGTGCTCCAGATGTGGGTGGGAGATTATCCCCACACAGCAATTCCAGCAATACCTAGCACAGAGGAGCACACAAGAAGGATTAACTGTTATTATTATTCTTACCATTATTATGCAGTCCATTGATCTAACCATCAGTCCATTGGCCTATCCATTTGTTCATTTGCCTATCCATTTGTTCATTCCTCTACCTCACTGAGCTCCTTCCTCAACCGATCATTTGTGAACTTTCTTCCTTTTTGTTATTCAGAGAACTTTCTAACCAGCCCCAGTCCCCTCTCTGCCACAGACTAGATTAGAACCTCCTCAATCACCTCTCAGGGCAGCCTGATTTTTTTCTTTTGTGGCACCTTTCAAACTATACTTAAAATTTATTAGGGGTCCAAACTAGAGCACTGAATAGAAGAAAAAGATATAGTGCCTAATATTAAGTCAGCAGTAGGAGTTGGGTAAATGCAGATTATAGTGTTCCCTCTCCAACAATTAATCATATCAAGTATGGATAACAATTAAAATAGAAGGGTGTCTGGGTGACTCAGTTGATTGAGCATCCAGCTCTTGATTTTGGTTCAGGTCATGATCTCAGGATCATGAGATCAAGCCCCATGTCAGGCTCCTCACTCAGCAGGGGTAGTGTCTGCTTGAGATTCTCTCTCCCTCCCTCTGTCTGTCTCTCTCTCAAAAAAATTAAAATAGAAAAGAAGTGAATTTATGGCAGATAGTTATTATGACACTCACCCTTGAAATAGCCTGATTAAGTGTTAAACTCTGGGATCTAGACAAGAGCGGTATTGGAATGTGAAGGATGAAAGGGTTAAAAGTGGTAGGGAGCAGGCCTTGTATAAGGAATTTTTTGGCTTAATGAGAAAAAAATAAGAAGGGCACTTCTGATAAACTGCAAAGTCAGGGTGCCAGAATAAATAAGTTTCCACGAGGCAGGAAAATGCCATACTCATGAGGCCTTCATAGCTTTACATGACCTCCAGGACAATATAAGCTTCAGTGGACTTCAGAAGACAGATGTTTTTTTTAATATTTAAGGCTTATATTTCCATAGTAAAAATGTAATATAATGGTTTAGAGACTGACAAAGGTAATATTTAGGGGTCTACTTCCATTATATTGAAGGCCCAGGAAGAGAGGAAGAACTCTCAGGAACTAGTGTATGAAGGCCAAGGAAAAGGATCTTATGAATGGAACACAGTGCATAAACAGACGGCTGGAGAGTCCACAACAGACCTGCAGGTGACTTAGCTTGGGATAAGCTACATTGGCATGCTGAACTGGCTGGCAGGATCTAGCCTTGATGCTTCCACTGTATGATAATAGTGTTGCACCCAAGTATTCAGCAAATGTTGATCAAATAAATCAAGATGTAGTTAATAAAACAGGTATCTCTTTTAGACTTTTACTGTTTTGTGGTTTAATAAGGTAGATATTCATTTAGACTGTTCATGATTTTAATGTCTTCATGTTTATATCAAGTACATTTTACTCAGTGGGAATTAAATAATATTTTAATTTATGGGTTAAGGCTAGACGACTTCACATTTGTTCAATCAAACAAACTTACTGTGGCACTGACTGGCCCACTATCATGTCCCGCAGAATCAGGCTCTTCCACATAGATGGTATAAAAATCAGGTCTACAGGTAAAATGGAAACAGAGAAAGACATGATCCATTTGGAATAAGCCTGCAGGTTGGATCTGGGAAATGTATAGGTTTGGAATGTGGTGGCAGTTTCCTTTTTCTCTGGCCTCCTTCTCTTTATTGGAGTCCCGGGATTCTACTTGGCCCTAAGTCCAGAAGCTCTCCTAACAGAAAATAAGACCTTCCTGGGCGTGAACTTGGTCTGAATCATTTTAGAAAATCTGCCTGGCTCTTGCTGCTAAGTCCTCTTGGTATGCCCAGTCCTTTCTATTTCCCAGTCTCTGCCTTTCAGCTCACTGTTCTGCTGTTCTACTTCTTTTTTAAATGTCTGGTTTCTGTTGACTGGTTGCTCTTTCAGGATGCTCTGACTCCAGGCAGGGAGGCTCTGGCAGGGCCTTGCTCTGGCACCTCTAGCTTCCAATCCGCTCTCCATTCTGCCTCCAGTCTATATCTGGTTCTGTGATACTTGCCTCTACTCTGTGGCACTGGCTCTGTGTCTATTGCCCCACACTGCCCATCACCTTCTCAAGAGCCAATCATTCTTGAAAATCACAAAAGAAAAAAAAAGCCTAGTTTCTTTCTGACATGGTCATCTCAAGCAAAGAAATAATTTCATTTTATACCCACGAATACCCCAGTGTACCAGCACTTTTCTGATACTAGATAATACCTTTCAGCTTTGGGCAGGTCCAGCCATTTTAACAGTGTAGATATCCTTTCTTCATATGGGATACTCCTGAAAAGAGGAAAAATAATTTTTCAAAAATTAATCCAATCAAAAGTAATTCTATTATATTCCCACTCTGGAAGACAGGTTGGTACTTTTAGATAAAAATCTTGCATTGATATGTGATCAGAATACTGGAGGGGATTCAATATTACTCAGAGGGACTCCTGTTTTCAATACTTATATAGAGATACATTTGTCTCAATACAAAGTAAAGGTATATTGTTTTCTTTCCTTCTTATCCTTCCCTCCTTCAATCATTCCCTGAACTGAAATAAAAGACCATTAATCATTATCCATTCATTCGGTTTGTTTTTATTTATTTTATTCATTTATACATTTATGTCATATCGAGCATCTATTGCCACACACTATGAGTTCATTTTAAACAAAATTTAACAGTGAGCAAACCAAAGATGCATTCTTTTCTAGAGATGATATTCCACTGAAGACAAACAAACAAGAGATCTGATATATAAATAAATTATATAGTGTATCACAAGGTGACAAATGCTATGTAAGATTAGGGTGGGGATGGCTTGCAATTTGAAATCTTAGTTTGATCAGGCTAAGACAAGATTGAGAAAGCAAGTTTTGAGCAACAGCCTGAAGGGAGTGAGGGAGTGGGCTGTGCAGGTACATGGAGTGAGTTATCTCAGGGAGAGGGAACAGCCTGCACAACGGCCCTAAATAGAGCAAGCCAGGTGTGTTTCAGCCCACCCAAGGGATCAGAGCATGGTGGAGTAGTGCAAGAGGGGGTCTGAGACACAGTGGGGTGATTAGGGTCACCAATACCAATAGGGCCCTGCAGGCTTCAACTGTGAGTGGAACAGGGAGCCATGAAAGTTTTTGGTGCAAAGGAGTATCGTAACTTGGACTTGTTTTTTTAAGTTACCATTCTAATTGGTAGATTAATAGATAAGAGACAAGAATAGAAGCAGGGACACGTGTAAAGAGGGAAGTCCAGTAATATAGACAAAAGATGATTGTATCTCCAACCACAGCAATAATGACAGAAATAACAAAAAGTTCTCAGACTGCATATATTTTGAATTAGAGCCAAAAGCATTTACTGACAGACCAGATTAGGGTTGTAAGAAAGAGGAATCATGAGGACTTCAAGATTTTTGACCCAAATAACTGGAAAAATAGAATTACTCCAAGATTAAGACCCAAAACATCCTAACCATGCCTGTCTAGATAGGGTCATATCTGCAAATGCTTCACTACCTGTTGTAATGGATATATTTGGAAGGAAAGGATCCATTGATGGCCACGTCTGATCCAGGCCAAAAGAAACTACCAGCTTTTAAACCTTGATACATTGCTGTCAGCCAGATCTATAAGAGAAAATTTAAGATAAGTGGATGTCAAGAGAATCATCAGTCTGCGTAGAACTGGTAGAAATAGTGCCATTTTTAAGAAACTAAACAATATTAATAGTTGAAAAATTTAATTACCCAGATCTAATTTAAAAATCAAAAACACAGTAAAGTAGTAAAAAAGATCATTTTTTTTCAAAATAGTAAAAATTGTATAGTTCCTCTTTCCCTTTTAAATTATAAAACAGAGTGAGGGGGGAAAAACAGAACATCTTTCTGAGAAGTTTTTACATTGATATGTTTAGAATACTACATCCAAGTATCAACAGAAGGCAAGTTAGGTAAAGCAATCATAAATATTTAGAAGACTTAAATTATAAGTGGTGAAATACCTTCCCACCACCCTCCACCCCTGGAAATTATAAAGATAACGTAAAAATAGAGAATGATCCACTATCACACCGAAAAATGAAGATTATATTGGGGTCACATGTAGAACGCTACATACTGGTTGCCCTTGCCACCAGGCTGGATTATTTTTCTCCTTTGATGAAAGTGAAAAATTCAGGTTGAGGTTTACATCATACATATTATTGTCAATGATGCCATGGGATTCTGGATATAATCCCTAAAAATGATAATTTCAAAAAAGATTTAGAATAAAATAATATATCAATAAAACTTTTTCTAAAGATTTTGTTTATTTATTCATGAGAGACACACAGAGAGAGGCAGAGACTCGGGCAGAGGGAGAAGCAGGCTCCATGCAGGGATGTTGATGTGGGACAAGATCCCAGGACCCCAGATCATGACCTGAGCCAAAGGCAGATGCTCAACCACTGAGCCACTCAGGTGCCCCTCAATAAAACATTTAAATTGAAATAGTATAAGATCTATAACTCCTATCTTGGAAAGATGTCATATACCTTTCAAAATAAAACCCCTGAGTTTGAACCCAAATACCAAATGCATTTATGTGTATATGTATATACATAGGTGTAGGTATAAGTATAGGTATAAGTATAGATTTATAAATGTGTAGGTATTCTGGCTCCACCATAGTCTAGAGCAGCAAATGAATGACATTAGGCAGATGGCTTGTGCTGATGATGTTAATATCACTCTTATGTGATTAATTACTATTAAAGTTTCCTATATTATAATAATGATCAGCCACTGGTAATATTGGCATAAATAGCAAGAAATGTGCTACTTGAAAGCCTTTAAGTATGAAATATCTTGGGTAAAGGGGTTAAAGTGTGTTACCAGCATTTTAGAAGGGAACCTGCCTCATCTCTAACCATCGTCCCTCCACCCATCAATCAATCTAATAATTCCTTTAATCTGATCACATATATTTTTTCTATACATTTCATTGAATGTATGCTTATGATGTCCATGCATTTGTAAATATTTTTAGATAGATTTTAGAGTCATTACTCCAGAACATTACTACATATATGACTAGGAACACAAATACATAGATACAGCAAATTAATAGCACTTATGTATAACTATTTATATATACATGTTATATATGTGTATTATATATAGGGTATGTGTATTTATGTACATACACATATATAGTCAATTCTTTTTTATTGAAGGATATTTGACATACAATATTATAGTAGTTTCAGGTGTGCAACACAGCGATTTGACAACTCTATACATTACACTATGTTTGCCACGGTAAGTGCAGTTACCGTCACCATACAACCTTATGATATTACTGTTGACTTATGCTGTGCTCTTCATCCCTGCTGCTTATTTATTTATAACTGGAAGTTTGTATTTCTTTTTAAAAATATTTCATTTATTTCTTCATGAAAGACACACACACACACAGAGGCAGATACACAGGCAGAGGGATAAGCAGGCTCCATGCAGGGAGCCAGACAGGGGACTCAATCCCAGAACTCCGGGATCACGCCCTGAGCCAAAGGCAGACACTCAAATGGATGAGCCACCCAGACTTCCTTGAAGTTTGTATCTCCTAACCTCCTAACTTATTTTGTTGATCCCCACAACTACTTCTCCTCTGGCAACCACCAGTTTGTTCTCTGTATTTATGATTTTGTTTCTGTTATTTTGGCTTTTGATTGTTAGCCTGTTCATTTGTTTTGTTTTTAGATTCCACATATAAAGGAAATCATAGGGTATTTGTGTTTCTGTGTCTGACTTTTTTCACTTAGCCTAATACCTTCTGGGTCCACCCATGTTGTCAAAAGTGGAATGATATCATTCTTTTTTATATACCACATACAATGGAATATCACTCAGCCATCAAAAAAAAGAAATTATGGCATTTGCAACAACCTGGATGGAACTAGAGAGTATTATGTTATGCAAAATAAGTCAGTCAGAGAAAGACAATAATCATGATTTTACTCCAATGTGGAATTTAAGAAACAAAACAGAGGAACATAGAGGAAGGGAGGAAAAAATAAAACAATATGAAATCAGAGAGGGAGACAATTATAGAAAACAAACTGAGGGTTGCTGGAGGGGAGGAGGGTCGGGGGATGGGGTAACTGGGGGATGGCCATTAAGGAGGGCACTTGATACAATGAGCACTGGGCATTACATACAACTGATGAATCATTGAACTCTACCTCTGAAATTAATAATACTATATATGTTAATTAATTGAATTTAAATTTTAAAAATGAAATATTCCATATATACCACGTCTTCTTTATACATTCATCTATCAATGGACACTTAGGTTGCTTCTATAACTTGCCTGTTCTAGATAATACTGCAATAAACATAGGGGTGTTTGTGTCTTTTCAATTTTGTGCTTTAATTTTCTTTCTTTCTTTCTTTTGCTTTCTTTCTTTCTTGATCATATGATATTTCTATTTTTAACTGTTTGAGGAAACTCCATATTTCCCACAGTGGTTGCACCAATCTACATTCCTACCAATAGCACATGAAGGCTTCTTTTTCCCTACACCCTTGCTGATGCTTGTTATTGCTTGTCTTTTTGATATTAGCTATTCTGGCAGGTGTTAAGGCGATGATCTCATTGCAGTTTTCATTTACATTTCCTTTATATCTGTGATAATTATGTTCTATAAAGTTGATGAAAACACTGAATTAGTGAATACTGGCCACTACTCCTAGGGAAAATACAGGAATAGGTTTCTACAAGCCTCTAGTCACAATACTTCTGTCTGCTGATCAATATATAATCTTGTTTTTGTCTGCTTCTGTTTACATATACTGTATTTAACATATATTGTTGATTTGCTATAACTCATGCCTGAATGAAACTTATCTAACACACATGTCTTCTCCATGAGGCACATCACAGCTATCTTGTTTTTAGGAACACGAGAGAGCATTTTGGTGCTACACTTGAGGGTTATTTTAAACAGCAATTTAAAAATCATAAAAAAGCACAAATGTTAAAAATATGACACTAAATAGGCAATACACTGTGAAGACATTTTTTTACTGTATGAAAGCTACAACATTAAAGGCAGAGGGTCACCTTGGTAGACTTGTTGGAAATACATGAGCAGCACAACCTGAATATTTAGGGAAATCTGCATGTGTGTGTGTGTATATATATATATATATATACACACACACACATACACATATATATCTGCATGTATATATACATATATATTCATGTATAAAATTTATACATAAATATATACATACACACACAAGCATACGTACATACATTAGGTACTATTACTTAAGAGTTAAAGTTTCAGTAAGTTATAGTTACTGTTCCATAGTAATGAAAGAATAAATGCAGTGCGGTAAAGACACAATATCCTTTGGCAATAGAGGCTGAGATAAAGGACACCCTAAGATGTGTTCTAAATCCCTAAGTGGGAATCCCTGGGTGGCGCAGCAGTTTGGCGCCTGCCTTTGGCCCAGGGCGCAATCCTGGAGACCCGGGATCGAGTCCCACGTCGGGTTTCCGGTGCATGGAGCCCATTTCTCCCTCTGCCTATGTCTCTGCCCCTCTCTGTGTGTGTGTGTGACTATCATAAATTTTAAAAATAAATAAATAAATAAATCCATAAGTGTTGACTAATTTTCTTTTCCTTTCAGTTCATTTTGATCACTTATGTCTTATTATACATGAGAATTCACTTCCTTTATTTGTTTTCTCTAAAAGAGATATAGCCAGCATGAATTGATTTATGAATCAGAGGGCCTTGTCAAGTTAAATACAATGAAAAGATTAGGAAAAAAAGAAATTTCCTATATCAAAGTGGTTGTCCTCACACATAACGGGCCATTCCCAGCAGACCTCCAGATAAGCAGAAGCAAATCAAAACATCAAAGAAGAATGGTATTTCTGACATCCAAGAAGCTCTGCTGGCCTGTCACACATCTGAATTAGCCTGCTGCTGGGACATTCATTCATACTTAACACCTCAGAGCACTAGATTGGCCTTGCAATGACATGCTACTTCTGACCCTGAATTAAGCCATGAACTGTCACCACATGTGCTCCTGAAGTGTGTGGCATGGAGTTCAGCCACTTCCTGCCTCAGCATGTCTGTCACAGGCAGTTGCCTGTCGATGGCCTGTCAGTCTTGCTACTGGGCCAAGCACTTACCGTGACAATACTATAATGATTTGGGAAGGTTTTGGTTGGATAGACAGCTCTCATGTATTTTGAATGAATTCCACATGTTTCTGCAACAAAGCACAGTGAGAAATTATGTTGATTGTTTTCCCATAAGTTTTCTTTTTTTTTTCCCATAAGTTTTCTTTATAAATGATAACTTAAACCTAAAAATTTTCCAGAGAAATTAAATACTAACTAAAGAGTGGAATAAGGATGGAAAAGAGGTTGAAATCCTGATGCCCACAATTCCTCCATCTGAAAGTCAGTTTTGAGTAGAGAAGCGAGCCAAATCAAGGGTCTAATTTTTCTGTAAAGGCCAGGTAACAAATATGTTAGGCTTTGTAAATCCAAATGGTCTCCGTTGTAACAGCTCAACTCATCTATCATCTGTTGAGGTCCCAAAGCATCCATAGACACTATGTGAACAAATGAGAATGGCTGTCCTCCAATAAAAGTTTTATTTATGGATGTTGAAATTTCAATTTCACATAATTTGTACGTCACAAAATATTCTCTTCTTTTTTTCCCTAACCATTTAAGAATGTAAACAATTCTTAGATTTAGTAGGCCACACATACACAAAGTAGGCCACATTTTGTCCCTGGGCCACAGCTTGCTGAACTCTAAGCTAAGCATACCCTAAATTATAGACTGCCACCACCTTTGTTTTTGCTGCTTCTCTCTTTCTGACCCAGGTCTGGTCATTATGGTGATGAGAAGTTCTATATCACATTTGAATCCCAGCTAAGAGTTCTCATATGATAGTATCCAAAAGAAAAAAAGTCAACACAACTATCTAGGTAACTGAAAAGGAATTTGACTTGAATGAGAGCATAAGCCCATCTCACGTAGTAACATTTACAAAATGAGCTAAGTTTACTACTTAGTATTTTCAGTAAAGTTTCCACCTGTGGCAATATTCTCACGTGGTACTGACATACCTAAGTGTGAGGCCTGTCCGGTACTTATATTCCTAAGTATAATTAAAAATTAACATGACTTTTTCTTTTTTAGTCAATACTACCAATAAATATATCTCATCCTTAATCAGAGAAAGACACATTTATTATTATTAAGAAGTCATATGATAAACAAACAAAGTGAGACCAACTTTACTTATACAATGAAAGAATTTAAGTAAGGTGAAAAAACAAAAAATAAACAGAAATATAAAGTCAGCTTGGTTTATTTTCTTTTGTTTTTTTTTTTCTCTCTCTTTTCTCCTTTTTCCAGTACAACTTGTTTTTGGCCACTCTGCACTGAGCAAAATGACTAGAAGGAAAAACCACAAAAGAAAGAATCAGAAACAGTACTCTATCCCACAGAGTTACAGAATCTGGATTACAATTCAATGTTAGAAAGCCAATTCAGAAGCAAAATTATAAAGCTACTGGTGGCTCTAGAAAAAAGCATAATGGATTCAAAGACTTCATGACTGCATAATTTAGATCTAATCAGGCAGAATTATGAGAATAAATGAGATGCAGAATAAATGAGATGCAATCCAAACTGGAGGTCCTAAAGAAGAGGGTTAACGAGGTAAAAGAACGAGTGAGTGCCATAGAAGACAAGTGAATGGCAAGGAAGGAAACTGATGAAAAAGGAGAAAAACAATTAAAAGATCATGAGGATAAGTTAAGGGAAATAAATGACCGCCTCAGACAGAAAAATCTACTTTAATTGGGGTTCCTGAGGGCCCCGAAAGGGACAGAGGACCAGAAACTGAGATAATGCTCTGCATCACTTGCCTTCAGGGAAATACAAATCAAAACCACAATGAGATACCACCTCACACCAGTGAGAATGGGGAAAATTAACCAGGCAGGAAACCACAAATGTTGGAGAGGATGTGGAGAAAGAGGATCCCTCTTGCACTGTTGGTGGGAATGTGAACTGGTGCAGCCACTCTGTAAAACTGTGTGGAGGTTCCTCAAAGAGTTCCAAATAGACCTGCCCTACAGCCCAGCAATTGGACTGCTGGGGATTTACCCCAAAGATACAGATGCAGTGAAATGCTGGGACACCTGCACCCTGATGTTTCTAGCAGCAATGTCCCCAATAGCCAAACAGTGGCAGGAGCCTCAGTGTCCACTGAAAGATGAATGGATAAAGAAGATTTGGTATATGTATACAATGGAATATTACTCAGCCATTAGAAATGACAAATACCCACCATTTGCTTCAGCGTGGAAGGAACTGGAGGGTATTATGCTGAGTGAAATAAGTCAATCAGAGAAGGACAATCATTATATGGTCTCATTCATTTGGGGAATATAAATAATAGTGAAAGGGAATAAAGGGGAAAGGAGAAAAATATGAGTGGGATATATCAGAGGAGACAGAACATGAGAGACACCTTTTTCTGGGAAACGAACAGTGTCCACTGTTCGTGAAAAGGGTGGTCGAAAGGGGGGGGGGACTGGGGGTTAATGGATGACAGGCACTGAGGGGGGCACTTGACGGGATGAGCAGTGGGTTTTATTCTGTATGTTTGCAAATTGAACACCAATAAAAAATAAATTTATTATTTAAAAAATGAAAAGGCAGCCTACAGAATGGGACAAAAAAAATAGACGGGAAGGGAGAAGAAATGGGTAGGAAATATCAGAAAGGGAGACAGAACATAAAGACTCCTAACTCTGGGAAATGAACTAGGGGGAGGTGGAAGGAGAGGTGGGCGGGGGGGTGGGGGTGACTGGGTGATGGGCACTGAGGTGGGCACTTGACGGGCTGAGCACTGGTTGTTATTCTATGTTGTCAAACATAGAACACCAATTGAACACCAATAAAAAATAAATTTAAATAAAAAATAATAAGATGAATGGATAAAGAATATGTGGTCTATGCATGCAATGGAATATTTCTCAGCCATTAGAAACAAAAAATACCCACCATTTGTTTCAATGTGGATGGAACTGGAGGGTATTATGCTGAGTCAAGTAAGTCAGTCGGAGAAGGACAAGCATTATATGATCTCCTTCTTTTGGGGCATATAAAAAATAGTGAAAGGGATTATAGGGTAAAGGAGAGAAAATAAGTGGCAAAAATCAGAAAGGGTGACAATATATGAAAGACTCCTAACTCTGGGAAACGAACAAGGTGTAGTGGAAAGGGGGATGGGGTGACTGGGTGACGAGCACTGAAGGAGGCACTTGACGGGATGAGTCCTGGGTGTTATACTATATGTTGGCAAATTGAACCCCAATAAAAATATATATATATATACTTGTTAAAAAATAATTCTTTTAAAAGAAGGAACTCCTACAAAATGCAACCATATGGATGAACCTTGAGGATATTAAATAAAATAACCCTGTCACAGAAAGACAAATACTACACAATTACACTTATATGAGACATATAAAAGATTCAAACTCATCAGAGCAAAGAATACAATGGTGGTTGCGAGGTTCTGTAGGGAGAAGATAGAGATCTGCTCATCCATGGGTATAAAATTTCATTTACATGAAATGAATAAATTCTAGAGACCTGCTGTAAAATATTGGGTCTGGAGATAATGATATTGCATTATACACTTAAAAGTCTATTAAGTGTTTAGGTCTCATGTAAAGTGTTTTTACCACAATAAAATTAAGAAGGAGGAAGCAGACAGCAAGTGGCATCCGCTGTGGAGAATCTAAGAGTTCTATTGTTCATTAATGCAAACCTTGCTAAGTCTAATCTTTAAAAGTCTGCAAATGTTGCCTGCCAAATACACCTGTACTACTAGTCTTACTTTACCCTCAGTTTCCCACCCAACTTTCCAGGTAACATGACTTGTAGTTCAAGCCAAATCACTTCTTTCTTACCTGACAGTTTCCTGTTCTTGGGCCTGACCCCTTTTTTTCTGCTTCCACCCGCACTCAGATAAGACAAAAACCTAACTTGCTCACTAGAGTTGAGTCTGAGTCCTTTTAACCATCAGAGATATGACTCACAGTACTGTGGTATTAGTTCATTCTCAGTTTCTGTGACCACTATCACAGTTACCCAACCCAGGTAGCTTGATGGGATAAAGGAACAGGAGGCTCTAGTCTTCCCTAAAGTAAGTAATGCCTGTGGTCACATACCTCACCTCAAGCCTACTCTTCCCAGGAGGTCCTAATCCTAAGCCTTGTCACATCTACTCTTAATCAGACCTCCTGAAAACAAACAGCCCATTTTGCTTCATAGACATAATTAGTGATTAGTCTACACATTAAAGAATCAAAGTAGGGCAGCCCCGGTGGTGCAGCAGTTTAGTGCCGCCTGCAGCCTAGGGCATGATCCTGGAGACCGGGGATCAAGTCCCATGTCAGGCTTCCTGCATGGAGACTGCTTTTCCCTCTGTCTGTGTCTCTGCCCCTCTCTCTCTCCTCTCTCTCTCTCTCTCGGAATAAATAAATAAATCTTAAAAAAATAAAATAAAGGATCAAAGTATTGTCTGTGTGACTTAAAAAATACACATTAAACCTTAGAAAGGGAAAACTCTCAATAGCCCAATATTTCGCTGGTGTCATTTCCAACTCTGGGTGGGATGAGCAAATCAAATAATTCCACTTCAAGTGGGGTTCAGTTCAGCCTGGCTAGCTAAATTCCCTTTCAGATACAGAACTTGATACCCAGATTACCAAAGAAAATGCAGATAAGGAAATAGAAACTGGCCAAAGTAACTCAGTGCTTCAATGACATGTCCTGAATTTGGAATCAATTCTGTCAGAACCCCAAACTCTCACTGTTTTTGCAAAGGATATGCCACAGATAGTGAGAGGAAAAGGAGATATCACTGGACACACATTAATAAAATACAGGATAAATGGCACCTTGTGTTAGAGGGGGACACAGTCCATCTTTCTATAGTCATGGGATTTTAGAGCTGGAATAAACAGTAGAAATCATTAGAGCTAATCCTCTCATTTTACAAATGAGGAAATTAAGACCCAGACAAGGGAAATGAGTTACTTAGGCTCAAACAGGTATTTTTTTAGCAATTTTTGAAAAAAATAAAAAGCACACCAGTAAATCTGAGAAGTCAAGAGGTCCAGGCAGAAGGGGAAAAAAGAAAGCATTGTAGGGCAGTAAAGAATATAGACCCTGGAGCCAACCCTCTGGTTCTAACTATGCTCTGATACATCTTGGCTCTACGTCCTTAGGTATTTAATTTCTTTTTCAATTAACTTTATAAAAGTGTATGAAGGCCAAGTGTCCTAAATAGAAGTGTAACATCCTGATAAACATGATAATAAAATCAATAATAATAATAATAATAGCTTAAAATCATTCAGTGTGTATTACATTTATGTTCTCATAATATTCCTATCAGATAGGAAGGGACTATTTTACAACTGAAGAGAATGGGCAACAGTAGGTGAGGTCGGCTTGCCCAAGGTCTCCAGCTAATAATAAGCAGTGGAGACAGGTTCCATGCAGTTTAATTGCAAAACCAGACATAGATACCAGATGGACTTTTTGCAGTCTGTTTTGCCACTCAGTCTCCTTCAGGAATCCTGTCCTTGCTGGTACATTCTTTTTGCTACAACCCAGAATTCAAGTCAGACAAACACCACTTTCAAGACAGTGTATGTGAGCAGATTTCCACAGGATGGAAATAATATTTAAATACAAAACAAATCACAATAAACAATCAAAAAGATGAACCCTGCTACCAAAAAAGTATGGAAATAGGTATCACAATTGGTAAAGTCCTCAGGATTTTTGGAGGACCTGGGAGAGGGCAAACTACTAATATGGAAGGTCAGGAAGAAAGATACCCATCTACAGATTGGCTAAATAGGTGTCCTTAATCTTTGTGTGCCTGTGGTTTTGGAAGACTTACTCAGTTTATTAATATTAGGTATGAGGGCATCCCATGTCTGCAAATATTCAGCTCTAAATCCATCCATGGAGAACAAAATAACTGGTGGCAGTTCAAATCTGAAAATGGAAAACAAAATATTAGTCTGTTATTTTGATTGTCAAAACAATAAAGATATTTTCCTCTAGTAGTTACAATTCCCTAAATCAGAAAATACTTAGAAAGTACAGCAAGAAAACAATCCTGGAAACCACATCAAAAGATGTGCATCAAAAGATGAATGTCCATCAAAAGATGAATGGATAAAGAAGATGTGGCTTATATATACAATGGAATATTACTCAGCCATTAGAAATGACAAATACCCACCATTTGCTTCGATGTGGATGGAGCTGGAGGGTATTATGCTGAGTGAAATAAGTCAATCGGAAAAGACAAACATTATATGGTCTCATTCATTAGGGGAATATAAAAAATAGTGAAAGGGAATAAAGGTGAAAGGAGAAAAAATGAGTGGGAAATATCAGAAAGGGAGACAGAACATGAGAGACTCCTAACTCTGGGAAATGAACAAAGGGTAGTGGAAAGGGAGGTGGGCGGGAGGTGGGGGTGACGGGGTGACAGGCACTGAGGGGGGCACTTGTTGGGATGAGCACTGGGTGTTATGCTTTATGTTGGCAAATTGAACTCCAATAAAAAACTAAAATAAGAAAAAAATGTATATATATATATAAAGTGGAGAGAACTCCACCCTGCTTCTCAGCTATTTGTTAATGGAGGATTAACACTCCCTGTTTTCTCACCCTTCTGGACACTCAGACTGCTGGGCTGTGCCACACTCTTCTTTCACCCATGGTGTTTCTCCTGAAAAACAAGATCATAATCCTTAGACAATTGCACCACAGAAAAGAAATATGTTCAATGAACATGATTTTTCCAAACTACTTTGTTCCAAACTACTACTTTGAACATAGACTTTTCCAATGACTAAATTCTTCCAGAACTTATTAAGAGCAATATATTCATTCCCAGCCCACATATGGATTATGTAATTACCTGGGAGTATATACCTTTATCTAGCTTATGCCTTACTATTCATTTTATAACATAGTAACAGTAGCAGTTAATTGGTAGAAAAGTAATAGCAACATCACTGAGAAATGCAAATCCTTTCTGTTCCACCAGTAGTTACAATATTTATGATTTCATTCCAACATTCTTTCAGTTGTATACATAGTCTCTTTCATTCTCTTTGAGCCTGCTGCACATTCCAGGTGGTTATCTCAGGAATGACCTAATTACTCTTTAATATGTTCATGTTACACTTATATGGGAGTCATATTTTTGTTTTTGAAAATTATATTTTGCCAAGAGGAGAGTTGGAACCAGGAGTTGAATAACCTAGACTGGCCAGGAGTTGATAATTGCTGAAGATAGGTGCTGGACATATAGGGAAATCATCATACAATTTTCTCCTTTATGTATGTTAGATTTTTAAAATGTAAAAGTGACTATCTGGTTTCTTGTACAAAAAGTACTCAAATGATGGGAATCCCTGGGTGATTCAGTGGTTTAGCGCCTGCCTTTGGCCCAGGGTGTGATCCTGGAGACCAGAGATTGAGTCCCACATCAGGCTCCCTGCATGGAGCCTGCTTCTCCCTCTGCCTGTGTCTCTGCCTCTGTGTGTGTGTGTCTCTCTCTCTCATGAATAAATAAAAGCTTTTAAAAAATTATTCAAATACCTTCAAACTACTATCTGAAGTTTTAATTTTGGCAAAAAATCATGTAACATCTTTAAACAAAGTGTTAAATCCTTAGAGAAAACATTTACATTTATTTTGAAAAATAAACTGAAATGGTAAAATTAATTCCATCAAAGTACCCAGTAAGTGGTGGTGGTAAGTGTCAAAACTGCTTATAACAATTCCTGTTGTTTCTATTAAATTCCAGCAATGTGCAATGGATTCAGTGGGAAATTTGACCATATGAGCCTTATAAGGATGAGTCTTGACATAGAAAATTGAGAGTTATAACTTTAAGGTAGAAGATAGGAAAATAGAATGGTCAGAGGCACTGTGGTCAGTGAACTTACAAGAAATTATGCTTGCCTTCCTGAAGGTAGCAGAATTTTTAATGATGAAATAGTAAATGTCCAACAATAATTATTTGAAAAATAAGTTAACATTTCAGGCATTTATTTTTCCTTTTTGATTGCTCTTTTAGTTGATTTTCAATTATATTTTGTAATAAAAATGGATTCATCCATTGGTGTGAAATCTATTTTCTACAAAGAGTTTATAGTTAATGTTTCTACCATAACATTTTCCTACTATTAAAAAAATCAAGTTCAACTTAATCTTTTTTTGTCTAGAATTATTAAAATTTTAAATTAGTAAACCTTTCCTGGATATGGCATTATGAAAAGGGGGTTGATAGCTTGAAGCAATTGTGTTGCTTTGTGTTTATACACATTTTTCATAAATTTCATTAGATGTTCAGAGGATTGGCACTTTCTAAAAAAAAAATCTAAAAAAAAAAAAAATCTACAGTAACTCACTTAGGGTTGGAACCAGGAGTTGAATAATCACATCCTAATCTTGGTTCTGCATTAACTCTCTGAAGGTCCTTAGTCAGTAATTTAAACATTCAGGACACCAGTCATTTCAACAGTAACTTTGGTTTAACAGACTGATAGAAGGACCGGATAACCACTTCAGTCATATTTTAACTTTAGGATCTGCCATCCGCTATCTCAAACCACAGATATTTCCAGCATAGTCATTGGTCTGGAGAATGCCTCAACAACCAATATGGAACTTTAATCTTTCTCTTCTTTTCATAGTATCTATGCTATTAGTTCCCTCTCTGTGTGGTGCATGAGCTACATTTCTTCCCATAGTAAACACATTGCCATTTCTTCTACACAGAAGAGACCTACTCTGACAGAGTAGGTCAAGAAACTCTCATTTGTTTTAATTTATGCCAGCTCTGGAGTCACTGAACACACAGAGGTAAATGGGTCAACTTCCTCTGCTTACCTTGGCAGACACTCTTATAGTCAGTACAGCAGTCTTTCCTCTGCAGACAATCATCCGAACAAGAGCAGAGGCTGGACTCTAGTCTGGTCTCCCCACAACGAAATCTATTGCATGTCCATATTCGAGCTGTAAAATCACACGATTCAGTTCCCAGCATTTAACTTACTGTTAAGTATCCAATAGCATTAGAGTGGTCCCTATCCAGGGTAACTGATATTCTTATAAAAAGGGGAAATTTGGACACGAACCCCCCAGACACACAGGAAAGACTGTGATGACATAAGAAAACTCTCTGTGAAGACAAAAGCAGAATCTGGGGTTATGCTGCCAAAAGCCAACCATTTCCAATGACTTGTAACCCACAAGAAGCTAGGAGAAGGGCAAAGAAGGGATTTCCCTCACAACCCTTAGAAAGAAACTAGCCCTGATTAAACTTGCATCTTGGATTTCTCGCCTCTAGAACTGAGAACATGGATTTCTGTTACATAAGCCCCTCACTTTTTATGTCCTGGCAGCCCTAGCAAAGCAATACATGAGGTGTATGGTAAGCATTTGGACATGTGTTAATGTCAGCAAAACCAACAAGCTATAATGAACTTATCCTCAGAACCCATACTGGATTCCACACAAGTGTCTTCAAAATCCCAACAGCAGTCGCCTCTCTGCTTGCATTCCATATCACACCGGCAGTTCTCCAATCCTCTGAATGAAGAATCAAAACATTTCTTCCTGCAACTGCCTGCGGGAGTGGAGGAAATAAGGAAACCAGTGCTTAAAAGTTATATGAGGGACATCTGGGTACCCCAGTCAGTTGACCATTTTACTCTTGATTACAGATCAGGTCATGATCTCAGGGTCATTTGGTGGAGCCTGGCATCAGGCTCCACACTCAACAGGGAGTCTGCTTGAGATTCTCTCCCTCTCCCTCTGCCCTTCCTTCCCATGCTCACTCTCTCTAAAATAAGAAGGGGCATCAAGGGTGGCTCAGTGGTTTAGGGCCACCTTCAACCCAGGGCATGATCCTGGGGTTCTGGGATCGAGTCCCATGTCAGGCTCCCTGCATGGAGCCTGCTTCTCCCTCTCCCTGTGTCTCTGCCTCTCTCTCTCTTTCTCTCATAAATAAATAAATAAAATCTTTAAAATAAAAAATAAATAAATAAGTAAATAAGTCTTAAAAAAAATAAAAGAAGTTCTCTGATATCTCGGAACTAGATGGTAGAAGCATACAGAAGAGGTACCTAGCACAGACCAGGTCAGACAAATAGATACTTTTGAATTGTGCTGTATGATTCATCAGTGTGAAGTGGTAAGTAATAAGTGATTTTTTCCCCAGGACTCTAGAGAGGTCCCAGATGCAAAAACACCAGGCACCATTAAGGGAAGATCAGAGGGACAGGCAGAACCCTCCTGCACTGTTGGTGGGAATGTGAACTGGTGCAGCCACTCTGGAAAACTGTGTGGAGGTTCCTCAAAGAGTTAAAAATAGACCTGCCCTACGACCCAGCAATTGCACTGTTGGGGATTTACCCCAAAGATTCAGATGCAATGAAACGCCGAGACACCTGCACCCCGATGTTTCTAGCAGCAATGTCCACAATAGCCAAACTGTGGAAGGAGCCTCAGTGTCCATCGAAAGATGAATGGATAAAGAAGATGTGGTCTATGTATACAATGGAATATTACTCAGCCATTAGAAACGACAAATACCCACCATTTGCTTCAACGTGGATGGAACTGGATGGAGGGTATTATGCTGAGTGAAATAAGTCAATCGGAGAAGGACAAACAGTGTATGTTCTCACTCATTTGGGGAATATAAAAAATAGTGAAAGGGAATATAAAGGAAGGGAAAAGAAATGTTGGGAAATATCAGGAAGGGAGACGGAACATAATGACTCCTAACTCTGGGAAACGAACTAGGGGTGGTGGAAGGGGAGGAGGGTGGGTGTTGGAGGGGAATGGGTGACGTGCACTGAGGTGGACACTTGACGGGATGAGCACTGGGTGTTATTCTGTATGTTGGCAAATTGAACACCAATAAAAAATAAATTTATTATAAAAAATGTATATATATTTAAGGATCTGACATATATAATCAGAGAATGTAAATTATTTTTAGTGCCTGCACTTTGCCATTAAGTTCCTAAAATGTCAACAGTCTGGTCTTACTAAAGCTTGCTTCGAAGTGAAAAAAAAAAAAAAAAAAGGAAGATAGTAGGGCCGCCTGAGTGGCTCAGCAGTTAGGCATCTGCCTTTGGCTCGGGGCCTGATCCCAGAGTCCCGGGATAGAGTCCCACATTGGGCTCCCTGCATGGAGCTTGCTTCTCCCTCTGCCTGTGTCTCTGCCTCTCTGTGTCTTTCATGAAAAAATAAATAAAATCTTAAAAAAAAAAAGAAAGTTCCCAGAGAAAGATCATGAGCAATCTATAAAACATCACAAGTCAGAATGGTATCAAGTTTCTTAAACACAGCACTGAAAGCTAGAAGATAAGAAAGCAATGTCTTCATATTTCTAGAGGAAAATTATGTTCATCTGGAATTCAGTATCTAGCCAAATTATTAAGTGTTAGGTTCTTATGACAAAGATGAGTACTCAAGTTATAGCTTGTATGTATCCTATTTTAAGAAGCTACTAAAGTATGTTTTTTAGCAAAATGAAAAACAAAGAGATCAAATAAATATGAGATCCAATTCAATGAAGGGTCTAGGGGAACACCAACCATATGTCAAATTGAGAGAGAGTAACCAACACAATTTGGAGCAGCAGGGTATAAACAACAGTTAAATATAAAAGATAACACTCTATACCTACATTTACACTGCCCAAAATGAGAGCCAGATAATGCCAAGGATTGCTGGGGATGCATGGTAGAGACAGAGAAGGCTGTGGCAGCTATTCGAGAAATCAATCTGGGGTTACTCACCCAAGCGAAAATACAGACCCTAAGACCCAGGAATTCTATTCCTGGGTTGATGATGAAGCAATCTCCCCTAGGTCCATAAGGGAACCTGCAGGATTTATGTAGTGTAAAGGGACAAAAGTCAACCTGAGTATCCAGCACTGAGGGAGGGCACAGGTCAGATAGCATATTGCGATACATGCTAAGTAATAAGTAGATAGATGCATAAGAATAGATGTACGTGTAACAATTTATATGGATCTTAAGAAACATTTGGTTAAAAAGTAACCAAAAAAGCTAATATACCATTTATACCGATGGCTTTTATTTTTTTTAAGGTTTTTTTTTATGATAGTCACAGAGAGAGAGACAGAGACAGAGACATAGGCAGAGGGAGAAACAGGCTCCATGCACCGGGAGCCCGACGTGGGATTCGATCCCGGATCTCCAGGATCGTGCCCTGGGCCAAAGGCAGGCACTAAACCGCTGCACCACCCAGGGATCCCACAGATGGCTTTTACATTTGTATGTCCACTCTCCTACTTTGAAACATTTTCTGCACCTGGCTTCCAGGCAGGACAACAACCACCTGGCTTTCCTCCCACATCCCTGACCAATTCTTCCTAGACTTCATCCATGGTTCTTCCCCCTCATCATACCAATTTTTTAAGGCTAGTGTGTTCCAGTCACATTGCTGTAAATCCACATATGTATGATACTGATAACCACCATATTGCATGCCCATTTGTACTTCCCTTGGAAAGCCAGCCTCATATAATCAGCTATCTTCTGGCTTTTCCAGTTAGACATTTCATAGATATCTCAAATTTAACATGTCCGAAATGAGCTTCTGATCATTCTCCCCAAACCAGCTTCTTCTAGTGTTCCCCATCTCACTTGCAGAAATTCTGTATTTCAGATGTTCATACCAAAGATTTTGAAGTCATTCTTGACTTCTCTCTTTCTCCATATCCACTCTGTCAGTAAAATCTATATACCACATCAAAAGATAACCAGGATCCAAATACTTTTCATCAGCAACAATGTTACCACCCTAATTCAAGACATAGAGCTTGTGTGGATTATTGTAATAATTTCCTAATTGGTGTCTCTGCATCTCATTGCACCCTGCCATTTATTCATAACACAACAGTCTGAATGAGTGTGTTGTAAAGCAAACCAGGGCATGTCATTTCTCTACTCAAAACCTCCAATCACTTCCCATCACTCTCAGAATGAAAGTCTACAGCCAGATTTGACTGAACAACCTGATTGACTTGGCTTCTTTTAGGTCTTTTGGTTGACTCATTTTATGACTTCCCTCCCTCTTCTCTTCTAGTTCACCAACCTCGTTATTCTTTAAATGAACTTGCCAGGCAAGCTTCTGCCTTAAGCCTTTGCACTTGCTTTCTCTTTCCTGGAATGTTCTTCCCCCAAATATCCCTATTTCTCCCTCACTTTTAGCCCTTTACAAAGATTATTTCACATACATCCCCCATCCCACTGTATATCTTATAATCTCCTCTTCAGTTTCACTTACCCCTTAGCATTTTCCTGATCATATTATATATATTTGGTTTATTTATATTTTTATTGTCTATCTTCCATGCTAGACTGTAAATTCTCTGAAGGATGAGTCTATTTTCTTCACCACTATATTCCCAGCAATTAGAATAGTACATAGCATATAGTTAGTGCCAAATTGTTGAAGAATGAGTAAAAACAACACGCACATTAAGGGATAAATTTATAAGAACACATACAAACTCAAACCAGAAAAACCTGTTTAAGAACTCACACTAGAGCTAATTGGAGTGGAAAATGGTAAAAATGGCCCAGGGTTAGGGATTAGGAATCAGTTGTGGAAGAATGAGGGGATGAACATTTTAACAACTCTGGTAAAGGAGGAGCTGGAGTTAAATACCAAAGCCCAGGATGGGAGGTGGAGGGAGTGATGTCACACAAGGACTTATAGACTGAGATGAAAGGACAAGAAAAAGGAACAATGACACTGGGAAATTAGCCAGTAGGTGTACTAATGTAAGGAAAGGAAAAAGCCAAAATAATTGGAGATTGTGTTCAAAGATTAGTGTATGTCTCTTGCAATTAATTTATGTGAATTGGCTATAAAAGAACCAAGAAGGGCAGCCCAGGTGGCTCAGCGGTTTAGCGCCACCTTCAGCCCAGGGCGTGATCCTGGAGAACCGGGATTGAGTCCCACATCAGGCTCCCTGCGTGGAGCCTGCTTCTCCCTCTGCCTGTGTCTCTGCTTCTCTCTCTCTCTCTCTCTCTCTCTCTCTCTCTCTCGATTAAATATAATCTTTTAAAAAAAAAAAAGAACCAAGAAGTGAGGCACACCTGTGCATACTAACACCAGGATAAAATGACCAAAGTAGCCCACCTACATTTGTTAGATCTAGGACTGGTACAGTAGTTCAGAAACACAACAGCCAAGTGACCCCAAAAAAGACAGTAATTGTCCAAGTAAAGTCCACCTTTCCAGTTTCCATGTTACAATGGATGTACTGAAAGTTTGTCAATTCTTTTTTTTTAAAGACGTTATTCATTCATGAGAGAAACACAGATAGAGAGGCAGAGACACAGGCAGAAGGAGAAGCAGGTTCCATGCAGGGAGCCCGATACAGGACTCAATCCCGGACCCTGGGATCACACCCTGAGCTGGAGGCAGACCCTCAACCGCCCAGCCACTTAGGTGTTAATTAGGTGTTTGTTAATTCTTTTTTTTTTTTTAAGATTTTATTTATTTATTCGTGAGAGAGACAGAGAGAGGCAGAGACACAGGCAGAGGGAGAAGCTGGTTCCATTCAGGGAACCTGAGGTGGGACTTGATCCCAGGGTCTCCAGGATCACGCCCTGGGCTGAAGGCGGTGCTAAACCGCTGAGCCACCCAGACTGCCCTGGGGTTTGTTAATTCTTAAGGGAAAACATAACTGTAAATTTGTCTGTTAATCTCACCAAGAGTCCCCCTAACAAAGAAGCAACAAGACCTTCCCAAAGAGAGTCAAATCAGAAATTCACCAGCCAGATTAAAAAGGCGAATAAATTATCTAATATTCAACTTCATACTTCCCCTTTGTAAAAAAGTACCAAAGCAATGCTTCACAAGATATAGAAAATGCTTTTCATATAGTCACTTGTAAATGGTTGTTAACTGTACATACTGAATGGATATGGCAGCTTGGGGGTTTGATATTCTGATAAAAATCAATCTCCCATTTCTTTTTGCTTCTTATAAGGAAAAATAAATAAATCAACATGAAGTATTTACTCTGCACTACACTTCAAGAATGGAGCACTGCCTGGCCAAGAAATAGCGAAATTTCAGGGAGGGAGCAGTACTAACATCATTGCAGGAGGTCCTGGGAGGTAAGCAACCAAGACTTTCAAGACCAAGTTCACCAAGTTTATCAGCAGAAAGGAATGAGTAGAGTAGGTGCCAAGACAGAAGAAGCCTTTGATCCAGTTATCAAAGTCCTCTACAAAGGTAAGGACAAATACAGGGAACAAACAGGAATGATATGAATCTCAAAGGAACAGGGGGTGAGGGCAAAAGACTAAAGTCCAAAATGACTGGATAATGCTTACCACACACATGGGCTCCTAATTAGTGTGGTGTGGTAGGACGAGAAGCCTAGGAGGAGAGTGCTCCATGCTGGAGACAGTGGGCTCAGGAGGAGAGACAGGTTTCAAGGGGTAAAGGTAAGAAGAAAGGAGAAATAAGAAACTGTGTTGAGAAAACACTAAGGAGTATACCTTGCTCTTCTTGTCTCCTGAGTCCAAGCCCCAGGCCCAATCCAAGTGACACAATCACCAACAAAGCAAGAAGAACCTAGTACAAAAAAAAAGAAGTGACCTTTTACAATTTTTTAAAAACATAAAAAGGAACAAAGATCCCTCCCTCCCTCCCTCTCAGTGAAAATTAAAGGCACACAGCTTGCTAATTATGCATAACACCAGATCCAACAATGATAGAGAAATGTACTTTTTATTTTTTTTATTTTTATTTATTTATGATAGTCACAGAGAGAGGGAGAGAGAGAGGCAGAGACATAGGCAGAGGGAGAAGCAGGCTCCATGCACTGGGAGCCCGACGTGGGATTCGATCCTGGGTCTCCAGGATCGCCCAGGGATCCCGAGAAATGTACTTTTTAAAAAAATGCCTGAAAATAAGAAAGCTTTGGGAAGAATTTTAAAGTAATATTTATTATAGATCTTCAAATTCAAATACATGGGTCCTGGTTAGTTTAACCCCAAATTTATTTAAAGTATGAATGAAACAATCGGAGTCATTTACCTTTGCCCATTTCCCATTCTTAACTAGATACTTGTTTCAAGATCATTTACCTAAAAGCATTCCTGAACTATGAAATCTTTAACACCTCACTCTTAGGGAACAGAGGTTCCCCCTCCCTCCTATCTCTGTCTTATGGATGGAAATGGAAATGCTTAGCACATGTAAAAATATAGTGTCCAAATAATTCACTGGCAAATGATCCACTTTGATCTACAGCTCGGACAAATGACGTGGAAGCTCTGTGACCAAAGATTGTGTGTGTCTTTCATTATCACTACTGCTGACAAGGCTCTACGGTATAGTGGACTTTATGCGATGTCTGGAATTAAACTAAGATATAAATTTTTAAAGATTTTATTTATTTATTCATGAGAGACACAGAGAGAGGCAGAGACACAGGTAGAGGGAGAAGCAGGCTGCCTGCAGGGAGCCCAATGTGGGACTCGATCCCGGGTCTCCAGGATCACGACCTGAGCTCAGCCACCCAGGCGTCCCAAACTAAAATATACTTAGAGAATTCTTCCCACTTTTTCCCTACCCAGTGAGTCCAAAGTAAGTATGCTAGATGATAGAGCTTGAATAATGTATAACCATAAAATATGAATGCAACAGACACACAAATCCTTAAAAATGTATTTTACAACACTTATAACCTTTGTTTTTAAAAAAATCTCTTTCATAAAAAAGCATCAAAATCTGCTTAGATAATAAAGATCTACATAAGCATTGTGTTTGTTTTCATTCTGAAAATCAACTGGAAAATAAACCTATAACTTTTACTATAGAAGTCGATTCAACAATTGGGAAAATACATTAGAATAGTATAATAACAATTCTTTTATGAAGTCTGAAAGTTAGCCCACGTTTGAGTGATCTTCCAACAGGCATGCATTCAGTGGAGAGAATGGAGAGGGAAAAGTGAATGTAAACAGTTATTAAGCAGCATTGCTACCACTTAGTCCCTTGTTATGATGCTCAAAAGCCACAGGTGACCAAGACTAGGAATACAAAGCAGTGAAACACTGGGGAATAGTACTACAACAAACCTCATGCATCATAGATTTACAAATTGGTATTTTTGATTTTACATTTTTATCTTTGGTCCTTTTGCCATTCAAATTTGATCGAAAAATAAACAGCATCTAGGTGGTATCAGGCTATTCTAGGACATTCTCCTGTTAAATCTCAGTGTCTGTTTCTTCATGACTCTACTTGTTCCATATATTTTTGGCTTGATCCCTGCATTATTCTATAAGTTCCTCGAGAAGGTTCATTTTTAATCTCACATAATCATTTCCTCTAAATATGTAATTCTGAATCAGCTTCTTGATATTGAGGTACATATGTATCTTAAAAAGTGGAGAGGGGGGATCCCTGGGTGACGCAGCGGTTTGGCGCCTGCCTTTGGCCCAGGGCGCGATCCTGGAGACCCGGGATCGAATCCCACGTCGGGCTCCCGGTGCATGGAGCCTGCTTCTCCCTCTGCCTGTGTCTCTGCCTCTCTCTCTCTCTCTCTCTCTCTGTGACTATAAATAAATTAAAAAAAAAAAAAGTGGAGAGGGGAGGACTCAACTCCAAAAACCTCTGAAAATCCAATATTTGGCCTTAGATGGGTGAATGAAGAGTGCTAAAGACACAGCAGATACATTTAAAGTTTTTTAAATGAAACTTTTGTTAAGGGCAGCCCGGGTGGCTCAGTGGTTTAGCGCTGCCTTTGGCCCAGGGCATGATCCTGGAGACCCAGCATCGAGTCCCATGTCGGGCTCCCTGCATAGAGCCTGCTTCTCCCTCTGCCTGTGTCTCTGCCTCTCTCTCTCTCTCTCTCTGCTGGGAGCCGGCGGGACTTGATCCTGGGCTGAAGTCCGCGCTAAACCGCTGAGCCACCGGGACTGCCTCAGCTTCTCTTATACATACCAGTAAACCATTAGAAGGATACAAGGAAGAAAAATAAATGTTGTACAAAATTTTGCTTTCAAGGAGTTATAATGTCTTGAATTCATAAGATAAGGGGATAAATATAACAAATAGCATAGAAGTTAAAAGAGCATTCCAAAGTTCCCAGAAGGATATTTAATAAATAGAATATCATGACAATTTACTTTGCCCTAGTTCCTGGGCTCAATGCTTACATTATTTCATTTACTTCTAGAAACAATGCTTGAGTGACAAAATGATGGTGACTTTAACTAAAGTAGGGAATTTGGGAGAAAATTATGGCAGGATAGGTATGAGAAATTATGGTTTTGCCTTAAGATACTCGATGAGGAGCCAGTAAGAAGGCATTTGAAATTGTGTGGCAGAGGGAGCACCTAGGTGGCTCAGTGACTGACTGTAATTGGCTCAGATCGTGATCCTGGGGTCCTGGGAGTCAGCTTCTCCCTCTGCCTATGTCTCTGCCTCTCTCTCTCTCTGCGTCTCTCATGAATATATGTGCTGCCCAAGCAAGCACGTCTCATGAATAAATAAAATCTTGAAAAAAAAACAATTGTGTGGCAGAAACTCACCATGAAGTCAGACCTACTGGCTTACTTGAAATTCTTGGTTGACAATGTCACTTTTAAGATCAAAAAGATGAGATTGCCTAAAGAAAAGATCTTTAGACAGGGTTCAGTTGAAATACCATGTGCAATGTGCAATGAGAAGATAAATCAGCCAAGAATGCAGATAAACAGAAGTTATAAAAATTAGGATGCCAATACCATCATGGAAGCAAGGGGAGAGAATTCAAGAGAAAATAATAATAATAATATACATTAGTATTACTGTTATAGATGCAGCAGGACAGAAGAGAAGGACTGACTTTCAAGGTGATTCAGGACAGTAAAAACAAGCAGGAAAACGGAGTGGTTGAATGGTGAAACCATCTTTAGAAGTGAAGTAATCTAAAATAAAATAAAATAATAAAAAGAAATGAAGTAATCTAAGATAAAAGCTATAGTCCAACATAAGAATATAAGATACAGTGATTTTAATTTCTCACTCTCTGGTCTTAAAAATATTCATGCAGTAAAATGGTGTCTTGGAAGGGGGTGATTATAATCATGCTAAAGTCAATGCTATAAAGTGTTTTACCACAGATCCCAACTTTTTAGATTGATCAAATATTAGTTTGTTACTCACATTTTTTTTAGGCAAAACATGATTAAAATATTAATTCGGCATCAGGGTTGTCAGAGGGGATAAAACTAAATGCATGCACTTAAAACTTTACACTTAAATAGCAACACAAATGGAAATGGGGAGTCATACATTTAACATTTGTCATAAAGCTACAAAGATTAAAATGAAAAACTGTACTTACGATACAGATTATTTTATATTTCGTAGCAGTGTTCCTCTTAACAGTTTCTTCCATTGGTAAAACCAGCATAGACTCCATTATTGTATAAACCCGTTTTACTAGAAGACAGTAGTACTCCTTCCTTTTTCTAGTCCAGCAAAGAAAAACTGAATGAGTTACACGGCTGTGACTAACTTTCAAATGTTTGGAGAGATTATACCTCTTCAGTGATTGGACAATGAAAGGAGAGGAAGAAAGTTGTAATAACAAACAGTGTCAAGAGATAAAAGTTCATGGGACACCTGGGTGGCTCAGCAGTTGGGTGTCTGTCCTTGACTGAGGGTGTGACCCTGGGGTCCTGGGATCGAGTCCCACAGCAGGCTCCCTGTGTGGACCCTGCTTCTCCCTCTGCCTATGTCTCTGCCTCTCTCTCACTACTCTCTCCCTCTTTGTGTGTGTGTCTCTCATAAATAAATAAAAATCTTTAAAAAGAGATAAAAGTCCTTTTCCAGGACACTGTAGACAAATATTAAATACTGATCAAAATATAAATAAAAAGAGATCATAAGATTATAATCAAGTTTTAATACAATCTGACCATTTGTTTTCTTCAAAAATAATCTGGAACAAAAGGCCTTGTTACAGAAATTCCAGGGAGTCTCTCATTTGTATAAACTTCATAGCACAGCTGAAAACCAACATATTAAAAATGTGCTTTAACCATATAGGAATCCCCAAACTCTGTTGAATTTATATGAAGTATTTAATTATATAATAATTGTATCTTTTATTTCACAGAGGTTAAAAGTTTGATATGTTTTCATACGTTTTATCTCATGTCAAAGTTAATATCCCTTACAAACATTTTATTCCTATTTTGTAGTTGAGTAAAGGTCTGATTATTCAAATTAAGATCTATGACTTTCTTGTTCCAAGTCATGTATATTACAGATGCCAGAAGTGGAACTGAAATCCGAGTCTTCTAATTCCCCAAATTCAAGGCAATTTCCCTAACCAAATAAACTTACTCTTTCCTTATTTATATAGACCAGAGCATCCTAATACACACCTCTCCCTAAGAAAGGGGGGTACAGGTTATGACGAAAGAAGCTCAATTAATAGCAAATGTAGCCAAAGAGAGTTATAGTAAATGGTGGGCATAAACTCTTCCAGTTTAAATGACCCCAAGGCAGTAATTCTTAAAGTGTAATTCCATGAAACATTAGTCCTAAGATAACTTCCTTGGTCAATAAAAACTTGAGAACCCTTTTCTGACATAAAGATTATAAAAATCCTGTAGGTTGCAGTATATTCTTTGGAAAACACTAACCTAAACTATTACAGCCCTAAAAGCGGTGAAAAAAAATAGGAAATCTATCCTAATATGCAATGACTTATAAACGTGAAGATTATTTCTGAAAGCCATGGCTAAATCCCTGATTGTATTATTAGAGCCCACTCCCTTAAGGAAAACTCTTCAGAATAAGAGCCATGCTGAATTTTTAAAGAAGGGCAGAATGCTATGAATGTTTGTGTCTCCTCCAAATTCATATGTGGAATCTATAATCTCCATTATGATATTTGGAGGTAATTAGGTTCAGATGAGGTCATGAGAATAGAGCCTCCATAATGGGCCTCTTACACTTATTAAAAAAGAAAGAGACCAGAGACCTCTCTCTTTGCACCATATGAGGACAGCAAAAAAGATGGTCATCGACAAACCAGGAAGAGGGCTCTTACCAACACCTACCTGATCATGCTGGCAACTGATCTTGGACTTCCCAACCTTCCAAACTGTGAGAAATAAATTTATTCTCTAATCCAAAAGAAGAAGAAGAAGAAGAAGAAGAAGAAGAAGAAGAAGAAGAAGAAGAAGAAGAAGAAGGAGAAGAAGAAGAAGAAGAGCCTTGTTTCCTTTTAAGGATTTGTGCTATCCTTCTCATTCTAGTATACCTCCAACTTCACCTTCAGGCCTACCCAGTGGGAGCATCTGTATGCATTGATTGCTAGAATAGAAGGAATTAGTTTTAGAAGAAGATGCCATAAGGATAACTTAAACCAAGGTCTGAAGACTTCTTTCTCTGGACCACGGTGGATAACAGGTCTTTATTTTTTTATTTTTTATTTTTTTAGATTTTTTTTTTCATAAGAGACAGACATAGAGAGGCAGAGACACAGACAGAGGGAGAAGCAGGCTCCATGCAGGGAGCCTGATGTGGGACTCGATCCCAGGTCTCCAGGATCATGCCCTGGGCTGAAGGCAGGCACTAAACCACTGAGCCACCCAGGAATCCCCAATACCAGGTCTTTAAAAGTCAGAAGTGAATAAAAACATATTTGAATAACTTTGGCAAACAGTTCTCTGCACTAGATAAAATTAGAAACAACCAGAATAGTCTTCTAATTTTAATTTTTGAAATTCTGAGGCCCAGGTTCCACATCAATTGAATTAGAATCTACTGGATTTTGGGCTAAATTATCCCTCCTAGCCATTTTATATGCAGCCAAGATCAGTGTAAACACTTTGCTTTGAGCAGTGCATGCACTTTTGAATTCTTTTTCTGCAAACATTCTCTGGGTTTGCTTAAACTGCCAATTTTACAGATAAGACTAGAGGATCTCTAGAGCTTGACTATCTGCCCAAGGTCACCTTGATTACTGCTATCTCAGAAGTGAGATTCCACCTGGTCTTGAGATTCCCACTTCAGGAGTACTGTTATCATTGCTGTTGTGACAAACAGAGAGTAAGAAAAAAAAAATCAAGTCTACATCACAGTTGGCATCAAAATTAGATTCCTAAGAATCATGGCTTTTATCTAGTCATCTGACATCTAGCTTCAACTTTTCTATTTGCATTTATGACAATCTATCTAATCTGCCTTGACTTTCATGAACAGTTCTCCTACTTTTATCTTCCAGTCAGTGATGGTAGTTTTGTGTTGATTTGCTAAACTATAGTATCTAGTTATTTAATCAAAATCTAATCTAGGGTGTTGCCACAATGGTATTTTGTAAATGTGGTAACATCTACAATCATTTGACTTTTAAATAAAGGAAATTACCCTCAATAATGTTGGTGGGTTTCATTCAATCAGTTTAAGGCTAAAAGAACAAGAAATTTTCCTGCAAAACTACACCATTAGCCCAGGTTTCCAACCTGTCAGCTTGCTCCGCCCTATGGATTTCAGACTTGCCAGTCCCCACAATCAAATGAGTTCATTCCTTTCTCTCTCTCCCTCCCTCCCTCTAAAAGACTTTGCTCTGATACACATTTTGAGCATCTTCTTATATTTTTCCTTCTTCTTAAGACTTTGCCCTATTTTAACCTCTCATTTGGAACTCCAGAATCTGTTATCTTGGTTTCTGCCTTCTCAATTTTTTTTAAAGATTGTATTTATTTGATATATAGGGAGCAATAGGGCATGAGTGCATGCATAAGTGGGAGTGGGGTGGAGTGGGATGGGAGGGAGGAATAAAGGGTGAGGGAGCCTCCCCACTGGGCAGGCTCTATTCCAGGACCCTGAGAGCATGACCTGAACCAAAGGCAGATGCTTAACCGACTAAGCCACCTAGGCACCCCTCTGTCTGCTATAATAATTTGTATACCTTGACTCCCCGATGCTAACCTGGTATTAATACCCCAGTTGCATTCAGATGCTCTTTCCTGTTACTCTCCATGGTGCCACTTGATTCTATATCAGCTTTGTTCACCAGAATACCACTGACTCTGGCTCCATATTTTTATTATGTAATTCCTTACCTCCCCCCACTGTCAGAACATCCTTCCTCTTCTTCCTCCCTCATCCTTCTCCCTCTTTCAACCCTGAGAACACAAAAGCACTAGATAAGAAAGTCCAGAGGCCTCTGATAAAATCTTGTCTCTTTCATTTGCAAGTTAATTGACTCGACATCAAATTATTAACTTTTAAGGTGACCTCAAATTATCTCTAAATTACCAAATTAATGGAAAAATATCTTAGTCCCTCAGGTCCTGAGGTGAGTAAACCTCGGGAAGTCTACCTGGGACATACACATGGCAGGTATAGTAAAGATGTTAGCACAGTCCAGTGTCTAGTCATATTTTCCACTATAGCAATTCCCCTAAATGAGCCCTAAACTCCAACCTCTTTTGAGTGTGTCAAGTCTTAGAAACTTATTCCCAACAGTTCACCTGGGCATTGGACACTGGCCAAATCCACACCCTCCATACAACTTAGACTTTGGAATAGACTGTCTAGTTAGCTTGACTGGATTCTGTGCTCTTTAAGTTACTTGAACTTTGGAAGCACTGCTATTCTTTTCCCCTTCAAACTTTAGAACAGTCTGCACCTTCTGGGTTCTGAAAGCTTCACTCTGCATATTGTAATGCTTAATGGCCTAGAACATTTGTGCTCCGATAGGCAGCTAGCATTTCATCTCCCACCAATCATAAATATTTCTCACACTCAACAAGGTCATCATACAGAACTCTGAGAACTTTTCTAAAAATCACAGAAAACCTACTTGCTGCTGTCTTGGGAAAGTCCCATGGCCTGCCAACATCAACTTTTCTTAAGTCACATAAACCTGCCCTTTCTGGTTCTAGCACTAGAACTTGAGCAGTACTTAGACAAGCCAGACTGGGAAGGTCCGAAGAAACTAGATACACTGAGAGAGGTGGTGGAGATAAGGCAAATACTAGGCTCAGGCCAAGCAGCCAGAAGGAGTCTGCCAAAGTTGAAAAATCTCAAGTAACATGACATAACAAGGGATACGTGGCCAACATCAAGGAGGGTCTGTCATAAGGAAAAGGCAGAAAAACATACAAAGAGATTGACAAGCATGCCTAGCAAACAGAAAACTACCCTGATAAGCAGTACAGGTAAAGCAGATGTTAGTCCTTGGTAAGTAAAGATCCAATATTGGAGCTGATTCTGCGACTAGCAGTCCCGGTGAGATTGGTGTTAGCAATGCTGAACCAGGACTGAGAGGCAACGTTTTACATGAGGGTCAAGGCAAAAGCTCAGCATGTGTTATAGTTCTGGAAACTGAAATACAAGTCAAGTGACTGGGTTACTAGACATTCAGACAATGACAATAATAAAGTAGAATCAGTGCCTGTAGATTGATATCAGTATTTTATAGTACCTTTGTGTGTGAAAAGACATTTTCCAAGATGGAAAATAGAATCTCTTTGCTAATCAATATAGTTGAACATTTATAATCAACTTGAAGGTAGAGAACTGTCATTTTGAACCTCAGTTAAACAAAAATTTTCTTCCAACCCTGGGGGTGGGGTGGGGGGAAGGAGTTCCACACTTATCAGTAAACCTGTATTACCAAAAAAAAAAAAAAAAGTACTCTATTATTGATGAGGGAGCTGGGCTAGCTGAGGACAAAGCACAGCTGATATCCCACAAACAACCCCACCCAGGGTGGGATGTGTGTGACTACCTCAGGAAGCTTCCAGTTGTTCTAATGTTAATGTCTTGCTAACAAGGAAGGAATGTTAATGCCTTGCTAAAGGGAAAAGCAATCTTTAATATATAATGTATTATATAAATACATACACAGCTCTGATTTTATACACATAACTATATAATATGTTTAGTTTTGCTTCTTGGCCCACAAAGCTGTAAAATATTTACTAATGGCCCTTTGTAGTATTGCTAACCCCCAATCTATCTCCAATTTCTTCCAACTTTCAAAGGCTGCCCCTAATGTACTTGACCAAAGAGACTTGCAACAGCTGGTCACTTGAACCACCAATTACTACCTCTTATGATTCAGAAATCAGAAACCTGATCTGATGCCTCCTATAGCATTGCAGTTGTTTTCTACTGAACAACCAACATTTCTAAGGTTGTCTTTGGGTCCTGGAGCACTGTTCCTCTTGCTTTGCGTCAAGTAAAGAAATATGCCTAGTAATGTTAGAATTTTAAAACTCTTTCTTATTCATTTCAAAACTCAGAAATAATTTTATTGTCAAAAGTTTTCTAAGCTTTAGTAGGCTCTTCTTGTTTTCAGTGTTCTCCAGTGGACCTCATTTAGGACAGAAATTCTAGAGACATCTCCAGAAAAGATATCCTAAAGCCAGAGTGTTATCATGCTACCTGAGTTCTCCAAGGCTCTCCAAGGTCAATGAAAGTATAGGCTGTGGTTTCATTCTACTTCCTTGAAGCCAGGCAGGACCTGGATTATTTCCCAAAACTTTAGAATCTCTCTGGCACGTCCAGCTTCTACCATGTATAGGAAGAAGGTCAGTTTTGGTTTGTCATTTGGTCCAGCATCTATCACAAAGGCCAGATATTAATGAAATACCAGGGGAATAGAGGTTGAAATAATTAAACTTTCCTAAGAGAATTCAGAAAGGTACAAACATTAGTTTGTTAGGGCTGCCATGAAAGATACGCTAGATTGGGTGGCTTAGCTACAGAAATTTATCGTTTTCATAATAATGGAAACTGGAAGTCCAAAATCAAGGTGTTGCAGGGTTGGCTGCTCCTACAGCCTCTCTTTAAGCTTGCAGATAGGCGCCTTCTCCCTGTAACTTCACATGGTTGGCTTTCTGTGCATGCCCCTGTCTGGTGGCTCTGTCTGCATTCCAGTCCTCTCTTCTTATAAGAATAGTAGCCATATTGATTAAGGGTTACTCTAATGACCTCATATTCTCTCAATATGACTCTATTTAAAGACTTTTTAAAGACAGTCGTGTTCTGCAGTAGTAGGACTTCACCATATGAATTTTAGGGAAACAATTCCATAAGGTAAGAGTTAACATTTCTGGGACGCCTGGGTGGCTCAGCAGTTGAGCATCTGCCTTCGGCTCAGGGCGTGGTCTTGGGGTCCGAGGATCGAGTCCCACATGGAGCTCCCTGCATGGAGCTTGCTTCTCCCTCTGCCTGTGTCTCTGCCTCTTCCTCTCTCTGCGTCTCTCATGAATAAATAAATAAAATCTTTTCAAAAATAAAAAATAGGTAACTTTTCTAATACACATTATGTAACTTAAAATGTAACTCAAGCACTATGGCTGAGTAGCGGGATCCTAAGTCCCATCACCCATGCCGATATGTTTAGAGCACAATCTCTGCCACAGTTTCATGTACTTGCATGTATAGGCTTCAAGGGAAGTTCTGTGGTCCACTTGAAATTACACAAAGTCAAAAAAAAATTACACAAACTTGATTTTGTGAATATGTGTATGTACGTGTATATGGGTATTTACGTATGTTTTCTCTAAAGCTTACATCAGAGCTACACCTTCTAAAAAACAACACTTTAAAGGATGAGCACTGGGTGTTTTTCTGTATGTTGGTAAATTGAACACCAATAAAAATTAATTTAAAAAAATAAAAATAATAAAAAAATAAAAGGATGTAACAGAAAAAAAAAATAAAATAAAAAAATAAAGGATGTGGGAAAAGCAAGCATCATGGCGGCTTACGAGCAGGTTCAGAAGGGGCCCCTGAAACTAAAAGGCGTCGCAGAGCTCGGTGTGACCAAGCGGAAGAAGAAGAAGAAGGACAAAGACAAGGCGAAACTCCTGGAAGCTATGGGAACGAGCAAAAAGAAGGAGGAGGAGAAGCGGCGAGGCCTGGACAAGCGAACCCCGGCCCAGGCGGCCTTCGAGAAGATGCAGGAGAAGCGGCAAATGGAAAGGATCCTAAAGAAAGCATCTAAAACCCACGAGCAGAGAGTGGAGGACTTCAACAGACACTTGGACACCCTTACGGAGCATTATGACATTCCCAAAGTCAGCTGGACGAAGTAGCCTCCCCACCCAGGAGCCTAGGGAAGCCACTTAAACCTTCGTGGCCTTCAGAATGCCTCCTCGGCCACCTGGTGTGTGAGACAACGCAGCCTGGGAAGCAGAAGAATCGCCAAATGCAAGGATATAGTACATACCTTGTCCCTGTCTGAGCAGCCTGTGGCCCGCACGCAGTCTCTCCCCCTAGGGTCCCCATTCCAGACATGTCTAGAGGGTATCGCCGTGGCAGCCTTCGTTAATCAAGCACAGCATCCCTTTGTAATGGACCCAGACACAGCCTGCCTCACTACCCTCAACCCTAGGCTCTAAGCAGTCCCCACATTTATTCAGAGTTGGCAGAGAACATGTAGCCTGCTTGGTGTTTCTGGCCTAAGGACACCTCAGGGGTGACAGGACCTGGGCAGAGCCCCAGCCCCAAGAGTACAGACAAAGGGGATGACGGAGGTCCTGGTGCTGGAGAGCCCTGATCTCTGAGGACCTGTGTTATACCCGCGTGATGAGGATCAAACCATATATACTACTGGGAGGAAGACCGTTGACCTAGGTAGTGGCAGAGTAGTAAAGTCAAAAGAGAAAAACCAAGTGATGGGTTTGGGGCTGTCACGTATGAACAGAATAAAGCAAAAAATAATTATTAAAAAAAAATAAAAATAAAGGATGTAACAGGACCAATATGGCATGTAGTATTGCTAATCCCTAATCTATCTCTAATTTCTTCCAACTTTCAAAGGCTGCCACTAATGAACACAATCCAAATTGAGGGACATTCTGTAAAATAGCTTATTTAAATGTCAATTTAATAAAATGTCAATTTTATGAAGTGAGGACAGGAAGGATTACAGAACTGTAATCTGAAAGGAGAAACCTTACAACTAAATGCAATGCAAGATCTCTGGATCCTGGATAAATAAAATGGAGTAAAAATGGAAGAAAAAAATGATAATTGAAGGACACTACTGAGACAATTGAGGAAATGTCAGTATATGTATTCTAGATAACAGTAGTATATATATTTTTTAAGATTTTATTTATTTATTCATGAGAGACACAGAGAGAGAGGCAGAAGGAGAAGCAAGCCCCATGCAAGGAGCCTGATGTGGGACTCCATCTGGGGACTCCAGGATCACACCCTGAGCCAAAGGCAGATGCTCAACCACTAACCCACCCAGGGGTCCCAACAGTACTATATTGGTGTTTAATTTCCTGAGTGTGATAAGTATATGGTGGTTAGGAAAGTCAGGTCCTTAGTGCATTGACTTTCAGAAGGCACACGGTGAAATATTTCAGAGTGAAGTTATGATGTTTGTAAATAATTCTCAAATAGTTCACAAAGATATAATTAGATTGGGAGATAGAGAAAAGAGAGCCAGAGAGGAAGAGAAAAAGGAATAGTAAATGTGGTAAAATGTTTGAAATACGTATGTTGATTGTAAAATTTTTGCGATTTTTCTCTAGGTTTTAAATTTTTCAAAATAGTTCAGGGAAAATAAATACTCTTTTGAGAAAGCTAATGGAGGTTGTATTCTTTCTCCATTCTGCAAACAAGGTAGTAAATTGAGGAGGAGAAAGGCATGAAGCTGAGTACATAGTAGTGAGGTCGGAGAGGGCAAAAAAGAATCTCCAGGACTGGATGTGCCCAAGAGGAAGATAAATTGGTAAATACTTTATGTGTCTGGTTCCTGAGAGATTTACATCTCAGACAGAGGTTTCTGGATGAATTAGTGATAGGCACATCCAAAACTAAGCAAAGAAAAACACAAGACAATTATTAACTCTCAAAACAAAACAAAATGTGGTATAGAAAAGGGAATGTGGGATCCCTGGGTGGCGCAGCGGTTTAGCGCCTGCCTTTGGCCCAGGGCGCAATCCTGGAGACCAGGGATCGAGTCCCAGGTCGGGCTCCCCGTGCATGGAGCCTGCTTCTCCCTCTGCCTATGTCTCTGCCTCTCTCTCTCTCTCTCTCTCTCTCTCTCTGTGTGTGTGTGTGTGTGTGTGTGTGTGTGTGTGTGTGACTATAAGAAAGAAAGAAAGAAAGAAAGAAAGAAAGAAAGAAAGAAAGAAAGAAAGAAAGAAAAGGCAATGTAACAACAATGCACTGTGTTGCTAAATTATATGTAATAGCTACAGAGTCAGATTGGAATGAATGGTCTGTAATTATTTACTTAACAAAATCTGGGGGATCCCTGGGTGGCGCAGTGGTTTGGCGCCTGCCTTTGGCCCAGGGCGCGATCCTGGAGACCTGGGATCGAGTCCCACGTCGGGCTCCCGGTGCATGGAGCCTGCTTCTCCCTCTGCCTAGGTCTCTGCCTCTCTCTCTCTCTCTCTCTCTCTCTCTGTGTGTGTGTGACTATCATAAATAAATAAAAATTTAAAAAAAAATACTCAGTGCTCATTAAAAAAAAACAAAACAAAATCTGTACATGAGTAGGTTGGAGAAGGAGGAAATGTGAGGCATATCAGGGAACACTACATACTCTCCTTTCAAAGTAAGAAGTTGAAATGTAATATCTAAACAGAAATAGCAAAAAATAGTAGAATAAAGCATGTTATTTATTTTTTTTCTTTTCTTTTTTAGACTTATTTTTTTAATAAGTCTTTTTTTTTAATTTAATTTATTTATAATAGTCACAGAGAGAGAGAGAGAGAGAGAGAGGCAGAGACACAGGCAGAGGGAGAAGCAGGCTCCATGCACCGGGAGCCCGACGTGGGATTCGATCCCGGGTCTCCAAGATCGCGCCCTGGGCCAGAGGCAGGCGCCAAACCGCTGCGCCACCCAGGGATCCTAAAGCATGTTATTTAGAAAAAGAATTGAACATGGCTAGCTTCTGGGAAAAGAGTTGAAGGTGGGGAGGAGTTTGGTTGAACATTTATTTTTTTAATATAAGCTTTGGAGAACTCTTTGAAATATTTACATACAATGCTTTGAAAAATAGTAACAAAAAGAATTATATTAATAGTATTATCAATTGGTTTCACAGCGTATACCATGAAAATTAACATTTAACATTCTTAAGTTTTTATTTATTTATTTGAGAGAGAGAGAGCAAGAGCAAGGAGGAGACGCAGAAGGAAAGGGAGAAGCAGACTCCCCACTGAGCAGGGAGCCTGATGCAGGGCTTAATCCCAGGACCCCAGGATCATGACTTGAGCAGAAGGCAGATGCGTAACTGCCTGAATCAACCAGGCATCCCCAAAGTTTTAAATTCTGGACTACACAAAGAAACTATTGGTATGAGTTAAAGTACTATATGAATCAAAACACCTCTATACAAGTGAAATCCAAAAAATGAGGTTTTTACAAGGCAGAATAAATTATAAAAATCATAATTCTTCTTTGGGCTGTGAAATCTATGTTGTAAGATTTTTAAAATAAAAATTTGGAGTTAAAAAGCCATTCTTTCCAAAGAAAAAAAGAAATGAAGTAGCTTGGATTGAAGAAATTTAAATGTAAGTCTGTAGGAAAGGAAAAGCCAAAGAAGGATCTAAAGTCAGAGAGTAACATGATAGAAGATGCACTTTTAGAATATTTACCTGGCTCTCAAGAATAGAGTGGACCACGTAGGTGCAGCTATTGCAGTCCTAGAGAGAGGTGACAAGCTAAATGAAGCCAGTGGAAATAGGTAAGTGCTAACCTGGAGAAACATGACAGCAGTACCTCTGGGCTTGAAAGACTGATTCTAAACTCAGATGACTAGGAGCAGGGAGGTGTCCTTAGCAGAGAGAGGGGGCACCAGGAGGAGAGTCTAGTTTTCTAGAAAGATGACAAGTTAGGTCTGGGACCTAATAATGTTGAATTATTTATGGAACACACATGTTGAAATCTTCAGCATCAAAAGTGAAGAGAATATCTCCACTCTACTTTTTTTCAAAAGTGTTACTTTATAATAAATAATCTATCTCTCCCAGGTAGCCAATATTGATACTTAGGCATTTAGATTAGTTTTCTATGGGGTTCCTGGGTAGCTCAGTCAGTTAAGCATCTGACTCTTAATCTCAGTTCAGGTCTTGATCTTGGGGTTGTGAGTTAAAGCTCCATGTTGGGCTACATGCTGGGCATAGAGCCTACTTAAAAGAAAAAAAAAGATTAGTTTTCTGTGGCTGCTGTAGCAGCTTGCCACAAACTTAGTGGCTTAGTACAACACAAATTTATTTCACAATTCTGTTTGTTACAAGTGCTACAGGTTTCATTGGGCTAAAATCAAGGTGTCAATGCAGCTGGGTTCCCTTCTGGAAGCTCTAGGGGGAGAATCTGATTCATTACCTTCTGCAGTTTCTAGAAGCCACGTACACTCCTTGGCTAATGGTTCCCTTTCTCCATCTTCTAGGCCAGAAATCTTGCATCTCTTTGACTATTCTTCCTTAGTCACATCTCTGGTTCTCTTCTTTCAACTTCCTCTTCTACTTTTAAGGACCCTTTTGATTACATTGGGTCTATACAGATAATCCAGGGTAATCCCCTTAGTTTAAAGTCAGATGATTAGCAATCTTAATTCCATTTGCAACTTTAATTCCCCTTTGCCATGAAATATAACATCTTTTCAGGTTGTAGGGATGAGGACATGGACATCCTTGCGGGCTATTAGTTTGCCCACAGGAGGCAAAAATACTTCTATACCTTCTCCTGGTGCATGCAAGCATGTATCTATAAAGATAGAGAGGGGTTGACATTTTTTTCCTTCTTTTCCTCCATCCTTCTCTTCTGCCCTCCTCCCCTCCCAGGCTTTCTCCCTTTTCTCTTCTCTTCTTTCCTTCCCAACAAAACTGGAATTGTGGTGTGTGTAGTTAAAAGGAGCCATCTTCAAGATTATCCTCACTTCTGACACCCACTCCAAGTTTGGGAGTCCCTAAAACAACGCTTAGGTTTGATAATTTTCTAGAAAGACTCATGTTATAGCCATGGTATGGTTTATTATAACTAAAAAATGCAGATGGAAATCAGCCAAAGGAAAATCAGCACATAAGACAGAGTCTAAGGAAGTTCTAAGCCGTTTCCAGTTGTCCTCCTCCCATGGAGTGTGGACAGCATTCTGTTCCTGGCATCAATACATGATAACATACATGAAATGTTGCTAACCAATAAAGCTCACTTGAGTCTAGTGTCCAGAGATTATTGGGGCTCCACCATGGAGGCATGGTTGATATCTACGTAGCTGAACTCAATCTCTAATTCCTCCAGAGGTTAACCTCGTGAGCCAAACTTTCTCACCCCAAATCACATTGTTGGACTGCCTAGGGTAACCCAAGGGCCCCCAGACAAACCAAAACACAGCATGACATTCCAAGGGCTTAAACATTATTCTTCAGAAGTCAAAGGCAAAGACCAGGTCTCTTTTTGGTCAAATTCTCTTACTAAAGAGAAGCATACAATATTCATGACTTCCCAACCTCTCCTGTCTCCACTCTGGCTTTACACCACATATATCTCCACTGAGATGGTTAGATGATGTGTCTTTATACAATTTCCCAGGACAGGGGATCCCTAGGTGGCGCAGTGGTTTAGCGCCTGCCTTTGGCCCAGGGCACAATCTTGGAGACCTGGGATCAAATCCCACATCAGGCTCCCGGTGCATGGAGCCTGCTTCTCCCTCTGCCTATGTCTCTGCCTCTCTCTCTCTCTCTCTCTCTCTCTCTCTCTCTGTCTCTCTCTCTCTCTGTGTGACTATCATAAATAAATAAAATTAAAAAAAAAAAGAATTTCCCAGGACAGCTCCCCAGTGATATCCTTCCCACTCTTACGACATTAGGATACTTTCCCCTTTACCTATCCATGCATTAGGCAAAGATTGAATGTCTCCTCCAAAGGTCTTATCCCTGAGGTAAGGATTTTCTCCCATCTTTTATTTTTTTAAAGGTTTATTTTTAAATTTATTTATTCATGAGAGACAGAGGGAGAAGCAAGCTCCATGCAGGGAACCCGATGTGGGACTCGATCCCTGGACCCCAGAATCACACCTTGGGCTGAAGGCAGGTGCCAAACCGCTGAGCCACCCAGGGATCCCCTTCTCCCATCTTTTAAAGTTATATTATAGTTTTCTTACACATCTTGAACTCTGCTGATGGGCCTGCCATCTTGGAGTGAAAGAGTACATAATAACAACAACAACAAAGTACATAAGTTATCAAGAGCTACAGAAGATATATAGCTTACTGTATGTCTGGTGGTAGGTTCAATTCTCTATGCACATTCGCCTTCTTCCCACAGAACTTAACAGCTTTGCAGATAGTAAAATGGAAGCTTCAAGAGATTAAGGGGCTTGGCAGATATTTACATAAGTGGGATGGGGGATGGGTTGTTTTAGGGACTCCCAAACTTGGAGTGGGTGTCAGAAGTGAGGGTCAGGATATGAAACTGGGCTAAGATCAGAGTCCATCGTCTGAGCAAGTGAGTGTGTGTGTGTAAATACAGCTACATATGTAGGCTCAGATCATGCATAAAACTTGTCACAGGTGCTTCTCAGACTCTTCCAGTCTTTGTGTCATCTCCACTCATTTAAAAATCCCATCTCTAGCCTTTGCACTGGGGAGACTGTTCTCATGTTTACCTTGCACTTGAAAACTCAAAAAAAAAAAAACAAAAAAAACAGGCTTCCAGCTTTCCTGGTCTGTAGTGAAGCAAAACTACTACCATCCTCTACCCTGCCCCTCCATCCTGTCATTCCTTTGCAATACTCATTCCCCAGAACTAGGTCAAAGTTGCCCTCCTCAAAAACCATTGAATCCTGATTCCTTCACCAATGGGATTTTTATGGTTGTAGCCAGTGAGATTTTCATTTCACTGATGAGTCCATGAAATAACTTATATGCTTGGAACCTAAAATCCAGCTTACTCTCCACACCTTCCTTTACAAACTCAATATTCTTTCATTCATCATTCATTCACTTATGACATTATATTAGAATTTGGAATAGAAAACATGAAGATACAAAAGATACCATGTTGATGGGATATGCCTCTTCTCTCCTCCCTTTCCCCAATAGCCCTAAACTGCTTCATCTCCACCTTCAAAATCTAGGGTTTCCAGCTTCCAATTTTTTTTTTTTTTTTTTTTTTTTTTTTTTTGCTATATCCTATTCTTTAGGGATGTAGGTATATTCCCTGGACCCTTAAATCTAGCCTAGTATTCATTCTATGCCATGTGCTGTTTTTATATTTTACTTTATTTTGTTGTATTTTATTTTATTTTTTGTCTTTCTTATCACTCAGTCCATTATTTACAAACCCAAAGCAATCATACGATTAGCTTCTGACTCAGACTACTCACCCAGGCTTTCAGAGTGTCTACCCTGGCCTCACTTTCCAGGCTGATCCAACTATTTGTCTTGAGTCCAGTGCTAACAGTGATCTGAATGTACCAGCCTTTTTCACAGAGACATCCTGGGTGTTCCAGTCTTATTCATCATCTCTGCTTGCATTTCTGCCTTTACTTATTTCCTGAGCTTCTGATTTAGTTCCTTTTCCCAGCACCAAGCCTCCACCTTGAACCAACCAATTCAGTTGCATTGGTTTGACCATTAGCACACTTCCCTTGGGTGCAGTTTTGTGTTTGCCCTTTTGCTCAGTCTGCTTTGATCTGTGCCAGGTAATTATTCTTCCTGCTGAAGGCTTGGTCATTTTTGGGGAAAGCTAAAATAGTTGATACATTACACATTCAAGGATATCTCCAACCAGTCCTTTCCTTATACCTTTTTTTTTCTTCCTTCTAGTGAATATTCAGTGGTTTGACACTTTCTGCTGTGGCAATTATATTCCATATTATAGAAATTTCAAGGTAAGTATTTAGAAGAATATATTTTTTAAGATCTTATTTATTCATGAGAGACACACACAGAGAGAGAGGCGCAGACACAGGCAGAGGGAGAAGCAGGCTCCATGCAGGGAGCCCGACGTGGGACTCAATCCCAGGTCTCCAGGATCACACCCTGGGCTGAAGGCAGCGCTAAACCACTGAGCCACCAGGGCTGCCCAAATGCTAGCCAATTTTAATATCTGCCAGGACTTGTACAGTTCAAAAGGTAGAATGGTCAGGAAAGAATTAGATCTTTTTCATAACCAAATACAATTTAATTTTTATATCATACTTGTTGATGCTTCATCCATTGAATAAAAATTGACCTCATAGTCCTAGACTTTGATGTGTTTTCCCCCAATGTTCATTTATTCAATTGGCATATAATATATAAACAATGAAATACCTAAAGTTTATGTGTACAGATCCATGAATATTGGCAAATATTTACACTGGTTTAACTACCACTTCAGTCAAGATAGGAAGTATTTTCTTCATACTGGGAAATTCCTGGTGTTCCTTTGCAGTCGAGGCAAACACTGTTTTATGTAGCCACCTATTTATTTGCATGTTCTTGAGGTTTATATAATTGGAATCACACAGTGTGTACTCTTATGCATCTAGCTTCTTTCACGCAACTTTATATTTTGAGATCTATCCATGTGTATCATTCTATTTTATGAGTGTACTAGAGATTGTTTATCAATTCACCTGTTGGTGGACATTTAGATTATTCTCAGTTTTTGAGTAATGTAAGTAAGGTTGCTATGAATAGTAATGAACAGGTCTTTCTCCAGATATATGTTACCTTCTCTGCTGGGTAAATGCCTAGGAGCAGAATTCTGGGGTTATATGGTAAGTATATGTTTAACTTTATTTAAAAATGTCAAAGAGTTCCCCAAACTGGTGTTTACCTTTTCTTTTTTATAATTTTTAAAAATTTATTTATTCATGAGAGACACAGAGAAAGAGGAAGAGACATAAGCAGAGAGAGAAGCAGACTCCATACAGGGAGCCTGATGTGGGACTCCCAGGATCATGCCCAGGGCAGAAAGCAGATGCTCAACCGCTGAGCCATCCAGGCCTCCCCGTGTTTACCATTTTCATACTCCAATACTACAAATGTGTGAGAGTTCCAATTGTTATGATAATATCATATTGTTTCAATTGCTGTAGCTTATTAGCGAGTCTCAAAGTAGAATAGCTTAAGTTCTCCAATTTTTTTTCAAGCTTATTTTGGCTATTTTAAGTCCTTTGTATTTCCATATAAATTCTATTTATTTATTTTTTAATAATACATTTATTTTTTATTGGTGTTCAATTTGCCAACATACAGAATAACACCCAGTGCTCATCCCATCAAGTGCTCCATATAAACTTTATTTTATTTTTTTATTATTTATTTATGATAGTCACACAGAGAGAGAGAGAGGCAGAGACACAGGCAGAGGGAGAAGCAGGCTCCATGCACCGGGAGCCCCACGTGGGATTCGATCCCGGGTCTCCAGGATCCCGCCCTGGGCCAAAGGCAGGCGCTAAACCTCTGCGCCACCCAGGGATCCCTCCATATAAATTTTAGAATCAGCTTGTCTATTTGACCAAAAAATGCTGGGATTTTTATTGGGATTAAATTTAATCTATAGAGTAATTTGGGGATAATTGATATGTAAATCATATTGAGTCTATATATATATAGAGAGAGAGAGAGGAAACAGAGTGGAAGCATAGAAATCTGCCAACTGAAAACTCTTACAAGTCTACCTGACTAAAGATAGTCCAAAATAAGGTAACCTGTTTAGCATACAAAAAAGAATAATAGATTGTTACGCTGCTTAGATCTGAATAATTCTGGCCCCGTCATCCTTCTAGCTTGGACATCCTACAAAGTCGCTTCCTGCAATGCGGCTCACTAAGTATACCTAATATTGTGCCTAGTGCTGAGCAAAGAGTGAACAGATATTTCATAAATGAAGTGCTCTATCTACTACTTATGCGCAAAGGTGTTACGTGGCGATCAAGAAGAGACCGTCCACCAGCTTGAGCCGGGAGGGCAGGCATCGGGGAAGAGTGCAGCGAGGGCTTGGAGGGACGCCCGGGCGGAGGGGCTCGCCCCGCGGCGCACCTGGCCGCGGCTCCGGCCCGCGCATCGTCAGCCTTCCTATCTACCAAGGTTTCTCCGCTTCTACCCTCACCAAAGAAGCTCTAGGTATTCAGAGATTGATAAATATTATTTTAGATGATTATAACTAAAACGGCAGACATAATTATTTTCTTATTCTAATTAAAATTCGGTAAGAATGCATTCGTTTATTTTTACCCCCCGACCTTTATGTTAGAAGCTTGCTATGTGTCAGGCACTGGGCAAGGCACTGGGGTTGCCATACTCGAGAAGACACGGTCCCTGTCGTCAAGAAAAGTGTGGTTTCGACTCTTGGCTCCAGATCAGCAGCTCTCACAGACGACAGGTTGACCTAGGTTGCAGGTGGAGCCCTTCTCCCTGGCTGCCTGCCATTCCCTGGGCCTCAAGCTCCTTTCCTTGCCAGTAGGCAGAAGCATCAGCCTGGGGCAGGAAGGAACTCGCGTTCCAGCCGGGAGGTGGCGGCCTGCAGCCGACGACGCCTCAGGGGGACTTGGGCTCCAGGCTCCACTTGGTGGCAGTCTCGTCCCGCTCGGGGGGCCGCGCTTCTCCCCCGGCGGAACCAACTAGCTGGGGGTCCGGTTTCCGCACGGTCGCTAATCCACACGCACCCGGCGCTTCCCAGCTTCCGCGCAGGCGCCGCGGTTTGCTGGACGGGGAAGGGGGTCCCCTCGGCCGAGCGCTTCAGAGAAGGGAAAGCTTGCCCGCCGGCTGAGGTTTCTGGCGGCTTCCGCCCCTCAGCCGGCCAATTCCCGGAGCTTCGGCCTCACCGGGCCGCGCGCCCAGCGTCCAGGACGAGCCGGGGCGATGGTGCAGATGGAGACGCAACTGCAGAGCATTTTTGAGGACGTGGTGGTGAGCGGAGCCGCCGGGCGCCGGGGCGGCGTCGGGGGGAGGGGGGGGCACCCCGCTGCGGCGGCGCCCAGCGCCCCGCGCCCCCCACGTCTCCTGTTGGCCTCTCGTGCGTCTGCAGGGGTCGGACTCAGTCTCCATCGAAATCCCCAGCTCCCTTGGTGACAGGCCCGGCCGGGGGGTGTCTTGTGCGTGTGGCGGGTCAGGGTGACCTGTCCGGTGTTACATTGTAATGTCGTCTGAGGGGCGCCCCCCCCCTTTTTTTTTTTTTTTACTTTTTTACACCGCTTATTTTTCTATCTTTTTTTTCTTTTTCTTTTTTTACAGAAAACGGAAATCATAGAAGAGGCTTTTCCTGGGTGAGTGTATACATACATGCATGGCAGATTTTTGTGTTTCTACCGGAGTGTCTTTGGAAGATGTGACTCAGGTTTGCCTTGGAGGCACGCGAGACCTGTAAGATTCTGGTTATGTTGAATTAATTCCCCCTCAAGAACTAGTAGCAAATCTGTGATTTTTGCTTTTTAGAATGTTCATGGACACCCCTGAAGATGAAAAGACAAAACTAATTAGCTGTCTGGGAGCCTTCAGACAGTTTTGGGGTGGTCTTTCTCAGGTGAGCACTGCATTTTTTTTACTACATCCAGGTCATGATTTTTGATGCCTCCTTTTTTACACTACTTTGATGTTGCTGCTAAGGTCCTTTTGGAAAGGGAGAAATTAGTGTCATCATTTGTTATATGTGTATTCTGATTTCCATTTGTTTCAATTTGTATTCTTCCAGTGGAGAACCAGTATTAAGAAATCAAACTGATGATGGCACATTGTGAGACACCTATAAAAATCTCCCCCATGTTAGATTATATAAAACACTTCATCCTACTCTGATTTATTTGGCACATGTGGAAACAGCTCTGGTAGCAATTGTAAAAGATACAAATTTCATTCATTTATTCAACAGAAGGAACTAGCAAAACATTGATACAGAGATGCTATGATTAAAGATACCATAGTAAGGGGATCCCTGGATGGCTCAATGGTTTAGCACCTGCCTTCCGCCCAGGGCGTGATCCTGGAGACCCGGGATCAAGTCCCACATCCAGCTCCCGGGGTGGAGCCTGCTTCTGCCTTTGCCTGTGTCTCTGCCCCCCCTACACCCCCCCCCCCCCATGCGTTTCTCATGAATAAATAAATAAAATCTTTTAAAGATAAATAAATAAAAGATACCATAGTAAAGATACAAAGATGCCACAATAAGGATACTATAATAAAGATACACACATTTTCTAAGAAAAATGAGGAAAGGAGCAGTAGAACTTAGTAACAATGAACAGTCACCAGAAAATGTATCCATGAAAAAGACAAAATGTGTGATCCTTAAAGAGCTGGTGTTCCAGGAATGTATTATCTTCTGACGGTACATTATTGGTAGGAAAATGAGAACTGTTTATATTTGACCACTGGTGGTAAGACTTGCTTCCCAAACATGGGGTTACATAGGCATAAATCTTGTGGGTTTTGTTTTTTTTTTTTTTTTATAAGATTTTATTTATTTATTCATGAGAGACGCAGAGAGAGAGAGGGAGGCAGAGACACAGGCAGAGGGAGAAGCAGGCTCCATGCAGGGAGCCGGATGGAGAACTACATCCCAGAACTCCGGGATCACACCCTGAGCCGAAGACAGACGCTCCACCACTGAGCCACCCAGGCGTCCCTTAAATCTTGTTTTAATTGTCTTCGAATAGGTAATCTATTCATATGGCTCCAAATGCAAAAAGTACCAAAAAGGGGACCAATGAATAGTCTGCCTTCCATCTCTCTTAGCTTACACCTGCTCTTTTTCGTATCAGTAGCTGGTATTCTCAGTTTGTTGCCTTCTGGAAGTATTTTACACATATAGGATCAACTTTTATAGAACATTCACATAATGTGTTCACTGTTCATTAGCCCTTTTCCTCTTACTGTTAAAATCTGAAAATAATTCCACATCAATCCATTGAACGTTATTTCTGCCTTTCTTTTTAACAGCAACATAATCTATTATATGATTGCACCTTCCTTTAACCAGTCCCCTGTTTTTTCTTAACTACTCCAGTTTAGGTTATTTAGGTTACTTCTTAACTACTCCACTTTAAACAATACTATAATGGACAATATTGTGCACAGGACACTGAATAAATTCCTGGAAGTAGTATTACTGGGTTAGAGGGTATGTCTACTTAAAATTTTTATAGAAATTTCCTGTTAGGGGATCCCTGGGTGGCGCAGCGGTTTGGCGCCTGCCTTTGGCCCAGGGCGCGATCCTGGAGACCCGGGATCGAATCCCACGTCGGGCTCCCGGTGCATGGAGCCTGCTTCTCCCTCTGCCTGTGTCTCTGCCTCTCTCTCTATCTCTCTGTGACTATCATCAATAAATAAAAATTAAAAAAAAAAAAAAAAAAGAAATTTCCTGTTAGCTTTCCATAAGAGTTATACCAATTGATACTCCTCTAGGAATGTGTAAAAGTATCTGTTCCCTAGGGCCTCACAGTAGGTTGTTAATAAATTTTTTTGATGTTTGCCGATCTAAAATGAGAAATTCTATCTCATTGTGGTTTGTTTTGCACTTCTTTGGTGTTGAACATGCTTTCGGCATATTTTAATAATTCATTAAACAATTTATGAATTAAGGATGCCCCTTGTTTTCCAGAAATTTGTATTCAAATGGAGGAGCCAGAAAAAAAATAGATCTTTCTAAATCGGCATTATACATTCCAATAGAAGTGTGTATGAGGCACAGTGGTAGTGCAGAGGAAGAGGACATGTAGGTTCCTCTTGAGGAAATCCTAGAAGACAAATTGATATGGGTACTATATTTTGGTATCAGATTTAAAGTTATACAAGTCTAGAAATTTAATATGTCATTGGATTCACAATTGGGCCCCTGAGGATTAGAGTCACACAGTTCTCGTGAGGCTGATGTACTAACTCACAATGGATTTTTTCCAGTGACAGGAATGTTTGAATCTGCCATTTAGGGCACTTCTTACAATGCCATGCACAATCCTTTTTAGAGTTTTCTGTTGACTATGTGTACATTAATAAAATCTTCCTCCTTTTGGAAGTCTCATGTAATAAAAATGATGGGAATTGATAGAATTTTATTATTTTAAGCTTAATATAACTGAAATACTAAATCTGAATTTTTCCATTTTTTTAAATTGTTTTCATCATGAATGTTTATAATGGAGTATTTCATTCATAGTTTTGATATACTCTCAGGTGTAGTATTAGTTATCTGTCAGTTATAAAATATCACTTTGGACCTAAAATGTAATCATTTTCTAATTTTCCAGGAATCTCATGAACAGTGCATCCAGTGGATTGTTAAATTTATTCATGGCCAGCATAGTCCTAAAAGAATTTCTTTTCTCTATGACTGTTTAGCAATGGCAGTAGAGACTGGTCTCCTTCCACCCAGGTATGTTTAATGGTGGATATGAACAATCCAAAGAATCTCAAGATTTTTTAATGTTTGGAAATTGGCCAAGATTCTTATAAAAACATGAAGGAATGAAGAAGAAAGTTAGGCTCAACAAGTAATCCTTCATAAAATCTCAGATTTTAGTTTCTAGGACATAGTATTCTTAGAATTGTATACTTAAAGGCTCAAACCCAGGTAGACTTTGTCTTTCAGCCCAGGGGCTAGGATCACTTAATATTTTATTAACACTCATGGTTATGGTGGTGGACTGAGCTCAGTAGGCAGTTTTATCTCAGGGTCTCGTGATTGCAATTAGATGGTGGCTATAGCTATAGTTATCACGAAGGTTTCCCCATTCATATGTCTGGTAGTTGATGCCTGGCTGTCATCTAGGATCTTAGCTGGAGCTATTGGTGGAATATATGTAGGCCCTGTCCATGTGACCTGGACTTTCTCACAGCATGATGGTGTCCAAGACCAAGCATTCAAAAGAAGACTAGGCAGAAGTTGTAATACCTTGCCCTGGGGTTGTAAGTGTCCTTTTTGTCATAATCTTAGGCCTGTCCACATTTAGGGGAAAAGAATCTAGTCCCTTCTCCCACCTGTTCATGGGAGGAGTGTCAAGTGTCTCCCTTCAGAAGAGCATGTGGGATTGAAAATCTTATTGCAGCCATCTTGGAAAAATACAACCTACCACAAACTGAAGATGGTAAACATTTAATCAATAGCTTTTGTTGGATTTCTTTCTAGTAAAAATATAATATTATTTTGTTCTATTTTGTGTTCTGTCACACAAGTAAAAAATGTAATATATATGTAATTTTTTAAAGAGTATTCATGAATAGTAATGTACCTTTCTGAAGAACACTGACATATGTAATGTCCAGAGTACATGGACCCTGGCTATTAGAGAACTTGCAAAATTCTGTCTTATAACTGGAATGAGTATTTTTATTTTCTAGAATGGTTTGTGAATGCCTGATAAACTCTGACACACTTGAATGGGAAAGAACACAACTTTGGGCCCTAACATTTAAGCTGGTCCGGAAAATAATTGGGGGAGTGGATTACAAGGTATTTTTTCCTAATTATAGAAAGTAATCACTTTCAGACATGAATAATATTTCAGTGTGTATATCTTAAAATCTGACAGGGGAAATGAAGTAGAAGCATTTACAAAATCTATATTTTGTTGTATTTCCTAAAGGGATTTAAAATTACTCAATGTTTCCTACAGCTTCTCTGCTTTCCTCTCAACATTTTTAAAAATGCATGTGGCTGTATGATGAATAGGGAAGTCACCAAGCAAACTCTGGGCTCCTTCAGCCCACAGATCTTATGATTGTTGCAGCCCCTTGGCTGTGTGGAACTGTGAAGGGATGTAGGCATCAACTGATAAGTGAGCAAGTCCTGCTTCACCTCCACTTTGACCACCTTTGAACACACATCCTTCAGCACTCATCTCTTGACCCAAAAATAAAAGCATATACTCCCTGTGTATCTTTATACAGCTTGGGATCTCCCTTGCTTCACAACCATTCTCCTTCATTCAAACCACTTTTGTTACTGTTCTGTTTGAAAGAATTATCATTGCCTAACCCTGTGTTTTATGTCTGTATTTTCTCTAATCTAAAATGACTTAAGTGTTAATTATTGATTTGAGTCATGATTTAATAGAAAACTAAAACTAAGAAGTTTCTCTCTCTCTCTCTCTCTCTCTCTCTCTTCATTTCCCTTAGAAGGTTAACATGCAATTTTTACCTTTTTATTTGTATGGTGTTTTAGAATTATTTCTAATTCCTTTCATGTGTATGTTTTTGTCTGTCTTTTCTATAAGATTGGTCACACAATTTATACTCAGTAAATGCATATTGAATGGAATTTCTTCTCTATATGCTTTTTGGACAAGAAATTACAAATATTTCTATTGTTACAATAGGATAACAATACAATAGGGTAACAGTAGGGTCCAGAAAGCTTAGCACAGTGTAGAAAGATTAATTTTTATTCGTAAGGACTTTCTTTGTTCATTCATATTTTTATTCTTTAGAATTGTATTTTGGAACATGACTCTTGGGCTAATGTTAGGGACTCAAGTGTTAGCTCTGATTCAGAAAAATTGAAAATGTGACCTTGAAGGTAACATTTTTTTCTGAGTATATAATATTGAAATCTTTAAATGCTTTAACTAGCACAGGGGGCATTACTTGGCTTTAACCTATAGGTTTCTTCTTCTATCAGGGTGTTCGGGATCTCTTAAAAGTGATTTTGGAGAAAATCTTGACAATTCCCAATACAGTGAGCTCAGCTGTTGTACAGCAACTTCTAGCAGCAAGAGAGGTAATTTAGACATGTCTGTAATTCATTAGTCATAACCTGAAAAAAGTGTAGTTTTCTGTAGCTCTATGCCTTTCAAATGTATGGTAGTTATAGACTTCCATTTGGATACTTCTATAAAAATCACTTCTAGTTTTAAAGATGCTGTTTTATTATATTTCAAAAGAAAAATTTAAGTTTAATTAAGACATGGCTTTTAATTAAGAAAACAGTAATATAGACATTATAGTATTTTAAACGGTTATAAGACTTTAGCCTATGGAGCATTTAAAAGATATTTGTAGTTTGTAATTAATGTTGCAAGAATTATTACTTTGGTCTATTGCTTTCCTATTAGAGTCTACCAATATTTAAAGCAGTTACTTAGTAACATCCATTTCATTTTTCATTAGTCTTCATTTTTTAGAGATTCTTTACATGTAAATAAATTCCTTTATGCTATAGATGAAGCCCAATGAGTCCATGAAATAATATCTTTTAATATCTTTGTTATTGCCACTCTTGCATTTAAAGGGCTTATCTGTGGAACTAATCAAAAATAACATTGTTCTTTTATTTTTCTTAGGTTATAGCATATATCCTGGAAAGAAATGCCTGTTTATTACCAGCCTACTTTGCAGTTACAGAGATCAGGAAACTATATCCTGAGGGAAAACTTCCACACTGGGTAAATCTGGTATTTTCCAAGTTTTTTAACAGAAATTTTAATAAAAAATAGTTATATTAATCTCATTTTTGTGTGCTTACTTTTAAAATGGGTACTTATCCTGAGATAAACTATGTTTTCTTTATCATTATAATGTATTTCTCTGCTATCTTACTGAGACAGTTTCTTTTTCTTTTTTTTTTAAGATTTATTTCTTTATTTTAGAGAGAAAGGCAGAATGTGCCCAGAGTGGGGGTGGGTGGCCAGAGGGAGCTGGGGAGAGAGAACCTCACACAGATTCTCCATTGAGCACAGGGCCTGACACAAGACTTGATCTTACAACCCTGAGATCATGACCAGAGCCAAAATCAAGAGTTGGACGCTTAAGCAACTGAGCCACCCAGGCACCTTAGTTTCTATATCATCTGTTAAAATATACCAGCTTCATGAAATAGCCAAAGACATGATGGTATAATTAGGAATAATTCAGGGACAGATGAACTCAGAAGTAATTGTTTGAAAGGAAGTAAAAGAGAACTGACTTTTGAGTAATTTTTATATGTCAGGTATTGTATTAAATCTTTATATATTGTCTCATTTTACATAAATGATGGTTATATTCAAAGCAATCTTGATTTTATTTTTTATTTTTGTTTTTGTTTTTGTTTTAGTTACTTGGAAACCTGGTATCAGACTTTGTGGATACCTTCAGACCCACAGCAAGAATAAACTCCATTTGTGGTAAGATTATAATTTAAAATGGACTAAATAGTACCTGATTTTTAGTGAACTTTTCAACAGAATTGGCAGATGGTATCTTATACATGTCTTGGTGGTTTGTCATTTTGGTAATTATGTGAAAGCTTAATGATAGCCATTTACTTGTTTTTAGGTACTTTGTTGGCTGAATGTAGGGAGGGAAAAGCAACTACCTAGACTTGGTCTGAGCTTCAGATAGAATTGTTCTAGAAGATACATTTCCTGGTGACCGTAGGGAACTTCTAGTAAAACACCAGGGAATCTTCAGACAACTAGAAGTCTCAACCAACCATCCTTCTGTGGCTGTGATACACAGACTGTCAGGCTCTTTAAGCCCATTCCACTTCACACTTTTGCTCTGTACTTCATTTATTTTTTCATTTTTTCATGTTTTGTTACATTCTTAGAATTTGCTTTTAAGAACAAGTGTGTGATTTGGCAATTTGTGCAGTGCCTAACACTGAGTATATAGAATATTATCTAGTGACACCAAATTTTGAGCACTTCTTGTGAATCGGGTGCTATTCTAGATTGGAAATACAAAAATAAAGCAAGCAGACACTAGACAGATAATTCTCAGACTTCTAGCTTTTGTACTAAGTGGATATTAATATCATTTCATAAATTCTGAAAGTGGTGAGGGTTTGAGAAGTGATGAATTCAATTAAAGATTCGTTAAGCTTGAGGTGTCTGAGAGACATCCAAGTGACAATAGTCATTAGGCAGTTGGATATGTGAGTTGATGGTCATATGCTACATCTAAGGCCTCTAGGAACATCATGCATAAAGTTAATCATGTTGACCCTAGGCTAGAGATCTGCAAACTTTTTCTACAAATGATGATAAAGTAAATATTTTAGGCTTTATGAGCTATAAAGTCTGTTGCAACTACTCAACTCTGCTGTTGTAGTAGGAAAGCATCAGTGTTCCAATAAAACTTTATAGAAACAGGGCAAGCTGCATCTGGCTCGTGGATTATAGTTTGCTGATCTTTATATATTTGCACAAATGTAACATTTTTTAGTTTGGAAGGCCTGTACAATTAATTGGTCTCCAGCCATCTGGACTAAAAATAATCAAAGAGAATCCCCAAAATTTCTATCTAATGACAATCTTTTTTTTTTTTTTAAGATTTTATTTATTTATTCATGAGAGAGAGAGAGGCAGACATAGGCAGAGGGAGAAGCAGGCTCTTAGCAGGAAGCCTGATGTGAGACCCAGGATCACACCCTGCGCTGAAGGCAGATGCTTAACCACTGAGCCACCCAGGTGTCCCTAATTACAACCTTTTTAAAATCAGTTCCTGATTCAACATAGGTATTTATTAAGTATTCTTAGTGTGAATGAGGGACCAGGCATTTCTGTGTTCACATTTACTTTAAAACATTTTTTGTTATACATACAGGCCGCTGCAGCCTTCTGCCAGTTGTAAATAACTCAGGAGCCATTTGTAATTCATGGAAATTGGACCCTGCAACTCTTCGTTTTCCTTTGAAAGGCCTTTTGCCATATGATAAGGTATGTTGATAAATACAGTGGAACTTTTAGTCCACCTACTATTCTTCATCCTGCATTATATGATGTATTATGCTACATTATCTCTTCATAGACTGAAGTATATATCTAATGAAAAGTAGTTTATGGTTTATCATGTAATTCTAGTATCCAAGTGGTTTGTGGTTTGTAATATTGGGTGTTTATATTCCAGTGGGCCCCCAACAAAGCACTTAGGCTAAGGAAGTTGAATCTTTATAATGGAATCCTTGCTTTTATTCCTCCTTTACAAAGTAAAGACCAAAAATGAATTTGTACTTTTCTTAAAATTTGAAGAGTGAGCCTCTCCTTTGTTAGATTTTTTTTTATTTTTATTTTTTGTTTTTTTTTTTTTTAGTTTTTAAAAAATTTATTTAAGTGATCTATGCCACCATGGGGCTTGAACTTGGGGACCCCAAGATCAAGAGTGACATGCTCTTCCAACTGACCCAGCCAAGCACCCCTTTACCCCTGCCTGTGTTAGATTTTTTTTTTTTTAATGGGTTGGAGAGGACAAAAGTGGAGTAGAATATTCTCTAAAGAAAAAAATCTACAAGTATCAGTAAAATGAAGTGTGAGATATAGATAAAAAGCTAGAATGAAATATGATAGATTCATTATACTATCTTGGGAGTTGAAATGGTTACAGAGCAAGGTATGAGGAGGGCTACAGATTTTTCATGTAAATGTTTCATGTAAAAAATAATCTACAGCGTGATTAGAAGACTAGTCCAAAAGTGTGGAGAGGGAAATAGTCAAACTAGGGTCACAATCCTGGACTCTTGTCAGCAAAACTTGGGAATGTAAAAAAGTGGTAAACTAAATGGAATTTAGAGTTATCACGGTAACAGTAATATTGAAAACAGATCAGTTCATTACATACTTAATATATGCCAAGGAGTGTTCTGAGAACTTTTTTGCAATAACTCTTATTCCTAACTATTTTTTTAGTATCTCCATTATACAGATGATGACACTGAGACCCAGAGTGGGCTGGTTACTTGACTAAGACCCCATGTTTAGGAATTGTAACCAATCAGGATTTGAACTCAGACAATCTGATTCCAGGATCTACACTATTAACCCCTGTATTACCAAGTCATTTGTCCTCTCCAAATTTGGAAGTAGTGTGTGTTCACACTTGTATGAAAATGATTGGAAACTGCCTCCATCCTCTTTGATTAGACATCTGGGCAGAAAATCCTTTCCTTACAGTGATGCTTAAGACTCTCCTATGACTATAACTGAAATCTTTCAAAATTTTAGCCACTGTATGACCTTGGGCAAGTCCCTTCACCTCAGTTATATCACCTATCAATTGAGGGGTGGGATCAGACAAACTCTAAGCACTAAAATCCTATGATTTTTTTCCACTAGATACTGCCTACTGTGTGAAGGTAACAAGTGCCTTTAGCAGATTTTTTTATCCCAATTTCAAATTATTTGAATTAACATTTACTTTGATCTTGAAGCAATAATTTTTTTTATTTTCTTTAAAGGATCTGTTTGAACCCCAGACTGCTTTGTTGAGATATGTATTGGAGCAGCCTTATTCCAGGGATATGGTCTGCAATATGCTAGGTTTAAATAAGCAGGTACTGTACTATGCTGGAAACCAAGTAAATTCTGCATAGAATCTGCATTGTTCTTTTCTCTTTTCTTTGCTAGAGCTAACTGAGCAAAACAGTTAAGAACTATTTGGTGATTTTTTTTTTTAATATATGGTTTATTAAACAATGTATTATTCCTATCATTTATATATGACTTTAAAAATGTTTAAATTAAAAAGGAGATATTTTAAAAGTTGGTTTATTTTTGCATTGCTTTTTTTTCTATAAGGCCAGTTTCAAGTATACCTTTTGCCAGAGAAACCTACACATGACTTAACCATAATTTTTTTACTTTTTTATTGTTTGGATGGCTCTTTTTATAACCCTTGGTATCTTCAGCGTGGCCTGACTGCTGATTTTTTTCCCCCTTTTCAGTGTATGTTTGTGTCTGGTGGTTTAACATGTGGGAGGGTTTGTGCTGACTCTGGGTTCCTTGAGGCTGGCCTCATAGTCACTGTTTTGTCTTTTCTTTTTTTCTTCCTTTATTTTTGTTCTGTCCTGTCTTGTCCTGCCCATCCTCCAATGCTCTAGACCTTGAACATTGCTCAGGTATGTTCACAACCTTACTGTTGTATTGTGACTAACGATACGCTGGCCGCTTTGTAGCCACTGATTCCATTTAGAGAATACATGTATGGTCGGGGCTTGAAATTGGCAGGACCATGCTGAGACCAAGGCCACTAAAATGAATTTCTTCTTGGGATATGAGAGTTGTTTTTGGTGGATTGTTTTTGGTTTTGGTTTTTGGTGTTTTTTTGTTTTTTTTTTTTAATATATATTCTTTTTTTTTCTTTTTGCCTTTTTCTTTTTCTTTTTTTTTCAAACTAAGAGACAACACCTGGCACACAATAATGCCTGTCACTTTTTGATGTGTTGTTTTTCCTTCCCACTCCATTTTACTGTTTTTTTGGTTTTTTTTTTTTTTTTTTTTTAATACTTTAGGGCTAAAGCTTGCCTTGAGGAATTTTCAGAGATGGAAAGATTTGTGGTGGCCTTTATCTTTCCAGATGATTAAAACATAAATAAATAACATCTGTAAAAACTACTTATGTTGCTTTGCCTTAAAACAAAAACAAATTAAAAACAAAACCAAAAAGAGGAAAAAGCACTTTAATAGAGACGTTATTTTAAAAGTTGGAGTGGTAAACTTTATGCAGGGAAGGTTTTTTTGGAAACATGGGGATTGACTAAGAAATGTCACACTCTTAGGTGACCCCACACCTGCTTGACAAACACCCTTCTTTGTCAGTCTTTGCCAGAAGTGTCCTCCTCCTAGAGTGGGCTCCTCGCAGTTGAAGTTTACCTGCGGTGGGAGAAAAACACTGTGGCCAAACTTTATAAACCAAACTCTTATACAGTCCCAAGTCTGTTCCAGGACTTTTCACCTTTGAGATTTTAAGCAAAATAGTGGTTCCAGTTATTTTTGTTAAAAATTTTTGAGCCCAACATATTAAAATAGACCAGCTTTTTTTATTTTATAAAGACATTCTTGTCTAGGTTATATAAAATAGCGTTCCTGTTTGCAATACTATAGTGAAGGTTGTGCCAGTGCTTCCATTTATAAAGCCCTATTTTTAAGGACATATAGCTTGGCCATAAAACTTGCTCAGTGTTGAAACTTTGCATGCCAAACCTCACCCTAGTAGCAGTATCTCTTTTATTATTTTAAGTTTTTTTCTTCTGAAAAATTTACCAAGTTTCCTTGTTTGGACAAGCCTATGTACATGTGAACCTGAAACTGCTTCACACTACAGTATCTGACAGTTACTTCATATAACCCGTCAATTTACTATCTTAAATACCAAGTTATTAATTCTGATCAACTTCCACTTGAGTTAGAGGTAAGTATTCAGTCAACTTTGAAAGAATGCTTCATGCTGTCTTAAAACTACTTTTTGCAATGAACTTTAAGTCATACTTGACTCAGTTTTTCTTACAGTTTGGTGGATAAATGTACCCATGGTCATTTGAGCTGCAAGTACCTTCCCCCAGATAGTCTTAGTTATCATGAGCTTTTTGCTCTTGGGATGCAGCTCTTCTCAAAGTAGAAATTGACAAAACAATTCATGGAAGAGTTTTTTTTTATTTGATTATTTTAATAACAAGTTTCAACCTAAAAAAAGTTTATGACTGAGACATAAATCCATAAAAAATAAAGTTTATAATGGAAATGCTGACAGAACATTATTAATATTGGTCCCACTGTAAACATTGTCAAAAGTTCACAATTCATCAGTAATTGTTCTGGTAGAAAACTCTGTAGTGAATGGACTTGTAGATGGAAGATATATGCTGAACTGACTTGATATATTTTTACCACCTGGAAAGTAGAGTAGAAAATGAAAATACAAAGTATAAACATATGATTAAAAATAAACAAGTTATCTTATCACATCTTTTATCATTACAGAACTATATCCTGCACTATACTTTCTTGTCCTTTCTCTAGCAATAATTTACTTAAAGCTTGAAACCTTTTAAGAGCTGTCCATATTGCATTTTCCAGTAGGAATTGGGCTATATTTTATCCTGAGGTCGGTCACATTCAGAAAGTCATAAATAATAGCCCAGCTCTGTGACCAGCAAGGTGAAGTGTTCAACAGTGGAAGAATCCTATTTTAAAAAAAAAAAAAAAAAAAGAAGAAGAATCCTATTTTGTGTGTTTACACCACTTTGTGTTCTTTCTGCTGAATAAGAACATTACAACCAGATACACTCCTCAAGCTGCTATGTGGTAGTGTGTGAACTCTGGGTACCCTGAGATAGTGAAGTATTGACTAATCAATTATCTTTGAAAGGCACCACTGAAAGTGGTATTAACTGGCATAGGATTCAATTCTGATCGGCAAAGAATATGATAAATGTAATATAAAGGGATTTCTCTTCCCAACTTGTCCTGAATAGGTATTGCTTTAAAATTGATTTCTAGCACTGAAATAATGATTTGAAATTAATGTAAGCCCATCTAAGTATATGTTAAAATTTTACAACAAAAACAGTACCAGAACTGTTGTATGAAAAGTGTCAGGGACTATTTAATATATGATATGGTTTCTTAGACTGAAAAGCATTACCATTTGTCATTTGAAATACTGGTGGGAAAGGATCAGGGGCATGAGTAGAAGTTAATGTGTTTCTATTAATGCCTTGTCCCTATGTTTCCAATGCAGTTTGAACTATTATGCAGAAATTTGATTGTTAAAATACTGAACTTAGGTTCTTATTTAAACAGGTTTTAACTAAATCTGCATATAGATATGATGTAAACTAGCTAATTCAACTTATATGCCTATATCTTGACTTAAATTTACAAAAGCTTTCAAAAAGCACTTTGTGAATAGCCATAGATAAAGCCTCCAGTGGCTTACCAACTTACCAAAGCCTAGTGATTGATAATTAGTCTTTATCAGATCATTAAACTGCTTTTGTTTGTTCCACTTTGTAAAATAGTCTACATGGTGGAGAGTATTAATTTTAATGTACTTATGTTTTAGTAATGAAAACTAAAGCTAAACTTATTCTAGGTAGTTTACACAGATCATTTTATATTTCAGTGGAAGGTTTTTCTTGGTATTAATGAAATTGGCAAATAAATAAAGGAACTAAGCTATCCCAAAATTCGGTTTGAGAAATATCCTTGGCTTTAACCAAAACACCTGGGAAACATAGAGTTAATCATGATGGATGTTCAGCCACGCTCAGTTGCCAGGGCGCTGGATGCCATAGAAATTCCAGACTAATGTCATTCTTAACACAAAATGTAGAGGTAATTTGAGTTGTGGTGTGTATTGAAAGATCATCAGCTTTAACTATAAATTTCCTAGTTGTTCTTACTTTGTCAAAAATTGTAATATTTTTGGTTTTCCTCTTTAAATCATTAATGTATGACCATTACAACACTGTTAAAGATATGTAGGTAAAAATCCAGTTTTTAAAAATAAATGGCTAATACTAAAAAGGGATATTCCAAAATGACTCAGGTGCTAAAAACCAATTTTATTTAGTTTGTTCTTTTTTCCTGAAGTGGACCAATGAAAGACCATCATGGATGGAGGAATAGATGATAAATTGGTTAGTTTCCAAACCAGAAGCAAATTCCCATCACTAATGAAAAATTCCTACTGGAAATCCTGGCTTTACTTCTTTTCAAATTTTTCTGACTCTTGTATACTTTGAATGATTTCACTCTAAATTTGTGTTGTCTGACATATTTCTTAGGTTGTTGGTGGTTGGCAGAACTAGTGAATTTCAAGCCCTGTACACAGTAGTTTTGCATGCTGATATAAGAAATAGTTTGTAGTGTTGTCTGTTGCACTTTGCTCTGCTTCATAATGATAATTACATTTGGAGGGAAAGTACTGTAGTCTCAACTGGTGGTGTTAATATTGCTATTTGTAAACCTGTAATGTGGTTGAACTGTGATCATGGCATTGTGTTTTTGGAAAAACTATGAAACAACCATTGATGCTTACTGTTTTGGATAAATGTTTGTTTTATTTGCATGCTTTAAGAAAGTGCAGCTATATTGGAGCTTTACAAGTTTGGAGCTGGCAAAAAGCATGCAAAAGAGGGGATGCTGTTCATTATGTTTTGTTTTTTCCAAATCTGTCCCCATTTTGCATTTTTTCCCTAAATTTAAAGAAATCATATCCCTTTTTCATGGCAAAAGACTAATAATCATGTCTAAAGTTTAGAGGGAAGGCATCTGTATTAGTAATTGTATTCACTAGAAAGGCTTCCAACTGCCTGGCTATTAAGTCATATAACATTTTTTATAAAAGAAGTACGAAAATGGCTTAAAATATGGCTTACATATTTCTTTTGGTAAAAGTATATTTTTTAAATCACTTTTAAAAACACAAATCTTTTTGCCTCTAGAAAGGGAAGTTGCATTTTCATTTTTAGTGTTTAAATTCAATTATTTTTCTTGTTTTAGATTTTAAAACAGTCTAATTTAAAATTAAAGCTGCATTATGTTTGGCTTCTAAGAAGGAGGAGCAGAGATTAACTTTGAGGGTTTTTTTGTTTTGTTTTGTTTTGTTTTGAGGAAGTTTCCATTTCCTGAATTTTCCGTATCAGGATCAACGTTACACATTGAAAAATAGATACTGAGTAATCTGGCAGTTATTCAGTTACACCTCTGCATATAAAGTTAGCGTAAACTTGTGGTAGTTGCTTTAGATTCTCATTGCTTCATTTGCTCTCATCACAATGTTTGACTCTTGAAAATTCAAGGTTTTTACATTTTGAGTTAGAATACAAAATTAATAGTGCTATCCTCATTTCTTATGCTTCTTAAATTATCTTTTTTTTCAAAAGAGAAGTAACAAAATTTTCTACTGTACAAATAAATACCCTTTGTCAAGTTGAAACAATGACATGTATAGTGAAAGTCAGAAGTTAGTAAGAAGTCTGTTTTCTATGAGATCTGAAAAATAATTTTTTTTGGAACTCATCCTCCATGATAGTGTAACATGATGCAGCTTTAATAGACTAAACCTAACCTTAACTTTCTAAGTTCAACTTCATTCCATGCTTCTCAGCCTCTTGTTACAATTAATGCCCATTAACCAGTAACTCCTGAAACTAACAGGGAGGCTTTTGGAATACTGTATCTAATCTCTGCCCTACAGCACAAGCAGCGCTGCCCTGTGCTGGAGGACCAGTTGGTGGATCTGGTGGTTTATGCCATGGAGCGGTCCGAGACTGAGGAGAAATTTGACGATGGGGGAACAAGCCAACTCCTGTGGCAGCACCTCTCGAGTCAGCTCATTTTCTTTGTGCTTTTCCAGTTTGCAAGTTTTCCACATATGGTCCTTTCTCTTCATCAGAAGGTAAGTGCTAAATCTTTTGTGAGAGCCACATCACCTGTTGATTAGTATGTTTTAGACTACCATGGACTTTGCCTAGTGATTTCGGCAATGGCAGAAGTTCTGCGCCCCAATTTCTGTTTTGCACAGTGCTTTCATGGTTTCTAAACTTTTCACTTTCTTGTCACTGTAGATACTGGTTTCAGTCATTCATTCCATATATTCATAGTGCAAGGAACTGGTGGATACAAAATGAAAAGGCACTGTGGTACCCTCAAGGAGCTCCTTACTAGTGGAAAGATAAAGGAATAAACAATATGACTATAATTTAATAGTTCACATAATGGAAGCATGTTTTCCTGCAATAGGAATGAAGGAGAATAGTCCCTATTAAAAACATCAGGAATGGCTTTATCAAAGAGATCTTGAAGCTAGCACTTGATGGACAAGTAGAAATTTGCCAAGAGGAAACGATAGGAAAATGTTTCTGTAGCAATAAGGTGATCATTTGGGAAAGGATAAATTTGTGTGAGAACTGGAAAGAAAAATATAAACAAAAAGTGTTGGTGAGCTTAGGAAGGCAGGAAGGCAAGACCAGACATGGAAAACTTTATATGGGCAAGTGTTTGTTCTAAGGCATTTAGATCTCTTTGGGAGGTAAATGAGGAAGGGAATGACCTCATCATTATAGAAGTGGGAAAAATTACTGCTAATTGCTACATGTAGAAAGATGGTGACATAAAGATGGAGAGAGCCAGAATCAGAGGCATGAAAATTGGTAAGGGAGCCTTTGCACTGATCTGGGTGGCAGATGCTGACAGCTCAAACCAGGACGACAGAGAGGAGGAGCCTAAGACAGGTGTGCTGAGAAAATGACTTGGCCATGGGTAGGTAACAGAGGGAGTAACAGGAGTCTAGGATCACTCTCTGGTTTCTATTTTGGCAGTGAATGAAAAAGTGGAACAATGAGTCCAAAATAGGGAATACAAGTAGAAGAGTTGGTTTTATCATAAGATTTTAGATGCATTGAATGGAAATAAATGTTGTTGTATCTGTAACATCTCTACAGCATGGATTATTTTGGGGAAACTTTTTTGTAAATATTGTTAAAATCCTTTTAACCACCAGTTACCCCCCATTGCCACTTCCACCACCATTGATCTCTGTTACAGTCTGCAGGGAATTAGAAGTGTTTTTTGATAACAACTTGAAGATTTTAAATTAAAAAAAAAAATCCTTTTGGTATCATGAAGTATTCCTTGTGTTTTGATGAGTTATTTGTAGTAATTATCTAATATTAAACTTGATTCTCTTGTATGTGTGGTCAACTTAGTTATGTTCTAAAACATTTAACTTTTGATATTCCTACCTGTTTTGGGGGTCAAGAAGGAAACATATAAAATATTAAAATAATTTAAAAGGCTTTGCTTGGTATGTCTTGAGTTGAGACTAAGTATTTTGTAAATGCCAAAGTTAGATGCTAACTTTTGGAGGACAGGGTTTTTTCTGGTTTTGGTTTTGGTTTGTTTTTCTTTAAACTTTATTATATCCATTTCTTTAGCCAGCTGTGTAGACATGTATTTAAACATCTTTTACAGTTAGCAGGGCGAGGACTGATTAAAGGCAGAGATCATCTAATGTGGGTTCTCCTGCAATTCATTTCTGGAAGTATTCAAAAAAATGCACTAGCTGATTTTCTCCCTGTCATGAAGCTCTTTGACCTTCTATACCCAGAAAAAGAAGTAAGTTTTACAAAAGAGTTAATAATGTGATGGATTATGTCTAATTTATGTTAAAGAATTTTAGTGTGATTTTGTGAAAAGATCACTAGATTTGGAAGTTGAAAACTTGAGTTCTTTCCCAATTCTGTGACTAACCATAATCAGGATGGAAATCAGTCCCTTTTGACGTTAATTTACTCATATGTAAAGTGAAGAAATTGAACTAGATTGTTTCTGAAGCTTATCTTAAATCAAAGTTAAACATCTTGGGATCCCTGGGTGGCTCAGCGGTTTAGCGCCTGCCTTTGGCCCAGGGCATGATCCTGGAGTTGCGGGTCGGGCTCCCAGCATGGAGCCTGCTTCTCCCTCCTCTTGTGTCTCTGCCTCTCTCTCTCTCTCTCTATGTCTATCATAAATGAATAAATAAATCTTAAAAAAAAAGTTAAACATCTTGTATAGCAAGCTCTTTCTCTGTATTCTAAGTAGGTTTACAGTTTTTAAAAGCATTAAGCTCTTTTAATCCATACACACCATCTAGTGACCAAATAACATTAGTATCTGTTAATATCTTTTTTCAATTGAGTATGTTCTCCCTATTTTATTATATGAGTATTTGAGTAAAATGTGATACATATTGATGATTGCCATTTTTAAAAATACATTTTATTATGGAAATTTTTAAATGCACAAAAAGGTAGAGTACATAGAAAAATAAACTCCTGTGTACTCATCACCAAGAAAGACTTTTTTGTTTTAGTTTTCTGTTAATTTCAGGTATACAATATGATGATTTGACAGTTCTATACATTACTCAGTGCTCATCATAAGTGTACTCTTTAATCCTCTTCACCTATTTCAACCATCCCTCCCACCCACTCTGGGAACAGTCAGTTTGTTCTATAGTTTTAAGTCTGTTTCTTTTTTTTTTTTTTAAGATTTTATTTATTTATTCATCAGAGACAGAGACAGAGAGAGAGAGGCAGACACAGGCAGAGGGAGAAGCAGGCTCCACGCACGGAGCCTGATATGGGACTCAATCCTGGGTCTCCAGGATCAGACCCTGGGCTGAAGACGGCGCTAAACCACTGAGCCACCCATGCTGCCCTAGAGTCTGTTTCTTGGTTTGTTTCTCTCTCTTTTTTTTCTTTTGTTTCTGAGATTCTGCAAAGGAGTGAAATCATACGGTATTTGTCTTTCTCTGACTTATTTCACTTAATATTATAATCTCTAGCTCCATCCATGTTGTTGTAAATGGCAAGATTTCATTCTTTTTTATGACTGAATAATTTTCCATTATGTATATATACACACACACCATATCTTCTTCATTCATATCTCAATGGACCCTTGGACTGCTTCCATAATTTGGTTATTGTAGATTATCTACAGTGATAATCACTGTGGCAATGATCATAAGAATGCATGTATCCCTTTGAATTTGTGTTTTTGTATTTTACTACCCAGTATTGCAATTGATTACTGGATTGTAGGGTAGTTCTATTTTTAACTTTCTGAGGGACTTCCATACCGTTTTCCACAGTGGCTGGCTGCACCAGATAGCATCCCCACCAACAGTGCAAGAGGGTTCCTTTATTTCCACATCCTCACCAACACTCGTTTCTTGTGTTTCTTGAGTTCAGCCATTCTTATAGGCATGAGGGGATATCTCATTATAGTTTTAGGAAATATCCTTGCTTCATCTTTCCACTCATCTTTTTTGTTAACACTAGATAATTTTAAAGCAAGTTCTAGACATCCATGTCATTTCTCCTATCAGTATACAATATATGTGTAAGTGTGATGATGTATATTATTAGTGCTTATTTAGATTATGTATTCTGAATTGTAATATGTTCTTGAAAAGCATATATGTGACTTTCAGAAATTCTAAGTTTTCAGTATATTCATCGACATTTAGTAAGATTTCATAATGTGCTTATTTTTTTTAGTAATATAAATTTTTAAATGTTTGTGAATGCCCTGTGACAGTAGGAAAAACCCAACTAAGCACCAGTGAATTTCTGTTAATTTCTTGGCACGTAAAAACAATCTTACTTTATTTAGTATATGTGCTGCCAAAGTGAGCACAAGTAAAAACAATCTTGTAATAATTTCTGTATTTGATAGCTGTTAGATCTTCTGATTTGTATTCTTGAATAGTCAAAGAACAATCAAAGGTAAATTAATAAAGTGTATTTTTAAAAAGAGGTATATCTAAAAAAGAGGTATATCAGCTAAGGATTATTAGAATACATATTTATTAGAATACATATAATTAGTTAATTCTCTTTCTTATAATATGCAAATTGTTATTTTTCAGTATATTCCAGTTCCTGATATCAACAAACCCCAGTCAACTCATGCCTTTGCAATGACTTGCATTTGGATTCATCTCAATAGAAAAGCCCAAAATGACAACTCCAAGCTACAGATTCCAATACCTCATTCCTTAAAGCTTCACCATGAGTAAGTAATTCATAGCTTAACAGTTGATTTTTTTAATTAATAAGTGGTGTGGTGTGGACAAATGTTAGTGTCAGTATTTGTATGAAGTATGGAAATCTCCCCACACCCACTAAGGATAAAGGTGAATATTTAATATGCAAACGGCCTACCAAGAGAAACTAACCAATACTTGTATCCAGAAAACAACTAGAAAATTAATTCTGTTTATGTGTGTGTTTATATAAAATAAATATATATTTATATTTATATTTAATTTCCGAGTCTAATTTTTGCTTTTACATGCTTTACCTTAAAGTTTTTTTTTCTTTAAAGGTTTTATTTATTCATGAGAGACACAGAGAGAGTCAGAGACATAGGCAGAGGGAGGAGAAAGAGGCTCCCCACAAGGAGCCAGATGTAGGACTTGATCCCAGATGCCAGGACCACATTCTGAACCAAAGGCAGATGCTCAAACACTGAGCCACCCAGGCGCCCCTTAATTAAAATTTTTAATTTCCAAAAGCATGTGAAAATGTTTCAAAATTTCTTAGGTATTCAGGATCTGAGCATGATCTGACATATGTCTTCTCTCCCTGGGCCACCAGACTATTTGAGCTGCTCTGGCTCGTGTGCCTCCTTACATCATATCCAGAGCTGTGATTACTCAGAGAAGATGCCCTTATTAGATGGAACTTGGCTTTAGATAGTCACAGGTGTTAAGAACACCAGAACTTCCCACCTAGAACTTGTGACTACGACTGTCAAGTCTCTTCATAGGAGAGTATAGGGTAGGCAGACTTCACATTTTATTTGACTTTCCCTTTAGGAGGCATTCCTTAATCGTCTTTCACAGTGACGTCTTTAATGAAGCCACCTTGTTGTGCTTAACCAGATAGATAATAAGTAGAAATCTACATCATGAAAAAAAAAAAAGAAATCTACATCATGAATTCATGAGTTATTTCTTCATTATCTGAACCTTAGTGCTATAATGTAGTAATACTTAACAAATATCCATTAATTGATATCTTGTGATTACTTAAGTTCTTTTTAAAATGCTACTCAAACTTTTACATATTTCCACTCTACATTTTGGGCAGAAACTGTAATACCTATAGGAATTAAGGTAGTATTAATAAATCATTTTATGAAAATAAATGTTTTCTAAAATGCAGAGTTAAGGGATCCCTGGGTGGCTCAGCAGTTTGGCACCTGCCTTTGGCCCAGGGCGGGATCCTGGAGTCCTGGGATTGAGTCCCACAGCGGGCTCCCTGCATGGAGCCTGCTTCTCCCTCCTCCTGTGTCTCTGCCTCTCTCTCTCTCTCTCTCTGTCTATCATAAATAAATAAATAAATCTTTTAAAAAAAATGCAGAGTTAACTTTCTGGGAATTATTTGCATTTTTTACTGTGTAATGGTCCTTGAAATTTTAGGTTCCTACAGCAGAGTCTCAGAAATAAAAGTTTACAAATGAATGATTATAAGATTGCCTTGCTGTGTAATGCATACTCTACAAATTCAGAATGTTTTACATTACCCATGGGAGCTCTGGTAGAAACTATTTATGGAAATGGAATTATGAGAGTACCTCTTCCTGGAACGAGCTGCTTGGCTTCAGCATCGATTACTCCCTTACCCATGAATCTGCTGGATTCACTGACAGTTCATGCCAAAATGAGGTGTGTTCTTTTTACTTATTTGGTCCTGTGTTGGGGAATTGATATCAGCATAGTATAGGGATTATTTAATGATTATGTATGTGCATGTTTTATGGTCAGGTACATTTTTTTAATGATTAGGTTTATTTATTTAAAAATGATATTTATTATAAGAATTCTAGAATATACAAATAAACCTCAAGAAAGTATTGCCATAATCTCTTAATGAAAAATAAGCATTGTAAAAATTTTTTGGTATATGTTCTCAGTCTTTTTTCCTGTGTATAAATATATGTATTTATGGGTTGGTTTCTCTCTCTCTCTCTCTTTTTTTTTTTTTTTTTTTTTGGGGTTTCTCTCTTAACAAAATGGATTCTTAACTGCAATAGTCTTTTGTAACCAACTTTTCCCCATAATAATCTATCAAACACCTCTTTTGGTCTAGAGTTTTTTAAAAACATCTATTTTAATTGCTACAAAGAAGTGTTTTGTGTAGCTATATATGATTGGTTAGCCAGTTCCACATTGTTGGACATGAATTATTTGCAGTATCTTAGTATTCTAATGATGGTTATGAAAACTACCTTTATGGCTGTCTTTGCACCTACTCATAATCTACTTCTATTAAATAATTTGCTGGAAGTAGAAAAGCTGAGTCCAGGAATGTGAAAATTATAATGCCTGTACTGAATTGATTATTAATAGGATGTTTTTAGAATTGACATTATGGCTTCTGAAAGACAGAAATGGCTCTGTTGGATGTGATTATAGAGCCTCAAGTACCCCTAGGAGCCAAGCTATGTGAGTGAGTGCCACATGCTGCTGAGTGAGAGAGCCAGATATTCATGCACATGCACGTATGCATATGTAGAAGGACTTGAGGCTTACTGAAGCATTGCAGGCCTTACCTCATGGTGCTGCCATTTTAGCTAATTTCTATAATGTAAGACTGTAGACTAGTATATCTAGATCTTCTCAATTTTTTTTTGAGAAGGGCTAGAATTCCAGATTTTTATATCTAGTCCATTAGCTCTTAAGTATTGGGTCAAACTTCAGACACTGTCTAGGTAAAAAAGAATGTATCTGTGGGGCATCAGTGCTAGAAAAGCCATGCTCTTTTTCTAGTGGGAAACATTATCATAGCATTATATGCGTGCTTTGCCTGCTTGTGTGACAGAGTTGAGGAAAGCCTTGTTAGGACTCAATGTTTGGATCCTAGCACTCTTTTAAGTAATTCTATAATAAAAGTCATTTAATTTCTCAAATAGTTTTAGTTACATATTTGAAAAAGAAAAACAGACTAAAACCATTCACACATGTTCTTTTTGTTTAAATTATTTTGGGGTTTGTTTTTGGTTTTTGTTTTAGTCTTTTTTTTTTTTTTTCAATTCCAGTGTGTTCTTATGAGTCGTACCCAGATTTGCTTTTCAATGAGCAAGGGATCCTGATGTACATTGAAAGCACCATGGAAACCAGAATTAATCTCAGATTATACAGTGCATCACTACCAAGTGTCCTATACAACTTAAATGATTAAAATGGAGCTCATTCATTTCATTTATATAAGTTTAGATTTATACCAAGCTCCCTATATATAAGTAAAGTAACTTCTGTATCTATGTCAAAAATATGGATTTTCTGGGCAACCCCGGTGGGGTGGCTCACTGGCTTAGTGCAGCCTTCAGCCCAGGGTGTGATCCTGGAGACCTGGGATCAAGTCCCACGTCAGGTTCCCTGCATGGAGCCTGTTTGTCCCTCTGCCTCTATCTCTGCCTCTCTCTCTGTGTGTGTCTTTCATGAATAAATAAATAAATTTTTAAAAAATATATATGGATTTTCTTTGTTTTTCCTCAGCCTTATCCATAGCATCGCTACCAGAGTGATAAAACTTGCTCATGCAAAATCCAGTGTGGCCTTGGCTCCAGCCCTAGTGGAAACGTACAGTCGTTTATTGGTCTATATGGAAATAGAGTCTTTGGGCATCAAAGGATTTATCAGTAAGACAGGACTTTCTGGTGTTTATAACCATTAACTTGATATTCTGATTAGGGTATGGATTTTTTTTTCCTTACCGTTAAAGAAGGAATTATGGAAAAATTTTGAAAAGTGTGTGTGTGTGTGTGTGTGTGTGTGCGTGCGCGTGTGCGTGTGTGTGTGTATGTGTGTGCGTGTGTATATGTGTTCATGATCAAGCCTTACATAGATTTTATTGCCTGTGACTTTTCTTCAATGTCTTTGAATTCACAGCTTTTATAATTGGTGCCTTAAATTGTCTTGTTCCTGAAGGTCAACTTTTGCCAACTGTTTTCAAGTCCCATGCCTGGGGGATCTTACACACACTTCTTGAGATGTTTAGCTACCGGATGCACCACATCCAGCCTCATTACAGAGTGCAGCTCTTGAGCCATCTTCATACTCTAGCCGCAGTTGCACAAACAAACCAGAACCAGCTCCATCTCTGGTGAGCTATTGGATGACGATCTTTCCTTTAGATTTCTTAGAAACTTTGTTGGACATGGGAAACTTAATCCTTTATAGTATTTGTATTCATTTGTCATAAATTTCCTCTGCTTCTAGAGTATTTTATTTCCAATACAGAAGAAGTAAAGGACAGCTTTTTATTTTTTAATTTTTTTTTAACGATTTTATTTATTTATTCATGAGAGACATAGAGAGAGAGGCAGAGACACAGACAGAGGGAGAAGCAGGCTCCATGCAGGGAGCCCGATATGGGACTCGATCCTGGGACTCCAGGATCATACCCTGGGCCGAAGGCAGGCGCTAAACCACTGAGCCACCCAGGGATCCCTATTTTTTAATTTTTCAAAGATTTGTTATTTATTTCTTTGTGAGAGAGTGCAAGGAACAAGAGAGCATGAGCATGAGTGTGGGGAGTGGCAGAGGGAGAGGAAAAAGCAGGCTCCCTGCTCAGTAGGGAGTCTGCTTCTCCCTCTCTTCACCCCCCTACTCGTACTCTTTGTCACTCTCTCTTTCTCAAATAAATAAAATCTTAAAATAAATAAATAGAAAGTTATTAAGGTAGTTTAGTCCTTGCCTAGTGATCTTTGGCCTGAGAATAAGTACTTCCAAGGCCTTTGACAAAATGTTCTAATTTAGCCCTTTTGAATGTTGGATTTAAATACACTTCAGATTACCATTAAATTATCCTGTCCCTTTAATTTTGCTCTAAGTGAAAATATATTTCAGATTGAAAAATGTAATTTTTGAAGTGCTGTATATCCAGGTGAAATTGTTTAGTCCTATAAGCTACAAGCTGTCTTTTTCAAGTGTGTAAATATTGTCAGACGGTTTTGTTATAAAATTTGGCACTCAGATTTTTAAAACATATTAAACAAAGCTCATTCTCACATAAAGGAGAAGTGTGTGTGTGTGTGTGTGTGTGTGTGTGTGTGTGTGTGTGTGTGTGTTTAACCAAAGAAAAGGAATTCATAGTTTGCGTATTTTTTTCCAGTTTAATTAACCTAGATTTAGATTTAATTCTATAATTGTGAAATTTTATATGCAACTTTTTCATATTTCTTTTTGTTCTTCTTTCAGTGTTGAGAGCACTGCACTTAGGCTTATAACAGCATTAGGGAGCTCAGAGGTACAGCCACAGTTCACACGCTTCCTGAGTGATCCCAAAACAGTGCTGTCTGCAGAATCTGAAGAGCTGAACCGAGCCTTGATACTGACCTTAGCTAGAGCAACTCACGTAACAGGTACAGTGAACATGCAACCACCAACAACAAAAACAGATGAATTAAAGTATGCTATGTCCCTACTGATTATTAAGAGGATAATATACTGAAAAGATCCATTTCATTTGTTAAAAAAAGTTGTGTTAAGACTTTCACCATTTCAACCATTAATATAGGTTCTTCTGTGTACTATCACTTTAACTAGGTTGAGCTTCAGTTTTCAGCTTTTACATCATTTTTAAATAGTAGTCCTTGAGGTTTTTGGTCTCAGGACCACTTTATACTCATAAAAATAAAAAAAGAAATTCCCAAAGATTTTCCATTTATATGGATTATATCAATATTTACTTTATTAGTTATCAAGATTGATGCTTTAAAAAATTTTTTATTTGAATTCAATTTAGTTAATATATACTGAGTTATTAGATGGTTTTTAAATATTTTTTATTCACTTAATATTAAACTTGTTACATATTAGCATAATGGCATTTTTTTGTGAAACGCTATAAATTCTTCAAAACAAAACTTTAGTGAGAAAAGGCACCATTGTTTCACATTTTTTGCATCTCTTTAATATCTAATGTAAAGGAAGCTTTGCTGGATACTCATATTTACTTCTACATTTCATCTATTGAAATATGTTATTTTAGAACTGAAAAAATATAGCCTCACACAGGTAAGAGGTTGGAAAGGGGAGGAGTATCTTAATAGCCTTTTCAGATAATTGCCAATGTTCTTTGATGTCACACAAAATTGGACAAGTGATGGTTTCTTAAATGTTAGTTGCAGTGTAGGTCCAAAATTCTATTCAGGGGATCCCTGGGTGGCGCAGCGGTTTGGCGCCTGCCATTGGCCCGGGGCGCGATCCTGGAGACCCGGGATCGAATCCCACGTCAGGCTCCCGGTGCATGGAGCCTGCTTCTCCCTCTGCCTGTGTCTCTGCCTCTCTGTCTCTCTGTGTGACTATCATGAATAAATAAATAAAAATCTTTAAAAAAAAAAATTCTATTTAGTAAACTTTTTGTACTCTATTACATTATAATCCTTTGGTCTATTTTGAATACCTAATGGGTTTTTTTTTATCCATGCATATTTTATAGCTTCATGAATTAGTTTTTGGAAAACATTGATTCAGTGAGTTACGTAGATCTCATAAATGTTGGCACACTTCATTATGCAATATCATAAAATTACATTTGTTAATATCACTGCAAATTTCATTAGGAAAATCTTTAAGTTTTGGATTACTATCAGGCTTATAGTAGTGGATAGACGTTTTCCAAAACTTTGATTTTTCGTTTGAAAAGTCAAATTTTATCATTGGCAAAAGATGTGGTCATTTGTTTTCCTTGAAGTAATAGGTTCCCTTTTTTCAAGAAAATGCTGCTTATTGCCCAAGTCTGAATAACTGTAGTTTTTTCTGTCAGATGTTCTTTCAAGTAAAAATGGAATTCCATTTTAAAAAAGAGCTAATTTAATTCGATATTCAGACAATTGCACAAGTACTTTTCCTTTAGATGCCCATCATACTTCAGTGTGTAGCTAGGACACTGCATACTTCCATTTTTATCACAACAAAATTAGATGTATTTAAGGGCTAAGATACAGTCCTTTTCACTACTTCAGGGATATTCTAGAGTAAAACCTGCATTTTCTCCCAACTTGTGCCCGCCCCCCCCCCCCCCCCCCCGCCCTCTGCTGCCTAGTGAGAGTATAGTGAAGATTACAGTGGCTATTAGTATAGTCTGGTGCCACTGTTTGACTTGTTCTGAGGGCTAGCAGTTTTCCCTACCATTACCTTTGCCCCATTGGTGCACATATGAACACAGTAAAAAGTTTAGTACTATCTTCGTATTACTCTTTTAATAGTTTTGACCTCATCAAATCCTTGGAAGGATATTGGGGACCCACAGAGTCCACAGACCACACTTTGAGAACTGCTGTTTTAAAGAAATAGTTACTGAATTTGGCAACCTCAGATACATCTGTGTAAACTATCTTATTTTACATAAATTAACCCTTTTTTTAAGATTTATTTATGCTTTTATTTATTCATGAGAGACACAAAGAGAAGCAGAGACACAAGCAGAGGGAGAAGCAGGCTCCTTTGCAGGGAACCCGATGCAGGACTCTGTCCCAGGACCCCGGGATCACGACCCAAGCCAAAGGCAGACACTCAACCGCTGAGCAACCCAGGTGTCCCAATAAATTAACCTTCTTGATTTAGAGAGTTATAGTCTATAGCTATTTCAACCACTGGAAAAGATATATTTTCTCAATTCTGTTTCCTTGGCTCAATAAAGTGTTGATACCTCATTGTCAGACTGAACTACATGAGCGATCATGGTGGGCCTATGTCACTGTTAGATCATTGGTGCTCTGTAACCTTAAAAAAAAAAAAGATTACAGAGGCTTCTGGGAGTCTGTTAAATGTCCAGCTCTTGATCTCAGCTCAGGTCTTGATCTTAGGATCATGAGTTCAAGGCCTGAGTTGGGCTGCATGCTGAGCATGGAGCCTACTTAAAAAAAAAAAAAAATAGATTGAAATGTCTTTTGTCTTCTTTTCACTAACTGTGTTCATGTTTACTAATGTAATCATTCAAATCATTCATAAACTAAGAAAACTTAGGTCTATACTGAATATAACTAGTTAAGCAGTGAGTGTATTGCTGTGAAATTCAATGCGTGTACATAACTTTTTCTATGATACCATTTATGAATTATGGGTATGATCATTTATATCTGGATTACCTCTGTTTGTTTATGTTTAGATTTTTTTACAGGCTCTGATTCAATTCAGGGAACTTGGTGTAAAGACATACTTCAGACCATCATGAGTTTTACTCCTCATAATTGGGCATCACACACTCTTAGCTGTTTTCCAGGCCCACTACAGGTAATTTGGTCTTGAATTACATATTGAATATATACAAAATCATTCTTCCATTTAGTATATATGAAATCTTTTTTTCCCATTAATTCATTTCTTCCCATTTAATGTAATTCTAGAGAGCTGGTTTTAGCGATATCCAAAGGAAATTAGCTTCTGTTTCTTTTTTTAAAAACCTGTACTATTCCAAAGTCTCTTGAGTTGTTCCCTGACTTACTCTAGGCCTGGATACGTTCCTAAAAATTTAATTATGGTTTCATGTTATTAGTTAACAATTTTAGAATGTTGTGAGAATTAACACATTACCTGAAAAATTCTTTCTCTTTTTTAGAACTGAAATGGGGAGAAATACAACTTAACAGAGCTTCATAGAATACACATTTGTTCCACTTGACTGAATTTTTTTTTAATCATACAGAGAGAAAAACTACAAACTTGGCTTTTATACTATGGAAAAAGGAAAACCTCATCTGTCCTCTACTTTTCAATTAGCAATAATCGTGCCTCAGATAGACCTCATTGGCTGCAATACTGCCACTGCGCAAAGCTGTCCTCTACTTTTCAGAGAAAAGTTTACGCATAATGAATATCTGCTTTATAGAACTTCCAAAAGGGCTAGGGCAAGTAACTCTCAAACTTGGTAGAATTACCTAGAGGGCTTGATCAGATACAGACTGCTGAACTTCCAAAACAGGAGGTCTGAGACCCATTGGTTTAGTATAATGGATTTTCCTTTTAGAGATACTAAAATATATAACCAAAAGGCACATAATTTCTTTCTTTTTTTTTCTTTTTCCCAAAGACAAACAGAAATATCAACAGATGTTTGAGGAAGCTTTGAATTCAGGCTTGCTTGGAATATCTATTTAGGAAATCTAAGAAAGGAATCTTAGAGATTATCTAGTCAAGCCTGTATATTTTCCCATTATAGAAATTCACACCTTGAAAAAAAAAAAAAAAAAAGAAAAGAAATTCACACCTTGATTACTTAATTACCTGAGGTCACATAGCGTTTATTAGTGTCAGAATCAAGTCCAGAACTGATTTCTTGACTCTGGCCAGTGCTCTTCATTTTAGTATAAAAGTAAACTTTTGATCTTCCTTTTAGGCATTCTTCAAGCAGAATAATGTACCTCAGGAAAGCCGTTTTAATCTGAAAAAAAATGTGGAGGAGGAATATAGGAAGTGGAAGTCAATGACCAATGAAAATGACATCATTACCCACTTTTCTATGCAAGGCTCTCCTCCTCTCTTCCTTTGTCTTCTCTGGAAAATGCTCTTGGAAACAGATCATATTAATCAGATTGGCTATAGGTAAGCCAGAAACCTAGATCTGCATTCTATTTAACAAGCTGTTATACCACATAGCAATATAACTTAGTTTTTACTCTCTGCTTTCCAGAGTATTAGAAAGAATTGGAGCCAGGGCCTTGGTAGCCCATGTGAGAACATTTGCAGATTTCTTAGTATATGAGTTCTCTACATCAGCTGGAGGTCAGCAACTCAACAAATGCATTGAAATTCTTAATGACATGGTATGGAAGTATAACATTGTTACATTGGACAGATTGATTCTCTGCCTGGTAAGAATATGCTTACAAGAACAAGTTTCTAAGCTACTTCACTCTCTTTTAGATCATGGTGTGTGACTGATGGATCTTGTGCTGATGATCTATAAGGATTTAAGGCAATTCTACTATAATCAAGCATTGTTATCACTTCCCTAAGGAACTAGAGATTTCCCATTGTCTCATTCAGCAAGTGTGTATTAAATATCTGCTGTGTTCTATGCACAGAAAATATAGAAGTAAATAAGGCAGACATGATCTGGCCTCGTGATGCTGTAAAAGTACAAGCAATTAGGCCCTGAGTTGATTCCCAAAGGCTCTCATTAGAGGCAGGAAGTGGTAAAAAGTCATTTTATTTCTTTGCAGAATGCTAATAATCATTTCTGTGTACTTTGGCAGTCAGAGTCAGAACTGAATATTTCTGATAGCCACTCAATATTCCCCAAATGATTTTTCCTCTTGACTTGATACCTATTTCAGGAAGAATTTTAAGAGAAGACACTGAGCCAGGCTGGAAAATGCTACTTTTTTAAAAATACTATAGTGGTGATATTTAGGGTGGCTTAATTGGTTAACATAAACCTCTTAGCTATGGAATATAAATATAAATATGATTATGATATAGTAGGAGAAATGAGCTGTCTATAAATCGGTAAAATACAAAGATAAGATAGAGATATAAGGAAAATATCACCAGGCAACAATGAGAAACCACATCTACCTAGGTGAGAGATTTTGACAGTTGGATTAGATTTCAACAAAAGAAATAAGAAGGACACTTTGGGCAGAAGGAATGATGAGAACCAAAAATGGGCAAGAAAGTTAAATACGGGGATCCCTGGGTGGCGCAGCGGTTTGGCGCCTGCCTTTGGCCCAGGGCGTGATCCTGGAGACCCGGGATCGAATCCCACCTCAGGCTCCCGGTGCATGGAGCCTGCTTCTCCCTCTGCCTGTGTCTCTGCCTCTCTCTCTCTCTCTGTGACTATCATAAATAAAAAAAATAAAATAAAATAAACAAAAAACAAATTACAGAAAAAAAAAAAAGAAAGTTAAATACGACAATGGAATATTACTCAGCCATTAGAAACGAAAATTACCCACCATTTGCTTTGATGTGGATGGAACTAGAGGGTATTATGCTGAGTGAAATAAGTCAATCAGAGAAGGACAAACATTATATGGTCTCATTCATTTGGGGAATATAAATAATAGTGAAAGGGAATAAAGGGGAAAGGAGAAAAAAGGAGTGGGAATTATCAGAAAGGGAGATAACATGAGAGACTCCTAACTCTGGGAAACGAACTAGGGGAGGTGGGTGGGGGTGACTGGGTGACGGGCACTGAGGTGGACACTTGACGGGATGAGCACTGGGTATTATTCTATATGTTGGCAAATTGAACACCAATAAAAAATAAATTTAAATCAAAAAATTAAAAATGAAAGTTAATACGTTTGGGGGAATTCTGAACAGTTAAGGGTAAATTAGACATATAATGAAATTCTAATAGTAGTGGGATATTAGTGTATTCAAATATAGACTGTCTAGTAGCAAAGCCATGCTTTTGCACAGTTCAGACATTATAATATCATTTTTCTGTTGTTTTCCAAAGGCCATGCGTAGTCATGAAGGAAATGAAGCCCAGGTTTGTTATTTCATAATTCAGTTGCTGTTACTCAAACCAAATGATTTTAGAAATCGAGTAAGTGACTTTGTGAAGGAAAATTCTCCAGAGCACTGGCTACAGAACGACTGGCACACCAAGCATATGAATTATCACAAGGTACTAATTCAAATCAGTGCTTCAGTGAATCTTTTTTAAGCTCTTCTTGAGTATTTGGCTAATTGGTTTGGCTGTTTTCTCTGTGTGGTTCTATTGTTTTCTCTCTATAGAGAAGGAAATTAACTCTCTAAACTTTCTCAAGATTCTGTTAGAGTATCTCTACTGTTAGGAATTTATCGAGACTATGGTTTTAGTAGATTGAGTACTTACATACTAAATGAAAGGGTTATTACAAATTCCTTTATACATAAATTTCTTGATACATCTTTGGGATAATAGAGATTTTTGTCAAGTAAAAGACTCTAGATTTATTTCATTGCATTGCAAAAAATAAACATGGTTTCATATTCTTTTAAAGATGACAAATTTAAATAGGTTAATTTTTTTTTTAAGAAAACAAAAAAGGATATCCTGAACATTTGCTGTTTTCTTACTTCCACAGAAATACCCTGAGAAACTATATTTTGAGGGCCTGGCAGAGCAGGTTGATCCTCCTGTGCAGATCCAGTCTCCCTATCTACCCATCTATTTTGGAAATGTGTGTCTTCGATTTCTCCCAGTATTTGATATAGTAATCCACAGATTTTTAGAATTGCTTCCAGTTTCCAAATCACTGGAGACTCTACTAGATCATCTTGGTGGCTTATATAAATTTCATGGTAAGCTTTTTCAAATTTTAGTTCTATCTTATAGTTCAAAAAACAGAAGTAGTTTGGGGATGACCATATGGGTAATCATGATTCTAAGAATTTTAATTGTTTTTTAATAAAAGTGTTTTGAGAATAAGTGCTGTGGGGGATCCCTGAGTGGCTCAGCGGTTTAGCACCTGCCTTTGGCCCGGGGCATGATCCTGGAGTCCCGGGATCGAGTCCCATGTTGGGCTCCCTGCATGGAGCCTGCTTCTCCCTCCTCGTGTCTCTCTCTCTCTCTCTCTCTCTCTCTTTCTCTCTATCATAAATAAAAAAAATTTTTAAAAAGAGAGAGAATAAGTGCTGTGTAATGATGCCATGAAATATAAAACAAATGACATAAAATATGAATAGGTAGATCATGGCAATTGTATTAAATAGCAGAAATAAAAGTGAGGTGCAACAGATGCCCCCTTTTACAGTGTGATTAATTGCCAAATGAGTAGAGAAGAAGGGTATGATATGAGTTCAGAACAGACTGATGTTACTATGAACTAACAGGTCTTGGCAGGCTTCCTGGATGATAGGATTCGATCTGTGGTATATGTGGCTTATATAAGTAGGAAGGAGAATACAACATCCTAGGCAGGAGTCCTTTGGAAAAATCACAGCATTCTGAAAACAGTCTCCTCATTGGCTAAATTGAGAATTTAAACATTGTACCTGACAGTAGATCGCTGTAAGTGCCAGGCTGAGAAGTTTTGATCTTATAACCTGCAGGTAATCAAGAATCAGCTAGAAGCTATTGAGTAAGGTCATTGCATAGAAAGCATTATTTTAGAAAGATAAATGTAGTTGTAATTGGTAGCATGTTTTGGAAGGAGAAAGCCATTTCAAAGACTTAAGTCAAAAATTTCAGTTATACGGTTAGTACCCAGACAACTATGATAGTATTGGAAATGAGAAAGAAGGGACAAATAGTCAAGGAGGAAGGAATAGAACATGATTTGCTGCTTGTGAGGAGAATACAGAAAAAAAAAATCAAAGACAACTTTAAAGTTTTAAATATTTTTTAAATTTTTTATTTATTTATGATAGTCACAGAGAGAGAGAGAGAGGCAGAGACATAGGCAGAGGGAGAAGCAGGCTCCATGCACCGGGAGCTCAACATGGGATTTGATCACGGGTCTCCAGGATCACGCCCTGGGCCAAAGGCAGGCGCCAAACCGCTGCGCCACCCAGGGATCCCCCAACTTTAAAGTTTTAAACCAGGTGATCAGAGAATGGTGGAGTTAGCAATAGGAGTGTGAAAGTCCTAGAGCAGCCACTGTGGAGACAAAGTGTTTTTTTCCAGGCAGGGCGGGCAGTTCTCCTCAGTCCTTTCTCTAAGATGCCTTCTTCCTAACCAGAAATCTGAATTTCATTTTAGCACTACAGAATAGGTATGAAGTTCAAGCAAACATTCCTTTAAAGACATTTTTTTAAATTAGGTAACATATCCACATGGTACAGAGGGGTATGCAGTGAAAAGTGGTTAACCCCATCCTGACCTTCAGCTGGCCAGTTTCTTTCTCTGTAGGAGACCACTATTACCAGTTTCCTGTGTACCTTCCAAAGATATTCTGGGGTTATATTTTCCCCCACAAATAATATAGAATATATATATACATTGTTCTACACCTTGTTTTTGTTTTGTTTTGTTTTGTTTTGTTTTTGCACCTTGTTTTTAATGCCTTCATAATGTGTTAGGATTGACTATTTTGTATCAGTACATAAAAAACTCATTCATGCCACGTATGCCATGTTTTGACCATTTAGGCTCTTCTAATCTTTTTGCTAGTATAAACAGCACTGTAGTGAATATTCCTTTACCTACCATGTATATATTATTAGAAGCCGCCTGCCTTGTCCTAAAATAAAAATATTTATTATATGCAATAGCTCTACATGTGAAAGTTTCATGAGTTTCTTAAAATCTTGAAAGCAGAGGGCTAGTTTTTCATTGTGGGTAAACAGATAAACATTATGATGATCTGTTTTCTTCTCCTCAGATCGCCCTGTGACTTATTTGTATAATACTCTACATTATTACGAAATGCACCTGAGAGACCGCCCACATCTCAAACGAAAGCTTGTCCATGCCATCATTGGCTCACTCAAGGATAATCGACCACAAGGCTGGTGTCTAAGTGACACATATCTGAAGTGTGGCATGAATGCTCGAGAAGAAAATCCTTGGGTCCCAGATGATTCCTACTATTGCAGATTGATTGGCAGACTAGTAGATAATATCCTTTTCATTGTGACTTTTCTAGACTCCTCAGAAATAACTGTATATTAATTTGTGAGAACACATTATCTTTTCAAGGTAATATTTTTATATATTCCAAAACTTCAACTTTTTCATGATCATTTTTTCCTTTTGTTAAAGGTTTTGAAATCTTAAATTAGCAGCATCAAATTAGTTGCCAGATAGGCATTTACTCCATTAAATTTTATATCTAAAAAACAGACCTGGGATCCCTGGGTGGCGCAGCGCGGTTTGGCACCTTCCTTTGGCCCAGGGCGCGATCCTGGAGACCCGGGATCGAATCCCACGTCGGGCTCCCGGTGCATGGAGCCTGTTTCTCCTCCCTCTGCCTGTGTCTCTGCCTCTCTCTCTCTCTCTCTCTGACTATCATAAATAAAATAAAATTCTTTAAAAAAAAAAAAAAAAAAAGACCTTCTGAGGTTTATTTCAAAGAAAAAAATTCTGTTCCTAAAAAAAAAGGAACTATGTATTGTAGTAAATACATCTGTTTCCTACAGGAGAACATAGAATTTTGTTGCTTTAAATAAATCTTTAAATGCTTTTTTAAAATATTAATAGGTAATAGTAAAACTTATTTTTTCCTCTCATTTTAATGAAAAGGATGCTGTTTTTGTATTATAGTTCTTTATTTTGATTTCATGTTTTAAGTTATTAGCACATTATGCTTACTCTGTACACCGTGCCACTATTTACTAGGTAGAGCAGTTTTACATAAATGGGTGTAAGTTATTTTCCTATACAAAAGCATTTGTTTCTTGAAGTAAAAGAATTGCTCATTATAAAGTAATGTTCTTATCAACTGTCATATAACTATTAAAAGAAATAGATGGAGGAAGCCTGGGGATACTCTGGTTGCATCTCTAGCTATCATGTCACAGTTTCAAAAGCACATCTGTTTAAGAGTAACCATTATACTTTGTGGTTAATCCTATGGTTGCTCTCAGTACATTTCAGTTAATGTCAAACTTAATGTGTATTTGGTTCGTATCATTTGCCTCTTACTTTTTCTGTTCTTCACTTCTTGGGGGCTCACAATCAGATAAGTTGATAATAAAATGAGATACTTACATGTGAAACACTTTGAGAACTGTAAAGCACTATAAATTTGAGCCATTCATCTCAACATAAACAGTTATTGCTTTAACCATCTGCACCAATGGCTGGCAAATCTCCTGGTCCATTCCCAAACTGTGACTGGAGATTCAATGAGTTTCCCAACCCAGCTGCCCATGCACTACATGTTACCTGTGTGGAGCTCATGGCCTTGGCTGTTTCAGGCGAAGATGTTGGAAACGCTCTTCTAAATGTTGTCCTGAAAAGGTGTGTATCCTGTTTCATGCAATAAGAGTCATTGTTTATTTGTAAAGAGAATGGTATTTTATTTGAAAGTGTTAGACAAACCTGTTGTCCCAAGGCTGATGCATATGGGATGGTAACTGTCTTGTGTTCCCAGATTTTGTCTTTGTAATATAGATGTAATGGAGTGAGTCTTGGACGGGGTCAGAAAACCTGGGTTTGTTCCCACCTCTACTCTTTAGTAGCTGTTTGACATTTAAGTTAGGAATAATGTTAACATCTCACTGAAGATAGTCTTGGGCAGCCCCAGTGGCTCAGCCTTCAGCCCAGGGTGTGATCCTGGAGACCTGGGATCAAGTCCCACGTCAGGCTCCCTGCATGGAGCCTGCTTCTCCCTCTGCCTGTGTCTCTGCCACCCCTCCCCACCCCCACCCCCACCCCCATCTCTCTCTCTCTCTCTCTCTCTCTCTCTCTCTCTGTCTCTCATGAGTAAATAAATAAAATCTTTAAAAAAGAAAAAAGATAGTCTTCGAAGATTCCTTTCTTGAAGATCAACATTAAGTAGGGGATGATGATTGGAGAAGTATAAATATGTGGAAATTGTCTTTCATCCCAGCAGCCATCGTTAAAGGAGACAGCTAAGAAAAGCCTTATTTAGCTTTTGGGTATATTAAATTTTTCCTCAATAAAAATCCATTGTACTTTTATTGGAGTAGGTTAGTTGTTAACCCTGAATTGTATGTGTTCTCAAAATAAGATCCATTATCAAACATATTTTTATAATTTCACATTTTTATTATTTTCTCTTCACTTATAGTCAGCCATTAGTACCAAGAGAGAATATTACAGCATGGATGAATGCAATTGGACTGATCATCACTGCACTACCAGTGAGTTAATATCTATGATTTGTACGTAGTAATGGAATGCAGTTGTTCTTTGTCTCCACAAGAATAAGATACATTTAAGATGCCCTAAAAATAAATAAATAAATAAGATGCCCTGCATAAGGATATCACACAATTAAGGAAGTGTTTCATATTTTTAAAATTTCTGTATTCTTATTGCTTCAGAAACCTACAGTGACTGTTTTGTCTTTTGCTTCAGATCTAAAAATCTGCCTGAGCTGTGGGTCCCTGCATCCTTTGGTCCCACTTTGTCTATCCAGCCTTACTTTTACATTAAAATCTAATCTAGGGGATCCCTGGGTGGCTCAGAGGTTTAGCACCTGCCTTTGGCCCAGGGCATGATCCTGCAGTCCCAGGATCAAGTCCCATGTCAGGCTCCCTGCATGGTGCCTGCTTCTCCCTCTGCCTGTATCTCTGCCTCTCTCTCTCTCTCTTTCTCTCTCTCTGTCTATCATGTATAAATAAAATCTTTTATAAAAAAATGTTAAAATCTCATCTACTTTTGACCACTTAACATGTTAATCTATGTAGAGCCTTTGTGCAAATAATACTTGTTAAGGTATCTTTTAAGTACTTCTAATGTGTTGCAGCATGAGACATTATATAGAACCTCTCTTCCTTTCGGTGGCTTCTCGAAAGCCTATTCATTCTTTGCCAGCTTAGGTCCTGCTTCTTCAGTGAACCTTTCCTTGACTGTCCCTCATGTGAGGTCTCCCTTCTGTGACACACAGTTGTCTGTTGTGGGATCTTTCAGTGTCAATAACATTGTCTAATCCTGTGTTCTCCAGACGTGTTTGATTATTCACCTCTCTGAATCAGTCGTTTTTTTCCTTGCACACCTCCTAATATTTATATATAAATATATATATTGACTTCTGAGTTATATATAGCTACTAGTGTTGTCTATATAACAGGTATTGGTAAGAGCAATTTACTGTATAGTAAATATCAGATACTAAATGAACTGGACAGAGCCTTTTTTTTTTTTTTTAAAGATTTTATTTATTTATTCATGAGAGATAGAGAGGCAGAGACACAGGAAGAGGGAGAAGCAGGCTCCATGCAGGGAGCCCGATGTGGGACTCGATCCTGGGTCTCCAGGATCAGGCCCTGGGCCAAAGGCAAACGCTCAACCACTGACCCACCCAGGCATCCCTGGACAGAGCCTTCTAACTCAGACACTTATCCCCAGGTTCTTACTGATTAATTTGACTTACTATGAAGCCACACACTTTTGCCTTCAAAATCTCCATTGCACAAAACACAAGCTAGATAAGTTAAAAAAAAAAAAAAAAAAACTTTAAAGAATGAGAAAGTGCCATTATTTTAGGTTTTGGAGTGGATATTGGAAATGGGGTGGAATACTGGATAAGTGATAATTTTTCATGAGGCTTTCCTGTGATTTTAAAGGAGCCATATTGGATTGTCCTGCATGATCGAATTGTGAGTGTTATCAGCAGTCCCAGCTTGACATCCGAGTCAGAGTGGGTTGGCTATCCATTCCGCCTCTTTGATTTCACTGCTTGTCATCAGTCCTACTCCGAGATGAGCTGCAGCTATACATTAGCTCTTGCACATGCTGTGTGGCACCATTCTAGCATTGGGCAACTTTCTCTCATTCCCAAGTAGGTATTATGATTTCTTAAATAAACTTTGCTTTTTTTTATTTTGTGTTTTTTAATCTCATTTACACATGAGGTGTGTGTCTCATTCAACAGACTAACTTGCAAAGTGAGTTTTAATTAGAGTTTCTAGATAATGAAAAAGCTCCTTTATTTCAGAATTGTTTGAAAAAATTAATTTGTGCAAGAAATAATCTGCTATCTAATTTTCTATTACAGTTTCAAGAGGTTTAGTCAAGTGCATGCTTTTTCCAGAATATATCCCAAAAGCTGCATTTTTTTAAATAATAAATTTATTTTTATTGGTGTTCAGTTTGCCAACATACAGAATAACACCCAGTGCTCATCCCGTCAAGTGCCCCCTCAGTGCCCATCACCCATTCACCCCCACCCCCCGCCCTCCTCCCCTTCCACCACCCCTAGTTCGTTTCCCAGAGTTAGGAGTCTTCATGTTCTGTCTCCCTTTCTGATATTTCCTACCCATTTCTTCTCCCTTCCCTTCTATTCCCTTTCACTATTATTTATATTCCCCAAATGAATGAGACCATATAATGTTTGTCCTTCTCCGATTGACTTATTTCACTCAGCATAATACCCTCCAGTTCCATCCACGTTGAAGCAAATGGTGGGTATTTGTCATTTCTAATGGCTGAGTAATAATTCCATTGTATACATAAACCATATCGTCTTTATCCATTCATCTTTCGATGGACACCGAGGGCCAAAAGCTGCATTTTGAACTGAATAACTCATATTAGTCTATTTTCTGATTATTTTTCTTGACTATAAAATTGGCATAATTAGATTCAGATTTCTTGAGGATGGCATTTATATTAGATTGGTTATTTTCTTTTTATTTCAAATACAGTTTTTTACTGCTATTCAAAAGTAGAGCATTCCTAAGAAACCTTCCATAAGCCAAAATGACATAGAGTGAAGTGTGTCCCCCTTTCTGAAAGTTCATGTTATGCCAATACACTTTTACAGAAAACCTACATTAGTACCTATTTTTGCTACCCAAAAGAAAACCAAAGAGAATTTTTGCTTTTACCAAAAAGCTATTGTTTTAATAATGTAGGTCTTTTGTAAAAGTAAAGTGGCTTGACACAAGTTTTCAGGAAAACACGAGTTTTCAGGTAGGGGATACTGTAATTCATTCGGTAATTTTACTGCTGAGAATGACCCCTAAATCTGAAGTAATTTATTTTGATAATCAAATAAGAATAATAGCCAATGAGAGTATGAGATTTTAGAAAAAGAAACTTTACAAAAAGTAACAAATTTTACAAATACGTGGGTAGGCCATATCAGCAAGTTCAAACAATTCCGCTGATTTGAAGTCACAAGAAATTTGTATTTTTAATCTTCAAATTTTAGGTTTCTCACTGAAGTCCTTCTTCCTGTAGTGAAGACTGAATTCCAGTTGCTTTATGTGTACCATCTTGTGGGACCATTTTTACAAAGATTTCAGCAAGAGAGAACTCGGTGTATGATAGAGGTAAACTGTAATATGAGTTTTCTGTGATAAAATCTATCAGTTTCTTTTTCAGTGTTTTCCAAAATATATATTCTAACCATTAGTAATGAAATTAGTTTAGTAGGATTTAAGAACAATTTTAGAGCATTTAGTGTACCCATAACTTAGTATGCCTATAACAAGCTTGATGTGGGATGTATTGAATTAGAAATGCAGGGGAAATGCTCATTTTCAAAGTTAAACAGAAAGTTAAGGATGGAGAAGTACATTTGAGAGTCTGCACTATAGGACAGAGGAATTAATTAAAATCATGGGAATGGATGAAGTCAGTCACCTCTAACAAGAATATAGAGAAAAGAAAATGAGATAAGTAGAACCTTAAAGTATGAGCCACCAAATGGAACTAAGGAGGTACAACCTAAAGTATCTCTGAGGCCACAATTATCTCAGACATTAAGAAATAGTTTCTAGAAAGAAGATTATCTATCTCTTTATTTTAAGCAACATTACTGAAATATGAAGAGAAATTGCATTTAAGCCCTAGTAAGGGGCATTTTGTAGCACTTTGGATTCCTTTGTAAATGAAGACCATATCAGGGCACCTGGATGGCTTAATCGGTTAAGCATCCAACTCTTGATTTTGGCTCAGGTCATGATCTAAGGGTGGTGGGATTGAGCTTTACTTCGGGCTCCCTGCTCAGTGGGGAGTCTACTTGAGATTCTTTCCCTCTGCCCTTCCCCCCCATTCATGTGCATGCTCTCACACACATATAACTCTCTGTCAAAGAAATAAATAAATCTTTAAAAAGATGCATACCATATCATATATCCCATGCACATAGAGGTTTGTATGATCAGTGACAATTCTTCAACAAATGTGCTATCTTTCTGTGTTAGTCTTATAATGGAGTCCAGCTGCATCATTCTAAATTATTGAACCATTTTTGCCCACTTAAATAATTTTATATTATTTGTTAAATAGATTGGCGTGGCATTTTATGACATGTTACTGAATGTAGACCAGTGTAGCACCCACTTAAATTACATGGATCCCATCTGTGACTTCCTATATCATATGAAGTATATGTTTACTGGTGACAGCGTAAAAGAACAAGTAAGTTATCTTTTAATGATGTTTACTTTAGAAAACTTGAATATATGTTGATATACTTTTGTTTGAGTATTTTTGTTATGTTTTTTCTTTTAAGGGGAAAAGGTTAATATTATCAGACCTTTTTAAGGCTATGAGCACAATGTTCTACATATGTAATTCCACTAATAGTGAATACATGTTATAATTTCTCATACTTTTCCCCTTGATATTTGCAACAGGACATCTGGAAAAGACCTAGGTAGTTGATAAATAGTAGTCTCATTAGGAAGAAACAATACAGAATGGCTACTTTTTAAAGACCAGAGAGGTGCTGTGTAATGAGTGAAGGAGATTCTACTTTTCCTCACAGTGACTGGGGAATGCACTATAAGGACATTGGACAGATTGCAGCATGACTTGAAGACTGAAGCCAGGAAGATCAAGGGAATAATTCATAAAGGGTATTTGAAGGAACTGGAGGTACTTAGATTGAATTTTCAAAGTCCTAGGGAATTGTTCGTGTTCTCATTATTTGGAAGGTTGCCATTCAGAATAGGCATTAGATTTGTTCTGTGTCACTTCAAAAGGCATATAAACTCCAGTAAAGTTAAAGGGAGGCACATTCTGCTCAGCATGTAAAGAGCCAGTTCCTAGTAAAGTGATCTGAAAATGGAAAGGATGTCCTTGAATCATAACTGAGTTTCCTATCTATAGGAAACAGAAGCTTGGCTCTTTCAGAGGGAAGAGGTAGGACAGGTAGGTGAAATGACCTCCCCTCCATAGCTTAACGTTAATTTTTTCTCTGGTAGGAAAGGAAGGTAAACTGATATTTAAACATATGAATCCTAGTCTACTGGATTCTTGACTTGGAGCTAGGGACATGGGGTGGGGAGGATATTGACTCCCTTATTGCCTCAGCAAGATTGTCACAGTTGAGTGGGAACCAATACAGAAATGTTTTATTTAGCATATCTTTTATATCTGGACCTGAGAAACTTTGACACAGGGAATACAGAAAAGAAAAATTATTGGGCAATCTCTTCTGGTAAGGTCAAAGAACATTTGAATAAAGCTAAGAAAACCATGGAACTGCTTGATGTTTTTTATTTCTTTAAGATATTTTAAGTAAAAGTAGAACTAATATTTTGTTTGAATTCCAAGTATAAATCAAAACCAAAACATTAATTTATAGATAAATGTTACAGATATAAGTTATTCAAATAACTTCAAAGTTTAATCATGCTTCTGTGATGATGGCATTTGAAAAGGGTGGTGAACTGGGGGCCTGGGTGGTATAGTTGGTTAAGTGTCTGACTCTTGGTTTCAGCTCAGGTTGTGATCTTGCAGTCATGAGATGGAGCCCTGTGTCAGGCTCCGTGCTCAACTCGGAGTCTGCTTGAGATTCTTCCTCTCCCTCTGCCCCTCCCACTTATACTTGCTCGCTCTCTCTCACAAGTAAATAAATAAATAAATATCTTTTTTTTTTTAGAGAGAGATTTATTTATTTATTCATGAGAGACACAGAGAGAGGCAGAGACATAGGCAGAGGGAGAAGCAGGCTCCATGCAGGGAGCCCGATGTGGGACTCGATCCTCGGATCTCGGGATCACGACCTGAGCCAAAAGGCAGATGCTCAATTGCTGAGCCATGCAGGCATCCCTAAATAGATAAATCTTAAAAATATATATTTGAAAAAGAAAAGGATGGTGAGCTGGTTGGATGCATAAAATTTCTAGTGTAGGGGATCCCTGGGTGGCGCAGCGGTTTGGCGCCTGCCTTTGGCCCAGGGCACGATCCTGGAGACCCGGGATCGAGTCCCACGTCAGGCTCCTGGTGCATGGAGCCTGCTTCTCCCTCTGCCTGTGTCTCTGCCTCTCTCTGTGTGTGACTATCATAAATAAATTTTAAAAAAAATTTTTTTAAATTTTCTAGCATAAGCTATATTAACTTTTGACAGTGGGATGACTGGCTGGCTAGGTAAGTGACTATGTTTTTGTAAGTTGATACATATATAGACTATATGTACATACTCATATGCACATACATAATGTGTATGAGGGAGAACACAATTTTTTTCCTCATTTAAGAGAAAAATGATTTTATTTGCTTTTGTTAAAACATAAAACACATAAAGAAACTTCTCATCCACTCCCTAGTTTATTGCCTCCATATGTGTATAAAGCACTTTTTTAAGGGTGGGAAGTTGAAGTTCTCTGGTTAAAATACTTTTTAATGTGTTTATTTCTTAGGTAGAGAAGATTATTTGTAATTTAAAACCAGCTTTAAAACTTCGTCTTCGATTCATCACACACATTAGCAAGATGGAACCACCTGCAGTGCCTCCACAAGCCATAAATAGTGGGTCTCCAGCTCCTCAGTCTAATCAGGTGCCAGTGTCACTACCAGTAACTCAGTGAAGTCCTCTCATGTACAGTGTTGACAATGGAAATACATTTGTCTTTGAAAATGGACTCTATTAAATCTGAACATAATCAGGCTACATAGTGGTGTAGTAGAAGCAGTGATGTTCAGATTGTCTTATTTTGATTCAAATGATGAATCTACTGATACTTTGTGACTCCCACCTCTCTATCTATATTTTTGTCTCTAAGAGATCAAGTAAGCTACGTGTTGGCCATATCTATAACTATTAGTGCTACCTAGGAATACGGAGGGTATCTATGGTCAAATGAGTTTCATTAGATACTTCCAGTCTTTCTTATTCTAGCCACTGGTTTTATTTTTAATTTTTATTGTTAATGACTTCAGTGTTCAAATATATTGGAAAAGAGTTCTCAAATGATTTTATACATAAGTCTCTTTTGGTGTATGTTTGGGATAAGAGATTTTTTTTGTCAAGTGAAGGCCTCTAGATTTCATTGCATCTCAGGAGCAAACACAGTTGCATATTCTTTTAAAAATGGCCTAAAATTTTTACCATAGGTTTCCAAATAAATGGGTTAATGGTTCTATCAACGTAGATTGGCAAGTTAGTTGCGTTTGCTGTGGACTTGAACTTACTGTATGAAATGAGTTGGAAGCCATCTAAGAAAATAACATAGAGGGACACCTGGGTGGCTCAGTGGTTGAGCATCTGCCTTTGGTTCAGGGTGTGACCGTGGAGTCCCAGGATTGAGTCCCACCTCAGGCTCTCTGCGTGGAGCCTGCTTCTCCCTCTTCCTATGTCTCTGCCTCTCTCTCTTTCTGTCTCTCATGAATAAATAAATAAAATCTTTAAAAAATAAATAACATAGAAATGCATACACTTAATAAAATCATGCTTAAATGGTGATTCTCCAATCTCTGTTTTTAAAAATAAATTAATTGCTTTCCAAGTTTGACACTTTGACCTGGCCTATGATGCGATTCTTTAAATTTTTATAAAAAAATCTTAAAATTTTTAAGTATTTGTATTTTTAAATATAGCATACTTTTTGGTTCTTTAGGGCTTATCAGATTTTGAAAGACAAACTGTTAATTTGGGGAGAGGGAGAATGGCAGTAAGATTGTAAAAGAATTGAAAAATAATCAGTAAAATCTGTTGGATAAATAAACGGTTTGATTATTTATTCAGTCTGAACAAGTGTCTGCTGTGTTCCAGGCAGTATGCTGACTGGGTTACAACAGAGAACTGGGTTGTTTCTATGGGTTGTGCACTATAGTTGGTGACTGACATTGGCCTAGGAATTAAGGGTTACTGCTTTTTGTTGTTTTTTTTTTTTTTTAAGAATCAGAGAAGTTTGACAAACCATACTTCAGATCTTTATTTCCAAATACATTCCTCTTAGGCCTTTATATTCCTTGTGGTTCATATTTTTCTGATCATTAAATCTTTATTTGCCATGTAAGTCCAGCTTAAAATTTCTTTAATGTATAAATAATTTTTCTAGGTTAATAATATCCTTAAAATTCTCCAGAAATTTTAAGCTAGAAATGAATTCAAGTATTGCTTTTAACATAGTTTCAGTATGTTCTCACTGTCTTGAAGAATATGTCTTGAGATCATAGAATGGAAATAATTGTGACCCTGATATTATACCCACAATAAAGGAAGTGAAAATCAGTGTCACTTTCTTAAGGGCAAATACATTCCAGTTAATTTATTAAAAATTCCATTTTTTCCTCTCCAACTAAAAATACAGGGATGTGATTTTCCTGAAATAGGCTTTTGAAAGAATTGTTAATCAGGCATTAGAAGAAGATAGATTTATTTGGTTTTAGAATGCACCTGAGGGCAAAATAATGCCTGTATATTCATTGTATCCTAAAAGTTTTTCTTTCTGAAAGTTAAGAGTAATTTTAGAGTGGCTGTGTCCAACAGGACTTTCTACAGTGGTAGAAATATTCTCTATCTGTGCTGTCCAATACAGAGTCAGAAGCTACATGTGCCTACTGAGCACTTGAAATGCAGAACTGAATTTTATTAAGCTTTAATCTTTTAAATGACCCTATGTGCCTACAGTATTGAACATTATACTTTAAGATCCATCACAATTGCTCTTATCTGAAAGTAATTCAGTAAAATACTTTTCATACAGAGCCTGTAGTGTCGACCGGTCTAAAATTCTAGGTTGCACGTGAAAAATCAGGTGATAGAGGCTCTTTAACACATAGCTATTACAGCAATAAAAATCCTTTCATGGGATGGACTTCATTACAGATCCACTCAAGTTCTATAGAAGTTGAGGAAGAAGGGGAAGAGTTCGCTTCCCTGGTTTTGATTATACACCTGACCCTTGAACCATGCAAGGGTAGGAAATTTACAACCTTTGACTCCCCAAAAGCTTAACTACTGATGGCCTATTAATGACTGAAAGCCTTACTGATAACATTAGCAGCCATTCAACACATATTTTATATGTTATATGCATTATATACTATATTCTTACAGTAAAGCTAGAGAAAAAATGTTACTAAGAAAATCCTAAGAAAGAGAACATATATTTTATGTTGCTGTGCTGTATCAAAAAAAAAAAAAAAAATCTTTCTGTAAGTGGGCGCATGCAATTCAAACCCTTGTTGTTCAAGGATCAATTGTAGTTTACTCTTATTTATTTTATTCCACTTTCCTCACTATATGCCTGAGCCAAGATGAGTGTTTGGGTTGTTTGAGGATTTCAGCTAATGAGACATACTATAATTTCAGTGGGTGAAGTTGAGGGTGGGGGGAGTGTTTAGAAGCCACAGATAATTCTATGTGAAATTCCCATCTGAATTAGAAGATCTTAGAAACAGCAGTTTGATTTCTTTTTCTACCTCCAAAAAGGCTACCAGAATAGCAGCCTTGCTTAAAATATAAATCAATATCATGTCTGAGGTTTAGACAAAGCAAAATGTGATCATTTAACATTAATGAACTTAGAAATTCACGAGGCCTAACCATTACCCATTTTACAATTGAAGAAACCAGAGCCAGAGTTTCATCTCAGCAGTCCTACAATTTTGGGGGTGATGATGATTTCACTGTGGCTGTTTAAACCCTTAGTAAATCTATGTGTTTAGAAACATACAGACATAATAGAACCTTAATATAAAGAGTTTATTATAAAAATCATATCTTTTGAACAACCTGGAAATATGGTCTCTTTTCAGGTGGGGTATCTTTATCTCCTGATATCAAGAGTCCCACCCTATGTGTCTTTTTAATTACACAAAAGTTAGGATTTCCAGGTCTTGAATTTCACACCAAGAGGGAATTGGTAGCTCATATTAATTATACTAATACTTTACAAGGCAGAACATTTTTCAGAAAGACCAAATCTTTGGGAGGATAACTGTAAGCTTAAGTAAATTATTAGATTAGCTAATTATGACATTAGCTGTGAGATTTTTACAGATGTTTCCACATTTACTTAGGTGGGTTAAGGTAGTCAATAGGCTTATGATTACCCTCCCGAGCAACTCCGAAGCAAGCCAGGGTTATTGCTACTGCTGTGTTCACTGTTCGAGTTATTTCTTCTGGTGTCTTCCCCAGAGATGGGTTCACTTCCATTATATCTAATCCTGAGAGTAGCCCTGTAACAACAATTGAAAATAATGTAATTTGTTAGACAATTGACATGTTTAATTCAGTACCCTGCCTTGAAATATTATCTAGGAGTATAAACAGGTGGTGATTGCCTCATGTGATCGGCATTCTGGAAGTGTCCAGGAGGACTTGATTTTCAGATTGGGGGAGGGGAGGAAGGTATAGTTATATACTGGCTATGTTTATACTTGCTTCTCTATTCATCCCAATTTTCACCTACCTGTTTTGTAAATTTCTTCTGTAATGTAGAGACCTTCTCTGTAAGACAGACCTCCCGTGACTGGTGTGCCTGTAGCTGGTGTGAAGGATGGGTCCAATCCATCAACATCAAAGCTCAGATGAATTGGTCTTTTTTTTCTTTTAAGAGGTAGGAAAGAAATTCCATTTAAAGTTGGTGGTTTAAAAGGAATATTACTCAGCCATTAGAAACGACAAATACCCACCATTTGCTTCGACATGGATGGAACTGGAGGGTATGATGCTGAGTGAAATAAGTCAATCGGAGAAGGACAAACATTATATGGTCTCATTCATTTGGGGAATATAAAAAATAGTGAAAGGGAATAAAGGGGAAAGGAGGAAAAAGGAGTGGGAATTATCAGAAAGGGAGATAACATGAGAGACTCCTAACTCTGGTAAATGAACTAGGGGTGGTGGAAGGGGAGGTGGGGGTGGGGTGGGGGTGACTGAGTGACAGGCACTGAGGGGGGCACTTGATGGAATGAGCACTGGGTGTTATTCTATATGTTGGCAAATTGAAAAATAATAAATTTAAAAAAAACTGAAAAAACCATAAGAACTACAGTTAGCAAGATTCAAAATAAAATTAAGTAACTCTTCAAAAAAACAAGTTGGTGGTTTAATATACAGTACATAAATATAGTTCTTACCTTTATAAAAAGTAACAATCCGGTGAAGTTCCATATTTTACATGAGGGCTTTATTAATAATTTACATTGATTAGCATCAGTAGGAAATCCTTTTAATATTTACATTACACCCACACAAGCATCATACCTTCCTAGTAGATAGCTGAGTGCTTCTTCCATCACCTTGCCAATTCCCAGTTTATCCACTTCAGTCATTGAAAAATATTTAATACCCAGAGTTTTCAAAATGTAGCTATGAAAGAGGAGATAGTAAGATAATCCTACAATTAATAAAGAGTATAACTCTATGCCCTCATTTCCTTTCCCATTCTTTTAAAGAAAAGATCATTGTGGTAAGATTCACAAAATATTTAAATTCTATGAACTATATGTATATATAAATGTATTTTTAACAACAGGTCAATTAATGTAAAAAATCACCTGATTTACATACATAAATATTTACATTGGTATATAGATATTGACATATATACCTGGTGCTTATACTCATTTTTTTCTCATAGCTTTGACCAGCATGCCTAGCATGCAAAAGAGAAAATGAAGATAATTCACATCAAGGAATAAACTTACTGTTCCCCAGGGTCCACATCTCTTAGGCCAATATACACAATATCTTTGGCAGATAGGCAAGGAGTCACCCAGGAGAATCCTGGTACATCGGGTATCTAAAATTGCAGTATTTCCATTTGGTTAATACATGTGATTCTTGAGCAAATCTTACATTTAAAGTTAAGTTGCACATATCTTATATTTAGAACATAAATTTCAAGGCAATCATTAAAAGAAGATACAAAATTGAGAAGACACTGCCTACCTCTGCTTGTGGTACTCTATAGATGACATGTATAGAGCTACCTTCAGCCTGTGGCTCAGACCCGACCTGAATCATTTGTCAGCATTTGCCTGCTCTGTGCCCCCATTCCACTGGGCCCTGCTTTTCCAAAACTGCTATAAAGAACTCAGTGTGCTTTTATAATTTTTCATAGCTTCTTCTTTATTTCTCTTCTCAGTAAGGACTTAATTCCAAGGATGGTTTAGAGTGACTAGGGGAAATTTTGAAGTAGACCTTTGGTTGCTCTCCAAATGTCCCTAGAGCCAAGAGTGGCTATTGCCATGTGCTAACTACACTGCAAGTTTATAAACCTTGGTCATCAGTTCAGAAAGTGTTACTTCAGGGATGCCTGGGTGGCTCAGTGGTTTAGAGCCTGCCTTCAGCCCAGGGCATGATCCTGGAGTCCCGGGATCAAGTCCCACATTGGGCTCCCTGCATGGAGCCTGCTTCTCCCTCTGCTTGTCTCTGCCCCCCCACCCCCATGAATAAATAAATAATCTTAAAAAAAATTGGGGCAGCCCTGGTGGCACAGCGGTTTAGTGCCACCTGCAGCCCGGGGTGTGATCCTGGAGACCCAGGATCGAGTCCCACGTCGGGCTCCCTGCATGGAGCCTGCTTCTACCTCTGTGTCTCTGCCTCTCTCTATCTCTCTCTGTGTCTCTATGAATAAGTAAATAAAATCTTTTTTAAAAAAAAGTGTTACCTCTGAGCATTTAACAAGGGGATTTGAATCCCCAAGTATTATTGTAAAGACCCATATTCTACAGCTACATCAGTAAAAATTGTTTTATTGATATGCTACAGAATGTCAATGAATATGAACCACAATGTTAAATCTTAATCTGGAATGTCATCTCACATCTTTTTATTTATTTTTTTTTTTTCTTTTTTCATCTCACATCTTTTAGAAAAATTTCTAAGGAGCAAGGAGTTCTTCCTCTTATGTAGATACAAACTTCTCATAGTAAAGATGTTAAATAATAAACCATTGTAATTCACATTTTAAAACTCCATTTTTTAAAAAAAAATAAAATTAAAAAAATAAACTCCATTTTTGAAAAAGATCCCATGATGTGGAGGAGACGATTGGTAAGAATGAGAGCCTGTGTGGCAGGCAGCAGAAAGAGGTAGGTTATAGGAGACCAGTTCTGGCCCTTGCCTTGCTATGTGCTTGACATGTATCTTGAGCAAGTTAACTTCTGAATCTCTACTGACTTGCTTATAAAGGATTACTCTCTGCCCTACACACTAAAAAGTGTAGTTTAAGAATCAAAAGGAAAGATAGATGTAAAGTCAGTTTGCAAACTGTCATGTAAGGTAGAGGCACAGAGCCTCACTACCTTCATGCACCAACCCTTAAGCTTATTGGCTGCTGAGAAAATGGTTTGAGATTACACCAAAAATAAGATGGCATAGGGTTCTTCCCTTGTAACTCCTGAACCTCTGCTAAAGAGCTGATTCTTTCCTAATAGAATACCAACCAGCCTTTTACCTTTCCTTTTAGTTCCTTCAGGAGGAAAGACACAGGTTGTCCGTGCAAGTTCCCACTTGTGGTTGTCAGTGGAGTGTTGATATCAGTGTGAGCATCCACCCAAATGACACAGAGATCTGGGTGGACCCTGGCATGGCCAGAGATGCTTCCAATAGCCATGCTTTAAAGGAAAAAAAAGTTTGTGTGAACATCAGGTTTGCAATATTATTACATCCATCATATGAACTCAGTGCTCTCACTTGGTTTTCCTTTAAGTCAAAATGGCTGATATTTCTGATAGGTTTTTAATTAGAGATGCCAATTAAGCTATTACAACAGTAGAAAAGCACAGCTTATGCTTAATTACTAATAAGTTAAGTTTGCATCAATGGCCTTACTAGGGATCCCTGGGTGGCGCAGTGGTTTGGCGCCTGCCTTTGGCCCAGGGCGCGATCCTGGAGACCCGGGATCGAATCCCACGTCAGGCTCCCGGTGCATGGAGCCTGCTTCTCCCTCTGCCTGTGTCTCTGCCTCTCTATCTCTCTGTGACTATCATAAATAAATAAAAAAAAAATTAAAAAAAAAAAAAAAAATGGCCTTACTAAATGTGATTTTAGGGGGAAAACCGCCTTCTAATAAAATTGCAAATTATTGTTTTAACCAAAAATTAAATCTGTATAAACACAGCAGCCACACAAGAAATTCCTTACCATGAGACACTATTTAATTCTCAAGACTAAATCAGACTCATTTTCTGTACTCTCATCTCTCTTGGTAAATATTTCATTCTCTCAAATGAGTTACCACAGAGCTCATTTTTCTTAAAATCCAATTATTTTACAATTAGGGAGCATCACTCAGAAATCCCTGCATCCACTTCAGCCAACATACCCTGGGTGCTCACTTGCTGTTCAACGCTCAGGTGCTCTGCTTGAACTTTCTACCTGTCATACATTTAAAGACCTTCTCTTGGGGATCCCTGGGTGGCTCAACAGTTTGGCGCCTGCCTTTGGCCCAGGGCATGATCCTGGAGTCCCGGGACCGAGTCCCGTGTCGGGCTCCCAGCATGGAGCCTGCTTCTCCCTCTGCCTGTATCTTTGCCTCTCTCTCTCTCTCTCTATGTCTATCATGAATGAATAAATAAATCTTTTAAAAAATATGGGATCCCTGGGTGGCACAGCGGTTTGGCACCTGCCTTTGGCCCAGGGCGCAATCCTGGAGACCCGGGATCGAATCCCACGTCGGGCTCCTGGTGCATGGAGCCTGCTTCTCCCTCTGCCTATGTCTCTGCCTCTCTCTCTCTGTGACTGTTGTAAATGAATAAAAAAATAAAATAAAATAAATAAAATAAAAATAAAAAAAAAATAAATAAAGACCTGCTCTTAGCCAGGTCCAGAACTTTCAAAATTCAGCTCAAACACTCCAAGCTCCAGAAAATTTTCCAGAATGGAAGAGCTAAGTGGTATTTTACACAAAATTTCAAAGATTAGGATTTGTCATACAGCGCCCATGTTCTCCCACCTGCAGATGATCAAATATCATTCAGAGAATTGTGGAACTTATAGATTCTCAAAGTGATGGTACTCTGCCTTGAAGTTTAGTTCTTGATTATCCAGCTTGATATTTGTTTTCCCTTCATATTTTTTGTCTTGGGGCTATTTGCCACTCAAAATTTTCCACTTAAGATTTTTCCACTTAAAATAGAAAGTGAGCCCCGGTTTCTCAACTGCAGTTTCATCATCCATGCAGGGAGCCCAACGTGGACTCGATCCCGGGTCTCCAGGATCACGCCCCGGACTGCAGGCGGCACTAAACCGCTGAGCTGTTTCTGAGCTGCCCCAGAAGCCCTCCTAATGTTCTGCTTTAGAGGAAAACAGGGAGCTGAAGTGATTGACTCTTGCATCAAGAGCCATTGTCATGCTTGTGCTTTTTGATCTGATCAGACTTCTGATAATGTATTCAGGGGCCTTGAGAGTAGACATCAAAAAGGTTCATGCACAAAAATGGTCTTTACCACATTATTTATAATCATGAAAATTTGAAAATTACCTGAATATGTGGCAATATGGACATGTATAGTGATTTAACACCTTGATGAAAAACTACACAACAGGAATTGTATATTGTATATATGTATACATACGAAAAATATGTATATTGTATATATCATGAAGTAACAGGGAAATTTATACTTTAGATTAAGAACAAAGTATAGGATAACACCATTGTTAAACAATATCAGGTACAAGGAAAACAGTATGGCAGGAAGGAAATATACCAAATTTGCAATTTCACTTGAAATGGTGGTTAGGAAACTGCAATTACTACTCTTTTATTTATGTGTTTGTGTGTGCATTTCAGAAGTTTGAAATTATTACTTTTATAACGGGAGACATACTTGTAAAGGTTGACTTAAATGAGTTATTCCTGTTATCAGGAATCAAGTGCAATAAGATGGCTATGAACTTCCTCATGCTTATTTATTTAGGAATGTGAGTTTGTACTGAATATTTTACTGAAATCCACTCATGTTGTATATTTTCTGCTGTAATAAAGATAGTGCAAGACTTCAAATAGAGCTAAGTCTCTATTTCCAGAAGAAACTAATAACCAAAACAATTTAAAAAGTCAGAAAATTAGGTACAGAGTATTGATCAGTGCTTTCCCATTCATATTTTCTCTCTTTTTACGGTTTTGGTTATGCCATTTGTGCCAGATTTCGCAGAGAGAATCATTAAACAAGACCTGTGGTCTCCACCCAGCACCAGGCTAGTCCTTCCGTTCTTCTTGACTTCTGCCACCACACCAGCCAGCTGCTCATTCGCCTTGCCCACAGACCTTGGATTCTTCACAATTTGAAAGGGAGGATCACTAGGGACATCAACAAAGGGCACGTCCCCATAATCTTTCACATCACAGTCTATAATTAAGACCAAAAGTTTCAGGTTACTACACAAAGATTGCAAAACAGTCCATGTAAGAGGATTCCAAATTCACAAAACAGTGTACTTTTATAAGTAGAAGCAAAGAAAATACCTGGAAGGACTGTAAAAGTTGCAAAGGTAGAAACCATGTCTGCTTTTGCCTGACATCATCATCTCAGCTGTAAACTGGGCTCTTGGTAAATACTTCTGGAATCAATCCAGTGAGGCTGGACACCAAAGCCTAAGAGCACTAATCTTCTGGTTTGGGCTTAATGAGTGGCCTCACTGTCTTTATCTCTATGTGGCCTTCTCTGCTTATATGCTTTCTACTCTTCTCCAGTAAGCATGTTTTTCTATTTGTAATAAAGAAATCATTTTTTTAAAGAAGAAAATACACCAGTATTTTCTAAATTTTCTGACTATAATTAACAATTCTTGGTTTAAATCCAATCTGCCACCTGCTGAAGCAGTTCAGCTCCCTCCACTGTGCACTGCATCTATCTCATGGTAGTATTGTCAGAATTCAGTAAGAGTGTGATTAGCAACGAGCATCACACGTCAGAGAGCTCAGGAAATAAAGGCTTAATTATTATACCTTTTTAATAAGGAGAAATCGCAGGTAACTTGAAGTTCCTAAGGACCTGGGTGGACTTCCTAGAAGGCCTGGCATTAGGAGGCTTCAAGATACAGACCTCATGTAAAACTGTGACATGAGATCAGTTGAGTGCTCTGAACTAAGTAGTCATTGTATATTGTATTTATTATATATTTGTGCATATCCATGATTCAGGGACACCTTTAAGTGATTTAACCTGATATAAAATCTGACCAAGTTATGCTTGTTAACTGAGAGACAGTCCAGTGCATTTCTACAACCCTTCTGTTCTCTATCCCCCCTCCTTTTGTCAGCTTCATGACATAATTCTTACTTACTAAAATTCATTTTAAGTGTACAGGTCAGCAAGTTTTAGAAATATCTACAGTCTTGTAACTGCCACCATAATCAAGATTAGAACACTTTCATTACGCCCCCCCCAAAATTCCCTAATGCCCCTTTGCGGTCATTCCCTGCGCCCACACCAAGGCAACTGCTGATGAGCTTTCTGCTGCTATGCTTCTGTCTTTTCTAGAATTTCATGTAAAAACAATCATGCAGTAGGTAGTCTTTTGTGCCTGGTCTCTTCCGCTTAGCATGTTGTCTTTGGGGTTCATCCATGTTTTTGCCTGTGTCAGTGGTCTGTTCCTTTTTACTGTTGGTTACTGTTCCATAGTCTGGATGTACCACTTGTCATGGATCCCTTCACCAGCTGATAGGTATGTTGTTGTTTCCGTTCTTTTGGCTATTATAAATAATGCTGCTAGAAGCATTCAAGTACAAGTCTTTGTATAGATATGTTTTCACTTTTCTTGGGTAAATACCTAAGAGTAGATTTTCTGGGCCAAAAGGCAAATGTATATTTATTTAAGAAACTTCCAAACTGGGCAGCCCCAATGTCCAAAGGCAGAGGCTCAACCGCTGAGCCACCCAGGCATCCCATCTGGTCATCTTTCAATGGAAAAATTACCTTGTTCTTTAAGTTTCTCCAGCAGGCCAGCCTTCCTCAGTGCTGTGGGGCCTTTTTCCACCCCTCCTCGTGGCTGAATGATTAAAAGAAATAAAATAATTCAGACGTGATCAGATGTCCACAATAGAAAAATTCTTCATTCTTTAACCAAGTGAATAGTAACTATCATTTTTTGAGTTCCTACAGAGCCAGGAATTTTTTTTAATAATAAATTTATTTTTTTATTGGTGTTCAATTTGCCAACATACAGAATAACACCCAGTGCTCATCCCATCAAGTGCCCCCCTTAGTGCCCATCACCCATTCACCCCCACCCCCCGCCCTCCTCCCTTTCCACCACCCCTAGTTCGTTTCCCACAGTTAAGAGTCTTCATGTTCTGTCTCCCTTCCTGATATTTCCTACCCATTTCTTCTCCCTTCCTTCTATTCCCTTTCACTATTATTTATATTCCCCAAATGAATGAGACCATATAATGTTTGTCCTTCTCCGATTGACTTATTTCACTCAGCATAATACCCTCCAGTTCCATCCATGTTGAAGCAAATGGTGGGTATTTGTCGTTTCTAATGGCTGAGTAATATTTCATTGTATATATAGACCACATCTTCTTTGTGTGGTTTTCGATGGACACCAAGGCAGAGCCAGGAATTTATACCATCTCCTTGAAGCATCCCAAAAAGGCAGATTGAGTTAGTCCTATGCCAAATATGAGGATCTAGAATCAGAAAGGTTATATAATTTTCCTGTAGACACACAGCTAACAAGCAGAAGAGCCTTTGTTCATAACAGGTTCTTTGGATTCCAGAACCTGCATTTCCTCTTCCCATGACAGACACCACACTGTCAACATGGTGAACATGTATTTTGTGCAAAACCACTCTGATAGAGATACAATCACTAAAAAGTGAGGACTTCCGTTTTTGAGGAACTCATAAGCTAATAGGGAATTTGTATACTTAACCCCAATTACAGTACTTTGGAGATATGCTTCAGTGTAGACACAAGATATCATAGTAACAAAAACAGGATGCTCCTGATTCTGCTGGGGACAGAGCGTGTCAAGCAAGGCTGCATGGAGTAGATGTCATTTCAGCTGAGTCTTGCAACATGAGCAGGTTTTCAGGAAAACAGATTGAGTGGTAGAGCAACTTGGCTAACCCCAGAATGACTTGGATAGAAGCCTAAGAAAAAAAGAGCCTGGCATGAGAGAGCCCTACGTGCAGGTCCTCACAGCAGTGAGTTAGCTGAGTTAGCGAGCTCCCGGGAAGGAAACAGGCAACAGAAATGCATCATCACCTGGGACCTGAATCCAAGATCAACCCAGTATTTCAGGTTTTGACCTGCTTAAGCACGACTAACAAGAATTCTCCCCTTGCTGTTTTTATGTCAGAGAAGTGAGCACACTTCCTCCTTGCAATAAATCCTCTCTAACTTCCTGGCAGAATAGAAATCTGAAGAAACAGTTCTTTTATGTACCTCTCTGATTCTAATTTCCAACTAGGCTTGTACACACAGAAAGTTATTTTGCATTACCCAACGACAAGATGCACCAAAAGACACATGTGTCTGTCCCGAGGGTTGGAGCTGTGGCCCCAAATGAAGCAAATATTTCTACCTAATTCCAATTACAGATGACTTGCCCTGGCTGCCAGTCCAATCCTGGATGTCAAATTCCCATTCTTAGCAACAAGCACCCACCACCCCTCCGCCTGACACATTCTGCTCTCTTCCTTCATTCCCTTCTTGCATGACCGCCCCACACACCGCCTTCATTGAGCAGATATAACTGCCCCTTCTTTAAACCTCAATCCAGGGACCCCTGGGTGGCTCAGTGGTTTGAGTGTCTGCCTTTGGCTCAGGGTGTGATCCTGGAGTCCCAGGATCCAGTCCCACATCGGGCTCCCTACATGGACCCTGCTTCTCCCTCTGCCCATGTCTCTGCCTCTGTGTATGTGTGTCTTTCATGAATAAATAAATTAAATCTTTAAATAAAAAAGAAAAGAAACCCTCAATCCAGTGCTGCTTGGCTCAAATTTTGCCTTTCATTTTGTGTTTGTTTGCTTGGTCTTTCCTCCATTATTAGATTATAGCCCAGGGTTCTTTCAGCTTGTCCCCAAGCTGATACGTGGTGTAGTGCTTAGTAGATGCTCAAAAACTGTCACCTTGAGAAAACTCCCTGGACAATTCCCTTTTCCTTCCAAGCTTTAGAAGAAGTCTCAGAAACCTCTTAGTTGACACTATATTTGCTCTAACACCATGGTTAAATTTCCCAGAGTGATACTTTCCATGATTCTTTTTTAGTTGTTTGATTCTAACTGCTTCTCACGATTGCTTTCTTCTTATTTCTTGGTTTATCTGCTCACTTTGGGAATCACCTCTTTAGCTCTACTGACTTTGAGGCTGGGCCCCAAGCCCTAACTGGTCACAAGTGTCAAGTCTGCTGTGGATCCATAGGCATCAACACAAGTCAGGTACAAGGTACATAGTCTTTGGGATTATATGATCCTGTCTGGAATCACACAGTCAAGGCTAGTAATTTAGCAAATTACTAAACGTCTCTGAGCCTTAGTGAACAGTATATTAAGTATAATACTTATCTCATTTTTTGCCATCAACTCTACCCCACTGCTCACTGCCTTGCAAGGGAATGAGACAGGATGAAGTCTTCTTAGACTCAACCTTCTAGTCATCTACCCTTAATCTTCTCCTTTGTCTATTTGTAAACTTCTATTGCCTTTCAGTGAGGAGAGATGCTAATATGCTGGCCACTATTTTCCTCCTATGCTATGACTTGGTGTAGAAACATCTCTCTCTGAGTCCTTACTATCAGGAGACAATGAGCTTCATTCTCATGGGGCCAAATTTTAATAGGGGAAGAGCTGTAGCAGTAAAGAAAAAAAGTACTAAGAAAAGAAAATGCATCAGGCTGTATTTCAAAAATACTATCCCTTCAAAAGGCTATTATTCTCATAGCATTGAATCTGCTGAGATCCAAGGGCCAGAGTATGTTCAGGCTGTTGTCTGTCGGCTTCTGCCTCCTCTCCCTCAAATTTTTTGTTTTCCCTCCCGCCTTTTTTCTTCCTTTTGTTCAGTTATTTTAATTCTGTCCTCATCAAAGCCCATCCCAAGAATAAGAGAGTATATTGTGGGTTTTGCGATTAACGCGAGCGCTAGAAGAAACACTTCTATGTCAGCAAAATGTCCCCGTGTTCTGGGAGAGAACTTTGAAGGACGACGGGGGAAGTGCAGCAGTGTTTACTGACAGTCCAGATGCAGTTCGGGTCTCTACTCTCGACCTCTCCCAATCTGTTTTGCAATACAACTCCAGAGTGTCAAGCATGAGATCAAAGAAACGCTGCCCAGGTGGGCAAAGAGAATGTCGAAAATGAAGCCCTGTTTGAAACGACCACCATACCAACCCTAGGAGATCCAACTCACACTTTGTCTTGTTGGCTTGTGTTTTTGTTCTTGGTTTTCCCTGCTTTAAGCACAGACACACGCTGACATCTGAGGTCTATAATCACACCGTCTTTGCCAGGACGAGTGTGTTTGGGCAGAAGAAAAGACATTGCAAAGGGCAATGTTGCTGGCGTGTATTGGCTATCTGGGAATTTCATAAATGCATTAGTCCTTTCATCGTTGCCAACCTCCAGTTGGATTCTCTTTTCTTTCCTTTTTCTTTTTTCTTCCCTCAAAGAGAGATACACACAGCATTCTACCTAGCCTATGAACTAACACTTTCATAGAATCATTAAAGCCCTCAAATAATATGATTCACAAAGTTACATAAAGCAATCACACTTAGGTTTTGCAGAATAAAAGAAGTCTGAAAATTGCTACCAATCTATGAAATGTTTCTAGGCATGAATACATGACCTGACCAATGTGTTTTCATAGAATCCTCTCACCTTTACACAGGCACTCTAAAACCCAAAGCTATAATACAGAAATAGCCCATTTCCATTCAAATAAAAATACATTCTCTTGAACAATACAAAGAAAAATTTAGTAGATTCAAGTAAAATTGGCTGCAGCTGAGATTAGGAGTTCCAAGAATAACTGAGTTTGTGACCACAGTTCTCCAATGTTGCAAAATGGTTAAGAGGACTTTAAAATCCATATTTCAGGCCCGTCGTACCAGGGAACTGAACTAAAAAGACATTAACAGCTTACTAATTCTAAAGTCTGAAACTTTGTAATGAATTCATTATGCAAGGCCACACTTTTTACTCACCTGGCCCTTTGAGAAAGGCGCTCCGATGATCCCAATGGATTTTGCTGTGGAACTCATGCTCTGCTCCCTTCTCTCCACTGCACTGAGTTCTCCAGCCAGGCACCACTCTCTACAACCCTCAGTGACTGAGGACACATATTTTTTCCATTTATAACTGGGTTGAATCTGTTTACCTTATTCTAATGAGGAAGGCTGGCTCCACCCACTGCACCAAAGAACAGTCAAGTGGAAGTCTCACAAGTTCTTCATACCAGAAACAACCATGAGTCCTTTGAGTCTAGGTCTCTAATTAAATGAGACTATTCATGACACCAGTTCACTCCCATTTTACAGTCAGCTGGATGACTTGAATCTTTTCTAACCACAGCTTCGATTTCCTAAGCATGATAATCATTTCAAATCATAATCAATTAATCATAACCACATATGTAGTGTCATGGTTCTAGCTGTGGAAATGCAGGGCAGGGCACTTAACCTCCTTTAGGCCTCTGAATCCTCCTGTGTGGAACAGGGCTGGATCTAGAGAGTTGGTCACTCGCATGCCTTCCAGCCCTGCAACCCTGAGTACAGGTTTCACACACTAGGATTAATGGTTAATCCATGAGACACGCCTCATGCAGCACCATGGTACAGTGTCAAGGGAAGCATATGATTTCCTTTTCTCCTTATTACTTAAAAAAATAATGCAGTATCTGATTAATAACCCAAAGATGTTACCATACAAATTTTGAAATATGGTGTGTGGGGGTGTGGGGGGATAACAATTCTTGGAATCATAATATAATCAAGATATAGCAATAAAAATAGCCAACATTAAGTTTTTATGTGCCAGATGTTGTTCTTATTTAATCCTATACCAATTGTACAGCAAGTCTTCCCGTTTGTTCTATCTTACTGGTAAAGAAACTGAAACTCAGGGAAGTTGCCAGATGCCATGCACGGATTATAGAGGAAAAGCCATGACTCAGTCTTAGGCTTTCTGGATCCACCTAACCAGTAGGCTCTACAGCCTTAACACAGGTGAAATGTCAGCTCTCTGTGCCTGTTAAAACTGGGTGTCCCTGGAAGTTGTTTATTGTCATGCAAAAGTATGGATTTTAAAGAAAGGCATCTGAAAAATTCCTCCAGCTTTCAAGTGACTGGCATTTAAAAAGGAAAATTCACTTAGTAGAAACTAATGTCTTTTTCCTATTGATGGAAGAGAATATGATGGAGTACTTAAATGCCATAAGGGCAGGGAATTGTGTCTGCTATATTATCCCCAGGGCTGAGAACAGTGCTGGTGCGTGATCCCACTCAGTACATAGTCTTTGAATGAGTCAATGAGGAAACCAAGGACTCACAGATCCATTTTCATAGGACCATTTTCTAACTAGCCTTCCTTTTTCTCACTTGTGAATTTGTCTGTATATCCTAGATATTTACTTGTGGTATTTTTAACCTCTTAGGGTGTTCATGTTGCAAATAACTTTCCAAATGTCAGTATTTAATCTGATAAATTTGTATATGTTATCACTCAAAATCTTTCATTTTGAAATAGAGAATTCTATATTTCCCCTTATGCTTTGTGTTTTGGCAATTTCATGTAAATCCTTCCTATTCCAATATCAAAAACATGTATTTCTATATTTTTTTCTGTTTGCTATAGAGTTTCTTTCATACCTAGTTCTACATCCATTTATGCTGTTTAAGTCCTCCAACTATATTTTTCCCCATGAAGTCCATCAGTTTCTGCTGTGCGGTCCACTGAATTTGTATCTCTCTTTTTTTTAATTTTTATTTATTTATGATAGTCACAGAGAGAGAGAGAGAGAGGCAGAGACACAGGCAGAGGGAGAAGCAGGCTCCATGCACCAGGAGCCCAACGTGGGATTCGATCCCGGGTCTCCAGGATCGCGCCCTGGGCCAACGGCAGGCGCTAAACCGCTGCGCCACCCAGGGATCCCCACTGAATTGTATCTCCATCATGTACTAGGTTCCCCTGAAAGCATGAATCTGTCACCAAGTTCTTTTGTCTATTCCTTTGGCTTATTTCCCTGTGGCTGTACCAGGTCTGCACTGTTTTGTTATCATGGGTATATGGTACATCTAACCATTTTGGGGGCAAGAATAACATTTTTGTTCTTCTTTTTCAAAACTGATTCAGCTACTTATAGGCTTCTCTTCCCCTATGTATTTAGATTAAGTTACTAGAGTCCTAAAAAAGAATTCTGCCAGGATTTTTACTAAATTTATAGGTTAATCCATAGTGATTTGCTTTCTTTCAAATTTCATTGTCAGCATTTTTTTATACTCTAACAGCCTGAAAGTTCCTCTTATATCAAGCTGAGATTACCTTCCTATTATTTGATCCATTGATCACAACGCTTCAAACCAGGTAAAACATACTATCTCTTGAGTGTCCTGTCTTTCTTGGGTCCTCTGTTGGTTACCCTGAATATCCCAAATACTTTACTTGGCTTTTTTGTGTTACATGACTACTATTCTCCTTCAGGTTACCACCTGGTCACTCACTTCAAAATGTCTTCTGACCTTCCTCTGCCCTCCTAGTATGTAGTTCCATCTACAACCAAGTGCATATATACATCTAGGCATCTAGAATCAATCTGGCCCATCAAAGACAAAACTGGTAAGGCTTGGCTTTTCCAGGCTACTGATAAAAATGTTGAATGGCACAGCACCTATGTAAGAGCTCCTTGGCACTCCACTAGAAAACTCAGCTCAGATCGACATAGCTCCATTAATTAATCATCAATCCATAGGTACAGCTGTTTACTCAGCTCACTCAGCCACTTCATCTTGTCCATAAGGGCACCAAAAGGAAGATTACTGAGTGTGTCCACAAATTCTTGCTACACTTTGCTACCTTTTGTCATACCAGTCTGACTTCCTCATCAAAGGTAATGAACTGAGCCTGACAGATACAATTCTTGAAAAACAGACCGACTTCTGGTGATCGCTGCTTCCTTCTTGCTATAAACACAAACGATCTTTTCAGTCTCCAAAGTTGTCATCTCAGGACCTCTAAAGGAAGAAGACAGAAGCCCTCTTATGTATATCATCCCATCAAAGCTCTACTTTTTCCAGGCCAACTTATTTATTTATTTATTTATTTATTTATTTATTTATTTATCTATCAACACTATATATATAGTGTTGTTAAAGCCCTTTTCCTAACAATACAAACTCTTAACCAACCTCTTTCTGTCTCTTTTAAAAAATCATATCCAGTATTTCCCTGACGGTGGGACCACATTTTATTTGACTATGATCCAGAGCCACTAGGATGAGATTTGGCACATTGTGCACTCGTCTTAGTCTCTTAGGGCTATAATAAAATACCACAAACTGGATGACTTAAGACGGCAGAAATCTCTTGTCTCAATTCTGGAAGCTAGAAGTCTGCAATCTGGGTGTTTCAGTACCATACTCCTTCCCTATAGGGGAGGTCTTCTTTGCCTTTTCCTAGCTTCGGGTGGTGTTCCAGCAATCTTTGCCATTCCTTGTTTTGTAGATGCATCACACTAATCCTCCATCTTGACATGGCATTCTCCCTGTGTCTCTGTGTTTTCACATGCCTATCTTTTTATAAGAGCACAGGTCATACTGGGTTAAGGGCTCCTACTCCAGGATGGGGTAATCATCTTCACTAATTACAACTGCAATGACAGTATTCCAAATAGGGCCACATTGTGCGATACTAGAGGTTGAGACTTTCACGTATCTTTTGGGGAAATACAATTCAGAACATAGAATGACAGACATATAAAATAACTGTGGCTCTTGAGATAGAATTGCTTGTCCAAACCACACAACTAAGTCTAAACTGAGATTAGAATCCACATTTTTAAAATTCTTCTAATGCTATTCCTGCCTCCTGTGCCACCTCTCTTCACCTACAAGACTTCTTCATTCTTGTAAATGAGATAGTCACCCTATAGCTTTTAAAGTATCAAAGGGATTTTCAGCTTCTTCCAGACACTAAATCCAGTGAGTGGTGAAACACACAGTCTCAGAGAATTGACAAAGAATCTCCAGAAAAATTCATCATGTTCTCTACCCAAATCCAGAGCGTCAATTCAAGTTTTATGTTATGTTTTAGCATTTGCTTTCTTTTTATTTGTTCTCTTAAATGATGAATACCCTCAAAGTCTAACTTCTCTGGAAATTGAACAGAAATCAGAAGCAAAATTTTATTTTCTGCTGAAGAGTTTTAGTATATTTGCATATTAATTGACACTGGATAGAAATTTCTTATTATTGTTCAAGGAAACCAAAAATGTGCTAATTTAAGAGATGGCAAGGGTTTTTTGTCTTGTTTTATCTGGGTTTTGTTTAATAAAATATCTGGGTTGAAGCTCTGGGAACTAACTCACGTAAATATCCATTGAGGCATTTCTGGAGGAAAGTGGGTCTATGTAGTCATTTTCAAGGCTCTTTTCTGTTTGACTTTGGCTTTCTGTAATTTCAGTGTCCTGTATCTAGCTGTGGATTTTTATGTATCCTTTTCCTTCTGAGATTAAAGTCAAAAGTATATTAGGCTTTTAAACTTTGTTCTCTCTTTTTTTTAACTTTTTAATATTTCAAGTTTTTATTTGAATTTTAGTTAACATATAGTGTAATAGTAGTTTCATAAGTAGAATTCAGTGATTCATCCCTTACATACAACACTCAGTGCTCATCACAAGTGCCCACCTTAATACCCATAACCCATTTATTCTCTTATCTCTTGCTCTTTTTGTCTTCTTGTGTTGCTTTTGGGACTTATCTTCTAAGCTGTTCCCTGGTTCAAGAATTCTTTCCACAGCTAAATCTGTTCAATGAATTCTCATTTTCAGTTATTTTATTCTTTTTTTTTGAAAAAATTTTTCAGTTATTTTATTATTTTCTCTTTCTTTCTTTTTAGTATGATTTCTTTCTTTCTATACTTATTTTCAAGTCCTCTTTTATGTCCTTAAGCATACTTAACATAGTCAGATTGTAGCCTGGATCTGGTGATTTTAGTATTTGAAATATTTGTGGACTTTTCTTTGTTCTTATTGTTTCTTTCTTACGGTGACTTGTTTTTCGTTGCCAAATCATCTTTGTTTCTATGCTGGTCATTGTTCATGAAAATATTTTAAGGAATAATGCGAGGGTATGATGAAGGTATCTTCCTCCAGAGATTGTTTCTGGGCATAGTTTCCAGGTATGTGATGGCAAAACAAGTCATGGACCAACATAAATCAAATTTAGAACCTGAGGTTCCCTGTACCACCCAGGTGAATTGAAACTTGGATGCAAAACTTTGTGAAAGCTGGTTAACTTATGTTCATCTTACTCTAAAGATGTAGCTTCTTGGGTCACAGATTTATTTGTTTTTAGCTCTCCTCTTCAATTCTGAACTTTTTATATGACCTGAGCTTTGACTTCTGTCTACTTCACTGTACAAGGCTGTCAAAACAAAAGTTAAAGTTTATCAGAATTGTCAAAGGCCCCAGAACAGAAGTAGCTTCTGTTCTAGCTCACTCCCCGGAGGTTCCATTTTCCTTTTGAATTTTAGCCTCATAGTTCTTTACTGTCATCACCACTCCTAAGTGAGCTTTGCCCAGTATTTTTCATTGTTTTCATCAAGAGGCATGATCTCAGTAACTTCACCTACTATTCTTGAAAACAAAGTCTACAGGTGGTTTTTTGAGAGCACTCAAGCAAATTAAAGTGGGAATTTTGATTTTTGATCTTCTAATGACATTTCCCAAAAGGGGAAATAGAAAAGTTATCCACTCTCTGGACAGATGTGTGAACCACTAATGCCATCTTGGACAAACCTGCCATGGTGACCACTCTGTGACCTAAAATCTTCTTGAACACATTTCATTATTTCTTTTTGTTTACTCTTAAGAACACCTTTGGGGCACAGGGTCTTTGATCTACTCTGGAGTTACGACAATGATTCTCAAATATTTCCTCAGTGGTCTCCCAGCTTTGAAAAAAGATCTTTTCAAAGATCTGGGGTAATGGAAATCTACTCATCTTGCAGCCACCCATGGCATGCTTCTGTCCATAAGTCCCTTTAGTAAACTATTTCCTGGCAAGCTGGACTTAAGGGCCTTTTCCTTCATTCTTACAGCTTCTTCAACTTTTGGAGGTTGTTTTGCATATACTTTCCTTCACAGAACAGTAGACATTCTAATATGTGGACTAAGGACCCATGCAAGGAGGCCTGGCTCTCTAGAGTCAAGAACAAATGAATCAAAGTCACCCCTGAGATCATGTCACATTTTTACTTAGCAGAGTCTAGCAGTTTCAAGACAACTATTCAATTTTTTTAAGCCTATGTACTATAAATTCTCTGGTGAAGGTCAGATCTCCTCTGACATGTCTTAAATACACACACTTACACTCTATGGATGGTTCAGAGCACATATTTCTACTCAGAGAGAGGGGAGCTGAGGAAGGCAGAGGACTCTAGTCATCTAGGTTCCATGGTAATCAGTAAGTATTTACTAAAAACCATTGCTTGCTTCTATGCTTTTTATTATTTGGGACCCACAAGTAAAATATATAAACACTACCCTTAACTCTAGATGAATCTAGGATCACAGATTGCATGAATTTGTCATATGTCTTTAATCTCCTCTAATTTGGTATAGTTCTTCAGGTCATTTTTTTTTTAAGATCTTAGTTATTTATTCATGAGAGACACCTAGAGAGAGAGAGAGGCAGAGGCATAGGCAGAGGGAGAAGCAGGCTCCGATGTGGGACTTGGTCCCAGGACTCCAGGATCATACCGTGGGCTGAAGGCAGGTGCTAAACTGCTGAGCCCAAGTTGTCACAAGTTCTTCAGTTTTTGCCTTTCATGAACCTCACACTTTTAGGGTCTCTCATTTTAGCTTTGCCTGAGATTTCCTCTGATTAAATTCAAGTTGTGTATTTTGGGGTTTTTTGGGGGGTAAAAAAACAAAAAACAAAAAAGTTTTTGTTTTTGTTTTTTAATTTTTATTTACTTATGATAGTCACAGAGAGAGAGAGAGAGGCAGAGACACAGGCAGAGGAGAAGCAGGCTCCATGCACCGGGAGCCCGACGTGGGATTCGATCCGGGGTCTCCAGGATCGCGCCCCGGGCCAAAGGCAGGCGCCAAACCGCTGCGCCACCCAGGGATCCCAAGTTGTGTATTTTTGTAAGAACACCACAAAAGCAGTATTGTATACTTCCCAATATATCATAGTAGAAAACATGTGATGTTAATTTGTCCTGTTACTACTAATGTTGACTTTAACCAAGTCGTTAAAGTACAATCTGCCAGGTCTCTCCACAGCAAAGTTGCTGTTTTTCTCTTTGTAATTAGTAAGAATCTTATGGAATGAAACTTTGCTACTATGGAATTATCCTGTTTCTCATATTTTGACCCACTAAAGTTTAGTATCCATTGGTGATCTTGACTAAAACAATTATTACTGTGATATGCCAAATGGTGATTGTTTATTTCCATATTTGTTACATATATTAGTTGGAATTCTACTCTAAGGAAGAGCTTTTATTTCTCTCCCACTTGTTCAGTTATTCAGTTATATATATCACCATGGACTCGTGGATTCTTATTATACTCTACGGATTATAATCCATTATCCGTTATGGGCTGAATGTTTGCAGTACCCCCCAAATTCATATTTTGACGTTCTCTTCTCCAATATAATAGTATTTGGAGACAGAAGCCTTTGGAAGTAACGAGGTTTAAAAAAAAAAAGGGAAGTAACTAGGTTTAGATGAGATCATGAAGATGGGGCCCTAATAAGTGGATTATTTCCCTTATAAGTAGAGAGATCAGAAAGCTTGCTCTCTCGCCACACATTCACAAAGAGGTGATGTAACTCCACAGTGAGATGGCAACCACCTAAAAGCCAAGAGAAACCTCAGAATGAAACCTACCTTACTTGTCCTTGGACTTCAGAATGTGAGAAATAAATTTATATTGTTTAAACCACTCAAACTATTATATTTTGTTATACCTGCCTGAGCTAAGATGTTATTATTTATTTTGTTGCTCAGATTACCCCAGATTTAGCCAACATTTTAAGTTGACTTCTGTACCTTTGTTTACATGACTCCCACATTTATTGAGCATTTCCTTTCTGGCACCACAAGATATTCCAGGCTTATCTTGTACTTCATTTTGTATTTTCCTGCTATTATCCTGCTACTCATTTATCCAAGGAGCCCCAGGTCCTTTTATTTTAGAATGGCATATGAAAACCAAGATGTGTGCTAGGAGTACCCATTGGTACTGAGAAATCATTGCTCCTCTGTGTTCTTTCAGCTCGTTGAGCTAAGAAATAAGTATCTGTATACACTTGCACACACACACACACACACACACACACACACACACATACTATTCCTGTATCTGTCCAGCTGAAAATATTGTAAAAAATCACAAGTGTTTACCAATTGACATATACTGGATTGTACTGATGCTCCAATTCAATCCCATAGATTTCAAGCATTCTAACCTATTTTTCCTTATTTGTAACTCCCTTTTCTGACAGCAAGAAATCTGGCTTCCATTACCCACAGTTTGTTCATTTGCTGTATGCATTTATTCTTTAAATTCATCAAGTTCTTTGTCCATCTTTTGTTCTCTTCTTTTTCCTCTTTCTCTCTCTTTTTTCAGAGAGAGAGAGAGAGAGCATGCATGCACCAGAGTGGAGATAGGGGGTGGGGGACAATGGGAGGGGAAGAGAAAGACAGAGAGAATCTAAGGCAGGCTTCATGCCCAGCATGGAGCCAAATGCAGGGCTCGATCTCAGGGTCATGAGATCGTGACCTGAGTTGAAATCAAGAGTCAGTGCTTCTGTTGGGGATTTACCCCAAAGATTCAGATGCAATGAAACGCCGGGACACCTGCACCCCGATGTTTCTAGCAGCAATGTCCACAATAGCCAAACTGTGGAAGCAGCCTCGGTGTCCATCGAGAGATGAATGGATAGAGAAGATGTGGTCTATGTATACAATGGAATATTACTCAGCCATTAGAAACGACAAATACCCACCATTTGCTTCGACTTGGATGGAGCTGGAGGGTATTATGCTGAGTGAAGTAAGTCAATCGGAGAAGGACAAACATTATATGTTCTCATTCATTTGGGGAATATAAATAATAGTGAAAGGGAATAGAAGGGAAGGGAGAAGAAATGGGTAAGAAATATCAGGAAGGGAGACAGAACGTAAAGACTGCTAACTCTGGGAAAGAAACTAGGGGTGGTGGAAGGGGAGGAGGGCGGGGGGTGGGGGTGAATGGGTGACGGGCACTGAGGGGGGCACTTGATGGGATGAGCACTGGGTGTTATTCTGTATGTTGGTAAATTGAACACCAATAAAAAATAAATTTATTTAAAAAAATAAAAAAAAGAGTCAGTGTTTAACTGACTGAGCCCCCAGGCACCCTTTCTTTTTTATCTCCTCAACGATTTTTAAAAGTTCCTTTTATATATTAAGACTATTGGCCCTTTGTTGCTCAATCGTGTTGCAAATGTATATATTTTTCTTTACTTTTTTATGTTTTTGCATTATAGTAGTTAAAAATACTTTTCTCTAAGAAGTTAAATTCATTAACTGGTGTTCACTTTCTTACAAATAGGTATATACTTGAGAAAAGGGAAGAAAATAATGTGCACTGACCAGCTTTACCTAAATGTCTCTTGTAGGTAAATAGCTGAATTTAGCAGGTTTTCACTTGCCATGTAAGCCCAGTGACTCCCTTTGGTTTAGGACTAGCAACTGCCATATAAATGGAAAAATCCACATGCGAGAACAGCCCACCAGTCCACACTAACGTGGAGAAAGGCCAGTCTGAGTGAAATGTGTGAATTATGAAATCATTCAAAAAATGTTGAACTTTTAAAAATAATTCCTACATAATTGATACATTAAACACAAGTGAATATAATCAGATGATGCTACTAGAGTGTTGTGCCTTAAATTATCTTAACTAGACTAAGATATTCTAATAAATACCATGTTATTTACAGTATTGAAACGTTTGGCCAGCTCCTTTTTTCCTACCTTCTATTCAGCTACAAATAAGCCCAGAAAATTATTACAAATATCAAGTGAGAACTCTGGGAAATGAACTAGGAGTGGTGGAAGGGGAGGAGGGCGGGGGGTGGGGGTGAATGGGTGACGGGCACTGAGGGGGACACTTGACGGGGTGAGCACTAGGTGTTATTCTGTATGTTGGTAAATTGAACACCAATAAAAAATTAATTTATTAAAAAAAAAACAAAAAAAACAAATATCAAGTGAGACATAAATAAAATATTTGACTTATGTATTTATTATATGCACTGATTTATGACCAATATATTTATTTAGTTGTACTAGTTGGATTTTTTATAGCATCTTACTGAACATCACTTTTTGTTTTTAATAATCAATAGCTTGACATAATGTTGTGAAGGACTTCATATAAATATTCATTATAATTATCATCTGGTCTTCACCTATGTGAGTTAGTGGTTTGTTCCTTCAGTGCTGTTTAGGTGAGAGCTGGTTGCAGAAATAAAAATGTAAAAACATATTTTTGTAGTAAGGCCATGACACACTAGAACTAAATTTATTTGATGTTAACAATTAAGGAATGACTGTGAAACACATAAATAAGCATTAAGCAATTTATACTGTAAATAACTGGTTTGAAGTGCCCTTTGCATTAGAAGGATTGTAGAGGCCAATGGAGACAGCAGAGGAGCTAAGAGATGCCTAAAATGATCTATGCTGTGAATGTTTGCTTTTGGAAAACACTTGAAAAGATCATTTTTGAATAGATGTAACATCTGAACTAAACCTTATTATCTTTTAAGATCTGAGCCTCAGGCAATAAAATTTAATCTCACACAGAAACTGGAATACAGCTCTCAACCCAGGGGCAATTTTTAAAAATTCTTTCAACATTTTATCAGTTGTTAAGTACTTATTAGTGAGAACTATATGACAAGATCACAAAGCCTTGATAAAGAAGAGAAGGAGAAACACTCCCTGGTATCTTGCTTTGAGAGGCTCCCTGGGGCAACCCGGGATGCTCTCAGCTCTGACAGATCTCAACTGCAGAGAAGTTCTTGGCAGGGACATTAGTGCATCATTAAATAGCACAATGTTCTAGAGATTGTATTCTAACCCCCTCTGTATTAAGGGACCGTGTTTTCATTTTGTCCCACCAAGAGCATTTGATAGGTAGTCAAATAAATACTTGTTAAACTGAATAGGTAAAGAATTTTAAGGGAAAACTATTAGGGCTATAATCAGAACATTTAGTCCAAACAAAGTTCTAATGGTCCTAAATAAAACGTTAACACATGTAATAATATCTTAGACATCTCCTTGGTGTTTTACAATGTACAGTGCCTTTTCAAGTTAGTTATGTCATTTGATCGTTGATCTTTGTTTATATATTCCTGTTTTTCCAAATGGAAATAAACTCAGAGATACTGGTTAACTTATCCAAGGCCTTACTGTCACTGGTGGAAGCTAACTTGAAGCAGACTTATTTTTAATCCAAATGCTTTTTTTTTATAATCTTTTTTATTTTCTGCCAAAATTTTTTATTTTTCTACAAAATCATAAGAATATACATATATCCAATTAAATATGGAAACTGTATCAAAATATTTCTCCCATGTCAAGATACTCCAAAGAGAAATTATAAAATTTCAAAAATAAATTCTGTGCACTTTTCAGTTGTCATCATTGAATTGATTCAGTTTCTCCTGTGCTTTTATAAGGAGAAATTTTGATGTCTTCCCAATTACAACTTTTGTTCTCAATAAATGAGATTAGTTAACATCTTTAAATGCTTTTTTTTTTATGGTACTCCATCTGTTGTGTGATTTAATAAAAGATTTCTTTTTTTATAAATTTATTTTTTATTGGTGTTCAATTTACCAACATACAGAATAACACCCAGTGCTCATCCCATCAAGTGCCCCCCTCAGTGCCCGTCACCCATTCACCCCCACCCCCCGCCCTCCTCCCCTTCCACCACCCCTAGTTCGTTTCCCAGAGTTAGGAGTCTCTCATGTTCTATCTCCCTCTCTGATATTTCCCACTCATTTTTTCTCCTTTCCCCTTTATTCCCTTTCACTATTTTTTATATTCCCCAAATGAATGAGACCATATAATGTTTGTCTTTCTCCGATTGACTTATTTCACTCAGCATAATACCCCATCCACGTCGAAGCAAATGCTATCACTCACTAGATAATTTTGAAATATTTTCTCCCATTTGGTTACAGATTTACCTTATGCAATTGCCAGATGTTATAAGTTGACACTCTTAAAATACTGTATTTTAAACCATTTGGTTCAAATGGAGTCCCCACATTGTAACATGTGCGGCTGTGGGGTTGTAGTGGAATGGCTCATCAGGATAGATTGGTTGATCTTAATGTATTCGGCTGGAAACTGTCAATTAACATAACTTTATATCTGTGCCTGTTGAGAGAGAAGGATCTAAGGTGAAGTAATTCATTAATTCTGATTTTTTGATGCAGGTTTTATTCAGAGTTTGAACTAAAATCTCTAAAACTAACAATCTTGGTCACCACTTTGATTCACAGGAGACTAGTCTGCCTGAGTTGCTTTTTACTATCACAAAATTGACTTTGGGGGGAAGACATAACAACAAGCAGCCTTATGAAATTGCTATCTATACTTGCTACAGGAATATTACTGAGGTCGTCATGTACTCGAACTGTTCCTTACATGCAGTCCACTGGATGATTTCTTTCAGAATTGAGTTCTATAAAGTCTTTGCTTGGCCTGAGAAACTATTATGGGGGAAATAAATACTATGCAACTGACTTTTCTTTCAGGCTGTGTTTTCCAGGAAGCTCATAGCCAAACTTGTGTCCTACCTGTAGCCAATTATGTTGAACAGTATTACCTATTTGTAAAAGTCATGGGGATGGTGTGTAAAGTTTGCACTTTACTTTCATTTTATCTGGTCCTGGTTTTTAATTTATTTTTGACTATTATATTTTATGTGTTGCCTAAAAGCACCTTCAGATTCTTTATAGTCTCAGGCATGAAAAAATAACACACACACATGCACAAAAGCAATTATATTTTAAATGTTAAACGTTTTGATAGACTTTTTCTTAAAATGCCATTGGTTGGTTTACTGTATCTTTTGAAACAAAAAGAAAAAGACCCTAAATTGTTTGTGAGAATTATGAATAGCCACAGAGAGCCAAGAGTATAATAATACAACTTTTGTTTGATAAGTAGTTTCTCAATTGGGTGAATTTAATCTCTTTTCTCAGATTTAGGAATAATCCATTGCTTTCCACTCCCACTGAGGTCTAGCTTCTGTGCATGGTACCTCCAGAATTACAAAATGTATGCCAACAAGGCAGTTGGCAGGAGGACTATGAGTGCTATTTACTGTGTCATGTCCACGTGCATGGACTTGGTTGCCAAATTCTATTACAAGTGAACACGTAGGAAAATTTGTGAAACTGGGAGGAGTTTCTACCCAAGATGATTGTATGCAAATTCAAGATCTGATACTTTCTTTCATATTGACAAAAAGAAATCACACCCTCATTAAGACACATGTAGTTCTAGTATTAGTTGAATTCCTACTGCTTTTATAAGCATACAAAAGCTAATCCTTCTAAATTTTTTTTATTATTATTTATTTATGATAGTCACATAGAGAGAGAGAGAGAGAGGCAGAGACACAGGCAGAGGGAGAAGCAGGCTCCATGCACTGGGAGCCCGATGTGGGATTTGATCCCGGGTCTCCAGGATCGCGCCCTGGGCCAAAGGCAGGCGCCGAACCGCTGCGCAACCCAGGGATCCCCAAAAGCTAATCCTTCTAAAGAAGACTTAGAGAAAACTACAATTAAAAAATCTATAGAATAAATGCTTACAAACATACTTGATGACTGATTAAAAAAAAAAAAAAAGAATCCAGTTGGAGCACCTGGGTGACTCAGTGGTTGAGCATCTGCCTTTGACTCAGGTCATGATTCCGAGGTCCTGGAATCTAGTCCCATGTTGGGGTCCCTGCAGGGGGCCTGCTTCTCCCTCTGCCTGTGCCTCTGCCTCTCTATATCTCTCATGAATAAATAAATAAAATCTTAATGAAAAAAAAAGAAGAAGAATCCAGGGCCCCTGGGTGGCCCAGTCTGTTAGGCAGCCAGCTCTCGATTTCAACTCAGGTCATGATGTCAAGACCCTGGGTCATTGCCCCAGCTCCACACTCAGCAGAGTCTGCTTGAGGATTCTTTCTTTCTCCCCCTTCCTCTACCCTCCACTCACCCTGCCACTAGTGTGCCCACACATGATCATGCACTTACTCTCTCTCAAATAAATAAATAAATCTTTAAAAAAAAGAGAATCCAAGATTGCATTGGTAAAAGGGAGTGGGAAAATGGTGATCACTTCACTCATTACAACCTGAGTAATCATTCCTACTCCTCCCTTCATCCAACACTTATGGACAACACTCTGTGCAAGGCACCTCTACTCTTTCTAGCATCAAAACAGTGGATATTAAAAAAAAAAAAAAAAAACAGTGGATATTTACAAACCAGCATAAGACGAAAGTCCCAAGGAAGGCATTAGATCTGTTGTATAGAAACTTGTGGTTTCATAAAAGTTTTATATCTAAACATGAATATTTTTAATGAGACTAACTGGGGATATTTATCATTTCAGTAAGTCAACTCCTAGTTATTCATCAGATGATTTCTGAGATTCTTCAGGATTTTAATTTTCTTCCTACTGTGATGGACCAAAATAATATTTCTACCTATTAAGAAATGGATATGTGTTCATTGCAAAATATCTATAATACTGAAAAAATAAAGAAGAAAATTAACATTACCCAAAACCCTACCTCTCATGTAAATACTACTTATATTCTGTTATATTACCAAAGAACAATTTTGGGGATCCCTGGGTGGCGCAGCGGTTTGGCGCCTGCCTTTGGCCCAGGGCGCGATCCTGGAGACCCAGGATTGAATCCCACGTCAGGCTCCCGGTGCATGGAGCCTGCTTCTCTCCCTCTGCCTATGGCTCTGCCTCTCTCTCTCTCTCTGTGACTATAATAAATAAATAAAAATTTAAAAAAAAAATAAAATTTAAAAAAAAGAACAATTTTGTTCTTTGGGAACAATTTCATACCTTACTTTTTTCTCTTGGAATTATTTTCTGAACATTTCCCTTATTATTAAAAATTCTTCAAAGAATACTTCTAAAAAGATATCAATATTCTATCAAGAAAAATCTATCAAATACCACAATTAATTTGAATGATGAATATTTAGATTGTATCACTCTTCAGTACTGTTAAAAATACTGTGAGAATTTAAGTTACTTCAACATCTGATTTTCTATAAACAATATATAAATGAATGATAGTGGTATTTGATATAACTGCTAAATGTGGGCATTTCTCTTTTTACTTGTATCAAGAACTTTGGTTCCTAAGTATTTTATGGATTAACAACTCTAATTTTCTGAAAATGTATGTTGATATAATAAATCAGCATTCATTTGTGGTTGAAGAAAGCAATATGTTCCTAACAAGCACAACATCATCTCTTTCTTAAACATCTGGCATTTCCAGGTCAGCCTGAGGTAAGAGTATTTAGAGGCCATGGTCATGATGAGAAAAAAAGTAATGTGAGCCAAAGTTATTTTTATTATTTTTGCTTGAAAACTCCCTTCTCCCTAAGATGATCATTTTATTATTTTCTATTTTTTCTTCTGGTGGAATGTACCTCTGTAATCCAACATGATAAAGCTGAAGGTTAAAAATTATTCATAAATCAAATTTGCAACATTAGGGGATGAAATAGACTTATGATAGAATGCAGAACTGTATAATTGTGTGTCTACCACATGTGAACTTGAACAAGTAATTAACTTGTTGGCACCAAAGGGCTTCTACTGTCTTTCTTTGGGGGCCTGACAAGCGGCCCTTCTGGCTTCCAAGAGGATGGATGGATAGATCTGAAGTTATATTAAAGAAAGACTTTGCATCTATTGCTTTTGCCTAAAGAACACAGTATGACTATTTTGTTGTAAACCAAATAAGCCATTATGGTTTCTAATACTTGGAAGAATCATGGGGTTGTTAATTAGCAAGTGTGTGCCAAAATTCTGTCTCACCTAAAATTCTTCCCATGGGTCATTGTCATGTCAGGATCATGTAACTGAGCCAAGTGACGATTGGGCAAATGTCTGTTTATCTTCATTAATATAAAGACATACTGCATTCAACAGGCCCTAGATGGATAGATTGTTGCTTAAACAATATGGTTAACTTTTCTTCAACTTACCAAAGAAAGCAGATAATTCTTAGAGTAGCATGTTATTCTATGTGACTTCAGTGCAGTCACAGATGAATGTGTGAGTCCATCCATTCTACAGGCTCTCATACAAATGCCAAGATAGTGCAGCCCAGGTGGCTCAGTGGTTTAGCACCGCCTTTGGCCCAGGGCATGATCCCAGAGTCCTGGGATCAAGTCCCATGTCGGGCTCCCTGCATGGAGCCTGCCTCTCCCCCTGCCTGTGTCTCTGCCTCTCTCTCCCTCTCTCTCTCTCTCCCTCTCTCTCTCATGAATAAATAAATAAAATCTATTTTAAAATGCCAAGATAAATCTAATATCAAATAAGAATGTTTTCCAGAGTCGTTTGTGGAATATATGACTGTTAGCACTCTCTGCATCATTACAGGTTAGAAGATTGTGCAGTGTGGTAAGAAGTCCATAGATTCTGGAATCAGATAGGTATGGGCCTGAATACTGAGTATTTGACTTTGAACAAGTATAAAATGGGGATGACCATAACTTTGAATGATTCTTGTGAAGAATATATTAAGTAATGCATGCAATATATCCATTACAATGTCTATCTATATTAAATGCTCAATAAAATGATAACTATAATTATTTTTTAAATAAATGTATTTCATTTTAAAAATCACTAAGTTTTTATTAAATTTAGTGTGAAGGGCTGTGTCTTTTATCTGACTTTTGTGACCCCATGCAGATATTCCAGAGGGCAGTGACTTGCAAAAATTGCTTCTCCTGTGAACCAAAAGCCTACAATCTCTTCAAAGCAAAGATTTCTCCATTTATTGTGAAATAGATATCTTAACAGAAAGTGTTAGCAGAGAGGCTGATCAGTAACAAAGATTGATCTATTTGTCTCTAGGGACAGCAATTGGAAGTTAAGAGCCTCCACCTCCAAATTGGATTTCCTATCTTCTAGTTTCATCCAAACAATTCAGAGATTTTATTCTTTTTTCATTAAAAAAAAACTAAAAGAAAAATTAATATTTATTAATTAACTAGAAAGGAGGATTTGGAATTTCTGCTTTTGAATAGTTGGGGGGAGGCAAAGCATTGGGACATAGCCTCCAAAGTGCCCTGGTGATGGAAGCAGGACTGCCTGGTCCTTTAAAGCTCCCAGCCACAGTGCATTCTGGGAGCCATAGATACACAAGTGTAGACAATGGATTTTCTTCCTTTTAGGGATACAGATGTTTATCAGAAACCAGAAAGTACATTTCCAGGGTTTAAACCAATAAACCTTAATTATGTTTGCATATGCAGATTTCTTGGACATGTTTTTTTTTATTTTTTATTTTTTTATTGGTTTCAATTTGCCAACATATAGCATAACACCCAGTGCTCATCCCGTCAAGTGCCCCCCTCAGTGCCCGTCACCCAGTCACCCCCACCCCCCACCCACCTCCCTTTCCACCACCCCTTGTTCATTTCCCAGAGTTAGGAGTCTCTCATGTTCTGTCTCCCTCTCTGATATTTCCCACTCATTTTTTCTCCTTTCCCCTTTATTCCATTTCACTAATTTTTTATATTCCCCAAATGAATGAGACCATATAATGTTTGTCCTTCTCCAATTGACTTACTTCACTCAGCATAATACCCTCCAGTTCCATCCACGTTGAAGCAAATGGTGGGTATTTGTCGTTTCTAATGGCTGAGTAATATTCCATTGTATACATAGACCACATCTTCTTTATCCATCATCTTTCGATGGACACCGAGGCTCCTGCCACACTTTGGCTATTGTGGACATTGCTGCTAGAAACATCGGGGTGCAGGTGTCCCGGCGTTTCATTGCATCTGTATCTTTGGGGTAAATCCCCAGCAGTGCAATGCTGGGTCGTAGGGCAGGTCTATTTTGAACTCTTTGAGGAACCTCCACAGTTTTCCAGAGTGGCTGCACCAGTTCACATTCCCACCAATAGTGCAAGAGGGTTCCCCTTTCTCCTGGACATGTTTTAAGAACATCAATGAGTGCCCCCCCCCCATACCAGACCAAATAAAACCTCCAGGGGTAGGGTCTGCATATGGCACATTTTGGTTATGGCTGGTGTATATCAAACTTCCGAATCCATCAGAATGACCTGGAGAGCTTGTTAGATTGCTACCCTACATCTAACATAGTGTTTTTTCATAGTATAGGTGCTCTAAAAATATTTGCTGAATAGGGGCAGCCCCAGTGGCTCAGCAGTTTAGCATCACCTTGGGTTCAGGGCCTGATCCGGGAGACCTGGAATCCAGTCCCATGTCGGGCTCCCTGCTTGGAACCTGCTTCTCCCTCTACCTGTGTCTCCACCTCTCTCTCTCTCTCTCTGTCTCTCATGAATAAATAATAAAATCTTTAAAAAATATATATTTTGCTGAATAAATAATGTCAGATTTGCATTTGAAAATCTAGAACAAAAAAAAAAAAAAGAAAAAAAATCTAGAACAGACTTCTAGAACAGAGTGGATTACCTGGTGCCTGTGGATGAGTTTAGTTGTTCTTGAGCTCCTGAAACTATCTGCAGTATTTCATGGGCATATGGGTTATGTGCATTCCAAGGGCAGATCCTTATCTTCATCAGATTCTTCTGTGGGCAGGAATGGGGAATCCATGATCTACAAATGTTACAAGCCACCACAATGAGAATTAAGTGTTATTTCCTTTTAGGCTTTGTCCTCATGAATAGAGGGTTTTGAGGGTTTTTTTTGTTTTTTGTTTTTTTTTAGATTTTATTTATTTATTCATTAGAGACGCAGAGAGAGGCAGAGACACAGGCAGAGAGAGAAAGAGGCTCCCCATTGGGAGCCCGACATGGAACTTGATCCCAGGATCCTGGGATCACGACCTGAACCAAAGGCAGATGCTCAGGCACCCATGAATAGAGTTTTATGTGTGTTTTTTTTTTAAGTAATCTTTTGTTTAAAAAAATAGATTTCAGGGATCCCTGGGTGGCGCAGCAGTTTGGCGCTTGTCTTTGGCCCAGGGCGCGATCCTGGAGACCCGGGATCGAATCCCACGTCGGGCTCCTGGTGCATGGAGCCTGCTTCTTCCTCTGCCTATGTCTCTGCCTCTCTCTCTGTGTGTGTGTGACTATCATAAAAAATAAAATTTATAAAAAAATAAATAAATAAATAAATTTCAGTATTGACAAGAATAAAAAGCATTTCACCTTGTTAAAAATAATAAATCAGTCACTACAGACATGAACCTCTTGACCTAAGAGCCTTTTGCCGATCTTTGGTTCTACCAATGCTTATTTTACTTTGAACAGAATTTACTGCAGGTTGAAAAACAAAAGGTAAGACTGTTGACTCTCCAAGGCAGAGACCTTGTCATCTTTGTCCCCCTAGGACCTGCCCAAGGGAGGCACACCATGATTAGCTGAAAGCAGAATGAGAGTGTAATAATAATGATACATACTACCCAATTCTGGAAAAGCATATAAGAAATATTAATAAAGTATGATCTTATGGCATTCCATAGTTGTGAATTGGAAAACTTTTTTGGCTATTTTTCAAATATGTTTTTTTTTCCTTTCTCCCAGCCTGTTCTTGCCCTTCAAGACTCAAAGATGCACCTTCTCCAAGAGAAGTTCTTCTTGCTAAACACATTCCCCTTTGCAAAGTGTATAACAATTTTTTAATATTAAAGTTTATTTTTATAAAGTTTGGCTCTTACAAACTAGTACCTTCATTATATTACTCTTTTGGGTACATACACTAATGTTACACTGTTATGTCAGATGAAATGGAATAATATTATAGTTAAGAACAGAGTTGTGATTCTGAGAAGAGCCCCCAACCAAAGGCCACCACCTCTCATGCAGTTCTTTCTATGCCAAATACATCTCAAATTCACCTACAACTTAATTTAGAGAAATTATCTCTTGTGCGCTCTGTTCCATTAAGGGTCCCGTGAAGGCTCTATTGACTAGTGTTGTTCCAATGGCACCTGATTACCGAGGTGCCAAAAAATGTAACCTTAATCTGCACTCTGACAGTGCCCTCTCTCTGTATAGATATGTAAAAGGAAATGGCCTCAAAGAATTTTAAATTCATGCACATTTTTTCCATAAAAGTAACCATTCTCTACTTAGAGTTCTGTGATTACTTTTAAAACTTCACAATGCATCACAAATATTATTTCCATTAATAAAGATTTGCCTTTTCCTTTTGAAAAACTGCAGAATATTCCATATATATGCAATCCACACAGTATTCCATTGTGTGGTTTCATAATATTTTGGGTTTTTTTTAACCAATCCCTATTTATGAACATTTAAATTATTTCCAATTTTTCCCTGTGGTAAACGTAGCAATGGACCTTTGTGTAAACACACCTTTATGTCCTTGTCTTTCAGGGGATTAGTGTACTTATCATTAGTGTTTTCTTCCTTCCAGGCCCTATAGTCAGAAGTCCTGGATATTATCCATGCCCACCATCTAGCAGCCATAGAAACTTGGGGAAATTGCTTCCATTATTTTTTGTGTGGAATGGAAACACCAATCACTGCCCCTCACATAGTTGACATGGAGAGGAAACAATGGATGTGAATATGCTTTGAAAACTCTCTATTCCATCAGTGTTTTCTATTCCCTTTCTCATATACTGAATGCCTTGCTTTTGTTCATGAGGCTCAGTTTTATCCTGAACACTCAGTAAACACTCATTGAATGAAAAGACTGTGAATGGCCTCTACTAGCACTTCTCAGATTGTGGTCTATGCACTGCCTGCCAACAAGTCACCTGGTGTGCTATTTTTTTGGGACCATTTCCCTGACCTACTGAGTTAGAATCTGTGCATAATGGTGAGGGTAGGAGTAGAGAGATCCTGGATTCTGACTTTTATCAACTTCCCAGGTGACTTGGATAGAGAAGAATATTTGAGAACCATTGGACCAGGCTAACACTGTCCTCACCAGTGATCATTTAGAGCTCCCTGGTAGGAAAGGGTCATGCTAGCTCTTTGGAGGAAGGAGAAGCAAGTTCAATCCAGGAAAATGTCCTCTACATGTTTTACTGACTTAAATCCCTTCACAGGGTCTTTAGAGATCCATCATAGAATAGGCATACCCAAACAGACATTAAATTTCTTGTAAATCAATTTCCCAGGAGGGGTTTCAGCTTTTTATTAAGTTTTAGAGTGTCTGTCTAGATCTGCCTGAATAGAGTACTACCTGCCATGACTGCTAACAGTCACTCTGACTGTGGGCTGTGCAAAATGTCCCTGTGGAAATAGGAAATTAAGCCAGTCCTTTCTGAGTAACGAAGGCCATGAATAAGGCACAGAGAATGTAGTTTCTTTTCATATAGTTCTTACTGTGCTAATATTTCTGACCATTTTAGAAATAGAAAATGCCAGGGAAATAGGAGGGGGGCATACATTAAAAATATATCAAGCAAAACAAACAAAAAAATCAAATCAAGCAAAGTTCAACAACTTAGACATTCCTTCTCATATCGTGTGGTAAATGGCTATGTCAAAGAATGATGAATAAAATTACTTCTCTGAAGATTATAGGTAACCAGAGTAGCTCACATTGGGAGAGTTCCATTGGTGTCGAAGCTGGGTTAAGTATTTACATATAGTATCTTATTAAACCTCATTAATTTGCTAATCAATACAATGTTTTTAATAAAAGTAAATGTGGAACAAAGTTAAGAAAACATGAACGGGGGCTCCAGATACTTCAAGACAGCAGGTGAAGCCAGGAATCCTGGTTTGTCCTAAAGATTATTAGTTTCTGTATCTATGGTGTCATTTGCCAGACAACTTTATTGGACAAGGCTGTAGTTTGGTAAGCCAGTTGGTGAACTGCTCCAAGAAGGACAAGGTAGCCCTCTTGGGAAAGAAAAACAAACACAATAGGAACATCTAGTGCTGTTTGGCATTGGCCTCAGTGACGCTGAGGACAGGGCTGTCAACATTTCCATCAAAGTGAAGAGAAAAGATGCCAATCAGTTAAGATTTGACTACACTGTTTGCATAGTTCATAATATAAGGCATCTTGTAGAAGGTGTGTTCCCTGTCTCAAAGGAGCTTACCATCTATGCAGGGGGAAAGAGTGTTCATTCCCAAACAATTTTATTTTTGAGCTTGTATAGTAACCCTAAAAAGTGGCCTGGTGGGCAGGAACCCAGAGATGAAAAACAAAGGTAATGAGGTTCATGGAGCCAGTTAGAAGGGGCCCCAGCCTCAAGGAGGATCCCCTCCTTGTTAGGCATAAAGTAAGGAATCATGAGGAGCATCTGAGATCACCTCTGCTACAAAAGAGCACAAAAGAAAGAGGGGAAAAGTAAGTTCCTGGTTACCAGACTTGTCCCAGTCACATTAGGCTTTAATCCCCCAGATCCGTCTCCGGGGATTCAGTGATATCCTCTCTCTGCACCATGGGCCTTATAGGACCCAACCCCCTTCCTATTCCTTCTTCCTGAATCTATGCAGCTAGACTGTAGCTCCTTCAACTCCAGAGCCTATCAGAGGCAGCAGCGAGGTGGCTTCCCAGCCTCCCAGAATCCTATATTCCACTTCCTTCCTAACTCTGACCTTCCCCAGAAGTCCAAGTGTGCCCTGGAAGCCACTGTGTACTGATTTTCTCTTGGAAGGCCACCAGTGCCTCTTTTCAGTCAGGGGCTTGATTCCAGTGGTGACCAAGGAGCACTCCTTCCTATTCATATTAATGGTGATAACAACAGGAACAATATTAGTGCCCAACTCACATATTCTGGGCAGTAAGCTAGGTGATATGTGACAAGGATCGTGGTATCAGGAGCAGGCAAGGGTCTGTCATGTGGTCACTTCCACTGATATTCATTATTCTTTAGTTTTTTTGTTGGCTGCCTCTGCTCTTGGGCAGCCAGTTCCACAAAGCTCATCCATCTTTCTGTATCACCCTAAGGCTTCTCCAGGTCCACTGCCTCCTCAGCCACATCTCCTTTAGAGTGGGATAAAACTCACACCTCTGCTTATGACATCCTCTGTGTTCTCTTCTAGTATAAACATTAGTGTGTGAATTCTCCCAGTTTGCTCTTGATATTCAAAGAGAAGATTTAGGGACTTCTAACAAGCAACTAATCAAATTTCTGGGTACCCTCAAATATCTGAATCGAAATTGAATTGAAAATCATGTCTTAAGTTTAACATATCCTTATTAAGAGGAACCCAAAGGTCAACAATATGACTCTTTGTACCATTCCTGTCTTGAGAGCAGTCATACCCAAAGCCATCTTTGCTGCCAGAACAGGCAAGAAGTTATATAGATACTGGGAAATGCTGGCATTGGGTTGAAGACTACTTCAATCTAATATCTCCAATTACCACCCTGGTGCACAAGGGAGAAACAAAATATGGAATTCAAAATTTGGCTGCTTTTTCTTTTCATCTTCTTTTTTTTTAAGCAAACTAATGAGGATAAAAGAAATGTCAAGGACAGGCTGAGAGAGAGAGAGAGAGCTAGTGGGTCAAGATAATTTATTACAGATGAAGTAAGGACAGATAGTACATTCTTTTTCCTCACTCTATATATTTAATCATTACTTTTTCATAAAGAGTATTTAGGTCAGAGTTCCTAGCTGTAAGCATAAAAAGCATACTTTGGCCAATTAAGCAGTAAAGGAATTTATTAAAGAATCCCAGGCAGCTCAGAGAAATGTTGGATGGGCTGGAAAAACTGACTCAAGGCTCTGGGAACAAGGCTCCAAACATCACAGCAGAGGGGGCCTGACAAAGGGATTCTCACTGTGATTGCTGCCCACAGAATACCAGATGCTGCTGTTTACCCTGTTGCCACCAAGTGGACTTTATCAAATCTGCAAATAACATAGTCACCCATGCCACTTCTGCACCACGAACTGGTCTTGGAAACATGAGTCTCATGCTCCTGCTCATGCTCCTGCTGCCACCAACGTCATCCAAAGGGATATTGTGCAGATCTTCTTCCAAAGTGCTCCCTGCCACTTCAGCTTCATTACTAGTACCCAGAAAATATGCAAATGCCATTTTGCAAGGGGATGGGGGTATGTGAATCAATTTTTCTGGCTCTATCTACCCTTATGAGGCTACATACTCACTAAAATACAATGAGACTATTCAAAAGATCATGGATTAGGGACTCAATACTCTTTGCAGCTAGAAAAATGTAGAAATACAGCACTGTGGGGAGATCCCCAGGATACAGTTATATATAAAAGCAAGGGAGAAAAATAAAAAATAAAAAAGGGGGAAAAATAAATAATATGCAACCCTTTGTGCAGGAAAGAAGTGCAATAAGAAAAAAGTATGCACTTGCAACAATCAACATTGGGAGGATGATAAAGAAACCATTAAAAATGATCACCTCGGAACTGGAGGGTATTATGCTGAGTGAAGTAAGTCAATCGGAGAAGGACAAACATATGTTCTCATTCATTTGGGGAATATAAATAATAGTGAAAGGGAATATAAGGGAAGGGAGAAGAAATGTTGGGAAATATCAGGAAGGGAGACAGAACATAAAGACTCCTAACTCTGGGAAATGAACTTGGGGTGGTGGAAGGGGAGGAGGGCAGGGGGTGGGGGTGACTGGGTGACGGGCACTGAGGGGGGCACTTGATGGGATGAGCACTGGGTGTTATTCTGTATGTTGGTAAATTGAACACCAATAAAAAATAAATTTATTATAAAAAAATGATCACCTCGGGTAGGGAGAAATGAGGAACAAGACAGAGACTTCTCATCTGGATCTGATTTCTGAGTCATTACGTACTAAAAATCTCATTTCGTTTCAATCTCAATGGCTGAAATGGAAAGCCAAACAAAACAAATGAACTAGTTGTATACTAGATTACTAGGGTCACTCCACAGAGCAAAGATGTACTTTAAGTAACTTTAAAACAATGTACCTAAACTATATACATTCTTACTGGGATGTATTCTAAGGGGAAAAAAAGACTTTAAGTTTTTTAAAACTTCTTTTAGTAGTAACACTGGTATTGTTTTTAAAAGCAATTTCTTTATATTGTTAGGATAAAATATAGGGAGAAGAGGTGAAGAAATTAGGTAAAAATGCTGTAGTGCTCAGATTGAATTGGAAATAACAGCGTGAACTCCCGTTTTAAGTATGTATATGTTTTCCAACTTTTTCTACTGAAATAGCCAAAATGTAATGTTACTGCTTTTGCCCTCACAGAGTAGTGATTTTGGTCTCTCACACCAAGGACACAGATTTAGTGCCCAAAAGCAAGCAAGAAAACTCAAAGATTAACAGAGTCATGTCAAAAAAGACCCAGGAACCAGCTTAAAGTGCCTTCCACTAATCATCCTTGTGATAATTTGAACACCCCTCCTCCGATTGTAATTGACTAAAAGTCACCAAATAACATAAAAATCCATGAGTCCATATTGATCCTAAAAAAAGAAAAGTAAAAAAAAAAAAAAAAAATCTTCAGGGGCCCCTGAGTGACTCAGTCAATTAAGCATCTGCCTTCAGCTCTAGTCTCTCTCTGTGTCAAATAAATAATAAAATCTTTAAAAAAATCTTCTACTGCCACTTGAGACAGTTTTTAAACTAACTCTTACAGGTGAGAAAAAATAATTTCCCTCTGTCCTTCTCAATTCTTGGCTGAAACACGCCCACCCATCAGTAATAAAAAACAGATTTATAGGAGAAAGACAAGCAGAATATATAGAAAATGATAAAAGTAGGAAATCATCATTTTGCAACACTTAATCCAATCACTGATTCAAGAACTGTTGTTGACTCCACTAGAAGAATGATTGGTGGAGAACTGGACACCTGTATGGGGTCACAAAAATAACATAGATATTAGTTTCTGGTTGCCATGGAAGGATCAAGATGTTGCTGCCACGCCTAGTGGTCTTACTCAGCATCCCATGGGTGGGCAGTCCGATGTCATGAGTCCCCTCATGAGATTAAATATAAAGCAAAACACACCATCCAGGATGTATTGTTGCTAAAAAGGTTTGAATCTAATTGAGCCTTTATATTTAAATACAACTAATAGAAAACAAGAAATGATACAGCAAGGAAACAATCAGATAATTCAGAATTCAAGGTATTTTCTTCACTGTAAGCCATTGTCTTAAGAACTGGAATTGTCAAAGACAATTCCATTAAAATATGACTGGCCAGATTAAGAGATTTAAAGAACGAGCAATCAGATGCAATACGTGGTCTCAAACTGGATCCTGTTTTGGAGTTATATATGATTTGGGGAACATGTAGGGAAATTAAAATATAGACTGGTTGTTAGAGAGTACCAAGATTTTATTTATTTATTTATTTATTTATTTATTTATTTATTTATTTGAGTACCAAGATTTTAAAACAATGTTTTTAAGTGAAAAAGTGTTATTTTAGCTATGCAGGAAAGTGCTTTTATTTTTAAAAGATGCAACTCATGTACTTACGGTAAAATGTCTTGATGTCTAGGCAGTGATGAGAACCCCGTGTTGTATGGAAGCATTGAATCACTCTATTGTACAACTGAAACTAACATTACATTGTATGTTAAGTAACTAGAATGTAAATAAAAACAAAAATAAAAAACCAATTACATGTAAAAATAAATATTCAGAAAGCTTCTGGGTCTAGTGTATGGGAAGTTATTGGGCAAAGCACAGTAAACAGGGTATGGTTGTTGATTTAAGTTCTTGCCTTCTGCCTGGATGAGAATTTGTAGAAATGTAGTCATGGTCTTTCTGGTACAAAGAGGAAAACACCCTTGCAAATGGAAATTTCCTTTATAATGTAAGTGTTCCTTACAAAAGGGTGACTTCTACTCCATTTCCAGAGCTTCCCTGCGTCTGTTTCTTCAAAATAACCAGCGCAAATAATCCTTATGCCAAAGAGGCATATTTTGGGGTGGAATATTCTGCTCCCCTTCAGGGACAATTTGAAAACACGTTTTTCACTGAGCTAATGACGTTCTATAATAGAATATTTAATTGCGCTGTATTTCAAAGTTGTCATATCTCTGAGTAAGACAGGGAACCCAAAGGGACTGCATCCTTCTTTTCCTGTATCTATCCTTGGTAGGACCTGCACCCCCACTTTACAAATGACTTCATGTATGTCCACCTTGTAAAAGTCAAGAAGTTAATGATTTCTTTGGAGTCTTCCATCACAATAGATGACATCTAAGGAGTGTCATGAAGTAAGTAAGGTGAAGTAGTCATGAACATTTTCCAAGACCACTGACTCCAAATATCTTGATGCCAAGACCCTTGGCTCTAGGACATAAGTGACTTATGAAGGACACCTGAGGACACTCATCTTTGATGAGTTCCTGGATGCCAGAGAGGACACGTCCACCGGACCACTGTCCTCAGTAACAACTCCAGACAGCCAACAAAGACAAAACTCATTCTCCTTTTCCTTTCTGAGTCTCCCAGATGCTCTGTCTGTATCTGTTCTCTCTATATCTTCCATAAACTCTGCCCCCACTTCCTGCCAGCTCGCATTTGAGCCTTTAACGTCCATCCTGTGCAAAGCAAAGGACTCTCTGGGCTGCTCTGGCAAGACACCCTCCAAGTGTTCAGAGCTGGCCTGCCTGCATCAGGCGGATTTTGAGTTGCTCAAGCTATTCATGAACTCTGTGTCTGGCAGAGCTACATGGGGTAGCATTAACAATCCACAGCTAATTCGAGGCATTAGCTTATTTGGGCTACAGGAACAAACAGGTGGCTTACACAACAAAAATGGATTCATCTGGAGGCTAGAAGTCCAAGCCAAAGGTGTCAGCAGGGTTAGTTCTTTTGACAGTTGTGACAAATCTGCTCTAGGTCTCCCCTAGCTTATGGTGGTTTACCAGCTACCTCTGGGGTTCCCTGGCTTGCAAGTATGTCACCCCAGTGTCTGCCTTCATCTTCACAAATTGCCCCTTTTTATGAGAACAACAGTTGTGTTGGATTAGAGCCCAGTGCAATGACCTTAAGTCAACCTGATGATTTCTGTGAAGACCCTATCTCTGAATAAGTCACACTTTGAAGAACTTGGGATTAGAGCTTCAATATATGCACAGGGGAAGGCACAATTAAACCCTTCATGGGGGGAAGAGCAGAATCTGTTACCGAGCTATCAAACCATGGTTCTGAGAAGTCTAAGAATTCACAGAGGACACAGCCTGAGCAGCTCCCCAGAGGAAGGTCCAGTACACAGGATACCACCCACCTTCCCTCTGATCAGTGCAGACTGTTTGTCCCTTTCCACATACTGATGGGCACATGAGATTTTCTGAAAAAAGAAAAAGTGTCAGGAAGGGCAAAGGAGAGGTTGGTGTTCTGGGGGTATAGAGCTTTCGTTTCACAAGATGAGAAAATTCTAGAAATCAATTGCCCAACAAAGCTCATGTATTTAATGCTACTGCACACTTAAAAATGGTTAGGATGGTATATTTTATGCTACATGCTTTTTATGATATTTTTAAAAAGCAATTTGTTAGAAAACTGCTCAGTGTGAAGCACCAACACCACCACCAGCCTTGCCAGCCTCACACAGTGACAGCAGCATTTACACAGGAAAAGCAAATGCTGACCACATTCTGTCCCTCACTAGATCTCTACATTTTCTTCCTCCCTAAAACTCCAAGAATCTATGAGAAATAATTGTTCTCTATTATAAAATTATTTTTCCTTTGTCTCCTGATAGTGTATCTGGTTTTCTTAAGAAATATCCTGACTCATAAGTGTTTTTTGTTCACTGACCATCATAGGCATAACACAAAACCTGCAAATTTCAGTCTTGCTGCTTTCTATAGTTTTTATTATGTGTGCCTTTGGAGGTGTAAAAGAACAATAACACACAGAAAGAAGATAAAATAATGACACAATCCAATGGCTATATTCCTTTAGAATTAGAAATCAAAAGATAGTATATAGACTTCCGAAGTTTGTTATTAAAATTTATTAACATATAACAGAATGTGTCACAAAAGGATTTACATTTAAGTTAGCTTTAGTATATAATTTAACCTAAATGAATTTCAGCTATCATCATCATTTTTCAAAGCGGAAAATTGGCAGTATTTACTAATTAAAGAGTCTTTTCACATTCAACATAGAATTTAATCTCTCTTTACTGCTGAAATACCAAGTTTCTTTGAATGAACCTTCCAAACACACACAGACTCACACACATTTACACAGACACACCCACAAGTGCCTGGCAAATACATGCACATACCTCTCACTTGATCTGAAATAGCAATGAGATGTTAAATTATTACGCACTTCTCTTACCCATGTAATGTGTTATATTAAGTAATTAGAAACAGTTGTCAAAATAAATTAAGTAAACTCCATTGATGGTCCAGCATATCCTTGAAAAGGTTGTTCACTAACATGGTTGCTTAGTTTGAATCTATAAGGGAATTACGTGTTGTCACGAATGACAGGTCATTCTGGCAGGTTGGTTCCTCCTAACTGTCCACTTACCCATCCCACAGAGTTATTTATAGATACTACCATCTGGCCAAATCAGCAAAATTTTCAGAAGTGAGAAGAATTATCTGGAAACATTCATGTTCTCATTTCAGATTTCTCCAGGAAATGCCCAAAGTACAAAATTTTGACTTTACATAACAGAAGAAAATCATCACACTCCAAAAAGTGCTCCAAATTAAAAGTCCAAAAAGTGCTCACAATTCTAAATGTCATTCTACAGACTGGCTATTCAATTAATAACTTTATAAAGATAACCAGAAATTTCACTAAGTCTCTTCCCACCCACCCCCATCACATACACTAAGTTAAAAACAAAGTGGGGTCTGGAGATAGGTGTACATGTCATTAAACCCCAGATCCTGAGCATTGGTTTTTCACTTCCAAAATGGCCTCACTATTCTCAATGCATTTGCTGTAACATTGGTAACATTTTAAATAAGATAATGTTTGTACATCCTGAAGGTCAAATAATATTTATAAAGTGTAAGATATTTTTCCTCTTTCCTTTTTTCCATTCCCTTCTTCCTTTCTTCTTTCCTGTCTCCTCCTTTGTTCTCTCCTAAAATCCCTGATTTCAAAAGGCTTCAAAGAGTGGCAAGCTTTATATGTAGCTTCTACCACCATGGTAAATATCATTTGATTGTTCTCTGTTAACCTCTTCTTGCACCATCCTTAGTCACCTCATACCCACACTTGTATTTAAAAACTCACATGGGGACAAAACATGAGAGACACCTAACTCTGGGAAATGAACAGGGGGTGGTGGAAGGGGAGGTGGGCGGGGAGTTGGGGTGAATAGGTGATGGGCACTGAGGGGGGCACTTGGCGGATGAGCACTAGGTGTTATGCTATATGTTGGCAAATTGAACTCCAAGGAAAAAAATTAAAAATAAAAAAAGTTTAAAAAACTCACATGGGAATATCCTTGGGGGGTGTACTGTAAGCACATTGCAGAGTATCTGGTGCAGATTAAGGGAATCAACTATATTTATGTGTGTTTCAAAGGTTATATGGTTTTTCCACTGCACCTCCCCAAGTAAGAAGATACGTATGTACAAACTCCCACATGTGAGAGGCTAGTTGAAACTGCATTCAAGGAACACACTTCGTTCTCAGAGATATATACAGTGGATTTTCATCACCCTTCCAAAACTACTGTTGAGATAGATACAAATAAGTTAAGTGACAGGCTTGTAAAAAGATGCATTCAAGGAACTCTTGTGTTTCAGAGTTAAGTATATTCCATTGCCATTGAGCCTCCACATTTATTATTGATAGGGGTTCTAACTCCTTTATGTCAGAGGCCAGCTGTTACCTGCCATAGAGGAATGCTTGTTTCCATGGAGAGAAGGACAACCCTTTTCTGTAGAGCCTCCACCCTTTTTTTGAGATAATTTCTAACATATATATGAATTGGGATCTGAGTACTGACAGCTTTCATGGATGCTTGTTTCTCACAGTTCATATACCACATTTCCATTGTGCTTACACAGCTACTGTTGAGATAGGTTCTAACTTCCTTATGTGAGAGGTTATTTTATTTAATTAATTTTTTATTGAAGTTCGATTTGCCAAAATATAGTATAACACCCAGTGCTCAAGCTGTCCAGTGCCCCCCTCAGTGCCTGTCACCCTGTCACCCCATCCCTCGCCCACCTCCCCTTCCATTGCCCCTTGTTCATTTCCAGAGTTAGGAGTCTCTCATGTTCTGTCACCCTCACCGATATTTTCACTCATTTTCTCTCCTTTCCCTTTACTCCCTTTCACTAATTTTTATATTCCCCATATGAGTGAAGCCATATAATGATTGTCCTCCTCCGATTGACTTGCTTCACTCAGCATAATACCCTCCAGTTCCATCCACATTGAAGCAAATTGTGGGTATTTGTTGTTTCTAATGGCTGAGTAATATTCCAGTCATTGCTAATGTGGAACGTCGTTATTAGTCGTTGCTAATAATGGAATATTGTATACATATACCACATCTTCTCTATCCATTCATCTGTCGATGGACACCAAGGCTCCTGCCACACTTTGGCTATTGTGGACATTGCTGCTAGAAACATCGGGGTGCAGGTGTCCCGGTGTTTCACTGCATCTGTATCTTTGGGGTAAATCCCCAGCAGTGCAATTGCTGGGTCGTAGGGTAGCTCTATTTTTAACTCTTTGAGGAATCTCCACAGTTTTCCAGAGCGGCTGTACCAGTTCACATTCCCACCAACAGTGCAAGAGGGTTCCTCTTTCTCCACATCCTCTCCAACATTTGTGTTTTCATGTCTTGTTAATTTTCCCCATTCTCACTGGTGTGAGATGGTATCTCACTGTGATTTTGATTTGTATTTCCCTGATGGCAAGTGATGCGGAGCATTTTTTCATGTGCTTCTTGGCCCTGTGTAGGTCTTCTTTGGTGAAATGCCTGTTCATAGGCAACACACTTTTTGAACTTGGCCACAGTAACTTCTTGCAAGATACAACCACAAAGGCAAAAGAAACAAAAGCAAAAATGAACTATTGGGACTTCATCAAGATAAGAAGCTTTTGCACAGCAAAGGATACAGTCCACAAAACTAAAAGACAACCTACAGAACGGGAGAAGATATTTGCAAATGACATATCAGATAAAGGGCTAGTTTCCAAAATCTATAAAGAACTTATTAAGCTCAACACCAAAGAAACAAACAATCCAATCATGAAATGGGCAAAAGACATGAAGAGAAATCTCACAGAGGAAGACATGGACATGGCCAACAGGCACATGAGAAAATGCTCTGCATCACTTGCCATCAGGGAAATACAAATCAAAACCACAATGAGATACCACCTCACACCAGTGAGAATGGGGAAAATTAACAAGGCAGGAAACAACAAATGTTGGAGAGGATGCGGAGAAAAGGGAACCCTCTTACACTGTTGGTGGGAATGTGAACTGGTGCAGCCACTCTGGAAAACTGTGTGGAGGTTCCTCAAAGAGTTAAAAATAGACCTGCCCTACGACCCAGCAATTGCACTGCTGGGGATTTACCACAAAGATTCAGATGCAATGAAACGCCGGGACACCTGCACCCCGATGTTTCTAGCAGCAATGTCCACAATAGCCAAAGTGTGGAAGGAGCCTCGGTGTCCATCGACAGATGAATGGATAGAGAAGATGTGGTATATGTATACAATATTCCATTATTAGCAACGACTAATAACGACGTTCCACATTAGCAATGACTGGAATATTACTCAGCCATTAGAAACAACAAATACCCACAATTTGCTTCAATGTGGATGGAACTGGAGGGTATTACACTGAGTGAAGTAAGTCAATCGGAGAAGGACAAACAGTGTATGTTCTCATTCATTTGGGGAATATAAATAATAGTGAAAGGGAATATAAGGGAAGGGAGAAGAAATGTGTGGGAAATATCAGGAAGGGAGACAGAACATAAAGACTCCTAACTCTGGGAAACGAACTAGGGGTGGTGGAAGGGGAGGAGGGTGGGGGGTGGGGGGGAATGGGTGACGGGCACTGAGGGGGACACTTGACGGGATGAGCACTGGGTGTTTTTCTGTATGTTGGTAAGTTGAACACCAATAAAAATTAATTTATTAAAAAAAAAAAAAGAAATGCCTGTTCGTGTCTTCTGCCCATTTCATGATTGGATTGCTTGTTTCTTGAGTGTTGAGTTTAATAAGTTCTTTATGGACCTTGGATACTAGCCCTTTATCTGACACGTCATTTGCAAATATCTTCTCCCATTCTGTAGGTTGTCTTTTAGTTTTGTTGACTGTTTCTTTTGCTGTGCAGAAGCTTTTTATCTTGAAGTCCCAATAATTCATTTTTGCTTTTGTTTCCTTTGCCTTCATAGATGTATCTTGCAAGAAGTTGCTGTGGCCAAGTTCAAAAAGGGTGTTGCCTGTGTGTGTTCTCCTCTAGGATTTTGATGGATTCTTGTCTCACATTTAGATCTTTCATCCATTTTGAGTTTATCTTTGTGTATGGTGTAAGAGAATGGTCAGGTTTCATTCTTCTGCACGTGGCTGTCCAATTTTCCCAGCACCACTTATTGAAGAGACTTTCCTTTCCCAATGGATAGTCTTTCCTGCTTTGTCAAATATTAGTTGACCCTAGAGTTGAGGGCCGATTTTCTGGGTTCTTTATTCTGTTCCATTGATATATGTGTCTGCTTTGTGCAAGTACCACATTGTCTTTATGATCACAGCTTTGTAGTACAACTTGAAATCTGGCATTGTGATGCCCCCGGCTCTGGTTTGCTTTTTCAATATTCCCCTGGCTATTCAGGGTCTCTTCTGATTCCACACAAATCTTAAGATTGTTTGTTCCAACTCTCTGAAGAAAGCCCATAGTATTTTGATAGGGATTGCCTTGAACATGTACATTTCCCTGGGTAACATAGACAATTTCACCACATTAATTCCTCCAATCCATGAGCATGGAATGTTTTTCCATCTCTTTGTATTTTCCTCAATTTCTTTCAGAAGTGTTCTGCAGTTTTTAGGGTATAGATCCTTTACCTCTTTGGTTAGGTTTATTCCTAGGTATCTTATGCTTTTGGGTGCAATTGTAAATGGGATTGATTCCTTAATTTCTTTCTTCAGTCTCATTGTTAGTGTCTAGAAATGCCACTGATTTCTGGGCATTGATTTTGTATCCTGCCACATGGTTGAATTGTGTTATGAGTTCTAGCAATATTGGGGTGGAGTCTTTTGGGTTTTCTATGTACGGTATCAGGTCATCTGCAAAGAGGGAGAGTTTGACTTCTTTGCCAATTGGAATGCCTTTTATTTCTTTTTGTTGCCTGGTTGCTGAGGCTAGGACTTCTAGTACCATGTTGAATAGCAGTGGTGAGAGTAGACATCCCTGTCTTGTTCCTGATCTTAGGGGAAAGGCTCCCAGTGTTTCCCCATTGAGAATGATAATCCTGTGGGTTCTCATAGATGTCTTTTAGGATGCTGAGGAATGTTCCTTCTATACCTACACTCTGAAGAGTGTTGATCAGGAATGGATGCTGTGTTTTGTCAAATGCTTTCTCTGCATCTATTGAGAGGATCATATGGTTCTTGTTTTTTCTCTTGTTGATGTGATCTACCACACTGCTTGTTTTACGAGTGTTGAACCAACCTTGCATTCCCAGGATAAATCCCACTTGGTCATGGTGAAGAATCTTCTCACTGTACTGTTGGATCCTATTGGTTAGTATCTTGTTGAGAATTTTTGCATCTGTGTTCATCAGGGATATTGGTCTATAATTCTTTTTGGTGGGGTCTTTGTTTTTGGAATTAAGGTGATGCTGGTCCTATAGAATGAGTTTGGATGTATTCCATCCCTTTCTATCTTTTGGAACAGCTTTAGTAGAATAGGTATTATTTCTTCATTAAATGTTTGATAGAATTCCCTTGGGAAGCCATCTGGCCCTGGAATCTTGTGTCTTGGGAGGTTTTTAATGACTGCTTCAATGTCCTCCCTGGTTATTGGCCTGTTCAGGTTTTCTATTTCTTCCTGTTCTGGTTTTGGTAATTTGTGGTTTCCAGAAATGCATCCACTTCTAGATTGCTAATTTATTGGCATAAAGCTGCTCATAATATGTTTTTAAAATCGTTTGTATTTCCTTGGTATTGGTGGTTATCTCTCCTTTTTCATTCATGATTTTATTAATTTGAGTCTTTTCTCTCTTTTGATAAGGCTGGCTAATGGTTTATCTATCTTATTAATTTTTTCAAAGAACCAGCTCTTGGTTTTGTTGAACTGTTTTACACACAGTTCTTCTAGTCTCTATTTCATAGAGTTCTTTTTTTTTTAGGATTTTATATTTATTTATGAGAGACAGAAAGGGGGAGAGAGAGAGAGGCAGAGACATAGGCAGAGAGAAGCAGGCTCCACGCAAGGAGCCTGACACGGGACTCGATTCCCAGGACTCCAGGATCACAGCCTGGGCCAAAGGCAGGTGCTAAACCACTGAGCCACCCAGGCATCCCTATTTCATTGAATTCTTCTTGAATCTTTATTATCTCTCTCCTTCTGCTTGGTGTAGGTTTTACTCTGTTCTTTCTCCAGTTCCTTTAGTAGTGAGGTTAGCTTGTGTATTTGAGTTTTTTCCAATTTTTTGAGGGATGCTGTCTTGCGATGTATTTCCCTCTTAGGACCACTTTTGCTCCATCCCAAAGATTTTGAACGGTTGTATCTTCATTTTCATTAGTTTCCATGAATCTTTTTAATTCTTCTCTAATTCCCTGGTTGACCCATTCATCTTTTAGCAGGATGCTCTTTAACCTCCACATGTTTGAGTTCCTTCCATATTTCCTCTTGTGATTTGAGTTCCAGTTTCAAAGCATTGTGGTCTTAAAATATGCAGAGGACAATCCCAATCCTTTGGTATCAGTTGAAATCTGATTTGTGACCAGTATGTGGTCTATTCTGGCGAAAGTTCCATGTGCATTTGAGAAGAATGTGTATTTAGTTGCATTTGGTTGGACCGTTCTGTATATATCTGTGAATTCCATCTGGTCCAGTGTATCATTTAAAACCCTTGTTTCTTTGATGTTGTGTTTATGATCTGTCATTTGCAGTAAGTGCCGTGTTGAAGTCTCCTACTATTAGTGTATTATTATCTAAGTATCTCTTTACTTTGGTTATTAATTGATATAATTGGCAGCTCTCACATTAGGGGCATAAATATTCATGATTGTTAGGTCCTCTTGCTGGATAGATCCTTAAAGTATGATATAGTGTCCCTCTTCATCTCTTACTACAGTTTTTGGGATAAAATTTATCTGATATGAGGATTGCTACCCCTGCTTTCTTTTGAGGACCATTTGAATGGTAAATGGTCCTCCACCCCTTCATTTTCAGGCTGGAGGTGTCCTTAGGTTTAAAATGAGTCTCTTGTAGACGGCAAATAGATGAGTCTTGCTTTTTTATCCCGTCTGAAACCCTGCATCTTTTGATGGGATCATTAAGCCCATTCATGTTCAGAGTTACTATTGAAAAATATGAATTTAGTGTCATCATAATACCTATTCAGTCCCTGTTTTGTGGATTTCTTTGTGCTTCCTCTTTCTTTTACAGGGTCCCCCTTAATATTTCTTGCAGAGCTGGTTTGGTGGTCACATATTCTTTCAGTTTCTGCCTATCTTGGAAGCTCTTTATCTCTCCTTCTATTCTGAATGAGAGCCTTGCTGGATAAGGATTCTCGGCTGCATGTTCTTCTCATTTAGGACCCTGAATATATCCTGCCAGTACTTTTTGGCCTGCCAGGTCTCTGTGGAGAGGTCTGCTGTTAATCTGATATTTCTCCCCACATAAGCTAAGAATCTTGTCTCAAAAAAAAAAAAAAAGAATATCTTGTCTCTCATTGCTTTAAGGATTTCCTCTTTATCTTTGAAACTTGCAAGTTTCACCATTAAATGTCGAGGTGTTGAACAGTTTCTATTGATTTTGCAGGGGACTTCTCTATCTCCTGGATCTGAATGCCTGTTTTCCTCCCCAGATTAGGGAACTTCTCAGCTATGATTTGTTTAAATATACTTTGTGGTCCTCTCTCTCTTTCAGCCTCTTCTAGAACCCCAATTAGATGTAGATTCTTCCTTCTGAGGCTATCATTTATTTTCCTAAGCATTTCCTCATGGGCTCTTAATTGTGTTTTCTTTTTTCCTCAGCTTCCTTCCTTTCCTTTTTTTTTTTTTTAAGATTTTATTTATTTATTCATGATAGTCACAGAGAGAGAGAGAGAGAGAGAGAGGCAGAGACACAGGCTCCATGCAGGGAGCCCGACGTGGGATTCGATCCCGGGTCTCCAGGATCGTGCCCTGGGCCAAAGGCAGGCGCCAAACCACTGCGCCACCCAGGGATCCCCGCTTCCTTCCTTTCCATCCATGAGGATGTCACTCACTGTCTCTTCCACCTCATTAACCTTAGCAGTTAGAGCATCCAGCTTGGATTGCATCTTAGTTAAAGTATTTTTAATTTCAGCCTGATTAGATCTCAATTATGTGCTAATGAAGTCTCTAGAATCCTTTATGCTTTTTTTCCAGAGCCACCAGTAGCTTTATAATTGTACTTCTGAATTGGCTTTCTGACATCAAATTGTAATCCAAATCCTATAACTCTGTGGCAGAGAGTGCTGTTTTTGATTTTCTTTTGTGGTGAATTCTTCCTTCTAGTCATTTTGTCCAGTGCAGAGTGGTTGTATGAGTGGGCTGAGTCAAACATATCAACCATGACCTAAGTAAAATATACCCTACATGATTCCGGAGAGGTCAGAGAGCAGAAAATGAAAAAGAAGATCAAAACAAAATAAAACAAAAGGACCCCTAAAGTGAAAAACAAATTTTAAAACAAAGTAGTAAAAATAAAAGGCCAAAAACCACAAAGAAGAAGAAAAAAGAAAAGTAAAGAATAGAAAAGAGTAAAAAGAAAAGATAAGGGGGTCTAGGGGATGGTGGTGGTGATGAAGTCGTAGTGGAGAATGTAGTCTACCTGATCCTAGGGATCCTCTTGGTTCTGAATGTATTAAGTTCTGTAGGTTAGAAGGTGCTCAGTCCCACATTTATATAAACCAGCAATACTTGTAGAGAGCCCCAACACTGACCACCAAAACATAAACAAGATAAAAGACAGGGGCAGAATGGGAATGAAGAGAGAATATAATCTCACAGCATGAACCAGCACGGTATACCACTGGGTTCTGGGTGCATGCTGGTCATGTTTTAGAAGGTATTAACTTCTACCACTGTAGAACAAAACGAGGCAGAGAAAACAAAAAACACAAAACAAAAAAATATATCCATATATCTACGAAAATCAAATTGAGTATGTTGAAGGAAATCTAGAAGTGGAAAATATATCTGATATATAATTGTAGAAACATGAAAGTCAAAAAGGACAAAACTTAAAAGTGAAGAGGTGGTAAAATATTGTATTTAAGGTGGGAAAAGAGAAAAAATATTGGAAATTTTTAGTCTGATATAAAAGTGAGTTGTACTGGAAGAAGGGGGAAAAGGGGGGCGGACCCTCTGGTTCTATATACTGTAAATCCTTCAACTTTCCCTGGAGCTTTCCAGTTCTTGCTCTTCCCCTGTTCTTCCAGCTGGTCTTCTGGGGGAGGGGCCTGCTGTGCTGATTCTCAGGTGTCCGCACCTGGGGAAGATCTCCCGCCTCCTGCCAGGTGCTAAGCTCAGTGGGAGCTGTTTATCCTGTGAGGCCTCTGTCCCCTGGTGGCCCCGCTCCGTCCCAGGCACAGGGTGACACCAGGAAGAACAACCACACTGGCCGCGGCCAGCTCTCCAGCCCTGGAGTCAGCTCCCACAGTAACTCCCACAGTCTCCCAGTCCACACTGACCTGGATGCTCCTGGGGCAGGGGGTGCTGACCTACACAGCCGGGGGCCCCCGAAGGCAGGAGGGTCCTCGGGGTCTTGCGCCCTCCCCGCCTCCACCTGTCCTGGGGGGAGCACCAGATCCTGGGCTGTTTCCCCCTGGCGCTCTAGGATCTGGGGCCTGCGCTGCTGGAATCATGCTCCCTGGGCTGCGGCTCCCTGGGAAGGCAGCAGGGCGCAACCCCCTCTGCCCAGAGCCCCCACCTGACCGACCGGCTTCTCCCCGAGGCCCCACCGGGTGCAGCTCCAGCCCTTTACTGAGCTCGGCCGCAGTGTGGGTGCACTCTCCCCGGGTGCCCCTCCTCTGCTAGTGACCCTGGGAGACTGGAGGCTCCACTGCACCCCTGCACTTCTGCCCAGTATCCCTGATGAGCGCCTTTCCATCGGGGAAGAATCCAGAGCAGAGTTAAAGTCTGCTTCTCAGGAGCTGGGCTTTCCTGTCCCCCTCCCCAGGCTCCCGCAGGCCTTAGCCCAGCTCCTGGCAGTGCCCCACCCCCACTGGATTCTTTTTTATTTTATTTATTCCACCTTCCTATCTTGTTAGAAGCGAAAACCCTTCTCTCTGTAGCATTGAGGCTTTTGTCTCTTTAAATCTCAGATAGGATTCAGGGGTGCTCAGGATGGTTTGAAAGTTATCCAAGTAAGTGGGTGGGGCCAGGTGAGGTGAGGACCCTACTCCTGTGCCATCTTGCCTGAAATCTCCCTGAAGACTATTCTCTAGTTAGTAAGATAACAGACTTAATGTCTTCCTTATAGTTCACTGTATTTTCTACTTCTTAAGATGAGCTTATATTACTTTTGGATGAGACAAAGTATTTTGAAAAACTAAAAAAGTTTGTGATTAAGATCATATAAAGAAAACCCTTCGAGATTCTTAGAATTATTCAGAGACCCAGGCACACTTTCATTTCCCACAAGACTAAGACCTGCTTTTTACATGGCAAAAACAAAACAAAGATATGAGCTTACTTATCATCCTAAAGGCTAAGTTGTAACTTCTCTCTTGGTTCAGCTTCACTCTGGCTACTAGAAGATGACGCAGATGGAACGGAAAACCTCCCTTCTACTAAATAAGAAGCCTCATTATCAGGATACCTACACAAAAACATTTTGTTTTGTTCATAATTAAATTAAGCATATTTAAAATTCACCATGACATTAGGGCCTCATGACTATAAAACCAACTGCTAGGGGATAAAAACAAATAGGTCCCCTGATGTTCAAAACCATCATCTCATGTGCAAAGCACTGAAAATCTATGTATCAGGAATGATGTGTATATGTATTAAACAAAAGTCACAGAAATCTTAAAGCTAAAAGTTTTTAGAGTTAACTCCTTCATTCCAAAGATAAAGATAAAGCTTCTCACCAAATGTTTAGGTTGGGAGGAAGACAGGAAAGGAGTTAGATATTTAAGCATGGGCAAACTTTCCAGATCATCATACAAGATGGATGAACTGTACACATCACATATGGAGATGCAACTCAAATTACGAGCCACCAGTAAGACTGAACTAACACAAATCCAAAACACTGTGAACAGAGAAAACAATTAGCAGACCAAAAGGTCACTGGTACTCAGTTCCAAATCCACCCACCCACTACTGATTAAGGCAATGGAACAGGGAAACACATAAATCTTTTATAATAATTATATATATGAATATATATATAATAGACATATACATACAGATCATATGTTTATATATACAATATATGTAAAGCAAAAGCTCAAGCTTGGCTGAGAGATTTTTTTTAATTCATTTATTTGGGAGGGAGAGAGAAAAAGAAAATGTGCACATGTACCCGTGCAAGTGAGCAGGGGTGAGGGAGAGGAGAGAATTCCCAACCCAACTCCCCACTGAGTGTAGAGCCCAACACGGGGCTCAATCCCAGGATCCTGAGATCATGACCTGAGCCAAAACCAAAAGTCAGACTCTTAACTGATTGAGGCACCCAGGTGCCCTTTGGCCAAGAAATGTTTACAGGAGTATCAGTGTATATTGCAGGCTTTCTAGATCTTACCAAAAAATCATCTGTTCAAGCAATTCTTTCCTGTTGTCAGTACCAGAACTATTTCTAGCAAATGTTGAAACAGCAACAGGCAAGCCAAGACTTGAACAAGGAGTGATATTTTCAAAAATCTCATTATTACCAAGTAATGAATAGGTTAAAAAGCTTGGAAATGATTTTTCAGTTACCCCTCAAAAATTTTCCATCTCGCAGTGAAATGCCGGGACACCTGCACCCTGATGTTTATAGCAGCAATGTCCACAATAGCCAAACTGTGGAAGGAGCCTCGGTGTCCATCGAAAGATGAATGGATAAAGAAGCTGTGGTCTGTGTATACAATGGAATATTACTCAGCCATTAGAAACGACAAATACCCACCATTTGCTTCAACGTGGATGGAACTGGAGGGTATTATGCTGAGTGAAACAAGTCATTTGGAGAAGGACAAACATTATATGGTCTCATTCATTTGGGGAATATAAAAATAGTGAAAGGGAATAAAGAGGAAAGAAGAGAAAATAAGTCTGAAAAATCAGAGAGGGTGATAGAACATGAGAGACTCTTAACTCTGGGAAACGAACAAGGGGTGGTGGAAAGGGAGGTGGGCGGGGGGTGGGGATGACTGGGTGACGGGCACTGAGGGGGGCACTTGGTGGTATGAGCATTTGGTGTTATGCTATATGTTGGCAAATTGAACTCCAATTTAAAAAAAATTTTAAAAAAAGAAAATTTTCCATCTCACTGCAATAGTAAGTTTTTTTTTTAAATCAAATATTACTACAAAATTTTAAAATAATTAAAAGCCTCACAAATCTTAGAAAACTAATAAATCTTAGGGAAAAATAATTTTCTGGAATAGCACAAAGGAGATAAAATCAGCAAGCATTGAGAGGTAATTTTCATAATACTTTGCTACTTCATAGCAGAGACTATAAATGTCAAGCTATCTTTTTATAATTAAAATAAACATAATAACAAAATACAATACAGCTTAATTTACTCCAGATTTGCTATAGTAAAGAATAGCAGAAGATGTGGTATATGTATAGAAGATGTGGTCTATGTATACAATGGAATATTCCTCAGCCATTAGAAACAACAAATACCCACCATTTGCTTCGACATGGATGGACCTGGAGGGTATTATGCTGAGCAAAATAAGTCAATCGCAAAAGGACAAACATTATATGGTCTCATTCATTTGGAGAATATAAAAAAAATAGTGAAAGGGAATAAAGGGAAAGGAGAGAAAATGAGTGAAAATATCACTGAGGGTGACAAAACATGAGAGACACCTAACTCTGGAAAATGAACACGGGGTAGTGGAAGGGGAGGTGGGCGGGGAGTTGGGGTGACTGGGTGATGGGCACTGAGGGGGGCACTTGGCAGGATGAGCACTGGGTGTTATGCTATATGTTGGCAAATTGAACTCCAATAAAATTTAAAAAAAAAAAAGAATAGCAATTGCCACACTTATGTAGTAAAGAAGCAAAGACCCAACACTGAAGGAACACACAGATGATTTCAGGATGTACTTAAAGTCTACCTAGAATGAGTTAGGTACTCATTCTAACGTGGAATAGAAAAAATAACTGAACTAGCAAAATCTAACCCCTGATTTCAGAAATTACTATTAAGGATGAGTAAATGTTAGTTTAAAAAGGAAGTCCACTAAAGGAAAAATTTAAGTTAAAGCATAGCTGGCACATATACAAGGCAAGAACAGTCAACATGTATACAAAGGACTAACTCTGGAAAACCCTGACACAGAATCTGTATTATTCTGGAGAGATTTTCCAGTCCACAATGGTTCTACTTAACCCTGATCACAGTACTTAGGAGATGTTATCTCTGAAATATTTCAGAGTGTTTATCATGTAAGGGCTATATGGAATTCACTAACAAAAATTTAATCACGAAAGGCTCAATAAATGAGAGAGTATTGGCCCTATGCCTTGAAAAATGAGCAGAACCAAGTATGACATCAGGGGGCTTTTAATGATGACAAGTAAACGAGCAAAGGTGGAAGAGAATTCAGCTTTATTGCATACCCACTACCCCACTACCTTAACTCATTTATCCAATTTTATAAAAGAAGAAACAAACTGAGAATAAATTAGCTAAACTTACCCAAGATTGCACAATTAGGAAAATTCAAACCCAAGTCTGACTCCAAAATCCACTCAAAGCACTAAGTGTGTGATGGCAATAGCTAAGTGCTTCAATGTGTTTTGGCAATGTGTTTAGGTGTACAAAATAACACAGTGAATGACACCATGGAGTCTGATTCTAAAGACCTTAAAAGGTGTATTAGGAAGTACCTGTATTCTGCAGCCAGGGAAGGACTAATCCCAGCAGAGAAGGGGAGCGAGCCTAACACCTAGAAGGATAATCAAAGAGCTACCACAATTGGTGAGATAGACAATGACGGACTATGCTGGGGCCAATGACAGAGGCTCGCAAGTATAGGTTTTGGGGGAACTGGGTTAACTTAATTACTCTATAGAGTAGAAAATGTGACTGTGAAATATCCATGCTCCTGTGGGAAGCTCACTTCTCCACCTGTCACCAACACAGTGACATCCATTCTAGCAACTGGCCCTCCTCCTAACTGTTGTCAAATCTCTGTGCAGTCACTCCCACCAGCATGCATCTTTTAAAAAAGCCCTCCCCCTCTCATACCCTGTTGCCCCCCCCCCCCCCCCGGCAGCTCTCTCTGCACTCTCTTTACCACATACTCCTCCAAAAGGAATCACTACAGGTATCTTACACTCCTGTCATCTCCTGGACCCACTCCAGGCCGGCTCTTATCCCACCACCCCATCAAAATGCTTATCACCATCACCACTGAGCTCCCTGTTGCCAAACTCCATAATCCCACAGTCAATTTTCAGTCCCATTTTCTTTGTCCTAACAATATGGGATTTGTACTCTTTCCCCAATGAGCTACTTTCTTCACTGGTTTCCAAGACACAGATGTCTAGGTTCTCCAACCTCACCCAAGCTACTTCTTTCCTTCTCCTTGGCTAATTCCTCATCTCTTGGACCTCCACACAGTGAGGGTTTCAGGGCATGCTCCTGGATCCCTGCCACTGACTCACCCTCTCTGGGTGATTGCCCTCAGCTTCAGTTATTTATTTATTTATTTATTTATTTATTTATTTATTTATTTTTCATTCACGAGACACACACACACACAGAAAGAGAGAGAGAGAGAGAGAGAGGCAGAGACCCAGGCAGAGAGAGAAGCAGGCTCCATGCAGGGAGCCCGATGTGGGACTCGAACCTGGGTCTACAGGATCATGCCCTGGGCTGAAGGCGGTGCTAAACCGCTGAGCCACCTGGGCTGCCCAGCTTCAGAGTTTTAAATGCAATATGAAATTTCTATCTCTAGTTTGGGCCTCTCCCCTGAACCCCAGATATACAACTACTTACTAGACATTTCCACTTAGGCCTACCACCTATCACTTTTTAATCTAAACTATTACACAAGTCTTCCAAGTAGCCTTCCCACATCTAATCCGGTACTCATTAAGTTATTCATTCATTTACAGATATGTAAACCACATTAAAATATATACCACATTCTGTATCCCTATTTAGAGTCGAATCCAAGAAAATTCAGATATAAAGCAAATATTCAGGCATCAATCATTACAAACACAAACCATGAAACACACTCTACTTATCACTGGCAATGCAAATATAAAGTAGGATCTCTATTAATTACAACAGTGTTAAGTGCTGGGATGGAGATTGGCCATAGGTGCAGTGGCAATATAAGCCAGTGGAAGACGTCATCCAATACCTAGTCTTTCATTTCCAAAAAAGATTACACTTGTTTAAACCATCCATGGACATACCACATTCCTAAAGTTCTCCTAAAAGGAAAAATTCCCTAAATTCCCTCTATATTGCATTTCCCACCCCTCTGCCATCACCTAAAGTGAAGAGAATACATTATCTTTTCTTTTACTGTATCTGAACTAAGTAGCTATGTCTGAGATTTCTCTTGCTATTTCTTTAAAGCAGGAACCTCAAAATTTTACACTTGAATTCACTAATAATGCTTTAATTACATTCCTGGGTATATAAATTTTCATTTACTGTAGTCAGTAATTGTCTACACATACAATTAACCACATTCAAAAGCATAGGCAAAAAAAAATAAAAAAAATAAAAATAAAAAAGCATAGGCTGTCAAGCTTTCCTAACATTCACCATTTACTCTGGGTGTTCTAAGAAATAATCGATAATTAGGTAGGCATTTAACATATTAGTTTTCAAAGTTTGAAATAGAAAGTAGAAATGTGGAGTACCTTCAATGGAAATGGGGAAGACTCTGGAAGTAGCACATTTGAGTAAGCAGCATCACAAGCATCCAATTTAGGAAATGATTAATCTGAGATGTCTATTAGAAATGCAAGTGAGCTGCATCCATGTCTCTTTTGGACATTAAAAGTCGATTGATGAAAAAAAAAAGAAAAGAAAAGAAATGCAAGTGAGGAGTGCCTGGGTGGCTCATTCGGTTAAGTGTCCAACTATTGACTTCCGCTCAAGTCATGATCTCAGGGCCATGAGATCGAGCCCTGCATCAGACTCCCTGCTCAGTGGGGAGTTGCTTGGGATTCTCTCTCTCCATTTGCCCTTCCCCCAAAAAAGTAACTAAATAAATCTTCTTTAAGATTTTATTTATTTTTTCATGAGAGCTACAGAGAGAGAGGCAGAAACATAGGCAGAACCCCAATGTTTATAGCAGCAATGTCCACAATAGCCAAACTGTGGAAGGAGCCTCAGTGTCCATCAAAAGATAAATGGATAAAGAAGATGTGGTCTATATATATAGCGGAATATTACTCAGCCATTAGAAATGACAAATACAAAAAAAAAAAAAAAGAAATGACAAATACCATGTGCTTCAACATGGATGGAACTGGAGGGTATTATGCTGAGTGAAGTAAGTCAATCAGAGAAGGACAATCATTATATGGTTTCTACTCATACAGGGAATATAAAAAATAGTGAAAGGGATTATAGGGGAAAGGAGAGAAAATAAGTTGGAAAAATCAGAGAGGGTGACAAAACATGAGAGACTCCTAACTCTGGGAAACAAACAAGGGGTAGTAGAGGGGAGGTGGGTGGGGGAGGTGGGCAGAGGGATGGGGTGACTGGGTGATGGGCACTGAGGGGGGCACCTGATGGGATGAGCACTGGGTATTATATGTTGGCAAATCAAACTTCAATAAATAAATATATAAATATATATATATAAATATATATATATATATATATAAAAGAAACATAGGCAGAGGGAGACCCAAGCTCCCCATGGGGAGCCCAATGTGGGACTCAGTCCCAAGACCCTGGAATCATGACCTGAGCCCAAGGCAGACACTCAACCACTGAGCCACCCAGGTGCCCCTAAATCTTTTTAAAATAAGGAAATGCAAGTGAGGTTGGCAGGTACATATAGAATGCAGGGTAGGAGAAATATCTAAGTTGGAGAAATAGATATGGGAGGTGATGTGTTTTAAACTGTGTTTAAAGCCTTCAGCAGAAAAAAAAAAAAAAAAAAAAAAAGACTTCAGCAGAGATGAGGTCCCTAAGGGGGTGAGGCCCATAGAAGAAAAGAGAACAGAACCAAACCCTGGACTCCTCAGAGCTAAGCAAGCTGATCAAAATGCACACCTAGAGCATACTGCAGTCTGGTTCTGCGTCTAGAAAGCACGTAGACCAGGGAAGCCCAACCTTTAGTGTGCACAGGAATTTCCTGGACTTACAAAGACCTAGACAGGCTGGGGTAGAGCATGAGATTCTGGATTGATAACAAAGTAGGTGCTGCTGCTGCTGGTCTCCAGATCACAAATTTGGCAACAAACACATAGAGCAGGATTACGCACATATGGCTGTGCGTCAGTCTCCTCTGTAGGGTTTATTAAGTGATTCCTGGGCCCATGCCCAACATTCCAAGATGGTGGGTCTGCAGAGAGACCTGAGTATTTGGTAACAAAAACACAAGCAATCCTGGGGCTTTGCCAGTTAGGGAAGCATTGATGAGAGTACTCATTGTGGGAAGGGGTCTTACATGAACATTTTTTAAGATTTTATTTATTTATTCATGAGAGACACAGAGAGGCAGAGACACAGGCAGAGGGAAAAGCAGGCTTCATGCAGGGAGCCGGAAGCAGGACCAATCCCAGGTCCCCAGGACCACGCCCTGGGCCGAAGGCGGCACCAAACCACTGAGCCACCCAGGCTGCCCTTACATGCACACTTAAATTGTTTTTTTGTAGGAAGAAAAATGCAAGATATGCTGGGAGAAACATTCTCTCTTCCATGGGATACAACTAGATGAAAGATTTAGGAAGTGGTTATTAGCTCAACATAAAGAAAAGCTCTCATTGCTAAAAGATTAGACTTTCAATGTTCCCACCACAAAAAGAAAAAGAACTATGTATCATGATGCATGTGTTAGCCAAGGTTATGGTGGTAATCATTTTGCAGTATATAAATGTATCGAATCAACAGGTTGTACACTTAAACTGACAATATGTCAATTATTTCTCAATAAAAGTGGGAAAAAATTCTGAATTCCTGATCTCTGCAAGTATTCCCTCATGGATTTCTTGTTCCTTATTTTGAACAACAGATTCCAAATTGTTTTAATTGAAACTATATATATATATATATACACACACACACATAAAACTATATATAGAGAACTATATATAACTATATATTCTTATATATAAACACATAAAATATAAAATATCCATAACAAATATAAATATTAAAGCATATTTTAAAATATATGAAATATATGTAAATTATATATATAGGGAAATATATACTATAGATAGATTACATAGACACATAGAGATAGTTAAATAGAGAGTATTGGGCCTCATTTTATTTCAGAGAAAGCCACAGAACAGGCCTGAGGCTACACAACCAGTAACTGAATACACAACCCCACCCTAGGTCAAGGCCCACTGCCCCTGCTGCTGGGCACAGATGCCACTGCTCACATCATTGGACTCTGAGGCCAAGACTACTGTCGCTGCTGCTCCTTGCAGCTGGATGACACTGTGGCCACTCACCCCACCTGTGTCAAATGCATGCAGCACTGTCCCAGCTTCTGTGTCACCAGGTCCTAAGCCAGAGTCTGGCACGTGGTCACCAGACTGGTGGAGCTTCAGCCTGTGTTGAACTACAATGATGTTCGACATCATGGCTTTGATCTGGATTCCTCGGGAGTAATCACCAACACCCTTGCACTTGAACTCATTTATTCTAGTCTCTGCATTTCTAGCCACAGGATTGAGAGGCCATGCATTCCAGTGATTCCCAAAGTCACCCCTGTTGTAGGCAGACTCTAAGATGGCTCCAGTGTTCCCATCCTCTGGTATTCATGCCCTTGTGTGATACCCACTTTGGGAACAGAAGCTGGACTTGCTGGTAACAAATAAAATAGGGTGAAGTCATGCAGTATCTGGGATCATCAGGAGACAAGATATGAGGGGCCTGAGGCCAATTATCTCAAGGTGGGCCATCTAAGCCAGGCTGGGCAAGTGCAGGTTTCTGATGGAACCCCATGCCAAGTGATCCTGCATTCCTTTACCATCTGAGAGATTTGTTCTCCAGATCTCAACTTCCACTACCACCACCATCGGACAGAAGGATGAGAGGTCACCAACAGGGATTCTGATTGTGGCTGCAATGAACAGGGCAATTCTGGGAAAAGGCCGGCAAAGAGAAGGGAAGAAACCCAGACTCCCAAATGTAATAGCTAGTGAGCCCATGTATGCCCCCAGGGCAGCCCCGTGGTTCCAGAGAGAAGTCTCCAGTCTCCCTGTGCTGCCCCTGGGGCCCAGCTCTCCTTTATTCCAACAGTGTCCCAGGGAGCCCACAGCGGTCCCCCCTGTATACCTATCTCTGCTCATCATGAGAAGAGACCACTAAGGCCACCCTATCCCAAAAGTCCTTTCCTCTTTCTATGCAGTAGTTCAGTTGTGTGCAAAAGAAACCCAGCTAACGGTGGTGTCAGTGGGACAGCAGCTTGTGTGTGTGTCCCATGTGTGAGGCAAGCCGTCTGGGGCTCTAGGGCAGCTCTACACCACAGGCTATCCAGACACAATGGTCATGATAACTCTGGGAAGTTGCTTGCCCTCATGAGCATGACCCAGAGGACTTAAGACTATGTCTGTGGTCCATGAGCAGGGCAGGAAGAACAGAAAAAGTTTCCCTCCTTTAAGGGCAACAGCTACTACCTCAGTCGACAACACCAGAATGACCAAAATGCATTCACACCGACAAAAGGAGCCTCAAGGGAGGCTAATGAATGAGGCTATTTTTAACCTAAGTGACTGTGCTCCCATGAAATTCTGTCACTACGGAATAAGGATGACTTCTGCTTCACTTAAAGTTTAAAAAATCACCAGCGACAGAATTGTCATCGTCAATATCAAATCTTGAACCAGATTTGTATGTAAACAGTGAGATAATCCCACAACAACTTGTTAATTGGGAACAAAGCAGTTGAAGAAAATTTTGAATTGCCAAAGCAAGCCCCACCTCCTTTTAACAGACACGTATTAAGCAGTAGTAGACATCAGGCTCTCTCCTAGTGAGAGAAACATAAAGGAATTCACCACGGGGTGAATAATTTGCTAAACATAAATTGTACAGTGCAGTCTGGGTGGCTTAGCGGTTTAGCACCACCTTCAGCCCAGGGTGTGATCCTGGAGACCCGGGATAGAGTCCCATGTCGGGCTCCCTGCGTGGAGCCTGCTTCTCCCTCTGCCTGTGTCTCTGCCTCTTTCTGTCTCATGAATAAATAAATAAAATCTTTAAAAAAAAACCACACAAATTGTACAACTGTTTTTTTTTTTTTTTTGTACAACTGTTTTTGAGGAAACATCCTCCAGATGTTTATTGAGGCACTTACTGAGTACCTACTGTGTGCCAGGTGTTGTGCCACCTGCTAAGGACATAAAGATGCAGACACATCTTTGTGATCTGTCTCATGCTGCTGAGGTTCCATGCCAATCCATGACTTTCCAGAAACCCTACTTGTCCTCAGTGGGAAGGAGCTGAGACTTGGAAAGAGAACTTTTGCCCATTTGGTCCAAAACTTAGTGGAAAGGTGTAGTTAGAGAATATGGACTTCCTAATGTAATTGATTCATCAATACAAGAGAAAATTACTAAGAAATCATCTGGATGAAGGAAAAAAAACCAACAAAGTAGAATCACAAGAAGTGACTTTGTAGGATCCCATCTGAGGCAAGCTGGAATAGTGGGAGACCAGGATTTCCCTGGCAGCCTAACACAGTTAAGTTAAAAAAAAAAAAAAAAAAGGTTTAGTTTAGTGATCATGCTTTCCTAGAGATTTAGAAGGTCTGACAAGTAAGGGGGGAAATATCCAGGGAGGACGACCTCTCAGGTTCCACAAAGTTGAGACAGACCTCTGCAAATGACAGCCATGATTCTCATATCTAGGACCCTGCTTTGATAACACAGTTCAGCCTGCAGACTATCTTGTCCAACAAGGAGCCCAGAGTGATAATTATCTTGTTCAGTGACCGTGTAGATGATGTATAAACACATCCAATGTAAAGACCTTGTACCCTCCATTCCTGCCATCTGTCACCTAGAACATCCCATGCAGACGGATCTATAATAAGACCCAATGGTCTCCACCTCCTGGTCCACATGGCCTTGTAGAATCTCCTCCTACTGAGTGTGGGCAGGACTTGGAGTATATTCCAACCAATAAAATGTGGCAGTGGTGATGCTGGATCATATAAGATCATGACTTCCACCCTGCCAGCTTCTTCTCCACTTGTAAGTTTTGGTAAAGCAAGGAGTAGTGTGGGAAAGGCCAGCAACTGAGGTCCGCCTCTCACCTACATCAAGCAAGACAATGAGGCTCCAGTCCACTGGCCCAGAAGGAACTACTCAGTCCTCCCCATAAGGCAGCACTTCCCTTTCTTGAAGGCAGACGTTTTATTTTGCTTTTTAATTTAAATTCAGTTTAGTTGACATATATATTATTAGTTTCACGGGTAGAATTTAGTGATTCATCAGATGCATGTAACACCCAGTGCTCATTACATCACGTAGCCTCCTTAATACCCATCACCCAGTTACCCCATCCTCCTACCCACCCCACCCCTGCTCCAGCCACCCTGTTTCCTATAATTAACAGTATCTTATGGTTTGCCCCACTCTGTATTTTTATCTTATCTTTCCTTCCCTTTCCTTTGTTCATCTATTTTTCTCTTTACAAATGTCAAGTTCTTTTTTTCTTTTCTTTTTTTTTTTTTTTCAAATGTCAAGTTCTTAACCAAGTTCTTCCCTGCCTATAAAATGGGGTTGAAAGCAATCCCTATTTCATAGGGCTATTATGAGGTTTTTAATTCATGTACATCCCTTAAAACACTGACACTTTTATTAAGCAGAACCCAAAAAAGGAAGAGAGTCCACCAATTTAGCTCCTGTTTTCTTCTTCATACAATGAAGAGTATCAGTTCTGCCCAACACTCAGCACCCAAGCCCCTCTCACCTGCTATAGATGGAGAGTTGTTCTGTCACTTATAACCCATGGGGTGGGGGTAGAACCACCATAAAATGGCCACGGTGGAGGCAAGGCTAAGGAATTCTCAAAGCAACACTCACACACACACATACATACAACCATATGTTTCTACATATTCAGTTACACATATATATACAAATCACCACATATACTCATACACAAATCTATAGGACTGTGAAGGTTCACATACACACATACACACACACATACACACATAACATATTCCTTTTACATATGCTAATTAAACTGCGGTCTGGCTTACTTCCACTTCATCTTTTTAAATATTTAGGGGAGAATTTAAAATGGTGGAGGAGTAGGGAACCCTAAGTTTTTCTGGTCCCACAGATACAGCTAGATAGTTATCAAATCATTCTGAATACTTGATACGTCATCTGGAAACCTGAGAAGAGAAATGCTACAATTCCACAAATAGAAAAACAACCACTTTTTGAAAGGTAGGAAGTACAGACAGTTGAATCTGTAGTGATATATCTGAGGATACAGTAGAGGGGAGGGAGCCTATTTTAGAGGACACTGCAAAGTATTATAAGCAGCAGACTGGGGATCCCTGGGTGGCGCAGCGGTTTGGCGCCTGCCTTTGGCCCAGGGCGCGATCCTGGAGACCCGGGATCGAATCCCACATCGGGCTCCCGGTGCATGGAGCCTGCTTCTCCCTCCGCCTGTGTCTCTGCCTCTCTCTCTCTCTCTGTGACTATCATAAATAAATAAAAAATTAAAAAAAATTTAAAAAAAAAAATATAAGCAGCAGACTGCAAAATCAGAACTTTGAAAAGTCAGCTACAGTGGCCTATATTCCTGGCTTAGGGGTGCTTAGGTAGTGAAGCAGGATGGAAGCCCAGGTGGGATAGGGTGGTCTCAGGATCCCTGGGGTCACAAGAACGAGAGTATCTGAATATGACAGGTTCCCAGACATAAGAGTGGAGAAGCTGGCTGAAAACAGGGAGTCTACACGCCAGTTTTCTGCTTTGTGTTGCCATAAATCACAAACAGCCACGTTTCATGAGGCTACTCTCTAGGCCCAGCAAAAAGCAGAAGCTCGGCAAGACCCTCCTCCCCAGTTGGGGAGGAGTAGCACAGGTCCCTGCTGCGTAAGTCCATAAAATTTAGTGACCTGAAACTCAGTGGCATGCCTGAGATCAAAATGCTCCATCATGGGCAGCCCAGGTGACTCAGTGGTTTAGCGCCTGCCTTTGGCCTGGGGTGCGATCCTGGAGTCCCAGGATCGAGTCCCGTGTCAGGCTCCCAGCATGGAGCCTGCTTCTCCCTCTGCCTGTGTCTCTGCCTCTATCTCTGTGTCTCTCATGAGTAAATAAATAAAATCTTAAAAAAACAAAAAAACAAAAAAAACCCTCCATCACAGGCCAGGTGAACACAGAGTTCCAACGGAAACTGGAGACAGTGACTGACTGCTTTTCTGTGAGGGCTCACTGAAGAGTGGGGAGAATGAACTTTCAGCTCCAAGGCTGGACAGTGGGGTGCCACCATTTTCATCCATCACAGGGGTGCTGAAAGCCTTCAGGGAACAACACAGCACCACCTAGCGGAGTCTAGAGCCTGGCCTCCTGGCAAGGGTGACGCATTTACAATATGTAAAGTCCACCTGAGAATCCGCACAGCAGGACCCTCCCTCAGAAGACCAGCACAACCAGTGGCACCAAGTTTGCTGATCATAGCAGGCTATAAAGATTCAGCTCTTGGGGAAGGCAGTGAAAAGCATTGTTTTTTCTAGTCTTTAGGCTTTCAGTATTATTTTTTTCAGTTATTTTCTATTTTTTCACTTCTGTTTTTGTCCTTTTATAATTTCTTATATATTATATATATTTTTAGTTGTTTCCTTTTATTGAATTTTATTTTACTTTATGTGTATATATATATATATATATATATATATATATACACACATACACACATACATACATATATTTTTTTTTTTTCTATTTTCTTACTCTGCAATCTCATTTCTTAACAAGCAGAACAAAACATACCCAGGATCTAGTTTTTGTTCTCTTTTGTTTTGGTTTTTCTTCCATTGTTGTTGTTTTCTTTTTTTTCTTTTCTCTTCTAGACAAAATGACAAGATGGAGAAATTCACCCCAAAAGAAAGAACACGAGATAGTACTCATTGTCAGGAATTTAAGCAATATGGATATAAGAAGTCTGAACTAGGGACTCCTGGGTGGCTCAGCGGTTGAGTGCCTGCCTTTGGCCCAGGGCATGATCCTGGAAACCTGGGATCAAGTCCCACATAGGGCTCCCTGCATGGAGCCCGTTCCTCTCTCTGCCTATGTCTCTGCCTCTCTCTTTCTGTGTCTCTCATGAATAAATAAAATCTTAAAAAAAAGGTCTGAATTAGAACTTAAAATAACAAGTATAAAGACACTAGCTGAGCTTGAAAAAAAGCAGAGAAAACACTAGAGAATCCTTTACTGTAGAAATAAAGAAATAAAATCTAGTCTGGCAGAAATTAAAAATGCTATTACCGAGATGCAGTCCCAAGGGGAGGCTACAAAAAAGATGAATGAAGCGGAAGAGTAAATCAGTGATACAGAAGATAAACTGATGGAAATAAGAAAGCTGGAAAAAAAAGAGACAAAGGAAACTATATTAGATCATGAAGAGATACTTAGAAAACACAGCATTTCCATAAAGAGAAATAATACCTATATAAGTGGGGACCCATCATGCTAATAGACATCAAAAGAGAGCTGGGTAGTGGGGGGCGCCTGGGTGGGTCAGTTGGCTAAGTGTCTGTGGCTCAGGTAATGATCCCAGGGTCCTGAGATCAAGCTCCACATCAGGCTCCTTGCTCAACAAGGAGCCTGCTTCTCCTTCTCCCTCTGCCTGCTGTTCCCCTTGCCTGTGTTCTCTCTCTCTCTCTCTCTCTCTCTCTCTGTCAAAAAAATAAAGTCTTAAAAAAAAACCTGGGGAAGCCATCCTTGTACTGGACAAATTAGAGCTTATACCATAGATATTAAAAGAGGAAGGAGGGGCACCCCCCGTGGCGCAGCAGTTTAGCGCCGCCTGCAGCCCGGGGTCTGATCCTGGAGACCCAGGATCAAGTCCCGCGTCGGGCTCCCTGCATGGAGCCCGCTTCTCCCTCTGCCTGTGTCTCTGCCTCTCAGTCTCTCTCTCTCTCTGAATAAATAAAATTAAAAAAATAAAAATAAAAACTTAAAAAAAAATAAAAAAATAAAAGAGGAAGGAGAACACTATATCAATAAAAGGGTCCATCCAACAAGAAGATCTAACAAGCGTAAATATTTATGCCCCTAACTTGGGAGCAGCCAATTATATAAACCAAGTAATAACAAAATTAAAGAAACACATGGATACTAATACAATGAATAGTAGGGGACTTTAACACCCCATTCACAGCAATGGACAGATTATCTAGGCAGAAAATCAACAAAGAAACAAGGGTTTTGAATGACACAGTGGACCAGATGGACTTCAAGGATATATATTCAGAGCATTTATCCTAAAGCAACAGAATACACATTCTTCTCGATCACACATGGAACATTCTCCAGAACAGACCACAACCTGGTCACAAATCTGGCCTCGACCAGTACCAAAAGATTCAGATTATTCCCTACATGTTTTCTTTTTTTTTTTTTTTTTTTGGGGGGGGGGGTCCCTGCATATTTTCAAACCACAATGCTTTGAAACCTGAACTCAGTCACAAGGGAAAATTCAGACGGAACACAAATACATGGAGATTAAAGAGCATTCTACTATGGAATGAATGGGTTTACTGAGAAATTAAAGAAAAATTAAAAAGATTCATACAAACTAATGAAAATGAAAGCACAACAGCTCAAAACCTTTGGGATACAGCAAAGGCAGTCCTAAGAGGGAAGTACATTTCAATACAAGCCTCTCCCAAAATATTAGAAAAACCTCAGGCACCTGATGGCTCAGTCAACCATCTGCCTTTGGCTCAAGTCATAATCTCAGAGTCCCGGGATCCAGCCCTGCATCGGGCTCCTTGCTTGGCAGAGAACCTGCACCCTCCCTCCTTCTGCTGCTCCCCCTCCTTGTGCTCTCTCTTCCTCTTAAGATTAATAAAATCTTTAAAAAAAAAAAAAAAAAAAAGAACTAGAAAAGTCACAAATGCACAAGGAAACCTTACACCTAAAAGAGCTGGAGAAGGAACAGCAAATAAAGCCTAAATTCAGTAGGAGAATAGAAATAAAGATTAGAGCAGAAATCAATGATATACAAGTCAGAAGAACAGTAGAACAGATCAACAAAACGAGGAGCTGGTTTTCTGAAAGAATTAATAAGACAGATAAACCTTTGCCAGACCTACAAAAAATAAAGAGACAGGACTCAAATAAATAAAATCATAATGAAATGAAAGAGGAGAAATAAATGAAAGAGGAGAAATCACAACCAACACCAAAGAAATACAAACAATTATAAGAAAACATTATGAGCAATTATATGCCAACATATTAGGCAATCTGGAAGAAATGGATGCATTCCTAGAAACATATATAAACTAACAAAACTGAAACAGGAAGAAACAGAAAACCTGAATAGACCCATAGCCAGCAAGGAAATTGAAACAGTAATCAAAAGTCTCCCAACAAATAAGAGTCCAGGGCCAGACAGCCCCCCAGCAGAATTCTACCAAACATTTAAAGAAAAATTAATACCTAGTCTTCTGAAGTTGTTTCAAAAAAATAGAAAAGGAAGGGAAACTTCTAAACTCATTCTATAAGGCCACATTACCTTGAACCCAAAACCAAAGACCCCACTGAAAAGGAGAATTACAGATCAATATCCCTGATGAACATGGATGCCAAAATTCTCAATAAAATACTAGCCAATAGGATCCAATAGGACATCAAAAGAATTATTCACCATGACCAAGTGGGATTTATTCCTGGGCTGCAAGAGTGGTTCAATATCCACAAATAAATCAATGTACTATACCATATTAGTAAAAGAAAGGACAAGAACCGGGGATCCCTGGGTGGCTCAGTGGTTTATAGCACCTGCCTTTGGCCCAAGGCGTGATCCTGGAGTGCCGGGATCAAGTCCCACGTTGGGCTCCCGGCATGAAGCCTGCTTCTCCCTCTGCCTGTGTCTCCCTCTGCCTGTGTGTGTGTGTGTGTGTGTGTGTGTGTGTCTTTCATGAATAAATAAAATCTTAAAAAAAAAAGGGGGGGGGGACAAGAACCAAATGATCATATGATCATCTCAATAGATGCAGAAAAAGCATCTGACAACATAAAGCGTTCTTTCTTAATAAAAACTCCCTGCCATGTAGGGACAGGAGGAACATAACTCAATATCACAAAAGCCATCTATGAAAAACCCACAGTGAATATCATCCTCAACAGGGAAAAACAGAACAGAGGGGGGGGGACAAGAACCAAATGATCATATGATCATCTCAATAGATGCAGAAAAAGCATCTGACAACATAAAGCGTTCTTTCTTAATAAAAACTCCCTGCCATGTAGGGACAGGAGGAACATAACTCAATATCACAAAAGCCATCTATGAAAAACCCACAGTGAATATCATCCTCAACAGGGAAAAACAGAGCTTTTCCCCTAAGATCAGGAACATGAAAAGGATGTCCACTCTCACCTCTGTTGTCCAACATAGTACTGGAAGTCTTAGCCTCCACAATCAGACAACAAAAAAGAAATTAACAACTAAGTAGTAAAACTTTCACTCTTCGTAGATGATACGATACTTTATGTGGAAAACCCAAAAGGTTCCACTCCAAAATTGGCAGAACTAATACAGGAATTCAGCAACATGGCAGGACACAAAATCAATGCACAGAAAGAAAAAAAAAATGCACAGAAATCAGTTGCATTTCTATACTAACAATGAGGCAGAAAAAAGAGAAGTCAAGTAAATTGTTCCCATTTACAATTGCACCAAAAACCATTACATACCTAGAAATAAACCTAACCAAAGAGGTAAAGGATCTGTACCCTAAAAACTACAGAACACTTATGAAAAAAATTGAGGAAGACAAAGAGATGGGAAAACATCCATGCTCATTCCATGAGCATTCCATGCTCATGCATTAGAAGAATAAATATTGTGAAAATGTCTATGTTACCCAGAGCAATCAACACATTCAGTGCAATCCCTATCAAAATACCATGGACATTTTTCACAGAGCTGGAACAAATAATCCTAAGATTTGTATGGAACCAGAAAAAAACTCAAATAGCCAAAGGAATGTTGAAAAAGGAAACCAAAGCTGGGGACATCACAATGCCTGACTTCAAGCTGTTTTACAAAGCTATGATCATCAGGACAGTATGGTACTGGCACACAAACACATAGATCAATAGAACAGAGAACACAGAAATGAACCCTCAACTCTATGGTCAATTTATCTCTGACAAAGCAGGAGAGAATATCCACTGGAAAAAGACAGTCTCTTCAATAAGTCGTGTTGGAAATTTTTCATGTAGAAGAATGAAACTGGACCGTTTTCTTATACCATCCACAAAAATAAACTCCAAATGGATGAGAGACAAGAATCCATCAAAATCCTAGAGAACACGCAGCAATCTCTTTGACCTCGGCCACAGCAACTTCTTGCTATACTTGTCTCCAAAGGCAAGGGAAACAAAGACAATAATGAACTATTGGGACTTCAAGATAGAAAGCTTCTGCACAGCAAAGGAAACAGTCAACAAAAGTAAGCAACCTAGAGAATGGGGGAAGATATTTGCAAATGACATATGAGATAAAGGGCTAGTATCCAACATCTGTGAAGAACTTATCAAACTCAGTGGTATATGCATACAATGGAATATTACTCACCCATTAGAAACAACAAAAACCCACCATTTGCTTCATCCTGGATGGAACTGGAGGGTATTATGCTGAGTGAAATAAGTCAATCAGAGAAGGACAAACATTATATGGTCTCATTCATTTGGGGAATATAAAAAATAGTGAAAGGGAATAAAGGGGAAAGGAGAGAAAATGAGTGGGAAATATCAGAGAGGGTGACAGAGCATGAGAGACTCCTAACTCTGGAAAACGAACAAGGGGTGGTAGAAAGGGAGGTGGGCAGGGGGTTGAGGTGACTGGGTGACGGGCACTGAGGGGAGCACCTGATTGGATGAGCAATGGGTGTTATATGTTGGCAAATTGAACTCCCATAAAAAGAAATTAAAAAAAAAAAAAAAGAACTTATCAAACTCAGCACCCAAAAAGACAATCCAGTCAAGAAATGCACAGAAGACATGACTAGACATTTCTCTAAGGAAGACATACATATGGCCAACAGACAATGAAAAAATACTATCAATCAGGATCATGAAATTACAGATCAAAACCACAATGAGATACCACCTCATACCAGTCAGAATGGCTAAAATTAACAACTCCGGAAACAACAGGTGTTGGTGAGGAAGCAGAGATAGAGGCCCTCTTCCACCGTTGGTGGGAATGCAAACTAGTGCAGCCGTTCTGGAAAATACGATGGAATGGAGAGAAGTTCTTCAAAAAGTTAAAAAGTTAAAAATAGTTCTAAGCCAGGACCCAGTAATTGCACTACCAAGTATTTATCCAAAAGATACAAACATAGTGATTTGAAGGGGCACAAGCACCCCCAATGATAAACATAAAAGCAGCAATATCCACAAAAGCATAACTATGGAAAGAGCCCAGATGTCCATTAACAGATGAATGGATAGGGGATCCTTGGGTGGCTCAGCGGTTTAGCGCCTGCCTTTGGCCTGGGGTGCGATCCTGGAGTCCCGGGATTGAGTCCCACGTCGGGCTCCCAGCATGGAGCCTGCTTCTCCCTCCTCCTGTGTCTCTGCCCCTCTCTCTCTCTTTCTATGTCTACCATAAATAAATAAACAAATAAAATCTTAAAAAAAAAAAAACGCGAATGGATAAAATACAATATTCCATTGTATATACTACTCAGCCATCAAAAATAATGAAATCTTACCATTTGCAAGGACATGAATGGAACTAGAAGGTATCATGCTCAGCAAAGTCAGAGAATGACAAATATCATATGATTTCACTCCTATGTGGAATTTATGAAATAAAACAGATGAACATAGGCAAAGGAAAGAAAAAATAAAGACAAAATCAGAAAGGGATACAAATTGTAAGAGATCCTTAACTACAGGAAACAAACTGAGGGTTGCTGTAGGCGAGATGGGTCGAGGAACGGGGTAACTGAGTGACAGGCATTAAAGGAGGGCACTTAAAGTGATGAGCACTGGGTGTTAAACAAGAAGTTGAAAACAAAATTTTAGGGACCCTTGGGTGGCTCAGTGGTTGAGTGTCTGGCTTTCGGCTCAGGGAGGGATCCCAGGGTCCTAGGATTGAATCCCACATCAGGCTCCCTCCAGGGAGCCTGCTTCTCCCTCTGCCTTTCTGTCTCTCATGAATAAATAAAGAAAAATTAAAACAAAATTTTTTAATTCCACTTCATCTCATTACTGTAATTCATTTTTGCATACTCCTGTGGTGGAAATCCCTTGATCTAAATAAATCAACATTATAACTCAACATTATTTCATGTCTCCTGAACTATAAAATCCCTTTCAATTCTGAACAAGGAATATGATTGTTGGTTTAAATATCCTACTATACTCATAAAATCTCAGCCTATGAAGTTTCACAAGTCATAACAAATGTGGGTTAAGATTTGAGATATCTTTTATTACTATTTTGTGTATTACCATATAGACAGAAGAGATCATAGCTTTGTGTTCACCTTCTTTCCCAACTACTCTCTTGAAAAATCCTGGGTACTTCATTATTGTTTTATGTCACAGGTTGGTAAACTGTGGTTTGCTACCTGTGTTTACATGGCCTGCAAGCTAAGAATGGTTTTTACATTTTTAAATGATTGGAGATTAAATAAAAATAAAAATATTTTATTTATATTTTTTAAAGATTTTATTTACTTATTCATGAGACCCACTGAGAGAGAGGCAGAGACACCAAGAGAGGGAGAAGCAGGCTCCTTGCAGGCAACCCGTTGTGGGACTCCATCCCTGGTCCCAGGATCACGCCCTGAGCCAAAGGCAAATGCTCAACTACTGAGCCACCCAGGCGTCCCAAAATAAGTATTTTATGACACATGAGAGTCAAATTTGTGTCCATACATAAAGTTTTATTAACAAAGCAATGTCTGATTCCTTTGGTATTGTCTAACACTGTTTTCACATTATAAATACAGACGAAGAGTATGGGCCTCAAAGAGGAAAATGCAGCTTATCTGGTTCTTTACAGGAAAGGTTTGCCAACCCCTATTCTATGTCATAGTACACACCCTACATAATTATATTGTTTTACCTAAACATTCCCCTATCTTTCCTTCCATATTCAACATAAAGTCTTGTTAATAATCAGTCTCCAGGTAAACACATTCTTCATAGACCTTTGAAATGCACTTCCTCCTGGGAATGGTCACCTAGAAATAGAAAGCCAGAATGGAATGCTAGTTACAAATGAACAAATCAAAACCAGAACCAAACCTCACCACCATTATTATCCTCCCTCCAAAGCAAAGCTGAAGAGGCTGGCCACCCCGGGACCCCCGTCAGCGGCTTTCAGAAACCACCCGATCTTAGAATTGAGGCATTTTGTAAACTAAATTTTACCACTAAAATTCCTAACAGTCAAATAACAATGAGAAAAAAAGGTAAATGTAATTTTCCCAAGTTTCAAATCAAATCATCAATCGTCTTCAAATCATTGGCTACCAGAAAATAAGGGCAAGCAGACCGATTTTATTTAGTATGCATGATTCTAAATCCCTGTACCTTGTACACTTGGTATTTCCTACAAATAAACAATGTCTGGCTCTTAGGATAAAAGGTCAAAGAGTGCACCGTGTGAACAACATCACAACTTACACAGGAACAGCACGGGGCACTGGGCCATTTCCTCGCTCGGCAAGGCGAGCGGCAGAGTGGCAGGACTAGGTCTTGCCCTCCAGCGGGGCAGGTAAACAACGTCTTCACAGCCCGCCTAGAAAGGGTAGGGCGAGGAGCTGCTGAAGCCCACGGCAGGGAAACTTAGCTAATCCTGGAATGTTAAAAGGCTAAAACTCACCGAGTCGGAAGTGACGTGCCAGCTGAGCCCCGCAGGTCGGCCACGTAACTGGCCGCCGCCTCGGCTCGACACCTGCTCCTGGACGGGGCTGAACCGAGGAGAAGTGTGGCTCAAAGTCCGCAAGCGGCCTCACCCTGTCCCTCGCGGCTCACGGACCCACGCGGGGCCAGCAAGCGTGGCCGCAGCCAGGCCCCGCAGCCCGGGGGCCAGCCGGCTGCCCCGGCGCCCAGCGGCGCCCTGCGGGCCATGGGGCTTCGGCGCCCAGCCAGGCGCATGCGCGGCCCTCTTCCTCCGGAGGATTCCTGCGGTCACCGGGACGCCCACATTCCAGCCACCTGCCCCTCGGGGTCCCTCCTCGCTCGTGCCTCCTCCGCCCGCCTCTCGCCTCTGGCCCCGCGCCGCCTCCCTCTCCCGCGAGGACCGCTCGACCTTCCCGCGGCGGCCGGCCGACACCGCGGCTCCCACTGACACGAGCCTCTCGGCGCGGCTTCCGCTTCCGGCGAGTATTGTGTGTCGCGCCGCGGGGCGGGGGCGGGGGGAGGAGGAAGGAGGGAGGCAGCGCTCCGGCGGCTCCGCGCCCCGCACTCCCGGACCTGAAGCCGGGAAGGTAGGTGCCGTCCCGCCGCCGCGCCCGGGCCCCGGGGCCTGCCCGCGCCGGCCGGCTCCGCACGCCGCGTCCCAGCGCCCGCGACTGCGTCACCGGCCCCCCGCACGTAACCACAGCTGCCTCCGCCCGCCTCGGGCCCGGGCGGACGTTTTGCCGCCCCGGCGACGTCAGCGCGTCCGGCGTTGCTTGGCTACCCCGCCGTTCCCCCGTCCCGCCGCCGCTCGCCTCCCCGGTGAACCTCTGACGCCGTCACCGCGGGCCCCGGCTGCGTCATAGCGGCGGGCATCCCACCTCCACGTCACACCTCCTCACCTGGACACGCTGTCCTCCCTCCCTGTCAACCGCGACGCTTCCTCTCCCCCTCCACTCCCCCTACGCCACATCTGGCGAGAGAAGATGGAGACGAGGGTGGGACTGAGCTTTGGACGACGCTCAGGAGAGGGTCGCAAGGTGGGACCCCGGACAGTGGTAGAAACAAAACGAGGACGTCCCTGAAGTTTGCCCTTCTACTGAGATGCGAGGAATAGAGAGAAAGAAATGACCAACCCAGAGGCGCCTGAGGCCTCACTGTGGCTGTGACCCCAAGTCCTCTCTGTGCTTCCCTGACCTTTTCCCCACTTCTCCTTCACACCACTTCTTTGCCAGTGTAGCTCCATCCCGGTCCCTAACTCACCGCAGGTGAGGAGGCCACCTAATTTCTGGAAGCAAGGGGCAGGTTCACTAGTCAAAGTTGGATTCCTTTCGGAAGAGAAAAAATCATCTGACTGAACTTCTCTCCTGGTTGAGGGAAGAATTCAGGTCCAAATAAGTTATCAGCTACTACTCCAAATTAAAACACTTTAAATGTATGTCATTGATATATATAATAATCATTGTCAACCCAACTCATTACATGTCCACTTCTCCCTTAGCACTTAGAGTTAACTATATTTCCTTTCTTCTCTTGGGTCACTTGGTGTGCAAGGGAAGGGATAGGGGCTAGAGAAAGCAAATATTTCATGGATAAAAGTGGTGAATTTCAAGGAAGGAGTGGGGGACCAGCCTTCTGCCTTATAAATCTCTTTGGTGCATTTCCAATATTTTGAGACTTCACTTAAGGGAGACTTTGTCTCATTATGTTCCTCTAATTCCCAACCACTCCAGGTCCTATTAATTGGAGGCACAGTACCTCCAAGGAATTCGCTATCAATAGCTGTTTCAAAAGACTCCAGTCACTGCTGGATATTTAGAAAAGGCTTGTCAGCCCTCCTTTCAAGAAGTGTCGACTAATACTCTCTTTAGTGTATTTGCACATATTTATCACTTCTCAGCAGTTCCAAATGTCCAAATGCACGCAAAGAAATGGGATGTTGAGTGAATCATTTCATTCCAAGAAGGTGCACTTCCTCTAGACTAGTCTGATAAAAGGAAGAATATCAAATTTTTCTGAAAAGAAGAGCATGTCACTCTTGCCTAACTTACTCCTTTTATTGTCCTTTGAAAAAGTGAGAGGACAGTGGCAGAGAAGGTTATATTCCAAGGGGCTATTGTAATAAAGTTCTTCTGTAATACAAAACTTTAAAATATGCTTAAGAAATCTTAATACTTTGGCTTTTATGGCACTTTTCACTTTCCCAACTTCCTTTCTCATCTATTAGAAGAAATATGTCAAACTAGGGATACTTTGGTCTGTTTTTAAGATACATGTGGGGTAAGTCTGGATCAGGAGAGTTATGCTAGGCCAGAGTTGAAGGACAAGCAAAAGTAGAGGTAAAGACAAAAGAGATTGGTGATTGGGTGTCAGTGTTCTGAGGAGGGGAAAAAAAATAGATACCCAGGAGTCACGGGTTTTGAAAACAAAGAGGTTGAGGGGCACGTGGGTGGCTCAGTCAGTTAAGCATCCAACTCTTGACCTCAGCTTGGGTCTTGATCTCAGGGTCATGAGACCCATGTGTTGGGCTTCACATTGGGCACAGAGCCTACTTTAAAAAGGGAGAGAGAAGGAGAGGGAGGTTGAATCTAGCAGAAAAGAAGATGTAAAATACCAAGATAGGGCCAACTGGAGTTAGGATTTATCATGGGAGTAAATGTCAGGCCGGGGATACAAAAATATTAAACCCCCAACTAATATTTTTCTCTCTCTGCCCCCTTTCATCCCTAAGTTAAATAATGGCAGAGACAAGTCTGTTAGAGGCTGGGGCCTCTGCAGCCTCCACAGCTGCAGCTCTGGAGAACTTACAGGTGGAAGCGAGTTGCTCTGTGTGCCTGGAGTATCTGAAGGAGCCTGTCATCATTGAGTGTGGGCACAACTTCTGCAAAGCTTGTATCACTCGCTGGTGGGAGGACCTAGAGAGGGACTTTCCTTGTCCTGTCTGTCGAAAAACATCCCGCTACCGCAGTCTTCGGCCTAATCGACAACTAGGCAGTATGGTGGAAATTGCCAAGCAGCTCCAGGCTGTCAAGCGGAAGATCCGAGATGAGAGCCTCTGCCCCCAGCACCATGAGGCCCTCAGCCTCTTTTGCTATGAGGATCAGGAGGCTGTATGTTTGATATGTGCAATTTCCCACACCCACCGGGCCCACACCGTCGTGCCACTGGATGATGCCACACAGGAGTACAAGGTGGGGAACCAGACACATGATGCCAATGTGGGACAAGAGGGAGGAGCGCAGAGGATGGGAGACTCCCTGGGTAGAGGATCCTAAGCTCCTGAGGGCAAGACTGCATCTGGCCTTACTCTCTAGTCCCTTCAAAGCTACATACACAGAGGGCACACTGTGCATCTGATCAGCTATCCTCAAGCATGAAGAAGAGCAGTTTTGAGGAGTGCCTCAAAATTGCTTTCTGACTTTTCATAACATTTGAGTCTTATGGGTGTATGCATGGTCTTACATCATTTTTCTTTAAATGAATGAAACCATTTGGAGATGATCAAACTTAGGAAGAATTGAAAGTGGTCTGGTTTCTTCATTCTGTCCTCCTGCTCAGAATGTTCCTTATTTTCCCATTGGTATTGGAAATACATAACATCAGTTTAGACTGATCCTCACCAGACTAAGCTGAATTCATCTGTCATTTACATCTTCCTAGATAATGGAAATGTGGCATCTGATTTAATTACTGTTGGGACACAGTGTATATATTTGAGTAATAGGAACTAAAGATTTTAATACTAGGCACTGAACAAGTATTTTGTTTAATTATGTCAATATTGGAAGCAAGATTTAAGGTGATTTACAGTGTAAGCAATAAACACTTTATATTTGCTGGTGGTTTGAGTTGGATGGGAGGACAAGTATAAAGGATATCAGAGTACAAAAGTCACTTTGACCATAATAGGCAGTCACTTGAGTAAGAAAGTGATAGGATTGGGGAAGGACATGGAGTTGCGGACAGCTGGACAACTGTGAGATTCAGTGAGAGGGAAGTTTGGTGGGTAAGGAGGATGATGGGGACAGGCTGGTGGCAGGAGGAGAGAGCAGAAGTTGACATCCCAAATGACAGGCAAAGAAGGGAGTAGAACCAAGAGGTGGAGAGATGGATAGGAAGCAAATAAATGGTTTAGGATAAATGGGTTAACCTCTGAATATAGGGTGTTCCAGCCAACCCCAAATGCCACCTCTCCCACTTCCCACCCTCAGGAAAAACTGCAGAAGTGCCTGGAGCCCCTGGAGCAGAAGCTGCAGGAGATTACCCGCTGCAAGTCCTCTGAGGAGAAGAAGCCGGGAGAGCTCAAGGTAAAGGCACAAGATTCCATTTGGGCTGCTCTGCAGGCGGTTAACTACACATTAACCACACATTATTTAATCTACCAGTCCTGATTCATTAGAAAAATGCTGTTCTCTCAAAAACAATGGCTTCTTTGTCACTATATGTTGCACTTAAATTATTTGTCATGAATTAAGTATTGAAGAGAAGGATGTTAGAGATGAAGGAAGGATGGACAGGACATCTTACATGTGGAGATTTGAGGGAGTTCATGCCCGTTGGTCTCCTTTTTTCTCGTAAAGAAGGGAGAGAGTAGGAATAGGAGTCCTTAGAGGGATTGAGGAGAGGAGAATTGGAAGGTCCACTGGGGAGAAAGAAAGAAGAAGCTGGCAAAGAGCTCCCAGAACTACCAGAGACTTTAGGCCCACCTTCTCTTAAGTTAGCCCAGGAATGCTAGATAATGTTAGTCCATTTCTAGATTATTCCTCTCTGCATCCTACATCTATAAGATCCTATCTATCCTTCAGGCAGGATGAAAGCCACTTCCTATGCAGCCTTCCTTGAAGCTTTAGAAATTAACTTTCTTAATTTGCATATAATTTTGGTTCTCTTTCATAGCATTACCATATTTGTAGCATGATAGTTTGGTATCTGACTTATTTTATTGGACAGTAAACAGTTCTTTAGTGGCAGTAATAACTAAATATTTATTGAGTCCCAGGTATTAATTCATTGGGTGCCATGACATTCCAAACTTACAGGGTTGTATTAGGTTTTAAGGTTCTGCCCAGGTTAGAGTTCTAAGAGTTCAGGACAATGAACATGTGAGACCTAGAGGAGCTATAAGACAAAGGAAAGGGAGTCCTGAAGGTCATCTTTAGCGAGGGTGAACTTAGATGCCTTGTAAAGTAGGTATTATTACCCCCAGTTATCTCAAGAGGAAATAAAACCTGAGTAAGTATCTAGTCCAAGATCACACAGCCAATATGTGGCAAAATCAGGGATACTAGCTCTGCATTTATCAATAAATATATATTAAACTTCCAAATTCTGTATTTGACACTGGGGAACAATGATGAACAAAAACACAGTCCCTGTCCTGCTTGAGCTTACAAATGAAGTGGAGAAAATAGATAATGACATGGCACAAAAAGCACAGTTGCAAATTCATAAGAAGACAAATAGAAATTGGACCTAATCATTAAAAGCATCCAGAAAAAACAATGAGTTCTTGGAGTTGAGATTTAGGGATCACCAGAAATTAAACACAAATTCGAAAATAATAGAAACACTAATTTTTTTAACAATGACAACATTTTGACAGAAAGCAAGTATTAAGTATTACTAAGTATACCTTAGTACTTTATATATTTGAATAAAGCAAGCTTTTGAATTTTTTAAATTTTTAACTAATTTTGATTGCAAAGGTGAACTTTAAAAAAAAGTTCTTTGTTCTTTTGGAGGGCTCCTGAGAAACTTAAAATATGTGAAAACGAAGCTTATTCCCAGTCTTAACTTTCCTGTTCCTGTTGATCACCTTCTTAAAGGTAAAGGATAAAGAGGGGAATAAAATTTTTTTAAAACCTTCTAAATGCTTGAGCAGAACTGTGATGATTTAAAACTTCAGAGGTCTCTAAAACTACCACCAACATTCCTTTTGTGACCATTTGAATTCTCCTTCCTACCTCTCCCTCATCCCTACTTCCAGAATCAGACCCAGTGCCCCCTTTTAAAAATAAATAATTAGTAATTAACCACACTGAAGTGAAAACTAGGCAAAATAGCTTATCTGCGTAATTTTAAAAACAGACTGCGCCACCCAAATACACCCACACAACATAAAGGAAAGTGATTTAGATAAAATCTGGTATATAAATATTTGGGCACGAATACCCTGAAAGACCTGCAGTGTGTTTTATCTTTGTATGTATACATGATGTCATAAACAATGCAACAAACACAGATTCAGACTGAAATAATTGCATAGTAATGTTGACAAGCACCACAAGCAACTTAGCTCTTGGTGACATAATTTTTCAAAATTATAAGTAACTTTTGGTAAAGTTCTAAGAAAAACAAAAAGCAGTCTTAGTTTTATTCAGCTGTTTCTGAAAAAAAAAAATTCAGGTGTATTAAAATTGGGTAAGGATTACTCTGTTTATGTATAAAATGACATTCAAATCCAGGTCTATGTTTTTAAATATACAGCAGAACATAGAAAATGGTGCAGGACTATGCATTGTCACAGAGTCATCTCACATATTGTAGTGCTACCAGCCTTACCAGAGTACCTCCAGTTAAGGCAAACAAAACAAAAAAAAACGCCCTTGTTTTCAAATTATCCATAGTGGGAAGTAACACCCCCATTAAGAACCATTGCCCTACATAGATAGAGTGAAAAAAAGAAAAGGGATTATGGGATTATATGAAAGATAGCCCTTTTGCTTCCTATTTACCACAGTTATGAATCCTGAATTCTACCCATACATCACCTGTCAATGTACACTAACACACAGAGACACACACACAGGAGAAAACTGTATTTTACTTGAGGATTAAGAAATAAAAATTCAGTTATTTTACCAGCATAAATGAGTTTATTCAGGAATAGCAGCAAATTGCAACTCAGGACAAGCAAGCTAAGGTGAAACCATAGGCAAGTCCAGAGAACAAAGAAGACCACTCTTTTATAGAGGAAAGGGGGTAATTGGGAAGGGCTGTTAGAAATGTTAGAAAGTCCTTGGAGGAAACTGGGAGTTCAGTTTAGTGACTTTTCATTGATTGGGTTGTGACAGTCTGTCACTGGCTGGGTTTATTGCCCTGCACAAAGAAAACCTTTTTTCCTCCTGCTGGGGTGGTAAAGATAGTAAGGACTTGCAAGGTGCATCTCTTCGATTGGGTCTAGAGTTGGCCAGTGGGAGGGCATGGGAGCTCCCCCTCCTGGCATCCTGACTGCCTTTTAGTGAGGTTTCCTTTTATTAATTTGCACAGGGTAAAAGTTGTAAGAATATATTTTGTTCCAGTGTGCACCTGAAAAGGCAACCATGGAATGAGAAGCAGCAGCAGCTCTAGAACTGGAGCTAGCCAGTGTCTGCTGAGAACTAACTTGAAATACAGAAATACCAGGCCTGTAAGGCCCATGCTGGCTTTGCAGCCCTTCTCTATTCACCCTCACTATTCACTGCCTTTCAGTCCCTACCTACTTTACTTCCAGAGTCCCAGTCTCTGCTTCTCTTTTCCTTTCCTCTTGGGTTTACTTTTCCCCATCAATCACGTGACACTTGGAGACTCCATCTGGACAGATCACTTATTGCAGTGGAGGTACAGAAGGAAGGACATACTTGCTGATAACCCTCAGAAAGTATTATGGCTGGTGTTTCAGTCCTATATTATCAAATTTCAGGAATGTTAGAGGTTTAATTCTGTGTAGTAGCTGAGAGAAAACATGTTTCAAATTTCAACTACTAATCAGAAACTTCTGGAACTGTCAGTTCTCTGAAGTAATTAAAACTATTTAACAGATTCTTCCCTGAAATCTATATACAGTTGACCCTTGAACAAGGTTAGGCGTGCCAACCCCTGTGCAGTGGAAAATCTGCATATAACTTTCGACTCTCCCAAAACTTAACTTTTTTATTAGCTTCAGAGGTAGAGTTTAGTGATTCATCAGTTGCATATAATACCCATTGCCTCATCACATCATGTGCCCTCCTTAATGCCCATCACTCAGTTACCCCATCCACCCATCTGCCTTTCCTCCAGAACCCCTCAGTTTGTTTTCTATGATTAAGAATTTCTTCTGGTTTGTCTCCCTCTCTGATTTTGTCTTATTTTATTTTCTGTCCCTTCCCCTATGATCCTCTGATTTGTTTCTTAAATTCCACAAATGAGTGAAGTCATATGATATCTCTCATTCCCTGACTGACTTATTTTGCTTAGCATAGTACCATCTAGTTCCATCCATGTCATTGAAAAACTTAATTCTTGGTGTTCACTTCGGCAGCACATATACTGAAAAACTTAACTCTTAATACCCTACTGTTGACCAGAAGCAGTACTGATGACATAAACAATGATATTCACCTATTTTATATATTATTGTATACTGTATCCTCACAATAAAATGAGCTAAAGTAAAGGAAATGTTAAGAAAATCATAAGGAAAAGAAAATACCTTTATGGTACTATACCATATTTATCAACAAAAATCCATGTATAAATGAACCCTCACAGTCCAAACCTGTATGATTCAACAGTCAACCGTATATATTTTGTAACAACCCATTACTAAAATCTTACTGATTCTGATATTTTCCAGTTGGTTCTCTGGTTTTTAGTGGGTAGATGTCTGGCAATAAACAAATGATTACCATCTTGTCTCTAACCTTCTAGTACTCACTACTTTCCTTTCCTTGATAAACTGCATTAGCCAGAACTTCAGAGTTGGGAATAGCAGATATATCTTGTATCTGAAATAGTAGATGTCATTATATTACCGAGTTCTTATATCTTGCATTTTTTTTTCACTAAATTATAGAAGGACAGGCTTTTTAAAAGTTAATCTCTCTAATGGTCTTCATTCCCGAGTAATCAGTAGGGGTAACAATGGGGATGGAGCCATTATTTACAGAAGGAAATTTCAATGGAGAAAAACATGAATGTCCTATGAAACTGTTTCCAATGACACTGGAAATCTGTGTTAATTCATACACATGGTGGGTAGGTAAGGGCCCCACTGGCCCTGCTAAATATAACACTTTTCCTCTTTTCTCAGAGACTAGTGGAGTGTCGCCGACAACAGATCTTAAAGGAATTTGAAGAGCTTCATAGGCGGCTGGATGAAGAGCAACAGATGTTGCTTTCACGACTGGAGGAGGAGGAACAAGACATCCTACAACGCCTCCGAGAAAATGCTGCTCATCTTGGAGACAAGCGCCGGGACCTGGCTCACTTGGCTGCTGAGGTGGAGGGCAAGTGCTTACAGTCGGGCTTCGAGATGCTTAAGGTTCGACCTTTGTCCCTGCATAGCTCCTCAGGTCAAGTGCAGTATAGGTTTGCACAGGCCATTCTGTCAACCTGGGATGCTCACTCTTCTGCTCTGCTTCTCTAATCCAGTTCTTCCTTCCAGACATACTCAAAGGATCTTTTTCTATAGAAAGGCTTCTTTGATTTCTCCCATCCCCTTCTAATCATTTGTGTTCTTATGTCTTGTGAACAATTATGTACTTAATTTGTACCAAAGAAAAAAATTCCCTTTGGAAGGAGGGAAATCGAGTCTGAATTAGTGAAAAAAACTTATACGTTAAAAATTATGTAAATGTAGTTGCCATTACTTTTAGGTCCTGGAACTTGACTTACGTAGTACTTAAAAAAAAATAGAAACCTAGTTTGAAGGACACTTGAAATTATGTATAAATAATATATTACTTTGATATGTAAATAATGCCTCTAAAATGTTTGAAGTAATTTGTTCTTTTATGCCGATGAATGGTGTTAGCAAGGCTGTAGGAAATATGTCTCTTATTTTAGGGATTAGATTACCAGCATTTGAATCAGTGAGGCTTCATTGTACATTTATCTGCATGTTATGTATTGCTTGGCACTTATTCTTGTGTCCCTTCATGTATGTGTGTTCTGCCTTCCATATTAAACTGGGAAATCCTTGGGGGGCAGAGATTTGTCTTCTTTGTCTTCTGAACCCCAAGTATTCACAAATCAAGATTGGCACACGGTTCTAAATGTTTATTAACCAGTACCAGACGGGGATAACAAACAGCAACAGGAAAGTGATTCATTCCTATGGCACCAGTCTGTACTGATCCTCAAGGGAGACAGGTGTGTGGTTGGTACTTGGGGGACAGAGTAAAGAGCGGACACAATCCCTGTCCCTTGCATTGAGCTCCCAGTGTCCTTGAGGAGCAAGACAAAGACACAAGAAACCATTTGGAAGTGATGGCAAATTACCAAGCTTCATGTTAACCAAAAGTTGAAAATGGGGATCAGGTTGGCAGGGATGTACTCAGATCCCTCTGGAGCTCTTCCATTTGCATTGTGACCCACAGCTTGCCCTATTTCTATTTGATAGAAATAAAATCTAGGACTTTGGGGAGGAAGGGAAACCTTTTGCCTTTAGGACCCTTGACTACCAGGACCAATATTGCTTTCTTTTCTCCTTCCCTCTAGGATGTCAAAAGTACCCTGGAAAAGTAAGTGATTCTTGCATCTCTTTGAGTGAGTTAGGTGTTGGCTTAGAGACCAGGAGTACAGTAAAGAGGGGAGACAGACAAGAAAGCCAGGCAGTGTCTGGGTAGGATGTGGGAGAATGTTCATTGCATCCATGAAGCCAGTTAGAGAGCAAATCACTGGGAGTAATAGATGTTACCTTTTCCCCTTTAAGCATCAGGACTAACCTAGTAAGGAAGTACCAAGATAATGTAGAACCATATTCTCCCTATGCCTGTGGATGGAAATGTGTCCAAACAATACAGACAAAGGAGGGGTTGGGAGAGTGGGGAGAGTGATTACCCACTTGCATGAAATACAGCCATTCCCCCAGAAAGTTCTGAGATTCATTCTTAAAATAAGGCTGTGTCCAGGGGGCCATGTGGCTCTCCATAGATTGGCAAAAGAAAGCAGTAAGTGAGTACTTGTCTTCAGAGAGGAGGGAGAAAGTGGGAGGATGGAGAATTTTAGTTTCTCCCTAAAAATGGCAATATCTGCATACTCACTCCTCTGGAGCTTCCCTTGACCCTGCCCTTTCTTCCCCTATCTCCCTATCCCTCCTAGATGTGAGAAGGTGAAGACCATGGAGGTGACTTCAGTGTCCATAGAGCTGGAAAAGAACTTCAGCAATTTCCCCCGACAGTACTTTGCCCTAAGGAAAATCCTTAAACAGCTAATTGGTGAGTTGTTCCCAAAAGTAAACTAGTAGGGGGAATCAGCAGAGAAGAAAGTCTTTAGGTCCCACTTTATCTGGGCTTCACTTACCTCATCTGTCACTTTTTGTGCCCATAGCCACATCCATCTCTTTTCTTGGCTTTCAGTCTCACTGTCATCTACTCTTAGGCCCACACTTTTCTAAATAGGCACCCAGAGAGGTTAAATAATATGCCTGAACATGTTCCCCCTTGAGAGTAAGAGGGAGAATCATTAACATTTACTCAGAGAAAATAGTCTCAAACCAGAACTGTTCCAGATACATGGTCACCCTGTCCCTAGACCAAAATGCTATCTGCTGTGTATCCTTAACATTTTCTGTTCTTTCTGGCCCTTAAACTATGACTTGTGCTTCTTCATATAGTGAGATGATGTCACAGGGGGGTGGACAAGGGTTAGACAGGAGCCTAAACCATCAGCCTTTGCTGAATCAAGAGCTCATTACTTGTTTATTTTAGGGCCAGGATGAGAAGGGATGCCATTGTTCCCTCCTCTCCCGTAGATGACACCATAGATTGAGAAAGTTAACCAAATCACGGTGTTCTGGGGACCTTTAAGGAAGCAGGCTCTGTAAAGGCAGGCTGGAAGAGTGAGGCAGGGGCATTTAGCTATTCCCATCCTCATCTAGCTCCCCACTCTGGCTTCTCCCGCCAGCGGATGTGACCCTGGACCCAGAGACTGCTCACCCTAACCTAGTCCTGTCAGAAGATCGTAAGAGCGTCAAGTTTGTGGAAACAAGACTCCGGGATCTCCCTGACACACCACGGCGGTTCACCTTCTACCCTTGTGTCCTGGCTACTGAGGGCTTCACCTCAGGCCGACACTACTGGGAGGTGGAGGTGGGTGATAAGACCCACTGGGCAGTGGGCGTGTGCCGGGACTCTGTGAGCCGAAAGGGCGAGCTGACTCCACTCCCTGAGACTGGCTACTGGCGGGTGCGGCTGTGGAACGGGGACAAATATGCAGCCACCACCACGCCTTTTACCCCTTTGCACATCAAGGTGAAACCCAAGAGGGTGGGCATATTCCTTGACTATGAGGCTGGCACGCTGTCTTTTTACAATGTCACAGACCGCTCTCATATCTACACTTTTACTGATACTTTTACTGAGAAACTTTGGCCCCTCTTCTATCCAGGCATCCGGGCTGGTCGGAAGAATGCTGCACCACTTACTATCAGGCCCCCAACAGATTGGGAGTGACAGGTAGGGATGTGGGGATACTTGGAGTGAGTCAGGGTCAAGAGCTATGGGCCTTCCTTCTTGTGACCTGCTGGAATGTCTTTGTGTCTACCTGGTTCCAGTCCTTCACTGTCTAGGAGAAGCACCTTGGTTTCTAGAATGGTTTATATGGAGAAGTAGGTAGGACTGGTCTGGGATGAGAGCAGAGCTGTGTCTCCCTCCTAAGTGTTAGGGTGGGGAGCTCGTTCCCAGGGGTTGTCTCCCCTGAAGTCCATCAGGTTTTCTATTGCACATGGATAGGTTAGGAAGGAAGGGAGAGGCTTTTCCAGAAACAAAAAGTCTATGGGAGGGTCTGACTTGCTCAAAACCAGAAGAGGAAACAGAAACCCCTGTACATCCTTTTAGGGGTTCTTTGACCCAGGATGGTCTTACTTCTTGAAGAAGATCAGAGGGGTCTGTGTACCTCTAGATTAAAATAAAAACGAATGTTAGCTGCCCTTATGGGTCTAGAAGTTAAGGAGTTTTTTTGAGGACAGAGATTGAGCATCAAGAAGATTAGAAAGAAAGGAAAGGGGCTAAAGGAACAGATTCCTAGAGACTAATGAAGGGTTTCTTTGGTCTTCCATTCCCAGAGTAAGTTGCCATTATGAGTAGGATTGGCCAGAGGTAGGAATGTGGGGAAGAGAGAGTGAGAAGAAAAGAGAGGAGAATGCAGGTCCCTACCTCAGCCTTCAGCAAAGCTGGCCTAGTGCCTGCCTCCTTAGAGTTGGTTATCTCCAAGAAGTTGGTCACTCACCTTTCTCCTGCAGAGATGAGGTACCAGAGACCCTTCAAGACACATCTACCCTTATATTGCGTTCCCAAGGGAACCTGGAAAAGACAGTCAGGTATTAGAGGAAAGACAAAGGCTTTTCTATCCAAAGCCCTGGCCTTAAAGAATGTTACTAAGCAGCTGCTCCCAAGTTGTCAGCCTTGTTACTTGGCTAAGGTGTTCAAGCCAAAAAGGGAGAAAGGAAATGGAGTCTTTCTCACCCTGAGGACAGGGTAGAAGAGAGAGTGTGTAGAGGGGTGGGTCAGATAGGCAACTTCCTGTAGCCTGTGTGCATATGGCCTGGAACTGTTGTTCACAGGAGCCAGTCTTTTCTTATTTGTTGCCATCCTTCACCTTTTGCCATTTCCCCTATCAGAGAATGTAAATCATTTTAACATTAGGCCAAAATAAACAACTTATAGGGTACACATGTTGTCAAAAAAGGTTACAGCAATGCATGCCAAACCAAACAAATGATATGGAATATCTGCTATTTGGATGATCAGGGGTTCACAGAAGATTGGGACAAGAAACTGTAATTTATTGAGGGTGTTTCAATTCCTCCTACCACCTCAACAGGACTTTGTCCAGACTCTCCTCTTACCTTTGTGCCTTGACTGTGGTTCTTTGTGGCAAGATGCTTTGGTTGGTAAAACATAATATGGAACAAAGGATCCACTGAAGTGATCTCTGTGTTGTGTGGTAATTTGATGGTGACCCTGTATTGATGTGTAAGGATCACTGGTGTTAAGAATGCACATTCCTGGGGTTCATCCTTGGTGATTTGATCAAGATCTGGGATGGGTCTGGATGTCTACATTTTAAACATATACCTCATTTGAATGTAGGGACCCTTGTGAAATTAATCCCAGAGGAGGTTTTGGCCATTTCTTCCGAGCTGAAAAGCCTGGCTCCCTCTGGCCTGATGGGGTTTGAGAAGGGAGAGAGCCTTCTTCTCTCCTGACTTAATGCTGCCCTCTCCCTGTCTTGGAGTTCATTCATGTTCTGCCCTCCAGCCCATATACATCTACTTCTGACTTGAGGAACTGGTGGTCATGAACTATGAGGCAAAGGTAAACAAAGGATGTCAAACAGAACAAACCAGAGACAGAAGTCAGAGTAAGAGATATGAAGTATATGCATAGAATGGAGAAGGCAGGGGAGGGGAGAGTTTGAGGGGCAGGAGATACTATCAAAAGTTTCTGTGCTCCAGTACCTAAGACTAGAAGTTAGCTAAGATCACCCTGCTGTGCGCTGCATAATAGGAAGTGGGGTTTTGTTTTGTTTTGTTTGCTTTTTTGTAAGTGAAAAAGAATGGGAATAAGCTGTGCTTCCTCCTTCCCTCGACCCCCAGGGATGATCCTTTCCAATTTCACTTCCCCTGGTACCAGTGCTTTTTTGGAATGCATGACTTCTTTTCCTTCAGTGTGTAATCTTCCAGGCATCTGCCTTTAGCTCCAAGGCAGTAGGGCAGAAGTTGTAGCTGGGTGTAAGTTGCACATAACCATCTCCCCAACCTATCAGCATGAAGAGACCAGTCTTCTGTCCTCAAGATGTTTCGCAGTTTAAGATATGCTCCTGTTCACTAGCCTTTCCTACCTAGTATAATTGATCATGGGCTCAAGGAAGACTAGAAGGAAGCCAAATCTCCGAAAGGGACCCTGGACTTGGATTGTAGGGGTGGGTAGGGGTTTACAAACAGCTGGGGTCTGTGAGGCCGCAGGGCGGCGCCATAGTGTAAGTATGGCGGAGGGAGGCTCGTGGGTCCCGGAACTACACTTCCCAGGAGGCCATCCGCGGGCGCTCGGGGCGGGGCTCCCGGAGGGGCGGGGCCTGCGTCCGCTCGTGCGGGAGGGCTAGCGCGGCGCCGATGGCTGGGCCGGTGAAGGACCGCGAGGCCTTCCAGAGGCTCAGCTTCTTGTACCAGGTGAGTCGGCGTCGGGGGCGCACGGGGAGGCGGCCGGTGTGGCGGGCCACAGAGCAACGGTTTCCCTCCCCCAGGCCGCACACTGTGTCCTTGCGCAGGACCCCAACAACCAGGCGCTAGCGAGGTTTTACTGCCACACGGAGAGGACCATCGCCAAGCGGCTTGTCTTGCGGCGGTGAGACGGTCCCGGACCCTGGCGGCGGGCGGGATGCGGGCAGAGTGGGAGCGGGGAGAGCGGGCGGAGCGATCGGACCATCCCCTCGGCCCACAGGGACCCCTCGGTGAAGAGGACCCTCTGTAGAGGCTGCTCTTCCCTCCTCGTCCCGGGCCTCACCTGCACCCAGCGCCAGAGACGTGAGTGCTCGCAGGGGTGTTGGGTGACTGAGGAGCGGCGGGGGGGGGGGGGGGGGGGGGACCCCGCCCTTCCTTCGATGGGCGTCTGGCGCGGGATTCACAGCGGCCTTACACAGCAGGTGTGTTCAGTCGCTAACTCGGTTTAGACGAACTAAGGTCTGGGCGGTAGGGAAGTGATGCGGCCGTGGGAGGCAACGCACCCCCATCCGTACCTTTATCTTGCATGCTGGAGCGCAGGATTCACATCAGCTTTACTTCATTTACTTCATTTACTCATTCAGCAGGTTATTTGTTTTTCTAAGATGTCTGAAGTATTGTACAAAATGGACTGTTGTCACTGAAATCATAAGATAGACTAAGAAGCAAGAGTAGTGTAGAAAGATGCTTTCCGGGAATCCCCGGGTGGCTCAGCGGTTCAGCGCCTGCCTTTGGCCCAGGGGTCTCGGGATCGAGTCCCGCGTCAGGCTCCCGGGCTCCCGGCATGGAGCCAGAAAAATGCTTTACTTAGGGATGTAAAATCCTTAATTACTTACACCAGTAGTGGTGTGGTTCATGATAAGCAAAAGGAGTGAGAGATGGAAATTCTGGGCATGTGTGAGGATTCTGAGACAAGTTTGTGGTGTCAAGGAGACCAGAGTTCAGGGTACTAGAGTTTGAGGTAGGCAAGGGCAAAACATGAGGCTAGAGAAGGAAATAGGGCAGATCTTGAAGAGGCTTGTTAAGGGGTTTGGACTTTATCTTAAGGGATACCAAAGAAATTGACAGACTTTAAGCAGGGGTAAGATAAATTTGTATTCAAAGTTGGGGAGTGTTGGAATTCCTACCAAATAACAGTGGAGGCAAAACTGGGTGCGGGAAACCTTTTCTTCTCTTAAACCTGGGCACTCCCCTGCCCCTACTTTTACCTCAGGCTGTAGGGGACAGCGCTGGACAGTACAGACTTGCCTAACATGCGAGCGCAGCCAGCGTTTCCTCAATGATCCTGATCATCTGCTCTGGGCAGACCGGCCTGAGGCCCAGCTGGGGAACCAGGCAGGTGAGAGGTTGGTAGAGAAAAACTGGGGATGCCCCAGGAAGATAGGGGTGATGGAGGGCATAGAGCTGAAGAGGACGCATTGGATTCTGGATTGCTGTGAGAGTGCTACAATCTTAAAAAACTCAAATTCTCATCTACCCAGATCTCAAACCACCACAACCCCTACCAAACGCAGCCCACCCCATTCCAGCCCACCTCCCTGAGGAGAAAGTGCAGCCTCAGAGCTCCAGTCACCATTGATGGATTCACCCTTTCAAATAAAGTATAATTGTGTTTCACTTTATGTGCTTCTGAGAGTGTTTCAGCTCTGCATTCTGTTTTTCCTGTTTCAGTTTGTATTTCTCTATCACTGGCTAACCTCCCTGTCTTTGCCAATGCTCATTCCTACCATTCAGAGATCCTGATTTCCATAGACCACTTGACCCCACTTAGCAGCTTCCATTTCCAGGGCCCTGATCCTAGTGTTCCTTCATCCTGCTTTTCAGTACAGTGCCACATTTGGAACTCAGGATCTAGGGTTGTGTGTAAGAGCTTGAGCCTTCATAGAGCAATGCTTCATAGAGCATTTTTTATATAGGGAGCCTAACTATTGACTAAGGGGCTAGACATACTACTGATGCACTGATGTTGTTTTTAAACAAGGGAAAAAGTTCAGGGGATCAGAGTGGTTTCTGATCCTCTCTCAGAATTGGTCTCTCCCAATTTCTTGGTTTTCTATAAAATCCTAGTAAGGGAAATTGTGCAAACGTGAACTGACAGGGTCAGAGCTGCTAATGAAAGGACACTGGTGGACACTACACAAGTATGCCCCATAGGTAAACTTGCAGAGTTTTCTTGAGAATGAGTAAACAACAAATTGTTTTATTTGATATCTCTAAGGAACTTATTCAAAGACAGGATTTCAGACTGACCTCTCTGCTAGGTACCAGCTAATTGATTTACCTGAAACATATACAAATAAAACTCACTATTCTCAGAATGCAATGTTTTTCTTCCCTTTTTCTTGCAAATACTGTGTTGTACTTATATATTGCTGCATAAAAATCACTGCATAATGTGAATTCAAACAACAATGATTCTGTGGACTAAGCTGTCTGAGAGTTTGGCTGGGTAGTAATCTCCTTTTCCATATGGCATCAGCTGGAGTCACTCAGCTGCGTTTAGCTGGTGGCTGTGGCACCTGATCTGGATGAACCAAGAAGCTCTATTTGCATTGTTTGGATGTCCTGACAGCTTGGCTGTCTCAGAGTTGTTGGACCTTTTTTTTTTTTTTTTAAAGATTTTATTTATTTATTCATGAGAGCACACAGGCAGAAACACAGGCAGAGGGAGAAGCAGGCTCCATGCAGGGAGCCCGACATGGGACTTGATCCCGGGTCTCCAGGATCATGCCCTGGGCTAAAGGCAGCGCTAAACCGCTGGGCCACTGGGGTTCCCCTGTTGGACCTATTAAATGCTCTCTGGCTTCCACAGAGAGCATTTCAAGAGGACCAGCTCCAAGGTGCAAGTGCTTATCAAGCCTCAGTTCTTTAAATTTTTTTCTTTAAAGCTTTTATTTATTCAGGACAGACAGAGAGAGATAGGCAGAGATACAGGCAGAGAGAATCAGGCTCCATGCAGGGAGCCTGATGTGGAACTCGAGCCCGGGTCTCCAGGATCACACCCCCGGCCGAAGGCGGCGCCAAACTGCTAGGTCACCCCAGCTACCCTCAAGCCTCTGTTCTTATCACACTTGCTAATATCCCCTTGACAAAGCATGTCAGGTAACCAAGTCCAGATTCAACATGGAAGGGGCTCTCCTGGGGCATGAACACTGCAGGGGGTGGGGGAGAGGGGTTAGGGTTAGGGTTCAGGGTTAAGTTTCGGGTTAGGGGTTAGGGATTAGGGTTAGGGTTTGGGATTAGCGTTAGTGTTAGGGTTAGGGGTAAGGGTTAAGTTAGGGTTAGGGTTAGGGGTAAGGGTTAGAGTTAGGGTTAGGGTTAGGGGTTAGGGTAAGGGGTTAGGGTTAGGGGTTAGGATTAGGGTTAGGGGTTAGGATTAGGGTTAGGGGTAGGGTTGGGGTTAGGGGTAGGGCTAGGGTTAGGGGTTAGGGATAGGGGTAAAGGTTAAGGTTAGGGTTAGGGGTTAGGGTTAACTTGGCTGCACCCATGAGTCTCACTTCTGAGCTCATTGGCTCGCTCTTGCACACTAGATCTGATTATTGGCTAAATTTGTTTTGAGGAGTCTGCTTCTCTCTCTGCTGCTTCCCTGCTCACATTCTGTGTGTGTGTGTGTGAAATAAAATCTTTTTTTTTTTTTAAGATTTTATTCATTTATTCATGAGAGACACACAGAGAGAGAGAATGGTGCAGGGACACAAGCAGAGGGAGAAGTAGGCCTCGTGAAGGGAGCCTGCCATGGGACTCGATTCCAGGTCTCCAGGATCATGCCCTGGGCTGAAGGTGGCGCTAAACCACTGAGCCACCCAGGCTGCCCAATAAAATCTTTAAAAAATATCAGTGAGGGTGACAAAACATGAGAGACACCTGACTCTAGGAAATGAACAAGGGGTAGTGTAAGGGGAAGTGGGCAGGGGGTTAGGGTGACTGGGTGATGGGCACTGAGGGGGGCACTTGGCAGGATGAGCACTGGGTGTTATGCTGTATGTTGGCAAATTGAACTCCAATAAAAAAATAAAAATAAAAAGTTTTCCATTACTTTCTATTTCATAAACAGCTTCAGAAAAATAGGTATTAATTTTCTTTAAATGTGTGTTAGAAATCTGATGGGAGGCCATCTGGCCCTGGACTGTTGTTTGTTAGATGATTTTTGATTACTGATTCAATTTCTTTGCTGAATATAGGTCTGGTCATGTTTTCTTTTCCTTCCTGTTTTAGTTTTGGTTGTTTATATGTTTCTATGAATGCCTCTATTTCTTTCAGATTATCTAATTTGTTGGCATATAGTTGCTCATAATATGGTCTTATAATTGTATTTCTTTGGTATTGGTTGTGACCTTCCCTCTTTCATTTATGATTTTCTTTCTTTCCTTTCCTTTTTCTCTTTCCTTTTTCTCTTTCCTTTCCTTTTTGATACATCTGGCTAGGAGTTTATCGATCTTATTAATTCTTTCAGAGAACCAGCTCCTAGTTTCATTAATCTGTTCTATTGTTATTTTTGTTTCCACATCATTGATTTCTTCTCTAGTCTTTATTATTTCTCTTCTGCTGGATTTAGACTGTATATGCTGTTCTTTTTCCAGCTCCTTTAGGTGTAAGGCTAGGTTGCGTACGTGAGACTTCTTGCTTCTTGAGTATTGCTATATACTTCCCTCCTAGGATCACTTTTGCTATTTCCCAGAGGTCTTGAATGTGTTTTCATTTTCATTTGTGTCCACATATTTTTACTAATTCCTCTTTAATTTCCTGGTTAACCAATTCATTCTTTAGTAGGATGCTTTTTAACTTCCATTTTTTTGTAGTCCTTCCAAATTTTACCTTGTATTGACTTCAAGTTTCATGGCATTGCATAAAAACCAAGTACTTCTAGCATAGCATTTGAAAATAGCATGGTATGATCTCAGTCTTTCTGTAAGCAGTTGAGACCTGAGTTGTGACCCAGTATGTGATCTGTTCTGGAGAATGTTCCATATGCAATCAAGAAGAATATGTATTCTATTGCTTTAGTTTGAAATGTACTAAATATGTCATGAAGTCCTTCTGGTCCAATGTGTCATTCAAAGCCATTGATTCCTTATTGATCTTCTGCTTAGATGATCTGTCCATTGCTGTGAGTGAGGTGTTAAAGTCCCCTACTGGGGCAGCCCCGGTGGCCCAGCGGTTTAGCGCCGCCTGCAGACCAGGGCGTGATCCTGGAGACCCTGGATCGAGTCCCACGTCAGGCTCTCTGCATGGAGCCTGCTTCTCCCTCTGCCTGTGTCTCTGCCTCTCTCTCTCTCTCTCTGCATCTCTATGAATAAATAAATAAAATAAAATAAAAAAAGTCCCCTACTGTTAGGCATTACCATCAGTGTGTTTCCTTAAGTTTGTTATTAATTGGTTTATATAACTGGCTACTCCCAAATTAGGGACATAAATACTTATTTACAATTGTTAGATCTTCTTGCAGGATAGATATAGTGATATAGTGTCCTTCTTCAAGTCTTATTACAGTCTTTGGTTTAAAATGTTTCTCTGGGGATCCCTGGGTGGCGCAGCGGTTTGGCGCCTGCCTTTGGCCCAGGGCGCGATTCTGGAGACCCGGGATCGAATCCCACGTCAGGCTCCCGGTGCATGGAGCCTGCTTCTCCCTCTGCCTGTGTCTCTGCCTCTCTCTCTCTCTCTCTCTGTATGACTATCATAAATAAATAATAATAAAAAATAAATAAATAAATAAATAAAATGTTTCTCTGATGTGAGGATGGCTACTTTAGCTTTCTTTTGATGTCCACTAATATGATAAATGATTCTCTACACCTCACTTTCAATCTGGAGGTGTCTTTGGGTCTAAAATAAGTCTCATGTAAGCAGCATATCAATGGGTCTTGTCTTGTTATTCTGTCTTTTGATTTGATCATTGAGTCCATTTACATTCAAAGTAATTACTGAAAGATGTGAACTTAGTGCCTTTGTATTACCTGTAAAGTCACTGTTATTGTAGATTTTCTCTGTTCCTTTCTGGTCTGTGTTACTTTTGGGCTCTCTCTCTGATCAAAGGATCCCCTTTAATATTTCTTGCAGGGTTGGTTTAGTGTTTACAAGTTCCTTTAGTTTTTGTTTGTCTGGATACTCTTATCTATCCCTCTAATATGAATGACGACCTTGCTGGATAAAGTATTCTTGACTGCATATTTTTCCCATTTACCACATTGCATTTTTAACTGGAGTCCTTTCTGGCCTGGTAGGTTTCTCTAGACAGGTCTGCTGCCATCCTTATGTTTCTACCCTTGTAGGTAATGATCTCTTGTTCTGAGCTGCTTTCAGGATTTTCTCTTTATTTCTGAAATTTTCAACCTTCATTATAATATGTCAAAGTGTTGACCTGTTTTTGTTACTTTGAAGGGAATTCTCTGAGCCTCTTAGACTTGAATGCCTATTTCCTTCCCCAGATTAGGGAAGTTCTCAGCTATAATTTCCACAAATAAACCTTCTGCTCTTTTCCTGCTCTTCTTCTGGGACTCTATAATATGGACATTTTTTTCTCTTTATGTAAATCACTATTTTCCCTCAGTATGCCTTCCTGATCTAATAGTTTCTTTCTATCCTCTTTTCAGCCTTTCATTTTCCATCATTTTATCTTCTATATCATTTGTCTCAATACTCTGATTCATTGGCCTCCACATTGGACTGCGTCTTAGTAATAGCATCCTTAATTTTGGCCTGACTGGATTATAGTTCTTTTACTTCTAAAGTAAGGGATTCTCTAGTATCTTCTATGCTTTTTTCAAGCCCTGCTAGTCTCTCTATAATTTTTTTTTTTTTTTTAATTCTCATTGAGGTCAGCCCGGGTGGCTCAGCGGTTTAGCGCTGCCTTCGGCCCAGGGCCTGATCCTGGAGTCCCGGGATCGAGTCCCACATCGGGCTCCCTGTGTGGAGCCTGCTTCTCCCTCCGCCTGTGTTTCTGCCTCTGTGTGTGTGTGTGTGTGTGTGTGTGTGTGTGTCTCATGAATAAATAAATAAAATCTTTAAAAAATAAAAATAAAATAAAATTCTCATTGAGATATCTTACTTATACCCTTAATGATTAAATCCCTGGCTGTGAATACTACCTCCTGGTCTTTCTTTTGGGGCGAATCTCTCCATCTCCTCATTTTGTCTAGAAAAGAAAAGAAGAAAGTAAAAGAAAACAAAAGCAAACAAAACCCAAAAGATTAGATCCTGGGTGTGTTTTTGTCTGCTTGTTAAAAGAAACTAGATCCCGAAATAAGAAAAAAGAAAGGAAGACTAGGGCAGCCCTGGTGGCCCAGCGGTTTAGTGGCACCTTCAGTGCAGGGCGTGATCCTGGAGATCCCGGGGTCAAGTCCCACGTCAGGCTCCCTGCGTGGAGCCTGCTTCTCCCTCTGCCTGTGTCTCTACCTCTCTCTCCTTCTGTGTCTCTCATGAATAAAGAAAAAATAAAATCTTAAAAAAAAAAAAAAGATGAAACAGACAAACTCACCCCAAAAGAAAGAACTAGAATACAAAACAACAATAATAAAGATACTAGCTGGGCTTGACTAAAACATAGAAGACACTAGAAAATCCCTTTAGTGTAGAAATAAAAGAATGAAAATCTAATCAAGCTGAAATTTAAAATGCTAGTACTGAGATGCAGTACAAATGGAGTCTCTGACAAGGATAAATGAGGCAGAAGAGAGTTCAGGATATAGAGGACAAAATGGTGGAAAACAAGGAAGCTGAGAAAAACAACTACTGGGTCATGAAGGGAGACTATTTTTTTTTTTTAAAGATTTTTTTAAAAGATTTTATTTATTTATTCATAGAGACAGAGAGAGAGGCAGAGACACAGGCAGAGGGAGAAGCAGGCATCACACAGAGAGCCTGACGTGGGACTCGACCCAGGTTCTCCAGGATCACGCCCCGGGCTGCAGGCAGCGCTAAACCGCTGTGCCACCGGGGCTGCCCAAGGGAAGACTTTAAAAATTAGTGATACTGGGGCGCCTGGGTGGCTCAGTGGTTGAGCGTCTGTCTTCAGCTCAGGGAGTGATCCTAGGGTCTTAGGATCAAGTCCCATATCAGGCCCCCTGCGAGAAGCCTGCTTCTCCCTCTGCCTATATTCCTGACTCTCTCTCTCTCTCTCTCTCTCTTTGTGTCTCATGAATAAATATAATCCTAAAAAAATAATGATACCATAAAGCAAAATAATATCCAAATAATTGGGGTCCTAGAAGATAAAGAGAGGGAGGAGGGCAGAAAGTTTATTTGGCCAGATTATAGCTGAGAACATCCCTAATCTGGGGACAGAAACAGGCATTCTAGTACAAAAAATACAGAGAACCGCCCTCAAAAAAATAAAAATAAGTCAACACCTCAACATAGTATAGTGAAGCTTGCAAATTTAAGAGATAAAGAGAAAATCCTAAAATTATATATATATATATATTATATATATTATATATATTATATATATATATATAATAAAAAAGAAAATCCTAAAAGCAGCTCAGGACAAGAAGCCCTTAAGCTACAAGGGTGGAAACATAAGGCTGGCAGCAGACTGTCTAGAGAAACCTAGCAGGCTAGAAAGGACCCAATTATAAATTCAATGTGGTAAACTGGAAAAATATGCAGTCAAGAATATCTTATCCATCAAGGCTGTTATTCAGAATAAAAGGTGAGATAAAGAGCAGGACTTCAAAAACAGAAGGAACTTGTAAACACTAAACCAGTCCTAAGAAATATTAAAGGGGATCCTTTCAGCAGACAGCCCAAAAGTATGAAAAACCAGAAAGGAACAGACAAATTACAAGAACCATGACTTTACAGCATACAATGGTACTGAATTCATAACTTTCAATAGTGACTCTGAATATAAATAGACAAAATGCTCTATTCAAAAGGCACAGGATATCAGATTGGATTTTTGAAAAATAGAAAAAGCAGACACATCAATAAGCTGTATACAAGAGGCTCATTTCAGACCCAAAGACACCTCCAGAGTGAAAGCAAGGGGTTGGAGAACCATTTGCCATACTAATACAGCTCCAGAAAGCTGGAGTAGTAATCCTTATGTCAGACAAATTAGATTTAAACCAAAGACTGTAATAAGAGATGAAGGAGGACACTATATCATAATAAAAGACTATAACAAGATGATCTAACAATTTTAAGTATTTATGCCCCTAACTGAGGAGCATCCAATTATATAACCCAATTAATAACAAGATTAAAGAAATACATTGATACTAATACAATACTAGTCGGGGACTTTAATACCCTACTCACAGTAATGCAAGTAAGCAGATCAATAAGGAACCAATGGCTGTGAATGACACACTGAACCAGATGGACTTCACGGATATATTCAGAGCACTCTATCATAAAGCAAGAGAATACATATTCTTCTTGAGTGTACATAGAAGATTCTCCAGAATAAATCACATACTGGGTCGCAAATCAGATCTCAAGTGATACAAAAAGACTGGGAATATTCCCTGCATATTTTCAGACCACGATACATTAAAACTTGAACTCAATCACAAGAGAACATTTGGAAGGACACAAATACATAGAGGTTAAAGAGTATCTTATTAAAGAATGAATGGGGGATGCCTGGGTGGCTCAGCAATTAAATGACTGCCTTCATTCAGCTCAGGGTATGATCCTGGGTCTGGGGATCAAGTCCTTCATCGGGCTCCCTGTGAGGAGCCTGCTTTTCCCTCTGCCTGTGTCTCTGCCTCTCTTTGTGTGTCTCTCATGAATAAATAAATAAAATCTTTTTTTAAAAAAATGAATGAATGGGTTAGCGGAGAGGCAAGATGGTGTAAGAGTAGGGGGTCCTCATTTCATCTGGTCCCCTAAAGTTAGCAAGATAACTTTCATACCATCCTGTACCCCTACGAATTCAACCTGAGATGTAAAGAAAGAATTGCTGGAATTCTACAAATAGAAAAGTGACCACTTTTTGCAAGGTAGTAGGAGTTCGGAGAAGAGAAATGGAGGGGATATATCAGAAGATAAATGGCGAGGGGAAGGGAGCCTTTATTTTTTTTTTTTTAATTTTTATTTATTTATGATAGTCACAGAGAGATAGAGAGAGGCAGAGACACAGGCAGAGGGAGAAGCAGGCTCCATGCACCGGGAGCCCGACGTGGGATTCGATCCCGGGTCTCCAGGATCGCGCCCTGGGCCAAAGGCAGGCGCCAAACTGCTGCGCCACCCAGGGATCCCATAAGCCTCCTGCGGGAAAGTGGTATTCAGCCTTGGACCTCAAAAGTCAGACCTTTAGAAATCTCCTGTGAGAGAACTCCCTGCCTGAAAGGTGGTCAGTGGTGAAGTGGGGCAGAATTGCAGATGGAACAGTGGGGTCTCAGTATTCCTGGAGGAACAGAAAGAACAGAGGCACCCGAACCAGCAGAGTTCCCAAGCATTGGAGCTGGGAAATGGGTTTAGGTCAGGGAAGCCTGGGAGAAGGCTCAGCTTGTTGTGCCATAAACTTTGAACTAGGGCAGATTGGGTAACTGGTCTCCATGTTGGGTCCCTGCAAAGGACTGGAACACAGTGCCTGTGCCTTTCTCTGGGAAAGGCAGAGTGGGTGCACAGTCAACTGGCTGAACGCTGTCAGAGCCAGGGTCTTGCAATGAACAGAATGAGGGCAACCCTCCACTTCCTCCAGGAGGGATGGACAGAGTTAAGTGCATGCACAAGCAAACAAAAGCTCCCCCTGCCGGGGCCCTGCAAATTGCATAAACCAGGATCACCCCACCTGCCCCTGGGGAGGATCTGACTGGGTTAGCACCATAGGAGTCTGCAGAATTTGGTACACAATGTGACCACAACTCTGGGGCTAGCGACTAGAGCGTGGAAATTCTTATTTTTCCTTTCACCCTCAGAAGAGGCACAGAAAGCCTCAGGGAACAAAAGCCTCATACAGCAAAGAGCTTACACTGAGCCCTACCACCTGGCAAGGGGTGATACAACTCCACCCAGGCAAAGACCCCTCCCCCAGAAGACCATCTAGAACAGGTGAACAGCAAGTTTACTAACCAAACAAGACTGGAAAACTCCAGGACTGGGGGAAAGTAGTATATAGAACTCAAAGTTTCTCTCTTATGATTTGTTTACCTTTCAGGTTAAAATTTTCTAATATTTTTTCTTTTTTTCCCATCTCAACTAGTTTCTTATTTTATCATCTCTTCAGGGGGTTTTTTGTTTTTGTTTGTTTGTTTTTTAAAGATTTTATTTATTTATTCATGAGAGACATACAGAGAGAGGCAGAGACACAGGCAGAGGGAGAAGCAGGCTCCATGCAGGGAGCCAGACGTGGGACTCGATCCCGGGTCTCCAGGATCACACCTTGGGCTGAAGGCAGCGCTAAACCCCTGAGCCACCCGGGGCTGCCCTCATCTCTTCATTTATAAGTATTTTCTTTTTTATTTTCATATTTTGCCATTACATGTTATAGATATATTATTCACCTTTGGCATCCTTTCACTGTATTCAATTTTATTTTGGGATGTATATAAATTTTGTTTTGTTTTGTTTTGTTTTTGTAACCTTTGAATTTAGTTACCTTCTAAAACACAGATCAAAATACAGTCAGAACCAAGTGGATCATCCTGTTTTGTCCATTCTGTAAGATTATCTTCTCTCTTCCCCCATCCCATTTCACCCCTGCCTTTTCTCTCTCTTTTATTTTTTATTTGTCTTTTTTCTTTTATTTTCTGGTTCCTGCCCTCTTCAGAATTGTCTAGTGTGTATTTTGCTTGGGTTCCAGTTGATATTTTTGACTCTGCTCACACATACAGCCATTCTGCCGTGGATGAAATGACTAGAAGGAGAAATTCACCACAAAAGAAAGAACCAGAGGTAATACTCTCTGCTACATATCTAATAGATATGGATTTAAGAAAAATGTCAGAGATGGAATTCAGGATTACAATTATAAAGTTACTAGTTGGTCTTGAAAAAAACAAAAGACTAGAGAATCTCTTACTGCAAAAATGAGATCTAATCAGGCCAAAATTAAAAATACTCTGAGATGCAGTCTAAACTGGATGCTCTAACAGCTAGGGTAAATGAGGTAGAAGAGAATAAGTGACATACAAGACAAGTTGATAAAGGAAAGAATCTGAGGCAAAGAGAGAAAAACAACTAAGCCCACAAGGCTCCAAGAATAAAGTGATAGTTTGAAAAAAAAATAACATTCATATTATTGGAATTCCTGAGGTCGCAGAGAGAGAGAGAGAGGACCAGAAGGTATATTTGAGCAAATCATAGCTGAGAACTTCCCTAATCTGGGAGAGGAAACAGGAATTCATATCCAAGAGATGGAGAGGACCCCTCCCAAAATCAACAAAAAGATTATAAAATAGTGAAGCTTGCAAATTTCAAAGAGAAAGAGAAAATCCTGAAAGTAGTTTGAGACAAGAGAATCCTATCAATGGGAGAAATATTAGATTAATAGCAGAATTATCTACAGAGACCTGGCAGGCTGGCATAATATATTCAGGATACTAAATGAAAAAAACTTTCAGCCAAGAATACTTCATCTAGCAAGGCTCTCATTCAGAATAGAAGGAGAGATCAAGAGCTTCCGGGATAGAAACTGAAAGAATATGTGACCACCAAGCCAGCTCTGCAAGAAATATTGAGGGGGATCCTGGGGACTCCTGGGTGGCTCAGCAGTTGAGCATCTGCCTTTGGCTCAGGGAGTGATCCTGGAGTCCCACATTGGGCTTCCTGCATGGAGCCTGCCTCTGCCTCTGTGTCTCTGCCTCTCTCTCTCTCTGTCTCTCATGAATAAATAAATATAATCTTTAAAAAAAAATAAGGGGGATCCTGTAAGTGAAGAAAGAGTGACAATGTGCAGAAACAAGGACTGTACAGGTAATACAATGGCACTAGACTCATATCTTTCAATAATTACTCTGAACATGAATGGGCTAAATGCTCTAGTCAAGAGACAGAATCTCAGACTGGATAAAAAAGCAAGACCCATCCATATGCTGTCTACAATAGACTCATTTTAGACCTAAAGACACCTTCAGACTGAAATGACAGGGTGTAGAAACATTTATCATCTAATGGACCTCAAAAGAAAGTTAGGGTAGCAATCCTCATGTCAAATAAACTACTAGATTTTGACTAGATTTTAAACCAAAGACTGGAAAAAAAAACAACTGTAGTAAGAGATGGACTTAGTAAGAGATGTAGTAAGAGATGGAAAGACACCATATCATACTTAAAGGGTCTATCCAAAAAGATCTAACAATTATAAATATTTATGCCCCTAATGTGGGAGCAACCAATTATATCAACCAATTAATAACCAAAGTAATAAAATACATAGATAGTAATACATTAATAGTAGGAAACTTCAACACTCCACTCTCAACAAGGACAGATCTTCTAAAGAGAAGATCAATAAGGGCAGCCCTGGTGGCACAGTGGTTTAGTGCTGCCTGCAGCCTGGGGTGTGATCCTGGAGACCTGGGATCGAGTCCCATGTCGGGGTCCCTGTATGGAGCCTGCTTCTCCCTCTGCCTGTGTCTCTGCCTCTCTCCCTCCCTCTCTCTCTCTCTCTCTCTGTATCTCTCATTAATAAATAAATAAAATCTTTTTAAAAAAAGAGAAAAGATCAACAAAGAAACAAAGGCTTTGAATGACACTGGACCAGATGATCTCACAGATATATACAGAACATTCCATCCTAATGCAACTGAATACACATTCTTCTCAAGTGCACATGGAACTTTCTCCAGAATAGACCACATACTGGGTCACAAATCAGGTCTCAACCCATACCGAAAGATTGGGACTGTCCCCTGCATATTTTCAGACCATAATGCTTTGAAAATAGAACTCAATCACAAGAGGAAATTTTTTTAAAGATTTTTATTTATTTATTCATGAGAGACAGAGAGAGAGAGAGAGGCAGAGACACAGGCAGAGGGAGAAGCAGGCTCCATGTAGGGAGCCTAATGCGGGACTTGATCCTGGGACTCCAGGATCACGACCTGGGCCGAAGGCAGGTGCTAAGCCACTCAGCCACCCAGGTATCCCCACGAGAGGAAATTTGGAAGAAACTCAAACATATAAAGGTTAAAGAGCATCCTGGAGGAGGAGGAGGAGGAGGAGACTTTGTTACTGCAGAATTTAGATCTAATCAGGACAAAATTAAAAATCAATTAAATGAGATGCAATCCAAACTGGATGTCGTAACAACTAGGGTTAATGAGGTGGAAGAAAGAGTGAGCGACATAGAAGACAAGTTGATGGCAAGGAAGGAAGCTGAGGAAAAAAGAGAAAAACAATTAAGAGATCATGAGAAAAGGTTATAGGAAATAAATGATAGCCTCAGAAGGAAAAATCTATGTATAAGTGGGGTTCCACAGAAAAATCTATGTATAAGTGGGAAAAATATATGTATAAGTTATAAATCTATGTATAAGCACCGAGAGGAACAGAAGGTCAGAAAGCATATTTGAACAAATCATAGCTGAGAACTTCCCTAATTTGGGAAAGAAAATAGGCATTCAGATCCAGGAGATAGAGAGGTCCCCCACAAAATCAATAAAAACTGTTCAACACCTCGAGATTTAATGGTGAAACTTGCAAATTCCAAAGATAAAGAGAAAATCCTTAAAGCAGCAAGAGACAAGAGATCCCTAACTTCTATAGGGAGAAATATCAGATTAACAGCAGACCTCTCCACAGAGACCTGGCAGGCCAGAAAGGGCTGGCAGGATATATTCAGGGTCCTAAATGAGAAGAACATGCAACCAGGAATACTTTATCCAGCAAGGCTCTCATTCAGAAAAGAAGGAGAGATAAAGAGCATCCAAGATAGGCAGAAACTGAAAGAATATGTGACCACCAAACCAGCTCTGCAAGAAATATTAAGGGGGACTCTGTAAAAGAAAGAGGAAGCCCAAAGAAACAATCCACAAAAACAGGGACTGAATAGGTATTACAATGACACTAAATTCATATCTTTCAATAGTTACTCTGAACATGAACGGACTAACTGATCCCATCAAAAGATGCAGGGTATCGGAATGGATAAAAAAGCAAGACCCATCTATTTGCTGTCTACAAGAGACTCATTTGAGACCTAAAGACACCTCCAGCCTGAAAATGAAATACCATTTACCATTCAAATGGTCCTCAAAAGAAAGCAGGGGTAGCAATCCTCATATCAGATAAATTAAAGTTTATCCCGAAGACTGTAGTAAGAGATGAAGAGGGACACTATATCATACTTAAAGGGTCTATCAAACGAGAGGACCTAACAGTCATGAATATTTATGCCCCTAATGTGGGAGCTGCCAAGTATATCAATCAATTAATAACCAAAGTAAAGAGATACTTAGATAATAATACACTAATAGGAGACTTCAACACGGCACTTTCTGCAAATGACAGATCTTCTAAGCACAACAAAGAAACAAGGGCTTTAAATGATACACTGGGGAATCCCTGGGTGGCTCAGCAGTTTGGCACCTGCCTTTGGCCCAGGGTGTGATCCTGGAGTCCCGGGATCGAGTCCCACATCGGGCTCCCTGCATGGAGCCTGCTTGTCCCTCTCTGTGTCTCTGCCTCTCTCTCTCATCTGTGTTTTTCATGAATAAGTAAATAAAATCTTTACAAAAATAAAATAAAATAAATGATACACTGGACCAGATGGATTTCACAGATATAGACAGAACTTTCCATCCAAAAGAAACTGAATACACATTCTTCTCAAGTGCACATGAAACTATCCAGAATAGACCACATAATGGATCATAAATCAGGTCTCAACTGATACCAAAAAATTGGGATTGTCCCCTGCATATTTTCAGACCACAATGCTTTGAAACTAGAACTCAATGACAAGAGGAAATGTGGAAGAAACTCAAATGCATGGAGGTTAAAGAGCATCCTGCTAAACATGAATGGGTGAACTAGGAAATTAGAGAAGAATTCAAAAGATCCATGGAAACTAATGAAAATGAAGATACAACCATTCAAAATCTTTGGGATACAGCAAAAGCAGTCCTAAGAGGGAAATACATTGCAATACAAACATCCTTCAAAAAACTGGAAAAAAAACTCAAATACACAAAGCTAATCTCACACCTAAAGGAACCAGAAAAAGAACAGCAAATAAAACCTACACCCAGCAGAAGAAGAGAGATAATAAAGATTCGAGCAGAACTCAATGAAATAGAGACCAGAACTGTGGAACAGATCAACAGAACCAGGAGTTGGTTCTTTGAAAAAATTAATAAAATAGATAAACCATTAGCCAGCCTTATGAAAAAGAAAAAAGACTCAAATTAATAAAATCATGAGTGAAAGAGGAGAGATCACAACCAATACTAAGGAAATACAAATGATTTGAAAAATGTATTAAGAGCAGCTATACGCCAATAAATTAGGCAATCTACAAGAAATGGACGCATTTCTGGAAAACCACAAGGTACCAAAACCGGAACAGGAAGAAATAGACAACTTAAACAGGCCAATAACCCAGGAAGAAATGAAAGCAGTCATCAAAAACCTCCCAACACACAAAAGTCCTGGGCCAGATGGCTTCCCAGGGGAATTCTATCAAATGTTTAAGGAAGAAACAATACCTATTCTTCTAAAGCTGTCCCGAAGGATAGAAAGGGACGGACTACTTCCAAACTCATTCTATGAGGCCAGCATCACCTTAATTCCAAAACCAGACAAAGACCCCACCAAAAAGGAGAAGTATAGACCAATATCCCTGATGAACACAGATGCAAAAATTCTCAGCAAGATACTAGTCAGTAGGATCCAATAGTACATTAAGAAGATTACTACCATATGTCTGCACCAGGAAGATGAGATTGTGAGGTTGGGGGGTGGGGGCAGGTTCTTGGGTGCTGGGCTACCAACAGTCAGGGCAAGCAAGGTCACTGAGACTGCTGCAATTCAGAGAGGGGCAAGAGGAGTTTCCAACCCTTTGACCTGAGCAGGTTGGCATACTCTCGTCTCCCTTGTGGCTCCTTTCCTGGGATTAATATGGCAGGTTGCTTCTAAATTCTTCCACTTGAGTGGAATTCCTTTCCCAACTTCTTAACACTCCCCACCACCACTGTCTCATCAAAATGATGTACTACGCATTGTTCACGGATTGTTTTCACCAGCTGAAAAGAGAGGCTAGAAGGGGAGTTTACCCAGCACAGCCAGAGGGAAGCAGCTCCAAGCACTCCTGTGGTCACCAGAGCCCCACCACAACCCAGGGCTTGCCGTGTACAGTGAAGTGAAATTTTCTTTTTTTTTTTTTCTTTTTTTTTTAAATTTATTTATGATAGTCAGAGAGAGAGAGAGAGAGAGAGAGGCAGAGACACAGGCAGAGGGAGAAGCAGGTTCCACGCACCGGGAACCTGACGTGGGATTCGATCCCGGGTCTCCAGGATCGCACCCTAGGCCAAAGGCAGGCACCAAACCTCTGCGCCACCCAGGGATCCTGAAATGAAATTTTCTGCTCCAAGGGAGAAATCTCCTGTGGACAGGAAAGCAAACTCAGAATTGAGAAGGTATTCCTTATTTCACAGAGAGTGCAAACACAACGGAAAAGCATAGAGCAAAGGAAAGCAATTATTACCACAGAAGATGGAACCATGCTCAGCAGCAGGGGATGTGGGGAGGCAAAGAAGATTACCATAGGCGAAGGGCACTCAGAGCTTTACTGCGCACTGGCTGAGGTTATAACTCCTGACTAGAAAGTGGGTACTGGAAGATCCAGTATGGTTACTAAATGAAGATTACATGCATGTTCATCTATTTATATATCTTTCAAGAACAAACTGAGGTGTGGTGGAATGAAAAGTCAGCTCTGAGTCCTGCAGTTTCAAATCCTATTCAGCTACTGGCCCTGTGACCACCCAGTGGATGCAGGACCCTCTCACACTTAGTTTCCTCTCCAGTAATGAGACTCAAGGACAAAAAGGTGGTGGAGAATTCCCTTGAGCTTTTAAGCCCAGTCACCTGAACTTAGAGACAAGAAACCCAATCTAAAAAAAAAAAAAAAGAAAGAAAGAAAGAAAAAAGAAACCCAGTCTAGCCTCATAGGGCCTCTAAAAAAAAAACCAGGGGATCCCTGGGTGGCGCAGCGGTTTGGCGCCTGCCTTTGGGCCGGGGCACGATCCTGGAGACCCAGGATCGAATCCCACGTCGGGCTCCCGGTGCATGGAGCCTGCTTCTCCCTCTGCCTGTCTCTGCCTCTCTCTCTCTGTGACTATCATAAATAAATAAAAATAAATCTTAAAAAAAAATAATAATAAAAATAAATAAAAATAAATAAAAAAAAACCAGTAAACACACAGTTTCCACACCAGCTCAGGTTTTCATACCTTGAGATCCCCAAATGCGAGAGCTGAGCCCTATCATAGTCTGGCCGTTATTGTCCCCCTGAACTTGCGACCCCAGTTTTATTTCCCCCTCCTTGTTCCAGTTCTCCATGATCAGGTTCAGATTCATCATGGGCACTGCTCCCTCCGACAATGCTGAATCTGGGGTCCGGCCTTGTCCGTCGGACTTGGAACTTGGACTAGGGGAAGATGCGGATAGGGCCTGCGTTGGGAACGAGTGTGCTCTTCCAACTCTGCACAGGCTCACCTGCCAGTAAACAAGAGAGACCTGTGGTTCGGCAAACCGCAGCCTCGGCAAAAGAAGCCCGAGCCTCAACTAGGTTAAGGCCACCCACTTGGTTTCAGCAGTTAGCAGGGAGAAGGGGGGGAGAAGAGAGGTTAGCCCAGGGGGCTCGTGGGCTTTGCCCTGGGTTCTGGCAACCGGGCTCCTGCTCCTTCTCGCCCCAACAGTGCGAGGCTGCTGCTGAGCAACCCTTCCTTGGCCCCCGAGGTGCTCAATTCTGGCTCCAAATCTGGGCTGACCACTCGGGAAAGCCTGGAAACTAAGCCAACCAGGTTGAAAAGGAAGGCGGTGGGGGGCTGGGCAGGCACGTGGCCAAGGCAGGGGGCGGGGGGGGGGGGGGGGGGGGGATCCTCCACTCCCCCATCCTCTGCCTTGGGGCATGCAGGCCCGTTCAGGGATTGGGAAACTCCGGGCTTTGGGGATGCACACCAGGCTTCGCCCAGAGATTCAGCACTGCGCCGGGAGAGGCGGACAGGGGCTTCTTATTGCAGGTCCCAACCTCCCAATTTCCATATCTGGTCTCCTGGCTTTTCAAAATAGTGAACTTGAAAGGACCGGGTTTCTGCCACTGGCGTCCAGCCCCTCTTGCCGCTTCCCCGGAGTCTGAGGGCTCACAGAGCTGGCGGCCGCAGGGTGTGGGCAGGGCACGGAGGAGGAGCTCGGGCCCAGAGGACAAGAAAATGGTGGCCCTTCTGCAGGCACGGTGGTCAGGATCGCAGAAGCTTAATTTGTTTATTTATTCATTTATTAGATTTTATTTTTCATGTAATCTCTACACCCAATGTGGGGCTCACAACCCCCAGGTCAGGAGTAGCTTGCTCCTCCCCAAGCAAGCGGCCAGGCCAGCCGCCCAGCACTAGCTCGTTCTGCAGTGTTTGGTCCTGCCAGCAGGTGCTCTCCTCCCCCCTTTCCGCTCCCTCCTCCTGACCAGCCAGGAACCTAGACGACGAGTCCTTTAGAGAGTAGTCAACAAAAGAAGTGTGTGCGTGTCGGGCGGCTGAGATTAGACGTGAAGAGTGGGAAACTGGGGAGCACAGGTTGGGGACCAGGTGGGGATGGAAGTCCGCCCCCCCACGCGGCCCGCTCTTTGGCACAGGGTGCCGAGGCCCTGGGCGTCCCGGGGTCATTGGCTGCTCCCATTTGGAGACGTGCAGGTGCAGTCGGTTTGATCCCGCATCTGAGAGGCTGAAGATCCGCAGCTCTGTCCTGGGTGAGTTCTGGCCTCTCGGGGGATAGAGACGAGTCCAAGGTACCTTTTTATTTCTCCGGAGGAGAGAAACACATGGGGCGGACCGCCTCTGCTCTCAGGCAAGGAAGGCTGGTGAGCGCATGTCATTGAAGATAGTTCTACAGAGATAAAGTCGGATTCACTCCTGCTGCCCCTCCTGAGGACAGGTCCCAAGGGAGACGGTGCCCGGACTCACGCCGGTCTCCCGGATTCCTACCCAGTGCCTCCCCGCAAAGCCCGGGCCCGTCCTCTTGGAAAACAAAGCCCGCGGCAGCTGAGGGTCCGCTCCCCAGGCTTCCCCGTGGTCCTGCTGCGCGCACCCGCCGCTCCGCGGGGCGGGGCGGGGCGGGGCGGGGCCGGTCGGAGCTCACACCCGCGTCCAGGGCGACGGTGCGCAGGGTACGGGGGCTGACCCGCCCCGGCGCGGCCGTGTTCCCCGTGCTCCCGGGCAGCGAGGCGCCCCAGCGAGGGCAGGGGACAGCGCGGCCGGCTGCGAGGTCGCCCGGGCTTTGCTGCAAAACCGCGGAGGGAGATGAGCGGCGAGCGGCAGTGACGGTCGACGGAACCCTAGTCCTCGCTGCCACGAAGGACCGACTGCGTGGGCGACCGCTCGCTCGGGGCTTTGGGGCTCGCGGAAGCACCAGCGGCCACGAAAAATAAATTAGCGCGGGGTGGTGGGGAGCCGGAGAGCAAGGAAGGTTGGGGAGGACACCGGCAGGATTCTGGCGGCACGTGCCACCGGCCAGGCCAGCCGGGGCTGGGTGCCGGAGGGTGCTCCTGTCGGGAGCCTCCGCGGCTGGCGGCTGTCAGGCTCCCCAAGGCGCTGCCCCGCGGCAAGGCGAACCTTTCCATCTAGGAGGTCGAGGGAAGCCGACTGGTAACTCGGGAGCAGCAGCGACGCCCCAGCTGGGGGCCAGCTCGCCCCCACGCTGCCCAGCTGGCCTCGGGTGGTTCCCGTGGACTCAGTGGGTATTCTTTCCCCCAGAAACATACTCTCCTAATAAACAGCTTTGGGCCTGGTGGAAACGACAGGAGAGGGCAGGACTTCGCACAGCAGATTTTGTTTCTTGAGGTTGTATCATGTCTTCTTTGTTGCTGATTTTTATTTTTGTTTGCAGAACTGTGGCAGAAACTAATTCAGTTGTATCCCTCTCCTAAAGTATTGTCGTTAGCAACACCATACTTCAGTTATCATTCATTGAGGACCAGAAGAGTAATAGCACCTACCCTACGAGGAGAAAATCAATTAATATTTACTTGGATCTTACACTGTTAAGCTTACAAACAACTTTCAAAAGCTCAAGGTAAAGCAAATTACTACAGTGTACACCTCAAGCTAATATAATACTGTATGCTAACTATACTGGAATTAAATTTTTTTGAAAAGAATAAATAGGGGGCACCTGGCTGGTTCAGTCAGTGGTGGGGCAAGTGACTCCATCTCAGGGTTGAGTTCGAGCCCCATGCTGGTGTAGAGATTACTTTAAAATCTTTAAAAATAAATAAATATTAAAAATAAAATTTAAAAACTCATGCAATACCAAAAACAAAAAGGTAAAATAAAGATATTTTCAGACAGGGCAGCCCGGGTGGCTCAGCCGTTTAGCTCTGCCTTCAGCCCAGGGCATGATCCCTGGACACCTGGGATCGAGTCCCACCTCAGGCTCCCTGCATGGAGCCTGCTTCTCCCTCTGGCTGTGCCTCTGCCTCTCTCTCTCTCTCTCTCTCTCTGTGACTATCATAAATAAATAAAAGTTAAAAAAATTTTTTTAAATTTTAAAATAATAATAATAATAATAACAACAACAGGGGATCCCTGGGTGGCTCAGTGGTTTAGCGCCTGCCTTTGGCCCAGGGCGCGATCCTGGAGTCCCGGGATCGAGTTCCGCGTCAGGCTGCCAGCATGGAGCCTGCTTCTCCCAACTCCTGTGTCTCTGCCTCTCTCTCTCTCTCTCTCTCTCTCTCTCTATGTCTATCATAAATAAATAAATAAATCTTTAAAAAATAATAATAATAAAATAACAATTCCTGGGTAAAAATTTAAAAAGTAATGTTTTCTAAGATTTGTAATAATATGTAGAAGTAAAAATATATATTACAGAAAAAAATCTAATGGCGCTATCTCAATATTTTTCATTTGCTCTATTAACAATCTCTATTTTATTTTTAAAAATTTTATTTATTCATTTATGAGACACACACACACAAAGGCAGAGACACAGGCAGAGGGAGAAGCAGGCTCCATGCAGTGAGCCCGACGAGAGACTCTATCCCGGGTCTCCAGGATCACGCCCTGAGCTGAAGGCAAGCTCTAAACTGCTGAGCCACCTAGGGATTCCCCCCACCGTTCTTTTTATTTTATTATTTATTATTTTTATTTTTTTAATAATAAATTTATTTTTTATTGGTGTTCCTCAAAGAGTTAAAAATAGACCTGCCCTACAACCCAGCTATTGCACTGCTGGGGATTTACCCCAAAGATGCAGATGCAATGAAACACCGGGACACCCACTGTTCTTTTTAGATACCATATTGCTTCTCATTTAAAAACACAAATTTGGGGCACTCAGGTGGTTCAGTCAGTTAAGAGTCTGCCTTTGGCTCAGGTCATTGTTGTGCCCAAGATTGCAAATCCGAGAAACCACCAAGGAGCTGACACCGATGCAAGTGCATGAGGGTTTATTAGCAAGCTAGAGCTCGGGTCCAAGTATACCCGACGAAGCGGAGCAGGGACTTGGACACCTAAGTGGGTTACAGCTGGGTTTTTTATGGGCTGGTCTAGGGGATTTTCAGAAGGGGTGGAGGAATTTCTCAAGTTCTGTTTACATTCAGATATGGGGCTTTCAAGGGCATTGAGCTCTGTTCTCATTCTAATATGGGACTTTTCTGCCACAGGGTGGGCTCTGTTGTCTTTCTGATATGGGATCCCTGCCGAGGAAATTCTGCAGTTTTTCCTGTAAGGTTCAGCTCTTATTCCCAGGGGCCTAGGATAGCTGTACTTGTGCTAATGCTAAACTTGAGGTAGAATGGCCTTAATTTTTCTCTGCCTCCACAAAGTAACAGATACTTGTGACCAACAAAGAGTTACAAGACCCTAAAAAGGGAGTGAGCCATTGAAGGTGTTATCACTAGTCCTTACTCGATGATGGTATCAATAGATAGGTTAAAAGGATTTAGGTTCCCTGGTTGGCTTTAAATAAAAGACCAACCCTACTAGTCCCCAGTGGCAATCCTGGTTGGGACCCCTCTCACTCCTGAGAGCTTTCTCTATATCCTTGCTTAATAAAACTCTATTGCTTTACTCACTCTCCGTAGTCCATGAGATTCATTTTTCAACTCCATGAGACAAGAACCTAGCTCTCCCGCTTCATTCTTTTTGTTTGGCTTCTTTTACTCAGCATAATCATTTCAAGATCCAAAAAATTATCTCATATACCAATAGTTCATTTCTTATTATTGCTGGGTAGTGTTCCATAGTATGAATATCCTACATTTGTTTATCCATTTGTTAATGGACATTTAGTTTATCTCAAGTTTTTGCCTATTACTTAATAAAGTGGCTATGAATATTTGTGTAGAATTCTTTTTTTTTTTTTAAGATTTTATTTACTTACTCATAAGAATACAGAGAGAAAGAGAGAGGCAGAGACACAGCAGAGGGAGAGGCAGGCTCCATGCAGGGAGCCTGACATGGGACTCGATCCCCGGTCTCCAGGATCAGGGCCTGGGCTGAAGGCGGCGCTAAACCGCTGAGCCACCCGGGCTGCCCTGTGTAAAATTCTTGTATGGACATATGCTGCTTTAACTTCTCTTGGATAAATACCTAAGAGAGGATTGGCTGGATCATATGATAAATGTATAGATGCATATAGATGCACAAAACAATAAGTAGAAGAATACACACCAGATAATTAGGAGTTGCAGCTGCTAAAGGGGAGAATGGGAAAAGGAAAGAAGGGGACTTGAGCTATTTTACTCTGTTTTTGTCTACATTGGAGTCTTAAAGATAATATGTTATTTCTTGTGTAAAAAAATATTGCTAAATTCTAATTTTAAAAAATAGGATCAAGTAAATATGAAAATTTGGTATGCTGTAAAGTGGCATCTAAAATCTCTGAGCATAAGATAGGCTTTTTAATAAACAGTATTAGGACAACTGTATAGCCTCTGGGAAAAGATAAAATTAGAGCTACACTTCACATCACACACTAAAACAAACCCCAATAGATCAGAAGTTTATATATAATGACACCATACCAGTACTAAAAGAACACATTGGTTAATTCCTTTGTAACCTGTGGATTGGGAAGGCCTTTTTATTATGATTCAAAACACAGAATAAAATATTAACAAACATAAGTATATAAAATTAAAAATAGGGATGCCTGGGTGGCTCAGCGGTTGAGTGTCTGCCTTTGGCTTGGGTCATGACCCCGGGGTCCTGGGATCTAGTCTCACATTAGGGCTCCCTGCATGGAGCCTGCTTCTCCCTCTGCTTGTGTCTCTGCCTCTCTCTGTGTCTCTCATGAATAAATAAAATATTTTTTTTTTAATTCTTAAAAATTAAATAAAAAATATATGTGTTTTAGAAAAAAAAAATCAAAGTGATAAGGGAAGAGAGGACTGGCTGAGGACAAAGCATGAGCCCAGGGCAGCACATTGACAAGCCCTTGAAACAGGTAGAGGGATATTCCTCTACGGACTCAACTCGATGTTCATTCTTTGCTCAGGGCAAAAGGGAATCTTTTTTTTTTTTTTAAGATTTTATTTATTCATTCATGAGACACAGAAAAAAAGAGAGGCAGAGACACAGGCAAAGGGAGAAGCAGGCTCCATGTAGGGAGCCCAGCCCAACGTGGGACCCTATCCCAGGTTCTCCAGGATCAGGCCCTGGGCTGAAGGTGGCACTAAACCGCTGAGCCACCCAGGCTGCCCAGAAAAGTGAATCTTAACCTGACCCCCAGGATCCTGTAAGTCTACTTTAACATGTAAAAATTCCTTTAGAAAGTCCCTTTATCGGGCAGCCCTGGTGGCGCAGTGGTTTAGTGCCGCCTGAAGCCTGGGGTGTGATCCTGGGGACCCAGGATCGAGTCCCACGTCGGGCTCCCTGCATGGAGCCTCCTTCTCCCTCTGCCTGTGTCTCTGCCTCTCTCTCTCAATCTGTGTGTCTCTCATGAATAAATAAATAAAATCTTTAAAAAAAAAAAAAAAGAAAGTTCCTTTACCTCCATCCTCCAAGATACATGCCCGCAATCATCCCCAAGCACATGGCCCACCCATACGCATCTGAAGGGTCTCATGACTCAGGTTTTATTAGACAGTAATAAGTGACCTTTTCCTCCTCAAGGTCCTGGAAACCTTGCTTCCAAATTCCTTAGAGAGTACACTATCCTCAAACCCCTCCCAAGTCCCAGGTATATAATCAGCCACCCTTCATGGGCCAGGGCAGCAGCTCCTCCTGCCCATGGGTCCTGTCCCCCTGCTTTAATAAAACCACCATTTTGCCCCCAAAGACATCTCAAGAATTCTTTCTTGGTCGTCAGCTCCAGACCTCGCCCCACCAAACCTCACCTATATATTCCAAAACTTTTTTTTTTTAATTTTTATTTATTTATGATAGTCACAGAGAGAGAGAGAGAGAGGCAGAGACACAGGCAGAGGGAGAAGCAGGCTCCATGCACCGGAAGCCCGACGTGGGATTCGATCCCGGATCTCCAGGATCGCGCCCTGGGCCAAAGGCAGGCGCTAAACTGCTGCGCCACCCAGGGATCCCTATATTCCAAAACTTAATCAAAATGATCTCAATTGCATTCATGATCAAATAAAACTACATCAAGATACAATTTCTCACTGATCAGAGTGACAAAAGTGCCAAAGTTTGTCAAAGTAGCCTGTTAGTAAGGCTGTGGAGAAGCAAGCCCACTATCACTGCTGATAGGAGAGCAAAATGTTTAACAGAATCCCTGTGGAATAGAATTTGACAAAACCTAACAAAATTACATCTATAATTACCCTTAGACTCAGAAACCTCATTTCTAATCTACTCAGTATGTATTTCCGCAGTGAACAGACGTGAGGGTACTCATTTTGGCATTATTTGTCATAACAAAACACTGGAAATGACACGATGTCTACCAGTAGGAGACTTAATAAACTGTGGTACATCGAGACAGCAATGCTATTCAGTTGTAAAAAGAATGAAAAAGACCTGCCAATACTAATATGGAGCAATCCTCAGGATATACTGTTAATGACATAAGAGATGTAGTTTTTGAGTGTAGGTGAGGTTGGCGGCGTGAAGTCGAGCCCACAGCCAAGAAACAATTCTTGAGGGATGCCTGGGTGGCTCAGTGTTTGGGCATCTCCCTTCAGCTCAGGGTCCCTGCATGGAGCCTGCTTCTCCCTCTGCCTGTGTCTCTGCCTCTCTGTGTCTCTCATGAATAAATAAAATATTAAAAGAAAAATAATTCTGGAGACTTCTCTGGTGCAAAAAGGTGGTTTTATTAAAGCACAGGGATAGGACCCAGGAGCAGAAGGAGTTGCACTGGGGTTGTGAGGAGCAATTGATAATATACTTGGAATTGGAGGAGGTAAGGAAAAGGGAGGTTTTCAAAAGAACTTTCATGTGCTAAAGAGGACCTTCTAGATACTGGAGGCCTTCTCATTGTCAAGTTAAGGTTGTTGAGGGGGTAAGCTCCTGGACCCCCAGTAAAATATTAAACAGTTGGGAGCTTCCGGGAGGAACATTATACTCTGCCTGCCTCAAGTATTTGTCAATGTGTTGCAGATTATAAGGACATTTAATTATTTAATTATTTAATTATTTATTTATTTATTTATTTTTTAAAGATTTTATTTATTTATTCATGAGAGAGAGAGACAGAGAGAGAGGCAGAGACACAGGCAGAGAGAGAAAGAAGCAGGCTCCACGCAGGGAGCCCGACGTGGGACTCGATCCCGGGTCTCCAGGATCACACCCCAGGCTGAGGGTGGTGCTAAACCGCTAAGCCACTGGGGCTGCCCTAATTATTTATTTTTTAAAAAAACATTTTATTTATTCATGACAGACACAGAGAGAGAGAGAGAGAGAGAGGCAAAGACACAGGCAGAGGGAGAAGCAGGCTCCATGCTGGGAGCCTGACATGTGACTCAGTCCTGGGTCTCCAGGATCACACCCCAGGCCAAAGGTGTGGCACTAAACCGCTGGGCCCCTGGGGCTGCCCCAAGGACATTTAATTTTATCTACATTTCCTTCTGAAAGTTAGGTTATTGATAAGAATGCTTTTTTCTCATAAAACGCTAGGACATTTGTAAACTGAGGGAGGCTTATGTCTTATAGGACTGTGATCTAAGTTAACCATTTGTTTTTCTTTCCCTTAGCTTTAGGGCAGCCAGTGGGGCCTGAGGAATGTCACACAGATCATTGGGGGGATTGGGGGGAAGGGTTTGTGGAGTGCCAGGTCATGTTTTGCCCTCAGTTTGGCTTCTGCTCCTTCTCCAGAAGCAAGGTACAAAGATGTGCCTATATAATGCTGTTTGTATAAGAAAGGAGATTAAATAAGAATAACACATATATGTGTTTATTTTTGTAAAAAGAAACTGAAAGACTAAAACAGAAACCAATGCAAATGGTTACTTAAAGGGGGAAGGAAATAAGAAGGTGGAGGAATAGGAGACCTTAACTTCATCTGGTCCCTGGAATACAGCTAGATATTTATCAAATCATTCTGAAAACCTGAGAAATAGATCGGAAATCTGAGAAAAGAAATGCTGCAACTGTACAAGTAGAAAAGCAACCACTTTGTGGGAGGTAGGAGATGCAAGGACCCAAATCCAGGGCGAAATATCAGAGGATACGGCAGGGAGGGCGCCGCCTACGGGGGCTACTGCAAAGCATTGTATGCAGCAGGAGCACAAAAACAGAACTTCTAGAAGTCTCCTACAGTGGGGAGTCCCTGGCTTAAAGGGACTCAGGCGGCGATGGGGGCAAAATCCCAAGTGGGAAAGCGGGGTCTCAGGATCCCCGGGATCCCAAGAATGGGAGTGTCTGAGCACAGCAGGTCCCAGGCACCCACTGGGGAAGCCAGCTGCGATCAGCGAGTTTAGGTGCCGGGTTTCTGCTCAGTGTGGCCACGAAGGCAAAAGGGTGCACACGACCGCCCTCCAGATAGGGCCTGGCAGGAGGCAGAAGTATGGCGAGTCCTCCCTCCCCCGACCAGACACAGTGTAGGTCCAAGCCACAGAGTCTGTAAAGTTCGGAGACTTGAAACTGGGTCATGAAAAACAGTCACAGAAGCACCTGGGTGGCTCAGTCCATTAGGCGCCTGCCTTCCGCTCAGATCACAACCCCAGGGTCCGGGGATCTGGATGCTTCCTACTCAGTGGGGGGTCTGCTTCTCCTCCCTCCTCCCCCCTGCTCTCTCTCTCAAATAAATAAAACCTTAAAAAAAAAAAAAGTCAGTCACAGGCAAAGTGAACACACAGTCTGGATGGAAACAAGGGAGTTTGCGTTCTGTGAGGGTTCACTGAAGAGTGGGGGACTCGAAATTTCAGCTCCAGTGCTAGAGAACTGGGTGACACCATTTTCATCTCCCCTATCAGTGCTGAAAGCCTTCGGAGAGCAACAGTGACACATAGTGGAATCCAGAGCCACTTGTACTGAACCTGGCCCCTTTGCAAGGCCCCTCTGGCCTGGCCCTCGCCATCAGCCATCATGAGGCCCAAGACACCTGAGAATCAGTGCAACAGGCCCCCACCCCAGAAAACCAGCAGAAACAACTCACTAGTGGCAAGTTTACCATTACCAATCGTAGAGACCTGCAAAACTTTAGCTCTTGGGAAAAACAGTATATACTATTCATTGATTCTTTATTATTCCTTAGTTTTTCACTTCTTTTCAGCTATTTTCTAATTTTCTTCAATTTTTTGTCATTTTAATTTTTACTTTTACATACATGTTACATATTTTTTTTTTCATTTTAGGTTTCCTGCCATTGTATTTATTTTTGTATATATACATTTTTTTTCTTTCAATATGGGATCTAATTTCATTTAATAAACAGACCAAAATACACCCAGGATTTAGTTTACTTTTTTGTTTTGTTTTTCTTGTTTTTCTTGTTTTTGTTTTTTCTTATTTTGTTTTATTTCTGTCTTCTTCTGGTTTGTTTTGTTTATTGTTTTTCTGGTGGTGGTGTTGCTATTTTTGCCTTTTGTCTTTCATTTTATTCTTTTCTTGACATTATGATGAGACAGACAAACTCACCCCAAAACAAAGAACAGGAGGCAGTACTCAATGCCAGGGATTTAATCAATATGGATATAAGTAAAATGTCAAAAGGAATTATAAGGGAAAGGAAGGAAAATGAGTGGGGAAAAATCAGAGAGGGTGACAAACCATGAGAGACTTCTAACTCTGGGAAACAAAGGGTAGTGGAAGGGGAGGAGGGCGGGGGAATGGGGTGACTGGGTGATGGGCACTGAAGAGGGCACTTGATGGGGTGAGCACTGGGTGTTATACTATATGTTGGCAAATCGAACTCCAATAAAAAAGCAAGTAAGATGTCAGAACTAGAATTCAAAACAATGATAATAAAGATACTTAGCTGGGCTTGAATAAAGCATAGAAGACACTAGAGAATACCGTAGTGTAGAAATAAAGGAACGAAAATCTAATCAGGCGGAAATTAAATGTGCTATCACTGACATACATTACAAATGAAGTCTCTGACAACGAGGATAGAGCCAGAAATGAGCTCAGGATATAGAGGACAAAATGATGGAAAACAAGGAAGCTGAGAGAAACAGAGAAAAACAACTAATGGATCATGAAGGGAGACTTAAGACGAACAACAGACCCATCCACAGAGACCTGGCAGGCCAGAAAGGGTTGGCGTGATATATTCAATGTATAAATGGGAAAAACATGCAGCCAAGAATACTTTATCCAGCAAGGCTGTCATTAAGATCTTCCAGGACAAACAAAAACAAAAGGAATTCGTGAACACTAAAATGGCTCTGCAAGAAATATTAAAGGGGATCTTTTGAGTGAAGAGAAAGCCCAAAAGTAACAAAGACCAGAAAAGAAGAGACAATCTACAGAAACAGTGACTTTACAGGTATCAGAATGGCATGAAATTCATAGCTTTCAATAATTACTCTGAATGTAAATGGACTAAATTCTCCAATCTAAAGACATAGAGTATCAGATTAGATTTAAAAACAAACAAACAGGGACACCTGGGTGGCTCAGCAGTTGAGCGTCTGCCTTTGGCTCAGGGCATGATCCTGGAGTCCTGGGATTGAGTCCCACATCAGGCTCCCTGCAGGGAGCCCGCTTCTCCCTCTGCCTGTGTCTCTGCCTCTCCCTCTCTGTGTCTCTCATGAATAAATGAGTAAAATCTTGGACACAAAGTCACCTCCAGATTAAAAGTGAGGGGGCAGAGAACCATTTATCATGCTAATGGACATCAAAAGAAAACTGGAGTAGCAATCTATTGCTCCAAACAAATTAGATTTTAAACCTAAGACTCTAATAAGATGAAGAAAGACACTATGCCTTAATAAAAGGGGTCTATCCAACAAGAAGATCTAACAATTGTAAATATTTACGCCCCTAGCTTGGGGCACCCAAGTATATAAATCAACTGATAGCAAAATTAAAGAAACACATTAATAATAATACAATAATAGTAGGGCACTTTAACACCCCACTCAAAGCAATGGACAGATCATGTAAGCAGAAGATCAACAAGGAAACAAGGGCTTTAAATGACACACTGGACCAGATGGACTTCACAGGTATATTCAGTGTATTCCATCCTAAAGCAGAATATATCTTCTCGAGTGCACATGGAACATCTCCAGAATAGATCACATACTAGATCACAAATCAAGGTCTCGACTGGTACAAAAAGATTGGGGTTATTCCCTGCACATTTTCAGACCACAATGTTTTAAAACTTGACTCAATCACAAGAAAATATTTGAGAGGAACACAAATACATTGCGGTTAAAGAGCACCCTACTAAAGAATGAATGTGCAAACCAGGAAATCAAGAAAGAATTTTAAAAATACATGGGAACAGTGTGCCTGGATGGCTCAGTGGTTGAGCGTCTGCCTTTGGCTCAGGGTGTGATCCCACGGTCCCGGGATCGAGTCGCGCGTCGGGCTCCCTGCATGGACCCTGCTTCTCCCTCTACCTCTGTCTCTGCCTCTCTCTGTCTCTCTCATGAATAAATAAACAAAATCTAAAAAAAAAAAAAAAAAATACATGGAAGCAAATGAAAAGGAAAACGTGACACTTCAGAACCTTTGGGATGCAGCAAGAGGTAAGAGGGAAGTATATGGCAATATAAGTCTCTCAACCAGAGAAGTTGCAAATAACAGCCTAACCTTATACCTAAAGGAGCTGGAAAAAGAATAACAAATAAAGCCTAAATCCAGTAGAAGAGAAAAAATAAAGATTAGAGCAGAAATCAATGATATAGATATCAAAACCAAAACAAAACAAAAACCCACCATCACAACAACGTACAACACATCAATGAAAATAGGGGCTGGTTCTTTGAGAAAATTAAAGAGATCAATAAACTCCTAGCCAGACTTCTAAAAAATAAAAGAGAAAGGACCCAAATAAATAAAATCATAAATGAAAGAGGAAATATCATAACCAACACCAAAGAAATACAATTATAAGAACATATTATGAATAATTATATACCAACAAATTAGTCAATCCAGAAGAAACAGATGCACTTCTAGAAACATATAAATGATCAAAACTAAAATAGGAAAAAATTTCTGTTTTTGAACAGACCCATAACCAGCAAGGAAATTGAAGCAGTAAATAAAAGTCTCCCAACAAACAAGAGTTCAGGGCCAGATGGTGTCCCAGTGGAATTCTACCAAACATTTAATGAAGAATTAATACTTAGTCTTCTGAAGCTGTTTCAAGAATAGAAATGGAAGGAAAACTTTCAAACTTGTTCTATGAGGCCAGCATTACCTTGATCCCAAAACCAAAGACCCCACCAAAAAAGGAGAATTATAGACCAATATCCTTGATGAACATGAATGCCAACATTCTCACCAAGGTACTAGCCAGTATGATCCAACAGTATATCAAAAGGATTATTCACCACGACCACATGGGATTTATTTCTGGGCTGCAAAGGTGGTTCAAGATCCATAAATCAAACAATGTGATACACCATATTAATAAAAGAAAAAAACAAGATCCATTTGATTCTCTCAGTTGATGCAGAAAGAGCATTGGAAAATATGGCATCCTTTTTTAAATTAAAACTCCACAGTGTAGGGATAGAGGGAATATATCTCAATGTCATAAAAGCCATATCCCAAAAACTCATAGCAAATATCATCCTCCTTCTTGGGGAAAAACTGAGAGCTTCTCTCTAAGGTCAGGAACACGACAGGGATGTCCACTCTCACCACTGTTGTTCAACACAGTCCTGGAAGTCCTAGCCTCAGCAATCAGACAACAAAAAGAAATAAAAGGCATTCAAATCAGCAAAGAAGTCAAACTCTTCCTCTTCACAGATGACATGATACTCTATGTGGAAAACCCTAAAGACTTCACCCCAAGATTGCTAGATCTCATACAGGTTTCCTGTATGATTTCTGTGCATTGGTTTTATATCCTGCCTCTGTGTGTGTGTATGTGTGTGATGAATAAATAAATAAAATCTTAAAAAAAAAAAAAAAGCAATGAGCCTGAAGGAGAAATCAAAGAATCAATCCCATTTACAATTTTTAAAAAGATTTTATTTATTTATTTTTTTTAAGATTTTATTTATTTATTCATGAGAGACACACAGAGAGAGAGAGAGAGAGAGAGAGAGAGAGAGAGGCAGAGACACAGGCAGAGGGAGGAGCAGGCTCCATGCAGGGAGCCCGATGTGGGACTTGACCCCAGGATCACGCTCTGGGCCAAAGGCAGGTGCCAAACCACTGAGCCACCCAGGGATCCCCAATCCCATTCACAGTTGCACCAAAAACCATAAGATACCTAGGAATCAACCTAACCAAAAAGGTAAAGGATTTGTACTCTGAAAACTATAGAAGACTTATGAAAGAAATGGAGGAAGACACAAAGAAATGGAAAAACATTCTATGCTCATGGATTGGAAAAACAAATATTGTGAAACTGTCTGTGATGCCCAAAGCAATCTACACATTCAATGCAATCCCTATCAAAACAGCATAAACATTTTTTACAGTCTGGAAAAAACAATCCTAAAATGTGTATGGAACCAGGAAAGACTCCAAATAGCCAAAGGAATGTTGAAAAAGAAAACCAAAGCTGGGGGCATCACAATGCCTGACTTCAAGCTGTATTACAAAGCTATGACCATCAAGACAGTGTGGTGCTGGCACAAAAACAGACACACAGATTAATGGAACAGAATAGAGAACCCAGAAATGGGCCCTCAACTCTACGGTCAACTAATATTTCACAAAGCAGGGAAGACTATCCACTGGAAAAAGGACAGTCTCTTCAAGAAATGGTGTCTGGAAAACTGGGCAGCCACATGTAGAAGAATGAACCGTACCATTCTCTTACACCAGACACAAAAGTAAACTTCAAATGGATGAAAGACCTAAATATGAGAGAGGAATCCATCAAAATCCTAGAGGAGAACACAGGCAGTAACCTCTTTGACCTTGGCTGCAGGAAGTTTTCGCTAGATATGTCTCCAAAGGCAAAGGAAACAAAGACAAAAATGAACTATTAGGACTTTGTCAATATAAAAAGCCTCTGCACAGCAAAGGAGATAGCCAATAAAACTAAAAGGCAGCCTTCAGAATAGGAGAAGATATTTGCAAATATCAGATAAAGGGCAAGTGTCCAAAATCTATAAAGAACTTATCAGTGTTACACTATATGTTGGCAAATTGAATTTAAATTTTAAAAAATAATAAATTCTTTAAAATGGGAAAAAAAAACTTATCAAACTCAACACCCAAAAAAACAAATAATCAAATCAAGAAATGGGCAGAAGACATGAACAGACATTTCTCCAAAGAAGACATACACATGGTCAACAGACAAATGAAAAAATACTCCACATCACTTGCCATCAGGGAAACACAAATCAAAACCACAATGAGATACCACCTCACACCTGTCAGAATGGCTAAAATGAACAAGTTAGGAAACAACATATTGGTGAGGAGGTGGAGAAATGGAAACCCTCTTACACTCTTGGTGAGAATGCAACCTGATGCAGCCAATCAGGAAAACAGTATGGAGGTCCTTCAAAAAGGTAAAAATAGAGCTACACTATGACCCGGCAATTGAACTACTAGGTATTTATTCAAAGGATACAAATAGTGATTCGAAGGGGAACCTGCATCCCAATGTTCACAGCAGCATGTTCACAAAAGCCAAGCTATGGAAAGAGTCCAGATGTCCATCAACAGATGAATGGATAAAGAAGATGCAGTGTGTGTGCATGTGTGTGTGTGTGCTACATGGTATTATGCTACATGAAATAAGTCAGAGAAAGTTAAATACCATATGACTTCATTCATGTATGGAATTTAAGAAACCAAATAGATTAACATTGAGGAGGAAAAGGAAAACTAAAATAAGTGAAATCAGAGAGGGAGACATACCATGACTCTTAATTCTAGGAAATAAACTGAGGATTGCAAAAGGGGAAGTTAGTGAGGGGATGGGGTAACTGGGTGATGGAAATGAATGAGGGCACTGAAGTAATGAGCACTGTGTTATATGCAACTGATGAATCACAAATTCTACCACTGAAATGAGTAATATAGTATTTGTTAATTAAATTGAATTTAAGTTAAAAATAGACAAGGGAAGGAAGAAATGAAAGAGAGGTTAGGATAAATATACTTGTCTAAATATATGCTATTTTCATGATTAAATATTCATTCTTATTTATTATGGAATTTTTGGAGCAGAAATATTTTTGCAATCAGTTGTAATATGCGTAATTTAGAACTGCATCCAAACAAGTTATGATGGCTTTTCCATCCAAATGGAAACTATATTTGTTAAAATTTACAAGTATTCCCATATAAATACAATTAGAGAAATGGAGTCACAAAATTTTTTGACCCAGATGGGACTGAATACCAAAAAACCAAAACAGAAACCCTTCTGCAATGAAGCTCATTTCCTTTCTGCTGCTTCTTATCCATAGGATTAAATATATCTTTTTAAAATATTTTATTTATTTATTCATGAGAGACAGAGACAGAGAGAGAGAGAGAGAGAGGGAGGGAGGGAGACAGAGACAGAGACATAGGCAGAGGGAGAAGCAGGCTCCATGCAGGGAGCCTGACATGGGACTCAATCTCAGGACTCTAGGATCACGCCCTGAGCCAAAGGCAGGTGCTAAACCACTAAGCCACCCAGGGAATCCCTAAATACATCTTTTTAAATCTTGTTTTTACTTTTCAACATTTTTAGTGTTTTACATATTAAAAATGAAATTAATTTTTAAAAAGATGTATTTATTCATGAAACACACACAGAGAGAGGGAGAGAGAGAGAGAGAGAGAGAGGCAGAGACACAAGCAGAGAGAGAGAAGCAGGCTCCATGCAGGGAGCCCGATGTGGGACTCGATCCTAGGACGCCAGGATCACGCCCTGGGCCGAAGGCAGGTGCTAAACCGCTGAGCCACCTATGCATCCCTGAAATTAATTTTTTTTAAAGTTTGCATTTATCTATTTGAGAGAAAGAGAGTATGGGAACAAGGGAGAGAAGCAGAGGGTAAGGGAGAGAGAGACACAGACTGTGCCAAGCATGGAGCCTTCGGGGGGGGGCTCAATTTCAGGACCTGGAGATCATGACCCTAACTGAAATCAAGAGTTGGACGTTCAACCTACTGAGCCACCAAGTTACCCCAAAAATGAAATTAATTTTTAAGGAAAAAAAATCAATATCCAAAATTGAAGACTAGGGCTGGCTCAGTGGTTGAGCGTCTGCCTCTGGCTCAGGGCATGATACCAGGGACCTGGGATTGAGTCCTGTGCCAGGCTCCCTGTGGGGAGCCTGCTTCTCCCTCTCCCTGTGTTTGTGCTCCTCTCTCTGTGTCTCTCATGAATAAATAAATGAAATCATTTTTAAAAATTAAAATATAAAGACAAAAGCTCCTTATTTAGCAAATTTTAAGGTAACCCTTAGAGAAAATAATTATCTCAGGTGACTTTTGCATACAGAACTCTGTACATCCTTTATAGTAAATATTCTAAGGAGTAAAAGAATAGCAAATAAATATTAAATTTCATTTAGCAATTTTATTGTTAGGAGTAGTTGTTGCAGTTTTTAAACTATTTTATATTTTAGGATAAAGCAAATAGGCAAATACGTCCAAGTTACTAAGAGCCAAGAATTTCAACTCCTCTGATAAATGATATAAAATACAAAATCAAAGAAGGAAGAAAATGGTAAGGTAAAATTTGAATTGGAAATATCCATATGAATTCATGATTTTTCGATTTTTCTAAACACTGCCTTCAATGTAGGAAAGCAGTGCTATCTCTGAAGCAATGAACTCTCCCATCACTTAAACAGTGGCTTCCAAAAAACATTCCTCATTAAAAGTAGTAGTGCTCCCTGGAGGAATGGCTGATTTCATGTCTGGAGCTTACAGAAGGAACACTGAACCTGGGACTTCTTGTGCCAAAGGTAGAAAGTGCTCACAGACAACTTAGAGGGCATCTCAAAAGGACATAGGAGTCAACTTTAAAAAACAAACAACTGGACACATTTGGTAGTTTGAGCACAAAAAGAATGACTGTAATTGGTTGTAAAATACTGAATGAAAACCCTGGATCTGTAGTTGAAGAAAAAAAGAAAAAGACTAATTTTCCACCTTAGTAGATTAATATTATGCCACTATCTTACTCCGAAAATTGGTAACGAAAGGGAAATAAAGCAGTTACTCTGTCTTTTTAGAAGGAACCCTAGATTCCTAGTTGATGAGGGAAAACTCCTCTATAGATAACTACCCTTTATAAATGTAGGAAGGGGAGAACTAGAAACACACCATTTTGTAGCTTCTGATGAAATAAACTCATTCAGGGAAGGATCACTATGGATGTCAATTATTAGGTAAAAGTGTTTTAGGATAGTCATGGTGTCAAAGAACTTTGCAGGTGATTTGTTAATTGTAAAGGAGAAAACTTTAAAGGACAAATTTGACTAAGGATGTCCACCTTAACCAAGTATCACTAGTGGTAGGATGACCTCATATTATATGCCTTCTGATTTGAGGCAATGTGGAGTACATGGCACTTTTCTGTTTTTTAAGATTTTTTGAGGGGGTGGGAGGGGAGGTTGCAGAGGAGTGCAGGCAGAGACAGAGAGAATCTTAAGCAGGCTCCAAGCCTGGCACAGAGCCTAAGGTGGAGCTCAATTCCACAACCTTGAGATCATGATCTAAGCTGAAATCAAGACTCAGATTTTTAATTGAACCACCCAGGTGTCCCCAGAATTTTTCTTAATTGAAAAAAAAAATGCAGAGGGAGAGAGGAACGAGTTTAATGACAAGACAGAAACAATAATAGAATCCAGAATGTACAACATTCTTTAACAATTGGCCTAGTCTTTTTTTTTTTTTTAAGATTTTATTTATTCATGAGAGAGAGAGAGAGAGAGGCAGAGACATAGGCAGAGGGAGAAGCAGGCTCCAAGCAGGGAGCCCAACATGGGACTTGATCCCAGGACTCCAGGATCACGCCCTAAGCCAAAGGCAGGCGCCAAACCGCTGAGCCACCCACGGATCCCCCTGGCCTAGTCTTTCAAAGTCAGTTCTATGAAGAAAAAATACTGTTTTGGATTTTAAAAAAAGGGAGAGAAGAGGAAATAACAAGAACGACAATGTAATGTATGGAACTTGACTGGATCTTTTCTTTTTAAATTAATGCTATAAAAGACGCTTAAATTGGGAAAGTTTGAATATGGATCATTCGAGGATATTACTAATTATTCGTCAGATAATTTCAGATCCTGATAATTCCATCGTGATTGTGTAAGATATACACCAAAGATTTAGGGATGAATGGTCTTGGTGTCTGTAAGTTGCTTTCAAATACTTTGGGAAAAGAATTGTAGGTATACAAACAGATGGATAATTAAGATAGAGACAATTAAGGCAAATATGGCAAAATATTAAGATTTGTTGTATCTTTGGACTTAGTGTTTGGGTGTTTATTGTCCCTTTTTTCTCAGCTTTTCTGTATGTTTGAGTTTTCAAAATAAAACTGCGTAGCTTAGTTAAGCACCTGCCTTTGGCTCAGCTCATGATCCTGGGGTCCTGGGATCAAGCCCCACATCTGACACCCTGCTCAGCAGGAGTCTGCTTCTCTCTCTCCCTCAACCCTCCCCCCTGCTTGTGCTGCTTGCTCAGACGAATAAATTAAAAAAAAATTTTTTTTTTGCTGTTGGCAAATCGAACTTAAATAAAAACAAATGCAAAAAATAATTTAAAAAATAAAAAAGGACAAATAAAATCTTTTTTAAAAAATCTTTTTTAAAAAATAAAAAAATTAAAAGTTGGAAAGAATTTCCATATTATCCTAATTTTTACACAATAATGGAAGACATTCCAGGATGCATCCCATTAATATTATCTTTTCTTTGTTCTCCTAAGCAATCAAGAGATTCTCACTTTGATATTTCAAAAAGACACACTAACAAACATATCCAAACTTTGTTGTCTCTTTACCCAAGTATGGCTTTAATATTTTATTAAAAATTCTTGAATTTGTAAATATTAAAACACTGCAATTTACTGGCACAAGAATGACAATGCACTAGCAATAAAATCAAAATAGAAGCTAAACTATTTAGAAGCAGTAGCAACTCCATACTTCAAAGATTAAATTTAAACAGGCAATTTTAGAGTGCTTCATATATATAAAAAGCAGTTCTCAGCCTGCAGTGATGCTGCCACATGGGCAGATGACGCTGCTAAGCATCTCAGGTGCAGCAGGAAACCCTTTAACCAATGGCTGCTGCAATTTCTTAATTAGCTTGAATTGATGAGTTCACTCAGAATTTATTATGTTTACTGCTTACTGTAGTTACTCTTACACTACTTACTAACTGGTACAGAAGTGTTTTAACAACTGGTTGAGGCAGTACCGGTACTGTTTCCTTCTATTAACACAGAAGCCACTTGGCTCCTGTGGGAAGGGACCACATCATCTGCTCTCCAGGGTTTGTTCCATTCTAATCCCCACTTTCCTGCATTTCCAACTTTTTGTCCTCACTTGATTCTTCTTAACAGCATGTTACAACACTCAAAACTTAAAAAAAAAAAAAAAAGTCCTCAATTCTATATATCTGCTCTCTCCACTTTCTTTCATGCAAATACAGCCAAATTTATTGAAAATAATATCCTTGGGGCATCTGGGTGGCTCAGTGGTTGAGCCTTTGGCTCAGGTTGTGATCCCAGGGTCCTGGAATCGAGTCCTCGCATCATGTTCCCCACAGGGAGCCTGCCTCTCCCTCTGACTAGGTCTCTGCTTCTGTGTGTCTATAAATAAAATCTTTTTTTTTTTTTTTTTAAGAAAATCATATCCTTTCCCCCACTGCCTCCACTTCCTTCCTCCAAGTCATTCCTTCATTCTGATCTCACCTGTCCAATAGAACTTCTCCCAACAGTATCACCAAGGTTCCTTGTGGCCAAATCTAGTGACCACTCCTCATTCTTGGGGTCCTCACCCCTCAGGGGCATCCCACATTTGGTCCTTCCTTCTTACCTGAGCTTTTATTGCACACTTTCCAGGTTTCATCTTGTCTGCTGGCTTTTATTCCCCCGCTCTCCCTTTGATTTCTGTTCTCCACTTTCTTCCTTAGCCCTCTTCTTTTTTAAGATTAAAAAATTAAATTTGAGAGTCAGCAAAAGAGAACATAAGCAGGGAAGAGCAGATGGAGAGGGAGAAGCAGACTCCCCAGTGAGCAGAGGCATTCGCTTAACTGAACAGTGCCCTCTTCTCTTCTCATGCTACACATTTTCTGAGGGCTATCTCCATTACTCTCCTTCCCTGGTGTCGATGCCACCCAAGGCTGTCTGCAGTCATGACCCCCTTTCCTCCAAGCTCCACTCAAATAAACCCTGTCGCAGAAAATGGCACCATCACTCACCCAGTTGCCAAGTCAGAAACAGGGTATGCAATCTTGACTTGTCCTTCTCCCTCCTCCACACAGCAAAACAATTCCCCAGACATTAACCTTACCTCCTAAGTACCCCATAAAACTGTTTCTCTTCTTTCCATCAGCCACTACTTAATTCTAGTTTCCATTCTCTTCCCCTGGCATCACTTCAAAAGCCTTGGATCTCTCTCCCCTTTCCAAACCAGTTTCCACACTGCAGTGATCTAAGGCACAAATCTCTCCTTGTTCTTAGGCCTCAAATTCTTCACCATTCCTCTGGATAAAGCCTACATCTTTAGCACAGCTCACAAGGTCCAGCAAGAGCTGGCCCAAGCCTCCCTCTCCTGCTTTACCTTTCTTCACCTGTCCCTTGCACTGTAAGCCTGAGTCCTGCTGAATATGTTGGTCTTCCCAGTTTGTCATGTGCTTCTTCCTAGACCTTATGGAATGCTCTTGCCCTCTTAATGCCTGGCTAACCCCTGCTCAGTCTTCAGGCCTCAGCTTGGACCTCCATTCCTCTAGATTCTTTTGACTCATCAAAACTGGCTTACCTGCTCCTGTTGAGTATTTTCAAACCAATTATTTACAATAGACTACTGATTTTTTTTTTTTTTTTTGCAAAAACAACTTCGTTATGAAGTTCAATGGATACATGTAATTAATTTACATAGAATTATTGTAGAATTTACTGCATAATTATTGTATCATCAGTATCTAGCTCTTTTACTCGAGGGTTCAGCCTATGCCTTATTCAATTTCTTTGTTTTAGAAAACTCAGCATGCCTTGGCACATATTGCTTTCAATTAACTTCTGTTGATTCAGTGATCATAAGAAATTAAAAAATAGAGGCCCAGATAATTGAACTACCCTAGAGTACACACAGCTATCTTATTCCAGAAGTAAGATCAGAACTCAGTCTGATGGGGTACCTGGGTGGCTCAGCCAGTTAAGTGTCTACCTTCAGCTCAGGTCATGATGCCAGGATCCTGGGATCGAGCCCCAGATTAGGCTCCCTGCTCAGTGAAGAGTCTGCCTCTCCCTCTTCCTCTGCCCCTACCACACCCACCCCACTTGTGCTCTTTCTGTCTCAAATAAATAAAATCTTAAACACACATACACAAAACCTCAGCCTGAAAAAGGGATGCTTGGAAGGAAGTTCAATGTCTAAATAGAGTGCCAGCACTGACTTCTCTGCACCAAGAGACCGGCCAGAGGGGCACCTAGCCTGGCTTAGTAGAATATGTGGCTCTTGATCTCAGGGTCATGAGTTCAAGCCCCACGTTGGATGTAAAGATTGTGTAAATAAACTTTAAAAGAGAGAGAGAGACTGGCCAGATGCAACAGGAACTGCCAGAGCCGCAGACCTCTATGGTCAAGTATCCCCATAGTAGATGTGACCCAGGCCAAGGGGCATGAGGACAGGGGTCTTGGATATTTCAGCATGGGAGATTGGACCCCTGGTTTCCTTTGTCCCTTTTAGTCAGTTTCAACACCCAGCCCCAGGCACTAGTTAGTATTGGGGTATTATTTGTTCTTCTCTGAAATCTGTTTCTTGCTAAGATACTTCTTTTCCCTGTTTCTCTTTCCTACAGTGAGTGAGTCACTTACAGGGGCCTGAGAAGAATCACTTAACAGTGTAGCCCACCGGGGCTGTTAGAGTTACTTCCTTCTAGGTATTCAGCATAAACATCTCCCCTCTTCAGCTTCCCTTCCAGGTCTCCTTTTCAGCCCCACAAACAGACTCCCAATAGCCCTGGTGAAACTCATGGGACAGCCAAAGATAAAGCGCAGAGAGGCAGCACTGCAGAGGAGGCAGGGAGGGACAGGTACAATTCTGATCACCTCCCGTCCCTCCACTGTCTGAGAACACTCCAATGTTCCTACTCCAGCAGCATATAAATCCTCTGCTTCTCTAAATATCATGAACCCTCAGAGGAAGCTGAGCCTGAGCCCCTTTCTTCCATCAGAAGAGTCAGCCTTGAGGCTAAAGAGCCCAAGATGGGAGACAGGTGGGTTTTTCTCTAACTGGGACTTTTTTCTTTTACCACACATTTTGAGCAACCTTCAAGCACATTCACATGCTAACAGTATTTCATCTTTGTACTGCAATGGAAATTCCAGCACTCAGGTGCTCACTGGAACCAATAAAGAGTGAGTTTGGGGGACTGTGATCAGGCTTCAAAAGCCAAACATGTCAGCCTCTCCTAAATATACTTTGTTTCCTTCACTCCTGGATTGACCAGGTTTCTACTGGAATTTGGAAAACTTCCCAATGACCCAGATCCTGCAGGGGAGGTTTTAGAGTGAATAGAAGCAATCTGGTACTCCCATCTTCTCCTTAACCCTGCACCTAAAGGCATAGGTTTCTCAACCTGTTGGACCAATACTTTTTTGCTACCATTTAACTCAGACAACACTGTGGCAGCCAACAAAACAAATCCCATTCTCCCTTTTCTCCAATAATTAAGTCTAGGAGTCCAGCTGCTTGCTTAACAAAGAAGTACATAAAGTCTTAAGATGCTCTCAACAAGAGCTGACTGCTGCTGAAATGCACAGAACTCCATAAGATCGTTCTGGCTACCTGCTGAGTTCTAGCTCAGATCCTGCACTGATCATCTTTGCTCTATTCCCAAACCAAGCTAAATGGGATTCAAAATGCTGGCTCTGTATCTTCCCCTATGAATCACATAGACCTTTAGTGCATGTGGGTCTTTCAATAATAAAGCCTAACCAGTGTTACTTAAGGGGTTGGTCTGCTCAAATAATAAATGTGGACCCTAGCTCTTTGCAGTATTTAAGACGCGACTTGTACACATTTAATTATCATTTTCAGAAACATTTTCTTACCTAAAAACTTCTATCAATAGGAAGTCCTAGAATTGTAGTGTATGAGCTCCAAAGATTTGGAGAACATCACACACCCTTCTTAATCCAAAAACTTGGATGCCTGAGAATGGGGTGTTAATCATGGCCAGGCTGCACATTTAGGTCAGGCACTGTCCACACATTTTTATATGCTCAGTGTTTAAAAGCAGAAATCCAGATAGTCAGCCCTCAGTAAGTATTTGTTGAATTTGAATAAATCCTATAAAACGCTCATGCAGAGACAATAGCTCATCACACCTCTTACCACTTCTACTCCAAAAAGCTCCAAAGAGCTAGTAGACTCAGATCTAGCAGCAGGGGGCAACATGAGGCTGCTGCTCAAATCTGAGAGAGAAGGAATGGCACCAGCTGCATGAGGGCTGGATTTCGACCAGGCCTCAAAGCCTGAAGTGACCTCCCCTCCCCATGTTCCATGATGATAATGGGATTCATAAGGTGCAGAGTGGGAGAATTAGCAGAAAGTGGACTCTGGGGCCTTAGCACCCAGTGAATTAACCCCTAAGAGAACTCTTCCTTCCCAAAGAGAATGCACAAGGCAAGAAGGGAAAAGAGGAGAAAAGCTTCCCAGAGCTGTTGGCCTAAAGCAGCCGCTCTCACCTGTTCTCACCTCAGTCCATCCGGGGAAGGGGCTACAAAGCAGACAATCTTTATTCACAATTGGGGCGGCAGAGGGGAGGTACCCCCAGGTCAGTCCAAAAGCAGAGATACTGGGTGGAGCAGGTGGCACAGGGTAGGGACTCAGCACTCGTCCTCACCCAGTAGGGCATAAGGGTTTCGGGCAGCCAGGCTGGCTCCTGCAGCTGAAGTTGGGGTGTCCTCATCCCCTTCCCCCTCCTCATCTGCATCCCGGTCCTCCTCTCCCTCCTCCTCACAGGAGCTGCTCAGCTCTTCTTCTTCTTCCTCCTCCTCGTCACCTGCTGGCCCCACCCTGCCCTGCAAAACCACCAGCTCTGTGGTCTCTGGATGGGACTCCCAAGTGCCTGGGGAACAAAACAAGAAAAGAATGGAGAAAAGTTTTAAGCAGTAACTAAAGCCAAAGAAAGATGAGAAGAGGCAAAGACTAACACTAACATCGGTTTTGCAGCTGCTGGCATTCATTCATTCATTCCAACTCCTATGTGCTAAGCACTGAACACAAGCTCTGCATATGTTAACTCTACTCTCTGGCTGGCAGGTACAGGATCCAGGTCTGACCCTCATTCTGTGTGGCTGCAGAGCCCACACCCTTTTGCCTATATTATAGCATAAGAACTCTGGCTCTCTGACCTTTCTGTTCACTGTAGCCCGGGGGATGAAAACACAGGCTGAGGCGGCCATCCAGTGCCAGTCGTAGGAGGCTATTGGCTGCTCTGTACACATCGTTCCGGGCTGCCTTAGCTGTCTTATAACCACGCTTCTCTGCCCAGGCTGGAGAGAGAAAAGAATAGCGGGGAGAGAAACCGTTAAAGCCTTGTCATCACCACTCTGTTCCCATAACAAAGTCTTTCCAGTTTTCTCCAGAACATCCCAGGCCACTGATCTTGCTGGCCCCACGACAGAAATCCAGGCACGAGTAGCCAGGTACTTCATCAATGGCAGAACCTCTGGAGAGGAGAGGAGATAGGGCAGGGTAAAAGGGAAGGGGAGAAGCCAGGCACACGGAGCCCACCTTCACAGATGTCCCAGGCACACCAGGGGTGTTCTGCTGAGGGATCCTTGGCCTCTGGGTGGCGCAGGTGGAGCAGGACCTGCACAGGGATTCGAGAGGCCAGGTAGCCCACAGCGGTGTACGGCTCCTGGATTTGGGCAATGGGGTAGATCCCTGCCAGAACCTGAGGGGAAACAAGAATGCTCAGTCTGTTCCTGGCCTCCTGCCTTCTCTCCCTCCCTGCCCCCTCTGCCCTCATACCTGTAACTGCCTGGGCAGAAGGGATGGGAATATGAGTCCAGGGCAATCACAGAGCTTCACAGAGGGGGTGAGAAAGTAGGTCTGAAAGTATCGGGTGTGGCCGGGGGTTCTGGAGACACTCACAACCTTCCTACCCACCAGCCCGTTGATCAGTGAGGACTTGCCCACATTAGGGAAACCTAAGGAAGGCAAAAAACTTAATAGTGGACAGATCCCTACTCTGTGAGGCAGGATGCAGTGCTATAGCTATTGATAAAAAGGGAAGTAAGGCACAGATGTTACGGAAGTAGTATAACCTTGCAAGTTTCAAATCAGACTCTGGGCTGCCATGATTGAATCCTGGCCTCTTCACTTATCAACTCTATAACCTCAAGGCAATTTACTTCACTTTCTGAGCCTCTGTTTCATTTCACAAGTGCAGATACCTTCAAGCTCAGAGTGGTCCATATTAAATGAAAAACAAATAGGATTGCGTGGTTCAGTGCCTGCAGTATATTAAATGCCCAATATGTAGACATGCAGCTCACAATCATTGCAACTTCTCCAGGGAGAAGACTGGAAACCCTTGGGGCTTATTGACATTCTCTTCATGACACCTCCGTCACTCTGGGGGACCTTAGTATCCGCACAGGTGGCCTGTTAAGCACTTGGGCCTCCCAGTGCCAGCATCCGTCTTCCGAAGGTTATTTCCTCAACTACCCACTGCCTTGGTCATACTCTGGATCTTGTCACTTCACACCTCCAAAATCTCAACCACAAGCACCACTCTCTGCTGTGACATCCCAGCTCACTTTTTCTGTTCTTCGATTCTGATTGCTCTTTGACCCTGCCTCTCGTTAGGACAACTACTCCATACTGGACTCATGTCCTCACTTCCTTTCTATACCAACCAAGACACCATGACCCGGCTCTACAGCCACCCCCTTTCACAGACCTTGAACTCCCAAGTCCTGTCCCTCTCCTCAATCTTACCCCCCACCCATGGCTCCCGTCTCCCAATGCTCTGACACTCTGGCTTGTCCCACAATCACCAAGTTTGTTCCTACATTGAGATCTCATTTACCGATCCCTTGGCCTGGAAGGCCCTTTTCCCGTATCTCCAAATGGCAACTTCCTCTCAACATTCCAGGCTCTTCTCACAGGGGGCTTCCCATGAGAACCCTCCTCTCTGGGTCACTCTCTACTCCCTTTCATTGCCCCTAAATAATATGATTTAAAATTCAAGAATTAGTTTACTTCCAAGGCAATAAACTCTGTGAGAATAGGGACTTTTCTGCCACTTTCATGGCAGCATAACCTGCCCTTGTAAACAGCACCTGGCACATAACAAATATTTGCCAATATCTAAACTCAGGACTGCCTGTGCCACAGAAAATGTTCTCCTATGGGACACTTGAGTGGCTCAGCGGTTGTCTGCCTTCCACCCCAGGGCATGATCCTGGAGTCCCATCGGGACTCGGGCTCCCTGCATGGAGCCTGCTTCTCCCTCTGTCTGCCTCTCTGTCTCTTATGAATAAATAAATAAAATCTTTAAAAGAAAATGCTCTCCTAATTAAAAAAAAAAAAAAGGGGATCCCTGGGTGGTGCAGCGGTTTAGCGCCTGCCTTTGGCCCAGGGCGCGATCCTGAAGATCCGGGATCGAATCCCACGTCGGGCTCCCGGTGCATGGAGCCTGCTTCTCCCTCTGCCTATGTCTCTGCCTACCTCTCTCTGTGTGTGTGACTATCATAAATAAATAAAAAATTAAAAAAAAAAAAAAAGAAAATGCTCTCCCTATATCACTTTGAACACAGAAAGGTTACTACAGAGGCCTGAAAGAGTGGATGCCCCATCTCCACCCATCCCACACCTCCCACCTCCCACCTTGGCAAGAGAGAACCAGGAAGAAAGGACTGGAAAGGGCGCCATTTGTCAGCAGTCAGGTAGATTGTTTCCAGGACAAAAATAAGACTGAAAGGTAAGTCAGGAATGTTTCCCAGGAGCCCAACTAACTACTCTATTCCTTAATTTGGTTCCCTTATCACTTCAGATGACACAACTTTGCCCACTTCACTTCTTCTTTTTTTTTTTTTTTTGCCCACTTCACTTCTTAACTTTCCCACGCACAAAGGAAAGGGGCCCTGGGCCCTAATTATACATTCCTTTCTTCACGAAGAGCAGAGACAAGGCTCTTTTAATTCAGGGTAGATTCTTCTTGACAACAAACTTATAAAGATAAGACTCAGGAAGATACTGATGGTAACTAAGCTCCTGCTAGGACTTAACGATTCCTCTATTACAGATTGATTACCATCAAAGAAACAGTTAAGATTTATGTCATTTAGAATGATGCCTGGTGCCTGATACCTGGTAAGCACCATGTAAATTTCAATTTTAACAATCGTGATTATTACTAATAACACTATTTGATAAGCATTATTAGGCCCTCCCTGTGCTATTGTCTTCATTCCTTACGTCCTTTCTTCTAATTAGGTATCAGCATCCTCATTCTAAAAATCAAAATAACTAAGACTCAGGGTGGGTAAATAACTAGGAAAAGGTGGAAATTAAGTCAAGGGTGCCAGGAACCTTCCACTATTGCCAACACTCTCCTTTTCCAAATAGTGAAACTATGTACCTCAGAGACTGCCATGCATGGGCCACCGCATCCTTACCCACACAGCCGATGGTCACCACCCCGTCTTTGTAGTGCTCCTGGGTCGGGCCGGTTGGCTCCATTGCTGAGTCAGTCTGCTGCTCCACCAGCACTGCAGGCCCATCCTCTTCCTCCTCCTCCTCCCCAGAGCCATTTCCCCAGGTGGCCCCAGCCACATCTCGAGCAATCTTCTCCCGCCAGCTGCTTAAGTCCACTGTTCAAGGAAGGAGAAGATGATGAAGATTCTCTCCCCAGGGCCATCACAGATGATTGCACAGACTATGCACTGCACAGCTAATGCAACTGGCACCCTCTGGAGTTGGAGAGTGCCAGCCTACAGGACAGATTCTCCCCGGCCTTCACTTGACCCCACCTAGAAATCACGTGAACTTTTGAGTTTCGGAAAAATACTAGGAAGACTGAAGGCAACAGACCACGGGGGCTCCTGCCTACTTGCTACCTTTGATTCCACCAAGTTAATCTGCTCCCTCTTCTATACCTCCTCCTGGTCACTCGCCTACAATCATAATAGAAGGGACTGACTTCAGGGAAGGTAAGCAAAAGGACTCCAGGCCTTGGGAGTCATGTCCTCCCCCATATCCTCCCACCGCTCCCCTCCAAGAGGTATATACCTTTCCCTGCAGTGATGGCTTCACAGGCTCTCAGCAACTGCTCTGGCCCCAGGGCCCGAGTCCATCCTCTCCCCCGCCTCCGACTCTTCTTCAACACTGAGAGTATAGAGTACAAAAGTGTTAGCATGTGGGCTTATACACCCCATCTCACCCACCACCCTTAGGCCTGAGATCAGGGACTCCTTTGTCAACAAGCCTCTCTGTTCTCCCTGTTGTCCCTTGTCACCCCACCCTTCCCATGCTGCCTTCCTCATTGCCTACTCACCGCTACTAGGGTCCTGTGGGGTGCGGGGGTCCCGAGGGAAAGAGGTAAAAAGGACTATGTGGAGTTGAGGATAGTGTTGATGAAAATAATGCTTCCAGGCAACCACGAGAGCTGGTGGGGCTAGATCCACCTTGTTCAGGACCAAGACCAAGGCCAACCCAAGTTCTCCAGTCACGTACTCATAAAGTGCTGGCGGGAAATTCACAACCTGAGGCAGGATTAGTGAGAGGAGGGAGCAATGAGAGGTCAACCCAGAGTTCTCTGCTTCCAGCTCCCCACTCACCAGGGACGACTCAGAGACAAGACTCTGGTGGTAGCAGATTTGGGGGCAAAACAGTAAATCAGCAAAACTGAACTAGGAAGATAAAGTAGCAGTAAGCAATACCTGTGCATTTGTCTCTGGGGGACTTCTTACAGGTCCTGATTAGGGATGAAAATGAGCCCAAAACAAGACAAGCAAATAGTTGCACCTAGCAAACTAGCATGAAGGTTGGGGTCAGGCATGGGGTGGGAGCTGGCATAAAACTTAATACCTGTTTTTGTATGCACATAACTATCTATGCATATACACATGCATGTATGGGCGTGCACATGTCTGCATGTTTGTGATGCTTATGTGTGGCTGTGTGAGTGCACACAAGCAAACACATGTTCGTGAGTACGCGCAAGAGTGCGTGTGTATACATGCTGTTAAGAACTTACAACCTAAATGTCCCCACAAGCTCTGTGCAGTGGCAGTATTATAGCCGATGAGGTTTATCTGAAGCATGATTATCGCTAACTAAATGTCCCCACAGACCTCTCTGTCTCCCAATGGAGGACAGCAGTGAAGTGGTATAGCCAAATTAACACAAAGGTTGTCCAGTAGCTGATCCCAGAGCCTTAACCACTGTCCTAGCATTCCAAGTAGGGTTGCGCTCTATAGCGACTATTGTGGGGCAGGGAAGAGCCCCCAGCTGCCTTCACAGAATCCCGTGGCACTCCACATTGGAACTTCCTATCGGTCTAGCTGTGGTGGAATAAAAATGGGATATACAGATTTTTATCAAAGGAAGTAAAGAAAAAAGTCAGTTAACCAGAGCAGGAGTGACAAGCTGTGACACTGATGAATAAAGGACTGAGTTCCTGATCACAGACATCAGTATGAGGTAGGTATTTCCATCTCTCAACTTCTGCCTCTGGCCTTTACCCCAGAAGAATCTTCCTCCTTCATACCCCTTGTCATCCTCATCCCCAGTACTCACCGGATGTCGGATATCAGTGATAAGCAAGACAATGTCAGACATCTCCAACACGCGCCACAACTGCCTCCACGTCTGAAAAGACAAGTTCAGTGGAAGAGTACCGAAGACCCAAATCCGTCTCCTGCCTGATCCCAGAACAACTTGACCAAGGGGTTGCTATGCCCCACTCCTGGCCCCACTCCATTCTCACCTCCAGATTATGTTCAAAGTAGCTGAGTTTCTCAGAGGAGTAAGCCCCATGAATCTTCCCAAGATACTCCTGGAAGCTCCGTTCCTCCTGGCTCATTAGCTGCTCTTTGGACATCTCATAGCTCCAAGGAGGACGACGGGGAAAGTCCAGGACTGGAAGGTTAGGAAAAAGCCCGAGTAAGTCTGAGAATGGTTTCAGGGCTCAGCAGTGGCGGCACCCAGATCTCTCATTGGTCACAGCTCATCCCAGCTCCTTCCCGGAGCACACTGCCTCTCCCAAATATCCAGGTGTTGAGCTCTTACCTGAGCCAAGCTGATAGACCTCTCGGATATCCAGTTCCAGCAGCTCAGCACTGACAGGCTGTAGCACTTGCTCTCGGGCTGCTCTCTTCCTCCTTTCCACCTCCTCCCGGCTGTCTCGCTCGAAATGCAGCCGGTATCTAATGGGACAGGGACCGCAGCATCTCTTGCAATCCCGTGCCCATAAAGCCCCCTCCGGGCAGACATCTTCGCAGAGCTTTCTCTCCAGAGTTGTTCAAGTCACCTTTCTGTCGGGCCCTCCCTCGAGTCTCTGTCCCAAGCCTCGCCCTTCTGAGGGCCAAGAACTCTCTGCAGCCCCTCCGGAAGGGAGGCCTGTGGCCCGTCCCGTGGGCCCAGCTGCCTCGGAGCCGCGGCATCCCAGACCCACTCGCCCACTGGTAGCAGCCACCTTCTCCCCAACACGCTTGTCTCCAGGCGGGCGGGGAACACCCGGCCGGCGCCGGCGCTCCCGCCCCCGCCCGCTCTCACCGGTTCGCATCGTAGCCCCGAGGGCCCAGCCCCTGGGAAGGCTGCTGGTTGAGCCTGCGGATATGGTGGGTCATGGACTCTCCGTCCGAGGTGTCGGTCTGCTCTTCCCGCCGCTCCCGGCTCCCGCTGCGGCTGTTGGAGCTGGATCGCAGCCCATCTTGGAGCCCTGCGGGGAGGAGGCAGTGACGCCGATACCGGCCGGCTCCAAGGAGCTCGAGACCCCGTCCCCGGTCCAGCTGGCTTCCCCACCACCACCCCATTCCTTTCGAGGCCATCCTCCCACCATCCTTCCCAAGACCCCAAAGGATGCGCGTGGGGGAGTCATTCCTTCTGCAGGGTTCTGCGGGAACGACGCCCTGTCCGAGCGGGAGGGATTCCCCGCCCCCATTCTCCGTCCTCCTTCGTTCCTTCCGGGGAGGCCGGGCTGAGAGAAGCCCCTCGACCGGGCCCCGCGGGCGTGGGCGCGCGGCCACCGCCGGGCCCGCCCGCCCCGCACGGGCCAGGGGGCACACCCCTCCTTCCCGAGGCGGGGAGTCGGGCTCCGCCCCCTCCCCTCGCGCCCGCACTGACCTCGCTTCCGCTCCCGCTTGTCCTGCAACTGCTTCTTCTTCTGCTTCACGCTGAAGGGCTTCTTTCTCGGCATGGCCTGGACCAGTCCCCTGGCCCACCCTCCACCGAGATCCTGCCGCCTCAACGGACTCCCCCCCACCCCCCCGGGCAACCCCCGCCGCAGGGGCCTGGGACCCAGGAGGGGGCGGGGCCAGGCGGTGACGTCACGGGCGGGCCGGCCGAGTTCGCCTGCGGCCTGGGTGGAAGGCGAAGGCAACACCGCCGCTTCCTTCTGGGAGCGAGGCGAAAGGACGCAGCGGGCCGGACTCTCCGCACCTGAGACTCACTGGCATCAAGAGGGCGCAGCGGCGGCGAGCAAGGAGGCGCGCGTGGGAGGATCGAGCGGACTTCGTCACGGACGCTACCAAGTCGCTCTCGGAGGAGGGGGGGCGTGTGTCATCACCTTGCGCGCTGAGGGAACCTATCACTCACCTGGAGGGGGCGGGGGCGCGGAGGGCCGGCCTACCGTCTGGGACAGAGAGGGGCGTGGGTGCGCCGAAGCTAATTTACCCCGCCACCAGGTTGGACCTTAGTGGAAAGACTGGACTGCGCCTCCGGGGAATGAAGTCGACTTGCTGGTCTACACTGAGGGCAGTGCCAGACGTCTTGAGGGGCGGGTAGCGGTCTGAAGAGTTCTGGGCGCCACCTTGCTGGGGCCCAGATTCCTTGTGGGAGCGATGATGAGCAGCTTTACAGATCATAAAGGCATGCGCGGGCGAGGAAGGCAACCCAGGTGGGACAAGGACTTTGGGAGAGAGGTCAGAGGGTGCGAAGTCGTGCCTACCGCTGCTACCATGGTAACCGGGACCGGATGTGGCGATCTTAAGGTGCGACAGCGTTCTCAGGCTTTCTGGCCCGAGAGCCGGTCGACTCTATGGCATACTATGAGGAGCCGGTTGTGGGTTTTTTTTTTTTTTTTTTTTCAGCGAGCGGAGAAGAGAGGAATTTTTTTTTAAGCATTTATAGGAACGCAGCAAGAAGGCGGCTTGGGACTGTCTCTGTGCCTGGCAGAGACCGACGGAGACATCAAGAATGAGCAGCACAAAAGCTCCCCGGAGCCTTCCGGAAGTGAAAGGGCGGGAGTCTCAGCCTCTCCTTCCACTCCCCGGAAGCGGAAACAGAATCCCAGCGTGCCCCTTCCTCACTGCCCTCCAAATCCCGCTGCAGCCATTGCCGCAACCACGATGCCCAAACGAAAGAAGCAGAATCAGCAGCAGCCGCCGCCACCGCAACAGCCCCCGCTGCCAGAGCGGGGGGAGACTGGAGACGAGGAGGATGGGAGTCCCATCGGTGAGGAGCCCGGGAGGGCTGTGCACATGCCTGTCAGCTGGTCTAGCTGAGGGGTTAGGGTCTGAAAAGGTGCGGGGGAGGGGGTTCTAACGGAAGGAGAAGGGGCGCTGGGGCGGGGCTAGGAGGCTGTCCCCAGTGGAGCCCTGAGCGAGTTCTCTTCCTTGATCCCTCAACTTCTATCCTCCTGTAACCTTTCTGAAGAAGGCGGGGGGGGGGGGGGTAGCATAAAAAGCTCATGCGCGCAGCCGCAGAACAGCAAGGGAGAGGGCACCCTACAGAGATCGCAGATTGCAATGATTTAGGATAACAATTTGTGACCAGACTTGGGCCCAAGGAAGGTGGAAGTGCAGCCTTCTCTAAACTACTCTGAGGCGGGGAGTGCGGAGGATCATTCCGATTGGCCAACAGTTAAAGAGAGGGATTGGATTACCTCTGGAATCACCTGGGATGTTTTGAATGGCAACTATGTAAGGGAAAGAGAAAGCTGTAAGATACCCTTCCCGTAGTATGCTTCTTGCTTGAGTCTCCTTGTTTTGTTTTGTTTTGTTTTGTTTTGTTTTTGCGAACTTCAAAAAGGCTTTGCAAAGGAAAGAGCAGGCAGATGGGCTGAGAATTTGTAACGCTACTGAGAATATATCTGCTATTACTGATCGGATTAAGGAATGAGTAGTAGAAAAACATAATAGGGTTTTACCAGTACCTGTAGTCCATTCTGGTGACTATATTTTTATGTCTACTCTTAGGACCACCTAGCCTTCTGGGCCCTCCCCCCATGGCCAATGGAAAGCCTGGTGATCCCAAGTCAGGTGAGGACAAGGGGGCTCTGATTCTTTGATTAGGTCCTGGAGAAGGGGGGGGGACTAAAACCCAGTAAGAACTTAAAACCAAAAGATCAGGGATTCTGTACGTAAATGGATAGAAAGATGTTGTATATTCACAGGTTGGAAAGCTCAATATTGCAAAAATGACACTTATAATCAAATTGATCTATAGATTCAGTGCATTCCCAGTGACGATCCCCATAATGGAAATAAACATTCTATGTAATTATGTGGACATGGAAAGGATCAGGCTAAGAGACTGCAAATACAGTCTTGAGGTAGGAGGACTTACTTGACTATCATGATTTATTGTAAGGCTATAGTAGTTATTATGGTGTGGTATTGGCACAACAGCAGACATATAAGCAAATAGCCCTGAAAAAAAGTCCAGTATCAGGTCTACACATACATAGATACGTCATTTATGATGAAGATGGAGCTGAAATAGTGGTCGTTTCAGTAAATGATGTTGGTTAATTGGATATGTGGGGAGATGAAATCTGACCTATTCGTACCATATGTAAACATCAACTCAGAGTGAACCGTAGATCTAAGGGTTAAAGGTAAAGAAAAATATTTTCATGGTCTTGGAAGGGATAAGAATTCTTAGACAAGAAACACACTAACCATAAAGGAAAGATGGATAAACTGAACTACATTAAACTTTTATTAATCCAGTCACACCGTTAAGAAATTAATAGAATAGCAGATATTTGCAATAAACACAACCAATAAAGAGCTCATATCTAGAATATATATAGAACTCTTTTAGACAGCTTGTTAGAAAAATGGACAACGGACCAGAACAGTTGTTTCTCAAAAACTGAGATCTAAGTGACCAAGAACATGTGAACAAGAACTCAATGTCATTAGTTGTTAAATAATCTCAAGATAAAAACATAACACTTCAAAGTTAAGATGCTTGTGCACTGTTGGTGAGATTGTAAAATGGTACATTTCTATGGAAAACACTGGAGTTTCCTCAAAAAAAAAAATTTTTGAAATAGGACTACCACATGATCCAGCATTCCCACTTCTGGGTATATATCCAAAAAAATGGAAAGCTGGGTCTTGAAGAGATATTTGCACACGCATATTCATAGCAGCACTATTTACAAGAGCCAAGAGCTGGAAGCATCCCAAACGTCCATTGACAGATGAATAAAATTCAGTATATTCATACAACGGAATATTATTCAGCCCCCAAGAGGAAGGGAATCCTGTCACATACTACAACATGGTAGAACCTGTAGGCCATCTGGCTAAATGAAACAGGCCAGTCACAAAAAGACAAATGTTGTATGATTCTACTTGTGAGGTATCTAAAATAGTCAAATTCATAGAAACAGTAGAATGGTAGTTACTAGGAGCTGAGTGGAGAGGGGAAAAGAGAGTTGTTTAGTAGCTATAGAGTTTCAGTTTTGTAAGATGGAAAAGTTGTAAAAATCTTTTCACAACAATGAGAATTTACTTAACACTACTGAAACATGGCAAATCTTAGGTGCCTGGTTTGCTTAGTCCATAGACCATGTGACTCTTGATCTCAAGGTTGTGAGATGGAGCCCCGTATTGGGCATAGAGATTGCTCTAAAAACAAAAAAAGACAGCAAATTTTACATGTTCCACCACAATTAAAAAACAACAACAACACTCCCCAGAATGGCAAAAATGAAAAAAAAATTGACAATACTAAGTGTTGTCAAGGCTGTGGAACAATTGCCAGTGGGAACGTAAATTGGTACATCCACTTTGAAAAAGAGTTGGACTTCATTAAACTTTAGCATACATATCTCCTAGGACCCAACAATACTTTTACTAGGTTTATACTCAACAGAAATGCATACATATGTGTAACAAAGACATGTATAAAAATGTTCATAGCAGCATTTTTCGTTATAGCCCCAAACTGGAATCCACCCACATGTCCACCATCAGTAGAATGGATAAATAAGTTGTTGTGTGTGCATGCAATGGGATACTACACTGCAATGAAAATGAACGAACTCCTGCTACAGGCAACCTGGATGAATCTCACAAACACGGTGTTGAGCGAAAGGAGCCAGACAGAAAAGAATGCAGACTGTATGATTCCATTTATGCGAAGTTCAAAAACAGGCAAAAATTAACCTATGGTGCTAGAAGTCAGGATAGTGGTTACTTTGGGGAGGGGGGGGAAGGAATAGTGGGGGAGGAGGGGCACAAAGGGGGGGGGAGGACTTCTGAGTGCTAAGAAGGCTCTATCCCTTCACCTGGGTGGTTAAAAACACAGGTGTGTTTACTTTGATGGTAATCAAGTTGCACACTTAAAATTGGTGTATTTTTCTGTATGTATACCGTACCTCAAAAAAGTAAACAAAAACACAGGGCTTCCTTATGAGGATTAAGCTGGCCACTGATCACCTTTCCATGTCTTTCTTTTTCTTTCTTTCTCTCCAGCTCTTCACAGAGGTCCTCCAGGATCAAGGGGACCAATGATTCCACCACTGCTGAGCCTCCCACCTCCTCCCAGGGGCAGAGGCCCAATCCGGGGAGGCCTGGGCCCCAGGTGCGGCCCATATGGTCGTGGCTGGTGGGGGGCCAATACTGAACCTCCTTTTCCTGGACCAGGCCATGGGGGTCCTTCCAGAGGAGGCTTTCACAAAGAGCAGAGAAATCCCCGAAGGCTCAAAAGTTGGTCTCTTATCAAAAATACCTGCCCGCCCAAGGATGGCCCCCAAGTTATGGAAGGTGAGGTTCTTTTTTTTTTGATGCCTGTACATATTTAATACCCATCACTCCCAGAATGCCTGTGACTCTTCTCTTTTAGGCTGTCCTTTGTCCTGTTTTTTTTTTTGTTGTTTGTTTTAAAGATTTTATATATTTATTCATGAGAGACATAGAGAGGCAGAGACACAGGCACAGGGAGAAGCAGGCTCCATGCAGGGAGCCTGATGTGGGACTTGATCCCGGGTCTCCAGGATCACGCCTTGGGCTGAAGGTGGTGCTAAACCACTAAGCCACCCAGGCTGCTTTGTCCTTTTGAAGTAGGAGTAGCCCTGAATGTGTTTTTCTCCCAGGAAAATGACTACCATTCTAAAACGTATGGAAATGGTGGGGAGTAGAAAAATTTGACTGCCCTCTCTCTCCTTTTTGTTATATTTGTTTTCTGTCTTGCATTTTAAACTGCTCAATTTTCACTTGTTCACAGACAAATCCAACCGCCCCGTCTGCCGACACTTTGCCAAAAAGGGCCACTGTCGATATGAGGACCTCTGTGCCTTCTACCACCCAGGCGTCAATGGACCTCCTCTGTGAGACTGTGCCTTCCCATCCAGGCTGGAAGGAGCCCTCTGACCTAGTGGCCATATATTTCCCTGTGGCCCTGTGACGGCTACTGTGAGGCTGTTACACCCACCCCCATCTCTCACCTCCCCCATTTGGGGTCCAGAGTTTTGTTTCATCACTGGTGCCCAGCGTGTGGGCTTTCTTCCGATTCAGCCTCCAGAGACTCGCCTTCAGGACCCCACCTTTGCTCTCTTCAACTGCCTCCTGGATCCTCTTCCCCTTCGCCGATTGACTGCTGAACAGGAAACCTCTTTGGTGCTGTTTCTTGTGCATCTATCTGTCCACCCAGCCCTCGGCACTGCCCTCGATTCCTAAGAGCCCTGGAGCAGTTTCCTGCCATTCCCTTCTTCTAGCTGCTTGTTTTAAGTCCTTTTTATGTGACAAACCCTACCCCCAAAGTTGCCAGTTGCTCTGTGAAACTCACCAGGTTGACCTGGGGTCAAGTACGGATGACTGGTGCAGAGTTATTCCCTGAAAGGCCACTCTCCCTGCTTTTGGATTTTGTAGATCCTGCGTCAGTAGCATGATCCCCACCACTCGTCTGTGATCACTGTGCTTTGTGAAACTGTGCATCCCCTCGTACGTAGCCTTTCTCAGTGTCCGTGGCATCATTGTGACTTCCCAACACTAGAGTAAGTTTTTCTGCCAAAATGAGTGAGGCTCTTGATGCCCTCTAGATTTTCCACACCTCCCAACATGGGAGAATTGTGAAACTTTCTGCAAGACTGCCTCCCTGGTCTCCCTATTCTCCTGGTGTCGGTTTTTTTGGGTTTGACACAAGCCCATGAGATGTCCTCTAAAGCCTCTTACGGGCTATCCTATCTCCTCTCCAGCCCACTTTAGTTAGAGTATGTCATTGTGAGGCCACCAGCCCTTTCGTCTGAATTCTGTGAATCTCCACCTGGCCTACCCTTGGGTGGAACCTGGACGGTACTGTTGCTCTCGTCTAACCTTCTTCCCTACATCCCTGGCACTGGTTGTTTTCTGTGAAAACGGCAGTGAACAGGTTCGGTTTTGCACTGGCCCTGAGGAAATGGGTCAGGAGTTGTGTGGGCAAGAGGGAAGGATGAGAGCCGTTGGAGAACTGAGAATGAATTTTTTTTTTCTTTTAAACATTTTTTATATTAGTAATAAATGCAGTGGAAACAAGCATTTTCCTCAATCCCTGTGTTCCAGTCATCTCTGGAGGTGCAGATGAGGCTGTTCTTGTTGGAGTCGCTTTATTCTTCCATTTGTTCATAGGAAAAAGCTTACGTTTCTTTCAGTCTGAAGGAACCAGTGAGGTCCCATTAATCTATAAGCATCAAATATACCAGGCTGCATTACATTCACAGGTAAGGTTTTATAGGAGAAAGGAAAGGCCAAGTATCTGTGGAGTAATATTTTAATATTCTATCTATGTTTATAGGTTTGATGTTTATAGAGTGTAATGACAAAACAGTCCTTGAACAAATATTTGTAGACTGTGGGCTTGACAATATACTAGGCACTAGAAAGAACAGAGCCAAAGCCAGTGAATTTAAATCCATAGGAGAGACACGTTTATCAAAAAATCATGAATATGCATAAGGCCACACCTGTCAAAAGTGAGATATAATGAAAAGGGAGTATGTAATAAAGGGAGACTGGGAAGGTGACATGAGACAAGCTCTGAAGGACAAGCAGGAGGCCTGAGTAGGAGAGCAAAAGCCAAGCAAAGGTGTTTGCTAAGAGATGGGAAAAGTAGAACATGAGGCAGAAGAAAGAGGAGCTAGACCACTCATGGCCTTGCAGAAATAAAGACTTGGGTCTCTTTTATTACCAAAGACCTGAAGTGTCTTAGGCCATTCACTATCATGGATTAGATTTTGTTTTTCAAGAAGATGGACTCTAATATGGAGCTGGCCAGGCTTGGAAGTGCCTTGCAAGGTATCTTCCGTAGTCCAGGTGAGTTATGATGGTATAGTCGTAGGTGGTGGAATGGGAGAAAAGTAGACATGAAAAGATCAAAATGAGAATATTTTAGGTTTCTCAGGGTAATACTGGCCCGCATAACTACCATTTAAAAAGAAATAGAAAGGAAACAGACAATGCTATGAATTTATTCTTGTAATGAGTCTGAGCTGCCTTTTAAGACCTCAGAAGAGGGACGCCTGGGTGGCTCAGTGGCTGAGCGTCTGCCCTTGACTCGGTGTGATCCCAGCATCCTGGGATCCAGTCCCACATTGGGCTCCCTGCAGGGAGCCTGCTTCTCCCTCTGTCGCTCATGAATAAATAAAATTTAAAAAAAAAAAAAAAACCTCAGAAGAGAGTAAAAGGGAAGTTGGATATACAGGTTTAGTATTCACAGTAAAACTGGTGTCATAAATGTCTTCTGCATATTTGAGTGTTTTACAATATAGGTAGTTAAACCATGAGCATGGAAACGTTCACTAAATATTAAGTACCTACTACAATGGTTTATCAGCTTTCTTTTTTTGCTTTTTTAAAAGATTTTTTTTTTAATTTTTTTTTTAAATTTTTATTTATTTATGATAGTCAGATAGAGAGAGGCAGAGACACAGGCAGAGGGAGAAGCAGGCTCCATGCACCGGGAGCCCGACGTGGGATTCGATCCCGGGTCTCCAGGATCGCGCCCTGGGCCAAAGGCAGGCGCCAAACCGCTGCGCCACCCAGGGATCCCTTAAAAGATTTTATTTATTCATGAGAGACACAAGGAGAGAGAGGCAGAGACATAGGCAGAGGGAGGAGCAGTCTCCACGCAGGGAGCCCAAGGTGGGACTTGATCCCAGGTCTCCAGGATCAAGCCCCAGGCCAAAGGCAGTGCTAAACTGCTGAGCCACCCCCCCCCCCACCCCGAGCTGCCCCATATTAGCTTTTTTTTTTTTTTTAATTTTTATTTATTTATGATAGTCACAGAGAGAGAGGCAGAGACATAGGCAGAGGGAGAAGCAGGCTCCATGCACCGGGAGCCCGACATGGGATTCGATCCTGGGTCTCCAGGATCGCGCCCTGGGCCAAAGGCAGGCGCCAAACCGCTGCGCCACCCAGGGATCCCTCCATATTAGCTTTTAAGTTCAGTTGTAATGGAAACCAAAGTTAGTCCTAAAGCAAAATAAAAGCTTATTTCTCACAACTCAGGAGGTAGACAGCACGAGGCATAATGCTACCACAAGGTCCTTGGGTATTCAGAACCCCTCCCTTCAGATTTCAGCTCCACAATTACTGGGGTCAGATCCTCCTATTCATGGTTTGGGAAGTGGATAAGCTAACTTATCCATGTTCCAATCCTCAGTATGGACCTTAAAATCTTTTTTTTTTTTTTTTTTTTTTAAGATTTTATTTATTCATGAGAGACACAGGGAGAGAGAGGCAGAGACACAGGCAGAGGGAGAAGCAGGCTCCATGCTGGGAGCCCGACGTGGGACTTGATCTTGGGACCCCAGGATCGCGCCCTGGGCCAAAGGCAGGTGCCAAACCACTGAGCAACTGAGGGATCCCCTTGGAGGAAATTTCTTTAAAGCTAACAGCTCAACTTTATGCCACTGGCCATAACTAGTCCTAGCTGCCACTGAAGCTTGGAAAGGTACTCTATTCAAGCACCTGGATTTTTAGGATGAACATCCTTTATTGGCTGCTCTCTGGTAAAATTTGGAGATGCAATAGAGAATAACACTAAAAGTATCAATGCCCTCCGGCCAAAGACCACCAGGAACACACTTAGTCAAGCAATTGGATTTATTAATTCTGAAGGTTATCTCACTAAGTTAGAAATGACAGGTTCAGGGTTTCTGCTAGGTGATTTGGGGGAAAGGTTCAAGGAAATGAAATTGGTCTGCGTTGGGTGCTCTCAGGAAGTGAAGGCAATTGTGAATGCACATCTTAATCTCATCTAGAAGGAGAGAGGAATGGGGCAGCCCAGGTGCCTCAGTGGTTTGGCCTTGCCTTCAGCCCAGGGTGTGATCCTGGAGACCCGGGATCGAGTCCTATGTTGGGCTGCTTCTCCCTCTGCCTGTGTCTCTGCCTCTCTCTCTCTCCTCTCTGTGTATTCTCATGAATGAATGAATAAATAAAATCTTTAAAAAAAAAATAGGAGGGAGGAATGAAACCTGGCTAAAAGTGCAGTTGGTCAAAAAGAGCCCTCATTCATTTTAGCAGAGAGGGGGCTGTTTAATATTTATGGTTTGCATGATGACCTTGTCTTTGTGCTTAGAGAAGGTTTTGAACTTTGTCTTCGTGACAGTCATAGTAACAGCTGACATTTATGTTCTGTGAGGCTATGTTCAAGTTGAGCATCATGGCTTAACTGGTAGGATCAGGCCAATTCTCAGTTGTCAGGGGCTGTCTTTCTTAAAAGTGAACATGTGAATAATTACAGGTTGTGATTAATGATATTAAGGAAGTAAATGAGGGGTACTCTATAGAGAGTAATGGTTGGGGGCACCTGGGTGGCTCAGTGGTTGAGTGTCTGCCTTTGGCTTAGGTCGTGATCCCAGGGTCCTGGGATTGAATTCCACATTGGGCTCCCTGCAGGGATCCTGCTTCTCCCTCTGCCCATGTCTCTACCTCTCTCTCTGTGTGTGTGTCTCTCATGAATAAATAAATAAAATCTTAAAAAAAAGGGCAGCCCCGGTGGCGCAGCGGTTTGGCGCTGCCTGCAGCCTGGGGTGTAATCCTGGAGACCCGGGATTGAGTTCTACGTCGGGCTCCCTGCATGGAGCCTGCTTCTCCCTCTCCCTGTGCCTGTGTCTTTGCCTCTCTCTCTCTCTCTGTGCCTATGAATAAATAAAATCTTTTTTAAAAATCTTAAAAAAGGGATCCCTGGGTGGCGCAGCGGTTTAGCGCCTGCCTTTGGCCCAGGGCGCGATCCTGGAGACCCGGGATCGAATCCCACATCAGGCTCCCGGTGCATGGAGCCTGCTTCTCCCTCTGCCTGTGTCTCTGCCTCTCTCTCTCTCTGTGACTATCATAAATAAATAAAAAATTTAAAAAATAAATAAATAAAAATCTTAAAAAAAAAAAAAAAGTGGTGGTTGGGATAGAACTCTGAGGAATCTGCTGAAACCAACCACCTAAGAGGAGAATGTCAAGTGGAAAGAAGAGAGGGCCCAGTATAGCCTTGAGGAGGGCTGACATTTAGTGGCCAAGTACGATAGGATGAAACCAACAAGGAGACTAGCTAAGGAGGTTGGCAAATCGAACTCCAATAAAAATAAAAAATCAAAAAAGAGAGCGAGAGAGAGAGACTGAGGAGGGATGGCCAGAGGAGGTTGGGGAAGTATCTCAGAGTGTAAGATCTTTCCATTGTTTGTTCTGTGCAAGGTACCATGTTAAGTTTTTTCTATTTATTTTGTTATTTAAGTCTCACATTCATTCAATAAATATTTTGGCACTATTTAGGGGCCGGAAATGTAATAAAGGGAAAGATAAATCCCTGCCCCTATGGTGCTTATAATCTGTTGAGGATAATAGACAATAAGTATGTACTATAAACTTAAGTAATACGTGCTCTAAAGAAAAAGAGAAGGAAGAGGCTGGAGAGTGAAGTGACAGGTGGAAGACTATAGATCAGTATTACAATATGGCTTCATTGAGGAGGTAAGATATCAATAAAGGCTGAAATTATTATTTTTTAAAGATTTTATCTATTTGAGAGAGAGTGAGCATGAGCAGGGAGGAGGAGCAGAAGGAGGAGAAGCAGACTCCCCCACTGAGCAGGGATTCTGATGCCAGGCCCAATCCCAGAACCCTGGGATCATGACCTGAGCCAAAGGCAGGCACTTAACTGACTGAGCAACCTAGGTGCCCTAGAGACTGAAATTAAATGAGAAAGCAACGATGTGAGTATCTGGAGTAAGTGCATTCCAAGTTTAAGGAGCAACAAGGGCAAAATCTCTGAGAAAAGAATGAGTTTGAAGTGTATGAAGTAAAATATAAGGCCAATATAGCTAGACTATGGAGAAAGATCAGGAACTCCAACAGGGGCCAGGTCATATAGAACCTGGTAAGCTGTAGCAAAGCACTCAGATTTTATTCTGAGTGTTTTGAAGATCTGATTTACATCTTACTGATGTAGGTGTGAAGAATAGACTACAGACCGAGAATGACAACAGAACCACCAGTTAGGAGGCCACTTTGGTCGTGCAAGGGAAAAAGATGGTGGTATGCTCTGGGGTAGAGGCGGAGATAATGGACAGATTTGGGATATGTTTTAAAGTCTCAGTTGATGGCAACTCCATCTCTCTATTTGTTCAGTCTGGAAAACTCGGAGCCATCGTTTTAAAAAAATTTTTTTGGTCACACCTGACATCCAATTCTTTTATTTTTTAATATTTATTTATTAATGAGAGACACACAGAGTAGCAGAGACATAGAGGGAGAAGCAGGCTTCCCATGGGAAGCCCAATGCAGGACTCAATCCCAGGGCCAGGATCATGCCCTGAGCCAAAGGCAAATGCCCAACCGCTGAGCCACCCAGATATCCCTGACATCCAATTCTTTATAAGACCTGCTGGTTCCATTTCAAACATATCCAGAAACCACTCCTTTTCACCACCTCCAATGCTATCGACCCTGGTCTGAGTCACCAACACTTGCTAACATGTCTCCCTGCTTCTGCCATTCCTCCCCGCCCTGAGCTCCTCAGTTTATTCTCATCTCAGCATCCAAAGTCATCCTTTTAAGATGTAAGGTCATGTCACTGCTCTGGTCAAAACCTTTAATGGGGATGCGTGGGTGGCTCAGGTCATGATCACTAGATCCTGGAATACAGTCCCATGTTAGGACCCCTGCTCAGTGGGGAGTCAGCTTTTCCCTCTACCTCTGACTCTCCCCCAGCTTGTGCTCTCTCTCTCTCTCAAATAAACCTAAAATCATAACAAAAACCCTTGTAATGACTTTCTATTTTAGTCAAGGGTAGAAGCCAAATTCTTCAGATGACCTACAAGACCCTTCCCAATCCAGACCCTGCTTTACTTCTCTGTTCACCTCTCCAACAATCTATTCTCACACTGGTCCATCCACACTGTCCTTGCTGTTTGTTCCTCATTTTATACCAAGTACACTTCTGATATAGAGCATTGCTCTAGCTATTCCTTCTGCCAGCAAGGCTCCTCTCCTGGAAACCCATGCAGCCAAAACTCTCACCTTCTTCAAGGTGAATTTCACTTCACTGAGGCTTCCTAGTTTATACTACAACCTGCCCTCTTCGTACTTTTACCTTGACCTGTATTTTCTTTTTTCCATGGCATTCTCTCTCCTACTGGAAATGTGATCAGAGGTCTTTATTTTATTCACTGAGCCCAAGAGCCTAGAAGAGTGTCTGGCATATACCATGTACTTAAACATGTTTTTTGAATAAAGTAGACATGGCTTGCTGATGAGGGGGAATGGAGAGAGCGAATGACCTTTCAGTTTGGGCTCAAGTAAGTAAATGAAAGGTGGTTTCTTTTTTTCCTTTCAAATATTTTATTTATTTGACAGAGTGCACAAGCAGGGGGAGTGGAAGAGGTTGGAGAAGCAGGGTCTCCACTCAGCAGGGAGTGGGATGCCGGGCTGCATCCCAGGCCAGAGCAGAAGGCAGACACCCAACCACTCACCACCCAGGTGCCCCGATGATGTGATTTATTGGTGGGAAACCTGGAAGAGACACAGGGTTAAGGAATAAAAACAAGAGCTCAGTTTTGCAAATATTAATTTGAGGTATTTTATTAGAGATCTGAGAGAGGATGTTCATTAAGCAGTTGGATTTGTGAGCCTGAAGCTTAGGGCAGAAATTGGTGTCAAGAGACATCCAGAGATCTTCGTCAGTTGTGAATGGTATTGAAGGTCGTGAGACATAGGTGATAAGTCTAGATAGAAAAGGTCAAAGAATGTGACCTAAAACATTTAGACATAGAGAAGCCAGAAAGGAGGGAAAGGGAGCAACCACTGAAATGGAAGGGGAACCTGCAGAGAGCAGTCTCCCTGAAAAAAAAAAAAAAAGTGGGAGTGAGCATCTGCATCAGATGCCACTGGGAAAGTAAGACGAGGACAGAGAATTGGCCTCCTGTCTGTTGACCTTGCCAAGGAAGGACTCAGGCAATGGTAGGGACGAGAGCATGATCAGAGTGGTTTACGGAGTGAACGGGAGCTGAGAGAACTATGGGAGCCTCTTGCTCCCGCATCTATTACGTGGTATAGTTAGGCGTGAACCCGAATCTCGATTGTGGTGGTGGTTTAATGGCTGTATACATGCCAAGACTTTGATCAGAGCGTACATTTTGCCTGTCGACTTACTGCAAGTGAGTTTATCGGGTAGCAACCGCACCTCAGGACAACTGACCCACCACCACCTCCACAAACGGACCCGAGCTCACCGTTTACAAGTCTACGCCTGATCGCCTTGCAACGTATCTCAACACCGGCCCGTTTCTAAGCAGACGGACTGCGTCCTTCTGCTCCTAACCACTTAAAATACAAAAGCAAGCAGAACAAGCGTCCCTCCTCCCCTTCGTCCTAGCCCTAAATTACTCCGTTCGGTACTCGGCGACGCAACGTCATCGAGTCACGACCCAACATTCCCAAAAAGCCCACGGCGCCGTGCTGACGTCGCTATCGCGGCGCACGCTGGCCCCGCCCCGCGGCCGCGGGCACGCCCCCGAGGTGACGCGCCGTGCGCACGTGCGCCGCGCGGGACAGGGCCGGCGGCGGCGGAGTGGAGAGCCCGCCCCGTCCGGGCCCCACGCTGCCGGAACCGGAAATAGCGCCCGGCGTCCCCGGGGTACTTGTAACTGCCACCGCGATGCCGAAGGGACCTAGGCAGCAGCCGCCGGAGCCCGAGTGGATCGGGGACGGAGAGAGTACGAGCCCCACCGGTGAGGCTGATAGGCAGGGAACCAACGGGAGAGAAAAGGGGAGAAGAGACTGCGCGTATTTTAGAAGTGGGTCACGGGGTGTGAGAAGGACGGGAGGGGCGACTGCGCATGCGTGCAATGGTGCCCGAGGGTGGAGGATGGAGAGAAGTTAAGGTTGAGGAGGTAGCTTGGACTGTTGTAGAGAAGTCATGCAGTGGTGCCCGAGGGGGGGGGGGGGGTCGTGATGGGGGGCAAGAGTTGGCCCAGGCTGGAGCGAGTCGGGTGGCAGCGATAGAAAGCGCCGGGCTATGGCGCACGAGTTTCAGTGGGACCGGACCAGGGGCGACGAAAAGCATATGGTGCCGCGGGAGAGGGGAGAATTGAGGAAGACCTCCTTTCTTCTTTGTTGGACGTGTTCCCCACCACACTGTATCCACACCACAGGAACTTGTCAGCTGTGCCTCGGTACCCCCACCCACACCCCTTCAGGAGCCAGAGGAGGGCTCCCTCTTGAGCTCCTGCGTAGTATATGTCAGGCTCATCTGCAGCAAGAGCGTAGTGTAGCTACTGGGTGTTGGAATGAAGGCTAAGCTGTGTATGGAATGTTTGTTGGGTAGCTGCCTGAAATTAAGCACCATGTATACTGTGGTTAGGAGAGAGAGAAAAAATATGAAGACATCCTCCCAAATTTGAAGGCACTTCAAGGGGAGAGAAAAGGGATACAAACAGTGATAGTGGGTACACAGTGACTAAGTTTACGAGCCTTTATTGGGTGCCTGTTTTATAACTGGTGCTGTGTAGAGAACTGGGAACGTAGAGATAAAAAATAAGACTTGCCCCAAAGGGGCATGGAGTTTAGTGGAAGGGACAGCATTAATCAGAAAGTGGTTGACAGTGATGAATGTGGTTGAGAATGCTATGAGACTACAGCGGCGAGAAGCATCTACTCGGACAGATAGGGTAGGAATGTCAACAAAGCCTCCCAGATATATGTGGTAGCTGAGTTGATTCTGGAAGAGTCAGTATGAGTTAGCCAAGGGAGGAGCATTCTAAGCAGAGGAAGAAGTTTGTGCAAAGGTAAAAACTAGGTGATCCTGGCTGGTTCCAATATTGGGTGACTAATGTGATGAGGTTAGAAAGATGTTCAGGAGACAAATAATAAGGCTTTATACACTATTCCAAAGGCTTTAATCCTGATGACATTAAGGAAGGACTTTTTTTTTTTTTAATTTTTTTAATTTTTTTTTTTTTTTTTTTTTTATAGTCACAGAGAGAGAGAGAGAGAGGCAGAGACACAGGCAGAGGGAGAAGCAGGCTCCATGCACCGGGAGCCTGACGTGGGATTCGATCCCAGGTCTCCAGGATCGCGCCCTGGGCCAAAGGCAGGCGCCAAACCGCTGCGCCACCCAGGGATCCCAAGGAAGGACTTTTTTGTGTGCTTAATGATTGGATCGGCTCATTCTGAAAATACTGAGCAGTGGAGAATGGCTTGAATTGATCAAGATTGGAGACAGGATGACTGTGTAAGAGGCTCTGGCAATGAGCTAAGTGAGAAGCAGTAAGAGAGTAAGCCAAGACAGTGGAGACCAAAGAGTTATTGAGGAAATGGCATTGAGCAGGTCTGATAACTGACTGAATGAAGGAAGAAGAGCTTAAAGATGACACTCGAGTAACTCAGAGGGTAGTAGACTATTGCTTGAAATCAGAAGTGGGCAGTAGGGTGGGGAATGGGAAGTGATAAGGTCAGCTTTTGATTGCCAATTTGGGGATTTCTGGAGAACTTCTAAGAGTAGGTGGGAGGAAGAGAGATCTTAGGCTACAAAGTAAAAAACCACAAGCATGTTGTTGTAACGTTGAATGCAAAGGAGTCTGCTAGGGGGAGTATGCAGATTAAAGCCAAAGGAGGGGACGCTTGGATGGTTCAGCAGTTCTGCTTTGGCCCAGGGCATGATCCTGGGGTCCCGGGATCGAGTCCCACATTGGGCTCCCTGCATGGAGCCTGTTTCTCCCTCTGCCTGTGTCTCTGCCTCTCTCAATGTGTCTATGAATGAATAAAAAAATAAATCTTAAAAAAAAAAAAAAAAAGACTCTTTCCTCTCTCTCTCTGCTTCTACTCCTATACTCTCTTTCTCTAAAATTAAGAAATAAAATCTTTATTTAAAGAGAGAGAGGCAGAGACACAGGCAGAGGGAGAAGCAGGCTCCATTCAGGGAGCCTGACATGGGACTTGATCCCAGGACCCCAGGATCATAACCCTGAGCCAAAGGCAGATGTTCAACCGCTGAGCCATCTGGGCATCCCTAAATAAAATCTTTGAAACAACAACAACAAAAAAGTCTTTAGGATTAAACTCTTTAGAATAGCTTATAGAACTTTTCATTACTTCTTCAACACTTCTTTTCAGCTCATTCACACTAGTCACCCAATGTGGGAATCAGATTTTGAAATGTGTTCTGGATGGAAGACACAGATTAAGCAAAAAAAGACTACGTGTGTCTGGGACTTAATCAGGGAGCAAGGAGAGGTCAGTGTCCAGAACATAGGTGTGGGTAGAGAAACAGATACAGCAGAGAAGAGGATAGGACTCTTTAGTTTGTGAAGCCTTACATTATAGGGAGTGTCCTTTGATAACTCCAGTTTTCGGCACAGTAGATGGTCAGTAAAACTTCCCTGAATAATTGATTACTATGGACTATATCAAGTTTTAGACTAAAAATACTTAATGTGAGGGGTGCCTGGCTGTCTCAGTTGGTAGAGAATGTGATTCTTGATCTCAGGATCAAGAGATCAAGCCTCACATTGGGCATGGAGCCTCCCTAAAAAAGAAATGAAAAGAAAAATACTAACGTGGCAGGTAGCAGAAAGCTACTTATTTGTTTATTTTAAACTAAATGATTATCAGAGTGCTTCTGCATAGAGTTGGATAGCGGTTGGTGGATGGGGTGGTATAGAGGGGAATATGATGGTACGTAGACCTGTACAGGAAGAGAAGTCGTGAGGCTGCTGGTGCCTCCCTTCTGATGGGGGCAGGGAGAAGAGGAGTTAGACATAGTCCCCTACCTTCAAGGAATCAGGATTGGATAGAAAGGAGCTGGAATTTGTTCAGATTTTTTTCAAGATTTTATTTATTTATTCGTGAGAGAGAGGCAGAGACACAGGTAGAGGGAGAAGCAGGCCCCATGCCAGAAGCCCGACGTGGGACTCGATCCCGGGTTTCCAGGATCACGCCCTGGGCTGAAGGCAGCACTAAACCACTGAGCCACCTGGGCTACCCGAGTCACATTTTATATAAGATTTCCCACTTTGTTCCATGGGAACGCAAGCTAAACAGTAGGACAGGTCACTCTCTGGGATGAAAGATGAACGTACCAACAGTTAAGTACAATGCAGTGTGATTTATGCTAGAATGTTAATTTGAGCAGCGCAGGTGGAGCAGAGGTCCAGGTATTCATTTACTTACCAGACCACTCTGTTTACACGGTCTGTGCTTTTCACAAATGACATTTGGGAAACTGAATGTGTGGTATCTGTGTCGTACTTTTCCCTCATGGGTGGCAGGGGTGGGGAGAGGGCTTTTTTAGTGTATCCTGAGCTGATAGTGGTACCACTAGCACAGCTAATTTTGCTAAGCTAAAAATACAGTAGTCATTGGGGCACCTGGCTGTCTCAGTCAGTGGAGCATAGGACTCTTGATCTCGGTGTTGGGGGTGAGTATATGATCACCAAAATATAAAATCTTGAGTATATGATCACCAAAATATAAAATCTTAAAAGCAAAACAAAAAACCAAACCGAGAAACAATAGGAATCATCTCTGAATACTCTGACTACTTACTTCCCATTCCCACTTCTGCCTTCACCTTGTGAATTCTACTTCTTCCTTCTACTGCTACCAGGGCACCATTGTCTTTTGTGGGACAGTACAAATGCCTAGGGAATGATAGAAAATAGTAAATTAGACTGGAGCCACTGAGAGCTTTGCAGGGGTGGTCATGCTTTTTTTGGGATTTGTAGATAAGCATTCACAATGTCTGTTTAACCTTTTAGACAAAGTGGTGAAGAAGGGGAAGAAGGACAAAAAGACCAAAAAGACGGTGAGAAAATAAGGGTTGTCGGTAAGAAATGACCATTGATATTTCCAACCAAAATATGGCCATGTGGAGGAGGTGGGGGCTCTGGAGAGGAAGAAAGGTGAGGGTGGACTGGAGGGTCAGTGGGCCTATGTGTGTGGGGGGGGCTGGTCTCAGAGCCACATTTACCTGTATTTTACCTCCCTTTACAGTTCTTTGAGGAGCTGGCTATAGAAGATAAACAGGCTGGGGAAGAAGAGAAGGTGCTTAAGGAGAAGGAGCAACAGCAACAGCAGGTTCAAGTGTCAGGGGGTCCGCCAACCCTGTCCAGCTTACATTGTTTCACTCGGCTTATGGGGAACTCTCTGGGGCAGAGATGCAGCAAGGGCCTGGGCTTCATTGTCTTACTCTCTTTTCCTTTTAGCAGCAAAAAAAGAAACGAGACACCCGAAAAGGCCGAAGGAAGAAGGATGTGGATGATGATGGAGAAGAAAAGGAGCTCATGGAGCGTCTTAAGAAGCTCTCTGTGCCAGCCAGTGATGAGGAGGATGAGGGTAAATGACCTGAGGGGAAATGGGTTCCCAAAATTCCTGAGTCATGAATAGTAAAGTGCCTTGTTCCTTGATCTTTGAGTTGGATTAGACGGAGGAACCAGACATTATAATCATTTCCAACCTCATCTTCTCCCTTTGTTATTTCAGTCCCTGCCCCCATACCCCGAGGAGGGAAGAAAACTAAGGTAAGCCACCTGTGTGGTAAACAGAGACCCCAGGGTTGCAACCTTGACCATTCCACTGACTTCTCTGGCCATTCTATTCTCTAGGGTGGTAATGTTTTTGCAGCCCTGATTCAGGATCACAGTGAGGATGAGGAGGAAGAAGAAAAACATCCTCCTAAGCCTGCCAAGCTGGAGAAGAATCGGATCAATAAGGTGAAAGTGGCAGCCCTGCTGGTCACTCCCATCCCATGTAGCACCTTCTAGCTATGGTGTGGTAATTCCCTTGCTTTTTTTCCTCCTTTTTTTTCTTTCTTAAATTTGTAAATTTAAAAATAAAATCTTAAAAGATATATAAGTAATCTCTACATCTAAGTGGGGCTTGCACTCACAAACCTGAGATCAAGAGTTATGCACTCCACTAACTGAGGAGGCCAGGCACCTCTTCTTCTGCTTTTAAACTAGTTCCAGGGGCACGTGGGTGATTCAGTTGGGTAAACAGCCAACTCTTGATCTCAGCTTGGGTCATGAGTTCAAGTACCATGAGTTCAAGCCCCTCATTGGGTTCCATGCTGGGCACGAAGCCTGCCTAAAAATGAGTAAATAAACTAGTTTCTAGATCTGTCTTATTTACACTATCAAATCAGCTTTGTGATATCTGCTCTCATCATTCAGAAGTTTGTAATGATTCTGTGGGCTTTACACTTAAAATCTGAAGCAAAGGATCTTTGCTCTTCCTCTTGTACCCTTCTGCAAGGGAATTCTTGCAGAATTGGAATTGGAATTCTTTGTGTGTGTTTTTTATCATCCTGTTCACTTCTCAGCATTCGTTTTTATGTCTCTTGAAGCATTTTTTTTTTTTTTTCTGGAGGCTGGTTTGTTTTAAGTAATCTTTACATCCAACTTGCGGCTTGGACTTAAAACCCTAAGATCAGGGTGCCTGGGTGGCTCAGCAGTTGAGGGTGATCCCGGAGTCGCATGATCCTGGAGTCCCAGGATCGAGTTCTACATCGGGCTCCTTGCATGGAGCCGGCTTCTCTCTCTGCCTGTGTCTCTGCCTCTCTCTCTTTGTCTCTCATGAATAAATAAAGTGTTAAAAAAAAAACAAACAAACATAAACACCTGGGATCTTTCGCATACTCCATCAGGTAAGGCAGCCAGTTGCCCTGGAGCCATTTTTTGTTCTTACACTATGTCATCTTCCCTCTTTAGAATGCCTTTTTCAAGCTCATATCCATTATCTGCTCTCAAGATTTACCCTCTCTTAGGAAGCCTTGCAGTGCTAGTGCCACCCACCCACATTGCTCACTTTCCTGACTTAGTCCCTTAGCTTTGCTAACATCATTTACTAATTTCTTCACTGTTTCATTTCAAGCTGGAAGCTAGGATTTTCCTAGATCTTTTTTCCTGAGTAGGACTTGGTAATACTTAATTCCTAGTTTTAGGCTCCCTAGAAATGCTTAGTAAACAACAAAGTAGTGAATTAACTTTGTATATGTGTGTGTGTGTATGTCTGTGTGTGTGTTCTCCAGGCTGTATCCGAGGAACAGCAGCCTGGGCTGAAGGGCAGAAAGGGAAAGGAAGAGAAATCAAAGGGGAAGGCCAAGGTATTGGCAGGTATTGGCAGGAGGAGGTGCTGGGGCTCAGGAATTAGAAAATTTCATCAGACCTGCTGTCTTCCCTATTAGCCTCATAATAAATTTGCTGCTCTGGACAATGAAGAGGAGGAGGAGGAAGAAGAAATAACAAAAGAAAAGGAGCCACCCAGACAAGGGAAGGAGAAGGCCAAGAAGGCAGAGCAGGTGTATATTTTGGTGTTGGGGGAAGCAGGAGTTCTGTAAAGGGCCACAGAATAATTTATGGCTTTGGGGACCACATGCAATCTCTAATACGTATCCTTTTATTTTAAAATGACTCTTTGAAAGTATAAAACCATTCTTAGCTCGTGGGCCATATAAAGATAGGCATCAGTCAATGGAATATTACTCAGCCATTAGAAACGACAAATACCCACCATTTGCTTCGACATGGATGGAACTGGAGGGTATTTTGCTGAGTGAACTAAATCAGTTGGAAAAGGACAACATTATATGGTCTCATTCATTTGGAGAATATAAAAAATAGTGAAAGGGAATAAAGGGGAAAGGAGAAAAAATGAGTGGGAAATATCAGAAAGGGAGACAGAACATGAAAGACTCCTAACTCTGGGAAACGAACTAGGGGTGGTGGAAGGGGAGGTGGGTGGGGGGTGGGGGTGACAGTGACGGGCACTGAGGTGGGCACTTGACGGGATGAGCACTGGGTGTTATTCTATATGTTGGCAAATTGAACACCAATAAAAAATAAATTTATAAAAAAAAAAATAGGCTTCAAGTGAAATCTGGCCCATGGCCCATTCACCTCCTGATTCAGAGAGGAAAGGACCCTGGTGTTAGCCTCAGATGATCTGGGTTCTGACTCTGCCAATCACCAGCGGTGTGACTTTTTCACCTCGGTTGTAAGCCAATAACCTCGAGGCTTATTATCTGTAAGATCTAATGCTCTCTGAGGTCCCTGCACCTCTAGCACTTTCTAATTCTGGAGTCAGTTAGGTTTCTCAGTGCTCTGAGTGTTTCTAGACCTTTTTTTTTTTTTTTTTTGCATATAAGCCACAGAAACTCACTGATACATGAAGAAAACCTATTTCATTTATTCCCCCCTCCCCTAGTGGTATAGTTAGTTAATTTGTAGATATGTAGAATTGTTATATTTTATACATACTTGTTTATACTATTTGTCATATACCATTGCTGGCAGCAGAAGTGGCTGAAGGACTCCAGGGAGCCCAGGGGTTAGTGTGTGAGAGAGAGAGGACCCAACAAGATATTTCAGGACTCTGGGTGGAGAAGGGATGAGCTATGTACCTGGATGAATGACATGAAATCTGAGTTCTAGAAGGGATCTTTTGTTTTTCATCACCGCCTGGTTCTCACAGTGTTCAGAGGAAGAAGGAGAAGATGAAGAGGAGGAAGGGGAGTCTAAGGCTGATGATCCTTATGCTCACCTTAGCAAAAAGGAGAAGAAAAAGCTAAAGAAACAGGTAAGACCTTGGTCAATGTTAGCAACATTTGATTTTTTTAATATTTCGAAAAAAAAAAAAATTCTGGTGAGGGGGTTGGTGCGCCTGGCTGGCTCAGTCTTGGCATGTGACTCTTGATCTTGGGGTTGTAACTTCAAGCCCCACATTGGTTACTTAAAGTCTTTCACGTGATGTGATGAGCACTGGGTGTCATACTATATGTTGGGAAATTAAAAAAATAAAATTTTTTTTTAAGATTTTATTTATTTATTTATGAGAGATACACAGAGAAAGGCAGAGACACAGGCAGAGGGAGAAGCAGGCTCCCTCCAGGAAGCCTGATATGGGACTCGATCCCAGGATCCTGGGATCACGACCCGAGCCAAAGGCAGCCGCTCAACCACTGAGCCATCCAGGTGCTCCAAAAAATAAAATCTTTAAAATTTTTTTTCAGCTAAGGGACATCTGAATTTGGAGGGCAAGAAAGAGAGCTTTGGGGGACACTGCAAGAAAAACAATTAAAATAAGGAAAGAATTGTATCGTTAGCTCTTTCTTTCTTTCTTTCTTTCTTTCTTTCTTTCTTTCTTTCTTAAGACTTTCTCAAATACATAAATAAAGAGAGTGAGAGAACAGAGAGAGAGGAAGGGAGCCTGACGTGGGTCTGGATCATAACCCAGAGATCATAATCTGAGCCAAAGGCAGGTGCTTAACAGACTAAGCCACCCAGGCGCTCTGTTAACTTTTTCTTGCTGTCTATTGATAAATGGCTCTGTTTGTGACAGGTAATTGACAGTGACCTCATATGTGGCTTTTACTTCCTTCTCAGATGGAGTATGAGCGCCAGGTGGCTTCATTAAAAGCAGCCAATGCTGCTGAAAATGATTTCTCTGTGTCCCAAGCGGAGGTGTCCTCCCGCCAAGCCATGTTAGAAAATGCATCTGACATTAAGGTAAGGTCTGAGGGGCCCCTCCCAACCATTTTGCTCAGGGAAGCACCACCTTTTCCTGAGGCGGCCGTGGCAGCCAAGAAAGCCACTAAACTATGAGTGGTTTAGTCCACTGGAAGACAGCTTGGAGGCGCATTCCATACCTTGAGTTCTGTCAGCTTCAGTGAGAAAGTAGGAAAACCAACAGAAGTAGAGGGATCCACCCTTGGAGGTGAAGTAAAATGGGCTAGACTGGCTTAGAATCTGGGAGATGCCAATTCAAAGCAGTGAACAGGAAGGAGACCAGTATGGTAAGAGGAGCTGTCCATCAGAAGCTTCCCAGCACTTAGGAAGTTATGGCTGCTGTGTGGGAGGGGGGCTCTTGTGTACTTGTTCCTTCCCTCTGCTTCCCTGATGACTGCAGCTGGAGAAGTTCAGCATCTCGGCCCATGGCAAGGAGTTATTTGTCAACGCAGACCTATACATTGTAGCCGGCCGCCGCTACGGACTAGTGGGACCCAATGGGTGAGGAGAGGGCTGAAGCTATAAAGGGGAAGGAGCTGGAAGGAAAAGAAGAGATTTCTCAGGGGTGTCCTGGTCCCAATAGTTCTCATTCCCCAGGAAGGGCAAGACCACTCTCCTCAAGCATATCTCCAACCGAGCCTTGAGCATCCCTCCCAACATCGACGTGCTGCTGTGTGAGCAGGGTGAGGCCAATGGTGGGATGGGTTTGTGGGGTCTGAGGGGTGGGCAGTGGGTAGAAGAGTCAACTGACAGTAGAAAAATTGTGGTTATGGAGTGAGAAACGTTTGGGCAGGGGGCAGGGATTGGGGACTGCGAGATGGGTGCCAACGATAGAAGATATAGAGAATATTTTATGTGGAACGAGTACAAAATGTTGGGCAAGGCCAGGCAAACCAGAAGTAGAGCTGAAGGAAAGAAGGGATGGGAGTCTTCTCTCCAGGTGACCTGTCTGTCCTTGCCTTCCCCTCAGAGGTGGTAGCAGATGAGACGCCGGCCGTGCAGGCTGTTCTTCGAGCTGATACGAAGCGACTGAAGCTGCTGGAGGAGGAGCGTCGGCTCCAGAGGCAGCTGGAGCAGGGAGATGACACAGCTGCTGAGAGGCTAGAGAAGGTAGAGGAGATGGCGCAGGGGACATGGGCTGAGACTTGGGAGTTCCTAGAACCTCCAGACATGTGTCCTCTTCTCCCTCCTCCAGGTATATGAAGAATTGCGGGCGACCGGGGCAGCAGCTGCAGAGGCCAAAGCCCGGCGGATCTTGGCCGGTCTGGGCTTCGACCCTGAAATGCAGAATCGGCCCACACAGAAGTTCTCGGGGGGCTGGCGCATGCGTGTCTCTCTGGCCAGGTGGGCAACCCACATCACCACCTTCCTCTTTCCAGCCTCTATCTACTGGAAGGCTTTCCCTTCTCCGTGTTTTAGGGCCAGTAGGGAGTTGCAAGGCCTCCGGAGTTTCTTCTGTATCATCTGCATTGTCAAACTCAAGATCTTTCCTCCCTACCTGGTGGTATATTTTCATCGACATGTCCTGCATAGAAGCTTCTCTGAGGAGAGATTGGAGAGGAGTGTTCATGGTCTCTTACCAGAGGCTTCTGTGGGGTTTTCTGAGCAAGGATCTTGCTAGCCCTGATCCTCTATTTTGCTGCTCCACCCTCTAGGGCGCTGTTCATGGAACCGACGCTGCTGATGTTGGATGAGCCCACTAACCACCTGGACCTCAATGCTGTTATCTGGCTCAATAAGTACATCACCCTTGATTACAGTTTTGGCATCAGGGGTTCCCATTCTGTCTTTACAATCTAGCCCTTCCTCTCTTCCTCCCTTTTTTTTTTTTTTGTTGTCTGTCTGCTTCTCTGACTTAACCCTAACCTGACCATTGTGATATGTTCACACTCTTTTCTAAAACCCAGCTACCTCCAGGGCTGGCGGAAGACATTGCTCATCGTCTCCCATGACCAGGGCTTCCTGGATGATGTCTGCACCGATATTATCCATCTTGATGCCCAGCGGCTCCATTACTATCGGGGCAATTACAGTAAGTGAGATCATCTGTAGGGGGAAGAAAGAGACAAGGCTTCGAGAAAAGGCCTTACTTAGAGGGAAGACTGGTAGGGATGCAGTGATAAGTTAAATCTCCGGAGTCTAGGCAGTGATGCCCACCTCTGTCCTCACTGGTCCTGGTTGTCCCTCTGCTGGGGAGAGAGACAACCGTTGATGCCCGTCCTCCTCATCTGCTGCAGTGACCTTCAAGAAGATGTATCAGCAGAAGCAGAAAGAACTACTGAAGCAGTATGAGAAGCAGGAGAAAAAGCTGAAGGAGCTAAAGGCAGGTGGCAAGTCCACCAAGCAGGCGGTGAGCACCTGGGGGTCTTCCTTTCCTGGAGGGCTTTTCTCAGTACAAAGAAAGAGGGGGCTCTTTCTGGAGGGGCACCACTCACCATTCCAGGGACCGCTGTGAACAGTGAAGATTTCTCCTTTTCTCCTTTCTCTCCAGGAAAAGCAAACAAAGGAAGCCCTGACACGGAAGCAGCAGAAATGCCGGCGGAAAAACCAGGACGAGGACTCACAAGAGGCTCCTGAGCTGCTGAAGCGCCCCAAGGAGTACACTGTGCGCTTCACTTTCCCTAACCCCCCACCACTCAGCCCTCCTGTGTTGGGTCTGCACGGTGAGTGGCTGCAGACCCCAACAGTGCTGGATGGAAGCGTGTGCACCCCATGTCCTCCATCCAGCATGGGATCCATTTCTTTTCTCCCAAGGCCGGGACCTTCAGGCTGACTGAAAAGAAAGTGAATCTTTTTTTTTTTTTTTTTTCCTGCTTCTCAGGTGCGACGTTTGGCTATGAGGGGCAGAAACCACTCTTCAAGAATCTGGATTTTGGCATTGACATGGATTCAAGGAGTGAGTTGGTGTCGAGTGCTTGGGGATGTGAAGCTAGACTGCAGGGACAATTTTGGGGACTTCTGATTACCTGTCTTCCTCCTTGCAGTCTGCATTGTGGGCCCTAACGGCGTGGGGAAGAGCACCCTGCTCCTGCTACTGACGGGCAAGCTGACACCAGTAAGTCCTGGAGCCAGGCCAGGAGAACATGACAGCTGTGAAAAGGCGGCTGTTCACCAGATGCTAGAATCAGGCAGCCCCCTTCTGTGCTGAAGATTTAAATACAGAACTCACCACAGATGACTCCTTTCTCTAAGAGGTGTTGTAGAAGAGAGTGCTTGTAGATCAGTTGGGGGAGGAATGCAGGTAGAAGAGGGGTTGGACTGGGGGTATCCCTCCCTCACATGTGCTTTGGTTATACAAGAAACATAAGTCTGTTATAGAATGCTTAGAAATTGTGTAAGAAAATTCTAGAGGTCATTGGTCTTAATTTTGGTGCTTTGTTTTCCCCTTTGGTTCTGCAAATGTTAAAAAAAAAATATATATATATATATACATAGAAATTTTTTTTTAACAAAAATGGGTTCTCAGATTGTTTTATAGCCAGTTCTTTCAGATAATGTACATTGAGAATTTTTACTTGCCAGTAATTATCCGTGTATGTTCATGTTTTTGTGAATTTACTATGATTTATTTGATTTGATGTCAGTCACTTAAATTATTTTTCACTGAAGGTCGGTTGTAAATATTCTTATGGTATGTGTTCATGGATGTAGTTTTTTCTTAGGATATACTGCCTATAATCGCTCTTAGGACTTTTACAACATATTACCATACAGTGCTTTAGATTGGGTGTAGCCCTCTTTACTCCCTCTAGGAAAGTGTTGAGAATAGAGCCCTTTTCTTCACACACCACATTGCTAGAGCCTCTCACAAACTGTCTCTTAATCCCCATCTGAGGCAGAACCATGAAAAAGATGCCATTGGTGGGTCTTGCTGGGTGGGAAGGGGGTCGTCTTTGTCTGTGGTCCCTTCCCTCCTGGTTCTCAGTCTGTGTTTTGTGTCTCTCCTCTTCATTTGTCTGTCATTCCCCTTTGGCTCCGTACTATTCTCCTTTCTTGGGTGTGCCTTTGTCACATTAGGGAGAACATCTGGGTTCCCTTTCTTGCATGGACTTATTCCCAGTCCAGTTCTAGTATTTGTCTCCCTTTTAGAAAAGTTGGGGTGTGGAGCAGGATACTTTCTCCCCTTTCCCTTATCTTATCACTTGCTTTTTCCTTACAGACGCGTGGAGAAATGAGAAAGAACCACCGGCTGGTAAGTTAGCTTTGGGAATTAGGGAATAAAGAGTCTCATAGAGGAAGTATGATTTTCACAGACCACCTCCCTCTCTCGGGCAGAAAATTGGCTTCTTCAACCAGCAGTATGCAGAGCAGCTGCGCATGGAGGAGACTCCCACTGAGTACCTGCAGCGGGGCTTCAATCTGCCCTACCAGGATGCCCGGAAGTGCCTGGGCCGCTTTGGCCTTGAGAGTCACGCCCACACCATCCAGATCTGCAAACTCTCTGGTACCACTGTAGGGGGCTAGGGAAGATGTCCTTCTCCTTAATTTTCATCTCCAGACTGTACCTAGAGTCAGAAGAGAAGAAGAGCTAGGACTTGGGGAAACTCTGCACACACATGTTCAGTTTACCTTCAGAAATCTAAGGCAGTCAAGTGTGATGGTCCTCCTCTTCCTTTGCTACAGGTGGGCAAAAAGCCCGAGTTGTGTTTGCTGAGCTGGCTTGTAGGGAGCCTGATGTCCTCATCTTGGTGAGTGAGCTGGACTGCAAGAGGGGCTAAAGGTGACAGTATTGGAAGGAATTCTAACGCTTGGTCATGGAATGTCTCCTCCATAGGATGAACCCACCAATAACTTGGACATCGAGTCTATTGATGCTCTTGGGGAAGCCATCAATGAATACAAGGGCGGTAAGTTGGCTCAGGATGCAGACTCCTCTTTTCCTTGGGGACCAGACTGTTGTGTCCCTTGGCCAGGGCTCCCTTCTTTCAGGCTCTGATTGCCTTCTACCTCTTTCCTGCCTGCCCTCCATTCTCTCATCTTTTTTCAAAGCTGTGATTGTCGTCAGCCACGATGCCCGACTCATCACAGAAACCAACTGCCAGCTGTGGGTGGTGGAGGAGCAGAGTGTTAGCCAGATTGATGGTGACTTCGAGGACTACAAACGAGAGGTGTTGGAGGCCCTTGGTGAAGTCATGGTCAACAGACCCCGAGAGTGAGTTTTCCTTCCTGGAAGTCTCCTGAAAAACAAGCTTGTGTGGCCTAGAAGTCCCCTTTTGTCTCCCTTTCTCCTCTTGGAAGCCTTCCTCTTGGCCTGCAGCTGACCCAGCAGCTATTCAGGCACAGGAAGGCAGAGCATGGTCTTGACGTGACCAGGGTACCACTTTGATTGGTTCTTTCTCTCTGAAAGACTTTGTGTTTCAATTTTCTTCAGGTAACTGAGCTGGCCTTATCCTTGACATCCTTCCATATACACAGAGGTGACCTTCATTGTTGTGGGCTCCAACCAGCCAAGCTTAAGTAGCCAGTTGTTTTGAGACTCTGTTATCACTAAGAACCCTGCCTCTGGTCCACCTGAAAGCTTCAGGCCCAGCTGGCCCCCTGGTCTTTGAGTGGTGCTCCTCTTTTCTGGTGGATTTAATGTTGACTTACTCATACAAATAGCTGCTGCAGCTCAGTGCTAGAGGCACGTTCTGAGGCCTGTGCTATCACCCAGCCCAGGGTTTGGTGCCTGCAGTCACTTGTCTAGCTGGGGACTTGGGGACAGGAAAGAACGGACACTCAGCTTGAATCTCCCTTTACAAGGGGAAGAAATAAAGGAAAGGAGTTGTTGCCGCCCTATCACTGTTTGGAGATTTGTGGGAGTTGGGACTGTTCTCAGTGTTGATTTGCTCTGTTCCATTTGCTAGCAGCATTCAGTATCCACTCTTCCCCACTAATACAGAAGGCTCCACCTTGTAGTCTTAATGCATTTTATTTTATTTTTTTTTAATATTTTATTTTTTTTTTTAATTTTTTTTTTTAAATTTATTTATGATAGTCACAGAGAGAGAAAGAGAGGCAGAGACACAGGCGGAGGGAGAAGCAGGCTCCATGCACCGGGAGCCTGATGTGGGATTCGATCCCGGGTCTCCAGGATCGCGCCCTGGGCCAAAGGCAGGCGCCAAACCGCTGCGCCACCCAGGGATCCCGTCTTAATGCATTTTAGATGGTGCTTGTTTAAGGAGTCTCCCTCCCTTCCTCCAGCCCTTCAGACAGGAAGGGAAAGGGGTTCATCCCTTTCATCTGGGACTCCTGGGCTTCTCATTGTCCAAGCTCTGACCTGTGGTCAGGGATCACAGTACTGATCCTCTCAGAAACTCCTAAATCAACCATCCTGTACAAACAACACTGGGGTATAAAAAAGGAAAAGACAAAGGCTACCTCATCAGTAGTCTAGCTACACAAGACTTAGAAAATGAGACATCAGCCTAAGGGTGATTTGGTTAATTGCCAATTTGTGGTACTCTAGATTCTATAAGTTGCAATTTGCTCATAGAAGGGAAAGATTATCCAGAACTTGATTATTTGACAGGATCACTTCAGGGGCCTTTTGAAAAGGAAAAATTTGAATAGTGAGAGAACAGGAAGCCATTTTTGGAATCTAGGAAAAGAGCAGATCTAAGTCTTGGAAAGAACAGACTGTTTGGGAGTTAATGAGAGAGCATAGCTGGTGTGGCCACTCCTAGAGTTAGATTGCAGAGGCAGATTGGGAAAGTAACCAGTGGTGACTTGAGGTGATGATGGGGCTGTGGAAGCATATGGAGTGGACCCCATAACTTCTTGCAGGTGAGGTAACTAAATGCTGAACTAGGGTATGGGAGGGATGAGAGGGAAAGGTCAAAAGAAGTGTAGGAGTTGGAGAGAATTCTAGAGGAGAATGATCTGATGTATCCAGTTCTAGAGGGAATACAAAGCACTATTTTGGTTAAGACACTGAGTGTGGACATCTATTTATGGGAAACTATAAAAATAATGGGCCTGAAGTACAGATTTTCTACTGGAAGTGCAGCTTTGGTGTGTAGAAAAGTGTTGTTAGAGAACATCTCAAATTAGGAACCATCCCTCTTAACGGAATTTTTTTTTTTTTTAAGATTTTATTTATTTATTCATGAGACACCGAAAGATAGGCAGAGGGAGAAGCAGGCTCCATGCAGGTAGCCCCATGTGGGGCTCAATCCCCGGTTTTCAGGATCACACCCTGGGCCGAAGTCAGACGTTCGACCACTGAACCACCCAGGCGTCCCTCTTAACGGAATTTGAGGGGGAAAAATCAGGATCTTGAACCAAAGCATCTGAGTAAGATGTTCCATGTGAAGTAATTTCCACAGTTGTATGAAGTAACTCTTGTCAGAGAGCAATGGGGACCAGGCTTCAGGTCCACTTACTAATGGCATGGTGTTGGTACCTTTTCCTCTTCTGTAAAATGAAGATGATAAAAAATACCTACCTTGTAGGGTTATTATTAAGGGATTAGATGTGCAATTATTTTGTGAAGTGCTTTAAATTTCTGCTTTTGTTACATGTGTTTCATGTTACACTTTACACTTAAAATTTTCAGTTCACTAGTCTAGAGGATTCGTAAAATATGTAGGAATGTTATTTATAAAAGGAACACCAAAATTTTACGTTTTAAGGTTTTGATCACTAATTTCACAAGTACTTCAGATGCTCCAAAACCGCTTCTGTCCATAGACACAAATTGTACTTTTTCATTCAATATACATAGTTAAAGGAATTATTAATCACTTAAATATGAGCAAAAGGTTGCTCCTTCTCACCCCAAAAAAGCAGCATAAACGCAATTGAATGCAGAAAGCACAAAGAAGGTGTGCCTGGATGGCTTGTCATTTGAGCCTTTGGCTCTTGATTTTGGCTCCCTTCATGATCTTAGGGGTTGGGAGGTTGAGCGCCATGTCTGGCTCTGCCCTCAGCAGAGTCTGCTTAGGATTCCCTCCTCTCTCTCTCTCCCTACTTCCCTCCCTCCACCCATCCTGCTCATGCGTGCACAAGCACGCTGTCTCCCTCCCTGTGTCTCTCAAATCTTTTAAACACAGTTTGTTTATTTTTAAAGATTTTATTTATTTATTCATGAGAGAGAGAGAAAGAGGCAGAGACACAGGCAGAGGGAGAAGCAGGCTCCGTGCAGGGAGCCCAACGTGGGACTCGATCCCGGGACTCCAGGATCAGTCACATCCTGGGCTGAAGGTGGCGCTAAACCGCTGAGCCATCTGGGCTGCCACACAGTTTACGTGATACAGTATATATGGATAACTCAAAGCCTGGAAAATTAACAGAATTAAATATTCATAAACTTTTGCTATCTATAAATTGTGTACTGTTGTACATAGTGCCGTAGAAGTGTTTTTGAAAAGCAGATTCTTCTGCACAGCTTCCTAATGAAGACTCCGAGGACCAAGACCCGCCCACAGTCATCCACCTTCAACAGAGACATTCGTTGCTCACATTGGCCCTTGTTTTGTTTTTGTTCTTGTAATCGTCCTCGTTTACTGACTTCAGTATCCTGAACATTTTCTCTCGTGTAAAATGTGGACAAGGTGACCAAAGCACAAGTTCTGGAGGAGCCTGGAGCTGGGATAGCACTGTGTTTTAGGAATACACAAGGGGTTTTGGGGAATAGTGTCAGTACAGTTGGAGAAGTGAAATCCAGGAGAGAGATTGGGTGGAGTACACAGGAAGATACCAAGAGAAGGGTTGGATACTGCCTTGGAAAGAGCCACCCTTCTTTGGGAAAGAAAAATTAGACTCAGATTTAGCTGAAGGGGAAATGGTGTGTCCCCATCGGATAGGGCTCGCTCAGGAGTTCTGTTGCTAGACAGGAGTTAGCACTTGGCAAGCAGCAGTAGAGTTGCTGCTAGTGATTCGTACGGAGCCAAGATGGTAGGATTTTGCGTTTTTGCAACATTAGGTTTGCTGCTCTGGAGTAGGAATGGGAGAACTAGAACACTCATGATGAGCCAGAATTAGAGATGGAGCCGGTGTGCCTGGGGAGGGACTGGCAGAGAGGCTACAGCGGGAAGGCTATTTGGGGGTAAGGGAAATTGAATGAGAACAGACCGACTGAAATGGGAGAGGTGCCTGTAGGGACTTGGTGAAGGTATGGATGGAGTGGGTCAGTGCCTGAAATGGAGGGCATGATCAGCCTCCACCAAAAAAAAATCTCAACAGGTTACTTTGGATTTTCGTGGAGAGTTTGAAGGAAAGATGATGGGTGAACTCTTTTAAAATAGAAAAAACTTTGAGCCCTTTCAAGGTTCTGTGACCTCTTAGTTTGGGTGCTCTCAGATCCCAAGTGCACGGAGCCACTTACAGTGGCTAAGCACTGAGTGTAGCCTCTGTGGGCAAAGGAAAACTAAAAGTAGCCCCATTGGCCTTGTTCATGTAAATGAGGCCCGTGAAATGTAGGTTATTGCCCTCCTGTGGCCAATTCTTGACACAGCAGCCAAGAAACTTGGTTGTATGGCAGTGTTTTCAGTGCTTTCCAATGGGCATCAGCACCTGGGAACTTGCTAGAAGCAAACTCTCAGGATCTCTCCCAGAACTACTGACCAGAATATGTGCTGGACTCATTCCTCATGCCTTTTAAAAAGCCCCTCAGATGATTCTGATGAGTGTTAAGAGTTTGAAAACTGGTGTTTTGTTGTTTTTTTTTTTTAATGATTTAAGTAATTTCTAGGCCCAACATTGAGCTCCCCCTCATGACCCCCCAGATGGAGTCTCATGCTCTCCCAAGCCTGCCAGGTGCCCCTGAAGACCATTCTTCTGAACTCCTGCTCCCATAGCCCACCTTCCTCCCCAAAATGCACTCTAATTCCTAATTTCAGTAATAGAAATTCCTATTTGGAGTTAATCCTACATTCCGATCTCCAAAACCTGCCTCCCCGAGACCTCACCCTATGATGGAAACCCTGGATACCTGACCTTAAGGAGCCAATGTCAGGCAAGTCGGCCTAGTAACGCCTGCCCTGCAGAGCCACTTTTTGAGGAAATAGCAGCCTCAGCCTGTACTGTTCTTTCTCCACTGAGAAAAGGAGCCACTGGTTTTTCCTTCCCCAGAAACTGCTTCATTTTTCCCCTTCCTCCTGCTCACTGGAATTCCTTTCCTAAGCGACACCACAGGGATGGTAGGTTCAACTAGGGGTGAAGTCAGTGTCCGCTAACACCACCTGCAGATCCAGCCATCTGAAAAGCTGCTCCCCTAGGCCACAATGCTGCTCAAAGGATGTCGACCCAAGGGACTTACTCTGTACCTGTGGTTCCTTATATTCAAAATACTTAACACCCACGCTGTCTCACAACAGAACTTCAGCTCCTCAAAGGACCAAAGATTCCATAGAGGTTTGTACTAATGTACTTAAAATAGAGGACAATGGCCGTTCTTGTTTAAACAGAGCCCAAACACACTAGGGGTTAAATAAGCTGCTTCTCTTTCCACTGTTTATTATTAATGTACAAAATATACAAAACCAAAAGAAAAAAAATACTCATCCCTCAAATCCATCGTGGCTCTAACACAAGACCCTGCACAAAAGCCAACCAATCCACTGTTTTCATAGAAAACAACTGATGCCAAAACCTGGGAAGGAGAGGGCTGGGGGAGGGTGCGTCAGCTTGCGGCACCCACCCAGGAAGGCACCTGGTGGGACTCAGAGGTGGCTGACAGGGCAAGGGAGCCAGAGGCCTCACACTGACAAGGTTCCAGGTGGGGGGCAGAGTATGCCAACTCCTGAAGGCAGTGCATGTAGTGTGACTTGTCAGGCCCAGCGTGCCGGGCAAATTGATGAAAAGCTGGTCTCAATGAAGTGTTTTACAAAGTTCCCAGAATGAGCTGCAGGTGAGGGTGGACCACCACCACCAGTCTCACCTATGCCAGCTGCAACTTCCACTGGCTGCAGGACATGAATTGGCCATCACTGGAACTAGCAGACCCATGGTGCAGACTTGGGTGTTCACAGGTTGCAAAGTCTGACTTGAGAAAGGACTCAATGTAAAAAGCCTGTGTCCAGGGAGAAGTGGGGATGATGTATTCCAGAACTCAAATCCAGCCTGATTGAGCCCTCTCAGTGCAGCGGGATATATAATACCCCTTTTTACCATCTCCCCACCCCATGAAGAATAATGAACTTGGCTGGGAGGATTTCATAAGTGCAGCTGATTCCGTATCAGTTGTGTGCGTGTGGAGGACCCACAATAGGAGAGTAGAGGTGTTCTCCAGGATAACCAGCTTTAGGTTCTCAGGCATAAAGGGCAATACTGGAAAGGGGTTTGGGGCTATAGGGCCAATCTCAAAAACTGAAGCCAACCGGGTCTTCTCTTCAGCCGTCCAGGGTACAGAATGTATCCAGTCTCTCTCCTCCCCAGACTGGAGGAAAATATGTACATCGATGTGCACCAGTGATCACAAAACCCCCAGAAACCCAAGCAGGTGGGGACTGAGGGGCCGGCTCCTCATCAGCAGGGGACGGGACAGTGGGCCTCACAGAAGCCATAAGAGGGTAGAAGGAGCAAGGCTGCAGTCCATGGGGTGTGTGGGGGGGGGCAGAGGAGGCAGTCCCTAGGGCAGGGGGGGCCCATTGACACCCGGGTGGTAGAAGGCACAGTTGTTCTCATAGCGGCAATTGCCCTTCATCATGAAATGTCGGCACACAGGGCGGTTGGACATATCTGTGGGAACAATGGCAGAACAGTTAGAACACGGCTCAGAGGTCAATGCCACCCTTGCCTCCCCACCCCCACCCTGTCCACAGCACCCTGAAAACTAGCGTGCAGGGAGATACTGAATCTTACGGATTTGGGGGAAGGGCAAAGAGTAGCAATTGCCAGGCATGCTGAAAATAGGGGGACTTGCCTGGCCTACCACACCCAGGGGAAGTGATGATGCTACCCCAAAACTTAAATGGAACACCAAAAGCCATGCAATGAACAGGAACCATTCTCACCTCCTCCATGGCTGTGGCCTCCATCGTGCCCTCGGTGGCCCCCTCCTCCATGGCCAGGGCCATCATGGCCACGGTGCTCATGAGGTGGTGGCCCTCGATGGTCATGGCCTCGGTGACTAGGGACATCATGAGGCCGGTGGCCATGGGGCCCCCCATGTCCAGGACCTTCATGGGGGCGATGTCCACTGCCAGCACCCATTCCTCCACCAGGACCTTCATGGGGGCGATGTCCACTGCCTCCACCCATGCCACTGCCAGGGCCTTCATGAGGACGATGGCCACTGCCACTGCCCATGCCACCACCAGGGCCTTCATGAGGACGATGTCCCCCACCTCCACCCATGCTACTGCCAGGGCCTTCGTGGGGGCGATGCCCACCACCCATACCACCACCAGGGCCTTCATGAGGACGATGTCCACTGCTGCTGTTCATGCCCCCACCAGGGCCTTCATGTGGACGATGCCCACCACCTCCAACCATGCCCCCACCAGGGCCCCCTCGTCCATTTGGAGGTCCTCCTCCAGAGCGACCTCCCCTGGCCCCCCGGAAGGGAGGAGGAGGAGGAGGTGGTTCATTTCCTCCTCGGCCACCACGGCCTCTATGGTATGGTCCAGGACCTGGTCCTGGGCCACCCCGCATTGGGCCACCTCGCATGGGGTCACCTGGGCCATCCCAGAAGGGATCACCCCCTCGTGGAGGGGGTGGGGGACCCAAGAGACGCGGACCCACTGACCCACCAGGGCCTCCATGAGGACCTGTTATGGAAAGAAAGGGAGACTGTATCAGCGACTTGTTACACTCAGGGATGGCCTCTCCCAGCCTAACCTACCTCCCACCCTTTGGTCAATCCTACACTATTACTAAGCCAAAATTAAGCAGATAAACCCATTCCAACCTCTCATTTCCCACCTACCTGGTATAGGTCCTCCAGGTCCAGGGGGGAAGTGCTGCATGGCCTTGGGACCCCCAGGACCTCCTGGTGGGAAACCATTGGCTATTGGACCAGGGCCTAATAATCCATGTGGCACTGTTAATTAAAAAACAAAATATAGTCAGCAAGAGGATTCTAGAAGAGTGGCATGACTTCCTCCTTAGGTGTGCCCCTCTGGCCCTCTCAGACCAACTTGTCAGACCAAAGCTCCATCCAGTCTTCCCTCCTAGCAGAAGCAATACCTTTGCTCACCACTGTCTGAACCCTGCTCCCCCCACACCAACTCCACAGTAGGCTTCCTCCCTGGCCCTGGTGATTACCGAGCATCTGCTTGATCTTGTCTGAATAGTCTGGTTGCTTTAGCAGTTCCTCTGAGGGATGACTATTTGGGCTACCCTGTGAGGCAAGGTGAATAAAGAGCCAGTCAACAGAATGCAAGGGTAAAAACTAGTAAAGAAAAGAGAGCTAGATGAAGAGGTAAGTGAGACAAGTACTGGGGTATACAGAAAGGCAGATTCCAGACAAAGTGGAAAAGAGGAAGGCGGGCTCATATACCATGATGGAGGTGAGGATCTCTTGGACATTGATGCCTCCTCCTCCAGGACCCTGGGGGCTCTTCCCAGCACCCATGCTTCCCATGAGATTGGCCAGGACAGGAGGCAACTTGGAGCCACCTGCTCCATCAGGTGAGCCACCAGCTCCCCCAGGCTCTAGGCTCTCAATATATGGGGTCTCATCCATGGAACATTCCTGCAAGAACAGAACAATCAGAACTAGCTTTGAAAGAACGAAGAGACATTCCATTTGAAACTGAAAAATGCTGAAAGACGCACTAAGATCACAATCACAACTCCACCACCACATAGCATATACTCACCTCATCTAGGGGGATGAGCTTTGGGGGTACAGGTTCATAGGGTTCAGGATCAGGTTCATGAGGACTATTAGGAATGCCACAGGTGATGGGACAAGAAAAAAAAAAAAAAGAATGATAGTTAAATTATTTATTCAAGCCCTCACATTCCCCCCTAGCCCCCACCCCCTTCTGAATTACCCCAGGGCATGTTCCTGTCAGGAGTCCAAGCACTTAACGTGGACATGGTTCATGCCCAGGGTGTGAACTCGGTTCTGCTCACCTTTCCTTGTTCAGGAAGAGCTCCTGAAGGATTCCTTTCTCCCGCTCAGCCTGGATATATCGCTCCTGGCTGTTGCTTCCAGGGGTGACAAGAGGTGAGGGCAGAACCAGGGGCCGGGGGCACACCCAGGGCACCTTCTCCTCCATGTTGTCATGGCTCAGACGCCGGGCCGTCTCAAATGCATGTCGGTCTGACAGTATCTCTCGCTTAGCTGCCTCACCAAAGTCCTTGATCTTATTCACATTTACTAGTGGCAATGAGAGAAAAGAGAAAATATAAGCACAAAACAAGTTCTTTTTCAACTCTCTATACCCATAAATAAATATAAATAAATAAATAAATAAATAAATAAATAAATAAATAAATAAAATAAAATAAAATAAAATAAATAAAATAAAAAATAAAACTCTCTATACCCATCTACTACACAAGAACCTTGACGGCTCACCTCGTTCAGTTTCATCCAGTTCAAAATAGAAATATTCTCTCAGTTTGCCCTCCTCAGGCCATGTCACCGTCTTTCTCTTCCTGCCTTTCCGGGTCAGCTGGCTGGGATCTCCGGGACTCTCCACGGGCTTTGCATCCAGCGCTCCTGACTCTAAACAGGCTGGAAGCAGGAGAGGTGTCAGACCCAGGTTGTTCCTTTTAGAAACCCCCCAAACCTGAACCAATTTCTAGACTTACCCGTATCCATGAGCTCTGGGACTTCAACAGGGGGAACTGGGGTTCCTGGGCGATCTGTGTCCATAGCCTCACAAGTTGGTGCTGGTTCTGGGGAAGAAGGTTTGGCCGTGCTCGGTTCTGTGCTCGTTTTCCCTTCAAACGGGCTTGGCTATTGTGAAAGAAAAAGAAGTTAATGAGTTGACACGAAAGCCAAGGTTAAGGTAAGGCAGTTAGTCCAGCATCCTAGACAGGCTCCCCTGCGGATTCAGATGAAGGAAGACTTTTGTGTCTCCCACTGCCAGCCCCCCAACCCTCACCCCAGTCCACATCCTGTGGTCCTCCCCAACCATTCCTGGGCCCTTCCTTTCACTTTAGACATCCTGTTGTTGACATCTACGGCACAGGGCTCATACCTTGGCAGCTGTGGGTGACAACACCTTCTTCTTCTTCTTAATTTTGATGCCTGGAACAGGGGCTGAATTGAGTGCATCCAGGAAGCCCAGGCCCTCCATAGCTACAAGAGGATAAAGCATAAAATGGAACCATCAGACCTCTTTCACAATCCTATTCCTACAAAGTTTGAGCAGGAAATGGGCCAATGGAGACCCTACCCCAACTTAGGACACAGTTAAGTTCAAGGTGACCAGGATGCATATGCTGGACTCACACAAGAAAAAAAAAATTTTTTTTTTAATTTTGTTTTTCAGTTTAAAAAAAAAAGACTTTATTTATTTATTCATGAGAGATACAGAGAGACAGGCAGACGGAGAAGCAGACAGGCAGACGAAGGTGGCGTGCTAAACTGCTGGGCCACTGGGGCTGCCCCTGTTTTTAAAAATTCTATAATCAGGATGCCTGGGTGGCTCAGTGGTTGAGCGTCTGCCTTCGGCCCAGGGCGTGATCCTGGAGACCTGGGATGGAGTCCCACATCGGGCTCCCTGCGTGGAGCCTGTTTCTCCCTCTGCCTCTTTCTCTTTGTCTCTCATGAATAAATAAATAAAATCTTTAAAATAAAAAAAAAGAAATTCTATAACCATCATGGGGGCTTGAACTCATAACCTGGAGATAGAGTTGCATGTTCCTCCAATTGAGCCAGCCAGGTGCCCTATTCTTTCTTTTAAAGGCAGGCAACTTGGGGTGTCTGGCGGGGCTCATGGGGTTGAGCGTCTGCCTTCAGCTCAGGTCATGATCCCAGGGTCCTGGGATCGAGCCCCACATCAGGGGTGCTAAACTAACTAACTAGTAATAAATAATAACTAAATAAAAGCAACTTGAGGCTTTCAGTATTAATTAGAGCTCAGGTAACTCAGGAAAACCCTCATGGACAGGACCAACTATCCCGAGACTGGGAGCACCCCGAACCAGTCACTGAATAGCACCCCATTCCCATCTCCAAGATTACTTCTAAGTAATCCTATGAAAGAGGAGCTCCAGAGGTGCAAAAATTAAGACAAGCACACAAAACTAAGAAATCCATCCTGTACCCCCCCTCCCCCTCATTTCCATGGAGTTCTCTCCCAATTCAAAGTGTGTTCCTCTACTTCAGACTCACGCTGTGGTGGGATGATCTTCACTTTGATCTCTTTGGTGGCATTCGGTGTGGTGTTCAGTGGCTTGTATTTCTTCTCTGCAGGGGGAGCACCATCTCCTGGAGCAACTGTGGTGCTGTTGGAAGATGAGCCGTCAACATGATCTCTGATGCACCCTAACTTGCCCCCTCCTCCTCCCTCATGTCCACAGACATAACCCACGCAGAACCCAGGACGAGGGCCATACCTCTGACGCTTGAGGGGGATGGGTTTAAGATTGTACTTGTCAGAAACCACCACTGCACTGGCGTTCTTTTTCACAGGCACCAAAGATGGGGTCTCCAGCTCTAGTCCTGAGGGAAGAAACATGCCATTGCGTTGAACTTATTACCACTCTCTTTAACTCTTCCTCCCCACTCCAACACTAAATCTTTACCCAGCCCAAACCTCACCTACTAGTCTTCTGTCTTCTCTCTTCCCCATGCGTGCCCTATCATAAATCCACTATTCCACCACAAGGCCCTAGGTGTATATCTGCCCACAGACTCTCCCAAGATCAGCCAACCACCCTACCAGTGGAACGAAACTTGGCGTGACTGGGTGCTGTGGTTCGGAGAGACTTGGGCTTCTCTTTCTTCTTCTCTGGGGCCTCCTCAGCCCGGGTCTCAGCCTTCACCTCAGTCAAGGGTCGCTCGGGAGGGGTGGTTCGACTCTTCCCCTCTTCTTTACGTTTTTTCTTATCTTTCTCTGTTGTGAAAAAACAAAGCAGAAAAGGATTTTATTTAAAGAGAAAGACTGTCAAGAGGTGAAGCAGGCTAAAGCCACCGAAGGCCAGTGGGAAAGAAATAAATACAAGGGATAAAAGACTAAGGAGCTTACCAGCAGGCTGGGTACTGCTCTGGGAGCGGATGACAGCCATCCAGTCGCTGACAAGGACTGAAGCCAATTTCCGGAGCTCTGCAGGTGAGAGTATAAGGGAAAATCCCTAAGTAACTAAAAATATTCTTCCAATAATAGAAAATACAGAGGTTTAAAGATATACTGTGAAAATCTATGTAACAGAAAACGTAGCCCAAAGTTTTTTTTTTTTTTTTTTTTTAATTTTTTATTTATTTATGATAGTCACAGAGAGAGAGAGAGAGGCAGAGACACAGGCGGAGGGAGAAGCAGGCTCCATGCACCGGGAGCCTGATGTGGGATTCGATCCCGGGTCTCCAGGATCGTGCCCTGGGCCAAAGGCAGGCGCCAAACCGCTGCGCCACCCAGGGATCCCCGTAGCCCAGAGTTTTAAGGAGAACATGAGATAGGCTCAAACTCTTGGGACGCCTGGGTGTCTCAGTGGTTGAGCGTCTGCTCAGGTCGTGATCCCAGGCTCCTGGGATCAAGTCCCACATCGGGCTCCCTGTGAAGAGCCTGCTTCTTCCTCTGCCTAGATCTGCCTCTCTGTGTCTTTCATGAATAAATAAAATCTTTATTTTTTTTTAAGATTTTATTTATTTATTAATGAGAGACACACAGAGAGAGAGAGACACAGAGGAAGAAGCAGGCCCCATGCAGGGAGCCTGATGCTGGACTCGATCCCTGGATCTGGGATCACACCCTGAGCTGAAGGCAGATGCTCAACTGCTGAGCCACCCAGGTGTCCCTATTTGATTTTTTTTAAGCCATTATTACTAGTGGCATTCTAGGAAAAAAGGTGGCCTAGAAAATCTTTTTCTTTTCTTTTTTTAAGATTTCATTTATTCATGAGAGATACAGAAAGAGAGATACAGAAAGAGAGAAGCAGGCTCCATGCAGGGAGCCTGATGCGGGACTCGATCTCAGGACTTTAGGACCATGCTGTGGGCCGAAGGCAGGCGCTAAACTCCTGAGCCACCCAGGGATCCCCTAGAAAATCTTTTATAAGATGAACCTAAGTCATGCTCCTTGATACTTTGTTTGCCTTTAGGACAACACAGTAATACTGTTCTTAGCTGTTTGGACACTTGAACCCTGCCTGCTTTTTCCTTGAGTTTAGTTCCTGTTCTTTTAGCACATGGTTAGTGGAAGAGTGTGGACACTGGCTTCATTCTGCTGCTCTATTCATAAGAGAGACACAGAAACACACACACAGAGAGAGAGAGAGAGGTGCAGAGACACAGGCAGAGGGAGAAGCAGGCCCCATGCAGGGAGCCTGACGTGGGACTCGATCCCAGGTCTCCAGGATCACGCCCTGGGCTGAAGGCAGGCGCCAAACCGCTGAGCCACCTGGGCTGCCTGAATAAATAAAATCTTAAAAAAAAATCAAGGAAGTGTAGCAAATAAGTGTAGCGAAGAGCTAATAAAGCAGACCACTTTAGAGATGGGGAAGGCAGTGTTTAGAGAAAAAAGACGGTCAGAGAACTTAAAGGACAAAATGTGTTTCCAAATATACAGAAAAAAAAAACAAAAACCTTTACAGCTCTTGCTTTTCGTACTTAGCAAATCACATCGCTTATCTATCTATCCTCTTGCCAGCTTTTCCACTTAGATTCATTTAATAATGAGATTATTGAAAACATTAAAACCAAATTTTTCAAATAAATACCCACAACTAGCAGTTTCTATAATTAAGGCAACACAAACCCCAGTGCATCCCTAATACAGGGATATCCTGAACCTTTTTGGACCAATTGATACTATAGTCTAGTCAGACTTTATTAGGAATGTACAAATTTCCAAAGGAAGTACAAAACAATTAAATCTACATTCAAAGGTGGCAGTACAATTGAGACAATTGGAAAACAGGGAACAATATACCCAACAATGAAAAAATAAGAGATGAACAATGATTTAATAGAAAATTCTGTAGTTTTACATTATAAGTTATTAAAGATAATTTGTAAGGTCACAAACACAGAAGTGTTCAATATCTGAAAGGACCCAAAACCAAGATTTAATATAACTAAAATAATGGAAAGCTAGAGAATGTTTTTCCACTTAAACACTGTGAGTTAAACTCTTTAACTTGCTAAATGTTCCCAGTGTTTTCTCCTATAGCTAAAGGAACTTCAGATAGGCTCACCCAGGGCTACATGTTCTTTCTACACCAAACTGCCAAAGCCTCCTTCCAAAAGGACCTAGCACGCCATTCCTTTTAGACAAAAAAGCAAGCCTGTATTCTGATCAGGGGATCAGCTCTCCTAGAACACTGCTCACTTGTGGCACACTAGTATCTTGTGCTAGTGGTTTGTACCCTGGGTATAAACCCTTTTCTTCGCTGAAGGAGAGGCTGTGACTTTCTGGAGCCAGGCTCTGTCTTCAAGCCAGAACTATATGGCCCTTGCCAAGGGCTCCAAAACCCTTTATCTTAGAAAAAGACAGACTGTTGCTACCAAAGCTGTGATCTACTCCAGGATTCAGGATCTGACCCATGGCCTATAGGAAGGTATTTACTGGTAGAACTATATAGGAAACACACACTGAAGGCCCCAGAATATGTTACGTTTATTTAGAATAACAGAAGAAAACGATGATGACACTCTCTAGGATGACACTATTTTCTCCAAAGAATTTCAAGTGCATAGCTTTCACAACCAAGAGATATCAAGAATCAGCTTTTTGTAAAAAGTATGCTGTCTTGTCTTACATTCAATGGTAGAGAAATGGACAAATCCCATTTGAAATTTTTTACAAGAAAGAGAAAAGTAAGGTGATGTAGAAAGGAGTGACAGGACAGTTCAAGGATGGGAGTGAGACATGAAGGTAACGAAGTGAAGTGATGAGGAAGGACTGGCCCCTACCTTCATCCTCACTTGACTTGCTCAGTTGCTTCACCAGTTTGGCTGTGTTGTTCTACAACAGACGGGGAGAAAGGTTAAGTAACAGGAGGAACAGGAGTCCTCTCAGAGCTTACAACTGCACTAACACACAATTTCTTTTTTGTGAAATTTTAAGTAATCTCTACACCCAACATGGGGTGAGATCAAACCCACATCCCCGAGATCAAGAGCCACACACTCCACCAACTGGAGTGCCCTGCCTACAATTTAATAGTCCCTAATGGCGACCACCGCTACTATGGTACTTTACCTTTTACAAAACCTTTATAGGTGCAATTGTACTTAATTCTAAAAACAACCAAAGTAGGTAGAAATCATTTCCAACAAGAGATGAGAAAACTGAGTCTCAAATATCTAGAAGCGCCCTAACCATACATCTGTTAAAGGGCCTAAACCAAGCCTTCTGATACTATATTCCTATTTTCTTCCATCACTCTTCTGCACAGGTCCAAGACTGCAACCACATCAGAGTTGGTGTATTTTATCTGTCAGGCTAAAGCAAAAAGGAGCAGTAGCATTGTACAGACTTAGGGTACCTGCTTGAGATGGTCCACGGTGAGCGGGAGGTGCTGCAGGGTAAGCAGAATTTGCTGCAAGAGGGGAATGTTGTTGGTTGTCTTTGAATAGGTCAGCCAATTGTTAAGAAGCTTGTAGCCACCAACATCAATAAACCTGCAGGCAAGTAGGAGAATTTGTAATGCCCTTCCTGGGTTTTGGAGTGCCATATCCCACACTCTTACTCCCCCGTCAATGACCTGGGAACCCCGTGCCTCACCTCCCCTGCCTTCTAACTACATCTTCCCATCCCAGCCTCCCAGATCCTCCCCACTTACTTGACCAGTATTTCTGGTGACTGGGTCTGCAGGAGAATGTTCAAGTAAGTGCATCGACTCACCATCTTTCGTGCTTCCTTCATCAGGCTGTAGGAGGGAAATTAAGCTTAGAAATGGAGCAAGAGCCTCTTCTTTCAGCAGAAGCATCTCTGATCTGTGGGAGTGCCTAAAAATCCCTGATGACTTGGGACTCTGCCAGAGTGGGAAGGTCACACAAGCCTCTCAGGGGATGGGATGGATCCAGAGTCCAATGGAATCCCATGAGAGGATGAAAGACAACTGAGGAGACACTGAAGCCTCTGGGGAGGTGAACATCACTGCTTCTCTAACCCACAGGACACACTTGATTCTGCTTCCCGGTGAAGAATACTAGCACTAACAGCCATCCATTCATAGTCTGTTCAGGACTGGCTTAGTCTCTTGCCTTCCCCTGGGAGACTGGAAGAGCCCTGAAGGAAAGGACAGTTTGGGATGTGGAATGTGACCCAAAACAGAACCAAGAACTGTCACCTGGCTTCCCTGTTCCCTTCCTTTCAAAGTATGACTCCCAAACCCAGACTCCATTGTGGCTAGGAACCAAGGAATCACTTCTTCCTATCATTTACTCTAAAATTACTGGATTCCAATCTTATTCTAGACTCTCCCTCTTCCCTCTGAGAACACTCATTCCTGTTCTGCCTTATATAGTACAACTTACAATATACTCTAACCACAATGAATCCAGAGATAGGCAGACTCACCTGAAGATTTTGGAAATCCCATCCACACTCTTGACTTCCCCATCTCGGTTAAGGAAGCTATCCAGGCCCTTGAGAAGCTCTTTGGGATCTATGGGACCCGAACCCATGATTGAAGTTTCTAAGACAAGGACAAAATAAACCCACAGAATAAATGGCCGGCAAGGACAATCCCACTATACCCTCTAATAAATTCCACTTCTACAGCAGATGAAATTTTGTGACTAATTATTCAATCTATATTCAACTATACTCATCATTTTCTAGGTAAGAAAAAAATCAACACAGACCATCACCACCCCTGGCAAGTTAAGCATGGTGTTAATACAGGACTGAATGGGAAGACTAAAATTAGACTGGAGAATTGGGCACCACGTATTTCTCTCTCCCTCCCAGTTACATCCTTTCTAGATAGCTGAACTTCACTAAATTGTATGAGAGCTAAGAGTCAAGTTCCTATACTAAAACTCAACAATCCCAGGCTTTTTTGCTCATTGTTAGGTCCTATTTCCCCTTAGCTGCTGATGAATTTGGCTTGGAAAAAACGAATAGCTTAATAAGAACTGGGCCAATCCTGGACACTTGGGCTATATGCCTTCTAAGATTAATCAGTTCCTTTTTATCTCACTCTATTAAGAATCATAATCACCTCAAGCGGCAGGACATGCTCTGTTTGCACCAAGAGACAATCAGCTAAACTAGCAGGTGATACAAAACTAGAAAACATCCTCTTTCCCTCAAGAGAGTTGTGGGCACCTTCCTAGAAATGGAGACAAATGGATTTAAAGGAAATCCTTTATATCCTAAGCCTTGAAATGAACTGCCACTCGTTAACCAGATACTACACACATTTTTATGGTTTCAAAGTTAAGAGGAAGGCTGGTTTGTGATTTCAAAAGCAAAGATGAGAATCTGATCACTACTCCTCTTCAAAACCACACCACTTTCCATGATCCCCAAAAGAAAGGCTTGAAATTAGAAACCATGAAGCCAAAAAGAATAGAAAAAAACTAGAAGCTGAAAAATGCTATTAAATTTTAAGTAGCTACTTTAAACCAGGTTAGAAAAGGAGCTCATTAAAAGCTAAACTGCTGTTATGGGATAAAGTGTGAAGCAATTCTAGTCCAAAACCCAAGCTAATTTAGAATCAATGTGGCTCTGAGTGGGATTCTGAGAACTGAAAGTAATACTTATGTTTGGGATGTAAGACTAACACTGGGTAGAAAGGAGACAAGAAGAAAACAATTTCTTGCCTCCAGCTTAATAGTACAGATAACAGACATGATCCCAGAAGGGTGGGAAAATCAGTGTTTTACAAAGATAACTCTATTTGTGCAGGAAAAAAGACCAAGTTTCTTATAAAATAACAGAGATGTTCTATTTGTTCTCAAATTAAAAAACAAGACAAAAAAAACCCCCAAGCCTAACAATCTCAACTTTTAGTCCTCCCAACAAGGCCAATAAATTTCTAAATAGAGAAGTCCTAACAACCTAGGAAGCAGCAGGAGCAGGAAGGGGCTGGTTCTTGAGGTCATAACCTGCAGGATGAATACAGAGTGAGGAGGTAAGAAATGCTGAATGGTGAGCAAATCTGGGTTAACTGTGCATTGCTGCTGTCCTGGAATTTCCACAAGGGCAGGTAGAACCTGAGGTCAGAGAAACACTGAAGTAGAATACTATAGATTAGAAGCCCCCGGCCAAATCCACAGAACTGTGCAGATTCTAACAGACAGGGAAGGAGAAAAAAGCATTTTTTCCCATGTGGTAAGACAACATAGAGCGACACAGACACCATACCAAGAGATACACAGATACAACAAAGGGATAAAACAGGCTTCCCATCTAGGGGCGACTGGAAAAACAAGGAGTCAATCCAAAGCAGTACATATCATCAGCAACCACAATGTATACAATTTGACAAAAAGACTTAAATTAACATCACTTCAAACCAGTACCCCCACTCCCACCCGGCCAAATACTGCTGACCGCACTGATTCAAACCCAGAGTGAAGATACACCACCTTCGAGAACATTTTGCAGAACCAAGAAGGAGCTAAGCCAATAGGACTGCTACCTCTCCTTCCTTCAGAAACTCAAAAAAAAAAAAAAAAAGGGGGGGGGGTCACTTGAGCCGAAATGTTCCTTCAGAAGGTAGCAGAGAAGAAAGAATTAACCATCCCCAGAGACCAATCAGCACAACGCTAAATTCTGTCCAGTGCCTTATGCTAGGAATGGGACCCAGGGACAACTTTTTCATTCCCATTCATAACAGGCAAAAATACTCAGGGAAAGCTAGAACATAAAACAGAAATCTTAAATATTCATTTTCCACTATTACTTTTCCTTTTATATTTTGGAAATATAATCAACAGAATTAAGTTTCAACTCCTAAGTAGCAATTGTGACAAAATGTAAATGGGTTTTCTCATGGCTTTCCTACAGGCAAATTAGTTTTGAGTCACTTAAAATGAAGGACTCCAAGTGTCTCACAACCAAACTTCCTTAAAGTCAGTACATTCTGAGAGAAGGTACAAGGCACTCAAGTGGAAAGGAATGAAGAGCCTAAAATCCTGGCACAGGCCTACCTACAGTGGAAAAGGCTAATGAGTTGTCCAGAGAAGGAGGGGCAGTAACCAAGTGTCAGCATCAGTCTTATCTGGAGCCTCAAATGAATGCTTGAGGAAGCTTCCTGGAAGCAAACAATCTAGGGCATACTTTTGTTTTTAAACTCCCCGAAGACAGTACAGAAGGGGCAGGGGGAGGGTAACAATCCCAGCCTTATCTCTACTTTGTCCTAAGCTGTGCATTCCTTCTCATCAAGAATTTTCCAGGGAGATGAGCACTCCGAGCACAGGCACTGGGGAATCTTCTAATCTTACCAGAGAGAAACTTAAAAGTGACACCCACTCCGGCCTCCGAATTGAGTTTTACTTGAGGGTTATTCAATTAAGAGTGAAAAATATCTAACTTGGCTAGTTATTCCATACCTATCACCAAGAAAAGAACTTAATTGGTTTAGGACAAAACCCCTATGGCAAATCACAGCCCTCTTAAAAACAATCACGACACTTGTAACACAGAAGGGAATCCAAATTTACCTTAACAGAAGTCTTAGCACTCTGGAAATGAAAACACTTTGTACCTGATCCTAACATTCCACTTCCTTTTCTTGGTGTTTGAGATATGTCCTTATACCACTTGGTGGACTGAATTAGATCTTTAGGTGATGCACAAGGTCTTACCTCTCTTAAGTCCCTAATCCTCAAATTCATTTTGAAAACCGTATCTGCCTTTTAGTAAGGATGTAAAATCACCCCTCCCCCTCCCCAGCAAAAGATCCAAAATATAACACTAGTCACAGACTATAAGGATCAGGTTCTCCGAATAGATGTGGTTTCCCTAGAAGACCCTGTTTCCCCATCTCCCATGTTAAGGAAGATCTTCTTTATTAATACCCTGTTCACTAGAGGTCAGGAACCCCAATGGGTAGAATATTCGGCTCCCAAGGAAGGTATGCTGCAGAGGCACATGGCAAACTGCTTGAAAGATAAAAAATTTGTGGTCAATAGACATGTGAAAGAGTCCCTCCCACCCAATCAGAAGTCTAAGTACTAATTTGAGAATCTGTACCCAGCAAAAAATTAGCCCTAAAGTCTCAAGTCACCATAGGAGAGCTGTACAAAATGGCTTTCTGATTCTGCCTAGAACTTCCATGCTTCAAAGCAGGACTTTAAAAAATGGAAAGTATATGGAAAATCTGACAAAGATTTGACTTTGAAAAAGTTGGAGTAAGATAGAGAAGGGGCAGGACACCCAATACCACCCTGAGAGCATGGCTTTAAACATGCACCCATTGCTAAAGCACTGCAGGAGTTGAAAAATGAAGACGTTATTATTCCACTAATGTTTTAAAGGAATTTCTTTCTAAAGGGAAGGAAAAAAATTCAAAAAAGGTGGTTCTTTGGAAAAAAGAAATGAAGGTTGTGAAATGTAATACCAGAAAGGTTTTGCTTACCAGACACCGTAGCTCGCATCCCCCTGCCTTGAGTTTACAACTGCCGCCTCCTTTCCTATTCATTTCTCAATCCTAGTACCAAAGTACAGGAGCTACACAACTGGAGAACGTGACACAGCACTGAACACAAAGAGTTTATCCCCAAACCCAGAAGTGGGAATAAGGGTGATTTAAAAGGAAGTCCTGAAGTACCCACACTCCCCCAGTCTCTATACAAAGCAACCAAAAGCAGGCCCAAGGACTGGCTCCTGGGCATAAATGGCACATTTCAGTGTCATTAGGCCCCATGTCTTTCAAGTCACTTTCCCAAGTCCTCCTACCCCAGTATCCCCCACCACACAGCACGCTCACGCGCGCTCTCTCACTCTCACACACACACACACACACACACACACACACACACACACACACCCCACCAGAAGGCTCCCAGCCTTAAGTATAGCTGGTTTGACTGCTTTTCCACCCCTGGCAACTGAAGCGGGGAAAACCTCCAAGCAGTTGTGATGAGTGAAGGTGGAAATAAAAGCAACAGGCTCAGATTGTTAAATTACAAGAGCTGCCCAGGAAACGGACAACTTCAAGACCTAATTGCTACAAAGCTTTTTCCTTTTAAGATAAGAAAAGGTTTCTTCCTGTCTAACAGCAGCGTGCAGAGGGAGCATCGGCTCAGGGGTGGAGTTTCAAGAGGGTGGAGAGGAAGAAAGCTGATTACATCACCTTTCCAAGCTGCTCCTCCCCCTTGACCAAGTTTCTAGGGCGGCCCTAAGCTCTGGATGGCAAAAGGGGGAGAAAAAACAACAAAGCAGCAGGGACGACGCCATTTTGTAATGGAGAAGAGAAAACTTAAAAAGCCATCCCGGCTCTGCCGGCAGCCAGTTACCTTAAAAAACACCCCTTTTCAGTAAAATGCCCCAAACCAGCACCCATCCTGAATGGTCTTTGACCTAATTGAAGAGAGTTGTGAAAATAAAACCAATTAAAATATTTAAAAGAACAATTTTCTGCGGGGAAGAACTGAATTTGCAATTGAGGTTCAACCTGCTACCATCGACCACCCCCATCCTCCCTATAAAGGGAAAAGGGGAGGACTTGGACCACTCTCAACAAATAGGATTGAGGTGGGAGGACAAGAGAAAAATGGGCCAAGACACAACCTGCAACGCCGCTTGGAAGACAAAAGGACAAGGAAAGTCGCCATATTGAAGCAGGGAAGAAAAAAATTCCTTTTAACGACACAAATCTTTTAGAAAAGCTAGCATTCAATTGCACTAAATGGCTTTTAAAGTTATACTCCTGAATTCCACATTTCCCAACCTTCCCACCCACCAAAACGTATCAAGTTAAAATGTTAATCATTTTTGCTCTTAAATAACCTATGCAACCTGCAACAATTACAAAACATTCTTTACCTCCCCATTATCTTGTATGTACTGGCACTAAGATTATTTTTTGTATTGAATTTAGGGTCTTGCAATCTTTATTCCTAGATTGCCACCTATTTTAAGCACACAAATATACCCCAAGCAAATTACATTAAAATTGAGAGGATTTAACAATCATTTAAAAAGTCATAGCCAGCTATTACTTTTCTGCCCATCTCCTTACCCTGCAATCTTTATGTACAGATTGCTTATTAATCTGGCAAATTGAAAGACGCCCTGCTTGTCTCACACACAAAGAAGTGGGACTTCTGAGCCACAAGATCCACCATCTTTTGTATGTGAGCTCATTAACCCTTTTGAAGACTGCTAACAAGAGGAAGTTAACCATTCCTCCTTATAAAAAGCAAACACTTATGGCTTTGGCAGTCTGGAAATTGGCTGGATTACCAAGGGTTAACCGTCAAAATCCTCACTTGCTGGCCCTCCCTCCACCCTTTCCTTGCCTGCAGCCGGGCAGGAAGGTAGGTGGTAGGGGAGAGAACAAGACTGTTTAGACCAAAGGCCCCTTTTTAATGGAGATTAAGTGACCGGCTTGGTCCTTCTCCAGTTCTCTATTTTGTTCTATTGGCTCATTTCTTCCTCTCATTATTTTTGGTTTCACAACGGGAAACGTTGAGTTCTTGTTGCAAGGCTGGTTTTGGAAAATTCGACACTTACTATCCAATTTTTTTGCGACGTCAGCACCTCGGGCTCAGGGGGGAGGGGGTTAAAATTTTGGAGAAAAAAAATAAAACAACCAACCAGGACCCAAAACTCAATTATTTGGGGGGCCTCATTGGATCAAAAAGTCTCGTAAAAAATTGAAGGCCAACTCAGTATTCATTTTCCCCCCACCCAACTCCATTTAAGGAGGGGGGTCGTAGAAAAAAAGTTCTGAGTGGATTCAAAAAAGTAAACGCTGGATGAGTGGATTTGGGTGGGTTTGGGAAGGGTGGGTGGTTGATTATTTTTGCAGTTATGTGGTGACGGTCCTTCGGCCACAGATTTCAAGTCCCATGCAGCGTGGGCTGGTGGGGTGGGCAAGACAGGTGGGAAGGGGCAGAAGACACAAGTGGTTGGGCTGGTGGCTGCTGTTTTCCCTTTCCCCCCTCAGGATCCTCTCAAGGGCTTAGATGGTGCTGCGGCTTGTTTCTTTTTTCCTCGTGGCCGGCCTGTCTTTCTCCGAGAAAATTCAAACCTGGGATAAAAGGAACACAAGGGAGAAAGATACAATCAACACGGGTTGCTTTAAACACGCACAAGTACCATGGTTGTTGTCGCCAAACACCTCCAGGTCCCAACGAGAACACAGCCGCGTCCCATAAGCCATGGTCCTCAAAAGAACCCATGCCTAACCCCCTCCCCAGCCCAACAAGCTCAACAATACTTTACCCTCCAACCGACAAAATGCCCAAACTTACCTCTAAACGAACCCCAGAATGGCGCCTGTCTGCTCGGGCGGTGTCTTTTATACCCGGACGCCGCCCAACGCGCCCAAACATGCTAGTGAAACGCCCTTGTCGCGAGACATTGTGCGCGAGGCGTGAATTCATTGGCCAACCCGAAAGACAACTCGCTAGCTGATTGGATAGCCTTCCTTCACCTCCGCTCAGCCCCTTCCCCCTCGGTACTTTCTTCCGCCTCCTTCCCGGCCCCCGCGACGAGCGCGTGACCGGGGAGCCTAGCACCTCCCTTTCCTCTGCTTCCACCACTTCCGTCCTCGAGAACAGTTCTCACCCTGGTTGGTAGAACCGGGCCGGCGCATGCGCAGTGAGAAGAGGTCCCTCGAAATCTCCTTCAAAATTGCTTCAAACGCAAGCTGTAAGTATAAGATCTAGAAGTCGTACTGACTGGCTCAGGAAAAACGCAATTTTGAGGCCAAATTCGATTGTGACGCAGTAGAAATTGACTTCTCCCCACAGCCCCCCTTTTACGCTTCCGTCCTGACGCAAGTGCGCGGCCGCCTCCCGCACTGCGGGCTCGCCGTCGCCCCTATCCTAGTCAGTCTCTTGGAGCATGCGCAGTCGCCTTTCTGGGATTGGGCGTGCGTCAAGATGGCGGCCTCCGCATTGCGTTCGTGGCTGAGGCCCCCTCCTGGCCTTTCGCCCTTCAGAAGTGCCTACGGAGTTCAGGTAACTCCTTGGGAGCACATCTTGTACAACCGCAACTTAGTTATACCTTGTCTAGGGCATCGCTCCTTTGCTGGGAATCCAGGAGCGGAATCTTTCCCAAGTGCTTATGCCTTGGCTGCCTAGGCAGCAGTGCTTCCACCACCCTTCCCCTTCCCTTTGCTCTCAATACTGTGCGAATTTTTGATCGCCAGACGAGGGAAAAGAGCCTGGTTAGATACCATCCTTTTCCAGCGTACCAACTCGGCTAAAGCACCAGGTGAAGGATTGGACCTCTTGGTCGTACACAGCCAGCTCCTAAGCATGCATATGATGTCTAAACTTGTGATTCCCTGGAGTGCCCTTTTTGAGAAACACTAGCTTCTTCCTGCGGAGCGATCCGCGGATAAAGCTCGGATACGTTCTCACGACCTGGGGCCTACTTGCTTAGCAATCTTTCTCTCACTCAATTACTTTGGGGGGGGGGGGTGCTGTTTTAGTTTTTGTTTTTCTTTTCCCTCTTATCGGAGTATACATGAGGCCTTAACTTAGTCCTTTAGGTTGAGGTTTTCCTGCAGCCTCATGTACTCACCACACTGAAGGTTCTTGGTGGGGCCAGGTGAGATAGGAAAACTTGCAAAGTTGGCACTTCCTAAAGTGGGACTGAAGAATGGTGACAGGGGTCACCACGGAATTAATGACAGACCTGGTGGCTTTAAAGCTAGCGTTAGGACTCAAGTTTGTTCTGGCCTGTGGAATGTTGACCTTCAACTTCTGTAAAGGGGCAATTCAGTGATTCAGGATTGGGTTGAGTTGGAGACTCACCAATGAGCCTCTCCCCACCGGGCATGACTGCTTCCCAGTCACCTATCCTAGTTACCTTCTCACGTTAGGTTCTCCTTCAGGATCCAGAAGACAGAAGAGTGGTTGTTGATGTTACTTTTACCCTAACAAAAGTTCTACTTTGTATATATATATATTGCCTCTATATTCTGTTAATACAATGAGCATGTATTCCTCTTCTCCCTAACATATGGGCAGTGAAACTATCCAATCCTTTCCTTGAACTCATTTGCTCATTTTTTTTTTTTTGCCTTCTTTATAGGTTCCCCTCCAGACTCTTTGCACCAAAGGCCCCCCTGAGGAAGATTCTTTGTCCCCAGTTCCCATAAGTCCTTATAAGAATGAACCGTGGAAATATCTGGACTCAGAAGGTACCTCTAAAATGGAAAGGGGAGAATCAAGGGTGTCTGAAATAAACAGAGACACTTCTACTATCCCTACCAGGAATAATTTGTGTGGTCTTTCATTTCAGAATACCAGAATCGTTACAGCACTCGCCCTGTCTGGGCTGACTACCGTAGAAACCACAAAGGTGGAATACCCCCACAGCGGACTCGAAAGACGTGTATTGTGAGTTTCTGAAGGTGGTACGTGGATGGGATGTGGAGGAGGGCGGAGGCCATAGTGACAGTGGCACCAGCACTTTTTCTCATAGGACTTTGAACATCTTTCACCTTCTAGTTTCTTCTCTCCACAGCGTAGAGATAAAGTTGCTGGGAATCCCTGCCCCATCTGCCGTGATCACAAGCTGCATGTCGACTTTAGGGTAAGGAGAATCTTCTCCAAGATAAGGACTTGGATTCTCTTTGTAGTGCTAGAGAGATTACCACGGGTGTCCCACTACAGTCTATTTGCATTCATTTTCTAGTAGTATGAAAACTTCTTCTTTTCTAGTCTTTTATCTTCTACTGTGGTTCATACTAATAAAGCTTTATGTCTTTTTTTTTTTTTTTTTTTTATGAGAGACAGAGAGAGACAGACAGGCAGAGGGAGAAGCAGGCTGCATGCAGGAAGCCCGATGTGGGACTCGATCCTGGGTCCCCAGAATCATGCCCTGGGCTGAAGGCAGGCATAAACCGCTGAGCCACAAAGGGATCCCCAAAAATATCTATTTCTAATGGGAGAGCAGTACTCAAAGGTTCATTTATATCTTATATCCATCCCAATTTTTAGCAAGTAGTTTGGGCTAGTGTTTTTCTTTTTTCTTTCTTTTCTTTTTTTTTTTTTTTTTTTTTTTAAGATTTTACTTATTTATTCATGAGAGACACAGAGAGAGAGGCAGAGAGACAGAGGGAGAAGCAGACTCCCCACAGGGAGCCCGATGCAGGACTGGATCCCAGGCCTAGTGTTTTTTGAGGTTGGTTTTGTTTTTTTGGGGGGTTTTGTTTTGTTTTGTTTTTTGTTTGGGGTTTTTTGGTCATGTAACTATTTAATGGCATGCCAAGATTTAAGGCTGGAAGGCAGATACGTGAAGCAAGATACAGAGTTTAATTGCTTTTCAGAAAGCCTTTATTGGGAGAACAGGACTTGCTCCTTAAAAAGTTCAGAAACTGGGACCCCTGGGTGGTGCAGCGGTTGAGCATCTGCCTTTGGCTCAAGGTGTGATCCCAGGTCTGGGGATCGAGTTCCACGTCGGGCTCCCTACCTAGAGCCTGCTTCTTCCTCTACCTATGTCTCTGCTTCTCTCTCTGTGTGTCTCCTGAGTAAGTAAATATTATCTTCAGGGAAAAAAAGTTCAAAAATAATGGGGAAAATGTTCTGAGCCTGCAGTGAAGGTATTAGAGCAGAAGCTGAATGGTCATTAGGGGAGTTGGAAAGAATTCACAGATCAGTCAGTAGATGGGGGTGTCTGATTGCTCATAGGTCCCTTCTGACCCCATTGTAAGAGGGTCCTATAGATAGATAACTTCTCAATTTCAACTATGTATGATTGGTTATAAATATAGAATAGGGGCATCTCAGTGGCTTAGTTGGTTGAGCGTCTGCTCAGGTCCTGAGATTGAGCCTCACCCTGTGCCCTGTGCTGGGCATGCCAGGCTCCATGCTCAGTGGAGAGTCTGCTGGAGATTCTCTCCCTCTCCCTCTGCCCCTCCTTCCACTCATTCACTCTCTTTTTCTTTTTTTAACAAAAGAGAATGTAACTAGTCATATACAGTTTAGAATCAGTTACATGATCAAGGAAGAAAGAATATGAATTGAACAGTGCAAATGACTCTGCGTGCTCTTCTACTCCACAAGCATATCTACTTAATTCCATGGGTGTCATCTCCTGTGACTAACCCACTGGCTGAGTCATTCTACATAATTAAAACTATGAAATTGGTCTTAGTAGCGTATATGTTACATACAGCATGCTATCATATTCATATTTTAAACATGCACATTTTTTTTTTTAATTTATTTATTTATGATAGTCACAGAGGGGGAGAGAGAGAGAGAGAGGCAGAGACACAGGCAGAGGGAGAAGCAGGCTCCATGCACAGGGAGCCCGACATGGGATTCGATCCCGGGTCTCCAGGATCGCGCCCTGGGCCAAAGGCAGGCGCTAAACCGCTGCGCCACCCAGGGATCCCCATGCACATTATAACAGATACTGCTTTTCTTTGGGTGATTTCAGGGATTACCACCTTACTATCCCCAATTTTTTGCATGAAGGGCTGATTTTACAACTTAACTCCTGCAGAAGGGGATTCTATAGTAGTCTCAGTGACAGAATGTAGGGTGAGCATAGGAAATGGTTGGAAAGCCAAAAAAGAGGAAACACTTACTACAGTTTTCAGGAATGTGTTCAGCAGAGTGATGGGGCTAAAACTGGGACACAAAGGAGGGTAGCACCTGGAGAGACAGGCATTTAGGGTGTCCACACACATGTGTAGGGATTGCGCACTTCCAGTTTCTCAAGGTCTTGCTGCTCTCCCTACCTTCTCTCATGTTTCCCCACCACTTCCCCCCACAGAACGTGAAGCTCCTGGAACAGTTTGTCTGCGCCCACACAGGTGTCATCTTCCATGCCCCATATACAGGTTAGTCTGTCGATCTTGTCACCACCAGAATAGCTTTTCCTGGAGCACTTCTTATTTATTCATTCATACAACAGGTATCTGGTGGCTCCTACATATGACGTAAAAAACGTGAATGAACGTTTTTTTGGAAATCTTGCCTTAATGGGTACATTTACATGTGGATAAAAGGTACAGGCAAGTACCAATGTAACTAAATTATTTAAACATGGCTCTTAAAAGATAAGTGGTGGTAATTATTTTCTTTTGGGTCTCTCTGCTTTTACAAAAGGTTTTCTAGCAAATTGTCCTATAAGTTCTTTTTGCCATTGATAATCCAAGTAGATCTCCCAAAATCTGGAATGGTAATCCTAACAATTTAAGATTATGTCTATTCTTAATGACCCAAATCTGGCCCACTGCCATGTCTGTTTATGTCCATATTGTCCACAACTGCTTGCAGTCTACAATGGCAGAGTTAAGCAGCTGAGGCAGACTGCGGGACCTGCAGAGCCTAAAATTTATGTGGCCCCACACAGAAAGATTTTGTCAGCCTCAGCTCTAAAGCAAAGTTAATTTGCAAAGCGTAATCTGAATCACCATTTGGGGGATGGCAGTATGATCAGTGGAGTTTGGTTTGTCAGGGAGTCTTTAAAGAAGGGCTTTATATAAAGTCAAGCTATAAAAAGCCGAAGGGGCTATTTTGCTACTCTCAGATCACCTTCTCTAGATTGGGAGGCCTTTCTTCCTTTAGTGAATCATTCTCGGGGGATTGTCCAACCCAAACCTTTAATTAATCACACTTGCCTTTTGAATTGTGTTCTGCCCTGTCTTGGAGGCTTTACCATTAAACGGCTTTTCTATGGGATGCCTCGGTGGCTTAGCGGTTTGGCTCCTGCCTTCAGCCCAGGGCGTGATCCAGTCTGGGATCAAGTCCCACATCAGGCTCCCTGCATGGAGCCTGCTTCTCCCTCTGCCTGTGTCTCTGCCTCTCTCTCTTTTTGTGTCTCATGAATAAAAATCTTTAAAACAATAAATAATTAAATGGCTTTTCTGTAGTGGCTGGACCCTCTTGGAAGTCTCAACCTTAGCTTTCAGAAAGGGGGGGATTCTTCTGATTGGGTAGATGGGGAAACAGGCCCATCAAGGGGTCAGGGAAGTAGGGTTATTAGGTGGAGCAAGATTTCCAAGTACAGCTTTTTATAATCATATAGAAGCAGTTGTGTACTCTATGGTGCTTTCTAGAATAAGCACTGAGTTCTCTTTCTCCCTACAGGGGTTTGTATGAAGCAACACAAGAAGTTGACCCAGGCCATTCAGAAAGCCAGAGATCATGGTGAGCATGATAATAGACCCAGTGCAGTTTTATTAACCATAAAGGTGATTTAGGGCTGAAGGGTGGATACAAATATTTCTACTTGTCTGAGAAGGTGGCACCTACCATGCTCTTCCCAAGAATCTCCTTTCAGCACTCCACTGTCCCTTTTTCTCTCTCATGAGTTTATCTTGTCATTGCCCTGTTCCCTTAATTCTCTTTCCTTTTTCTTCCCTTTTATAAGTATTGGTCCCAGTGCCAGAGATAGATGATAAGAGATCTTTGTATAAATTTCTGGCCCTGGGCTCCATGACACCTTTGCAGAAATTAAGAAAGGAATGGCTCTGCAAGTGCAGATGCAGCTCTGTAGCCTTGATGTAGAGATGCACAGCTTGGCAGACAAGAGCCCCAGCAGTAAGCACATCGGTTGACATTGCTCCCTTGGCCAGTTGCCTTTGTGTACAACATGCATAAATATACCCTATGGCTCTGACTGGTTTCTCCCTCCCTTTTTATGTCATTTTACTTGTCTTAACCTGACCTAGCCTTCCTTGCTTGCCTCCCTCAGTTTCTCTTTTCTTAATCCCCTAGGTCTCCTCAGTTACCACATTCCTCAGGTTGAACCTCGGGACCTTGATTTCAGTACCTCTCACGGAGCTGTGAGTGCTACTCCGCCAGCCCCCACCCTGGTTTCAGGTGACCCCTGGTATCCATGGTACAGTTGGAAACAGCCACCGGAGAGAGAGCTGTCCCGCCTTCGACGGCTCTATCAGGGCCATCTTCGAGAAGAGAGCGGTCCCCCACCTGAGTCAATGCCTGAAGTGCCCCTTAGCAGCCCAACCGAATCTTCCTCCACTGAGGAGAGCCCTCAGAGTGCTCTGTAGGAGCCATAGTCGGGGAAGGGATTAAGGGATAGTGCCTAGGAATTACATGATGGGATTTCACTCTCAAGAGTTGTGTCTGTATGTGGCCAATGGCAGGCCCAGGGCCAGAGGAAAGAAATGATTGCTGTTGAAGGGAATAAATGCATCGGCGGCTTAAGGAGGGCAGGGCAGATGTGTATGGGAAACCTCAACCCCTATGTATTGTAAATAGATAGGCTAAACATTGTTACTTCCAATGTCTGCTAAACGTGGCTTTTCCACAATAAAGCTGTATTTCCTGTTTCTGGGCTGAGTTTCAGATTAATACCATTTGTGGTGGGGAGGGGATGTGGGTGCTGCTGTGGGGAGAGGAGCGTTCAGGCTTGGGCCAGGCTGGCCAAGGGACTCTGGGGACCCGAAGCCACCAGGAAGAAGCAGTTGGACCATCTTGTCATGCTCTGCCTCCTGGCCCTCCTGGGCCGTGTTACCACGGTACCTAGCAGCTCACTGGTTGGGGGCGGGACTGGGGAGCGCGAGGCCAGCTTGGGCGAAGTGCGTCGCTGAGGCTTCCGAGTGGTGAGGGGACCGGCCTGGCGACGGGCGGGAGGGCGGTGAGGCGGTCCCGCAAGGGCGGCTCCTGAGCCCCTCCCGCCTAGCCCGGGAAATAAAGGCTCCCAGAAGCGCTTCCTCCCTCCTCGCCCCGCCCTTCAGGGAGGAGCGGAAGTGACGTGGCGCGGGGCGGGGCGGGCCGCGCACAATGGGCCATGGAGTTCTCGTTCGACGTGGACGCGCTGCTCCCGGAGCGGATCACGGTGCTGGACCAGCACCTGCGACCCCCAGCCCGCCGACCCGGAACCACAACGCCAGCCCGGTGACATCTCAAACCCGCCCCAAAGCCCTTCTCTCCTGGTTCCTTCCGAAACCCGGTCCAGGCACCACGCCCCCTTCTCACGAGTGACCTCCCTTTTTGTGGCCCTGGCGCGCCCTTCTGGTGACCTTTGACCTTAGACCTAGGTGGAGTTGATGGGCACTCGCATCTGTGACCTTTCACCAGAGCTTGTGATTGACCCGCCCTTCCGGCTTCCCTACTATAACCCCAGGGAGGAGGGAGTGTACTGTTTTGAAGAGGTGTGGCAAAAGTTTAGGTTCCTGAAAGGTGGGGTGGAAAACCAGACCGGAGGCCTCCAAGGTAAAGTCAGAGAGCCGTAGGTGAAGTCAGAGAGCCGTAAGTGCTGAGCCTGGGTTGGGGTTGTGGCCAAGGTTCCCAGGGCCCTCTAATTCAGTGAGTATCTGACTCGTTCCTTTTTTTTTTTCTATAGTGTTGATCTACAACAGCAAATTATGACCATTGTAGATGAACTGGGCAAGGCTTCTGCCAAGGTATTGGGGAGTCTTTAGATAGAGAAAAGGGGAAGGCTTCTCTGGGGCCAGTAGATAGGGATGCCTTGGTCCTTTGAAACAGACTTTCAGAGAGTCGGCCTTTATTTTCCTGCAGGCCCAGCATCTTCCTGCTCCCATCACCAGTGCATCAAGGATGCAGAGTAATCGCCATGTTATGTATGTGCTCAAAGACACTTCGGCACGACCGTGAGTGCCAGATGCCCTTCCATCCATACGTTATTCCTTCCTTCCCCAACCCTTCTTCCTTTGTTGACTTTGCCTTCCAAATAGCTGCTACTAGCTTGTTTCATTATTTTCCCCATCCTACAGGGCTGGCAAAGGAGCCATAATCGGCTTCCTTAAAGTTGGATACAAGAAACTCTTTGTACTGGTGAGTTACTGGAAGCTAAGAGTTCACATGCCTTGGCTTCTGAGAATAAAAGTGCTGGATGTCGCAAGATGGTAGTGATGTCTGGGTCCTAAAAGATACTTGTTTTTCTTTACCTCTTAGGATGATCGCGAGGCTCACAATGAGGTAGAACCACTTTGCATTCTGGACTTTTACATCCATGAATCACTTCAGCGTCATGGCCATGGGCGAGAACTCTTCCACTATATGTTGCAGGTATCACTTACTCTTTCACCAGTCCATCCAAAATAGAGATCAAAGGCCCTTGTGTGCTGACCCCCTCCAGAGACCCAGCCTGTGATGTTCCCATATCCTCCTACTCCCTTCCCAGGCTGCTGGGTTCCTGTTGGCATGCTCTCCCCCCACCTTCTTCTACTCTGAGTCTCCTGTTCCCTGCAGAAGGAGCGAGTTGAACCACACCAACTGGCCATTGACCGACCCTCACAGAAGCTGCTTAAGTTCCTGAATAAACATTACAACCTGGAGACCACAGTCCCACAGGTTAGAAGTTTCAGTGGGTAGATCTTCACTGAGCATTCCCATTGAATCTATTTATTTGGGGGCAAAGAAGTGACATCTTCGAAACACTTTTTATTCCCCATTATGTAGGATTCATTTTATACAGCTAAGGTCTTCTTCTTCTTTTTTTTTTTTTTTTTTTTGTGGTACCATCTCATTCTGCAGCTATTCACTGTCATCTATTTTAATTTTTTATTGTGGTTTGTTCCATATACCCAGTAATATGTTTTTGCCCCAAACACAGCCTGCTCATTTCACCTTCTTGTTTTTATACAGGCCTTTACTCAGTATTTATTAAGACTCAGAAAAACATATATTTCTTATCCCTTGGGAGCTTTGGCCTAATACGGAGAATATGTTTTGTGTACAATTAAATACAATATAATGTTACTAATGCTATCTGTTCATTTAGCAAATATTTATTGAGCCCTTGACTCCGTTCTGGACGCTAGGAATACTTTACTCGACAAAACAGATAAAAGTCTTTGCATTTGTGGAGATTATATCCTAGTTGGTGAGACAAATACAATAAATGACTATCTAGTGTGATGATAAGTGCTCTGGGAGGACGAGAGCCACTAGGAAGGCCCGCGAGTACTACTGTGGGGATGGGAGTGCATGGGGTTGTAAGTTTAAATAGGATAGTGAGGGGAGACTTCACTTAGAAAGTGCCATTTGAGCAATAACTTAAAGGAAGTAAGAATAAGAGCCAAGTAATATGTGGAGAGAGGGCATCCCAGGCAGAAGGAATGGCAAGTGCAAAGTCCATGAGATAGGAATGTGCCTGAGCAAGTGAATTGGCTGATGTAGCTAGAGCACCAAGAGTGAAGGAGGATTGTGGTAGATTAGATCAGCCAGCAGCAGAGGAGGAATAGCATTTCTTACCTTATCGTAAAGGTTTTGGGTTATGCTCTTAGTGGAAAAAGGAGTGTCATAGTAGGGGTTTGAGCAGAGGGATGATATGATCTGATTTAGCCAGACCACTTTGGCTGTTAAGAACAGCAGTAGGGAAACAAAGATAGAAGCAAATAGACTAGTTAGGAAGCAACAATCCTGATGAAAAATGGTGGTGGCTTAAACCAAGATGGTAGCACTAGAGAGGATAAAGGGTAGTCAGGTTTTAAATATTTTGAAGTTAAGTAAATAAGATTTCTTGATAGATTATCTATGGAGAAATTAAGGATCATCCAAAACTCAGCCTGAGTCATTGGACAGATGAAGTCTACGTAACTGAGATGATAGGCAGATTGGGGGGGAAATGGTAGGAGTCCATATTGATTTTGTTAATCCTAGGTTGAATGGGTAGTTGGATACTTCTCGGGTTTAGAGAAGAGATTTGGAATAGAAACGTCTCTGTATACATAGGGTATTGAGCAGTGAGGCAGGCGAGGTCACTAAGGGGTGAGTATAGAGAAATGGTTCAAGGAATTGAGACCTTGAGTACTCTTTTAAGAGGTGTCATGGAGGAGGAGAAAGCATATGTGACCAAGGAGTGACTGGTGAAGTAGATGAGAATTTACAGGTAGGGTGACCTGGAAAGCCAGTGAAAAGGTGTTTCTAGTATGAAGAAATGGCTTACTAAGTCAGATGCTACTGATCAGTGAGGTCAGAAGAGGCCTAAGAGGTGACCATTGTATTTAGTTCCCTGAAGCCACTGGTGATCCTAACAAGCCTTTTCAGTGCAGTGGTGGATGGAAGCCTGGATGGAGTGGGCTTTAGGAGATTGAGAAGCTAGCAAGTGGAGACAACACGAATAGGCCACTCTTTTTAAATGCTGCTGCTTTAAGGGGGCGCTTGGGTGGCTCAGTCGATTAGGAATCAGACTCTCGATTTTGGCTCAGACCATCCTCTTGGGTTCTGGGATTGAGACCCATGTCTGTGTGGCTCCATGCTCAACGGGGAGCCTGCTTGAGGATATTTTTCTCCCTCTCCTCTGCCCCTCCCCCTCTTGCTCTACAGGGTTGCGTACTTGCATGCTCTCTCACAAGTAAATCTTTTTATTAAAGATTTTATTTATTCATTTGACAGAAGAGAGAGCGTGCAAGAGGGGGGGATGGGGGGGGGGCAGAGGGAGAAGCAGACTTTTTGCTGAGCTAGGAGCCCAGGACCCTGGGATCATGATCTGAACCTAAGGCAGTCGCTTAACTGACTGAGCCACCCAGGCACCCCTCAAATGAGTAATCTTTAAAATAAATTGCTACTTTAAGGGGAACAAAGAAATAGAGCAGGAACTAGAGGGAAAGTGGATTAAGAGAGGGTTGATTGTTTTCAGTTGGGAGAACCAACAGCATAAGAATGACTTGCTAGAGGGGCAGCCCTGGTGGCGCAGCGGTTTAGCCCGGGCTGTGATCCTGGAGACCCGGGATCGAGTCCCACATCGGGCTTCCTGCATGGAGCCTCTTTCTCCCTCTGCCTGTGTCTCTGCCTCTCTCTCGCGCTCTCTCTGAATGAATAAATAAATAAATCTTTAAAAAAAAAAATGAATGACTTGCTAGAGAAAAAATGTGATGATGTCAGAGAAAGTGGGGTGAATTGCTGAAGCAATATCATTGAATGGGCAGGAGCGGTCGGGATTGGGTTGACAAGTTAGCCTTGAATTAGGAGCATGGACACTTAATCCACAGCAATATGATTTGATTGATGTGCTTACAGAGAAGGTATGAAGACATGGTGGTGAGTGCTACCCTTGAGGCGGGCTTCCTGCACCGAGCCTGCTTCTCCCTCTGCCTCTCTTTGTCCCTGTGTCTCTGATGAATGAATAAATAAAATCTTAAAAAAAAAAAAAAAAAGAAGAAAAGAAAGGTGAATATCATGGGGACAGAAGTGGGCAGACTAAAATGCATTTCATACAGAGGAACTAGCATGAGCAAAAGCAGATGGGTATTCAACTATCTTTTGGGGTATTGCAGGCAGTTTGGTGTGGCAGGAGTGCTGGGCATCTGCTTGTTTCTGGAGGAGGAGGGTGGGGGGCTAAACAGGGTTAAGGCAGGAGATAGGCAGGGTCTATTTATATTTAGAATATCTTCTCCTAGTACATTGTTCGATTAAGAGGCAGCGGAGAGCGGTGGAGAAGCACAGTATGGAGCATACCCTGGTAACCTGTAAGGCCAAAGCACTATAGGGGCACCTGGGTGGCTCAGTGGTTGAGCGTCTGCCTTCTGCTAAGGTCCTGATCTTAGAGTCCTGGGATCGAGTCCCACATTGGGCTCCCCACAGGAAGCCTGCTTCTCCCTCTGCCTATGTCTCTGCCTCTCTGTGTCTCTCATGAATGAATAAATAATATATATATATATATATATATATATATAAAAGACCAGAGCACTATAAATAATCATATAAACAATGATTCATGAACTCTGGGTGCCATCATCTCCATGGATCATCTCAGTTGATCCTTGTACATCTCTTTAAGGTGGGTGCTTTTATTGACTCCATTTGAGGTTTGTACAGATTAGCAGCTTGTCCAGACTCAACATAGCTAATAAGTGGTAGAGCAAGAATTTAAACCCATTGCCCACTTTTTTTTGATGTTAAGCACTTTGTTTTGTTTTTACTTTTTTTTTTTTTTTTTTTACTTAAATTCAATTAATTAACCCATTGCCCAGTCTTTATGACTATACTGTATTCCTGACTGCAGTGCTACAGCTAGAGTCAAGAGTCTGGAGCTTGAGGCCCAGCTGTCACTTCTTAGCTACTTGACTCTGGACAGGCCATACTCCAAGCTCTTTTGACTCTTCTTTAACATAGTGACTCCAAGGGGATCCCTGGGTGGCTCAGCAGTTTAGCGCCAGCCTTCAGCCCAGGGCATAATCTGTGTCTCTGTGTCTCTCATGAATGAATAAATAAAATCTTTAAAACAAGCAAACAAACAAAAAACATAGTGACTCCAAGGATTGTTGTGAAGGCCAAATTGAATGTGATGATATTATAAAATAATTCTAAAACAGTTATCATAGTGGAACCCTCTCCTCCAGTATGTTTTCCCTTGACAATTCCACCCATTTGAACCCTAAATCTTAGTTTTTCTCAGTATTTGTATACTTAAACTATTTGGCCTTGTTAATGTGTGTGTATGTGTATATGTTGCTGTTTTGAAAGTTTGGATGGCTCTTCTTCCCTGATGTTTTGTGCACTATGTCTCCATTAGCCTGGGTCCTGGGAGAAATAAAAAGTAGGGTATGAGCTTTTGATTTTTGAGATAAAATGCACTTTTAATTATCTAAAATATACAGTTCAGTGGTTTTTAGTAAATTCACAGTGTTGTGTGATTATCCCTGCCATCTAATCCCAAAACCTTTCCATCACAGAAAGAGAAACCCACAACTCATTAAGCAGTCACTTCCCATACCCCTTTCCCCAGCCTTTGTCATCCAGTATTCTGCTCTGTCAATTTGTTTTTTCTACACATATTATATAAATGGAATCATACAGTATGTGGCCTTTGTGTTTGGCTTTCACTTACCATAATGTTTTTAGAGGGTTCACCCAAGTTGTAGCATGTATCAGTACTGCATCCCTTTTTTGGGGTGAATATTATTCCAACATATGGATATGCCACATTCTGTTTATCCATTTATCAGCTGATTCATATTTGGTGGTTTCTGCGTTTTGGCTATTATGAATAATACTGCTACGAACATTTGTGTGCAAGATTTTGTTTGTACATATCTTTTCTGTCTTCTTGGGTATATACCTAAGAGTGGAATTGCTGGGTCATATGGTGATCTTTAACTTTCTGAAGAACTGACAAGATGTTTTTCCACAATGACTACAGCATTTTACATCTTTTACCAGCAATGTACAAGTATTCCAGTTTCTCAGTATCCTCACCAATATTTGTCATTTTCCTTTTTTAAAAATTATTAGCTATGCTAGTGGGTATGCACTGGTGTCTTTTTATAGTTTTGATTTGGATCTCCTTGTTGACTAATGATGTTCAGCATCTTTTCAAGTGCTGATTGGCCATTTGCATCTTCAAAGAAATGTTTATTCGAGACCTATGCTCAATTTTTTTTTTTTTTAAGTAGACTCCACACCCAGCGTGGAGCCCAACAAGGGGCTTTGAATTTACAACCCTGAGATTAAGACCTGAGCTGAGATCAAGAGTCAGACACTTAACCTGACTGAGTCCCACAGGCGCCCTCCTTATGCTTACTTATATATATATTTTTAAGATTTTAACTTCTTTATTCATGAGAGACACAAAGAGAAGGGAAGAGACACAGGCAGAGGGAGAAGCAGGCTCCCCGTGGGGAGGCTGATGTGGGACTCAATACCTCAGGACCCTGAGATCATGACCCGAGTTGAAGGCAGATGCTTAACCCCTGAGCCACCCAGGCATCCCTTTATGCTTATTTTTAAATTGTGTTCCTTGTTCTTGAGTTGTAAGTGTTCTTTATATATTCTAGATATAACACTTTTATCAGATGTATGAATTGGAAGTATTTTTTCCTAATGTGGAAATTTTTTCCTAATGTGTGGGTGGCTTTTTCATTTTTTTGATCGTGTCTTTGGAAGTGCAAAAGTTTTTGCTTTTGATGAAGTCCAATTTACTTTTTTCTTTTGTTGCTTGTGCTTTGGTGTTATATTTAAGAAGCAATTTCCTAATCCAAATCATGAAGATTTCCCCCTATGTTTCTTTCTTTGGGGTAGGTGGGGGCAGAGGGAGAGAATCTTAAGCAGACTCTGAGCTGAGCACAGAGCCTGATGCAGGTCTCAATCTCATGACCCTGAGATCATGACCTGACCTGAAACCAAGAGTCCGACGTTCATCTGACTGAGGCACCCAGGTGCCCCCCTCCATGTTTCCTTCTAAGAGTTTCACATTTTTAGCTCTTGACAGTTAGATCTTTGGGGTGCCTGGCTGGCTCAATCCAAAGAACATGTGGCTCTTGGTCCTGCAGGTCGTGAGTTTGAGCCCCGTGTTGGATGCAGAGATTACTTAAATAAACTTTAAAAACAATTTTTTTTAAACCCAAAACATTTAGGGTCTTTGACCCAGTTGAAGTTATTTTTGTCTGATGTGAGGCAGAGGTCCACGCTCATTATCTTGCATGTAAACATTCAGTTGTCCAAGCACCGTTTGTTAAAGAAGGTGTTTTCCCCCATTAAATCGTATTGGCATTATTGTTGAAAATTAACCGTAGAAATGTGGGTTTACTTCTGGACTCTATTCATGCCATTGGTGTTTATGTCTATCTTTAAGCCTCTTCCATACCATTTTCATTAACATACTTTGTAAGTAAGGTTTGAAATCAGGAGGTATGACTCCTCCAAGATTGTTTTGGCTGTTTGAGGTCCTTTATAATTCCGTATCAACTTTTAGGATCAGCTTATCAGGATCTGAGTTTTTGACTAAGTCTGTCAACAAGGACAGGAAGGTTGGCTTTTGTTCTTCCACTGTAGTTTTTTTAGGACCAGGTTCTGTCCCTAGGTGGTGAATGGCTGAATGGATAACTATTTCACTTCTTTAATTTTATAGGTCAACAACTTTGTGATCTTCGAAGGCTTCTTTGCCCATCAGCATCGTAAGTTTTGTCACCTTGTGTGTGGGCCAAGTAGCTAGGGTGACGGGAAGGAAAGAGGTGGATTCTTGATCCCACTGGCCCCCTCACTGAGGGGCACCACCACTTCCTTCCTCACAGGGCCCCCTGCTCCCTCCCTGAGGGCATCTCGACACTCTCGTGCTGCTGCGGTTGATCCTACACCCCCTGGTAAAGCTGCAGTGAGTGGGTGGAATTGTAGGGCCATGGTGGCTAGTTCCTCTGGAGGCCACAGGGAGCACAGTGCGATTGTGGTCAGTTTAGGAGAATTCTCTGGCAGTCATTACCCATCTGCCTTTGCTCTCATGAACTTAGTACATCTTAGGCTTGTCAGAACTTTTAACTAAGCAAGCTCATTGGGAGCCTGTTTGATGATCGATATTCGTAGAGTCTCTTGTCGCTGCAGGTCCATTACAAGAGACCAGAGTCACATTTCTTGGCGGACCCCTTGGGTTTCCGTCCGTCATTGAGGGACAGACAAGTGCAATCAGCCCTTCTATTTCTAGTCACAGAATAGTGACACACGTGGTCCAAAGTTGAAATAGTTTTAGAAAATATGCTCACAATTTACACTATTTCCAACCAAATAATGAAATTGATCTGAAGAAACTAACCGAGGAGGTGCTGAGATGTCGTGCAGGCTCCCCATTCCATCCTCATACACACACACTCCCTATGGGAGTCTGAGAGCCACTCCTTCCTTACTGCCTCCCACAGGTAGAGAAAGCACAGTGTGCACAGTTGTGCTCCCTTGCTGAGCTGGCTCTGTGGCTAGCTCTCCCCTCCTCTGTGGCCAGGAAGGGGAGTAGCCACCCTCAGAGAACAATCTGTTACATCCATTAGCTTTGCCCAGTGCCAGGCACTGGGAGGCAGCTCATGTCCATGACTGGCTTTGCCTGCCAAGGCTGCCCCCATCCAGCTCCTGCTGCCTACAGGCTGTGAGAGGGAGCGAGAGCCACAAGACCGGTGAGGTCCACAGGGGAGGGGGGACCAGGGGAAAGCTTAAATGGGATTTGCTGAGAAGTCTCTCATTTGCCACACACAAAAGAGAACCTCTTGAGCGGGGAAAAGGAGTCAGCAACTAGAAAAGGGAGGGGACGGGAAGCAGGGCTTTGGATAATATGTTTGCCTTCCATTTACTCTAACTCTAAATGTCTTTGTTTTGTCAAATGTTTTTCTTATTAAAACTTCAATCTTGTCCTATTTTTGCACCGAAGGGCGAGGTTCTGCCCTACCCCAGCCCCCTCCCCAATCTCTCCAGAGCAATTCCTAATTAACCAAGGACTTTGTCCATCTCATCCAGAGGGACCTGGGGTCCTCGTTGGCCCGGCAGGGACCATTGCACTGCCCCAGGATCCCGGGGGGGCCTGACAGCACCCACCAACAGTAAGAGCTTGTCTCCCTTAGCCACCCTTCTCCTGCATCTCCCAGGCCCCAGAGTCTCCCCCTGAACTTCCCCAACTCTGCATTTGGCCTACTCCTTCTGGCTCCCCTCAAGTGCTCCAGCATCTCCCCTCAACTCCCTCTTGGTGTGAAGGCATTGCCACAGCTGCTTCTGTGATGGAGCTGATCTCTGTCTTTCCCCAGGAGGAACTGTGGTGTCAGGAAGCAGAGGTCTGGGGTCAAGGAGGTGGTGGTGGGAGGAGGGGTGCAAAGTATGTCTCCTGATGCTTACCTTGTGTGTGTCCTCTCCACTGCCAGCTCCAGCAAGAAAGCTGCCACCCAAGAGAGCAGAGGGAGACATTAAGCCATATTCCTCCAGTGACCGAGAATGTAAGACTGGGGTAGGGTGGCTGCTGGGCTTGGGGGCCGTTACCCAGAAGGATTGGTTCTCTCTAAAGGCTCTGGTTTCTCTTTTTTTCTACCCAAATCTTTGCTATCTCTTCTCTCTCCTTTTCCTTTCTCCGTCTTGCTCTGTATTTTCCCTCCTGCCAGTTCTGAAGGTAGCTGTGGAGCCTCCTTGGCCCCTGAACAGAGCCCCTCGCCGAGCTACGCCTCAAGCCCACCCACCCCCTCGCTCCAGCAGCCTGGGAAGCTCCCCAGAGCGGGGTCCCCTCCGCCCCTTTGTGCCAGAGCAGGACTTGCTGCGTTCCCTGCGCCTCTGCCCCCCACACCCTACCGCTCGCCTTCTGCTTGCTACTGATCCTGGGGGCAGCCCAGCCCAACGTCGCCGCACCAGGTAAGAAGAGCTGGAGGGTCAGGGAGCCTCAGAACCGTGTCAAAGAGGGTGTTAGCAATGGCAAAGGGCAGTGTGAGTCTACCATAGAGGAGAAGCGATAGGACAGGTGGATTGGAGAATCCCGGAACCTTTTGAGAAGAATATATTGGACCAGATTTTGGAAGCTGGAAATAAAGTACATGAAGGAGTAGAATAGTATTTTATATGGAGTGTAGGAGGGACTCTGGTTTTTAAAGCAAGAGATGGGAGGAAGGCTAGGAAGTATAGATCCATTGGGTGGAGAGAACAGTCTCCGATTGGGGAGGTCTTGGTTCAGTACTTACTGGTGAGCTGTGGGGTCTCTGGCAGTTCGGGGAACCCTGGCCTTGTCGGTGCTTTGTATAGCAGGGCCTGTCCTAGCAGAGTGGGTACCTCCTTGATTTCTCTCCCTAGCTCTCTCTTCACCTCTGACTTCTCTTTCTGTTTTTCTCTCTCCCCTTATCCCTCTCCCTTCCTGTCCATAACACCCTTCCCCAGCTCCCTTCCCCGCTCAGAGGAGAGTCGATACTGACAGTTAGTGGCCCCCCTCCCTGGACACCTGGGCCAGGCAGAGTCCCCTCTCCCTGAGAACCCCAGATTCACTCTTCCATTGTAGTCCCAGGTTCCAGGGGAACCTGACAGAGCTTGTAGGATTCCCTTTTCCTCTTTCTTGGGCAAAGGTGTTGTCAGGGTCCCAGATGGCTTAGTACGTTGTAGCTCTTCTTCCCGTAGAAAGCACGCTTTCTTTCCTAAGTGGGCTCCGCACACTCTCACAGACAGGAGCCTGACTCGCTGCCAGATCCCTTGGTTGGGTGGCTCATACTAATTATCCAGAGAAGCACACTCTTGCTTACTGTTAGACTCAAGAATACACTGGAAGGCCCAAGGGCCTCCTCTGCTCCTCAAGACCCATAAGGAGTCTTGTCCATGGAAAAATCCCACGGTCCTTCTACAGTGTTCCTGCTGGCTCTCACTGCTTTGTGCTGCCTCCCACACTTAACATTTGAGGCCTGCAGAAGCCGACCAATGAGCTTTGCCTCAGAGCCGTTCAGTGATAAAGGACAGGGCCTTACCAGCTCCCCAAAGGGATCCACTCAACATTGCCAAACTCTTACTCTCATGTTTTGCATATGTGTCTGGGAACCCCCAAGCTGATGTCTGCTTTGGGGCTCTAAAGACTCCGCACACTTCTAAAGATACCACTACTTCCCCCAGCTCCAGATTCTGTGAGGGAGTTCGTTTCTTGGCAGTGGTCCCACCGAGTCCCCTGGGGTCACTCTTAACCATGTTTCAGGAGACAAGCCCTGAGTCTCAAGTATCTGTTAGCTCCCAGGAACCCACCCCTCTTGCATACACCTCTTCCCGTAGCTAGATGATGGTATTTTCCAGTCTTGTGAGATTATCTTGAGGTAATGGGGGAATTCTTCCTCTATTTCTTTCCTCTATACCAAGAACCTTCCCTGCTCCATACCCAGGGTATGGAATACCCTTCCCCCTCCCTACTCCTTGAATGTGTGGTAGTTCAGGTACCCTCAGTGTTCCCCCATCCCAGTACTTGGGAGCAGGATCTCCCTCTCTCTCAACTCCTTTTCCTTCTCTTTTTCAGTGTTGTCTGAATACAGTGTGCATTCTTTTGTGTTTTTTAAATGGACATTTTCAATGAAAAAAAAAAAATCAAAAAAATCCTAAACTTCAGGTCTCAGCCTCGTTTGTGTGTCACCTGTTCTTTTCCTGGGATCCCTGGACCTGTCTCTATCCTCTTCCTTACCATTGTGATCTGCTGGATGTTCTGCAGATTCTGTCTCCTGTCATATAGTCACTGGATACTTCAGCTTCTAAATCTACACCCCCATTCCCTCCAGAAACCTCCAGTTCTCCCCCAGTGACTTCTGCCCTTTAGCCTCGGCCAGCCATTGCCAAAATGTCAAGATCTGCCAACATCCCTGGGATCCACTCATTGCCTGAATTCCTCTTCCCGTTCTGATTTCCTGCCCTTTCCCCCAGCCTTGGACCTCTCCCAAGACAATTCCTTTTCCTCCTGAATTCAGCCTTGTCACTCCCTACTTCCCTCTGGTCTGCCGTGTCCTGTAACTAAAGTCATCAGGTTTTCTAAACCAAACACCAGGGCACCTAGTCCAACAAATTTTTTTGCCTATATAGGAGTCTGGTTTTCTGACATAACTTCGATCACATTTAGCCTTACTTTTTTTTTTTTTTTTTAAGATTTTATTTATTCATGAGAGACACAGGCAGATGGAGAGGCAGACAGGCTCCCTATGGGGAGCCCGATGAGGGACTCGATCCCAGGGCCCAAGGAGCATGCTGAGCCAGAGGCTGACATTCAACCACTGAGCCACCCAAGTGCCCTCGTTTAGCCTTACTTTTAACACAGTACCTCAACTAGAACTAATACCAACAAACCAGGGCTGCTCCAGAAAATCTTGGGGTATAAAATGAGCTCCCTCCCCTTTTCTGAGGCACAGCTTACATTAAAAGTAGTTATTTACCCTTCTCTCTCCTGTACTATTTCTTCCATTCCTCTCCTCTGATTCCTCCATACCCACTCATCTTTGTTCCTATGGCCTCTACCCCATCATCTCCCATTGTTTCTACAGGGGGGCTCCCCCAGGGCTGGTAGCCCAAAGCTGCTGCTACAGCCGCCATGGGGGGTTGAGTTCCTCATCCCCCAATACAGGTAAGTATTCTTCCCTCCTGTCCTCAAAAAGGGTACGCCACATTCACTACCCACTCCAGCCTTCCCATGCACATGCCTGGTGTTTCCATAGGCCACCAGGAATTGAAGCAGGGGGAACAGGAAACAGAGAATAGGTGAGGTCCGAGCCCCTCCTCTGCCAGCCTCCCACCATCTCTGACTCCTTTTCCTAACATCTCTCAGCTACTTTCCCCACTGAACACCAGCTCTTCCCACAAATTGTTCTACCTAACGTCCTAAAACCCTCTTTCCCCGTGGGTTCGTGCTTACCTTTAGCACGATCTGAGGGGGTTTCGAATTTGTACCTAGCACTAATGGTTTCAGCCCACAGTCCATCTTAAGCCCTACTCCACATCAGAACCAGACCTTGAAGAGTCCTCTGCACTGCTCCTCTAGTACCCCCATTACCCACTGTTCATCTCCCTCCCGCCTACTAGGTCTGCCGGCCAGGAGCAGGGCTTGTCCCAGGCTGGGTCTGGGGAGGAAGCCACGCACACTGTGCCCCCAGAGACCCAGTCCTGGACAATGGGTGGGGACATACTCCACGCCAGGTTCATTCGAAACTTGCAGGACCGCCGCAGCACCAGGCCTTGGTGAGCACAGCCCCCACACACCCTCAGCCAGCATGCTCACTGCAGGAGGTGGCCCGAGCCGTTCCTCCAGATGGATGTATTCCTTCTAACTTCCTTCCTTCCATGGGCTGATCAATGCCAAGTCATTTGTATTTTATTTTTTAACAGAATAATAAAAGTATTTATTTTTATCACGAGAGCTGCTGCAAAAGTGTATTGTCATTATTTCAATCCCGTCACTCGCTTCCCGGAGTACCTGCTTCCGGTCCGCTACGCCCCAGCTTCGTGCGTGAGCGGCGCCAGCGAGGCGGCCGTGTGCGCCGGGACGTTGGTCTACTGCGCAAGCGCTGTGAGGCAGCCGCCGCGGCCGGCGAGCGCAGGCGCACTCACTGCGGGCGGAGGACCTCGCCGCCTCTGGAGCCCGCTGCAGTGCGCAAGCGCGCACCATCTCCGTTTCCCTCCCTTCAGCCCCTCCACCCCCCCTTCCCCTTCAAGAAGCCGGCTCCGGGGCGCGGTCAACCCTGTGAGGAGGCCAGAGGCCGGACACCGGAGGCGCAGCCTCTGCTCCCGGAAGATCATGTACCAGCCCACCCGGGGGGCGGCCCGGCGTCTCGGCCCCTGCCTCCGTGCCTACCAGGCTCGACCCCAGGTGAGGGCAGAGAGGAACGGGAGGGGAGGCGAGGGGAGGGGACCCTCCTCAGAGCCGGCGCGGGGGGCGGAGCGTGCGCCCCGTCCGCGCAGGCGCAGCAGCGTCCTGCTGCCGCTGTTCACCTGTGCTGGGCGGCGCGGGAGGGGCGCGGGGTCGCTGGCGGGGACCCGAGGGCTGCGCAGCCAGCCGTGGGGTGCACGGGATGTGGGTTTTCCCGGGTCTGGGCGGCGGGACGCGACTGCATTTCGCCCGCGTTCACGCGGTTACCTGGCCCTGGAGGTGACTTGAAGGACAAGGGGCGGAGAGGTTCGCAGCCTGATCGCGGAGCCGCCCCGGAATTCTCCGGGCCGGACCAGACAGACGAGTGGGCCGCGAGTCTTCCATTGGGATAGCCGTCTCCCGGGAAGGCTGGCCTGGGGGTAGCCGACGATTCGCTCCCCCCGAGGCCCGGCGGGCACAGGGGCCACGCCCCCCGCGTTGGCTGCCCTCGGGCGCCCAGGTGCGCGCGTGCCGGCCAGCCTCCCCGGAAGTGGGACCCCCAGGGCCCTTGAGGGCGCAAGGACTAGGCCCGACTGTAGGTGACTTCCCGCGCATCGCACTTCCAACGTCCCTGCCTCTAACGGTCTCCTAGGCGTTAGAGGGGCCCGAAACGATCGTAGCCTGCATGTACGTACCACTTTGTAGACGGCGAAATTTTATCTACGTTTATCATGTCGTATAGTCCTCGTAATAACTCAGTATGGCTGCATCGTCTTCGTTTTAGAAGAGATAAGCATAGGGCATGAGTGCGCCCAAGATGTCACAGTGGAATCGGAGCTCAGAGAAATGCCTCCCACGTACAGTTGGATGTTTTTTCTCTATCGCACACTCCATGCTGAAGTTGTTACAAGCTACGTGATTTCATCCACAGTACACTAAAGCCTGTTGCTCGTTCATTTTTCAAAATATGTATTAGGATTCTTTCTGTAAGAGAATCGGGACTGCCCCCAAACAGTGTTGGGATCTTAAACAATGTAAAGGTACCTACTAACGTTTTGGGGAACTACTTGAACCTATGTCATAGGAAACACTTTTTCTCCTGTTTTCAGTAGAGATGAAGATGAATTCATCCCATTTTCCTCTAATTTCATCTCTTGTCAGGAGGAGCAGGTGGGATTAGAAACACATCAATGAAGAGAGTTTAGATGAGGGGGACATCAGGCAGCTAGATTCTTATCTTTTTCCCTTTTATTCTTCCCCTTAGGACCAGCTGTCTCCACGGGCTTTACCATTCCCACCCCTCTGGCCCCACTCCACAACAACTTCTCCATCTTCTCTTGTCTGGTCTCCACCGCCCCCACTCTCTCCCATTTGGCTGCTTCCTGGAGCTCCCCCACTGCCTCTCCCTCAGATCCAGGCTTTCAGCTCACCATGGGTGGTTCTCCCTCCAGGAAAGGGGGAGGAGGGACCAGGACCTGAAATGCATAGTGGCTGCCTGGATGGGCTTAGGAGCCTATTTGAGGGACCTCCCTGCCCCTGTCCTGGGGCTTTGATACCTTTCCAAGCCCCTGGGACCGCTCGCCCTTCCCCTGCCACTCCATCAGGAGATCCAAGTATGGAGGAGCACCTGGCTGTCATGTATGAGAGACTCAGACAAGAGGTAAGTCAGCTTGAAAGTGGCCTTCATCCACATTGAGAAGGGATGTAGGTAATACTTGGAAATAGAGTGTTAGTCAACTGGGTTTTCTTGGAATTACGAGGTAATTATAATATATATATATATATATATATATATATATATATGTTATAAACATTTCCTAAGGAAAAGATGTTCTTCAGTTTGGATTTAAGGGAAGTTAAACATGGGATGAGATGACCTTTTATTCAGAGGAGAGTAAAGAAGCATCAAAAAGAGAAAACTGAGAAGTATGATCATCTTTTCTTTCCTACTGGGGCTGATGCCTTCTTCTTCCACCTAGCTTCCCAATCTCTTCCTTCACTCCCACGACTATACTCTCTACTCATCAGATGTGGAATTCATCAATGAGATCCTGAACATCCGTACCAAGTGAGAATCCAGGCACTGGTAGGGCCTCGGGGAGGAAAAGCACCCTGTTTTCTACTTGATCTTTTTCATTGACCAGAGAAGGTCCTGCCACTTCTCACAACTGTTTCCCATTCCCCAGAGGCCAGTTTGGTTTTCAGATTATGCCATCATGAGCAATCTTTCCCATCTCTTTCTAGGGGCCGGACGTGGTACATTCTGTCACTGACCCTCTGCCGCTTCCTGGCCTGGAACTATTTTGCACAGCTTCGGTTGGAGGTTCTGCAGCTGACCCGCCACCCAGAGAATTGGACCCTGCAAGCCCGCTGGCGGCTTGTGGGGCTGCCCATCCACCTGCTCTTTTTGCGTTTCTACAAGCGGGACAAGGAAGAGCTTTATCGGTAAGACAAGTGAGAAAAGATCCAGTTTCCTAATTTTATTACCTTTAGGGCTCCGGTCTGTCTGGTCTTCCAGAGAGTCCTTGATCAACCCTGACTTCGGCCTTTTTGAGGACAGGGATTTTGTTTTCATATACTTTAATATGGGAGAAATCAAGACTTTGTGTTAGGAAACCTCTAGACTTTTTTTTTTTTTTTTAAAGGGGGGGTAGCCCAGGTGGCTCAGCAGTGTAGTGCCACTTTCAGCCCAGGGTGTGATCCTGGAGACCTGGGATCGAGTCCCACATCGGGCTCCCTGCATGGAGCCTGTTTCTCCCTCTGCCTATGTCTCTGCCTCTCTCTCTCTCTGTGTCTTTCGTGAATAAATAAATAAAATCTTAAAAAAAAAAAAAAAAAGGAAACCTCTAGACTCAGTTTGTGTACGTTATGTGGCACATAGTAATCATTCAAGTATTTACTGAAAAAATGAAGATTCCCGTCTAATAAGTTGAGCCTCACAACCTTAGGTGAGTATTTCATAAAATTTCTGGCATGGAAGAGAATCCCAGGAAATTGTTAGGCTCAGCCCAAACCAGTGGTTCTCAGACTTTGCAGCATGATGATGTCATCTAAGGATCTTCAAAAAATACTGGTGCCAGACATTCTGATTTGAGTGGGATGGGGTGCAGCCTGGTCATCAGGATTGGAGTTCTCCAGATGATTTAATATGTAGCAAAATTTAGGAAGTACTGGTTTAAACAGATGCTTGAATTAAACTTTGGAACCCTCAGTCAGACTCTCTTTTTCCCTTACACCAGGACCTATGATGCCTATTCCACCTTCTACCTGAATTCCAACGGCCTCATTTGTCGCCATCGCTTAGACAAAGTGAGTCCTTAGGCTGGGTAGGGATGGTGTGAAGGGGGCAGAACATTCCATCAACTGACATTAACCTTTGTTCCTGCAGCTGATGCCTTCACACTCAGCCCCAACGCCTGTGAAGAAGCTGCTAGTGGGAGCCCTGGTGGCTCTGGGACTGTCAGAGCCAGAACCCAACTTACACCTCTGTTCCAAGACCTGATCCAGGAACTGGAGTGGAGGCAGCACTGAAGACTCTGCTATGTACGCACAAGAGGAGGAGGTGGAGGTGGCCTAGAATCTCAGGAGCCAGCTTCCTCCCTTTTTTTGCTCTCCTTTTTTGCCATCTCATGCTGTGTAAAGCTGCTGTGTAATTTAAGTTGTAAATAAAAGTCTAAGTGAATATATGAGAATTTCCGTGTCACATTCTCTGCATCTCAAAAATTCCCATAAGCTTAGGGCACCTCGCTGGCTTAGACAGTAGAGCGAGCATATGACTCGATCTCAGGGTTGTGAGTTCAAGCTCCATGCTGGGCGTGGAGCCTACTTAAGATAAAAAATTCTCTCAAATAAAATCTTTAAAAATAAAAGTTACCCCAAGCTTTATTCCAAAAGTAGATATTAAATAATGTACAGAAGGAAAAGGAGCTGATGTTGAGTTCAGCTTGCGTCCCCTTCTCTTTATCCTAGCTCTTCCCGTGTCTTGCCTATTTTTTTGGGCATTTTCTTAGAATGGGGATCTTCTAGCTCCTTGGCTTTATAATAATGAGGAGCCACCTCCAGAAGCCAACTGCTTTCAATCTCCAATACCTACAAGAGGAGAGAAAAAAATCAGTAAGGTTCACCTTTTTCCAACTTGCACTCTAATGTATGTGTGATCAAAAAGTTTCTTCTGGGGCACCTGCATGGTTCAGATAAGCATCTGTCTCCAGCTCAGGTCATGATCCCAGGGTCCTGGGATCAGGTCTCATCAGACTGCCTGCTCAGCGGAGAGTCTGCTTCTCCCTCTCCTGCCCCTCCCCACTGTGTGCTCGCTCGCTCTCTCAAATAAGTAAAATCTTAAAAAGTTTCTTCTACCTTCAACTGTAGGACTAGGGTAAAGGTGCCAGGCTCTAATACTCTATACCTCAAGGTCAGACACACCTCTACAAGTCCTTCAGGATTCCCAATAAACTATCCCTAAAAAACCTAATCATAAAGACTGTAAAGTACACTCAGGACAGAGACCACTTCTGCTTTGTTCACCATTCTCACCCCAGCATCCTAAACACGAGACAATAGGCATTCAAATACTCCCTGAATGAGTATGCAGTTCTTGGATCTTAGTAGATGCTGACACATCTGACAGAAACCACGCCTTTCTATTTTATCCTACCTTAAATTAATGTTTTCCTATTTCTCAGCTAGTCTCAGCAAATTGAATCTTGCTAGTATGCTACCTCCCCACACATCCTCACTTTCCTGGGCAGAGGAAGGTCCCCTCACCTGTCTCATGAACTCCTTGGTGGTCAAGACAAGTTCGTGGTAGAGCAACCAGCGTGGCTGTTCCTCAAAGAGGGAGGAGTTGGGGTGAATGAACACTGTCTGCTGCTGTTTGACTGTGCGATAGCCACTACGAGTCAACCGGGCCGTGTGGTAAAAGTAACCAGCTGTGATGGCCTGAGGGGCAGAAGGAGAGAAAGTCAACCGGAAAAGCCACACATCTGGGGACCCTAAGCACTCACTACCTTTTTTAGGTCAGGCCCTCGGAGAACTAGAAAGGTAAGGAATGCATGAAGAACCCACTGAGAAGGCACCTTCAGTGGTCTGGGGAAGAAAGCACGGAAGAGCACACTCTCCAGAGGAAGAGGCCTAGCCTCAGGCTGGAGGTACTGCTACAGGCACCCAGAGCAGCTCCCTCTGGAAATTGAGGGCATCGGAGGAACGGCAGCAGACTAAAGAAATGCTGACCTTGCGTACACGGATATAGTCCCCCTGGCAGGAGCTGAGACCAACTTCTACGCGTTCCAAGAGCCCCTCCAGCTGTTCTCGCACATCCCGGGCTCGGCGCATTGATCTGAACTGTACAAAGTTCTCATAGCACCACTGAGAAGAGTAGCCACTCTCAGCCCACTGTGAAGATGGTTAAAAAGGGGGGAGGTTAAGTACATAGCAAAGCCAGAGTCCCCTGTGCCTCCCTCAGTCCCATCACCTAAGCCCAGTGACCTGAGTATAGACATTCAGCAGAACCAGGTGGTCTCCACCAGGGAGGAAGAAGTTGACACGGGCGTTGTCAGCATGAACTACCTTGTCCTTGGGTCGGTAGAAGATGGAGTTATTGACAGACAGCATGGCAGCCACTGTCAGAATCTCTTCCGAACAGCTATACCTGGGGCAGGAAGACCAAAGCACGAGGTTCAAAGGAAGACACACAGGTACACAGGGTGGGGTAAGCGACCATCCTATGGACATGTGTCTTCACATGGAGACTGCCGGGTGGGGTAAGGGCTACAAGTCAGAGTGGATGGATTTGGTGGTGGTGCTGGCCATGGGGTGTCAAGGAGGTGGGCTGCAGACGTAACAGTGGCAGAGGAGGGCCCTCCACAGAACTGGGGGCAGGAGGGCACTGGGGACCTCTGAGGGTAGGAAGGACTTCTGCGGCAGGAAGGTGTGGAGTAAGGGCATCAGGGAAGACAGCACTTCAAGTTCATGTAATGACCTCTGACCTCAACCATGGCAGAGGAATGGCATTTAAAGGTGGTCCCTCCATAACCACATCTCAATGTTACAACCCCAAACCTCAGGAATGAGAATCTCCAGACCAGTCCACACACAGCGCTCTCCCCACAGGTGCTGAGTCTTCCATACCAATTTACACCCCCAAATTCTGTTTGTCAATCTTACCCATTTGATAAATGTCTTATTGCCCTTGTGAGCCTCCAAAGGCGCAGAAAGAGTTTTCTAATAATTTATTTGTTAAAGAATACCACAGCAGAGAGAGAAAGGAAAAAGAGCAAGGTCACAAAGATGGCCCAGAGATGGGAGGAGGCACAGCCAGTTCGTGTGCTGGTGCTGGGGGCCTAGCCAGGCTGGCAGGTATGGGGTAGGGTAGGAGCACAGTGCTTACTTCTCAGAGGCCAAGATCATTTTAGATAGCATGGGATCCACCGGTAGCTCTGCCATCTTTCGACCAGACTAAGGAGAGGAAAAAGAGTTGAGGCCAGTCCTCCCTCTGGTGCCCCTCCAGCACCCAAGAGCTCACCCCAACTGCTTCATCGTGCCCCAGACCATGCTGCCATCCCACCTCACCGTGGTGAGCTCCCCAAGGTGGTTGAGGGCTCCCAGAGCATATAGCTGCTCCAAAGCCAGCAGCAGGGTCTCATATGGTGGAGGGTCCAGGAAATCAAAGTGCATTAGGTCATGGATCCCTGAAGAAAGATATGAGGGGTAGAAGAGATTCTCTACAGGGATCTGTGACTCTAGCCCCCACCTCCCTTCTCTCTCAGGACTGGGCGACCCCAATAACCTAAGCTCTTGAGCAGCAACACAACATTGCCCAGGCTGGTCCTCTGGATCTCAGGCACCGTGGTTTCCTCCAGCTCATGCTGGTAGGCCCAGGCAGTATACAGGCGGAAGCACTTCCCGGCAGCCACCCGACCCGCCCGACCAGCTCGTTGATTGGCTGAGGCCTGGAAAGAAAGGAGAGGTAGGTTGGCTGACAACTGGTGAGGAGAAAAAGGAAGTGCAATATTTATGCAAGAAATCTGAGAAGACGTAGGCTGCTTATTCCGGTCCTCTAAGAGGCCCCCACAGCCTCCTGAGTCGAACCTTCCCCACAGAGACACTGCTGAGAGTGCAAGCAGGCTGACCTTGCTGCAGGGTGTGACAGTGAGGGATTCCATGCCTGTGCGAGGGTTGTAGCTCTTCTGCTTACAGAACCCTGGATCCAGCACATAAATGATGCCTTCAATGGTGAGTGACGTCTCAGCGATGTTTGTTGCCACAACCACCTGAGTGAGAGGATGTAGTCACCCGGAGACCCCACCCACCAAGTTCCCTAGAAAGAGTAATCCGGAAGACTTGAGTAAAGAAGCAGGCAGAGATAAGGGACAGGAGCAAAGAGGATTACTGCCTAATGTCAGAAGACAGGGACAAGGCCAGGAAGGGGTCAAGGAGAGAAGGAATGAAAAGAGACATAAGGGAATCCCTGGGTGGCTCAGCGGTTTAGCACCTGCCTTCAGCCCAGGGCATGACCCTGGAGACCCAGGATCGAGGCCCACATCGGGCTTCCTGCATGGAGCCTGTGTCTCTCATGAATAAATAAATTTTAAAAATTTAAATTTAATAAATAAAAAATAAATAAAAATTTAAAAAAGAAAAGTCTGAAAGAAAGAAAGAAAGAAAGAAAGAAAGAAAGAAAGAGAAAGAAAGAAAGAAAGAAAGAAAGAAAGAAGAAAGAAAGAAAGAAAGAAGAAAGAAAGAAAGAAAGAAAGAAAAAAGAAAGGAAAGAAAAAAGACATAAGGCGGAAAGGAAATGGGAAGAGTTAAATTTTTTTTTTAGAGATGGGAGAGGGAGTCCAGGTTCCTGCCTCCATCTTTCCCACTACCACTTTCACACTCTGCCTCAGCTAGGACTTCCTTCAATAGCCTCCTCATGTGTCTCCCTGCCTCTACTCCAAGTCCTGCTTACCCGGCATTCTTCTGGCACCCAGATTGTCCTTTAAAAATGTAAACCTGTCACATCACTAACACCATCCATTGATGGCTTCCCATCCTACTGGAGAATTATATCCAAGCCCCTTAAGTCTCCAAGTGCTCTACCTTTCTGATCTCATCTCCAAGGACTACGGGCTCCGTCATTCCACTCCTGCACAGTTGCTCCCTCGCTGGTCTGAGCACACTCCTCACTCGGGTCCTTTGCATGAGCGCCTTCCTCTGCTGGACACACTCCCTTCCCAGCTATCAGCCTGGCTCCCTCCCTCACTGGGTTCAGGCCTCAGCTTCCCTTTCACCTTCCCTATACTCCAAGGAAACTACCTTCCTGACATTGCTCACTCCCAGCCTCCCTGGAGTCAGTCTCCTTTTCCCCCATGTTGGGCTATATCTCTCCACAGCATTGGTCACAAATCAGCATCAGGCATCTACGCGTCCACTGTCTCCTAATTTAAGTTAGACTGTCGGCTGTGAAGCTAGGGACTTTGTTCTGTTCATCACTGTATCTTCATGCCCAAGAAGAGTATCTGGCACATGGCAGGAGCTTGTTATATATTTGTTGGATGGAAGTTACGTCTTTGCTCAAAACCCAATCATCTAAAGTCAAAATGCTTCCGACTGCTATCAAAAGCCTTCCCTAATCTCAGTCCAGAACTGTTTTCACCACGTGAACCTTCCCCTCAGCCTTTTGGATTACATTCTGACTTAAACATACCTTAAGCCTTGCTCTGGTATTACCTACGTCTTTTTTCCTAAAGATCCAAATCAAATCCCACCTTTTGGCACCCTGAGGACTTCCCTTCTCCTCTGCATCTCCACATACTTACTAACTGGATCAAATATTTGCTGAATTCACCCTCTCTCTCCAGCTCTGGAGGCTAGGGATTGACTACAACTAAGCCTTGCAGCTGCAGCAGTGCCCAGGACACAGCCTGCATAGGGCAGGCACACACCCTCTTTTTCACTATTTGTGTGAACTATAGGGGTGAAGAATGTGGGCATCTCCAACTGACCTTTCGTGCCCCCGGGGGTGTGGGCTGGAAGATACGGGCCTGCATGTCAGAAGGCAGGTTGGCATAAATGGGTAACACCAAGAGCTCCCGAATTTTGGAGCCCAGGCGGCGGCAGCGATCTTGGAGCATCTCACAGGCAGCCTCAATCTCCTCCTGGATTTGGGATGGGGAGAGCAGTACAGGTCCCAGAGTGACAGAAGGCCCACCTGCCAGCTCTGTTTTGCCCTGGGATACACACCTCATTGCCCCTTGCCCCATGTCTCACACCTGTCCTGTCAGGAACACCAGGATATCCCCAGGGGGCTGGGTCACATGGATCTGCAGCACAGACACCACACAAGCTTCCAGGTAGTCAGCCTCTGGAGCCTGGGGGTGAGGAGGAGAGGGTCACAGGAAGGCCATCTGTTCAGGAAACTTCCTCTTCTCCCAGCTCAATAATCAGTTTATCCCAGTTCTTCTTCAGACTCTCCATTTCCCCTTCCCTCCTTGGGACAACCTTCTCCAAAGGCCCAAGCTTTTCAGCCTCGCACTTCAGCCCATCCTCCCTGAGGGGAGCACCTTGGTATAGAAGATGTCAACTGGAAACCTGCGTCCAGGGATTCGGAAGACAGGAGCATCATCAAAGAAGGTAGAGAAACGGGCAGTGTCCAGTGTGGCTGAAGCCACCAAGACTTTCAGCTCAGGCCGGAAACGAGCAACATCCTTGATTAACCCGAAGAGAATGTCTGTGTGTAGGGTTCGTTCATGAGCCTCATCTATCATCACCACACTGGGGAAAGAACAAGAGGGCTGTGAGCCAGGAGAGCTGCCCAGGAGAGGACAACAGGATCCCCTGGACAAGGGCACAAAGGGAAAGCAAAGAGCCCAATGGTGAATATGGGAGGGGGGGTTCCAAAGAGAGGCCAATCACCCCAGTTAAGGAAGACTAATACAATGTTAAAGAAAGCCAAGGGCCCGCAGTCTGCAGTTTATCTCAGCCTGGACAGACAACAACGGCCAAGATCTGGAGGCTGAAAGCCAAGGCCAGGACAAGTCATATATGCTCTCTGGATCAGAGTCATGGATCTGTTAGACTCAACAGAAGTAAGAGTTTCTGTTTTAAAGGGGGGGAAAAAAGTGAGAACAGGGCCTTTTGGAGTAAGGCTGGGCTCCCCGGGCTGGCTGAGAATGAACATACAGACCTGAAACACCAGGATTTGCACAGCCCAGGAGCTCCCAGGCTTCCATGAGACTGCTGTTGTGCATGTCTCTTGGTCCTGCTGCATCCTTCTGGAGAGAGGAACCAGGTAAGCCTGTCTGTCTGTCTTTCTTTTCTTTCTCTCTCTCTGTCTCCTCTCTCTCTCTTTCTTTCTGTAGGTTTTATTTATTTATTCATGAGAAACAGAGAGAGAGGCAGAGACACAAGCAGAGGGAGAAACAGGCTCCCTGTGGGGAGCCCAATATGGAACTCAATCCTGGGACTTCAGGATCATGCCCTGAGCCAGAGGCAGTCGTTCAACCACTGAGGGACCCAGGTGTCCCCCAGTAGGCCTTTCTACCCCAACCTTAGAGGGCTCTGCGGGCCACTTGGTCTCCTCCTTAGTTGTATGTGGGACACATCTCTGATATCTTTGCTAAAGTCTTTGGATTCTCAGGTGACAGCCATGCCTACAGGAGCTCACCCCTGACCTCAATTCTTTGTGCGTATCCCTGACTATGCCAGTGAAGTCCCCAGCTGTTTCACAAAGCAGGCTGGCTTGACAGGAAAACCCCACACCCTAAACACTCTTGCACTGGCTGGCCTTCCATGGTTTCTGAGATTTTTGCAAGGGATGTGAAGGCTCAGATCATATTTGTCCTGTTGCTCCATCTGTGATCTTCTAGGACCAGAACTTCACAGCCTCCTAAGATTTGAGAAACCACATACTGCTCAGCTGGCCTGATCCCACCAGCAGCCCATGCATAGATCCCTTCTCCTCCTAAACACATATTTATCCAAGCCCTGCTTGGCCAACACCAGAACTGGGAAGGCACTATTCACAGACCAAGCTACTCCAAGACCTGGGCCAAAGGCCCAAGATGAGGGCCCCAGCACACAATCTCTACCTCAATTGAGGGCCTCAATCTCTACCACTCTCGCTTCTTAGTGTTGCACTGAAACCTGTCTCCCCTGTAGCCACTCCTGTGGTTGCTAGTTGTGCTCGCTGCAGCCACGTGAAACAAGCTTTACCTCTTTTTCCACGGAGCAGCCCTTCCCACATTTAGAGGGAACCAGGATGTCTCCCTGAGTCTCTTCTCTCTAAGCTGGACATTCTAAGTTTCTTCAAAGGGTCTTCACGTGGCTTTTCAAGCACCATTCTGTCATCCTGGTGTTTTTCTAAACACTGCAAGCAATGGGGGGTGGGGGTCTATCTCTGCAGTCCCTCTACCTCATCTCCATGGTGCCTACAGGTCAGTCCTAGGACTGTCCACACCATAAAGCTTCAAGAACTGGTGGGCTTGGGCAGCCTGGGTGGCTCAGAGGTTTGGTGCCTGCCTTCAGCCCAGAGCATGATCCTAGAGACCTGGGATCAAGTTCCCCGTCAGGCTCCCTGCATGGAGCCTGCTTCTCCCTCTGCCTGTGCCTCTGCCTCTCTCTCTCTCTCTGTATCTCATGAATAAATAAATAAAATCTTTAAAAAAAAAAAAAAAAAAAACCAGTGGGCTAATCAGAAGACAAAGGCCAAAATAGCTGGATGACAAGAAAAGAAAAATAGGCTAGAGATTAAAGAACACACAGGAAGGTGCTGAAGGGTCAGAATGCAGCAGACTGGGCGGGAATGGTGGTGGCTCTCTGGTGGGAGGTGGTGACCCCATGTGTACCTGTAACTTGCAAGGTCAGGTTCAGAGAGGAACTCCCGGAGGAGCATCCCATCTGTCATGTAGCGGAGGACAGTTCGCTCTGATGTGCAGTCCTCAAAGCGGATGCTGTAGCCAACCTGTCAAGGGGACCATTAACGATAGAGATTGGGCTGGTGCTCCTGGAAGGGAGTGCAGGGCTAGGGAATGAGGGGTCAGGGCCTGGACGTGTGGTGTGAAGCCCTATGCAGTGTGGGCTACGTCCCAGACCCTAGAGGCTCCCCTCCCTACCTAGGCCCCATAGATCTCACCTCATTCCCAAGCTTCACACCCATCTCCCGGGCCACTCGGGCAGCCACACTCATGGCTGCCACTCTCCGGGGCTGGGTACAGGCAATCTTCATTCCCTTCTTTGTGTATCCCTGAATGACAAAAGAAGAGGTTTTCCCTTTGCTAAATATATTCCTGGGGCCTAGGATAATTCAGAGAAAAAAGGTGTAAGTGCACGACAGGGCAGGGGGAGATGAAGGAACAGACAGAAACTGAAAACCTGACCCTCTGAGGGTCCCAGACTTTTGGGTGATCACATTCAGGCTCAGATCTGAGATGGAAAAGGACAGACCAACTAGGGCAGACCCAGAAGCAAGGGGGAGCCAGAGAAGGTGAAAAAGCAAGAAAATGAATCCTCTGACTCCTCATTCTTTGGCCTTTGCAGAGGACTGATGGCTGAATGGGTTGGTATGGGAAGGTCCCAACCCCACCATCTACCTGTCTATGCATCTTTCCAACATGAACGCTGGCACTAGACACAGATACTGTGTTAGAAGTGAGAACAGAAACAGGAAACAAGTTTGCCCTTATTCTTAAACTCACAATTTAATGGAGAAGACTATGACTAAAGATGAAAAGATAAGTGACTGCTCAAAACAACAGGTGAAAGGAGCTCTGACAGGACTGTGCTTGTCAAGGGCCAGTGGCCGGCAACCTGGAGGGTGCGGATAACTGTACCTCCTCAAAGAGATACTGCGGGATCTGGGTGGTCTTCCCGGAGCCCGTCTCACCCTCGATGATGAGGACCTGATGATCAGCAATGGCAGCCAAGAGCTCCTCGCGGAATGGAAACACTGGGAGGCTGCGGCGGACAGCCTGCACGGACTCCTTCTGCTGGGCCTGGGATGGAGGCGATGGGCCTGATGGCTCCTGCAGAGGAGGAGGGGTGTGAGCTTCAGGGTCGGCTTCCCAACCTCGTTAGAACGTGCCACAGTTCTCCTGCTCACCTCGTTGCCCTGGAGCTGAGTGGCCCGGACAAACTCAATGGTCTCCTCTTCCTCCAGCACCAGCTGATACTTGGGCTCCTGGGAGGCAGCATCTCGGGCCCCAAACTTCAGAGATGCTGCCCCTAGCCGGGCCTCCTCCCAGCGTCGCTGCTCCTCCCCAGGGGCGCCTGATTCCTCCTCCACTAGATCCACAGCTCGTGATGGCTGTGGAGAGAAGGGCATGTGAAGACAGAGGATGCCCTCTTCCCAGGCCTCTCCTCTCCGGTCACTATCCGTACCCACTAGGAAAGGCAAGACCAAGAAGGGGCCAGTGGAGGCCCTGTCCAAAGCCCTGAAGACTTCCCTCTGCTCAGCTTGGAGAGCAGGGCTAAAGTGGACTCTGCTTTGCCTCACCTGGCCTCGGGTCTCCTCGGGCATGTGGTAACGATTGGTGGCCTCCAGCTTCTCCTGCTCCCCAGCCGCTCGGTACTCTCGGGCCAGATCCCGCACTCGCCGCTTGTATTTGAGCTCCCGTCGCTCATGTCGGCTCAGCTCTACATCCCCAAAAAGGAACTCCTCATCAGCCAGCTCAGCCTCTAGGTCCTCAAGCTTCTCTCGCTCCCGCTTAGCCAAGTACTCGCGGCGTGATTTCTTCCGCAGCTCGGGAACCTGGGTCAGGACAGGGTAGCCAAATCCTCATCTTGCTGGAACAGCAACCCCCTTCCTTACCTATCTGTAAGAGTGACAAATCCCCCAACAGGCCAGCAGTGTCCCTCTGCAATGTCCAACCTGACCTGCCCCAAACTGGGCCTCTCTGAAAGCCACACACTGACCCCCAACACTATCTTTCAGCAGCACAATCCAGCTTGAAGGCCCTTCTGGACAGCTTCGCCATCTTGGTCAATATAGATGCATTACGGTTATTTGTATGTTTCAGGTTTTATTCTATTTTATTCGACTTAGTGGAAAGGAGGAAAACAGGGCAGCCTGAGAGGCTCAGCAGTTTAGCGCCGCCTTCAGCCCAGGGCCTGATCCTGGAGACCCAGGATCGAGTCCCACGTCAGGATCCCTGCATAGAACCTGCTTCTCCCTCTGCCTGTATCTCTGCCTCTCTCTCTCTCTCTCTGTGTCTCTCATGAATAAATATTTAAATAAAAAAAAAAAAAAAAAGAAAGGAGGAAAACTAAAGGGCTAATACCAGCATTTAGAAGCACAGGTCTCAAACTGAAAATAAGTGAGACTATTGGTAACCACTGGATGTGCCAACAGAAGGTAATCTGCCTTAGTTAGATGCTCCCTGGTCTTAAATCAAATGACTATAGTTTGGAAAAGGGGGGGAATACAGTATATACAAAAAATGGAAGTACAGCATTAGAGAGTGTTTCTGCAAGATGTAATCAGAAATGCTTATTAGCTCTCTGGGACTAACCTCTCCTCGCCTCATACAATCTGGCAGCTAGCTTCTACATATTTCCTTTGATAAGAGGTTTTCAGTACACATAATGGATGACAGATAAAGACTGGTCACATCATCCTTAAGGCTTGTCTCAGCTCTCACCATGAACCTGCCCACTGTGGCAACACTGTCTTCCCTGGGATCAAAACAGCCTCCTCCACGGTGGTGGCCAAACTTCATCAAGCCCTCTCCTGGGGGTCCCTGATTCTACTTAATAGCTTGGCTTTTCTTGCTTATTCTGTGAAGACTTGAAAGGAGTTTATGCTCATGATCTAATCTGAGTACCACAATCAAATACTCTTTCAACCTGATGGGGGAAGCACATGGAAGTTCTTTTAAAATATGGGCCCCAAAAAAGGGCAATTTGAGGGCACTGGCTGGCTCAGTCGGAAGAGCAGGCAGCTCTTGATCTTGGGGTCCTGAGTTTGTGCCCTACACCGGGTGTAGAGATTACTAAAACAATAAATAACAACAACGATAAAACCCAACTCAGGGCAATTTGAGTATCAAAAAGAAAAAATCATATGCAACTGTAAAATATTGAAAAATAAAAACACATGAGTTCAGTGTGACACACATACACACAACTCATGGGAAATAAGTTTTTACCACCAGTGAGGTGACTATTACATCAAACTCCTTACTTTCAAAATTAGTAATTAAACATTTGCCCTGCCTTTTTTAAGATTCTTCTTTTAGACAGAGAGAGAGCATCAACAGGGAAGGGCAGAGGGAAAGAGACTCAAGCAGACTCCACACTTCTTGAAGCTCTGCTGAGCTCGAAGCCCGACATGGGGCTCTGCCTCCCAACCCTGAGACCATGACCTGAGCTGATAAGAGTTGAATGTTTAACTGACTGAGCCACCCAGGTGCCCCATTTGCTCAGCCTTTGAAGAAAGAATTGTAGCTCATTCCTGGTTATTTTTAAGCCTTACTTATTTGAGAGAGAGAGAGAAAGAGAGCGCTCGAGCATGCACAATGCAAGTAGAGGGAGGGCCAAGGATGAGGAAGGAGAAACAAACTCGCTGAGGGCGGAGAATGACTCGGGGCTGGATCTCACCACCCTGAGATCATGACCTGAGTTGAAATCAAGAGTTGAGGGACACCTGGGTGGCTCAGCAGTTTAGCACCTCCCTTCGGCCCAGGGCATGATCCTGGAGACCCGGGATCGAGTCCCACATCAGGCTCCCTGCATGGAGCCTGCTTCTCCCTCTGCCGGTGTCTCTGCCTCTCTCTCTGTGTCTCTCATGAAGATATAAAATCTTTAAAAAAAAAATTGAAATCAAGACTCAGATGCTTGGGCAGCCCTGGTGGCACAGCGGTTTGGCACCACCTGCAGCCTGGGGTGTGATCCTGGAGACCCGGGATGGAGTCCCACATCCGGCTCCCTGCATGGAGCCTGCTTCTCCCTCTGCCTGTGTCTCTGCCATTCTCTCTCTGTGTCTATGAATAAATAAAATCTTAACAAAAATAAAATAAAATAAAACCTTTAAAAAAAAAAAGACTCAGATGCTTAACATACTAAGCTACCAGGGCACCTTGCTCATTTCTAGTTAAGGAAAAACTCTTTATATAAAAGGTTAGCCAATAAATGGAGGAATGTCACACTCCAAAAATCACCTTTGCAATCCCAGTGAAACAGCAGATTCAGGAAAGCATTAGTAGTAGTAGTAGTGCTAGTTATGCTAAAACCTTTAGATGAAAGGCTGTTGGCACAAACGCTATCTGCACTAACAGGTACATAATCTGTATGTCCCCCTAAAGTGATTGGTGTCATGTGAAGGGCACATCACCACCTAAGAAGTGTTCCTGTCACAACTTTTTAATCTAAATTGAGGCAATATTTGGACCCAATTTCCACTCTAAAGGAAGCACAGGGCATAGAAGAACTCAATACCACAAGGTAAGAGTTAGATAAATCCAGAATAAGGGACATGGTACCAGATGAGAGAAAAGGAAACAAACATAAGAGACTGAACCACCAGGGATGCCAGGGTGGCTCAGTGGTTGAGCATCTGACGTTGGCTCAGGTCGTGATCTTGGGGTCCTGGGATCAAGTCCCACATCAGGTTTCCTGCAGGGAACCTGCTTCTCCCTCTGCTTGTGTCTCTGTCTCTCTGTGTCTCTCATGAATAAATAAAATCTTAAAAAAGAAAGAAAGAAAGAAAGAAAGAAAGAAAGAAAGAAAGAAAGAAAGAAAGAAAGAAAGAAAGAAAGAAAAGAAAGAAAGAAAGAAAGAAAGAAAGAAAGAAAGAAAGAAAGAAAGAAAGAAAAAAAGAAAGGAAGGAAGAAAGAGAAAGAGAGAGAGAAAATTAAATTAAATTCTGGGAAATAAAAACATTACATCTATACTGACAGATATCTTCGAAGTCTCTGACCACAGTCATTTTGTGGGGTGGGTCATGAGATGGCTTGATCAGGAGATCTGAGTTCCACTAGGCCATTCTTAGGGCATCAAGTCTCAAAATTCTTTTTAGAAACTGAAATGTGACCTTACTTGAGAAGACCAGACTTTTGGAAAACCGCCAGCTCTACCAAAACTCATATGATAACAAGTTCAGTTCATGAATTGCGAGGGCTGTGTCCCCAGTCAGAGAGAAGACCAACTTGGGGAATAGAAGAGGATCACAAGGCCATGTTTGGGATGGAGGAGTTAGATGGTAGGAAGGCATCTGGAGGGATCCCTGGGGGGCTCAGTGGTTGAGCGTCTGCCTTGAGCTCAGGGCCCGATCCTGGATTCCTGAGATCGAGTCCTGCATCAGGCTCCCTGCATGGAGCCTGCTTCTCCTCCCTCTGCCTGTGTCTCTGCCTCTCTTTCAGTGTCTCTCATGAATAAATAAAATCTTAAAAAAAAAAAAAAAAAAAAAAGGGAAGGCATCTGGAATCAAGTGTGCTTAAGCTGAATGAATAGCACATTCCTAGGCAATGGGACAACTGCCTTGTCCCCCGTCCTCCAACCACACCCCTTGATGTTCCAGCTGACTGAGTACGGCTCCTTAAGTCTCAGGAGCAAGCAAAGCTCACATCTCCCTGACGAAAACACTCTGACTCAATCCTAAGGAGTCAGGAGGGTCTGTAGGCAGCTTCTTTCCTTCTACAACTTAAGTCTGTCCTTGGCAGGCTCCTGTCAACACAGACCTCACACCCCAGACCTGACACCCCATCAGCACCCTCCCTGTACTTCCTTGTATCCTTTTTCCCTACCCTAAACCACTTCATCACAAAGTTGTTTTTTCTTTTGCCCTCTGACGTTAGCTCCCTGGGCGCTGGGACTCACCATGGCTTTCCGGTCTTCCTCAGCCATCTTGAGGCGCTTCTGAGCCTCTTCATAAGCCTAGAAGAATCCAAGGGTGCAGGGCTGTGAGGCCAAAATCTCCCACAGCCACTCCCTCTCTAGAATCACAAGGATCATTTGGATATACTATAGCATAAAGAAATGTCCCTTCTCAGGGGGGAATCTCTAGGCCTACAGGTTGAGCAGAGGATCAGCAGAGGCAGAGGACCCAAAGGGTCCTCTTACTACAGAGATTAACACCTCCAGAGGCCATCCTGGTCTTCCCAGAGAGCCCTATCTCTGCAATCACACCCAACTGACCCAGATCTGACCCAGGGATCTTCTTGGGGATTTACAGAACATGCTGCTCCTATGCACCTTCTTGTCTGACCGCTCCAGGACATTGCGAGTCCGATCCTTGTCTCGCTGCCGAACCCGCTCAGCAAAGGCATCACGTTCCTCCAGGTCCTGAAGGCGCTCTCGCTCGGTCCGCTCCCACTCATCCTCAGATTCTGGCTTCTCAGTCTGTTTACTCCCCCTGCAAACCAGTCCAAAGGATTACATAAGGTCTCCTAGGAAGCTTACTGCCCCCTTATCCCCTGCCCCACCCTCTCTCACTCTGCTTCTAACTTACCCTGTCTTTCTTCTCCCTTTCTCAGAAATCTCTTCCTCCTCTTCTTCCTCCTCCTGACATTTCTTCCTGAGGTGTTTCCGTTTTCTACGCTTCTTCTGGAGACTGCTCCCAGTTCTACCTACGGTCTCCTCACTGCTCTCCTCACTGTCTTCCAGCAACTTATAGGATCGGTTCTTTTCCAGCAGGGCTCGGGCCTCTCGCTCGGCCGCCCGAGCTGGCTTTTCTACCACTGCCTTCCGTGGTACCTATCAGTAGAAGGGAAGATAATGGGATGTGAGCAACTCCTGATTTTTACCCATCTACTTTGCCCCATTCTGAATTTAAGGAATGGCGTGACTTTTTTTTTTAAGATTTTATTTTTTTATTCATGAGAGACACAGAGAGAGAGGCAGAAAAACAGGCAGGGGGAGACGCAGGCTCCATGCAGGAAGCCCAACGTGGGACTCGATCCTGGGTGTCCAGGATCGTGCCCTGGGCCGAGGGAGGCAATAAACTGCTGAGCCACCCGGGCTGCCTGGAATGGCCTGATCTTAAACCAACCTTCATTGTCTCTTTTCCCCATGGCTTCACACCATGTTCATCAGCCTGAACTGGGCCTTTCAGCTTCTGACCCTCCTTGCAGTCATTCATTTAACAAACATTTATTGAAGCCTGTCTGATGCACCAGGTACTTGCTAGGGATCAAGGACACAGGAATAAATACAAGACAAAAATTCCTGCCCTCGGGAGGCCTGGGTGGCTCAGCGGTTGAGGGTCTGCCTTCCGCCCAGGCCGTGATCCTGGAGTCCTGGGATTGAGTCCCACATTGAGCTCCCTCCATGGCGCTTGCTTCTCCCTCTGCCTCTCTCTGTGTCTCTCATTAATAAATAAATAAAATATTTAAAAATAAATAAATAAAAATTCCTGCCCTCATGGAGTTTATTTTACATTCTTTTTTTTTTTTTTTTCTTTTTTTTTAAGGTGTCCCATGCAGGGAGCCTGATGTGGGACTCGATCCTGGGACTTCAGGATCACGCCCTGGGACAAAGGCAAGTCCCTACATTCTCAAAACCAATTCTCAATTGCTCAGACTCTGTTCTTCCCCACAATTAAGTCATCACGATGCAAGGACTGACATGCTACAAGGATTGGTTTACAGAGGCCTGTCATATGTTTGGCACCGTACCAGATTCCAGGGATACATGCTACACGGATTTACATAAAGTCCCTATCCTCATACCACTTAGATTCTAAATTCATCTTTCATCAGGAACCATATGTGACAACTCAAGCAGGCTATCTGCTATTCTATGAACACGTTGAACACTTTCACTCTTCGATATACTTACTAAGCACCTGTTCTGTAAGGTGTTGTCAGGTGGAAGAAATACAAAGACAAGCAATACACAGTCCTGTCCTCCAGGAATTCACTTTTACACCTTTACTCCTTCCCCCTTCTCTATCAGACAGATTCCGGGTAATCTTTGGGCCTGCTTTCCCCTGATCACTACCCTTACCTTTTGTGCCCTACCACAGCACTTCTCACACATTTCTTCTATAGCCTTGCTACTCAACATGCTGTCCGTGGACCATCCGCTTCACCTGAAAACTAGCTAGAAATGCAAAAACTAAGATCTCACCCCAAACCTACCGAATCTGGATCCACATTAAAATAAGGGTCCTGGGTGAGTCGCATGCCTATTAAAGTTCGTGAAACACTGCTCTACAGCACTTCACGGTCCTTGAACTTCTCCCCAGAGCTGCACGTCCAGCACCTAGTACAGTACCCAGGCGACAACGGATAAAGGCTAGGTGCTGGTGAACCGAGCTTACTTAATTCCCCCAAGGACAGTTAGCCTAGCCTCACCTGGACAGACAACCTGGGGCCCCGCCCCTGCTCCACCTGCTCTCCCGCCGCGCCCACGCCGGGCCCCGCCCCGCCCCTGCAGACACCTTGGTCCAGAGTCTCAAGGCGAAGTCGCGAGCCGGTCCGCTGAGGTCCAGAGTATCGGTGTCTCGCAGGCGCTGTACGAAGTCCTCGGCCGAGGCGCATCGCTGCGCGGTACCGATCAAAAACTGGGCTACGTGCCGCTCGCTCAGCCCGAGCACCGCGTGCAGCTCGTCCTGCACCCAGCGCTCCAGCCCGGCCGGCGTCGCCATGGTGACCCACGCGGCCCGGTTCCTGGCCCTGAACTATGTCGAGTGAACACGCTGGCGGCTGGGCCCGCCGGAGGCCTGCAGGCCTGGAGCCCTGGACTGGAGTCCCAGCTCCGCAAAGGACCGGCCTTTGACCCTTGGGTCTCGGTTTCCCACAGCCCCAAGCCGTCTTCTCGGACCGCAGAAGCCGGAAACGACTAGTCGTTTCCGGCCAGTCGTTTCCGGCCTCTGCACTACGGCGGCCGAGCGAGGTCAAGCCTCGCGGAACGGCCGAATCGAACGGGTGAAACGCTCCGTTCCCGCCTCCACCAAGTCTTTCTGTCGCCCTCTGATGGTCGGTCTGTGGATACCTCGCTCGCTCATTCATTGAACAAATGCTGTGTGCTAAGCACAGTTCTAGCAGCGGGGGATGTGGCAAATTATCAGACAAAAATCCCTTACTGAAGGAGGGGGAGGCGAGGTAGATAATAGATAAAGCATGGGGCCAGAAATAATGCAAGATTTTTGTGTGGTTTGGGGAGGTTCTATTTCAAATTGAAAGGCTGGGTCCCTGCTGATGAAAATTAGCCCCTGCTGATTAGGAGTGACGTCTGCTCGTGCTGGTACCTGTGGCAAGAACGAAAACATGTTAGACACGAGCGACGACCTCCAAGCAGCAAGAAACAGCTTTGAAAACCTCCAGTCTCAGGAACGTGTAAACTGTGTTCTGCGCTTTGGTTAACAGCTTGAGAAATTCACTGGTGGTGCTTATTCAAAAATAAGCAGAGGAAACAAACAAAAAATAAGCAGAGGAGCACCTGGGTGGCTCCGTGGTCGAGCGTCTGCCCTCCGCTGCCCGCCGCTGCCCTCCGCTGCCCTGGTGATGCCCCGGTGATGCCCCGGCGATGCCGGTCCTGGAGGGCCCCCGCTCTGCAGAGGGCCTGCTTCTCCCTCGGCCCTCACCAGCCCCTGCCCTCCCGCTCGCTCTCGCTCTCTCTCTTTTAAAGATTTTTAGTTATTTATTCATGAGAGACAGAGAGAGGAGAGAGAGAGGCAGAGGGAGAAGCAGGCCGAGCTCCCTGCAGGGACCCCGACGTGGGACTCATCCCGGGTCTCCAGGATCATGCCCTGGGCTGGAGGCGGCGCCAAACCGCTGCGCCACCCGGGCTGCCCAGCATCGGCTTCTTAGATGCATTGTTTTCTGTTTCTGAGATGGACTGTGGGCACCCCTGGCGTCTCGGAGCTTCCTGCCTCTGGTTTCCTGGGTCACAACTATTAGGGTCTTTATTTAATTAGCTACGAGTATAAGCATTGTTTCCCTCCATACTCTCTAAACTGGCTCATTGTTTTAACACCTTTGTTGTTCCTTTGCTAGTAAGTTAAAGACTTTGGTATTCGTTTTGGTATTCGTTTAAGGTCGGTTTGTCTTATTTTGTATTTAGTAAAAGGGGGTCTCCTCTGACTAAGCTGAGAAAATTCCTGTAGTGGTAGGACTATAACTACTCAAACATGTCTTTACTACCCTAGCAAACTGGAAAAAAAAAAAAAAAAAAAAAAAAAAAAGACCTGATAAGTAAACTATAGATGTGCCTGCCACATATGTAGAAGATAGAAATTCTTTGAAATGGGAAAATCTCTCAATTAACTATACTTGGGCAACAAAGCCATGAATTATCAATGTTTTTTTTTTTTTTTTAAGATTTTATTTATTTACTCATGAGACACACACACACACACACACACACACACACACACACACAAGCAGAGACACAGGCAGAGGTAGAAGCAGGCTCCCAGTGGGGAGCCCATTGCAGGACTGTGCTCACAGGATCCTGTGATCACGACCTGAACTGAAGGGAGACACTCAACCACTGAGCCACCCAGGTGTCCCTATCAATGTTTTTTTTGTTGTTGTTGTTCGTTTGTTTTGCTAAGATTTTATTTATCTACTCATGAGAGACACAGGCAGAGGGAGAAGCAGGCTCCATGCAGGACGCCCAATGTGGGACTGGATCCTGAGACTCCAGGATCACGTCCTGGGCCAAAGGCAGGCGCTAAACCGCTGAGCCACTCAGGGATCCCCCCTTATCAATGGTTCTTAAGTAAACCTTTAGAGATATAAAACCCATTGTTTAACAGACTTTTTTTTAGAAAACCACACTTTATTTTTTTTGTTTTTTAAAAAAGATTTTATTTATTCATGAGAGACACACACACGCAGAGAGAGAGAGAGAGGCAGAGACCCAAGCAGAGGGAGAAGCAGGCTCCATGCAGGGAGCCCGTCGTGGAACTCGATCTCCAGGATCTCTGGGATCACGCCCTGGGCCGAAGGTGGTGCCAAACCCCGGAGCCACCTGGGCTGCCCAGAAAACAGCACTTTAAAAAAGAATTATTTTAGACAGAATGACAGAGAACATGAGCAAGGGAAGGGGCAAAGGGAGAGGAAGAGCAAGAAGCAGATTCCCCACTGAGCAGGGAGCCAGATATGGGGCTCCACTCCAGACCCTGGGATCATGACCTGAGCCAAAAGATGACACTTAACTAAGCCACCCAGACGCTCCAGGAAACTGTACTTTTTGTACATACACTATATTTTGCAGCAATTTTAGATTTATTATTTATGGTGCCAAGTCTTGGAGTAAAAGCCCCTAGATTAGCCAGTGTTACACACTAGCTAGCTGCTTCTAAATACTGGAGTTCTTCAACTCAGAATGTCCTGTTTCCGATATTTTAGTTCTTTTCATCTATTCATGTTTGTTCAGTCATTCTAGTAATAGTTTTGCAAGTGTGCTAGGGATAATATTGTGAGGTATGGGGATGCTTCATTAAACCCAACTACAGTCTGCCCTTGTGGCACTTCCAGTTTATTTTTTTTAAGATTTTATTTATTCATGAGAGACACAGAGAGAGGCAGAGACACAAGTAGAGGGAGAAGCAGGCTCCATGCAGGGAGCCTGATGTGGGACTCGATTCCAGGACCCCGGGATCACACGACCTGAGCCGAAGGCAGACCCTCAACCGCTGAGCCACCCAGGCTTCCCAATGGCACTTCCAGTTTAGTGGATTCTTTCTATCCTTCCTTAAACTGGTCCTTTTCCTGCCACTCCTTCAAGCAACAGCTACAGGGCTCTCCCAGAGCCCTTTCTTCATGTCAATGCTGAGTTCCTGTTTCATCTCCATCACCTCGCCGCAGCTGTGGCCACTACCTCTTCGTGGCCAATAGGAAGATGGGAGCGGCTTGTAATGAAGAACACAGACCCTCCCCCACCCCATACCTTTTTCTAAAGAAGGAAAAGCAGCTGGAGAGTTGGAGAGATCTCCGTTTTATTATGGAAAACTTAAAAAACAAACAGGCAGTTGATAAGGAAGGAGAAATGGGGGAGAAGGGTTGAGGTGCCTTGTTAGTCACCCCACACCCACTTGCAATTCAATTAAATTGTGAACCACTGGAAGGAACAGAATTAAATAATGAGGTGGGGGTACAGGGTTAAAATCCCCAGCTCTCCTTCTTGAGGACAGCTGAGGTACAGTAATACTGAGCAAAATTGGAGGAAGCCACACCCCCAAAGAGACAAAGGGCGGGGGGTGTTCCATATGGACTCAACAGTTAGGTGTGCTTGTAAACCTGGGACTTCGGCAGGTGGGGCTGGGAGCTAATGGGATTTGTAAACCAGGCTGGTGGTCAGGGGAGGAGGCAGGAAGTATAAGCAAGGGGGCAATGCCCTAACGAATAGGAAGGAGAGGGGCCTGTAAATGGAATGGGGCAGGCTGTCCAGGATGAGTGCTTAAATCCTCAGAGCCCCCACGGGGTGGTGGGGAGTCAAGGAAGGCTGAAGGGAGAGCATGGAGATGGAGGAGGTGCTACACCCCAGCCCCAGTGAGCCCTGTGATCCTCCCCAGGACGTGATGCTCATTCTTAATTCACCTAGGATGCCACCAGCATGTCTGACACACTCACACCAGGGATTTTTGGTGAGGGTGGAAACTAGGTGACTAGCTCTGCTCCCATAAACAGGATGAGGAAAGAAGGTTGGAAGATGTTGGTTGCCCCTCACTGCAAAGCTCATTTTCAGGGTCTCTCTGTTCTCAATCTTCTGGGCTCCAGGATCTTCCATTCTGGAAAAGGGGGGTATAGACCCTCTGTTGAAGGAGGGTCACCTCCGGCAGGACTCATCTGTGGGAGAGGAGGCAGTAATGGTAGAGAGTGAGTGAGGGCCTCTGCCATCCACCGTCCCCACTTACTCTCTACACTGAGCAAGTCAGTGTTTTCCATGCCCAGCACCTGCTCCTACAGTACCAGCAGCCATTGCTCACCTAGCTCGCATCCTGTGCCAGGCATTCTTACAACCTGTTTAATCACATAGTAGCACCAGAGGAGATTAAGTAATTTGATGGCCAGCCATAGTTACAGGGTGCCTCATAAACATTACTGAACCTTTTCAGTAAACCCCAGGCGGTGGTTATTATTAACTCCATGTCATAATTAATAAACTGAGGCCAGAGGTCAGGTGATTTCCTGGAGGTTACACCCCATGTAAGAAACAAGACAGAAATCAAATGCAGGCCTGTCTGACCCAAACCCGGCGTTTTTAAACACACGAGAGTGCTCAGAAGGGGTCCTGGTTCCGAAATCTGGAGACCCCTTGTGCCTGCACGTCCACTTCCCCATCTGTGAAGGAGAGCGGTGCGCCTGGAGGTCCTGCTGGAGGTCCTGCCGGCCCAGTCTCTCCCAAGCAGCAACTCGACTCACGCCGCCCCTTCCCTCCCAGGGCGCAGTGTCCGCCCTTGACGCCAGGGGGCGCCCTCGGACCGGCGGAGCCTCCGCTCACCCACGATCAGGGCCTTGGTGCGCAGACCGCCCCGGAGCTCCCGCTGCAGCAGCAGCAGCTCCTCGTCGTCGTCGTCGTCGTCGTCGTCGTCGTCGTCAGGCTGGGCCGCCGGGGGGCCGGGGGGGCCGGGGGCACCGGGAGCCTCAGGGTCCGGGCCCAAGTCCTCCAGCACCGAGCTCTCCGAGGGGTACTGGTACGTGGTCTCCAGTGCTGTCTCGCTGAAGGAGATCTTGAGCTAGGGTGGGAGAGAAGCGGGGGCCGAGTTCAGCCCGGGAGGCGCCGCCCAGGGGAACACGTGCAAGGCGGAGCGAGGCCGGAGCGGGAGCGGAGCGGGGCATCCACCCGGGGCCGCGGGGCCGGTTTTCCTTCTGATACAGGCCCTCCAATTCCAGATTCTCCCTCTTCTATCATAGCATTTCCAAAACATCAGACTCCGCACTGCCTGGGCAGAGGGGAGCAATACAGGACTCGGGTTCCTACTCTGGAGACTGTGGGTGGTGGGAGGGTAAAAAGAAATGAAAAAATATACTCCTGTAATCAGAGCTGAATCCTTAGGCACCCTTGAGGGCAATCAGGAAGGCTTCCTGGAGAGGAGGGAAGTTTGACCTGGCAGGAAATAGCTGACTGGACACAGTCCCAGGCAGAAGCAAACACAAGCACATTGGTTTCCGCACCCTAGGCCCCCTGGGGTGCCTGGGAAACCCAGCAGCCTGGATACCTGTGCCCTCCGGCTCCCCTCACTCTCCTCCTAGAGCCCGAGTGGACTCACAACAAACTGGGGCTAGGGCCTGGGAGGGGAGAAGAGACCTACCGAGAGGCCCAGAGGAAACAAGACTCTACCCTGACACACAGGGGAGATGGGTCCCTGAGTCCCTGCAAGGCCCAGCTTGGGGAGGTGGCAGGGCAGAGAGGAAAGTGCATGCAAACACAGGTTGGGGTGGAGAATGCACCCAGAGGAGCGCACAGACAGGCGAAGAGCCAGAGGGGACCTGAGGGGACAGAAAATCCTTCACAAACACGCTGTCCCCAGAGCAGGCCAGCTCCAGCTGTCCTCACTACCTTTCTACCCTTCCCCTTTGCCCTTCTTTTTTTTTTTTTTTTTTTTTTTCCCTTTGCCCTTCTAAGAAGCTCAGGGAGGCAGGGGCAGAGTGGGATTAACTCTGGGAGCCAAAGCGATTAAGAAGACAAACAGGAGGATTCCATGTGAACTACTTGGAAAGGTCCAGATCATCTACTGGGGCCTTCCCAGGTGCCTGTTGGGGGAGCCAGGGCTTGGGCCCTGCATCCTTGAGAAGACAGAAGCTGGGAGGGTGGCTGGACAGGTGGATGCTAAAGGCTAGATGGAATGTGAAACCTGGGTCCTCACAGGAAGCTGGAACTCAGAGGCACCTTGGCTCCGGAGCTGGCATTGGCTCCTCATCTCACTGGCAGGAAAAGCCAGAGCCTGACTGAGGCCCACAGGGTACTGGGGCCCCTGTGCCGCTCCCGCCTCACCTCTCAGGCATCTGTTTCCGCTCCAGCCACCCTGGTCAAGGCTCCACTTGGCTCACCAGGGGCACTCCCATCTCGGGGCCTTTCGCTGGCTATTCCTCCTGCCTGGAACACTCTTCCCCCAAATATCCCCATGGCTCCCTCTCTCCCAGTCACCTTAGTGAAAGTTCACAGTCACACCCCCAACCTTCTGGCCCTCTAGGTTCCACTTACCCTGTTCTAATCCCCCCCCCCCCACACACACACACAATTACTTACCACCTTCTAATGTACCAGGGGATTTACATTTGTTATCCTGGGTCTGCTATCCATTAGAACATGGAAGTTGCCACAGTGAGTAAGGAAGGGCTGCTCCAACCTCAGATGTGGTCCCCAGAGACCCAACTGTGGGAGGTACACAGTCTGTCTGTGGAACTGCTGGTAGACACGAGGGACAGCAACCAGACCCCTTACGTCCCAGCTTTTCAAAAAGGACCACTTCTGGTTCCGTTTCTGACAGATTTACCTAAACTCCTGGGGACCCACTTGTTTTCTTTTCACATCCCCTTTTGGGACAACAAGCTCTGTAGTTTATTATCCACTCTGAAAAAAAGATTCATTTTATTTGTTCTGAGTCATGTTTGTCTCTCTTCCCCAACCCTTTTTCTCTCCTCACCCCCCTCCCCTCACCCCTGCCCCAACTTCTGACTGGTCTCCTCAGGAATGCACAGCCTGCATGGGAGCTGAGGGTGGAGTGGGACGGGAAACAGAGGGGTGTGATTCACTTGTTCCTCTCCCATCAGCTATATAAAGTCACAAGGGGGCCAGAGAGGGGAGGAGCCCAGCTCTCAGCTAGAAGGGGCTCTCGGGAAGGGCACCAGCCACAGGGCAGGGCTGGGATTTCTGTCCTGTGGCAAGGATGTGTTTGATGACATTAGCTTGCAAACAGGAGTTATTTAGGGAAGTGGCGGGGTGGGTAGGGTGGGGTGTGTGTGGGGTCCTCTGGTTCCGAGCTAGTGGGTTGGGTCAGAGCTGGGTCAAGGCACACCAGTCTGTGCTGAGCAGGGTGCAGAGAGAGGGAAGGCAGCCTGACGTGGGGTGGAGGGGGAGGTGTCTGGGTCTAGAGAACTCTGTGCTGCTTCCCCACCCCCACCCCCAGAGCAGCTCGCTTCCTTATTCTCTCACCACATCCTGAGCAGTTCTGGCCAGCCCATGGCCCAGCATTTACCCACTCAGCCCTACCAGCCTTCCCGCCCCCACCCCAGGCTTCCTGTTTGGGTGATCTGCTTCCCGCTCCCCTTCTCCCTCACCTAGGTATGGTCACTACCACAGGTTCTGCTCTGCTCTCCAGGCCTCCCTCTGCTTTTCCTCCCCAAAGGCAGAGGCCAACCTCAATAGGAAGTCACTTGTTTGAACGCCTCATCTAGGCAGTTCCTGACCTACTTCCTCACATCTGCCCAGCCCAGGAAAGAAGGGGCTGGTTGCAGCCAGAGTGCCCAGGATAGACTCAGGTACCATGGCTCAGGGATGAGAGCTTGAGCTTCATGTGAGATGAACTGGGGGAGCAAGTGACCTGCAAGCTTCATCTAGGTCGTTGGTCCCTGTGGTTTCCCACTGACCAGGGACACACAAAAGAACCAAATCTGAGGATGTCAGAGGAGATGAGGACTGCAGACTAGGAAGGGCTTCCTGGTCTCTGGGGAGATGTGTTTGGTGCAGGGACCTCTCTCTCCTTAGACATTTTCATTTTTTTTTTTTTTTCCTTAGACATTTTCAAACTGGAAACTGGGTGGCGTGTGAGGAAGGGACTGGGCTGAAGCCAGCCAGGGCAAGAAGCCTGGCTGATCCCACTTCCTGCACTTCGTCCTTTTTCCAGTTTTAACATCTGATCCTCTGCTGGCTTCAGCCCTCACCCCTGTCCCCAACTTCCATTGTATTCCCTGCTTTGGGCACAGGGCCTCCAAAGTCACTTCTCTCTTTTGCTACCCCAAGGGGAGGGAGAGGCCAGGGCAGCAAGGGCAGCAGGAAGACTGGGGAGGGAGGGAAACCAACTGCTGAGCCAGTTCTGGGGAAGGAGGGGAAGCCCAGGGAAGAAGGAAGAAGGGGAAGGGGAGGGGGAATTTTGGAAGAAGAGAAGGCTTTTCTTGTCCCAAGAGAGAAGGGAGCACTGTCTAAGGCAGTGGCCCAGCTGAGGGTGTGTAACCCTGAGGTCACCCACTTCAAATGGCCTCTGTGTGCGCCTCTCCCATGGAGCAGATTTGAGGTTCAGAAGTCTTCTCTTGGCTCTTTGGCCAGCCCTATTCCATCCCCTCATCCCCTCCCGCGGACATACCCTCATTCAGCTCTGCCCCCTCAGCCTTGGGGCTGAGACCTTCCTCCACTCACTTCTCTCTGGAACCCCAAAGCCACCCGCTTGTGCCTCTTCAGGCTTCCTGCCCCAACGTCCTCTTCCCTGGAAGGCTGTATGTGCTTTCAACCTGATGACCCTGCTCCCATAGATTCTAGGCTGGAGCCTCAGTCTGACTCTCCTACCAGGAGGGCTGGGTTTGGCATGGCTCAGAGGAAGGGAAGAAATGGGGCGGCCCAGGGGAGGGGGAGCTGAAGGGGCAGGGAGGAAGGACCCAGAGCTCGAGGGTGAAGAGTGAGCAGCCTGGGCACACCCTGGGAGACACACCCAGGGACAGCACTTGATTTGGGACAGAACCCTTGGGCTTGGAAATGAATGGAAAGTGAGGGCTACAACAAGAAGGAAGGGTGTGCGTCGAGGAGGAAGGGTAGTGGCAGGAATTAACGAGAAAGCATAGAGGAAGACAAGAATACGGGGCTATACAAAAGAAAGGAGGCCAGAGAGAGCTGAGGCTTCTGAGAAGTCTGAGGGCTGCTCCCTACCTGTTTGTGGTGCCTTTCGGGGGACCCCTTGACAAGGCAGCTGCGGCTGAGGCGGAGGTAGCCCCCCAGAACCAAGATCTCCTCCGCAGTCGGGTACCGCTTCTTCCCAACTCCAGGAACTGCAGCATCAGCCGTGGCTGGGGTGGCGGGAGTGCTGGGGGCTGCAGGGGGCACAGACCGCCGGGGGTTGACTGTGAAGGTGTGTCCACTGCGGCGAGGGGTCCCCACCCCTGGCCCTGCCTTCACCCCATAGAACAGACGGTTCATGAGGGGATCCCCAGGGGACTGGGGAGCAGGTGGGGCTGGGGGTGGGGGAAACAGAGGGGCAGTTGGTGGGGGCCGGAGATCCACCGCTTCCTCTTCCTGCCTCGTAGAGCCTTTAGTCCCAGCGTCCTCTGGTGGGAAGGGGGAGGGCACAGAGCTATAGTTCTGCAGGGTTCTCAGAGGCCTGCTCAGAGCCCCTGCCTTCTCCTTCTCAGCCTCCCCTTCTCCAGCCTCTGTACCAAGAGGCCCCAGATACTTCTCAGCAGCCTCTGGGGGGACTGGTTTCTGAGGTTGAGTCTCTGTGTCCCTGGGTGTCCATTCTCGAACCTTTCCAGAGTTCAGGGTCCATTTCCAGCCTTCTGTCAGCCTCAGGCCCCTCTCACTATCCTCCACAGGGCCGGGCCTTTGCTCTGCTGCCTCCACCTCTCCAGAGCTGCTCTCTGGAGCCTCCCTTGTCAGGGTCTCTGACAGCTTTGTAATCTCTTCTGAAGCCAGTGTTGGAATTGGTCTCTCTTCTTTTCTCCTGCATTCCTCCGAACAGTCTTTTCTTTCTTCTTCTGAGCTGGGCCTCCACCCTGATGCCTCCCGTTGTACCAAACTCTGTTCCTGAGACTCTCCAGAGTTGGGCCTCCATTTATGGGACTCTGACAGCTCCAACTTCTGGTTGTCAGATTCTGCGGGGCTCAGTCTACTTTCCACCACCTCTTTTCTCCTGGGGCTTTGTTCTGCAGGCTCTGCCAGTCTCAGACTCCACTCTGGAGTTTCTCCAGGGCTCAGCCTCCATTTCCATGCCTCGGACAGTCTAGAGCTCCTGTCTCCAGACTCTCCTGGGCTCTGCCTCCAGTCCCAAGCCTCTGAAGATCTGGGGCTCAACTCTCGGGCTCCCCCTATCCCCAACTTCCTCTCTCTGGCCTCCCTGGGACTGAGCCGCTCTTCTTTTGAGTCTCTTCCCTTGGGGCTCTGATCTCGAATTTCCCCAGGACTGGGTCTCCTCTCCCGGGCCTCCAAAGGCCCAGGCCTTCTCTCTGCAAGTGACTCTTCATTGCGCTGCTGCTGCTGCTGCTGCTGCTGCTGGCGCTCCTGCCGAATGAATCGGTTCTGGTGCACTGGCCCGATGGCTTCTAGGAGGACAGCCGACTCATCTGGGTCTGGAGGTCCAGCCTCTGTAGTCCCAGGGGCAGGGCTAGGTTCTCCAGGAGACAGACCAAGCTTGGCCCGGCGGCGCTCCAGGATTCCCCGCTTCCAGGCTGGCATCTGGGACAGACGGTCCCGCTCAGCCTTCTCCCGGCCGCGAAGGGCCGCCTCCTCCTGCCGCCGTCGGGCCAGCAGCTGTAGCTTCCAGTCTGGGATGGTAGCCATGGTCGCGCGGAGGGAAGGGTGGGAAGTGCTGGGCTGGAGAACAGGAAAGGGAGGCTCCAGAGGTCCTGGGGGAGGGGGACACAGAGATGGGCCCAGGAGCTGAGGGTGAAGGCAGGGGAAGCGTGAGAAGATGGAGGGCAAAGCAAGGGGGAAACAGAAAGTGAAAAAGCAGTGGGCCAAGGGGGTGGCGGCGCGGCCCTGAGAGAAGAATAGAGATTGAGGGCGAAGAGACAGGAGTCGGAGCCGGCAGCGCAGGGCTCACGGTATCGGGGAGGCCCGAGGATGGGAGAGGAGAGGAGAGGAGAGGCCGGGGGCGGGGGCCGGGGCCGGGGCCGGGGCGCCGCGAGGAGGAGGATCCAGCCCGGGTTTCCCCGCCGCTGCCCCAGGCGGAGAGAGCGGGGAGGGGTCCGGGAATCCCGCCGACGGGCAGAGGCGGGGCGACAGGGGCGGCGGGAGGCGGGAGCAGCGGCGGCCGAGAGGAGCCGGCGTCCGGGTCCCGGGGAGGCCGCGCCGCGCGTCTGCGCCCACCCCGGGGCTCCCGGCCCCGCCCGCCCCCGCCTCCGCCCCCGCCCGCCCCCGCCCCTCCGGCGCCCGCAGCCCCCGGCCCGGCCCCGCGCCCCGCACAGCGGCCACCCCCGGCTCGGAGCGCACCGACAGGCAACCTCGGCTCGACGGCGGGCGGCCGGGGGCGGGCGGGGGCGGCGCCGCGAGACACCCCCGCCCCGAGCCTGCAGCCCCGAGCCTGCAGCCCCTCGGCCGACTCGCGCGCGGGGCTCCCACGGGAGGGGTGCGGAGGAGCAAGCGTCCGGAGGGAGGGGGAGGGGGAGGGGGAGGAGGAGGGGTGGGGCCGAGCCCCGGGGGCCGGGCGGGGGGCGGCGACCGCTTTGTCTGAGGACAATGGGGAGGGAAGGGGGCGCGGGGCGGGGCGGGGCGGGGGCGGGGCCGGCTCCGGAGCCCGCGCGTGGGCCCCGCCCCCCGGCTCCCCTTCTCGCGCCCCGCCCCGCCCCGCCCCGCCCCGCCCCGCCCGCCGGGCCCTCCTCCCGGGAGCTCTCCGCCCTGCAGAACGCGGGTGTCCAGGCCCTCGCCGGCCCCAGGCAGCCGCCGCCCGTGACCCGGGCCCCTCGAGGGACTTGGGGAGGAAGCAGCCGCTGCCCCGGCCGGGCCGCCCCTCCCCAGGCGGCGGCCTCTCCCGACCAGCCGTCGTCACTGCGGGGCCCCGGGCGGCCACCGGGCCGCGGGCGGCCGGAGAGGTGCTCGGAAGCCGACGGCTTTGGTAACTGGCCCCCACGGCGGCCGCCGCCCAGTCCTCAGCTTCAGCCTGCGTCCCGTGGGCCCCGGTCCACGGCGGGGAACTGGGGACTTGGAGGAAGGGGGCTGGGCCTCGGGGGGTCGCCAGAGGGCGCGGTGGCTGTCCGGACTCGACTTGGCGTGCCCGGGCTCTGCTTGCCTTCCTCCCAAAGTCAGCCCTCTAGTCAGAGACACACTGGTAGACTGCATGCCATATGTAGAAAAAACAGGCTGAATTTTATTTTTCCGCCGCAGACGTTCCTCGGGAGGGCAGAGATCTCTTAGTCACCAACACGAAGGGCGGGAGGATCCTCTCAGGTTAGAGGACAGAGCCCAGGGCCAGCGCCCAAGGAGGGGCAAGGCCTAAGGAGGGGCTAGGTGAGTCAGCAGGGCTGGCATTACCATCAAACCTGCAGACCCTGACCCTACTCCTAGGAAGGGAAGCCTGAGGGGGAGAAGGGGATCCCTGAGGTGTAGAAGGGAGCAACAGTGGGAGGGAAGTGGGCAGGCCCACCCTTCTTCCTTAGAAGGACGTCTTAAGGTGGGATGGAGGTGGGTCAAGGCCTAAACTGTGAGGAAACACTGAAGTTCCCCACCCTTCTTCCGTGGTTTGGTGAGAAGTAGATCTTGGGGTCCAGCGGTTGAAACTCAGGATTTAGGGTATGGAGCTGGGCCCAAGGAGTGGAGGCTCAAACAGGGGAAAGGATGGCCCCTTCAGTCCATAGATTTGGGCCTCTGGTCTGAAGCAGCCAGAGCCCAGATGTTAAAGGGCTTGGGACCAGGTTAGCTCCTCACTCGGCCTCACCTTCCTGGGGCCGGGAGAGCAAGTGGAGTTTTCTTTGTAACTGGGCCCGGAGGTAGCGGAGGTCTTGCTGGTCAAGCCCATGAGCCAGGCCCAGGTAGAGGGTAAGGAGGAGAGCAAGGAGGAGGCGGTCAGTGCCCAGGGTGGGCACCACCCACAGCACCATCAGCAGCTCCACACACACTGGATGGCGCAAGTGGGAGAAGAGTCTCAGAGCCCGGGGAGACTTCAGGGCCAGAGGCTCACCCAGGCCCAGCACATGGTAGTACACCTAGGAGGGAAAACAGCTTAGAAATGAGGTCAAGCCCCTTTTGCAGCTTAGCCACCTCTTTCCTCCCCTTCCAGGAAACCTCCCTTTCTATAACTTAGGCCCAAGAACTACCCTTCTGAGACCTGGGTCCCTGGTCCTCAACTTGGATTCACAAACTTTCCCTAGGCCCAGGAAGCCCATGGTTTCAGGCCTTCAGTGGAGAACTGAGGGGAGACTGTTTTATAAAAAAAGGAGGAGGGATCCCTGGGTGGCGCAGCGGTTTAGCACCTGCCTTTGGCCCAGGGCGCGATCCTGGAGACCCGGGATCGAATCCCACATCGGGCTCCCGGTGCATGGAGCCTGCTTCTCCCTCTGCCTATGTCTCTGCCTCTCTCTCTCTGTGACTATCATAAATAAATTAAAAAAAAAAAAATTAAAAAAAAAAAGGGGGGGAGGTAGGTGAGGGAGTTGAAGAGGAAGTTGGAAGAGCATGGGAGAATGAACAGAGAGAGATCCTTGGAAGGGAAAAAGGCGTTCTGGATGGAATCATAGGTCTTAGGTAGGAATCTGGGAGCCTTACCTGTTTGAGGCCCATGAGTTCGGCATAGTCAAAGACGAGAAGGATGCTGAAGATGAGAAGCCAGGATATGACGTGGAGCACAAAGCAGAGGAGGGGCACCCAGGTGGCCCATGGTTCAGCCCGAGCCTCCCATAACACAGGGCCTCTGGGTACAGGTTCCCAGTACCGCATCACCAACTGGGAAAGGATGAGGTGCTGAGTATCTCGCTGAGTACCTAAGCCCAGAGGCTGTCCCCACCCCAGGTTGGCCTGGAGCTGTCCCTGCCTCTACCATGAGCGTCACAAACAGTCATCACGTGGAGGGTGCTCGGTGGAGTCCTAAGTATGTAAGGATGACCTGTATCTACCCTGAGGACTTACAAAACAGATGGGGGTGACCAGATAGGTCCATAAAGTAGGCTATGCCAAGCACTCACTGAGATAAGTGAGTGCCAACTGGAAAGCCTTCTCTTGAGACCTAGGGAGGTGGTTCGAAGAAAGGGTAGCACTGAAAGAGGTATTACTAAGGGGATCTCAAGCAGAACAACATGAACAAAGTTGCAAAGGTGAGAATACACAAATCTGCTTGGGGAATGAGGAATGGTACACCATTCTTGATAAGAAGGATATGTGCTGCAGAGGAATGGAAGCTGAGATTAGAGTCCCGAACACCCTCAGTTCTCCTAAAACCACATTTTCAGAAGGTAAGGTCCTTGCCCCTCCAATCTAGGACACCCTTCTCACAGATAGTTTCCCTTGGGGACTCAGTGGCCAAGACCTCATACCTGCAAGGCCAGGGCAGTGCATGCCACATACAGTGACCTCTGAAGGACCCCAAAATATCGAGACATCCATGCCTTCACGATTTCAGTTGCCATGAGGCTGTGCTGCCCCACAAATAGTAGGAGGAGACCCAGATCCCAAGCCAGGGGAACAAGGATGCTGCGGTCCTGCACGGCAGCCAGCCATCCCTGGCGGGCATCTATGGGTTTTCAAAGAAAGGGACAAAAGATCAAAAAGGTTGTGGAAAACACCCCCTAACCCAATCTCCTTTTGCGGCCCCCATCCGTGTCCCCTTCATGCTTCCTCTCTAGGCTTTGCCAGCCTTGCTCTTCCATTCCCTGCTCCTTCCCCTTTCCCCTGGCCCCCTGCAGAGTAGCCGGAAAGGCAAGGCTGGAGAGGCAGCCCTCTGGTTCGGGTACTCCACACGCTTCCTCTAACACTCTCCCCTCCATAGTCCTCCTTATAAAAGCACTTTCCTTTCTTCGCTTATCGCCCTTGCTCTCCCCACAGTCCTCACTCCAGCGTCTTCAAACCGCTAATCCCCGAGTTCCTAATTTAGCCCTCCGGCCTGCCCCGAAGCTCCTCCGGCTTCCAGGGTTGCAGCTCCCTCTCCCGGACTTCCTCCGTCATAGGTCTCCAAGTCCCGCCCCCGCCCCGCGTCCGGCCCCACCTCCCGTCCCAGGGCTCCTCGGCGGTCCCGCGGGCTCACCCGGACCACCAGGCTCCGGGGCCACTCCGAGAAGTGGCCGAAGAGAGGTGAAGCGCACGAACTCCACTCCGGTGCCAAAGGCCAGGATGAATGAGGCAAGGGCAGCAGGGATCAGGAGCAGAGCTGGGGCCATGGCGACCCGCGGAGGGGCGGGGGAAGGGGCAGGCCTGGAGTTCCCGCTGCCGCAGGCCCCGCCCCTCCCCGGGGCCCGCCCCCTCCCCGGGGCCCGCCCCCTCCCCGGGGTCCTGCCCGGGAAGGCGGGGCTCCTGCGCTCGGAGGACCAGGCTGCCCAGCTCGCGTCCGCGGCGCGCCCCCGTTCACTGCCTGCCCTGCGGGCCCCGGGTTCCCTGCGCCGAGTTCCCGTGTCACAGAGAGGGGTCAGAACTCCGAGGGACAAATGGGAAGGGCAGGGGTCCTGCGGCCGCTCCAGTGGGTTGAGTCGCAAGCTCGGCTACTTGTCTCATCTGAAGTGAAGCCAGTTCATTTCTTTGAGGATTCTTGTAGAAGCCGAGAATTATAAGCACCCTTTCTGTAACCTGGCCAGAGGTTGCAGAGCCTCAGTTAACACTTCACTAATAAGCGGTGAGAGAACAGAAGATTGTAGACCGAGTCTGAGAACCCGAAGCTCTCAATCACCCATTACGTCTTATTAAAGACTATTTTACCATAAAGTAAATTAATGTTTATTCTGTAACTTATTCTCTCCACTTGCCAAGGACAAAAAACTTCTTGTAACACTTACAGATTATTTCTAATAATGCCAAAGGCTGTTGATTTGTAATCATGAGCGTAACAATGTTAAAATATTTGTGATAGAAAATTTTGTTGTAAACTTTGTAGTCTATTAATTTCATCCAAGCCTGTGATAATTCACTATCTATGACTTTACCCTGCAAGCTTATTAGTCTGACCCCACTTATTAGTGAGGAACCGCCAAGATCTATTTTCTGAACACATTTTCCTTTGGACCTGTTTGTAATACCTACAGACTGATATATCTGAAAAAGTATAAGTAATGTTTTCCTCCATCAGAATTAAAGATCATGTTGCTAAGGACCTAGTCAGAGTAGCTATGACCGTAGCAGGGAAGTGAGACATCATTAAGTGAAATCCCGTGGCTTATAGACAGAGGAAATACAAAGAAAATTTACCAAGATGAGAGTTAACTTGCTGCTAGTCCTGTGGGTTCATGAATGAGAAAATTGCTAGACAGCATCCCACAGCCTTTACACTCCTCTTGGAGTCCCGTACTCCCACCCTCCTCTTAATCAATGCTGTCGTAAACTGTTACCAGGCATCTTAGGTTTTTCCTCCAGTTGCACCCTCCACCCCCTGCTTTCGCTTCAAGAAGTTGTCCTGAATTCACTGTATCAATGAAAATCACAGCTTTGGGGGCTTAAAAAAAAAAAATCACAGCTTTCATTGAGGAAGCCCTCTCTGCATAACTGCTCCTTTGTGTCAAGCATTAGGAGTTAAGTAAGGTGTGGACACAAGAGCTGTGGGTACTGGAGTACTGCAACATCATGATTTCTCTAACTCTCCCAACTTCTTTGTAATTTTCACTTTATTATACTCTCTCCAAATTATTTTTTCAAGATTTATTCATGAGATAGAGAGAGAGAAGCAGAGACACAGGCAGAGGGAGAAGCATTCTGCCTGCAGGGAGCCTCATGCAGGGACTCCATCCCAGGACCCCAGGATTGTGACCTGAGCCAAAGGCAGATAGATGCTCAATCACTGAGCCACCCAGGTACCCCAGTCTTCAAATTTTTCTAATTTCACTGTACCATCATTTTCTGCTAGGACTCTGATAGAGATACTTCTCATTTGTGCTACAAGCTATATAGTATTTATTGAAAATGTAAAAAAGGATCTCTATTTTCCAGAAATTTAAACTGGGGCACTTCAATGTCACTAAGTAGGAGTGCACAAGCGCTAAGTGGGAATATAGAGGCAGTTGATATTGTAAGGAATCCTGAGGACCTCAAGGCCATAGTCAGTTTTACACAGTACAGGCTCTGAGTTATACAAGCAGACTAACATTTATTTGGGTCCTATCATGTGCCACACCTACAATGGCTGTGCTTAATATTTATTGAGACATGTTTCTATGTTTAAAAGGGAGCATTTGGTAAAGCTCACGTTCTTTCTACTACACCAAGAATTTACAAACTTAAGTATAATTTACTCGCAGAAAAGTCACAAACTAATCACCCATCATTTTTATTAAGGTGAAATTCACGTAACAAAATTATTTTAAAGAGAATAGTCTAGGGCAGCCCCGGTGGTGCAGCGGTTTAGCGCCACCTGCAGCCCAGGGTGTGATCCTGGAGACCCTGGATCGAGTCCCACGTCAGGCTCTCTGTGTGGAGCCTGCTTCTCCCTCTGCCTGTATCTCTGCCTCTCTCTCTGTGTCTCTATGAATAAATAAAATCTTAAAAAAAAAAAAAAAAAAGAATAGTCTAGGGATGCCTGGGTGGCTCAGCAGTTGAGCGTCTACCTTCAGTTCAGGGCATGATCCTGGGGTCCGCGATTAAGTCCTTCATCAGGTTTCCTGCAGGGAGCCTGCTTTTCCCTCTGCCCGTGTCTCTGCCTCTCTTTCTCTGTGTCTCTCATGAATAAATAAATCTTAAAAAAAAAAAAAAAAGTCTATGGGATCCCTGGGTGGCGCAGCGGTTTGGCGCCTGCCTTTGGCCCAGGGCGCGATCCTGGAGACCTGGGATCGAATCCCACATCGGGCTCCCGGTGCATGGAGCCTGCTTCTCTCTCTGCCTGTGTCTCTGCCTCTCTCTCTCTCTGTGTGACTATCATAAATAAATAAAAATTAAAAAAAAAAAAGTCTAGTGACATTTAATACATTCATAATTTGGGCAGTCACCTTATCTCTAGTTCAAAGCATTTGCATCCCTCCAAAATAAATCCCTGTATCCATTAAGCAGCCATTCCCCACTTCCCCTGCTTCTGGCAACAACCACTCTACTCTGTCTCTATGCACTTACCTATTCTAGGTTATTTCATGTAAGTGGAATCATCCAAGGTGACCTTTTGTGTTTGGGTCCTTTCACTTAGTATAATGCTTTTGAAAGTTCATCCTTAAAACACTGTAACATGAATCTGTACTTCATCTCCCTTTATGGATGTATAATATTCCACTGTATAGATACTTCACATGTGTTTATTCACATAAATAATGTTGATAGACATTTTTCTTTTCACCTTTTCGCTCTTGTGAAGTGTGGATATAAACATTTTTGTACAAGTATTTGTTTGAACACTCTAATTCTTTTGGGTGTATACCTACTAAGGGAATTACTGGGTCATTTGGTAATTTTACATCTAATTTTTTTTGAGAAACTGTCAGGTTGTTTACCACAGTAGCTGAACCATTTTATATTCCTACCAGGAATGTATAATAAGGGTTATAATTTCTCCGTATCATTGTAATCAACCAACTTTCTTAAAATTTAAATTTAAGATACGTTTAAAAAAAAAAACCGCATTAAAACAAAAACAAAAACAAAAAACCGCACTACACCATAAGGCACAGAGTGAATATTTATCAGACGTTAACCTAAGCTAATTTTGTAAACACTGGAAAAGCAGGCCAGAAAAGTGCAGAGATTTGCTCAAAGTCAAAGCTAAAGAACGCTTCTAACACGATGGAGGAGAAAGGAAAATATTCTAGAGGATTCCATAACTCCAACTTCAAATTTACTCATTCCCAGCATCCCTTCAAGTTCCTGACACTAAAACTGTTCCACTATCTTTCAGAGGATGAGTAAGGATCCCAGTAAGAGGAAAAGAAGTGGCTTCCAAACGGGAGGTAGGATACTGTGTCTGCCCAGAGCAGTAAGTACATCAGTTCTGCTAAGATATCTGAGTATGGTACCACCCAACTCTAAGAAATCTGTGGCTCCAGACCTCCCTATCTGTTGTTTACCCATAATATTCCAAGATAAGTCAGGTCAAGTTACCCCAACCATCTCTAAAGCCCTAGGTTCTTTCTTCCATATTTTACTCTAACACTTTTATTCACTGGTCTGGGAGGGAAAAGAGTACTGTAGTGACATTTTCAGGAGGATGACATTTCCAAAGTGGAGAAGATGAACGCCTCTGGCTTGGCTTCCTGCTTTAGCACTCCTGTTAGCAGGAACTCAGGTGAGAGGATGGGCAGCCCAATCCGAAACGGAATAGAGCATCGAGGGAAGTCCTGGGAGCATGTAATCACAACTCTCTGAGGCTGGGGAAAGACAGCAAAGACAAAGTCAGAGGTGAAAAAGAATTCTAGGAATAGGTTCAGAACCCACGAATCAGTTTCAGCATCACTGAAATAGACTGCCTGATATGAAGCACTTGCCAAAAGTACTCTTGCCAGAAAAGCCAAACCTGAATTTATTCAAGCTTTTATTTTTATTTAAAAAATTTTTTTTTATTTTAAAGATTTTATTTATTTATTCATGAGAGACACAGAGAGAGAGGCAGAGACAAAGGCAGAGGGAGAAGCAGACTCCATGCAAGGGAGCCCAATGTGAGACTCAATCCTCTGTCTTCAAGATCACACTCTGGGCCGAAGGCAGATGCCAAACTGCTGAGCCACTCAGGCATCCCTATTCAAGCTTTTAAAATTAACTATAGTTTATAAGGAATGTAAAAGAAGAACAAGATAAATGACACAGCATGGGGGCAAACAGTAAAACCCAGACGGGAACATTGTAAAAAACAGCTGACCTAGTTTCTGCAGGAAGTCAATGGAATAAAAAATAAAAAAAAAAGCCTGGGTGGGTTGGGGGTGGGGGGAAGATCTTCTAGAGTGAAAGAGAATAAAGAGATATGCAATTGTGGCAATACATAGACCTTGTTTGAATCCTGGTTTGAACTGTAAAGAGAACTTTTTGGCCAACTGGAGAAATCTGACTAATGGAGTATGAGAAAATGACTAAGAAGCTATTGTTAATTTTGTTATGGATCAATAATTGCATTGTCATTACGTTAAAAAAAATACATAATTTCTTAGAAAAGTATACTTTAAGTATATAGGGGGAAATAATATGATGTATGCAGTTTCCTTTAAAATAGTTCAGAGTGGCTCAGCAGTTGAGCGTCTGCAGCTCAGGGTGTGATCCCAGGATCCAAGATCAAGTCTCACATCGGGCTCCCCTGGAGGAGCCTGTTTCTCTCTCTACCTGTATCTCTGCCTCTCTGTCTCTCATGAATAAATAAATCTTAAAAAAAAAAAAAACCAACTAAAAAATAAATAGTTCAGCAAAGAAAAACAATACATGAAGAAAATGTAGCAAAATCTAAACTACCTTGTTAATTCTGAGTGATTGATATATGGAGGTTCATTGATAATAGAGGTTCTCTCTGTATGTTTGAAAATTTTTAAAATACAATACAAATAAATCCACTTGGAATCAACAGACTTCTCCTTCATTCCTATCCCTTTACATACTACAGGGCTCCCCTATCCTCTCAATACTTGTGTTCCCACCCATACCTTATAAGACCGGGGCATGCTGGGTAGTACAGTGCCTCCACAGCAGCTGATGATCTCTCCCATCTGAGGTGGTGGTGGCTGGACTCCTGGAGTCACATGGATCTCATAGCCCTAAGAGAAAGAAAAATGGTGGAGGCCACAGATGTATGCACTGAGAGGCTATGAATAGCTGGGGAGCCTCAGGAGGGAGGGTTGGAGCATGGGGCACAAGACAGCCTCTTACCTCCAGCAACCTTTGCTTTCGAGCCCGGCTCAGGGCATCTCGAAGGCTGAAGCCAAAGTTCTTCTCCTGCTCAGGATCAGTCACCACATATTCATCCGGGGGCAAAAAGCAACCAGCCTTGCGGGACTAAGGACAGTAGCAGTCAGCATCAAAGCTCAGCCCAGCTCACCACCCAGCTCTTCTGCCTAGCATTTGGAGGGAGCTTACAATGTTTTTTGAATTAAGCTTTCTGTTTCACTCACCTCCCTGGTCTTCCTGGGCCCCTCCTTCCCCTTTCTAGGGCACCCTAAGAGTAGTTTTCTGCCATGGTACCTCTGCTGTCATCTTCTAGCCTCTCACCTGGTGAAGCCAATCCAAGGAGAGGATGGGAATCCCCCGCCCCAGGGCACACAGGAACTTGACCGTACGGCGGACTCGATCAGTCACCAAGTGGGAAGCCTCTGCCACTGAGCTGGCCAGACTCCCCCCGAGGGCCAGCACTACCCGCTCACCACGGGCATCCACCACTCCTGTGAAGAGAACCTGCGGAGGGAGTTAGCCTGAGCTGGACACAGCAACCCATGCCATCAGCGCCTGTTTCCAAACCCCTTGGTATCCTCCCATCCTCCCGCATCTGCCTCCCACCAAGCCCCATGCCCCTTCTCTCCTACTTTGGGGGCTGTGGACTCTTGGTTAGGTTTGGTTCGTCTAAGACTGCGGCTTGGGATTCCCTTGGGCTCCTCCTCTGCTTGGTCTCTCTTTCTCTTGCCTGGTCCTGGAACCACTACATCCTGGGATTGAAAAAGATCTTGCTGGGAGTTTCGGAGCCTCCAAGCCCTTTCCTAGCTTCACAGTCAGGCCCTGTCCTCACCTCCTCCTCCCTTGGTCTCTCCATTGGATCTTCTTCCTCCTCCTTGAGGAACACTGTCTCCTGGGTGACTTCTCCTCTTTGGTGCCGTTTTTGAGGTGGGGGTGAATCCACAGTAGCCAAAGGCCTCTTGTGGCTCTGAGAGGCCTTAGGTTGGGGCCCCAGGGTGAACTCAGATCTGCCTGCTGCCTCCAACTTGTGGATCTGGGTAGCATGAGTGGGGGCTTCAGGAAGCTGGGCAAAGGCCGGCTTGGGAATGGTCCTGAGGGACTCAACTGCTCTCACTGCTCTTTGTCTTTGGTTCCTTGAGGACCGAGATTTAGGTTCAGGGAGTGCAGAGTAGGGCTCACAGATAATGGGAGCTATAAGGGACTTATGGTTCCTAGTGGCCCTCAGCCTCCTGCTGCAATTGGCTTGAGAGATGGGCTCAGGGGGAATAGGCTGGTCTGTGGGGACAGAAGGCTGGAATTCAGGAGTGGTAAGAACTGGCACAGCACTTATTGTAGAAGACCTTAGCATCTTACCCTGACTTCCCTGAACCTTGGGGGAGAACAGTTGATCTGTGGGGGTGACAGATTCAAGATCAGGGGCTGTGGGTTCAATTGGCTGGAGCATCTTGACAAAGGACCTATGTGTCCTGCCCCGAGTGGCCCGAGATGTGGGCTCAGGAGTGACAGGCTGATCTGTGGAGATGGAAGGCTGGGGTTCAGGCACTGTGGGGGCAACTGTTTCAGGGGTTTTGATAGAGGACCTTTGTGTCCTACCCCGAGTGGCCTGAAATGCAAGTTTGGGGGTGACAGGCTGGTCTGTGGGGGTGCAAGCCTGGAGCTCAGGGACTGTGGAGACAACTGATGTGGGAGTCTTGCTAGAAGACTTAGGTGTCCTGCCCTGAGATATACGTTTGGGGGTGACAGGCTGGCCTTTGTGGGTGGTAGGCTGGAGCTCAGTGGCTGTGGGGACAGTTGGCTTAGGAGTCTTGAGAGAAGACCTGTGTGTCCTGCTGTGAGTGGCTCCTGATGTGGGCTCAGTGATGACAGAATGGTCTTTGGAGGTAGAAGGCTGAAGTTCAGGAGCTGTGGGGACAGTTGGTTCAGGGGTCTTGACAGAGGACCTACGTGTTCTGCCCCAAGTGATCGGAGATGTGGGCTCAGGGGTGACAGGCTGGTCTTTGGAGATAGTAGGCTGGACTTCAGGAGCTGTTGGGACAATTGGCTCAGGAGTCTTGACAGAAGACCTACGTGTCCTGCTGTGAGTGCCCCCAGATGTGTGCTCAGTGATGACAGACTGGTCTTCAGAGGTGGAAGGCTGGAGTGCAGGGGCTGTGGGGACAGTTGGTTCAGGGATCTTGACAGAGGACCTACGTGTCCTGCCCCAAGTGACCTGAGATGTGGGCTCAGGGGTGACAGGCTGGTCTTTGGAAGTAGAAGGCTGGAGCGCAGGGGTTGTGGAGATGTCTACTTTGGGAGTCTTGACAGAAGACCTAAGTGCCCTGCTCTGAGTGGCTGTGGAGACGACTGGTTCAGGAGTCTTGACAGATTTACGTGTCCTGCCTTGAGATATGGGCTCAGCAGTGACAGACTGGTCTTTGGAGGTGGAAGGCTGGACTTCAGGGACAAGGAGTTCAGGGGTCTTGAGAGAGGACCTACGTGTCCTGCCCCGAGTGACCCGAGATGTGGGCTCAGGACAGAGGGGCTGGTCTGTGGGGATGGTTGAGTGAGGTTCAAGGGCTAAAGAAGAAATTGCAGAGAGTGCCTTCCTGGAGGACCCTCGGAGCCTGACTCTGGATTTTGGATACAGAGGCTCCATCTCTGAGGATAAAGGAGTCCCTGGAACTTCCTGATTCCCATTTTGTCTGGTCCTGGGAATGGGCTCTAAAGAAGATGGAGAGGAAGAAAGGAAGGGCTGAGACACAGGATGTTTTTGACTCTGAGAGAGGAGGGGGTTGTGGTGTGGGGTTGAAGCTTCAGGCACTGCAGCAGGCAGATGAGCATCTGCGGATTCCTGATCACCCTGAGGAGAAATAGAAGTAAGTGAGGGAGGAAGAGGCAGAGAGAAGAGAGACAGTACTTAGATACTATTCTTGATAGTTGTTTATGGTTAGAGTGTTTCCTGGCACTTCACTTGTCTGTGACCTCCCTTCCATGAGACTTGGAACTTCCTAGGGAGGAAGCAGTCCTCATTCCCACAGACCTATCCTCATGCCAGTATAGTGTTCCCCACAGATGGATGATGGTAATAAAAGGATGGCTGGAAAAAGATGGGAAAGACATGAAGAAAAAAAAAAAAAAAAGGACATTCTAAGTCAGGCAGAGGGAGACAGACCTTGGGAAACAGATACAGAAAATGATAGGTGTGAAGGGAAAGGTACAGAGCCAACTAAGGAGTGGTGACAATGGAAGAAAATTGGGAAGATGGAGAAAGGAAGAGATTAAAGCAAGGTCAGGGGAAGGGGCAGTGAAATAGAGGGAGGTAGAAAAAGCAGTTCTCACCACAGAGGCCTTCTCAGCAGGTGGTGCCTTGCAAGTCAGGTGGCCTAGACAGAAAGTAAAAACAAGTGTATGTAGCTGGGGTCTAAGTACTCAGCCACTTAGGGGTTGTTTAGCACAAGTGCTGTGTACCACCTTAGGTTCCCCTCTGCCTTCACTTACCTCTCTCCTGCCTGCTGGGGCTCATCGGGGCTCCACCTGACTGGCTCCCAGAAGCTCCTGGGACTGAAGCAAGTCCCTGCTGGGCCCCCATCCCTGCACTAGGCTCTGGTGTTAGACTGGAGGCCTGCCCTTCCTGGTCTTGGCTCCCTTTCTCTATCTCCCCTCTCTGTGGGCCTCTCTCCAGTTTTACTTCTGGTACCTTCATGCCTAATCCACTTGGCTCACCCTCTCTCTCTAGTACTGGTTTCTCTGCTTCTCTCTCAAATATTTCTCTTGCAATAGACTGCTTTTCTGTCTCTTTCTCTTGTGCTTCCCTGGGTACCTCAATTTCTATGTTTAAACTCTCCATGTTCCTTTCAGTACTTGCACTTTTCACCTTTTGGTCAGACTCTTGTTCCTGATTATCTCTAGCTAACACCTGTATCCCTCTCGTTAACTCTTCTCCTAACACATCTTCTCTCTCTCCTGCTGGCAGCTTCTTGGTTTCCCTGTCCAATGGGCCTCTCTCAGGGGCCACCTCCTCTGGTGCTTCTCTTGGTGTACCCATGTCTTTCTCCACAGTCTGCATCCCTCTGCCTTGAATCCCCAGTGGCTCTGCATGAACTGGGCTCTCTGGATGTTGGGCTTGTGGTGCTGTCCTAGGTGTAGAGGGGCAAGATCCATGGGCATCAATGTGGGCAGCAATGGGCTGGGGCTCAGGGGCCTCAGACTCTCTTGGACAGAATGGCTGTGTTGCCAAGACTTCCCACGGCTCATCCAGGGCACCTGGAAGTAAAGAGTCAGGGAGAGAGACAGAGAGACAGAGAGACAGAGACAGAGACAGAGAGAGAGAGAGAGAGAGATGCAGATTGGGAAAGTAATAAATAGGATGAGAAAAGATTAAGATAAATTCATGAATAATAGGGATTGCCTGGGTGGTTCAGTAGGTTAAGCGCCTGCCTTCAGCTCAGGTCATGATCTTGGGTCCTGGGATTGAGCACGTGTTTCTCCCTCTCCCTCCACCCCTTCCCCAAATCGTGCAGGTGTGCTCTCTTTCTCTCCCTCAAATAAAGCAATAAAATTTTTAAAATAAAAAATTCATGAATAATAAACCTAATAATCATCATCATCATCATCACCATCAGCTGGTCATTAAAGGAAAGTTGGGAAGAGGACCAAAAAAATAAGATCCCACATGCATACAGAAGTTCTCATAGCAGCCTCTTTAAAAATGATGGAGATGGAGAAACGTCAGTAAAAAGTCAAAGAATATGAAAGAAACATGTAAAGAGAAAAAGCAATGATGCCAAGTTAGGAGCATGAAGGATAGAGTTTCTTATACCTGAGGCCTGGAAGCTGTAACAGGAAGGGCCAGACTCTTGGGGTAGAGTAGCCAGGAAGGCCTGAGTGGCTTCATCCTCCATGTTCTGGACTGCTGCAGAAGAAAAGCTGGCTCACGCCTAGCTCTTCCACAGAACTCTGGGGACCCATTCTTGGCCTTCTGCCCCACCTACACCAGCTTTCACAACCTTCAAGGACCACCAGTCTGGGCTCCCAGCTCCCACTTGCACCAACATCCATACAACACAGATGCCCTCACCTTCTGGGCTCTGATTCTCTCTCTCCACAAAACACTGGGTAGCCTGTAGGTCCAGGTCTTCAGAATCTGATGGGGGAGCAATATAAGATAGATAAGTCGTATCTCATGTTTAACTCCTTACTCTTTCTCTACCATTTTCTCCCCAACCCCAAGCCCTCTACAATGGACTGAATGTTTGTATCCCACCCAAAATTCATATGTTGAAACCTAATCCCCAATGTGATTTTATTAGGAGGTAAGGTCTTTGGGAGATGATTAGGTCATGAGGGTAGAACCCACTGAATGGGATTGGTACCCTTATAAAAGAGACCCCACAATTAACTTGTGCCCTTCTGCTTCTACCATGTGAGGACACAGTGAGACAACAGCTGCCTATGAATAAGGAAGTAGGTCTTCATCAGAACACAATCATACCAGAACTTTTTTTTTTTTTTAAGATTTTATTTATTCATAGAGACACAGACTGAGAGAGAGAGAGAGAGAGACAGGCAGAGGGAGAAGCAGGCTCCATGCAGGGAGCTCGCCGTGGGACTCCATCCCAGGTCTCCAGCAGGATCACACCCCGGGCTGCAGGCGGCACTAAACCGCTGTGCCACGGGGCCTGCCCCATACCAGAACTTTGATCTTAGACTTCTAAGCCTTCACACCATGAGAAAGAATTTCTATTGTTTATAAACCACCCAGCCTATGGTATTCTGGTACAGTACCCCAAGTGGACTAAGATATTCTATAAGCATTCTTTCTTTTCGGAGTCAAGGAAGAAGGCCAGCACTTACCACCATGGTTGTCTCCAGAGTTCTTGGTCCTGTCCACATGTGGTTCCCTCTTCCTTTCTGTGGGGGTCTGGGCTCCCTCTCTCTGTGGTTGGATGGTTTCTCCTGAAGTGCCTGTGTCCACCACCTGATCTATAAGGTTCTCCTTTGAGACAGGGAGAAGATCTTGCTCCACCTGTGATACAAGTGAATCCCCCTGGGCCCTCGCCTCAAGAACTCTCTCCTGCTCAAGAACTGGTGCAGCCGATTCTGTCCCAGCATCCCCTTCTGCTAGAAGCTGGTGCTTTCCAGTATCTGCCACCAGTGAGGCTGCTAAGGATGTGTCCTCCTCCACATCTGTCCCACAGTCCTCAGATAGAGGAGGCTGGGGTTCCCCTAGGTGCATCACAGGCAGCTTTGCTTGGTCCCCTTCTACTTCCACATTTGTTTGATTTGTCCATACCACAGGCACCTGATGCTTCTCCACAAGTATAACAGCTGGTCCTGGTAGGACTTTCTCTTCCACTTGTGTGATGTCTATGGTGGCAGAGGCTTGATTTCTCTCCAGGTGGACCTCAAGTAAGCTCTTATCTACCTCTAGATCATTGTCTTGGAGAGGAAATTGCCTCTTTTCTGAGCATGCCTTGTCTGTATGACACTTGGGCACAGTTCTTCTGTTTTCCATTGGGAGACCCTCCTCCTCCATGTCTGTCTTACTATCTCTCCCAGCAGAGGTTTGGCTTTGCTCCAGAAGGGCCACAGGTTGGGCCCTGTCCTCTTCCACATCTGTACCTCTGTTCCATGTATCAGATCCGCTCTCTTTCAGACGTGCCAAAGTGAGTGCTGCTAAGACTTCTTCCTCATCATCCGTATTGCTGTCAATCACCATGGAAATTTGGTTTCTCTCCAGAGGGACTGCCGGTTGGATCTCACTTTCCTCCACATCTGTATCACTACCAGCTGGGTTCTCCTGTAGATGTACCAAAGCAGGTTCCTGAAGACTCTTTGTACTAACTCTGTGGAAGATTTGCCTCTTCTTCATAGGAACTACAGCAGGTGTTGCAGGGATCCGTTCTTCTTCCACATCAGTATCACTGTCTATGAATTCAGAAGGTTGGGCCCTTTCCAAATGGACTTCAGCAGGCCTTACTGGAGGCCTGCTCTCATCCACATCTGTGTCACTGTCCTCCCCAGCACTTCGGTTTCTCTCCAGAATCCCCCCAAGTGAGACCACCCCATTCCTTGCATCCCTCTCAACTTTTGTGTTATTGTTCCTCTCCTTCACTGAACACTGATCCTTTCCAAGCTGGGTTGCAGGTGTCATAGCTTTCAGCTGTTCTGTTTCTGCAGTGGAGCCTCTTCTGGCAGATAAGGAGGCCTCTCCCGCTGCTGAATGCTGACTTTCTTCCTCATCTGTGTCACTGTCCAGGTTGAAGGCAAAAGGTGGCCCAGGGCCATCTGGGGCAGGAGAAGGCCCCTCTTCATCACTGTAAAAGGGAACAGAAGAGAAAGGGTTGATATCATCTGTTTCCCAAGAAGGAATACTTCACTCAACTATGAGCACCTTAAGGGCAGACACAAGGCAGTAGCTGTTTGTTTTTTGTTTTTGTTTTTTTCTTTTCTCTCCAGCAATTAGTTCTCACTTGGCACATCAGAGATGCTCAATAAAAGTTCAGCTGAGCTGGGATCCCTGGGTGGCGCAGCGGTTTGGCGCCTGCCTCTGGCCCAGGGCGCGATCCTGGAGACCCGGGATCGAATCCCACATCGGGCTCCCAGTGCATGGAGCCTGCTTCTCTCTCTGCCTGTGTCTCTGCCCCTCCCTCTCTCTCTCTATCATAAATAAATAAAAAATTAAAAAAAAAAAAAAAACTTCAGCTGAGCATAAGAGTATGTGCAATTCCCCAGCCCCACTTTCATAACAATCATCTCTTGCAGATAGATTCTACAGTCCCTGGTTCCTCCTCCTCCTTTTAAAGATGTAAGTATCTGGCCCTTTGGCACTTACCTCTCTGGAACTACTGCTGCCAAAGGGGAGGTCCTTGGTTCTTTCACCACACACCTTTCAGAAGGAGAATCTAAGAGTAAAAAGAATTAAGTTAGTTGACTGTTCTATACTCACCATCCCCATCTTCTCACCCACCCTCCCAATATACAAACATACCTACTTCCTCCTCCGAGTCCTCAGCCAACAGGAGCCCCTGGGGTTGAGTTCCTCCCTGTACCCTGGGTGTCTCTTCTACAGTTAGAGGGCCCCGGGAAACAAAGGGCAGGGGGACATTCAGGCGATGGTACTGGCAGGGCAAGTCAGCAAAGAGAATCAACTCCTGGTCCCTCAGCCGATGACTCACCCCTGGGCTTAGGACCTTAGGAGGCCTTAGGACTTGAGTACCATTGAGGCTGCCACAATCTTGGAGGACAGGTGCCTTGTCCCAGGCCAAGATTTCAATGACTGCATGTTGTTTGGAGATGGATGAAAAGGGCAGGGTCACAGAGCAATCAGGCATTCGGCCTACCATATTCTTCCCAAGATACAGGGGAAAATCTATGAATTAGAGAGATAGATAGGTTAAGGCCTGAGTCTTGGCCTGCTATCAGGAAAATATTCCTGTTAAGTAAGTACCCCACTACCCATGTTAAGTAAGGTCCCCACACACATAAGAAAAATAAAAGACGGTAGGACGTATAAGTATTGAAGAATATAAGCAATGCGTTATTCATTGTCAATACCCCATCCATCCACATTGGATTTTTTCTACTGCAGTAAAGTATACATAAAATTTACGACTTAACCATTTTTAAGTGTACAGTTTAGTAGCATTAAGTACAGTCACATTGTTGTGCAACCATCACCACCATTCATTTCCAGACCATGCTGGATTTCCATCTGAATCTCTTCATCTTCTACCAAAGTAAAATTGAGCCCATTGAGTCCAGGGTACTTGCCAGGAGCAATCAACTCAATCAGTCCCTCCTCTGCATTCCCAGTGAAAAACTCTGATCTCCTCGAAACATATAAAAGATGCTTACAACCCTCCAACTACCTCCCCATAAAAATAAGAGGCCTATACCAGTACTTTATCATCTAAGAACCTCTGACCTTTTTCTGGTCCATGGGCACTACTGAAGATATGCAACCGCCCTACAGGCTCTAAGCCACGCCCCAAGGCTTCACTGGGTCTCTCTGTCTCCTCCTCTTCTTCAACCTCCCAGTTGATAGCCTGGGTGTCCTCCATGACCTGGGAAGTAAACACATTATCATCGTCTCAGGTTCTTGCGCAGTCTGAGAGAGGAGGCTGATAACTGGAGATAACCCTGGAGAGTTATAGGAGATTGACATGTCTCCTTTTTTTTTTTTAAGATTTTATTTATCGGGACACCTGGATGGCTCAGTGGTTGGGTGCCTGCCTTCGGGCCAGGTGGTGATTCTGGGGTCCCAGGATCCCATCGCACATCGGGCTCCCTGCGGGCAGCCTGCTTCTCCTTCTGCCCCTCTCTCTGTGTCTCTCATGAATAAATAAATAAAATCCCAAAATAAAATGTGGGACTCCATCCCGGGACCCCAGGATCACGACCTGGGTGGAAGGCAGGCGCTCAACCGCTTAGCCACCCAGGTGTCCCGTCATGTCTCCTTCTGACAACCATCCTGTTATTATCCTTCTGAACTATTTAAAAAACATTTCTGTCTATAATAATAAATAAATATTACGGGGTTGGGAATAAACAGTATGAAATTCCAAGTACACATACTACAAATGCATGTGCTTATGTAAAGAGACAAACATTCTGAGAAAAAGCAATGCTTAGCCTTATGGTATATGATATACTGACAGTTTTCATTCTTTTTTTTTTCCCCCATCCACTATTGTTTATTTTTTTTTTTTTTAATTTTTTTTTTTAATTTATGATAGTCACACAGAGAGAGACAGAGAGGCAGAGACACAGGCAGAGGGAGAAGCAGGCTCCATGCACCGGGAGCCCAATGTGGGATTCGATCCCGGGTCTCCAGGATCGCGCCCCAGGCCAAAGGCAGGCGCCAAACCGCTGCGCCACCCAGGGATCCCTCCACTATTGTTTAAATGCTGATCTGCAACCTGCTAAATTGATTTCACCATCCACTTACTGGTTTGGAACCCACAGCCTGAAAAAAATATTTTAGAGAGAGCTAAACTTTGCCAAGCATCAACTATGTGCTCAGCATTGTGTTATGTGTTAGGCATCATGGACATATGAGGCAGGCATTTAAAAAACTAAGGCTAAGGGACACCTGGGTAGCTCAGCAGTTGTGCGTCTGCCTTCAGTCCAGGGCCTGATCCTGGAGACCCTGGATCAAGTCCCACATTGGTCTCCCTGCATGGAGCCTGCTTCTCCCTCTGCCTATGTCTCTGCCTCTCTCTGTCTCTCATGAATAAATAAATAAAGCCTTAAAAATTAAGGCTAAAACATTAAAACATTAAATGACTTGCTTAGGGTAACATAGCAGGTAGGTGGAAAGGATAGGAATAAATGTGCTTCTGGAGGCAAACCGCATGCTTTTTATACTTTAGCAGAACATCTCAATGTGATCGAGTAACTGCCGAGAATCCTAACAACCGAGGTACACAGAGGCTTGTTCTTTATGAAGCATTACTCTAGTTTATACTGACACTCACTTAATCCTCATAAAAATGTCTTAAACTATTATTGTTACTCTATCAGACTAAGCAACTGCAACATAGGTGGGTTAAGGAACTTGCCCAAGGTAAACAAGGTATTTTCTGTCCTCTGTTTAATATTTCATGGCTTTCCATGCCCACAGGATGAAATAAAATCTCACGTCTTTAGCAAGATCCTCCATGATCTGAACCTCAGGTCCTGCTCCCCTCTGCCAAAGCCTATGGTTCAGCCACATGGACCTTCTCCCCGAACTCTGAACACACCGTTCCTGTTGTTCCCCGTACCTGCATGCCTCGGTCAGTTCCTTGGCCCTTAGCTCCTAGTTTCCTGGTCCAACTCCTACCCATGATTTACGATTCAGTCCAAATGTCGCCTCCTCAGTAAGGCCTTTCCTGGAGGCGTCCCTGCTCTCTCTGTTCTTGGTGTCCCCACATGCCCCCCGTGGTCGGAGAACTTTTACTTCCCCTGATACTTCTCACCATACCGCAACCATTACTTTCCATTTCTGCCTTCGCAAACTGTGTCTCTTCCCCTAGGTCACATCATATTCATTCAATAATACCTACTGAGCACGTACTGCGCACCTGGAACTGTTCAAGGAGCTCGGAATACAGTCACACAACAAACAAAATTAACCCCACCCTCCTGCGAAAGGACAAATGGAAGGTGATGAAAACTCAAAACGGTGAGGGTGGAATTCACTTAGAGGTTAACTGCTGACAGGGAAAGCAGGCGTCGTCCCGGGGGAGAGAGCTAACTCCGTCCCGAAGGCAGGACTCAGCGGGAGCCCAGGCCCCGCGGCTCCTCCGGGGCGCCACCATCTTTCATCTCCACCCCAGGGGCTTCCCGCCGGGCCCCACGTCTCCCCGTCTTCATACCTAACCTCGGGGAGGGGCGTCAAGTAAGGCTGAATACTATGATCCGAGAAACCAACTGGCAAGTGCCGTCCGCCCCGTCGCAGCAGGGCACGCCCCTCCCGCCCTACGGGAGGATCAAGATGGCTCCCGCGGAGCGGTGGGCGCGGCCCCCACAACTCACCCACTGTGAGTCCCCGCGCGCCGCCAGTAACGGCCGCGACCCGGCGCGCGGGAGCTCGCGCCGAGAGGGCCCCGGCCCTTTGATTGGCTGCTGCTGCTGTCGTTCACAGCCGCCGACTGAGGAAGCGCCCAACCGGGAGGCGCCGCCAAGGCCCCGCCCCGCCCCTCAGCAGCTCAACGGGGCAGGCCTTCCTGGGCGCCTGAAACCGGTTACGTGAGGCGGTAACCCGAGGCTGCCGTGCGCGCACTGGGTGGCGCGCCCCGATTGGGCAGCTCCGGGGCACGGCGCAGCACCGCGCACCGCGCACCGCCCACTTCCCGCGCAGATTTCCAAACCGCGACCACAGAGTCTGGCTCCCGTCGGTGGATAGAGGGGCCGACCACCGTCGTCGCGAGGCGTCGGCCGCGGCCAGAGAGCCTTCCTCGGTCCTCCCAGACATGGAGTCCGCTGACTCAGGAGAAATGGAAATGAGCTGCGGGTTGCAGTCGTGGCCGGAGGCTGCAGGTTGGAGAGCTGCCCGTAGGCGTGCCGCTGGAAGAGTCTCCATCACAGTGGAAATTCATTTCCTTTGGCCTTGGCTTTTTTAGGGCAAGTCATGTCCTTCCCTTTCTGACACTACATCCTGATGGACATGTGGAGGTCATTTTCCTAAGGATCCCTAGGCAAAGAGGGAGAACTGTTTGTTAACTGTCTTAAAGGTTGACCGAGGTCTGTCAAGAGGTGGAGGACGGATGATAAAACCATCGATTTCATTATCTCACACTAAGAAGAGAGGAGAATAGTGACAATACTATTACGTGTGTACTTTAGGAAGTCCTTTGCGTTCATTATCTGTCCTCCAACCACAACAATCAGATTTCAGGGGGGGAATTGAAGTCTGCGAAGTTAAAAGACCTGCCGACGTTCCTACAGCTAATGGAAGGGAAGGACAACTTGAGACAAGTCCTCTGATTCTAAATTCTGGACTTTCCCCACTAGCACAAAATGACTGCTTTCATTATGATCATGCCCTGAAACACAGAACATTCTCTTTTAAGTGGGTAGAGACGGTCTTGCACAACTTGCTGTTTATTTTTTGTTTAGGTGAGGAGAAATGTGTTGACTGGACTGTGAGTGAACAATGATGACCTTGATAGCACAAGTCCTATGTCCTATTACAATGTGGTAACACCCTCCATTGTTTACACATTTCCCATCAAATTGCAGAGACTGAAGACAGGGGAACTAATTTTTACTCACTTTGTATCCCTAGCTTCTGGCTTGGTGGACACTTAGTATCTATCAAACGAACCCTTAAGGAGCATGCCCCTCTGACTTGAGCCCATCCAATTTTCTCCCATCAGCCCCCCTCTTTTGTTTCAATCCTGAGGCTTTTGAGAGATTGCAATGGCCAGCCCCCTAATCAGTGAATTCGGCAAACTGAAAAACACTTCCACCAAAATGTCTGGAGAGGCATCCTGGAAGACACTGAAATTCAGGCACCTCACCTCATAATTCTCTCGACAAAAGCAGTGTCTTCAATGCTGCTTCAATGCCCCCCCCCCCCTTTTAAAGAATTTATTTATTCATGAGAGACACACGCAGAGAGAGAGAGAGAGGCAGAGACCCAGGCAGAGGGAGAAGCAGGCTCCATGCAGGGAGCCCGACGTCGGACTCCATTCCGTGTCTCCAGGATCACGCCCTGCGAAGGTGCGCTAAACCGCTGAGCCACTGGGGCTGCCCTAAGAACCCCTTTTGATGGGGGAACAGAGGACTGGCTGAGGACAAAGCACAAGCCCAGGGCAGCACATTGACAAGCCCTTGAAACAGGCAGAGAGGGACCTTCCTCTACGGACTCAACTGCCTCGTTGTTCATACTTTGCTAAGGAGAAAAGGCAATCTTAGCCCGACCCCCAGGATCCTGTAAGTGTATTTTAACATAAAAATTCCTTTAGAAAGATCCTTTATCTAAACCCACAAGATACATGTTGGCAATCATCCCCCAAGCACATGGCCCACCCATACACATCTGAAGGGTCTCATGACTCAGGTTTTATTAGATGGTAATAAGTGACCTTTTCCCAACAATAGCTGGCCCCCTCAAGGTCCTGGAAACCTTGCTTCCAAATTCCTTAGAGAGTACACTATCCTCAAACCCCTCCCAACTCCCAGGTATATAATCAGCCACCCCTCACGGGGCAGGGCAGCAGCTCCTCCTGCCCATGGGTACTGTCCCCCTGCTTTAATAAAACCACCATTTCGCAGCAAAGACATCTCAAGAATCATTTCTTGGCCGTCGGCTCCGAACCTCACCTTATAATTCCAAAAACTTCATCACTTTCATGGATAGACTTCTGACTTCAGATTCTAAATACAGGCTTTTCTAAACCATTCAGTTTATTATTTGAACACACCCTCAATTACATCTCTACTCTGAAAACCTATTGCTGCATTTTTGTTTCTCTTTCTAAACATTATCATTAGAAAATTTCCAAGGAAATAGCAGGAGGGCCATCCCCTGTTTTTCCTATCTGGGGGAGCAGCGGCTTCCTGGATTTCATGCCGTGGGTCACCGAAGGACCCGCTGTTTGCTACCAGAGCAGGGTGCCGCATTTCTCCCCAGTTTTAGCTGAGCTAAGCAGCCCTCTTTACCAAGAGCTACCGCAGCAGGGAACGTTCAGGGCGTGCCCACTTCGCCTTCCAACTCCTGGCACCCCAGGGTTCCCAATGCCTGTATCCCCCCAAATGACTCCCTTTTAGTACAAAAAACTCAAGTGTAGGGGAAAGAAATTTGCGCAAGGTCATTTTTCACTAAAAAACAACAACAACAAGGCCAACTCTACCCTCCCCCCCAACCCAAAAATCCAGTATCCACTCATCCCTCCCTTCATTTTCCAGCGTAGACAACAATGGAGGACTACGACTCCCAGGGAGCCAGCGTCACCCCCCGAGCGGAGCCCAACAGACAGGACCTACGTGACTGGCACCGACCAATGAGGGCCCGCCCCAGTGAGGCTTTGTCTGCCTGCCGCGGCGCGGGCGCTCTCCCGCCTGCAGCCTCCGCGCACGCGCGCCCCGCCCTGCCCGCCTTTCCTCCTTCTTCGCCCTCCCCGCTTCTTTCTACCTCTCAGAACGTTCCTGCCGCTGCGCTCGGACCTCGTTGCTCCAGCCTCCGGACGCGTCCCGTCCTTCCAGCCTGCGAATTGCAGTATAGGGAAAAACCCATCTCACTCTCTGCCCCGTACACACCTTTGAGAGAAGCAAAAAGAATTAAAATAAATTTTAACAATGAGGGAAATCGTGCACATCCAGGCCGGTCAGTGTGGTAACCAGATCGGTGCCAAGGTAAGGATTTTAAGCCTTTTCTTTTAACTATGGTTTTTTTTTTTTTTTTTTTTGAGAAGAAAAAAAATCCAGCTAAATGATGAAGAATGTGGGACATATTTGCGTTCCATCCATTGTCCCGCTTTGCCCTCAAAAGTTTTCCGTATACAATACACGGTTGCGCCTAGAATTTACTTTTGAAAAGCGGGGGAATTGTACTCGGCTGGCTAATTTTGGGTGAGCTTTTGAGGACGTTTCGGGTTTGGAGTCGGAAGACTGGCTCTTTAAAATTTTACTTGAAAGTGTTGTGGTCCGAGGAACGGGGAGAGAGGAGATGCGGAAACGGTCCGAGATAAAGCGCGGAGAGGCTGTCCCCGTGTGCATCCCCTCGGCGGGGGGCCCGGCCCACGGAGGGGAGGGGGACAGGGAGCGCGGCTGGGCGGCGGCCGCGGGGCCCTGGGCCCACGGTGGGGAGGGGGGCGCGACGCGCCAGGGTGGGCAGCCCGCGAGGGGCGGTCCCGTAGGCCCTCGTGGACGGAAGACTGGTCGCCGCGGGATTAGTTTCCTTTCATCTCCAGTAAAGAGACCCTTTTAGGGCGTGCACCGATGTGGAGAAAGAGGGCGGGAGGATCCTTTTCTTTCAAGGGTCCCCCAGGGCTACACGGTGGGAGAAGGGCCGAGAATCCGTACGTAGAGCCAGGCGTAACAAGCCGGCAAAGGAAGAAAATCGGAGGCTCAAGCCGGAGGTGGGGGTAGTTTCTTTTTCTGCGCGCGGTTACAGTGTGGCGGGGGCAGGGCGGGGAGGAAGTCCTGCCGCTACGTTGTAGCCCGCGGCGGGGCGGGGCGCGGCGGGGCGGGGCTCCATGCGCCGAGCCGGCCGGCTGGGGGCGCGCTAGCGGCACGGGCCCCCGCCCACGCGCGACGCCTCCCTTTGTCAGCGCCGACGGGCGGGCGCCGCAGTCACGTGGAGGGGCGTCCACTGCGGCGGCCTCTGTCCCTCACCCCGGCCCGCTGTGCGCGGGGGAGGGTGTGCCGCTCGGCTCGGCTCGGCTCGGCTCGGCAGCCTCCGCGCGGCTCACGCCCACCGCACCGCGTCCACCGGTGGCCGGGCCTCCGCGGCTGCACCCCCTCACAACCCGAGCAGTGGACGCTGCAGCCCTTCGGGGGCTGCGGGTGTCTGGTGGAGGGCGCGGCGGGCAAGCAGAGTGCCCGGTAGGCCGTGGAGGTGCGCTCTCCGCGTGCGTGTTTGCACTTGAAATGTGTCGGTCGGGGGGCATCACTGGCTGGGACCAGAGCTGTGCAAGTCTCCCTGCTCTTCCTCGGCAGTTCTGGGAGGTCATCAGCGATGAACACGGCATCGATCCCACCGGAACCTACCACGGTGACAGCGACCTGCAGCTGGATCGCATCTCCGTGTATTACAACGAAGCTACAGGTGAGGGCGGGAACGCGGGGCTCCCACTTTTCCGGGGTCTCCTTTCCAGCCCTGGAGAAGCCACCTGGGGATGGGTCTGATTTTTAAAGGTCTTACCCTGATTTGACTTTTCACGGTGTGGCAAAAGGTCAGCTCTGCTGCCCCCTGGTGTCCTCCAGCTCCATTTGGTCTTCTGGTCCACCAATTCTTACTCTACTCTTTCTTCCATATAGGTGGCAAATACGTACCTCGCGCTATCTTGGTGGATCTAGAACCCGGGACCATGGACTCTGTTCGCTCAGGTCCTTTTGGGCAGATATTCAGACCAGACAACTTTGTTTTTGGTGAGTTATGCACATATTAGTAGTGCTATTCAGTGTATTTGAAGGAAGGAGACTGCAAGAGCTAAGAAGTTATTTTTAAAAAAAATTTTTTTAAATTTTTATTTATTTATGATAGTCACAGAGAGAGAGAGAGAGGCAGATACATAGGCAGAGGGAGAAGCAGGCTCCATGCACCGGGAGCCTGATGTGGGATTCGATCCCGGGTCTCCAGGATCGCGCCCTGGGCCAAAGGCAAGCGCCAAACCACTGCGCCACCCAGGGATCCCAAGAAGTTATTTTTAATGCTGGAGCGTTTATCTGGGGATATGTTTTGAGATCTCTAACGCAGGGTGTTGGGAATGACCGCTTTAGATGGTAGATACTGAGGCAGGGATGTATCACAGGTGAGTGAGAAAAAAGGCACATTCGTGTACGTTATTCTAAAAGCTGAAGAGTGGAAATGGGTCCTTTATCTTTGATGCTTTGCTAATAAAGAGAATTTTGTTCACCTCATTCCAGGGCAGTCTGGGGCTGGCAACAACTGGGCCAAGGGCCACTACACAGAGGGGGCTGAGCTAGTGGACTCAGTCCTGGATGTGGTGCGGAAGGAAGCTGAGAGCTGTGACTGCCTGCAGGGCTTCCAGCTGACCCACTCACTGGGTGGGGGCACAGGCTCTGGCATGGGCACGCTGCTCATCAGCAAGATCCGAGAAGAGTACCCTGACCGCATCATGAACACCTTCAGTGTGGTGCCCTCCCCCAAAGTGTCTGACACGGTGGTTGAGCCCTACAATGCCACCCTCTCTGTCCATCAGTTGGTAGAGAACACAGATGAGACCTATTGCATTGACAATGAGGCCCTGTACGACATCTGCTTCCGCACCCTCAAGCTGACCACGCCAACCTATGGGGACCTCAACCACCTTGTCTCAGCCACTATGAGTGGTGTCACCACCTGCCTCCGCTTCCCTGGTCAGCTCAATGCTGACCTCCGCAAGCTGGCAGTCAACATGGTGCCCTTCCCACGTCTCCATTTCTTCATGCCTGGCTTTGCACCTCTGACCAGCCGTGGAAGCCAGCAGTATCGGGCCCTCACTGTACCTGAACTCACCCAGCAGGTCTTTGATGCCAAGAACATGATGGCTGCCTGTGACCCTCGCCATGGCCGTTACCTCACTGTGGCTGCTGTCTTCCGTGGGCGGATGTCCATGAAGGAGGTAGATGAGCAGATGCTCAACGTGCAAAACAAGAATAGTAGCTACTTTGTGGAATGGATCCCCAACAATGTCAAGACCGCTGTCTGCGATATCCCACCCCGTGGCCTCAAGATGGCAGTCACCTTCATTGGAAATAGCACAGCCATCCAGGAGCTTTTCAAGCGCATCTCAGAGCAGTTCACAGCCATGTTCCGGCGCAAAGCCTTCCTCCACTGGTACACAGGCGAAGGCATGGACGAGATGGAGTTCACCGAAGCGGAGAGCAACATGAACGACCTTGTCTCTGAGTATCAGCAGTACCAGGATGCCACCGCAGAAGAAGAGGAGGATTTCGGTGAGGAGGCTGAAGAGGAGGCTTAAGGCAGAGTACCATCACCTTAGGCTTCTCCATTCCTTCTTCCTCAGCTGCCCCTGTCCTCTCCCTCAGAATTTGCATTCTCTGCCTCTTTTTTTTTTTTCCCCTTTTTTTGGGGGGGGGGGGTGTTCCTAGAACAGTGCCTGGCACGTAATAGGCGCTCAATAAATACTTGTCGTTTGTTGAATGTCTCCTCTCTTCCACTCTGGGAAACCTAGATTTCTGCTGTTCTGGGTGACCGTGTATTTTCCTTTGGTGTCCATTTTCCCGTTTGTGCAGTTGATATTTCCCTTTGTTTTTTAAGGTGATTCTCCGAGAAGCTGGGTCTCATTAGATCCCATTTAGAACATGTGCTGAAAACATCACCACCATCTTAAGCCCATGTGGTAGCCCAGGGGAAAGGAAACCAAGCTACCTCATAGCAGTAGAGGTACATATTGAGAAGGTAGGGTTTTCTGTTCTAGAGCAGTTTTAGAGAGGGAAATCCAGGCTCTTGAAGTCCAAATCCAGGAATCTTCTTGCTCTCAGCTTCAGGGGAGATGTTGACAGTATTGTCTATTTTTAGTCTTCTTCCAAGCTCAGTCCTGAGCTGTTTCTTTTGAGGGGTCTGTGCCACTTTGTTGAGTGGGATCCTTCCCTCCTACATAAACTGCTTCACGTGTTCAATTTCTTCCTTTTCCCCAGGGGAAAGAGGGACTGGCCTTGATCTCCTAAAGTCTCTGGAAAGGCCCACTCCCACTCCCCACTTTTTCCTAACAAAACTCCAGCTCTGCTGTGTACATATGGAAAAGTGTATTGCCACCTAAATCATTCGAGTCATTCTTCCAGAGGGGACAGGGAGACCCTCCACCTTTTGGCAACACCTCAGCTCTTCCTTCTGCTATTCCCTTTCCCCACACACCCTTGATTTTTGTCCTGTCCTACATTTCAAATTTCTACTTTGTGTTGAACTTGCTTTTTTTCATATTGAAAAGATACCATTGCCCCAAAAGCCAAAAATAAAAAAACTGAAAAAAAGTTGCGAGATGTGTGCTCATTTAGGGAAAGATTGCCATTGGACAACCCGAGGCTCAAGTTCAGCTACACATACTCTGCTCTTAATAAACTGATGAGAATATCCTTGTACTTACCTTATCTTGTGCCATTTCACCATCCTCACTACCAGTCTCAATAACTAGGATAGGCATAGACTCCTACAGGATTGACAGAAATGGGAACTGAGATGAATGTTGAATAGTGCGTAAGTGGCTCCCAGATGAATATCCTCTTGGGAACTTGGGTAGAAATGCAGATCACCAGGCCTACCCAGATGTACTGAACCAGAAACCAGCTGACTAATAATCTGTTTAGCAGTACTCCAGGAGAATCTTGTGAATGCAGAGTTGAACGCTATTATTGCACTACCTTCAGTGCACAGCACATCCAGGGTTCATTTGAGTTACAGGTCTTTTTTCTCTTACACCATGGCATTTTCTCATTTAACTCCAGGGAAAGATAAAGATAACTAGTGAAGGATGCTACTTAATGGTCCCATTCTAAAGTACTGTTTCACCAAATAAATATGCTTTTCTAAGGCACAAAATAAGTCAGCTACCCTGGAAATTTAAGTCCATGTAATTTTCCTTGGCCCTATTCCAATTAATAAAGGGAACTAGTGCAGTTCTCCCAATTTCTTCCATTTTAGCATGCTTTTTTGCGTATTACCAACTTTTGCCGAAGAAAATTGTATGACATTAACTACATGTTAACTTGCTTTTCTCCCATTCTAAAAAGTGTTGAATGAAGGGAAGATGCTACGTTCCAGTATTAACTTTTAATCAGTTCTGCTTTATTAAGTTAATTATTAATCAGTATCAGTACTTTGTAACAGCAACTCATTTGATAAAGTTGAGAACCTCTAGGCGATCCCTCGGTTTTGGTCAGGAAAATTCTAGGCCATAAATGTATACAGTCCAGTTAGAAAGTTAAATTGCAGGGTGCAGGGTGAGTAGGATAATCAGAAGACTGGCATGAAACCCGTGGGGGACTGGGAAGAAGAGCAACCCCTCTCCAAGGCAAGGCACAAGCTATTTGGCAAGGAGATGAGGGGTGGAACCCCATTGTCAAGGGTGTGCGCAGAGAAGCCAGTTGTGCATGCAGTATGGGGACCATTCTGGCAACCATGAAGCAAGGCATCGGCAAAGGTTGAGGGCTCAAGCTGTTCGCAGAGGCTTGTGGTTAACCTGGTAAAAAGACCACAGTGATGACACGGGAACCATGTACCCTGTTCTCCCAGCTCCCCATTTGGATGAAAGCTACAGAGAGGACACGTATTTCCAGGAAGCTTCTAAGTTTTTTCTGCCGCCCTACCTTAACCTCTTGTCAAGCAGTCATAAGGAGCCATGTACAGCATCAAATCACTGCAAAGGAGTGGAGGGGCCAAAGCCCTGCTAGCGTAGACTCTCCTTGGCTCCTAATCTCATTCAGTGCATTCAATGCCAGCCTCAAGAAGGCTCCAAGGAACCCAGCTTGAAGGTCACTGCTACAGTCTATTGTTTTCACTTAAATATCTTTCTAAGAACTTCTATATTTGAGAGAATGTGTGCAAGGGGGGGGGGGTGGTGAGGAAGGAACAGAAAGGGAAGGGAGTAGGACAAGCAGACTGCACTGAGCACTGGGCCCAATGCAGGCCAATACCAGGACCCTGAGATCATGTCCTGAGCTGTAACCAAGAGCCAGATGACCCACCCAGGTGCCCCTATATAAGACAGATAGACAGGAAGATATAGATATACATTTTAAGCACTCTCGTGTATAGTACTTAACTATGTGTCAGGCACTGTCCTAAACACTGCCAATATTTACTCATTTAATCCCTTTAACAATTCAACAGTAGATCCTATTATTAACCTGATTTTAAGGTGAGGAAAGAGGTACAGAGAAGTAGCTAACTTGTGTAAGGTCACAGCTAGCATGCACTGGGGCCAGGATTCACACCAAAACAGTATGATTCCAGAGACTGCTCTGACTTTTATCATAATCTATAGGTGAATAAAGAGGCATTAAGAAAAGCAGTGATGGGCAGCCCTAGTGGCGCAGCGGTTTAGCGCCACCTGCAGCCTGGGGCATGGTCCTGGAGACCCGGGATCGAGTACCACATCAGGCTCCCTGCATGGAGCCTGCTTCTCCCTCTGCCTGTGTCTGTCTCTGTCTCTCTCTCTCCCCCTCTCCGTGTGTGTCTCACATTAATAAATAAATAAAACCTAAAAAAAAAAAAAAAAAAAAGAAGAAAAGCAGTGATATGCCTTGGAATTAACTGTTAATAGGCTGCAACCAGTTCTGTGTACTAGTGCAACCATAGGCTCTAAAAGGCAGTCAGCCTGGGTTTGAAGTCTAGCTTTACCAGCTGTATGTCAGGGGCAAAATTCCTTAACATATTGGAAGTTGTTTCTTTACTTTGTAAAATACTATATACCCAAAGGATAGTTTGATTAAAACAACAACATACCATTGGTGTAGAGGCTTAGCATGGCATCTAGCATATAGAAAGCAAAAATATCAGTGGCCCCCCACCCCCAACCCTCCTTGCTGGCCTACTGCTGGCCTGCTGCATCACATGCCCAGGAACCCAGAAATTCACAGAAAATCCACACCTCCCACCCTAGAGACCCTCACCTGGGAGATGCTGACACCTGTGAGTCTCTCCACACTCTCTGGCAGGCGGCTCAGGATGTCCAGTACTTCTCCAGTCACTTTGGCCGCCCCCATGGCCCCACCTCCACTGGACACTAGTGTGATCTTATTGGCTGAGGTCAAGGGACCACTGATCTCTTCTGCCACCTGGTAGGTGAGAGATGCCCACTCAACACCTGTAGTCTGACCCTCCTAAATTGCTTTACGCTGGGCTTCAAGATCACTGATCATCTTCACTTTGTAAGGATTATCTTTCTTTACTTCGGTCACTGGGTTCTAATTCCTACCCCTCGTTTATGGTCCCCTAGTCTGTTCTCCCCAAGCCCCTCATTTCCCCCCACCCTACACTCCCTGGTTCTGTTCCTCTCCTGGTGCCCACACAACCTCCAGACCTGGGGCAGCTTCTCCAGCAGCATGTCCAGCTGAGCAGCCTCCTGGTACAGCTGGAATGCTTCTGCCTTCTTGGCCATCTGCTCGGCCTCGGCCCGGGCTCGAGCCCCGATGGCAAAGGCCTCAGCCTCCCCACGCATCTGAGAAGGGAAAGGGAGATTGTGGTGCTGATGGCTGTAGTTAAGGACAAGAAACCCAGCTCAAGCAGCAACTCCCATTCCCTCTGCAAGCCAGCAAGAGCCACCTCTTCACTCACCCTCACTGACTCCGCTTCTGCCTCAGCCTGCATAATTAGCTGGGACCTGTGCACAGAAAGGAAGAGGAGGGAGGGGCTGAGGAAGGGCAAAAGGCAGGCCCTGCTGGAGAGACAGAGGCTTCTGTAACCTGAGTTCCACAGGAGTTCAGGTAGTGAGGGCCTCCACTCTTCACCTGGGGGAGCCAGATGAGAAAGGAGCAGGATAGGGCTTGGGAGCGGGTGTTTACTTCTCTGCCTCAGCGAGGCGCTCCAGCTTGTAGCGCTCAGCTTCTGCTGGCTTCCGAACTCGGGCCTCCAGCTCCTTCTCTCGCCGGGCGATCTCCTGTTCCTGCACTGCCACCTGCTGGGCCCGCTCCACCACCTGCACCTGTACCCGCTGTTCCTCGATCTGCTGCTTAGTTTTGGCCACCTGGGAAGGAGCAATGCTCAACATCAGGGCTGAAGGTCCCAGGAACCACAGAGAAAAGCCAGGGCAAGGGCTCCAGGGTGAGATATAAAAACAGAGTAAGGGGCATCCCGCGTGGCTCAGCGGTTTAGCGCCGCCTTCAGCCCAGGGCCTGATCCTGGGGTCCCGGGATCGAGTCCCACGTCAGGCTCCCTGCATGGAGCCTGCTTCTCCCTCTGCCTGTGTCTCTGCCTTCTCTCTCTCTCTGTGTCTCATGAATAAATAAAATCTTAAAAAAAATAAAAATAAAAACAGAGTAAGGACATGAAGTCAGTCCCTGGTGGGTTCAGCCAGCCCAGTGGAGTCCATTTCCCATATGGATCCCAGTTGTGGCTTGGGGGATGGCCTGATCCTCCTCAGAGGTATCTTCCAGGCAGCCTGACCATCAAAAGCTGGCTAGGGCTGGAATCCAGTCCCTGTTCTCCCTCAGGCCAGGCTAAGTGTCCCTCTTTTTGAGCTCCCGTATTAGTCTATTTCTCCACAGCGTCCCCCTCTAGAGTCTGAGAACCTGCAGGGCTCTGATGTGCGGTGGCATCTTCCACCTCCAGTCACTTAAATCCATCCACTTCTCTCCATATGAGCTGCTGTAACTGTCTTGTAAGCCACCACCAAACTCGCCCTCCCTGCAATAGCTTCCTACTGGCTTTGGTGGTGGTGGGGCGTGTATATATCTCTTTTATCTTTTGTATATGATACAAACTCAAAAGAAAAAAAATGGACAATGAGAATCAAGGTTTCCTCTACTTATTTCCTCAAACTACCTTGTTCCTTTCCCCAGAGGGAAGCATTGTGATCAGCTTCTTGTGTCTTCTTCTTCCAGGGAGATTCTAAGCATTTACAAGACTGTACATATAGGATTCCTCTTCCTTAGGCAGATTTCATTTTCTTATTCCTGTACAGAGATCGGAAGGCTCTTGCCAAGATTTTGGTGAGGAGAGGTACCAGTAGAGGAACATGCTTCTTTCCTGTCCCACTGCTCCAGCTCAGCCATGTACCATCATCCCTGTGGGTCTTATCAATAGCAGAGATGACGCCCCTGCCTTTATTGCACTCATCTGTTCACCCCAGAGGAAAGGCTTCTGGATATGGCACCCTGTGCTGTCTTTGACCCTAAATTTGCAAACCAGTTCCAAACTGAGCTACTTGCTCTCTACCCCAGTGTGCAGGATCTCTCTCTATATTGGAGCCCCTCCTGCCTCCTTTGTTTAGGCATCCTTTTTGATGAAATAACCCCCAGTAGCTTCCTTGGTAGAAGTATATGGGCAATACATTTTTTGAGATCTTGCTTTTCTGAGATTTTTATTCTACCTTTCTCCTTGAATGACAATGAGATTGAGTACAGGTTAGAATTCATTTTCTATCAGCATTTTTGAAGGCACTGCTCCATGGTCTTCTAGCTTCTTGAGAAATCTGAAGTCATTTTGATGCTTGGCCCTGTGCAATCTGTTCTTTCTCTCTGCAAGCTTTTATATCCTTTCTCTGTTCTCCATGTTCTGAAATTTCACAGTGTAGTTGTTTTTCATTCATTGTATTGTGCATTCAAACAGTCCAATGTAGAAAGTATCAATCTAGAAAGTCATACCTTTCAGAACATTAAAAAAATTTTTTCCATTGGTGATTTTCCTACCATTTTCTTTGTTCTGTTCATACTTTATGATTAATAATCTGTAGACTAGGATTAATAAATTTATTAAAATCGGAATTTATTAGAATTAGATGAGTAAATCTGTAGATTTATTATAATTTCTTTCAATATGATTTGCCCTTCTCATTTCTGTCATCTTACTGATTTCTAAGAACTCTTTTTTTGTTTTCTGTTTTATGCTCTGATTTTCTGGATGTGAATTCTTCTGTCACTGAGAACATTTAAAAAAAAAATTTAAGCTTTCTTCTCCCTGCATAACCTCCAAATTGCTTTGCTGTTTGTGGTTCCAGTCTCGGACTTTAACATTGCAGGATTCCCTCATATATTAGGTAATCTTCGATGGCCTGCTCACAGTGAAGGAGGTCTAAAACACTGAAACCCAGCATGTGGTTGAGGCTTCATTCTAGGGTGATCTGGACAGGTCATCTGCTGAAGAACCTATGATTCAGGATCTTTGGATTGGTTGTGTTCCCCAGCACAGTTTTCTGATGACTTCTTTGGAAGATGGAGGGTCTTGGGCCCAAATGGGGTAAAGGAGTTAGGGGAGACTGTCAGCCTTTAACATTCAATGGTCACATTGTGCCCGTCACTGATAAAATGATTATGGCCTTATCGATTACTGGCTTCATCGATTACAATGGCTTTCTGGCTTCCAAAATGATACCATGCTTTCTCTTCATCCTGATGCTATTCTCTCCATCTGTTTTCGCCTTCTTCCTCTTTTCTGAAAATCACTCTGTCGTTTCAGTGAGGTTTTAGAGAGGGAGTGCAATGAACTGTATTGATTTAATCCATCATCTTTGAAAAAGCTTCCAACTTATCTTCCTGCATCCTCTCTTGTCTTCTGACCATCAATTCTCCACACAATAGTCAGACTGATCCTCGTAAAAATGTAAATTAGACCACGGCACCTCCCTGCTTAAAGTTCTCCAATAGCATTCCACTGGGCTCTGAATTCCCTTCTAAGTCTCCAACAGGGCCACTTGAACCCTATGACCTGGCCCTGCCTGCCTTGCCATCTCACTCACAGCATACCAGCCCCACCAGATCAGAATCCTCCTCTCTGTTCTTGGGATACATCAACCTCTTTCGTATCTCAGGGCCTTTGCAGACGATGGTCCTCTGTCTAGCCACATATGGCTATTTATATTTAAAATTAATTAAGGGATCCCTGGGTGGCGCAGTGGTTTGGCGCCTGCCTTTGGCCCGGGGCCCGATCCTGGAGACCCAGGATCGACTCCCACGTCAGGCTCCCTGCATGGAGCCTGCTTCTCTCTCTGCCTGTGTCTCTGCCTCTCTCTCTGTCTCTCTGTGTGACTATCATGAATGAATAAAATCTTAAAAAAAAAAAAAAAAAAACTTTTAAAATTAATTAAAATAAGTAAAATTTAAAATTCTGTTCCTCATATTTCACTAGCCACAGTTCCACAAGCCACATTTCAAGCACTCAACATCACTGCACAAACTTACAGCATTTCCATCATCACAGAAAATTCTATTTGAATAGCAATGGCCTAGAATGCTATTGGCCCACAACTCTACATTGCTGGCTCCTTCTCATCTTCCAGTTTATCTCATAAATCACTTCCTCATTGAAGCTTTCTTAGATCAGCCCCAACCTAATATAGTATCTCTCCACTGTTTTTTGCATCACTCTCTATATTTCCTTCATAGCACTTACACAAGATAATTAGAACCTATGAAAGTTATTTACTTGCTTTATTAGTTATTTCCTGTGTTAAAATGTAAGCTCCATGATGGCAGGAATCTTTTCTGTTTCATTCATGCTTATATCCTCACTTCTAAAACAATGCCTGAATGGGTGACGGGCACTGAGGGGGGCACTTGACGGGATTGAGCACTGGGTGTTATTTTGTATGTTGGCAAATTGAACACCAATAAAAAATAAATTTATTATAAAAAAATAAAAATAAAACAATGCCTGGTACATAGTAAGCACTTAATAGCTATTTGTTGAATGAGTCCTTATTTCCCAAGCACCCAGCACAAAGTCTGGCACAAAATAAAGAACTGGTAAAACTGGAACAGAGCCAAAACCAGCCCAATCCTTTAATTTGCAGAGGAGGAAAACCATATTTAGGTTAAGGACCACACAAGCTAATTTCTGCTATGTTAATGCTTCTCAAACTCCAATGTGTACATGAATCCCCTAGAGATTTTGTTAAGATACAGATTCTAAGGGCACCTGGCTGGCTCAGTCGGTAGAGCATGCAACTCTTGATCTTAGGGTCATGCATTCAACCCCCATGTTGGGCGTGGAGCCTACTTAAAAAAAAAAAAAATGCAGACTCTGATTAAGTTAGTAGAACTGGAGCTTCAGATTTTGTATCTAACAAGCTCCACAATGATGCTGATGCTGTTGGAAGGCAGACCACACTGAGGAAAAAGTGCTATGCCACACTCAATGACCTGTCAAACCACCAGGAATTTAACATCATAACCAGAGATGCTTTGTACTTCATTATCCTTTCAGCATATACCAACTCTTGGCAAAAACAAATCTCACACTATTGCTATCCTTTGCTTTCCCTAAAGTCTTAACGTATAGTTGATTCTCATTATTCATGGTGGATCTGCTCCATAAAGTAGCCAAAAATACTGCATTAGCAAACACTTATTTTGTTGTTAGGGGAAATATACGGTTAGGTTCCTATGTGCCCCTGTTCACAACATTTCGTCAACAGATCAGTATATGTCCTTGCTTTATATGTGTTTCTGATTAAAGATACCTTATGCAACATACATGGTTAATTCATTAACAATGAAGTCATTGCCAACAGTACTGTAACTCATGCCTGAAAGAAGCATGTCATTTCTTTATAAGGCATATTACAGCCTCTTTGCACTTAGGAACACTTAATGCTTTAGCGGGAGGCTTGGGGGTCATTTTAAACAGCAAAATCACCAACAAAGAGTACAAAAATGCAAAAAAATGTAGCAGTCACTATACGGTGAAAATGACAGTGTTTACACTACTGACAGTTTACACTACGAGAACTGCAACATGAGGCAGAACATCTCGTTCACCCTCAACTGCACATCAGGCAACTCAGATTTTTCAATGCTCTGTGCATGTCCACAAATGATCACAAAGGTGCCACAAGTACTGTTTCTGGGGTTACCAGTAAATTTTAGTGAGTAGGCAAAATCTCAAATACAGAATCTGTAAACAATGAGGACTGTCCATGCCTCCTCGCAGTATCAAGGGCTGCCCATATCTTACTTTGCAGGGTTCAAAGCCCAAGTCCCCATTTCCAAGTCCCCAAATGGCTGCTGTGAGCCCATGGGAAATCAGAAAAAGCTGCCCTTTCCCCTAGGTGGATGCGGCACCATTCACCTATGCCGGAATGCAGAGCATGGTGAACGGAGCACCAGCTGGACCTTAGCTCTGCTTTCCCCCTCATCCAGGGCCCTTGCCCAGTCTGCCCAAACATATGATCCCATCCTACTGACCATGTCCCTTCTTGGCCTCTGCTTTTCAACCGAAATGCTTAGGTCTTTCAAATCTTCCTCATATGGAGAAATTGGGTCAGAAATGTAGAGCCAGAATAAAGGGATTAGAGTTAGAACTTGGGAAAGTGTGGAGGGCTAAAATGGAGGGCTTGAGAGGAAATAACTGCCCAGTGTGAGAGGTCTGACCTGAAGCTGATAGGCCAGGTCAGCCTGGGCTCGGCGGGTGTTGACCTCGATGTCATATGCAGCCTTCTTTAGCTCATAGTCTCTCTGCGCCTTGGCCATCTCAATCTCACTCAGGTACTGAGCAGACACCTTTTCTTGCTTAGCTTTGGCTTCCTGTCCACACAGAGATCAGGGAGGAAGTTAGAGTAGGGAGAGGAAGGCCCCAAGGCAGAGAGCCAGCTCCTCACCAGGCTCCCCTGCCCATGGCCTCATCTCTTTCCTCTGCCAACCCCGCTCTCCAAGTCCTCACTCAGTCGTGCCCCCTTCCATCCCCATCTCCCACTGCATGCCCAAGAAGCCCATGGTGACCAAGTGAGCCCTCAAATGGGATTCAGCTCACCCGGATCCCAGCGTCTCTTTTGGCTTCTGCTTCCCCAATGCGAGCATCTTTTTGGACTTGAGCTGTTCTAGCTTTCCCTAAGGAGTGCAAATAGTCCTGAGGAAGAGAAGCAGCAATCAGAATCCTCAGGAGGGCTTAAGAGATAGGAGCAGGGAACTGGAGAGGATCAGCCCCACCTAAGTTTACCTGATCATCATGAATGTCCTTCAGGGTGTAGCTAACCACACTGATGCCCATGTTGACCAGGTCTGAGGAGGCCACCTTGAAAACTTGCTCTGAGAACTTCTGCCTGTCCTTATAGATTTCCTAGGGTAACAGAATGGTAGGAAGGAGGAACTGAAGCTCTCAGTCTTCTGGCTACTGTTTCCCACAGACTAGCTGGGTTCTTCAGGGCATCTCTCCCGGATCTTTCCCTGCCCTCAAGCCCACCTCCACAGTCATGTGGGCCATGATAGCCCTCTGGTGCCCCTCCAGAGTCTCCAGTGCAATGTGGGCAATCTCAGCCTCCGTTTTCCCCAGGAACATCTGGCAGGCAGCTGCCAACATCTCCTTGTTCTGCCCCTGGATTTTCACCTGTAACCAGAGCAGGGATAGGGAAAGTGTGGTGAAGCCCTCCTGAAGCCAAGTAGCAAGCGGGAAGAGAATGGAAGAGTTAAGTGCCTTGGGAGTCCCTGGAGAAGGTGAAACTTAGCAGAGAAATTTCTTTGTGGCCAGAGGTTGGGGAGGCCATGGTCAGAAGATTCTTAATGTCTGGGGACAAAGAAGGGGATGAAGGAATGGCCTTTGGGGGAAAAGGCTCTGAAAGCCTCACCTGGGCAATGCCAGTGACTGAGATGGGGACCCCATGGCGAGTGTAAACCTTTTCACTCTTGACATTGAGGGTCAGTGTGTTGAGAGAGATCCTACAGGAAAAAGAAGGAGTGGACAGTGAGGAAAACAGGACAGAGAGAAAACTGGGGTTCCCCTTCCTGGTTCTTTTCTACCTACCTCTGGATTTGCTGGATGCAGGGCAGGACAAAGACACGTCCTCCGGCCACCATGACTGGGGGGCTTCGGCAGAAACCTGCAAGGTGAGGGGGTAGCAGACTGCAGTGACAGGAGTAGTGCTAGAAAACGGAAGACTGAAAACGTGGGGTGGGGGTTGATCCCAAAAAGGAAATCTGGGAGTCGAAGAGGAGGCAGTCCAGGCCTTGGAAGGTAGCGCTGGGAATCACAAGTGGGGTGGTTGGCAGCCATGGGGAGGTCGCGGGAGGGTGCTGTGTGGACAGAAGGCCTGGACCCGGGAGCTGGTGGGGAGAAGGATAGGGGGTAGAGGCGGGACCACAGGGCTTGGGGGCACTGGCTGGGAAGAGAGCATTACTTACCAGAGACCACCATGGCCTCATTCGGGCCACAGGTGAAAAACATGGCTCAGGCTGAAGCTGGAGGAAGAGGGAGAGAAAGCCTTTGCGGGCGGGGTCCGGGGGAGTGCAAATTCTCTTTCCGGCAGTCTAGCCCCATCCCCAGCCACCAGGGCCCGGTCCCTCCCGAACCCATGGGTCCACTAAGGCATTTCCCCGTGAAGTCCCGCCGATCGCCAGGGCTCTCCCCCGCCGGCTCACGGCCACTTCCTGCTTTCAGGGAGGACGGTTTCTCGATCCTCGGATAAAGCGCTCCCGCGCCGAGAGGCCCCAGACCGCGCGCCGCCCTCCCCGGCCCTCCGCGGTCCGATTACCTCTCGGCGCCCCACCCGCCTCCCCGCACGCAGGCCGGGGGGCGCGGCGGATCGGCCCTCCAGGAGCGCGGCGAGCAGCGGCCGGGGATCGGCGGGGAACGGCCCTCCAGGAGCCCCCGGGGATCGGCGGGGGAACGGCCCTCCAGGAGCGCGGCTCCACCCTGCGGCAGCCGCAGGCCCGCGCCCCTCCCCCGCGGCCGCCCCGCCCGCGGCCCTTCCTCCCCCGGCGGCCGCCCCGCCCGCGCCCCCCCTCCCCCGCGGCCGCCCCGCCCGCGCCCCCCCTCCCCCGCGGCCGCCCCGCCCGCGCCCCCCCTCCCCCGCGGCCGCCCCGCCCGCGCCCCCCCTCCCCCGCGGCCCTTCCTCCCCCGGCGGCCGCCCCGCCCGCGCCCCCCCTCCCCCGGCGGCCGCCCCGCCCCCTTCCCGGCAGGCCGCCCCCGCCTTGGGCCCTCCCCCAACCGGGAGCTCCGCCGCGGGACGCGGGACATGACCTCCGCGGGCCTGGCAGCCGGGCCCGGAGGTTGCCTCATTTCTGGTTTCCCCCGCGGGACCTGGGAATCCGTACCCGGCTGCGTCCGGCCGCCCGGGGACGCGGCCCCCGCCCCCCCCGCCCCCCCCCGCTCGCCGCTGGCGCCTGGAGGCGGGGACTCGAGGGGGGAGTCGCCGCTGGCAGAATACACTCAGGACTACGGACTGGAAGTCGACTTTATTGGTGTTCACGGAACATACTGGGCGGCGCGCAGCCGCCCCCGCCGCCCCTCGACACCCCCGCCACGGTCTGGGGGCAACTCGGAGAAGACCGACGGCCGAGGACCTCGCCCCAGTGTCCGCCGAGGCCTCACAGCGGATCCGAGGAGCCGAAATCCCGGGGGGCGGAACACCAGCCCCCAAGCCCACTCCCAGCGGCGTCCGCGGCCCTCCGGGCGGGCTCCAGCTCCACGCGCCCGCCTCCGCCTCTCCCACGAAGCTCAACGAATACCGAGAGTTCTGCGTTTACAGCAGGGGGCACATCGCGCTCCCCTGCATAAGTTAGAATAAATATTAGACACCCCGCCATCACCTAGGGGGACATTCATAAATACGTATAAATATTAATTAGGATCAGTGAGAAATAAATTAATGACGCTCTTCCGCACCGGGCCTGGCCCCGGAGGGCCGCGGCTCGGCTCCGGCTCGGCTCGGCTCGGCTCGGCTCGGCTCCGGCTCGGCTCGGCTCCGGCTCGGCTCGGCTCGGCTCGGCTCGGCTCGGCTCGGCTCCGGCTCGGCTCCGGCTCGGCTCCGGCTCGGCTCCGGCTCGGCTCCGGCTCGGCTCCGGCTCGGCTCCGGCTCGGCTCGGCTCGGCTCGGCTCGGCTCGGCTCCGGCGCGGGCTGGCGTCTCTGCCGACGTGCTCTCTCTCCGCTCAAGTTGCCTCTCAAGTCCCAGTTTGGGATACGCTCTCGCGCACCAGGCACACCTGGTGTTTATTTGGGTTTTCCGGCTCTTTCGGGGGGAGGTGGGGAGCTCGCGTTAGAAGGCGGCCGGGTGTTGCTGTAGGAAAGTGCTAAGGTCCAGAGCGTAGTCCGAGGGCGCAGAGGTCAGGTTGAGGGGCTCGAGGACCGGGGGCGCCGGGGAGGGCGCAGGGGATGCTCCGCTGGGGACGTCCCCCCGGGCCAGGGGCGCCGGCACACCCTCCTCGGCCAGCAGAATCTGGCAGAAGATGACGGCGAGCAGGACGAACAGGAGCCTTTTGGCCGGGCTCGGATCCTCGGCCGGCAGCGGGCGCCGGACCTGGGAGACAAGCAAGGGGACAGGTTGGCGGGACCCCGCGTCGCCGCCCCCGCCCGCCGCCGGCTCCCGCGGCACTCACCACTCGCGGGTAGAGGACCCTACGGCTGCGCTTCCGATGCCCGCGGGACGCGCCGGGGCGCGCGGCAGGGGCCACCGCAGGCTCCGGGAGAGGATCGAAGGTGAAGATCTCGGGACCAGAGCCCCGCCGGGGTCCGGGGCTGGCGGACGAGACGGAGGTCGGAGCCCGCGGGACGGTCATGGTGGGGAGGGAGCTGCGGGAGCGACACATCGCGCGGCGAGCGGAGCGGAAGGCCAGATGCGGACCCGCGGCCGTGCCGAGCGCATTAAGGGCGCCTCAGACCTGGGCGGGTCCTCCTCGACTCCTCCCGCCGCCGGGAGGGATGGCCCGAGCGAGCTGGAAATTCCGACGGTTAAGCAAAGAGAGGGGGTGGAGACTTGGTCTGTGCACCGCCAGGCGCCCAAGTGTGTGTTTGTTGGGAGTGTGGGGGTTGTGAGTGGGGTGGGTGAGATCCCGGGCTGCAGGCACAGGTCAGGGCATGTGGCAACTAGGCAGGGACCGCCGGATAGCTTAGGAGATGGCTGGGCCACCGGCCCCATCTCTGGGGAGGCAGGAGGACTGACAAATCTGGCCACGCTGGGACGATAGCCACTCAGCAAAGTCAAGGAATTACAGTTACACACGCACATTTATACACTTGTAGGTACACACAGAAAACACACACACACACACCTCAAGAGGAAAGTAGTTACAGAAATAGCCAAGAAGACAGAAATGAACACATTAGTCCACCATGCTGCTGACCTCAGCACACATGTTGTAGGGACAAAAAGAACGTCCCTTCTTTCCTTCTAGCTTCTTGGGCTGGTCTAATAATTAAATTGATACAAGATAGAGTAACAGGAGAAAAGGAGGTTTAATTACATACGTCGGGAGCCTGGGAAGCCATGAGATTCAAAGGCAATAAGGCAATTGGGGGTTACATGCTATCTTGAGCTAAGGAATGGAACAGGAGCCTGGGGCTTCAAAGGGGAGGAGGGCAATTCACAGGAAGATAAGATGCTCTGAGGCAGATGTTTGTTCTGTCCTGATAAAAAGTTATCTGTGGTAATAGCTGTCTTCATAGTTCAGGTGCCTATCTAAATTATTATTATTGTTTTTTTAAGATTTATTTATTCATTCATTCAGAGAGAGTGAAGAGAGAGGCAGAGACACAGGCGGAGGGAGAAGCAGGAAGCCCGATGTGGGACTCGATCCCAGGTCTCCAGGATCACACCCCAGGCTAAACCTCTGCGCCACTGGGGCTGCCCCCTATCTAAATTCTTTTAGGCAGTTAAGGGAGAGGGGTAAAAAGCTCTTCTTGTGTGCTGGGTGTTGATGGCCGTCAGCACATACTGGGGTGGCCTGGTCTGTTCCCCTTTAACACGCACATAACACATGTGTGTGCGGGCACACACATACACAGAGCAAAGGGGCAGAGACTTCACAGGGGCAACACAACAGAGCTACTACCCACATAGATGTGTGCAGAAATGCTCACGTAGGGAAGGTGCTACAAAACAAAGGCAAGAGGTAAGCAGCCACCCAGATTTGTCCCTTGCCATCAGATTTGTCCCTTGTTATTTTTTAACGCAATTTATATGAAAAGAACATTTTAAACTGTGAGATGTTATTTAAGTGTGGTAGTGGTACTAAGAATTGCATATTTTCATAACTGCCTTAGAGGCAGCTCCTCATGGACACAGTTTAACATCCTTTGAGCATTTACTGGAGCCAGGCAGTAAAGGTCCTGTTGAAAGTACTGAGGTTGGTTTCAGTGTATGGGCTGATGAGTAGGGCAAGCCAGATTCAGCAGGCGGCTCACCCTATGCATGCAGAGGGGACCTGGACCCCGGACCTGGAGAACTCTCTGGAAGGTCTTCTTTTTTTTTTTTTTTAAGATTTTATTTATTTATTCATGAGAGACACAGAAAGAGAGAGGCAGAGACAGAAGCAGACTCCGTGCAGGGAGCCTGATGCAGGACTCGATCCTGGTTCTCCAGGATCACGCCCTGGGCTGAAGGCAGACATGCTTAACCACTGAGCCACCCAGGCGTCCCTCTCTGGAGGGTCTTAAGACAACTGAACACTAAGTGCAAAGGAGGAGGAGGGACCCAAAACAACGAATGTTCACGTCTGTCTAGTCAATAAGGCGAGGCTTCATGGAAGAGTGGCATTTGAGATGACTTTGAACAGTGGGTGGGATACCACAAAATCAGATGTGGAAGATGACTGTGAGGAAGAGAATGGGATCAGCAAAAGCCCTGCACTGGAAAAGTACAGGATGTGTTTGGGGAATTGCTAGAAAAACAATCTTACAGTAAGTTTCCTGTAAAGGAGTAGTGGGAAGTAATGATTCTGGAAAGGAGGGCAGAGTGTGGAGAGCTGAGCTGCGAGGCCAGACTAGATCCTGGATTCCGTGGATCATGAGAGATTATAAAAGGAAGGCAGTTCAAGCTGGGAACTAAATCAGATGCCAAGTATGCCCTGCATGGGGAGACACTGTAATAGGGGATCAGAGGCTACTGGAAATGTTCAGGTGGATGGTAACAAGGGCCGGAGATGGGCCATGGCAAAGGGAGCCAAGAGGAGGAGTGGCAGGAAGCAACTTTCCTAGCCTAAGACCACAGGGATTTAGTAATGACATGGGAATCATTAGAATCAGGGAGCATGGGGCAGCCCGGGTGGCTCAGCGGTTTAGCGCCGTCTTCAGTCCAGGGCGTGATCCTGGAGACCTGGAATTTAGTCCCACGTCGGGCTTCCTGCATGGAGCCTGCTTCTCCCTCTGCCTGTGTTTCTGCCTCTCTCTCTCTCTCTCTCTCTCATAAATAAGTTAAATAAATAAATAAATAAATAAATAAATAAATAAATAAATAAATAAATAAAATCTTAAAAAAGAAGAATCAGAGAGCATGGAGAGTTTGGGGTGCTGACTGTGAGAGCATGAAGGCATCAAGGCTAACTCCAGGGATTTAAAATGCATCTGGCTCAGGTCTTTACTCCAGATCATATTATGTCTGGTGTACACAGAGTACACATATGATCTCTTCCACCACAGGCTGTGTCACACATATGTCTGTGCCCTCCATAAAACCCAGCACACTGCCTTACATGCATTAGTTGCTCCACAGTCTTGTTAAACGAAGGCTGAAAATGCAGAACTATACACACACATATGGTATTCACCCCCTGGCTGTGTCACCCCAAGCTTTGAGACGTGGATATACTCTTTCAAACCCCACATACAAATTTACAGTATCTTTTTAAAATTTAATTTACAGTATATTAAGAACAGCTGTGACAATTATTACACACACATCAAACAAGGAACACCTAATGGCATTTCTCAACCAAGGATGTGTGGGATGCAAACAGGGACATTCCCACAATTGGGCTTCAATTGATACATTATTGCTGTATATACAACCGCTTCCTGGGCCTCTATGTCGCTTGATTTTACACCTATTACTACTGTCTAAATTCATGTGTTACCACACTTCTTCCTGACCAGCATAAAACACACCTCCACAGAGACATGTCCCTTCCCCATACGTGCCTTCCACACCTGCCATCATTGTTTTTACACCCAAGCAGTGAGCCTGCACCTACTTACACCCTTATTCCAGGGCAAGCTGTACACTACACAATGATTAGCATGAATACATGAACTACTTACATATGCGGATGGATGGCCCACATACAGGCTCACACAGATATAAATCAGGGGTGAGGGAGATGGTGATGATGGGAGAAGATGGCTTGGGGGGGCACCCAAGGTCAGGAATGCATAACTTGTTTATGATGGAAAATTTCTCTAGGGCAGGGGCAGGGGAGGGGAAATGAAGTGGGATGTCAGGATCTTATTTCACCACTACCTCCCACATCTGGAATCAGGGCCTCCAGCTGGGCCTAGTTATCTTCACTGTCCTCCTGGCACAGAGAGACCTTTCTTTGTGGCAAGACCAGAATGGGACAGAGAAGAACCAGAAATCTTAGACTGCTCATCATTCCTTCTCAACCAATGTCATCCCTGTTCCTGCTACCCTCAGAGAGCCAAGGGTCTGCATTACCCCCTCCTTGCCATGCAGGAAGCTAGGGAAAGGTTGAGAGTGAATCATTAAGCCAATGAAAGGTTGTGGTGGGGGATGGGGGTGGGGTGGGGGTAGAGCTGGAAGATGAGTTAAGGCCAGGAAGGACCAGGGGCTGAGACCAGCAGCTGGACCAGTTCTCACTGCCCTAATCCCGGGGAGACAGGCCTTTGGCCCCATTCCATTTCACTGCTCTCACTGTTCCTCATTTCCTCTCCATCTTCCCCAAGATTGCCAATGCTCCTTCCTTTCCCTCATTTGACCTGTGATCTTGACCTCCCACCAACGTCCTTCTTAGCCCCTTGTTCATGTTCTTAGAACTCTTGCTACAGTGGGGCATCATTTTATGTATTTTTATGTATGTTGTTGTTTTGTGTCCCCCCACTGGAATATAATCTCCATAAATAAACAGGACCACATCCACTCTTTTTCTCATGATATCTTGGTAGTATCTCCAGTACTTGGCCTTTCACCTAGTAGGGGATTAATGTGTATCCTTAAAAACATCCCCTCTGAGGAGCTACCCCTCAGCCTTGGAAGTGTCTGTTACCCAGCTGTGTCCTTTCAGAGGCCCCCTCCTGGGTTCAAATGCTTCCTCTTCAAAGATGGGATGCGGGATGCTCAACCATGGCACAGAAGGATCTGCCATTAAATTGAGAATAACTGTGCAGGTGATGGATGGCAAAGCACTGGCCCTCCTTGGCAAAGGAGTGAATCTTGCCTGATGGCCCACCTAGATAACTGCTGCATTGCAGACCAAAGTCTAGAATGGGGGATGAGGGTAATGGGAACAAGACAGATATTTGGAAGTGGGAACATTTGAAAAGGGGAAACAGAGGTCTGGAGTCAGGGTGCTCAAGAAATGGAAACTAAAACCTCAGCTATACCCGGCATTTGGTAGATACTCAGTAACTTTGTTGACTTGAGATGAATTTGTGATAGAAAGGAGGCATGGTGTAACAAAAAGAGCATGTTAGGATCTGGTGGTGTTAGAGGAAACTAGCTTTAAATTCCAGCTCTGCTACTATTAACTACATGATACTGGGCCAGCTACTTCGTCTCTGAAAATGTCTCCTCTATTGAAAAGTGGGCATATTGGCTTTAAGGTTATTGTGAAGATTAAGGATACCAAGTGGACTGCTCCTAGGCACTTCCGTGAGGGCCATTATTATGATTATACGAAGAGGAGCTCCTTTGGAGACGAAATGGGCAGCAGTGAGCTAACCCAGGAGTAGGTGACCAGGATGACAAATAGCCTTCAAGTGCTAAGATCATCAGGAGATAGACTTTCTCTTTCTGTTTTCATCCCCCCTTCCTTCCCTCTCCAACTCAGGCAGGTTTTGTGGCTTTTGCTTTTCTCCAAAGAAGCAGAGACTTCTGCATTCCTAGTTCTTGTTGAGCCAAAGTGACTGATTTTAAACTGATTTTTTTTTTCCCTTGGCCCCATGCACACACATTCTAGCTGGAACAATTCTTGCCAGAGGCATGTAGGGTACGGTGGTGTGGTGAGTTCTTGGCAGCAAGTTAATAAATGACCATCAAAGACACCCATTAGGACCTTAGGAGGGTCAAGATCAGTCCCTGCCAGTTTCCCCTGATGCAAAAGGAAGGCAAGAGTGCCTGGAGCACCAACGCAAGGTCACAAGAAAACATAGTATCCCCTGCCCCAGGATGTAGTTTGGCCCGTCCTAGCTCAGCCCAACTCAACCAGAATTCCCTGGAGGCTGCTGGGAGAGATGGGGAGCTGGGAAAGGGTGCAATGTGCCTGTTCTGCCAACACAGGCTTCCCAGGGCCTGGTATTGTAGCTCCTCCCTTTGGCCTCTCAGTTTCCTACCAGATAATAACTCCATGAGAGCAGGATTTTATCAGTCTTGTTCACTGCTCTATAGTCAGTGCCTAAAACTGTGCTTATCCATCATTACAGGCTACTTGAAAAGGCTAGAAATGTAGGGCCCTTTAATTTATTAATGTTACAGAGCTGTTCATGTGGGAAGCAGCTTGTATCTCACTGTAGAACGCTCCTACATCAGCATTAGAGGGTATGATTGTGATTTAACTCAAAGCATAAGATGGGCGGTAGGGGAGGAGAAAGTGAAACAAATAAAGTATTTCCCCCTTTGTCCTGCCTTTTCAGACACCCTGCATTTACTGGATGAGTTGATCTGTAAAGTCAAGTGCTTAGATTAAAGGCTCTTTGATGTCTTTCCCTCCTCTGTAACCCCATGATTCAGCAATGTCTCCCATGGGTTCTCAAAAGTTAAACTAAGCCTTCCTTCTACTTCCAACACTGCTGCCTTTTCTTTGAAGGTTGGAAGAGGCCTCTGGGGGCGGGATGAGTGTTCCTGACCCGCCTGTCTCCAGTTGCTGGCCCATCTCCAGCTGCTGGCCTGCCTGGTAGTATCGCGTGTTAGCACTAGGCTTGACTGGCTGCCAGGGGGTGAGCCCTGGAGTGGTTTTCTGGGAAGGGTAGGTGCCTGTGTGACTCAGAACCAAGTTAGGGAAAAAACATGCTCACTCGATCTCTGGCACCCTCCTGCCTGGCCTGACTTTGATCATGAGCTCATGAAAGAGGAAGCTGGACCAGGCAGACAGTAGCCCTGCCTTCCCTCATGTTTTCTCTCTATGGCCTCACAGATTCCCTGGAGTGTCTGGGCCTCATGTTGTCATCATCCTGGCTCTGGGGCAGCCCTGACCCTTCTATGAGAGTCTCCCTTCCCAGCCTGGTCAGGTTTTTCCCCAGGTTGGAAATCCCACCCAGCACAAAAGGGGATTGCTCACCAGGGGAGGCTGAAAATGCTGTGTCCCTTGGGTCTGTTGATTTGTACCGTGAACCATGACTGTTTAGGTTTGCTCCTGTAACCATTGTATGGTGGTTACAGGTCTGAAATAGACCAAGTGGTGCTAATCCTGGGAGCCTGAACTAAGGGGTTGCTTGGGAGCTAGGGTTTCCCAGTTCAGGAAGACATACAGGGTGGTCCCAAAGTACTGGGCAGCTGAGCTACCCTCAGGGCTGCTTTATACTGAGACTTATCTAATACTTTTGGCATGCAGAACAGTCCACTACCAGAGAGGCACATTTTATTTCAGTGTATTTTATGACAAGGATGGGCCACAAAGAACCTTCCTAACTCTTTTTCCCACAATCCATCTTCTTTGTCTTCCCCAGAGCTTTCTTGTTAAAAGATAAACTTGACCAAGTCAGTGTCTGCCTAGCAACTCTGTGCTTCCAGACTTTCATGGGTCTATACTGGCTTCCCAACCTGAATCCAGGCTTTCTCTCTCAACTCTTCCAGTGCTTTCCTGCTATCCTGAGATACAGCACTACATCTGGTTTTGTGCTTTTTCTCACATGTGCCAAACTCTTACGTATTGGACCCTTCACATATGTGGTTTCTTCTTATTTTTCCTCTCCATTCTCCTGAGAAAACCCTGCCCTGACTCCTGCATGTAATATTAGTCCATCTACTTTGTACTTCTTGAGGCATCAAACACAGTTGATCATTTTTATTTTTTAAAGTATTTATTTGAGAGAGAAAGATAGCACTAGCAGGAGAGGGAGAATCTCAAAAAGATTCGCTTGCTGAGCTCGGAGCCCAATGCAACACAGTGCTTGATTTCACAGCCCTGAGATCATGACCTGGGCTGAAATCAAGAATTGGTCATTTAACTGACAAAGCCACCCAGGTGTCCTGTCTGTTGAACTTTCTAATTGCCTGGACCTGCCATTGCCCTTTTTGGTCGCCATCACCAGACATTGTGGTGCAGCCATTTTGATGCCGGGAACCTTTTGACGAGGCAAAAAAAGGTTATTAAATTATCAGCATTTAGGTGTGCCTCCATGGCTCAGTCGGTTAAGCATCTGCCTTCGGCTCGGGTCACGATCGGGAGTCCCAGGATGGAGCCCTGTGTCAGGCTCCCTGCTTGGTAGGGAGTCTGCTTCTCCCTCTCCCTCTGCTCCTCCCCCAACACACACACACACACACACACACACACACACACACACACACACTCTATCTCTAATAAATAAATAAAATTTTTTAAAGAAATTGTCAGCACTTAAAATCAGAAAAAAATGCATAAACCAGATATTTTCAACCTATTCCTATGGGTTGTGATCATCCTGTTTCGGACTCCCACTCTTTCACAGAGAATTTGCTAGTGCTTAGTGATATTGTCTTTATTAAAAGCCAGGCACGTTGAAGTATAGTTTACGTATAGTAAAATGCATCCTTTATAGAAGTACAGTGTGATGAGTTTTGACAAACTCATACATTGTACAAATGTCACTACAATCATGATACAGAATATTTCCATTGCCTCACAAAATTCCTTATGCCCCTTTGTGGTCAGTACCCTCTCTCTAGTCTCAGCCCCTGGCAACCACTGATCTGATATTCATTTCTGTAGTTTTGCCTTTTCTAAAATGTCATATAAAAAAAACTATGCTAGGCACTCTTTTGTGTCTGAATTCTTTTGCTCAGTATAATATCTCTGTGATTTACCTGTGTTCTTGCATGAATCAAGATCTTTCCTTTTGATTTCTGAATTGTATTCCATTGTATCAATATACTACATTTGGCTACTCATTCACTGTTGGTGGACGTTTGTGTTTTTTTCTTCTTTCTGGCTATTATGAATAAAGCTACTATGAATATTTTATACAAAGCTTTTTGTGGACATGTGTTCTTATTTTTCTTGTGCTCTTATATTTTCTCTGTAAGAGTAGTATAATTAGGTATGGATTTAACTTTACAAGACATTGCCATGTTGTTTTTCAGAGTGGTTTATCATTTTATTCTTTGACAGGACTGTTTAAGGAAGCTACCTCAAAGCATCTCTGTTGCTGGGGCGCTGGTTGGCTCAGTTGGTAGAGCATCCAACTCTTGATCTCAGGGTGGTAAGTTCAAACCCTACTCTGGGCTAAGTATAGCTTACTTAAAAAACAAAATAAAACAAACAAAAAAATCCCTGTCTACCAAATCTGCCAAGTGAAAATGATTTCTTCATCGGAGAACAGGATCTCAGGTTACCTCAAGGGACAGGGATGGGCTGGAATGCAACTAACTCCTTGGTTAGCAACCTATCCCTTAAAGAACTGGCATGTTCTCGGGGTGCCGCAGTAGTTTCCCTTGGAACTGCAGCAGCTCCAAGAACACACCTTGCCTGCCCCCCAGACCACCCATGGCTTGGTATCTGTCTGCCTCGCTCCCCACTCAGTTTCTGCTATATGGCTCTGCACAGGTCGCATGGCACCATGTAAAGTAACTTGAGCTCATACTGCCATTAGGCACTGTTCTTTCTGACTACTATACATAAATCAATTCATTAAGCCTTCACAAACCCTATTATTATTATTATTTTAAAATTTATGTATTAATTTATTTGAGGTGGGTGGGAAGGGGCAGAGGGAGAATGAGAATCCCGAGCAGATTCCCCTATGAGCGTGGAGCTGGACACAGGACTCAATCTCACAGCCCTGAGATCACGACCTGAGCTGAAATTAAGAGTCCAATGCTTAACTGACTGAGCCACCCAGGTGCATCCCTACTATTATTATTTATACCCTCATTTTACAGATGAGGAAAATGAGACAATGAAGCAGCTCACTTTCCCAAGACGGCATAACCATAAAGTAGTAAGAGTTAGATTGGAACTCTGGTCTACCTCATTCTGAAGGCCAACAATATGGCATATTGGTCAGAGACGGGTCTGGAGCTAGTCTACACTGGTTCAATTTCATGTTCAAGTTTGTATTTATAAGCCTCTGAAAGGAGGGCTATTATAACATCTGTTTTATAAGTGAAAAGAGGCATTACACAGCAGGAGACCGGCAAGGCTGGAATTGACATGCAGGAAGTTTGGCTCCAGAGACAGAGCAACCAACCTCTATGTTTTCCTGTATCTCAACAATCCTCATTATTTATGTTATTATTTGTTTTTTGTTTAACAATTATTTTGAACTTTTTTTTAAGATTTATTTATTTATTTGTTCGAGAGAGAGAGAGAGAGAGAGAGAGAGGCAGAGACATAAGCAGGCTCCATGCCAGGAGCCCGACGCGGGACTCAATCCTGGGACTCCAGGATTACGCCCTGGGCCAAAGGCAGGTGCTAAACCGCTGAGCCACCCAGGGATCCCTATTTATGTTATTATTTGGATCGCTGCCCTGGTTCTTAGTGTCTTTGGGATTTTATACTGTCCTGACATTTGCGTCCTTGCTTGTGTCTTACTTTCAAACTCTGAATGTGTTGTGTACTCGGTCCCCAGGATAGAATAACCTCGGTGGGCAGCCCTGTTGGCCATATCGCTGGCCTCTTACCAGCCCTTGAGAACTGCTTCTAGGTCAGGCAAGGTTCCAATCCAGCAGGTGAAGTCAGGGAGGTAAGTTATCTGCAGGGTGACCCATGTCTAAGAAATCTACTCCAGCAACGTATCTCAAAAGGATAAGGACTTAAGATCACCTCAAAGGATTATTTGCTTCCCTAAATAAATTTTGAGCTGTTTCAGTGGAGACTATCAATTGAACCCACTGTCAGGGCTTACTACTGTGCCCGACACGTATTAGGTACTCAATAGGTTTTGCTTGAATGATGAATGAATGAATGAATGAATGAATAAATAAAGAGACCAACATTCTTAGTTTAGCTCTGTGCTGTTCCATAGGGTAGCATGTGACTATTTAAATTTTAATTAAAGAAAATTTAAAATTCCATTTTTCATTTACATCACCACATTTCAAGTACACAGTAACCACATGTGACTAGTGGTTATCCTATTGGAAAGAGCAGATATAGCACAGAAAGTTCTATTGGAGGGGCAGCCCGGGTGGCTCAGCAGTTTAGTGCTGCCTTTGGCCCAGGGCCTGATCCTGGAGACCCGGGGATCGAGCCCCACATTGGTTCCCCGCATGGAGCCTGCTTCTCCCTCTGCCTGTGTCTCTGCCTCTCTCTCTGTGTGTCTCATGAATAAATAAATAAAATCTTAAAAAAAAAACAAAACAAAACAGGAAAGTCCTACTGGGCAACACTAGGTTAGACGATGAGGTGAGAGAAGGAAAAATGGTGCATAGGGAAAACATTTATCACAGGCTGATGGCTCTACCTTGCTTTCAACACTTTTAAAACAGCCTAGATCAGTTCTCTCTCATTAGATTTTGCATACTGCCCATTCAGAGGTCTAGGAATCACTTCAGAAATCTGTTATTAAGAAACATATCTCAGGCACCCTGGGTGGCTCAGTGGTTTAGCACTGCCTTCAGCCCAGGGCATGATCCTAAAGACCAGGGATGGAGTCCCACGTCGGGCTCCCTGCATGAAGCCTGCTTCGCCCACTGCCTGTGTCTCTGTCTCTCTGCCTCTCATGAATAAACAAATAAAAATCTTTAAAAAATATATGCCAAAAAGAAAGAAAGAGAAAGAAAGAAAGAAAGAAAGAAAGAAAAAGAAAGAAAGAAGAAAGATATCTCTGATCATATCCATGACCCAAACTTCTGAGAAAAACAAGACAGGAGATTGAAGGAGGAACTAAAACCACAATGTTCTGTCATTGGCCACAGGGAACTCACCCATGCAGGATGCTTTGTGCCCATTATCTCACCTCGTCATTCCAACAGCCTGTAGGACACAGATGGGCAGTGAAGATAACTGGCCGAAAGTCATGTACTTGTGAAATGTTGGAAGTGAGTCCACACTCAAAACATCAGTAGATTGACTGACAAATGTGTTCCGACTAAGAGCAGCAGAAGGCAGAAAGATGGATAAAATATGCCTCAGGAAGCTTATAACCCAGTGAAGGGAAAATAAGAGAAACACACAAGGACTGCCTAACCACACACACACACACACACACACACACACACACACACGTATTTATACATAAATACGGGGGATCCCTGGGTGGCGCAGTGGTTTGGCTCCTGCCTTTGGCCCAGGGCGCGATCCTGCAGACCCGGGATCGAATCCCACGTCGGGCTCCCGGTGCATGGTGCTTGCTTCTTCCTCCGCCTGTGTCTCTGCCTCTCTCTCTCTCTCTCTGTGACTATCATAAATAAATAAAAATTAAAAAAAAATTTTATACATAAATACGTTTGTACACTAATATGTATATATTATATACATTACATGTATGTGTAGACACATACACACATGTATATACACACATACACACATAATACACACTAACTAAGATTTGTTTGGTATATTAGAACTTACAAGTACTTTTCCTAAGCAAGTCACTGTGATGAATGTCAAATGAATGGAATGTTGATACAGAAAGCAAGCGTTCTAGGAATTTAGAGCACAGTGAGATCACTGCAGGGTGGGGTGAGGGGAGCAAGTTTTGATGGAGGCACAGAACTAGCAAGAATTCTGGACAGTCCTGCAAACCTGAATACAACTTCTGGCTTCCATGCTACAAACCTTCAGATTCTTCATTGCTTCTAGTTTTTAATGAGATGATTATAAATTCGTTTTTCTTTCCAGAGGATAAAATGCTGATGGAGTACTTAGTGGTCTGTGCTTTCTTTCTGATCCTCCATCTAAATGATCAACATATTAAAAACAACAACAGGGGTGCCTGGGTGGCTCAGTCAGTTAAGTGTCTACCTTTGGCTCAGATCATGATCCTGAAGTCCTGGAATTGAGCTGCACTGGGCTCCCTTCTCACTGGGGAGTCTGCTTCTCCCTTTGTCCCTCACCTCACTCATGCTCACTCTTACTTTCTCTCTCTCTCTCAAGTAAATAAAATCTTTTAAAAAAATGCGACAGCAACAAACCTCCCACACATTTTATGCAATTCTAGAAACATAGAGTAACTTTGATACTCTACATGTAAAAAGATTTGAGTTGCCTTTACTTAATTACCTTATGATAAGCATCCAATGGTTTAGCTCTGACACCTTACTTAATACTCAGCGTTATGTAATGACAGTTCTGCCTATAATTCTTGCGGTGTAGAATGCATAAAACTCCAGCCAGCCCTATATTCTGACTGGGCTTGCCTCAGTTCTTACATAATCATAGCCACCTCCTTGTTGGTGGTGATTTAGAAATATCTTTCCAAAGTTCTGTGCACCTTGCCTCAGCTACCTGTAATTTTTCCTAAAGCTTCTGTCTTTCTTCCTTTGGATTTCTTCAGTTTCAAGTCATAGAAACTCATTATGGCTAATTTAAACAGAAAACTTGAGTGTTGGAGGGTATTAGATAGCTCACAGAATCAAAGGAAGGCTAGAGAACCAACCAGGCTTAGGGGACACAGCAATGAAGGTAGCTCTAGGGGATTCAATGGCAGGAATCAAGTCTTGCCCTTGCCACCTGCTGAAACAAATGAATAAAAATCAGATTTTTCCATCTCTCCCATTCATGTTCATCATTCCAAGCCCCAGTAGAGAAACCTGGTTAGCCTAGTTTAGGCAGGAGCTAGATGAAAAAAGGACACCTAACCTGACCGTCATTATGACCACACAGAGGTAATTCCCCAATGAATCCAGTGACTGCTGTCAGAGGAAGGGAGAGTGTGTGCTGAATGATCAAACCTTCATATCTTCCATACCCCATTTTCTCTTCCTGACCTCAATTTCCTACCTTTTAAAATTTTCCACAATAGGGATAACCCACATATCTGCCTAAGGTTATAGAAAAGATATTTTTTAAAAGTCCATTTGTGGGGATCCCTGGGTGGCTCAGTGGTTTAGTGCCTTTGTTCGGCCCAGGGCGTGATCCTGGAGTCCCAGGATCGAGTCCCACATCAGGCTCCCTGCATGGAGCCTGCTTCTCCCTCTGCCTGTGTCTGCCTCTCTCTGTCTCTGTATCCTTCATGAATAAATAAATAAAATTGAAAAAAAATCCATTTGTATTGGAATTTTCCCCAAAAGGTGTTAATGGTTGGAGAAGTCTGGCCTTGCCCCTCAGAAGTTTGGTAGGAGGATTAAAGAAGGTAATGTAAGAAAAATGCCTATTACAGTGCCTAGCCTGTAGCAAGCTCTGTTAAACGTCATTGCCATCCCAGCCCTTCCCCAGTAATTTGCAGGAGCTGGCTTATACCAGCTCACAAGAGCTAATCATTCTCTTTTGGGGATTTTTGTGAGCCAATTGACATAATATTGGTAGTTTGAAGTTGACCTTAATAAGAATATGTACGCCATGGACATTGGAAATGTTGCAAATGAGGGCTTGCCCCATACCCTACCCTGAAAGTAGTTATTAATCATTAACCAGTACACCAATGCATCTACTTCTTTCTTCGCAAAATGTGAATAGAACCATGAAGGACTGAGCTCCAGTTAGGATTAGATTCAGCTGTGAGTAAAAACAACAATAACAACAGTGGCTTACAATATATAAATTCATTCCCTAGATTGAGGTAGGTCATTTGGGCTTGGCTCACCATCTAATTTGTTGCCTCACCATCCTCAATACATGGCTTTTACTTCGTGATCTAACATGGCTATGGTAGAGGCCAAGGGCCAGCTGCCCCAAGTTAGGCCAGTTTGGCATGAACATTATTTTGAGTTAAAAGCAATCAAAATACAGCCAATTAGGAGAAGCTCTTCAACTCTCCCTTGTTGCCTGCTTATACCAGAGAGAGCTCTCTTGTATCAAAGAGAGCTATTTAACAGAGATTCCTCTTTACTGAAGAAACTTATCTGCAAAATAGAGAGATCTTTGTTTTCCAAATATTTTTCACCTTCCGGTTAATGGTCTTTCACTCCTTTGTATCCTTAAACACTAGCTCTCTCTCATATAAATGTCATGTTGCCTCATTGTCTTTGGAATTTTATGTCTGTGTGGATTCCCTGTATGTATACTATTAAATTTGGTTTTCTCCTGTTAATCTTTCTCATGTCACTTTGATTCTTTGTCCACCTAGAAGGACCTTGAAGGACAGAGGAAATTCTTCTTCCCTAACACTGCTCAAGCTCCACACTACAGCCAGTAGGGAAGAGAAAGGGAAACACACTCTCTCCTTTCTATTAAGGCCACTGACAGAAGTAATGTGCAACATTTCCACTTCTATGAAATAGGTTGAGGTGAAGTCACTTAACCACATCTAGCTGAAAGGTTGGCTAGAGCATGTTTCCCAGATGGAAACTGGAAAGAAAGAGTGAATGGATATCGGGAGGCAACTGGCCATTCCTCTTGTCACAAGCTAGAACCCAGGACTTGACCTTTACTGACTGCTGGCTTATACTCATAAAACTTTGTCCCACATTTTTCCTTAAGCTCTTTTTTCCAGCTTCTTTCTCTTTCTCTCTTTTAAAGATTGATTTATTTACTTTTAGAGAGAGAGAGCAAAAGAGAGAGTGTGCATGTGCATGGGGGGAGGGGCAGGGGAAGAGGGACAGAGAGAAACCCAAGTAGCAAGGAGCTCAATGTGGGCCTCGGTCTCATGACCCTGAGATCATGACCCAAGCCAAAACTAAGAGTGGGATGCTCAGTTGACTGTGCCACCCAGGCGCCCCTCCAGTTTATCACTTAACTTGGGCAAATGGAAAGCAAAACCAACTTTCAAGCAATAGCAACTGTCCCATCAGGACCTCCCACTGGCCCAGACTACCCAAACCAGTTTGAGTTTAGCTTCTGGGTCACATCTGCACAGTTGGATGATGGAGTGACCTCTAAAATTACCTTCAATTACTTACCTTTACCTCATTATAATACTAAAACCTCCACCCAAGGAAGAGCCTCAGTCTCACTCATACAATATACAATGCATGTATAGGCATATTTCCTTAAGGCTCATGCATGACCTTATGCCTGCCTTTACATTAGATGACAAGGCTTCCCTATCTAAATATTCATCCTAACCATAAATAAAGGAGCCCGTCACCCTTGCTCAGGGAGTCATATCTTTGGAGGCTATTCCCCATGATCTCCCTACTTGCTGCAAATAAAGTTTTCTGTGTGGGACAACCTGGTGCAGTTTCTGATTCACCAAGGAGTGAACTCACATTAGTTCTGGTTATACTCTCACTAATGGGCAGGACTTAGGAAAGTATAAATGAGAGGGGAAAGTCATGCTGGTATAGTAGAAATGTGTGTGGTTTCTGGAACTTTGAAGGAGCTGGCTGGAATAGAAACCTAGAATACTGAAAATGAGATTAAATAAACAAGATGGAAGCCAGATCTCAGTGAGTCCAGGAAAGAAGACCAAAGGATCTTGATCTGGTACCACGAAAAAGAGGAGGCATTAAAGTTTTGGGTAGGGAAGCTGTACAATCAGAGGCATTTAAAAAATTTTAATCTGGCACTTACATGCTAGACATGTTGAAGGAGGGTGGAAAAACAGGAAGCATCGGGCAGGGTGGAGGGGAGACAGATTTCACAATCCAGCTGTGAAGTAGAAGTACATCTGAGGCATTTGCTAGACAATGTGTTCAGATTGATGTCTGGCCTGATAGTGAGTTTCAGGGCAGGGTGGCCAAGACACGGCATTTATAGAGTAAACATAACAAACCTGCCTTGGTAGGAGTTTTTGATTGGGTCACTTAGAAGCAGAACCTGGTGCGGGACCAGGAAAAGGAGAATGAGGGAAACGGGATGGCAAAGGGGAAGAGGGCGAGTAAAGGTGTGCGCCGAGCCCACTGAGAGGCTTTTGGCACAAATGGCAAAAGGGTGGGCTCCAGTTACAAACAAGTGGGCTGGTGCTTTGTAGCCCTACACCAGGCAGTCATTGACTCAGGTCTGTCCAGAGTATGTGTAAGGGAGGAAGACTCGGTTCCCCTTTGGTTCCAGGGTAATTCATTGACCAAAAAAGGAGGACAGCTATGTGTGGTTATTAGACCACATGCTTGTGAGTGATGAGTGGATCAGCTGCTAAAAAGGATCTGAGTGAGGCCCAGGCAGCATCCATTGCAGTGGGCCCATTTTGGGAGTGTTGGATTTGAGGTTTGGTATATGACTAGGGGGAAATGGGAGCTACAAGACAGGAGTTCACAGAGAAGAATGGGGCTAGCTATGCAGATCCTGGAGTAAGGGACTCTGGCACACAGATGGTAGTTTCAACAAGAGGAAACGAGCTCTTTGAGGGCCATGGATAGAGAGAGAGAGGAGCAAGCCCTTGGAAAGGAAGTTGGCTATACCCTAGAGGGAAGGTGGGTAGGAGAAGAGGAATCAATGAATAAAACAAGGGGTGGCTCAGTCAGCTGACCATCTGCCTTTGGCTTGGGTCATGATCCTGTGGTCCTGGGATCAAATCCTACATCAGGCTCCCTGTTTGAGGAGAGACTGTTTCTCTGTCTCCTCCCTGCTTGTGTGCTCTCTCTCAGTCTCTCTCTCTCAAATGAATAAATAAAATATATTTTTTTAAAGATTTTATTTATTTATTCATGGGAGACACAGAGAAAGAGGCAGAGACACAGGCAAAGGGAGAAGCAGGCTTCCTGCAGGGAGCTGGATGTGGGACTCGATCCCAGGACCCCGGGATCACGACCTGCCAGAGGCAGACACTCAACCACTGAGCTACCCAGGTGTCCCTAAATAAAACCTTTTAAAAAAAAATTTTTTTTTTAATGATTAAAACAAGGCATAGATCAGCAGAAAGGTTGTTAGTGTGGTAGTTGAACTTATCACGGGAAGTCAAGAGAAGAAGACGTTGAGGAAGAATGAGTATGGAAAAAAAGTTGAGTTGTTTTTTGTTAGTTCAGATGTTGTTGGTGGCCATTGAGGGGACAACTTCACTGCAGAACTGAGTTAGAAACTACGTGGCGAGAGCTAGTAATGCTTTCCATATTTAATGCCATTCCATTCTGGTTCTAAATTCCTCCAGGGCACTTCCTGCTCCAGTTGATATGTGCTCATTCTTGCTTGTCCTAAGGTTACTCTATGTTCTAGTTACCTAATGTTGCCTCACAGATTACCCCAAGACTTAGTAGCATGAGACACCCTTTGTTACGTTCATGAGTTCTGTGGGTTAGGAATTTGGATGGAGCCCAATGGGGATGGCTTGTCTCTGTTTCCTGATGTCGGGGGCTGCAGCTGGAATACTCAAAACCTGAGAACCAGAGTCATCTGCAGGATTTTTTGCTCACGCATCTGACCGTGGATGCTGTCTATTGGCTGGGGGCCTCAGTTTCACTCCTGATGATCTAGATGGATTTTTCCTGCGTGGTGCCTGGGTTACTGAAAGAAAGAAGCAGGCATGAACTGTATTTTTTTTACGACCTCATCTTTTTTATGATCTATATTGCTCGCCCTGTACCCATTGGTCAGTGTAGCCACAGCCCCACCCTGATTCTGTAAATGACCCCACCCTGGAGTCTGTAAAACTCCAGAAGAGCATGAAGGGGAGGCACTCATCTTTGGAAAATGCAATCTGCTATACTCTGTTAGAGCTCTCCATTTGCTTCTTCTGAGTGGCCCCTTTATTCAACAACCATCAAAAATAACAGCAATGGAAAGAACTACCTGAGGCTTAGAGGGGTAAGTGTGCTAGCCCAGATGACTCAGCAAGAGCTCTGCTGTGACATGGACCAAGGACTTCTGGGTAGATGATGCTACTTTTATTAAGAACTAGATGCCTCCAGGGGGATCCCTGGGTGACTCAGCAGTTTAGCGCCTGTTTTCAGCCCAGGGTGTGATCCTGGAGACCCGGAATCGAGTCCCGCATTAGTCTCCCTGCGTGGAGCCTGCTTCTTCCTCTGCCTGTGTCTCTGCTCCTTTCTCTCTCTCTGTCTCTCTGCCTCTCTCTCCCCACAGAAGGAGAAGCAGGCTCCATACACCGGGAGCCCGATGTGGGACTCGATCCTGGGTCTCCAGGATCACGTCCTGGGCCGGAAGGCAGGCGCTAAACCGCTGTGCCACCAGGGCTACCCATGAATAAATACGATCTTAAAAAAAAAAAAAAAAGAAGAAGCACTGGATGCCTCCAAAGAGCAAATAAAACTTGTGGAGACTGGGACTGTTTCTTCAGTGCCCCTGCTTCCAATATCCTCACAGCAGCTCAGGGTCACCACAGAGCTATGAACAGAGACACCTCAGCCACTTACCCTGACTGGTCTTGCATTTGACACACCCATTTAATGTGATGATTTAATATAATTTTGTATCTCTCTTCTCAGGAGAGCAAAGTCCCTCATGCTGCATTCAACTTCCTGGCTGGAAGACCAGGATAAAGTTGCTTTTCATCCCTCTGCTAGCAAGAGCAAGGCAGCATCCATGTCAGGAGTGTGAGGTGAGTGGGAGAGACCAAGGAGCATCAGGTGGAGCAATTAGATGGTGATCTGATGTAATTGGGTGGGGAGAGCAGGACGGCTGGAAGGGAAGTGGCTGAGGCAATTCCTGTTGGTCTAGCTCAGAGAGGGGAGGACAGCCAATTTCCGCCCCCTTCCCCAACTCACATCCCAACCCTAAACAGCTTCATAGCCTGGAGGTGGGAGGGGGGAACTCTGGCAAAGGATGCAGTGTGGGTGGCAGGGATGCTTATCATGATCAGGAGTGGGTGGGGACAGATCTTAGGACTTGCATCAGGTTTCAATTTTCCAGACCCTGTCTATGGCCTGCCACTCTTCCACCCAAACTAATCTTTGACTTTATCTCTTTAGAAATGTCCTCAGGCTAGCAGTTTCTCAGAGATTGCAAATCGGGAAGGATATTCGGAAACCACAGTTTCCACTCTGCTGTAGGGGCAGAAAGCATGGGGCAGCCCAGCCCCTCAGTGCCTGGGAAGTAAGAAGTAAGAGGATCAGAGTTGTTTCTGTTAAAGGACAACTACCCTTCCTAGGTGCCGCCCCCTGACCTGCCCCAGCCCTGCAGGGCCTGGTGGGAAGGGGAGGGGTGTCTTTTTGCCTCTGGTTTCTCCCCATCCAGCTTGCCTCTGCTAGAAGGTATATTTTTCCTGTTCAAGTCCCTTGAAAGTAGCTCACTATCACTTTTTTTTTTTAAAACATTTTACTTATTTATTCATAGAGACACAGGGAGAGAGAGAGGCAGAGACACAGGCAGAGGGAGAAGCAGGCTCCTTGCAGGGAGACTCGATCCCGATCCTGGGTCTCTGGGATCACGCCCTAGGCTGGAGGCGGCGCTAAACCCGCTGAGCCACCAGGGCTGCCCAGCTCACTATCCCTTCTCATCTCACTCCCAACACCTTGGCCTCACCTTCATGGACTTTGGTGGACTGGCTTCAAGTGTATCATTTGTAAGCCACACATGCTGCTTTGTTCCAGCCCCACCAATGTGCTTATTGTTCTCTCCCACATAGGAATTACTCATTGCTTATGTCACTAGTCCCTCTGGAATGTACCCTCTTCTCCATGACATCCATTCTCTCTGCATCATTTATTATTTTGTTTAAACTAGCATTGTTGTTTTCCCCCCTCTGATAATTAAAATAATACATGTTTGTTGTAGGAAATCTGTAAAATGAAAAACGTATACAAAAGAAAATTGGGAGCGCCTGGGTGGCTCTGTGGTTGAGCGTCTGCCTTCAGCCCAGAGCATGATCCTGGAGTCCTGGGATTGAGTCCCACAGGGCTCCCCGCAGGGAGCCGCCTTCTCCCTCTGCCTGTGTCTCTGCCTCTCTATCTCTCTCTGTGTCTCTCATGAATAAATAAATAAAATTTTAAATTAAAAAAGAAAGTACCCATAATTCTGCAGCCTGAATATAATTAACATTACCATTTTGGTGGGCTTCCTTCTAGTATTCTCACCAGAACTCCTTTGCTGCCTCAGGCCTTCATGCATGCTTATTATTCCTTCTACCTAAAAGTCTCTCTCCCTTTCCCCTCTTCCTGATCCCCCCTCTTCTTCTCTTCCCTCCTTTTTTTTGTGAGTAAATCAACTCATGTGTCTAATCATAAAGGTCATTCTTTTAGAGAAACCCTTTCTCTACCCCCATGTTATGTCTGTTACACATTCACAGTACCCAGTACTTTTCCTTGTAGCACTTACCACAACCAGAAATAAACCATCATTTTTGTCCTCATGTGTTTAATGTCTGTCTAAGCTACTTGACTTGACCTAAGGTCTATGACTTGCTTGATGTTTATTCTGTTGACCCTAGCATCTACCACAGTGCCCCATATACAGAAAACACATCACACCAAAATAACTTCCTAGAATAATCATGTATCTGTCCTCTTAGCACTTTAAAATAATCATCTTAACAAATATAATGAATCAATCACTGTATGAGACCTGGTTCCAGGTATAGGATACTTGGTTCTTGCCCCAAGGGATCCTCAGTCTTTTGAGGGAGACAGACAAGTACATGGAGAATTCTGATATGTCCTTGATGATCAATTATAAGTATATATGATCAATAGTGTTAAGTAAAGCATAGAGAAGGGGTTCCTAAACTAGCCTTGAGGGGGATGATACTATTGCTTAAATTTGTCCTCATTAATGCATTTACTTCATATGAATCATTTGTTGGTGGCAGATCTGTGATTAAAGCCTCAAACTTGAGAATCTCAGCCCAGTACTCTTTCTAGCTGTGTCTTAGGGGCCTTTGGAATCTGCCCTCTCCTCTTTCCATTCTGTTAATCCCCATGTCCTGCTGATTTGACCTTGTAAAGGTCTCTCCAGCCTGTCTGCTTTTCCTCCCGTCCCCTCCACCATGCTCCAAGCCTTTATTACTTCCAGCCTGAATGTCTACACTCATCTCCTACCTTGTCTCTCCGCTTCTAGTCTTGTCCTGCTCAGATTCCTTCTCTACTTTGCAGCCAGAGTGAGCCTTCCCAGGCTTAAGTGTAAGCATATATATCCCCAGCTTAAGGTCTTATTGAGGGGTGCCTGAGGGGCACAGTGTGTGAAGTGTCAGACTCTTGGTTTTGGCTCAGGTCGTGATCTCATGGGTCATGAGACTGAGCCCTGAGTCAGCTTGGCCGTGTGGAGTCTGCTTTGGATTCTCTCTCTCTCCCTCTCCTTCTGTTCCTCCTGCTCATGCTCTCTCTCAACTAGTCTTAAAAAGTCTCATTAAGCTTTCAGTTCAAAATTCTTAATATGGTGTCATTTTCTTGGGCTACCATAACAAAATACAACAGACTGGGTGGCTTAAACAGCAGGAATTTATTTCTCACAATTCTGAAGGCTGGAAGTGCAAACTCAAGGTGCCAGCAAGTAGGCTTAATTCTAAGGCCTCTTCTTTTTTCCATATCAGGCAGATAATGTGCCAAGGTTGTAATAAGGTTTGAGAGAGGTACATGTCACACAATCCCATGAGCACCCAATCATCACTCTTGTGAACTACAAAAGAATCAGAGGTCTCTTCTTTTGACTTGTAGGTGGCCACCATCCTCCTTGTGCTCATATGGCCCTTTCTCTGTGTGTATATGAGAAGAAAGAACTCTCTTGTGTTTCCTCCTCCTTTTTTAAGAATACAATTCCCATCAAATTAGGGCCCCACCCTTAGGATGCCCACCCTTAATTACCTACCAGAGACCCTATCTCCAAATCTCCAGTCACATTGGAGTTTAGGGCTTCAACAGATGAATCCTGGGGACACACAATCCCATCCATAGTACACGGTCTACCAAGCCTTTCTTAATCTAGCCTACTTTGCCAGCTTTGTCTACTCTCCACCACCCTCTTTGCCTCCATGCTTCTTTATCTTGAAGCTCTCTTGGTTCCTTGAACTTGCTCAGTTCTCTGCAGCTCTGATCCCTCCATCACCTTCCCTTTTTTCTCTGCCTGTTCTACTTCTATTTAGTCTTCGTAAGGAAAAATATATCTAGCCTTGGAGCAAATGGGTATGATTTTGTCCACATTGGCTCTGAGTCCCTCAAGACATCACAGGACCTGTCTTGGATCTCTTTGAGAACTGCTTGCTTTTTTGAGAACTGAGACCCGAAGAGGGCCCATTACAAATTAGTGTATAGCCCCCACAGTGAGCCAGACTCAAACTCAGTCCTACTTTATTGGTTTCCTCCTTTTGGACCTATTTCTGACCCTTTCAATTTCTGCTTGAGGAGACTGCTGAACTTTTATTTCTTGGGAGACATGGCTCTCCTTTGCCTAGGAAACAGTAAATCTGCTTCCCTCCTCTGTCAGCTCTGTTATCTTTGGATTTTGGTTACTTTTAAGTCTCAGTTTAAATATCAGTTTCCAGGAGAGGCCCTCCCTGATACCCCATCTTTTGTTTAGTCCTCTGGCTCTCCATTCCTGGGGTAGCCTATGCTCCCCTTTTTGTAAGAATCACCACTTATTCCTGTATGTTTCATGTCTGTTCTTCTGAGCTCCTAGGGCAGGATGTATCTCTGCTTGGTTGCAGTATCCCCAGGTTAGTGTAGTGCCTGGCTCCTAGTGGGCTATTAGAAACTGTTAGGTTTTTTTAGTAGATGCCCCATAAATATTCATTGGCTTGAGTTGTTCTGAAATAGTTTCTCAGATAGCATATGCATTTTGTTGTCTAAATTAGACTAAAATTGCTCATAACCCTGTCTTTTCCTTTCTTTAAATCTCCTGGGGTAGGGGGCAGGGGCCCCTGAGTGGCTCAGTTAGTTAAGGGTCTGCCTTCCTTCCATTCAGGTAAGGATTCTGGGTCCTGGATCCAGCCCCAAATGGGGCTCACTGCTCAGCAGAGAGCCTGCTTCTCCCTTTCCCTCTATTCTCCCCACCCCCCTTGTGCTCACTCTCTCACTCTCTGTCTCTCTCTCAAATAAATAAATAAAAGCTTAATCAATCAATTAACCAATCTATCTCCCTCATATGCTCACTATGGGCTTCTTCATCCAAGAAACATTTCATAAATGATTCATTTTTTGTCTTAAAGCTTTTATTTATTTATTTATTTATTTGAGAGAGAGACAGAGAGAGGCAGACTCCCTGCTGAGCCTGAGCAAGGAGCTCAGTGGGGCAGGGGGCTCAATCTCAGGACTTTGAGATCATGACCTGAGCTGAAGGCAGACGCTTAACTGACTGAGCCACCCAGGTGCCCCTTCATAAATGATTTTTAACTGATTTCCCAGAGTAACTTTACCCAAAGGCATCATATTCTAAGAAAGGGTCAAATTAAAAAGAATATGTATGTAGCAGGATAATTTATCATGAAATTATGGTAACAATCTATTAAGGATGAAAAAAGAATGATGATGTTCTCCTTTCCCTCCTTTGCATAGCCATGACTTTGTTTCCTTGAAGTTGTGGGTTTCCTGACCCCTTGAAGAATTTGGTGATTTTTGAGTGTGTGTATTTATTTATTCGTTTATTTATTTAGATTTAATTTATTTATTCATAGGAGACACAGAGTGAGGCAGAGACATAGGCAGAGGGAGAAGCAGGCTCCCTGTGGGGAGCCCAATGTGGAACTGGATCCCAGGACCCTGGGATCACAACCTGAGCCAAAGACAGATGCTAAACCACTGAGCCGCCCAGGCATCCCTTGAGTGTGTTTGTTTGTTTATTTTTTTTGTTATTTTTATTTATTTATTTATTTTTCATTGTGATAAATGTACTCCTTAATCCCCATCACCCATTTCACCCATCCTCCCACCTACCTCCCTTCTGGTAATCATCAGTCTGTCCTCTGTAATTAAGAGTCTGTTTCTTGGTTTGTCCCTCTCTTTCTCTTTTTTTTTTTCCTTTGCTTATTTGTTTTGATTTTTACATTCCACATATGAGTCAGATCATAAGATATTTGTATTTTTCAGACTGACTTCTTTCTTTAAAAAAATATTTTACTTAATTAGAGAGAGAGAGAGAGAACACGGGGAGGGGCAGAAGGAGAGGGAGAAGCAGACTCCTCACTGAGCAGTGAGGCTGACACGGAGCTCTATCTGAGGGCCCTGGGATCATGACCTGAGCTGAAGGAAAATGCTTTACAAAAGAGTCATCCAGACGCCCCCAAACTGACTTATTTCACTTGGTATAATACTCTCTAGCTCTACCATATCATTGCAAATAGTGAGAATTTGTTCTCTGTTATCTGAATAATATTCCATTGTGTATATACATATACACACACCACCTCTTCTTTATCCATTGATCAATTGATGGACATCTGGGCTGCTTCCATAGTTTGGCTATTATAAATAGTGCTTCGATAAACAGGAGTGCATGTATCCCTTTGAATTCATGCTTTTGTATTTTGGGGTAAATATCCAGTAGTGTGATACTGGGTCACAGGGTAATTCTATTTTTAACTTTTCGAGGAAACTCCATACTATTTTCCACAGTGGCTGCACCAGTTTGCATTCTTACTAACAGTGCAAGGGGGTCCTTTTTGCTCCACATCCTTGCTAACACTTGTTTCTTGTGTTTTTTATTTTAGCCATTCTAATGGGTGAGAGGTATTATCTCATTGTAGTTTGGATTTGCATTTCTCTGATGATGAGTGATGTTGAGCATCTTTTCACATGTCTGTTAATCTGGATGTCCACTTTGGAAACATGTCTTTTCATGTCCTGTCCCTACTTTTAATTGAATTATTTGTTTTTTGGTGTTGAGTAGTATCAGTTCTTTATATATTTTGGGTACTAATCTTTATCCGGTACGTCATTTGCCTTTTAGTTGTTTTTTTTTTTTTTTTTTTAAGATTTTATTTATTTATTCATGAGACACACACAGAGAGGCAGAGACACAGGCAGAGGAAGAAGCAGGCTCTATGCAGGGAGACCGACGTGGGACTCGATCCCAGGTCTCCAGAATCACACCCTGGGCTGAAGGCGGCGCTAAACCGGTGATCCACCTGGGCTGCCCTGCCTTTTAGTTTTATTGATTGTTTCTTTTGCTGTGCAGAGACTTTTTATTTTAATGTAGTCCCAATAGTTTATTTTTGCTTTTGTTTTCTGCCTCAGGAGACCTATCTAGAAACATGTTGCTATGGCCAATGTCAGAGAAATTACTGCCTCTCTAGGATTTTGATGGTTAGGAAATCAAATGTCTCACATTTACGTCTTTAATTCATTTTGAATTTATTTTTGTGTGTGGTGAAAGAAAGTGGTCCAGTTTCATTCTTTTGCACGTAGGTATCCAGTTTTCCCAACACCCATTTGTTGAAGAGACTTTTTCCCATTGGCTATTCACTCCTCTTTTGTTGAAGATTAATTGACCATATAATTGTGGGTTTATTTCTGGGTTTTCTATTCTATTCCATTGATCTATGTGTTTATTTTTATGCCAGGACCATACTGTTTTAATTACTTCCACTTTGTAATAACACTTGAAATCTGGAATTGTGATACCTTTAGTTTTGTTTTTCTTTTTCAAGATTTATTTGGCTATTCAAGGTCTTTTGTGGTTCAATACAAATTTTACGACTGTTTCTTCCATTTCTGTGAAAAATGCTGTTGGTATTTTGATAAGGGTTGCATTAAATCTGTAGGTCACTTAGGATAGTATAGACATGTTTAAAAAAGATTTTATTGTATTTATTTGAGAGAAATAGAGAGTGAGAGAGCAGGAAAGGGGCAGAGTAAAAGGGGCAGAGGGAGAAGGAGAAAGAGGAGAGAAGCAGGCTCCCTGTTGAGCAGAGAGCCCAACTCAGGACTCAACATGGAGCTCCATCTCATGACACTGAGATTATGACTTGAACTGAAATTAAGAATCAGATGCTGGGTGGTCCCGGGTGGCTCAGCGGTTTAGCGCCGCCTTCAGCCCAGGGCTGATCCTAGAGACCCAGGATGGAGTCCCATATCGGGCTCCCTGCATGGAGCCTGCTTCTCCCTCTGCCTGTGTCTCTGCCTCTCTCTCTCTCTCTCTGTCTCTCATTAATAAAAAATAAATAAAATCTTAAAAAAAAAAAAAAAAAAAAAGAATCAGAGGCTTAACCAACTGAGCCACCTAGGCACCCCTGGGTAGTACGGGCATTTTTAACAGTATTTGTTCTTCCAACCTATGAGCATGGAATGTCTTTCCATTTCTTTGCATTGTCTTGAATTTCTTTCATCAGTGTTTTATAGTTTCAGACTATAGGTCTTTCACCTATTTGGTTAAAGTTATTCCTAGATATTTTATTGTTTTTGGTGCAGTTGTCAATGGGACAGTTTTCTTAATTTCACTTTCTGCTGCTTCATTATTAATGTCTAGGAATGCAACATTTCTGTACATTGATTTTGTATCCTGTGACTTTACTGAATTCATTTATCAGTTCTAGTAGTTTTGTGGTGGAGTATTTAGAGTTTTCTGTATATAGTATTGTATTATCTGCAAATAGGGAGAATTTTACTTCTTCTTTACTCTTTGGATGCCTTTTATTTATGTTGTCTGATTGCTGAGGCTATTGTACTAGGTTAAATAACAGTAGTGATTTGTCTTGTTCCTGACCTTAGGGGAAAAGCTCTCAGTTTTTCACCATTATGATTTTGGTTATAGGTTTTTCATGTATGGACTTTATTATGTTGAGGTATGTTCCCTCTAGATCTAATTCCCAGGGAGTTTTTTTTTTTTTTTTTTTTTTTTAATCATGAATGGATGTTGTACTTTGTTTAATGCTTTTTCTGCATCCATTGAAATGGTCATGTGGTTTTTTTGTCCTTTCTCTTATTGATATGATATAACATGTTTTGCTAATACTGAACCACCCTTATATCTGGGAATAAATCTCACTTGATGGTGGTGTATGATTTTTTTTAATGCATTGTTGGAACAAGTTTACTAATATTTTGTTGAGGATCTTTATGTCTATAATCATGAGAGACATTGGCCTATAATTCTCTTTCTTTTGTTATGAGTTTATCTGATTTTGGTATCAGGGTGATGCTGGTCACATAGAATGAATTTGGAAGTTTTCCTTTCTCTTCTATTTTTTGGAATAGTTTGAGAAGAATAGGTATTAACTCTTCTTTAAATGTTTGGTAGAGGGGATCTCTGGGTGGCTCAGCGGTTTGGTGCCTGCCTTTGGCCCAGGGCACGATCCTGGAGTCCTGGGATTGAGTCCCACATCGGGCTCCCGGCATGGAGCCTGCTTCTCCCTCTGCCTGTGTCTCTGCCTCTCTCTCTCTATCATAAATAAATCTTTAAAAAGAAATAAATAAATGTTTGGTAGAATTTGCCTGTGAAAGTATCTGACACTGGACTTTTGTGGAGTTTTTAAAATTATTTATTCAAAAAAAAATAAAATTATTTATTCAATTTTTTTAAAGATTTAAAAAATTTATTTATTCATGAGAGACAGAGAAAGAGAGAGAGAGAGGCAGAGACATAGGCAGAGGGAGAAGCAGGCTCTATGCAGGAAGCCTGATGTGGGACTCGATCCCAGGTCTCCAGGATCACGCCCTGGACGGAAGTCAGGCACTAAACTGCTGAGCCACCTAGGGATCCCCCTATTTATTCAATTTTATTGCTGGTAATTTGTTCAAAATTTCTATTTCTTCCTGCTTTAGTTGTTTTTTATTATTATTATTTATTTTTGATAGTCATACAGAGAGAGAGAGAGAGAGGCAGAGACACAGGCAGAGGGAGAAGCAGGCTCCATGCACCGGGAGCCTGACGTGGGATTCGATCCCGGGTCTCCAGGATCGCGCCCTGGGCCAAAGGCAGGCGCCAAACCGCTACGCCACCCAGGGATCCCTAGTTGTTTTTTTGTTTGTAAAAATATTTTATTTATTTATGAGAGACACATTTCTGCTCTAATCTTTATTATTTCCTTCCTTTTCCTGGGTTTTGTTTTGTTTGTTCTTCTTTTTTAGGATTGTTGTGCATTTTAGAAGGAAAGGAAAGAATCAGACTGAGTGAGACTCTAAAGGAAATATACCCCTAAGTAGGCTATAGTTTTGCAAGGTACTAGATGTCTAATCTGAGAGGGGAGGATGTGGAGATAGTAGCCTACCCCTTGGTTAACTCTTGGACCTCTGGGAACTCAGAAAGAAGATAGGGGATACAACTTCTCCAGGATGTGTGGAGGTCTAGGCCCATCCTAAGATGGGATTAGCGCCAAGGTCCATCGGAGCTGGGCTGGGGTGCTTTGGATAGGGCATTTTCAGAGCTTCAGCAAATGTCCTCAGCCCCCAGGGAAGGTCAGATCAAGACTGTAGAGAAGCACTAAATATGTTACAGTGGCCCCCATATACTTAAAAATAAAAGAGCTATATGAAACCAAAAACAACTTTAAGGATGTACTACAGATTTGTGATTTTTCCTAGTATGTGACTGCTTTCGTGTTCTCTTTCTCTTTCTCCATCTGCTTCTCCTGCTTCTCTTCCTCTTCTTCTCAAATATGAAATTACTTCCAAAGTTGTTTTTTCCCCTCTCTTGGCTTTGTGGGTGTCATGTGTAGGGGATTAAGACCTGCCCAAGCTTGACTGAGTGGCTTGACTTCTAATGGCCCCCACAGGCCTGAGTAAGGAATAAGGCAGTTCTGACCACCATGGTCAGAGCAGGAGACTCTCCTCTGTTTCCTCAGGACTGCATGAGCCTAGGCTTCCTTTATGACCCAAGGGGGCAGTCTGAAAACTGTTAGACTCTAGAATTCTAGTCAGTGATGGTCAGGGCTAAAGCCAGACTTGATATAAGTGAGTCCATAAAGACATAAGTAATTACCTGTGCCCCAAGAGCTGTGGATCAGTTCATTCATACCTGTTATGTGTATATGCATACACATATAAATGTTTCTAGAGAGAAAAAAGTAGTAACAGTTATGGCTTCTCAGAAGTAGGACTGAATCTATTATTTTTTGACTGAGTTTTTAAAAAACATTGAACAGATGTTATTTTTATAATAAAAGTGTACATCAAAAATTAAAATGACAGCAACAATAAACTCATGAGATTCCTAATATCTTTAGATTTCAAATGACAGGCCAGATGGGAGATTCTGCTTTCCAAGAAGGATAAGCTTATGACCTAGGCTTGGGCTATGAGAGGAGACCAGTGATGCCTTCCAGCTGTGGTCTATCCAGTGCAGCTGGAGAGGAGGCTAAATATAGATAGGCTGTGCAGTATATCAAGATGAATCAGGCTAGTTTTAGGACTCTGTTGGTGAGCACTCACTTTATACCTAAGTTCTAGGCAGGAGGATGTAGAAGTAAACAAAGCAGGGGAGTGCCTGGCTGGCTCAGTCAGTAGAGCATGTGACCCCAGATCTCAGGGTGGTAAGTTCAAGCCCCACATTGGATGTGGAGCCTACTTTAAAACAAACAAACAACAACAACGAAAAGAAGTAAGCATAAAGCACAGGAAAATCCCAATGTCAGGTATGGGGTTAGAGTGGAGGAAGGTGGTGTGCCTTTTCCAGGGCACTTAGTTCTTGAGTACCTGTCGTCAGGGCCCCTTCTGTATTGTTTGAGGGGCTAGAAGGGGCTAGGAAGTATTTGTTTATTTATTTGTTTACATGGGGCTTGAACTCATGACCCTAAGGTCAAGAGTCACATACCCTCACTGACTGAGCCAGCCAGGCACCCCTAGAAAGGTTTCTTTTTAATTTAAAAAATATTTTAAATATTGTAATTTAATTTAATTAATTAATATTATTATTTAAATAATAATTAGCATATAGTAAAATGTACTTTTAAAAGTGTATACTCCCTATGAACTTTATTTTATTTTTTATTTTTTTTTATTTATGATAGTCAGAGAGAGAGAGAGGCAGAGACACAGGCAGAGGGAGAAGCAGGCTCCATGCACCGGGAGCCTGATGTGGGATTCGATCCCGGGTCTCCAGGATCGCGCCCTGGGCCAAAGGCAAGCGCCAAACCGCTGCGCCACCCAGGGATCCCTCCCTATGAACTTTAAAAAAAGATTTTATCTATTTTTTAAAAATATTATTTATTCATTTATTTCAGAGACAGCAAGAGAAAGCGCATGAGCAGGAGGAGAAGCAGAGGGAGGAGAAGGAGAAGACTCCACTCCCTGCTGAGCACAGAGCTTGAGGCAGGGCTTGATCACAGAACCCTGGGATCAATCCCTAGGTGAAGGCAGATGCTTAATGGACTAAGCCACCCAGGCACCCCTTAAAAGATTTTATTTATTTTAGAGAGAGAGAGAAAGAGACCATGAATGAGCGGGGGGGGGGGGGGGGGGGGAAGCAGAGGGAGAGGGAGAGAGAAACTGAGGCAGACTCTGGACTCAGCACAGAGCCCCACATGGGGCTCAATTCTGGAAAACCAAGATCATGACCTGAGGCTTAACTGACAGATACAAAATGCACACAGGCGCCCCACTTCTATGAATCTAAATACATGTAAAAATTCATGTCATCACCACCACAATCAAGATATAGAACAGGGACAGGCCAGGTGGCTCAGCGATTTAGTGCCACCTTCAGTCCAGGGCCTGATCCTGGGGACCTGGGATCGAGTCCCACATCGGGCTCCCCGCATGGAGCCTGCTTCTCCCTCTGCTTGTGTTCCTGCCTCTCTCTCTCTCTCTCTCTGTGTGTGTGTGTGTGTCTCTCATGAATAAATAAATAAAATCTTAAAAAAAAAAAGATATAGAACAGCTCTACTGCCCCCCCAAAAATCCATTATGCTATTCCTTTGTAGTCACATCCTCCCTCCCATCCCCCACAAACCTCTTGTTAGTTTGAGCTATTCTCCATGACTATTGTTTTGTCTTTCCAAAAATGTCATATAAACGGAACAATACAGCATGTAACCCTTTTTAAAAGATTTTGCTTGTTTATTTATTTAAGATTTTATTTATTTGAGAGTGAGAGAGAGCAGGAGCTGAGGGGCTGAGGGGCAGAGGGAGAGGGAGAAGTAGACTCCCCACTGAGCAGGGAGCCCATCTCAGGACTCTGGGATAATGACCTGAGCTGAAGTAAGATGCTTAACTGACTGAGCCATCTAGGAATCCCTAAAGATTTTATTTTTAAGTAATCTGTATACCCATCATGGGGCTCAACCCCACAACCTTGAGGTCAAGAATCACATGCCCCACCAACTGAGGCAGCCAGCATGAGATCAGATTTGTTCAGCATAATGCCTTTGAGAGTCATCCAAATTTTGCATGTATCAATAATTGTTTCTTTTTGTTTCTGCATACTCTTCCACAGTATGGATATGCCAAGTTATGCATTTACCCATTTTAACCTGGTTTTGGGTAATTACAAATAAAGCTGCTAAGAACATATTTTTCTCTCAGGTAAATACATAAGGGATTGTTGAGCTGTATGGTAAGTGTATCGAATTTATAAGAAATTGCCAAGCTATGTTCCAGAGTAGACTCTGTTTTTTTTTTTTTTTTTTTCAAGATTTTATTTATTTATTCATGAGAGAAACAGAGAGAGGCAGAGACACAGGCAGAGGGAGAAGCAAACTCCCTGCAAGGAGCCTGATGCAGGACTCGATCCCGGGACTCCAGGATCATTCCCTAAGCTGAAGGCAGATGCTCAACCACTGAGCCACCCAGGCGTCCCCCAGAATAGACTTTGAATTCCACTAGTAATGAAATAGAATTGCTCTGCATTCTTGTTAACACCTGATGATGCTGTCAGCATTTTTTACTGTATCTATTCTAATAGAACTCCAATGGTAATTCATCATGGTTTCAATCTGCAAAATTGGTGGCCAAATGTCAAGCTTATTTGCCTTCCTTATATTCTCTTAGTGAAGTGTCTATTCAAGTCTTTTGCCTATTTTTAAATAGGGCATCTGTTTTCTTGCTGTTGAGTTTTGAGAGTTTATATATTCTGGATACATGTCTTTGTTGGGTATGTGATTTGGAAATATTTTCTTTCACTCAAAATCTTGTTTTTTTTTTTTCATTTTCTTTTCTTTTTTTTTTTTTAAAGATTTTTTTTAAATTTTTATTTATTTATGATAGTCACAGAGAGAGAGAGAGAGAGAGGCAGAGACACAGGCAGAGGGAGAAGCAGGCTCCATGCACCGGGAGCCCGACGTGGGATTCGATCCCAGGTCTCCAGGATCGCGCCCTGGGCCAAAGGCAGGCACCAAACCGCTGCGCCACCCAGGGATCCCAACATGTACTAATCTTAAGTGTACAGCTTGATTACTTTTTACGTATGTATTCATTCACTCATTTAACCACAATCCCCTCCAACATAGAATCACTCCATTTTCCCAGAAGGTTTCTTTAAGCCCCTGTCTAGTCAGTATGTAGCATTCTTTCTTATACCTTCCTTTGAAATAACTGCTACTCTGACTTCTGTCACCATAGATTAGTTTTGCCTAGAAGGTTTCAAATGACTGTGCTCCAAGTTTTGTGACCTACTTGGTTTTGTCTTAGAAAATGGAACTCTTCAAAAACCTCACTTGGGAGAGAGATGCCGATGCCCTCACCAGATGTGATGTGGAGGTTGGTGAGCAAAGCTGGGTTTCTTATCATCCTGCTTCTGACATGCTATGCTGGCAAGCCATGCTTCACATCATGGTCTAAAACCTAGGTATAAAATGGCAGAAAAGGTCTATGCTCACAAAAAATCCACTGAAATGGGAAAAGCAGAGTCTCAGGAATCAAAAGGCATGAGTTCAGCCCCCCTCTCTGACACTTCCTGAATGTCTTTGAACAGACCACATAAACTTCTGGAGCCTCAGACACTTCATCTATAAAGTGGGAACAGTAATATCCACTGTGCTTCTCAATCTTGTTCAAAGACAGATGAACCTCTTTCTCCTTCCAGGTTCCTAGGAAGACTGTATTTGCCACCCTATTTAACTCTTACTGATTAGCCTAGGTATGGCTATGTAACTTACATTGGCTAATTAAGATGTGTCCCTTCTATGTGGAAGTTTTTACAAGATTTAATTTTAAGTGATCTCTACATGCAGGGTAGGACTCAAATTTCAACCCTGAGATTAAGAGTCACATGCTCTTTCAGCCGAGCCAGCCAGGCGCCCCTCATCGAATGTGGCAGTTTTAAAAAGCCAATGTGTGCTTTTCCACATTCTCTCCTCCTACTTGTGGCAACTGACAATGTTCCAGATAGTGGCTGCCCTGTCAGCCTGGGTCCTGGAATTAGGACCAGTGCAGCCTCAGCCAACCTACACTGCAGGAGCAGTAAATACATTTTTGTTGCATAAAGTCATTGAGATTTTGGGGATGTTTATTACAGAATCATAACCTAGCTTCTTTGGGGGATGTACCATATTATGGATATTGCCAAAAATAAGTGAAATAAAATATATGGAACTTCTGGGGACATAATAAGGTTTGATTTTCTTCCTTTTAAAATCTTTCCTTCTTTCTGAAGAGTTATTGGGATATTCTTACCAGCCCAGAACCTTGGATGAGCTGTCAGAGAACAGATTTCCATGCAGTCACAAAAGAAAGAAGAGGAAAGGATATAAAGCAACACAGAGTAGCAAGTATGACACAAAGCAAAGAGGAGAAACAAAGTGAAAAAAGTGAGACAAAGTATAAGAATGGGGGAAGAGACATACAGAAGATGCCTGAGACACAGACAGAGGCAATTCTGTAACAGCTGAGGAGGCAAATGCAAACTGTATCTGTTTGAGACTCAGCCCAACCCCAGGCAAGCAATGTCATCTGTTTTGGTAGCTGAACAAACAAGCTTAGTTAGTTCCTGGTCATCCGTTCATCAGTGCTGGCACTCAGTGTTTACTGAGCACCCACTGTGTGCCTGGTACTGGTGTGAGTTTAGGGAGATAAGTCCAACCCAGTGCCGGCTCCTGCTTTCAAGAATCCCCTGATCTGTTGTGAGTCACCTGAAGGGTTAGGATAAAATCTGCCCTGTGCCATGATGGAAATGCCTTCAAGGACTTAAGGGAGGAGTGGGGAACCAAGCCCTGTACAGGAGTGAAGAAGAATTTTCTGGAAGGCATGAAACTAAAGGTCTTGAAGAATAACCAGGAGTTAGCAAAGACCGGGAGGTGAGGGCATGCTGGGCCAAGGGGCAACAGAGCTGGATGGTGGAGGTGAGAAGCTGAAGGTAGTTTGGGGTTGCTAGAACTGTGATGAGAGGCGGTGGGCATCAGGAGATGAGGCTGGAGAGGAATTCAAGGGCCTGTCTCAGGGGCTGGATATCTTCACTGGCTTCGCTAGGGCAGATTTGGGTGGTTACACAGAGAAGTGACAAGGTCAGATTTTAGCTGAATTGCTCTGCCTGCTGTGTGAACCGTGGACTGGGGGCAGAGTCTCTCTTTGTGAGGTCTCTTGGGATTAGCCCGAATGCGCAGCCTAGAGCCTGGAAGTGCACAAGATGCCGTCTGGGACAATCACCCCAGCCGAGACGTCCTGAGTGCCACCACGACTGGGCAGTGTCCTCTGCGCCCGTGTGCCCTACGTGGAGTCAGTGCTTCACCCTCCTGACAGCCCCATGATGGAGGTATTCTTGTCATCCCCATTTGACCACCAGGAAACTGGGCGCAGAGAGGAGAATTATGAATCCTTGCCCCGGAGCTAGTAAAGCAGCACAGCAGCATTCCAGGGCAGGCGGCTGGCTCTGATCCGCCGGTAACCGCTCTCCCTCTGTCTCCGTGGGTCTGCTGCTGTCAGGAAGGCCTTCCTAGAAGCATGGTTGGATTTGGGCATCCTGCTTCAAGTTTATGCAATCTTCCACACAGATGACCTCACTTAAGTCTTGCAACAACAACTGCTGTGAGATAGGTAGTGTTATTCATAGCTAAGAAAACTGGCCAAGGAAATTGAACGATTTGTCAAAGGTCAGAAGTTAGGGGGCAGAGTGCCGTTGAGGACTTAGACTTGTCTCTTCGAAGCCTCAGTCCAGGGTCAGCTCTCACGTTCTTTTCAGTCAAGGCTTCATGTTGTGTGGCTCAAAGTTCGGAGCACGTCCACTCCAACTGCTTTCTGTCCAAGAAAATGCTTTTTTGAATTAAGAGAGGGCGTCACAGAGAAATGTGTTGTTGGCATCAACTTCCTATGGTTGGGCAATGGCTTCCGCCATCCGGACCAGGTGACGTCAGTGGTCTGGATTTCTGCCAGTGTTCTCTGCCCAGGAAACAAGACTTCCGGCCAGGGCTCCCAGCTGTCTCTGGGCTTCCTGGAGCAGCAGGCCTCTCAATTTGCAGCCAGAGACTGGAGATCAGATCTCAGGGAATGTTTCACTATGGGGAAGGAGGTAAAAATGGGGAAGAGGAGTTGAGAAGACGCTGTCTACAGATGAACATGGAGGCACGCTGCCTGCTGTCTGGGGTTTCTCTTCCTGCGTGAGAGCAGGTCCAGTGATTAGACTAGGAGGTTTAAGACTGTGACTAAGAGAGTTAAGTAAGCTGGGGGTGGAGGGGAAGAAAAGCAAGCAAAGCTAAGGAAATCTGGAAAAAATTACACATAGAGATATAAACACAGAAGGTCAAACATAAGCCAAGAATAGAATGTTGATCCCAATCCTCGTGCACTTTTCTGTGGATATTAAATCTTGAACAAATCAGTAATGCAGGAATATAAACAGCCCTGATTTCTTTTTTTTTTAATTATGAAACTATACCAGTTATAAAAAATCTGAAAAATAGATACATGAATTAGAGTAGAAAATTAAAGTGTCCCTCCACCACCCTGAACCTCACTCTCCAAGCCTGGTTCATAAATGATGTTACACACTGTAGCCATTCCTTCAGCCAATATTGATCTCATCAGTCCTCACAACAACCCTATGAGGCAAGAACTACTACTATGCCATTATTATTATTATTATTGATAGAGAGACTGTATGGGCTTGTGTGGGGATAGGAAGAGCAGAGGGAGAGGAGAGAGAGAATCACATGCAGGGCTCAATCCCACAACTGAGATTATGACCAGAGCTGAAATCAAGAGTCGGATGCTTAGCAGGCTGAATCACTCAGGCACTCTGCTTTTATTTTATTTTTTAAAAAGATTTTATTTACTTATTTGACAGAGAAAGAGAGAGAAAGAGAGAGAGCATAAGCAGGGGGAGCAGCAAAGGGATAGAGAGAAGCAGAATCCCCACTGAGCAGGGAGCCTGATGCAAGACTGGATCCCAGGACCTTAGGATCATGAGTTGAGTCGAAGGCAGATGCTCAACCAACTGAGCCACCCAGGTGCCACTGTTATTATTTTTAATTGTAGTAAAATATACACAACATAAATTGACCTTATTAGGGAGTTCTGGTAGCCACTGAAGGCAAGTGGCCATCATGGCCTCTTAGAGCTTTGTGAGGGGGTGCTGTGCTACTACAAGTTGTGGCACATTCACAGGGACAAGTACTGGTCCTTTGCTTGTTTGGCAAGAACCAGTTTGAAGAATATAAGAGTGAAAAGGATTTGGGGAAGGCTGCCCAGATGCTAAGGGAAGTAGAGGAAGAATTCTGGCACGGTCGGCTTCCACCACCAGTCCCTAACCCTCCTGTGGGCCTGCCCTCTGAGAGCTATGAGTGTTACAGAGTTCCTCAAGGCACATAGGAGACTGGCATCCTTCTCAGAAAGCAATGTACTGTGATTTCTTTGCCAAGGAAGAGCAGTGGAAGAAAGTGTGAAGGGAAAGCTGGGCCTAAGAGGCTAAGCAGCTGCAGAAGATCCTACCTGGGGCAGCCCCGGTGGCTCAGCGGTTTGGCGCCGCCTGCAACCTGTGGTGTGATCCTGGGGACCCGGGATCGAGTCCCACATCGGGCTCCCTGCATGGAGCCTGCTTCTCCCTCTGCCTGTGTCTCTGCCTCTTTCTCTCTGTGTCTATGAATAAATAAATAAAATCTTTAAAAAAAAAAAAAAAAAAAGAAGATCCTACCTGGTGGTCCTAAGATTTAAGCTTTGCCCCTTGCCTGAAAAAAAGGTGAGTTGTCCCACTGTAGTGGCACATTGTGACCAGGCCCAAGGGCAGTCCATGTAAAAAAAGAGAGAAGGACTCCTCCCCGTTCATGCTTGTGAGGAAATAAGTTACAGAACATACACGCTCTTGCCCTAATAAAAATAATAGACATGGAAAAAATGTACCACTTTAACCATTTTTAAGGATACAGCTCATGGCATTAAGTATAATCACATGTTGTGCAACCACCACCACTATTCATCTCTAGAGCTTTTTCATCTTTCCCAAATGAAACTCTGTATACAGTGTCTTCCCATTCCCCACCCGTTGCCCCTGATAACCACTATTCTACTTTCTATCTCTATCAATTTAACTATAGTAGGTATCCCATATAAGTGAGACCATATGTTTGTCCTTTTGTGACTGACTCTTATTTCATTTAGCATAACGTATTTGATGTTCATTCATATTGTAGCATGTATCAGAATTTTCTTCCTTTTTAAGGCCAAGTAATATTCCACTGTATGTATATACTACATTTTGTTTATCTATTCATCCATCAGGGCTGTGTCCACCTTTTGGCTCTTGTGAATAATGCTGTATGAATGTGGATATACACATATATATTTGAGTTATGCCTTTACTTTTTTTTTTTATTTATGATAGTCACAGAGAGAGAGAGAGAGAGAGGCAGAGACACAGGCAGAGGGAGAAGCAGGCTCCATGTACCGGGAGCCCGACATGGGATTCGATCCCGGGTCTCCAGGATTGTGCCCTCGGCCAAAGGCAGGCGCCAAACCGCTGCGCCACCCAGGGATCCCCTAAAAACTTTTTTTAATTATTAAAAAGTAAAGGCAAGGGATCCCTGGGTGGCCCAGTGGTTTGGCGTCTGCCTTTGGCCCAGGGCGCAATCCTGGAGACCCGGGATCGAATCCCATGTCGGGCTCCCGGTACATGGAGCCTGCTTCTCCCTCTGCCTGTGTCTCTGCCTCTCTCTCTCTCTGTGTGACTATCATAAATAAATAAAAATTAAAAAAAATAAAAAATAAAAAAGTTTTTAAAATATTTTATTTATTATTTGAGAGAGAGAGAAAGAGAGGAGAGAGCACAAGTCAAGGGGAGGGGCAGAGGGAGAAGCAGACTCCTTGCTGAATAGGGAGCCCAATGTGGGACTCGATTCCAAGACCCTGAGATCGTGACCTGAGCAGAAGGCAGACCCTTAACCAACTGAGACACCCAGGCACCCCAAGTTATGCCTTTACTTTTAATAACAATTGTATTGAGATATAATTCACATACCACATAATTTATTCTTTTTTTTTATTTTTTAAACATTTATTTATTTATAAGAGACACAAAGACAGAGAGAGACAGAGGCACAGGCAGAGAGAGAAAGAAGCAGGCTCCCTGGGGGGAACCTAATGTGGGACTCAATCCCAGGACCCTGGGATCACCACCTGAGCCAAAGGCAGACAGCTCAACCACTGAGCCACTCAGGCGCCCCTGATTTATCCTTTTAAAGCGTACAATTGAAATGCTTTTAGTGTTCTCACAGAATTGTGCAATCAACAGCACAGTAAATTTTAGAACATTTTCATCACCCCCAAAAGAAACCCCATGCCTGTTAATAGTCCCAATTTCCCCTCAGATGTCTCCTCACTTGAGCCCTCAACAACCACTGACCTACTTTTTGTCTCAATAGACTGGTCTATTCTGGATGTTTCACATAAATGTCATCATACAATATGTAGTCTTTGTGTCTGGCTTCTTTAATTTAGCACAATGTTTTTGAAGTTTATTTACATTACAGCATATATCAATTCTCTCTCTTTCTTCTTTATTTTGTGGTTTTGTTCTCAGTTTGTTCTCCTCAGAGATTGATTGGTTGATTATTGAAGTCTAGTTGACACAGAATATTACATTACTTTCAAGTGTACAACATACTGATTCAACAAGTCTGTAGGTTATGCCATGCTCACTATAGGGGTAGCTGCCATTTGTCACCATAAGATGCTATTATAGTATCATTGGCTATATTCCCTATGCTGTACCTTTTATCCCTGTGACTTATTCATTCTGTAACCCGAAACATATATCTCCCACTCTTCTTTACCCATATTACCCATGCCCTTAAGCTTCCTCCCCTCTGGCAACCATCAGTTTGTTCTTTGTATTTATGGGCCTGTTTCTATTTTTGGTTTGTTTGTTTATTTATTCATTTCCTTTTTTAGATTCCATATATAAGTGAAATTAAATGGTATTTGTCTTTCTCAGACTTATTTAACTTAGCATAATACCTTTTATGTCTATTTATGATGTTGCAAATGACAAGATCTCATCCTTTTTATGGCTGAGTAATATTCCTTTGTATATCTTCTTTACCCATTCACCAATCAATGGACACTTGCATCCATCTATTGGCTGTTGTAAATAATGCTACCATAGATACAGGAGTGCATATATCTTTTTGAATTAGTGTTTTCATTTTCTTTGGGTAAATACTCAGTAGTGGAATGACTGAATGATGTAGTATTTTTATTTTTAATTTTTTGAGGAAACTCCATACTGTTTTCCACAGTAGTTGCACTAATTTACCCTCCTCCCAATTGTGCATGAAGATTCCTTTCTCCCAACATCCTCCCTAACACTTGTTATTTCTTGTCTTTTTTATTCTAACCATTCTGATAGGTGTGAGGTGATTTGTCACTGTAGTTTTGAGTTTCATTTCCCTAATGATGAGTGATGTTGAGCATCTTTTCATGTGTCTGTCATCTATATGTCTTCTTTGGAAAAATGTCTATTTAGATCCTCTGCCCATTTTTATTTATTTTTTAAAAGGTTTTATTTATTTATTTATTTATTTATTTATTTATTTATTTATTTACTTACTTACTTACTTACTTACTTATTTATTCATGAGAGACAGAGAGAGAGAAAGGCAGAGACACAGGCAGAGGGAGAAGCAGACTCCATGCAGGGAGCCTGATGTGGGCCTGGATCCTGGATCCCAGGATCACACTCTGAGCCCAAGGCAGACACTCAAACGGTGAGGTGCCCCATCTTTTCATTTTCTTTATAGTGTCCTTTGAGGCGCAGAAGTTTTAAATTTTGATAAATTCTAATTTATCTGTTCTTTTCTTTTGTTACTTGTACAACCGGTGTCATATCTACGAAGCCATTACCTAATTCATGGTCACAAAGATTTATACTTATGTTTTATGTCTGTGTTTTCTTTTAAGAGTTTAATAGTTTTAGCTCTTATATTTAAACGTATTTATTTATTTATTTATTTATTTATTTATTTATTTATGACACAGAGAGAGAGAGGCAGAGACACAGGCAGAAGGAGAAGCAGGATCCATGCAGGGAGCCCGACGGGGGACTCGATCCCGGGTCTCCAGGACTAGGCCCTGGGCTGAAGGCTGTGCTAAACCGCTAAACCGCTGAACCACCCGGGCTGCCCTTTAGATACATTTTGAATTAATTTTCTTTTTTTCTTAAACTTTCTTTTTTTTTAAAGATTTTTTAAAAATTTATTTATTCATAAAGACAGAGAGAGAGAGAGGGGCAGAGACACAGGCAGAGGGAGAAGCAGGCTCCGTGCAGGGAACCTGATGTGGGACTCGATCCCGCGTCTCCAGGATCACACCCCGGGCTGCAGGCGGCGATAAACCGCTGCGCCACTGGGGCTGCCCTGAATTAATTTTCATATATGGTGTGAGGTGGGAACCCAACTTCATTTTTTTGCACGTGGGTATCTAGTTGTCCCAGCATTAGTATGCCTTTTTACAGATGAATACATTGTAAATGCCATGAAAAAAAGGACAGTACTTAGTTTTACTCATCTTTGTCTCCTCAGGATTCATTTAGCCCCTGACTCATACAAGATGCTTCATAAATATAGGTGGAGTGAATGAATAGATGAGTGACTGAGACTTAGAGGGGTTGAATAACTTGCATGGGTTAGTCAGCTAGAAAGTGACCATACATGGTTCAAATCCAAGGTTTCCCATTCATTTTTAATTAAGAGTTTTTGTGCTTCCATGTTTCCAAAACTGTCTCAGGTTATCAAAAGCTCTTTATCACAAGAAATCAGATTTCCTCAAAGTTTTGTTTGATGCCCCTCTCTGTGTCATTCCGATAATTCCAATGTTTGCGAACAGCCACACTTCTCAAATATAGTGAGCCTCATGTTCCTTCCACCTCCCTTCCTCTCTCCACCTTTCCCAGCCACAAAGACTCCAATTCCTTCCATAGTGGTTTTATAGTTGGAAAGCTCTTCTAGATGTCTGACCACAGCCTCCTGATGCACAATTTTTACTATGAGAGTTAGGTGTAACCACTTATTATGGGACTTGGTTTGGTGTGGGAAGCATTTTGGCTGTGCAAAAAGCTTTATGTGCTCTGCACTGTGTAAAGTACAGTTTTGGTGAGGCTTGCCTCCCTTGCTCTGGTACTGACGTGGTGCTCCCTTCATGGACCATGGTTTCTCATTAAGAGTATAGCCTGCCATCTCGGAGGAGAATGAAGGCAAGTGGCATAAATCCCATTCTAAAATATTTTGATGGACTCATTTCTTTTAGGATGAGGACAAGGGAGAGCCTGAAAGAGTAAAAGCTTTGCTCCTCAAAGCTTCCCCAGTTAAAACCAAGACTGGTGAGAGAGTTGGGCTGAATTACCAGCCCCTGACCCTGACAGTGTTGAGTTTGGGCTCCCCCTGTTGGACCCTTTGGAAAATAATCATGTGAACTACAAGGAAAAATTAAGACAAGGGTGGGTGCAAAAGAAATAACATTATGGAGAGCTTGCTATATATTAGGCATTTTATTTAGGCATCTCATTTCATTCTTTTTAAAAAGATTTTATTTATTTATTCATGATGGATACAGAGAGAGGCAGAGACACAGGCAGAGGGAGAAGCAGGCTCCATGCAGGGAACCCAACATAGGACTTGATCCCTGGTCTCCAGGATCAGGCCCTGGGCTGAAGGCAGTGCTAAACCACTGCGCCACCAGGGCTGCCCTCATTTTATCCTTAAAATAATCCCACAGGTAGGTTTTATCAATCCTCTTTTGCAGAGTTGGAAGCTAAAGCTTGCCCAAGTTACACAAGGATTTGAACCCAGAGCTTTGGCTCCCTAAAGTCCATACTCTTTCCAGTACTCTGAGCCAAGAAAGCCAGCAGGTAAAAATGGCACATGAGGGGTCGTTCCTTCTTTCACTTCCACTGAATCTATTGCTCATTTTGTTGAGACATTTTAGGGGCCCAAGAATGTTCTGGAGCTCCCCTAGAACAAGTGGTGTGCTTCAGCCAGCTCAGACCAACTGGTGAGAGAAATCATTAAATTGTTACAAGCTGGTCATTAAACCATTGTTAGTTGGAAAGTGGTCATGGTGGGTGGGAGTATTTACATCATGGAAATTGGTAACCTTTGCAAATCAGGGATTTTACCTCCTGGTAGTGAAACCACTCATGCTGGTTTATCAGCACACCATTGTAAGTGAACTCTCCTCTGAGGTCACAAATGCCCTAAAAGAGCATTAACTTTTGAGTTAATTAATGATCCTTGAGTAAGAGCTGAGGATGATGGGACCTGCCCTGTCACAAACCTTCAATTGCAGGCTGAGGAAAGATAGACATACATATTAGTTGGAAAAATGAGAAAGTATGTACATGTGGGAGAGAGAAAAGAAGGCTATAGAAATATTGGTAATTCACATGTAAACAAAATATCAACATTTTTAATAATGGGGATTTGGGAGGGAAGGGTTGTGACTCATCATTCAGAGTTTTTTTCTTTCAGAGCAATGGGAGAGAGAGAGAGATCCAATCTTGTGGGAACTAGATAAGTGCCCTGGAACGAGGAGGGGGGGGGGGCTGTGCACAACACAGAAGAGGGGAGATCTTATTTGTGAAATGAAAGGTAGCTTTGAGCCTTGAGGTCTTGAGGGGAGAAGCGGTGGGTAGACCACATTCCTGACTCTGAGAACACAGATGGGATCCTTTTACCTTCTAGGTGGTGACTTTCTTCCATCAAGGCCTCCAGATTACCCAAAGCAACTCTAAGTATCAGGAGAACAAATCTCCAGAGCCAACTCAGGGTGCTTTTGGGTCATCTCCATTTGAGGACTGGAGTCAGGGGCCTTCCTCAGCTGGTCTAGATGCTGCAAAGAAACAGCCACGTCCCATAATAAAGTAAGAGGAACATCCTAGGGGATGCCGTTGGAGGGAGCATCCCTATGGGGGGAAGGGGACTTCCCAGCTCTGCCATGCCCCAGAAGTTTCCCCGTCCCTTTATGGTTGCGGGCAACCACAGTTGAAGCCATCAGCAATGCAGAATCTCAATAATTAAATAATACTTCCCTAAAGATCTAGAGTTAAGAAAAGGAAATCAGGGCAGCCTGGGTGGCTCAGCGGTTTAGCACCACCTTTGGCCCAGGGCATGATCCTGGAGACCTGGGATCGAGTCCCACGTCGGGCTCCCTGCGTGGAGCCTGCTTCTCCCTCTGCCTATGTCTCTGCCTCTCTCTCTGTTTCTCTCATGAATACATAAATAAAATCTAAAAAAAAAAAAAAAAAAAAAGGAAATCAAAGAATTGAGTAGCAGGCAACCAGTTAATCTGATTCACAGGACAGAGCTGATTTATCTTCAGCCTACAGGGAATTGCACGATTGCTCCTCCTTCACTCCTAGCCTGCTGCCTCCAACTCAAAGAAGCTCCCCGAGTCTAAGGGGAGAAAGATAGACCCCTGCACATTCCCACTTATGTCTGTTCAAGGCTCCCATTCTGAGTTCCAGGTCCCTGCCTGAGGACCCACCTGACCTATGCCTACCTGATGCCAGAATGTGGACCTCTAAGAGATCCACTGACAGGCAAATGACCTTAGCCTACAGGGCACAGCAGGAAAGCCAGTCTCCAGGTAATCCCCCTACAGTGAGGGGTAGAATGGGGGTATTGTCCTTTTTCCAGGTGTTGTGACTCTCTTGAGGTTCAACCTAAGGCTAGAGATTGTGACCAAAGAGACACCAGATTGGATGGGTCAGAGCTATGACACTGATGTGGCTTTTAGGATTAATTAGCCTTTTTGGCAGGGCAGGCTTCCACCCACTGGTATAGCTCCCAGGCTAAGCAGACACCAGAATGTGTTTGCAACAGGAGGGAGGCTTGAACTCAGAGGCTACTGGTTTCTGTTAGGCAGAGATTAACATCCTGTGGCATCATCAAACTACTGGCTGGTACAACACCTTCTCTAACCTTTGAGAGAGCCTGCTCCCACTGCTTATTCACATCCATTCAATCAACAAATATTAAACTTCTCTTAGGTGCCAGGTGTTACACAAGATACTGGATATAGCAGTGAACAGGATAGCCATCTTGCCCCCATGGAGGTCACGGGACAATGGGATGAAAGACACTGAACAAATAATTAAAGGGTGATGAGTTCTTTTTTTTTTTTTAAGATTTTATTTTTTTTAATTAATTTTTATTGGTGTTCAATTTACCAACATACAGAAAAACACCCAGTGCTCATCCCATCAAGTGTCCACCTCAGTGCCCGTCACCCATTCCCCTCCAACACCCGCCCTCCTCCCCTTCCACCACCCCTAGTTCGTTTCCCCGAGTTCGGAGTCTTTATGTTCTGTCTCCCTTCCTGATATTTCCCAACATTTCTTTTCCCTTCCTTTATATTCCCTTTCACTATTATTCATATTCCCCAAATGAATGAGAACCTACACTGTTTGTCCTTCTCCGATTGACTTATTTCACTCAGCATAATAAGATTTTATTTATTTATTCATGAGACACACACAGAGAGAGAGAGAGAGAGGCAGAGACACAGACAGAGGGAGAAGCAGGATCCTTGCAGGGAGCCCGATGTGGGACTCAATCCTGGACCCTGGATCACACCCTGAGCCAAAGGCAGACGCCCAACTGCTGAGCCACCCAGGTGCCCCAGGGTGATGAGTTCTATGAAGGAAAAGTGTAGGGTATAGTGAGGTTCCTAATTAGTAGGAGGCTCCAAGAGGACAGGCACCATGCTTGACTTGTGTACTAGTGCCAGTATCTGACATGGAGTAGACATGGGGGCGTTTGGTTGAGAGGATGAAGGAGTATAACTGAATAAAGGGTGTGTGTGTGTGGGGGTGTTTTATGTAGCTAACCCTGCTTTAGTTCAGCTTAGTAAGCAGCTTTTTTTTTTTTAAGATTTAAAAAAAATTTTTTTTTAAGATTTTATTATTTATTTATTCATGAGAGACACACACACAGAGAGAGAGAGAGAGAGAGGCAGAGACACAGGCAGAGAGAGAAGCAGGCTCCATGCAGGAAGCCCGACGTGGGACTCGATCCCGGGTCTCCAGGATCACGCACTGGGCTGAAGGCAGGCACTAGATCGCTGAGCCACTCAGGGATCCCTAGTAAGCAGTTTTTATAAAACTGTTGATGCTGTCTAATTTGTGATGGGTAAAAGAGTGGTAGTAACGAGATGTGCCCCATTAGAGGCCGCTTACTATAGAACAAGCCCTGAAACAGATTCCTTCCCACTTGCGTTTGAACCCTGAATCTACCACATACTATGAGAATCTTTTTTTTTTTTAAGATTTTATTTATTTATTTCTGAGAATACACAGAGAGGAGAGAGAGAAGCAGAGACACGGGCAGAGGGAGAAGCAGGCACCATGCAAGGAGCCTGACGTGGGACTCGATCCTGGGTCTCCAGGATCACGCCCTGGGCCTAAGGCTATAAACCGCTGAACCCCCCCGGGCTGCCCCCATACTATGAGAATCTGAGCAAGTTACATTTCCTGTGCCTTGTTTCTGTAGATTCTATCTCCCAGCATTGTAAGGATAAAAGACAATGTATATAAACTGGAATGTGATAGTGTATTGTAACATTCATACTATAACTATTACTGCAATAAAACTGTATCTATCTTAAATAGTATAGTATTATATATAGTGTAACTATAGCTTATATTATAACTATTAATATAATTAATAGCTATAATACTTGGTAGTTACTCTTATTATTCATGTACATCAAGCTTATATCCAAAAGGACTTTGGTAGTTAAAAGAAAAGACATAAACACCATAAATCTGGATTTGATAGATGAGAGTAGACTAATAAATGAAGTGGAAAGGGAGGAGAGGGTGTGTACGCAGTGATAATATCTATGTAGAGAGAGGATGAGCCTTTGGAAGGTGAATCAGAAGCCTTTCCTTTTGGGGAGGGGCCTATATACTTGGCGTGCTGGCAGCTTTTACCAACCTTCTTTCCCTCTAGACAATCTTATTCTAGGGAGGTCAGAAATTTTTAACCTCCCAAAGTGGTTTGTAGCAAGTTCTGGATGAGGGCTACTAAAATGAAAGGGGGATTGATGTGCCATCACCCGGTGCCATGTTTGCAGAAAGGACAGCAGATCCTTTTGACCTTTACAAGAGGCACCAGAATCTTTGCATATCTCTAAATTAGATGATACATAAATACTTATCCAGATTTTTCCAGACCTTTCTTAATTACGTTTCTGTTGAGAGGTTGCTGTTTCCTGTTTATACTCTCTTACTAGGAATTAACTGCTGTTCCTACTTTCACTTAAGTTTTGTATCTTGCTCTGTGAGAAACTTTTGAGCTGCCTGAAAATATTTCCTGAAATTTCTCAAGTCTCTTTTCAAATATCTGGATTTATTGAGGACTAATAAAGCTGAGCTGCCACCAAGATCAAAATGCCTGTCTTTACTTCAATATACAATTCCTAAAAACCATTATTTTCTTGGAACTCTTCACATTTTTATACTTCAATTACCAGTGTCAATGACTGGCTTTCTTTCTGGGCAATTTTGACAAAGAAATAAAGTTAAAAACATTTTTTTCCCTTCCGTAGATCTCTGGCTACTGGATTATCTGCTGAGAAACACAAAACTGCTTCCTGAAGCTGAGTGGTCAGCTCTCCTCACCCAACCAGACCCAACTGGGCAGCACCATTCTTGCCTCAGTAGGGTCTTCACAGACAATTGAAGCAACCCAAATGTAAAATTTACAGATGTCATCTCTACTGAGTATCCATATCAAGAAGACACAAACAGTAATGAAGCCTTCTACCCCATCACCGGTTCATTGTTCCACTGCAGTAATTCTAGATATGATTAGTTGTAGCTACAGAGTTAAGCCCCATGGTTGATTATTTTTGTGTTTTGGGGGGGCTAAAGTAATGGACATATAGTTCAAATGTTGTTCTTTTCCTGGGGTCAGACAGATCTCACATGACATAGTTTGCTTCTTTGCCTCATGTGTCAATTCCTCCTCCTTTTCTGTCATTATCATTAGGCCATTATTGAATTTCCAAGGCATGACTCTTGTTAGGAAATGATGGAAAAAATACAGTTGCTCTATAATCACCAATTACATTGTGACTTCTTACAAGTAAATACACTCAGCTTTCACCATTACTCATTCATTATAAAATTGTAAGAGGTCCAACATGCCTTTGTTTAGAGATGTGGTCATGCTTTGCTTGCTCTACTTCCTGGACAAGGATCCAAAATCATAATGGCCAGATGAGACACTGTGAAGGAATAATGGCCAGTCATGGGTCATATCACACACATAGCCCTGAGTAGAGAAGCATGGCATCTTCTAGACATCTTTTGTAAAGATGACAGGTTTTTTTAGATGGGCCTCTGCTCAAACGTTAGGTGGAAGATGTTTTGTTGACTGTGTTATGGAGGTCTTTGGCCCTCCAATGACTATAGACCTCCCACAGGTCTAGGCATATCTGCTATAAATAATATGAAAACTTCAGATATTATGTATAACTGCTAGGTATTTAAAAATAGGAAATAGGTAAGAGATGCATTCTTGAGAAGAGGGAGTGAAGTTGCCTTTGAGAAGAGATTGAGGGCATTACTTAATAGGTTGCTGAGAGTATTAAATGGGATGATGCATGAAAAGGACCTAGCCCATTACCTGGCAGGTACTAGGAGCTTAATAAATGTGGAATTATTATTAATATTGTTTTCTGGGCAGCCTGGGTGGCCCAGCGGTTTAGTGCCACCTTCAGCCCAGGGCCTGATCCGGGATTGAGTCCCATGTCAGGCTCCCTGGATGGAGCCTGCTTCTCCCTCTGCCTGTGTCTCTGCCTCTCTCTCACTCTCTTTGTGTCTCTCATGAATAAATAAATAAAATCTTTAAAATAATAATAATAATATTGTTTTCTGCCTAGCAGCTTCAGCTCCCTTGGCTTCATGTGCTGGCAACACTTCCTGACTTGTTCATTTCTTGCCCTTCCTTGGGTTCTTTTATCTTAAATTCTTCTCTATCATGAAATAATCATATCTCATATCTATGGTTGAAGAGCTAAGAGCAGTGAGTAGATGTAGAAATAGATGGGAATAATGGCTAATTCCCAGGTTTCTGACTTAAGAGTATTCAGGCCCTAGGGGCAGGTTTTTATCTTTTTTTGAGATGGAATCCTATATTCCATAGTTTATAGTTATTCCAGTCCATGGGGTTGCTGGTAGAGGTTTTTTTTTGTTTTTTTTTTTTTTTAATTTATGATAGTCATACAGAGAGAAAGAGAGAGGCAGAGACACAGGCATAGGGAGAAGCAGGCTCCATGCACCGGGAGCCTAATGTGGGATTCGATCCCGGGTCTCCAGGATCGCGCCCTGGGCCAAAGGCAGGCGCCAAACTGCTGCGCCACCCAGGGATCCCGCTGGTAGAGGTATTGATGGAATATGCCAACTACCTCCCTTTCTAAATTAGGCTCATATGTGATCAGGGATACCAGCTCCCTCACACAATCAGACCTTGTTCATCTGGGACATCCTGAATGATGCCACAACTTGTGGTCCAGATGGACAAGAAACTGAATGAGAGCCACCTTAAGAAAACCTCCTGCTGGATCCTCATGCTGAAAGTTGAATGCTTTTATGTGGGAGGAAGGGAGAATGGGGGGTGAGAGGCAATGAGAGAGGTGGTCTTGTTATTTAGACTCTTCCTCTGATAGTACAGAGCCATTTAGAAGGAGCTGTTCCAACTCTAGTTCTGGGCTCTCAAGTGGTCTTTACTTACACCAGCAGCGATGCCTAGGCTCAGACCAGTGGGAAAACAGCCTAGAACTAAGGAGCCTCAAAGTTTTTTTTTTTTTTTCAGACTCCCCCAAATGTCCTATTTTTAAAATGAGTTTATGTTTCTTGAATCAGAATTGAAATAAAGTCCATACATTATGGTTGGTATTTTTATGTTTTTTTTTTTTAATGTTTAAGTTCTCTTACCGATTCCATTTTCCCCCTTGAAATATATTTGTTGAAGAAACTGTGTTGTTGTTGTTTCTTTGTTTGTTTTGTTTTGTTTTTGTCCTGTAGAATTTCCCTCAGTCTATGTTTGGCTTATCTTATAGGACTCCTCGGAGAATGTGAACTTCCAACAGAAGGTGCATAATGTCAGCTTGTCTCTCTTTTGGTTATGAGGCATTGACTAATGCATGATTTTCTTAGGGGATGCAAAATGGTGATATTGGAATTCTATCATTCTGTTCTTCATTTACTAGCTGGACTACTTCTGTAAGAGAAATTTCCTCATCAACCATGTAGTCAGGTATGGTTCCTGTAGGAAAGGCAGGAAATTTTCATTTCTTTTTATGACCAGTTTTCAAATTAGTGAGTTGGCTACCTACAACTCTCTAAATGTGAGCAACTAAAAAAATCATTATGAAGTCCTAGGTTTGAATATATTTGATATAGCTCAGTTTATTACAGCTCATTGCAATTATTATTCTTATGAATGCTTGGATTGTCCCATCTTTGGCAAGTGGGAGTCTCCTCACCTCCCTTTGATATATTCCTAAGATACTTTGATAGCTTCCTGAGTTTTTTGTTATGACGAGACATCCAAGTACATCTTGTACATTTCCTTCTCCAGTCTCAGAACCAAGCATTTCTTTCCATTGATGGGAAATTGCAATTAGAGATCACAGTCAGGGTAATAGGGATATTCATTGCTTTAGGTTGATCTTTTTTTTATAGGGCCTTCTGGTGGATAGGAAATACACACATACATGTTTTCACTTAAAGTCATTCTTTGTTTATACTAACACTTAAAAAAAAAGATTTTATTTATTTATTCACGAGAGACACACACAGAGAGAGGCAGTGGGCAGAGACACAGGCAGAGGGAGAAGCAGGCCCCATGCAAGGAGCCTGATGTGGGACTCAATTCTGGGACTCCAGGATCACACCCTGGGCAGAAGGCAGGCGCTAAACCACTGAGCCACTCAGGGATTCTCTCTACTAACACTTTTAATTCAAATAGACACTCCCACTATTTTACATGACTTCATCTTACATGTGCTCTTCCTCCCAACCAAATATCTCAGTTCCCAAACACACCAACATTGGCATTCTCTCTTCATATTATCACCATTAATTGATTAATCAATTAATATAAAAATGAAAACCACTTTTCAATTCTTTTTGTCCTTAAGTTATATCTCACTAGGTAGATACAGTCAAGTTAGTGTTTAAAGTTGTTTGAGGGGATCCCTGGGTGGCTCAGCAGTTTGGCGCCTGCCTTCTGCCCAGGACGTGATCCTGGAGTCCCGGGATCAAGTCCCATGTCCGGCTCCCTATATGGAGCCTGCTCCTCCCTCTACCTGTGTCTCTGCCCACTACCTCTCTGTGTGTCTCTCGTGAATAAATAAATAAAATCTTAAAAAAATAAAAATAAAGTTGTTTGAAATAGATCTCTTTGTGATTATACCACTAACTCACTGTGCAGATATTTTATTTTTCTTTCCTTTTTAGGGAAAACCTTTTTTATTATTTTTAAAAAAGATTTTATTTATTTATTTATTTATTTATTTATTTATTTATTTATTCATGAGAGACACAGATAGAGAGAGGCAGAGACACAGGTAGAGGAGAAGCAGGCTCCATGCGGGAAGCCCAACGTGGAACTCGATTCTGGGACTCCAGGATCACGCCCTGGGCAGAAGGCAGGCGCCAAACCACTGAGCCACCCAGGGATTCCCATGGGAAAGCCTTTTAAAAAAAAATTTATTTATTTATTTGAGACAGAGAGCATGAGTGGGGGTGGGGGGGTGGGGAGCAGAGGGAGAAGGTGAGGGAGAAGCAGACTTCCCACTGAGCAGGGCACCTGACAGGTGCCCTGTTCTTGCAATTTTTTTCCCCAGAGACTTATCCATTTGTTTGAGAGAGAGAGAGCATGAGTGGGTGAGTGAGTGAGTGAGCACACATGCACGTGAGTGAGGGGAGGGGCAGAAGGAGAGAATCTCCAGCAGACTCCCTGCTGAGCACGGAGCCCCATGGGGAGCTCAATCCCAGGATCCAGGAGATCGTGACCCAAGCTGAAACAGAAAAGTCAGGCGGATGCTTAACCAACTGAGCCATCCAGACGCCAAACTGCCGAGCCATCCAGTTGCCCCTATTCTTGTCATTTTTTTTAAAAAAAGATTATATTTATTTATTCATGAGAGACACACAGAGAGAGGCAGAGGGAGAAGCAGGCTCCACGCAGGGAGCCCAAGTCCCATCCCGGGGCTCCAGGATCATGCCCCAGCCGAAGGCGGCACTAAACCACTGGGCCACCAGGGCTGCCCTGTTCTTGTAATTTTTAAAATGAGTTTGTAGAGTTTGTCAATTAAATTGAGTTTGGCGGTCTATTAATTATATTGACATAGATTTAAGAAGAAAAACAAAAGTTTTTTTTTTATTAAAAGATTTTATTTATTTATTTATTCATGATAGATGTAGAGAGAGAGGCAGAGACACAGGCAGAGGGAGAAGCAGGTTCCAGGCCGGGAGCCGGACGCAGGGCTCCATCCTGGGGTCTCCAGGATCACGCCCTGGGCCAAAGACAGGCGCTAAACTGCTGAGCCACCCAGGGATTCCCAACAAAAGTTTTTTAAAGGTTTTATTTATTCATGAGAGACACACACAGAGAGAGAGGCAGAGACACAGGCAGAGGGACAAACATGCTCTTCACAGGGAACCCGATGTGGGACTCGATCCCTGAACCCGGGATGATGCCCTGAGCCAAAGGCAAACGCTCAACCGCTGAGCCACCCAGGGGTCCCGAAAAACGAATTTTGTACACACAAGAGCCCCATAAAAACATGATACTTCAAGATAGGCAACTGAAGCTTACATGTTGGCCTAAGCTAAGGAATTAGTTGGGGACCTAGGGCTTCAAAGGGAAGGGGGCAATTCATAGGAAGATAAAAAGAGCAGATATTTGGTAGTCATGTGTTTGCCCTACCAAGCAGTTAAAATTTCAAGATAAAGAGTTACAGGATACCTGGCTGGCTTAGTAGGTAGAGCACATGATTCTCCATTTTGGGGTTGTGAGTTTGAGCCCCACATTGGGAGTAGATATTACTTGAACAAAAAAGTTATCAATGGTTAGCTCTCTTTATGGTTCTGACCCCCATCTAAGTTCTTTTAGGCAGTTGAGGGAGAGGTAAAAAGCTTTTTCTGAGTCTACCGGGTATCGATTGCCTTCAGGTCAAAATAATTCACATGCCAAAGTGGTACATTTTGGGGTGGCCTATTCTGCTCCCATTAAAGTTGTTGATTCTTTTCCCTCTAATCTCAGAAGTTCTTTGTATATTAGGAATGTTACCCATTTGTCTGTGACATGTTTGTTATTTTACTGTGCTTATAGTAATGTTTTCCTTAAAAAAGTTTTTGCTGGGCAGCCCTGGTGGCGCAGCGGTTTAGTACTTCCTGTAGCCCAGGGCGTGATCATGGAGACCCCAGGATCGAGTCCCACCTCAGGCTCCCTGCATGGAGCCTGCTTCTCCCTCTGCCTGTGTCTCTGCCTCTCTCTGTGTGTGTCTCTATGAATAAATAAAATAAAAAATCTTAAAAAAAAGTGCTTGCTTTTAAATTCTTATGTAGTTAAATTTATCAATCTTCCTCTTCAATTGAAGGTGGATTTTTAGCTATAGTTATGAAAGTCTTTTCTACTCTCAGGTTATACAGAAATTCTGCCATTTTTTTCCTTTGGTACTCTTATAGGTTTTTTTTAAAGACTTTTTTAAAGAGATTTTTTTTAAGATTAAAAAAACAAGATTTATTTATTTATTTGACAGAGAGAGAGTGCGAACAGTGGGGAGGGGCAGAGGGAAAGGGTGAGGGGAAGCAGACTCCCCACTGAGGGGGAGCTCTCATCACCCTAAAATCATGACCTTAGCTGAAACCAAGATTCGGACCTTGACCAACTGAGCCACCAGGTGCCCCACTATAGTTTCAATTAAAAAAAAAAATCCTATGTAGAAGTTATCCTTTTGTATGATATGATAAATAGATCAAATTATTATTTTTTATAGAGTCTCAAATTTGATATTATTAGCTCCCTTCCCAATCTCCCTTCAGCTTGCCTTCTCCTGGACATTGTATTCTTTTCCAGGTTTGCCAGAACTGGACATGGATCAAAATAAACATCTATTCAACTCTTTGCACTTGTTCCGTTTTGTTGCCTGTTTTTCTTTCCTGGACTCTTTGTGATTTCTGTGCAGTGTTTATCCAGCAGCTCAAGGGAGTTGTGGCCTTTCAGGCTTTAGGAAGAGTGGGCTAAAGAGAGTGATTCAAGCTGGAGCAGGTCCTGCAGAGGCAGCTCTGCTTGAGACTGAGGGTAGGGGTGGGTAGAAAGTGGCTTTCTGGGGGCAGGGTGAGGGTGCTCACTCAGGAGCACTGGGGAGCTCAGTTGTTGTTAATGATTCATGTTTCCTGTTCCCACATACCTCCTGCTCTTGTTTTCTATATTAGGAAGTGCCAGGTTTCTGACTGCGGAAGATTGGTGACAGAGGGAAGAGAAGTGGGCAGCAAAAAGGAGGGATGGAATACAGAAGCTGGAACCTTTCTTCCTCTGTGCTCACATATCCAGGGCAGCTCCATATCATTAATACCAGTTTCCCCTTGCTATTGTCTACAGCCAATTGCCAGGTACTCTGCTAAATGGCGTAAATCATCAATCTTGACCTGTTAGTTGGCTTAGGTTGTTACTGCCAGAGGGAAAAGAGGCTCAGAGTTAAGGTCACACAGTTGGTAAGTAATAGGATTTTGATCTGTATGACATCGAATTCCAGGCTCAATGCTCCTATGTCTGTGGCCTCCATGATTAGTTTCATAATGCCCTATAGTTCTATTTCCTTTTCAAACTGAGGACTAACCTCATCTCCCTTTACTGCTCAGATCCACTGAGCTCAGATGTGGGGAGTGTGGTTGGCTCTAGACCTGTAGGCCTCGTGTTGGGCTGTAAGACTCTGTGGTTGGGAGGGCCCCCATGCTGGCCATCTTTTATTCTGTGGCCAGCACAGTGTCTGGCACATTGCAGATATTCATTACATATCTACTGGATGATTGAATAGATGAAAAAGGAGGGGGAAAAGGAATATGTATTGGAGAAGAAGGGGCGGGAGTAGAGGAGGTAAGATGGTAGGGCCTGAGGGTGCTGGTGGCTGGGAGGGGCCCATGTTGCTGTTGTTTAGGAGCACAGAAAAAAATATCACTTGCAGGTCAAGCAGGATTTCATTTTTTTACCAGCTTGATCATGAGGAAATGACCTGGACTGGGACCAGGAGTGAACAGCAGAATATAGACCTCTTCTTCCATCCTTCAAATTTTGAACATTTTTATTCCATATTCAAATATCCTCAACTGTCATTTCAACTGGGAAACAAAACACACAAACACAAACCCTGACTATTCTACAAAGAAGCTAAGGTGAAAAAGGTATGCAGCTCCTTGAGGTCTCAAAGAACAGAGAAACACCCAAGTTACCTTTAGGGAGGTATTTTCTCTGAGACTACACAGATGAGTAAGGAAAATAAGATATGGCTCTTTTCCATCTTGCAAGATGGTGGGTAAAAAAGTGGAGGAGCTGGATACTAAGAAGAAACCTGAAGTCAAGAAGGCTGATGCTGGTGGCAAGGTTAAGAAGGGTGACCTCAAGGCTAAAATGACAAAGAAGGGGAAGCCCTACTGTAGCTGATACCCTGTCTTAGTCAGAGGAATTGGCAGGTATTCCCCATCGAGTGAGTATTCCAGAAGGGCTATGTACAAGAGGAAGTATTTAGCAGCTAAATCCAGGGTTGAAAGGAAAAAGGAGAAGGTTCTTGCTGCGGTCAAAAAACCAGTTAGTGGTGACGAGAATGGTGGTACCCAAATGGTTATTTTGCAAAATGCCTACGTATTATCCTACTGAAGATGTGCCTCAAAAGCTGTTGAGCTTCTCCCTCTGCCTGTGTCTCTGCCCCCCCCCCCTCTCTCTCTCTGTGTCTCTCATGAATAAATAAATAAAATATTTAAAAGGCGGGGGGGGGGGGGGGGCAGCCCGGGTGGCTGGGTAGTTTAGCGTCTGCCTTAGGCTCAGGGCTTAACCCCCAGCTCCCTGCAGGGAGCCTGCTTCTCTCTCTGCCTGTGTCTCTGCCTCTCTCTGTGTGTCTCTCGTGAATAAATAAATAAAATCTTTAAAAAACAAAACAAAATAAAACAAAACAAAACAAAGCACTGTTGAGCTTCAGCAAAAAAGAAAACCTGGGCAGCCCGGGTGGCTCAGCAGTTTAGCGCCGCCTTCAGCTCAGGGCCTGATCCTGGAGACCTGGGATCCAGTCCCATGTCGGGCTCCCTGCATGGAGCCTGCTTCTCCCTCTGCCTGTGTCTCTGCCTCTCTCTCTCTCATTCTGTGCCTCTCATGAATAAAAATAAAAAATAAATCTTAAAAAAGAAAAAAAGAAAACCTTTCAGTCAGCTTGTGAAAAACCTGCCAGCTAATGTCACTCCTGGAACCCTTTTATCATCCTCAGTGGGCACCACAGAGGCAAGAGGGTGGTTTTCCTAAAGCAGCTGAGCAGTGGCTTGCTACTTGTGACCAGGCTTCTGGCCCTCAATCCTCTGCATAGAACACACCAGAAATTTGCCATTGCCACCTCCACCAAAACATCTCGTGGATGCTTGCTTCAAGAGGAAGAAGCAGTATAAATCCAGACACTAGGAAGGCGAGTTCTTCACAGAAAAAGAGAAATATGAAATTAGAGCAGCACAAGACTGATCAGAAAGCCATGGACAATGAATTCTGCCAAAAATCATAGCTGTTCCTCAGCTTCACAGCTCTCTCTGCTCTGTTTCCTCTTATAAATGGAGTTTATCCTCACAAATTGCTGTTCTAAATTTCTTACAAAGAACCTAATTAAATAATAGATCCATTAAAAAAAAAAAAGAGGGGTACCTGGGTGGCACAGTTGGTTGAGCATCCGACTCCTGGTTTCAGCTCAGGTGGGGATCTCAGGATCATGAGATCGAGCCCTACATCAGGCTCTGGGCTCAGCTCAAAGTATGCTTGGGATTCTTTCTCCCTTTCTCTCTGCCCCTCCTGCTCATGCTACCTGCACATGCTCTCTCTCAAATAAATAAATCTTTAAAAAAAGAAAAAAAAGAAAGAAATGTTCTGGGGCACCTAGGTGGCTCAGTGGTTGAGTGTCTGCCTTCCACTCAGGGCGTGATCCTGGGGTCCTGGGATCAGGTCCCATGGTGGGCTCCCTGCATGGAGCCTGCTTCTCCCTCGGCCTGCCTCTCTGCCTCTCTCTCTCTCTCTCTGTGTCTCATGAATAAATAAATAAAACCTTGAACAAACAAACAAAGAAATGATCTGTATAGGCCTTGAGGAGAGCTGGAGTGCTAATGGGACATTGTCGCCTGGCAGACAGGAGGAAACTGCTCTTTCCTTGAGGATGATGACAGTAACTTGCCTGATTCACAGCCCTTCTGGGGCCTGACCAGCAGCCCTACCTCCATATCAGCTCCAAACCCGCTCTGCCTTCTCTGCCTCTCTCTTCTGTCTCTTCATTCTGCTCTAGTACTGCAACTCCTACCAGCAGGCTATTCTTCTTTTCCTTTCCTTTTTCTTTTCCTAGCGTCCGCCTTTCTTTTCCTCCCTCCCATCTTCCTTCCTTCCTTCCTTCCTTCCTTCCTTCCTTCCGTCTTCCTCCCTCCTTCCCTTCCTCCCTCCCTCCCTCCCTTCCTCCCTCCCTTCCTTCCTTCCTTCCTTCTTCCTGTCCTTCCTTCATTCGTTATTGCTTTAGGGTATGATGGAATCATTTATTTGCTTTTTTGTAAGACAAAACTCTGTAATGTATTCTTTAATTTCATGAAATTAAGGCAGAGTTTGAACTGAGAGGCTAATCAAAGAGGTGTTCCATTGCTGAGCACAATGAAAAGAAAGGGTGTCTTCCTTGAGCAGAGAGGTAAGAAATGTCCAGAATGGGTCCCCTGAGTCAGAAATCATTTTAGGAACAGTCACCTTTGATACGGAGTTCTACTGTGTCCCTGTTCTGGGCTGTAACCCCCCCTCCCACCTTTTTCCCCCTTTTTTTGAGAGAGAGAGTATTTGCATAAAGGGTGGTGAGAAGGGGAAGAGAGAGGGAGAGAATCTTAAGCAGACTCCATACTGAGTGTGGAGCCCGATATTTGATCCCATGACTCTGAGATCATGACCTGAGCCAAAATTAAGACTCCCAGGTGCCCCTGTAATTCCCCTTCTTTTAAAATCTTTTTTATTTATTTACTTGAGAGAACAAGTGGGGCGGGAGGCAGAGGGAGGAGCAGACTCCTCACTGAGCAGGGAGCCCCTGCTTGATCCCAGGACTCCAGGATCATAACCTGAGCTGAAGACAGATGCTTAACCAACTGAACCACCCAGGTGTCCTGTGATCAATCTTCCTTCTTCTTTTTTTTTTTTCAGGTTTTATTTATTTATTCATTCATGAGAGACTGACAGAGAGAGGCAGAGACACAGGCAGAGGGAGAAGCAGGCTCCCTGCAGGGAGCCCGATGTGGGATTCGATCCCAGGTCTGGGATCACGCCCTGAGCCAAAGACAGGGGCTTAACTGTTTGGGGCCAGGCGGGAAGGGAAACTCCTCAAGATGACTGATACCCCAAATGGCTGAGGTTCCTGTCACCGCCTCCACTTGGGACGCCAATGGACCAATGACCTGCTGACAGCCTGACGCAGACCCTCACCTCCCCTTCGGACTTCCCCAACCGGACCCAGTGCCCTTGGAACCCCAGGGGAGGAAGTCACCTGTGGCTGGCCAAATCGCAATCCTCCCCTGGCATGTGAGCCGACCAACAGGAAAGCGTTCTGTTCTGCCCTAGGACGTTCTGTGAACCCCCCCACCCCGCCACCTTGTCTGGGCGCGGCTTCCGACTCACTCTTTCCCCCCTGCGTCGTGGAACCTCGCCCGAGGGTGCCTGCAATAAAATCTGTTCTTGGACCCTTGGCGGTCTCATTTCCATTTAGTTACTAAAAAACCTAACAGTGACCCCTGAGCCACCCAGGCGTCCCATCAATCGTCCTTCTTAACGGGCCCCTCCGTGGTTCAAGCCTCTGCTGAAGCTGAGCTGACTCAGCCCAGTGTTAGTTTACAAAGGAAATGAGGGGCTGAAGAGGCTGGATGCCTGCAGGAAGTGATGAGAGGAAGAGGCCAGGGGTGATACTGACCTTGGGTATTAACTGGCGGTATTGACTGACCCAGGTAGCACTTCCTGGGCCACGGTCCTAAACTTTCTACAGCTGTAGAAAAGTGGGGGTCTGAGTTATTTTGTTACTGGGGCTCATGGGTGCAAGAGCACCTAGCTCCGAGGATCCCAAACAGACAAGGTTCAGCTGCTTGCCACTGACAAAATCCAAAGGCAGAGAGACCTGAGTGGTGGTGAAACAAGAGAGGAATTCATTGCCGTGAGGCCAACATCTGAAGGCAGTAGCGTGATTAACATTGAAAAGATTGTTTCCAAGGTGCTGAGAAAGGCTCTAGGTTTATACAGGGAAACCACGGAGCGAAGGTTGGTAGGTATGGGCAGGCAGGCAGCACAGGTCAGGTGCCCCATTGCCTTAGGGCCAATCACATGGGGCCTTGCCAGCTCAGAGCAGCGCTGCAGCTTGAGGAGGCAGTTCCAATCCACAGCTTCCCCCCCACCCCCCAGGTCTGCCGTCTGAGTTAAGAGAGACACTGGAAAGGAGAACTTAAGTCTGAAGTCAAAATGAAGTAGTTGTAGTCCTCTTTCAATTTGACTATCAAAAGAAAGTGATGGCCAGAGGCTGGGAAACTGGGCTTCCCTTTCACCAAGTCCTTCTCCCTGTGGTGTGGGCATATTCCTGTGTCTCTGTGGAGAGATTCCAACCCCCCACCCCTGCCTATAGCAGCCCCCCTAATCTCCTCCCCTTTCACACATTCTTCTCCCACCTTTGGTACCTTCTTTCTCCCTTCCTCACTCCCTCCCAGTCTCTTCTTGCTCTCATTCTTCAACATTTTTTTTCTTTCTACCTTTGTTTTTTATCTTTCCATCCCACCATCTTTTCTTCCATTTTGCCCTTCTTTCCCATCCCCTCACCATACCTGCTATCAGCTCCTTGCCTTTCTCCCACTTTCCATTGCAACTGCTTTTTAGCACATCCATTCAGCATTTTGGAGGGCACAAACTCACAACCTGATGCCTGATAACTGCAGAAACATAATTTGCTAACAGAATTTTACCAAAATGTGTACCAAAAATATTGAATTCATTCCCAACATTAAAAAGTAGAAGATTTCACCCAAAAAATACAGACTTCCAGCTTTTAAAAATTGAGACTATCTAGCATGAGGCCCACATTTATTGCTGATAACAATTGATGGAACTGGGTGGTAACTGGCCATGTCAGGTCACCAGTCTACTTGGTGTCCCCTGACTTCCTGGACACTGAGGGAAAATGTCATTAGCTTGAGCAGCTTTTTCTCCTTTAGCAGAAAAATTTCAGTTCCTTACCACATCTTAAAAGTGAGAGAACAAAGAGACAGCAAGAGCCTTGTTTTTTCCTCACCCCTGAGAGCTTTATCACTTGCATTTCCTGCTTTGATCTGCAGGCTGTGAAATCTGGAACCTCTGCTTTAAACACTCATGCTTCTCTTCCCCATTTCTCTCCTTCACTCCCTTTTTTCCCGTAGTATATCCTCCTCCCACCTTTTGTTCACATGGACATTAGTATTTAATGCAACACAGAAAGGTTAAGTAACTTCAGGGCCACAACTGAAACTTTCAATATACAGAAAAATTCTGGGAAAAATCATTGTATTTTTGCAGCAGTGTTTTGTTTATGTTCATAGATGGGAGTAGTTATCTTATTGGCAGTCTATTATTTGTCTTGCGCTTTGTGTGTCATCTGGCTAACAACCTTTTCATATGGACAAGAGCTGAGGAATTGTTACTGAGCATGCCCAAGACAGTCTTCTTTTAGGATCATTATCAGCTGGAGGGTGGCATTCAGCTGTAGTAACAAAACCTGAAAAATACTGACATAAACAATTTTGGGGTTTAATTTTTCTGCATTTAAGAGACACCTGGGTGTCTCAGTGGTTGAATGCCTGCCTTCAGCCCAGGGCATGATCCCAGAGTCCCAGGAGAGTCCTACATCGGGCTCCCTGCATGGAGCCTGCTTCTCCCTCTGCCGTGTCTCTGCCTCTCTCTCACTCTCTCTGTGTCTCTCGTGAATAAATAAATAAAATCTTTAAAAAAGATAATTTTTCTGCATTTAAAATCAACCTTGGGGCACCTGGGTGGCTCAGTCGGTGGGATTAGGGCTCCTAATAGTGCAGCAGGAACCTGGCTCCCTCTTCTCTAGGACTGGTTTGTCTCTCTTCATTTATTTTCCTCCTTAATCCTTATCACATTCTGACATACTCTCTAGCAGTTTGTTTATGATCTGTCTCTTCCCACTAGACTGTAAACTCATTGAGGGAAGGGACAGACAAAAATCTGTTTTTTTTCATGCGGAGTTCCCAGCACTGAAGTGCTGTTGAGATGACTGCTAGAGCTCCGGCCAGCATGCTGATGCATCAGGCATGGAGAAGTGGGAGGATAAATGGCAAAGGTGACTGAAGCCTCTACGTAGAGTCAGTTCCAGAAAAGGATTTTTTTGCAAGTCCCATTTAGTGACTTACAAGTGACGAAGTTTTGGAATATAGGTAAGGTCTGGAGCCGACAACCAAGAAAGGATTCTTGAGACATTTTGGGTGCAAAATGGTGGTTTTATTAAAGCACTGGGACAGGACCCGTGGGCAGGAAGAGCTGCTGCCCTGGCCTGTGAGGGGTGGCTGATTATATACCTGGGAGTTGGGAGGTGGTTAGGGATAGGGTAAGTGTCTAAGGGATTTTGGAAGCAAGGTTTCCAGGACCTTGAGGGGGCTAGTTATTGTTGGGAAAAGATCACTTATTACTGTCTAATAAAACCTGAGTCATGAGACCCATGGGGATGTTTGCCAACATGTATCATGGGGGTTTAGAGATAAAGGAACTTTCTAAATGATTTTTTACATGTTAAAGTAGACTTACAAGGTCCTGGGGGTGGGGCTAAGATTGCCTTTTACCCTTAGCAAAGTATGAACATCGAGGCAGTTGAGCCTGTAGAGGAAGGTCCCCCTGCCTGTTTCAAGGACTTGTCAGTGTGCTTTGTCCTCCGCTAGTCCTCTGTTCCTCCATCATTTCCCTTTGAACAATTTTGACCCTTAAATCTTTAAGGTTGAAGGTGGAAGGTCTCATCTGCAACTTCTTCCTGCTGAGTAGGGGCGTAGAGATGTCCCTACCTGTGGGTCAATATTGGTCAGTTGGGGAACATATCGGGGAGGTATAAAAAGGAGAAGGCAGCTGAATCCAATGAAGACAACACATGAATCTCCTTGAGCAGAAAGGATCATCTGTCAGCTGGAAGTTATGGCAGTGGAGTCTTCGCAGTAGTCACGGAGATGCCAGAAATAACAAAATTAAGGTTAACATTATAATGAGAAATTGAAGACCTTTGACAGTTGACCTTTGATAGTTTTCCTCTAGTCCAGGAGTTTAAAGCAATCACTTAAGGAAAGAGATTATTTATTTATTTATTTATTTATTTATTTATTTATTTATTTTTTAAATTAATTTTTATTGGTGTTCAATTTACCAACATACAGAAAAACACCCAGTGCTCATCCCGTCAAGTGTCCGCCTCAGTGCCCGTCACCCATTCCCCTCCACCCCCCACCCTCCTCCCCTTCCACCACCCCTAGTTCGTTTCCCAGAGTTAGGAGTCTTCATGTTCTGTCTCCCTTCCTGATATTTCCCAACATTTCTTTTCCCTTCCTTTATATTCCCTTTCACTATTATTCATATTCCCCAAATGAATGAGAACATACACTGTTTGTCCTTCTCCGATTGACTTATTTCACTCAGCATAATACCCTCCAGTTCCAACCACGTTGAAGCAAATGGTGGGTATTTGTCGTTTCTAATTGCTGAGTAATATTCCATTGTATACATAGACCACATCTTCTTTATCCATTCATCTTTCGATGGACACCGAGGCTCCTTCCACAGTTTAGCTATTGTGGCCATTGCTGCTAGAAACATCGGGGTGCAGGTGTCCCGGCGTTTCATTGCATCTGAATCTTTGGGGTAAATCCCCAACAGTGCAATTGCTGGGTCGTAGGGCAGGTCTATTTTTAACTCTTTGAGGAACCTCCACACAGTTTTCCAGAGTGGCTGCACCAGTTCACATTCCCACCAACAGTGTAAGAGGGTTCCCTTTTCTCCACATCCTCTCCAACATTTGTGGTTTCCGGCCTTGTTAATTTTCCCCATTCTCACTGGTGTGAGGTGGTATCTCATTGTGGTTTTGATTTGTATTTCCCTGATGGCAAGTGATGCAGAGCATTTTCTCATGTGCGTGTTGGCCATGTCCATGTCTTCCTCTGTGAGATTTCTCTTCATGTCTTTTGCCCATTTCATGATTGGATTGTTTGTTTCTTTGGTGTTGAGTTTAATAAGTTCTTTATAGATCTTGGAAACTAGCCCTTTATCTGATACGTCGTTTGCAAATATCTTCTCCCATTCTGTAGGTTGTCTTTTAGTTTTGTTGACTATATCCTTTGCTGTGCAAAAGCTTCTTATCTTGATGAAGTCCCAATAGTTCAGGAAAGAGATTATTTAAAGCACAAATCTAAGTATTTATGTTAGATAGAAACCCAGAAATATTTCTGTGGTCATCTGGAATATATACACAGCATTGCTTTTATAATAGCACAAGTTTTATCTTGTGTAACAGTTAAAACATCTAATGTCATTCTATTTTGTAAAACTGCTTCATGCATTTGTGTTACTTTAGTATTTAATAGAGAAGTTTTACACTGAGTGTATTTAGGGCTTTGACCATGTACTTATTAAGAGGTTCCATGATCCAAACAACATCCTCTGGTCTCAAAGAGAGAACAAAGATGGATGCTAGTTGGTCACAACAATGAAACATAAAAACACATCACTGTTTTTAAAAACCCCAGAGTACAGTGGCCTATCCAGACATGGCCTATTGAAGCCATGGCCATGAATTAGAGTGGCATAGTCATTGGGTCACATTAGAAGACAGTCATACAATTTTGGGCATCCCATTAATGTATCATCCAATCCAATCATAAAGTAGCGTCATCCATTATCTCCATAAGTCCATAGTTAACGCTATAGTGGGGTATGTTCTGGCTTTCAAGGAACTGATTGTCATCCCAGTCACAGAGAATTGGTTAGAGTGCTAGCTGGGTTATGCAATTGTTGGGGAATCAATCCCCCCCTTTTTAAAGTTGTTTAAGTATATTCCCATGGGGCCTTGTTATCCCCACAGAATAACAAAAAGATTGTCTACACATGAGCTATTGTGGCAATTTCTCTGAGGTTTACCTAAAGTTGTCTAGGTTAAGTAAACACGACAATCAGAACTAGAACTACACTCACAAAAGTGTGTTATTGAAACAGTGTCTCTCTAAAATAACCCTCATTTCTTTTTTTTTTTAAAGATTTTATTTATTTATTTATGAGAGACACAGAGAGAGAGAGAGGCAGAGACACAGGCAGAGGGAGAAGCAGGCTCCATGCAGGGAGCACAACGTGGGACTCTGGGACTTGATCCAGGGACTCCAGGATCACGCCTTGGGCTGAAGGCAGGTGCTAAACTGCTGAGTCACCCGGGCCTGCCCACAACCCTCATTTCTTAATCAGAGATTTGATTGACCTGTCTGCAAAACAAGTCCAGTTTTAACAAACTTGGCCTAATTATTATTATTTTTTAAAAAATTTTATTGGAATTCAATTTGCCAACATATAGCATAACACCCAGTGCTCATCCCGCCAAGTGCCCCACTCAGTGCCCATCACCCAGTCACCCCAACCCCCTGCCCACCTTCCCTTCCACTACCCCTTTGTTCATTTTCCAGAGTTAGGTGTCTCTCAGTGATATTTTCACTCATTTTCTCTCCTTTCCCTTTATTCCCTTTCACTAATTTTTATATTCCCCAAATGAATGAGACCATATAATGTTTGTCCTTTTCCGATTGATTTATTTCACTCAGCTTAAAACCCTCCAGGTCCCTCCACGTCGAAGCAAATGGTGGGTATTTGTCATTTCTAATGGCTGAGTAATATTCCATTGTATACATAGACCACAACTTCTTTATCAACTTGGCCTAATTATTTACATAAGCTCAGCAAGAATAATGATCCCATATATCTTTTTAGAATCTGCTTTGCTGGAACCTTTTTTTTTTTTTTTTTAAGATTTTATTTATTTATTCATGAGAGATACAGAGAGAGAGAGAGAGAGAGAGAGAGAGAGAAGCAGGCTCCATGCAGGGAGCCTGATGTGGGACTCGATCCCAGGACTTCAGGATTATGCTGTGGGTGGAAGGCGGGCGCTAAAACCGCTGAGCCACCCAGGGATTCCCACTGGAACCTTTTATAAGGAATCTCTAGGTTGAACTTTTAGTAGCCTCTCCAGGTCAGAGACCAAGCCAAGTATTTGCCATCAGACGTACCTGCAATACCTGTAGATTTGGGCAGATGCCTCTTCACAAGGTCCCCAAAGTATCCTGAGTTTCCTGCACCTGCCAGGGAGTGACATTCTTTACTTACCTGGCGAGGCTGCTGGGAACTCCATAAGCAAGGTATCAGGCCAACATTTCCAAGGGGTTTTATTGCTTCAGATTTCATAAAGCCAACCTTAGTTCCTTAAGCTGTTTGGTCATATCTGAGTCTATTCATGTGTCCCAAATATGACATTCCAGTCAAAGCCTTGGTAAAATAACCAATATTCCATGGTGTCCTTTTACAAAAACAGATTCTTATTGAACTTATGCAAATGAGTATGATTGCCATGGAGATAACGTAAATTTCAGAGGGTTCAAGTAGAGAGAAAAGTTAATGCTTTAATTTGTTTACAAATGAATACTCTATCACATTTCTGCGAATCAGATATCTTAAGAGAAAGTTTTAACCTGAGCGAGCAAACAGAACCAGTAGTAGTTCAAACAAGGAGTCACAAAACTATCCCATGTTACTATTCTTGTTTAATTTGTTTATTCATGAGAGACAGAGAGAGAGAGAGAGAGAGAGAGGCAGAGACACAGGCAGAGGGAGAAGCAGGCTCCAGGCAGGGAGCCTGACGTGGGACTCGATCTGGAGTCTCCAGGATCATGCCCTGGGCTGCGGGCGGCGCTAAACCACTGCACCAGCAGGGCTGCCCTAAACCAATAAACTTAAGTTAGCTTGAATATTGAGTATGTTTCACCCGGGCCCACTCTTAAAAGTCATTTTGTTCCCCATTGCCAATTTTTACCTGAGACACTGGTGGGGAAATCTGGAGTGGGCAGTGTTAATTCCAGGGAGTGCTCTTTGCTCCTTGACAGAGAGGGTAGGAGCCAATGGTGCCAGAGGCACCAGGGAAGGTATAGAAGCCAGTTACTAGGCTGCGCCCAAGGTGGTGCAGAAACAGGAGGAGGGGGAGGGGAGATAGAAGAGGCAAAGTGCAGTCAGAAAGCAGAGAAAGGGTTCCTGGTTCTAGAGCTTGTCCCCTTGGATAGATGAGTAAATGTCATGTTTTTTTTTTTTAAGATTTTATTTATTTATTCATGAGAGACAGACAGAGAGAGAGAGAGAGAGGCTGAGACACAGGCAGAGAGAGAAGTAGACTCCTTGTAGGGAGCCTGATGGGGGACTCGAACCCAGGACTCCAGGATCATGCCCTGAGCTGAAGGCAGGCACTCAACCGCTGAGCCACCCAGGGGTCCCACATCATGTTTTTCCACCAACAAGTAGATGAGGCAGTCCATGTTAGGCCGGATAAGACAGGGAATCACCGAAACAAAGAGACTTTCGGCAGCTGCTTGGGAATCTTCCTTGAAGTCCCCATCCTGAGGTAGACTAACCACAGTTGGCCCCAATTATTTCCATTAACCCAGGAAATGAGTGAGGGAGAAACTCCCCACATCTATTAGGAGGAACAGTGAGAGTAAGAGTCAGAGTCCCCTTTGTCTGGGATGGCCTGTGTTTCCTCCAACATCCTGGGTTTACTTGGAGGAGGCCTATTTAGATCATTATCCAACATTAGGAGGGAGTTTACAAGCCGACATGTTTGGGCCATTTGCCCTATTTCCTGCAGAGGAGATCTAGTGGATAGATCCCACTGAAGCCATGCAGTGTTAGAGTTCAGTCCTTTCCTAAATTTTGCAATCTGAATTGTCTCCAGTGGTTAAAAGACACCCCAAGGGAGAGTCCTTGGGGACCAGAAGAGAAGCTCCCATGCTCCAAGAGAAGAGTAAAGAAGGTCCATTACCAAAGAAAACCCCCTTGATTCCTGGGTGGCGTCCCACGCACAGGATATGTCAGAGGTTCCTAGTGTCAAAGTGACCCAAGGCATCCCCCTGAACAGAATCGCGATGATCACTCCAGCCGCAGCCGTCAAAGGCCCCATAGGAGGGAGGCCTGTCTCCTCCTGCTTCCCCATCGCATCCTAGGCTAAGGATGGGTGTCAGTGTATGGATGGGCGCCAGCATATGGACCGAAATACTGTGCCTTGGAGGTTATGTAGCGAAGGTCAAGCCTTATTTTGCCTTGCCTTGAGGCAAAACCCGCTGGTTTTAACCCATGGAGAACACTAGAAAAGTTTTACAAGGGGAAATTACCCAATTTTGTAGCTTAAGTAGTTGGTAGAGGACAACGACAGAAAACAGTAGAGATAGAAATCCATCTTGGTCTAAGCGACGTTCCAACACATGGAGTCCTTACAGCCAACTTCCCTAGGAAACGGTCGCCAGTTGGGTTTAATTCAATCTGGTACTGGTTTCCACCGGCTCCCAGTGGAGGTCTTGCAGCCAGAAGTGGCTAGATCAGGGATGTGGAGGGGATCGCATTAAATCAATCAGGAGGAAACCTTACACAGGAATCTTGAGATTGGCAGCTGTCCTGATGATTTAGGTGGCTGTCCCGTGCCCAAGACAGACAATTTTGTATAAGGACAGGAATAAAGAGAGGGTATCAAGTTTCTGGGTCTAATTACCATCCCAGCCAGGGTACTAACTTCCAGCCAAAAGGTAAGCTTTCTCCTCCCCATGGAGTAGCCATGGACTATAGGATTACAGCCTGAGCAATCGGCATGAAAGTGTTCCAGTAAGACCATACTCCTTGAAGGGTCGCTGGAGTGAGAGTAAAAGGAAGAAGAAAGTACTCACCAACTTTTGCACCAAAGCTCAGAGTCCAGATGTAAAGACTCAAAGCTCCATGTTGGGCACCAAATGATGAACTTTTGGAATATAGGTGAGGTTTGGTGGGATGAGATCCGGAGCTGATGACCAAGAAAGAATTCCTGAGACGTCTTTGGTGCAAAATGGTGGTTTTATTAAAGGAGGGGGACAGGACCCGTGGGCAGGAAGAGCTGCTGCCCCGGCCTGTGAGGGGTGGCTGAGTATATACCTGGGAGTTGGGAGGTGGTTAGGGATAGGGTAAGTGTCTAAGAGATTTTGGAAGCAAGGTTTCCAGGACCTTGAGGGGGCTAGTTATTGTTGGGAAAAGGTCACTTATTACCGTCTAATAAAACCTGAGTCATGAGACCCTTCAGATGTGTATGGGTGGGCCATGTGTTTGGGGGATGATTGCCAACATGTATCTGGGGGTTTATTTATTTTTAAAGATTTTATTTATTTATTCATAGAGACACAGAGAGAGAATGAGAGGCAGAGACACAGGCAGAGGGAGAAGCAGGCTCCATGCAGGGAGCCCGACGTGGGACTCAATCCTGGGTCTCCAGGATCATGCCCTGGGCTGCAGGCAGAGCTAAACTGCTGCGCCCCCGGGGCTGCCCTATCTTGGGGGTTTAGAGATAAAGGAACTTGGGCAGCCTGGGTGGCTCAGCGGTTTAGTGCCGCATGTGGCCCAGGATGTGATCCTGGAGACCCTGGATCAAGTCCCACATCAGGCTCCTTGTATGGAGCCTGCTTCTCCCTCTGCCTGTGTCTCTGTCTCTCTCACCCTCTCTGTCTCTCCTGAATGAATAAATTAAGAAAAAAAGAGAAATAAGGGAACTTTCTAAAGGAATTTTTATCTTAAAGTAGACTTACAGGATCCTGGGGGTTGGGCTAAGATTGCCTTTTCTCCTTAGCAAAGTATGAACATCGAGGCAGTTGAGTCCATAGAGGAAGGTCCCTCTGCCTGTTTCAAGGGCTTGTCAATGTGCTGCCCTGGGCTTGTGCTTTGTCCTCAGCCAGTCCTCTGTTCCCCCATCATTGACCATGGCCCTATGCCTCCTACTTCATTTACTCTTGTGAGTAACATCAGCTTCCTTGAACTTCACTACATTGTGATTCCTTAATTCCATATTTACCATTTACTTGTTGGGTTTCTAAAATGTAATTGCATATAAACCCAAGAACTATGAATAGTAAAATAACCCCTACCTTTATTCCACCAACTATTCTATCTTAGGTATCACTTCTTTCTGAAACATTCAGTGGCTTAAGCTCTACCCAACAGACCTTTGACTTTGTGTGTCCTTACATGTGTGCATGTGCAAGTGTGTATTTATGTGTTCACATGGGCACAGACCTGTGTCCACATATGATACAAAAGAGGAAGAGAAAAGAAGTTTCTCCATGCCTCTTCCTTCTCCCTTCTAAGGCAGATGTTGTCTGGAGCTGACAAAGTTTTGATGTGTAGAATGCAGGGCTGTGGACCCCAACAGATGTCCTGAGGTACAGGGAGAACTGGGTAACTCAGGCCCTGCCTATGAACTCACAAAGGTGGTGAGTGTGCCTGAATTCCAGCCTATGCTCAGCTCCCTTGGCCACATGCTCAGCAAGGCATAGATTGCCTACCCAAAGGAAAGGGCCTTTTTTTTTTTTAAGTTTATTTATTTATTCATGAGAGACACAGAGAGAGAGAGGCAGAGACACGGGCAGAGGGAGGAGCAGGCTCCCTGTGGGGAGCCCAGTGAGACTCAATCCAGGATCCCAGGATCACGATGTGAGCTGAAGACAGGCAGTCAACTGCTGAGCCACCCAGGGGCCCCTGGAAGGGGTCTTTTTTTCTAATTTGCACAAAAGGTGCCCCTTGTTGCTGAGCTTGTATGTCTATGGGCTGCCTGTACCTATTTAATTCACCCTGAGGAGGAGTCTTTTAAAACTGCACACAGTCTCCCTGTAGGCAGGCTGCAGCCAGCTCTTCCGTGTGGAGGTCAGTAGATTTCTCTCCTACTGGATCTGAAAGCCAGATATCTGCATGTGAGTCATCACTGGAACCCCCACTCTTTCTCTTCCTTCTTTCTTCCATCCAGTCAATGTGTGACTATTGAACGAAAATAAGCTAAAGGGGATTCCTGGGTAGCTCAGTGGTTTAGCACCTGCCTTCGGCCCAGGGCATGATCCTGGGGTCCGGGGATCGAGTCCCACGTCGGGCTCCCTGCATGGAGCCTGCTTCGCCCTCTGCCTGTGTCTTTGCTTCTCTCTCTCTCTCTCTGTCTCTCATGAATAAATAAATAAAAATCTTAAAAAAGAAAAGAAGCTAAAGATAGACACATTCCATTCTTCAATTCAGACCAACACCTTCAGCTAGGACTCCCTGTCCCCAGGCATGCTGCTCCAGCCAAGCTTGCAGGGCTAAGGATCTGGCTGAGTGGAGGGGGATGTGGCTGAGTGGGTGATGGAAGAATTCACACAAGGCAGGACAAAGGAGATAGAAGTTTACTAAATACACTGCAAGGGAGCAGTGGGCAGGACAACAAAGAGAGACTCTCTGCCAGGATCTAGTGTGGGGTGGGGGGGTGGGGAGGTGGTTGGGGGGACTACCCTTAAGTGGGGGAGTGGGAAGGAATGGGGAAGGATGGAATTTCTCATCGTGGTACCTGTACCCAGTTGTAAGTGACCCTTTGGTCAGCTGACTATTTCCAGGTGGGTCACCTCGTGGGCCTGTTTGCACTCAGCCTGGTGGTCACTGTGGGCCCTCCTTTCTTACTCAAATTCCAGTGCCTGCTGCCTGAAAGCAGCCTCTACAAAGCTCACAGGGGGTACGGCCCATACTGTACTCCACTCAGGGACACTTAGGGCTATCCTGGCTCCCTCCGGATTGCCTCTACAGGTTTCTGACCCCCTCCTCCCTACTTTTAACTTCATTTTAGAGAGTGCTATTTTCTGATGCTGGCACCAAACAGGTATGAACTGTTTCTGGAGCCCCTTGTGCACTGGCCTCACTTTTGAACTCAGAGGACCTATGAATGTATGGAATAATTAAATCTACCTTAAAAATTTTTTTTATTAATTTATTTGACAGAAAAAGAGAGAGATATCGAGAGAGCACAAGCAGGGGGAACAGCAGAGGGAAAGGGAGAAGCAGACTCCCCACAGAACAGGGAGCCTGATGTGGGGCTTCATCCCAACACTTTGGGATCATGACCTGAGCCAAAGGCAGGCGCTTAACTGACTGAGCCACCTAGGCACCATTCCCAGCCTTTTTAAAGTAGGCTCCATGCCCAGTGTGGAGGGTAATACAGGGCTTGAACTCACGACCCTGAGATCAAGACCTGAGTTGAGATCAAGACCTGAACTAAGATAAAAAATCAGACACTTAACTGACTGAGCTACCCAGGTGTCCCATAATTAGATCTGTCTTAAAATGTTCACCAAATAATGAGTGTACACAACAGTTATATGGCAGAATGGTTTTTAAAATAATGGTTCAGTGTTTTTTTAAAAGATTTTATTTATTTACTCATGAGAGATACAGAGAGGCAGAGACACAGGCAGAGGGAGAAGCAGGCTCCCTGCAAGGAGCCCGAGGCGGGACTCGATCCTGGATCCCGGAATGATGCCCTGAGCCAAAGGCAGATGCTCAACTGCTGAGCCACCCAGGTGTCCCATAGCCTTTTTATTACATTAAATTTCATAGAGAAGGAAGTTCTCTAAAAAGACAAACTCAGGTGAAACTTCTCTGGGTGAAGAGGACCGAGTTGAGCCCTACCCACTGTGTACCCATCCTGATACTTACCAGATCCTCTAGAGACCTCAGTGGATCTCTTGAACATGGTTTGCAAATGTATAGGGTGGTGAAAAGAACCCAGCCTCTAAGTTGGGAAATGGTGTGGATCCCTGCTTTGTGGTTAACTATCTTAGTGACCTGGGGCAAATGAAACAATCCACTCCCTCCCTATCAGCCTCATGCTCACACCAACAGGCACAGGAGGCCAAGCTATGCAGGTGCCTGCACCTCTGATGGAGAATTACTCAGATATCCCCTCCCCCTCATCCACTCAGAATGTCCTTTCTCAGCAGCCTCCTCTATCTTGTCATTTGGCTGTTGGTTGGATGGCTATGTATCTCTGATATCATTGCGGCTGATTGCTGCTTCAAATTCCATCATCCTCATCATCCTCTTCAATGGAATCTCAGTCTTGTCTGGGTGACAATATTCTACTTAAGAACACTTAAGTTCCCCATACTCCTTTGCATCTAGGGGTGGCCACATGACTATATGGCTAATGAGTCATCAACAGAAGTCTGCCTGGTGTGGCTTTCAGCAATTCAAGTGCTTTCCTGATTAAAAAGGAAAAGCTAGATTCTGTTGCAACATGTCTTTTGCTCCTTCCTCTTCCTTTCTGCCTGAAATGTGGATGTGATACCTGTAAGTAGAACAGCCACTTAGCACCCATGAGGCAGAAGGATGGACTAGTATAGGTGGGAGGTAGCCACTCAGGCAACTTTGGGGACATTTTACCAAACTAGAAAAATTGGGTCAATGCGGCATCAATGTCTTTCTTAGTGAGCACTGTCCTTGTAGAGATGGATAGAGGCGGGGTCTTGGAGCCTTAGGTTGGGTGTCAGCTGAGGCCTATGAAGGGCTAATAGGATACTGATCTTGCCTATCCTACCCAACGTCTTTTAATAATATCATACTGATAGTCTTTCTCCCATGACCTTGTCTCTGTTTCCCAGGCTATTTCTTTTTCTTTTTCTTTTCTTTTTTTTTTTTTTTTTTTAAAGATTTTATTTATTTATTCATGAGAGAAAGAGAGAGAGAGAGAGAGGGAGGCAGAGACACAGGCAGAGGGAGAAGCAGGCTCCAAGCAGGGAGCCTGATGTGGGACTCGATCCCGGGTCTCCAGGATCACACCCTGGGCCGAAGGCAGCACTAAACCGCTGGGCCACCCAGGCTGCCCTGTTTCCCAGGCTATTTCTATAGTCTCAGTATTTGGCCATAGCTTTGAGAAAATTCTCTTACCATTATTCTTTGTTTATTTTGCAGTTCTTTGAAGATATTCTTCAGATGGCTTTTTGTCATTTGTCTTTTTTTTTTTTCTCTAGTCCTTGTGTGTCATCATTATTTATCGCTTATTTCTGTCACATGCTCACTCCCTGAAATTTGATCTACTCTTCAAGGTCCGTCTCAGATGCTTTTATGAAGCCACCCTCGATGGAGACATTTCCTTTCTCTGGAACCCCACAGCACTTAGTTTCTGTGGCTCCTGTGATCATCAGCAAACTGGCACGTGCTTGATTAGACATTCCTTTTACTACCCTGTAGCTCCTTAAGGCAAGGATTGTCTTGTACTGAGCCCTGCCCTTGGAACACTGTACTTGCTTGATAAGTATTCATTGAGTCCAAATGGAAATTCCAATTTGGGAAGAGAGGACAGACACACTAAGCATGATGCATTTAAATAAAATGGAGATCATTTTCCTGGAGAAATGCCTCCTATACATGTCTTTGCTACCCAGATATAGGACTAGGAAAAAAAGGGAGGGCATGGCTGAAAACAACCTGCTCAGAGAACTCTTCTTCAGGAGAAACGCAAGCTATAAAAGAAATCACTGTCACCTTTCATCACCTGTAATAAGGAAATTCTGAATAACTCTTTCCTGGGGACCCACTGAGTCAGAGGTTCACATCTAATTAGGTAAGCAGCAGATGTGATCAGGGAAGAAGTGATGAATATTCTTTTGGCTTCATCACCCAGCATCAGCTATTTATATGGCAGTGATGCAGGTTTCCATACGTAGAGTCCTTGCTGTTGTTCAGAGTGCTTTCACACACATGCCCAAACAGGACAGAGCAAGGGTAGCTGCCTAGAAAAGGAACTTGCTGGAGGAGGTTCAAAGGATCCCTCAACTGTTGCACCAGAAGAAGAGCCTTCTTCAGAGTGGGAACATGACAGGAAAGGGAAAGCAGAACTTCTCTTTCTGGACAGTTTTAACATTGGCATGTCTAGCAACCAATTAAATGTGAGAACTGGAAGCTCAGGAGGGAGGGAGTGGGCTGAAGAGTAGATTTCAGAGTCACTGGCATGTATGTGGGGATTAAAACATACATGACAGTGGGCAAGGTCACTCTGGGAAGGTATGGAGAAAGGGGAGGATGGAGTCCCAATACTCAGTTGGTGAGTAGAGGACAAGACCCCTGACAAGGCCAAGAAAGGAGGTTAAAACTAGGTAAGAGAGCAAGTTATCATGGAAATCAAGAGTTGAGACTTCTCAGACAAGAGAGAGAGAGACAGAGAGAGACCGAGAGAGAGAGAATGAATCAGCACCAATGAATGCAACAGAGTTTCTGGGAAAGGAAACTTTCCTGTGGGGCACAGGCAGGGGATGCATGGGAAAAAGTGGAGACAGAAGGTAGATTTCCAATGTATCAGAAAGAAAGGCGAAGCAAGGAGAATATAGTAGACACAGAAAGGTCAGGTGACTGTCACCAGCTGTCAGCTCCTTCAGGGTCCTTCTTTTTCTGAGCAGCTCCATGGTGACTGAGCAGGGCTGGGGCTGGAAAGGCCTAGCTGATTCATTCCAATTTGGTTTGCTCTATGAGGTTCTCCATAGCTATCTGAGGCTCAACAGGCCTCCCTTTGCCCTGCCCTGCCTGCTTCCTCCCCTTACTGTCACAGAAGTTGACTCCTAGTCAAAATCTTGCATCCCAAATCCCATATAAGTGTCTGCTTCCAGAGAACCCAGTCTCTGACAGAGTGGCAGAAACAAGTCTTTTGAAGAGTTTATTGGGGAAGGAGAAAAGAAGGGTTTCTAAAATTGTTTCTTTTTGCTTAAGAGTAGGAAAGAGAGGAAGGAACCTGAAAGGGGGCACTTGAAGATACTGGAAAGAGGATGGCTAATAGGTGAGCCCTGGGAAGAAGATAGAAGGTGGACTTTAAGGCCAGGAAGATTGATTGGCCTGGAATAAGAGGGATCTTTTGCCCAGTCTCTGTGATTGAGGCTGAGGGCATATTGATCAGGTTAATTTAGATTGTTTTTGAGGTAGTCAAGGAAGTAAGGAACACTCTGCTCAGTGACTTCAGTGACCAATTGCTAGAGAGATGAAAGGAGGAATCCTTGAGGTTAAGGTGGATAAGATGCTTTCACCCACAGTAGGGATTTGGGGGAAGCAGGGCAAGTTTTAGCTGAGCTATAAACAGAGGAGGAACTTTGGGCAAAACCATAAAACAAGAGAATGGGATCTGGGATGGAGAAAAGAAAGACCCGTTTCTTTCTGTTAGAATCTGTTTGGTCTCCAATAAAAAGTAAATTTATTATTAAAAAAATAAAAAAGGAAAAAGAAAGAAAAAGAATCTGTTTGGTCTGACTAGATGGATTTTGGGTAGATTCTGGAATCTAATGGATTTTCTAACCTTCAAACTCTGTACCATCTTCATATTTGCCAAATGTATCCTATATACAACACATAAGACATGATACAAATACTGAGCAGGCAGGAGTGAGGTGAGAACTCCTCAGCACCTTGGAATTCTGTCATTTAACCAGCTTCAGATTTCTCCGTTTGTTCCAGAAGGATATAATTCAAGATGTCATGAAATACCTTAATCACATGCAGACCCTGGGTCTGTTATAGTGCCTCTTTCTATCAGTCTTTTTTTTTTTTTTTTTTTTTTTTTTTTTATGATAGTCACAGAGAGAGAGAGAGAGAGAGAGGCAGAGACACAGGCAGAAGGAGAAGCAGGCTCCATGCACCGGGAGCCCGACGTGGGATTCAATCCCGGGTCTCCAGGATCGCGCCCTGGGCCAAAGGCAGGCGCCAAACCGTTGCGCCACCCAGGGATCCCTCTTTCTATCAGTCTTAACGGGACAAGAGAAGATGAATGAGGACAGTCTGGCACTGCGTTTGCTGCTCCTGGGGGCCACATTTGCTTCTCCTGTCTCCACAAGACACCTCTTTGTATCTTATTTGAGGCTTTTGCCTACGGTCATCGTCAAGGCCACTGATTTGTAATTTTCAACATTCACCTTTTGTCCATCTTTGGAAGTCAAAGCCATCTCTGGTCTTCTAACACCTGTCTGCCTTTCATGATGGCGACTTTGGTGTACCAAGAGTATCACCATTTTTTGGGTGCTCTGACATGTGATCTTTTCATAGTAGGAGGTTTAAACACGTTTAGTGCTGCTACAGTTTTTCTTGCTTTCCTTTTTTAGGTGTTGGGTTCTAGTCTCTGTTTGCCAATAGTCATCCTACCCTTCCCACTCAAAAGTCATGCTTCCCATTGAGAAGCGGGAAGCGCTCAAAGTCTTCTGCTCTTTGTCTCTCATCTGGAAACACTGTGTGAATGGCCATGAGTGAAGGACGTATCCCTTTGTCCTTTTTCCTTTTGCCATAACCAGTGGCACATAATCCCAAGACTAAACTCGCTCATCTTTTTCCTGTAGGAGTCCAGATACCCTCAATGCCCGGGCTCTCCTTATGCAGCGACTCACAGATGCTCATGGGAAAATGGGGGTGGGAATCAAAAAGCGGGGCAATAACTCTAAGGGGACCCGCTCGCACATCCTGCCACGACAAAGGCCCTGCTCAAGCCGGCTACTTGCATGTGTCCGATTCATTGCGCCACCGCGTGGCACGACTTGAGCGCGTTTCCTTAAGAAGAAAAGAGGGAGGAAGTCGCGTTCTACACACCACAACGGGCACCAGGTGCAGGTGCCCCCGCTTGTGGCCCGTGTGAATTGCGCCGTTTCACTTTTACAAAGACCTGCATCAGTACCTGCTTTCCCTGACCAAAAGAAATCTGAGAAGTTTTTCTCCAGTGGAAAAAAAGTGAGAGCCCCGGTGAGCCCTGACGTCCCGAGAGCCCTTCTCCGGACGCGGCAGGCACCACCAGCCGGGGCAGTGGCGCCACCACGCGCTGAGCGGGGGAACTGCACTCGGCATCTCAGCGTCTCCGCAGTGAACTGGCCTGTGAGCATCTGTGCTTTATCTGGATTTGTTTTGTACATCCATATGTCCTAAGGGATCAGAAAAGCCTAAAAGGTTATTTTTTGGATCTCGGGGTGCTAGCATTTTTTCCCATAAAATTAATATTAATTATTTCTTCAATTTTATGCCATTTCGGCTTCCAAAAGTTTTCATAGGAATGCTCTATTTTTGGAAAGGAAGGGAAACCTGTAATCAATGCTGAAAATACAAGAAAGCATATTTCACGTGTCCGTTCTAAGTGACAGTTGATATTTTGATGTATTTTTCTTGCCATCAAAGTACAGACAAATTCCTTTCTTAACCTTAAAATGATAAATACGGGCCTCCTGAGCCTGTTCAGTCTGGATTTTCCTCTCCTGCATTGTTGTTTTTTTTTTTTTTTAATTTTTATTTATTTATGATAGTCACACACACACAGAGAGGCAGAGACACAGGCAGAGGGAGAAGCAGGCTCCATGCACCGGGAGCCCGACGTGGGATTCGATGCCGGGTCTCCAGGATCGCGCCCTGGGCCAAAGGCAGGCGCTAAACCGCTGCACCACCCAGGAACCTCTCCTGCATAGTGTGTAGAAAGCCACCTGGGAGTAAGAACTGGATGCAGGCTTATCTTTACCTGCAACATGCACTGCCCTTGGCTATAGACTCCTTGACACAGAGTGGAAGACGTTAGGCAGGAATTATTGCTAATATTAGCATTATTGGACTAAAACATGCATCCCATTTTGCGAAGTGCTAACTATCCCGCCGTGTCTGAAGATAAGTACAGTTGGCCCCTGCATATCAGCCTGTCTCTTTTGGTTACATCCAGATTGGATTTGGCACTTGTGAGATCTAGAGTCCAAGGTAAGGAGTGCCTGAGAGTCCACTGCAGGTGGTCACAGCTGAGAAGATGGGAGCAGGAGGCACAAGGCAAGAGGGAGCTGAGAAAAGTAAAGGCATTCAGGGGTGGCTTTTGTGCTTCTATACATTTTGACGCTGGAGAATTTTAAAGGACTATTTCTAATATTTATTTTAGATGGATGGATTCATTCAATAAATCTACCAGGCCTGCTGTAGGAGTTGGGGTTAAAAGGTAAATAAGGCAAAGTTCTAGGCTTCAGGGCACTTTACAGTTTTGGTCATTAGTCCCACAGGGGCAAGATGGAGATCCCAGGAGAGGCTCTTCCCCTGAGGCTCCAGGACAGTCCCAATGCCCAGATGTGTGGATGGAGACAGAGCTCCCAGTGAAAACAAAATTCCTTTAAAACTTTGTTGAGGGCAGCCCTGGTGGCTCAGCGGTTTAGCGCCACCTTCAGCCCAGGGTGTGATCCTGGAAACTTGGGATCGAGTCCCACGTGGGCTCCCTGCATGGAGCCTGCTTCTCCCTCTGCCTGTGTCTCTGCCTCTCTCTCTGTGTGTCTCTCATGAATAAATAAATAAAATCTTAAAAAAAAAAAAAAAACTTTGTTGATTGTGGGGCAGCCCCAGTGGCCTAGCAGTTTAGCGCCACTTTCAGTCTGGGGCGTGATCCTGGAGACTGTCTCGAGTCCCACGTCGGGCTCTCTGCTTGGAGCCTGCTTCTCCCTGTCTGTGTCTCTGCCATTCTCTCTCTCTCTGTGTGTCCATCATAAATAAATTTAAAAATCTTAAAAAAAAAAAAAACGTTGTTGATTGTGAGGATACGTGGCATACCTTTATGATAACATTCTGGCTCATGTTTTAGAAAGATTTTATTTTTAAGTTATCTATACTCCGACGTGGGGCTCGAGCTCACAACCCGGAGATCAAGAGTCGCAGGTGCCCCTTGCTCATTTCTTATATAAGGGAAGATACTGAGGGTTTGCTGAAGAAGGAAAGAGAAAGCAGCATAATAAGAGCCATGTTGCAATAGTGTAAATTGCTCCCTGATCATTGCCGGGATCTTGATGATCTGGTAAGATGGCTGGTGTATAAAGCAGAGCAAATATACTCTTGTTATACTGAAAGCCTGAAATTTCACCTACAGGGAAGGGAGAGGAAGGTGCATAGCAACAGGCCGTGTAGGAGTGGATTGGAGAAGTCAAGACCGATGTCAGGAAAAATAGTTTGGAGGCTATTGAACCTGTTTCAATGGGTGATGAAAGTTTGAATTAAGACAATCACCAAAGGGCAGGCGGGGACAGAAGGGAGACAGATTTCAGAGTAGGAAGGGCAGATCAAAGGCTGAGGGAGAGGAAGAATGACTGGACAGAACATCACTGCCAGTGGCCTGACCCCAAGGCCTGTCTTCTTTTCTGAGGTTGCCCATGTTGCCCTGTCAACAAGGACCTCATTTAAGTCCAGTTCTTTCATTTTATAGCAAAAGGAGGAAATTAAAGCCCAGGAAATGGAAACCCTTGTCTATGGCTGAACTGCAAGATGGTGGAAGAGTGTGTGTAGAAGCCAAGTCTCTTCCCAGATCCAATCTCCTTCCACAGGTTCACATTAGAACTTGTGTGGTAGAAGCACCTGAGGGGCATTTCCAAACACTTGGGCCTGGGCCCAGGCCCAGCCAACTGGAATCCTCGGGCTGGTACCACTGGCTCATTCCAGGCTGGTGCACAAGCTTCTCTTCCTGCCATGGCCTTCCTTTTTTTTTTTTTTTTTTTTTAATCTTCCTGCCATGGTCTTCCATAGCACGTTCTGCCTAAACCACACTCTTTCTTTCTTTCTTTCTTTCTTTCTTTCTTTCTTTCTTTCTTTCTTTCTTTCTTCTTCCTTTCTTTCTTCCTTTCCTTTCCTTTCCTTTCCTTTCCTTTCCTTTCCTTTCCTTTCCTTTCCTTTCCTTTCTTTCCTTTCCTTTCTTTCCTTTCCTTTCCTTTCCCTTTTTTTTTTAAAAGGATTTTATTTATTCACGAGAGACAGAGAGAGAGAGAGGCAGAGACACAGGCAGAGGGAGAAGCAGGCTCCCCATAGGGAGCCCAATGTGGGACTCAGTGCTGGGACCCCAGGATCACGTCCCTGAGCGGAAGGCAGGTGCTCAACTGCTGAGCCACCCAGGCGTCCCACCACTTTCTTTCTTTTCTTTTCTTTTTCTTTTCTTTTCTTTTCTTTTCTTTTCTTTTCTTTTCTTTTCTTTTCTTTTCTTTTCTTTTCTTTCTTTCTTTCTTTCTTTCTTTCTTTCTTTCTTTCTCTTTCTTTCTTTCTTTCTTTCTTTCTTTCTTTCTTTCTTTCTTTCTTTTCTTTCTTTCAGATTTTATTTATTTATCTGAGACAAAGAGTGAGCAAGCGAGGACAAGCAGAGGGAGCAGCAGGACAGGGAGAAGCAGACTTCCCACTGAGCAGGGAGCCTGCTGCGGGGCTCAATCCCAGGACCCTGAGATCATGACCTGAGACAAAGTCATAACCCATAATCATGACTCTGATCCACTGAGCCACCCAGGTGTCCCTGAACCACACTTTCTTTTTCTGTTTCATACTTGCATCACATAAGTGCAATACATTATATAGTCCCACTGATCATTGGAAAGATGCTGAGTGTTTAGATGGAGAACTACATGTGAGCAAACACCAAAATCCTTTGCCATAGGTCCATTAGTGATTAAAACAACAACAACAACAACAACAACAACAACAACAAACAAACCTAGAACTAACTTGCAAACATCTTATTGAAACTACAGGAGAAGGGAGTCTTCTCCTGTAGAAGGAAGGGAGGGAAGATTAATGGACAATCATTGTTCGACAAGCACTTAATAATTTGTTTTGTAAAACTGATCATTTCTTTATAAGTTTTAGTAAAAATAAGGAATATTTTTTAAATGTAACAACCAAGATATTAAACACTAAAAAAATTGTGGTAAATGGGACTCTTAGGTGGCTCAGTTGGTTAAGCATCTGCCTTCAGCTCAGGTCATGATCTCAGGGTCCTGGGATCGAGCCCCGAGGTGGGGTCCCTGCTCAGTGGGGAGCCTGCTTCTCCCTCTCCCTCTACACAGGCCTATTTGTGCTCTCTCTCTCCTCTCAAATAAATAAATAAAAATCTTCAAAAAAATCGTGGTAATAAAATTTACCATCTCAATCATTTTTAAATGTACAATTCAGTGGTGCTAAGTACATTCGCATTGTTTTGCAGCTAATCACCAGGACGCTTTTCATCTTGCACGACTGAAACTCTGTATCCATTAAATAATTGCCATTGTGCCTTCCTCCTAGGCCCTGGCAATCACCATTCTAATTTCTGTCTCTGTGAATCTGACTACCTCGTATAAGTGGGTTCTTACAGTATTTGTCATTATGGTTGGTTCATCCATGTAATGGCATATATTAGAATTTCCTTTCTCTTTAAGGCGGAATAATATTCCAATGTGTGTGGAGTATATATATATACATATGTGTACATACTCCATTGGTATATGCATGTGTGTGTATATATATACAAGCATGCACACATCCTATTTTGTTTATTCATTCATCTATTGATGGATATTTGGGTGGCTTCCACCTTTTGGCTATTGTGAATAATGCTGCTATGTGCACAGGTGTATAAATATATATTGAGACTCTACTTTCAATTCTTTGGGGAATAGTGGGACTTCTGGATGATACAGTAATTCTATTTAAAATTTCTTGAGGAATGGCCATGCTGTTTTCCATACTGGCTTGGTAATTTTATAATCACACCAACAGCTACAAGGGTTCTCATTTCTCTACACCCTTGTCAACACTTGCTACTTTTCTCTTGTGATGTAGACACCCTGAAGGGTGTGCGGTGGCATAATGTCTTCCAGAACATAGATTGACTGAAGATTGTGACCTACCCTAAACTTTGCATAAAGTCCTAAATTCCTTAATCATAGTGCTTTCATCCAAGCCGATTTTTAGGATGGTTGTAGAAGGAATACTCTATTGTCATTTTAACAATCTTTATCAACTGGGACGCCTGGGTGGCTCAGTGGTTGAGTGTCTGCCTTTGACTCAGGGTGTGATCCTGGGGTCCTGGGATGGAGTCTTACATTGGGCCCCCCTCAGGGAGCCTGCTTCTCCTTTGTCTCTCCCTGTGTGTCTCTCATGAATAAATAAATAAAATCTTAAAAAAACATAATCTTTATCAACTAAAACAGTAAAAATTAATTATTATTTTGATTTTTTTCATTATTGGTGAAGTTGAATTTTCTACTGTGATTTTTAATTAGTTATGGCTTCTCTGCTGTGAGCTGTTTGTGTTTGAATTTCTCACACAGTACAATAAAAAATAAAAATAGTGTTTTCTATGTGCTACTTACTGTTCTAAGAGCTTTACATGTAGTAAGTCAGTTAATCCTGACCCACCAGGAGGCAGGTGCAATGATTAGTCTCAGTGTATAGAGGACACAGAGACATGAAGAAATCAAGTATCTCGCCCCAGGTCATACCCAGGAAGTCTGGATTCAAAGCCTGTGCAAACTACAAAATAGCCAATATTTATCTGATTTATTTGTTTGCCTTTTTTTCCCTATTAACTATAATCATTAAATTTTTATGGTTAGGGAATGCCTGGGTGGCCTAGTCAATTGTGTTTGCCTTTGGCTCAGGTTATGATCCCGGGGTCCTAGGATTGAGCCCCACATTGGGCTCCCTGCTCAGTGGGGAGCCTGCTTCTCCCTCTTCTCCATGCTTGTGCTCTCTCTCTCTCACTCTCTCTTTCAAATAAATAAATAAAATCTTTTTTAAAAATTTAAAAAATTTATGGTTAAATCTATCAGCCTACTCCCTTTCTTTTATTGCCCCCCGTCCCTTTTTTTTCAGCCAGTTTAGAACATCCTCTTCTCTTCAGAGATTAGAAAATATTTGGATTTTTTTTTAGCGTGATATATATTTTTTCCCAAAAAAATCAATTATTTCTCCCAAATCACTTATTAAAGACATTTTTGTTTCTGTTGCTTTATAATGGAAACTTTCTGCTGAGTTTTATTTCATAATTGCTTGTTTTTAATGACCATTATATGTCCAGTCAGCAATTTGAGGATACTGAAGTCTCCTTCTGGTTGCTCTTTTGGCTTCGTTTGGTGTGAATCTATCTTTAGCGTGCTGATACTCTGGCTGCCTTTCTCATGTGAGTTTTTGTGTAGTTCAGAACACAGGCAACAAGTTCATTTCTTGTTTTTTTTTTTTTTTTTTCTCTCTGTCTCCCTTCTCTGCTTCTCAGCCCTTCCTGTCCAGTGACTGAGTGGTTGCCCTCCCTGGGGCCTGTCCAGAGTGAGTTCTTACAGGCAGTCTGGGCTCCTGCCCCAGTATGAACTTAGGCATGACCCCCTCCAGGCAGGAGGGAGCTGTGTTAGGTCCACATGCAGATCCATTTTGGTACCCAGGGACTTCACTATCCATCTATTTTCTTGAAGAGGATGGAGAGAGGCCAGTGGCAGCTCCTGGAGTTTTTTTTTTTTTTTTTTAACTCTTTTTTATTTATTTATTTTTTGTATATTTTTTTATTGGAGTTCGATTTGCCAACATATAGCATAACATCCAGGCTCATCCTGTCAAGTGCCCCCTCAGCGCCCATCACCCAGTCACCCCATCCCCCTGCCCACTTCCCTTTCTACCATCCCTTGTTCGTTTCCCAGAGTTAGGTGTCTCTCATGTTCTCTCATCCTCAATGATATTTCCCACTCATTTTCTCTCCTTTCCCCTTTATTCCCTTTCAATATTTTTTATATTCCCCAAATGAATGAGACCATACACTGTTTGTCCTTCTGCAATGGACTTACTTCACTCAGCATCATACCCTCCAGGTCCATCCACCTCGAAGCAAATGGTGGGTATTTGTCGTTTCTAATGGCTGAGTAATATTCCATTGTATACATAGACCACATCTTCTCTATCCATTCATCTTTTGATGGACACCGAGGCTCCTTCCACAGTTTGGCTATTGCGGACATTGCTGCTAGAAACATCCGGGTGCAGGTGTCCCAGCGTTTCATTGCATCTGAATCTTTGTGGTAAATCCCCAACAGTGCAATTGCTGGGTCGTAGGGCAGATCTATTTTTAACTCTTTGAGGAACCTCCACACAGTTTCCAGAGTGGCTGCACCAGTTCACATTCCCACCAACAGTGCAAGAGGGTTCCCTTTCTCCACATCCTCTCCAACATTTGTGGTTTCCTGCCTTGTTAATTTTCCCCATTCTCACTGGTGTGAGGTGGTATCTCATTGTGGTTTTGATTTGTATTTCCCTGATGGCAAGTGATGCAGAGCATTTTCTCATGTGCGTGTTGGCCATGTCCATGTCTTCCTCTGTGAGATTTCTCTTCATGTCTTTTGCCCATTTCATGATTGGATTGTTTGTTTCTTTGGTGTTGAGTTTAATAAGTTCTTTATAGATCTTGGAAACTAACCCTTTATCTGATACGTCATTTGCAAATATCTTCTCCCATTCTGTAGGTTGTCTTTTAGTTTTGTTGACTGTTTTCCTTTGCTGTGCAAAGGAAATGATATTCCATTTCTGGTCTTATCTTGATTAAGTCCCAACAGTTCATTTCTGCTTTTGTTCCCCTTGCCTTCATAGATGTATCTTGCAAGAAGTTACTGTGGCCAAGTTCAAAAAGGGTGTTGCCTGTGTTCTCCTCTAGAATTTTGATGGATTCTTGTCTCACATTTAGATCTTTCATCCATTTTGAGTTTATCTTTGTGTCTTGTGTAGGAGAATGGTCTAGTTTCATTCTTCTGCACGTGGCTGTCCAGTTTTCCCAGCACCATTTATTAAAGAGACTCTCTTTTTCCAGCAGATGGTCTTTCCTGCTTTGTCGAATAGTAGTCGACCACAGAGTTGAGGGCCCATTTCTGGATTCTCTATTCTGTTCCATTGATCTATGTGTCTGTTTTTGTGCCAGTACCACACTGTCTTCATGATCGCAGCTTTGAAGTACAACTTGGGATCCGGCATTGTGATGCCCCCAGCTTTGGTTTTCTTTTTCAGTGTTCGCCTGGCTATTCAGTCTTTTCTGATTCCACACAAATCTTAAGATGATTTGTTCCAACTCTCTGAAGAAAGTCCATGGTATTTTGATAGGGATTGCATTGAATGTGTAAATTGTCCTGGGTAACATTGACATTTTCACAATATTAATTCTTCCAATGCATGAGCATGGAATATTTTTCCATCTCTTTGTGTCTTCCTCAATTTCTTTCAGAAGTGTTCTATAGTTTTTAGGGTATAGATCCTTTACCTCTTAGGTTAGGTTTAGTCCTAGGTATTGCTTTTGGGTGCAATTGTAAATGGGGTTGACTCCTTAATTTCTCTTTCTTCAGACTCATTGTTAGTGTATAGAAATGCCACTGATTTCTGGGCATTGATTTTGTATCCTGCCACACTGCTGAATTGCTGTATGAGTTCTAGCAATCTTGGGGTGGAGTCTTTGGGTTTTCTATGTACAGTATCATGTTATCTGCAAAGAGGGAGAGTTTGACTTCTTTGCCAATTTGTGTTTTTTTGTTTGTTTGTTTTTTGTTTTTTTCTTTGCCAATTTGAATGCCTTTTATTTCTTTTTATTGCCTGATTGCTGAGGCTAGGACTTCCAGTACTATGTTGAATAGCAGTGGTGAGAGTGGACATCCCTGTTGTGTTCCTGATCACAGAGGAAAGGGTCTCAGTGTTTCCCCATTGAGAGTGATATTTGCTGTGCTCCTGAGGTTTTGATCAGTGAGCATGACTCTGGTCCCCCACCTCAAGTGGGCAGTTGAATTCTTTCTCATCACTTGACAGGCCTTGAATTCCTAGTTGCCCTTGGCTGTACCTAGAATCAGAGCCCAACAGGTCACAGCTTCAGCCCTATTAATTTTTTGCATTGATATTCCATTTCTGAGAATATCTATGGGGATATCCCCCGTTGTTGAACATGGAGTTTTTATTTTCTCCATCATTGCTCTGCATCAAAAGCTCTGGGTTATCTGTTCTGTTTCACTCACGTGTCTGTGTCTTTTGTACAAGTACGAACTGTAGCTTTGTGCTACATGGTAGGGGGCTATTCTAACAAGTTCCTCCAATCATATTCTGCTAACTTTCTCAAAGCTGGATCAGGTAGGCGGGGCTATAGCAGTCACCTGAGATGAAGCTGGGGGAAGCAGTACTGTCCCCCACCCAACACAAGGATGCATGAAAGGAGCCCAGGGATAGCAGCTTTAGGATAGGAGGAAGGTTTCTGTATGGGGTTCCATGCCAACATTTCATTAGGGGTCTCAAGTCAGGCTGCACCCAGCACCAGGGAGCATATGAGAACAAACACTGGAGGCTGGAGATGGTGCCTGGATGGACAACCAGAAGTGTCATATTCATGGGTGTATATGATAGCAGGATGCATCTGGAGCATTACTTAGCCGTGTCCTTGGGACCCAGTGAGCAAATCATCCAATATTCCAAATCTGTCCTGGTCTGGGTGAGGAGGGGATTCTCAGTTTCTTTCACATGGAGGCAGGGCTCATGCCTGGCTCCAGTTTCTTTCCCTTCTTCTGCTGCACCAGTATTCTCCATGGCATTGCAAGGTAATCTCAACATAGAACTGCATCAGCCACGGGGAACCTGGGTGGCTCAGTGATTGAGCGTCTGCCTTTGGCTCAGGTCATGTTCCAGGGGTCCTTGGATCGAGTCCCACATTGGGCTTTCTGTGGGGAACCTGCTTCTCCCTTTGCCTATGTTGCTGCCTCTCTCTCTGCGTGTCTCATGAATAAGTAAATAAAATCTTTAAAAAAAAAAAAAAGAATTGCATCAGCCTCCTTTGCAATATAAACAGAACCAGGCTCCTGCATGTGTCCCCTCTTGGCTGTGAATTTAAGGGCAGTAAGGAGCAGCCTCTGTCCCACCAGGAGCCCTGGCTCCTCTTGCCACCAGCCTTCTGCGCTCTGGCTCAGTGGGGCTGAGGAGCAGACATGGGCTGGTTTACCACCAGACACACTGGACTACCTGCTTGGCCAGACTGGGCACCAGTGCAAGTTTGTCCCAGAGGCCAATTCTTCCCCGGAATTGTCATTTCAGGACAGAAGATGCCAGGAGCCATGACTTGGCCCTTCGGCCCATGAAGGTCTTCCAGTCCTGCCTGAGATGGCAGATTGCATAGCTAGGGCCGTGGGCCTGAGCTGGGATGGCAGGTTCGTGGGGAACTGCGGGAAGCCTGCTAGGGGCGCCCTGGCCACATCTTGTGGCGGTGGGTTCCCCCCAGAGTACGTGCGCGGGGGGGGGTGGGGGGGGGGGGTGGGGGGGGTGGGGGGGGGTGCGCCTCATGTAGTTTTTCTGCGATCCGACACTGAACCATGGCTCCCGGCCTACTCACGCATTCAGCTGCACCTACTGCCGCCGCTCAGGGTCGGTGGTGCTTCACACCAGAGTCTGCAGGCACACGTGGCACAGTGGCGGGAGAGGGAAAGGACAGTGCTGTGTCCTCACTCCCCAGATGCGGCGTGGTCCACCCTGCCTGGTGACCGAGGCCTCGAGAATGTCCTTCAGAGGCTCAGAGGCTCAGGCAGTGGGAGGAGAGGGTGAGGGAGCTGATCAGCGCAGCCGGTCCCAGACAGACGTCACGGCTCCACGGTAGGCATCCCCACTAGACAGAGAGCCCGCTTCCAGCAATTGTCCTTTCCTGCTCTTGCCCTGTGCTCTAGAGACCATGGGGGGCGGGAGGCACTCACAGTTCAAGGACTGCTCAGGGAAGACACCGCCTGGACCAGGAGCCTGCGGCTATGTTTGAGGAAGGAGGGTGGCTAACTGGGCCTTAGGGGTGCGGAGAGGAGTTGGGGGCAGAGAGCGGGGTGAGGGCAGAGAGGCTGAGCAGGACAAGGCAGGGGCAACCTTCCCAGCTTTTCTTTCTTTCTTTCTTTTAAGATTCTATCCATTTTTTCATTTTTACAGAGAGAGAGAGAGAGAAAGAGAGAGAGAGGCAGAGACACAGGCAGAGGGATAGGGAGAAGCAGGGTCCACACAGGGAGCTCGACGTGGGACTCGATCCGGGTCTCCAGGATCACTCTCTGGGCTAAAGGTGGCGCTAAACCGCTGAGCCACCGGGGCTGCCCCCTTCCCAGCTTTAATTGCAAAAATACCAGTGTACTCTGGCTCCTCTGTAAAGCACCACGAGCTCCCCTGCCTGGGTCAGAATACTAGAGGGTTGTACTGTTAGATGCAGCCAAGTTAGTCGGGGGGTGGGGGTCATGGGGCTTGTAATTCTCTGTTCAGGCTGAGAAGATGCCAAGCTCTCCCAGGAAAAAAACTATGTTCTTTTGTTGCCTGTAAGAAACGGGAGGAAGGAGGGATCTAAATGGAGAAAAAGCAGGGAGATAGGGTCTGCTTATCCTTCTGTGGCTCCTGAGTTTTAAATACTAGACCTTTGAGGACCTGTGAAAGGATTCACAGCAAAAGTCCAGGACTTAGGAGAAGGGGAGTCTAAGAGCAACATGCCCACCTTGGACTGCAGGGGCAGAGGGGACATGATGAGGCTAGGGACATTTGTGGGCCCTAGAGGAAGGGGTCCTTGGGCTAAGCCCCGGGAAGGTGGTACAAGTGCCAAGAAGGTTTGTGGGACAGGAGGGAGGGCCTCTGTCTTGCTTCGTTGAGTCTGGGGCAGGCTGGAGCCCTTGGGAAGGAAGTACTCTGTGGTGCTGCCAGCTGCGCCAGGTGTCAAATGCCTCAGATTGGTGCCCTATGCCTCAGTGGGGCGCTGTGTTTCAGCAGGGTCCTGTGTCTCGGGGGGCCTGGCCCTCAGCAGGAGGCAAGAGGAGCACAGCTGGTTCCAACAGAGTTATGCCCACTAGGGAGCATGCTACAGCCTAAACCAGAAACTGCCCAAATATCCTTCCACAAGAGAATGAGAAGAAAAAAGAAAAATTGTAGCAGTTTCATGCAAAGAGATGCTTCTCAGCGATGAAAATGAATCATCTCGCAGCTCCTTGCGATGGCCCAGGTGAATCTGCAGACATAGTCTAGTAAAAGAAGGTGACTATCCAAGGGCACATACTGTCAGGTTCTATTTATGCAGACATGAATGTAGAAGCCAGGAGAATGGTTACCCTTTGGGGAAAGGTAGTGACTAAAAGGGGACATGAGGGCGGCCCCTGGCATTCTGGGAATGTTTTATTCCTTAATCTAGGCGCTGGTTGCATGATATACTCAGTGCGTGAAGGTTCATTGTGCTGTACACTTAACGATTTGTGTCCTTTTCTGTATTTATATTATATTAATGAAAATCATTTTTTAAAAGGATTTAAGAATTAGAAATGAATCTGCAGAATGGAGTGAGGGAACTGGGAATGGTTTTTTGTCATCTCAATCTCATCATCTTCGGTGACCTCCTCATAGGATCTTCACTCTTGTCTCATCAAGAGGAGGGGTGGGTGCTTGCTTTGGCAGCACATATACTAAACCAGAGGAGGGGTGGTGGGGGAGACTTTAAACCGTGAAGGACTTTTCTGCTCGCCCTTTTAATGGCTTCCTGAATTGAACTCATGCATTTTTCAGCTCTTGAAAAGACTTTAATGAGCTAGATGGGCTTGTGTTATTGAGAGCTCCTTCATCAAATATCAGCGGGACCAATATGAGCATGAGCATCAGCATCCGTAAATCCAGCAGTGAGGCCTGTGTGGTGGTCACAGTAGCCAGGCAGACCCTGCTGATCAGGTGTGAGGCCTTCCTGGTATCTTCTCCAGAGGCATCAAGGTTCACAGGCGCTGTTGCTAAAGCAGGACTCGGCTCACCTGGAATCACCCAGAAGGAGGGGTCTACTTTTATCTAGTGCAGGAGATTAAAGACGGTCACAAATCCTTTGCTGTTTGTCCCATTAAGGGTGTGTGTGTGGGTGTTCCCTTGAACCTGGGCAGGTTCTATGGCTTTTTGATCAATAAGAATTGGTAAAGGGATACTGGGCCATTTTCCAGAGCTAGGCAACTTCCACTTCCCTCTCTTGGAACACTCTGGGAACCCTGACCTGCTGTACAAGGAGTCCAAATTCCCCAAGACTGCATGTGCAGTACTCCCGTCAACTACCACTGGAGTCCAACTGTCTCCACCAAGGAGACAGAAACATGAGGCAAGCCGTCTTGCACACTCTAGACCAAGCCCATCTGCATCTGATGGTGCCAGGTGATTTCAGCCAACATAAAGAGTAGAAGAGAGGTGCCTGGCTGCTCAGTCGGTAGGGCATGTGTCTTGATCTTGGGGTCATGAGTTCAAATCCCATGTTAGGGGCAGGGCTTACTTAAAAATAGATAAATAAGTAAATGAACTGTAACTCTTATATTAAAAAAAAAAGAATAGGGATCCCTGGGTGGCGCAGCGGTTTGGCGCCTGCCTTTGGCCCAGGGCGCGATCCTGGAGACCCGGGATCGAATCCCACATCAGGCTCCCGGTGCATGGAGCCTGCTTCTCCCTCCGCCTGTGTCTCTGCCTCTCTCTCTCTCTGTGTGACTATCATAAATAAATAAAAAATTAAAAAAAAAATTTAAAAAAAAAAGAATAGAAGAATTGCCAAACTGACAGACAAAATCATGAGATATGAGGCAGTGTTGTTGTTTTAAGCTATTAAGTTTGGCATAGTTGTTTTCCAGCAATAGGTCAATGGAAAAGTTGAATATTTCCTTAGACCAGAGCCTTCATGCCCATGATGAGCAGCTCCTTGGCTCTGTAAGAATTCATCTCCTTAACTCACTTGGCCAAACTCTGGCTAAAAATTTAACTAACTCTTTATTCCATTAGAATTTATCTAAGCTGCCAGGCTCATGGCAGGATAATTTATTGTAGAATTATTTTTCCTGTTGCTCTATGCACATCTTCCTACAAAAAGTTATGAAGTTTTTGTTCTCTATTTTTTGTTCTCTATTCTGAATTTCTTTTTGTGTATGAAGGTGTGGGTGGTTGTTGGCATCTGGATTGTGTGCTAACACCTAGGTGGACAGAGACAGACGTGAGCTGTGGGTGTGTGCTGAGCTGAGGCTGGGATTCTCCATGATCTGGAGATTTGGGGCTTTCTCTCCTATGAGTGGTGGATACCCAGGCTACTAATTTTGCCCAGAGCATTCCTAGGCTGAGGGATCACTGGAGAAGGCCTAGAGAGCCTGGGCACAGTTTCTCCCAATAGAAGCACTGAGGCCAGGGTCCCCCAGAGAGACCCTATTGTCAGTGACATGGATGCATGGGAAGGCCAGGACTGCAGGGCTTGACAACAGCCTCTGAAAGCAGAGGGAGTGACAGAAACGGCCACTGCTACAGTGGACTGCATGTGTGTGCCACTGAAAATTCCTGTGTTGAAGCCTTCATCCCCAGTGCTTTGTAACAAGAGTTCCCCCCTCTCTCTCTGCCATGTGAGGATACAGTGAGAAGCCAGCCATCTGCAGGCCAGGAAAAGAGCTCTCATCGGACACTGAGCCTGCCAGCACCTCCATCTTGGACTTCCCGGCCTACAGAACTGTGAGAGAAACGTCTGTGGTCTAAGCCACCCAGTCTGTAGTATTTCATTGTAGCAGCCTGAGCTAAGACAGTTACCACTAAGGGCCTGGCTTTGCTTTAGATTTTTCTGGCATAGCATAAGCCCCTGATATTTTATAGCCTTGTGGAGGGAGGACAGAGCCCTACTAATGACTAAGATTGAATTTATTCCCAGCCTGGCAGGTTGGGGCACAGAGTGGATTCCATTTGGCTGAGAAAAAATAAGGAATATGACATTTGGTGTACATTTTTTTTTTTTTGGTGTACATTTTATAATGAAAATTGATAACATAATTCTCAAGTCATTGGAACATTATATGGCCTTCTCTCTCTCTCTTTTTTTTAAAAGATTTTATTTATTTATTCATGAGAGACAGAGAGAGAGAGAGAAAGGCAGAGACACAGGCAGAGGGAGAAGCAGGCTCCATGCAGGGAGCCCCACATGGGACTGGACCCCAGGTCTCTAAGATCATGACCTGGACCAAAGGTGGCGCTAAACCACTGAGCCACCAGGGCTGCCCAGCCTTCTCTTTTTTGCCCTGCCGCTCCTCTGTCCATTGAATTCTAGGCTTTTTCCTTGGCAGGTTTTTCCTGAAACCTCTCCAGGCTTGGAATTTTTATTTTATTTTATTTTTTACAAAAAGAAAGGCATGAAAACAGAAGAGAGACTTTCTTAGAAAAATAAAACCTGAGTATTTTTGATGTACATCTATTTCTTGCTTACTGAATATTTGCTTTCTATATTTTTAAAATCTTTATTTATTTTTAAAGATTTTTATCTATTTATTCATGAGAGACACAGAGAGAGGCAGAGACACAGGCGGAGGGAGGGAGAAGCAGGCTCCATGCAGGGAGCCCGCCGTGGGACCCGATCCCGGGACTCCAGGACCACACCCTGGACGGAAGGCAGGTACTAAACCAGTGAGCCATCTAGGGATCCCCTATTTCTTTAATCTTTAAAAATCGTTAGAGAGTTTTAAAAATTCTAATCTTTTTCTCCTAACAAATATTTCCTGGGCTTTTCATTCTTTTTTCTATGTTTCTGTTTGGAAACTAGTCTGTCTTCCAGTTCACCAAGCATATTTTCTGCTATTTCTAACCGTTTTCTGCTATTTCTAATCAATTGAGTTCTTAATGTCAGGTGTAATTTTTTATTCCAGAATTTCCATTTGCTTATTTTCTAGATTTCAGTTTTGTGGTGAAAGTTTCCATTTTAACATAGTTTCCTCCATCTTTTCCTCTCTTTCTGTGAACCTATTAACCATAGTTCTTTTAAAGCCCTTGCTTGTTAAAGCAATATTGGGATCACTTTGTGTCTCTTTTTGTTTTTTTATTATTATTTTTTAAAGATTTTTATTTATTTATTCATGACAGAGAGATAGAGAGAGAGAGAGGCAGAGACACAGGCAGAGGGAGAAGCAGGCTCCATGCAGGGAGCCCGACATGGGACTCGATCCCGGGTCTCCAGGATCACGCCCTGGGCCGAAGGCGGTGCTAAACCACTGAGCCCCCCAGGTTGCCATGTGTCTCTTTATTGCCTGTTTTCCTCTTGGTTTTCATTTTTGTGCAAGTGTCTCTTTCATGGAAATGTCTCTTTCATTTTTATGGCAGTGTCTCTTGCCACTGATTTTGATTTGATATCAAACATTGTTTATAAAAACTGTGGCTTATCGAGATGATGAAGTCTTCTACTACAGAGTATTCACCTTTTTTCTGCTAGGTATACAGAGTGGAAGCTGAGTACTTCAATGCAATTGGTGACCTAGCAGTGCTAAGGCTGAATTGCAGTTATCTATTTAGTTAGTGTTTAAGGCTGTAGTCCACCTTTTATTACTATTTTTTTAAGATTTATATATTTATTTACTCATGAGAGACATAGAGAGAGAGAGAGAGGCAGAAACACAGGTAGAGGGAGAAGCAGCCTCCATTCAGGGAGCCCAACGTGGGACTCGATCCGGGGACTCCGGAATCATGCCCTGAGCCAAAGGCAGATGCTCAACCGCAGAGCCACCCAGGCGTCCCTGTAGTCCACTTTTTATTTGTTCTTGTTCCTATAGTATAGTTCTCAAGGCTTTGAATGAAGAGCTGATGTATTAACTGGGAATCCTTCCGCTGGAGGGCCCTTAACTCTAATCTGTAGTGTTCAAAACTTTTGGAAGACATTCATTTCAGAGGTTTCTGCCTGTTGCCTCATGTGCCTTCAAAATTTTGCAAATGTCTTGAAGGGATACAGTGGTTTTGAGACCTCTCAAAGGTCTGCTCTCTGGTCTCCAGTTTTGTGACCCTAACTCCATGGCATGCTGCCTGAGCCAAGCTCAGATTCTCAGCCTTTTGCCTGAGCCCAGGGTTAGCAAATGCCTCTGGGAAAAAAGCAACTTCAGATCAGAAGCTCACTTTCTTAGGTTCTCCCTTTAGAACGTTAACTAAATTAGTTCCATAGTATGAGTCGCTTCCTCAGATCTCTGGTGATTATAAACATTGTTTCATCTGGTTTTTCTAGTTGTTGTTTTTAAGTAATCTCTATACCAAACATGGGGCTTGAACTCATGGCCCAAAGATCAAGAGTCACAGGCTCTACTGACTAAACCAGCCAGGCATCTAAGTATGTTTTGTGGCCACTTTAGTTTGCCACAAATTACTCTAACCTATCCAATATTGAAAGTTTTCTTGTTTAGGTTTTTAACAATCTTTTGAAGAAACATTGTGTTTTAAAATTTATTTTAAAAAATTATTTATTTTACTGATATATAACTGACATATAGCATTATATTAGTTTTAAGGTCTTTTAAAATATTTATTTATTTATTTATTTATTTATTTATTTATTTATTTTTAAAGATTTATTTACTTACTTGGGAAAGAGATGTCTCAGGGAAAGGGGCAGAGGGAGAGAGAGAGAAGCCGACTTCCCACTGAACAGGGAGCCTGACCTGGGGCTGGATCCCAGGACCCTAAGATCATGACCTGAGCTGAAGGCAGACACTTCACTGACTGAGCCACAAAGACACACCTTATTATTATTATTATTTTAAGGCACACCTTAGAAAGCCTTTTTTTTTTTAAAGATTTTATTTATTTATTCATAAGAGATACAGAGAGAGAGAGAGAGAGAGAGAGAAAGGCAGAGGCACAGGCAGAGGGAGAAGCAGGCTCCATGCAGGGAGCCTATATGGGACTTGATTCCGGGTCTCCAGGATCATGCCCTGGGCCGAAGGCAGGCACTAAACTGCTGAGCCACCCACGGATCCCTATAACAAAGCATATTTAACTCTTTCTCATACCTTGGTCCCTTTTGATAGCTGTATAGTATTCCATTGGTTGATATAGCAGTTATATGTTCAACCAGTCACCTATTGCTGGACACTTCGACTATATTACAATATAGTAAGTTGTTATTATAAATAATGCTACAATGACTAACCTTACACCTCAGCAAGTTTCCACTTATGTGGGCAAATCTATAGGATAGATACCCAGAAGGGAGATTTCTGGATGAAAGGGTAAATGCATTTATAATTTTGGCATGTACCATAGGTTCTGCTCCTCAGGATTGTGCCATTTGCACTACTGCCAGCAATGTATGTGACAGTTGGTTTCCTCAGCATCACTCATGCACTGTGATGTCACACTTTTGAATTTCTGCTAACCAGTGAAAGATCTGTGTAAGTTTAACATGGATACACTTAGGCTAATTCTCCCTCTGGCATTTACCTAACAGTATACTCAGACTTTTCTCTCATGTCAGATACCTTATACTTCTGAGACAGGAAAACTAAAAGGACCCCATTAAAAAAGCCATTTTCCTCCTTTTTTCCTTTTCTGGGTTCTATTCTTGCTAGGATCTGCATCCCCACCCCACTCTACATAAGCCTTGTGATACAAATAGCATATGTATTCCTTGTAAAGGACAAATAGATAATGATATCTTTGGAAACTTCCAGCCTAATAGATAACATCTAAGAAGTGACCAGGAGGGGTTGTCGTTAATGTTCTCTACGACCACTGACTCCAGGGATCCCTGGGTGGCTCAGCGGTTTAGCACCTGCTTTCGGCTCAGGGCATGAATTTGGAGACCCAGGATCAAGTCCCACATCAGGCTCCTTGCATGGAGCCTGCTTCTCCGTCTGCCTCTCTCTCTCTCTCTCTCTCTGTGTGTCTCTCATGAATAAATAAAATCTTAAAAAAAAAAAAAAAACCAAAAAAACCCCACTGACTCTGAATGCCTTGATGCCAAGACCTCTGACTTCAGGGGGATGGGATGGGAAGGAAAGCACAATAACAAGAAAGTTGGAAGATGGGAAATTGGTGGTGGAATGCGTCATGAACAATGTCACCTGAACGTGGATCTATGAAAAAGTAGAGTAAAAATTCCATCATCATTTTGGATAGGAATTAGCTGTGAGGATGAACAAGCTCAGTTCAATGAGCAAATCTCCAGCAAAGGTTACTGCTTCCCTTTTATGGAGCAAAACAATTACGTTTACTTCCTAAAGTGCAAATCTGACCCCATCCCTCCCCTGCATAAAACTCCCTGAAGGCTCTGCTTGTCCTCAGGGTCATCCCCACACCTGTAGGATCACCCCAACCCCAATCTTCCCTCTTGCTGTTTCTGGAATGTCCATCTAGAATAGCACACAGAAGCTACTTCACTGTCTTTGCCCAGGGAGCTACACTTCCCTTCAGGCCTAACCTGGTCCCAGTTTCTTCTCAAGATGAGCACTTGTACCTTTTTACATCTCTGCCTGGCTCATACTAGATTGTACTTTTTTTCAAATAATCTTTTTCCACGTCTCTTCCCACAAGGAAAGGTGTTCTAGGTCCAATGCGATTATATCCAGTTGCCAGATGTAGGCACTACAGCCTGACAATGATTTGTCTTTTCTCTTAACATAAGATGGAGTGGTGAAAAAAAGGGGGGGGATCCCTGGGTGGCGCAGCGATTTGGCACCTGCCTTTGGCCCAGGGAGGCGTGATCCTGGAGACCCGGGATCAAATCCCACATCGGGCTCCTGGTGCATGGAGCCTGCTTCTCCCTCTGCCTGTGTCTCTGCCTCTCTCTCTCTCTCTCTCTCTCTCTCTGTGACTATCATAAAATAAATAAATTAAAAAAAAATTTTTTTAAATGACCTATGAAGGACACCTGGACTCTGTCCTTGTTCTGACCAGTTTGTGGATGCCTAAGAGGACACATGCACCAGATCATAGTTGCCAGTAAAAATCCCAGACCCCAAGCAAAAATGAGACTCTTGCTTTCTTCCTTTCTTTCCTTTTTTTTTTTTTTTTGCTTTCTTCCTTTCTTGATCTGCTTTCTCCCAGACCTTGAACTATATTTCTTTCTATAGATACAGTAAGCTTCAATAAGCTTCAATAAGCTCTGCTTTCACCTCTTGCTGGCTCCTGTCTCATTTCCATCCTTCTTGATGCCTAAAGACCTTCTTGGTTAGTCCTGCAGGACCCCTCTGGGTCCTTGGACCCAGCCTGCTGCCATCAGCTGCTTCCACCTAAGAGTGAATTTTAAACCAATCAATTCGGAATGTTCTGATCTACACTGGTGAGGTAATCTGTATGGTAAAACCCCCTGCCTTCCATTAAGACCATGTAGTCTTGCCTGAAATAATCCACTCTTTTGACTTCCTGTCTCATTCTCTTGCCTATAAAAATCTTCCATTTTGTAGAAAATCTTCAGAGCTCCCTTCTGTTTGTTAGATGAGGTGCTGCCTGACTCACGAATCACTGAGTAAAACCAATTAGATCTTTAAATTTACTCAGTTGAATTTTTAAAACAGTATCTATTTTTTACTGGTTCTGTACTGGTTATTATATATATAATACACAATTATGAAGATCTAAAAATCCCAACCTTCTCTGCTGTCTGCAGCTGGAGAACCAGAAAAACTGGTGGTCATTCAGTATGAGTCTGAAGGCTCAAGAACCAGGGATGTGACCTCTGAGGGCAGGAGGAGACAGATGCTCCAACTCAAGCAAAGAGCTTCCTTCTCCTTTTTGTTCCATTCAGGCCCTCACAGATCAGATGATGCCTACCCACCAGGGGGAGAGCAGTCTACTTTACTGAGTCCACTGATTCAAATGCTAATCTTTCCCAGAAACAGAGGCACTGAAAAATAATGTTTTAGCAGTTTAGTTAAGAGTTAGTGACTCTTAACTAGTCAAGTTGACACATCAAATGAACCATCACAAGGAGTAATAGCCAAGGTATAAAAACCCCAACAGTGTGGAGGACTCAGGTGAGACTGTGTCAGCCTTTCTTGCTGATAACATGAGACCTAGGGTCCTACTTGGTGTAATTTTTACTGCCTTAGAATTAACAACTATTTTGAAAACTTCTTACATTTAAGACAACATTTTCATTTTGGTCTGATTTTCAACATTTTGGGGATGAATTGGTAAGTGTGGGAGGGAACAAGATGGCTGAGACCAGACTGAACACCAGGCAATAGAAGAAACACTGGAGGCGTGGAGCTGTTGATGAAGCCATGTGCCAATGGCTAGGGTACCTGGTGTTAGCATACTATCTTTTGCCATCTTAGGAGAGAAGCATTACCCAGCACATTTCCACCCCGGGAATCTCCTCAAAGTGAGGTTCTAGACTATAAACAGATTGTTTTTCCTTTTCTGTGCGTGGCCTTCGGTTCAGCTCAAAGGACATAGATCAAATGTGGCTCCTCTTTATGAAAGTTCCCATAAAATTAAATGAAGTAGCTAAAACCCTCCTCCAAGAGCTAGAGGTAGTGATTGCTTTGCTTCTGGAGAAGCTAAAATAAAATTGGACATGTGGTTGATAAATGCGCCATGGCACCACCCTGGCTGGTCCCAGGAGCCAGCAGTCCATGAAAGCCACTATGAAAATCAGGCAAAGGACATCTGTGAGGTTCTTGCAAAGACGCCTGGCCAGAGGTCGAGCCGCTTGTACAATGCTGGAGATGAACGAGCTGTCCGCGGTGAATGAAGGGAGCAATGGCCTGCGGATGGATGCGATGCGCGGCGGCGGCGACCTCCCGCAGGAGGAGGTGGGAGGCGGGGCCGGGGGCCGCCACGAGCCCTCCCGCCACCCGCCACCCGCCACCCGCCACCCGCCAGCTGCGCCGAGGAGGAAGGCCCCGCCCAGGCCTGGGGAGCAGCCCCCGAGCGGCCCGACTCGGAGCGAGAGCGAGGACGGGCTGAGGACCTGGGGACCTGAGGCCTGGGAGCACGGCCGCGGTGGTCCGGAGGGGGAGCCCCTGAGCGGTGCCGGCCACCGGCCTCAGCGCCCCGGGAGGAGCCCGCGAGGTGTTTCTGAGAACCCGCCCTGGTGGCGGGTTCAAATGCGTTGGGAGAAGAGCCCGTTTGATCAGTTGGCTTTGATGGAAGAGCTTCTCCACTACGGTTGTCCGTCGTCCTCCTGAAGAACCGGGCTTGATGAGGTTATTGCCAGGGTGACTGAATGCCGTTAAAAGAGGAGGAAGCGGGATCCCTGGGTGGCGCAGCGGTTTGGCGCCTGCCTTTGGCCCAGGGCGCGATCCTGGAGACCCGGGATCGAGTCCCGCATCGGGCTCCCTGCGTGGAGCCTGCTTCTCCCTCTGCCTGTGTCTCTGCCTCTCTCTCTTTCTCTCTGTATGACTATCATAAATAAAAAAAAAAAAAAAAAAAAAAAAGAGGAGGAAGCTCCTTGAGGAGAGACCCAACATCCCACTGTCTTTGGCCTCGTTCCGGGTAGATAGTATCGGTGCCGAGGAGAAAAGTTGATCTTCGAAAGAATTTTGTTGTTGTTGCGGTGCAGAATAGAGTAGGGCAGTGACTGCGCAGTTATGAAAGAGAACTGTTAAAGAAGAAGAGACGTTTAGGACCGTGGACATTCGTTTTCAAGAATGTTCCTGAAACACCTGTGGACTTTGTTACTGATCCAGATTATTTTCCTTGCATTGAGGAAAATTTCATATTTCACTATAAGGAATGGTTTTGCAAGAATAAGTTATGACCCAGACAAACTGCCAGTACAAGACATCCCCTGATACTAATTACATGAGAAAAAATAATAACATCCAATTTAGGACACAAGATGTCCGAATCATTTGGACTGAAAGCCCACTGAGAGAACTCTGAAGGTTCTACTTCGTGGTCTACCCAAGCCAGTGTTCAAAGGCTAAATTTTTAGTGTAAAATAAATTGGGTATTCTTCAGTATCCCAAAAAGATAAGCAAACCCAAGAAGAAATATGTACCATGTGTGATATATCTCAAAACTGTTTTCAAGCGTATCTGAAATTTTGTTTGTACATGTACCTTGATCATTTATAAAGCTACTCAATCTATAATTCAAGAAAATTTGTCTTACCATTTTTAAAACTCAAAAATTAAGACATCCATAATTTCAAAGTTAGACATTAAAATGTATGTGAAAGAACAAACTATTTCTAATACTCTTACATCCTAGAGAAATTGTTTTACTTGCTCTCTGTTTTTCATTTAACTTTACAGGTGAAGGATTTTGGTTGAACTTCATAATATAAGAACTGTTAAAGTGAAAATGTCAAGTAAAAGGAAAGCCCTACATGTAAAAAAAAAGACTGAACAATTATGCCCTCAACCTTTAAAGGTTTTAAAACCTGCCCAGAAATCCACCTCAGTATCTGGTTTCCCTCTGCCTCCTCCTCTGATTAAGCTTGTTATTATTATTATTTTTGATTAAGCTTGTTAATGGTTATGCACCAGCATTTGAGATAATAAAATTTCTTGTTCTGTGAAAAAAAAAAAAAAAAGAGGAAATCTATGAGGTGAGAAAGGAGGCCACACTGAGAAAGGAAATATCTCAGTCTGTGACCATTGCTGAGACCATTCCATAGTGTGTGGAAAAAGACAGGAAGTCTCAGTGATACAAGAATCCTCAATGTCATAAAAAGACGGTGAGTGGGTGGCATCAGGCCTTTGTAGTTCAGTTCAATCTAGCTTAGGGTAGGAGCAGTGTTTCTCAGCACAAAATAAAAATAGGAAAGTAAAATGCCCCCTCCAATCCAGAGAATTTAAACAATATATATTTGCCTTTGTGGCAATGACCAGTATTGTATAATAATCGCTCACTTACTTGTTCTGTGGAAACTATTCATTACTTTGTTCATGGTAAAGGTTTTACCATCACGATGGTAAGCCTCTTTGATACATGGTCATGTTAATGAATATCACCCACAGTTAACAAAACTCAACTCAGTAAATCTGAGATTTTATTGGCTTTATCCAATGATTCATGATGCATCCCATCTACCGGATAAAAAGGAGCTCCAAGAGCCGTATCAAATGAAAGACATTTACAGGCAGATGGGAGCTGGAACAAGGAGGTAAAAAGTGGATTGGTTATGGCAAGGTACTTTCCTTTAGGGGATGGCAGAGATCTATCAGACAGATTTCCATCTAGTGTTGATTATGTGATTCCTGATTGACTGATTTAAGATTCTATTTCTTGGAGGGGCCGAAACTGTTATTAAGTTAGGTCTTGGTTTGGTGATTTGGGGGTTACATAAGCAACTCAATTTTGGGCCCGTTGTCTTGTTTTTATTATTTTATTATTATTATTATTATTATTATTATTATTAAAAGATTTTATTTATTTATTCATGAGAGACACACACAGAGAGAGAGGCAGAGACAGGCAAATAGAGAAGCAGGCTCTCTGCAGGGATCCCAGGATTCCAGATCATGCCCTGGGGCAAAGACAGGCGCTCAACTGCTGAGTCACCCAGGTATCCCCCGCCCCCCCTTTTTTAAAGATTTTGTTTATTTATTCATGAGAGACACACACACACACAGAGGCAGAGATATAGGCCGAGACAGAAGGCTGTCTTGCTTTTAATAACACAGACATGCGCATACACACACACACACAAAACTGAGGAAGTTCTGGGGAAAAAAATGGAGAAAGTAGGAGAATGTATCCTGAAGGCTGATAGGTTAAACTTATATAAATACATTGCTAGTGTTGCCAATATCTGGATAATCTAGTAAAATCAGAGAAACAAAAAGCAGAGCAGAGAATTGATAAGCAAGAAATTGTAAAATTTTAGGAATGCACATCAAAAGGCATTCAGAAATGTTTCTCTGGGTAAATCTCCTCTTCCATGGCCTCCCTCCTTTATGAAATCATGAGGATAGAGACACTCCAGGAAGGGCACAACAAAGAAACGACATGAATGTTGGTGGATAAGGCACTGGAATACTGCAACACAATTCTGACAGGAGCCATCTGGAATTAGCATCAAATTCCCAGGTTAAGGGTATAATCCCCAACAAGACTGCTTTTACTTCAGAGGCCAGCCACAAGTTTGGGGGTCCCCACTTGCTCCTCTGACCAACTGGATTTAAATCTGGAGGGGTCCCTGATCCTTTTCTCATTTGATAATTTGCTAGAATGACTCACAGAACTCAGGGAAATGACATACTTAGAACCACAGTTTATTATAAAGGAAACAAATAAAGATTGTAACTGAATCAATGGGTTCAGCAGTTGGGGTGCATCAAATTGAATGTAGCCCAAGGAAGTGTTGAAAGCAAAGAACTTTGTATTACTTGTTACAAGTGAGGAGACCGAGAGAGCTCTCTAAGCACTATGTCCTTGTTGGGTTAGTATATGAAGCTTTAATTCAGCATATTAGGGAGGAGGGAGCTTGCATATACATTGTTGGGGAGGAAGAATTTCCTCTGCCCTTCATAATTCTTCTAGCTAAACTAAGAATCAAATTGACATGTGACTGACTAACAGGAGAAAGTCAAATTTAATAGGTGTACCTATGGGGATTCCACATAGAAATTCCAAAGACAGTGAGGTAACATGAAGCTTATGTGAACAAAGGAGAGGAGTAGTGTCTGAGAATACAAAGGGAGGAAGGCCATTAGCAGGAAGGTGAAAAGGAGATGTTTGAAAAAATAAGATTGCCCTATTATGTAGATAAGTTTCTAAGATAAAGAGGAATCTCTGTTAATAGATCTCTATGATGAAACGTCAGGCTGATGAAAAGCAAGCAGGCCATTAAGAAGAAGGTAAGGAGCTTCTCTTGAATGGGCTGTGTTTTGATTGCTTTAAACTCAAAATAATGTTCATGCCAATGTGGCTCATCTTTAGGAGGCCTACCCCCACAACATTAATGCACTCATATACATTCTATTATTTATACACTTGAGTTCAATTGCACAGGCTTAGCATGTCAGCACACTAGGGCATACATCGTATGTTCAAAAAATGGTGGAAAATTCCACCCATAGGAGAAGATCATTATAATGAGCTAAGGGTATCTTCAGGATATCTCGGGGCGGGGTGGGGGGGTGGTTTCTGCGCAGGTCTGCAGTAAGAGGCTATCATGTGAGACACACCTAGCAAGGGGCTATCAGGTGAAATACCTAGCTAGGTGTCTCCTTGGTTGAAACTGCTGGTTCTGCAAAACAAAATACATTCTTTCCCTGCTTTTGCCCCTCCCCTTCTTCCTTTCTGATAGCTTTTAACCCTTGGATTTGAATAGCTTCCTATTGCATCCTGGGTAAGAGTCAAATAAAAAGACATGTAGGGTGAAATCTAGGAGAGTACCAAATACTGAGCTTTTACATCCTCTCCATGTAGAACCTAGGTGCCTCACCTTCCTGGCACATGGATATGGTCACCAACCTGGATGTCCACCAAACTACATTTCATTATGTAGGCAAAATTGATTGAATCTTGGCTGTATGATTGAACTCAATTTCCAGCCACCCTCCTCTGCTGGGAGGTTGGCCTGACTCAAAGCCCCAAACCTAAATCACACGGTTAGTCTTTCTGGTGACCAACCCCTGGTCCTGTCATCTCATTAGCACAAATTCAGGTGTGACCAAGGGGCTCATGAGTTACAAAGATACTCCTATTATTCGGGAAATGCCAAGGATATGGAGTCTCCTTCCCAGAAGCCGGGGACAAAGAGCAGTCTTTATTGTACAACAGGGACACATAATATAAAATAAAAGAGAGTTGAGAAATGTTAACTTGTCTTAAGCCTATCACAAGAGTTTTAAGGAATTCACACTTAAATATTTAGCAAGTGCATGAAAGAAATCATCCAAGTATAGTGCCTTTTTCCAATGGAATCATTGTAAAAGAAATCAAGCTCCTAGTTATTGCAGGAGTTGAAATGTGGATGTACTAAAGCCCAGGGCACTATAAAGGAATTGGTAGTCCAGAAGATGATGGAGGTTGAGGAATATGTCAATATATAAACATGGAAGATCTGTCACATTTATGTACTCTCTGCTTTCCCTTAAGAATGGAACAAAATTAAAGGTTAACCCAGAGAGTATTATGGAACAATTTATCACAGCTGCTAATGCAGGAAATGAAGGAGTAAGCCGTGGTGCAGTGCCATGGCCAACCACGCCTCCTTGCCTCCAGAATCCAGAGGGAGCAGGTAAAAGCAAAAGTATAGCTCTTGGCTGGGTTTGCCAACAATGTTGCCAAACAGACTCAGATAAACTCATTGCAAAAGAAGCCAATAACTCAAAGACTCATAAGGGTTTGGAAAAGAGAAAGGGAGGAATTTGTTTTGGGTGCCAACGACCAGCAAGATGGCAGGCTCATACCTTAACAACCGACCTCTGTCAGGAAGATGGACATTTAGTGTCTTATAGGGAGAGGTTGGGGGGATATGTGCAAGAGAGCAGAGACCATGATCATGGGTGAGATCAGTACGTGTCCAGCCCATGACGATGGCAGGGAAGGGGACCTATGGGATGTGATCTTCTAGGCATTCTGTTGCAATCAGAATTTTTCTCATCCAGTGCTTAGAATGTTCTGGTCATTGCCAATGCCTCAAGAAAGTGTGACAAGAAATAACTGTTGGATCTACAGTGAGCCAAAGGACTCACTGAGAGAAGCATATAGTAATGCAATCTCATGCTTTCATTTTCCACATTAAAATGTTTCTACATTTATAGTCATATGGAATTGATTTTGCTTACAGAGAGACAATTCTTTTCTTTTTTAAAGATTTATTTATTTATTTATTTATTTATTTATTTATTTATTTATTCATGATAGACATAGGGAGAGAGAAAGAGAGGCAGAGACACAGGCAGAGGGAGAAGCAGGCTCCATGCCGGGAGCCCAATGCGGGACTCGATCCCGGGACTCCAGGATTGCACCCTGGGTCAAAGGCGCTAAACCGCTGAGGCACCCAGGGATCCCCAGAGAGACAATTCTAATAATTATTGTATTACTGTTTTTGAAATGGGTAGAACCAAAACCATTCTTTTCCCACTGGCCTGAATTGCACATCTTACTGTATATCAATTTATATATACTTAGACTTCTTTGGGGGCTTTGCATTTTGTTTCATTGTCTTGCACCGCAACACTTCATTTTAACTACTGGGACTTTTTTTTTTTTTAAAGATTTTATTTATTTATTTGAGAGAGACAGAGGCAGAGAATGAGTGTGAGCAGTGGGGAGAGATAAACTGGCTCCTTCCTGAGCAGGGAGCCCGCTGCAGGCCTTGATTCTAGGATCTTGAGGTCAGGACCTGAGCCAAAGGCAGATGCCCAACTAACTGAGCCATCCAGGTGCCCCACTATTGGAACTTTCTAACATATATGAGTACCTAGTAGGTTCTGACACCCGTTCTCTATTCTTATTTTTCAAACATTTCTTGACATTTTATTATATTAAAAATCATATTATTATTATAATCAATGCAGGGTCATTAAGCACAGCAGTCAAAAAAGAATTCTTGAGATGTTTTTAACGCAACTTAATAAGTTTATTTAAGTGGCATGGAGATAGGACCCATGAGCAGAAAAAGCTGTACTGTTTGCGGTGTGAGGCTGGTGGTTACATACAATCAAAGGGAAGGGGGCTTGCAGGAAGTATCAGATTATGAAAGTTTCTTTCAATTTCTACTTCTAAAACTACTTTTGCAAGATTTTTCTGGTGTTTATCATTCAATATTAACTATCTGTGAGATATACAGGCAGTCATGAGACCCTTAAAGAATGTAGCCATCAGCACATATTTGATCCTTACTGAAACTATGTAAGCTTTAGGTCAGCCTTCCAGGCTAGGGGTAAACACCTTCCTGCTTCTGTCCCTCATCATAATGACCTTATATTCATAGATAACTTGGGAGAAATTGAGGTTCTCCCAATATTGAAGGTTCACATTCAAGTACTTGGGGTATTTGCATTAGTGTTTATGGGTCTTCAAAAACACTTGTAATCTTCCCAAGGTTGTGAATGTTTCTTTTCAGTTTGTTTCAAATATTTTATATATTGATATTGTAAATGATAATTTTTTGAATTATATTTTCCAACAGGCTCTTGCTGTTAAATGGAAAATCTATTACTTTTATATATAATTTTGCAATTATTCAGATTTCTGAATTTAATGTTTTTTTAGTTTACTCTCCAATTTTTAAGGAAGATAATCAAGTCTACAAATAAGAATACCTTAATCTCTTCTTTTCCAATGTATATTTCGGTTCTTTATATTATTACACTGGATATGACTGTCTAGGAAATATAAATAATAGTTCATTTTTTAAAATTTTTTTTAAATTTATTTATGATAGACAGAGAGAGAGAGGCAGAGACACAGGCAGAGGGAGAAGCAGGCTCCAAGCACCGGGAGCCCGACGCGGGATTCGATCCCGCGTCTCCAGGATCACGCCCTGGGCCAAAGGCAGGCGCCAAACCGCTGCGCCACCCAGGGATCCCTAAATAATAGTTCATAATAGTGGTTATAAAGAGAAAAAAATAATAGTGGTTATAGTAGGAAATTTATCTAATTCTTGATATCATAGGAATATTTCAGTAAATATTATGGTGGTGGTTGATTTGCAATAGACATTCTTAGCATAAAGATCTTTCCATGCCTAGGTTCTAATGATTCTTTTGTTTTTTATCTATACAGTATTGATTGTTTAATTTTAGCAAATGCCAATAATAAAAATGATCATATGGTTTATTTCCTCTGGCCTATAAGTGTGACAAATTTGTTTTTGTTGTTGTTGTTGTTGTTTAAGGATTTTATTTATTTATTCATTAAAGAGACACAGAGAGAGAGAGAGAGAGAGGCAGAGACAAAGGCAGAGAGAGAAGCAGGCTCCCTGCAGTGAGCCTGCTGTGGGGCTTGATCCAGGGACTCTAGGACCACGCCCTGGGCTGAAGGCAGGCACTAAACCGCTGAGCCATCCAGGGATCCCCAAGTGTGACAAATTTGAATGTATTTTAAAGTATTAAGCTGTCTTTGCATTCTTGGCTGGTCATAATGTATTATTCTTTTACTGTTTCAGACTAAATTTTTACATTCTGGATTAAGACTCTGGTAGTCTTGAGACACCTGGGTGGCTCAGTGGTTGAGCGTCTGCCTTTGGCTCAGGTCATGATTCCAGGGTCCTGGGATCAAGTCCCACATCAGGCTCACTGCAGGGAGCCTGCTTCTTCTGCCTAAGTCTCTGCTTCTCTCTGTGTGTCTTTCACGAATAAATAAATAAAATATTAAAAAAAACTCTTCAAGTCTTAAAATTTCTTTCAGAAACTCTTCCTATATCCAATATACTCCTAAACTAATCTCACAGAAGGAAAACCTTTTTTTGTTGTTGTTGTTCTTTGTCCAATATTAAAGGAGACCTCCAAATTCTAGGTAGGTCGGGGTACTAACACCTACAAATCAATTCTGATAGAACAATTTTACAATCACTGTTGCTAAACGATTATGTTCTATGAGGCATTGGAGTAAGATAAATATTATTTTCTTTAAGCCCTAAATTTGGCCATTGTTTCTTACCAAAAGTATACTGTAGTGATAAGTTGACAAAATCTTAAACGATATCCCTATGACAAAGACCTTTACAGCTATTCAAAAAACACTCTGCTTGGGGCCGCTGGTAGTCTCAGTCAGTAGAGCATGCAACTCTTGATCTCAGGGTTGTAGGTTCAAGTCTCATGCTGGGTATAGAGATTATTTTGAAAAATCTCTGTGTGGGCTGCTGGCCACTCTGCTTCTGGCCGCTGTGTGTCAGAAAGGGCCTTCCCCACACGACAGCAATGCAAGTCTGAATAAGAAAAACCATTTCTTGGGATCCCTGGGTGGTTCAGTGGTTTTGCGCCTGCCTTCGGCCTAGGGCATGGTCCTGGAGTCCCAGGATCAAGTCCCACATTGGGCTCCCTGTGAGGAGCCTGCTTTTCCCTCTGCCTGTGTCTCTGCCTCTCTCTCTCTCTTTGTCTCTCATGAATAAATAAATAAAATGTTAAAAAAAAAAAAGGAAGAAGAAAAAAGAAAAATTAAAAATAAAAAAAAAAGAAAAACCGTTTCTTCTTCCTAGCCATGGGCTATCAATTATACAGAAACACCACTCTGGGTAACAGTCTCCAGGAGAGCATTGATGAGCTCATACAGTCTCAACAGACCACCCCAACTCGCCCTCCAAGCTCTACTTCAGTTTGATAAAGCTAGAAATTCAGAGGGCCAGGAGCAGAGTCAATTTTGGGGGCTCTCTAAATATGTACAGATTCTGCAATAACACGTGGCTTTGGCATTGAATGAAAATTCTTGAAAAAATTCATTTTAAAACAAACAAAACCCCCCAAACCCCCACCCTGCTTATGATGATGATTTTCATACACACACAAAAACAGTAAGAAAAGTATAACAAATCTTCCTATGTCCACCACAAAGCTTCAACAACTGCCAAAGTTTGGCCATACTCAGTCTCCTTCTCCCACTTTTATTTATTTTTTTCTGGAGATCTTCTTTTAAAATAATTTTTAAAAAGATTTTTTTTAAATTAATTTGAGTGAGAGTGAAGGGGCAGAGAGAGAGAATATCCAAGCAGACATCCACTGAGTGCAGAGCCTGATGTAGGGCTTGATCTCATGTAAAGACAGAAGACACCCTCACCTACCCCAATTCGTGAGGACCTGGACCAAAACCAAGAGTCAGATGCTTAACTGACTGAGCCACCTAGGCACCCCTCTGGAGATCTTTTAAGACAAATTCTAGACATCATACCATTTCAGCGATAAATTCTTCAGCATCATACCCAATTCTTATTTGAGACCACGCAAGCTGAGAGCATACTTATGAAGCACAATTCATCATAAGAGATTATATAAAGGTTTAAAACAGTGTGATTAAAATTCATAGTGTTGTGAATGTCTGGAATTACATAATCCACAGAACTGGAGGTATTGCATATCCTTCAAGGAATCCTACCTGGACTTTGTTTCACTTAACTGAGTTTTTGGTAAGAATTGGGGGGAAGGAACAATGTTTAAAGTTATATGTTTTGGCAAAAACTTACGAGTGCAAACTTTTCTTGTTGCTGATTAAGAGAGATCCATTAATCAGAACGTAGATTTGGCATCCTTGTAGAAAAATTATTCAGCCTAACCAGAATTTATGACACCTAATTGCTTCACAGGCAAATGACATGAGCTCTTGGTAGTATTTATTAAGCTGAATCGGCTTTCATTAGAATAGAGTCCCTTTTTTTTTTTTTTCTTTTCTTATTTTTATTTTAGTTTTTCTTTTTCCACTGTGCGACCTGCTTCAGCGCCTGCAGCCAACGGCACAGAGGCCGGGCAATGGTTCGGGGCCACTGTTTGCTCTGGCATGGGACACTATGAGAGGCCCAGGGGGACAAGCCTGCCATAAATCCAAACCCATGCATAGAATAGTGTCTCTTAAAAGTGGACAGCCAGAGTGGAAGAAGCCAGATAAAGAAGAGCACATCCTTTATGATGTCACTTTATGAAAGTCTAGAAAGTGCAAATTAATCTACAGTGTCAAAGAGGATCAGTGTTTGTCTGGGAAAGGGGGCATGGTGGGGCAGAAGGAAAGGAATTATATAAGGGAATGAAAAATTTGGGGATGTTCTCTCATTGATTGTGGTGATGGTTTCACAGATATTTACAACTGACAAAACTTGTCAAAGTGCATACTTTAGTCACACCTGGGTGGCTCAGTGGTTGAATGTCTGCCTTTGGCTCAGGTCGTGATCCCAGGGTCCAGCGATGGAGTCCTGCATCAGGCTCCCCGTAGGGAGCCTGCTTCTCCCTCTGCCTATGTCTCTGCCTCTCTCTCTATGTCTCTCATGAATAAATAAAATCTTAAGAAAAAGTACGTACTTTAAATCTGTCCAGTTTGTTGTTTGCCAATTATACCTTCATAAATATGTTTTTTCAAAAAGCCTAACTAAAGGTCAGAGTGGTAGAAAGTCTGCAGATGCCTTCCATAGGTTTGTGCCTTTAGGTCCAGGCCGAGGTCACAAGTGGAACTTGAAACAAGAAGAGATAGGAGCCTGCAAGCTGACAACTATAAGCCTACAAGTTAAGGAAACCACCCTCTGGGTACATAATCTACTTTTTGGGTGGAGTCCTAATGAATCAGTTGGTGGAGACCTGAGCCCTGTTGGTTCAAAAGGTTGCCCTGGAGATATAGCTCTTGCCTCTGTGGCTTTCCTGGGGTTTTATTCAGGCAGCCTGATAAAGCTCCAAGCTTCTTAGTACATTAGGAAAATTTTTGTGTACCTGGATCTTGTCATGCTCAGGTAAAGCTGAGAACATGGTGTTTGTTTCTGGTCTTACGTCTAAATATAAAAGCTAAAGAGGAACAAAAATGAGTATGGGAATTATAGGTACTAGATAATTATAATTATCTATTATTCCCAGAACTGGGTTGGGTAGAATTTAGCTGTCAGGCAGGAGAAGGTGCCAATCTGTCACTAGGATCTAGAATTTTGCCTGTCAGCTTGGATTCCAACCTGGACAACTAAAATTTCAGGAAGAATTGACCAACTTTATACGAAAAATTGGTTCAAGTGGTGACCCAATGCATTTGGGGAGAGAGAAGGCTGTCCTTGCTGGTTTCTGTCTGCCTACCTAGCAGACTGCTTTGGAGGAAGCACACCCCATAGATAAGGCCAGGCATGTCCATTATTGGGAACAGCTTTACTTATACCATAAGAGTCTTGACCCTTCAAGCTTTGGAGTCCTATATAGAGTTCATTGTATCTCCTACTGGAAAATATTGAGGGTGCTCCAGGTTGATGTAGGAGACCATATAAGCCCCATCCTATCTGCTTTGAGCTTTTTTCTCATGCCTAAAGCTCCTTTGGTTGCCCTAAGAAATGCAGGAGATCAGTGCCTGAATCCTCCCCTTTGGAAGATGGTTGAGGTACCAGCTTAGATTTGAACCAAGCTCTGGGTCTTCAGGGGCTGACTAGAACAGAGCATCTTACCCAAGACAGCCGAAGTTGGAAGAGTGGGGAGAGTGGGCCCCTGATAAGGCCTGCAGAGAGCTGAGCACCAAGCCAGGGAGCCTGATGTCCCAGGTAAGTCTAAGATAGGAGAGGGAACTCAGTCAGGAGCAACCAGAAATGGGAACAGGCTGGGAACAAAATGTTGGGAGATGAGTGCTTTGAACAGACTCCAAGAGTCTGTGGCTCTGCCAGTATCTCTGTAGGCCATGGGAGCATCATTCATGAAGCTCCATTGGCTTGGAGCTATAGTGGTAGGGCAAGCGCCACTCACATTCCTACTACAGGCTTTAGAGTTTATACTAAGACTCCCTTTGAGTCACCAGTGGAAGATTCTGAAGTGTTCTGGGACATTTGGTGTAGGACACTATTTCATAAAACTATACTGTTGGACCATACTGAACATCCTGATGGTTTATGCTAGTGGCCACTTGGTGTTTCCTGGCACCTCTCAGCAGATCCTATTTTCTCAGTCTGCAGTAGTTGTTCAGAGCACCGTTACACTTTGCTAGGAAATGGCTCTCCTGACTACAACAGTAGATAGACAGTGAGTGCAAGGGGTGCTCCTCTTGTGGGGCTGGACAGGGTCCCGGTTAGTCTTGGCAGCCTTCAAGTCACTGCCTGGGTATGGATCCCTGGTGCTGGCTCTTCAAGCCTTATTGAGCACTACACCCATGGCCTGAGTTCCTGATGGTTCTTGCACATGCTTTAGTTTCTTCTTTTCGTTTTGTCTTTCTGTATTGATGTTGCTAATCATGGGAGATGGGTGGGCCACTCCTACCCACCATCCCTGACTTCATGGGGTGAGTCAGAATTGCCTCTCTCATGTGAGAGTCCCTTTCTTTTCTACTTTTTGTGAAGAGGTATCTAACAGCTACACATGGAGATTCTCCCTTGTGTTCTAACATCTGCTGTGAAATTTAATGGCATGGTCCTGTGGCTCTTCACAATTCTAACCCTGTGTACATGCCACTCTAAGCATTCTGCCCCAGAGCCCGGTCAGTACTGACTCCAGGGACATTTCTGGAGCTTCTGGCACCTAGAAGCTTTATACCAGCCTCATTCCTTCTCTTTCCTCCTTTATGACTCTTTAACTCCTCCAGTGTCTTAGAGGAAAGTTACAGCCAACATATTAAATGTCTCATTCTCTGGACCTGACACAAGACTGACATTTTTTCATCTTTGGTCCAAAGACTTTGTATTTTTGATAAGTCATTGTTATAACCATTATACTGGGTAAGCAAAAATCATGAGGCATAGGATGGAGACTTCCAGCTACATACCAAAATGCCCCTTTCTTCTTGGGGTACACAGACTACATTTCCCAGCCTCTCTGGCCAACAAATTGGTTATATGACCAAGCTCTCTCCAGTGGAATGTGAACAGAAGTGTATCTGCCAAATTCCAGGTCTGGCCTATTAAAAAAACCTCCCACATTCCTTCTCCCTTCTCTTTCCCCCTTCTGGCTGACTGAGAATTTGATACCCAAGGTGACCTTGGAAGTCACAGTTGAAAATGGTAGAGCCACTGTTGGTTTAAGTTCCTAATTGACCACGACAAGGAGATCTGCCCTTGGAATCCAAACCTGCTCAGGGGTGTTATATATGAGAAATGATGTTGCATAATGTTAAGCACTTTAAGGTCTTCTTGTTACTACAGGCTATTGTACCTACCTAATATAAGGTAGGATCAGGAAGTAACTTTATTTTCATTTCTTTCTATGTAAACCCATTTTGTGGGATCCAGTCTCCTGCTCCTAGATAAAATTTGAGACAGGTTCTATAAGCTTTCTGGTCATGTGAAGGTAGTTGAAAGTCATGTGGCCACTCTAATACCCCAAAGAGTTCAGTTGTTAAATGGTCCAATCTCATAATGGTAAAAACTTCAAGCTTTATTTAAATTCTAGGCTTTCTGGGATCCCCTGGGTGGCAGTTTAGTGCCTGCCTTCGGCCCAGGGTGTGATCCTGGAGTCCTGGGATAGAGTCCCGCATCGGGCTCCCTGCATGGAGCCTGCTTCTCCCTCTGCCTATGTCTCTGCCTCTCTCTCTCTCTCTCTCTCTCTCTCTCTCAGTCTGTGTCTCTCATGAATAAACAAATAAAATCTTAAAAAAAAATTATAGGCTTCTTGGGGCACCTGCCTGGCTCAGTGGTTGAGCATCTGCCTTCAGCTCAGGGCATGATCCTGGGTCCTGGGATTGAGTCCCACGTCAGGCTCCCTGCATGGAGACTGCTTCTCCCTCTGCCTGTGTCTCTGATTCTCTCTCTGTGTGTCTCTCATGAATAAATAAATAAAAATTTTTAAAAAATCAATAAATAAAGGCTTCTCCCCTTTCTTTGAAATCAGCTGCCCTCACTAGGAATCAAGGTGTGCAGAGATCTCTCACTTGCCACTTTGTGGCAGAAACTGCTATTGTCCCTCAGTGCCCATTTTCTTCCTCTTCCTTATTTTTTTAGAGCAAGAGTAAAAGTGTGTGAGTGTGCATGGAGGGAGGGGGAGCAGAGGGAGAGGGAGAGAGCAAATCTTGAGGGGCTTCCATGCTCCGAGCGGAGCCCAACTAGGGGCTTAATCTCATGACCTCGAGATCATGACCTGATCCAAAATCAAGCATTGGATGCTTAGTTGACTGAGCCACCCAGGCACCCCTCTCCTCTTCCTTATTAATAGAACTCCCAAATTTTTGTGGATATGTGGCTACTCCAAATAAAGGCTACATTTCCCAGTATCCCCTGAAGCTAAGTGTGGCCATGTGACTAATTTGGCAACAGGGTATGAATAAAGCGAGTGAGCAATCTTTTGGTAATGTACTCAATAGCAGGAATAGTGCTCCCTTTCCCCTATCCTTCTCCCTTACTCTTGGCTGGAAGAGACTCTGTAGATGTGATGATGGCTCATTCCAACCTCGCAGCTGAAAGCAGTATTCTAGGCAATGACAGATCAGCAAGATGGAGGAGCTGGATCCCCAAGCAGTGGACTCACTATCCAGCCCAGGAATCTTTATGGTGGAACTATTCCATGAGAAATAAATTAACTTTTGTTCTTTTGTCTTTTTGCATGCTTGTCCCTCATCTTGCTAACTTAGACGTTGGATCCCTCTAGAGTTGGAGTGGTGAGAGGGGGAGGCTTAACGGGACCAGGAGAGGTCTGATTTGGCTAGAGATACTATGAGGTGGCACAAGTGCTTCCTGGATCATTAGGCATAGCTGATTCTTCCTTTAATTAGACACTTGGTGAATTTCTTGGAGATAAATCCTTGACTTTGCTAGGATTTCTCATTCCTTGCTCCTTTAATGAGGGCAATGCCTTAAACTGGTCAACTATACTTCTTTCTGTAGCTTCCAAGTGTCTAGCAACTCATCCCTTTATTAGGATCACCAAATCTCTCTGATTGACCATTTTGGACAGGATCTAATACAATCCTGTGTCAGCTTTCTCTTTTGCTGGCCCCATACCCGGTCCACAGGAAACATCATGAATCCAGTGTCCCAGGAATCTGGAAAGGTTGGTAGCCCTCAACCTAGTAACCTCTCTTACACCACCATCAGGGCAGCTAGACAGCCTTTTGTTTTTTGGTTTTCAGATATGAGTCAGGCACTAGCTCACCCCTGTGCTCAAACTGCAGGGGACACATATTAAACTCTCTGAAAGGGTCTACCACATACCAAACTCTCTGAAAGGGTCTAGTGGGCTTAAATGAGGGCAATACCTTAGTTCCCTCAGGAGGCTGAATTGTTAATTGCTTCTCCTTCATACTCCAGACTATGGTCACCTTCACAGGGACACTCTCAGGCTCAGGACTTCAGAAGTGTTCTTTCACGTAGGGACTCTGGCCCCTTTTGTCATGATTTCCCTGTTTTATTTAGGAAGAGGTTCAAAATTTTAGAAGCTCATTGTCTTTTTTTTTTTTTTTTTTTTTTTTTTACTGTAGGTTCCATGCTCAATGTGTGGCTTGAACTTACAACCCTGAGATCAAGAGTCACAATCTCTACCAAATGAGCCAGTTAGGCACCCAAAGAAGCACACTGTCTTGAGCAAGAGCCACTGTTTGCTTTCCAAATATCAAGCCCACTCACTTACCTCATATATTCCACGGCATCACACAAGAATTATTCCTGGGAGCTCTAGTGGCACTGCATTCACATTCTCCTTCTGTTTGAACTTCCAGACCACCTTACCCAAAGCCACTTGCAGCAGTACTCCATCAGTGCTGATGCCATTGCTACAATACCCAACAGGTTTGGGGCTCTTATTCCAGGGATGGTGCAAGTAGTGTTTCAAGATTGAACTCCAAAAAAGTAACCTGAGTTTCCGTGGTTCTCACTAGCCTACACAGATATGTAAGTGAGGCTACCTTAAGGTAATAATCAAAATTTCAGTGTCTTTTCCCAACCTCTGAAAAGTCCCCTTCTCTGCCCAAGTACTTCTGGGCTCTGAGGGGAATCTCACAGGAGCTCACAAATCCAGTCATCCAGGTATATTGTCATTCTGTATCCAGCACCTGCTTGAGCATCACCCCGAATGAATTGAAGCCCTTAAGGCACCAAATCTACATTGGGTGATGTCTATGCCTAGAGAGGAAATTTCTTTTTTATATTCTTTTTCTTTTTAAAAAGATTTTATTTATTTACTCATGAGAGACACAGACAGAGAAGCAGAGACAAAGGCAGAGGGAGAAGCAGGCTCCCTGCAGGGAGCCCGATGTGGGACTCGACTCCAGGACCTGGGATCATGCCCTGAGCCAAAGGCAGACATCAACTGCTGAGCCACCCAGGAGTTCCTTCTTTTTCATATTCTATTTCATTAGAGGACTGCCCAAGCAATGGCTGTGTGTTTCAGGGTCTTGCAGAGCTTCCAGAACCAGATACATGATGACAGTCTTCTTTTTTTTTTGCCTGGGATGGAGGACTGGAGGTGGTGACAAATCACATCCACTTACTCTTTAATTCAACAAATATCTCCTGAATTCCTCTTCCGTGCTAGCCATGAGGTAAACAAGATACATATGGTCTCTGCATCCATGGAGTTTATAGCCCATTGCAAGACCAAAACAAAACAAAACACACAATGACAAAAAAAGCCATTTAAAATTTTACCTTCAGGACTTTGTTATTGGGTGCAGTTAATTGTGTTTGGCTGCTGCTCCTGTTTGGGTGAGTTTTGTGCACAAAGCCTGCCAACTCTCAGGCAAATAGATGCTGACAGCCTGTCTCACCATGTGGAGCAATATCCTTCTTAATCCATGGCTACACTGATCTACTGGGGCCTAGTACAGGAGATTAATCTATGCTATGCTAAAATTGTGTGATTTTTTCCCCACACTTAGTGACAGCCAAAGAAAAACATGCACTTATTTCTCCAAGTGCTTCTTCCTTCCATTCCACACCATGGTTCCCAAACTCTGTGGCAAGACTGGATAGTGAGGAGAATGGCTTGTTGGCTGTGATAACTTCAAAACCATGAGAAGACCAGGGTTTTGCTAATCCTGTTAGAAGGAGGCAGGCCAGTGCAGACATGGGGAGATGGGAAAATTTGACAGAAGTTGAAAGGAAGGACTATTTGCAGAGGGGGAAGTAGAAGGTTCCAGAGGAACAGAGAAGGGTCTTGGAGGCACATTCTCCTTCGGCCTAGGGAACCCCATGCGGAGATAGACTAAAGGTCTGAGCAGCAGGTGCATGGCAGGGAACAACTGGTACATCCCCCTGAGACTCCATACTGTTTGGATTTTGGCCTTGTAGACCTTGAGTACCAATATTTCTTAGAGTTTTCTGTGAGAGTGAAAAGACTCCTGAATTACCAAATGGTATACAAAGGAGATGTATTCTTGCCTCATTTTCTACAGAAGGGAAAGGATCTCATGAAGAACATCCAGTGAACAAATAGTAAGACTATGCCCCATTGCCTACTTGCCATCCTGCCCTTGATGCACATCTGCTTCCAGCTGTGCAGCCCACAGAAACCAAGCTCAGTTTGATGGTCATCCAGGATTGAAAAGGAGCCTGGAATTTTAGCTTCCTGTCTAAGAAAATCCAAATATGTAACTTTTTTTTACACCACTAGAATTTCAGATTTCCTTTTTTTTTTTTTTTATTAAATTTTCTTACTTTCTGGTTCTGTGGCTTAGAATACAGAAACTTTCAATCCCTCCTTTTGTTAAGTGTCTATTGGTCAGGAAACATGCCCTATAACAACATTAAGAGAAAATACTACCTAATGGGTTCATGTGATTACTTCATCAAGTGAGAGATTCTTTCATAATTTGAATAATTTCATTATATGAGTAGAGTGTTTTGGAAATTATGTTATAAAGTAAGTTTAATAACTTAAAAAGCCTATCCCATTAATAGGGAGGGTAGATCTCTGCAGAGAAGTTTCCTTCTCCACTTTGTAACTCCAACCCCTCACTGTTCAGTGCAGTTTTCATGGAGCACATGGGCCAAGCCTCAGTCAAGGTGGACACCCTGCCATGGTTGAATGCCTCCAGGAGGTTGCTATACTGCTATTCAGAACCTGGCCCCTGCTGTGGTAATGGCAAATGGACAGGCAACTCTTCCAGCAGAGAAGTTTGAACACTCTTTTCCAGGGACACGATATGAACGTTAAGCCTCAGCTGACGATCTGCCAGTAGTGGTGGCAGACTATTTCTATGATGAATGGAGAGGCTTTGGCAGTACAGAGAAGGAGGCGTAGCACTTTGTTTGTATCACTATTGCTCTCAGGTCAGGGGACAGGTCTTTATGAAGTTCTTGAGTGATGCATGAGATGGCTTTTGGGCACTTCCCTCAGATGAATGTATCATAGATGGGAGTATAGTTTATAGCATAATGCCTAAAATTAAGTAAAAGTCTCAGGTTGTCACTTTTGGTGCCTTGAATGGGGCATGGTGGTCTCTCCTTGGAGCAGAGCAGCAGAACTCAGCACTTATGTCAGCCCTTTTTTTTTTTTTAATTTTTATTTATTTATGATAGTCACAGAGAGAGAGAGAGAGGCAGAGACACAGGCAGAGGGAGAAGCAGGCTCCATGCACCATGAGCCCGACGTGGGACTCGGTCCCGAGTCTCCAGCATCGCGCCCTGGGCCAAAGGCAGGCGCCAAACCGCTGCGCCACCCAGGGATCCCGTGTCAGCCCTTTTTGATTCAAACATTATCAGCCCCCTCCTACCCTGACCACTGGGGCCTTTAGGGCCCCCTGCCTCCCACCCCCACCAGCTGCCATCACAGTGGATCCTAGTGAGGCATTAAGTCTACTGTTTGTACTTAGGTTAACTCTACCCGAGGGTGAAGAGCAATGAAGTTCATGGGGAGGATCTCCAAGAAGAACACCTTTTGTGGCCTGCAATCCAGCAGGCATCATAGGTTATCTATCCACCTGCCAGCTTTGGTTTACTGATATATAACTGATTTAGAATTAGAAGCACATAAAAAACACCTGTATTACTGGCACCCCTGCCTCTTAATTTCATTTCCCTTCATAGCATTCTTTATAACATTATGCAAATCTGATCATGCCCAAGCTCAATTTCAAAAGGTCTTTCCAGAGTCTATTGGATTAGATCCAAACCTCTTGTCATGGCAGGTAAATCCCTTTAAGAAAGCCTGTCTAATCTCATGAAAGCTTTTCGCAGAGGACACTTCTGGCACTCACAAAACAGTCATCCCTACCTCCTTGATGGCAAAGCTTTTACAAATTTTATTTATTGTTTCAGTGCTGCCCTCTCATAAATTCAGATAAGGAGGTCCCCTCACAGCCCAAAGAGATGTAAGTATTACTATGGTTTGTCTAATGCCTCTTCCATCACTCTTGCTATGGTTGATTTAGTAGTAGGGCTCTGGGCCCAGTGAGAAGTGAGGGAAAGTTGGCTGGGGCACTTCTGGGAAAACCTTTCTGCTTCTGAACATGGTTGTTGAAGATATTGTATCTGCTGCTTTAGCAGCCAACCACAGTCCATAAGAATGAATTCTAAAACACTGACCATGAGGGAACAGAGAGATGGAAAGAAGCTGGGTCCTTGATGATATCATCAAGCCACCAAATTAACCCAGATCTTTGTCTGGAAACTTCTTAAACCCAAAAACTTTTCATTTGCAGCTACCAACATTCTGACTGATAAACTTGCATAATATAATCTTTTACAATTCACGTCTTCTTTCCTTCTACTTCATGCCTACAGTGGTCTCTTCTCACACCTTCAAGCTGTTGCATACAGTATTACCCTCTGCCTGGAGTGCTTCCTCCCTGTTTTTTGGCCTGTAAACACCATTCATCCTTCCTGTCTAGCTTGGGTGTGATCTCCTGTGAGATCTTTGCAGCTCCCCAAAACAGACTCAGGGGAAGCTACCCCTGTGGTGCCACTGCTCTTCATTGCTCCAAACTCTATAGGAGCAATGCTTCCATTTGTGGAGCAGATAAGAACTTCCCCGTCTTCTCTTACCAAAAAAATTTTATGAGAAACATCTCCAAACCTTTTACTAATCTATCTGATGGAAAAATTCAAGCATCCCATCAAAACCCATTGTTCTGAGGAGCAAATAGTAGTTTGTAAAACACTTAAAAATGTAAATTAAAATATCCTTTTTATTATGGAAAGTTTAAATCATATTTAAAAGGAGAGGCAATGTGGGGTGCCTGGGTGGCACCGTCTGTTAAGTGCCGGACTCCTGGTTTCCACTCAGGTTGTGACATTGGGCTCTCTGGTTAGTGTGGAACCTGCTTGAGATTCTCTCTCCCTCTCCCTCTGCCCCTTCTGCTCCTGCTCTCTCTCTCTTTCAAATAAATAAATAAATCTTAAAAAAAAAAAGGGAGAGGCAATGCTATAATAGACTCCACTGCCTGCCTGTGGCATATAAACAAAAAACCAATCTTGATTCATCCAGCCCCAACTGCACCATTGTTTTGAGGCACTCTCAAACATTACGTCATTTCCCCTCATTAATATTTTACTCTGATCTCCAAGAGTAACAGCTCTCTTTTTAAAAAATATAATCACAATATCATTATCACACTTCAAATATCAACAATGATTCTTTTATGATATCATTAAATACCAAGTCAGGGATAAAGGATTAACTTTCTTTGAATGTGTGTTTTATGCACACACACATATAATTTCTTGGAAAATCAGGATCCAAATAAGATTCCTATATTGTAATTTGTTGATATGTCTCCAGGCCTTTTAAAATTTTATTTAAATTTTATTCATGCCTGTATTTTACTTTACACTATGCTTTTCTAACTTAGCTAGGATTTTTTCTTTTCAACATTTCTAATAGAACTAGCATTTGAATGGCAGGGCCACTTGTCCAAACAAGGGGACAGAGAGGACAGGTTTCAGTGGTCAGTAAAGCTGTAGGCTGCAGTTAGCAAAACCTCTGTCAAAGAGAAAGTGCTAAAGAGTTTCAAAAGCTCTTCTGAACACAAAAGAGAAGATTCTTTCTTTCCTTTTGTTTTTTAATTACAGTGCCTTTAATTATATTTTGGTTTCCTCGACTTCTTTTTTTTTTTTTAAGATTTTATTTATTTATTCATTAGAGAGAGAGAGAGAGAGAGAGAGAGAGACAGGCAGAGGGAGAAGCAGGCTCCACGCAGGGAGCCCGACATGGGACTCAATCCTGAGTCTCCAGGATCAGGCCCTGGGCTGAAGGCAGTACTAAACTGCTGAGCCACCCGGGCTGCCCTCCTCGACTTCTTAATTTTGTCAGTTCATGTATGGGAGCAAATCTCTATCAAAATCTATACTAAGAAGACCCTCCTACATTTGTGGTATGAGTATAAAATGGTTCAATTTCTAATGGAGGCAACTGGCCAAGTCAATCAAAATCCCAAATTCCTGGGGTGCCTGGGTGGCTCAGTGGTTGGGCATCTGCCTTTGGCTCAGGTCCTGGTTCCAGGGTCCTGGGATCGAGTCCCAGATCGGGCTCCCTGTGGGGAGCCTGCTTCTCCCTCTGCCTCTCTCTCTCTCTCTCTCTCTCTGTGTCTCTCATGGAGACTTTATTTATTATTCATGAGAGACACAGAAAGAGAGAGGTAGAGACATAGGCAGAGGGAGAAGCAGGCTCCATGCAGGGAACCCAATGCGGGACTGGATCCTGGGATCCAGGATCACGCCCTGAGCTGAAGGCAGATACACTTAACTGCTGAGCCACCCAGGCGTCCCAATAAATAAAATCTTAAAAAAAAAAATCACAAAGTCCCTTTCACTCAGCAAGGCCACCTCTATAAATCTTCCCTACAAACATACCCATTCATGTGTGACATGACAAGGTAGTTTGTGGCAGAATTGTTTGTGCAAAAGGATATAAATAACAAATGGTCATGAATAGGAGGCCAGTTTTTAAAACTGTGGTATTTCCATACCACAGAATGCTATGCAATTGTAAGAACTATATGCAAGTCCTTGATATATTGATATCAAACGCTGATAAGTGAAAAAAAGTGGGAAACTGACTAGTACACACACAGAACATGATTCTTTTTGTTTAAAAAACAAAAATGTGTGTTGTGTGTATATTATGATTTTGCTTCCATATGTATAGAAGGATATAAAGAGTAAAGATATAAATAACCAGAAAGATACAAATAACTCATTTGCAGCATTGCTGCTGAGGAAAGGAACAGGATGGCCTGGGAGTCAAGTGAGAGGTAAGCTTCACTTGTAGGTACTTTCAGAGCTTTTAAATTTTGAACTGTAGGAGTATATTACCTACTCAATATAAATTAAGATAATCTAAATATAAAATTTAATACTTACCGTGGCCCTGGTGGCGCAGCAGCTTAGCACTGCCTGCAGCCTGAGGTGTGATCCTGGGGACCAGGGATCGAGTCCTGTGTCGAGCTCCCTGCATGGAGCCTGCTTTTCCCTCTGCCTGTGTCTCTGCCTCTCTTTCTCTCTGTGTCTCTCATGAATAAATAAATAAAATCTTTTTTAAAAAATTTAATACTTAAAGTGTACCTGGGTGGCTCAGTCAGTTAAGCATCTGATCTCAGCTCAGGTCTTGATCTCAGGGTACTGAGTTCAAGCCCTGCATTGGGCTAAAAAAAAAACAAAATACAAAAAACAACCCACAAAGAAGCCAAAACAAAACAAATTTAATGCTTAAAAGGCTCAGCCAAGGGATTAGAAGTGATCTCTTGCAAGTCTCACATGCTGCTGTTGGTCATGACCTCCTTACATTGCTCCTTCTATTGGCCTCTAGGAACATTGCTCCCTCAGCTCCTTCCTATTAGCTCAGCGCCTATGCTGGCAACTCTTGCCCTGCGCATCCTTACATGTGGATGCTCCTCAGGGCTAGAGGACCTCATGGCACATTGTTTTTGTGTGTCTGTACAAAGCCACTATTTTGACTCGACTGCTGGGGCTAGTAGGGACTCTAGATTATGGTGGGGAATTTTAACTTCATTCTAGAACAAAGGGAATCACTGAAGAGTTTTAGTCAGGGGATAACATGATCAGAGGTTCATTTTGAAAAGATTCTTGTCTGCAGTGTGGATTGATTGTAGTAGTCCAGGGTGAAGGCCAGGGGGGCCTGGATTATTCTGGCAAGATGTGAATTAGGAGGGCTAATAGAGGAGATGGAAAGACATTGTCAGGTTTGAGAAATATTTAAGGAGTAAAATCCTGATGATGGGTTGAATATGGGTATAAAAGAAAGAGGCACCAACGTGGATTCTAAGAAACTGGGCTTTTCTGGGTAGACAGTGACAGGCAACTTTCTGAGAGAAGGAACACCAGCTGAGGTCTAGTGTGGGTGGCAAGGCAAGGAGAGAGGTTTTTGACGTGCAAATTATTTTTGAAAACTTCAATAATAACAGATTACTACATGTGGAAGTGTGAATTGTTTATTGTTGTTTGAAGCTATTAACTTTTGGGTTGTTTTTTTTTTAAGATTTTATTTATTTATTCATGAGAGACACACAGAGAGAGAGAGAGAGGCAGAGACACCGGCAGAGGGAGAAGCAGGCTCTCCACAAGGAGCCCGATGTGGGACTCGATCCCAGGACTCCAGGATCATGCCCTGGGCCAAAGGCCGATGCTCAACTCAACTGCTGAGCCACCCAGGCGTCCCAGGGTGGTTTGTGTTAGAAGATTAACACAGTGGATTTTCCAATTTGAAAGTTTTGTCTGATGAAGTATGACTTAAAATATATGCTATGTGGCATATACTGTATCTAATTTAGCAGACTTGTGATGTCACCCTAAAGAAATTGGCAGTCACCCACCAGAGTAGATTAAATTTATGTATAAGGAGAGGCCTGGAAAGATGTTCCAAGCCTACTAAGATGCTGTGGACAAAGAAAACATACAGTAATCACAGGCAAGAACCTCACATGGGAAACTATAACTGTGAATGTTCCAAATCATAGTGACTAATTGGCCATCCAGCTGCTTCTTACACAGGCATCTCCATGGAACCATGCTGCAGGTGGCATAGGAATTTATTTAATGTCAATTAAAATGGAGACAAAAAGACAAAAGTCAACTTTTACACAAGTTCTTGTCTCAGAGCATGCTAATGGGAAATTATCAACTAAAACCACCATCATTGGGGTGCCTGTGGGGGCTCAGTTGGTGAAACGTCTGCCTTTGGCTCAGGTCATGATCCGGGGATCCTGAGATGGAGCACCCCACCCCCTCCCGTCAGTGAGCAGAGAGCCTGCTTCTCCCTCTCCTCATTTGTGCTATCTCACTTGCTATCTCTTTCTCAAATAAATAAATAAAATCTTAAAAAATAATTAAACCACTATCATTTTCATGGCTCTTCACAAGTATTAATGACCATTTCACTGTCTTATCTTTCTTCTGTTTGCTATTCTTTCTTTCATTTCAAACAAGGTAATGGAAGCCCCATCCACATCTTTGTGCATCTGTACAACTATATCTATCTAGTACAAATTCCTAGGGGTAGAATTGCCGGAGAAATTATGCACACTTCACTTTTTCATAGACACTTTTTCTTTAAAAATCTGTGTATATGTATTTGGGGAAAATTCTACACATTCTCACCTCATTTCCTGGTTCTGTCATATAAACACTGCGTGGGGTTTTCCCTAAGTACCTGCTCTAAGACCTCTTCACTCTGACCTACCCTCATCTCAGTAATCCAGAGGTCTCAAGTTTCCACCTCCTTACACTGATCTTGAAGATGAGATTTCTGTCCTTAGCAGGAGTTCCGTCACTACAGGTTGCCTTTGGAGGCTCCTGAAGGCCCAGGTTTAGTTTAGCCCTGCTTTAAAACTTGAGGAATGTGTGGGCACTTTTGGAAGAACTGCAATTATCATGGACTTGATTTAAATTATTTTTATAATTTAAATGTGTGCAAACCCAGCCAACCATGAATTTTGATGCTTCAATACTTGAGCAGATATGAAGCCCTAGAAACAAAGGAGAAATAAAACACACAAAAGTAAAAGACAATTTAAACTAATCGATGTGATGAATAGCTGTTTCTCTGAAACGAAGTTGCCGCTGGCAACATGAACACATACTGCCTAATGCAGGTTTTCTTGAAATTGACACAATATTCCACTGTGTGTGTGCCTGGTGATGACTCAGTTCTCCCCATACTTGTGTCTATTCAAATTGCTAAGAAATCTTTGTCAGTACATGTTCCCTGGACTTCACTTGGTACAAATGTAACTCAGGCAATTACAGACGTGCTAAGTTGACCCTAAGGGGGTAAACACAAACATGAACAAACACAAGTACTAACACACAGGGCGGAGATCAGTTATATGTGATCCAGAAAATGCTTACAATTCTTTTTAAAAATTACCAGTGAAATGAAAACATGGAGTTTAATCATTTTCATGGGGCATTTTGGGTTCTCAGGAGTCCAGGGACCTTGGTTTGAGAATTGCTATCTCAGTACTGACCTTGATTTCTAGTGTGACCTTGAGCAAAGCTTTTGGCGCTGTTGGATCCCCTCTGTATGTTCTCCGTACACAAATAAGAAAGATTTGGGCCACCGGTATTCTCGGGAGATGAAGAAAGTTAAGAGTATTTTCCAGGTCTAAAAGGAAGGCATAAGGCTTTTTACAGACTCTGGATTTGGGAAATCATGATGGCTAAGACCCGCCAGTGTAGCTTTGGCTTTGGAGTCAGAAGGACGTGGGTTTGAATTCCAGATCTGCCAGTTGCTGTGCATATCTGTGGGCAAGTTATTTGACTTTTCTTGTCAAAAGTGGGCATATATCAAAATGCCACATCACAGAGCTGTGATGAGAGGACTCAGGAAAGTGCTGAAGGCAGAGCCTGGCCCTAGCAAGGCTCAGTAATCAGCAGCGCCAGCAGAAAGAGGCCAGGGGCTGCTGAGAGTACCACAGGCTCTTGGCAAAGGACAACAGAGGAGAGAAAGTGAAGATTCTGAGATTCTGTCTATAAACAACAATTTCTGATATTTCTGATACAGGACTATCAGGATATTTCACCCCATTGAGACCCGCATCAACCCTAAGCTTGCACTCAGCCTTTCTCTCTCCTACCTTCTTCCCTCTCTGGCCTCCAGGCCCAGGCTGGAATTTCTTTCCCTCCAGGCCTTCACTTCTTTCTCCAATAGCAGTGTTGGTTGTTGGTCACTTGTGAAGCATGCGCCTCCCTGTTCATCGCAGGAACTGTAAGCCTCCACAGTTGGCTGAAAGGTGAAGTTTCCAGGGAGAGCAGGACTCAGAGGCTGAGATGAGTGTCTAGTCTGGCCTCACAGGGGCTGTTCTGGATCCCCTCCTTCTGCCCTCCCCCTTTTGGAAGACAGGCGGACGAATTTAGGAGAGGTCCTGGGCAGGAAGCAGTAACTTGCCTCAGAACCTCTCCAGCCCTGGTTCCCCTTTTATGAAGAACTCTGTGCCACCCACCTCAAAGGCTCCAGTGGAGAGGGCCAAATGATAGGTATAAATACCAGGAAAATAAATATCTAGCCTGTGCACCACTTCCCTACAGGATCTCAGCATTTCCTCATGGCATTCCTGGCTGGGGGTGGAAGGTCAAACACTGGCTAGATGTGGACAGAATAAGGTTGAGATCAACACCCCCTCCCACCCCCACCCCTCAGCTGTTGCTCTGTCAGATGCTGCCAACACACTGCCACCAGGAACCACCTTTAAAAATCTATTCATGCCGTTTCCCTGCTCAATATCCCAAGGCCCTTCTCACCAACAGAATGAGGCAAACTACTAATGAGATCACCTCACCTCACCTCACGCTGCCTCTCTGGGTTTACTCACCTGGGCAGACCCTGACTTCCAGTCACAGCTGCATTTTCACATAACCATGTTCATGCCTCCCTTCCTCAGCCAGGAGCGGCCCTGCCTCATCTCTGCAAATCTCCATCTCACTTAACGCCTAGTACAAACTCCGATTCTTCCATGAAGTCTTCCTTGACCTTGACTCAGGACTGGCCTGCTCCTCCCCTGGGTTTCCCTAGCCCCTTCCACCTCCAGCGCAGGTGATGCTACCTTCTGCGATTATAGACATATACGTATATATATATGCATATACATGTCTGGCTCCCCCTCTTGACTGTAAATGCCTGGGGAGGGTGACACGGAGTGGGTTGTGTTCCTCAATGTATGTCTTACAGTGCTTGCTTTCAGAGCCCTGCCTGCACAAATCCTTAGGAACTATGGAATCAACTGGGAAGTGGAACTCAGAGACCTGAGTGACACATGAGGGAGCCACAGAGGGAGATCATGTTAGTGGAGTGTGGCTGGTTGCTTCCATGAAAGGGCCTGCCTGTGCTTTACAGATGCCATCTCACATTATCACAACAGACTCCAGGGACAGGTGTTATCGTGTCAGTCTACGGGGTGAGGGAACTGATGCGGTAGGATGCAGCACAAGAAGCTAGATGGTGAGTGGCAAGCTCAGCCCTCACCTCTGGAGGGGCCAAGCCTTGCTTTCTCCTCTCCCCACTTGGTACTCTGCTTTCTCTCCCCGCTGTGAGAGGTGTGGTCACTACCTCTGATACAGGACTGTGCCACCCCCTCCAATCAGTCACCTTCTGCTCTGAGGATCAAATTTTCCAAACTAAGAACTGGCGGACACTGTCTGACAAGGACATTTGATTTCAGAGGTGACAGGTCAGCGTATGTTTGAAGCTGGGGCTGTTCTTGAAAACAGGGTGTCTTTTTCAAAATCCTGAGTGGAGGGAGTGGATTGTTAGGGACCCAGAAGGAGGCCTCCAAAGGCCTGCAGCCAGGCGACGTCTGGATTCTCCCCCTTGGGAGGACTGGACATCCCCTGCCCGAGTAAGCCCTCAGCCACGGCCAGCCAGCGCAGCCGGCCCGACGCTGCCGCCGTCATCTCCCTTTGTCTGGGGTCTCTTTGTCTGGGGTCTCCCCCTGGTTCAGTTTTGAAGTCCTCTGCCCCCTCCGCTCCTTCCCAGTGGCCGGCCGCTCCCTCCCTGTCCGCGGGGCCGCGCAGCTCGGTCGGCTCGGGGGAGGGGCTAAGGGAGGGGAGCGGGCCGGGTTGCCATGGTGACGGCGAAGCCGGCTGCAGCTGGCCGGGGCAGCTGCTCTCAGCCCCGGGAGAGGCGGACAAAGCCCGGCGCCTGGGCCACCCCAGGCCTGGAACCCGGAGGGCTGAGCCGGGGAACTGGGACCCAGGAGAACCCTGAGCTGGAGGTGAGGGGGCAGCGGTGGGGGCTGGAGCTGGGCCCACCCGTCCTGGGGAGGTGGTGTGGGAGGAGGGCGGGGCGTCAAGGATGCCAAGTGGAGTTGGGGGCCACCGCCGCTGCAGATGGCTAGGCTCCTCCCAAGGAAAGGTCGGGGCCTCTGTCCTCTGGTCCGTCCCACCGTTGCCCCCTCCTTTCCTGGCCTCTTTCTTGTCATCTCGCTCTGTCCCTTCGTTTCAACCCCTGTGCCTCAGTCTCCCTCCTCTTCTCCCATCTCTTGGTTTCACTCCAACCCCTTTTGTCCTTTGCCTTGTTGATCGTCCCCCCTGGGCTGTGGGCCGCTTCTTAGGGCTCCTCACTTTCCAGCCCTACTTTCTGAGTGCCCACCGCCACTTGGGTCAGCTGCTCAGTCCAGCCCTCTTCTCCTCACATCTCCACCTCCTGCCTTCTGCTGTGTGTGTCTTTATCCCCATCCCCCTTTCCTTTTTGTGACCCCCATTCCCTCCCTCTGAGTTCCAGCCCCCCCCCACCTCCCATCCCCTCCCACCCTCCAGGCTGCTGCCTCTGAGCCGCCTCATTTTTCTCCCCATACAAGGTCATCTCTCCCTCCTGCTTCCACTTCTAGGCCTCAGTTTCCCATTTGTACTTAGTGGTATCGAGGCCTTGCCACCCCCTGGCCCCATCAGTTCTCATCGTCCCCAGCTGCTGGCCCAGAAGGCAGCTGCGTCTCCTGGGGAGGGACTGCCACTAGTGTGTGGGGGGCCCTTGTGGTCCATCCTTCTTCTCACTCTGCCCTGCAGGCCTTCCCTGCAGCGGCGGGTGGTCTGCTGGCCCCTATGTGCCTTTCGTCACATTTTTTTTGAGCTGTTTCCCCTCCTCTCCTTCCTGGGCAGCTAGAGGGCATTGGCTTGGGGGGGGGGCGGGTACCTGGGAGGGAAGGCATGGTGTAGGAGGTGTTGACCGCCCTTTGGGGGCTGGAGTTGGGAACGTTGCGGTAGATGTGGGATGGGCTCGAGGGCCATGAAAGACTGTGTGGACACTCTCAGTCTTTGGCATCGCTCTAGGGGCCCCTGGATAGCTGGGATTTCCCTCTCTGGCCCCTGGGAATCTCGGCTCCGAGCCCCGCATTCCAGCCGGCTCCAGCCCCCTTTCCGCTGTCACTTGACTCCGCTGGGCCCCAGCCCTGCATCCCTCCCACTCTTCCAGCTTCAGGCTGGGTGGAGGTGGCTATCACCGACTAGGAATTTCTCCTGGGGGAGATCAGGGACAAGAGTTTCAGGGTTCTATGGTTTCGTCTTCTCTCCCCAGCGGACCCCTCTGTCTGGCCCTGCCATGCCACCAGGCTCTGGAGCGCGGGCCTGGGGTGTGGAAGGCCCCAGCCGGGGGTGAGGGGCTTCCCTGGGGCTCTGGCTGCAGCCCAGCCGGGCCTGCCCGCCCAGGGTTCCTCCCAGCTCAGTCCCTGGGAGGAGGGGTCGGGAGTTGGCCCAGGTGAGGTAACTGGGGGAACCTTGGCCCCACCCCCGGCCTGGCTCCACCCCTGGCTCAGCCTCTCCTGGGCCCAGATTCCCTAGCGGCCGTCTTCAGAGGGGTATGTGTCCCTGGGAACCTCTAGGGTTTGGTCAGAGGGGACAGTGGGGAGAGGCAAATCTCCGAGTGGCCATGGGGCTGTTTGTTAGTGAGCCCCTTAGCAGCTGGACGTGCTGGGATTGGTGTGTCCCGGGTGGTTTGGAGCTCTTGCCCACACTGAGGGCCAACTTCTTCCTGGTAGTACTTTTGTGTACTTGTCTGGTTGGGACTCGGTGTTTCTTTCTTGGGGCTGTTGTCTGGGACTGCACGTACGGTGTGAGTTGCTATCTGTTGTGAGGTGTGGTGGGGTGGAGATCTGCAGTGGACTCAGAGATCTTTCTGAGCCGGTGACATTGATGTGGGGCTGACAGGTGTGGGTGTGGAGGGATGGTGGCCTGAGGCAGTGCCCAGTGGGGTGCAGCACCTCCCACCACAGGTCCTCCATCCTGCCCACCTAACCCAGCCTCCTTGCCCATCTTCTCTGGGACTCTTGTTTCCGGTGCCTTTAGGTTGTGTCAGATTCTCTCTCTGTCCCCCACAACCTCCTCACCTCGTCCAGGTGTGTCCCTGCCAGTGGTCAGAGCCTCGACCTTACCAGGGCCAGAGCTGGCTGGGCGGGAGGGAGGCTTGCCTGAGGACTCCTGGGCCTTGAGCAGGAAGCCAAAGGGGCCTAGGGCCTAGGAGTCTGGGCCAAAGGGTCCTGAGAGAACTGGGAGTGAGGGGGCGGCGGCCGGGGGGGGGGGGGGCGGTGAGTGTAGAAGGTGCAAGTAGAGAGAGAATGGGGCTAGGAGAGAGTGGGGGCCATCAGGCTCTGGGGCAGTCTGGATCAGGGTGTAGAGGCCCGGAGGCCAGAGGGGGCCGGAGAGAAGCAAAGGTCGGTGGTGTGAGAAGTGTGGGTCTGGGGACCTGCTTGGACAGGTGAGCCCTGCTCCCTTCCTCCATCCAAACTGCTGCTGCTGGGCTGGCACCGGGCCTGTGGGAACCTGCTCCTTCCCTGCGCCCTGGGGCTGCCCCCTTCACCTCCCTCTCCAGGAACTGAGCCCAGAAACGGGGAGTAGGGAGGGGGCCCTCCTCTCGCGGGGCCTGGATGTGTGGGAGGCCCCAAGTGGGGCCTGGGCTTCGGCTCTTCCCTTTAGTGGGGACCCTGGGGCCTGGGGGTTGGGCCGCGGGTAGGCGGAAGGGGCTGGGCGCTGGCGGCGCGGGCCGCAGGGCGGTTACCTGGGGGGGCCGGGGCGAGCCGGGGAATGTGGGGGGCGGCGTGGGAGCGGCGGGCCCGGCGCGGCCCGGGAGGGGGAAGGGCGGCGGGCGGCGGGGAGGGGGGCGGGGCGCTGGGGGAGGCGGCGCCTGGGCCCGAGCCGCCGCAGCCCCGGCTCCTCTCCCCGGAACAGGCCCCCGACAGCTGCTCGCGGGAGCCGCCTCCCGACACCCGAGCCCCGCCGGCGCCTCCCGCTCCCGGCTCCTGGCTCCCTGCGCCTCCCCGCCCCTGCCCCGCCGCCAGGAGGCCCCGCTCCGGGGTCGGCCGCCTGGGTCTGCCGGGAAGAGCGAGGAGAGGTAGGGCGCGCGGCCGGAGGCCCGGAGCGGGGCGGGGGCGCTGCGGGGCGCTGCGGGGCGCTGCGGGGCCGGGGCTGCGGGCGGGGCCGGGGCTGCGGGCGCTGCGGGGCCGGGGCTGCGGGCAGGGCCGGGGCTGCGGGCCTGGCGGCGGAGGCCGGACCTGCCCGGGCGCCCCTGGCTGTCCCGCTCGGCCAGGTGGGTCCCTACCCGCCTTCCCAGTGTGCTGGCTTCCTGTCTGAGAATGGGGGAACCCCTGACCCCCGAGAAAGGGAGTCCCAGCCTCGAGGAAGGGCCCCTTCCTCCACCCAGTGCGGAGGGACTCTCCCCCGGGACATGGTCGCTCTCGTGCGGCCCCGTTGACTCCTCCCCTCGGCCCGCAGTCCTCCCACCGGGCGGCCCTTCCCGCACCGACCCGCTGAGCGATAAACCCCCACCGTCAGCTCCCAGGGGGCAGCCTGCCCTCAGCCCAGCAGAGGCGCTGACACCCTAACCTGCCGGTGACAGCCTCTAGGTGGCCATTTGGTTCTGTTGTGAGACTGTGCCACTGCCCAGTGAGTAGCATCCTCAGTGTCCCATCCCCAGTCCCTTCCACACCCCCTGGGCCCAGCCTTCACCGGCTGGTCCCCTGGACCTTCCTCCCCACCCCCTCCACCCCCAGCCGGCGTCTGGTGTGCAGACTCCCTGCAGACACACAGGGAGAGCTGAGAGAATAGGAAAAGGAGCAATGCCTCTTTTTCTCATTACCGTTCCTGCCACCGCCTTGACTTCCCTCTGGCTTGATCATGGTGTGTATTTGGGAGTGGGCCCCAGTCCTCTTGGGATCCTGTGCCTGAGCCTGAGAGTGTGTGTCCCGGTGTCCTCCAATGGTAGGAGCTTGTGGTTTCTATCATTTCACGTTCACAGACGTCTGAAGATGGCTATTCACTAAGCGATGGCACTGGACTTAGAGAAGGCCGACCTGTGGATGGATTTGATGTGTGCGTGAGCGTCTGTACTTGCCCCGCTGAAAGTCTGTGTGGGCAACAGATTTAAGAGAATGTCACATGCGAGTGTTTGTCTCTGAAAGTCTGTGAAGGGTTGTCTGTGACAGAGGGGTGTGTGTGCGCTCCTGTGCACCTGCACATGCGTGGGTGTGCGTGCTGCATCGAGCTCCGGTGTTTACAGTCAGCTCTGTAAGTTTGCCTGGCTGATGTTCGTGTGTAGGTGGGTGCGCAGAGCTGTGTGGGTGTTGTTTGTGGTGGGGATGGGGTCGGGTGGGGTGGGGCTGGGCGAGGTCTTCTCCACCTGTCCTTGGTTTTTCTGACCCAGTGGAGAGAACTAGGGTTATTGGAGTGTTGGAGGGATGGCCCCAGACATCTTTGTGTTTCTCTGCTTGGCTCTGTGCCCTGTGCTTCTGAGCCTGCTGTATTTACCTCTTGCTTTGTATTTCTCGCCCTGCCTCCCCCTGCCTCCTATCCTCTGCCTGTCTTTGTATCTTTGCCTGGGGCTCCTCGAGCTCCATCTGGCTCCGATGACTCATCTGGGATAGGCATGAAGGTTACCCAGGGGAACAAGGGCCCCGCTGTTCTCGAGAGAAGTGGGGGTGGAGGCCAGCCGGCTGGGACCCTGCAGCCTGCTCCCTGCACGTGGCTCCTGGACCTCCAAGGGACCAGGTGTGATGCCTCTGGTTCTAGCTCTTCTTTGATCCCTGGGTGCCTTCTGCAACTCAGGCAGCCCCCTCAGCTGCTGCTTCAGAGCGGTGGGGTCTCAGCTGCCTCTTACATTCCTGCCCTAGAGCATCATGGGAGCAACTGGAAGAGGACAAAGGGATGGGGGAATATCCCCCCACTCTTCCTACCTCCTGGGGTGACCTGGCCTCCCAGTCTTTAGACCCGCCCTCATCTCCAAGGCAACTCAGGCTTTTCCTCAGCGCTGAGCTTTTCCTTCAGAGGTAGCCACTTTCAGAAATGGGAACTCCAGGGGACAGGATGTCTGACTCTTAGGGATGGAAGGCAGAGTGAGGAGAGCTGGGATAGGATGCTTTGGATCTGATGGCAGAGGTGGGCTAAGGGTATGAGGACTGGCCCTAGGGGCTCCTCAGGATTCCAGGGCCTGGAGAAGAGAGGTCAGGAAGAGGAGAGGTCAGAGCAGCTTTCCTGCTGGGGCTGTGGGGCAAGGGTCTCACGGATAGGGAGATACCTGGGTTCACAAGGAGATGACAGCTGGGGTGGTTTTAGGTAGTGCATGCTGCTTGGGTGCCAGTGAAGAGCAGGGATTCTCAAACTTTCATGGGAAGATTCTGATTCAGCAGATCCAGGGTAGGGATGAGGTTCTGCGTGTCTCCCAAGCGCCTATGTGCTGCTGAGGCTGCTGGTCTGGGGATCATACTGGGCTTGGTGGGGCTACAGAGGATAGTGAGACTGGAAAGCCCTGGGGTCCCCCACTTCTCCTAGAATTCTGGGATCTTGGGTGGGGAGGGGACCAGAGGTTAGCCCAGTGTCTGGCACACAGGGAGCATTCTAACAACATAGCTGATGCTATTCAGCAGCTATTGCTGTTGTTGCTTTATTTCTGTTATTCCCCATGTGGCCCCTTCTGCCAGTCTACTGTTCGCTGTGAGGCGGGCCCCTTGACTGCCCTTTCACTAACCTTCCCGCTTGTTTGCCCCCCCTGCAGAGATGCTGCCTCCACCCCCTTAGGCCTGAAGAGTCAGGAGCTATGGGACCAGGGGCCCTCTCATCTCTACTGCTGGTGCTGCTGCTGCTACTCTTAGTGGCAACTGGAGATGCTGATATGAAGGGACATTTTGACCCTGGTGAGGAGGCTGGCTCTGGCGTCCCTGAGGATGGGGCTTGGGAGACAGAGTCAGGGCCTTGACCCTCCGTATGCCTGTGTTCACCCAGCCAAGTGCCGCTATGCCCTGGGCATGCAGGACAGGACCATTCCAGATGGTGACATATCTGCCTCCAGCTCTTGGTCAGACTCCACTGCTGCACGCCACAGCAGGTAACTGGCACACCTGGGGGACTGCTCTGGAGGGAGTTCCTGGGGCCTCTCTTGCCCTTCCAACTCCTCTGCCCAAGCCAAGAGGCTCTGGGAGGGCCAGTGCCAATGAAATCCCACCCTTCATCGTGAGGGGCTTTAAATACTAGAGACAGAGGCAGACCAGATGTTCATTGTGACCCCTTGCCCTCTCCCAGGCTGGAGAGTAGCGACGGGGATGGGGCATGGTGCCCCGCAGGGCCAGTCTTTCCAAAGGAGGAGGAGTACCTGCAGGTGGATCTGCGGCGGCTGCACCTGGTGGCTTTGGTGGGCACCCAGGGGCGGCATGCTGGAGGCCTGGGCAAGGAGTTCTCCCCCAGCTACCGGTTGCGTTACTCCCGGGACGGCCACCGCTGGATGGACTGGAGGGACCGCTGGGGTCAGGAGGTGAGGCTGGCAGGGACAGCCCCCACAGAACGTTGGCTCCTCTCTCCCCCAGCTACACTTTAAATGCCACCCGGCTGCAGGTGACTCTCCCAATTTATACCTTCTTTAGTCCAAGCCTGGCTCTTGAGCTCCATCTAGTGTTGCAAACCTGACCACCTTCCGGCCTTTCCACCTAGAGGTCTAAGAGGTGTCTCAAACCTACCATAAACTTCCCGAGCTGAATTTGATTCCCATTCCTACCCCAAACCCGTTCTTCTTCCAGCTCAGGCCAGTTGCTCAGGCCATAAGCCAAGGTGATAGCGCTGATTCCTCTGGTCTCTCACCCCCTACTTCCAAAGAACCAGCAAAACCAGTCCGTATTTCCAGAAGCCAGCCACTTCTCACCACCACCACCTCTACCACCCTAGGCCATGCCCCCATCACCTCCAGCTTCGACAGACACAGTGGTCTCCAAACCATTCTTCATGCTCCTGTCTTTTCCCACCTGAAATCATGTCCACGTAGAGGCTACAGCCACTTTACCCAAAAAAGTGCAAATCAGATGAGGCACACCTGGCTTGTAACCCTCCACTGGCTTTCCATTCTGCAGATTAAAAGCTCAGTTCCGGGATCCCTGGGTGGCGCAGTGGTTCGGCGCTTGCCTTTGGCCCAGGGTGCGATCCTGGAGACCCAGGATCGAATCCCACATCGGGCTCCCGGTGCATGGAGCCTGCTTCTCCCTCTGCCTGTGTCTCTGCCTCTCTCTCTGTGACTATCATAAATAAAAAAACAAAACTTAAAAAAAAATAAAATAAAAGCTCAGCTCCTTCCTGGGTGCAGAAGCTTAGTCTGCCCTGGCTCTTGCCCACCTCCCTTACTCATCTTCCCTATATTCTCGCTCCACTCGGGCCCACCGACTTTCTGGCTGTCCCTGGAACAAGCCAGGGTGGTCCCACAGTTTTAGGACACTTTCGGTTGTCGTTCTCTCTGTGCCTGGAGAGCTTCTCCCCCAGATGTCCTCAGGTTCTCCTTCCGCTCGCTTTTCCTCTAGATATTGTCTCCTCGGAGAGCCCACCTCCCCCTGCTTCAGCCCCACAGCCTGCCTCCTATTCTTCACAGCTGTTTTTCCTACTGGAATCTCAGTACTGCAGGGGCAGAGGGGAGGGATGGATGTTTGCCACTGAGAATGTGCAGAGCTGGCACAGAGTGGGCCCTCCACCAATGTCTGCTGAAGGAACAGAGAGGATGGCGTGCAGGAGGAGAGAGAAAGCCAGAGCAGAGGTGCAGAGCTGTGAGGGAATGGGGAGAACCTGTGCATGGCAGGATGGGTGGCTTAGAGACAAATGGAGATGGGTCCGGGGTCGAGGCTGACACTGGAGGTTGGGGACAGACCTTCAGGCTGAGAGATGTGTCAGAGATCTTTCTTTGCTGCACCCCCTCATTTTCTACATCCCTGGCTGTATCCCATAGTCCTGTAGGCTCAACACCACCCTTCGTGAGTCTCTTGGTGGCCAGTGTGCGCCGGGCCAGGAACAGCAGGTGACTGGGAAGTTAGATCCAACCTGGAGCCTTTCCCACTCATCCACCCTGTTTCCTGGGCCGCAGGTGATTTTAGGTAATGAGGACCCTGGGGGAGTGGTGCTGAAGGACCTCGGACCCCCCATGGTGGCCCGGCTGGTTCGCTTTTACCCCCGGGCTGACCGGGTCATGAGTGTCTGTCTGCGGGTGGAGCTCTATGGCTGCCTCTGGAAGGGTGAGTCATTCATACCCCCCGAGAATTCGTTTCCAGGCCTGGGGCCTGGGGAGGAGGGCATCCAGGGTCCTCTTTTTTTTCTGTTGGGAAGCTGTCATTCTGAGTGAGGAGGGGCCTGGCCAACATTGTGGCCTGTGTAGGGACACAAGAGGGGGAGGAGACTGGGGCGAGGGAGGGGTAGGAGGCTTCCTGCCTCAGACAGCCACCCCCTGCCCCGCCCCAGATGGACTCCTGTCTTACACGGCCCCCGTGGGGCAGACGATGTACTTGTCCCAGGCAGTACACCTCAACGACTCCACCTATGATGGGCACACCACACACACTGTTGGCGGGTAAGAGAGGCAGGCCCTGCAGGGCCTGAGCCTGTGGTGGGTGGGAGGACGTAGTGGGTAGGGTCAGGAGTCCCGGCATTGAGATGCAAGATGGGTCAGGTAGGGCCTTGGGGACGCAGGATCCAGGATTGAAGAGTAACCAGGCAGACTACTAGCTCATGTGACACTGCAAATTAGAAAAAGAGGACTGTTGGAAACTGTCCCAGAGGTTGCATAGTGCCCCCTAGAGGTGGTGCCGCCGTGCAGCTTGCCCCGGCGGTGTACCAGGACAGTCTAGGGGGTGGGAGACTGAGAGCCTCAGGATGTTGGGGCAAGAGGTCCAGGCTGGACCTCCACCACCTGGTTGCAGAGCACATGGGTGGGTGGCACTCTCTTCTCTCCCACTTTCCGCTTCCTCTGCTCCCCTGCTCTGTAGGTTGCTGTACGGAGGTCTGGGGCAGCTGGCAGATGGTGTGGTGGGGCTGGATGACTTTAGGAAGAGCCAGGAACTGCGGGTCTGGCCAGGCTATGACTATGTGGGATGGAGCAACCACAGCTTCCTGGGTGGCTACGTGGAGATGGAGTTTGAATTTGACCGGCTCAGGGCTTTCCAGGCCATGCAGGTAAGCGCATCCCATTCTTCTGAGACCAGGGTGGTTGCTCCTGGGGCGCTCATCTGGGCTTTCTCCTGGCCTTGACCCTCTGTCCCTCCTCCCTTCCCCCCCAGGTCCACTGTAACAACATGCACACCCTGGGAGCCCGCCTGCCTGGTGGGGTGGAATGTCGCTTCAAGCGGGGCCCTGCCATGGCCTGGGAGGGGGAGCCTGTGCGCCACGCCCTGGGGGGCAGCCTGGGGGACCCCAGAGCCCGGGCTGTGTCAGTGCCCCTGGGCGGCCGTGTGGGCCGCTTTCTGCAGTGCCGCTTCCTCTTTGCTGGGCCTTGGTTACTCTTCAGTGAAATCTCCTTCATCTCTGGTAAGCGCCTGGTCTATGCCCAGTCCTCAGTCTCTGGGACTGCCAACCCACAGTATGCCAAAATAGCCGCTCCTGGTACCCTACCTACCTATCGCTCATGAGACTTCCCAGGCAGAGATGCCCTAAATCATTGGAGCACCTTCCTACTCCTAACCCCGTCTCTGTCTTTACTTCATGAGCCCTTCACTCATGACTGACATTGAGCCAGTAGGACAGCGTTGGCCATAAAATACAGAAATACTCTGTGCTGGTTGAGAAACTCTTCTCCAGGCCTCCTGATACCCAAGACCCCACATGGGGCTCTCTCTCTGGGAGTCCTGTATCTCTCCACAATCCAGCAACTAAAACATTGCCATCCACAGCAGCTAGGGCCCCCCCATTCAGATTGGTTGGTACACATCCTGAGTATCGCCCCCTATCCTAGTAGTAGAACTCCATAGGTCTCATGCAAGTAGCTTCCCTTTGGTGCCTCTTCCCTACCTGATTCCCTTCCTTCTTCTCATCCTTCTCTACAGATATTGTAAATGATTCCTCTCCAGCTCTGGGGGGCACTTTCCCACCAGCTCCCTGGTGGCCACCTGGTCCACCTCCCACCAACTTCAGCAGTTTGGGTGAGTAGCCCAGGGCCTCCTCCTGGACAACTGGGTCCTGTGCTGCCATTCTTCCCTGGGCCCCCCTCTGCTTGGGTGGGAAGCCTCCTGTGGTTCTGACTCTCCTGTCTCTGCCAGAGCTGGAGCCTAGAGGCCAACAGCCTGTGGCCAAGGCTGAGGGGAGCCCAACTGCCATCCTCATTGGCTGCCTGGTGGCCATCATCTTGTTGCTGCTGCTCATCATTGCCCTCATGCTCTGGCGGCTGCACTGGCGCCGGCTCCTCAGCAAGGTAAGCAGAGTGGGCGGGGTGGGGGGTGTTGGGGCAGTGGGTGGGGAATGGGGGAGTGGTGGTGGCGGGCAATAGCCTGGAGAGGACAGACAGGGTGTGGGTGTGGAGAATGAGGCCAGGCTGAGACCAATATATGTGGGGACTCCTGCATTCTTTTGGATCCGGTGGGGACCACAGAACCTCTAATTAGAGGTGGGCTTAGTAAAGTGACAGGTTGCAAAGGGGAGTGGAAGGGATTTTGGAAATCAGAAGGAGTAGTGCAGTTCCCACAGAGCTGTGACCTGATGTGGGCCTGCAAAATGAGAGGAGGGAAGTTACCAGAACCTGTTGCAGTGATGCTGGGGAAAGGCTCCTTGAGAAGGGCAGTGGAGTTTGCTTCAGGGATACAGCTAACCTTAGTCTACCTCTCAGGGAGAGGGTAGGAGACTAATCACCCTGATCTTACTTGCTGCCTGCCCAACAAACTCCTCTCCGGCCAGCCCAAACCAAGCCTGTCCATATAGTCCATTCTGGTCAACCTCTTGGGGCAGAAGCCAGATAGGAAAGGTGGAGAGTGGAGCAAGAGGGGCAGGGAGGAGCTAGAGGAAGAAGCCTGGCAAACTTTGAGCCCATGTTTTCCTGCAGGAGTTCAGTGGTGGTGGTATGTGTGAAGCTTGATGATTCTATAATTATCTGGTCAGATTTGGGTTTGAATCCCATTGTGGGACACCAGGAGACTCACTTACATGCTCTTGAGCCTCTGTTTCTTTACCTGTGAAATGGAGTTAATAGTAGAAACCACTATGGGACTGCTGTGAGGATCAGAAGGGAGAGGGGAGCTTGGCATTTAACGAGCTAGAATCACACAGTTAATGTTCCCATTCCCATGACAAGGCCGAGCGCCGGGTGTTAGAAGAGGAACTGACGGTTCATCTCTCTGTCCCGGGAGACACCATCCTAATCAACAACCGCCCAGGCCCTCTTGAGCCACCCCCCTACCAAGAGCCCCGACCTCGTGGGAATCCACCCCACTCTGCTCCCAGTGTCCCCAATGGCTCTGGTAAGACCTGCCGTGTTCTAGTCCCAGCTCCATCCTCTGCCTGTTTTCTTATTGTATCCCTTTTTCTCTCTGTCCATTCCTTTCTTTTCCTATCTTTCCAGTTTCAACTCATATTCTCATTTCTGTGTCCCTGGTCACCACACTCTATATAGAGTCCCATGTCCCTACCACATAATCTCCCTCAAGAATTTTACATGTATTACCCATAATCCCTAGTGGTTTCATCCTGTCTCTGTGTCCCATATACATCTCTGTCTCTTCTTTTTTGTGCCCTCTCATTGTGTCTTCTGGGCCCCTCTCCTTTCTCCTAGACTTGCCATGTTTGCTCCATCCATCCATCCAATATCTATCCTGCTATCTATATTTATCCATCCATTCATCCATCTGTTCATCAATTTGTCTGCCCACCACCTGACCATTTATGGATCATCCATCCATCTATCCATATATCCCTGCATCCATCTATCATCCATTCATCCAACTACCCATCCATCTTCCATCTATCTGTCCATCAATCCATCCATCCACCATCTGTCCTCTGTCTATCCACCTATTCATCCATACATCCATTCACCGTTCATCCATTTGTACATCCATCTATCCATCATCCATCCATCCATATATATTCACACACCCATTTGTTCGTCTCTCCATCCATCCATCCATCCATCCACCATCCAACCATTCATTTATCATCTATCCATCCATCCATACATAGATATTCAAACATCCATTTATTCATCTCTCCACCCATCCACCATCCAACCATTCATCTGTCATCCATTTATCCATCCATCTACCCATATATATTCATCCATCCATTTGTCTATCAGTCCATCCATCCATTCAACCATCTGTTTATCATCCATGGATCTACCCATCCATCGGTCTATCCCTCCATTCATTATTCATCCAGCTATCCAGCACTCTCCAGATCCTTGTTTTATCCTGTCCCTGTTTCTCAGTACATTCATTCCCATCAGCCCTGGTCTTGCCCTACTCCGGGTCTCCCTGTCTGTCTAGCCTTGAGTCTCATTCCTTCCCCGTGTCTCTCCCCTCCTTCTCCCGACAGCGTTGCTGCTCTCCAATCCAGCCTACCGCCTCCTTCTGGCCACTTACGCCCGTCCCCCTCGGGGCCCTGGCCCCCCCACACCCGCCTGGGCCAAACCCACCAACACCCAGGGTAAGCCCCTTTGCCTCTGGGCTCCTCCAGGCTCCCCATACCTCTACTGGGGCAGGGAAAAGTCCTCACACTTTGCATTCCCTCCTCTCCCTGCTGTGGCCTCTTTTGCTCTCCTGAGCTCCCAAGGAGGAAGCTCTTATGCCCTGAAATCTCCTCTGCTGTACTTGTTCTTTCTTGAGGCCTTTCCCTTGAGCAGAGGAGCAGAAAGCTCACTGGTTCAAAGCTCTATCCTCCTCTTCCTCTTCCACCCCATCTTTTCTGCTTTCTAGAGCCAGAGAGGAGGTTGCTGTGCTGACCTAGGTTCTTTTATAACTACTCCTTTGTTTCCCCTCTCCCTAGAGCTGTGAGGAGGAGGGCCTCTCACCCTGGGTGCTTGCCCTCTCCCCCCATGTGTTCTCTTTCTGCAGTCCCAGAGGTGAAGGCTCACACCCCACCCTTCTTGTCTGCTCCTCTGTTCCTTGGTGTTGCCTTCTCTCGTTGTCGCTCCCTCCCCAGGGCTAAGAGGGGACAGCTCTGCTTCCTCTCCTCTGTCTGTAGATTCCTCATTGTGCTGGCTGTGAGGAACTGTTCCTTCTCCCCCATCTGTGTGCCCCTGTCTCTGCTTATCTCTGAGCTTGGGATGTTGGGTCAGGGAGGGTTTGGGTAACCACGGTGGGGAGGAACCGAGGCTGAAAGCGGGGATGGGGGAGGTAGATAGAACAGCTAAGTGAACAGGAGGGACTGGCAGTGAGTGGGACAAGGGTTTGGAAAATAGGGGGTGACTAGATGACTGGCACCATCCTCTTTCTGATGGTGGACAGAGGAATTCCTCTTCCAGTCAAGACTTGGGTCCTGGTCTCTTGGGCTATGCTGGGATCCCTAGAGAATGGACCTTACATCATTCTTTGTTCAGCCATTTCCATTGCCTTAAACTCTGAAACAACTCACTCTCATCTCATGCCAGCGACTCCGCTGGTTTGAGGTCGGTGGGTAGAATACCAAGATGAAGGATAGCCCCAGTCTCTCACCCAGCTGGGAGACGAGGGTTCTCTGGGAGGCGGGGGTATGGAGAACCATGGCTCTCAGGTGCTGCTCCTGATGCCTCGTCTTGTCTTCTTTCCCCTCACCTTTTCAGCCTGCAGTGGGGACTATATGGAGCCTGAGAAGCCGGGTGCCCCACTTCTGCCCCCACCTCCCCAGAACAGCGTCCCCCATTATGCCGAGGCTGACATTGTCACCCTGCAGGGCGTCACCGGGGGCAACACCTATGCTGTGCCCGCGCTGCCCCCAGGGGCTGCTGGGGATGGGCCTCCCAGAGTGGATTTCCCTCGATCTCGGCTCCGCTTCAAGGAGAAGCTTGGCGAGGGCCAGTTTGGGGAGGTAAGGAGGATCCCTGGCTAGCTATCAGTAGTGTTTTGGCTGTCTGGGGCTCTGATGCCATGCCCATATGTCCCCATTGGTCAGAACCTGTCATCTATGTCTGTGTTATCCCAGTTGACCCTATGACTCAGTGAACCATGTGACTTCCTAACAAACGAACTTCTTTCCCCAGGTGCACCTGTGTGAGGTAGAGAACCCGCAAGATCTGGTCAGTCTTGATTTTCCCCTTAATGTGTGCAAGGGACACCCTTTACTGGTAGCTGTCAAGATCCTACGGCCAGATGCCACCAAGAATGCCAGGTGAGGACCAGGGAATGATATCTGGCAATGGAGAAGGGAGGCAGTGAAGAGCGGGGAATCATCTAGAGAGAAATACGGTAGCGACCAACAGAGGGGGCTTGGCCGGGGAAGGAAATTGCCATCTCAGGCTGATCTCGGGCCAAGTCTCAGTGTCACTAGTGAGTCAGCTTATCTGCTGGGGTTAGGGTGCTGGTCTATGTGAGCAGGAGAGAATGTATAGGTCAGCCCCTCAGTGTCCCTGCCGTCTCCCTGCCTTCTCTAGGAATGATTTCCTGAAGGAGGTGAAGATCATGTCGAGGCTGAAGGACCCAAACATCATCCGGCTCCTGGGCGTGTGTGTGCAGGATGACCCCCTCTGCATGATTACTGATTATATGGAGAATGGTGACCTTAACCAGTTCCTCAGTGCCCACCAGCTAGAAGACAAGGCGGCTGAGGGGGCCCCCAGGGACAGGGAGGCTGCCCAGGGGCCCACCATCAGGTACCCCCCTCATCCAGGCTGGGCCTCCCCTGAGAGCTCCCCGGCGGGAGGGGGTCTCCTCTCCCTTCACTCCAATGTGGAGGAGGGAGGGGAGCACAGGATGGAGAGGCAGGCTAAGGTTCAGGGAGGTGGGGACTGGGATGAGGAATATATGGCCATCCATCTGGGCATTAAGGAGCAAAGGCCAGAAGTTACTATGGTGGGGGTGCTAAGGGATGTGAACTCTGTTGAGAATCTCCCTCTGCTCTCTCTCACTTTCACTGCCTGAGTCCAGACAATAAAGCAGTAGCTCCCTGGGTCAGATGAGCCAAACAGATGTTGAACGGGCACCTGCCCCTGGGCCCTCAACATGGGCATTCCAACTCTGCACCAGGAGTAGATGTGACCCAGTCCCAGGGTATGGGCCCCCCCTTCCTCTCCTAGGGATCTGTGACTGGGGATGAGTCTGAGGCTGCCTCCATGACCCCCTGTTGTTGGCTCCCTTCCTCAGCTACCCCATGCTGCTACATGTGGCGGCTCAGATTGCCTCAGGCATGCGCTATCTGGCCACACTCAACTTTGTGCATCGGGACCTGGCCACAAGGAACTGCCTGGTTGGGGAAAATTTCACCATCAAAATTGCTGATTTTGGCATGAGCCGGAACCTCTACGCTGGGGACTATTACCGCGTGCAAGGCCGGGCAGTGCTGCCCATCCGGTGGATGGCCTGGGAGTGCATCCTCATGGTGAGAGACCCTGAGGGAGGTAGGCAGGGGAGGGCAGCGGCAGGTAGGGGAGCACTGGCTGCTGTGTGGTCTCAGTCAGTCACTTGCATTCCCTGGACTGCAGTTCCCTCATCTATGAAGTGAGGGTTTGGGCCAGTGCTCTGGAAATTGCCTCTGGCTCTAGGGACCAGAGAAAGCAGGGAGGAGTGGTACAATGGGAAAGGGTCCAGGAGCCAAGAGTGGGTACAAGAGCTGGAGTCAGGGTGGCAGAGGGCAAGAGAGGTAAGGGGGGACAGGAGGCTAGAGATAGAAGGGCATGAGTTGGAAGAGAATCACGACCAGAAAATGAGGGGCAAGGTGAAGAGTAAGGGTGGGTAGAAGAGGGAAGAGGTCAAGGAGAGGACTAGAGCCTGAGAATGAAGGGAGAGCCCAAAGGAGAGAGGAGCAGGCTTGCTGGGAGGGGGCCAGGCAGGGGGAGTCAGGCCCTGGGAAGTGCTGAGTGGACATGCAGCTCCCTGTGGGAGGGGAGGAGGGTCTGTTTGCCTGATGCCTTTCTCTGTCTTTGTTGCTTTATCCACACACCAGGGGAAGTTCACAACTGCAAGTGACGTGTGGGCCTTTGGGGTGACCCTGTGGGAGGTACTGATGCTCTGCCGTGCCCAGCCCTTTGGACAGCTCACTGATGAGCAAGTCATTGAGAATGCAGGGGAGTTCTTCCGGGACCAGGGCCGTCAGGTCAGAGCAGAGGAGAGGGAAGATTGGGCTGTGGGTCTGGGAGGGCCAGAGCCTATCTCGGGGACTAAAGAACATTTGTTCCCTGCCTTTCATCCACCCTGCCATGATGCAGGTGTACCTGTCTCGGCCCCCTTCCTGCCCGCTGGGCCTGTATGAGCTGATGCTCCGCTGCTGGAGCCGGGAGCCTGAGCAGCGACCATCCTTTTCCCAGCTACATCGGTTCCTGGCAGAAGATGCGCTCAACACGGTGTGAATCACACCCAGCCGCCCCCCTAATCAGGGAGGATTAAGGCAAAACCAGAGGTGATAAGCAAGGGAATTGAATGGCACCCCCACTCTGTTCTCTGTCCTGACCACCCTTCACCTCTAAGAGAGAGGCAGTGTGACCAGAGGTGGGCTGGGCCTGCCAGGGAGCTGATGCCTTCCCTTCCCGGGACATACTCTCATGCCCCCTCCCTGCTCCTCTCTTGGAAGCCTCTGCTGCCCACCCAGCTGGCCCTGTGGATGGGATCCTCTCTGACCTCTTCTAGCCATCCCTGGGGAGGGGGGAGATGGGGGCACATATAGGACAGACACTGGATAAGGCCTATTGGAGCACCTGGGCCCCATTGGACAACACTGGTTCCTAGAGAGAAGGCTGTGGCTCCCCTAGCCTCTCTCTTTCCGTCGCACACTGGATCCCATTGGCTGAGAATCTGAGGAATGAGGACAAGAAAGGGAGAAACATGTTCCCTTGTGCTAACTCCTGGAATTGTCCTTGTCTTTGGGTTCTCCCTCCAACATCCTCTGAAACACTGGACCTAGGGGTGATCCCTGTCCCCTACCCCTAGCCATCCCCACTTCCCACCTGCTGTGTTGTAGCTAGAACTTCTCTAAGCCTATATGTTTCTGTGGATTAAATACTGGGGTTAGGGGGAAAGAGGGAGCAATGGCCTGCAGCCTTGGGGTTGGACATCTCTGTTGTAGCTGCCATATTGGTTTTTCTATACTCACTTGGGGTTTGTACATTTTTGGGGGGAGAGACACAGATTTTTACACTAATATATGGTTCTAGCTCAATGCAATTTTAATATCCTGCACTAGGCAGGTAATAATAAAGGTTGAATTTTCCACAGCTGTGAGTGGGTTTCTTAGCATTTTGGTAAAATCTGCTTCCTGTGTCTGCCCCCAACTCCTTTCCATTTCATTTCTTCCTTTTTCTCCTTCTCCTCATTCCATTTCCTATCATGTATCTTACCCAGCACAGTATCTGTTAGCCAGGCCCTTGCCTGTGGGACCTCACATCCTATAGGAATGTATGCTCCTTGTTAATTCTAGTGCAAGCTCTTCAGGAGGCTTGGAAGGGGCCGAATTAGGCAAGGGTCTTAACCTTGTTTGACCCATCAATCCCTTTGGCAGACTAGAGAGGTAGGTCTACTAGTGCCTCCTCAGAATTGTTTTAAAACCCATTACACATACACACAAAAATGTGTGTAACTCATATATGATCACAGAAGAGATCAATTGAGTTTACTAAAATGTTTAAATAGTGTATGATACAGTAACCTATGTGTTTTTAAAATATATTTGGTAACAATTATCTAGCAGCAGGTGTAATAACTACTAACATTTCCAAATAGTCATAAGCATAAAAGATACTCAACACTTGGGCAGCCCCGATGGCGCAGCGGTTTAGCGCCACCTGCAGCCCAGGGCGTGATCCTGGAGACCGCGGATCGAGTCCCACGTCAGGCTCTGTATGGTGCCTGCTTCTCCCTCTGCCTGTGTCTCTGCCTCTCTGTCTCTATGAATAAATAAATAAATAAAATCTTTAAAAAAAATACTCAACATTTGGAGATTTCTACAAAGGTAGTGGGATACAAAAAGAGCTGTGGTGTCTCAGTGACAAGTCCCAGGTCCTGCTAATACTGCTGGGGGTTTTGCTCATATTCATACTTGGAAGAAATGCTAAATTTCTGTTAGAGGGTAATAAAAGTAGACGTGTAAGTTTTTTTGGCCCTAATTCTAGGACCCCCTTTAAGGGTTTGGAAGTCCTGGGCAGAGAATTGTTGGATTAGGCTGTTCAGATGTACAGATAACTCAATAGATGTGATCTGTTTGGATGGGAGCCAGAATCAAGAGCCTAAATTATTTCAGAGGTTTGGAAGGATGAGCCACAACCATGAAGAGAGCATTTAACAGAATTTAAGTTGGTCAGGGAAAAAAGATCACTTGCAAGTATTGGAAAAGGCAGACCTATCTTGATGAAAGTTTATGTGAAATAAAGACCCTGGGGTCTTCGTTGATGATATTCACAAAGTGAGCCAACTAGATAATGAAGATGCCAATAGAGATAATTTAATCTTCTGTTGAATTAAAAGCCCTTTGGGGTCCAGGTCACAGATCCTGCTGAAACCTATGTAGGTCCAACCACTGTGACCCATGTTTTAAGACACAAGTTGACAGGTCAGAAGTTTATTTATTTATTTTACTTAAAAAAAATTTTTTTTTAAATTCTATTTGCCAAATAGAGTATAACATCCAGTGCTCATCAGGTCAGGAGGTTAGAGTCCAAAACCCAGAATGGTGAATAACAGAAGCCATGGCAGTGAGTTGAGAACTCCCAAAGCTCTAGACCTACACAATCACTTAGGAGTTCATCTGAACTTGTCTCAGTGTTCAAACCTGCTCCTTCCTCCATGGTTTCCTGAGTCAGTGGATAGCAGCCTCATCCACTCAGCTGCACATGCCAAAAACCTGGGGAACATCCTTGATACACCTTCCCTCTCCGCTTCCAAGGTCAGCCTATCATGAAGTTCTGTTGATCTTGCTTCCCAGATTTTCCTTAAATTTGTCATTTCTCTCCACCTCCATCACCGTCCTGCATACACTACCTCCATCCTGCCCAGGCCTCCATAGTAGTCTCCCAGGATCTGTTCCTGCTCTTCTATGGTTTGTTTTGACTGCAGTCAGTCAGATATAAATCTCACCCTGCTACTTTATTTCAAATCCTTTCATGGCTGCCTGTTGATTTTACAATAAAGAACAAAACCTTCCTGACCAAGTTGCTCCCCACCCCCTTCTTTCAGCATTCTTCTCCACGCTGTCCTTTATACAGCATTGGCCTGCTTTCAGTTCCCACAACTGGGCCAGTCCCTCTTGCCATGGCCTCTGCAGAATATTGTTCCCCTCCCAGGAACATAGTTCACTGCGGTCTTTGCCTTGTTATGTCCTGCTTGTCCTTCAGCAATCTTCCCCGAGTTGGCCCGTCAGATCAAATCCCCTCTTGATGCTCTCAAAGCACTTGACTTTCTTTATAGTACTTAATACAGGTGTGATTTTACTTTTTTTTTTTTTTAAGAAAATAATAATGATAATGTTTACTGGGTACCTCCTGTGTGCCAGGACCATGCTTATTACATACCTTATTTAATACAGATGAAACAGTTAAAGTTGCTGCCATTTCACAGAAAAGACTCTATTTTAAGCAACTTGCTCAAGGCCACACAGCCAGGAAACTGCAAAGCTAGTGTGAAGCAGCCCGTAGGTTCCTGGCTGTTCTTTTTCTCCAGGGTGCTGCCTGAGGGGAGAAGGTGCATGATCTCTCCATCACAGGTTGGATAATCCTATGCTGGGAAGCTCCAAGGAGTGCAGGCTGATTATCCAGCTCCAGAAACTCAACCTGTACTCAGTTCCTGACATCAGATAACTTGCCCCCATTCACTGCATCCCTTTAAGCAGGACTCTTCAAGACAACCTGTGATCATAGAACTGGTCTGTATCTGCACCATGCAGTAGGTAGCCACTAGCCACCTGTGGCTATTGAGAACTGGAAATGGGGCTGATGTGACTGAGGAACTGAATTTAAATTTTTGGTTAATTTAAATAGCCACAGGTGGCTAGTGGCTCCTGTTCTGGACAGGGCAGCCTTTTATTTATTTTTATTTTTAAAAAAGATTTTATTTATTAATTTGACAGAGCATGAGTGGGGTGTGGAGCAGAGGGAGAAGCAGACTCTCCCTGCTAAGCAGGGAGCCCAATGTGGAGCTCCAACCTGGGACTCTGGGATCATGACCTGAGCTGAAGGCAGATGCCCAACCGACTGAGCCACCCAGGCACTCCTAGACAGAGTAGCCTTAAAGAGTTTTCTCTTTTTAAAGCTGGTCTGCACAACTTCCCCTTGCTTGCTCCTGTCAAAATGAAGCACATGACCTATTTCAGTTTTACACGCAGATAAAAGTTCTGCATGCCACTTTGTAATCTGCTCTTCTTCCCCTCCTGATAGGCTGTACACAGCTCAGCCACTATGCATACAGTGCTCTAAGTGTTGCCCACTACTCTACATTGTTGCAATGACCCACATTTTATCTAACCAACTTCCCATGATGGACATTTGGGCTGTTTCCATTGCTTTCTTTCTTTCTTTTTTTTTTTTTTAAGATTTCATTTATTTATTTGAGAGAGCACAAGCAGAGGGAGGGGAAGAAGGAGAAACAGGCTCCCCTCTGAGCAGGGAGCCTGATGTGGGGCTCCATCCCAGGACCCTGAGATCATGACCTGGGCTTAAGGCTTAACCATCTGTGCCACTCAAGGGCCCCGGTTTCCATTGCTTTCATAACAGTAACAGACACACTTCAATACTTTTGCATGTGTATCTGTATCCATGTGGGAGGATTTCAGTGTGATAGATTTCTAAAGGTGGAGTTGGTCAAATGGCAGTCGCGGTAAAATAATTGGTAGGTACTGCCAAAGCCGCCTTTAAAAGGTGTGACTATGTAAACTTTCAACAAAAGTATATGACTACTGTATGCTCCCTTTGCAGTGACAACATCGAGGCTGCCAATCCTTAATTTTTTTTTTTTTTTTTTTGCTAATCAGGTATTTTATTGTTTCTTTAATTTTATTTATTTTTTAAATTTACTTTTAATTACTGATGAGAGCTTTTTCATTTGACTATAAGCAATTTATCTGTTTTCTGTTTGTTGCCTGCTACGTCTTTGTCCAATCGTTCTATTCTGTTCTTTTCCTTATTGCTTTGTAAAAGCTCGTTGTATTGTCTATTTTGTAAAATATTTCTTCCCAGACTAATCTGTCTCTTACTTTACTTACCGTTAGCCATTGTCAGTTTCGTGTCATTTTTGCGGACGTGATGCACCGACCGCTAAGGAAAGAGCCGACGCGGGCGAGCGGCCGGGCCCGCAGGGTGCGCTGCGCGGGCTCCGCAAAGCCCAGCTCGGCGCGGCCGGGCCGGCGGTGTGGTGTGTGGTGGCGCCTTCCGTCTCGCAGTCCGTAACAGGCGGACCAAGCGGCCTGCTTGCAGCCCTGGCTCTGGCTGAGGACGTTCCCCAGCCTCATCAGCCTGACCGCCCGCTGGGTTCTTCACAACAGCTGTTTACTGGCATGTTCTACAGAAACGGGGCGGCGGGGGCCGGGAAGCGGCATCAGGGCTGTCCTGAGCGCGTGCAGCAGCGCCAGCCCGAACTCGCTCCAGACAGAGCGCTTTACTCCGACTCGACGAGGAGCAAAGAGCTCAGGGAGCGCAGTTCGCCGCGTCTCTCCACTAAGCGTGTCGCGAGGAGCCAGGTCCGCACCGCTGCCAGGAAGCCCCAGGGCACTTCTCCCAGCCTCGCGCCCGCTGTGCAGGTCGGTTACACTACCGCTGGCGGCGAGAGCGGAACCCGACGCGGAACCAAGTTGCGCGGCCTCGGGTTTCTTCGGCTCTCTCACTTAAAGGCCAGCCTCCCTCCCGGCGGCGGGGCCTTTTGGGAATTGTAGTCAGCCACGCTTCGGCCCATTCCGGGGCGAGCCCGGCCAGGACTCCAATTCCCAGAATACGCCGCGGCGGGCGAGCGAGTGCCGCGCCTGTTCTTACCTCCCTACTTTTCCACTCTTTCCCCTCCTTTCCTTCTCGCCTCAGTCCTCCCGTCTGGTCTCGTGTGCGGTTCTTTGTCCCTCCCTCCATTCCCCTCGTCCATTCTCCTATTCCTGGGAGGCACGGCGGGACCGTAGCTCCGGCTAAGCGACGCCTCGCGACTCCGGGTACACGAGGGGGAGCGACTCAGGCGGGAGGGAGGAAGGGGGCCGGGCCGGGGCCGGGGCCGGGGGCGGGGGACAGGAGCCGGGGCTGTGTGGGTCCGGGTGCTCGGGTGCGGTCCTTCGGGGCAAGGAGGACAGGCGGGCAGGCAGCGCAGGACCAGCGGGGCCGGGAGGTGGGTGCGAAGGACTGGCCAGCGCGAGCTCCTGGACTGAGCTGACAGGAGCCGGGAGCCCGGGGAGGGCTGGTCTGAAACTAGTTTCCGCGTCCCTGCTTAGGTAAACATTGAAATAAAAACTGATTCTGCAAATGTGGGACAATGGACAATTCTCTATTTGGAAACAGAGAGAAAACTGGAGTCGAGGCCAGAAGTGGGGCAAGGAAGCAAGAGAGGAGAGGAGGTTGGTCAGGTCTGGGAGAAAGGAAAGGAGATGAGTGACATAGAAAGGAACTCATGGAAAGTACAGGTTATTGTGGGGGCCAGTGGGTCTGGAACGGGAATGAGGTGAGGGATGACACTGGCGTGGACTGTGGGGGTGCATTTCTAACCTTGCATCTCTCAGGTGATGGAGAGCACCCCCGCAAGGGGAGGACTGAACCGAGTACACCTACAATGCAGGAATCTGCAGGAATTCCTAGGGGGCCTGAGCCCTGGCGTCTTGGACCGATTGTATGGGCATCCTGCCACCTGTCTGGCTGTCTTCAGGTGAGGACCTCCTTCATGGTAGGGACCAAATGTAATGGGGCCTTCAGGCTGGAATAAGTTATCATGACTTGAAGCTTAGCCCTGCTGGGGCTTGAAGATTGAAGTGTGTCAAGCCAAAACAGAGTGGGAACAGCAAGACTGGTAAAGCTGTGGGCGGGATGAGATGTTTGAGAGGCTGTTGAGGGCACAGATACAGGTAAGGCGGTTTCTGATATTAACCGTTTACCTCTACCTCCTTACAGGGAGCTCCCATTTTTGGCTAAGAACTGGGTGATGCGGATGCTCTTTCTGGAGCAGCCTTTGCCACAAGCTGCTGTAGCCCTGTGGGTGAAGAAGGAATTCAGCAAGTGAGTCTTTGCAGCATGCTCAGCCAGATACAGATTTCTCAACAACTAGATCTTCCAGGTGTTCCTTGGAACACTTGCAAGAAATATTAATGGATATACCACAACACTTACATTTAAACAAGCCTGGGAAATTCTGCATACTCTATTTTCCCTCCCAGAAAGTTGTGATGTCTTCAACAAAGTTCTGGTAGGCATGGCAGTAAAGAAATCTGCCTTAAGAAGACACTGTTTTCTCTGTGTGAAACGGTGTTCCAAGGGATGATCAGTTCAGAAAAGGCAGAAATGGAGGCCTTTATGGGCCTCCTTCTTTTTATTCTCCAGACACCCCCTTAACCTGTCTGCTTCTGTTTCAGAGCTCAGGAGGAAAGTACAGGACTGCTGAGTGGTCTCCGTATCTGGCACACCCAGCTACTCCCTGGTGGTCTCCAGGGCCTCATCCTCAACCCCATCTTCCGCCAGAACCTCCGCATTGCCCTTCTGGGTGGGTATGTCACTTCCATCTTCCTAAGCTAGGCCAGGAGAACTAGTATTTAAACTGTTAGCAGTGGGGTTGGCAGCGATGGGGCAGAGAGCCCTTGAGGAGCCTCTCTGGAACCTTGTGGGCTCCACTGTTGGGAGCTCCTTTAGGGATAAATTGGACAAGATGGGAGCTGCATGATGTAGGAAAGAAGTGTCTCCTACTCAGAGCCCGTGGGGATGAAGGGGGAAAGAGCAGAGGAGCAGGCAGGGAACGCAGCCAGGGTCCCTTATTCTTGGCCCATCCTGGCATAGGGGCAAGGCCTGGTCTGATGACACAAGTCAACTGGGTCCAGACAAGCACGCCCGGGATGTTCCCTCACTTGACAAGTACGCCGAGGAGCGATGGGAGGTGAGGACTTGGGACTCTGTGTCTCTGCTTGTACTCCTACATCCCATGGCCCTTAAAGGCATCGTTCTCTCTGTCCATTTCTGTTCCTCAGGTGGTCCTGCACTTCATGGTGGGCTCCCCCAGTGCAGCCGTCAGCCAGGACTTGGCTCAGCTCCTCAGCCAGGCTGGGCTCATGAAGAGGTGAGGAAACCAGAGGTGCATCAGATCCCTGCTAAACTGTGTGTCCAGGGTGGGTTAGGATTGCAGGCAGTTAACTAAAAAAGGAGAGCTGAGTGGAGTATGGCCAGAGAGAAACCAAGGTAAAATGCGAGGACAAATGGGGACGATGGCCTCTCTTTGCATACCTCTGCCATGGTCCCTCTCTGCCTCCAGCACTGAACCCGGAGAGCCACCCTGCATTACTTCAGCCGGCTTCCAGTTCCTGTTGCTGGACACTCCTGCCCAGCTGTGGTACTTTATGTTGCAATATCTGCAGACAGCCCAGGTGAGGAGGTGGCTTGCTGGCATGCTCTGATCTTCGCGAGAACCATTGAGAGACTGCCCTCGCAGACTGTTTCCTGATGTTCTGTCCCCTCATTTTCTCCCTTCCATCCCTGCCCCTTTGTCTCTGACCATTCCTCCCTAGAGTCGGGGCATGGACCTAGTGGAGATTCTGTCCTTCCTCTTCCAGCTTAGCTTCTCTACTCTGGGCAAGGTAAGCAAGGGGGATGGAGCTGGAGGCTTGGGTGGGCAGGCTGGTAGGTAGAGAGATGAGGGGGGACGTCAGGTTATGGGCAAAAGTGTGAAAGATAAAAATGAACAAAGCATAGATGGGAAAAGAGGGAATGAGTGTATGGGGTTGGGAAGGGGGAGAATGGGATGTGTTTGGACCCCAACTGGCCACTTCTCTTCCCCAGGATTACTCTGTGGAAGGTATGAGTGATTCGTTGTTGAATTTCCTGCAACATCTGCGTGAGTTTGGGCTTGTTTTCCAGAGGAAGGTATGAGCACCCAGATACATGGCTTCTAGGAAAGGCAAGGTGGTCTGTTGCCTTGGCTTTTAAAAAGGGGTTGGGGTCTCAGATGGTAGCTACACTGGCAGTGAGTATAGCATAAGTAGATGTAGAGTTCTTGAATCACTATTTTGTGTACCTGAAACTAATGTTACATTGTATCATCTATACTCAAAAACAAAAAAAGAATGGGATCTCAGGAGGCAGTACCAGGAAGAAGTAGCCAGACTGAGTACTTGGGTTCCTTGGAGTTGATAAATTGGGCGTTGAGGCTCTTGCTTTGGGAGGGGTCTGATATCTCAGGCAGGAATATGGTTAGTGACACCTGAGAGGGGGCCCTCTGCCTTTCCCTTCTGTTTTTTCTAGAGGAAATCTCGGCGTTACTACCCCACACGCCTGGCTATCAATCTCTCATCAGGTGTTTCTGGAGCTGGGGGTACTGCCCATCAGCCAGGCTTCATTATCGTGGAAACTAATTACCGACTATATGCCTACACTGGTGAGGCCAGAGAGGGCTGGGAGGACAGCAGCCTGGGAATGGGAGTGGGGAGAGGGAAGGATGCAGGAGGGAGTGCCGATTCATGTTCATGTTTACCTGACAGTTTACAGAGTTCTCTGACATTTTGGGTCACACTTCAAGGTCTGGAGGGAGTCTGGATATGGGGATAGCCTCCTCATCTTGTCTTCCTATCCCTGAGCCAGAGTCGGAGTTGCAGATCGCCCTCATTGCCCTCTTCTCAGAGATGCTCTATCGCTTCCCCAATATGGTGGTGGCACAGGTGACCCGGGAGAGCGTGCAGCAGGCCATCGCCAGTGGCATCACAGCCCAGCAGGTATCCTCACTTGGGGAAGGTGGGTGCAGGAAGATAGGCTGCACTCGGGCTGTGGGATACAGCTCATCTTACAGAAGGCTACTATCGGCTGGCGAGTTGTGTTTGAGCATAGACCATGCACATAAAGAGAAGTCAAGGCTCTGAGCGTGGGAAAAAACACAAGGGGAGGAGATATAGATTTGTGTCTCCACCACCAACCCCTTCCTAGCTGCATTAATGGCCTGGTTGCTTCACTTCTTTGAGCCTCACTCTCGTCATCTGGAAAATGGAAATAACAGTTCTCCCCTCACAGGCTTTGGGAAGGATTCAATGAGAGAATAGCAGTAAAGCCTTTGGCTCAGAGCCTGCTATGCAGTAAGTGCTCAAAAAATAATAGTTGCTGCTATTTTAAGGGAAGAAGAGTAAAACAAGACTATGCAAAGGGCAGATGTGCTAGAGAAGGAATAGCAGACATGACCAGTGGGAGCAGCAGCTTGGGATGACAGCTGAATGGGGATAGGTTAATGATAGGCACATGGCTGCAGGTTTTTAAACAGCAAGCTGGTATTCTGGTGACATTAGGTGACAGCTTAGGTAGCTTTCCTGCCTTCTTACTTGAGCCCCTGATCCCATTCTTGTCTGTTTTCCCAGATCATCCATTTCCTAAGGACAAGGGCCCACCCGGTGATGCTCAAACAGGTACCAAGCTGCTGGAGGCTGGAAACCCCTGGCATCTGGTGATGAAGTGATGGAAAAGAGAAAGGGACATCCAAATCTGGGGAATGAGTAGATGGCTAGGGTTGTCTGGGACAGTATTCCTGAATCTTCAGAGCAACTGCTTGCCCCTGCAGACGCCTGTGCTGCCACCCACCATCACGGACCAGATTCGGCTGTGGGAGCTGGAAAGGGACAGACTCCGGTTCACTGAGGGTGAGTGGCTTCTGGTGGTTGATTCTTGTCACCGGCCCGAAGAAGGACATTTGAGCTTTGATGAACAGAAAAAGCTATTCATGCATTTCGGTTTGTTTATTACATGGGCTGGGAGAGGAAAGCTGGCAGGACACTTTATTTGGGGGGTGAGTCTGTAGTAGTAAATTGTCTCAAATCAGTGCTGTTGGGATTTAGCTAGAAGAGGGAAATTGGGAGGGATAATTCACAGTAGTTTCTCTGGTTTGGTGAGCATTAGTGGGTTTTCTTACCGTGTTATATTGCCTTACTGAATGTGGCTGGATCACACTACTGTTAGGATGAGCTTTGGAACAGACAGGCATAGAGGATTAGCTTTGAAATGGAGGTGGCTGGCAAGCGCAGACCACCGCCCCAAGGCTGCCACGCAGGGGCCTCACGTTCTTGGCTTTTCTCTCTACGCTGGCCCTCCGCTGCCCCTGCCCTGCGGACTCCAGGTGTCCTGTATAACCAGTTCCTGTCGCAAGTGGACTTTGAGCTGCTGCTGGCCCATGCTCGGGAGCTGGGAGTGCTGGTGTTCGAGAACTCGGCCAAGCGGCTGATGGTGGTGACCCCGGCTGGTCACAGCGACGTCAAGCGCTTCTGGAAGCGGCAGAAGCACAGCTCCTGAGGGCGGCTCGGGCCGGGGCGGGCCGGGGCGGCCTCAGAACTCGTGTTTTCTATTTACGTGTTGGACTCTGGTTTAATAAAGTTGTGGAAACGAGCCACGCGCCCCGAGCGCATGCCCTAGAGGCCGCTTCTCTCCTCGGAGGACCCCGGGGGGGGGGGGGGGGGGGGGGGGGGGGGCCGTGAGGCGGGTCCTGCTACCGCGCATGCCCTGGGCGGGGCCCCGCCCCCTGCTCCGCGCCGCTCGCGGATTCGCTGCTTCCCCGGCGCCTGCTGCTCGGCGGCCGCGGGGCGCCCTGGGATCGCGGCGGGCGGGCGCGGTGAGCGCGCGGGTCGGCCTGCGGGGCGGGTGGGGGTGGAGCCGAGGGGGCGGGGCGGGGCACCCTGAGGTCGACCACCTCCCCGGATGCCCGAGTGCCTACCCCGGCCGCCCCACCCGGACCCCGCGCGCTCGGGGCCTCAGGGCAGCCGCCGTGTGGGCGCCAGGGGCCCGGGCGTGAGGAGTAGGCGTGCCGCACGCGCCCACCCACGGGGCATAATGCTGTCGGTCCGGAGCGCCGCTGCGCCTTTGCAGACACTCCGGATGCCTCATTCGCCCTTAGCCTCTCCTCCGTCACGGTGCTGGGGGCTCAGGCCCTCTCAGGCCCTCCGCAGGTCCCACCCTCTCTCTACCCAGTCAGCGCCGTGCGGGTCCTCCCTCTCCCGGAGGAACCATGAAGCCAAACAGAAGCGCCAGCGGGAGAAGCAGATGGCGCTGGAGGCTGGGATCACCCCGAAGGGCAAGGTCAGGGGGTCACGCAGCTTGTCCTTGGTTCTCTGCCCGGGGTACGCTGGACCTGGCATCCCACACCCTCGCTTCTGCTGTTCCTCTCCAGGCACCTGCAGGATCCAGTAAGGCCTGGACTCCTAAGGAGGTAGTGTTGTACGAAGTCCCCACGGAACCGGGTGAAAAGAAAGGTACGTAGGGTACTCGAAGGCCTCTGCACCCACATTTTTGTTGCGGGCTTGGGCTGCTGAAGCGCCGCCTGGGAACGAGGTTCAGGACTTAGTGGAGCTCTCCTTCCGCCGCTGCTGCAGATGTGTACCGCCTCCTGCCTCCTGCATACAGTCCTCGCTATGTTGAGGCGGCCTGGTACTCCTGGTGGGTGCGAGAGGGCTTCTTCAAACCAGAGTATCAGGTTAGTACCTGGGAGGGAGGGGTGCTGAGCGGTTCCCGCGACAGAATGGCCACTGAGCTTGCTGGTCACAGCTGAGCCTCACAGTCGAGCTTCCAGCCAGCCTGCCCAAGGAAACTGGCAGAGCTTGTCCTCTGCCCTTCCTGTCCAAAGGGTTTTGTCCTTTCCTGTTTGCAGGACTATTCCTCCTTCTCTCTCTCCCCCCAGTTTTTTCTGTCTTAGAGACACTATAGGGTGCTATTCTCTCAGGTAACATCCCATTATCTTTTGCTCACTGACTTTTCCACTTTCTAGACCAAGCTGCCCCAGGCCACAGGGGAGACGTTTTCCATGTGTATCCCACCTCCCAATGTCACTGGCTCCCTACATATAGGTCATGCACTGACAGTAGCCATACAGGATGCCCTGGTGCGCTGGTGAGAGGGGAATGGGGCTACTTGTATCCTTGGAGGGGAAGGAGGAAGTGTGGTAGTATGGAAGGAGTGTAAACATGTAAGCTCAGGGGTTCACGTAATGGTATTTGTTTTGTAGGCACCGGATGCGTGGGGATCAGGTGCTATGGATCCCTGGCTCAGATCATGCAGGAATTGCTACACAAGTATGCATTTTGCCATTTTTTTCCTTTTCTTGGGTAGAGGAGAGTTCCCCCAAGGTGACCTGATTCTCTGTCCCTTTGCCTCTTGATCTTACTGTAGGCTGTGGTGGAGAAGCAACTGTGGAAGGAGCGAGGAATGAGGAGACATGAACTGAGCCGGGAAAAATTCCTTAGGGAGGTGTGGAAGTGGAAGGATGAGTGAGTAATGACCAGTGGAAGTGGAGGGGCCGAGATTGCCCCAACTGTTCTCCCTAACTTGATGGGCTCTCCCTCAGAGAGGGGAGCTCTGGATTCCTTTAGCATTCAGCAGGGTCTCCATGCTGTGTGTGTGTCTGTGTGTGTGTGTATTACACGTACTTTAAAACGTACATGTTTGTGTGTGTGGGCATTCTGTGTATTTTTTTCTCTGCTTATTTCGTGATACCTTGCGTAGATTTCACCAGGTCTTCTACTTATCTGTTCCTACCTTCCATTTGTTTGAAATTACCCTCATTCTTACAGGTCTGTTATCACATGCCATTTTCTCTGTAAAGCTTCTTTGGGGTTTTCCCAGATGAGCTGCCCCCTCTGTAATTGTAGAATTCTATCTATCTGTCTATCTACCTTCCTTCTCTCCTTCCTGCTTCCTTCCTTCCAAGAAAACTCCACACCCAGCGTGGGGCTTGAACTCACAACCTCAAGATCCAGAGTCGCGTGCTCCACCAGCTGAACCATTCAGGCGCCCCAGAACTTTATACTTCTTTTAATGCCATGGAAGGCCCATGCTGAGTTTGTATGTCTGTCTCCACTGGCTTCGAGAAGCTAGATCAATGCCATATTCCAATTTCCAGCGTTACTGGGAGTATCACTGGGCCTGGCACATAGTTGGTGCTCAGGACACGTTTGCTGACAACAGTCTCTCTGGGCACAGGAAAGGTGGAGAGATCAGTGAGCAGCTCCAAGCTCTGGGGGCCTCCCTGGACTGGGACCGAGAGTGCTTCACTATGGATGCTGTGAGTGCTCCATGCTTGGTACCTGAGGGTATTGAGGCAGTGTCAAGAGTTGCGTGTAGGCAAGTGGGATGTAGTGTATGTTGGGGGTGGCAGGATGGGAATGCCTGGGTCCCTGGACACTGAAGTCATTCCCTAGGGCTTCTCAGTGGCCGTGACCGAAGCTTTCGTGCGACTCTACGAGGCAGGATTGTTGTACCGGAGCCAGCAGCTTGTCAACTGGTCCTGCACTTTAAGATCAGCCATCTCGGATATTGAGGTGAGGCAGAGGAGGAGAAAGCTCAGACTCTGGAACCAGACTGCCAGGATTCACTGAGTCTGGCCACCTACCAGCTAGCTGTGTGACTTCTGGCAGGCCTCTGGAAGCCCCTGGAAGCCTCAGTTTCCCCAGTCTGTAGATCAGGGATGTTGGAAATGCCTATGTCAAGGGGGCATTGTAAGAATTTAATGGGAATTCATGGAAGGTGTTCAGCACAATACCTGTGCATGGTATAAGTGCTTGGTGAATATTTCTGTAACCGTGACTGATTTAAGGGAGGGGAAGGTGGGTCCTCAATCCTCTGAATGTCTATAGATGCCTGTAGGGAGCCCCGGGCGGTGGGTGAATGGAGGTGGGAAGCCTGCAGAAAGGCTACTCTCAGTAGCACCCTGCTGCTTTGATTCCTCCAGGTGGAGAGCCGGCCCCTGCCTGGCCACACGGAGCTTCAACTGCCTGGCTGCCCCACTCCTGTGTCTTTTGGCCTCCTTGTGTCTGTGGCCTTCCCTGTGGATGGAGAGCCTGGTGAGGATAGTCCTTGGGAAAGTTGCCTGTTTCCCTCTGCTTTCTTTTATTTTTTTTCTTTCTTTAAGATTTTATTTACTTATTCATGAGAGACACACGCACACAGAGAGAGAGGCAGAGAGAGAAGCAGGCTCCATGCAGGGAAGGCAGCCCTAAACCGCTGAGCCACCTGGGCTGCCCTTTCCCTCTGCTTTCTTAAGCCTGTGTTGGGTTGATGGGAGGGAACCCACCAGCCTGTTTCCCACATGACCTGGTGGGAGGCACATAAGGAGCCTTGGTAGTGTTTGTGGTCTTATGGGCACTTATTCTGGGTGTTCTGGGCCATGAAAGAAAAGTACACATGGTGGCTGCCCTCCAGGAGCTTTGCATAATTCTACAGGAGGCTGGTACCACTGAAAGAGATAAAAGATCAGTTCCAAAGTGTGTTTGAACAGTAAGTGTCTGGAAGAGTTCAGAGAAAGTGAAGAAAGATTAGCTGGAAAAGACAGAGGAAGTTTCTCAAGGAGGGCCTGGTGCTGACATCTAAGAATGCATAGCATTTATGATTAGGGCACCGAGAAACCTCTGTATTATCTGGGCACCAAGTAAATGTTCTGGTTGCTTTTGTTAATGCTCCGTCTCCCCCATGCAAGTTATCGAGAAATTCCTTAGCACCAGACAGCTTTCCAGGCTTCTGGTCATCAGCTCACAGGGAAATTCCAATCTCCTAATTTTCTCTAGTTGCTTCTGGGAGCCTGCTCAACCTTGGCTGCTTCCATCCCTGGGAGTGGGAGACCAGGGTGATGACTGGTGTCAAGTGCTTAAATTTTGTCTTTAGATGCAGAGGTCGTGGTAGGAACTACAAGGCCAGAGACGTTGCCTGGAGACGTTGCTGTGGCTGTTCATCCCGACGACTCCCGATACACAGTAATGCACAGCGTGCTGTCTGCCACCTGCCTTTCCTACCCCATAACTTTCTCTTTCCTTCTTTTCTGTTGGTAGTGCCTTCTTTTCTTCAACTTTCTTTTCCTAAGACTTCTCTCATCTCAGCTCTCCGGTGTCTCTTTCTTTTCATGATGCCTTTTCTTTTCTCTAGCTCAGAGGTTGACAAATTATGCAGCCTGCAAGCCAGGTCTATTCCATTGCCTATTTTTGTATGATCCACACTTGCACCTTTAGGTATTACCTGCAGCTGGGTGTCAATACCCAACTCTGCTGCAGTGGCAGAGCAGAGTAAGTGTGCAGAGACTGAATTTGCCTCTTGGCCTGCAAAGGCTAAAATACACTCTGACCCCATAAGAAAAAGTTCACAGACCTGCTCTGGCTTTTTACTTTTTGGTTTCACCTTCTGATTCCCAGGGTTCTCAGACTTGGCCCAGACCTTTGTAATCCACATGCATGCCTGTCCCTGACCTTGCTCCTTTCCTTTAAGCACCTGCATGGGCGACAGCTTCGTCACCCCTTGACTGGGCAGCTTCTCCCCCTCATCACAGACTCCGCTGTTCAGCCACATGTGGGCACAGGTGGGTGGAGGCCATGGGAAGGAAAGCAGGCCGGGGATCCTGGAGGAGTGAGGAAGGAAGGAGGGGAGGGAAAGCCTCTTTTAGGGCAGCTTCCGTGGGTAGTGGGACGAAAAGGAGGCAGAGACTGAGAAGAGGGAGGAGGGATGGGGATGTGGGCAATGACGGAACCTCTGGAAAAGGCCAGGAGCCAGTGCTCACTGTGGTTCTGTTCCCCCAGGGGCAGTGAAGGTGACTCCAGCGCATAGCCCTGCTGATGCTGAGCTGGGGGCCCGACACGGCTTGAGCCCTCTGAGTGTCATTGCAGAGGATGGCACCATGACCTCCCTCTGTGGGGACTGGCTACAGGTGATACTGGCCTCACTGTCACCGTATCCTTGGGGGGCACTCTGCCTTTCCTCACCTCTTCCCCTCTCTTGCTTTCTTGTTTTTTAGTGACCTCTAACTGTGACTGTTGCCATTCTTTCCCCAGGGTCTTCACCGATTTGTGGCCCGGGAAAAGATTATGTCTGCGCTGCGGGAGCGGGGCCTGTTCCGGGGCCTCCAGAACCACCCCATGGTGCTTCCTATTTGCAGGTAACCTCATTTTAACACTTTTACTTAGGGCTTCCTGAGGAAAGGAGTGGAAGGGAGTGGAAGAAGCTTAAGAGTACAATAGGGTGGGCTCTGTACCCCTTGCAAGGGAACAGAGGCTCTGTGTCAGTTTTGCTGCTGTAGCCTCAGTTCTGAGGGCCTGGCATGTAGCAGGCTCCCGTGTCCCCTGGGGGGAAAGCACAGAAGCTGAGGAGCAGCAGATTCCTCCTTTCTCTTTCAGCCGTTCTGGGGACGTGATAGAATATCTACTGAAGAGCCAGTGGTTTGTCCGCTGCCGGGAGATGGGGGACCGAGCTGCCCAGGTGAGGCTGAAGTGCAGGGAAGGCCGGGGCCTCAGGTACTGGGAAGGCCCTGAAAATTGGAATGAAGACATAAGGAGGCTGAGGCCCTCCTGCCCCACAGACTTCTGGCCCTGGCATTTGAGAGTAGAGCTGTGGGGGTGGAGGCAAGGTGGCCTAGAAAGGGCTGGCTCATCTCCCGCTTGACCTCAGAATCTTCTTGGGAGCCTTGGGAGGTCCTTTCTGAGTCACAGCACTGCCTTAGAGGCTACTTGTTCCATCTCTGGACAGACGCAAGTGAGGTGCAGGAAGGGAAGCTCTAACGCCCTTTCTGTGTGTGGCCTTTCTGTTCAGGCCGTGGAGTCAGGGGCTCTGGAGCTCAGTCCATCCTTCCACCAGAAGAACTGGCAGCACTGGTTTTCCCACATCGGGTAAGGGCGAGGGGAGCTCTGTTGAGGTGGGGCAGGGTGATGCACTGCTTATGCTGAGAAGTCACTGGTGCCCTCTCGTCCTCTGGGCAGGGACTGGTGTATCTCCCGGCAGCTGTGGTGGGGCCATCGGATTCCCGCCTACCTGGTTGTAGAGGAGCACATGAAGGTCGGTAGGACGAAGAGGATGGGAGGGTTGGGCATAGTAGAAAGAGAAGTAGCCACAGCTCAGGAGTCAGAGGGCTTCCAGTGCCAGTCCCAGCTCCCTGCCTGTCCTGTGCAGGGACCCCACTGTGGGATCGGCGCTTCCGAGCTGGCACTTCTTCATCTCACCGCCAGAGGGGGCTGGCAATTCCCAGGCCACAAGGGAGACTGTGCAACTCAGTGACGTTTCACACCTGGCGGGTGCTGTTCTTCCTCATTCTTCTTGATCCCTTACTTTCTCTGTAGGGTGATAGAGAAGACTGTTGGGTGGTTGGGCGGACAGAGACCGAGGCCAGAAAAATAGCTGCAGAACTGACTGGGAGATCAGAGGCAGAGCTGACCCTGCAGAGGGGTGAGTGTCAGGGTTGTGGAGGGCAAAGGAGGGCATTTGGGCCTCAGGGGGAGCAGACTCTGGGGTGGAGGAGGTGAGGTCAGGGAGGTTGGGAATGGGGTTAGGGCCTGACCGTGGTCTCTCTGCCTGGAGTTGGGCTGGAAAGGTGCACAGCAGTACGCTCGACGTTCCAGTTGTCTCCATTCCCCACTCTGTTTCCCAGATCCTGATGTCCTGGACACATGGTTCTCTTCGGCTCTTTTCCCCTTTGCTGCCCTGGGCTGGCCCCACGAGGTGAGGCGGGTTGAGAGGAAGAGGGTGAAGATGGGGATGATGAAGGAGATGAAGGAGGCAGTAGCACCCCCCACCCCCACCCCTGCAGTGAGCCTCAAGAGCTGCAGGTATAGGGCTTAGGCTTCTCACTGCTTCTCTTTTTCCTCCTAGACCCCAGACCTTGCTCGTTTCTACCCCCTGTCACTTTTGGAAACAGGCAGTGATCTCCTGTTGTTCTGGGTGGGCCGCATGGTCATGTTGGGGACACAGCTCACAGGGCAGCTCCCCTTCACCAAGGTAATGGCCCTTAGGTGCCCAGCCCATCTTTGACTCCCCAGTTTTCCCTAAATCTTGGTCTCTGTTCGAACCCCTAATGTGCTATTGTCTGTGGTCCCAATTCCTTTTTCCTGATTCATTTCTTGTCTTAACCCCTGACACATGGAGGCCAGAGAGCCCCTGGGCACCTCCTAGGATAGGCTCCCCTAACCCCTTTACCAACATCCTCTGTGCCCCCCAGGTGCTTCTTCATTCCATGGTTCGGGACGGGCAGGGCCGGAAGATGAGCAAGTCCCTGGGGAATGTATTGGACCCACGAGACATCATCAGTGGGGTGGAACTGCAGGTCAGGATGAAGAGTCTGGCGAAGGATGGGGTTTGTGGGGCAGAAGAAGGGAGCCTGAGCAGAGGAGCCAGCTGGGAGGGAGAGTGAGCGGGTGGGACCCTTGTAGGGGCAGGGTCTTTGACCGAGGCCACTGAAGTGCTTACCCATCCCAGGTGCTGCAGGAAAAGCTGAAGGATGGGAACTTGGACTCCACAGAGCTGGCAATTGCGGCTGCGGCACAGGTGAGTCCCCAGCATCTGCCTCTCAGCCTCGAGCTGGCGGCTGCTGGGTTTCCTTTGCAGCCCAGGCTTCTGTCCCTGCACTGTGTAGGCATCTGCCACCCCTCTTATCCCTCTGGTTGCAGAGGAAGGACTTCCCTCATGGGATCCCTGAGTGTGGGACAGATGCCCTGCGATTTGCCCTGTGCTCCCACGGGGCCTTGGGTAAGCCTGGGCAAGGGAGGGGCTGGCATTGTAGGCACCCCTGTAGAGGGGTGGGGCAGGGTCAAGGGCTCCCTGTGCTCCTGCCACCCATGTACACACTCCTCCTCCCACTCCCTACCAGGGGGCGATGTACACTTGTCCGTCTCTGAGGTCTTGAGTTCCCGGCATTTCTGCAACAAAATCTGGAATGCCCTGCGTTTTATCCTCAATGCCTTAGGAGAGGGATTTGTACCGCAGCCTGCAGAGGAGGTAAGAGAATAACAAGAGAGGCTTGGGAGGCAGAATCATTAATTCTCTGAGGGTTGAAGATGGCATTTGGAGGAGGAGGAGGAGGAGGAGGAGGAGGAGGAGGAGGAGGAGGAGTGATCCTGTCCTGAAGCCGTCTTCCACCCGCAGCTATCCCCCTCATCCCCCATGGACGCCTGGATCCTGAGCCGTCTGGCCCACACTGCCCAGGAGTGTGAGCGAGGCTTCCTTGCTCGGGAGCTGCCACTCATCACCCATGCCCTCCACCACTTCTGGCTCCACAGCCTCTGTGATGTCTACTTGGTGAGTTAGACTGGAATGTGGCATTCCACTCCTGCATGCCTGCCTCCTCTTCCCCTTGAGATTGGATTTTCTGGCAGAGAGTTTAGTCTCTTTTTGTTTTAAATGTTAAATATCATTACAGAATCATTATTTTTTTAAAGATTTTTTATTTATTCATTTGAGAGAGACATGTGCAAGGGGAGGGGCAGAGGGAGAGGGGGCAGCATGCTCCTGAGCAGGGATCCCATGTGAGGCTCCATCCCAGGACCCTGGGATCATGACCTGAGTTACTCAGGCGCCGCTCTTTTTTTTTTTTTTTTTTTAAAGACATATTTATTCAGCGTCACGATCAGACTATTACATTTAGCAATCAACAGCATGGGTGCGAAGGAAAAAAAAACTACATTAAAACTCTACACTTTAGACAGAACAGAAACTAAGATAACGTGTTATGCAGTTAGTCACAAATACGATCCTCAAGTTTTTTGCCCACACCCACGAGTATGTCTAAAACGTGTCTTCTTTGTAGCAACCAGGCCCTGCCACCGCTGTGCTCGGCTGAATTCACAAATGTGCTGTAAACTGTAGCTCCCTGTCACTTCTCTGGCTCTTCTCTCTTGCTAAGCTTTGTTTTCTGGCAGTAATTAAAACCTTCTACCACTGCCATCGCTGCTGCTGCTGCTGGAACAGGCATAGATAGCCACCTTGGTTTCGTGGTTTGGCAAAGTATTGGCCTCCACCACCATAGGGGCCAGAGCTTCTGCCTCCAAAATTTCCTCCTTTCATGGGTCCAAAATTTGAGGATTGATTGTTGTAATTGCCAAAATCATAGCTTCTGCCACCTCCAAAGTTGCTTCTGTCATTATCAAATCCGTTATAGCCATTCCCACTGCCACCGTATCCACCACCACCTCGACTGCCACCGAAACCACTGAAGTTCCCTCCACGACCAAAGTTGTCATTCCTACCAAAACCACCTTCACGACCACCACTGAAGTTTCCAGAACCAGTTCGGCCTCTTTGGCTGGATGAAGCACTAGCCATCTCTTGCTTCGATAGGGCTTTCCTTCACAGTTGTGGCCATTCACAATATGGTGTTTTTGAGTGACAGTCTTGTCTACAGATTCATGATTATCCAATGTCACAAAAGCAAAACCTCTCTTGTTGCCACTGCCTCTGTCAGTCATGATCTCAATCACTTCAATTTTCCCATACTGTTTAAAATAATCTTAGATGATGTTCTTCAGTGTCTTCTCTACTGCCACCAATAGAAATCTTTTTCACAGTTATGTGGGCACCAGGTCTTTGAGAATCTCTTGAGACAGCCCTCTTTGGTTCCACAACTCTTCCATCCACCTTGTGTGGCCTTGCATTCATGGCTGCATCCACCTCCTCCAGGGTGGCATATGTGACAAACCCAAAGCCTCTGGAGCACTTGGTGTTTGGATCTCTCATTACCACACAGTCCATAAGCGTTCCCCATTGCTCAGAATGGCTCCTCAGACTCTCATCGGTTGTTTCAAAGCTCAAACCTCTGATGAAGAGCTTCTGCAGCTGCTCAGGCTCTTTGGGAGACTCTGACTTAGACCTGACGATGGTGGGAGGGGAGACTAACGATGCTTACTCAGCGGCATCGGGGGGCGGAAAGGACTCTGTCTCTTTTTAATAGGCAAAAAATTCAGTGTTTTTTTTTTTTTTTCTAAAGTATACCAACCACACTGACAGTTTTATTCCCTCTTCCCACCTCTGAGACTCCCTGCCATAGATTTCCACTTTTCATTTGCTCCAGAGTATGTTCTGGGACTGCCAGTGGTGTGTCCAGGCTTCTGTGTGCTCCCGCCCTTGTTTACCCACAGCATTTTCCACGGGCAAGGCAGTGAATGTGTGGACAAAGGACATGGAGGGGGCCTGGGCCTGGGCCTGGGCCTGTCCCCTGACCCTATGGCTTCTTCCCTAGGAAGCTGTGAAGCCAGTGCTTTCGCACTCGCCCCATCCCCAAGGCCCTCCTCAGGTCCTGTTCTCCTGCGCTGATGTGGGTCTCCGCCTCCTCGCCCCACTGATGCCGTTCCTGGCTGAAGAGCTCTGGCAGAGGCTGCCCCCCAGGCCTGGCAGCAACTCTGCCCCTAGCATCTCTGTTGCTCCCTACCCCACCACCCACAGCTTGGTGAGTGACATGTCCCTGAAGTCTGTGAATGGGACCGTTGGTGAACAGCTGGGGTGCCGGCTTCTCAAAGGGTGTGGTGCCCTGGGGTCATCAACAGTCTTGGTGTGGACTTTAATATAGAGTCTTCAGGGAGGTGAGTAGTTCTTGCAGGGATGTGTTGGGGGCAGCGTACAAGAGCAGAACTACATTGCTATGTGGCTGTGCCTCAGTTTGCCATCTTTAACCAGGGGTAGTAATAGTTCATGTCACAGTTGTGATAAGGATAGGATGGCCCCCAAATATCTGCAATTTTAAGCTTTAATAATTTCAGAAGAATAAATGCTGACCAACTCACCCCCAAAATTATTTTAAAGTTGAACTGTTTAAATTTTCTTATGCTTGTTTGGTTTTGTGAGTAACACAGTTGAAATTCTAATTTCCTTTTGGTTGTTTGACATCTTTGATCAGAGCAGTTAACAGACATCAACCACAGATATCTGTTAAGATCTTAGATGTGCCCCAGGTTGTGCTTGAGGTGGTGAATTGTGTGTAGTGGAGCCTGGGGTAGGCAGGTGTGGGCTGGAGCCAGGAGGGTTGATAGTGAGTTTCCCTGGATCCTGCTCGTCAGCTCTGGGTCTTTGTCTCTAGGAGCACTGGCGCCAGCCTGCGCTGGAACAACACTTCTCTCAGGTCCAGGAGGCTGTGCAGGCACTGAGGGCCCTCCGAGCCACGTACCAGCTCACCAAGGCCCGGCCCCGAGGTGAGATGGGCCCTAGGTTCCTGAGGCCCTGTGGCAAGAAGGGGTTGGCAGAGGCACGGTGCAAGCCTGGGGGGCAGAGCCCAGAGTTAGGAGGGGCAGGATGGGAAGAGAAGCAAGGTCTCATGCTTTGACCCTGACAGTGGCCCTTTCCTCCTCAGTACTGCTGCAGAGCTCAGAGCCTGGAGAGCTGAGCCTCTTCAAGGCCTTCCTGGAACCCTTGGCCACCCTGGGCCACTGTGGGGCCGTGGGCCTGTTACCCCCAGGTGTAGCGGCACCCTCCGGCTGGGCTCAGGCCCCACTCAGTGACACCATTCAGGTGTACATGGAGCTACAGGTGCTGAGAGGAGATTGGAAGGGGAAGGGAGACATCGAACGGATGTCAGGAGGAGGGCAAGGGGCGGGTTCTGTAAAAGTGAGAAAGACTCCTGAAGATGGGGTGAGGGAGGTACTGGACGGGCTGTGGGTGAAGCAGAGATGCAGGTGGCACAGAGAAGGCTGAGCCCTCACTGTTCTTCCACAGGGCCTGGTGGACCCCCAGGCCCATCTGGCTCTGCTAGCTGCCCGAAGACGCAAGTTGCAGAAGCAGCTGGATGGCCTCATGGCCTGGACTCCATCAGGGGGAGAGGAAGAGACTAAGAGGCAGCAGAGGGTAAAGCTGGGGGAAGCCTGACTCCCTGAGGGAACGTGGGCTGGAGGGGGTGGGCCTTATATCAGAATCTTCACCTGCTTCTCTTCCCGTCTAGCTTTCTTCCCTCCAGCTGGAGTTGTCAAAGCTGGACAAGGCAGCCTCTCACCTCCAGCAGCTGATGGATGCATGTCCCAGCCCCAAGGAGCTCTGAGCACCAGTTCATTAACCCTGGGGGTTTTCTTCTCCCTCAGACCTGCCTTTGGGACAAACCGATCTGGCAGCGTCAGAGCATGATGGGTCCTCTGAGACCATGCGGCTCACCTCCCTCATTTTGTAAAATGAGGAAACAGACTGGCTTGGTCAGCATCACTGGGTGTCTTTAAGATGTTCACATTCCTGCCCAGCCTTCCTCCTAGGCAGTGCCACCTGGAAGTTTAGGAATGAGATAAACTTTTAAAATCTCAAACATTATGGCCTGTGGTCCTTTTATCCATCTTTCCCTTTGTGGTGACTTTCTTGCCTCTCAATTATTATTATTATTATTATTTTTAAGACTTTATTTATTCATGAGAGACAGAGAGGCAGAGTCACAGGCAGAGGGAGGAGCAGGCTCCCCATGGGGAGCCCGATGTGGGACTCGATCCTGGGACCCCAGGGTCACGCCCTGAGCTGAAGGCAGACACCTAACCGCTGGTCCTGCTTCTCAATTCTTCCCTGAGACTTTGGTCTTAGCCTTGGGCTCTGGGCTGCAGTGGGAGTGTAGGAGCTGGCGGTGCCTACCTCATTGGAAGAAAGAGCTTCCAGTAGGGTCTGGCTGCAGTGACTCGGGTTCTACCTACTTAGAACTATTGACGGTGCCTTGGCTTCTGCAGGCCCTTCCTCCTCACCAAATGGAAGCTCCTCTGTTCCTTGGTCTTATCTTGGGGGGATGCTGGAGAAGAGCAGATACTTCTCTAGCCCCGAGGAGCAACAAGGTACGCTGAGGCTTGAGTGCCGCTCCCGTTCTGTGTCCCTGACATTGGAGAGCCAGGGACATGTTGCCCAGCCTCCGACACATGCACATCCCCACTGATGCTTTGTGTCTTCCCCATGAAGTTCAGGGGCCTGCCTCTTTACATGCCCAAGTTATATTCTGTCCAGCAGCTCTGAGTAGCTACTACTTATGGTGGACCTGTTAGAGTCTGGGTCTTCCATGATGCCACTGAGCACCTCAGGAAGTGACTTTTTGCTTCATTTTGAAAATGAAGAAATGTACTCCGAGAATAAAAGCAATTTGTCTGAAGTATCAACTGGGATTCAATTAAACAGGTGCAGGTTCATTTGGGGTGCTGTAAGCAAGTTTCAAATATAATGGCGACTTAGGCAAGGAGGGCATTTCTGCTGGGCAGAGGCAGGGCAGGGCTCTCCAGTAGTGGAGGCCCACACCCTGCTGAATCTTCTTTCTTGCCATTCTGATACATTCCTTCCAACTGTGTCTAAGAACTGTCCCAGCCCACCACCCCCTCATTCCACCCAGAGGGAAGAAGGAGAGAAGGAGGTGGGCAACAGTTTCCTTTCTGTCTCCCCAACCCCCTATTCAACAAGTACTTCTTGAGTACTTAACTACTCTGCGCTGGGCCCTATTCTGGGCCCTTTTAGATTCATTAATAAATGAAACAAAGATCTTGCCTCTTGTGGTACTTTCATTCAGAAAGAACACATATAAATAAACTGTGTAGTAGGTCTGAGAGTCACTAATGATATGGGGGTGGAGGATAGAACAAGGTAATATAAGTGGGGCTGGGGGCAGATTGTAGTATTAAATAGGGGGTCAGGGTAAAAATTGTAAAAGAGATTTAAGCAAGGACTTGCAGGAGGTGCAGGAATTAGCCAAGTGGATGCTTGGGAGAAGAGTGTTCTAGGGAGAGGGAAGAGCCAGAGTAAAACTAAGACAGGAGCGTCCCATGAGTACTCAGTAGCAAGGAGGCCATTCTTGGGAAGAATGGGAGGTAAATTCCATTGTGGGGTAGGGGGTTGGGAAGGCTCAAGGCCGATCATCTAGAGCTGTGCTGTGGAAAATGGTTGCCACTTGACTAATTAAAATGAAATTCAACTAAACATTCAGCTACTCAGTCACACTAGTCACGTTTCAAGTGTTCAATAGCCACATGTGACTAGTGGCTACCCCATTGGTCAGGTTCTAAAACATTTCCATCATCATGGACAATTTATTGGAAAGCACTGGTCTAGGACCCTGTAGGCTGCTTGAAGGACTTTTGTTTTCTCCCCTCTGAAATGAAAGCACCTTTCCTTTCAAAGATGTCATCAGGAAGTTGCTTCCTTTCAACTTCTATCTCATTGTTATTGCTAGCTGCAAGGGAGGCTGGGAAATGTTAATGACTGTGTGCTCAGCTAGTTGTAAGTGAGCCATGTGCTCAGCTAGAATTTACTTGACTACCCGAAAGAACTGTCTTGAGTCTTGGGAGAGAGTTTATTGAGAAAAGAATCAGGAAATCACAGCCTGGTGATCCCAGGCCCTGAGACCTCGGAATCAGATTGAGCAGCAGTTAGCTGTTTGTTCCTCCAGTCTTCTGGAAATCCAGACATCCAGTCTCCCAACTTGGTTAGGGCATACACACCTGGCCCACAGGTGCCACCTGCCCACTGGTGCGAGCTAGGAGCAAGCCATGAAACACTGGGGCCCTTTGCAACTCCCAGTTACTTCTCTTCTGGGCCGCTGGTCCCAGGACAATTGTAAAGGAAATCAGAGGAATTTTGTTTTGCAAGTGTTTCTTTTCACTCCCCCATTTCTTATTCTCCCCTCATCTTCAGGGATGCTCTATATGGAGCTATTGCCTTCACCTCCCTCAGATGGAGTCAGCCTCTAATTTCGCATGATGGTGATGGTATGTAGGTGGGAAATATTAGGCAGGGATGAGGACTGTGGAGAATAGGAAATGATCATGTTAATACCCCCAAATGGTCAAGTTTGGGCTGCATGCTTGCATTTTGAGAAAGGTGGTAAGGAGTCAAGGTAATCTTAGGTGAAGAGTCAGATGAGTGCCTGCCTCAAGAAAATCAGGAGAGGGAGGACCCTGGACTCGTGAGGGGACTAGGACTTATACATTGGGCCCAGGGTTCTACCTTAACAATCCCTACTGCCCATGCCCACTTGTCTGGCATGTGCCCTTGGTAGCTTATCCATGTAATCCTCACAAGAGTCCAAGCAGCAGGTACTATCAATCATCCCCATTTTGCAGGTGAAAAGATGGAGGATCCAAGAAGAAATTCACCTGGGGCTCAAGTGTGGGCCTGTAGGACTGAATGTCCTCATAGTCAGCCAGTACAAGCTCTGCTCCCCGCTTTTCCTCCCCACCTGCCCTCCTCCCTACCTTTTATGCCAGGCTGGCCATCCCTTCACAGGTGGAACTTCTCATTTCCTACTGGAGCTGCCTCCCACCCCCACCTTCTACCCTAACTGACCTTGTGGGGCCCTGGGTCAGGGGGGCCCATGTCTGGGGACTGTTCTGTCCACATTTGTCTCTGGGCTCCTGAGCTCCCAGCCCTAAAGCTTAAGCAAAGAGAGGTGAAATGAAAACCTTGCTTAAGCCTAGGCATTTGTCTCATGTCCGACCTGTCTGCTGCTAATAACTTTCCCCCTGTTAGCCTCAGGCTTCATCTGTAAAACTGGATAGTGACACCTATTATGCTACGTTCAAGATTGCTGCAAGCATCGAAATGGGAAAGCATCAAGCCTGGAACAATGTAGGGATTCAGCACAGGTTTCTTTCCTTTATTCCTAGGTGTTCTGAAGATCTCAGCTTGAAGTGTGTGTTCATGCACACGCGGATGTGAAATGTGGTGTGTGTGTCCCCAAACAGTTCAGAAAAGTTCCCCATATTCTTCCTAGACCTTTTACACTGGTGTTGAGGGAGAGTGTCCATCCCAGAAGCCCTCTGCTTAATAAGGGAGAGAGTCAGAGATTTTGGTGTCCAATTCCATTTTCCTGCCACCCCTCTGCTCATTAACCCACAAAGGCAAGTCATTGAATTCCGCATATTTACTACCACTCAGCAGGGTTAGGGCAGCCCTCTTGTACTTCGGTGGCCAAATGCCTGGGCCAAGAGGGGGACACAGTTTTCGATGGTTCTCAGACTCTGCAGGTGACATGGTGTGGGGATCCTGCATGATGTAGGGTGATGTTGGTCCCTGACGAGAGGTGGAGGAGGAGGCAGAGCTGGGGGAGAGAAAGGGTTAGGGGGAAGGTGTAAGATGGCTCTCACTCATCCCTTGGAGTTGGCCAGACCCAGAAAAGAGGCCCACACTGAGTCAGAAACACACTTCGAGTTCACACAGCCCTGTCTTTCCCCTCCCAAAGAATTACCTTCTCAAGCAATTCCAGGAAGCTGGAATTGTAGGAGAAATTTGCTAGAAAGGAGTCCTTTAGTTTCAGCTGCAAAGTCATTCCTGGCCCTAGGGATCCAAAAATAGAGCTTAGGGCCCAGTAATTAGGGCCAAATTCCCTCAGAGACATGGGCACCCCCTCCTTCCCTGCTTCCCCCTCCCCCAGTTCCTCTTCCCTGACAATGCCCTTCCAGACCTTATCCCTGTCGGAGTGTAGCCCCAGACCAAGAGCTCGGGACCAAGAGCTCTGACCCTCTCACTCCCCTCTTTGGCCTTTTCCTGAGATGAGCACCCAGCATCAAGCCCTCTGGCCCTCACCTGTTGCCTGTGAGGTGCCCAGGAAAGTCAGGAAGAGGAAGAAGGGCATCCCGGCCCCCATTGTGGCCACCTCGATTCTTGCTTCCCTGATGGACAGAAGAGACGTCCGAATCTCTGGCTGGCCTCTCCTTACCAGGCTTGCCTTCTACACTCTACTAAATCCTTAGCCCAGGTGTTTGGGGGGAAATGGGAGAGGGAAGCTGGGTAACTGGATCTTCCAGTTCTCCCAATAAAGCTTTGAGGACCCAGGAGAGGGCCATTCACTGGGCTGTTGGGGAAAATAGAATTTGATCCCCTTTCCTCAGTCCTGTGCCCCATCCCTCCCCTATGCCTGGAGATTTGAGGGGGAGGGTGCCCAGTCCTACAGAGAGGGAAGTTAAGGAGGTGTCCTTCCTGGAGGCCTCTGGGCCCCACCCAGGCCTGGGCCTCTCCTTGCTCTTTAGGGATTAATTATTAACTGCAATTAATATCATCTTTCATGCCACCAAAGGCCTCAGGAATGTAGGCCCAAAGGGAGGGGTAGATTGCACCAAGTTTCTCCCCAAACTCAGGTATCCTGCTCCCCCAGGCACAGTGGCTTTCTAGGTGAGAAATCTGCATAAGGGGGAACTTTCGTATTTGAATGTTTTGTTTTAGTTTTTCTAAAACATCCCGTATACTCAGGGGGAGACACAAGTTTCATCAAATATCCTTCTGCCCCCTGCCTTATACACAGTTGTCCTCCCAATCAACAGTTGTAGATGCAGGCATTGTAAGCACGGATGTGGAGAGTTTGGAGCCCATTCGCTTTACCATCTTTCATTACAAATTATGAAACCAGGGCCCAGAGAGGGCATATGACTCACAAAGGTCACATAGTAAGTCAGTAGCAGAGAGATTAGAACCCATCCCTCATTATGCCAGACACAGGGACAAGCTCAACAGATTGACACGAGTCACATAATCCCCCGGAACGCACAAAAGCACATGTCCTTTGTCTTCCTATTTGCATGCTTATGTATTATCGCCCTCCTCCCTCAAAAACCAGTGGGCCCAGGCACAGAGGGACAGAAGCAGTGAGACCACTGGGCAAAGTCAGGGAAAGAAGCCAAAAGCAAAAGCAAGGAAATGGAGGGACGGAAGGAGACATTGTCTACACCGTACATATTAAGTGAGGCATTCAAGGACACCCAGACTTGCACAGGACAACAGGTAGACAAAAATGGAAAGAATAAATGGACTGAAACATGAGCAGACACTGGAGGTATAAGCAGAGGATAGAAAGAAGGAGCACAGAGAGATGCTTTGGGACATCTGAGTCGTCTTTTTTTTTTTTTTTTTTAAGATTTTATTTATTTATTCATGAGAGACACACACAGAGAGAGAAAGAGAGGCAGAGACACAGGCAGAGGGAGAAGCAGGCTCCATGGAGGGAGCCCGATGTGGGACTCAATCCCGGGTCTCCAGGATCAGGCCCTGGGCTGAAGGTGGCGCTAAACCACTGAGCCACCCAGGCTGCCCCACATCTGAGTCTTCTTAAGAGGACAGGGGCACCGTTATGACTTTCCCAGCTGGTGCTCCAACTCTTTCTATATAGTCATGGATGGCACTGCTGTTTGTTAGGAACATTAGAACCATGATTTCCTTTAATGTTCCTTTGTAATGACCCTTTGAAGTCAGTAGTAGATCACCCCATTTTAAGGATGAAGAAGCAAAGATTTAGGTCACATGACTTGCTGGAGGTTGCACAGGTTGGGAGGAGTGGATTTCAGTGCAGTGGATTTAGAGCAGTCTGGCTTCAGAGCTAGGTTCTGAACTTCTGTGTTACGTGGTTTCTGGGTTTACGGGTCTTCTCTGGTGCTGCTCTTCTCCCCTTGCCCCTGCCCTGCCAACTGGATCAGAGATGGCTCAGGCGTTTACCCTGCCTGAGGTCTCCCAAAGGTCAGATGCAGGCTCCAGGCCTTGACATTCTCTACCTCCATCTAGCTCTCAAATTCTGCTTCCCCAAGGGACCCGCATATCCTCAACCCCAATGGTTGTACTTCTAGGAGCAAGAGGACTCCTCCCTTTGAGGAAGTTCTGGGCTGGAGATTGACTTGGGCACAGAAGACTGGTCCCAAGTCTGGAGAGAGCCTGAGGGCCAGATAGGGGAGTCTTCAGCCTCTCTCACTCACTCTCCCTGTTGCTCAGTGTTTCCTGGGATCGGGCTGGGGTAGGTTAATCCCCCGGGCACAGCTTGGTGACCTCTTCTTGGGGACAGAGATCATGGGCCTGATGGAGGCCCCGATATACCTGGCTCACCTGAGACTTGAAATCAGACTCAGACTCTTTAAAGAGCCAGGGAGATGGACCTGGAAAGGCACACACCAACAGACACGGTGGATGTTGCACTCCTGCTGTTCCTCTGCCTGCAGGAACACCAACCTCTGGAAAGGGGTGTTGGCATGAAGATGTGGGCTCTGGACCCAGGGAGATGGTCAACTCTTCTAACCCCATTATTTCATTTTTCTTTTTCTTCCAACAGTTCAGCTGCTCATGGGGAAACACAGTACCTGCAGGCATCTTGACTACCTCTGAGAGTCCCTCAGGCTCTTGAATGTTTTGTTTTAGTTGTTCTAAAACATCCCGTATGCTCAGGTGGAGACACAAGTTTCTTTGCCAGTCTCCTAACTATTTTGGGGGATATCTCTGCTGGTCTCCCCACTGTCTCTGCCAGTCTCTCCACCATCTCTGGGAAGATCTCTGCCAGTCTCCCCACTGTGTTCACAAGTCTCCCTACCATCTCTGTTGCTCTCCCCACTGTCTCTGCCAGTGTCCCTACTGTCTCTAGGGAGACCTCTGATGGTCTCTGCACCATCTTTGTGTTTCTCACCAGGTTCTTCAACTTCTGGGCGTTTTCTCATTAGTCCTCAGACTTCAGATACGACCATTTCTGAGAGCACTGCGGTAACAGTCTCGGCACCACCAGGTGATATTTCTGTTGCTCAATCCAGCTCTGAAGGGCTCTGTGGCTCAGGGCGGCGGTGGGGGCCGGGGGTGGGGTGGGGGCGGTGTTGTGCTTGGCCATGTGTAAGTTGACAGTTCCCCAGAACCTCACTGAAGCAGTGCCATGGCCTTGGTGGCTATACAAAGGCCCCCCCTTCTGCATTTTAGTTTACAATTTTTTTCTCTTACAGTTAGTGTCTTTTGTATCCTACCTAAGACTTTTTTTGCCTACATCCAGATCATAAAAGTATTCTCCTATGTATTCTCTGGAAGCTTTATTATTTAGGCTCTGAAATTGAAACCTATTAAATTAAATTAAAGCCTATTAAATTAAATTACATTATTAAGTTAAATTAAGCCTATGATCTATCTTCAATTAATTTCTGTGTATGGAGTGCAGTAGAGGTTGGTTCATCTATTCCCTTATGGATAATTGGTTGCCCCAGAACCATTTATTTCAAAGACCCTCCCTCTCTGCCCGCCATCGAATTGTGTGAGTGCCTTTATCAAAAGTCCAGTGAGCATGCATGTGTGGATCTATTTCCGGATTCTATTCCATCCTGTCTGTTATTATGTCAGTGCCATAGTACTACATGACTGCAATTCTGTAGCAAGTTTCAAGATCTGGTAGGATAAGACTTTTTTTTTTTCTTTTTTTTTTTTTAATTTTTATTTATTTATGATAGTCACAGAGAGAGAGAGAGAGAGGCAGAGACATAGGCAGAGGGAGAAGCAGGCTCCATGCACCGGGAGCCCGATGTGGGATTCGATCCCGGGTCTCCAGGATCGCACCCTGGGCCAAAGGCAGGCGCCAAACCGCTGCGCCACCCAGGGATCCCAGGATAAGACTTCTACTTCTCTTTTGCTTTGGGATTTCTTGGCCATTCTCAGTCTTCATTTTCATAGAATCAGTTCATCAACTTGTACCAACAACTTGCTAGGATTTTGACTGAGGGGTCACTGGACATAGTTTCTGCTTCTGCTCTTACTTTGATCTCTTCTGGCCTTCGAGGACCTGTCTCCCTCACAGCAGCCCCTGGAACTGCTCCCACTGTGCCTGGCCTTCCACACCCAGTCTGGCTATCTCCAGAGGTTCTACTTCCATAATAGCTGGAGTGGCCACCACGTGCTCTGAGCTCAGCCTCCAGACCAGTAAGTGCCCTTATTTGCATTGGATCATTTACCAGTAAAGATGTTGGTTGGGCCCATTCTCTCTTATTCTTCTGCAGCCAGTCCTGGCTCTGGGACAGGAATGCAGGGTCAGGCATGAGTGCTTGCTTTCAACTGTGTTTTGAGCATGTCTGAGGATGTCCACAACTCTTAAAGGGGTTTTGGTATTCTCTCGAGCTTCTGGTCACACCAACAGCCAGATATTTGTTACCTGACTACTTCCTTAAAAAGTTTCCAACTTCCTTCCTCATGGCCTGATCTGTCTTTCTGGTGCAAGAAACATCCTCTCCAAGGATCCTGTTCCCCCTCCTCCCTCTGTTGCATCTTCTTCTCTCCTATGTTCCTATCAGAGGAGACATGGCCAGGCTCCCCCCAGGTAGCTGAGAGCAGGAAATGAGGGGAGAGCACACAGGACAACAGGCTCTGGCTCCCCTTGATAGCTAGCATCAGGCCAGGGTGGTGGGAAGGACCAGGGTTCAGAAGGAGAGAGGCTTACCTGGATATCCTCATAGCAGACACATTGCTGATTGAAAGAGACATAGATAACAAAGCCAGAGGTATTGGAGGAAAGTTCAAAAAGATGGAAAGATGTGGATGTCAGCAAGGAGTTTAGAGACCAACAGAATGCATCCACAGCTGCTGGGGAAGAGATGGCTGCAACTTGGATGGAAGCCCTTAAAAAAAAACCTCCATTGAGATTCTCTTTTCAAGATTATAGGAGAGAACTCCACAGAGAGTTGTGGTCTCTGAGTTGTATAGACATCAGAGTCCCAGAGGAAAAGAGAAGGAGGGTAATGGGAAGCTGGGGGGTGAGGTCTCAGCAGCCTTGGTCGCTATTCCTCTCTCTTCCTCAGGAAAAGAGTTCCATCCCAGACTGGGCCATCCTACTGATCGCTCTCACTGTGATGACAGCAATGGTCAGCCTACCGCATGGTGTCAAGAAGGTGAGTGAAGCTGTGGCCCAAATGTGTGGGTCCCAAAGGCCAGTGGGGCTGGGACGTGGCATTCCAGGACTTTGAGAAGAACAAGAGCTTCAAGGGAGGAGGATGACAGCTTGTCACACTTTGGGAGAGGTGAGGGGGGATAAGGGAACCTTGTCTGGGTGGCTAAAACACTGACCAGGCAGGGATGAGGACTTGGGGCCACCGAAAGAGAGGCTGGGAAGGGCTGGAGGCTGGCCACGGAGACACTAAATTCAACTCTAGGTAGTGCAGATCTGTCTGCTCTCTGGATCACATTAACCTCGGTGTTGAATCCTAGCTCTACCAATATAGCTGTGACCTTGTGCCATCTTGCAGTGTGCATTGCCTGGGAGGCAGGCTGCCCAGTTCTGAGGAGTCAGTCTTTGGCCTGATGCCATGGAGCCTCATCAATTTCCCATTAATTGCATTAATGAGCAGGTGGCCTGTTCTCTTCTCACTCATTCCATTCTGCCTAGGGCTTAGGGACAAATCATACCAAATGATGAGAGAAATTCAGATGTCTAGTCCTCAGATCTGCCATGAGCCTCACTGCCCTGAGGCCCAGTAGATCTTGACCCTCTCCCCTCCCTCTGCCTGCTGTACTTCCTCCAGAAAGGCGTTAGGCCATCCAGGCACCACTGCATACAGCGCAATAATTGACTATACTGATTGTCTACTGTGTACCAAGCACTGTTTCAGGTGATAGGGAAGCAGCAGTGATCAAGGCAAAGACCTTGCCTACAGGGTGCTTACTTTACATGACAGGAGACCCACTGCGAACAAATGAAGCAAGTCATAGAGGTGTGATGACTTGGACACCTGGACCTATGGCTTTCCCTCTCCTTGATCTTGGTAGTTTGTCCACCACTGCAACTCCAGCCTCAGAGACTGTCATTTGGGACTCCAGTGAATGAATTTTGACAGTCTTCTGAACTAATGCTTGCTTTAGGCAAGAAATCAAGAGGAAGGAAAGAGGGAGACTCCAGGAGATCCTAGAAATGAGATGTCTGCATTTCTATATAGGGGTAGATGGTGGCTTGGAGGCAAAGAGATGGCTGCTGGGCTGATGTGGGAGGGGGAAGGAAGAGGTAGGCTGAAGTCAGAGCCCCTGCTCACCAAGCATCTCCACCAAAGATAAATCTCAACCTCTGTGTCCTGTCTGCATCCCTGGTGAAGTGTGCGATGTCATATCCTGGGCTTCTTTATCTGTCTTGTTACTTGTCTCTCACTGTCTCCACTGCTTCCACATCTTATTGTGTCATCTCTGAACATCTAGAAGCACCTGTCTCTGCAGTAGTGGGTCACGTGAGGGCTTTCCTCTTTGCTCTTTCACCTGATACTCATGGACAGCTCCACCCAGGGAAAAAAGAGTGACCGTGTATGAGTAAGGGGTGTGGAGAGCCAGGCTGACGTGAGAGAGGTGGGAGGGCAAATGTGAAGCTGGAGAAGAAGCAGGATTTGGATCTCCTCCCAGAACCTGAGCACCCAGTGATCCCCTCTGTCCCACTCATCAAAGCTCAGTCCCTCTAGAGCCAGGCCATTTGCTTTCTACCTCCCCAGAGCCCTGGAGGCCGCCCCTACGCAGTCCCCTCTCCCTTCACGGGGCTGGGTCAAGAGTCTGCCCCCTCTGTGTCCCTTTTCCCAGATCCCACCCATTCAGCAGGCACCCAGATGCTTGGCTCCATGACGCAGCAGCTGCGGTCTCCCGTTATCAGGGCACCCCTGTGGGGTGGGGTGGTTCCATTTGTTTAAGGTTTAGGCCTGAGGAGCCCCAGCCCCCATGACGTCAAATATGGACCCATATAAGCTGAGGTGACCCCAGCCCATGGTCCCAAGCAGCTGCCCAACTCCAACATGGCCCAGGCAGCCCACTGCATCCGCTCCACCTTTGGCCTCCAGTGCTACCTCCTCTTTCTTCTAGGTTCTTGGGAGTCAGGTAAGTTGCCTTTAGAGGCAAAGGGGTCACCACAATACAGGGAGACAGAAGACAGAGAGGGATTATTTCTTAGCAGAAATAGGGTTGAATGAACAATCATAGAAATGAACAACAGGTGAATGTGTGATGGGAAGGGATATGGGTACAGGGTTGTTGCAAAAATTGCCTAGGGTGTTCACTGCTCAAATTTGCTGGCTAACGGGCAGGTAGAAGATGAAACCCAGCCTGTGCTCTGCTTCTCAAGACATGGCCTGAAAGCCTGCCTCCACCCAGAAAGGGGCTTCTTCCAGTTTACATAAAGACACTGTACAGGCTGGCAGTCCTGGGTAGATAGCAGTGGGGACCTGACATTCGCTGAGCATCTGCTATGTGCAAGAAACTCACAGGTGCTCACAATACTTCATCTCATTTTATCTCCTCAAATCCCCTGAGGTGATTAATAATATCCCACTTGATAGTGAGGAGAGTGTGACCTAGAGAGATAAAGGGACTTGTCCAAAGTCGTGCAGCTAGAGGGTAGTGAACAAGGAATCTGACACTCCACACTGCCTGCTGCCCTCAAGAGGCACAGGGTGCATTTCTTTCCAGAAGCCTTGCTCTATGCTGACCTTGGTTCTACTCTGAAGTCTGGCCCATTTAACTATTCTGTACTTCCTCACACCTGGCTAATACCAATAGATGATGCTTACTGAGCACTTACTGTGTGGTAGGCATTATTCTAGGCACTTCATCCACATTCATTTATTTAATCCAATAGCAGCTCCATAAGGCATGCATCGTTTTGTCCCCCTACAAATAGTTGAGAAACAACCCAGGGCTTTGGTGAGAAAATGTATATGGAAAGGTTTAGAGGATCCCTGGGTGGCTCAGCAGTTGAGCGTCTACCTTTGGCCCAGGGCGTGATCCTGGAGTCCTGGGATCGAGTCCCACATCAGGCTCCCTGCATGGAGCCTGCTTCTCCCTCTGCCTGTGTCTCTGCCTCTCTATCTCTCTTTTTCTCTCATGAATAAATAAATAAAATCTTTAAAAAAAGAAAGAAAAATTTAATGAGCAAAAACAGAGCCTACAAGTTAAATCATCAAATTAGTTCACTTAGTTAAGAAAGAGTTCTGTGACTGACCCCAGGGAGTGGAGAGGCCAACACAGGGGCAGCTTGGAGGGGACCTGGATGATTCAAAGAAGGGTCTTCATAAGGCAGACACACACAAATAGATTCAGAAAAACTAAGTACTGGATACGGTTATCCATGGCAATGATGTTGATGATTGCAAGCCAGGGCCCAGAAAGTTGTGAGTCTGGATGCTCCAGATAAATTTTGGGGCAGGGCAGGTAGAAGGTGCTTCTTCTAATAGTGTTTGACTGAGGGTGATATTGGAGGAAGTTTCTCCTTCTCTGAGCTCAGGTCACATTGGGGCTCAGCTCAGATAGGGGTGTGGGGACCAAACATATGGTGGATGGTAGGGCTGAGAAATCTTCAAGCTGCCTCTGCTAGGTCTTAGTGGTCCCTTCTATTTGTGCCCTGACTTGATCTCCTTGCCCTACCTCAAGGGTCTGGGGACAGAGGCACCAGAGCCATCCTCAGCCTCCCAATCTTCAGGCTTCCTGGAAGGCTGCTATCCCACCTGCTGCTCTCCAACACCTTCCTTTGTGTTGCTGCACAGGAAGAAGAATCTACTCATGCCCAGAGTAGAAGGGCATGAGTCATGAATCAACTCCCTACACATTCACTTTTGAGGGAGATTTGCTCTAGGGCACAGACAGGTACAGGGAAGACTTGAGATCCAAATTCCAGTTCAGGAGATTCTGGACTCTCTGCATGTTGCCTGGGTGGGAGGGAGGGGAGGGCTGAGGGAAGGGCCATGGCAGTGGACACTCAGATCCTGTAGAGAAGAGCAAGTGGATGATAGGTCAGGAGGGCTTGAGACTGGGATAAGGCTGGGATGGGGTCAAGTTGGAGCTGGAACGTGGGTCCCACTGGGCACATGACTATGTCCAGCAGGGAGTAAGGCCAGGGTAGAGAGAGGAGGGATGACTGGGTTGGGTATAGACCATTAGCCCACAGTTCTGGACCTTCTCTCCCATTTATCCACAGGACTAGTCAATACCCAGACTCAGGTAACTGAATCTTAGAACCCCAGGGTCTGCGGTCATAGAACCAGAAGTGCAGAAACTAGATTAAATCATCTCTGAGGGGAGCACAGATGGGGCTGAGGTCTTGGAGAGAATCTAAAAAGGTTGTTTTCCTACACTAAATGTTATTTAGTTTAGGATGCCTGGGTGGCTCCGTGGTTGAGCGTCGGCCTTTAGCTCAGGTCATGATCCTGGGGTCCCACAACAGGCTCTTAGCGGGCAGCCTACTTCTCCCTCTGCCTGTGTCTCTGCCTTTGTGTATGTCTCTGTGTCTCTCATGAATAAATAAATGAGATCTTTAAAAATAAGTAAATAAATGTTATTTGGTTTGATTTATATGACAGAAATAATATATGCTCACTATAGAAACTGGAAAATTGAAAAAATGAGAAAGAAAAATAAAATCTCTCCTAATACCCTCCAGTTCCCCACTCAGGCAACCATTTGAGTATATTTCTCTTTACTCTTTGCTCTGAGTTTTAGGTCACATATTGAGCTTATGCTCTATAGACATTTCAAGCATTTATCCATATTATTACAAATGAAGTAAGTCATTTTCTAGGGACAGGACACCAAGAAACATTAGATATGCTCTTTTGGGCAAGGCTGCTCTGATAGAGACCCTGTATCATGAGTCACCTACCTGGATATCCAGCGTCTTTTCAAATAATAGAATGAAAAAAATTGAACAGACCTTTGGAATTGCACATAGTTTTGATGCTGTGGGATTTGTTTTCATTCTCTCTCTCTCTCTCTCTTTTTTTTTTTGTATATTTTTTTATTGGAGTTCGATTTACCAACATATAGCATAACATCCAGTGCTCATCCTGTCAAGTGCCCCCCTCAGTGCCCATCACCCAGTCACCCAATCCCCCCGCCCATCTCCCTTTCTACTACCCCTTGTTCATTTCCCAGAGTTAGGAGTCTCTCATGTTCTGTCACCCTCACTGATATTTCCCACTCATTTTCTCTCCTTTTCCTTTTATTCCCTTTCACCATTTTTTATATTCCCCAAATGAATGAGACCATATAATGTTTATCCTTCTCCAATTGACTTACTTAACTCAGCATCATACCCTCCAGGTCCATCCATGTCGAAGCAAATGGTGGGTGTTTGTCGTTTCTACTGAGGAATATCCCATTGTTTACATAGACCACAGCTTCTTTATCCATTCATCTTTCGATGGACACTGAGGCTCCTTCCACAGTTCATTCTTTAATCCAGGCTGAGCATCCACCTCCAGTATCTTGTGCTAAAGCCAGATTTTCCTGTGCCTATCAGTGACCAAAAAAAGTTATTTTCAGACCATTATTGTGGTCAGTGAAATGAATATCTCATGGTGAAAACTTCCTAGGGAACTAAAACTGCTGCTTGATAGATCTACTGGGGAGAAGAGATAGTCACCTCATGGTTGGGGGCGGGGAGTATTAGTCACTGATTTGCCTTATGGTTAAGCTCAGAACCAAGGAATTGTTTGAGCTTTGATTCCAGATTTTATAATCGATGGTTCCACAATTGTGTGATGTAGGTCTGGAATTTTAAGATCTAGTTATCTGAGTCTAGTTATTGACTATGTGGCACCTGGGGTTATATGACAACCAATATCCCAGAACTGGTATGCTTCAGGACTTCTTTTAATATCTCAGGGGCTCAATTATTTCACATGACAAAAATTACCCTTTGGTTTTCCAAACTTTGGAGGTCACAGTTATGTTTGCTTTTTTTTTTTTAACTTAAATGTGCATAAGGAAAGGTTGTTTCTGAAGAGTTTTCATCAGTCTTAAAATATTCTGTCAATCACCTATTCAACAAATATGTATAAAGTGCTTCCTTTAGGCTGGGGACCTAGCAATGAATAAAACAAATATAAATCCCTGCCATTGTAGGAAGTATTCATTATGTACTAGAAAATGATGAGTGTCACACTGATAAAACACAGCAAGGAATGTGGGCTGCCTTTTGGAAGAGGTGGTCAAGGCAGGCCTCAGGGGCATATGGTCAGGAGAGATAGCAGGGCCTGCAGAAGGTCGCAGGATCAGGCTCCCCTTACCAGGAGAAAAGGGCAAAGTATGAGACTGTTTCAAAGACTACAATTTGGATTCAAGAAACACTTTAAAGAATCGTCTATGCTCAAGCTGATGTAGCCGACCTCATTGTCATTTACAGTTAAGGACATGGAGTTCATGAATATTTAAGTGACCTAAGCAAGGATGCAAATCTGGTGAGGGACAAAGCCTAAACTCTAATCCTGTCCTCTGATTCTTTAAGACCAGTGGAATTTGCCACTGTGCTGCTACTGCTCATTTATTCACTCTATGGATATTTATTCATCCCTTATCACATTTAAAAGCATCTGGGATGGGGATGCATGGGTGGCTCAGTCAGTTAAACAACCAACTCTTGATTTCAGCTCAGTGCATGATCAGAGGTTCATGAGACTGAGCCCTGTGTGTGCTGAGTGTAGAGCTTCATGCTGACTGTGGAGCCTGCTTCAGATTCTCTCTCTCCCTCTCTCCTCACCCAACTCTCTCTAACATAAATAAATAAAAAATAAAAGCATCTGAGGTTTAGTGAGAACACTGACTTTGCCAACTATTTAATCTCTTTGAACTTCCTTTCCTTATCTATAAAACTATAAGGTCATATACTTGTCCTTATAGGTTTGTGGTGAAGATTAAATAAACAAATATAGAAACAGCATTCTTTAGGGGTTCCACAGATGCCAGTGTTCTTCCTTTCCCAACAGTTGGGCTGACCTATAGCTTGTATAATATAGTCTTAACCAGTAGTCTTAACCAGTCTGGGCCTGGGGACCCAGGACTTTGGCTCAACTTCTTACTTGGGGGATGTCCTTGGGGAGATTACTCAACCTCTCTGAATCTTGTATACTCCTCTATAAAAAGGGAAGAATAGTGAATAGTTCTCAACTTCAAAGGGCTATTGTGAGAAGCAAATGAGTTAATACATGTCCTCATTCATATGACCGGCCTGTCTCACAGTAAGTATGCAAGAGAGGTTGGCCATGGCTATAGTTATGGAGTTGTGTGCAAGGCACCATTCTTCCAGTGTAAAACTTGAAACTCAATTTTCTTGGCTGTAAAATAGGGAGACTGATAGCTTCAAAGGCACCTTTTAGGAGGTTGTGAGATCAGTCACTCTAGAAGAAAATCCAGAAATGTCTATGAGGCAAATCAGAATGTCTATGAGGCAACCACCTGAGATCTTGGCCCAGAGAATGTGGCCAATGAACAGCAGCTATAACTGGGATTGTTGCTGAGGGAATCAAAGAATAGAACTAACACAGTAGAGTAAGAGCCTGATAATTCAGTCCTCCTTTATCTCCCTAACCTTGAATCCCTTCAGACACTTGGGCTTCTGTAGTACCCTCACCCTCTTCTTTTCCCTCCTATATTTCTTTCAAGGGGTTCCCCAGCCTCCTACTCTCTTTGACAGCAGGGAGGTGGGTGGATCATGGTTTTCTGTGATTGGGAATGGGTCCAGGTTCTGGTTTCCGCCTTGAGCTAACAGAGACTGGAAATCTCAGTTATGTAACAACAGTCTCTCACTCTTTGGTGATCTCCTGGCTAGGTATCAGAGACATCTCCTCTGTCCCCATTGGTTGTTTTCCCACATAATTAAGGCCCATATCTGTTCACTGATAGAAGTGTTTTCTCTCACACCCTGTCCTTAAATATAGTCAGTCCCTTCCAGAATTCAGCTGCCTCATTCACTCCTCTCAAGACCCCCAAGCAGATATCTTTTTCTCTTAGGAGGGTGATCTTTATTCCAGATGGCATTAGGTATGTGAAGGGGTGGGGGGAAACCACAGGGATTGAGTCATCTCATTTACTTCTCTGCATTCAGACCAAACTTTAACACCAAAATGAAAATTTCCCATCTCCCTCCTATACCCACCCTCCATCTCACTTCTTATCTTTCTCTCATTCATCATCTGTATCTACTTATTAATACCCATGGGAAGCTCTGCCAGAAATCTTACTCTGTCTCTCACAGTTACATTTGGGATGGAGCTGGAATGTTAAGGAAAGATGGAGATTCTGATATTTGCTCTTTCCTCTCAGCTCTGTAATGTAAAAGGAACTCCATTCCATAAGTATATAAATTCTAAAGGAGCATTTGTGGAGCAAAATGACAGTTAATACCTGATCTCAAAATCTTATGATTTGATAGGCAGGGCAGGAGTTAGAGGTTGATAGGTACACAAATAACTGTAATGTGAAGTTGAAAGTAGCAGGAAAGGGTATTAACAAAGAATTTTTTGAGCACTCAGATGAAGCTAGATCATATGTACTTGGAAGGATCTGGAAAGATGCCAGAAAACCAGAAAGGTCTGAAATTGAGAACTGAAGAGTAGAGGTGGCATTTTTGCTGAAGGCACCACCTGAACAAAGGTCCAGAGACTAGAGGAGACAGTGGGGATTATATATCATAGTATTATGAGGATACTGGCTGGGAGATATACCTAAGGTAATAAAGGGATCCCTAGAGATAGAGGTGGGCAGAGAAGCAAGAAAGAACATAATGGAAGTTTCTTATTTGCTTTTCTTGCTTCACAGGTGCTACCGCATTTCAAGAGCTTCAGAAAATTGGTGTTTCCCCAGCATCTGATCATTTGTTCCCTCCTACTTCAGGCCTTGCTTATAGTACACTCTCTGATCATACTGCTCTTCATTTAGGCCACAACCCTCTAGACCTCACTAAATCTACAGAAATCCATAAGCGAAAAAGTCATTGCAATACTACACACCATATCAAGCCAACTTACAAACCGATAGATAACCCTCAAAATTCTACAAGTGATTATGAAGTTTCTCCTTCTTCTGAAAAAAAACCCAGCAATCAAGGAAAAAAACCAAATATCCAGAATAGACGCTCTATTGATCCTAATGACTCTACTAACACACATAAAGGACTGTCTGGTGCAAAATATTCAACCCTAGCACCCAAGAGAAAACCATTTTGCAATAAGTCCAATGTAAGCAAAATAGGTACAGGAAATATACATAAAACTGCAACATCGTTTGGAAACACCATCACTACTTTAGACAGTAAAAGCACTACTTCACACAAGACCATAATTCCTGTCCACACCTCAGTCAATACAGAGATCAACAAAATACCTACATCTTCCTCAGGCAAAAGCACAGCAGTCACAAAGTCTACAAGAATCCCAGAAAGGTCAGGAGGAGCTGAAGATCATAAAATAATTGCTAGTTCCGGAACTACGGTTGCCTCAGGCAAGACTGTGAGGAATACTACAGAACACATAAAAAGGATCACATCACCCATTGAAAAGACTGCACCAATACTAACAACACTTAGAGAACACAAACAAAGGACTGCATCAGCTCATATAAATACCACAAGATCACTAGAAAGCCTACTGGGACATGGGAAAGAGGCCACATTGGCTAATAAGACAACCCCAAGAATCCAAGCAGAGTCTACAAAACATGGAGAAGAGACTAAATCAGCCGATGGGAAGACCACAACAACCCAAGAAAAGTCCAAGAAACATGGACAGAACACCACTCCAGCCAGCAGTAAGACAATGAAAGCCCCAGAGGATCCCAAAGACCAAGGAAAGAAGACCACAAGAGCCCTAGAAGGGCCCAAGGATGATGGAAAGAAGACCACTCCAGCCAACACCACGAGAGCCCTTGGAGGACTAAAGAATTCTGGGGAGAAGACCACCACCATCAGCGGGAAGACCACCAGTGCCGGAGAAGGGCCCCCAGACCATGGGAGGAAGACCACTGCAGTGAGCAGGAAGACCACGAGAGCCCTGGGAGGACTCAAGAATCCTGGGGAGAAGACCACCACCGTCAGCGGGAAGACCACCAGTGCCGCAGAAGGGCCCCCAGACCATGGGAGGAAGACCACTGCAGCGAGTGGGAAGACCACGAGAGCCCTGGGAGGACTCAAGAATCCTGGGGAGAAGATCACCACCATCAGCGGGAAGACCACCAGTGCCACAGAAGGGCCCCCAGACCATGGGAGGAAGACCACTGCAGTGAGTGGGAAGACCACGAGAGCCCTGGGAGGACTCAAGAATCCTGGGGAGAAGACCACCACCATCAGCAGGAAGACCACCAGTGCCACAGAAGGGCCCCCAGACCATGGGAGGAAGACCACTGCAGCGAGCAGGAAGACCACGAGAGCTCTGGGAGGACTCAAGAATCCTGGGGAGAAGACCACCACCGTCAGCGGGAAGACCACCAGTGCCGCAGATGGGCCCCCAGACCATGGGAGAAAGACCACTGCAGTGAGCGTGAAGACCACGAGAGCCCTGGGAGGACTCAAGAATCCTGGGGAGAAGATCACCACCGTCAGCGGGAAGACCACCAGTGCCACAGAAGGGCCCCCAGACCATGGGAGGAAGACCACTGCAGCAAGTGGGAAGACCACGAGAGCCCTGGGAGGACTCAAGAATCCTGGGGAGAAGATCACCACCGTCAGCGGGAAGACCACCAGTGCCACAGAAGGGCCCCCAGACCATGGGAGGAAGACCACTGCAGTGAGTGGGAAGACCACGAGAGCCCTGGGAGGACTCAAGAATCCTGGGGAGAAGACCACCACCATCAGCAGGAAGACCACCAGTGCCACAGAAGGGCCCCCAGACCATGGGAGGAAGACCACTGCAGCGAGCGGGAAGACCACGAGAGCCCTGGGAGGACTCAAGAATCCTGGGGAGAAGACCACCACCGTCAGCGGGAAGACCACCAGTACCACAGAAGGGCCCCCAGACCATGGGAGAAAGACCACTGCAGTGAGCGTGAAGACCACGAGAGCCCTGGGAGGACTCAAGAATCCTGGGGAGAAGACCACCACCGTCAGCGGGAAGACCACCAGTGCCGGAGAAGGGCCCGCAGACCATGGGAGGAAGACCACTGCAGCGAGCGGGAAGACCACGAGAGCCCTGGGAGGACTCAAGAATCCTGGGGAAAAGACCACCACCGTCAGCGGGAAGACCACCAGTGCCACAGAAGGGCCCCCAGACCATGGGAGGAAGACCACTGCAGCGAGCGGGAAGACCACGAGAGCCCTGGGAGGACTCAAGAATCCTGGGGAGAAGACCACCACCGTCAGCGGGAAGACCACCAGTGCCACAGAAGGGCCCCCAGACCATGGGAGGAAGACCACTGCAGCGAGCGGGAAGACCACGAGAGCCCTGGGAGGACTCAAGAATCCTGGGGAGAAGACCACCACCATCAGCGGGAAGACCACCAGTGCCGGAGAAGGGCCCCCAGACCATGGGAGGAAGACCACTGCAGCGAGCGGGAAGACCACGAGAGCCCTGGGAGGACTCAAGAATCCTGGGGAGAAGACCACCACCGTCAGCGGGAAGACCACCAGTGCCACAGAAGGGCCCCCAGACCATGGGAGGAAGACCACTGCAGCGAGCGGGAAGACCACGAGAGCCCTGGGAGGACTCAAGAATCCTGGGGAGAAGACCACCACCATCAGCAGGAAGACCACCAGTACCTCTCACATGAAGCTGAGTTCCACCATGTCAGAGATCCCAGGCAATGAAAGCCATCCATATCAGAATGAAGATGGCTCACACAGAGGTGTTAATGCTGGAGGAAGGAGGGAGAATGATTCATTCCCTGCCTGGGCCATAGTTATTGTGGTCCTGGTGGCTGTGATTCTCTTCCTGATGTTCCTTAGCCTTATCTTCTTGGTAAGGGACAGGGATGCTACAAGGAAGTGAATCCATCAGATAGGAAGTTGATGAGAGATTATAGATCTGAACCAGAGGGTGTAATAAGCTCAGAAAAAGAGACATTGTGGTGTGGAGGGGATGGTAATATAGGGGTAGTGGTGGCGAAAACGATGGGGAAAGACAGTGATGCATGGGGCATGAATAGTGGCATGAGAATAAAGGATGTAGAATAGGGAAGAACTGTGTATTTGAGATAGAATCTGGGATGTGAGAATAGGGGATATAAAGGTAAGGAAAACTGGACAGAAGAGGGAATTGGAGATGAAATCTGGAGCTTAGCGCATGGGATCTGGGGCTGGAATAAGGATCGAGGTTTGGATGGAATCTTGGGAAAGGAGGAAGCTAAACATCGAGTATCAGGAATAATAGAATCAAAGGGTTATGGGTGTGGAGGAAGCAAGTGACATAGCAGATGGAGCCCATTTCTCCTTTCTCCTAATCACAGGTCTCCTACATGACAAAAACACGCCAGGCACTGATCCAGAACAAGGAGGACAATGACCCAGAAGATGATGGAGGCCCTAACTCCTACCCAGTCCACCTGATGGAGCAGCAGACTCTTGGCATGGGCCAGATCACTTCCCCACGGTGATCCCTCAGAAAGTGCCCAGCTCTTCCATGCTCTTCCATGAGGAGTTAGACTCACAGTTTGTATTTCCTAGACTCCGGGAAGGGCAAAGTATGGAAAGTTAACGGCATTCACCCTTCATCTGCTGTGTTCTTATTGAAACTGGTCTAGGGATGAGATGATAAGCTAGAAGATGTGAGTCTGGGAGATATAAAAGAAGGAATGAATAATATGAGCATGTGTAGAAGATGATGGTTTCAGAATGAAAAGCTGTTTGATGGACATATGGGATGGGCACCAAAATAGGACACCAAGTCTTGGGAAGAGCAGCATAGCTAAGGGAAGTTTGGGGGCAATGCCCCAGATCTGATTGGAAGTTGGGTTTCAGGACCAATCTATATTTCTATCTACTATTACTCAGACTGTGTGTGTAGTAAGCAGGCTTGTCTCTCAGTTCCCAGGACACTTAACCCCCTCCTTTTTAAAATGAATAAGTAAGATCTGAGAAAAAAGGAGGACTTATTTCTTTTTTATCTTTTTTTTTTTTTTTACATTTTTAAAATTTAAATTCAATTTGCCAACCTATAACACCCAGTGCTCATCCCATCAAGTGCCTAAGCAGACTTATTTCCTTCACCATCTTCCATACCTGGGAGAAAGGAAAAATTCAGAAAATATCATAAATATCTCTCATCTAGATAATTCTTCCCTCATCCCCCTGAATCCTTTTGCTTTTCTAAATGTCTACAGTAGGCATCTTGCTTGTTTGGCTTGCTGGGTTGTAGGTGGCATGCAGGGAGGGATTTTTGTTTGGCCTACAGTCTTACCCATTTATCCCCATCAGGACTTCCATGATGGTGTTCCCCACTCATCATTTATTTTCCTATCTGTTTTACCAAAAGCCAGTTCAGGCTTTTCCCTTTCCCTTTTCACCTTCTCCATTGCCCCCATTCTCTCTCTTCCTCACACATTCACCCCAGATTCTGATTTTCCTCTTTGTAGGTATCTCATCTGGATTTTCTCTCCTATTCATTAAAGCCCTTTTACCTATTAGTGTTTGGCAGAGGGGGAAAGAATAGACAGATAATAGATAGCTTCCTATCTATTGGTCTTTTTATAATAAGGTATAAAATATTTGTAAAGTAAGGACATCATAATTTCTGGACTATCAGTTGGGAGAAGTCCTGACTGGTGTTCCTGACTCTGGCTGTGACCTTACAGATGATCTTAAGCAGGAGTGGCTAGAGAACAGGAATTCTTTAGAGGGTCATGGAAGAGGAGGCTGAATTTCTATTGCTTCTAAGAGGAGTCACTCCTGAGTTCCTGCTGGGCTTAATTGCATGGTGACAAAACAGGGAGAAAATGTGTTAATTAATTAGCAAGTATTTCTAAGCACCTATTATAAATTCTGTTGAGGATTATAAAGAAGTATAAGACAAGGTTGCCAATCAGGAATATAGGAAATATTAATTTTCCTAATATAGGAAAATTAAAATTAAATACATAATAAGAGATATCACAAGGCAATACTAGAATAAAACAGAATAAAACAGCACTCTAATGAATTAAACCTGATATTTATGGGCAACTACTATATCCCAAGTTTATGTTAGGACACTAGCCCTGCTCTAAAACCGTTCCATGCCCAAATGTCAGTCCCAGCAGAACCATCGCTCATCATCCACGTAGCCTTGGCTCTCACTTATACAAAAGGAGGATCAGCAACCTCCCTGACCAGAAAGACATTTCAGTTTGTCACAGGCCTTCCAGTTTGAACTTCATTTGGAATCAAAACATAGTGGTTGGGATGCCTGGGTAGCTCAGTGGTTGAGCATCTGCCTTGGGCTCAGGGCATGATCCCGGGAAGGGGATCGAGTCCCACATTGGGCTCCCTGCATGGAGCCTGCTTCTCCCTCTGCCTCTGTCTCTACCTCTCTCTGTGTGTCTCTCATAAATAAATAAAAACTTTTAAAAAATGCAGTGCTTTTTGCTACTTTTGGCATTCTCATTTGCAGGAAGCTAGAAGTCTATCATGAACGGTGGTCCTAACACGGACACTCCTTGTCACTGAGTTATTTACCAGGGTCCACTCCAGGCTGGGTGGATACCTCTGAATCTCCCACCAGAGTTCTGCTCTGCTAAAGGCAGAATTGTATCTTGAATCAGAATGGTGGCATTCCAGATGTCAGAGGGGCCCCAGACTTAGGTCCCTGGAAGGAGCCTTGAGGCAGAGGGGGACACCTGGTTCTGGAAGAGGGCTGGGGTGCCTGAGAAAAAAGGACAAGGATGCCAAGTTTTTAGTCATCTGGGCAAATGTGACTGAGCATGTGTCAGCTGCCAGGACAGGAGTGTCACTGGTTCTCAGAAGAAAGCAGATACCGCCTATCCCTAGCTTCTAATCATTGAATTTCTGCAGCCTGGACCTAATTTAAAAAACAAAACCAAACTAAGCAAGAACACCTCTGAGCGCCCCCCACCAGAGTGTCAAACATCCAACCTAATGCCTTTCCACCAAGGCACCCAACTGGAGCATTGGGGGTCAAAGGGTATATGTTCTGGGAGTGTGGAAGTTTCTCCAAATGTAACAGGAAGTATGAGCCCGAACACAGTGGCTAACAGTCTCCCTTCTCCCTTCTTTCTCCCTGATGCTCACTTGGAAATCTAGGGAGAAACCCTCTGACAAGCTCCAGCGATGGGCTCACATTAGAGAAAAGTGAATGGTTGAGGGGTAAGGAGGGAATGGCTCCTTCCTTACAAGCTAAACGCCACACCCCACCCAGACCCCCTCAGGAGAGATCAATGCCCAAGACCCCTGGAGCCGAGGTGGGCACCCAGCGTGAGGGCAGAGAGGTGAGGAGGTGAGCTCCGGGCCCTCGAAGCCTCGGCCCTCCCTTCCCTCTAGGCTCCACTTGGCCTAGGGGAGCCCCCAGCACTGCCCCGGGTGCCCCCCGCCGCCCCAGCACCGGAAGGAGCCTGGGCGCACCTGCCCATGCGGGCACAGCCTCAGACTCTGGCGGTGCGCGCCCCCCACCCGCAAACCTCCGGACTAAAGGGAAGTTTTCACCGCAGCATGGGTTTCAATCCTCCAAGAACTCTCCTTTAGTACACTTGTGTGACAGGTGGCAAAGCCAAGACTCAGGGAAGTACCTTATTCAAACCCATACGGCTCTGGGATCAGAGTTCTCCTCCCAACTCCATTTCACTTCACTTTCAATTACACTTTGTTCCTTAGTGTAACGTGGCAGCGGGACCTGGATGGGTGGGATGTTATAGGGACCATCTAAGGAACAAAGTGTATTGAGGTTTGTGCAAGACAGCATCCAGCTCCTTCTTCCAGAGGCCAGGTCTCCCCTTTCAGCCCCTTGGACTTCCCAGAGTTCCGTTCTTCTGGCCCCACTGGGCCAGGGTCTGTCCTGACAGCCTCTGTTACCCTCTGAGACTCATTCACTGGACTCAGTCACAATGCTCTGCCCTCTGTGCCAGCACCAGTGCCCCTTGCAGCTGACTGTGCCAGCACAACTGTTTCTGGACAGTGACTGCCGGTGTGGTAAGAAGACCCAATGACCTGGGGCCCAGTCATCCTCATTTTTCTCACTTCTGCCTCCTACAAAGGCCTCTGTTCCAGAAATAAGACATCCCCAGAGAAAACAGGTTTTTGCTGACTTCTGGTCCCAATGATGGGTCTCCTTTCCTCTGACAGGTTTGAGTCTCTTGCTCTCTCTCCTTCCCTGTTCCTACCTGTCTAAATTGTCAGAGATGCCCCTCCCTGGAGAGAAGGGGCCCAAAAGTTATGTACCTCCCCTGCCCCCAGCCGCCCCCAGCAGCAACTATAAAGCCCACAGCAATGGCCAAGTGAGACAGCAAAGTGAGCCGGGCATATTGTACAGAAAGTGTTGGAACCCAAGAGTCCAGCTGTTCCAGTCCCTGGCTTCCTTTACCATGTAACTTATCCCAACTGATTTTACTGATCCCACAACCCTGGCCCTAGTAAGCTTTTAATTCTTCTTGAAACTTCATGTCCTAATGAGAGTCCAGGCATCAACTTGTCCTCTGCAGCCCAATCCTGCTGTAGAACCCAGGCATTCTGGATAACAATTTCCTTTTTTTTTTTTTTTAAAGATTTTATTCATTTATTCATGAAGACACCCAGAGAGGCAGAGACACAGGCAGAGGGAGAAGCAGGCTTTCTGCCAAGAGCCCAATGCGGGACTCAATCCCAGGACCCCAGGATCACGTCCTGAGCCAAAGGCAGACACTCAACCACCGAGCCACCCAGGTGCCTACCCCTTTTTAATTATTAAAACCAATGCCAGAGGCACCTGGGAGGCTTGGTGGTTGAGTGTCTGCCTTTGGCTCAGGACGTGATCCTGGGGTCCTGGGATTGAGTCCCGCATTGGGCTCTTGGCAGAAAGCCTGCTTCTCCCTCTGCCTGTGTCTCTGCCTCTCTGGGTGTCTTCATGAATAAATGAATAAAATCTTTAAAAAAATAAAATAAGAAATAAAACCAATGCCAAATAACTTATAAAGGCTCTTCATTTCCACTGTAGGATGGAAAGCCTGAAAGGGAGTAGGCCAGGTAGGTGTGGATTTGATAGGAACAGGCCTGGGTTAAATGAACAAAAGGACTTTTGGAGGGTGTTTTTTTCTTTTTCCTTTGATATTTGTTTCTTTTTTAAAATTTAAATTTGATTAGCCAACATGAAGTACATACTTAGTTTCATATGTAGTGTGCAATCACTGATATTTTATTTTTCTTGTGCCCTCTCTCTGGTGTCTCCCAGTGACTGCCCTGGAGACTGTTGTCTTGCACATTCTATTCTCTTCCTCCTCCCGGTCTCTCTGCGAACTCCTTCAGCTTGAACCATTATTACTGCAGATAGCTTCCAGACTCATCTCCAGCCTGTATTTGCTCTGAAATCCAGTCCTGTATTTCCGGCCTATTTTTCCCATAACAACTTCACTTAGATGTCATGTCATATTGAACATGTTTGTCCAGCAAACATTTTTGGAGCATTTCTTCCATGCTAGATCTGAAGATATATCAGTGAACAAAGCAACAACAGGTCCTGCCTTTAGGGATCTCACAGTCCACTGGGAAAGGCAGATATCACACAAGGAATGACACATAAATACAGAAGAGTTACAAGTGTGCAAAAATGCTAACAGGCACCGCCTCATCTTCCCACCATCAGGTCTCTACAATTTCCCTCATCTGCATCCATTCTCTCCCTCCCTGATCCCTCTTAACATTGGAGGAGTCCTTCTAACCTGTCTTGCCTTTTCGTAGGTTTCTAACCCCCTCCCCAACACTCTGTCTACTTCCCCTTCTTCTCCAGGTCCTTCCCATTGGCATCCACGCTCTAGAACAGTGAGTGTGCACAAGAATCACCAGTAAGAGATTCTATTTGTCTACTTATTTATTTATTAAAAATTCTTTTTTATTGAGGTACAATTGATATATAACATTATATTAGTTTCAAGTGTATAACAAAATGATTAGATATTTGTATACATTGAGACATGATCACCACAATAAGCCTAGTTAACATCCATCACCACATATAATTACAATTTTTGCATGTGTGTGTTGAAAACTTAAGATCTACACTCTGTGTAACTTTGAAATATACAACACAGTATTTTTTTAAGAAGTTTTTTTAAATTTTTTTTTTAATTTTTTAAATTTATTTATGATAGTCACAGAGAGAGAGAGAGGCAGAGACATAGGCAGAGGGAGAAGCAGGCTCCATGCACCGGGAGCCTGACGTGGGATTCGATCCCGGGTCTCCAGGATCATGCCCTGGGCCAAAGGCAGGCGCTAAACCACTGCGCCACCCAGGGATCCCTACAACACAGTATTATTAACTATAGTCACCATGCTGTACATTACATCCCCAAGACTTACTTATCTTATAACTGGAAGTTGTACCTTCTGATCCTTTTTACTCATTTTGCCCACTCCCACCCCCTGCCTCTGGTAACCACCAATCTGTTCTCTGTATCTATGAGCTGTTTTGTTATAGCATCCACATATAAGTGAGATCATACAGTATTTGTCTTTCTTTCTTTGACTTACTTCACTTAGCATAATGCCTTCAAGGTCCATCCATGTTGTCACAAATGGCAGGATTTCCTTTTTTATGGCTAAATAATATTTCATTGCATATATGCGATATTATTTCTAAAATGTAGGTTTTGGCCCCTGTCCCTTGGGGTTCCTGAGTCAGTAAGTTTGGGGTTGGGGCTGGGATCTGCATTTTAACAAGCTCCCAACCAATCTTGAAGCCTCTGGGCCAGGGGCCACACTTTGAAAAGTTCTGTTCTTCCAGCATCCACTTAACAAGCCCATATTTTTCCCAGCTCTGCCCTCTGTCATTGCCAAGTTTCTTGAAATCATTCCTAAAAACACAATCTCTATTTTCTCATCTTCTACTCACTGTATATATATTTCCTTTGCAAATTTTATCAGAGTAATTCATGTGAATAGTTTTAAAGTCCAGTTGTCCTATAGATTCATTACAAAAAAATAGCTATCTCTGATGCACCCGCCCCCTTCACATCTGATGTTTGCTATCCAGAGGTGGCAACTCTTAACTTTTAGTTTTTCTCCTGATATTTACACCTAAGATCAAGAGGGCCTCTCCCTTTTGGGCCCTGAAAGAGCCCTAGTTAGAGTTTTACAGATTTTTGTTTCTTTGTTTCTGATGTTACCTATTTACTTATTCATTGCCTTTCTCCCTTACTTGGGAGAGCTTCCTACCTAATTTTTTACCACTATGTCCCATGCCTGAAATACCACATGCCTTATGGAAGCTTCTTAAGGAATATTTTCGAATGAATGAATGAGAAGTTCTAGACACAGAGAATGCCTATCAGAGAGGAACTTAGAGCAATCAAGAATCTCCTAGATTCTTCTCTAATCCATTCCCACTGCTACTACTTGTTCTAGCACTTTATACTTTTTAAAAAGTAAATAAAGGAAAGAAAGAAACCATTCCAAGTATCTCCCCCTACCATTTTCTTGTGTCTCTTTACTAAGAGAACTTTTACTACTGCCTAACACATCAGTTCTGACCTTGACTGCCTCAAGAGACCCAGCAACATCTGGCCTTATCCAATTTGCAGCCTGACTGCCTTCCTTTCATGCATAACAACCCATAAGCTCTCCTCAGGCAGGGACAGTATAAGAGTCCCAGAGAGTGAAGGGGGTCTCTGCTCAAGTGCCCTCCCTTTTTGGTGTGACGTCTCCTTACTTCCACCTAGCTTAGGGAGTGCTTCTGAGATCTGTCCACATGACCTCTATGTTTTTGAACAACACATTTTCTCCTTTATCTGAGCTCCAAAAATCCTTAGTGTTAGAGAGATGATATGCAGTTTCTGTTTGTGTTGCCTCCTTAGCATGTGTTAAATGAGATGATTCACCTAGGCACATAGAGTGAGAAAAAACCCCACAAAAACCAAAACCTGAGGATTCTGATTAGTAAAATTCTTGAGGAAAGAGGAAAGCACAGAGATCAAATGATTCATTCATTCATTCAACAGCACAGTTGAGTCAGCAGTCATGCCCATGGCATCTGCATAAAAATAAAATTAAAAAAAAGGAAGAGGAAAGAACTACCATAGCTTCACCCTATAAGGTGCATGCTTCCACATGCATGGGTAACATAGTTCTGCTGACTCAACAGACACAAGAATGACAAAGATGGGCAATGCTCCCAATTAAATTAAAAAAATGCACAAATTGGGGTGCCTGGGTGGCTTGGTCGGTCCAGCAGTCAGTGGAGAGTGCAACTTTTTTTTTTTAAGATTTTATTTATTTATATGAGAGACAGAGAGAGAGGGCACAAGCAAGAGGAGGGGCAGAGGGAGAGGGAGAAGCAGACTCCCTGTTGAGCACAGAGCCCACATGGGGCTCCATCCCAGGACTCTGAGGTCATGACCTGAGCTGAAGTCAGATGCTTAACCCACTGAGCCACCCAGGCGCCCCAGGCATGTGACTCTTGATCTCGGTGTTGTGAGTTCAAGCCCTACATCAGGCATAGATATTACTTTTTTAAAAAAATCTTTAAAATAAATGCAAAAGTGAGAATGATTCTTGAATAAAAATTAATATACTTTAAGGAGGACTATAGCTCCTGGGCCCAGCACAGCCTCTGAGCCCTCCATGTCCCTTATCACAGCTTCTAGGCACACAACCAAGACCACTGCAGCCCCAGGGGCCACCAGACAGTGGGTTTCCATGACGGACTCCTCCGTAGGCCTCAGAGCAACTCAGCCTGTCAGGCCATCGCTGTCTCCACCACAGTCTCTGTACCCACTATGACCTCTAACGCAGCCCCCGATACCACTGCAGTTTCCATTAAAACCCTTGTGACAAACACTAAGTCCGTGCCCTCCTTAGTCACCCCAATAACTGCCAAGCCCATCACAGGCTCTGAGAGCACCTCTTCCTCCATGATGACATATGTGCCCGCCACAGTATTCACTATGACCTCTGAAATCACCACAAGCCCTAGGGCCACCATAGATTCCACTGCAGCTTCAAATGCCACTGCAGAGTCTGTCCAGCATAGGCTCTGAGATCACCATGCCCTCCACAGCAATATGTGTGCCCACAATGGCATCCTCCTTCACCTCTGAAATCTCCATAAGCTTGGATGCCACCATAGCTTCTACCACAGCCCCTGAGATCATCCCACTTTCCACTACCATGTCTGTGTCAACCACTTTCTCCAACACTGCCTTTGAGATCACCTCAGCCTCTGAATGCACTGTGCTCTTCATCATGGTCTCTGGGACTACCACACCATGTCTTCCATAATAATGCCTGGGCCCATGGATACCCTTAAAATAAGCTCTAAGACCACAGCAGCCTCTAATACCACCATGGCCTCCACCACCAATGCTGAGAACACGTTGATTTCCATGGAAGCTTCTGAGAGCACTCTGGCCTCTACCCCAGCCTCAGAGATGACTAGGGTCTTCACTAAAGCCTCTGTCACAGCTTCAGAGTCTGTGCCTCCCACAAGTGTGGCAAGACCTCCTGAAACCACTACAGCATCCATGCCCACCACATTCTCTGCCATAGCCTCTGAAACTACCACAGCCTCTGAGACCACCAAAGATTCTGACTTCACCATGGTCCCTCCCACCACCTCTAATACCACCAGATCCTCCACCATAGCATCTCCACCCATGATAGTCTCTACTACAGCTTTTGAGTCCACTGTGGCCTTCAGCATAGTCTCTGAGACCACCACATCTTCCACAATAATATCTCTGCTCCCCATAGCTTCTACTACCGGTGCTAAGAACACAACAGTCTCTGAGACCACCATGGTCTCCACCATTACTTCTGAGACCACTCTGGGTTCTTCCATAACATCTATGCCCATCATACTTATCACCACAGACTCTGAGACCACCAGTGCTCCCAGCACAGCTTTCAAGATAATTACTCCTCCACCACAAGGTCCATTCTAACCACAGCCTTCAGCATAGCCTCTGAAATCAACATAAGTTCTTCAAGTATCCTAGTCTCTCAAACAACTTCAGAGGCCCTCAGGTGCAGCATTACAACATCCATGCCAATGACAGCCTCTATCCCAGACTTTGAGGCCTCTGGGGCCTCTACCAAGGTCTCTGAGACCACCATGGCCTCCACAATTATATGTGGGCCCATTACAGGCTCTAAGAACACAGTTTTTGAGATTACCATGGCCTCCACCACCACCACTGAGACCACTAAAGCATCAACTGATCTCTCTGACAACACTGTGGCCTCTACCATAGCCTCTGAGGCACTGACAGTATCCACTAAAATTTTTGTGATGCTTGGAGAGTTTGTGCTCTCCACAACAATTCCATCTGCAGAGACCCTGACTGTCTCAACCACAGAGTCTAAGAGCACCACACTTTCTGTCTCAGCATCTGGGCCCATCATATTTTCTTCCACAGATTCTGGGGACCAAAGCTTCCATATCACCTTCTGGACCCACCACAGCCTCAGAGGTCACCACATCTTTCGCTTTGGCCTCATCACCCACCCTAGCCTCTACTTCTGCCTCTGGGGTCCCCACAGTCTCCACAGTCCCCACCAGTGTCTCTGAACCTTTCACAGACTCTTCCATCACCTCAGTGCCCACCAAAGCCATTGACTTTTCTATTCAGTCCATCACCAACACAGCTATATCAGGTACTGACCACCATCTCTTCTCTAACCACACACATTTACCTCCAGTGTTAACTGTCATCTTTTTGCCCGTTTCTGTCATTTCTGCTCTAGACTCTAGTCAAGCTACCACTCTTATACTTCTGCTCCCTATTCTTGAATCCTATTCATTTCTACTCTGTCTCACCTTCTTTTGTTCATCGTCCATTTCTAACCCAACCAGAAACACTTCTTTGCAAGTATCCCCCCTACACACACACACACACACACACACACACACACACACAAGCTCATTATATTCCATCACTTCTGCCTAGAGGGAACTCACCTCAACTCTGTGACAAACATCCCAATTTGTCAGATGCTGTCACTTCTGTGCCAAGCACAATCAGCTCTGTTCCGTCCACCACCTGTGACACTGCCATCTCATCTTCAATATATTGAGCCCTGATCCAGGGACTGCAAACTATACTTCATGGGCCAGATCTGCCTGTTATCTGTTTTCCCAAATGAGATGTTATTGGAACACAGCCACTTGTACTCCTTTACGTCTATAGCTGCTTTCCAGCTACTTTGCATACTTGTGACAGAGACTTTGTGACCCAAACAACTTAAAAATTTGCCATATGATGACCCTTTACAGAAGGTGTTTGCCAACCTTTGTTCCAAGGGTGATTAAGACCAAAATTATTTTTTCATACTCTGGCACTTGCTTTGAATAAAAGCACCTCTGTGCTTGCCATCCGTACTGGTGTTGGATGTGACTCTACCACTTTGTTCTGAGCTACCCACTGCTGTTCCGGTGACTGACATGTTCTTGCATCAACACAACCACTTCCAGTCTAAGCACAGCCCTTGCTGCTGATGCCACCTGCTGTATGTATTATGTCCTCCCGTCTTTTTTTTTTTTTTTTGTATTTTTTTTATTGAGGTTCGATTGCCAACATATAGTATAATCCCCAGTGCTCATCCCGTCCAGTGCCCCCCTCAGTGCCCATCACCCAGTCACCCCCACCCCCCACCCACCTCCCCTTCCACTACCCCTTGTTCATTTCCCAGAGTTAGGAGTCTCTCATTACCCTCACTGATATTTCCCACTCATTTTCCCTCCTTTCTCCTTTATTCAATTTCACTATTTTTTAGATTCCCCAAATGAATGAGACCATATAAAGTTTGTCCTTCTCTGATTGACTTACTTCACTTAGCATCATACCCTCCAGTTCCATCCACGTTGAAGCAAATGGTGGGTATTTGTTGTTTCTAATGGCTGAGGAATATTCCATTGTATACATAGACCACATCTTCTTTATCCATTCATCTTTCGATGGACACCGGGGCTCCTTCCACAGTTTGGCTATTGACTCCAGGATCAGGCCCTGGGCCGAAGGCAGGCGCTAAACCACTGAGTCACCCGGGCTGCCCAAGTCCATGGTATTTTGATAGGGATTGCATTGAATGTGTACATTGCCCTGGGGAGCATTGATATTTTCATAATATTAATTCTTCCGATGCATGAGTATGGAATATTTTTCCATCTCTTTGTGTTTTCCTCAATTTCTTTCAGAAGTGTTCTGTAGTTTTTAGGGTATAGATCCTTTCCCTCTTTGGTTAGGTTTATTCCTAGGTATCTTATGCTTTTGGGTGCAATTGTAAATGGGATTGACTCCTTAATTTCTCTTTCTTCAGTCTCATTGTTAGTGTATAGAAATGCCACTGTATATTCTGAGCACACTCACCTCACCTTTGTTGACAACCACGATTATGGTGTCAGCTGTGCTCCAGTGATGGCCCCTGTCTCATTCTGAGTAAATCTGAATCCATAATTCCTTCCTCTAGCAACATCCTTATGCCCAGAGAGTACATCACAAGAATATCAGACCCTCTCCCTTTTATCCCAGCCCACACTCTCTATCTGGATGATTGCTGCATCAATCCCAGTCACATTTCCTTGGTTTTAGCCTCCACCATCACCAGCACCATCACCATCACCAGCACCACCAGTGGACCTCTTCTGTAAGACATTCACCTCTACTCTGGGGACCTCATGGCTTCAGGTGAACCACTTTCTACCATCTCTTCTCCCACCATGCAGCTCTTCTCAAACAACCAACATGATTAGTGTGTTAGATCAACCCTTCTGCTCTCAGTACACCTGCCTCCTTCTCAATTATTGTCAGTATAAATGCATCATATCATGTGACTTGCTTCCTAGGCACCAGGACCACTGGAACAAGACCAACGGCCCCATCTCTGTCACCATGGCCCCTGCAATGGACTCCATGTCCCCTGCTACCAGGAATATTGAACCTGAGGAAGCCCAGATACCTCTGACTGGGTACATCCACTGTTGAGCACCATCTATCAGCTCTGTTCCAGGTACCAGGAACACCAGGATGAGGTCTACCCAGGAGCCAACCACCACTCCTGGAAGCAGCACCACTTCGCATAAAATAGGCCCACTCACCACAGGCACGGACCCAGTTACTATGAGCCAAATGCCAACACATGGGACTAAGCCAAATGGATATTTGCAGCCCTGGGACAGCGTCCTCATCTCTCTATTTGACGTTGTGGTAGGTGTTGGACCATTATTAGGACTGAGCTTTTGGCTGGTGAGTTACCGTGGGTGGGGATGGAGGAACTACCTACATGATGGATCATGGGTGGGAAGAGAATAATGAGAATAGGACCACTAGGATGTTCAGGACAATAGAGCTGTGTGTGGAGAGTCACATACATCCTAGCACAGTCAACATAAGAGCATCAGAAGCATACCTATTGGTCTCACAAATCAGCTTTATCACCTCACTGCAACAAGAGAGACGGCACACTGGAGGGACTAAGGAGCTTTATACTAAACCAAGGGAAAGAGTCATTATAGTGTTGAGGGAGTGCAGAGTTTTGGTGAAAGTTAAATGCAGCAAAGTGTTAGTAAGCTCACAACAAAGTAGAATGAATACTAGGGTCAACAGTAGCTCCAGAATGTGAAGCGGACTCAGTTTCCTTGGAGACAACAAAGTTACAACAAATGGGGAATGCTGTGTAGCTGACCCTTGAACAACATGGGGGTTAGGGGCACTGACATCCCTTATAGTCAAAAATCTGTGTAACTTTTGTGTCCCCCAGAACTTAACTACTAATAGCCTACTGTTGACTGGAAGTCTTTTTTTTTTTTAAATATTTTATTTATTCATGAGAGACAGAGAGAGAGAGAGAGAGAGAGAGAGAGGCAGAGACACAGGCAGAGGGAGAAGCAGGATCCCTACAGGGAGCTGGATGTGGGACTCAACCCTGGGTCTTCAGGATCAGGCCCTGGGCTGAAAGCAGCGCTAAACCACTGAGCCAGCCGGGCTGCCCTGAAAGTCTTACCAACAACATAAACAGTTGGTTAACATGTACTTTGAATGTTATACATATCATACTGAACTCTTACGGTAATATAAGCTAGAGAAAAGAAAATGTCATTAAGAAAGTTCTAGGGAGGGACACCTGGGTGGCTCAGCAGCTGAGTGTCTGCCTTTGCCTCCAGAGTTCTGGGATGGGTCCCGCATTGGGCTCCTGCATGGAAGCCTGCTTCTCCTCCCTCTGCCTGTGTCTCTGCCTCTCTCTGTGTCTCTCGTGAATAAATAAAAAAATAAATTTTTTTAAAAGAAAGTTCTAGGGAAAAACTGGGTGGCTCAGTTGGTTAAGAGTCTGCCTTCTGCTCAGATCATGATCCTACGGTCTTGGGATGGAGCCCCACATTGGGATCCCTGCTCAGAAGCCAGCTGCTTCTCCTTCTCCCTGTCTATACCTCTTGCTTGTGCTCTTTTGCTTGTTGTCTTTCTCTCTCAAATAAATAAAAAAAAAATTTTAAACTCTTTAAAAGGGGCACCTGGTGGCTCAGTGGTTGAGCATCTGCCTTTTGCTCAGGTCATGGTCCCAGGGTCCTGCAATCGAGTCCTACATTGGGCTCCCCACAGGGAGCCTGCTTCTCCTTCTGCCTGTCTCTGCCTCTCTCTGCCTCTCTCATGAATAAATAAATAAAATCTTTAAAAAATCAAAAATAAAAAGTCTTAAAAAAAGAAAATTCTAAGGAAGAGAAAATACATCTACAGTATTATATTGTATTTCTCAAAAAATTCAGTGTAAAAGTGAACCAGTGGAGTTTGAAGCCATATTGTTCAAGGGTCAACTGTATTCAGAAACTCTTCTCTGCCCCTGGGATGGAAATTGAAGCTGGTATTCTGTGTTAAAGTAACTTAGATTCTCCAGACAAGGGTAGGATATTTGCTTCTTACAAATATAATTTCAAACAGGAAACTTGTGATAGTCTATGCATTTAGAGAACCACATTTTTCATTGACAAAATCACTAAAAGTGACTAAGTCACTGAAACAAGGGGCTGTTATGAAGGTTTACAACTGCAGTGTGTCCTTGGGGAAAACATTTTCCTGTGAACCTTGCAGCTGGCTTTACCCATATTGTCATCCCACCCTGAGGAATGGAAGTATGGACTGTTACTTTCTCAGTCTGGTTTTTACTTTCTCAGAGAGTATGATATAAAGACCATAAAAAAAAATAAAAAATAAAAAATAAATAAAGACCATGAAAGAGAGAAAGACAGAAAAGGTAAATGACAGATGTAATGAGAAGTAGGAAAAAGGAGAAGAAAGGTGAAATGGGATCCACCTATAAGTATATGAGTCAATGTGATGTGAATTGAAGACTGTTGAGAAAATAGGGACAAGCTTATTTTTTATAAAGTAGCTGAAAATAAGCACTGGAAAAAGGATCTCTAAAAAGTTCTAGAAAGATGAACATTTGAACTCCCAACAGGTTTTTCACCTTCATTATTAGACATTGCTTCCAAGGGCAAAAGAGTGAAGGTGGGTTCTTTTCCCCTCCTTCTATAATTTTACCCAAGTGAAAAGAAATTCACTTTTCTAGGTACCTCTTAGCACAGCTTAAACAGGTTGGAAGTTTCAGAATACTTCACTAAATACTAAAAAGGCAGATAACAAGGAAATGATCTTCACAAGGACAGAAGCCACAGAAACACTCACCCTCCTATAGGGGAAGCTTCTGACGCTCTGAGAACTGACATGTGTAGAGGCCCAGAAGCCCCTGAAGCTCTCTGTGGTGGATGATAGCCATGTGCCAGGCAGCAAAATGCATCTCTGCTTTCCATTCTTTATCCTGGTCTTCATCTTCTATTCTAATGCATTTTTCTTGTTCTATCTTTTAAAAATATATTTATTATTTCCTGTTTGGGATGTATGTGTTCCTGTAAGTGGTCTTCAACATTTGTAGGGTGACCCACAAAAAATACATGAGAAATTTACACACTAGCCACCAATGGTTGGCATAATTTCCAATCAACTTACTTTAGTTTCTTACTTCAGAATCTTGAACCTTTCCCATGGCAGAAACAAAACGCAACTTTCTGGCCATGAGAAATTCTCTAAATGTTTAAGATAAAGATGTAATAATAAAAACTAGCACTTTATTCGTTGTTTACTAGGTGTGAGGTCCAGAGCCAAGAGTGTAAGAGAACCTTGTCTTTCTTTTACTCTGGATAACCACGTTGGGGGTACATACTCTTATGATCCCATTTCACAAACTACGGCATGAGAGTCAGAGACTAAAGTAACTTCCTGAAGATCACAGGGCAGGGCTCTAATCCAACTTGGCTTGATTGAAGAGCCATGTTCTTAGCTGCAGTTTAAAGCCTGTTCTTCAACTTTTAGCTCTTTATGGACTTTCTCTTGTCTTTTTAAAAATTGAAGTAAAATTAACAAGAGGTGCACAAATCTCAACTGTACAATTTGATTAATTTTAAAATGTGCACACACCCCTATAATCACCACTCAGTTTAAAATATGAAACATTTCTATCATATGAGTAGTTTCCAGTGTGTCCCCTCCCAGTCATCCCAATACCTGCCCAACCAAAAGTAAATACTATTCTAACTTCTATTTTATGAACTTTCATTTATTTTGTACCTGTCTTCACAGATATACAAATTTTTAGTTGAATAGCACAACAAAAGACTCCCTATTTCTGGGAGACTCTACTTCTTAGGTACAGGATATGGATTTACCCTTGTCTCGAAAGTTTAGTGGCATATAATCTTACCATGGTACAGAGAAAGATCACAATTTTCATATACAGAATATATAAGCACAATAACTAGAAGGCTGTTTTCACAGAGAAGTAAATAAATAAATAATAAGAAAACCAGTAATATCACACCTACCAAAAAAAGGATAAAAACAGAAAATAGACAATATTGAAAAGTGAAAATTTGTGATTTTTCACAATTTAAGAGGGTTTAATGATCTGGAATGGAAAGAATTTAACTCTAGTAATATATGTTTTTTATCTTTTAGGAGGACTTTTCTTTTCCTCTGATAAATAGAGGCATTTGTAACCTCCATGACCACAGAATTGACCTTGGTCCAGACCCAGACTCAGCACTGGGCTCTGAGATGTTCAACGGTCTGGAAAATAAACTGGTTCATGGGGGAGCACATCTTTGGACATGAAGTGGGCCATGGTATGGACTGTGAATTGAGCCACAGCCATAAGAGTGGTTATGTCATGAATCATGAGGGGAGTCATGGACATGGAAGAAGCCATAACAAGAGCCATGAAATGGATCCAAGAGGAGGCTGTCAAGGAAGTCATGGAGGATAAGGAGAGTATAGACAAAGACTGAACAATGGAAGATATTCTAGAAAAGAAAATATTGGGGAAGAAGGGAGTCATGGAGGAGAAGGCAGTGACCATAAAATGGATCAGGATGAACTTCCAAAAGGATTTCAGGGGATTGGCCTTAAAGATAGTCATGCTCAAGCCAAGAAAATAGAGAAAAGATCACTAAGAGTTTGACTAACAGGCCAGCCAGGGGGGATAAAAAGATTCTACAGGAGACTTGCAGATTTATCAGGTTTAGATGTGAGCTCAAGTAAAAATATTCCCTGAGCTTAACCATAGTTGAGAACCTCTTAGGAAGCCACAATCTCAGAATGGTTTCTTTGATCTTCTGATGTGCAAGTGATAATGTATGCGCTTTTGGTTTTGGATTTCTACTCTTTCGTTTCCTCAGGATGTCCTGTGACCAATAAGAAAAATAAAAGAATTATTACAGCTGAAAAAAATACCTCGTAATATTTGTGGTAGCCAGATCACTTGCTTATTTGTTTAACCATGTGGACATTCCTTTCTCTTTTTTCCTTTGTTATTGAGTGATTAGTATGTGTTAAGCACTGTACTCAAGCAAGGGACTTTAAATGCACTATCATGTATGATTGTAAAATTGGTAATCTTAAAATAATCTTTTGAAAACTTTCACTTTTCTGGCAATATAGTGAGTAAGTGAGTGGTTACGTTAACCACTCCTCTTAACAAAAGCAACAAAAATTGCCAAAAAACAAATCTTTGTAACTGTATCAATTAGCTAGGTAGATAGTAGGTAGTATTTAGATCAGCAACTGAGAGAAGGAAGAGACTGACAAAGACTCAAAGAAGCTCTGAACCAGGATTTGTATTGAGGGCACCTGCCAAATCTGGTTAACATAAGCTTATTTTCTCATAGCTTCTTAGCAGTTAGGTTACAGGAGACAAAGTCCAGGACTTGAACAAGGAGTGGAGTCTAATAGGCAACCCTAAATAAAGCTGAGGCATTAAGGGTTAAAGCCTCAGTGTATGGTTAAACTAGAATAAAACTACATTGCCCATCATGCGCATGGAGACTGAGAAAAATGTCTGTCTTGAAACTTAACACTGAACAGAGAGGGGTGAAAAAAATCTCCTCTGAGAATTTGTAATTGTATGACATTCTTCATTTGGTTTTATTTTCTTTTTAAGTCAGAGGAAGGCAAATTTATTGAATCATTTTGTAATGAAGCAAAGATTTAAAAAACATTAATAGAAAGCAATACTTCTTAAATAGAGGAAAATGGCAATCCTTTCATAGTCTGCTTAAATCAGCAGCCTAAGAGGACAGAAACAACACAGAAGTTTAAAAATATGAATGAGTTAATTTCTAAGGCTTTCACGAGAGGAAAAAAAAAGACATAATAGCTATCATATTAGATGCTGAAAACAAGATTTTCACACCACGGACTTCTTCATTGAAAGATGGGTTCACATCAAGGATTATCTTGGCAAAACTCATGTTTTGTTCTTGTGTTACTGACTCCAGCTATGGAAATGATTTTTGTGGCTGTTTGAAAAGACAGATTCCAAAAGCAGTGGGAAGTCACCCTCTAACTTGATATAATTAGCCTAATATGGCTTGGATCCCCACTATGGAGTTGTTTGGTGAGAGATACACAGCAGGCATTCTGCAAGCGCAGGCTGGTAGCCTGATCTTCACTGATCTGATGTTTGTTCCTTCCTTCCTTCCTTCCTTCCTTCCTTCCTTCCTTCCTTCCTTCCTTCCTGCCTTCCTGCCTTCCTGCCTTCCTGCCTTCCTGCCTTCCTTGAAGTAAAATTGACATATAATATGATAGTAATTTCAAGTGTACAACATAAGGATTCAATATTTGTATACATTGGGAAACAATCACCACAGTAAGTGTAGTTAATATCTGTCTAGGTTTGTAGCATCAAATCATACAAACTAGGTGGACAGGAAGCTATTTTAGAACCATTCATTGTTTTCTAGATCTCCTTCATCTTTGGGAAGATTCTTCTTCCCTACTTCTTTGTCTCTTCCAAGTGCCATGTGACAATGAGAAAACCACAGGGATGTGCTACAAATTGAAATCTTAAAATACACTGGCTACTACATATATATGTTTTTCTTTTTGTTTTTCCTTTGCCCTTTATAATTACATGTTTATTATGTGCCAAACACCATGCTAGTGCTTTTAAATACATTATCATTTTTTTTCTTTCAAAACCGTCCAGTGAGAACTTAAATTTGTAGCTCTGAAATGCTCTAGGTGCATTGACTTAAAATACCCTGAAAAACTTAAAATGGTGGGCTAAAATATCTCCTTAAACAAATCAGTGAATTGGCAGGAAAAGTAAGAAATGCTAGAATTAAAGACTAAGTTAAAGTAGGAACCCAAGGAGGTAAGGGGAGTAACTGAAGCCAGCATCTCCCAAACCCAGTGAAGTAGTTAGTATTACTACAGCCTCAGTCAGACCAGCCTGGGTGGGCACTCTTGCATAAATCTGAAACCTTCAGGGAGAGTGTAAGCTAAAATAAATCCACTCTTCCTCTAAGGAAATATAAGCAAAATTACCTGTCTCTAAACTTGGTGTACGGGAAGGGAGGAGAGATCTCTTGAGAAATAGCTTGTAATAATTTGAGAAATAACTTTGCATGGTTTGCGGTTCCAAATCATGGGTTATTCAAAAGACCTCAAGCCTATCGTTTAATTTGTGAGAATTGTCAAATGGTAATGCATCCATGTGCTTGGCCAAAACATGCAAATTCTCTGTGGAAGATCATGCCTTCATCTTAGGCTTCAAAGTACTTCTACAAAAAATATTCCAAGAAAAATAAACTCAGTCATAACTGTCTAGTAAAACCATCTCAGTCATAAAGCATCAGTGAAAGCCAGCAAGAAACAAAACACAGAATAGCAGGATCAGGTATTGGAATTATTAAATACAGAATAGAAAGCAAGTAGGTTTAAATGTGTGTCATAGCATTATGACTGTCCACTAATATCTATGCTCCATCTTGAACAATCATATTCTTGTTGTATTTTTATTTATGTATTGTGGTTTTATACCTTTTTTTCTGACAATCAGTGATTTTCTCATCTACATTAACTGTCTGTAGATTTTTTAAAGTGGTGATACGTACATAGGTAACCAGTGTGTAGAGCTTGTTTGGTGAATCTTCATCCTCGTTACATTTTCTGGACAATGGATACAGTATGGAACATTCCTTATTCCTTTGGCCCAGACAACTTTGTTGAGCCTGGTGTCAATGTGCACATCTGGAGTTCACATCCCCTTCATAGCAAATTTCCAGATCTCTTTGAATGCCCCAGGGGCACGCTTCTTGAAACCCACTCCACGGATGCGCTTGTGAGCGTTGTTGGTGTATTCTCTGGTCACTACCTCGTTGATGGCAGAATGGCCCTTCTTCTTGCCACTCTTCTTTGTGGGAGCCATTCTACTGGGATTGGGAAGGAAAGCTCATAATCTCAAGTTTTAGTCAAGCACTTACCCACTCTGCTACTCACCGTAATCTCCAGTCTCTCAGCTTACTGTAGCTGTATGACTATGTTCTGGCTTACGGTGTGTAAGCAGATAACAATAATCTCTCATGAAGTTAAAAACCAAGACAGAATTAAAACACTTGATGACATTAGAATATGAGTTGGGAACTGGGTAGTAATAATTAAAGTTCCAAGATTCTTATATTGTTTTGAAGGAGAGTAAAGATACTAATTACATATAGAATCTGATAAGTATGCATGCAAAAAATTTTAGGGTTATGTCTAAAAGGTGGAATCTGGACTTGAATTCAGGACCTCTGCTTCCAAATAATTCTAGAAGAGAAAAAAAAAAAAAAGGATTTCTTAGACAGCTATAGCCTCTCAACCATAAAATGGGATTGCTAGGAGTCTCAACCCCAGCCAGTCATTAAATGGTTCCTCACACTTCAGCCTCAGGAAGTGCTTCAGCCTCACAGCTCTGAGGCAGATCTGCATCAGTCTTTTCCAGTACACTCTATCCCCTCCTGACTCTCAGACTCACTCATTCAAAGTTCTTCATGTCTCTGACCACCTCCTGCTCCTTTCAAACAGGTCTTACATGTTGAAAATACTTGTTCACCTACAAATAAGCTATCTGAAATGTTGCTTCTTCCACAGAGCTTCTCATTAACAGTAATGAAGTCAGCTGACTTTGGTCACACAGACTGTGCACTGAAACTCCCATCTATCCACCCCCCTGGTCCAGGCCACAAGATGCTTTCCACATGAACTCCCAAAACCCTCTGCTCATTTAAGTCTGTTCAATTATACTCATTTAGCTGACTGTGTGTCCTTTGCTGCTACATCTGTGTCCACACCAACATGAAATTTCTGGAGGACTTGGACTATGTATCTCCCTCCCCCGAAAGACTTGAAATCTCCTAATATCTTATCTGTGGTATACTCTACTGAGAGATGCTTCATTAGGTTGATGAGAAAGAATATCTGAAGGATTCCAGGGCAGAAAAGATCCTGCAGTTACCTCTGAAAACAAACAAGAGGGGAACTTCTTTGACAGAGGATGAGAAGCGGACCCTATACCACCCCTTCATCTGCTATGAGCCTGACAGATGGCTTGTTCCGTACATTCAGCACTCCCCATGCCCTCAGCCCCCATGCCCCAGAGACCCCAAAGATGCCTTCATCAACCCCTGGATCTCTTTCCCCCTGTTTATTCAATATGTGTTGTTGAGTGTCTACTGCATACCCTGCAATGCTCTGTCTTCTGCCTATAACCCAGACCCCTGGTTATTATTCTGAGTCTCATATTTCCATTTCCTTCAGAGATGTAGGGTACCACCCCTTAGCTCACTTCATTAGGGCACACAGAACTTCTTGACCAGGAAACAAGGTCTTTCAGTAGAACAGGTTTCTGGCCCCATCCCTACCTTAGAAGGTGGATCCCTTCTACTCTGACAAATTTGATCTCCTCATACCATTCTACTTCCTGCTCTGACCCAGCCAGTCCAGTGCCCTGCCTAGTGTGATCATGTCATTCTCCTTTCTCACCTTCCTCTTGACCCCTAGTCTATTCCTTCTCAATCTCGGTATTGTTTTTTTAACTGCTCACAGCTGGCAGAAGAATAAATCAACTTCCCAACTCCTCCCCAACCCATATGAAGCTATAAAGGTCCTTGCAGCTCTTCTATAATAAAGAAAGAGGCAAGAACATTGCATGGAGGAAGCTTAAGGAACCCAGGCATCCAGTCTTCTACTCAAGTTCAAAGTTCTTCCCAAGAACAAGTACTTAGGAGACCCAAGCTCTTGGAAGCTCCAGCCTTCATCTCTTCACCTTGAACTCTCCTTTCCTAAGAATTCTGTTCTTTGCCTTCTAGATCTTGGCCACAGCTGGGACTCAGGCATCCTATTTTCCAACAACGAGACAGATCAAGATGCAGAAAGGAAACATTCTCCTTAAGTGTTGGTTACTACTGCATCTCCTACTTTTAGAAATTGGTGAGTGATTTCCTTTAAAAATGGGTAATCTGAGAAACTTTGAGGTGCTTTGGGAGGTGCTGACCACTGCTATGACTAGCTCTGGTTCTCTTCCATAGAATGGGGATCATCATTTTACCCCAATCACTTCAATCTAATTAGGTATCACTCAGGAGACCGAACAAGTGGTTAAAACTATAGACTCTAGTCTCAGATTGCCTGTGCATGGATGATGGCTTCATTGTTGTTACCTGTGTACTTTGGATGAATTATTTAATTTCTTTGTCCTAAGTTTCTGCATCTATAAAATGGTAATAACCTGTGTGGTTCACTGGGGTTTCAACTACTAAGAACATGAAGAGTTGACTGTGGTATCATTCTTACTCTTGGTCATCTCAGTTTTTTTCTAGTTTTACTCAAGATTCGGATCTTAACCCCAATTTATAGCATGTTGCTGATACAGGGGGCCTTCCCAAAATAGAGCCCAAACTCTAATCCAATGTTAGTTCAATTAAGCCTGAGGAGAAAATTCACATGTGTGGAATGAAGTGATAGGCACCCATGTTCCAGTTAGTGGTAAAATGAGCCACTAATTAATTTTGATTATCTGGGGGAGGTTGAGGGACAACCTCCAGTGTTGTGAGGGACAAAAAAAAAAAAGAAACAACTTTAACTCGGAGTCTCCAAGAAGGTTGAAAAGATTTTCTATACTTTGCAGCCCTTAATCCTGGGAGATCATATATTTTTAAGCTGTATATGTCTTGTGCTTCTCCAGCCTTCGCCATAGAGATCAGGAGCCCCTGGGAATTGATATATATATATATATATCCTCACCAAGTCCCTTGTTGAAAGGCTACATCTCATTTAATCTAGAGTGGTTTGCCTATGAATCTTTATTATTAACAAGCTATTCAGACAATTATGATATAGATGTTTTCTTAAGAACACCGAAAAATATTTTCTCAGAAGGGAGCAATACTACTTTAAGAATGAATTAATCAATATATGCTAGTTTCACAGGGCTTCTACAATTCCTTTATAATACTAATTTGTATTGGATCTTGTACAGTGGAATATGGAATAAGTTTACCACCAGTGGAACTAAGTTATGTAACCCTGGTTGAGGCTGGGTAGGGAGGGCAATTTAGCATGGTAGCTGAAAGTGCAGATCCAATGCCCTAAGTACAAATTCCTGCTCTACTACTTACTATCTGTACAAACATGGGCAAACGTTAACATTTCTAAGCTTCAATTTCTTCATCTAAGCTGTTGATAATAATGGTATCTAGTTCATAGGGCTATAGTGAATTATCAATGTAATGAATTTAACCAGGCATTTAACAGAAAGTATTTACACTCAATATGTGTTTATTGTTATTTACGATTATCAGCAGGTGTAACATACGCTGAGTTTAGCACACTAGGCAATACTGAAACCAGAATAACCTCTAATGGGACCAGTACAATCTCCAACACTAAATCCAGCACAATCTCTGGAGGAACCAGCACAGCTGTCAACACTGGATTCAGCACAACCTCTGGTAGAACAAGTATAGCCTCCAACACTGCATCTAGTGTGACCTCTAATGGAACCAGTACAGCCTTCAGTACTGGATCCAGCGCAACCTCTGGAGGGATTGGCATAGCTGCCAATACTAGTTCCAGCACAATATCTGATGGTACCAGTACAGCCTCCAACATTGAATCCAGTGTGATCTCCAGTGGGTTCAGCACAACCTTCAATACTGAATCTAGTACAATCTACAGTGACACACCTGTCAACACTGGATCTAGCACAACCTCTGACAGGACTGGTACAGCTGCCAAAACTGGAGCCAGTGTGACCTCCAGTGAGTCCAGCACAACCACCAGTACTCGATCCAGCATAACTTCCAGAGGGAGTAGCACACCTGTGAACACTAGATCCAATGAAGCCTCAGGTGAGACCAGTATAGCCTCCAGCACTAGACCCAGTATGACTTCTGGTGGGACCAGCATGCCTGCCAATAGTGGGTCTAGTACAACCTCCAATGGGACCAGCACAGCTGCCAACCCTGGATCCAGTGTGACCTCTAGCAGGACCAGTGTAGCTTCCAACACTGGATCTAGTGTGACTTCCAGAGGGACCAGTGTACCCTCTGACATTGGATCTAATGTGACTTCCAGTGGGACCAGCACAGCTGCCAACATTGCATCAGGTGCAACCACAGGAGCCTCTGGCACACTTTCTCCAACTGGAACACACACAACTTCCAATAAGATTGGCACAAGTGCTACTACTCCAGTGAATGAAGAGACACCCAATGGGTCCCTGAAACCATGGGAAATATTCCTCATTACTTTGGTCTCAGTTGTAGTGGCTGTGGGATTCTTTGCTGGGCTCTTCTTCTGTGTGGTGAGTGCCTAATATGTAGGAAAGTGTCTGGGGGAAGGAGTAGTAGAAACATAAGGAAATGGGATGTGAATAGTAGGGCCACCAAGTTTGGGGGTGGGTTGGAAGGAAAGAAAGATCAGGAGAGTGTTACTAAAAAGAGGTAGCAAGTTAGAACTGGAAGAGCTGGGGATCCCTGGGTGGCTCAGCGGTTTAGCGCCTGCCTTTGGCCCAGGGCACGATCCTGGAGTCCCGGGATGGAGTCCCGCATGGGGCTCCCAGTGTGGAGCCTGCTTCTCCCTCCTCCTGTGTCTCTGCCTCTCTCTCTCTCTCTATGTCTAAAATAAATAAATAAATAAATAAATAAATAAATAAATAAATAAATAAAATAAATCTTAAAAAAAAAAAAAAAAGAACTGGAAGAGCCAATCAATGTGCAGAGGGAACTATTGAGTTGTGGGAAGAGAAGGCCAAAAGAAAGAATAAAGTCTAGAGGAAGGAGTACTAGGTGAAGGAAATGACATGAAGGGGGGGAAGATTCCAGAAGGAGTCCATGGTTAAGGCTTGGATAAGGGGATACAGTTCTGAAATGATTCACCCTTCTTTTTCTAGAGAAATTCCCTATCCCTGAGAAACGTCTTTGACACAGCTGTCTACTGCCCTCATGGGCCCAACCTTGGCTCAGGTCCTGGAGGGAATCACGGAGTCCACCACAGGCCTAGTTGGAGCCGTAACTGGTTCTGGAGGAGACCAGTATCCTCAATAGCCATGGAGATGAGTAGGGGATACAATAGGCCCTGAATGGCCCCCTGAAGTTAGAGTGCCCCTTTCTCCAAGGTGGAAGATGACCTGGGAGACCAGAGACCAGAGTCCTTTCATTTATCCCCAGAAGTCCCCTCTCAGCTTTGTTTGGGTCTCTGACAGCCTTGGCGAAGACACTCCCTAGCTCTTGCTTTTACCAGACTGTGGAAAGAGGAGACTCTATTGGTCATTTAGCTAAAAAATAAACACATCCAAAATATGTAACAGAATCTGTGTGTGCACATGAGTGGATGTCTATAGCGCCGAGTTGATTTTCCCAGTTGTATGAGAGAATCTCCATGCCGGAACCCGCTTGGCATTCAAAACCTTCACAGTAAAATGTCATTTTTGCCTGTCCCCTTTCTCTAATCCTTCTTGTCCCAAGCAGGACCAGTGTGTTTCTGAGACTCTCCAAATTGACAGGAGAATTGAATTGGGAGAGATGAGAAGGGAGGCAGGTGCCAGGATTCTCTGAGCTCACTGATTAGGCCTATGGCACACAGAGGCTACGTCATGGCACATAGAGAACCCAGAGGAAAAAAAAAAAAAAAAAGAGAACCCAGAGCATGATGAGGTGGACAAGTGCAATTACATGTGCTGTGGAGCAGGGCATGTTCACTCAAAATCATAGTTTCTTGGGCATTTACATTTGCTCTATACCTGGTCTACTTGTCAAAATAAAGGTGCAAGTTGACACTTTTCTCTCTCACAGTGAAGCAGGGAAAAACCAAAGGAACCAAGGGAAAAACTTTCTGGCTTTAACCCTTCTGGACAAGGTCTAATCTTTCAAGAGGCTCATAGCAGAGGCACCTGTGATAAAGCCTATGATTCTCATGAGTCCCCTTCCAGAAGGGCTGAACATATCTCTTTCATGGGTGCAGGGGAGAAGCTTCCCTGTTCCTATAGGTCTTGGAGGACAGAGAGGAGCTATTTTGGAAGGCTGAGTTGCTCCAAATCCACAAGGCAACAAGAGAAATCCCATCTGGGACAGAACCCTCAGATAGAATTAGTAGTTTGCTGGGAGATTCACCCTGACTTGTAGCAGTGGAAACTGCTCTGCCTTCCAATATTTACTGGGTTTACGGAACACCTGGGTGGCTCAGCAGTTAAGCGCCTGCCTTCAGCCAACATTTACTGGGTTTCTCCAGTGTGAGCATACCAGTTGATCCTAATCAATGAAGCCATGCTAAGCCCTATGCAGGTCCATCACCATCATCATCATCATCATCATCATCATCATCATCATCATCATCATCATCATCATCATCACAATTTCACTTAAAAGGATCCAGCAGCAGAAGGAGAAGCTGTGTTAAGCGCCCTGAAAATGTACCTCCCACCAGTGTGAACAGTGGAAAGCATACTATGAATGTCAGGCAAAGGAAGCCGTTTAGATCATTAAAAAATGTAAACATGAATTTTCAAGTTTAAAATTGCAATAGAGGGATCCCTGGGTGGCGCAGCGGTTTGGCGCCTGCCTTTGGCCCAGGGCGTGATCCTGGAGACCCGGGATCGAGTCCCATGTCGGGCTCCCAGTGCGTGGAGCCTGCTTCTCCCTCTGCCTATGTCTCTGCCTCTCTCTCTCTCTCTATGGCTATCATAAATAAATAATAAAAAAAAATTAAAAAAAAAATAAAATTGCAATAGAAAAATGGGAAGAGGGGATCCCTGGGTGGCGCAGCGGTTTAGCGCCTGCCTTTGGCCCAGGGCGCGATCCTGGAGACCCGGGATCGAATCCCACGTCGGGCTCCCGGTGCATGGAGCCTGCTTCTCCCTCTGCCTATGTCTCTGCTTCTCTCTCTCTCTCACTGTGTGCCTATCATAAAATAAATAAAATTAAAAAAAAAATTATAATAAAAAAAAGAAAAATGGGAAGAGGCTGGCCACTGTTGTGAACAAAATTAGAAACCTGGAAGAGCAAGTGGAAAAAACAGCTTAATTATACGCAACAATACAGAGATGAAAATCACCCAGAAAATAGAAGACACTTGCAGAATAGATTTAGGAAGACTAATATGCAAGTAATAAGGTTCAAAACAGAAAAAACAGAGGTGGAGGGACGCCTGGGTAGCTCCGTGGTTGAGCATCTGCCTTTGGCTCAGGGCATGATCCCGGTGCCGAGATCGAGTCCCACATTGGGCTCTGTGCGAGGAGTCTGCTTCTCCTTGTCTGTCTCTGCCTCTCTCTGTGTGTGTCTCTCATGGATAAATAAATAAAATCTTAAAAAAAAAAAACAACAACAAAAACACCCCCCCCCCAAAAAAAAAACAGAGGTGGATGAGAGGAAGTAAAAGAACAATAGAGAAGGTTTGAATCTGCATAGTGAAAGGGTTCACCAACTACAGCTCTGTAAATACAAAAATCATTGACATTTTTTTAAAGATTTTATTTATTTATTTGAGAGAGAACAGAGTGAGAGAAAGAGCACGGGTAGGAGGAGGGGCAGAGGGAGAGGGAGAAGCAGATTCCCTAATGAGCAGGGAGCCCGTTGGCGCATGGTTGGGGGCCCGATCAAGGACCCTGGGATCATGACCTGAGCTGAAGGCAGGTGCTTACCTGACTGAGACACTCCCACTGACATCTATTTTAAACAAGTGAATCATATGGTATGTATATTCTATTTCAATAAAGTTATTAAAAGATTATTACTAGGCATATAATTTAAATAAAATTTTTTATTTCCAAAGATAAACAACAAATAACTCAAAGCAGTAGGCATTTCAGCACAGAGGAAAATGGAAAGGCAACAAAGTACAGTAAGCAATTTAGCTTATGATTAATTCACATGGTTAAGCTGTATCTCACTTCTCCCAGCAACTGGAGCGTGCATGTAGTTTGGAAGCATCATTACTTAACTTTCATCATGGAATACACTTACATGGACTACACATGTTTTAACTTGACAAAGCCACAGCTCACCAAGCATGTTTGATCCGAGTCTAAGAAGTGGAAAAAATTAGTGCTGCCCCTTCCAGGTCTCATGTTTTTGCCCTATTGATCTAACACAATGATCTTTGAATGGAATCTCTTCCATACACTTGGAGGTACATGAAGACTTCTAAAGAATATTATGCACGTATTGAATATTTTACAGAAATCATTTTTTAAAATCCTCATCTTTTCCCTAAACCTGATCTGTCTGAGAATACCTCAGGGTATCAGGCCAGTTAGACTTTTCTAACTCCCATTTTACAATCATCCACCTTTTTTCTTTCTAGCTCCCATATTATTATGGTGCATTTCTCTGGGGTGCAGAAAATTCTAGGGTGCAAATGAAGGTGCAAATAACTCAAAATTTCTAATTTAGGCATCATGTACACAATGTAGGGCTTCATGCTTCCCCCTACCACATGTAAAATCCTGTTAGGGACTAAATGGAATATAACAAACCTGGGAATTTCAATACGTGTTAGGATGTTATTCATTTAGATATATTATAGAGTGAGAGAGAAGTAATAAGAATTTCTGTTTTAACAGTCTCTTTTCTTGAATCTCCTGTCAAAGAATGCATCCCTCTTGAGAAAGTATCTCATGGAAGCAGAGCAAAGACAGTATCAGTATGAAATAATAAAGGTGGCAGTCCCTTATTTAACCTAGGCAAAACCCTATGGCAAGTCAACCCACCTTATCTGTGCTTCTGCCTATTTTTAAATATTCAAGATTTGGGGATCCCTGGGTGGCGCAGCGGTTTAGCGCCTGCCTTTGGCCCAGGGCGCGATCCTGGAGACCCGGGATCGAGTCCCACATCGGGCTCCCGGTGCATGGAGCCTGCTTCTCCCTCTGCCTGTGTCTCTGCCTCTCTCTCTCTCTCTCTGTGCGACTATCATAAATATAAAAAATTAAAAAAAAATATTCAAGATTTGCAAAAAATTTGCTAGGAAACAGCAAATTATGTGAAGAACATCTCCCAGGCTTGTACACCATTCTCTGTCAGGGGAAAAAGCACCCTGTTCACCAATTTCTTGCTTAAATCATAGCTGTATATTTTGTATGATTTCAAGGAAGAGGATGTTACAAGTTCCATGTTTACTTCCAAATGATTCATGTTATTCCTGAAGATGAAAGAAACAGAGAGAGGCTTTACAGTATGTCATCTAAGAATACGGATTGTGGAACTAGAATTTCTGATTTTTGGTTTGAGCTCAGTGTGACCTTGCACAAATTCTTTAACTCTTCTGGGTCTCAGTTTGTTCATCTGTAAAAAATGATGGTGATATAGTCCCCATTTCACGAGGATGCATGCATTTTAAGAGTGTATTAGCAGCACTACAAATTTTGTTATTGTTTTTTTATATTGGGTAGGTTAATGTTTCATATTTTCTTGAAAATATGGAAAATAATTGCATCAGAAAACCTTTTTTATTTACATTCCACCAAAGGGTTATTGGGGACTGTGAAATTTAAACTTTAGAGTCTTACACACCACAGGAAAATATTTAAAGTGTTTATCAACATATCTTCTGGTATAATCAGCAACCACAGAAATACAAACTATTAATAGAGAATATTATTAAAGATTATATGCCTCAGATTGGACAGCCTAGAAAAAAATGGATAAATTCCCAGAAAAATATAATCTACCAAAACTAAAGCAGGAAGAAATAGAAAACTTGAACATGCTGTTTACCAGCAATAAATTGGATCAGTAATCAAAAATCTCCCAACAAACAAAAGTCTAGGACCAGACACTTCACAGGCAAATTCTACCAAACATTTAAAAAGTTAATACTCATTCTTCTCACACTATTTCAAAAAATAGAAGAGGGAAAACTTCCAAATTCATTCTATAGGGCCACTGTTACCCTGATTACAAAACCAGATAAAGACATCACAAAAAAAGAGAGAGAAAGAGAGAGAGAGAGAGAACTATAGGTCAATATCGCCAATGGCCATAGATGCAAAAGTCCTTAACAAAATACTAGCAAACCAAATCCAACAATACATTAAAAAAAATCATTCACCACAGTCAAGTGGGATTTTTCTCCCAGGATGTAAGGGTGGTTCAATTTTTGCAAATCAATCAACATGATACATCACATTAATAAGAGAGGATAAAAACTATATGAGCATTTCAATAAATGCCAAAAAAAAGCATTTGACAAAGTACAACATCCATTCATGTTAAAAAAAAAACCCTCGACAAAGTAGGCTTGGATGGAACATACCTCAACATAATAAAGGCCTTATATGAAAAATCCACAGTAAACATCATACGCAACGGGTAAAAACTGAGAGCTTTTCCCCTAAGATCAGGAACAAAACAGGGATGCCCACTCTCACTACTTTTATTCAACATAGTACTGGAAGTCCTAGCCACAATGATCAGAAAATAAAAAGAAATAAAAGGTATCAAAATCAGTAAGGAAGAAATAAAACTTTTGCTATTTGTGGATGACATGATACTATATGTAGAAAACCCTAAAGACTCCACCAAAAAGCTACTGGAACTGACAAATGAATTCAATAAAGTCACAGGATACAAAATCAGTGTGCAGAAATCTGTTGCATTTCTATACACTAAGAATGAAACAGCAGGAAGAGAAATTAAGAAAAGAATCCCATTTACAATTACACCAAAAATAATAAGATACCTAAGAATATAAACTTAACCAAAGAAGTAAAAGACCTGTACTCTGAAAACCATAAAACATTGATGAGACAAACTGAAGATGACACAAAGAAATGGAAAGACATCTCATGTTTATGATTGGAAGAACAAATATTGTTAAGATGTCTATACTACCCAAAGCAATCTACACATTTAATGCAATCCCTATCAAAATACCAGTAGCATTTTTCACAGAAATAGAATAAAGAATTCCAAAATCTTGTATGAAACCACAGAAGACCCTGAATAGCCAAAACAACCTTGAAAAAGATATCACAATTCCAGACTTCAAGTTATATTGCAAAGCTGTAATAATCAAAATGGTATAGCATTGGCACAAAAATAGACACATAGATCAACATAACAGAGTAGAAAATCCAGAAATAAACCCACAATTACATGGTCAATTAATTTTCAACAAAGTAGGAAAGAATATCCAATGGGGAAAGGACAGTCTTTTCCACAAATTGTGCCAGGAAAACTGGTCAGCTACATGCAGAAGAATGAAACTAGACCACTTTTTTATACCATATACAAAAGTAAATTCAAAATGGATTAAAGACTTCAATGTGAGGCCTAAAACCACAAAAATCCTAGAACAAAGGGGACAGTAATTTCTTTGACATGGGCCATAGCAACATTTTTCTAGATATAGTCTCCTGAGGCAAGGGAACAAAAGCAAAAATAAACTATTGGGACTACATAAGAATAAAAAGCTTCTGCACAACGAAGGAAACAATCAACAAAAGTAAAAGGCAGCCTACTGACTGGGAGAAAATATTTGCAAATGACATATCTGATAAAGGGTCAGTATCCAAAATATATAAAGAAGGGATGCCTGGGTGGTTCAGCAGTGGAGTGTCTGCCTTTGGCTCAGATCTTGATCCTGGGATCCAGGATCGAGTCTCACATTAGGCTCCCTGCATGGAACCTGCTTCTCCCTCTTCCTTTGTCTCTGCCTCTCTCTCTCTCTCTCTCTCTCTCTCTCTCTCTCTCTGTCTCTCTCTGTGTCTCTCATGAATAAATAAATAAAATCTTAAAAAAAAAAACCCACAATATATAAAGAACTCATATACGGGATCCCTGGGTGGCGCAGCGGTTTGGCGCCTGCCTTTGGCCCAGGGCGCGATCCTGGAGACCCGGGATCGAGTCCCACATCAGGCTCCCGGTACATGGAGCCTGCTTCTCCCTCCGCCTGTGTCTCTGCCTCTCTCTCTCTCTCTATGACTATCATAAATAAATACAAAAAAATTAAAAAAAAAAACAATTAGAACTCATATACCTCCCAAAAAACAAATAATTCAACTTAAAAATGAGCAGAAGACATGAACAGACATTTCTCCAAAGAAGACATACAGATGGCCAACAGACACATGAAGACATGTTCAACATCACTCATCATAAGATAAATGCAAATCCAAACTACAATGGGATATTACCTCACATCTGTCAGGATGGCTAAAATCAAAACCACAAAAAAACAACAGGTGCTGGTGAGGATGTCAAGAAGGAACACTTAGGGATCCCTGGGTGGCGCAGCAGTTTGGCGCCTGCCTTTGGCCCAGGGCGCGATCCTGGAGATCCGGGATCGAGTCCCATGTCGGGCTCCCGGTGCATGGAGCCTGCTTCTCCCTCTGCCTGTGTCTCTGCCTCTCTCTCTCACTGTGTTCCTATCATAAATAAATTAAAAAAAAAAAAAAAAAAGAAGGAACACTTAGCACTGTTGGTGGGATTGCAAATGATGCAGCCACTCTGGACAACAGTATGTTGGGTCCTCAAAAAGTTAAAAATAGAACTATCCTATGATCCAGTAATCATAGTACTCGGTATTTACCCCCAAAATACAAAAACTCGAATTCGAAGGGATAAATGCACCCCTATGTTTATTGCAGCATTATTTACAATAGCCAAATTACGGAAACAACCCAGATGTCCACCAATAGATGAATGAATAGAGAAGAGACAATATACATATGCGATAGAATATTATTCAGCCATAAAAAAGAATGAAACCTTGCCATTTGCAACAACATGGGTGGAGCTAGAGAGAAATATGCTAAGGGAAATAAGCCAGTCAGAGAGAGAAATACCATGTAATTTCACTTGTATGTGGAATTTAAGAAACAAAACAAGTAAAGGGGAAAAGTAACAAACTGAGAGACTCTTAACTATAGAGAACAGCTAATGGTTACTAGAGGGGAGATGGGTAGGGGGATGCATGAAACAGGTGATAGAGATTAAGAGTACACTTGTGATGAGCACAGGGTGTTGCATGAAAGTGGTTTTTTAAAAAAATATTTTATTTATTTATTCATGAGAGACACACATAGAGAGAGAGAGAGAGAGAGAGAGGCAGAGACAAAGGCAGAGGGAGAAGCAGGCTCCATGCAGGGAACCCAGCGTGGGACTTGATCCCGGGACTCTAGGATCACACCCGGGGCCGAAGGCAGGCTCTAAACCGCTGAGCCACCCAGGGATCCCCATGAAAGTGTTTAATAACTATATTATGTACCTGAGACTAATATAACACTATATGTTAACTATATTGGAATTAAAATAAAAGCTTAAAATAAAAAATGCTATGCCAGGGCTCCTGGGTGGCTCAGTTGGTTGAGTGTTGAAGGAGAGTGAGTAAAGCGATAGAAGTGTATCAAGCAAGGATGCAGAAAAAGTTCTCAGGAGTGGCAACAGGGTTGCCAATGGGGGTCTCCACTGACAGTCTTTTACTGGCCAGGGAGCTTGTGGCCTTATCATTCTTGTGCTGTCTTGGTTTGAGTAAGGACTGGTGATAACATCTTTATGGCTTACTTCTTTTTAGGGTCACAGGTGACTGTCATAAAAAAGACACCCACCCCACCCACACCTAGGGCAGGGTGGTCGTTGTTCCCTTATCTCTGGTTTCCTTAGACTTCAGCATTTTTGGGATTTCTGTGAGCCTGCTCCCAGAGCCCCCTCCCCATCTCTCCCTACCTAGCCCTGCCTGTCTCTTACTCAGAATGGCAGAGATCATAAACTGAGAATAGATAGAAAACAAACAGGACAACATGAGAAAAAAAAAAAAAAAACACACACACACATAAAACATATCCTTTGGTGCATAGAAGCATGATAGCATGCCCAATAAAATCCCTTCAAGCAAAAAATATTACAATACAATATTACAATACAATAACGTGGGGCAAGGAAAATGTTCACAGTGCAGAAGGAACTATGTGAAATTTTGACTGTTGAGGAAGAACCTGCTTATCTGCTATTAAAAAGAATATTGGTGAGTATTGAGAGGCTGCAGAGTTGACATGCTACTCAGAGCTGAAACATTTTAAAGAGTAGTGAAACTGTTTCATTGTTTATATTTACAATATGGTAGAAATTATATTCTTTGTAATTATTAAATTTGTGATTTAAACATTAGATTACACATAAGCAGATGGGGGAATATACAGTTTTTCAAAATTCTTTTTCAAAGTATCTGAGTGAAAAAGTTGAAGACCATTTCTCAAGCACATAAAAACTTTCTACACAAACAGTGATTCAAGGTATTCGATGAAGTCTAAACAACCCTATGAAAGAGCTTCACTTGCAAATCCAAGGATAACTGTTTCCATCAGGGGGCCAGCTTGTGGGAAGATGGGTCAGAGACATGGACCATCTAGGTCTGTATTTCACAAAAGATTGTGCTTCTCTTTATGTTATTTTCTGATAAGCAACATGTCATAGGAAAAGGCAGTTTTGTGACTCCTTATACAGACGAGAACTCTCCTGGAATCGAGGATTCAGAAAGAGAATCCAGACTCTTGTCCAGCCAGTTTGGAGAAGGGCACAGTGAGGTTGGGAGACAGGGAGTGAACTCAGGAATTTCCTAAATAAAACTTTCAGCACAAGAGAAGGAAGGATTTCACATCTGTACTAGGTGTTTACAAATTGCCTATTTTACATAAGTGCTTGGTTCCAGAAATTCCTTACACTGTGATGATGTCTTACTCTGCAAAACAGACAAAAGTTCTAAGCCTTCAGCCTCTGTGTGTTCTTTCCTTCATAGTCCTCAGAACTGACTCTCCAAAAGGCCACTCAAAAATGACCTCTGGGGACGCCTGGGTGGCTCAGTGGTTGAGCGCTTGCCTTTGGCTCAGGTCATGATCCCGAGGTCCAGGATCGAGTCCCACATCAGGCTGCCTCATTTATAAAATGGAGACAACAGTAGCACTGTGTATTAGGGTTGTTGGACACCAGCACAGGCTCCAACTGACCAGATGGGATAAGAGGTGTTGTGCCCAGATTGCGAATCCGAGAAACCACCAAGGAGCTGACACCGATGCAAGCACACGAGGGTTTATTTACAAGCTCGAGCTTGGGTCCAAGTGCACCGACACAGTGGAGCAGGGACTTGGACCTCGAAGTGGGTTACAGCTGGGTTTTTTATAGGCTGGTCTAGGGAATTTTCAGAAGGGGGGGAGGAATTTCTCAAGTTCTGTTTACATTTTGATATGGGGCTTTCAAGGGCATTGAGCTCTGTTCTCATTCTAATATGGGGCTTTCTACCATGGGCGTGGGCTCTGTTGTCTTTCTGATATGGGATTCCCTGCCGAGGACATTGAGGACATTCACAGTTTTTCCTATAAAGTTCAGCTCTTATTCACAGGGGCCTAAGATGGCTGTACTTGTGCTAATGCTAAACTTTAGGTGGGATGGCTTTGATTTTTCTCTGCCTCCACAGAGGGAGCTCAAGAGAGACCTGCTTGAAGGACCTGAGTCCTTTCTCCACATGACCATTAGGAGATATGAATTCCCCTCAGAGAACAAATGGGAAAGAAGTGGAGGGGAGACTCCTTGAAATGAGAAAAACAACACTGGGGGTGAGGAGCCACTGCACTTCATATGGGCTGAATATTAACCTAAAAGAGTCTTCTGAGAGTTTTTCTTTTTCTTTTTTTAACTTTTAAATTAAGGCTAACATATATGCAGTAAAATGTGCAAAGTGGCACAAGTATTCAAATTGTTGAATTTCGGGATCTCTGGGTGGCTCAGTGGTTGACAGTCTGCCTTTGGCCTAGGGTGTGATCCTGGGGTCCCGGACTGAGTCCCACATCGGGCTGCCTGCATGGAGCCTGCTCTGCCTGTGTCTCTGTCTCTGTCTCTGTCTCTGTCTCTCTCTCTGTGTCTCTCATAAATAAATAAAATCTTAAAAAAAAAAAGACCCACAAATTGTTGAATTTTAACCAATGCATGTACTTATATATCCTCCATCCAGACCCAGCTGTGAAGTATTCCCATTATAAATGTAGTCACCATCTGTCAGCATACAATGTTCTTATAATATTATTGATCATATTCTCTCTGCTGTACTTTTCATCTCTGTCACTTGTTTTATTACTAGAAATTTGTATCTCTGAATCTTCCTTATCTAATTTCTTCTCTGACAACCATCAGTTTATTCTCCGTATTCAAGAATGTTTTTGGGGTGCCTGTCTGGCTCAGTCAGTTGAGCATCTGACTCTTGATTTCGGCTTAGGTCATGATCCCAGGTTTGTAATATCAAGCCCTGCATCAGACTCTGTGCTCAATGCAGTCTGGTAAGATTCTCTCTCTCCCTCTCCCTCTGACCCTCCCCCACTTATGTTCTCTCTCTCTCTCAATAAATAAATAAAATCTTAAAATAAAAAGAATGTTTTTGTTTGTTCATTGTTGTTTTTTTTTATATTCCACTTGAAATTGTATGGTATTTGTCTTTCTCTGTGTGACTTATTTTGCTTAGCATAATGCCCTCTAAGTCCATCCATGTTGTTACAAATGGCAAGATCTCATCGTTTATTACAGGTAAGTAATATTCATACACATATATACATATATATATCTTCCTTATCCATTCATCTATGAATAGACACTTGAGTTGTTTCCATATCTTGGCTATTTTAAGTAATGCTGCAATAAACATAGGGGTGCACATATCTTTTGAAATTACTGTTTTCCTTTTCTTTGGATAAATATCCTGTATTGGAATTACTGGTAGTTCTATTTTTAATTTTTTGAAGAAACTTCAAACTATTTTCCACAATGGCTGAACTAATTTACATTCCTACCAACAGTGCATGAGGGTTCCCTTTTCTCCACATCCTTGCAAACACTTGTTATTTCTTAACTTTTTGATACCAACCATTCTGACTGGTGTGAGGTGATATCTCATTATGATTTTTTTAAAGGATTTTATGTATTTATTCATGAGAGACACAGAGAGAGGCAGAGACACAGGCAGAGGGAGAAGCAGGCTCCCGGTAGGGAGCCTAATGTGGGACTCAATCCCTGGACCCCAGGATCACACCCTGAGCCGAAGGCAGACGCTCAACCACAGAGCCCCCCGGGCGTCCCTAGAAATCAGTATTAGGGAGAAAATCTCATCTTGAAGGTAAAGGCACCTTTATGCTTTCCAAACCCCCAGCTGTCATGCAACAGGGACTCACTGAGCTTAGACCAGGTAAGTTTCTTCCTCCTTCCTACTGCTCTAAAAATGAAACTTACCCGAGAAAACCATGATTCTGCTCCTCTCAGGCTCAGAGGACAGGTCTCCTCATATCTGAAAATTTTGCTGTCCCTGTTTTGCTTTCCTCCTTATCTCCTCCGGAAAGGAAGTGGGCCAACTATCCTCTTTCTTCCCCTAACACCACCACATGCCTTCCTCCAAGCAGAACTGCACTCTCCCACCTCTCTCAGTCCTAAATAACCACACTGATCCCCCAAACATTGCTCCTTCAAAGGGAGAAGAAGCCCAGAAACACTGGCCTCCTTTACCTAGTAGCAGCTGTAAACGCCACAGCTATACTCAGGTGGAGAAAAAGAAGACAGAATGTGGTTCCCAGGAGTCCAGCTCTCCCAGCTCCTGGCTTCCCACCATCCACTGCTCTCCTCCCAAGACTGGCTCCTGGCCAGCCTTCACCTCTAACCGAGAAACTTCATTTCCCATTGAGACCTGAAGCATCTGATCCTTAACTGTCCCCATCTGCAGCTCATTTTTTGCTTTGGGCCCCAGAAAATCTCCCAGGTGATTATTTCAAGATAAGGAGAAGAAAGCGCTCTTCCATCTTCTGGTTCCTTTGACTTCCTGGCATCTAGTAGCTGAATTACTGGTTTATCAAAAAGAACAATATGCAGACCACAGAGAGTCTAAAGGAGTTGGGGTCCTGTGTATTAGGCATCATGTCCCCAAATTCTTATTCCTTTTCTAGAAGCAATGATGATTACATTTTTTGCCCATTTCTATGAAATTCATTACTGGTTCCATTCTTCAGACCACAATGCTGATCCCACGTTTCTCTTGAAGCAAATCCATTTCATCTCCCCCAGACAAGTGCTTGATCAGGGGGCAGAGACTGAGTCTCATCTCCCTGAGTATCCTGGATTGAAGAAACTGATTAATGCATGTTTTATAATGAACCAGAAGATCCTAGTTTTAATTCATCCTCAAGTCCAAATCAGTACAAGGCCCACATCTAAAGGTAATGCAAGTGATGATATTTCCTCCACAAATGCTGTCTAATTTCAAATTGTTAGCCTTAATAATCCCTGAGGATGCCCCTCAAGATCTTGTACTATTCCTGGTCTCTCTAACTCCAGACTCTTCCTCCTCCCACACTGGCACTGAGACTGACCCCCAACACTGCCACCATGGCAGGCCCTTCCTTCCCCTCTCACACATTCTACTGTTAGAGTAGGAGCTACCACTGAAATGGAAACAACCACTTCTTCCCAAGGCATAGCCACCACTACCTCTGTTTTAGTTACCACTAACCCTAGAACAAAATCTAGTATTCCTGTGTCAGAGAAAATCAACACTGAAACAGAAACCATCTTGATTGGCCTACATGCCACTGCCACTGAAGTGGGCATTAGTACTTCTGTGCAAGGTACAAACACTTCTTAAACAGACACATCTACTCTCATCTCAGGTACCACTATCACTGGGATAGGCATCACTTCTTCCTTTGAAGTCTCACCCACTAAGGAAAAAGGCACAACCACTACTGCTCAAATTCAGCCCCCACTGAAATACCATTAATCTTGTCCATCTCAATCACCATCAGCTCTAGAACAGAATCAGACACTCCTATTTCAGACAAGGCCAGCACTAGGACAAAAATGGTCACCTCTGACCGAGGCACAACTACCACGAAAACAAGTATAACTTTTGCCCAAAGCATAAGCATTTAAGTCCCAAATGCACCCACCCTCATCACAGGCACCATCATCATTGGAAAAGGAACACCCACCTCTGCTCAAGGATCAGCAACCATGGAGACAGGTGTAGCAACTTCTGCTTCAGGTGCAAGTCACCCTTGGAATAGGCACAACAATCTTCACAGTCCTAAGCACAACCACCATGGAAGCTGGCACAACTTTCATCCAAGGCACACCCACTCGTGTATCAGGCACATCATCCTCATCCCATATACCACCATTCCATTCACATTATTTTCGAAACAGGTACCATCACTTCTTCCCAAGAATCAGCTACTGCTGAAATAGGATCAGTCTCTCCAGTCCAATGTTTAACCGTTACCAAAGTAGGCATAACTACCCCGATCCTGAACGTACCCATTGTGGGAGAAAGCATAACCACTTTGGTCCAGGACACAACCACCCTGGACTGGGTACCTCTCTCCTTACTGTATACAGCACTATGATCAGAACAGGAACCACGACCTTTGCCTTTTTAGCCTTTGATCATCTGGTACTGAACAAGGAACATCAGCCTCTGATTGAGCAGACAACTGTTGGAGCAAGCACATCCCTAAACCCAGATCCAACCATCATGAGAAAGGACAGCCTCCTCCAACTCAGTCACCACAAGCTCTGTCCCAGGTAATACCAGCTTTGGAAGATGAAAACCTTCCCTGGCTCAGGCAACAGCACCCATGGGAATAGTGTGGACACTGCTTTCTTAAGGACAATCTGTACTAGAACAGAGACTGCCACCTATGTCTAGGCACCAACTGTATTCCTATGGCTGGAATATCATACTCTGCCCTGGGCACAACTCCCACTGAGATTGGCACAACCGTTCCTGCTTCAGGCACCACAGCCAAGGGACCTGCCTCTATCTGTCATGACAATTGTAGAATAGGATCTATCCTCAAAATAATCACCACTGTTGGATTCACTGAGAGCACTCATGAAGCAGACCAAGTCCTTTCCAGTATACACACAGTACGAACCACACTCCAGAGGCTGTGGTAAAACCAAGATATTTATAGTCTTGGGCACATCCTCATTTCTCTGACTTCGGCTGCAGCTGCTGTCATTCTGGTAGAACTTGGATTTTACCTAGTGAGTATTTGTCACTGGTTAATGAGGAGGCTCTTGGTAGCAACAGATCATGGGTTAGAAGATATGTGTGGAATGCATGGACATTTAAAGTCTCATAGTTAGGGGCGCCTGGGTGGCTCAGCGGTTTGGTGCCTGCCTTTGGCCCAGAGCATGATCCTGGAGTCCCAGGATCAGGTCCCGCATCGGGCTCCCTGCATGGAGCCTGCTTCTCCCTCTTCCTATGTCTCTGCCTCTCTCTCTCTCTCTCTCTCTCTCTCTCTCTCTGTCTCTCATGAATAAATGAATAAAATCTTAAAAAAAAAATAAAGTCTCATAGTTAGAAATAATAAATGGTAAAGATTGTTAGAACAAAAAAAAGAAGGACATTCAGAGACAGAAAGCATTGTTTTTGTAGAGACAGGGTGGGAAGAGTAAAGCAGAAAACAAAAAGAGAGATGGAGAAAGGAGATAAAAAATAGGGGAGGGGAGGGACACCTGAGTGGCTCAGTGGTTGAGCGCATGCCTTTGGCTCAGGTCATGATCCTGGGATCCTGGGATCAAGTCCCACATTGGGCTCCCCATGGAGCCTGCTTCTCTCTCTGCCTGTGTCTCTGCCTCTCTCTGTGTGTGTTCTCATGAATAAATAAATAAAATCTTTTTAAAAAATAGGGGAGAGGAGGTTGAAGGAGTCTAGAAGAATATAGAGACAAGGAATATAGAGACAAGGAATAGGGGGAACAAAACTCTAAAATTCCCAAAATTTAGCACCAAAAGGAGCCTTTTCCGATGCAAAGGAGAGGAGAATTAAGTGTCCTACACTGGCTTCCCTTTGGGTTCTACCCTTTAATCCAGTTGTGCTCTCCAAGAGCACAGTCCTTGCCCTTTAATGTTTCTATCTCACTGAGGGTGTATCTTCTTAAAAGAGTTGAACTAGGTTGGCACACAAAAACCTATGGCCCTTATCAAGGCAGACTAACAGGAGTAATCCAGAGAGGACAGGAGACAAAAGGCTAACAGTCTCCCTGATGAAGTGCTGAGTTTGCAGAGCTCAGCCAGGGCTCCCGGGCTCTCCAGCATTCCTCCTTAGGGCTGAGAGAGCCGCATTCAGTCCCAGATTGCATTCTGCATGCACATATTCATCAGGACTTTCTGTCTTGTTCCAGTGTATTTACTTCTCGTTTTGAATTTTTATGCCATATCTCTTGTTATAGAGAGATTATTTTCTACAACATGTGGAAAATAGCAGGGTGTAAACGATGAAGACAACTCAGACCATAAATGGTTTCTTTACTTTTAGACTCTTCCATCTGGACAGCATTATATACAGACTCACATCTACTAGTCTTCTCCTAAATGTGCTGACATGCTCTTATTTAAGACCAAGACATAATATCAATAATAATGGCAGGTAATGTTTACCAAGCACTTACTCTGTTCCAGGGACTGTGTGAGTATTTTCCATGTGCCATTTCATTTTCTTCTTTCAACAACCCTGTAGGGAAAAAAATGTGCTATTATTATCTACATTTCATATACAAAGACACTATTCAAATCTCATATACAAGAAGGCATAGACAGGTAAGTCACTTACTGAAGGGCACACAGCAGACTTAGATCTCAACCCAGGATTTTTAAAATTCAGGAACCCATGCTTTTAACTGCAAGGTTATATGATGAATTTCAAGACTGTAGGTTTTCCAGATCAGTTAGTCTCCCAAACATACATTTCTTTAGTTAATATGATGACTGATTTCTGCACTTTGATGGGTCCATCCCCTGAATTTGGGAGATTGATTGTTTTTGTTTTCAGAATTCTACTATATCAATATGGCACAATAAGTGAGAATTTGTAGGCACAGTAAAGTCGTTATTTTATGTTATTTTTGCTATCCAATTTTGCTAAAGAATAAAACAGCAGTGATATGAAGAGACACAGAGAAAGTAAAAAGAGATTTTTTTTAATTGTTTTCCTAAAAAGTTAAAGTCTGTGACTTTAGTCAACCAGGAGGCTATGAAATGGGAAAGAAAGATTAATTTCTTAAAGTATTTACCTTTTTTCCTTTTAGAGGGATACTCTTCTGTCCCTGAGAAACATTAGCACATATTACATCCATGACCTAGGCCTGGGTTAATTGTCCTGCAGCTTCAACAATAAAATGAGCTATGGAGGGCCTTGGTTTTGACCATGAGGAAGCTATAACGCAGGCCATGAATGGAGCCACAATCATGAATGTGAACACAGAATAAATCGTGAAGTACTCACAGAGGAAGTCAGGGTGGAAGCCACAGATATGGGACCATGATAGAAGTCATGTTAATGACAATCACATACAGACCTTAGAGGAAGTCTGTTAAGAGGGCATTGCCATAGCCACTGAAAATGAGAGACATTCTAAGGGGTCACCTTATGAAAGGAGAGGGTCATGGAGGAGAAGAAAAAGAGTTATAATGGGGGAGTAAGTCAAGATGTGGGACCAGAATGTTCCCAGGGAATGGCCTTAGGTCATGGCATAACTCAAGAACAGAACCAAGTAAAGTCAATATCTGACTGATGAGGCTACAGCTCAAGTAGAGTGTGCTTTTGAATGATGACATGGTTTACAAGGCTTAGAAACGACCTTAAGTAAATGCATTCTCTGCACTCTCCCCATAACTCAGAATCTCAAGATCAAAGAGGTTGCTGGCTCTTGATAGGGGTGAGAATGGGCACAGTGACTGCACAAAGCACAGCTGCTTTCCCATTCTCCCTCCACTCAGGTCATTCCAGTACCCTTCAGAGCTTAACTTTGTCTTTGAGAAGTCTTCTTTTCTTCTTTTGTGTCTTCCTCAGATGTTATATGACTGAGAGGAAAATGACTAGACACTCTAAGGAATAAAAACTCATTAATGCATGTGGTATCCAGATGAAATGCTTAGCTTTTAGTTTTTGTCTGTTTTGCTCTTGTCCTTTGTTTCTGAGTGATTGCCTGTGCCATGCTGTGTGCTAAGTGGTTTTACATACACCTACATGTAGTCCTCACAACAACCTATGAAGTCCAGATTATAATCCCCATTAAGAAGATGAGATAACTGAAACTCAGAAAAAGAGCTAATAAGTGAGCAAGATTTCACTGTAAGACAAATTCTCTAACTCCAATTGGTTCCAGAGGGAAAAAAATTTTCTATTTAGAAGTTTTGTAAGGATTCTTACTCTTAGAGCAGAGTGCTGAGATTCCAGAAGCAACTTGTTACTGATCACACCACTCATCCATCCTCTACATGCAACTTCCCATTGCAGACAATAGGCAGATGAACTTCCAAGACATCCTAGAATCTAGATTCCTGACCCCTCCCCACTCAACACCTCATTTTCTACCGCAGCTCATTCTCTTCCAGCTTCTAGGACGTAGTCATTCACCGTTCTTTCATACCTGGGGTATAAACTCTCAACACAAATTTATTTGTTTTGTTTACTGGAGTACAGTGTCCAGTACATAGTGGGCAATCACTAAATATTTGTGGGATGAATCCCCAACCATCTCTTGCTTCTCAGCTCACTTCCATCAAGCTTCATATGCCATAAATATTCTTTCATTCAAATGTCTAATGATCTGAAATGGTTCCTCTGCCAGGAAGCCTTGCCAGATTTTTGGAGGGAGTGGAGACAGTTTGTTTTGCTTACATAGAATATAAAGTTAAAATTTCCATAGGGTCTACTCCCAATTTGTTTGCCATGAACTGTGGATGAAGTAACTATCAATCCCCTTAGCTCACTACTGTCTGTTTTGTTCTCCTTGTTCAGCTGTCTTTGTGTCATTTCTGTTGGCCTCATCCAAGTGTCTAAACGAAATTGTACCACAAGGTCTCAGTTCTCCAGCATATTGGCAGTGTTTTCCTTTTTTTTTTTTTTTTTTTTTGGCAGTGTTTTCCTTGATCATTCAGCTTATCCAGCATATAGTATTGATGGGAAGAAGCAGCTGAAGTTCACTAGGGTGTAAAATTTCCTATGAGCTCTTCAAAAATAAGGGAGGAAATCCCTATGAAGGGGGTTGGAAACAAGAACATTCTTCTCCAGTTGTCATTACCCCCTGTAAGTCCTATCCAGTGAAATTTAACAACCAGTTTTCTGTGGTACAAATGCTCCCACCATGGCTGATTTCAAGCTAATCAATGTGGCATCACTGAGCATGAGGTTGAGAAGAGATGTGCACACACCATTATATACTATTATATATACAAATATGCTATTTCCACCAGACAGATACAATAAAGGTACATGACTTCATGGGTATAGTAATGTAGTATAATAATTGGGAAATAATGACTTTTGAGTATTTTTACCATTGCTTTAAATGTAATTTAGTTCATTGTAAGCTAATATAATGTTTAATGATGGCTGTGTTGCAAAAACTGCTGAAAATTTAACAATTTAGGGCCCTTGAAGACAGGTATGCACTGATGCCAGTATACTACTGGTCTCATCTCCCCAGCAGCCCACAGCCCTTCCACCCACTACCTCCCTTGCCCCAGACTTTCCAAGTCTATCCTTGAGTCTCTCATCCCCCTGGATTCAATGAATTTTACATGCCTACTATAGGCTCAGCAGCTCTCAGAGGTCCAGTCCCCAGTTTCCATTCACACTAAATCTCACTTTATGTGTCCTTCCTGCTAAGTGCTGTTCATGAAGGCTTCCTTCTAACAGCCGGCCTCACTCTTACCCAGGCACTCAGACTTCTCATCCAGGAAATAAGGTCTTGAATTAGGATAGGTTTTCAGCCCCATCTCTGCCTCAGAGGGTGGGTCCCCATCCACTTTGACTACTTGATCCTCTTGAACTGTCCTACTTCCTGCTCTTCCCCAGGCCCTGCCTAATGGGATCATGTCATTCTCCACTTTTTTGTACCTCCTGACCTCTGCTTTGTACCCTCCTTTCTGAGTTCAAGTATTCTGCCTACAGCTGGAAAAACAACAAGCCACATACCCTGCCCTTGCCCAGCCCAGATGATACTATAAAGACTTTCTCTTAAAGATAAAGAGGCGACATTTTTTTTTTTTTTAAGATTTTATTTATTTATCCATGAGAGACACACAGAGAGAGAGGCAGAGACTCAGGCAGAGGGAGAAGCAGGCTCCACGCCGGAGCCGGATGCAGGACAGGATCCCGGAACTCCAGGATCACGCCCTGGGCTGGAGGCTGGCACTAAACTGCTGAGCCACCCAGGGATCCCCAAGAGGCAACATTCTATGGAGGAAACCACCAGCAACTCTACTCTGCAGCCCAGGTCCTCCTTCCTGTGGTTTTCTTCAGATTAAGGACCCATTCTTTGGAGACTCAAACTCCCAGCACTCCAGCCTCAGATCTTCACTAATCTCTCAAGATCCTCCATTGTTTTGTTTTTTCCCCCTTTTCCTTCTAGGTCTTAGTTATATCTGGGACTTGAGAGCCCTCCTCTCTAGGCTTCACAGGCAGATTATCTCAAGATGAAGGAAAAGTATTTTCCTTGCATGCTGGCTGTTGTTTCACCTTCTTCTACTTTTAGGAAATGGTGAGTGATTTTGTTTAAAAAAGGATATTCTTAAAAAAAAAAATGATATTCTTGGAGTTTGAATAGAATTTGGGGAAAATTTTGACAACTCTTGAGATGCACACTTTGTCTTGTTAGTTCCCATTTTCCAAAAAGGGGTAAAGGCCATTATTTTGCTCTCTTCTCTCCAAGTCAACTCAACATTTATTCTCTATTCTTTTCCCAGTAGCAGCTCTTCTGCACAGAAGCCTGGCCTATTTCCTCTGTCACAAGTTAATCTCAAATGGAGATACATTAGAGTTGGCAGAGATCTTAAAGTTAATATCTGACCACTCACAGTAGGCAGGGATCCATCTCCAATATCTATGACAGCAGTTGCCAAGCCTCTAATTGAATATGTCAGGAATAATGCTGTTCCACACTTGCATAGCTCTAATTTTTTCTAGAATTTGCTCCACCATAGCTTTGGCTCATTTGTTTTATGCCCTTGAATAACACAAAATAAATCTATTCTCTCTCTACAAGCCAGATTTGCATCTCGATGTCTCACTTAGTTTCTCTCTTAACTGGACATATAGGCATATGGGAGACCAAGTTGTTATTGGGATGGAAAATAAGAGATAGAGGTAGGCATGAGATAGGGGGGAAAAGCATGGCCTCATACTGACTTTAACTCACTAACCAAGGAGGTTTAGTCCCTTTCCTGCATCCTGGGATATCTTATCTATTTGAGGTACACGTGGCTAGTTCTTTGCTAGACTAAGTACTAAGTACATTTGGGAACCCTTAATGGGTGGGTCCCAAACTGTCATATGCATAAAAATTACCTGATAGTAGTAAAAATGCCCATTACTGTCCCTCCCCAAACTAATTACCTTTGACTATCTTTCTCCTAGAAAAAGGGTACAATTCTTTTTGGAGAGCACCTCAATATGTACACACAGTCCTACTTTCTCTTTTACATTCTTTATCTGGTGAGTATCATGAATAGTCAGAGGAGGAATAATACCAACCTCCTGGGACCCAGGTCACATGACTCCCCAATATCTTGGATGTGTAATAATATATGGGCTAAGGACTGACTGCGTCAGACTACCTTGGGTTTTTTTTTTTTAAGATTTTATTTATTTATTCATGAAAGACACAGAGAAAGAGAGAGGCAGAGACACAGGCAGAGGGAGAAGCAGACTCCTTGCAGGGAGCCTGATGCAGGACTCAATCCCAGGACCCTGGGATCACAACCTAAGCTGAAGGCAGACACTCAATCACTGAGCCACCCAGGCATCCCCTGCTAGCTATTTTAACCTGGGACTACTTGTTTAACTTCTCTAAACAACCATCCATCCCAGAACAACTCCACAATCCAAGTGGATGACAGTTACAACCACTCATCCTGGAACAACCCCACCATCCACTGGGATGATTGCCACAACTATCTACTCTGAAACAACCCTACTATCCAATGGGATGACAGTCAGGGCCACCTGTCTTGGCACAAACCTATCATCCAGTGGAAAGACTGTCACCACCACCCATCCCAGCACGACCTCACTATCCATTGGATGACAGGGCATAACCACACATCCCAGCACAAATGCACTATCCAGTAGAGCAATTGTAACAACTACTCACCCCAGCACAACCCCACCATCCAGCGAGAACATCACAACCAACCCCCTGGAACTACCACACTATCCAGTGAGAACATCACAACCACCCAGCCTGGACCAACCACACTATCCGGTGGAACTAACACAATAGCCATGGCCTCTAATGTCACAAGTGCAAGCACTACCCCTCTGTGGAATGAGGAAAAATGTAATAGATACTTCAGGCCATGGGAAATTGCTCTAATCATTCTAGTCTCCATCGCAGTGGCTGTGATTCTCTTCACTTGGCTCCTTTTCTGTCTTGTGAGTGTCTGATGTACAGGAAACTCTTTTTCTTTTTTTTTTTTTCTTTTTTCTTTTTTTTTTTTTTAATTTTTATTTATTTATGATAGTCACACAGAGAGAGAGAGAGGCAGAGACACAGGCAGAGGGAGAAGCAGGCTCCATGCACCGGAAGCCTGACATGGGATTCGATCCCGGGTCTTCAGGATCGCGCCCTGGGCCAAAGGCAGGCGCTAAACCGCTGCGCCACCCAGGGATCCCGGAAACTCTTTTTCTAAGAAAAAGAGAGCAGGAAAGTGATAAAGGAAGTATGGTAGAGAGAGCAGCGTCACTGTAGGGATAATAGAGAATGAGAAATCAGGAATTACAAAACAAGATCCAGAAATAGCATGTTAGAACCAGCAAGACAAACAGAAAAGTCAAGACATATTCAGAGGAAAATGATGAGAGGAAGATAGGATCTTAAAAAAAGCAATGGGAGGAGGAGTGCTGACAGGGAAAGAGGATGCTTGGGACTGGAGAGCCCTGGAGGAGGGGGTATAACTCAACCAATTCATCCTTTTGTTTACTAGAGAAACTCTCTGGGCCTAAGAAACCTCTTCAACACATCTCTACCACCCTCATGGCTCCAACCTTAGTCTACACTTCACAGCTATTATGGAGTCCATGCAGATCTGTGACTGAGTTCAAAGGAGACTACTCTTCCCCTGCAGTCATGGAACTGACTGGGAGACACCAATGGATCTGAGTAGCCCTGAAGGCAGAAGCATCACCAGGTGGAGGGAGGGAGCTGATCTGGATGTATGGGGGTCTGAGTGTCTTCCATAAGTCCCCAGGCTACTCCTACCGGCCCTGACCATCCTCCCTCCCCCTGGTTTTTCCTGACCATAAAACAGAGGCTGTAGATGTGACCGAATTATTGAATAAATGTGTCTAATACATGTGAAAGCCAGACTCTATGTGTTAGTGTTTATATGTTGCTGTGAATAGAGGTTCCCTGTATCTCAGACCCCTCTTTCCTGTATCCTTTCAGCTCTCAAATCCCTAGAGTGACATCCAGAGATTTTTATCTGTCCCATTTTCTTCCCTGTCCTACGTCCATCCCCTTGAGGCCTCTGGGTTGATGGAAGAATTCAATCAGGGAAAATGGGGGAAGGCAGGTATTGGACTTCACAGATTTATGTTGCACAATCAAAAAGTGAATGGACCTTAGAGCGTGAAGGGGTGGGGGCACTGCAAGGCAGAGAAGGACTTAGTTGTTAATGGGGCTATCCTTAGGCATGGCCACATTCGCTGGTCACTCATGTCTGCCCTGGGCTTGGACTCTACTGAAAAGACAGGTGTGAGTTGCCACCTTTTTCTTCTGTGGGCTTCCACCCCCAAGAGAGGTACCAGGTAAGGAGACCATGTTCCCAGTTTCTGCAAGGCGGGCCCAGCCTGCTTTGCCAGACCTTCCAGCAGGGACATGATGCCCAGGTGTCAGTGCCATGCTCTTAGTGAAGGACATAACCTTGTCAAGGCTTCTGGTGCAACTTGCTCCTAACACACATTCAACTAACCCTTCTCGGCTACAAAATCACTAGCCTTAACCCTGCTAACTCTCTTCAGCTTCTACAGTTCTCAATGCCTGGATCTTTGCCAGAGCCTTCTTAACAGAATCAAAGCTGTTCATGTACATTTTGTAACACTGTTAACAAAACAGTTTTAAAAGGCTATATAGAAGCCAAATTCAAAAGAATACATACTGTATGATTCCATTTGTATGAAATTCAAGCATAAACAGAACTAATCTATAATGACAGAGATTAGATCACTGAGTTCCCATGGGTGTGAGAATTTTTAGAAAGGGAAAATTTCTGGGTGATAGAAATGTTTTATATCTTGGCTGGTCTTTTGATTACACAGATAAATATATCTATCAAAACTCATCTAACTTAATACTTAAGATCTGTGCATTTCACAGTCTGTAAATTTTATCTAAACAAAATGATATGATAGAGTTGGTTTTTTGCCACATAATAATTTAATACTACATAATTTTTAAATACATTATACTACATAAATACTTTAAAGTTTTATCAAATAATAGTTTTATACTTGAAGGTAGTAACTAGTCAGTTATTTCCTCTTCAGTTTTAATAGTCCCCAGTCTTTTGTTTTAAAATAATTATCACAGGGCAGCCCCGGTGGCCCAGCGTTTTAGCACTGCTTTCGGCCCAGGACATGATCCTGAGTCCCAGGATCGAGTTCCACTTTGGGCTCCCTGCATGGAGCCTGCTTCCCCCTCTGCCTGTGTCTCTGCTTCTCTCTCTCTCTGTGTGTGTGTGTGCCTCTCATGAATAAATAAATAAAATCTTTAAAATAAATAAATACATAAAAAAATAAAATAATTATCACATTTCTCATTCATTTCTTCATTTATTCATTCACCATATTTACTGAGCACCTGCTGGGTGCCTGGTTCAGAAAAGTTGGGGAGATGAGGATAAATATGTAGGTCACCTTTAGTAGAGGAGAAAGACTTACAGACAGGTTAAGTTTAGGCCAATACATCAAGTACTACTAATTAAAGTAGCCCAGGAAAAAACATATAATTCAATCAAGGGAGGAAGAGCTGACTCACAGAAAATGGCTATGACTTGAATCATAAAGAGTTAGCAGGCATTTACAAGGAGGAAAAGGAGAAATGTCAAGCATGCAAGCACCTCATGCAAGAAGAGGTGTGGCACTGCCAGTGAATGATCAAAAGAGCTGTGGGCCCAGATAAGACAGCACAAGGGAAATGAAGCCAAATGGTTAACTGTGTGGTCTTAGAGGCCACACCAAGGAGGTGAGATTTCCTTCTATAACAATAGGAATTCAACAGATTGTTTTAAGGTATTGTGAGATGGAATATTTTTTCCAAGCAAGAACGCTCTGCCTGAGTGAGTAGGAAATAGAGGCTGGGAATCCAGTAAGGATTGGAATTCAAAGGCTCTTGTAATATACCAGCAAAGAAACAAACAAACAGATCCAAGGCCACAAGAACATGGAAATGGGAATCAAGAAGAAAAGAGGTGGGCAGCCCAGGTGGCTCCGCAGTTTAGTGCCACCTTCAGCCCAGGGCATAATCCTGGAGACCCGGAATCCGGTCCCACGTCAGGCTCCCTGAATGGAGCCTGCTTCTCCCTCTGCCTGTGTCTCCGCCTCTCTCTCTCTCTGTGTCTCTCATGAATAAATAAATAAAATCTTTTTTTTTTTTAAAGAGGCTTTTGCCTAGTAGTTTTTTAAAAATCCCCTTCTCCACACCCCATGGTGACTCTTGTCAAGAAGTCCTGTTTTAAGTAGGTCCTCCTCTAACAGCTATAGGCAATTTTCTTAAAATAATCAAATGATTAATTCTCTAAATTTTCTTTTTTCTTTAAAGATTTTATTTACTTTTTTAAAATTTTATTTACTTATTGAGAGAAAGCACAAGCAGGGACAGCAGCACAGGGAGAGGGAGAACCGGATGTCTGCTGAGCAGGGAGCATAACACAGGGCTTGATCCCAGGACCCTGAGATCATGACAGCCAAAGGCAGATGCTTAATTGACTGAACCACCCAGGTGCCCTAATTCTCTGAATTTTCTTATTGTCTTTAAACAATAATCAGGGGATCCCTGGGTGGTTCAGCTGTTTAGCGCCTGCCTTTGGCCCAGGGCGTGATCCTGGAGGCCCAGGATCAATTCCCGCATCGGGCTCCCTGCCTTGAGCCTGCTTCTCGTCCCTCTGTGCCTGTGCCTCTCTCTGTGTGTGTCTCTCATGAATGAATAAATAAAATCTTTAAAAAAAAAAACAAAAACAAAAAACCCCAATAATCAACATGTCTCCCTCCTGCCATAGCTACAGACTAGGGGAAAGGCAGAGGGGAGACTGAAGAATATCTTGTTGCTGGAGCACCTAGGTGGCTCAGTTGGTTAAGCATCCAGCTCTTAATTTTGGCTCAGGCCAAGATCTCAGGGTCATGAGATGGAGCCCCGTGTCCAGCCCCTCAGTGAGCCCCATGTCAGGCTCCCCACTCAACAGGCAATCTGCTTGAGATTCTCTCTCTTTCTCTCTCTCTCTCCCTCTGCCTCTCCCCTAGGCTCTCTGTCTAAAATAAATAAATAAAAATTTTAAATAATATCCTTATAGTCAAGAATATACTCAAGAAAATATATTTATTTATAAAAACTTTCATTTAAAATACTATATTCAAGAACATATCCAAGAGGGAATATAAATAATAGTGTAAGGGAATAGAAGGGAAGGGAGAAGAAATGTGTGGGAAATATCAGAAAGGGAGACAGAACATGAAGACTCCTAGCTCTGGGAAACGAACTAGGGGTGGTAGAAGGGGAGGAGGGCAGGGGGTGGGGGTGAATGGGTGACGGGCACTGAGGGGGACACTTGACGGGATGAGCACTGGGTGTTATTCTGTATGTTGGCAAATTGAACACCAATAAAAAATAAATTTATTATTAAAAAAACATTATTGAAAACAAAACAAAACAAAAGAACATATCCAAGAAAAATATTTTATTCTTGACTGATAATTGCAAATATTATTTCTATGGATAATATATAGATTATAGTAAAAACAATAAGGCTACAGACCATGTAGTTCCATTCATTCAACATTCTGGATATTGCAAAATTATAGAGACAGAAACCAGGTCTATTTTGCCAAAATCTGGGAGTCAAGGTAATCAGGTAGGGTTGACTATTAAGGAACAGCCGGGAAGGGGTTGGGGGTGATGGAATGTTTCAGTGTGCTGAAGACATGATTCTATCATTTATCAAAATCTATACAACTGTACCCTACAGAGAGTGAATTTTACTGTGTGGAAATTTAGCAAATCATCCAGGGTATGTGGGGAGAGGTGGAATGCAGACTCTGACAAATGAATCACATCACCACATCAAATGGGATAAGGAAGGAGTTGATCTAAGTAACTTTGAAAAACAGTGTTATAGGGACACCTGGGTGACTCAGTGGGTTTAGCGCCTGCCTTAGGCCCAGGGTGTAATCCTGGAGTCCCAGGATCGAGTCCCACATCGGGCTCTCTGTGTGGAGCCTGCTTCTTCCTCTGCCTATGTCTCTGCCTCTCTGTGTGTGTGTGTGTCTCTCATGAATAAATAAATAAGGGATCCCTGGGTGGCGCAGCGGTTTGGCGCCTGCCTTTGGCCCAGGGCGCGATCCTGGAGACCCAGGATTGAATCCCACATCGGGCTCCCGGTGCATGGAGCCTGCTTCTCCCTCTGCCTGTGTCTCTGCCTCTCTCTCTCTCTGTGACTATCAAAAATAAATAAAAAATTTAAAATAAATAAATAAATAAATAAATAAAATCTTAAAAAAAGAAAAAGTGTTATGACTGTTAGGCCGAAGATAAAAAGAACTGCACACTGCTCTCATTGACAAATTTGTTTCTCACATGGGTGTGGATTAGCAACTCTGAAACTACCATCTGTTCAATAGGGATGAATAAATAAGTACTAGAAATATTGCAGGGACACCTGGCTGGCTCAGTCAGTGGAGCATGCAACTCTTGATCTTGAGGTTGTGAGTTAGAGTCCCATGTTGGGTGTAGAGATTACTAAAAAATAAAATATGAAAAAAAAAAAGAAATTTTGCAGCCATGTCAGAGGAAGAAATTACAAATAAGGGAAGAGGAAAAGCTAGAATGAATTCTGTGTTGCTGGACTGCAGCTGTAGGATTCATACTTACGTTTAATATAAATACAGATAGATAATACAGAAATAAATACAGGTATGTGTTTATGCATGAGTTAGTATACATATTTCCTAGCTCTAACTTCTATGATGGACAAGAAGTAGCAACACCCAATTAACAATGAGCATACCTCAATGAGTGCCCAGATCTTGGTTTCTAAATACCATTCTCTAATAAATAGAATCAGAGTTACATGGAGAAATGGTTGATTCTAGGGCCTGGGCAGAGAAATTACAAAATGAGCATGGAACATCTTGTGATGCAAGAAAATACTTTGAGTATGGAGGGGGTGCCAGTGTGGCTCAGTCAGTCTGCCTCGGCTGGGGTCATGACCTCAGTGTGCTGTCCTGGGTCCTGGGACCGAGCCCCACCCCCACGCTGCGTTCCCTGCCAGCAGGGAGCCTGCTTCTCCCTCTCCCTCTGCCTCTCCCCCCAGCTTGTGCTTTCTCTCAAACAAATAAAGAAAATCTTTAAACCAAACAAACAAATAAAAACCAAAAATGTCATCATGAAAAACAAAGAAAGCCAGAAAGTGTCATGGACTGCAGGAGCCTGCGGAGCCGCACCCGGTGAGTGGAATTCTGGTGCAGGTCGAAGGCGGCAATACGGGCGGGCGGGCGGGCGGGCGGGCGTTCCCTCTCCAGGCCTCACCTGGGGACAGGAGCTACTTTCCGCTAGTAACTGAGGACGTCCTGGTAGGGGCGGGCGCTCAAACAGCGGGAACAGGGCCGTGGGCCGTGGGCCGTGGGCTGCAGATAAGCCAATGAGAAGGAGCTGGGTGACGACTGAGGCAAGAGAGAGCCCCTAAAACAGCGAGACTGGGCGTCGATGTCCCCTCGAGGCCCTAGGTCGGACACCTAGTTTTCCTAGAGAGTCGCCGCGCACCGTCCCCCGGGCCGCCCCGCACCACGGCGGGCGGGAAGGGAGCCCGCGGCCCTGGGAGGGCAGAGCAGCCCCCACCCCCGGGCTCTGCGCCGCAGCGCGACGCCCCCAGGCCGCCCCAGAGCAGGCCACAGGGTTGCGGTCTGGGCTCTGCGCCCTGCTTGCGCCTGGACACGCGTCTTCTCCGCTGCCGCTCGCTGCACCGGCGCCTCTTCCCTGGTGACCGACAGCGACGGGCAGGCTGCTGCGCCCGGAGGGAAGGAAGACGGGGGCGGGGGCCGCCCGGGCTCCCCGGGCTCCCCGGGCTCCCTGGGCCGCAGCACAGAAATCCGCGGCCCCCGGGGCTTGGGAACAGCAGAGGCGCGGCGGGAAGGACGGAGGAAAGCGCGCGGGCTTCCACCCCTGTGGGTTCTCCTGAGATGAGGGGAAGAGATTGCTCTGCGACATCCCTTCTCTTGCTGCGCCCGCTTCTGCTTCTGCTCCGGGGGTTCAGAGTTGGGTGAGGAAACTAACTTTGGAGAAGATGCAAGCGCTGCTCCGGGCTCGCCGAAGTGGGGGTCGGACCCACGGAGGGAAAGCATCCTGGGACTCCGGCAAGGCCAGTCTTTTTTTTTTTTTTTTTTTTTTTAATTTATGATAGTTAGAGAGAGAGAGAGGCAGAGACACAGGCAGAGGGAGAAGCAGGCTCCCCGCGGCGACCCCGATGCGGGACTCGATCCCGGGACCACTGGGTCACGGCCTGAGCCTTAAACAGAACTGAACGGCTGAGGCACCAGGGCGTCCCTAGGCAAGGCCAGTCGTAAGCAAAGCTGTGGAGTAAGGGAATGAACCTTGGCAAGCTCCGGACCCTGCTACCTGCCCCAAACCCCGGTCACAGGTGAGCAGGGCTGCCAGAGTCCCATTCATTCTCTCCCTCACATCCTCTTTCAAGGAAATTATCTTCTTTTGATCATTTATATTTATTTAAGTTTTTCTATCTCAATTTTCCTTAAAAATAAAGGATTCGAGTTTTATTAGAGTAATTTTGGGAATCAGCTGCAGATACAGAGGAATTCCTTTGAACAGAAGGATCCAAAACTCCAAAATTTATGCCACATAGGCTGCATATATTCATAAGAATAAATATTCTCAGTCTCGATGTCCTGCAGGTGGGGACAGTGGGAGGCACAGAGGTTTCACATCTTCCTCTACTTAGACCCAACTCAGTTTTGCTATCAACCTCAATGAGAGGTTGATTCCTCACGACTCATGCTACCCCCAAACCATCTTAAATTTTACCTGCCTCCAATCTTGCTACTTCAGCTTCAGAACAGAACCAGGAACTGTCTCATTCTAGATCATACACCAAGCCATGTCCTGAATTTAATCCAGTATGAATCACAGCTCCTGCCTCATTTGTTTACCCCAGACATAACTAGATGAGAGGTGACATACACAATTATGGGGTAAGAATACCCAATATGCTGAACTACTAGCTGGGGATGCAAGTGGGAGGGGCAGTGATGTTTAGAAAGAGTCAGTTTTAGTGTTTCACAGAAAGAGACCAGAACTGCAAAAAGTGGACTCAAAGCCTGGTGAGCCAGACCTCCTAAGGTTATGGCTTAGCTCTAGAGACTCCATATTGTAGTACAAGAGGATTCCTTGTGGAATAAGTTTTATCAGAATTAAACCCAAAATACCAGATGATCCTTAACTCGAATAAATCCAACCACATCATATGGGGAGACCGGTCATATAAATGGGAAGGATAACTATTGAAAATATTAAGCAGAGCAGATGATGACAGGCTACCAAAGATCCACATTAATAGAGATTATTTTTGAATAGGAACAAGCCAAAATGTACCCACTAAAACCCATTGAGCAGCACTGATGACTCACAGACAAAACAAAACTATACCAGTGGTGGCCTTAGGATCACCAAAAATCAAGTAATTGACAACCTAGGCTCCACTGAGGACTACAGTACTGAACACCGGGTAACCTCTGCAGACCCGGCCACCACCGAGGACAACGCCTCTGCAGACCTGGCCACCACCGAGGACGATGCGTCTGCAGACCCGGCCACCTCTGAGGACGACGCCTCTGCAGACCCGGCCACCACCGAGGGCTCTTTTACTGCTGTCCTGGGAACCACCAAGAACTATATCACTAAACATCCAGACACTCGCCCTGAGAGAACAATTGCAATAACCTCAGTGAAACCCACTGGGCAGCTGACACCTACGGTGTTGACATCCTCATTTCCCTGGCTGCCACCACAATGGCAGTTGCACTCCTTGTTGGACTTGGCTTCTTTGTGGTGAGTATTGGCCCAGAATGTAAAGGACATTATGGGCAAAGGGGTATCTGAGGAGGAGGATGTGGGCATGAAGAGTTAAGCCATGATAAATTGTCAGAGGTGAGGAAACCTACACAGAGAGAGCTTTAGAAAGACAGACAGAAGCAGATGTGGAAAAGGAGAGGAACAAGAAGCATAAAAAATGAGAGCAGCACTAAGGGAGAGAGGAAGGTGTTAGAGACAAAAGGGGATGGAGAGAAAGAGGGAAGGGGAAGAAAGTATGGAGAAAGATAAAGCAGACAGAAAGGAACATAAAAACACAAATACAGCAAGGCATGGAGAGTTATGGAGAAAGGCATAAACCATTAAGTATAGATAGATGTAAAAGTTCTGAAATTTTCATAAAAAGACAGGAAATTGGTGGTAAGAGGAAAAGAGGATGTAGAAACATTTTGGCCCACTTATGTCAAAAATGATATTTTGTATTGATTGCCAGCTCTGAAATTCTGCAAAAGTTTTTTTAAAACCAGGCTTGGGGGATCCCTGGGTGGTTCAGTGGTTTAGCGCCTACCTTTGGCCCAGGGTGTGATCCTGGAGTCCCAGGATCAAGTCCTGCGTCAGGCTCCCGGCATGGAGCCTGCTTCTCCCTCTGCCTGTGTCTCTGCCTCTCTCTCTCTCTCTCTCTATGTCTATCATGAATAAATAAATAAAATATTTAAAAAATAAAATAAAATAAAACCAGGCTTAGGTAGGTTTTTATGAACATGGCTACTCTATATTGGTGAGACAGTTGGTAAGAGCTCTCAAAGCAGGGCTTTAGCTATTTTTCTTCCTCTAAGGGGCCCCATTGTTTCTACAAGAGGAGATAAAGAGACTCCATGCTAGCCTTGTGGCTTGCCCTTACTGACTTCTGGTCTAAGACCTATACCTTCAAGGTCTGACTTCTGCTGGATGGGGAAGGGCTGGTCCTTTTTGGTAGTCCTGACTAAAGATTAAGTTCTCATTGGAATCTTAACAAGTGACAGTTTACAGGACTAGCCAGCTCATGTAGATCATTAAAGCCTCATTAATTCTTATTGGTCATTGATGCCACTATGCACGGACCTCTGCCCCAGGAGGCAAAGCCACAGCTTGAGATCAGTTTGTAAGTGTGATTTAAGCCAAAAGGAATGTATTATTCAGCTGAGGTGTTCATGTTTAATTCAAAATCACACTATGAAACTAGAGCATTCTGATGGATAGTTGACAAGAGGAAAGTGGGAACAGTAGCCTCTATATGTACTTGACACACACACATGAGTCACATTCAGTATTCACTGGGAGAGGAAGGACCTCAGTATTACACAGACTAGTGGATTTCTACTTATGTGGATCACGATGAAAAATCGGACACTCTTGCTCCAGGTTGGTGGATACTTTCCTCCCTCCAAACCAGGCCTCTAAGTACTGATACAGAGCAGTCACTAGTAATCGCGCCTTCTTAATCTTTTATAAAGACTGAAAACAAGAGATGGCTCGAAAGCTCAGGAGTAAGAGGAAAGTTGTGTTTCCAACGTGCTAAATTTTTAACTTTTAAACATTTAACTGAAAATGTTGAAAACATAAAAATTATCTATATTTTCATCTTCCCCACTAATTCCATTTACCAAATAGTTTTCTTTTCCCTACATGACTTCAACATTTTGGAAATTTTGTATCTCTAGGGGTAAGTGTCAAGATCTAAAGAAAATGGTGACATAGGAAGGAATCACAAAACTGGGAAGAGGAGCTGGATAGATCTTGATAACTCACCACAAGAGTTAAGAGAACTGTCTTAAAACCATACCACTTTTTTCTCCTCTAGAAAAGTTGTTTCCTGCATCCATTAAATCCATCCACCGGGATTTATTTTCCCCATGCCATGGATTGGAGTGCACCATGAAAAGGATTCCTGCAGTAAGTAACTGTAATGGGTTCTAGAGCCAATCGGTCCACCATCAGGCTCTGCAGGACCATGAATCATGACATGTATCCTAAGACCTCCACTTTTCTCCCCCACTCCAGAGCCCTGGAACCACCAGATGAGAAAGGTAGCTGGCCCTGGGAACAAGCATATCAGGAACACCCAAAAGGATGCCTGCCTGCTCCGAGTATCTCCTAATTCGGTCTGGCCATAGTTGCTTCCTCAGGAAAATTGCCTTTACCTATCTACCAGGTTTAGTCGTGAAAACTATTTGAAGGAGACAGACACAAATCAGGTGTAAGAGATATTCATTAATTCTGATCAAAGAAATAAAGCTGATGTTCATCTGCTTCCGTCTAGATGTCTTCATTCATTTAACAAAATGGAATGCCTAGCATGGGCCAAACACTCTATGTCTTTCTGTCTGACCAGTCCGAGTCAGTGTACCTGAAGGAGATAGCTTTCTCGTCTTTCAAGAACACTACACCCAAGTCCTCTCCACACCCTGGCCAAAGGATTATGTTTACAGGAAGTAGCTAACTGGTCATTCAACAAATATCTAGTGAGCATCTACAGTGGAAACAGGCCACTGTAGCAAATAACTGAGTTTCATCTCTGTCATGGTGTGAAATGAGGGACAAAGTCCTGATCTGACCTCTGACTTAGGGGAATATCTGTGCATATATGAATCACACAGGAAGGAATTTCCTTGGGCTGTGTGTTAGAAGACACTAAATTTCAAAGTCATAAAGAAACCAAAACTTACATGTATACAAAAATAAAATTGAATACAGTGAAATGAAGGCAAAAATAAAGACTATAAAATGTAAATGTAAAAAATGAAAGTTTAAAAAAAGACAAAAAGATGGGGGATCCCTGGGTGGCTCAGCAGTTTAGTGCCTGCCTTCGGCCCAGGGTGTGATCCTGGAGTCCCAGGATTGAGTCCCACATAAGGCTCCCTGCATGGAGCCTGCTTCTCCCTCTGCCTGTGTCTCTGCCTCTCTCTCTCTGTGTCTCTGATGAATAAATAAATAAATAAAATTTAAAAAGACAAAAAGAGTTGATAAAATAAGAAACTAGTTGAGGCGGGAAAAAAAGAAAGAATATTGGAAAATTTTAAACTGAAAGATAAGTGATTCCTAAGAAAAAAACTTCAAGTTCTACATACTATTTTCCCCCAGTCCTGGAGTTTTACAGTCCTGTTTGGTCCCTAAACTTGCTGTTCCGCTGTTCTGGTCCCTAAACTTGCTGTTCCCCTGTTCTTCCAGCTGGTCTTCTGGGGGAGGGCCGTGCCCTGCTGATCCTCAGGTATGTGTGCCTGGGCCGAGATGCACCACCCCTTGCGGGGTGCCGGGCTCAGTGGGAGCTGTCTGCTGTGGATGGCTTTTATTCCCTGAAGGCTTTCCCTGACTCTTTAGGGGTGAAAATAAAAACTGTCCACTCCCTAATCTCTAGACCTGGAGCTGAGCAGTGGGGGTATGTGCCAAACTCTGCAGACTCCTATGGTGTGTGCCCACTCTGATCCTCCCAGGGGAAGGCAGAGGGTCACCCAGCCTGTTTCTGTCTTTTACAGGACCTGGCATGGAAAGTATTCATGGGGTCAGCGTGCACCCACTCTGCCACTCCCAGGGGGAGCTGGAGGGTTGCTGCATTCTAGTCCTTTGCAGGGACCCAGTCAGGCCGCTGTTCCCAGTTTATGGCAGATTGAACGAGAGCCCCCTCCACCCTCCAGGGCTTGCTGACCTAAACCTGCTTCCTGCTCCAGTGCTCAGGAACTGCCAGCTCAGGCACCTCTGTTCTTTTTGTGACTCTGGGGACTTTGAGACCCTCTTGTCCCACCAGGGAGTCTGCCTGGTTCACCACTGAGCACCTTTTAGGCAAGGGAAGGCTCTCACGGGAGCAGATTTCTGAAGTCCTGATTTTGTGCTCCAGGGCTATATGGCTTTCCAGAAGCCAGCTGATGCAGATTCCCTCCTCCTGCTGTTTATCTTCCAATATGTCCTCTGGCTTCTCTTCTCTGCACTCCTATCTTGCAAACTGTGGTCGCTTTTCTATTTATAGAATACCAGCCATTCATTTCTTACATCCCAGGTTGAATTCATAGGTGTTCAGGATGATTTGACAGTTACCTAGATAAATTTAGGGGACCAGATGAAATGAGGACCCCCTCCTCTTCCACCATCTTGCCCCCTCCAGAGAGGAGCACCTCTTGAAAACTGCCTACTTCTGAGTGCCTCTGAGGAAGTTGGCTTGCCTTACAGCTCAAGGTGTCACACCCAGGTCACGTCTCATCTTGTACTTGCTAAGGGCTAAGGTTCATATGTCCATAAACAACTGCAATTTTTCATTGAATCTAAGACTCCATTAGCTAGTAAACACATCATTATTTCTTTTTTTAAAAAAAGATTTTATTTATTTATTCATGAGAGACATACAGAGAGAGGCAGAGACACAGGCAGAGGGAGGAGCAGGCTCCTTGCAGAGAGCCCAATGTGGGGGGCTCAATCCCCAGTCCCGGGATCCGGGATCATGCCCTGAGCTGAAGGCAGACACTCAATAGCTGAGCCACCCAGGCGTCCCAATATATCATTATTTCATGCAACATTGAGAAAGAAAAACAGTCCAAAAAAAAAAAAAAAAAAGGAAAGAAAGAGAGAAAAGAAAAACAGTCAATTAAATGATGACATGCTGAAAACTTCTGAATTCACTCTGTGAGGCCAGCTTTACCTTGATCCCAAAACCAAAGACACCACCAAAAAGGAAAATTACAGACCAATATACCTGATAAACATGGATGTAATAATTCTCACTAAGATACATACAAGTCCATAGGATCCAACAGTACATCAAAAGGATTATTCACCATAACAAAGTGGTATTTATTCCTGGGCTGCAAGGGTGGTTCAACATCAGCAGATTATTCAATGTGATACATCACATCAATAAAAGAAAGGACAATAACTATATGATCCTCTCACTAGATGAAGAAAAGCATTTGACAAAATACAGCATCCTTTCTTGATTAAAACTCTTCACAGTGTAGGGATAGAGGGAACCTACCTCAGTATCATAAAAGCCATCTACAAAAACCCACAGCAAATATCATTCTCAATGGGGAACACCTGAGAGATTTTCCCCTAAGATTAGGAACATGACAGGGATATTCACTCTCAACAGAGTAGTTCAACAAAGTACTAGGAGTCCTGGCCTCGGGGGTCAAATAACAAAAAGAAATAAAAGGCATTCAAATGCAAAAGAAGTCAAATGTTCATTCTCACAGATGACACGATTCTCTGTGAGGAAACCCAAAAGACTCTACCCCCAAATCACTAGAACTCATACAGAAATTCAGCAAAGTGGCAAGATATAAAATCAAGGCACAGAAATCAGTTGCATTTCTATACACTAACAATAAGACAGAAGAAAAAAAAAAATCAAAGAATCAGTCCCATTTACAATTGTTCCCAAAAGCATAAGATACCTAGGAATAAGCCTAACCAAAGTGGCAAAGAATCTGTACTCTATAAACTTTAACGGAACAGGGACACCGGGTTGAACTCAGTGGTTGAGCACCTGCCTTAGGCTCAGTGTGATCCCTGGGTTCAGGATCGAGTCCCGCATCCGGCTCCCTGCGAGGAGCCTGCTTCTTCCTCTGCCTGTGCCTCTGCCTCTTTCTCTGTGTTTCTCATGAATAAATAAATAAAATATTAAAAAATTAAAAAAATTAAAACCACAGAACACTTATGAAAGAAATTGAGGAAGTCACAAAAAATGGAAAAACATTCCATTCTCATGGATTGGAAAGATAAATATTGTTAAAATGTATGTTACCTAGAGCAATCTATACATTCTCTGCAATCCCTATCAAAATACTATCAACTCTTCACAGAACTGGAACAAATAATCCTAAAATTTGTATGGAACTAGAAAAGACCCCAAATAGTCAAAGGAATGTTGAAAAAAAAAAAAAAAACAAAACTAGTGACATCACAATTCCAGACTTCAAGCTGTACTACAAAGCTGTGATCATCAATGTTGTGCCCAAGATTGCGAATCCGAGACACCACCGAGGAGCCAACACCGATGCAAGCGCACGAGGGTTTATTTGCAAGCTCGGGCTTGGGTCGAAGTGCACCCGACACAGGCGTAGCAGCTTTATAGGGGCCAGTGGCCCATGGGATACACAGAAAGTTGCACAGTCATGTCGGTCCACACGCAGGTGGCCGAATGAATTGCACCTTACCCTATAGTATCCACTTGAGCTGGCCTGTTACTGTGCTCAGAATTGGCGGGCAGTTTTGGCGGGCACAAAGCAGGGTTACATTGTTATGAGCCGATTTCCGATTAGGGTGTGCCCAGCGGCTCGACTAGGGTGGGGCAGCGCCTTAAGCAATAAGCAGTTCATGTGGGGATCATAGGGGAGGTGGCGGGTGTAGCACAAAATGGAGTTAGTCCTGCTCTGCTTGTCCAGGGGTGGGGGATTTTTGTTAAATTTCCTGGGTCCCACAATCAAGACAGCACTATACTGGCACAAAAACAGACACATAGATCAATGGAACTGAACAGAGAACCCAGAAATGGGCCCTTAACTCTAGGGTCACTAATCTTCAACAAAGCAGGAAAGAAAATGCAATGGAAAAAAGTCTCTTCAACAAATGGTGTTTGGAAAATTGGACAGCTACAGGCAGAAGAATGAAACTTGATCATTTTCTTACACCAAACACAAAAGTAAACTCAAAGTGGATGAAAGACCTAAATGTGAGACAGGAATCCATCAAGATCCTAGAGGAGAACAGAGGCAATAACATCTTTGACCTCAGCTACAGCAACTTCTGGCTAGACATGTCTCCAAAGGCGAGGTAAACAAAAGCAGAAATGAAGTGTTGGAACTTCATCAAGATAAAAAGGTTTGCACAGTAAAGGAAACAGTTAACAAAACTAAAAGACAACCTACAGAATGGGAGAAGATATTTGCAAATGACCTATCAGACCGAGGGCTAGTATCCAAGATCTATAAAGAACTTACCAAACTCAGCACCCAAAAAACAAAAAATCGAGTCAAGAGATGGGCAGAAAAACATAAACAGACATTTCTCCAAGGAAGACATACAAATGGCCAACAGACACATGAAAAAATGCTCCACATCACTTGCCATCAGGGATTTGCAAATCAAAACCACAATGAGATACCACCTCACGCCAGAGAGAATGGTGAAAATCAACAAGATGGGAAACAACACATGTTGGTGAAGATGTGGAGAAAGGGGAACCTTATATATATAAATATATATACATATATATATATTTACAGTGGGATATTACTCAGCCATTAAAAAAGAATGAAATCTTACCATTGGCAAGGACAACTGCACTAACATTCTGTGACTCAGTAATTTATGACCAGATGAACTACAGAATGAAAATAGACAACGGAAAAGAAGTCAGGAACCTGGGCTCTGATCTAGGGCTGCCCTTTATTATTGTTTTTTAATATTTTTTACTTATTTGAGAGAGAGAGCACACAAGCGGGGGGGTGGGGTTAGAGAGAGAGGGAGAAGCAGGGCAGACTCTTCACTGAGCAGGGAGCTTGACGTGGGGCTGGATCCCAGGACCCCAAGATAATGACCTGAGCCAAAGGCAGATGCTTCACCAACTGAACCACCCAGGCACCCCTCGGGCTGCCCTTTAATAGAGTCTGTGATCCTTCTCAGCCTTAGTTTGTCCACGTATTAAGTGGGGTTATTATTGTCTGTTTAGACTAGATCTGCTAAATCAAGAAGTAACTATAATTTTCTCATAACACAGTCCTTTAAAATACATGCAGTGGGGATGCCTGAGTGGTTCAGTCATTTAAGTGTCCAACTCTTGATTTTGGCTCAGGTCATGTTCTGGGGCTATGGGATCAAGCCCCTTGTTTGGCTCCTCACTCAGCAGAGAGTCTGCTTCTCTCTCTTCGTCTCCCCCTCCACCTACTCATGCTCCTATTTTTCTTTTCTGCCCCTGGGCCAAGAAAGTTCCAATTTTTGTCACCTTCAGGTATTAAGCAGTATAATTTTCTGCACATAAATGTATAATCTGGAACAATATCAGAACTTTCCTATTGTTCAGTATGGAGCTTCTTGTTCCCCAGTGGACAGCCTACAGTGGACTGGTATCTCATCTTTGCCTGGTAAATACAGCTGCTTGGGGGTGGGAGGATAGGAGGCGATGCTGGGGTGCTGGTTCCTGAGTTTTTCAGGGCAAAGGCTATTAAGTGTTTCCAGTGGACTAGCTGTAAACCAGGCTAGAAAGAGAGCCAGTGTGGGGCTGAATTACTCCTGTACAGTCTGGCCACCTACAGGTGTGAGCAGGCCTCAATATAAAGAAGCTGAAGTTATTTTTAAAATTGTTTTAAATTTATTTTTTGTACTTTCAATCTTTTTTATTGAAGTATAGTTGGCATACAATATTATATTAGTCTCAGGTGTACAACATTGTGATGCAACAATTATATACATTATAGATGCTCACTAGAATAAGCACAGTTACCATCTGTCACCATACAAAGTTATTACAATATTATTGATAATATTCACTATGCTGTGCTCTTGTGACTTGTCTATTTTGTAACTGGAAGTTTGTATCTCTTAATCCCTATTTTATTCATTGCTTCCTCCCCTGAGCTGAAGTTATTGCTGCATGCCCAGGGATCTATGGAAGACATAAATTATAGAAAAAAGGCTTTACCTGCAACAAGGAACTATAGCTGAGTAGTCTTCAGCAATGACTGTGGAAGAACAAGGGATCTCAGAAGAATCTATGAAAGCACTCGAGAATCAGCTTTAAGCATCTGCCAGTCCCAGAGCGTACAACACCCTCTCACCATCCTGCCAGGCAAGAAAGAACTTGTGCCCCACTATCTGTAATCCTTCCCCATTCTACTCAACCTTGGAGGGTCAGAAATTATCATTAGCAAGCTAGGAGAAGGGGATAGAGACTTAAAGTAGAGAAAAGAGGAACTGTGTGTGCATTTCCTCATCTTCCCACACTCGGAAAACACTAATTAAAGAAGGTTTAACTTTGGAGCTGGACATCAAATTTCCAAATTGACATTGTATTTGGTAATATAAAATGACCATAGGACTTTCATCACCTAAGAGAGATCAGGTGTTTAATACTGTTCCTGTTTTCATCTTGGAACAGGGAAAACTGGTCCCACTGAGCAAGCTAAGGAGACAGTGGAGAATGAAACAGAGTGGCTATGATTGCATCCTTCAAGTCATGCTCGCTCCTCATAGTTGTTTGCAGGCCTGGGTGTCACTTCAGGCTGTCACTGGATCTGGTCTGATGCAGTTTGTGATAGACTGATCTATAGGTGCTCAAAAAGTCTATTACTCAAGACTAACTCGTTCTTGAGGAATATGATTCAAGACAACACATGTTGCTATAGTTTCCTCATTAAAGGTCATAGTTCTATGTTCTCCAATATGGTAGCCATTAGCCACATGTAGCAATAACCACTTAAAGTGAGGTCAGTCCAAATTCAGATGATTTCTTAATCATACAACACACACCAGATTTCAAAGTCTTAGTACCAAAAAGCTCACTAATAATTTTTATACTTATTACACTTTAAGATTGTATATTATTTTGGATTACTGGTTTAAAATATATTATTAAAATCACCTGTTATTTGGGTGCCTGGGTGTCTTAGTCAGTTAAGTGTCCAACTCTTGATTTCAGCTCAAGTCATGATCTCAGTGTTGTGAGATCAAGCCCCACATCCTGATGGAGCCTGCTCCATGCTCAGCCTACTTGATTCTCTCGCTCTCCCTCTCTCTCTCTCCCTGTGCCCCCTCCCCCATTCATGTGTGCATATGTGCACATGCTCTCTCCCTCAAAAAAAAAAAAATTACCTGTTGTCTTCTATCTTATTAGAAACTTTTAAATTACACATAACTCACATTATATTTCTATTGGGCAACCCTGTCTTAGGCCATAAAGCATTGAGGTCACAGGTCATATAAGACTGGGATATTTCCCATTGAGAGTGGTTCATTTCCATTTTTAATTATCTTAAAGCAGTCAGATCCTAGTAGATGGGCCGGAATCTGGATTAAGGGAAGAAATATCCTCTCCTTTTTGGACCAGCGTAAAGGTGGTGGTGCAGCTTGTATTTTGGGTTAGGAGAGCACATTCAAGGGTACCTCCAATTGTGGGGAGGTAAACTGGCCCCTGAAACTCCAAGCATGCTGGAGGTAAAGCAGAGAAGCGACCAGTAGGAGAACTCACATAGGAAGGGCCTTGGGCTTGTGAAATCTGATCAGCTATATCTAATTTCCAGTTCAAACTGTTTCTTTAATTATCTTCCTTTCTCCCACACTCCTTAGTAAAGACTTATTAAAAGTGAGCCTGGGGGCAGGGGAGGGAAGCTGAAGAAGGGGTCTGGCATTGCCTCCTTCCTGCAGGTTCTGGCATCTTCAGGCCAGCTTGCTGATGACGCTGCTGTTCTCCCAGTGTCTCTTCTTAGCCTAAGAGGCAGTGACCTCACTTCCGAGAATCTATAAAATTCTCAATTGTGGGAAAAGCTTTAATAAATAAAAAAATATTCAGGGAATCCCTGGGTGGCTCACCGGTTTAGCGCCTGCCTTTGGTCCAGGGCGTGATCCTGGAGACCCGGGATTGAGTCCCACATCGGGCTCCCTGCATGGAGCCTGCTTCTCCCTCTGCCGATGTCTCTGTCTCTGTGTGTGTGTGTCTCTCAAGAATAAATAAATAAAAATCTTTAATAATAAATAAATAAATAAGCAAACATTCATTACTATTTATAATCTTAAGGGGCTCCTGGCTGGCTCAGTGGGAGGAGTATATGACTCTTGATCTTAGAACTGTGAGTTCAAACTCCATATTGGATATAGAGATTACTAAAAAATATAAATAAACCTTGAAAGAAAAAAAAGAAAAATACTGTAAGCAGCATAAACACTCAATGGAAAAAACTATAAATTATGGACCATGCACTTCATACACCATTGTGGAGCTGCTTAAGTGACATTTATTAAAAGTGTGTATTAAAAAAAAAAAAGTGTGTATTAACAAGGAAGATGAAAATGTCATAATAATCAATTTTCAAAAAGGAATAAAGGTGGGGCACCTGGGTAGCTCAGTCAGTTGAGTGTCCAACTCTTGATTTCAGCTCAGGTCATGATCTCAGGGTTATGAGATCTAGGCCAACAATGGGCTCTGCACTGCACTGGGCATAGAACCTCCTTGAGAGTCTTACTCCCTCCACTCCTCCCCTGCTTGTTCGCAATTGCTCTCTCTCAAAAAAAAAAAAAGAAAAAAAAATGGAGGGGCACCTGAATGGCTCACTGGCTGAATGTCTGCCTTTGGCTCAGGTCATGATCCTGGGGTCCTGGGATCTAGTCCTACATCAGGCTCTCTGGCTGTGTCCCTGCCTTTCTCTGTGTCTCTCATTAATGAATAAATAAATTCTTAAAAAAAAAAAAAAAAGAGGGATCCCTGGGTGGCGCAGCGGTTTGGCGCCTGCCTTTGGCCCAGGGCGCGATCCTGGAGACCCGGGATCGAATCCCACATTGGGCTCCCGGTGCATGGAGCCTGCTTCTCCCTCTGCCTATGTCTCTGCCTCTCTCTCCCTCGGTGACTATCATAAATAAATAAAAATTTAAAAAAAATTTAAAAAAAAAGATTAAAAGAATACACAATTAAATACACAATTGGTGACAATAAATATACTCCCCCCTCCAAAGAAAACCAAAAAAATCTAGCCATAAAGACTAGAAAAAATGTTTTTAAAAAATGGAACCATGATTGTTTTAGTCAGCCTTCTCCACAAAAATGGAACCAATATAGAGAGAACTGGTTCAGGCAATCTGGAGGTTGGCATGTCCAAGAGTTGCAAGGTAGTTCTGGCAGGTTGGAGACTCGGAGAAGAGTTGCTTCTAGTGGAGAAGCAGTTGAGAGGCAACATTCCTTCTTCCTCCATGGGGAAGTCAGCCTTTTTCTATTAGGACCTTCAAATGATTGAATGAAGCACACCCACATTACAAAGGGTAATCTGCTTTAGTCGAAGTCCACTGACTTAAATGTTAATTTCATCTAAAAAATAACTTCACACACAAAAAAATAACTTCACAGAAACATCTAGAAAATGCTTGACAAAGTATCTGGGTACTATGGGCCTAGCCAAGCTGACATAAAATTAACCATCACAATGACCTAGGATTCAATCTCTAACTTACTTTCAAATATTTTACTGTTTTTCAAAATACATATGGTAATGATGTACCTTTATGATAGAAAAAGACCTGTAAACATTTAAAACACAATTTTCCTGGAGTAGGGCAAGGGTGTCATGTGCTGGGTGCTTTTCTCAACCTGCCAATGCCCCCCCTGACACCTTCCATAGCTCTTCTCACCTCCTGTCACTGTTATGCCCAGGATGTGTCTTCCAATGCTAAATGGTAAACCCTTAGAGGTCAGCAACTAAGTCTTACTCTCCTTTTTCTTTTTTTTAAGTAGGCTCCACACCCAGCATGGAGCCCAACGTGGGGCTCAAACCCACGACCAGGAGATCAAGACCTGGACTGAGGTTAAGAGTTGGATGTTTAATCAACTGAGCTACCCAGGCATCCCAAGTCTTACTCTTTTTTGACTTTCCTTCATCATAGGAAGCTCTTTCATCAGTAAGTAATTACTTTCCCATTAAATTAAATTAAGAACTTTGAGGGAATGCCTGGCTGGTTCATTTGGTAGAGCTTAAGACTTCTGATCTTGAGGTCCTGAGTTCAAGCCCTACATTGGGTGCAGAGATCATTTAAAAAAAATTTTTTTTTTCAAAATAAACTTAAAAAAAAAATAAGAACTGTAGGAGATAATCTTCAAGAGGATTTTAGGACCTGGGATTTTAGTTAATGACAGAAGGAAGATGTGGAGGAAATGAGAACCTGTCTAACTGCATTCATTTCAGCTGCAGGTAATATGCTGATTCCTAAGGCTGTACCCTTCAGAGAGGCCTAGTTATGGGTGAGCACAGGGAATTTGTGTTCTAGCTTTGCAAAGTTAACTTGATAAGATTTTACTACCTCTGTTGCAATTGTTTAAAAAGTATTATTGATTTTCTCTAATGTTTTCTGGAATTCCTTTAAGTTTTAATTTATTGGTCATGCTTTAACTTCCTTTTTACTTCTTCCTAAATGTAATATTGGTATATCTGCTTTGCTTATTTCTGATATGTTCCCATAAATGGAGGGAATTTCTATAAACTAAATCCATCTTTCTTTGATTTTCAATATGTTTGGAAATAATTTCCTAAAGGTGAAAAATGTTGCTCTCAAGACACAATGAAAATTTTACTTTAAAATGATGTGGGGGGCAGCCCTGGTGGCTCAGTGGTCTAGTGCCGCCTGCAGCCCAGAATGTGATCCTGGAGACCCAGGATCGAGTCCCACATCAGGCTCCCTGCATGGATCCTGCTTCTCCCTCTGGTCTCTCTCTCTCTCTCTGTCTCTCTGTCTCTCATGAATAAATAAATAAAATCTTTAAAAAATAAAAAAATAAAATGATGTCGCGCAGCCCAAGTGGCTTAGCGGTTTAGCACCCCCTTCAGCCCAGGGCATGATCCTGGAGACCCAGAATCGAGTCCCACGTCAGGCTCCCTGCATGGAGCCTGCTTCTCTCTCTGCCTCTCTCTCTCTTTCTGTGTCTCTCATGAATAAATAAATAAAATCTCTAAAATAAAGAACTTAAACTCAGCCAAACGCAAAAGAAACTGATTTTTGTGGAGAGGATGGAGTAATTGGGTAATGGGCATTAAAAGGGCAGGTGATGTAATGAGCATTGGGTTTTATATGCAACTGATGAATCACTAAACTCTACCCCTAAAAATAATAATACATTATATGTCCACTAAATTTAATTAAAATAAAAATATTTTAAATCTTTAAAAAAAAAACTGATTTTTGAAACAATATCCAGAGGAGAAAATAAAGATGTGCCAAGTGTTGTCTGGCCTTTGAATTTGGTTGGTGGTTCTTTTTTTTTTTTTAATTTTTATTTATTTATGATAGTCACAGAGAGAGAGAGAGAGAGGCAGAGACACAGGCAGAGAGAGAAGCAGGCTCCATGCACCGGGAGCCCGACGTGGGACTCGATCCAGGGTCTCCAGGATCGCGCCCTGGGCCAAAGACAGGCGCTAAACCGCTGCGCCACCCAGGGATCCCTGGTTGGTGGTTCTAGGTCTTTCTTGGAGAGCTTCTCCTCTATGGTATCTCAGAGGTACTTGGGATTCTGAGAAACTCCCACTGAAAGCAAGAATTTTCTCCATTACATCCTACATAGTGACTTTCTAGTCCCTGCCCAGACACAGAAGGTGGAAACTGAAGGTGGAGAAAGAAAAAAATTTGTGAACCTGAAAGTCTGGTTACCCAAAGAGAAAAGACATTCAGAATCCGCAAAAGGAAGGGGTATCTGGAGATCAGGAAACTATAAAACTGGGTCCAGAAAAGGTTTTCTATCAGGAGAGAGAATATCTGATGAGACATGCAAATGTGGCCTAAGGTGGTACTGGTTGAAGGTTACTGGCACATGTTATAGGCAGATACTCTTCACAAATGCTCCATAGTTGAACTCTTAAGGCTTTTGAAGAATCTTAAATAACTGGCAGGGTTTTTCCTGATGACTCAATGAACTTGCTCAATCAGCCAGTCTCAGCTTACCCCAAAAAAAGAAAAATTAAACTCACTGCTCCCCAACTGCCCGTAGCTTTCCCTCTCCCCTCCCCCTTCCCTCTTTTATGAGTCCTGTCTTGTCTTTATATGTCAGCCATCAGAGTGGCCTGGCTCTACTCTATGTGCACTACTTTTTTCTGCTACCACCAACTTACTATACAATTTCTCTATGTCCTATGTCTCTATGTCCTAACTTTTGAACTGTGCTTCCTCATTCCAAATCAAGGCCCTCCAGTCTCACACCTAATCACCATCACCGTCATCACCACCATTACCACCGCACATTGATTACCATCAGCAGCACCATCATTATTACCATTTAGTTTCCACGAGAGCAAAAAGTACATCTAATCCTCACAATATTCTCAAAAATGTATTGTGACTCCCCTTGGAGGAAATGAAGTCAAATAACTTGTAAAGAGTTACGCATTTAGTAAGTCACACAACCAAGATTTAAACCTGTTTGTTTGGGACACCTGGGTCACACCTGGGTGACTCCGTTGGTTAAGCGGCTGGCTCTTTCAGCTCAGGTCATGATCTCAGGGTCATAGGATCAAGACCCACAGGCTCTGTGCTCAGCAGGGAGTCTGCTTGAAAATTCTCTTCTTCTGCCCCTTATTCCATTCTTTTTCTCCCTCTCTCAAAATAAATAAATATATCTAAAAAATAAAAACAAAACCCAAAAACCTAGCTTTGTTTGATACCAAAGCCCAAAGTCTTACTCATTATGCTATCCTGCTTTCCAAATTCTCTTTCTACTACGAACCACTTAAAAAAAATTATTTATTTATTTATTCATGAGTAACACACAGAGACATAGAGGGAGATGCAGGCTCCTCACAAGGAGCCCAATGTGGGACTGAATTCCGGACGGGGGATCACACCCTGAGCCGAAGGCAGTCGCCCAACCGCTGAGCCACCCAGGCGTCCCTCAACCACTTCTTTATAGTTGTGCTTTTTTTCTTTTCTTTTCTTTTCTTTTCTTTTTTTTAAGATTTTATTTATTCATGAGAGATACAGAGAGGTAGAGAGAGAGAGGCAGAGCCACAGGCAGAGGGAGAAGCAGGCTCCATGCAGGGAGCCCGACGTGGGACTGGATCCCAAGTCTCCAGGATCACGCCCGGGGACAAAGGCGGCGCCAAACTGCTGAGCCACCCGGGCTGCCCTATACTTTTGTTTCTTAAAAGAAATTCTTTTAATTTCTTAAAAGAATTCTTAGGAGAAAGAATCTCCTTCGTTTGACGCAATTTTTAGTACCATGCCACATTACTGGTCATCTGCCAGCTTCTTGATTGGCTGACCATGAATCAGGTACCCATCTCTGGACCAATCAGCTGTGGCCTGAGGATGCAGGGTGCCTTGGGCTGTGCTCTCAGCAGAGCGGCTGTATGTGGGAAAAGCGCCATAATTGGCATGAACAGTGTATATGTAGGTGTCTGAACCCCCCTGAGAGTTTGCTCAAGAAAACAAATTGTAATGTACATTGATTTGGACTTCATCTCTTTCCACAGATTATTTGAAATGGCTCTATAACAAAAACACAATTATGCAGTAATAATGTACATATGAAAACATTTAAAACCTACAAACTGAGGCAAAAGTGAATAGAAATATTCCAAACCTCAGGGATGAAAATATCGAGGTATTTAAGAAAGTTAGTGTTTTAAGGTTTCTGGGGCAATCTGTGCAGAAAAAAAAATATAGACAGCCTATAGTATGTATGAGGAAAAGAAAAGTAGACAACTTCTCCCAGCAGTAAATTCTAAAATAAATTTCTCACACGACATCCTTAATAAGGGACACTAGGTAATATAAAGCTAAAAGTCTTCAGCAAATTTTCTGGAACAAATTCAATAATCAATTTTACATGCTTGTCCACTATAGCAAACCTAGCCAAGGAGAAGACAGAGCATGAAGACAAAGGGCAATGGAAGCGATTCCAGGAAGGGCTAAAAAAAAAAAAAAAAAAAAAAAAGTCATATAAAGATAGAGATATCCTTGATCCAGGGACTGAGTTTGAGAACTTAGAGAAGAGAAAATTGCATGCTCCTTATATAATCATCTCTAAAATATCCCTTATCTCTGTTGAACTATTATGAGGAGACATATACCAGAAATCCTAGTTTATACTCCCTCTTAGGTAACTTTAGGATGTATGATTTCCATTGGCTATCTTTTCTTTTTAAAACAATTTATTTGGGGATCCCTGGGTGGCTCAGCGGTTTGGGGCCTGCCTTTGGCCCAGGGCATGATCCTGGAGTCCCGGGATCGAGTCCTGCATCGGGCTCCCTGCGTGGAGCCTGCTTCTCCCTCCTCCTGTGTCTCTGCCTCTCTCTCTCTCTCTCTATGTCTATCATAAATAAATAAATAAATCTTTTTTAAAAAATAAAAAATAAAAAAATTATTTATTTTGGGGGCAGCTAAGTGACTTAGTTAGGTGTCTGCCTTCAGTTCAGGTCATAGTCCCAGGATCCCAAGATCGAGCCCCACATCAGGGCTCCCTGCTCAGTGGGGAATCTGATTCTCCCTCTGCTCCTCAACCTGCTCATGCTCTCTCTCTGTTTCAAATAAATAAGATCTTTTTATTTTATTTTATTTTTTTACTGGGACGCCTGGGTGGCTCAGCAGTTGAGCATCTGCCTTTGGTTCAGAGCATGATCCTGGGGTCCTGGGATCAAGTCCCACCTCGGGCTCCTTGAGGGAGCCTACTTCTCCCTCTGCCTGTGTCTCTGACTCTCTCTGTGTCTCTCATGAATAAATAAATAAAATCTTTTTTTAATTTTATTTTTTATTGAAATATAGTATACACACAATGTTACATTAGTTTCAGATGTACATTTGACAAGTCTATACATTATGCTGTGCTCACCACAAGTATAGCTACATCTGCCACCATACAACTCTATTACCATTGCCTATATTCCCTATGCTATACCTTTTATTTCTGTGGCTTACTCCATAACTGGAAGCTTGTATCTCTCACTCCCCTTCATGCATTTTGCCCATCTCCCCACCTCACTCCTGTAGCAACCATCAGTTTGTTCTCTGTGTTTATGGGTCTGTTTCTGCCTTTTGTTTTACTTACCTTTTCTTTTTTTTTTTTTATTTTTTTTTTAATTTTTATTTATTTATGATAGTCACAGAGAGAGAGGCAGAGATACAGGCAGAGGGAGAAGCAGGCTCCATGCACCGGGAGCCTGACGTGGGATTCTATCCCGGGTCTCCAGGATCGTGCCCTGGGCCAAAGGCAGGCGCCAAACCGCTGTGCCACCCAGGGATCCCCTACTTACCTTTTCTTAAAAGCTCAGTTGGACAGGTAACAGGTCCACATTGCTCCATGGAAACCAAGGGCCTCAGCCTATGCTCCTACCTGGGTGGAAACAATCCAGGAATCTGTGCAAAAATACCAAAGCCAGGATGTCCTTCAGGAAACTTTTTTGGATTGCTCCAACTCGTGAATTGCAGTGAACCGGCCACATTATGAAGCATTACTACAGCAAGACCAATCTGGTCCCTAAAACCATGTTGTTCATAGAAGAGCTAAAATGGTTATTTTGAAAAAATAAATCAAAGCGGGTACTACCAATCACCTACTACAAACAGAAAGACCTCAGAAATTACTCATCAAATCCTCTAAGATGGGATCCCTGGGTGGCGCAGCAGTTTGGCGCCTGCCTTTGGCCCAGGGCGCGATCCTGGAGACCCAGGATCGAATCCCACATCAGGCTCCCAGTGCATGGAGCCTGCTTCTCCCTCTGCCTATGTCTCTGCCTCTCTCTCTCTCTCTGTGACTATCATAAAATAAAAAATAAATAAATAAAAAACACAAATCCTCTAAGAATGACAAGGAACCCTACCAAATGTATGTAATTAATTTTCTGTATACTTACTTGAAATATCCAAATTAATTGTAGAAAACATCTGCCAAAGACAATTACTTTAGTTTATGTAATAATTAATACTGTGGCTATTTATTTGTTGTTGTCGTTTTTTGTTTTTTTATATTTTATTTAATTTCAATTTGCCAGCATATAACACCCAGTGCTCATCCCATCAAGTGCCCTCCTCATTGCCCGTCATCTAGTTACCCCAACCTCCTACCCACCTTCCCTTCAGCAACCCTTCATTTGTTTCCCAGAGTCAGGAGCCTCTCATGGTTTGTCTTCCTCTTTAACTTTTCTCCACCCCGTTTCCCTCCTTTCCCTTATGGTCCCTTTTGACTATTTCTTTTATTCTATATACAAGTGACACCATATGATTGTTGTCTTTCTATGATTGACTTATTTCATTCGGCATAATACCCTCCAGTTCCATCCACATTGAAGAAAATGGTAAGTGTTCATCCTTTCTGAGGACTGGGTAATATTCCATTGTGTATATATATATGTATTTTCCATTACATATATGGAATATAAAATGGCTATTTTATTTTATTTAGTTATCAGGATCATTCATCTCTTAAAATCAGGATCCATCCTGGTTAAAGTTCATGAAACCATATCTGCAGCCCACTTATATTCTTTTAATTTTTTTTTTATTTAAATTCAATTTAGTTAACACATAGTGTATTATTAGTTTCAGGGGTAGAATTTAGTGATTCATCAGTTGAAAAAAAAAAAAGAATTTAGTGATTCATCAGTTGGATATAACACCCAGTGCTCATTACATCACATGCCCTCCTTAATGCCCATCACCCAGTTACCGCATCCTCCCACCCACCTCCCCTTCAGCAACCCTCACTTTGTTTCCTATAGTTAAGAGTCTCTTATGGTTTGCCTCCCTCTCTGTTTTATCTTATTTCTTTCCTTCCTTTTGCCTTTGTTCATCTATTTTGTTTTGTTTCTTAATATCCACATGAGTGAGATCATATGGTAATTGCCTTTCACTGATTGACTTATTTTGCTTAGCATAATAGTTCCTTCCACATTGTTGCATATGGCAAGATTTCATTCTTTTTTTTTAAGATTTTATTTATTTATTCATAAGAGACACAGATAGAGAAAGAGAGAGAGAAAGAGAGAGAGAGGCAGACACAGGCAGAGGGAGAAGCAGGCTCCACGCAGGAAGCCCAACGTGGGACTCGATCCCGGGCCCCCAGGATCAGGCCCTGGACTGAAGGCGGCGCTAAACCGCTAAGCCACCAGGGCTGCCCGATTTCATTCTTTTTAATGGCTGAGTAATTATATATACATATATATATATATAATTTAATATATATGGGTATATATATACATATATATATAATTCTCACATCTTCTTTATCTCTTCATCTGTTGATGGACATCTAGGCTCTTCCCATATTTTGGCTATTGTCGACTTACATTCTTTGGCAGTTCCATGAATCTAGTCTATTTAAAACCATGTTTGAGTTGTTGAGATAGTGGTTTAAAAAGGAATTTGAAATTTTTAATAAAGGAAATGATTCAACTTTTAGAGATTGTGGTGAGAGAGCCCCATATTATATTAATGGGGGGGGCTGCTATCTCTTTGGAAATACTTAGATAACATTCACCAAGAGGGGATCCCTGGGTGGCGCAGCGGTTTGGCGCCTGCCTTTGGCCCAGGGCGTGATCCTGGAGACCCGGGATCGAATCCCACATCGGGCTCCCGGTGCATGGAGCCTGCTTCTCCCTCTGCCTGTGTCTCTGCCTCTCTCTCTCTGTGACTATCATAAATAAATAAAAATTAAAAAAAAAAAAAAATCAGCCAAAAAAAAAAAAAAACATTCACCAAGAGTTAACACATACCAAAACATCTTTTGTAGACAATGTTTATGGAAGCATTATTTTTAACAGTGAAACATTTGACAAACTCAATAAAAGAGAATATCATATGGTATTATATTAGACAGCTATTTAAAATTAATTTATGAAGGGATGCCTGGATGGCTCAGAGGTTGAGTGTCTGTCTGCCTTTGGCCCAGGGCATGATCCTGGGGTCCCAGGATTGAGTTCCACATCGGGCTCCCTGCAGAGAGCCTGCTTTTCTCTCTGCCTATGTCTCTGCCTCTCTCTCTCTCTGTCTTTCATAAATAAATAAATAAAATCTTTTTTAAAAATTATTTTATGAAGAATTTTTAAATGTAAGATATTGTTCATAACATAGAATTCAGTTGAAGGAGCAGATGCCCATTGAATGAAAAAAATATCCAAATGTTAGCCATATTTATGGATTGGGTTGAAGATTATTTTTTATTTTCTTATATATGTATAATTTCTCCCTTAAGATTCCAAATTCAGGGCAGCCCTGGTGGCCCAGCAGTTGGGCAGCCCTGGTGGCCCAGCGGTTTGGCACCGCCTTCAGCCCAGGGTGTGATCCTGGAGACCCAGGAACAAGTCCTACATCGGGCTCCCTGTGAGGAGCCTGCTTCTCCCTCTGCCTGTGTCTCTGCCTCTCTTTCATGAATAAATAAATAAAATCTTTTTAAAAAAAAGATTTCAAATTCAATAAATGTTATTACTTTTTTAATGAAAAAGGAAGTTATTGAGCAAAAGAGTGTCTCTTCTACAAATTTTTTTTGAGGGAATGAGACTGTGCACATGACTGGGGTGGTGGGGGAGTCAGGGCAGAGCAAGGAGACAGAGAATCTTAACCAGGCTCCATGCCCAGCTTGGAGCCCAACAAGAGGCTCAGTCTCATGATCTTGAGATCATGATCTGAGCCGAGATCAGAGTCGGATGCCTGACCGATTGACCCACCCAGGCACCCCATCTCTTCTACAGTTCTTAAGATGGCTGTCAGGTCCATCCAAATAGCTTTTCTGCAGTCCTTGCTATTGGAAGCAATATAAAAAACAAGTATTTTATTTATAAGCATGAATGGCAGAGAATGTATATTAGCTTATTTATTTTGGCTCAGCTTTGCTTCAGATCATTAGAGGCACACTAAAATAAATTGAAGACTGTAAATACAGATTGTTCCTGGAAGATGCCATATATCCACAGGATGACATATAATTCAGAATTCTTGACTGTCTCATCATGTAGCAAAGGATCTTGTTGGAAATGCATCAAATCATACACCACAGCAGGGGACCAGGTGCCAAAGAAAATGGAAAATAGAAATAATGGTTTCATGGCATTTGCTTCTACATGGCAAAGCTGATCCAGGCTACGTAGCTTGAATCCAACACAACCACCCTACAAACTCAACTGGGTCTTCTGACTTGATGTGGCTGATTGAACACACACACATTTATCTCTGCTCCCACCAGATATCTCACTAAAATGTAGTAAAGGTTTTTTAAAAGGTAAGAACCTACAAAGAAGAAAACAAGGAAACTATAAAATCTATATAAGTGAATAAATCAAGATCTGGCCAGTAAACAGATTAGCAGATAAAAGAAAAACAAGAGTAAGTTCACAGTGGGAAAATCCCAAAGCAGCCTGATTGCACAAAACAGAACCCCAGAAGTTGTAAGGAATGAAGATAACAAGTTTGTCTGAACGTAGGGATGCAAGAGAGCCTGGAAACATATGGTGAACATCCGTGTAAGAAGCCAATAGAAAGCCCCAGATCCCCCAACTCGCTTGCATGGCAGCATGACTCCCACAGTCCACCCTAGTGAGTGCTTTACTTACTGGAGGGGGAGATGCAGAGAACTATCTGAAAATGGAGAATTTAACTAAAGGTCTGCATACAAAATGGCAAGACCTCCAGGTCTTCCTGCAAGTCAGTTCTGAGAACTTGCAGCCAGACTTGCTCTCAGAAGAATAACAGAGAAATCTCCTCCAGAACAACTGATCAGACCAAAAAAAAAAAAAAAAAAAAAAAAAAAACCCTACAAACCACAGCAGTAGGGGGAGTTGCTGGTTATGAAGCTGTTGTCATGTGGCTTCAATCCCACTCATCTAGTCCTTCCTTTGCCAGCTGCTCCCTCTTAGGTAGAGAGAGCCCTCAGGGTTGGAGGCAGAAGGGGACTTGCTCCTTCATGTTTTGTTTTGTTTTTTAAGATTTTATTTATTTGAGAGAGAAAGAGAGGATGCCTGAGCGGAGGGGAGACACACAGAGAGAGGGTGAACAGACTCCCCGCTGAGCAGGGAGCCTGACCCTGGACTCGATCCCAGGACCCTGAGATCATGACCTCAGCCGAAGGCAGACCCTCAACCTCTGAGCCCTCCAGGCACCCCTGCTCCTTCATGTTTGCTCCCCAATCCTGTCAACACAGCACAGCAGTAACAGCTGGTTCCAGTAGCAGGCGCTGTTCCCAAGGTGTAGTTCTTCCACACTCCCAGCATGACCCATCACACCACCTCAGAGACACCAACGCCGGGGCTCAGGCCCCGCTCAGAGGTCTGACTTCCAGCTCCACCTGGCCTCTGCTCCAAGACTTTACTATTTCATGATCCCAAGCTTCTCCCATGATTCTTCAGACTGTCTACCCCAAGCTTCTCCCATGATTCTTCAGACTGTCTACCCCTGTGGTCCCTCATTGCTCCTTTTTGTCTTTTTGGATCTCAATACATGGTTACCAGTTCTTTACATAAAATTATCTGTTTAGAGGCGCCTGGGTGGCTCAGTCCATTAAGCGTCCAACTCTTGATTTCAGCTCAGGTCATGAGATCAAGCCTTGTGTCAAGTTCCACACAGAGCATGGAGCCTACTTGAGATTCTCTCCCTTTCTCCCTCTCTTTGCCCCTCCCCCCCTCTTGCATGCATGTGCTCTCTCTCACTCTCTCTCTCTTAAAAAAAGATCTATTTAAATATATGGAGTTTTTTTCTTTCACTTGACTGGACCCTGAAGAAACCCAATCACACTATAGCAAAGCCCACTGAAAAAACCCACCAACACATGTTGTTATCAAACAGCTTAACCTACGAGCCGAAGATTACCATACCAGTCAAGGTCCAATCAGGAAACAGCAGTCAAAGCCCTAATTTGAGCAGGGTGAGTTTAATATAAAGAATTATTGACTTGTAAGGAGGAGTAACTATAAAAACATAAAGAGAACCTAAAGCATACTTTTGGGCTGAGGAAGCGTACCAAAAGGATGACAACCAGGAAGGGCATCTCCCACTCCAAAGTTGGATTCAGACCTCCTTGGAGAGGACGTGGTTGAGCCCCTTGTGTAACAGATAATCTCACTGGGATGCCCAGGCCAACACAGTTGTGAGAAGGCAGGAAACACGTCTTCGGGGTGGAACAGAGGCACCAAAGGAGTTGGGCATTAGGAGCCCACTGGCTGGGATCCCTGGGTGGCGCAGCGGTTTGGCGCCTGCCTTTGGCCCAGGGCGCGATCCTGGAGACCCGGGATCGAATCCCACGTCGGGCTCCCGGTGCATGGAGCCTGCTTCTCCCTCTGCCTGCTTCTGTCTCTGCCTCTCTTTCTCTGTGACTATCATAAAAAAAAAAAAAAAAAAAAAAAAAAAAAGGAGCCCACTGGCTGCATGCAAAGTCTGGGGCATGCACTGTGCCTGCCAGGACTAGCTCCTCAAGGAAATGCACACTTTCAGCATGTGGCTGAGCCGGAGGCCAGTGCGTGTCCACACCAGAAACACTGATGGGTTGTGCAGCTGGAGCTGCAAGAATCAAAAACTGCAGCAACTCCAGAATTCACTTCCTCCCACAACGTCCCTCAAGCGCCCTCTACTGACAAAGCTTAATCTTGAGCGGGCTGCAAAGAAGAAATCAGAGCTCAGGTAAGAGGATGCATTTTCAGTTGAGAGGAAATACACTGATAACCAGCACAGTGACCATTTCGTGCCACTAAAATGAAAGAGGGGGATTGAGCATACAGAAATTGAGAAACTTCAAAGAGACAGAGACAATTCAAAGAACTAAAAATAAAACCCACAATATTTTCATAAAAATAAGAGATACTGTCTCCATGAAAAAATGAAAGGCTATGAAAATGAACAGTTAGAGAACTGAAAAGCAGCATTTTTAATTAAGAATGTGATTCCAAAGGCAAATATTCCCATAGAAGTGTTAGAATTTAAAGTTGATGAAATCTCCTAAAAGGAAGCAAAGAATAAAGAAATTAAGCGATACAGAAAACATATGAAAATTAGATTATTAATCTGGATGAATAACAGGATTTCCAAAAAGAGCAAAGGCAGAGAATAGAAGGAAGGAAATTATCAAGGAAATAATTCAAGAACATTCCTCAGAACTGAGAGTCATCAGATTCCAAACTCAGAGAGAACCTTGAGTATCTAGCAAAGTGAATGAAGTCAAAAGCATATCATCATGAATCCTAAAAATGTTAGGGACAAAGAGAAAAATTCCAAAATTCTTCCAATTGTTTACAGAGAAAAAACAAAAAGGATCAAGACTCAGATAGTCACCAGTGACAAGTCAACAAGTGACTAAGGAGGCTATATATAAGACAACAGAGCAATGCTTTCGAAAGTCAGATGCAAATTTTGCAACTGGGAATTCCATCTTCAGAACAATTATTAGCCAGGTATGGCAGTGAAATAAAGACATTTGTAGACAAAGTCTTGCAAACTTCTCTCTCTCTCTCTTGCCCTTACCTCAGGGAGTTATTGGAGTGTGTGTTCCACCAAGGTGAGGGGTTAGATCAAGAAAGACAAAGACGTGGTGGGGTCCTCCAAAGAGTGAGGTGGGGGCGGCCCCAGTGGCTCAGCGGTTTAGCACCACCTTTGGCTCCGGGATGTGATCCTGGAGACCTGGGATCGAGTCCCGCGTGGGGCTTCCTGCATGGAGCCTGCTTCTCCCTCTGCCTGTGTCTCTGCCTCTCTCTCTCTCTCTCTCTCTCTCTCTCTCTCTGAATAAGATAAAATAAAATAAAATCTTCAAAGAGTGAGGTGGTTGGAAATCCTGGGATGATACTGAGACATTCCAGAAGGCAGCTATGCAGGAGACCTAGGAATGGACAGGTCCAAATTGAAACAGGATTCTGGGGCCAAACCCTCAGGAATAAAGAGGATACCTTTACTTGGCTGAACTCAATTATCATGCATTTGAATAGAGAGAAAAACTACACTGTTGGAGAAGAATTTGGTGACAAATCAGTGATAAAATCCTAGACATGCGATCAAAGGAAAACCTATATTTTCCTCGATATTGTCCTGGCTGACTACCATAAGGGTCAGCTTAGAACCTGCTCCTTCAGCCCTTCTAAGGTTTTCAAAAGCTCCAAATACCTTTCACAAAATTCCTTCCTGTTTTATATACCTGGATGAATCTCTGTAGCCTGTACTGAAACCCAGCTGATGCAACTCATTATTAAAAACAGGAAGACAGGGGATCCCTGGGTGGCGCAGCGGTTTGGCGCCTGCCTTTGGCCCAGGGCGCGATCCTGGAGACCCGGAATCGAATCCCACATCGGCTCCCGGTGCATGGAGCCTGCTTCTCCCTCTGCCTGTGTCTCTGCCTCTCTCTCTCTGACTATCATAAATAAATAAATAAATAAATAAATAAATAAATAAATAAATAATAAATAAATAAATAAATAAAACAGGAAGACAAGGACACCTGGGTGGCTCAGGTCCTGATCCCACGGGGTCCTGGGATAGAGTCCTGCATCGGGCTCCCTGCATGGAGCCTGCTTCTCCCTCTGGCTGTGCCTCTGCCTCTCTCTCTGTATGTGTCTCTCATGGATAAATAAATAAAATCTTAAAAAAACAAAACAAAACAGGAAGACAAAAGCCAATTGAGCACTGCACTGTTTGCATCCAAAAGAGAGAAGCCAGGAAAGGCTGTACGAAGGACCATAGCTTTTTGTTGTTACATAGCATTTTTGTCTTTTAAAACTATATAATGTTTAAGTTTGGTAAAAATTTAAAATAGTCAAGTAAACAAAAACTCAGGTGGGAGATAACATACGGTGAAGCACTAAGACACACTGAGTTTAAAAGAAAACACTTCACACCATCTATGCAGACTGCATTTTCTTTTAAAAAGTGGCATCTGAGGGGTACCTGGGTGGCTCAATTAAGAGTCTGCCTTCAGCTCAGGTCATGATCCTGGGGTCCAGGGATTGTGTCCCGCGTTGGGGCTCCCTGTCTAGTGAGGAGCCTGCTTCTCCTGCCCCCTGTGCCCCTCCCCACTGCTTACGAGCTCTCTCTCGCTCTCTCTCTCAAATCAATAAATAAAATCTTTTAAAAGATGGCATCTGGGGCAGCCAGGGTGGCTCAGCGGTTTAGTGCCGCCTTCAGTCCAGGGCCTGATCCTGGAGACCCAGGATCGAGTCCCGCGTCGGGCTCCCTGCATGGAGCCTGCTTCTCCCTCTGCCTGTGTCTCGGCCAGTCTCTCTCTCTGTGTGTCTCTCATGAATAAATAAATAAAATCTTTAAAAAGAAACAAAATAAAAATATAAATGATGGCATCTGAAACATTCCTGCACCTGGAAAATTTACACGTATGTAGTAGGGGCACAGTGGACTTCTGTCTTCATTTATCCCTTTTCTCTAGTATCTTGAGATTCGCATCCTGACTTTTTTTGTGAACATGGCACCTTGTGCTCGCTTTGGCAGCATATATACTAAACATGGCACCTCCTATTTCTTACAAACACTCAAGTAAATTTCCAGGCCCCACATTCCCCACCATTCCAACTGCTGTTCTCCTCTCTGATAGCTCATATCCCTGTAGAAACCCAGGGCTCCCTTCTCCTTGTGCCAGTGAGGCTGCCATGGTCCCAGTTTAGCCTGTGCCCCTGGGAACCAAGGAGATCCAATAGAGTTTCAATCGCCCTCAGCCTTGGCTGGTGCCCAGGAGATAGGCAGCTGCTCCTGAGGTTTCAGACTCTCAAGTGACTCAGCTCTCCAACTTGCAGGGCTCTGTGCATATGCTCTCCTCCACTTCATCTTCCAGACCATGCCAGATGTTGGTCAAGTCTTCAAAGATGAGATAACCAATACTGATGTCCTAAAATCCTCCACCAGCTGCTGACCAGCTGCAACAGCCTCCTGGGGTTCTGAGGGAGATACTTGTGGCAGACCCTACAGCCAAAATCACTCCTTAAGGCTGGTGCCACGGGAATCACTTAGCACCACCCCCTGCTGGTGAAGGACACTTAGCCCTTCTTTCAGAAGCCAGAGGACAGAGGAGTCAGGGCACATGTGACAGGTCAGGCACCCCACAGGCCTGCCTCCTCTCTAGGCAGAGTCATTGGGATCACACGTGATCGTTTGTCCAGCTCATTACGGGAGGGAGCCACGACAGAGTTTGGGCCCAAACCTCAGGAATAGAGTCCCTTTTCCTTGGTCAGCCCCAGGCTCAGTCCGATGCCTTGGCCTCTGGCGAGAAGTGAAGGAAAACAGGACCATCTGGGGTGGAAGCAGGCGCTGCTGCAGCGGCGCGGCGCGGCTCGGCTCGGGAGGCGGCGTCCCGGGGAGAAGGGGGGGGTGGGGCGGGGACTCGGGCGGGGGCCAAGGCGGGAACTGCCGGCTTCCGAGGACGGATTCGGACAGTTCGGTGAGGCCCGGGCGCCTTCCGCAGGCCCTCCCGCTTTACTGGAAGGTTCGTTGGCAGGCTGCCCAGCTGCAACCCCACGGGGCGAGCCCCCTCGGAGACGGTCCCCACGGCGAGGGTCCCCCCGGAGCGAGCCCAGCCGCGTCCCCACGGGGCGAGCCCCCTCGGAGACGGTCCCCACGGCGAGGGTCCCCGGAGCGAGCCCCCGGGCAGGGGCGAGCGGGCGCAGGGTCCCAGGCGGGCGCCTCCCCAGAATGATCACCGCGAAGGCGTGAGCGCGGCGTTCGGCTCAGCCCACGAAGGCGAGGCAGCTGTCGCCGCTCAGTCTAAAGGAGAGGTCGGGGTGGCCGTGGGCGCCCGGCTGGCTGTCATTTGTGCGAGGGGAAGAAATCCGAGGGTGGAGGAGATCCGGCGCTTAGGCCTCGAGTCGGAGAGGAGAGGCTGGTGGAGCGGCTCTAGGAGTCCCTGTGAGCAGAGTCGTAGGGCAAGTGCCCAGACCGCGGAGGCCTGGCGCTGGACGCTGGTTCAGGGGCACAGGGCGGGGAGGGGGACACGGAGCCCTGGCTCGGACGTTAGAGCTGTGGGCGCACAGGAATCCAAATCAGAGCACAGCCCGGCGCCTCTCCCCGCGCGGCCGCCTTCCTGCTGTGGGCGCTGCGGGAGCTGGAGGCGGGCGGGCCCTGCCCCGGCGGAGGAGTGCGAGGGGCAGGGCGCGCAGGGGCCAGCCCGAGCCGCCGCGCACGGGCCCAGGATAGTTCCTGATGACGCGCTTGGCGGTAATGGCAATGGCAGTCGTTGTAGATCCGTGTGAATCACCTCATTCAATCCACACAAGGGGGCAGCCCAGGTGGCTCAGAGGTTTCGCGCTGCCTTCAGCCCGGGGTGTGATCCTGGAGACAGCCCCACATCAGGTTCCCTGCACGGAGCCTGCCTCTCCCTCTGCCTGTCTGTCTGTCTCTCTCTCTCTCTCTCTCTCTCTCTCATGAATAAATAAACAAATAAATAAAATGTTTTAAAAAAATATATTTAAAAAAGATTAATCAGTATTAATCTTTCCCCCAAGCCAAACATACTTTTACTTCTTCCCTCCTCCTATTTCCCCCCACTGGAACCTCCCAACTTCCCAAGTTTTGTCAAAATCTTCTGAAACTGGACTCTCCTGTGGTTGAATAGCAGACAGAGGAGGAGGAGGTGGATGTGAAGCAGGAGCAAGGCCTCAGGATGGACACGGGCTTGAAGGCTGGGCACCATAGGTGGGCTGGACAAGGGGCTGGTGTGTGAGCTCATGAAGTCATTGCTTCTGCAGACCCTCTCTGAGTCCCACTCTGTGAGGAGGTGGGGGAAGAGGAAGGCAAAATCCAGAGAGGCAGTGGCCACACAGAAATGACCTTCAGCGCAAGTTCCAGGCTCTGCAGCTGCTGATAATTGAGCAAGGAAGTGTTCTGACTGGAACTGACTTTTTGTGTGTCTATTAAAATACACATAAAACTTACTGTCTTAACCATTTTTAAGTGTAGAGTTCAGTAATATTAAATCCATTTACACTGTTGGGCAGTTGTCACCACCATCCTTCCCCATAATTCTTTTCATCTTCAAATCTGAATGCCTGTCTATTAAACAATAGTTCCCACTTGCCCCTCCCTCCAGCTGAAGCTGACCTTAGGATGGACTGGAGAAAAGGGAGCTCGAGCGTAGAATATCAATTAGGACATTACTGTAACTACCCAGGCAGGAGGCCATGAGGATCCCCATGTGAGAAAGAAGAAACAGGAAACAAATTTAATAATTAAACAAAAGCACCTCCCTGTACATGAGAGAGGCAAGATACCAGCCCTGCAGAGGAGTCATTTCCTGTCAGGGTGACTTGCCTGGCTGAAGTCATCCCCTGGCAAATGCAAAGCACCTTAACTTACTGTCAGTGCTCCAAACAGCCCTTTTCTGCACCCATTTCTCACATTACTGAAGGTCCCCAGATGCTCAACATCTATCTCTTGGGGCACCTGGGTGGCTCAGTCCATTAAGTGTCTGCTTTAGGTTCAGGTCATGATCCCAGAGTCCTGGGATTGAGCCCCACATCGGGCTCCAGCTCCATGGGAAGCCTGCTTTTCCCTGCTTCTGCCCCCTCTCTATTTCTCTCTCATGAATAAATAAATTAAATCTTTAAAGAGAAAAAAATCTCTTAGCTCATTCATACCATTCCCCTTTTGTTCCTTCTCCATCCAGAGAAAATATGATCCTGTTACTCCCCTGCTTTAAATTCTAAATTCCCATGGTTTTTCAGATACTGATAAGGCTGCCATAATAAAGTACCATAATCTGAGTGACTTAACAGAAATGTATTGTCTTACCATTCTGGAGCTAGAAGTCTGAACTCAAGTTGTCAGCAGGATTGACTCCTTCTGAGGCCTGTGAGGGTAAATCTGTTCCATGGCTCTCTCCTAGCTTCTGGTAGCCTTGGGTATTCATTGGTTTGTATATGACCTTATCCTTGTGTATTTACTTTTCTTCCATCTGTGTGTACTTGTGTCTAAGTCCCCCTTCACCTTTCTAAAGATTTTATTTTTAAGTACTCTCCACACCCAATGTGTGGCTCCAACTCACAACCCAAAGATCAAGAATCATGAACTGAACCAGCCAGGTGCTCCTCCTTCTTGGTATAGGAGCACCTATAAATGAGGTCCTGATGGCCTCATTTTAACTCGATTGCCTCTGTAAAGATCCTCCTTCCAAATAAGATCATATTCTTAGGTACTGGCAGTTAGGACTTACACATTTATTTTTTGGGAGACATAGCTCAATCCATAACAGGGTTGAATATGGTCTCACCCCAAATGAGTACAGCTCAAACAGGCCCTACCAGGTAGAAATATCCCTGAGCATTTCATTCTATCCCAGTCTGATGACTTCAAAATCTCTGCAGTGAATTGGCTCCCAATTCTAGCCTCAGTTACCTGAATGTTGCCTAATTCACACCCTCTAACCCTTCCCCCAACCTACATGAGCTTTCACATGTGCCTTCACTTCATTCTTCCACACAACTTGTCCAGAGTATGTTCCCCTCCCTTAGTCTCGGTGATGTCAAAATTTTCATGGTTAATGGCACGCATATCTGATAAAAGTAGGAAACAATAAATATGTCATGTTAAGTTAGCGAACTCAATGTAAGTCTATCTAAAAAGTGGCCAACACATCAGGGAAATACAAATCAAAACCACAATGAGATACCACCTCACACCAGTGAGAATGGGGAAAATTAACAAGGCAGGAAACCACAAATGTTGGAGAGGATGTGGAGAAAGGGAACCCTCTTACACTGTTGGTGGGAATGTGAACTGGTGCAGCCACTCTGGAAAGCTGTGTGGAGGTTCCTCAAAGAGTTAAAAATAGACCTGCCCTAGGACCCAGCAATTGCACTGCTGGGGATTTACCCCAAAGATACAGATGTAGTGAAATGCCGGGACACCTGCACCCCGATGTTTCTAGCAGCAATGTCTAAAATAGCCAAACTGTGGAAGGAGCCTCGGTGTCCATCAAAAGATGAATGGATAAAGAAGATGTGGTCTATGTATGCAATGGAAATTCCTCAGCCATTAGAAACGACAAATACCCACCATTTGCTTCGACATGGATGGACCTGGAGGGTATTATGCTGAGTGAAATAAGTCAATCAGAAAAGGACAAACATTATATGATCTCATTCATTTGAGGAATATAAAAATTAGTGAGAGGGAATAAAGGGAAAGGAGAGAAAATGAGTGAAAATATTAGTGAGGGTGACAAAACATGAAAGACACCTAACTCTGGGAAATGAACAAGGGGTAGTGGAAGGGGAAGTGGGTGGGTGGTTGGGGTGACTGGGTGATGGGCGCTGAGGTGGGCACTTGGTGGAATGAGCACTGGGTGTTTTTTTTTTTTTTTTTATGATAGTCGTACAGAGAGAGAGAGAGAGAGAGAGGCAGAGACGCAGGCAGAGGGAGAAGCAGGCAGAGGGAGAAGCAGGCTCCATGCACCGGGAGCCTGATGTGGGATTCGATCCCGGGTCTCCAGGATTGCGCCCTCGGCCAAAGGCAGGCGCCAAACCGCTGCGCCACCCAGGGATCCCGCACTGGGTGTTATGCTATATGTTGGCAAATTGAACTTCAATAAAAAAAAAATTTTTTTTAAAGATTTTATTTATTTATTCATGAGAGACATACAGAGAAAGAGAGGCAGAGACACAGGCAGAGGGAGAAGCAGGCTCCATGCAGGGAGCTGGATGTGGGACTCGATCCCAGGTCTCCAAGATCAGGCCTTGGGCTGAAGATGGCACCAAACCGCTGAGCCACCTGGGCTGCCCTAAAAAAATTTTTTAAAAAAATAAAAAGTGGCCAACAGAGGAGGTAGCATTTTTAAAAAAGATTTTATTTAGTTATTTGAGAGAGAGAGCATGCATGTGCATGAGAGGAGGGGAGAGGCAGAGGGAGAATCAGACTCCCTCCTGAGCAGGGAGCCCAAACTTAAGACCCCAGAATCATGACCTGAACAGAGAAGGCAGATACTTAACCGACTGAGCCACCCAGGCATCTCAGAAGGTAACATTTTTAATTGACTCTCGTATGGACACCCAACATCTTGCCTTTCTTCAAATACTACTCTTACCTGAAAGAAACTAGGACCCCTTAGAATGCAAGGCTTGGATGATAACAGATTCCATATCTTAGGGAAGAGAAGAATCAGGACAGAACTTGAATGTTCTATTATTACCAGAAAGCGAGGATGCTTCAAGAATAGCAAGGAAAGGGGATCCCTGGGTGGCGCAGCGGTTTAGCACCTGCCTTTGGCCCAGGGCGCGATCCTGGAGACCCGGGATCGAATCCCACTTCGGGCTCCCGGTGCATGGAGCCTGCTTCTCCCTCTGCCTGTGTCTCTGCCTCTCTCTCTCTCTCTCTGTGACTATCATAAATAAATAATAATAAAAAAATTTAAAAAAATGGTGTTGGGGAAACTGGACAGCAACATGAGAAAGAATGAAATTGGGCTACTTTCTCACACCATGCATGAAAATAAACAAAAAATGGAACATAACACTCCTTGAAGAAAACATAGGCAATAACCCAAAGAAAATGAAACCTCTGACTTGAAAAAATACATGTACCCCTACGTTTACTGCAGCATTCTTTACAGTAGCCAGGATATGGAAGCAGCCTAAGTGTCCATCAGTAGATGAATGGATAAAGAAGATGTGGTAAACACACACACACACACACACACACACACACACACACACACACACTATGGAATGTTACTCAGCCATAAAAAACAATGAAGTCTTGTATTTGTAATAACAATGATGGATCTAGAAGGTATAATGCTAAGTGGAATAAGTCAGAGACAGACAAATACTATATGATTTCACTCATATGTGGAATTTAAGGAAAAAAACAAATGAGTAAAGGAGGGGGAAAAAATACAAACCAAGAGACAGACTCTTAACTATAGAGAACAGCTAATAGTTACTGGAGGGGAAGTGGATAGGGGAATGGGGGAAACAGGTGAAGGAGATTAAGTGTACCCTTGTCATGATGGGCACTGAGTAATGTATAGAATTGTTGAATCACTATATTTTACACCTGAAACTAATATAACACTGGTATAGCACTATGTTAAATAGAATTTTCAAAAGAGGTTAAATAAAAAAATTAAAAGGACAAAGGAGTCAACTTAAAGGAGCTCCCATTGTTCACCTGAAGACAGTTGAACCTGAGAAGAAAGGATGAGAAGAAAAATAATTGGGGTTCATTGAATTAAATTAAGGCTGTTGAATGCTGTGAGATTTTTCAATACTCAAAGATAAAAGTTAATATAAAGTGCACAAAAGATGGCTTGTAATAGAAAAGAATGTTCTGAAAATTGATTTTAATAAAAAGGGAATTGTTCATTTTGTCTCTTCTATCAATTATGTGTCTGTTTATGTAGCAGAGAGATGTGCACTTTCATCAAGGTAAGCAGAAAAGAATTCTCAGAAAGCCAAGAAGGCCCACTGTAAATATGAGCTTGGCAGAAATGAGAATGTCTGACAAGGGGTGGGGTCAGATGCAACAATGAAAGAGAAGATGGTTTCAATAGGAGATACCAAGAAAATAAATCAACCAAAACATCACTGAAAAAGAGAGCTAATAAAGTCAAGCCAGTTAGTTCCTTATCTTCTAGAAGATTCTAGATCGCCCTGCTAATTATAATAAAATATAAATAAAGAATGCATCAGATTTAATAATGCTAACATTTCTAGTCAGTATATCATAATGAGAGGAAATGCATTATGCAACATTGGTCAAGAGAGATTTGTTAAGCATGTTATATTAAGGAGAGAAAATGGATTGCAAAATTCTAAAATCCATGCATTTTGAAAGTTTTACTCATCACTGAGATACAGTTTCACATCCATAGTCCCGGCTATATAAATAGAGTAATAATAAGTGCTGACAAGAACATGGAAAACCTGGAAACTTCATACACAGCTGGGGGGAATGCAAAACGGTGCCATGGGTTTGCAGGACACTCAGGCAATTCCTCTGAAGGGGGAGGAATGCGAGCAGAAAGAGTAGCAGCTCATACTGGTTACCAACAGCCCAGATTTGAATTGTAAGCTGTACAACCAGCCTCACTTCCGGCCCAAGTCCAGGTAGTCAAAATGCAGATCCTAAGATTATTGAAACCTCAGGGTGATAGGAAAATAAAACATACTGATATCCTAGAAAGGTAAACCAAGAATGGAAGAGTAAAGAGAAGAATGAAGAAGTACATTTAAATCCATAGAACTAGCTTTCTGATTTTTAGTGGAAATGAAGTGATCAGTTTTATAATCATTAAAATCTGTGCACTTGTTTGCTTTGTTAGGGATTTAAGATATTTAAGAGCATCTTACATATCAGACATATGATTTTCATTAAATATATAAATTAGTCTAGGGATGCCTAGGTGGCTCCCAGGCATCCCCTTAAATAAATTTTTAAGATGTATTTTTATGGGTGGTTCAACGGTTTAGTGCCGCCTTCAGCCCAGGGTGTGATCCTGGAGACCCAGGGAGTCCCGCGCGGGCTCCCTGCATGGAGCCTGCTTCTCCCTCTGACTGTGTCTCTGCCCCTCTCCCTCCCTCTCTCTCTCTCTCTCTTTCATGAATAAATAAATAAATAAAATCTTTAAAAAAAAAGATGTATTTTTATCTCATAAATAAATAAATAAATAGTCTAAATGTGAACCAATATTTAATGTCTGCATAAATTTGGTTTATTAAACCATAAGTTTTTACACCGTAGTTGTGTAAATAGCACGTAAGCAGGAGAGTGTGTTTTGATGCTTAAATGTGAATTGTTTAATAAATTCATAAGGGTAACAAACTTTAAACAGAAGTGCCTTTTTTAAAAAATATTTTATTTATTCATGAGACAGAGAGAGAGAGAGGCAGAGACACAGACAGAGGGAGAAGCAGGCTCCATGCAGGGAGCCTGACGTGGGACTCGATCCCAGGACTCCAGGATCAGGCCCTGACCTGAAGGCAGACGCTCAATCGCTGAGCCACCCAAGCATCCCTAAATAGGAGTGCCTTAAAGTCCTTTAGACAAAGGCAGTCCCAGGAGTGGAGACCCTGTAGTTGGAAGCTGGGAGACAGGCAGGTAAGGGTGCACTAACAAACAAGGTTGGTTTTCTTCCTAAACTCATCACGAACAGTTAGCTCTTCTGAATTCAGCATTACAGTGTCCCAGTGAACAGGGAACCCCAAAGCAATGGGTATAAGGAGAGGTGGGTTTGGGTGGGCAAAGTCCAGTGCATGGGACGGGCAGTCAGACCCAGCCAGAGGCGAGCACTGATGGGTGGTCCTGGGAAGCCAGGGAGCAGTTTGAGCACAGGAGTGGAGAGGGAGGGGTAGCGGGAAAATGCTACAGGACACAGCTTCCCCTCTGTCAGTCATGAGTGCCATGCTGAGGCCAAGAAGGACGAAATGGCCTGGAAACTCTTTCACAATTTGTTTCTCCCACATTTCCACAAGTGAGGCTTGCCTAGGTGGGCACCGCCTGGGATCAAAACTTATTTCACATCAGCACAGTCTGCTCCTTTAGAATGAACAACTCCCAGAGCACCAGCTTACTAGCAGCTTGGGATAAACCATATCCACCCCCTTGATCTCTGTCTATGCGGGCCTGGAACCACCCTAGAGCAGCCATTGCTCCTGAGAGCGTGAAGATGGCTGTTCCTACATAGCCACAGACACACCTCTGAGACCTACCTGCATCCCACTACCCCTTTACTGGACTGTACCTCCTCCACCACCAGGATGCTCTGAACACGGAAAGCCTGGTGTGTGACCGAAATTCCTGGCAGCTCGTGTGCTCACTCTCACGTGTGACAGTATGGGTTAGTAAAGATGTCCCCAGGGTGTGCTCACCAGCTTTCCGCAGCAAAAGGGAAACGCTGACCTAGAAAGAGATAGGGCAAAGATAATAGGGGACGTCTTTCCAACCGAATAAGAGAAACACAAGAGGTAAGCATTTGATCTAGAGAAAGAAAGAAAGCCAAAATCTGACTGCCGGTCTTCAGGTGACATGAAAAGATGGGTGGATGTGGATTTGTTGGAGAAAGAACTAAGGTGGCCACATGGCTCTGGGGGCTAGAGAATCTCTCACCTGCCCTGTGCACTCTGCCCACCTGGGTTTGCAGTTTCTAAAGGGTACCGTGACCATGCTCCACTGCGTATCGGCTATGTGACGTTGGCCAAATTACCTACCCTTGCCGAGCCTAAGGTTCTTTGCCTGGAAGGTGGAAATAATAAAGCCTTATGTCTTTATTTACTAATTTATCGAAGCACATCCTACAGTTGTTGGAACAGAAATAACCCTGCAACACATTTCGTCTGTGGTAAATACACAATAAAGAGGCTATTCCTATTACCGCCCAAGAGTATGTGTGTAAGTCAAGAACATCTGCCTGAACACCGTTTGTGAAATACTTAAATAAAAAGCCAACTCTCCTTTCTGGATCTTGGAATAATTCTTGAGTGTAATTCCCATTGGGAAGCACCACGCCAGCCCCAGCAATCAACTGTGAAGTCAGCTGCGGCCACGTCTCCAGACCAGCCTCCTGCTGGGGCCCAGAGCCGTCCTTCTGTGCGGTCTGGCCAGGACTGCCTCGGAGGGACTGTGGACTGCATTGTAATCAGTGCTTTGCAGTGCTTGGAGTTTCTCAGTCTCTACTGCACTTTGTCGTGATCTTAATTCTAACAGTCGAACAACCCTGTGAGACAGATAGCATATCTGCTTTTGGTGCTCTTTAGAGATGCAAAACTAAGGTTCACAGAGTTAAGTGGCGAGCTCCCGTGGCAGAGAAGGCCATGTGGACACACAGAGGGGAACCTCGACCTCTTGGCCTCTTAACGGGTGCACTTCATGCCACAGCACCTTCCTTCCTAGGAGCAGGGAAATGACTCCTGCTACTCCAGCCACCACTTCTACCAATGAATGACTACAAGATGCAGAAAAATCATTACACTGGCAGCAACTGCTCCTAAAAACCTTGGGACCTTCATCATGTCACCAATTACTGACTTTTCCCTGTTTAGTTGTTCAGTTCTTTTTAAGCAACAGCTGACCATAAGGCTAAGACCACTCAAGTGGGGCTGGCCGCAGGTACCCTGGGTGAACCTCACTCCCTTGGCTCAGTGTTACCTCTGTGAAAACCCTGGCTCACTTCCTTCTCTGGGCCTCAGGATCTCCACCTGTACAGTGGGCCGAGCAGTGCCTACCTGATGGAATTGTGGGGATTAGCTGGAAGGGTGTGTGTGAGAGCACCCTATCCAGAGTCTGACACACAGTAGGTACTCAATAAAAGTTAGGCGGGTTTTGTTTATTACATATTGTACTTGAACACTCCCTGCATGGATAATGAGGAAAATTCGGTTAGAGTCACTGACTCTGTCACTTGTTAGCTATGTAACCTATGTAAATTGCTTAAGCTGGCAGCCCGGGTGGCTCAGCCTTCAGCCCAGGGTGAGATCCTAGAGACCCGGGATGGAGCCCTGCGTCGGGCTCCTTGCATGGAGCCTGCTTCTCCCTCTCCTGGGTCTCTGCCTCTCTGTGTGTATGTGTGTGTGTGTGTGTCTCTCATGAATGAATAAATAAAACATTTTTTAAAAAATTGCTTAAGCCCTCTGGGCCTCAGTTTCTTCATCTTATAATACCTTCCTCACAGATAGTAATGAGGGTCAAATATGGAGTATTCAGAGCATTTTATGAGCTGAGAAGGGCTATGTGAGGTTTGTAAGGAAATGTCAGAGAGGCTCTGGGAAAGCCAGATAGGAGTACAGATTAGACTCGGTATGCAGCCCTGTGGCTCAGGAAAAGATAGAAGAGAGAACAGGGAGTCAGAGAGAGGGTTCCTTGATCCAGCCTTGGTCCAGACTTGCTGCTAGGGGTGAAGCAGTGAACAAAATAGACACATGGTGTTTACACTCTAGAGAGTATGGGGAGCAGAAGAGGAGGGTACTGACTTGGAAGTCAGAAGTGCAACCAGAAAAGGGGACAGAGAGAACTGAGACCCCAGGCCTGAAAGAATGAACTTGGATGTGTGGGAGAGACAGGTGCTGAAAACAGAACCATGTGCCCCAGGACAGGGAGAAACCAAGAGTCCAAGGTAGGAAAGAACTGAGGGAGCGAGATTGAGGTGATACGGAAGGAGTGTGGTTGGTGATGGGAAGCCGTCCTAAGGAGGAATTCCTGACATAGGGAGGAGTGTAGTAGTAGACACTGGGATGGGAGAACTTTCTCTGAGAACACGCACCTCTCAGGCAGGCAGCTCCCCATCCCTCCAATTCTGATATTTATTCTTCTCCTACTTCCCCCTCACAACCTGACCAATTCCTATGACTTGGGGCAATCCCCAAACTATCTGAGGGTACACGCACCTGCATCACTCTGGTGAATTACATGCATGGCACAGGGAAAGGCATGGCGTAGACACTGGAGTGTGCCCTTCTGGAAAGCCCTTCACCTCCAGATGGCTCCTGCTAACTTCCATCTGCACTTCTTACAATGACCATCCCCACTTCACTCCAACTCCTGTACGGGATGCTGAGCTCCAGGGAAACCAAAGAGTAGCAGAGAGACAACTATGTGACCAAAAGAGGAGACTGTTTATTCCCATCACTTGGGAATAAAAGCAGCAAACGCAGCTGCAGGTAGGATCGTTGACTCCAACGGGTTCGCCCCCCTTTCCTTCTCCCTTTTACTTTATTCCTTTATTGGAGTCTACTATTCATTCAGCAAATGTTCAAAGTCTTGGTTCTCTAGGGCACAATGTGCCAAGTGATGCATGTAAGGGAGGAGATCAATGCATCCTCTGTTTCTGAGAGGCTTACATTTCTGAGGAAGAAACAATAAGCAGAGGCAAATAACTTTCTCTGACTCTCTGTTTCTCTGCGAATCAAAGGCTATTCATTTCCCACTTGACCCTGGTACTAACTTCTTGGACCTCATCCTTCTCCTCAGCCACAGGTACCATCTCAGTTGGTCCTGCTGCCCCTCCTCCCCTCTTCAGATTTCAGGACAATTCTAGAGCCAGCTCTCCCACCTGGCTAGGGTGAGAGCATGGAGCTCCACCCTCAAACACCTGGGCTTTAATCTTCTCCAAAGGATAGACGGCAGCAAGGGAGCATCTAGAGACCCTGGAGAGACAGGAGGGTGGCTAGAAAATGGGGATGGACAAAATGCACTTCACTTTGCACCCAGAAACAAAGACGCTGCGAAGGAGCAAATTTAATAATTGCTTGTGTTTTATTGGATACCAGCATGAGGGGAGCAGGGGAGGCAGTAAAAAGTAGAGAGGATGCTAGAAAACACACTCATTGAATCTTCATTTAGCTCACACTCCATTCTTTTGATTTCCAACTTAGGGTGTTCCCCTCTGTCATTCTCCTAACCCCACTGTGACCCAGGGTTTGGAGGACTGAGGAAGCCAGCTGGGATGTTCCAAACAGAGCCAGTAGGATGAAGAACTCTGGAAGGAAATTAATTAATACCTGGGCGTAGATGAATATTTCCCCAGCTGCCTCCTGGATACCGGTTAACATTCCCCCAGCTAGTACCTGGATACCGGTTAATATCCCCCCAGCTAGGACTTGGGTATCGATTATTGATACCCCAGATTCCCACAGAGTGTGGCATGAGCCTGGTGCCCCATCCAGTTCCAGGACCTCCACTTCCCCAGGACACTCCTGGATTCAGGGTTCCCCAGGGGTGCCCAGGCATAGGTGGCTGTCGAATCCTGTTAGTAAGAGAAGGTAGGTTTCGGGCAAGGATTTCTCTGTGGGCTCCCAGCACATTAGAATGGAGTGGCTGTCTAAACTTAGAGTCCTGGTAGAGTGAAGCCTCAGGTATGGGGCCTGCGGAATGTGCAGAGGGCCCTGCGGGCAAGAAACTGCTGCCCAGAGTGGGGGCAATGGCACCAGAAAGGAAAGACTGTTTTTCACGCAGCACTTCCCCTATGTGGTCCTCAGTGGCAGCAGCCATCATCTGCCAAGGATCCTCAGGGGGCCAGGAATCCATGGAGGGCAGTCTCTCGGTTGGGGGCCACCTCTGAACTCCAGAACCTCCTGCAGGTAGGAAGCCATCTGATGGAGAAGCATTGAGCTTCAAGGGAACCCTTGTTAAATCATTTGGCCCAGGGACTGGTTTGGACTGAGGAAGTTCAGAGTTGGAGTGGCTGGTCAAGTAAGGTTGTTCCAGCAGAGGCAAGTTGGCTCCCAAGTGTTGGATTACTTTCTCCTCCACTGCACCAATGCTTCGGCCAAAGAAGCCTGAGGGAAAAGAAAGAGGAGGCCACAGAAGGATGGATATTTGGTTCCAATGCCCACCTTGGATTCTCTTTGCTCCAAATTCCTTCATTTTCCCCAAGGACCCTCTTGCCTTTACCTCTTCCCTCAATTCCAGTTCCCCTGGAGCCTTCCAGTTTCCACCTGTGCAAAGGGTTGGGTACAACCTCCATACCTGGGAGATGAAGACAGATCAGAAGAAGCAGGCCCAGAGGAACTCCACTCCCTGCCATGCAGCCCTGCATCTTACTCAACTCTAACATCTCTCTCTCTCTCTGCCCCAAGACAGCCAACCCTTTATCCTCTTGGTGGGGTGAGGGACAGCAGAAACAAGCTGAGCCAGTGGTTGTGCAGATAATAAGGCTGTACATTCCACTCTCATTCCTAATTCAGTCTGTGGCAACAGGTGCCACTTGAATGTCCTAGGGAAGCTGGGTGTTTCCACCCCGGTTTCTTTCCTAAAGTTCCCCACCCCTTCCTGACCCAGGTGTCCTGGTTCACTGCTGGTCACTGATTGCCAGCCCTGCCCTGCCCACTCTGGCTTCCTACACCAGGCACAGGAGGATCTTCAACCTTGGGGTCCTGAGCTCATCATTGTCTTTTCAGCAATAGAAACATTCAATTCTCTTTACTTTCTCTTTGGGATCCAGATCATTCTCTTCCAGCACTCCTTTCTCATACATCCCCATAGCTCCTTTACCTTAACCACAACCTGTAGGAGCTCAGGAGTACAGAAGTGCCCCTCATTGGAGAGGCTGCTCCTAGATAAGACCTTGTATGTAAGGAAATAGGCCTGGTTTCCATCCTTAAGAGACGATGGTGTATTAATTTCCTACCACTGCTATAACAACCACAAACTTAGTAGCTTACAATAATACAAGTTTGTTACCTTACAATTTTGAAGATCAGAAGTGGGCTCCCAGCACATTGTTCTCACTGGGTCAAAATCAAGGAGTCACCAGGACTGTGTTTCTTTCTAGAGGCTCTAGAAGAGAACTCATTTCCTTGCATTTTCTACCTTTTCTTTTTAAATTTTATTTCAATTGTATTTGCCAACATACAGTATAACACCCAGTGCTCATCTCATCATGTGCCCTCCTTAATGCCTGTCACTCAGGCATTTCCTAGCTTTTAGAAGCCATCTGCATTCCTTGGCTCATGGTCCCCTTCCTTCATGTTCAAAGCCAGAAACAGAAGGTCTTCTTACATTGCATCACTCTGACCTTTTCTTCTTCTTCTTCCCTCTTCCACACTTAAAGATCCTTACGATTACACATTGACCCATCCAAATAATTCAGGATAATCTCTCTACTTTAAGGTCAGCTAATAACCTTAATTCCATCTGCAACCTTAATTTCCCTTCACTGCGTAACCTAACATATTCGCAGGTTCCAGGGATGATGTGGATATCTTTGGTGGTGCTAGGGAGGACACCATTCAGCCTACCACAGATATATAAGAAATACTGAGAGGGAGTAGATGTTCCCAACTAATAATAGAGGAAGATGTTTAAATGCTATTGTCAGGGACTCCTGAGTGGCTCAGTGTTTGAGCATCTGCCTTCAGCTCAGGGTATGATCCCAGGGTCCTGGGATCAAGTCCCACATCAGGCTTCTCTGCCTGTGTCTCTGCCTCTCTTTCTCTGTGCGTGTCTCTCATGAATAAATTAATAAAATCTTTAAAAATACTAATAAATAACAAACTCTGTTGTCAAATGGCCATGAATTGATAATTGCTGAATCTGTGTGTGGGAGCATAGAGATTCATTAATTCTTTTGTCTACTCTTAAATATGTTTGAAATTTTTTCCCTGTTGCTTCCAGGAGGCACCCAGACTAGGCTTCCTGGTTACATGAAGTCTAAAATAAGCTGTTAGATTTTCCTTTTCAATCCTCATCCCCAGCTCCAGATTGCTAGCTACTGGATGAGTGGGAAGCTTTTTTCCAGAACTGGGCAGGGGAGGGCAGTGTCCTTTTTCAGTGACATCCACCAGATTTGCAAAAACTTTTGACCTTGACCATACCAGAGACTAAAGGAATTCCCACATCAGAGTCTGTATCCTTCCTGTAAAGCCTATCATTGGCTGAAATCCAGGGCCAGATGCCTGGCCAAGTGTGACTCACCAGTGGTAACAAAAACAGGACTATTCTGCAGCCTTTCTCTGTCTTCAGTCAACCCTGCAGGTTGGCTCAGCTGCCAGGTCGTTTTTGATCAACAATAGTCCTAAATTTGGGACCAGCTAATACCATCCAAAAGGAGGGAATAGATTAGATCCTAGGGTAGGGATAAATTCCTCTGTAGTCAAACAGAGGTTCTGAGAGGTAGGGGTGAGGCCCTTCCTAAAGGGACAAGCATAGCTCACTCTCCTGTCCTTGGGTGATGAGAACTTCCTTGGCCTCACCCTCTCACTACCACTGCTTCAATCTCCAGGACACAGTTTGCCTGGCCCTTACCACCCTCTGCTTTCTCTCTCTTCCCCTATGGAGGCCACTCTCCTCTCCACTATAGTGCTCTACCTCTTACCTCCCATAAGTCTCTCTCTAGAACTGCAGAAGTAGCAGCAAAAGTGTGGAGGTGGAGAGGACACCTAGCTCTGTTCTGCCATAGGCTGTGGCATTTTTATGTAGGCTAGTGAGTCACCATGCTTGGCTACACTCCCTATCATGCTACCATCCTCTCTGTCTTTTATTCTCTCCACCCGTAGCTCCCAGAACAACGCCCACCTGGGCTCCCACCCAGTCACCAGGAATCTGATCTGGTTGTTGTAGTCCAGCCTTCCCAGGTTTTCCAAGTGTCCTGGAAAACCAGGAAATCAATGCTCAGATTCCTAGAGAGGATGGCATCTAGTAAGTGAGGCAAACTAATGGTAGAGAAGTAGGAACCTGCATGGGGCGGGAAAGGGAATAATTAGGGCCCTATATAGGGAGAGGGAAAGACCTCAGGTGAATGGGGAATAGAGACAGAATGGATTTCCTGAGCAGTGAGAGAGAAAAGAAATGGGAGGAAGGATCTTGGAGACCAGCCTCTGCTTTCAGTTAAACAAATATTTATTGTTTTCCCTTTGTGGGAGGAGCTATAAAGTATAAGAGAAATACTGTTCTAACTTACGAGTGAAAATGAGGGACATAGGGATCTCTAGAGATATAAGAGAGCACCGTGCAGGTCCTAAGGGGAGACCCAGGACTCCAAGATGGCAAAAGTCTCCATCTAGTTCACACAGTTTATTGAACCATCTGTCCAGGGTCCAGAGAGAGTGGGCGTCTACTCCAGTGTCTGAGGCTTCCCTGGTTTCTCCCTCACACAGGGAAGCATCTGAGCATTGAAGGAAGCGGCAGCCAGGAAGGGGGTCTGAGACAGAGACTTTGAGAGGCAAGAAGGAATGTTAGGAACCCACAGAGACTGTAGTGAGCTCTATAGGGCAGGGTGGGAGTGGAATCAGGAGTGTGAGAACCCCATGGCATTGGTTAACCAGATAGATGGCAAAGAGATGTCAGTGAAAAGTGGTCATTGCTTTCAGGCAACAGTTTGGACAATGCTTTATTTGGCAAATAGAGAAAGGGGGAGGATGACGTGTCCAGGAACCAGAGTTACTATGGGACATTTCAGGGGTTTCCCAGTCAAGAATCTGAATGGGAAGCGTTAGCCACTGGATTGTACCATCTCAAAGACATGACAGAGGAAACTTTAGAGAATGGTTATCTGGCAGGGAGGGCCCTGTAGTACCAGGGGAATCTAAGCAGTAGGAGAGAATGAGAAAAGGGATTTGGAGTCTACAATTTGGGGAAGTAAAGAAAAAAGAGGTGTTACGGGGCGTCTGCCATATTAGAGCAATGAAGGAAATAGAGCAGCTCTCTTGGGAAGGAGGAGGGAAACTGAGCTAACCCCATGCCTGGGCCTCTGGACTCCCAACTGAGATGTGTTTGTGTGTGTGCCCACACATGCATATATGCAAAAGCTAACTTATGGACTGGTAAGTGACTCTCCCTGGGGTAGGAAAACTTCAGGGTCGGCTAGCTGGGGCCCCAGAGGCTTCACTTGGGCCAGAATGTCCCGGATACTGCGGCAGGGGAGCTTTCCAGAGCCGCAAGACTTGGCACCAGCTGAAGGATCAGGTTGAGGAGAACCATCCGGACCCCCACTCAATGTTGAGGAGACAGAAATGCAAGGGTGACCAGAAGAACTGGACTTGCTGCCGCAGGGCTGAAGGATGATTTTGCCACTGGATTGGGAGCTGGAGCTGCCGCCAAAGGTGCCAGTGCCTGGTGGGGAACAGGGCCCCTGTGAAACACCACCACAGGGATGGAAAGATGAACTACTGGAAACACTAGAACTACTGTGGACTCCAGAACCAGAGAGGGAGCAGGGCCTCTTAGAGCCAACTCCACAGGGCTGGACCCCACCAGAGCCCACTGGCTGGAACACAATGGCTGAGGAAGCTCCTGACTGGTAGATGCTGGAACTAGAAGAGCTATGGCTGGGGATGATGGGATTGCTGGAGAAGTATTTGCCCTCAGAGATGGGGGGCCCAGCTGCAAAGGAAGGGGCGCCTGGAGAGCCTTTGACAGGGTTATCTTTGGTGAAGTAGCCCACAGGGTAGATTTTGCCCCCACTGTAGGTCATGCCTGGCACCAGGTAACTGTCAGAAGAGCCACCCACCACCTCATAGCTGCCATAGGATTTGTCTACAGAGGTTATGGGGGGGCAGGGCTTGCCCGGAAGGCCACCAGTGCTGCAGGGGGCACCTTGAACCCCTCCAGGGCCACCAGAGCCATGCTGCTCCACCACCACCACCACAGGCCTTTGACCTCCTGACACGGAGTGGGAGCTGGAAATGTAGGAGCCAGAATGGGAGACAATAGGCCCCCCACTGCAGGGAGAGTCAGGGACATCTGAAGTACAGGGGCGTAAGTTAGAGTTGACCCTTTGGCCACCACTGCTGGATATCCAAGAGCTTGGGGAAGCGGATGAGCTGGAGCCTCCTCCAGACTGGGAAGAGCTGATCAGTAAACGGGAAGAATCATCACTGACTGGTAGGGCTGAGCCAGCCCCTGGCTGGGCGCTGCTGCTTCCCGACTGGGAGGAGCTGGATCCAGAGGAGTAGCTGATCTGGGAATACCCAGTTCCTGGCTTAAATAATGAAGATCCCAGAGAACCACCCTGGGCAACACTGGATCCGCTGGAGCCACCACTGGAGCCACCGGAACCACTAAGGCTGGAGCCACTGTGGCCACTGAAGCTACTGCCACCGCCGGAGCCACTGGAACTGGAACTGCTGGAACCGCTGGAGCCACTGTGGCCACTGAAGCTACTGGAACCACTCTTCCCACTGAGGCAGGGGTCACTGGGGGACGTGATACGCGTGTCCTTGCAGGGGTCTGAGAGGGTCGCGATGCTCTTAGCCAAGACCCCTGGGGAGGAAGTAGTGGTCAGTAAAGGCAGAATGGCTTGGCCTCCTCCCTCAGCTTCCAAGCCCGCTCTGTCGTCTGCTTGGGATCTCTCCTGGGAGGGATCTGGGAAGGGGGGGGGGGAGGGAAGCAAGAAGTGCTGTTCTCTGTTAAGGAAAATGAGGCAGCAGAGGAAGGGCTGTTTCGGTGTTCCGGGAGGAGGCAGGGACAGGGAAAATGAGACTCCAAAGGAGGGGCTGTCAAAGGAAGAGAAGAGGGGACCAAGTGGCAGGGGCTCATAGTTCCAAGGGTCCAGGATAGAGGCAGAGCATGGGGGAGACTGCGGCTCCTCAAGAGGGCACCTAAATCCCGAGGGGAAGAGTCCCAGGTAAGACTCAGGGACCCAGGGAAGGGGGAGACAAGACAAAACAAGTGGGGAAAGAAGGAAAGGAAAGGAAAGGAAAGGAAAGGAAAGGAAAGGAAAGGAAAGGAAAGGAAAGGAAAGGAAAGGAAAGGAAAGGAAAGGAATACGGAAAGAAGTAAGTGGGGAAGGAAAGGAAAGGTAGCAATGGAGATGTGAGGAAAGAGGCATCCAGGGGCTGGGGGACTGAGGGTAGGGTTCGGGTGCTGGAGGACTGAGATTCCATCACCAGCCACCTTGAGAGAGTCCGGGCTTGGACAAAGGGTGGGAGCTCTGATCCCATCTCAGTGCTGCCAATGCCAGGAAAGCTGGGCGAGGGCCGGGATGTGGGGGCACCACCGGCGCTTCAGAACCTGCTAGTTCAGCGCAACAGGACACCGCACCCAAGCCAGCCCTGGGTCCTGGCCCAGCCCAGGCACCCGAGGAGGAAACCTCCAAGGCTCACAACCAGCATCCGCTTCCCTCTCTCCGCACCCAGCCATCACACATGCCACCTGCCCCCCGGGGCTCCCACCCTTAGGTCCTGGCAGGGGTGAGACCACTTCTTTCTGTTACCAACCCTGTGCCTCTCCTCCCAGGCTCACCTCACCCTATCCTTCCTCTGCTCCCCATCTCAACTCCTGCAGGTCCTGAGCAAGTTCTAAATCTCTCCGAACTTTAGTTTATACAATCGGAGAGGCCGAATCTGTCCCCCCACAAGCAGTGTCCGTGATGTCCCCATCCTCTCCTCAAAGAGAAGTCCTGTGTCCCCCTCCATACCAAAGCCAGCTCTGTCCACAGCCCCCCTCACTCGGCAGCACTGCTCACGGAGAATGCCTCCTCTCCTCCTCCGCTCCCAGCCACGGCCCCAGACCGGGGCAGGCTCACCGCTCACCTGCTGGTCCACGGCACAACCCCAGATTGGATTCTGGCTTTGCCACTTTCTAAGTTGTGATCTTGAGCCAGTTTCTTTTCTTTTCTTTTCTTTTTTAAGATTTTACTTATTTAGTCACAAGAGACACAGAGAGAGAGGCAGAGACACAGGCAGAGGGAGAAGCAGGCTCCGTGCAGGGAGCCCGATGAGGGACTTGATCCCAGGACCCCAGGATCACGCCCTGAGCTGAAGGCAGACGCTCAACCACTGAACCACCCAGGCATCCCTTGAGCCAGTTTCTTAACCTGCCCTAGCCTCAGTGTCCTCACTGGTACAGTGGGAATAACGAACCTCCTACAGTTCTGATGATCAAAAGTGCTAACGTGAAGTGCTAGGATAGTGTCTGACACATGAAAAGCACTCTGTAAATGGTAGCAGTTACTACTATTAAAATCCGGTCTTCATCTTCTAGTGCTCTGATAATTGACAAGAGCAATAACAACAGTAACCAATATTTATATAACTCTCTAGGATTCCCAAAGCACTTGTCACATACATTATTTAATTTGAGACTCAGGAAGACTAGAGGTAGTCTGGTTGTAGAGTTTCAGGAAGTTGAATGCCTTGCCTGGAGTGACAAGGCAGGGAGGAGCAGCCCTCAGACTCAGGCATCAGATGCCAGAGCCCATGCTCTTTGCCCTTGCTGGGTCGTCTCGGGGTTTCTCCCTGGATGGTGATTCCTCCCAGCTCCCAGGACCCAGAGCACTGGAACCCTCCAGCCTCCTGTGACCCGGTGTCTGCATCCTGCCTCTGCCACAGCTCCCCGTTCTCTGACTCCCAGGGTCCCAGCCTCCTACCTGGCAGGAGGAGACCAGCCAGCAGCAGTGCCATCATTCCTCGCCCTCCCACATGCCCCTCCTGGGGTGCCTGCGAGGAGCCCATCTTGGACTGTGCAGCCTTCTAACAGCAGCTCGTGGACACCCAGGGCCTTTATGCCAGGGCTGGACATTCTCCGGGCAGGAGTCACCGAGGGGAGGGGTGGGGAGGTGAAGGGGCAGGTGCCCGGGGCACCTTGGTGTGGCTGGGAGGAGCTCAAGTAATCAGCTGGGGCATCTGCCTACTCAGCGGCAGAGGTGGCTCGGTGCTGGGTATCCGCGGCCACGGGGCCTCCAACAATCCTGCCTTCCAGCCCGCTGACGGGCCAGCCCATGCCTCTTCATTGCTTCACCTGGAACCAGGCACTCTGCCCACTCAAGCAGCCACTCTCCCCACAGACCCAGTCACCTGGCTCCTGGCCCACTCCCCATCCTCCTCCCATGCACAGACGTGGACATTCAACTTTCCCAGGTACCCGCTCTGGCCCCTCACTGCTACCCCATGGCTAACCCCACCTGGCTTCCCATCCATGGCCCCTGGATCTGCCCCTTTCCTTGGGATCTGTCCCTCAGCCTCCACTTTCCTCCTGCAGCTCAGAGAATCTGCCCTGCACCCCCAGGACCCCCTGTGGTCACTGTCCGGGTCGCATGCCTGCCACATGCCTAGTATGTGTCCAACAATGAATGAGTCCTCTCCCTCCTACCCACTAGGAATCTGCACTCCGAATACCAGCTCCCTGATCTCTCCCTTCCGGGGGCGCTCCTGGGATAGGGTGAGGGGTGCTGGGTGCCAGGGCCTCAGCCTGGGGAGAGGCCTGGGCTGGGAGCCCCTGTCATAGCTGGGTCTGAGGTTACTCACAGGCCACTCATGGCCTCTCCCCCGCAGCTGGTGACCCTGACTCCCGGGCGTGAGCCAGAAGCTAATGAGGCTAATTGGGAAGGTGGTGGCCCTGCAGACCATTAGCTGGCTCCCTGGCCTGGATGAGGGGACAGGAAGCAGCCAGCCCTGGTCTGAGGGTGGTGAAGGAGGGCCAGGCAGAAAGCAGACTTCAGGGTCCCCTAGGATGAAAGGCAGGACTGGCCGACCAGAGTCCTGAGTTCAGCTGGGAGGGAGGCCGGTCCTCCTCCATCATGTTCCCCTCCTTCTGCTTTGGTCCTGGCCCCACCCCAGCCAATTAATTGCTCACTGGTATTGCCCAGAGTATCAGTATCGGAGGGAGAGGCCTGGGACCAGGTCAAGCTGCCTCTCCTCCTCCTCCCTGCACCCCTCACCCAGACTCACCTCCATACCTCCCCACAAAGACTGCCTGTGCCCCAGCCCTGATTGCCTTCTCTCTCTCTCTCTCTCTCTCTCTCTCTCTCTCTCTCTCTCTCCTGTCCTGCCTTTCCCTCTGGCCCAGTGCTGCCCCTAGGACTTTCTTTGATGATAGGAATGTTCTGTTCTGTATCTGTGCTGCCAAATACTACTAAGCATTTGAAATGGGGCTAATATGGCCAGCCTAAGGAACTTTTTTTATTGTACTTAATTTTAATTTATTTTTAAAATATTTTATTTATTTATTCATGAAAGACACAGAGAGAGGCAGAGACACAAGCATAGAGGGAAGCAGGCTCCCTGCAGGGAGCCTGATGTGGGACTCGATGGGGACCGTGGAATCATGCCCCTGACAGAAGGCAGGCACTTAACCCTGAGCCACTCAGGCGTCCCCTTAATTTTAATTTAAATGTGAACAGCCATGTGCAGCTAGTCTAGCCCTTGACTTTACCAGCACTCAAAATGGGATTGGGAAGGAAGAGGGGCCAGGAGCTAGGGAGAGAGGAGGGAACAGGACAGACTCCCCGAAGAGGGTTGAGGCGGTGGGAGAAAAACAAAACCACTGGCTTAGGACCAGGATGACCTGGGTAGGAGTCTCAGTTAACTTCCTGGCCTCCGGCAAGTCTCCCAACCTTTCTGAACGTCAGTGTCCTCCTCTGTAAAATGGAGATACTTTGAGTCAAGCCTGACACATGGTTTGCGAGGGGGTTTGCGAGGATCAAATGGGAAATGATCAGAAAGATTCGGTGAGGCTGAAGATGCAGCCCTCGGGCACAGGAGCTTGGCAGATGAAGCTCACAGCGCCCCACCTGTGTCCTCCCCTGGGGACAGTGAGCAGGATGGCCCACTCCCCAGCCCCAGGCTTTCCCTTCAGAGGCTCCAGCCCAGCTGACCTGGAGGGGACCCAGAGTCTCCCACCCCCGCCCCGCCCGCCCCACCCCTATGGAGCAGCGAGCAGCGTCACCCAGGGGTGCTACTAAACATGGTGTCAGTTCCTCCGGAGCCCTTCCCGGCCACCTCTGTTCTCTCCCTGGACTCCCAGCCGCTGGCTCGGTCTCAGGGAAGAGGGGGGCGGGGTGTGCTGGGAGCAGAGAGGGGAGTGCCCGAAAGAAGAGGCACAGGGAGCCTTGTGGGTGGGCAGCAGGGGAGGAACGTCAAGGCCTGTGGGATAGTCTTTCCCAGCACAAACAGAGGTGGCAACGTCTGTCCTGTTTTCTCTCTCTTCATTCCTCCCAGATGCCGTCAGACCTTGGCCAGGACAGCCAGGGCTGGGGGAGGCAGAGTGTGTCTCCTCTCTCACGCTCACGCAGCCTGGTGTTCAGCCTCGGTCCTTCCCCCACCTGCTGTGCTCCTATCCTCCTGTCCTCTCTGTTCTCCTTTCTCCCTGATCCCACCAGCACGTCTGCCCATGTGTGGGCCCTCCCAGCAACTCTCCTCTCTGCTGTTTTACTATGTCTCTTGGACTCATCATGAACACTTCTTTCGGCTCAGGCAGTAAAAATCTGAAGCTAATGGGGCTGAGGAGGGCAGGAAGGGCCATTGGCTCGGCACCTGCCAGGCCAGGGCAATCCTGTGGGACATTCACCAATGCCTACAGAGGTGAAGGAGGTCTGCTGTGCTCCCCAGCAAGTGCCCTGTCCAACACCTGGACTGAGGGAGAGAACATGGTGGCCCGAGGCAACCCCACACACACCAGAGACTATCAAACATTTTTTAAGACTTTATTTATTTATTAGAGAGAGAGAGAGAGAGAGAGAGAGAGCACAAGAAGGGGGGAGGTGCAAAGGGAGAGGGAGAAGCAGGCTCCCCACTGAGCAGGGAGCCCAACCGTGGAGCTCCATCCTAGGACCCTGAGATCATGACCTGAGCCACAGGCAGAAGCTTAACCAGCTGAGCCACCCAGGTGCCCCTAGAAAATCAGACCTAAGGCACACGCCTTCCAAGGGCAAGAGATTGGGAGTTGGTGACGCGTTTATGAAGAAGGCAGGTTGTGTCCACTCAATTGAGGCTGCCTGGGGCTGCTGCTGCTGCTGCGTCCAGCATTGGGCACTGGTTCAGTACACTCAGCCTACACTGTGCTTTAGACTTTGCAACAAGGAGGGCGATGAATTGTCCTTGACCGTGAGGAGCTGAGGTCCAGCTGGGGATAAACAGACAGCCCGGAGAGAAGGCTAGCATGGAGAAAAGAGAAGCACTTGGTTCCGAGGTGGTGTCAGGACATTCCCTGGGCCTTGGGGAATGCTGAAGGCAGGGAGTCAGCAGCTCAGACTCCAGGCCCTGGCTGTGCTGAAGGGGTGTTTGGAACAAGTGGCTGGCTTGGAAAGTATAAATGGGAGCAGCAGAGTGGAGGCACAGAGGGGCTACTTGGGCCAGCATCACAGGTGATGCGTAACAGCAAGTAAGGGAGGAATATGGTCAGTGTAGGAGGAAGCAGGGATTGGAGGGTTCTGAACAGGGGGAACAGCATAGTCAGAGGGGAGGTTTGGGGTAGAGAACCACCGTCTCCTGAGGGCCAACGGTGGGCCAGATACTGTCCCGGCTACTCCAACTGCTCTGGTGCTTAGACCTCACAACAGCTCGGCAGGGTAAGAGTTTTTCTCCCCCAGTTCACAGACAAGGAAACTTGAGTTTCAGTTGGTTGCTCAGACCAGCTGGTAACTAGCACGAGAGTTTGGAAAGGACACACACTCAAGCCTGTTGGACTCTAGAGGCCGTGTAGGTCCCATCTTTCAGCTGACACCAGGCCATGAATCAATGGCAGTGGTCCACAGACAGATTTCAGAGGTTCCTTAGACCCAGTTAGGGTGTGTGCAAAATTCCTTGTGTGTCATCAAAGTCTCAAAGCTGAGAGGTCCCAAGCAAGGAAGTCAACAGCAGGGCAGCCCGGGTGGCTCAGTGGTTTAGCGCCACCTTCGGCCCAGGTTGTGATCCTGAAGACCTGGAATCGAGAGTCCCACGTTGGGCTCCCTGCATGGAGCCTGCTTCTCCCTCTGCCTGGGTCTCTGCCTCTCTCTCTCTCACTCTGTGTCTCTCATGAATAAATAAAATCTTTTAAAAAATTTTTTAAAAAAAAGAAAAGAAAAAGAAAGTCAACAGCACATCCTGTCCCTCCCACTCAATCTTGCCTCCTTTGTTTTTTATCCACGGCCCTCAAAGTCAGGACAGAAGTTTTGGAACAAGTGTCCCATGCAGGGGTGTTTGGTAGACCTAGGACTTCCGCTTGAGAGAAGGAACGGGGAATGAAAACACAGGGAGAGAAGAAGCCCAAGAGAGGGGCTTGTTTTGTGGGGGCAGAGGGCAAGAGGCTGCTCTGCACCCCAGGGCCTGAGCCTCTCTACTCTGCTCCAGCCAAAGGCACTTCCGTCTCCTGCCCTCTCTTCCTCCCTCGCACTTTCTCTGCTGGGGTGGGCTTCTCTGTCCAGCTGTCACCCAGGGCAGGCTCACACCCCTGGCCCGCTCCCAGAAGGTCTCCCTGGGCCATTGCCCCGTAGTGGGCATGGGTGCCCCTGAGTCATCCACACTCTCCACCTGGTCCTCTCGTGGCTGAGGACACGGGTCCAGGAAGCAGGGGACGAATCTGCACGTGGGAGTTCCTGCCCGACCCATGCCCACCTCAGCCCCGCTGTGCCCACGTGACTGGCTAAGTGTCACTCCAGTGTGGTCTCTCTCCTCCACCTGCCTCTGTGCTTTCTTCCCTGTGGTAGATGATGCAGCCCAGGACCCATATTCCACATGGGTCCTCTGAGCAGATAGATCCCAGGGCAGCTTATGTGCGCAGCCCGGCACGGCCATCAGCCCCGATCTCGGATCTCCACATGCCAGGCCCGTGCCCCCAGCAGGCGCCTGTGGTTCTTCCCCCGCTGCCCTACTTCCCCTGGATCTCCCCGTCTCGGCCTTCAGCGCCCTCCCAGCCGCTAGGCGCCCGGTGGGATGTGGCAACGGCTGAGGCCTTGCCCCCAGGAGCACCCTGTCTGTCCAGGCACATGAACTTGGCTCCCATGTGAAACTTCTCAGCTCCACTGTGTTGGGGGCCCACCGGTCCCACCCTCATTCCTCACGGGTGACTGTCTCCCCGAGCCACTCGTCTCCCCCCTGGACGTCCTCTCTCCTCTGGGGGATGCAGCACACCTCCATTTATAAAGAGCAGAGCTCACATGGCACCCCGAGGGAGTCCTGGGAACTCCCCTGCACCCAGCCTTACTCTGGAGCCGAGGGTGGAGCAGGACGGGCCGTGTTCCCTAACAATCCCTTAGGTGAGTTGTTGGGAATCCCCCCCAGGATGACACGCCACCCTTAGCTAAGAATCACTGGGGAGCAGTCTGCACCTCATCAAACGTTCAGCGGCGTGCTCTACGCTCAGCTCCACCTGGTCCTCCTCCATCAGCTCCAGCCCACCCGTGTCTCCTCTGGGACTGACCTCCTGGAGTTTGGCCTGGTCAGCCTCCACTTCTCCTCTTCCCATGCCCCACCTTCACCCTCTCCGCAGCCTGCCGGCACCGTCCCAGGGACCCAGGGCACCGCAGCTGGAGTGAGGACTGGAGCCCGAGGCAGGGGCATCTTTAGGCAGTGAGTCTCCGTGAGGACGAACTCTGCCCCCAGCCTCCCTGCTCCCCCTCCTGTCTCCTCCCCGCCTCCTGTAAGCAGCAGCAGGGAGTCAGCTGAGCGCGGGTCATGCTCCCAGCCTGAGACCCGCTGGGTTTAAGTCACATCTGATTTGGCCACCACCTCTCTTGCCTTGTGAGGAGGTGACTACAGAGGCTGTGATTAGCTGTCCGAGCAACAATAATATTTGTCCTCTTCTCTGTTCTGTGGAATGAGTGCCAGGGAAACCAGCACTCATTGCTCATTATGTTTACCTTTAAAACAGTCGTTCTTTCCACTGTAGCTATTAATGCTTCTTTATTGTTATTGGTCACCCAGGACTAGTGCCTCCCAGCTCCCTGGCAGTCCAGAGGATGGAGCCAGGGAGGGTGAAAGGGAAGGCCAGGGTACAGTCTGAATGAGCTTTTGGGAGCAGCTGGAAGGCGTTGCCCCAAGAGGGACTCCCAGGCCACGTATGGTTCTCGGGCTGCTGGGGGCGGATCGTGTGGGCCCGTCTTCTGGACTTCTGCCTGGCTGGGAGCACCACTCTCACAGGGAGCTTCTCCTGTCCCCCGAGGTGTCCATCCCTGGCACCTGATGCATCACCCTTCCACACAGGTGGCCAGAAAAGCCCGAATCATGTTGGAGAGGCTGGCATCCCTAGTCCGGCTCTGTTCTCCTGGACCCCAGGACTAGAACCAGAGAGTAGCACTGAGTCCTCAGCAGTGTGTAACAGATCCTCACAGTCACCCACATGTGCGGGGTTGATTCGGATCCTCTCAGTGACCCCAGGAGACAGAAATTATCACTTGTCCTTTGGAGCTGCAGAGGTAGCTGCAGACACAAGTCCAGGGAGGTAAGGTGATGCTCACCCCTAGTGGCCTGGGCTTCCCATGCACTCAGGATGCCCTAAGCTGCTTTCTCCTCTTCTTCTTGGGTATTCCCATAGCCTGACTTCCTCCTTCACTTCATTCACTCCTGTCACCTGCCATTTCCTCAAGAGGCCCCCTCTATCTTTTCTATTTAAAATCACACCCCACCGCTAAATATGACCCATCATGCTCCATTTCCTTCCTTTTCCTGAATTTTCTTCAGAGCGCTTATCCCAGCCTGACATCCCATTACTTCTGTCCTGTGTCCATCTGTGGGATGTTCCCTTCCCCCACCACAAGATGAGCCCGTGAGGGGAAGGCCCTCCTCTCTTTGACTCACCACTGCATCCACAGCCTTAGAGCACCGCCTGGCTCATGGGAGGGACATAATCAGAGAACGAAGAAATAATGAATATGTTGGGCCATAGGCCAAGCAGCCTATGCCTGAATTTTCCTGAGGGCTCCAGAGCCTGCCTCATCTCACCTCATGTGCCTGACTCACCTCAGAGAGGTCACCCTGGCAACCAAGAGGGTACTAGTGGGGCCTGAGTGAGGCCTGGGGAGTGTATGATGTCAGAGGCAAAGGGCAAAGAGAACTCTGGATGGAAACATCTTGGGGGGCCTCTAGGCCGCCCTCTGGTGGAGAAGCATAGAATACCCAACACAAGGAAGCAGCCTCTCTGCCTGGGGTGGAAATTTGGAGATTATTACAGAAATCCCGAAAAGTCACATCCCAAGGTCACACAGAAAATATGTAGCAGAGAAGGGACAAAAACTTGGGTTACAATCGGATGCTTTCACCACTATGGGATTCGGTCTTCCTCCAACCACAGGTGAGATTAAGCTGTCAAAAGGAAGGCTAAGGTTTTTTGAGGCTATGGTGGGAGTAGGGGGAAGCTGGGAAGGTGGAGTTGGTTTAATTCAACAAGTTTTTTGAGCTAGTGCCAGGCACCCAGTGGGCACGCAATTGAAGATTAGAGGAAGAAAATGTATAGCAAGAGAGCTTAAATTTATACTGAAGCAAGTTTTCAAATGAATTTGAAACATGAAATTGGCAGAGGAGTTAGGTCTTCCCCTCCTCAGCTCCTACAGAGGGGTGTGCCCCTCCGTAATTTAACTTTTATCACATTTTATCGCCATGATTTACATGTTTGTATCCTCCCCAGACACACAGCTCCTTGAGGGCAGGGAGGACTGAAGCTGCTTCCTGGGATTGTCACCACAGCCTAGCACCCCACACAGTAGATGCTCAATAAATTATTGTTGTATAGGCAAGTGGATGAACAAATGAGTGCTTTGGAGTTTCCCTGCCTAGAGATCTTCAAAGAAGTGCAGACAACCATCTCTTCTGTCTAATCCAAAGACATGATTGGCCTGCCCAAAGGCTGAGCACTGTGCCTGATGCCTTCTCAAGTTAACTAGGCTTCTATAATTAGGTTATACCATGATACAAGTTCTAGGTTCTTCTCTTTCATTGGCCAAGCATTTACTGACTACCTGCCATGTCCGAGGTACTGAGCTATTGTTCTCTAAAACTGTGATCCTGTTCTATTATTTAATTCTCTGACTCCATGTTGACATAAGATGCAACACTGTCCCCACCGCATTCACTCCTAGGTGAGGTCAGTCAAAGTAGACAGGAAAGAAGCAGTATTGTCTAACCTGAATGATAGGCTGGCACAATGGGTTCCCCTGTGTCAATACTCCATACCCTTCAGTACCACTCAATCTCCTTCCCAGCTAATAAGCACCCTGTGTTTGGGTATCAATGCCTGCTGCCTATCAATAGGTATTAAAATCTCCCATTACCTCATGCCTCCCCCTTCTCTCTCCCACTCACCCACCTGTTGTGTCAAACCAGAAAGAACTGATTTGGAGCCAAGTCCTGGATCGTCTTCACTTTGGCACTTGGGTGATGTCTTTTTTTTTTTTTTTTTTTAAGATTTTATTTATTTATTCATGAGAGGCAGAGAGAGAAGCAGGTTCCATGCAGGGAGCCCGATGTGGGACTTGATTCTGGGTCTCCAGGATCACGCCCTGGGCCGAAGTTGGCGCTAAACTGCTGAGCCACCTGGGCTGTCCTTGGGTGACATCTTAAACAGATGAGTTACCTCTCTCAGAGTAGTTTCCTCATCTGTGAAGTGGGGCTAATAACTTGCTTTATTGAACACCTTCAGAGCCAAGGACGAGGATAAGAAGTAAGACCTATAAACACAGACAAGGCACCATCTCTGCCCTCCAGAACCTCATACTTTACAAGAGGAGAAACATGGAAACCACAATAATGTGGAAATTAAATAAGACGAACCCTAGGTCCTTGCCTGGGCCACACTAAGGACTCAGTTCCTTTGCCTCACTTTCTCTCTCCTTTAAGAATGCTTTTCTCTTTCTTTTCACAACGAACTTTATCTCACTGGCTTGGGGGGTTGCTAGGGTCCATTTGAGGGGTCCAGACTTCTTCCCTTCCTTCCCATACCTCCCTGCCCGAGCACACCCAGGCATGTGTGTGAGCCTCCTTATCACTGGGCCACGACTCTATCAGGGTAGAAAGACTTTTGATATGAGCTCCCAAGCTTGGCTTCCCTGATTTTCCCCCAACTCACTTGTCCAACAATATCCCCCTCCTTTCCAGGTTATAAAGCCCTTCACTCTAATCATTACAGTCTATTTCTGTTGCCCAAACTTGCTATTTATTAATGAATTCAGCCACTCATAAAACACGTATGCAATGGTTAGTTTTATCTGTCAACTTGACTGGGCAAAGGGATGCCCAGGTAGCTGGTAAAACATTATTTTGGAGTGCATCTGTGAGGTGCATCACGAGGCGGCTTCTTGGAAGAGAGTAGCATTTGAATGGTGAACTGAGGGAAGAAGCTTGCTGTCACTGGTGGGGTGCGGGTAGGCGTCATGCAACCTGTGAGGGCTGAATTAATTGAACAGATAAGAAGAAGGATGAGCTTGCTCTGTTTGAGCTGGGACATCCATGTTCTCCTGTCCTCAGACATCATCAACACTCCTGGTTTGCTGGCCTTTTGACTGGGACTGGTACCTGCACCAACTGTTCCCCTGGTTGTCAGGCCTTTGGGATTATTCCACTGCTTTCCTGGGTCTCCAGCTTGTAGATGGCAGACTGTGGGGATTCTCAGCCTGCACAGTCTCAAGAGCCAATTCCTGTAATAAACCTCCAGGTATATTCCATTGGTTCTGTTTCTCTGAAGAACCCTCATATAACCACTGTGTTCGGTGTCAGGGTTACACAGATGAATAAAGGGATGGGAAGCTATAGTGATTAAAATCAGAGACATTGCTGTAGGATAGATCTGAGTTCAAATCCCAATTTTGCCATTTGTTTCTCCTTGTATGCGCCTCACTGTACCTGTCTGGATCCAAAACGGTGATAAGGGGACGCCTGGGTGGCTCAGGGCGTGATCCCGGGCCAGATGGAGTCCCACATTGAGATCCCTGCATGGAGCCTGCTTCTCCCTCTGCCTGTGTCTCTGCCTCTCTCTCTCTCTCTCTGTGTCTCTCATGAATAAATAAATAAAAATATTTTTTAAAAAAACGGTGATAAGGATGGGGTTATTGTGCAAATTAGGTGAGAGCTTACTGTGTAGACATTTCACAAGGGTGTCCATACAGCACATGGGGGTCACAGGTAACTGCGGTGGCTTGTAGTAAACTGTGCTTTGCGTCTTACGCTGGGTTGCCCAGATCCTGAGACAAAGATTCAAAGCAAAGGGGATTCATTTTAAAAAGGCAAGGGGGGAGGGGGCAACCGGGGCTCAGAGGACCGGGGTGTGCACGCCCCCGCATCTGTGAGTCACCCTCGAGGGGCTGCGGGGAGCTGCGGGGGAGCGCGAACGCGAGGGGACGCCGTCCAGGTGCTTCCAGCGCGCAAGGCGGTGGCGGGCTGCCGGGGTGACAGCAGTCTGCGGCAGGAGGCTCGAAGCGCCAACGAGGTCCCCGAAGCAGCGCCCCGCCCGCGGCGAGCAGCCCGAATAGGTCATTTCCCGCCCGAGCTCGGGCGCAGGCCCCGCTGCGCCGCGGACCGCAGGCGGCGGGGGACAGAGCAGCGGCGACGCGGAGGAGAACCACCACCCGGGCAGGGCAGCCCTGGTGGCGCAGCGGCTTGGCGCCGCCTGCAGCCCGGGCTGTGATCCCGGAGACCCGGGACCGAGTCCCACGTCGGGCTCCCCGCATGGAGCCTGCCTCTCCCTCTGCCTGGGTCTCTGCCTCTCTCCCTCTGTGTCTATGAATAAATAAATAAAATCCTTAAAAAAAAAAAAAAAAAAAGAACCACCACCGGCTGCGGAGAGGGAGGCCTGCGCACACGGCGGGCGGCGCGGGGCACACGGCGCCAGGTGCCCGCCGCCGGAGCTCGCAGGGGCAGGGCCCGCCCTCTGCGCCCGCGCCGGAGTCCCGCAGCCCGCAGCCCCTCCCCCGCAGCCCCCCAACCCCTCCCCCGCAGCCCCCGCAGCCCCAAGCCCCTCCCCCGCAGCCCCGCAGCCCCCCAGCCCCTTCCCCGCAGCCCCTCCCCCGCAGCCCCCCAGCCCCTCCCCCGCAGCCCCTCCGGGCCGTTCCCCCCGCCGCTAGGAGGCCTCCCCGACCCCGTCTGAGCCCGCGGCGTTGCTTCCTCGGCTCTTTGGGTTCCTTCCCAGAGTGATTCAGTTACACACACCCTTCCTGTGTGGGACGTTGTTGTTTGACTTTTCAGGCGAAACCTTTCTTCCCCAGCGGAACTGTAAACTTCCTGAGAGTGGGAACCGTGTATTTTATTTACTATATTCCCCTGTCACGTGGCACTGACGGACACCTTGAGGGTATATAAGATCATGCCCAGGGCCTGAGGCTCAGCGGCTCAGGGCGCGATCCTGGAATCCCACAGGGAGCCTGCTTCTCCCTCAGCCTGTGTCTCTTCTCTGCCTTTCTGTGCCCCTCATGAATAAATGAATAAGATCTTAAAAAAAAAAAAAAAAAAATCATGGCTGAATGAATAAATTTCATGAACCAGGCCCCTTTGAGGCCTATTGAATTATACTAGGCCCACCCCTACAACTCTCTTACTTTCCAAGATTATTTCTAAATTCTAAAACTAGGTTTGGTTTCGTTTTGTATTGTTTTCAAACTGGTCACCTACAGGTTTTGATGGGAGTTGCCACATAAACAAATGGGTCCTAAGTGGTGAACGTTAAGGTTGTGCACATTCAATTGCTTTTAACCCTTCTCAGCCCCACCCTGGTAAGCCACTTGCTCCACATTAGGTCAGGGTAATCTTTTAGCTCTTGCCTTTTGAACTTTCCTGCTCAAATACTCCCTTAAAGGATGGTTTTAAATTATGTATTTATTTTTTTAAAGATTTTATTTATTTATCCATGAGAGACACAGAGAGGCAGAGACAGGCAGAGGGAGAAGCAGGCTCCATGGAGGGAGCCTGACATGGGACTTGATCCTGCATCTCCATCTCCAGGATCACACTCTGGGCTGAAAGCGGCACTAAACCACTGAGCCACCCAGGCTGCCCTGAATTATGTATTTTCAAGTCAACAGCTAACATTTTTAATTAGAAGGTAAAATATTGCAAAGGGTATACTTTCCAGGAAATTGTACATACTTACCTGTTAAAAAAAAAAAAAAAAAAAGCCACATCACTCTTTCAAATATAGCAGATGGAACGTAGCATACTTTTGTACCCACAACACCCTTTTAATAAGTGAGCAAGCCCTATAACCAGTCCACAAATTTAGCTTCTATTTCTTTTTAGTTTTTTCCATTCCACTCTCCCTACAGTTCTATCCTAATGAAATATATTTCCATTGTGTCACTTTCTTTTTGTATTTTATTGTATTTTGGGGAAGTCCTTTTGTATATCTCCGTAACAAAAATATGTATATAAATTGAAATGTATTTCCTGTGACTAGAAGATCCGAAGTGATGAAAACAGTTATTCGGCAGTGGGCTTATAACTACAATTACTACAGGACACAAGTTGTCAAACTACAAATATTGACAGTGATTAAACAGAAAAGCAATTTTGTTTTTTTTAAAGATTTTTATTTATTTAAAAAAAAAAGATATTTATTTATTCATGAGAGACACAGAAAGAGAAGCAGAGACACAGGCTCCATGCATGGAACTGGATGCAGGACTCATCCAGGAATTTCGTATCACACCCTGAGCCACGCAGGTGTCCTGAAAAGCAAGTTTTTATTTAAGATGCCTCCCTTGGAGGGCCTGCCTTTGCCCCAGGGCGTGATCCTGGCGCCGGGAATGGAGTCCTGCATCAGGCTCCCGGCAAGGAGTCTGCTAGTCTGCTTCTCCCTCTGCCTGTGTCTCTCATGAAATAAAATCTTAAAAAAAAAAAAAAAAAAAAGATGCATCTCTTAATGAGATGGGGGAAAGGGCTGATTTCTGTTTCCCCCTGACTCTTGTTTGGCAACTCCAGGAAGGGCACTCAGGTCCTGTTTAGGGTGAAAAAGAGAGCCCAGCCTCTCTCTGCCAAGAGGGAGAAGAGTGGTTAATGGAGGCAGGTAGAAAACAGTAGGGTCCTCAGGCAGATTCATTTTAGGAAGGGGATACATATACTTCTGGAAATTGATCCCCTTAGAACTTAGTCTTGCCCACATGCCCTTGGGGAAAAGTTTTTTTTTTTTTCTAAAAGATCTTATTTATTCACGAGAGAGACACACACAGAGAGAGAGAGAGAGAGAGAGAGAGAGAGAGGCAGAGACAGAAGCAGGCTCCATGCCGGCAGACCGACGTGGGACTCCAGGATCGTGCCCTGGGCCAAAGGCAGGCGCTAAACCGCTGAGCCACCCAGGGATCCCCGCGAAAAAGTTTTCATGTTCAGTGCAAATCAAAAGCTATTTAAAAGAGACTTAAGGGCAGCCCGGGTGGCGCAGCGGTTTAGCGCTGCCTTCAGCCTAGGGCGTGATCCTGGAGTCCCGTGTAGGGCTCCCTGCATGGAGCCTGCTTCTCCCTCTGCCTGGGTCTGCCTCTGTGTGTGTGTGTGTCTCTATGAATAAATAAATAAAATCTTAAAAAAATAAAAGAGACTTAATATGGTTTATTATTCTCCAAAATAGGAGTTCCAGAATGGGAGAAATGTGGGTCTGAATGTCCTTGTAACTCCGATGGTTACATTTCCAACTTCCTCCTGCTGAGCTCCGCGTCCTTACGCATATGGGCAAGACGGGAACTTAGGAGTACTTCCAGATCTCTGTAGCTTTGTGCTCTGGGGAGGGCATCTCATTATTCAAAGACCTAATCATCAGCAAAGCAGCAGCCAAGATTCAAAATGAAGAAAACATGGTTTTTATTTTTCCATTTCATGGAAGAATGGTCTCCGTCTTCCGATAGTTCCCAGCTGTCGGCCACCAGGTGGCAGCAGAGAACACAAGGCCACCAACCTGGCCCCAGGAGCCCCAGGGGTGGGGAGGAGGGACCAGGTTGGAAGCAGGTAGGTGGGTGGACTGGGCATGAGGTAGGGGTGTATGCTTCAGCTGTCAAAGAAAAAAGGAGGGGGAAAGGGGGCTGGATCTCAAGAGAGGACAGATAATAGAATGACGCTTTCAGAGTTCAGAAAAAAATTGAAGAGGAAGGGGATTGAGGCTGATGGGAGAACTGGAGAGGAATCAGAAAGGTACACTTGGGGCACTCAGCCTGGAGCCCCAAGAAGCCTCTGGGGGAATCCCTTTATCTGTACTCTTCCTGGGGTGGGTCAAGATCTGGGTCCTCTTGAGGTCCATGGTCCACTTCAGGGGCAAGTGGCCAGGGGTTTTCTGGAGGCTGGGGTCCTGCTGGCCAGGGGTCATCAGGCCGGGGAGGCTGAGGGGGGTCGGTTCTCGGGGGTTCAGGAGGCCAGGCTCCGGATTCAGGCAGGTCTCTCCAGGGACGACTGGGGCCTGGAGGTGGAGGGTCCTCAAAGAGAGGGGGTGCCCCTGGCCAGGGATCACCAGGGACCGGGGGGCCCTGCGGCAATGTTGGGGAGCCCTCCTCCTCTCCAGTCTCTGTGGGTGGGGGACGGGGGTGCTCTCTGCTGCCTGAGATGCCTGTGGAAGAGGAAGGGGAAAGGTAGAAGGTGGTGAGGGCCAGATCTCCCTGCCCCAGCTAGAGTCAGGGGGAATAGGCTCTCTGGGATAGACCGCAGCCTGAGCAGACATCACAAACCTACCTCAAAAGTCAGTCTCAAAGAGCTCTCCACACATTAACAACATACCGAAGTGATCTTAAAATTACATAAAAACCTTGTCCGGAATCATTAACTTGACCTACTTTAAACCAACAGATCAGGCAGCCTGGGTGGCTCAGCGGTTTAGCACCGCCTTCAGCCCAGGTCAGCCCAGGGTGTGGTCCTGGAGTCCTGGGATCAAGTCTTGTGTTGGGCTCCCTGCATGGAGCCTGCTTCTCCCTCTGCCTGTGTCTCTACCTGCCTCTCTCTCTCTCTCTCTCTCTCTCTCTCTCTGTCTCTCATGAATAAATTAAAAAAAAAAAAACTTAAAAAAAAAAAAAACATAAGTTGACATAAGCTCCATCCAGCCAGGGTTGGGACCCTCACTGGCATGGCCTCTGTGCTGGTCTACACCTCCAAAGCCATCTACACCTTGGGCCCATGTGGCAACCAGACCCCACCCTTTGCAAACACATCCACCCTCCACAGGCCTCAGTCGTGACACATACTCACCCACACACCTGGATTCTGATCTAAATTGCCACATGGACCTACACTTGAACCAGCAAAAACATTGAGCTAAAATGCATTTTCCTGCATCACCTTCAACTTCTTAACTCCCTCCTTCATGTGAAAACCCAGAATCTTTTGAAGTCTCCTCCATCCCTAGGCATCTAATTCACCCTTGCCCCACCTGACCATCCTCCATCACCCCAAATTGCACTCCTTGCTCTGTTCCCAGATTACCTCCAGCACACAGGTAAAGGACCAGGATCCCCAGTAGCTTCCAGTTGAGCATCATGGCTGTCTCCTGGCCCCCAAAATTGGGGGTGGGCTGAGTGTAGGTGCCTAGGAACCCCAAGAGGCTTTATAGGGATTGAGAGGAGGTGTCCAATCTCTGGGGAGGGGCCAGCCCAGTGACACAGGAATCCCATCAGAACCTAACTGGTTGAACCTGTTTGGAAAGCCAGGGCTAATGCGTAACCTCTGACGGTGGCGTCCCTCACTTTAGTGCCACCCCAGCTCTATTGATGACCTAGACCTCGGTCACCCCACCCTTGTGTTCATGTCCTCCTCCACACACTCTGCAGCCATCAATACCTACCTGTCATCTCTAGTCACGGGGACTTCCACCTTTCATTCCTTGGCACTACTGGAAGCCAAGGAATGGAAGCCAACCATGCGTGGGGAAGCAGTGTAATTACAGGGGCCAGCAGGCAGGACGCCGCGGCAGGAGCAGGGAGAGGTGCTCCTTCTAAACATACAGAACGCAGCTAGGATGGCCCCAGCCAGCACCCCGAGCTTCCCCCTTGGGGCTGTTTTGTCCTTGAAACTCCCAATCTCCCCTCCCCTCAGGACTGGGACGTGCATGCAGTAGCACATGCCTTCATCAGGCACTCAAGGGGCCTCCCAAGCTATGACATCAGAATTACACCCAGGAGCCATGTGGGAGATGGCAGGCCAGGAAGTATGAGGACATCCTGATTTCTTCCCCCACCCCGGAGCTGGCTCCATCCATCCCAGCCCAGAGGCTCAGGAGGAAACTGCCTCTGCTTCCTGTGGATCTCCGCCCCTTCCTCCTCCCTCTGGAATCCTGCTCACTGCCCCTCTGGCCACTGCCTGGTCCTCCCTGCCCTTCCCCCCCTCCCCCCAAACCCCCCACCCCATCTTGTAGACCTCAATCCAGTTTTGTCTCCATCTCTTGGAGCCCCCAGGAAGGCTGCCCCTGGTCTGGAGGTCCAGTAAGCCTCTCAGAAGTAATGCCTCCCTAACACATTTCCCACCCTCCCCAGGCTGTTCCCCACCTGGTCTGCTCCCCCCTGGTGAGAGACACCACTGTCCCTCTGTGGCTCACTTTGAAGCCTTCATTCTGCTCCTTCCCCCAACCCTGCCCCAAGCCCAGCCCAGGAGCCCATCTCTCCAGCCCTCCCCAGTTACCCTAACTGGTCTCCCCACCCCCTCCTCTTCCCTCCCCAACCCAAACCCCAACCTCCACAGCCAGCCTACCTAGCTCTTAATGTCGGCCTAGGGATCCCTGGGTGGCTCAGTGGTTTAGCACCTGCCTTTGGCCCAGGGCATGATTCTGGGGTCAAGTCCCACATCCGGTTCCTTGCATGGAGCCTGCTTCTACCCCTGCCTGTGTCTCTGCCTCTCTCTCTGTGTCTCTCATAAACAAAATCTTTAAAAAAAAAGAAGTCAGCCTAATCGTGTGGTTGCATCCCTGCTACAAGTACTCCAAGGGCTTTTTACTGTCTTGGAATAAAACCCGCACCCCACCAGGTCCCCCTCCATGCTAGCCTGCCCTCTGCAGGACTCCAGCCAACGCCACTGCTTGCTTCCCCACCTCAGGCAGGTCCTCCACACAGCCCCTCCTCAGGGAGGCAGCATCAGGCGGCCCCTCCCTGGTCAGGTTCTGTCACTTTGTATGTCTTTTCTCTTCCCAAGGACACCTGTCTGTTCACTTAGGTACCTGTCCATCATCTGTCTCTACCACCGGGACAGCAGTGCCTCGGCAGCAGGGACCCACTCAGCAAGCCCACCACTATGGTCCCTGAGCGAGGACACTGCCTGGCTCTGAGCAAATGAGCGATGTTTTATATTCCTCACTCTGGGCAGTGATCTTCTTCCAGAAGTAAAGAGTTTTAAAACAAAAGTTGAGAAAAAGAAAACCTGGGGCTTGCCAGAAACTTCTCAAGCAGCCTGGGGAAAGGGTTTTGAGAAAGGCACTACCTAGAGAAAACAGCTGGGTGGGACCACTTCTTGCATTTTCCGGGTGGATGGAGATGGCTGCAGGGGAATTCCCTCTCAGTCCCAGAGAAAACATGGCACACCGTAATCACCTTTATTGAGCCACAGCATTCAGACATCCTGGTGGCTGGTATCCATGAGGGCAGCTGGCCGGCCCCCCACCCTGAGCCCCCAGAGGCAGAGTCCCCAGCTGTTCAGCCACACACTGGAGCAGGACAGTTCGAGTTGCCTCCTTGAGAAACAGCTTCCTCTTTGGAAATGGCCTCACTCAGGCCCTGCAGATCATGGAGCAGGACAGAGAGGGATCCTGGGAAAGAAGACCCCCAGGGATAGCAGCCGGACAGACAAGGCTGTTGCAGAGAACAGGGCTGCCATCAGATGGGAGGGTTATGAGGGAGGGTGTTCTCTGGTCCAAGATGGGCATGGATGAGGGGCTGTGGGCCTCCAAAGGTCATGGAGAAAAATGCTCACCATGAAGAGCACCTGGAGGAGAGATTCCTTAAGTCCTGCGCATCCATCCATCCCTTCCTACCTAGACCATTACCTTTTATGGACTCCCTGGTGGTGGGTGCTGCCAGAGGCACAGCTGCTGAAGACCCTGGGTCCCTGGGGCTGGACTCCACAGACTTTCCCTTATCCAGGAGGGAAGGAAGAACTGCCAATAGTCGCTGCTGCTTATAACGGGAGAGGAGACCCTCCTGCTGCAAGGTGGCCTGGGAAGGAGAGGGTCAAATGCCACCTAGCCCGGGCAGAGCCACCCCTCCCCAATGAGGCCTCTACTCCCAAGGCAGCTCCAGGGCCCAGTCTCTGACCCCCTACCAGCATAAGGTTCTTGTCCCTCTCTAGCTCCTGCAGGCGCTGGGTCAGCCGCAGCCCCTCCTCCTTCCGGGCCTCATCTTGCAGGCGCCTGAGCTCCTGGTTCCGCTCCTTCTCCCAGGTGGCTTTGCGCTGCATCTGGCGCAGGGAGACCACTAGTGGAAGCCAGGGTACAGAGGGCACAGGTGTGGGGCAACCCAGAGGTAGTGAGACACGAGAACAGCTGGAATTGTGGGCAGAACACTGGGGGGCTATGTCTTCTGCATGCTGGGCACAGTGGCTGATGCTCCACAACCCCATCCCTGAACCTTCCTGGACTCATTTAGGGGGAATCTGACCATGTACTGGATATTCAATTTGGTGCAATTAATGTCTTCTTAATGTGTCCCAATGACACTGAGGTTAGGGACGCCTGGGTGGCTCAGCTGTTGAGTGCCTGCCTTTGGCTCAGGGCATGATCCTGGGGCCCCGGGATCAAGTCCCACATCGGGCTCCCTGCAGGAAGCCTGCTTCTCCCTCTGCCTGTGTCTCTGCTTCTCTATGTCCCTCATAAATAAATAAAATCTTTTAAAAAATCTTTAACAAAAAATAGATGAATAGCTGTTGCATCTAGTTAGAGGAGGTACACAAGTGGGCACTGCGTGAGTCTTGTAATTTGGCTATGTATTTGAACTTTTCCCTACTATGACATTGGGGGGAAGCCTCTGGCTGGGTCAGTCGGTAGAGTACATGATTCTTGATCTTAGGTAAGTTTGAACCCCATGCTGATTATAAAGATCACTCAAAAATAAAATCTTTAAAAAAAAAGTTGGGAGACGGACACGTGCAGCACAGAACATCATGTAAAGATGGAGACACAAAAGAATGACGTGCCAACAAACCAGGGATGCCACTGATTGCCAGCAACCATGAGAATGCAGGAGAGAATCATAAAACAGACTCTCAGAACCTCTAGTAGGCACCAACCCTGGCCAGCATCTTGACTTCAGACTTCTAGCTTCCAGTACTGTAAGAGAACAATTTTCTATTGCTTTAAGGCAAAAAAAAGAAAAAAGAAAAAAGAAAAGAAAAAGAAAAAGAAAGAAAAAGAAAAAGAAAAAAGTTGGGGGTAATGGTTGGTGTGAGGTTGGGATGGCCGTGGCCTTGTGGAGGGGGGTGGCTGGGCAGGGCTCAGGGGGCACTAGGGCTGGCCACATGCTGGTGCTCCTATGTGTGCTGGCTGAAGGAGTGTGTTCACCACCTCAGAATGTATTTGTGCCATTTCTTGGTAACTTCATTATTTGCATACTTCAAAAACAGCTTTAAGATCCTTGGACACCTGGGTGACTCAGCAGTTGGGCACCTGCCTTTGGCTCAGGACGTGATCCCCGGATCCGGAATTGAGTCCCACATCAGGCTCCCAATGGGGAGCCTGCTTCTCTCTCTGCCTGTGTCTCTGCCTGTCTCTCATGAACAAATAAATAAATCTTAAAAAAACAAAACAAAACCCCTTACCGTCCAACACTGTCTTCTCCCCGGATGACCACAGTCACCCAAGCAAATCTCACCTGCGGGATCCCTGGGTGGCGCAGCGGTTTGGCGCCTGCCTTTGGCCCAGGGCGCGATCCTGGAGACCGAGGATCAAATCCCACATCAGGCTCCTGGTGCATGGAGCCTGCTTCTCCCTCCGCCTGTGTCTCTGCCTCTCTCTCTCTCTCTATGACTATCATAAATAAATAAAAAAAAAAAAAAAAAAAAAAAAATCTCACCTGCCTTGCCATGCTCCCTCCGAGCCTCATTCAGTCTCCTCTCTGTTTCTAAGAGCTGTTCCCGCAGCCTGGTTTCCACTTCAGCCACCTTCTCTTGCAGAGCTGGGGGGGGGGAGGTTTGCAGATGGGATGTGTCAGAGGAAGCTTTGCTTCTCCGTTCCCCACAGCCCTCCGTGGTAAACGGACTCCATATCCTGCACACCTTGCCCATAGAGCTCCTGCTGCTGGGTCAGTTCCTGCCGGAGATTGGCAGCCTCCTCTGTGCTCTCCTGCTGGCCCTGGCGAGCGGCCTCCAGCTGCAGCCCCACACTAGCCAGGGACTCCTGGGTGCGCTGTAGCTCCTGCTCCAGCTGCTGGGCGACCTCACTCAGCTGCTGCCGCTCCGCCTCCCCTGGGAAGAGCTGGCACTCAAAGGTCTCTCCGTGGCCAGACCCTACTCCTCCCTCCCCAACACACCCAACTCTGGCCCCTGCTCCAGCTCTGTAACGCCAGGACCAAGCGTACCTTGCTCCCGGGCCCGGCCCACCTCCTGCTGGATGATGTGGGCACTCAGCTGCAGCTCTGCATCCAGGCGGTTCCGTTCTTCCCGCAGCTGCTCCAACTCAAGGCTCACGTGTGTGGCTGGCGGGGCTGGGGGGCAGCTGCAGCAGGGAAGGGAAACAGAGTCAGGGGCAGTGACCTAGCCTGATCCCTAAGCCCCCATCCCCTTCAGTCCTCACTGTCTGGGGTCCCAGCAGACACCACCTTAACCCCCTCCCATCCACCGCAGTGCCCCAGGCTTCACCTCTCCTGGCGCAGCTGAGCAAGGGCCAGTTTTCGAGCCATCAGGCCTGGGGGAGAAAAGGCAGAGAGCAATGGAGAGGAGCTTGAGGAGGGAAAGGGGAAGGGATGCATGGTCTGGTGACAAGAAGGCATGAGGTCGAATGTGGGAGGCGAGAGCTGGGGAAGGCAGGGGCAGGAACAGCTTGTCTGGCAGTTGCCCTACGCACCCCGAATCGTGTGGACCCTGCGGACGGCATAGCTGACTCGGCTGCTGAGGCAGGGCAGCCGGGCTGTAGCCCCTTCCACTTCAGCCATGGTGCTCTGGAGCCAGGTCTGAAAGCTGGAGAAGGCACACATCACTGACCCTTCCACCCCACTCATCCCCTGAAGGACCTGATGTGACTTGTAGGAACAACTCCTTCTACCCTATACTGCTGAATATGCAGGGAACAGGCAGGGAAAACCATAGCAGGGAAAAGAGAAGCTGAGGCCGAGGGCTGGGGCACCAACTCTGTCCCGCCAGTCGCATCTGAGCCCCTCGGCCTCGGCCAATGAGGAAAGCCTGAGCACTCACACCCTTTAGTGTCTGTTAGATAAAAATGATCCCATTGCTCCTAAGGACCACATGGCTTTGCTTGGTCCCAAAACCTATAGCAAGCTTCTCCTCTGGGTCCTATCAATCAGTATCTTTAATAAGAGCCCTGTGGTAAAAACAAGAACGAGCTTCATAGGGTCACATACCTCATCCCGACCCAGAGCCCATAACACACAGAGTTCAGTACACATCAGTACAAACAACTCTATGGGGGCTGACACCATAAGGATGGATCATCTCTAGCTCATTTGGACTTTTTTTGCCTGCAGTCCCTGGACATGTCTCCTGGTTTTGGAAACCTCCTGGCACTGTACGCCATGTGTGGGTGTATGAACTTAGGTATGTTTTCCCTAAAGAACAAGGCACATAGTTTCCAAGAAGGCATCGCCTATGTATCTTTTATCTTTCCAAGCAACCTGCAGAGTTTATTTCTCATAATCTATGTTTTGGTCACTAATATGCATTACAGATCAAAGCTACCCTCACAATTCCCTGACACTAGTGAAGGCCAGACCCATGAGCATTATGGGCTGGCCATGCCCCAAGCGGTACAGCAAAGGCTCACGAAAACTGAGCAGGGCCAAGGCAAGGGGAGAACTCTCCAGGAGAGTCCAAGTCTGTATTGACTGAAAAACACGTAGATGATAAAGGCTCATGATAAAGGTTGTATCCCTTGCAGCACAGCAGAAACCCATTATTTAAAAACTTCCAACACCTCCTGTGGCTCTTATTATAGCCATTTCCTGATGAAGTTTCCAGGCCATCTAGAGAAAAACAGACATGATTAACAATCTGCGTGTGGGTTGTTTTAAGCCTCACGAACTTTCTGGCATCAGTCATTGGCAAGGACCACTTCAGTGATGTCCTGGTGCCAAAGTAAAGCCCTGTGCACAGTGCAACCTTCCCATTCTTCTGGGAACAGGAGGCATGCACGATGAGGTGAATCTGGGTGGTTCATTATAACTAGTCTAAGTCCATGAGAAGTGGAAATTTTTCATGATTATTTTAAAGTGAAATTAGTCCTCAAGGTACAAACCCAACAGAAAGTGATGGTGGACAAGGACCTATCCAGCCTCACAATTTTCTACACCAGTAATTCTTCTGTTATCCACCCAGAACAGCCTCGTGGTAACAGTAAACATTCAGAGTGCGGATGACAAGCGGGCACCGTGCCAGGAGGCCTATGGGGGCCCACCTCAGTATTCCCAAGTCCAAAGCTGACAAGGGGCTGTCACCAGCACAAAGAAGCACGCGCTCCGCCTTAGAGGCCCTCCTACAGGTTGTAAAACAGGAGTCGAGAAGGACACACCTAGGAAGTTGGTATGAGAGGCACTGGCTCGCAAAAGATTAAGGAGGAAATTGGCATACATGTCACAGACTACCTAGTAAGCCAGGAGGTGTACAGCTTTAAAATAAATACATTAAACTTGGTGCCAACTAAACAGGGCGTGCCTATAAAATTTTAAAGAAAGATGGTGTATCCACACTCTGCATCCTCCAACAGCTCTGAAGGTGGAGAACCTCCCAGTGAGCGGCACTATAGGAGGAAGCACGGTCTCACCTCCAACCAAACATGCATGGGAGTTGTAACAAGCGACCCTCCTGTGAGTGTGGAGCAGGTCGCCCCAGGGAAAAACAAACACAGGGACTTTTACAGTAAAGGGCTGGGTACCTCTTGCCCTGCATCCTCCAATTGCCAGCTTTCCAGCCCCTCTTGCCTAAGCTCCTAAACTTCTGGCTACCCAGGAAACCAGGGAAGCAAAAATGCTATTCCGCCCACCCTCCATCCCATATACCTGCTGACAAAATTGGCCACAAGCCTCAGCTGCTCCTCGGCTGTGGCTGTGTGCTGCTGCCTCCGGCGCTGGGCCTCCTGAGCACGGCTCAGCTCTAGCTGCAGGGCCTGGGAAGGATGCAGTGAAGACAGCGGTCCCCTCCCCAGGGCTCGTGGGAGGCAGTGGTGAGAGGCACACCCGACCCCACCCAGCCTGGGCCTGGCTCAGCCACTACCTTGGCGCTCATCCGCTCCACCTCCACCTCTGCGGCTTTGTCCTGTAGGGAGCGCTGCAGGATGGCCTGCTCCTGGCTCTGGGCCACAGCTCCCTCCTGGAGCTCTGCCACCTGGGCAGGGTGGGGAGGAAGCAAGACAGGGCACAGCTAGGGCAGAAAGCTGGAGGGGGGCACTGGGAATGGAGGGGCTGGTGTCAAAGTCTCTGAAAAAACATCATGCTTGGGTTCCTGAAATGGAGTCTGAGTCCAGGTTTCCTTCCAGAAGCACGTTCCACGTGCCCACACCTTCAGGAACCACACTGTGACATACCAACAAGGATGCATCACCTCAGCCCATGCCACCCATGCTTGGACTTTGTCACCTCCTTAGAAAAGCCATTCCTGACCATCCTGCCTAAAGCACGCCCACCCTGGGGTCTCTTTCTGTCACGCTTTTGCACTTTTCTTTAGTGCACACGATAATCACTTGACATCATCTGTCTGCTGGCCTGCTGTGTCTCTGCTGCCCAACATAAGCTACGTGCCAGCACTACTTGTGTTTGTTCAGGACTATGTTCCTGGTACACAGAGTAACTCTTCAAGAGATCTTTGGTGGGTAAATACCATCCCTTGTGTAAGGAGCCAGGAGTGGGGGGGGAGGGGGACGAACAGGGAGAGAGAGTCAAGTGAGAGGGTGTGTCAAGTGACCTGTCCCTTCAGCTGCGCCACACATCCTCTGTGCTCCAGCTCTTGGGCCTTCAGCTGCACCATGAGGGCAAACACCTTCTCCCGCCAGCGCTTCAGCAGGGCCTGGCACTTCCTGCTGAACTCGGGCTCCAGGGAGTCTGCAGGCTGGACCTGCGTTGGAGGAAGGGCCAGAAGTGCACCCAGGCTTTGTTTTTTTTTTTTTTTTTTTTCTTTGTCCCACCCAAGCCACAAGAGCCACAGCAAGAAGAGGGCTTCACTGAAGAGAAGGTCCCAGAAGGTTCTGGCAGCACAGCAACTCTTCCCACCCTCGGGGAATCGCTGGAGGCAAGGGGCCTACCTTCCTGGTCAGCTCCTCCTCCTGCATGGCCAGAATGTGCATGAGGCTCTGCACACGCACCTGCAGCAGCTCCGCCGTGGTGTGCAGGCCATCCCGGTCCTCCCGCAAGTGCTGCAGGAGGAAGCGCAAAGGAGGGAGCAGCTGCTCTGCACGCCCTCAAGCAGCAGCCTGATGCCACCCCTTGTCAGCACTGCTTTCAGGGGCCACCCATCTCCCAGGATCTGATCCCTGAGCCTTCTCACCCCACCTCCAGCCCACACAGAGGCGCACTCTCTCACTTGCACTGTTTCTAGAAGCTCCTGTCGCTCCGATTCCCAGGTCTGGCTGTGGACCTCAGGAGGGACTTGCTCCCCCACATATCTCCTTAAATTCTCAACCAAGGTCACCTGTGCCTCTAAGTCTTCTTCGGTCTTGCTGGGGTTGGGATGGGAACCGGGCAGCCATCAGTGAAGCACCCTGGAGACTCGCCACATCCACCCACCTGCCGGATCCCATTTGGTGCCCACCCCCACTTTACCTCAGCTGCTTCTGTAGCAACTCGGCCTCCCTCTGGGCCACAGCCAGCTCCTTGGCTTCCCCTGCCCTCCTAGTTTCCAGACTATTCAGAGATTTCTCCAAGCCCTCAGCTTTGCTGGTCAAACTGGAAAGAGCCTCCTGGTGTGCCTGTGTCAAGGACAAGAGCTGTGGAGAGAAGAGAGGGCACAGAGGGGCCAGCTCATTCCCACTTCTGGACTTTCTGAATCCATTCCCGCTCAGACCCTGTCCTTGCAATCCCACCTTCCGTAACCTTAAAAAACAACGTGGCAAAAATGGAGACAGCCCCTGGTGCCCCACTGTCCTCCGTCCACCTGCCATTCTGTCAGCGGTCCCTGCCAGGTCTCTCTCCACTAAATGTATCTTCACTTCTGTCTCCAACCTTAGCAAGCCACCCTCCTCTCTGGCCTGCACAATACCAACAAACTCCTGACCAGTCTTCAGAAACCTTCTGGGGCAGGGGCCGCATGCGTGGCTCAGTTGGTTAAGCGTCAGACTTTGACTTGGGTCATGATATTTGGGCTAGAGACAGGCCCTGTGCTCAGTGGGGAGTCTACTTGTCCCGTTCTGTATTCTCCTCCCCCCATTCATTCTCTATCAAATAGATGAAAAAAAATTTTTTTAAGATTATTTATTCACAAGACACACAGAGAGAGGCAGAGACACAGACAGTGTCTATTTAAAAATTTTTCATCAGGGCACCTGATGGTGGTTGAGCAGCTGCCTTTGGCTCAGTCCCGGGATCAAGTCCCACATCAGGCTCCCTTGCATGGAGCCTGCTTCTCCCTCTGCCTGTGTCTGCCTCTCTGTGTCTCTCATGAATAAATAAAATCTTAAAATAACAAAAACAGAGCTCACTGCTCTCAAGGTAAAGTACAAAGTTCTGAACAGGCCCCAAGGACTCCCCGTGCGCACACCATCCAGGGCACCCCCCTCTTCTACACTCATACCCCTTGCCCCTCTGGCCTCCTTATGCCCCACAGGCTGCCAAGTGTTGCCAGCTCACCAGCCAACTCCTATTCAGCTCAAATGACAACTTATCAAGATGCATCTTTCATAAATCTAAAGGCCATTTGTTTTTTTTTTGTTTTTTTTTTAACTACCTCCTGTGTCCATTTTCTGGCTAGATTGCTACCTTTCCCTTATCAACTTCTAGGCACAGAGTATGTTAGGGATATTAGCCTTTTTCACGATATGAACTGTAAATATTTTTTATCATCTGTTAATTTTACTTTGTCATTTCTAATTTTAAAATTATAAAGCCAATGTATCCATCTTTCCTTTAATGACTGGATTTTAACTCATAAGTAGAAAAGCCTTCACCAATCTGTTATAAAGGAATTCACCAGGGGTACCAGATTGCCAGACTGGCTCAGTCAGTAGATAGAGCATGCAACTCCTGATCTCAGGGTCATTTTGGGTGTAGAGATTACTTAAAAAAAAAATTTAAAAAAAAGGAATTCACCCATGTTTTCTTCCAGTATCTTTATGGTTTCACTTCTTAACATGTCAACTGATTAGGATGGTCTCCCCTAACGCCCTTGTCCACATTAGGGCTTCCTGTCCTTCTCCTTCCTGGCATTTCTCCCAATTGCAATTAATTAATTAGGATTACATAAGGTGTTGAATGTGCAAGTCCCCCAGTCGGCTGTCAGCTCCACCCACAAGGACTCAGGCTGATTTGCCCACCCCAGAGTCCCCACACAGATCTCAGATGGCAAAAGGTAGCACTGAGAAATGCTTGCTGAATGAGTCCTCTCCTTTCCCCAGTCCACCTCAGGAGACCTCTCCCACCCTCCTCACCACCCCTACAATGCTCCCACATGAAGTGGGTATCCTGAGTGAAGCAGGAACACAAAGTACTTCCTACTGAACAAAGACCAAAACACCCAAAATCGTCTTTCACCTTCCCCAGTCATCTTATTACTCCACTGGTCATAGGGACTTTTCTGTGAAACTTGCTCTTTGCTAGGAAACTTCTGGCCAGTTCCTCCAGCAGAAACTGAACCCTTCTCACCCCCATATTCACCTGCTCCTGGTGCAGCCTCTTAATCTCCTCCAGTTCCCGCTGGCTCCCTTCTTCCAGGTTCTTTCGGACAACCTCAGCCCCAGCCAAGGCAGCACGCAGGCCCTCAGCCTCAGCCCGACCGGCCTTCTCTGCCCGTGCCAGAGCCTCTAGCTCCATGGCCTGGGCCTCCAGCTTCATCTTCTGCTGCAATGAGGTCTCCCGCAGGACTCGGACCTCCTCCTCAAGCCGCCGCAGCTCTTGCAGCTGCCGAGAGATCAGCTCAGCCTGCTGGCTCAGGGCCTGTGACCCCTCTATCTCCACAGACCTTCAAAGAGGTTAGCACAGGTGAGACCTGTCTGGTGCTGGGAGGGTGGTGGAAGTCACAAACAGAGAGAGGAGGAGGATCCTTCTGCTACTGTATGAGGAGATGGGGGGAGGGAGGATGAAGGTGGGCCAGGGGAGTCTCTGCATTTGCATCATCACTGTCATTTATCATGGCCGTCCTAAGCATATTAGGCTCACTAGTGGCACTCACAGGACCTAAAGGCTACTTGAGTTCATGGAACATGATCTCTTTTGAGCTACATACAGGCAGATGCATCAAACACGCACATCATTAGGCCCCACATTCTGAAATAGAGATTGGAAGACACCTAGAGACTTCTGAATTCTGATTTAAGGGTAAGGAAAAGTTGGAGGAAGTTTCAGAGAAAGACAGGTCATCATGGCTTCTAGTATCAATACAGTGAGACCAGGCACTAATTAAAAGCATTTATTGAGTGTTAGATATCCTGTATCCATCCTGTATCCAGGAGTCAACAGCACATCAACAGCACATTAATAAGTTACATAGACCACTGGTGTCTTGTAAAGTTTAAACCAGCTTATGATAACATGGATCTTGACACACCTCCTCCACTGAGGCCCAGAACCACAGGATTTTTCTTTTAAAATGGTGGGGATCTAAGCCTATATATATATATATATTTTTTTAAGATTTTATTTATTCACGAGAGACACGGAGAGACAGATGTAGAGACACAGGCAGAAGAAGCAGGCTCCATGCAGGGAGCCTGATGTGGGACTCGATCCTGGGACTCCAGGATCATGCCCTGAGCCAAAGGCAGACACTTAACCACTGAGCCACCCAGGCGTCCCTACAGCCTAGAGATATTAACTGGCCAAAGGACCCTAGTTGGTAGCCAAACTAGCATCAGAGTCTCTGTCTCCTGACACCCACTCTGGGGCTCCCCTTTTCATCATCATGCTCCTTTCTCTTAGACGGGGTCCAAGGCAGACCCATCTGCAGCCCCACTCTAGAGCAAAATGGCAGAATGACATTCCAGTACATTTGAGAAGAGACACATGACGAAACATCAAGAGTAAGAATCACAATTTTTATAGAAAAAACATTGGCAAATAGCACGGTCAGCTCTAAAGGCAAGTCCTCCATCAGAATCCACGCTACCATAGTACAGCCTATACTCCTGGTTTGTACTTCTTTCTCTCACCCTATATGTTGCTCATTGCTATCAGCTGCTGGTCAATCTACCTCTTCCCTTAGGGCTTTTAAATCATTGCTATCAGGATCTCATTCATTTTCATTATCCCCATCTGTAGCATCGAGCATTGCCTTATCCTTTATCCTATTATAAGCTCCAGGAGTTGCTTATGCAAAAATGCACAAATTAGGGAACTAAGGGCTGAAACAGGGTAAGGAATCTATTTCAGTGAAAAAGGGTCACTGGCAAGCAAGCCCAAGAAAAGAGCAACAGTGAATCCCTACCTGCCTCTCCGCCCTGGCTCCTGCCCATTGCCAGAAACATCCTGTTCCCACGTGATCACTTGAGGTCTCTGGTTGTCTGGCCGCCTCTCTGAGACATCTTGATGGGCTGAGGTTTGGACCGGGGGAATGTCTGAAACCCAGGTGGGAGCCATTCTTGGTACAGTTGGAAGGGGATGAGCTTGGAAGTGGGATGGGGGAATCAACCCAGTGGAACCTGAGGAATCACAAGGACACAGATGGTCAGTTTTCTAAGGAAAGGCAATCACCAGTCCCCTTGCCTGGGCCCACTGACCTGAAGGTTGAAACATCTCCACATTATCTGAAGTCTCTAGATTCTGTGTCCAGCCATCTATGTTTCCCTGGACAATAGGAAAAACAAGGACACCCCAGTTCAATTAACAATGTCATAATCCTTTAGTAACTTCTCCAGAGAAGGAGGAAATACCCGAAGATCACTTGCTTGACCCAACCTCGTTCCTGATAGAACTATGGCAATATCCATGAGATGGAGATAATTAAGGCAGGCTGAGAGGAAGCTCTTAGACTTTACTCCTACTTTTAGAATTCCGGGAAGCCTTTACCCTCTTCTTTAAGTTTCTACAGCCTCTGCCTTTCCTTGTCGGAGGTGAGAAAGGAGGTACGCAGTGCAGGGGCTGTGAGCCCAATCTCCAGAGTTTTCTCCATGGCTCAGCAAGGCCTTCTGGAAGCCCATCCAGACACCACCAAGCCATGACTCCTGGGTCCTTCCCTATTAAAGCACTGGCCCAAGGCCTGGGCCCAGATGAATGTGGCCACATGTAGGGCAGGACACCTCCCCAGGTCCCCTGGGAACAGGCAGCCTAGACCCCTTGGCAGAAAAAACAATTTCCTGACATCTCATCCAGAGCCCTCCGGCCGCCGTCCTCAGTTTCTCTCTTCGATGCCCTCAGCTGCCATTCCTGCCGCCCACCGTCCTCTCTCCAGGGTCCAGAACACAAGAGAGGTCTTTTCAAGGTCTCCCTACCCTCCCACCAGAACGCACCTAGTCTCCCCTGCCTGGGATTCCTATCACCCTCCCTACAGCCTCATCTGCTTCCTCCTGAATTACTCTAGTCCCTCACTGCCGTACCCCCCTCCCAGCTGCACGCCTGCAGGCTCCCAGCTCTCTTTCCACTCCGCGTCTCCCCCGATACCCGAGCCTTCCCCCTGCTGGACCCGGGGCTCTAAGGCCGTTGGGACCACTTGATCTGCTCCTTCCCCTGGTCCCTGTGCCCCTCTTCCCCTATGGACCCCTGAACCCACCCCCGCACCCCCTGTCGGCCCCTTCCCGCCCCCCAACCGACTCCTCCCGAATGCCCCTTACCGAGCGCGAGGCCCTCCGCCCTCCGCCTCCAGCCACCACCCCCGGCCCTCGCCCCGGGCGCGGCCACCGCGCCTGCGCAGAGCGGGCGGCTCGGCGGGCCGCGGGGGAGGGGGAGGGGGAGGGGGAGGGGGGAGGGGGAGGGGAGGGGGGAGGGGGAGGGCACGCAGGCGCAGTGGGCCTGAAGCCAGGCCCGAGGGCGTGGGGGACGTCTCCGCGCGCCGGCGGCCCCTCCCAACGCCGGGACCCGGGAAAACACGAGAACTAATCAGGAGAGGCGGAAGGCGGGAAATCGGAGCTCTCCGGAGCGCCGGCCAGTGGAGCGGCGGGGGACAGCGGAACCGGCCAACCAGGAGGGCCGGGGGCGGGCTCGTCGCTCCGAGCTCGGGCCCGGGAACTCGGGAGGCGGGTCAGATGCGGCCCGCGCCCGGAGGCCACGCCCCCGCGCCCCGGCCTCCCCGCTGTCAACGGCGGTCGCGCGAGCTCGGCTCGAGCCGGAGGGGTCCCCGCCGCCGCACACGCGGGCACTGCCTGCGGGGGACAGCACGTGGAGCCTGCACGCGGTAGGTGGGGCGCCGGGCAGGGCAGGGGAGGGAAGCCCGCGTTGGCCCCCCTGACCCCGGGAGCCCCTTCCCCTCTGCGCCGCGCCCGGAGAAGCCGTGAGCCAGGGCTTAGCTTCGCTTTGCTGGAGAACCCAGGGACCGTTTTCACTGTCTGTTGGGGGACAGTGGATTCGCCTCCCGCTGGGGTTAAAGGGAACTGGTTGAGAGGGATTGGCCTGAAGGGCGAGGCGGCGCGGGCGAGCAGGATAAGCAAGTCTGATAGGAAGCTGCTTTTCTACGAATTACAGAGGTGACAGGGTAGTATGGTACAGAGCAGGAATCCCATACACCCATCTACAGACTGCATTTCCCTGGGAGGCGCCTAATGTGTTGTTGCCTTGCACAGATTGAGTCTCCTGAATACCTGGGGCAGCCTGAGGATCCGGCTCAACCAAAGTGCCACAGGACGTGTTCCTCTTTGCGCTGCACTGGGACCTTCCCTGAATTCTTCGGTTGCAAAGCTGCTTGACAGTTTTGTTTGTATCCCGTGTCTAGGCGCCCTGCACTCTGAATTTGCACTACTCAGGCCTGGGTTCTCCTCTGAGTTTTACCACTGATCCCTGGTACAAATTCAAGCCTGTGCTCAAAGCTGAAAAAAAGCACAAAGCACAGCTCAAATTTGCATCAGACAGAAAGTGAACTTAGGCCAGCGTGCATGGCTCAGGTGTGGGAGAGGTGATAGACCTCTGAAGTGGAAGAGGTGGTGCAGAGAGGGCACCACCCATGCTGCCCTGCTTCCAGCTCCTGCGCATAGGAGGAGGCAGGGGTGGTGATCTCTACACCTTCCACCCCCCTAACGGGGCTGGCTGCACTTATCGCTTGGGCTGTAGGGCCGACCTGTGTGATGTGGCCCTGCAGCCCCAGAGGGAGCCTGGCCTCATCTCTGGAGTCCATGCGGAGCTGCACGCTGAGCGCCGGGGTGATGACTGGAGGGTCAGCCTGGAGGACCATAGCAGCCAAGGTGAGCAGCCTTGTACCTGGGTAATTGCGGTTCTGGGCTGGAATGATCAAGGGGCTTCACAGGGACCCTGCCTGCCTCCCAAATGCCCTATCAGGTTGGATGGACAGTTGTCTTGACCTGCATCTTCCCACTCAAGGTGTGCAGTGTCAGAAGCTCTCCGTGGGACTGTCTCCCAATGGTCGCTGCCTAGCTGGAAGCATCTAAACAGGGGCTGGGAGGTAGATGCAGGGCCTGCCATCATCAGGGAAGTATCATAGTAGGGATGATCTGGGGCCTTGGGAGCCAAATTCAGATGACTGTTTCCAAATTTGTTGAGGCACCTTGTTTTTGTCTGAAGGCGGTTATATGTTGGACTATGTTTTAATGATCAGGGCATAGGTCTTGCTCCTTGACTGGCAGGCATTTGTAGTCAACCTCAGAAGGCCTGGGCTTTGCTGCTGTCCCTTCACGTCTCTGGGTCTCGAGTTCCTCATAGGTATAATGTAAGGCTTTGTAAGGTCGGTTTCAGATGTGTTGTGGAGATTAGGTTAACTATTGGAGCCAACAATCATTTAGTGCTTACTGTGGGCACCAGGTACTGTTCTAAGCACATCGAATGTCGGTGAACACTAATATAGTCCCCATTTTACAGACAACAAACATTAAGCATAGCTTAATTTTCAGGTGACATAGCTGGTAAGACAGAGCCAAGATCTCAACCCAGACAGTCCATGGTATGCCATTAACTGTTTTTGTGTTAGAGCTGGGTGAGAAATAGGTCTGAGGATGGCACCTCAGCAGAGTGAGGGAAGGAGTCCATTCCTTCCATATGCCTTGCGGGACGGCATAAAAAATAAACTTGTTCTCAACTCACTAGGAGGTTAATATCTGGTGTCACCTGTTGAGGGACTTCAGGTGTTGAGAAGTTGATGACAAGTGTCATGTTCTCCTCCCTCATGTTCCCCAGAAAAGCAAAGGAGGCCAGATTTCTCCTCTCCTGACTCTGGTCATTTCTGTTTTTGTCATTCTCTGTATCTGTCTGGTGCCCTGCCATCAATAGGGACTCTGGTCAATAATGTCCGACTCCCAAGGGGTCACAGGCTGGAGTTGAGTGATGGAGACCTTGTGACTTTTGGCCCTGAAGGGCCCCCAGGAACCAGCCCTTCAGAGTTCTACTTCATGTTTCAGCAAGTCCGAGTCAAACCTCAAGATTTTGCGGCCATTACCATCCCGAGGTCTAGTGAAGAGGGAACTGGGATTGGCTTCCAGCCTATGCTGCCCCCCCAAGGGGCCCCAAAGCGCCCCCTCAGCACCCTTTCCCCTTCCCCGAAAGCCACGTTGATCCTCAATTCCATCGGTAGTCTCAGCAAGCTCAGACCCCTTCCCCTCACCTTTTCCCGGAGTGGGGGTGGGCCACAGAACCTGCCTGTTCCCACTCCTCCTAGGGAGGTGGGGAGTACCCCTTCTGACCCACCCCCAAGAAATCGGAGGAAATCAGCTCACCGAGTGTTGGCAGAGCTGGATGATGAGGGAGAGATTCCCGAGGCCCCCCCAGTCTTTATGGAGCCCAGAAAGAAACTCCGTGTAGAGACAACCCCACAGACACCTGCTGGGTAAGTGGAGAGAACTTTCTCAATTTTAATTCCTTTTTTATTCTTTTTTAGTGCCCTGGGCTGGGAGGTGGCCCTCTGCTCTGGGGATAGGAATGGGGATGGGAATAGGAGGTGGACAGAAGTGGAACAGATGTTGGATTGGCAAGACCTGGGTTAGCTCTACTGTTGAGGTCCACCATTGGTCCAGTGAGTCTATCTAGGTTCCTTCTAGGATTACCCAGGGGAAAGTTCTAGGCTTCTACAGGTTTCTAGTGACCCTGATTTTTGTGTCACTTTCTTCAGCAATCGACGTGGATGCCCTTGGAAGCACCCAGTGAGCACTCCCAGGGCTCCACCTGCAGCTGGGGGCGGGGAGCCCTGTGCAGCCACTTGTTGCTACCTACCCCAAGAAGAAACAGTTGCCTGGGTTCAGTGCGATGGTTGTAATGTCTGGTTCCATGTGGCCTGTGTTGGCTTCAGCATCCAGGCTGCCAGGGAGGCTGACTTCCGGTGCCCAGGGTGTCATGTAGGCATCCAGACTTAAGGCCCACCACCAGGGTACCAGAGGACAGGGAGCCAGCACCTCCAGGCCAGGGGTAGACAGTGGAGCACCGATGGATCCTAAGAAATGCTCCCATCTTCCCTTGCCTCCCTGGGAGGGAATGACTACAGGTGATCATGCCCATTGCTACGGACACTGATTCAAGGCCGGAAGCAGGCCCTCGTGGCCACAGTGACAGAAGAGATGGTTTCCTGCCAAAGATAATTGTTGCCTCCGGAAGTTGCAAGCTGGAAATTCCATTACAAGCTGTAGGTAGGTCCTTGTCGTCGGAGGCACTAGAGTGTCTGGTCAGAGCACCCGTCAATTGCAGAGGCCATGCCTGGGCAGACTTGGAACAAACAAGCGCTTAATGTTCTTGGATGGCATCACTAAGGCATACTGGGAAAACCCAAGACATGACCTCAAAGCTTTTACATTGTGGGTAAACCACTGACACAGACCATGATCTTGAATTGGCTTTTCAGAGCTTTGCTTCTATTTCCAAATAAATAAGCAGCTTCATTCAATCCTAGACATTTATTCTTTTTCCAGGTCTGACACTCCTGGCTTTCCAGTTCTTGAAAGAATGGTATGGTCTGGAAAACTAACGGACTCTTAGGGGAAGAGATGAGCAAAGCACAGAGAAATGTGAACCTGCTCACTTGAAATAGAATGGGCTGGAGGTGGGAGAATGGAGAAGAGGTACCTAAGGTTCCTATTTTATTTCATTTCTTTAAGATTTTTATTCATGAGAGACACAGAGAGAAAGAGAGGCAGAGATACAGGTGGAATGGGCTGGAGGTGGGAGACTGGAGAAGAGGTACCTAAGATTCCTATTTTAAAGGAAAAACAGGGCAGCCCTGGTGGCTCAGCAGGTTTATTAGCACTGCCTCCAGCCCAGGGCGTGATCCCAGAGATCCGGGATCGAGTCCCACATCAGACTCCCTGCATGGAGCCTGCTTCTCCCTCTGCCTGTGTTTTTGCCTCTCTCTCTCTCTAATAAGAAAAAGAAAAACAGATCCACTGTCTTAAAGTAGATGAAATTTGGTCGAGTTCTTGAGGACGGTGGAACCTTTACAAATTTCACCAGTACTATTACAGAAGAGAGAAAACCTGGTACACCAGGTGGAGCAGATACTGACTTTATTCAGCATGAATGAGCCTAACCCATGTACAGTTAGCCAAGCCAACATACTGTCAATGGTGTAGCTCTTACTAGGAAAGCTTTATGTTGACCTATTGGCAATCTTTGTCCATTTCCTTCTATCTCTACTTAAACCAGCCCAAGGTTTGGTTGGTTTTTTCCCACATCAAGAAAACAGCTCCAGGCAAGAGCCCCAATTAAGTAATGGCAGAGCCAGGACAAAAACATGGGGGTTTGGGGAGTTGCTCATGGACAGACTAGGCCAAAACCTCAAGTGGAAACCAAATGGACTTTGGTATCAACAAAGCATACAACAAAACAAAGATGGAGTTTCTAGTTGGGGCAATAGCAGGAAAAAAAGTATCTAAAGATCATTCCTTAGTATAAAAACACTAAGAACACTTCCAGAGTAGAGAGAGGAAAGCAAAAAGCCAGGTCCTAATAGGCAATGAGCTATAAAAATAAGGCATGCCAGGGATGCCTGGGTGGCTCAGTCAGGTGAGTGCTGGACTCTTGATTTCAGCTCAGGGTCCTGGGATGGAATCCCAGGAGTCTCCAGGCTGCTTCTCTCCTGTCCACCTCCATCCCCACTCTCTCTAAAATAAAGTAAAAATAAGGCATTCCACTCATATTTCCCCAGGCTCTGAAGAACTAGTTCACTTATAGGGGCACTCTCCAAGTAAGTGGGTTCCAATACCGGCTTTCCCTCGGACACCCTGTGGCTAAGCAGTTTGAATGGCACCTTGGTTTCAGGTGGGATCTAAGAGCTATTTGTATCTAACTATTGGGTATCCCCAAACCCTCTTCAGTAACCACAGGAGGACAAACCAAAGACAAAAGTATCTACTTACTGTGTCCCAGGCTTCTTTATTTAAGAAAGTGATGAGTGATGTGGGGATTAAAAACAAGAGCATCCTTGAACTTCACCTTTCCTCCAACCAGCCACCCCCCTCCCCGAAACTCCCTGCCTCCACACCCTTTGTGTTCCCAGATCCTTTCTTAGTGAATGAAGAACTTAATCCCAAAGCCCTGGTACAAACCCCAGGTTCTCCTTCCCTAGCGCTCCCTCTTCCTCTGGCCCCCATTCCTGGGAAGGGCCAGCACCTCAATTTGAATGCATGGGAGAGCCCAGAGTGGTGACAGACACAGAGGGAAAGCCTTCACCCTCAGGGAGAGGGACTGAGGAGTAGAGCGTAGTGAAGTGAGGGCCCCCATAGCCTGGGGTACCAAAATGGGGCCCTGGCGCCAGAGGAAAGGATACTGGTGCCCCTGAGAAAGGGGACCCAGCAGCCTCAAAATCCTCTCGTTGCGAATAGTCACTGCTTGATCGTTTGCCCTTCTGCCGACGATTGCAGAACCACACTCGGACCACCTGGGATGGAAGACATGAGGTACAGTGACACTTGATCCGAAGCTCAGGGAAATGGGGCTGGCTTTGCTTAGTCATTTGGCCCAAAGCCAACAGGTCTAGAGCGGTTGGAGGGCAAGAGGCAGAGCTAGGGACAGGGAGGTGGTGACGGGGGAGGAGACTGGAGGACACAGGGACAAGCCACTCACATCCTTCTCAAGGCCGAGCTGCTGGGCAATGTGGCTGATCTGCTGCAGGGTGGGCTTCGGGCACTGCAGGAACATGTTCTCCAGGTTGCCTCTCACTCGGTTCTCAATACTTGTTCGCTTTCTCTTTCGGGCCTGCACAAGGGTCTCTGCTTTGCATATCTGGGGAGATAGGGAGTGAGTGGCAAGGGAGGAGAAAATGGAATGGCAGGCTTTGGATCTCTTGAGCACCATGAGGGTAGTGACTCCAGAGCTCATTGCTAAGGGTCCCCACTGACTAGATGGGTCACCAGCAACAGATGGTATGAAATAGAATCCTGGAAGTGTGGGTCTAGACAGGCGGTTCTGGACCCCTTTCCCAACAGAACCAAGGAATTCTATTCCATCCCACTGAGGATTACTGCCCCCAAGGAGAGTGACAAACCAGGGACAGAAGCATTGAAAACTGGGCTAAGACTCGGGCAGTTCCCTGAGCCTCCCTCCCCACCCTCACCTCCTGTAGATTTTCATTGTTGTCAGCTTCCTCCACCCACTTCTGCAGCAGGGGCCGCAGCTTACACATATTCTTGAAACTGAGCTGCAGAGCCTCAAAACGGCAGATGGTAGTTTGGCTGAACACCTTCCCTGGGGAGGCCAGTTGAAAAAAACACAAGGTGAGGCAGGAAGGCAGGAGGCAGTAACTTCCTGACCCCAAGACCCAGGGCCTCCCCATCTTTTCCCTCCCAAGACCCCACACCAGGGTTCTACTTCTTCCCACAGGGAACTCAAGGTCCAGGTATTTTTTTTACCCTCCCTCTCTACCCTATTTCATGTGTGGAGGTAAAGCCTGCCCCTGCTCCCCTGCCCCCAAAACACCCTTCCCTTGCTCCCCTGGTGGGAAGAAAAGCCCAAGCTCAGGCATGTTCTTCCAGAGATGTGTTCCCTGTGTACTGTGAGTCAGGACAATACTGAGGGAGACCCACCAAAGAGAACCCCCAGGGTGAGCCCCACATCCGCCTGAGTATATCCTAGGGTGATCCTCTTCTGCTTCAGGAGCTTGGCAAATTGCTCCAGGTCTTTCTGCAGGGCTTTGATGTCTTGGGACTGCATCCAAAAAAGGCAGAGGATACATAAGAACACAAATGTGTAACTTGTCCGTCCCCCTTCCCACCTGGACCCCAAGAACCTGACTGGCCTCAAGGAATGGTCCATGGAGTATCTGCACCCAGATTATCCACCAAAAATCTAGTTATGATTTATCTACAAACATCATTCACCCCAGAAAACAACGCATCCAGTCCACACAGAGCTCCATGCATGCACAGACGGAAAGGCAGGCCCTGGTCTCCATGAGAGCAAACACCCATCCAGTTATGAAGGGAGCTGCTGCCTGTGAGCCCACTAATACAAAAGATTTTATGAGTATGACCCCAACTTGAGGCGGTTTTGAGACTAGACAAAGTAAAGGGCACCACCATGTCTCTAATTGTCATTTCAATATATTCTCCCCCAGTGTGCTTCCAGAGTAGGACAGGGCATGTATAGACACAAACACACAACAAAATGTATTTCTGAAAAGGTGTGAATTAAATGATAGGTAGACAGCTGGTGCTCATTTTTAAAATCAAACTATTCCTTATTTTTACTCTATCTTTTGGCAACACACAGGCATTCTCCTTGATGAATTCAACAGATTTAGTGCTCTTTCTGTAAACCAGTGGCTACACAACTGGACAGAAAGCCCTGGCCTCAAGGGGCTTCCATTCTAATATGGAGAGACAAGTAATTATCCAGTATGTTACTAGGTTAGAAGCACTATGGGAAAAGGTACAGCAGAGTAGATTATGGGCACGGGGACAATTTTAAATAAAAGAAAGTGATGCTCGAGCACCATGAGTGGTGCAGGGTGAAAGGCTGAGGGCTAGGAAGGGATGAGGAGAGGAGCTCACGAAATCCAAGGGGGAGCAGAGTAGATTCTGTGGATACTGTGGTCCGTGAAACGGGGAGCTGCTGAATGGATGTGGAGTAAAATGATCTGATTTTGAAATGTTCACTCCAGTTGACATGTTGACATCAGACTAAGGAGGCAACTTCAGTAAACACCCCCCTCCCTCCCGCATCCGGCATCCCACCCCATCTCATCCCCCATAGACAGAGGGGCTGGGACTAGGGCGGTAGTGATTGCTTCAGGGTGTATTTCCAAGGCAAAGATAGCTTAGTTTCCAAAAGATGGGATGTAGAATGTGAAAGGAATGAGGACGACCGGTTGGGGCCTTGAGCCACTGGGTGTTAGATAGGGTGGAGCAGTTCATGTTGCCATCCCAGCAGGAGACAGAAAATGTGGTTGTCCTGTCTACAAGGCATGTGAGCTTGAAGGTAGATGAGAGGAAGCCAAGGTAGACAGAGCAGAAGGTGATGGACCGGCACTCCAATGAGGGCAGGTGGCCAAAGGGACCAGAAGAGCAGCTAAAACCTCTGTGCCGTCCCGGAGGCTTTGAGAAGTATTCCGAGGGTGATCAATCCCATCAAGCTCAAAGAGGCCAACTTCGGCTCAGTTCATGCTTCAGACCTCTAAATGTCTTCCGCTCCCCATCATGGCTAGGTGATGGGGAGCGGAGTAGGTCCAAATCCTACTTTGGGGATTTGAAATACAGTAACCTCGGCTCAGATCCTAGCTTCATCAGTAGTTAGGACCCGTGAAACAGGCTAATAATGCCTCCCCGGGAGATTTTGTGCCGGTTAATGAGGTAATGATGTAGGTAGGCACTGAGCACACAGTCAGGCACTTAGGAAATGGACCACAATTGGCATCCATTATCATTCAAGGCCCAGTCGCCTCCTACAACGTCTAGGACTCGGCTGGCTGAAGCGCTCGCACCTCCTTCTGGGAGGTCTAAAGGCTTAGTACTTGATCTCTAATTGCTTACACTGGTCTCTTTGGAGGGCTGGAAGCTACATCCTTAAGAGTCCTTGGCAGGGGGATGCCTGGGTGGCTCCGTGGTTGAGCGTCTGCCTTTGGCTCAGATTGTGATCCCGGGGTCCTGGGATCACAATCTCCCTGCAGGGAGCCTGCCTCTCCCTCTGCCTCTATGTCTTTCATGAATAAATAAATAAAATCTTCTAAAAAAGGGAAAATCCTTGGCCAGGGCTGGACACATAAGTCTTTCAGGCCCTCAGCAGACCCTACGTTTGGGGAATGGCCTGGCGGGGACATCCACCACTTCAGTTTTTGTCTCATTTACAACTTACGGAATTAAGGCCGATATCAGTTAAAGTTCTCTACGAGGGGGTGCCAGGGGGTGCACTTGCGTAATGGTGACTCACTGGCCCCAAGGCAGAGGTCAAGGGAAGGCAAGCCCTAAACTTGACGGCAGGTAAACCCAGCCCCACGCTTCACACACAGCCCAAACAGGAGCTTCTGGCAGAAATCAGTCACACCCTACACTTGCAGGAACAATAACCCTAGGATAAGCACTGATTTTACCCTCAGGCCGTACTTAACCCGAAGGCCAAGGTCCTGAGTCCCGCAGGGATCAAATTTTCAAGAAGGGTTAAGGTGGGAAGAGGGTCTCAACCCCCAAGCTGGGTCTGGTACTGGGCTGGTCATCAGAGCGATGCCACCCCAGTCAGGCCAGGCCTGGAAGTGGGAAGGGACTAGTAGACGCGGGGGGCAGGGGGGGGCAAGGCCAGCCTGGGGCAGCTTCCGACTCCCGGGGCTGCCCCGGCCCTCACCTGCCCAGCGCTCTGCCTTGTGGCTTCTCGGGCGCACACCCCTCTCTGCCCGGGTGGCCGCCCCAGCCTGGTCCCCTGTCGGGCTCCGGGCCTAGGAGCCGTAGGCCACCGCCTCCGCCTCTGCCTCCCGTGGCCGCCCCCCAACCCGGCGCCCCAGCCCGGCTGCAGTTCACTCGCCTCCTCGGGGTTTTGCTCCAGCTTCTCCTTGTCCGGCTTCACGACCCCGGGCGGGGCGGCGCAGGGCTCGGGGGAGGCCCCCTCGGAGCTGCCCTCCAGGCCGGCTCCCCGCTCGCCCTCCGGCTGGGAGGTGTCCAGGCCGCCTTGGGGCAGCAGCCCCACTCCCACCTGAGGTCCACAGTACGCCATCCCCCCGCAGAACTCATAGGGCGGGGGGCACGGGGGGAGCCCCCACACCTCGGCGCCGGGTCCCACCCCGGGCCCGAGGGCGGGCGCGCCTGGAGGCCCCGGGAAGCTCAGCCAGGTCCGAGGGTCACCCCAGCCGGGATCCGGCCCTCCCGGCCCGTCGCCTCCACCGCCCGGCGGGGGCGAGAAGGCCAAGTCGGAAGCCAGGTGTCCCGCCATGGGGAACAGAGGCGCCCCAAGCCGGGGGCCTGGAAAAATGAGGGCTCTCCCGAGGGCTGCTCAACACCTCTCTCCCTCCCCAATCCCACCCACTAGCCTTGACCTCTGGCCCCGCCCCCTGGATGGGTGGAGGACCAGGGCGGTGGGGGTGGGAGAAACTGAGGCGAAGGGCGCTGGCCTGAAGGTGGCGGTGGTCGGTCGCTCCAGCTAGGCGCCCGTCAGAGCCGTCTGGGGTGGCCTAGGCACCTCCTCCCTGTTGTTCAGGAGCCCAGGTGCTGGACCCCCCTCCAAAGATTCTGGCACCATCTCCTGACTGGGCCCTGCCATCCTCTCAGCCCCTAAACACTCTGGAGTGTGCCTGCGTGGAGAGTCACTGTAGCCACCCCTCAACTCCTTAACAGCCACCGGTGCTGTGCTCCCTCATTCCCAACCGCCCCACACCTCGGCATTCCCATCCCAATTACTGGCCAGCTTCCGTTACACCAAAGCCACAGGTGCCCCGTAGCCTTCTGCCCAGCCAGCTGAATTCCACCCCATCTACAAGGACAGGCTGCCAGGCAAGGCCTCCCTTCTATGCCTCAAGTCTTCTGCCCCAGAGCCCCGTACCTACCAGACCCAGGGACTGGCCTCCACTTCCCCTTCTAAGGCCCAGACTCTGGACTGACTGGGCCCACATTCTCTAACCTTTGTGCAGACAGAGCACTTGGACACATTTACACCCCAGGCCCCCCACAAGGAGACCCCCACACTGGGTTGGTTCTTCGTCTCCCATCAGAGACCCAAATATCTAGCCCTGTTGTTGGCCGTTCCTCCTCTAGCCCTAGGCCCTGGCTGGGGAGAGCCAAAGGAGAGAGCTGGGCAGAAAAAAAGTATCTGAGTTCAGGTTCAAAGAAGCTTGGAAGGCACTGGGGGAAGGGGGCAGCACAATGGCCTTGGCTGGACAATCCCAGTCCCCAGAGGGGGCAGCTCTAGCCCTAAACAAGTGCTCAACCCTTGAATGGGCCTGGATGGCTCCCCTGGGGTCAGCTTCCTGCCCCCCAACCCCCAGCCCCAATCCCCCACACAGAATCCCCCTCAAAGCAGCTAAAAGAACTCCAGCAACACCACCCCCCTATCCCCTCAAAGCCTGAGCCTCAGACGGGGCCCCCCATTGAGACCTAGGTATCCTGCTCCCCTTCCTCTGGAGGACTGGGGCGTCCAGCCTCCTCATCCACCCCTCCCCCAGAGCCCCAGGCCAAGGGATGCACTTTGTTTAGTGGGGCCGGTTGAAAGAAGCTGAAGAGGTGGAGAGCGATTTGGGGAGGGGGTGCAGGAAGCCTGCCCTAAACTCTCCCGCCCAAGGTCTATTTTCCTGGGCCTTCCTGACTGTCCTGAGGGCCCATACTGTTGGCTTAGTACTTGATTCTGTTTGCAAGAGAATAGCTCTCAGGGATCCTGTCTATGAAGGAGGATGTCTGCTCCCCAAACCTGCCTTAAATGGAGGCTCTAGAGTAAATTGGGAGATGGGATCAGAGTTCCCCACAGCTTGAGAGGTGAGAATCCTGAGCTTAGGGACACTGACCTCTGCCGACTTTGAGGCCTGTCTTCAACTGGGCCCATCTGTGGTTGTTTGCTGGGGCGAGTGGCTCAGTGTCTGCATTCTGAGGGGCTGGGTGTCCTGGTGGGGCCCTCCTGAAAGTGGCCTGCTGTCTGCACCTCAGTATCCAGAAGGCTTTTGAGCCTGTTTTTCTTTTTTCTTCTGACCTGTATAACATAGCCCTGTTCATGTGCCCATCTCTATGAATTTTTTGGACAACTAACTATATGCGTGACTTCAATACCTTTCCATAGGTCTGTTGAAAGATCTAACTGCATTCACCTCTAAGCCACTAACTGCCCAAAAGGCAGATAGATTAAGAGGCCAGGTGGGGGTGGAGAGACCCGCTTTAGAACAGGAGGGGGCCCCTCCCCAGCCATCTCTCCCACCCCCCCGGGACAGGGCCATCACGGCACCTTTGTCATGCATCTATCTGCTGTCTGCCAAGAAGGCAGCCTCCTGGAGGAGGGGGAGGGGCAACCATAGGTCTTGGCTGAAATCCCCTACACCAGTGCTTCTCAGAAAGCGTATTTTACACTCCCAGAACTCTGTCTCCCCATGCCAGTCCAGGCTGCCCCTGCTGCCTAACTTCCCAGCGACTCCTCAAACACCTTCCCAGCTTCCCTACTCAACACCACCCTTTTATTTTTTAGATTACAGTTTGCAATTGCTCTAGGTGATGTTTCTGGCCTGGGCAAGAGGCCCATTCCAGAGAGACAACCGGAAGAGGGGTGGGTGCTAGGATCCCTGGTCAGCTTGTAGTGGGACACCTGAGCCAGGTCAGCCCCATGCTCCCCTGGAGACCTACTCAGAACCTTAATGACAAGTTAAATTTGTCTAGAGCCCAAGCCAGCCCTTCCTGGGATTCTTGGGGGCTGACCCAGGCTGAGACATGCTCCTCTCCCCATCTCCATCCTCCCATTGAGCCTGGGGGAGGGGGGCTATCCTTCTGCCAGCCAGCTGTCTGCAGGACAGCCCAAGGTTGTCTGCCTAGAGGAGACTTAGAAATGAGATTGAGTCACCAGACCTGGCTCAACTTTCCTGGGTCATAATTATAGAATCACTAAAAAACTTCAAGTCCCCCAAACCAATTTAGGGCTGGGCTCACAAACTCTCCACATATACCTTTATTATATGACCTTGCAATGTCAAGGCCCTTCACAGAGACAAATGGGAGTATCTGGTTGCAAGGCACTCACAGGAGACTCAGGGAGGGCAGGCAAGGTCCACACTCCCCATGTGTGGCTGGCTGGCTGGCTGCAAAGCGAGGTCAGCCAAACTGTCCCCTTGCTGGGGCATCGGGGTGCTGTCTGGTTGGGAGAACCACCTCAAAGGGCTCAGATGGAGACCAGTGGAGACCTGCCCTACACCAGTGTAGCAGACCACTTATCTTGATTTCTGGGTTCTATCAACCTGTAGGCAAAAGAAAGCAAGGAGGGCTGAGGTGAGAAGGTTCAGGCTTTGCCTACTCTGGGAGATTATCAGAAGTCAGAAGTCAGGAGTAAAATGTCCATAGAACAGGGTTCTTGGTTCTGGCTCTGGCTCCCTAGCACCTCCCCTATCAGTGCCTCAGTTTCCTCACTTAATAAGGAGGAATTGGATTAAATGAACTCTACATTTCCTTCCAGCCTCAACATAAAATTGCTGCCCGGTTCCTATATTCCCCTCTATCTACCTTTGTCACGCGTTTGCCATGGGAATATAGATTTCTCTCTGCACACTCGTGAAGAGAAATTGGGGTTGGAGGAGTGGGTGGGGGCACAGTGAGAGGCTGGCACTGGGCTTTTCTGCACCCCACCTCCCCACCCCCAAGCAACCTTCCTGGGAGATCTGGCAGGTATTCCCACCAAGTCTGATCAAATTACGTATGAGGATTTTGAGAGGCCGGTGGTGTGCTCTTGATTTTCAGTGCTTGGGAGGTTACAAGAAACACCAGGAGGTAAACTTATCATGGAAAACAGACCCCAGGTGTGTGTGCACAGGCACCTGTGTCTACTGGGAAGGAGACACCCAGGCTAAAAGCCTGAGAGGAAACAAAAATCCTAACTGACTCCTTCTTCTTTTCATATTGCTTCGGTTGCCCTCTTTAAATCCCTGCCTCAGGGATGCCTGGGTGGCTCAGCCCTTGAATGTCTGTCTGCCTTTGACTCAGGGCATGATCCCGGGATCCGAGATCGAGTCCCACACTGGGCTCCTTGCAGGGAGCCGGCTTCTCCCTCTCTCTGTGTGTCTCCCATGAATAAATAAAATCTTTAAAATAGATAGATAGATAGATAGATAGATAGATAGATAGATAGATAGATGATAGATAGATAAATCCCTGCCTCAGCATCAGAGAGAGAGAGAGAGGGAGAGAGAGAGAGAGATGTCAGAAGATCCCTAGGGTCATTCCCGGCTCTAAGATTCTAAGCATCCCTGATGTCCTGCCCTTCTTCCAGAGAAAGGTGTACGGTAGCACCCACAGCGATCACCGCAGAAGGCAGGAGCCCACAGAAGATCCAAACTGTGTGTGTGTTGGAGGGGTGCTTAGAACAAGGAAGCTCTGAAAGGTGAGGCCATGGGGGTCCCTGATGGACCAGCTAGACTCTTCCCTCTTCTACCTTTACCTGGGCCACCCTGACTGCTCATCTGAGCGCCTGCAGAGACCCAGCATTGGCTGGGTGCTCCCCCAAGACAGGAGGGCCTCTGTTCACTTCAAAGGGCATCTCAGGCTGTAAGTAGTCCCATCCCTCAGGGGATCAGGTGGCTTGAGGTCCTGGGGATTCAGGGTTCAGAGGCAGCCTGTCAGCTAGATTAGTTGCAGTACTGCTGGAGGACAGAGGCAAGGGCCCCACGTGTTGGGATGGGCTCCTTTCCAGGGGCTTTACAGAGAGTCACACACAGTAGTGGGACAGGGAGGAGCAGTGGAAAGGAGACCAAAAGGCCTGGACCAGGGAACTTGCTGCCTCTAGTCTGGCCAAAATGTCATGCATCCATATCGGGCCATGCCCTACCCTGAGTGCTCCTGGGTGCTAAGCCCTGGTGGAGAGCCCTTGAAGACCAGGTGGAGAAAGGGTTCACCAAATACATGGGAGAGAAGGCAAGCAGAATGGCTAGGCTGGTCAGCCAGGGAAGTATGCTCAGAAAGGGCGCAGGTAATAAGATGGAAATAATGAAGGAGTGGTTGGCTGAGAAGCCTGCTTAACTGGGTCTCTCCATCCCCCCTCCCCTCCCTCTGACACTGATCAGTCCACACTTGTCACTCCAACCTAGTCTGGGCCCCACCCCAGCTCCCAGGTATTTCCTTTCTTTTCTTTTTTTTTTCCCCAGGTATTTCTGAAGACAGTAGATGCAGCTCTGGGTCAGGAAGCCTTGCTCTTTCCTCTTCTCCCCACATGCAGTTCTGCTTTTTTCTCGGCTTGCTCTTGCTGGAGTGGAAAAACTCCCACATGCTGAGAAGTCCTGGCCTGTGTTCTCCGACACTCTGGTTCCCTAGCGACTCACAAACTACCAGTGTCTGGAGGCCATGTGACTCTGAAATGCCAAAACTCCTGAACACCAAAGTTACAGGAGAGCAAACAGTGGCTTTCTCCACCTCCACTCCCACCACTTCCCAAAATGCCTGGAATTCCCTTCTCCAACTGATTAACCTTCGCTCATTCTCCTAGACCTGTCTCCACTCTCCTGCATCCCAGCAAAGTCACGCTGCATCCCATCCTCCAGCTCGTGCAGCAAGTGGCTTGCTCTGGTGTTCCCTGAATACACTGCTCATGCCACACTTATGGCACTGATGACACTGGGTCTTGTCACCTCACCACGCTGAGACTTGCTGAGGGTGGAAAGCCATTGCGGTCCCTGCACAGCATCCTGCTGACATCCAGATCTAAACGCTATTGCGGACTGTATGGCCCACGGCTAATGTAAATGAGCCTCTCTGAGCATCTCTGAGCCCTACTTTCCTCATCTGGGAATCCGAGATAAAAATAGTAAGGACTGGGCAGCCCCGGTGGTGCAGCAGTTTAGCGCCGCCTGCAGCCCAGGGCATGATCCTGGAGTCACGGGATCAAGTCCCACGCTAGGCTCTCTGCATGGAGCCTGCTTCTCCCTCTGCCTGTGTCTCTGCCTTTCTCTTTCTCTCTCTGTGTCTTGTGAATAAATAAATAAATAATTTTTTTAAATAAATAAAATCTTAAAAAAAAAGAATTCAAGGACTGGTAGCTGCTACTGTCATGTGTATTATTGGTGATGCACAATGAACAGCATTTTCATGACCCTCAGATGTTTGCTAGATAAAAAAAGAAGATGTAAGTTAGAAGGTGCTTCACTTCAGACCCCGACCAGTCTCCAGGGTTCCTGTGAACTACTGGTGGGGGTAGGGAAGTGACTGTCAGAAAAAGGCCAGTTATTTCCCAGACTCTGGATTTGAAAAAGCTGGAATTTTTTTTTCACCTGAAGAGAAGGCTTGGGAGCCCAGAGGCAATGGGGAGTTCTATTCCTATTCCTCTGCTGGGCTAAGGCGGGGGAGTTACACTTACATCCTACATTTGCCAATACTCAACACCTAATATGCAGTCTTTTTGGCATCACTGGGTACATGGGTTTGGGTTCAGAGATATAATCCCTTAGGTGGAAGGAAGAGATACTATCAAATCTCAGTGGAGGATGCTATGTCTAGAGCACCCGGCATATTTATTTGGTGCCCAAACTGAATAAATAGTTGAGTGATAACAAATGCCTGGCTCCGTATCTTTAGGCCTGTAGTGAGTCTTCCACCAAGACTGCCCCCTCCCCCCCCCCCCACCACCACCCCCAGTCACCTTTGTTGTAATTGTTCTGTTTCATCAGGCTCCTTGGCATGATGATAAGGTGCTGAGCTCTGACATTCAGTCTGAGAGTCAGCTTCTCCCAAGCTCTGGGACCATGGCCTGGCATGAGAAGCCCCATGCTCTCCTTGCAGCACTATAAGAAAGGCTAGTCCTCCAAGTAGTTTGAGACTCCTAAGGGGCTTTGCCCAGCACTGAGCTGGGAAAGAGCAATGAAGTTCTATCGCAGAGTATACCTGGCTGAGGGAAAATAAATGGTGGTCAGGGTTTATCCCTCACAGGCTTCAACATATGACATGGCCCCACAAGGTTCCTGTGAGAAGGTGAGGCTGTATGACTACTTTTAGGGCACCAAAGGGATAGTAAAGGAAATGGAGAGTGAATAGTGGGAAGGAAAACTTTTGTTTCTCAACAGGCTCTCACCCAAGCTCATTGCTTTAAATAGTAATGACCACCAGTATCTAAATCCCTGTACTTCACGTCAGTATGAACAACCACCTGTTGGCCCTCTTGACCTAGAGTCCTACATTGCCTCAAACTCAACACATCCAAACTGAGTATATCCTTAGCCCCCCCCCCCCCCCCCATAGAACAACCAGACCCTCTTCCTATAATCCTGATAGGTGACATCACCATCCAGTCTACCCACTTACTCAAGTCAGAGCTGGGTTGTGGTGTGGGGAATGACCTTGATGCTATAGTAGCCTGCTGGTGCAGTACCAGGAAGTCATCCCAGAAGTCACAGAATAAAAAGGCTCACAGACTAGGGCACCTGGCAGGCTCAGTCATTGGAGCATGATTCTTCATCTCAGGGTCGTGAGTTCGAGCCCCACATTGGGTGTAAAGATTACTAAAAACAAAAATGAAATCAACTTTATTATTATTATTTAAGATTTTATTTATTTACTCATGAGAGACACAGAGAGAGAGAGGCAGAGACACAGGCAGAGGGAGAAGCAGGCTCCATTCAGGGAGCCCGACATGGGACTCAATCCCAGGACTCCAGGATCATGCTCTGGGCCAAAGGCAGGCACCAAATCGCTAAGCCACCCAGGAGTCCCTGAAATAAACTTTAATAAAAAGGCTCATAGAGGGGGGGATCCCTGGGTGGCGCAGCGGTTTAGCGCCTGCCTTTGGCCCAGGGCGCGATCCTGGAGACCCGGGATCGAATCCCACATTGGGCTCCCGGTGCATGGAGCCTGCTTCTCCCTCTGCCTATGTCTCTGCCTCTCTCTCTCTCTCTCTCTCTCTCTCTCTCTGTGTGACTATCATAAATAAATAAAAATAAAAATAAAAAAAGGCTCATAGACTAAATTAAGATGCTTGACACATGGTTTATTGGATAAGGGTAAAGCACACAGTGAGGAGCAAGAGGAAAGCAGTGGGGTACAAGTTGGATGGAAGGATCATACAGCCTATATTCTAGGCTATTCAATGTGCATCTGTCCTGTCAGACGGACTCCTCCTGAATTTCAAGTGCCTCAGATCATATATTTAGGGTACATGAATATCATGAGCACCTGGTTGGCCTCCTCTCCCTTTCTTTCTTTTTTCTTTTTAAAGATTTTATTTATTTATTTATTTAATTTATTTATTTATTTATTTGAGAGAGAGAGAGAGCATGAGCAGGGAGAGGGGAGAAGGGAGAAGAAGAAGCAGATCCCACTGAGCGCAGAGCCTGACACGGGGGCTCCATCCCAGGACACCGAGATTATGACCTGAGCTGATGGCAGACGTTCAACCAACTGAGGCACCCAGGAGCCCCAGCCTTCCCTCTTTTTCTATCTCAGTTCACAGGAATACATTCTATTTACTTGTCAATGTCTAACATGTCTCACAAATTACCAATGTACTTACCCTCATGCAACACTTCTGATAATTACATCCATCCCATTTGTTTTCCTGCGTTTTTTTTTTTTTAAGATTTTATTTATTCATGAGACACACAGAGAGAGAAGCAGAGACACAGGCAGAGGGAGAAGTAGGCTCTATGCAGAGAGCCTGAAGTGGGACTCGATCCCGGAACTCCAGGATCATGCCCTGGGCTGAAGGCGGCGCTAAACCGCTGGGCCACCCAGGCTGCCCAAAATCTGTCCTCCTGATACAATCAGTGATCTATCTGGAAACACATATCTTACTGCATACCACTCTGCTGCTCCTTCAAGAATTCCCTTTGTCCTCGGGATGACTTCCAAGCTCCTTAGCAGGCTAAACAAGGCCTCTCAAAGGCTGACTTCTCTCCCTTCATCACCAATTACTCCCTGCCTTCACTGGACCATCTTGGAACAGGAATGTTTGAGAATCTCTATAGTCCTGCTGCTGTTCTATGTCCCAGAAACTGTCCTCTATCAAAGGGAGTTTCTTTCCTCTCTTCTGCTCCCCCCACCAGCCACATTAAACTCTTACCCTGGCCTCAAATCATCTACTACAGGGCAGCACCCCTTTATTTCAGAGGTGAGCTCTCCAATTTAGGGGTCAGTGGCTAATCCATAACACACACACCCTCCACACTCCTCTACAGCTGTACTACCCTAAGGGACCATCCCTTTTCTTGTCGAAAGTTGACTTCTTGGCCTCCCTTTGATCCCTGGGCTATGCCCTTCTATCCAGCAGGGAAACCCAGTCCTGAGTGGCACCTCTTTTTTTTTTTTTTTTTTCTGAATGGCACCTCTTAAGAGAGATGGGAAGGTACAATGCAGTGCTCCCCAAGCTCACCAGAGCCTAAGAATCACCTGGGTTATTTGTTTTCTAGTCTTTTTCTTTTTTTTTCTTTTTCTTCTTTTTTTTTTCTTTTCTAGGCTTTTTCTCTCCAGAATCTGACTCAGGAGATTTGGAGGAAGCCTAAGAATATATTTTTAAAAAATATTTATTGGGGATCCCTGGGTAGCTCAGCGATTGAGCACCTGCCTTCAGCCCAGGGTGTGATCCTGGAGACCTGGGATTGAGTCCCATGTTGGGCTCCCTGCATGGAGCCTACTTCTCCCTCTGCCCATGTCTCTGCCTCTCTCTCTCTCTGTGTCTCTCATGAATAAATAAATAAAATCTTTAAAAATAAAATAAAATAAAATAAATATTTATTGATTTGAGAGAAAATGAGAGAGGGAGAGAGAGCACAGGAGAGAGAGAAGCAGACTCCCTGTTGAGCAGAGAGCCAAATGCGGGGCTCGATCACAGGACCCTCGGGTTATAACCTCAGCCAAAGGCAGATGCTTAGCCAATTCTACCCAGGAACCCCTAATTCACAAAATATTTTAATTTATTTTTTTTTTTTCTGATAAAAAAGCAACATCAACTATCTCAGAATATCACGAAGAAAGCAATTGGTTGTCTAACACCCTTCCCCTCAAGACAACCACTGTTGTCAGCTTGGTGAATGGTCTTCTGTATAGTAACCTGCTTTTTTCTTTTCTTTTCTTTTCTTTTCTTTTCTTTTCTTTTCTTTTCTTTTCTTTCTTTTCTTTTCTTTTCTTTTCTTTTCAGGTTTTATTTATTTGTTCATGAGAGACACAGAGAGAGAGAGGCAGAGACACAGGCAGAGGGAGAAGCAGGCCCCATGCAGGAGCCTGACGCTGGACCTGATCCTGGGGGATCAAGCTTCAGACTGAAGGCAGGCACTAAACCACTGAGCCACGCAGGCTGCCCGAAACTGCTTTTTATTTTATTTATTTATTTATTTACTTATTTATTTATTTATTTATGATAGTCACACACAGAGAGAGATATAGGCAGAGGGAGAAGCAGGCTCCATGCACCCGGAGCCCGACGTGGGACTCGATCCCTGGTCTCCAGGATCGCGCCCTGGGCCAAAGGCAGGCGCCCAACCGCTGCACCACCCAGGGATCCCCGAACCTGCTTTTTAAAATAAAAAACAAAGGCAGCTCGAGTGGCTCAGTGGTTTAGCGCCACCTTCAGCCCAGGGCATGATCCTGGGGACCCTGGATTGAGTCCCTGCATGGAGCCTGCTTCTCCCTCTGCCTGTGCCTCTGCGCACTCCCCCCCACCCCCGTGTGTGTCTCTATGAATAAATAAAATCTTAAAAAAAAAATAAGATTCTAAACTTTTTTTTTCCACTTAGTGAATACCTATCTCCTCAAATCTTGCTTTTGCCTTCACCTAAACATGATGTGGCAAAGGTCAGCAGCCACTTCCTAATTGCTAAATCCACCAACTCCTTGCACCTCTATCCTGAGGTGGTCTCTCAGCAGGCTGTGGCCCTGGATCTTTCTCTTGTCACTGTCCTGCTTGGGAGCTGACTCTTCTCAAGCCTCCCTGACAGCCTTCAGTGCCTAGGCAGTGACATCAGGTTTTCTGAATCACTCCCTCAAGCCCCAACCTCCAAGCATTTTACAAGTTTTGCCGGGAGAAACCCATTCATCTCTGGACTTCTCTTGCAGCTCCTACCATCTCTCTGCAAGTAGCTGATTTGTCAAGTCTATTCATTTTACTGCCTTGCCTGAGATCTTTCAATGAGACCCTCCCCGCCACCCTTAAAAATAGTCAATTTCTTGGCCTGGTTCCTGTGGGGGACTGGGAATTGCCTCGGATTTGTGATCAGAAGGTCCTAGATTGACATTCCTTACTCACAAACATACCAACAGCACGAATTTATGAAATAGCCTAACTTCCAGGCTTGCATCTCTCATCTGTAACCCAGGAAAATAAGACCTAAAGTTATATGGCTGAGATTCAAGAGTTTATTAGGTGCCCAGACAGCAATGACAAGAGTGAGCACTTGATTTAGTTGGTGTCCTCCCAGCCCCAGGCAGGTTTTCAGATCTACCTGTGGTTTCCAGAATCCCACTCTAGCTGTCCCCCAATCTAGTTTGTCTACCCAAGACCCTGCTCATCTCCAACAGTCAATGTTAACCACCTCCTCTCAAGTCTTTCTGCACCTCCACAGGTAGAACTCACTCCTCTGCTGGAAAGCCTCAAGACCCTACATATTCTGCTGTGATAGCAGCTATGTCTAATATTTCTTTGCACTAATCTGCTCAGTAGTATCCATCAAATTGACACCCTTTAAGACCAGACCTTATTCTTCTTTGCATCACTCATGCCCAGCAGGAAGTAATTAGTAAGTGGGGGTTGCAAAAAGGAATTTGACGTAAAATTCATTTTTTCTCTTCATCTCCTGCCATGCTGTAGGACAAAATGTAGGGGTTAAGCTTAAAGTTCATATGTGGGGGAGAGGATTCAGGGTAATCTATTAGTTCGAGGCAGCTAGTTTCAGAGGAAACGCTACCCCTAAGCCAGGGGGCGTTACGTCTTCTCAGACTAGGCAACCTCCAGCTCCCCAGGCCTCTCCAGCCCGGCTCCAGGAAGTGGTCACAAAGGGCCTCATATTAGAGGCCACAGTTTGGGGGCGGTGGGTTGGGGTGAAGGGGAGGGGTCTACACAATCCAGCCTCCTCACTACTCAGCGCCCAAGTGTCAGGCCTCCAGCGGTGGAAGTGCAACACTCGGCCTCAGTCTCCCGGGAGGTCAAGGCTCCTGCTGGGCTGCGGGGCCAGCGGTCGGCTGGCTCGGAAGGCTCAACAGGGCCCCCCACGCCGGGTCCCGCAGCGAGCTGTCCGCAGCGAGCACCGCAGCGGCGAAGAGCTCCATTCATCCGCAGCTCCCAGTCCTCCGCGCCCCGGGCCCCAGCGGCCCCTCCGAAGGCTCCCATTGGGCGGTATCTGCCTGGGAGGCGGGACTTGCCCTTTCCTTGTATCCCATTGGGCCAAATCCAATCGGAGGCGGGATTCTGCGCTCCGCAGGTGGGGACGGGTGCTTAGATCCGCTTGAAATTCGGGATTTTGCGTCCTTGGTCACTGTGGCCCTATGAGTGTTTTAATTCTCGGATTCCCCACCAATTAAATATCATGTTTTCAAAAATTCACCTTCATTTCTGATTTCCAAGCCTCCGACCAACACCAACTTGCATTCTCAGTCACTTGAAGATGCATCGGAAGTTTTTTTTTTTTTTTTTTTAATTGTGGTAAGATACACATAACATAAAAATTTACCATTTTAACTTTTTTTTTAAAAAGTAGCCTTCACGCCCAGCGTGGAGCCCAACAGGAGCCCTGAATGCAGGACTCTGAGAAGACTTGAGCTGAGATCAAGAGCCCCCATGCCTAAAAGGCTGAGCCACCCAGGTCCCCCACCACCACCATTTTAAAACGTTTATGTATTTAACTAATCTCTACACTCAATTTGAGGCTTGAACTCATGAATGACCCCAAGATCAAGAACGACATGCCAAGTGCTCCCTATTTTAACCATTCTTAAGTATACATGAAGTACATTTACATGACATAAAGTATATTCACATTGTTGTGCAACCACCACCAAGAACTTTGATATATGGAGCATAAAATTTAAATTACAGACGTAGGGATCCCTGGGTGGCGCAGCGGTTTGGCGCCTGCCTTTGGCCCGGGGCGCGATCCTGGAGACCCGGGATCGAATCCCACGTCGGGCTCCCGGTGCATGGAGCCTGCTTCTCCCTCTGCCTATGTCTCTGCTTCTCTCTCTCTCACTGTGTGCCTATCATAAATAAATAAAATTAAAAAAAAATTAAAAAAAAATAAATTACAGACGTAGTGCATGCTTATCGTTGTAGGTGAACAATCCAAAACTTTGTGAAAGAAAAGTTAGCAAATGCACTGTTTTCCACTACCAGGAGGTAGCCACTTTAACAGCTGTGAACCCTCTCTCTGATGACCATACAAGCAGACAGCCACATATTTGAGGCTCGCTCTTTGTACACTTACAAAGATAGGATAGTACTACGCATAATACAAATAAACTTACAGACATCTCTTTGTATGCATAGATTAATCACCTATTTATCTACCTATTTATTTTAAATACTTTTATTTATTTATTCATGAGGAACACAGAGAAAGAAGCAGAAACACAGGCAGAGGGAGAAGCAGACTCCCCCCTGGGAACCGATATGGGACTGGATCCCAGGATCCCGTGATCATGCCCTGAGCCAAAGGCAGACGCTCAAGTACTGAGCCACCCAGGTGTCCCAATCACCTTCTTATTTATTTATTTGTTTGTTTTTCACCTTTTCAATAACACCGTAATAGTCCATAATATGGACATATCACCATTTATCCAGTGTTTTCACTCTTGAGGGACATTTTGATTCTTTCCATTTCAACACTACAAATAAAGGTACATAAACATCCTTACAGAGGCACCTGGCTGGCTCAGTTGGTAGAGCATGCAACTCTTGATCTCAGGGTTGTAAGTGCAAGTCCCACACTGAGTGTAGAGATTACAAAAACAAAAAACAAAACAATATAAAACATCCTTATATATTTATAACCTTCCCCTCTATGGATTGCTAGGTCAGCATAGGTGTTTTCATTTATACTTTCAGATTATATTCACAAACCATGGAAGCAGTTTCCAATCTCCATAGTTTCCATTCTTAAAAATGCAGGCCATTTGGATTTGTAATTAAATCTGTAAAGGGGGCTGAAAGTGCCAAGTTTATCTCTGCCTCAAGGAGATTGATTTAGGGTCAGTGTAACTTCATTTCTTAACAGTCTGGCTCTGAGGCTCACTGTGGCCATGATCTCTGGGGTGAGCCTGGTGGAATACAGTCTAGGGGTATGAGAAGTTTGGAAGAAGGCTGGGACCTGGGTAAAGTCTGGGTAGGCAGTGGTGACCAGTGGAACCCAAGTGTCCTGAGTCTATGTTTTTAGGTACTGGTCTCTTCACTCCACTTGTCTTCCTTGTTCTGGAATGAGTTTACCCATCTCTCCAGAAGACTGAAAGGAATTTAGTCAGAAGGGCATTATTTGGAATGCCTGGGTGGCTCAGCGGTTTAGCACCTGCCTTCCGTCCAGGGCGTGATCCTGGAGTCCCGGGATCACGTCCTGGGATCTAGTCCCACATCAGGCTCCCTGCATGGAGCCTGCTTCTCCCTCTGCCTGTGTCTCTGCCTCTCTCTCTGTGTCTCTCATGAGTAAATAAATAAAATCTTAAAAAAAAAAAAGGCATTATTAACCTGTGTCCAGACTTGAATTCCAGTAAAGAGAGTTCCAGCCATATCTGGATGTGTCAGCTCTGTCCAGGTCCCCTTCCCTGCATTACTTCTGTCCTCCCTCTAACGCTGGAAGTGACACCTAATTTTTAACACGGGAAATTATTACTATCTAGTCTAGTGTCTTTGTGTTTTGTTTTGTTTTTTATAAATTCTTTTTTTAAATTTATTTATGATAGGCACACAGTGAGAGAGAGAGAGAGGCAGAGACACAGGCAGAGGGAGAAGCAGGCTCCATGCACCGGGAGCCCGACGTGGGATTAGATCCCAGGTCTCCAGGATCGCGTCCCGGGCCAAAGGCAGGTGCTAAACCGCTGCGCCACCCAGGGATCCCTCTTACTCATTTTCTTATCCTTAGAGGCAAGCACAGTTCTTGGCATAGAATAGGCACCTGATTGGGACACCTGCTTGGCTCAATCTGGTAAGCATCTACCTGCAGCTCAGGTCATCTACCTTCAGCTCAGGGTCCTGGGATCAAGCCCAGAATTAGGCTCCCTGCTCAATGGGGAGCCTGCTTCTCCCTCTGCCACCCCACCCCCCACCCCGGGGCTCATCCTCTCTCTCTCTCTCTTTAATAAGTAAATAAAAACTTAAAAAAAATAGGTATTTGATTGTGAAGTGAATGACCTGGTGCGGGGGGGGGGGGGGGGGGGGGGAGGTAAATGGTTGAAAGGCTGAGATTCCAGAAGGGGAGGACCCAAGAAGGACAAAAGCAATTTCTTCTTCCATCCTTCCCTATTCCTCCAGTCATTGTGGGGAGAGAGAGAAGAAAGAGTGCTGGGTGGATCAGAGAGGATGATTCCAGTCCTTTGAGGAGGGCTCCAGGGGTACAGAGAGAGAACTTCTCTACGGTTTTAGGGAAGATCAGCTCCTGCATTATCCCCCATCTCATAAGCTATTCAAAATCTTCCCCTTCTTAGGAGTATTGAGGTGAGACGCTGGAAACGGCACGATTGGAGGCAGGAGTCTCAGGTATCAATCCAGCTTTGCTCCTGGTGATTTTGTAGAATGGTTATTTAAACTCTTGACTCTCAGTTATAGATCTCTAAAATGGAAGGTTCCTCTTCACATGAACATTGTGAAGATTAAAAGATATTAATATAAGTTCCCCCCAAACAATATATGCTACAAGAAGTGAGCTACTTCCCCCATCAGTTCCTTTCTCTGCCCCCAAGACCCTAATCGCTCTTCTGGCCACATTCATCTTTTTCTTTCCCGAAATTATACAAATCACAAAATGTTGGCTTGCAGATATATATGTTCCTATATTGTCATCGTGTGGTTGTTTGGTACATTTTCTCTCTTTTTTAAAAAAAGATTATTTATTTATTTATTCATGAGAGACACACAGAGAAGCAAAGACACAGGCAGAGGGAGAAGCAGACACCCCACAAGGAGCCTGATGGGGGACTCCAGCCCAGATCCTGGAATCAGGACCTGAGCTGAAGGCGGATGCTCAACCCCTGAGCCATCCAGGTGTCCCCATTTTCTCTTTTCTCCTAAAATGTGAAGGTACCAGAGATCCGGTGTTTTGAGCTCTTTCTGCTTCTCTTTTCTCTGAGCTAGTTTGCTTGTCTGGCAGGTGTTTCAGGGTAATTATGAATCTACCCAGAAAAAGGTATTTGTGCAGCCTCCTCACTGTCTGTGGGATTTTATTTTTTTATTTTTGTTTCTTAAATTTTTTCTTCTTTTTTTTTAAGATTTTTTAAAATTTATTTACTCATGAGAGACACAGAGAGAGAGAGAGAGAGAGAGAGAGAGAGACAGGCAGAGAGAGAAGCAGGCTCCATGCAGGGAGCCAGATGTGGGACTCAATCCCGGGGGCTCCAGGATCACACCCCAGGCTGCAGGCGGCGCCAAACCACTGCGCCACTGGGGCTGCCCTCTTTTTGTTTTTTATTTATTTATTATTTTTTTAAGATTTTATTTATTTATTCATGAGAGACAGAGAGAGAGAGAGAGAGAGATGCAGAGACACAGACAGAGGGAGAAGCAGGCTCCATGGAGGGAGCCTGATGTGGGACTCAGTCCCAGGTCTCCAGGATCAGGCCCTGGGCTGAAGGCTGCACTAAACCGCTGAGCCACCCGGGCTGCCCCTCTTTTTGTTTTTTAAATAGTAATCTCTACACCCAATGGGGAGCTTGAACTCATGACCCAGAGATCAAGGGTCACATGTCCTACTAAGAGAGCCAGCCAAGTGTCCTGATTATTTTATATTCCTATAAGCAATGGATGAGAATTCAGATCATTCCACATCCTTACAAATATTTATAGTTTATTAATCTTTTTACTCTTAGTCATTCTAATGAGTACATACTGGTTTCCCATTGTGATTTTACTCTGCATTTTCCACTAATGACCACTGATGTTGAAAGTTTTTTCATATATATTGACCATTGACCATTCACTTATCTTCTTTTGTAAAATCCCTGTTTAAGTCTTTTGTTCATGTTTCTTGTTGTTGGTTTTGTTTCTTTCATTGTGAAATTATAGGAGTTGTTTATACACTCCACATCCAGATCCTTTGTCACCCACCTATTGCATTGCCTGGCGGATGTGTGTTGAATTTGATGTATAGGTATGTTTTTTACTAAGACTTTAATTTTATTTTATTTCTTGAAGTTAACTCTATGCCCAATGTGGAGCTCAAACTTATGAGTCTGAGATCAAGAGTTGCATGCTCTACCCACTAGACACCCCTTTACCAAGACTTTCTAAAAAATCCCTTTATTTGGCATGTTTAAGACTTTGTATAAATTGTTTCTCTCTGAATGCATCATTCTGTAGCTTGCTTTTTCGGTTAACATTATATATGAAATGAATCCATGTTTATCCAAATAGTTCATTTATTTTTATTATGAGATGGGATCCAATATGCTATAATTTATTCCCTCTCTCCATTGACCTTTAGTTTTTTTTTTTTTTAAGATTTTATTTATTTATTCATGAGAGACACACACACACACACAGAGAGAGAGAGAGAGAGGCAGAAACATAGGCAGAGGGAGAAGCAGGCTCCATTCCACGCAGGGAGCCCGACGTGGGACTCGATGCTGGATCTCCAGGATCAGGCCCTGGGCCAAAGGCAACGCCAAACTGCGGAGCCACCGGGGCTGCCCTCTAGTTTGTTTCTATAGTGAATGTTCTAGGGCTTCTTTCTTTGGTTCCTTGTGTAAGTTCCCCTAGGATATGTTTATAGGAGTGGAATTACTGCACATCTCTACCACATGATGCTGAATTGTTCTCTGAAGTGATTGCATTGTTTTATAGTACTCCTCCCTCTACTGCCCCTCTTTTAAAGCTTCTGTGACATTACATAGTTCTGGTTTTCTTTGACGCCCTTTGCTGACTCTCTTTCCTCTAAATACTGGTGTGTTTAAGAACTGTATATGGGCTGCTTGCTCTGTTTTTACTGCCTTCTTAATCACTCCACTTTCATCTAGTCCCAGGATTTTTTTTATATATATATTTTAAAGATTTTGTTTATTTATTCATGAGAGACACACAGAGAAGAGAGAGAGGGGCAGAGACACAGGCAGAGGGAGAAGCAGGCTCCATGCAGGGAGCCCAATGTGGCACTCGATCCCGGGTCTCCAGGATCACACCCCAGGCTACAGGTGGCGCTAAACCGCTGTACCACCGGGGCTGCCCATCCCAGGATTTTAAATATCATTTATACACAGCCCGAAATATATATCTACATCTTATCATAGTTTAAGATATAGCACACCCAAATAGGTGCTCAAATATATTGTGCAGATGGAATTGCAAACTGGTCATGTTTTTCTGAAAGGCAAAATGGCAATTTCTATCTATAAATTAAATTTCTATCTAATAATTTTTAAAGATTTTATTTATTCATTCATGAGAGACAGAGAGAGAGAGGCAGAGACATAGGTGGAGGGAGAAGCAGGCTCCCTGCAGGAGCCCAGTGTGGGATGATCCCAGGACCCCGGGATCATGCCTTGAGCTGAAGGCAGACGCTCAACCGCTGAGCCACCCAGGCATCCCAATTTTTTTATTTATTAGATAGAAATTGGGATGTCCGGGTGGCTCAGCGGTTGAGCGTCTGCCTTCAGCTCAGGGCATGATCCCGGGGTCCTGGGATTGAGTCCCATATCAGGTTCCCCACATGGAGCCTGCTTCTTCCTCTGCCTGTGTCTCTGCCTCTCTCTGTGAAAGAATGTGTACACCCAGGGGTGCCTGGCTGGCTTAATGGAGCATGTGACTCTTGATCTCAGGGTTGTAAGTTCGAGCTGCACGTTGAGTGTAAGGATTACTTAAAAATAATTAATAAATAGGGGTGCCTAAGTGGTTCAGTTGGTTAAGCAGCTGATTCTTGGTTTCCACTCAGGTTGTAATCTTATGGGTCAAGGAATCCCCAGCTCAGCGGTGGAGTCGCCTTGGAAGATTCTTTCCATCTGCCCGTCCCCCTACCCCATGTGCTTATGCCTCTTGCTTTCTTTCTCAAATAAATAAATAAACAAATCATTAAAAAAATATACACCCAGCAATCCCATTTCTAGGAATGCGTCCCAATTAGTAGTATATTAGTATATGTGCTGCTGAAGTGAGCACTAGGAATGTGTCCCAGGATATACTTATATACCTGCAAGATGACTGTATTCAAAATTATATATTGTAGCATCAGCTTTTTTTTTTTTTTTTAAGATTGTGTTTATTCATTCATGAGAGACACAGAGAAAGAGAGAGGCAGAGACACAGGCAGAGGGAGAAGCAGGCTCCATGCAGGGAGCCTGGGTCTCCAGGATCGCGCCCTGGGCTGAAGGCGACGCTATACCATCGAGCCACCGCGGCTGCCCTGTTTACTACCGTTTTAACTCAGCAGGTTATTTTCTTTTTAAATGCCGTATCTGGGCAGCCCTGGTGGCTCAGTGGTTTAGGCGCCGTCTCCAGCCCGCTTCTCCCTTGCCTCTCTCTCTCTCTCTCTCTCTCTCCCTGTATCTGTCATGAATAAATAAATAAAATCGTTTTTAAAAATGCCGTATCTTTCTTGATATATTTGGTTTTCATTCATTAAAAGAGGTAGAATAAGGGCACGATTATTCAACAAATGCAATTCGTTTGGTCAAGGAAATCGACCAAGTCTTGGTTTCAGCAGGAAAGCCCAATCTACAAGACTTTTTGGTTGTTGATGGTTAGACACAATCTTTGTAGCTTTAGCAGTCTCAGGACGCCCTCTAGTGTCCATATGGATTCAAAGTCCAATGATTCGGGATCCCTGGGTGGCGCAGCGGTTTAGCGCCTGCCTTTGGCTCAGGGCGCGATCCTGGGGACCCGATATCGAGTCCCACGTCGGGCTCCCAGTGCATGGAGCCCGCTTCTCCCTCTGCCTGTGTCTCTGCCTCTCTCTCTCTCTCTGTGACTATCATAAATAAATAAAAATTAAAAAAAAGTCCAATGATTAAAAAATAAATCACTGGTGCTTCTAGTCTAGGACATCATGTTGTAGCCATTTGCCAAAATAGCAGAACCATCATTATCCGCCCATTGTGTTATCCTGTTAGTTGGCTTGTCATTGTCAGACTATGCTACCCTATCTTTGGATTAGAAAGTGTGCTCAAAGTGTGCTCAGAGTTCCTCAGGTCGCATCATAGGTCCCAATGGCTGAGCAAGGGCCTGGAGGTCAATGCTGTGAGGGGTGGAAGGGCCTGAGGGGACAGGAACCAATCTTTGGAGGCACAGTTGCCCCAGGTGTAAAGCGCTGCTTCTGGATCACCCTCTCAGACCTCCATGTCTGGTGCCTGCCTGGATGTCTGCCCATTGCTGGAACTCAAGGCAATCAGACAAACACGGGATCACTGGGGTTGGAGCAGGGTTCCAGGATGAGCCAGGTGTAGTTCAGTTTGTCCTATACTGCTGCCTTATAGTCCTTTTCCAAGCCACTTCGCCTTCTCCTTTTAAAAAATATTTTATTTATTTATTTGACAAAGACAGAGAGAGAGAGTGAGCACCCAAGTAGGAGGAGCAGCAGGCTCTTTTTTTTTTTTTTTTTTTTTTCCAGACAGGAAATGGCACTTTAATAGTTGTGGCCAGGGTGGCAGGACCAAGCTGGGGCTATGGCCAAAGCAGCCAAGAGGCCCTGGCTGGCCCGGGCCAGTCGGGAAGCCTCCTTTTCCTGCCGGGACGGGGCCCTGCCGCAGCTTTCTTCTTCCCTGGCGAGGTCCCACCCGTGCCAGGGGCCAGCGTGATGGCCACCCGGAGGCCACACAAGTGACAGAGCTGGGAACAGGGACCGCACCCCCACCTGCTGCGAAGTCCTGGGGAGGTGGCTGGGCTCAGCCTGAGCTCAGGGCCTCCGGCTGGGGTTGGGAGCTGGGGGTGGGGTGGGCACTGGCGGGTGGCACGGGCTTCGTCAAAGCAGGAGCCTTTGCCAGAAAGCCGGAGGCCCAGAAGGGGAAGTGAGGCCCAGGACGGGCATGCTCCCACCTGACAGGAAACCTGATGTGGGACTTGATCCCAAGACCTTGAGATCATGACCTGAGCCAAAGACAGATGCTTAACTGACAGAGCCACCCAGATGCCCTCCAGGCCTCTTCTGATATTAGAAACCAAACCAGACTGACTTGGAGCTATGGTTCTCAAAGTGTGGACCTGAGACAAGCTGCATTGGCAACACCTGGGAACTTGTTAGAAATGCAAATTTCAGGCTCTACCCAGGACCTACTGAATGAGAAATCCAGGGGTGAGGGTCCAACACACCGGATTTTATTTTCATTTATCTATTTATTTTAAATTTTATTTATTTATTCATAGAGACAGAGAGAGAGAGAGGCAGAGACACAGGCAGAGGGAGAAGCAGGCATCATACAGAGAGCCTGACGTGGGACTCTATCCAAGGTCTCCAGGATCACGCCCTGGGCTGCAGGCAGCGCTAAACCGCTGCGCCACCGGGGCTGCCCTTCTTTTTTTTTTTTTTCTTTTTTTCACACCGGATTTTAATAAGCCCTCCAGCAGGATTTTGCTTTTCAAATCAGGCTTTCCTCTCTCAAGTTTCAATATGCAGTAGCTGTGACTCCGAATAGTCAGAGGTCAGGACACTTTCTTACCAGGAAGCACCTGGCACCTGAATTTAGGCCTGGCCCGGGCAAAGACACTCATGTCCTGGATTCTGAGCCATGTTCACTTGTCCTGGGTGTCCACTGGGTTTCTACTCATTCCTCAAATGCAGTTAACATGTTGTCTCTTTTATGAGGTTTTGGGACTCCTTAGAGCTGATGGGCTACATATATATCCAAAAAGCCCATGTGCAGCTTGCACTTATCATTCCTGTTAATGTTTCCTTACCCATTGAAATGCAAATCTAACCACTTTGAGATGTCACCTCATACCAATCAGAATAGCTAGTACCAAAAAGACAAGAGGGGCGCCTGGCTGGCTCAATTGGTAGAGCATGTCACTCTTGACCTCCTCGTTGTGAGTTTGAGCCCCATGTTGGGCATAGAGATTACTTAAAAAAAAGGGGGGGACAAAAAATAGCAAGTGTTGGAGATGATGTAGAAAGAGAAGGGAACTCTTATGCACTATTGGCAGAAATGTAAATCGGTGCAGCCACTATGGAAAACAGTATGGAGATTCCTCAAAAAATTAAAAATAGAACTACCGGTAATTTCACTTCCGGGTATTTTTGCCAAATAATTTTAATTACTTATTTGAGGAGGGGAGAGGATGAGGGAGAGGGACAAGTAGACTCTATGCTGAGCACAAAGCCTGATGTGGGGCTGGATATCACGACCCTGAAGATCATGATCTGAGCCGAAACCAAGAGTCAGCCACTTGATCGACTGAGCCTCTCAGGTGTCCCCCCAAAATGGTTTTTGACAATTGAGTCCATCTTCTATCTCATTATATATTCTTTTTTTCTTCTTAAGATGTTCTATATTTATTCATGACAGACAGAGAGAGAGAGGCAGAGACACAGGCAGAGTGAGAGGCTGTCTCCATGCAGGGAGCCCAGTGAGGGACTCCATCTGGATCCCGGGACTCCAGGATCACGGCCTGGGCCCAAGGCAGGCACTAAACCACTGAGCCACCCAGGGATCCCTCTTTTTTTAGAGAGAGTGAGGGAATGCACACATGTGTGTGTGGATGGGGCAGAGGGAGAGGGAGAATATTAAGCAGGCTCCACATTCAGCGCTGGGTTTGATCTCACAACCCTAAGATCATGTCCTGAGCCAAAATCAAGAGTTGGACATTTAACTGACTGAGCCACCCAGGCACCCTGAGACGTTTTTTTTTTTAATATAGGCATTTACAGCTATATATTTGCCTCGCAGCTCTGCTTTAGTTTAGTTTTTTTTTTTAAGGTTTTATTTATTTGACACAGAGAGAGAGAGCACAAGCAAGGGGAGAGGCAGGCAGAGGGAGGAGGAGAAGCAGGATCCCCACTGAGCAGAGAATCTGATGTGGGGGGCTCAATCCCAGGACCCTAGGATCATGACCTGAGCTAAAGGGAGACGACTGCCGACTGAGCCACCCAGGCACTTGCAGCACTGCTTTAGTAGCATCCTCTAGGTTTGGGTGAGCTCTGTCTTCATTTTTGTTAATTTCAAAGTATTTTCTGATTTCCATTTTGATATCTCTTCGACCCTTTGATTATGTAAAATTGTTCTTTAATTCTGCATATTTGTGAATTTCCCAAATTTCTTTCGGTTACTGCTTGATTTCTAGTATCATGGCACTGTGCTAAGAGAACAAATTTTGTATTATTTTTAACCCTTTAAATTCATGGAAGTTTGTTTTATGGCATAGCATATGGTTTAGCCTCAAGAAAGCTACACGCAGGGATGCCTGGGTGGCTCAGTGGTTGAGCTTCTGCCTTCGGCCCAGGGTGAGATCCTGGAGTCCTGGGATTGAGTCCCACATCCGGCTCCCTGCATGGAGCCTGCTTCTCCCTCTGCCTGTGTCTCTGCCTCTTTCTCTCTGTCTCTCTCATGAATAAATAAATAAAATCTTTAAAAAAAGCTCCACGTGCATTAAAAAGAATTTATAATCTGTTGATTGATGGGATGTTCTATAAATGTCATATTTATAGCTTGTTTAGAGTGTGGTTGAAATCTTCTGAATGTTTATTGATCTCTGTATAGTTTTATTGATCACTGAAGGTGATATATTGCAGTTCCTGACTATTTTTGTCTTTAGGTCTATTTCCCTCTCAAGTTCTGTCAGTTTAGTTTTCATGTATTTGGTGTTGAGTTATTAGGTGAATATAAGTTCATTATTTATTTATTTATTTATTTTAAATTTATTTACTCATGAGAGACACACAGAGAGAGGCAGAGACACATGGAAGGCACTGCACACTTCTCCTTGCAGTCTGAAAAACCGGATGCCCTCCTTGATCCCTCCCTCTCACCCCCCAGAAGGAATGCCTTAGGAAATGCTGCAAAGTTCACCTGTAAACATATCCAGCACCCACTCATTTCCTATTATCTTCCCTCCCCACACTCCAGATGTTCAGCCCCCATCCCTCTCCTGGGACACTGCCCTGGGTCCTACAGGTTCCCTACTAGTTGCTCCCCTTCACCTCTCAATTCTGCACAGCAGCAAACAGGTGCTGGTAAAGAAATTCAATGAATTGATCTGTTCATTCTTATAACTCCACATCTCACTCAGAGAAAACTCAAAACCCTTCTACTGTCCTCAGGCCTCCATGACGTGACGTCATGTCACCCCCCTTGCTCTCTGCTCCAGCCCCAGGGGCCTCCTCACCCTCCCTCAAACATGGGACAGGCTCCTGCCCTGGAGCTTGGGTATGGAGGTTCCCTGCCTGGAAAGAACTTCCCCCAGACATCCTCCTACACAATTCATGTCCTCCAATCTCTCCCAGGTCGCCTTCTCAGGGAGGTTTCCCCAATCCCTGCAGTAAGGTGGCCACCGTCCCTGTCCTAGAGCAGGTTCTCTCTGGGTCACCTTCCTCAAGGCTCCTACCTACTTCCAATGTCTACACCTCCCTTACTTTTGTGCTTACACACACACACACACACACACACACACAGAGTTCATGTCTGAATTACATGGGTTGGGACTGTGCGTGTGCACCTGTATGAGGACTTTTTACTGTAAGTACTATCCACGGTGTTTCCCTTCCTTATGATTTACTAATTTATTGCAGCTTCGCTCATCGTAAGAGCACAGTACACACTACCCGTAACACACAGTGTAAGCAACTGCTCTGTTCTCCGTGAGGCTTCCAGTCACGAGCACGCTATTAGCTGGCATGTTTTGGGGGAGACATGAGCTACACTCAGATTTCCTACGACAGAAGGGGGTCTCTGCCCCAATCACCCACCAGCTTGGGTCAGGTGTAGTCTCCCCCGACCACTAGAACATACTCTCCAGGAGACCAGCAGGTTTGCCTCACCTGAGTCTCACTGAGCTGCCCAGATGCAAACAGTGTGTCCTGCATGTGACACAGGACAGTTACAGCTGAATGAATGCGCAGGAAGAGGGTCTCCCTCTTCTAGAAGCGCCTGGGGCACAGCTGTTCCATTGCAGCCCCCCCCCCCCCCCAGCAGCCACTGGTCATCATTGCCACCTCTCCCTCCTCACAGGGCTGCCCTCACCTCCCTCCCTCAGCTCAGCCCCCACCCCCACACCGTCTCTCCTGCACACACCACGCACAGAGTTCACTCCTCAGGCACCCTGCACTTGGGCTTCCTGGGTCCTCTTCTCCAGCCACAGAGAAATCTACGTTACACTCTGCTTTATAAATCCCACGGGGATCACGGGGCCCAGGGCGGGGAGGGAGGGCAGAGCAGCAGGGGAGGCAGAAACTCCTGGACGCTTATGAGGAGGAGAACCTCTGACTTCTCCCCTCTCTACCTCAGGATGTGAACAATAATCCAGAAAGCAGCTGGGGAGGGAGGGGGAGAGTGGATGGATCTGGAAGTTCATCTCTCCAAACCTCGGGGACTCCTGTGTGCAGGGGACGACCTACGCCTGTGGGGACGGGAGCCCAAAGGACACCTGCTGCTGTAACCAATGGGGTCACCAGGGGACAATGGGACAGGAACTTGGACACAAGAGCAAGAGCAGGCATGAGGCTCTAGAGGACAACTCAAAAAAAAAAAAAAGAAAAAAAGGAAGAAACGAAATGGGGGCTATGCTGTGACCCAGACCTGAGTCTAGCAGGCTGACCCAGTCTCAGGAAGCTCTGGCTACAGAAGGTCCTGGTGACAGGTGACGTCCAAGTCCCTGTGATCACAGGTCCTGGTGAGACAAGCTTCTACAGAAGGGGCAAGGACACGGAGAAGAGAGGACCCCGCTGAGGCCTGAACACGACTCACCCAGTATGTACTGAGCACCTACTTGGGCACTGGCACCGTCCCCCCTAGGCTCCTGACAGCTTTCAGCCCCCAACTGCAACTGATTCAGCACAGCAAACATGAGGATTCTGGAAGGTTCTCAGGGCTTCCATTTATTTGCTCTCTTAACTTCAGAAATCTTTTCTTACCTTAGCAGCCCCACATCCCAAGACTTAGGAAACACAAACCCCTATCTGGATCCTTATTTTTTTTATTTTTTATTTTTATTTTTTTTAATTTATGATAGTCACACAGAGAGAGACAGAGAGGCAGAGACACAGGCAGAGGAAGAATCAGTCTTCATGTGCCGGGAGCCCGACGTGGGATTCGATCCTGGGTCTCCAGGATCGCGCCCTGGGCCAAAGGCAGGCGCCAAACCGCTGCGCCACCCAGGGATCCCATGGATCCTTTTTTTTTTTTTTTTTTAAAGATTTTATATATTTATTCATGAGAGATAAGAGAGAGAGAGAGAGAGGCAGAGACACAGGCAAAGGGAGAAGCAGGCTCCATGAAAGGAGCCCGATGTGGGACTCGATCTGGGAGGGAGAGAGTGGATGGATCTGGAAGTTCATCTCTCCAAACTTCGGGGACTCTTATGTGCAGGGGACGACCTAGGCCTGTGGGGACGCAAGCCCAAAGGACACCTGCTACTGTAACCGATGGGGTCACCAAGGGACAATGGGACAGGAACTTGAACACAAGAGTAACAGCAGGCATGAGCCTCTAGTGGAGTAATTAAAAAAGAAAATGGGGGCTATGCCGCAACGCAGACATGAGTTTAGGCTAACTCAGTCTTAGGACGCTGTGGCTAAAGAAGGTCCTGGTGACAGGTGATGTCCAAGTCCCCTTGATCACAAATCATTATGAGACAAGCTTCCACAGCAAGGACATGGAGCAGAGAGATGGCCCAGCTGAGGGGCACCCAGGATGCACTGAGCACCTACTGGGCACAGGCCCCATCCCCCCTCGGCTCCTGACACCTTTCGGCCCCCAACTTCAACAGACTCAACACAGCAAACATGAGAGTTCTGGAAGGTTCTCAGGGCGCCATTTATTTGCTCTCTCAACTTCACAAATCTTGTTTTATTACCTCATCAGCCCCACATCCCAAGACTGAGGAAACACAAACTCATATCTGGATTCTTATTATCAATCGGGTAGTAAAAGATTAGTACTCAACATGAAACAAAGACAGGGATGGAGGTGGTCCAGCCCTGCCTCTCCTGGACAGGAAAGCACATCAGAGAAGAGAGTGCACATCAGATTAGGGACAGGTCATGGTGGGCAGGGTGGGCCAATCTCCCCACCTCCTCACATTATGCTCCTAGGGACACAGGCACATCCTGACACTGTTTGCAGAGACAAGTCAGGGTTGTTGATGTCATCACGTGAGATGTGAACACATCTTGCATCGCTCAGTCACCACAGGGCAGCTGGTCTCACACTGTGAGAAACAATCAAGTACAAATTGAGGTCGGTCACATAAGTGCTGACATTCTCAACAGTCCCCCTCGCACTCATCCGGTCCCCAGTGCCCCAACCCTCCCCACTTCAGGGTCTCTGGGGTCTCACCTCTAGGAGCCGTCAGAGATACATCAGAGCCCTGGGCACTGTCATCGCCTAAAGGAGAATAAACAGGACGTGGTCAGAGCTCACAGGAGGTGAGACTAAAGGAGGAGCTGTGGGGGTGAGCTCCCCATGGGGTCCTGTCTACACTCCCCCAGGGTCTCAGGATCACCCTGTCCATACTCACGTGCAGCATGAGAGTAGCCTGGTCCTTTTCCTCCTGTGGGAAGAAAACATCATGTGAGAGGCTGGGCACAGGGCTGGGCCAGGAGATCCTTGAGGAAGCTCCCAGTCCTGGTGCAGAGTGAGTCTGCAGAATTCTGACTGACCGCCCAGGTCAGGGTCAGGGGACATGACATGAGGTGAGGGGTCACTGGACCACCTGACTTGCTGAAGGGGCTTTCCGCTCTGTCCTGTGACGGCTAGGAATCAGTCCCCGTCACCAGAATCACCAAGGCGAAACTCTGGCCTTCATTTTCCCAAGTGTTTGCTGCACAGTGAGTGTGAGTACACAGCTCCAGTGTGGGAGAGTAACCGCGTATGGACGACACCTCCCGTTAACAAGGCAGGACAGCGGATCCATAGGAAACCCCCCAGCAGGACAGAAAAACACAGAGTATTCAGTCGGTTCCCTACCTGAGCGCTGCTTCCTCCAGATCACAGCTCCAATCACCCCAGCGACCAGGAGGAGAACCACAGCAGCAATGATGACGACAACAATGGTGGACAGAGGGGAAGGCTCTGGAAAGGGGAGGGAGGATGAAAGTCCAGGCCTCTGGCTTGAGTTCTGACTCTGCTGAAATTCTCCAGAAGAGCTCCACTTGCCCTGAGTAGAAGCTCTACCCCGAGGTCCTCCTTACCCCATCTCCGCGTGACAGGCTCCGCCAGCCCCTCATGCTGCACGTGGCACGTGTATCTCTGCTCCTGTCCAGAGGGCACCACCACGGCCGCCCACTTCTGGAAGGTCCCATCTCCTGCAGGCCTGGTGTCCACAAGCTCTGTGTCCTGGGTCTGGTCCTCTCCATCCCGCTGCCAGGTCAGGGTGATCTCCGCAGGGTAGAAGCCCAGCGCCCAGCACCTCAGGGTGACCTCATGGTCAGAGACGGGGTGGCGGGTCACACGTGTGCTGGGGGGTTCTGAGGAAGAAGAATTGGAAAACCCACACTTTGGCTAACTGTGTGGTCCACTGAGACTGCATTTGTGCGACCATCCTAGGGTGGACAGGGCAGTTGGTTCACTTGGAAGAAGCACAAAGCCCAGTCACCAACCTAGCCTTTGGGTTGTCCTAATCTTTAGAAGTTCTAGAATCAGGGAGAGAGTCCAGGGTAGGAGGCTGCAGGTCTAAGGTGGAGAGCACACTAATGGTCCTGACCGTGGTGGAGGCTGAAGGAGTCAGAAAACTCCCAGTTCAAGCTCCAAATATGTTTTCATTGGAGACGAAAGCCTTGAGGAAAGTCATAGTCCTCACGTGGTTTCCAGGTCAAAGGGCACCACTGATGGTTGTCTCAGGATGGCCTCCACCTGCTTCCCTGGCCTCCACCTCCACCTGTCTCCCCGGAGACCCTGGATTGCTCCATTGTCCTTAGAGAAAAGCGGCCTCTGGGTGAGTCACCCTAGTAGGACTATCAACACCCAGGCGGATCCCCTCTCCCCAGCCGTGGGAGGGGCGCTGTTCTGACCCTGAGTCCATATTCCCTTCCTGGTGGGAAGCCCTCCCTAGTGGAGGCGAGATCCGGGAGGCCCGCGCCCCGGTACCTGCGCGCAGCAGCGTCTCCTTCCCCATCTCCAGGTACTTCCCCAGCCACTCCACGCACGTCCTCTCCAGGTAGTTCCTCCAGAGCTCTGCAGCACCTGCCGCCTCCCACTTGCGCCGGGTGATCTGCGCCGCCGTGTCCGCCGCGGTCCAGGAGCGCAGGTCCTCGTTCAGGGCGATGTAATCGGCGCCGTCGTAGGCGTCCTGCCTGTACCCGCGGAGGAGGCGCCCGCCGGGCCCCAGGTCACAGCCGTACATGACCTGGATGGTGTGAGACCCTGGCCCCGCCCCGACAGGCCGCCACTCAGTCCAAAGAAAAAGTAAAACCTCCCGGGAGTTCCCGCGGGTTCGGGACGGGGACGAGGGGGAGGGGCGGGGACCTCGGACTCGGGGTGACGCCCGGACCCGGACACTCGGGCGACCCCGGCCGGTCGGTGGGGATGGGGGTCGTGCCCTGGCCCCGGGCCCGCGTCGCTCACCGGCCTCGCTCTGGTTGTAGTAGCCGCGCAGGGTGTCCAGGTCCACTCGGTACGTCTGTGCGGTCTCCTTGAGGTTCCGCGTCTCCCGGTCCCAATACTCCGGCCCCTCCTGCTCCACCCACCGCGCCCGCGGCTCCGTCTTCCCCGTGGCCGAGTCGCTGTCGAACCGCACGAACTGCGTGTCGTCCACGTAGCCGACGGCGATGAAGCGGGGGTCCCCGCGGCCGGGCCGGGACACGGAGGTGTAGACATACCTCAGGGAGTGGGAGCCTGCGGAGCCGAGGGGCTGAGACCCCGCCCGACCCCCTCCCGCCGCGGGGCCCGGGGCCCAGGGTGAGATGCCCGGGGGGGGGGGGGGGGCGGCGGAGAGGCGGCTTCCCGGGGTCCCGCGTCCCCGCCCGCCGGTCCCCTCGCTCCCGCCCGCACTCACCCGCCCGGGTCGGGGTCAGGGCCAGGGCCGCCGACAGCAGCACGAGGAGGGCTCGCGGCATCACCACCTTCATCTCCGGGCTCCCGGGACACTGGCCGTCGCCGCTCGAATCGGGGGCGGAGGCGGAGGCTGAGGCTTTAGAGCCCGGGACCCGGTGCCGCTGATTGGCTCCTCCAGAAACGCTGCACCCAATGGGAGTGCGAGCTGGGGCTGCGTCACGAGTCTCCAGGCAGGGGGCCCTGAGCCAGGTTGGGAGAAGGAGAAGTGAAACCCCGGGGAAGTGGGGACTCCCCAGCCTGAGCGACCCCGCCCCGTACCCGCCCTGGGGCCTGAGACCCTGAGAGGCAGCCCGGGGTCCTCAGACCTTGCCCTGACTCCTCACCTAGGGCACACAGGGCTCCTGTCGCACTGTCTCCCTAAGTCCTGGCCCGGGAGTTGTGTGAGGCAGTGAGTCTGGAACATTCTGTTCCCACCGGGCATCTCCACAGTCTCACAGATTACTGAGGATCCCAGGAAAACGTTGTGGCTGTGGGTTCTGGCTATCGCATTTACCAGAATAGGAACAAAGCCGGTGTAAAAATTCATTAATTCCTTTAGAATGGTATTAATAACTCACGGCATGAAAACAAACATTATTTGTATGAAAAATAACTATTTCCGGGAATAAACAGCATAGTGAGTGAAGTGGTTTTGTTGCATTTCACATTTTTGCAAGTCTCTTTCTTGTCTGTCTCCTTAGAAGATCACTGCTCGTTCAGTTTTACTTCACTTACTGTCTTGTTTTGGTTGAAGTGTATGAATACATTTATATCCTTGCATAAATTGGGGAGAATCATGTATTTCATAACCTTTTCACGTTTTGAAACTACACAAGTTTTTTTTTTTTTTTAAGATTTTATTTATTTATTCATGAGAGACACAGAGAGCGAGAGAGGCATAGACACAGGCAGAGGGAGAAGCAGGTTCCATGCCAGGAGCCCGAGTCCCACCTCGGTCCCGGATCTCTGGGATCACACCCTAGACTGCAGGCGGGGTTAAACCGCTGTGCCACTGTGGCTGCCCCCAAGTTTTTTTTCTTTTTATAAGATTTTATTTATTCAGTCATGAGAGACACACCCCGAAAGGCAGAGACATAGAGAGAGGGAGAAGCAGGCTCCATGCAGGGAGCCCAATAAGGGACTAGATCCCAGGACCCCAGGATCACAACAGGAGCCAAAGGCAGACGCTCCACCATGAGCCATCCAGGTGCCCCAAAACTACACAAGTTGTACTTTCTCTAAGGTTCTTGGCAAAGTGGCACCTGAAGCAGTATCACTATGTCCTTCTCATTACATTAAAATCCACAGGTCCAACTTGCACACTGAATGGTTCTTGTACCGCTGTGGGAGAGCTAGGTTCTTGTCTCACGTAGTTGAAAAATGAATCTTGGGGATCCCTGGGTGGCTCAGCGGTTTGGTGCCTGTCTTCGGCCCAAGGCATGATCCTGGAGTCCCGGGTTCAGGCTTCCTGCATGAAGCCTGCTTCTCCCTCTGTCTGTGTCTCTGCCTCTTTCTCTCTGTGTCTCTCATGAATACATAAATGAAATCTAAAAAGGAAAAAGAAAAAGAAAAATAAATCTGGCGGACAAAGGAGAGTGAGTAAGGGGATAGAAGTTTATTAAGCAAGGACACAGAAAAAAGGCTCTCAGGAGGGAGAGGGGTCCTGTCAGGGTTGCCACTGACAGCTTTAGGCTGGTCTTATTGAAAATTTGATCAGGGACCTTGTGGCCTTGAGATTCTTGTGCCGTTTTGGGTGAATGACATATGGCTTTTTTTGGGTCTGGTGAGTCCTGTGATTACTGTGTAGCCATCAAAGAAAGAGACTCCCTAACATTTGGGACCTGGTGGTTTGGTCTATTTTTATCTCTGGTTTTTATATTTCAGCATCCTTGGGATTTCAGTGAGCCTGATTCCATGGTCCCCATCCATCTCTCCGTGCCTAGCCCCTCCTGTCCCTAACTCATTCCTCCCCCTGGAATAGTAACCCTCACTGTTGTTGGGGAGTGGGACGATGACCACTCTGGCTGCTTCAGGCTGACAAGGGACGGCACGAAGGGACTCTAGGCAGAGTATTCTCAGGGATCGGCCAAGGCCAAGAGTTCATGGTGTGGCTCCCGGGATGTGCTGGAAGGCATGAGGCCACCAAACAACAGGCACCAACAAACACAGAAAGACAAAATCCAACAATTCTTTCCATCAGTAAAACGGCATCTCTGAAATATTGACCATGGTTTCTGAGGCAATCAAACAGTCCTGGAGAGAATGGGATTTTGTTCAGTTGAGCTTGAATGTCATTTATTAATCATGAGACCTTATAAGAATTGTCAGTTATGTTAAAACAACATATGTGTAGAGGCTTTACAACCTGAGTGATGTTCAAGTAATGAGTAATAATAGTTGCCTGATTTTCCAGAAATCTTGCCCTAACTTTACTTAGTTCTTGACTTAGAACATCTAATGCTTGGGATGTGTCATTTAAGGTTCTGCTGAGCAAGCGGTTTGTTTTATCTCATTATATAAGACCTTTCCCAGGGCTGGAAGAGCCACCAGGGGAGGGTAAGGTTGGTGTTCCCCTGTCTGATATGAGAACCATATTATGGGAATTGGGGGCAGATGAGGCAGTTCTCATAAGTAATGAATTGCTGGGGTTGGGAAGAGTAATAATCCTAGTTTGTCTACAGTACATAACCCCAAGAATCGTTTAGGAATGATGTAATAGGCCATATTGGCATAAAATAAGGCCCATCTTCTTGGTACATGTAAGTCATTAGTTGGGGATGGGAGGTGCAGGGTAAAGTGCAGTGAGGGTAAGCTCATTGCAGGCGATGCGTGCAATTGGCTTCAATTATATGCTTTAGAGTATGTAATGCTCTCTGTTTCTGAGTTGTCTCAGGTCTTTTCCATACTTGTGCCTCTTTTTCTTAGTTGCTTTGATTCAAACAGATATTTTTTGTTTACAGTTTGATTCTCTAGTGTCTCTTTCACTATTTTTATTTCTTTTAATTGAAGTTGTAGGACTTGAAACCTGCATCTTTGACTTTTCACAGTCTACTTAAGGTCGCATTGAGCTCCATCCAGGAAACAGGAAACTTGTAGCAACGGAGTTCCATGTACCCCCTCTGTGCTACTATTCGCACATGTGTCACAGCAACACAAAGTATAAGCCAGAGAATATCCTGTACTCCTTAAAAGTTTAAAGTTATACATCTTTTATTTTTATTTTATTTTTTAAAGATTTTATTTATTCATTCATGAGAGACACACAGAGAGAGAGAGGCAGAGACACAGGCAGAGGGAGAAGCAGGCTCCATGCAGGGAGCCCGATGTGGGACTTGATCCCGGGTCTCCAGGATCAGGCCCTGGGTGGAAGGCTGTGCTAAACTGATGAGCCACCGGGCTGCCCTAAAGTTATACATCTTTTAAAGAAATTAACAAACAATGTACCTAAACAGAATAGTACCGTTTCTGTTGTGAAGTATTCTATTCTGTATATGTTACCATCCAGGGTCATGTCCCTTTGGCCATAGGATTTCCTTTAAAATTATTTTATGACAGGAGAGCTGGCAATGAATTCTCATAGTTTATTTATATTATATATTTATCTAGCATCCATCTCTTCATTTATATTTACCTAGTTGATATTTATCTTCCTTTGCCATTTTCCCCCAATTAAGACTTTCATATGAGAAAAATTCCCCCGTTGCGGAGGTGCAGTTAGATGAACGTCAACCCATTGTTTCCACTCATGGAACTGGTCCCACGCCGAGTGTACAGAACTGGTCTCTGATCCTAGAGTTTCCTGCCACCCCTCTGCATCTGGTCCTCTCCCCCCGCCCGCAGCCCTGGGCCACTGCTGGGGTCCTTCCTGTCTGTGCCCTCAACATCTCTCATTCTGTTAGACAGACCACGAGGGGCCCTCTCTGTCTCCAGCATTCCATTTCCAATCTCTTTTATTCCCGATATTCACAGAGCCACTGCCTCCTCAGGTCACAGCCGCCCTTCCACCTGCGTTTCCAGAGTGGCAGTGCATGTTGGGGTCACGACACCCAGTGGGCGTGTTTCCGAGCCTCCCTATGCACCTGCTGACCCATCTTTCTGGGACATGTAGCTGAGTTTGCGGAGGGTCACGTCCTCGGCAGCTTCTCCCTGGGAGAACTGTAGGGCTCTAGAGGTCTCTTTTCCTTTTTCTACGGTCTCCGCCCCTTTCCTGGAAAATTTCCATCCGTCCTCTTAACCTCTGTCTCCTAAACTCTGACCTCAGAGTCCCTCCAACCCCACCCCTGCCCTGCTCCAAAGCTCCTGCCTCGGGTAAAGTGCACGCTGCCAGGTTCCAATGTGTGTAAGAGTTACCAGTGCAGTGTGACAAGTGTAACACACTCACAGCTTCCCGTGCTGTTACTAGGGCAACACATTCCCGGGGATCAGACGTGTGAGGCAGGGGAGCGGGTGGCGCCAGCTGAGGTTGCCCGTCAGGCTGCTGCTGAGATGGACCAGGAGCCCAGGGATGCGGAGGCCTGGAGCTGCAGGGTGTGAGCTTGGCTCTGGGGGGCGGGGTGGGGCGAGCCCCAGCTCCTGGTGCCTGGGGGTCTCCAAAAGTGAGGCTCTTTCTCCCATGGTACCCTGCTGCTTCCAAAACCTGTGGTCTGAGAGAGGGAGAGAGAGAAGAGAGGGCAGAAAACCACACACACCATCACGTCCCCCTCGTTCTGTCCATGAGGAGTGAGTCACCAGGTCCAGTCCACCCACAAGAGGAGGCCAATTCTACTTCTTCTTGGAGGATTTCAGTGAATCTGTGAGCATTTTACAACCAGTTCACCTTGGGTGGAAGGCATCATTAACTGTCATTGCTTTGAAGATTTGTCTTCTGTTTGGTTCCCTCCTGTGGACAGGGATGAGCCCAGGTATGATGTGCTTCTGCTTCTCTTCTCTGGAGAGTCAGGGACGAGGTTCTCGGTTCCTGCACTCAATTAGAAGAATTTTCAAACTGGATTCAAACCGCTCTTTTTTTTCCTGTTTCATGTTTGGACTCTGATCATCTATTTGCCATTTTAACATTCTTACATGGATAACTGAGTTTTATTAGTTTCTTTCCAATCTTTTTTCTTTTTTTTTTAAAGGTTTTATTGATTTAGTCATGAAAGACACAGAGAGAAGCAGAGACATAGGCAGAGGGAGAAGCAGGCTCCATGCAGGGAGCCCGACGTGGGACTCGATCCCGGGACACCAGGATCATGACCTGAGCTGAAAGCAGATGCTCAACCGCTAAGCCCCCGGGTGCCCCCACTCTCATTGATTCTTTTTTTCCTCATTGATTCTTTAATCTGCCTTCCCAAAGCTTCAGTGGCTTTTACTCACTGAATTTCCGTTACAGGGAGCCTGACATGGGACTTGATCCCGGGTCTCCAGGATCACGCCCTGGGCTGAAGGTGGCGCTAAACCGCTGAGCCACCGGGGCTGCCCAGTTCTAGAACTTCTATTTGATGTTCTGTATACATTCCTCTTTTTCATTCAGATTTCCTTTCTGTTCATGCTTTAATAACAAGATTTTCTTAAATTCCTTCAACACGTTTATTCAATTCTTTCTTCTTTCTTTCTTTCTTTCTTTCTTTCTTTCGAAATCTTTCTTTCTTTCTTTCTTTCTTTCTTTCTTTCTTTCTTTCGAAATCTTTCTTTCTTTCTTTCTTTCTTTCTTTCTTTCTTTCTTTCTTTCCTTTCTTTCTTTCTTCTTTCTTTCTTTCTTCCTTTCTTCCTTTCTTTCTTTCAAGATCTTATTTATTTATTAGTGAGAGACACAGAGAGAGAGAGAGGCAGAGACACAGGCAGAGACAGAAGCAGGCTCCATGCAGGGAGCCCAACGTGGGACTATATCCCAGGTCTCCAGGATCACGCCCGGGGGGGGGGGGGGGGGGGGGGGGGAGGTGGCGCTAAACCGCTGAGCCACCAGGGTCCCCTATTCAATTCTTTCACGTAATTCCTGACACCGCGTGGGCGCCTCTGGTCCAACATCTGGGCGCACTGGGAATGCGTTTCATTAGAGTGACTCATTTCTGTTTCTTTGTATGTCAGGTAATAAGTATTTTAAAAGTAATTTAGCAGATCTGGAATCTATTCTCTTCTTTTGAAGATTGCTTTTTTCCTGGTATTTCACTTGCATGGACCCTGCAGTGCTGACTGCTGTTGTCTATGCCCTGTTTTCCCACACCCAGTAGCTGCATTTCCCTCCTCAGTCTTGAGAGAGCTGCCCTCCATCTGTGTGATTTAGTGGTCAATCAATGTTCTGTGCAGTCTGTATTCAGATTTTGGCACTCACCTTCTCTGTGGTTGCCTTGTTCCTGGGATGTCCCCTAAATTTCCAAATGCCGTTCCAGCCCAGGGTCTGATATCTGATACGTTTGTCCAGTATGGTTTTACTTTTCTAAGTAAACTCTATGTCCAACGTGGGTTTTGCACACACGAATCCAAAATCAAGAGTTGTGTGCTTTACAGACTGAGCCCGCCACCCTCCCCCAGTATGACATTTTTCTTGCTGTTGCTTGAGCCTTGTGCTGATTGTAAAATTCATAAGTCAAAGGCACAGACTCACAGATTGGGCTAGGACAATCTTTTTTTTAAAGAATGTTTTTATAGATTTATTTTAAAGTAATCTCTACATCCAATGCGGGGCTCAAATTTACAACCCTGAGATCAAGAGTCTCATGCTCTGCAGAAGAGCCAGCCAAGTGCCTGATGATCAGGATGATTCTCTCTTTAAAGCTAGAGCTCCCGGGGATCCCTGGGTGGCGCAGCAGCTTAGCGCCTGCCTTTGGCCCAGGGCGTGATCCTGGAGACCCGGGATCGAATCCCACATCGGGCTCCCGGTGCATGGAGCCTGCTTCTCTCTCTGCCTCTCTCTCTCTCTCTGTGACTATCATAAATAAATAAAAATTAAAAAAAAAAAAAAAAAGCTAGAGCTCCCTCTGGTTCTTTCTGCTTTTTCTGCAGTGTCTCCTGAGTGTCCCACAGCCCTGCAGAGAATGGTGGTTCCAGGGATTTTGACTGAGCCTGTATTCAGATTTTGGATCGCGACCCTCTGCTGCTCCCTCACTTTCAGATTTTCCCCATGAAATGTCCAAGTCCTTGGCACCTGCTGTGACTGCTGTCATCGGCCCCATGAGCCTGCAGTTATGCTGGGGGAGGGGAGAGCCCCCACAGGTGAGAAGGCTGGGAACTAGCGCTTCTTGCCCATCATAGCAGTAGTTATTCAGGATTAAAGTTCTCTCATGTTCCTGCCTGCCTTCATTTACTTTTCAGTGAGTTCAAATACTATTTTTATTTATTATTATTATTATTTGTAAATTTATTTTTTATTGGTGTTCAATTTGCCAAAATATAGAATAACACCCAGTGCTCATCCCATCAAGTGCCCCCCTCAGTGCCCGTCAGCCAGTCACCCCCACCCCTGGCCCACCTCCCCTTCCACCACCCCTAGTTCATTTCTCAGAGTTAGGAGTCTCTCATGTTCTGTCTCCCTCCCTGATATTTCCCACTCATTTTTTCTCCTTTCCCCTTTATTCCCTTTCACTATTTTTTATATTCCCCAAATGAATGAAACCATATAATGTTTGTCCTTCTCCAATTGACTTATTTCACTCAGCATAATACCCTCCAGTTCCATCCACGTTGAAGCAAATGGTGGGTATTTGTCGTTTCTAATGGCTGAGTAATATTCCATTGTGTACATAGACCACATCTTCTTTATCCATTCATCTTTCGATGGACACCGAGGCTCCTTCCACAGTTTGGCTATTGTGGACATTGCTGCTATAAACATCGGGGTGCAGGTGTCCTGGCGTTTCATTGCATCTGTATCTTTGGGGTAAATCCCCAGCAGTGCAATTGCTGGGTCGTAGGGCAGGTCTGTTTTTAACTCTTTGAGGAACCTCCACACAGTTTTCCAGAGTGGCTGCACCAGTTCACATTCCCACCAACAGTGCAGGAGGGTTCCCCTTTCTCCACATCCTCTCCAACATCAAATACTATTTTTAATGTTTTTCATTACTGCCTTCTGCGGAAGAACTGACTCAACCACTCCCTCCTGCCATTACCAGAAGTCTCACCTGAGAGGATTGGGGGTGAAGAGGTCAGAGCCTATGGTGTGATCTTGTGAAACCACTGAGGGTTCAGGCACCTGGCATTCTGTATGCAGGTTTCTCCAACTGAAATGCAAGGAGGCCTGGGGTCTGGACTCACAGCTGACTTGATATAACCCACAGTGACCAAGAAGGAAGCCCCCACCACACTTCCATCTGACTGCTTCTTAAGTATTGGAAACAACATGTTCCACATGTGAGAATTTTCTTACATTATCTGCACCAAGTCCCCAGAGAAGCAGCTACATTGGATGGAGGACTGGGAAGTAGTTGAGTTAAATCTGAATCAAGCTGTCTAGTCCTCCATCCTCGTCAGAACCATGAAGTGACAGATGACTGTCCCCAATCTGACAGCTGCTTGCAGCTTTCATCAGTGAGATGCCTGAATACTCGGGGTGCTCTGGGCATTTGAACTGAAGGCTTCTCCTCAATTCTGAGCAGCACAAGTCCTTGGAGATGCAAGTGCACCAGGTTATCAGATCCTACTGAGTAACACTTGCTATCATGTCAAAAAACAACTTAGGATTTCTCTCTCATCAGGAGTCTTCTCACATCATCAGAGGGATGAAAAGTGCAGAATTTCCTCCATGGGAAGTGGAAATGGCACCTCTTCTTGGGGCCAAGCATACTGCACAAATGTTAGGACACTGCACAGGTCGTTGGTAGGCAGAGGCTGTGCTTGTCGGCTGTCCTCCCTGAGCCACTGGCCGCTGAGGGACTTGACCACAGATCTGCCACTTGATAAAGAGGCATGTTCACTGATGGGACAGCTCCTGTGTTCTGGCCTGGGAATTGCAAAGAAGGCACTGCAGCCATCCACTGTCGAAGGGAACATCTAACAGCCCACAGCATTGGGGACTCTGTGCAGTTATGATGACACCACTTGCTGCCAAAGGACACACAGAGTGATGCAGACTGATGCACATAGATTCATGGGCTCTTGTGCATGGAACTGCTCAATTGTCAGGCTGTTTGACTTTGGAATACTGGATTTTAAAAAAAGAACTTATTTACTTATTTGACAGAGAGCGAGCATGCAGGGGGAACAGCAGAGGGAGAGGGAGAAGCAGGCTCCCTGCTGAGCAGAAAGCCAGATGTGGGGCTCAATCTCAGGCCCACAGGAGCATGATCTGAGCTGAAGGCAGACGCCAACCAACTGAGCCACCCAGGTGCCCCTGAATACTGGATTTTGAAGGGCATGTCATGTGGTGAAACCCCTTATAAAGAAGGCTAAGTTATTTATTTATTTATTAAAGAATTTATTTATTTATTCATGAGAGACACAGAGAGGCAGAGACACAGGCAGAGGGAGAAGCAGGCTCCATGCAGGGAGCCCAACATGGGACTCGATCCCAGGTCTCCAGGATCAGGCCCTGGGCTGAAGGCGGCGCCAAACCGCTGAGCCACCAGGGCTGCCCAAGGTTAAATAATTTAGACTAAAGTTTAATCTTTATTCCAAATTTATGCCTAGAAGGACAGCACCAGGCTTACAGGATCAGCATCAGTACTGTACACAGTATTCTCATAATTTGTTTACATGCTAGAATTTCAAAAGTACTACTTTGGTACTACTCAGGGTGTAATGTCCAAGCAGCTGGAGCACCACTCAGAAAGCAGATTCTCGAGTTCTGATCCTGAGGTGCCTCAGCTGGTCCTCTGTGGGTGGATCAGGAATCTGGACTGTCAACAAGCACCTAGAGTCTTGTGCTTCTGCAGCTTCAGGACAGCTGCTGGACGTGTTAGGGCAGGGCTGGGCTGTGGGGAGGGATGGGCTGTCCCCAAAATAATGGATGGGGACGTGTGGCACCTGGAACACACACGCCAAGGCCTCTACCAGGAACCAAGGGGCGGATCCGTTGGATATGTGGAGACCACAGGTCTCACACTGTCCTTGGGAACCCCTGATGGGAGGGCAGGGAGTCGGGCACATGTGTCTTTTCCTGGATGCCCAATATAGGCCCAACACGGCTCTGGGAATGAGCACATTTCCAAGGAGATATCAAGAGAGGCCCGGGGGAAGCGCGTCCAGTTCAGGGACACAGGGTCAGCTTATCCTTGCTCATTGAACCTAAAGAATGAGACTAATTTCCCTATAAAGGAGTCCTAACAGGTAAAATAGGTGACCTCTATCTTTTATTGAAATCACTCGTCCCTACTTGCTACTCATGGTCACTGTTTCCATTTGAGGATATTCATCCGGAATCAGTTTGATTTCTGCGATTGTGAGTGCCCAAAACTGTCACCCGATGACCCTCACAGCCCAGATGCCCTCCTTCTGGCAGAGAAATCTTTCCTTGTCTCTTCACCACCTCTCAAGCCACCTTCAGAGTTCGGTGTCCCAGTATGGCTGTGCCACCATCCAGTGGGGGGGTCCCAGAGGAGTGGCCCTCCAGATCCAGCACATGAGGGCTGGTGTTGAGTCTTTGGAGATGAGTAGCTGGCCCCAGCAGAGAGCCTCTCAAAGTGCCCTGTTTCCATTCTCAGAGATCAGGAGCTTGAGGTGAGCAGCGTTCCTGGTCCAGGACCACATTTACTGCTGGAGAAACAGACTGAAGGTCAGAGCTGCACTGGGTGCACATCAGAGACACAGAGCCTACGCCTGCGGTGACTTGGAGCTGAGCACTTAATTTTTAAAAAATATTTTATTTATTAATGAGAGACACACACACAGAGAGGCAGAGACACAGGCAGAGAGAGAAGCAGGCTCCATGCAGGGAGCCCGACGTAGGACTCATCCTGGGACTCCAGGCTCATGCCCTGTGGGCTGAAGGCAGGCGCTCAACCGCTGAGTCACTCAGGGATCCCAAGGAGCTGAGCACTTTAGCAATATGTTCCTCATGGTCTCCTCCACGAGGTGGGGAAGTCATTCTTATTAGTGGATATCAGAGAAGCAGCTTGAATGTACCAGCATCTGAGAATCCAGAAAGAACCCATTTCAGGCTCAGGACCAGTATGGAGGCAAAGAGAGAAAGTGTCACTTTTCCTTCCTGGGAGAGAAGCTGAGTCTCAGAAGATGAGGTGGCTTGGGCCCCAATGGTTGGCCACCTCAGATAGAAGAGCAGGGGTAACATGACCCCTGGAGGGTGACCTGATTTTTTCTGCTTCCTGCATTCCCTGGGTGAGGCAGGTGGGCTTTTCCAGAGATTTCTATGGTTGAGCCTTTTCATGAGTCTGCAGCTCTTCTCCTGGGACCTTCAGCCTTGGTCCTCCCTCCTGGCACCATGGCAAGTGTCCTGACCTGGGAGTCAGGAGGCCTGGGTTCGCACACACACTCTGCCCTGTAAGTATCTGAACGGCCTTTAAAGTCGTGCCCCTTGGCTTACACTTAGATAAGTTTTCAGGTCTTACTAGCTCGTGGTCACAGCATTTCCGGCCTCGTGACTCTGTAGCCTCACCTGCATTGTTTAGCATGAGTCTCTCAGGCCTGAGCACAGCAGGGAGGTGTCAGGGGTGCCCGGCACACACCCTTCAGCAGGGGTCCCCACTTCCCGCCACCCATATGTGGCTGCAGTCCCGGGCCCGGTACCCACGGTCTCCCCAGAGACGGGGCATGGAACCACCATGGTGAGGTCAAGCTGAGCCCCTGGGTAGGGACAGTGATGAGCATCATGCGCAGGGTCAGGGCTGCAGCCACCTGGACGCCTCCTCCCTGTGTTCCCTTGGTAGAGGCTGCATGGTCTTAGGGCCATGCTGTGCTGAGGCTCCCTGTCCCCACATCTTCCTCAGCCTCATGTCCCTTGCAGCCGCTCGCTCCTGTTTCTCACACACCCTGAGCACAGCACAGCATCCCCAGCAGCAGGAGTTGCCTCCCGGCTCCCTGGGGTGAGGCTGTGCTGCTGCTGCTGCCGGTGCGGGTGTGGGTGCGGGTGAGGGTGGGGGGTCTGTGCTGAAGAGGCACCACAGGATGGCTCTCAGTCCCTGTCCCCCGCTTGTCTGTGTCACGTCTGTCCCACAACACTGCCAGTGACATGGGGCTGGGGGGGCGAGCAAGGCCTGTCCCCCAGCCCCGCTCCCCAGGCCTGTGCTGCCGGCACCTGCTCTGCCTGTGGCTGACCCGGCCCGGGTGCGTGGCGGGGGCTGCGGCGGCAACGGGCTGCGGAGACAGAGCCCTGGCTGACCGGCTTGGGCCCTGTGATCTGAACGCAGGTGCTGTTGTGCTGAGGACTGTTTCCTCGCCACAAGGTCCCTGTGTGCTGCAGTCTGCTGGCTGCGTTGTCCTCCTCCTGAGCGCATGATGACGCTGGGAAGGAAGGACCTGGGCCCCGACGCTGAGGGCACAGGGCCGTGGGAGAGTCACTACAGCTGTCCCTCCTGCCCTGGACGCGAAGTCTGTGCTTCCCATGGCCCGAGGTCCACCGGGCTCTGGAAGCACAGGGCCCTCCTGCGGACGTAAGGTCAGAGGTCGGTAAGAGCCTGATGCTACAGCCCTAGGGTGGCCTCACTCCCCTCCCTCACCGCCTCCCTTAGGCCTTTTAATCATCTCACATCCTCACAGGAAGGCGCAGGTTGAGCGGTGCAGTCGGAGTAGGTGAGAGACACACAGAGAGAGGCAATGCATATGTTTGATTACCGTGTATCATTGTATTTGTTCTCTCTCTCTTTTTTTAATTTATGATAGTCACAGAGAGGGAGAGAGAGAGAGGCAGAGACACAGGCAGAAGGAGAAGCAGGCTCCATGCACCGGGAGCCCGACATGGGATTCAATCCCAGGTCTCCAGGATCACGCCCTGGGCCAAAGGCAGGCGCTAAACCACTGCGCCACCCAGGGATCCGTTCTCTTTTATTAGTAGTGATTCTTGTTCATTTATTCCTGTCCCCAATTTATAAATTAAGCTTTTTCTCAGGTGTGTATGTAGAGGAAAACTCCTACTAGGATAAAAGAGAAAATTCTCGATGTATTATTTTTTGTCTAAAATACAGTGGTTTAGGGGGATTCCTGTGTTTAGGGAGAAGCAGACTCTGGGCTGAGCAGGGAGACCAACAGGGGGCTCGATCCCAGGACCCTGAAATCATGACCTGAGCCCAAACCAGACCTGAACTTACTGAGCCACCCAGGTGCCCTACCTTTCAGAGTTTCTTAAAGAAAGGAAGAGAGTTTCACTGGAGCCCAAGTAGGGGCAGATGACAGCGATACACAATCCTCAGGAAAAAGAGATGCTGGGGGAAGGAACATTTGGAGCAGCGTTGTAGTTGTTTTTACATAAAGCGTTACAGACTATCATTATCCCGATGAAATACATTCCAGAATGGTACAAACTGAGCTATGCTTTTAGTATGTGCGAGGTGGCAGACATCCCAGGTGTGAGAGCAGAACTCAGGGAGATTTTTTTCCTTTTTTTTCAAGTGTTTATTTAAGTTCCAGCTAGTTAACATACAGAGTAATATTGATCTCGAGTGTGCAATATAGTGATTCAACGTTTCCTTTCAACCCCCAGAGCTCATCACATGTGCACGCCTCGTCCCCATCACCTACTTAGCCCATCCCCCACCTCCTCTTTGGTGACCATCAGTTTGTTCTCTCTCATCAAGAATGTCTCTTTGAGGGTATGTGCTAGGGAAGCAGATGGATAGTGTGTACTCGGCAGAAACAGAGCCCCTTCTTTGAAGTTTGATTAAATCAAGTTAATCGGCCCTTGGCAAATGTTGAAGTGTAGCTTCCTTGGGAGCCCAGGAGCAACAGGGACCATGACTGTTAAAAGTTGAAAATTTCCTTTATTAGTTCTAAAGCCAATAATAGTGCAAGCCACCAAAGACCTGTCCCAAATTCAGACAAGACAGCCTAGGGTTCCCTACGCCCCGAGGTTGGCATCTTCCTCCCTCTGCAGCACCGGGGGCAATTGTGCTCTGTGAGAGACTGCAAGCCACACACAGGAATGCTGGGCCTCCTGGCAACGGCCAAAGGCCCTTTCCTTGTGCTGCTCACAGAAGCACACTGAAACCAGGCCCCAGAGTGTTCCTGAGGCAGGAGAGCTGGCTCTTTTTTTTTTTTTTTAATTGGAGTTCAATTTGCCAACATATAGCATAACACCCAGTGGAGAGCTGGCTCTTCAGAGAACTCTTTCTCCCCAGGGAGCTCTTGTTTCCTGCAGACCCACTAACAGATACACCAGCTGACCCTGTGTAAGCCTGGGCTCAAGGTCAGTCGACAGGTTGGCCTGTGAACACGCCAGGTCCCACATTCCTCAACTAGGATAAGGAGCCCAGGACCTCATCCCATTTATACCGGCTCTCAGAGCTCACCCACAGCCCCTTCTCTGTGCGAAGAGAGCCTTGGGGCATCGGGGGCACTCCTGAAGTTGTGTCCATCCCAAAGTGAACACGGGAGGTATGTCACACACCTTTGTTCAATGCACATGCTCCACGGGTTAGGCAGGAGGCTCGCTGGGCATGAGGGACAGGAGGGTGTATTATAAAACTGCTTCCAAATGATATAAATTGTAGTTATTTTATTTCTTCAACTATTATAAATATGGCTCAGGTAGTGGTTAAGTTTTCAAACTCTTTCCAAGTGATTCTTATAGAGTTGTCATTAGGAGCGGAATATACCAGTGTGAGTCATGGTTTGAGGGAGCCCCATAAAGTGTTTTCGATGGGTTCCCCTCTAAAATGTCTTTTATGTAACAACATATACAATGTCAAGTTTATTCTTCATGGTCCTATATCCTCCATCACTTTAACAACTGCATTTAGACTTTTCCCCCTTGTAATATTGTCTGAAAGTTTTATATGTTTAATGTCACAGTAGTTCACTCAGTCCCCAAAATTATTTATTATAACGTATTTGATCCATGTGTTTGATTTTATTGATTTAATTAATTAAATCGATATCATTTTGTAAATAATCAGGGTTAATTAAATTAAGATAAAACTTTGTGTTTTATTATTCAAATTATCATTGCAGTCAGATCATTTATTAAATAATCAAATTGCTTTTTCTGTTGATATGGGCATTTTTCTTTAAATGTGTCAGGGGGCCCCTGGGTGGCTGAGTCAGTTCAGAAGCCAACTCTCGATTTTTGGCTGAGGTCACGATCTCGGGGTCCTGGGATCCAGTGCCATGTCCTGCTCCAGGCCGAGCAGCAAGTCTGCTTGAGCCTCCTCCCTCCTTCTCCCTCTGCCCTCTCCCGGCTTATGCAGACACAGGCATTCTCTCTCTCTGAAATAAGAAAATCTTAAAAATAGAATAAAATAAAATAAATGCTATGTCATATTAATTCTTGAATAAGGGTATCCTCTCCTTTTTCTTCTTTGGATTTCTTTATTACTTTTGTATGTAAATTAATTCTTATTTTCTCAAATTAATCCAGATTCTGTAATGAGTAACATATCCCTCTGGTAAGGCTAGAGATAGTATTGACATCACTGTTCACAGACAAATCATTAAAGCCAACTCTGAAAAAATGTTTATTTCCCAGACACTTAATATTCTGATTTCACAATTTCATTTTTTTTAAGATTTTATTTATTTATTCATGAGAGACACACAGAGAGAGAGAGAGAGGCAGAGACACAGGCAGAGGGAGAAGCAGGCCCCATGCAGGGAGCCCGACGCAGGACTCCATCCCAGGTCTCCAGGATCACACCCCAGGCTGAAGGCGGCGCTAAACTGCTGCGCCACCCGGGCTGCCCTGATTGTACAATTTCTTAATAAAGTGACTCTAAGAGGTTTGATACCACTTTCAGCTGCTTTGGCATCTTAGCCCCATGGGAGGCCCAGATCTGCCCAGTGTCATGCTTTCCGTGCAAATATTCAGATACGGTATTTAATTTTCTCAGCTGTTTATTTCTTTATATATATATATATATATATATATATATATATATATATATATATATTTACAGATAACTTTGTGTAAGTTAAATGCCATCGTTATACATTTTATTTATCAATTCTCAGACCCAGATTAGAATCTGATATACATATACACTTAATGTAAAACGTCAGAAAGCAACCCAAATTGTACTAGAAAAATTATAAAAAATCTCTAAATTTTGAGTATAATTGGCGCATCATGTTCCATTCCTTTAGGTGTACAGAAAGTGATCTGACGAGTTTGCACAGCACGCTCTACTCACCACGGGTGTACTCCTGCCTGCCCCAGTCCAGCCCTATTACAGTATCATCCACGGTAGCCCTCGTGTGGGGCCTCTGACCCCCACACTTCCTCATTCTGGGACTGGCAGCCAGGGTTCCCACTGCCCCCCTCCTAGTTTCCCAGCCCCCACACCATCCCCTCTGGCAACCGGCTCAGATGATCATTTACTGTATGAGCAATACCTGTGAACAAGATAATCGTGTGAATAAAATGTGTACTGAAATAAGTTATTCATTTTTAATACGTTATTTAAATTATTTTCGCCAACCTAGAGTGCAACAGCCAGTGCTCATCTCATCATTTGCCCTCCTTGGTACCTGTCACCCACTGACCCCATCTCCCCACCCACCTGAAGTAAATCTATACAGTGATTTGTTTGAATTTAACATTTTACTGTATCGCCCTGAAATCACTGACTCCAGTGACTTCTGCAGCACCAAGTGACACCATCCAGAAATTTCTCTAGAACTGTCTGAAACCCTGATCTTTGTGGCAACAGGGGCAGCACCCGTGCCACCATGTAAGGGTTTCAGCTAGGACGGCCACCTGATACACTGAATTCCCCTCATCAAGAAAACCCCTGGTTGTTATAAGCCTTAACTTTAGCATTTAAATACGGGAGTAAAAGACGTTCTTGGGACATACTGGGAAGTGCAGTGATGACGGCTTGCGGCCCACCTGGTAGCCTTTCCCACACCGGTTGGCAGCAGCGCAAGCAGTGACAGAGGCTGCGGGGAGGGCGGCTCCCAGGCTCTCACAGCCTCGGCCACGGTCACGGTCACGGTCACGGTCACGGTCACGGTCACCGCGTCCGATGCTGCGACGCTGCTCAGAGAGCGCCAGCTCCGGATGGCCCCGTCCGCGCTCGCTTCTCTCCCACCCGCCGGCGTTCCTACCCAAAGCTCTACTTTCCAAGACGTGCCCGCGTGAGGCTCGTTTATGAAGTTCTTCGACTTTTCTTCGGATGCTCGGATGCTCGCTGATGATTTCCGCTGCGTCCTGCGCGCAGACAGCAAGGGCTCCGCGCGCAGCTCTCGCACGGCCGCAGAGGGCGCCAGGGAGATTGCGCCACAGCAGCAGAAACTGGTTTTTAATGAAAGACGCCAAGGAGTGTTTCCTTTGAAGGAAATCATACACCAAAGTGAATTCTGCGGGTGCACAGTGGGTGTGGGCTTGAGTTAGTCTATGGCAGGGGCGGGGGCAGGGAGGGCGTTGGGTAATCGCCTCCCGGGGTTTCACGGCGTCGGCCGCGTCTCTCCCATCACACGACACACGCGTGCACACGGACACGCGGACACACACACACTCCCCACACGTGCATGACTAGGTCCTCCGTCTGAACCCGCTGCCTCCTCCCTCAGGAGGGCGGCAGGATCTCCCCAGGCCGCCCAGCCACCCAAGCTCCTGCATTTCCTGCCCGCGGGCTCCCTGGAGCTGCACCCCTTCCTCTGCCGCGACACTGAGGAGGTGGAGGCAGAGTGTGGAGCGCAGGGGCTGATGGAGGAGCCAAGTCCCTCTGGCAACCAGACCCAGATCTTCACAGGCCAGGTGAAGAGGGGCCGCAGAATGGGAGAGTGTGCAGCGGTCCTCCCACCAACCACCGGCTCAGTCTGGACGGCGCAGCCCCGGGGGGAGCAGCCTGGGGCCTGGGGAGAAGCAGGGGGACCGTGCCCAGCCCTCACCCCGACCCCTGGGGCTGGGAGACCCTCCTGCCGAGTGTCCCCCAGGGTCAGGCGGGGCAGCAGGTGCACAAGCTGTCCCTCCAGAGTGAGGCTGGTCCAGTGCCCAGGGGGCGGGAGCTGTGTGACATCACTAAGTTGTTACCTAGGCGGACTCCGTGGGTCACGGACTCGGTTCAGGTCCCTGTCTGCGGGGAACCAGGCGGGATCCCTGGCGTTTGTCCTCACAGAGCTGACGGCTGAGACAGGGAGGTGCCCATACTCCTGCCAGCGCGTGCCTAAGCTGGTGAGGCATCCTGACAGCGCTGGGCGACAGGCTCGGCCTGAATGTCCCACGGGAAGCAGAGACCTGGCTCACAGAGTTCACAGGCCAGATAGCCCAGTGCTCAGGGGAAGTGTCCTCACAGGTGGGCTGCGTAGACTCTGATGTGTGCGGATGATCTGGGTCGATGGTGGGGGTTCCAAGCAGTCAGCAGTTGGCATAAGCGAGGTTGGGTGGCACTGGGCCCAGGGAGTCAGGACGGAGGTTAGTAATTTCTAGTTAAGGTCATGAGGGATTAGCCCAGGAGAGGGGCAGGGCAGGGGCTGCATGTGGAATGCAGGCAGGACCCCGGGAGAGGCACAACCAGAGGCGAGCGGGAGGCTGCTCAGGTCGGACCAGCGGGTCCTACAGGAGCAGGGGGACCCCACTTGGCCAGTTGGTCCCGCACAGCCACCGATGCAGTCCTGCAGTCTGAGGGCTCCCATCAGACAGGAGGGCCACGCTCTGCCCTGAGCTCCAGTGCAGGCTGACGGTGGCACCGGGATCCATCCCAGAGCTTTCCGGACCTGGGGACACAATCTCAGAAGAGATGCTCCTGTGACTCTCATCACTGAGGGGATGACAAAGGTGTTAGGAGCCATGTGTGGGACGCAGGAGCAAGACCACGACCATCCTTCCTGCTGGATCACCACATCCAGTCTAGAGAGTGCATGTTCCCCACGGAGGAGCCAGGGCAGCTGCAGGGGCAGATGCTGCAGGGGCTCCGGAGGCAGGCTCCGCCCTCTCCGACCCTGCCTGGTCCCGGGGAGGAGGTGGGCAGGCCCCAACCCGGCAGCGCCCCATGGCCATGAGCTCCAGGAGGACATCAGGACCCTGGGGCAGTGGCAGGATGGCTATGACAAGGGCGGTGACCCGAATTTGGACACAGGGCCACCTCTGGTGGCTCCTCGTTGGCTCTCAGCAGCACAGAGGGGAGGCCATGGCACTCTGCGGAGGGACAAGATGTACTGGAGGAGCAGTGCTTCCTGTGGCTGCACAGGTACTGGGAGCTGCGGGCAGGAACACCAACCCCACTGGGAAGGACTTCCCACAGGCCAGCCCTGCAGCTCTGCCCAGCCCCAGTGTGCGGCAGCCCTCTCTCCAGAGCCATGGGGGGTGCCCAGGGGTGATCACATACAGAGGTGCAGGACAGCTAGTGGGGGGGGCATGTGCTGAGGGCAGCTCCCCCATCCTGAGTCCCTGGGGCACTGCCATGTCACTCACTCTTCTTAGGCCCAGGCTGGGAGAAAGTTCTCTCAGGAGAGCAGAGGACTAGCTCTGAGGCTCGTGTTTTCACCTTTCAGCCTCTTCCCCCCAGAGATCCTGTAGCTGTGAGTACCTATAAATACTTACCTAGGAATACTGAGTTACAGGCTTGGTAAGACGGTGGAGAGTCTTTGAAAAGGCTCTTCCCTTGGCGCGAAATGTCAGAAGGGGTTCCCACCCCTTGTCTTCAGCCCAGGCCTGGCTAGAGCGGGTTCCTTCTACCTCCTGAGAGGGAACACCCCTGCCTCACCCCCATAAGCAGCCAAACCCTCAGGAGTCATGGCATCTTGGTTTGTGGAGCCTATGCTTTTCCAGAAGGCCTAGCCTTAGCCTCCCTGTCTGGTCTCCCACAGAGCCTCCCAGAACACACATGACCCACTACTCCCACCCCCGACAATAGGGTCACCCTGAGGGGCTATGTGCCCTGGGCTCCTGCCCTGCAGGTATCACCCTGACCTGGCAGTGTGCCAGGGAGCATCAGACCTAAGACAGGGAGCTTGTGGGGACCAGGAAGAAGGGGATGGAATCATCCAGAAGTGGGTGGCCATTGTGCTACCTTCTGAGATGAGGAGAGATACACATGCCATGTGCAGCATGAGGGACTACCTGTGCCCATCACCCTGAGACAGAGGAAGGAAGGGGATGAGGAGTGGAACCAATTCAGGGATACAGGAGCCTTCTAGAGACTTTCAGCAGACTCAGGGCACTGAGGCCAATTTCACATTTCCTTTCCTCCTCAGATCCATTTTCCCAGCCCACCATGCTGCTCAAGAGGGCATTTGCTGGCCAGGTTCCCCTTGGCTCTCTCATCCTTGGGGTCATTTTAGCAGCAGTTTAGATTTTTGGAACTGTCGTTGCTAGAACTGCCCTCTAGAACAATCAGAACTCAGATGAGGAGGAGATCTAGTTTCCTCATTCTGATCTATAGCTGTCTCATTACAAGAGGTCGACTGAAAGTCCTGCTCCTATTAGTTCTGAAGGAAATCATAGACATCCTGCTGTTCAGCAAAGCCTGGGGGACCCAGGGGTACCCCTTGGTGGTGGGAGGGCAGGCTAGGAGGTGCTGGGAGGCTGGAGAGCTGCTGGACCCCTGGAGCCCAACACCAGCTGGGCAGTACACAGGGCTGTCTCTGGATTCCAGGATCTTGAACTGAGGTCACATCTCCTGCTCCTGTAGGAGGGTTCCAGAAGCAGGCACGCACCAGATCCAGAGAGTACCAGATATCCTGGGAAGTGCCTCCTTCTGGTGGGAAAAAATTCTCAGGTCCTTCTCCCTCAAGATCCTAAATATTTTTTAAATGTTTTATTTAAATTCAATTTAGTTCACATAAACTTCATTATTAGTTTCTGGAGTAGAATTAGCAATTTTCAGTTGCATAGAACACTCAGTGCTCATTTCATCTCGCGCCCTCCTTAACTTAATGCCCATCACCGGGTTACCCCACCCCCCCACCTCCCTCCAGCAATGCTCAGGGAAGAGTCTCTTATGGTTTGCTTCCCTCTATGTTTTTCTTTCTTTTTTTTTTCCCTCTATGTTTTTCTTAATCCCCCCTTACCCTCTGTTCATCTGTTTTGTTTCTTAGATTCTACAAATGAGCAAAATCGTATGGAATTTGTCTTTCTCTGACTGACCTATTTCACGTAGTATAATTCCCCCTAGTTCTATCCAGGTCATTGCAAATGGGAAGATTTCATTCTTTTTTTTTTTTTTTTAAAGATTTTTATTTATTCATAGAAACAGAGAGAGAGAGGCAGAGACACAGGCAGAGGGAGAAGCAGGCATCATACAGAGAGCCCGACGTGGGACTCGATCCAGGGTCTCCAGGATCACACCCTGGGCTGTAAACTGCTGTGCCACTGGGGCTGCCCGATTTCATTCTTTTTGATGGCTGAGTAATATTCGTGTGTGTGTGTGTGTGTGTGTGTGTGTGTGTGTGTGTGTGTTTAAACAGCAAATCCTCTTTATCTGTTCATCTGTCAATGGACATCTGCCCTCAGGATCCTGGAGTTTTTAGAAGAATGATGTGGGAGGAAACCAGACCCCAATGGAAGTGGCAAATGTGAAGGGAATGTGTCATGTGCATGTGTGTCTGGGGGGGGGGGGGTTCACAATCCTGTAGAAATGTGTGTGATTTGTACATATGTGTGTGGTTGAGCATGTACAAGCGTGTGTGTGTGTGTGTGTGTGTGTGTGTGTGTGTATGTGAGAAAGAGACAGAGAGAGAGACAGAGAGAGAGAGGGAGCATTGCTCTGAGGATGCCTCCTCCTCCCCGCCACCAGCCAGTTCATGCTTGCTCCATCGCCACCCCAAGGGGTACAAGCACAGCTCCCATTGGCAGCAGGTGACAGGGGCTCCGGGCGATGAGTGATGGGGAGAACCGGTATTCAGTGTAAGAAGAAGAAGAAAACAGGAGCTACGTTGGTGGGACTCCCTTCTCCGGGGTTCTGGTTGATAAAAATTTCAGGCAATGTTTTAAGGGATTAGGTGAATCGAATCATTTAAAGCTTCATAATAACCCTGTGAGATGGCGAAAGGTACCAACCCCAATTCATGGTCAAGGAAACCAAAGTCACGCAGAGGTTAAGTGATTTGATTGGCTCACACATGCCATCATTAAATAGCCATCTTCCCTGTCACCACACAGGTCCACTCTGAGTCCCCTTCCTCCCTGCACTTCCCAACCTCTCACACACACTTCCTTAGCTACTAGCACACAGTCTGCCCCTCACTACCAGAAGATGTGCCCTACCAGGTGGGCACATATAGCCTGTTCTTGCTGCCCTGAGGTGTCCTAGATGCCTCAATAGTGTTCCTGTGTCTCGCACTCAATTGCCACTTGGGGAAAGGATCAGCATAGAGCACCTGTCTCTTCTAGATGACCCCCAGGCCACAGTTCTCATGGCAGCGACCACTTTCCTCACCAGCGCTGGTCTCCTCCAGGATGTCCCCATGTCCTCCTCCCACAGCATCCCTCCTGCACAGCACAGGAAACAACTACAGTTCTCCCTTCAGAAAAGGGATACCCAGGCTTATGGGTCATGCATTCCAGACAAATGTGGATTCACCTCAGACTCTGCTTCATCGTGCTATGAATTAGGAGCGGAGCCAGAACTAGGCTCAGTAGAGTCAGGGGAGGGGGCCCGGGCAGGTGAGCAAGGAAGATAGAAACCAACTGAAATTTAATAAGGAGTGGATCCTTGATCCGCTCCTGTCTCTAACTCCAGAATCTGCTTTTTAAAAGATATGAGGGAAAGATGGACAGAATGATCCAGAACAGCCCCCAGAAGGAGGTGAAGAGATGGATGGGCCTGAAAAGTCATCTTGCAGTTCCACAGCGACTCCTTTGTGCAGGGACTCACTGGGCCTCGTGGACACAAGAAGAGACCGAAGGACCCCTGCGGCTGTCCCAGACTGGGGGACATCTGGGCAGCATGAGACCAGGCCTTGTACCCAAGAAGAAGAACAGGCCAAAATCTCCAAGAAACAAAGAAAAAATAGACACTGAAAACTTGGGGGCTGGGTCCTGACCCAGACCTGAGCTTAAGCTGCCCTGGTCATGGGAAGCCCTTGCCGCACAGGTCCTGGAGGAGGAGAGTCCCAGTCCCTGTGATCCCAAGCCTGGTGGGACAAGGGTCCACTGGAGGGACAGGGGCTAGGGAGCAGCCACGATGACCCAGCTGAAGAGTGACCCTGTCAAAGCCCAGGATGCACTGAGCACAGGCTGGGCACAGTCCCCTCCATGCAGGCTCCTCACAGGTTCTCCTGCCCTGCACCCCCCGCCCCCCCCCAGCACAGCAAGGATCAGACTCTGGAAGGTTCCCAGGACTTCTGTTTAGTTCCTCTCTCAGACTTCAGGAATCCTCTTTTCAGATTAACCCGTCAACCCCTCCCCGCAGGAAAGGAAGAAAACAAATTCGCATCCGGTTTTTTTAAATATGAGAGAGAGAGGCAGAGAGAATCTCAAGCCAACTTCCAGCTTAGTGTGGAGCCCCCCTCCACCCCAGAACCCCGGGATCCCCACCTGAGCAGGGCTCTCCCTCCAGTCTCTCCCTCCAACGACTAAGTCACCCGGGCGCCCCCACGCATCCAGAGTTTCACCCTCAGCAAGGGAGTGAGAACAGCAGCTCCGAGGGACACCAAGCACCGACGGGCCGAGACCCCCCCTCCGCTGGGCCAGGGGAGCAGAGGAGGGAGCAGGGCGCAGAGCAGTGGGGGCGGGGCGCGGGGGCGACGGAGCGGGGTCCCCGCGGCCCGGCCGGGGCACGGCGGTGCTCAAATAGCTCAGGGATGGGAAGCCTGTGGGCGCCGAAGGGGGCCGGCCGGGGGGGGGGGCGGGGAGCAGGGCGGAGGCGGGAGGGACGGGGGTCCTGGCCGCGGGGGCCGGGGGCGGCGGAGAGGCGCCTTGCCGGGGTCCCGCGTCCCCGCCGGGCGGTCCCCCCGCTCCCGCCCGCACTCCCCGGCCCGGTCAGGGTCGCGGCCAGGGCCCCCGACCGCAGCAGGACGAGCGCTGGGTGCCCACGACCCAGACCCTCAGGGTGGGAGGAGCAGCGGCGTCCCCGCAGATCTCGGAGGACTCTATAACCCGGGGCCCGGGACCGCTGATTGGCTGCTCCGGAAACCTCGCACCCAATGGGAGTGCGAGCCGGGACCGCGTCAGGAGTCTCCAGGCAGGAGGACCCGAGCCAGGCCGCGAGATGACGTCAAACCCCGGGAGGTGGGGACCCCCAGCGCTGGGCTTCCCTACACCTCACCTGCCCTCCATCCGGGGACCCGGGACTTTGCCCTGACCCCTCTCCTCCTGCACGGTGACCAGGTGACCACTTTGTCACCCCGTCTTCCTGAGTCCTGGCCCAGGGGCTCTGAGGACACTACTAGGGAGAGACTCTCAGGCTGGACTCTGCCCCTGGTCCTCACTGCCCTTTCCAGAATACTCGCTGAACTGGACTCTCCTACCTCCCACCGCCTACCTGTCTCCTTCTGGACTCTTCTAGGAGAAAACGCATCCCCAGGGACTCTGCCAGCACACAGTCAGCTGCCCTGGGAACAGAGACGGAGAGACAGGGCTTTTCTCTTTACCTGGAGAAGCTGTGTCTGAGGCGGCAGCCACCGAGTCCCACTGAGGCCCGTGTCCTTCCTGCTGACCCCAGGCATGCTGGCACAACCTCCTAGCGCCTGAACAGCGGCAGTCTGATCTGTGGGGTGACTTTGGCCCTTCCTACAGACGGGGACCATACAGCACAGCGCTCAGCCTCGCAGAGCTCTTCGGTTGTCCCAAACGCTAGATCAGTGACCGCGCCCCCGATTACCTCCATTCCCGAGCCCCAGGTTGTCTGTGCGCCTCCGGGGACGTCTCCTCAGGGCACGGACGCACATCTGTTGCTGCTGTTTCAGCCGGAAGCCTGGAGAAGCGTTGATCACCTGGAAGTGGCAAGTGTTCTGGCCGTCACCGGGCCCCCACCCGTGTCCACGCATTGCCCGTGTGGGAAGGAAGGCCAAGATAAGGGCACATGTATTATCTGATTATCATAAGGAGGCAATTGCTTTTCAGGCAGCCGCACACAGGGTAGCACGTACTAGATGCGAACATCTTGCTAAGCCCTGTAGATAGGGATTTATTAAAAATCTGTAAAACCACGGATTTAAACGTGAGGATTCCACTGCTGTAGAACCTTCACCTCTGCTTCTCTCCCTCCGCCTGTGTCTGCAGCCCTTCTCTCTGTCTCTCATCCCTCAGGGCCTCTCCTCCTGCGTCTCCACCCCCTTCATTCCTCTTTGGGGCCCTGCTGCCACCCCAACATCTGCCACCTAGGGCACTCTGGCCACGGGGGACAGAGATCATGCTGATGTGAGTCAGGTTGTGTCATGTCTTCACTGAAAATGCTCCAGTGGCTCCATCTCACTCTTGCGAAGCATCTAGAACACAAGGCACATGAGCATAGGGGCTTTGAGCTATTTTGGTGAAAGCTGTGTCCCCAGCATAGAAATTCATTCTTGCTGCATTGTAGGCACTAAATTGCTTGTTGTTGAGTGAATCAATGAAATATTACTGTATTAGAACTTATGAAAATTGTAAAACAAAATACACCAAAGATCACACCTGGATAGTGTCTTCCTGTCCTGCCAGACAGTACGTGAGCTCCTCATCTTGTCCCAAATCCCCTTTTGTGTCCCCATTCTTGGGCCATTCCTGATGCCACTTGCGTTTTGGTGTCCCATGTGAACAGCCACAAGTACAGCATGATAATGCCAGGAATTGGATTGGTTAGGAGAACCCCTTGTGAGAAGACATGGGGAAGGAGCCCGAAAGGCTGGGAGACATCAGATCTTGATGCCAGTCAGAAGCTGAGGGAAGGAGAGAGAGAAGGGAGGTTGGCTGGAAGCACCCTAGACCCAGTGCAGAGTAAGGCAAGCTCACCAGGGTGTCGGGGAGTCCGGAGCCCAGGTCAGCCTGCAGAAGAGGAAGAGTCCTGCCTCAGTTTCCTTGCTGTTCCCAAGCATTGGCTGGAGGAATTCCATAGGAAGTATCATCTCTGGGCAGAGATGGCGTCAGATTTGAGAGCACACAGCCGAGGTCATGGCTCAGTTACACTCCCTCAAGCTGAGAGTCAGGGTCGTGTATTGTCCCGGCCACCACAATGATCTAGTTAAGGACCAACACCGATGAGGAAAATGTTAACGGGGAAGTAACTTCTGGACCAGGACTTGTAAGTCGATAAGAAGGGATGAGGTGTTGGGCAGCAGCGGAGGGACTGGCTCTGGCTCGCACAACTGGATGGGTCACCTGTGCTAAAGGACAGGAAGGCCCATCAAGTGGGTACAGGTGCTAGGACATGAGTAGATGGTGGGAGAAATCTGTAAAATTGTCCTCTAATGTGTTCCGTGTGTTCAGTGACTTAGGAAACAAGATCATTAGCAGAGAGAAGAGGGGGGCTGGGTTTGGAGGTACCAAAGGCTCACCCACCTCCCATCCCAGGGGTGCCAGGTCCATGGGAGAGGATATACCCCACGGGAGAGGACTGCATGGGGATCCGGGTCCTCAGGGGGACCTGGATTCTGTTAGAGCTGTGAGGAGAGGGGACCCTGGGTATTTGCTGGTCATAGCTGAGCATTCCTGGGGTGCAGTGGAGGGTTCAGGAGCTGGGGAGGGGGCATGAGAGGAGGCAGGGTAGGAGTGTGCAGAGCCTTGTGGAGTGAGAGTGCAGGAGATCCTGGGGGGCCGGGGTGACTGATGCAGGGGAGGGAAAGGACTTAACGTCATTGGTCCTGGTGGACTCCAGGCAGATGGTGGTGCTGAGTGTGTGAGAGGTGCCTGGGAGGAGCAGGGATTGGGGTGCTCACATGGGTTCTGTCAACAGGACAAAGATGTTTAGGGTGACTGGGCCTTAGTTGTACTTGTGGACTTTGCCCAGGTATGGGGGTCAGTACCAGGGGTGGAGGGGTGTCAAACGAAATCCCTGATTTACTCTTGGCCATGTGGGGCTGGAGTGCACTCCCAGCAGATGTACACTCCCAGCTCTGCCCCATCCCTGCACTGGGAGAGAGACTTCTGGGTACCAGGGGTGAGGCCAGCAAAGGGACCCCTCTTGGACCTTCTCAGGGGGCAGGAGGCCCCGGGGAGCTGGGACCTCAGGCCTGTAACCCAGTCCTCACGTCCACACCATGGAGTAGGATGTAGACAGTGAGTTGCTGAGTCGTGTAAGAAATGATTTTGGTTTAACTGAGTTTTGAAAAATTTAGAAAGAAGGAGTCCAAAAAAGAGTCTCTACTCAGTGAATTTCCCTGGTTTGACCACTGAGGGGCCAGAGAGAGGAGCTGCAGAGAGATACAGAATCCTCAGAATCCCCTGAGCTCTCCTCTTCTGCAGCCCCTGCCACAGCCCAGAGCCTGACCCCTGTGGAGCCCAGGGCTGCCCAGAAGCTTCTTCATCTCTACTCTGATGCCCAGGTTTCTGCTCTGACATCTCCACCTGACTTTCAGTGCAGACCCCACCCAGGCTTCTCAGTCAGAATCCATCTGAGAGCAGAGGGTGGTGGCAGGTCCCTTACCGTCCTCCCCAGGTGCGGCCTCAGGACCCAGGAGGCGAGCCAGCGGCCGTCTCTCCTCCCAGGCCCTCTCCAGGGTTTCTCTCAGCTCCTAGAACCTGGACAGGGCTCTGGACACCAGGGGGCGCTCATCCCGGCTAATGATGAGAATGTGATGCTCTTCAAATCCACACGGGTGCCCCCTGTGTCCACCCAGAGACAGGAGGACAAGAAGGATTGGTTATATACACACTCGCACGGATGCACACAATAGAATATTCTGCAGCCATAAATCAGGATAAGATCTTGCTATCTGTGACAACAGGGATGGACCTACATGTGGTTTGTGTGCCAAGTGAAACAAGTCAGACTTGAGAAAGACAGACACCCTATGATTAACTCATATGTGGAATCTAAAGAACAAATCAAATGAGTAAAAAATACAAAAGTAGACTCCTATCTATACATATCAAGAACAGGGTGATTGCCAGAGGCAAGCAGGTGGGAGGACAGGCGCAATGGGTGAAGGAGAGCACGCGGTAGAGGTTCTAGAATGAAGAAGTCCTAGGAATAAAGGCAGAGAGAGACAGGGAATGCCATCAGTGGTACTGGCTCACCATTCTGTGGGGTTACCTACACTGCGGGAAGCAGAGAAGTGGAGTTGTTCTCTTTTACACTTGAAACTAACCAACCTTTCTGTTAACTATGTCCAAATAAAAAAAAATTAAAGAAACTAATTGGAAAGATTAATCTATAAAACATACCAATTTTTATTTATGGCCAGGGATATTTGGGTAATCCTTCCATTCTTTGAAAAACCTCTCTTAATTACATAACTTAAGAGCTACACATTTTGTGAAGTACAATAGGTTAACAATTAAAAACCTACAGTTAATGAGTGTGGAAAGGCCTTAGGGAAATAACATGAATACATGAAAAAAATTGGAAAACCTACATGAAATGAACAAATCCCTAGGAACAGGCAACCTGCGAAGATGTAATTATGAAGAAACAGCCGTGACAAGACCCATAACTAGTAAGAATATTAAACCCCTAATCGAACCACAGAGATGCCCTTGGTCAGATGCTTTTAGCGGTGAACTCTACCAAACACTGAGGAAGAATCAACACCAATCCTTCCCAAAGTCTTCCAAACTTGAAAAGGAGAGAACACTTCTTGTCTTGTCCGTGGTGCCAGCCTGACCAAGATCCCCAAGGAAGACAAAGAGTCTAGAAGAAAAGGAAACCACACAACTGCCCTCTGACCTGGGTTCCACAGCCCGGTACATGAGCCCGAAGCCCTTACAGGAATCAACCCCGAATCATGCCCTAACCAACCTCACCCCGAACTCACTTGCAGGTACCACAGACGCATGCATGGTTCATTTTAATATTGTTTGAAAAATTCTGAGAAATCAGGAAATGAGGTTTCAGGAGTGGTGGTGACGCACCACAGGGGCAAAGCCATGGGGTGGGGGTGGGGGTCCCAGGGCAGGTGGCAGCAGTGTGTCCCTCAGCCTGTGTCTTGAACAGAGTGTCACATCCCAGAAGGACGGGTGAGCCCTCTCCCGTGGCCGCACATCCGCAGAGGAAATGTGACACAGGGACAATGAGGTGTGAAGAGGCCGCGTGGTTTGGCAGACACTCAGACCCTATACACACGGGTGTTTGTGTGGGATGTGGGGTCAGAGGGGAGACACGGGGTGTAGAAAGAGGAATAATTGGATGAGAGAGAAGAGGGACCCCACATAGGAATAAACATCCCAAGATCGGGGGCAGAAACTTGTGAGGCCCCTCATGCCTCGGGTGCCCGGTATAGGCACCATATGGTTCAGAACAAACACGCTAAGGAACAAATCGCCTGAAGAGTTGAGGGGCCAGTTGCCTGAGGCCCATCCTCACTGTAGGAGGAAGTGTCTGTGTCATTGGGCAGCTCACTGCTCTACCCTCAGCACCTCCCTGCACTTCAGTGACGATCTTGGCATCATTTTCTTCTTTTTTAAAAAATTTTATTTATTTATTCATGAGAGACAGAGAGAGAGAGAGGCAGAGACACAGGCAGAGGGAGAAGCAGGCTCCACGCTGGGAGCCCGATGTGGGACTCGATCCCGAGACCCCAGGATCGCGGCCTGAGCCAAAGGTGACGCTAAATCGCTGAGCCACCCAGGGATCCCCACATCATCTTCTTCTGACACAAATATGACAGCCAAGCCCTTGGTGCCAAACCGGCCTGCTCGGGTCACCTGGAAGGAGACAGAGGGTAGTTCTGGGGAGACCCCAGAGTAGAGGGACACCCAACAGGAGGGGTGAAGATGTCAGGTATGAAGGCACAGGAAATCAGGGGGACGGGGTCACTGGTGCCGCTGGTTGGAGCGCACCCCATGCAGGTAGGTGTGGGAATCCTCGGCACCTGGTAGTGAGGCGGTGTTCCCCTGCTCAGTGTCCCGGCCCCGGCCAGGTAGGGTGGCAGCCACATGAACTTGTCCTCGAAGTTCCTTAAACTCGGATACGGACAAGGCCTTTGTGAGAAAGGAAATTAGAAGAAGGTGAGCAGTCCCTCCTCACAAGGGTCTGATTCCTCCAGGATGTTTCCACAGGAGGCATCTTTCATCTGTGACTCCCTCTCCCCCGGGGGGCCTCTGTGGGGGCGATGGCGATGGCTGGGGAGTTCTGCTTCTCCCGCGGCTGGGCCAACGCAGTGCAGCCCTGCACAGACCCCCCAGAGATCTCTGCCTGTGTGTGGAGGCCAGGGGGTGGGTCCACGGGGCGGTGTGTAGGGGACCGAGGGTGTGTGCTCGAGTGGGAGGGCTCAGCACGAGCACTCCTCTCCGCGGCCCTCCGAGTCTCCTCTTCCCCCCACGTGTTTCCTCTTGTGCTCCCACTATAACTTACTCCTTCTTTCTCTCCTTTGGTTCTCTGAGCAGATTGGCCTCTGAGAAGATACAGAGAACAGGAGGAAATCGGGCAGACGCGTAGGAGGCGGGAATCAGATGCTCCATGGAAAAGGGGTAAATATTGGAACTAGGGTCTGGAAAGACCAACATCTATCTCCCTACTACGAAACGTGAAACCAAAGACCTACCCGAATCCTGGGACGTCGTTTTAGTGTGAACAGTTTACACAACAGTAAGCTGTCAGAATGCTCCTCAGGGAGTGATACAAGGAGAAATAAACAAATTTAAGAACTCCGATGGGGCCAATCTACATTGGGATTTTTAAGAATTTTTAAAAAAAGATTTTACTTATTTATTCATGAGAGTCAAAGAGAGAGAGAGAAAGAAAGAGAGAGAGAGAGAGAGAGAGAGGCAGAGAGAAAAGCAGGCTCCATGCAGGGAACCTGATGTGGGACTCGATCCCAGGTCTCCTGATCACACCCTGGGCTGAACGTGGCGCTAAACTGCTGAGCCACCTGGACTGCCCGGATTTTTAAGAATTTAAAATCATTCAAGATTTTTATATATGAAAAAAAGATTTTTATATATGAGGTTTGATTTTTTTTTTATTGGGATTTTAATTTTTTCAATGTTTCCACAGAGCCTGCCACGGAACCTAAAAGCAGCCCCCTCTTCACTCATGCTCAGCCCCTTGGCATCAATCAGACACATCACCTGTTTGGCCAAACAACACACTTATAGTCGTGCCTTAGCATTCACAGGTTGCATATTTACAAGTTCACCTACTTGCTAAAATTGTTTTAACCTGAAAATCAATACTCATGGCACTTACACAGTCATTCAGGATACACGAGAGCAGCCAAAAACATTTACCTGACATGCACGTTGTCAGCTGAGATGAAACACTTTTTTGATCTTGGAAAGGTGCTTTTCAATCTTCAGTGGTTGCAAAGACATTCTCGAAGTCAGATCAGAACATTTATGTATTTATTTAATCCAACAGAAATATAAAGCTAGGATATCCGGAATAGTCAGAGATGAAAAAGGAGACCAGCCTACCACTTAAGGAAAATAGAAATAATCCCACATATATGTGGATATGTTTTTTTTTTTTGGATATGGATTTTCAAAATATTTTACTTATTTATTTTTTCATGAGAGACACACAGAGAGAGAGAGCTAGAGACACAGGCAGAGGGAGAAGCAGGCTCCATGCAGGGAGCCTGACATGGGACTTGATTTCAGGTCCCCAGAATCATGCCCTGGACTGAAGGCGATTCTAAACTGCTGAGCCACCTGGCTGCCCGTGGATATGGATTGTTGATAGAGATAGGACTTGAGGAGAGAGGAGAAAGGATGGAGTTTTTCAGTAAAAGTGAACCAACTACTGGCTCTTTGTGAAGCAACAAAATAGATGTGAACCTTTTTTTCACACCATACACATGCAAAAACGAATATATTACAATCTATAAAATTTCAGAAAAGATTACAGAAAAAGATCTTTATGATTCTGATAAAAAGAGAACTTGGGGACGCCCAGGTGGCTCAGCTGTTTAGCACCACCTTCAGCCCAGGACATGATTCTGGAGACCTGGGATTGAGTCTCAGGTTGGGCTTCCTGCATGGAGCCTGCTTCTCCCTCTGTCTGTGTCTCTGCATATCTCTCTCTATGTCTCTCATGAATAAATAAATAATTTTTTTTTAAAGAAAGAACTTGGTTAGCAGAACTTGGAAGACATTTGCAATAGAGAAATATTTCCTCGGCGTTCCCGCCACTCGGCCAGAATTCTAAGGCTTTCTGCAGAGATTTGAAAAATGGCAACAAATGAAAGTATCACCATCTTTAGTTCAGCATCCTTGGCTGTGGAGTATGTAGATTCACTTTTACCTGAGAACCCTCTACAAGAACCATTTAAAAATGCTTGGAACTATATGTTGAATAATTATACAAAGTTCCAGATTGCAACATGGGGATCCTTGATAGTTCACGAAGTTCTTTATTTCTTGTTCTGTTTACCTGGATTTTTGTTTCAATTTATACCTTTCATGAAAAAGTACAAAATTCAAAAGGATAAACCAGAAACCTGGGAAAACCAATGGAAATGTTTTAAAGTACTTCTCTTTAATCACTTTTGTATCCAGCTTCCTTTGATCTGTGGGACTTATTATTTTACAGAGTATTTTAATATACCTTATGATTGAGAAAGAATGCCAAGATGGTATATGCTTTTGGCAAGAGCTTTGGCTGTGCTGTGATTGAGGACACCTGGCACTATTTCCTGCATAGGCTCTTGCATCACAAAAGAATATATAAATATATTCATAAAGTTCATCATGAGTTTCAGGCTCCATTTGGAATGGAAGCTGAATATGCACATCCTTTGGAAACTCTGATTCTTGGAACTGGATTTTTCATTGGAATCATGCTTTTATGTGATCATGTCATTCTCCTTTGGGCATGGGTGACCATTCGTTTGATAGAAACTATTGATGTCCATAGTGGCTATGACATTCCCCTGAACCCTTTAAATCTGATCCCTTTCTATGCTGGTTCTCGGCATCATGATTTCCACCACATGAACTTCATCGGAAATTATGCTTCCACATTTACATGGTGGGATAGAATTTTTGGAACAGACTCTCAATTTACTGCCTATAATGAAAAGATGAAGAAGATTGAGAAAAAGATGCAATAAATATCTCCTCTCCACCATCCTGAAAGCACACACCTCCCTGAATTGAAGCGAATAGCTAACCTTGCTTCTGCGGAGCAGAAATAAACCTGTCTTGGCTGCTAAGTGATACAAAGAACATTAACAACCTTTAATTATCTTCCTAGCGGGAACTTTTTCTACTTTACATAAAAGTTCTGTATGTGTAGAAATAAGTAAATCTATAACGAAGTATGATTTTCGCGAGGAGGTTGTAAAGGCCGTGTTGCTAACCTTACAGAAAGGTTCTAAGTAATGGAAGAAGTATCAGTCTCTCTTTCCCCTCTAACACCAGAGGCCTGAAACTAAGATGGGTCTTTAAAATCTTGTAAATATAGTGGCCATTTCAATATCTCTTAGCAGGGTGTTGGCCTCATATTGAACTTTAAACATTTTCTAGAATTTGCCTAAACATCCAAGTATCATGGGTTGAACCGTATGGATCGACAGTGAGAGTGAGGCAGCCAAATCCGGAATAGCCCGCCCCAAGAACTTCCACTCTGGTCCTGAGCTGACTGGTTTGGGGTGATTCTCCTTCTTTGAGAAGCCCTTTCGGATGGCAATGTGCTACTGGTATCTATAAATTAAGGTGTTTCCGAATTGTCATAAATGGGATATTTTAGTCTAAAGGTTTTCCGGTTACTTGAGTTTTTTTTAAGAAAATTGAGCTTTATTTCTGCTATTTACCCTTTCATTTTTGTAAATCAAGTTTTCATTATACTTAAAACTGTATCTTGAAACATTGTGAACTTACTTGCTGTATTTGCACTTTGAACAATTGAAATAAATGTGATTTTTTTTGTCTGAAAAAAAGAGAGAAATATTTCCTCTATGTTATTAGTTATGACTAATAAGTGCTGTTCATCTAAAGACGTCATCAAGAAAATGGAAAGACAGGCCATGTATTGGGAGGAATCTTTGCCACGCATGCTAGCAACCAAGGATTAGCACACAGAACATGTCAACGCTGCTCAGATCAGTGAGCACTGGACACACTACTTACTGAGTAAATGGGCTGGAGCTTCCCATTTGCCAAACTCAAGTGGCAGGCAGAAGGCACAGGAGCATCTGGAGATACAGGAATCCACTCCCTAAGTGGTGGGTGGAGGATGGTCTCCCAGGGCGCAGACATGGTGAGTAGTGGGAAAGGGGATTAATGGGAAAGTGACAAAGAAATCTAGGTGATAAACATGCATGTGGAAATGTGCTTTCTCTTTGGCTGAGAGCAATGCAAATGAACAGCCTAAAGGTAGTGTGAATGCACCTGACGATGTCCTGTGTGAAGAAACCTAATCTCAGAGACGACCTCCTGTGTTGTTTGACTCCAATTTTACGAAATGTCCATAAAAGGCAAATCAACAGACACAGACAGTAGATTAGTTGCCCAGGATGAGGAAGAGGCGATGGGAGAAGCACGGGGCGACTGCTAATGAGCACAAGGTTTCTTTTGTTTTGTTTTTTGTTTTTTTTTTAATATTTTATTTTTATTTATTCATGAGAGACACAGAGAAAGAAGCAGAGACACAGGCAGAGGCAGAAGCAGGCTCTATGCAGGAAGCCTGATGTGGGACTCGATCCCATGTCTCCAGGATCACGCCCTGGGCCAAAGGCAGGCGCTAAAACCACTGAGCCACCCAGGGATCCTGAGCACAAGGTTTCTTTAGGGCTGATGAAAATCATCTAAAATTGGTTGTAACAGGAAGCCCATGTGGCTCAGCAGTTGGGCATCTGCCTTTGACTCAGGTCGTGGAGAAGAGCCTGCTTCTCCCTCTGCCTATGTCTCTGCCTCTCTCTCCGTGTCTCTCATGAATAAATTAGTAAAATCTTAAAAAAAAAAAATTGGTTGTAGCAATAGTCGCACAACTCTGTGAACATCCTAAACTGTTGAATTGTACACTTAACTCAGTGAATGGAGAGTGAATAAGATCTCAGTAAAGCTGTAATAACAAACCTACAATGAGATGATGTGCTAAATCCACTAGAACCTCCCATCACGCTGACTGGCTGTGAAGAGGTGCTGTTGGGGTGGCTGGAGGGGCAGGAAGCACCTGGGACCACGTGTCCTCCTGGACGACAGGTGCACTGAGGGTTTAGAGCTGTCGGGGAAAGCTGGGGTCTACTGAAGGCTTGCTCTTGCAGGGGGAAGGCTGGGAGGGTAAAGGGCAGGTCATTTCAGGCACTTCCAGCCTGTGCCATAGATGAGGCAACCGTCCCCTGACCTCTAGGCCTGTGGCCAACAGCCGGCAGGAGTCCCCACAGCAGTTGGCACAGGTAGTGGAAGCTAAGGTGAGCAATTAGGGCGCTGTTTGTGAACATCAGGAATAAATGTTCTGATTGCTGCTGGCTGCTTTTGGTCATGGGGATGCAGCAAAGATGCAGGCAACCGTGTTTGCAACGCCCACCGCCCACGGGACAAACCTTGCTCCTGTGGTTGAAGGAACTTCACGGGTATTTGAAACGCCTGGGGACTTCCCCCTCATTTCCTCCTTTTTTCCATTTTGGGAGGCAAGATATAAGGACTACAACATGGAAAAGCAGCTGCAAATACAGGGACTTTACGGCCTTACATGTGCCCAGGGAAAGGCACAGGCTCCTAAATGATCTGAGAGGTTCTCAAGTTGACACCTTAGGTGGATTCCTCCCACAGGACACTACGCAACAGAACGACCAAGAAACAGAAGCGACAAATAGCAACCAACAAAACTGTGCAAACTCTGGGGAAGGGAAGAGTCTGATTTCCAAAGTTATCACAGAGGATTTGAATATGCAGTTTTCAAAACAACAACAAAAAAATCACGAGCCTATGAAGAATCAGGAAAGTATGACCATTGAAAGGAAAAAATCAATGAGTAGAACTGTCTGAGAAAGAACAGATGGCAAACCTGCTAGAGAAAGATGTTAAAGCAACAGCTTTACAGATGTTCCCGCTGAAGTCAGGTGACAGCAGACTAGGAGCTCCCACTGCTGATTTCTCCATAGAAACAACAAACACAAAAATCAAGTGTTAAAAATGTAAAAATAAATAAATAAGAGTGTACCAACTTTGATTCTGTAAGAACATCAACAAAGAATAAATAACACAAATTGGGGGCAGCGCCTCTGAGAAAGCTCTGGACTATCACGAGGAGACAGCAGAACCCTCTAGAGCACAAAAACCAAGGATGGCTGCAAGAAAAGCACAGGAAGCATTTCCCCCATATCTCCCCCAACCTTCAGTCTGGGGCAGCTCAGCACCAGGAAGATGCCCTCAGAGGGAATTCACCTGCAGGGAAAAGAGAACAAGAGGACTGTAGCCACCCTGCTCCCCTGTGGAATCTGCATCCTTTGTCTCCAAGGACCCACACAGTCTCAATAGTGCTGGGCCTCACTGATAGAGCTGCCCAGAGTCCCTTCATCTCCTTCCCAGCACTGGAGCTCTGGCAGTGGGGAGACCTGCCCCCAGGGGCCCAGTCCCTGCTCTGCTGCCCTCTACAGGGTTAGGACACCACAGAACCTCACCATCTACAAGGGTTAGAGCTGCAGCTGAACTGTGTTCCAACCCTGGTCCAGAACTGGATTTTATTTTTTTTAAGATTTTAATTATTTATTCATGAGAGTCACAGAGAGAAAATAGGGACAAAGGAGAGGGAGAAGCAGGCTCCTCAAAGGGAGCCCGACGTGGGACTCGATCCCGGAACCGCAGGATCACGCCCTGAGCCAAAGGCAGATGTTCTCCCGCTGAGCCACCCAGGTGTCCCAGACTGGAGGTTTGACCAAACTGCTTCTCTACACTCCTCTCCCGGACCCTGACTCGGAGCTTTGACCCACCATCCTAGGCAGTCCTGTTGTCTGTGCACCACCTCATGTGTCCTAAATTGGGGCTTTGACCCGCCATCACTGGGGCCATGTTGCTGCTGCTCTGTGTCCCGACTGCTGGGTCTTGAGTCACAGCTCTGTCCTACCATCACCAGGGCAATACTGCTAACACTCTGCCCTGCACTGAAGGGACCTAAATTGAGGCTTTGCTCTACCATCACCGAGGCATGCTGCTTCTGTGCTGTGTCCCCTGGATCCCAGCCTCTGCCATCCCCTGTCATCCCCAGGTCCCTGCCACCACAGTGTCTTGATCTCTCCCTACAGTTTGAGTCACTTCTGTAAGCCACAGAGAATCTGGTTCTTTTTTTTTTTTTTTAAGATTTTATGTATTTATTCATGAGAGATAGAGATAGAGAGAGAGAGAGAGAGAGGCAGAGATATAGGCAGAGGGATAAGCAGGCCCCCACGCAGGGAGCCTAATGTAGGACTCGATCCTGGGACTCCAGGATCAGGCCCTGGGCCGAAGGCAGGTGCTAAACCACTGAGCCACTCAGGGATCCCGTGCATCTGGTTCTGTGGCTCATCTCTATGCACATGCCCAGACTTCTGACACTGGTGCCATTGATTGCCACAGTAATTGCTCCTGTGTCCAGGCTCCAAGTGCTCTGATAGTTCTGTACACCTCTAAGATTGAGACCCCAGCTTCACTGCCACCAGCACATCAGGTCTGGTACTTACAGGAATCCGCTTTACTCCAACTTCTCTCCACAGGCAGGAAGAATAGGACTGTAGCATTCTTTACTACTGAGGATTCCAACTGCTTCAGCTTCCACCTGCCATGACAGACAGGTGACAACTAGCCAATCAGGGAGATCCCATGGCCTCTATAGATGTTGACCTCAGCTGATGGAGGTACATGGAGACCAATCCTTAGCACCTCTCCATAACTGAAAATGCTTCACCTACCCAGACAGTGTCCTTGTATCACCTTCATATCGAGGTCTTTCACCACTGAGGCCAGTCTGAAAAGGCTGGGAGAGCTGACTACTCTCCAATGCATAGACATCAACAGAGAGCCGTAAAACACTAAAGACCAAGGAGTTGTGACAGTCCCAAAGGAACACAATCATTTTCCAGCATTGACCACAAAGAATTGGACATCTGTGTTTCCTGAAAAGGAATTCCAAAAGATTATTTTAAAGAAGCTCAGCAAAAGTGAAGAGATTAACTTTCAGCCTTACAGGCCATGTGTATGGGTTTGATATATTTAAAATGCTCAAGGCAAAAGCTATTAACCAAGAATATTTATCCAGTGAAATTGTCCTTCGGAAATGAATGAGAGATAAAGACTTTCCCAGACAAACAAAATCTAAAGGAGTTGATCTCTGCTAGACCTGCCTTAGAAGAAATTCCAAAGGATTTCTTGAAATAGAAATGAAACAAGAGGGGCATCTGGGTGGCTCAGTTGGTTGAGCATCTGACCTCAGCTCAGGTCATGACCCCAGAGTTCTGAGATTGAGTGGTAGGACGGAGCCCCAGGATCAAGCTACTTGCTCAGCAGGGAGCCTGCTTCTCCCTCTGCTCCTCACCCAACACGTGCTTCTCTCCCTCTCAAATAATAAATAAAATATTATTGAAAAGATATTAAGTATTGACATATAAGTATAGGAAAGTATGAATTCAATGATAAAGGTAAATATATACTCAGAAGTCTCTAGCACTGTATGGTGGAGTATAAATCATTTTAACTCTAGTATAAAACTTAAAAGACAAAAGTGTTAACTAGAGCTTCAATATTTGGTTAATGAATACACACAAAAAACATGTAAATTGTGACATCAACAACATAAATGTGGGCGGAGGAGTAGATGTGTAGAGCTTTTCTGTGCAGTTGAAGTTAAGTTGATATCAGCTTAAAATTGGCTGTGATGACTGCAAGGATGGATATGATAGCCTCCTGGGAACCACAGAGCACCCACCTACAGTAGATACACAAGGGATAAAGAGAAAAGAGCCAAAGCATTCTACTACAAAACATCACCAACTCACAATGAAGGCAGAAAGGGAGGAAGACAGGAACAAAGGAACAAAACAGAAGCAGAAAACAATTAACAAAATAGTAGTTTTCTGGTTTTTTTTTTAAATAGTAGGTTCTTATCTATCAACAGTGATTCTAAGGGTGAATGGATTCAATTCCCCAGTCAAAAGACAGAGCTCTGGAATGGATTAAGACAAGGTCTGCTGTCTTTTTTTTTTTTTTTTTTTAAGGTTTTATTTATTTATTCATGAGAGACACACAAAGAGAGAGGCAGAGACACAGACAGATGGAAAAGCAGGCTCCATGCAGGGAGCCTGACGTGGGACTTGATCCCAGGTCTCTGGGATCAGGCCCTAGGCTGAAGGCAGCACTAAACCACTGAGCCACCTGGACTGCCCTCTGCTGTCTTTGAAAGGACACTCTTGTTAGCTTTAAGGACACTCAGAGGCTCAGAGTGAAGGGATAGAAAGTATTGCATGCAAGTGGAGAGCAAAAAGGAGCGGGAGTTACTACAGTTGGATCAGACAAAAAGTGTAAACCATGAAGGTCATTATATGATGTCAAAGGGGTCAATTCAGCAGGAGGAGATAACAGCTATAAATATGGATGCACCCACCACTGGAGCACCTACATATATTAAGCAATTATGAACAGATCTGAAGGCGAAAATAGACAGCAATGCAATAATACAAGGACTTCATTGGGGGATCCCTGGGTGGCTCAGTGGTTTAGCGCCTGCCTTCGGTCCAGAGCGTGATCCTGGGGTCCCGGGATTGAGTCCCACATCGGGCTCCGTGCATGGAGCCTGCTTCTCCCTCTGCCCTGTGTCTCTGCCTCTGTCTCTCCTCTCTCTATGTCTCTCATGGATAAATAAATTTAAAAAAATTTTTTTAACCGAAGGACTTCATTGCCCCACTTTCAACAATGGATAGGTCATTCAGATATAAAACCATAAGGAAATCTCGGACTTGAACTAGAGATCTAACAGACACGTCCAGAATACTACATTCAATGGAGAGGGATACACATTCTTCCCAAGTGCACAGAGAACATTATCCAGGATAGTGTAGGTCCCAAAACAAGCCTTAACATAATTCAGAACTTGAAATCATATAAGTATCTTTTCCAGTCAGGATGATATGAATCCAGAAATCAGTAACAGTAACAAAAGTGGAAAATTGACAAATATGTGGAAATGAAACAAGACACGCCTGAACAATCACGAGTCAAAGATGAAATCAAAAGGGAAATCAGAAAACTATCTTGAGATAATAAAAATGGATACAGACATATCAAGTCTTATGAGATGGAGCAAAATCATTTCTTAAGAGGGAAGTTTATGACAATAAATGCCTACATTAGAAAGATCGCAAATAAACAACCTCACGTGACACCTCAAGAAACTAGAAAAAGAAGAACAAACAAGCCCAAAGTTATTAGAAGGGTGAAAATAATATCTGAATGGAAAAGAAATGAAATTGCAATGAAAAACACATTAGAAAAGATCAATGAAATGAAGAGTTGACTTTATGATAAGAGAAACAAAATTGACAATTAGCTACACTAAGAAAAAATGTATAATTTTCATTAAATAAAAAATATATATTTATACTTACATAAAACATTTATAAATTTACATTTACATAAATGTAATTTAATATAGTTATAATATAAATAATAATTATATGATAATAATAGTAAACGCTCAAATACATAGAATTATGAACAAAGCAGGAGACATCACCACTTATTCCACAAAGGTATATATGAGCATAAGACTCTGAGAGTAAATGCCAACAAATTAGAATAGAAATATCAGATAAATTCCTAAAAATATACAAGTTACCAAGACTGAATCATGTAATTTAGCGAATCGAGAATAGAAGGTCTCCCTACAAAGGAAAGCACCCATGCAACTTCACTGGTGAATTCTATCAAGCATGAGGAAGAATCAATACCAATCTTTCTCAGACTCTTCTAAAATATTAAAGAGAAAGACAGACTTCCAAACTCATTTAATGTGGCCAACTTCATGCTGATAGCAAAGCCAGACAAGGACATTATGAGAAAAGAAAATGACGGGCTAATATCATGGATGAATGAAGATGCAATCATCCTCAGCAAAATACCAGCAAAATGAATTCAAAAGCTGTTTAAAAGGAACATATACCATGATCAAGTGAGATTTATGCCTGGGATCCAGCGATGCTTCAAATACATTTGACAAAAGTCAATATCCTTTCATGATCAAAATTCTCAAGAAACTGGGTATAGAAGAAATGTTTGTCAACATATTAAAGGCCATATATGCCAAGCGCCCGCTAACATCATCCTCAATGGTGAAAAGCAAAGGCCTTTACTCCAAGATGGGGAACAAGACAAGGATGCTCACTCTCACCATGTCTATTCATCATAGTACTGGAAATCCTAGCCAGAGCACTGAGGCAAGGAAAAGAAATAAAAAGTGTCCAAATTGGAAAGGAAGAGGTGAAACTGTCTCTGACTGTATCTCTGCCTCTCTCTTTCTCTGTCTCTCATGAATAAATAAATAAATAAATAAATAAATAAATAAATAAATATCTGGGTTCAACTGAGAGTCTTGGTGACTCAGAAGTTCTTGCAGTCATGCAGGATCCAGAAGTTAGGGTGGCCTTCCAGGATGGAGTCCAGAACCCAGCAAATATGTCAAAATATTAGAGCAACCCAAAGGTTATGAAACTCATCAGAAATTTGTCAGTCAAGGGGATTCCCGGGTGGCTCAGCAGTTTAGCCCGTGCCTTTGGCCCAGGGTGGGATCCTAGAGTCCTGGGATCAAGTCCTACATCAGGCTCCCTGCATGGAGCCTGCTTCTCCCTCTGCCTCTCTCTCTCTCTCTCATGAATAAATAAATAAAATCTTTAAAAAATTTTCTGCCAAATTTGGAGGTGATGCATAATGCCCTTCTGACAAATAAAGCCCTTGCTGAAGGAAAAGTAACTTCGATCACCTAACAGATGTCGCTGTAATACAAACTAGTGTACCTCTGACCTTCTCATGAAGAAAGCTGGGTGCTGTGAAGAGAATCCTTACTCCTCTGCCCCACATGCAACTGAAACATTCTATAGTGGTTTGCCACTAGGGTTTTCATTCAGATGATGTTTTCCAACTAGGAATTACAAACTATAACCACTTTTTAAACCTTAAAAATATTTAAACACATTTAAAAAACCCACAATGAGATATCACCTTACATCCATCAGAATAGCTAAAATCAAAACCACAAGAAAGAACAAGTGCTGGCAAGGATGTGTAGAACAAAGAACTCTCATGCACTGTTGTGAATGCAAACTGGTGCAACCATTGTGGAAAACAGTACGGAGGTTCCTCAGAAGATTGAAAATATGATTACTATATGATCCATTAATTCCACAACTGAGTACTCGCCCAAGGAAAATGAAAACACTAATTTGAAAAGATATATGCATCCCTATGTTTATTGCATCATTGTTTACAGTAGCCCAGATATGGAAGCAGCCCAGGTGTCCATACACAGAGGGAAGGGATAAAGAAGTTGTGATATTATGTATGCATTTACAGGTATGAGTATTATGCAGCCATGAATAAGAATGAAATCTTGCCATTTGCAACAACATGGATGGATGTAGAAGGTATAATGTTAAGTGAAATAAGTCCAAGAAGGACAAACACCATATGATGTCTTTCCTATGTGGAATTTAAGAAACAAAACAAAGAAAAAAAGAGACAAAGTAAAACAGAGATTCTTGAATGTGGAGAACAAACCGGATACTGCCAGAGGGGCAGTCGTTGGGGAGGGATGAAAGGTGAAGGGGACTAAGAGAACAATTATAGTGTTGAGATGAGCAATGCATATAGATGTATAAAATTGTTGAATCATTACATTCTACATCTGACTAATATAACACTCTGAGTTAATTATAATTCAATTAAAATATAATAAGTTTTTAAAAAAAGATCTCAAGTCAACAGCCAAACTCTAAACTTAATGAAGTAGAAAAAGACAAACAAAACACAAAGTTAGTAGAAGAAAGGCAATAATAAGTATTAGAGTAGAGATCAATTAAGCAGGGCATAGAAAAACAATCGGGAAAATCAATGAACCCAAAAGTTGGTTCTTAGAAAGATCTACAGAATTGACCAACATTTAGCTGGATTGACAAGACAAAGAGACAAGACTAAAATTGCTAAAAATCAGAAATGTCAGTGGGGATATTACTGCCTATTCTACAGAATTAAAGATGATTAGCAGGGCAATGAACAGGTATGTAGCATCAAACTGGATGACCTAGATGAGATGAACAGATGCTTAGAAACAAAAAAACCTATCAAAACCGCATCACAAAGAAATAGAATAACTGAATAGAACCATAACCAGTAGGATTTTGAATCAATCATCAAATATCTCCTACAAAAGGAAGCCCCAGATCTGATGGATTCACTGTAAATCCTACCATTAAAGAAGACCAATCCTTCTAAAACTTGACCACAGGATGCCTGAGTGGCTCAGCGGTTGAGCATCTGCCTTTTGGTTGAATCGTGATCTCAGGGTCCTGAGATGGAGTCCTGCCTCAGGCTGCCCGGAGGGAGCCTGCTTCTCCCTCTGCCTATGTCTCTGCCTCTCTCTCTTTCTCTCTCTGTGTCTCCATGAATAAGTAAATGAATCTTTAAAAAAGTAATGAAACTCTACCACAAAACTGCAGAGGAGAGAACACTTCCAATTTATCGCATGAGGCCAGCATTGGCCTAACACCAAAGCCAGACAGAGACAATACAAGGAAACTACAGGCCAGTATCTCTTAGGAATATCCACATAGGTATCACCAGCAAAATACCAGCAAACGGAACTCAGCAGCAGCACCACGATACACTGACTATTCTTGGAAAGCAAATACATGTCAACGTGTGAGCATCAAGCAATCTAATACAGCGCATTAGGAGAATGAAGGGGAAAACACATGATTATTTCAATTGACGCAGAAAAGAAGCATTTGACAAAACTCAACACTCTTTAATCATAAAAACATTCAACAAATAGGAATGGAAGGAAACTACCTCAACATAATAAAAGCCAGAGATGAATATGCTCCAGGTGTCTTTATATGAAACGAACAAGGATGGAAGTTTTTCCTTTAAGATCAGGAACAAGGAGAATCCCCGGCTGGCTCAGCAGTTTAGCTCCTGCCTTGGGCCCAGGGCATGATCCCGGGAACCCGGGATCGAGTCCCACATCGGGCTCCCTGCATGGAGCCTGCTTCTCTGCCTGTTTCTCTGCCTCTCTCTCTCTCTCTCTCTCTCTCTCTGTCTCCTTCTCTATCTCTCTCTCTCTCTGTGTCTCCCATGAATAAATGAATAAAATCTTAAAAAAAAATCAGGAACAAGACAAAAGTGCCCATTTTTGCCACTTTTGTTCAACAAAGTATTATTAAAAGTTCTAGCCAAATCATTTAGAAAAAAAGACAAAAGGCATCCAAATCAGAAAGAAGTAAATTTGTGCCTGTTCCCAGATGATATATTCTTGTATGTAGAAATCCGTAAGGATTCCACACAAAGACACAAAATTTGTAGAACATTTTAAACAAATTCAGCAAAATTTCAGGATAAAGGTGACGCAGAAATCATTTTCACTTCCACACACGACACTAACAATGAACAATTTGAACAGGATGTTCTGAAGACAATTCCATTTATAATAGCATTTTAATTAACTAATTTAAATTCAATTAATTAACATATAGTGTATTATTATTCCGGGATGTAGAGTTTAGTGATTCATCAGTTTCATATACACCCAGCGCTCATGGCATCTCATACCCTCCTTCATGCCCATCACCCAGTTACCCCATCCCCACCCACCTCCTTCCAGCAACCCTCAGTTTGTTTCCTAGAATTAAGAGTGATGATGGCATTTTTAAAAAGAATAGAATACTTGGTTTTTAAACTTGCAAATAAGAGACTTGTACACTGAAAATTACAAGACATTGACTAAAGAAGGTAACGAAGGTGTAAATCAATGGAAAGACACCCTATGTTCATAGGATCCAGCGGCTGTGCTTCCTGCTATTGACCCAAAGAAGTTGAAAGCCTGTCCACACAAACACCTGCAATCACTCACTCTACCTGGAGCTAGTTTACCAAAAAAGAACAGGATCATTATGATTTTTAGGATTTCCTTTTAGTTTATGATTTAGGAACTCAAGATTGGCATTTACTTCTTATTCCCTAAGGTTCATTGAACACACAGCTTCTGTCAGGTAGGAGTGAACATAATTTTTGTTGTTTCTGGAGTAGAATTTAGTAATTTATCACTTACATGTAACACCCAGTGTGCTTCACAGCGAGTGCGCTCCTCTTTTTTTTTTTTTTTTTAAGATTTTATTTATGTATTCATGAGAGACACAGAGAGAGAGAGGCAGAGACACAGGCAGAGGGAAAGCAGGCTCCATGCAGGGAGCCTGATGTGGGACTCGATCCTGGGACTCCAAGATCATGCCCCAGGTGAAAGGCAGGCGCTAAACTGCTGAGCCACCCGTGGATCCCGAGTGCGCTCCTTAATACCCATGCCACCGCTAGGCCACCCCCAGCCCCATCAACTCTGTTTCTTCCCTATCATTAGGAGTCTTTTATGGTTTGCCTCCCCTTCTCTCCATCTGTCTCTTTTCTCCCTTCCGTGTCACATGGTCATCTGTTTTGCTGCCTAAATTCAAAATATGAGTGAAATCATATGTTATTTGTCTTTCTCTGACTTACTTATTTTGCTTAGCATAATATCCTCTAGCTCCTTCCATGTCACTGCAATGGCACTTTCATTCTTTTGGATGGCTGAGTAATATTTCACTGTGTACAAATCTTCTCTATCCATTCATTAGTCGACAGACACTTGGTCTCTTTCCAAGGTATGGCTATTGTTGAAAATGCTGCTATAAACATCAGGGTGCATGTACCCCTTTTAATCAGCATTTTTGAATCCTTTGGGTAAATACCTACCAATGCAATTGCTGAATCATGGGGTAGCTCTCTCTATTCTTACCTTTCTGTTGTTCTTCCATATTGTTTACCAGACTGGCTGCACCAGTTTTCATTCTTCCAACAGTGCAGGAATGTTCCTTTCTCTGCATCCTCACCAACATCTGTTGTTTCCTGCGTTGTGAATGTTCTCCATTCTGACAGGTGTGAGGTGGTATCTCATCATGGTTCTGATTTGTGTTTCCCTGATGGTGAGTGATGTTGAGCATCTTTCATGTGTCTGCAAGCCATCTGGATGCTTTGGGAAAATGTCTACTCGTGTCTTCTGCCCATTTCTTAATTTGATTATTTGGTTTTGGGGTGTTGAGTTTGAGAAGTTCTTCCTAAGTTTTAGATACTAAACCTTTATCAGATATAACAGTACACTTATCCTGACAATCATGATGTCATGTATAGAACTGTTGAATCTGTACATCAGAAACTAATATAACACTATATCCTAACTATACTGGAATTGATAGGAAAAGAAAACAAAGATTAGTGAGTGGATCTCCCTCACTTGTGTCCTAGGAACTTTTCAAACTGGTGTTTGAACTGAGTTAGAGGTGAGTGAGACTGCACACAAACTTTAAGAGTGAGTTCTTCATTCCCTAGAGTTGTGTGGTTTTCCTGAATATGATCCCTTTGGTTTTCAAAGCCAGGCACATGAGGGGCTCGTCTCTCCTGTGCAGGACCCAGGGTTTAGTGTCTGGTGCAGAGCACAGACCCCTTGCTTCTCAGCAAGGTTGTGTATTTTTGTGATGCCACCATATTTTGGATTCTCAGGCCTGGGGTGGATTTTCTAGTTCTTTGGTTTTGGCAAGAATGACTCTGCCTCTCTTACCTGTGTTGATGCTGCCCTTTTATCCTTTGCTGTGGAGGCTTAGATCTTCCTTAGAGGAGATTGTTCCACAAGTAGTTGAAAATCTGTTGGGTCCATGGAAGAAGATGGGTTCAGGATGTTTGTAAGCTGCCATCTTGAACCAATCCCCCGATACCCCCTTGATTACCATTGCTTTGCCAGAAGTCTTCAAATTGGGACTCGGGGGACCCTGCTTCATGTGCTTGCTACTCAATGTGTGATCTGAAGACCAACAGCAGCAGCAGCAACCTTGTAGAAACCCCGAATCTCACACTGCGCTCCAGCCTCTCTAGATCTGCACAGTCCAGGAAATCCCTGTGCTCACTGAAGGCTGCGCCTCTCTGTTCTATGCACCTACTAGATGCAGAACCAGACAGAGCAGTACGCTCTGTGGGGGTGCGCCCTGATCAGCTTGCTTAGCCCCGAGCTGTCCAGGGATTGGGCCTGTTCCTTTCTCTTCTATGGCCATCACACCCTGGGTGTCCTCATCTCTGCTGAAGGCTCTGAAACTGATTGATGTGGAGCCACCTCCCAAGTATAATTCTCCAATCTTGATATCTCTGTATCCAACTGACATCAGCTGCATTTCTTATAGATCCCAGATTCCACATTCCTAAGTGGATGTCTGGGATGCTGCTTCCCAATGTCCTGATTCCAGTGTCTCCTTCATCTCCATGGAAGGCACTACACACTTCTCCTTGCAGTCTGAAAAACCGGATGCCCTCCTTGATCCCTCCCTCTCACCCCCCAGAAGGAATGCCTTAGGAAATGCTGCAAAGTTCACCTGTAAACATATCCAGCACCCACTCATTTCCTATTATCTTCCCTCCCCACACTCCAGATGTTCAGCCCCCATCCCTCTCCTGGGACACTGCCCTGGGTCCTACAGGTTCCCTACTAGTTGCTCCCCTTCACCTCTCAATTCTGCACAGCAGCAAACAGGTGCTGGTGAAGAAATTCAATGAATTGATCTGTTCATTCTTATAACTCCACATCTCACTCAGAGAAAACTCAAAACCCTTCTACTGTCCTCAGGCCTCCATGACATGACGTCATGTCACCCCCCTTGCTCTCTGCTCCAGCCCCAGGGGCCTCCTCACCCTCCCTCAAACATGGGACAGGCTCCTGCCCTGGAGCTTGGGCATGGAGGTTCCCTGCCTGGAAAGAACTTCCCCCAGACATCCTCCTACACAATTCATGTCCTCCAATCTCTCCCAGGTCGCCTTCTCAGGGAGGCTCCCCCATTCCCTGCAATAAGGTGGCCACCGTCCCTGTCCTAGAGCAGGTTCTCTCTGGGTCACCTTCCTCAAGGCTCCTACCTACTTCCAATGTTTACACCTCCCTTACTTACTGTGCTTACACACACACACACACACACACACACACACACACACAGTTCATGTCTGAATTACACGGGTTGGGACTGTGTGTGTGCACCTGTATGAGGACTTTTTACTGTAAGTACTATCCACGGTGTTTCCCTTCCTTATGATTTACTAATTTATTGCAGCTTCGCTCATCGTAAGAGCACAGTACACACTACCCGTAACACGCAGTGTAAGCAACTGCTCATGTTCTCCGTGAGGCTTCCAGTCACGAGCACGCTATTAGCTGGCATGTTTTGGGGGAGACATGAGCTACACTCAGATTTCCTACGACAGAAGGGGGTCACTGCCCCAATCACCCACCAGCCTGGGTCAGGTGTAGTCTCCCCCGACCACTAGAACATACTCTCCAGGAGACCAGCAGGTTTGCCTCACCTGAGTCTCACTGAGCTGCCCAGATGCAAACAGTGTGTCCTGCATGTGACACAGGACAGTTACAGCTGAATGAATGCGCAGGAAGAAGGTCTCCCTCTTCTAGAAGCGCCTGGGGCACAGCTGTTCCATTGCAGCTCCCCCCCCCCACGCCCCGCAGCCACTGGTCATCATTGCCACCTCTCCCTCCTCACAGGGCTGCCCTCACCTCCCTCCCTCAGCTCAGCCCCCACCCCCACACCGTCTCTCCTGCACGTACCACGCACAGAGTTCACTCCTCAGGCACCCTGCACTTGGGCTTCCTGGGTCCTCTTCTCCAGCCACAGAGAAATCTACGTTACACTCTGCTTTATAATCCTCGACCTCGGAGGGGAGCCTGCACGGGGATCACAGGGCTCAGGGTGGGGAGGGAGGGGGGAGCAGCAGGGGAGGCAGAAACTCCTGGACACTTATGAGGAGGAGAACCTTTGATTCCTTTCCTCTCTACCTCAGGATGTGACAACAATCCAGAAAACAGCTCGGGAGGGAGGGGGAGAGATGGATGGATCTGGAAGTTCATCTCTGCAAACCTCGGGGACTCCAGCGTGCAGGGGACGACCTACGCCTGTGGGGACGGGAGCCCAAAGGACACCTGCTGCTGTAACCAATGGGGTCACCAGGGGACAATGGGACAGGAACACGGACACAAGAGAAGAGCAGACATGAGCCTCTAGAGGAGTAATTAAAAAAAAGAGAAAAGAAAAGAAAAAGAAAATGGGGGCTATGCTATGACCCAGACCTGAGTCTAGGGTGATGCAGTCTCAGGAAGCTGTGGCTACAGAAGGTCCTAGTGACAGGTGATGTCCAAGTCCCGGTGATCACAGATGCTGGTGAGACAAGCTTCTACATAAGGACAGGGAGCAGAGAAATGACCCAGCTGAGGGGCACACCCAGGATGCACGGAGCACCTACTGGGCACAGGCACTGTCCCCCCTGGGCTCCTGACAGCTTTCAGCCGCCAACTGCAACAGATACAACACAGCAAACATGAGGGTTCTGGAAGGCTCTCAGGGCTTCCGTTTATTTGCTCTCTCAACTTTACAAATCTCCTTTTATTACCTCATCTGCCCCACATCCCAAGACTGAGGAAACACAAACTCCTGTCTGGATTCTTATTTTCAATAGAGTAGTAAGTCATTAGTACTCAACATAAAACAAAGACAGGGATGGAGGTGGTCCAGCCCTGCCTCTCCTGGACAGGAAAGCACATCAGAGAAGAGAGTGCACATCAGATTAGGGACAGGTCATGGTGGGCAGGGTGGGCCAATCTCCCCACCTCCTCACATTATGCTTTTAGGGACACAGGCACATCCTGACAGTGTTTGCAGAGACAAGCCAGGGTTGTTGATGTCATCACGTGAGATGTGAACACATCTTGCATCGTTCAGTCCCCACAGGGCTGCTGGTCTTACACTGTGAAAAACAATCAAGTACAAATTGAGGTCAGTCACATAAGTGCTGACATTCTCAATAGTCCCCATTGGGCTCATCAGGTCCCCAGGGCCCCAACCCTCCCCACTTCAGGGTCTCTGGGGTCTCACCTCTAGGAGCTGTCAGAGACACATCAGAGCCCTGGGCACTGTCATCGCCTAGAGGAGAATAAACAGGACGTGGTCAGAGCTCACAGGAGGTGAGACTAAAGGAGGAGCTGTGGGGGTGAGCTCCCCATGGGGTCCTGTCTACACTCCCCTGGGGTCTCAGGATCACCCTGTCCATACTCACGTGCAGCATGAGAGTAGCCTGGTCCTTTTCCTCCTGTGGGAAGAAAACATCATGTGAGAGGCCGGGCACAGGGCTGGGCCAGGAGATCCTCGAGGAAGCTCCCAGTCCTGGTGCAGAGTGAGTCTGCAGAATTCTGACTGACCGCCCAGGTCAGGGTCAGGAGACATGACATGAGGAGAGGGGTCACTGGACCACCTGACTTGCTGAAGGTCTGTCCTCAGCAGGGGCCTTCCACTCTGTCCTGTGACGCCTGGGAATCAGTCCCTGTCACCAGAATCACTAAGGTGAAACTCTGGCCTACATTTTCCCAAGTGTTTGCTGCACAGTGAGTGTGAGTACACAGCTCCGGTGTGGGAGAGTAAAGGGGTATGGACGGTGCTTCCCGTTAACAAGGCAGGACAGCGGCTCCCTAGGAAACCCCCAACAGAACAGGAAAACACAGAGTATTCAGTCGGTTCCCTACCTGAGTGCTGCTTCCTCCAGATCACAGCTCCAATCACCCCAGAGACCACGAGGAGAACCACAGCAGCAATGCTGACGACAACAATGGTGGACAGAGGGGAAGGCTCTGGAAACGGGAGGGAGGATGAAAGTCCAGGCCTCTGGCTTGAGTCCCGACTCTGCTGAAATTCTCCAGAAGAGCTCCACTTGCCCTGAGTAGAAGCTCTACCCCAAGGCCCTCTTACCCCATCTCCGCGTGACAGGCTCCGCCAGCCCCTCATGCTGCACGTGGCACGTGTATCTCTGCTCCTGTCCAGAGGGCACCACCACGGCCGCCCACTTCTGGAAGGTCCCATCTCCTGCAGGCCTGGTGTCCACAAGCTCTGTGTCCTGGGTCTGGTCCTCCCCATCCCGCTGCCAGGTCAGGGTGATCTCCGCAGGGTAGAAGCCCAGCGCCCAGCACCTCAGGGTGACCTCATGGTCAGAGACGGGGTGGCGGGTCACACGTGTGCTGGGGGGTTCTGAGGAAGAAGAATTGGAAAACCCACACTTTGGTTGACTGCGTGGTCCACTGAGACTGCATTTGTGTGACCATCCTAGGGTGGACAGGGCAGTTGGTTCACTTGGAAGAAGCACAAAACCCAGTCACCAACCTAGCCTTTGGGTTGTCCTAATCTTTAGAAGTTCTAGAATCAGGAGAGAGCCCAAGGTGGGAGACTGCAGGTCTAAGGTGGAGAGCACACACGGTCCTGACCGTGGTGGAGGCTGAAGGAGAAAACTCCCAGTTCAAGCTCCAAATATGTTTTCACTGAAGAAGGCCTTGAGGGAAAGTCATGGTTCCCACCCAGCTGCCAGGTCAAAGGACACCGCTGATGGTTATCTCAGGATGGTCTTCACCTGCTTCTCCTGCCTCCACCTGTCTCCCCGGAGACCCTGGATTGCTCCATTGTCCTTAGAGAAAAGCGGCCTCTGGGTGAGTCACCCTAGTAGGACTATCAACACCCAGGCGGATCCCCTCTCCCCAGCCGTGGGAGGGGCGCTGTTCTGACCCTGAGTCCATATTCCCTTCCTGGTGGGAAGCCCTCCCTAGTGGAGGCGAGATCGGGGAGGCCCGGGCCCCGGTACCTGCGCGCAGCAGCGTCTCCTTCCCCATCTCCAGGTACTTCCCCAGCCACTCCACGCACGTCATCTCCAGGTAGTTCCTCAGGTGCTCTGCAGCACCTGCCGCCTCACTCTTGCGCCGGGTGATCTGCGCCGCCGTGTCCGCCGCGGTCCAGGAGCGCAGGTCCTCGTTCAGGGCCAGGTAATCGGCGCCGTCGTAGGCCTCCTGCCTGTACCCGCGGAGGAGGCGCCCGCCGGGCCCCAGGTCACAGCCGTACATGGTCTGGCGGGTGTGAGACCCTGGCCCCGCCCCGACAGGCCGCCACTCAGTCCAAAGAGAAAGTAAAACCTCCCGGGAGTTCCCGCGGGTTCGGGACGGGGACGAGGGGGAGGGGCGGGGACCTCGGACTCGGGGTGACGCCCGGACCCGGACACTCGGGCGACCCCGGCCGGTCGGTGGGGATGGGGGTCGTGCCCTGGCCCCGGGCCCGCGTCGCTCACCGGCCTCGCTCTGGTTGTAGTAGCCGCGCAGGGTGTCCAGGTCCACTCGGTACCTCCGTGCGGTGTCCCAGGCCATCCGCGTCTGCCGGTCCCAATACTCCGGCCCCTCCTGCTCCACCCACGGCGCCCGCGGCTCCATCCTCCCCGTGGCCGAGTCGCTGTCGAACCGCACGAACTGCGTGTCGTCCACGTAGCCGACGATCATGAAGCGGGGGTCCCCGCGGCCGGGCCGGGACACGGAGGTGTAGACATACCTCAGGGAGTGGGAGCCTGCGGAGCCGAGGGGCTGAGACCCCGCCCGACCCCCTCCCGCCGCGGGGCCCGGGGCCCAGGGGGAGATGCCCGGGGGCGGGGGGCGGAGGGGCGGCTTCCCGGGGTCCCGCGTCCCCGCCCGCCGGTCCCCTCGCTCCCGCCCGCACTCACCCGCCCGGGTCGGGGTCACGGCCAGGGCCGCCGACAGCAGCACGAGGAGGGCTCGCGGCATCACCACCTTCATCTCCGGGCTCCCGGGACACTGGCCGTCGCCGCTCGAATCGGGGGCGGAGGCGGAGGCTTTCGAGCCCGGGACCCGGTGCCGCTGATTGGCTCCTCCAGAAACGCTGCACCCAATGGGAGTGCGAGCTGGGGCTGCGTCACGAGTCTCCAGGCAGGGGGCCCTGAGCCAGGTTGGGAGAAGGAGAAGTGAAACCCCGGGAGGTGGGGACTCCCCAGCCTGAGCGACCCCGCCCCGTACCCGCCCTGGGGCCTGAGACCCTGAGAGGCAGCCCGGGGTCCTCAGACCTTGCCCTGACTCCTCACCGAGGGCACACAGGGCTCTTGTCGCAGTGTCTCCCTAAGTCCTGGCCCGGGAGTTGTGTGAGGCAGTGAGTCTGGAACATTCTGTTCCCACCGGGCATCTCCACAGTCTCACAGATTACTGAGGATCCCAGGAAAACGTTGTGGGTGTCGCATTTACCAGAATAGGAACAAAGCCGGTGTAAAAATTCATTAATTCCTTTAGAAAGATATTAACTCATGGCATGAAAACAAATATTATTTGTGTGAAAAATAACTATTTCCGGGAATAAACAGCAAAGTGAGTGAAGTGGTTTTGTCGCATTTCACATTTTTGCAAGTCTCTCTCTTGTCTGTCTCCGAAGATCACTACTCGTTCAGTTTTACTTCACTTACTGTCTTGTTTTGGTTGAAGTGTATGAATACATTTATATCCTTGCACAAATTGGGGAGAATCGTATATTTCATAACCTTTTCAGATAATTATGCCTACTCCTCTTAGATACCACCTTAAAACTACACAAGTTTTCTTTTTTAATATTTTAACGGAGAGAGGCAGAGACATGGGGAGAGGGAGAAGCAGGCTCCCTGCAGGGATCTGGATGTGGGACTAGATCCCAGGACCCCAGAATCACAACAGGAGCCAAAGGCGGAGGCTCCACCATGAGCCATCCAGATTCCCCAAAACTACACAAGTTGTACTTTCTCTAAGGTTCTTGGCAATGTGGCACCTGAAGCAGTATCACTGACTATGTCCTTCTCGTTACATTAAAATCCACAGGCCCGGGATCCCTGGGTGGCGCAGCGGTTTGGCGCCTGCCTTTGGCCCAGGGCGCGATCCTGGAGACCCGGGATCGAGTCCCACGTCGGGCTTCCGGCGCATGGAGCCTGCATCTCCCTCAGCCTGTGTCTCTGCCTCTCACTCTCTCTCTCTCTCTGTGACTATTATAAAAAAAAAAAAAAAAAAAAAAAAAAAAAAAAAATTTAAAATCCACAGGCCCAACTTGCACACTGAATGGTTCTTGTTCCACAGTGGGAGAGCTAGGTTTTTGTCTCACGTAGTTGAAAAATGAATCTCAGGGATCCCTGGGTGGCTCAGCGGTTTGGTGCCTGTCTTTGGCCCAGAGTGTGATCTTGGAGTCCTGAGTTCAAGTTCCACATCGGGCTCCCTGCTTGGAGCCTGCTTCTCCCTCTGCCTGTGTCTCTGCCTCTCTCTCTGTGTGTGTCTCTCATTAATGAAAAATAAAATCTTAAAAAAAAATGAATCTCGCAAAGAAGAGTGAGTAAGGGGATAGAAGTTTATTAAGCAAGGATGCAGAAAAAAGGGCTCTCAAGGAGGGAGACGGGTCCCATCAGGTTTGCCACTGACATCTTTTAGGCTGGTCTTATTGAAAACTTGATCAGGGACCTTGTGGCCTTGAGATTCTTGTGCCGTTTTGGGTGAATGACATATGGCTTTTTTTGGTCTGGTGAGTCCTGTGATTACTGTGTAGCCATCAAAGAAAGAGACTCCCTAACATTTGGGACCTGGTGGCTTGGTCTATTTTTATCTCTGGTTTTTATATTTCAGCATCCTTGGGATTTCAGTGAGCCTGATTCCATGGTCCCCATCCATCTCTCCGTGCCTAGCCCCTCCTGTCCCTAACTCATTCCTCCCCCTGGAATAGTAACCCTCACTGTTGTTGGGGAGTGGGACGATGACCGCTCTGGCTGCTTCAGGCTGACAAGGGACGGCACGAAGGGACTCTAGGCAGAGTATTCTCAGGGATCGGCCAAGGCCAAGAGTTCATGGTGTGGCTCCCGGGATGTGCTGGAAGGCATGAGGCCACCAAACAACAGGCACCAACAAACACAGAAAGACAAAATCCAACAATTCTTTCCATCAGTAAAACGGCATCTCTGAAATATTGACCGTGGTTTCTGAGGCAATCAAACAGTCCTGGAGAGAATGGGATTTTGTCCAGTTGAGCTTGAATGTCGTTTATTAATCATGAGACCTTGTAAGAATTGTCAGTTATGTTAAAACAGCACGTGTGTAAAAACTCTTTACAACCTAAGTGATGTTGAAGTGTGAATAATGATAGTTGCTTGATTTTCCAGAAATCCTGCCCTAACTCCACTTAGTTCTTGACTTAGAGCATCTAGCACTTGGGATGTGTCATTTAAGGTTCTGTTGAGCAAGCAGTTTGTTTTATCTCATGATGTAAGACCTTTCCCAGAGCTGGGAGACCCACCAAGAAGAAGGTAAAGTTGGTGTTCTCCTGTCTGATATGAGAACCATATTATGGGAATTGGGAGGCAGATGAGGTAGTTCTCGTAAGTAATGGGTTGCTGGGGCTGGGAAGAGTAATAATCCTAGTTTGTCTACAGTACATAACCCTGAGAATCATTTAGGAATGATGTAATAGGCCATATTGGTGTAAAATAAGGCCCATCTTGGTACGTGTAAGTCATTAGTTGGGGACGAGAGGTGCAGGGCAGCCCAGGTGGCTCAGCGGTTTAGTGCCGCCTTCAGCCCAGGGCCTGATCCTGGAGACCACGCTCCTGCATGGAGCCTGCTTCTCCCTCTGCCTGAGTCTCTGCCTCTCTCTCTCTCTATCTAATAAATAAGTAAAATCTTTTAAAAAAAAGAATAAAATTCTATATTTTAGAGTATCGGGGCCAGTTCTACAGCACAGAATCTTTATTTTTCTTTTTAAAAAAATTTAAATTCAATTTGGCAACATGTAGTGTGATCCCCAGTGCTCATCCCACCAATTGCCCTCCTTAATCCCCACCACCCAGTCACCCAGTCACCCAGTTGTTCCATCCCCCTCTCCTCCTCTTCTGCAACCCTTTGTTTCCCAGAATTAGAAGTCTCTCAGATTTGTTTTCCTCTCTTAGTTTTTCCCACTCAGTTCCCCTCCTTCTGTTATAGTCCCTTTGACTATTTCTTATATTCCATGTATAAGTGAAATTGTATGATGATTGTCCTTCTCCGATTGACTTATTGACTTACTTCACTCAGCATAATACCCTCCAGGTCCATCCATGTCGAACCACATGGTGGGTATTCATCCTTTCTGAGGGCTGAGTAATATTCCATTGTATACATAGACCACATCTTCTTTATCCATTCATCTGTTGAAGGACATCAAGGCTCCTTCCACAGTTTGGCTATTGTGGACATTGCTGCTATGAACATTGGGGTGCAGGTATCTCGGCTTTTGACTGCATCTGTATCTTGGGGGTAAATCTCCAGTAGTGCAACTGCTGGGTTGTACCTTACAGGGCAGCTCTATTTTCAACTCTTTGAGGAACCCCCACACAGCTTTCCAGAGTGGCTGCACCAGTTCGCATTCTCACCAACAGTGCAAGAGGGTTCCCCTTTCCCCACATCCTCTCCAACATTTGTTGTTTCTTGTCTTGTTAATTTTCCCCATTCTCACTGGTGTGAGGTGGTATCTCATTGTGGTTTTGATTTGTATTTCCCTGATGGCAAGTGATGCGGAGCATTTTCTCATGTGTCTGCTGGCCATGTGTAGGTCTTCTTTGGAGAAATGTCTGTTCATGTTTTCTCCCTGGTTCATGACTGGATTGTTTGTTTCTTGGGTGTTGAGTTTGATAAGTTCTTTATAGATCTTGGATACTAGCCCTTTATCTGATACGTCATTTGCAAATATCTTCTCCCATTCTGTAGGTTTCCTTTAAGTTTTGTTCATTCTTTCCTTCTCTGTGCAGAAGCTTTTTATCCTGATTAAGTCCCAATAGTTCATTTTTGCTTTTGTTTCCCTTGACTTCATAGATATGTCTTGAAAGAAATTTCTGTGGCCAAGTTTAAAAAGGTTGTTGCCTGTGTTGTCCTCTAGGATTTTGATGGATTCTTGTCTCACATTTAGATCTTTCAACCATTTTGAGTTTATCCTTGTGTACGGTGTAAGAGAGTGGTCTAGATTCATTCTTCTGCATGTGGCTGTCTTATTTTTCCAACACCATTTATTGAAGAGACTGTCCTTTTTCCTGCTTTGTTGAAGATGAGTTGACATAGAGTTGAAGGTCCATTTCTGGGTTATTTATTTTGTTCTATTGATTTATGTGTCTGTTTTTGTGCCAGTGGCATACTGTCCTAATGATCACAGATTTGTAATAGAGCTTGAAGTCTGTCATCGTGATGCCACCAGATTTGGTTTTCTTTTTTAACATTCCTCTGGCTATTTGGGATCTTCTGGTTCTATACAAATTTTAAGATTATTTGTTCCAGTTCTGTTTAAAATGTGCTATTTTGATAGGGATTGCATTGAATGTGTAGATTGCTCTGGGTTGCATGGACATTTTAACAATATTTGTTCTTCCAGGGCAGCCCCAGTGGCACAGTGGTTTAGCGCCGCCTGCAGCCCGGGGCGTGATCCTGGAGACCCAGGATGGAGTCCCACGTCGGGCTCCCTGCATGGAGCCTGCTTCTCCCTCTGCCTGTGTCTCTGCCTCTCTCTCTTGCTCTGTGTCTCTCACGAATAAATAAAATAAAATCTTGAAAAAATATATTTGTTCTTCCAGTCCATGATCATGGAATGTTTTTCCATTTCTTTGAGTCTTCCTCAATTTCTTTCATAAGTGTTCTGTAGTTTTTAGAGTACAGATCCTTTACCTCTCTGGTTAGGTTTAGTCCTAGGTGTCTGTTGGTTTTTGGTGCAATTGTCAATGGGGTCAATTCCTTGATTTCTCTTTCTTCAGTCTCATTGTTAGTGTATAGAATGCAACTGATTTCTGTGCCTTGATTTTATATCCTGCCACATTGTTGAATTCCTGTATGAGTTGTAGCAATCTTGGGGTGGAGTCTTTTGGGTTTTCCACATAAAATATCATGTACTCTGCAAACAGAGGAGTTTGACTTCTTTGCCAATTTGAATGCCTTCTATTTCTTTTCATTGTCTGATTGCTGAGGCTAGGGACTTCTCGTATGATGGTGACAATAGTGGTGACAGTGGGAATCCCTGTTGAATTGTCACCTTTATGTTTCTACTCCTTCTATGAGCGATGTGGTTTATGTTTGTTTCCATCTTCATTAATCAATTACCAGAACCTTCCGGCTGTCTTCTTTTTTCTGTAGTTTTTTTTTTTCAGAAATATTTGTTGCTTATATCCATTCCCCTTTTCAGCCATTTCTTTTATTCCTTACTAAAAACTTAGTGTTAAATTTATGTTGTATTCTAAGTTGTGATCCCATACCATGTTATTTCTTTTGTCACACAAATTGTTCCAGCTCTGGTTACTGAAAGCTCTTTTATGTTTGCTTGTAGACCTAAGATCAGGAACTGGATTGCTGACTGCTACTGGGGTGTCACTGCTCCTAGGCCCTCTCTGCAGACTGAGCTAGGTAATACATGTAGTATACTAACCCATATATATACATACCTCTATACTTATGTTTGTATCTATCTCTTTGTGTTTATATTAAATTAAACATGAGTTCATAGTGATGTTTCTGATTCTTTTTTTTTTTTTTAAAGATTTTACTTATTTATTCATGAGAGACACACAGAGAGAGACAGAGATACAGGCAGAGGGAGAAGCAGGTTGCCTGCAGGAGCCTGATGTGGTACTTGATCCCGGACTCTGGGATCACGCCCTGAGTCAAAGGCAGATGCTCAACCACTGAGCCATCCCTCAGGCACCCCTGAAGCACAGATTCTTAACCTCTTCATTTAAGCAAGAAATTGTAGTCGTAAGTTTAAAATCTTCCTGCTTGAGGAAGAACTAAGTGCCAGCAATCCTCTTATGACTTTACAGAGAGCATTTATACCTTCTAAAACACAGAGATGTTGATTACATTGGCCAACTGTCTGGGTTTACCTGAGATGGAGTTTCCTGGGAGTGTGACTTTCAGTGCTAAAGCTGGGAAACTCTTGGGCAAAAGGGGAAGGTAAACGTGTTTAATGTTAATACCTAGAAAACAATTCCTAGACAATCAATTACGGTTATAGTTTTTATTTTTTTAGATGTTAGAAGTTACTTAAAAAAATATTTATTTATTTGAGAGAGAAAGAGTGAGAGCCCGAGAGAGAGAGAGAGAGAGAGAGAGAGAGAGAGAGAGGTAGCACGAGTAGGGGGAGGGGCAAAGGGAAGAAGGAGAAGCAGAGTCCCTGCTGAGCAGGGAGCCCACCATGGAGCTCCCTTCCAGGACCCTGAGGTCATGACCTGAGCCTAAGGCAGATGCTTAACTCACTGAGCCACCAAGGCACCCCTAGAGGTTACTTTTATAGGGCATAGCAATTATCTTTGAAGGCCAAGTATTTTAGGAGATTTATTTGTTAGAAATTACATTTGTAAGTTCAATTTTGTGTTACAAAACTAAATTTGCATTTCTGTAACTGTAGATGAAGAGAGAATAATATTTTCTTCTTATTACCATGGAAATTTTTTTTTTGGAAAAATTTTCTTAGAATTCAAATGGCCTGCACCTGCAGTTTCAAGGCCAATTGTTGGAATTCTATTAGTAAACATTAAGGGAGAAAAGGCTGGCCTGAGAGGCTCAGTCAGGCAATAGAGAAAGAAAATGGAGAGGGCAATACTTCACATCAGCGTTATCCCTTAATTCCATCCAGTTGGTCATGTATGCGATTGATTTAATGCTTATTCCTTGACAGACACTGAACACCTAATTAGTATTTTGTTTCTGAGATTACAATTTACTTTTTGAGCTGGCTAAATAATGCCTTTTCCGTGATCATATCATAGCAATACTGGCAAACACTGTCATAAAGCATATTACAATAACTCTTCAAATTGTATTTTAATCCAGAAAAATCATGATTTGTATCCATCTTGGACACAATAGGGAGGAAATTCTCTCACAGTGAAATGATTGCATCTCAGAAATTTAGAGGAAAACAAAACTGGAGGGAGAGAGCTGAAGGAAGTAAATGTGGAAACCGTAGTTCCATCTTCTCTCCAAAAGTACATGAGGATGGCATAGTGCCTTAACATCCTGGTGAGCTGTTAGTTATGTGTCATTCTCTGTGTTTTTAAAAAGATTTATCTATTTACTTGATGTGTGTGTGCGCACGCACACACAAACACACACACACACAGAGAAAGACTGTGCAATCAGGGTGGGGGGCAGAGAGACAGAATCTTCAATAGACCCCTGCTGAGTGCAGAGCCCAAGGAGAGGCTCCATCTCATAACCCATGAGATCATGACCTGAGCTGAAATAAACAGTCTCCCTAACTGAATAAGTAGCCCAGGTACCCCAGGTGATACTCTATGTTTACTTCCTTGTTATTCCAGTCTTTAATAAAGCCTTGGTGAATTTTCAGGGTTGGGTTAGTAATGCTTGAAGCCAGTAAGGTGGTGGCAGGAATGTTCAAAGGGGAATTTTGAGGTAAGAGCAGGGGTTCCTTCCCAAGAGGAGATTGTTTTCTCTATTGCAAAGCTTGCAGTAGTCAGCTGTTTTGTTTTATTTTTTATTGTTTTTTTTAAAGATTTTATTTATTTGACAGAGAATGAGTGAGCACAAATGGGGAATGGCAGGCAGAGGGTGAGGAAGAAACAGGCTCTCCACTGAGCAGAAAGCCTAACATGGGGCTTGATCCCAAGACCCTAGGATCATGACCTGAGCCGAAGGCAGACGCTTAACCGACTGAGCCACCCAGTTGCTCCAGTGCTGCGCGCGCTGCAGCAACACGATCAGGGTCCCGAGGGTAAGGGGATGAGGAAAATAAAAGAAAAGTAAAGATATAGGGACAGAAGGGACACAGTGGATGATGTCCAAGCAGTGCCAGCTTTATTCAAAGTTTTACAACATTTTATAATAGCATGAGCAAAACAAAGCTAAGAAGGTGTCTATTTTTAGCAGGTTTGTGAAACCCTCCAAAGTTCCCCTTTCTCATCAAGACAGACTCACAGGTGCCAGAAGACCTTGGTAAATAGATAAGCTTGTTGCTCCAGATGTGCATACTTCAAAGGAATATTAGATATGGTAAACAGACCAGCAAGGACAGCACAGACCCTTATTTACATTTATGACCAGGTCAGAATAAGTTGTCTCTATTGTGTAATGTGGGTGATCACGCACAAGCGAGCCCTGAAAACCATTGCTCAAGCCCTTTCTCAAGCGTCTACTTACTATTCACCCTTTAGGCTCCCGAGCCTTTTGAGTGAATGAGGGACGCAAGTCCAGGCCTGGTTTGGTTCAGTTACTCCAGCTAGTCCGTGGTCGCTCACACCCCAGCTGTTTTGTATTAAAGGAAGGTGGTAAGCCATCATTCCAGACTGATGTGGGTGAACAGTGAACAGCTTACTTCTGTATAGCAACTCAGAAGAGATGTTCATTTCCACTTCTAAAACAATTTAAAAACCTGAACCATGGAAGATTTACTCTTTTGTTGCCATAGAATTACAGTGTTCTTTTAAAAATACTTTTTTAGGGATCCCTGGGTGGCGCAGCGGTTTGGCGCCTGCCTTTGGCCCAGGGCGCGATCCTGGAGATCCGGGATCGAATCCCACGTCGGGCTCCCGGTGCATGGAGCCTGCTTCTCCCTCTGCCTGTGTCTCTGCCTCTCTCTCTCACTGTGTTCCTATCATAAATAAATAAAAATTTAAAAAAAAAATACTTTTTTATACCAGCAGTAATGAATCACATATTGTGTGCAATTAGATTCATGTCAGACAGCCAAAGGTATCCTCTTGATTAGAAGACACTTTGGCTGTAATCGCTTTGACCTAACTATTCCTCCTTCCTTGCTGTACAGTATATCATAATAAATGGTTCCTACTGAAGTCAGGGCAGTGTAGTGGACAGTATGTGAATTCACTGTTAGTCTCCTTAGGCAAAATTTTCAAGGTCTTTGACAATAAGAATTAAATAGGAATGAAGTTAAATACAATTATAATACAAACAGCTTATATAAAAGATTATATTTTTAAATGACAGTCTAATTATTTTTAAACATTTGAATTAAAAATCTGTAGTTTTGGGACCCTTGGGTGGTTCAGTAGTTGAGTGTCTGCCTTCAGCTTGGGGCATGATCCCGGAGTCACGGGATTGTTTCCTGTGTTGGGCTCCCTGTAGGGAGCCTGCTTCTCCTTCTGCCTGTGTCTCTGCCTCTGTGTGTGTGTGTGTGTGTGTGTGTGTGTGTGTGTCTCATGAATACATTTTTAAAAATCTTTATAAAAAGTCTATAGTTTTAAATAATACCTAAAGTACTTTATTTTTTTTATAATTTTTATTTATTTATGATAGTCACAAAGAGAGAGAGAGAGGCAGGCAGAGACACAGGCAGAGGGAGAAGCAGGCTCCATGCACCAAGAGCCCGATGTGGGATTTGATCCCCGGTCTCCAGGATCGCGCCCTGGGCCAAAGGCAGGCGCTAAACCGCTGCGCCACCTAGGGATCCCCCCTAAAGTACTTTAAACGGAATAAAAGAAGGGACGCCTGGGAGGCCCATTTGGTTGAACCTATGACTCTTGATTATGGCTCAGGTCATGATCTCAAGGTCATAAGACTGAGCCCTCATTCGGGTTTGTGCTGAGCATGGAACCTGCTTAGAATTCTTTTTCTCTCTCTTTCTGCCCCTCGCCCCGACTCCCACCCCCGACCTGCTCTCTGGTCAACTGTACTCTCTCTCAGAAAAGGGCATAAAAGAAGGTAAAAACTTCAAGGACATGTCTAATCTTTAAGTTTCACTTAACTATCATGTACTTGGGGAGTGCTGGCTGATTCCCTGTGCTATATAACTATTTGCCCATCTCTCAACAATATCATCTTATCTGTATCCCACATAGCACTTGCCCTATCTACTCTTTAGAATGGCTATATATATATACACATATATTTATATTTTCATGTATATTTATAGTTAAATGTTATCTCTTCCTGCTAAATCGTAAGTTGCTTGAGGATGCCTTAATCACCTTTGTTTCTTCCTTCGTATAGCTGGCACTAGAAAAAAAAAATGGAATGATTGCTTGAATAGAACATTCAAATGATCTGTTTTGTAGAAAAGAGGTCTACCTCTACTTTGCCTACCGAGGGCCAAATAGTAGATATTTTAGGTTTTGTGAGCCATATGGTCTTCATTGTCGTGTAAACGCAGCCATAGGTAATATATAACTGATGGGCATGGCAGTATTTCCATAAAAATTTACTTACGAAATCTGTAGATTTCGTAGATAGGTTGTAGATAGGGTAGATAGGTTGTACTTGGCCCATGGGCTGTAGTTTGCTGACCCTTCTAGTAGAACATTCATTGGATCTTCAAACAGGAAATATACTAACAGGTTTATACAATAATATAAGTCCTATATTTCTGTCCCTCTCAGTTGCAATGGCACCATTCTCCTTGCCTCTCTTGCACCCCACTCTCCTGCACCCCCTCCCCCCCGGCCCACTTCTCAGATGTCTGGTAATCTTTGGCTGTCTCCTCACATTATCTATGCAGCTGATTAAATGGATGCTCTGTGCATGTGGCCAGGGCATGTCAAGAGTGCACTTTAGTGTATGGAGACTGACTGGGCCATTTCATTAGGGAATCTGGGGTGATATCTTTAGGCTTTTCTCTTGAGCTGATAAGATTCCCCAGAAAACAAATTCTTCTTCTTCCTATTTTTTTAAAGTACCCCCAACTTGGGGCTGGAACTCATGACATCAAGATCAAGAGTCGCATGCTCTACTGACTGAGCCAGCCAGGTGCCTTGCACTGAAAAGAGTCTTCTAAATGCTTTCTTATAAAAGGGAAGGCAGGATAATTAAACACAATGGCCACTATGGTAAAAGCCTCAAAATATGCTTAATCCACATTACGTAGAGATGAAAAACCCATGTACTTATTTTTCTTTACCAGAGGACTGTGAACATTTTGCAGGCATAAACTATGGCCTCTACCATTGTGCCTCTGCCTAGGATGGCATCTAACACAGAGTAGATGTCAGTAGATCTTTGTTGAGTGACTAGAGAACACCTGGCTGGGAAGTCTGTGAAGGAGATTTCTGTTTCTGACACCTGATCTAACTCTATAATGTTTTCTTTTCTTTTCCTTTCCTTTGTTTCCCTTCTCTTCTCTTCCCTTCCTTTCCCTTCACCTTCCTCCTTTCCTTCCTTCCTTCCTTCTTTTCTTTTCTTTTCTTTTCTTTCTTTTCTTTTCTTTTCTTTCTTTTCTTTCTTCCTTTCTTTCTTTCTTTCTCTCTTTCTTCTTTTTCTTTCTTCTTTCTCAAGAACAATTCAGTGATGTACACATCTGGAATGGTTTTGTTTCCCACCAACTAACAGATGTGAAGGAAGCAGGAGGGATAAACCCCAGTGTGCTCTGTTAAATTCATTCTGATGCATATCTTTCTTTTTTAGAAAAGATTTTTAAAAATATTTTATTCATTTATTCATGAGAGACACACAGAGAGAGGCAGAGACATAGGCAGAGGGAGAAGCAGGCTCTTCACGGGGAGCTCGATGTGGGACTTGATCTCTGGATCCTGGAATCACACCCTGAGCCAAAGGAAGATGCTCAGTCACTGAGCCACCCAGGTGTCCTGATGCACATCTTTCTTATTGGTATTTGAAGTGAGAATGCCAATAAATCCATACCTCTTACACGTGTATCTTCTTGTGGGGCAGTCAGAAAAGATTAGTAAGTCTGTGACAATCAGCAGTAATAGGAAAAGGATTATATTCAAGTAAAACGGTGATTTATATTTATTCTAATAATAGTTTTTACTTTTTAAGCACTGTCATCTTAATTTACTGATTTGTTTAGAACCATGTACAACCATTATTTGGAATTAATTTGGTTTTTTAAAAAATTTACATAAGAAGTTTTTTGTCCAGCAAAGGAAACAGTCAACAGAGCTAAAAGACAACCTATGAAATGGGAGAAGATATTTGCAAATGACAAAACAGATAAAGGGCTAGTAGTATCCAACATTTATAAAGAACTTATCCAGGGATGCCTGAGTGGCTCAGCAGTTGAGTGTATGTCTGCCTTTGGCTCAGGGCATGATCCCAGAGTCCCAGGATTGGGTCCCACATCGGGATCCCTGCATGGAGCCTGCTTCTTCCTCTGCCTGTGTCTCTGCCTCTCTCTCTGTGTCTCTCATGAATAAATAAATAAAATCTAAAAAAAAAAAAAACTTATCCACCTCAACACCCAAAAAACAAATAATCCATTCAAGAAATAGGCAGAAGACATGAACAAACATTTCTCCAAAGAAGACCTACAAAAGGGATCCCTGGGTGGCTCAGCAGTTTGGCGCCTGCCTTTGGCCCAGGGCACGGTCCTGGGGTCCCAGAATCGAGTCCCACATCGGGCTCCCGGCATGGAGCCTGCTTCTCCCTCCTCCTGTGTCTCTGCCTCTCTCTCTCTCTCATAATAATAAATATATAAATAAATAATAATAAATGTGTGTCTATCATAATAAATTAATAAATAAATAATCTTAAAAAAAAAAAGAAGACCTACAAATGGCCAACAGACACATGAAGAGTGCTCCACATCACTTGGCATCAGGGAAATACAAATCAAAACCACAGTGAGATACCACCTCACCAGTCAGAATGGCTAAAATAAACAAGTCAGGAAACAAATGTTGCAGAGGATGTGGAGAAAGGGGAACTCTCTTGCACTGTTGGTGGGAATGCAAGCTGTTGCAGTCACTCTGGGAAATAGTGTGGAGGTTCCTCAAGAAGCTAAAAATAGAGCTATCGCGTGACCCAGCAATAACGCTATTAGATATTTACCCCAAAAGATACCAATGTAATGATCCAACAGTGCACCTGCACCCCAATGTTCATAGCAGCAATGCCCACAATAGCCAAACTGGGAAAGAACCAAGATGCCCATTGAAAGATGAATGAATAAAGAAGATGTGGGGCAGCCCCGTGGCGCAGAGGTTTAGTGCCACCTGCAGCCCAGGGTGTGATCCTGGAGACCTGGGATGGAGTCCCACATCAGACTCCTTGCATGGAGCCTGTGTCTCTGCCTCTCTCTCTCTCTCTCTCTCTCTCTCTCTCTCTCTGTGTGTGTCTCTCATGAATAAATAAAATCTTTAAAAAATTAAAAAAAGAAGATGTGGTATATCTATACAATGGAATATTACTCATTCATCAGAAAGGATAAAATCTTAGCATTTACATCGACATGGATCAAACTGGAGCGTATTATGCTGAGTTAAATAAGTCAATCAGAGAAAGACAATTATACGGTTTCACTCATATGTATTATATAAGAAACAGCACAGAGGATCATAGGGGAAAGGAGGGAAAAACAGAGTGAGAAGAAATCAGAGAGGGAGACAAACCATGAGAGACTCTTAATGAAAGGAAACAAAATGAGGATTGCTGGAGGGATGTGGGTGGGGGGATGGGGTAACTGGATGATGGGCTTTAAGTAGGCCACGTGATGTGACGAGCACAGGGTGTTATAGGCAATTGATGACTTACTGAACTCTACATCTGAAACTAAGGATATGCTGGCTAATTGAATTTAAATAAAAAATTTAAAAAGTTTCTTGTATATTATTAAAGATTACTTAATTCAATTAGATTTTTATCTTGTATCAAATAAAATGGTAACTTAACAATCAAATTTGGATATTTCCCACATGTTGATAAATACTGTTCTAGGATTTAATCTCCAACTTTCTTGAAATAATGGTAGATCAAGGACAAAAATCTTTTAATATTCAGTTAATAATCTTATTACTTCATTTGAGGGAGGTTATATGTGCTTATGATCTGATTTTCTACAACAGATGTTAATTACTTTATTCATTTGACATCTATCCAAAATATCGATTAGATAAGGCAGACACTGCTAAGGATCCCCTACAACTGTTCTCTCCTTCTTCTTAATAATAAAATCCTTGAGTTTTAGATGGGCACACAGCTGCCCAGCTAGTGCTTGTACTGCACACTCTTCTGCAGATGTGGGGAGGCAACTAAATTCTAGACCACAAGAAGAGAGCAGCAGTGATGTGCACAATGTCTGGGTCATGTCCCTTAAAAAAGAAATTACTTGCTTCCATTTCCTGCCCACCCCCCCAATTCTTGTTAGAAGTTAGAATGTAGACATGAGGGAGACTTAAGATGGCTAAGGAGTAGGGGACCCTAATTTCATCTGGTCCCTGGAATTCAGTTAGATAGTTACCAAATCATTCTGAACATCTGTGAAATCAACCGGAGATCTGAGAAAAGAATTGCTACAATTCTACAAATAGAAAAGTGTCCACTTTTGGCAAGGTAGGAGGTTGTGCAGCTGTGAATCCGAGATCATATATCAGAAGGTAAACTGAGAGGAGGGAGCCTCCATAAGCTGGGTTCCAGAAAGTGTTATAAGCAACAGAGAGCAAAATCAGATCTTTTAGAAGTCTGTGTGAAAGGCGCTCAGGAGGCAAAGCAGGATGGAATCCAGGTGGGACAGCATGGTCTCAGGATCACCAGGGTCGCAAAAAAACAAGGGTGCAGCCTGGGTGGCTCAGCGGTTTAGCGCCACCTTCAGCCCAGGGCGTGATCCTGGAGACCCAGGATCGAGTCCCACGTCGGGCTCCCTGCATGGAGCCTGCTTCTCCCTCTGCCTGTGTCTCTGCCTCTCTCTGTCTCTCTCATGAATAAATAAATAAAATCTTAAAAAACAAAACAAAACAAGGGTGCCTGAGTGCAGTAGAGTTCCCAGGCATTGGGTGGGGAAAGCCAGTTGGAAGCAATAAGTCGACGCGCCCGCTCCGCCCGACGTTGCTGTGAACCGCGACCTGCTGCACGTCCCCTGCACGCTCGGGTGAGCACTCCCCCAGCGGGGGCCCAGCAAGAGGCAGAAGCATGGAGAGACACCCCCTCCCCTGGAGGAGCAGTGCAGGTCTTGGCCCCAGGATACCACGGAGCCTGGAGGCCTGAAGCAGGGTCCCGTGCCTGAGATAAAAACACTTGTTCACAGGCTCGGTGAACAGAGTGCTGACAGAATTAAGGGAGAAAGAGTGATTAATTGCGTTTCTGTGAGGGCTCACTGAAGAGTAAGGGGGTGAATTTTCAGTTCTAGGGCTAGAGATCAGGGAAGACCTGAGAATTAGGGCGACAAGGCCCTCCTGCACAAGGCGCCCGGGAACTTCCGGCTGATACCAAGTTTACAGATAATACAGAACTCTAAAGCTCAAGCTCTTGGGGAAAGAATTATATAGCATTCGTGGGTTTTTTTTCTCATTATTGTTTAGTCCTTCAGTTTTATATTTTATTTTTCTATTCAGCTATTTTCTTCTTTCATCAATCCCTTTTTAAAGTCTTTCCTAATTTTATTTTTATGCTTCTATTTCATATATATATATATTCATTTTTGGCTTCCCTTATTGTATTCAACTTCATTTGTGTGTGTGTATGTATATATTTTGGGATCTAGTTTCATCTTTCTAATTGATAAATAGTGTTATAGGATCTAGTTTCATCTAACAAAGAGAATAAAATAACCCCAGATCTAGTTTATTTTTCTGTTCTGTTCAACTTCTTGTTTGATTTTATTCTCATTTTTTTTCTTTTCTTACTTTTCTTTTTGGTTTCTTTCTCTTCTGATTTTTTTTTTAAGATTTTATTTATTTATGATAGACACAGAGAGAGAGGCAGAGACACAGGCAGAGGGAAAGGCAGGCTCCATGCAGAGAGCATGACGTGGGACTTGATCGCGGGGTTCTAGGATTGCGCCCTGGGCCAAAGGCAGGCGCTAAACCACTGAGCCACCCAGGGATCCCCACTTCTGATTTGTTTAGTGTGTATATTTCTGGTGTCGTTATTGCTATTTTTGTGTTTTTTCTCTTTCATCTCTTCTTTTCTGGCCATAATGATAAGATGGAAGAACTCACCCCCCAAAAGAGAATGAGTTAGTACTCAGGAGTTTAACCAGTAGGGATATAAGTAAGATATTGAAACTAGAATTGAAAACAATGACTATAAAGATACTAGCTGGGCTTGAATAAAGCATAGAAGACACTAAAGAATCCCTTACTGGAGAAATAAAAGAACTAAAATTGAATCAGTTCAAAAATAAAAAAGGCTATTAGTGAGATTCAATTTAAAAATGGGGGCTCTAACTGCTAGGATAAATGAGGCAGAGGAGAGAATCGGTGATAGAAGACAAAATGATGGAGAATAAAGAAGCTGAGAAAAAGAGAGATAAACAACTCCTGGATCGTAAGGGAGGATCCAAGAGATCAGCAGTGCCATACAGTGAAATAATACTAGAATAATTGGAGTCTCAGAGGAAGAGAAATGAGAAAGAGGCAGGAGGGTTATTTAACAAATTATAGCTGAGGACTTCCCTAATCAGGAAAGGAAATAGGCATTCAAGTCCAGGAGGCACAGAGAATCACTCCCCTCAAAATCAATAAAAATAGGTCAACACCTTGACACACAATAGTTAAGCTTGCAAACTTCAGTGATAAAGAGAATATCCTGAAAGCAACTTGGGATAACTTACAAGGGGAGAAATATAGGGCTAGAAAGCAAACCTATCCACAAAAATCTGGCAGGCTAGAAAGGGCTGGCATGATATATTCAAGGTGCTAAATGAGAAAAATATGCAGCTAAGAATACTTTATCCAGGGAACCCGTCATTGGGAATAGGAGAGATAAAGAGCTTTAAAGACAAGCAAAGACTAAAAGAATTTGTGATCACTAATCAGCAATGCAAGAAATATTTAAGGGAAGAGAGATCCCCAAAGTAACATGACCAGAAAGAAACAGAAACAATATAGAGACAGTGACTTTACAGGCAATGCAATAGGACTAAATTCTTATCTTTCAATAATTACTCTGAATGCAAATGGGCTAAATGCTCCAATCAAAAGACACAGGATATCAGATTGAATAAAAAAGCAAGACCTACAGACATGCTATCTGCAAGAGACTCATTCTAGACCCAAAGATACCTCCAGATTGAAAGCAAGGGGGTGGACAGCCAAACCATTTATCATGTTGATCGATATCAAAAGAAAGCTGGGGTGGCTATAGTTATATCAGGCAAATTAGATTTTAAACCAGAGTGTAATAAGAGATGAAGAGGGACACTATATTATAATGAAAGGGTCTAGGCAACAAAAAGATCTAGCAATTGTAAATATTTATGGCCCTAACATGGGAGCACCCAATTATATAAACCAATTAATAACAAAATTAAAGAAACATATTGATAATAATACAATAATAGTAGGGCACTTTAGCACCCCACTCACTGCAATGGACAGGTCATCTAAGCAAAAGATCAACAAGGAAACAAGGACTTTGAATGACACACTGGACCAAATGGACTTCACAGATATATTCAGAGTATTCCATCCTAAAGCAACAGAATACATATTCTTCTCAAGTGCACATGGAATAGAGCACATACTAAGTCCACAAATCAGGTCTCAACCAATACCAAAAGATTGGGATTATTCCCTGCATATTTTTGGACCACACTGCTTTGCAACTGGAACTCAATCACAAGAGGATTGTGGAAAGCACTCTAATATGTGGAGGCTAAAGAGCATCCTACTAAAGAATGAATTTCTTCTGAAGCTATTTCAAAAAGTAGAAATGAAAGGAAAACTTCCAAACTCATTCTATGAGGCCAGTATTACTAACATCCCCAAACCAGACAAAGACCCCATTAAAAAGGAGAATTACATACCAATATCCCTGATGAACCAAGATACTAACCAAAAGGATCCAACAGTACATTAATAGGACTATTCACCACGACCAACTGAGATTTATTCCTGGGCTCCAGGAGTGGTTCAACATCTACAAATTAATCAATGTGATACATACCACATTAATAAAAGTACGGATAAGAACCATATGATCCTCTCAATGGATGCAGAAAAAGCATTTGACAAAATATAGCATCCTTTCCTGGTAAAAACTCTCTGCAATATAGGGATAGAAAGAACATTCCTCAATTTCATAAAAGCCATATACAAAACCCCACAGAAAATATCATTTTCAATGGGAAGAAACTGAAAGCCTTCCCCCTAAGTTCAGGAACACGACAGGGTGTCCACTCTCACCACTGTTATTCAACATAGTACTAGAAGTCCTAACCTCAGCAATCAGACAACAAAAAGAAATAAAAGGCATTCAAATTGACAAGGAAGTCAAAGTCTTTGCAGATGATATGATACTCTGTTGAAAATTCAAAAGACTCCACCCCAAAACTGCTAGAACTCATATAGGATTTCAGCAACATGGCAGGATATAAAATCAATGCGCAGAAATGAATTGCATTTCTTTTTTTTTTTTAAGAGTTTATTTATTTATTCATGAGAGACACAGAGAGGGAGAGAGAGGCAGAGGCACAGGAAGAGGTAGAAGCAGGCTCCATGCAGAGAGCCTGATGTGGGACTTGATCCTGGGACTTCAGAATCACACCCTGGGCCAAAGGCTGGCGCTAAACCACTGAGCCACCTAGGGATCCCCATGAATTGCATTTCTATACATTAACAATGAGAAGAAGAAAGAAAGATTAAGGAGACAATCCCATTTGCAATTGCACCCCAAACCCATCAGATATCTAGGGGAAAACCAAAGTGGTAAAGTATCTGTACTCTGAAAAGTATAGAACACTTATGAATAAAATTGAGGAAGACACAAAGAAATGGAAAAACATTCCATGCTCATGAATTGGAAGAACATATATTGTTAAAATGTCCATACTACCCAGGACAATCTACTCAATCAATGCAATCCCTATGAAATATCGTCAACTTGTTCACAGAGCTGGAACAAATAATCCTAAAATTTGTATGGAATCAGGAAAGACACCGAATAGGCAGAGGAATGTTGAAAAAGAAAACCAAATCTGATGGCATCACAATGATGGACTTCAAGCTCTATTACAAAGCTGTGAACATCAGGACAGTATGCCACTGGCACAAAAACAGACACACAGATCAATGGAACAGAACAGAGAACCCAGAAATGGACCCTCAACTCTATAGTCAACTCATCTTCAAGAGAGCAGGAAAGAATATCCACTGGAAAAAAGGTAGTTTCTTCCACAAATGGTGTTGAGAAAATTGGACAGCCACATGCAGAAGAATGAAACTGGACCACTTTCTTACACGATATACAAAGATAAACTCAAAATGGATGAAAGACCTAAATGTGAGACAGGAATCCATCAAAATTCTGGAGGAGGATATAGGCAGCAACCTCTGTGACTTTTGCCACAGCAACTTCTTGCTAGATATGTCTCTAAAGGCAAGAAAAAAAAAAAAAAGCAAAAGTGAACTATTGGGACTTCATCAAGATCAGAAGTTTTGGGGATGCCTGGGTCACTCAGCGGTTGAGAGTCTGCCTTTGGCTTAGGCCATGATCCTGGGTCTGGGGATTGAGTCCCGCATAGGGCTCCCTGCGAGGAGCCTGCTTCTCCCTTTGTCTATGTCTCTGTCTCTCTCCCTGTGTCTCTCATGTATAAATAAATAAAATATTTTAAATAAAAGATCAAAAGCTTTTGTACAACAAAGGAAATAGTCAACAAAACTAAAAGACTACCTTCTGAATGGAGGAAGATATTTGCAAATGTCTTATCAGTTAAAGGGCTAGTACTCAATATCTATGAATAACTTATCAAACTCCACACTCAAAGAACAAATAATGCAATCAAGAAATGGACAGAAGACATGAATAGACATTTCTCCAAAGAAGACCTACACATGGCCAACAGGCACATGAAAAAATGCTCCACATCGCTTGACATCAGGGAAACACAAATCAAAACCACAATGAGATACCCACTCACACCTGTCAGAATAGCTGAAATGAACAAGTCAGGACACAAATGTTGAACAAATGTTGGCAAAGATGAGGAGAAAGGGGAATCCTCCTACATTGCTGGTGGGAATGCAAGCTTGTATAGCCACTCTGGAAAACAGTATGGAGATTTCAAAGAAGGTACAAATAGAGCTGCCCTGTGACCTAGCAATTGCACTATTAGGCATTTGCCCCAAAGATACAAATGTAATGATCCGACAGTGCACCTGCACCCCAATGTTCATAGCAGCAATGCCCACAATAGCCAAACTGGAGAATGTGCTCAGATGTCCCATGACAGATGAATGGATAAGGAAGATGTGGTATAAATACACAATGGAATATTACTGAGCCATCAGAAAGGATGAAATCTTAATATTTACATCATTGTGGACGGAATTGGAGAGTATTTTATTTTCTCTGACTGATGAAATAAACGAGTCAGAGGAAAACAATCATAATATGGTTTCACTCACATGTGAAACTTAAGAAACAAAACAGGATCATAGAGGAAAAGATGGAAAAATAAAATAAATGAAATCAGAGAGAGAGAAAGAGAGACAAACCATAAGAGACTCTTAACTGTCGGAAACAAACTCAGGATTGCTGGAGGAGGGGTGGTGGGTGGGGGATGGGGTAACTGAGTGATGGGCATTAAGGAGGGCACTTGATATAATGAACACTGGGTGTTATATGCAACTGATTAATTACTGAACTCTACATCTGAAACTAATGATACACTATATGTTAACTAATGGAATTTAAATAAATTAATAGGAAATAGACATGCAGATCAATGCAACAGAGTATAAAATCCCAAAGTAAACTCAAGGTTATATGGTCAATTCATCTTTAGAAACCAGGAAAGAATAAACGATGGGAAAGACTGTCTATTCAAAAAAAAGGTGTTGGAAAAACTGGATAACATGCAAAGGAATAAAACTGGACCACCCTCTTACACCATAGACAAAAACGAATTCAAAATGGATTAAAGACCCAAATGTGAGACCTGCAACCATAGAAGTCCTAGAAGAGAGTCCAGGCAATGCTGACCTCAGGCACATGAACATTTTTCTAGATATAACTCCTGAGGCAAGGACAACAAAAGCAAAAATGAATTATTAGGATTGCATCAAAATAGAAAGCTTCTGGGGCAGCCTGGGTGGCTCAGCAGTTTAGCGTCTGCCTTTGGCCCAGGTCGTGATCCTGTAGACCCGGGATCGAGTCCCATGTCAGGCTCCCTGCATGGAGCCTGCTTCTCCCTCTGCCTGTGTCTCTGCTTCTCTCTCTCTCAATCTCTCTCTCTCTCTCTCTCTGTGTCTCTCATGAATAAATAAATAAAAATCTTAAAAAAAAATAGAAAGCTTCTGCACATGAAGGAAACAATTAACAAAACTTAAAGGCAGCCTGCAGAATAGGAGAAGATATTTGCAAATGACATATCTGATAAGGGATTAGTATCTAAAATATATGAAGAACTTATATAATTAAACTCTTACAGTTAGAAAATGGACAGACACCTGAACAGACATGTTCCAAAGACGACATCCGGGGGCCAACAGACACATGAAAAGATGCTCAATACAGGGAAATACAAATCAAAACCACCATGAAAGATGACCTCTCACCTGTCTCAGAATGGCTAAAATCAAAAACCCAAGAAACAATAGGTGTTGATGAGGATGTGGAGAAAAAGGAACCCTTCTGCACTGTTAGTGGGAATGCAAACTACTGCAGCCACTATGGAAAACAGTATGGAAGTTTCTCAGAAAATTAAAAATAGAATTAACATATGATCCAGAATTCCACTGCTGGGTATTTACCCTGAGAAACTGAAGACATTAATTTGAAAAGATAAATGTATCCCTATGTTTATTGCAGCATCATTTACAATAGTCAAATTATGAAAGTAGTCCACGTGTCCATCGATAGAGGAATGTATTAACAAGATGTGGTATTTATACAATGGCATGTTAGTCAGCCATAAAAAGGAATAACATTTTGCCATTTGCAACAACATGGATGGATCAAGAGAGTATAATGCTGACCAAAATAAGTCAGAGAAAGACAAAGACCATATGATTTCATTCATGGAATTTGAGAAACAAAACAAATGAACAAGAGAAAAAGAGATAAACCAATGGAATATAAATGAGATATAAACATATAGTTATAACTATAGAAAACAAACTGATGGTTACCAGAGAGGAGGCGGGTCAGTGTTGATGGGTAAAATGGGTGAAGGGCATCAAGAGTACACTTAAAGCTGACAAGCAGTGAGTAATATATAGAATTGTTGAATCACTATATTATACACCTGAAAATAATATAACACTATGCTAATTATGCTGGAACTAAAATAAAAACAAAACAAAACAAAGATTAGTGAGTGGGTGTCCTTCACATATGTCTGAGGCACTTTTCCCACTGCTGTTTAAACTGAGTCAGAGGTGAGTGAGACTGCACACAAACTTTAAGAATGACTTCTTCATTTCCTAGAGTTGTGTGGCTTTCCTGAATACGATCCCTTTGGTTTTCCAAGCCAGGCACATGGGGAGCTCGTCTCTCCTGTGCAGGACCCAAGGTTTAGTGCCTGGTGTGGAGCTCAGAGCCCTTGTTTCTCAGCGAAGTTTTGTAATTTTGAGTTTCCACCATATTTTGGATTCTTGTTCCTGGGTTGGGTTTTTGGTTTGGGTTTTGGCAAGAGTGTCTCTGCCTCTCTTACCTGTTGTGATGCTGCCCTTTTATCCTCTGTTGTGGAGGCTGTTTTTTTGCAGAGGAGATTACTCCATATGTAGTTGTAAATCTGTTGGGTCCCTGGAAGGAGATGGGTCAGGCTCTTCTTAAGCTGCCATCTGGAATACATCCCCAGACACCATCTTTGATTACTGTTGCTTTGCAAGAAGTTTTGAAATTGAGATTTGGGGGTCCTACTACTTTGGACTCCTTTTTTAATTTGGCTATTTTAAGTCCCTTACATTTTCCTGTGAATTTATTTATTTTTTAAAAGATTTTTATTTATTTACTCATGAGAGACACACAGAGAGAGAGGCAGAGATACAGGGCAGAGAAAGAAGCAGGCCCCATGCAGGGAGCCCAATGCAGAACTCAATCCCTGGACTGCAGGATCACTCCCTGGGCCAAAGAAGGCGCTAAACTGCTGAGCCACCCAGGCTGCCCTTTCCTGTGACTTTAGAATCAGTTTGTCAGTTCTTAAAAAGGAGCTAGTTAGATATCTGACAGGGATTGTGTTGAACCTATAGATAGATTTGGGGAATATGGCCACTTTAGCGACATTAATTCATTTGATCCGTGACCATTTTTCCATTTACATAGATGTGTTTAAATTTCTTTCAATAATGTTTTATAGTTTTCAGATGATATGTTTTGCACTTCTTTTGTTAAATGTGTTCCTAGTATCTTATTCATATTGATGCTATTGTAAATGGAGTTGTTTTCTTAACATCAATGTTTGTTTATTGAAAGTGTATGGAAATATAACTGATATTTATATATTGACCTCATATCCTGCAACCTTGCTGAACTTGTTACTAAATCGTTATTAATTCTAATAGCTTTTTAGTTGGCTCTCTAGGATTTTCTAAGTACAAGATCATGTCATTTGCAAATAGAAATAATTTTACTTTTTTTTCCAATCAGGATGCACTTTATCTTATTTTCTCTCTATAACGTTGTTTAATAGAAGCACAATGTTTTTTTTTTAAGATTTTAATTATTATTAGAGAGAGAGAGGCAGAGACACAGGCAGAGGGAGAAGCAGGCTCCATGCAGGGAGCCTGATGTGGGACTTGATCCCAGGTCTCCAGGATCACACCCTGGGCTGCAGGCGGCACCAACCGCTGCGCCACCAGGGCTGCCCCAGAAGCACAATGTTTAATAGAAGTGCCGAGGGTGGGCATTCTTTTGATGTTGCAGATCTTAGCTAAAAAACAACCAGTTTTCACCATTAAGTAAGATGTTAGGTTAAGGGTTTCATAAATGCCTTTAATCAGATTGAGGAAATTCCCTTCTGTTACTAGGTTTCTTTGGTTTGTATAGTGAGAAGGTGTCTAATTTTGTCAAATGCTTCTTGTCCATCTGTTGAGATAAGTGTGTGGCTTTTGTTTTTTATTATGTTCATATAGTGTATTACATTGATTTATATGGCTATTAAATCAATCTTGAATTTCTGGAAGAAATTCAATGTAGTCATGACATGTAACTATATGTTGCTGGATTTGATTTGCTACATTTTGTTGAGGTGATATTTTATTTATTTATGTATTTATATATTTATTTATCATTTATATCCATAAGAGATATTGGTCATAGTTTTCTTATCTTGTGATATCTTGTCTGGTTTTGGTATCTGAATAACCCTAGTCTCATAGAATGCTTGTTCCCTACTCTCTTTTTTGTAAGGGTTTGTAAAGAATTGTTATTCTTTTAGCATTTGGTATAATTCACAAGCGAAGCCATTTGAAACTGGGCTTTTTTAAAGAATAGTGTTTGACAATAGACTCGATCTTCAACCTCGTTATAGGTAGAAGTGATTGCCCATTTCTTCTTGAGTCAACTTTCATATTTGTATCTTTTTATGAATTTGTCTATTTTATCTGGGTAAGTTAATTTCTGGCATCATATTGTCACAGAATTCTCTTTATTTCTGTGTGTTCAGGCACAATATCCCCTCTTTCATTGCTATCCTAGTAGCTTGAGGTTTCTTTCTTTCTTTTTTCTTTTTTTTTTTTTTTTTTTGAGTCTAGTTGAAGATTGGTCACTTTTGTTGATTTGTTTTAAAGAATCACATGTGATTTAAGTAGTTTATGTATTGTTATTTTGTTGTCTATTCTCTATTAGTTTCCACTATAATCTGTACTTTCCCCCTCCTTTTGCTTGTTTTTGGTTTAGTGTACTCCTTTTTCTTTGACTTAATGTGGAAGTTTAGGTAATTGATTGGAGATGTTGCTTTTTCATAAAGTGTATTTCCCTCTCAGCACTGTTTTAGTAGGACTCTGTAGGTTTTGGTATGCTCTGTCTTCATTTCTATTAATCTAAAAGTATTTTCTATTTTTTTATTTTTATATCTTTGACCCTTTGCTTATGTAGAAGTGTGTTAGTTATGCATATTCGTGAGTTTCCCAAAATTTTTCCAATTATTGATTTCTCATATCATGCCACTGTGATAACAGAGCATGAAAACAGAACATATTTTGTATTATTTTTACCCTGGTTTAGCATATGGTTTATCTTCAAGAAAGCTTCGTATGCATTTGAAAGAATGTATATTCTGTTGATGCGTGGAGTGTTGTATAAATGTCAGATTTATACTGTTGGTTTATAGGATGGTTCAAATCTTCCTTATGTTTTTCAATTTCTGTCAGTTTTGTTTTCATATGTTTGGTGGTGAGTTATTAGGTGAATGTATGTTTACAATTGTTTCATCTTCCTGATGACTTGACCCTTTTGTCATTATAAAATGATCCTCTTTATGTTTACTAACATTTTAAAAGTCCCTTTTGTTTACTAAGTGTATCCACTCTAGCTTTCTCATGGTTGTTTATCTGGCACAGCCTTTTCTGTTCTTTTAATTTTATCTATTTGTAATTGATTTTTGAGTGTGTCCACCACAGACTCCATAGTTGGATCTTGTTTTGTTTTCAGTCTAACAATCTGTGCTTTGATTGACTTATTTAAGCATTTACATGTAATGTTAATACTGACACAGGTGGATTTATGATGCCATTTTACTTTTTGTTTTTTTTTTCATGCCACCACTCATTCCACTTTTACTTATTAAGTGAATATTTTCATTATTTAATGATTTATCACTATACTTTGTAGTTATTTTTCTAAAAGGTGCTTTTTAAAAAAATATTTTATTTATTTACCCATGAGAGACACAGAGAGAGGCAGAGACACAGGCAGAGGGAGAAGCAGGCTCCATGCAGGGAGCCCGATGTGGGACTCGATCCCTGGACTCCAGGATCATGCCCTGAGCCAAAGGCAGATGCTCAACTGCTGAGCCACCCAGGTGTCCCCTAAAAGGTGCTTTTGCTTTTGCCACTTTTCTACATTCTCTTATTTTCTTTCTTTCTTCCTTTTTAATAAAGGTTTTATTTTAGGTAATCTCTGCACTCAACGTGCAGCTCCAGCTAATGACCCCAAGACCAAGAGTCGCACTCTCTACCAAGGGAGGCACCAAGCACCCCTATGTTTTCAATTTTGTGATTTCTTCTTTATATCATACATATAATATGTATTCAAATGCTATATATTTGCGTATTTACATCAAATCCTGGTTATGTTATATTTTATGTCTTAGGATTCCAATTTTTAGATTTCATAAACTTTTTTTTTACCACTAATTCTTTCTCATTACTCAATCGGTCTTTTTTTCTATTTGTACTTTACTATTCTTCTATGAGTTGCTCTTTTATTTTATGCAATTATTTGTGTAAACTTTTTGACACATAAGAAAAATTGATTTATCTAGAGAAATTTCTTTTTTAATAATTTCTTTTAAAAAATTAAATTAAATTAAAAAGTTTAAGTAAGCTATATGCCCAATATGAGGCTTAAATTCACAATCCCAAGATCAAGAGTTACCTGCCCTACCATTTACCACCAGCCAGCTACCCAGAAATTTGCTTCTTTCTTACAATTTTGGGGTCACCATCAATTCAGGACTATTATATATATATATATATTTTAAAGATTTTATTTATTCATGAGAGACACAGAAGGAGAGAGACGCAGAGACACAGGCAGAGAGAGAAGCAGGCTCCATGCAGGGTGCCTGATGTGGGACTCGATCCCGGGTCTCCAGGATCACACCCTGGGCTGAAGGTGGCGCTAAACTACTGAGCCACCAGGGCTTCCCAATTCAGGACTATTACAAACTAAACTAATGACATGAAGTTATTTTGGCCCAATGACCAATGGTGGAGCAAATTTGGACTACAGATCACAGAAGGATTAGTCAGTCTATGATTGCAAATGCTTTGAAATTGTTTTTGCTCACTTTTTGCTGGCTCAAGGGCAAATTTCCTTAGAGTACTCTTCTATTTGAAGTTAGATCAGATTTTGATATGTTTCATCCTTTTCTGAGGATATGAACCTGTTTCCCAGATTAGAGTTTCTCTGTTAGAAAGTACTAGTTGTTCAGATTTGCTTCTGTATTTATTGTGTTGTTTTGGTTGATTTGTGTGAAAACATTTACAGACTTGCAAGAATAGGGGAGAACCATATGTTTCATAACCTTCTCATATAATTATGGAAAGTCATCTTAGATAGTATATTAAAACTACAGAAATTGTACTTTCTCAAGTTATCTGCCAAGTGGCACTGGAAACAGTATCACTATGTCCTTCTCTGTTATACTAAAATCAACGGGCCCAACTTGTCACTGAATAGATCCTGTACTAATGCATGATTTTTTTTTTAACATAGTGTGTTGTTTCACTAGGTTATGTGGGTGTTCCAGTGTTGATTAGACAGGAATGAATTACCAGAAAGTCACATTTTTTAAAATTACCACAAATCCCAACAGAAATGTTTGTCAACACTGAGAAGGTGTCAAGCCTTTTGGTGGATCACAACTTTTCTAAAATTCTGATTATTATTTTGAAAGCTTACATTTTATTGAGGCTTCAAGTATTGTCGGCTATCAAATGTGAGTTGATTTTCATGAAAGGATAGGTTCAGTTTGTTTTCAGGAAACTGTCTTCCAAATATCCTAGTATAAATATTGCAAGTTTCTGTGTCATTCATTCCTTTAGTTAAAACAGCATTCTGGGGCAGCCCCCATGGTTTAGCAGTTTAGCGCCACTTTCAGGCCAGGGCTTGATCCTGGAGACCAGGGATGGAGTCCCGCATCTGGCTCCCTGCATGGAGCCTGCTTCTCCCTCTGCCTGTGTTTCTGCCTCTGTGTGTGTGTGTGTGTGTGTGTGTGTGTGTGTTTCTCATGAAAAAATAAATAAAATCTTTTTTAAAAACCCTAGCATTCTGTAAAAGAAGAAGAAGAAGAAAGAGAAGCAGCAGCAGCCAGTTAACCAGTTAAATTCATACAAATTTTATAAAAATATTTTCCTTGGAGCTTACAGATGTATCAGAAGTGCTGCACATGCACATAAAAGACATGTTTAAAATGTGGATTTGAGGGATGCCTCGGTGGCTCAGTGGTTGAGCGTCTGCCTTCGGCTCAGGGCGTGATCCCGCGGTCCTGGGATTGAGTCCCACATCAGGCTCCCTGCAAGGAGCCTGCTTCTCCCTCTGCCTCTGTTTTTTTTTTTTTTTTTTTTTTTTATGATAGGCACACAGTGAGAGAGAGAGAGAGAGGCAGAGACATAGGCAGAGGGAGAAGCAGGCCCCATGCACCGGGAGCCCGACGTGGGATTCGATCCCGGGTCTCCAGGATCGCGCCCTGGGTCAAAGGCAGGCGCTAAACCGCTGCGCCACCCAGGGATCCCTGCTTCTGTCTTTGACTCTCTGTCTGTGTCTCTCATGAATAAATAAATAAAATCTTTTAAAAACATGTGGATTTGAGAATAATTAGTAGAGATTATAATTTTTAATGCTTCAACTAGGATGTTTGAGTGATACTAGCTTGTTTTGTTTTTGTTTTCCATTGGGGTTTTATTTGCCAGTATGTATCACATCCCTAGGAAAAGAATCTCAGGATTTTCCCTCGTGTGTGTTTTCGTCTTGCTTTTTCCTGGTCTGTGATGCCAACGGGGTTGTCAGTACAATGAAACCAAACTGATGGGAAGGGAGCAGATTCTTCTGCCATTTCTGTAGATCTTTGAGTTGTGTATCTAGTCTGGGGGTGATCCCTCCACACGTGTTTGACCTGCCCCTGAGGTCACAACAGTTCCCCAGCTCCGTGATCATCAGTGATTTCAAATTCACCGATGAAACCCTGCCTTGTCATCAGCTAGAAACGGTACTATGACTTGGTGCATGACCTAATAAGACCAACCACTTGCCTCTCTTTTAGGCATTGCTAATGCCTTTGAAAGTGGGCACCTGGGTGCCTCAGTCCATTAAGTGTCTGCCCTTGGCTTAGGTCATGATCCCAGGGTCCTAAGTTCAAGCCTTGCATCTGGCTTCCTGCTCAGCGGGGAGCCTGCTCCTCCCTCTCTCTCTGTCTGCCACTCCCCCTGCTTGTGCTCTCAATCTCTCTCTCTTTCTCTGTCAAATAAATTCTTTTTAAAAAAAATTCTCTTGAGAGCATCTGCCAGAACATTCATGAATCACTATGACTGCATGAAAAGATGGCAGAAAACAGTGTTTTTGTTTCTTTCTGGAAGTAGGTAGTGGTGAAGAAGAGCTATTGCTATTTGCACCCATAACCTCCATTCTTGCTAAGTTTTACCTCAGTGAGAATGTCAACAAGTGAAAAGGCCAATAATGTCTAAGACTGTTACGAAAATAGTTCTAACCTCATGGACTGTGAAAGGGCCTCAGTGACGTCAGGTGTTCCACAGAGCACACTTGGAGAACTGCTGCTCTGAATAACCCTGTGGGAGTCTCCCAGCTGGTCCTACCCTGGCCTCCTCTTCACTTAGCAGAATCCGTTTCCTTGAGTTGCACATCCCGCCTCTGCAGACTCAGCTCTGAGGGTAGCCCTGAGTGCATCTAGAAGAGAACTCACCTCCTGGGAATGTAATGCAGGCGAGGGTCCTCAGTGTGGGAAGAGAGGTGGAGGGACAAGGATTTCCCTGTTGTAATTGGGGACAGTTTGTGCCTAAAGGCACCAGACCCATGAATAACCCTCTTTGATTTTGTGACACATCAGCTTTATATGTATTCACATCCCAGACAGAAATCTGATGTTGTTGTAAAAGAAATCATATTGGTCTTTTCGTTTTACATGTGTCTAATGCATCTGACTTGAGGCCCACAGGCAGAGCAGTGCCATCCAATAGAACATTCTGTGCAGAAGGAAGTGTTCTGTGCTCTGTGCAGTATGGTGGCCACAAACTACATGGCACTTAAAAGGTGGGTTGTGTGCTGACCAGCTGCATTTTTAAAAATTTTATTTAAATTCAATTAATTAACATATAGTATATTGATAGTTTCAGAGATAGAATTTAGTGATTCGTCAGTTGTATATAACACACAGTACTCATTACATCAAGTGCCCTCCTTAATGCCCATCACCCACCCTCTACCCGTCTCTTCTTTAGCAGCCCTCAGTTTGTTTCCTATAGTTCAATGTCTCTTATGGCTTGTCTCCCTCTCTGATTTCATCTTATTTTATGTTTCCCTCTTCTCTTGTGATTATCTCTTTTGTGATACCTTGTAATATCTCTTTCATATACTTGTCTTTCTCTGATTGACTTATTTCATTTAGCATGATATCCTCTAGTTCCATCCAAGTCCTTGCAAATGTCAAGATGTTATTCTTTTTGATGGTGGGGTAATATTCCATTTTATACACACACACACACACACACACACATATACATATACATATACATATCTCACTCTTCTTTATTCATTATCTTTTGGTGGACAGCTCAATTCTTCCCATATTCTGGCTACTGTGGACATTGCTACTGTAAACATAGGGGCACATGTGCCCCCTCAAATCACTATGATTGTATCTTTTGGATAAATTGCACTGAGTAGTGCAATTGCTGGGTCATAAGGTAGCTCTATTTTTAACTTTTTGAGGAATCTTCATATTGTTTTCCAGAGTGGCTGCACCAGCTTGCATTCCCACTAACAGTTTAAGAGGGTTCCTCTTTCTCTACTTCCTCCCCAATATCTATTGATTCTTGAGTTGTTCATTTTAGCCATTCTGACTGGTGTAAAGTGGTATCTTATTGTGGTTCTGGCTTGTATTTCTCTGATGATGAATAACGCTGATCATTGCGCATGTGTCTATTGGCCATTAGGATGTTTTCTTTGGAGAAATGTCTGTTCATATCTTCTGCCTATTTCTTGACTAGTTTGTTATTTGGGTGTTGAGTTTGATAAGTTCCTTATAGAGCTTGGATACTAGCCCTTTATCTGATAAGGTATTTGCAAACATCTTCTTCCATTCTGTAGGTTGTCTTTTAGTTTTGTCAACTTTTTTCTTCACTGTGCAGAAGATTTTTATCTTGATGAAGTCTCAATAGTTCATTTTTGCTTTTGTTTCCCTTGCCTTTGGAGACGTGTCTAGCCAGAAGTTGCTGTGGCTGAGGTCAAAGAGATTGCTGCCTGTGTTGTCTTCTAGATTTTGAGGGATTCCTCTCTCACATAGTTTTTTTTATCCATTTTGAATTTATTTTTGTGTATGGTGTAAGAAAATGTTCTAGTTTCATTCTTCTACATGTGGATGTCTAATTTTTCCAACATCGTTTGCTAAAAAACTGTCTTTTTTCCCTTGGATATTTTCCTGCTTAGTTGAAGATGAGTTGACCATAGAGTTTTCAGAATACAGATCTTTTACCTCTTTGGTTAGGTTTATTGCTAGGTATCTTGTGGGTTTTGGTGCAATTGTAAATGGTATCTATTCCTTAATTTCTCTTTCTTCTGTCTCATTGCTAGTGTATGGAAAGGCAACTGATTTCTCTGCACTGATTTTTATATCCTGCCACTTACTGAATTCCTATGAGTTCTAGCAATGTTGAGGTGGAATCCTCTGAGTTTCAACATAGAGTACCATGTCATCTGCAAAGAGTTAAACCTTGACTTTGATGGGGATCCCTGGGTGGCTCAGTGGTTTGGTGCCTGCCTTCGCCCAGGGCATAATCCTGGAGATCTGAGATCAAGTCCCATGTCAGGCTTCTGCATGGAGCCTGCTTCTTCCTCTACCTGTCTCTCTGCCTCTCTTTCTCTCTCTCTCTCTCTCTCTGTCTCTCATGAATAATAAATAAAAATCTTAAAAAAAGAGAAAGCTTTACTTCATCTTTGCTGATTTGGATGCCTTATTTCTTTTTGTTGTCTGATTGGTGAGGCTAGAACTTCTAGTACAATGGAGAGAGTGGGCACCCCTGGCATGTTTCTGACATTTTAGGAGAAAAGCTCTCAGTTTTTCCCTGTTGAGAATGATAGTCACTGTGGGCTTTTTGTATATGGCTTTTATGATATTGAGATATGTTCCTATATCTCTACACTGCAGAGAGTTTTAGTCAAGAGAGGAACTGTATTTTGTCACATACTTTTTCTGCATCTATTGAGCGAATCATTTGGTTCTTGTCCCTTCTTTTATTATGTAGTATATCACATTGATTGATTTTTGTGGATGTTGAACCACCCTGGCAGCCCAGGAATAAATGCCATTTGGTTTTGGTGAATACTCCTTTTAACATACCATTCGATCCTGTTGGCTACTATCTTGGTGAGAATTTTGGCTCCCGTGTTCAGGGTCTGTAATTCTCTTTTTTTGGGGGGGTCTTTGTCTAGTTTTGGGATCAGGGTAATGCTGGCCTCATAGAATGAGTTTGGAAGTTTTCCTTCCATTTCTGTTTTTTGAAATAACTTCAAAAGAGTAGGTATTAATTCTTTAAAAGTTAGGTAGAAGGGATCCCTGGGTGGTTCAGCGGTTAAGCATCTGCCTTTGGCCCAGGGTGTGATCCTGGAGTCCCAGGATCAAGTCCCACATCGGGCTCCCTGCACGGGGCCTGCTTCTTCTGCCTGTGTCTCTGCCTCTCTGTCTCATGAATAAATAAATAAAATCTTTAAAAAAATAAGTAAAAGTTAGGTAGAATTCCACTGGGAGGCCATCTGGCCCTGGAGTCTTGTTTGTTGGGAGATTTTGGATTACTGTTTCAATTTCCTTGCTGGTTATGGGTCTGTTCAAGGTTTCTATTTCTTCTTGTTTCAGTTTTGGTAGTTTATATGTTTCTAAGAATACATCCATTTCTTCCAGATTGCCTAATTTGTTGGGATATAGTTACTCATAAGATGTTCTCCTTTTTAAAATATTTTATTTATTTATGAATGAGAGACATAGAGAAAGATGCAGAGCCATAGGGAGAAGCAGGCTCCCTGCAGGGACCCCAATGTGGGACTTCATCCCAGGACCCCGGGATCATGACCTGAGCCAAAGGCAAATGCTCCACCACTGAACCACCCAGGCGCCCTGCTCACAATATGTTCTTATAATTGTTTATTTCTTTGGTGTTGGATCTCTTCTCTTTTATTTATGATTTTATTTATTTCAGCCCTTTCCTTTTTCTTTTTGATAAGTCTGGCTAAGGGTTTATCAATCTTATTAATTCTTTCAGAGAATCAGCTCCTAGTTTTGTTGATCTGTTCTGCTATTCTGCTGGTTTCTATTTCATTGATGCCTGGTCTAATCTTTATTATTTCTCTTCTCCAGCTTGGTTTAAGCTTTATTTACTGTTCTTTTTCCAGTTCCTTTAGGTGTAAGGTTAAGTTGTGTATTTGAGACTTTTCTTGTTTCTTTTTTAAAAAAATATTTTGTTTATTCATGAGAGACAGAGAGTGAGAGAGGCAGAGACACAGGCAGAGGGAGAAGCAGGCTCCTAGCAGGGAGCCCGATGTGGGACTTGATCCTGAGACTCCAGTTTCACGCCCTGAGCTGAAGGCAGATGCTCAACCTCTGAGCCACCCAGGCATCCCTTTTCTTATTTCTTGAGAAAGGCTTGTATTGCTATATACTTCCCTCTTAGGACCACCTTTGCTGCATCCCAAAGTTTTTGAACTGTCGTGTTTCCATTTTCATTTGTTTCCATGACTTTTTAAAAAAGTCTTTAATTTCCTGGTTGCCCCATTCATTCTTTAGTAGGATGCTCTTTAATGTATTTGTGTTCCTTGTATTTGTCTTCCTTCCAGATTATCTCTTGTGACTGAGCTCAAGTTTTAAAGTATCGTGCTCTGAAAATATGTAGGGAATAATTCCAATCTTTCGCTATCAGTTGAGACCTGATTTACGATCTATTCTGGAAAATATTCCACGTGTACTCAAGAAGAATGTGCTTTCTATTGCTTTAGGATGAAAGGCTCTGAATATATCTGTGAGTCCATCTGGTCCAGTGTGTCATTCAAAGCCCTTATTCCCTTGTTGATCTTCTGCTTAGATGATCTGTACCTTGTTGTGAATGGGGTATTGAAGTCCCTTGCTATTATTGTATTATTATCAATGAGTTTCTTTAATTTTGTTATTAATTGATTTATATAATTGGCTGCTCTGATTAGGGGCACAAATATTTACAATTGTTAGATCTTCTTGGATAGACCCTTTTTTATGATATAGTCTCCTTCATCTCTTATATAGTCTTTGCTTTAATGTCTAATTTGTCTGATATAAGGATTGCTACCTTAGCTTTCTTTTGGTGTCCATTAGTATGATATGGTTCTCCACCCCCTTACTTTCAATCTGGGGGTGTCTTTGGGTCTAAAATGAATGTCTTGTAGACATCTCTTATATATAGATTGGTCTTGTTTATCAAATCTGATACCCTGTGTCTTTTGGTGAGAGTACTTATTTCATTTACATTCATCATAATTATTGAGTTTATGAATTTATCACCATTGTATTACCTCTAAAGTCACTGTTTCTGTATATTATCTCTGTTCCTTTCTTGGCTTTGTTACTTTTGGGCTCTCTCTTTGTTCAATGGATCCCCTTTAATACTTTTTGCAGGGTTGGTTTAGTGGTCACAAATTCTTTTAGTTTCTCTTTGTTCTGGAAGCTCTTTATCTCTCCTTCTATTCTGAATGACAGTCTTGCTGGATAAAAAATTATTGACTGCATATTTTTTCTCATTTAGCCCCTTGAATATCTCATGCCAGCCCTTTCTAGTGTGCCAGGTCTCTGTGGATAGGTCTGCTGTCAGCCTTATGTATCTACCCTTGTAGATGAAGGAGTTCTTCTTCCATGCTGCTTTCAGGATTTTCTATTTGTCGTTGGAATGATACTATGATCCATATGGATCATAGCTATCATTCAGACAGTATATCTAGAACATTCTTAGTTTTCAAGATCCTCTTCAAAAAATACTGTGACATATAGATTATGTATATTAAATTTCTCTTCATATGGAAGTCATAGATTTGTCTATGTGGGTCTGAGACATTTCCTTAAAATACAGCATGAAAGAAAAAAATTAAAAAATACAGTATGAATATTTAATTAATGTACATTATAACAGTTAAATTGTACGGACATAACACATGATGTACCACATCAAGATCATAAGTGTTCAAAATGCCCATCACTGGAGCTAACTAATGTCTCTATTGCTTTGGTTGTCTTCTTGGTATTTGCATTCACTGGGAAAACATAAGCAGGCCCATAAGTCTTTGCTGAACCCAATGAGAAGATATATTGGACATACATCTATCAGTTACCTTGTAGGCCTTGTACATACTTGAAAATGTCATAAAGCAGAAGATGGACATCTGAGATTCCACTACCTTAGAATCTTTTTTACTTGTTTCTCCTGCCCATACTTTTACCCAAATTCAAACAGTTCTCTCTGTTTCCTTTCTTCACCCTTGAAACCCTCTGTTCTTCATTTCTACCAAGGTGAAAATACACATGTCCCAGGATCGAGTCCCACATCGGGCTCCCTGCATGGAGCCTGCTTCTCCCTCTGCCTATGTCTCTGCCTTTCTCTGTCTATCATGAATAAATAAATAATCTTTTAAAAAATATTTTTTAAAAATTTGGAAAAGAAGAAATGAACTATCAAACAAATATATGCTAATAAGGATACACAAACAAAAATGAGAATGTGGACTAAGAAATAGGAATAAAACTTAGAATCTATAAGCTTGTCAAAGGTGAAAGTAAGGGATGAGAGTGTCCATCAGAGAGTTGGGAAAAGGCAACATCATAGAAGTTGATGAGAGTGAAAACTGGCATAAAATTTGTAAAGGTGCTTCATAAAACATCTCTATAATTTAAGTGTGCTTATATTGTGACACAGACATTTTCTTTGAGGAGTTTATCCTAAGGAGATAATCACACATATTCTCGGGAATATATTTCAAAGATGTTTCTTGAATTGTGGTTTATAAAAACAAGGAACAGAGCTCAATCTAAATGCTATAATAAATATGGTAATGATAAATATAAATAGTGGAACACCTAGTCTGTCTCAAGGATTAGGACCATGTGATTTACACAGAGGGTCAAAGCTAATCATCCAAGCAGACTCATGAGATATCACATAGGGGATCCCTTTGTATAGATATGGAAACAGAGATTCGGAGAGAATGAGAAGGTGGAAGACCCAGGTTTCAATGCGACAGATTTGCTCTGAGATCTTGAAGATTTATCATTCATTGTGGTTATGACCGTGCACTCTGTGCAAGTGAACTGTTACAATGTTCCAGAATGTTCTGCCATAGGAAGCTGCTGGACTCAGAGCCTAGGAGGTCATTGAGGGGCAGTGTGACTCTCCTGCTCAAATCACACTAAAGCCCATCCACCAGTGTACATCTCGAAGCTTCCAGTGGCTTAGGATCAACTGGACTCTGGAGGCTACAACACAGACAAATCGTGAGCCCCTGGTAAATATGACACCGGCACTGTCATGTGGGAGATGAGCATGTAGCAGAATAGACAGAGGTAAATGTAAGTTGTGCCTGAGATGAGTGGTGTGTGGAAAAATACTGTGATATCATGAAAGCAGATAACCGGGAGACCTAGAAGATCCCCTAACACCAGTATGAATCATATCTGCAGTATATAAATAGGAAACAAACACATAACTATACACAGTGGTATACAATCATAGAACAGGGAACAGCTCTGGTAAATTGAAAATATGAGTATAGAAATGAATTATTTAGTTGATGCACTGGATGATTAACGTTGTCCTTCCCTGAAGCAGTACAATCAGGAAGGTGAAGGCATCAGGAGAGAAGACCTGTCTGTTTCTTAATCAAGTGATTCCAACAAGTTATAACACTATTTTTAAAAAGAATAGAGATTAGGAATTGATGCAAACAATATTTCAAGAATATTTCTCAGAGTTGACAGGATATACACACATGTTGAAAGACCTACTCAAATTCTTAACTGAAGTAGATGAGAAGAGACCCACACCAGGGACATCATGAAAAGTCAGAAGGTGGAAGAGCAGACACCCTGAAAACTCCAAGAGTCAACAACACAGATCACAGGTCTGGGGCCCCAAATACATGACATGAGGCCCCCAATTCCCAAGCCCTAACCCTAACCCTAACCCTAACCCTAACCCTAACCCTAACCCTAACCCTAACCAACTCTGCCCAGCACAGAGTCTCTCACATCACCGTGTGAATCAGGGTGAAGGCAGCCTGAAGCTCCACAGATGTTTATAGTTTCTGTTCTACTTTCCATGGTCCTTTCCACAGGACACCACTGCCAGTAGGCAAAGTGGGAATAATGACAGAGAAAAGCAAACAAGGGGAGCACATGGGACCCTGGCAACAGGGGGCCAGGACAAGAGAGGCACACATAAGGAGGTGAAAGGGGTATGGGTGTCAGCGCTGCCTCAGGTGTGTAGGCACCCCGTCCCCATGGGACAAGGCTGAGGGCTGCAGGCCAGGCGTCTGCACAGACATAAAGATAGGGGGAGAGTGGATGGGCTCGAAGATGTTCTTGAAGATTTCCCCAGTGGGAGCTGGGGAACGATTTAAAAGGAGCACAACAGAACTAAGCACATTAAGGGATAAAATATTTATTTATGGGGAAAATTTAAAACTGACTCAACAGGAAACTTAATCATAAGTCTACAAAATGCTCGGTTGTGACTAACATTTCATGGTCATAATAATGTAAACACTGCACACTGAGCTCATCAAAATTATCACGTTATTATATGAGAAAGATGGGAGTGTGTGAAAGAAGAGCCAATTCAATGAAGAAATCCCATAAACCTGAAGACCAGAGAACCAGTCTGAGAAGCAGGCTACTTAAAAGCACAGGAATGACTTGTACTCATCAGCAGGCACCCCTGCTTCTCCCATCGCCTCTCCCACATCCTGGGCAACCCCTAAACTACTGTCTTTCTCTGTAGATTTGCCTTTTATGGACATTTCTTAAAATGTCACCTTGATTTCTTCTTTGTCTTCCCATTTAGCCCCTTTCCCACTGCTCACCGTCTCTGCGCCCTGGGAGACCATCCTCCACCCACCACTTAGGGAGTGGACTCCTGTATCTCCAGATGCTCCTGTGCCTTCTGCCTGCCACTTGAGTTTGGCAAATGGGAAGCTCCAGCCGATTTACTCAGTAAGTAGTGTGTCCAGTGCTCACTCATCTGAGCAGCGTTGACATGTTCTGTGTGCTAATCCTTGGTTGCTAGCATGCGTGGCAAAGATTCCTCCCAATACATGGCCTGTCTTTCCATTTTCTTGATGACGTCTTTAGATGAACAGCACTTATTAGTCATAACTAATAACATAGAGGAAATCTTTTCTATTGCAAATGTCTTCCAAGTTCTGCTAACCAAGTTCTTTCTTTAAAAAAAAAAAAAGATTTTATTTATTTATTCATGAGAGACACAGAGAGAGATATGCAGAGACACAAGCAGAGGGAGAAGCAAGCTCCATGCAGGAAGCTCAACCTGAGACTCAATCCCAGATCTCCAGGATCATGTCCTGGGCTGAAGGTGGCGCTAAACAGCTGAGCCACCTGGGTGTCCCCAAGTTCTCTTTTTATCAGAATCATAAAGATCTTTTTCTGTAATCTTTTCTGAAATTTTATAGATTGTAATCTATTCGTTTTTGCATGTATATGGTGTGAAAAAAAGGTTCACATCTATTTTGTTGCTTCACAAATGGTCAGTAGTTGGTTCACTACTGAAAACTCCAGTAAACTGAAAAACTCCATCCTTTCTCCTCTCTCAAGTCCTATCTCTATCAACAATCCATATCCACATATATATGGGATTATTTCTAAATTCCTTAAGTGGTACACTGGTCTCCTTTTTCATCTCTGACAATTTTCTTCTGAATATCCTAGCTTTATAGTTTCTGTTGGATTAAATAAATCCATAAATGTTGTGTTCTGATCTGACTTCGAGAGTGTCTTTGCAACCATTGAACATTGAGAAGCACCTTTCCAAGTTCAACAAAAATGTTTCATCTTAGCTGGCAACATGCATGTCAGGTAACTAATGTTTTTGGCTGCTCTCGTGTGTCCTTAAATGACGGTATAAGTGCCATGAGTATTGATTTTCAGGTTAAAACAATTTTTAGCAAATAGGTGAATTTGTAAATATGCAACCTGCGAATGCTAAGGCACGACTATAAGTGCGTTGTTTGGCCCAACAGGTGATATGTCTGATGGATGCCAAGGGGCTGAGCATGAGTGGAGGGGAGTGCTCCTAGGTTCCATGGGAGCATGTGGAGACATTGAACAAATTAAAATCTCAATAAAAAAATCAAACCTCATATATAAAAATCTTGAATGGTTTTAAATTCTTAAAAATCCCAATGTAGATTGGCCCCATCGGAGTTCTTAAATTTGTTTATTTCTCCTTGTATCACTCCCTGAGGAGCATTCTGACAGCTTACTGTTGTGTAAACTGTTCACACTAAAACGACGTCCCAGGATTCGGGTAGGTCTTTGGTTTCACGTTTCATAGTAGGGAGATAGATGTTGGTCTTTCCAGACCCTAGTTCCAATATTTACCCCTTTTCCATGGAGCATCTGATTCCCGCCTCCTAACGCGTCTGCCCGATTTCCTCCTGTTCTCTGTATCTTCTCAGAGGCCAATCTGCTCAGAGAACCAAAGGAGAGAAAGAAGGAGTAAGTTATAGTGGGAGCACAAGAGGAAACACGTGGGGGGAAGAGGAGACTCAGAGGGCCGCGGAGAGGAGTGCTCGTGCTGAGCCCTCCCACTCGAGCACACACCCTCGGTCCCCTACACACCGCCCCGTGGACCCACCCCCTGGCCTCCACACACAGGCAGAGATCTCTGGGGGGTCTGTGCAGGGCTGCACTGCGTTGGCCCAGCCGCGGGAGAAGCAGAACTCCCCAGCCATCACCATCGCCCCCACAGAGGCCCCCTGGGGGAGAGGGAGTCACAGATGAAAGATGCCTCCTGTGGAAACATCCTGGAGGAATCAGACCCTTGTGAGGAGGGACTGCTCACCTTCTTCTAATTTCCTTTCTCACAAAGGCCTTGTCTGTATCCGAGTTTAAGGAACTTCGAGGACAAGTTCATGTGGCTGCCACCCTACCTGGCCGGGGCCGGGACACTGAGCAGGGGAACACCGCCTCACTACCAGGTGCCGAGGATTCCCACACCTACCTGCATGGGGTGCGCTCCAACCAGCGGCACCAGTGACCCCGTCCCCCTGATTTCCTGTGCCTTCATACCTGACATCTTCACCCCTCCTGTTGGGTGTCCCTCTACTCTGGGGTCTCCCCAGAACTACCCTCTGTCTCCTTCCAGGTGACCCGAGCAGGCAGGTTTGGCACCAAGGGCTTGGCTGTCATATTTGTGTCAGAAGAAGATGATGTGGGGATCCCTGGGTGGCTCAGCGATCTAGCGTCACCTTTGGCTCAGGCCGCGATCCTGGGGTCTCGGGATCGAGTCCCACATCGGGCTCCCAGCGTGGAGCCTGCTTCTCCCTCTGCCTGTGTCTCTGCCTCTCTCTCTCTCTGTCTCTCATGAATAAATAAATAAAAATTTTTAAAAAAGAAGAAAATGATGCCAAGATCGTCACTGAGGTGCAGGGAGGTGCTGAGGGTAGAGCAGTGAGCTGCCCAATGACACAGACACTTCCTCCTACAGTGAGGATGGGCCTCAGGCAACTGGCCCCTCAACTCTTCAGTCGATTTGTTCCTTAGCGTGTTTGTTCTGAACCATATGGTGCCTATACCGGGCACCCGAGGCATGAGGGGCCTCACAAGTTTCTGCCCCCGATCTTGGGATGTTTATTCCTATGTGGGGTCCCTCTTCTCTCTCATCCAATTATTCCTCTTTCTACACCCCGTGTCTCCCCTCTGACCCCACATCCCACACAAACACCCGTGTGTATAGGGTCTGAGTGTCTGCCAATCCACGCGGCCTCTTCACACCTCATTGTCCCTGTGTCACATTTCCTCTGCGGATGTGCGGCCACGGGAGAGGGCTCACCCGTCCTTCTGGGATGTGACACTCTGTTCAAGACACAGGCTGAGGGACACACTGCTGCCACCTGCCCTGGGACCCCCACCCCCACCCCATGGCTTTGCCCCTGTGGTGCGTCACCACCACTCCTGAAACCTCATTTCCTGATTTCTCAGAATTTTTCAAACAATATTAAAATGAACCATGCATGCGTCTGTGGTACCTGTAAGTGAGTTCGGGGTGAGGTTGGTTAGGGCATGATTCGGGGTTGATTCCTGTAAGGGCTTCGGGCTCATGTACCGGGCTGTGGAACCCAGGTCAGAGGGCAGTTGTGTGGTTTCCTTTTCTTCTAGACTCTTTGTCTTCCTTGGGGATCTTGGTCAGGCTGGCACCACGGACAAGACAAGAAGTGTTCTCTCCTTTTCAAGTTTGGAAGACTTTGGGAAGGATTGGTGTTGATTCTTCCTCAGTGTTTGGTAGAGTTCACCGCTAAAAGCATCTGACCAAGGGCATCTCTGTGGTTCGATTAGGGGTTTAATATTCTTACTAGTTATGGGTCTTGTCACGGCTGTTTCTTCATAATTACATCTTCGCAGGTTGCCTGTTCCTAGGGATTTGTTCATTTCATGTAGGTTTTCCAATTTTTTTCATGTATTCATGTTATTTCCCTAAGGCCTTTCCACACTCATTAACTGTAGGTTTTTAATTGTTAACCTATTGTACTTCACAAAATGTGTAGCTCTTAAGTTATGTAATTAAGAGAGGTTTTTCAAAGAATGGAAGGATTACCCAAATATCCCTGGCCATAAATAAAAATTGGTATGTTTTATAGATTAATCTTTCCAATTAGTTTCTTTAATTTTTTTTTATTTGGACATAGTTAACAGAAAGGTTGGTTAGTTTCAAGTGTAAAAGAGAACAACTCCACTTCTCTGCTTCCCGCAGTGTAGGTAACCCCATAGAATGGTGAGCCAGTACCACTGATGGCATTCCCTGTCTCTCTCTGCCTTTATTCCTAGGACTTCTTCATTCTAGAACCTCTACCGCGTGCTCTCCTTCACCCATTGCGCCTGTCCTCCCACCTGCTTGCCTCTGGCAATCACCCTGTTCTTGATATGTATAGATAGGAGTCTACTTTTGTATTTTTTACTCATTTGATTTGTTCTTTAGATTCCACGTATGAGTTAATCATAGGGTGTCTGTCTTTCTCAAGTCTGACTTGTTTCACTTGGCACACAAACCACATGTAGGTCCATCCCTGTTGTCACAGATGGCAAGATATTATCCTGATTTATGGCTGCAGAATATTCTATTGTGTGCATCCGTGCGAGTGTGTATATAACCAATCCTTCTTGTCCTCCTGTCTCTGGGTGGACACAGGGGGCACCCGTGTGGATTTGAAGAGCATCACATTCTCATCATTAGCCGGGATGAGCGCCCCCTGGTGTCCAGAGCCCTGTCCAGGTTCTAGGAGCTGAGAGAAACCCTGGAGAGGGCCTGGGAGGAGAGATGGCAGCTGGCTCGGGTCCTGGGTCCTGAGGCCGCACCTGGGGAGGACGGTAAGGGACCTGCCACCACCCTCTGCTCTCAGATGGATTCTGACTGAGAAGCCTGGGTGGGGTCTGCACTGAAAGTTAGGTGGAGATGTCAGAGCAGAAACCTGGGCATCAGAGTAGAGATGAAGAAGCTTCTGGGCAGCCCTGGGCTCCACAGGGGTCAGGCTCTGGGCTGTGGCAGGGGCTGCAGAAGAGGAGAGCTCAGGGGATTCTGAGGATTCTGTATCTCTCTGCAGCTCCTCTCTCTGGCCCCTCAGTGGTCAAACCAGGGAAATTCACTGAGTAGAGACTCTTTTTTGGACTCCTTCTTTCTAAATTTTTCAAAACTCAGTTAAACCAAAATCATTTCTTACACGACTCAGCAACTCACTGTCTACATCCTACTCCATGGTGTGGACGTGAGGACTGGGTTACAGGCCTGAGGTCCCAGCTCCCCGGGGCCTCCTGCCCCCTGAGAAGGTCCAAGAGGGGTCCCTTTGCTGGCCTCACCCCTGGTACCCAGAAGTCTCTCTCCCAGTGCAGGGATGGGGCAGAGCTGGGAGTGTACATCTGCTGGGAGTGCACTCCAGCCCCACATGGCCAAGAGTAAATCAGGGATTTCGTTTGACACCCCTCCACCCCAGGTACTGACCCCCATACCTGGGCAAAGTCCACAAGTACAACTAAGGCCCAGTCACCCTAAACATCCTTGTCCTGTTGACAGAACCCATGTGAGCACCCCAATCCCTGCTCCTCCCTGGCACCTCTCACACACTCAGCACCACCATCTGCCTGGAGTCCATCAGGACCAATGACTGACGTGAAGTCCTTTCCCTCCCCTGCATCAGTCACCCCGGCCCCCCAGGATCTCCTGCACTCTCACTCCACAAGGCTCTGCACACTCCTACCCTGCCTCCTCTCATGCCCCCTCCCCAGCTCCTGAACCCTCCACTGCACCCCAGGAATGCTCAGCTATGACCAGCAAATACCCAGGGTCCCCTCTCCTCACAGCTCTAACAGAATCCAGGTCCCCCTGAGGACCCGGATCCCCATGCAGTCCTCTCCCGTGGGGTATATCCTCTCCCATGGACCTGGCACCCCTGGGATGGGAGGTGGGTGAGCCTTTGGTACCTCCAAACCCAGCCCCCCTCTTCTCTCTGCTAATGATCTTGTTTCCTAAGTCACTGAACACACGGAACACATTAGAGGACAATTTTACAGATTTCTCCCACCATCTACTCATGTCCTAGCACCTGTACCCACTTGATGGGCCTTCCTGTCCTTTAGCACAGGTGACCCATCCAGTTGTGCGAGCCAGAGCCAGTCCCTCCGCTGCTGCCCAACACCTCATCCCTTCTTATCGACTTACAAGTCTTGGTCCAGAAGTTACTTCCCCGTTAACATTTTCCTCATTGGTGTTGGTCCTTAACTAGATCATTGTGGTGGCCGGGACAATACATGACCCTGACTCTCAGCTTGAGGGAGTGTAACTGAGCCATGACCTCGGCTGTGTGCTCTCAAATCTGACGCCATCTCTGCCCAGAGATGATACTTCCTATGGAATTCCTCCAGCCAATGCTTGGGAACAGCAAGGAAACTGAGGCAGGACTCTTCCTCTTCTGCAGGCTGACCTGGGCTCCGGACTCCCCGACACCCTGGTGAGCTTGCCTTACTCTGCACTGGGTCTAGGGTGCTTCCAGCCAACCTCCCTTCTCTCTCTCCTTCCCTCAGCTTCTGACTGGCATCAAGATCTGATGTCTCCCAGCCTTTCGGGCTCCTTCCCCATGTCTTCTCACAAGGGGTTCTCCTAACCAATCCAATTCCTGGTATTATCATGCTGTACTTGTGGCTGTTCACATGGGACACCAAAACACAAGTGGCATCAGGAATGGCCCAAGAATGGGGGCACAAAAGGGGATTTGGGACGAGATGAGCTCACGCACTGTCTGGCAGGACAGGAAGACACTATAGTGGGGATACAGCTTTCACCAAAATAGCCCAAAGTCCCTATGCTCATGTGCCTTGTGTTCTAGATGCTTCGCAAGAGTGAGATGGAGCCACTGGAGCATTTTCAGTGAAGACATGACACAACCTGACTCACATCAGCATGATCTCTGTCCCCGGTGGCCAGAGTGCCCTGGGTGGCAGATGTTGGGGTGGCAGCAGGGCCCCAAAGAGGAATGAGGGGGGTGGAGACGCAGGAGGAAAGGCCCTGAGGGATGAGAGACAGAGAGAAGAGCTGCAGGCACAGGTGGAGGGAGAGAAGCAGAGGTGAAGGTTCTACAGCAGTGGAATCCTCACGTTTAAATCCGTGGTTTTACAGATTTTTAATAAATCCCTATCTACAGGGCTTAGCAAGATGTTCGCATCTAGTACGTGCTACCCTGTGTGCGGCTGCCTGAAAAGCAATTGCCTCCTTATGATAATCAGATAATACATGTGCCCTTATCTTGGCCTTCCTTCCCACACGGGCAATGCGTGGACACGGGTGGGGGCCCGGTGACGGCCAGAACACTTGCCACTTCCAGGTGATCAACGCTTCTCCAGGCTTCCGGCTGAAACAGCAGCAACAGATGTGCGTCCGTGCCCTGAGGAGACGCCCGGAGGCGCACAGACAACCTGGGGCTCGGGAATGGAGGTAATCGGGGGCGCGGTCACTGATCTAGCGTTTGGGACAACCAAAGAGCTCTGCGAGGCTGAGCGCTGTGCTGTATGGTCCCCGTCTGTAGGAAGGGCCAAAGTCACCCCACAGATCAGACTGCCGCTGTTCAGGCGCTAGGAGGTTGTGCCAGCACGCCTGGGGTCAGCAGGAAGGACACGGGCCTCAGTGGGACTCGGTGGCTGCCGCCTCAGACACAGCTTCTCCAGGTAAAGAGAAAAGCCCTGTCTCTCCGTCTCTGTTCCCAGGGCAGCTGACTGTGTGCTGGCAGAGTCCCTGGGGATGCGTTTTCTCCTAGAAGAGTCCAGAAGGAGACAGGTAGGCGGTGGGAGGTAGGAGAGTCCAGTTCAGCGAGTATTCTGGAAAGGGCAGTGAGGACCAGGGGCAGAGTCCAGCCTGAGAGTCTCTCCCTAGTAGCGTCCTCAGAGCCCCTGGGCCAGGACTCAGGAAGACGGGGTGACAAAGTGGTCACCTGGTCACCGTGCAGGAGGAGAGGGGTCAGGGCAAAGTCCCGGGTCCCCGGATGGAGGGCAGCTGAGGTGTAGGGAAGCCCAGCGCTGGGGGTCCCCACCTCCCGGGGTTTGACGTCATCTCGCGGCCTGGCTCGGGTCCTCCTGCCTGGAGACTCCTGACGCGGTCCCGGCTCGCACTCCCATTGGGTGCGAGGTTTCCGGAGGAGCCAATCAGCGGTCCCGGGCCCCGGGTTCTAGAGTCCTCCGAGATCTGCGGGGACGCCGCTGCTCCTCCCACCCTGAGGGTCTGGGTCGTGGGCCCCCAGCGCTCGTCCTGCTGCGGTCGGGGGCCCTGGCCGCAACCCTGACCGGGCCGGGGAGTGCGGGCGGGAGCGGGGGGACCGCCCGGCGGGGACGCGGGACCCCGGCAAGGCGCCTCTCCGCCGCCCCCGGCCCCCGCGGCCAGGACCCCCGTCCCTCCCGCCTCCGCCCTGCTCCCCGCCCCCCCCCCCCGGCCGGCCCCCTTCGGCGCCCACAGGCTCCCATCCCTGAGCTATTTGAGCACCGCCGTGCCCCGGCCGGGCCGCGGGGACCGCGCTCCGTCGCCCCCGCGCCCCGCCCCCACTGCTCTGCGCCCTGCTCCCTCCTCTGCTCCCCTGGCCCAGCGGAGGGGGGGTCTCGGCCCGTCGGTGCTTGGTGTCCCTCGGAGCTGCTGCTCTCACTCCCTTGCTGAGGGTGAAACTCTGGATGTGTGGGGGCGCCCGGGTGACTTAGTCGTTGGAGGGAGAGACTGGAGGGAGAGACCTGCTCAGGTGGGGATCCCGGGGTTCTGGGGTGGAGGGGGGCTCCACACTAAGCTGGAAGTTGGCTTGAGATTCTCTCTGCCTCTCTCTCTCATATTTAAAAAAACCGGATGCGAATTTGTTTTCTTCCTTTCCTGCGGGGAGGGGTTGACGGGTTAATCTGAAAAGAGGATTCCTGAAGTCTGAGAGAGGAACTAAACAGAAGTCCTGGGAAACTTCCAGAGTCTGACCCTTGCTGTGCTGGGGGGGGCGGGGGGTGCATGGCAGGAGAACCTGTGAGGAGCCTGCATGGAGGGGACTGTGCCCAGCCTGTGCTCAGTGCATCCTGGGCTTTGACAGGGTCACTCTTCAGCTGGGTCATCGTAGCTGCTCCCTAGTCCCTGTCCCTCCAGTGGACCCTTGTCCCACCAGGTTTGGGATCACAGGGACTGGGACTCTCCTCCTCCAGGACCTTGTGCGGCAAGGGCTTCCCATGACCAGGGCAGCCTAGGCTCAGGTCTGGGTCAGGACCCAGCCCCCAAGTTTTCAGCGTCTATTTTTTCTTTGTTTCTTGGAGATTTTGGCCTGTTCTTCTTCTTGGGTACAAGGCCTGGTCTCATGCTGCCCAGCTGTCCCCCAGTCTGGGACAGCTGCAGGGGTCCTTCGGTCTCTTCTCGTGTCCACGAGGCCCAGTGAGTCCCTGCACAAAGGAGTCGCTGTGGAACTGCAAGATGACTTTTCAGGCCCATCCATCTCTTCACCTCCTTCTGGGGGCTGTTCTGGATCATTCTGTCCATCTTTGCCTCATATCTTTTAAAAAGCAGATTCTGGAGTTAGAGACAGGAGCGGATCAAGGATCCACTCCTTATTAGATTTCAGTTGGTTTCTATCTTCCTTGCTCACCTGCCCGGGCCCCCTGCCCCTGACTCTACTGAGCCTAGTTCTGGCTCCACTCCTAATTCATAGCACGATGAAGCAGAGTCTGAGGTGAATCCACATTTGTCTGGAATGCATGACCCATAAGCCTGGGTATCCCTTTTCTGAAGGGAGAACTGTAGTTGTTTCCTGTGCTGTGCAGGAGGGATGCTGTGGGAGGAGGACATGGGGACATCCTGGAGGAAAGTGGTCGCTGCCATGAGAACTGTGGCCTGGGCGTCATCTAGAAGAGACAGGTGCTCTATGCTGATCCTTTCCCCAAGTGGCAATTGAGTGCGAGACACAGGAACACTATTGAGGCATCTAGGACACCTCAGGGCAGCAAGAACAGGCTACATGTGCCCACCTGGTAGGGCACATCTTCTGGTAGTGAGGGGCGGACTGTGTGCTAGTAGCTAAGGAAGTGTGTGTGAGAGGTTGGGAAGTGCAGGGAGGAAGGGGACTCAGAGTGGACCTGTGTGGTGACAGGGAAGATGGCTACTTTACTATGGTGTAAGTGTGAGCCTCACTGAGAAGGTGACCTCTGAGAGATTTGAAGGAATTGTGTAAGAGGATGTCTGGGGGAAGTTATTTCCAGTCAGGGAACCTCCAGTGCACACGCTCTAGGGCACGAGTGTGTCCTGTATTCAAGGAAGGGTGAGGAGACCACTGGAGTAGAGAGCAGGGGAAATGAACATAGATGTCCAGGCCTTAGGATTAAAAGGGTTTCGGGGGGATCCCTGGGTGGCGCAGAGGTTTAGGCCTGCCTTTGCCCCAGGGCGCGATCCTGGAGACCCGGGATTGAATCCCATGTCGGGCTCCTGGTGCATGAAGCCTGCTTCTCCCTCTGCCTGTGTCTCTGCCTCTCTCTCTCTCTCTCTTTCTCTCTCTCTCTGTGTGTGTGACTATCATAAATAAATAAAAGTGTAAAAAAAAGGGTTTTAGGTTTTCTCTGTGTGACATGTCAAGTTGCCAGATGGTTTCGAATAGATGATCCACCTATAGGACTTCTCTTAGAAGCATCTTGTGTGCAGCTGTGCAGAATTGAGAGGTGCAGTTACTGGGGATGCCACTTCCAATAACATGGTAGACAAAGTATTAAGGCTTCCTTTCCCCTCAAAACAATGAAAAATGATAGAAAAGATATAATAAATATTCAAGAGTATAGTAGAACAATCAAGAGAATAATCATTTAGGCCATAATATAAATGTGGCAATAAGCCAAAGAGAAAAGCTGTTCTGATCCTTAGGGCATTTTTCAAATGTAGATAATCTTAGCTTGGTTTTTCAGGTTCATGAGCTTAGTAGACAAGAAATGATGCCCAGAGATTATTCATGTGAGGATCATGAAAGACCCCCTCCCTGAAAATCTGGGAAACAGGTTCATATCCTCAGAAAAGGATGAAACATATCAAAATCTGATCTAACTTCAAATAGAAGAGTACTCTAAGGAAATTTGCCCTTGAGCCAGCAAAAAGTGAGCAAACAACAATTTCAAAGCATTTGCAATCATAGACTGACTAATCCTTCTGTGATCTGTAGTCCAAATTTGCTCCACCATTGGTCATTGGGCCAAAATAACTTCATGTCATTAGTTTAGTTTGTAATAGTCCTGAATTGAGAAGCCCTGGTGGCTCAGTGGTTTAGCACCACCTTCAGCCCAGGGTGTGATCCTGGAGACCCGGGATCGAGTCCCACATCAGGCTCCCTGCATGGAGCCTGCTTCTCTCTCTGCCTGTGTCTCTGCATCTCTCTCCTTCTGTGTCTCTCATGAATAAATAAAATCCTTAAAATATATATATATAATAGTCCTGAATTGATGGTGACCCCAAAATTGTAAGAAAGAAGCAAATTTCTGGGTAGCTGGCTGGTGGTAAATGGTAGGGCAGGTAACTCTTGATCTTGGGATTGTGAATTTAAGCCTCATATTGGGCATATAGCTTACTTAAACTTTTTAATTTAATTTAATTTTTTAAAAGAAATTATTAAAAAAGAAATTTCTCTAGATAAATCAATTTTTCTTATGTGTCAAAAAGTTTACACAAATAATTGCATAAAATAAAAGAGCAACTCATAGAAGAATAGTAAAGTACAAATAGAAAAAAAGACTGACTGAGTAATGAGAAAGAATTAGTGGTAAAAAAAAAGTTTATGAAATCTAAAAATTGGAATCCTAAGACATAAAATATAACATAACCAGGATTTGATGTAAATACGCAAATATATAGCATTTGAATACATATTATATGTATGATATAAAGAAGAAATCACAAAATTGAAAACATAGGGGTGCTTGGTGCCTCCCTTGGTAGAGAGTGCGACTCTTGGTCTTGGGGTCATTAGCTGGAGCTGCACGTTGAGTGCAGAGATTACCTAAAATAAAACCTTTATTAAAAAGGAAGAAAGAAAGAAAATAAGAGAATGTAGAAAAGTGGCAAAAGCAAAAGCACCTTTTAGGGGACACCTGGGTGGCTCAGCAGTTGAGCATCTGCCTTTGGCTCAGGGCATGATCCTGGAGTCCAGGGATCGAGTCCCACATCGGGCTCCCTGCATGGAGCCTGCTTCTCCCTCTGCCTGTGTCTCTGCCTCTCTCTGTGTCTCTCATGGGTAAATAAATAAAATATTTTTTTTAAAAAGCACCTTTTAGAAAAATAACTACAAAGTATAGTGATAAATCATTAAATAATGAAAATATTCACTTAATAAGTAAAAGTGGAATGAGTGGTGGCATGAAAAAAAAAACAAAAAGTAAAATGGCATCATAAATCCACCTGTGTCAGTATTAACATTACATGTAAATGCTTAAATAAGTCAATCAAAGCACAGATTGTTAGACTGAAAACAAAACAAGATCCAACTATGGAGTCTGTGGTGGACACACTCAAAAATCAATTACAAATAGATAAAATTAAAAGAACAGAAAAGGCTGTGCCAGATAAACAACCATGAGAAAGCTAGAGTGGATACACTTAGTAAACAAAAGGGACTTTTAAAATGTTAGTAAACATAAAGAGGATCATTTTATAATGACAAAAGGGTCAAGTCATCAGGAAGATGAAACAATTGTAAACATACATTCACCTAATAACTCACCACCAAACATATGAAAACAAAACTGACAGAAATTGAAAAACATAAGGAAGATTTGAACCATCCTATAAACCAACAGTATAAATCTGACATTTATACAACACTCCACGCATCAACAGAATATACATTCTTTCAAATGCATACGAAGCTTTCTTGAAGATAAACCATATGCTAAACCAGGGTAAAAATAATACAAAATATGTTCTGTTTTCATGCTCTGTTATCACAGTGGCATGATATGAGAAATCAATAATTGGAAAAATTTTGGGAAACTCACGAATATGCATAACTAACACACTTCTACATAAGCAAAGGGTCAAAGATATAAAAATAAAAAAATAGAAAATACTTTTAGATTAATAGAAATGAAGACAGAGCATACCAAAACCTACAGAGTCCTACTAAAACAGTGCTGAGAGGGAAATACACTTTATGAAAAAGCAACATCTCCAATCAATTACCTAAACTTCCACATTAAGTCAAAGAAAAAGGAGTACACTAAACCAAAAACAAGCAAAAGGAGGGGGAAAGTACAGATTATAGTGGAAACTAATAGAGAATAGACAACAAAATAACAATACATAAACTACTTAAATCACATGTGATTCTTTAAAACAAATCAACAAAAGTGACCAATCTTCAACTAGACTCAAAAAAAAAAAGAAAAAAGAAAGAAAGAAACCTCAAGCTACTAGGATAGCAATGAAAGAGGGGATATTGTGCCTGAACACACAGAAATAAAGAGAATTCTGTGACAGTATGATGCCAGAAATTAACTTACCCAGATAAAATAGACAAATTCATAAAAAGATACAAATGTGAAAGTTGACTCAAGAAGAAATGGACAATCACTGTCGGCGGCCCTGGCCGTGACCCCGACCGGGCGGGTGAGTGCGGGCGGGAGCGAGGGGACCGGCGGGCGGGGACGCGGGACCCCGGGAAGCCGCCTCTCCGCCGCCCCCCCCCCCCCCCCCCCCGGGCATCTCCCCCTGGGCCCCGGGCCCCGCGGCGGGAGGGGGTCGGGCGGGGTCTCAGCCCCTCGGCTCCGCAGGCTCCCACTCCCTGAGGTATGTCTACACCTCCGTGTCCCGGCCCGGCCGCGGGGACCCCCGCTTCATCGCCGTCGGCTACGTGGACGACACGCAGTTCGTGCGGTTCGACAGCGACTCGGCCACGGGGAGGATGGAGCCGCGGGCGCGGTGGGTGGAGCAGGAGGGGCCGGAGTATTGGGACCGGGAGACGCGGATCGCCAGGGACACCGCACAGAGGTACCGAGTGCACCTGGACACCCTGCGCGGCTACTACAGCCAGAGCGAGGCCGGTGAGCGACGCGGGCCCGGGGCCAGGGCACGACCCCCATCCCCACCGACCGGCCGGGGTCGCCCGAGTGTCCGGTCCGGGCGTCACCCCGAGTCCGAGGTCCCCGCCCCTCCCCCTCGTCCCCGTCCCGAACCCGCGGGAACTCCCGGGAGGTTTTACTTTCTCTTTGGACTGAGTGGCGGCCTGTCGGGGCGGGGCCAGGGTCTCACACCCGCCAGACCATGTACGGCTGTGACCTGGGGCCCGGCGGGCGCCTCCTCCGCGGGTACAGGCAGGTCGCCTACGACGGCGCCGATTACCTGGCCCTGAACGAGGACCTGCGCTCCTGGACCGCGGCGGACACGGCGGCGCAGATCACCCGGCGCAAGAGTGAGGCGGCAGGTGCTGCAGAGCACCTGAGGAACTACCTGGAGATGACGTGCGTGGAGGGGCTGGGGAAGTACCTGGAGATGGGGAAGGAGACGCTGCTGCGCGCAGGTACCTGGGCGCGGGCCTCCCCGATCTCGCCTCCACTAGGGAGGGCTTCCCACCAGGAAGGGAATATGGACTCAGGGTCAGAACAGCGCCCCTCCCACGGCTGGGGAGAGGGGATCCGCCTGGGTGTTGATAGTCCTACTAGGGTGACTCACCCAGAGGCCGCTTTTCTCTAAGGACAATGGAGCAATCCAGGGTCTCCGGGGAGACAGGTGGAGGCAGGAGAAGCAGGTGAAGACCATCCTGAGATAACCATCAGCGGTGTCCTTTGACCTGGCAGCTGGGTGGGAACCATGACTTTCCCTCAAGGCCTTCTTCAGTGAAAACATATTTGGAGCTTGAACTGGGAGTTTTCTCCTTCAGCCTCCACCACGGTCAGGACCGTGTGTGCTCTCCACCTTAGACCTGCAGTCTCCCACCTTGGGCTCTCTCCTGATTCTAGAACTTCTAAAGATTAGGACAACCCAAAGGCTAGGTTGGTGACTGGGCTTTGTGCTTCTTCCAAGTGAACCAACTGCCCTGTCCACCCTAGGATGGTCACACAAATGCAGTCTCAGTGGACCACACAGTTAGCCAAAGTGTGGGTTTTCCAATTCTTCTTCCTCAGAACCCCCCAGCACACGTGTGACCCGCCACCCCGTCTCTGACCATGAGGTCACCCTGAGGTGCTGGGCGCTGGGCTTCTACCCTGCGGAGATCACCCTGACCTGGCAGCGGGATGGGGAGGACCAGACCCAGGACACAGAGCTTGTGGACACCAGGCCTGCAGGAGATGGGACCTTCCAGAAGTGGGCGGCCGTGGTGGTGCCCTCTGGACAGGAGCAGAGATACACGTGCCACGTGCAGCATGAGGGGCTGGCGGAGCCTGTCACGCGGAGATGGGGTAAGGAGGACCTCAGGGTAGAGCTTCTACTCAGGGCAAGTGGAGCTCTTCTGGAGAATTTCAGCAGAGTCAGGACTCAAGCCAGAGGCTGGGCCCTCATCCTCCCTCCCCTTTCCAGAGCCTTCCCCTCTGTCCAGCATTCTCATCTTCAGCATTGCTGCTCTGGTTCTCGTGGTGCTGGGGTGATTGGAGCTGTGATCTGGAGGAAGCAGCGCTAGGGTAGGGAACCGACTGAATACTCTGTGTTTTCCTGTCCTGTTGGGGGGTTTCCTAGGGAGCCGCTGTCCTGCCTTGTTTTTTGTTTTTGTTTTTGTTTTTGTTTTTTAATGGATCAGTTGTTTAATTAGGTTCTTTGTAAGAAATATAGAACACCAATTTGTGAGGGTTAACTCCATTTGTGAGAGAAAACACGGAGCGGAGGTAGCCCTGAAGTTGAGGAACAGCTTTGATTTTTGGCAGAATTTGCGAGTTCACAGCTTTCTGATCAACCTTGCACACTCTGTAATCTTGTATTTTCCTTCTCTGTGTCAAAAGTCTCTCTTTCCTGGTGTCTGGGTTTACGCAGCTGCTTCTTCTTGAAATAAGGCTCAGTGAGATGTTTGGGGATTTTCACACTGCTCTTATCAATTTTGGTAGAAGTGGCAATGACAAATTTCTGGTGTGTTCTACGCAGAGGAACTCGGTTGAGGGCCAGAGGGCCAGTCACAAGTAGGAAGCCACTGCTCAGTTGCTTCAGGAAAACTACCCTGTTGCCTCTGTGGCGCCCAGTGAGGATGATCAAAATGGTCCCAGGAGTGATGCTAGCTCGCAACTTTCTCACATGCTGACTGAAAGTTTTTTTGCCATGGCTCAACAACTTTCGAGGCACATCTTCAGTAGGATAATACCTAGGAAAAAAAAATAAAAAAAATAAAAATAAAAAAAAGGATAATACCTAGGCATTTTGCGAAGTTTAACCACTCAGGTACCACCATTCTTATTACCACCAACTGGTTTTGTAATAGTAGCTAGAATTTTCTCCTTTTTCTTTTCAACCCTGGATTTAGCTGCTGAATACTTCCTCTTGTACATGGCTTTTCTGGAATACGTAGCCGATTGGGAATATCTGCCAATTCCTCTAACTAGGACAGGGTTTCAGCTGCAGTGGGGCTTCCCCTTCTTTAGCGTTTTAGCCTTGAGGTTACCCTTCTTTGCCTTGCCATCAGCATCAGCCTTCTTGGCTTCAGGTTTCTTCTCCTTAGTATCCGGCTTCTTGGCTTTTTCGCCCTCCATCTTGCAAGATGGAAAAGAGCTGTCCTGCCTTGTTCACAGGAGGTGCCGTCCATACGCGGTTACTCTCTCACACTGGAGCTGTGTACTCACACTCACTGTGCAGCAAACACTTGGGAAAATGAAGGCCAGAGTTTCGCCTTGGTGATTCTGGTGACGGGGACTGATTCCCAGCCGTCACAGGACAGAGTGGAAGGCCCCTGCTGAGGACAGACCTCCAGCAAGTCAGGTGGTCCAGTGACCCCTCACCTCATGTCATGTCCCCTGACCCTGACCTGGGCGGTCAGTCAGAATTCTGCAGACTCACTCTGCACCAGGACTGGGAGCTTCCTCGAGGATCTCCTGGCCCAGCCCTGTGCCCGGCCTATCACATGATGTTTTCTTCCCACAGGAGGAAAAGGACCAGGCTACTCTCATGCTACATGTGAGTATGGACAGGGTGATCCTGAGACCCTGGGGGAGTGTAGACAGGACCCCATGGGGAGCTCACCCCCACAGCTCCTCCTTTAGTCTCACCTCTTGTGAGCTCTGACCACATCCTGTTTATTCTCCTCTAGGCGATGACAGTGCCCAGGTTTCTGATGTGTCTCTCACAGCTCCTAGAGGTGAGACCCCAGAGACCCTGAAGTGGGGAGGGTTGGGGCCCTGGGGACCTGATGAGCCCAATGGGGACTGTTGAGAATGTCAGCACTTATGTGACTGACCTCAGTTTGTACTTGATTGTTTTCCACAGTGTGAGACCAGCTGCCCTGTGAGCACTGAGCAACGCAAGATGTGTTCACATCTCATGTGATGACATCAACAACCCTGGCTTTTCTCTGCAAACAGTGTCAGGATGTGCCTGTGTCCCTAAAAGCATAATGTGAGGAGGTGGGGAGATTGGCCCACCCTGCCCACCATGACCTGTCCCTAATCTGATGTGCACTCTCTTCTCTGATGTGCTTTCCTGTCCAGCAGAGGCAGGGCTGGACCATCTCCATCCCTGTCTTTGTTTCATGTTGGGCTGAGTGCTAATGCCTTACTTTTCTATTCAAAATGAGAATCCAGGGCAGCCCAGGTGGCTCAGTGGTTTGGCGCCACCTGTGGCCCAGGGTGTGATCCTGGGGACCCAGGATCGAGTCCCACATCGGGCTCCTTGCGTGGAGCCTGCTTCTCCCTCTGCCTGTGTCTCTGCCTCTCTGTGTGTGTCTCTCATTAATAAATAAATAAAATCTTTAAAAAAAAGAGTCGGACTCTTGATCTCAGGCTCATGAGTTCAAGCCCCATGTGGAGCTCCACGCTGGGCATGAAGCCCACTTGAATAAAAATTAAATTAAAAAAAAGATTTCTGTGTAATCAGGCTGGTTGAGGGGAGATAAAAACAGAAAGTTGGAGTTTTGTGTTTGGGCAAAAACAAGGTGATGCATGGGACAGGGAAAGAATGGGGTGTGTGGGGCCTGGGGTCCTTCAGTTGATTCCACCACTGCTGGGTGACCATCATGGCAGGCATCGGATTTCTCACTCTGGAACCTAATCTACTTATAAGCTGTCCTTTAGGTGCCTGGGTGGCTCAGCAGTTGAGCATCTGCCTTTGGCTCAGGTTGTGATCCCAGGGTCCCAGGATCAAGTCCCACATCGGGCTCCCCACAGGGAGCCTGCTTCTCCCTCTGCCTGTGTCTCTGTCTCTCTCTGTGTCTCCCATCAATAAATAAATAAAATCTTGAAATATTAAGCTGGCCTTTGGTCTTAGACAGACTGGGATGATTAGTCCCCTGCCGCACACTGAGGGGCTGAGACCAGGTCACAACTAGAGCAAAGGGCCATGCAATTCTGCAGATGTTCCTGTTGTCCTCTGGGGTGGCCCTCCCAGAGGGAACACCAGTTTTGATTCCTTAGGGTAGAAATGATTGCCTCATATATCATTGAGGCATTTACTGGAGAAAGAATACAAAAGTCATGTGTCAATTTTTCAAATTCCTGCTTTAAATTGTGATGTCCTAAACAAATTATTTCAGCAAACTAATTTTAATAGGATTTCCTCAGATCCTGAGCTAGCTTAGTGCGTGAAATATATCAGGAATTCAACCAGAGGGAGGGCTCTTGTCTGGGAGGGTTCCATGTGGGAGGTGGGAGAGAGGTGGTGGCAGTGGCAGTCTCAGGGTTCAGAGGGTGGACAGATAGCCTCAGGCTTAGGGTCTCAAGAACCCCCTGTACCTCATTTAAAAGAAGACTGCAACAGGTTCTCCTTGCATTGCCTGGTTAGTCCCTGCTAGGATTGGGGCCAGAAGGCCCTGGCAGCCTCAGCCAAGCTGCGCTTGGGGAGGAGCTGTGATTCCAGGTGCAGGTGGCCAAGTGCAAGTGCTCCAAGAAGAAGCAGGGAAGGCCAAGTACAGCCTGGCCGCCTGGGTCAGGGTGAGCGTGGAGGGCAAGGACAGGCCTCTGTGAGCATGGGGTGCTCCTGAGTCAGGTCAAATATAGACCCCACTGTAGTCCACTTCTTCTAGACTGAGACTGGTGGTCACCTGAGCACTCTGATGAGCCTTCCACTTAGGAGCTGCTGGCTTAGGGCTAGGGAGGGAAGGAGGCTGAGCTGCAGGTGGGGTCAGTGCTTGTGGTTGAGAGGTCTCGGTGCTCAGGTGTTTATGCAAATGGGAGCCTGACAGGGAGAGAAGAAGCAGTGTTTGTAACCACTGTCTGGCCTGGAGGAACAGGCCACAGGGACATGTCTCTCAGGGGCCATGTTCTCTGTCAGTGGACAGTTGGGACCAAGAAGGCATTGAGTTTCTGCTCCAGGGTGTTGTCCTTGTTCCTGGGACCCTTTTCTGCTCCTGTCCAGTAGGTGGTGGAAGCAGGGCCAGCTAGTGATGCTGAGGCATCACAGTGGGGAGAGCAGCAAGGGCTGGTAAAGGGGTGAGAGAGAGACAACAGCAAGGGTTTATCCTCCTTCAGAGAAAGTCAGAGCTGAGTTTGGAGTAACTGAAGTAGTTCTGAGCATGTGCAAAACAATATTTTGCACAAATTGAGCTCTATGGGTTTCTCTTTTCCCCAAAATCTTGGTAGCCTTCAAGACCTGGATCAACACCAGGTAGCACCAACAAGCCATGATGGCAGCAACCAGCATTTACCAGGCTCAGTGTACTCCCCACTGAGAGCCAGCACCACTTGCAGCTCTGTGAGGGAGCCCTCTGGAATATTCTGGACTATTCAGATCTCCAGATGACTGTAGCCCCAGCCCATATCACATGGAGCAGAAGAGCTGCCAGTTGAGCCTAGCTGACCCACACAATGAGAATTAAAAGGTGGTTGCTTTATTCGGAGATTGTTTTGTTACCTAGCAATAGGTCACAGGCATATATATCACATAGTGTCATGTACAAGTATTATTATGTTTTGTTTATTGTCTGTCTTTCCTATGAGATTATAAACATTAGGAGAACATGTGCTGTGTCTATGTCATTAAATGATTACCAGACTTAACATACAGACTGGCATAGAGACATCCACTGAATATAGTTGGGGGAATGAATGAATGAACGAATAAAAGAATGAATGAATAAATGTTGTGGGTAGAATTCCCTGAAGTTGGCCTTGAGGCTAGAAAGTGGTAATCTTATGGGTAGTTGGTGAGGGGGTTCCTTTATGATGTGTGTGTGCCCATGTGCATGTACCTGCATGTGTTCCTAGGTGAGTTTAATGCCGCCTGTTGGTCCTGGTTGCCCAAGAAAGCAACCAAGACTGCACAGTGCTTCCTGCACTCATACGTCAACCAGATGGGCACTGCAGACAGGCAGCACCTAACCACCAGATGCCTCTGAGATGTCGTGGGCTCAGGAAAGGGCTATAGCCACGTTGTAGGTCATTGACTCAGCTGCAGGGCTCAAAGCCCTAGGGAGCTCCCAGCTGGCCCCCCTCAAATCCCTCAGTCAGCCATCATGGTAGATATGAGATTTGAGTTGGGTGGTAGAACTTCTGTTCAGGTGTTAAGGGTTGCAAACAGTGGGACCTGAGGTGGTCAAGACTGAAAATTCTGGCACTGACATCACTGAGGGATGTATCCCAAGCTCCAGCATCAGAGGCAGCAGCTGGAACAAGTGACAGATGTGGGACCCAGGAAATTTAACAAAAATCCCCTACCCCTGGACAAGCAGAGCAGGACTAACTCAATTTTGTGCTGCACCCGCCACCTTCTGTATCGCCCCCACATGACCTGCTTATTACTTAGGGCGCTGCCCCACCCTAGTCAAGCTGCTGGGCACACCCTAATAGGAAATCGGCTCAGTGATAGGCCAGTTCAAATGGATACTCTAGGGTAAAATGTAATTCAATCGGCCACCTGCGTGTGGACCCACATGACTGTGCAACTTTCTGCGTATCCTATTGGCCACTGGCCCCTATAAAGCTGCTACGCCTCTTAGTCTCAGGGTCCAAGTCCCTGCTCCGCTGTGTCGGGTATACTTGGACGCAAGCTCGAGCTTGCAAATAAACCCTCATGCGCTTGCATCGGTGTCGGCTCCTTGGTGGTTTCTCGAATTCGCGATCTTGGGCACAACAACAGGGACTTGTGGGTCCAGTGTCCTCCTCACAGAAAGTGGTGGAGTGCATATTGGAGCACCCAGCATGTTTATGGGGCTGGTTGCAGATCTGTGTGGCCACAGGGCTGAGGACAAAAGCCTGAGTTCCCCTTTTGCCTGCTCAGCCAGGACCCCCTCAGGGTCTCCCTGGGCTACTGCACCAGGATAGGCCTCTACATAGAGGGGGCACGCCTCTCCAGTCAGTTTTGGCTTATAAAGTGTTTCCCCAAATCTACACTAACATTGATGTTTCCTCCTCATTGAGTAACCAGGGACTGTGGCCTTAGGGAAGAGAGTGGTCTCCAGGCCATAACAGTTGGTTCCCAGAATCTCACTGAACACCACTGTAGGGGCAGGAGGGGTGGGGATGTAGAAAGTAGCCACACACACATGCTCAGGGAAAGTGTGGACTCAAAAACAACATGAGAAGAGCTGAAGTGCACACCTAAAACTGATTTCTGGCACACGGTCTATAGCAATCAACTATCAAAACAAACAATAAACCTGCTGATGGGGAGAATCTGATTTTCAGAGTTACCACATTAGGAGACTGAGAACACCAGTTTTCAACAACAGCAAAACACAAAATATGCAAAGCCAGGAAAATACGACTCACTCAAAGTAAAATCAAACATCAAATGTCCCTGTGGAAGATCAGATAGTGGACTAATACTTTAAATCAACTGCCTATAAGATGCTCAGAGAATTACACAAAAACTCAAGTAAATGAGGTATGAATAAAATAAAATATTAACAAAGAGATATAAGACAAAAAGAAACTAACATCCAGCGCTGACATAAACAATAACTGAAAAAAAAATGTACTGGAGGTATTTAAGAGCAGATTCCAGCCAGCAGAAGAAAGAATATCTGACCTTGAACACAGGACAATTGAAATAAATGATCACATCCAAGGAGCAGAATGAAGAAATACTGAAGAAAAATGAGGACAGCCTAGAAGAGAACTGAGACCATAAAGGGAACAATCTATGCATTTTGGGGAGTCCCAGACAGAAAAGAGAGAAGAAGGTAGGAGAGATTATTTGAAGAAATAATGACTGAAAAGTTCCTCAAATTGATGAGAAATGAATATAAACACTGAAGAAGAATAACAAATTCCACTTAGGGTGATATCCACACCGAGACATATTATAATCAAAATGTTGAAAGCCAAAGGCAAAGAGTCTTGAAAACAGAAAAGGAGAAGTGATTCATCACAGACAAGGGTTCCTGTAAAAAAATTAGCAGATTTGTCATCAGAAATCCTAGAAGCCGGGCAGCCTGGGTGGCTCAGCGTTTTAGTGAAGACATACTGATATACTCAATGTGCTGAAAGAAAAGCACTCAATCAGGAATCTTATATCTGCAAAACAGATCTGAAAAGTGAGGGAGAAATTAGGACCTTCTCCAGTGAACAAAAGGCTGAATGAGTTCATCACCACTGTACTTGCCTGGCAAGACCAGCTACAGAGAATCCTACAGGATGGAAGGACACTGGACAGTCACTTGAAGCCACATGAAGACTTACAGGGCTAATGAAGGGAAGTAAATGAGCAATTATAAATGTAGTATTAGTGTGACTCTGATTTGTAACTCCACTTTTTGTTTCCTACATGATTTAAAAGACCGATATATGAAAAAACAACTACTTGCTTAAAAGCCATATTCTAGTAACTTTGAATTATAACTCCACTATTTGTTTTCAACTTATTTTGACAGACTAATGCATAAAAACAATTATTAGTCTATGTTTTTGGACACTGTGTAAAGATGTAATATTCTGAAATCAATCACTACAAGGGGATGGGATGGAGCTGTAGAAAATGACACTTTTTGTCTGTTATTGAAAATAAGCTTGTAGAAATACACAGTTAGGGTGCTGGAATTTTAGGATGTGTAATATAACCCGCATGGTAAACACAAAAACAGTATCTCCAGTAATATAACCCCCATGGTAAACACAAAAACAGTATCTATGGAATATACATGCAAAAGGAAATGAGAAGGGAGTTAAACCATTCTACTAAATAAACTAAACAAATACTAAAACAATTCTGGAAAAAATTTTAAAGATTTTGTTTATTTATTCATGAGAGACACAGAGAGAGAGGCAGAGACATAGGCAGAGGGAGAGAAGCAGGCTCCCTGTGGTGTGGGACTCGATCCCAGGACCCCAGGATCACAACACAAGCCAAAGGCAGATGCTCAATGCCTGAGCCACCCAGGTGTCCCAGGGACAACATAATTAAAAGACATATAGACAATAGGTAAATAACAGAATAATGGGAACATGCCCTTCCTTATTCAGCAAAATTACTTTGAATGTAAATGAATTAAACACACCAATCAAAGGATAAAGGTGGCAGAATGGTGACAGAAAGATGATCTAACTCTATGTTGTTGAAAGGAGGCTCATTTTATCTAAAATCACAAATAGTTTGACAGGAAAGGATGGAAAAAGGAATCCCATGCACATAGTAGCCAAATGAGAACAAGAGTGTTTGTACTAATATCTGACAAAATTGACTTTAAATCAAAGTTTAGAAGAGACAAAAGAGAACGGTATATATTAATACAAGTTTCAATAGAGCAAGAAGATATAAAAATTATAAACTTCTAGCATTAATAACAGATCAACAAAATCTATGAAGCAAAACTTGATAGAATGAAAGGCAGAAGTAGAGAGACCCGCAGTAACAGCTGGAGAATTCATTATCACATTCTGAGTGGGATAGAGCAACCAGCAGAAGAAAAGTTAGGGAACAGAGGGCTTGAGCAATGTAATAAACCAGCTAGATCTGACACACATATACAGAACACTCTACCCACACATAACAGAATACACATTCTCCTCCAGCGCACATGGGACACTCACTGTCCAGGATGCAGCCTATGTTAGACCACAGATGAAGACTCAAACAGAATTGAAAGGATATCACATAAACTATGTTTTCCAAGCACCGTGGGGGCGGGGGGGTGCCGTTAGAAATCGAAAACAAAAGGAAAACTAGAATTAAACACACTCTTAACAAATGGGCCAAAAGAAATCACAAGTAAAATATTTAAGAAATATTTAAGTCGGTGACCAACTCCTGCCTTAGAGGGTTCTGCTGGCCCTTTGGTTCCCCACTGCCTTCCTCCCTCCAGGAGAGCTAGTCTTGCGGTGGCAGGCGGAGGGGAGCAGAGAGAGGTGAACAAAGAGAAGGAAGACCTGGCTGCATGTGGGTGGTGTCTGTGGTGACAGAAGGGGAGGTGGAGGAGCAGTGGCAGTGTGGGTCGCACCTTGAGGGGGAAGAACAGCACGTGGGCAAGGGCTCTCTCCCCACCCTTTCCTCCAGCCCCTCAGGTGCAGAAGATGAGTAAGCTCTCCTTTAGTGACCTATGTGGCCTATGTGGCTCCTGTCTGTCTTTCCCTGGGAAAATGACTTCAAATTAGCATTTTTACCACCTGATCCAACTTACACAATGATGTGTGATGAATGTAGAAACTGCTAGACTTAGGGATGCCTGGGTGGCTCAGTGGTTGAGCGTCTGCCTTTGGCTCAGGGTGTGATCCCCGGTAGGGGATCAAGTCCCACATCAGGCTCCCTGGATGGAGCCTGCTTCTCCCTCTCTCTGTGCCTCTGCCTCTGTCTGTGTCCCTCATGAATAAATTAATAAAAAAATTTTTTTAAAAAGAAAAAGAAACTGGTGGACTTCACACCAATCAGAATAAGCAGACTGGTAGTATTCTTCTAGAGAAAAAGATGCTATTGAGTGTTTCATGACTAGAACCAGTAAAGGCACCAGAATTGCCTGCATGTTTGTACTTTGTCCACCCAATGCCAAGTACACTTAACTCTTCGCACACAGAAATGATCTTGATCTTGGTCAGATGAGCAGCTTTTACATAGGACTGGGATCACAGACCAATTGTACTATACTGTGTAAGTGTTGGGAACCTGTTGAAGAAAAACCTCTATGCAGATACAGGAGCTGCTTGGCTTACTCTTAGCGCAAAATATGGTATTTTCCCTGAAAATGTGATCATATGTGGCCAAAGTAGAAGGACAGAACATCTGTGGATCCTGCTGCTTGGTGTCAGAGTGCTACAGCACTCTTCATTCTCCTTTGACCACGGGATGGGAATCACTCTTCCTGACACTTGGAAGACCTACAGTTTTGTTTTGTTTTTTTAAGACCTACAGGTTTTTTTTTTTAATTTTTATTTATTTATGATAGTCACAGAGAGAGAGAGAGAGGCAGAGACACAGGCAGAGGGAGAAGCAGGCTCCATGCACCGGGAGCCTGATGTGGGATTCGATCCCGGGTCTCCAGGATCGCGCCCTGGGCCAAAGGCAGGCGCCAAACCGCTGCGCCACCCAGGGATCCCTAGACCTACAGTTTTGATGCACTCCCAAACATTGACAAAATCTCTAAGATAACAGCTCCTGTGCTAATAATTCAGGAGACTGAAGGTGAAGTCAGTGACTTTTCACATGGCTTCGCATTCTTTGAGCTTTGCCAAGGTTTGAAGGGGCAGGTCACAATGATGTGGAACTTTATGGACGGTACCTTGAAAGGCTGAAACCTTTGAGTCACAGGAACTGCTAAATTTGTAAAATAGTCTCCAAATTTGCATATTGGGTTTTCTGTTCTTGCTGAACTGTGCTCTTCGGTAAATAACATAAAATCTGAAGGTTGGGATCCCTGGGTGGCGCAGTGGTTTGGCGCTTGCCTTTGGCCCAGGGCGCGATACTGGAGACCCGGGATCAAATCCCACATCAGGCTCCCGGTGCATGGAGCCTGCTTCTCCCTCTGCCTATGTCTCTGCCTCTCTCTCTCTCTCTCTCTGTGACTATCATAAATAAATAAAAATAAAAAAAAAAATTAAAAAAAATATCTGAAGGTTTTGTTTGCCAATCATGTCAGTTGCCTTCATAAATGTACAGGAAATGACTTGTTAACAGACTTAATGAAGGTTTTAATTACCAGAACCAGAAACTGGAAAGAATACTATTATGCAGTCAGGCTTCTAATATATTTTTTCTAAGAATGTTCTTTAAACATCAAAGTGAGTACAGTATGACATTTTAATTCTATAAAATCGAATGCTGTAAAAGTATTGCCAAATGCTTTTGCATATCAGAAACAAGTTTATACATATTTTTAAAACATCTCAATGTAATAAATTTTATCCAGGTATACAAATATAATAGTCTTTCGATGGAAAATGGTATATCTAAAACAATTCAGGTACTTATGATAAAATACACTGTATGGAAACATGCAAATTTACTAGAGATGACCTTAACCCTATTGTACAGGGATGGAGGTTTGAATGGTTATTTTATTGTAAAATACATTGAACTTTCTGTATTCCCTAGTTATCATACATTTCCTCCCATAAAAAAAAAGATGTAAGTCTTTATTTTTATGCCATCTATTAATTTGCCATCTAGTTACCTTATAAATGAGAAAACTGATACCATTGAATTTTAACTAGTTCTGATTTATAGATTTGGTCCTGTGAGGCAACTACTCAAAATTCTCATTTTTGTTATGTAAAGGCATTTAGAGCTTCAAAAATGATTTTGTAGGGCAGCCCCGGTGGTGCAGCGGTTTAGAGCCACCTGCAGCCCGGGTTGTGATCCTGGAGACCTGGGATCGAGTCCCATGTTGGGCAGCCTGCCTGGAGCCTGTGTCTCTGCCTCTCTCTCATTCTCTCTGAATAAATAAATAAATAAAAAAAATTTTTTTTTAAAAAAAAGAATGATTTTGTAAGCAATGCTGTTTTAAATTTTGACAAATCTCACAGAATTCAGTACTCTGCATTATGAGACCACCTGAGAGTGTTAGATATTCTTCAAGACCACAAACAGGCTGGCTATATGGTCATTTTTCACTTGGGCTATTTTTAATAGGACCTATGATTTAGATTCCTATCTGAGAATTTCATGGATTCACTCCTGGATGCAGGACATAAGAGAACATGTAATTCATAACTTTCGTACTTACTGATATGGTAAAAAAAACAAAGCTCACATGTAAAAATTAAGTTGCCTTTCCTTGAATGAATCCTGACTGAATAAAACAAAGAAAGGAAAAGAAGTGTCTGCAGTCTAATTTGTGTTCCAGAAGACTCGTGTACTAAGTTTATGGGGAAAACTGGAATAACCCCCACATAAAAATAAATAGGCAAATAGCAAAATTGTGATTTAATCCCAAAATGTAAGACAGTACAGCAGTAAAAATGAGTGAACTACACTAACACATTAGGGATAAGTTACCTGCATGTAACAACGATTCACAGAAGACATGTAGTTGTGTTTACTGTACAAGGAGGTAAAACAGGCAAAAAACAATAATATTGGCTTTGGGCACAGAAACACTTATTGTAAAATCGTTAGAGCACTCAAAGGAGTGGTTAGCCACGAATTTTTGGACAGAGGTTACACCTGGGGTACGGCACTGGGGAGTGGCCCATGGGGCTTCATGTTTCTTGTCCCAATTGGTGGTGTGTGCCCAGGTTTGCTGTTTCAGATCTTCTGAAACTGGCATTTTTCAAACTGGAGTTGTTTAATATTCCAGGTTCATTGTTTTTAAGGAAATTAAAAATGAGATATCAAACTTCATTTCAAGGATACTTGGTAATCCATGCAAATTGGATCAAAGCACAAACTGTTCACACTGGAATAGAGTCACAGTCAATTATCCTGAGCCATGTTAGAGAGGATACAGAAAGTCATAACAAGAGTTTTGGCTAGAATAGGTCATTTGATCTTTTTCTCGCTGGCACCGTCTATTGTTTTCTGATATACAATGTTCAATGTGGTGTGCAAGGCAATTCTATCTTGTGAAGGATTTGATGTGTCACATTAACCTCCCATTCAACTGGATTCAATACATTCAGAGAATGAAAAGCATATTGTTGCTCAATATAAATTAAACTGGAAATCATTCAATGGAATAACCACTGATGAAATAGCAAATACAAATGGAAATGACACCAAATAGAACTGTGTAAAAAATTTTAGTGCATTGTGACAGTGCTTTTTTGAAGTTTGTTACTGCCTAAATCTCTTCTACTAAATTTCACTGAAAACAACCATAGAGAGAGATGTTAAATATTATAAATGTTAACTTTATATAAACTTCTCATTGTTACTTTCCAAAGAGAAATTTGAAGCATTCAAGGAAAATAATTGGGTGAAAGAAGCATTTGATTTACAAAATTCTGAAATAATATTTAGTTTTGATTCTGGTTTTAACAGGTTCACAAATTCTTTGACAACAATCCTCCTTTCCAGATATGGATCTTAATGTCCTCCTCCTGAGTGTGGACTTGCACTGAATGATTCACTTCTAACTGATAGAAAAGGCTGATGTGATGGTGTGTGACCCAGGTCTAGGAACATAAAACACATTGCAGCTTCTACCTGGCTCTTTCTCTCTCTTTTTGTCTGTCTGTCTCTCTGTTTCTGTCTCTGTCTCTCTCTCTCTCTCTCTGGTTACTTGCACTGGGGGAAGAAGCTACCTAGTTATTAGCTACCTAATGGAAAAGTCCACACAGCTAGGAACTGAGGCCCCCTGGGACCATCTGGGAAGGAAATGAGGCCTCTTCCTCATTTCCTCATTTTCCTCAACAGCCATGTGAGGGAGCCTTATGTCCTAGGAATCCCTCAGCCCCAGGCAAGCCATCAGATGATGCAGTCCTGTCTGACAACTTGACTGCAACCCAGAGAGAGGCCCTGAGACAGAAGCACTCAGGTAAGCCTCTCCTGGATTCCTGACCCTGGGAAACTGTGGGACACAAAATATATTTGTTGTTCTGAGCTTCTATTCTCTGGATAATTTGTGAGGCACCAGTACATAACTATTATAGAGTCCAAAGAAGAGAATAAAGTATTGCACTTTAATTTCGATTGGCTCTAAATTAACTATGATATTAAACATCATCTATTGGTTTTAAGATTTAAGAAGAATATCTATGTCTAAGGGAACAGAATGCATATTATCATCATTCACAACAATCTATTTATTTGGAGTTTGATTTCTGACGGTAAACCAATTAAACAAAAGGAAGAAGCAGGCTGTCCTAGGCAGATGCTAAGATGGCCTGCCATAACTAACCTCTGGTTATTCATATTCTCCCAGTTGTTGGATCAAACACTAATCCAGGTGCTAGTGTGAAAGGACTTTGCATATGCAGTGAAGGTTCAGATCAGCTGCATTTAAAACAGGAGGATTGGGCAGCTGGGGGGGCTCAGCAGTTTAGCACCACCTTAAGCCCAGGGTATGATCCTGGAGACCCAGGATCCAGTCCCATGTCGGGCTCCCTGCATGGAGCCTGCTTCTCCCTCTGCCTGTGTCTCTGCCTCTGTGTGTGTGTGTATCTCATGAATAAATAAATAAAATCTTTTTAAAATATAAATAAATAAACGAAACAGAAGAATTATCCCAAGTAGTCCTGACCTAATCAGGTGAGCCCTTAATAGCACAGGGTGCTTCCTGAGTGAAGGGACTGGAAGAGTAAGCAGGATTCATTGTGAGTGGGGGCTTTACGATGGAAGGGGCTCCCGGCAAGCAATGCTGGTGGCCACAGGAGCTAAGAACAGCATCCCACTGACAGCGTGCCAGGTTGGAGACTGCCGACCTCCAACTACAAGAACTGGAATTCTGCTAACAGATCTGTACAAGCTTGTAGGGGACCTCGAGCTCTAGTTGCAAACACTGTCTGTGACATGCTGAGGAGAAGACCCCTCAGCATCACTCCTGGACTGCTGACCTACAGAACTGTGCACATACACATGGGTGTGGTTGTAAGTCACTATGTTTGTGGTTAATTTGTTATGCAGCAATAGAAAACCACCACATAGCCTTAATGCACATCACATTTTCCCAGTAGAATGAATGTATGAATCGTCGTGCACACTAAATAAAATCTCATTTTTCATGTATTTTCCATTTTGTGATTTTTTAAGTCATGGGATTAAAATCTAATAGTCATATTTCATTCATTCATTCATTCAACAACAATTAATTTACTGCCTACTCTGCACCAAGAATGGCTTTCTACACTAGGGGTACAGCTTTCATCAAAGTAGTCCAAAGCACCTGTGCTCTCATGCTTTATATTCTAGAGGCTTCCTAAAAGTGAGATGGAGCCCCTGGAGCTTTTTCAGTGATGAAATGACACATTCTGACTCACATTAGCAGGATCACTGACCCCAGTGGAGAGAGTGGCCCTGGGTGGCAGGTGTTGGGGTGGCAGCAGGGTGCAATCAGGAGAGGGGGTGGAGACTAAGGGGATGAGAAGGCATGAGGGCTGAGAGAGATGGAGAGAAGGGCTGCAGATGCAGGTGGAGGGAGAGAAGCAGCGGTAAAGAATTCTAAAGTAGTGGAATTTGAATACATTGAATACATTGTTATATCAATTTTTTATTTAATCTCTATTTCCAGGTCTTAGCAAGATATTGTTTGCATCTAATATTTACTGCACTCTGTGGACTGAATACCTGTGGCCTCCTTATGTTATCAGGGTTAAGAAGTAACCTAGATGCCACTAATACCCCAATAAAATCCTCCTTTTAGGTGCTCATTCATACACACAGGCAACACTGAATGCTGATGACGGGCATTTGGACTGCCCTGAATACTTGCAACTATGAGGTGATTAATGGTTGCACACTCTGATTGAAATGTACTATATTAATGATACTTTCTCTTTTTTTGTATCCTTGATGCTCTGGCATTTGCGGCCTCCATAACTGGGGAGACCTTCTCCCTCCCCTGAGTGGCCAATTCTGAGAGCCAGCTAAATGCTTGACCAGGAGCACACCTTCCCTTTGCAAGCATATTCTGAACTACCTCTCTTTAAGACTACTCCAGGATATAATATTCCTCTGCTCCAATTACTCAGGACCAGGTACCAGGCTTCTAGAGACAACTCCTGTGACCCAAAGCCAACTGATGACATTATTCAGACTAGTTAATTCTAAAATGTGTCCCAACCCCTCTGCCTTTCTCAAGGAAAATACAATAAACGTTCTGGGCCATGCTTTCTTCCACTCCTTCTGCCCCCTAGTGCTCCTTGGTGCTTCCCCATATGGCCCTCTGTGGTGTTCCATGCTCCTCCTCTCAGTAATGTAATTAAAAAAAAAAAAAAAAAAAAAACAGCTTCTTTCAATGGCATCAGCCTCTCCACCTGTCACTTAGTCACCTGGGTAAATCAAGACCCAGACACAGATCACATACAGACTGTACTTCCAACGTACATCTTTGTATTGAGGCTATGTCTGGAATTCACAGACGGAGCTATGGAATAGAGGTCGTTTTAAAGCACAAAAACCTAAAGTCTTGGCTTGGGAAAGTGAAAATGACAGCTTTGGTTATTTCAAAGCTGTTTAGGCGAATTTATACAGAAATGATAAAATCACTACTTTGACGCATGCGAGTCCCAATCTCTCTGAGGTTGTCAAGATTATGGTTAATAAACAAGAAGAAAACTGGCCTCTGTGAAAATCTCTAGCTAGTGCCCCAAGCACACCTGCCTCAGGTACAGAAGACACCTTGTTCCTTCACCAATTGTCCCACAGTCAGCTCTCTCTCTGGCATCAAATTCCCTGAGAGTAAGTTTCTTCTCAGACTGTCCAGGGGGACTGTCTGGACTGTTGTTTCCTTCGCTGAGTAGAAGATTTTTATTTTTTGTGCAGTCCCAATAGTGTATTTTTGCTTTTGTTTCCCTTGCCTCAGGAGACAGATCTAGAGAGGTTACTGCCTGTGTTCTCTTCTAGGATGTTTATGGTTTCAGGACTCACATTTAGGTCTTTACTCCATCTCGAATTTATTTTTGTATATGGTGTGAGAAAGGGGTCCCTTTTCTTTCTTTTTCAAGTTGCTGGCATGATGATGGACCTGTCAGGTATGGGACTATGGAATCACTTGCGGTACACCTAACACTGTATGTTAACTTCTGGAATTAAAACCCATACATAAAGAAGTAGGTAAGAAAAAAAAAAAAAAAGAAGTAGGTAAGAAAGTAAGCAAGTCAGTCGGTGGAGGGGGAGTGGTGAGGGGTTAAAGGCAGAGAGTCAAGCTCAGCAAGGGGTCTCCAGGAAGGAAGGCAGGAAAAGTGGCTGAGCTCAGTCTGGTGTCTTCACCTGGTTTCTTCAGAAAGACCCTGGTCCAGGAGTCAGGGGAAAAGTGTGACAAAGAGCGCTCCACGCAAGATGAAAAGTGTCAGGTCACTCCATGGTCCCGGGGAGGGTGAGGCTCTCAGGGTCTCAGGCCCCAGGGCGGGTCCGGGGCGGGGTCGCTCAGGCTGGGGAGTCCCCACCTCCCGGGGTTTCACTTCTCCCTCTCCTAACCTGGCTCAGGGGTCCCTGCCTGGAGACTCGTGACGCAGCCCCAGCTCGCACTCCCATTGGGTGCAGCGTTTCTGGAGGAGCCAATCAGCGGCACCGGGTCCCGGGCTCGAAAGCCTCCGCCTCCGCCCCCGAGCCCAGCGGCGACGGCCAGTGTCCCGGGAGCCCGGAGATGAAGGTGGTGATGCCGCGAGCCCTCCTCGTGCTGCTGTCGGCGGCCCTGGCCGTGACCCCGACCCGGGCGGGTGAGTGCGGGCGGGAGCGAGGGGACCGGCGGGCGGGGACGCGGGACCCCGGGAAGCCGCCCCTCCGCCGCCCCCCCCCCGGGCATCTCCCCCTGGGCCCCGGGCCCGGCGGCGGGAGGGGGTCGGGCGGGGTCTCAGCCCCTCGGCTCCGCAGGCTCCCACTCCCTGAGGTTTTTCCACACCGCCGTGTCCCGGCCCGGCCGCAGGGAGGCCCTCTACATCTCTGTGGGCTACGTGGACGACGTACAGTTCCTGCGGTTCAACAGCGACGCGGCGAGTCCGAAGGTGGAGCCGCGGGCGCGGTGGATGGAGCAGGAGGCGCCGGAGTTTTGGGAGGAGCAGACGGAGATCGCCAGGGTGCACGCACAGACCTCCCGGTCCAACCTGCAGACGGCCCTCGGCTACTACAACCAGAGCGAGGCCGGTGAGTGACCCGGGCCGGGTCCAGTTCACCAGTCCATGAACCCCCCTTGGACAGGCTGGGGTCTCCCCGAGTTCCCGGGTCTGAGATTCACCCCCAGGCCAGGAGACCGTCCTGGCCCCCCACGCGGGACGAGCCTGCAAGGACTTGCGGACAGTTTCCGAGGCCTCTGACCACTCACCGGCCGTAGATCCAATGCCAGGGGAGTCTAGGTGGACGGGGCTGACGGCGGGGACCGGGCTACCGGGGCGGGACTGACTGAGACGGGGGCGGGGCTTGCCCAGGGTCTCACACCTTCCAGTGGACTTCGGGCTGCGACGTGGGGCCGGACGGGCGCCTCCTCCGCGGGTACGAGCAGTTCGCGTACGACGGCGCCGATTACATCGCCCTGAACGAGGACCTGCGCTCCTGGACCGCGGCGGACACGGCGGCGCAGATCACCCGGCGCAAGTGGGAGGCGGCGGGCGCGGCCCAGTACTACCGGGTATACCTGCAGGGGGAGTGCGTGCAGTCGCTCCTTAAGTACCTGGAGAGAGGGAAAGAGACCCTGCAGCGCACAGGTATGTGCGGCATCTGGGACTCCGGGATCTCCCCTGCCGCTGGGGCTGTACCTCCTGCTATCCCTACAGAAAGGAAAATGGAATTGACACCAGAATTCCTCCCCTGCCCCACTTCTTGGATCCTGAAAGTGAAGTTTCTTGGTTTTCGGTTCCGTACTAAAGAGAGACTCGCTCAGAGAACCCATCCTTCTCTCAGGACATTTAAGGGATCCAGTCTTTATGGAGAGGGATAGAGATATTTCTGAAATAATTTAATAGCAGATTTCTTTGACCCTGGCATTCACCTTGGGCACCACTGACTGACTTCCTCCCTCAGGCCTTGCTCCCTGTCCCACACCCAACTTAATTGGAGGTCTGCCTCCAAGTTTTAAGAGTCACTGCCTCTACCTAGGTCAGGACCAGAAGATGCAAGATGTGTTGTCACACTCAGAGACCTGGAACTTCCTACCTTAGGCTATCTTATCCTGATTCTAGATCTTCCAAAGGGATAAGAAGGTATCCCAGATCCTGGAGTTCAGGCTGGTGTCTGTATTTTGCACTCCCTCTCCCCCATTTGTCCTCTTCATTCTCAGCATGGTCACAGCAGTGCTGCTTAGGTGACCCACCCGGTATAATGCAAATTTGTAAATTTTCTGACCCTTCTCCTTAGATCCTCCAAAAATCTACCTGACCCGCCACCCCTTCTCTGACCGTGAGGTCACCCTGAGGTGCTGGGCGCTGGGCTTCTACCCTGCGGAGATCACCCTGACCTGGCAGCGGGATGGGGAGGACCAGACCCAGGACACAGAGCTTGTGGACACCAGGCCTGCAGGAGATGGGACCTTCCAGAAGTGGGCGGCCGTGGTGGTGCCCTCTGGACAGGAGCAGAGATACACGTGCCACGTGCAGCATGAGGGGCTGGCGGAGCCTGTCACGCGGAGATGGGGTAAGGAGGACCTCAGGGTAGAGCTTCTACTCAGGGCAAGTGGAGCTCTTCTGGAGAATTTCAGCAGAGTCAGGACTCAAGCCAGAGGCTGGGCCCTCATCCTCCCTCCCCTTTCCAGAGCCTTCCCCTCTGTCCACCATTGTTGTCGTCAGCATTGCTGCTGTGGTTCTCCTCGTGGTCGCTGGGGTGATTGGAGCTGTGATCTGGAGGAAGCAGCGCTCAGGTAGGGAACCGACTAAATACTCTGTGTTTTCCTGTCCTGTTGGGGTTTCCTAGGGAGCCGCTGTCCTGCCTTGTTAACAGGAGGTGCCATCCATACGCGGTTACTCTCTCACACTGGAGCTGTGTACTCACACTCACTGTGCAGCAAACACTTGGGAAAATGAAGGCCAGAGTTTCACCTTGGTGATTCTGGTGACAGGGACTGATTCCCAGCCGTCACAGGACAGAGCGGAAGGCCCCTGCTGAGGACAGACCTCCAGCAAGTCAGGTGGTCCAGTGACCCCTCACCTCATGTCATGTCCCCTGACCCTGACCTGGGCGGTCAGTCAGAATTCTGCAGACTCACTCTGCACCAGGACTGGGAGCTTCCTCGAGGATCTCCTGGCCCAGCCCTGTGCCCGGCCTATCACATGATGTTTTCTTCCCACAGGAGGAAAAGGACCAGGCTACTCTCATGCGGCATGTGAGTATGGACAGGGTGATCCCTGAGACCCCGGAGGAGTGTAGACAGGACCCCATGGGGAGCTCACCCCCACAGCTCCTCCTTTAGTCTCACCTCCTGTGAGCTCTGACCACGTCCTGTTTATTCTCCTCTAGGTGATGACAGTGCCCAGGGCTCTGAGGTATCTCTGACGGCTCCTAGAGGTGAGACCCCAGAGATCCTGAAGTGGGGAGGGTTGGGGCACTGGGGACCTGATGAGCCCAAAGGGGACTGTTGAGAATGTCAGCACTTATGTGACTGACCTCAGTTTGTCCTTGATTGTTTTCCACAGTGTGAGAACAGCTGCCCTGTGGGGACTGAGCGATGCAAGATGTGTTCACATCTCACGTGATGACATCAACAACCCTGACTTGTCTCTGCAAACAGTGTCAGGATGTGCCTGTGTCCCTAGGAGCATAATGTGAGGAGGTGGGGAGATTGGCCCACCCTGCCCACCATGACCTGTCCCTAATCTGATGTGCACTCTCTTCTCTGATGTGCTTTCCTGTCCAGGAGAGGCAGTGCTGGACCATCTCCATCCCTGTCTTTGTTTCATGTTGAGTACTAATGGGTTACTACCCTATTGAAAATAAGGATCCATGGGGATCCCTGGGTGGCTCAGCAGTTTAACACCTGCCTTCAGCCCAGGGCATGATCCTGGAGTCCCAGATCGAGTCCCACATTGGGCTCCTTTCATGGAGCCTGCTTCTCCCTTTGCATGTGTCTCTGCCATTCTCTCCCTCTCTCTCTTATCTCTCATGAATAAATATATAAAATCTTTTTTAAAAAAATAAGGATCCAGATAGGGGTTTGTGTTTCCTAAGTCTTGGGATGTGGGACTGCTTAAAGTAATAAAAGATTTCTGAAGTTGAGAGAGCAAATAAATGGAAGCCCTGAGAACCTTCCAGAATCCTCATGTTTGCTGTGCTGAATCAGTTGCAGTTGGGGGCTGAAAGCTGTCAGGAGCCTAGGGGGGACGGTGCCAGTGCCCAGTAGGTGCTCAGTACATACTAGGTGAGTCGTGTTCAGGCCTCAGCGGGGTCCTCTCTTCTCCGTGTCCTTGCCCCTTCTGTAGAAGCTTGTCTCACCAGGACCTGTGATCACAGGGACTTGGACATCACCTGTCACCAGGACCTTCTGTAGCCAGAGCTTCCTGAGACTGGGTCAGCCTGCTAGACTCAGGTCTGGGTCACAGCATAGCCCCCATTTCGTTTCTTCCTTTTTTTCTTTTTTTTTTTTTTTGAGTTGTCCTCTAGAGCCTCATGCCTGCTCTTGCTCTTGTGTCCAAGTTCCTATCCCATTGTCCCCTGGTGACCCCATTGGTTACAGCAGCAGGTGTCCTTTGGGCTCCCGTCCCCACAGGCGTAGGTCGTCCCCTGCACACAGGAGTCCCCGAGGTTTGGAGAGATGAACTTCCAGATCCATCCACTCTCCCCCTCCCTCCCCAGCTGCTTTCTGGATTATTGTTCACATCCTGAGGTAGAGAGGGGAGAAGTCAGAGGTTCTCCTCCTCATAAGCGTCCAGGAGTTTCTGCCTCCCCTGCTGCTCTGCCCTCCCTCCTCACCCTGGGCCCCGTGATCCCCGTGGGATTTATAAAGCAGAGTGTAACGTAGATTTCTCTGTGGCTGGAGAAGAGGACCCAGGAAGCCCAAGTGCAGGGTGCCTGAGGAGTGAACTCTGTGCGTGGTGTGTGCAGGAGAAACGGTGTGGGGGTGGGGGCTGAGCTGAGGGAGGGAGGTGAGGGCAGCCCTGTGAGGAGGGAGAGGTGGCAATGATGACCAGTGGCTGCGGGGGGGGGGGGGGGGGGGCTGCAATGGAACCCTCAAGCTGTGCCCCAGGCGCTTCTAGAAGAGGGAGACCCTCTTCCTGCGCATTCATTCAGCTGTAACTGTCCTGTGTCACATGCAGGACACACTGTTTGCATCTGGGCAGCTCAGTGAGACTCAGGTGAGGCAAACCTGCTGGTCTCCTGGAGAGTATGTTCTAGTGGTCAGGGGAGACTACACCTGACCCAGGCTGGTGGGTGATTGGGGCAGAGACCCCCTTCTGTCGTAGGAAATCTGAGTGTAGCTCATGTCTCCCCCAAAACATGCCAGCTAATAGCGTGCTCGTGACTGGAAGCCTCACGGAGAACAGAGCAGTTGCTTACACTGTGTGTTACGGGTAGTGTGTACTGTGCTCTTACGATGAGCGAAGCTGCAATAAATTAGTAAATCATAAGGAAGGGAAACACCGTGGATAGTACTTACAGTAAAAAGTCCTCATACAGGTGCACACGCACAGTCCCAACCCGTGTAATTCAGACATGAACTGTGTGTGTGTGTGTGTGTGTGTAAGCACAGTAAGTAAGGGAGGTGTAGACATTGGAAGTAGGTAGGAGCCTTGAGGAAGGTGACCCAGAGAGAACCTGCTCTAGGACAGGGACGGTGGCCACCTTACTGCAGGGATTGGGGGAGCCTCCCTGAGAAGGCGACCTGGGAGAGATTGGAGGACATGAATTGTGTAGGAGGATGTCTGGGGGAAGTTCTTTCCAGGCAGGGAACCTCCATGCTCAAGCTCCAGGGCAGGAGCCTGTCCCATGTTTGAGGGAGGGTGAGGAGGCCCCTGGGGCTGGAGCAGAGAGCAAGGGGGGTGACATGACGTCACGTCATGGAGGCCTGAGGACAGTAGAAGGGTTTTGAGTTTTCTCTGAGTGAGATGTGGAGTTATAAGAATGAACAGGGGATCCGTGGGTGGTGCAGCGGTTTGGCGCCTGCCTTTGGCCCAGGACGTGATCCTGGAGACCCGGGATCGAATCCCACGTCGGGCTCCCAGTGCATGGACCCTGCTTCTCCCTCTGCCTGTGTCTCTGCCTCTCTCTCTCTCTCTCTGACTGTCATAATTAATTAATTAATTAATTAATAAAAAAAATAAGAATGAACAGATCAATTCATTGAATTTCTTTACCAGCACCTGTTTGCTGCTGTGCAGAATTGAGAGGTGAAGGGGAGCAACTAGTAGGGAACCTGTAGGACCCAGGGCAGTGTCCCAGGAGAGGGATGGGGGCTGAACATCTGGAGTGTGGGGAGGGAAGATAATAGGAAATGAGTGGGTGCTGGATATGTTTACAGGTGAACTTTGCAGCATTTCCTAAGGCATTCCTTCTGGGGGGTGAGAGGGAGGGATCAAGGAGGGCATCCGGTTTTTCAGACTGCAAGGAGAAGTGTGTAGTGCCTTCCATGGAGATGAAGGAGACACTGGAATGAGGACATTGGGAAGCAGCATCACAGATATCCACTTAGGAATGTGGAATCTGGGATCTATAAGAAATGCAGCTGATGTCAGTTGGATACAGAGATATCAAGATTGGAGAATTATACTTGGGAGGTGGCTCCACATCAATCAGTTTCAGAGCCTTCAGCAGAGATGAGGACACCCAGGGTGTGATGGCCATAGAAGAGAAAGGAACAGGCCCAATCCCTGGACTGCTCGGGGCTAAGCAAGCTGATCAGGGCGCACCCCCACAGAGCGTACTGCTCTGTCTGGTTCTGCATCTAGTAGGTGCATAGAACAGAGAGGCGCAGCCTTCAGTGAGCACAGGGATTTCCTGGACTGTGCAGATCTAGAGAGGCTGGAGCGCAGTGTGAGATTCGGGGTTTCTACAAGGTTGCTGCTGCTGCTGTTGGTCTTCAGATCACACATTGAGTAGCAAGCACATGAAGCAGGGTCCCCCGAGTCCCAATTTGAAGACTTCTGGCAAAGCAATGGTAATCAAGGGGGTGTCGGGGGATTGGTTCAAGATGGCAGCTTACAAACATCCTGAACCCATCTTCTTCCATGGACCCAATAGATTTTCAACTACTTGTGGAACAATCTCCTCTAAGGAAGATCTAAGCCTCCACAGCAAAGGATAAAAGGGCAGCATCAACACAGGTAAGAGAGGCAGAGTCATTCTTGCCAAAACCAAAAAACTAGAAAATCCACCCCAGGCCTGAGAATCCAAAATATGGTGGCATCACAAAAATACACAACCTTGCTGAGAAGCAAGGGGTCTGTGCTCTGCACCAGACACTAAACCCTGGGTCCTGCACAGGAGAGACGAGCCCCTCATGTGCCTGGCTTGGAAAACCAAAGGGATCATATTCAGGAAAACCACACAACTCTAGGGAATGAAGAACTCACTCTTAAAGTTTGTGTGCAGTCTCACTCACCTCTAACTCAGTTCAAACACCAGTTTGAAAAGTTCCTAGGACACAAGTGACTCACTAATCTTTGTTTTCTTTTCCTATCAATTCCAGTATAGTTAGGATATAGTGTTATATTAGTTTCTGATGTACAGATTCAACAGTTCTATACATGACATCATGATTGTCAGGATAAGTGTACTGTTATATCTGATAAAGGTTTAGTATCTAAAACTTAGGAAGAACTTCTCAAACTCAACACCCCAAAACCAAATAATCAAATTAAGAAATGGGCAGAAGACAGGAATAGACATTTTCCCAAAGGCATCCGGATGGCTTGCAGACACATGAAAGATGCTCAACATCACTCACCATCAGGGAAACACAAATCAGAACCATGATGAGATACCACCTCACACCTGTCAGAATGGAGAACATTCACAACGCAGGAAACAACAGATGTTGGCGAGGATGCAGAGAAAGGAACACTCCTGCACTGTTGGAAGAATGAAAACTGGTTCAGCCAGTCTGTTAAACAATATGGAAGAACAACAGAAAGGTAAGAATAGAGAGAGCTACCCCATGATTCAGCAATTGCACTAGTAGGTATTTACCCAAAAGATACAAAAATGCAGATTAAAAGGGTACACGCACCCTGATATTTTTTAAGATTTTATTTATTTATCCATGAGAGACAGAGAGAGAGAGAGGTAGAGACACAGGTAGAGGGAGAAGCAGGCTCCCTGCAGAGAGCCGATATGGAACTCAATCCCAGGACTCCAGGATCATGCCCTGGGCCCAAGGCAGGAGCTAAACTGCTGAGCCAGCCAGGGATCCTCCTTGTTCCTGATCTTAAAGGAAAAACTTCCATCCTTGTTCATTTCATATAAAGACACCTGGAGCATATTCATCTCTGGCTTTTATTATGTTGAGGTAGTTTCCTTCCATTCCTATTTGTTGAATGTTTTTATGATTAAAGAGTGTTGAGTTTTGTCAAATGCTTCTTTTCTGCGTCAATTGAAATAATCATGTGTTTTCCCCTTCATTCTCCTAATGCGCTGTATTAGATTGCTTGATGCTCACACGTTGACATGTATTTGCTTTCCAAGAATAGTCAGTGTATCGTGGTGCTGCTGCTGAGTTCCGTTTGCTGGTATTTTGCTGGTGATACCTATGTGGATATTCCTAAGAGATACTGGCCTGTAGTTTCCTTGTATTGTCTCTGTCTGGCTTTGGTGTTAGGCCAATGCTGGCCTCATGCGATAAATTGGAAGTGTTCTCTCCTCTGCAGTTTTGTGGTAGAGTTTCATTACTTTTTTAAAGATTCATTTACTTATTCATGGAGACACAGAGAGAGAAAGAGAGAGAGGCAGAGACATAGGCAGAGGGAGAAGCAGGCTCCCTCCGGGCAGCCTGAGGCAGGACTCCATCTCAGGACCCTGAGATCACGATTCAACCAAAAGGCAGATGCTCAACCGCTGAGCCACTCAGGCATCCTGTGGTCAAGTTTTAGAAGGATTGGTCTTCTTTAATGGTAGGATTCACAGTGAATCCATCAGATCCGGGGCTTCCTTTTGTAGGAGATATTTGATGATTGATTCAAAATCCTACTGGTTATGGTTCTATTCAGTTATTCTATTTCTTTGTGATGCGGTTTTGATAGGTTTTTTTGTTTCTAAGCATCTGTTCATCTCATCTAGGTCATCCAGTTTGATGCTACATACCTGTTCATTGCCCTGCTAATCATCTTTAATTCTGTAGAATAGGCAGTAATATCCCCACTGACATTTCTGATTTTTAGCAATTTTAGTCTTGTCTCTTTGTCTTGTCAATCCAGCTAAATGTTGGTCAATTCTGTAGATCTTTCTAAGAACCAACTTTGGGTTCATTGATTTTCCCGATTGTTTTTCTATGCCCTGCTTAATTGATCTCTACTCTAATACTTATTATTGCCTTTCTTCTACTAACTTTGTGTTTTGTTTGTCTTTTTCTACTTCATTAAGTTTAGAGTTTGGCTGTTGACTTGAGATCTTTTTTTAAAAACTTATTATATTTTAATTGAATTATAATTAACTCAGAGTGTTATATTAGTCAGATGTAGAATGTAATGATTCAACAATTCTATACATCTATATGCATTGCTCATCTCATCACTATAATTGTTCTCTTAGTCCCCTTCACCTTTCATCCCTCCCCAATGACTGCCCCTCTGGCAGCATCCGGTTTGTTCTCCACATTCAAGAATCTCTGTTTTACTTTGTCTCTTTTTTTCTTTGTTTTGTTTCTTAAATTCCACATAGGAAAGACATCATATGGTGTTTGTCCTTCTTGGACTTATTTCACTTAACATTATACCTTCTACATCCATCCATGTTGTTGCAAATGGCAAGATTTCATTCTTATTCATGGCTGCATAATACTCATACCTGTAAATGCATACATAATATCACAACTTCTTTATCCCTTCCCTCTGTGTATGGACACCTGGGCTGCTTCCATATCTGGGCTACTGTAAACAATGATGCAATAAACATAGGGATGCATATATCTTTTCAAATTAGTGTTTTCATTTTCCTTGGGCGAGTACTCAGTTGTGGAATTAATGGATCATATAGTAATCATATTTTCAATCTTCTGAGGAACCTCCGTACTGTTTTCCACAATGGTTGCACCAGTTTGCATTCACAACAGTGCATGAGAGTTCTTTGTTCTACACATCCTTGCCAGCACTTGTTCTTTCTTGGGGTTTTGATTTTAGCTATTCTGATGGATGTAAGGTGATATCTCATTGTGGGTTTTTTAAATGTGTTTAAATATTTTTAAGGTTTAAAAAGTGGTTATAGTTTGTAATTCCTAGTTGGAAAACATCATCTGAATGAATACCCTAGTGGCAAACCACTATAGAATGTTTCAGTTGCATGTGGGGCAGAGGGGTAAGGATTCTCTTCACAGCACCCAGCTTTCTTCATGAGAAGGTCAGAGGTACACTAGTTTGTATTACAGCGACATCCATTAGGTGATGGAAGTTACTTTGTCTTCAGCAAGGGCTTTATTTGTCAGAAGGGCTTTATGCTTGACCTCCAAATTTGGCTGACAATTTCTGATGAGATTCATAACCTTTGGGTTGCTCTAATATTTTGACATATTTGCTGGGTTCTGGACTCCATCCTGGAAGGCCACCCTAACTTCTGGATCCTGCATGGCTGCAAGAACCTCTGGGTCACTAAGACTCTCAGTTGAGCCCAGATATTCCTGCCATTCCAGGCATCCTCCCCCCTGCCTTTCCAGGCATTTCTCCAGGAAAATTACTAGGCATTCCCCCAGGAGAGCCACCTGGGAAAGAGCCATACACTGAGCTCCTGATTGTTGTCTGGCTTCTTCCTCCCCCTGGGCTCTCTCATGTTCTTCCGAGCCTCTTAACCCTTTTCTATTCTTTCTTTGATCTCTCACTCTTCATGTTTTCGCTCATACTTCCTCTGATGTTCAACAATTTTCTGGGCCCTTGGTTGAGCTTCTTTCAGCATTGCACTAGCATCTTCATCATAATCCAGTTTACAAGCAAGGGCAAGATCATGTGCTGCTTCTTCCCAATGACCCAGAAGTCTGTGTACTTTCCCCTCGCCACTTGTTTTTTTTTGTTGTTGTTGTTGTTGTTTTTAAGATTTCATTTATTTATTCATGAGAGACACAGAGAGAAAGGCAGAGACACAGGCAGAGAGAGAGAAGCAGGCTCCATGCAAGGATCCCGATTTGGGACTCGATCCCGGGACTCTGGGATCATGGCCTGAGCCAAAGACAGACACTCAACCTTTGAGCCACCCAGGCGTCCCTTCCCTCACCACTTGCAAGGCTGAGCTGAATCGGGATTTATTTCAGTAGCCCTGTCACAGCCTCGAATGGCAGCATTTGGCTTCTGTAATTTGACAAAGACGGGCTCTCGGCATACAAAATGGCCAAACGAGAATTCAGTTTGATGGCATCTGTGAACAAGTCAATGGCTTTCTGTAGGTCACCATCATGTAGGGCATCAATGGCAGCCCCTTTTTTATCGTTTGCCTGATCCATCATTTCCTCAGTTATCTCTACATTTTCATCTCCTATTTCCTGAGGGGCATCAGTATCTGGTTCAGTCACACCGTTGTTGTCAATTTCTAGATCACTTTGCTCACTTGATGGTTCCTCTGTCTTTATGTTTTCCTCTGCCTTCTGTTTTTAATTCCTTGATATTGTCTTCCGATTTAGTTTTATAAGTAGCAGGTGGTATTTTACCCCCCATGGTCTCCACCCACTCCCGCAGGAAGCGCATTTCCTTGGTAGGCAGAATGCTCAGATCCTGCTTACACATTTTCATGAAGGCCCGAAGCTCGCTCACTGCAGGGGTCCCTGGTCCAGAGGTGGTGGCAGGGGGCAGGCATGGCTGAGGTCGCAGCCTGATTCCAGGTGCCGGTACTAGCTCAGCGTGACCGTGTGGAAGGAGGCCGCTGCCTCTCATTGTGTGTTTGATTTGTGTTTGCCAGATGATAAGTGGTGTTGAGCATCTTTTCAAGTACTTGTTTGTCTTCTTTGGAAAAAAAGGCTCTTCGTGTCCACTGCCCGCTTTAAATTGGTTTATTTTGTTGAGGTGGGTGTTTTGTTCTTGTTGAGTTATATACATTCTTCATGTATTTTGGGTATGCACCCTTATTGAATATATTTTTGCCAATATCTTCTCCCATTCAGTAGGTTGCCTGTGTTTTATTGAGGTTTTCTTTCACTATGCTAAAGCTTTGTATTTTGATGTAGTTACAACTGTTTGATTTTTCTTGGTTTCCTAAGCCACGGGAAACATTCCTAGAAAATTGTTTCTATGGCTGATGTCAGGGATATAACTGCCTATGTTCTCCTCTAGAAATCTTACATTTTTAGGTCTCACGTTTAGTTCTTCTCCCCATTTTGAGTTTATTTTGGGGTATGGTGTGAGAAATAGTCCAGTTTCATTCTCGTGAAGTAGGTGTTGCTTTTCAGCACCATTGGTTGAAGATACTGTCTTTTTCCCCACTGTATATTGTTGACTCCTTTGCTGTAGATCATTTGACCATGGAAGTGTTGGTTTATTTCTGAATTCTTTCACTTTCTCCTCTTCCTTCATCTTTTCATCTTCTTTTTTAATTTTATTAAGAAATCCATATGTTTAATTATTCATTTATTTTAGAGAGAGCATGTCAACTCAAGCAGAGGGAGAAGCAGAAGGGGAAGGATGTAGAGGGGGAAGGATTCTCAAGCAGACTCTGTGCTGAGTGCAGGCTCCATCTCACAACCCTGAGATCATGAGATCATGAACTGAGCTGAAGCCAAGAGTCAGAGGCTTAACTGATGGAGCCATCAGATGCCCCTTCTTTTTTATGTAAGTATTTGCAGCTCTGAATCTCCCTCTTAGTACTGCTTTCACTGCATCCTGTAAGTGTCGGTATGTTGTGCTTCATTTGTATTTGTCTCTAAATATTTCCTAATTTCCTCGTAGTTTCCTTTAGACCCATTGGTTATTTAGGGGGTGTTGTTAACATTTCACAAATTTGCAGAATTTCCAGTTTTCCATATTTTTTTTAAAGATTTAATTTATTTATTTGTGAGAGACACACAGAGAGAGAGAGAGACAAAGACACAGGCAGAGGGAGAAGCAGGCCCCATACAGGGAGCCCGACGTGGGACTCAATCCCTGGTCTCCAGGATCACACCCTGGGCTGAAGGCGGTGCTAAACTGCTGAACCACCCAGGCTGCCCCCAGTTTTCCATATTCTATTGATTTCCACTTTCAACCCATTTTAGTTGGAGAAGATAGTTTGTATGATACCTTTCAAATCTATGAAACTTAATTTGTAGCCTAGCACAGGATCAATACTGGAGAACATCCATCCAGGTGATTTGAGAGACCACATAGTCTGTTGTTTTGGTTAGAGTGTTGTGTGTATGTGTATTACCTCTAGTTAGATTACTGTGTTGTTCAAGTCCTCTATGTCCTTTATTTCTCTTCTGTCTGGTGGTTCTAACCATCATTAAGAATAGGGTATTGAAGCCTCCAACTATGATTATAGAACTGTGCATTCCTCCCTTTGGTCTGTCAGTTTTTCCTTCCTGTGTTTTGAGGACCTTTTATTAGGTGTGTAAATGTTTAAAATGATTATATTTTCTTTAACTGAATATTCTCTCAAAGTGCAATGTTGTCTTTTGTAAGTTTTTTAATTGAAAGCCTGCTTTGGTTCCTATTTCATTTCCTGTGATACATACCCTGGGTTTTGATTGCTGGGTCATGTGGTAGTTCTATTTAAAATTTTTTTCCAGGGCAACCCCGGTGGCTCAGGGATTTGGCACCCCCTTCAGCCCAGAGCCTGATCCTGGAGACCTGTGATCACATCCCACATCGGGTTCCCTGCATGGAGCCTGCTTCTCCCTCTGTCTGTGTCTCTGCCTCTCTTTCTGTGTGTGTGTCTCTCATTAATAAATAAATAAAATCTTTAAAAAAATTTTTTCCGGGGGGCTCCACACTCTTCCATACCACCAGTAGTGATGACAAGGATTTCCTTGTCTCCACACCCTCCCCCATCTGTTCCCTGGTACTCTTATAATAGCCATTCTAACAGGTGTGACATGATGTTTCACTGAGGTTTAGATTTGCCTTCTCATAATAACCAGTGATATCGAGCACCTTTTCGGGTACCTGTTGACAATGTGTATGTCTCCTTTGAAAAAATGTCTATTCAGATTTGTTGCCTATTTTTAAATTGCATCATTTGTTTTTCCCTCTTGATTTCTCTGTGCTACTTATATATTTTGGATATTAAACTCTTACCAGATAATGAGTGCCAAATATTTTCTCCCACTCCATAGGTTGCCTTTACATGTTTCATTAGATGGTTTCCTTTGCTGTGTAGAAGCTTTTTCATTGATGTAGTCCCACTTGATTTTAGCTTTTGTGTCCTGTGCTTTTCGTGATACTCCCAAGTCATTGCTAGGACCACTGATGAGAAAAGTTCCCCATGTTTTTTTCCCTAGGAGTTTTATGGTTTCACTTCTTACATTTAAGTCTTAAATCCATTCAAGTAAATTTTTGTGAGTGACAGGAGACAAAAATGCAGTGTTGTTCTTCTGCATGTGGATCTCCAGAATGGTACCAACCATGTGGTTGGTTCCCTCGTCAAAGATTAGTTCGCCATATATGTGAGGTTTATTTGTGGGCTCTCAGTTCTGGTCCATTGTTCTCTCTGCCTGCTTTTATGCCAGTACCATACTATTCTGATCAGTACAGCTTTGTGATGTAGTTGGAAATCAGGAATTGGAGTGCCTCAGAGACTCCTGGGTGGCTCAATATATCTCTGCCTCTCTCTGTGTGTCTTTCATGAATGAATAAATAATATCTTTAAAAAAAAAAAAAAAGGAATTGTAGGGCCTTGGATTTGTTGTTCTTTCTCAACATTGTTTTGGCTATTTGGGTCTCTTTTAATCCCATATGAATGTGGGTATAGTTTTTACTGTTTCCTTGAAAGCTATCATTGCAATTCTGATACAGATTGCATTGACTCCATATGTCACTTTGACACTGTGGATAATTTAACAATATTAATTCTTGGGGATCCCTGGGTGGCGCAGCGGTTTGGCACCTGCCTTTGGCCCAGGGTGCGATCCTGGAGACCCGGGATCGAATCCCACGTCGGGCTCCCAGTGCATGGAGCCTGCTTCTCCCTCTGCCTGTGTCTCTGCCTCTCTCTCTCTCTCTCTGTGTGTGACTATCATAAATAAATAAAAAATTAAAAAAAAAAAATATTAATTCTTCCAACCCAAGAATATGGGATATCTTTTCTTATTTCTTCATTTTATTTATTTATTTATTTATTTATTCATGAGAGACACAGAAAGAGAGGCAGAGACATAGGCAGAGGGAGAAGTAGGCTCCATGGAGGGAGCCCAATGTGGGACTTGATCCCAGAACTCCAGGATCATGCCCTGAGCTGAAGGCAAACACTCAACTGCTGAGCCACCCAGGTGTCCCGGGATATCATTTCATTTATTGCCTCATCTGAAAGTTTTTCATCAAATTTTTTTGTGCGCGTATTTTTCCCTGATTAAATTTGTTCCTAAGTCTTGTATTATTTTTGATGCAACTATAAATGTATTGCTTTCTGAATTCCTCTTTCAGATATTTTGTTGTTAGGGTATAGTCAAACTTTTATATATATACCGATTTCATATCCCATAACATTACTGAATTTGTTATTAGTCCTAAAGTTTCTTTGTTGAAGTCTCTAGGGTTTTCTCCTTATAAGATTAAGTCATAGCTAAGATATGGAAACAACTTGAGTGCTCATGAATGAATGAATGAATGGATAAAGATAATTGTATATATATATAATATTGTGTATATATACATTATACATATTATATATACATTATGTAAAATATGTATAAAGATAATTGTATATATAATATTGTGTATATACACATTATACATATTATATATACATTATGTAAAATATTATGTATAAAAATAATTGTATATATCATATTGTATATATACACAATATATATAATTGTGTGTGTATATATATGTACAATGGGATTGTAGTCTGTTGCACGCTCTGTGGCAACACGATCAGGGTCCCGAGGGTAAGGGGATGAGGAAAATAAAAGTAAAGAGATGGGGACAGGAGGGACACAGTGGATGATGTCCAAGCAGTGCCAGCTTTATTCAAGGTTCAACAACATTATATAGCATAAGCAAAACAAAGACAAAGAAGTATCTGTTCTTACCATGTTTGTGAAACCCTCCAAGGTTCCCCTTTATCAGCATGCAAGACAGACCCACTGGTGCCAGAAGACCTTGGTAAATAGATAAGCTTGTTGCTCCAGATGTACATACCTCAAAGGAACATTAGATATGATTAACAGACCAGCAAGAACAGCACAGACCCCTATTCAACTTTATGGCCAGGCCAGAATACATTGTATCTAATGTGTTATGTGGGCGATCACCTACCAGAGAGCTCTGAAAACCATTGCTCTAGCCTTTTCTCAAGCGTCAACCAACTCTTCACCCTTTAGGCTCCCGAGCCTTTTGAGTGAATGAGGGACGCAAGTCCGGGCCTGGTTTGGTTTAGTTACTCCAGCTAGTCCGTGGTCGCCCACAGTAGTCAGCTATATTAAAGAATGAAATCTTGCCATTTGTGATGATAGGGATGGACTCTGTGGATATTGTACTTAGGAAAATAAGTCAGAAAGAGAGAAATACCACATGATCTCACTTGTGTGTGGAATCTAAAACAACAACAGCAACCAACAAACAACTCCCCCTCAAAAAGAGTAAAAGATTGTGCTCATAAAAACAGTGAACAGATTTGTGATCACCAGAGGTAGCAGTGGGACAATGAGTGAAACAGGTGAAGGGGGCCAACAGTTATAGATTTCCAATTGTAAAGGAAGCTACAAGGCTGTCGTATAGCATGATGACTAGTTAACAATACTGCTTTGTGTATTTGAACGTTGCTAGGAGAGGAAATCTTGAAAGAAAAAAATTCATGTCATCTGCAAACAGAGACAGTTTCACCTCTTCCTTTCCAATTTGGACACTTTTTATTTCTTTTCCTTGCCTCAGTGCTCTGGCTAGGATTTCCAGTACTATGATGAATAGACATGGTGAGAGTGAGCATCCTTGTCTTGTTCCCCATCTTGGAGTAAAGGCCTTTGCTTTTCACCATTGAGGATGATGTTAGCGGGCGCTTGGCATATATGGCCTTTAATATGTTGACAAACATTTCTTCTATACCCAGTTTCTTGAGAGTTTTGATCATGAGAGGATATTGACTTTTGTCAAATGTATTTTAAAGCATCGCTGGATCCCAGGCATAAATCTCACTTGATCATGGTATATGTTCCTTTTAAACAGCTTTTGAATTCATTTTGCTGGTATTTTGTTAAGGATGGTTGCATCTTCATTCATCCATGATATTAGCCCGTCATTTTCTTTTCTCATAATGTCCTTGTATGGCTTTGCTATCAGCATGAAGTTGGCCACATTAAATGAGTTTGGAAGTCTGTCTTTCTCTTTAATATTTTAGAAGAGTCTGAGAAAGATTGGTATTGATTCTTCCTCATGCTTGATAGAATTCACCAGTGAAGTTGCATGGGTGCTTTCTTTTGTAGGGAGACTTTCTATTCTCCATTCAATCTTCTACTAGTTATTGATCTGCTCAGATTCGCTAAATTTTCATGATTCAGTCTTGGGAACTTTTATGTTTTTAGGAATTTATCCAATATTTCTATTTAATTTGTTGGCATTTACTGTCATAATAGAGTCTTATGCTCATACATACCTTTGTGGGATCAGTGGTGATGTCTCCCTGTTTTGTTAATAATTGTATGTATTTGAGTGATTATTATTATCATATAATAATTATTTATAACTATATTAAATTGTATTTATGTAAATATAAATATTTTATGTAAATATAAATGTATGTATTTTATTTATTTACTGAAAATAATACATTTTTTTCTTAGTGTAGCTAACCAATTGTCAATTTTGTTTTTCTTATCATAAAGTCAACTCTTCATTTCATTGATCTTTTCTAATGTGTTTTTCATCACAATTTCATTTCTTTCCATTCAGATATTTATTTTCATCCTTCTAATAACTTTGGGCTTGTTTGTTCTTCTTTTTTCTAGTTTCTTGAGGTGTTACATGAGGTTGTTTATTTGCGATCTTTCTTACATAGGCATTTATTGTCATAAACGTCCCTCTTAAGAAATGATTTTGCTACATCTCATAAGACTTGATATGTCTGTATCCATTTTTATTATCTCAAGATATTTTTCTGACTGTGTGGCCACGTTTAAGAAGGCGGCTGTAGCAGCTGTGCCAGCGGCTGAGGCGGTGGCTGAGGCAGCAAGGAAGGAAACAGAAGATGGCAGATTTTTGTGAAAGGACTGCCTGTCTACAACAAAAGCAATTTTAGTCGATTTCATGCTGACTCTGTGTGCAAAGCTTCGAACCGGCGTCCTTCAGTCTACCTGCCCACCTGGGAGTACCCATCTGAACAGATCATTGTGACAGAAAAGACAAACATCCTTTTGCGCTACCTACATCAGCAATAGGACAAAAAGAACACCGCCAAGAAGAGAGACCAGAAGCAAGTGGACCTTGAGGGTGAGAACTCTGTACCCCCCCACACCCACACCCCCACAAGGTCGCTCGGACCAACAGCTGGACATGCATGAGGACACTTAAGACTCTCACTCCCCCACAGGCGCCTCCTGTCTTGTCTGCTCCCGGCCCGCCCTCCTTGTGTAAGCGCCCCCTGTCCTGCCCCTACTGGCCCACCCACACCTGACTATCCATACCACTTCCAACCTCATAGGAGCAGAAGTATTTATTTTCCTTGAGTTTTTATTTATACTGTAAAATGTACCAAGCAATGGTTAAAGGGGACGTCAGACCCAGTAGTGTGATGTTGGTAGATGCTTTCTAAAAAACATTGTTATTCACAAACTCCACTACCCAGAACCTCCTTTCATTCCCCCACCCCCCTCCAGTTCTCCTCCGGAAAAACCAGAGTATGTCTGCAAGGGTCTAGAGCCAGGGCCATCTGGCCCAGCAGCATGGGTGGGAGCCTTTCTCCCTGCTCCTACTCTCCAGTCCGGGCCTTAAAGACTTGGCTGGGACCTATTCTGTGCCCAGGCTTTGCTCTGAATGTGTGCCAGGGGGAGAAGTTGGCATTTCCGGATCTTTCTCTTAAGTCATTTTATCACAGACTAGTGCGTGCTCCGTGTCCACCCCAATAAAAGGATCTTTCCTACTCGAAAAAAAAAGGGGGGGATATTTTTCTGATCTCCTTACTTATTTCATCTTCGACTCGTGATTGTTCAGGTGTGTCTTGTTTCATTTCCACTTATTTATCACTTTTCCACTTTTGCTACTGTTACTGATTTCTGGATTCATACCATCCTGGCTGGAAAAGATACTTACACGATTTCAAGTTCTGAATTATGTTAAGGCTTGTTTGGGACCTACGCTATCCCAGATAGTATTCTGTGTGCACTTGGGAAGAATGTGTATCCCCCTCTGTTGAATGTAGTATTCTGGATGTGTCTGTTAGATCTCTAGTTCAAGTCCAAGATTTCCTTATGGTTTTATATCTGAATGACCTATCCATTGTTGAAAGTGGGGCAATGAAGTTCTTCTATTATTGCATTGCTGTCTATTTTCGCCTTCAGATCTGTTCATAATTGCTTAATATATGTAGGTGCTCCAGTGGTGGTTGCATCCATATTTACAGCTGTTATCTCCTCCTGCTGAATTGACCCCTTTGACATCATATAATGACCTTCGTTGTTTACACTTTTTGTCTGATCCAACTATAGAAACTCCTGCTCCCTTTTGCTCTCCACTTGCTGCAATACTTTATCTATCCCTTCACTCTGAGCCTCTGAGTGGCCTTAAAGCTAACAAGAGTGTCCTTTTAAAGACAGCAGAGCCTTTTCTTAATCCACTCAGGAGCTCTCTTTTGACTGGGGAATTGAATCCATTCACCCTTAGAATCACTGTTGATAGATAAGAACCTACTATTTTGTTAACTGTTTTTCTGCTTCTGTTTTGTTCCTTTGTTCCTGTCTTCCTCCCTTTCTGCCTTCATTGTGAGTTGGTGATGTTTTGTAGTAGAATGCTTTGGCTCTTTTCTCTTTATCCCTTGTGTATCTACTGTAGGTGGGTGCTCTGTGGTTCCCAGGAGGCTATCATATCCATCCTTGCAGTCATCACAGCCTATTTTAAGCTGATATCAACTTAACTTCAACTGCACAGAAAAGCTCTACACATCTACTCCTCCGCCCACATTTATGTTGTTGATGTCACAATTTACATGTTTTTTGTGGGTATTCATTAACCAAATATTGAAGCTCTAGTTAACACTTTTGTCTTTTAAGTTTTATACTAGAGTTAAAATGATTTATACTCCACCATACAGTGCTAGAGACTTCTGAGTATATATTTACCTTTATCATTGAATTCATATCTTCCTATGTTTTCATGTCAATACTTAGTGTTTTTCATTTCTTTCTTTTTAATAAGATTTTATTTATTATTTGAGAGGAAGAGAAGCACGTATTAGGTGAGGAGCAGAGGGAGAAGCATGTTCCCTGCTGAGCAAGTAGCTTGATCCTGGGGCTCCATCCTAGGACTTGATCTCAGAACTCTGGGGTCATGACCTGACCTGAGGGCAGATGCTCAACTGACTGAGCCACCCAGGTGCCCTTGTTTCATTTCTATTTCAAGAAATCCATTTGGCATTTCTTCTAAGGCAGGTCTAGTAGAGATGAACTCCTTCAGATTTTGTTTGTCTGGGAAAGTCTTGATCTCTCCTTCATTTCCAAAAGACAATTTTGCTGGATAAATATTCTTGGTTAATAGCTTTTGCCTTGAGCATTTTAAATATATCAAACCCATACACATGGCCTATAAGGTATCTGTATTAATCTCTTCAATCTTGTTGAGCTTCTTTAAAATAATCATTTGGAATTCCTTTTCAGAGAACTCACAGATGTCCATTTCTTTGTGGGTTCTGCTGTCTCCTTGTGATAGTCCAGAGCTTTCCCAGAGGCGCTGCCCTCAATTTGTGTTATTTATTTATCATTTATGTTGATGGTTTTACAGAATCAAAGTTGGTACACTCTTATTTATTTATTTTTACATTTTTAACACTTGATTTTTGTGTTTGTTGTTTCTATGGAGAGATCAGCAGTGGGAGCTCCTAGTCTGCTGTCACCTGACTTCAGTGGGAACATCTGTAAGGCTGTTGCTTTTTTTTTTTTTTTTTTTTTTTGTAAGGCTGTTGCTTTAACATCTTTCTCTAGCAGGTTTGCCATCTGTTCTTTCTCAGACAGTTCTACTCATTGATTTTTTCCTTTCAACAGTCAAACTTTCTTGATTCTTCATAGGCTCGTGATTTTTTGTTTTGAAAACTGCATATTTAAATCCTCTATGATAACTCTGGAAATCAGACTCTCCCCTTCCCCAGAGTTTGCACAGCTTTCTTGGTTGCTATTTGTCACTTCTGTTTCTTGGTCGTTCTCTTGCGTAGTGTCCTGTGGGAGGAATCCACCTAAGGTGTCAACTTGAGAACCTCTCAGATCATTTAGGAGCCTGTGCCTTTCCCTGGGCACATGTAAGGCCATAAAGTCCCTGTATTTGCGGGATCCCTGGGTGGCGCAGCAGTTTGGCGCCTGCCTTTGGCCCAGGGCGCGATCCTGGAGACCCGGGATCGAATCCCACATCGGGCTCCCGGTGCATGGAGCCTGCTTCTTCCTCCGCCTGTGTCTCTGCCTCTCTCTCTCTCTCTGTGACTATCATAAATAAATAAATAAATAAATAAATAAAAAGTCCCGGTGCATGGAGCCTGCTTCTTCCTCCGCCTGTGTCTCTGCCTCTCTCTCTCTCTCTGTGACTATCATAAATAAATAAATAAATAAATAAATAAATAAATAAATAGTCCCTGTATTTGCAGCTGCTTTTCCATGTTGTAGTCCTTATATCTTGCCTCCCAAAATGGAAAAAAGGAGGAAATGAGGGGGAAGTCCCCAGGCGTTTCAAATACCCGTGAAGTTTCTTCAACCACAGGAGCAAGGTTTGTCCCGTGGGCGGTGGGCGTTGCAAACACATGCATCTTTGCTGCATCCCCGTGACCAAAAGCAGCCAGCAGCGATCAGAACATTTATTCCTGATGTTCACAAACAGCGCCCTAATTGCTCACCTTAGCTTACACTACCTGTGCCAACTGCTGTGGGGACTCCTGCTGGCTGTTGGCCACAGGCCTAGAGGCCAGGGGATGGTTGCCTCATCTATGGCACAGGCTGGAAGTGCCTGAAGTGACCCGCCCTCTACCCTCCCAGCCTTCCCCCTGCAAGAGCAAGCCTTCAGTAGACCCCAGCTTTCCCCGACAGCTCTAAACCCTCAGTGCACCTGTCGTCCAGGAGGACATGTGGTCCCAGGTGCTTCCTGCCCCTCCAGCCACCCCGACAGCACCTCTTCACAGCCAGCCAGCATGATGAGAGGTTCTAGTGGATTTAGCACATCATCTCATTGTGGGTTTGTTATTACAGCTTTACTGAGATCTTATTCACTCTCCATTCACTGATTTAAGTGTACAATTCAACGGTTTAGGATGTTCACAGAGTTGTGCAACTATCGCTACAACGAATTTTATTTTTTTAAAGATTTTATTAATTTATTTATGAGAGACACGGAGAGAGAGGCAGAGACATAAGCAGAGGGAGAAGCAGGCTCCCTGCAGGGGAGCTCAATCCCGGGACCCCGGAATCAGGACCTGAGCCAAAGGCAGATGTGGGACTCAAATACCCAAGTATTCTAGTTCTTAAAGAGTGTGTGTGTGTGTGTGTATGTGTATGTGTGTGCACGCATACATGTGTGAGACTATGGGTTGTCTTTTTTCACATGTACATTTATCCAGAAGTCCCTTCACTTATGTTGAGGTGAAAAGAGATAATGTTCAAAGATTATGTAATGGATTTGGACCTGTGCGTGTGGGACTCAATCCCGGGACCCCGGAATCACGACCTGAGCCAAAGGCAGATGGCCAACTGCTGAGCCACCCAGGCTTCCTGTTACAACCAATTTTAGATTATTTTCATCAGCCCTAAAGAAACCTTGTGCTCATTAGCAGTCGCCCCTCTCTTCTCCCGTCACCTCTCCCCCATCCTGCGCAACCACTAAACTATTGTCTGTAGATTTGCCTTTTATGGACATTTCTTTCTTTTTTTTTTTTTTTATTTTATTTTTTTTATTTTTTTTTATTTATGATAGGAACACAGTGAGAGAGAGAGGCAGAGACACAGGCAGAGGGAGAAGCAGGCTCCATGCACCGGGAGCCCGACGTGGGATTCGATCCCGGGTCTCCAGGATCGCGCCCTGGGCCAAAGGCAGGCGCCAAACCGCTGCGCCACCCAGGGATCCCTTTTATTTTTTTTTTTAATTTTTTTTTTTTAATTTTTTATTTATGATAGGAACACAGTGAGAGAGAGAGGCAGAGACACAGGCAGAGGGAGACTTTTATGGACATTTCTTAAAATGTCACCTTGATTTCTTTGTCACTTTCCCATTTATCCCCCTTCCCACTGCTCACCACGTCTGTGCCCTGGGAGACCATCCTCTACCCACCACTCAGGGAGTGGACTCCTGTATCTCCAGATGCTCCTGGCTGCCACTTCAGTTTGGCAAATGGGAAGCTCCAGTAAGTAGTGTGTCCGATGCTCACTGATCTGAGCAGCACTGACATGTTCTGTGGGCTAGTCTTGGTTGCTAACATGCATGGCAAAGATTCCTCCCAATACGTGGCCTGTCTTTTCACTTTCTTGATGATGTCTTTAGATGAACAGCACTATTAGTTATAACTAATAACATAAAGGATTCTTTCTCTATTGCAAATGTCTTCCGTTGTTCTGCTAAGTTCTTTCTTAAATCAGAGTCATAGTGATATTTTTCCGTAATATTTTCTGAAATTTTATAGATTGTAATTGATTTGTTTTTGCATGTGTATGGTGTGAAGAAAAGGTTCATATCTATCTTTTTTCCTTCATGAATGGCCAGTAGTTGATTCACCTTTATTGAACTCCATCCTTTCCCCTCTCTCCTCAAGTCTTACCTCTATCAACAATCCTGTATCCACATATATGTGGAATTATTTCTAAATTCCTTATTTGGTACACTGGTCTCCTTTTTTATCTCTTTGACAATTTTCTTCTTGTTATCCTAGATTTCGGTCCTTTTACTACAAGGGATCTATGGTCAAAGACCAGAGGTAGCCTATGGGATAATAAAAATATTTGGTCCCCAAGCCATTAGGATCTCCTGAGTGGTAAGAGTGTCTCTGATATGTTAATGAGGTGACTTGGGTGAGGGTCCTAGATAGCTTCACGTTGGGACTGGTGACCAGGAGGACCAAACCACGATTACAGAGTTAGAGACATTGGCCTCACTCACCAACCTCTGGGGAGAGGCACTGGAGGCTGACCTCCATCACCGAAGGGTCAGAAAATTCAGAAACTTAGGGAGGAGTTAAGATGGCAGAGGAATAAGAGACCTTAACTTCATCTGGTCCCTGGAATACAGCTAGATATTTATCAAATCATTCTGAAAACCTGAGAAATAGATCGGAAATCTGAGAAAAGAAATGCTGCAATTGTACAAGTAGAAAAGCAACCACTTTGTGGGAGGTAGGAGGTGCAAGGACCCAAATCCAGGGCGAAATATCAGAGGATACGGCAGGGAGGGCGCCGCCTACGGGGGCTACTGCAAAGCATGGTATGCAGCGGGAGCACAAAATCAGAATTTCAAGAAGTCTCCTACAGTGGGGAGTCCCTGGCTTAAAGGGACTCAGGCGGCGATGGAGGCAAAATCCCAGGTGGGACTGCGGGGTCTCAGGATGAAGAATGGGAGTGTCTGAGCACAGCAGGTCCCAGGCACCCACTGGGGAAGCCAGCTGCGATCAGCGAGTTTAGGTGCCGGGTTTCTGCTCAGTGTGGCCATGAACCACAAACCGCTACACAGTCAGGCAAACTGCTCTCTGAGCAGGGGCCCAGCAGGTGGGAGAAGCACAGCTATACCCCTCTTCCTTCCTGGGGAGGAACTGCATGGGTCCACACAGTGGGAGTGTGTCAGGTTTGGCGTCTTAAAACTCAGTCGCCTGCCTGAGATAAAAATGCTCAGTTGGGCAGCCCCGGTGGCTCAGCAGTTTAGCGCCGCCTGCAGCCCAGGGTGTGATCCTGGAGACCTGGGATCGAGTCCCACATCCAGCTCCCTGCATGAAGCCTGCTTCTCCCTCTGCCTGTGTCTCTGCCTCTTTCTCTCTCCTCTCTGTGTATTCTCATGAATAGATAAATAAAATCTTTTTTAAAAAAAATGCTCAGTCACAGACTAGGTGAACACCTGGGAGACAAGGTGATCAACTGCTTTCCACTGAAGAGTGCGGGTGTGAATTTTCAGCTCCAAGACTAGAGAGCGGGATGCAGCCCTATTCATCCTGCTCATGAGAGCCAAAAGCCTTCAGGAAGCAAAACAGGGCCACTTAGTGGAATCCAGAGCCACTTACACTGAGCTGGGCCTCTGTGCAAGAGAAGTGCACTTCCACGGAGGCAAAGTCCCCCTGAGGATCAGCGCAGCAGGACCCTCCCACAGAAGACCAGCACAACCAGCGGGCACCAGGTTTACTGATCAGAGCAGACAGCAAAGCTCCAGCTCTCAAGGAAAACAGTATATACCATTTATGTGTTTTTTTTTATTCTCTAGTCTTTCAGTATTATTTTTCAGTTATTTTCCTATTTTTTCAATTCTTTTTTATTCTTTAATTTTTATTTTCATATATGCATTATATATTTTTATTTTGTTTCCTTTTGTTGAATTTTATTTTTGTGTGTGTGTATATATATATATACATATATATATATAAATGTTTCTTTCTTATTTTGGGATCTAGTTTCTTTTATTTATTTAATTTTTTGTAAGATTTTATTTATTTATTCATGAGAGACACAGAGAGGCAGAGACATGGTGTGAGCACGAGCTGCGCCCGCTGGTAGCCGTCGAGGCCCGCGGCGGCCGGGAGCTGCCCGCAGCCGGGGAAGGACTGGGACGCGCGCGGGGCGCACGCCGGGTACCCGCGGCCCCCCATCCGCCACGCCGCCACCCGCCACGCCACCCTCCACGCGGAGGGAGAAGCAGGCTCCCTGAAAGGAGGCCAGTGCAGAACTTGATCCCTAGACCCCAAGATCATGCCCTGAGCCAAAGGCAGATGCTCAACCACTGAACCACCCAGCCATCACCGAGATCTAGTTTCTTTGATAAGCAGACCAAAACACACCCAGGGGATGCCTCAGGGATAAGAGTTCCTTAACCTACAAGGGTAGACACATAAGGCTGACAGCAGTCCTGTCCACAGAAACTGGACAAGCCAGAAAGGGCTGGCATGATATATTCAATGTGCTAAATGGGAAAAATATGCAGCCAAGAATATTTTATCCACCAAGGCTGTAATTCAAAATAGAAGGAGAGATAAAGAGTGTCCAGGAAAAATAAAAACTAGAGGAATTTGGGATTCCTGGGTTGCTCAGTGGTCGAGTGTCTGCCTTTGGCTCAGGGCATGATCCTGGAATCCCGAGATTGAGTACCACATTGGGCTCCCTGCATGGAGCCTATTTCTCCCCCCTCTGCCTGTGCCTCTGCCTCTCTCTATGTGTCTCTCATGAATAAATAAATAAAATCTAAAAAAAAAAAAAAAAAAAGAGGAATTTGTGAATACTAAATCAGCCCTGCAAGGAATATTAAAGGGGATCCTTTGAGTGAAGGGAGAGCCCAAAAGTAACAAAGATCAGAAAGAAAAGAGATAATTTATAGGAATAGCGACTCTACAGGTAAGAGAATGGCACTAAATTCATATCTTTCAAAATTACTCTGAATGTAAATGGACTAAATGCTCCAATCAAAAGACACAGGGTATCATAATGGATTTAAAAAAAAAAAAAACAAACAAGACCCATCAATATGCTGCTTACAAGAGACTCATTTTAGACTCATTTAGACCCAAAGACACCTCTAGATTGAAAGTGAGGAGGTGGAGGGATGCCTGAGGGTAGCTCCGCGGTTAAGCATCTGCCTTTGGCTCAGGGCGTGATCCTGAAGTCCTGGGATTGAGTCTCGCATTGGGCTCCCTGCATGGAGCCTTCTTCTTCCTCTGCCTGTGTCTCTGCCTCTCTCTCTCTGTGTCTCTCATGAATAAATAAATAAAATCTTTTTTAAAATACCAAAGAAATACAAACAATTATAAGAACATATTATGAGGGATCCCTGGGTGGCGCAGCGGTTTGGCGCCTGCCTTTGGCCCAGGGCGCGATCCTGGAGACCCGGGATCGAATCCCACATCGGGCTCCCGGTGCATGGAGCCTGCTTCTCCCTCTGCCTGTGTCTCTGCCTCTCTCTCTCTCTGTGTGACTATCATAAATAAATAAAAATTAAAAAAAAAAAAAGAACATATTATGAGCAACTACATGCCAACAAATTAGGCAATCTGGAAGAAATTGATGCATTCCTAGAAACATATAAACTACCAAACTGAAACAGGAATAAATAGAAAACCTGAACAGACCCATAACCAGGAAAGAAATTGAAGTAATCAAAAATTCCCAACAAACAAGAGTCCAGGGCCGGATGACTTCCCAGGGGAATTCTACCAAACATTTAAAGAATTAATATCTATTCTTCTAAAGCTGTTTCAAAAAATAGAAATGGAAGGAAAACTTGCGAACTCATTCTATGAGGCCAGCATTACTTTGATCCCATAACCAAACAACGGCCTCACTAAATAGGAGAATTACAGGTCAATATCCCTGATGAACATGGATGCAAAAATTCTCACCAAGATACTAGCTGATAGGATCCAACTGTACATTAAAAGGATTATTCACCACAACCAAGTGGGATTTATCACTGGACTGCATAGGTGGTTCAACTTCCACAAATTAATAAAAGAAAGGAAAAGAATCATATGATCCTGTCAATATATGGAGAAAAAGCATTTGACAAAATACAGAATCCTTTTTTTAAAAAAAAATATTTTATTATTTTGGAAGACAGAGAAGAGAGGCAGAGACACAGGCAGAGGGAGAAGCAGGCTCCCTGCAAGGAGCCTGACATGGGACTCAATCCTGGGTCTCCAGGAGCACATCCTGGGCCAAAGGCAGCGCTAAACCGCTGAGCCACCCAGGCTGTCCCAGCATCCTTTCTTGATTAAAAACTCTCCACCATGTAGGTATCAAGGGAACATATCTCAATATCATAAAAGCCATATGAAAGACCCACAATGATTATCATCCTCAAGGGGGAAAAACTGAGAGCTTTTCCCCTAAGGTAAGGAACAAAACAGGGATATCCACTCTCACCACTGCTGTTCAACACAGTACCAGAAATCCTAGCCTCAGCGATGAGACAACAAAAAGAAATAAAAGGCATCCAAATTGGCCAGGAAGTCAAACTTTAACTCTTCACAGATGACATGATACTCTATGTAGAAAACCTAAGAGACTCTACAAAAAATAGCTGGATCTGATACAGGAATTCAGCAAAGTCACATGATATAAAATTGATGCATAGAAGTCAATTGCATTTCTATACACTAACAAAGAGGTAGAAGAAAGAGAAATCAAAGAATCGATCCCATTTACAGTTGCACCAAAAACCATAAGATACCTAGGAATAAATCTAACCAAAGTGGTAAAAGATCTGCACTCTGAAAACTGTAGAACACTTATGAAAGAAATTGAAAAGAGATAAAGAGATGGAAAAATGTTCCATGCTCATGGATTAGAAGAACAAATACAGTTAAAATGTCTATGCTACCCAGGACAATCCACTCATTTAATGCAATCCCTATCAAAATACCATCAGCATTTTTCACAGAGCCAGAGTAAATAATCCTAAAATTTGTATGGAACCAGAGAAGACTCTGAATAGCCAAATCAATGTTGAAAAAGAAAATCAAAGCTGGAGTCGTCATAATTCCAGACTTCAAGTTATATTACAAAGCTGTAATCATCAAGAAAGTATGGTACTGGCACAAAAACAGACACATAGATCATTGGAACAGAATAGAGAACCCAGAAACGGACCCTCAATTCTATGGTCAACTCATCTTTGACAAAGCAAGAAAGAATCCCCAAGGAAAAAAACAGTCTCTTCCACAAATGGCATTGGGAAAATTGGATAGCCACGTGCAGAAGAATGAAACTGAACCACTCTCTTACACTATACACAAAAATAAAATGGATCAAAGACCTAAATGTGAGACAGGAACTCCTCAAAATCCTAGAGAACACAGACAGCAACTCTTTGACCCCAGCCACAGCAACTTCTTGCTAGACTGTCTCCAAAGGCAAACAAAACCAAATGAACAATTGGGACTTCACCAAGATAAAAAGCTTTTGCACAGCAAAGAAAACAATCAACAAAACTAAAAGGCAACCTACAGAATGGGAGAAGATATTTGCAAATGACATATCAGACAAAGGGTTAGTATCCAAGAGCTAAAGAAACTTATCAAACTCATAAAACAAAAATCCAGTTAAGAAATGGGCCAAAGACATGAACAGACATTTCTCCAAAGAAGACATACAAATGGCCAACAGACACATGAAAAAATGCTCCACATCACTCAGCATCAGGGAAATACAAATCAAAACCACAATGAGATACCACCTCACATCAGTCAGAATGGCTAAAATTAACAACTCAGGAAATAATAGATGTTGTCATGGATGCAGAGAAAAGATGTCTCCTACTGTTGGTGGGAATGCAAGTTGGAGCAGCCACTCCAGAAAACAGTATGGAGGTTAATCAAAAAGGTAGAACTAGAACTACCCTACTACCCAGCAATTGCACTACTAGGTATTTATCCAAAGAATACACACATAATGATTCCAAGGGGTACATGCACCCCAATATTTATAGCAGCAATGTCCACAACAGCCAAACTATTTAAAGAGCCCAGAGGACCATAACAGATGAATGGATAAAGAAAATGTGGTGCATATATACAATGGAATATTACTTAGCCATCAAAAAGAATGAAATCTTGCCATTTGCAATTATGTGGATGAACTAGAGAGTATTATGCTAAGTGAAATAAGTCTGTCAGAGAAAGACAAATATCATATGATTTCACTCATATGTGGAATTTAAGAAACAAAACATAAACACAGGTGAATGGAAGGAAAAATGAAATAAGATGAAATCAGAGAGGGAGACAAACCATAAGAGTCTCTTAACTCTGGGAAACAAACTACGAGTTGCTAAAGCAGAGGTTGGTGGGGGGAAAGGATAACTGGGTGATGGGCATTATGGAGAGCAGGTACTGTAATGAGTACTGGGTGTTATACACAATTGATGAATCATGTAAATTCTATCTCTGAAACTAATAATACAGCATATGTTAACTAAACTGAATTTAAGTTTAAAATTTATTTTAGGGATCCCTGGGTGGCGCAGTGGTTTAGCGCCTGCCTTTGGCCCAGGGCGCGATCCTGGAGACCAGGGATCGAATCCCACGTCGGGCTCCCGGTGAATGGAGCCTGCTTCTCCCTCTGCCTATGTCTCTGCCTCTCTCTCTCTCTCTCTGTGACTATCATAAGTAAATAAAAATTAAAAAAATAAAAAATAAATAAAATTTATTTTAGAGATCCCTGGGTGGCGCAGCGGTTTAGCGCCTGCCTTTGGCCCAGGGCGCGATCCTGGAGACCCAGGATCGAATCCCACGTCGGGCTCCCGGTGCATGGAGCCTGCTTCTCCCTCTGCCTATGTCTCTGCCTCTCTCTCTCTCTCTGTGTGTGACTATCATAAATTGTAAAAATAAATAAAATAAAATAAAATAAAATAAAATAAAATAAAATAAAATAAAATAAAATAAAATAAATAAAATAAAATATAAAATAAAATAAAATAAAATAAATAAAATAAAATAAAATAAAATAAAATAAAATAAAATAAAATAAAAATGTATTTTAGGGATCCCTGGGTGGCTCAGCGGTTTAGGACCTGCCCTTGGCCCAGGGCATGATCCTGGAGTCCCGGGATGGAGTCCTGCATTGGGCTCCCTGTGTGGAGCCTGCTTCTCCCTCTGCCTCTGTCTCAGCATCTCTCTCTTTCTCTCTCTCTCTCTCTCTCTCTCCCTCTCTCTCCCTCTCTCTCTCTCTCTGTGTGTCTCTCATGAATAAATGGATAAAATCTTTAAAAAAAATAAAATAAAGAAAATAAAATTTATTTTTAAAAAGGAAGAAAGGAAAGGAAAGGAAAGGAAAGGAAAGGAAAGGAAAGGAAAGGAAAGGAAAGGAAAGGAAAAGAAAGGAAAGGAAGGGAGAAAAGAAAGAAAAAAGAGAAAAAGAAAGAAAGAAAAGAAAGAAGAAAGAAAGGAAGGAAGGAAGGAAGGAAGAAGAAAGAAAGAAAGAAAGAAAGAAAGAAAGAAAGAAAGAAAGAAAGAAAGAAAGAAAGAAAAATTTAAACTCAGGAACTCTGTATCTGTCTTGGTCCACTGAAGCAGCTCTCATGTGGTCATCCTGAGAATGAATAGGACAACTGGGATGGGGGAAAGGAGCAATAACCCAGACACCAGCCTGAACACATAATCTCTTCTTGTTTGGAAAGTTCTAGAATTAGGATGAGATGGCCCAGTGTAGAAGGCAGGTTTTTGAGAGGAAAAAAGGAATTTCTGGTCCTGGCCTGGCTGGAGGCCAAGTGACTGAAACAGGTGAAGCCTGATTCCAAACACTTGAGGTACAGGGCTGAGAACAAAGCGTGAGAAAATCCCCCAAGGCTCCCAGAGGGAGTGAGTCAAAAGGAACTGCTCCTCAGTTATTTCAGAAATGGTCTCCTCCTCCATCCCTGGAGGGAATGTGACCTTAATGGTCCCTAGGAGAAAGGCAGACCCTTAGGGCCACTCTCTGGCACCGGATCTGAGAACCCAGGCAGAGTTAGTCTCTCCATCCATGACCCGTGGGAGGGCCATATCCTGGTGTGGATTCTATTTCTTCCTATCCTCTCCCGCGGCCTCAGCCTGAGGCGAGATTCCGGAGGCCGCGCCCCGGTACCTGCGCGCAGCAGCGTCTCCTTCCCCATCTCCAGGTACCTCCCCAGCCCCTCCACGCACGTCATCTCCAGGTAGTTCCTCAGGTGCTCTGCAGCACCTGCCGCCTCCCACTTGCGCCGGGTGATCTGCGCCGCCGTGTCCACCGCGGTCCAGGAGCGCAGGTCCTCGTTCAGGGCGATGTAATCGGCGCCGTCGTAGGCGTCCTGCCAGTACCCGCGGAGGAGGCGCCCGCCGGGCCCCAGGTCACAGCCGTACATGGTCTGGCGGGTGTGAGACCCTGGCCCCGCCCCGACAGGCCGCCACTCAGTCCAAAGAGAAAGTAAAACCTCCCGGGAGTTCCCGCGGGTTCGGGACGGAGACGAGGGGGAGGGGCGGGGACCTCGGACTCGGGGTGACGCCCGGACCCGGACACTCGGGCGACCCCGGCCGGTCGGTGGGGATGGGGGTCGTGCCCTGGCCCCGGGCCCGCGTCGCTCACCGGCCTCGCTCTGGTTGTAGTAGCCGCGCAGGGTGTCCAGGTGCACTCGGTACCTCTGTGCGGTGTCCCTGGCGATCCGCGTCTGCCGGTCCCAATACTCCGGCCCCTCCTGCTCCACCCACCGCGCCCGCGGCTCCGTCTTCCCCGTGGCCGAGTCGCTGTCGAACCGCACGAACTGCGTGTCGTCCACGTAGCCGACGGCGATGAAGCGGGGGTCCCCGCGGCCGGGCCGGGACACGGAGGTGTAGACATACCTCAGGGAGTGGGAGCCTGCGGAGCCGAGGGGCTGAGACCCCGCCCGACCCCCTCCCGCCGCGGGGCCCGGGGCCCAAGGGGAGATGCCCGGGGGCGGGGGGCGGAGGGGCGGCTTCCCGGGGTCCCGCGTCCCCGCCCGCCGGTCCCCTCGCTCCCGCCCGCACTCACCCGCCCGGGTCGGGGTCACGGCCAGGGCCCCCCGAAGGCAGCAGGGAGGCCCGCGCATCACGACTCGCTTCCTTGAGGTTCCAGGGACTCTAAGGGCCGGCAGGGGTGGCCCCACGGGCCGGAAGCCGCGGCGACGCCGACTGGCTCCTCTGGAGCCCCGCCACCCAGTGGGAGTGCGACTGGGGCCAAGCCCCGAGTATCCAGGCGGGGGCCCTGAGGCAGGTTGGGAGAGGGACGAGAGGCGCGCGGGGGGCGGAACCGGGCTTCCCGCCCCCAGACACCGCTCCAGGTCTTCCCGGAGACCCAGGACTTTGCCCTGATTCCCCTCCACCTGCACGGAGCGCTCCTTCTCTCGCTGTCTCCCTGAGGCCGGCCGGCGGTCCTTCTGAGGAAACCAGGGACAGACACCAGGCAGGGATCAGCCCCTTTCTGTCCCTTACGTTTGTGGAAACCCTCGACTTGAGCTGAACTACTCCTTACTTCTCCGTGCTCTTCTGAAAGAAAAATCACGGCCAGGAAACTGGATGCCAGATAGTGAGCTCGCCTGGGAATGGAGATGGAGAGACAGGGATTTTCTCTTTAAACCTGAAGTTGTGGCCACCTGGGAGGCTCAGTGCTTGAGCTTCTGCGGGTGGCTCAGGTCGTGATCCCTGGAGTCTTGGGATCAAGGCCCGAATAGGGAGCCTGTGTCTCTGCCTCTGTGTCTCTCTCATGAATAAATAAATAAAATCTTTAAAAATAAACCAAACAATCTTCATTCCATAGCCCCAAATTTCTGTGTGAGTTCCCCTCATATCCTCAATACATGGAAGCATGGTTTGATACTATACATTTCCATCAGGAGCATGTACAAACTTGAAGCACCTCAAATTTGCAACGTTCCATGCAGTCAAAATGCCCTTCGCCAGTGCTCCTGCATTGCCTATTTTTATGCATTATTCACATCTAAGCAGTGCACATATTTCGTCTAGACATTTTTTGAACTGATTTGCATAAGGAGGCAACTGATTTTCAGGCAGCCCCACAGATATAGTAAATTCTAGATGCAAAAAAATATCTTGCTAAGACCTGGAAATAGAGATTCCATTTTTAAAAAGGCTGTATAACAACATATTTAAATGTGAGGATTCCACTGCTATAAAACTGGTCACCTCTGCTTCTCTCCCTCCGCCTGGGTCTGCAGCCCTTCTCTCCATCTCTCATCAATTAGGGCCTCTCATCCCGAGTCTCCACCCCCTCTCACTCCTGATTGGGGCCCTGCTGCCACTCCAACACTTGCTACCCTAGGGCCACTCTCGCCACCTGGGACAGACAGCGATCCTGCTGATATGAGTCAGGTTGTGTCATTTCATCACTGAAAATGCTTCAGGGGCTCTATTATTTTTAAAGATTTTATTTGTTTATTTGAGCTAGAACACACACACAGGTAGGGTAAAGAGCAGAGGGAGAAGCAGGCTCCCTGCTGAGCAGGGAGCCCAACTTGGGGCTCCATCCCAGGACCCTGAGATCACTTGAGCCAAAAGCAGACACTTAACCAACTGAGCCACTCAAATGCTCCTCCATCTCACTTAGGAAGCCTCTAGAGGGACACCTGGGTGGTTCAGAGGTTGAGCGTCTGCCAGTGGCTCAGGTCCTGATCCTGGGGTCCTGGGATCAAGTTCCACAGTGGGCTCCCCACAGGGAGCCTGCTTCTCCCTCTGCCTGTGTATCTCTGCCTCTCTCTGTGTGTCTCTCATAAATAAAATCTTTAAAAGAAAGAAAAAAGAAGTACTGGAAGGGCTCCTGGGCGGCTCAGTCAGTTAGGCATTCAACTCTTGATCTCGGCTTGGATCTTGGTCATGAGTTCAACCTCCATGCTGGGCATGAAACATACTTTTTAAAAAATAAAAAAGTCCTGAAAAGAAATAGGAAAATAAAATGTTTCTTTTCGGTTTTTCTGGGCGCTGTCATCAAGGAGCTGGAGAGAGGGGTCACAGTGGAGAAGCAGAAACCTGATGGATGACTCAAGGCTCCTACCTCTCCTCTCCTTCAATCCTTGCCGCATTCCTGATCTTGACACCTGTGGAGTCCAGGGCTGTTCAGAAGCTTCTTTGTGGCAGTATTGATGATGCCCAAGCTCCAGGTCAGCCTCCCCTGAGCAACTTACAGTCCAGACCCTCCCAGGCTGCTCAGTCAGAATTCAGGAGCAGCGCAGTGGCGCCCCCATGTGGTCACAGGGATGACGTTGGAAGACCAAGTTCTCCTTTCTCTTGCACAGCAAGGACCTCCCAGGTCTCCCTCTGCTCCCAACACCAGATCAGGGCTTTGAACACAAAAGGTTGCCCCTCTCCATGTCAGGCTGGGTTGCAAAATGTTCCCCCAAATCCACAATAACATAGATGTTTCCTTTGCATGATCACTGATTCTGCCCTCAGGGGCAAGGTCTCCAGGCAATCACAGCTGGTTCCCAGATCTGGTATGGACCGCACAAAGAAATTGAGTGCCCTGTCTCCAAAGATAGGACCTAGGACTCCTAAGTTCCTGGCACTTCTTTCTGCTGCTGCCTCTGGGGCTAGACTCAGTTCAGTAAGTCTGAGAACATAGCATGAAGGATGAGGGGCAGAAGCCCACAGTGCATTGGGTCTAGAAAAGGGAGGATGCTCCTGGGGAGTGAGGCTAGGGTGTAAATAAGAACATGAGAGGGGAAGAGCTTCCAAGGAGGGAAGGAGTCAGGGAGAAGAGGGGCATGGGAAGGGCTGGTCTAAGGGACACCTGTTTACATGGAGAGGACTCTCTGGGTCCTGGACCAGAGTGAAGGGCAGATGCGGTACCAGCCCTGTAGGGACCACCAACCCTGGGTTTTCAAGGTCCCACTCCGTGTTATGGCTGAGCACACTTCAGTTGTCAGCCTTCAGTTGTTCCTTCCTCCTCTATGGCAAGCAGAGCCTCCCCACCAAGCTGAGGAGCCCCTCAACTGAACATGTAGTGTGGGCTGGACACTGATGTGGACTACAAGGACCTCAGTAACAGGACCCAGGGTACTGACCACCGATTTCCCAGCAGTCCCTACACCCTCCATAACTCACTGCCGAGGAGTCTGCATGCTTCCTCTCTGGTAACCCAAGCACCCTGAGATTGGACCCCTCAGGCCCTGTTCTCTGCTACTCTCAACCCCTGAACTTAGAAACTCATGCTACATCCCCAGTCCCAAATCTCCTTTCTACCCTAACCACTGACCCAACACTATGGCGGTGCTATAGACTGAATGTGCCCCACCCAGATACACATGTTGAAATATAATCCTCAGTATGATGGTATTAGAAGTTGAGGCTTTTGGGGGTGATTATATGATGAGAGTAGAGCCCTCATCAATGGGTTTAGAGTCCTTATAAAAGAGACTCCAGAGAGTATGTTGTTTAAGCCACTCGATCTGTGATATTTTGTGAATACCCAAGCAGACTAAGACAATCTCCAAAACCAAACACCGCGAAGCTCTTTCAGTTTCAGACCCACGTTAAGGAAAGTGGCCACAGCATGTATTCATTTATTCACAAATATTTAGTGAGTGTCTCTGTGCAGGGCATGATTTTAGGCCTGGTTATCACTTAATCAAGAGAAAAAGTGCCTACTCTCCTGATGCCTACAGTCTAATAGGAAAGACGGACAATAAAAATAGTAGCATTATTATGGCATTATATAGTATGCATTCCTGTTACCTATTGCTGGCTGGGTAACAATCCCAAAATAAAACTACCTTTTTATTAGCGGTCATTCTATGCAGACTGGGCTCAGCAGGCAGCTCTTCTGCTCCATCTGACATGGTCTGTGGCTGTTGTCATCTGGAGGCTCACCCTGATTCAAGAGGGTTCCCTCATAAGGCCGCAGTCAGTGCTGCCAACAGCTGGGAGCCTTCTAGGGCTACTGGCACGGAGCCACCCAGGGATCCCATACCACATCTTCTGTAACCATTCATCTGTTGGACATCTGGGCTCTTTCCATAGTTTAGCTATTGTGGACATTGCTGCTATAAACATTGGAGTGCTGGTGCCCCTTCAGATCACTACATTTGTATCTTTGGGGTAGATACCTAGTTATGCAATTGTTGGGTTGTAAGGTAGGTCTATTTTCAACTTTCTGAGGAACCTCCTACTGTTTTCTAGAGTGGCTGTACCGGCTGTACTCCCACCAACAGTACTCTCTTTCTCCACATCAGCACCAACACTTATTGTTTCTTGACTTGTTAATTTTAGTCATTCTGACCAGTGTGAGGTATATCTCATTGTGGTTTTGTTTTGCTTTTTGTTTTTAATTTTTTAAATTTATTTATGATAGTCACAGAAAGAGAGAGAGAGAGAGAGAGGCAGAGACACAGACAGAGGGAGAAGCAGGCTCCATGCACCGGGAGCCCGATGTGGGATTCGATCCCCGGTCTCCAGGATCATGCCCTGGGCCAAAGGCAGGCGCCAAACCACTGCGCCACCCAGGGATCCCTCATTGTGGTTTTGATTAAAAAATTCATTAAATACACCTAACCTACCAAACACAGTAGCTAAGTCTAGCCTACCTTAAACACACACTCAGAACACTTACGTTAGCTTAGAGTTGGGCAAAATTATCTCACACAAAGCCAATTTTATAATAAAGTGTTGAGGGGCATTTGGCTGGCTCAACCAGAACACGGGACTCTTATTCTTGGGGTTGTGAATTTGAGCCCCATGTTGGGTGTAGAGATTACTTATATAAATAAAAGCTTTTTAGGGACTGCTGGGTGGCTCAGCAGTTGAGCATCTGCCTTTGGCTCAGGGCATGATCCTAGGGTCTTGGGATTGAGTCCCATATCAGGTCCCTGTGGGGAGCCTGCTTCTCCCTCTGCCTATGTCTCTGCTCTCTCTCTGTGTCTCTCATAAATAAATAAAATCTTAAAAAAAAAAAAAAAACTTTAAAAAGTGTTGAATAAAATATGCAACTTCGGGATCCCTGGGTGGTGCAGCGGTGTGGCGCCTGCCTTTGGCCCAGGGCGCGATCCTGGAGACCAGGGATCGAGTCCCATGTCGGGCTCCCGGTACATGGAGCCTGCTTCTCCCTCTGCCTGTGTCTCTGCCTCTCTCTCTCTCTCTCTCTGTGTGTGACTATCATAAATAAATTAAAAAATTAAAAAAAAAAAAAACTTTAAAAATATGCAACTTCTTGAATACTGTATTGAAAGTGAAAAACAAGATAATTGTATGGGTACAGAATTGCTGTTGTTTACCCTCACAGTTACATGTCTGACTGGGAGCTGTGACTCACTGCTGCTGCCCAGAATCACAAGAGTACTATACTACATCACTAGCCTGGGAATGATCAAAATTCAAAATCTGAATTACACTTTCTATTGAATGTGTTAAAGCCAAAAAAATTGCAAGTCAAACCGTTGTAAATTGGGGACCATCTGTATACTAGCAATGCACAAGTGGAAGTTGACAAAACCCTGATAAAAGAAATCAAAGAACTAAATAATGAAAGATATTCCATATTCATGGGTAGGAAGACTTGATATTGCCAAAATGTCAGTTCTTCCCAACTTGGTCTTTATTTTTTTTTTTTTAAGATTTTATTTATTTATTCATAGAGATGCAGAGAGAGAGAGAGAGAGAGAGGCAGAGACACAGGCAGAGGGAGAAGCAGGCTCCATGCTGAGAGCCTGACGTGGGACTCGATGCAGGGTCTCCAGGATCACGTCCTGGGCTGCAGGCGGCGCTAAACCGCTGCGCCACCAGGGCTGCCCCCGACTTGGTCTTTAAATTCAACTCGATCCCATTCAAAATCTCAAGTTTTTTTTTTTTTTTTAAAGATCTTATTTATTCATGAGAGACATAGAATAACCAGAGACATAGCAGAGGGAGAAGCAGAGCTCCCTACAGGGAGCCTGACACAGGACTCAATCCCAGGAACCCAAGACCTGAGCCAAAAGCAGACATTCAACCAAGCCACCCAGGCGCCCCTCAGCAAGTTATTTTGTGGATAACAAGGTGACTCTGAAGTTTATGTGGAGAGGCAAAAGAGCCAGAATAGCCAGTCTACCATAAGAACACAGAATTACGAGAACTGATACTACCTGACTTCAAGACTCACTATAAAGCTATAGTAATCAAGACAGTGTATACAGTACTGGTGAAAAAAGTATATCAAAGGAAGAGAACAGAAAATCCAGAAACAGACCCACATAAATATAGTCAACTGATTTTTTATATGAAAGCAAGGGCCATAAAATGGAGAAAATGTAATCTGTTAATAAACAGTGCTAGAACAATTGCTGGACAACCACATGCAAAAAAAAAAAAAAAAAGTGAAATGAGAAAGCTCTCTTGAAAGGTTACTGTGAAGGTCACCTATGACAAAAACAAAGCCTGTCCAGCAGATTCAATGGATTTCAATATTCTTAAGGACCCACCTCCACAAGTTTCATATAGAGGGTACAGTAATTCATGTCAGTCACTTCAGTCCTGCCAATTTACTGGGTAGGATGCAGTATCAGCACATTGGCCTCAGAGAGCTCTGCAGCCCCTTCAACCTTGTGGATGGTATTTACCATAATCCTGTGCTTCTCTCTGGCTGAAATCAGGATCCTCCTGCAGAAGCCAGACCCAACTCTCATTTGAATGTCTGTATTAAACATAAAGCCTTTTCATATAAAGGGGGGAAAAAAAGAGTATCAAAACACTATGACAGGGATCCCTGGGTGGCGCAGTGGTTTGGCGCCTGCCTTTGGCCCAGGGCGTGATCCTGGAGACCCGGGATCGAATCCCACGTCGGGCTCCCGGTGCATGGAGCCTGCTTCTCCCTCTGCCTGTGTCTCTGACTCTCTCTCTCTCTGTGTGTAACTTTCATAAATAAATAAAGAAAAAAAATATTAAAAAAAAAAAAACACTATTGACAGGTTCCCCGCTCAGCAGCGGGGAGTCTGCTTCTCCCTCTGTCCCTCCCCACCCCCATGCTCATTCTCTCTTAAATGATTATTCTTTTCTAAGGAGACACTGTGAGATACCCAGGAGTAAAAAAAATATATATATACACTAACACAAAATTAGGTAATCTGGCTTACAGATATTTACCTTCATTCCTTCATTTCCATGATTATGAGATCCAAAACTCATTCAATAGAATTGAACTGACTCAAATAGTCTTTCCCTTATACCAATTCTCATAGATGAACATCCAAATTCAGACTCTATTTTATTTTTTTTCATTTTTTTTTTCAGACTCTATTTTAGAGTTCAGGACTATCTACTGTAAATTATTGGAGGTTAATCCATTTTAGAGCTCATAACCTAAAATAGAAAAACTCAGATGGTAGAAATCCCTACTTTTCAGGAAGGATACTTTATTATTAGTGCATCATTTAGATTGTCCTACAATAGTCTCATCTCCTGTATTTTCTTAATGGCTACAAATCTTGCTTTTAATTTATAGATGGTGGTTAGTTTAGCTTCAATATTAGTTGCTTATAGTCTCTTTAACCTTATACTGGATAGTTTCCCACATTAGTTTGGGCTTCTTATGTTCCAATAACTAATACTTTAAGCCATACGTATACAAATCAAATATGAATCATACATAACCCTATCGCTAAGAAACATGAAGCTTCTCATCCCCCAAAATCCTACCAAAGTTCTTGGTTCTTTTTCCACTGAAAAGTGAGAACATGGGATGCCTGGAAGGCTCAGTGGTTGAGTGTCTGCCTTTGACTCAGGGCATGATCCTGGGGTCCAGGATCAAGTCCCACATCGGGCTCCCTGCATGGAGCCTGCTTCTCCCTCTGCCTATATCTCTGCCTCTCCATCTCTCGTGAATAAATAAATAAAAATCTTTAAAAAGTGAGAACATGTCAGCTAATGGAGAATGTGAGGTCTTGGTGCTTCAGCTCCCCCCGCCCCAAGTTTGAGAGCCACTGACCTCCAGGAAGGTCACCCTTCCCAGTTCCTGGATCTCCATGCTATGGCAGAGGCCATCTTCCCATCAGATTCAGCATGATGTCACAAAAACAGTGAGCTGGTTAGCAACTGTCCACTCTCCAGCCATCTTGTTTCCTGAGGTACATTTTTCTGAGGGCCTACTTTCTCCCAGATGATCGAAACTGGGACCATCCACTCCCTTCTGAGCCACCTCTACACATAAGGACGGAACTATACACTCCAGCCACAGGACATTTCAGAATATACTGCAAAAAGGTTAACATGTATACACAAGGCTCACATCACACATCTGTTTTACTACAGATTTATAGTGAGGGCTCACAAGTTCAACAAAGCTCAAAATCGATTACTAGTGGTCACATTCTTTTCAGAAGCCAAGGGTACAATGACACAACAGTGCTCAAAACTACTAAAGAATGCAAATCCCTACAACATGCAATGCACAACAGACAAGAAATGTCATTCTGGGCCAGCAAAAAGAGAAACAGGAAATAAAGGGGTAATCATTACTTCAGCCAAGTCAATAGATCTGAGCTTTTCAGGTACACCTGGGAATGAATTCTCCAGGCTTTCCAACCAACCAGCTGCAGACCTTGAGCATATCTGGCCCAGAGAGGGACTAAGAGATACTTGCTGAATGAGCCCTTCTGATTGCAAATGACATATTAGATAAAGAGCTAGTATCCAAGATCTGTAAAGAACTTAGTAAAACTCAACAGCAAAGAAACAATCCAATCATGAAATGGGCAAAGACATGAACATAAATTTCACCAAAGACATACACATGGCCAACAAGCACATGAGAAAATGCTCCACATCACTGGCCATCAGGGAAATACAAATCAAAACCACGAGATAACCACCTCACACCTGTGAGAACAGTGAAAATTAACAAGACAGGAAATAACAAATGTTGGAGAGGATGTGGACAAAGGGGAACCCTCTTGCACTGTTGGTGGGAATGTGAACTGGTACAGCCACTCTGGAAAACTGTGTGGAGGCTCATCAGAGCTAAAAATAGAACTGCCCGACGACCCAGCAGTTGCACTGCTGGGGATTTATCCCAAAGATACAGATGCAGTGAAATGGCAGGATACCTACACCCCAATGTTTAGAGCAGCAATGTCCACAATAGCTAAACTGTGGAAGGAGCCTCCGTGTCCATCGAAAGATGAATGGATAGAGATGTGGTCTCTATATACAATGGAATATTACTCAGCCATCAGAAAGGACAGATACCCACCATTTGCCTCAATGTGGATGGAACTGGAGGGTATCATGCTGAGTGAAGTTAAGTCAATTGGAGGACAATCATATGGTTTCATTCATTCAGGGAATATAAAAAATAGTGAAAGGAATATAGGGGAAAGGAGGGAAAATGAGTGGGAAATATCAGTGAGGGGGACAGAACATGAAAGACTCCTAACTCTGAAACGAACAAGGGATAGTGGAAGGGGAGGCGGGCAGGGGGATTGGGGTGACTGGGTTATGGGCACTGAGGGGCACTTGACCGGATGACCCACTGAGTGTTACAGTGTTATGTTGGCAAATTACTCTAACTAAAAAAATATACAAAAAAAAAAAAAAAAAACCAAAACACCAAAAACCCTTCTGAGCCAGTTTCCAGCACACCAGCAATCTAACTTTTACCTTGCAGAACTGAGAAAGGAGAACATAGTTTTAGTTTTAGAGTGTTATAAAGCAAGTTCTGCCTCAACTGGCAGGAACTTTTTCACATCAGTCTTGTCTAGGGCCAGGTTGGGAGGGAGGTTAAGTTAGGGGCAGGGCCCTGGGCAGGGCCAGTCACTGAAGCGAGGCCAAGGCCTGGAGGGAAGGAGCCAGTTCCTGGTGGCTGTTGGGCAGTTCAGACAGCTCCCTGTTACACCAGCCATGGTACTCCCTCTGCCCTGGCTCTCCTGTTGCTGCCGTCGCCTGCTCCTGCCTTCCTGGCCCCTGGCCCCCCAGAGCTCCTGGAGGTGCTGCTCCCAGAGCCCCAAGGCGAGCACAAAAGAGCAGACCAGCTCCACAAGCAGTGGGAAGAGGTCACCCCCAAGGGTAAGTGGCACCAAGAATAGGGAGGCAGAGGGGTGGAGGAATCCCTTTAATCTTATATTCACAGGCCTGTTCCAAATAGATACCACCCCCAACCCAGAGTCCTTGGACTAGTCCCAACTCCCAGATCCCCAGCAGTTTCCCCACACCCCCTACACCTCGAGGACTCTCTCCCCACAGCCCTCCCTCCCTGCAGAGTCCAAGAAGTCCTTGACCAGGAATTTCCCCTCCTCTAACAGTTAATTATTTCTTGGTGGGGGGAGGGACAGCCAGTCCTCTCCTCTCCATATCCTTCCTTGCACAAGGAGTCCAGTTTAACCCCTGAGCTGCAAACTGCCCCCCACAGGCCTATGCCTAAGACCAGAAGCTACCCTGGCTTCACAGTACAGAGAACCTTATTAATAAAAGGGGGTTGAAATGTGAGAGGCACAACACCGGACTTCCAGCAAGCCTCAGCTCCCTGCCCTGGCTGATGCTCCCTCCCCTCTGCCCCCCTCATTCAGGGTCCCAGGCCCCGCCCCACAGCTGAGCTGGCCCAAGCTGAGGAGTTGCTGGAGCAGCAGCTGGAGCTGTACCAGGCTCTTCTGGAAGGGCAAGAAGGGGCTTGGGAAGCCCAGGCCCTGGTGCTCAAGATCCAGAAGCTGAAGGAACAGATGAGGAGACACCGGGAGAGCCTAGGAGACGCCTAAGCTTTCCATCAGTTCCCATTTTACCTTCCAACACTGGAAACACTACACACCACCCACACTGAGGCCTTTGGGTCAGAAACATCCCAGCCCCTCCTAGGCCACTAAAAAAAAAAAAAAAAAAAAAAAAAAAAAAAAAAAAGGAAGACACTTTTCACAAAGGAAGACACTTCAGAAATTGAAGTAGCAAGGAGCAATGGCTTCTGCAGTCTTAGTCACATCCCCCTCCCCCTCTCTGATCCCTCCCAACTGACCTGAGCCCCACAGCAGGGCACACAGTCCTTATAAGAATGAATATACACTGAATCATGACCTAATCTCACCCCAAACCCAATAAAGGCATGGAGCACTTACAGACAGCACAGACGCATGTGTTTTTTAGTTTTGTTAAAAAAAAAAATTCCGACAATTCAGGAAACAGGGATTCAGGAGTGGTGGTGATGCAAAAGGGGGAAGCCATGGGGTGGGGGGTGGGGGTTGTCACGGGTAGGTGGCAGTAGTGTCTCCTTCACCCCATGCCTACTGTCGTCTCCTGAAGAGGGACAGACTGTCACATTCCAAAATGGGTGGGTAAGTCCTCTACCGCGTCTGTTCAACTGGAGAGAAAACATGGCACAATTACAAGACATGGAAAAGGCAAGGCTGGCAGAAAACATGCCCCCACCCCCCGCTACATGCAGATGTCTGTAGTTTGTGGGTGCAAAGGATAGACTGGGGGTAGGAAAAAATAAACTAGCTTGTTAAGAAAAGAGACATACAGGTCAACTAAACATCCCAGCAGGGGCATCAAGATCCAAGGGACATAATAAGTGCCTGTTACACACTAAAGGCTCTTTATGTACATGATGGGATTTAAGACAAACACACTAAAGAACAAGGAGACTGGAGTTGAGCCAGTTTCTTAAGATCCATACTCACTGTAAGAGGAAATGTCTATCTCATCTGGCAGCTCACTAATATTGACTTCAAAGCGATCCTGCACATCATTGAGGATCTTGGCATCATTTTCATCTGATACAAATGTGATGGCCAAGCCCTTGGTGCCAAACCGGCCTGCTCGGGCCACCTGGAAGGAGACAGAGGATAGTCCTGGGAGATCCCGAAGTAGGAAGACATCCAAAAAGAAGGGAGAGGCTATCAGGTATGAAGATACAAAATCAGGGGGAAGGGACACTGGAATGCCCGTGTGGGTGTGGAGCTTACCCGATGCAGGTAAGTGTCAGAATCCTCAGGCATGTCATAGTTGAAGGCAATGTTCACCCGCTCAATGTCCATGCCTCGGCCAAATAGGTTGGTAGCCACAAGAATTCGTCGTTGAAAATCTTTAAACTGCTGATACCGAGAAAGCCTTCGTGAGAAAGGAAATTAGAAAAATACTGAGTCCCTTCGCTTCAACGGTCTCTTTTCCTTCCCAAGGACACAAAACATCTTTCCATTTCTGACTTACCTCTCCTCCTGGGGCATCCCTCGGTGGATGGCAATGGCTGGGAAGTTCTGCTCTACCAGCAGCTGGGCAAGGGCAATGCAACGCTGCACAGACTTCACAAAGATCACCACCTGGGTGTGTGACAGTTGGGGGACATGGGTCCATGTGGGATAAGTGAGAGATTAAGTGTGAGAAGAGTTTTCAGTAACTACTCTTTTACTCTTCCTGAAACTTCTCCAATCCCCATTACATATTCCTCTTCTGTTCTAAATACAACTTAGCCTTTCTCACTCAGTTCTGATTTTTCCTGAGCAGACATGCTGAAGAGAAGGTACAGAGAAAAGTAACTAAAACTACCAGATATGTTAGGGAGACAAGAATGAAGCTAATGGTAAAAATGAAAGTGGTAAAAATTTAAAGTGTGGAGAGTAGTTTCTGCTCATCAAAAACATCAAACATATGCAATTTACCTTAATTTTAGAAAGTTTTTGGTGCAAACGAACCACAGCAGGTAAAGTAGTGGAATATTTCCTCTCAGTAAACAGTACAAGAAAAAACAAATTTTAAAAACCTAAGAAACCCAAGATACTTTGGAACTTTTACAAGTTTATGAAATCCTCTCAAAGATTTTGAGATTTTTCTTTACTCAATACCTGGTTGTGACAGCCAAAGAACAGAACAGCAGCTCCCATCTTGTTCACACTAAGCACCAAAGGCATTTAAATTCTCATTTAAAAGAATTTCATTTGAAGGTAATTTCCCCACTGTTCTCGCTCACATCACCTATGTCATATCCTCAATAAAAAGGTACTTAACCAGGTTTCTGCTACAGTTGGAGACGTGCTCATCCCCCTACTGGACTTTGAACAACTGACCTGATTGAACTCAAGGACATCGAGAAGGTCAAAGAGCTTCCGGTTCTTCTCGTTGTCCTTCAGTTTCACGTAGTACTGCTGCAACCCATGCAGCGTCAGCTTCGTCTCATCATCCACGAAGATCTCCATTGGCTGGGGGAGGGAGGGGGGAGTAGGGGGGGAACGGGAGGAGGGCAGAGTGGGGGGGTTAAACCTGGGGGGGTGGAGGAACTTGATCTCCAATACACCCCATTGGGGGATGGGAAAAGAGAAGACTGAAAACCCCACCACACCCCCAAAAATACCCTCATTTTAATGTGGTCTCTTCCACGTTAGCTCTAATTTCCTTCCTATCAGTTGTTTTAAGATTGCCCAAGTATCACGGGAAGGTAACCTGGCAAGGAGTTTGAAAAGGAGCAGTGAGACCACCCAATGGCAAGATGCCATGACCTCAAAAGGAGGTAGCAGAGGAAAGAAACAATGGGAGAGGATCCCCAAAGGGAAAATGTAATCCAAACACCTGGGAATTGGTGGGACATGGGGACTCGAGGTCAGGAATTCCACCACAATTGGTTATAAAAATAGAGGGGAAGACAGGGATTGCTCCATTTGAGTATTCTCCCAACTAAGAGAATCAGGGGGCACCTGGGTGGCTCAATCGGTTAAGCGTCTGCCTTCGGCTCAGGTCATGATCTCAGGGTCCTAGGATCAAGCTCCGAGTCAGGCTCCCTCCTCAGTGGGGGGTCTGCTTCTCCCTCTCCCTCTGCTCCTCCACCTGCTTGTGCTTGCTCTCTCTCAAATCAATACATAAAATATTAAGGAAAAAAACAAACAACTAAGAGAATCAGATCCACATCAGGAGGGTGGATTATCTGTTAAGATCAGAATGCTAAAATGAACATAGTCAAAAATACCATGACAAGTTACTCAGGATGAGTAACAACTCGCCCTCAGACCACAAGGGAATAGTTCAGATGGCACTGGTCTCTGAACTAGGAGTCAAATCAACTATAGTGTTACATGGACAGTACCAATAAATGGTGTTAAGAAACAAATTCAGAGCAGCAGATATACAACCATCTTGTAATATATATATGTATGTATACACACACACACACACACACACACACGCACACATAAAACCCGTTAAGGGGAGGAAGATAGCATAAAAAAACAAATTGACACAAGACTCAACTCCTGAGTCCAAGTTTCCTAGCACTCTTCACTAACCTGGGGACATAATTAACATGAACACCCAGGGCCCAAGGTTTCAGGAAAGGATGAGTGTGGCACGGGAGAGAACCAGAAGCCCAATCCCAGAAAGCAGGCTTGCAAAAGCAGGCTTTTCAAAATGAAGCTTCATGGTCTCCTTCAAATCGAGCCCCAAGTATAACTAAAGGTAACTGACATCCCATGGGAAGGAGCAGTACAGGATGAGAAAGAATACACTGCACTGTTTATACAATAGGGCCCATCTAGCGCCAAACCCTAACACCCACCTGGTTACATCCAAGTGGAGCTCCTCACATTACTTTTCCCATATCCCTCTCCTTGGAGTATTAAAAAATTGTTTTAAAAAGGAAAAAAAACTACCCCCCGTTTCAGGACACCCCTCCCCCCAACACATATGGGGAAAAACAGGGAGCACGGCACGCCTTGGATTCAGGAAAAAAACCGGGAACAGAAAAAGAGGCTGGTTTGGTCCTCAGCTTCCTGGTCAGGTTTCCCCGCGGCCTCCGCTGCCGCCATCCACCGCTGGGTGCCGTCTGCATTTCCCCCGCCGTTCCATGGTGCTTCTCCGCTGCCGGCTCACATCAGCCGATATTCCGGATGGGTGCGAGGAGGTATGGACGGAAGGAGTAAGGGATCGGGGACTGAGGTGCCAAAGGCCCCCACCCCTGGAGGTGGGGAGGGAGCGGATTCATTTGTGCTGTTTGCTCTTCTTTTGGACATGCCCTGCCATCTGTCTGTCCCTCTCTTGCTCTCCTGCCACCGGGGGGTTGAGTTTTGGGGAGCAGAAGGCTCCAACTGTCTGCTCGATGCCACCTTGAGGGTGCGTGGCTGTAAAGGGGTATGTAGGAGACGATGGGTGGGTAGTAGGGCAGAAAATCCTGCCCTCCCCCAAAAAGGAAGAAGAGGTTCAAAAATGCTGTGATGAGAAAAAAAAAAAAAGGTCGAACACTACCCGCTCTCAAGTTAACCCGACCAAGTCTTCCGGAGTTTCCCTGGCGCCCGCGCAGACCCTAACACTAGCTGTCTCTGCCTCTGTGTGTCTCTTCAAGGAGTCATCACTCCCAGATGGGCACGTGCCCCCTTCTTGGCATTTGAAGGACAAGGGAGTCTGGAGGAAGAGGGCGCAGAAGGGGAGGAGGCAGTGGGCGGGGAGTGGAGGGAGAGAAGGTAGAAGGGTATTTACGTCTTGCATGAACTTGCGGCAGACAGGACGGATCTCTTTGCTCAAGGTAGCACTGAACATCATGACCTGCTTCTCATGGGGGGTCATGCGAAAAATTTCCTGGACATCCCGACGCATGTCTACAAGAAAAAGGAAAAAAATCCTAGAAGGAAAGAAGGAAATGTCATAGACAAAGACCGGAGACAGCCTCCCCAATGAGGTGAAACTGCTGGAAATGGGTAAGCAAGAGCCATTTCCCACCAAGATTTGTCTCAGGTACTCTATTTACACGAACCACCATAAAATCACATCCACTGCAGTAACACATGGAAAATTTGAAATAAAGACCTAGGACCAAATTCCAGCACTATGTGTTTTAGCCAGGCAAGAAGATAATGAAACTCCAAATCTCACAAGTATGATATGGAGATGAAGTCCACTGCAGAGGCTCACAAACCTAAGACCCTTGAGAGATGCTTTACAAGGTCCTTCTCCCTACTTTCTCCCCACACCCCAACTGTCTACAAATACTGCACACATAATTATATTCTAGTTGTCAAAGTCCAGTCCATGCTTCCTCTGGATCACTGTCCTATCCAGCCAGGCAAATAAGACCTCTCTACCCAGAACCCATCTTATAGTTCACCATCTAAAATAACCGAAGATCACTTGGAACTACTTATCCCTGGGGCTATGTCCATCCCCACTCCCTCATTTATTAAATGTGAGCTCCAATTTTCCACTCATTTATTAAATGTGAGTTACAATTTTCTTTTCTTGTGGAACACTGAATTACAGAAAATCCCATAAACTCTCCACATTAATCCTAGCACTTAGGTCTATTCAGTTACAAATTCTGATATATGTGCAGGGGATGCCAGAAAGTAAATGGTCTTCCTCCTGCAGTTTATCTCCCCAGACACCCAGCATAAGAATCTATAAAGGCAAAGAACAGTGGTGTGACTGATGTCTAAAAAATCAGCAAAGTTAATCCCCTCAAAGAAAAAAGAACTCTCCATCACAGAAAGAAAGGATAAAACACCCTTCCCCTTGATCACCAAGGTTGCTTAAAAAGCCTAACAAAAACCAACAGGAGAGCCAGAGCCATCAGTCATGGGTGATAGATTAAGAGTCGTCCTGGCACTAAAGTGCTCCTCTATCAAATAAACATCATTTGGCTCTAAAGGGCAACTCCCAGATCACTAGCTTCACCCCAGCACTGTCACTCACCGAGCTGTTCAAGCATCTTATCACATTCATCCAAGATAAAGTGTTTAATGTGTTTGAGATTGAGGCTCTTATTTCGAGCCAGGGCGAGGATGCGGCCAGGGGTCCCCACAACAATATGCGGGCAATTCTTCTTCAGCACCTCTTCATCCTTCTTGATAGACAGACCACCAAAAAACACCGCGACCTGTATTAACCCAGGAGAAAATATGGTCTCACAAGGAAAGAGTCCAATCTCCCCAGTTCCCACCCTTTAAATTTAATCTACATGAATTCTTAGAACATTTCAAAGCTAAAAGGAACATCAAAGGTCAGCAAATCTAAAATTCTTGTTACGTTTCCCAAACACTGAAGCTAAGAAACAAAAGTGTCTTGCGTAGTTATGTGGCTAATCAAGGTAGTTAGGACTAGCATTCTTCAGACTTAATCTAATAATCTTCCTTCCCACAGTGCTATGGCCAGACTTCCAAGAATGAGGAATGCAAGGGGTGCCTGGCTGGCTTAGTCAGTAGAGCATGTGACTCTTGATCATGAGTTTGAGCCCCTCGTTGGGTGTAGATTATACATAAAAAACTTAAAGAAAAAAAAAAAAGAGGACAGCAAGAAATCACCAGAGTGCAAAGTACCACAAAATGCCTCATAGAACATCAAATTTTCCTAAACTCTGATTTTTCTTTTTTTAGTAGGCTCCATGCTCAGTGTGGAACCCAATCAGGGTGTGAACTCACAACCCAGAAATCAAGACCTGAGCCAAGATCAAGAGTCGGATGCTCAACCACCTAAGCCATCCAAGTGCTTCTGAACTCAGATTTCCAAATGCCTTTTTGCACAAACCCTACCAAATTATTGATTTAAGCTACACATACTACTCCGTATTAAAAACATTATGGGAGTATTTGTTGAGAATCTGAGCCTTATTATTATAGTATCGAATAACACCAGAAACTGCTTTCCAGCTTCAAAGAATGAAAAATCAATTACAAGATCAGACTGTTTTGATAAAACTAAAAGCACTAATTATGGGACAACCAAGTCTGCTGAAGAACAGGAAATATACAGTGTATCAACTCTGAACAATTCTTGCCAAAAATGTTTAACTTCAATTAGTTGAGTTTTCAAATACATATTTGAGTTAAAGGAAATACTGGAAAAAAAAAAAAAAAAAAAGAACAAGTTAATACCATAAGGGAGTAACCAGACAAATCCAGAGGTAGGATATTCTGTAAAATTAGCCCAAGCTTGGGCAGCCCTTGTGGCTCAGCGGGTTTAGCGCCGCCTCCAGCCCAGGGCGTGATCCCAGAGACCTGGGATCGAGTCCCACATCAGGCTCCCTGCATGAAGCCTGCTTCTCCCTCTGCCTGTGTCTCTGCCTCTCTCTGTGTCTCTATGAATAAATAAATAAAATGTTAAAAAAAAAAACAAAAAACTAGCCCAACCTCAGACAAGTCACTTTAGCACAATTTTAAACAAAAGTAAGGAAAAAAAAAAAAAAAAGTAAGAAAATGTCACGACAATTTGATCTTAACACCAAAAATATTCTGTTTTGGGGTGCCCAGTTGGCTCAGTTGGAAGAGCATGTGACTCTCGATCTCAAGGTTTTGAGTTTAAGCCCCATCCTGGATGTAGAGATTAAAAAAACTAATAAACTTTAAAAAAATTGGGATCCCTGGGTGGCGCAGCGGTTTGGCGCCTGCCTTTGGCCCAGGGCGCGATCCTGGAGACCCGGGATCGAATCCCACGTCAGGCTCCCGGTGCATGGAGCCTGCTTCTCCCTCTGCCTGTATCTCTGCCTCTCTCTCTCTCTGTGTGACTATCATAAATAAATAAAAATTAAAAAAAAAAATTAAAAAAAAATTCTCTTTTGAGCAGCATAATCTGCTAAATTGGACCTACAGAGGTCAAAATACAATCCTCACTCACTAATGAGCCCAACAATAAATGTTTCAACGGTCATAACAGTGGAAACCATTTTCTGGTTTTCCACTTTGTAGAATCAACAGGCCATCGAGCCTGCTCAATGAAAGGACATAAAAGAAATGCTAAGGATAGCTACAACATAAGGAGATATGCATAACACACATGCACACGACACTTAAATTATTGTTAAAGAATTAATCTTCAAATATCAAAAAAAATCGTAACCAATCTCTCGTGAAAAGAAATAAAAAACACTCATAAGGTGATAAAACGAGAGAATAGTACCTAATACTTGGTGTCACAGAACCATAAGGAAAAAAAAAGGTTAACGAATGATTACCTTCTATGAAGTCCGATTAGAGGTAAGAGAACACAAATCTTTTCATCATGAGACCTTCTATTACTTCAGCATGTTTACTGCATGTTTACCCCCACATTGTTATTACTACTTTGGTTCTTAAGACTACTTTTAATTTAGGGGTGCCAGGGTGGCAGAGTCCACTAAGTGTCAGCTCAGGTCCCAATCTTAGGAGTCCTGGGATATAGCCCCATGTGGGACTCCCTGCTTAGAGGGGGAGTCTGCTTCTCCCTCTCCCTAGACCTCCCTCCCCACCCGACCCCATCCCGTTCGTGTATGTTTGCTCTCTTAAATAAAATCTTTTTTAAGAATTACTATTTTTAGTTTAGGGCTAGGACTCAACACATGAGTAACAGGAGAATATCACAACAATCCAAACAAAAGTACTGTTTTTCACCACATCCTAGTCAGGAGAGTAGGAGGTTATACACATCAGTGCTTCTCAAACTCCAATTATCTGAAGATTGTATTAAGATGCATGTTTAAAAAAATAAAATAAAATAAAATAAAATAAAATAAAATAAAATAAAATAAAATAAAATAAAATGCATGTTTATACTCAGTTAGGTCTGGGATGGTACCCATATATTCAGCATTTCCATCAGGCTTCCAAATGATGCTCTAACCAGAGGTCTGGGAACCATACTATGAAAATCAAGATTATATATGGAAAACCGCCCAAACCTAGTCTGTTGTGGCCCCTAAATATCTTTCAATTTTCTGCCATTTTAAAGAATCCTCAAAATTCACACACCACACACTTAAGAGATATTTTGAAGCTTCCAGCCTTCTCTTGCACACACCCTAGAATTCTCAAACTGTCAACCAAAGCACAGTGAAATCATTCAAAGTCAGTATAAAAAAGTAGTAAACCCAAGTATAGTACTGTGGTAAACATCCTCCAGAACCCATTCCATGCAGTCTCCTGCTGCTAGCTATATTAACATGATGTGTTAAGAACAAACTAAAGCTTCTCCAAAATTGGAATATAGTGAACGATATGTGTATTCAAGTAAACCATAGAATGTAAATCTCTTGCACACCAAAGTTTGCAGAAACTGACCAGCTATTACAAGTAAATGACCTTCATATAAAGTTAATCATCTGAGAAAATGAAGACTGTTGGTCTACAAGTCTTCAATGTCTCCAACTCCCCACACTCTCCCAGGTTTATCTTGGCTTACCTTGACATTGGGCATGTATTTAGAGAAGCGCTCATACTCCTTGCTGATCTGAAATGCCAACTCCCGGGTGTGACACATCACCAGCACAGACACCTTGGGTGGAGGGGGAGTACATGGAGATAAACAGTATATCCTTACTATCCCCTCTGGGGAACCAACTGTCACAAAAGCACATCTGACAGATCATAAATTACTTCAATTCTGAGATCTAAACCATTAACCCCATGATTACTATGTAATATCCCCCAGGGCCATCAGTCAAAGGTGACAGAGTTCATCTTAGCCACAAACACTCATGGCTCTAAAAGCATCACACAGCTGAGACAAAACACCCTTCTCCAATATTCCTAACCAAAAATGTCTTCCATAGCACTCTCCCCAGGTGTACCTGTCCAGTAACTGGCTCCAACTGTTGTAGTGTGGCCAGCACAAACACTGCTGTCTTTCCCATCCCTGACTTGGCCTGGCATAGGACATCCATTCCCAGAATGGCCTGAGGGATGCACTCATGCTGGACTAGAAGCAGGGGGAGAAAAAAGATAAATTAGACTTCAGTATCCAGATAACTCCACAACCTTTTTTCACCATGCCAAACCCATTTCTCACCCCTTCTTAAATGGTTATCAATTTCCAGACCCCTTCTACCTCTCTGCTCCCTCAGATTTATCTCAAAACCAGATAGACCTTCCTAGTTCCTTCTAGCTTTAGCCTCCTCCAACTCCAGTGCCCCCCCCCCCCCAAACTGCAAACAACCCTCTCGCACCTACCAACAGTTCACCTTTGGTGCTTCTGACTCTGTCCCTACTTTCCTTAATCTGTAACAATCCAGGACATGTGACTGCCTGCCCCAAGCCATTTCTCCTACTTAGCTTCCCTTGCTTTAAGGCTACAAAACGTTGCAACTCTGAAGGGGTTGGTAGCTGATCCAGAAGCCACCCATTTTAGACCAGCTATTAAGATTTCCAGAGACCAGAGGTGGCCTGGCCCAACAGGGAGAGACTAAAGGTCCAACCAGTCCTCTCAGGAAATTCAAATTTAGAAACCTAAACAACAAAATTAATAACAAGTAGACAAGAATAAGTGCTGGTCACAAGCACAAAGCTCTAAGTTGCTTTTAGGTCACTAGCCTTTTCATGTTATCATGAACAAAAAAAACCAATCTATATAAATCTTTCCTACTGCTGAAATAGTTTTTGACCTTTATTTCCTAAAGTAGCCTAAATAAGAACGTTATTACATTAAGTGACTCTTTAGCACACCTTTTTCTTGTATCCTTAGAAAGCCTAATGAACACTATGACCTGCAGAAAATTTACCTTCTGATGGATGTTCAAAGCCACAGTCAACAATGGCCCGGAGCAACTCTGGCTTCAGCAGGAAGTCACGAAAGCCAGAGCTGTGGATGGAAACGTAGGAACCCTTGACATCCTTCTTGGCAGGGGCCTCAGACCCGTCTCCCCCAGCGGCTGTCTCTACTTCATCTTCTTCATAGTCCAAGAGTTCATTGTCCACATCATTTTCTGCCATAACTGAGCCGGCAGGGCGAGAAGGAGATGGGTCTCTGGATGGGTTCACGCAGAATAAGTAAAAACAGAGGAGGAGAGTGGGGGCTGGAGCAAAAGTTAAAAAAAAAAAAAAAAAAAAAACCTAGTTTGTGATAGAAGAGCTAGGAAAAAAATAGATGGAAGACTTATTAGTCAGGAGCAGAGCCTTCGCCCCTCTTTTCCATCCCCACACTCTTCCCACTTTCCCTAAACTGTGATCCCTTTACCTGGGGATAAAACTAACAGGAACACAAAACATAAAAGCAACAACAAACATAACACCGTGGTCCCAAGTGAGGTGGTTGAGACACAACTTTTCAACAAGATTAGGATCAGAATAGCATTAAACAGGAAGTAGGAAGGGGACAACCAGCCTATGAATTCCTCATCTGTAAGCAACAATAATGAAGAAAACGGGTAACGAAAAGCAAAGTAGGACAACGGAGTGAAGAATGGAGATGACAAGGTAAGTGCTGAAAAATCCTCAAAGGACCTCTCTGCTTTCCTAGTAATCTCCCTAACAAAGCAGCCATCAGTTACTGGTGATAGATTAAGGTCATCCTTGCGCAAAGCGCTCACTCCTCGAAATAACATCATGTGGCTGCCATCCACCTCCCACTCCCCAGGAACCTCCCGGTGTCTAAGGGGTCCCCGTGTAACGCGGGGGAGGGGGTACAGAAGACGTGGCTGGGACGGGAAAGTACTCCTCTCTTCTCCATAGAACGAGAGAGAGACAGCATTCGCTCCAGCTCTACCAGGAACTATATTGCAAAGGGTCTTCTGTTGCTCCTCAGATCAGACTCCTCTCCGATAACCGAAATGACACCACGCATGAACAAGTGGAAAATGTTCCAAGTGATGGTTGGTGAGCTCACAGAAGGGTCCAACCAGGCCCAGTAGTCGGCTCCTCCTCCAGTTCCCACCTTGGGCCATTAAGAGGACCCACAGAAGAGAGGAAAAGTGAAAGGAGCCCCGCCCTCCGCAAATGCCCCGGACTAGAGGACATCTACGCCGCCTCTCACCACAGCTAGGGCCGCGGATAAACGAGAAGCCCAAGCGAAGAAGCAGTGAGCGAAGAGAACACAATGGCGCTGGGGCCACCATCTTGGATTGGGCCCCCTAGCATCGCTACCCCCCCTCCAGAAACTCTTAGAGCTCTGAAAAGGGATGCAAGCAATAGAAATAATGACCCAACTAGGCCCCAAGGACCAGACTATAGCCTGCGGAAGGGGTATCAGGAGTCCAGGGAACAGGATGGCCGCAAAGAAACGCAGATGGAGGCGGATGATACCGAGGGCCAAAGCTTACCTGAGCAAGGCGAGCGCATATGGCGGCGGCAACAGCGACGAAAGAGGGACTCTGCCTTCACTTCCGGTTTTCGCCTTCTCTCACCCAGGCGTCTCGCCTTCTCGCCTGCCAGCACGCAGGCGCGAGAGACCGGAAGAAGACCCTTTCAGATGCAATAGTTCCGCGCGCTCCGGGGTTGCCTTTAGAAAACGCCTGTGTGAATTTTTTTTTTTTTTTAAGGCACTTCTAACTCCTTCGCTACTGCAAGTAACAAAAGCCTTGAAGGAAACTAGCATCGTCTCCCACTGTTACCTCTTTTCTCTGTCCTCGTCCACTCCGCGTCCCTCACCTCTTCCCTCGGGTTCTTGCCGGCAGGTCTTCTCTCTGGTCACCCCTCCGTGGGCGCCCCGCTCGGGAACAGGCTGGCGGGGGCTGAGAGTTCCCACGGGGTCCTCCGCCCGGTAGTCAAGGTGACCCGGCGCGTCCTCGCTGGAGCTAGTCTGACCCCAGCTAAGGGGAAGGAGTGAGCCTGCGCTGCGCCCGCGGGTCCTCCCCTACCCCTTCCCCAGCGGTGGAGACGGTGGGCGGTGTCTTCCCAAAATGTTGGCCCGTGTAATTGACTGATGGGCAGGAAATTCGAGTCAAGAAGGTGTTCTGCAACCAACGGGTTGGATCGTCTCCAGGTGTTAAAAATAAATGGTAGGACTCGAGGGTTACACAGTATCCCATAAATATTATTTCAATCAGAATGTCGCCAACCCCGCCTCCAGCAGGCCAGCCCCATTATTCACCTTGAATTTTATCCTGAAAGAAACCTTCGATACCCCAGTCTTTGATATGCTAGGTAAGTCAGATGTGATGTCCACAAAAATGACAGCAAACGTTTGGCCCTTGACCACAGTTAGTCATCTAACACTAAGGAATTGGTACCATTAGTCCCATCCTGTAACAAGCAAACGAAGCAGCATGTCCAAAGTAACAGCTAGTAAGCTGACAGAGCCAGGATACAAGTACCTTTTGTTCTCCATTGTATCCTGCCTCTCTGCTTAAGGAGTCTGGTTAATATTTACACTGTGGATTACCTCATTGGTTCAAGTCTTCGGTCTGGTGAAGCAGGCATTGTTTTCTGTGTCCAAGAGAACAGTGACCCAAGAATCGTGTGGTAGAAGGGCAGTTTTTCCAACCCTAAGTATCCGTCGATTCAACAGTATTTATCCACTGCCTACCTTATGCCGAGCGCTAACCTAGGATCTGGAGACTCAGTGAACAGCCCTGTCATCACAGAGTTTCCACTCCAGGGAAGACAACAAATAAGCAAATGTCAAGTAGTAATAAATGTCATTAAGAAAAATAAAGAGGGGATCCCTGGGTGGCGCAGCGGTTTGGCACCTGTCTTTGGCCGAGGGAGCGATCCTGGAGACCCACGTCGGGCTCCCGGTGCATGAAGCCTGCTTCTCCCTCTGCCTGTGTCTCTGCCTCTCTCTCTGTGTGTGTGTGTGACTATCATAAATAAATAAAAAATTTTTTAAAAGAAAGAAAAATAAAGATAAGGGGCAAAGAGCGCTTGTTTGGACACTGTAGCTTTTCACTACAGTTGCCATCTATAGTTCTCAGGTTCCCAATGAGTAACCACATGTTTCTCACTTTGGAAAAATAATAACACACCAGTTCCTTTTGTTTTTCCAGCAAGTTTTAAAGAACAACCCTTTTGGGTATTTGGGGAATATATAAATAAGACACGAGAGATGGTGTCTGCAAATGAGAAATGATGAAGTAAAAGGAAGCTGCTTCCACATACAAATTGATTTGTCCATAGTTTTTTATTGACACTTTTTCAGTGTTACATAGGGAAAGGTATTGAGGATGTAGAAAGGAAAGCCATGCATACAAGGGAATGCAGCAGCACTTTAGATCTCAGGAAAGTGAGTATCTGGTGGGTCTTTGGGGAAATTGGGAAAGAGGAAATCCAATAAAGAGAAAGACCAACTTAGAGACAAAAGAAAGACTAAGAAATGTAACATCTTCCTGGAACCATAATAGAGAGGCTAAACTAGGTCTTCATTCTTTTTCATGGACCATATGGGAAAAGAGAGGTGGGAAAAACTAATTCTTCAGAGAATTACTAGTTCACAGAATGAACGAGTAGAATTAGAGCGCCATTGACAAACGTGAGGAAATAGCTGTGTTTAGGTTTTGGCAGGTGGGCAGGGAGTGGTAATAATATCATAGGGCTGCCATTTAATGAATCACAACTATTACATGCCAGAGACCACGCTACACCCTTTACAGAGTGATTCTTAAGCATTGCAGCAACCCCATGAGGTAGGTATCATCATTATTGTTATCATCATCATTAGCATTCCAATCTTGTAGAGGAGGACACTGGACTACAGGTTAAGAAGCTTATCCTGTCCCAGCAAGTGGCAGGGTTGGGAAAAGGACCAAAGCCTGCCAGGCTCTGAAGCCAAAGTGCTTTACATATCCCTACTTCTCCATGCTGCAAATTTCAAAGAGGGGTCGGGTGAGGGTGACTTGGGAGTTTACAAGTTCCCAGTGAAGGTTAAAGAACAATAAGATTCAGATCTGAGCAAGATAACTTCTAAATTTCACAGAATTATTGGATCTTGCCCCTAGAATTTCCAGGGAATGGAGAGAAAATGAGAAAGAACCAGTGAAGATGGTGGGAGGTAATTTTGATTGGGGGATTTCTTTGAGGAAGGGACCTGGAAGGGAAGAGTCAGGCCCTGCGGTGGATCCTAGACAGCAATCCGGTAGTTGGGATGGACCTGGGGCCTGACGTCGCAGACCATGCCAAGAAGCTGGGCCAGGACGCGTTCACGGTTTCTCTGCTGGGAGCTCTGCATGCCCTGCACCTGGCGTCTGGTAGCCTGTTCCACCTCAGCCGACAGGTTCCCCTGGGAGCCCATGGCCTGGGGGGATTGGGAAAGAGATGGAAGAGAGAAAGGCAAAAGCAGAAAACAGAGAAAGAAGGGTCCAGGCATGTGGAGGGAAAGATTCTGGAGCAACCAGGAAGAAAAGCCCTTGCCAAAACCATCCCCATCCCATCAAAATATCCAGACACCAAAGAGAGCAACACAACTCCCTTTCCTTTGAGACTTGACATGCAACTGCATCCAAAAACAGTAAAATCCCCACTACCTTACCACACATAACCGTAAAACTCTGCCTTCCACCCCAAATGACATCATATTCCATGTAGACAGTGGCAATCCTCCCCCAAGTTGTTCAATCCTTTCAAAACTCTCAGATTCTCTTATCACACATCTTTATCAATAATGTGGTCCTTGCTAAGGGTGGGTCCCTTTCAGCCCTTTATCATGTTGTTTTCTTGTAGAGCCACCCTGTACACACCTTATCATATACACCCACCGCCTTGCACCTTGGGGTCCCATCTCAACTTTCCCACAACTCACCGCCTGTTGCTTGCTCTGGAACTCCTGCTCTCGTTCTCTGCGGTACAGCTCCACCTCCATCTGCGCCTCCTCCTTTGCCTGCTTCAGACGCCGGGCCTTCCCTGGAAGCAGAAGAAAGGGGGGGGGGATAGACCCCCTAACACCACCCATTTCTTCCCTCCCAATCAGCCATCCCAGTCCCAGCTTTCTCCCACCAGCCTTAGATTTTCCCAGAGACTCATATGTTTGCTGTCCCCCCCCCCACCCCAATTTTCTTTCCAGACTCCAAAGGGAGAGGAGACTTACTCTTTCTGGCATCTGCCACCTTCTCAGCCGCCCGTTTCTCAGCTTGCAGGAGCTGCTGGATACCCTGGGACTGACTGGCCATTTCTGTGGTTATGGCTGATGCTGTTTTGGATGCTACCGAGGTACCAGATGGCTCCCCCCACCACCACTACACATGCACCTCCGAAGTCCTCCCCTTCCACCAGCTCCTTGCTGCAGTCCTCCACTACCCCTGGGTCTTAGTGCTCCCCTGTTCTGCTCAGCCTCCTGCACCAGGTGTCTCCCCCAAATTGATCCTCCCACGGATGGCTGGTGTCTTCTCCCTCCCGCACCGGCAGTACCTAGGAGGACCACCTGGGGGCAGCAGAGGCCAGGCCCAACGCTGCCCGCCGCGGGCACAGCAGGTGCCGCGTTTTCGCAGTCGAACATCCAGGAATGGGGGGGGGCAGGGGCAGCGAAGAGTGAGAAGGGGGCATAGAGGGGTTGAAGATGGGGTGAGAAGTAAGAAAGTGTGTCTTGGGGGAAGAGGATGCTGGCTTTCTCTGAATTCTTCCTAGTTGTCTTCCTTTTTTCGCTCCCCCTCCCGTTTCCGTCTCTCTTTTTTTCTACATATTTCCCAAGTTTAATTTATGCATCCATTTCAATGCCTTCTCGTACGGTTGTTTCTTAATGTCTTTCACACATGCCTTTTTTTTTGATCTGTCCCTGTTTTTGGCTTCGCTGTGGCTTGAGTTTTAGTGTTGCGTTTTCACTGTAATTTTTAATCTTTTCTCTTTATCTCCTCCGTTTTCTCTCTTTTCGTCTATCGTCTCCTCTCTTCCCGGTTGGGGGAGGGGAGGATAAATTAAGTCGCTGTGTCCCCCCCTCCCGTGCTCGGCTCCTCTTCCTTGTCTATCGTCCAGTCTTCCGGGTTCAGGCGGACCCTTTATCTTAAGTTCCCAAGTTTCCCCCCGAGGCCAGACTGAGGAAACACACACACACGCCCGCCCCCTCGGAGAGAGAGGACATCCGGTAGCGCGTTCCCTTCTGGCCTTACCTGCGTCTCGGCTTGCGCCATTTCCGGCCGCCTAGAGCGTCCCGCCCTTCCCGCCTCCTTCCTCGGAGCATCTTAAACACAGGCCTCGGGCCTGCAGCTCCGGGGGTACTGAGGGGGGCGGGGGGCAGGTCTGATGAATAACCCCTCCCCCCAGGCCCCAGCGGGAGAAGCCTCCACATCTGTCTGCCGGGTACATCATGTTCCATTTCTAGATCGTTATTTGAAATTATCTGTGACTTTAAATTCAGGGTTTTGTTGATAACAATTTTCCCCATCGTTTTTCATTCGCCTTTTTCAAAGTCTTATTAAATATTACCTGGGCTCGTGCGCCTCAAAGCAATTATCTGTCCTTTTCTCAAGTTTTACGTTAAAAAATCTGTGCCCCGAGCCCCCCTCAGGATTTTCTTCAGACCCACGGTGTGGTAAAGGGGTGAGAGTGGGAGAGGCCTGATTCCTGCCGCTTGGGAGGGGCGCGAGGAGGGGCGGGGATGTCAGAGACCGCGGGACCCTGACCACTGCCTTTCGTCCTCCGTGCTCAGCCCAAGACGTCCATGGCCTCCGGGTCCCGCCGCCAACGCCGAGAGCGTCGCTTCCGTCGTTACTTGTCCGCGGGGCGGCTGGTCCGGGCCCAGGCCCTCCTCCAGCGACACCCAGGCCTCGATGTCGACGCCGGGCAGCCCCCACCCCTGCACCGGGCCTGTGCCCGCCACGACGCCCCGGCCCTGTGCTTGCTGCTCCGGCTGGGGGCGGACCCTGCCCACCAGGACCGCCACGGGGACACGGCGCTGCACGCCGCTGCGCGCCAGGGCCCGGACGGTGAGTTTGCCTGCTGGGGAACAAGGTCGTGACCCGGGGACATGACGGGGAGTCGGCCTGCTGGGGAACAAGGTCGTGACTGGGGACGCGCCAGGGCCCGGACGGTGAGTTTGCCTGCTGGGGAACAAGGCCATGAGCCCCTAACTGACGGGGAGGAGATGAAGGCCAATCGTTGAAAAATCGGCTACTTCTATCTAGGAAGGTAGTTGACCACATTGGCATGTGGCAGTCGTTTCTGACTTTACATCACTGAGCTACCATTGTCCCAAGAGCCCAGCATTCTCAAAACAGCAACTTCAAATTTCCCATCTTTCTAGATGAGTCGCAAATTTGTCACTGGACTGGTGTTCCCCTACAGTGCAAAAAGTGAAATAGAGGGTAGGTTCTGCAGTTAGGTTGCCTGGGTTCGGATCCCAGTGCCACACTTAACAGCTGTGTATTCTTGAGCGACTTACTAAAACTTCTGAGGCTTAGTTTGCCCTCGAATACTATTAACAGCAGCTCTTGCTGTGCATGTGCCGGTACTTCTCACAAAACAGCTCATTTAATCGTCACAATAAGTACTAATATTATCCCTGGTTTCTCAGATGAGAAAACAGCACAGAGAAGTTAAGTAATTGGCCAAAGTCACCCAGTCACAAAGTGGTAGAGCAGGGATTAGAACCCAGGCAGCCTGGCTAGACCATCTGTACTCTTGAGGACTGTTGTATACATTATTGGATTATTCAGTCATAGTGCCCATGTTCAAAGCGCCCATGCCATCACATATGTTTAGAGAATCCCCTGACACAACGTGTAATTAGAGCATTACATGTTATTAGCACTCAGTAGATGCTGGCCAGTGTTGTTCCTGTTATCAACAGATCCATACCCTTTACCCTCAGTTCTACAACAACTAAAAAACAACACTAAGAGCCAAACATTTTTCTCATCAGTCTGCTAGCAGACCCGTGTGGTGAGAAAACCCAACGTGAACTAAAATGAGACTGTGATTCATTTTTATCCTACTAATGTCGATATTCATACATTTCTCTGCAGTATCTTTCATGTGTTTGGTTACTGGAGCTGCCCAGGCCCTCCAGGCTACTTAATACACAGTGTATGTACTTTAGATCAGCTCTACCAAATCTGAGTTCTGAAAAACCTTTGACACTGAGGGTTTCAGATGGGGACCTATTGACTGTGGAAGCAGCTCTGTAGAGATAATAGCCTTTAGGAAAATAAAGCCTCATAGAGACTTTTCTTCTAGAATAAGAACATTAGAGGAAGATCCCTGGGTTGGGATGAACAACCTTACCTCAGTATGATTGCTCCTATTGCCATCTTCCAGCTCCCCAACAGAAACCCCTCTCACCCCAAAAACTTCCCTCATAGAGTAAAAAAAAAATCCTCTTTTCTTTAATTCCCCTTAACAGGGCAGCCCCGGTGGCACAGCGGTTTAGCGCTGCCTGCGGCCCGGGGTGTGATCCTGGGGACTCAGGATCGAGTCCCGCATCAGGCTTCCTGCATGGAGCCTGTTTCTCCCTCTGCCTGTGTCTCTGCCTCTCTCTATATATATCTCTCTCTCTCTCTGAATAAATAAATAAATAAGTCTTTTAAAAAGTATATAATAATAATTCCCTTTAACATAGTGAGATAGGCTGGCATATTCAGATTTGTTTTTAAAGATTTTATTTACTTATTCATGAGCGATACAGAGAGAGAGGCAGAGACACACAGGCAGAGGGAGAAGCAGGCTCCCTGCAAGGAGCCCGATGTGGGACTCAATCCTAGGACCTGGGGATCACACCATGAGCCGAAGGCAGATGCTCAACCACTAAGCCACCCAGGTATCCCTCAATTCTTTTTTTAAACTTAAACAGAAAAAAAAAAAAAAAAACTTAAACAGAGGAGGTTTAAAATGTAAGCATCTAATTTGACAGCTGACATTTTACATGGCAAGAGAGCAGAGAACCCTGTGACAAATCTCAGTCCTGTTCATTCAGCCTCTAACACTTACAGGCTATGTACCAGGGACATGCAACTTAACTTCTATGACCCTAATTTGCCTCTTTTCATTATTATTAAGTTGGGGTTTTTTTGTTTGTTTTTAAGATTTTATTTATTCATTCATGAGAGACACAGAGAGACAGAGGCAGAGACGCAGGCAGAGGAAGAAGCAGGCTCCATCCAGGGAGCCCGATGTGGGACTTGATCTTGGGACTCCAGGATCACACCCTGAGCCAAAGGCAGACACTCAACCACTGAGCCACCCAGGCATCTTGGAGTTTTTTATTTTGTAACTTGTCTCTCTAAAATGGAAGCTGTGACAATTAAATGAGGCAAGCACTTGGTACAGGTTTGGCAGTCACCAAGTGAGAAGTATTGTTATTTGTATTCTTATATTATCCAATTATGGGTTTGGGGGTAATAAAAAGATCTCTCATAGTATGGTAGGATATTCTTTCATTATATTGACATCTGAGAAGCATATGAGATCAATACTGTTATCCTATTACAGAAGACGAAACAGTGTCTAGAAGGTTCAGGAACTTACTGCAATCTAATAGCCAACAGGTTGTTGTCTTCCCCGTACTTGGGTCACTCCCAAGCCTTGGGATCCTCTCAGGCCTTACTTCCTCCTGTTCCTCTGACAGCCATGCCACCAGATGGCCTTCTGGCTCTTTGGTAAATGGCTCATCATAGTCAGCTTCAAACTGCTTTAGAGACCATTAGATCTTAAAATGCAAATATTTTCTTTGAACAAATGAAATGACCCAGGATCCCCTAAGGAAGGGGAGGTTTTCCCCCATTCCCACATTAGCTATGTTAGCTGTTAGGTTCGAGGGATGAGGCAGTTGATGCTGGATTGACTGGGCTCTGTGATCACAACCAATGAGATGCTAGTGAATGGCTTTTGGTAACTTCCTTTTGGGACCCATCACCTCAAGGGGAAGTGGTCTTAACTGTCAAAGGCCCCCATATAAACATACTTTAGTCAGACAATAACCATCCTCTACACACGAGTATTGGTGAACATTAAGAAACAGTGGGTCATTTTCTCACAGACTTTGCAAAAAGAATGAAGTCCAAAGCCAGACAGCTTTTTTTTTTCTTTTGATGTAACATTCACTGCACTTCTGCTCTGCACCAGCACAGTACTAGACAACTGCCATCCATTACTCACTTGGACCTGCACAGTAGGAGTAAGCTGTGGCCCTATTTGGCAGATAACTGAGCCATTTTCTGGCGTATGTTCCGTTTGCCTTTCCAGCCTTTCGTACCACAGCACAACCACAAAACTGCAGTTTCAGCTACGTAGCTCTGTTTTGTTACTCTTGATCTTCAGGATCATGAGTTCAAGTCCCACATTGGGTATACAGATTACTTAAAATCTTTAAAAAATGGAAAGAAGGGGGGCACCAGGGTGGCTCAGTGGATGAGCATCTGCCTTCAGCTCAGGTCATGATTCTGGGATCAAGTCTCACATCGGGCTCCCTGCATAGAGCCTCCTTCTCCCTCTGCCTGTATCTCTGTCCCTCTCTCTGTATCTCTCATGAATAAATAAATAAAATCTTTAAAAATAAAATATTTTTAAAAAGGAAAAAGCCAAAAAACGTATTAAAAAAAGAAAATTTCATTAATAAAGTCATCTTTTTAATCTATCTGATGAGCAAAATTACAGGGTTAATTGGTGATAATCTTGGTAAAGGATGACACATGCACTCATATTCTTTGTAGGAGTGTATGTTGGCACAAATTTGAGAGCAAATCGGTAAGATCGCACATGTTCTTTGACTCAGAAATTCCATTCTGAGAATCTACCCCACAGAAATACTGTAAGGAGTCTACAAAGACATGTAGGAGGCCAAACATTTTTGGAAACAAAGTCTCTTGACCAGGCGTGGTGAGATGTTTATTTCATACACATAGCGGAACACTACACAGTCATAAAAAAGAATGAGGTAGACTTGTTTATGCTCCTGTGGAAAAATACAAATGAGACATCAGGTGAAAAAAGCAAGTTGCCAAACAAAAACATATAGCCTGGTTACACATCTCTGAAAAAAAAGTCATCCTGTGTATGCATTTTGTTTGTTTTTTTCTGTGTATGCATTTATATACACCAAGACAGGACTGAAAGGGGCCACAATAAACTGTTACCAGAGATTAAATTTATTCTTCGTTCTTTAAAAAGAAAAGATTTGGGACACCTGGGTGGCTCAGTGGTTGGGCGGCTGCCTTCAGCTCTGGTTGTGATCCCGGGATCCAGGATCAAGTCCCTGCAGTGGAGCCTGCTTCTCTCCCTCTGCCTATGTCTGCCTTTCTCTCTCTGTGTGTCTCTCATGAATGGATAAATAATTTTTAAAAAAATAAAAATAAAATATTTTTCAAATTAGTTAAATCCCTTTCACATTAAAATGTTACCCAGGTAAGATTGGAGGACAGCCACCCATAGTCCTACCACCCAGAGAGTAGAATTTTTACACATTTCCTTCTAGCCTATTTTTTTTTCAGCCATAGGAATTAGCCTCTTATTTTACACAATTGTGATTGGATCCTATGTATAGGTTTGTAGCCAGCTTTTCCACACACAAACATCATTTTTAGTGGCTATTGAATATTCTGTACCATATTTTACTTACCATGTTTTATAGTTGGAAGCCTTACTCCTTAGATCCTATGAATTTAAAAACCTCCTATGCAAGCCTGAACACCCACCCACCTTCATACCTGCTGTGAACCCTGTCAGGGAATAAGCAGTTGAAAGACAGGACTAGGTATATGTTGGGTGGGACAAGTTGGGAGCGCTGTTATAGGTCATGTCAGTAGTAAAGAGACATAGCCCCTCCTCTCATCCTGATGTGGTTTGAGCTGGGCAGCACTCAAGTACCAAGCGTGATGAGTGAGGGGCAACGGGCCTTGACCAGCCAAGGTGGGCCCATTCTGTCTTCCTACTTCCCTAGCAGTGACAGGACGCCCCTTCCCTTGTCCATCCTTTTGCCAGGTGACCAGTGTGTTGCAGCGCCACAAAATAAAGATTTAAGGACTGGTGGCCCATTTCCTCCTGCCCTAGGGAGAGAAAGTAGGTCCACAGGAAGGGAGGGTGCCTCACTCACCTTCCTCTGTCCCTGCAGTGAAAGAGGTGCTTGGTAGCCATAGTGGGTGGGCTTGGCCAGGGGTAGAGCACTGGTGGCAGTAAAGTGAACAGCTTGACCTTCAGCTTACGCTAGAATGGATGCAGTAGGTCAGGGCTCGGGAAGAGCGGAATTCAGGAATATCAGTCCTGCTTCTGTTTACCCCAGCCTCCTGTCAGCAAGCCCCTGGGCAAGACCCTAAATCTCAGCCCCTTTCTCCTGCCCTACATCAGTAGTCATTTGGAAAGAACTTGATTTGCTGCTAGGAACATTTCTATGGCTTGAACTCGTTGCTAGTCTGGACCCTCATACCTCCTCACCCCCCTCCCAGTATGCCCTGTATGAGGTTGGCTGAGAGAAATTCCCCTGAAAACATTTATTTTACTCAGTTTATTAAGCAGCAATATGTAAAGGTCTCTGTTATTTATTCGTATGTTTATAATGGTGCAGAGTAAAATATTCAATTATTTTACAGTCTGAAGTACAGTTTTGGGTGAGAAACACAATAAGAGTTGTAAAGTGACAACATTTTCATATGAAATACATAGAGGTTTTTGACATTGCCCAGGGTGGCTGGAAGCAGGCTGCAAAATGTCATTTAACATAGTAGGACTCCTGTATTTGTGGACACTAAAATAGTTTGTGGGGACGCAGACTAGAATATTTTAAACTACCATGCTTATCACACATGCGGTAAACTATCAGTAAATATTTGTCAGTGATGGTGATTTCCTAATACCCAGGAGGCTACCACGTGGGCAACTCTTTCCATGGCTCTAAGACCAAGGGAGTGAGTGACCCGCAGGATTCAAGATGGCAGTCCTGCCGAGGAGTGGGAGTCCCAGCTAACGTCTGCTTACTGCTCTTCCACCAACAGCCTACACGGACTTCTTCCTGCCACTACTGAGTCGCTGCCCCTCTGCCATGGGAATAAAGAATAAGGATGGGGAGACCCCTGGGCAAATTCTGGGCTGGGGACCCCCCTGGGATTCTGCTGAAGAGGAAGAAGAAGACGAGGCCTCTAAGGAGCAGGAATGGAGGCAGAAGCTGCAGGGAGAGCTGGAGGAAGAGTGGCAGGAGGTGATTGGGAGGTTTGAAGGTAAGGAATCCATCCCCATCTATAGCTGCCCTCCTTCCCTTGACCGCTCTTCCTGTACCACCGCATGAATGCTCCCGCTGGCCCGCTGTACCCCCTCCTCTGTACTCTCCTGCCCCTCCTGCCTATCACCTTCTCACAGCATTTTCCTGGCTACCCTCATCCTGCCCTCCCAAACAGATGACGCTTCCCATGAGACCCAGGAACCTGAGTCTTTCTCAGCCTGGTCAGATCGCCTGGCCCAGGAACACGCCCAGAAGCACCAGCAGCAGCACGAGACACAGGGAGCCTGCCGACCCCCACGGGCCGAGGGTTCCAATCATAGCTGGCAACAGCAGGAGGAGGAGCAGCGGCTCTTCCGAGAACGAGCCCGGGCCAAGGAGGAAGAACTGCGTGAGAGCCGAGCCCAGAGGGCCCAGGAGGCTCGTGGGGACCGAGGGCCAGAGCCAGCCAGGGCTGGGCCCAGCGCAGAGCACCCACGAGGAGCAGGGAGAGGCAGCCTCTGGCGCTTTGGTGATGTGCCCTGGCCATGCCCTGGGGGAGGGGACCCAGAGGCCATGGCAGCAGCCCTGGTGGCCAGGGGCCCCCCCTTGGAGGAGCAGGGGGCTCTGAGGAGGTACTTAAGGGTCCAGCAGGTCCGCTGGCACCCTGACCGCTTTCTGCAGCGATTCCGAAGCCAGATTGAGACCTGGGAGCTGGGCCGTGTGATGGGGGCCGTGACAGCCCTTTCTCAAGCCCTGAATCGCCATGCAGAGGCCCTCAAGTGATCTAGGGAAAGAGTGAGAACTGCAGGGAACACAGTGTTAGAGGCAGGGCCATAGGAAGGGGAAAGTCAAGTATGGGGATGACGAGGAAGAGGCCAATGCCACAGGATGAAGGATATGGGGTGGGAGCGAAATTTGTATTGAGTGGGAGTGGGGAGGATATGGGCCACCACCACTGCTGCTTGGCACCTCCATTTCCTAATAAGACCTGGTTCCACATCTCACTCCCTGTGTCTCCTCTGCCTTTTTCCATTGCTGTGGTTTTCATCATACATGACATCTCTTTCCTACCCCGCCTGCCCAAACCCGCAGCTCCTACACACCTGCAACACACACGCACACACTAAGATGTGCTCTCAGCTGGAGCCAGGAAGGCCCTGCATGCCCACCCACAGAGGCAGCCCTTAGGAGACCCAGTATGCCCACCAGTCTCCATTCCCTGCACTGGGCTCCTCCACTGTGCAGTCAATGACTGGAAAAATAGATGTGAACTGAGGCAAAAAAGGGAACAAAGCCAGTTTCCCTCCTCTCCTCAGTTCCCCAGGCAGAACCACATCCTCCTCCCCATTTAACACCCCCTCCCCCAACACAGGGCTTTCCCTTTGCTGAGTCACTGAATGCTCTGAATTGGGGGCAGCTGGAGCTGGGGGCCCTGAGGAGGTTGTGGGAGGATGGAATAGAAGCAGAATGGACAGAGGAAGAGCCCTGAGGGGGAGTGGAATTTTGGTTGCTAAAATTAGGAGCAGGGGAAGGAGATGGAAAGAGCCAAATTATGTAACCTGGGTTGTCTGTTCTTGGGCAACTAGAGATCCACACCCAAAGCTATCTCCCCTGGAGCTCCTCAGTCCTCTGTGTCCTCCGGGGCGCGGGTCCTCCTCTCCAGCTTCTGTTCCCATCGCACCCCTGGAATTCATCTCTGGGCAGTTCAGCTCAGCCTTCCAGATAGACCTCTTGTCCTGAGGTTGAAGGAAAGGTCCTGAGGAGCAGAGGGAGGGGGTCTGGCGCCATCCCCTTCCCTGTTCACACTCCATTTCCACTCCAGCTCCCCAGACCTGTAGACAGTACCAAACCCCACTGCCATCCCCCAGGACACAACAAGGAACTCCATGAAAAGAAAGGAAAGTACAGGTATGCGCCGGCCTGTGCAATCTGTACCACTCTACATCAGAGCATCTTATGAATCAGGAACTTACTTTCCAGGCTTGGAGCCCTGGTTTACTCAGGAGGATCCCAGGAGTGGAAGCAGAGGGCAATAGAGGATAGGGAGGGGAAGGCCGTGGAAGCAGGGGTATGCAGAGTGGGCAAGGGACCTGGGAGAAGACAGCCAGGAGACCCAAAGCCTCCCGAGACCAGGCAGCTATTCAGGGTCAGGAGGAGGAAGGGCTGGTGAGAAAGATCCTGTGAGAGGAAGCTGCTGTGATTCAGAGAAGAGTCTGCGAGCTGTGAGCAACCCAGGCGTCCGGTTCCTCTCACAGGCCGGAGATTTCGGAAGTGGCATGCAAAGAGCCCACATTGGGAGTGGGGGGAGTTGGGGTTGCTGGAGTTAGGATCCCTAAGCTGGGGGTGGAGAGGTAAGCATTAGAAACCTTTGGCAGCCAAATTTGCTCCTCCATCCAGATTTTTTTCTGGCTTTTAAGCACATCTTTGCCCTTCTACAAAAGTTACATAAAACCAAAGCAAAATAAGCCCTGATACCTAGCCCCCAAATCTACCTCTTTTCAACGTCCCTTCCTGGTGTCTGGCCCCCAGCCCTGTTGGGGGTTCCCCTGAGATGAGGGCTGTTCACTTTCTCTGACCACAGGGTTTCCGCTTCTGTGTCTCTTTGTTTCCTAGTCTGATAAAAATACTGAGCCCTAGAGGCCCTAGCTTCCTCTGACCCCCTGGGGCCAGGCAGCAGGCATCCTGTCCACCGTGGTGGGGGCAGGGAGGGGGGCCCAGGGATCCCCAAGGGATGACTCAGTGCCTACCATGAAACACTGGAGAGGTGTGAGTGTTTCTGCTCTCGACAGCTGGAACGAGGAATCTTAAGTGAAGGACGATGCATTGGGGTTCAGTTAGAAAAACAAGATTAGAGAACAAGACTAGAGAGATCAAAGAGGGTCAGTTAGGGGACTGGGGTTTAGGCAAGTTTGAGTTAAATTGAGAAAAGGATCTGGAAAGGAATCTATTCAGTGTAGTTCAACCAAGCATCAAGTAGCCCATTGGTAATCCAAACTGCTTCAAGTTTTCAGTCCAACAGCAGAGGTGAGGCCCATACCTAATTGTGATTCAGGGCATGTTGCGGAGTGAATGCCCTAGAGTAAGTCCTAGTGGATCCAGAAAAGGGGAGGTGAATTACATCTGAAAGCACGGGGGCGGTGGGGCTCTCGGTGTAAGTGAATGGAAAAGCTCCGTAGATCAATGAAATGGCTTCAGCAGAGACCAGGAGTCAGAAAACAGCATACTGAGGAAAAGATGAACATCCTGTGGTAGACCAAACACAGGTGTGAGTGAGCACGTGTTGAAGAAGGGACCATAGAATGCCAAGGTAAAGGGTTTAGGACACACTTCATGCTGTGTGCTGTGGTGCTGGTGACAGCTGTGCAGAAGAGGGAGAGAGAACGGGAGAGTGCTATATGTGTTACAGATAAGGAGTCAAGAAAAAACTATCATTCTGTGAACACCTACCATGTCAAGCCCCTTCCTAACATGAGTAATCCTGCCAACAACTGTTCAGAAGGTGGGTGGTCCATCTCCATCATAAAAAGGAAACCGGGGCTCATATACATGCTGAACTTGCTTAAGGCCACACAGGTAAAAAGTAGCAGAATGAGCACAAAGCTCATCTTACTCCAAGACTCTGGTACTTGTATACTTTAACTTGGGTCCCAGTAATTCCAAGTAGTATTAAAGGAGGGAACATGGGATCCCTGGGTGGCTCAGCGGTTTGGCACCTGCCTTCAGCCCAGGGCGTGATCCTGGAGACCCGGGATCGAGTCCCACGTCGGGCTCCCTGTGTGGAGCCTGCTTCTCCCTCTGCCTGTGTCTCTGCCTCTCTCATTAATAAATAAAATAAAATAAAATAAATGAAAAAGGAGGGAACAGATCTTAAAAAACTGAGAAGATAAGTCATTAGCCCAAGACAACTGATGGGATGCTGGGAGGAATCTTAGAAGAGGAATTTTAGATGACTCTGAATTTCGAGCCTGAAGATTAGAAAGATGCTGCCCTTAGCCTAGCTGAGGGGAAAGATAAGGAATTCAGTTTCAGACACTAAAGCAATAAATTTTTATTGAGCACCTGAGAGGAGCAGGGCACTCTACTAGACAAAAGGTTTAAATGAAATATAAAGTCACTGCCCTCATTAGAGGGCTTGCAGTATAACAAGTTAATATAAAAGTAACAACTACAAGTAATAATGGGAGGTGCACCTGCTTAGAGAAATGAAGTGTTCAAAGAAGGCTTGCTGAGTTTGAGGGGTTAGCATAATATGCAAGTGGAGATTTCCAGCAAGCAGGTCCAGAACTCAAGAGAAAAGTTTGAACTGGAGGGGTAGATTTGGGCATCATTCCCTTCCTAGCAGAGACAGTCTCTGGAGTGGACAGGATCCCTGAGAGAGGGTGACCAGAATAGCCCCTAAAGACGGTCAAAGCAAGAGGAATCACTAAGGGAGGGAGGTGGGGGAAGCGGTCAGAGAAGTAGGGCAAGGGAGGGGTGTGCCAAGCAGAGACCGGGCAACTACATCTAATGCTTCAAAAAGGTCTAGTAGGGGAAGGTTGAAAGATCCTTTGGGTTCAGGAACTAGACAATTACAAATTTTGAGAAAACAGTTTCCACTTACCAGAGGGGCAGAAATCACTTTACAGAGGTTGAGGAATGAGTGGGAGGTGAGGAAAGGGAGGTGGTAGGTACAAAGTCATAGAATGGTGAATATATAAGACAACTAAGAATCATCTCTAGTTCAACCCACGAATTCTACAGATGAGGAAAATTTTACCAGTTCCCAAAAAAGTGGGTAGTTAAGGGGGCCTACTCTCTTAAGACATCACACAGAAAAGGAAGGTGAGAGATAGAATGGATATTTGAAAAAAAAAAAAAAAAAGAATGGATATTTGCGAGAAAAACAGAGTCCAGGGAAGTATTTTCAAGAAATAAAACTGGGGACGCTTGGGTGGCTCAGAGGTTAAGCATCTGCCTTCAGCTCAGGGCATGATCCCAGGTTCTGGGGATCAAGTCCCATGTCAGGCTCCTTGCATGGAGCCTGCTCCCTCTGCCTGTGTCTCTGCCTCTCTCTGTGTGTGTCTCTCATGAGCAAATAAAATCTTTAAAAATAAATAAATAGATAGAAATAAAATTGAACATGTTTGTAAAATGAAAGCAAGATGCATGAAGAGAAACATACTGAAAATGTGGGGAAAGAATATAGTAAAGACACAGGAAGTGGATTACAGAGTACAAAGGATCAGCCTTGGACAGAAGAAAGAGTCTTGGAGTCAAAAGAAAAGAAAGATGGGGTGTCTGGGTGGCTCAGTTGGTTAAGCATCTGCCTTCAGATCAGATCACTGATCCCAGGGTCCTGGGATCAAGCCCTGCACGGGCTCAGAGAAGAGTCTGCTTCTCCTTCTCCCTCACCCTCTGCCCCTCTCCCTGCTCATGCTCTCCCTCGCTCTCTCTCAAATAACTGAAAAAAAATTTAAAAATAAAATTTAAATTTAAAAATAGATGAAATATAAAGTAGAGGAAAAAGAAAGAAGTGAAGAGGTCAGCTTGGATGGCCGTAAGCTCAATGAAAGAGATGACAGCATCACCAACCGAAAGTAAAGAGGTAAAGTTGAGGTGTAAGAGGCTCAGAGAACATTGTGTGCAGAAATGTAAAAGGGAATCAAGAAAGAAGGATTGAACTGAGAAATACTGAGAGCTCTCTATGGCAAGGGTTAGCAGAAGGCCTCTTTTAGTGACATGACTCTCCTGCACTATGTGGCAACCTTGGAGAAAGCCTCAAGAATAAGACCACTGAGTTCATCCAAATCAAGTTTTTCAAGATCTTGGTAGAACACCAAGTGCTTCTAAAGTGCTTATGAAGGGGTGTCTGGGTGGCCCAGTTGGTTAAGCACCTGACTCTTGATTTTGGCTCAGGGTCATGAGATCAAGCCCCACGTTGGGCTCTGCTCTAGGTGCAAAACCTGGTTAAGATTCTCTCCCTCCTTCTCCATCTGTCCCCTCCCCTGCTCATGCACTCTCTCTCTCTCCCAAATACATAAATAAGTGCTAGTAAAAGTAGTTGAAATTTTTGACCATGCAGTGCAAATTAAACCATATGGGCAAGGAAAACAAGGAAAGAAGAGGAATTGGAAGCCTTGGTGAGAATGGGGAACTAATTTGTTGGGGAGGAGTAGGGGGTATGAAAGTGAGTGGTCATGATGAGAGGGAAAATTCAGAGTTCAAGATCTCAAAGATGTAGCCCTTCCAGGTGATGCTGAGGTCTGAAATACAACCTTGCTCATGGGTGCCTAAACAGGAGCAGGGAAAGAGGCTATAAAGCTGTTGTAATTGAGAAATTTTAAGGCACTGAGAGGACAGTGTGAGACTCATTCTGCGTGGTTTTGATGTCTCTAAAGATGTTGATAGGGATGAAATATGAAGAAGAGCTGAGTTTGGTATAAAATTGTTAAGGGTGTGATAAAGATGGTGAAGATAGTAAGAGAATGGCAAATGCAAAAGGCATGGGCTTCAAGAGGAGAAAAGGAGGTTGCTAATGGTGCTGAACAGTGATCTCTCCTCTGCCCCCTACCCCTTGTGATTCGGAGGAAGGAAGAGCAGTGTTCACCAAAGAGAAAAGAAGCATCATTAGGGTAAATCCAGGTTTCATGGTGCCAGAGGAAGACTCTTTCAAAAATGAGACAGAGAATTTGAATATATGAGGAGTTCCATCAAATATTGTGAAATTGGCTGAAGTGTCCCTGTCAGGTAAGAAGTCTAATCCAGAGAGGTTAGATCCCAGTGAGACTTCAGGAGAAGACAAGGTCTGGAGGAGTTTTGCTTCTGGAGATAGGAGATTGCTGCTTCTGGAATTTAGAATGGAAGGTACATAGCATTTATTACGAGGGAAGAAACATTAAGCACCTTTTTAAAAAAGATTTTATTTATTTATTCATGAGAGACACAGGGACAGAGAGAGGCAGAGACGTAGGCAGAGAGAGAAACAGGCTCCATGCAGGGAGCCCGATGTGGGACTCCATCCCGGGACCCGGGGATCATGCCCTGAGCCAAAGGCAGACGCTCAACCGCTGAGCCACCCAGGCGTCTCAAAACATAAATACCTTGAAGGAGGTCTCAGGAGGATGCACAAGGCAAAACATGTCTTCCAGTTGCATGGCTTTAAATGCCATCCTCATGCTGATGACTTCTAATGTTGTCTCTCTAGCTCTGACCTTGCCTCTGAAAGCCAGACTCCTATCCAACTGGCAAGTGAAATCTCTACTTGGATGTCTGCCCAATGGATTTTTTTAAAGGTTGTTTTTTTTTTTTTTTAAGATTTCATTTATTTATTCGTGAGAGACACACACAGAGAGAGGCAGAGACACAGGCAGAAAGAGAAGCAGGCTCCATGCAGAGAGCCCGATATGGGACTCCATCCCCAGGACTCCAGGATCACAACCCAAGCCAAAGGCAGATGCTCAACTGCTGAGCCACCCAGGCATCCCTACCCAATGGATTTAGACTTAACATATTCAAAATCAAACTTTTGGTTCACCCACTTCATCAGAATCCGTGTCCCAGTCTCCCTATCTTCCATCTCCACACACATCCACTCAAATCTAACATCAAGTCTTGTCAATTCTACCCCTGAAATATATCCCACATTTGTCTACTTCTCTCCATTTCCATGGCTGCCACCATCTTCTCTCTTCCTATCACTGCCATTGCCTCCTAACTTGTGTCCCTGCTTTCATTTTTTCCTTCTACAATCCAATCTAGACACAGGATCTTTTTTTTTTTTTTTTAAGATTTTATTTATTTGAGAGAGAGTGTGAGTGAGAGAAAGAGAGCAAGAGCAGTGGAGACACAGAAGGAGAGGACGAAGCAAACTCCCCACTGAGTAGGGAGTCAGATCTAGACTGTATCCCAGGACTCTGGGATCATGACCTAAGCTGAAGGCAGATGCTTAACCGACTGAGCCAATGAGGCACCCTAGATCTTTTAAAACCCTAGGATCTGGGATCCCTTGGTGGCGCAGCAGTTTGGCGCCTGCCTTTGGCCCAGGGCGTGATCCTGGAGACCCGGGATCGAATCCCACATCGGGCTCCCGGTGCATAGAGCCTGCTTCTCCCTCTGCCTGTGTCTCTGCCTCTCTCTCTCTCTCTATGTGTCAATATCGTAGATTAAAAAAAAAACAAAAAACAAAAAACCCTAGGATCTTTGAAAAACACAAATCCAATCACCTCTGCCTCACTCCATTCCATCCTCCACCTCCTCCCCAGTCCTCTTTCCCCTCTTCCCCCCTTATACACAAGGATACATACACACTGACACCCTGCTTCTCATGATTTATTTACCTTTGAATGGCCCTGCATGATCTGGCTCCTGCCTTCTCTCTCTGACTCCATCCCCTACCCCGCTCCCACTGTCCCTCTGCTCCAGCCACACACCAGCTTCCTTTCTGTTCCTCAACACCCCCTGCTCATTTCTACCTTCCAGCTTTTGCAGTAGCTGTTCCCTTTGCCTGGAATGCTTCTCCCCTAAATCTTCACCTGGTCACTCTTACCTGTCATTTGGGTCTTAGCTTAAATGCCACTTACTCGGAAAGGACTTCCTGACCACTGTGTCTAAAGTAGTTCTCTGCCACTCCTCACATGTCCTCTATTATTTCCTCATAGCACTACTTATTGACTTCATCAGAGTATTTCCTTTATGCTTTGCTTTACTAGGATGTCTGATTTGCTTGCCACTATATCCCTATTGCCTAGAACAGTGCCCAGCACATAATAGGTACTCAAAAAACCGTCTTAAATTGGGGCCAAAAAAAAAAAACTCTTAAATGGAGGGATGGATGAATAATGGAATAAAACAAGAGAAAGCCCAACTTTAGGTTTGAGGCTTAGATTGGACTTACCTGTAGAATCAGGTTTATTTATTTATTTGTTTATTTTATTTTATTTTTTTTTTAAGAATCAGGTTTAACTATAGGGTCAGGTGTGGGGATGAGTTAATTTCAAGATTAGCTCTAGGAAACAAGGTTGGGTTAGTTTAGAGGATAAGTTTATTTTCAGGTTTATTTATTGGAATGTATTTAGATTTGAGGTTAGGGTTGAGTTTGAGTTGCGAATTGGGTTGAGGTTAAATTTGAGTTAGGGTCAAAGTATTAAATCCCAATTTAGGTTTTGAGGCTAAGTTCAAGTTTGAAGCTAACGTTCAAGTTTCAACCTCATTTAAAGGCCTCAGAGATTTCACTAGTTCTCCATAGAGCCGACTGTAAAGCCTGTATGTCCCTGAGTTTGGGGCACAAGACTCCAGTCATCACCCCTCCCACCCAGGGAAAGCCCCAAACCAACTGCTGGCCTCCCCAAGAAAGAAACCAAATTTCACACAACCTCCGAAACTGAGATTGAAACCAAGATTGGTCCATCTCGAGGAGCGTCCTTCAGCACATCACAAACGCCTGTGACACTGAGCCTCAGCCCAGTCTTGCCCTTCCTTCCTCTCTGTCTCTCATGTCCTATCACTCCTTGCCTTCCCCTTTTTGTTCCTCAATGCCCTGTCTTCCTCTCTGACCTAAGTTTCTCCCTTTCTCGGTTTCTCACCATTAATTGCAACACTGTTTTATATTTTAATATAACTGAGGTCACTTAGTCCATCAGCTCCTACCATTAGAGTCACAGAAAGAGACAACAGGAAGGAAAAGGAACCCCAGAGAGAGAGACACACACACAGAGGAAAGGAAAGGAGCAGAGACCAAGAGGGAAACCAACAGTGACATAAGAGACAGTAGGTTAAAAGAATTAAGAAGCCAAGTTACAGACTAAGATTTTTTTTTTTTTAAGATTGATTTCTTTATTAGAGAGAGAGTGTACGCAAGAGCTCAGGGGAGGGGCCGAAAGAGAGGGAGTGAGAGAACTCAAGCAAACTCCTCATTGAGCATGGAGTCCAACATAGAGCTCCAGCTCACAACCCTGAGATCACAACCCGGGTGGAAACCAAGAGTTTGATGTTTAATTGACTGAGCCAGTCCCCCTCCCAGACCAAGATAATTAAAAGGGACATCTATGGCTACTCTTCCTCCATCACATCTGGTCAGCCCCCAAGACCTGTAGATTTTTCCTAGAAACTCTCTTGTCCTTTCTGTCCTCCTGTTGCCTCCTCATTTTGTCATCTCCTTGCTGGATTATTACACAACTTTCCTGACTGCTGTCCACATTTTGCTTTTCCCTCCAGCCCCTCAATTCCTATACACTAATCCATTCTTCCTGCAGCTTCCAGACTCATTTTTCTGATGTACCAAGTGAGTCCCTCTCTCACTTAAAAATTTTGGTGGCTTCCCATCATTGTTAGAATGAAACAAAAACTTTTCTTGGTTTTAAACCCTTCAGAATGTGTTCTCAGCTTCCCTCGCAAGCCTCATCTCTGCCCCTTCTATTTGTACCCAAAGTGTGAATAAAGTGAAAGAAAAAAAAAGTGAAGAAATTCAGCTTGGATGGCCCAGAGCTCAATGAAATAGATGACAGCATCACCAATTGAGAGTGAAGAGGTAAAGTTGAGGTGTAACAGGCACAGAGATTTAGAACATCTAAGATAGAGAACCTGCAGGACTGTAATGGGGAATCAAGAAAGAAGGATTGAGAAATACTGAGGGCTTTTTGAGGTTAGATGGCAAGGGTTAGCAGAAGGCCTCTTTTGGCTACATAACTCTCCTGCAATGTGTGGCGACCTAGAAGAAAGCCCTAAGAATGAGACCATTGAGTTTACCCAAATCAAGTTTTTCAAGATCTTCTTGGTAGAACACCAAGTGCTACTAAAGTGCTTATGAAGGGGTGTCTGGGTGGCTCAGTTGGTTAAGCACCTGACTCTTGATTTTGGCTCAGATCATGATCTCAGGGTCATGAGGTCAAGCCCCACGTTGGGCTCTACTGAATGGGGAGCCTGCTTAAGATTCTCCCTCTCCCTTATGTCCTGCTCAGGCTGTCTCTCCACAGTTAATGCTTGACACCCACCCACCCCCAGGCCAAGTTCAACGGCTTTTCTATGGACTGCCATAAGCCCACTATCACACTTTATTGCAATATCTGGTAACTTTCCTATTTTCCACACTGGTCTTTGAGCTCCTAGAGGTCATGGGGACCGTCTTTCAAACCTGTAACCTTGATGCCTTGTGTAAAATGCTCAATAAACATTTGTGAAATAGAGAGAAAGCTAAAGAGGTAGAAGGAGAATGAAAAGAAATAATACTCTTATCGGACCAGGAAGACATGAAAGACAAGGAGCCTCAAGAAGGGGGAGGAAAGGGGATCCCTGGGTGGCTCGGTGGTTTAGCGCCTGCCTTCAGCCCAGGGTACGATCCTGGAGTCCCGGGATTGAGACTCACGTCGGGCTCCTGGTATGGAGCCTGCTTCTCCCTCTGCCTGTGTCTCTGCCTCAATCTCTCTCTATGTCTATCATGAATAAATAAATACAATCTTTAAAAAAAAAAAAAAAGAAGGGGGAGGAAAGCAGGAGAAATGACTGATACAAACCCTGAATGCTACTTATGTGCCCCACAGGGCACCAAGACCACTCAGAACCTTTGTGCCAGAGGAGAACAGCAATATGCCCAATGCCATAGTGGGGGTGGGGGAGCTTTAGCCATTTAAAACCCTCAAAGATGAGGTTTAGCGTCTGCCTTCAGCTCAGGACATGCGTGATCCCAGAGTCCTGGGATCGAGTCCCATTTGGGCTCCTTGTGTGGAGCCTGCTTCTCCTGTCTCTGCCTCTCTCTGTCTCTCATGAATAAGTAAATAAAATCTTTAAAAATAAAATAAAATAAATAAAACCCTCAAGATGAAAGCATAACAACACCAATAAAAATGGTGATACTTGAGAAAGCCAGTTGTGATTTTCTCAGTCTTCTAAAACATGGATAAAATCATACTTAGAGGGATGCCTGGGTGGCTCAGCAGTTGGGCATCTGCCTTTGGCTCAGGGTGTGATCCCACGGTCCTGGGATCGAGTCCCACATCGGGCTCCCTCATGGAGCCTGCTTCTCCCTCTGCCCCTCTCTCTGTGTCTCTCATGAATAAATAAATAAAATCTTTTTAAAAAATCATATTTAGAAACCTTGCTTTTTTTTACATACAAATTAAGTGAAAACTGGCTCATGTATCAGAATGTTCATATCGACATCTTTCAGAGTAACCAAAAACTAGAAACAAACCAAATGTCTCTCAACAGAAAAATGGGCAAATAAGTTAGAGTATATTCACACAATAGATTGCTGCATCATAATGAAAAGCAACAACAACAAAAACAACATACTGAACATGCAAATCACATGGATGGATCTCACAAACATCATGTTGAGTGAAAGAAGCCAAACCCAACAAGTACATTCTGTATGACTTCATTTATATGACATTCAAAAGCAGAGACAACTAATCTATGGTGATAGAGGTCAGAAAGTGGTTGGTTATCTTTAGAGGTTATCAACTGGGAGGGAGCATGAGAGAACCTTTTAGAGACCCAAAAATATGTTGAACTGGGTGGTGACTACATGAACAGATGGAAAGGCTCATCAGGCTGTAAGTTTAACAGATACGCACCTTACTGTACCCAAGTTAAAAGGGGGAAATCTTAAACATTATACTGGTGCTGCAAATGCAGCTTCCAGACAAGTCTTTCAGAGTTGACCCTAGCTCAGTACCCTCAAGCTCCTCCTGCCTTCCCTCCCTGTAGAGAACTTTGGAAGTTGCTACATTCCTTAATCCCAGAGTGTGTGTTTGTTTGCGGTTATATAAATCCGATCTGGAGTGGGGGGTGCGCCTGGGTGGCTCATCTAGTTAAGCATCCAGCTCTTGGTTTCAGTTCGGGTCATGATCTTGGGGTCTTGGAATCAAGCCCCACTTCAAGCTCCACGCTTGGCAGGGAGTCTGCTTAGTTGGGATTCTGTTTCTCCCTCTCCTTCTGCCCCTCACCCTGTTCACACACTCTCCCCACCTCCCCCACCTAAATAAATGAATAAATAAAATCTTTTTTAAAAAATCTGGGGCACCTGGGTGGCTCAGTTGGTGAGTATCTACTTTTGGCTCAAATAGTGATCCTGGGGTCCTGGGGACGAGTCCCGCATCAGGCTCCCCATGGGGAGCCTGCTTCTCCCTCTGCCTGTGTCTCTGCCTCTCTCTCTCTCTTTCTCTGTTTCTCATGAATAAATCAATAAAAATCTTTTTTAAAAAATTTGATCTATGGAGGCCACCTAAGGTGGGGTGAGGCGAATGACACTCTTCACGAGTGAGATGAGACTTCATCATATGTGAGCCCATGGCAATATCCCTAAGTAGGGGAACCATGACATTCATCTTCCAAACCAGGACACTTTTGAGAGCAAAAGGGAGATCCATGAACATTTTCACCAGGACAACAGGCATCAACCAGAATGTCCCAGGCAAAGGGATATATAATGCAAGTTCTTGATCTAAAACCTGCCAGACGGCCAGGAAAGTACACACACGGGGACAAGTGTGATTTGAACCATTTGGGACAAGGCTGGGGGTGTACGAGGAGGAAATGGGCACAGAGAGTAGCCTGTGATCAATGGTGCAGAGGTGTTCTATATAATGGCTCTTCAGGGAACCTGGCCTCCAGCCCACACCCCAGCTGCTCCCTTCCTCCTCTCCGAATTGACTGTCCCTTCTCTGGAACTCCTGGGCCTGACCCCACTCCCTGGCCCTCCCAGCCCACGGTTCCCCTGACCTGCTCCCTTTCCCAGAACTCAGTCGTCTGAGCCCCCAGCCTGTGGTTCACTCCTAGGCCTCAGCCTTTCCTGCCTTCGACTGAAACGGCAGCATCTTCTAAGCCCTGGGGGCTTCCCCGGGCCCAGCCGGGGGCCTAGAACCCGCCCGCCTGCCACGCTGCCACTGCCGCTTCCTCTATAAAGGGGACCCAGGCGTCCGGGCCCAGGCACCCAGCCTAGCAGGTGAGACTCTCCGCCCCGTCGTCCCCGTGGGTGGCAGACCCCGCTGGGCACTCGGCCCCTCTGCCTGCGCCCCAGCCCCCCAGTACCTCCGGCCTGGGGCTGGGCCTGGGTGGGTTCACTGTCGGTTTGTTCCCCTCCCTCTGATGCTTCATCAATCAGACTTTTTTCTCTGTCTCTGTCACACGTTCTCTGTTTCTACCACGATACCTCTCTGTTCCCCTCTCGTGTCTGTTTCTCTTTCTGTGCCCCCCTTGTTCAGCCGGGCTTTCCCTGACTGCATCCTGTTCCCTTCTCTTGTTGCCCTGTCTCTCCCGGGCTCTGTCGCCCGCGGGAGGCCCGTCCTCCGCCCCCCCAGCCCCGCCCCGCTCACCGCGCGGCGCGCACCACTCACCGGCTCTCTCCCTGCAGGTTCTCCCCATGACACCACCTGGAAGGCTCTACCTCCTGAGGGTGCGCAGCGCCCCCGTCCTCCTCCTCCTGGGGCTGCTGCTGGGACTGCCGCCTGGGGCCCAGGTGAGGCAGCAGGAGAATGGGGGCTGCAGGGGTCGTCCAGCCACACTTTGGGCCTTAAGCCACCCTCCACCCTTTTGTCCTCTAGGGGTTTCCTGGTGTCGGCATCTCACCCTCGGCTGCCCGGACTGCCTACCAGCACCCTCAGAAGCACTTCATACAAGGCACCCTCAAACCTGCTGCTCATCTTATTGGTAAACAGCACCTGGCGCTCTGGACATGTGGCTTCCAGCTCTCCTCCCACACCCCCTTCAAGGGACCAAGCATCTAGTGCACTTCTCCCCTAACTTCCCCCACCCTCCCACATAGAGGTATCCCACTCCCATCTGTCCTCCCAGCCACCCCCAGGAACTCAGCCCAGTACCTACTTCCTCAGGGTTTAAGACTGCTGACACCCCAGGTTCTTGACCCCTCCTGTTTCCTCTGTCTCCTCCTAGGAGACCCCAGCATCCAGAACTCGCTGCGCTGGAGAGCAAACACGGATCGTGCCTTCCTCCGCCATGGCTTCTCTCTGAGCAACAATTCCCTCCTGGTCCCCACCAGTGGCCTCTACTTTGTCTACTCCCAGGTGGTCTTTTCAGGGGAAGGCTGCTTCCCCAAGGCCACCCCCACCCCACTCTACCTGGCCCATGAGGTCCAGCTCTTTTCCTCCCAGTACCCCTTCCATGTGCCTCTCCTCAGTGCTCAGAAGTCTGTGTGCCCAGGGCCACAGGGACCTTGGGTGCGCTCTGTGTACCAGGGAGCTGTGTTCCTGCTTACCCAGGGAGATCAGCTATCCACTCACACCGATGGCATCTCCCACCTACTCCTCAGCCCCAGTAGTGTCTTCTTTGGAGCCTTTGCTCTGTAGAAAAATCCAGAAAAAAAAAAAATTGGTTTCAAGACCTTTTCCCCATTTTGTCTCCATTATGACCACTTCAAGGGTCACCATGCCTCTCTTTTGACCCTTCCAATAGCCTCAAGTCTCCCCTGCTCCTGTTACCTGGAGCTTCCAAAGAAGGAATTCTAAGACACTCCAGGGGACCATACCTCCCTTCAGCATACCCCAATGCTAGGCTGAGGAGTTTGAGTTCTGCCTAGAAATTCCTGCCAGTTCTCCAACTGTCCTACCAATCTAAGGAGGACCTAGCCCTGGACATGGAGGGGGCAGACACCAGGAGGAGCTTGGGTGGATAACAGAAGGCAGGGGAGGGGGGATTATTTATGAAGGGGAAAAAATTAAATTATTTATTTATGGAGAATGGAGGAAAGGGAATAATAGAAGTCCACCAGAAGAGAGAGAGAGAGAGAAATATGCCCAAGAGATGAAGAGCAAGAGAACATCGGCATAAGGATAACCCAGTGAGAGAGAAACCAAGCATGTCTGAGACACCAGGGAGCTCTAGAAGGAAGCAAAGGACTCTTCAGATCCAACCACTGCTTGACTAGACACCCCATGAGGAGACATCTGCACCTTCAATGAAGCCCAATAAACCTCTTTTCTCTGAAACGCTGTCTATGTCTGTCTGTCTGGGAGGGGAGAATTTTCCTGGTCTCAAATAAATGGAAGGGGGACAGGGGCCTCAGAAGAGACAGGAACTGTGGAGCTGCAAGGAGATGAAGGGGCCTAAGGAGCTCGGGGGTGTGGGGGTGTGTGGCAGGATCACAGGGGTGAGGCAGCCAGACTGCTCAGAGAAACTGAAGGATAAGCTGGGAAGAGAAAGGAAAAATAAGAGCCCAAGGTCTGCAGGAGTGGAGGTCAGGGCCCGGTGGACTCAGACGGCTAAGTGTGGAGGCTCAGAGGAAAAGGGATTACAGGAGTCCTTTGGGGAGAAGCGACCACACCGAAGGCTGGGCACAGGGACCCTCTGGAAGAATGGCTGTGCAAGGGCCCTATGGAATGGGAGACCCCCAGGTTAGGGGGGTGGGGAACATGGGAGACATTTTAGGAGACATGGTCACTGTCACACAGAGGGGCTCTGACGGCTAGGGCTATCTCCAGAAATCTGGGGGCATGGAGTTCTTTGGGACACAAGGCCACACACAGGAGCTCTGACAGAGGAGAGCTCATGCAAAAATCAAGGGCTCAGAGTCCCTTGGAAGCCAAGACTGAAGCCAGCACTGCTCAGTTCCCGGTCAGAATGAAAGGAGAAGCCTGCCCTCGTGGGGTGAATTCCCAGGCTTGATTTCGCTCCCACAGGGGCTGCCCCGGGTGGGTCCCTGGCATTTACCGCCCCTCCCCAGCCCATCAGGGACCCCATCCACATCTCCAGCCTCATGCTCCCTTCTCTCAAGCTGCTCCTTTTCCCCCCCAGGGACCCAAACACACGTGTCAGGACCCTGCATAGCTCCCCCTCCAAGCTCTCTCCCCACCGAGGACTCAGCTTTCTGAAGCCCCACCCCTTGCACCTTTCTGGCTCTACACCTACCAAGTCCAGTCTGGAAATCAGAGGAAAACAGGCTGCAGACCTGAACCTCAGAAAAAAAATGGAGGGAATGGGAATTGGGGGCAGAGGGAAACTGGGGTCCAGTCTCCAGGGTCCTACACAATGTACACAGCAGTGACTGGCCCAGGAAGCCTCCCTCAGAATCCGAGGGGGGCGAGTAGGAAGTATCCTTGATGCCTGGGTGTCCCCAACTTTCCAAACCCCCGCCCCCACGATGGAGAAGAAACCGAGACCGAAGGTGTAGGGCCCCACCGCTTCCTCCAGATGAGCTCATGGGTTTCTCCACCAAGGAAGTTTTCCGCTGCTTGAATGAGAGCCTTTCCCCGCCCTCCTCTGGCCCCGCGGGTATATAAATGCAGCTGTTTGCACACCCAGCCAGCAGGAGCTCCCTCAGCGAGGACACCAGGGGACCAGCGGGGAGAGAGCACGCAACTCCAGAGGCCCCTGGAAATAACTTCTCAGACGACGCCCCCCCAGACAAGCAGCGAGACGATTCTCTCCCTCTAATACACACGGCCCCAGGGCTCTACCGTCTCCCACTGGACTTGAGCCCCTCTCAGAAGCACACCATGAGCACTGAAAGCATGATCCGGGACGTGGAGCTGGCCGAGGAGCCTCTCCCCAAGAAGGCAGGGGGCCACCCGGGCTCCAGAAGGTGCTTCTGCCTCAGCCTCTTCTCCTTCCTCCTCGTCGCAGGAGCCACCACACTCTTCTGCCTGCTGCACTTTGGAGTGATCGGCCCCCAGAGGGAAGAGGTAAGTGCCCCACGGAGGACTTGGCTCATTCTCCTGCCAGGGAGGGTGGTGGTGCTGGTGGGGACCATTGAGAGAGGAAAATGTGGAGAAAGATGGGGAGGCAGAAGGAGATATGGGGAGAGATGGAAGAGGGAGAGCGAGGAGCACATGGAAGATGCTCATGGATTGCTTCTTGAATGAATGAATGAATGAATGAATGAATGATGAATGAATGAGCACGCAGACAGACATATGTAAAGAGAGATGTGTGGAGAGATGTGGGGTGTGGGTAGAGAGATGGGAACAGAACAAGTGATATGAATAAAGATGGTGAGATAGAAAGATGGACAATATGAGAGAGAGATAAGGAAAAATGTGAGAAAAGAGATAAGGAAAGATGAAGGTGTCTGGCTCATGGAAGCCACTCCGCGAAAGTGTTGTGATATGGATGAATGGACAATGGATGGATGGGAGAGAAAACTAAAGTCTGAGCTGCATAAGCTGTTTCTCCTTTAGGGGTGACTTGCCCTGATGCTAAACCTCCTTCTTCTCCCCAACAGCTCCCAAATGGCCTCCAACTAATCAGCCCTCTTGCCCAGACAGTCAGTAAGTATCTCCAAAGCCTCTCTCCTCATTCTGACCTTGTGTGGGAGTGAATCCTGGGAGAGAAGCAGTGGGGGAGATCCTGGTTTGAGGGGAGGAGGCATGGAGGTCAAAGTAGCGGGATCTTTTCCAGGAAGCTTAAGGATCTCACCATTTTCTTTCCTCTTCCCTCCTCAGAATCATCTTCTCGAACCCCAAGTGACAAGCCAGTAGCTCATGTTGTAGGTAAGAGCTCTGCGGATGCAACTGGGTGGGGAATGGGGAAGCACATGGGCTATTGAGGGATAGGATTTGGGGGCTGACCCCAGGCTGAGGGTAAACAGACCTTAGAGATGGTATGAGAGGGACTCACTGGCCTTGAGGCGGATACTCAGAATCTCATGGCCAGATGGTATGTGGGAAGACAGAGGGGACAGGAACCGGATGTGGGGGGGGGGGGCAGAACCCGAGGGCCAGGATGTGGAGAGTGGAATTGACGGGGTCACACTGACTCACCCCTCCCTCCTTCTCTTCTTCCCTCCAGCAAACCCCGAAGCTGAGGGGCAGCTCCAGTGGCTGAGCCGACGTGCCAATGCCCTCCTGGCCAACGGCGTGGAGCTGAAAGACAACCAGCTGATAGTGCCGTCAGATGGGTTGTACCTCATCTACTCCCAGGTCCTCTTCAAGGGCCAAGGATGCCCTTCCACCCATGTGCTCCTCACCCACACCATCAGCCGCTTCGCCGTCTCCTACCAGACAAAGGTCAACCTACTCTCTGCCATCAAGAGCCCTTGCCAAAGGGAGACCCCAGAGGGGACCGAGGCCAAGCCTTGGTACGAGCCCATCTACCTGGGAGGGGTCTTCCAACTGGAGAAGGGTGATCGACTCAGTGCTGAGATCAATCTGCCTAACTATCTGGACTTTGCCGAGTCCGGGCAGGTGTACTTTGGAATCATTGCCCTGTAAGGGGGTAGGACGTCCATTCTTGCCCAAACCGACCCTTTGATCACTCACTTCCTCTGACCCCTCACCCCCTTCGGGCTTAGAAAGAGAATTAAGGGCTCAGGGCTGGGCCTCAAGCTTAGAACTTTAAACAACGACACTTAGAAACCTAAGATCCAGGGATGTGAGACCCGGATGACATGACACAGCACTGGCCACCACCAAGAATTCAAACCAGGGCTTCCAGCACTCACTGGAGACCTCAGGTTTGGATCCCTGAATGCAACTTGGAATTCTTGGAATGTGGGGGTCAGGGAACCTTCAGTTCTGGCTAGAACACTTCAGAACAACCCTTGAGAAGATCTCAACTAGAATCTGATATGAGTGGATCTCACACCTCCCTTTCGTCATATGTTTCCAGACTCTTCCTGAGAAGGAAAGCCCAGTGACTCCCACGTGGAGCCAGCTCTTCTTATTTATGTTTGCACTTGTGATTATTTATTATTTATTTATTATTTATTTATTTACTGATGGATGTATTTATTTGGGAAGTTGGGGTGTCCTGGAAGACCAAACGTAGGGGCTGCCTTGGCTCAGACATGTTTTCTGTGAAAACGGAGCTGAACTCTAGGCTGTTCCCACCTGGCCTCCTGGCCTCTGTGCCTCCTTTTGCTAATGTTTTTCAAAAATATTTATCTGATAGAGTTATCTAAACAATGCTGATTTGGTGACTGACGGTCGCTACATCGTGGAACCTCTGCTCCCCAGGGGAGTTATGTCTGTAATCGCCCTACTGGTCAGTGGCGAGAAATAAAATGTGCTTAAAAAAGAAACACAGTCTCTTTCTTGGAATTAATTCTGAATCTTCCTCTCCTCCGGGGTGGGAGGCCACTCCCTGAAGTCCTCTCTCTATAAGCCTTCAGATCCTTGAACCTGGGGCGCCTAGGTGGCTCATCCAGTGGGTTGAGCCTCTGACTTCTGATTTTTGGCTCAGGTTGTGATCTCAGGCTGGTGGGATCAAACCCCATGTCTCTGCAGGGAGTCCGCTTCTCTTCCTCTCTCTCTGCCTCTCCCTCTGCTCACTCACACGTGTGTGCTCTCTCTCAAATAGATGAAGTTTTTTTTTTTAAATCCCTGAATCCATATAAAAAATGCAGAGAAGAGTTTGTTTTTGTTTTTATTTTTTAAATGATCCCTAGGCACCTGGGTGGCTCAGGGGTTTAGTGCTACCTTCAGCCCAGGGCGTGATCCTGGAGACCTGGGATCGAGTCCTGTGTTGGACTCCCTGCATGGAGTCTGCTTCTCCCTCTGCCTGTGTCTCTGCCTCTCTCTGTCTCTCTCTATGTCTCTCATGAATAAATAAATAAAGTATTTTTAAAAAAATACAAAATAAATGATCCCTGAACACGGTCCCCACTCACAGGACTACTGAGGCTCAGGAGACCCTACGTATAACAAAGCCCTGTCAAATAGGCCCCTCCCCCAGGAAACTGAAGCCTGAACCTAATACCTCTCCCTCAGGGCGTGGGAATTTCCAACTCTGGGAATTCCAATGGGGAAGTCCTGCACCTGAAATGCTCAGGTGAGTTTTCCTGCTGTTGCTGCCTGTAGGAGAGTCTGGGAAGGGCCACATTCTCAGGCATCTGAATCACAGCCAAAGGACTCCCAGATACTCAGATCGCCTGATCCTAGGCTCCCCAGCAGCCCTAACTGTACAACATGAACCAGTTACTCAGCCTCATCTACCCACCAAAGACAGAAACACATCCCGCAAATGGGTCCACAAAAGAAGAGAAGGCCCAAGCTACATCTGAGCACCTAGCATATCACTTGGCATAGTAACCACTCAGTGAATTCTGACTTTCTATCTGCTTCCATCTCTCAGTGAGTGGAATTGAGGAGACGAAAGAAAATTCAGAAACAGGAATAGGACACGGGTGAAGGACTCACATAGCAGCTCTCACAGATGTTCTTGGTGAATATGAGGGGAGGGTCATGAGGTAGATGGGCTGGAAAGAGAAAAGGGCCCTCTCTCCTCAGGAATTCCTAGTTCCTGGGCAGACCAGGTGGCTCAGTGGTTTAGCGCTGCTTTCAGCCCAGGGCGTGATCCCGGAGACTCGAGATCGAGACCCATGTTGGGCTCCCTGCATGGAGCCTGCTTCTCCCTCTGCCTGTGTCTCTGCCTCTCTCTCTCTCTCTCTCTCTCTCTCATGAATAAATGAACAAAATCTTTAAAAAAAAAAAAAAGGAATTCCTGATTCTTCTGGACACAGTTGAAGATCCAGAGGGTGGGAGCCCCACTGGATTCAAGCCCGACAGCTCTGGCAGGAAGGGGAAAACTGTGCGGTATGACGCAGGGGTGGGATGGCTCACTGGAGTGACCTAGATAGGGCCTCCTCCAGCCTAGAGCTGAAAGTCGGTCATGGGGTGCATGGGGTGAGGGGACTGCTGTTACTCGCCCTTGCCAATGATATATGGAAAGCAGACCTGAAGTGTGAACGAGGGGTGAGGACTTTCCATCTCACCCTGGACCACCCAGTGGTCCCAGAGTTTCCTCCTCCCTTTCCTCTCCAGGTTTACCCAGCCCCTATCTTTCCACCTCCTCCCTCACACCCAGTGAGCTCTAAGTTTTTCTTTGGAGGGCAGTTGACTGGGTAGTGGCTGAAGGGGCCTTTGGGCAGCAGGGAAGAAGTGCTAGGCCCTCGGGGCTTCATTCCTTCTGCCCCAGCCTGTTGCTCTGGGGAAGCTGCTAACCTTCCCCTGTCACCATCCGGCTCTCTGATGAGAGGGACGCCAGAGAAAAGCCTGCCGTGTGGGGTCTGGGGAGGACTGGGTGGCTCTGAGAAGAAGGTGCTTGGAGATGCTTCGGGGTTTGAGGAGACGCCCTTCTTCCACCTTCGCACTGGGCTAATAATGCTGGGGCAAGTTCATTCAGAGGCAGGAGGTGGGTGGGAACCGAGCAGATGGGCTTCTCAGAGGGCAGAGGCCAGAGGAAGTGACACGAATTGTTTCAAGCAACCAGAAAAAGGGCCCGTAAGGACACCTGTGTAGCGCCCTGAATCAAGACACGGGAGCAGCGCGGCACCGGCGTTCGGCAGCGCTAAAGCTTTACGGACTTTATTCTCTTGGGGCTCGCCCGCAGGTCCCAGCCGGCCCCCTGCCCCTCCCCCGGCCACGGGGTCGCCGGCAGCCCGGGCCCCCGGCCTCAGCCCACCATCACCGCCCCGAAGAAGGTCTTCCCCCTGCGGTAGTCCACCAGGTCGGGGTGGCTGATGTTGACGTACACGCGCTCGCCCCTCCGGAGCTGTACCAGGCCGCCGAAGCCCACGCTCGTGTACCAGAGCGGCCCGTACTCGCGCGCCCGGGCCGGGTCTGGGGCCGGACTGACGGTCTCCGCGCCCTCCAGCAGCAGCTCGGGAGACCCCGGCCCGTAGGCGCCCCCCGCGCGGAACAGGCGGCTGCGCAGCGTCACCGGGGGGTGGGGCGGGCCCCGGCCGGCAGGGGGCGCCCGGCCCCGGTAGCCGACGTGGCAGTAGAGGTAGTAGAGGCCGTCCCGGGGCAGCGCCAGCCCCTCGGCGCCCGAGAACAGCGCCCCGCTCCTCAGAAACGCCTCTTCTTTCTTCGCCTCCCAGCCTAGCCCCTGCCCCTTGGTCCAGGCGCCTGCGGAGAGACGGGCCTGTCGGCGCCCGGGCGGCCGTCCTGGAGGAACGGGCCGGGCCGGGCCGGGACGTCGGGGTGCCGCGGAGAGGACGCGGGCGTGTACCCCTGCAGGCCGCGGCCGGCGCGAGAGCGCGTGGGTGCCCCCGCCGCAGTGACGGCGGGCAGGGGGCTGGGCCCCGGGTGCGGTGCGGTGCGGAGCGCGGAGATCCAGGCCGCCTTTTGCCTGCTCCTGCTCCAGGAGGGGAGAGGCTGGGATGCGGGAGGAGGGGAAGGCGGGCGCTGTAGGGCCCAGGGGGTGATGCAGGTCCCACTCCGAGCCCCGCAACAGCAGAGCAAAGGGAGTCTAACTGTGACGAGCAGAACCGGCCCCCTTGGACTACCTATGAGGTCCTTACCTATGAGGTGGGCGGCGGGGAGCCTGGAACTGAAGTCTGCTTCTGCTTCCTCGTCTGGCAGCTCCTGTGACCCTGGAAGAGGGGAAGAGTCCACTATTGGGGGCCAGGGTGGTCATCCATGCGTGGTGCCCCTGAGAGGACAGGGTGCCCGGGTGGGATTCCAGAGGAAGAGTACATCGGGGTGCAGATAGATGGGAGCTGGGCATCCCTGAAAGGCTGGAGCAGGGGAGGGGAAGATGGTCTGCTCTTACCCAATCGCTGCTGGGCCTGGGCCTGCATCCCCGGGTCAGCGGTCCTGGTTACCTGAGCGGGTGGGGTCACAGTGCCCAAAGTTCAGTTTTAGCTGATGCCAGCCCCACCCCTCCCATCGCAGACTCAAGCTCCAGGCCTGGGGTTTATTCCCACCAGTCCTATCCCCAGCACACATCTCCCTGAGAGGGCCAGCAAGTGAGGCATATGGACTTGGTCAGAGATGGAGGGCTGAGGATGTGATGGGAAGAGGAGAGGAGATAGCCACACAAGCAGGAAGGAGCTTGGAGCTAGCAGGACACAATAGCGTCACAGAACATGGAAGGAGGACCAGCAAAGAGACAGACAAGGCATCCCCACCAGGCACAGCCAAGCCAACTGAGCAGGATGACACAAGAGACCCCCAGGCATCGAGAGAGGTAAGTGGGCATTAGCATACAGCCCTTCTAAGGCTTGCTGCATCTACTCACCAGTCCTTCTCCTGGCTCCTGGGGCACCAAGGCCCTCACAGCCAAGACAGTGATAGGCACAGCCAGCAGCAGGGTCACTAGGGAAGTGGCTCCTGCCACAGCCAGCAGGAGGCAGCCCTTCCCCTGGGGCCTCCTACCCCAGCCCTCTAGCCACAGTGCCCCCATTGAAACTGAGCTAGGGCCAGGGCAGGGGGGCTTTCATACCTAAGGGGTGGGGCCACCCCCTCCCCATAGACCCACACACCTGGTTGGGACTTTCCCCACACCCCTGCTCCCCTCACCCAGCTTCCTGTTTACCCAGAGCTGGGGCGGGGCAGGTGGATGTCGGGTTCTCTGAACTGGGGAAGGAGTTGGGGTGAAGAGACAGGCCTGCAGGGTAGAGCTGGAGGGGGCCTTAGAGATCTTCTGGCTCAGCAGGGAGGGATGATAGCTTACAGAAAGGCAGGCAGGGGGATCCCTGGGTGGCGCAGTGGTTTGGCGCTTGCCTTTGGCCCAGGGCGCGATCCTGGAGACCCGGGATCGAATCCCACATCAGGCTCCCGGTGCATGGAGCCTGCTTCTCCCTCTGCCTGTGTCTCTGCCTCTCTCTCTCTCAATCTGTGACTATCATGAATAAATAAAAATTAAAAAAAAAAATTTAAAAAAAAAAAGAAAGGCAGGCAGGAAAGCTGCATGAGGAGAACACCCAACTGCATTTCTAGGGCAGTCTGCATTCTTCTACACCCCAGTGATGGGTGCTGGAGGGAGGGCTGTATCCACATCCTTGAGGTCAAGCGCTGCAATAGGAGGACAAAAACTGAGGTCTTGAGGGATGAATATCTGGGTCCCTGAGAAGAACTTATGCTTGCACTGGATTGATGCCCCCTTCCATCCCCTCACTCACCCCTAACGCCCAGAGCTTGCTGAGAAGCAGAGTTAAGCCAATCCACAGAAATAGTAGGTGAAAGGGGCCTCAGCCTCCCCACTGACTATTGACTCACTGAGGAGTGATGGAAATGAGTATTACCTCTCTTGCTCCACAGAGTGTAGACAGGAGAGCTATGGGGGCATGGCCCCAACTCCTAAGAGCTTCACTGTCTAAAGTGGGCCCCATCCATGTTTATGAATAAATGAAGGACAAATGAATGAATGAGGAAGCAAAATAGAGCAGCAATGAATGGTATGGTAGACAGTGCAGTGGGAGTTGAAGGGAGGAAAGACCAGGTCCAAGGAAGTTGGAGGTGGTCCCAGATCATGTCCCCTTCTTAATAACATCTCTGCAATTAGGTAATAGTAATAATAATGTAGCTGTTATACAAATAGCACGTAGCATGTGCTTGCCACCAATCCATGCACTTTATATATAGTAATTCTTTTAATCCTGACAAAAACGCTACGAAGAAACTGAGGTACAGAGAGGTAAAGGAACTTATAGAAAGCCACACTGTAGTGGCAGGGTCAGGATTTGAACCCTGGCTCCACAGCTTTGACCACAAGACAGTTAAACACACACACACACACACACACACACACACACACACACCCTGAGTTTTTACATTTTAATGTATGTAAATCTTAACTTCCTCAGAACCCCAAAAAAGAAATGGGGAAATAAAAGCTGGATTTGAATCACTGATAAGCATGGTAAAAGGTTTAGAGGTAAGATGTGTACTGATGTCTGCAACTTTGAAAGGTATCCATAAAAATGAGATAGATTGATAGGTATGTGATAAAGCAAATATAGAAAACTGTCAATTTTAGAATATAGGTGGTAGGGATATGTTCACTGTAAAATTATTTCAATTTTGTTCTGTTTGAACATCTTAATAATAAAATGTGTGGGGAAATAAAACCCTGAATCTTATCCTGCTGTCCAACATGGAGGACACTGTGGATGGGGGGAGGGGGAAGAAATGCCAGAAAGTTTTTGAATGTGAAGGAGGAAATGCACATGCATATGAACGCAGGCATGGATATCCACCTTACCTCCTCCCTCAACATGAGCTCTCCAGTCTCCACCCTCCTGTTATTTTATTTTATTTTATTTTATTTTTTAGTCTCCACCCTCCTTAAGGACTCCAGCACCCATCTCCTTCTCTATCTCAGTGCCACTAACAGGCCTTCATCCAGGTTTCTGTCCAGAAGTTCTCAGATCACGGCTTTTATTTTTGTGCTCAACATCAGAATGCTACCTCCTACAGGAAATCCACCTAGATTGCCCACACTTCTTTCCCAACCCCAACTTGTCATCAGCTTTCTGTCCTAGACTCTCAGCAGTACTGAGGTACTCCTATGCATCTAGTCTGGCTGCCTCTGACTCTGTCCGTCAATCAGTCAGTCAAGTGCCCTGCTAGATACAGCCTCAGAACACCAGGCAAGTTACCCCCAAACTACCAGTGCTCCCATTCTGGTGTGGGAGCCTGGATGTGTGTCTACACATATACATTGGGATCATGAGCTCACAGCGGATGCAGTGTGAGGGGTAATTGAGGGAAAGTTAATCAGGAAAGGTACCCAGAGAAGGTATACACTCACGGACTACTAGCAGGCTCAGCAGGCTGGCTGGAGCTGAGGGGGATTATAGGCTTGGTTATGGTCCTAGGAGTCTGAAAGGAAAGATGTCATAACCTTAACCTTCAAAGCCAAATTTCCTCTCCTGACAAAGCTAGGGAGGTATCCAGACCGGGGGAGATGGTAAAGCCAGAGGAGGGGCAAGAATGTCTGAAGTGGCAACACCTCTCCACCCAGACAGCTCTAGCCAGTCTGGAGTCTCTACCCGCAGGCCACAGCTTTGGATAAACTGGGAGAGAGCAGGCACCCTGGTAGGGAAAATGGGGGGGGGGGGGGCAGTCACACCCCACAGTGAAGCTAAGATGAGGGAAGAGAGTATGGCTTTTGAGGTTCCCTGAGCCCTGGAGGCACCTGCTGTCCAGCCTCTGTCTCTGCTCCCCAAAGAATTAAATACAATCTACTTCTGCTCCCACTTCCTCTCATGTCTATCTCAGGCCCTCCTCTCCACCTGTGTTTCTGCTCCCCAGTCCACACACACACCCCACAATTCCTCCTGAACCTAGGAGCGTCCCAGTTGCCAGACCCTGGTCAGTGCAGCTGGCTCTGGTGGCATGAAGTCAGCAATCCCCTCTTTGCCCTCAAACAGGAACCAGTGGTTGCAGGGCAGGAAGTGCCTGAGGGGAAGTTATGGGGCCCACACGCTCCTCCATGCCACACTTCAGCCCTTGCAGGGTCTGCCCGTGGGAAGTGGCTCTCCACACCAGCCAAGTGGGGCCCTGCTCTCCTCAGTGGCTCTGGCTGAGGGGTGGCCCCAGCTGCCAGGTAGCACTGGATACCACCCTCCCCACTTTTCACTAGTCCACATGTATACTGGAAACCGTGTTCCTCCTCCATCAGCCCCTCACCAGAACCTAGAACTACCCAGTGCTGGAGAGGCCCCTATGAACCACCTCGTCAGTCTAGGGCAGAGGAAGGGGGGTGTGCTCTAGATTCTGGGGTTCAAGGCCACTTGTGCCATTTCTGGGCTGGACCTGCTTATAAGAGTCTGGACTCGAGTTCGGGTTCCTCATCAGGCAAAAGGGGCACCTTTTGATACCCTATGTTGTGGGGATTAGCAGTGACTAATGGAAAGCGCCCAGATCAGGGTTGGCACATTAGTGGGGCTCCTCAGCCTTGGGACAGTTGTAATGGAGGGCCCCACGTCTTACACATGAGGAACTTGAGGCACGTGATGTGGCCCAGGCCACTTAGCTGAGCAGAGCAGGGCTACATTTCCTGACCTCCGGGTCAGTCTTCAGTGCTGGACCTAATGACAGCTTGTGAGAAATGGAGAGAGGGTAAGGAAACCCTCTGCCCAGGGAGGGTGGTGGGGACAGAGGCTAAGAGGCAGTGTATGTGTACTTTTACACATAGCAGGTGGGCAAGGGACCTCTGTGGGGAGACCCAGAGACAGCAGGGATGGCAGTGGGAAGCCTTCAAGGGGTGAGCGGTCGTCATGCGTAGGCCTGAGGTCCTAGGCCTGAGGTAACCCATGAGAGATGGGCACCTCCGGTAGAGGTGAGGTAACCCAATCCAGGTTGAAGAATCCCAGCATGTTTCTCTGCCTCTAAACTGTTGGGGGGGTTGCTGAGACACCCAAGGCTGAGCAGGAGGATGAGCAGGAGGATGGGGGAAGCCAGAGGGACAAACGGGTCTCCCCTTCCCTGCAGGTTTATGCCCTTACCTATATGGCGGGAGCTTGGGGCTGGGGGGGCTCCTGCTCCTGGCCGTGCTCATTCTGTCCGCCTGTCTGTGTCGGCTTCATCGGAAAGGTGAGCCCCACCTTTACCCTCATTCGCCCCGCCCCCCCTTCACAGAAGTCCCTGTCCCATCCCATCCCACCCGCCCCGGAGACGAGAGTGCAAGTGAAGAAACACCCTCTGGGCTGGGGCGGGGTGGGGGGGCAGGGGGTGCCGGCCTGCTGAGCTTCTTCTTTTCTTCCAGTGAGGAGGCTGGAGAGGAGCTGGGTGAGTCCGGACCAGAGGTGGCGACGGTGGCAGGACGGGCTGAGGGCCCGCGAGGCGAGGCGACACGGGAGGGAAAGCAGGGCCATGAAAGGCGGAGGCGCGGAGAGGAAGAGGCAGACAGAGGGACATAAGAGAGAAGAGCAGAGAGAACTGGTGTAGAGAAAGGAAAAGGGGGCAAGAGAGAGGAGACAGAGTCAGAGAGACAGAGAAGCAGAGAGAGTGAGAGAGAAAGAGTGGGCTAGAGAACGGGAGGGAGAGAAGGGCCACGGAGCTGGAGCTGGAGCTGCGGGGAGAAGAGGCGAGGAGGGAAGAGAGCGGGGCCTTAGGCGGGCCGAGGCGGGCCGGGAGGCGCACTGGGCTGGGCAGCAGCCTGCGGGAAGGCGGGAAGGGCCGGCCCAGGGGGCTCCTCCAACCACCTCCCAGCAGCACCTTGTCCCTGGCCCCAGGCCCAGCTCTCAGAGCAAGAGCTCCACTACGCATCTCTGCTGCCCGTGCCCTGCCGTGAGGGACCCGACCTCAGCCACAGGGAAGGCTCCAAGGAGGACCCCGGCACTGAATATGCCTGCATCGCCAAAAACTAAGCCCCCCCCCCCCCCCCCCGAGCTCCCCCAGCCGCCTCCCTGAACCCAGGAGGACCCTGTGGTCCATGCAGTAAAAACCATGATCTCGCCACCTTCTGTGTCTCAGGCTTCTCAGTCCAATTCAGCTCCATCCCACCAAACAGCACCACCGTCAAAACCTAAGCAACTTATCTCCCCACCCATTCGGTGGCCCAGGAGTGATTCCTTCGGCAAAGACCGGTGTTGAGGGGCCCAAACTCTCCTGGAGGCCAGAAAGAGTACACATATGGGCCTGGCTGGAGTGGGGGTTGACACATAGGACTCACCAGATCTGATGCCCCCATTCCTCAGGAGACTCAGTCTCCATGCCCAAAGAGGTAGAAGTGTTGAGCACTGGGATGGTGATGGGAGGGGGCTCCAGGTATGGCTGCTGGGAAGCTTGCTCCCTGGACCTTTCCAGGCCAGGCTTGGTGAGGGGAGAGTAAAGAGTCAGGGGACGCTTGGGACACCTGGGTGGCTCAGCCATTGAGCGTCTGCCTTTGGCCCAGGGCATGATCCTGGGGTTCCAGGATAGAGTCCCACATTGGGCTCCATGCGTGGAGCCTGCTTCTCCTGCCTGTGTCTCTGCCTCTCTCTCTGTCTCTCATGAATAAATAAAACCTTAGGAAAAAAAAAAAGAGTCGGGGGACCCCGGGGAGGAGCATATTCGGGTATCAAGAATGGAAAAAGAAGTACAGGAGACTCATAAGAAGACATTAGTGGTGGGGCAGAGGAGGATTTATTGGGGTCTCTTGAAGAGGGTTGGATGTCTAGGGTCTGGAATCACTCATCAGAGGCCACCTAAGAAATGGCAGCGTGTTCCCAGGTGACTGTGGCCTGCAGGAGAGAGGACAGGAGTTGCCGGGCACCGCAGCCCTCTTGCTGGTCTCCGTCCCCACCCCGCAGCTCTCTTCCACCATTGCCCTGGCCCCATTCCTTACATTTGCCTTGGTAATAGATGGTGCTGCCCATGGCCACACAGATAAAGCTGAAGGCATAGAATCCAGCCCGAAGGAAGAGGACTGTGCTGGCCCCTAGCCAAGGAGATCCTGCATGGGGACCATAGAAGGAAGGGGAGGAGGGGGCCCTAAGGAAGAAGCACGCACAAGCCCAGGGAGGGACAGAGAGCTAGGGCCTCAGGGAAACACTCCCAACTTCCAGGAAGAGGGGGGCCTCCCACCTCACCTTTCTCTACCACCAGCAGTGTCCCATTCCCTGTCCCAACACCTAGGCCCAGAACCTCCACTCTGCACACATAGACTCCAGCATCACAGTCTTGGATGTCCCAGATGTGTAGCTCAGCCTGATGGTCACAGAGGAAACGGGAAGAGGGAAGAGGAGCCAGGCGACCCCTGAACTCGGGGGTCCCATTCCTCACTTCCTTCCCTGGGGCCACCTTGTCCCGGTACCACGTGACAGAGCCAATGGCCAATTTCCTTCCGCTGGCATTGAAGGAGCACGGCAAGAAGGCAGCAGTGCCCTCCTGGGTATGAATCTCAGGGGGCTGGAACACCCAGAGAGCACAGGATCCTGGCAGGCAGAGAGAAGACCCAGAGAAACCTCCCCGGTTACAATATAGGGTGGGAAAGGACAATAGAGCTTGCAGTAGAACATCCCGACTGTGTCCCCACCCACGGAGTATCCAGAGGAACAAGCACTTTGGTACCTCATAAAACCCTTTTCTCTCTACCAGCCTAGTTTCTTAACATTGCTAATTAGATAGTTTCTCAAATCCTTTCCTTTTTTTTTTTTTTTTTTATTTATGATAGTCACACAGAGAGAGAGAGAGAGAGGCAGAGACACAGGCAGAGGGAGAAGCAGGCTCCATGCACCGGGAGCCCGATGTGGGATTCGATCCGGGGTCTCCAGGATCGCGCCCTGGGCCAAAGGCAGGCGCCAAACCGCTGCGCCACCCAGGGATCCCTCAAATCCTTTCCTATACCAACTCTCATCCTCACCACATCCCATCATTCTCCAACTACATTCACTCGTAGTATCTTGCTGAAACTCAACCTGTTACATTGAAATTGGAGCTCATTAATGAATGTGGCTGTCTAGTTAACTAATAATTAACTATATTACTCCAGGTATTCTTTTCATACCAAAGGCATACTCTATAAGTACACCACCCTGGCTACTTTGCCTTTTTGTTAAAGAGCATAAACTAATAAAGTCTTCGGGTGAAGACACAGCTATAATTGATTGAAATCCCTGTTTAACTCATCCAAATTGATTAATTAAGGCAATTAGTAAAATCTCCGATTAGATTCTCTAGTTCATGAATTTTACCTGTCATTCTTCTGTTTCAGAGGTTCTTAAACTTGAGAGCCTATTGGAATCACCTGGAGGGTCTGTTAACACAGGTTCCTGGGCCCTACCCCCAGAGTTTTTTACTCAGTAGATTTAGGGTGGGGGGCCTGAGAAATTGCCCCAGGTTCCCAGCTGATGCTAAAGCTATGGGTCTGATGGGGCCCCTGGTTGGCTCAGTCCAATAAGCATCTGTCTGCCTTTGGCCCAGGTCAGATCCCAGGGTCTCAATTGAGATGAAGCCCTGTGTCAGGGTCCCTACTCGGCAGAGAGTCTGCTTCTCCCTCGGTCCCTACCCCTACCCCTGCTCATGCTTGCCCACTTGCTTGCTCTCCCTCAAATACATAAAATCTTTTAAAAATAATAAAGCTGTGGGGATCCCTGGGCGGCTCAGCGGTTTAGCATCTGTCTTTGACCCAGGGTGTAGTCCTGGGGTCCCAGGATCAAGTCCCGCATCAGGCTCCCAGCATGGAGCCTGCTTCTCCCTCTGCCTGTGTCTCTGTCTTTCTCTCTGTGTGTGTCTCTCATGGGTAAATAAATAAAATCTTTAAAAAAATAATAATAATAAAGCTGTGGGCCTGATGTCCACACTAAGTTCATGGATATGGCTGATAGTTAATGTCTCTCAGTTAATTAAAATCAGTTTCACTAAGAAACTTCCCTTAGAGTTAATTAGGTCTTCCAAACTCCTAATTACATCTAGACTCTAGATAATAAGCCTTGCCTAATAGGCTTATTAAGCTCATCGAATTAAAATTGACCCCTTAAAAAAAAATTCACCTCTTCCTCCCCTCCAGCCCTTTATACTGGTTATTCAACTTCATCTTACCAAGATGGTGGCTGGGAAGAAAGGATGTTTGGGATGGAAACTGGGGTGTGACTCTCCCAGTAGCAACATGGAGAAATGGAAGGAATTGTGAACTGGGGGTGTCCACACTGCTTCGACTTCCAGAAGACCCCACCCACTCCCATTCTCCTTTCCCAGCCACCCACCTCAGGCCTCAATGTCAGCCTCTTCCATCCTCCCTTTTCCCAGCCCCACACACTCCCAGGGTTCTGGAAGAAAGCTCTCTCACCTGGATGGACCACAATGAAGATGAGCAACAGCATCCAGGTCATGTCAGAGGGTATTCCAATTGGCAAAGGGGACCTGAGAAGTAAGGTCTGGGTGGAGAAAGAGCAACCTACTGCTTGTGGCCAAGCCTTTGGTCACCAGATGGAGGTTAGTAGCTTCCTATGATACACACAGGACTCACATATCTCTTATCAAGGACTTCGACTGCCTGGGACCTCAGGCATCAAATGCATGCCTCACTGAGGAGAGAGGATGCTGCTGAAGGCAGTATCTGGGTCACTAAGAGGCGGAGGTAACACATGGTCAAGTGGCCTAAGTGTTTGAGGGAAAGGGGGGCTTAGATCGCTGTTCACAGTAGGGTGGGTCTGTGAGACCAGGATGTGGTTCCCCTACCTCCTGAGGTTCAAGAAGACCATAATAAGCCTCCAGAAACCCTCCTGTGCTCAGAGCTAACATACTTCCACCTCGCCTCAGTTCAGTGGTGCCCAGGCCACCCCATCTGTTCCCTTCCCTTTAGGCTGGGCCGCCCCCAGAGCTGCTCTAGAAATTCTATAATTGAGGGGATTAGGAGAAGCAAGCTGATTGGTGATGGTGGCAGGCGGTTGCTAGGGACTTTGTTTGGAAGCTTCATTTGCATAGCAATCAACCTGTTTTACTTAGATCCTGTTGACTTGAGTGGTTTGGCTGAGTGATTGCGAAGGATGGAGAGGTCTGGACTCATTCATATTCAGATCTCCATTAAAGGAATATACCACTTGCTGGGGTCTACTCTACTTATGGTGCTCTGCAAGCACTTGTCACCCACTGGTAAACCCACTCTATTATTTTATTCACTATTTAGCTAGCATTTCTTGAGAAACTACCAAGTGCCCGTTACATGAAAAATATCCTTACAGACACAAAGGAAAGCCTTTGAGTTCGTAACTCCAAGGTTATACAAGGATTGGTACAAGGATATACCACAGGGGCCCCTGGGTGGCTCAGTTGGTTAAGCATCTGCCTTTGGCCCAGGGCATGATCTCAGGGTCCTGGGATCGAGTCCCATGTCAGGCTTCCTGCAGGAAGCCTGCTTCTCCCTCTGCCTGTGTCTCTGCCTCTGTGTGTGTGTGGGGGTGTCTCTCATGAATAAATAAATAAAATCTTAAAAAAAAAGAATACACCACACATTGTTGTATATGTATTACACACCTACATGAGATAGCACAGCACCTAGAAGAGGAGGATTATATGCACAATACTAGATGAGGTATGGGCCCAGCCTTTACCATACAGTTCTCTCTGGCTCTTTTTATATTAATGCGTCTTTTTCCCTTTGTGATGGGGGAACAGAGGACTAGCTGAGGAAAAAGCACAAGGCCAGGGCAGCACATTGACAAGTCCTTAAAACAGGCAGAGGGACCTTCCACTATGGACTCAACTGCCTCAATGGTCATACTTTGCTAAGGGTAAAAGGTAATCTTAGCCCGACCCCCAGGATCCTACAAGTCTACTTTAACATGTAAAAATTCAAAAAAAAAAAAAAAAAAAAAACATGTAAAAATTCCTTTAGAAAGTTCCTTTATCTCCATCCCCCAAGATACATGTTGGCAATCATCCCCCAAGCACATAGCCCACCCATACACATCTGAAGGGTCTCATGACTCAGGTTTTATTAGATGGTAATAAGTGACCTTTTCCCAACAATAGCTGGCCCCCTCAAGGTCCTGGAAACCTTGCTTCCAAATTCCTTAGAGGGTACGCTATCCTCAAACCCCTCCCAACTCCCAGGTATATAATCAGCCACCCCTCAGGCCGGGGCAGCAGTTCTTCCTGCCCATGGGTCCTGTCCCCCTGCTTTAATAAAACCACCATTTTGGGATCCCTGGGTGGCTTAGCCATTTAGCGCCTGCCTTTGGCCCAGGGCATGATCCTGGAGTCCCAGGATTGATTGCCACATCAGGCTCCCTGCCTTGAGCCTGCTTCTCCTCCCTCTGCCTGTGCCTGTGCCTCTCTCTGTGTGTGTCTCTCATGAATGAATAAATAAAATCTTAAAAAAAAAAACAAAACACCATTTTGCACCAAAAGTGTCTCAAGAATTATTTCTTGGTCATCAGTTCCGGACCTCACCTATTTTCCAAAACATCATCATTTGTGTCCCTGTTTCTAGCTCTGTTTCACAATACATCGGTAAACTCCAATTCCTATTCTTCACTGTAGTGATTGGAGTTTTCTTTTGGAGAAGCAGCAGTGTCATGGTTAAGAATGCTGGCTTGGGAATGCATAGGTGGCTCAGTTGGTTGAGCGGCTGTCTTTGGCTGGGGTCATGATCTCAGGGTCTTGGTCTCGGGCTCTCTGCTCCACAGGGAGTCTGCTTCTCCCTCTTCCTCTCCCTCTCTTTCTCTCTCAAATAAAATCTTAAAAAAAAAAAAAAAAAAAAAAACTAGCTTGAAATCAACCTGGGTTCAAATACCAGCTTCTCTACAAACTAGTTATATGATCTTGAATAAATTATTTAACCTCTCCAAACCACCTGCACAAGCACACCTGCCTCATCATCTGGGGAGGACTGTCTCAGCCATTCTCCATCTGTAGAGTAGAGCCATTCCTCTTCTGGGCCTCTAACCCGAGGATGGGAAATGGACCTGCCATGGTCTGGCAAGGGCTGCCCCCTGGTGGTCATGTAACAGGGGGAGGTGGTTTTCCTCACCCTGAGTCGCAGAAAGGTGGTTTTTCTCGGATGGATCTTAACTCCAGCTTCCTTGCGCCCAGTACGTTACCTTGCCTTGCCTCCTCTCTTCCTATCAACAGCCCATCTCCACCCCCAAAGAGTCAATGTAGAGGCCATTGTCTCTTCTACTCACCTATGTATGAGAAGCCTGCAGTTTGAGGAGGGAGTGGAGATCGTCACCAGTAGAGTGAGGGTGTGGGGCTGGGATGGGCACCTGGCCTAAAGATATAACTTCCATACTCTCACAGTACACACACATGGCACTGCTCCATGTCCTAGGGCAATGTGGCTTAGAAGTAAAGTCAGCCGAAGTTGGAGTCCTGGTTGCACTACTCACACCTGTGCGATGAGAGTAATATCTTGTCAGTTTCCAGACTCCACTGTATGGGATGCTCTGTGTATGTTAGCTCCCAGTTCCTCCTCAGTTTGGGGCTAGGATGACCATTGTTACAGCTGTGTCTGAACTCAAGTGTATCCTGCTCTCTCCACCTCTTGTCTCTACCTAAGATTTCCAATTTCCAAAAATGTGGATTCCAAAGATTGTACTTGGATTTTTTAAAAAGATTTTATTTAATTGAGAGAGAGCACACGAGTGGGATGAAAGATCAGGGGGAGAGAAAGAAAGACTCCCCACCGAGCAGGAAGCCTGACATGAGGCTCGATCTCCAGACCCTGGGATCATGACCTGAGCTGAAGGCAGTCACATAACTGACTGAGCCACCCAGGAACCCTGTACTTGGATTTTTTTTAAGTCCATCTAGAATAAATCCTAGTATACTGTGTAGATTCAGGGATCCTTTTCTTTTCTTTTCTTTTTAAAGATTTTATTTATCTATTCATGAGAGAGACAGAGAGAGACGCAGACTCCATGTAGGGAGCCCCACGTGGGACTCGATCCCAGGGCCCCAGGATCAGGTCCTGGGCTGAAGGTGGCACTAAACCACTGAGCCACCCGGGCTGCCCCTGGGCCCCTTTTCTATAGCTCTGAGATCTCTAGGGAACTTTAACCTGCAGGATGGTAACTGTTGCATTAATTAGCCCAAGGATGGACTTTTTCCAAAGAAACTTTTACTGGGGACTCAAGAAGAAAGGCAACCAACAAAGTTGTGAAGTGGATGCACACACATCTTGAATTTAACTCCTTTCTTTCTAAACCTACTTTAAAAAATATTTTATTTTTAATTAATCTTTACACCCAGCACAGGGCTTGAACTCACAACCCCAAGATCAAGTCACATGCTCTTTGATCCAGCCAGGCGGCCCATCTGGTCTAACTTTTTAAACATCTCCCTATGAGCTGCCTTGTGGGTGGTCAGGACCAATAAACACAACTCAGAGTTCAGAGCAGGAACAGAAATGAAGACACAGAAGGAACTCTGGAATCCCAGTACAGTGATCCTGTGTTAGTAGTGGTGAGATGTGGGTGCCTTCTCCTTTAGCCAAGTCCTTATAAACATTTTCAAAGAATTAGCAGCTCCCATGTTCTACTTTTAACCTCTAACCACAGCTTCTCTGAGGCTCCTGCATCAGACCTCACCACCTTCAGTCTCCTTGCTGACATGGACTAATCTCCTTCCCATTCACCAAGAGCAGGCACTTAACTTCCCAGCTTCCTATCTATTTCAACCTCTGCCATCTTTCTGGGAGACAATATTCATGTAAATGATATTTTTAAACACTGAGATATAAATATATGCAGTAAAATGCACAGATCTTTAAAAAAAAATTTAAGCGCCGGACCTTAAGCGTCTAGTTCAATGTCTATGCACCCCTGTAAACAACATTGCAAGTGAGAAACAGATCATTTCCATCACCCCAGAAAATTCTCCCATGCTTCTTTTTTGGTCAATCCCTCTCTTCTCCCAGAAGCAATCACTGATTTATACCCCTATAGATTCATACCCCTATATTATACCTCTATTCTTGAACTTCATGTAAGTGTAATCATATAGTATATACTCCTGTATCTGACTTCTTTCATTTTTTTTAACATTTTTTAAAATTTTTATGATAGTCACACACACACACACAGAGAGAGAGAGAGAGAGAGAGAGAGAGAGAGAGAGAGAGAGGCAGAGACATAGGCAGAGGGAGAAGCAAGCTCCATGCACCGGGAGCCCGATGTGGGATTCGATTCCGGGTCTCCAGGATTGCGCCCTGGGCCAAAGGCAGGTGCTAAACCACTGCACCACCCAGGGATCCCTTTCATTTTGTATAATGTCTGTGAGATTCATCTATTTCACATGTATCAGTAGTTTGCTCTTTTTTTTTCTTCTTTTCTTTTCTTTCTTTTTTTTTTCTTTTCTTTTTTTTTTTTGCTGAGTGGTATTCTATAATATGGGTGTACTACAGTTTATCCACTCACCTGATGATGTACAAATGGGTTGTATGAACATTCCCTTTTTTTTAAGATTGTATTTCTTTATTTGAGAGAAGGAGAGAGCACAAGCAGGGGGAGTGGCAGAAGGAGAAGCAGGCTTGCTGCTGAGCAGAGAGCCCCATGCAGGGCTCCATCCCAGGACCCTGAGATCATGACCTGAGTTGAGGGCAGATGCTTAACTGACTGAGCCATCCAGGCACCTATGAACATCCTTGTACATGTCTTGCAAATGATTTTTCTTTTCTTTTAAATTTTATTTATTTATTCATGAGAGACACAGAGAGAGAGGCAGAGGGAGAAGCAGGCTCCACGCAGGGAGCCCGATGTGGGATTCGATCCGGGGTCTCCAGGATCACACCCTGGGCTGAAGGCAGGTGCTAAACTGCTGAGCCACCAGGGCTGCCCTTTCTTTTCTTTTTTTTTAGAGAGAGAGTGTGTATAAGATGAGGGGAAGGGCAGAGGGAGAGAATCTTAAGACTCCATGTTGAGCCCAAGTGGGGGCTCAATTCCACGACTCATGACCTGAGTCGAAATCAAGAGTCAGATGCTCAATGGACTGAGCCACCCAGGTACCCCAACAAATGATTTTTCGATATACTAATGTCCCAGTTGCTTACCTTGTCTACTCCAGCCATCACCTTGATTCTGCACCTTAGATCATGTGACCATGGAACTTGTTTCACTTTGGAATCTTCCCTCTCTTTCCTAGGAACATAAAAGCAATTAGGCCTGAGTCCCTCCAGACTCTTATACCCTGTATATGTGCTTTCACACAATTCCACTGTTGATGGATTTTTGTATTCTTTCTCTCTCACTTTCATTCAACAAATATTGAGCATCTACCATGGGGCTTACCTAGGCAATCCTGTCATAGACAGTTTTAACCACCACTTATTCTCTGTCCAGTCTCCAATCTATATCTCCATCACAGTCTATACCTTCCCCTGAGGCCTCTTTCTTGAGCCAAGTCCAGAATATCTAGCTGTCCTCTAGACATCTCCTCCAGAGTGTTCTACAGGTGTTTCAAAATTATCAGTGTCCACCCAAACTGGGTCAGCCTCCTGGTATTCCTCATCTCAGTGAATGGAAATACAATCCACCTAAATCACTTAACGCAAAAACCTGGGATTTCTATTTTTCTGCCTTCTCCCTCAATTGCCCCATCCAAATAGTCTCCAAGTCCTGTCGATTCTGCCTCTGAAATATCTCTCTCTTTTTTTTTTTTTAAGATTTATTTATTTATTCAGAGAGAGCGAGAGAGAGGCAGAGATACAGGCAGAAGGAGAAACAGGCACCATGCAGGGAGCCTGACGTGGGACTCGATTCCGGATCTCCAGGATCACACCCCAGGCTGCAGGCGGCGCTAAACCGCTGCGCCACCGGGGCTGCCCTGCCTCTGAAATATCTCAAGCATCTTCCCACCTCTTAATTCTCATATCTAGTTAAGGCCCTTGTCATCTCACGATGAAATTAGTACAATTGCTTCTCTGACAGATAGTGTGGTTTCTTCTCAATATCCATTCCATACCTTCTGTTCCAAGTGTTGAGGCTCATCTATCTATTCAGCAATGCTCTTATTGAGTTCTTTCCACATGCTAGGCTTTCCATCTACCTCTTCTTTTATGTTTTTCTTCACCTTGCCCCTTCTTGGTCCTATCTCCCACATCTCTGCACATGACTCTTCTCACCAAAAATTTTAAAAGATATTTATCTATCTATCTATCTATCTATCTATCTATCTATCTATTTATTTAAGAGAGAGCGAGCATGGGAGCGAGGGGCGGGTGAGCAGAGGAGAGGAAGAAGCAGCCTTCCTGCTGAGAAGAGAGCTGGATAGGGGACTTGATCTCAGAACCCCGGGATCATGGGATCATGACCTAAGCTGAAGGCAGATATGCAACTGACTGAGCCATCCAACTGCCCCTCTTCCCACATCTTTATTCATATCACTTGTTTTTTCCCTATGTCTCTATCCACAACCCACGTCTCTCTCCACATCTTTACTCTGTCCCCCCAGGTACATCTGCTTATTCACTAATTCTTTCATTCAACAAATATTTGGTGAGCACCTTCTATTTGTGAGGTACCTATCTCTCCAACCATCGCTCTTCCCTCATTTCTCTCTACATCTTTTTCCACCTCCCCATCTTTCCCTACATTTTCCCAGCACCTCTCTTTCCCTCAGCCCATCTCTCATTTCTCTTTCTCCCCCATTTCTTTTTGGGTGGGAGAATGAGTCAAGGCTGGCAAAGCACTTGCATTTTTCCTCTGGGAGCCAAGGAAAGCCTTCCCAGACTCTATCAGGCTGGCTGGGACCACTCCCAGATGCCCTCAGATTCTCTGTGCCAGGTTCTTTACTCAAAAAAAAAAAAAAAAAAAAAAAAAAAAAAAAAAGAAAAGAAAAGAAAAAAGAAAATTAACCTATGTTATTAAAAGAAAACTTTATTTTTTAAAATATTTTATTTATTCATTAATGAGAGACACAGAAAGAGAGGCATGGACAGGAAGAGGGAGAAACAGGCTCCCTGCAGGGAGTCCTGATGCAGAACTCAACTCCAGGATCCCGGGATCACGACCTGATCTGAAGGCAGATGTTCAACTGCTGAGCCACCCAGGTGCCCCGAAAGGAAAACTTTAATTCACATCCATCAGAAACTGGTAAATCAAACAGGTAAATAATTACTAAAGACAAAGAAAGTGAAACCAGATAGTAAACAAGTTTGATCTAAGGGAAATATATAGAATCCTAGAAAAACTAGAAAATATGCACTTTTCAGGTACAACATAGACATTTAGAAAAAGAATCAAAATCATATAGAACACAATTGCTAACCAAAAGCCATAACAATTTAAGAGCAATAACAAAGAATATTTATTACATGCCTAGAAAGTTTTAAAAGTATTTTCTTTTTTTAAAAGTATTTTCTAATGTATTTTTAAGCTTTAGAAACCCTAAGTAATTCAAATGTTCAAGAAAATATTATAATAGAATTCAAAATATTTTGAACTGAAAGTGATAATACTGCCTATCTAAGCTGTGGAATGAGCTAGAACAACTCATGGACGAAAATAAAGGTGTATATTAGGAAAGAAAGTTTGTGAGGCATCTGGAGGACTCAGTCTGTTGGGTGTCTGGTCTTGGTTTCCGCTCAGGTCATGTCCTTGGTATCTTGAGATGGAGACCCAAGTCTGGCTCCACACTCAGCAGGGAGACTACTTGAGATTCTCTCTCCTTTCCTCTGCCCCTCCCCCATGCACATGTGCTCTAGCACACGCCCTGTCTCTTACTCTCAAATAAGCAAATAAATCATTAAGAAAAAGAAAAAGACAGTTTGAAAATCTTTGAGTTGGACAGATAATTCAAGAAATTAGAAAAAGAGCACATAATAATCCTAAGAAATTGAGGAAAATAATAAAGATACTTTTAGAAATTAGGGACATAAAAAAAAGATACAATAGAGCAGAAAACATTTTTACATATATATAAAATATGTAATATTCTACATATTTACAAAGACTACTAATGTTAAAAAAATCTCTGGGATCCCTGGGTGGCGCAGCGGTTTGGTGCCTGCCTTTGGCCCAGGGCGCGATCTTGGGGACCCAGGATCGAGTCCCGCGTCGGGCTCCCGGTGCATGGAGCCTGCTTCTCCCTCTGCCTGTATCTCTGCCTCTCTGTCTCTCTGTGTGTGACTATCATAAATAAATAAAAATTAAAAAAAAAATCTCTGACCAAATTGATTACACAAAAAAAGGAGAAAGGGAGAGAGGGCATACACACACACAAATAAATAATTTAAAGGGAATATAATGTCAGATACAGTAAATATTTACATTGTAAATTTTGAGAAATGAATAATTTTCTAGAAAAACATATGACCAAACTGACTTAAGAAAAAAATTAAAAGCCTGATATACCTATAACCATTAAAGAAATTGAATCAATTGTTTAAAATTTAGCCATCATCAATGGAGTGCCTGGCTAGCTAAGTCAGAAGAGTGTGTGTTCTTGATCTGAGGAGGAGGAGTAGTTGTGAGTTTGAGCCCCACAGTGAATGTAGAGACTAGTTAAATAAATAAATAAATAAATAACTTAGAAAAAAAATCAGCCATCAAAAAAAATCACCAAGCCCAGATAGTTATGAAATTTTCAAAACAGATCATTCCAGGGACGCCTGAGTGGCTCAGCTGTTTAGCTCCTGCCTTTGGCTCAGGGCGTGATCCTGGAGTCCGAGGACCCAGGCCCACATCCGGCTCCCTGCGAAGAGCCTGCTTCTCCCTCTGCCTGTGTTTCTGCCTCTCTCTCTCTGTGTCTCTCATGAATAAATAAATAAATAAAATCTTAAAAAAAAAAACAAATCAGGGGGATCCGTGGGTGGCTAACCGTTTTGCGCCTGCCTTTGGCCCAGGGCGCGATCCTGAAGTCCCGGGATTGAGTACCACGTCGGGCTCCGGCATGGAGCCTGCTTCTCCCTCCTCCTGTGTCTCTGCCTCTCTCTCTGTGTCTATCATAAAAAATAAATAAATAAATCTTAAAAAAAAAAAAAAAAAGAAAAACAGATCATTCCAATCATATAAAGATTGTTCTAGTGATTCTAATGATCAGGAAACAGGAAAAGTTTCTCAATTTATTTCATAAGATTAATGTAAGCCAGGCAAAGGCAATCTGAGAAAGTAAAATGATAAAACAATTTCACTCATAATTAGATGCAAGAAAAAAAAAAGAACTTAATAAAAAGATTAACAAACCTAAACCAGAATTGAATAAATAATATGGAACAACTTAACCAAGCAGTCTTTTTTTCTTTTTTTAAGATTTTATTTATTTTTTTCATGAGAGACACACAGAGAGAGAGGCAGAGACACAGGCAGAGGGAGAAGCAGGCTCCATGCAGGGAGCCCAATGTAGGACTCAATCCCGGGACCCTGGGATCACGCCCTGGGCAGAAGGCAGACGCTAAACCACTGAGGCACTCAGGCATCCCAAACAGCAGTCTTTATCCTAGGAACGTAATTCACTGTTCATGCAATTCCTAATTCTGTTCATACAATTTATTGCATTAAGAGATTAGGAGGAAAATCCATGTGACTCTCAATCAATACAGTAAAAGCATTCAGTTGCTTTTGTTCATGATAGTAACTACTCAGATTTTAAAAATAGGAAGAAAAGTTCACAAGTCATTCATTGTTTTAAAAATTACAAACGTAGGGCAGCCAGGGTGGCTCAGTGGTTTAGCGCTGCCTTCAGCCCAGGGTGTGATCCTGGAGACGCAGGATCGATCCCCAAGTCAGGTTCCCTGCATAGAGCCTGCTTCTCCCTCTGCCTGTGTCTCTGTGTGTCTCTCATGAATAAATAAATAAAATCTTTAAGAAATAAAAAAATAAAAATTACAAATGTGTATCATGTCTGTGTTTTTCCATGAAATGTAGTGTTCATTTTTGAAATAGTTTTGTATTTTTTTTTTTTGGTTTCTTCCTGTTCCCATTCTCGTTATCTACCATGTTTTCTGATTATTTGCATTTCTTTTTTTTAAGATTTTATTTATTTATGAAAGACAGACAGACAGACAGACAGACAGAGAGGCAGAGACTCAGGCAGAGAAAGAAGCAGGCTCCATGCAGGGAGCCCGACATGGGACTCGATCCCAGGACTCCAGGATCACGCCCTGAGCCAAAGGCAGACACTCAACCACTGAGCCACCCAGGTGTCCCTGATTACTTGCATTTCTGGTATGTGTCCTTCCTTCACTGCTAAACACAACCAAATTTTGTTGCTTTTCAATTTATGATGGAATTTTAGGCTACAATTTTCACCAGCTTTTGGCAATGTATCTCTGGTGAGTTGTCATCTGTCAATAAATTGTGTTGCCTTTTTTTTTTTTTAATTTTTTTATTTATTTATGATAGTCACAGAGAGAGAGAGAGAGAGAGAGGCAGAGACACAGGCAGAGGGAGAAGCAGGCTCCATGCACCGGGAGCCCGACGTGGGATTCGATCCCGGGTCTCCAGGATCGCGCCCTGGGCCAAAGGCAGGCGCCAAACTGCTGCGCCACCCAGGGATCCCTGTGTTGCCTTTTTTATTATTATTATTTTATTTGTTTATTTGACAAAGAGTGAGAGAGGGGGGTGGGCAGAGGTAGAGGGAGAAGCAGGCTCCCGGCTGAGCAGGAAGCCAGATGCAGGGCTCAATCCCAAGACCCTGAGATTATGACCTGAACCCATGAGCCTAAGCCAGACACTTAACTGGCTGAACCATCCAGGTGCCCCACTCTTTTTTTTTTCTTTAATTTTAAATTCAATTTAGTTAACATATAATATAATATTAGTGTCAGGGGTAGAATTTAATGATTCATCACGTGCATATAACACCCAGTGTTCATTACATATGTTCCCTCCTCAACGCCCATCACTCAATTACCCCATCCCCCACTCCCCTCCCCTCCAACATTTCCTACAGTTAAGAGTCTCTCATGGTTTGCCTCAGTCTCTGTTTTTATCTTTTTTCTTTTGCTTCCCTTATGTTCATCTGTTTTGTTTCTTAAATGCTACATATGAGTGAAATAATGATATTTAATCTTTCTCTGACTTATTGCTCTTAGTACAATATCCTCTAGTTCCATCCACGTCATTGCAAATGGCAAGATTTTTGTGTTGCTCTTTTTTACCTTCTTTCTCATAGAAGATATCTTTCTTCTTTTTATCTTCTTTCTCAAAGAACAGAATCGTTGTTCATTTCTTTTTTCTCTTCCTTTTTAAAAAATATTTTATTTAGTTATTTAAGAGAGAGAGATAGAGCATGAGCAAGTGGAGGGGCAAAAGGAGAGGGAGAAGCAGACTCCCTGCTGAGCAAAGAGCCCTAAGTGGGTCTTGATCCCAGGACCCTGAGATCATGACCTGAGTTGAAGGCCCATGGCTAACCAACTAAGCCACCCAACAACTGCTCTTTTTCTTTTTTAAACTCTATGTTCAACGTGGGGCTCAAACTCAGGACCCTGAGATCGAGTTACATCCTCTACCAACTGAGCCAACCAGGAGTCTTTTTTTGTTGTTGTTATGTCCATTTTTTTTTTTTTTAAGATTTTGTTTATTTATTCATGAGAAACAGAGAGACAGAGAGGTAGAGACACAGGAAGAGGGAGAAGCAGGCTCCATGCTGGGACCGCTGAGCCATCCAGGCCCTATTTTTTGTTTTTTCAAGTGTCCATTTCTTTTTGTTACTCATATTTAAATGAGACCGATTTTTCTAAACTATTTGCAGGAAAACTTTGTAAGGGGTGGGGAGAGGGCCCAAGATGGCTTTCCAGATTTACAAGTTCAAGGGCTCCTCCTCCTCTTTTGCCATAATAATGGATTATTTCCTTTTTTTTTTTTTTTTTTAATTTATGATAGTCACAGAGAGATAGAGAGAGAGGCAGAGACACAGGCAGAGGGAGAAGCAGGCTCCATGCACCGGGAGCCTGACGTGGGATTCGATCCCGGGTCTCCAGGATCGCGCCCTGGGCCAAAGGGCAGGCGCCAAACCGCTGCGCCACCCAGGGATCCCCGGTGGCGGTGGCGCAGTGGTTTAGTGCAGCCTGGGGTGTGACCCTGGCGACCTGGGATTGAGTCCCGCTTTGGGTTCCCTGCATGGAGCCTGCTTCTCCCTCTGCCTGTGTCTCTGTGTCTCTCATGAACAAATAAATAAATAAAAATTAAGAAAATTTATTTCCTTAAAATTTGGCACCCTTATGTCTCTGAAAATGTCTCCAGTCAAGCAAGTGTTTACCCCTCAACCTGAGGTTGCTTTTTCCCCAGGCAAGGGAAGGAGGGTGGTGTTCAAGGGCTGCCAATGCCGAAGTGTGTGTAAGATGATGCACTTATTCTGAAAAGGAGAATTTTGCTGGAACTTTCTGAGACCCGCCACCTCTTGGTCCCTTTGGGGACTTGAAAACATTCTCCCTCCATCCTTCCCAGTACTTGAGTGCATTTAGTCAGCCCTATGCTCAGCTTCTTCTTCTTGGGATGAGACCTTTCATCCTGGGAAAGAATATTTGCTTTTTTCAGAGCTACCATTTGGATCCTCCCTCTCTCCCTGATCTTCCCTGTGGCATTGCTGGGGACTACCCGCTCAGAGCAGAACTTGGGCACACATACATGTAGCTTCAGTGAAAATATAGCATGCTCACACCTGTGCACAGGTGTATGTGACCAATCTCCATATTACTCAATATGGTTTCCAGGAGACAAGAGGCCGCACATTGGGTGCAGAGATCACTTAAGTAAGTAAACTTTAAAGCAAAATAAAATAAAAAGAACTTTAAACTTGATGTAGTTTTTCATGAGGCAACACATGTAATGTGGAATATGAGAAAAAGGGGTACATTTTTTACTTTCCAAGGTCACAGGCCACCTGACATCTCCTGGGCTACTGAAACCAGGAGGAAGATAGAGACATGCGGTTCAGGTCACCTAGAGAGAAGCATTGTCTATAAGTAGAGGTTTCTGCCAACCTGAGCTGATCTCTTGGGAAAGGAGCCAGAGGAATGGACACCCTCAGTTTAATGTCTTCCCTCCTACTGTTTTCCTGCTAGGCTCTCCAACGGCCCACACCTGCTAGAAGCCAGAGGTGCCCCTGATGGGGTCTGTCCACATTAGCCTCCAGAGGCAGGGAACAGACTGGGAGAGGGAAAACAGAGGAGCAGACAATAAATCTACAGGACCCAACAGAGACAGGTTTTCCGGCCTGGCCTGGGTATTCTTTTCCTATGAGCACATTCCAGGGGGGCCTACTTCTAAGCAGCAGTTCCCCTGGAGAGCATGGAATCATAATAAGGGCCCTTAGCAACGCAGCATCAGTTCCATAAGGGATTCCAATTTCATGGGGTCATTTCTTGGGCCAGCTCATCATTATCTCCCTGACTGCTTGGCTAGACTCTATCACCTCTGGCCTCCGTGATACTTCCTTTTTTCTTCCTTCAAAGCTGACCAGCCCTACAACCCACTACCCCATGCTTATGCGTTGACACCTTCAGCCTGGGTTCAGCAAGCCTTGCAGGCTCATGCACCTCTCTATTGCTCTAGGGCAGTGGCTCTCACGCTTGACTGTGTATCAAAAGAACCTGAGGCATTTGTTAAAAAGCCATTGTCTGGCCCCAACCCCCAGAGATCCTGATTCAGTAGGTCAGGGCTGATGCCCAACCAGGCACATTTCTAACATGCTTCCATGTAATGCTGGTGGAAGAGCCGCTATTTTAAGGAGCTTCTACATATCTGTGCTCAAATCTAGATTTTGCAGCCTGTCAGCAAACCATCTATTTCTTTTATCTCCATGTTCTCAGTGGATTCCTCACAGCTGCCCTCTAATGCACCCCTGAAGCAATTTGCTGGCCTAGAAGTCCTACATCCCCTTTACCCTTACTATTAGGAGCTGCCTTGTCTATGACCCAGGGGGCGGGCCCCTGGGTCTGGATGGGCCATGTCTTGCCTGTTACTCTTCATAGGCTTTCTCCACATTTGTGTTTAGGCTGGGTTTTGTTCTCCACCCTTTTGCCCTCCTAGATACTCTTACTTTTCACGTTTGTCCCGTGTGAGAGCAGCTATTGCTTTATCTCAGGAAGTTTCTCTGAGCCTCTAAGCTCTATCCCACTATGGTAGTCTGCCAAACCATCCTTGATAGAAGAGTCCGGGAGGCAGTCTCACCTCGAATACAGGCCAGAGCCTTCCCAAAGGCCTATCACGCCCTATACAATCTGGCCTCATATCCTGCCTGTTTCCCCTCACACACCTGGCTCTAGCTACACTGGCCATCCTGCTACTTCACAAATACTCCAGAGAGCCAGACATGTTCTCACCTCAGGACCTTTGCACTAGCTGTGCCCACTGCCTGAAATGCTCCTCTCTCATATAGCCACCTGGCTTATTTCCATAATTCCCTGATAGTTTTTTTTTAAGATTTTAAGTAATCTCTACACCCAACATGGGGCTTAAACTTACAACCCCGAGATCGAGTCATGTACTACACTGACTGAACCAGCCAGACACCCCTTCCTTGAAATCTTTGCTCAAATATTTTCTTAGAGAAGTCTCTCTGATCACCCTCTTTAAAACTGCAGTCCAGGGCACCTGGGTGCTCAGTCTGGTAAGCATCCAACTTCGGCTCAGGTCACGATCTCAGGCTCCTTGCTCAGCAGGGAGCTCCACTGACTGAACCAGCCAGGTGCCTAAATATGTTTATGTTTATAGTCTGTCTTCCGCAGTTAGATTGTCCATGAGGATGAGAATTGACATTTGTTTGGATCACTGAGGTGGCATATAGTACGCATCTGATAAATATTTGTTGAATGAATGTATGAGTAAGGAAATGAATTCTCCTCACCAGGCATTGAGACCTGAGTGCAGGGTTGCAGCTTTCTCTGAAAGGGACAAAGCAGTTACAGTAAAGGGAAGTCCAGAAGTCAGAGTTTACCCCAGCATCTTCCCCCACCTGCATGGGTTAGGGAGAGGGCAGTGAGAAGTGAACACTCCCAGTTGCAGAAGGGGAAGTAAGGTGGGGGGGAGAGGGAAAGGAAAAGTGTTTCCATCTATATTGGGGGAGGGTAGGTGGAGCTCTGGGTGGGGAGTTTGTTTTTATTTTATTTTATTTTTAAAGATGATTTATTTGAGAGTGAGAGGGGAGGGGCAGAGGAAGAGGGAGAGAGAGACTCTCAAGCCAACTGCACACTGAGCAGGGAGCCCCCCTCAGGACTGGATCTCACAACCCTGAGAAACCAAGTGTCAGACAGTCACTGAACTGAGTCACCCAGGCATTCCTGGGTAGGGAGTTTAAACAAAAATGTCTCAGTGAGGGGAACATGCTATCCTCACCTCCCCTGGAAGTACTACCCATGCAACAAAAAAAGGAAAAATGATATGGGTGGGGAAGACATTTATTAGAGGCTACTTACCCACTCTATTGAACCCAGGGTGACTGGCACCAAATCACACACACACACACACACACACACACACACACGCGCGCTTTTGTGTCCACAAATGCTGCCTGTCTCAGCACCACTTTCATTTCCTCCAAAGAATCTACTTAAATTCTCTAATTCCTGAGCTCTGTAGATTTCACTAAATATTTCAAAGAAGATATGATGAGTGGATTACATTGCACACGCTAAAGCAAACAAATACAACTCATGTGCTAGACATTTCCACATTTCCAAGTGCCTCTGGGGAGCTCCCAGACTGGGAATGAAGCTTGTCTCCCTTTCTGATCCTATACCATCTTGCCATCCTCCTAGATCTGCCAGTGGACTTCAGATTTTTCTCCCATTTCACGGCATAGAAAAATCCCAGTCAGTCCTTCCTAGGCTGTGTATCCAAACCTGTGTGCCCAGACTCATGACATCCAACAAAATGCAAGCCTTAAGACTTACCTGCCCTCCTGACTTGTTCAAAGATCATTTATTTGTTCCTGAGAGTAACTACCCCTCCCCCATACCTCCAGTGGCTTCTTCCTCCCCTGCACAGACTGGGCTCTCCTTAAGAGGAACCAGGGAGAATGCTATTTTCTCATCTCCATCCTAGAGCCCCCCTCCCTGCCGCTTGCTCCTGGGGTGCTCTGTCAGCAGAAGCTGAGGGGGAAGTGAGGCCTGGGACAGGAGGAGGAGGGAATGAGGAGAAAGGGGAAGTTTAGGGGGGAGGGCTCAAAGCAGGCTGATGGGAGAGGAAAGCCAGCAGACGGAGAGCACTGGCTTGGTCTCTATCCACCTGTCTACGGGCCTCTCCATCAGCATCTGCTGAACTATGAGCCAAACCAGGGATTTACAGGGTAGGGAAAAGTAGAAGAGGCAGCACCTAAAATGAGGGCAAGGAGATGGACAGACCTGGGGGGCGGGGGGCAGGGAGGTTGTGAGCAAGCCCAGGAGGGCAGAATTGTGATGACCCTGGGCCAGTGTGGGGCTAAGAAGAGGGATGGGGAATGGGGGGTGGTGAGGAAACATTAACCTTTGTGCCCCCTCAGGAGGAAAAGCCTTCGGGCTCCTGAAGGCCCAGCAGGAAGACAGACTGGATGAAATCAACAAGGTAAAAGGAAGATCTAAGGGGGCCAGAGGGGGAAGGGAACCTGGACCTATCCTGGCTATCTAAGGGAACCAGGGGACCTATCCTGGCTCTTGCTTTCTTCCACAGCAATTCCTGGATGATCCCAAATATAGCAGTGATGAGGATCTGCCCTCCAAACTGGAAGCCTTCAAGAGTGAGGGGAAAACTGCAGGGCCTGAGGTGGGGGGTAGGGGGTGAGGAGGATACGATTTCCTCAAGAACAGAGAAAGGACAGCAGAGACAGAGTCTACATGTATGGTGGGGAAAAGAGAGGCTGCCTCTCCTGCCTTCCTGGTTGCAGTCTCTTCCCTTGGGCTGCCCCTCTCAGCACCCTCTCTGGTTCCCTGTATCTTAATAGGGCCCCTCAAGCCATCCAGCACTTACCCTGCCTGCCCCATCACCCCCTTCCATATCTTCCCCCACCTAGTGCTAGGTCAGCAGCCCCTTTCTCAAGTCCCTGCCCTGCTCCTGCCTGAGACCCTCCAGCCAGCACTTACCCTATCTGCTTTCTCCCTCACCCAGAGAAGTACATGGAGTTTGACCTAAATGGAGACGGAGATATCGGTGAGAAAAGGGTGTTCCAGGGAAGTGTGCGGACCCAAGAAGAGGGAGGTCTCCCCTGGAGTGCTCCATTCCTGGTGGTTTGGGAGAGGGTCCAGCTCCTAGAAGAGGAACTAGAATGGAAATGTGAGGGTAAAGACAGAGAGAGAGAGAGAGAGAGAGAGAGAGAGAGACAGAGAGAGGCTCCCTTCTTCCACCCCTCCTTTTGCGCCTCTAGATATCATGGCCCTGAAGCGAATGCTGGAGAAACTTGGTGTCCCCAAGACCCATCTGGAGCTCAAGAAATTAATCAGGGAGGTGTCCAGCAGCTCTGGGGAGACCTTCAGCTACTCTGACTTTCTCAAGATGATGTTGGGCAAGAAATCTGCCATCCTAAAAATGTGAGAGTCCAGTTTCAACCTCTACTATGCTTACCTGTTTTCTCCTCCACCCTCCCCCATCTCCAGGCTCACCTACACATTACTCAGTGACCATTTCTTTCCTTCTTTGAGGGACCGTTCCACATTCCTGTCCCTATCTGTTGTTCTGGTCTCCACACACCCCCAGCACTGCCATCCTTGTTCTTCTTCCCCCTCCCCCTACCATAATGGCCACTATCCTCTTCCAGACTTTCACAGCAGCCTGAGATTTATTATCCCAAGAAGACTGACCCCTGATCCCTCTGTCTCTTTCTATCTCAACCAGAATCCTGATGTACGAGGAAAAAGCAAGAGAACAGGAGAAGCCAGCAGGTCCCCCAGCTAAGAAAGATATCTCTGAGTTGCCCTGAATTGTGGTAGGGGAGATGTGGTGGGATTTATGGGGCTTCTAATGACTCCCACATAGAAAAAGGACACAGAATTGTGAGCTGGAGGTACACTAAATTAAATAAACTATCCTTCTTCAGATCAAGTTAGCTTGGTCTCCATTTGGCGGGGATAGTTTTCCTGGGTTTGGGAAGAAGTGAAGCACCTTTGATGAAAAAGCAGCAAGGATTTGCCGATATGAGCAATCCATCCACAATTTTGTAACGTGTGAACTACAGTAGATGGTTTTGTATTCCAAGGGAGATTCCAGATATATGATAGTCTTGATCTCAAGGAATTTAGATGGGACAAAAGGACATGTACAGACAAAAAAATATTGCCCACACCCATGGGGAAGAGCAAGGATCATCTCTGTTTTTTTTAAAAAAGATTTATTTATTCATAAGACACACACAAACACACAGACTGAGAGACAGAGACACAGGCAGAGGGAGAAGCAGGCTCCATGCAGGGAGCCTGACGTGGGACTCGATCCCCGGTCTCCAGGATCATACCCTGGGCTGAAGGTGGCGCTAAACTGCTGAGCCACCCGGGCTGCCCTTATCTCTGTTTTTAAAAAGATTTTACTACTTTTTAAAAATTTTTATTTATTTATTTATGATAGTCACAGAGAGAGAGAGAGAGAGAGAGGCAGAGACACAGGCAGAGAGAGAAGCAGGCTCCATGCACCGGGAGCCCGATGTGGGATTCGATCCCAGGTCTCCAGGATGGCACCCTGGGCCAAAGGCAGGCGCCAAACCGCTGCGCCACCCAGGGATCCCAAGATTTTACTATTTTTAAGTAATTTCTACATCCAACGTGAGGCTCCAACTCACAACCCCAAGATCAAGAGTCATATGTTGTATTGACTGAGCCACCAGGCACCCCAAAGAAGGATTATCATGAACCAATATTCTCCATCACTAGTCTTTGTTACCTAACAAATCACTAAGCCTCTCTGAGTCTTTCATCAGAAAATAGGGATAATATGACCTCACACCACCGACTAACATATCATAAGCCCTCAATAATGTTTAAAACTTGAATGAATGGAATGGTGGATGGATGAAAGAACTGATGTTATTGAGTAAAGCCTGATAATTCAAGTGTTAAATAAGTCATGGAGGTCCTTTTAGGGGACAAGCTGCAGAAACTGAATCTAATGAAGGGAGAGGGGGCTTGTATTTGGAGGATATTGAGAACAGATACTGGGGATACAGCAACCCTGGATGGCAGAAAGGATTAAAAGGCCAATCTCAGGGAAGGCAGGAACCTCAGAGTTCCTAAGCTTTCAGTGAAGCTATTCCTGGACCTTTCCTCCAACAGGTCCAGATGAATTAACTCTAGCCATCTCCAGTCACTGGATACTATTCAGATTTCCTGACATTCTGGAAAGAGATAATCCAATTAGCCCAGCTTGTTTCACATACTGTGGACAGACTGTTGGCTCTTCTCAGTGGTGATGCCAGGTTGGCCTCCTAAAAAGTGCTACAGTAACTATATAGGACTTCAGATGAGGAAAAGATCACTGCAAGTTGGGTAAAATATCTGAACATAATGAAATCAATAGCTAAACTTATTGAGAGTCCACTCTATACTGGGTATTATCCTAAATGCTTTCTATGTATTAATTCTCTTAATATTTGCAACAACCCTGGTGATACCAAGGAGGATACAAAGGACCTGGAGCTTAAAACACTCATTCATTCAGTATAAATACATTAGGTTCTTTTTTTTTTTTTAAATACATTAGGTTCTATTCATACATCAGACCATTATTACACAGCAACGAGGAACTACAAAGACATGCAGCAACGTGGATGAACCTCCTTAGTGTAATGTTGAGCAAAAGAAGATAGACACAAGAGGACCCTTATGATATAATTCCATCTGTATAAAGTACAAAAATGGGTAAAACTAATATATGTTGTTATAATTCAAGATAGTAGTTAGTTTTGAGGGAGGGCAGTGACGGGAAGAGGCCCTCTAGAGGCCTTCCATGGTACTAGTTAAGGTTCTATTTTCGGCTACATGCTCTGCTTAGTTTGTGAAAATTTATCAACAATCAATCGATCAATAAAATATGCTTTTGATAAAAAAAAAGACTTTAAAAATCGTTTATTGGGCATAGGTGCTTGGGATATGAGGGTCAACAAAACAAAGATCCTTGCCGGGATCCCTGGGTGGTGCAGCGGTTTAGCGCCTGCCTTTGGCCCAGGGCGATCCTGAAGACCCGGGATCGAGTCCCATGTCGGGCTCCCGGTGCATGGAGCCTGCTTATGTCTCTGTGTGTGTGTGTGTGTCTGTGTGTGTGACTATCATAAATAAATAAATAAATAAATAAATAAATAAATAAATAAAGATCCTTGCCATTGTGAAGTTTACATACCATTGTGGAAAATGGTGTGGGAGGAGGACAGACAATAAACATCATTTAAAATGTGTATGATATTAGAAGAGAAAGTAGAGCAGGTTAAAGGGGATCAGGGGTAACAGGATGGGCAGGGAAAATTAAAATTTTGAGTAATCAGACTAGGCCTTATTGAGAAGATGACCAACACTGAACAAAGACCTCATGGAGGTAAAGGAGTGAGGCATGGGGGTTTCTGGGGTAAAGTCAACTTGGTGGAGGAAAGAGAATCAAAGGGCTCCAAGATGTGATATGCCTGATAGAGGTAGGGAGAGTAATAAAATCAGAGGGCCAGGATGGCTGGGTGGCTCAGTGGTTGAGCATCTGCCTTTGGCTCAGGTCGTGATCCCAGGGTCCTGGGATCTATCGAGTCCTGCATCAGGTTCCCTGTGGAGAGCCTGCTTCTCCCTCTACCTATGTCTCTGCCTCTTTCTCTATCAAACATGAATGAATCTTTTTTAAAAATAAAATGTTTTGAAGGTCTGGAGATGAAATGTTCAGTGTTGGACATACTGAATTTGATATGATCTATTAGGTACCCAAGAGGAGGTGTCAAGTACATGGCTGTGTATCCAAGTCTGGAGTTTGGGAGAGAGGTCTGCAGTGAAGGTATGCATGTGGGGAGTCATTACCACATGAATGCTATTTCAAGTCAGGAGACTGATATCCTCCACAGACAAGTGGTAAAAGATTGGGGTGAAGGTTCGACTGGAGTTGGTTTAAGAATGAATTGACAGGGGATCCCTGGGTGGCGCAGCGGCTTAGCGCCTGCCTTTGGCCCAGGGCGTGATCCTGGAGACCCGGGATGGAATCCCACGTCGGGCTCCTGGTGCATGGAGCCTGCTTCTCTCTCTGCCTCTCTCTCTCTCTCTGTGTGACTATCATAAATAAATAAAAATTAAAAAAAAAAAAGAATGAATGACAGGATGGAAATTGGTGACAGTGACTATGGATAACTCTTGCAAGAAATTTTGCTGTGGTAGGTGACCAGGGAGAGGGGAAAAGGGAATGATTTTGAATGCTTAAGAACTGAAGTCATCTCAACTATCTTAATAAGCCTCAAGATAAAATTCTTTATCTGATTCTTGTTAATTTTTCTCCTCTCATTTTCCATAACGGACAGGCAGTCTCTTAATCTAGTCACACCAGCCTAGGCACGGGACCCTAAAACCATGCCTCTCATCACCACTTCACTAGGCCTGAGCTGTGCACCGTCTCCTCAAACTTGGTTAAATCCTAACTAGTTATTCATATATCTTAGTAAGAGTCACGTTTTTCTAGAATCATCTCTGAACCTCCCCAAGCAGGATCTGGTTTTGTTCCTCTACTTCCATAACATATTGCGGGTATCTCCGGGGCCTTCGAAACATAGTTGCCGAACCATCTGCGCAATGGGTAGCAGGTCTGATTGGGGTACAGTAACAGAAGACAAAGGAGGGAACTAGCACATTTCGTAGAATGAAACCCATTGTGAAGAGAATACGAACTGCCAACAGTACCAGATATACAAATATATTCAGGAAAACTGTTATAAAATTAAATGTGTCTTATTCATGGGTTACCGATTTGTTGATTAAGAGGTCGTTCCAATCCTATCTTTGTTCAAATGATTTGCACGTATTATGCAAATAAATAGAACTAGCAAAAGAAGATCTCCGAAGCCCGGGGCCGACGACCACGCCCCTGGGCCCTAGGATTGGCCGTCTAGCCACCTCATTTGCATGACGTGATTTAATAACTACAAGGTCCCGCCTCTCCGTGCTTTCACTTCTCGCGAAAGGACGCGTGAGTTGGGACTCTTCCTTGGTTACGTAAGCTCCGCCCCCCAGCTGCTACTCCCTTCCGCCCGGTGCTTTCGCTCCGTCTACTCCGCTGAAAGCACTACTAGCCTTGCATCGTTTCCCTCCACTCTCCGCGTCCCTACGTCTCTCAGCTCTCATCTTTCCACGAACACACGACGTATGCCCCGCCCCTTCCCCTCCTCAATTCGTCGTGCAAATCCTGCGCCCTAACCGCCGGGACGACCGGCACTGCATTCCCGCCCCCTCTACGCCTCTTAACGGCTGACGCCGGGGGCTTGTCTCTTTAGCCAACCGGCGTCCTAGCGCCTGAAAGTCCTTCCTCTTTATGCAAATAACCTGTGCCTGCTCCGCACGCCTTGCTTTTAAAAAAAAAAAAAAGGACAGCCCTCGAAGTAAAGGAGGCTAGGGAAGATGGTGCCCCGCCCTTTATGCAAATCAGGGGGCGTGCCATGCGCCGAGGGAGGCGGGAGGTGGGGGGGGTGCTCCCGGGGGCGGCGGTTGCCCGGATGGGCCGTTAGTCGGAGCCCAGCCGCGGAGTGAGCGAGGGAGACGGGAGGAGCCGAACCCGGCGCCATCCGCCGCCATCCGCCCCCGCCCCACCGCCATCCCACCTCGGGGAGCCCCTAGGCCCCGGTCCCCGACCCCCGCGCACCCGGCCAGGTGAGTCTGGGGAGCCGAGTGCTAACCCCCCTTTCCGGCGCGGGAGCGGTGGCGGTGGCGGCGGCGGCAGCGGTGGCGGGCCGGGGGAGAGGAGAAGCTGCCATTAGCCGCCGCCATTTTGTCCTCCTGCTGCCGGGGCCTGCCTGCCCCTCCCCCTCTGATACCCCAGCTTGGTACCCGCACCTCCAACCCCTCACCCGGAGTCCGTGGCGGCGTGCCCCTAACCACCCGCCTTCCCGGGTTCATGGGGCGACCCCTCTCCTGGGCCCCTGGCTCCCCACTCCTAGCTGCACTGTTAGCCTCTTCACCCCAATCTGTGGGTCCCCTTCCTCGCCGCCACTCTTTGGTGGGCCGCGCCCGACGATCCTCGGAGAGTCTCCTTTCCTCCATGTTGGGCCACCCTCCCATCACCCAGTGCTCGGGTTCCCCGTTCTTGACGCCCCTCTTCGCCTGGAGTCACTCCCACCCTAAAACCCTGCTTTTTATCCTACATCGTTGCTTTCTACGTTGTTCAGCCTTTCTCTGCTTTTTTATTTTCCCTATTTTTATTTGCCTTTCTCTTCTCTATTTGAACCCCCCTTTTTTTCTTGGGTCTCTTGACATTGCCTTCTTACTTTGCTTTGTATCTTTCTTTACCATTTCTGGTTGAGTATTATTTCTCACCTGCTTTCGTGTTGTCATCTTTTATTAGTGTTACTCCACCATTTTCCTAACCTTTTCCATCATACATTTATCTCCAAAGATTGGAGTCTTTTCAGCACCTACATGGCAACCCCCATTCCTTCATCTTACCTATTTTAAAGTTCTTGGTTTTCATCCTGATTTTACCGAGTTTTTTATCGTGGGCCTGCCTGGATTTAACACCACCACCCATGTCTTTCCTGTACACCATTCCTTCCTATAAATGAATGCCTGGTCACTCAGGAACCGACTGACGAGTTCGGCCTGCTTAGGGAGGAAGGGATAGTAGGGAAAGAAATGACTGCTGATGGGCATTCTTACTGAGGGTAGGAAAATGAAGTAGTTTCTGGCTTTGGCCCCATGGTTACAGTGTGCTTGAGGTGGCTCCATAATGTATTGTTTTTCTCAAATCTGCATAGTGTAAGCCAGAGCCCACCAGTGTTTATTTCGTTTGGAGACCAGATTTTTTTTCCCAAGAGCTGGGATGGGGGCAAGTGGGAAAAGATGGAGTGACTATTCCAAATACTTGGTGTTCTATAGCTTGGAAGTATATAGAGCCCCAATTCCATGAGGAATTTTCTGGCACTAGCCCCCAGTCTGACTGAGCAAGCTCGTAAAATCGTTAAACTCCTGGCATACCTTCGTGCAAACCTCCCCAGATGGGAGTGAGGCTGCTGGGAAAGGGCACAGTTAGGGAGCTGGTGTCTGATAAGTCAGAAATTGAAAGCTCTGTTCCTTGCAGGATGGAGTTCCTATGCCTCTTTCTGGTTTTCTCTGGGACTGGGACTTGCCATGTTTTATCATATATCTCTGGAATGTTTTTTGTGGAGGGAGAAGGGATTATTACTTGGGATAATGAAGCAGCAGCTACTTTTTATAGACTGGCACCAAAAAAGAGTGTATACTACTAGGAGGATATTGGATTTTTTATGTGGATTTCCTTGGCAAGAGGTATCTGGGGGGAAGAGGAACCATGGCATTTGGGCTCTGTGGGAGTTGCTTTTAAGGGACTGGGGAGGGATACCTGGGTGGCACAGTGGTTTAGCGCCTGCCTTTGGCCCGATCCTGGAGACCCAGGATTGAATCCCACGTCGGGCTCCCGGTGCATGGAGCCTGCTTCTCCCTCTGCCTGTGTCTCTGCCTCTCTCTCTCTCTGTGTGTGACTATCATAAATAAATAAAAATTAAAAATAAGGGACTGGGGAGTTTGAATTAGGCTAGAGGAAAAGACAGGGGGCCACATATTTGGGTCTGTAATGAAAAATGAAAAGGAGCATCTAGATTTCTCTTGGAGTCAGTAAAGGAAGCAGAGACTGAAACACCTTGTGTCTGGCCCACAGGCTCCGGCACGTTTTGGGGGAGGTGCCTGCAGGACCCAACATACTCAATGAGCTTCCAGCGCAATGTCCGATCGCTCGGGGCCGACTGCCAAGGGGAAGGATGGAAAGAAGTATTCCTCGCTCAACCTGTTTGATACATATAAGGGCAAGTCCTTAGAGATCCAGAAACCTGCTGGTGAGGGTCCTCCTAAGATGTTCCTAATTCCCAAAGGCTGGGCATGAATGGGGCATACATTTTAAAGTTCTTTGAAGGGAAACGGTTGAGGTACAAGTATCTGAAGACTAGAGGATTACTAAAGACTTTCCAGCTTTATCTTGGGTCCCATAGGGGACATTGGGCTTTGGATGGACACCAGTTACCCTCCTACAAAGGCATGTCTGTAGTTCCTTGTCTTTGGACATGTAAGAATTGGAGGCAAAGAAATGTGGACTTGGAGAAGTCTGGGGCCAGCTTGCTCCCTGCAGGCTCAAGATGAACCATCCAACAGAGAAGTATCAAGTGTAATGCATCTTAGTGTTTCCACTGGAATTTCAGAGATTGCTGAGGACAGAGGCAGGAGTGGTTTCTAAGAGAAGTTGGTAACGATATTGAGGAGGTATAAATGGGGCCTAGGGTAGGAAACTGTCAGATCACCCACCTGGGGTATTTTTACCCTCCCCATCTTTTCTCCAGTTGCCCCTCGCCATGGCCTGCAGAGTCTCGGGAAAGTTGCCATTGCCCGGCGTATGCCACCCCCAGCCAACCTTCCAAGCCTGAAAGCTGAGAACAAAGGCAATGACCCCAACGTCTCACTAGTGCCGAAAGACGGAACAGGATGGGCAAGCAAACAGGAGCAGTCCGACCCCAAGAGGTAGACAGAGGCCTGGGGGACCCAGAGTGATAAGTATTTTAACTTTGAACTTCAGGATGGATCGGAGCCTAGTCTAGCCCAGCCACCTAAGCTCCAGAGACTGAGGGAAGCTCCTTTCTTGGCAATGCGAGGGCTCCCATTAGAGGTCTCAGGAATGACACTTTTAGCTTTGTGTCAGGTAGAAGGAAGGGAACAACAAACAGATGACACTGTATGGGGTTGACTAGGTTATAGTATTTTGTCACAAGTGCTTGCAAATAATAACACATGGGCTTGGGTCTACTTTCTGTCCTCCACCAATTGGAGAAGTAGGGGAGGCATCTCAGGTTCCAGATAATCTTTCTGTTCTACCATCCTCTTAGTTCCGATGCCTCAACCGCTCAGCCGCCGGAATCGCAGCCACTGCCGGCTTCACAGACGCCTGCCTCCAACCAACAGAAACGACCCGCAGCAGCCCCCGAGGTATGAGGAACTGGATGGCATCAAAGGACTGGTGGCTAGAATGGTTTGTAGTTCCAATACCCACATCGCTGTTTATTATTTCTCTGCTTCCTCAGAACACTCCTTCGGTTCCAAGCGGGGTAAAGTCTTGGGCACAAGCCAGCGTCACCCATGGAGCACATGGAGATGGTGAGTGCAGGGCTGCTTGGGGAGCTTGCTCTGTCCACTGTGGTAGGCAGGAGTGTTCACTCAATTTAGGAAAGTGTTTTCAGTCCTCTGGCTAAATTTTGGTCCTCATGTTCAGTTTCATGGATCACATAAGCGAGGGTGAGGGGGTATCCCAGGACTGACCTTGTTTCTTGGGGAATGTGTACACAATGTAATAGTGCATGAGTTTGAAAAGAATTTGATGATTTGGTACTGACCAGCCTTCAGTTTTTTAGTATCTTCTCAGTAAATGTGATTTTTTGATTTTTTTTGGTTTGCTATTCTGCACGCCAACAGGTGGAAGGGCATCAAGCCTACTGTCACGATTCTCTCGAGAGGAATTTCCGACCCTGCAGGCGGCTGGCGACCAGGACAAGGCTGCCAAGGAAAGGGAGTCTGCCGAACAGTCGTCTGGGCCCGGACCAAGCCTCCGCCCCCAAAGTGAGTGGTTGCCATTTGTGAGTTGAATGGGGGGGTGGGTGGTTATATTTTGCCCAGAACAATACCTTAGTCCACCTCAGAGCTAAGTGTTGGCTTATTCACCTTGTTCCTCATCATTTTTGGCTATGTTCCTCTTTGTCTTCTTCAAAATACAGATTCTACAACTTGGAGGGACGGAGGCGGGCGTGGCACTGATGAGCTGGAGGGCCCAGACTCCAAACTTCATCACAGCCATGATCCCCGGGGGGCGCTACAGCCTTCGGGCCCGCCCCAGTTCCCTCCCTACCGCGGAATGATGCCGCCCTTCGTGAGTGTGTATATCTTATTTTGGAGTGGTTGCCCTTGAAGCTGGAGAGTTAGCAGTTAGGACTTAGCCTTTGAAGGGGACAGGAAGGCTAACAGGTTTAGGGAGCTGGCTGCGTATTTGTCCCTCTAAGCAGCTACTGTTGGGCCTTTTTGCAGATGTATCCCCCATATCTCCCGTTTCCTCCGCCCTATGGACCCCAGGGGCCTTACCGATACCCTACTCCTGATGGGCCCAGGTGAGTAATCCAGGTCTGGGTTTGTGGTTGGAGACAAGGGAAGCCTCTTAGGAAGGAAGATGGTCTTCTAGCCTAGAGGCTGTATGTGGTTCTACAACATGCCATCTTTTACTCTCCATTTGTCTTTTCACACACAGCCGTTTCCCCCGTGTGGGGGGTCCTCGGGGTTCAGGGCCGCCAATGCGCCTTGTAGAGCCTGTGGGTCGGCCTTCGATTCTCAAAGAGGATAATCTCAAAGAGTTTGACCAGTTGGACCAGGAGAATGATGATGGTTGGGCAGGTTAGTACATATGAAGGATGAAACGTTTTGGTTTCAAAAGGCAAAATCTGATGAATAAACGGGGGATTGTGTGGGAGAAAAAGAGACGCTGAAGGGTAGGGCAGACACATTGCGGAAAGCCAAGTTCTGGTAAAGAACTGACGTATGGGAATGAGAAGACCCACACTGTGGCTTCATTCAGAGGGGTTTGGTGTTGGGAGTGCATCGCACTGTGTAATATTAGACCCCTTCCTGTGTTCCAAAAGTTATGAGATTGGAGAACAGAATGCTTGGGTTATCAGTTTTCACTTTCCCCCCACAGGGGCCCACGAAGAGGTCGACTACACTGAAAAGCTCAAGTTCAGCGATGAGGAAGACGGGCGAGACTCTGATGAGGAGGGAGCTGAGGGCCAGTGAGTTAGGGGGCTCAGTTTCTCTTGCAAGTAATACCCTCTTAAAGGAGCTGGTTTCTAACTGATTTTAATTCCACTGTTGGTCTGCTCACAGCAAGGAGTCCCAATCAGCTGCTGGTGAGGAACGGCCCCCTGAAGCAGATGGCAAAAAGGGCAACTCCCCCGGCAGCGAACTGCCCCCTCCCAAGACGGCCTGGGCAGAGACCTCTCGGCCTCCAGAGACAGAGCCGGGGCCTCCTGCCCCAAAGCCTCCCCCACCCCCACCTCACCGGGGCCCCGCCGGGAACTGGGGCCCCCCTGGGGACTACCCAGTGAGTGTCTACAATGAGGGGTTGAGAAGGGTCAGTTGTGGGAGAGGAGTGTCTGCTGAGAAGTTGAAGCACTAGTAATTGAGAAAGCTGGAGGGAGGGTCAGGAATGGGCTACAGGAAGTGTAAAGCAGTGGAGCATCTCTGAAAAGGTTTGGAGCCTCTTTGGTGTTAGAGGATTCTGGGTTAAAAGAAATTGGGATGCTAGTGAGGAAAAACGAGGCCTGGGTATTTGGGTCTCTGAAAGGAGCGAAGAAGTAAGAATAGGACAAGTTGGTCCCTACCCAAAAAGGCCACCAACCCAAGGCCAGTTCCTGCCCCTACAGCTAGAGACAGTTGATCAGTATGTGACAAAGATAAGAAACTTGATGACTGATACCTCTGGCCCTGACGGGTCTGCCCATTGACAGGATCGGGGGGGCCCTCCTTGCAAGCCCCTAGCACCTGAAGATGAGGATGAGGCCTGGCGGCAGCGGCGAAAACAATCTTCATCTGAGATCTCCTTGGCTGTGGAGCGGGCCCGGCGCCGGCGTGAAGAGGAAGAGCGTCGCATGCAGGAGGAGCGCCGGGCAGCCTGCGCTGAAAAGCTCAAGCGACTGGATGAGAAGTTTGGGGCACCTGACAAGCGGCTCAAAGCAGAGCCTGCTGTCCCACCTGCTCCTGCTCCTGCCCCAGCTCAGCCACCTGCAGTCCCCAAAGAAAATTCTGCACCTCCAGCTCCTCCACCCGCACCAGCCCCGACACCAGAGAAAGAACCAGAAGAGCCGACACAGTCCCCCCCTTTCCAATCCACCCCCACTCCAGGTGTGGCTCCAGCTCCCACCCTGGTGAGTGGTGGTGGCAGTACCAGTAGCGCCAGCAGTGGCAGCTTCGAAGCCAGCCCAGGTATGGTGATGGGGATAGGGTACTACCAGGTGTCACATCTCTTCTCTTGGGGCTGAGGGTGCAGGTGGTATGGATGGGAGGCAGTTGTTTCAGTTTATTGGATTATCAGTGGCAGAGAAAAAGGGAGTCCCTTTGTGCGTGCGGGTATCTAAGGTGGGAAAGGTTTTACTATCTGCATTCCTGGATGAGTAGTGGTCTGAAGCACTTGCCATTAGGTTAGCATGGAGTGAGACTGAAGACAGTGTCTGTTTTGGTGGTTTTTTTGGGAAGTTCACTCCATCATCATTGGTTCTTGAAGTAAGCGCTTATCTTTAGAGAGGGTGCTCTAGAGTTGAGTGCCTGGAGGTGTTTTGTGGCAGGTCTCTCCACAAACTCGGTCACTCTGATTATCTTTTTGTCGATGCAGTTGAACCACAACAATCCTCAAAAGAGGGTTCTGAACAACCAGAAGAGGTTCCCTCTCCTGCCACGACCCCTGCCCCAAAGGTGGAACCCAAAGGTGATGGGGTCGGTCCCACCCGACAGCCCCCCAGCCAGGGCTTGGGCTACCCCAAATACCAGAAGTCGTTGCCGCCACGGTTCCAGCGACAGCAGCAGGTGAGAGCATTTTTTCCCTTGGTAAGAGCTATTTCCCTCCCTGCTCCATGTGTACCTGTTGTAAGGTGTCAGCTTGAATCCCTCTACTATTACTGTCTCTAGTGTGTCATCCTGGCTTTTATTTAGTCCTGATCTTTTATTTTTTATTTTTTTAAGTCCTGATCTTTGTTACGTCTATGTGTTAACGTTGCTTCTGGGCTTGTTTTTTCTGTTAGGGGCAAGGCAAGGGTTTTGATGGCCTCTGTTGTCTTTCCCCAGGAGCAGCTTTTGAAGCAGCAGCAACAGCAGCAGTGGCAGCAGCATCAACAGGGTTCTGCTCCACCTGCTCCGGTACCACCATCACCACCGCAGCCTGTGACCATGGGGGCTGTGCCAGCTCCACAGGCTCCGCCACCGCCCCCCAAGGCTCTGTACCCAGGTGCTTTGGGCCGGCCCCCACCCATGCCCCCGATGAACTTTGATCCCCGCTGGATGATGATACCTCCTTATGTGGATCCCCGGCTCCTCCAGGGCCGGCCCCCTCTGGACTTCTACCCTCCTGGTGTGCATCCCTCTGGTAAGGGCCTTTGAGGGGTGGGTAGGGGACGCTGCAGTCCCAGGAAATTGCTGTGGACGAAGGGCCCCTGGGTAAGGAGGGAGGGTGTGTGCTTAATGTTGCTGAGATTGCTCTTTGTTTCAGGAATGGCCTTAGGAAGGAAAAAAGGGGGCTTTCATTGGCCAGATTTATTGGGGGGGGGGGGGCAATTCATTGATTCATTCATACACTTGATTTTAAACAGAAGGCCAAGAAGTGATCATCGATTCATTCATAGGGAAGCTGAGTGGATCAGATAACACTTTCAGGGGAGCATGTCAGGACCAGACTTGGAGGGAGTAAAAGCTGGAGGAGTGGACGTCGACGTGACTAACAGAAGTAGATGGGGGGAGAGATGCTTTTTGAGCTGGATGGCCTATCACATAGAAGAGGGCTAGCTTTCTCGTCCCTCTTGTTTTCTTAGGCTTAGTTCCCCGAGAGCGCTCAGACAGTGGGGGTTCAAACTCAGAGCCATTTGAGCGTCATGCACCTCCCCTCTTACGGGATCGGGGCACCCCACCAGTGGATCCAAAGTTGGCCTGGGTAGGAGATGTCTTCACCACCACATCCACTGACCCCCGCCCGCTTACCTCCCCACTGCGCCAGGCTGCCGATGAGGATGACAAGGGGATGCGGTGAGTCTGAGCAGTGGAAGTGGGTGCATTGCCAGTGAAAGGATTTGGGCTAGGAAAAGAGGACCTTGGGATTATTGGTGAGGTGACAGGAATAAACATTAGAGGAGTGTCGGGGTAGTAATAGTATTCTCTTTCTCTACCTAGTTCCGATTTTTCTCATTCTCCGATACTTAATTTTCATTTTTTTGCGTGTCCCTTTTTAGGAGTGAGACCCCTCCAGTACCTCCCCCACCACCCTATCTGGCCAGTTATCCAGGCTTTCCTGAGAATGGAGCCACTGGGCCCCCAATCCCTCGCTTCCCTCTGGATGAACCCACTCCCCCAGGGTCCCGTCCACTCCCCTGGCCCCCAGGCAGTGATGAAGCCACTAAGATACAGGCTCCACCACCCAAAAAGGATACCCCCAAGGAGGAGACTCCACAGCTGATGGGGACAGAAGCCAGCCGAAAGCCTGCCCGAGGAGTTGGAGGCCAAGGCCCCCCTCCACCTCGCAGAGAGAGCCGCACTGAGACCCGCTGGGGCCCTCGCCCAGGCAGCAGTCGTCGTGGGATCCCTCCAGAGGAACCAGGGGCCCCTCCCCGCCGGGCTGGGCCTATAAAGAAACCCCTACCACCTACAAAAGCTGAAGAGCTGTCTCCCAAGCCCCTGGAGCAGAGTGATGAAAGCCCCAAGGTTCCAAAGCCAGAGCTCCTCAAGACGGCAAAGGGGAAGATGGGGATCCCCAAGGAGACCCCACCTAGTGGGAATCTTTCCCCTGCCCCTAGGCTTCGGAGGGATTACTCCTATGAAAGAGTGGGTCCTGCCTCTTGTCGGGGCCGGGGCCGAGGCGAGTATTTTGCCAGGGGGAGGGGCTTTCGGGGGACTTACGGGGGCCGGGGGCGGGGAGCCCGAAGCCGAGAGTTCCGCAGTTACCGAGAGTTCCGGGGAGATGATGGGCGTGGAGGTGGAGCAGGGGGACTGAACCATCCTCCTCGAGGTCGCACTGCCAGCGAGACACGAAGCGAGGGTTCAGAGTATGAAGAGATCCCCAAGCGGCGCCGACAGCGGGGTTCAGAAACGGGCAGTGAGACCCACGAGAGCGATCTGGCCCCCTCAGACAAGGAAGCTCCCCCCACCAAGGAAAGAGTGCTCACCCAAGTCTCTCTTGCTCCTCCACCATCAGGAGCCCCTCCTTCGCCAGCCCCAGCCCGCTTTTCGACTGCTCGAGGTGGGCGCGTCTTCACTCCCAGAGGAGTGCCATCACGCCGGGGGCGAGGGGGAGGGCGGCCCCCTCCACCCATTTGTCCAGGCTGGAGCCCTCCAACCAAGTCCCTGGCTCCCAAGAAGCCTCCAGCAGCTCCTTTGCCACCAAATAAGGAGCCTTTGAAAGAGAAGCTGATCCCAGGGCGTCTGTCCCCCGTGACCCGGGGAGGCAGCAGTGGAGGCAGCAACATGGGTATGGGTGTGGAAGACGGAGAACGACCCCGACGGAGGCGGCATGGGAGGGCTCAGCAGCAGGACAAACCGCCTCGGTTCCGGAGGCTGAAACAGGAACGAGAGAATGCTGCCAGAGGGGCAGAGGGCAAGCCCTCTTCCCTAGCCCTTCCAGCCCCCGGCTCTGGAGCAGAGGAGACACACACAACAGTGTCTGTGCCCCCACCCCCTCGCCGGGCAGCTGCCAAATCTCCTGATCTGTCAAACCAGAACTCTGATCAAGCTAATGAGGAATGGGAGACTGCATCAGAGAGCAGCGACTTTGCCGGTGAGCGCCGGGGGGACAAGGAGGCTCCCCCACCAGCACTGCTGACCCCCAAAGGCGTGGGAACTCCTGGGGGCAGCGGAGGTGGAACCGGACCAGGCATTTCAACCGTGTCCCGTGGAGATCTGAGCCAGAGAGCCAAGGATTTGAGCAAGCGGAGCTTCTCAAGTCAGCGGCCAGGCATGGAGAGGCAGAACCGGCGCCCGGGCCCAGGCAACAAAGCTGGCAGTGGTGGCAGCAGCAGTGGAGGAGGTGGTGGGGGACCTGGAGGAAGGACCGGCCCAGGGCGAGGGGATAAGAGGAGCTGGCCCTCTCCCAAGAACCGGAGGTGGGTAGGGACGGGCTGTTCAGTTTATTTTTAAGGCGGAATAGTGGAAGAGGGGAGAGAACATGAAGGGAAGGTTCAGTTGATTGCGGTGAAGTTTGATATGTGAGGGCACAGGGGATGCTGGGCACGGAACACCCGTGTCTAGGGAAAGTAACTGGAAAGCAATTGATTGAGTCAGGAGCAACTGTGTCTTTTCTGTTCTTTGCTTTTCACCGTATAGCCCTAGGCACAAGGATTTCATTAGACGTAGTTGGAAACACCTGGGTTTTAACAGGCAAGAGGAAGGGGTTATAAGATTGACTGGTAGGGAAGGAGTTAACAATTCCAGAAGTATCCTAGCTAAAGCTCTGTTCCATTTTCTTCAGCCGACCTCCAGAGGAGCGGCCCCCAGGGCTTCCTCTGCCTCCTCCACCCTCCAGCAGTTCTGCTGTCTTCCGCCTGGACCAAGTTATCCACAGCAACCCCGCTGGCATCCAACAGGCTCTGGCCCAACTCAGCAGCCGCCAGGGGAGTGCAGCTGCACCAGTGGGGCACCCAAGGCCCAAGCCTGGGCCTTCCCATACCCCTCAAGGCCCCTCCACTCGGCCCCCAACCCGATATGACCCTGAGAGGGCCGCTAACAACAACAGCGTTAGTTCAGGTAAGCTGGAGGGCTGAGGGCGGGAATGTCTCCATCCCCAGCGAAGAAGGTCCAGTGGCAGAGGGGGAAGAGTCTGGCCAGGGGACCTTGACGCTTGGTGTCTGTACTGGACAAGGGTGGAAGGATTGGGAGCCAAGTAGCAGGAAAGGCTAGGCTCAGTGGTAGCGCAGAGTAGAAGCTGACAGATACTGCCTTTTTCCCAGACCCCCACTTCGAGGAGCCAGGGCTGATGGTGAGGGGAGTGAGCGGGACTCCCCGGGACTCTGCCGGGGTTAATCCCTTCCCCCCAAAACGACGGGAGCGGCCTCCCAGAAAACCAGAGCTGCTGCAGGAGGTGAGGGATGAAGCTTGAGGTTGTGCTTTACTGCTCTATAGTCCTTTTTTGTCTTTTCTCCATTGTCCTGTTCTCGTCTCTGTGTCCTCACCCCAGATTCTCAGTTATTAGTCCCTTTTTGCCCCACACCTCACTCTGGCTCAGGCTCTTCCAGTCCCCGGCCCCCACCTCATTCATGTTTTGTTTTTGGCCTTCCTCACCTTTAGGAATCTTTGCCGCCTTCTCATAGCTCTGGTTTCTTGGGCCCCAAGCCTGAGGGCCCAGGCCCTCAGGGAGAGTGCAGAGATACAGGGACAGAGGCCCTGACACCCCACATCTGGAACCGTTTACATACTGGTAAGATGGAGTGGTAGCAGGGGAAGGGCTCTGTCAGAGGACCAAAAGGGCAGCCTCGGGATGGTCTCTCACTTCTGCTGTCTGGTCCTCTTCCCAGCCACTACCCGGAATAGTTACCGGCCTGGCTCCCTGGAGCCCTGGATGGAACCCCTGAGCCCTTTCGAGGACGTGGCTGGAACAGAAGTAAGTGACGATGGGAGGGAGTATCTGAGCTGGGATTCTTCTCCACCTGTTCTGGGTGTCTGGGGCTATGTAGTCACGTAGTTGTGTTATTTGTCAAACCTCAGTCAGGTATTGGGGTGCTTTCTACCTTGACTTAACTAATTCCTTCTCCACTCCTCTCAGATGAGTCAGTCTGACAGTGGGGTGGACCTGAGTGGGGATTCTCAGGTGTCATCAGGTCCCTGCAGCCAGCGAAGTTCCCCTGATGGAGGACTCAAGGGGGCAGCAGAGGGGCCTCCCAAGCGGCCTGGAGGCCCCTCACCCCTGAATGCTGTTCCTGGTGAGGGTCCACCTGGCTCTGAACCCTCTGAACCTCCTAGGAGACGGCCACCTGCTCCCCATGATGGGGACAGAAAGGTAAAAAATAAAAAAAAAGATAAAAGAGGAATGTTTTTGAAACTCTGAATTTGGCCCTATGTTTTTCTCCTCCTTCCTGTTCTTGTGTGTCCTGGACATTCCTTCATTTGCCTAAATTTCCTTTATTTCCCCAACCCAGGAGCTGCCCCGGGAGCAGCCTCTGCCCCCTGGCCCCATTGGCACAGAAAGATTGCAACGTACAGACCGAGGCCCAGAGTCTGGCTCCCTCCGGCCATCCCATCGACCTGGTCCCCCCGTCCAGTTTGGCACCAGTGACAAGGTGTGTGCATGGACAGGATCTGAGCACCTTGGGGTGGGTGGAGAGGAGGAAAGGATTGGAGGTGGGATGTGGAGGATATGCATCTTGAGCCACAGAATGATCTCCTTTGCATCACTACCACAGGACTCAGAGTTGCGCCTAGTGGTAGGAGACAGTTTAAAAGCAGAGAAGGAGCTAGCAGCATCAGTCACTGAGGTGAGTGGGACAATGAGAGCTTGGTGGAAAGGTCTTCAGTTATGGAGATGATGGCTGGGTGTGACCTCGATGGACGTCAGGGAAGCTGACTTTGCTTCTGACCAGGCTTCTTTACAGGCCATCCCCATATCCCGAGACTGGGAGCTGCTCCCCAGTGCTTCTGCCTCAGCTGAGCCACAATCCAAGAACCTGGGCTCTGGGCACTGTGGCCCAGAGCCCAGCTCCTCAGGCCAGCGCTTGTACCCAGAGGTCTTCTATAGCAGTCCCGGGCCTCCCGTTTCCCAGGTAAGTGACCTGCCTGCTCCCTATCCCATGAACCCCTTCTGCCTGCTGTCCTTCAAAATCCAACCTTCCAATTTGTGTAGTTGTAAAACATTATTTATGGTTTTGTTTTTCTTTTTGCTTTTACTGAAGTAGGTGGGGTGGGCAGTCTTTTCTTGACCAGAAAAACTGGAGCTATTCCAGCCTTGCCCCTCCCACAGGTCTCGGGAGGAGCCATAGACTCTCAGTTACATCCCAACAATGGAGGTTTTCGTCCTGGGACACCCTCTCTTCACCCTTACAGGTAAGATTGGATGCCTGTGGATCTCAGAAGGAAATGAACTGTGTTTCAGTGGGGAGGCCTGTTTCAGGGGTAGCAGAAGCTGGTAGACTTTTAGCTCAGAACAAAGGAGTAAGTGATTCTGGCTTCCTGACTCCTTCCTCTGCACCTAAATTTTGCCTCCCTTCAGATCACAGCCCCTGTACCTCCCCCCGGGCCCAGCGCCCCCCTCAGCACTGCTTTCTGGGGTAGCTGTCAAGGGCCAGTTTTTGGATTTCTCTGCACTGCAAGCAACAGAGCTGGGGAAGTTGCCAGCTGGAGGAATCCTGTACCCTCCACCTTCCTTCCTGTACTCTCCAGCTTTCTGCCCCAGCCCTTTGCCCGACCCACCTTTGCTTCAGGTGAGAGATGGGCAGGTGCTGGGCTTCGGGGGTTAGGGGTGGCGGGGGAATGCTTTTGGGACAGTTGACATTGCTCCCTGTTGTCCCCAGCAGGTGCGCCAGGATCTGCCATCCCCTTCAGATTTTTATTCTACTCCTCTGCAACCCAGTGGCCAAAGTGGCTTCCTCCCCTCAGGGGCCCCTGCCCAGCAGGTAACTTTTGTCCTGCCATTCACCCTTCATTCTGTTTCTCTATTTAATCTCTGGTTTATTTGTCTGATTGTATTTTTGGTTTTCTGATATTTTTTCCTGCCCTCGACACCCCTCTCACCACCTGTATTTCTTATTGTAGATGCTTCTACCCATGGTGGACTCACAGCTGCCTGTGGTGAACTTTGGCTCCCTGCCACCAGCGCCACCTCCTGCCCCACCGCCCCTTTCTCTGTTACCTGTGGGCCCTGCTCTGCAGCCCCCCAGCCTGGCTGTACGACCCCCACCTGCTCCTGCTACTCGGGTGCTGCCTTCACCTGCGAGACCTTTCGCCCCTAGCTTGGGGCGAGCAGAGGTAAGGTACAGGAACTGAAGTGTTAGGGATCTCCCAAGAGCTAGGGGTGGGGATTCAGTATCTCAGGATCAATTGGGTTGAAAGGCAGGAAGCTCATGAATTTTTTTTTTCTTTCAGCTGCACCCAGTGGAACTAAAGCCCTTCCAGGATTATCGGAAACTGAGCAGCAACCTTGCAGGACCTGGATCGTCACGTACTCCCCCATCTGGAAGGCAAGAGGAGGGTGTGGGGATGCAGATTACCCATCCATATGGCTTTCTTAGGGGACCAGGGAGCAGGTTAGGCTTGCCTCAGACACCCTTCTCCTTTAGGTCCTTCTCTGGCCTGAATTCCCGTCTCAAGGCCCCGCCTTCTACCTACAGTGGAGTCTTCCGCACCCAGCGCATCGACCTCTACCAGCAGGTGAAGGAAAGACCCCCTGTGGCCCCAAGTCTGAATCCAAGAGTTACCATCTGAATTCCTGTCTTTCCATCCCTGGCATCCCAGTAGGACTTATTTTTGCACATGTGCCTGTTCCCCAGGCCTCTCCACCGGATGCCCTGCGCTGGATGCCGAAGCCCTGGGAGCGGACGGGGCCACCTTCTCGAGAGGGGCCTTCCCGACGGGCAGAGGAGCCTGGGTCCCGAGGGGACAAGGAGCCTGGATTGCCCCCATCCCGCTGAGGGAGTTCCCCTTGCCCCCCACCCCCCGGGGCTTGTATATAGATTATAAATATATAAGGGGGAATGGGGTGGGTGGGGAGGGGTTGTGGGGCTGGGGCCTTGCTTCCCCTCCACCCCCCTCCCCTGGTCCCCTATCCCTGGGGCCGTTTGTTAAAAAAGAGTAATAAAAGGATTAAAAAAAATTTCTGGAATGATTTTGGGGATGGGTTGGTTTTCTATCTCTTCTGGCAGTATAGTGCCCAGGGATCTGTAGAGTTTTTAGGGAATTTACTCCCCCCAGTGATGTTTTAACAAGCTGTCTCAAATCTGTTCTCTTGTATGTTGAAGTCTCACGGGCTGGGAATTAGAGCTGGCCTTCACTGGTGAATGATTCTTACGCCATTGAGTGAGGTCTGCTGGCTACCAGTCTGTAGCTGGTGGCTAGGCTGGTGCCACAGGTCTGTCATGTGTCTGGGGCTCTGGTGTTTATCTCAAGGGTAGAAAAAATCCCACTGGATTGTCAACCAGTGTCTGGTTTGTCCAGCAAGGTGGTAGAGTCCCGGAGATCCCTGGGTGGCTCAGTGGTTTAGTGCCTGCCTTTGGCCCAGGGTGTGATCCTGGAGTCCCAGGATCGAGTCCCACATCAGGCTTCTGGCATGGAGTCTGCTTCTCCCTCTACCTGTGTCACTGCCTCTCTGTGTCTCTCATGAATAAATAAAATCTTAAAAAAAAAAAAAAAAAGTGGTAGAGTCCCAGGGCCTGCTATGTCCCTGAGTGAGTGTTCCAAGAGGTCCCAGCGGAAGCTGTGAAGCATATGACCTGGCCTTAGTGTAGCTTCTGCCACAGTCTCAGCCCAGCACTAAGCTAGCCAACGGGAACGGGACTGCAAGCAGGCGTGTGTCTCAGGAGGGAGCAGCAAAGAATTTGCAGCCTCCTCATGGTTTTGTTCCAGCTGCAAATGAGAGGACGTGCCTTTAAAGCTGCTGTGGCTGCAGCAGAGTTTTCTACCAGTCACTCTGCAAGTCATGCTAAGAGTGTGTGAAGTCTGCAGCTGCTTAGAAATCATTTTTCACTGAAACCACTTTTGTCCATCTCTGAATTCCATTTCATTTACATGTAAAATGCTTTTGCATGAAAGCGTTCTGAAAACCACTGGGCTGGGCTGCTTGTCAGCATTGTGCAATTGAGCAATGAATATGTGGTAGCGTGCAGCTCCTTACTCGGCAAGGTTGACAGGGGTCTTAAACAGCTGGATTTCTAGGGACTATTATTCATTTTAGACAAGCTTAGAGAAGACGAGTATTTAGATTACTTAGGAAAACTCCGAGACAAAAGAGCCAGGAAAATCTGACTTTTATTCCTTAAATACTGTGAAGGAAGATGGGGGAAATGGTCCCCTGATGAGGGAGGGCCAAAGAGCAAACAGCTAGGGATCATCAGTGAAGGCCCGGTGGGCATTAGGGAAGCGCTGGGGGCTGTAGTTGGGGTCTTCCTGCAGTCGCTTCTGTATATCAGCCCGGAGCTAGAGAGAGAGAACAAGCAGGTTGGAGGGGCACGGGCCAGGGCCCTAGGATCCCAGCAAGCACGCGAGGCCATCCCCTAGGAGCTAGCACTTCCCACCAGCCACGCTGTCAGAAGCCGAATACGGCATCACTGAGCCTTCCCAGATGCCACTAGGGGAAAACTTCAAAATATCACGTAGTAGCCCCAGACTGACCAGTTAGTCTCTGAAGAAATCAGAAAAGAGAGGCCCTAGCCCGACCCCTCCCACTACACCATCCCTATTCTGCTTCAAGGTGGGGGCACCTGCTGCCTGTAGCTCTCCTGAACCTCTGGTGCCTCCAGGTCCCGGCTCAGGCTCTCGGGGCTCGTCAGGGGCCGAGCTCCGGCTGCCTTAGCTGCCCGGCTCACGGCCTCTGAGAGAAGCAGCTGGGGGCCCTCACCCTGCATCGTCTGGGGGACAGGGGGTCGGGAGGGAAAAGAGGATCGACGTCAGATCCAGTGCCAACCACCCAGCTCACCCTTTCCAGGAGCCAACCACTGAGTTTCTAAGCTAGTGGAGAGAAGGGAACTAGTTCACGAGTGGTTCTGACGGCAAAAACACCTCCCTAATTTTATCTGGCTCTGACCAAAACACAACACTTGCGCATCCTGGACTCACTCTTCAATACAAGAAGGACAGGGTAAGTGGAGCCATCGGCACTCGGCTAGTCAGTGAGAGGAAGCCGCCTGCGAGGAAGCAGGCCCTCGCCACACAGGGGAGTCAGGCTGTTGAGGGATGACCACACTGCTGGCATATGCTAGCGTGAGGGTGTGCCACAACCACCACGAGCAAATCAAGTCCCAGGAAGGTTTCCTCACCCCATAAGTGATAGGACAAAAGTAGGAAGAAGTCCTTCCAGCTCTAGCTAGTCTGATTCTAACCACCCGGGAGGAACTGGATGAAACGAGATCCTCAGGGAAGAGGCAGACCAACCTTGCGTCTCTTGGCAGGCATACCACTGAGGTAGGCATCGCTCAAGGGAGGCTGCGGCTTCACTTTCCGCTGGCTCTGAATGTCCTGCTGGATAATCGGGACCCACTCCTGTGGAGGGAAAGACGACTAGGAGCTGGCGCCATGTCCAGCTACCCCTGGTGCTCCAGCTCTCCTCCCGACACTTACTGGGGGGACGGCAGCTGCCCAAGGCTCAGTCTCGGCTGCAGCTCCGTCCTGCTCTTCATGGGAGCTGCCGCCGCCGCCCTCAGGTGCAGGAGGGGGCCCTCGAGACATGGCCTCTTCTGCCGTTGTTCCTGGGGCCGGGGAGGCATTCTCCCGCTGCAAGTCGGAGCGGGAAAACATGGGCTTCAGCATCTTCCACCCTCAGCCCTCCCCGCCACCTTATCTGGCCCCTCAACCTCTCCCTGGTACCTGAGGCTCAGGGGAAGTCCTCTCTGATCCCTGAACTTCCATCGGCTCCTCAGGAAGTGGCTAGGAAATCGGACAAAGAAGCAGAAGAGCACAAAAGGCCTTCTCAAGCCTCTCCCGTCCCTGCAAGTCCCCTGACTGCACTGCCCATCCAGGCCCTTACCTGAGGTGGGTCGCCGACCCTGCGGACGTATCTGAGGATGGCATCGGGGCCCACAGGCATGTGCTCCAGAACCACCTGAAGCCTCAGCCCCATCATAGTGGTCAGCCAGCTCACCAGGGACGGGTTCACCCCACGAGACATGCGACGCTGAGGGCAGAAAGCAGCCTTGGAACACAACACCTTCAACCAGCTTTTGAAAAGTATCAAAGGTAAAGGACAGCAATTTGGAGAAGACAAAACAAGAACTGCAGGACAGCAGAGAGAACAAAGGCCCGGGGGCTGCGCGGTTCTTACTATCCGGCCATTGATGACAGCAGCGAGTTCCATCTGCTGGCCCCCCAAGCAGTGCAGGTTGAGGGCCAGGCACTCAAACAGGCCCTGGTTACACAACTCCAACAAACGGGCCCCAAATCCGCTGTCTGTGGACAAGAGGTGGGGATGCTGGCAGCTGGCACCCCGCGCCTCGCACCCCCCGCCCTGTGTGCCTGGCCGCCCTCACCTGTGCAGTGCAGCACATGAGCAGCAATGCTGTTGAACTGCTCCTGGAGAAACTCCAGGTTGGTCCGGATGATGTCCACGCCAGGCTGAACCTGCACCAAAGACTGAAAACCAAGACACACGGAGACCCCCAAATCAGGGAGCCTGGAAGACTACATTCGCTCCAAGGCGGTGGGAGGAACGGCAGCTACCCCGGCCCCCCGGGAGATGAGGAACTCACGAAACTCTCCCGCACGTATTCTTCCAGCCCTGTGATCAATGTGTGGGTCGCCGTCTAAGGGGGAAACAGCAGGAGTTCAGATCCCCCACCCTGGCCTTTGAGACATGCCCTCCCCTCCACCTCCAGTAAGTGCAGGGCTCAAGCTGGACGATCGGCGCTTTAGGTGACAGAGTGGAGTCAAGAAAGAAAGGCTGAAGAGGAACATGTGGCGGCCCCCGGCCTTCATTTACCCGTATGTTACCGGGTGTGGGCTCTTGGCCACCCAGGTAGTGCTGGTGGAAAAAGGACCGCAGCTGGGGCTGGAGCCGCTGCAGTGGCTGGAAATGGCCATGAAGAAGCATCACCACGTCCACCATGGAAAAGTTCTGGCACAAAAGAGAAAGCAGGGCCCCGAAGAATCCTAGGGACAGGGGCCGAAGTCAGCAGTGGCCTTTACCCCCTGCCCTACCTGCGCACCACCAACCCATCGACCTCATCCAGCTCCAGCAACACTCTTTGACAAAGGTCATCAACCTCCCCTCCCTGGAAAAGACCAAGGCACCCTCAATGGCTCACCGAGGGCCCCATCTGCCCCAGGCTCAAAGATGTTACTGGATCCGCTGAGGCGCTGGATGAAAGCAGCGATGCTCTCACTGCTGCCGGCCCGCGCCCCCAGGGAGCCCAGCAGGGAGTTCAGCACACCCTGCACCACGGATGTAAAAAACTCCGGTGAAAGACTCTCAAGACCCAGGCCTCCAGGACTCCCTGTGCCACCAGAAGGGGACCCTGGTGGGGGCACAGTCTGCTGCTCCGGCGCTGGGGGCGGGGGCGGCGGCGGTGGCGGGGGTGGAGGGGCTGTCTGTGCTGCCTGGCAAACAGAGAACACACAACAGAAGACAAGGTGAAAACGGGGACGAGACACCAGAAAGGCACAGGCTGAGAGAAGCCCAACAGGAGAGCCCCACTGTGGTCTTTCCTCCCTGGAACAGAATGAACACATGTGACACAGCAGCAGACTTAGGTGGGGCTCCAGCCCCTCTCCCCCTGAACGCATTAGGTTACAAAGCAGCAATGCCAGGTACTATGCCCTCATAGCCTCAGCTGCTGCTTCTCCCAAATGGGGATAGGTGGGGAATCAGAATCAATGAAGTCCCAGGGCTCCCTCCCATCGACAGGCCACCAGGGGCTGTAGCCCAGCAGCAACATCACAGAAACAAGGCACCAGCACCTGGCTGGGCCAGCAGGCGTGGGGGGGTGGAGCCAAAGAGCAAGCCAGCCACTCACCTGCAGAAAGTCAGTCATGCCCTGTAGAAAGGCGGGGACGCCGGGCATGGCCACGGTGATGGTGGGAGAAGCCATGCCAGGCCCGCCGGCCCCAGGCCCTGCTGGCCCCAGCAAGTTCCCCAGGAGCTGAGAGAACTGCAGGTCGGCAGCCGAAGGCTGAGGGGGAGGAGGCTGGGCAGGCCCCCCGGGAGCAGGGCCAGCTGTGGTAGCGGTATTGGTAGTGCCGGCACTAGCTGAAGCAGTGGCAGGGGCTGGAGGTGGAGCCATTCCTGGGGTCCCCTGAGCTGGAGAGACCAAAAGAGAAAAGCTGAACTCTGTAGAGAAACGAGACACCACAGCATCTCATTCCGGTCTTGTCAGCAGGAAGCAAGGAAAAAGGATCTCTGGAGAAAACTGGGAAGCGCTCGTCAGGAGACTGAGGAGAACCGGCCTCCAGGGTGGTGGACATCCCTTCAGGTTGAGACGGGCCAGAACAAGGACTCACCCACCAGAACAGGCTGCATCAGAAGCTGCCCCACAAGGCCGCTCACCATCTGGGCCAGAGAAGCATTGGTACCTAGCCCGGCGCCCTGCTGGAGGGAGACAGAAATGGCTTTCAGTCCTGCCCTGCCCATTCCCCATGAGGATTCTTTCCCCAGACTCCCCCCAACGAGAGCTCCTCCATCCTTACTCACTAGAGTACCCGAGACGGGGGGCCCCCCAGGATGGGAAGGCCGAGCCTGTGGAGGGGTGGGCCGGGCAATCACCACCCGGGTCGGAGCCGTGGGGAAGCCTGGCACCTGCTGTCCTGTGGGTGGCAGAGGGGAGACCGAAGAGGGCTGAGGGCCGGGCTCTGGCCTGCTAGCCGACAGCACCCGCCACCATGGACCGTGCCCCACCTCCCAAGCTTCCCCTTCCAGGTTATTACCTGCGGCCGCGGAGGCAACAGCTGCCACCATGGCCTGATGAGTGATCTGGTGGGCGACGGCGTGCATGAACTCAGGGGGCAGGGAGGGCAGCTGGATGAGGGTGGAGCCTGGGGGGCGGGTCTGATGTAACCTTGAACCTGGACCCCCTTCAACCCACCCAGTCGGCCCTACCCCTTCTCTACCCAGAGCTCGGCCTGCTCTGATACCCTCACTCTTACCCAGGGTCTGGCCATGACCAGGGGGTCCTAGGGGGCCAGTGGGAGCACTCGGAACTCCACCAGGCTGTGTGCCAGAATCTGGGCAGGGAGACAGAGAGAATGGCCCTGAGGCAGGCGGCGCCAGGGCTTAACCACATCCTCCTGTGACCAGCATCCTGCTGGCCCTTACTGTCCCCATGAGAAAGCCTGCTTTTCCCTCCACCTAGAAGGGAGGAAGCACTCCCTTCGCCACGCAAACAAACCTGCAGGGACAAGCAGTCCCTCCTGCCCTTCCCTGCACATGTGCACTCAAGCTTCTGTCCTGGTTCCTCTGCTCCATCCCCACCCTCGCTCTCTCACATCTCCGTGCCAACCCACCTCCCACATCGTGCTGCTCTTCTCTACCGACAACCAACCCTCATTCACCTTGGATATTCATGTGCATCATGACCACGGGTTCCACGCTCTGGTGGGAAATTCGGATGACCCTTGGGTGACTGGTGGTTGGGGGGGGAGCTGGCCCTGGCGGGGGAGCCCCCTCGGTTGAAGACTCGACAGTGGTAGAAGTGGGAGCCAGGGACGAGGCCTGCCCAGGACCAGGGGGAGCTGTCTCCGCATTGGCAGTTGGGGGGGGGCGAGTCCCATTCCCCGTCATGGTCACAGTGGTTCCCACATTGATCTGGAAGAGACAAAGGCAGGAGGCAGAAATAAGTAAAACAAGAGCTTAACCCAGAGCATCCCGAGGTATACTGCTGCAGTCTCCCCGTTCTCCACCACTTTGTGTTTCCGAGGTCTCTACCCCTTCTCAATTCAAGCCTGACAGCTACTCTGGGTCATTCGCCATCCCTCCAAGGCTCCCTGGACCCACCTGGATGGGAATGGCTGCTTGCTGAAGCACCATGGGGGTAGTGTAGTGAGACATGGGCCGGACCACATGCAGGTGTCGTGGGGGCGCACAGGCCAGATTGCAGCGGAGGTCAGATAGCGCCACGAAAGTGTTACCCAGCAGCCGCAGGCTCTCCCCCACCAAGTTGATCAAGCGCTGGTCTTCTTCTCGGCCCTCTTGCTGTAACCCCCAGGGCCGAGGACAGGAAAGCAACACATATTAGGTTGCAATAAACCTTGACGACAAAAACAGGTAACACCCTTGAAAAGCCCCATACTCTCTATCTCTATACCTTCAGCTATAGCCTTGGAAGCTTCCAGGTAGACCAGTCTCGGCAAATAACTTCTATATCAAATACGCAGAAAGTTCCCTATTACAACAGGCCTTACAGAAAATCAGTACAGCATCATCTACTAATCTCCCTCACTCTACCTAAGCTTCCTGAGTAATTGAATCGAGGAATCAAGAGACAGAAACAGTAGATTTATGCAAAGATCGTCACCTTCCCTATACAAGAAAACACGTCATTTACTCACAAGTCTATAGAACTGTTTTGTTGCAGACAGTATTTTTTTGGAAGAAAGGGTTAGATGTATTTCTGCCTGTTCCATGTGGGACACAACTGGGGGTGAGGGGGTGGGTGGCACTCACGTTATTGTTGTAGTCCGTGGTGGCAGCAGTACCCAGAACCTCGTAGTAGCGCTGCAAGAAGGGCTGAAGGCGACTCTCAAGCCGCTGTAGCTCCTGAAGCACTTCGACATACTCCGCAGGGGAAGGATGGCTGTGGGCAACCCCAAGAGGCAGTGAGCCGAGGCTTTCCTTAGATCCCCAACCTCCAACCTGACAGACTACACCTGCCCTGTCCCCCTGCAGCCTCCCAGACCTCTGGCCTCATCCCTTCTAGCACTAGCAGAACATCTTATCCTTCACCTGCACCCACGGGAAGACAACAAGAAAAATAACTGCGTCTGTCTTTCTTGCCATACAATCCCATCCCTACGATGGCAAGAAACTTAACTCTCAGAAAGGAACATAATCTATGTGAACTCGGGAGAGAACCTTGATCGGGCTCAGGAAACAGCATCTGTATTTCCTCAGCCCAGAGAGAAGAGCTTCTGGCTCAACTGCCAGCCCCAACCTCATTCAGCTGGTCCGGAACTCTCTCTGCCCTGCCATGCTAACCCCACAGGTAAGACTGCCCAGCAATTCTCTTCTTCTATCATACCCTTCCTGGTTCTCACACTTCACTTAGGACTCCCAACCACTCTCCCAGAGGGTCCCTCTAGTTCTCACTTGGGTGCATTTGTCTCTGGGGCAGGTGTTGGGCCCACTGGGGCTGGGCCAGAAGGGGTGAGTTCCGGGCTCTGGGCTGAGGCACGCTCCTCCACTTCTTCTGCCTCCATAGGCTCCCGAGGAGGCACTTCACTCTCAACTGCTTCTGATGTTTGAGAGCTCAAGGCTACTGGCTCCGGGGCCACAGCTGGCGTCTGGGGGGGTGGCTGACTATGCTGTGCTTGGGGTCCCCCTCGACACTGAAGTGGAGAGATTCAGGATACCAGAGGAAGAGGAGACTGCTGCAGATTACTCAGGTCAACACAGAACGAGTGGAGAAGGAACTCTAACTAGGCTCCCTGAAGGCAGGGCTTTGCACTGGTCTGACTCCCTAGCAACCACTGCAAAACTTTTAACAAGACACATAATAAATAGCTGTAATACTTAAGGGTTACTAACAAAATAGAAGAATTATGGTTCTCTAAGCTTCCACAAGAAGAGTAAAAAATGTCACAAGCTACAATCACAATACAAACGAATGGAATTGGGCCAGCTCAGCTCAAATATGCTAATTAAGAAACTATAATTGAGAAAAGATGCCATGAGAGTTATCTGACCAATGCGAAATAAACTTCCCAGATACCAGGCACCCAGAGGATTGGCAGGAACAAGATAGCCCAACAAAGATACTTTTTCACCCCAAAGAGTGAAGACCGAAGAGAAGAGACCAGATTAGGCAGGAAGAATCCAGCTGATATGGCCAGTCATGCCTTCGCCACCAGGTGGACACAAAACCATTAAGAGAGAATGAAGAAACGGACAGACCCTAGCCAGCCTTGCCCACTGACCTCCATCCGGGATAGTAAGGTTTGTATATCCCTGATCATGTGTTGAGCCATCACCAGCCGTACTCGGGGCTCACTCTACGGTAAAAAAAGTACAATCAGGGTACGTCTGAGATGAAGCCATGCACTCTACCACCTACTGAACCAGGGCCAAGTGGGCTCCTCACCAGGTCCACCCCATCTCATGGCCTCCTTCTCCCAGATCCCCTTCCCTGACCCTCCCAGGCCCATGATACCTGAATCGGGGCCTGTTCCATGTTGATGTGAACATCCACAGCAGAGCCGTCACTCTGGGAAAAGGGTAAGGGAAGTTGCTCTGGGAGAAGCCAAATACTAAGGCCCCCACACCTCCAACTCATTCTCTGGAGCCCCACCCTTTTTCTCAAAGACTGAGGCCGTATCAGACCGCAGGACCCTGGAAACCCAATCTAAAGACCAAGACACCTTTCTTATGAGCTCTCTGTTATTACCACAACCAAACCACCCCTCCCCACAAAAACTGTACTATGTGGAACACAAGCTTACAGGAAGGTTAAAGGTTCCAACCATGACATAGCTGTTGGCATTCCGGTCATGAACAGAGGCCCCAGGCCCCCGAGTACCAGGCGGGGGTCCTCCACCATGGGTGGCTGAGGCAGATCCTATCCCAGAAGATGCCCCAGAAGGGAGCGGAGTCTGAGGAGGAGCCCGTTCCACCAGGTGAATAACCTTTCCCCCAACATCTGCAGGAAAAACACACACACACACACACACCAAAGCATTATATAATCAGGTAAGCCCAATGCCTCAACTCATCTCTCTAGACAGCTGCCTCAACAACCTCTGAACTGCCTCCCCCAAACTCTTACTGTATTCCTGGAGCTTCTTATCATCCTGCAGAACTCGTCCCTGATAAATGAGCCGTTGTTTCTCAGAGGGAATACTAACAGAGGCAGCAATGTGCTCTTTAAACTCCTTTACATTCATCTACAAGGAAAAAGAGACAAAAAACTAGCAGCGATTGGAGGAAAGAGAAGTACAGAAGGGGAACAAGTGACTTTTGGGAGTGAGGGGTAAAAACCACTCAACCATAAAATCGCTACCCATTTGTCTTGACTGTGAGGTAATTATCATGCAAAGCCCCAAACTAAGACATTTTAACACCTGTCAAAACAGACAATAAACATGAACAAAGTTCAGATTATGTGCCCAGAGAAAATTATGTGGCTGAGAAACAGAAATACTGAGTGACATATCCTTCTCTCCCCGCTCCCAAAGGAATGTGTCTACAGATACCAATGACCCCTCCCCAAACACAAAATGATACAACTCTGCAATCTCAAAGACAAATGCAATGATAAGGAAGCAGGAGTAGAAAATCAAGAAAGGAAGGTTCAACAGAGCAGAAAGAAAAGAGCAAACACTGTCCTAACTGTAGTAGTGATTCTTGGGAAGCACCAGTTTACAAACATCTAATCACAAAGACCTATATGATTTTTTCTATATATTTTAAAAGCTATGGACCAACCCCTCATGATTTTGTCTTAAAATATCACAGGAATTAATGGCATAACCAGCCATGTCTGTGGCGCTAAAAACAAAAGATTCAAATTATGCCACACACACTAGTGATTCCGCTCAGCAGTGTGTTAGAGTTCTACCTGCATTATAGGCTCTGACTTCTAGCCTTTAAAGACATAAAACAGACCTGACCAATTTTTAAGACTCGAGTTTTGGATCTCTGTTCTGTTTCCCTTCCCAAAGGCAGGAGCCATGTCTGTCCTCTTGGGCTGGGGTTCACTCATGATGCTGGCATATATATATTTCTCCCTCCGTATTTCCCTCTGCACTGAATTCTTTCAAGGTGGGAAAAGGCAGAAGAACAAAATCTGCCTCATTCGACAGAATCCATACCTTCTCCCTCAACAACAAACACCAGAAAATGTCCTATCTAGAACGTGAACAAAGGAACCAATGAAGTAAGATTTAAGGACGAAAAAAATTCGGTTCTCTCAGGATAACAGACCTACAACAGAAAGAGTTAATGGGTGTCTTCCAAAAGTACTGGGGTCTCACCTGGGCCCCCACAATAAATGTCCGAGTCTGAGAGTCCAAGGTCTTCACCAGCACCTCCAGGCTGTCAGGCTCCTCCATACTGGAAGTGGTACTGGTACTATCAGTGGGCTCCATCGCAGATAGATCTCTAAAGAATAGAGGGAGGGAAGCCTGTCGCCCAGAGCTGATTTGACATACCCGGAAGCCTCACCGGCTTGAGTCTCCGCCCTAATACCTGAAGAGTTTCTCCCGCACGAGCCTACACACTCACACCCGCCCCCATTCCCCTTCTGATTCCGAGGCACCAGGAGAGAAACACAAAGGGCAGGCAGGAGATCGACGGCACAGGGAGCTGGAGGACGGGCAGATGGGAGGGGCTCCGCAATGCCAATCACAATAAGGGAGGGCCAGTCAGGCTGGGAAGCCGGCAAAGTAGGAAGCAGGAGACTCGTGTCATCACCAGTCGCGATACGACAAAGGCCCCAAAGGTCGGCAAACCCCGGGGAGCACACGCGAGCGGGGGGAGGGGGGAGTCGCGCCAGATTTTGCGGAGACAGTGGTTTCGCGCACGCGCGCCACGCCACGCCCACCGAACCCGCCTAAATCACGACAGACCCGAAATGACGGACACGCACGGGGGGCCAGATTGGCTAGCTGACTGCCCCCCTCTTCCGCCTGCCCTCGATGCTCCAGTAGAGCGGCGCGACCAACACACACCACACGCACGCACACACATACACACAAACCCCACCGCAACCCACACCACCACCCCGGGCTCCGCCCCCGACTTCCCCACGGTACCGTCACTTCCGGTCTCCCCCAACTTGCCACCGATGGTCACTTCCGTTTCCCCGATAGTATTTGGGGATCGCAAGGCGGTACTTCCGGCTCCCCCCAGGTCCCGAAGTTTTACTTTTGTTGGGAACGATGAGGAAGTTCGCGGCCCCAAACAGTGAGTTCCTTGGGGCCAGACGGGCCGGGGCCGGCCTGGATGGGAGGGAGCCGAACACCCCGAGGAGCCACCGCCACCGTCGCCCGGGGGACCGTACTGCGCCTGCGCGCGTCGCACTACGCATGCGTACACCTTTAGGCACCGCCCAACCCCCCGCTAACGCTGTTCTTGTCTGAGTACGCGCTTGAGCTGTAGGTGGTTGAGGTGGCTACTTTAAATGCCTGAAAATAATTACCAGGTGAGAGACTATGTTTCAAGAGGCTTGGGACAGTTGTGTGCCTCTAGCGGCTTGGCGACTGGGGATTATGCCTCGTGAATCTCTGTTAAAGTCTTGGCCGGCCGAGAATTTGAGGCGGCACTGCGCTGGCCTCCTAAAATTCTGTCTTCAGCGCCTCCGGAAGTCCTCCTTTCTCTAGGCGGTTGGAGGTGGTTCGCGAGCAGCCGGGGCGTGCCGCCGCGTGGTTGGGGCCGACCTCGGCGCTGCGTGGTGGGCGTTTGGCTGGACGCGGGCGCCATGTTCCTCGGTGGCAGCGTGCGGCCGTGGACACGCCATGTTGTGGAGCAACTACGGATTCACTGCTTCTCAGGACTCTCCTCAGAAAGGGCGCCTCCGAGTTTGGGAATTGGAAAGGAGTGGAGTTGGACTGGGCCGAAACACAGGATTCCGGCCCTGGAGCACTGAAGGGGCCACCGAAGGGCTTCCGCAGGCCGGGGTCCCCCGGCGGACTGGGCAGTGCTCACCGCCTGAGCCCCCAACCTCGGCCTCGGGTAGGCCTGCCTGCCTCCCTCCCGGGCCCACGGCCTTTGTGGGGCCTGTCGTTCCTACTCGATTCCCAGTACTGTTTCATAAGAGCCCTAATAAATAATTGTTTAGCGAGCACTTGGTTTGTAACAGGAATATACTCAGGGCTTTGCGTACTGTCCTGTTTAAAAGCCTTTCAATACCGGAGATGGTCATTACATCCATTGTATAGGTGAGTACACTTAGGCAAAACTAAGGCAGAACCGACAAACCCAGGCCTACCAGACCCCGGGTCAAGCACGTCTACTTTACTATCCCAATAAATTACTGTATTTTATATATATTTGCTTCTTACTATAAGAACTGGCAAACATTAAAAAAAAAATGGCAAACATTACTCCCAGATGTTATAATGAGCCCTCATATACCCGTTACCCAAATTTTCTTTTAACTAAATCACAATCCCATAACAAACCCTACCACTCAGAACAAATTGGCAGTCTGTGGTTTATACATAATCTATTAGGAAGCGCCATCTTTCATTGCATTAACTGCCCCACCCCCTTGGCACTATCAAATGACTGCTTCTTGACAACTATTTTCTTGCTATTTGAGAACCTGGAGCCCCCAGAAACTGTAAGTGCCTTTACAAACATTAATTATAGCGAATATTTCCTTCGGATTTAACAATAGGCAGGCCCTTGCCAAGGGCTTTATTAAAGTGCATAATCTCGTTTAATCCTGTGAGATTGACGATTTGGTCATCAATGAAATGAAAATGAAAAAAAAAAAGGCACTGAGATTAATAAAACTGCAAGATCTAATACATAGTGGAGTTAGGGTTTGCACCCACTCTGCCTAATAACCCATATCTTCTAACCCTTACATCATGTAGTCTCTTCTAATGATAAACGTTAAGTGAGTGAACTTTTCTCAGGGCTGTACATACTGTTTCCCCAATTACTTCAGAAAGAAGGCCTCCCATCCACTAGGCCCCAGCACCTGGTTCATACCTGTTTTAAAGAACTTACCAGGCTGTGTACTGCAATGATTTGTTTTGTTTACTCAGCTAGTTTTCTTTTTACTGCTCTCAAGGCCAGGGACTGTCATTCATTTTTATGTCCCTAGGGGTTTAGCTGGCACACAGCTGGGCCTCACAACAGTCTGCTAAGTGAATGAATGAAAGAATCAGTCTGCCTCTTTTCAGTGCTATACAACTGAGCAGATATCCAGCTCGGATACAGGTTGAAGGGCCACAGGCTTCTACCTGGAGGGCTCAGCTCCCATTAATTCATAAGAGACTCTGGACATGCCAGGGTGTATTATGGAGTGATGGCATTTAGAAGAGGGGGAGGAAGGCCTGAACACTGTAAGTAATCTATGATTGGGTTGGAAAACAAGGTTGAAGTTACTCATTAGCAGGTGAAAGGGTCAAGGGTCAAGGCAAGGGGGCTGGAAGCAGAGTGGACTAAGTAACAAGAGGGTGGGGGGAGAGCAGTTAAGGCACCAGCCACTTCACGAAGAGCACCAGCTCCCTGCTACCTGAAGATGTTCCACCAAGTATGGGCAGCTCTGCTCTATCTCTTTGGTATTCTCCTTAACTCCATCTACCAGTGCCCTGAGTACAGTCAACTGACAACTCAGGGAGTGGATGGGAAAGAGGTATGGACTGAGAATGGGGAAAGCTGATGGTGGGAGCTCTGAGGGACTTGAGTGGGTGGCCTTGGATGACCAGAAGCCATGCTGGGAACGAAAGGGAGAAAGGCCGTGAGTATCGTGATAATGAATGCAAGAACAAGTGAAAAAAAAAAACAGTACTGTGGCCATCAATGTGGAAACACAGTAGAATTGGGGGCTGGGTGGTTACTCAGGTTGATTGAGAGGGCTACAAAGGAAAAATTGCTTAATGACTCCATGTCATAACCCACCTCTAGTCAGAACAAAGCAGCTGCCACGCCACTCCTCTAAGTCTTGCTGTCTTAAGAGTAAAGATGAAGAGGTTGAATGGGCCCTGTGGTGGGGACCCACCCTCTTCTGATCCCCTCATTCTCTGCAGTTCCCAGAGCCACACCTGGGCAGGTGGTACTTCATCGCAGGGGCAGCTCCCACCAAGGAGGAGTTGGTGACTTTTGACCCTGTAGACAACATTGTCTTCAGCATGGCTACAGGCTCTGCCCCCATGCAGCTCCAGCTTCGTGCTACCATCCGCATGTGAGTGATGAGGCAGGGCACCAGGGGGTGCAGTCTCTGCCCAAAATATGAGCACCCACCCACCAAGAGCCAGGCTCTTTGGGATATCCACTGTTTTTGGCCCACTAAATTCAACAATTCTCTTAGTTTCCCTCTGAAAAGAGATGAGCCTACCCAACCATCCCTTGGTAGTTTGAAACTTCAGAGAGAAATAAGATGGGATAAATGGAGGCTGGTACTGTGTGGCTGGGAGTCACACTGTGTCACTGTCTTTTGTCTTTGCCACCGCTTCTGCAGGAAAAATGGACACTGTGTGCCCCGGAAATGGATCTACCACTTGACTGAGGGGAGCACAGATCTCAGAACTGAAGGTTGGTGTACTCCAGCCTTTACTCTCCCCATGTCCCTTGGGCTTGCTTGGTTTTGCATCTCTGTCCTCACACTTCCCCCTCAACAGGCCGCCCTGACATGAGGACCATGCTCTTCTCTAGCTCATGCCCCGGTGGAATCATGCTGAAAGAGTCAGGCCACGGTTACCAGCGCTTCCTCCTCTACAGTGAGTGGGGATGCCAGACAGGAAGGGTTGGAGAGAAACACAGGAGGGCGGAAGAGCCTCTCACTCTGGGCCTTATGAAATCATCCCAGGAAGGACTGGGTGCTTCCCCTCACCAGGGCAGTGCTGAGAAGCTGGGACTTTGATGGGCCTGGCCCTGCCCTGCTCTTCCAGATCGCTCACCACACCCTCATGAGACATGCGTGGAGGAGTTCCAGTCCCTGACCTCCTGCCTGGACTTTAAGGCCTTCTTACGGACTCCCAGGAATCAAGGTAAGGGGGTAAAGTCCCACAGAAGAGGACTAGGACTCACCAAGTCTTCTGCAGATGCTGGATGAAAGGGACTCAAGTGATGTCACTGGAGGGCAGGCCAAAGGCTGACATTATTAGAGTGGCTGTGCTGACACCTCCATTTGTGTCATAGGCTGTGATGGCACCAGAGGATGTGGCCAACAGCTGTGATGTCACCTGAGGGAGCCAGGATGGGCTCTGGGCTACTCAAAAGAGAGGTTCCTGAGTTTGTGGTGGATAAAAGGAGCGGGGGGGGGGGGGGGGGTCAGACACAGGGAAAAAGACCTCAGAGACCCCTTCTTTGATGTGGGGAAGAGCAGAAATGCATTCTCCTCTACCCCACCATCACCAACCTTGCTTTTTTCCCTGGAGTTCCTTCCTTTCCATTCTCTTCTTTTCTCCCTCCTCCCACCAGAGGCCTGTGAGCTGTCCAGTAACTGACCTGTGGTTTCATCTGTGCCCCAGATGGATATGGTGAGAGCTACAGTTGTGCTGGGGGAAGGAGAAGCTGGAGACTCCCAACTCCCTTTCAAGAGTAATAAAGATGATTTTTCAGTCCTCATCTCATTTCGGGTTTGTCTCCAGACATCAGTCTTCCCCACCTCTATCTCAGTACTTCCTTGCACTTTCTACCACCTAAACCCCCTGCTGGACGGCGTCAGGAAATGACACTGAGTGGTGGTAACTCTTTGTAGTGGTATATTTAGGATTTGATGTGACACATTTATTGCTGACTGTGCAAACACCTAGTCCCAGAGTGGGAACTCCAAGCTCCAGTTCTTCCCCATACTGCCTGTCTGAACTGCCAACCCCTCTGAATCGGTCCTCCTGCCTATACGACCTGCACCATCCCCACTCCCCCTGGCTCCTGGGAAGATCCAGATCCTTCCTGCAGGCTCCTAATCACTGTAGGCCCCTATCCACACCCCTTAACCCACCTGCCTCAGTCCCATTCTTCCCTAGATGGCTTAGATCCTACGATCCAAGGGATCCCTTGGGTCTCCAACCACCCTCTTACACTAGTCAGAAGCCTTTCTGTCCTGCTTCTGGTCTCCACCTCTGGGTAGTTTTGAAAGGTAAAGATTACTCTTTAGTCTTTATTTTTCACCACTATGCTTTTTTTTTTCTTTTAAAAAGTAAAGGTGGAAAGAATAAACGAAATGGGAGAAATGTAAAAGCAAGAAGTAACAACAGCTGGTGAATTCAAGGGCCATATCCCCATTGTACATAAACAGATGCCCTAAATAGCTCTACTCTCCTGTGTGTGAAGGAAGGCCATGCCCTCACACTCTGGGGTTTCTTCCCCATTCCTGAGGTCCCTATGCTTACAATCTGGGGCATGGCCCCCACTCTCCTACACCTACTCTTTCTCCCACCCCACTCAGGGTTGGGTCACTAGGTCACACCCTATCCTGCAGGCATAACCCCTCTCCTGGGTCTCCTCTATTCCTCACCCTCCCTCTCCAACTTCTCATCCTCCAAGTCAGTGGCCTCCTCCTCCCCACTGGGCTCCCGGAGGCTGACTGCCAGCACCAGGGCCTGTAGGAGACCAAAGAGGCAGGCAAAGTGTAGAGGGTGAGCAGTAAGTAGGCTCAACACAGCATGGAGCCCATGCAGGGCAGCCACGAAGGATAGTAGTCCATGCAGCCAGAGGCCCAGTGGTCCACGCAGGCCCAACGCGTCCAAAGCTGCTCTCAGAGGGCGTGAGCATAGCCCCAGCAGGGCTGAGGCAAGCAGCTCCAATAGATGCAGAGTCAGGTTGGTTGATATCTGCAGACTCTCCTCTGGGCTCCCCAGGTACTGCAAGGGAGCCCCTGTTCTTCCACCTGGATCCCCCCGCAGCCAGCCCAGCAGCTTCTGACGCCGCCCTGGCTTCTCCACTGGGGCTTCAGGCCCAGGGGGGCTCAGTACCTCTTCAGGGGACACTCCAAGTCTGGTGCCACTTGAGTCCACAGGATCCCAGCCCAGTTTGGGAATGGTCCCTCCAGTCTCCAGTCTCCCAGACTCTTGAGTGTTAGAAGCAGTCTTGTTCCACTTGAAGGAATCCATTCTGTTGCTCCCCAGTTGCTCATCTCGGGACTCCCTGCTTGGTTCTGCAGCAGCCCCAGAGCTCCTCCGTGCCCCTGTGTCCTTGGTCTTGGGAGGCCCCACATCTCCCATGGTTTCTGGGGCACTATCCCAGTCACTCCCTGAATTCTCAGAGGAGCTATCCATTCGTCTGAGTTCTGGGGTAGGCAGGTCAGGCTTCGTAGGTTTCCGGTGGCCCCAGGGGCGAGGTAGCCAACCACCAAGCCGTCGCAGGAACATGGTTGGGATGTGTAGTGAGTCCCTAGATTCTGGGGCTGCTTCCTGGCACCTCTTAGATTTTCAGGTTTGGGGCCTGAGTGTCTCCTCTGAAGCCAGTCTGTTCCAGCTCAGAAGAACTGTTATCTGTTTCGTGAGTTCTACTCTGAACTCACAAGTGGCTCTCCACTTCTCGGGATGCTGTGCAGCCTCAAGTGTGGAAAGCGGCTTGTTTCCTTTTCAATTTTGAGGTAAAGGAGAGAGGCACATCCAAATTCATTCACCACCACCACTACCACCCCACACCCAAGATCCAGGACAAGAATCCCAGGACCTGACAAGGCCTGGGTCACCCCCACGGTGTTCTCCCTGGGTTTCTGGGTTTCCTTTCCTGCAGGCAGCACCCCAAGTTTCACTCACCAAGGCCACGCCCCAAGGTGCCCCAGAAACTGGAGAGGCGGTACTCCATCCAAGAGGAAAGGAAGGAAGGAAGGTGGCCCTGGGTCTCAGGTAATCCCAATCTGGAGAGTCCTGAACTGCTGACCTAAGGGAGCTCAACAACAGGCAATCAATCTCCTATTGGGGGTTAGGAGAGAGGTGTTGAGCAAACTCCAGCCAGCAGCGTTCTTCCCTTGATTCAGAGGGTTATGAATCAAGCGGCCCGACCGGCAGCTGAGACGCAGCCTCCACAAGGTCAGGCCAGAGGTGTCTCGGGAAATCGTCGTCGCTAGGCCAAGCGCGCGGGCCTGCCGGGGTACCTAGGCGTCCGGGCACTGTGCACTGCGACCCCTCTCGGGCCGCGGCCTCCCCAGGCCGCCTGGAGCCGCAGAGCCCGGAAGCAGCTGCACCAGGGCTGGAGGGACAGACGGGGGCGGAGCCTGCAGCTCGCGGGGCGGGCCCTGCAGAACCACCCCACCCCCCTGCGCCCCCGCGCGTTTGTACGCGCCACTCTGCGGGGTGCGCGCTGAGATTTGGCCGGGCCTGGGCAGGAGGGGAAACCTGGCGGTCAGTTTTCACTGCCCCAGGGTCCCTGGGCCGCCAGTGTTTCCTTGCCCCTTGGTTCTTCCCTGCCTCCCCCCGCCCCCCCCTACGCCGTCTTTTCATGGCCATGGCTTCATGAAAGGCTTTTCTGGAAAAGCAAGCTGCTTCTCCGGTACCCGTGTTGATCTTCCTGATCCCTCCAGGCCCATTCTACTTCCCGGGGTCAGTCGGACAACAGTTAAGCTCTCCTTCAGCCAGGAACCTGGTATGAGCAGCAGGAGGGCGGAGGAGACAAGTGTAGACAAATAATGTGCTTTCTATCTCCGGAGTTTTCAGGTAATAAAGTGAACCTTGATTTAAAGGTTACATTTGGGAGGCCAGAGTTCTGGCTCTAGTTCAGCTAACACCATTGAGGCTGGGTAATTCCTAAGCCCTCCCAGCCCATTGGCCTCTTCCTGCAAGACCCTGCCTACTCTCATCACCTCTGAGAGCTTTCCCAAGCTTCCCCTCACTATGCATTGTGTATTTGATCACAGCCTCCCCCAGCTGTGAGCAATTAGAAGTTTGGGACTGTCTCACACCTCTTAGCACATAGTATCTGAACTTGTTTAAAATCAGTAATCAAAAGGACACCTGGGTGACTCAGTGGTTGAGCATCTACCTTTGGCTCAGGGCATGACCCCGGGGGGTCCCAGGATGGAGTCCTACATCCGGCTCCCTGCAGGGAGCCTGCTTCTCCCTCTCCCTCTCTGCATCTCTCATGAATAAATACAATCTTTAAAAAAAAAAAAAAAAAGTCAGTAGTTGAAAAAATAAAACAGTGATTGAATTGGCTGGAGTGGTCAGGGGACACTTACTGGTACAGGCAAGCCTGGCATAGAGCTTGGGCAATTCCTGGTTCAGGGGATTGAAAGAATAGCTGGGGGCATTCCAGGTTGGGGCTAGGACCTGGAAGTGAACCAGACGGACAGGTAGGTGACCCTATCCTGCCACCAGAAAGGGCTAACCCTTCTGGCTCAGGTAGGACTTGCATGTGGCCCCCAGACTTGTTTGGCCTTCCCACAATAGCTTCCAGAAAAGTTAATAAAACACAAAAGAAGAAATTTGATTTATTTTTCAGCTCTCAGCTCCTCTCTCCCAAAGGCAGAGCCCACTGACTACAATCTGAGTGTTTGGAACCTGGACAGACCCCCAGAAGTAAAAGCTAAAGTGCCTAGGTCCAAGTTCAGACTTCAGCAATAGATCAGGATCAGACCTTACCAAGGTCAGAACTCAAGGTTCATGTATGTCCTCAGATCCCACTCCCAGGCCCTGTCTTTCTCCTCCTGCCTTCTCTCCTCTCTCCAGCTCAGTGTGGTCACCCGAGGGGCTCTCTCCCTCCCAGCTATGGCCCGAGTATCTCGGGCCAGGAAGTGTGTGACTCGGGGTTGGGGCACCGATCTGTAGCCTAATCCTTCCTGATCCCTCTTGAGGACAGTGGGGATGGGGTTGGTGCGGCCCTCACCCCGGGGTCCCAGCCCCATTCCAGGCTCCCAGCCTCCCCTCAGCAGCAGCTTAAAGCCTGGGCTGGAGGTGGGCACCCCAAGGGGCAGGCTGGGGGACCTGAGATCACGAGGCAGTGACAGCAGGTGAGCAGTTGATGTGCAATGATTAGAGTCTTGGAAGTGAGCATCGCAGGTCTCGCAGTACTGGAAGGAAGGGGATTGGGACCTGTAGGGGAAAAAGAGAAAGAGATGAGGGCAGGGGAAGAGTGGAGGGAGTAGAGGGAGGGAGGGAGGCAGAGCGGGGTGGCAGGGTGGGAAGTCTTTCTAGCCTTTCTGCTAAGAAACAAATTGCCTTCCAACCCACTTAGCAATGAGGGACCCAGAGGGGAACAGCTAGAAGAAATAGCAACCAGGCTTCACAAGATCTTGGGCAAGGCATAATAATAACTACAATTTGTATATATATTTATATATATACAGGTTTTTTTTAATGTTTTTTTTTTTTTTTTTAATTGATGATAGTCACAGAGAGAGAGAGAGGCAGAGACATAAGCAGGCTCCATGCACCAGGAGCCTGATGTGGGATCCGATCCCGGGTCTCCAGGATCACGCCCTGGGCCAAAGGCAGGCGCCAAACCGCTGCGCCACCCAAGGATCCCCTATATATATGTAGTTAATGCCATATATATATATACATATATATATATACACACACACACATATATATAGGGTAAACCGTCATCCTAACACTTTACATATATTGACCCATTAAATCCTTACAATTCTTTAACATAGGTGTTCTTGTTACCCCCCATTTCTCAGATAAGGTAAATGAGGCACATAAAAATTAGGTTGCTTGACCAAGTAAGTAGAATCAGAATTTAAACCCAGAGAGCTGGGACACCTGGGTGGCTCAGCGGTTGAGCACCTGCCTTTGGCCCAGGGCGTGATCCTGGAGACCTTGGATGAGTTCCACATCGGGCTCCCTGCAGGGAGCCTGCTTCTCTCTCTGCCTCTCTCACTCTGTCTCTCTCATGAATAAATAAATAAAAATCTTTAAAAAAAAACAAAAAACAAAAACAGGGAGCTCACATTTACTACTACTCGATTCCACTGCCATATCAACCTACACTGGGGATCAGGGAGAGAACCTTCGAGTCTGTTCCAGAGCCTCTGGCATGGAGGGACTAGGAAGGGCAGAACACACTGAAAGATGGGCATGGGTTAAGGCTTCCTCTCACCGGTTCTCTGGATTCCTCGTCTCTCCGTGGCTCTCTCGGACCATGCGCGCCACCTCAGGAAAACCTGCTTCTTCGGCCAGCTGAGCAGCATCCTTGCCACCCAGCTCACAGACACCCACCCAGGCAGCTCCACGGCCCAGGAGATAGCGCACAGCAGCCCCCTGGCCTGCTCGAGCAGCACACATCAGGGGGGTCCACCAGAAGGCATCCCGAGCATTGATATTGCCCCCCGCTCCCCCTGCCTCGTGGGGATCCAATAGCCTTCTTAGTTCTGCTAGGTCACCCTCCTGGGCTGCCCTCAGTATCCAATGGGTCATCTTGTCCTCTGCCTCATGGGATCTCCTTTGTCCATGTCCTGCTGAGGCTCCTACAGCAGCTTCCCCCATCATTCTTCTCTTCTTCCTCTTTCTTTTCCTGGCAGGTTCAGGCTGAGATCTCTGGGATCCAGGGATGCTGCTCTCTTCTGCAATCAGGGCCTCATAGAAAGCCCGGGCTGCAGCCCCATTCAGGGTGGGCTCCAGCTCTTCAGGCTGTGACTGCTGCTGCCCATCTTTCCAGAGGTCACTGGGGTTGGTGGCCGGGGTGAAGGTGATGAGGGAGGGCCTGGACATGGCTTTTGGGAGAACTGAGATGATGAGACTAATTAAAGGGAGTATGAGACAAGCAAGCCAATCCCTTGGTGGCTCTGCACTGACCAGAACCACCTCCACAGATCTGCTGGGATGAGCAAAAGTAGCCTTTTCCAAGTCAAAACCCCCTCTTATACTCTAAGTGACCCCACAACCTAGGACCCTACAGGGCCTAAGGACCATAGGTCATGTGGAAAAACAGGGAGCCATACAATAACAGCCCATATCCCTCGTAAAGGTTAACTTAACAAAGATTTAATGAGAATTGCCCAGAGGCCCATCCCTATCGTCACCAATAAGTAAAAACAGCTTCTCTCTCAAACTACTTGATCACCAGGTAAGACGTGCAGTTAAGAAAACAATCAGCCTAGCCCTTTAAATCTTCCTTGTTCCTATGTCAGGGTAGCGTCTTTCCAAACAAAAACTGACTTTTAACCTTCTCCGGATGCAAGAAGCAGATTTGGGGGAGAAACTCCAGTCTCTGTGGAGACCCCACAGGGTCTCTGTACCGCAAAAATTTTATCTAAGCAAAGGTGCTGCCAGTCCAATAGCCGCACGACCCAGACACACACGTGTGACTGAAAAAAAATCAACCACCACAAAGCAGAACTTGAGGGTGCGGGCGTGTGCGAAGCGCCAGGCTGAGCCTTCCCACGGTGGGACCCTCCAGGATGCCACGTGCCCAGGCAGCGCGAGGACGGAGGCTCTGTCGGTTGGGGTCCTACTTCTACATAACGCCCCACAATGCCCTTCGCCTCCCGGAACGTGGCCCCCCACTCGAGCGCAGTTTTTGGACCTGCGAAATCACCGAGTTAAGAAGGGCTCTGAGAAGGCGGGAGGAAACCTGTGGAATGCCCCGAAGCCGTGAAGTGAAATAACGTCACGCCACCCCTCACCATTATTCTGAGCAGGGTTCGAAGGTCACACTTAGTGCCCGCAGCAGAAGGCCCCATTCAAGCTCCGAGAGGAGATGGAAAAGTGCAAGGGGACGAGCAGCAGAATGGCTGGCGCCACTTCAGGTTAGCGCACGGGCCGTCCCAATTCTCACACCGCTCACCTCAGCCCAGCCCACTCTTCCCACGTCCCGCGAGCAAGGAGCCCGGCCTCACCTCCCGCCTGAGGAGACTAGACCCCGGGGTGAAGCACCCGCCCGGGTGGGGCCTCCAGTGGCGGGCCTGACTCTGGCGAGAGGCTCCACAGGCAACAAGGACCCGGTGGGGTAGTCGGGGACGAGGTCAGCACCCTGGGCTGCCGCCAAACACCGGGGGCAGAGCCTCGCTGTGTGAGGGGAGTTGCAGGAATCCGGCCCTCCAGCCCCGTTCCTTCCCCGCCCCCTCTCGGCCCCTCAGTTGCGCGACCCTACGACTCTATTTCCCATACTCCCTGGCCCAGAACGGGGTACTGCGCTTCCGCTTCCGGTGGTATCCCGCTGCTCCCCACCCCCGAGCGTCTTGTTCCTGGGCCTCGCGACGCCAGGGTCGTTCGTGGGTCATCCTGGGATTCGTAGTTCGCCTGTTCTTCGCTTCGCCAGTTTCTCTTTACCTGGGACTCCATTACCCGGCGTTCACTGCGGCGCCCGACCCTTGGCGCTTGCGCGTTGCCCTCTCCCCACCCTCCCCAATTTCCACACACACCGCCCCCTCCCCCCCCCCCCGCTACTTCGCCTGCCGCGGTCGGGTCCGCGGCCTGCGCTGTAGCCGTCGCGGTTCTTTGGAAGCAGCAACTCCCCTCCCCCACCCCGGTCCCGGTCCCGGTCCCCGCCCAGCCGGTGAGTCTGAGGTCGTTGCCGTGTCGAGTCTCCCGTCCTTAGGCGCGGCACATGGGGTCTCCGCGCGTTGGTGTGGGGGTGGGGAAGGAAGTGACCCGGTCCGGCTCCGGGGGAGGGAGGGTTGGCCTCAGAGGCGGGGTGTGGGGACTCCTGTGAGAGGGACTCAGGGCCACCTCCAGGTCGTGAGGGGAAAGGGTCCTGGCTTTTGCTTGGAAAGGATAAACTTCGGAACCCTTGGGAAAGGTGTGGGGGACATGCAGAGACCTGCGGGGTAAGGATCTCGAGCGGAGAGCCCTGCGAGGGAGGGACTTGACGTAAAGAGGAGAGGGTGCTGGTTTTCGGGATTGTTAGGGATGTGGGTAGGACGGGTGGGCCAAGACCTGTCGGTTCTTCAGAAGTGGTGGGACTCCAAAGAGCCTCTAGTGAATAAGAGGAATTGGAGGGAGGTGCGCCAGGGTCTAGGATCCTTTAAGAAAAGGGGGCTCCAAATTCTTCCATGGTCGGGGAGCAGAGTGTGGGGAGGAGGGAAGGTACCAGAGGCAGGGTGGGAGAGCTTGGACTTTGTTTACCCTCTTTTTTTTTTTTTTACCCCCCCCCCCTTTTTTTTTTCCCAGCTGACGTGAAGATGAGCAGCTCAGAGGAGGTGTCTTGGATATCCTGGTTCTGTGGGCTCCGTGGCAATGAATTCTTTTGTGAAGTGAGTTCTCAATCCCCCAGCATGTCCTCACAAAGTTTGGCTGTATGTTTTTCCACATATTTAGCTTCTACTTCTCTTACAGGCTGTCATAGAAACTTTTTCCTGTCAAGGAAGAGTCCCTTCAGTAACTCCCCTCACTAATTTGTGAAGTGGCAAGACTTGCCCATCCCAAGCCTGTTACCGTCCAGCAGTGTAATATTGGAAAAGTCAACTTTATTACTACTACTACTGTTGTTATTATTATTATTATTGTTAGGCTTGTACTAGTAGTGCTTAATTTGGGAGCCTATTAGGATTAAAATGCCGTTTACGAAAATGTTTTGTAACAGGCAAAGTTTCGTGCTAATGATATAATGGATTATAACTGTCCACAGGACCCAAGCTGTTTAGTCCCTGCTTTTCTTAGAGTTCTAGCTGCCTGTAAGGAGAGGACAAAACTGGTCTGTAGAGATGGGATCAAGAATAGGAACAAGGATTTTAAAAGGAGTGTCTCGTTAAGGAAGAGATTGTTGTAGCTGCTTATCCTTGGGAAAGAAAAGCCAGAGCTTTTATAGGAAGGCAGTGTATGTGAACTGGGGAGAGAGACTCAAGGACTTCTGCTGAGTTGGTGTGGGGAATTAGGGAAAACAGAAGCAGTTGTGTTGGGAACAAGGCACCAATTAGAGCAGTGTGCCCAGATCAAAGCTGAGGATTCTGCTATGGGTTTCTTCTTGACTTCCACATCCTGACAGGTGGATGAAGACTACATCCAGGATAAATTCAATCTCACTGGACTCAATGAGCAGGTGCCTCACTATCGACAAGCTCTAGACATGATCTTGGACCTGGAGCCTGGTGAGGCATCCTCAGGGTTGTCTTTGTGTGTGTGTGTGTGTGTGTGGTTTTTCTTTTTTCTCCCAAATTCCTGTTGATCTGCTTCTTGAATTTCTAAATTTCTTTTGGTTCTCTGATTGCCTTTGTCCTAAGTTCTGTACTTTATTTTGCTCCCTCATCTGACTTTTGCCTGGATTTGTGACATAAACAGTCTGATTCTACACTCTGATCCTGTAACTTGGCTCTCTCCCTTAATGTTAGTTTCCTCATGGATCTCCTTTCCTGCTTACCTGTCTTGCCTTGCACCTTTCAGTCTAGAGTTCCAGCTTCTGTGTTGATCTTTTTCATTTATGTGTTGAGAGAGTTGGGAGGGAGAGAAGAGAGTAAAGGCTAAAGAGGTGTAGAGAGAAGGCAGAGCTGCCTTGGGTGGGTGGAAGGGCCAGAGGCCCAGGTTTCTGGGTCAAATGCCCAGGTGATGGGTGGCACAAAGATGAGTAGCCAGCAGCCCTGGAGGTGGATGGGGCACCTAAGAAAGCTGTAAAACAAGTGATTGCAATTGGCTGCGACCATGTTTCAGATGAAGAGCTGGAAGACAACCCCAACCAGAGCGACCTGATTGAGCAGGCAGCCGAGATGCTTTATGGATTGATCCACGCCCGCTATATCCTCACCAACCGTGGCATCGCCCAGATGGTGAGGCCTCTCTGCTCCCACTTGACTCCTCTGAGGTAGTAAGGGAAACAGGTTCTTGCAGCAAGGAGTCACGTTTTCAAACTTGTCACAGATTGTAGCTAAGAAGAGGGTAAGAGGGCGCCTGGGTGGCTCAGAGGCTGAGCGTCTGCCTTCGGCTCAGGTTGTGATCCTGGGGTCCTGGGATTGAGTCCCGCATTGGGCTCTCCGCAGGGAACATGCCTCTTCTGTTGCCTATGTCTGTCTCTCTTTCTGTCTCTCGTGAATAAATAAAATCTTTAAGAAAAAAAAAGGAGGGGGAAGAACCCCAGAACCTGGGCCTGGGAATTAAATCCTAATTGGGGTTGTGCTGACTGAGGTATTTTCAGGGAGGGAGACGTGACCTTGCACAGGAATTTTTTGCAGTCTGCCTCTTCCTCAGGGAACAAACAGCAAATGGCTCTGATGGTCTGTAACTTGCCTACCTGGAAAAAAGGAAGCAGGGGAGTAGGAGGGCCCATCTGGCCAGCTTAAAAGGGGCATCTGGATGGAAGGAGGCAGGAGTGGAGGACAGAGCAATGTGGGTTGGACTGAGGAGGGGATTGCCTCTTCTTTTCATACCTACCCACTGGCCCCTTTCATTTTATTCACCTCAGTTGGAAAAGTACCAGCAGGGAGACTTTGGCTACTGTCCCCGTGTGTACTGTGAGAACCAGCCAATGCTTCCCATCGGTGAGTGTTGGAGAAGGGAAAGGAGGCCTCATGAAATGGCCAGTCCTCTGGGAAGGAGATGGGGCTCAGCAAGTCTGAGCCTGAGTCTGGGAGGGTGGTGGGGCAGGCTCGGGGGTGCCTGGCCTGCTGAGTCTAGCTGTCTCCCAGGCCTTTCGGACATCCCAGGTGAGGCCATGGTGAAGCTCTACTGCCCCAAGTGCATGGACGTGTACACACCCAAGTCATCGAGGCACCATCACACGGATGGCGCCTACTTCGGCACCGGTTTCCCTCACATGCTCTTCATGGTGCACCCCGAGTACCGGCCCAAGCGGCCCGCGAACCAGTTTGTGCCCAGGTGGGGAGCAGGGATAGAGTTACCCAGGGTCAAAGGAAAGGTTTGGGATTCCCCAGAGAGAAGGGAGGACAGGGCATGGTCCTTTCTTGAGGTTTGCTTCTCCCAGAGCGAGTGACCTTGGGGAAGGTGTTTGCCTGCCTGTGCCTCAGTTCCCTTATCCATGAAACGGGGGTGATGACAGTACTTGACTGACAGGGCACATTTAAGTAGTGAGGTGCTTCGAATCATATTGGCACTTGAAGTCACCATTCAAATGATAACTGTTCTTGTCATCATCTTGGGTGTTCAACCTTTTGCCAGGAGAAAGTAGTTTAGAAGCACAGTTTGGTATCATATTGAAACAAGTATGAATATGCGCACACACATAGATGCAATTACATGCGTGTATGTATGTGTGTTTAAAGTAGGCTAGAATTTGAGTTTTAATGGTTGTTGAAGGTACATTTCCTAGTATTCTAGAGGGAAGATGTTTGGGAGCCACTGTCCTTAAGCACTGAGCAGACTCATGGAGAAGCTGAGGTGGGGAGGTGGAAATACAGGCTGCTGACAGGGCCAGGGTAGGGCTCACCTTGCTGCCTCTCTGACCTCTGCCCCTGCCCAGGCTCTACGGTTTCAAGATCCATCCAATGGCCTACCAGCTGCAGCTTCAAGCCGCCAGCAACTTCAAGAGCCCAGTCAAGACGATTCGCTGATTCCCCACCCTACCTGTCCCTCAGTCTTTGACATCTCCGATCCTTTGCTGCCACCCTTTCAGGAACCCTCTATGGTTTTTAGTTTAAATTAAAGGAGTCATTGTGGTGGGAATATGAAATAAAGTGGAAGAAAAGGCCATGAGCTGGTCTGCTGGTGCTTGGGGTTGGGGGACGGGAGGGTACTGCTGTGCTTCATTCCAGGGGCCCTCATGGCCCAGCCTACCCTCAACGTGAAAACCAGCACAGATTCAGATTTGTGCCCACTGGATTTGGGTGATATTCTTAGCAGTAGAGCAGAATTTCTAGTATCAGATGTGGAGATGTGCAAGGCACAAGGAAAAGACCCAGGGGAAGATCAGATTTCAAAAACTAGAGACATATTTGTTCTTTTTTGGCCACCTATGGCTGTATATTTGTACTGTAAGGAGTATAGTCAACAACAAAAATCTTCCAGTTTTTATTTTACAGGGCCCTGGTTCTGGCAAACAGAACTCTAAGGGGTGGAGAGAGAATGAGGTTCAGAATTGCTGCTGGGTGGTGTCTGTTCGCCCCCTGCTGGGGGAGCTAAGACATGCTCATCTCTGAAGAAGAGATCCTAGGTACCTGGCCAGTTTTTCCCAGCACTATAGGGACTGGTTTTATTGAATGGGGAGGACAGCAGGTGATACCAGAGGTAGAAGCTGATCCATGGACCCTTGAGGTGTGGGAATAGATATTTTCATGACATGAGGAACAACAATAGCTGGATAAAGGCCCAGGTGTCCTTTGTCTGGGCCACTGTACCCACGTTCAGGAACCCGACGCTTGTGGGTGAGGACGCACTGTCCTCCAGCCAAGTTAATAACTTCCTCCCCCAGTCAAGGAATATAGCTCTGCCCCTGCAGTAGCTCCTGCTCAAACTGTCTATCAAAACCACTCTGCAGCTCAGGATCAAGGAGCATGGTCACAGGAAGGTGGGGTTTCAGAATACCCCTCAGGGACTGCCCTTCTCCCCAGAATTCCATCATGAAAGCCCATATGCTTGTAGGTGTGCTGGTCATGGTGGGCTTCGCAGTGGGAAAAGGTAAGTGGGGGCCCAGGGGCAAGGAGAGAAGGGTGACTGAGTCCTGAGAGGGGTGGGGTTGTAGCCCTGGTTCACGGGTTGCCTGCAAGGCAGAGAACTTGGAATGAGCCAACACTCCCATCCCTCCTGTCTTCTGCTTCTGCAGCTCCTGGTCCTGAAGTCCGGACCTGCCACCTCTGCCTCTTAGAAGACCCTTCTACAGGGTGCATTTCAGGCTCAGAGAAGTGTACCATCAGCAGCACGTCACCATGCATGGTGATCACCATCTATTATGGTAAGTCAAGCCCCAGGAAGGGGCTGCTGGTGGGATAGCCCATGGCCCAGTCTCCTTTCCTCTCCTAAATGAGGGCTGCTTAGGGCCTGTGGTACAGGAAGAGGACAGCAGGATCCCGGAAGGAGGAGTCTGGGGTTTTGGGGGTTCCACTGAGCCAGTTTTTCTGACCCCTTCTGAAGGAGTCTGGGATGGAAGTCAGGTCTGGGTGAGGGACTGGGAGAGTCTAGGGTGAGTATATCAGGTTTGGGGACTGTGGGAGACAGTGGGGGTTATTAGCTGTTCCCTCTTCTCCAGATACCAAGATTCGTTTCTTCATCCGAGGCTGTGGACAGTATAATTCCTACCGCTGCCAAGAAAAACGCAATACCTACTTCCCGGAGTACTGGTACCAGGCCCAGTGCTGCCAGTATGATTACTGCAACTCCTGGTCCAGCCCCCAGCTCCACAGCTCCCCACTTGACCCCCCTGCTGGGACCTGGGGCCTGCCCCTCTCTGAGTCCCAGATCCAGTGGTTCTACCGGGCCCTGAACCTCTCACTTCCCCTCCGCAGCTTCCATGCTGTGGGGGAGCCTGAATGCCTGGGTAACCTGGCCACCCTGCCCCTGAATCTGAGCTTATCCATTGCTGACCTGCGTCACATATATTTGTTTCTCAACAGTTCGGGACTTTTGGTTCTTCCCTGGACTAAGCCCTGATGCCTGAGCCTTGTGGATTTCACTCCATTACAGCATCTCTCCCCTAACACCACAGCCCCCTGTGCTGTCCTAGAACACCTACTTTCTCTGCTCTGTGATTTCTCTGGTCTCCATTCCCCTGTATTTTCAGTGTCTCTGGCTTTAATGTCATTTTCTTCCCAGAAACTGGGGTGCTGCACCTCCTAGAAAATAATGAGTTCAGAGTCTGCCCAGGCTGGCCTGGGGAAGGCACAGTGGATTCCTGGTCCCTTTCTGGTCACCGGAGTCAGCCATGCCTCTCATCTTCCCAGTCCTCTGCCAATCTGGTCACCTGCTGCCTCTGTTCAGATCTGTTTGTAGATCACGTTCTATGCCTACCTTGAGAACCAGACTGAACTTGCAGTAAGAAGGGTAGACTAATGTGCACGTTTCCTTACTAGGCACTGTGGTGTCCCTGCCCCACTCTGTCTACTCCCACCTCCCTGCCCTGGTCACCTGCTTCTCTCCTCTCGTTGCAGTCCATGGTCTCAGCCCCACTCCGCATCACTGAGTCCTGAAACCCGCTTCCATAGATGCCAGGGGAGAGGAGAGGGTCCCCCCTGCTCTGCTCCACATCTCCTGCTTGTTCTCCACAAACTCCACAATAAATGGACTGGGCTAAGTCTGTGTCACACTGTTTATGGGGTCAGGCTCAGGTATGGGCAAGTATAGACCAGTTCAAGTTGATTGGGCATGGGGATCAAACCGTCTACAGCCTGACCCACTCCACTTGGCCTTTGTGGCTTCCTCACGGTTTGCTCCCAAAGAGCCTATATTACATCCCACCTTCCACTTAGCTAGAGGTCTGTTCAGCTATGAGGATTATGACTTCTCTCAACCTTTGACTTACCCCACAGGGCTGCCTGGCTGGTTCAGTCAGTAGAACATATGACTCTTGATTTTGGATGGGTTTTTTTTGTTTTGTTTTCTTTTAAAGATTGTATTTATTTATTCATGAGAGACACAGAGAGAGAGACCGAGGCAGAGGGAGAAGCAGGCTCCATGTAGGAAGCCCGTGGGACTCAATCCTGGGTCACCAGAGCTGCCGATCTTGGAGTTTTAAGTTCAAGCCCCACATTGGATGTAGAGATTGCTTCAAAATAAAATAATCAAAAATGAAAACAAACTTGCCCTATAAAACCTGGAAAGTTAAACCCCTTAGATGGCTTTTCTATCTAAGAGAGGAGGAAAAATGCTTTTAAATCAGGAAAGTTGGGGGGGAAAAAATAAATCAGGAAAATTCAGGAGCAGAGCAAACGGCCCAGGTATCTGAGTTACCTGGTACTGAGGGACCTGGCTTCTTGCCTGCTGTTCTTTGTAGGATCCTGGCACCCAGAACCCCTCAGTAAGGAGTTAGGGTGGATGTTGTTCAGTGATACATAGATGGAGCTGCAATGGTTAGATCTTTCATTTTAATATTTTACTTTTGGAAAAAGCACAAACGGGCAGCCCCGGTGGCGCAGCGGTTTAGCACTGCCTGCGGACCAGGGCGTGATCCTGGAGACCCGGGATCAAGTCCCACGTCAGGCTTCCTGCATGGAGCCTGCTTCTCCCTCTGCCTATGTCTCTGCCTCTCTCTCTCTCTCTGTGTGTGTCTCTATGAATAAATAAATAAATCTTTAAAAAAAAGAAAAAGCACAAGCATACAGAAAGCAATAATAAATATTCATAAGTTTTTCCATACAGCTGGTAAACACACTGCTGTGGGCAGCCAGGTACCTGCCATTCTGAATCTAACTCAGTGCTGGGGATGTGCTTTTTATGAAAAGTAGTGCAGCTTTGTGGTTGGGAGGCCTAATCTCAGCTCCTCTGCCACTTGGGCAAGTTGGTTTCTGCCTCACTTTGGTCACCTGTCAAGGAGGGATAGTACCTCAGGATTGAAAGAATGCATGTAGTGTGTGTACAAGTGAAAATTAGAGCCTCCAAAATAGATACATGCCTTGGGGGAAAAGGTACATATGGATTGTGGCATTTGTATATGTACATATTTATTATTACTACTTTTTAAAGTAATCTCTATCCCCAACATGGAGCTCGAACTCACGACCCCAAGATCAAGAGTGATGTGCTCTGCCAACTGAGCCAGGCAAGGTGACCCTGTGGCCTATCTTTAAACCTTTTTGGCAAAACGTACAGAAGCTTCCACATACTATAACTTGAGTTTTTGTAAACCACACAGCTGTGTTACCAGTCCTTGTCAGTATAAAGGCCTTTATCACCACCCAGAGCTTCCTTGTGCATCCTGTCTTCCCAGGCACTTCTCCCAACTCAGCCTGGTTGCTGTTGTCCTGAGTAATCGCTGCTTAGAGGAATTTGGTTGGCATTTGATACAAATGGCATCCTACAGCATGCACTTACACAACATTCTGTACATATGTTAACAGAGCTTCATGGCTCCTTACTGGCCTGTGCTCTGGCAGGAAGTGCCAATATAGTTTGAAAGGTCAGGAAGAAGTTGGAGGTACAAAAACCTGGGTGCACCTTTCCTCATCACCTCTGACCTCAGGGTAGAAGGAAGTCTGGGTTTATACAACTCTAGCAAGTCAAACTGGAGGACAGTCTCAGGCTGAGGAGCCCAAGGCCCAAAATAATGCAGTAATTTCTCACACCGTTGAAGTGGGAAGCTGAGCCCAGGATCAGGCCTGGGCTCCACTAGACTTAGCGACTTCCACAGAATGCCTCCCCTACCCTCTGCCTGGGCCCATGCCTCTCAGCTCCGTTCCCACCAGCATCCCTGTTTTCCTCCTGTGGACCTCCCCTCCAATCCTCACACAGCTCTGGGTTTCACCCCACTGCCCTTTTTGCCTTTACTGCGGTGCGGAGCTTCCAGTTCCTTTTCACTGTTTTGCGCCTAGAACTGAATCCATGATGTGGAGACCAGGCAGGAGTAGAGCTCAGCAGAGCAGGAGCCCTTTACCTGCTGCCACAGTGGGGCAGTCAGGCAGGACCTCAGCCTCCACCACTACCAGAAGAGAGACAAGCCATAGAGTTCGTACACCAATTTATTTGGGAGGAACACCTGGGGACTTGAGGTGAGACTGGCTTGTGGTGGGAGATGGGGCAAAGCCGGGCAAAGAAGCAGCTGAGAGGTGGGAGAAGAGGACAAAAGCTGTCAGACCGTGAGGACTTGAAGGGAAAACTCAGACTTCTGGAGAGGGAGCCTGGGGGAGGGGCAGAATGGGGGTGGGGGAGGTTGAGGGGTGTCAACTAAGAGACAGGGCTGGGGGCCAGTAACTTGAGAGAGGCAGGGAGGGCTGGTAAAAAGGACTGGAAGTTGTCCTGGCTGTGCCAGCCAACTGGAAATCAAGAAGACGGATGGCAACTGGCAGGATTTTATTCCAAAAGTCTTTGCAGAAATTCTAAGGAATGTAGAAGACTCTGTTCTGAGGGTTATTGCAGAACTCCCGGAGGCAGCATCGAGAAAATATCCAGAAGCCAAACACTGGAGAAGAGCGGGTATATGAACAATCACTCATCTGCTCCTTGTGGCGGCAGTCGCTCACCATGATGTCAGAACCGCTGCTGCCTGTGGGGAAGGATGGCAGCATCCAGTGATAACTGATGTCCCAGTTCCCGGGCACAGCCTCAAACCCCTCCTTCCTCTCACTCCACATGGACTTACCATCACTGCTCCCATACCCTTCCCTGGACCCCCAAAAGGCAGATTCCTGAAACTGGGAGGGGGCAGGGAATGCCAGGGAGTCACCAGCAATGGATTCCGTGGAAGGTTGGTGGGAAAGAGCCATTCAATGGTTGGATGGTTGGAGGGGGCTGAGTAGGGTCTTGATGGGGAAGAACCAGCACTTCAAGACCATCTAAGTTGGGAGATGTATTTATCAGTGGTCAGATTGCAAAGAAATGGTGTTTGTCATCATTTAATGGATCAAAAATAAGAGAAGGGGCAGCCTGGGTGGCTCAGCGGTTTGGCGCCTCCTGCAGCCCAGAACATGATCCTGGACACCTGGGATCGAGTCCCATGTCAGGCTCCCTGCATGGAGCCTGCTTCTCCCTCTGCCTGTGTCTCTGCCTCTCTCTCTCTCTGTGTCTATCATAAATAAATCTTGAAAAAAGGAAAAAAATGAAATGGAGCTGTCCAGAGGCCATTCGACATGACAGTTTGGCCTAACATTCAAATTCAGGAGGAAGCAGAGCAAATCCTGTGGGGAGAGTGAGCAGCAAGATAGCTAAGGCCCAGACTCTGGCGAACATGAACCCTGAAGGGTCAAGGAGAATAAGGCGAGATCCAGTGAAAGAGATTGGGAAAAAGCCGTGGACGAGGCAGAGATGTCTGTAGCAACGGTGGCTGACAAGCAGGGAGAAGGCAGCCTGAGGACAGACTGGGGGACCTGGTGATCACAAGGATCCCCCTGACCAAGGCTCCGTGCTGTCAGGAAGGCAGAAGCCAGTCAGCTGCAGGCTGAAGGAACAAGAGGTTGGAAGCAGAGACAGAGAGTGAGTGGCTCTGAAGGTAAGGAAAGAGAAACAATGATGGAACAGAGTCTAGGGGTTGCAGGACCCCCAAGGTGAGGTGCAGCCGTGATGCAATTTGGTAATGGACTGAGCCAAAGGCAAGCAGCTCACTGTTCTTTATGAGGAGAGTCATGCAGCTGCTGCCAGGCGGGGCGAGGCAGATGTCAGATCCCAGAAGGCATCCCAACTCCTTGGTCTCCAAGAGGCATCGATAGCAGCGCAGGTATTTGGGGAACTGAACTGGATGAGGGAATTCAGGATCAAAATTACCTAGAACACAGAGAAACACTGACTCCAAACCCACTTAGGTTCCAGGCTCGTCACCCCACTGTTCCCTCCATCTTCCCATCTCAGAAAACCATAAAACCACCAATTCTTTAAAAGCATCCAGCTTGGGATGCCAGGGTGGCTCAGCGTTGAATGTCTGCCTCTGGCTCAGGGCGTGATCCTGGGATCGAGTCCCACATCGGGGCTCCCTGCATGGAGTCTGCTTCTCCCTCTGCCTGTGTCTCTGCCTCAGTGTCTGTGTGTCTCTTGTGAATAAATAAATCTTAAAAAAAAAAAAAAATCTGGCTTAATCCTCTACCAGAGACTTTAGTCCTTGTTAAAATCTCCATTCTGGGCTAATAAAGAACTCAATAAAAAATTCATTCACTCATTCAATACATTTGAGGTACTAACGTGTTTCCAGCACCCTGTAAGCTTTTACATTCACAGGTTAGGCAGGGGCAGCTCATTCCAGCTTTGGGCAGTTCTGTGAGGATTGGTTCTTCCTCTGGGACCCCCCACTCCTATGGACTTGATTCTGAACATGCTTTCTTAATCTGTAATGTTCAGAAGTGAAAACAAGATCACATCATCACAGGACAGGAGGAATCCATGCTTTGTGCCAACAGCAGACTTCAAGCAACCTACCACCACATTCTTTCTTTGGTGGTCTTATCACTGGAAAGATTCCTATTAAACTTTGTCTACCAAAGCCCTCCCCAACCACATGTCTGTACACCTCCCTCTTCTCTGGTTCCAGGCCCAGACCACATGTTACTGAATCCCCAGGCCCAGCGGAGCACTTGGTGCGAGGCAGATAGAGAACAAACACTTTGAATCCTGTTTCTACATAAGTCCTGTTTTTCAGCCAAGTAAAGAGATTATCAGGCTCGATTGAGGCTTGTTCTACTCTGTGGATCCTATCCTGGTTCTGTCATTTAGCATGTTCCCGGAACCCTCCCTATTCTGCACTGCCCCACATTTGAATGGGGTCCCTTCAGTATCTCCATCAGGTCACTGCTATTGAGACAGCCCTGGAGTGATACCAAGAAATATCCCTCAGAGTGAACATCAGCCCATCACCAGTCCCTAGGCATTATCCCACCAAGCCCATCCATCCCACCTCTCCTCCTGCCTGGGTTTACCTGACCATCCTGGGCAGATGTACCCAGACACCTGGTGTCTGTGGGTTTCTCTATCCAGCAGACCAGGAGGCCTTTACAGCCACTTACCAAACACCAAGCTCATCCTGACCAGCACTATTAAGGGGATCACGTACAGGGCTTGAGAGGTGCTGGGAAGGCACCCATACTCCGCGCCCATACTCCGGCTACCTTCAAGGCCTGCGGTAAAATGCATGACTGCCTAACAGCCTTCAGTTGGGGGCTTATATTAGTGGAAGAGAAATTGGTCAAGAGGAAGGAGACAGGTAACACCCATTTGGGGTGGAAATCAGTGCCAAAATAGCCAGAAGGACAGAGTGTCCTCACCCACGGCCACTCTAAAGCCTAACATCCTGGCTTGGGAACAGAACTCGGGCAAGAGGGGAATGGGAGGGAAACTTTCATATTTATCCTACAGAAGTGTATCAGGTGTTGGGATACAACATTGCACAAGATCCCTGCCCTCGCAGAGCAGTCTAGTGGGGAAGACAACAAAGAATAACGGGGGGAAGGGGAGCTCCTGGGGCGTCCAACGCACTGACCAAAGGAGCGGCAAGATCATTGTTCTGTTGGCCCAAGACTGCGGAGGCGGGGAAACCGGTTAGGAAGCTATTGCAGGGTCCAGTCACAAGGTGGCGGCCTGGTCTAGCGGAGGGGAGGCAGGGGCCCCCAGAAATGAAGGACTCCGGCATCCTTAGAAGGAAGACTGGACAGATTTGGAGTTAGACTGAAAATAGAAGAGGGAAAGTCGGGATAGGCTTGCACAAGGAGGTGATTGGTGGTACCTCTTCCAAGATGGGGAAACGTGGGACAGTCAGAAATCCCAAAGCGAGGCCACCGGGTGCCCAGCGACCTCTTCAGTGCAGGGGCCTCTGGGCTCCGGGTAGCCCGCACCTCTCCCCTGCCCGCCCCACCCTCATCTCCCGCGCCCACAGGCCCGGCGCCGAGCGCTCGCCCTCCGAGCTTCACTGCACCTCAGGGCCCCCGGGAGGATGCGGGGGCGGCCCCCAGGCCGAGCTCGGGTCTCCGCCGGGTGCTGGGCAGAAACCCCGGGGAGCCCCGGCCGGCGTGGGGCCCAGGCGTGCACCCCTGACGGGCGCCCAGAACCGCGCGGCTCCCTCGGAAGGCGGCGCTGCGGCGCTACCGGGCCCGCCCGGCGGGAGCGAGCGGAGGCGGGGCGAGGCGGCCGCGCTCCTCCACCTGCCGGGTCACCGCCTGCCGCTCCAGGTCAGTCTCGGAGACTCGGGTTTGACGTTAAGGGGTGCGGAGCTATGGGAAGCGCTGGGAGTACGGGAGCGAGCCGCCCGCTCTCATGGCCAGTCTGGGGGTTCGGGCTGCGGCCCCGCGGGAGCGCTCCCTGCTCACGGTCCCGGACCAGCCAAGAGTCCGCCGGCCTCGGGGACCTGATGGGGACGACGGGAAGAGAGGGACGGAGACTCGTGCCAAGGAAGACGCACGGCAAAGAAGAAACACGAAAGGAAAGCAGCCCCTGCGCTTCCGGAGCCTTGGGATGTACGAAGTAAGAAAAGTCAAGAGTGATGAAGGCGGGGAGGAGCGCCTGGCAGCAGCTGGTAGAGGAGAATCAGCGCGGAGAATCGCTCCTCTTGGAGCGAAGGGGCCCAAGGGAGTTAGGAGGGAATTTCACAGAGTCCTCGGAACCCCTCCCTGGAACATAATCGCAGCTGAGAGTCCCAGCACTCGGGAGTTAGGGATAACTGAGCTGCGCGCCCCGAGGAGTCACCCGAGGCCGAGCGCGGAGCCGGAGGGAACACAGGGCTGGTATTCCGGGGCCGGGGGGGGGGCCTGGAGGGGGGGCCGGGGGGCGCGGCGGGGGCCGGGGGGGCTGGGGGAGGCCGGGGAGGGGCCGGGAGGGGGGGCCGGAGGGGGCCGGGAGCCGTGGCCTTCGGCCCCGCGTGGCCTCAGGGCCGTCCGTGCCGCTCCGGCCTGCTCCGGGCTGTTACCCCCGGCTCCGCGGCGGGGCGCGGCCAGTGCGCGCGCAGAGCCCCGTGTGTCGGTGGCCTCGGTGGCCTCGGTGACCCTCTCGGAGGCGGCCTTCCCGGGGTGCGGAGGCGGGGCGCTGCTGTGGTCGCCGTGGAGACGGCGGCGGGGGCCGGGCCCACGGGAGGGTGAGCCCGGGGCCGAGCGAAGGAGGTGGGGCCTGAGCACTGAAGGCCGAGGCCGGGCTGCGGCGGCGCAGCAGGGGGCGGGAGCGGCTGGAGGAGCGCTCTTTAGCCCGAATACAAATGAATGAAAACCAGGAAGGACTTGGTTCCGGAGGGAGCTGGGATGGCTTGTTGAGTGGGCGGACGGATGCAGAGGTACCTGGCCTCCCTCGTGACAGCTGGCGGGGTGGGGGCGGAGCAAATCCTCGGCCCTGACGCGGAGTCCAGAGCCCGCTCCCGCAGCTCCCGGGGCGAGCCTGGGCCTGGGAGACGGGGACGGATGGGGGACAGCCCAGCCCGGGGCCCACCATTTCCCAGGTTTCCCGCTAATTCTTCTTTGTCCCAGCCTCCCCCCTCTCTTCCAGTGTGCCCAGCTCCTCGGGTCGCCTGGCCGTCTGGGCCTTCCTTATCCCTCCCCTGTAAGGCAAGGTCCAAAGCCCCAGCAGATGTGCGGTCTGCATCTCAGCTGTTCTTTTCCGAAATCTGTATAGGGTGAGGAGTGGACAGGCAGCTGGTCCACTCTGATGGGTGTTCTGAAAACAAACACCCGATGTGAGATTTATCAGGTGGGGCGTAATTTAAGGAGGTAGACTGAGGCCCATGGGTGGAGGGGGGGTCCAGAATTCAAATGTTAAACCTCCCCTCTCCTCACCAACTTCCAATATCCAAGGGTTCCTCATGATATCCACTGTTCTTTATAGTATGTGCAGGAAGAAGGGGGAGGGGGAAGTGGTGGTAGAGGCAGGTCAACAGAGTCCAGAGTCCCTAGTAGCCTGGTCAGGGAGAGTCCTTTGTCTCCAGGGTGTGGAAGGTGGGTCCAGGAGCCCCCTATTTGCATTCAAGGAGGTGGTTAACTGAACAGACTTGTTTTCCAAGGGAATAACTACGTGTTCTGGTGGATCAGGGAGGGTGAGGTTCAGAACCATGCGGCTGGTCCTACAGCTTCATGCTCCACACTTTGCACCCTGTTCACACTGAGGACAGGGACAGAGGAATGCAGTGCCAGTATCAACTCTCCAGTATTTGCTAAAGGTAGAGCATTCTGAAGCTGTGGCCACCTCCTCTTTTAACCCCAAGTACCAGGTATCGTATCACCTGACAAGTCTCCGATCACTCTTCCAGTGAAGACTTGGAATGCCCCTGCCTAAGGAGCTGCTGAGCTGGTGTGGGCAGACAGCCTCTGCCCCAGAGACTGCAGAGAAGCCTCATGCCCTGGGGTTCCAGGAGACACTCAAGTTAGCCAGAGGCCATCTAGGACATCAGAGCATTATTACTGGCCCATGTTAAGCCTGTTCAAAACAGTAGACCAAGGGGCACATATGTGGGGGAGTTTCATCTAGAAAAGGGGTTTTCAAAGGGGAAGGTGACCAGGCAACATACAGATGGGTGGAAGTGGGGCCCATTCTGTTCCATGAAATCCAAGAATTGGAAATAGGACAGAATTAGGGGAAACCAATTTCCTCAGGTTCAACCTAAGGATTTTCTTCTGACAGCTGTCCAGAAAGGTGAAGGGTGGCTCTGAGAGAACAGAAGCTCTTGGTGCCCAGGCAGGTGGGGCACCAGGCAGGGGGTGCCAGGTCCCTGGCAGGGCCTGTTGTCAGACTGCAACCGATGTGTGAAGAGAGGTTTGATGACACTGAGGTATGCAGGGTTTGCCTGCATGAGATGTGGGGAGGGGGGTGAGGATCAGCCCACTGGGGAATAGCAAGAGCTGAGCAAGGAACCCTGCGGACACTGATGGTGAAGCCATGTGGGGTTGAATCTGGAAATCCGTAGAAGATTCTCAAGTAGGGGAAACCAGGTACTAGAAGACACTGTGTAAGTGACAAACCCATGGAGTTGTAAGCAAAGGGGGCAACCGTGAGTTCCTGGGGTGGCAGCAGGGTTACACAGGAAGGACTGTGTTGCAGCCTGGGGAGGCTGTATGTGGTGATACTACTAGACACACCAGCAAACGGGGAGGCCTGGGGACCCACCACGTGCAGACAGATCAGCTTGGGGGCTGCAGGCCTAGGGGAACAGCGAGGATGAGGAGGGTTACATTGGCTGGCTGGGGTTGGGTTGCCCAAAGCACGGCCCTCTGTGGCTTCAGCTGTCCCCACTCCCAGCTCCAGGCTCCTGTGGACATCTGGGAAGTCAAACAATTAACCAGCCTGTAGAAAAAATACCTTTTTATTAATTATTAGGAATAATCCATTCATTGAATGCAGGATGTGTACTGGGGAAGGTTAGGTACTGCCAGATGGCTGAGGGGAAACGTGCAAGAGGGCAGTGAGAAGGGGGACAGTCTCCCCCTTTCCACAAACTATAAACAGCAACACGAACACAGAGAATCACAAATAAGAGGATCCTTCCTCACATCTCCCTCCATCCCACTCTTTCAAAACAAGTGCCAGTGTGGTCGCTAGAGGTGCCAGGGCATCTGGAAGTTCTGGGCCGGGAGCGGGGTGCAATGTGTGGCCTCAAAGTTGTGCAGATGCTTCTGAGCCTGAAGAAAGAGCGCAGGATGGGGACGGGGGAGGGTGTGTAGAACATGCAGTGAGCAGCAGCCACCAATCGCCCCCGTGAAACCACCACATGTTCTCTACGAGCTGCCACTTCCAACGCTGTCCTCAAGCCCCACAGGTGCCCCCTGGCCATCCCAGCACCCCCTTCCTGCTCACCAGAAACAAGGCCAGCTGCTGTCGTCCATCTGCATTCATGTCTTCCCCTGCAGAGAGGGGTGCTCACACATGGGCTGCACATCTGGGTACTGGGCCCCCGCCCCCCGGCCCCTCCCCAAAACCCTATCCTGTCCCAGGCCCTCCTTACCCACACTCCAGGGGAAGTCAGGCCCACGCTCTGCCTGGTAGGAGCGGAGGACGGACAGGCACCAGTCCTCCTCCACCTCCCAACGGCTGAAAATCGAGGCTGCTGGCGGGGGGGTGGGGTGGGGTGGGGCAGGGAGGGAAGAGGCACTTGTCAGCCACCTGGCCTTGCCAGGGCCCCACCCAAAGGCCTCACCGCATCCTATTCGCACCTTCCTCCAGCTGTGAGGAAGCCTCCAGCCACTGCCTCACCACTTGAAGACCCTCCTCCGCCATCACACAGGGATACCTACAGGGGGGGCACCGGGACGGGAGGTCAGGACCCCGTTCTCTTCACTCCTCATCCCTAACCCTCTAACCCCCACCCCCTGCCGCAAGGCGGTGCTGGTGTCAGCACACGTGTACACACACACCCTGGCTCACCGATACTGCAGGAGCTTCAGCAGGAGGTCGTTGCCTCGGTTGGACATGATGTCCTCCGGAACCCTGGGGGTGGGAGGAATATGCACTGGAAGGGCTGGAGGTTGGGGAGGAAGGATCTGGATATCTGGGTTTCTGGCGGGCAGAGGTGGGAGGGGCAACTTCCTAGCTCTGTCTGGGATCCAGGAGGGCAGAGGCTCCTAGGCACTCACGTGGTAGTGATGATCTCATCCTTGGTTCTTCGGATCAGCAGCACAGGGCCCTGGTACCTTCAGAGGACAGCGTGGTGGGAGGGAGTGCTCAGAGAGGGACAGGTGACAAGTGGCCACCCCGCCTGTCTTGCCCCTGCCTTCCCAGCCCCTACTAAGCAGGGCCCCAGGAGCTAGCCCATCACTCAGGGGTGAAAAAATATTGAATAGGCACTGCCCAAACTCTGGTCTTACTGGATCTGCTGGAACACCTGGCAGAGCCTGTACAGTGGGGAGGCGGGAAAGGGTGTTTCAAGCTAGAGGCAGGCCTGCCCTCACCTGCACAGCTGTTCTGCGTTGTTTAGATTGAGATGCTGCCTCACAGTCCTGGTCACCAGGCCCCCTGCAGCGAGATAAAAGTGAAGGGATAACAAAGACAAAGCCCTTGCCCAACACAATGGTCCCCACTGTCCACAGAAAGAGAAAACTAAGGCCCCAGACACGGGAGCCCTCCTGCTTCTCAACAACGGTGTGACCCACTCCCCATCCATCTCCAGTCAGGATAGCTCCCAGTTCCAGCCCCCGCCTCCCCTTCCCTGGAAGGCAGGCCTGGGAGCTTCACTCACTCCAGCTATCTGGCATGACCTTCAAGGCCAAGGGCACCAGGTCATCGAAGGAGGCATCCAGGATCACGGCACTAATGTCTGGGTAGGACATGGCTGCCCACGTGGCTGGGATCAGGACAGGGAAGAAGGGTGACATCCGGGGCCTCCTGTCCACTGCCCCACCCTCGTCCCACTGACCCTGCAGGCTGACGCCATGCTCCTGACTAGGTGAGCCCCTGGTCTCCCTCAACCCCTCACTTCACTTGGCCAGGGCTCTATCTGGAGAGGATGCGCATGGGAGACAATGTGCAGGGGAAAGACTCACTTCCCTGATCCCCCTCCAGGACCCTGGTTTAGTTCTTTTAATAATGGGCATAAGAGGGGCCCCTGGGTGGCTCAGTCAGGCATCCGACTCTTGGTTTTAGCTTGGGTCATGATCTTGGGGAGTGGGCGGGGGTGAGATCAAGCCCTACGTCAGGCTCTGCACTTGGCAGGGAGTCTGCCTGGGACTCTCTCCCCTTCTCCTTCACTATCTCTCTCAAAGTAAAATCTTAAAAAAATAATAATAATAATGGGCATAAGAGTTGAAGGAAATGCAAATATACACAAACAGGATACCATCTTCTAGACCCACATAGATAACCCACCTCTATCATCTCCTCCCTTAAGCCTTGACCCCACTATCAGGCCCCTAGTGCATTTCCCTACCTCACCTGGGGGTGGGGTGGGGGTGGCGCAAATTGTGGGGGTGGTTAGGAGGTAGGCTAATACCAGTGAAGCCGCCAATGGACCAGGCATAGATGATGATGTCCTGGGGCTGGAAGCCCAGGCGGTAGATGGCAAACTGCACCACCACATCCATGGCATTGGCCTCATTCTGAGGAAATGGCACCCCCTGCAGGAGGAAGGGCAAAGGCAGGAGTGGTTCAGCACAAAGGGGGCGAGGGCCAAACACCCCCCACACACACACACCCCCCCCTTGCAAGCCTGTTGCTTGCTTGCTGTGGTGTGGACTCTTAGCTCCCCTGCAACAGCCAGGGAGTGCAGAAGAAAAGCATGGTGGGAGGGGCTGCACTCTCCAGAAAGCAGCCTGCCTGCAACTCCCCACTGCCAGAGGAGGGAACCTGGGTCCCTGTCCTTGGCACCCAGGTGACAGGTGAGTGGGAGCCCCCCAGAAATATATACCCCTTTCTCTAACTCCAGTGACTGACCAGGGAGGAGACACACCATAATTCAGGAAAAGAAAGGGATTTCAGAGGGTCTCACCGTGCTTCCAGCAAAGCCTGGATGGTTCCAGCCCAGGACTGAATATCCAGCTGCAACAGTGGGGGAAGAGCTAGGACCTCATGACCCACACCTCCCCTACTCCAGCCCAGGGGGAAAGAGCACCAGAACACTGGAGCTCTAAACACCCCAAACTCCGAGGCGAATAACCCCAAGCCTTCCCAGAATGAGGCGAGGACACCAGAGGTTCTGAGGCAGCAGAAGGGAGAGATACGTGACTGTGTAGTGGGGACAGAATGAAGGCCAACATGTTAGGGACACAGCCCAAGGGGAGGGATGTAAGGTTAGCAAAGCAAATGGGGAGTACACTCTCCCCCAAATATGAGAGTTTTAAACTTCACACAGACAAGGCGATCAGGCCCAGGGAGGTTATGGCAGTGTGGGAAGGTAGAGGCTTTCCATTCCAAAGGGCAGGACAAGAGAGCTGAGCCCAGGCCTACCTTCCAGAGGCGTAGAAATGCAGCCCACCTCATAGAAGCCTGCGTTCCCCTCACAGCAGATCACCTATGGAGGGAGGCAGGAGGAGGGCTGGGGAGGAGCCAAGCTGGGCCAGAAAATCCCCCATGTGGCTAGAGGTAGGAGCTTTATAGGGTAGAGGAATGGGCCTGTTCTCTTAAGGAGAATGGAAATTTCTCTTTTCACAAGGTTCATCAGAGAGAAGCAAAGTGGATGCAAATGCTCAGCAAACTGAGCCCTCAGAGGAGGGGGAAGTTGGTCGACCACCCAGCACAGTGTCCACTTCTCCTTGGAAGACCAGTGGGGGTTCGCTTTCAGAAATGGGGTTAGGGATACTTTTTTCCTTTCTAGTTTTTGGCTCTATCTTTTCTTTTCCCATGAGTGTTTCTTCTGTGTGGTATGCCAACTGCTTTCCATCTCTGGGCTCCAGACTTACACTATACAGTCAGATGAAACACTAATTCTATGGTACCCCAAGCCCAGAGATAGGGTGGCTTGCATGGACTCTCACAGCAGTTGGGTAGAGCCAAGACCAGAAGCCAGCTCCCTACTAGACTGCTGGCTCAGTGCTCCTTCCAGGGCTGCTTCCTGGAGGCAGGCTGCTTTGGAGACCAGGCTGCCCAGGTTCAAATCCCAGCTCTCTCATTTACTGTGTCATCTGGGAAAACGATTCTGGGCCTCAGTTTTAATATCTGTAAAATGGGCTGACATAAAAATAGTACCTATTCTACAGGGTTGTGGTGAGGATTAAATATATGCCTTCTATGTGACAAATGCTACGTGGTGACTGTCACAAGATTGTTTTTTGGTCCTTGTATGTTACCTCTTGCTTCCTCCATTTTGCTATGGCAGGGTTTTCTGTCACCAAGAGGTCTTGAGGGTGGGGCCAGGAGATGGGCTTTTCTCCAGCCGTCCTTCTTTGGGGTTGCTGGAGGACTGGGATCCCCAGAGCCTCCACTGCTCCCCTCTCCCCGACCTATGAATTCCTGGCTCCCACTCACCAGCTTCTGTCCCTGGGGCTCTGATGTCTCCCGCCGGTCCACAAACATGGTGTCAATCTCGTTGCCATCGCAGGCCAGCAGCTTTGCCCGGCGCCCATTACACTAAGTGAGGGAGATGTGAGGAGTGGGAAGTCACATCCCTGGTGGGGGGAGAAGGAGCATCGGGGCGCAAGGGCGGGGGCGCCTCACCTCTTCCACCAGCCGGGCCTGGCCCTGCAGCAGCACAGGCATGAGGGCCTTCTGGAGCAGGTACACTGAGCCGGGATACAGCATCCGGCGCCCCAAGGTGTGTGCCACCAAGTAGCTGTGGGGAACTCAAGGTTAACAAACCCTTGACCTCAGGGGGGCCCAGGGACAACCCCAGCCCTCGCACCCAGAGGTTCTGGGGCCTGATGCACCCTTGACCTTCACAGTTCTGTTTTCTTTTTAGAAGATTTAACAAAATGCTGTATGGACCAGACTAGTGTTTTCCCAACTTTTTTTTTAACTACAGCCTTTCTAAGATGCACATTTTATACTGTGGCCCAGTACACGCATTTGTACGTATAATACTGAAAATTTTAGGAAATAATATTTTCTACATAAAAGTAAAAGCAAAGTTATTAACTATGATTCTGTTAACGTATAAATACAACTTAGGGACACCTTGGGAGCACAGTCAGTTAAGCGTCTGAACTGTTGGTTTCAGCTCCAGTCCTGGGATCCCTGCATGGGGCTCCAGGCTCAGCATGGAGTCTGCTTAAGATTCTCTCTCCTCAGGACGCCTGGATGGCTCAGAGGTTAAGCATCTGCCTTCGGCTCAGGGTGTGATCCTGGGGTCCGGGGACTGAGTTCCACATCGGGCTCCCCCGCAGGGAGTCTGCTTCTCCCTCTGCCTGGGTCTCTGCCTCTCTCTTTCTGTGTCTCTCATAAATAAATAAAATCTTAAAAAAAAAAAAGATTCTCTCTCCTCCCTGTTCCTCCCCCAGACCTTTCCCTGGTGTACCCACATAAGCACCTGCTCATTCACTCTCTCTCTCAAATAAATAATCTTTTTTTTTCAAATAAATAAATAAATCTTAAACAAATGCAACTTATTAAAAGTCCCCAAGTAAATAATACTTAAATAAAGAACAGCTATAATTTATTCAATTGATTTCAAGATTCATGAATGGGTCAAGATCCATAATTTGGTTTCTGTTTTGAGATTTCTTTATTTATTTGAGAGAGGGAAAGTGGAGGGGAGGAGAGAGAGAGCAAGAGGGGGAGGAAGGGGGGCAGAGAGATTGAGAGAGAGAGAGAGAATGTGTGTGTATGCATGAACTGGGGAAGAGACAGAGGCATAGTGAAGCAGACTCCTTGTGAGCACAGAACCCAAGGTGGGGGCCCTGAGATCGTGACCTGAGCCGAGGTCAAGAGTTGGACACTTGGGGATCCCTGGGTGGCTCAGCGGTTCAGCACCTGCCTTTGGCCCAGGGCGTGATCCTGGAGACCCAGGATCGAGTCCCACTTTGGGCTCCCTGAATGGAGCCTGCTTCTCCATCTGCCTGTGTCTCTGCCTCTCTCTCTATCGAATAAATAAATAAAATCTTAAAAAAAAAAAAAAAAAAAAAAAAGAGTTGGACACTCAACCAACTGAGCCACCCAGGTGCCCCAAGATCCACAGTTTGAAAGACACCAAACTAGACTGCACACTCCACCAGGCAGAGACCTGGCTGTTCTGTTCACTGCAATATGCCTTTTATCTGCCATGTAGCCGGTGGCTAGAGCCTGATGCAGAGTAGGGGCTTAATAAATATTTACTGAACCAATGCACTAATCTAGACAGATAAGCTGAAAGACCATTTCCAGTTAATCTTGAAGTAGGATTTGTTCACAGAAAAACACTGTACTACCCCTTCAGCATCCTCTCAAAACTGCAAATCTGGCTTGCCCCTCTGACCAATCAGCATACTGTAGACACCGACCACTAAGCCCTCCCCTTTCTTCGGTATTCCAGAAACTGCGTCCCAGGCCACAGCAACAGAAAATTCCCACGACATCTGCACCACTGTAAGATACGGATGATTACTGCTGCTACTTCCAACACCATCCGTGTCCACAACTATGATTTACTTGGGCTTTGCCATATGCTCTCAGGCACCCAGGCAAGGTAGAAGGCTTTGTGAAGATGTTACCACACTTAATCTCGCCAATCCTATGAAGTGGGTTAATCATGGACACAGAGATTGGAGGTCGCTAAGGTAGGATAGCCTAGGAGCAGAGGGGCCAAGACAGTGATAGCTGCCACTAGACCCTGCTCCAGCTAAGGCTATGTGTCTCCACCACACCTCCAACCTCATTCTTCCCTCCCAGCCTGGTTAACAGAGCTTCTGTGGGGACCTGGCTGGCCCAGTTTGTAGAACATGTGACTCTTGCTCTTGGGGCCGTGAGCTCAAGGCCTATGTTTCGTGCAGAGCTTACTTAATAAATAAATTTTTAAAAACCCAAAAAAACAGTAGTAACATGAAAGAACTTTTGTGTCAGATAGAATTGTGTGAACATCCCAGTCTTTCATTCACTGTCTATGAGACTCTGGAACTCTCTGGGCCTCTTTTCTTCACCTATAAATCTAGATTAAAAACAACCACAAATATGAGCACCTGGGTAGCTCAGTGGTTGAGCATCTGCCTTTGGCTCAGGTCGTGATCCTGGGGTCCTGGGTTTGAGTGCCCGTATCAGGCTCCCTACAGGGAGCCTACTCCTCCTTCTGCCTCTATGTCTCTCATGAATAAATAAATAAAATCTTTGGAAAGAAAAAAAAACTACCACAAATAATACAAACTACGCAGCACAAGGCCCTATCTTGCAAGGGAGCACCCTGTCCTGGAATCCTCACTCCGAATCACCTCCACCCCAGCTGGCCTCTCTTCCCTGTTGCTTCCCACCTGGTGATCTGACAAGGCAGCTTCTTGACCCGGTTGAGGAGGGTGTCTGCTGTCCCCCGGTGCAGGGGCTCTGGGCGGAGCAGGGCCACACCTTGGCAAGAAGGGCCCCCTCCAGACTCTTTCCTGAGGATGGAAAGATGCAGGGGAGGACAGTTAGGAGCAGCAAGCTGAATAGCAGAGGTCTGCAGGAGAGGGGGGAAGATGCTGTCTAGGAACAAGGAGATGGCGCTGGAGAGCAGCCCCTGGGGCCAAGATGGGGACAGGACAGAGCAGGGATGGAATGAGAGAACTGGGACCTCACCGGCTGCTGGGCTCTTTCCAGTGGAAGTCGACCGGCCAGCTCTTAAAGTCAAAGTTGTAGTTGGCGAGCTGCCTCTGTGGTGGGCAAGGAGAGGTAAAGAGGGACTGAAAAGTTGGGGCAGGCCACCTACCCACCCTAATCAGCCATGGGACTGGCCCCCACACGTCATGCGGAGACAAGGAGAGGTCAACACCCCCATACTCCCTTCTCAGAGTGAAGAAAAAAATCAGCCAAGAGAGGATGCCTTTATCAGCTATCCAGCTGCTTCCAGAACACTCGTTGCTTTCCCAAAATATAAAACTGACCCACCCCCAAAAGGGATGGCTGTAGGTACTGGTGCTTCTGAGGGAGGAAGTGGGGGTCTGTTGGCTGTTCATGCCCCCCTCCCCTACTGGGTCCCTGATACAATGCTGTCCTGGAGGGCTGAGTGAGATGGATGGAGGGAAGTCATGCCTACAGTGGCTCCTTCGCATTGGGCCCACCTCTTGAATGAGGCCCTCTCTCACTGTTCCATCCTTATGGCCACCTTCCTTCCCTCAACTTCTGCAGCCAGACCATCTATGCCTCCAGTCACCCCACTGAGCCCATCCACATGCTTTGTGAGGTGGGAGCTGTGTCTTCTCTGCTGTACTCCCTCCCTCACCCTTGAAGCACCTGGCACTCTATTTTGAGAACTGTTTTTTTATTTTCCGTCACAGAAATTTTTTGACATTTTCAAAAATAACTTGACTAAGAGAGAACAATAGAAACACTGTACAAAAATGTAAATGGCAAAACAAGACAAAATGAAGAAAAGCACATTTCAGGCAGCTTTTGCTCAGACCCTGACTCAGATCCAGACCCAGCCACTTCCTTTGCTCTGTTCCTCACTTAATCTGCTTTGGTCTGTTTCCTCAGAGGTACAATAATACCACCTCATGCAATTGTTGTGAGGACTGGGAAGGGCGTATGCAAAATGCCTCAGAGGGGGCTCCCTGGGGGGCTCAGTGGTTGAGCGTCTGCCTACAGCAGGATACCCCTGCCAGGTAGGGGACTGAGTCCCTCATCAGGCTCCCTGCAGGGAGCCTGCTTCTCCCTCTGCTGGTGTCTCTGCCTCTCTCTGTGTGTCTCAGGAATAAATAAAATCTTAAAAAAAATATGCCTCAGATGGTGGTAGAGCATCATTGCATAGCTCTGCAAATGCAGCCAGAGCAGCCAGTAACATGATGATGGTGGTCACAGATCTCTGATCCCAGGAACCCCTTTGTTAACAGGAAAGAGCCTTATAGGGCCCTAAAGCCCCTTCTTTTTTTCTTAAGGATTTTATTTATTCATGAGAGACACAGAGAGAGACAGAGAGAGAGAGGCAGAGACATGGGCAGAGGGAGAAGCAGGCTCCGCACGGGAGCCCAACTGGGCCTAAAGCCCCTTCTGAAAGACAATCACACTCCAGCACCAGCTGAGCTGGCACAACTCCAAGGACACTGTGCCCTGGCTTTTCTCCCTCTAGGCACCACATTGTGCTTCCAGGCACAAGAGTGGACATACCTGTCCATCTTGTCCCATCCCTGAACAAAACTAGCATGGTGTGCGATGCACATGGCCAAAATAAACAACATTTACAGAACAGCTGCTCGGAGAGAAGACCCCCTTTTAAAACACTGTGAAATATTCTGTTAGAAGTGGTGGGGAGTAAGATTCCTTGGGTAGATGGTTTCCTCACACAGAGGAGGAGGGATATAGCAATATGCAAGCAAAAAGCCAGGGTGCTGGATGGCAAAACACACTGCCTCCCCCAGGGCAGAAGCTGGTGCCCGGTGCTCTGGGGAGGCAGCTGAGGAAGCTGCTACCAGGGCACCTGTCTGGCACCTTTCCTGGAAACGCTCACCTTGTTTTCTGCAGACTGGTTCCTATGTGTTGCCTCCAAGATAGTGATGAACTGCCGGTACTGGGGGTTGGTCCAGCGGCCAATACCTGGTAGAAAGAGGACAGGAAAGAGTGTTAGGAAAAGTGGGAAGAGCAAGCTGAGTGAGTTTCAGGAAGAGGGTTGGAGATGGGCAAGGAAAAGGCCCTGGAAAGAGAAGCAGGAGGAAAAGGAACAGATGGCCCAGGATCTGGGGAAACAGGAGAGTCGGGCTGACCCCCTTCCTCCATATCTAGCAACTGGCTTCAGACTTCTCCTATCCAGCTTCTTCAGTTTTTTTTTTTTTTTAAGATTTATTTATTTATTCATGAGAGACACAGACTGAAAGAGGCAGAGACATAGGGAGAGGGAGAAGCAGGCTTCCCATAGGGAGCCGGATGTGGGGACTGGATCCCAGATCCAGGGATCATGACTCAAACGGAAGGCAGGTGCCCAATCACTGAGGCACCCAGGCATCCCTCTTCATTTGGTTTCTTGATAGGCGATTGACTTCCCAACCTCCAGAATGTACACTTTCCCGGTCTTATTACAGCGTCATGCAACCTTACTATTCACCCTGGTGAACATGGGTTTCCCTGCCAGCATTCTCTGCTGCTCGCTTCCAGCTCTTTTCTGTATAGTCTAACTCCCGGCCATCTGGCTCCCTGGCTCCCCCTCTTGCCCCAGAATCACTTCCTCACTGACACTGAGCCCCTTCCTCCATCCCCACTCTTCCAACTGTGCCTCTCAGCACTCTTCCTCTCCCTCCAGACTCCATCCTCCTCTGCTTCCTGGGTCCATCTTTGCCACCTTTGGAGTTCCAGATTTCTCTCCCCGCCCCCCGCCCCCACCCCACCTCCCTGTTACTTCTCTGAGAGTTACTCTTCCGGAAATCACATCTGCTCTCCCTTCACTGCAAAGGAGTCTCAAGCCCTGACTTCTCTGCTTCCACTGATCTGATAGGTATCACTCACATGCCAGGCACCATTCTGACACGGAGACAGTAGGAAATGAGACACACAGGCTCCAGCCCTGAGAGCTGGTACTTTGGCTGGGGGTGGGGTGGGGCTGGAGAAAGAGAAGAAGCAAGTACACAAGAACTTTTCAGGGAGGGGTAAGTGCTATAAAGAAAATAAAACCAGAATGAACTAGAAGGCTAGTATCTATCATCAGGAGTAGAGACCCCAGACAGTACTGCGAACAAAGCAACGAGCAAAATGAATTGTATGGAATGATGCCGTTTGTGCCAAAAATGTAAAACTCACAAAGGAAAGGCGATATATTATTTATACTTCCCATACGTCATAGATTCTAAAATGTCTATTTTGTTTACATTTGAAAACTGAAATCGGAATGCATTTTACAATTCATAACAGCTTAGATTTGGTAAGACAAGGCATATCTTTCATAAGAGTATACAAATGTGGACCAGGAAAGAAACTACGCCAAGTGGCAATGGTTAGTTCTGGGAAAAGAGGAACACGGGACTGGGGAAGATTCCAATGGGAATGTCAACTCTGAATGCAATGCTTCAGTATTTTATTGATAAAAGGCATTTGAAGCAATATCACAGAACACAAGCATTTCAGTTCTTTATGATACTGTATTTAATTTCTGTACCCAAACTAAAAATAAATAAAATTTAAAAGTAAGGCAAAACTGGGACGCCTAAGTGGCTTAGTGGTTGAGCATCTGCTTTTGGCTCAGGCTGTGATCCCTCAGTTCTGGGATCGAGTCCCACATCCAGCTCTTTGCGTGGAGCCTGCTTCTCCCTCTGCCTGTGTCTCTGCTTCTCTCTCTCTGTCATGAATAAATAAGTAAAAATCTTAAAAAAAAAAAAAAAAGTAAGGCAAAACTGAGGAGTGGGAGCTACTTTTAGATCGGGCACTCAGGGAAGGCCTCGCTGAGGGGGGAGCCCAGAGCATGGGGGATCAGGAGGCAGAACACCGCAGGCAGAAGGTCCGCACCCCTGACCACTGCCACCACCCACCCACCCGCCCTCTAGACAGGCATCCCCTCGCCCAGTTTTTGTCACGTGCACTCGCCAAGGGGCAATGATTTGAACCATCTCTTTTTAAATCATGAGCTATAACATACACACCTGCAACACAGTTTAAAAGATACAAAGCAAACATTCATGTGACCATCACGCAAGTCAAGGAAGCGAACATGGTCACTTCCCCCCATGCAGCCCTGACCGTCCCTCTCCCAGGTTATCACTCCCCTGACTTTCAAGATAGTCACGCCTGTATTCTGCTACCGACATATGCATCCCTTGTGAACTTTATGTGAGTGGGAACAAACCACATACGTTTTCTGGAAGTCTGCTCCTTGCATTCAACCTTACAATTGTGAGACCCGTCCTTGCTGCTGAGCGTAGTTTAAATTCGCTCATTTGCATGCTGAGCGTAGTTTAAATTCGCTCATTTGCATGCTGTCGTGTTGTGTTGTGTTGTGTTGTGTTGTGTTGCACAACTAGACCTCTAACGTATCCATCCTACTATTTGTGGCCATGGACTTGTTTCCAGTTTCAGATTATGACAGACATCTACATGGACATGTATGGAATCATTGTAGGGTATATGCATCTTCTTCAGATAACAGCAGTTTTCTGCCAATGAGTGTTTTTTCATACTTACAACCAAGCCCTTTAAGGAAAAGATCACGTCTTCACCATTCCCAATTATTCCCTTTCAGGGCCCAAACCATATATTTGCAAAATTACTTAATAAATATTTACCCCGGGAAAGATAGATCCAAGCCAGGCTCCCTCTGGACCTACCTCGGAGACAGGCCACGCCTGCCAAGAGTAGTAGCAATGTCCCCGCATAGTGAGAAAATGGCACCACTTTGGACAAGCTCAAGTAACCTGGGAGGGGAGAGGCATTATGTGAGAAATTTCCCCACTGCCCCTTGGCATCTCTTCCCAGGTCAGGCCCAATCTCCGCCCCATACTCTCTCTTTGGGACATCCATGCCCTTGGAGGAAGAAGATGCCTGATGGAAGAGGAAAGCCAAGCCATCTCCGTAGGTCCCCTTTCCTCTTTGGAGAGGTTGGCTCATCTGCCAACAACCTGCCCACCACCTCTGAAGCCACACTGACCTTTCCTGTATAAGTAGAAGAAGGCGAAGGGAGAGGAGTAATAAGAGATGGACCAGAAGACTGAAGCCTGCAGCAGAGAGACAGGGACAAGCAATCAGTACACATGCACACACATGCACATATGTGCACACATGCACATGTACATGCACACACACACACACACAAGTCTGCCATTTCCAGGCCTAGGCTCTGAGCAAAGTGGAGGACCTGAGGGAGATCAATCACATCAAGTACCTATTCTGTGGATGACACAGTAGGTGCTTAATATCTGCTGAAAGGCAATGTATCAGAGCAGAAAGGAGGCTGGGGAAATTAGGTACAGGTTCTGTTTTCTTCCTCTTATCTCCAGACATAATCTCATCGCTTTTAAAGGCCAGTTTCTTTTTCTACTCAAGTCAATCAAACCTTTCCAATCAGCCCTGCTCAGCACAGCGCCTGGCCTGGTCTCCAAGAGATGCACAAACGTCACCATAGGAACCCTGCCAGAGAAAACAGCTGTCTTTGCAGCCAAGGAGGTTAGTTGCCAGTAGCCAGGGAGGACAGGTCACTGGGGACCACAGGACTCAGCACTTGCAGATGGTCCCAAGGGGAAACACATTCTCCTCAGGGCTCAGACTGCCCCAGAGAAAGCAGTGCACACACCAAGGGGGAGTGCCAAGTATGGGTGCTTGAGAGTGGGTGCATGTGGTTGGAGAGGTCGGCAGCAGAGGCTGGAGCATTCCGCACCCCAGGGGCGCTGCCTTCTCCCATGCTAGGGAGGAGAAAGTTCCGAGGGCAACTGGGTGGGAAAAGACACAGTAGTCCCAGACGCGAGGGCAGACATACCAGTGCCAGGATGCTGTCAGCATGCTTCTCCAAGGCACGGGGTTGATAGTACGTATCCTGCCAAAACAGATGGCGGAGTCAAGGACCATGTCCACTGACCAGTCCTTCGCCTTCCCTTTTGAAAGCCCTGACGTTGTGTCCTCTGGTTCTAGCCTCTGAAGCTGTCCCTCCTGCAACATTCCTGGCTCCCAAAGAAGTCCCTCTTACTAACCCCTCCTCCAAGCCTGATTTCCTACCCCAGACCATGAAAACATAGGAGGCCGGACTTGGGAGCACAATTGAAAGCCTCACCGAAGGATTTGTGTTCCTTTTTCACAACCCAGTTTCAAATGGGCCGTGGGCAGGTGCAAATGGGGAGAGGAGTGAGAGAAGAAAGGAAAGACACAATGACAACTTTAAGAGGGAAAGAAGATCAGAAATAACAGGGTGATTAAGAAAGCGAATGTGGCAGAGGGCGGGCCGTCCCGGAGGGCAATAAACAGTTTGAGACTCCCCGTGAAAAGGTAGAGAGCCTATAGGGACACAGCCGCCCACCACCCAGCTTTCCCTAACGTGACCACCCTGGGGTCTCCAAGGCTGGTTGGGCGGTTGGGTGGGAGGCCGCGCGTACGGGATACGTCGAAGTCATCTAACTTCACGGGCAGTGTGGAAGGCAGATAAAACCGAACTGGGGAGGGCACCGAGTCAGAAGAAATCACCCGCTGGAATTGGCTCAGGGTCTCTTCCGGGACTCAGGCAACTGGGAGTAGCACGAACCACGACAGACGGGGTGGGGGCCGCGAGAGGGAAAGCGAGGAGCGCTGGTGGGAACCGGAAAGCGGTGGCGAAGAGCGACAGAGGAGGCCGGCGACCCGCGGGCGTGACTTTAACCCAGGAGGCGCAAGGAGCACTCCCAGACACCTGGCTCGACAAGCAGGCTCCCCCGATTTCCAATAATGGGCGCTTCCGGGGCGCAGAGGCCGCGAAGGGGACTGGGCCGTACCATGTTTCCGACCCGGGGAGAACTCGACTCACCCAGGAGCTGGAAGGGGGGGCAGTGACTGAAGTTGGAGTCTCGGGGACGCCGGACGGGGCCCTTTCCGAGTCCCTCTCCCGGTAGATTTTGTAGAGCCGGGGGCCTAGGACGCAGCTCAGCAGCTTCGCCATGGCCCCCGCTCCCGCCGCTGCTCTCCCAGCAGCAAGTCCCCCTTCCGACCCCGCCCTTCCCCGGCCTCGAAGGTATTGCGTGCCCTTGACGTCAGCACGTACCGGCTCCGCCTCGAGGCCGGTAGAGACATTTTCCGCGCTGCTTGAGACGGATTTCGCACAGTTGGACCTACGGGTAGAGCCGTGGTCAGAAATTAGTTGGAGGCGTTTGGAACGCGCAGAGGTAGGGGATTATCAGGATTAAGTCACTTTTTCCGATCCCTTAATATTGGCAGGCTCTCGAACGACAACAGGAACAAGGGATAAGATACAACAAAAAGAAAAGGTGTCTAGGAACACATCTAACCAAAGAAATGCAAGATTTTATGAAGAAAATTACAGAAGTTTTTGAAAGAGGTGACCAAAGGCTTGAATAAATATAGAGCTACATCGCAGTCATGGATAGGAGGACTAAGTATTATCAGGGTGTGTAAAATACCGGTTTAAAAAAAAAAAAAAAAAGGAGGAATTCTTGCTCCTAAGCGCAGACGAATCTCGAATGTAATGTTTAGTGGGAAAAAGAAAGCCACAGATTGATTACACACAACCATCACGATACCACTGTATAACGTTTGAAAAGAAAATTTAATGATCAAGTGAAAGTTGAAGAGCAAATTTAGAATAGTGTAACACAGCATAGAGGATCTTTGAAATGGTAATACTTTTTTAAAGATTTTATTTATTTATTCATGAAAGACACAGAGAGAGAGGCAGAGACACAGGCAGAGGGAGAAGCAGGCTCCGTGCAGGGCCGGACGTGGGACTCGATGCTGGGACTCCAGGATCACGCCCTGGGCCAAAGGCAGATGCTCAACCACTGAGCCACCAAGGATCCCAGTAACACATTTAATAGATATTCAGGTTTGGTTTATTTTCCTTTGTACCTTACACCTACATGATATATAAATTCTTTCGCTTCTTATTGCAGTGAACACATATACAGAAAAGTGCACCTTTTGAATATATCCATGTAATCAGCATCCAGATCAAGAATACATTATACCACATCTACAGGATCCTCCCCAAATCACTACCTCCCCCGCCAAGGGGTAACCACTATCTTAGTTTCTAACCTCATAGATTAGATTTGACTAATTTTGTACTTTATGTAAATGGAATCATGCAAATGATGCCCTTTGTTTCTTGCTTCTTTTACTCATGTTACATTCGATATCGTCCTTGGTATGCATGGAATATTTCATCAAAAACCATTTAGAGGGCTGCCCAGGTGGCTTGGCGGTTTAGCGCCGCGTCAGCCCAGGGCCTGATCCTGGAGACCTGGGATGGAGTCCTGGAGTCCATGGAGTCCCATGTCGGGCTCCCTGCATGGAGCCTGCTTCTCCTTCAGCCTGTGACTCTGCCTCTCTCTCTCTCTCTCTGTCTTTCATGAATAAATAAATAAAATCTTTAAAAAAAACTTTTAGAATTTTTAAAAAACACGAATTCAAAGAGATACATGCACCCCTCTATAGCAGCATTATTTACAATAGCCAAGATATGGAAGTGGCCCACGTGTCCATTGATTGATGACTGGAGAAAGAAAATGATATATGGGGCACTTGGGTGGCTCAGTCCATTAAGCATCTGCCTTTGGCTCATGTTATGATCCCAGGGTCTGCGGATTGAGCATCTCATCTGGCTCCCTGCTCCATGGGGAGCCTGCTTCTCCCTCTCCCGCTGCCTGCTGCTACCCCTGCTTATGGGTAAAATCTTAAAAAAAAAAAAAAAAAGATGTGGGGGCAGCCTGGGCGGCTCAGCAGTTTAGCACCTGCCTTCAGTCCAGGGCATGATCCTGGAGACCCAGGATCGAGTACCACATCAGGCTCCCTGCATGGAGCCTGCTTCTCCCTCTGCCTTGTGTGTGCCTCTCTCTCTCTCTCTGTGTCTCTCACGAATAAATACATAAAATGTTTTTTAAAAAGATGCGATATATGTATATACATAATGAAATATTATGCAGCCATTAAAAAGAATGAGATCTTGCCACTTGCAATGACATGGATGGAGCTAGAGAGTATAATGCTAAGCAAAATAAGTCAGCCAGAAAAAGACAAATACCAGATGATCTCACTCATATATGGAATTTAAGAAACAAATGAGCAAAGGGAAAAAGAGAGAGAGAAATCAAGAAACAGACCCTTAATTACAGAGAACAAACTGATGGTTACCAGAGTAGGGGGGCATGGGTGAAAAAGGTGATGAGAATTAAGGAGGGCACTTGTTATGATGAGCCCTGGGTGATATACAGAAGTGCTGAACCAGGACACCTTAGTGGCTCATCGGTTGAGCACCTGCCTTTGGCTCAGGGCATGATCCTGGATTCCCAGGTTTGAGTCCCTCTGCCTGTGTCTCTGCCTCTCTCTCTCTCTTTCTTTTGTGTCTCTCATTGATAAATAAATAAAATCTTTAAAAAATAACCTTTAAAAATAAATAGCACATTAAAAACTATCACAGCTCTATGAAGATCTGCTTTGAGAATCCTGCCTGGAGTAAAGGGATTTGGTGAGTTCTCCAGGCCTCTGTTATCCTTTTCCTTTAGTAGCAACACACTCACCAGGGGCTCAGAAGAGGTTTGGTGGGCCAGGCAGCCACAGGGAAAGTCATTCTAAATTATTTATGGAGTATTGACAAAGCGTGCAGTCTTGTGCTGGGTTCTGTGGAGACCAACATGAAGACTCAGCTTCTTCACTTGTTATCATCTCTTGTAGGGTGGAGGAGAGAGCACAGAATATACTTCCAGACTGCATATAGGTGGATAGCTGTGCCCTCTTCTGAGCAGGCTTTTTATTTTTTTTTTAATATTTTATTTATTTATTTATTCATGAGAGACAGAGAGAGAGAGAGAGAGAGAGGCAGAGACACAGGCAGAGGGAGAAGCAGGCTCCACGCAGGGTGCTTGACATGGGACTCGATCCTGGGTCTCCAGGATCAGGCCCTGGGCTGAAGGCGGCGCTAAACCACTGAGCCACCCGGGCTGCCTGAGCAGGCTTTTTATCATGAAGTCTTTGATCTGTGTCCTTCAGCTGATATAGAGTCAGAATTGTGAAGAGATCATCTTCAGAACAGCCTGGACTGGGTCTTTTCTCTCGTGGGACTGCAAGGTGCTTGTCACTTTTTCCCTAGTAGACATGAAGCTGGGCTTTATCTCTCCAGCATTTCCATCCCCTCAGTGGCCCATGTCACTCTAGACCAGGGAGCATGGAACTTTATCTGGCTTCTATTTCTTCCGTGGGGCACCAGGCTCTGGGGAGGAGAACTTAGCAGGCTCTCCCCATGGCAGTCTTATTCCTCCTCCTTCTGTTCCCATGTGGGCCCCTCTGGGCTGCTGCAGGTAAGAAACAGGAGGTGGGGGAGTCTTCAATGATTTTAAAATTGTAAGGAACTACTAATGTTTCTCCTTAGGGGCCTGGGGAAGGCATCTGACTCAAGAAGATAGATTTACCCCAGCTGACTCCCCGCCCTCAGACTCTAATTCTGGGGAAGACCCAGAGACCATAAGGGTCCAGGTCATGTACAGTTTCTTTTTTGTTTGTTTGTTTTATATTTAATTTGTTTTGTGTTGTTTTGTAGAGTCTATTTTTTTCCTTTGGTTATATAGTTTCCTTTAGAAAATAAGAATAGATGAGAAAATGTGTCCAGAAAAGGAGAAATGAGAGAGAAGGGGCCTTTGCCAACCATTCCAACCTTTTTTGTCCTCTTGTCTTCAGATTCCCTCACCCACTGGAGGAGAGAGGAGGAATACCCTACTGTCTCCTCCCCTCCTCACTTTTTGTAGCTGTCACTTGAGAAATGTGCTCATAGCCAGACCCACGCTGGGAGACCCCAAAAGAGGCAGAAATGGGGGGTTGGAGGTCAACTGGGAGCTGTTGATCTGATGGAGGTTTCTGGCCTCATACAACTCTTTCCCCACAGACAACATCCAAGCCATCTATGTAGCCTTGGGAGAGGCAGTGGAGGTCCCATGTCCCTTACCACCCCGCCTGAGTGGAGACGAACTCCTGTCCTGGTTCCACAGCCCCGCAGCAGGCTCCTCCACCACGCTGGTAGTTCAAGTCCAAGTGGCCAGGCCAGCCCCAGACCCCGGGAAGCCCATAAGGGCATCTAGGCTGAAACTGCTGGGGAACTATTCGCTGTGGCTGGAAGGATCCAAGGAGGGAGATGCTGGTCGGTACTGGTGTGCCGTGCTGGGTCAGCACTACAACTACCAGAACTGGAGGGTATATGATGTCTCCATACTCAGAGGTGAGCAAAGGCATGCAGCTCAGGGGCCATGGGGGGTGGGGAGACAGGAAGTCCAGCAAAGAACTAAGAGGTCCCTCTCTCCCCACAGGATCCCAGCTATCCGCAAGGGCTGCAGATGGATCCCCCTGCTCTGTCCTCTTATGCTCTGTGGCCCCTGCCAGACGCCTAGACTCTGTGACCTGGCTAGAGGGAAGTGGTCCTGTGAGGGGCCATGTACAATCATTTTGGGGTGATGGGGCAACCCTGCTCTTGGTGTGTCCTGGGGAGGGGCTCTCTGAGTCCAGGGAACACAGACCAAGAATCATTCGCTGTCTCATGCCTCATAACAAAGGGGTCAGCTTTAGCCTGGCAGGTAAACTGAGGGAGAATAAGGGAGAAGATATGGCCTCTGGCACATTCTGGGCCTGCTGGCTAGGGGAAAAGGATGTGACTTTGTAATCAGTCAGATTTGGGTCAGGGATGATTTCTGGTGGAGCAGACTGTCACCTATAGGGAAAGGGCTTTTGTCCTCATTGACTAACTCCCCTAACAGAGAGGGGTTGCATAAGCCAATTCTCTGGTGGAATAGACCATTGGCCAAGAGGAATGGGAAGACTTCTGGTGGAATATACCATTACTTAGAAATAGGGCAATCTATGGCTTTTGTGAAATATCTCATAGCAGAGAGGAAGAAGAGAATTATTGACGGTCGAATTAACTGTCTTTTGAAGAAAAGATATATACGGTGTTGTTATAATGGCCTACTGAGAGTGAAAATAGAAGGAGAAAAAATATATAATTGTTTTACAACTAGAAGTCTGTCATACACAGAAAGAATGCTATTGGATGTTGAATAACTCATTGATAAGGCATGAGGGAGGGGCAAGTGGCCATTATTTTGGTAACCAAAGGCCAATTAATGGGCAGTGACTGGGTCTTATTTCCTTCTATACCTACAGCACCTAAGATGGTGCCTGGCCTTTGGCAGGCACTCAGGGAATGCTTATGGAGTAGATGAGTGAAAGAATGAATGAATGGAAGACACTTTACTTTTTCCTGAAAGTTTGGGTGACTGTTAAGGATATGAGGAAAGATTGCAGTTATGGCTGACTGTCTCCTCTGGAGTTAGCTGTCCAGATGTGGGTGGGGGTAGATTGCTATTCCCTGCCAATGGTGGTTGATGGGGTCAGCATGAGTGGCTTAAAAATGGGCAAAGTGGGTTGGTGGAAATTGGGGACAAAGAAGCTTATGAAGTCTTCTGGTGGGAAGAGCCCACCTGACTATGTGGGGAAGCCTCTCTTTGGGGAACAGGAATAGACTCCTTACCACTTCCCTCCTTATCCCTATTCTAGCCTCCACAGATGTCTCTCCTGCCCTCTGTGCCCTTTCCACGGGCTGGGATGTGTCCTGGATCCTGATGCTGTTGCTCACGGCAGGTCAGGGATTCACCATCCTGGCCCTCAGCATCATGCTCTGCAGACAGAGGGCCCAGGGTGCTCAGTGCAAAGGTAAGACCCTCTCTGCCAGAGGGAAGAAGAGAACATGTGGGTATGAGGCAGAGGTTTGGGCTCACATCTTGCCTCTATGCCCTATCTTCTCTTGGGGAGGAGGTTAGTGTAAGGACTATAGCTCTGAGTTATCTGGTGATTTCTCTGAGTTATCTGGTGATTTCTCTGCTGCACCCCATATGGCTCCTTCTTCCCAGATGCTTCGATTCCTCAGTTCAAGCCTGAAATCCAGGTCTATGAGAATATCCATTTGGCCCAACTCAGGTGAGGAACTCAAGGGGGTGAAGATTTAAATCCCAGAGGAAACTGGGGCCAGGGGGTATGGGGTCTGGGTTCCTGAGGAAGTGGAGAATGGAAGTACGCTTAGTCTGTCGTTGTGCTTCACAAACCCCACAGCCCACCTGCCCCCAAGATCAGATGATCTCCATGACATCTGCCGGAAGTGTGACCTGCTGTCTCTCCCACCATCTGGCACCTGAAGGATTCGCCTGAAAACCTTGGCAAGAGGGGAAGGGCTGAGAGTGCTACTTCACAGTGCAGCTCGGTCTCCAGCAGTCAAGCTTGGGGGTGGGGGGATGCGTGCACACATGTGCGCATTGCGGGGGAGGGTGCACTGAAGGAAAGTAGAAGCATTATTCTGTGATATTACCTGCAAGAAGGTGTGGTCTCCTGTTCCATAGCAGCCTGTGAGAGGCGGCTCTGAGCAACCTTGGGATTTGGGGGGATGGATGGGGTGGATGGCAGGGAGGGAAGAGAAGTAGAAGTGGGCAAAGAGGAGACAGAAGAACCCGGAGACTTGAGCAATTGTGGAGACTCAGTCTTGGAGACACCAAAGGACAAACCAATGGGAAGGGACCCGAAGTAGAGAAAGAGATGGGCAGAGCTAGACAACAGAAGCACTGCTGGATGCTGGATGGCTGAGAATGGAGAGAAGACTCGGGTGTCTCTAAATTAAGCCCAACCCCCCACCCTTGCCCCCCCCCCATCCCCACATCCCTCCCTGCCTAGTCTCATTCCCACAGAGAAGAAATTGAGGGAGAACAAGCACCTTTAATCAGACCTCAGACTTCCTCTCATGGACAGGGAGGGCACTGAGTCAGGATGGGGGTGGCTGTGCTCAGTCCTCACCCTTGAGCCAGCATCCTTATCCTAACACTTCGGGTGGTATCCGGAGCAGCGAGAGGCTTATCAACATCCTGACATCCTGGGAGCCCCAAGAATCACATGCTATCTCCCTGGGTAGAGGGAGTGTCCACAGGGTGGGTGGATTCCCCCCTGGGGTGTGTGCTGGGCTGTCTTAGAACCATGGACAAGTCTGGGCTGGTCAAGCGGGGGAGGGCACTGATGCTCCTAACTGCTCCATTCCCTGGTCTCAGGCAGGAAGGAGCTGGCTTCCCCACCACACCCTAACAAGCAACTCCACCAGACACCTTTTGTGTGCCTGCTCAAGCTTGGGCCTCACTGGAGAAAAGCTTTCTCGGAAGTGTCACCAAAAGCCTTCGTGCTACAATGGCTTAAACTAAGCTATTAGCAAGAAGGGGGACTCGATGACACAGACAGAGGATGAGGTGGGCCAGCAGCCCAACCCAACCCACCAAACAGCTCTAGTCTGCTTTTAGAGAACACACACACACACATACACACACAGTGCAGTGTCCTGGACTCCTAGATATCACCTTTTTACTGTTCATAGTTTATTGTTCACAGTTCCCCCAAGAACCTCCTTCCCAAGTTCCTGATCTGCCAAATCAATCTTGCCTAGTAAGACTGTCCTCCTTACCATATCTGGTGCCCCATCAATCCCCTTGCCTGAAACCCCAGCTCCATCAACACACCCGCCTTGCCCAAGACCTGGAGCTGAGATAGGGCATCAGCAGTGGGCATCTAGAAAAGATAAAAGACCTAGAACAGCTGTTCTTTATGAGGCAGAACTCTGGGCAGGTGCCTACAGGGGCTTAGAGCAGTGCCCGCAGGAACCAGGCCTCCGGAGGGTGTGTGGGAAGGTGTTAGGCCAGGGATCTGAGGTCTCTACAGAATCAGGTTCTTGGTTCTCAGATGCAAGTGTCTCCACGGGTGGTGATGATGGGGCCAGAGTTCTCCGTTGAAGGCTGCAGTTAGGCTTGAAGCTAGTGGAGGAGGCGGCCTCCCCAGGTGAAGCTGGTGGCGAGGAGGAGGAGCAGGGTAGTGAGGAGGGTTTTGGGGAGCCGCTGCAGCGTGGTGGCTGTGTTGCACAGGTCCTGCTCACAGCAGTGGTGTCGCAGAGTGTAGGAGCGCGACCAGTAGGTAGCGTGGCCTTGCAGAGGGCACTGGGCCCTTGGGAGGCAGCCTTTCCGTTCAATGATCTCATTCTGCTCTGTGGGATAAAGAGAATGCTAAGGCCTGGGCAGGAAGGAGGCAAGGGCTGTGGGGCAGCAGGAAAAACAGAATAAATGGATGGAGATGGGCCTGGAGAAGGGCCATTGGACCAGAGTCCTACCTGAGGTGCCAATACTGATGCCACAAGCTTCATCTTCCTGACACTCGGTGGGAACAGGGTAGCAGGGTTTGGCAAAGCTGCAGGTGTAACAGCGGAGCCGACCCCGGGTTGGGGGCGGGGGTGTGGTGAGACCTGTGGGGTCAGCAGAGATCAGGTGAGGTAAATGGGCTGCTGCGCTGAGAGGCTCCAGCCCTGGTACAGGATGGGGAGTCATGCAGAGAAGTGACACACAAAGTGGGGAGAAGGAAGTGGAAAGAAAGGAAGGGAGGGGGCAGACAGAAGTAGAAAAAGAGACGCAGGGAACGGAGGGGAAACAATGCAGGAAAAGAAAAAGACCCAGAGGCAAAGTGATCCAGAGGTTGTGAGAAATGCACAGATGGGACAGAAGCCATAAGACTCAGAGAGTGACACAGAAAGCCAGACAGGGGAAGGCGGGGTGGCAGTGAGGAAATTAAGCAGATGGTGCCACAGACAGAAGAGCAAATAAGAATTGACACTGACCACGGGGACCCCGGAGAAGCAAGATGTGAGACAAGGAACAGGGGCAATAGAGGACAGAGGCCTGTCATTATGCTACCAAGAAGAGAGAGAGTTATTCTCAAATGCCTTTGAAAAGAAACTTCTGGAGGTGCCCAGGTGGCTCAGTCCTTGAAGCGTCCACCTTCAGCTCAGGTCACAATCTCTGGGTGCAGCCCCAGTCCCTGCTCAGTGGGGAGCCTGCTGTTCCTGCTCGTCCCCACTCATGCCCTCTGTTGCTATCTCTGGCTCTCTCTCTCTCTCTCAAATAAATAAATAAAATTTAAAAAGAAAAGAAAAGAAAAAAGGAAAAGAAAAGAAAGAAAAGAAAAGAAAAGAAAAAAGTAACTTCTGATTCCACTTTCTCCTGGCCTGAGGCCATTCCCAGGAGCTCTCCTCTCAAAAGCCCAACTCTCCTCTCTGCATCTTCCCCACCTCTGCACACCGGCCCACCCTTACCCAGCGCCCCACAGAGGAAGAGGAGGCCCAGGAAGATGCTGGCAGTGCCCATGGCTGGCCCCAGGACTCAGGCGTCTGGAAGAATGGGATCTGCACCCCGAGATCCCGAGAGCTGGAGCATCTGAGCGAGTCAGGGAGGGACGAGTAAACAAACACACCTAGGGAGTTAATCTGGGGGGTGGAACCGGGACCAGATCCACCAGCCTGACGCAGCAGGGGCCCAGGGCCACCACTCCTGCGCCCCACATCTCTCACACCCTCCCCGCCCCCCCCCCCCCCCCCCCCCCCCCGCCCCCCGCCCCGCTTGAGTCGACTTGAGCCTCGGGTCTTCTCTGTTCTGTGCTTGTCACTTGCAGCTGCGTCTGCCGCTCTGGGTTCTGTCTGTCACCTTCCCCCGCACTCTTCTGCACCTCCCCTTGTCTCAAGCTGTTCTCTGCTCTGGCAGCTCAGCATCCTGTCTTTGTTTGCTCCATCTTTCTCCTCTCTGTGCTTTGGAGTCTCTCAAGGTCACCCTCCTAGAACTGGTCCAGCGCAGCATTTGAACATGGAATCAACAATCCCCTCTCCCACCCGCCCCTCCACCCAAAGCTCAGCTGCGTGAGCGGGACCCCACCCAGCTTCACATCCCTTTGATCCCTCCAAGCCTCAACTTTTGTACCCCATAATTATCTCTCCCAGATTTACTACTGTGGAGGAAGGAATTAATCACGGGTGGGGCCAGAGGGACAGATGCGTTTCCACTTGGGTGGGTGGGGGCGGTCAGAAAGACTAGGAAGGAATGCAGGGAAAAGATTTAGGAAGTGATAGAGATTCTGGAAAATTGGGGTTTAAGACATTGAGGAGGAGAGCCTGATCTGGAGAATCAGAGCAGGGGTGTACCAGGGGTTAAATAGGAGAGCGAGGAGACAAATATCCTTTTTTTTTTTTTTTTAAATCTCAGGACCTCTTTACACTCATAAAAATCACTGAAGACTGGGATCCTGGGTGGTGCAGCGGTTTAGTGCCTGCCTTTGGCCCAGGGTGTGATCCTGGAGACCCGGGATCGAGTCCCACGTCGGGCTCCTGGTGAATGGAGCCTGCTTCTCCCTCTGCCTATGTCTCTGCCTCTCTCTCACCGTGTGCCTATCATAAATAAAAAAAGAAAAAATGACTGAAGACCCAAAAGAGTTTTTCTTTGTGTGAGTTAATATAGGCATTTACTATAGTATTTACTAGATTTGAAATCCAAACAGAGGATTTTAAATTGGTTTATTTAAAAATAAAAATAATAAACCTATTACGTGTTAACAAAATATGGTTTGCGAAGTCATTTCTTTCCCCACAACACAGAAAAGGAGTATCGCTCTACACTTTGGGGAATTACATAAAAGTCAGGCTTAATAGAAGATGACTGGACTTTCACATCTGCTTCTTGGCTCAGTCTCTTGGGATATGTTGTTTTGGTTGAAGTACACAGAGAAAATCAACCGCGTATAGATATGTAGTTGGAAAAGGAAGACCAGGGAGGACCCTCTGAAAGCGTCTAGGGCCAGGAATTCTGGGTGACAGCTCTACAGCCGCTGCTGCGGACTTCAGAAAACACTGAAGGCTCTTAATCTCACAGGGCCCCTCCCTGTCCCCACTGGGGCCCAAGTGCCTGCTGGGGGAGATTCTTTCCTCCCTTTTTATTGCCCTATAAAGCCCAAGGCAAGGGGATATAAAGCTGGCAGTCAGGGCCAGGGGAGGGGGGCAGGAGAGAGAGATGATACTAAAGCAGGCAGACACAATGAACTCCCTACTCATGGGGGTCCTGCTCAGCACTCTGTTGGGGTCTACCCTGGGTAAGGAGGCAGCCAAGGCCTGTTGCCCTCTGCCAACTGGCTCCCTATCAGTCCAGGTCAAGCACCTCTTCTCTCCTGCCAGGAAACCACATGCGGTGCTATGAATGCAGAGGAGACCCCAGCAGCTCCTGCAAAGAAACAGTGGCCACCTGCGGGGAGGGGAAACGCTGTGGATTCCTGGAGCGCAAACCCCAACCAGGCCTGGGACAGAGCAAGCTGTCTAGAAACCGTGAGTCCTCAGTTTCTCCGTCTTCTCTTAGCCCTTCCCTGCCTCCAGCTTCTACTTCCATCTTTCTGGTGTCCAGAACCTTCCAGTCCCAGTCTGGCTCTGGACAGATGGTCCCACGGCAGAGTAGAGGAATCTGAGGCCTCTTCTGGCTCTGGCACTCTTAGCAGCCCATGGTCCTTGCACTCCCACCTCCTCCGCTTCACTCTCCAGGGTCTCATAAGGCCATTCACTCATAAGGGGTTGAAAAAGTTCTGTCCTTTGAAGGCAGGGACCAAAATATATTTTTTAAAAGATTTTATTTATTTATTCATGAAAGACAGAAAGAGAGAGGCAGAGACACAGGCAGAGGGAGAGGCAGGCTCCATGCAGGGAGCCCAATGTAGGACTCAATCCTGGATCTCCGGGATCACGCCCTGAGCCCGAGGCAGAGGCTCAACTGCTAAGCCCCCCGGGGAACCTGGGACCAAAATATTAAACCAAACTTGCATACATTAGCTAAGAACCAGTGTGTTGTGTGTGTGTGTGTGTATGTGTGTGTATGCATGCGTGATTCTGAAATAATTTCTGATTGACAGAAAAGTTGCAAAAATAGTAGAATTCCTGTATATCTTTCACCTCCCTTCCTCTAGCGTTAACATGTAATATAACCATAGTATGATCATCAGAATCAGAAAATAACACTGGTACAATACTACTAACGAGAGGTGCCTGGGTGGCTCAGTCGGTTAAGCATCCAACTCTTGATTTCGGCTCAGGTATGATCTCAGGGTTGTGAGAGCAAACTCTAAATGGAGTTCCGTGCTCAGCAGGGAGACTGCTTGAGGATTCTCTCCCTCTCCTTCTGCCCCTCCTCCTGCTCTCTCTTTCTTTCTCTCTCTCTCAAATATATAAATAAATATTTAAAAAAATACTACTAACTAATCTACAGACCTTATTCAGTTTAGCTAGCTGTTCTAATTATGTCTTTTTGTCTAGTCCTGTATCCAAACCAAATGAGAGTTCATCCACCCGATGTGCACAAGCCAATAAAAAACAACATCGGGCTTTTTTTTTTTTTAAGATTTTATTTATTTATTCATGACAGATAGAGAGAGAGGCAGAGACACAGGCAGAGGAAGAAGCAGGCTCCGTGCAGGGAGCCCGATGTGGGACTCGATCCCGGGTCTCCAGGATCACGTCCTGGACCGAAGGCGGTGCTAAACCACTGAGCCACCCGGGCTGCCCAACATCGGGCTTTTGCAGTAAAGAAAAGCTATTTCTTGGTGTGGTACCAACAAGGAAATAGGGAGCTAGTGCTCAAAACTCCCACCCCCACCACCTGACAGCTTGCAAGTGAGAGTTTTTGAGGGCAAAATTGGGGATAGTGGTCTTCTGAGCAGGTGGACACTATCGATTGGAGGCCCATAAGGTCATGCTAGCAGGTGTTCTGGTGCCACTGCGTCTGCTCCCCCAGAGGTCTTTTCCATCTCCAGAGACTTGGAATCTAAAGAAATGTCTTCATTCTTCATGTTAGAGATCTCATCAGGTACATCTTTTTTTTTTTAATTTTTATTTATTTATGATAGTCACACACACACACACACACAGAGGCAGAGACACAGGCAGAGGGAGAAGCAGGCTCCATGCACCGGGAACCCGCCGTGGGATTCGATCCCGGGTCTCCAGGATCGCGCCCTGGGCCAAAGGCAGGCGCCAAACCGCTGTGCCACCCAGGGATCCCTCATTAGGTACATCTAATGATTATCTCTTTAGGATAGTGCTGATTAATTACGTGTCCTGCAGGTTCCTTTGAGTGATAAGCAAGCATCCCTATTCGCTGAGCCTAGGCCTACATGTTCCTTGGCCCACCCGGCTGCACCTGTGCCTGCAGGTGATGGGACCTGTAGTGTTCCTTTTTCCACCTGAACTGACAAGAGGGACATCGGCTTCGGTCCAGGACCTAAACCAGGATCCCACAATTGCATTTTTTTTTATTTTTAAAAGATTTTATTTATTTATTCATGAGAGACACAGAGAGAAGGCAGAGACATAGGCAGAGGGAGAAGCAGTCTCCCTGTGAGGAACCCGATACAGGACTCGATCCTAGTACCCCGGGATCATGACCTGAGCCAAAGGCAGATGTTCAACCACTGAGCCACCCAGGTGTCCCCTGCAATTGCATTTAGGTCTCATGTCTTCTTAGTCTCCTCCAATCTGGGACAGTCCTGCATCTCTGTCTTCCATGACCTTGACATTTTTCAAGAGTCCCCTTAAGTTATTTTAGAGACCATCCCTCAATTTAGGTTTATCTAATATTTTCTCATAATTATATTACAGTCATGGAATTTTTTTTTTAACCAGAACACCACAAAAGGAGAGCTTGGTTCTTTTCAGTGCATTGAATCAGAGGGCTCATATTTTTTAAGTTAATCTTGGTCACTTGGTTTCATGGAGGTGGTTTTCTGAGGGGTGCAGAGAATCCATGTGGGCTCCTTGAAGTACATCTGCTCTGTCCTAGAAGGCAAGTCCTCCAGCCAAGAATCCAACACCCCAGTCTTGTTTTCTCTCTTAGCCTCGATAACCTTGATTCATCACTATCCAGCCTGCGTGGCAGCCCATCATTGCAATCAAGTGGAAACCGAGTTGGTGGGAGACGTGACTTACACAACCCACAGGGACTGCTGCGTCGGAGATCTGTGCAACAGTGCCATGGCAAGAATGGTGGCCCCACCACGATTTGTGGCTGCAGCAGCCACTGCCCTGGCCTGGCTCCTGCCAGCACTGTGGAGAGGCTAGTAGGCTGTGGGGAGGGTGGGCGGGAGGAGTAAGGGAACAAAGGAGATCTGAGGTGAGAAGACAAACACCCCTCTGTGAGCCATTAAAATCTGTCTGCCACTTTAGCACTGACTGGAAAGTGCCATCTCTCTTTTGTTGATGGGAGTATTGCAGGAGAATTATGGGGACACCCATGCTCTATTTACCAAGTATCCATGGACTTTGTTCCAATAGTGTTCTCCTTGACCAATGAAACCCCAAAGAACAATGGAGAATCTGCCCCAAGTGACTCCTGGATCCTACTGCTAGGGAAAATCTTCCTTAGCAGTGAAGACCACTGAGGGGAGTAGGTTCTGGGCTGAGTGGGGGTCACCAGGAATCAAAGAACCTTGTTGGGTCTGTTCCTCCTACTCGCATTTGCAATTCGGTTCCTGATGTGACCCTATAGGATTGGGAAAGGAAAGGAAAGCACTGAGATAGGCCGGTTGCTTGGTGCCCTGTTTAGCAACCTGGCCAAGAGAGGCCCTTGTCTCAAACATGAAGGACTGGGACTCAGCCCAAGCATATCCTTTCTGGGGGGGACCCTCAAGCCAGGCTGCACCTCCTTCTTGGCAGTACATCAGAGGTGTGGCCTAAATTTGGGATAAGGATTGTTGCTCCAAACACTGGGACCTGTGTGCCATCCCCAGACTCCCCAGACTCAGGAAGGAAGGATGGAGGCCTGAAAAACCCGTTTCTCTATTTGCCCCAACCCAGCCTCCCAGGGAAACTCCCTGGAGGATTCTTGGGGGTGGGCAGGAACCGAGAGTGTTATTTCCTGAGAGGGAGCTTCTGACAACAGGCCTTTTGACAATAAACACACAATTTATCAGACACAGACATTTATTACTCAAAATGGAAAGAGGTGAGCATGAGGATGAGGTACGTACGGGGACCAGGGTTTAGGGAATCAAACCCATACAGTGAGGTCATCGGGTCCTTCCTGGGAGCCTTTGCGGGGGACAGGACAGAAGCCCCATTTCAGGCCCAGATCCCCATCCCTCCCCTAGTCGGCATGGTGGAGTGTAGGAGGCAAAGCAAGGAGCTCTTCTGGCGACCAGTGGGAGATCTGGAATGGTCTGGAGGGATATGGGAAGGGATTCAGGAAAAGCTGAATGGAGTATGGAAGGTGGAAGGATGGGTGAGGAACCCACTGTTTAATTAAAGAAATGTGAAGAGCCTGGAGAAATGCTTTTCTGAGCAAAGGGAGTTAAGGAGAGACGAGTATGGGGAACCTGGGGACAGGGAGACTCGGCTAAGCTCAAGCTAGCCGAGAAGGGGCAGCCAGGGAGTGAGTCTTAGTGCAGCAGCCAGAGGCCAAGGCCAGCCAAAGAGGTGAGGAGGACAAGGGTCAGGGCCGGGGTGGGCCGAGGGGCTGGGCTATTGCAGTTGTCCTTGCTGCAACAGGTGGTATTATAGATCAGACCCAGCTTGTGGTTGGTTTGGTTGAAGGTCTCCCGACAAGGCTCTTCTGGTGTGCCACATCGAAGGTTGGAGAAAACCCACATCTTACCTGAGGGCAGGAGAGGGCCGTGGGGTCAGCTGGGACGGGTGCCCGCTGTGCCTGTGTCCACCTCTCCTCCTCAGGCACCCATCCAGGCTTCCTTTCCGACTTTGCCGGGGCCCTCCCCTCTTTATCTCTTCTCAGTAAGTCTGACTGTCTGCCTGCACTTCCTTCCCCACCCCCTCACCCCAGTCTTGGTCCTAGGACTCGCTGGCTGTGAGGCCTTGGACTTGTTACTGTCTCTTTCTGAGGCTGTATCCTCAGTATAACAAAAGCACGCACATTCACAGGGTTCTCGTGAGCATGAAGTGAAGCAATCCACATAAAGTCATAGAAAGGTGCCTGATACGTAAGAATCTTTGGCCAAATGTCATCATTGCTGTGACTGTCATCATTGCAGTGACCATCTCAGTCTGAGCCACAGTTGGGCCCCAGCCCTTGCCATAGTGTCCCACCAGCCCCCTCTCCCCACTACAGAGGAAGATGTTACCGAGGTACACATTTGTTGTCAGGCACTGTTGTCCCGGTTCCAGGCGACAGGACTGCCGGTCCACACAGCCCAGCACAGGGACTTTGTAGCAGGAGTGACAGCGAATGTCAGCTGGGAAGACACAAGTCAGGCTGAGGTGATGGGGAATCTGACTCACCTGGACACCAGCCAAGCTGGGGGGTAGGTGGACAAGAGCCAATCAAGTAGGTGTTCTGACTTGGTTGCTTTGCTGGTGACAGAGCAGGTAAGTGCAGCAGAAAAAGTGGAAGTAGGTGAGGGTGGAGTCATTACTCTGTGAATACCTACACCCTAAATATCATCTTTTACCCCACCCCATTTGGGGATGAGTCAAGAGGGACAGAGATACCAACAAAAACATGGGGCTAGGGATAGATGGAATGTGGGGATACTGTGGGCAAGGAAGGAGGTGCGGGAAAAGATAAAGGAATTCAGAAAATGTCACAGATGGAAACTTCAAATTAGAAGAAATACTACAAATAGAAATCATGGTTGTTGGGGTTCCTGGGTGGCTCAGTCTGATAAGCGTCTGCCTTTGGCTCAGGTCATGACCGCAGGGTCCTCAGGTCCCATTGAGCCCCATGTCGAGCCCCACATCGAGGAATGGATGTGCCCACTTGTGCTCTCTCAGATAAATAAAATATAAAAATATTTAATTTATTTATTCATGAGAGACACAGAGAGAGAGGCAGAGACACAGGCAGAGGGAGAAGCAGGCTCCATGCAGGGAGCCTGATGTGGGACTTGATCCCAGGACCCCGGGATGACGCCCTGAGCCGAAGGTAGATGTTCAACCACTGAGCCACCCAGGAGTCCCTAAATAAATAAAATCTTTTTTTTTTTATAGAACTGCCATATATTTATTTATTTATTTATTTTTAAATTTTTATTTATTTATGATAGTCACACAGAGAGAGAGAGAGAGAGAGAGGCAGAGACACAGGCAGAGGGAGAAGCAGGCTCCATGCACCGGGAGCCCGATGTAGGATTTGATCCCGGGTCTCCAGGATCGCGCCCTGGGCCAAAGGCAGGCGCCAAACCGCTGTGCCACCCAGGGATCCCTAAATAAATAAAATCTTTAAAAAACGATAAAATAAAAATCATTGTTGCAACATTGCATGAATGGCTTGGAACTTGAGGCAGGCAAGAAAGCCACCTGTGGCAGGCTTTAGCAATTTACTCTCATCACCTGGAACCACCATGATGTGGGAAGAGGAACCAGACCTGAGTGAGTGGGATCCTCTCACTCTGGCAACTCTCAGACAGAAAAGAATAACATCTGGGAAGCAGGTCATCAGATGCTGTGTGAGCACCTCACCAGAATGGAGACAGTGGATGCAGAAAGTGTTACCCTCCAAGTTCCCACCTCAGCTTATTCCAGGTTTGAGTGAGCAAAGTTTGGTGAAGGAGGGGTTCAGTCCAAGGGTAGAGCAACCTGGTGACTGTACCTCTGTGAAACAAATCCACTTCATCCTGGGGGCGGGCAGCCCTGGCATTCCCTCCCTAGAAGGCTGGGATATCTCCCTAGTTCCCCAGGAGGTTCTAGGAGATCACTGGGAACCTCTAGAAAGCTTGTGTCCCTGCAGATACCCGGGAAGAGCAGGGGTGAGCTAGTAAAGGCCACTGCTTGAAGGGCTGAGAATAGAATATGAAAGAGTAGGTGGGGAGGGTGGGGCGCACAAGAAGCTCCAGGCTGGATGCCTAGGTTTCTGAGAGAGCTCTGCTGAGCGCAGGTGGTGAGAGGAGAAAGCAGTAAGCTGGGCCCCAAAGAGTTTGGTAGTGGAGTGGGGGACAGGGGATCTGGAGCCCTGGCAGGTTAGAAGAGTGGATCTTGGAGGTGGGCAGAAGTGTGAGACATGAGTCCTCGAGAAATGGAGCCAGGACCGTGTCACAAGGAGGTCTGGTTCTGGAGGCACAGGAGAGCTGCCGCATTTGGGACTAGGGGTGCTTGGGATCCTGAGCAGTAGGCAATGGAGGGCAGTGGAGGGGGCAAGGTGCAGCAGTCCCTGGGGGCCCCCCAGTGCTCACCTGAGACCCAGCAGAGCAGAGCAGACAGGGTGAGCAGCAGAAGACCTTTCATGATGAGGGTCCCGAGAATGGTAGTGAGGGCAGCAGTGGACAGAGGTTTTCGGGCACCCAGCTCCCGCTCCCAGGCGGGCGTTGTGAGGCCTTTTTAGAATTTATAATCCCAATGGTCCCTCCCTTCCCTGCCCCTGGTGGCCCCTCCTTCCCCATTTACACAGAGATGACCAGGGATGGGGAGGGACTAAACTGAACTGGGTGAGGGAGTAGGGATAGGAGAGAGAGAGAGTGGAGGGTAGGTACACTCGCGGCCAACTCCATCTTGGTTCTTGGTTTCAGGCCAAGACACCCCTCCCAGTTCCCAGCTGACATCCCTGCTGGCCCAGTCCTCTGAAAAGGCATCATCAAGGCCCCTGTGATGTTACACTGGCTGTGGGCACAAGGCCTGCTGGACCCTGGGAAATGGACAATGGGGTGAAGCCCACACTAACTGCTAAGTTTGGGTCCCTGGGGGGCATTGGTAGGGGCTCCTGAGCAGAAACTTAGGATAGAAGAGGCCAACTTAATCTGTATTCAGCCCTGACATGGTCTTCCCAACTACTGCTCAGCCACAGAATGAAGGACAAAGGGTTTGTGATGTCACCAAGGGCTCCTGTGATATCACAACAGCAGAGGCATAGGCTGGAGCTGCCCACTGAAGCGCTGTCTCAGGCCCTTAGAAGGTTCTTAGAACTTGCCCTGGCTAAACTAAGGCCTGGCCTGGCCTGCTTTAGTTCAGTGAGGGCCAATGAAGTCCAGGGTGGGGCATATGCACCTGCTCCAGGGCGCTTCCCAAATCAAACCCTGCCAGTCTGGGTGGGGACACCATTGGCCAGGAGGGACAGCATGGGCATAGAGAGATGAAGTAGAAGCTAAAATAAGAATAGAAATTATAATGATCATAATAGTGATGAGCACTGAGTGAGTGCTCCTGTGTGTCAGCCATTGTTCTAGGCATTTTAGGTGTATTCCTTTTTTAAAAAAATTTCTCAATACTCTGTGACATAGGTGCTTTTATCCCTGTTTTATAGATGAACCAACAGGCCCAGAGAAGTTAAGCAACTTGTCAACATCACTGGCTGGTAGATGGTGAAGGCAGGTCTTTTTTTTTTTTAAGATATTATCTTAAATAATAAGATAATTTTTATATTTTTATAAATATTATTTATAATATAAATAATAATATAATATAATGATAATATAATATAAATATATAAAATAATATATAATATAATATTTTATATTATATTATTTAATATTAAGATATTTTTAAAGATATTATCTTATTATCTTTTTTTAAGATATTATCTCGTGATTAAATAATCACGAGAGAGAGAGAGAGAGAGAGAGAGAGGCAGAGACACAGGCAGAGGGAGAAGCAGGCTCCACGCAGGGAGCCCAACATGGGATTCCATCTGGGACCCCAGGATCACACCCTGGGCCGAAGGCAGGTGACCGCTGAGTCACCAAGGGATCCCCTGAAGGCAGATTTTGAACTCAGACCTCCAGGATGTTCTAGGCCACTGCTACTCTGCCTGCGGGGGCGGGGGGGGGGGGGCAGGAGTGCGGGGGGGGGGGGGGGGGGTAAAGTATTCGAAAGTGCTTCTGTAACCAGTCTGAGCACCACTTTCAACTGAGTATGGTTTGAGGGCTGTGAGCGATCCTGCAAGGACTCCCAGAAGGATCCTGGCAGCTGGGAGCCCCGCCCTGCTGTTATCAGAGCCCCCAGACCCGCAGGCCTCCCCACAACTCCCCCTAGTTTCCCTCCGGTCTCCTCCTCCACTGATCCACTCACCTTCTCTCACCACCACACCCAGGCCATGGCCTTGGTTCTGCAGCTGCTGCTGTTGCTGCTGTTGAGGGTCCAGGGGGACCCCGGGGGTAAGCCATCCTGCCCCAGGAAAGTTGGGATGGGCTCGAGGGAAGACTTGGGGTGGGGGGGCGGTGATGAGTGTGGTTAGATCCCGGCTGGCAGGAGTGCAGAGGAGAGGAGATGAGAGAGAGAGGACGTGGGAGTGGGCTTTGTCCGGCCCTGCAGACTCGCCCTAACTCCTGCCCCCTCCAACTCCAGCCTCACTGGACGGCCGCCCTGGAGACCGAGTGAATTTCTCCTGCGTAGGCGTCTCGCATCCCATCCGCTGGGCCTGGGCGCCCAGCTTCCCTGCCTGCAAGGGCCTGTCCAAGGGACGCCGTCCAATCCTGTGGGCCTCATCGAGCGGGACCCCCACTGTGTCTCCCATCCAGCCATTTGCTGGTCGCCTACGTGCCCTGGACCCTGGTATCCGGTGGCTAGAGCTGCTCCTGAGCGCGGGGGACTCAGGCACCTTTTTCTGCAGGGGCCGCCACGAGGAAGAGAGCCGCACGGTGCTTCACGTGCTAGGGGACCGGGCAGATTGCAAGGCTCCAGACCACGGTAGGTCCAGGGCTCGGCGCTCCGGACTTAACTCGGACACACGCCCTCGTGGGCAGAGGCCTTGGCTGGACTGCTAGTTGTCTGCCCTCGCACCCCCCACCTCGGCATCCACCACCACCCCTTCCTCCGTTCCCCCAGGGTCCGTGTATCCCCAACTCCTGATCCCCCTGCTGGGCGCTGGGCTGGTGCTGGGACTCGGGGCGCTGGGCGTGGTCTGGTGGTGGCGCAGGTGAGCACCATGGGCGGGCCTGGTTACACGGGCCGGGTCCGCGGGAGGGGCAGGACCAGGGCCTCCGTGGGCCGCAGCTGGACCGAGAGCCCTGCCCGGCCTAGAGGGGAATGGGCGAGGTCAGCGCTTGGGCGGAGGCCGGGGGCGGGTAGGTGGAGCCGCGGCTAGGGATGCGAAGCGGGAGCCCGAGCCGGGTCAGAGCGGGGGCGGAACTGTCTGTGGGGGTGGAGCCTAAACTGTGTGCGGATCTGAGCCTTGGAGTTGCTGGGTTGCTGCTGGAGGGCGAGAGACAAAACTGGTGGCCCTCAGAGACTTATACATCCGTTACAGACGATCACCTCCGCAACCGCCTCGACCACTCCCCAGATTTGGTGAGACTAACTCCACCCCATTTTCCTTCTTCCACTCCCACACCTCCCACCTCCCAATTCACGGAGTCTGAGCCCTTGCTGGGAGCAGTGTTGGTCACTTTCTCTCAATTCTTCAGCTCTGTCTCCCCCATATAGAGCCACTAGTGAAAGTCGACTCCCAGCGGCCAGTAAAGGAGGAGGAGCCTAAGATGGCAGGGGACCTGGACCAGGAGCCGGTAAGAGCCTGGGGATTGGAAGGGGGGCGGCCAGAATCCCCAAGAGCAGTGGACCAAGAAGGACAGAGTCCTGTATCTCCCAGCGAGTCGGACTTCTGAGACCCCCCTGCCTCCCTCCCCACCTTTCAGAGCCTGCTCTACGCAGACCTGGACCATTCGGCCCTCAGAAGGCCGCTACGGTTGTCGCCAGTGGTTCCTGCTGATGCCTCCACCATCTATGCAGTTGTAGTTTGAAGGGAAGCCCTTATTGTAAACCTCACAAGCTGGAGGTTCTCCACAACTCCCAGCCCCTTCCTGGTCCCTCACCTGGAAAAGGAATGCACCGTGAGATAGAACTGAGCACTAGCTTGAGTCAGGAACCCTGAGTTCTAGGCTATCTCTCTGCCACTGATCTTGCTCCTTCAGTTACCTCATCTCTCCTATAACCTTCACGTCTCCTTCACTACCAGTGCCCTCTCTAAACCTGATCAAGCCCTGTCTCCCCATAAGATATCAACAAGTTCTAGATGTCCTGTTTCTTCCCTTCCCTCCAGTCCAGCTCTTTGAGCCAGAAGCCTACACCTTTTCTTCCCCTTCACTCCACTCCCACTGCTCACCTCTTCTTCCCCTTCACTCCACTCCCCCTGAGGTTGCCAGTCAGGCCCTAATGGTCACACCCAGTAGATTTATGGGCTTGGTCTTCGATTATTTTCTTCTTTAAGCTGTTTTTCTTTAATGCTGGTGTCTTCCTTTTTTTTTTTTAATTTTTATTTATTTATGATAGTCACAGAGAGAGAGAGAGAGAGAGGCAGAGACACAGGCAGAGGGAGAAGCAGGCTCCATGCACCGGGAGCCCGATGTGGGACTCGATCCCGGGTCTCCAGGATCGCGCCCTGGGCCAAAGGCAGGCACCAAACCGCTGTGCCACCCAGGGATCCCTGGTGTCTTCCTTTTGGACTCTTCTTCCTCGCTCCCTACCGCCTTGCTATTCTCCACCATTCTAGGTTTGTCCTTTCCTTTATCTGACTTCCTCTCTCCTGGGAACCTGTCATCCACAGCCAGTCCTCAGCCCTTACCTCTGCAAACAACCCTCTGAATTCTCTCCAGCTCAGATCTCGAGTAATGGGATTTCCCATCTATCCCTGGGACATCCCTGCCTAGTAAGCAGTAGGCATTTTGCACACAGCATTGTCACTCACTTAATCCTCCTCTGCATTCTCCCTTAATCAACCAGTTGCCTAAGCCAGAAACTGGGAGTCATGTAGACCTCCTTCTGCTCACTCCCACACAATGAACCAAGTCCTGTCTTTCTATTTTAGCATCTCTGTGAAATCCATACCCTTCTTCACACCAATTCAGGTGGCTGCCACCTGAATATACTCTCCTCATTTCTTCCCTGGGTTACTCATTGCCTCACCTCATCTTCTTGTCCGTGCCCTCCTCCCTGAAGCCAGAGAGATCCTCCCCAAATGTTAACCTTCTCACAGCCTGTATTCCAGAGCTGTGGTATTTCTTCAGCTCGGGACCCATGGGCCTTGGCTTTGGGTACAAGGTGCTGGCAGCACTCTCCCTACTCTCCAGGCTTGCTTTGTCACTCCACGTTCACAGAACATGCCAACTTTGGAGTGATTCTCCCCAGCCTCCAAATATGCCTTTAACACAGTGCAAGTCCTTCTTCCTGGATCACCCTTTTTCCTCCTCCCCACTACCGTCCTGGCCAATTCTTCATCCCCAGGACTCAGATGAAATATAGCCGTTTCTGGGAAGGCATTCCTGATCCTCTTTGCCTACCCCTGCATATATTTTGATGCTGTAGGAAGTCTCCTTATTCATCTCATAGCAACACCCTGTGAATTGTTCTAGCACAACCTGTATTTCAATTTCAATGTACTGTTGAGTTCCCTGATATCAAGAGACTGACTCTTTTTTTATATTACTGCTAAGCCTCAGTGAATGAAAATCCAGGAGCCCTGGAAGCGACACTTCTTCCTCTGTATTCACTAGGGGTGGGTTGGTAATCTCGCAGCCTCTGAAACATCTGACATTTAGATAAATTGAGTGATCTGCCCATAATCTTTTTACCTTGTATATGCTCCCCACAATAGAAATTCTATCCTGCCCATCTTGTGCCCAAACACCTGATAGGGCTGGCCAATGAGTCAGGAAGTACTTAATAAGGGTTTGATGAATGAAAGAGACCTCTTTCCCAAACACTAACCTCAACCTCCGATTTCAGCCTTGCCCCTATCCCTCTGCTCCAGTAAGACACCAGCCACATCCCAGTCTAAAAGGTCAGTTGTTTTATTAGTTCTAAGGAAGAGGACTCACCCAGTGGACTCTATTCCTTTTTCCCACACTAAGCCCTCCCTCCCCCAATCCTGGGGCCCTCTCCCCACTACTACCTATTCCCTGTCTTCTATATAAGCTTCCTTCCCCTTCTACTCCCTCTGCTGCCCTACCCATGGCCAGCCAGGACCCTGAGGCCAGGCCCTCAGCTGTGGGGGCGTGTGCTGAGCACCAGGCAAAGGGAGCTAAGACCGGCGCCTGCCTTCTCCAGTTCTGAGCAGGACACAGGTACCAGGGTGACATCAGAGAGCTTCTGCAGTGCCTGCAGGGAGGACACGAAGTGAGAAGAGGGGAGTAAGGACCTGAGGCCACAGCCAGGCCCTTTTTCTAGCCAGCTGGGAGTGGCACCACCCAAGCTTCTAGAGAAGGTACCCCTTCTTCCTCCCACTAGGAAGGCCTAAGACTTCTTTCTCTGATTGTTGTTGTTGGTGGAGCTCCTGCCTTCCCTCACCTCTTGGCTATTGGGCAGGTCCCCACCTCCACGGTGCAGCAGGAAAGGGGGCACACCAGGCAGTCCTGGACGTAGAAAGAGACAGTCAGCAGCCGCGTCATCTGGGAGGGTCAGGGACGCATAGGGGTGGTCTGTCAACACTGCCATCGCCTGAGGGAGAGGAAGGAGGAAGTAGTCAAGTCTAACAGCCTTTCCACAACCAAGTCTGATGGCCCTACCACCATTAAGGGCTGGGGACACATTTACATTTGTTGCATAATAATGAGCACAAGCATTTGCCCTCAGTTTGTGTCAGGCACTGCTCTTAGTGACAAAGGTCTTAGTAACCTTTGTTAAGTTCCGACCTGGACTCACATGCAGTTCTTTCTACCTGCAACCCTCTTGTCCCCTTCCCCAGCCCACACGGGTCAATCTCATCCATCCTTTGTCATAGCTTAGACGGCCCGTTTGGGAAGTTTCTTTCTTTTTTTTTTAATTTTTATTTATTTATTTATTTATGATAGTCACAGAGAGAGAGAGAGAGGCAGAGACACAGGCAGAGGGAGAAGCAGGCTCCATGCATCGGGAGCCTGATGTGGGATTCGATCCCGGGTCTCCAGGATCGTGCCCTGGGCCAAAGGCAGGCACCAAACCGCTGCGCCACCCAGGGATCCCCCTATTTATGATCCCCCTATTTATGATAGTCATACAGAGAGAGAGAGAGAGAGGCAAAGACACAGGCAGAGGGAGAAGCAGGCTCCATGCAGGGATGCCCGACATGGGGTTCGATCCCGGGTCTCCAGGATCAGGCCCTGGGCCAAAGGCAGGCGCCAAACCGCTGCGCCACCCAGGGATCCCGGGAAGTTTCTTGAAACTCGGGAAGATGATGGTAATCGACTGTACTCCCTGTCTCTGTCCTTAGTAGCGTCTTGCTTTCTGATGCGTTTTCACACTAGGTGGACGGCTCCGTGAGGGCAGGGGTTGAAGTTAATTCCCCAAACCTCCCAGCTCTCCGCATCCCCCAACCCCCAGAAGCCAAGCCTACTTGTTGGCCGCGCCCACCCAGCCCCGCCCCTCCTCACCCTGACAGCCTTTTGGGCCGCGTCGCTGCTACCGGCCACCACAGTTCGGGGCCCCCCCATGCCGCAGAGGCTGCGGAGGTGGCAGGGGCTCGAGACCGGCACAGTGGAGACAGCGAAGTCCTAGGGGCAACAAAAGAAAGTATTTGACGCGGGAGGGGTGAGGGGATTCCCGCGTTTGCTCGGGGCTTCTCCCTCTTCGGCGCTGCCCCCCTGCCCACCCCCCCAGCCCACCCACCCCCGCTTCCCCAGCGCGAAGCCTGTCCCGCTCCTCACCCGGAACGTGTCTGCCACGATCTCAGCTCCTCGGTGGTTGGTCCACTTGGAGAGGCCTACGAAGAACTCCCGGCCTGAGCCCAGGGAGGCCGTGGAGGTTTGAGAACCACAGTGAGTTGAACAAGGCCCCACCTGACTCAGACTCCCCAACTCTGCTTCCCAGCGCCAAGCCCCAGGGATGCAGGCACCTAAGCCTCACCGGTAAAGAGAACATCAGTGCCATCCAGAGTCGCATTCTCATCCCCCATCTCCACAATCCGGAGCCCAAGGTCCTGAAGGGCTTTGCGGACTCCATCGACCTTAGGGCAGGAAAGAGGGCGCGGGGCACAGACATTCCCACCCACAATTCGTAAGGCCCCGCAAGCCCAGCTCCTCCTTTCCCTTTATCCCGCCCCCCCCCTCACCTCCGGCCTGCGGGCGGGGCTCCAGGGCCGCGTGATTAGGGCCGTGTCCCCTTGGATCACGGCGGTGTCACCAAGCAGCGGTCCCAGCGGCAGCGACTCTTCAGGAGGCAGTTCTAACAGCTGCAGCCCCAATCGCTGCCTCAGTTTACCCCCCAGCACCCCGTGCTCCCTCTGAGCTTTAGCCAGGTCCAGAGCCGGGAGGCCAGCCCCCGCACCTTCCCCCGAAGCCAGGCTCTCCGGGACCCCCCGGATCAGGGCATGGGAGCAGCGGCCCAGCCCCTCCCCTGGCGTCCCCATCCCATCCACACAGTCTCCCCCTCCGGCCACGCTGATTTCTTTAGTTTTCTCTTTTACTTCACCTGTCTGGGAGAAAAGACAGAAAGGGGAGGAGGCAGAGAAAGAGACATGCACAGAAGGATATCGGGGGATGGTTAAGAGCGCCTGGGTCTTCTTCTGCCACCTCCGGGCGCCCCTCCCACTTTACCCCACCCCCTCCAGACCTTCCTTTCCTGCCGACCCCATTCCACCCCGCACCCTTCTGGGTCGGCTTCTTTGGATGTAGTCTGAGGAACAAGATCGGGACCCCTAATCTTCAAAACACCTGTTGCCCCCTGTTCGGGGGCTTCGCAAGGTCCCTGCTAGGCGCCCCTCTTGGCAGCCGCTAGGATGCGCTCACTCCCCAAAAATGCAACGGCCCCGCCCCCTTAACCCTTAGCTGCTCGCTGCTGTAGGGACCTGAAGTGTGGCGAGGGACCCGAAGGGGTTATGGGCCAGGAGGAGACAGCTGCGGAGAGGGTCGGGGTCTGGAAGATGGAAGTCCTGAACGCCCGAACCGGAGAGGCAGAGAGGGGCAACGAGGAATTAGAATCTAAGGAGTTAAATATCCTCTCTCCACCCCGGCCGGCCGTGCTGCCTCTAGCGCGACCCAGTATAAACCAGACCGAGTCCCGGAGGACTGGGAGAGGTCTAAAACGAAATCCAAGGGGCGGGGAAACCGGGGGCGTGGTCCCAGGGAGCGGGCGCCACTCCCGGCTCCAGGACCCGGTCTCCTGGTTCATCTTCCCCAAAGTCTACCCCGCTCAGCTCCGCACCCAGATTTTGGCCTCCTGCACTCTTGTCCACCGCGGGCACGGGCTCGGCACCCTCAAACTCCAGCCCTCCACACGGTCCAGGGGACATCTCCAATCCCTAGACTTACCTCCCGCGGCTACCGGGACTCCTGCGCTCTGTGATCTTGGCTGGGCCCCACCCCCCTGAGGACAGAGTTGGTTGGAGAAGGGAGTCCTAGTCTTCAAGCCTCGGGGACTGGACCTTTCGGCTTCTGAGGGGTCTCGGGGTAGGCGAGCTCAAGAACTGCGGTGGGGCGGGGGCGCGACGCTCTGGCGGCTCCCGGGCATTGTCTAAGCGGGACGGGGCGGGGCCCCCGAGACCACGCCCACTCCGCCCTGCTAGGCCTCGCCGGCTCCGCCCGGACTGCGCTCCCCGCCTCCGAACTCGGCCCCGCCCCAAGTGCTGTCCAGGCCCATCCAGATCTGGCTGGCTCTGATGGCTGAGCTGCAAATGCGACATGGACCACAAGACGGCCTTACGGTGGGCCGGCGCGAAAAATGGAAGTCGGACCACCAATACTACTCTTCGAAATTCCTGGCTTCTGCCCTGAGCTCAAGGTCACCGACCCACTTCTCATTCCGTGTTACCCACTACTCAAGCCCCCTTTGTCTAAAACGACACTGTATCTCCAATCTGTATTTTATTACTGAAATACACTGTCCTACCCGCACCACCCCACAATAAAAATCTTACCTAGATTCCCCATCATCCCCTCCAGCCCCCCAGCCAGCCCTGTAGAAGCGCTTCAGGATTCTCTGCCCACTGGCCATTTTGAAGTGTGTCCTTTGGGTAGCCACGTGAAAACCAGCTGGTGTCTTTGTGGAGAAAATGGAGAGGAGAGACGGAGCCTCAGGAGGGACTTATTTGAGGGCCTTGGCCACTTGCTCATAAGCCAGCTCGATCTCCTCATCATCTGGACAGGTAGAGGCAAACTCCTCCCGAGCATAGGCATTACGCAAGTACCGATGCACTCCGCGGAACACCTCTGGGATGGAGAATCCCCTGTATTTCTTACACACCACCTGGGGGTGGGGAGAGAAGAAGGACCAACATGTTATGTTAGCCTCAAGGAAGCCACACCAGCTGTAGGCTCTTGGTCTTTCCCTTCTCCCAAGACTTATGGGATAAAATCTAGCCTTCCTGTCCAGGCATTCAAGAACCTCCACTATCTAACTTCTTTTCCTGTGATTCTTATCTCCCATATGAATCATCTTCTCCAAAGGGCTTTCTTTTTTTTAAAGATAGATTTATTTATTTATTTATTTATTTATTTATTTATTTATTTATTTATTTATGATAGACATAGAGAGGGAGAGAGAGAGGCAGAAACACAGGAGGAGGGAGAAGCAGGCTCCATGCCGGGAGCCCAACGTGGGACTCGATCCCCAGACTCCAGGATTGCACCCTGGGCCAAAGGCAGGCGCCAAACTGCTAAGCCACCGAGGGATCCCCTCCAAAGGGCTTTCTTAACTCCTCACTATCTTCTCCGGTGTTTGCCCTTCCTTTCCACTTACTTAAATCCTGGCCATTTACAACCAGCTCCTTTTCATACCCGTTCCATGGTGCCATTTCTCTCTTCTTGATTTTATTGAAATATAATTCATAAATCATAAAATTCTCCACTTGAATTTCCAGTGACTTTTGTCCCTATTTTTCATTTGGCTGTTAGTCATGTATTATTACTTAACTTTTGTGTGACTGTTTTATCTTCCCAGCTAGATTTCAAATCCTTTGAGGACAAGGGACAATCGTGATACATCTCTGTATCTTTCAGTGCCTAGTACACAGATGTTCAGTACAGAGGTCTGTGGCCAACTGACATTAGGCCAAGGTTTTATAAAGTAAACCATAGTTTTGAGGCTAAACATGGGACAAAAACATGGGAACCAGTAGTTTTCATTTTTCATCACGAGAAAAAGTAAAGATGGATGCTCGAAAAAGAGTTAAGGCTCTGATTTTAGGAAAAGGCTGCTTTGTCTGATCTGGGGATTTGGCAGTGATAGAGACAGGAAGCACACTCTTGACAGCAATGCAGGGGTATGTTACTCCTGGCCAGTCTGTTTGCACCCACAGCCTATATATCACAGAATGTAATTCTCTCAAACACTGGTCTGGTTCAATTCTCTCAAGCAATGACTGGTGAGAAGGAATGGGATGTCTGCTATTGGTAGCAATCCCTAGAAACCATCCTAAGAAAGAAACCACCTTTGGAGTGGTTGTCATGGGAAACCAGTGTGGGAGCTTCTGAAGGAGCCATTCCAGTGGCCACTCTCTGCTCCTACAATGACCACCCACCTGTACTATGTGGAGTTTTGGCAAGAGGTTGCAGTCAGCCAGAGTGAGCTCATTGCCATCCAGAAACTTCCTCTGTGAGATGCCCTCATCCTCAGCACTGGTCTCATCCACTTCTTCTGGGAGGGGGGATGTCAAGTAATTGTCTAAAACTTTCAGGGCTTTTAGGAGCCCCTTCTCCAGATCTGTGCAAGAAAGGGGAATTGGTAAGAACATTAGGGGAGTGACATAGTCCAGGAGGGCCTGGGGAGTGTGTGTGTGGGTGGGGGGTGGAGCGGTGAATGAATACCAATGGTAAGCCAAATGAATACTAATGAATACTAATACCAAACTAATAACATCTGACACAAACACAGTTAGTTTTCCATGAGTTATTCTAAGCACTTCCCATACAGAAACTCACTGAATCAACCCATGAAATAAACAGGCATTGTTATCCTCATTTTATAGATCTAGAAATGGATTTACAGAGAGATTAAATGAACTGCCCAAAGTTAGATAGCTTGTAGTGTTTGTACTCAGGTCGTCTGGATCAAGAGTTACTATTCTTAAGCATGAAAACAGGCCATCAACCAACCTAACTAATGTCCTAGTGGGGGAGGAGAGGCTAGGTGACAAACGAGAGAAGCTTAAGTCACAGCCAATGAAAATGCAAGGAAATATGGGGTTAAAGCAAAAATAAGGGGGCTGGGGCGGGAGGCAGGGAGAGTGTGCCAACAGCTGCTCCATCTCACTGATATTGGGATTTCCAGATCCAATCCTTGGATCTTCTCCATTCCTCCTAGGACCCTGGCCTCCAACCCTTAAGACTCACTATCATTGAGTGCCGGGTTTGAATTCTTGATGTAAGCAGAAAATTTGGCAAATATGTCCAGCCCAGCCGTGTTGGATTCAGGGTTAAGAGCTGCCAGCTTGGGGTACCTGAAAGCCAGTAGGAGAAACAGGATAAGATATCTTTTGGTGAGAACCTCAGCTCCCCTGCTCCACCCCACCACCATTTCTGTTTTCCAGTTCTACAACCTCTCTCTTTCCTACAGTCTCCCAGCTACCCACCACTTCCTTTCAAGTGCCCTTGTACCTGGGAGGGCACAGCACTGCCTCCAGAAACTCCTCAATCTTGTTGGTGTCTGTGTGCACTTCAGTGCCATACAGAAGGAATGGGAGCTGCCCTCCTGGGCACAGCTTCTGTACTGTCTCGGTCCGCCTGGAGAAGAGGTCAGGCATCAGGACAGGAAAAGGGGGTCAGGGAGAAGCAGAGAGGGGAAATGGAGGGATGTGGAAAGAAAAAGGAGCTCTGGGTGGAGGGAGGGCAAAAAAGTGCAGGACGAAAGGAGGAGGATGGGGGAGCGTGTGTGTGCATATGTGTGTACATGAGGGGTGTTTAGAGGAACAGAAATTGGCCCACCTCTTGGTGTCAACAGTGGTTACGTTGAAGGTTACTCCTTTGAGCCAGAGTACCATGAACAGTCTCTGAGAGAAGGGGCAGTTCCCAATCTTGGCCCCATCACTGCCGGCCTGAAAAGCAACCCCCATCCCAAGGTTAGGCCTGGTACACCCAACCTACCCCAGGCCATTCTCTAGACCGCCTACTCCCAGATCTAGCGTTCTCTGCCTAGTCAGGACATGCAGCTCACTACTAAAAGCTCCCCCCTGCCCCAGACGTGGGCTCTCCACTCTGGAAGTGGAGCAAACCTAGGGCAGAGGTCAGCTTCTGGCTCCCCAGAGAGTTCAGGACAGGTGGGAGGTAGGCAGAGGGACTGGGTTGGGGAGAACTTGGGAGGATCTGGACCCTAGAGAGAGCAGACAAACAGTAATGCAGTTTTACATGCTATTCTAAGCACTTTACGCACAAAAATTTAATCCTAAAGTCCGTAGAGAGAGACTTTGGTGAGGCCAGGGTTGTAGGCTAGAGAGGCCTGGATTCCTGAATTGAATAGAGCCTGTGAATGGGCAAGGTATGACCGGTTTGGAAGCCAGAGTTCTGGTTCTCTACACCTCCACCCAAGCTGTTTTTGGCAGCTGGGTGGGGAGTCAAGGGGCCTGGAGCCTCACCCTAAAGATGTAGTGGGCTTTGCAGAGGGGGGCTGCCTTCTAATTGGCAGGTGGTGACCTCATCCCCCAAGGGACCTCCCCCTAGGCTGAGGGTGATTCATCTCAGGCTGTCTCGCAGTGTCTGGCCTCAGCAGCTTCCTTCCTGGCAAGGAGTGGGGGCAGGGACCAGGGAGGCTGAGAGGCCTGGGCAGCGGAAGGCCACCTTCCTCTTCCCCACGCACTACTTGTGGGGTCTCCCAGCACACAGCCCCCAGCTCCAGATAACTCTCCTCACACTGGACCCAAGGCCAGAATCTGTAGCGCAGCCCCACCCAGGAATAAAAACAGCCCTTGAGGCTGAGTGTGAGTGAGGTGGGGACCACACCTAAGGGGGGGCGGGGACCCAGGCGCCAGGCAAGGCTGGGCTCGGGGAAAGGCTTCCCTAGAAGCCCCAAGCAGAAAGGAGGGAGAAAGTGGCAGGACCGCACAAAGAAGGACAAACAAAGGGGGTAAGTGGAAAGAAGGGCGGCAGGAAAGTGAAGGGTGGGGAGAATGTGCAAACCAGGAGGCCTACACAGAGAGGGAGGTACGGAGATGAGATCCGGGCTTGGGGAAGAACGCCCCTGCAGCAGGGAGGGGAGCGGAGCAGAAAGAGTGAAGTCCGCTGTCTGCGCTTTCATCTCCAAGGGCCAAAGGACCGCTGTTCCTCATCCACACCCAGAGAGAGAGGACAGAGTTGGGGTGGCTCTCTTTTGCCTGTTTCTAAAACCCCAAGCCCTCAACAACCTAGCCCAGATCTCCTCCTGATCCCTCCCCCACCTACCCTCATGGTAGCCCCAGCTAAACTCCCAGCTAGCCACCTCCCAGTCTCTCGCTTCCGCCAGTCCCGGGGACCCTTCCCCACCCACCGCCTCTGCAGCCCCGCTGCTAGAACTCCACTCTCATTCTCCCATCTCCTTCCACCTCACGAGTCCACCCCCGAGGATTTCCTCTCGGCCTCTCTCACCACACCCTCTTCCTTGAAACCAGCCCTGCCAAACACACGCGCTGCACACACACACTCACATTTCTCCAAGTCTCCCCCAAGACACACAATCTGGTCTTCTCCCAGGACCACCTGTCCCAATGTTTCCTTCCCTCTGACCCTCCCAAATCCTGTTGGGTTTCGGTGCCCCCTTCTCTCCCTCTTCCCATCAGCTGGTTCCCACCCACCTCCTCCACCACCACCCCCAATCAATATTCTCAACTGTTGGGAACCCTCCCTTCTCCCTACCTTCCGGTCCTTTAGGCTGCTGGAAACTTGCACTCGTACAAACTTTTCAGGGTTGTGCACAGAATTCTCATCACCCGCTCGTACAATCGCCTTCCCGGCCCGACCACCCCCGCGATACAGGCACACCCAAGATTGCACCTGAGGCTGGGCAGGGGGTCTAGGTGGGAAGGGACTGGGGAGTTAAAGCTGGAACTGGGGAGAGGTGAGAGGTGCCTTCCAGGGATCGGGACACTGGCCTAGGAGGGAGACAGTGTTCCTACCTTCACGAACAGTTCAACCTGAGGTTGTTCTTCAGCCATGGTTGCGACGGGGACCAGGAAGCGGCGGCGCTGGGGGAACTGGGAGGGGCCCGGGCCAAGGAAGGCGGGTCTCACAAGCAGGGAGTCTGTCCCCCAGACCTAGGGCAGTCCCTTCAGTGCCACAGGAGCCCGATGAGACCCGCTCACACGACCCACGGCCTCCCCAACGGCCCAGCGCACCCCACACCCAGCCCCTCCGGCTCTATCCCCTCCCAGGGTAGATCAGGGAGCCGCTGACTCACCGACCGGCTCCGCCCTGAACCTGGGGAGGGGACAGGAGGGGGGCGGGACTCAACGATCTAGGGAGTGGGTCGAGAGGGAGAGCCCCTGGGTCTCCTGGAGAGTAAGAGATGGGGGTGCTAAGGAGAGGGAATCCTGGAACCTCTTTGTTTCTCCACCAGTCTCCTTGAACACAGGACTTTTTTTTACTGCCTCAGTTTCCCTGCTGCGTTAATCAGGAGACACTCCCACTCTACCCTCACCCAAGAAACCACACCAATAGCTTGGTCAAGCCCGTGAGGGCCCAGGGAGGGAATTTTAGAATATGAAGGTGATTGTTTATTCCTTTTTCCATGTTCCTTCCAGACTCCAGCAGGACAGGGACTTGGAAGTGGACACTGAGATTGGGAGAAGAGAGTATTGAAAGGTTAGGGCAGGGGATGGGAAGAGAGACCACCAGGCCTTCTGCTAGGGAAACAAGCCAAAGGGCCTCATCACTGGGGGAGGTCTGCTCCTCCTCACTGGCCTCCTTAGCTTGGACGCTTCCACTCTTGCCCCCATTCCAGGCCCCTTCCTGTGACCCTTGCCCTTTTCTCATTGATAGGTTGAAGATAGAATGGGGGGGGGGGGGGGACAGGGATATTGTAGCCCTAGAATAGGAGCTGCACTGAATAGGGAATGGTAGCTAGTCCTTTCACGAAAGAAAAAAAGCAAAGATCAAATGGAATAATGTAAGTGTTCCCTGGGTGGCGCAGCGGTTTGGCGCCTGCCTTTGGCCCAGGGCGCGATCCTGGAGACCCCGGATCGAATCCCACGTCAGGCTCCCGGTGCATGGAGCCTGCTTCTCCCTCTGCCTGTATCTCTGCCTCTCTCTCTCTCTCTGTGTGACTATCATAAATAAATAAAAATTAAAAAAAAAAAAAAAAAGGAATAATGTAAGTGGAGTCCCCGGAGGCACAGACACAGAAGTAGGGAGGTAGAGGAAGAGTAGCTTGATTTTGGAGGTTCTGCCAACTCCTGATGATCTGCTGAAAATGGCTTAATGATATGTCCTCCAAACTGGACATATTCCAGCCTCCATATCTTGAATCTCTCTTCTACCCTACCAAACCTTCTCTTCCTTCCTCACCACTGCTGTCTAACAAGAGACCTACAGCTCCAGAAAAACATGGTGGAGTTCAAGGACGGAGAGGAGCAAAACAGGCTTTGACACGTAAAGGAAGGGAGACCTGGGGCAGGACTTGGGTGGAGTGAGAGACGTGCTGCTGGAAGCCAGCAGTTAGTGGTTTCCTCTCCTGCTTCCTCTTCTGTGGGTTTTCTTCTCCCTGGGAGAAGGCTTATCTCTCTCCTCCCCAGAGAAGAGATATATTGTGTTTGTTCCCTTGAATTGTAAAGTCCCATAAGGTTGTAGAATGATTCCTTGAGTGTGTGTATGCGTGGGGGGGGGGGGGGGGTCCTCCTCCATGGGTGACCCTCATTTTCTGCACACAGGACCCCTTGTCTGAGGAAAGGAGGCCAAAGCAGCCCTATTCTTAGGGTCCTCTTCTGCTCTAGTTGATCAATGTCTATCAGAGAATCTGCCCCACAAAGATCTCCCTTCTGGGAGATGCCTCAGGCAAATGGGGCCAGCCCTGAGCTCAAACAGGTTTTGGCAGCTTCTTCTCTGCAGCTTTTCCTCTCCTACAGCTTTATGGCTAGAGCTGGCTTGATCATCAATATTGACTTTGGCTGGCTGGCATGGCTACCCACAAGGTATTGTGCCTTAATTTCCCAGATGACAGGTAATGCTGCCCTCTCCTGGTACTATCCAGCAGTGCCTCCTGGGCTGCACCCCCAAATTCTGCCTCAGAGAATTTTCTCTCTGGTCTCATCTCCTTACCCCTGCTTTTCTCCTATCTCAGTATCTATCCTTTCCTTCGAAGGATGGCTTCTTTTTTCACTCTCTCCCCTTCCTTGTCTTGGTAAACCAGTCCCTAATCTCTTTTCACCCCAGATTGGAAGGTGTGTCCCTCCCTGACACGCCTTAGAGTTGTGATGGTCTCTTCCAGGTTTCCATAGCTTCATTGCTCAACAGTTTGCCGGGGGTAACCATTAACCTAGCCCTTAACTCCCTCCCCTACTTTTCTTGCTAGAGGGGATTTTCCAATCATTGTTTAGAAGAGCCAGGTTACCCCACCATCTTCTCTAACCTCTTGGATGGGATCTCTCCATCTCAGGGTACCTAAGGCAAAGCTAGAGAGGAAGATGCATTTTAAGGGATTTTTTTTTTTTTTTTTTTTTTTTAGTATATATTGATTTCTGTCCCCCTCACAATCTCCTTGCTTCTCCCCTCCTTACACACACTAAAAAGTAAGCTTCATGAAGTCCATAATTAAATGTTCAGTACTTTGATTTTGCCACCTGGCCTAGAGTAGGCACTAAATAGTTGCTGGGTGAATGAATGACACCCCTGTCTTTAGGGGTGTGTGTGTGTGTGTGTGTGTGTGCACCTGCGGAGGAGAGGTATAGACCTGTCTCAGTGGGGGTGTAGATGTTCTTATCAGGTCTACTTCTCTCCATTGAATGCTTCTACCTCCTCTGGGGAGACCAAAATCAAAATTAGGCCCAGTTGGGATGCTTGGGTGGCTCAGCAGTTGAGCGCCTGCCTTCAACCCAGGGCATGATCCTGGAGTCCGGGAATCGAGTCCCACATCAGGCTCCCTGCATGGAGCCTGCCTCTCTGTGTGTCTCTAATGAATAAGTAAAATCTTAAAAAAAAAAAAAAGAAAAGAAAAGGCCCAGTAGTGTCCTTGCGGGGGTGGTAATACTCTGCACCAAGGAAATAGGCAAAGGAGGACTAAGATGGGAGTCTCACTTATTTCTTATTTATTTGAAACACGTGGTAGCTCTTACCAGTTTACCAGGTACTGTCCTAAGCTGTTCAACAAATATTAACTTAGTGGGTGCAAATATTAATTTAGAGCTGTTGGCACAGGTTTAATTGATGTAACTTATCTCCACTCTCCAGAAAAAAACGCAACTCCCCTCTGCCGCTTTGGCCCGCCCCACACAACACCCCTACACCAGTTCCCTGGGCTCTGGCGCAAGCTCCCCTTAGGACTTTCTAGCAGGCTCTACGTCGTGTCAATCAAAGGCCAGAGGGGATTTACCCCAAAGATTCAGATGCAATGAAACGCCGGGACACCTGCACCCCGATGTTTCTAGCAGCAATGTCCACAATAGCCAAACTGTGGAAGGAGCCTCGGTGTCCATCGAAAGATGATGGATAAAGAAGATGTGGTCTATGTATACAATGGAATATTACTCAGCTATTAGAAACAACAAATACCCACCATTTGCTTCGACTTGGATGGAACTGGAGGGTATTATGCTGAGTGAAGTAAGTCAATAGGAGAAGGACAAACATTATATGGTCTCATTCATTTGGGGAATATAAAAAATAGTAAAAGGGAATAAAGGGGAAAGGAGAAAAAATGAGTGGGAAATATCAGGAAGGGAGACAGAACATGAGAGACTCCTAACTCTCGGAAATGAACTAGGGGTGGTGGAAGGGGAGGAGGGCGGGGGGGGGGGGTGACTGGGTGACGGGCACTGAGGGGGCCACTTGACGGGATGAGCACTGGGTGTTATGTTATATGTTGGCAAATCGAACACCAATAAAAATAAATTTATTTTTTTTAAAAATCTGGTAAAATGCTCAACCTACAGCCTGATAAACTATATGTACTAAATAAATGTCAGTCACTGAGAAAGAAAAAAAAAAAAAAAAATCAAAGGCCTGAACCGGGGCAGGCCAGCGGCACCGGCGGGAAGTTTGAACGTTCTGGCACCGCCCCATATGCGAGCGGGCCAATCAGCGTCCCGCCACCCCAGCAACCGCGGCTCTCCCCCCGTTCCATCTCCAGGCAGAATCCGGATCCCTCGGGCCAATAGCGGCTTAGAGGGGCGGGGCGTGTGCGTGCGCACCCCGCCCTCACGCGGATACGCCCCTCTAGGCCGCGTAAGGCTGTAGTGACGAGCTCTTGCTCACGTAGCGACCCAGGTGACTGAAAACGCGGGAAAACGCCACGGCTGGGGTGGGAACGCCACAAGGTTAGGGCTGCGATCGTGGTTGTGTGTGGTTGGCAATGGCGGAGAGAGGAGCCGTGCAGGCCCCCGCCCCGTCCTCCAGCCAGAAGCGACCACCCCCACGTGACTGACAGGAGGCGGGGCGAGTGGAGTTCTGCGCCGGCTGGCTTCAGTGACGTAGCTCAGAAGTCCCGGGTCCAAACGACCCAGCATGTTAGAAACCAGCCGGCCCGGGCTGGGGCCTCGCAGCCGTGCGCCTCAGCCCCCAAGTTCTGGGCTCTGCCCGCGCCCAGAAGTCCTGAGTGGATTTGCGTCCCTGCGCACCCCGACCCCGGCCTCCCCGCTCCTGAACTGACTTCGTCTTCTGCACCCACAGAGCCTCCGAGGCCATGGCCTCCGTCCGAGCGACCCCAGGCAGGACGCCGCAGGGCCCGCGGCCCCAGGCAGCCTTGGCCACCTGTTCCAGCCCGGCCCCCGTGCAGGGCCACGGGGAGGCCGAGGAGGAGGAGGAGGAGGAGCAGGAGCCAGCGGAGGTCTCAGGGCGGCCATGCGGGAGCTTCGATCCCTAGAGCGGGGCGCTGGTTTGACCGTCGGGATGCTGGACTAAATGGGCTGGAAAGGGCTAGCTAGTCGCTGCCTCTGCTCAGTTACACACTGACTGAATGGGGGGGTGATGATGCCTATCGCAGGGATTAGATAAAATTATTAAAATTAAGCAAGACGTGACATAACCCTGCACTTACCAGCAGTTCAAGCCTGTACCCCCCCCCCCCCCCACAGATCCATCTGTGCGTCCTGTGGAATTCAGGATACTTAGGCATTGCCTATTATGACACCAGTGACTCCACCATCCACTTCATGCCAGATGCCCCGGACAACGAGAGTCTCAAGCTTCTCCAGAGAGGTGGGGGCAGAGGCCTGAGTTCCTCTACTTTGGGACTGAATGTGTATTTCATTCCCGTATCTTCACTTGACTCCATCTATTTTAGCAATTCACTCCTAGAGGCTCTCTGTGTCATTTATAGAAATGCATTTCATTATTCAACGAACGTTTATTACATGTTTACAGTGTATCAGGTGCTGGAGATACAGTCCCAGGCAAACCAGTCATGTCTGTCCTTCAGAGGTTTATAGTCTAGTGACATCTCCAGGCCACTTCTCTTCCCTCCTGCCACCCTGCCCATCTTACTACTCTTTTCCAAAACTTCATGCCTGCTCCTACCTATGCTGCCAATGTGTAGAGCACTCCTTACTTTTAGAGAGAAGAAGTGAGGGTGTTTTGTTTGTTTGTTTGTTTTGAGGAGGGGCTTGGAAGAGAGAGAGTAAGGGGAGGGCTATGGGCTCCCCTCTTAGAGGATAAGGATCCTTTAACTCATTTGGTCTCCATTCTCCTTCTAAGTATTGGATGAAATCAATCCCCGGTCTATTGTTACGACTGCCAAACAAGATGAGAATATGACTCAGTTTCTAGGGAAGCTTGGTAAGGACTGGGTAAGGGGGAAAAATGAAAGTGGGGAAAGACTAAACTGTGGAATATTCCAGGAGGCTAAAGGGTCTTGGAGGGAGCTACAGCCAGGAGGCTAGAATTGGGTGAGCACAGAGTGGGACAGAAGCAGGGCACTGAGATGTCCAGACTGATGGCCCTTTCTTTGCTTCCCCTACAGCATCCCAGGAGCACAGCAAGCCTAAGAGACCTGAAATCATATTTCTGCCGAGTGTGGATTTTGGTACTTCTTTGCTTTGCCCAGCTCCCCATCCCAGCTTCCCTACCCTTTCTCCTTACTCCAGCCCCATCATCAGAAGTCTCCCCCAGCCTTATCTCATCCCAACCCTTTGTGTTCTCCAAGCCCCATAACCAGTGTCTTTAAGATCTCTCCTGCTCTCTACCCTTTAATAACCTGAATCCTTGTGAAATTTCCACATAGACATGTCTAGGGATGAGGGCCTTCCATGAGAAAGAGTGGTGACATTTTGTGGATAGCTTGGATTGTTGGAATTTTCACTTTTAAGACAAAGCCCCTTGTCCCTTAAAAAAATAAAGAAAGAGGGATCCCTGGGTGGCGCAGCGGTTTGGCGCCTGCCTTTGGCCCGGGGCGCGATCCTGGATACCCGGGATCGAATCCCACCTCGGGCTCCCGGTGCATGGAGCCTGCTTCTCCCTCTGCCTGTGTCTCTGCCTCTCTCTCTCTGTGTGACTATCCTAAATAAATAAAAATTAAAAAAAAAAAAAAAAAGAAAGAAAAAAAGAAAGAAAGAAAGAAAGAGGCTGACTGATGATCCCTAAGGCACTTTCTTTCTTTTTTTTTTTTTTTTAATGATAGTCACACAGAGAGAGAGAGGCAGACATAGGCAGAGGGAGAAGCAGGCTCCATGCTCCCAGGTCTCCAGGATCAAGCCCCAGGCCAAAGGCAGCCGCTAGCTACGTCACCCAGGGATCCCCCCCTAAGGCACTTCCATAAACTTCCCAGGCTTACAGAAAGAATAGGGAATGTTCTTTCCTAATTAGATGTTAAGACACTAGTGTTATTCATTCCGCATTAATATGATCTTTTTGACTCCAAATCTCAGATTCCAAATAGATATCCTACCTTCCTGAGTCACTTATCTTTCTCAGGTTGTGCTCTCAGCCAAAGATCTTTATATTAAATGTAAAAATAAAGAGATTTAGATGGGAGTCTGAAGATTTGGTTCTTGTTTCAGCTTTCCATTAGCTGCCTGTGGTAGCTTGGTCACATCATCTCTTGTGCTTCTATTGTCTTGTTCTTAAAATGGGGTGGAAAATTGGGGCTACATGACCTTTCCCTCCTATGCCTCCCCCCAAATAGGCCTGGAGATAAGCAAACAGCGCCTCCTTTCGGGAAACTACACCTTCATTCCCTACTCCATGACCACCACTGAGAAAATCCTCTTCCTCTCCTCCATTATTCCCTTTGACTGCCTCCTCACGGTGAGAAAGGTCCTGGGAGATGAAGGTTGGGATGCAGCAGGATGGAGAAATCCATTCCTAGGGTTGAGTCCTGGGAGGTACTCGTCCAGTCCTAGAAAATAATAGCTTCCCCTGGCATTATCCAGCCTCGAGGACATTGGAATTGACCTCAACTCCATTCCCGATCCCCTCCCAGGTTCGGGCACTTGGAGGGCTGCTCAAGTTCCTGGGTCGAAGAAGAATTGGGGTTGAACTGGAAGACTATAACATCAGCGTCCCCATCCTGGGCTTTAAGAAATTTGTATTGTAGGTGATTTACCCTAACCTCAAGCAAAGTTAGGTGGGATTGGGAGGCCTGAATAGTAAGACAAGGTTAGGGGTGGGGGAATGGGTAGTGACCCATCAGGTAAAGTGCTCTAGGACACACAAGAGCACCTGAAGGGGGTGTGGAGCTCTGGGGAGAATACTGAGAGGAGTGGAATCTAGCAGTGAACTCACACTGCCCCTACCCCATCCACCTTCCCTTCTGTTTGTTTTCTGTCCTCAGGACCCATCTGGTGAGCATAGATCAAGACACATACAGGTAAGGGGAAGCAGGCTGTTGTCTCGTGGAAGGGAGAAGGATTAAGTTTAATGCTCTAATAGTCCTAATGAGGCTCCAGTTTCTTTAATCCTGGGGTTATTAAAGTCTGTCTCCTTGAAGTAAAGGAAGAGAGAGTGAGTATAAAGGAAGAAAGTCACAAAGGTGCCAAATAGGTATCCTACCTTCCCGAGTCATTTATCCTGAAGAGAAAAATGGAAGCAGAGAGGAGTGTGGGACAGACCTTACAACAACCCTTGATCTCGGAGTGCGTTCCCCACCTCCATTCCATTTTCTCAATTCCCTTTAAAAACCCAAGGTACCAGGACGCCTGGGTGGCTCAGTGGCTGAGCATCTGCCTTTGGCTCAGGGCATGATCCAGGCATTCCAGGATCGAGTCCACATAGGGCTCCCTTCAGGGAGCCTGCTTCTCCCTCTGCCTGTGTCTCTGCCTCTCTGTGTCTCTCATGAATAAATAAATAAAATCTTAAAAAAAAAAAACAAGGTACCCCATTTCTCCCTGACAGTGTTCTGCAGATATTTAAGAGTGAGCCCCATCCCTCGGTGTACAAAGTGGCCAGCGGGCTGAAGGAGGGGCTCAGCCTCTTTGGTAGGTATGTCCCTTCCTTCATCCCACACTACAAAGCCTGCCAGAAAAGCGGCTGCCTCCAAATATGTGTCCCAGCCCCTCTCTTTCCACTTCACTCCCACTGCCAGATGTCTCTTCCACTCCAGTCCAGCTGTCTTATCATCTTTGTACCCTCCCTGAGCTTGGGCATCTCCCCTCACCCACCATTGTCCAGTGTCATTTGCATATCATCACTGACTTTGCCAATTCTATGTTTGTTCCTTGGGGTTGTATGGATGTTTCTGCCAGTCGTGCACCTGTCCAAGTCGTGTGTATAGAGGAGAGTTACATAACTGCATAACTGCATGTTTTATTGGCACTGAGTCTTTATCAGTTGTCTCTGGCTTTAGGGTATAGTAGGGACATCGCTCCAAGTTTCCACATGGTTTTACTGTGCATATCTCAGTGGATTGTGTCTAATGTTTACATATATGTGTTGAGCTCTTTGTTGAATCCAACTACAACCACTCTGTGTATTTTTCTGGCTGACTGCTCCTGTGAGTACCCATTCCTCCCCTAAGCCCATGTAAGGTAATCCTGGCTCAGACTTGTGGCCAGGCGCTGGCTTTAGCTGCCTTTGTGTCCTGTATCTGGGGAACGCCCCCAGGTCAGCCTGCCCAACACCTGAAACCTCTGGCCCCGATGCCTTGGTTTATACACATCCACACATTCCTTTCCCTGCCCCTGCCTTGTAACAAACTTGCTCCCTGCCCTTGCTTTTCCCCCACAGGAATCCTCAACAGATGCCGCTGTAAGTGGGGAGAGAAGCTGCTCAGGTGAGTCTCACCTGCCATAGGCTCATGCATGCAGTCTATGGGCTCACCACACACCACTCCATCTAGTAGTAATAAAAACAACTGCCTATTTCCCAAATGCTAGCTAAATGCATTTAATCCTTATAACAACCCCATGTGGTAGCTAGTATTATCCTCATTTGATGTTGTCAGCACAGATACACATATGCCCATTGGTCATACAGACTTGCATATACAGGCAACAGAAACAGCCACAGAATACTAATGCATACGTGGTAGTATCTTTTTTTTTATTGAAGTGTAGTTGATAAACACTATTATATTAGTTTCAGGTATACAACATAGTGATTCAACATTTATACACATTATGAAGTGATCACAATAAATCTAGCTGCCATCTGTCACATGCAAAGTTGCTACAATATTGTTAACTATTTCTTAGGCTGTATATTGTCTTTTTTTTTTTTAATAACTAGAAGGTTCTACCTCATATGGTAGGGCAGTATATTTTTAAAGATTTTTAAATTTTAAGTACAGTATACCCCTCATTGTGGGGCTTGAACTCACAACCCCAAGATCAAGTCACCTGTTATACCCTGAGCCAGCCAGGCACCCCATATGGTACTACCTTTATTTTTTATTTTTTTAAAAGATTTTATTTATTTATTCATGAGAGAGACACACACACAGAGGCAGAGACACAGGCAGAGGGAGAAGCAGGCTCCATGGAGGGAGCCTGATGTGGGACTCGATCCTGGGACTCTAGGATTGCTCCCTGGGCTGAAGGCAGGCGCTAAACTGCTGAGCCACCCGGGGATCCCTTATGGTACTATCTTTAATTATAAAAACCATACTTCAAATTTGAGCTATTAAAAAAAAATTTGAACTATTCTCTAATGACTTTCAAAATTGTGTCTCTAGCTCTGACCTCCGTATGTGGAATGCTCACTGCATATCATCACCACTTGTAATTTCCATAGGCAGTTCAAACTCAAAGCATCTAAAATGATGCCCACTGGGCCTGTTCCCCTTCCTGCATCCTTTTTTTCTGGCTAATGGCATTGCTGGCAATACTGTTTCTCAAGCACTGAATCTTGGATTGATGCTTCTCCATCATCCTTCATATTCAGTTATTCACTAAGGCCTATTGATTCCACCCTGAAATGTCTTTCAGCCATCTCTCTCCACTGCTAATTCTGGCTCTAATCATTTCCAATCTGGAGCATTGCAGTCACCTTCGAATTGGTCTCTCTGCCTCTAATCTCTTCTTTTTCTAATCTGCCCTTCATTCCAAAATACTTGTCATTCCAAAATGGATCTCTATTTTGGAGGTGCACTCCACTTTTTTCTTAAACCTTAAGTAGAAACAAAATAACAAACCTCAGGAGGCTTCCCCATTCCCTGTCAGATGAGCATCAGCATCTTTAGCCATATGATGTTCAGGGCCCCTCCCACTCACCTTAACTTAAATTTCCAGGATTATCTTCCCAGCCCTGCCTAAATCCCTCCTCACTGGACCCACCTTATATTCTGGTCGTTTGGGCCATTTTCTACCATGGAAATACACCATGCCTGTGTTTATGCAGTTCCTTCTATGGAAGATTTTTCCCTTGTTCTTCACTTGTCAGAATCTGTCCTCCTCTTCAAGGTGGCAAGCCCTCTGTCACCTGTTCGGGGAAACTTTCACAGGTACCTGGAAGCAGACTGACCTGCACCTTCCTGCGTGCTTAGTGCCTGTTTATGTTTCCTGGCTGCACTGTTCCATTAGGTTGGAGTCAGCGGTCAGTGAACCTGCTCACTCATAGCTATGAGCTCCATACAGTGGTCATGTCTGTTAATGTCGGTGTCTAGCACATGGCCTTGGATGTAGTAGCACCCAGCGAGTGAGCACCGTACACAGATGCAAGCACATTGGTCCCATTGTCTCTACAACCTCAGAGCTGAAGGCTTTGCTAGCCCACAGATGCACAATTCTTTCCTCACCTCATGTGCCCTGTACTGTGTGTCTTTTGGCGGTTAATTTAGGATAATGTCTGAGGTTGTCTCCAGGTAATTGGGATGAGTTAATTACCCTCACATTCTACAGGTGCAGATCTCTCATCTCAGCCAGGGATGAGAGCAAAAGAATTCTTAGAGAAGAACAGAGTTAAATGCAGAAAGGAATGCCAATCCCCCAGGTAGGATCCAGTAGGGCATGGACTCATAACCTGAATTATGAACTAGGGGCCCAGTTGGCCTACAGCAGGACGGGGCACCAGGACGGTGACTGGATGTCACAGTGTGCTCTGAAAAGCACTGCCCTAGTAGTCTGGAGACCTGAGTTGGAGACCCAGCTATACTTCTTACTAGCACAATAACTTTGGACAAGCTGCTTATTCTCTAAGGGCTTCATTTTCTCGGCTGAAAATTAGGAGATTTAGCTCGATTACGATATCTCCTGGCACTAGCAGTACATGAGTCAGAAAAACCTCAGGATTTTACAAGATAGATGGCTTGGTGAAGCTTGTGCTTTCCAGAATGGGGACAGGTATTCACAGTCTGGCCTACACTGCTGCAGGTGGAGCTGTCTGTGGCTAAGGAGCAGAGGTGCCTAAAACCCACCCTTGAATCCCACCCAGCCCTCCGCTTCACTCCCTGGGGTGTTCTAACCCAGGGTAACTGGCCTTAGGCTATAGTGTGAGATACATATCCTCAGGCCCCAGTGTCTCCTCAGGTTGCTTCTTATATAAAATAGCATGGCTAAATGTCCTGCTCTAATGCAGAAAAGAATTCATTGTCTCACAGGTCCTTGCAGAGTCACACTCTTCATAGCCATAGAGAGACAAGGACACTCAGACAAACCCAGATGAGACATTTATTACCGTATACTAATTTAATTTATTAGAAAATACCTCAGACACAATAGTGGAAGTAATGATGATGATGATGATGATGATATAAACCTCTATGTTTGCACCTGCATATTTAAGAATATAACAATGTTACTAAAGGGGTGCCCTGCTGCTGACTCAGCTGATAGAGCGCGTGACTCTTGATGTTGGGGTTGTGAGTTCAAGCCCCACGATGGGCATAGAGCTTACTTAAAAAGGTTGCGGGGGGGGGGGGTCGCTGGGTGGCTCAATTGATTGTCTGACTTTGACTCAGGTCATGATCTCAGGTCCTGGGATGGAGCCCTGCATCAGGCTCTTCACTTTGCAGGAAGGCTGTTTTTCCCCCTACCACTCCCCTTGTTCATGCGCGCGCTCTCTCAGATAAATCAATAAATAAAAGTTTTAAAGAGTCTTAAAAAAAAAAGACAATGTTATTGACACCTCTTAAGTGTCCCTTCCCAACCCTTTCTTCTCTGCAGAAGTGACCATTATCATGAATTGAGGACTTATCATTCCCCATGGAATGGTTATATACTTTTACAGAACAGGAAAAGATGTCTGTACTGTCACACCCAGAGACACTTACAGCTAAATGCAGATAAACTCATGCTGACTCACCCTCTCTTACTCAGCCGCAGAGAGAGCTAGAATGTTGGCACACAAATACCTCAATATGCTGCTCTCCGTCTAAATATTGACAAGCTCTGTCGCATATCCACATGGAGTGACACATGGTCACATCCATCAAAACCACGATAAACAGAGTCATGCTCACATGCAGAGATTTTTAGTGAATATGTGTAAACATACCCATGCGGATAGGACACCGTACTTGCCAGTACGGATACATTTCACCCCAATCCCCAGGGACCTCCAAACACTCATTTTTCACAAATTGAAATCAAGACAATGATGAGAACAGATGTAACTTCTGGTCCCTCCCTACTTCATCCCTCACTTCCAGGCTGTGGTTCACACGTCCAACTCAGGATCTGGAAGAGCTAAATTCTCGGCTGGATGTCATTCAGTTTTTCCTCCTACCTCAGAATCTGGACATGGCTCAAATGCTGCATCGGCTGCTGGGTCATATCAAGAATGTGCCTGTGAGCCCAGGCCAGGGCAGGGAGGTAGGGAAGGAGCACTGGGATTCTTGGGGGCATTAGAATGGAGGAGAGAAGACAGTGGCCATCCCCTTGTCTGACTGTAGCTGATTCTGAAACGCATGAAGCTGTCCCACACCAAGACCAGTGATTGGCAGGTTCTGTACAAGGTAAGGCTCCCCTTCAAAACCCAGAGTTCCAAGTTAAGCCCCTCAGCAGGCAATCCAGGCCCTCTGCACTTTACTCACCCAGTCCGATTTTATCTCAACAACAACAACTTTGTATCATAGAAATTATAAAAAACAGTTAGAATAATATAACAAACCCCTACATGCCCACCATGCAGCCTGAACACTTTGACTCATACCAATCTTGTTTCATGTACATTTCCTCCCTCTTTCCCCTCTCTGGATTATTTTGAAGCAATTCCAGCCATCATATCATTTCACCCATAACTATTTCAGTATAATTTCTAAAAGAAAATTACTTTTTTCTTTTAAAGATTTTATTTATTCATTCGTGAGAGACACACACACACACACACAGAGGCAGAGACACAGGCAGAGAGAGAAGCAGGCTCCATGCAAGGAGCCTGATGCGAGATGTGATCCCGGTAATCCGGGATCAGGCCCTGAGCTGAAGGCAGGTGCTCAACTGCTGAGCCACCCAGGTGTCCCAAGAAAATTACTTTTGGGGCAGCCTGGTGGCGCACTGTTTTAGCGCCACCTTCAGCCCAGGGCCTGATCCTGGGGACCAGGGATCCGGTCCTATGTTGGGCTCCCTGCATGGAGCCTGCTTCTCCCTCTGCCTGTCTCTGCCTAACTGTGTGTGTCTCTCGTGAATAAATAATGAAATCTTAAAAAAAGAAAAAAAAAGAAAAAAGAAAATTACTTTTAAAAAAGAACAATACCATGATCTTACTAATAGCGCAGCTCTTGAATATCATCAATTATCTGATGTTCACATTTTTAATCCTCTTAAATGTCATCATTTTTTAAAAATTACTTTTTGTTTAATTAGAGTGCAGATGTGTTCAACATATGGTGATGGGATGATGTCTCTTGAAGCCTCCTCTGTGGGTTCCTTTTCATTTCACTGTTCTCTCTCCATCTCTACCTCCATCTTTTGCTCTCTTCCCCTTGCAAGTTATGTGGTGAAGAAGCTGGATTGTTTCTCCAGTAGAGTTTTCCTTAACCTGGATTTTGATGATTACATTTCTATAAATTAACAGTTGAATCTAGAAGATTGAGCAAATCCAAGTTTGATTTTTTCAATACTGTTTTATAAGTGGAAGAATATAATGCCTTATATGTCTGTCTCTCCTTTTGCGATGTTAGCAGCTTTTAATGTTTGATACTGAAGTTCCTTAGGGATTGCAAGGTCATGTTATTCCATCATTCTTTCCCCATGTATTATTCAGAATGTTTCTGTAAAGAGAAGCTTCCTCTCAACTGCCTTTTGGTTACCCTGTGGTACATTTCATATTAAAGAAATTGCTTGATTTCCCCCCCTGCCTTCACTTACCAGCTCTCTGCATATAGGAAATTATTAGTTCTCTAACATCCTCCAAGGTAGCCAGTGTGTTTTTTGTTGCTGTTTTTATATCATCACAAACTCAGATTTACACGTGTTTCAGTCCACGGCATTTTTAATCTTTCTACGTGTTCAGATTATTTCCTCTGTGGCCGATGGGAGCCTCTTCATGTTGGTTTCTGAGTCCTTTTAAACATGACCCCAGTAGGTGTCCCCACTTGATAGTTTCTCTCCTGCTCTCTGGTTTGACACTATGTACCAGATATATCATTTACATCTACTGCTTCTTTTTTAAAATTTTATTTATTTAAGTAATCTCGACACCCAATATGGGGTTCAAACTCACAACCCTGAGATCAAGAGTTGCATGCTCTACTGACTGAGCCAGCCAGGCGCCCCTACATCTGGTTCTGAACCAGAACCAGACATTTCTCCAAAGATCCCCGATTCCTTTTAGTAAAAAATAGTATTTCTCTATTATAGTTTGAATACCAGAGGGTGCACAGCATGTGTTTTTTTTCTTTATTGCTTTAAAGGCTTTTCTGCAAACAGATTTAGGATTTTTAAAAAATAAAATATGGGGGCAGCCCCGGTGGCACAGCAGTTTAGCGCCGCGTGCAGCCTAGGGCATGATCCTGGAGACCCTGGATCAAGTCCCACATCGGGCTCTCTGAATGGTGCCTGCTTCTCCCTCTGCCTGTGTCTCTGCCTCTCTCTCTCTCTCTCTCTGTGTGTCTCTATGAATAAAATAAAATAAAAATCTTAAAAAAAAGTAAAATATGGGAACGCCTGGGTGGTTCACTCAGTGGTTAAGCATCTGCCTTTGGCTCAGGGCCTGATTCCCAGGATCCAGGATTGGGTCCCACATTGAGCTCCTTGCATGGATCCTGCTTCTCCCTCTGCCTGGGTCTGTCTGTCTGTCTCTCTCTCATGAATAAATAAATAAAATCTTTTTTAAAAAGTAAAATACATAATAAATTGGTACTGATAGCAACAATTTAAATTCAGAAGCACAGGGATCCCTGGGGGGGCGCAGTGGTTTGGCGCCTGCCTTTGGCCCAGGGCGCGATCCTGGAGACCCGGGATCGAATCCCACCTCGGGCTCCCGGTGCATGGAGCCTGCTTCTCCCTCTGCCTGTGTCTCTGCCTCTCTCTCTCTCTCTCTCTCTCTCTCTCTGTGACTATCATAAATAAATAGTAATAAAAAAATAAAAAATAATAAAAAAATAAAAATTAAAAAAAATAAATTCAGAAGCACAGGGTTCTTACCTTGTATATTCCTTTACTATCCTCTTCAACATCCCTTCTTCCATAGTGGAATTCTGGTTCTCAATAACACTAGGAATGGTAAGATTAGAAAATCACTCATTTGCCTTTTCTTATATTACTTCCACAACAGTCTTAGTAGGAATACCAGCACTACTACCGATGATATTGTTATTGAAAATAATTTAAGATTTTTGGGGATGAAGAGGGAAGTTCTTTTTGTCCTCACTAAGAATAGAGTCAAATTACTGTGTTTTAGTCACTTGGAATAGCTCCTCTCTGTGTGGTTATGTCACTATCTGAATATACATTTACATTCATTTATTTCATTCTGTTTTTGATTCTTAGAGACTGGGTTTTACAATTTAATTTACTTTTGTACTTGCTTCAGCAGCACATATACATTTTAATTTATTTCTATAATTATGTAAAATATTTACACAATTCCAAATGTAATCTCCCAAACAAGGAATAGGCAACTAATTCTAGTTTCTATCTTTTGCCCCCTTTCTACCTATAGGTAACATTTTCTTGTTCTTTTTTTTTTTTTTTTTAACATTTTCTTTAAAAAATTTTTTTGAGGTTGGGATGCCTGGGTGCCTCAGCTGTTGAGTGCCTGCCTTTGGCTCAGGGTGTGATCCCGGGGTCCGGGATCAAGTCCCACATCAGGCTTCTTGTGGGGAGCCTGCTTCTCCCTCTGCCTGTGTCTCTGCCTGCCTCTTTCTCTTTCTCTCTCATAAATAAAATCTTGAAAAAGTTTTTTGAGCTTTATCATTGTTTTGTTTTAATTTCTTATTTATTTTTATTTTTTTAAGATTCTATTCATTTATTCATGAGATACACATGAATTCTTTTTTTTAATTTTTAAAGATTTTTTTTAAATTTTTTTTAATTTTTAAAGATTTTATTTATCCATGAGAGACACAGAGAGAGAGAGAGAGAAGCAGAGACACAGGCAGAGGGAGAAGCAGGCTCCATGTAGGGAGCCTGATGTGGGACTTGATCTCAGGACTCCAGGATCATACCCTGGGCCAAAGGCAGGTGCCAAACCGCTAAGCCACCCAGGGATCCTGAATTCTTTTTTAAAAAACAATATAAGGGGCAGCCTGGGTGGCTCAGTGGTTTAGCGCCACCTTCAGTCCAGGGTGTGGTCCTGGGGACCTGGGATCAAGTCCCACATCAGGCTCCCTGCATGGAATGGAGTCTGCTTCTCCCTCTGCCTGTGTTTCTGCCTCTCTCTCTTTCTCTTTCTCTGTGTGTGTCTCTCATGAATAAATAAATAAAATCTTAAAAAAAAAAAAAACAAGAAGTGAAGAAAAGCTGCAAAAATTGTACAGGGTGTTCTAATATACCTTTTCAACCAGCTTCTCTCTCTCTCTCTCTCTCTCTCTCTCCTCTCTCTTTTTAAGATTTTATTTATTTATTCATGAGAGACACAGAGAGGTAGAGACACAGGCAGAGGGAGAAGCAGGCTCCATGCAGGGAGCCCGATGTGGGACTTGATCCTGGGACTCCAGGGTCCGAGGGCAGATGCTCAACTGCTGAGCCACCCAGGCGCCCCTCAACCAGATTCTCTTAATGTTAACATCTTATAAAAAAAATGTTAACATCTTATATAATCATAGTACAATTACCTTATAACTACTTAATTTCATGAGTTATAATGCAATGCTTATTTTTGCTCAGATTTTTCTAGTTTAGATCCTTGAGAGTTCTTCTGAGATTGACTTTTAATATGCCCAGATTGGCTTTTCAGATTCAGATAGGCTTCCCCCCCACCATTTTATTTATTTATTTGACACACAGAAAGAGAGCACAAGCAGGGGGAGGGGCAGAGGGAGAGGGAGAAGCAGGCTCCCCACTGTGCAGGGTGCCTGATGTGGGGCTGTATCCCAGGATCCCAGGATCATGACCTGAGCTGAAGGCAGACACTTAACCAACTGAGCCACCTAGGGGCGCCCCTCAGATAGGCTTTTGAAATGCTCTTCTGACATGGCCCCCCAGTTCATTTTTGAGCATCTTCTAACTTTCCAGCACTACAAGATGCTGCTCCAGGCTCATCTTATAGTTTTCTTGCCCCAGCCCTGGAATCAACCATTTCTCCAAGAAGTCCTGGTTACTCTCTTTGAAGAATAGTATTAGAAACCAAGATCTGGACACTAGATGTGGTTATTGCTACTGGGGTATCTGTCAGTTCCTCTCACCACAGACAGAGCTAAGAAATAAATGTGTATAATGTTTCAAATGCATGCTAACCCATGCATTCATATCCATGTTCCTGAATCCATCTATCTATATATTAACCCGTAAGTTCATACTCATACCTCTGATCCCAGGTCAATGCCAAGTGTCTTCCTCTTTTCCTCATTTGTAACTTCCTTCTCCAACAGTGAGAAATCTGCTTCTCCTTATCTCAGCAGGTTTCTTTGAACATGAACAGGTATATGTAACTATTTGTATATTCCATCCCCACTACTTAACATTGATCCTCTGTTTCAGCCAGGGTGGGCTATGCATTTGGGCACTCTGCTGAGGAAACTCACTGTGTTCTGCTCAGTATAGTGTGGTGCTTAAAAGCCAGATACCTGGGTTCAAATCCCAGTTCTTTTATTTACTCTCTGTGAGACCTGGAGCAAATTGTGTTATTTCTTTGTGCTTCAGGTTGCTTGTCTGTAAAATGGAGATAATGCTAGTCCCTATCTCCTAAGATTATTTTAAGAAGCTAATGAAATTAACATATGTGAAGAGTTTAGAACATTGCCTGTCCCTTAGTGAGCATTCAGAAAGTGTTAGCTCTTCTTCCTACTGCTATTTATCCGTGCTCTTGCTCTCAACCAGAATACCCTCCTTCCTTTGGATAGCCTTAATCATTTCATGACCCAATTCATTTCCCTTTCTTTTCTTTTTTCCTTTCCTTTCTCTTTCTTTCTTTCTTTCTTTCTTTCTTTCTTTCTTTCTTTCTTTCTTTCGAGAGAGCGGGTGCGGAGGGCCGTGCACATGTGCCCCTGTGAAGGGGGGGGGGGGGGGAAGGCAGAGGGAGAAAGAGAATCTCAAGTAGGCTCCACACCCAGTGTGGAACCTGACTTGGGTCTCAATCCCAGGACCCTGAGATCATGACCTGAGCTGAACTCAAGAGTCAGACACCCAATTGATTGAGCCACCCGGGGCGCCTCATTTCCTTTTCTCTGTAAAGATCTCCCCAGTGATGTTAGCCTTTATTAGTCATATTCTCTGAACTTCCTAATTTTTAAAAATATGTTATTTATTTATTCATGAAAGACATGGAGAGAGAGAGGCAGAGACACAGGCAGAGGGAGAAGCAGGCTCCATGCAGGGAGCCCCATGTGGAACTTGATCCCAGGACTCCAGGATCATACCCTGAGCCGAAGGCAGACGCTCAACCCCTGAGCCACCCAGGCATCCCTTCCTTACTAATTTTAGTCAGTTCCATAACTTGATCAGTCTGTTTGTGGGTAGGCATTGTTTATGTTGCTCGTTTGTTATCATCAGGGCTGGATTATAAGCCCTTTTATTTATATGCTTTGTATGTGCTCTGCTTCTGAGTAAAGCTCAGTAGGTGTCTAACTTGGGCTTCACCCTGGGGACTTAGCTGTCAGTGGCTCTCGCTCCTTCTTTCCTCCTGCTCCCTCACCCAAGTGCTGTATTGCCTCTTCTGCTCAAGTACTTTCCTGCCTGTCTCTTGCCCCGTTTTTTTTCTCCTTCCTCAACATGAAATTCTCTCCTTTATTAAGGCACCTATCACTTTATTTTGAAATCCCGTGGGTTTGTTTCTTCCCCCTCAACAGACTATGAGCTCATGTGGGATGGGGCCACATTCTAGTTCTTTGTGGCCTCACTGCTGTGTGGAGTGCCTGACACAGAGTTTTACAGATGCTATATCCTTGCTTACTATTTCTTCTTTGCCTTTGAGACCTTGTGTCTTTCTTATTGTTCTCCCCTGATGCTGTCTGTTCTCCTCAGTCTGTCCCTGTCCCCTCGCCTCAGCCCACCTTCTGTCCACTTCTGCTGTAGACTGTGTATAGTGCCCTGGGCCTGAGGGATGCCTGCCGCTCCCTGCCCCAGTCTATCCAGCTCTTTCAGGACATCGCCCAAGAGTTCTCTGATGACTTGCACCATATTGCCAGCCTCATTGGGAAGGTGGTGAGTGGAAGAAAGAGGCAGAGCCCCTGGGGACCCAGGGGAGGGAGGTGGGATTGGCAGATGGTGGAAGCCTGGGCTCTGGGGAACATGACGAGAGCCATGTCTGGGAGACGTTAAGGGTTACCTGGATGACCAAAGAATGGGATGGTGAGAGGAGGTGGCAGGATATCAGAGATGCATTTGGAGAGTTAGAGTTAAAGCAGGAGATGCAGGGAGAACAGGGGTGCAAGGAGAGGTGAGGGACTGGACTTCAGATGATTCTGGGCAATGAGCAACTGGATTTTTTATCTCCTCAGGTGGACTTTGAGGGCAGTCTTGCTGAGAATCACTTCACAGTCCTCCCCAACATAGATCCTGACATTGATGAGAGTGAGCATTGGGTGTGCAGCTGGGCCTGTGAGCCCAGTGATTGGGGACCACCATCAGTAGGTGGCCACTACAACTGGGGATAACCATGGCCAACAGGCAGGAACCTTGCTTTTGATACCCACATGTCTTTCACCCTCCTAGAAAAACGAAGGCTAATGGGACTTCCCAGTTTCCTCACTGAGGTGGCCCGGAAGGAGCTAGAGAATCTGGACTCCCGTATTCCTTCATGCAGTGTCATCTACATCCCTCTGGTGAGGGCAGAAATGTGGGCATAACCCCCAGGGATCTTTTATGGGAGATATTAAGCTTATGAAGGACACGCTGCTAGATAAGAAAACTCCTGGAGAAGTCTGAAGAATATGAACACCCTATGATAGCTTTAGGCCCCTGAGGGAAGCCCTGGAGAATACAGGGATCTCTGGCATCTTCCAAAGAGATAGGGTGCCCAGTACTTTACTCCCTGTCTTATCTCCTCTTCACTTTCCTCAGATTGGCTTCCTTCTCTCTATTCCCCGCCTGCCTTCCATGGCAGAGGCCAGTGACTTTGAGATTGAAGGACTGGACTTCATGGTAAGACCCTTGACCTCTGTAGTGGAGTGCTAATAGAAATAAGTCCGCAGCTGAGAGAGGGCTGTATTCTATCAGCACTGCCCAATGAGGGATGTCTCTGCTATAGTTTTACTTTGATCTTTACCAGCTCTGAGATAAATGGGAAAGAAGTCAGGGTGGGAAAGAAATGAAGGACCTATTCTCTGAAAACTATAATACCTTGATGAAAGAAATTGAAGATGACACAAAGAAATGGAAAGACATTGCATACTCCGGAGTTAGAAAAACAAATATTGTTAAAATGCCTATACTACCCAAAGCAATCTACAGATTTAATGCAATCCCCCACCAAAATACGAACAGTATTTTTCACGGAACTAGCAGAAACCATTCTAAAATGTATATGGAACATAAAAGACCCAAAATAGCCAAAGCAGTCTTGAAAAAAAAAACAAACGAAAACAACTGGAGGTATCACAATTCCAAGAGTTCAAATTATATTACAAAGTTGTAGTAATCAAAACAGTATGATGCTAGCACAAAAATAGACACAGATCAATGGAACAGAACAGAGAGCCCAGAAATAAACCCACTAATATATGGTCAATTAATCTTTTTTTTAAAGGATTTTATTTATTGGGGTGCGTGGGTGGCTCAGTTGGTTAAGTATTTGCCTTTGACTCAGGTCATGATCTCAGGATCTCAGGATCCTTGGATTGAACCCCATGTCAGACTCCTTGCTCAATGAAGAGTGCTACTCTTTTCTGTATGCCCTTCCTGCCCCACTTCTGTGTGTGCATGTGCATACTCTGTCTCCCTCTCTCTCTCTTTCTCAAATACTAATTAAAATAAGGCTTCCCTGGTCAATTAATCTTTGACAAAGCAGGAAAGAATACACTGTGGGGAAAAGACTGTCTCTTCAACAATGGTGTTGAGAAAATTGGACAATTACATACAAAAGAATGTGTGTTGAACCTACTTAAGATTCTCTCTCCCTCTGTGCTCCTTCTCCCCTGCCCTATTCTCTCTCTCTCCCTCTCTCTCTCTCTCTCAAAAAAAAAAAAAAAATGAATGAATATTTAAGAGATAAACTTATAAAGAAAATAAGGAATTGATTCCCAGAAAAGTCAGAAGAGAGGTTAATTTTGAGGAGTCGGAGAGGGGTGTGATTAGGATGGTTCTCTGGAGTAGCCACCAAAATTTTAGTTTTTTAACCTACTTTATGACCTACGTGGTTGATTACAAGGGTATTTGCCTCATTGTAATTCTTTAAGGTATACATTTGTTTTATGCAATTTCCTATGTCTATTTTTATTATTTTTTAAAAGATTTTATTATTTTATTTATTTATGAGAGACACAGAGAGAGAGAGGCAGAGACATGGGCAGAGGGAGAAGCAGGATCCCTGCAGGAAGCCTGATGTGGGACTCGATCCCGGGACCCCAGGATCACGCCCTGGGCCAAAGGCAGATGCTCAACCTCTGAGCCACCCAGGCGTCCCTGTCTGCTATGTTTTTAAATAAAAAAGTTTCTTTTTTTTTTTTTTTTTTTTTACAAGAAAAAAAGAAGTCAGGCTGGGGCTGAAGGGGGTGTTAGAGGAGATGGAGATGAAGGATGCAAAGCCCACTTGAGCCCTTGTTTCCAGTTTCTGTCAGAGGGGAAGCTGCACTATCGTAGCACTCGAACCAAGGAGCTGGACGCACTGCTGGGGGACCTGCACTGTGACATCCGGGGTGAGGAGAAGCAAAGTCTTGAGGGGAGCGACCAGCTCAGAGGCTCATTTCTTCCTGCTCTCTCACTCGGGCTCTGCACCTTTTCCTCTGAATGTCTCGGGGTGACTCAGTATCTGCAAGCCTCTTTCCAGGGCTCTCTGCTGGCTTCTCTGCCTCTTCTTCATTTTCCCCTGGAGCTGATGCCTGGCTCCCTCCCCGCCCCCACCACCCCTAGACCAGGAGACCCTGCTGATGCACCAGCTGCAGTGTCAGGTGCTGGCACGGGCTGCTGTCTTCACCCGGGTGTTGGACCTGGCCTCCCGCCTGGATGTCCTGCTGGCTCTTGCCAGTGCTGCCCGCGACTATGGCTACTCAAGACCCCGTTACTCACCCCGACTCCTCGGGGTCCGGATCCAGAATGGCAGGTAAGAGCAGCAGGGGGTGGAAGCAGGGGCACATGGGGCCCAAAGGCCCTATCTTCCGGTGGCTTGATTCATCTAGATCCACAGGCCATGTGTGAGGGAACTTTCTACCCACTGCAGACATCCTCTGATGGAACTCTGTGCCCGAACCTTTGTGCCCAACTCTGCAGAATGTGGTGGGGACAGAGGGAGAGTCAAAGTCATCACTGGACCCAACTCCTCAGGGAAGAGCATATATCTCAAACAGGTGAGGAGAATCCTGGCACACTAGGCCTCTGGCATCTTCTGCATTGTCTCCATCTCCCACTGGCTTGCAGACACAGGTTCCTGCAACTCCTCCCTGGTGTTCCGACCCGACCCGTCATGGAAAGACGATGGTGCACACCCCCTGCTCCTCACATGTTCTCATCCTTTACCTGAGGGAGAGTCGTGCTCTAACGGGTCTCTCTGTGGCCTGAAAGCCTCTCCTCACCTCTCCATAAGTCCATGCTGTCCCCAAGTGTGCCTCTGCCCACGCCCCCACCCTCTCGCCTGATTCTAAAGAGAGCTGAGGGGGCCATCCTCTTCTGTTAAGTGTCCATCCCTCCTTGATCTGTAATTCACCCCTCAGCCTCGCCTCACCTTCACCATGGCCCACACCACCAGGCGCCAGACCCTGTCTCCTCCATATTTAGGTAGGCTTGATCACATTCATGGCCCTGGTGGGCAGCTTTGTGCCAGCAGAGGAAGCCGAAATTGGAGCTGTAGATGCCATCTTCACACGAATCCATAGCTGTGAATCCATCTCACTGGGCCTCTCCACCTTCATGATCGACCTCAACCAGGTCAAAGGGAGCAAAGGGGGGTGGGACTGGGGGGGAGGGTGTTAACGAGGAAGGAACTCTATCCTTGAAAAAACGATCAGAACCAAAAAACATTCCCTCTGCTGCATGCTTCTCCATTAGGGGCAGGGAGCACCGAGTTCAGAGACTGGGAGAATCAATACCAGAAAACTTTACTGAACCTTTGCTCTGCATGAGGCATTGTTGGCAAAGAAGGGATGCACAAAACGAGTCTCGCCAGTCCAGACGGGTGGACACACATACAGCGGCTTCCCTCACAGGCAGACTGTGGTCAGCGGGTTCCTTACAGGCCTTGAGTAGTACTGAAACTCTCCCTTTCCACCCGCTGCCCAGCAGGTGGCGAAGGCAGTAAACAATGCCACCAAGCAGTCCCTGGTCCTCATTGATGAATTTGGAAAGGGAACCAACACGGTGAGGAGACAAACTGATGAGAAGCCAAGGAGGGAAGGACAAAGGGGTGTGAGGTGACGCTGGGCCACGGGAGAGGAGTGGGCGTGTGTGGGCAGAAAAGAAACAGAGAAGTGCAAGATGGGGTCGGCTAGGGCAGGTGGAGGTGCACACGGGGGTGCCTGTGCTTCAGTACCCTGATGCCTGCCCTGTGCGCAGGTGGACGGGTTGGCGCTCCTAGCTGCCGTGCTTCGACACTGGCTGGCACTTGGACCCACGTGCCCCCACATCTTTGTGGCCACCAACTTTCTGAGCCTTGTTCAGCTCCAGCTGCTGCCGCAGGGGCCCCTTGTGCAATATTTGGTAAGGATACCTATCCAGCTCTCTAGGGATCCCTCAGATGAGCAGTTGCCAGAACCCAAAACAGACTCCTCCATTAGAATGGGGGTGCCCGGAGCACAATACTGCATCCTTCCTCTCTCTCACTCTCCACAGGGATTGGCCAAGGGTTTCAGGGCCAGATGCAGAGTGATTGATGATACTCTGTCCCCTTCTGTCTCTTTTAAGACCATGGAGACCTGTGAGGATGGGGACAACCTCATTTTCTTCTATCAGGTGTGTGAAGGTTTGGCCAAGGCCAGCCATGCCTCCCACACAGCTGCCCAGGCTGGACTTCCTGACCAACTCCTTACTCGTGGCAAGGAGGTGAGATCCAGAGGTCAAACCCTCCATCAGGGCTCCCTACCATGGTCCCTGCTCCTCTCAGGGGCCTGGGTTTCTGGGTCCGTGGGACTTCTGATCCTTATTTCTGGTTCTCTTACCCACCTTCCCCACCCCCACCCCCTTCTTATCACTAGGTCTCAGATTTGATCCGCAGTGGGAAACCCATCAAGCCTGTCAAGGAGTTGCTAAAGGAGAAGCAAATGGAAAAGTGAGTGTGTGGCCCAGTGTCCTGGTTCTTTCCAGCATGTTCTGCAGCTCTTCTCCCTTTTCAGGGCCCCAGACAGCCTCTTTGCCCTTCAAACACCCATGATTTGTTTCCAAAATCCCTAAATTGTCCTGGGCCCCCTGGGCCGCAGCCTCTCCCCTACTGCCTGGGGACTCAGTTTTCTATTCTGCCATAAATAAATCCCACTGTCCTCTTTCCCATCAGTTGCCAGATGTTAGTGGATAAATTTCTGAAGCTGGATTTGGAAGATCCCAACTTGGACCTGGACCTTTTCATGAGTCAGGAAGTGCTGCCTGCTGGCACTGCCATCCTCTGAGAGCCCTTCCTTGGCCCTGCTGCATGCACTCTAGCTGTTTCCTCATCTCCCTCGGACCCACAATTCTGTTTTCCTGGAAATTTTGTTCCATGTTGGGAATAAAGTTGACTTCAGAGAAAGTTATTATTTCTTTAACCCAGCTAATACAAAATGAAAGAAGAGAAATGAGATGAAACATCAAGCAGCAGTCCGCATCCAGAGGGTCCTGCCCTGCCTCATTAAAAATACAGGGACATGGGTAGCCCAGGTGGCTCAGCAGTTTCGCACTGCCTTCTGCCCAGGTTGTGATCCTGGAGTCCCAGGATCAAGTCCACGTCAGGCTCCCTCCATGGAGCCTACTTCTCCCTCTGCCTGTGTGTGTCTCTGCCTGTCTCTCTTTTATTTTTTTATTTTTTTAATTTATGATAGTCACAGAGAGAGAGAGAGAGAGAGAGAGAAAGGCAGAGACATAGGCAGAGGGAGAAGCAGGCTCCATGCACCAGGAGCCTGACGTGGGACTCGATCCCGGGTCTCCAGGATCGCGCCCTGAGCCAAAGGCAGGCGCCAAACCGCTGCGCCACCCAGGGATCCCTCACTTGCTCTCTCAAGCTCTGTGTCTCTCATGAATAAATAAAATCGTAAAAAAATAATAAAAATAAAAACACAGGGACATGGAGCCCTAAGCCACACCTTACGTGTGGCTCACTTGATCTTGGGGCCATGGGTTCAAGCCTCATGTTAGATTTAGAGATTACTAAAAAATCAACTTCAACATATACACATACACACACAATAACTATGCTGTAGGGAGACCCTTGGGTTCCACCCAGGGGGACTTCATGAGAACCAGCCACAGCTGTTTTAACAGACCCTACAAAAGCAGATGAGAAGGAAGAGATTATGCCCCAACAGAGATGATCTTTCCCCTTAAGTAGGAACACCCCAGCCTCAGACATGGCAGGAAAGGCTCTGAGAGGCTGAAAAACAAGGTAGGATGGGCACAGGAGGGAAGGGGAGGGCCCAGCCCTGCACGCCACTGGGCGTGGCTCCACTCTTCCCACTCCAGAGCCATGGGGAGCCAGGGTCCCAGTGGGCTGCCCCTCGTCTGTGCTCCCTACACAGTTATGCTGCTGCCACTTGGGACAAGCCGCCAGGACCCAGGGGCCCAGAGCTTCTTCCTCTGGGTGAGTATTAGTCCAGCAAGAGGCCCCAGAGAAGCCCACTGCCTAGATTGTCCCACATTTCCAGCCAATTTTGAGGGCCCCTGTCTTCCCCCCTGCTTCCCCTTGCCTTCCAGGTGCTCAGTGGTTAGTCTGGGCTCACACTCAGTGACCAGTGAACCCAACCAAGAGTTGAGAGGAAGTGCCACGGCTCAGAGCCCTGCTGTGGAGCAAGTCAGCCTCTGCTTCTTGCCTTCCCAGCTGCAGAGGATGCAGGCTCTGGAGAGGGAGCAGGATGCCCTGTGGCAGGGGCTGGAGCTGCTGGAGGATGGCCAGGCCTGGTTTGAGGGCCATTTGAGGGAGGCACAGCAACAGCAGCTGCATCTAGGGGCTCTTGGTGAGGTACGGGGCTGATGTGCGGTGTGGGGGAGCAGGGAGATGCAGACACGGCAGACACCACCATGGAAAGGCAAGAGTTAATGGGCAGGGATCATGAATTGGAAGCACTGTAATGACTGGATGCCACCAAGTGTTAGGTTGGTGTTCATTGTTGGGATTGGAGGACGCTGGTCTGCATTCCATTCAGAGGGACATGGTTAGGATCACTCCATTGAGATGGGGGAGTGGCCTGGATTATTCCAATGGATCAGGACTAGACAGGGAGGATCCATAAAAAATAAGGAAAAGGGTACTGTGCTGTTTGAGGGGGATGGAGGAACTGGATTGTTAAAGAGATGGGAGTGGAGAGTGGGGGATTTTTCCCACCTGCCTTGAGGGCTACTGAGATAAGGGAATCCCGATGGAGAAGAAATATGACCTGTGGTGTCAGAAGAGTAGCAGATGGACCTCAAGTTTTCACCATGTTGTCAGCCTCCAACTCCTCCTTTAGAATTTCCTAGCAGATTTACACTCAGAGCCTCATGGCCCCCAGTTAGCCCAGATTCAAAAGATGAACATGTGTTTGCGGAGTCTGGTTCAGGAGAAGGTGAGTTTATTGTTTTTGCTTAGATTTTTGGGAAGTGGGGGTAGAGAGGGGACCTAGGATCAACACTGGTTTAAGAGGAAAAAGTAAATCCCACCCACCCCTCCCTCCCAGTTCTCCTCACATCCCTTGAATAAGGCTGATTCCCATGCTGCCCAGGGCTGGAAGGGAAGGCCAAGGAAGCAGAACCTCTGGCAGCAACAGGTAGGCTGTAGGGGGTGGCCGGAGGGCGGAGCCTGGCCCCCTAGTGGAGCGGGGAGCACAGATGCCCACGGTTTCTCTCCTCTTTTCCAGGAGCTGTCCAGGCAGAAGGCAGGCATTCAGCCAAAAGGGGAGACCGTCCAGCTTGGCTGTTCCAAGATGCGGGGGGGCCCAACCCGTGTGTAAAGGCTCCTCTGGGTTTCCTCATTTGGTGAGGTGGGGTGGGGAGGCCGGGGCCCGAGCCCCCAGTCTCCTTATTCTGCCTCTTGACCTAACAGATAAATGGCTCCAGGTGATGGGCCAACTGAAGTCCAAACATCTTGGTGTAAAGTTTCTTCTCAGCAACTGAAAACTTCCATTTCATCTTTCCTCTCCCTGATATGATATCCATAAATGATCTCTCTTTGGAATCTCTCTCTAGGGCAGATATGTTTACTGAAACTGTCCTTCAAATTTAAATACAAAAATAAAATAGGAGCTTCTTCAGAATTTCAAATGAGAACAATTCTATACATAAACCCCACTCCCAACCTTAGTTTCCTCCCCATACATCTTTCCTTTTCCTGAGCTTGGGAAAGCATGAATAAATAATGGAGTAAAGAGATGCTATGGAGAAATAGGAACCAACTTTCTCCAAAAAGGAGTATTTGCTTTGGTTCCCACCTGAGTTAGAGAAAGTGTACTATGGGAGAATCCATGGCCCTCTATCTCAATCTCACTAAGGAAGAGAGGGACAAGTGCATGAGAAGGAAAACCTTCATCCCATCTGGGAGAGGTGGGGGCCAGAGGCCCATGTCACCCTCTCAGCAATGGGATAAGATTGAAAATAGCACTGGAGACCTGTTCCTCTAGGGGTTGTAGTGTTACCAGGAGGCCAAGCCTAGCAGGAGCAGCACTCCTCCAACTGTGCCCCACCAGCAGTTGCCTACCCGCCCTCCTCTAGCCCTTCCCCGAGTCACCAAAGTGGACACAGAGCTGGTCGAGTGGAGGATGGGGCCAGATGAGTGGGCAGTGGCAGCCAGTGGGTCCTGGGGAGAAGGGGAGAGAGGCTGTCAGGCTGTCTCTACCCAAATTAAGCCCACAACACCCTCCCCTTACCCTGCCTGGCCTGCGATGGGAAGTGGGGGTACCTCACCTGCGAGGCCGGAGCCAGCACCAGGAGCCAGAGGAAGGCGTGGGTCGGGGGCACTAGGCTGCCTTCTCGACCTGTCGCAGTCACAGTCACCATTACCACGGAGTCTGGGGCGGCTGAGTCTGGGACCTCCAACCACAGGTGGCCCCACACAGACTCATTCGGTTCCAGGCGAACCCTGTTGAGTGGACACACAGTGGGCTGAAGGCCCAGGCTCTGAAGAGCTGAGAGCCGAGGGTCTCAGGCCAGGTGAGAATCTGAATGCCCTTGGGAGGAGGCCGTGTAGGTGGGGCTTAAAGCACCAGGCCACCATGCGAGGGGGCGCAGGAGGGACCAAAAGGTGGGCCAGAACTGAGCAGGAGGGTTCGGGGGTTGTACCTGGAGAGGTTGAAGGTGAGAGGGAACCTGGGGTTGACAGATGTCCTAAGGTCCAGATCCTGAGGGCCTGAGAAGCTGGCGATATGGAGGCTAAGTGGGGCCTTGCTGCCGGGGGCCAGGGACCCTGGGGAGCTGCTGAGCTGCAGAGGAGGGCGGGTTAGGGGAGAGCTGCTGCAGCTCCCTCTGGCCCCACCCGCACCTTCCTCTGCATCTCACCTCCAGAAGGACTGGGACTACGGTACAGGGCTGGGAGGCCGCTCGGTGCAGGCCATGCCCCTCTCCATCCTGGCCAATCAACTCCAGCGAGAAGGGGCCCGTGGTGGACAGAAGTGCGGGTGGCAGTGAGGCGGCCAGGAGACCTCGCTCCCGTGGTCCCATGGGTTCCAGGGGCACCCGGCCCCGCTCAGCCCCTTCTGGAATCCCTCGAAGGACGACATGGGAGAAATGCGACTGAAGATCTCTGGAGTCACCTCTGAAACCCAGCCCTGTCACCTCTACCAGCAGCTGGGTCTGGAGGCCTGGGACAGGGGGTGGGAGGGGAGGATGATGGTCCACAGGAGACTCGGACATGGGGAGAAAAGGATGAATGGCTTTGAAAACAGGGGTTACCCCTGGGAGTATGGATGGAGAAAGGGTGCTACCTCTGAGTGACATTGTTGGGCAGGGTGAAGAAAGATTCTGGGATGCCTGAAATGTTCTAAATTGTGAACTGAGGGAGGAATGGTTACATGGGTGCATTATGAAATCCAGCTGTTTACTTCAATTAGTACACTTCTGTATATGTAAGCCGTAACTCAATAAAAAGTTAAATAGAGAATTTCATAGCTAGATAGATGGGATAATGGGAAAGTAGGGGTGGGGGGACAGATGTACCTGCTACTGGCTGAGCCAGGGGGTAGAGGCCAGGGTGGGGGCCTTCATCCATGGGAATTCCAAAGTAGAAGAGGAAGTCCAGGGCTGTCTGGGCTGAGGAGGGCCAAGGCAATCAGAGACCTTGCCAAAACAAATGTCACTGACAGTGCTCTCTGAGCTCTGCAGCCTTGTCCTCCTTTCCCAGGAACATCTCCCTCCTTACCTTGCACCCTCACCCGGGGCATGCCCTCCGCTATGACCTGGATCTCCCAGGTCCCTGGCTGTGGGGGGTCATTCATGGTAACTATCCAGAACTGCCCAAAGCGGCGCGTGTGACCTAGAGGCCCTTCGCCTTCCTCCTGGCCCTGGGAGACTCCTGATGGCAGTGGGAGAGCAAGATTGGCACATGAGATGATTCCTGTCCCTTAGTAGTTCACCCTTCACTCTCCATCCTTCCCTCTGCCTCAAGTCACACTCATGGATGTACCTGCCGGGCTCCTGATCCAGAAGCTGCTGACCTCCCCATGGATCCGAACTGTGACCCTCTGGAGCAGCGCATCCACACTGAAGCCAAGTGGCCTCCCAGACACCACAACAGGAGGTTCCAGGGGGAGGGTAACCTTGAGGGATGTGCAGAACCAAAGAATGAAGGAGAAGATAAGGCAGTGAACACAGATAAGGCAAAGAACAAAGACAGGAGAAAGGTGGAGACAGAAAGAAACGAAGTCACACGTGAAGGGCTACGGTGAAAGAGAGGAGCACAGGATGAGGGATGAAGTTACAGTAAATGACAAAGTTGAGGCAAGGGATTAAGGGTGAGGCAATCGCTTCTTGTCCCTCCTTACAAGATGGCAGGACTTCCTGTGGTAGCCCCGAGGACAGATTCCTGGAGGCCAAGGTTGGGGGACAGGGGGCAGTACTACTACCGAAGGAGCAATGTGGAAGGTGGGGGGCCATGGATCTCAGAGGGAGAGAAACTTCCTTTCCCACCCTTCTAACTGCTGAGGCAACACAGCTGTGTTAAGCCACTAACCTAGGAGAAAGAGAAAGGCCATGTCGCCCATGCCCTTAGTTCTCAGCTGGAAGCATTAGTCCCTCTGGCCGCCATACTCACCAGGTCTGCCATGCTGTCCCCAACAATGGCCGCCACATCCTGAATGTGCTGGTCTTTGGTGAAGATGACCTCTCCTCCTGAGGCCAGGGCCACGGCTTCATATGGCTCAAAACGCAGAGGAGACAAGACCTCACGCCGAGCTCGGCCCTGAACCCTCAGTGGGTCTTCAGTCACGAGGAATGTCACCTGTGCCCAAAAGAGAGGCCAGTACTTGAGTACTCCCAGTGCCGTCTACTATCAGAATTGGGGGTCTCCTGTGCCCAAGTGCACTATGGAGCTGATGACTAATGGTAAGGTCTCTGTCAGCCTCTGACTCTACGGCAGGGTCTCCCAGTGATACAGCCCCTAGGCCTTCACTTAGTAGTTGCTTTTCCCTTGTAACTGTCACCCTATGTCACCCACATAGTGGATTATTAGCAACTAGATCTCCAGTTCTTTGAGTGGTTTGTTGGAGACAGATTCAAATATGAATTCAGATCAGACAAGGGATCTGGAAACGTTATGCTCATTGTCTTCTTGTCCCACCCCTTGCCAAAGTTGGTTCAGCCACCAGAGCGTGGCGTGATCCTCATTATGAGGTGGTTGTCATGGGCTTCCCCGTATCCCTGGGCAGTTGATGCTGCGTCTCCCATCAGTGTGCTCACTCTGCAGCGCCGCTCCTGAGTCAGGGATTCCACCCGGTTGGTGAGGACGGCATCCTTGGGGGAGGCATCAGTGAAGACAAAGATGTCTGAGAGGGGAGGTGTGTGCAGCAGAGCCAGCTGGCAGAAAGGGAAAGCACTGGTATTAAAAATGGCAGCAGCGGCAGGGGGACAGGTAGAATCAGGGGGGACAGAATTGAAGGAAACATGACCCTGGAATCCTGGAGGGAAGCTAGGGGCACTAGGCTCTGAAGGAGGGGAGGGAGGTGCAGGTCCCAGGAAGGCTCCAGTTCCCCTTGGTGGCGGGATCTGGAAAGGAAGGAAGAAGGGGAGGGGCAGAGGGTGGGGGAGGCAGACCTCTAGGGCTGACAGGCACATCTCAGGCTCATCTCCACCCCCCAAGGCATGGAGCTCATTGAGTTGTTGCCAGAAGCTGTCAGGGTCACTGGTTGTAAAGACAGGGCCAAATCCTGGGGAGGGAGAAAGGAAGCAAGTGAGGAGAGGGATCCCCTCATCCCCGCCTAGGCCTACCTCCCCAGTCAAGAGGCCTGCTATGCTCCAGGGGCGAATGACTATTGAAACAACAGTATTCCCTTATACTTATATGCACAGGGCAGGGCAGGGCAGAGGCTAGTGACCTTTGGGGGGAAAGTGGACCTCATTTCCAGAGCAAAATGGCAGCATCTCCTGTGGTCCTGAATGGACCTTTACAGGGTAGGTGTGTAGGTATAAAAAGTACCTGGGGCCTCAGTTCCTCACCAGAAAAGCCAGAAAAATAATAGTACTTACCTCGGGGTGTCATTAGAACTAAATGAGTTGATTTTGTGAATCTTAGAATGTGCATTGATCCATAAGACATACTAAAATTTTAATTATTCAAAGCTTCATCAAATATGTGTTAAGCTCCTCTTAAATGCCAGCTATTAGATTTATACAGGTAAATAGGATGCAACACCAACCCCTAGGGAACTCTCAGTTTTGTTTTTTGTTTTTTTTTTAAGATTTTTACTTATTTATTCATGAGAGACAGAGAGAGAGAGAGAGAGAGAGAGAGGCAGAGACACAGGCAGAGGGAGAAGCAGGCTCCACGCAGGGAGCCCTATGCGGGACTCGATCCCGAGACTCCAGGCTCATGCCCTGGGCCAAAGGCAGGCACCAAACCGCTGAGCCACCCAGGGATCCCTAATTCTCAGTCTTAAAGGTATTTTATTTGATGGTCATTTCAACCATAGGAGATAGACATGATAAGACAAGTACTGACCCATTCTATGGATGATGAAATTGAGGCAAAAAAAGGTGAAATGATCAGCCTAAGGATGCACAGTGACTGGTCGACCCAGGTCAGGGCGTCTGACTTCCAGCCCAACAGGGAAGGAAATAAACTATAACTAGCTTCACAGGAGCCTGCACCCACCAACCCCCCATCTTCATCCCAATCTCTGTCTACAGGAAGCGGCGAGAATTGAGAATGGCTGATTAGCGTGGAGGCAGAGGACCCTGCCTAAGCACAGATCATGATTAACCTCATAAGGAAAGTGCTACCACTTTGGAAACACCAGAAGTGCCGATTGTTTCCAATATGCACACAGGTGCCAGTGAAGACTCAACCACAGGAAGTGTCACCATTTTGTTAAGGAAGTGGAACCATGAGGCCCATTTTTCCACCAGTGGCATTCACCCCTCACCCTGGACTTCTTTCCTTCCACTCTGCTCACCAGACCAGTTACCTGGGTCATGGAAAGGTACCAGGATGTAGTGGGCAGGCTCCATGGGGCTGCCCCTTCTTTGTTCCACAATGTGGCGAGCCTGGATTTTGGCAGCACTGATCTCCTCACCCATACTGCCCGTGGTGTCCAGGACAAAGCTCAGGCTGGAGGCTGGGCTGATATCCAGCAGCCTGGGGAGCAAGCTGGAGATATGGTGAAGGGTCTGTCCATTTGCCCCCAAACCCTGTTTTCTCAGCTCCCCCAAGAGCGCCTACCCATTCGGGAGCACATCTCACAGAGGCCACTCACCTAGAGAAACCCCTGTCTCCCAGGCGGCTTCTCAGGAGGCTGAAGGCCTGGATGGAGGCCAGAAGGGCCAGTTTTGCAGCCTGGAGGTGAAGCATGTGGTGGGGAGAGAAGCCCGGGGATGTGCTGTCCTTGTTGATGCCCCCCCGTGGTGGCTGGGAGCTGCTCCGGTCAAAACGGCCCCCATGGCTACATTTCCCTGGGTTGAGGAAAGACAGTTGGAGGGAGGATGTAAAAAAACCACTGCCTCCTAAGAAAACGAGGCCCTTTTCTGAGCTGGCCTGACCTTTCACTCTTTAGCAAAGGATCAGCAAGAAAGATGACATTTTGTGGAGGCCAAATCTGGAGGAAATCTGGAGGGGTCCATCATCATGGTGTACGATGGATCCCCTCATCTCTCTGGTCAGTCCCCAAAAGCTGCTGTGGGATAATGGGGAAGTCCTCCCAGCTGAGTGAGCAGCTCTTCCCCACCTGACCTTCATGGCCACCTCAGCAGGCCTCCATCCACCCACCCCATTCCTGACATCCTCGCCTTCTTCCAGGAGCTGATGCCACAGGAAGTGGGACAAGGGCCTGCAGTTCTGAGATCCCTATGGAAAGGCTCAGGGGAAAGGCTGTGACTTTCTCCCCTTACTTCCGCCTGGTACCTGGAGGTTTGGAGGGATGAGATCCAAAGTAGCCGGACGTGAGGAGCATCAAGTCCAGTAAATTCCCGGGGCAGCTCAACTCCTCACAATCAGAGCAGGTAGGATCGCCCACTGGAAGGGAGGACAGGAACCTAGAGCCCACGGTTCTGCCACCACTGGTCTTTAGCCCCGTCCACCCGAACTTGGGCTTACCCCCAGCTGCCCAAAGCATATGGGCACGCTTCTAGGCTTTCTGAGCAAACACCTGGAGGTGGTCTGGTGATGAGACCAAGTATTTGGGACAGGGACTGTGCTAGGAAACCAAGAAGCATGCGGACCGGTACTGCAGGGACTGAGCCCTCTGAGCCGAGGACAGGAGGCGAACTTGTAACGGACAGGAGGCAGCTTCCGGTCATAGTTCAGGTGGAAAGAAGAGACGACTATGACGGATAGTCCTGGTTGCTCCATCCCATGTTGGGGGAAGGAAGGCACATGAAAGAGAACTCGAGGTCTGTTGACCTTGGTCCTGGCTCTGTCCCCCCGGGTGACCGTGGGGAGGCTATCTAGCTGACCTGGCCTTTGCCTGAGCTGGGTGACCTCACAGGTCATTCCAGAGAAGAAGCAATGGCACATCCTATGTGACCTGAGGATGTGACACAGTGACTGGGTGGGCTGCCAGGACGTGGCTCTATGGGTTCCCCCCAAGCCCCGGGTCATGGCCATACCTCGTGCCAGGCTCTGGAGCTCCTGCCTCGGCCAGAGGAGGTGAGGGTGCGGCTCCTGCCGCCCCAGTTCCACCCAGTTGCTGTGACTGTAGAAATCCTGTGGGGAGGAAGGGAGATGAAGCACTGTCGTCATGATCTCCAGCCCTTACTCCCACTCCTTTGAGTCCCTCATCTGGAAAGCCTCCTCTTACCACCCCTTCCCCCTCCCTGCTGCTGTCAGATAACCCAAGTGCCCTCCACACCCTCTGCCCATTGCCCAGAACAGAGCTTTCCCCATGTGGGAGACTCCTAGTGTTTCCTCTCTTCGCACTCAGAGCCCACCCAAAGGCCCTCCAGTGGCCTACAGGGCCCACCACAGACACCACGTCTCCCTCTCACCTCCTCTGGCTTCTCCGCAGCCACAGGAAGTGCTGCCAACTTGGAGGTGGGGAGCTGGGGACCAGCCTCAGGGCATTGGCAAGCAGCACCCCCATCCTTTCTTAAGTAGGGAGGCCTCAACCCGGGGGATGGGAAGACCCAAAGTGGAGACACCCACCTGCCCCCACCCCCCCGCCCCCGACCGGCTCATGCTGTTCTCACCTGCAAAGCATGAAGTGCAGCCCCAAGACGCCGGCGGGCCAGGGTGTGGTCCAGGGCTCTGGCTGCCACCAGGGCCTCCCGTAGAGCCCCGGCCAGGCGTGTGCGCCCCTGGCCCAGCCGTTCGGCATCGAAGTGCAGGTCAGGGTCGTTCTTGGATGTTGGCAGGAAGTCCTGGGCTGCGTTGGCACGAGACACCTCACCTAAGGCTGCTCGGAACCGCCGGGAAGAAAACCCAGGCCCAAAGTAGGCAGCAAAGAGGTCATCAGCAAGGAGGGTGCGGCCCTGGTGAGAGCAGGTTGGGAGGGCAGGGGCCCCTGGATTAGGCCACTGCCCATGTTTCCTCAGCCACCATCACTCGGGGTAAGCATGCAAGGAATTGAAGGTGTTGGTCCCTATGCGAGAGGGGCAGTTCTGGACCAGGCCTCTTGGGTATTGTTGCAGGGAGTAGAGGTGGGGAGGCATGGAAGAGAGGATGGCCCTCAGGAGGAGAAGTCCCAGGGAGTTGGGGAATCCTGCTGGGATGGGAGGACCCAGGGATGCTCACCAGGAAGTCCTCAAGATGCAGCGGGGGCCGGCCTGGGGGCGGCTGCTCCAGGAATAGCTGCAGGGTGACATTGAGTGCCGCCTCCTCAGTCAGGTCCTGGTGGGTGACGGAGCCAGGGGCAGCCAGGAGGCTCCAGACGTTGGGGAAGAAGGAAGATGCGGGGTGCAGCAGTTGCAGCAGCAGCAGCAGGGAGGTGCTCAAATGGGAGAGGGGCACGTCTGTAGGAAGCATGGCTGCCACATGCACCTGCCGGACAGAAGGCTCTCGGGAGTAGGAAGCAGCTGCGAGTCCAGGGCAGGCCCAGCTGTGTCTCCAGGGGCACCTGCTCTGCCTCAGGCCCCAGATGGGTCCCAGCCTGCCTTCCCTGCCCTCTCCCCTCGGGTGTCAACCGGAGGCCATAGAGGTACAGACACCTGCAGGAGAGGGACTGAGGCTCCTCCCCTAGGATACCCCCCACCACACACCCAAGGGAAGGCTGAAACCCCTCTCTAGGCCTCTCCCCTACCTGGTGGCTGGGTCTCCGGCAGGGCCACTGGGGTGCGGTGTCACAGGGCACTTAGGTCAGAGTTATAATTAACCTAAGGAGGACTCAGTGGAGGGGGGTGGGGCAGGCCCAGGCAGGGGCACGGTGGTGCAGGATGGGCAGCCCCTGGCCCCTCTACTCCTGTCCACCCAATGCTGCGAGCGGCAGCTGGCACCAGGGCGGGCCTCCCTCAGCAGCAGCACAAAGGTGAATGGAGAAGAGCTGGGAGGAGGAAGGGAGTGAGCAACATGACTCAGACCTGGCTCAGTGCCAGAGGCAGATCCAGACAGAAGCACCTCCTGCCCACCCCGTGCCTCTAGCCTAGCCTGCGGCCCTTGGGGGTGCAGGCACCCAGCCCCAGTCACAAACAGACAAGACATGGGTTTTGTGGCAAAATATTTTATTGCTGCTACCCCATGGTGGACACTGGGGGTCATGAGGAGTCGGGTGTATCACAGCATCTTCTGGAATAGCACAATGGCCTCATCCACCTTCTTGAGCTCTGCTTCTATCTGTTGGAGCTGTGGGTGGGACAAGGAGAGGGGGTGGTGGGTGGTGAGGACCCAGGCCCAAAAGAGGAGACAAATGTCAGGAATGGGGCACACAAAAAGAAAAAAAAAAAAAAAAGGGAATGGGGGCACAGCCCAGAGTCACACAAGTGACCCACAATGCCCACGATGGCAGGGGGGTCCAGGTTGGAAAGATGGGTGAGGGCCATATACAGTGAGTATTCTGGGGACTGTGAGAGCATGGCCAGCCCATCCCCCACTCATTCTCATCAGCCTCCCCCATCAGCACCTGCCCTCCCTTCCAGCATCACTGGCCTCTCAGGTCTGGCCTTCTGCCAGTGTTCAGTCCCCAAACACAAAGGGACCTCAGAGGCCTTGTGCCCCAGCCAGTAGCCCCCGCCCCCAGGTGGACAGTAGGACACAGGGGTTAGGGACACAGGCTCCTACGCAGGCACTGGGTTTTCGTCTGTAAAATGGCAATGGCAATACCCATTGCCCTGAGCGGGCTTCCAGGCGAATGGATAGACAGAGCTCTGCTCAGCCACTACGGCTTCACAACTCAGCCTCCATTCGTTTCTCTCTGTGTCCATGTGGTTCACCCCACTGCTCCTCCCTGGAGATCCCAGGTGAGCCCGCTGGGCTTCCCGATTGTACTGGGCCCCGGACCAGCCCCTGGCATGTGGGATGGGGAGCGAGGGCTCTGGCGGGGAGGCAGGATACCTATTCTAGGTCTGCCTCCGTCCTCACGTTGCAGGTGTGACCCTGGGCTGTGCCCTGGCTCCTAGCTGTTCCTTGTGTAAGAGGAGGGATTACACGGACCCCACCAGTTCAGGAGGTCCGGGCTATCTGCTCCCTGGTCACTGCCCAGGGCTGGGTGGAGTGCAGCCACGGGACGGGGTCTGACGATGGAGGGAGCACATGGTGTGGGAAATGGAGAAGGGGTGCCCGCCCACACCACATACCTTGGCTCTGTCGGCCTCCTGGACTTCAAGGGGCACCTTGACAGGGTAGCCTGAGGCAGCGCGGCGCTCCCGCAGACGCTGTGCCTGCCGCTGTGCCTCGCTGTGCTTGGCCTGCAGCTTGCCCAGTTCCCGGGCCGGGTCCACCAGGCCCTGCAGCTGCAGGTGGACGGAGCAGCGGTCAGATGCCAGGGCCACAGCACAGCCCTGTGGTGCAGGAGCCCCCAGGGCCAGGACAGCCACCACACCCGCGCTGGCCAGCGCCTGCACGTAGGCCGACACTGCCGATGCCAGAATGCCTGTGGCCTCATCAGCCACTTCCAGGAAACCTGTGGGGAAGGGAGGAAGGTGAGAGATCTGGCCCCAAGGAGACAGGACATGAGGCAACCGCACAGGACGATGGTCCCAGAGTGGGCTGAGGGGAAAGGGGGACAAGGCAGGCGTGAGGATACGAGGCTCACAGTCAGGCCTGATCCGGGTCAGGTTGTAGTCTGCACGCAGGGAGCGCACAGCTCGTGTGATGCTTAGGGCCAGTTCCATGGCAGCTTCCGCCTCAGAGTCCTTCCAGGAGCACTGCAGGGTGGAGGAGTGTGAGGGAGGCTGGGGGGGCAGGCCAGAGGCCCCCTCCCAGCCATACCCCTTACCTCTGAGGGCTCCGGATAGGGGGTAACACAGAGACTAGGGGGTGCTTGTAGTGTCCGCCGGGGCAGCCTCTGGAACAGCTCCTCTGTCACAAAGGGCATGAAGGGTGACAGTAGCCGCAGGCCAACATCCAGGCAGGTGTAGAGGGTCTGGCGAGCACACTCGGCTACCACGTGGTCCATCCCATTCAGCACGGGCTTCAGGCACTCCTAGGGGACCGGGAAACATAGGCCTCAAGGACGTCTACCTCCAGCCCCCACTGTGCCTGTGAGGCTGGCTCTGGTCTCAGTGCCAACCACTGGCAAAGTGAGGCTCAGGGCTGTGCCGCCCCACGCCCACCCCGCTTCTCACCAGGTAGACATCACAGAGCTCATAGAGCCAGAAGCTGTACTGGGCGGTGGTGACAGCTGGGAAATCGTAGGCCTGGAAGCCTTGGTTGCTAAGCCTCACCGCTTCAGTCAGCCGGCTGCGGATCCAGCGGTCCACCAGGCTCTCGTGGCCTCCAGGCTTGGGAGGAAAGAGCCTATCAGCTGGGAGGTACCATACGCCTGGGGCAGGGAGGCAAAAGCCCAAGGCGGGGGTGGGCAGGAACCACGGGCAGCTCTACATCCCAGGAACCTGCCAGGTCTGAAGCCACCATGTGCCAAATACATGGAAGAGAAAGGACAGCACCCCCCCATCTCCTTGAGGGAGGACCCCAATGCCCCAGGCTTACACTGTAACTGTCTGTACCTGTGTCCATCTGTCCCTTCAGTTACATGAAGGATCCTCCAAAGCAGGGCCTGGGCCACCTGACTCAGTGGTCAGGATCCTGACACAGCACTGGCCATGCTTGTGGCTGCCTGTGCGGGTGCTGCCCACCTTGCCGCCTACCAGGCCCTCACCTCAGAGGTGGCTGAGGGCACAAAACCCTTTCCCAGGCCCCGGAGGGCAAACTTGGTGGCGTTCCAGAGCTTGTTGCAGAAGTGACGGTACCCCAATATCCGGTTCACATCCAGGTTAATGTCACGACCTGGGTGGGAGTGAAGGGTGAGTCCTCCCCATCTCCCTCCTGGCACGTGCCCAGGGTGTAGAAGGACAAGGGTGGGCCTCAGGGAAGGAGGAAGGACTTGGATGAGAGGTTTTGGAGGCCATACCCTGGGACGTGTAGGCACAGAGTCCAAACCGGAGGGCGTCAGTGCCACACTCGGGAATGCCTGCCGGAAAGTCTGCCTTCTGTAGGAAGGAGTCAACGGGGGGCGTCGTGAGGTGGCCGCACCCTCCTTGGCCCACCCTCTAGTCCCAGAGCCCAGCCTCAGTACCTGGCCATCTTTAGCCTTCTCCACCTCACTGGGGTCCAGGTTGCTGTTCAGTAACTGGTCATGGAGGCCCTGAGGGGGAGGTGGGAGTGGTCAGGAGTCGTGGCCACAGCCCATAGCCCTGCCAGGCCTGGCCCAGAGTGCAGCCCACCTGCAGGGAGACTCCATGGATGACGTCCAGGGGGTCGATAACATTGCCTAAAGACTTGCTCATCTTTCGGCCGTGGGCATCTCGCACAATGGCATGAAGATAGACCTGGCGAGGAAGAGCAGGGAGGGCCCGTGACAATGTGTCCCCTCACCCAGACACCAGTGCCTGCCCAGGGCCTGCATCTAGTCTGCCCCATTCTGAACCTCGGGGCTTCGGGGTCCCTACCAGCACACTCAGCACCTTTGTGGCCATCAGAGGCACTCCCTCCTCTGCAAAGCCAGGGCACAGAATCACTGTGAGGAGGCCCTGGCTGAGGCCCACCCACGGCTGCAGCTATGGCACGGGATGGGAGGGACTGTGGGGCGGGTTCGGCAGTCTTCACACCTCTCTGAAGGGCAGCTTGCCGGTGAGCTTCAGGCCAAGCATGACCATCCTGGCCACCCAGAAGAAAAGGATGTCATGGCCCGTCTCCAGCAGCGTCCCCGGGTAGAACACACTCAGATCTTCTGACTGGGGGCAGAGCAGGGCGTGACAGGGGGCCAAGCCCCGCCCCCCCTCACCCCATCCCAGGCTGGGCCTTCAGGAACATACTTGGTTGGGCCAGCCAAAGATGGAGAAGGGGAAGAGGCCAGAGGAGAACCAGGTGTCCAGTACATCCTCATCTGAGGGAGGCCAGAGGTCAGAGGTCAGAGTGGGTAGGGACAAGAATCAGAGCCTCAGCGCTGCCCTCCACCCTGAGCCTGCCCTTGCCTTGCTGGAGGCTGATCTTGTCAGAGGACACTCCAAACTCCTTGGCTGCCTTCTCCTGGGCCTCAGCCTTGCTGCGCCCGCTCACCCAGTACCGCTCGTCGGGGTCCTGCCACAGGTGGAGTGAGTGCCGAGGGGGCCCTCTGCCTCGGCCCCGACCCCTCCCACTGGCGAGGGTCTAGCTCTGGCTTGGTTCTCACCTCCCCCGGGGGCACAGCCGGGTCACTGACTGTGACAAAGTAGGCTGGGATGCGGTGACCCCACCACAGCTGCCGGGAGATGCACCAGTCCCTACAAGTGGTGGGGGAGGGGGCCGTGAGTCAAGGGGGTGTGGGGGGTGGGGGGTGAGGGGGTGTGCCCCGGACAGCCTTTTGGCCAACACCCACCCCACGTGGAAGGGCCCCACGCACCGGATGTTGTCCATCCAGGTGTGCCAAGTCCGCTGATGGGCCTCGGGCAGGATGCGGAGGTCTCCCCGCGTCACAGCGGCACTGGCGGCCTGGGCCATCTCCCCACAGCGCACGTACCACTGCGGCCGCAACAGAGGCTCTACCACATCCTTGGACCGGCTGCAGGACGCGTGGGTGGGGACATCAGGTGGCGAGCCCCCAAGGAGCTGTTCCATCCACCCCCACCCCACCCCCGCCACCCACCCCAGCCTCCAGCCTCACTTGCAAAGCGGCACTACCATGGGGTTGTCCTCAACACCCCGGAACAGCCCCTGCTCCTTCAGCGCTGCCAGCACCGCCTTCCTGGCCTCAAACCTGGGTAGGCCCTGGGTGGGAGACAGGCTCCATCACGGCCAGGCCCAGACACCTCAAGGTCTCTCAGCCACCACCCCAGCCCCGGCAGTCTTACCAGGAAAGGCGGGGGCACATTGATGAGGGCCCCTTGGGAGTCCATGATGGTGATGGCCTCCAGCCTGTGCCGCCGTCCGACCTCGTAGTCGTTCTGGTCATGGGCAGGGGTGATCTTCACCGCACCTGGGGTGTTCACAGGGGTGCCCGAGGCACGAGGGACTCAGTGGAGCGCCTCTCTCTACACACACCCCGTTTTGGTGAAAGATGTGGCTCCCTGACCAGCCTTATCTCCCACCTCTTTGGTACCGTCCCCTGAGACCTAGACCAAGTCCTGCTGGTCCAGGAAAAGCTTGTTTTCTTTTTCTTTGGGAAGGAAGATGAATGGAGTGCACCTTGTGGCCTCCCTCTCTCTCCCAGGACAGCCCCTTGCTCACCTGTGCCAAACTCCATGTCCACAAAATCGTCAAAGATGATCGGCAAGCTCCGAGACAAGAATGGGTGGATCACACTCCTCCCCTTCAGGTGCTGGGGACAGAGGGAGACATCAAACACTCCAGAAGGCCTGGGCCCAGCTCTCTCCTACCTGGGACCCTACTGTCCCTAACACAAAAACCATCTTCTGGGCCAGAAGGAAGTTGCAGAGGAGTTCCTAATCCAGTTTTCTCTCCTCAGCCACAGGGCTCAGTGTCCATCCCACCCTCATGCACAGTGTGGGAGCACCCTGCAACCAGCACCCCTCCCCAGCTGTGGGGAGCACCCTGCCACACCTGGTATCTAGGATCTTTGGGGTGCACAGCTACGGCCACGTCTCCCAGCATTGTTTCAATCCGAGTTGTTGCCACCACCACCTCCTCGTCACCATCTGGAGTGACACGCAGCCTTGTGATCTCAGCTCCGGCCCCTTCTCACCCCCTACCCCGCCCCACCCAGGACCCCTGGCACCCCTAGCCTCCTACCTGAGCCTTGGATCTTGTAAGCAAAGGAGACAAGGACCCCAAACTCCACCTTCTCCTTATAGCCAGGCACGGAGAGCAGAGTGCGACCGGTCAGCTCCTTCTTATCCACCTGTGAAGTGTGGATTAAAAGAGGTGGCCTAGGGGCTGGGGCTGGGGCTGGGGCTGGTGATGGAGAGGGCCTGGGGTGGGGGTGGGGGTGGGAGCACACCTCGATGTCGGAGATGGCGGAATTGAGGGTGCAGGACCAATTGACAAGGCGGGTACTGCGGTAGATGACTCCTTCCTCATGGAGCCGGACAAAGGCCTCTGTCACAGCTGCTGAGAGTTTCTGGGGAGCAGGGAGAGTCAGAGGGAGGCCTAGATGCCCAGGGATCCAGGCAGACTTGCCAAGGCAGCAGGATCTGGTGAGACCTGCGCTACCTGGAGTCCCACCACCCAGCACACAGACCCCTCTGAGGGCCGGAGGGAGTAAGTACTTTTCCTGAAGAGGAGAGAGAGCTGTGAGAGTGCAAAGGCACCCAACAAAGCCTAAGGCCTCTGGGGATGGCAGGGAAGCCACCTGGCCAGGACAGGGGCTGATGAGGAGAATCCTGGGAGTTTGGGCTCCACAGGAGAGTGAGGCCCATCATGGGCCACCAGGAAGAGTCTGAGCTCCAGGTAGGTAACAAAGGGCCGCGACAAGGGGCGAGAAGTGCTATTTGCAGCTGAGCCCTCCATGGTTCCCCATGGGTGCTGAGCTCCCCTCCTAGGGGAGGGCCACAGCACGGGTACTCTCGTCCGTGGGTCACTCGCTCTGGGGAGCTTCCCTCCCACCCATGCCCCAGGCCCGAGACCCCTCCTACTCACAGGGTCCATGGTGAAACAGGCTCGATTCCAGTCCAAGGAGCTCCCAAGCTTCTTCAGCTGGTGATAAATCCGGTCCCCTTTCCTGCAAGTGGACAGACAAGCCCAGATCAGCACTCTCAGGCCTGGGCTGGAGGGAGACATGAGGGCTGACGGGGCAATATGGGGGTCACTCATCCCTCTGACCCTCTCTCTCTGAGGATCTGGCCCTGCAGCCCAGGCCAGAAGCCACAGAGGGTCCCCTCTGGGCAGGGGACGGGGCGCTGCACACTCACTCCTCTTTCCATTTCCAGACCTCCCGGAGGAAGGCCTCTCGGCCCAGCTGGTGCCGGCTCAGGCCCTGCTCACGCCACAGTTTCTTCTCCACCACCACCTGGGTGGCAATGCCTGCGTGGTCACAGCCAGGGTTCCACAGGGTGGTCTCCCCGCGCATGCGGTGCCTGTGGGAAGAGCCAAGAGGATTGGAGGTGACTGGGCCATTGGCCCTGACAACAAAGGAAGAAGGGGCTCCTGTGCACAGAGTCAATGGACTCAGGAAAGAAAGAGGAGGTGGGGAGAGATCCTCCCAGCTCTGAAATTATAGTCAGGGAGAGAAGCACAAAGACAGCCAAGGAAATTTGACCAAAGAACAGAGAAGAAGCTCTCATCCAAACAATAAGTTACGGCATAAGAACAGAGTTACAGATTAAGAACACAAAAACAGTGTCTGGAAACATATCTGAGCAAATTCATATTTGTTGTAAATAGCATTTCCTATCAGTAGGGAAAGGACAACCTACTGAATAAATCTGTCTGGGACAATTAGCTAATTAGTTCCCTACTTCCCAATATTCATGAAGAAAAATTCTAGTCCAATCCATGAACTCAACACTACTAGAAATACATTAGAAAAAAAAATGACATACTTTTCAAAACTTGAAAGAAAAAGAGACAGAAGGAAGAAAAAAAAGCCCACAAATGAAAATGTTTGTAACTCTGAGGTAGAAGAGGCCTTCTTTAAGAAGACACAGAGATAAAGAACACTGGCAAACCAGAGCACCTGGGAGGCTCAGCCAATCAAGCAGCTGACTCTTGATTTCAGCTCAGGTCAGGATCTCAGGGTTGGGAGATGGAGCCCCGGGTCAGGGAGTCTGCTCGAGGATTCATTGTCTCCCTCTCCCCCTCTGCCCCTCCCCCGACCCCCACACACACTTAAGCTCTCTCTCTAAAATAAATAAAATGGATTTAAAAAAATAATACTGGCAAACCAGCTAGATCAAAATATAAAACAACAAAACCCCCAAGTAAAAAGCAAGTGCTAGACCATCTGGGGAGAAATGACTGGAAGCCAGTAATGTTTTAGGGAACTAATCAGAAAACGAATTAGAGAAATGAAGACAGTAGTATTGCAAGGCTTCGTCTGCCACGCATTGGTTCAAGTATGTGCAGTTGACGCTTAAGCTCTTTGTTGATGAGGCACATGAAGCATTAAATCCCAATGACCTTTACTGTGAACTTTTAGAAGAACTGGGCATTAAAGAAGTGGAGAGGAAATTATAGAAACACTGTATATCCATACATCACTTTCAAAAACTCATCAAACTATATCATATTCATTACTTTATGGGTCTGTTTATCCTCGCTACATTTAAATCTCCCTGGGGACAGGGACTAGAGCGACTCCATTCTCCTGCAGATAACAGATCCTCAGGAGTGTTGCTCATAAGTTGTACTGGACATAAACATCTTTTACGAATCCTAGTATTTGTTCGGTATTATTAAAGAAATAAGGCACAAGGAATTAAAGTTTCACTAAAAGCATTTCTTAAGGTTTATATAAAGTTGGCTAAAAAAAAAAAATATCAATAAAAGGTCATAGGTGTGCCTGGGTGGCTCAGTCAGTTAAGTGGCTGCCTTTGGCTCAGGTCATGATCCTAGATAGAGCCTGGGGCTCCCTGCTCAGTGGGAAGCCTGCTTCTCCCTTTCCCTCTGGCCCTGCACCTGCTTGTTCTCCCTCTCTCTCAAATAAATGTATAAATCTTTAAAAAATTACTTTTTTAAAGAAAATTATCATCTGGAATATTAGATTATATACTTGTTAACACTGCTAACACATCAGGGGGAGGAGCAAGTGCTAGAATAGGAAGAAACATTTATAATATACATAACAAACCAAAACATCAATATCCAGAATATTAAAGGATCTTCCACAAGCCAACTAAAGAAAAAAACTCGAATCAATAGAAAAACAAAGATAGGTACAGACGATTCATACACAAAGAAACCTGACTGGCCAAGAAACGTGAAAAGGTAATCACAAATAACAGAGGCATCATTTTTTTTGCCCTTCAGTTTGGCAAACAAACACTGATAATATCCAGGGTTGGAAAGGACATGGGGAAATGAATACCCTCACCCGCAATTCACGGAGGTATAAATTACTGAAGCTATTTGGAGACAACTTAATATAAGCATGCCCCTCCACCCTAGCAGTTTCAGTTCCTGGTAGTACACCAGAGAAATCTTCCACTTGCACTTTAGAGAGCACATACACGAATGTGCATTCTAGCCAGGTCTTCAAGAGAAAACAATTAGGAATGACCATTAATAGGAAAGTGACTCCTTTAAGGCATAGCCACACTATCGAACGCTAAGGAGCAATGAAAGAGAATGAAAAAATAAATAAATAAATAAATAAATAAATAAATAAATAAATAAATAAAATAAAATAAAATAAAATAAAATAAAATAAAAAATAAATAAAAAAAAGGAGAGAACAAAGTCAGTCTATGCATAAGAACAAGGAAACATCTCCAAAATAAACTACTAAGTGCAAAAAAATGTCATGGAGTAACGTGTTTGATGTTAAGTCTTTTATGTTAAAGGACAGAAAAAAGAAAAGCCCATCCAAATGAAAATTATAAACTACTGTGGATACACAAATTTTAAGTAAACAGACAAGAAAGACCTAGAATGACACACATAAAAGTGGCAGTAATGGCTAAATTTTGCAAGGGAGTAGGTCTACAGGGGCATAGTCAGAGACCTGAAGCTTTGCATTTCTTACAAAAATATATTTATGTTTGTTTAATTCAAAATAATGTTATTTTTCATAACAAGAGAAAGGAGACAAGAGCGTCTACTAGTGAGGGGTGCTGGTTGCTTGACTAGGGGAGGATGTGGATGATGGATCTGGGAAGTACGTGAGGAGAGGAGGAGCACCACCAGGGGGCAGAGCGGAGGTCCCATAAAGAAAAAAAGTGGACGGAGGGCTGGTCAGGGGACAGAAGGGAGGAGAGGAGTGAAGAGGCAAAGGAGAGGGAATGGGTGGAAGAGGGCAGGAGCTCACCATCGGGTCAGGGAGTCCTGGATGGCATTGGTGAGTGCGTGGCCCAGGTGCAGGGAGCCTGTCACATTGGGGGGTGGGATGCACATCATGAAGACTCCCCGGGGATTTGGTGCTGACACGCTGGAACGCTGATGGGGTAGGATGGGCACATGCTAAGGCCTCACATCACCTCCTGGCCCCCTCCCAGGCAGTGTGTCCTTCGGCCCTGTTGTCATCCTCCCATATCTCCCCTGGGCCTGGGCAGCAGAGCACTCACTCCATACTCGGGCTGGAAGAAGCCCTGCTGCTCCCACCATGGGTACCAGGCAGCTTCCACATACTGAGGGCTGTAGGAGTCGGGCATGGTGCCACTGACATCTGGGGAGAGACGGGGAGGGGACAGTGTCTGAGACTGGGAGCAGCTGGGGGGCTGTGCAAATCCTCCAAAGCCAAGTGGAAGCAAGGGCAGTGCAGGAAGGGACAATGCCAAAGACAGCAGCAGCTAAGGAGGGGGGTCCCTTCCCCCCTCTCATACCTTTCTTTTCCCCAGCTGGGGTTGGGAGGTCATATGTAATGACCCCAGGATCCCGTTTTCCCCTCTTCTCTGGTTTTGGTTTCTTCTGCTTGGGAGGGAAAAGATAAGAGGCAGGGAGGTCATCCACCCACTGGGGCACCAACCTTCTAGTTTTCCCCTTAGCTTCTCACCTCCGCTGGCGGTGGCTGCTGCTGTTGTGTCTTCTGCTTCTGCTGGAATTTCTCTAGCTTTTCCCGTTTCTTTGCCTCCTTTTTGAGTTGAGAGGCCGTCTTTGGGGGTGCAGGGACCTCAGGGCCTGGACAGAGGCACAGAAACGCCAGCTTAGCCCATTGGGGATCCTCTGTGAACCATACTACTGTTTCATTTGGGCCATTCCAGTGGCCCAAGGGCTCCCCATGCTGGCCTCCCCCCGCCCCTCCACCCTCAGGCTCCTTCCCTAGCGATTCTGTCAGGAACATGAGCCCCACAGAAGGCCCAGAGGAACGCCTCCCCTTCTCCTCCCTAACCCTCCTCACCTGGCTGTTGAGAGAGGAGTCTGGCCCCTGAGTACAGAACCACCTCTCCCAGCACTGCCCGGAATTCTGGCTGCTGGACACATGTGGTAAACCAGCGAGTCACATTACCCCAGATCCGGCGGGCAGAAGGGTCCAGGACCTGTGACGGTGAAAAGAAATAAAATATCCTTAATCACCTTAGAGTGAGGTCTGATGGGAGCTGCATGTCCCCATTCTTCTCCAGGCCCCTGTGACTCACGTAACGGAAAGGCAGGAGCAAGGCCGTGACAGCTGCCAGGTCAGCCAGTGTGGGGGCCTCCCCAGCCAGGTAGGTGTGCAGCCGAAGCCACTCTTCCAAGGGGCTCAGGGCCCTGCCCAGGGCCCCCAGGGCAGCCTATGGGGAAAGGGAAGGAGTAAGGGACTAGGCTTGGCCCACCTCATTTCCCCATCCCCTAACCCACTCAATCCACGAGTCCTTCCGCTCGCAAAAATCACCACCTCTGAGGCCAAATGGTCATAATAAAAATATTTCCATTTGTTCAACAGATACCTGCTGCACACTTACTATGTGTCACATGAATATGTTAAGCACCAGAAGTTAAAGACTGCATGAGGCAACACAGTTATTGCCTCCAGAGGTGTTTATTAAGCACCTACTACAGGCCAGGCCTTCTCTAAGGAATGTGGAGACAAGCAGACCCTGACAGTGTTTACACTTCAGCGGGGGAGACGATAAATGAACAAATATAGAGTACATCACCCTATTTTTCTCTGTAAGTGCTATGAGGAAAAACAAATCAGGCTGAGGGAGATGAGGCATTCCAGAGAGGGGCCCTCTATGGTAGGCGGTGTAAGTAGGACATGAGGGAGCAAGCCAGGGTGTAAACCAGGGATTCACTGCTTTCATTCATTCATTCATTCATTCATTCATTCATTCAAAGAATACTAACGATGTGCTCAAAACTGTGCAAGGAGGTGATGGTTCTGGAAGGACTCAACCGCCTCAACCTGCTAGCGCACTCTCTGCTCTCCCTGCCTTCTCCTCCATCCCCAGCACCCCGCCACTCCTCTCTCCCTCAACCCACTAGGCTGTAACCTCCACCTCCTCGAACTTGTCCTCCCAGACTCTAAAAGCCCGAGCACCAGTCGGCGCTCCGCACTGCTCTTCTCATCTCAGCGTGTTCCTCAACAAGAAAACTTCCACTTTCCAAGACGGAAGACCAAGGCTATTGAAGAGACCTGCCGCGGTTATCACTGCAGATGACCACCGGGGATCTGCTCAGCGTCTCTCCACGCCTGGCACGCGCCCTTCCGGGGCTCCTTACCCCTTCTCATCTTCTTCTTCTGCATTTCCCGTCCTCCGTCCCGCTCACCTGGGGGTCCTGGGCAGCGCTCCGGAGTCCCAAGGCGGGCAGCGCTGCTCCGCAGGCGGCCGGTATCAGCTCCGTGTCGGCGTAGCTGACCCACTGTTGGACCAGCACGGCGGCCCGGCTCCCCCCGGGGCCCCCCAGGCCCGCCGGCCACAGCAACTGGGCCACGGCGGTGGCCCCCCACACCCAGAGCCCCCCGGGCCCCTGCTCCAGGGCGGGCAGACGGGGTGGGGGGCAGGGGGTCCTGCTGGTCGGGGGCGGCTGGAGGCAGATGCGGGGGTGGGCTCCTCCCCAGCCCGGGCCCTCCCCGGCCTCCCCGTAGCGCGCGGCTATGAGGGCCCGGAGGCTGGGGAAGGCGTCGGGATGAGGGGAGACGTACAGGATGGACATGGGTACGCAGGGGTCCGAACGACGTGGAGGGAGACCTAGGGGCAGGGAGACGGGGCGGCTGAGCGACCCGAGGCGTCCTCCTGGGAGAACTAACGGGACCCCGCGGGGTCCCCCGGGGCCTGGCTCCCAGAGCGGGGTGGCCGTGGGAGCCGCCCCACAACGGCGCGTGCCCGGGGCTGCCCCTTGGGATCCGCGGGTACGTACTGGAGGAAGGCGGTCACGCCGAGCCGGACAGCCACCGTGCGGCGGGGTCGGCTCGGGGTGGAGCGGCCTGGCGGCCGGGGCCGAGGCGGCGGGCGGGCAGGGCCGGCGGGCGGCTGTCCGGGCGACCCCAGCTCCCTGCGACCGCCGCCGGGCCGCGCGCGCCCACGTGTCCCCCTTTGTGACAACGAGCGTTTCCGGGCCCGCGGGTCCTGGCGCGGGCGGCCGCGCTCCGCCTGCGCGGGGCGATGCCCGCCGACAACCCTCGCGGCCGCGCCGCCCGCCGCGCTCACGAGGGACGGCACGAGGGCGCGGGCGCGGGCGCAGGAGCGGGACGCGCCCCGGACCCGCTCCCGTCAGGCGCCACCGCGGGCAGCCCGCGCGGGTCCTCGAGCGGCGGGGCCGGGCCGGGAGGGACGGAGGGAGGGAGCGAGGGCGGCGCCCAGCGGGCAGCCCGGGAAGCGGCGGGCGGGCGGGCACTGGGGCGCCAGCCTCCTCCCGAAGCCTCTCCCGCCCCTGGAAGCAGGCGTCCCGCCTGTCGGCCCGTCAGCTCCCTTGGTGCTGAGAACTCATCTCTGGAGGAGACTCCTGTTTGCCAAATGAGCCGGCTAGTTCCCAGTCCTAACTCCGCTATAAAAATATGCCACTTGGGTACGCCTGGGTGGCTCAGCGGTTGAGCAGCTGCCTTTGGCTTGGGTCGTGATCCTGGAGTCCCGGATGGAGTCCCACATCCGGCTCCCTGCATGGAGCCTCTCTCTCGCTCTCTGATGAATAAATAAATCTTTAAATATATATATACCACTTGCATTGATCTGTTATATTCAAAAAGAGTGTAGTGATCTGGCTGGGTTCAGGAAGCAATCCAGCAGCAGCAAATGCACTTTGGTGTTTCATAAGATTAACTGTCAGGTGAACGGGGCAGAGATGGAAAGGCAGCAAGTTCTCCTTGTGGGTAGAGTGCAGGAAGACCACAGTAGGCAGGCCATACGGGTGGGGGAATGTTCAAGAAACCTGGTGTAGCCCAGGTGAGGTATTATGATTTACACCATGGAGAAGAATGACAGATAATGCTGGGAAGTTGGGCGGGATTCTTAACTGCGGTAATAGAGGAGCAGAGTTTAGATGAATTCACCCTCTGGGCCCCTTCCCAAAACACACAGAACCAGAACTCAAATGTGCATCATAAGTTTATTCCCGATGCGGGACAGGTTCCTTCCATCCCCAAAATGAATCACATGCTGCCCTGGAGAGATCTAGGAGATTCTCCTGCCATATCCAGGGAAGGAGTGAGAAAGGCAGGTGCTGAGGACAAGGCAGGCTTTGCAGTTCCCCAGCCTATTATCGTCCCCTCCTCAACAGAGGAGAGCTACTCCCCACTATTAATATTCTCATCCACTCATCCCTTAAAGAAAAAGCCTCCACTCTTTAAAAACAAGCCAAAAAAAAGACAAAAAAAATCCCCCTCAAATATGGGAGGGAGGAATCCCAGGCTGTGACTTGAGGTGAAAGGTCACTAACAGAAGAGGGAAAAGGAAGGGAGAAGGAACCATCACTGTTTCTGCTGCAAGGCCTCCTTCCTCGCTGCATCCTGCAGCAACTGTGTGTCGACCTCATCTGCCGGCAACTGCACGTAGCGGACCACTGAGCCACGGATGAAGCAGTTCTTCACTGACAACTAGAACAAGAGAGATAAATAAGAAAACATCCTTAAGGATGTCTGCTATCTGGCACCTGGGCAGGTCAGTCGGTTGGGCATCTGACTCTAGATTTCTGCCAGGTCGGGATCTCAGGGTTGGGAGAGTTGGATGCTGCACTCTGCAGCACCAAGTCTACCTGTCTCCCTCCCTCTGCTTCTGCCCCAGCTCATGAGCTCTCTCTCAAATAAATAAAAGTAAAATCTTAAAAAACAAATAGCTATCCACCCAGGCATGTCCTACTTTTGTTTCCTCTTCACTTTTGCCAACTCACCATGTGAGGATATTTCTCAGGGTCTGTAACACTGATGTCAGTTAGTTTGATGTTGAGATACTAAGAAAAGAACACCATCATTAGCTCTAAAGACTAGATGCAGGTACCCATCCCTGAAATTCCCCTCTTCTTCCCTGAGACCCCATTCTGGGCTCCTACGTATCTCACCTGATCCACAGAATGGAGGGTTCCACAGATGCTGTCGGGGGAGAGGGAGGAAAAGACCACATCAGTTTACACCAAAATCAAATGGAGAGATGACTTCAGAGCATGGGTAAGAACATAGTTGGGGAAAGTCAAGGACTTGAGGAAGCTAGAAAAGGAGAACCAAAAGGGGGCATTACTAAGCCCAGGAGCAAGGAAGATGAAGTTTTTATTGCAGCGTGTTATTTTAGACCTCACATCTCCTCTCCTAAAACCATTGCACTCTTACCAGTGAGCATGAAACAACTGCACAGACTAGGCCCTTGGTCCACCTAGTGTTTGCCACCTTTACAGCTACTTCACAAGGCAGCTATTACTAACAAGGGGCACAGAGATCATGTAACATGCCTGAGTTTAGAGGACTTGCGTCCACATCTGTCTGATCCCCTAAACCATCAGCTATTTTCAAACATTTGTTGCTTCGGGACCCCATATGTCAACTAGACAAAGTAGCTGCACACTGTTCTTGATGCAGGCACAGGGATGTATGTCCTCCCCCTTCCTCCGTCCCAGGGCCCTCTGAACTGTGAATAAGCAATGTTCTCAGAAGGGCTCCAAGTCATGCTACCTCTCTCCCAGCTTCTCTCATTTCTGTCAATGGCTTCAACGCTATTTCACAACCTCAAATCCTCCATGACCCAAGTCCCCATCATTTGGTGACATTTTCCTAACATCTCTATAATTCTAAATTTTTTTTTTAAGATTTTATTTATTTATTCATGAGAGACAGAGAGAGAGAGAGAGGCAGAGACACAGGTAGAGGGAGAAGCAGGCTCCATACAGGGAGCCCGATGCTGGGAGCCTCATGTAGAACTCAATCCCAGGACCTCAGGATCAAGCCCTGAGCAGAAGGCAGACACTCAACTACAGAACCAACCAGGCACCCTCCAGTTTGATTTCTACAAGCCAAGATCTAATTACACCTCAATCCAAGGCAGCCTCCATCCTGGCTGTCCCACCCTAACCACCCTGCAGGTCATCAGCAGATTCTACATTCCTTAGAACGGCAATTCTCAGGCAGCAGCCCAGGTGGCTCAGCGGTTTAGCACCGCCTTGGGCCCAGGGCCTGACCCTGGAGACACAGGATCGGGATCAAGTCTCACGTTGGGCTCCCTGCATGGAGCCTGCTTCTCCCTCTGCCTGTCTCTGCCCCTCTCTCTCTGTCTCTCATGAACAAATAAATAAAATATTAAAAAAAGAAAAAGAATGGTGGTTCTCAAACAGAGGTATGCTCCAAGGTTTTATAAGTCTATGACCAAAAAAAAGAACCACAGGTTAGTATAGTATGTTGAGTGCATATATATTAAGCTAAAGGTTATCAATATTTTCTTCCCTAAGAATAACTCTTTAATTGCCCTTGCAATTTTTGGGGGGTATTAAATTTTTTTTAATTTAAAAAAATAAAATAAAAATAAATAAATAAAAATTTTTAAATGAAATGATTGCAATGTTCTGGGCTGTGTGGGTGGCACAGTTGGTTAAGTGTCAGACTCTTGGTTTTGGACACTATCAGGTCATGATCTCAGGGTTGTGAAATGGAGCCCTGTGTCAGGTTCTGTGCTCAGCATGGAATCTGCTGCTTAAGGCTCACTCTCCCTAGGGTGCCTGGGTGGCTCAGTTGGTCAGGTGTCCTACTCTTGATTTCAGCTCAGGTCACGATCTCAAGGCTGAGATCAAGCTCCACATGGATTGCACAGGGTGTGGAGCCTTCTCTCCCTCCTCCTCCTCCTGTCCCATTTCTAAACAAAACCTCTCCTGTGCACTCTCTTGCTCTCTTAAAAAAAAAAAAAAAAAAAAAAAGGCCAGGACACCTGGGTGGCTCAGCAGTTGAGCGTCTGCCTTTGGCTCAGGGCATGATCCTGGAATACTGGGATTGTGTCCTTGCATGGAGCCTGCTTCTCATCCCTCTGCCTGTGTCTCTGCCTCTCTCTGCCTCTCTTGTGGATGAAAAGAAGAAAAGAAGAAAAGAAAAGAAAAGAAAAGAAAAGAAAAGAAAAGAAAAGAAAAGAAAAGAAAAGAAAAAGGAGGGGAGAGGAGGGGAGGGGGAAAAGAAAAGAAAGAAAGAAAAGAAAAGAAAAGAAAAGAAAAGAAAAGAAAAGAAAAGAAAAGGAAAGAAAAGAGTCCTTGTCTTGCCAAAAATAAAACTGGCAGTTCTGCTGGACCCCAATTTCTGTTAAATTCCAAGTCTTTAAAGTCCACTGAGAGGGTACCTGGGTGGCTCAGTGGTTGAGCATCTGCTTTTGGCTCAGGTGGTGATGCTGGGGTTCTGGGATTGAGTCCCACATTGGGCTTTCTGGAGGGAGCCTGCTTCTCCCTCTGCCTGAGTCTCTGCCTCACTGTGTCTCATGAATGAATAAATAAAATATTTAAAAACAAAAATAAAATACAATCCACTGAGAGACATACTGCCTCAGTGGGTTGTTTCCCCACATCCCTAGCTGTTGAAAAGACTTTGACAACACCCTGCTACCATCTGCAGGAGTGAAGTTCTGGAACTGCATAGGTGGGGTCTTTTCATTCAGTCCTTTAACAAGATCTGCCACAACAATGGTCTGACAACAAGCAAGAGAAAGAGCTCTTCTCCCATCCCAACAGACTACCTTCAAACGTTGTAAGTTCCTGTTTTAGGACATGAGGCTATAATAGAAGTTATTCTTGCCATGTAGAAAACCCATGAAGGAGGAATGCCAGGGTGGTTCAGCGGTTGAACCTCTGCCTTCAGCTCAGGACATGATCCTGGTCTGGAGATCGAGTTCCGCATCAGGCTCCCTGCGAGGAGCTTGCTTCTCCCTCTGCCTCTCTCTGTGAGGCATGAACACATGAACAAATAAATACAATATTTTTTTAAAAAAAGAAAAGAAAACCCAGGAAGAAGAGGAAAACCAAAAACAAATTATCTCACAGAATTGCCTAGGTGATTTTGGCTTCCATACTTGTCTCTCTCTATATGGCCCCAATTGATATGCCATCAACACCATATCAATGGCCCACACTAAAAAATTAACTCACAGGGATCCCTGGTTGGCGCAGCGGTTTGGCGCCGGCCTTTGGCCCAGGGCGTGATCCTGGAGACCCCGGATCGAATCCCACATCAGGCTCCCGGTGCATGGAGCCTGCCTTCTCCCTCTGCCTGTGTCTCTGCCCCCCTCTCTCTCTCTCTCTGTGACTCTCATAAATAAATAAAAATTAAAAAAAAAAAAAATTAACTCACAAAGAAACGCGGAAGACATTGTTGAGAGGGGAGGATACACTGATTCAAAGTTTCTAAAGGAGGGATGTCTGGCTGGCTCAGTCAGGTGAAGCATACGACTCTTGACCTCAGGGTTGTGGGTTCGAGCCCCACACTGGATGTAGAGATTACTTAAAAATAAAATCTTAGGGATCCCTGGGTGGTGCAGCGGTCTGGCGCCTGCCTTTGGCCCAGGGCGATCCTGGAGACCCGGGATCAAATCCCACGTCGGGCTTCCGGTACATGGAGCCTGCTTCTGCCTCTGCCTGTGTCTCTGCCTCTCTCTCTCTCTCTGTGTGTGTGTGACTATCATAAAAAATAAAATAATAAAATAAAATAAAATAAAATAAAATAAAATAAATAAAATAAATAAAATAAATAAAATAAAATAAAATAAATAAAATAAAAAAAAATAAAATAAAATAAATAAAATAAAAAAAATAAAATAAAAAATAAAATAAAATAAAATAAAATAAATAAAATAAAATAAAATAAATAAAATAAAATAATAAAATAAAATAAAATAAAATAAAATAAAATAAAATAAAATAAAATAAAATAAAATAAAATAAATAAAATAAAATAGGGATCCCTGGGTGGCGCAGCGGTTTGGCGCCTGCCTTTGGCCCGGGGCGCGATCCTGGAGACCCGGGATCGAATCCCACGTCGGGCTCCCGGTGCATGGAGCCTGCTTCTCCCTCTGCCTGTGTCTCTGCCTCTCTCTCTATCTCTCTGTGACTATCATAAATAAAGAAAAATTAAAAAAAAATAAATAAATAAAATAAAATAAAATAAAATAAAATCTTAAAAGTGATACCTGGGTCGCTCAGTGGTTTAGCATCTAAGCCTTCAGCTTAGGGCATGATCCTAGGGTCCTGGGATCAAGTCCCAGCATCGGCTCCCCACAGGGAGCCTGCTTCTCCCTCTGCCTACATCTTTGCCTCTTTCTCAAATAAATAAATAAACAAAATCTTAAAAAAAGAAAACTTAAAAAAAAAAGACACTGTGATAAGCACCAGGAGTTGTATGAAGGTGATGAATCAATAAAGTCTATACCTGAAACTAATATTACTCTGTATGTTAACTGCAATTTACATTTAAAAATTGAAAAAAAATAAAAGTTTTAAAAGGACAGTCAAATAACTAACAATACTTTATTTTTTAATTTTTTTTAAGATTTATTTATTTATTCATGAGAGACAGAGAGAGAGAGAGAGAGAGAGAGAGAAGCAGGCTCCACGCAGGGAGCCCGATGCAGGATTGGGGGACTCCAGGACCATGCCCTGGGCCTGAAGGCAGGCACTAAACTGCTGAGCCACCCAGGGATCCTCTAACAATACTTTAAATGTATACTCCATTTAAAGGATTTTTTTTAAGGATTTTTTTTTCTAAAGAAAGAAATGTGTACAAAGATGCATACACAAGGATGTCCAGGGCAGCATCATTTGTAAAAGCAAGGAACTGGAAACAGCCTAAATATCCAACAGCAAAGTCTTGATTAAATTAGTTCCAGCCAGCTAATAGAAATGTCATACAGACATTAAAAATGTTAAAGGTCAACTTTATTGACATGGAAAATATTCAAAACATACTGCCAAATGAAAAGCAAGTTTCACAGTTGCATAAAGAATATGACCCTATCTTTATTTTTTCCAAGTTATTAAATTTCCAGTTAACATACAGTGTAATGTTAGTTTCAGGAGTAGAATTTGGTGATTCATCACTTACATAGAGCACCCAGTGCTCATCACAGCAAGTACCCTCCTTTTTTTTTTTTTTAATTTTTTTTTTTTAATTTATTTATTTATAATAGTCACAGAGAGAGAGAGAGAGGCAGAGACACAGGCGGAGGGAGAAGCAGGCTCCATGCACCGGGAGCCCGATGTGGGATTCGATCCCGGGTCTCCAGGATCGCGCCCTGGGCCAAAGGCAGGCGCCAAACCGCTGCGCCACCCAGGGATCCGCAAGTACCCTCCTTAACACCCATCACCCATTTAATTCATGCTCCTGCCCACCTCCCCTTAAGCAATCCCATTTGTTCTCTACAGTTAAAGAGTCTGTCTTCTGGTTTGCCTCTTTTCTCTCCGCCCTATGTTCATGATTTGTTTCTTAAATTCGACATATGAACAAAATTATATGGTATTTGTCTCTAACTGACCACTTTTCATTTAAAAGAGAGAGAGTGTGTGAATGTGCGCACACCAGACAGAACTGGACTTCAATTCTGGCCATTTCATTCACTAGTTGTGTAGATTTGAGTTTTTTTTTTTTTTTTTTTTAAGATTTTATTTATTTATTCATGAGAATACACAGGGAGGAGAGAGAGTGAGGCAGAAACACGGGCAGAGGGGGAAGCAGGCTGCCTGACGTGGGACTCAATCCTGGGTCTCCAGGATCACGCCCTGGGCTGTAGGCAGCGCTAAACCGCTGAGCCACCGGGGCTGCCCTATAGACTTGAGCTTGATCAAGTTTCTTTACCCATCCGTGCTTCAGGTTCCTCATATGTAAGATAGCAACAATAGTATGTATCCTATGTTATGAAAATAAAATGAGTTAATAAATGTATTCAGAATAGTGTTTTGTTCAAATGAGTTAATAAGTGTAAAGTATTCAGAATATTGCTTCGTTGATAGGATGTTCTCAAATGTTGCCAATGTTTCTTTCTTTCTTTTTTTAGATTTTATTTATTTATTCATGAGACACAGAGAGAGAGGCAGAGACATAGGCAGAAGGAGAAGCAGGCTGCCTGTGGGGAGCCCGATATGGAAATCAATCCTGGGACTCCAGGAGCTGAAAGCAGATGCTCAACTGCTGAGCCACCCAGGTGTGGCTCTTTTTCTTTCAGCACACATTTATTAAGCACCTACTATATGCCAGGCCTATGCTAGACATTAGGTACACAAAGGTGAGCTTAAACATGGTCCTGGCCCTGTAGGGAGGACAGGCTGTAAGCAATAAACATAATTCTATGAAATCACAATTTGAGGGCAGCCCGGGTGGCTCAGTGGTTTGCTGCCGCCTTTGGCCCGGGTTGTGATCCTGGAGACCCAGGATTGAGTCCCACATTGGGTTCCCTGCATGGGGCCTGCTTCTCGCTCTGCCTGTGTCTCTGCCTCTCGCTTTCTCTTGCTTGGTGTCTCTCATGAATAAACAAATAAAATCTTAAAAAAAAAAAAAAATCACAATTTGAGAAGCACTCACTAGGAAGAAAATACATGACAGATACTACTTGGCTAAACGGACCAGGAAAAAAGTCTCTCCAAGAATACAGCATTTACTCCAAGTCCTAGATGATAATTAGGAGCTAATGATACAAGTGGGTAGAGGACGTAAAACCAATAGACATAAGGGACTGCACTGGTCTTTGGTTTATCCTTTACATTTTCTTTAAAATGGAGATTGTGCCACATCTACTATTCTGGAATAGCCATGCCAATACACCTTCCTCCTATGTGACAGCTGTGTATTATGGAAGTGCCACAACTTAATTAATTTCGTTAACCCAATTGCTATAGTTGGCTATTTATTTCCAATTTTTGGATACTGCAAATAAAACTGCAAACACCTCTGTAATACAGCTTTACTTGTGGAACTGATTCATACATTTTCTTTCTTTCTTTTTTCCTTTTTTTTTTTTAAAGATTTTATTTATTTATTCATGAGAACACACAGAGAGAATTGAGAGAGAGGCAGAGACACAGGCAGAGGGAGAAGCAGGCTCCATGCAGGGAGCCCGACGTGGGACTCGATCCCAGGTCTCCAGGATCACGACCTGGGCTGAAGGCGGCGCTAAACCGCTCAGCCACCCAGGCTGCCCTCTTTCTTTTTTCCTAAAAAGGATTTTACTTATTCATGAGAGACAGAGAGAGGCACAGGCAGACGGAGAAGCAAGTTCCCTGTGGGGAACCTGATGTGGGACTTGATCCCAGGATCCTGGGATCACGCCCTGAGCGGAAGACAGATGCTCAACGACTGAGCCATCCAGATGCCGGGTTCGTACCTTTCTATAAGCTGGGTCAAAGGAGTAAATAGCTTAATCAGAAAAAAACAAAACTATGTTCCTTTTGTAAAAACAAAACAAAACAAAACGTTATTGATGCCTCTGCCCTCTGACGGCTCTCTGCTACTTTAAGCTTAAGGCACAGGTCATTTATTTCTTCTGTATCTCTTCCACTTGGGCCAGCCCTCAAATACTACTCGTCAAAGAGGTTCCAGAGACTGGCCTCTATACCCAAGTCCTACCGACTTGGTGGAAAAGGTACCTACCTCAGGTCATTCTTGAGTTCCACGACCACATCCTTGCCCACCAGGGACTTGAAAAAGGAATAGAAGAGCTATTGGGCGAGAGGGGGGAAACCATGACACGGGCAGATACACGGTAAGGAGGAATGTCCCACCCACTGTGGGAACCCCCGCCTCTGGCAGTTCTCAAACTTCACAGTAAGGTACTGACAGGGACGACACTTCATTGAGCCCCCGACTTAAAGCTCCCGAGAGACGCTGTGCCCTGCAGCCCTGGGCGCTCTGGGCGCACCTCTCAATGGCCCAGCGGTCCTGGGGTCCTGCCCACTCGCCGCACTGGGCAGAGCCGTACAAGGAGCCCATTCGCACCCTCCCAGAGCCCGGCCCCGCCACGGGCACACTCCCAGAGGTCTAGCTTTCCCTCCCCTGCGGTCCCTCACTCTCCCGCGCGTCCATTGTTTCGTTCCCGCTTAAGAAAAGAAAAAAATCCCACTTGCTCCCACGTGTCTCCCCGCCCCTCAGAAGGTGAAGCGCTGGAACTAAGAGGAGAGGGAAAGCCCCGGCGCCCCAGGAGGATTCAGCCTAGATCCCTCCCGCCCCGCCTCCCACCCGCCGGCCGGACAGCGCGCCCCCGGGCGCCCCCTTGTGACGTCACGACACCTACACCTACCATGGCGCTCGAGACGCGGGACGCCGACGGGACCGGGGAGGCGAGGGCCGGGAACCGCGGGCCTGGGGCCGGCGGCAACCAGGAGGCGAGCCCACGTGTGGAGCCGGACGGGGCCGCGCAGGCGCAGCAAGAAGGGCCGGGAGCTCCGAGCAGCGACAGAAGCGCGCGGCTGGCTCGCAGCTCCAGGAGAGGCGGCAGGGGAGAGCCGGGAAGGGGGCGGGCTTTCCTGCCCTCCCACTTCCTCCGGAGTGGCGGGCTCCCATCGCGCAGGCGCGAGTCCGAGCGGCCGTGGGGGCCGTGAAGAGGCGCGCCGGTGCTCGGGGCGTTCTTTCTGACAGGGCCGCCGAGGGTGTTCACCCCCTACGGACTCGCTATTGAAAACTGTCGAGGAGGGGATCCCTGCGTGGCTCAGCAGTTCGGCGCCTGCCTTTGGCCCAGGGCGTGGGCCTGGAGTCCCGGGATCGAGTCCCGCGTCGGGCTCCCGGCAAGAGGCCTGCTTCACCCTCTGCCTCTCTCTAGGTCTATCATGAATAAATAAATAAATAAATCCTTAAAAAAAAAAAAGAAAACTGTCGAGGAATTTGCGAAAACTCCTGATTTGTACATTTTTCTATATCCGTTACACTTGGATAAAAAGTTTATAAAATAAAATGTTGCAGAACCCTGAGATCAGGAGCCTGAACACTAATCTTGATTTTGTCAGAGGTTCCCGATAAATCTGTTTCTTCCAAGGATGCACTCTCAGTCCGTATTTCTTACACCCTCATACCTAGGCTACCCTGGAAAAGACTGAATAAAACCAAACAGAAGCTTGCTCGGGTAGAAATTCCTATTCTAACATTTCACTTCCAAATATGCCCCCTCAAACACAGGGACACAAGTGCAGTTACACAGGCTTCTATACTCACACCACTAAGAGTTTTATAAATATGTGATATTTTGGGGATCCCTGGGTGGCGCAGCGGTTTGGCGCCTGCCTTTGGCCCAGGGCGCGATCCTGGAGACCCAGGATCGAATCCCACGTCGGGCTCCCGGTGCATGGAGCCTGCTTCTCCCTCCGCCTGTGTCTCTGCCTCTCTCTCTCTCTCTGTGACTATCATAAATAAAAAATTAAAAAAAAATAAATATGTGATATTTTGACACAATAGGTGAAAAAAATTTTTTTTCAAGAATATGACTACTAAAGCCTCCATTTCTCATCTTGCAGAAAAGTACCCATTCCTTAGCAGTTTGTTGTAAAACTGTTTTTGGCACATCAAGGATGTAATAACAGACTCTCTGAGTGCACAGATGTTGGATCTCCTAGGCCCCACCTATAAGTAGCATAAGGACATCAGGCAGAAGTTTGTTCCCCCAGCTGAGCCCTAAGCCCCTAAACCAGTCTATCACCGAGTATAAGCAGAAACTATAGTTAGCAATTGCTGTGGCCAGAGCTAAAGGTGCCTGATGATCAAAAATTATTTTCCTGCTTGAAACAATTAGCTCATGAAAATTTGAATACTTTCCCCTTACCAGTTTAATGAATCATCTACAATCATCACAATCAGACCACAAACGCACTATCTCCATGAGCTCTTCTTTGCCTTACATTTCAAGGTAAACTCACAGTCTAAAGATCCTTACACTCAAAGTCTAAAGATACCAGAAGAGGGGTGCCTGGATGGCTCAGTCGAAAGAACACTCAACTCTTCAACTCTGAGTCACGAGTTCAAGCCCCACATTGGGTCTAGAGATGACTTCTATGAATAAACTTAAACAAATAAAAAGAGTGGCTCTTGGTGGGTTCAGTCAATTGGGTGGCTGACCCTTGGTTTCTGCTCAGCTCATGACCTCAGGGTGGTGGGATGAAGCCCTGCCTCGGGATCTGAGTCTAGTGTGCTCTAGCTAGGGTTTCTCTCTCCCTCTGCCCCTCCCTTCAGCGTGCTCATTCATACTAGTGCATGTACATATGCTCTTGTAAGTCTTTAAAAACAAATAAATAGGGATCCCTGGGTGGCGCAGCGGTTTAGCGCCTGCCTTTGGCCCAGGGCGCGATCCTGGAAACCTGGGATCGAATCCCACGTCGGGCTCCCGGTGCATGGAGCCTGCTTCTCCCTCTGCCTATGTCTCTGCCTCTCTATCTCTCTCTGTGACTATCATAAATAAAAAATAAAAATAAAAAAAGATTAAAAAAAAATAAAATAAATAAAAACAAATAAAAAGTCTTTAAAAACAAATAAAAAGAAAGTTTAAAAATAATAAACCTAAATAATAATAATAATAATAATAAAATAAAAAATAATAATAATAATAATAAACCTGGGGCACCTGGGTGGCTTAGTGGTTGAATGTCTGCCTTTGGCTCAAGTGGTGGTGATCCCAGGGTCCTAGGATTGAGTCCCGCATCAGGCTCCCTGCAGGGAGCCTGCTTCTTTCCCTGCCTATGTTTCTGCCTCTCTGTCTCTCATGTATAAATAAAATATTAATAATAATAATTAATAAATCAAGATACCAGAAGAAATTTTTTTAGGAACAAATTTACTGAGTGACAAATAACCATCCACATAAGAAGAAGAAAGATGGGGAGGTTGGAAATAAATAACAGACATTCAAATTCATCAAATGGTTCAAAGGGCGGCCTAGTTTTCTTAAGAGTCAGAAACAGGGATTGTGAAAAGATGGTATACGAGACTCTTTTGTCAGCATCCGAAAGGGATGGTTAACTTAGGTTAGAAACCAGTCAATTCAAGAATCATAACAATATTTGAAAATGAGGGGAACAAAATTCAACTTAGAGGCACCCTAGAACCCTCCATCTTCAGATAAGATTAATCTACTTCTTCAATGGTGGGGCCTGTGGCAGCCCTTCCAGGAGTATACCCCGTCCCGCAGGAAGGCCCAGTGCATCCTCCCTGGTAGAGCTTTGTGATGACTGGGTTACACACTTGCTCCAATTCCTTTCTTTTATGATCAAATTCCTCTTTCTCAGCCAGTTGATTGGCCTCCAGCCACGAGAGGACCTCATTACATTTATCCAGTATTTTCTTTTTATCAGAGTCGTTAATCTTGCCCTTTAAGCCTTCATCACTCACAGCACTCTTCATGTTAAAAGCGTAAGATTCTAAAGCATTTTTTGCAGAGATTTTCTCTCTCTGAACCTCATCCTCAGCTTTATACTTCTCAGCATCCAGAACCATGCGCTCAATCTCCTCCTTGCTCAGGCGGCCCTTGTCATTGGTGATGGTGATCTTGTTGGCCTTGCCCGTGGACTTGTCCATGGCTGTTACATTGAGAATACCATTGGCATCAATGTCAAAGGTCACCTCAATCTGGGGCACTCCCCTGGGTGCAGGAGGGATTCCAGTCAGGTCGAAACGCCCCAGCAGGTTGTTGTCTCGGGTCATAGCCCTCTCGCCCTCGTACACCTGAATCAATACCCCAGGCTGGTTATCTGAATAGGTGGTGAAAATCTGTGTCTGCTTCGTGGGGATGGTGGAGTTGCGCTTGATCAGGACAGTCATGACACCCCCGGCTGTCTCTAACCCTAGGGACAAGGGAGCCACATCCAACAAAAGCAGATCTTGTACCTTTTCAGACTTATCTCCCATCAGGATGGCTGCCTGCACAGCCGCCCCATAGGCCACCGCCTCATCGGGATTGATGCTCTTGTTGAGATCACGACCATTAAAGTAGTCCTGCAGCAGCCTCTGAACCTTAGGGATACGAGTGGAACCCCCTACTAACACAATGTCATGGATCTTAACCTTATCCATCTTGGCATCCCGAAGAGCTTTCTCCACAGGTTCCAGAGTGCCTCTAAACAGGTCTGCACACAACTCTTCAAACCGGGCTCTGGTAATGGACGTGTAGAAGTCGATGCCTTCATAAAGTGAATCAATTTCCAAGTTGGCCTGAGTGCTGGACGACAAGGTCCTCTTGGCCCTCTCACAGGCAGTGCGCAGCCGCCTCACCGCTCGTTTGTTCTGGCTAATGTCCTTCTTGTGTTTCCTCTTGAACTCCTCCACAAAGTGGCTCACAAGCCTGTTGTCAAAGTCCTCACCACCCAGGTGTGTATCCCCGGCTGTGGCCTTTACTTCAAAAATTCCATCATCTATGGTCAGAATGGACACATCAAATGTGCCTCCACCTAGATCAAAGATCAAGACATGTCTCTCTCCCTGACCAGCTTTATCTAAGCCATATGCAATGGCAGCAGCTGTGGGTTCATTGATAATTCTTAGCACATTGAGACCTGCAATCACACCTGCATCCTTGGTGGCCTGGCGTTGAGAATCATTGAAATAAGCTGGTACAGTGATCACAGCATTGGTAACGGGGTGGCCCAAAAAAGCTTCAGCAGTCTCCTTCATCTTTGTCAGTACCATAGAAGAGATTTCCTCAGGATAGAAAGCTTTTTTCTCCCCTTTGTAGGATACCATTACCTTGGGCTTGCCTCCTTCATTAATTACTTGAAAAGGCCAAAGTTTCATGTCTGATTGCACTACAGGATCATTAAACTTCCTGCCAATCAGACGTTTGGCATCAAAGACAGTGTTCTGGGGATTCATGGCTACCTGGTTCTTGGCTGCATCCCCGATGAGCCGTTCAGTGTCAGTGAAGGCCACATAGCTGGGGGTGGTGCGGTTGCCCTGGTCATTGGCAATGATCTCCACCTTGCCGTGCTGGAACACCCCTACGCAGGAGTAGGTGGTGCCCAGGTCGATGCCGATTGCCATTCCCTTAGCAACAGCCATGGTCCTCCGAGGCCTGAGAAAAAAGTGAGATACGGTTTTGGCAGAGTGCTTTTTAAATTACTTTCAATTGTGGTAAAATACACATAATTTGGGGATCCCTGGGTGGCATAGCGGTTTGGCGCCTGCCTTTGGCCCAGGACGCGATCCTGGAGACCCGGGATCGAATCCCACGTCGGGCTCCCGGTGCATGGAGCCTGCTTCTCCCTCTGCCTGTGTCTCTGCCTCTCTCTCTCTCTCTCTATGACTATCATAAATAAATTAATTAATTAATTAAATAAAATAAATAAATAATTACTTTAAAAAAATACACATAATTTGAAATTTACCATCTTAACCATTTTTTTAAGCACACTTTTCAGCAGTAAGGTAATTCACATTGTTGACCAACCTCCAGAAATCTTTTTAACTTGCAAAACCAAAATTCAATACTCATAAAACAACTCTCCATTCCCTTTCCCCCCAATCCCTGGCAACCACTATTGTACTTCCTCTTTATGAATTTGACTACTGTAAGTCTTCAAATTAATAGAATTATATAATAAATACCTTCTGTGCCTGGCTTATTTCACTTAGAAAGATATTCTCAGGAGCACCTTAGTGGCTCTGTGGCTGAGTGTCTGTCTGCCTTTGGCTCAGCTTGTGATCCTGGGGTCCTGGAATCGAGTCCCACATCGGGCTCCCTGTGAGGAGCCTCCTTCTCTCTCTGCCTATGTCTCTGCCTATCTGTGTGTCTCTCATGAATAAAGAAATAAAAAATCTTAAAAATAAAAAGATACCCCCAAAGTTCATCTGTTACAGCATGTATCAGTGTTTATTTCTTAAGAATTATATGTATATAAAAAATAATTATATGTATATTATATGTATATAATACATATGCCCTCCTTGGGAATGAATACTACTCGGGCTGCTTCTACCCTATGGCTATTGTTACTAATGCTGCCATAAAATCGGAGTACAGGTATTTTCCTGGTGTATAAGTATCTTTTGCCAGTTCCTTCTTTCACACAGTGCTTTTTGGACTAAAGTATTCCTAGCAAGCTGGAAGCAAGTGGGAGGCAATTGGCATACATTGTGTTCAATTTCCACAGCACTAATTCAAGTGTCCCATTTCTTTTCTGTGACATTTTATTCTGAGACTGTACCTGTCTCCTGCATAACTAAGATTATATTACGTTCTGGTCTCTTCAAGAGACCCTGATCTCCACCCTTTGGTTTCGCTGCCTTCCACAGCTCCTTCACCCTCTATTTGTTGGGAGTAATACTGGGCCAGTCTGAAACGGCTGCTAGGAACCCGATCAAACCTTCACAAATTTTCTCAAATGAGATTGAGCACGACAGGCAATCTCTTTCCCCAGTCTCCTCTGGATAAAACGCCCATCTGAAGACACAAACATCTCAGCTCCTCCACCTCTTTTCAGCAGCTCTGACAAATTCCACGCACTTTGGCGCTTACCAAAGGACTCCCCTACCCTGATTGGTCAATGTCCCACTATTAAACGAAAACTACAGAACCCTCCAGCACTTTCCCAAATGGATCTATTAATCTTGCCTATTGCCATTCCATTTCAAGGAGAGCCCTCCAGGCTCACCTATTGTCCCGCCGCCTTCGATCCAGTTTGGTAAGATCCTGATTGCGGAGCCCCTCTCGGTGGGGGCTCCGTCAACATCCAAACTGCGCAGCCGGTGTTCCCCCACCCCCCACCCGCCCCGCCCTACAACTTTGAGCGGACTCCGGTCCCGTCCTACCAGCCTGATTCCTCACTAGCCCATGATGTCAGAGGCAGTAGCCTCATTGTAACGCGTCTGGGGTAGCGGCGTCAACACTACCGCCCCCACCCTGCCTCCAGCCCTGCCAGCCCCTCCCATCTCCTGGCCAGGACCCACTCTCCCCAAGCCTTGCCAGCTCCAGCGAGCCCCAGAAGAGTCTGGAGAGTTCTGGGAGGGCGGCGTCCTGGACGCCCATTGGTCCCAGGGAGCCCGGAGGCGGGACGCCAGCCGAAACCGCTGGAATCTTCCCGACCGACCGCCCCGCAGAGCCCCGTGATTGGCTGGGGACCGAGGAGGCGGGGCTGGGCAGCGCTATAAGCGCGGAGCCGCCCCGCCGCTGCCGCACCGCGAAGCTGCGGAGGCTCAGCGGCCTTTTCGGTGGCGTCCGGCCCAGCAACTCTCCTTTCGCAGACCCGCTGCGTTCGCCTCCAGTCAAGTGCGCAGCTGCCGAAGAGACCGAGCCCTCGTCGCGGAGCCCGACCGCCTTTCCGAAACCTGAACGTGAGCCTGAGCGCGGGCAAGGAGGCGGGACGCCGGCATGGCTAAGAGCGCGGCCATCGGCATCGACCTGGGCACCACCTACTCCTGCGTGGGGGTGTTCCAGCACGGCAAGGTGGAGATCATTGCCAATGACCAGGGCAACCGCACCACCCCCAGCTACGTGGCCTTCACCGACACCGAGCGGCTCATCGGGGATGCGGCCAAGAACCAGGTGGCGCTGAACCCGCAGAACACCGTGTTCGACGCGAAGCGGCTCATCGGCCGCAAGTTTGGCGACCCGGTGGTGCAGTCGGACATGAAGCACTGGCCTTTCCAGGTGGTCAACGACGGGGACAAGCCCAAGGTGCAGGTGAGCTACAAGGGGGAGACCAAGGCGTTCTACCCCGAGGAGATCTCGTCCATGGTGCTGACCAAGATGAAGGAGATCGCCGAGGCCTACCTGGGCTACCCGGTGACCAACGCGGTGATCACCGTGCCGGCCTACTTCAACGACTCGCAGCGCCAGGCCACCAAGGACGCGGGGGTGATCGCGGGGCTCAACGTGCTGAGGATCATCAACGAGCCCACTGCCGCCGCCATCGCCTACGGCCTGGACAGGACCGGCAAGGGGGAGCGCAACGTGCTCATCTTTGACCTGGGCGGGGGCACCTTCGACGTGTCCATCCTGACGATCGACGACGGCATCTTCGAGGTGAAGGCCACGGCCGGGGACACGCACCTGGGCGGGGAGGACTTCGACAACAGGCTGGTGAACCACTTCGTGGAGGAGTTCAAGCGGAAGCACAAGAAGGACATCAGCCAGAACAAGCGAGCCGTGAGGCGGCTGCGCACCGCCTGCGAGAGAGCCAAGAGGACCTTGTCGTCCAGCACCCAGGCCAGCCTGGAGATCGACTCCCTGTTCGAGGGCATCGACTTCTACACGTCCATCACCAGGGCGCGGTTCGAGGAGCTGTGCTCCGACCTGTTCCGGAGCACCCTGGAGCCCGTGGAGAAGGCCCTGCGCGACGCCAAGCTGGACAAGGCCCAGATCCACGACCTGGTGCTGGTGGGGGGCTCCACCCGTATCCCCAAGGTGCAGAAGCTGCTGCAGGACTTCTTTAACGGCCGCGATCTCAACAAGAGCATCAATCCCGACGAGGCGGTGGCCTATGGGGCGGCCGTGCAGGCAGCCATCCTGATGGGAGACAAGTCCGAGAACGTGCAGGACCTGCTGCTGCTGGACGTGGCGCCCCTGTCGCTGGGGCTGGAGACGGCCGGGGGCGTGATGACCGCCCTGATCAAGCGCAACTCCACCATCCCCACCAAGCAGACGCAGATCTTCACCACCTACTCGGACAACCAGCCTGGAGTGCTGATCCAGGTGTACGAGGGTGAGAGGGCCATGACGCGCGACAACAACCTACTGGGGCGCTTCGAGCTAAGCGGCATCCCCCCGGCGCCGCGGGGCGTGCCCCAGATCGAGGTGACCTTCGACATCGACGCCAACGGCATCCTGAACGTCACGGCCACGGACAAGAGCACGGGCAAGGCCAACAAGATCACCATCACCAACGACAAGGGCCGCCTGAGCAAGGAGGAGATCGAGCGCATAGTGCAGGAGGCCGAGAAGTACAAAGCCGAGGACGAGGTGCAGCGCGACAGGGTGTCTGCCAAGAACGCTCTGGAGTCCTACGCCTTCAACATGAAGAGTGCGGTGGAGGACGAGGGTCTCAAGGGGAAGATCAGCGAGGCCGACAAGAAGAAGGTGCTGGACAAGTGCCAGGAGGTGATTTCCTGGCTGGACGCCAACACCTTGGCGGAGAAGGACGAGTTTGAGCACAAGAGGAAGGAGCTGGAGCAGGTGTGTAACCCCATCATCACTGGACTGTACCAGGGAGCGGGTGGTCCTGGGGCTGGTGGCTTTGGGGCTCAGGCTCCCAAAGGGGGCTCTGGGTCTGGCCCCACCATCGAGGAGGTGGATTAGGACTTCTTCCCCAGATTGTTCCTGTTTGTGTCAGAAACGGTTAGGATTAAGGATTCTAACATTGCCTTATATGTCTGTGTTTCATCAGTCTCAACTCTGCAAGTTGTTTGCAAAGTTTCAACTGTCTTTTGGTGAAGTTATGAAGTTCCCCCCCCTTTTTTTTAGAGTCCAAATGTAGGAAGAATTTATACTGCCATTTTTTGTCTTTTCTTTTTTGTAGTATTGACGTTGAACCTGGGCCTTTGTTATAACTGATTTTTGCAGAGTAAATAAACTCAATAATTTGTCTTGCCTGCTTCTGTGTTTTATTTTGAGATTAGAAGAGTCTGCATAGGTTCTCTTTGGTTTAAAATTGAATGGTGTACTTTGTATCTTAGATAATGGCCAGGGATCTGGAGAAGTAAAGTCCATTGTGATCCCTTTCTTTTAGACAAATGGTATTCTTGAGAGATTTTTAAAAAACAGCTTATTTTGAGTGGGTTGGGTTTGTGGGTGCAGAAAAATTTATGGGCTACTGACCTAGTGTTCTCAAGTTTGGTGGGGAGGGGGTGTTGACCCTTCCTAAGGATGTCTGGGAAAGGGTGTATGAGGGATGTTCCTGGACAAGCTGGCAAAAGGGAGAGGCAGAGGTGGAAGCTCCTGGCTGCCCTTCCCTGTAAGTTCACTTGATGTGTCAAAGCCATAATGGTTTCAGCATGAAAAAACAGGTGAAGGATGCCTGAGTGGCTCAACTGTTGAGTGCCTGCCTTCTGCCCAGGGTGTGATCCTGGAGTCCTGGGGGTCAAGTCCTACATCCAGCTTCCTGCATGGAGCCGCCGCCTCTCTTCTGCCTGTGTGTGTTTCATTAACAAATAAATAAAATCTTAAAAAAGAAAAAACAAAAAACAGGTGAGTCCTAAATTAGTGAGGAACTGTGAGCACTGGCTTGCCCAGTTACGTACTGGCCACTCTGACCTCTAGTTCTCATATATTAAAATGAAAGAGTCTGGCTTGATGCCGCAGTCTATAGTTCTCATTTCTGAGAGGTTACTGAGAAGTGTCACATTTCTCCCAAAGTTATTTATGTTTTAAATATCCAGTGAGCATCTGCAAGGAAGTGTCATTTAGTTTGGTGCCCCAGGACCCAATATTTCAGTGCTTTTATGTCCCAGGTGCTGTTTTAGGGCGTTTTATGTGTTTATGAATCTTTATTCCACCACTCGGAGGTTAGGTAGTGTTTAACTTGCCCAGGTGAACACGGGAGAATTAAAAGTCACTGGTCTACATCTGCAAGATGTGGATGGAACTAGAGAATATTACGCTAAACAAAATAAGTCAGAGAAAGGCAGTTATATTAACTCTCTCATATGTGGAATTTAATAAAACAGGATCATAGAGGGGATGAGAGAAACAAAAGACAAAATTAGAGAGGAAGACAAACTATAAGAGACTCCTTTTTATTTTTTTTTTTGAGACTCCTTTAAGTATATATAAATTTTTTAATTTATTTATTTTTATGATAGACATATATAGAGAGAGGCAGAGACACAGGAGGAGGGAGAAGCAAGCTACATGCCGGGAGCCCGACGCAGGTCTCGATCCAGGGACTCCAGGATCGCGCTCTGGGCCACAGGCAGGCACCAAACTGCTGAGCCACCCAGGGATCCCCTTTAAGTATATTTTTAAAGATTTTATTTATTCACTCATCAGAGAGAAAGAGGCAGAGAGAGAAGCAGGCTCCCTGCAGGGAGCCAGATGTGGGACTCCATCCCAGAACCCTGGGATCACGCCAGGATCACGCCGTGAGCCCAAGATAGATGTTCAACCGCTGAGCCATCCAGGCGTCTCTATAAGAGGACTCTTAATCACAGGAAATAAACTGAGGGTCACTGGAGGCCAAGGCTGGGGGGGGGGGACGGGTTAACTGGGTGATGGGCATTAAGGAAGGTATGTGAAGTAATGAGCACTAGGTATTATATAAGACTGATGGGTCACTGACCTCTACCTTTGAAACAAAAAATACATTATATGTTAATTGAATTTCAATACAATTTTTTAAAATCCTAAAAAATATAATAAATGCATGCTCCCATTTGGCCTGAAAAAATGTTACTGGCTTAACTAAAATTACTTAAGTGGGAGCACCTGGTTGGCTTGGTGGTTGAGGGTCTGCCTTTGGCTCAGGTCATGATCCCGGGATCCTGGGATCCAGTACTGCATCAGGCTCCCCACAGAGAACCTGCTTCTCTCTCTGCCTATGTTTCCACCTCTCTCTGTGTCTCTCATGAATAAAATACTTTTTTAAATAAAATTACCTAAGTAGTTAAAAAAAAATTCCAGTTCAGCAAAGGGGTTAATCCTGGGTTCCAACTCTGGTTTTCAGTTTCTGCCAGACTGTCCCAGGTAAACTAGGCTTTTGCTTTTTAATGTGCCTAGTTCTGGGTTGTTTCTATCTTAGGTTTCACAGTCAGTACCCCTTGGCCTTTATAGGATCCTAAACAATTAGATAAACACTAGGATTGACAACAGGGGCAACTTAGAAGAGAGAAGACCTACTACAGGCTTCCTTCCCATGCTGTACTTTCCCTTTGAGATACATCACATCCTAGCTGCTAGCATTCTAGAAATAATCCCCTTCACAACCCTTGTTGGAAAGGGCCCTACAGTAATCCTCAAGGCTTGGGGAGTGAACCCCTTTAAAAATCAGTTGCAAAAAAAAAAATAAATAAATAAAAAATAAAAAATAAAAATCAATTGCATCTGGAGGTTACAAAGTTGTTTGGAACAGGATAGAGATGGTGTTTGCAGATCATTGTGAATATACTGGATAGATCATTGTGAATTCTACTCAACTGTCTTAATTAAAATTTCTTAATTTTTTATTCTTTAAAGTAATCTCTATATCCAATGTGGGGCTCAAACTCACAACTCTGAGATCAAGTCACATGCTCTTCAGACTGAGCCACCCCATGCTCCTCAATTTTGCACTTTAAGATGTTTATGTTATGTGAATTTCACTTAACACTTTCTTTTTTTTTTAATGGTCTCACTTAGAGGCACCTGGGTGGCTCAGTGGGTTAAGTGTCTGCCTACAGCTCTGGTCATGATCCCAGGGTGCTGGGATCCAGCCCTACATTGGGCTTCCTGCTCTGTGGGGAGCCTGCTGCTCCCTCTGCCTCTCCCCCTGCTTGTATTCTCACTCTGTCAAGTAAAATATTTAAATAGATAAATAAAATGGCCTCAGTCAACATTCCATAAAAGCATTTTTCTGAGTTTATGTGGTGTTCTTCAGAGCTCACTAAATCTTTTAGTAAATAGTAGCTTCTGAAGAAAATCAGTGTTATGGGAATGGTATATATATATATACTTTGTCCCGAAGTATGGAAATGGAGATTCAAGAGATGTTTATGCTTCCAGGCCAGCTTATAAAGGCACCTTTAACCTTCAAGACAGTTGAACTCTAGGGGTGAGGACTCCTGCCACGATGTAAATCAGTCTTCACGAGGATATGCATTTGCCACAGGACCTCATTTCCCGTAGAGCAGCAGGAACGTTTGTGACTGTCCTTTGCAGATAACAGAGTGACTCTTCAAGCCAGCAGCCACTACCAATAGTAGGTGGTAGAGGACAGGGAGGGTGGATAGAAAACGGAGATTGGGAAGAACCTACCAAACACCTTTGATAAGAGAGTTGAGGGAAATCTCCAGAAATAAGCCTGGAGAAAATAAGTTCCTGTGGCCAAATTAGTCAAGTTATTGAATGGGTGTTTTATTAAGAAAACAATGTAAGACCTTCTAGCCCGCATCTCCTCGCTCCTTGGACTGAAATCACTTTGTAAGGTCAAGGAAATCATGCAAATGAAACTATAGATTTAAAAGGAATGCAGTGCCATCCTGGAGAAAGTGCTGTTTCAAGTAAGAAAATAAACTGGCCATAGGGGAGGTACACGGAGGGAAAGTAACCGTGGGGGGAGGGGAATAATTTTTTTAAATAGAATACTTTCCCTAATTCCTTTACAATCCCACTTCTCCCTCCGTGGCAGCTCTCGGAAGGCCAGCGGCTGGGTCAGCGCGACTGGCTTTATATGCCCTTTGAACCCAAGACTGTTATTCTGGCGTTTAACTGGGTTGTCATCCAAAGTGAAAAGATAACCAAAACGGGCAGCCCCGGTGGCCCAGCGGTTTGGCGCCGCCTTCAGCCCAGGGCCTGATCCTGGAGACCCGGATCGAGTCCCGCGTGGGCTCTCTGCATGGAGCCTGCTTCTCCCTCTGCCTCTCTCTGTCCGTCATGAATAAATAAAATCTTTAAAAAGAAAGACAAAAATAACCAAAACAACAAATTCATATGAGAGAAGTGGGCAGGGATCACAGCTTTCGGTTAAAACAGGAGATAGGGTTGTTTCAGGTGAGGATGAGAAACGATGACGGTCCTGCACCTTTAACCGGAAAGCCTAAGTCGGCCGTGGGTCACCTCCAGCGACGCCGCCACCCCCGCCCCTCCCCAGCCGCGCTCGGCCTGAGGCCGCCCCGCCCCGCCTCGCCCCGCCGGCCGCGTCCAGCAGGGAGGACGGGGCCCGGGAGCCTCAGGGCGGCGGGAAGACGGAGTCCAGAAGACGGGAAGCACCTCCCACGGCCTCCCCACGGGAACCGGGAGCCGCCGGCGGCGGCGAGCAGCGAGGCCGGCGGGACCTCAGGGCCGCGCGGCGCCGCCAGGCCGGGCGCGCGCTCGCCGCGGGCTCCGGGGGCCTCCCCTTCCGGCGCCGGCCGCCCGGTGCCTCCCGCTCCGTCGTAGGGGTGGCCAGGCTTTTCCGGGCTTTCGTCGCACCGGTTAGCTGGTGTGAGAGACACTGCGGCCATCTCGCCTTTCTCCTCTTTTCATCCCGTCTTGAAAACCATCGGAAAACGCCGAACAGGCCCGGCACTTCTGCGGCCACCCCGCGCGCCCCGCCGCCCTCCCCGCTCGCCTCCCGACGGGTCTCCCGCGCCCCGGCCCCGCCCGAATCCCGCTGGCTGACGCTCCCGGCCCTTTTTAACTCCTGTCCGGAACTCTCTGGAGTTTTCCGGGCTTGGGGGTGGGGACTGACTCGTAAGAACACGTTTCAACCCACTATCCAACACCCCAACCCCGCCCTAGGACATCAAGCTTAGTCATGGCTCTATATTTACTTTCCAGAAGATTCTGTGAACTGTTTCAGCCCAGCCGGAGTCACAGGGCTCCCCTGCTTCTGACCGAAGAGGAGAGGCGGGGCTGGGGGACCTGGAAGGGTGGGAAAGGTAGGAGCCAGGCGAGGGCGATGAGTCAGGAGTGCCGCCAGGAGGCGAGCTCCGGTGGGTCACGTAGGCCCTGGTGTCCCTAAGGCGCACAGAGCCCTGACAGTGAAGTGACAGTCACTTCACTCCCTTTTGTGGCCATTTGTCTTCCTTCCCTTCAGAAAACGAAAGGATAGGATGCACGTGCCAGCATTGAGAGGGGTCCAAACCAGTGAATATGGGGACATGCAGGTTCAACCACCGGTCCTATAATGAGCAGTTTGGGTGACCGGACTGAGCCACTGAACTTCTGATCCTTTGTGTTCCTCTTTGAAAATGAAAAGGTTTGGAGCAGCCCAGGTGGCTCAGCGGTTTAGCGCCGCCTTCTGCCCAGGGCGTTATCCTGGAGACCTCGGATCGAGTCCCACGTCGGGCTCCCTCCATGGAGCCTGCTTCTCCCTCTACCTGTGTCTCTGTATCTCATGAATAAATCAATAAGATCTCAAAAGAAATTTTTTTTTATTTATTCATGAGAGTCACAGCGAGAGAGGCAGAGACACAGGCAGAGCTAGAGCTTCAGCCCTAGGCTGAAGGCAGCGCTAAACCGCTGAGCCACCAGGGCTGTCCCAAGGTGGACATTGTTAATTCTATTTTAGAGATACAGAGACGTGTTGGTTCACTTACAAGTACTGCACTGTGAAGAAGGGCACGGAGGAAAAGAAAAATTGTCTTAAGGAAGTAGAGTCAGTTCCAAACGCATCCTTCTCCAGGTTTTCCCAAGCTGCTGGAAATCTGCTGTGCTCCCCAGCCACTATGTTATTTGCTACTGACTTGTTAGAAATGCCTCGCTCTAGGTTTCCTATGAGTTATCTCCTTTGCTTTTTTCTAACCTTAAAATGATACCATCCCGCACAACTAAAAGAACTAGGGGCGCCTGGGTGGCTCAGTTAAGCGGCTGCCTTCGCTCAGGTAGTGATCCCAGGGTCTTGGGATGGGGTCTGCCTCAGCTCCCTGCTCAGCGGGGAGTCTGCTTCTCCCTCTGCCCCTCCCCCCTGCTCCTGCACGCCCTCTTTCTTTCTCAAATAATCTAAAAACAACAACAAAGAAAAGAACTGAGGAGAAAGCAGTACTGTTTGAGAAAATGCAGGAAAAAGGAGAAAAGGAAAAAAAAAACACACACCAAAACTCCAGCAGCTTCAGGGTGATGAGCTCCCCTCCTCCTCACTTCTGCACTGCCAAGTTCTAGGCTCTGCCTCTTCCATTCCCCACCCTTAAATAAGTACCGGACAACCCCTCCAGCTTGGGCAACTTGAGACCTGATCCTTTCAAATGCCAAACCCGAAAAAAACTTAATTACAAAATTAGTCAAGTTAAAATTCTGGAAAATTTCTTGGGGTTCTTACAGTCACCCTAGAAACCAATTAAACCCGTAACTGGCTTTTTGCATTGCGAAGCATCCAGTGTAAAAGACAAAATTCAGGAGACCCTCTTCTTGTCAGGAAATGGGTAAGGAATATAGATGTTTGGGTTTCCAGACCAGTCCACAGAGAGATTTTAACTCAAAAGGTAAGTCAACTATAGGGCGTAGCTGATGATTCATGGAAAACAGCATTTCTAGTGGATCTTTTTTTGCTACACCAACAGCAGCAAGATTTGAGGTTGTATCACCATGTTTACCTGCCAGGCAGTGGGTACAGTGACACCCTTTGCTTCCGGCCAATAAAGAAGTATTTTAAATTTCAGATGTGGAGAGAAAGGAGTAAATCCAGAACTGCCTCTAGTAGCAGCTAATGACAAGGAAGCTTCCAAAAGGAGGAGGTGAGGGTAAGGGTCCCTAGAAGTGTTGATACATTGGGGAGTGAAGACCGAAGCTTGGGGAGTTTCCAGAGATTGCATAAAGAAATGGAAAATTCCTTCAGTTTGACCAGTTTGACTAGATTAGGAGATGACTCATTAGGGAGCTACATCTGAGGGTAAAAAAAAAAAAAAAAAAGTTATCGCTTGCCTGCACAAACACACGGGATTGTGAATGCAATTCCAATTGAGCAAAATGTTCAAAAGCAAGATTCTTTCCCTTCATCAAAAATTGTCTTCTCATAAAAACAAACACACAAAAACTGTCTTCTCCCTCTGTTCTCTGTGCTCAACTATTTGTGTACAGCAATGAAGTCTATTTTCGGTGGGTTGTGAACCGGGTGCTATTGCTTTAATGTCCCTTATGTTTTCATAATCAAGCACCCAACAAGTGGTCATCTTCCATGCCCACAAAGGATTAAAAAAAAAAAAAAAAGCCAAGGGATCCCTGGGTCGCTCAGAGGTTTAGCACCTGCCTTCAGCCCAGGGCGTGATCCTGGAGTCCCAGGATCGAGTCCCACATCAAGCTCCCTGCATGGAGCCTGCTTCTCCCTCTGCCTGTGTCTCTGCCTCTCTCTCTCTCTCTGTCTATCATCAATAAATAAAAATAAATCTTTAAATAAATATAAATAAATAAATAAACAAACAAACAAATAAATAAAGGGACCACCTGTGGGGCACATGGGTGGCTCAGTGGTTGAGTGTCTGCCTTTGGCTCAGGTCTCGATCCCGGGTTCCTGCGATGGAGTGCCGCATCTGGCTCCCCGCAGGGAGCCGGCTTCTCCCTCTGCCTATGTCTCTGCCTTTCTCTGTCTTTCATGAGTAAATAAAATATTTTTTAAAATAAATAAAAGGGGCTACTTGCAACCAGCTGATGAGGTTTAGGAATATAGGTGAGGTTTGGTGGGATGAGGTCCAGAGCTGACGACCAAGAAAGAATTCTTGAGATGTCTTTGGGGCAAAATGGTGGTTTTATTAAAGCAGGGGGACAGGACCCATGGGCAGGAGGAGCTGCTGCCCTGCCCCGTGAGGGGTGGCTGATTATATACCTGGGAGTTGGGAGGGGTTTGAGGATAGTGTGCTCTCTAAGGAATTTGGAAGCAAGGTTTCCAGGACCTTGAGGGGGCCAGCTATTGTTGGGAAAAGGTCACTTATTACTGTCTAATAAAACCCGAGTCATGAGACCCTTCAGATGTGTATGGGTGGGCTATGTGCTTGGGGGATGATTGCCAACATGTATCTTGGGGATTTAGAGATAAAGAAATTCTAAAGGAATTTTTACATGTTAAAGTAGACTTACAGGATCCTGGGGGTCGGGCTAAGATTGCCTTTTCTCCTTAGCAAAGTATGAATATCCAGGCAGTTGAGTCTGTAGAGGAAGGTCCCTCTGCCTGTTTCAAGGACTTGTCAATGTGCTGCCCTGGGCTCATGCTTTGTCCTCAGCCAGTCCTCTGTTCCCCCATCACAGCTGTGGCTTCTAATGCTGTTAAGGAGGACTGAATATCCTCTCCTCTCCCTCGCTGGCTCCCCATCCTCTACATTTCATTTAAAAAGGCTGGACAGGGCAGCCCCAGTGGCGCAGCGGTTTAGCGCCGCCTGCGGATCGGCGGTGTGATCCTGGAGATGTGGGATCAAGTCCCATGTCGGGCTTCCTGCAAGGAGCTTGCTTCTCCTTCTGCCTGTGTCTCTGCCTCTCTCTCTATGGATGAATTTTTTAAAATATTAAAAAAAAAGAATTGCTTTAAAAAAATAAAAATAAAAAGGCTGGACAGTCTACTAGCAACAGGAAGAGTGCAGAAGACCGAATTCTGGGCTCTGAGTAGTAACCAGGAATTACCTGGCCAAAAAGAGGGCAAGGGGTGGCCCAGACCCACGGGCTGGGAAGACAACAGGGACACGGGAAAGCCCCACTGGCCTTAGAGACAGCTGAAGTCCTATGGAAACGTTTTTCTGCCTCCAGCCTGAGTCCAGCCAGAGGCAAAGGGGTTCAGCGGGTCCAGCCCTGCCCTTCCCCCCTCCCCTGCCCTTGACCCTGTTCGTTCCTTCCGGGGCGTGGGGGACGTTCTCCAGTTTAATAACCACCTGTTTACCTGATTTTCTTTTAAAAGTTCAAATTCCCCATCCCCAAAATTCCATCTGTGTAGGTTAAAGATATCAAAACTATATTGCGATGTATTTCCATTTCTTTTCCGCTTTAAATCAAAGGTAGGGAAAACGCCGCTGAGAACCAAGGCAATCCTCAGGCAGCTTACGCCTTTGGACCGCTCTACCAGGGGGCCCAAACCCGGCCCAGTCCGTCAGTGCCACAGCCCAATCCGAGTCTCTGTGACCCGCAGACACCCCACCCACTTGCAGAAACTCGGAAACTTTCTGTATGTGGAGTACCCCGCGCACCCCCGCCCACCCCGGACTCCTGTAGCCCTTCAACCCTATCTTAAATCAACAGACTCATTTGAACCCCACGTGCCCTACAATGACAGCCCAGGGTCAGTCCCTCGGGTCGGTTTCAAGCTCGGCGGACCGCAGCGCCGTCGCCGGGGAGGGGGAGGGGGCAGGGGGCAGAGGCTGGGGGGCGGAGTCCACAACCACCCATCCCACCGCTACCTCCCTGCGCTCAGGATTCCCGTCCTTTCCCAAGAACCCCAGAAGAGTCTGGAGAGTTCTGGGAGGGCGGCGTCCTGGACGCCCATTGGTCCCAGGGAGCCCGGAGGCGGGACGCCAGCCGAAACCGCTGGAATCTTCCCGACCGACCGCCCCGCAGAGCCCCGTGATTGGCTGGGGACCGAGGAGGCGGGGCTGGGCAGCGCTATAAGCGCGGAGCCGCCCCGCCGCTGCCGCACCGCGAAGCTGCGGAGGCTCAGCGGCCTTTTCGGTGGCGTCCGGCCCAGCAACTCTCCTTTCGCAGACCCGCTGCGTCCGCCTCCAGTCAAGTGCGCAGCTGCCGAAGAGACCGAGCCCTCGTCGCGGAGCCCGACCGCCTTTCCGAAACCTGAACGTGAGCCTGAGCGCGGGCAAGGAGGCGGGACGCCGGCATGGCTAAGAGCGCGGCCATCGGCATCGACCTGGGCACCACCTACTCCTGCGTGGGGGTGTTCCAGCACGGCAAGGTGGAGATCATTGCCAATGACCAGGGCAACCGCACCACCCCCAGCTACGTGGCCTTCACCGACACCGAGCGGCTCATCGGGGATGCGGCCAAGAACCAGGTGGCGCTGAACCCGCAGAACACCGTGTTCGACGCGAAGCGGCTCATCGGCCGCAAGTTTGGCGACCCGGTGGTGCAGTCGGACATGAAGCACTGGCCTTTCCAGGTGGTCAACGACGGGGACAAGCCCAAGGTGCAGGTGAGCTACAAGGGGGAGACCAAGGCGTTCTACCCCGAGGAGATCTCGTCCATGGTGCTGACCAAGATGAAGGAGATCGCCGAGGCCTACCTGGGCTACCCGGTGACCAACGCGGTGATCACCGTGCCGGCCTACTTCAACGACTCGCAGCGCCAGGCCACCAAGGACGCGGGGGTGATCGCGGGGCTCAACGTGCTGAGGATCATCAACGAGCCCACTGCCGCCGCCATCGCCTACGGCCTGGACAGGACCGGCAAGGGGGAGCGCAACGTGCTCATCTTTGACCTGGGCGGGGGCACCTTCGACGTGTCCATCCTGACGATCGACGACGGCATCTTCGAGGTGAAGGCCACGGCCGGGGACACGCACCTGGGCGGGGAGGACTTCGACAACAGGCTGGTGAACCACTTCGTGGAGGAGTTCAAGCGGAAGCACAAGAAGGACATCAGCCAGAACAAGCGAGCCGTGAGGCGGCTGCGCACCGCCTGCGAGAGAGCCAAGAGGACCTTGTCGTCCAGCACCCAGGCCAGCCTGGAGATCGACTCCCTGTTCGAGGGCATCGACTTCTACACGTCCATCACCAGGGCGCGGTTCGAGGAGCTGTGCTCCGACCTGTTCCGGAGCACCCTGGAGCCCGTGGAGAAGGCCCTGCGCGACGCCAAGCTGGACAAGGCCCAGATCCACGACCTGGTGCTGGTGGGGGGCTCCACCCGTATCCCCAAGGTGCAGAAGCTGCTGCAGGACTTCTTTAACGGCCGCGATCTCAACAAGAGCATCAATCCCGACGAGGCGGTGGCCTATGGGGCGGCCGTGCAGGCAGCCATCCTGATGGGAGACAAGTCCGAGAACGTGCAGGACCTGCTGCTGCTGGACGTGGCGCCCCTGTCGCTGGGGCTGGAGACGGCCGGGGGCGTGATGACCGCCCTGATCAAGCGCAACTCCACCATCCCCACCAAGCAGACGCAGATCTTCACCACCTACTCGGACAACCAGCCTGGAGTGCTGATCCAGGTGTACGAGGGTGAGAGGGCCATGACGCGCGACAACAACCTACTGGGGCGCTTCGAGCTAAGCGGCATCCCCCCGGCGCCGCGGGGCGTGCCCCAGATCGAGGTGACCTTCGACATCGACGCCAACGGCATCCTGAACGTCACGGCCACGGACAAGAGCACGGGCAAGGCCAACAAGATCACCATCACCAACGACAAGGGCCGCCTGAGCAAGGAGGAGATCGAGCGCATGGTGCAGGAGGCCGAGAAGTACAAAGCCGAGGACGAGGTGCAGCGCGACAGGGTGTCTGCCAAGAACGCCCTGGAGTCCTACGCCTTCAACATGAAGAGTGCGGTGGAGGACGAGGGTCTCAAGGGGAAGATCAGCGAGGCCGACAAGAAGAAGGTGCTGGACAAGTGCCAGGAGGTGATTTCCTGGCTGGACGCCAACACCTTGGCGGAGAAGGACGAGTTTGAGCACAAGAGGAAGGAGCTGGAGCAGGTGTGTAACCCCATCATCACTGGACTGTACCAGGGAGCGGGTGGTCCTGGGGCTGGTGGCTTTGGGGCTCAGGCTCCCAAAGGGGGCTCTGGGTCTGGCCCCACCATCGAGGAGGTGGATTAGAGCTTTTACCTTTTTTGCTCCAGTTTTCTTTCCAAGTCAGAGGTGATCTGAGGACCTTGCTATTGCACTAGGTTTCTTTCTAACTTCAACTTTCTACTATTTCAGTTTATCCTAAAGTTTTATTGTAACTTGATACTATTTGTTATTTTATTTTTTGTGTGGTATACCAGTTCAGTAGAGTTCTTTACATTTAAATTAAGTTGGTACTGTAAGTTCTTTTTTTTTCTTTGTGAAATGAGTAAACACTGCCGCCCTCTGTCCAATTTTGCTATGTAAACACCAGTCGTCCTGGAATGACCTTTTTGGTTGGTTGGTTGTTTTTTCCCCCCAATCTGTATACTTGAAAAATAAAACATTAAAAATATGAGTCTATTTTTATCTGAGGCGGGATAGTGGACTCTTCTTGGAATGTCTGAATTCCACACACTGGTTAGAGGGAGAGTACTTCTGAAGAGAAGTACCCTGTGAGGTACCATTGCTTTGGCCATTTATTTGGGACTTCATTGTTGGTTGTAAGTGACATCTGTGCTAGAAAACAAAATTTCAGCTGCCCATTTTTGTGGGTGTGCTTTTTTTAGGAGAAAAGTAGGGACAGGAGCTGCAAAAATGGTTTTGGGGAGAAGTGTGTTTAAAGGCAGTGGTGGGACAGCCCCGGTGGCGCAGCGGTTTAGTGCTGCCTGCGGCCCAGGGTGTGATCCTGGAGACCTGGGATCCAGTCCCGCGTCGGGCTCCTCGTGTGGAGCCTGCTTCTCCCTGTGTCTCTGCCTATCTCTCTCTCTCTCTTTCTCTGTATGTATGTATGAATGAATGAATAAATAAATAAATCTTAAAAAAAAAATAAAGGCAGTGGTGATGGGATGCCTGGGTGGCTCAGTGGTTGGGTGGCTGCCTTTGGCTCAGGTCGTGATCCTGGGATCCCGGAATCGGGTCCCCTGTCAGGCTCCTTGCAGGGAGACTGCTTCTCCCTCTGCCTATGTCTCTGCCTCTCTCTGTGTGCCTCTCATGAATGGATAAAAAAATAAAATTAAAAAATAAAGGCAGTGGTGAGAGAGGTTCATTGTTCCTTATTCTCTTGCTCTCAACGTGTGCAGAGCCCTGAATTTGCCCCTTGTCCTCTAGTCTTTTATTTAGGTTAGGAATGATATTGGGGGTGTGCAAAACAGCGAAAATGAGTTGCAAATGCACAGTGTAGTTCTGTAAATCCCAGCTGGGTGACCAAGTGTAAATTAGCCTTAGATTTGGTCGTCTCAAAAAAAAAAAAAAAAAAAAAGATTTGGTCGTCTCATTTTAAAATAATTTGAAAAAAAAAAAAAAAGTGGGACCTCTAGGTGGCTCAGCGGTTGAGCATCTGCCTTTGGCTCAGGTGTGATCCTTGGGCCCTCCTCGGGCTCCCCACAGGGAGCCTGCTTCTCCCTCTACCTGTGTCTCTGCCTCTCCCTCCATGTCTCCCATGAATAAATAATAAAATAAAATAAAATAAATAAAATAAAATAAAATAAAAGCAATTTATCTGAATGACCTCACTTTTAAAGATCTAGATCATTTTGAGCAGAAACATGGCATAGACAAGCAACATTTTCTGCCACGGTCACCCTAGCTGCTGTTATCAAAGGAAGGACACGGAGGGGAGAGAGTCCCAGAATTTGGGGGTCAAGGCAATGAAGTGGGTTCTTTGCTTCGCTCCAGCAAAATTCAGTAATTCTCATGTCCCCACCTTCTAATTAAGTAAAGTTTTTCAATGGATTAGTTTATGGAAGTGGTCACTTCCACTATGTCCTGGGTAAAATTAGCAACAAATACTTTTTTTTTTTTCCACACTGCCTGAACACTGTTGACATTGAGTTCCTAGGAGTCTTATTCTAAGTGACGGTTTAACCCTAGTTTTAATAAGATTAGTAACCTCTTTTTCCTTTTAGGGACAATCTCAAAACCATAGGAATTTGAAGTAACATCCAATTTAATTATGAAGGGGAAGGAGCTGAAAGTAGAGCATAAAGCTGGGAAGATCAAGGAAATGGGCTTTCCTCCCATACAAGTCCTTCCCTAGGGGGTTCTGCTGTGGCAGTTAAATGTCCTTAACATTTTTTTTAGCTTGATAGAATCCTAACCTCCTGCTTCACCCAAAACTGAGGCTGGAAATAACTACTCCAAAATAAAAACAAATTGCAGTTCAAGTTCTGTTTTTCAATAAATCTTTATCCTCTGGGAAAATAAAACGTTTTAGCAATGATGAAGTAGCGGAAGCCCTCCTTGAAAGCTTAGAAAAGGAATATAGTAAGCTCTTCTGGTTTCTGGACCAATTCCCAAAGGCCTGTTTTGTTTTTAAGATTTTATTTTTTTGACTGCGCACAAGCAAGGGGAGGGGCAGGCAGAGGGAGACGGAGAAGCAGGTTCTAAAGGCAGATGCTTAATCGACTGAGCCACACAAAGCCCACTACCAAAGCCCATCCAAAGGCCTGTTTTACTCACAAAATTGGTGAACTACTTACTCTCCTACCATGGGATATAGTAAATGTTTAACTGCTGCTGCAGCAGCAGGAATTGGGGGCTTTCTTACCTTCCCCCTTCCTCTAACCTGCCAGGTAATAGAAGAAATAAAAAGCAAGCTATTGAAGCTCTGTTTCTATAATGTGGTGGTATATTAAAATCACTGGGGGAGGGACACCTGGGTGGCTGCCTCAGCAGTTGAGCATTTGCCTTTGGCTCAGGGTGTGATCCTAGAGTCCCAGGATGGGGATTGAGTGCCACATTGGGCTCCCTGCTTGGAGCCTGCTTCTCCCTCTGCCTATGTCTCTGGCTCTCTCTCTCTCTCTCTCTCTCTCTCTCTCTCTCTCTCTCTCTCTCTCTCTCTCTCTCTCTCTCGTCTTTCATGAATAAGTAAATAAAACCTTCAAAAAAAAAAAAAAATCATTGGGGGAGGCTAAAAATATACCCGCCTCCAGGAGGAGTCAGAATCTTTGGGAGTGGGCTAAGGTGTTGAAGAGAATTCAAGCTTAAGCATTTCTTTTTTTTTTTTTTTTTTTTTTTAAGATATTATTTATTTATTCATGACAGAGGCAGAGACACGGGCAGAGGGAGCAGCAGGCTCCATGCAGGGAGCCTGACGGGGTCTCCAGGATCAGGCCCTGGACTGAAGGTGGCACTAAAACGCTGAGCCACCGGGCTGCCCTATGTGTGGCTATCTTACAAAAGATGAAAATGCCAACATACATCACCAAATATTAACTGCATTTATAAATGAGGTACAGAAGGGTTCGGGAAGGTGGGATTTGAGATATTTTATGTTGATGGATTAAGGGGTCAAGAGCAAATGACCAGATTTCTGGGGGAGCAAAAATTATCAAAGGGAAAAAAAAATTATCAAAGGGAGAACTGGCAGTTGCTGTACCACTCTAATTTGCTTTGCTTCCAACCCCCCTGAGACATATGGTGCTATTTAGAGTGTGAACACGTGCACCCTTTCTGGCCAACTCCCAGGCCATCCACTAATCATGAAGAGGACATGAAACAGGAAATAGGGAGTAGTTTAATAGTAGTTTAGCTCATTGAAGTACTTTAATAGTATTGTTTTAGTATTTTTAGAAAGTTCTGCAGATCGGTTGTACATCAACCTGAATACATTAACACTACTAACTTAAAAGAAGTTAGAATTTTTAAAGTTATCAAGTGGGTAACTTTTTTCAAATGGTATACTTTATTTTTTTTTTTTTAAAGATTTTATTTATTTATTTGAGAGACAGAGACAACACTAGCTGGGAGGGGAGGTGGCAGTGAGGGGCGGAAGGAGAGGGAGCAGCAGGCTCCCCCTAAGCAGGAAGCCCATGTGGGGCTCCATCCCAGGACCCTGGGATCATAACCTGATTGAAGGTAGACGGAGCACCAAGTGAGCCACCCAGGTGCCCCTCAAATGGTATATTAAAAAAAACTGTTTGTTGTATATCATTTATATCTTAAAGCTGTTAAAAAAGGGGGGGGGGGGGAACGCCTGGGTGGCTCAGCGGTTTAGCGCCTGCCTTTGGTCCAGGGCGTGATCCTGGAATCCTGGGGTCAAGTCTCACATCGGGCTCCCAGCCTGGATCCTGCTTTTCCCCTCGCCCGTGTCTCTGCCTCTCATGAATAAATAACATCTTAAAAAAAAAAAAAAAAAGACAGGTTAACGTGCCTGACAGTTGTGCAGGCTGGACTGGGTAGCGAATTCAGGTTTAGCTGGCTAGATGGAGCTGGTGACCCTCTCTCGGAAGGACCGGAACCCTGACGTGCACAGGTGAGGACAAGGGAGAGGTCCCTGGGGCAGACTCTCCGGGGACCCGCCCGCCTGGGGAAGCCCCTGCGGAGGAGCGCTCAGCTGCGCATGCGTCTGGCAGGGCCAGGGACGCATCTGACACCGCCGGCCGAGAGACAGTCATCTCTTTTTTGTTTTTCAAAATTAACAAAATATGTGCGAATATTTGCCCGGAAGAGTGTGAGACATTCACGGCTGGCCTCTCTTTCACTTGGCCTATTCTCTTTCGGACGAAGAGGACGGTGCGGTGGCCGAGCCAGGCACTGGCGAAGACAGCCCTACATGTCAGGCCCCCAGCACATGCCGCTATAAATACGCGGGGCCACAAAGGCTCGCTCCTTTCGCGAGGTGGTAGGTTCGGCTGGCGTTATGCAGTGGTGCTGTGGCGGCTCGATGCGGCGCCCACTCTCCTACACCGGGGCCCTGCTGGGTGAGGGGACGGCAGCCTCCGGTTGAGCAGGATGAGCTGCCCTTACAGACTAGAGTTTCTGATGTGCCCGTGACCGGCGCTTTTGGGAGCTGACCCATCCCAGGGCGGAAGGGGGGCATTAGGCTGCCGTCGCCCCCGCCCTCCGCTGACTTTTGGTGTCCTCCCAGACCCCTGGTCCTCGGAGGCCGATCCGCAGCGCTACCAGGGTGAGTGGGTTGTGCGAGATGGGGTGGCCGGCCGAGTCCCTGGGGGAGGACGGGAGTGATGATGAACCCCGGTGACTCTGAGTGTCTCGCTGACGCCATCACCGCAGCGCGCTGACTAACCCCCCGCCGCTGGGCTGGGGAAATAGCGGACGGCCCGGAAACCTTTACTAGTGACGAATCCCTGTTTGATTCCCCAATAGGTGTTTGAAGATTTCCGCCGCTGTTACCCTGGATTCAAGGTATGTATTAGATGTGAGATCTTTCTCAGTGCTGCTCACCATCTCGTCCCCAAAGCTGTTTTTATTCGGTCAGTATGGAGTTTGCTTTCTCTTGAACACGCACAGCAATGCAAGTATTTTAACCGGTGGTTTTTTTCCAAGGACTATTTTTGGCTTACATTTCTTTTGTAATTGTTTTGAAAAGGCCTTTTTGACTTTCCATGTTTATATCTAAGCCTAGTTAAACCTGCTTTATTTTTTGTGTATGTTTATTTTTTTATTGGGGTTCGATTTGCCCCATTCTGTATATTTCTATATGCTTAGCTTTTCTGGTGGAGGTTTTTTTTTTTTTTTTTTTCTCGTGGAGGTATTTTTTTGCAGTTTCGAGGTCCGTGTCGCGACGTCCGTCCTCCCCCGCTTTATTCTCCCCACTTCTCTCGTCTGTGCTCTTCGTTTGCTATACATCCTTGCTACTGATGCAATGATGCAATTGTTTTTAGTGCATTACACTCTTTCAGAATGGCCTCCCCCGATCCAGCCCTCCTTAGAATGGGAATGATGATTTCTCAGACTAGAGTCTCTGACACTGGTCTTGATGTCAAAAATTACGTTCTGACTCATTTGGAGAACTGGATAGTGAGTCTGAGAAGGGCCCAACGGGGGCCCTTGACATTGCTTGTACTTATCATTGGCTGTCTGTTCCTGTTTTCATCTTTCTAGCTTGATTATTCTGGAAGCCTACCTCGGGCGGTGCCCTTTCAAAGGTTAGGTACTACTCAGATACTGAAGGGCTGAAGTTTGTAATTCACCCTCTCGGATCAGTGCTATTGAGATGTCTGTACCCTTGGAATGGCTCCTGCCACTCGAACCTGCGGTCTGTGAAGAGTCACGTCCTTTTTCCTTGGCTGCTATGGTGAGTGCCAGTTTTTCTGCCAGCCCCAGAGTGGTAATGATTACCATCTTGGAACATGAGTATTTCTCTGAGGATCTTTGAAACCACTGATTGAGGACTCCCCTAACTGCCCAGGTTCATGTTTTAATTCCAGTTGGCTACGTGGTTCTAATATATGTTCTTTTATGAAATTTCAGGGTTTTGTTCATGCAGAGGATGTCTCCTATCTGGTTGGTGTTGGGCAGATCCTAGGAACTTCCATCTAATTTCCCTGCATTAATCTATGCGAGCAGCTGTCAACTTACTGGAGGAAAGAAACTGCCCAGAAATTTTGAGATGCTTAAATACTTTTAGACCAATTAGACTTATTTAATATGAATACTTGTTTTTTTTTAAAAGGATTCCAATAAAATACTTTAAAATAAGCTTGGTCTTGGTAAAAATAAGGTGGTACCAAAAGATTTGCGGAAGTAAAAGATAACTTATTTGTGAATGAGCATCACAGTTGACATCTAGCTATATACCTCTTTGCAGCTTTATAGAAAAAAACTAAAGTGAGGTTGACCCTAAAATTAAGGATTTTAGGTGGTGTACCACAGGATTTTAATGAACTAGATGTTAAGTAATGAAAATTTTTAGGGTGTTGAAATACTAACACCGGGGGTGGGGACACCTGGGTGGCTCAGTGGTTGAGTGTCTGCCTTCGCCTCCAGGTGTGATCCTGGAGTCCCAGGATCAAGTTCCGTATTAGGCTCCCTGCATGGGTCCTGCTTCTCCTGTCTCTACCTCTCTCGTCTCATGAATAAATAAAAAATCTTAAATTTCCCAGTTCCTGGGATGGGGGCATTTAGGTTTCTAGTCATATACTTTATATACCAGTGGTGATTCCCTGACACTTGCACCTATCTGAAGTTATGTTATAGGATTTTAAAAGACTTAAGCATGTGAAACAATGCATAGTGTATTCCATTTTATTTTTAAGATTTTATTTATTCAAAAAAAAAAGATTATTCATGAGAGACAACAGAGAGGCAGAGACACAGCAGAGGGAGAAGCAGGCTTCCTGCAAGGAGCCCAATGTGGGACTCCATCCCAGATTCCAGGATCATGCCCTGAGCCAAAGGCAGAAGCTCAACCGCTGAGCCACCCAGGCGTCCCACATAGTGTATTCCATAAGGTTGTGCCAGTTTATGATCAGTGTTCTTCTCATGGTATCACATGTTTTCCCTGTATCTTTCTAATATCAAGTGGTGGTAACAATTTGGCCACCAGTTTGGGGCTATTAACTCTTATTATTTTGAGTCCCATGCTGGGCTCCAGTTAGGGAGCCTAGTCCTCCCTCTGTCTGCCTCTGTTTCTCATGAATAAAAACACAAGAGAGAGGCAGAGACACAGGCAGAGGGAGAAGCAGGCTCCACGCAGGGACCCCGACTTGGGATTCGATCCTGGGTCTCCAGGATCGCTCCTTGGGCCAAAGGCAGGCGCCAAACCACTGCGCCACCCAGGAATCCTTTAAAGGGAATTTGAGAGAGAAAATGGGCAGGGGCTAGCAGGAGAGGGAGAAGCAGGCTTCCCACTGAGCGGGGAGCCCAAGAGCACTCCATCCTGAGACCTTGAGATCATGACTGAGCTGAAGCAGACGCTTTTACCCACTGAGCACCTCCAGGTGCCCCTAGGCTCTGTTGCTTTAGGTAAGAACCAAACTAGTCTGTTACCAGTTAAGGATACTTCTGTGGAGGGATTGGGATGGGGTGAGGGTAGGAGGAGATTGTACTTTTTCCTCCACGGATTTCTGAATTAATACTACTATGATAGAAGTTCCCAAGCACATAATTGTGTTTGGCTCTCAGCCATTTTCCTGTTTCTTCACAGCAAGTATTTAGTGCTTGGATCTGTGCTAAGCTTTTCATGTGCTCCACTTCATTAAACCCTTAAAGCTCAACCTTGCAACTTTGATAATATCTACCCCACTTCACAGGCAAGGAAAGGAAGGCTCAGGATGTTAGATAATTAGATTAAGTTCCTTTCTGTCTGCTATACTGGTCACCCAGCCTTAGAACTTTACCAGGAACTGAAGCAAACCTGCCTTTGACTTAATTTCCCTTTTAAAATCCTTCCCACTCAGAGGAAACTACCCAGCTCAATTGTGGCTGTTAACCATTCCCTGACTTTTTCTTTTCTTTTTTTTTTTTTTTAAAGATTTTATTTATTTATTCGTAGAGACAGAGAGAGAGGCAGAGACACAGGCAGAGGGAGAAGCAGGCTCCATGCAGGGAGCCTGACGTGGGACTCGATCCCAGGTCTCCAGGATCAGACCCCGGGCTGCAGGCAGCGCTAAACCGCTGTGCCTCCGGGGCTGCCCTCCCTGACTTTTTCTTAACAGTTTTAATTCTGAATATGTCCCCTAAACAGCGTATCTTTATATCTTCTTGAACTTCACAAATATGCAATAATTCTTCATGTAGTTCTACTGCAACTTGGGTGTTTTTTGTTGTTCGTGTGTTTTCCTGTAATTTAGATTCCACTCTTCCATACACATTTCTGTCCATTTTTTTAAATTTTTTTTTTAAATTTATGATAGTCACACACACAGAGAGAGGCAGAGACACAGGCAGAGGGAGAAGCAGGCTCCAGGCACCGGGAGCCCGACGTGGGACTCGATCCCGGGTCTCCAGGATCGCACCCTGGGCCAAAGGCAGGCGCTAAACCGCTGCACCACCCAGGGATCCCCCTCTGTCCATTTTTATTTAGGGGGAAAAAAGGCTTTAAAAACTTGTTTTATGTTGATAGGTGTCTCTGGGTACTATATATGAGTACTTCTATTTATGAGTGCATTCTTCAAGGTTACCAGTATCACATAGGAAGTATCAGGGACTGGTTAAGATTCCTGGAGCAAGAGAGATTCACTTTGGGTAGGTAACTTATCCACTCTATCACGGTTTCCCCATTTGTCAATGGGTAGGAGTATCTACCTTTACAAAGAGTTTTCATTAGATTTAAGTATATGCAAACATTTAAACAGTGCCTGGCACATATTAAGCCCTATTTAGGTATTTGCTACAATTACATAATTTTAAACAGCTCAATCATTAATGTGCGAGTCAGTAACACCCTCATCCTTAGTTCCTGATGTCAGTAGTAGATGGTCAACTTCCTGGTCCTGAGGCTTTCCTCTGCATTTTCTTGCTCTTATCTGTATGGTCCAAGCCCTACCCTAGGTGTTGGGACCCTCCTTCCTAAGCTAGCTCAGGGGTTGGGGTATAAGATTAGCCTACAGCCATAGTGAAGGTGGTCACATGAACTTGCATGGAAATCACATTCCAGCCTTCTGCATCCTTGAGCCCCACAGTGTCCCCTCAGGAGTGATGGTGCTTGGTTAAAACCTCTATTCCAAAACACCACCACTCCATGCTCTACGAGTGGAGCAACTTCAGAAGTGAACAGCCCTCCTTCCTAGCCCACTGGCTAGATATCACAGCTTTCTAGCAGCTCTGAGCAGAGACTAGCCTTTCTGCCACTGCAGATGGTGCACCTCCCAGGGCCTGGCTTCTGCCTGTCTCTCCAGGCTTTTCATCCTTGGAATCCTCAGCCACTGGCCAGTCTGTTAGCCCCTTCACAATTTATTCATTTCCCTGTTGGAGAATATGTGTGTTACTTCCTTTTCTCTCCCCATTACGAACACCACCACCAAAGACTTTATAAGTAAGCTCTGGGCAGCCCTGGTGGCTCAGCGGTTGAGCGTCTGCCTTTGGCTCAGGGCATGATCCTGGGATCTGGGATGGAGTCCCACATCGGGCTCCCTGCATGGAGCCTGCTTCTCCCTCTGCCTGTGTTTCTGCCCCCGCCCCCCAATAAGTAAATAAAGTCTTAAAAAAAAAAAAGCTCTATGCCTAATGTGGGGCTTTTTTTTTTTTTTTTTTTAAGAATTTGTTTATTCATGAGAGACCCGCAGAGAGAGGCAGTCTCCACTCAGGAAGCCCGATGCAGGACTCCATCCTGAGTCCCGGCCTGAGCCAAAGGCAGACGCTCAACTGCTGAGCCACCCAGGTGTCCCATAATGTGGGTCTTCAACCCATGACCCTGAGATGGAGTCACATGCTTTACTGAGAGCCAGTCGAGTGGCAACACCACTAAGGACTTGTGTACATAAACTCATACATACATGTGAGTTTGAATAGTCTCCTTTCCTTACATATCCAAACCATGCTGGTGTTACCTTAAAAATAACACCAAAATCTGACTCTTCTCATACCTCCACTACCATCCTACTCTGGTAGGAGCTATCACCAGCTCATCTATATGACTGCAGCAAAACCCAGCTGGTCTCCTGGCTTCCACCCTTACCCCATTACAGGCATATCCACACAGCAGCCAGAAATTTCTCTCCAAATCATGACTTGAGACTTGTCTCTCCCTTGGCTCAGTATCCTGCAAGGGCTCCTATTTCACTGAGAGGGAAACCCAGAGTCTTCACAGAGACCACCCAACAAGGTCCTCCCAAGTCTAGCTGTGTTGTCTCTGACCTCATCTACTCTCCACTCTGCCTCAGCCACAGAGCATGAAGCCAGGAGCTTGTGGGCATTCTCCTGTCAATGTTCAGGGGGTAAAGATTTTGCTTGATGGCTGGGGTCCCAACCACATGCCTTGGTCTGTAGGGTAGACAGAAATTTGTGTCAACAGAGCTTGTGGATGTAATTTGGCTGGTGAGGAAATCCTAGAGTGGAGAAATAAAAACTATCCTGGACATTGTTTGTGGACTGTAACTTTATGCATTTGGAAAACAATTTGGCAATACCTCTGAAATATGCACATTCTCTTCAACCCAGTGCTTCCACTTCTAGAATACACCCTAAATACACCCTGACCAAATTTGCATGCATTATGTAATGTATGTTGTAGATTATGTAGACAAAACTCCTTCATAATGAGTTTTCGGTAATGGGTAATTTCAAGGGGGGGAGGGAGAGGAAACAAATGTTGTCCAACAATTAAATGGACAACTTGTGGTATATTCATAAAATCTAAGACTAGGGGATCCCTGGGTGGCGCAGTGGTTTGGCGCCTGCCTTTGGCCCAGGGCGCGATCCTGGAGACCCGGGATCGAATCCCACATCGGGCTCCCGGTGCATGGAGCCTGCTTCTCCCTCTGCCTGTGTCTCTGCCTCTCTCTCTCTCTCTGTGTGACTATCATAAATAAATAAAAAAAATTAAAAAAAAAATCTAAGACTAGAGAGCAGTGATGTGTTAGATGCAGTGGTGGTATGACTAATGTGCCAGCATGGATTAATCTCACAAACATGAAGGGAAAAAAAGGCAAATTACAAAAGAATACATATGTGGTGTGTACTGTTTAAAAACATTTACAGCTTAACTATTGTTTAGAGTTAAGTATAATATATTAAAAGAAGGGATCCCTGGGTGGCGCAGCAGTTTAGCGCCTGCCTTTGGCCCAGGGCACAATCCTGGAGATCCGGGATCGAATCCCACGTCGGGCTCCCGGTGCATGGAGCCTGCTTCTCCCTCTGCCTGTGTCTCTGCCCCTCTCTCTCTCTCTGTGTGACTATCATAAATAAATAAAAATTAAAAATATATATATATTAAAAGAAATGTGTGGGATTGCAAAATGCTAAATTCAAGCAAGTAGTTACCCGGGCTGTGACCCGGGGGTGCGTAGAAAAAGTAATGCAGTCAAGGAGGTATACTTGGGGGCTCCATGGGAGCTCACGGTATAATTTTCCATGTTTTTGTATATCTGAACTGTTCCTTAATAACTTAAAAGCATGGTTTGGGACCTGCAAATCCTGCAGGACTGAGCAAAGGCAAAAGCCAGGTCGTTTCCACAGGAACACCTGCAGGCTCTGAAGGTCTCACATGGAGCTCCCTTGGAAGACATCCAGAGGGCAGCCTGGGTGGCTCAGAGTTTTAGCACCACCTTCAGCCCAGAGCGTGATCCTGGAGTCCCAGGATCGAGTCCCACAATAAGAAACTCTGATAACAGCATGTATGAAGGCCGAAGATGTTCAAAGAGATTGAATTTAGTCTATTGTGCACAGACAGGGCATTACAAAGAAAGAGTAGGTGGCTGTTAAAAGGAAACAAATGAGGGGTCCCTGGCAGTTGGTAGAGCATATGATCTTAGGGTTGTAAATTCAAGCCCCACACTGAGTGCGGAGATTACTTAAAAATAAAATTTTTAATTTGGCTTGGGTCATGATCCCAGGGTCATGAGATTGAGCCCTGCCTCAGGCTCCTGTGGAGCCTGCTTGAGATTCTATCTTCCTCTCCTGCCTCTTCCCCCAGCCTGCTTGCACACTCTTTTTCTCTCAAAAAAATTTTAAGTATATATTTTTTTTTTAATTTTTTTTTTTATTTATTTATGATAGTCATACAGAGAGAAAGAGAGAGGCAGAGACACAGGCAGAGGGAGAAGCAGGCTCCATGCGCCGGGAGCCTGATGTGGGATTCGATCCCGGGTCTCCAGGATCGCGCCCTGGGCCAAAGGCAGGCGCCAAACCGCTGCGCCACCCAGGGATCCCCCTTAAGTATATTTTTTAAAGATTATTTTAAAGAAAAGAGAGAAAGAGCACAATTTGGGCGAGGGGCAGAGGGAAAGAATCTTCAAGCAGACTCCTGCTGAGCACAGAGCCCCACACAAGTCTTGATCCCCCCAATCCATGAGATCATTACCTGAGCAGAAACCAAGAGCCAGACACTTAACCAGCTAAGCCACTCATTGTGCCCCCCTGCAAAAATGAATCTCTAAATTTTTTTTTTTTTAAATAAACCAAATAGGGATCCCTGGGTGGCTCAGCGGTTTGGTGCCTGCCTTTGGCCCAGGGCGCGGTCCTGGAGTCCCGGGATTGAGTCCCACGTCAGGCTCCTGGCATGGAGCCTGCTCCCTCCTCCTGTGTCTCTGCCTCTCTCTCTCTATGTCTATCATAAATAAATAAATAAATCTTTAAAATAAAATAAAATAAGCCAAATGAAACAAGTAGAAATACTCAAATTGAAATAAGCAAGTATGTAAACACGATAAGTTAAATAACAGAAAAACCAAATAGAAAATTGTGAGTGGAAGAAGAAATCCATAATGTGGAGCAGAGAAAACAAGCGAATAATTTTCTTTTTAACAAGTGAATAATTTTGGGATGCATGGCTGACTCACTGGTTGAGTGTCTGCCTTTAGCTCAGGGCATCATCCCGGAGTCCTGGGATCGAGTCCTACACTGGGCTCCTTGTGTGGAGCCTGTTTCTCCTTCCTGTGCCTCTCTCTCTCTCTCTCTCTCTCTCATGAATAAATAAAATCTTTTTAAAAACCACAAGTGAATAATTTGAAAAGGAAGGATGGTATGAAATGCTCCAACCTCTGGCATTGTGTGTGTAGAGCTGCCCTCACCTTGTTGGTTTGTTACAATGCTGCAGTCAGAACAGCTCTGCCCAGGGACACATGGGCGCATCTGGCTTGGAGCAGTTCAGGGCCATCTGTTAGTTTGCTTATGCAGTACTTTTCCCATCTATTAACATCCTACTTTCCCATGATTCTCTCTCTCTCTCTCTCTCTCTTTTTTTTTTTAAGATTTTGTGTATTTATTCATAGAGACACAGAGAGAGAGAGAGAGGCAGAGACACAGGCAGAGGGAGAAGCAGGCTCCATGCAGGGAGCCCGACGTGGGACTCGATCCCGGGTCCCCAGGATCACGCCCCGGGCTGCAGGTGGTGCTAAACCCCTGCGCCACTGGGGATGCCCCATGATTATCTTTTGATTGTTGTATTATTTCCCAAAGAATAAGGAAACAGATTATCCCTAAGGGTTAAAGTATCTGCTGACTTTTAAAATGTTAAATATTATTGCTGGCAGTCAGGTGAACCTCAGGTGGTGGTGGGTCACAGACTAGATTGACTACTGCCTGTCATTAAACCCTGAAATCTAAAGAATGTAGCAAAGATAGAGATGTCACCAATTATCCCCAGTTATCTGCTGATACCAGGTAATAAACTAGGGCGTGGGTGGGGTGGGGTGGGAGCTGTCTCTAAAGAGCCTTGCAACAGCTCTCTCTGGATCAGGGAGCTTTCCATTTCCTACTGGTCTGCAGAGATTGGCTGTGCTCCACCCTGGGTTATTTTCTTATAAAGGAGGGCAATCAACTATTCTAAAAAACTAGTTTTTAAACTTTTTATTATGAAGCTTTTTTTTTTTTTTAAGTCAAATCTACACCCAATGTGGGCCTCAAATTCATGACCTCAAGATCAAGAGTTGTGTGCTCTAAGAGCTAGCCAGGCGCCCCTGAAGCTTTTGCAACAGCAGGAAGGGGCGCCTGGGTGGTTCAGTCAGTTAAACGTCCAACTCTTGGTTTTGGCTCAGGTCATGATCTCAGAGTCCCGAGATGGATCCTGGAGCTGAGCTCTGCACTGGGTGTGGAGCCTGCTTGTGATTCTCCCTCTCCTGCCCTCCCCCTCTAAAAAAAACAAAAAACAAACAAACAAACAAAAACAGTAGAAACACTAGTACAAAGAACACCCATATATCCACACCTAAATCCAACAGTTGTCAACATTTTTCTGTATTTAAAAAATGTCATATATACATATTTTAAAGATTTTATTTATTAATTCATGAGAGACACAGAGAGAGAGAGGCAGACATAGGCAGAGGGAGAAGCAGTCTCCATGCAGGGAGCCCGATGTGGGACTGGATCCTGGGACTCTAGGATCACACCCTGGGGCAAAGGCGGCGCTAAACTGCTGAGCCACCCGGGCTGCCCTGTCATATATATATATATTAAATTAAGGGCTCCTGCTTGGCTTTGTCAGTAGAGCATGTGACTCTTGATCTCAGGATCACTGAGTTCAAATCCCACATTGGTCCTAAAGCTTGCTTCAAAAAGAAAAAAAATAATAATAAAAGAAAAACTTAAAAAATATATATTAAATTATATATGTGTATGTGTTTGCATATACATGTATTTGGCAGACTCATTTCAAAGTGAATCATCATGACATTTTATCTCTAAATACTTTAGCATTCATGTCCAGTGTAAGGACATTTACCACTATACTATTGTCATATCTAAGAAAATTGACCATGATTCCTAATTTTACTCATACTTAATTGATATTCAGATTTTTCCAGCTGTTCTCAAAATGTCTTTTATGGCAAGTTTTGGGGTTTTAAGCTTTTTTTTTTTTTTAAGATCTTATTTATTAAAAAAAAAAAAAAGATCTTATTTATTTATTCATGAGAGACACAGAGAGAGAGAGGCAGAGACAGGAGAAACAGGTTCCATGCAAAGAGCCTGATATGGGACTTGATCCTGGGTCTCCAGGATCATGCCCTGGGCTAAAGACAGGCACTAAACCACTGAGCCACCTAGGGATCCCCCAACATTGATCTTTTGAAGAGACTAGGCCAGTCATCTTACAGAATGTCCTACATATTGGCTTTGTCTAGTTGTGCCCTTCTGTTTTGAACTTGTTCCTCAATCTTCTCTGCATTTTTTTTAAACTGGAAGTTGCCCTTAAAGGCCTACTTAGATTCTGGTTATATAGTTTGGGCAAGAATACTTCAAGTCTGACACTATGTATTAGTTTCTGTGGCTACTGTAACAAAGTACTACATACTTGGGGGTTTACAGCAACAGGTATTTATTCTCACAGTCCTGGAAGCCAGAAGTCTAAGACAGTTTGCGTGGGTCAAAATCAAGGTGTCTACAGGGCCTTGACCCCTGCAGAGGCCCTAGGGGAGAATCCATTCCCTGTCTCTTCCAGCTTCTGATAACTGTTGGCATTCCTTGTGACTTGAAGTGAACTGAGGCCCTCCAATAGGCCTCCTTGGCACACTGCCTTCTTCTCTTCATTCTTTGTGTTGAATCTTCCTCTTCTTCCCGATACAACCATATAAATGATTGCATTTAGGGTCCACCCAATAAGCCAGGATAATCTCCCATCTCAAAATCCTTGACTGAATTACATCTGCAAGGCAGCATTCACAGGTTCCAGGGATTAGGATGTGGTTATCTTTTAGGAGATCATTTTCAGTTTACCATGCGCTATGTGATTCACAGGGCCTTGTATCAGGGAGATCCATCATATCTACCTGTCCCGTTCTTTTTTTTTTTTTATGATAGTCACACACAGAGAGAGAGAGAGAGAGAGAGAGGCAGAGACACATGCAGAGGGAGAAGCAGGCTCCATGCACCGGAAGCCCGATGTGGGATTCGATCCCGGGTCTCCAGGATTGCGCCATGGGCCAAAGGCAGGCACCAAACTGCTGCGCCACCCAGGGATCCCCTGTCCCGTTCTTTTTATTAAAGTAGGCTCCATGCCCAGTGTGGAGATTGAACTCACAACCCTGAGATCAAGAGTCACGTGCTCCACTGACTGAGCACCCAGGTGCCCCTATTACTACTTTTTTTTTTCTATTACTACTTGTTAAAAGTAAATTCTAGGCCCAACATGGGACTTGAACTCCTGATCAAAAAGATCAGGTGTCACATGCTCTACCACTGAGCCAGCCAGGTGCCCCTAATTATGTATAATTTAAAGAAGACTAATAGGGGTGCCTGGGTGCCTCAGTCAGTTGGGCAGCTACCTTTGGCCCAGGTCATGGTCCTGGGGTCCTGGGATTGAGCCCTGCATCAGGCTTCCTGTTAAATGTCAGCCTGCTTCTCCCTCTCCACCATTTGTACTCTCTCGTGTGCTCTCTCTCTCTCTCTCAAATAAATAAATTAAAAAAAAAATAAAGAAGACTAATAACATGTACTTACTGCTGAGCTTAAGATCACTAAACTTGATATCACTAGATATCACTAAACTTGTGGCAGGCAGATTTGACAGCCGCAAAGGATATGATTTCTGGTCCCAATCTCACAGGAGTGTCAACTTCTGTTAGGACTTTTTCCGATGGGATGCCTCCCATCGGGTGGCTTAGTGGGTTTAGCACCTGCCTTCGGTCCATTGGGTGGCTCAGTGGGTTTAGCACCTGCCTTCAGCCCAGAGCGTGATCCTAGGGTCCCAGGACCAAGTTCCACATCGGGCTTCCTGCAGGGAGCCTGCTTCTCCCTCTGCCTACGTCTCTGCCTCTCTCTGTGTGTCTCTCATGAATAAATAAATAAACTTTTTTTTTTAAAGACTTTTCCAGAGACACTTCCCTGACCTTGATCCAGAACAAAGTCGGAGGCCAGTTCATCCTGAAGACATGGCCTTTTGTTTATAAAAGGAGGTAGACAGCTTGTGAGCTGCAGTTTGCCAATTTGATTTTTAGAAATATTACATTCAAACATTATTTGATTCCTGAGTTTTTTAGTGGTAAATTATGCACCCAAAGTGCAGTCTTGCATTGTGAGGGTAAGGAAAGGGGACAGAAAGAACTTTCTTGTTTAATCTTCAGCCCTTCTCAGGCCTCTGGCTTTATATTCTGATGACAGATCTGAGATGCACTGAAACCCTGATTTCAGCACTAAGCATCGGCTGATATCCCCAGGGCAAGCAGGGCCTCCGAGCCCACTTGATTTTCTGGATTCTTGCTTTCTGTTATTCATGGTTTTTGAAGATTTCTCCTACTTTTCTGCCAGCTAAGCCTTACACTGAAAATGTGTTCTTAAGAATATTCTACCCAGAGTATTAGGAAAGGGGCCACCTGGGTTGCTCAGGGGTTGAGCGTCTGCCTTTGGCTCAGGTCATGATCCCAGGATCCTGGGATCGAGTCCCCACACCGGGGAACCTGCTTCTCCCTCTGCCTATGTTTCTGCTTCTGTCTGTATGTCTATCATGAATAAATGAATAAAATATTTTTTAAAAAGAATATTATAAAAGGGAAATGTACTCTTTCATTGTAACTTGGGTCAGGTTTGTTTGCTCAAAAAGAAGCGCAAGCGTTTGTCTTAGATCTTCTCTCCTAAACTTTCTTTGGGCAGAATTGATTGACCTCCTCCTGTTCCTTCTTGGTAGCAACTTCTGGTTGTGAGGACTGACTAGTGAAAAAGGGTACCTGGTGGCTGATATTTGCTTCTCAATCTCTGTGATCTTTTCCTTTCTTTTTTTTTTAAGATTTTATTTATTTATTCATGAGAGAGAGAGAGAGAGGGAGGGAGGGAGAGAGAGAGAGGCAGAGACACAGGCAGAGGGAGAAGCAGGCTCCATGCAGGGAGCCAAACGTGGGACTTGATCCCGGGCCTCCAGGATCACGTTCTGGGCTGCAGGTGGCGCCAAACCGCTGAGCCACCCAGGCTGCCCCTTATGATCTTTTCCCACCCTTTAAGGGCAGCCTGAGGACTGGGAGAGCTGAGTAGGTTCAATTCAGAACCAAGGGACTGGGGAGGGACTGGGTGGATGAAGGGGAGGGGCCTGTACTCGGGCCGACTGCGTGCTAGAATGTGGCTGCTTGCCCTGGAGGCTCTCAATGGGCTGCCGGCTCTGTGCCATTTGTACAGGAAAACATTATACCTTCCTCTCACAGCTTCCAGACATCCTTCCAACTCCTCCTTTACATTAAAAGGGACCCCCTGTGTCCATCTGGGTCCTCACCTTGAGAGCCGCTGGCCTAGCTTCTTACCCATCCTGGATTTGTCTTGCCTCCTGAATGAGGCACCCACTATGTGCCAGCTGTTGTGGTGGGCATTCAGGGTGCTGGGGTAAATGGGCAGCACTGGTTTCTTTATTTTATTTTATTTTTTATTTATTTATGATAGTCACAGAGAGAGAGAGAGAGAGAGAGAGAGAGAGAGAGGCAGAGACATAGGCAGAGGGAGAAGCAGGCTCCATGCACCAGGAGCCTGATGTGGGATTCGATCCTGGGTTTCCAGGATCGCGCCCTGGGCCAAAGGCAGGCGCCAAACCACTGTGCCACCCAGGGATCCCAGCACTGGTTTCTTTAAACATGAATTCTTTCTACTGAAAGTTTCTCTTTTGAGATCTTTTCTACACTGTTGCGAAGTCAATTCTTCCTAAGTCTAGGCTAAATGTCTAAGACAGTTTCCCAAAGTGCAGTCCAAAGACCCCAGCATCATTCAGCGTCTCCAGCAGTTCCCATTAAAATGTAAAGTCCCTTGGGGCACCTGCGTGACTCCGTTGGTTGAATGGTTCAGCAGCCAACTCTTGGTTTCCTCTCAAGTCATGATCTCAGGGTTGTGAGACTAAGCAGCCATCAGGCTCCTCACCCAGAGGAGAGTCTGCTGGAGGTTCTCTCCCTCCCTCCCCCTCTCCCTCTCACCCCACTAGGGTTTATCTTTTTCTCTCTCCCAAATCAGTCAATCTGTAAAATACAAAGTCCCAGACTGAATCTGCAGGTCTGGGATGGGACCCAGGGCTCTGCCCCACTCCCTCCTAGGGAGGATCCTCTCAGCTGAGGGTTTGTGGCTAAGAAGAAACAAGGTCACTCTTCACAAGCCTTCTGCCACCTCTTACACAGTAGCTCATGAGTCAGACATTCATGGTATCATTTCCTCTCTTTCCTCCAGTATTGCATTTTTTAAAAGATTTATTTATTTATTCATGAGAGACACACAGAGAGAAAGAGAGGCAGAGACACAGGCAGAGGGAGAAGCAGGCTCCATGCAAGGAGCTGGATGTGGGACTTGATCCCGGGATTCCTGGATCATGCCCTGAGCCAAAGGCAGGCACTTAACCGCTGAGTCATCCAGGCATCCCCGGTATTGTATTTTCTTGTGTGTGTGTGTGTGTGTGTGTGTGTGTGTGTGTGTGTGTGTGTGTTCCACATTGGGCTTGAACCCATGACCCTGAGGTCAAGACCTGAGCTAAAATGAAGAGTCAGAGTCCTATCTGACTGAGCCCACCCAGGCGCCCCCTCCTCCAGTATTCCTAATGACACTGTTAGCAAGATGTGCAATTTTTAGTGGTATTCGACAGATGTCCTGGGTCTGCAGATGCCACCCGCTCTATTCCTCCTGCTTCATACCTATTTCATGATCTCCATTAGAAAATCAGGCACACACACTCCCAACCCCACTGCCTGGGTTTCTTTCTTTTTTTTAAAAAAATATTTTATTTATTTATTCATGAGAGACACACACATACACACACACAGAGAGAGAGAGAGGCAGAGACACAGGCAGAGGGAGAAGCAGGCTCCACACAGGGAGCCCGATGCCGGACTGGATCCCGGGACTGGATCCCGGGACCCCAAGACCACGCCCAGGGCCTAAGGCAGGTGCTAAACCGCTGAGCCACCCAGGGATCCCCTTAGGTTTCTTTCTTTCCTCAGATGTCCCCTTGCCTCCTGCTGGCCAGATTCTTCCTCTGCAAGGGTCCCCTGCATCGTTGGAACAGTGTGCTTTACTGGCCAAGGTAGAGTAGTGCATCAACCAGTTTAGTCTGAGTAGTGGTAGGTATGAGGTGGCAAATTAAGCATTTACCCTGCCTTTTCCTACAAACCACACTTTGGAGTAACTCAAAAGCTCTGATGAGGGAAAGCTCTTTTTTTTACTGAAGAATTCTAGGTAACAAATGGGATAGAAATAATAGAATTTTAAAATCAATATTTTACAACTGCTTAAAGTAACTGATTCAGACAAAACCCATCTGTGTGTGGGTGAAACTGTCAGCTGGAAGGTTGATGTTCCTTACAAAGGAACGGTCAGGCTATGGCCACCTGAACCCACTGTTCACTCTCAGCTTTACTCAGAGAGGGACCAGCAGACAGGAATTGCCCCCTGGGTTGGGGGAGCCCACAGCAGAAAGCACCTACTATCTGGGAAGGGATCTTATCCTCCTGTTGCCCCCCCCCCCACTGCCTCCAAATGGAATTTCAGGTTTGATAACTGGAAATGCAAAGGATGGAGGAAGAAGATGCCCCTATTTCTGCATAGATGGTATCAAGAAACAGAAAGAGAGGAAGTGAGACTGTGGATTTACCTAGACATAAGAAACATCATCAAAATGTATTGTAGGTTTTCTTTGGATCCTGATTTGAACAAAACAACTATAAGGGGCAGCCCAGGTGGCTCAGCGGTTTAGTGCCGCCGTTAGCCCAGGGTGTGATCCTGGAGACCCTGGATCGAGTCCCACGTCGGGCTTCCTGCATGGAGCCTGCTTCTCCCTCTGCCTGTGTCTGTGCCCGCCCCCCCGTGTCTCTCATGAATAAATAAATAAAATATTTTAAAAAACCAACTAGAAGCAAGATATTGAGACATTTGATGAAATTTGCCCATTGACTGGATATTAGATGATACCAGAGTTGTTAAATGTTTCGGGTGGGCAATAGCATTATGGTTATAAAATAAAATGTTCCATTTTAAAGAACGAGATGCATATTTAAGAATGTAGGGGTGAGGCATGCCTGGGTGGCTCAGCAGTTCAGCACCTGCCTTCAGCTCAGGGTGTGATCCTGGAGTCCTGGGATCAAGTCCCACATTGGGCTCCCTGCGTGGAGCCTCCTTCTCCCTCTGCCTGTGTCTCTGCCTCTCTGTCTCATGAATAAATTAAATCTTAAAAAAAAAAAAAAAAGTCTGAGTATCCAGACATTTTTAAAAAACCAAAACAAAGTATTTCAACCAAGGAAAGGAAATAAAAAAAGAATCAGAAGAAGCAAATATTGGACACGTGGGGTGTACATGGGTTTCATTAAACTATTTTCTCTACCTTTGTGTTTTTTAAAATGTAAGTGAAAAAAATTGAAGTATTACATTATTGATCACAAATTCTGAATCAAATATAATATAATTGCACCATATCCTCACATACAGTGAGATTATTCCATTTTTTCTGACAGAATGAATTATCCTAACATTTCTTAGAGAAGCACGTTAAAAGTAAAATAAACCTCTAACTGTAAGTGGATATAGGCCTTATTCCTCAGTCTTTACCACTCTTACCACCTCATCTAGGCCTTGTATTTTCTTTCCAAACAGGAAAGCTACGGCTTTCCCACTCATCTGTAGGCTGCCCATCCTCTTCATAGCATTTGCCTTAGGATAGTGCTATTTGCTCACATATGCTTATTTTTCTGCCATGTTGGCCTGGGAGAGGCTTCCTTTTTTTTTTTTTTTTTTTGGGAGAGGCTTCCCATGTGCACTTCACACACCTGCGCCCTGCATCACAGAGGACTCCATCTCAGCAATACAAAACAGGGCAGATTTTTAAATATCCCTTGGGGCTCCCCCTGCTACTCATTACATCTATGAAATTGAATCTGTTTTTCTGTGATAAAGAAGAGGGTAGGGATCCCTGGGTGGCGCAGCGGTTTGGCGCCTGCCTTTGGCCCAGGGCACGATCCTGGAGACCCGGGATCGAATCCCATGTCGGGCTCCCGGTGCATGGAGCCTGCTTCTCCCTCTGCCTGTGTCTCTGCCTCTCTCTCTCTGTGACTATCATAAATAAATTAAAAAAAAAAAATTTAAAATAAAAAAAAAAAGAAGAGGGTAAAAGGGAAAGGAGGATTCAATTTGCTACATGAGCAATAAATGCATCAGCTTCTTCCTCAAAACTCTTCCCTGGCCACTTAGAAGTGCACACACAGAACAGACACAAAGATGCACATTAACACAATCACACAGACTGTACAAATGCTCCTCCTCCTTCATTAAAAATGTTTAAGTTACAAATATTTCGATTTATAAATAGTCAAGGTGGGTGGTGCACCTAGTTCTTTACCCTGAATCCAAATATTGCCCTTCCAGGACTTTCACCAACCCGCTCCATAGCTAGTATCTTACCCTGGAGAGGAAGCTCAGCCTTCCCCAACTCCCTGAGTTCACATTTATTCAAATCTACAGGCCTGCCTAGCCCTGCCTAAACAAAGGACCAATCATCACCCCAGGAAGGCAGAAGGGGTAGGGGGCCAGAGCCAGCAATGATGTTTAGAGAAGCACTCTAGAGTGAGGGCAGGACTTCCTGTGTGCAGGAAGCCAGAGTTACAGTCCTAACAGAGTGAAAGAGAAACTGGCTTTGCAAGAGGCTAGAGTCTCAAGGAAGATGGAACTGTCTTTTAGGGATCTCTAGCAGATCCTCCATGGGCCCAGGGTCCTGAGGACAATGTCTGAGGCCTCCCACTTCCGTGGCAGGCGTACAGCTCAGAGTGTGCCATAGACACTGACTTTGGCCAGGGAAATGCTCTCTGTGTACTGGTTCCGGCCTTTCTCATACAGGACGTAGAGCTGGGGGGCCTGGTCCTTCCCACCCATACTGCCCTCCAGGGCAGCCAGTGAGGAGTAGCCACTGGGGCCTGGCCACAGCTGGACTGTCTCCTTCCGCCACGAGGTACCATTACTGAAGCTCCAGCGCAGGGTCAGGTTCACTCCTGCAGAGGGTGGAGAATTGGGGAGGGAGGGGTTCTGGCCAGGCCTGCTCCAGACCACAGGGCCTCACACCCTACCCCCCCTCCCCACCCCGCGACACTCACGGAATTCTGGGTGGGCTGGATTGGAGAAGAAGACAAGGCCGGAGCCGGTGGCTACAGCCCCAGCAGCCACAACAGGATCTACCAGCTCAGGGTCAAAGGTCACGTCTCGCGGCCGGATAGTGTCACAAGCATCGTAGCTGCGGAGGACAATTCGGCAGTGGCAGTGGTAGTTGTTCTGGTTGCGGGCGTTGATGACGACTGAGCCATCCGGGAGCTCATAGGGCTAAGGAGAGAGAACAAGGCTTTAGGAGGTCCCAGACAGGGGCAGCGCCAAGGACCCCGCCCCTGAGGACGCAGGCTGGACGGCACAGGGTGGGCAGCCCGATCCTGGGTCCAGGGGTGCGATGGTGCCTGGGGGCGGGGCGCGGGGACTGGGTTGGGGCGGCCCTGGGCTCCTGACCTGGCACTCGTCAGGGTTGAAATCGTTCTCCCGCTTGGGCTGGCCATACGGGATGCCGCTGATGCCGCTACCATACCGCCAGGAGGCGCCGTGGTCATCACTGAGGAGGCAGAAGACCCCGTCCCGCTCCAGCGTCCCATGGCCACAAACGATGAGGCGGCCCTTCCGCGGATCGCGCCGCTTCTGTGGGGAAGGAAGCTGGGTGTCACTGAGGGAGATGCAGCAGGGGCTCGTGGGCAGGGCAGGGGAGCCTGTCACCTCCTAAGTGTGAGAACACATCTGGCTCCCTTCAGTCCTGTCCTGGCTCGGAGGAAATCCCACAAGCCCCCAACTGCCTGAATGAAGGAGCTTATTCATGAAAGCGCTCCCTAAGCGCAGAATAAGCTCCTTCAGGACATGCAGGGTGTTCACTGGATAGGCTGTGCACAAGACAAGGGGTCCAGCCACATGGGTGCATGGGAGCTTAGCCAAGCTCACCAAGCTGTGCCCCTTGGCACGGGCTTGTGTCTGCTCAGAGGAAGGGGTGCCTTTTTCCAGCCTGCACAGGTGCCACAAGGAACAGCATGGCCCTATTGACAACCCCCCAATGGGAAGGCAAGGGCAACATTCCACCTTCCCTTGGCATCCTCCCAGGATGTCCCTTTCTTCCAAGGGATCCCATCTAAGCAAGAACCTGACCTCACAAGACCTTCTCCCTGGGAAGAAGTCCAACTAGGGGCATCTCCCAAACTCTCCAAAAGGCAGCCTCCTCTACCCTTCTTAGGACAGAGACCTGAATGCCAGAGCCTGGTCCAGGGGCAAACATCTCAGTGCCGATATCCAAGGAGAGATTCCGAGGTGGGCTCCAGGAAACACCATCATCTTTGCTCCACACCAACATGGTGGAGGCCACCTGGCAGCCAGCCTTGTGAGCACAGAGGGAATAGAAAAGAAATACCACTCCCGTCTCCATATCGCTCACCACTGCCCCAAGGTTCAGCCCATCTGGGGTCTCCCCATCATTTACGATGAAGGCTGTTGGAGACCACGTGCTGCCTGAAGAAAAAAAGAGAACAAATCCAGGGTGAGTGCTCCAAAGGTGCCCTGTATAACCACTCTTTGTTCATTTCCACCTCTTGCTAGGGACCCAAGGCCTTAGAGTGGCTTCAAGGCCCTACCAGACCTGCCCCACCTGACCTCTCTGACCTTACCTATGCTGCTCTTTCTCTCTCCATTGTGTCTCCCAGCCTCCTTCCCATTCCTCAAATACTTCTCTCTTGGAGGACCTGCACAGGCTTGTGACATCTGCCTGCTACATTGTTCCTCAGGGTTATTCTCACCTCCTTGACTCAAAAGTCATCTATTTAAAGTTGCAGCCAATCTCCAGCACCCTGTTTTGTTTCTCTCTGTTATATTGATCACTTTCCAACACAAAAACCAAATTTACCTATTATGTTTACTATCTGTTTCCCCACAGACAATATAAGCCCCACAAGGGCAGGGAGTTTTTGGTCTGCCTTATTCACAACTGTAGTCACGGAATCTTGAACTATATCATGTTAGTATATAACAAGTGTTCAAAAAAAAAAAAAAAAAACCAAGTATTCAACTCCTAGGTGATCACAATTTCTAGATTACTTGCCTCCTTTTTTTTAAATTTTTTTAAAGATTTATTTATGGTAGACATAGAGAGAGAGAGGCGCAGAGACACAGGAGGAAGGAGAAGCAGGCTTCATGCCAGAAGCCTGATGCGGGACTCGATCCCGAGACCCCAGGATCGGGCCCTAGGCCAAAGGCAGGCGCTAAACCGCTGAGCCACCCAGGGATCCCAATTACTTGCCTCCTTAAGTCCCCTCTGCCCCTCAAGGACCAGGCCTCCAGCCCTCCCAGTGGCTCTATACCATCCTCAGGGCCGTCGGGCAGATCAAGCTCCCCACTCACACGACCTAACATCAGCCACTGCTACCCAGTTGTCCTTATACCCTCGTCAGTGGATCTCCGGAGAGCGATGAACTTGGCCCCTTCATCCGAGGTGGACATTTTCCTCGCCTCAGCGAAGGCAAGGAGAGTACCCCGAGGAGTGGCCGTAATGAGCGGGATCCGGAAGGTGTGCACATTACCGATCTGCCTGCCGCTCACCCACAGCAGCTGCTCCATGGTGACCAGCGGCTGAACCTGCCAACGGAGGAGGAAGGAAGGAAGGGTCGGCGGACAAACGAGAGCGGAGACTTCGGGCTTTAGGAAAAGTAATCGTGGTTCGGAGTTTCCCTGGGAAAGGGAAGATGTGGGGGCTCAGAGCGGGGGTGGGGGGCACCCAGAATAAGGAACGGGCACTGGAGGAGAGTTCGCTGCCAAGCTGGGGGCTCGGAGCGGGGAGAGCGACGAGGGGAGAAGACGCCTTTGGGCAGCGGGGGCTGGAGGCCCACAGAAGGGGAAGGAGCCCAACGGAGCGGACTCGGATGTCAGGGGCACGAAGGCCGGGAGAAGGAGGGGTTGGCAGGGGGCGGAGGGGCGGGGTCTGAGGGCGGGAGGGTCCCTCGGGAGAGGGGACTCGGGGGACGCTGTCCCGGGGGTCCTGCGCCTGAACGACCCGCGTGGGTCGGGGACGGGGACACATGCGGGGCCTCTCACCAGACTGAAGTCGTTCTTTATCCCAGCCCCCAACCCGGCCAGCGGCCACAGCAGCAGGAAGGTCGCGGCGAGTGCCCGAACCCGCCAGCCGCCCCAGCACCTCGGCATCCGCGGGCCCCCAGGTCTGCCCGGGAGCGCTGCGCCGGGCCGACCCGCCATCACCCCGTCCTTGGCCGCCGGGACTCGGGCGCCCACGGCTAGCCGGGCTGCAGCCGCTCAGCTGACCAGGCCCTCCGCACGCCCGCCCCGCCCCGCCCCGCCCCCCTCAGCTCCGAGGCCAGCGCGGCCCCACTTCCGCGACTCTGATTGGCTCTACACGCTCAGACTCCTCACGTGATCCTCCCGCCCTAGAGCGGGACCTTCCAATTGGTTCCTTTCGAAGCCCCGAGCCCAGGCCCCAGACTGGAAGCTGACTGGGTGGGGCGAAGGGCCGGCGCCCCCTTGGGATGCTACATGGGGCGGGGCCTCCCTTAAAGAGCCAGGCCGCGGAAAAAAGCTGCAAGTCTTCATGGAGAAAATAAAAGGTCTCGGATTTTTGAGAAAACAAAATATCCACCTTTAATAATTTTCTTAAAACTACGAAATCGAAATCTAGAGGGCGGGGTGCGGCTCGGAGGCGGTGCAGGAGGGGTGCTGCCCTGGGTCGGGGCGCGTCTCTCACTTCTTCCTCTTCTTGTGCCCCGGGAGGGCCTCGTTCCTCTTGCTTAGGATCTTGAGAAGGGTTTTGGACATGTAGTAGGGCCGGTCCGCCGAGCCGTCGTTCCTCTCCAGGTCTTCCACTGAGCCGCAACAGGACCGTTAGAGCGGACCCGGGAGGGCGGGGGGCAGTCCCGGGAGAGTCGGGGAGGCCGGGCAGGCCGCCTGGCACCCACTGGGCAGGCTGCGCAACCTCAGTGTCTCCTCGGTAAACTGAGGCCAGAATTTCATAGCGTGATAGGGCTTAATGGAAACTGCATGCCGACCGCCTACTGCCGACTGCAGTGCATACTAAACCCTACATACGTGTAGAACTGACCCTTGAGGGACACAGCGACTAGGGGCGCTGACCCCCAGCCTTCAACAGTCCGCCTGTTGCTTTTGATCCCTCCCAAATTAACACATATTTTGTGTTATTGTATTCTTACAATAAAATGAGCTAGGGAAAAGAAAATGTTAAGAAAATCCTATGGAAAAGAAAATACGTGTGCAACATTGTACTATATTTATCAAAAAAAAAAAAAAAAAAAAGAAAGAAAAAAAGAATCCCCACATAAATTGACGTGTGGGGATTAACCCGGTATTGTTCGAGGTCATATGAGGGTGAGACAATCCCCACTCACTACAGCCACCTGCTGGGAAGGCTCTTGTGGCTAACTTGTACCTTCTATTTTCTAGGGAAAGGTCCCAGAGGGCTTTGCGCTGAAATGCTCTTTCTTGGGAGATCCTGCCAGTCTGGCACCTCATTTCCTCCTTTCTTCTGTAAATCCCTGGTTTGAGGATGGCAGAGGAGGCTTCCTCTGACTTTGGCTCCTTTAACTCCCCAAAACCCCTAAACAATCTGGTACCTTGAAATGTGGGGGAAGTGGTAGGGAGTTCACTCACAGAAACAGAGGAAGAGTGTGTCCACACACATGCCAAAAACACTGAAGAAGCCGCTGGCAATGACATAGGCCCCCAGGATGGAGACCTGGAAGATACAGGGCGTGTTAGAGTTCCTTTCTGGGGTTGGCTTGTGAGGCAGAGCCAGGGAGTCACTCACCATGATGGGCAGCCAGTAATAGTTGAGGGAGGGGTTTTCAAAGTGTCTACCCAGCCCCTGGATGCGACCGGTGAAAAAAAAAAAGGACAGGACCCCTGTGGGAGAGACATGAAGGTCAGTGTCATCACTACTCTGTGGTTACCTCTTCCGCTGCCTTGTGCCTCTGCCCTCTGTCCCCGTAACTCCCAGCCCTGGCCCTTACCAACACCTCCAACCACCAGCAGCTTCCCGAAGAGCAGCAACAAGTCTGTAACTTTATCCAGCACAACCACCCTGTATGGGAAGTAGAGGTGGGTAAGGCATGAGGGGCCTGGCAGGGCCAGGAACTGGATTGGCGATATCAGCTGCTGTGACAGATGCAAAATGAAAATGGTTCACACTTCAAGATGGAGGCAGCAGAGCAATAGGCCATGCTTGAGGCCCTTCAGAGCACAGCATGCCCGTGAAGCTGGCCTTGGGTGGGCGATCAGGGGGGTGGAGGATAGCCCAACCTGACAACGTTCCGCATGAGCAGCATGAAGGCATTTTTGGCAGAGACACAGAAATTCTTCCCGTAGACGGCGATCTGAGTGAGGTTGAAAAGTCAGAATTACCTGTGTGGAGCTTACCTGGGCCAGGGCAGGGGCCTGGGCCAGGGGACCCCAGAACAAGGGGTTTGTGCAGTGGGGCTCACCATGATGTAGGCATTGCGGTTTAGGAACTTGATAAACTTCTCCAGACACCAGAGGCAGCACTTAAAGCAGCACATGATGCAGCGGGCCATAGGGTTCTGGGATCCTGAGAGTAAAGGGGGAGCTTACGTTTGGTCACTGGCCCCTGACAGCCCCTCCCTGAGGGGCCAGCTGCTCACCTCTCAGTTTGTTGTCAATGTACTCCAGAATGACTCGGGCCATCTGCACGAGGGTCAGGATGAGAGCTCCAAAGGCCAGTGACCCAATGTGGTAGCTGCAGGAGGGTTGGGGGGCGGGGTGCGTGGGCAGAGATGGCTCCAGGACCCCTGAGGCTCCCAGGCTCCCCATTCCCAGCCCCCCTGCCCTGACCTTACCGGAGTGTACGGATGAAGGCAGAGCTCAGGGGGAAGGTGGGGATGTCCTGGGGCTTCTGGAAAGCCCAGTAGAAGGAGGCAAAGGCCCCAGCCAGGACACACTGGCCCAGGGCCAGTACCCAGTTGACAGTCCAGAATAGTGCCAGGACCACATAGATTTGCAAGTTGAAGAGAGAACGCTGAACCAGGCCCGTGGATGAGTAGCTCTGGAAGATACACCTCAGCCCTGGGCACGAGGAGTTCACTGGCTGGGCCTGGGGGTGACAGAGTAGGCTCACTCCCAGCCAACTCCTGCCACTCCTGGAGTAGAGAGAGAATAGCAGCCGCCCCGAGCTGAGGAAGCCACTTCCTTCCAGGAGATCCTTCTCCGGGTTCGTGTTGGGTTCATACTGCCTACTGTGTGACAGTGATTAGTTTTCCTCCAGGCTCCACGTGGGTACAAGAGCTCCCAGTCTACACGGGCCCAGCCTTAATGGTGTGGAGGCAAGTGTGACCAGCCCCTAGCTCTCTCCCTGGCACTCAGTCAGCAATCTCCTCTAAAACAGCACCTGCAACTTCGACCAACATGCTTTCTAGCAAAAATGAATGGACTGGGTATAGATGGTATAAAGGAGTTACTCTTAATCTTGTTGGGTGTCATAATGGTAGAGTGGTTATGCTTTTTGTTTTTTTTTTTTCAAATTTATTTTGTTTTATTTTTTTGGTTATGCTTCTTTCTTTAAGATTTTAAAATTTATTTTATTTTTTATTTTTAAAGATTTTATTTATTTATTCATGAGAGACACAGAGAGAGGCAGAGACACAGGCAGAGGGAGAAGCAGGCTCCATGCAGGGAGCCCGACGTGGGACTCATCCAGGGTCTCCAGGATCACACCGCGGGCTGCAGGCGGCGCCAAACAGCTGCGCCACTGGGGCTGCCCTTAAAATTTATTTTAGAGAGGGAGAGTGTGAGCAGGGGAGAGGGGCAGAGGGAGAGGGAGAAACATGGGACCCCTGGGTGGCTCAGTGGTTGAGCATCTGCCTTCAGCCCAGGGTGTGATTCTGGAGTTCAGGGACCGAGTCCCACATAGGGCTCTGCATGGAGCCTGCTTCTCCCTCTAGCTGGGTCTCTGCCTTTCTCAGGAATGAATGAATGAATGAATGAATGAATCTTTAAAAAAAAAAAAAAAGGAGAAGCAGACTCCCCACTGAGCCGGGAACATGACACAGGGCTTAATCCCACCACCCTGAGATCATGACTTGAGCTGAAATCAAGAGTCAGATGCGTAACCACCCAGGGACCCTTTTGAAAATACTTATCTGTCGGGGTGCCCAGCTGGCTCAATCAGTAGAGCATGTGACTCTTGTGAGTTTGAGTCTCACACTAGGGGGTAGAGATTACTTAAAAAAGAAAAGTAAAAAGTCATTGTATGTCCAGACTCAATCTGATGTGTTTACAGGTGGATTGGCACTTATGTCCAGAATTTGCCTTTAAGGAAACTCCGGAAAAAAGAATTGTGGGAACAGAGGGGGTGGGTGGAGATGGATGAAAACAAGGACAGTGTGTGGGGACATCTGCCTCTGGCTCAGGTCAGGATCCCGGGGTCCTGGGATCAGTCCCTCATTGGGGTCCCCACGGGGAGCCTGCTTCTCCCTCTGTCTGTGTCTCTGCCTCTCTCTGTGTCTCTCGTGAATAAATAAATTAAAAAAAAAAAAAAAGAAAAGAAAGGAAAACAAGGACAGTGGGAAATTGAGGGTTTGTATGTGTTTCAAAATCTCCATAATAAAAAGTAAAAAACACAGAAGTAAAAAAACAACCCTTCCCAGCAAATGTGACAAAAATCTTGAGAATTGATGAAATTGCTGAGTGTGTGTTTGAAATTTTACAATAAGAATATAAACCACCATCCCGCTTTGTAATTGTGGGTTTGTGTCAGTCTCTGCTGCTAGATCCTGAGCAAGCTGGAAGAACCAGGTCATTTGGAGCTTTGCATAGCTGGTGCCTGGCACAGGGTGGGTCCTCCCTAAATGTAAACCAGCCTCCCTTGCCTGTATTAGAGTGCGAATGCCCTGAGCAAAGCCGCTGGTCCCTGCCTCCAGAAGTGGCCGCATGAAGGCTCTGAGAACAGCAAATGCCCTGCAGTCTGGGGCCACTTTCTGGGAACCTTGCAGGGGAGAGTGCGGGGAAGCAGCTTCTTTCTCTGCTTTTCCCCCAGGACTCCTGCCTGCCGATTGCCTCGGGCACTGTGCTCGCAGGGAAAAAGACTTTAAAAAACCAAACAAAACCCATCTACAGTTATCAGCTCTTATCGGGTGCCAGATATTGTACAAAAGCACTTTATGTGCCTGATGTCATTCAATCTTCTCAGCCACCCCCAGAGGCAGGTATGATTGTCTCCATTTTACAGATGAATGGACTGAGACTGGAAGCTGCAGTGGCTCATAGTCCTCCTGGCAGAGGCAAGTCCAAGGGAGGGTGGAAGTGCTGGTACTGGGCTTTCCCAGGGCTGCATGCTGCCTCCAGCCTCAGTTTCCTTCTCTGAGTAACGGGTGGCTGAGTGGGAGGACAACCAGCTCTGGAGTCCCTGGCTAGCTCCCTTTCTGGTTCTGCTGGGGGCCTGTTGTGTGACCTTGAGGGAAGTCCTTTTTTTCTCTGGCCCTCAGTCTCTGCCAAGCAATTAGGGATTTGGACCAGCTGGCCCTCAGGTCACCCCAGCCCTACTGGTGCCCCCTCCATGTCCATAGCAGTTCACTCACCATAGGGTTGCATGATGTATTCATTTGCACTTTCCCACAGCTGGGCAAGCTGGCGTTGGGCGCCCAGAGGACATATTGGGGTTGCCCCGATGTGGCCAGGTACCCAGAGGGTAGTCAAGGAAGAAGGTATAGTCACATGGGGTCTCCACAGGTCCCCTCCCCAGGGACATCTTCCCAGGTACTTGTACAGGTTGTTTACTGTACAAAGTGTTGGAAATCAGCCTGGGCTCAGTCTTTCAACTCTGTCCAGGGACAGGGCTGTGTCTGCCCAGAGGAAGGGGCACTTTCTCCCAATTGCACTACAGCATCATACTGGCAAATATTGCCCCTTCCCCTACCCCCCATCCCGCCTTCACCCCCGCCCCAGGAGGGCTTGCCACGTGGGCAAAGGATACAGGGCGGTCATGGCCCAATAAACAATGCAAATGAGCAGGAGGACAAAGGTGACCAGTGGGTAGAACAGGGTAGACATCATGTGCCCCACAGCCCTGTAGGGAGGTAAGAGCAGTCCATCGCTATGGCCGCAGTCCCTAGCGCCCACCCACCTTCCAGTGGGGCTGATCCTGGCCAGGTCCCTGCCTTGCCAGGGCCTGCTCTGCCCCCCAGGCTGGGCACACAGTAGGTCCTCATTGAACAAAATGGAATGGACTGAATGGAATAAATCAGGCTCAAGAATCAGAGAAGCCACCTGGGGCAGCCTCAGGGCTTCAGGGCAAGTAAGAGAATAGAGTCCTTAAAGTATGATCTTTTGACAGATTTGGCAGGTAGGTCCTGGTTGTGAATAAGCTGCTGCTTCTCCTCCTTGCCTGGGTTCCTGCTATTGCACCACCACCACCACCACCACCACCACAACGCTGCTCCCGATGGAGGGGCTGCTTCATGTTCTGGGAACCCGACAAGACACTAACTCATTTAATCCTCTACAAAGTAAGAAATATTATTGCCCCCACTTCACAGACGGGTAAGCTGAGTCACAGCCGTGTTAACCGCAGCGTCTTTCTGCCCTTCCCCTTCAGGGCCACTGGCCACCTTCCCAGCACTGCCACGCCATGCCTGTGCCCCTGTCCTCTGCCCCATCTCCCTCCCAGACAGGTTCTGACTTGCTGGCCTCCTCCAGGAGGGCAATGGCGATGCGAATCCGCTGCCGCAGGAAGATGAGCATCAGCAGCAGGATGCCTTCGAGCACGGCCAGCACGATCACTGAGAGTGGACAGGCAGCAGAGAGGCTGCGTCAGGCCAGGGCCCAGCGCGGCCCCAGGCGGCCCTTGGGTGGTTGGTGGTGAGGGGCCGGGCGGGGCACTCACGGGCCGCCAGCCAGGTCTCCTGAACGTTGCGGTAGGCACTGAGGTTGGTGGTGATGCCCAGCTGGGTGATGGAGGCACCCTCATCCCGCAGCACTCGGTACTCCTCCCAGCAGTGGTAGATGCCATATGCCAGCACGCCCAGCACCCCGAGGATCAGCACTAGCACCAGGGGCCCGGCCACCAGGCGCAGAAGCAGGATAAACAGCAGGCTCAAGACCAGAGCCACACCTAGGGCACTGCAGGCAGGGTGGGGTAGGTGAGAGCCTCCCCCCTAAATCTTATCCCTTTCAGAAGCTCCCAAATGCCTCACACTCTCAATATCCTCAGGTTAGACTCCCTTTCTCTTATAAATCTTGTTGGGTTTGGGGTCAGTTCTGAGCTCTGGCTCCTTCTCTGTCCAAGTCTCTGTTTCAGATGTTGGGCTAGGAGACAGAGGATTGGGGAGGGCAGCAGGGAAGGAGGGAGTAGGAAAATCGGTGACTCACGTGAGAATCCAATACCAGGATTGGGCAAAATCTTCAAAGATCTTAACACTGATGTCTCGGGCATTGAGGATGTCAAAAAGACCACTGTTGGAGAGGGACAGAGTTGGGTGGGGATGTTGGGGGGGAAGGGTGTGGGACGGAGATGCGGGGACAGGAGGATGCCCACCTGATCCCCTGGGAGATGGAGGTGTTGCCGGAGATCCCTGGGAGTTCAGGTGGAGTGCTATTCAAGAACGGAACACAACGCCCCAGAGCTGGAGGGAGAGAACCAGTGGGGTCCTGGGTGGGAGGGCCCAGAGTTTTACCTTCTGGCCTCCACCCAGAGCCCCAGTGGGCCTTAGGGAAGGGAGGAGAGAGATGGGCTTTGACCTCCCCACAGAGAGCTGCTCCTGACTACACAGCCAAGAGGGCGCTCCTGCCCCACACAGCCCTGTCCAGCTTCCTTCACTGTTTCTCAGGACCCCTCTTCCTCCAGTCCTTGCTGCTTCCGGTTTGAGACCCTCATTTCCTCTGGCCTGACTCTTACACTCCACCCTTAACCCACCATTATAACCCACCACTCTCTGGCCCGAGCCAGGGAGACTATGCTTCATCATTCTAAGGCTCTACGTCATTCTGCAGCTCAGACACTTCCAGAAGCTCTGCTCTGGAGTGCCCGCGCTCCCTGGCCAGTTCAAAGCCCCTGCATTGGGGCTCAGCCCACTTTCCCCTCACCTCTGTACCTCTGCTCTCTGGCGAGCTTCTCTCTGAGTGTTCTCTGTCAAAAAATCCCATCCATTACTCCCAGTTGAGCTCCATCTCCATGTCCTGTCCTCCAAGAAGCCTTCTCACCCCTTTCCCATCTTCTAAGGCACCTATTATGTGCCTAAAGAGCCATTTATCTCCACCCTCCCAATGACTTTACTAAGCAGGCTGGCTTTGGCATTTACATTCTAAAGGTGAGGAAAAAAGGCTCAGAGAGGTTGAGTAATTGGTCCAAGACCACAGGATTGGAAAGTGCTGGAATCTAGATCTGGGTTTGGAGCATTCATTGGAGCTACTTTGTATTGTACTTATATCGAAAATTGGGTATTGTTTCTCATGCTATAATTAAAATTTTTTTTCTATTAAAAAATAACTTTGACTATTGGAAAGAAGAACATATAGGAAAAATTGAAAAGTCAATTATGATCCCAATCACCCAGCCACGTTTGCTTGTGAGTAGGGATGGACATCTAGTCTGTTCCAGTGCACAAACATTAACGTGTGTGGGTATATTTTCCCAGGTGTGTTTCCCTGAAACACTCATGCAATGTCTTTGCCAACATCTCTGATCTCTGCCCCTAAAATGTAGCTCAAACAGGAAGCAGCGTCTGTCCTGCGTCTCTCCTGGGTGCCTGGTGCCCAGCACGTGCGCGATAAACAGAGCATCTGACTACAGGATCAGGCTGCAGAGAGTGAAATGAAGACCGAGTGCTAATTCCAGTCCTGCCAAACTGTATGGCTTTACTCTCTCTGGGCCTGGTTTCTTCATTTGAGCAATAAGAAAATAGGACTAGATGCTGCCCGAGGAGAGAATGCAGCTTCTTCTCACCTGGAGTGGAAGGGAGGAGGAAACCGGGGCAGAGCTCCTGCTGCAGACTCTGGATCACTGGCTGGGAGCCGGGGAGGACACGTAGATCACAGACACAGAGCAGGATGAAGGAAGGAGCCCCCACAACACCACTACCATAGTCACCTTCCCCCACCCATGTGACTCCTCCTTGACCACAGCAATGACATTACAGACAGCTCTCACCATATCCCAGGGCACGCCTGGCAGACAAAAGTTCCTGTTTGCCGTGTAGAAGACCTCCCCCACCTTCTGTGAGAGCTGGTTGACCTCCACGGTCCATGCGTCCTCGGGGCAGGAGGACACACACACCTGGGGGCAGAGAGCATGCTGAGGAGCTGGGGCCTGGACCCTGGGGCCATCTGGGTAAAGGCAGGTCCCAGGGTCTGACCTGGGGTGTGGGACACTGCAGGCCATTCTCAGCGACTGTGATGACATTGGTGGTTAGGACGCAGCTGAAGATGTTGAAGTAGAGAAGATATGGTTTATCTCTGCGGGAGGGAAGGAAGTGTGGGTGTCAGGGCCTCGTCAGGTGCGAGGAGAGGGGAGGACTGCCAGGGCCCAGCGGAGGGTGGTGGGGGGCCCACACCCTGATGCACACTGCTCAGCAACTGGCCTTAAGAAGCTCAGGTCAGCTGGGGAGATACAGGAAGCACCGGAAAATTTTCTAGAGTAATTGAGCATCGGAACTGCTAACAAATGTTAAGAATTTTATGACCTTGAGCAAGTCACTTCACTGCCCACTGCCTCAATTCCATCAGGTGTAAGGAAATAGTACCTACTTCACAGGGCTTGAATGAGCTTGGGTGTGCAAAGTACACCATCTGCCTGGAACGTAGTAAACCCTGCATAATTGTTAAGGTTTTATTATTTACTGGAAGCGTCCTGCATGTGGAAATGATGGCATGGCTTCGGGGATCACCCTGGTGTTTCAGGTGAAGAAATCAAAGCTCAGACCGGTTGACCACCTTGCCCAAGGCCATGCGACCAGAACCTACTGAGCCCAGCTGGGGAATCAAACGCCAAATTCTGAACTTTAAAACCTATGCACTTAACCATGGTTCTGTCTCCCATTACTGGGGACACTCAAAAGCCAACCGGCCAGGAATGGAGGCTGTTCAATGTGGCTTAGAGTGGTGAGACTCAGAGAGGATAGTGGCAGGTGAGCAACAGAGGAAGGAGCTGGAGCCTGAGTGCTGGGATTGTGTTCTCTGCCCGCTGTCCACCTCACCTCTCGTCTGCCCCTCTCCCTGCCTTCATACTCACTTGTTGGCTCCCACCCCACAGTAGGCCCCAGTAGAGTTCCTGGGGTAGAGGACTTGCCGGGGGTCTCCATACACCCAAGCTGGAAGCAGACACAGAGATGAATCACCAGAGGGCCAGACTCTGGGGTGAGGTGGTGGGGAGCAGCCTCGGGGATGGCTCCTGCCCTGGTTCCTGCCCCCAGCCACTGCCCCCATGCTGCTCCGCTGCTGGAAACTCACCCACGATCCCCACCACGATGTAACCCAGAATGAAGAGAAGGAAGAGGACACAGCAGATGACATCTGTGCAGCTCCTGGGAGAGAAGTGGTGGAAGCCTTTGGAGGGGGAGGCAGGGCATGTGGTCTAGAGGTATCACAAGTTGGAGTTTGGGGGATGCTGGAGAATGGGCCTCAGTAGGTTTTATTTTATTTTTCTAAGAAAATCTTTTTCTCACAATGCACCAGGAAGTAAATACAAGTGCTTGTTTCCATGTGTCCTCAGGAAGGAGAGGGCAGCAAAATAACCCAAAAAAACAAAAACACACACCAAAATAACAGTTTTTTGGGTGACAGAAATACTTCTGAAGTATGACACAGAGAAGTGAACACCTCATAAGTGCCTGGCTGGATGAATTTGCCCAAAGAGGACACGCCCAGGTCAAGAAACAGAACATCCCAGCACCCCAGAAGCCCCGTTGTGCCCGCTCCAGACTCAAATATTCACCCAGGGGCATTATTCTCCTGGGGCAGGAGTTCTCTTTTCTATGACCTTCTTACCAATATTTCAGTAAAATACAAAGCAAAATCAAGATCCCCCGCCCCCTAATTGGAGGCAGTGCCCAGAACTTACCTGTTCCTGATGGGACCTCGAAAGGAGGGGTCATATTTGGCCGGTTTCCCTGAGAGGTACGGGCAGGTGTATGGAGAGTGAGGCCCTGAGCAGATGGCTCCCCATCTCCTGTCCCTCCTGCATCCTGCCCTGAAGCGGGATCCTACTGGGGCCCAGGATACCCCTGTCCCTCCAGAGTTCAAGGTGGGAGGAGGTGGGGAGATGGACTGGGGGTAGGGCTGACAGGAGAATTGGAGAGTAGGAGACAGAGGTGGGATTAGGGCCTGGTCAGCAGCTTGACTGCTCACCGCGAATTCTACCAAGTTGGCTTTGGAAGGAGGGGGAAAGGGGGTCTTTTCAGGTTGATTCCAGCTCCTATCTTGAGGCTGGCAGCCAGGGATATAGCCTTCACCTCCTGCTCACTTCCTGCCCATTTGTCCTGTGTCTTCCTCTCCTGCGATGTGGGATTCTGAGTCAAGCCACCTCTGGCTCTTACGCCCCAATCCTTATCCCTCTCCGCTCCCTGTACTCCAACCAGGGTGGGCGCAGATCCACAGCATCACCTGAGGGAGGTCATAGCCCCTCCCCACAGCTGCCCCAGGCCTACCTCTGCCCTCTGGCCCAAGGCCATGGGGAAAGAGCCTGGAGCCCAAGGCATTAACTCCTACAGGGAGGGCCCCTATTTTCCTGCTCCCCACCTCATCTCTGCTAAAGGGGACCCCAGGCTACTGCCAGTCTCTGGGTGAGCAGTCAGGGTGATACTAAGCCTGGCGGTTGAGATTGTGGGCGGTTGAGATTGTGGCCGGTTTCGATTGTGGCCATGTCCTGTTCCTGGTCCTCCCTGAGTACACACAGGGAGGAGGTGGGGCCTGCAGCTAGGGTCCCCTGTTGGCACCGAGGAGAGGAGGGGGGACAGAGGGCTGGGCAAGAGTGTGGGAAGGGGTGGGATTCATTCTCTTTAGGTGTTCTGGACTCTGTCCCTCCATGGCTCTCAGACGTGAGGTCAATGATTGACCCAAAACTGTTCCAGGAAGTCTACTGGGGAGTCTTTCTGGCTCCTTCCCCTGACCTGCTTAGGGACCCGACTTCTGCCTCTTAGAGGCCCCTCCCTCTTGAGATTCCCTCCCACGCAGACCTGGGGCTCAGACCCCCCAAGCCCCAAGGGACCCTCACTGTTCACGGGGATCCCAGGGGCTGCCGATCCAGTTCCTTCTCCTCTAGACACCCCACCCCTAATCCTCGGGGTCTCTGGGACAGGCTCCTGGCCCTGGTTTCTCACAGAGTGCAGATAGGCTCCCTGTTCCTGCTCCCCTCAGGCCTTACCCTTCACAAACCCCTTGTGAAGTCCCTACCCCTGTCTCTCATGATATCCTGAGAAGGCCCCCCTCCTAACAGAGACCCCAGAGGCAGGCCCTGGTCCCCTCTCCACTGAAACCTCCAGCCTAACACCTCACGGGAACCCCCAGACAAACCCCACTCCTGCCATTACTGCTCACACAGACCCTGGCAGGCCAACTTCTAGCACCTTTTCCCTTCAGAGACCCAGGGTCTAGGGCTGAAACCCCACCTCCTGACAGGGGCCCAGACCCCAGGCTCGCCCCTCACCGGCTCTGCAGCACGTAGACCCTCCCAGTCCCCGAGCCCCATCTTCCTGTTCAGGACACTGACCCTGCCTTTTGCCATTCAGGCTTTGCTTTCCAGGGCCCTGCCCTGAGGGACCCAGATTCCAGCCCTAACTCCTCACAAGACCCCAGCCTCACTCCCCAAAAGCTCCCAGGTGAAGGACCTCAGCTCCTGAACCCCATCTTCCTCCCAGGACTCTGACTCTACTTCCTTCCATGAGCTCCTTCCAGACCCTCCCTTCAGGGATCCAGGACTTCCCTCAGCTTCTCTCCCTGGGGCCAGCCCCAACCATCATTCCCCCAGAGCTGGCCCAGCCTGGCCGCCCCTGCTCCCATCCTGGGCCTCACACCACAGTCTCACCCTCAGACTCACCATAGGCCTCATTCCTGTCCTGTTTTCCCCCCATGGTTCAGTCTCCCGAGTGCTGGGAACCAGGGAGACCTAACGACTCACCTGCTGCCCGCCCCGCCCTCCCACACGTCACAGCCCCACCTCCACCTGTGGTCCTGACACGCTAGTTCCTCCTGCACGCAGAGCCTGGGCAGTGCCCTGGAGAGGACTGGAAGGCCAAGCCCGTGACCGGCTCAGGGCTGCTTGCAGCGGGGTTCCATGGGCCACAACACACTCTAAGGAAATCCTTCAGGTTTTTGCAAATTACTCTAGCTGTGGTACACTCACACCTATGCTCTCCTCCCAAAGATCCAGTGTTGATTGAGGTTGGCCTTTTAGCCATCAACTGGACCCTGACCACCCTGGTCTCCCCACCTTCTCCCCTCAGGTGGCTGTCCACACCAGCCACACCTGCCCAGCATGCTTCCTGTCCTGTTTGCTGCTGTGGACCCAGATTCCCTCTAACTGTGGGCCTCCTTTCTGCCCAGCCCCTATTGCCCTCCCAACAATCATCAAGACAGTTTATTACCAAACCCAGTATTTATTGAGAATAAAGGAAACCAGCTGGCATAGAGGCCCAATTTCAATTCATCAAACGTCAGCTGAGGAGGGGGAACAGGGAGTGGCCAGCCCTGAAGTCACCCTCCCAGGGAGGAGCCAGCTCTGGGAGAGAGGGGCTGTCAGACCTCCAGGGCCTGGCTGGGTCTTGGCAGAGGAATGTGTGAAGGGGGAGGGGTGAGCCGATGGCAGCACCCTGCAATGTGGGCTCTGGAGCAGCATGTGGCAGGAGGGCTGCTGTGCGGGTGGCCGTCTAGGGCTGGTGTGTGTGTGTGTGTGTGTGTGTGTGTGTGGTCCATTGTCAGGGGTTGACGGGGGGCAGCGCACTGAGCTCTGGCAGCAGGTCGGGGTGGGGATCCAGGCGGGCCAGGCGGCTCTGTTCCAGGGCGATGGCCTCAGCCGAGTGCTTGCACTTCTCTGAGCCGCACTGACATGTGAAATACTTGCTCTTGATGTCCCAGAAGCGGTCACCGTAGTCGAAGCTGTTGGAGGGGCATGGGACGCTGTGGGGTGCAGGGCCAGCAGCATAGGCCTGTCCAGAGCACCCACCCCATCTCCTCCTGACAGGCTCCGGGACCTGCAGTACTAGCTCTGCCGGTGGCCTTGTTACACGTGCAGGAGCTTAGCTCTGGCTCAGGATTCCGTTTGCACTGTCTGGGAGGCTCTGCCCTTATCCACGCCTAGAAGCCAGACTCTCTCCAGCCTTGGGCTTCGGGTCCCAAGTGGCCTGCCTCTCTCACCACACCCCCACACACAGCATGGACACCTCACCCCAGCTCCTCCCCAGTCCGGATGTCTCGGGAGCTGAAGAAGGCAATGCGTGGAAAGCGCAAGTCCTGGTGAAGCATGAAGACCCGGACAGGGATGATGTTGGGGTCACACAGGTGGTTGATGAAGCGGCTGATGTTGCCATAGTAACGGGCATCGATGCAGTACACCTCTCCATCCTGAGGGGAGGGCGTCACTCTTCATACTCGCCACTGCCCTGCCTGCCTGGCCAGCTGCCCCCACCCACAGACCACCCAGGCCCTCCTCCCCAGGCTTCTGTCTGCCCACTGGGTATGAAGGACAGAGGAATTTCTTGCCCACCTTGTTGTCTAAGTCGAAGAGGTAAGAATCATCCTCTCTCACATCAGCCTCAGCATCAGAGATTAGCTCCCCGACATACCTATTGGGCAGGAAGTGGCGGTCCCGAAGGTGAGCAGGGATTATCCAGAGCTGGCTCCCGGCCCTGTCTCTCCTCATGACCCCATGGGACCCTCTTTCACCACATGTCAGCTGCCCTGGTCTGTGCCCATGAACCCCACAGATCTGTATGGGGGGGTGTTGGTGGGCATGGAGGACAGCTGACTCCAGATGTCATGGGATGGGGGAGGAGGACGCCCCCCCCCCCCCCCACAGTGAGAAGCAGGAGGAACAGGGACACAAGCACGAGAGGGGACAACGCAGAGTGTACTCCTGTCAGCTATGGTCTCCACAGACAGCTGCCATCAACAGGCAGGACCAGTGAATGTGGGGGAAGCTGGGGGCCAGTAGGCCAGGGATGAGGTGGAGAAGCAGCCAGGGAAAGGTAAAGGGAAGGGCCAGAGCTGCGCCACAGGAAATCAGTGAGCCCCTGTGGCTCAGTATCTGTGGGCATGTGGTGTGGGTGGGGAAATCCATGTGAGTTTAATCCCTGGCAGGTCTGTGGACTAGGAACCACCCAGCAGGTGGTAGTGATGCCAGGCGACAGGACAGGAGAGGTGTCAGGGCTGCGGGAAGAGATGGAGCCATGGGGGCCATGAGGAATGCCAGGAAGGAGCTGGGGACAGGGACACCCACACTTAGAAAGAGGAAAAGAAGCCGGTGAAGAAGAGGGATGCGTGGGACTGACGTGAGGACAGCGTTGTGGGAGCCAGAGCGAGGACCAAGATGCAGGGCAAGGCACGGGTAGCTGAGAGGCAGCACTGGCAGGAGGGTGAGGGCAGAGGCAGATTCTGGCAAGGATGAGCAGTGAGTGGGTGGTGGGGAGCCTGAGGCCCAGGAGGATGGGGCCATTTGAACAAAGTAGAGAGATGGTCCAATAAAGAGATGGAGACCCCTTAAATAGGCAAATGGGGCTGAAGGGAGGCCTAGATGAAGACTGAGCCGTGGAGGAGGAGCCAGGTGACGGGGTGACAGACACTGGGAAAAGAAAGAATTGCTGGACAGAAGCAAGGCCCGTACAGAGGTGGACAGAAAGGCCACATTATTACCTCCATTTTGGAGACAAAAAAAAAAATGAAGCTCAAGCAGGCTAAGAACTTGGCCAAGGATTCCCAGTGGCAGAGTACAGCTCAAACCTGGGTCTGTAGGTCTCCGGGCTTGGAAAGGCAGGGCAGGGGAGGGGAGATGTTGCAGTGGTGGCAGGAGGCTATGACGCTCTGCGGTCTGTGTGGGCTGGGGGCAGGTGCAGTGAAGGGGCAGGCCCACCAGGGAGGAGAGCCAAGGGAGACCTGGGAGTCAGCTGTGGCTAGGCACCGACCCCCTGACCCCTACTCACTCGCAGATGAAGGTCCCCTGGGGGATGGTCTGCAGGGCGCGGACCCCCCAGCCCATCTTGGCTGTTCGGTAGAGCTGCAGTCGCACTCTGGGGGTGGGGAGGGAGGGTGGTGTTAGGTGGAGGGACCTGGAAAGCCCCCATTTGAGGGGCACAGGGGTGGGGGGGTGAGGGCAGGCTGCAGGAGGGGTCCTCACTTGATGCCGCTCTGCACCACCCGGTTCTTGCAGTTTCTCCAGCAGGAGCAAGCCTGATTACACTCGAAAATCAGTGGGGGCTCAATCTTGTTAAATTCCTGGAGCAGCCGCCCGTCCTGGGGTTGAGGGTGGTGAGGGTAAGTGGTTTCTATCTGGTGCCCACCTCGACTGCCAAGGAACCCCAAGAAAAATCCACCACGGATCCCAACCCCCCAGACAGGGAGGACAGGCTGGGGAGGCCACACATGTGGAGCTCAGACAACAGGAACCCCATCAAGCCCTTAATTTGCATGCAGCTGGCACAGGCCCATCTCCCCCTAGCACCCTCCCCCACAACCCCTGCTTTGCCCTGCCCTCTTTTCATGAGGGAGGAAGAGAGGGACAGGAGGCTTGGATGGGACAAGCACACACACCTTGTCATACCAGCAGCGGATGCTCAGCTGGCCACAGAGGCAGTTGGAGCTGGAGCAGTCGTCCACACAGGTGCAGTGCTGGCGCAGGAGGCAGGGGGTTAGCCCGATCCTCAGAAGTAGCCCTATCCCCACAGTGCTCCCTGACCCCTAACCGCTGTCCTTTCTCTAAGATCACTGCTTTAGAACAGTGGGGGATGATGATCCCAGGATGAGGGGGACTCAAAATGCTGCTTACAGGGGTACCCAGGGCCAACATGAGCCCGTAGACCTTCATGTATCCTAAAGAAAGGACCCCTCTCCCAAGTGGATGCAGGACCACCGCCGAGGCCCCTTCCAGCCCCACTCCCCTGGCCAGGTGGCTCGTTGGCCCACAACTTGCCCAGCTGTGGTTGGCAGCTCACTTGCAAGTGGGTGATGTTACGGTCGATGTTCATGGTGGATGTCTCGCAGTTCTCCGAGATGTACTTGTAGTCCTCAGGGCAGGGCTCCCCGTCCACACCGTTGACACAGGGGATAGGCACGTTCTCATAGCCCCGAGCCACATCCCTGACACAAGGGGAATGGGGGCTGGGGTGAGGGGGTCCACAAGGTGCAAGGAGAGGCCTGAGAGGTCCCTGGGGCCATGGGAGGAAGGGGGTGGTTCTGGGGGCTCACTGGGTGGGGGGAGTAAGGTGGTCAAATAAACTAGAGAACAGCCCATGAAAACTGGATTTCAAATAAATAAATAGTTTTTTTTTTTTTTTTTTACCATAGATAAGTCCCCAGTGCCATGTGGGATGCTCTTAACACTAAAAAAACATGCACTGGTCATCTGAAATCCTCCTTTAACGCTCTTTTAATTTACTGTATCTGACATCCTAGTTAGGCGTTGGCTCTGGGGATTCAGGGGAGCCTGGGGAGGGGGCAGAGGGCTCACCGACAGATAATCTTCTCAGTGCGGATGGCCCGGTTCCCCACTCCAAGCCGAAGCTTGCGATTGAGCTGCAGCGCAAACCACACATCGGAGCGCTCGGGGGTCAGGTCCCACGCTGTGTCCCCCTCCTTGTTCCGCAGCTCCGGGTTCGCCCCGCGTGACAGGAACAACCTGGGAGGGGACGGGAAGCCCATGGGGCCTGGGGCCACGAGCCGAGCCAGCGGCAGGGTATCAGGGTGCGGGGAAGGCAGGGGCTCACAGCACACAGTCGTGGTAGCTCTCCCGTGCTGCGATGTGCAGGGGCGTGTCCCCATGGTAGTTGACGGCGTGGAGGTCGCAGCGGGCGTTGAGGAGGACCTCAGCGATGGCCGCGCTGCCAGTGAAGGAAGCCCAGTGCAGGCAGATATTTTCTTCCTGTGTGGGTGGGAGGGGTGAGGGTGGGTCTAAGTGGTAGACGCCTGAACCCAGTCTCCTCTCTGCTCAGACCCCATCTCCCCTACCCCCACCAGACTCTCACATTGTCCGTGAGTGTGACGTCAGCACCCCGTGTCAGCAGCATGCGGATCACTTCAATGTGCTTGTGCTCTGCGGCCCAGATAATGGGCGTCCAGCCCCCACTGTCCTGTGGGTCGGGAGAGAGGGAGGAGGGTGAGGGGCTGCCGTCCCCTGCCCGGGGCCACCCAGCAGCTGGCCCAGCTTACCCAAGCAGTGCGTGGTCTAGAGCACAGGCCCTAGAGCTGGACTCGGAACAGGGGTCTCTGCTCCGCCCCTCATGTGCTACAGGACCCTAGCTAAGTCTCTGAACGTCTCTAGGTCTCAGTTTCTTGATCCACCCCATGTGACTAATAGCGTCTACTGCTCAAAGTTGTGGAGTAATTTTTCTCTTTCCAAAAAGCACATTTTTAGGTCTTTCCACTCAAAAGTCCTAGGATACGGTAACCCAATAGCAATAACCATTGCTGAGGACACAGACCACGTCTCTAAAAAACATTTCCTGTTTAAAGGAACCAGAGTCTCTTAGAGAAATGGTAGATCAAGTCTGGGGCAGGAAATGTACTAAGAGGTAAGGATGCTCTTAGAAGTTGCTGGGTCAGACCAAAAGCCACAGGAGCCAGGCTCACGGGGTTCCTCCTGGACAGTTCAAAGACTGAAAAATGACAGTAATGGGCTAAAACAGACCCAACATATGACACACTAAGAGGTAACAAGAAGCATCGCCACACATTCCTAGAGATTAAGGCAGCAACTGATCATTCCGAAAACATAGAAATAAGCAAAAAAGAAAAAAGTGAAAAAAAAAATACAAATGAAGAAAAGGCAAGAAATAGGGACAGACTGGAACAGAGTGACGGAAGTGTTGGAGGTCAGTGGGGGCTGACAGGAGGCACAAAGGCCAGGGCTGAGCCAGGGGCCTGGAGGAAGTTGGCTGGACAGCCAGCCAGGCCACTCACCTGGGCATTGACGTCCACCTGTCCTGTGCTGAGCAGCAGGCTGACCATCTCCAAGTTCCCGATTTTGGCTGCATGGTGGAGGCAGGTGGAGCCATCTTCCTCCTGAGGGAGATGTGGGCAGATGAGTCCCTTCCTGGCACCTCAAACCCTGTTTCTGACCCGAGGTCCCAGCTGGCCCGGTCATCACACCTTGCTGTAGACACAGCCGCCACGCTGCACCATGTAGCGAGCTACCTCCAAGTGGTTGTTCACTACAGCCTCCATTAGCGGGGTCCGCTGCTGCTTGTCTACTGCATTGATGTTGGCTCCAGCCTGTAAGGAGGGGGCATGTGGGCTGGCATCACAGAAGGGCTGGGCAAGAGAGGGGGCGCAAGGGCCTGGTCCACGAGACAGAGGGCCTGGCCCGAGCTGACCTGCAGCAACACGTGACAGATCTCCACAGAGCCCTTCTGGGCGGCTGCGTGCAGGGGCGTGCGCTTGCTCTGCTGATCGCTCTGGAAGTTGGGGTCCAGGTTGTCCACTGTGGGGAGAGCCCACCATACCGGAAGAAGGAGGGACAAGTGGTAAGTGACTAAGGAGCAGGTAGGACCTCCTCTAGGAAGGCTATGTGGGGTGGGGGCCCCTCTGGGCAACGCAGTTAACCTCTCTGGGCTTACACTGGCAGGGCTGGTGTGAGTGAATGTGTATAAACACAGCACCTACGTGTTTGTCGTCACCACTGTCCCCATCATCCCGGGTTATCTGTGAGTATGTCTCCCCCTCCACGCTCCGTGTTTCGGGGCAAGGATGATGACCTTCACTGTTGTACCCCCGGCCCTGGGCCCGGGGTGTGGCATGTATGGTCTGGTGTTCCATCAAGGTCTGCAGAATGAATGAATGAATGAGTGGAATACTCACACAGCATCAGGATCACCTTCTGTAGCTCCCCCTGCTTCACTGACAGGTACAGCTGTCGGGGGTGGAAACGGAGTTTCTTCCGCCTGCCATGGTGAGGGAGAGGGGTAGGTGTCTCAGAAAGGGAATCCACCTTTCAGCCCCAGCCCTCATCGCCATGCCTGAGAGCCACCCCTCATTCACCTCTCTGACTCCTGGATGACCAGGGCCTTCTCCAGGGCCTCGCGGCCTGGACCCGGTGGCAGCCCCACGGCTGAGAGGCAGCCCCCATTGGGAAGGGTCAGGGAGGGCCCTGAGCTGTCGATGGTGTCGGCCAGAGGGTCGCAGGGTGGGCGCCGGGGCTCCCCATGCCCTCGCATCCGGGCACTGTGGGAGAAGGTGCTGATGTGTACCAGCAGTGGTGTTGGGCAGGGAACAGATAGTTGGGAATGGGAAGGCCAGTACCTGGGCTGGGAAGTGTCTGCTCTCCCAGGGGCATCCTGAGCCAGGGGTGGAGGGGCAGGGGCTGCAGTGCCAGCTGGTGGGGTCACCCCATCCCCCCGGGGGATGGTCACCTCCTGGGCCTCAGATGCATCCTCCCCACAGTGGGGACAGAAGACCATGCCGTTCAGCTGGGACACACAGGCCTTGTGGAAGCGGTGGGCCACACGGAAGTCAGGGTGGCACTCTAGGAAGGTGCCCTGGAAGACAAGGCATTCAGGCTCCGGGAGACCCCTCCCCCACGGGGCACGCAGCCTGTCCAGCCCACTGGTTACTCACCGCTGTACAAAAGTAGCCACAGCCGGGGCAGCAGTGGTGTTTGACCATGCGGGCACGGTGGGTCTCACAGAGCACCATCAGTGCCACGCGGCTTGATGGCCTCATCGTCTCCCGCTTGAGGATGGCAGCATTGCAGCCCGACAGCTGTGGCAGTGTGAACGGGCAGGAAGAGGGTGAGGCTGGGGCCTGGGGCTGGGTCCCCCCCACTGCCGGCACCTCTCCTATCAGCTCACAGGCCCACCTCTCCATCCACACTCTCTGTGGCCATGCACTTGTGCCCAGCTCTCTCGCTGATGCGGTCAATCTTGGGAGCCTCCATGCGGCAGCTGCAGAGGGGCAACTCCTCAAACCCCCGTTCCGTCTCTAGTGAAGACGTGTCATTGGATATCCCTTGGATGGAGGGAAAAGGGAGCTGAGCGAGGCCATCCCCATCACCCATGGGGACCCCTGGTGGGGCCTCTCACCCCCGCCCTGCCTTTCCCTCATGCTCTAGAACCCCTAAAGCCTGGCCATGGAAGGACAGACACCTGGGCTCCAGTGGGGTCCTCCTCCTCCCGGTTCCCCCCAGCCCAGAGGCTGCCCCCTAGTGGTTCGCCATCCCAGCAATTGGCAATTACCAGCGTGGTTGGGGGAGAGGGTCCCCTCGCTGGGCAGCTCCAGGGACCCCAGAGGGACCTCCATGTACTCACTAGGGCCTGAGGAGCCCACACCATTCACTCCTGACATAGAGACAGAGAGAGTGAGAGCACGAGCTCATAGGTGCCTGGACACATGGGTACATGCGTGAGTACATGCGTGAGCGTGTGTTTGTGCATGCTCTCTGGGGGCTGGGAGAGGGGCTGGAGGAGCAGACCCAGAAGCTGAGGAGCCTCCTCACCTCGTGGCTCCTTGGCCCGGGGAGGCTCGCGCTTCCGCCGTTTCCTAGACGGCTTTACCCACGGGCTGTCCTTCCGCCACTTCTTCTTGGCTTTGCGCCGGCCACTGGAGCCACTCTGGGATGGAGGAAGAGTTAGAGAGCCTGGGACCCAGCCCACGACCTCTCCTCCCCTCTGAGGACTCAGACCTCTGGCCCCAATCCCAGCGTCCCCCCTGCTCCACAGGATGCCCGCTGTGAGCCCTTACCCGGTCGGACTGATTGCCTGATTCCTCGTCTTCCTCTTCTTCTTCTTCTTCTTCCTCTTCCTCCTCCTCTTCTTCTTCCTCCTCCTCCTCTTCCTCTTCTTCCTCACTCAGTTGTTCAGCCAAAGCTTCAACCTCAGACTGGGAGAGAGGCAAGGCAGGGCTGGGGAGACAGCAACCTCCAGCCCATAGCCCTCTCTTGCAGGTAACTTGAGAAAGAGACAGGGTGGGACTTATCCAACCCCAAAGACTAAGGCAGTGAAGCTGGAGAAAGAGCTACTACTACTGTCCCAGGATGGCTCCTTGGAGGAGGTGAGCATGGACGGGAAAAGAAAGTGAGCTGAATGTTAGACAGCTGTGAAGAACTCACAACAATGTGTGTGAATCTTGGGAACATATTAAGCAAAAAAAAAAAAAAAAAAAAAAGAAAAAGTTCAGAAAACAAGCACATAGTTTAAGTCTTGAAGTTCACATGTAAGCAAGACTACCCATGGCCACTCCAAACACTAGATGAAAACCTAATGATAAACTTTATAACGAGGATGAGGTTGACATCCCATAAATTCTTTTTTTAAAAAAATATTTTATTTATTTATTCATGAGAGACACAGAGAGAGAGGCAGAGACATAGGCAGAAAGAGAAGCAGGCTCCATGCAGGGAGCCCAATGTGGGACTCGATCCCGGGACTCCAGGATCACACCCTGAGCCAAAGGCAGACGCTCAACCGCTGAGCCACCCAGGCGTCCCGACATCCCATAAATTCACTGACCAATCTCAAACATGACTAATACAAAGACAAGATGTCCTGTGCCTCCCGATATGACACAACAGGAAGTATGCACACCAGCTATCAAATCCTCTCACCATTAAAAAAAATAAAAACCCCAAATCACCCGAAGCCGATCATACTTTTAGATCTCGTTTACATGAAATATCGGGCAGAGAGGACATTTAGTCCTCACCCAATCAGTGAATTCCTAAACATGAGGAATTCTGTATCACAAGTGACCTGGTTTCTTCAACAAATAAATGGCAAAAAAAAAAAACTTTTTCAAAACCAAGGGCATCCATAAATCAAGAGAGACCTAAGGCAAATGTCAATCAAACGAATATATGGAGCCCATCTGACAAACAGTGACACCTGGGTGGTTTAGCGGTTGAGCGGCTGCCTTCGGCTCAGGGCATGATCCTGGATCTGGGGATGGAGTCCCGCATGGGGCTCCCTGCATGGAGCCTGCTTCTCCCTCTGCCTGTATCTCTGCCTCTCTTTCTGTGTCTCTCATGAATATATAAATAAAATCTTAGAAAAGAAAATCTGACAAACAAAAACCTGTTTATGAAACCACCAAGGCATATTATGAACCCTAGTAGCAAGGTGATGGTGTTAGGGAGTCACATTTTTCAGATTGTGAACAGTGAAGCAGTGATATTAAAGCATAGGAAGAGGTCTCACATTTAAAGATACAAATGGAAACATTTCCAGATAAAATAATGTGATGGCTACTTTAAAACAGGGAGGTGGGCCGGTTGGTGGAGGAAGAGCTGGATCAAGAGCCACTGTGTCCTGAAAATTGTGGGAGCAGGGTGAGGCTCCATGAGGGCTCACCATTTACTCTTTTGTGCATATCTGAAATTTTCCCTGACATGTTAAACAAAGTGCACGTCAGGAAGACCGCATTATGTCACATAGGTAAATACAAACATATGAGATAAAGTCAAACTAAGAACAAAAGAATAAACAGACAAACCACAGATAAACAACAAAATGGGGGCAGCCCTGGTAGCTCAGCGGTTAGCGCCACCTTTGGCCCAGGGCATGATCCTGGAGATCCGGGATTGAGTCCACATTGGGCTCCTGCGTGGAGCCTGCTTCTCCCTCTACCTGTGTCTCTGCCTCTCTCTGTGTGTGTCTCTCACAAATAAATAAATTAAATCTTAAAAACAAAACAAAACAAAAACCCCAAACCAAAATGGGATGCTAAACGCAAAGTCTTTTTTTTTTAACTTTTTTTTTTTTAATTGATTTATAATAGTCACACAGAGAGAGAGATAGAGGCAGAGACATAGGCAGAGGGAGGAGAAGCAGAAGCAGGCTCCATGCACCAGGAGCCCGACGTGGGATTTGATCCCGGGTCTCCAGGATCGCGCCCTGGGCCAAAGGCAGGCGCCAAACCGCTGCGCCACCCAGGGATCCCAGCTAAACGCAAAGTCTACCACAATGGAGAGGGGCAAGGGGCCCGGCTGGGGTGGAACACACAAGGGGAGGAAGTTACAGAGAGGATGGGATGGTGAATTAGGGGGTGTCACAAGGTAAAAAGGAAAGAGAGACAAAGGGGGTGGGTGGGCGGGAAAGACTGGAGAGTGAGCCTTGGCAGAGAGGTAGGCTGGCTCCTTCTCACCTTGCTGTCAGAGTCCACGCGCTCATCCACAGAGTAGGAGTCGTAGTAGAGGCTGAAGTCATCCCCCACTACTGTCTCCCACTCCTCCAGGGACCCTGGGTCCCCTTTCTCCATGGTCACTTCTCCTGAACCCCGTGCAGAACCCAACTCCTCCGACTAGGAAAAGATCAGAAAAATGGAAGCTGCTGGTACTTCCCCTCCCAACCATTTCCCTTGAGGGCAGGATGCAGCCCCCCCAGGTGGAGAGGCCTTGTCTTCAGCCTCTTTAGGCTCACCAGGCCACCTCCAGAGTTCAGCTTCCTCCTTTTGGCCACATCTGGAAGGAGAGAGAGAAAGGAATAAGGCTGGTTCTTCCACCCTCCGGACAGGATTTATCAGGTGGCAGGTGGGTGGGGGGTGGGGGTGGTGCTGACCTGAGGTCATCTTCCCCAGCGAGTGCAAGTCATCACTCATGCGGAAATGCTGCACTTCAGGGGGCCGCTTCTCTGGGACGGGAGGCTAGCGGCAGAGAGGGAGCACACTTTAGGGTCAGGGAGCATCTGCATTCAGTCAAGGGTGAGCCACACCCTCAAAAATGTCACCTGAAGCTCCAGTAAGCCAGAATGTGGCAATCACAAGAACTGTTGTCTTGTTGAGAAGAAGGGTATGAGGCACATTCCACACCTAACACTCACCTTTTCACTCACCCGAAGGAGCGGGCCCTCTTTACCCATTTTACAGATGAGGAAATAGGTTTGTGCCTTGCCCAAAGCTACCTAAACCATACCCAAACCCCCAAAAACACTGTCACAAAGATTCTGAAATTCTGGGGCTTTTTGTCCTTTCCCTCACCCTCCTTCCCTGTAGGGAGTCACAGTTAACCCTTAGAAGCCCTTTGAAAAAGGAAGCAGGGGGAGTTTCAAAGGGAGGGAAAAAGCTCCCTTGGGGCTTGCTTTGAGGTAGAAAGCAAGTTAGAAGTTCCTTAGTCATTATCATAAGAATAATTGGGACAATTAACTACAACATTAATCCTCTAACCTTTTTTTATTATTTTATTTTTAAAGATTTTACTTATTTATTCATGAGAGACAAAAAGAGGCAGCAACAGAGGCAGAGAAGCAGGCTCCATGATGTGGGACTAGATCCAGGATCATGACCTGAGCCAGATGCTTAAACCACTGAGCCACCCAAGTGCCCCTCTAACCTTTTTTACAACTCCCCTCTCCCCAAACTTGTCTGTTCAGATCAAGCCCAGCCCAGAATCTGACACACAGTAGCTCCTAGGTAAGTATGACAAGCCCTGAAGGGATGAGAAACAGTCTGAAGCTAAACTGTAAAAAAAAAAAAAAAAAAAAAAAAAAAACAGTCCACAAGGGGTACACAGTGGGTTACCTGGGTCTCCCCACCTCCACCCCTCCCCCTCATTCTCACCTGCCCATTTCCTGGTTTGGACATGGTTTTTCTGGCTCGGTGGACCTTGGGCTGCCCCTCTGGGCTGGGTGTGGCTGCAGGGGGTTCAGGCCCCGCTGCTGCCCCCTGGGCTCCTGGCATACTCAGCAGCCGCATAGCCAAACTCTGGACTGAGGGGGGTGATTTTGCTGCCCCTGTCATTGACATCTTGGCGCGGCTGGGACAGGCACCCCCCTTGCTGGGGGAAGAGGGGAATGACTTTGTGGCATGGCCTGGAAGACAAATAGGCAGACAGAAACAAGGTAAGAGGAAAGGTAATCAGAGGATACCCCCCCTCACTGCCCCCCAGGCCCCTGACTCCCCAGCCTCTCACCCAGCAGGATTCGTCCCCCGTGGAGGTCCCCATCTCCCTCCAGATTCTCAGGTTCATCCCCAATGAGCGGTGTGGCTCCTAGGGGGGTGTCAGCCCCCTCATCACCCACGGTGACGGTGACAGAGGCTGGGGATGAGGGGCCAGCCGGCTCCAGGGAGTCAGGGCTGGCCTTGGGCAGGGTCTCCTCACCACGAGGGGTGTCCCCCAAAGAGCCGTGAACTGTAAGGGGAAAGAAAAAGTTCAGGGCTAAGGTCTCGGGGAATCCTGTGTTGGGGGAGGTGAAGGTCCAGCTGGGCCTGTTCAGCCGCACTCACCTCTCTCAGAGGCTCCTCTGGGCTCCTTCTCCAGCACCAGCGCCCCCATCTCAGCAGGGGCCTCCCCCTGGCAGGGGACACAAGGTATAGGAGGGCTGGTCAGCCCGCTAGGAAGTTGGGGAGCCCAGGACGCCTGGGCTCTGGGAAGAGAGAGTAGGCTCCGGGGCCTACCTCTTCCTCGATGGGGGCCCCCCCGTCCGCGGCCTCGGCTGCCCTGGGGGGCCGCACGACCCCTCCCCCGGGCCCGCATCAGCCCCCTCCCTCTCGGCAGACCCCGCATCTCTGGGGCCTGGAAAAGAGGAGGGGGAGGGGGCGGGGCCTCTGCGCCCCGGCCCCGCCCCCTCCTCCCGGCTGCACGCGCCGCTCCCCCTTTGTCCCCCAGGCCGCGGGGACCCCGGGCACCAACCCCTCCAGCGCCCGCCGCTCCCCAGCCCGGCGGACGGCCCCTCGTGCCCCTCGCGCGCGCTCCTGGGGCCCCGGCTCCCGCTGCCCACTCGGGGGCAGCCGGCGGCTGCACGCGCGCCTCCGTGCCCACTCCCCCCACCTCCCACCCCCTGGTCCCCTCATCCGCCCCCGGTGCTGGCCCTCCGGATTGCTGTAGGTCTCGTCCGGGCCCCCCGGCCCCGTTGCACCCCCGGAGCATTGCACGGGCGCGCGCTTCCCCCGGGCGCGCGCGCGGGCATGCACCCGCCTCTCCCCCTCCCCTTCCGCACCTCGGCGGCCGCCGCCGCTGCAGCTCCCGCCGCCGCCGCCATCGCCGCTTGCGCGGGGGGCCGAGCCGGCGCGCGGCCGCCCCGGGTCACGTGGGCGGGGAGGGGGGGCGAGGAGGGGCCTTAAAGGAGCCACGGCGCGCTTTCTGGCCATTTCCCCCCATGCCGGGAGCGGCCTCGGCGGTGGCAGCGGCCGCCCTAAGCTGGGGGCCTCCGGGGGCGCGTTCCCGCCGCTGCAGGCGTCGGCTGCGCGGGGAGCCGAAGGCGAGGCACGCCTGGCCCGGGGTGGCTCCTCCGCCCCCCGCCTGTCTGTAGGTAGCGAGAGCGGTGTCTGAGCCTCCCGGCCCGCGGCAACTTCCCCCGCCTCGGTGCGTTCTAGTTTCTGGGTCTCCAGATCGCCAGTGTCGGCCTCGCTTCTCCCCCGGGCAGGAAGGGGGCAGCGGGAACGCACGGAGGACACCTGTGCTCTCGACTGCTTGGTACCGGCGGGAGCAGCGTCCTCTCCTGAACCCGGGGCTCAGGGTCCCTTCTGTTTGAGCCGGTATGTTAAGGCACCAAGTGCACCGGGGACCTGAGTAACCCCCAGAGGCTCCACAGTCATCACCGCCTGCTGAGTATACTATACTAAGGAGCCTTTTTTTTTTTTTTTTGGTCACAAACCTAGGCATTCCGTGGGTCATAAGCCCAGTTGACAGAGGAAGTATGAATGATATTACACCGAGATAAAAACCTTGATAGCATTATTTAGGGTACCATCCCTTTGGGTATTATATTCTGGTCAAAGTTTGGGAAAAACCCTGTAAGATCTCACACGCAGTATTTGATAGAAGCCCGTGGTTTGGCTCCAGGGCACCTGAGGCCAATTCAAGGCCTTCTGGGAACTGTAGTTCTCTGGTTAAGAACTATTCAGAGCTTTGTGGGACTTGTAGTCTTCCCCATGCCCTAATCCAAACATTTTTTTTTTTTTTTTGGCTTTCCCAGGACATGAACCCTTTTTTCAGAACATAAATGCCCAAACATAGGCTCCTGCTTAAAATTTTGGTGGGTATAATGATCACCTTTATAGTTCATCCCTAGCACTGATACCAAACTCCGTGATAGATGGGCAAGTCGTGAGTTATCACCACTACCAATCGTGGAAGAGAAGTGTGAGATATCTGCCAGGTGCTGAGGTTGCAGAACTGGGAGGGTCCCCAGCCAGAGAAGCACACTTGTCACAGTCCCTTGGTCTTGTCAAGTCTCCTCCAGGCATAGGACCTCTGCATGAGCTGTGCTGAGCAGTGAGCAAACAGCATGAAAGGGAGAGGCTGTCCAGGGTGGGACGGTCATACACACGCAGTTGCCAAACAGAGTATAAAGAAAAAAAAAGTTTGATTTTTTTTTAAATTTATTTTGTGGAAAACAAAAGCAGAAAAACTAAAACCCCAAACTCCAGAAAAAATCCTAAAAAATACGTTTTGTTTTCTTAAAAAATACTGTATAAGTCTCTACTCCTCTCCCTCCCCCCAACAGCCCTCCTTGTATCCTTTCATCTAAGTGCCCTACCCCCCACCCCTGCCGCTATTCATCCTTCTTGTTATTGTCCCCACTCTTCCATATCTACCCAGGATGCTCACCCCCAAGTTCTCTTACCTGGCACCTGACATGGTCCTTCCTATTGCTTTGGTGAGCCTTTACCCACAGTCCCATTCCCCCAGCATGCAAGAACTGTCTCCCACTTCCTTTTCTGGGATTCAATAATCCTTTCCCCCTACCACTCCCTCTCCCAAGGATCTATTCTATGCAGGAGCAAGTAAGCTGCCTCCTGCCAAATTCCCTCCCAATTCCCACCCCCACCCCCCATCTCAAGAAATATTAGACCCTCTCCCTGGGCAGCTTTAACCAGGAATAAATCATCTTCCTCTTTTTTTTCCCCCTTCTCATTCTATAAGACCCTTTCCCTCCCTCCACATATCCATGCACCTCTAAGAGAAGAAAATTTTTCTCTGGGAGCCCATATTGCCTTGGCCTTCTCAAAGAACCCTCTCTCATTCTTTTTTTTTTTTCTGAAAAGGCAGGGTCTTCTGTCCAAGGAATCTTCGGCCCCTCTCTCAGGATGTGTCTGCTCGGGTTCCCCAGCGTACCTGCCTGTTCCCAACCCTCCCATCCCCTATTCTGTTCTCCTGGGCCAGGGAGCTCCCTTCACACTCAGCCCAGGGACCCCCCCACCCCACGCCGCTGGGCCTTGGAGCCTGCTCTGCTAGCTCTAGCGGATGAGGACATTGATCTCCGCCACGCTGGCCTCCAGCACGTTCTCTGCCGTGGTCTTGCCATGCTGCTCCTTGAGGTGCCGCCTAATGGCAGGCTTGTGAGCGAAGCGCACGTCGCAGTAGGAGCAGCGGTAGGGCCTGGCTCCAGAGTGCAGGTTGAGGTGGTCGTGCAGTGTGGACTTCTGCGTGAAGCACTTGCCGCAGATGCCACACGAGTGCGACTTGACGCCGCGGTGCACGTTCATGTGGCGGTTGAGGTTGCTGCTGTGGTTGAACTGCTTGCCGCAGCGCGGGCACATGAAGATGAAGTGCTGCGCCCGCATGTGGAAGACCAGCTTCTCCACACCCTGGAATACTTCAGGGCACTTGGTGCACTTGATGTTTTTTAGGGGGTTTCCACTGGAAAAGCCCCCAGGCAGGGGTCCCCGGCTGCCCCCTGCCCCCAGGCTGCCCCCCGCCCCCCGGGCAGCCATGGCCACCGCTGCTGCCTCCACCAGGCCTGAGGTGGCCCCCACGCTGGCCCGGCCTCCAGGGATCAACAGCAAACCCTCCCCCTCTGCGTCCTCTGAGAGGCTATAGCAGGCTTTCACTACACCCTGCTGTGGGGCCACAGTGCTGGGGGGCACGCTGCTCTGGGTCAGCTCTCCCAGGTGGCCGCCCACGGAGCCGCTGATGCTCAGGCCTCCTCCCAGACCTCCAGGAGGTTTGAGCCGGTGGGCCACCTCTAGGGCCGACTCCACCTTGACGATGCAGATGTCAGACACGTCCTCGTCCTCATCCTCATCTTCTTCCTCGGCCTTCAGCTCCAGGTCCTCATCCAGAGGGAACTCCAGTTTCACAGGCCTCAGGAGTGGAGGGGGCAGAGGGGGTGGGGGTGGAGGCTTGGGGGCTGGCTTTGGGGTCCTGGCAGGAGGGAGGAGGGATTTGGTGGCACTAACGCTGCTCACAAGGCTGGCATCACTGATCCCGTCCTCTTTGAGGCCTATTTTGGGCTCAATGAACTGGCTGAGGGCGTTCCTGCATTTCTCCACCACGTGCTCCATCTGCAGGTAGGAGGCAGCCGTCAGGTAGTTGACGATGTCCCTGACAGCGAATTCCAGCGCACCGGTGTAACAGGAGAGGAGCAGGTCCGCCACGATGCGCGCACTGTGCATCAGTGAGACCTGCAGCTCGGAACTGGGGTTCAGCAGGAACTGGTCCCTCAGGAAAGGCGAACACGCGGCCAGGATGACCTTGTGGCCACGGAACTTGAGGCTGTCGGCCACAATGGTCACGTCGCAAAACCGCTCCTCTGCGCGGAGCTGGTTCATGTTCCGCAGGGTAGCGGCCTCGTGGCCGGGCAGCTGGAAGCGCAGGACTTCCACCCCAGAGGCCATTGTGGCAGGGGTGGGCAACCCTGGTTGGGAAGGAAACCGGTCAGAGACAAAGGTCTCTGGCTCTCCTAGGCCAGGGCTCCGGGCCCCTCGCCCCCATTCTTGCCCAGCCTCCCAGCTTCAGATCTCCCAGTCTTCAGGCCTCTTCCTCAGTTTCCCCAGTCCCTGGGGAAGCGCTCGGGCCTCCGAGGACGGAGGCGTGGTTCCCGGGGGCGGGGCAGCGGCGTCCACACCGCCCCCCCCCCCCACGCCCGCCCGGACCGGGCTAGCCCGCGCACCCACGGGGAAGGTAGGAGAAACCGGGGGCAGAGGCCTGGGGCTCGGGGGGGCCCCGGGGTGGCCCGGGTGCAGCCTCTTCTCACCCCGCCCCCTTTCCCCGCTGCTTCATTCCTCCGCCCCCCCTTTGCACGTTTGCACGCGCCTTTCACGTCCTCCCCCAGCCGCCTGCACGCTCCGTGCACGCCCCCCCCCACGTTCAGAGCTCCGTGGCACGCCCCCCCCAGCCCACGACCCTGAGTGCACGCGCCTCTCACCTGGCCCGGTTCCGCGCGCTGTTTTTCCCCCCCTATCTCCCCCACCCCCCCCGGGGTTGGCGGCGCCCCCGAACACGGGCAGGGCCCGGGCAGCGCGCAGGCGCGGGGGTGCACGAGGCGCGCGCGCGGGGCCAACTCCGCGTGGGCGCAGGGAGGGAGGGGCGGGGGCGGCTCGCGCGGTGTGTTCCAGGCCCCGCGCGCCTCGGCGTCGGCGAGAACTCAGGGAGGAGGAAGAGGGGAGGGAATTAAAGGAGCAGGATTCCCCCCTTCCCGACCCCCCTTTCTTCCCCGGCCCCCCCACACGGTTAAAGGGCCGGACGGCCTGGCCTCCCCTTTGGCCGATATTATTTGTCCGCCAGAGCGGAAATACGTTCCACACCCCCTTTCCCGCTCCCCCTCCTCTGTGCCTCCGGGCCTCGCGGCCCATCTGCGCGTGCGTGCCAAGTGCCGCGCGGAGCCCGCTGGCTCGGCCCGCCCCCCGTTCCCGGCGGCCCGCGGCGCGCGCCCCCGCCCGCGCTCCCCTGCTGCCACCTGCTCGCGCGGCTGGTGCGCCCTGGTCCCGCGGTGCCGGCGGGAGAGGCTGCGCCGCCCCTCCCGGGGACCCAGGCAGCCCGCGGTGGTCGCTGCTGGCCACGGGCGCATCCTCGGCGGAGGATGCTCACAGCCCTTCCTGCCACACTTGAAGACTTTTTCAACTCCTAGGAAGCTAGTGACCACCCAGCCTTCCTGGCCTAAAAGAAGTTTTAACTTGCTGCAGAAGCACTACAGTGCCTTCCACTTACCTCTTTCTCAAAGTTGTGTAACATCACACCTCTCCGACCTTCCCCTCCATTCTCAGGATTGATCCCACTTCTTGCCAAATCAAACGTCCTCCAGTTGTATGCACTATCGATAACCTTGCCCATTTCCTCCCTACTGTACAATTAGCCCTGGTATTAATTCTTCTGATTATGCGATTATTTATATCAGTACGATTTTACCGTCTTTAATCTTTCTGACTGCAGCTGTTCCTCCTATTCCTGCTCCTCCATGGGCCTGGCAAGGTCAGAGCTGCACCGCCCTAAACAAAACGTCCTCCTCAACTCGGCACCCCTGCCTTCTCTTTCTGTCACTCCCAAAGTAACCTGCAGTCTCCACAGCTTCCTCCTGAAGCTCCCCCCCCCCCCATCCTAGTACACTCACTTCCAATCCATCCAAATCCAGGTGAAAAAGCCCCTGCTTCCCTTTGATTGGATTGGTTGGTTGTATACTCCAGGAGACCAGCTCATTTTTCTTACACATGGGTTTTGAGGAAACTGCTTGTTATATAATGGGTTCAATATTTGGTTCCCCCTAGATTGCAAACTTCTTGATTGAGGGAATTATGTCATGGGTTGTATTTTGCAAATAAAAGGCATGCAATAAATGATTTACTGCTGAAGTCATTCTCTTTCAGTGCAGCCAGCATCCACCCAGAAAAAGTTTGTTCCTGGCTGAAACTGAATTCCTGAACTCAAAGGAATGACCTTTGGTGGAAAGCCAGGGCAGTGTTTAGGTGGTGCTTGACTCCTTGCCTTTTGCCTTTACTCTGCTTTTTTATGCTTCCACCCAGTTCTCTTTATTCTAAAATGCCTCTTTATAGCAATCTCCTTTGTAGTCAGGCCATATAAATCTGAGAAAGAACTTTGGCTTTTGTGTCAGACACACCTGGCTCAAAGCCATATTCTATACATTTTTAAAAAAAGATTTATTGGGATCCCTGGGTGGCTCAGCGGTCTAGTGCCGCCTTCAGCCTAGGGCGTGATCCTGGAGACCCGGGATCAAGTCCCACGTCAGGCTCCCTGAATGGGGCCTGCTTCTCCCTCTGCCTCTCTCTCTCTCTCTCTCTCTCTTTCTCTCTGTCTCTGTCTCTCATGAATAAATAATAAAGTAAAATCTTAAAAAAAGATTTATATTTTATATAAAAGATTTATGTATTTTAGAGGGGGGAAGGGCAGAGAGAGAAGAGAAAGAATCTCAAGTGGACTCCCTGCTGAGCATGAAAACCCACCCAGGGCTTGATCTCAGGGGCTCCATCTCAGGACCCCTAGATCATGACCTGAGCTGAAATCAAGAGTCGGATGCTTAACCGACCGAGCCACCCAGGCACCCCCATATTCTATTACTTTTGAAAAGAGGGAAGTTCCTTAATTCTCTGAATCATAGCATCTTTGTTTTGAATTGGAGTCCCTGGTTTTTCACAAGGCTAATGTGAAGTTTAAGGCATACAGGAGGTGCTAGAACAGAGATAGCTCTCTTCCTTTAATTGGGAGGCAGATTACAAAATCTTCAAAAGAACTTTAACTGAAATTCCGTTTCCCTGTCTCATTTCTTCTTTCCCTCATTGCCAAACCTCTCAAAAGAGTAGTTCACTCCAGTGAAATCAGAGATACAAAAGCTGTCAAAGTAAGAACTGAAGTCTGTAAAGTTTTGTATCCTGTCACCTTCTTGCTACTTCTCCTTTCTGGGAGAGTGTGAATGGGACAGGGGGCCTAATCTCAGCTTGAAATTTAAGACAGGTGGTTCTTGGTGGCAAGTAGAGTTGAGAACTGATGAATCCTTCAAGTGCCAGGCCCGTCCAGCTACAGTTTCATGTGGAAATAAGCCATAGTGCACCAGGCTATCTTCTCCTGTACAGCCTGGTGAGGAGGTGTTTAGGGCTATTTTCCCACATAGCCCATGCAGGGGTATCTTGATCCTTGTCCCTTGGCCCCAGACTTCTGCCAATGTGAGATGAGGAAACCTCCTGTCCTTGGCTAGTGGTACCAAACTCCCTGGCATAGTGTCAAGGACAGTGGATTCAGGATTCTTAGTGGGCTTGAGAAATAAAATCTGACTATGGAGCAAGGAACAAGAGGAGACAGAAGGTCTAGGCTCTAGTTTAGGTTGGAGGCTGTCAACATCCCCGAGGTTTCAGTATTCTCTTCAAGAAAAGGAGGGATTGTCCTATGAAGTCTCTTTCAGTGCTGTGAGTCTTTAAAAGCCCAATCTGAAAAGAGATGTGTGCATTTTTGTGTCTATGTCTGGGAGAAGTGGTCAAGGACTAAGCTAGCTCATGGCTTAGAGTATCACTCCTGGTTCCTGGTGAATGCTAACAGTGGTCTAGATAATCCTAGACAGAAATGGTTACACATTTCTCTGAGACCTTCAAGGTAGTTTTGGCAGTGGGTGTACTTTTGCCATATGCTCAGCCTAGGCCAGAATAATTATATTCCGTGAACTACCAATAGGAAATATTGGACTTAGGGATGCCTGGGTGGCTCAGCCTCAGCGGTTGGGCATTTGCCTTCGGCTTTGGGAGTGATCCTGGGGTCCTGGGATCAAGTTCCGCATGGGGCTCCCTACATAGAGCCTGCTTCTCCCTCTGCCTATGTCTCTGCCTCTCTCTGTCTCTGTCTCTCATGAATGAATCAATCAATCAATAAAATATTTTTAAAAAAGGAAATATTGGATTTAAATCCACAGGCTGATAAAACTTTTCGTGTATTACAAGGTTTTGTTGTAAAACCTCCAACATCTCTTCCTTTCAGCACTGCCCTCACTGTAGGAACCCTGAGTCTGCTCTGCTGCTCCCTACCTCTCCTTGTTGCCCGAGCAACCAACTTCCAGGCCTGCCAGTGTCCATGCAAATGGACCTCATCCACACCCCTAATTAAAAAAAAATGTCCAGTTTATTTTATGTTTTCTTTTTTAAGATTTTATTTATTTATTCATAGAGATACAGAGAGAGGGGGAGAGGCAGAGACACAGGCAGAGGGAGAAGCAGGCTCCCAGATGCGGGAGCCCGATGCGGGACTTGATCCCGGGTCTCCAGGATCGCACCCTGGATTGAAGGCGATGCTAAACCACTGAGCCATCAGGGCTGCCTTTATTTTATGTTTTCTTAGAGTCACTTGCATGGTTCAGGATTCAAAAAGTGTATTTTATTAATCAGAAAGGGAATCAATACCAGGTGGGGATTACTTGCTTGCTTATCAAAAGAATGCATTTGATATTTATTTGGGAGAACATTTTTACCCTGGTGGGGGATGAGGACTCATAAACACGTGATCAAAAATATTTCTATCACCTTGGGAATTCTGGCCAATGAAATTGCTCAAGCAATAGCAGCTCAACAAAAAGCATTAGACTCTTTGGCCTGGATGATAGAATGGCCTTAGATTCTATTTTGCTGGAACAGGGAGGGATATATGCAAGGTAATTAACTCTTCCTGCTGCATTTACATTACTTATTCAGCTGAGGTAGAAACCCACCTAGACAGGTTCAAGCCACTTGGCTGCAACAAATTTCTGCCAAAGTCCTGTGAACAGAATTGGGATTGGTTTTCTGGTCTGTTTTCTTGGATTCCTCAAGGGATTTGATCAGCACTCTGGGCATTAACCCAAGTGGGAGATCTATCTGCTCTTTTTATGATGTACCTACTCACACATGTGGCATGAGATGCTGCTTGAAGGCAGCAAAAGCAGGAACTAACTTGATGGTTCTCCAAAGCTTTGAAGTTAGGCCAGGTGCCAGAGGACTCACAGTTAGGAGCAAACCAGTTCCATTCCTCTAATCCTGATCTTCGCCCCTCTTCAGCCAGAAGTAGCTAGAGCAGTGGTCATCCCTCAAGACTCAGGAGTGACTAGAAACAAGTGGGGGGAGGGGAGCTGAAACCTGGTGTGCAAACTCCTGCAGAGCCCACAGCTGCCTCTGGCCAGTCTTGTAGCCCTTAGTTACTGTTAAAGAAACCTGTAAAATTGTCTCAGGAAATAACATTATGTTGCCTCCTGAAAAGTCTGTGGGATGCTATTCTGCTTGAGATGACAAACATAATGTGCCATTTTTGCAAGAAAATAATGATAATAGTTTGCAGCTTAGTAATAGTCACAGGATGTAAAATGTCTGCCTTTTAGAGATGACATCATGAAACACAATCTGCTGAGAATGTTTTGCAGTTCCCGGCTCCTAAAGAGGAACAGCCAGGCCCCTGCAGCAGACGACCACCTCTCTACAATCACACCAAAACCATACCAGGAGATGCCAAATGAGAGAAGAGGATCAAGAAAGGAAGTATTACAGTAGGTCCAATCCCTAATCAATCAGCATGATCCAAGAGCCTGAGACCCTAATCCTGAATTTTCACCCTTTATTTTATTTTTATTTTTGTTTACTTATTTTTTTAAGATTTTAAGATTTTTAAGAGAGAGAGCACTAACTGGGGTGGGAGGGGCAAAGGGAGAGGGAGAAGCAGGCTCCCCCTTGAACAGGGAGCCCAACTCAGGCTTGATCCCAGGACCCTGGGATCATGACCCAAGCCAAAGGCAGATGCTTAACCAACTGAGCCACCCAGGCGCCCCTGGATTTTCACCCTGTAAAAACCCCTGCTTGCAAGCCAATGGGGAGTATAGGACTGTGAGCATTAGTTCTTCATTCTCCTGGGTGATGTGACACCAATAAATAGCCTATTTTTCCTCACCCCAAAAACAAAACCAAAAAGCCAAAAGTAACTAAAGCAACCCCCCCTACCGCCGTGCCAGACAACCAACCAACTAAACAAAATCAAAATCCAAACCTCCAAACCCACAAAATTAGAAAAATGTAAAAGGGTACACACTGAAAGTTCTCTTGCCAACCCCCACCCAGTTCCCCTTCCCTCCAGCAACCAATATTAACGGTTTCTTCAAAGCTTCTTGACATTCAAAACTTTTAGTTTGACTTCATTTCATCCACCTCTTTCCTGAGATCACCCCCTGCTGATTGACAGCATCTGGAACTGTGTCCTTTCTGAAATTTGAAATGCCAGAGCCCCATTCCCTCAGTGACCCTCAGATCTCTCTCTCCTGGGAGGCAGCAAGCATCCCTGCCCCAGGTCCCAGGGAGACCTCCAGGCATCCTGTCTTCCCCTCTCTTCCTGTCCACCTGGGTACCACTCTCAGCTGCTCTGACCTAGCAGCATCCTTTACCTGGGTTCTCTGTGCACCAAGGAGAGCCCCTCGGCCCACCACGCTGTGCTGCACACCTGCCCCCTCTCTTGAGTACCCCTACCCTTCTTCTGATCGCCTGCTCTCAGCAGCCCAGAGAGCCCTCCTTCACACCCCAGATATCCCTTTCTTTACTCATCCTTATCTCCCTTTCCTTAATTTCAGAACTTGTTGAAAGTCCATCCTTCTTCCTACATCCCATTCTTCTTCTTCTTTTTTTTTTTTTTTTAAGATTTTATTTATTTATTTGTGAGAGACACACAGAGAGAGGCAGAAATATAGGCAGAGGGAGAAGCAGGCTCCATATAGGGAGCCCAATGTAGGACTCAATCCCGGGACTCCGGGATCATGACCTGAGCCAAAGGCAAATTCTCAACCACTGAGCCACCCAGCTGTTCCCTACATTCCCATTCCCCCCCCCCCTTTTTTTAAGATTTATTTATTTATTCATGAGAGACACAGAGAGAGGCAGAAATATAGGCAGAGGGGGAGAAGCAGGCTCCCAGCGAGGAGTCTGATGTGGGACTCGATCCCAGATCCCCGGCTCACGCCCTGAGCCAAAGGCAGATGCTCAACTGCTGAGCCACCCAGGCTTCCCTACATTCCCATTCTTTTTTTTTTTTTTTTTTAAGATTTTACTTTATTTATTCATGAGAGACACATACACAGAGAGGCAGAGACATGGGCAGAGGGAGAGGCAGGCTCCATGCAGGGAGCTCGATGTGGGACTCGATCCCGGGATCCTGGGATCACAACCTGAGTCGAAGGCAGGTGCTGAACCACTGAGCCACCCAGGCGTCTCACCCTTTCTATTATTGAGGTGAAATTGACAACATAAAATGAACCATTTTGAAGTGAACAATTCAGCAGCATTTAGTACGTTCACAATGTTGTGCAGCCACCACCTCTGTCTACTTCTGTCTCGTTCCAAAACATTTTCATCACCCCAGAAGGAGCCCTCTCCCTGTTAAATTGTTGCTTCCCTCCTCCCTCTGGCTCTCAGCAGCCACCAGTAAGTGTTCTGTTTCTCTGGAATGATCTGTCCTGGATGTTTTGTATAAATGGTATCACACACTATATGGCCCTGTGTCTGGTTGCATTCATGTGCCGTAATGCCTTTGAGGTTCATCCATGCCATAGCGTGTATCAGTAGTCTGTTCCTTTTTACGGGCAACTGATATTCCGGTGTATGGATATACCACAGCTGTTTTTTTCATTCCTCTTGTTGATGGACGTTTGGGCCCTTTCCACCTTCTGATGATTGCGAATAGTGCTGCTATGCACATGTCTTTGTTGAGAACCTGTTTTTAATTTTTTGGGGGGTATTTACCTAGGAGTTGAATTCTGGGTAATATGGTAGTTCTATATGTAACTTTTGAGGAACCACCAAACAGTTTTCCACGGCTGCTGAGCCATTTTATATTCCTACCAGCACATTTCTCCACATCCTAGGTCTCACTTATTTTCTATATATATGCATTTTAAGCCATCCTTGTGGGTATGAAGTGGTATCTCATTGTGGTTTTTATTTGCATTTCCCTAATGACTAATGATGTTGAGTATCTTTTCATGTGGTTATCGGTGCCACTTGTATACCTTCTCTGAGAACTATCAATTCAAGTCCTTTGACCATTTTTTAAAAAGATTTTATTTATTTATTCATGAGAGACATACACATTCAGAGAGGGGGGGGAGTGGGGTGGGGCAGAGACACAGGCAGAGGGAGAAGCAGGCTCCATGCAGGGAGCCCCATGTGAAATTTGATTCTGGGACTTCAGGATCACGCCCTGGGCCAAAGGCAGGTGCTAAACTGCTGAGCTACCCAGGGATCCCTCCTTTGACCATTTTTAAATTGAGTTGTTTGCCTCTTTGTTGTTGAATTGTAAGAGTTATTTATATATTTTGGATACTAGATCCTTATAAGATAGGCAATTTACAAATATTTTCTCCATTCTATAGGTTGTCTTTTTCACTTTCTTGATAAAATGTCTTTAGATTGGGACACCTGGCTGGCTCAGATTGCAGAGTGTGCGACTCTTGATCTTGGGGTTGTGAGTTCAAGCTGTGTGTTGGATGTAGAGCTTACAAAAAGAAAGGTAATAAAGTCTTTAGGTGTACAAATATTTTAAATTTTGGTGATGTCTAATTTATCTATTTTTTTCTTTTGTTGTTTGTGCTTTTGGTGTCCATATCTAAGAAACCATCCCCAAGGGATGACTGCGCCTGGCAGGCTCAGTCAGAAGTGTGTGTGATTCTTTATCTAAGGGCCATGAGTTCAAGCTCCACATTGGGTGTGGAGATTACTAGAAAAATAAACAAACAAACAAAAAATGACCAAATCCAAGGTTGTGAAGATTTACTCTTATGTTTCCTTCCAACCATTTTACAGCTTAAGCTCATATAGTTAGGTTGTTGAACCATTTTGAGTTAATTTTTGTATATAGTGTGAGGTAGGGATTTTATTTTTTTTCTTTTGCATCTGGATATCCAGTTTTTCCAGCACCATTTATTGAAGAAACCAGCTGATTGAGTTTTGATAAGTCACTGTGTTTTGGTATATAGTTTCAAAGAATTTATTGACATTGCTATGACAAACCTTCTTCCATTTACATCTACATATTTATGGGAACAAAATTTTTGGTTCTTACATCTACAAAAATGAAAAATAGGAATAGAATTCATACTGAATCCTAATTCTAGCAATAAATAACATTCACCCATAAATACATGAACTAATTGAAAAGAAAGTGACCTAACCATCTTATTTAGAATTGTACTTCTTTTTAAGAAAAATATTACAGGGACGCCTGGGTGGCTCAGTGGTTGAGCGCCTCCCTTTGGTCACATCCTGGGCTGAAGGGGGCACTAAACCGCTGGGCCACCGGGGCTGCCCTAAAAATTTATTTATTCATGACAGAGAGAAAGAGAGGCAGAGACAGAAGCAGGCTCTACACAAGGAGCTTGATGTGGGATTTGATCCCGCAACTCCGGGATCATGCCCTGAGCCGAAGGCAGACGCTCAACCGCTAAGCCACTGGGGCATCACTCAATTCTTTTTTTTAAAGTAGGCTCCCTGCCCAGCGTGGAGCCCAATATGGGGCTTAAACTCATGTGACCCTGAGATCAAGACCTGAGCTGAGATGAAGAATCCGATGTTTAATGAACTAAGCCACCAGGGTACATCTAAAAATTCAATTTTTAAAAAAGTTTATTTATTTTAAGTAAACCTATACCCAGTGTGGGACTTGAACCCACAGCCTCAAGATCAAGACTTGCTTGCTCTCCCAACCAAGCCAGCCAGGTACCCATAAAATTCAATTTTAATCTATATACATATTTTCGTTGCAGAGAATAGAAGACTTTCAAACATAAGCCATATTTTATCGAGATAACATTTTGGTGGGTAGAAAGGGAAAATATGAATTCAGAAGAAATGGAACATGTCAAGTTTCTGACTTTTTCTGTTTTGTTTTGTTTTTTAAAATATTTTATTTATTTATTCATGAGAGACAGAGGCAGAGACACAGGCAGAGGGAGAAGCAGGCTCCATGCAGGGAGCCCGACGTGGGACTTGATCCCGGGACTCCAGGATCACGCCCTGGGCCAGAGGCAAGCGCCAAACCACTGAGCCACCCAGGGATCCCCAAGTTTCTGACTGTTACAGAAGAGAGTGGTCATGGGCTTTTTAATGAATCAGAGAGGGTGTCGTTAAGAGTGAAATACCACTTTTTAAAAAGGTCAGTGTTGGGGACCTGGGTGGCTCAGTGGTTGAGCATCTGCCTTCAGCTCAGGTTGTGATCCCCGGTTCCTGAGATCGAGTTCTGCCTCAGGCTTCCTGCAGGGAGCCTGCTTCTCCCTCTGCCTATGTCTCTGTGTATCTCATAAATAAATAAATAAAATCTTCTAAAAAAAAAAAAAGTCAGTATTTACAACACACTGGAAATTGCATCTTTTTGCAATGACTTAAACATTTCAGGAACATTTTAGGTAGTAGTATAAAAATGTGCAAGGAGTGCCTATATGGTTTGCAATTTTTTAAAAACACGAGCAAAAGAGTGAAGAGGAAGTGCTTCTCACACTTCATTGTGCATGTGAATCATCTGAAGATTAGTTCAAGTGCAGATGCTGAGCTTGTAGGTCTGGATGATGCTTGAGGTTCTGCATTTCCACAAGCTCCCAGTGAGGCCAGTGCAGCTGGTCTGTGGACCACACTTTGAGTAGCAAACATCCATACACAGTAGGCCCCCCCTTATCAGTGGGGGATATGTTCCAAGACCTTCAGTGGATGCCTGACACTATGGATTTTCTGAATCCCATATGTGCTACTTGTTGCAATACATACACACCTATGATAAAGTTGAATTTATAAATTAAGCACAGTAAGAAATTAAAAAGAGTAACAGAACAAAACAGAAAAGTGCTTACAATATACTATACAAAAGCTATATGAATGTGGTCTCTTTCAAATTTCTTATTGTGCTGTACTCACTCTCCTTGTGATGACCTGAGATGATAAACGGCCTATTCGAGAGATAAAGGGAGATGAATGCCTGGCATTAGGCTCCTGTTGACTTGATCCACTTGATCCGTCAGAAGTAGGATCATCTGCTTTCACACTGAGGTTGACTGCAAGTGACAGCAGCTGTGGAAAGTGAAACCTCGGATGGGGGGTACTGCCGCAGATAACGGGGTATGGCCCTGGATATAGGGGTACTGCTTTGGATAAGGGAGGTACTACCGTGGATAGGAGGGCGCTGCTGTGGATAGCAGGGTTACTGCTGTATTCCTACTAGTGGAACTTCTGGGTGATGGCATCTTCACATGTTCTACTCCCCTGCCCAATGCTGAAGGATCTTCTAAAGTAGTTGTACCAATTTACACTCTGAATGGCAGTGGACCTGCTGCTGCTTGTGAAAGGTCACTAAAGGTTTCTGGTTTCCAGCACTTGCCTCGCTTGAGCTTTCTGAAGCTGGTGGCACATTTGACAGTGCTTGTTTGATACACTGCCTTTCCCTGGTTTCTGTGACACCTTTCTTTGAGCTTCCCTTCCTACAACCTCAGGCTGCTCTGCAACCCCTCACTCTCTTCCTTTGTCCATCTGTTAACTGTTGGTGTCCTTGGCCTCTTATTCTCCTTGTTCTACCTGGGCGATAGCTGGTGCTTTTAAGAGGTTGGTTATTACCTGGAGGAGTGTGGTGGCTAGTTTTATGTGTCACCTTGGGTGGACTGTAGTATCAGTCGTTCAGTCAAACACTAATCTGGATGTTTCTTGGAAGGTGTTTTTGTAGATATGATTACCATCTACACACAGTTGAATTCTATTTTTTTTTTTTACAGATTTTATTCATTTATTCAGGAAAGACACACAGAGACATAGGCTGGGGGTGGGGGGAAAGCAGGCTCCCCTTGAGGAGCCTGATGCGGGACTTGACCCCAGGACCCCAGGACCCCAGGATAATGACCTAAGCCAAAGGCGGACACTCAACCACTGAGCCACCCAGGTGCCCCAGCTGAATTCTAAGTAAAGGAGATTTTCCTGGATAATGTGGGTGGACCTCATCCAATCAGTTGAAGGCCTTAGGAGCAAAAACTGAGGATTCCCAGAGAAACTCAAGACTATAACATAGAAATCTTGCTTCAGTTCCCATCCTGCCAGTCTGCTGTACAAATTCGAACTCAAGACCACAACATCTGGGGCCTCTGGGTGGCTCAGCGGTTGAGCGCCTGCCTCTGGCTCACGTAGTGATCCTGGGGTCCTGGGATCGAGTCCCGCATTGGGTTCACCACAGGAAGTCTGCTTCTCCCTCTGCCCATGCCTCTGCCTCTCTCTGTGTCTCTCATGAATAAATAAATAAAATCTTTAAAAAAAACCAACCCACAACATCAACTCTTCCCAACCTCCTGTCTGCCTGTGGATTTTGGACCTGGCAGCCTCCACAATTGCATGAGTCAGTTCCTTAAAATCAATCTCTTTGTATGTATGTATTTATTTTTAAAGATTTTATTTATTTGAGAGAGAATGAGAGTGAGAGAGAGCGAGTGAGAGCACAAGCAGGGGAAGGGAGGGGCAGAGGGAGAGGGAGAAGCTGGCTCCATGCTGAGCAGGGAACCTGATGCAGTGCTTGATGATGCGGCCTTGATCCCAGGACCCTGTGATTAGGACCTGAGTTGAAGGCAGATGCTTAACCAACTGAGCCACCCAGGTGCCCCAATCTCTTTGTATTTATGTTTCTGCTTCTCTGGGAACAATGACTGATACAGACTCCCACCAGACTTGCCTCTTGTGTCTGGTCTAGGATATCTGTCTCCTCCTGAATGTTCTAGAGGTAGTTAAAACACAGTATATCCTGGATAGAGTCTATTCTTTTTCTCCCCAAACCTGTTTCTCCATTTAGGTGCCTCTATCCATTCCATCACCCAAGCTAAAAACTTGGGATTCAATATGGACTTCTCTTGGCTCTTCATCCTTCATATATACTCAGCCACCAAATCCCTTGCCCATCCATTTAATAAATATATGAGTTCCTACAATGTGCCAATGCGGAGCCAGTGCTGGTGGCTCAAAGAAGAGTAAGAGACATTTGCTGAGGGTGTGGAGAAACTGAAAGCCTTGTTGATGGGAATACGAAAAGGCACCGAAAACACTATGGTGGTTCCTCAAAAAAAATTAAAAATAGAATTACTGTATGATTCAGAAATTCCATGTCTGGGCACACATCCAAAAGAACTGAAAGCAGGGTCTCAGAGATATTTGTACACTCATATTCACAGCAACATTATAGGAGCTAACACATGAAAACAACCCAAGTGCCCATCAGCAGATGAGTGGATGAGCAAGATATGGATACACATACAATAGAATATTACTCAGCCTTAAGAAGGATGGAGATTCTGACACATGCTATGGCACAGATGAAACTTATGGACCTTGTGCTAAGGAAAATAAGCCAGACACAAAAGGACAAATACTGTATGATTCCATTTATATGAGATACTTGGAGCACTCCAAATCCTAGAAATAGAAAGCAGAAGGGTGGTGGCCAGGGCTGGGGGTAGGGGGATGTTTAATGGGTACAGGGTTTCAGTTTTACAAGACAGAATGAGTTATGGAGATGGAGAGTGGTCATGGTTGCACAAAATTTTGAATGTGTTTAATATCACTGAACTGTGCACTTGAAAATGGTTAAGATGAGCGGCAGAGGGGTGTCTGGGTGGCCCTGCTGATTAAGCACCTGATTCTTGATTTCAGCTCAGGTGGTGATCTCGTGGAACCTGCTTAAGATTCTCTTTCTGCCCCACCCCCAAAAGAAAATCATTATGATGGTAAATTTTATGTGTATTTTACCTCAAAAAAAGTTTTTTTTAAATAAATAAAAAATAGATTTAATAGTGAACAATCATTTTATTTTTTTAAAAGATTTTATTTATTTATTCATGAAAGACACACAGAGAGAGGCAGAGACACAGGCAGAGGGAGAAGCAGGCTCCCTGCAGGGAACCCGAAGTGGGACTCAATCCCAGGACCCCAGGATCACACCCTGAGCCAAAGGCAGTTGCTCAAACGCTGAGCCACTCAGGTGCCCCAAACAATCATTTTATTTTATTTTAATTTTTCTTTCTTTCTTTTTTTTTTTTTTTAATTATAGTCACACAGAGAGAGAGAGAGAGAGAGAGAGAGGCAGAGACACAGGCAGAGGGAGAAGCAGGCTCCATGCACCGGGAGCCCGATGTGGGATTCGATCCCGGGTCTCCAGGATCGCGCCCTGGGCCAAAGGCAAGCGCCAAACCACTGCGCCACCCAGGGATCCCCGAAACAATCATTTTAATACAGAAAACTGTCCTTTCAAATATAACTCTTGAAGAAAAACCTATTTTTTTAAAAGCTAAAAATGCATATCCGCTTATTGGACACATTTTGCTGCTCTTGTTGGTTTCCCAGGAAGCTAAAACCTCTCTAATATTTCACTGCCTTTTAAATTGAATAATAAAATGTTAATTGATTTAAAAAAAAGAAAGAAAGAAGGAAAGAAAAAGACGTTTCCTACACTCAAGATGACTACAGGTAATAAGTAAGCAACCAGAGGATGCTGGGGCAAGTGCTGAGACGTGGGCAGCCCAGGTGTCGGGAGAGCCCAGCGGACAGCACAGAGGGTCTCCAGAGTCTGCCCCTCAACACTTGTCTGGGCTTTCCTTCCCCACTGCTTTGGGTCCATGTAGCCCCTGGTCTCTTGCAAGGATTAAAATAGTCTCCTAACTGGTCTTCCAATTCACCTTCCACACTGTTTCCAATATAATATATTTGAGATGCAGATGAAATCATATCACTTCCCTGTCTACAATGTTGTATACTTAATTGCCTTTTAAGCTGCCACCCTGGCTCCCGAGTAGGGCAGACTCCTTCCCGGTCTCATCTTTCTGTGGCCTCTTCTTCCCTCTCCCACCCTAACCCTTCCTAACTTACCTGCAGTTCTCTTACCTTCTTCCAGGGTTCCAGACTCCAAGCCTTTCCCTACACAGATTGCTTTGCCTGGGCTGTCCTCTCTCTTCCTTGTCGGGTGCTTAAATATTCATCTTTTAAAGCTTATTTCCGGTTCCCATATGGAGCCTTTCTGAGCCTCTGAGAGATCTGATACCCTACTCTCTGTGTGTCTGTGAACTCTAGATGCATCCCTATCTCAGCTTGTATCGGTCAGAGTGGCTAAGCAAATGCTGCAGCAACAAATAGCACCACAATCAGTAGCTCCCCATGCCTGTTTATTACTCACTGATGCTACCTGTCAGTGAGTCAGCACAGTGGTGGTGGGGGCCTCTCTGGTCATCAGAATCACTTGGGGATCCAGGTTAAAGAAGGCTCCACCAAAAGAGGGCACCAGAATATCTCATGTCGCATTGGCAATTAGCACTTCTGCCTAGAAAAAACAACCCATGTGGCTTCTGCTCACATTTCATTGGTGAGAGCATGCCATGTGGCTATGCCTAACTTCAAGAGTGCTGAGAGATTCAATACCAAGTGCCTGGAAGAAGGCAAAAAATAGGAAAATTGGAGAACAGCCTCAATGACTACTGTGGCTTGGTGCAGTGCTTACCTGCTTCCATCTCTTCCACTGGACACCAGCGATGCCAAGTCATCACAGGGTCCCTGCCCTTGAGCAGTTTGCGCTCCAGCAATGGGCAGAGACCCATAACCCAATGGATTGTAATTCTCCATGTTCATGTTACAGTCTGGGTTTGGCTGGCATGTTGGTTGGGGAAAACCCATGAAAGAAGAGCAATGGGTCATGGGAGAGGCAAGTATGACAGCGACAGTCTTAATTTGCGTGTCCCTGAAAGCAGAATCTGAGATGTGGGTTTAGGCAGTTAATTTAAATGATTCTAGAATGCAGAAGTAAGGCAGTGTGATTTTGGGAAGAAGGAAAAGCCAATTTAGGACGATTGGCTGTTGTGCTCGATGGGAATGCGACTCCACTGGAATTTTCTGAGGAGGGAAACAGAAGGTCTCCAGAAATTGCCCACCGGAAGGACAGGAGGCAGGAGCATTTAGCCACCAATTTCTGTTCTCTGATGAGTGGCAGGTTGACTCTGGGACATTAGATCCCTGGCCTTTCCCCCTTGTGTTTGCCCACTTGTCACTGAGGCTCTGGGAAAGGCCGGGATTTAGCACAAGGTGAGTCTGAGCTCCAAAGAACTGTCCAGGCCAGCCACTGCTGAAATCAGAGAGTGGCACAGAGGATACAGGGCACAGGAAATGACTGCCCCAGGGGACCTCATGTTTCCTAAATTACTGCTTTCTGTCACTTGCTGTGCTGGGTGCTAATTTATGGGCCTTTCCCTCATTCAGTACAGCAACCTTCCTGGCGTAGGTTTTATGGTGATTTATAGAAAGATGGTAGCAAGTCACCAGAGCAAGAATAATAGGTGGCTCTGACGGAGTGGCTTTCCTTTCATCTGGTCATTTTTCTAAACGGTCTATCTCAGAAGTGGGATTTTAAAAATACAGTTATGATGGGGCTCCAGAGGACTGACTCATGCTAACAACGCTCATGAAAGACTCATGTATAAATGGCTCATTTATTGATTTCCATGGTAGGTGTAACTTGCAAGATGATTTGGTACTTACGTTCCCCGAGCTTTATCATTTATTCGTTTGATGTTTTTATCATTTATTCGTTTGATGTTTTTGACAGCACCTGTTGTGTGTGGCAGGGTCTTTGTGCCTTGTCTAGTCTTTTTATTTGTCTGATCTTACTTAATGGTCAAAGGGGGTTGAAATTTTTAATATTTTAACTTTTTATTTTTTAAACATTTTATTTTATTATTTTATTTTATTATTTTATTTTTTTATTATTTTTATTTATGATAGTCATACAGAGAGAGAGAGAGAGAGGCAGAGACACAGGCAGAGGGAGGAGCAGGCTCCATGCACCGGGAGCCCGACGTGGGATTCGATCCCGGGTCTCCAGGATCGCGCCCTGGGCCAAAGGCAGGCGCCAAACCGCTGCGCCACCCAGGGATCCCTTATTTTATTTATTTTATTTATTTTATTTATTTTTTATTTATTTATGATAGTCACAGAGAGACAGAGAGAGAGGCAGAGACATAGGCAGAGGGAGAAGCAGGCTCCATGCACCGGGAGCCCGACGTGGGATTCGATCCCGGGTCTCCAGGATCGCGCCCTGGGCCAAAGGCAGGCGCCAAACCGCTGCGCCACCCAGGGATCCCTTATTTTATTTATTTTATTTATTTTATTTATTTTTTATTTTTTTAATTTTTATTTATTTATGATAGTCACAGAGAGACAGAGAGAGAGGCAGAGACATAGGCAGAGGGAGAAGCAGGCTCCATGCACCGGGAGCCCGACGTGGGATTCGATCCCGGGTCTCCAGGATCGCGCCCTGGGCCAAAGGCAGGCGCCAAACCGCTGCGCCACCCAGGGATCCCCTATTTTTTAAAAAGATTTTATTTGTTCATGAGAGACACACACAGAGAGAGGCAGAGACACAGGCAGAGGGAGAAGCAGGCTCCATGCAGGGAACCCGACGTGGGACTCGATCCTGGGTCTCCAGGTTCACACCCTGGGCTGAAGGCAGCGCTAAACAGCTGAGCCACCGGGCTGCCCTTTTTAAACATTTTTCTTTTCTTTTCTTTTTTTTTTTTTTAATGATAGTCACACACACACACACACACACACACACACACACACAGAGGCAGAGACATAGGCAGAGGGAGAAGCAGGCTCCATGCATCGGGAGCCTGACGTGGGATTCGATCCCGGGTCTCCAGGATTGCGCCCTGGGCCAAAGGCAGGTGCTAAATGGCTGCGCCACCCAGGGATCCCTTTTTAAACATTTTTTAAAAAGATTATTTATTTATTTGGAGAGACAGAGAGCATGAGCAGGGGGAGGGAGAGAGGGAGAGGGAGAAGCAGACTCCCTACCTGACATGGGCTTGATCCAGGACCCTGAGATCATGACTTGAGCTGAAGGCAGACCCTTAACCCACTGAGCCACCCAGGCACCCCTACTTTAACTTTTTATTGAGATCTCTGGGTGGCGCAGTGGTTTAGCGCCTGCCTTTGGCCCAGGGCGCGATCCTGGAGACCCGGGATCGAATCCCACTTCGGGCTCCCGGTGCATGGAGCCTGCTTCTCCCTCTGCCTGTGTCTCTGCCTCTCTCTCTCTCTCTCTCTCTCACTGTGTGCCTATCATAAATGAATAAAATAAAATAAAAAGTTTAAAAAAATAACTTTTTATTAAGGAAACTTTCAAACAGACACAAAAATAGGTAGAATACACAGATGACCCAGCTTCAACAATTTTCAACAGTTTGCCAGCCATGCTTCATCAGGCCTCCGCCTCCCACTGGAGAATTTTTTTTTAAAGATTTATTTATTTATTCATGAGAGAGAGAGAGGCAGAGACACAGGCAGAGGGAAAAGCGGGCTCCGTGCAGGGAGCCCGATGTGGGACTCAATCCCGTCGAAATCTGTGGAGATCTAATTTATGGCTTAACGCATGGTGTATCCTGGAAAATGTCCCACGTGCACTGGAGAAGGATGTGTGTGCTTTTGCTGCCTGGTGGTATTCTGTACACATATGTTAGATCTATTTGTCTTATTGTGTTAAGTCCTCTATATCCTCATTTCCTTTTTTATCTGTTCTGTTCATTGTTTGTTTGTTTTAAGTGGGCTCCATGCTGGGGATGGAGCCCAATGTAGGTTTCAAACTCAACCACCCTGAGATTAAGATCTGAGCTGAGATCAAGAGTTGGATGTTCCAGACGCCTGGGTGGCTCAGCGGTTGAGTGTCTGCCTTTGGCTCAGGGCATGATTCTGGAGTCCCCGGATCAAGTCTCACATGGGGCTCCCTGCATGGAGCCTGCTTTTCTCACTGCCTATGTCTCTGCCTCTCTCATTCTGTGTCTCTCATGAATAAATAAAATCTTTAGGAAAAAAAAAAAAGAGTTGGATGTTCAACTGATTGAACCACTCAGGCGCCCCTGGTTGTCTGTGCATTAAGAATGGGGTATTGCAATGGGTGTTAACCTATATGTTGGCAAACTGAATTTAAATAAAACATTTTTAAAAAGAGAATGGGGTATTGACATCTCCAAGCATGGTTGTAAGACCTGTCTATTTCTCTCTTCGATTCTGACCCATTTTGCCTCATATATTTTGACGGTCTGTAATTAGATGTGAAAATGTTATAATTGTTATGTATCCTGGCTGCATTGAACCCTGTATTAATATATAATGTCCCTCTTTGTCTCTTGTGAACTTTTAAATTTAAAGTCTATTCTGTCTGACATTGGCATACTTATCCTTTCTTTTGGTTACTGTTTGCATGGAGTATCCATTTTCATCCTTTCACTTTCAGTCTATTTGAGGTCTTTGGATCTCAAGTGAGTCTCTTGTAGACAGCATATAGTTAGGTCATGTATTTTTTTTTTAATTTTTATTTATTTATGATAGTCACAGAGAGAGAGAGAGAGAGAGGCAGAGACACAGGAGGAGGGAGAAGCAGGCTCCATGCACCAGGAGCCCGACGTGGGATTCGATCCTGGGTCTCCAGGATCGCGCCCTGGGCCAAAGGCAGGCGCCAAACCGCTGCGCCACCCAGGGATCCCGGTCATGTATTTTTTTGTATCCAGTCTGCCCATCTCTGTATCTTGATTGGAGAGTTTAATCCATATACATTTAAAGTAATTACGGGGGGGGGGGGGGGGGGGCAGCCCGGGTCACTCAGCGGTTTAGCGCCACCTGCAGTCCAGGGCGCGATCCTGGAGACCCGGGATTGAGTTCCTTGTCAGGCTTCCTGCATGGAGCCTGCTTCTTCCTCTCTCTGCCTGTGTCTCTGCCTCTCTCTCTCTTTCTCTGTGACTCTCATGAATAAATAAATAAAATCTTAAAAAAAAATAAAGTAATTACGACAAGGAGGGACTTACTCCTGTCGTTTTGCTACTTCTTTTCTATATGCCTTGTAATTTTATTAGTCCTTCATTTCTTTCATTACTGTCTTCTTTTGTGTTTAGTCGATTTTTTTTGGTAGTGAAACATTTTAAGTTTCTTTCTCATTTTTTTTTTTAAATGGGACTCCAGGATCGCGCCCTGGGCCAAAGGCAGGCGCCAAACCGCTGAGCCACCCAGGGATCCCCTCTCTCCATCTGTTTGAATATGTACCACACATACGCAACAAAAGTGCAAAGAGAAATAAAGGGGATTTTGAGAAGAGTAAATCTCTCTCCTTGCCCCACATCCCATTTTCTAGCCTTCAAAGACAACTCTCTTATCCAAATTTTGTGTGCCTTTCTGGAGACATTGTATATATATAAGGAGCGTATGTTGCTACATCTTCTTTCTCCCCATTTTTCTGCATAATTGGCAATAGACCACACACATGGTTTCGAATGTCCATTTAGTTGCAAAGTATATATTATATTATGGATAGTATCTTGAGACATTGCACCTCATACATGCTTTCAGAGGCTGCATAGCATTCCACTGTCCAAACTATAAGGTACTCTGTGTTACTCCTCTGCTAAATGACTTGGGTTATTTCCAAACATTTGCTCACAATAATGATGAATGCTGTAGTGAGTATCTTTGTACACCACTCTTCCACACCTGTAAGAGAAAAGAACATTTCGTTCTGATAGTCCTAATTTAATTCTCACAGATAACTTTAAGAGGAGTGTATTTTGCTGTTGGCTCCATGTGTGACAGGTGACAAAACAGGATAAGTAAGGCTGTGAAACAGCTAATAAATTTGCCAAGCCTAACCTGAGATTCTAGGCTGTCTTTAGTCAAAGCCCGAATTTCTTCTGCCACACTACGGCTGGGGCCAGATGTCTGGGCACAAAGGGTTCTACTGGAGCATGATCTTTCATTTGAGTCTGGTAGAAAAGCAAAGCATGAATGTATGTCCCTTCTATACTGGAAAGGTCTCTCCCTGCCCCTTGGCAGTGTTGAGGGTAGGGGCAGGAGACTGCCCTACTTTGAGTCCACCACCTCTCAAAGGTGGGAGGGAGTTAGTAAGAGGAAAGGAGATGAATCATCTTCCTCTACACACAATTCCCAGGCCATGGAGGAAAACATTAGAGAGACATTTTTTTTAATTAAAAAAATTAAAAAAAAAGATTTTATTTATTCATTCATGAGAGACACACACACAGAGAGAAAGGCAGAGACAGGCAGAGGGAGAAGCAGGGCTCCATGCAGGGAGCCTGATGTGGGACTCGATCCTGGGTCTCCAGGATCAGGCCCTGGACTGAAGGCGGCGCTAAACCGCTGAGCCATCTGGGCTGCCCTAAAAAAGTTTTTTTTTAAGTAAACTCTACACCGAACATGAGGCTCAAACTCACAACCCTGAGATCAGGAGTCACATGTTCTATATTTGAGCTAGCCAGGCACACCTAAGATGCATTTTGAATGAAAGGGCAGAGGAGGGATGGTTAGGTCACCCCTCCCACCAAAAGTAAGTCCAGACCTAGAGGATGAAGGTGGTGAGAGGGATCCAGGGAGGTATAGCCTGAGGCCATCTTACCTCTTGCCATTTCCAGGGGACCTCTGAGTACATGAGTCATGGTCACCACCCTCTTACCTGGGCTACACAGGACAGCCTCACCATAGGTGGCAAGAAATAGGGGAGAGGGAATAATATATGCATCACTGGCCACGCAGTACTGGGAGACTTTGGAGGGATGGGATGGACAGAGGTGAGGTAGGAGCTGTGTGGCGGGCAGACAGACACACTGGTATACCTCAAGCTTGGCTGTTTCCAGGGACTGAGTTTCCATTTGAAGGATTTATGGCCCCATATGGGAGGTCATAGGCAGGCCTTCAGTTTCTTGGGAGGTCCTTACTTTGCTTAATTCTCAGGAATTGTTTATGCAATAGATGGGTGAGAAGAGGAGGTTCCATGTCCTGATCCAGAGTCCAGGCTTGCAAGTTGGCCTCTGGGGTTCAGGGGCCTGGAAGAGCCTTGGGATGGGGGAGAGCTAGGGACTGGGCATAACCCTTTCCTCAGGGTGATTTATATAAAAGTTTCTCAAGGTTATAGTTGGGCAATTAGTTCAACGTAAGTACGTTAGTGCATGGTAGGATGGGGGTGGTGTGTACCTAGAGCTCTAACAGCGACCTGTTTCAGAGGAAGTGGGTGAGGTCTAACCTTATGTAAACATATTTTTTTAAAAAGAAGTGGAAGGGAGCACCTAGCTGGCTCAGTCAAAGGAGCATGATCTCAGGGTCATGAGGTCAAGCCCCACATTAGGGGAGAGATTACTTAAATAGATAAAACTTAAAGGAAAAAAAAAAAGAAGGGGTGCCTGGGTGGCTCAGCGTCTGCATTCAGCTCAAGTTATGATCCCAGGGTCCCAGGATGGAGCTGTGCATCGGGCTCCCTGCTCAGTGGGGAGCCTGCTTCTCCTTCTCTCTCTGCTGCTCCCCCTGCTTGTGCTCTCTCTGTCAAATAAATAAATAAAATCTTAAAAAAAAAAAAAAGAAGTGGAAGGACTGGACACCAAATACACTTCTGTTGCTAATCTAAAGGATGCTGTTTAGTTGGAGTGAGAATAAGACTGGGGAGGGGTTCTCCTGTGGTATAATAACCATGAGCCTTGATCTTACTCATGGAGCTCATTGTTTCAACAGAAACTCCTGGATCCTTTGTCAGGGAGGTTGAGATAAGGACACAAAGAACTAGAAGGCAGCACATCCTGTGTGTGCCCTGTAGGAATCTGGAGAACTGAAGAGAACTTCCTGAAGGATGAGGGATTGGAGAAGAATGGAGAAGGTGTCACAGGAAAGGGGACAAGAGGCCAGCGTCCAGGGGAAGGAGGGCTCGGGAAGGCCCAGTGCAAGGGGATGAGTGGGGACCTGGGACTGGAGGGGAACTCAGGAAGCTCAGAAAAGCCTCTTCAGAGAAGATGTAAGAAGATGCACTGATGCATCAGCCTCTTGAGTGTGGACTCAGGAGCCCTGCTGCCTGGGTTTGAATCCTGGCTCTGCCACTTAACACCTGTGTGGATCTGAGGCAAGGCATTGAACATTTCTGTGCCTCTGCTTCCCCTATGTATACTGGGGGCAATGACAAAACCTGTGTCATAGGCTTTTTGTGAGGGTTAAGTAAGCCCCTACATATAAAGGGTTTAGAATAGTGTCTGTCATATAACAGTTCCTGTTCATATGAAGTCTTCTTCCAGAAGCAACCTGTGAGACAAGGATTCAAAGGCAAATAGTGCATTTGAGAGGTGGTGCCAGGAAACATGGGTATGGACTAGGAAAGTGGGATGGGGAAGGAAGGTAGTCCATAAAAGGTGTGTCATCAAGCAAATTCACCACTGCAGATGAGTGGAGATTAGCTCCACTGAGGACCCTGGAGAACCCTGGGGTGCAGAACGTCGGAGTTGTCCCGTGGTGGAGAGTGAATAAGCTGGGGTATTTATATGCCCACTCCTTGCAGTCACGGATTGAAGCCTGCTTTCGGCGGGGGGGAGGGGCTTAATTCTCTGGCATTCCCAGGTTTCTGTGCATAGGTGGAGCAGGACACTAGAGAAACCTTCAGAAAAAGAGATAGAGACATTGCTATCGGAAGTCGATGGCCCTCTCCAGGGGCCATCCCAAAGGATGTGAGTGATGCAAGAACAGATTTCCTACAAACATAAAGAAGTGTGTTGAGTAATATTGAATCCATAACTAAAATCACACAGTACGAAACAGTTAGTTTCCAAAACCAGGGGATGATCTGAAAATAGGAATCGGCCCTGCAGTTGCCAAGGGAGGTTGAGGGTGGCAGATTCTAAGACGTTAGTTAGATCCATGCTAAGTGCTCAGATTGGACAAGGAATAGACTGTGGCTGAAAGGAGACCATACTACAATGGCCCTGCCTGTCTCACAGGCCGATCATTTTTCATATGATTTTTAAAAAAGATTTTATTTATTTATTTGAGAGAGAGAGCATGAGTGGGATAGGGGAAGGGGCAGAGGGAGAGGGAGAAGCAGACTCCCCGCTGAGTAGGGAGCCTCATGCAGGACCCATCCCAGGACCCTGAGATCATGACCTGAGCTTGAAAGAGCAGATGCCTAACTGATTGAGCCACCCAAGGTCTCCTCATATGAAATTTTCAAGGAACTGACTTTCCCATGAGAATAGTAAGGCCTCCTGAGAGGCCATCATGTCATCACTTCTTTTTTTTAACGTGTGACTAGGGGATGAGTTGCAAAATATGGTGTTTTGCTTTTTTCTCTTTAGAATTGATCCCCTGGGAGTATGTATTAGAAGCTTTGAATTGTTGAGAAGAAATTGGGCAAGAGGAAAGACACTGGCAGGAGTGGAGGGGCTGTCCTTTTAAGCATTATTTACCTCCTTCCTTCCATCTGGAGTGAAAACAGATTGCACCAGGTTTTATAATGATGCTAAAAATAGACTAGCCAAGGTCACCTTTACCCAATGGGAGTCTACTAAAAATCAACTTGGGAGCCTAAAGGGGGGAATAAAGATCTGGTGTCTTCAGGCCCAGAGCCTCTCAGGTCATGGTCCTTCCACTCTGGACTGGGCCTGATGGAGACTTGGAACAGTTACCCAACTCCAGTGACCCACGTCTTTGTTCACCTTGATTTGCCATTATGCAATGTAGCATTTCCGTGTGCAGCTGATCTCCTCTCTTTTGTGCATTTCTGTCTCCCAAAACTTTCTAATATGGTATTAGAGTTCTAGCTGTGTATGCGGTAGGCAAACTAGAGACCACATTTCCCAGCCTGTCATATAACAAAGTCTTTGCCAACAGAATATGAGCAAAAGAGGGACTGGAATGCAGACTTGATGGAGACTTCTTTCGACCATGCAGACTAGGGCGATTCTCAATGGCACGGCAGATGGAAGGAGCCTGGGGTCCTGAGTGATACTGATGAGCAATGTGCCCGGCCAGCCAGGGCCACCTTTGCCATATTAGCCCTGCCTGCTCATGCTGAGGGTCCTATTTGTGAGAGATACAAACTTCTGCCTTATTTAATTCACTGCATTTGTGATTGTCTTTATTACAGCAGCTTACATTAGACCCTGATGAGTATATGTCTGTGGGTGTTGCCTTCGGCTTCCATACTGATTTCTGGCTAAATGTATTAGTTAGATACATGTTTGGCTGCTAAAACTCGGGCTAAAATAACAGTGGCTTAAATGGGCTGAGCTTAAACCATCCAGGGCAGTTATGATAGCCCTGCAGGATTAGGGAGCGGGGCTTCTTTAATTTTGTTTGTCATCATCAACATGTGACTTCCATCTTGTGGTCTAGGGTGACTATTTTGTCTTCCACCAGTGTATCTGCATTCCAGCCAGTGGGAAGGGGAGAAGAAAAATTGAGGAGTACACCCCTTTAAGAGCATACCCCAAGGGCCCAGTGGAAAACTTGGAAGTTTTATTTATTTTTATTATTTTTTAAAGAGTTTATTTATTTTATTCATGAGAAACACACACAGAGAGGTAGAGAAATAGGCAGAGGGAGAAGCAGGCTCCCTTGGGGGAACCTGATGTAAGACTCAATCCCAGGACGGGATCATGACCTGAGCCAAAGGCAGATGTTCAACCAGTAAGCCACCCAGGCATCTCAACTTGGAAGTTTTAATACTTAAGGAAGAAGGGGGAATGGATTCTGACAGACTGCTAAGTTTTCTAACTCGACAAATGCTGGGAGAAACTCACGAAAGAAAGTCACCCCCTCTTTTAAAGATGGCTTTTACATATGTACTGGGTATATATATGAATGTGCTTGGGCTGCCATAACAAAACACCTGGACTGGGTGGCTTAAACAACAGAAATGTGTTATCTTACAGTTCTGGGGGCTGGATGTCTGAGATCAGGGTGCCAGCATGGTTGGTTTCTGGGTCTCTGGGGAGGACTTTCTTCCTGGCTTACAGATACCATCCTCACCTGGGCTTACAGATACCATCCTCACCTGGGCTTTCCTCTATGATGCACAGGGATGGGGATAGGAGGGAGGTGTGTTGGGGAGGGAGAGAGACAGAGAAAGTGTGTGTGTGTGTGCACAGGCAAGCGTGTTCTGCTGTCTTTTATGGACACTTATCCTATTGGATCAACGCCCCACTCTTATGACCTCATTTAACCTTAATTACCTCTTAATATGCCCTATCATCTTCAAATACAGTCACATTGGGGGTTAGGGCTTTGGTATGTGAATTTTGGGGTGATACAATTTAGTTTGTAGCAGTGATCTAAAGAAGGGCTTTAAAACTCAGTGGTTTAAGTATTTAGCCAGGCAAAGATTCATTATGTTCTGATGACAACTCCCAAATCTTGGTTGCCATAGGTGTTTTTCAAAATATGGGCAGAAATCTCTCCTATTCTAGTGTGGATGCCTCTTTGCAGTATGACTTTGCCAGTCTTCCCATCGTGAGGTTGGGTTTCCCCCACCCTTAAGTCTGGGCGGCCCTTTGATTTGCTGTCACCAATAGAACATGATGGAAGTGATGTTATGTGATTTCTGAAGATAGGCCTCAAGAGACCATGCAGCTTTGCTTTGGATCTCTTAGAATGCTTTCCTGAGACTGCTTATGCAAGGCTAGGGATGAAAGACCATGGGACAGAGAACTCCCGGTGTCTGACTTCTCCTGCTGAACTCAGCCCTCAGCTGAGTGCAGCTGCTTGAGTGAGCCCAGGCAAGAGCAGCAGAAGAACCACCAGGCTAATGCATGAGAAGGAATAAATCATTTTTTAAATCTTCTATATTTTGGGTGGCATTTACTTTTTTCCAACAGCAGTGGTAATATAATAGATTAAAACAAAGATTTCTGGTTCTTTTTTCCTCGCTCATATTACATACATATCCTGTGAGGATCAGCAGAGGTTCTGCTTTTGGTGTCTCTCAGGAATGTAAGACGATGGAGCAGCCAGCATCTCGAATGTTGCCATACTGGGGGAAGAGCATGGTGAGGACTGCATTGGCTCATGAAGCTTCCATCTGGAAACAGTACATGTCACTTACATTTCATTGGCCAGTGCAAGTAGATAAGGAAGCTCAATCTTACTATGTGACCAAAGGGAGACAAAGCCAGAATATTTGTGAACATCCTTAATATCCACCACCCTTAAGATAGTTTCTCTCTGGTAACAATCTGAGTAGGAGACAGGGCTGATATGGCATCAACAGTGTCAGGGATCCAGGCTCCTCTGTCTGCTTGCTCTGTCATCCTCAGGATGTTGCTTTTGAATTACCATCAGATTTCTATTTTAGCCCATGGAAAGGGGAGGACACATTTAATTTTGGAATACATGTAACTTGGAAGTTACATGTATCAGTTCTACTCAATTCCTATTGGCCAGAACCAAGTCACCCATTATTTAGCTGCAAGGGTAGCTGGGAAACGTAGTCTTTAGCTGGGTGACTGTGTGTCTCACTAAACATCTTTCTGTAGGAGGGAGAGAGCACTAGGTGCTGGAAAGGCACCAGCAACTCTGCCACAACAGCACCTCTGGGACCCCCAACACCAAGGGTGTCATGGTCTTCCTGCATTGTCAGTTTCATCCAAGGTGGGCACACTTTGCATATGTGTTATTAAGAAGTTATTCATAATTTGAAAGAGTTTTCACAAACTTAAATGATCACAAATCAAAACCGCAATGCAATACCACTTCACACTGCTCAGAATGATTAAGATAACACCCCAGGAAACAACAGATGTTGGTGAGGTTGCAGAGAAAGGGGAGCCCTCATACACGATTAGTGGGAATGCAAGCTGGTGCAGCCACTCTGGAACACAGTATGAAGGTTCCTTGAAAAGTTGAAAATAGAGCTACCCTATGACCCAGCAATTGCACCACTGGGGATTTATCCCAAAGATAGAAATGTAGTGATCTGAAGGGTCACCTATACCCCAATGTTTATAGCAGCAATGTCCACAGTAGCCAAACTATGGAGAGAGCCCAGATGTCCATTGACCAATGAATGGATAAAGATGTGGTTTAAATATACAATGGAATATTACTCAGCCATCAAAAAATGAATTCTTGCTATTTGCCATGATGTAGATGGAACTGAGGGTATTATGCTAAGTAGGATAAGTCAATCAGAGAAAGACAATTATCATGATTTAGCTCATATGTAGAATTTAATAAACAAAACAGAGGAGCATAGGGGAAGGGAGGGAAAAATAAAACAAGATGAAATCAGAGAGGGAGACAAACCATAAAAGGCTCTTAATCATAGGAAACAAATTGAGGGTTGCTGGAGGGATGGTGGTGGGAGCATAGGCTAACTGGGTGATAGGCATTAAGAAGGGCACTTGATGAGCACTGGGTGTTATATAAGACTGATCAATCATTGAACTGTACCTCTGAAACTAATAATACAGTATATGTCAATTAATTGAATTAAAATTAAAAAAAGAAGGGAAAAAAAAGGCACATCCAAAATCCAAAAATACTTTTGTTCCTTTGGGTAAACCAATCCCAGACTTATTTATTTTATGGGCTGGGAATTTTTCTACCGGACTTTCCACAAAAGTGTTTTAAACATTTTCCAGACTCCAAAACTAAGTGTTGATTTCGTTTTTGTCTTTAGATTCTTTCTGGGGAAGGGTTGCAAGGAATAAAAAGATTGTGATTCTTCCTATTTAGCAAGAATTCCTAAGAAAATTAGCCCCAATCTCTTGGAGGTTTATGTTCAAGAAGACAATACAATCCCAGGCTCTCAGAAATAAAGTTCACTTGGCAACACCTAAGAGAAAACTGAAACTTTACTTAAATAAATGATTTTGCAATATCTTGGATGGTTTTGGGTTTGTGTGCTTTAGACTATACATGCAAGAGCATGTGTGTGTGTGTGTGTGTAGGGGGGTAGAGACTGAGAGCAGTATGGAAAGCCTATTGGTACAGAGCAACTGACTAGGATATGTGGGGTTAGAGAGCTGGACAAGGGCTTCATCCTCTCAGCTCAGCCCCCAGTCCCTGATTATTTTTTCCCTGCCAAGAGCACATCCCCCCTGCGGCTCCCTAGTTTTTCTTCTCTGGCAGCAAATGAAGCAGCTGCTGAGTCAGCTCTGGGTTTCGGGAAGTCAGATGACCTTTTCCCTCTGCCGGCTTTCTGCCTCTCTCTGCCCCAAGGTGGATACCATGGACCCACTGATGGCTCTCCTTTGCCTGTTGCCCTTATACCCAGGTAGGAGCAGGGGAGAGGGATGCTGGAGTCCTGTGGAAAAGGCCTGTACTGCCCACCTTGGGTTCCCTCTTGTAAATGCCAATTTCTCTGGCTTTTCTGTTCTCATCTTTTCTCCACTACTGTGTTGTGTGTCATGCTCACAGGCTTGGCTGCAGCCGCTCCCTCCTGCCCTCAGAACGTGAATATCTCCGGTGGCACTTTTACCCTCAGCCATGGCTGGGCCCCTGGGAGTGTCCTCACCTACTCCTGTCCCCCGGGCCGCTACCCATCCCCAGCATCACGGCTGTGCAAGAGCAATGGACAGTGGCAGACCCTGAGATCCACCCAGCTCACAAAGGCGGTCTGCAAACGTGAGGCTTTCTGTGGGCTTTGCTCAGGGTGGGGCTGAACCTGACTACATGGTGTGCCAGGGGTGGCCAAGCTGTTTTTCCATAGGGCTTTTCAAAATAATGAGAAAATGTCCATTGTCCATAGCAAGGCATTGGAGAAAGGCCTTAATGGAAATTTAAAAAAATACACGGGGTGATATTTTTTTAGCATTTAACAATTGACTGCAGAATACTGACCATTCAGAATGGGTGCTGGAGTCTCCCGTCATGCCAAATGTTACCCTTTAGTGTCCATTCAGGGGGTATTTGAGGACCTCAGGGGAGAGGTTGAGGTGTCCATGGCCCTCAGGGTGCTGAGAGATGTGGTTATTTATCAGTCTGATAAGTTGAACAGTTTGAAATTGCCAATATTTGACCAATTCCACAAGCAGTGATTGCCACAAGCAGCAACCCAATATTTTGACAATCAGTTGGCGACTCCCGGGCATCCACGCCAAACCTTACCATCTCAGGTGTTTTCCATCCATCTGTGTAGTCTCATCCCCTTCTCTCCCTCCAGATGTTCGCTGTCCAGCTCCTGTTTCCTTTGAGAATGGTATGTTCACCCCGAGGCTGGGGTCCCACCCTGTGGGCGGCAACCTGAGCTTCCAGTGTGAGGATGGCTTCACCTTGCGGGGCTCGGCTGTGCGGCAGTGTCGCCCTAATGGCATGTGGGATGGGGAGACGGCCGTGTGTGACAATGGTGGTGAGTACCCTGCCCTCATAGCTGCATGGGGCGGGGGTCACCCCGGAACCTTGGACTCAGATGTGTGCTCATGGGGCCTGTGTGGGGACAGGGGCCTGGTGTTCTGATGCCAAAATAATATTCCTGGATTTTGGTAAGTTGAGGTCTACAGGTCCCACACCACCAACCTACAGGAGCTGGCCGAGGCAGTTGGTGCTAAGTTTCAGATCCAACGTAAGGCCTCCACACAGTCTGTCTAGCTTTCCCCAATGCCTCAAAGCAAGATTGGTATTCAGGCCCAATGGGCTATTGTACTGACAACGTCCTGAGAGAGCTCCTAGTGCTGTGCTGAATTCAGTGCCTTGCCTCTGGAGCCAGTTCGGGTCCAACCTGGGTCGGACTTGGATAGCTTTTGGGCAGGCTCTTTAAGCTCTCTATGCCTCGATTTTCACATCTCAAATAGAGATGGTAAGACTGGCCACGATATTAGGCCTTCTCTGTGGATTAAATGAGTTGACATTAATAAGCACCTAGAGGAATCCCTGGAGTTTAGTAAATGACACATATGCTGTTGTCATAGTTATTACTGCTCCTGTCAATGGTAAGGAGCTCTGCTTGATAGGACATGGGTTTCTAGGATTCTCTGGGTTTGGGGAGCTTCCGGAATGATAGTTCTAAGCACAGAAGACAGAAGACACAGAGTCCATGAGATGGTAGGACCATCCCGTCACCCAGTGGCCCAGCCATTGGGTCCCTATGCATATTCATGACTGTTTGCCAAATAGCTGGCTTCCTTTACTCAGCATTCTTTTTTTTTTTTTTAAAGATTTTATTTTATTCACGAGAGACAAGACACACAGATAGAGAGAGAGAGAGAGAGAGAGAGGCAGAGACACAGGCAGAGGGAAAAGCAGGCTCCATGCAGGGAGTCCGACGTGGGACTCGATCCTGGGACTCCTGGGCTGAAGGCGGGCGCTAAACCACTGAGCCACCCGGGCGTCCCATTTACTCAGCGTTCTGCCTGTGAGATTTATCTGCGTGGTCCCGTGTAGGAGCAGTTTGTTGTTTACTTTTTTAAAAGATTTATTTATTTATTTTAAAAAGAGAGAGGAGTGGGGAGGGGCAGAGAGAATCTGAGGCAGACTCAGCTCTCTGTGCTGGGCACGGAGCCCGATGTAGGACTTGGTCCCACCACCTGAGATCACCACATGAGCTGAAACCAAGAGTCGGACGCTCAAACAACTACGTCACCCAGGTGCTCCTGTTATTTTTTATTACTGTGTAGTTTTATTATACAAATAGGTTACAATTTATTTATGTGTTCTCCTCTTGATGGGCACTTGGGTTCTTTCCAGTTTGAGGCTATTATGAGTAAAGCCCTATGAACATCCTTTTATGTAACTTGTTGGTGCACGTATGAATTTGCTTCTCTTGAGCATGTTGTCTTGGAAGGGAATTATTGGGTCACAGGTTGGCATACATATTTTATTTTATTATTTCACTTATTTTTTTAGAGAGTGAGAGCATGAGGGGGAGGGGCAGAGGAAGAGGAAGAGAGAGAGAATCTTTTTTTTTTTTAAGATTTTATTTATTTATTCATGAGACACAGAAAGAGAGAGGCAGAGACACAGGCAGAGGGAGAAGCAGGCTCCGTGCAAGGAGCCTGCTGTGGGACTCGATCCTGAATCCTAGAATCACACTTGAGCCGAAGGCAGACGCTCAACCACTGAGCCCCCCAGGCATCCCAGTGTTTCAGCGTTCTGGCTGCTTACATCCTCTCTGACACTTGGAATGAGCCATATTTTCAGTTTTAGCCATCCTGGTGGGTGTGTAGTGATGCCTCCTGTGGTTTATGAAGTGCAAATATTATTTGTGGTGGCAGAGGGCTCCTGGGTCAGCACCTTCCATGGGCTCTGGGATGGGCTTTCCTTGGGAAGCACGGTGCTGGTGTCTCCCAAGGGGGAGGCCAGATGGCCCGCAGAGGCTCCACGGGCCTGGGGAGGAGGAAGAGCTAGAGGGACAGGGTGGGTAGGGGTGTCCCGCTCACTGCCATCTTTGTGTGTTCACTCCCAGCTGGCCACTGCCCCAACCCGGGCATCCCGGTGGGTGCCGTGCGGATGGGGTCCCGCTTCGGCCTTGGGGATAAAGTCAGCTACCACTGCTCCTCAAATCTGGTGTTGACGGGATCTGCGGAGCGGGAGTGTCAGAGCGATGGGGTCTGGAGTGGGACGGAGCCCATATGCCGCCGTGAGTAGCCAGCTGCCTTGACCCTCCAGGGACTCCCGGGCACCCCACCCCTGACCCTGGCCGACCCCAGTGTCTATTCGCACAGAGACCTACTCTTATGACTTTCCTGAGGATGTGGCTCCCGCCCTGGGTGCTTCGTTGTCCCACCTGCTTGGAGCCACCAACCCCACCCAGAAGAAAAGGGGTAAATGCTTGAAGTAGGGGCAGCAGGGTGCTGGGCCTGGGACGGGGAGGAGCAGACTCTGCAGAGGATGCTGGGGCTTTGGCAAGGCTGAGTGGGGCTGAGCTGCTCGGAGGGGGGCAGGGAGGCCTACCCCTGACAAGAGGGAAGGGGTATGAGGAAGGCAAGAGGAAGATGCGAATTTGCCCCTTCTACGTTTCTCCCAGAGAACCTGGGCCGTAAAATCCAAATCCAGCGTTCTGGTCACCTGAACCTCTACCTGCTCCTGGATGCCTCTCAGAGCGTGAAGGAAGAAGACTTTCACGTCTTCAAGGAGAGCGCCATTCTCATGGTGGACAGGGTCAGGGAATAGGGGCCTGTGCACAGGAGGCCCTTCCTACTCTCGCTGTCTCTCTCTGGTTCCTTCCCTTCCTCAGAACTGCACTCACAGCCCACCTCATCCAAAAAGTCCTCCCAGATTAAGTGCATGCCATGCGGAATCATGGATTCCATTTATAAGATCCCATTTTTCATCCCACAAACAGTCCTGGGGCACCTTGTATGTGTCAGGCACCATGCTGGGTGCCGGGTGCTGGGTGCTGGGGCACACCAAAGATGAACAGGCTGAGGTCTTGTTTCCCAGGCACCCATCATCTAGAGCGGTCGTCTCCACAGGAGGATATACAAAATGATCTACTAGGGTGTGACAGATTACTACTGGTATCCTTGTTGAATAGTTTTAAGTTAAATTAAATCAACAAATTAATATTTAATACTTTCCATTAAAAATTCTAATTTTTTGTGTTTAAAAGGTGTATAATACATTTGAATAGCGATGCACCTTATAAATAGGAGTTTAGTTTTATAAATACATATACCTCCATGTGTTTTTACTAATGACATGCATGAACAGGAGAGTTTGGAAGTCACTAGTTTAGATTCCTTGCCAGCGCTTTGCTCAGTAATTACACTTTTCACAATAGTTTATGTAGATATATGTGTTTTTCTTCTCAGTTACATTTTAAAGAAGGCAATTTTTAGGCTCCTTGAAGTCTCTCCTAAGACTAACAGTAACCACTAAGCCGTGAGGCTGCAAAACACGCCAGCTAGAGATGTGCCTCAGATTCGCGTGGACAGGTTCAAATTTGACCTCCGCCTCGCACAACAGGCCTCAGTGTCCTCATCTATAAAACGGGGGCCATCTCGCCCCTCACAGAATTGATGTGGGGATACAATGAGGAGCGAGTGAGCCTATCAAACAGAGTGCCTGGTTAACAAACGTCAGTTTCCTGGCTCCCTGCGAGCAGCAGTCTCTTAGTGACTACTGGTGGCCCTGACCTCTGTAAGTCTTGGCCCAGGCTCTCTGCCTCCTCTGGGACCCTTGGTTTGCTCTCTTATCCTCTCTCCTTCGGTTTCAGGGCCTCTAATGCTGCCTCTCACTTGCCCTTCTCAGATCTTCAGCTTTGAGATCAATGTTAGTGTCGCCATCATCACCTTTGCATCCAAGCCCAAAATCATCATGTCTGTACTGAATGACAACTCCCGGGATGCGACTGAAGTGATCAACAGCCTGAACAAGGTCAACTATAAAGGTATGGGTGTCATCAAATGAAGGCAATGAGGCAGGGGTCAAGGGACAATGAGCTCCCTGTGCCTGCAGAGATTTTGGACAAGTTAGAGAGAGAGAGCGAGTCCTTTGGTGACATTCTAGTCCCAAGACTCTGGAACTCATGTTCCTCTGGGGGAGGTGGCTTCCAATTCAGGTTCATGTCAGGGGAATCCCAGCTCCCACCAGCTCATGCTAAAATGCTACCCACCCAAATGCATATTGTGCTGGTCTTTGGTTCTCTCCTGATGCCAGAACCATGTGGCTTTCTTGGCTCAACACCGTAGTCTCTCCATGCCATTGTCAAGCTGCCTGGGTGACAGGTAGCAGGTGGCTGTAACAATTTCTTTGGGAACCCCATCTTTGAATCTTGAGGCTTTAGAGTGGCCTTCAGTGGGCATTCTTTTCTTTGTTTTTGTTTAAAAGGTGTATTTGTTAATTAGAGAGAGAGACAGAGGGAGGGGGCGGAGGAACAGAGGGAGAGGGAAAGAGAGAATCCCAAGCAGACTACTTGCTGAGCATGCAGCCCAATGCAGGGCTCTATCCCATGAACCTGAGATCACGACCTGAGCTGAAACCAAGAGTCAGACGCTCAACCACCTTAGCCACCCAGGCAACGCTGCAGTGAACATTTCTAAGGAAAAGACTTTTAATGTTTGAACAGGCAATGATGCCAAATCTCTATCTGGATAGAGAAGGTCTGAATTTTTTTTTTTTTTTAAATTTTTATTTATTTATGATAGTCACAGAGAGAGAGAGAGGCAGAGACACAGGCAGAGGGAGAAGCAGGCTCCATGCACCGGGAGCCCGATGTGGGATTCGATCCCGGGTCTCCAGGATCGCGCCCTGGGCCAAAGGCAGGCGCCAAACCGCTGCGCCACCCAGGGATCCCGAGAAGGTCTGAATTTATCAAGCCAGTTGATAAATGTATTTCCAATGGTTGGGAGAATAGGGTAATTCCTTTCTCCTAGGTGGTAGGTGGGGCATTTCTAGAGAATCCTTCCTCTTCACATATTCCAGACCATGAAAATGGAACCGGGACAAACACCTATGCAGCTTTAAATAGTGTCCATATCATGATGAATAACCAGATGGATCGCCTCGGAATGAGGACGGCGGCCTGGCAGGAAATCCGACACGCCATCATCCTTCTGACAGATGGTGGGTATCGTTGCCTCTGCAAGTGAGTCTGGCACAGTGGAAGGACCACCAGTGTAGGGTCGGAAGACCTGCATGTTGCTTCTCCCTCTGCCACTCTGGGCCTCAGTTTCTCATTTGTAAAGTCGAGATAGTGTTGATGATGTCAGTGGGATAACAACAACGATAACGTTGTTGATGATCATAACCACCCTCCTTTCCTGACACAATTTTTATGGAGAGCAACCGAGATAGTTTGTGTAGAAGTGCTTTGTGATTACAGATATCAGTTATGTTTACTACCACAAAGTTGCCTAGAGTCAGCTAGATGGGGAGACATGGCTTTGGGGCAGGGATGTCAAGGCGCACGGATGGAAAGGTGGACGTGGAGTGGAGCTGGGCTATGTCATTTATTTCTTGATTGTGTCCAAATTACATAGCCCCTCAGAACTTGGTTTTCTTGCCTATAAAATGAGGATACCCACACTACCTGAGGTTTCATGAGAATTAAATGAGATAAAGTTTATGAAGCTCCTGGCCCGGTGCCTGGAATGTCAAGAATTTCGCCAAATAACATATCTTGAAACTCACGTGGGAAGCGATAAATATTAAGGTTCCCAGCTGGATGCCTGCCCACTCCTCCGGAGCTGTGGAGAGTCCAGATATATTCCCCAGATGGACAATTCTTTTCCCTCCATTCTAGGAAAGTCTAACATGGGTGGCTCTCCCAAGCTGGCTGTTGACAATATCAAAGAGATCTTGAACATCAACCAGCAGAGGAGCGACTATCTGGGTGAGCCTCTCCCTCCCCCACCCCCAGATGTGCCGCCCCTGTGGTGGGTGCAGGCTGGAGTGGGCAGCTTGCCTTCCTTTCCAGCGAGACCCCAGGCTGTGTCGTTCTGTGTGAAGGCAGCTGAGTCATGCTCGAGTCTGGTGTCAAACTGCCTGTGGTTGCAGCCTTGGTTTCTTTTGTTGGCTGTGGCTGGGGCTGGTTTCTGCCTTTGCTACAGGGGACGGTGCTAGGACCCACCTCAGAGGCCCATAGGGGCAAATACTCAGATATCTCCTGGTGCGAGGAACAGTGTATGGAACAGTCTATGTGAGCGGCTGCTGCCATCATCATGGCCTTGAAACTCCAGGGAGGAAGGGCCTGGACTCTCCTTGTAGGGACCATCCCTGGCGTTTCCTCCTCTAGCGGTATGGATAACCAACTAAGGCTTTGGCAGTTGCCGCCTCTAAAGGAACAATTCCTCGGGGTTCAGACTAAATGCAAATAGCATTGATCTTTGACCAGAAAAGAATTTTAGAGAAAAGTGCTCTGTGTAAGTAGGGACAGTTGCTCTTGAACCCCCAAGTTTCACTTTCCCCTTGGGTCTTCTCTTCATGGCCCCAACTCTACCCGCCCCTCAGGAGCAAGTGGATTCCTTTTTAAGACTCTGGCCTAGGGAAGGGGAAGGCCAAGCTCTCCCCGCTAACTCCTTAGCATCACTGGGCTAGGGTTAAAACACCATTTTAGAACACCTAAATAAAAAAAGCAGGTACTAAAGGGACATAGTCATAGAAAACATGCAGAACCTAATTGTCCAACTCCCACTGTGACTGCTTCTGGCCTGCCGGGGGCGACACTGCCACCTGAGGAAAGCATTGTCTGCCCCCAATCTGCCTGAGCATCTCACTCTTTGCACACCACTCAGGGTCCTCCGGGAGCCGGAAGGGGCCACGAGGGGTGCAAAGCACAGGAGAAGCCCGGATGCTGCGGCCACCCCGGGCAGTTCTGACTGCTACCTGTTCTCTCTTGGAGGCAGGATGTGAATGGTCACGTGGGCCCATGTGCTCCGGTGGGAAGAGATGGCTCCAGACCGCCTTCTCGGAGCCTGTACCTTACAGAGGAACCAGATCTGAAGTTTTGCCTCCAAGCTCGCTCATAGGCTCTTTATTCAATCATAAATGTCCTTAAGTACATTTGGAAGTCTCTCCTGGGCACCATTCTAAGGATATGGCTGTGCAGAAAATGAACAAAAATGCCTCTCTCTGGGGTTGTCATTCTGGAAGGGCATTACATTAGTCTCCTAGGGACACTGCCACAGATCATACAATCTAGGGTGATTTAAAACAACAGAAACTTATGGTTTCACATTCAGGAGGCTAGAAATCCAAGATCAAGGTATCAGCAAAGACCCTATTTCCAAATAGGGTCACCCTCACAGGTCCCGGGGGTGAGGACTTGAACATATCCTTTTGAAGGCACAGTTGTACCCACTTTGGGCATGAAACAAGATAAATAAGGACCCCATATGGCGTGGTGGATGGTGCCCTGGGACAAGGTATAAAATGGAACAGAAAGGGAACAGAATTGGCCAAGGTATAGCAGTTTTAGACAAGGATCCCAGGCAAGGCCTCACTGAGATAGTAGCATTTGAGTCAAGATTTGAAAAGGTGGGACGCCTGGGTAGCTCAGTGGTTGAGAGTCTGCCTTCGGCTCAGGGTGTGATCCCGGGGTCCCGGGATTGAGTCCCACATTGGGCTCCCTGCATGGAGCCTGCTTCTCCCTCTGCCTGTGTCTCTGCCTCTGTGTCTCTCATGAAGAAATAAATAAAATCTTAAAAAAAAAAAAAGACTTGAAAAGTTAAGAAAGTGAGCCATGTGGGCAGTCTGGGCAAGAGTCAACCAGGCGAGGCACCACGTGTGCGAAAGGCCTGGGGTGGGAGCATGCCTGCAAATTTGAGGAACTTCAAGGAGGTTATATGGCAGGGAGTGAAGGGTGAAGAGTGTCGGGAATTGAGGCCAGACAGGTAGTAGGGGGTGGGGTCCAGCTCATTTAGGGCTTTGTAGGACCCAGTGAGTTCCAAATGATAATTCCCTGTCTCGCAGGGTAGCTCCTCAGCCACAAGATTCTGGTGATTTCCTTCTCCCCATCAGACATCTATGCCATTGGGGTGGGCAAGCTGGATGTGGACTGGAGAGAACTGAATGAATTGGGATCGAAGAAGGATGGTGAGAGACATGCCTTCATTCTGCAAGACACAGAGGCTCTGTACCAGGTCTTTGAGCACATGCTGGGTGAGTGAGCTTTGCCCTCTTCACAATGGAGCCGGCTAGGGGTCCAGGCTGGGAACCTACTCATGGTGCTCCTCACAAACCTCTTTCCCCCTCTGCTCCCATACCCGCAGATATTTCCCAGCTCACAGACACCATCTGCGGGGTAGGGAACATGTCAGCCAATGCCTCCGTCCAGGAAAGGACACCGTGGCATGTTACTATTAAGGTACCGGGAAGGAGGGATGGGACTTCGGTCCCAGAGGTAGAAGAGGAAATGGGCCAGAGACATAGCAGTCCCCCCAAAACACCTGTTTGCCTGCAGCCTAGGAGCCAGGAGACCTGCCGGGGGGCCCTCATCTCAGACCAGTGGGTGCTGACGGCTGCTCACTGCTTCCGCCAAGCTGAGAACAGCTCTCTGTGGAGGGTCACCGTAGGTAAGGAGGGGGTCACTGTGGGTAAGGCAGGGTCCACACTAGGTTCCTGACCCTGTGGCCAGAGCTCTCACCAGCAGTCCCAGCCTCTGGCCTCCCTGGAAGCCCTGGCCCTGACTAATCTGCTTATTTTTCCCAGGGGATCCTAACTCCCAGTGGGGCAAAGAGTTCACTATTGAGAAGGCAGTGATCTCCTCGGAGTTTGATGTCTTTGCCAAGAAGAATCAGGGGATCCTCGAGTTCTATGGTGATGACATTGCCCTATTGAAGCTGGCCCAGAAAGTGAAGATGTCCACCCATGCCAGGTGCTAGAGTCTGGGATGAGAGGGTGTCCTCTGGGGGAGAGTGCTCTGGGAAGTCCCACAGGAGGGGACACCAAGGATGGGCTCCTGTGACTCTTGTCTGTCTCCCCAGGCCCATTTGCCTTCCCTGCACGGTGGCGGCCAACGTGGCTCTGCGGAGACCCCCAGGCAGCACCTGCCGAGACCATGGTGAGTGCTGGGCCTCAGGTGCATAAGGACTCCCGTCTGGAGTCTGGATGCTGCATAAAGGGACCAGCATCACATCCCTCTCTCCTTAACTGCAGAAAGTGAACTTCTGAACAAACTGAGCATTCCTGCTCATTTTGTGGCCTTGAACGGGGACAAACTGAACATTAACCTCAAGACAGGGACAGAGGTGAGGATCTCAGGTCTGGGATGCTGTGAGGGGATGGGACCCCTGTGGCAGCTCCCCAAAGTCTTTGTCCCTTCCTCCTCCAGCTCTGGCAGCCTTCTCCCTCTGACCCCATGCCACCTCCCCTCCAGGGCTAGCAACTGCAGGTAGCCCCTGGGACTGCTCATTCCATCCCTCTGTCCCACTCTGCCCCTGCTGCAGTGGACAAGCTGTATTGAGGCCGTTTCCCAAGACAAAGCTACATTCCCCAACTTGAAGGATGTCCGAGAGGTGGTGACAGACCAGTTCCTATGCAGTGGGACAGGGAAGGATGACAATCCCTGCAAGGGTAAGTCCCTCCCACCCCCTCACCCCCACCCCGAGCCTGGATGGCTGAGGGAGAGACCACCGCCGTCCCTGCGGCCAGCACGCATGCCAAGACAGTGGTGCACTGCCCTGACGACAGGGGCAGGGTGAGAGTCAGAATGACAATTTCTTGTCCTTCCTTCTGGCAGGAGAATCTGGGGGAGCAGTTTTCCTTGAGCGGAGACACAGGTTTTTTCAGGTGAGGAGAGAAGGGGGATACTCACAGGAATGGGGTTGCAAGATCATGGCCTTGCAGGGAGATGAGGGCGGCCTTTGAAGGAACTGGGGAGGTTGAGGCTTGGAGCTGAGGCTGTGACAGCCTCCCACCCCATTCTATCCCTCTTCCAGGTGGGCCTGGTGAGTTGGGGTCTCTACAACCCCTGTAGCAAGAGTAATAAAAACTCACGCCAGAGGCCCCCCAAGGGCAAGGAACCACGAGACTTTCACATCAACCTCTTTCGTCTGCAGCCCTGGCTGCGGCAGCACCTGGAGGGTATCCTGAACTTCTTACCCCTCTAATTGTGGCCACCCATCCCTCTGTTGTCCTGCCAGCATCTGCCATCTGTCTTGTCTCGCACCCTTGAACTCAGACCCATGACCCATCTGTGCTCCCAGCAACCCTGGAGAAGCACATCCAGGCTGGGGAATCCCCAGGGGCGCACCCTCTGCTTTCCTTGACTCACTCTCCTTTCACTCATGTGGAATTACCCAGTTATGAAATTAATAAAAATCGACAATGTCCTCATCTGTCTGTGCCTCTACCTGGGGGGTGGCCGGGGGCGGGGGGAGGGGGGAGCGGAGGAAGGCCAGAATGATTCCAGGAACTGCAGGGAGGCAGGTCACGGACCCTGGCGCACAAACAGTGGCTGGACTCTGCTCTGTGACAGAGTGGACAGGGAGTGAGCCAGCCTTTATTTTTGGTCCCTAAGGGGGTGGTCTGGGCTTGTTGGGGGAGGAACTGGGGCTGAGAGGTGGTGTTGAAGGTGTCAGTCCAGGTTCACCACAGCAAAGGGCAGGGCTTAGGCAGTTTCTATTTCCTTGACTGGCAGCTCTGCGGGGTGGGGGTGGAGGGCTCCCTCTTGGACATTCCGGAAAGTGGTGTGGGTCAGGTGGGCGGGGTGAGCCGCCAGTGCCAGAACAGATTGCATAAAGGGCCGGAGGTGGTGGGGGGGCAGGGGAAGAGACAGCAACCAGACTCAGGTCTGAAGTTTCGGCTTGGACGCTGAGCGAAGCAGACAGGCAGCACCAGCCGGCATGGACCACCCTGTCCCCACCCCCAGTCTCTCTCCTGCTCCCATCGCCATGGGGAGCACTCTCATGCCTCAACTCTGCCTTATATCCTTGGTGCTGGGTCTCTTGTCTGGAGGTAAGAGAGGGTCACCACTCCCCCTTCCCGCTGCCCCCAGCTTCCTTCCTTGGCCTTGTGAGGCTGGGCTTCAACAGCCTTTCTCTTCAGGTGGGAGTGCCACGCCATCGTCTGAGGCCAGGCCCCAAGGCCCCTGCCCTCTGGAGGGAGTACAGATCAAAGGTGGCTCCTTCAGACTGCTCAAGGAGGGCCAGGCGCTGGAGTACCTGTGTCCCTCTGGCTTCTACCCATACCCTGTGCAGGCTCGCACCTGCAGATCCACGGGGTCCTGGAGCACCCTGCAGACCCAAGACAAAATGGTTGTCAAGAAGGCAGAATGCAGAGGTTGGAGGGCAGTGAGGGTGGGCACGGGGTGATGCAGGGATGGAGCAGGTGGTGGCCGAGGCCCAGGCTAGGACACTGTGAGAGTTGGGTGGAGACCAAGCAGGTTGAGGGGTGAGGATGCTGAGCAAGTGCAGCAGCTGTCGAGGACTGAAGGGAGGAGGGTTGAAGAAGGGAGCGAATCTTCACTGAGCACTTATCCTGTGCCAGGCAGCCCCAGCAGTGAAAGGAACACTGAGAAAGGGGGAGCATGGAGAAGCAGGACTCATCATGGGTCAAGGGTAGACGTGGTTTCTGAGGGACCAGAAAGGCCCTATGTCTTTGTGATAGGGTCCCTGAGGCCCGGAGGGAGACTCTCAAGAGCAGCCCTAACTTCTCAGTAACTTCTGCTTGTCCTCCCCCTCCCCCAAAGCAATTCGGTGCCCAAGACCACAGGAGTTTGAGAATGGGGACTACTGGCCCCGGGCGTCCTACTACAATGTGAGTGATGAGATCTCTTTCCGCTGCTATGATGGTTTTACTCTCCGGGGCTCTGCTAACCGCACCTGCCAGGCCACCGGTCGCTGGGACGGACAGACGGCTATCTGTGATGATGGAGGTGAGCAGCATCCCCTCCCCCGTCGACGGGATCCTCTCCCTCCTGGGGGGCCATGTTCCAGCCTGAGGAACGGGCATCACAACTCCTGTGCTCTCCTGTGCCATCCGGGCCTCAGGCTTTGGCTCTCACCTCTGCATCTCGTGCTTCTGTAGCGGGCTACTGCCCCAACCCGGGCATCCCCATTGGCACAAGGAAGGTGGGCATCAACTACCGCCTTGAAGACAGAGTCACCTACTACTGCAGCCGGGGCCTCACCCTGCGTGGCTCCCAGCAGCGGACATGCCAGGAAGGCGGCTCTTGGAGTGGAACCGAGCCTTCCTGCCAAGGTGATGCTTGTCCCATGCCCTCAGGTTCAGATCCTGCTCATTCATCCTCCTGTCCCTACCCCAGAGCCCTGTCTTCTCCCTGTAGTGCAGCCCAGCTCCTCCCCTCGCTTCACCTGCCCCTAGAACGTCCTCACTGCGGAGCCCTTCCTGCCCCGAAACCCACCTACAGTCCCGTCCCTGTTCACGTGTCTCTGGCCCTCCCCCCACCCTGACACGTGACCTGCTTTCTGCCCTCCCCAGACTCCTTTATGTATGACACCCCTGAAGAGGTAGCCGAAGCCTTCCTGTCGTCCCTGACTGAGACCATAGAGGGCGTGGATGCTGAGGATGGCCACATCCCAGGTTTGAGTGCAGACCACGGAGGGAGGCAGGGAACTGGGGGAGGACGAAGAGGCAGGAGGACCCTGCGTGCCAGAGTCTGAGTTTTTCTGGTGGCACCCAGGGGAGCAGCAAAAGAGGAAGATTGTCCTGGACCCGTCGGGCTCCATGAACATCTACCTGGTGCTGGACGGATCAGACAGCATCGGGGCTGGCAACTTCACAAGAGCCAAGAACTGTCTCCGGGACTTCATTGAGAAGGTGGGGCCCCTGCCAGAACTAGTTCCCTGGTGTCCCCAGCCCCTCTGGGCTGCAGAACCTCAGAAAACCTCTGGTCCTATACTGTCCTTCCTCCTTTTTACTTGAAGTAGTTTCTTGACCTTTCACCCCATCACCCAGGCAAACCTCAGGGTGACCCATGAGCCTTTGGGTTTCTGAGGAAAACCTTCCCTGTCCCAGAGAAGCTGCTGACCTCTCCCAACCCTAGTCTTCTTTCAACGCCATGACCCTTTGCTCCCCTAACCCACAGGTGGCAAGTTATGGGGTGAAGCCAAAATATGGTCTAGTGACATATGCTACAAACCCCAAAGTCTGGGTCCGAGTGAGGGACAAAAACAGCAGCGATGCCGACTGGGTCACAAAGATACTCAACCAAGTCAGCTATGAAGGTCAGACGTCAGGGAAGGGACTGGTGGAGGAGGGGTCACTTTGGGATCAGAGAAGTCAAAAGACTCAGGGTGGTTGTGGGGAGACCATGTGAGAAATCAGGGAAGACCACTTTGCAGTCTGGGGTTAGACGGCAGACTTGTTGGTGAATATGGGTCACTGGGGACCTATCCGGGGCTGAGGAGGTCACTTTTGTGGCCAAAGGAAAGCCAGTGGGGTGGCAACTCAAGAACCTGAGAGATGTGGGTTTTCAGTTGTTGGCGGGCCTCTCAGGGTCATGGATGACTTAGCCAACCAGGCAAGGTGACCTCTTCCCTTTCCCCAGATCACATGTTGAAGTCCGGGACCAACACCAAGAAGGCCCTGGAGGCAGTATACAGCATGATGAACTGGCCAGGGGAGACCCCCCCAGCAGACTGGAACCGCACCCGCCACGTTATCATCCTTATGACTGATGGTCAGAAGGAACTCTTCTCCTGCCCCAGATTCCCCAGCCTTTCATAGGAGTGGGGGACTGTTCGGTCCACGTGCAACACCAGACTGTCACATGGTTGGGGCTCTGAGTACTGCTCAGGACCCCAAGCATGCTGATCTCTCCTGTGACCCTTTACAGAGGAAAGGAGGAATCCTTAAGCTTCTGTTGGGATCTGTCACTTCCATCCCCTCAATCTGCTTCCCCAGCCATGTGTCATGACTTCTGGCCAATCTTCCTCGACCCCCTTCTTTACTTGCTTCCCACCTTCACAGGCCCTGTTTCTTCTACAGGCTTGTACAACATGGGCGGGGACCCGGTCTCTGTCATTCACAATATCCGGAACTTCCTGGACATTGGGAGGGATCACAAAAACCCACGGGAGGATTATCTGGGTGAGTTTTATTGCCCAGGAGCCAGTCCCTTACTTTCTCAGCTCTTGCTCCCGGGGCCTGGGCACTCACTCTCCCCATTTCTCCCACAGATGTCTATGTGTTTGGGGTTGGGCCTCTGGTGAACCAAGAGAACATCAATGCTTTGGCTTCCAAGAAGGATAAGGAACAACACGTATTCAAAGTCAAGGACATGGAAAACCTGGAAGACGTTTTCATCCAAATGCTTGGTAGGAAAAGATCAGGATGTTATAAAGAGGTCAGGAACCTCCCCAGGCCCCCCAAGGTCACTCATACTTCCTCTCCTCCTGAAGTCCTGGCAGTCTGGAAGGACTTTCTTGCTGCTCCTTCTTTATGTCATATTCTGGTTTCCTGGCACTATCTGCTTCCCGATCTTAGAATCACCGAGCTCTGAACGACATCAGAGAGCTTTCTTAAATTCCTCATTTTACACATGTGGCAAGTGAGGCTGAGAACAACCTGGGGACAGCAAGCTAGCAAGTTTGGCCTGCCAACCACCACGTCTCCCATCTCTTACTTTCAAGTTCTTTTCACTATTGCCACGGTTCCTTGTCCTCAGTGAAAGGAAACAAACACCCCTGTCTTTCCTTTCCTTACAGGCTTCTGCTCCTCACAAACATGTAGATGTCCCTCCCCTTTTAAAAGGCTGCTGCCATGTGGAAATGAAGCACCCTACCTTTCAGCATGTAGTCAGAAATTTTAAAGTCATTTTCCTTTCTTGTTAGATGAAACCCGGACTCTGGGGCTCTGTGGAATGGTTTGGGAGCACAAGAAAGGCACTGATTACCACAAGCAGCCATGGCATGCCAAAATCTCCATCACTGTAAGCAAGGCATCCTGGTGCCAGGGACCTGTGGGAGGCAAAGTCAGGGTGGAATGGGGGTGGGGGAAGGGCAAAATGTTTATACTAGATTGTGGCTTGGTAAGCTGAGCTTTCCCCTCTGTCGTTCTGTTCCCAGCGCCCTTCAAAGGGACACGAAACCTGTATGGGGGCTGTGGTGTCTGAGTACTTTGTGTTGACAGCAGCACACTGTTTCACAGAGAATGATCAGAAACACTCAATCAAGGTCAGCGTGGGTAAGGAAGCAGCCAATCAATCCTGAGCTTCATTTGTGCAGGAACCCACGCTCCCACCCGTCCTCACAGCAGCCCACTATCTTGCACACTGGGCCACTTGGGAGTGGGGAAGACTTGGGAGTTAGGCACAATGTGGGGCCAGATGTAGGAGGCTGCCCATGGAGAAGTGGGACGTCCTGACATAGCCACTTTCCTACCTTAGGAGGGAAGAAGGAATTGGAGGTAAAGGAAGTCCTAGTTCACCCCAACTACAACATCAATGGGAAAAAAGAAAAAGACATTCTTGAATTTTATGACTATGACGTGGCCCTGATTGAGCTTGAGAAGAAGCTAGAGTATGATCAGACACTCAGGTGAGTCTTCTGGAGCCCTGAGAAGTCTGGGTGAGGTGGGGCCGCAGGCCTGGGGCAGAGCCAACTTCTCCCTGAATCTCATCTCTCCTTCATAGGCCCATTTGCCTCCCATGCACTCAGGCAACAAATCAAGCTTTGAGGCTTCCGCCGTCAACCACGTGCCAGCAGCAGAGTAAGATGTTCAGGGACAACAGCACAAGGGGATGCTACCAGGGGACAAGTGGGGTGTGACAGGGTGCTGCAAGAGCAGATTGTGGCCAGCCTGGTCCCTAGCTCACAGGAAAGGGTTGAGGGACATTTGCTGAGTGACAAAGCCAATGGGGAGGTGGCTGGGTGGGGTGGGAGAGGGCTAAAATGACCCAGTCTGTCCATTTGCCCAGTGGAAGAGCTGCTCCCTGCAAAGGACATCAAAGCTCTATTTGTGTCAGAGTTATCCAAAGACAGGAGGAAGGTGCTGGTTCGGAAGGAGGTCTACATCAAGAATGGGGACAAGGTAAGGAATGTGGGACTCTAAGCAGGTCCTCCAGGCCCCGGTTCTTCCAGAGCACACTCTATTCATCACCCTTTCCCCTCCACGCTTTATACCTCATCTATAGAAAGCCAGCTGTGAGAAAGATGCTCAGTATGCCTCTGGCTATGAGAAGATCAAAGACATCTCTGAAGTGGTCACTCCCAGGTTCCTTTGCACTGGAGGGGTGAATCCCTATGCTGACCCCAATACTTGCAAAGGTGAGAAAAGGCTCTTTGGTTGTGCTGCATGTTCCTGAAGCCCAAGAATTGCTCTCCCTACAGCTTTTCCTCTCCTGTAGGTGATTCTGGTGGTCCTCTGATTATTCACAAGAAGAGTCGCTTCATTCAAGTGAGTTTCCCCTCTCCTGTCTGTGGGGAGATGCCAAGTGGTCAGCATGGACCCTACAGCAGGAAAGCTCCGTGCATGTGGCCTGAAAGGGGAAGGCACAGAGCCTGCCTCCTTACAGCTATTCCTTGAAATGGCTGGCTTAGGTCCATGTGTCTGGCCTGTGTGCTTGGGAGACCAGTACAGAGCTGGGTCCCCAGTCTAATTCTTCTAGGTCAACTCCAATGTAACTGGGAACAGCTGAGCTTCCTGTGATTAGGAAGGAAGGAATTCTACCAAATGATCCATGGCATCCCCTTGCCCTCTCCAGGTTGGCGTGATCAGCTGGGGTGTAGTGGATGTTTGCAAAGACCGGAGGCGGTGGCAGCAGGTACCTACTCATGCCCGAGACTTTCACGTCAACCTCTTCCAAGTGATGCCCTGGCTCAAGGAGAAACTCAAAAATGAGGATTTGGAATTTCTGTAAGGGGTTCCCTGCTGGGAAGGGGTATGAGATAAAATTAAAACAGCTGTGACAATACCTGTGTTCAAGATCCTTTTGGGAGAAAGAAGAGGGGAACGTGCACTGGCCATGTGTTACAACTGAGATAAAATCTAACAGCTGTTTTTAAAGGCTCAACCCCAATCCCAAGTGCTGAAAAACCAGAGGCTGAGGGAGATGTGTGAGCTTCCACCTCAGTGTTTTACTGAGACCAAGTGTTGGCGCAGATGAGGCACACGGAATACAGCTCCATTCCCTAGAAGCCATCCACAAGGTTTTCCTTGTAGACATCATCGCTGTAGACAATCTGGGTCCTCTTGTCCCGATGGCAACCCTTAGGGCTATTCTGGACAGCTGGGGAGGGAGGAAAGGATTGGTTAAGGTCTAAAGCATTGCATCTGAGCACTAGTGAGGCCAGAGGCTCAGTCTGACCAGCTCACTCCCGGCCTCTGGCTCTCGAAGCCCGATTTCAATGCTGCCCTCTAGCGGCCAGGATAGCCTGGCTCCCTTTAGCCCCATTAGGCGGGTGGCTAGGAGTGGAGGCTGTTATTGTGGCCTGCACAGATACCATAAGGGATATTTTGTTCTTAGAACCACCCCAGATGTTATTGTTTACACAAATGAATGATGTTAACCCATTACATTTTAAAGTATTAAAATTTAAAAAATCTCTGTAGGCCTTTGCTGACATGCTAGTCATTTCTTGTTCCTTTTGTATGGAGGGCCACTCTTACTCTCAACACCCCTTTCTGCTTACCCCTTTGCCAGGAAAACCAACAGGTATAGTGGGCTATTCAGACTAAACTAAGAAATGCTACTAGACCCAACAGGAGAACCATTCTGGGTGCAGCTCTGACCCAAAGCATTCTTCCGCCAGCCTCAAGCTATTCTTTCCCCTTCTTTTTCCTCCCTACACTGACATCTTTACCCCATCTCCAAGGATTCCATCCCTGCCATTCTGGGGCTACAGTGACTCACCCCAAACCAGCCTCCATTCTCTTGGATCTCTGTACCCTGACACTGCTGATCACTCCCCTGCTTCCAAAGTTTGTGTCCTTTGGCTTTAATGGCTGCCCCTTGAATATTCCCCAAGCCCAGGCCTGGGTAACTGCCTGCCTGCCCCCCCCCCCAAATTCAGTCTCCCCTGAGGATACTACCAATTTGCAGCCACTCTGTAACACAGAGGACTCCAACCCATGTTTTCATTCCTCACTTCGCACCCAAGTTCCAGATCTCTAATTTCAAATGTTTATAAGACCAACTACACTCCATCTCCTAATAAACAAAGCCACGTGAGATGGCCATTTTCTTCACCAACCTCCCTCACTTCTATTTTCTTCTGCATTCCAGTTACTGCTTTGGGAATTATTCTCAATCTTTTTCTCTCCGTTTTCTCCCACTTCTAACTGACAGAAGGCCTGATAATTCTCATTCCCATTCCTACGGCCTCCACACAGATTCAGGCCTCTATCAACTCCTCAGAATCCTGGGACGAGCAGGGAACAGGCAGGAAGGGTGAGCTGTGGGGCACAGGAAGAATCCATTCTTACCGAGAGAGCCCCAAACAGACTTGCCAGTGGCAGCGTCCAGCATGGGCTGCTTGCGGGCAATGCTGACTTTGAGCTGTACAGACTCCACCTGGGTCCCATTGAGCTGGGGCAGAAGAGGGGAGGAGGCAAAGGATGGGGAGAAACATTGCAGACAAAGCAAAGGAGGAATTCCAACAGTTGCCACCCTAGCAACAGACTGAGGACCTGAAAATACATTTCTTGCGTGAACAGGAAGAGACTCTGTCAAGAGGAAATAATTTCCTCCTGGCTCCCAGTATTTTAAAGAGAAAATATGAGGATGGCAGGAGGGATGGGGAGAACAGATCTGGGAAGTCCCAACCTCAGCAACGGCCTGATCTGCTGACTCCATCTTTTCATAGGTGACGAAGGCACAGCTGGGATGAAAAGAAAACAGGGTCAGTATAGAGGGCCTATGGGCTCTTGTGAACCCAACCAAACCCAGTGCTCACAGGCCGTTGGAGATAGGCTGGTGTTCTCCCTCAAACCCAGGTCCTCCCAGGACTTATTATCTTACCCCACTGTCATCCTTACTTTCTGGGTGGGTCCATGGAGAGGTCAATGATGTTTCCAAAGGGAGAGAAGGCCCCACGAAGGAGGGTGGGCGTCATGTCCTCTCCATACACATAGAGAGTATTCCCCTTCCGAGGGGCCCTGCGTTCAGGGAACGAATCCGACCCTACGGGACCAGGAGTCATAGTCATAAGACGCAATCCATCTCAGCCTCTACTTTAAGAGGCCACTTTCCTAGGACCTGCCTAAACATTTTCACTTTTCCCACTAGCCCAGATCACTCACTGCGGAAAGGGCCCTCTCGTTCTCGATCGCGGTCCCTGTCCCGATCACGGTCCCTGTCCCGATCGCGGTCCCTGTCCCGATCGCGGTCCCTGTCCCGATCACGGTCTCGATCCCGTTCTCGATCACGGTCTCTGTCTCGGTTCCGCTCACGACTGTGGTCCCGGCTGCGGCTTCGTGGTGGGGAGGTTGAGGAGCGGGCACCACCACGTTCTTCATAGCCCCAGTCAAAGCTTCGAGGGGGACCATCACCAGCCCCTGGGCCCTCTGCCTCCTCCCCATCTGGCCCCAGTTCCCGAAGCCGATCACTGGAAGACACAAAACTGGAGAAAGGCAGACAGTGAGGATCAAGGGGGCCTTTACCTCAACCTTCTAGACCCTGGGAAGACTTAACCTACTGCAGCCCCAGTTTCTTCCACTCCAGCCCAAACCTCCCATGGATACAGGCAATCAACCCTTCCCCACTCCCCCAATTGGGACCCAGTCCTCTCTCTAGTTCTCTAACCTCTCATACAGAGATTTCCTTTGGGGGCGTCTGGACGACTGCAAAAGAAACCAGGGACAGTTAAGATGAGTCCTAGTTGCTGGCATATGGCCCCAAATATGTGTCTTCTTGCTTTTCTCATTCCCTGGGCCCCCAGGGACAGAGAACTGGGAGCCATACCTCCTGCAGATCATCATCGGCAGATATGCTTCTTTGGAACGGCTGGAAAGTGGGAACTGGCCCCTTCTCAGGGTCCTGGGAAGGTCACAGAGATCTACTTTAATGTGAGAGCAGGAGGCGGCCTAACCACGGGGCAGAAGGAGTTCCTCTTCCCTCACCCTCTTCTTGGTTTCCTCTGGCCTCTCTTTTCTCCTTTAATTCCCTTGTGCATTTCTTATTTGATTATGTTATTTTTTTTTAAAGATTTTATTTATTGGGATCCCTAGGTGGCGCAGCGATTTGGCGCCTGCCTTTGGCCCAGGGCGTGATCCTGGAGACCCGGGATCGAATCCCACGTCGGGCTCCCAGTGCATGGAGCCTGCTTCTCCCTCTGCCTGTGTCTCTGCCTCTCTCTCTCTCTGTGTGACTATCATAAATAAATAAAAATTAAAAAAACAAAATCTTTTAAAAAAAAGATTTTATTTATTTATTCATGAGAGACACAGAAAGAGAGAGAGGCAGACACAGACAGAGGGAGAAGTAGGCTCCATGGAGGGAGCCTGATGTGGGACTCGATCCCAGGTCTCCAGGATCAGGCCCTGGGCTGAAGGCGGTGCTAAACCGCTGAGCCACCCCCGCTGCCCTGATTATGTATTTTTTTAAATGATCTAACATAAAGAATATTTAGCTTGTTGAACGCTTCTCAAATCTGCTGACCTCTTCAATCTATTCAGCTTGTCAAAACAACAAAATCTAGAAGCTCGAATATGTGGTAGATCAGACCCAGAAAACATGTAAAATGGAGAACTGAGAAGTCATTCAGTGTCTTCACTCTATAGATGAGAAATCTGAAGCTCAGACCTATATGACAACTTGCCCGTGATTGAATAAACGCTACTTTCCCCCTATGTTCTACCTCCCTTCTGACTTGGAAGGATACCCTCTGAAGTCAAGGGTCCCCTGAACAATCTTTTTGCTCATGCTCACCTTTAACTTCCCCTCTAGGGTTCGAGAACGCTTGAAGCCTGAGTTCTTGGTCTCAGCCTTGATGGCACTGATGGCTCCTGACTTCACTAGCTGCTTTGCCTGCTCTGTTGCCGTGGCTGTGTCCACCACAGGCTGTTCCGACAGTGCTGGAGTAGTAAGGGAAGGAGGCATTATTTTGGCCAGGCTGTGAGGAAGCTCAGTCCCACTGTGCCCACTTCCAGTCTATCCCTGTCTCCCCGGTCACTCACAGCGTTTCACACCGCCTTGGCTGGCTGTGCTGCTACTACTTTGCTTCTTCAGAGCCAGCAATGCCTTTTTCTGGGAACAAGTGAGAAGAGAGGGATTGGTGAGGGCCAGTCCCCGGCCAGGTCTTCTCCCAGGGTCCCTGGGCACCTCACTCCAGGGGATGCCTTTCTCAGAAAACAAAGCAAATAGTGTTCCTGGAGTGGTACACTGAGGCAGCCCTGCCTCACACACAGTCCACTGGATCGTCTATAATACCAGTAATACTTAATCTAGCCAAACCACAGTATTCAAAGGCTTTCCAGAGTCTCAGGTTTTTGAAAACAAGGAATTCAACCATGGGCCAGAGCCCCAAGATATAAGCTGCAATTAAGTATAAGCCTATATGCCTTTCTTGGGGGCTTCATCCATCCATCCCCTGTACATTTGGCAAGGACAGACTATGACTTTGTAACAAAGGTATGCAAAAATACGAGACACAGTTCCTTCCCTCGAGAAGCTTACGATCTGTGAAACAAGATGATTAGAAGTAACTATCAAGAATGATTTTAAGAGGTGCAGACTGCTTGCTACTGTGACCAAGCAATATTATCTCATGCCAAATGGGTATTAAACTGGTCCCTGGATAGAATCTACACAAAACAGATTGAAAGAAAGGGCATTTTAGACAAAGTAACAGGATGGCAATGATACAGAAATAAGGTGGCTTTGGGAATGCATGTCTTGGGACTAGTGAACAGTTCTATTTGACTAGAAAGGGATGCCAAGGTAAAGGCTTTGTTCTATAGACAATGGGAAACCACTTACGGGTTTTGAGAAAAAGAGTTTTGTGTTTTCAGTGGTTCATTTTAATAAGAGTGAAGGAAGCTTGTCCAAAAAAAAAATTGAGAAACTTCTCGAGAAACCATTACAACTGTCTACATGAACATCAACAAAAACTTGATCTATGAAATACACAGAAAAAAGCAAACAGAAGTTGCTTCAAAGGAAGAATCAAGACTTGGCAAATGTTTAGCTATGCAAAGTAGAGAAGTCAGAGATGAGATTTTGATTCCAAACACCTGGAAGAATTGGCTGTGGTCACCCCTATTTGGAAGGTCAAGAAAAGGAACTAAATTAGAATAGATAGGAAGGTGACAGCTGCAACCCTGGGTATCTGAGGGCGATCGGTAACAGCCTGGATAGAACTGAAAAAACAAAGTAGGAGGTTACATCCTTGGTGGTGCGAAAAGCCACGAAAAAGGAAGACTGCTCCACAGCAGGATGCACAGAAGAGAAGGTGCACACCAAGACTTGGGAGAAGCCCAGCTCTATGGGGCCACGCTAAGAGGAGATACATCTCCAGGTATGAGATAGAAGAACCCCCCATCCCCTCACACTCACCCCAGGTGTTCTCAACAGTGTAGAGTCTGTGAAAGGTTGGGCCACGCCCCCACACACTCCCTCACCTTTTTCTTGAGTTTGTTGAATTTCTTCTGCAGAGCCTCCTCCTCCTCGCTCAGTCCGGGGGGTATCACCAACATGGTGGCTCCTGGTTCAGGGGCAGGGCCCAAGACATCTTTCTCCACTGTCACCGCCCAGGGTTCACACGGGATCCCCCTGCCCCGCGCCCCTCCAGGCCTACCTACTCCTGTCTTTTGCCTCTCCCTACCCCTTGCTTAAACGAGGCTGCCGTCCAAACCCCCGCTCGTGCGGACCAACCAGCACTCCCTCTCCTCTCCGGCAATCACGGCCGCCAGCGCTCCGAGGAACCAAGTGGCCCAGGCAGGAGGAAGCACCCCTTCCGTCGCCAAGACGATGGCACCAGACACCCCCTACCCTTGCTGGGGGTACGGCAACCGCACGGTCCACACGGCACAGGAGGCAGTGGAAGCCGCGCAGCGCTCTCACAGCAGCGGAGAGGGGGAGAAGACAGAAGAGCTCGGAAAGAAGGGGCGAAGCGTGAGAAGAAGAAGACCTTACCTGAGGGGGCGGTAACCGGGGTCCCACGGTCTCGGGCGGCGCCCGCGCTGGCAGCGGAGAGCGGGCTCACAGCGATGACGTACGAGGGGCGGGGAACGCGGTAACCAAGGCGGCCCGAGGCTACACACTTCCGCCCGGCAGTCGCCCGGCTCCAGTGAGCTTCTCCTGGGCGCTCAACCCCGCTCCCGGCAGAGGAGTGTGACGGAAGTCGCCTCCACTTCCGCCCGTTCCGGGGCGGGGCTCACTCCTTGGCTCCGCGCTGCACTTCCGGTCTGCCTGCTGCCGTGCCTCCGAGATGTTGGAGACCGAGCAACTCGGTGAGAGGGAGAGGGTGAAACGAAGGAGTAGTCGGAGGGGTGACCCTTGACCTCTGACCTCTGGCCTTCCTCCCGTAGTGCTCCCTCCTCCAGATCCCCTGGATCTACCCCTTCGGCCCGTGGAGCTGGGATGCACAGGGCGCTGGGAGCTCCTGAATGTGCCTGGGGCTCCGGAGAGCACCGTGAGTGACTTTAGACCCTAACATTGAGCTTCAGATTTCCTCCACCCTCCTTAGTGTTGCACCCTAGCACAAGCTCATCCTTCTCTCTGGAGCCCTGTCATCTGGGCCTGCCTTCTGCTGGACAGACCCCAGCCCGGTGGACTGCCTGGGTCAGAGGTCTTGTGAAGACAGAGAAGGGAATGCTCCACATACCTTGGCTCTGAGAGCTGCTCTCTCACATGCGGTTTTCCCCTTTGGAGTCACCTGTCTCCAAGCACAGGGCATTGATGGCTAGCCTTCAATGAGGCCCTGACTCCTCCCTTTTCCTAAAACTGGTGTTTCTCAAATTTAAGTGTGCCTTGTGATTAGTGTATGTGTGTGTGGGGGGGGTTTAAAAATACAAATTTCTAAACCCAATCACAGAGATGGCGAAAGTATTGTATCGTAACTTATTAGTGATCATTGCTTCAGGTAAACCAGTAGCGGGTACTTTGCCCTGTAAAACGGTACAGTTTGGAAAATATTGCTTCTGCCTGACTCTCCTAGTCGGTCTGGAAAGTCTACCATTTCTCATTTAACACAAATCCTATCATTTTCTTTTTTGCTTTTTCCATACCTAATGCCCCTCATCTTGTCCTTCACCAGCTTCCCCATGGCCTCCCACCCTGTGCGCCAGATCTGCAGCAGGAAGCAGAGCAGTTGTTTTTGTCATCTCCAGCCTGGTTGCCTCTACATGGTGTGGAGCACTCCGTCCGGTGAGGGGTCTAGACTGGTGAGAGAGGCCCCTGAAGGAAACTGAGACAGGAGAGAAAGCAGACCTGAAAATTGTTTTCCTTTTCTGCAGAAAATGGCAGAGGAAGATGGATCCTTGGTCTCTCCTGGCCACACTGGGGGCCCCAGTGCCCTCTGACCTTCAGGCCCAAAGACACCCAAACACAGGCCAGATACTGGGCTACAAAGAGGTCAGAGGTCAGGGGCCACAGGAGGCAGGGTCGGGAAAGGGTCAAAGGCAAGCTCAGCCTCACTGAGATTGTGGTCCTTTGCCTCAGGTCCTGCTGGAGAATACAAACCTATCAGCTACAACCTCCTTGTCTCTTCGCCGGCCCCCAGGGCCCATCTCCCAGTCCCTTTGGGGGAATCCAACACAGTACCCTTTCTGGCCAGGTGACTTGTGGGAATGGGATGGTAGGAGAAAGTGCCCTCAGTCTCCTGGAAAGGGTTCCCCCTATCCCGTATCACCCCACCCCACGAATCCTATTTGTCTATCTTCTCCCCAGGTGGAATGGATGAGCCCACCATAACAGATCTGAGTACTCGGGAGGAGGCTGAGGAGGAGATAGACTTTGAGCAAGGTGAGGTGGCGCCAGGATGGACCCTTGGGAGCAGGGCTGGGAGTCTGGACCCCGAGGAAGAGGGAGCCCAGGCCCATCGTTGGGCTGCTGCTTAGCCCTTCTGTGTCTTTGAGAAAATTAGGAAAAGGCATCCTTGTCATTACAGTTTTTACTGTCACCTGCTAGAAAGTTGTACAGGCTGCTTGCAACTGTAAGTAGCCCCATTTGCAACATCTGTGCTGTGAAGGGCATCTTGTAGGTTTGGGTAACATATGACTTGTGTGTGACACTGTGTCATAGTGCTGATTCTGTGTCTCTGTTCTTTCCTTTAGATCTTCTTACGGTTCCACCTGGCTTCAAGAAAGGTGTGGACTTTGCACCAAAGGGTGAGTTTTAGTTTTGGGATGGGGTGCAGAAGTGGTGTTCTTCTTCTGTAGAACAAAGGTAGACATCACCAGGTATCCCTTTTTACCTTGTTCCTCAGATCACCCAACTCCAGCTCCTGGCTTGCTCAGCCTCAGTCATTTGCTGGAACCTCTGGATTTGGGTGGGGGTGATGAGGATGAGACTGAGGCAGTGGGACAGCCAGGAATTCCCAGAGGGGACACTGTTTCAGCCACCCCCTGCAGTGCTTCCCTGGCCCGAGCAAGCAGCTTGGAGGACCTAGTGTTGAAGGTTGGTGGTTCTGGGCAGTTGAAGCAGGAAAGAAGGGGCCTTACTGAGGTGCTAGGGTGGGATGGGGTGGCTGGCTTGGTTGTGTCTAAGAGGAAGACTGGAGTATCTTTTGGGAGGGGTAGTAATGAATAGCTCTCTGACTGTATTTCTGTCATCCCTGCCCCTGGCTTTTGCAGGAAACATCCACAGCTATATCTCCTCCAGAGCCCCCCAAACCTGTGCCTCAGGAGCAGTGGGCGATTCCTGTGGATGTCACCTCCCCTGTTGGTGATTTCTACCGCCTCATTCCCCAGCCAGCCTTCCAGGTAGGCTGCCCCAGTCCTCACATGTTCCCCTATCTCCTCTCCGCTGTTCTCTTCATCTCCTTTCCCCACCCAGGCCAGATGCCTTCTAGGTCAATCTTGGACCTCAGCTTGGCCTGGCCTTGCTCTGGTATCCCACAGCCACCTTGCATGCCTCAAGAGCTGGAGGCAGGAGTGCTCTTTTTCCCTTGTCCGTTCACTATCTATTTCTCTCTCCCACAGTGGTCGTTTGAGCCGGATGTGTTCCAGAAACAAGCCATTCTGCACTTGGAGCGGCATGACTCCGTCTTTGTCGCAGCTCACACATCTGCGGGGAAGACAGTTGTGGCCGAATATGCCATTGCCCTTGCGCAGAAACACATGACGCGGTACAGGTCCCCTCTGCCTTCACCAGCTGGTCCTGGGTCCTCCTGTACCCTTTCTGAGTGTCATCTCTTCCCCACCTCTTACCAGTCCTTCAGATGAGAGGTCTGGGGAGAAACTGAGATAGGGCCAGAAGTGAAGTGGGCAGGTGTGGCAGGGATAGTGGTTAGAAGAAGACCTGCATTAGCTTCGGAGGGGATCGGGCTAGAATTTCTTTTCTTTTTTTATTTAAACTGAGTTTTCTTTCTTTCTTTCTTTCTTTCTTTCTTTTCTTTCTTTCTTTCTTTCTTTCTTTCTTTCTTTCTTTCTTTCTTTCTTCTTTCTTTCTCTTTCTTTTCAAACTGAGTTTTTTCTTTTTTTTTCTTGTTTTCTTTTTTTAAATATTTTATTTGTTTATTCTTGAGAGACACACACAGAGAGAGGCAGATATATAGGCAGAGGGAGAAGCAGGCTCCCCACAAGGAGCCTGATGCGAGACTCGATCCTGGATCCTGGGGTCACGCCCTGAGCCGAAGGCAGAGACGCTCAACCACTGAGCCACCCAGGCGCCCCTTGGGTTAGAGTTTCTGTGGGATTGTGTCATGAAGGAGAATGTGAGGGCAGTTTGGGAGGGAGGGGGGCCACCTGAGCTCTGGCATACCTCTGAGAGGGCTCAGGGCGGAAGAGGCGATGCTGCCCAGGAGGCTCTGGGGGAACTGACCAGCTGACTTCATGCCCTCTTCCCAGGACCATCTACACATCACCCATCAAGGCCCTGAGCAACCAGAAGTTCCGAGACTTTCGAAACACATTTGGGGATGTGGGATTGCTCACTGGGGATGTACAGCTGCACCCAGAGGCCTCCTGTCTCATTATGACAACAGAGATCCTTCGGTGAGAGATAGGCACTCAACACGGGTGGATTTTTGGTCAGGAAGGTGAGGCTGCTCTGGACAGCATGTTGACTGAGAACAGGGTGGAGTTAGGAGCCACTGGGAAGTCAGCTTCTGGCCTCTTCTCCCCAGTTCCATGCTGTACAGTGGCTCAGATGTCATCCGGGACCTGGAGTGGGTCATCTTTGATGAGGTTCACTACATCAATGATGCTGAGGTGAGAGGCACGGGAGCCCCAGACTCCAGTAGTCCTCTCCTGTGGGCCTGGATCACATATCCCTAGTCCACACACCCTTGGGGACCTTACTGCCTTCTTTGCCCCCAAATGGAACCCTGTGCGCTTCCCTAGGGGCAGAAGAGCAGCCCCCTCTGAGCTGCTGGTGACTGGTCTTCTCTCTCTGTGCCCAGCGTGGGGTTGTGTGGGAGGAGGTGCTCATCATGCTCCCTGACCATGTCTCCATCATCCTACTGAGTGCTACCGTCCCCAACGCCCTCGAGTTCGCTGACTGGATCGGGTGAGATGCATGCCCTGGGACACATGGGTGAATGGGGCTGCGGCACTCCTTGGTTGGGAGTGGGGGTGAAGACTACCACAGCAAGGAGAGTGGTCAGGTCTGTGGAATAGAGAGGAGGAAGTGGTGGGGCTGGAGTATATGTCTGACTCAGCGGCTGCCCGACCCCACTTGGGTCCAGGTCATTTTGTGTGTTGGGAGAAGAGATGATGGAACAGTTTTCCAGTCTGGCTCCCAGAAAAGTCTGGGTGAAGCTAGATGGGGAAGGTGGCGAAGATGTGGGGTCCTTCCTACACTGTTGCCTCTGACCTGCTGCCTTCTCCCCACACAGGCGGCTGAAACGTCGCCAGATCTATGTGATCAGCACTGTTGCCCGCCCCGTTCCCTTGGAGCATTATCTTTTCACGGGGAACAGCCCCAAGACCCAGGGGGAGCTCTTTCTGTTGCTGGACTCTCGAGGGGCCTTCCACACAAAGGGGTAAGCTGGAGATGGGGCAGAGTCAGGGCTGGGTCCACTGGGTGTGGCTGTGATCACTGACCCCCACTATGCTTCAGGTACTATGCAGCTGTGGAGGCCAAGAAGGAGCGGATGAGCAAACATGCCCAGACCTTTGGGGCAAAACAGCCCACACATCAGGGGGGACCTGCACAGGTGAGAACTGGCAGGCTTTGTACCTGCTACCATGTGTTTCAAGTCTATCCATTCTTCCCTCGTTCCCCAGGGGTTTGGACTTGAGCTTTGAGCACTGTCCGACTTGACACTGCTTTACCTCCCCTCACTTTGGCCCTGACTGGTTCAGGAACTCACCACTTCCCCCTTCGTGCCCCCTTCTCCAGGACCGAGGAGTGTACCTATCCCTTCTGGCCTCCCTTCGCACCCGCGCACAGCTGCCCGTAGTGGTGTTCACCTTCTCCCGGGGTCGCTGTGATGAGCAAGCGTCGGGCCTCACCTCTCTTGATCTCACCACGAGCTCAGAGAAGAGTGAGATTCACCTCTTCCTGCAACGCTGCCTTGCTCGCCTCCGGGGCTCTGACCGCCAGCTGCCCCAGGTGTGGATGGGGGTCTTGGGGACTGATGGGGAGAGAATTCTCCACCACCTTATTCCTGACCCTGGGTCTTGGCTCCTTGCAGGTCCTACACATGTCTGAGCTTTTGCACCGTGGCCTGGGTGTGCACCACAGCGGCATCCTGCCTATTCTTAAAGAGATCGTGGAGATGCTCTTCAGTCGAGGCCTGGTCAAGGTATCCACACTAGTAGAAGAGGAACTCTTTGGAGCACTCTTTGCTCTCTTTGGGGCTGCCCAGAGGGTGGAGGGGCAGGTCTTTAGACAAGACAGCACAGTGGCTAAGAACTCGGGCTTTGGTCCAGATTGCCTGCATGTGAATCCTGGCTGCACTACTTACTCACCATGTGACCTCAGGCAAACTCCTTAACTTTCCTGAACTTTAGCTTTCCCATCTTAAAATGGGGATGTGCCAGATCAGCACAGGCAGTATTCAGAAGAGAAACCCCTCAAATTAGCAAGTGTCTGAAAAGTTATTAGTCATCAGAAAAATGAGAATTTAAAATATTCAAAGAGAAATGACTTTACAGCTACTAGACTGATAAAATTTAGGAAACCAGCCAATGCCAAGTGTTGCCAAAGACATCAGACACTATAGGATTATAGGAACCCTCATAAAGGTGTATAGCCAATCTGGAGTGGACCCTGGCATTTTGAGGTAAAAATAGGTCCAATATACCTTTGACCCTAAATTCCATTTCTGGATATGTAGTGGAAACAAGTTTCCTGGTCTATGAGTGAAAATGTCCACTCTTCCTTTGTTGGCTCTAATTTTTTGGTAGGGTGCTGGTGACACCAAGGTGCTCTCACTGGGAAAGTGAGGAGGTAATTGCCCAGGATATGCCCCACAGTGCTCTGCAGCAGTGGGAAGCAATGAATTAGGTGTGACCATAGGAATGCGCATGGGTGTTGAAAACACTGGTGGAAAAGAACACGAGATGTGTCATTGCTTTTATTTTATTTATTATTATTATTTGAGTATCGTTGACACACAATGTTTTTCACTGGTTTTGGGTATACAACATTTGGTTTGTTTGTATAATAGACATAACGTTTATTTGGTATGCTGTGCTCACTACGAGTGTAACACTACCTGTTACCATAACATCATTATTATCGTGTCATTGACGGCATTCCTTTTTTTTTTTTAGATTTTTATTTATTCATGAGAGACAGAGTTGGGGGCGGGGAGGGGGGACAGAGACACAGGCAGAGGGAGAAGCAGGCTTCCTGCAGGGAGCCTGACGTGGGACTTGATCCCGGGTCTCCAGGATCAGGCCCTGGGCTGAAGGCTGTTCTAAACTGCTGAGCCACCCGGGCTGCCCAACAGTATTCCTTTTATGCCTGTGACTTATTCCGTTCCTGGAAGCCTGGATCTCCCCGTCCCCTTCCCCCAGTGCACCCATCCCCTAACTCCTTTATTCTCTGGCAACCAGCACTTTATTCTCTGTATTTATAGGTCTGAGTCTGCTCTTTGTGTGTTTCTTTATTCGTTTTGTTCTTTAGTTTCCACATATGAGTGAATCATATGGTGTTTGTTTTTCTTGGTCTGACTTATTTCACTTAGCATACATTCATTTAGCATACAAACCATCCCTGTTATTACAGATGGCAAGACCTCATCTGTTTTTATGGTTATGTAATATTCCACGCACATACCACATTTTCTTTATTCATGTGTTGATAGACACTTGGGTTGCATCCATATCTTAGCTATTATAAACATTGCTGCAATAAACATAGGGGGCATACTTTTTTTTGGAGTCAGTGGGGAGGGGTAGAGGGGGAAAGAGAGTCTTTTTGTTTTTTTAAGATTTTATTTATTTATTGGACAGAGTGGGAAAGCACAGCGAGTGGAGGGGCAAAGGGAGAGGAAGAAGCAGACTTCCTGCTGAGCAGGGAGCCTGATGCAGGGCTTCATCCCAGGACCCTGGGATCATGATCCGAGCCAAAGGCAGACCCTTAGTTAACTGAGCCACCCAGACAGTCCTGAGAAAGAGACTCTTAAGCAGGCTCCATGCCCAGTGCAGAGCCTGATGTGGGGCTGACACAGGGCTCAGTCTCATAACTCTGAGATTGTGACCTGAGCCAAAACTGAGTTGGACACTTAACCAACCGAGCCACTCAAGCGCCCTATCATGTCTTTTTGTTTTTTGTTTTTTTAAAGATTTTATTTATTTATTCATGAGAGATACAGAGAGAGAGAGAAGCAGAGACATAGGCAGAGGGAGAAGCAAGCTCTATGCAGGGAGCCTGGTATGGGACTCGATCCAGGGACTCCAGGATCACACTCTGGGCCAAAGGCAGGCGCTAAACCACTGAGCCACCCAGGGATCCCCTATCATGTCTTTTTGAATCAGGGCGTAACTAACTGCCTTGGACGTGGATTGTAAATTCATGCACTCAAAAGATAATCTGTGAAAATATATTGACACAAAAAGATACTCTAAATATATTGGGATGATTAATGGTGGGGGCATAGGAATGAGATATGGGGGTTACACAAAAGAAGTAGATGAATAGATAAAATAAGGAAAATGACAGCACTTGCACTCTAGATTTGCCATGAGAGTTATTTATTTATTTAAAAAAATTTTAAAATTTATTTATGATAGTCACACAGAGAGAGAGAGAGAGGCAGAGACATAGGCAGAGGGAGAAGCAGGCTCCATGCACCGGGAGCCCGACGTGGGACTCGATCCTGGGTCTCCAGGATCGCGCCCTGGGCCAAAGGCAGGCGCCAAACCGCTGCACCACCCAGGGATCCCTGCCATGAGAGTTAAATGAGATCCTGCAAGTTAACCGTCTGGGACCAAACCTGGTGGTCCCATGCCCAGGGCTGGGCATCTGTGTGCAGCCCCTTTGCTGAACCTCTCTTCCCCCATTCCAGGTCTTATTTGCCACAGAGACCTTTGCCATGGGTGTAAATATGCCTGCCCGAACGGTGGTGTTTGACTCCATGCGGAAGCACGACGGTTCTACCTTCCGGGATCTGCTCCCTGGAGAGTATGTGCAGATGGCAGGCCGTGCAGGCCGGAGGGGCCTGGATCCCACAGGCACTGTCATCCTGCTCTGCAAGGGCCGTGTGCCTGAGATGGCAGACCTGCACCGCATGATGATGGTGAGCCGGCCAAGGTGGTGGCATGAGGCTGAGCTGGGACATCACCAGCTCTGGGGACCTGCTGGATTCTCTCTTCCAGCCCTCTTCCCCCTCCTTGCTTTCCACAGTTGATCCCTGAACAGTGTAGTGTTAGGGGCACCTACCTCCTGCACAGTCATATATCCACATATAACTTTTGACCCCTGAAAAACTTAATAGCCTATACTGTTGGCCAGAAGCCTTACCAATAACACATGATTAATACCTACTTGTGTGTTATATATGTATTCTCTGTTTTATTCTTGCAATAAAGCTGGGGATAAGAAAATGTTATAAAGGAAATTATGAGAAAAAATACAGGACTGTATGGCATTTATTGAAACAAAATCCATGTGTAAGTAGACCCACAAAGTTCAAACACATGGTGTTCAAGGGTCAGCCATTTTTTTCTTTTGCCTGGGAGAAACCAAGGTCAGAGTGAGCAAATCTGAAGTTTAGACTGAATCTTACTTCCTTTAGTCTTTTGTCACCGTGAAGACAGAGCTAGGTAGAGTCTTTGAGGGCCTATCAAGTTTTGTTCCTTTATTTCGCAGAGGTGGTGAGGAAGCAATTTGTCTAGGGTTTCATGGTTGCGGGGCAGGGACTGGATCTGCTGGGACTAGAACTGGTCCCCAGAGGGCTGGCTGGGGGGCCACCACCCCCCCTCCAGTCTCACTGACTTCTCTGACTTGACCCAGGGGAAGCCATCACAGTTGCAGTCCCAGTTCCGACTCACGTACACCATGATCCTGAACCTGCTGCGGGTGGACGCCCTCAGGGTGGAAGACATGATGAAGAGAAGCTTTTCTGAGTTTCCATCCCGCAAGGACAGCAAGGTGAGGAGATTGAGATGACCAGTATACTGGGCAGGCTGTTGGGACAAGGGAAGCCAGGCTGGGAAGGGGCAGACACCTAGAGACTGGGGGTGCAAGCAGGGAGGGTGGCACACTAAGCCTGGGGACTGTCCTTTCACACTTCCCCCCACTTCCACCCAGGCCCACGAACAGGCTCTAGCTGAACTGACCAAGAGACTAGGGGCCTTGGAGGAACCTGACATGACTGGCCAACTGGTTGACCTGTCTGAGTATTATGGCTGGGGGGAGGAACTGACAGAGACCCGAAGCTTGATCCAGGTGAGTGGGTGTTGGAGGCGTGATGGAGGGAGGAGAGAATGAGACACTCTGGGTGCTCCTGAACCTAGGCCCGGCCTAGTCCCTGTGATGTCCGTATGATGCCTCCTCCGCTCTCTACTCTTTAGCGACGCATCATGGAGTCTGTGAATGGGCTCAAGTCTCTCTCAGCGGGAAGGGTGGTGGTTGTGAAGAATCAGGAGTATCACAACACATTGGGTGTGATCCTGCAGGTGAGGGCAGTGGAAACTTGGACCCCAGAGGGAAGGAGGGAGAGAGGAGGGAGTGGGGGGAGACCCTATCTCCATCTTCCCCAGTTGGCTGTGGTGGTTATAGTCACAATGGTACACTCACATCCCCTGTTGCTCTCCTTTCCTGTTGCTACCACTTTGTGCCTACCTCCTTGTCCTTTCCTGAAGACTGTTCTGATGGGCTTGGTTACCAGTCCATCCTGGTGGGCTTTGCAGTTGCTCTGTGTCCCTGCCTGAGGGTGGGGACCTGCTCTCCATCTTTGATGTCTACTCCTCACATTGCCCTGGCCTGGCCTCCCCCACCTGCCCTAGGTCTCCTCGAATTCTGCCAGCAGGGTATTTACAACCCTGGTCTTGTGTGATAAACCTGTGTCTGAGGACCCACAGGAGAGGGCGCCAGCCGCCCCTGATGTGCCATACCCGGATGACCTTGTGGGATTCAAGCTGTTCCTGCCTGAAGGTGAGCATGGGGCAGATGTCCAAGACAGGATGCCTGGGTCCAGGGTATTGTTTGACTCTGCTCTCCCCTTTGCACAGGGCCCTGTGACCACACAGTGGCCAAGCTCCAGCCCGGAGATGTAGCCACTATCACCACCAAGGTGCTCCGAGTGAATGGGGAGAAGATCTTGGAGGACTTCAGCAAGAGGCAGCAACCAAAATTCAAGTCAGAGATTCTGGAGAGATCCTTTTTTCTTGAGAGGGACTATGTAACGGGGTATGGGGAGGTGTGGTTGGGGTGTCAGGGGCTTCTGTGGAAGAAAAGACTCTGCGCTAGGTCTCAAGACTTTGCTCCTTCCTCAGGAAGGATCCTCCCATTGCAGCCGTGACCACTGCTGTCCAGGAACTGCTGCGTCTGGCTCAGGCCTACCCAGCAGGACCCCCGACCCTTGACCCTGTCAATGACCTGCAGCTCAAGGATGTATCTGTGGTAGAGGGGGGGCTCCGGGCCCGGAAGCTGGAGGAGCTGATCTGGGGGGCTCAGTGTGTGCACAGCCCCCGTTTCTCTGCCCAGGTAGGTCCTGAATGCCAGCTCCCAAGTTGAGAAGTGGGGGGTGTGGTTCCCTTCTGGTCCCCTGTAGACCGGCCAGCCCCATCTCTGCCCTTGTCCTCGGTGCCACCTCACCTTGCGGCATGAGGAAGGCTAACGTGCTTCTGCTGGTGGCTGTCTGCAGTACATGAAGCTGCGAGAGCGAATGCAGATACAGAAGGAGATGGAGCGCCTGCGCTTCCTGCTGTCAGATCAATCACTGCTGCTGCTCCCAGAGTATCATCAGCGAGTAGAGGTGGGAGGGGTACTGGGGGCGGGAGGGGGGTTGGCTAGCGAGGGAGAAGATAGCAGGCTCCCAACACCCACCGTCTTTCTTCAGGTGCTCCGAACCCTGGGTTACGTAGATGAGGCGGGCACCGTGAAGCTGGCAGGGCGGGTGGCCTGCGCCATGAGCAGCCATGAGCTGCTCCTCACTGAGCTCATGTTTGACAATGCTCTGAGTGCCCTGCGGCCAGAGGAGATTGCAGCCCTACTCTCCGGCCTGGTCTGCCAGAGCCCTGGGGACCCTGGGGAGCAGCTCCCAAGTACCCTCAAACAGGTATGGGACACCCACCCCACTTCCTTTCCTTTGGCTATGGCATTCCTGAGCCCCACCCCCACAAGTTCTCCAAGTGACCCCCCTCTAGCCCTATTAAGTGCCCCTAAGAGCTGGAATGCCTTCTTCCTTATCTGGGCTATCCTGCTCCTGGAGAAGGAAGGCAGGGCCTGAGCCTCTTATTCTGACATCTGCAGGGAGTGGAACGTGTCCGGGCTGTGGCCAAGCGGATCGGTGAGGTCCAGGTGGCCTGTGGCCTGAACCAGACAGTGGAGGAATTTGTCGGGGAGCTGAATTTTGGGCTGGTTGAGGTTGTGTACGAGTGGGCCCGTGGCATGGTGAGTGACTGGGGTTTTGTGGGTGGCTGGTTGGGGAGAGGCTGCCCAGGTCTATCTACCACATTCCTGCTTCTCCCACAGCCCTTTTCCGAGTTGGCGGGGCTGTCAGGGACCCCTGAGGGCCTGGTGGTCCGCTGCATCCAGCGCCTGGCTGAGATGTGTCGCTCGCTGAGGGGGGCAGCCCGCCTGGTAGGTGAGCCTGTGCTAGGTGCCAAGATGGAGACGGCAGCTACCCTGCTACGGAGGGACATCGTCTTTGCTGCCAGCCTGTACACTCAGTGAATGCTGTCTGTGTAAAAATGTAGTAATAAAATAGCAAATCCCTGCCTGTCCTTAAGGTGTTGGGCAGTGATGACTCAGGCAAAAGACACAGCAAGAAAAAAAAGACACAGCAAGAACCACCTAGAAATATGCTTTTATCTGTGCACATGGAGACAGGACCAGCCCCTTTGAAGTTTCAGTCCTTGGGGGAAGGTGTCTTGGGGGGTGATGGGAGGTCCTGGGTCATGGCTTCCACATACCACGTGGGCAGGAAGGCATAGGGTGCATCTTGATGTTTAGACACGGTGACTGGGCTGCCAGGCTCCCAGGAGAAGAGATGGACAAGCCTAAGGGGCACATGGGGTCACAGGTTGAGGGCTGGAGGAGAGCTCCGGAGACCCAGAAGGCAGGGGCAGAGCTGAATGCCTCACCTGGGGTCATCCTGGACAACTGTGTTCTGGGCAAAGCTAAGGAAGGCAGCACAAAAGTTCATGCACACGGAGGGATTCCAGCCATCACGGTCATTCTGGAGGGCCGAGGAGGAGGTGGAAGGCAGGTGGTGAGGGGGAAGACAGGAAAGGGGAAAGCGGACTGCAGCCCCGCATAGTGGACCTGTGGTCTGGGTGTGGGGGACACTGGTGGGAGCTGCAGCACCACTGCCTTACCCTGACATACTCGAACATTTCCATGGTAGGAAAGGTCTTGAGGGAACAGACGAAACCTTCTGGGTTACGGAAGCCAGCAACGACATTTGGGACCCCCAGAAGGAATGACTGAGCCCACCATTTTAGGAGCTTATGTCTGTCAGGAAAGGCAAGGGGTCAGTAGGGCCCTCCCCCCACTCCCCAGCCAGCTTCTCCCTCTTCCCCCCCCCGCCCCCATCCCTTTTCCAGCTGTGTGCTCTAGGCTCTCCTACCCACCCCCACCCTGAACCTGTAGAAGCTCCTCCAGTGGCCAGGCCTGTGCATCTCTTTTGCGGTCTTGAGCTCCACATAGCAGGTGGGGGGCTGTGTGGATGGGGCCTGGGGGTCTGTGCAGTCTACCTCCCCTGAGAAGAGCAGAGGGTGGTTTCCCAGGCGGCTTCGTAGCACAGAGCAGAAGGCCACATTGGTGTTAACATCCCCAGACGGGTCTGGGGAGCTTTCAGGTTTGTCTGCACAAGGAGAGAAGCAGCAACAAGGGAGGGGACTTTCAATCTCTGGAGAAGGGGGAGAGGGCTCCAGAGCAGACGCAACTCTCACCTGCACACATGTACTGCTCAAACTTGTACCCCATGTACATGAGCTCCCGGAGGAGGGGTGACCGGGCGAGTCTCTGGGCCCGAGCTGCTGGTGTCTCTACCTCACTCAGGTATAGTGTCCCCTGGAAGCGGGAAGCTGCCAGCTGCCAGCCTTCCTGCTGCTCATACGGTGTCGTCAGCAATTTTGTCAGGTGCCCCCGCCATGTCACTATGGCCCCTGCTAGCCAGCCTGGACCCCTGAGGGAGGAGTGAGAAGCATTAGCTCAGGTGATTTTCCCAAAGAGCCTAGGTTCCTTCTAAAGACCGAACTCACTCCAGCTTTGGCTCTCCTAATTTTAGAGAGTGGGTGCCGGTCTCCAGATCTACATGTGTGCTATGCTTTGCTCACCCCTCCAGCTGGCCTCTGTGATCCAGGAGCCAGCGAAGCAGGTGGTCCAGCCCTTCTCGGACCTCCTCATCCCTGGGCTGGTATCGATCAGGGTATCCATCTCTGAGGTCAAATTTGGGGCCTTGGCCATAGGTAGGGGGTGGGCTATAGTAGCGCAAGGCGTGAGCATCTCCGTGGTACTGGCGTTGTGCATCCAGGGAGAAGCAGCCCAGCTCGGAAGGGCGCCGGTAGAAAGGAAAGGGGCCAGAGTAGAGGGCAGGGTCTGTGGGCAGCGAGAGTGCCGGGCGCGCGAGTTTGTTCCGAGGCTCGGCTACATCTGCCTCCTGCGCTCTTCTCTTGGCCCCTCTGCGATCCATGAGGTCCTGAGAACTGGGGGCTAGAAGTTATCCTTTCACGGAGGAGGCCCGGGAAAGGGGGACTCGGGTCTGGACCAAGCGAGCCTCCCGACGGCCAGGCTCTGGCCCTGAGCACAAACAAGACAGCTGCACAGCCCACCTTTCCTCTCGCCCTGCGCCCCGCTCCCGACGCCTCAAACGCGGTGGGAGCTGAGGAAGGCTGTCCGCGCGCAGATCACCGGCCCCGAGGCCTCAAAGCCCGCCCGGTCCACGGAGCGGAGACGTCACGCAGGTGCGTCCAGGAGTCGGGAGGCGCGCCAAGGTGGAGTCCGCGCTCCACCCGCCGCCCACGCGCTCCCGGCCCCCGCACGCGCGCGGGAGGCCAGTCCCGGCGGGTGGCAGCGCTGCTCCGGGCCGCGCGGAGAGGGCCCGCGGAAGCTCTTGGGCACGTCATCCTTACCGCGCCGGCGGGCGGGCCTCCAGGGACCCCGCGTCAACGCTCTGCGCCGGAAGACGCCGTCTCCGCGCCCCCTCCGTCGGCGCCGGCCTCCTCCCCCGCCTGAACCCCGGGACATGAGCCGCAAGAGGCAGGGTCTGGTCCCGGACCCCTTTGGGCTGAAGCGGCGGCGGGAGCGAGGGCAGGCCGAGGCGGATCCCCTGAGGGGCGAGTCGGGTAAGCGCGGTGGCCGGGGCCGGGCTGGGAGCGCGCCGCCCGCCGCCCGCCGCCCGCCGCGGTGACCGGTCTCTCCGCCCAGGGTCGGCGCGCGCCGCGGTCGCCGAGCTGGTGCAGCTGTTCCCGCGAGGCCTGTTCGAGGACGCGCTGCCGCCCATCGCGCTGCGGAGCCAGGTGTACAGCCTGCTGCCCGACCGGACGGCAGCCGACCGGCAGCTGGTGAGCGGCGTCGGGGCGACGGACGGAAGCCGCTCCCCGCCTCGCCGGAGGGCCGCGTGCCCCTGCCCCCAGCGGGTCCGCGGGTCTCCCTGGGGGGGCGCCACGGGCCTCGCGGAAAGACCCCCCGGCAGGAGAGCACGCCACATCGTGGAGGTGGAGGAGCGACTCCTGTGAAAACGTCGGAGCCGCCGTGTGTCGCGGGGAATGCAGGCGGGCCTCGTCCGTCAGTGTTGTCGCCGTCCCAACCGTGAGGCGACGCTGGAGGATAACGTTAGCCCGCAGAGGGGGCGCCGTGCCGCGTGGGGCGGAGGAAGGGAGATGGGCAGGGAGATCGGTTAGGAAGACGTTGCTGCGGCCAACGGGCGGAGGCCTCCAGTAGGGTAGTGCACTAGGAGGGCGAGGATGGTGAAGGGGAGGAGCGTGGGGAGCAGTCCGGGATGATTCAGGTTTTCCAGATGGCAGGACTGAGTGGGGGAGTGAACAGAGTAGGGCCGCGCTGAGTTGCTGGGGCAGGCGATACGTCTGATTTTGGAGGACTTGGAGGTGCTTGGGAAGCAGCTAAAGGCAAGTGTGTAGTAGACAGTTGGATGTGAGGGACTGGAGAGAATTCTGAGCCAGTGATACTAGACTTGTAGCGGTTCAGTCTGTGGAGGTGGGCGAGATTGGGTAGGAAGAGTGAGTAGAAGAGTAGTTTTTAACCTTTTTACAGACTTTAAGAGATAAAGCTATGGCCCTTTCTCTCCAGAAAAGTGCATATATGCCGCATACATACAAGGTATATGTGCATTTTTTTTTTTTTTTTAGGGGGAGGGTGGGTTGTTTTACAGATCCTCTGAGGTCCAGGGTTAAGGACCTCAAGTTTAGAGTGAAAGGGTCAAATCTACAAAGCTAAGAGATACCCACATTTAAGGCAGTGTTTCTCAAAGTATGTCCTGAGTTCTACCTGTATCAGAATTACCTGGGCTGCTTGTTAGAAAATACAGGTTCCTGGGACTCACCTAAAGCTAATAGATGCAGATCTCTTGAAGTGGGACCTGGGAATCTACATTCTGAATTACTGTCCCAAGTGATTCTTAATGTTCCTTAAAATTTGGGACCGATTGTTGTAAAGGGAAAGCAGAGGAAGAGGAGTCTCGTCTCTGGAAGAGGCTGGGAAGGAATTGTCAGAGTTAGGAGGAACCCAGGAAGAGGCCTGTTGAGAAAGCAAATAGATTTTCAAGGAGGTGGAATAGTTGGCAGTGTTAGAACCTGTGATTTAAGGCCAGTAAATTAAGTAAGGTAATACCCCAAATCAGTCCATTGGATTTAGCATGTGGAAGATTAATGGTAACCTGTCAGGACAAAAAGAGGGAAGAAAAGGAAGTTGGAGACTAGCTCCACTCTCGGGAGGAAGCAAGTTAGATAGAACCACTCCTTTTTTTTTTAGATTTTATTTGTTTGTTTATGAGAAACACACAGCGAGGGAAGCAGAGACATAGGCAGAGGGAGAAGCAGGCTCCATGCAGGGAGCCCGATGTGGGACTGGATCTCGGGACTCCAGGATCACACCTTGGCCCGAAGGCAGGCGCCAAACCGCTGAGCCACCCAGGGATCCCCCATAGAACCACTCCTTACAGAGTATTTGTTGTTTGTGATTTACTGATGGTAGCCTAATTTTTAAAAAGCTTTAAAAATTGCATAAAGGAAAATATAAACACACGATTTAAAGAATGTTCATAAAGCAGATACCCATTTAACTACCACCTAAGGCAGACTATAGCCACATACATCACTCTCTGATGGAAATGAGTTGTGTCCCTTGGTGATAACTATGGTCCTGCCCCGTATGATAATTGTTCCCTTGGTTTTCTTTATACCACCTATGTGTTTACCCGTAAACAACATAGCCCAGTTGTACCCATTTTTTACCTTGATGTAAATAAAGTAATATGTATGGATGTATGTACTGTATTTATACCGTGTTTCATTAGGTGGATACTTTTGAAATTCTTCTCAGTTTCATGTAGTGATAGTGCATTTGCTTTCATATATTTCTATTTTGTGAATATATCCCATTTTGTCAGTTCTAGTGAAAAATTTCCTATGTTTCTAGGAAATTGTTAGTCATTTAAATTTTATAATTTAGATAAAGTCTGTAGTCTTGTTTTACTGTCTATTGGATGTGTAGTGATGACCCTTTTTCATTCTTTAGATTATCTGTGCTTTTTTCTAGTCCCACCCCACCCCCCATTTTCTTGGTCAGTCTCACCAGGGGCTTATCAATTTTAATAGTCTTTCAGTGAATTAATGCTTAGTTTTGTAGTTCTCTCATGTTTTCTATTTTATTAACGCTTTCTCTCTACTGTTGGGTTTATTTTACTTTTTTTCCCGTTTATTTCATCCTCTTCCTTTCTTTTTTTTTTTTTTTTTTTTTTAATTTTTTTTTTTAAATTTTTATTTATTTATGATAGTCACAGAGAGAGAGAGAGAGAGAGAGGCAGAGACACAGGCAGAGGGAGAAGCAGGCTCCATGCACTGGGAGCCCGACGTGGGATTCGATCCCGGGTCTCCAGGATCGCGCCCTGGGCCAAAGGCAGGCGCCAAACCGCTGCGCCACCCGGGGATCCCTTCCTTTCTGATATATGCACGTCAGGTTGTCGTTTATCATAAGCACATGCAGATATATATAGTTTTGGCACGTATTTTAATTATGATTCAGTTTAAAATATGTTGTAACATTTTTGTGAGTTTTTTCTTTGACCAAGGGTTGATTAGAAATGTGACTTAATTTTATACAATTTCATATTACCTAGTTGTTACTGATCTCTGACACAAATGATATTGTGGCCAGAGAACATACACACTATGATTTCAGTCATTGGAAGTTTATTGAGACTATGTGGTCAGTTTTGCTAGTCTATGTATATTTGAAGAGAATATATATTTTTCAATTGTTAATGTAAGTTATATCCTCACTGAGTCTGCTCTGTTCTGTGAATTTATAGTGGATTAATATACTTTTGAGATTTTGGACTTGCTGTTATTTCTTCAGATACTTTCCCTCACCCAAAATCTCGACCGCTAATTCCTTGAAGGCAGGGCCTATGTGTTAATCACTACTTATCTTAGTGTCTGGCGTATGGTTGGTCTTATGAAATATATGTTGATTGATAGGGAACTGATGAGATGGGTGGATAGAAAGGTGGGTAACTAATTTGAAAAGACTACTTAGTAAACCACCTGATTCTCTCCCCACAGTTTTTCCTTTGCTTATAGAAAAACTCCCCAATATTGGCAATAAAATCTCCCTGCCCAGAAGTTCCCAGAGATAGCAGAGTGGCTTACCCTGATGCCCTTGTTTTTACTGCCATCTCTCTGGAAACAGAAGGAGCTTCAAGAGCAGGGGGAGATCAGAATCGTCCAGCTAGGCTTTGACTTGGACGCCCATGGGATCATCTTCACTGAGGACTACAGGACCAGAGTGCGTGTAACTGTGTGTGTGGGGGGTGTGTGGGGGTTGGGGGGCAGGCTGGGAAGTTGAAGAGTGGAAGGAAAAAGAAACATACTCTCTTACTCTGTCTCACAGAGAGGACATAGGGCTCTGGTGAGCAGTAATATGAACGAGAGGGAAATGAGGGTAAGTCTGAGAGGTAGAAGGACATGAGTGAAAGGGAAAACCAGAAGAGAAATGTCCTGAAGGGGTCAGTGGAGGGTGAGGGTGGGGCCAGACTGCATCTGTCATCTCTGGTTCCAGGTCCTCAGGGCCTGTGATGGCCGACCATATGCTGGGGCAGTGCAGAAGTTTCTGGCGTTGGTACTTCCAGCCTGTGGGGACCTTAGCTTCCAGCAGGACCAAATGACAGAGACCTTCGGCTTCAGGGACCCAGAGATCACGTGAGACTTGGGGGACCAATAGAACTTTCCTGTTTCCTCCCAGTCCCATCCAGCCTTTTCCTTCTTCCAGTGCACCTACCAAAAAGATAGACTCTTCTTTTTAGTAAAATGACCTAAATTTGTACTCTTTCACCAAGAGAGGAGGCCTGTCTTTACCTGAGGCCTTAGAAAGAATACTGGTCTAAAATCCAGGAGCTCTGGATGGCTAATCCAATGACTGGTTGCCCACCAGGTACCATAAGTGCCTGTTGTGAACCCTGCTGAGACTAAGAGAATAGAGAGGGGTAGGAGCTTGGGATGGCCCTAAAGCCTTCGCATTAAAAAGCAGAAACTGGGGTGAAGTGAGGATTCCATTTCCTTATCTGGCCTTATCTGAGCCTTATCTGGCTCAGGTTCCCTATGTTGTAACCCAAGGTATATGTGAAAGCATTTTATATATTTTTAGTAAGACATGGGAGGATCCATGGTGAGGCCTGGGGAAGGCAAGTGGCAGGAGCACAGAAGAAAGGCCCTTGTTTATCCCCTGGGGTTGGGCCAAGAGTATGTGAGGGCATGTGGTCAAGGAGGAGGAAGAGAGGAGAAGCAGCTTTAGTTGAACAGGTAATAGTAAGAGGAAAAGAAAGTGGTGGGAGGCAGTCTAGGGAGAGGAATGGAAGCAAGGGCCTGGGGCGTTAAACAGCAAGGTGAGCAGAAAACCACTCAGGGTGGGCTACTGTTACCTAGTCCCCTTGCATGGTTGTGCAGTTTTGGGGAGACAGTGTCCAAGTGTCAGTGGGCCTCTTCTCCTGGCTTCTCGCCCTCCTTAGGCATCTGGTGAATGCTGGAGTCCTCACCGTCCGAGATGCTGGGAGTTGGTGGCTAGCCGTGCCTGGGGCTGGGAGATTCATCAAATATTTTGTTAAAGGTATTTTATCTGCGGCTCAGGTCCTCAGCCCTTTAAGAACACCTTTGGGTAGCTCCTTGGGGCCCAAGCCTTATGCCTTTCCCCTCTCCTGTGCCACTTCTCCAGGGCGCCAGGCTGTCCTCAGCATGGTCCGGAAGGCCAAGTACCGAGAGCTACTCCTATCAGAGCTTTTGGGCCGGCGGGCACCTGCCTCGGTGCGACTTGGCCTCACTTACCACGTGCACGACCTCATTGGGGCCCAGCTAGTGGACTGGTGAGTCTCGCCCTCAGCCTCTAGCAGATGATAAGGCAGTGAACCAAGGTTGGACTCCCTCCTGGGACTATCCCAGGCCAAGCTCTGAGTTTTACCCAGACTTTTTGCCTAGGTATCTGGCTCCAGCCTTGTCTTTTCTTTTGCTTGCACAGTGTCTCCACCACTTCTGGAACTCTCCTCCGCCTGCCAGAGACGTGAGGATTCTGCTCGTCATTGCATACCTCTGCAGAGTGGGTTGAGAGGGGTCCAGGAGTATGTCCAGTGGTGGATGAGATAGGGTCACCTTGGGAAGACGTAGGAGCCCGGATGAGTGTTGGGCTTGCATCTGCATAAAGGGTCAGACGTGATTGCTGCTGTTTACCTGGGCTCTGACCCAGTGGTGGGGTTTGGGCAATGCTTCTCTGCCCTTCTGTGGGACTGGAGCCAGAAACCGTGCCAAGGCCATGGCTCTTGCCTTTCACACAGCAAAGTACTGCTGTCGCTCTTGGGATAGGAAGACGGGATTTCCGGGAAGGCTGGTGAGGGAGGGCAGAGTTCTTTCTTAAATGTTAAGATCAAGCTGCCAAATAAAGTACAAATCATGTTCAATTTCTTGGATGTCTTTTGTTGGATGTAATATATATCTGGACACCTGGTTTGGGGGCAGAGTTAAAGCCAACCTTGAGCCTGAGCTTTGCCTCATTGTTCCGAGAGAGAAAAGGACACGGGTCCATTCTCCCTGCAGGGTAGTAAGGGTATGCCCTGTGTCCTCAGCCATGGAATTTGTGTTGGGGCCTACACAGAGCGAAGGCCTGGTGGTGTCGTTCAGGTTTTGTGGGGGTTGTAGTTAGAGACAAGTGTCTGGTATTTTGTTTTGTTAGGATTTTTACCAAGGAAGCCATGTGTCTCCAACCATGTACTGAGCCACACTGGACTCCTACGCCCATGCGTGCGTATGTGTATACCTGTACACCCAGGTACACCCAGTATAGCGGCTGCCCAGGGCACTGGGATGAGAGGGTTAACGTGGAAGGACAGGACTCGGAGCCATGATTTCCTCAGATTCCTTCAGAGACCCAGGTGTCGGGGGTTGTCCCTCCTCCCCCTGACCCCGCTAAACACCGGGCTTGGGGCCAGTTGCATTTCTTGCCTGTCACATGGTTTCCCAGATTAGCGGGGCCAGGGGAGGAGCAAGGTCCAGAGTCAAATCTGCTCAGAGCCCGGGCTTGACCAGAGAGGAGCAGGCAGACAGACTGGTCTGATCCCTCTTGGGTCCTCCAGCCATGAGGCTCCTCTGGGGACTGGCCTGGATGGCCAGTTTCTTTGCCCTATCCCTGCAGAAGCCCAGGTCGGGAAGGAAGGACACCAGTGCTTGAGGAGGACAGGGCTGGTGGCGGGAGAGCAGGCATAGGGGACCTGAGGATGGGGGGACGGAGGGGCCTGGGGATGCTGAACACCAACCCTTCCTGCTCTCCCTAGGTTGCTCCTGTTTTCGCCTTCTGTGGTTCACCTGGGGGTCCCCCTGTCAGTGGGGGTGCAGCTCCAGGATGTTCCCCAGGGACAGGTGGTGGCAGGATCAGTGTTCCTGAGAAACCCATCCAACCTGAATGCCCTCTGCTCCACAAAGGCTGACTTTACCCTCAGCTCAGAAAAAGACTTCGTGCTCCTTAGCCTCCAGGTAACTAGCCTCCACTCCCCTCTATGGCTTCTTAGCAACTCTCATCCTGCTCCCCTCTGGTCAGCATTTTGTGCTCTCGCTAGGCTCCCCCTGCCACACTTGGCTGCCTTTCCTGTTTCTGTCTCCATCTCTGGCTTTTTCCTTCTGCCCTGTCTCTGACCTGCTCCCTCTCCCTGTCATGAAAGATCTCACCAGAAGAAGCAGAGAACTGTGGCCTCTACCGCCTCCTCAGTGGCCCCGAGGTCCAGCTGGTGGCCCAGTCAGCATGGCTGAAGAACTTTCTGTCCAGAAAGATAGATGTTCAGGGCGTCAACCTTCTTTTCTCCTCTCGCCGAGGGCACCTCTTTCTGCAGACTGACCAGCCTGTTTATAACCCTGGCCAGCGGGGTGAGTCAAGCCCTGGGCCTCTGCCTCTGGCTCTCCTAGCCTGCCCAGGGCATGTTTGACACCTGTAAGTAAGAGCCTGAATGTGCTACATAGGAAGGCTGCTTGGCAAATATTTGTTGTCCTCCTCTCACTGGCTGGGAGCAGTGAGGGCTGAGGCCCACCCTTTGCCAATGGATTCCTCCTCACCTCCTGCCCTTCTCTCCCAGTTCGATATCGGATCTTCGCTCTGGATCAAAAGATGCGCCCATCCACTGACACCCTGACGGTCACAGTAGAAGTGAGTCCCTGACTTCTGACCTTCTTGACCAGGAGGGCTGCTGATCTGCCCTCCCACCCGTGACCACTTCTACTCCCACTGCAGAACTCCCAAGGCCTCCGTGTGCGGAAGAGGGAAGTGCGCGTTTCCTCCATCTTCCAGGATGACTTCATGATTCCCGATATCTCAGAGTGAGTGCCCCCCCCCCCCCCCCCCGGCCTGGCGACCGCCCCGCCATCCCCATCTTCATTGGCTCTCTGCCTCCAGCGCCCTGTCCGAGCTCAAACCTCCTCTCACAGTTCTGGGCTCCCCTCCAAGTCAGCCCTCTTCCCGGGAGCCAGGCCTCTGGCCTCCTGCACAAGTGAGCTGAGTCCCTCCCCCATCTGTAGGCCAGGGACATGGAGGATCTCAGCCCGGTTCTCAGATAGCCGAGACTCGAACAGCAGCACCCAGTTTGAGGTGAAGAAATATGGTGAGAGCTGGAGACGTGAGAGACAAGTCTCTCCTTTCCTCAAGGAGAAACGGAGAGAAGGGGAGGTCTGGGGACAGGGCAGGGCAGGGAGGTGTGGGTGCCATAGCCCTGAAGGGAGGGAAGTTTTCAGAGGGTCCTTTCACTGGAGTCTTACCTGCCACCCCTTCACCCTGAGTCAGTCCTTCCCAACTTCGAGGTGAAGATTGTTCCTGGAAAGCCCTACATCCTGGCAGTGCCTGGCTTTCTTGATGAGATCCAACTAGACGTCCAGGCCAGGTAACTCTCCCATCTCCTGTGTGGGGCACGCAGGGTTCCCCATCAAGTCTGAAGGAGCTGTGAAGCCCTGGTTCCTCTCACCCTAGTGCCACCCCCACCCCCTGAGACATGGGTGATATTTCCTAAACTCACCCTCTTCCCGCTCTCTCTGCGGCGGCAGGTACATCTATGGGAAGCCGGTGCAAGGGGTAGCATATGTGCGCTTTGGGCTCCTGAATGAGAATGGTGATAAGACTTTCCTTCGGGGGCTGGAGAGTCAGACTAAGGTAGGAAGGAGGGTGTGGGGAGCGTGGGAGGGTAGAGGTGAGGGGAGGAGAGGGAAAGGGAAGGGGGCCTGGGGGGGCGGCAGGAGGGTCCTGCCCTCTGTGGGGAAGGGCAGGAGGGAGACAAATCTCACCCTAGGCCCTGTTTTCTTCTATGCCCCAGCTGGTGGATGGCCAGTGCCACATTTCCCTCTCAAAGGCTGAGGTTCAAGGTGCCCTGGAGAAGCTTAACATTAATGCTGCTGACCTCCCTGGGCTGCACCTCTATGTTGCAGCTGCCATCATTGAGTCTCCAGGTGAGGGGCTTCCCTTATTGTAACCCCTGCCCCCAACCCCTGACCTTCGAGCTGACCCTCTGTTCTCCAGCATAGACATGATTCCCTGCTCTTCTTACCCTTGTGTCTTGTGTCTTGTGCCCAAAGCCAGAAAAGACCCAGGAGACTGTCTCTCCCCAACTGTGTTTCTGGGTGGTTTCAGGAGAAGGTACTCCTGCTTCCATCTCAGTTTTCTTTTTCCCTTCACCCCACCCACACCCCCACCGCCACCCCCACCCCTGTCCATCTGGCAGACACGTTACACACCATCTGTGTGCTGGGTCCTGTGTAGGCCTCAGCAAACAGAGATGAATACAGGACGGCCCATGCCCTGAGCAGCTCACTGTCTTGTGAGCAAGAAACGCTTGAGCTGCATTCCCCCTCACTCTCCTGCTTATCCTTCTGGGGCTCTCTGTCCTCCACCTCTCTCTGCCCTATCTCTTGCAGGAGGAGAGATGGAGGAAGCAGAGCTCACATCTTGGCGTTTTGTGTCATCTCCCTTCTCCTTGGATCTTAGCAACACCAAGCGACACTTTGTGCCTGGGGCCCCCTTTCTGCTACAGGTTTCTTCTGGAGGAGAGGATGGGAGGGTGGGGTGTTGTCAAAAGGGCACATGGCCTCACTGAGCAGTCTCTTTTATCTGGCCCTCCTCCCTGCCCCAGGCCCTGGTCCGAGACGTATCTGGTTCCCCAGCCTCTGGTATTCCTGTCAAAGTTTCAGCCACGTTGTCTTCTGCTAGATCTGCTCCTAGAATCCAGGAGCTTGAACAAAACACAGATGGGAGCGGCCAAGTCACCATTCCCATCATTGTCTCTCAGTCCACTTCAGAAGTGCAGCTCTTGGTAGGACATCCGCTTGCGGGACAGGGTAGGAGAAGGAAAGAAAGGCTGGCTGGCTTCTGGAAAGCCAGGGGCTACCCTGGCTACCCCCCTGTCCTAGGCTGGGGGAAGAAGCTGGGTCCTGGGGTCTTTGCCACTGACCCTAGCCCTGCCCTGTCCCTCTTTCCAGGTGTCTGCAGGCTCCCCTCACCCTGCTGTAGCCAGGCTCACTGTGAGAGCCCCGCCCTCAGGAAGTTCTAGGTTTCTGTCCATTGAGCGGCCAGATCCTCGACCCCCTCGTGTCGAGGACACTCTCAACCTGAACCTGAGAGCTGTGGGTGTCAGCGGGGATAGCTTCTCTCATTACTACTACATGGTGCGCTTTGACCGGTTGTTGAGCAGGGCAGGGTGCAGGGATTGTCTCAGGCGGGAAGGAGCCCTGGGCACGGAGGGAACGGTTTTGAGATTGGGGATGTGCAGTAAAGAGGAAACCATCCTTGCCCCAGATCCTGTCCCGGGGCCGGATTGTGTCTATGAATCGGGAGCCCAGGAGGGACCTGACCTCAGTCTCCGTGTTTGTGGACCATCAGTTGGCACCCTCCTTCTACTTTGTGGCCTTCTACTATCATGGGGGCATTCCAGTGGCCAACTCCCTGCGGGTAGACATCCAGGCAGGGGCCTGTGAGGGCAAGGTAACTGGCATCGGGAGGGGCGGTGTGTTAGGGGATCGAGAGAGAAAGAAGAAAGATTGCGAGCGGGTACACTGAGGAGGAGTGGGGCTGAAAGAAGCTCTCCCCACTCTGACTGCCACCTCCTACCTCTGCCAGCTGGAGCTGAATGTGGGCAGCAACAAGGACTATCATCCTGGGGAGACTGTAAAGCTCCACCTGCAAACAGATTCTCCAGCCCTGGTGGCACTAGGAGCCATGGACATGGCTCTGTATGCTGTGGGTGGGAAGTCCCACAAACCCCTCAACATGGGCAAGGTTTGTCAAGACCTCAGTTTTCCCCGACCCCTCTCCCCTTTTTCACTCATTGTCCTGCTGTCCTGAGCCCTGGACCCAACCCCGAGATCTCATGCAGGCTCCCCCGAGGCCTCCCTCAGATCTAGACTCCCGTGGTCTCTATTTCCCCATTCTCCGTATGTCTTTCAGGATTGCCCAAACCCTGCCTTCTCACCTGGAGCTGAGTGGCCGATCTGGCCCCTCAACTTGTCTGCAACATGCTGGCCTTTTCTTGCCAGGTCTTCCAAGTTATGAATAGCTATGACCTTGGCTGTGGTCCTGGAGGTGGAGACAATGCTCTTCAGGTGTTTGAGGCAGCTGGTCTGGCCTTTTCTGATGGAGACCTGTTGACCTCAGCCAGAAAGAGTGAGAACAGAGGAGGAAGGGGGGGTTGGGTGGTGGGAAGATCAGGAAGGAAGAGGGGTCTGGGGGCATAAGATGGGAGGAGGGCCAGTGCATAGGAAGGGAGCAAGGAGGGGAAGTGGGAGGCTACGCACCCTCTGCTTGACTGCGTCCTGCTTTCCACCAGGTCTGAGCTGTCCCAAAGAAGGAAAGCTCTCCCGGAATAAGAGAAACGTGAACTTCCAAAAGGCGATTCATGAGAAGTGTGAGTTGTGGGTGCCTGTGTAGCTTTCCACTAGGCCCAAGGGTTGGGGTGACAGGTCTGCCTCTTGGCAGCTCCGCTCCTGGGTGGGCCTTGTAAATGGTATTTGGGGCCAGAAACCCAAGTTCTGGGCTTGGGGATGGATGGAGGCTCTCTCCACTGGCCTCACCCAAGTTCCTGGTCTCTCAGGATGAGCCGTCGTGTATCTAGACGTCAGGGTAGGAAATGAGATGTGTCTCCATTTGGTTCCCCTGTGCTTACCCTCGCCTGGCCCTGCAGTGGGCCAGTATGCTTCCCCAGTAGCCAGGCGCTGCTGCCAGGATGGGCTGACGAGGCTGCCCATGGTACGCTCCTGCGAGCAGCGCGTGGCTCGGGTGCGGCACCCGGCCTGCCAGGGGCCCTTCCTGTCCTGCTGCCAGTTTGCTGAGGATCTGCGCAAGAAGTCCCGCTCCAGAGGCCAGGTGGGCCTTGCCCGAGGTGAGGCCCTGGGTGGCGCTGGGGGGCAGGCAGGCAGCCCTCTGGAAGGGCAGAATGGCCCCCCTCCTCATTGCCCTCCACTATGGTCCCCTAGCTCTGGAGGTCCTGCAGGAGGAGGACCTGATCGATGAAGATGACATTCCCGTGCGCAGCTTCTTCCCAGAGAACTGGCTCTGGACACTGGAAAAAGTGGACCGCGTCCGCCAGTGAGGGGTTGTGGTGGGCTTGGCCTTATCTCTGGGCTCTTGTCTGGGGCCAGCCCAGGGTGTGACAGGGCTTCTCGCCTTTCCTTCCGCAGATTGTCACCGATGCTCCCTGACTCTCTGACCACGTGGGAGATCCATGGTGTGAGCTTGTCTGAAAGCACAGGTGACATGGCCCTGCCTAGACCTCGGTGCTCCCCCGTCTCTCTCCCCTGGACCAAGCTCCCCATGTAGCCCTCTGCTCTTAGCATAGGGCTGGGGGCAAACTCCTGGGGACGTCTGTGTCAGTGTGTGCTGGGGCCCAGAGACTAGGAAGTGGCTGTAGGGGACGGGGAGTAGGGCAGAACTGGGTCACCTCTGGGACCCTGTGGCCTCTGGTCTCTGCGCCCCCTGCCTCACCGCCCCCCATCTGCCAGGCCTGTGTGTGGCTACACCAGTCCAGATCCGAGTGTTCCGTGAGTTTCACTTGCACCTCCGCCTGCCCGTCTCCATCCGCCGCTTTGAGCAGCTTGAGCTGCGGCCTGTCCTCTACAACTACCTGAAAGACAATCTGACCGTGAGGCACTGGAGAAGCCTGAGCTTCCAGGGAGTGGGTGGGAGCCAGCGTGGGTGAAGTGTGGGGAGCCCAGCTGGGTGGGGGCTCTGGCCATCCCCGTCTTCCTGCACCCAGGTGAGCGTCCACGTGTCCCCAGTGGAGGGGCTGTGCCTGGCTGGAGGCGGAGGGCTGGCCCAGAGTGTCCTGGTGCCCGCAGGCTCTGCCCGGCCTGTCAGCTTCTCTGTGGTGCCCACGGCGGCGACAGCTGTATCCCTGAAGGTGGTGGCTCGAGGGTCCTGGGATTTTCCCGTGGGGGACGCTGTGTCTAAGGTTCTACAAATTCAGGTGAATGGAGCAGTCCTGAGTCCAGGTCCCTAGGCTCCCAGATATACATTTTCCCCTCGCCCCTCAAACCCTCTATACCCTCTCTGCCGGCCAGGCCAGAGGCCCCTGAATACCTTGGTCTGATTGTCTTCTACAATTCTGATCCCACTCTGTCCCTGAGATTCACACTCCCAAGTCCCAGGGGGTGTGCAGTGGGAGGGGCAGGTCATAGTGTTGTGTGACCTCTCATAGCTGCATTTCCCCTGAGACAGAAAGAAGGGGCCATCCACACGGAGGAGATTGTCTATGAACTCAATCCCCTGGGTGAGTGGCCCCCTGCTTCTGGCCACCAGTGTCCTGATTGGGAGATGTGGGCCGCCAAACAGATTGCCAACTTCCCCCATTCCCCCAGACCACCGAGCCCGGACCTTGGAGATTCCCGGCAGCTCTGACCCCAATATCATCCCAGATGGAGATTTCAGCAGCTTTGTCAGGGTTACAGGTGGGAGTGCCCTCCAGTCTGTCCCCAGGGCAGCCTCAGATTCATGTGAAGCCCACAGACCCCTGTTAGATCCCGTGGGTCCTCAGACCTGCTCACTGACCCTTGCCCCTCCATTTCCCCTCTAGCCTCACATCCCTTGGACACTTTGGGCTCTAAGGGGGTCTTGTCGCCGGGAGGCCTGGCATCCCTCCTGAGGCTTCCCCAGGGCTGTGGAGAACAAACCATGATCTACTTGGCTCCTACATTGGCTGCTTCCCGCTACCTGGACAAGACGGAGCAGTGGAGCACACTGCCTCCCGAGACAAAGGACCATGCTGTGGATCTGATCCAGAAAGGTGCCAGGCACAGGGCGAGTAGGCATGGGGCTGGGAGGCGACAGTTAGAGGCAGGGGGTGGCCCAGCTTGCTGGAGGGAACAGGAGGGGGCGCCTGTTGGGAATGGGGAGCGTGGCCCCCACCAGAGGTGGGGAGTGAGTGTCACCTCAGCAGCTGCCTCTTGTCCTCAAGGTTACATGCGGATCCAGCAGTTTCGTAAAACGAATGGTTCCTACGGGGCTTGGTTACATCGAGATAGCAGCACCTGGTGAGGTTGGGAGTGTTTTCAGGTCTCTGAGAGGGGCTGGGGGTAGGGTGGGGTGCAGAGCCAGGTACAGTGGGAGGGTGGGTAACCGGTGCCTGGGTGAGCAGGGATGTGTCCCCTGTGGGGACCAGGCACTGTCCCCAGCCATCTTGCTCTCCCCACCAGGCTGACGGCCTTTGTGCTGAAGGTACTGAGTCTGGCTCAGGAGCAGGTGGGCGGCTCACCTGAAAAGCTGCAGGAGACAGCTAAGTGGCTGCTGTCCCAGCAGCAAGCGGACGGTTCATTCCAGGACCCTTGCCCGGTCTTACACAGGGGCATGCAGGTTCGGGGCTGAGGCCGGTCAGAGGATCCCAGGTGGGAGGGCCCTTCCTGTTCCCACCCGCCTGCCCCCTGCCCCACTCTTGGCTGACATCTTTTCTGCCCCCTTCAACTAGGGGGGCCTGGTGGGAGACGATGAGACTGTGGCACTCACAGCCTTTGTAGTCATCGCCCTTCAGCACGGGCTGGCCATCTTCCAGGATGACGCTGCAGAGCAGTTGAAACAGAAAGTGGTAAGTGTACCCAGGTGTCTGCCCTTTCCTGATCCCCAGCTACCCCCCTCCCCCCTACCCCTGCTTTCTCCCCAGGAAGCTGGGTGTCCAGCTCCCTGACCTTCCTCCCCACTTTGTCCTAGGAAACCTCCATCTTAAGAGCAAACTTGTTCTTGGGGGAGAAGGCAAGTGTTGGGACCCTGGGTGCTCATGCAGCTGCCATCACGGCCTATGCCCTGACTCTCAGCAAGGCTCCTGAGGACCTGCAGGAGGTTGCCCACCGCAACCTCCTGGCCATGGCCCAGAAGACTGGGGGTGAGAGCCACGGGGATCCTGGCAATGAGCCTGGGCCATGGGGGACCCCAGGACCCCTGAGTGTGCCCAAAGGGAGAAATTGAGTGAAGATCTTAAGGAGGAATGAAAGCATGAGCAGAGATAATTGGGGGAGCATCAGAGGGTCAGGCAACTAGGGCCCGCCCCCCATTCACCCATGGGTCTCTGCACTTCCAGATAACCTGTACTGGGGCTCAGTCCCTGGTTCTCAGGGCAACGCCATCCCACCTACCATGGTTCCTCAAGGCCCAACAGACCCTGTGCCCCAGGCCCCGGCTGTGTGGATTGAAACCACTGCCTACGCCCTGCTTGACCTGCTGCTTCGGGAGGGCAAGTCAGAGATGGCTGACCACGCTGCAGCCTGGCTTACCCACCAGGGCAGTTTCCAAGGCGGGTTCCGTAGCACCCAGGTAGGAGCTGCCCGGGGGTTCCGGGGGTGGGTGGTCCTGAGACAGAGTGCCTGAGCGCTGGCTCACCTCCCCAGGACACGGTGATTGCTTTGGATGCTCTGTCTGCATACTGGATTGTTTCCCACACCACCAAAGAGAGGGGGCTCAATGTGACCCTTAGCTCCATAGGCCGCAGTGGGTTCAAGTCCCATGAGCTGCAGCTGAACAACCACCAAGTGCAGGGGCTGGAGGAGGAGCTGCAGGTGAGCCACTCCCTCACCTGGCTTGCCATGCCCCCGCCAACCCTACTGTGGCCAGGCCAGAAGCTGTCACCCTTCCACCCCCAGCCCTGTGGAATCCCCACGGGAGCTTGTCCTGATATCCTTGTGGGAAGATACTTGCTGAGTGACCTAGAGAAAGTCACCTAACCTCTGAGCTTCATTTATCTCATCTCAAAAGTAATATATGCAGAGTCTACCCACCAGGGTTTTTAGGAGGCTGAAGTGAGGTAGTGGATGTGGAGGAGTAAACCTCATGAGTTTGGGAGAGGAGGAGAAGGTGAAGAGGAGAAGAGGAGAGGGTGTGTTCGGGGAGGAGGTGTCCTGTGTGCCTTCCTGACATCTCTTTGCCTTCTCTGTTCCTGCAAGTTTTCCTTGGGCAGCAAGATTAATGTGAAAGTGGGAGGCAACAGCAAAGGGATCCTGAAGGTGAGAGCCAGCGGCCGTGAACACCTGGGTCCTGGCCAGGGGTGGTCATGGTCTTGAGAGGGAGGCCTGAGGGCAGAGGTCATGGTCAAGGAAGGAGGGAGCCCCCCTGGGGTGGGCAGCCCCCATCAAGGCTGATGGTGTACACACCCAGGGCTCTCCCCTGAGCCACAGGCCCCGCGTGTCTCCTGGCACCTCCACCACAATGCCACCCCAACCCCTTCTTCCTCCTGTGTGCCCTCACCTGGCTGATGGGGCCCCTTCCCTATGGGATCCTAGGCACCGCTCTAGAGGCCACCTTAGTGTCCCTACCCCAACCCTTCCTTATGACCCTGGCATCTCCTCCTCTACTGCCCTGCTGCCCAGGGCCCTTGTCACTTGTTTCCTGGACTCTGCCAGATGGTTTTGGAACTTCTCCCTACCCCCGTATCTTTCCCCTCTTACCCATTGTGCACATGGCAGGGGTATCAACCTTCTGAAAACACTAGTCAGACTAGCCCTGGAGAAAAGCCAGACTCTTCCACCTGCACGATCAAGCGTCTGCCCACTTCCCTGACCAGACAGATCCGCTCATCTACACAGATCTCCTTGCCTTGAATGTCCTTCCCTCCTTCTTCCCGAGTGACAGACTTGTTCTCCTGGAAGCTTGGGCCAGAAGCCTTCTTGGAGCTTTCCATCCCAGCCTCTTCTATGCCCCCTGGAGAGCACTTGCCCCTGAGGGCAGGCCCCTGCCTTCTGTCTCACTGGCTAACCCCAGACCTGGGCCGTGTGTATTTATAGACTGGTCAGGAGGGAGGAGAGGGGCCCAAAGCCTGGACTCCCTCAGTCCAGGAGATGCCCCAGGTATGGCCCCGGAAAAGGTCTGTGCTCCAAACGTGCCCTGTTCTCACCCCTTGTTGAGCTAGATCCTTCGTACCTACAACGTCCTGGACCTGAAGAACACGACCTGTGAGGATCTTCAGATTGAAGTTTCGGTTGTGGGTCATGTTGAATACACAAGTGAGTGTTGGGGTCGGAGGCCTAGGGCCCTGAGGGGGCCAGTGCCGAGTGCCAAGTCATGACGTCATCACCGTCGCTGTGCAGGGGAGGCCAATGAGGACTACGAGGACTACGTGTATGAGGAGATTCCAGCCAAGGATGACCCGGACGCCAGTTCCCAGACCGTGACACCCCTGGAACTGTTTGAGAGACGCCGGAACCGCCGCAGGCGGGAGGCCCCCAAGGCGCCTGAGGAGGAGGAATCCAGAGTACAGTACACTGTGTGCATCTGGTGAGCACTGGGGCTGCACTGGCACAGGGGCATCGCTGGGCCAGGAGGCAGAGGCCGGGAAGCAGAGGCCGGGAGATGGAGGCTGCATCCGCCAGCCAGGGCATGTGGGCCCCGGTCGTGTTGCTCTGCAGGCGCAACGGCAAGGTGGGGCTGTCAGGCATGGCCATTGCGGACATCACCCTCCTGAGTGGATTCAGCGCCCTGCGTGCCGACCTGGAGAAGGTGTGGTCAGCATCTTGGGGGCAGTGGGGAGTGGTGAAAGCGCTGTGCGCTCGGGAGCCTGCTCTGTCCCTGATCTTAGCTGCTGAGCCCTGTCTGGTGCAGGGCTCAGGGCTACCTCCCAGTGACCATCTGTCCTTCCCCACAGCTGACCTCCCTCTCTGACCGTTATGTGAGTCATTTTGAGACTGAGGGGCCGCATGTCCTGCTGTACTTTGACTCGGTGAGCTGGGAGGGGCAACCCAGGGAAGGAGGACACTGGGTTTAGTGAGCATGGGTGACAAGGTTCCCCAGGGGGCAGCTGGATCAGCAGCCAGCGCTCTGGGAGAGAGCCTGTGGTGTGAGCAGGGAGACAGGACAGACGAGTGCTGCAGCAGGGTTCTGTGCAGGCTGGGAGGCCACCCTGTCACCCTGTTGGTGGGTGGGCGATGGGGGCCGAGTTGGGATTGGCTTGGGGGCTGGTGCCAGTCAGCATTCAGTAAAGCTGAATTTACTCAACTGAGGGCTGCCTTGCTTGTTCCTAGTTGACCTTCCTCATTTTGGGGGTTTTGTTTTTGATATTGAAGTGTATTTTCTTTTAGAAAGTGTTAATAGTCACGGATGAGTTTTTGTCTTTTTGTGCCTTTATTTGGCTAAAGCAAACAATCATCCAATCCTCTGAAGGCCCTCAAACTTTTTTTGAACGTGAACTGTAATCTCTTGGAGAAAATGTGAAAAAGATGTGTTAATACTGTAACACCATTAAGCCAGGCACTTGGGGATCAAGGAACCCCCCCACTGCCCTGCCCAGTGCCTGCCGACGGGCTGGATCCCCCATTAGCCTGAGAAGCTGGGCAAAGGAGTTTGGTTGAAGATGAGGGGCCAGGAAGATTCCTGGGTGAGGAGTTGACTTAAGCAGCCCAGCTCAGGAGGGAAAGTGGCAAGGTACTGGGCAGGACCAAGCCAGTGTGGGCGTGAGGAGACAGGTCTGGGCCTAAGTCAGGAGCTGCAGGGTCACAGAGGTGGGCGAGTGACAGCACCTGCCGTTAGGTTATGACAGATAAATGGAGACCCTGTTGCACTGGTGATGAAGCAAGGCTGTCGGGAGGGGGGCGGGCTTTGGGGCAGGCAGAGGGAGTCTGGGGAACTTCTAGGTCTCACAGCAATCCTAATGCAAGAATGAGGCTGAATGTTTAATTTGGGACTCATCGTCTGGGAAGGTTTTGGTGAAAGCCAAGGAACAGTTGAGACCTCGGGAACGCAGGGGACGGGAGGAGCCCAGGCCCCAGACTGAGCCCCAGGGAGGAAGAAGAGGAACGGTCACGCATGATGAGGTCAGAGAGAGCCAGGGACGGCCAGAAGCTACCCTGAGCTTAGAGAGTTTCATGCACAATGTGTCCATGATGTGAGACTGCCCCTGGGCACTGGAGACTGCGACGTCACTGACTGGCAGTGAAGTCAGCAGAGACCTTGCAGAGCAGTTTTTAGAATTCCGGCAGACAGAAGGCAGTAGGATGTGAAAGATACTAAAGATAAGACCAGGGATAGGTCAAGGAGATGCAGCACAGTGGCCCGCAGCGCCCAGAGAGCATGCCCTGACCTCTCCTCCCCGCTGTGTCAGGTCCCCACGTCTCGGGAGTGTGTGGGCTTTGGAGCAGTGCAGGAGGTGCCTGTGGGGCTCGTGCAGCCGGCCAGCGCCGCCCTGTATGATTACTACAACCCTGGTGAGCACCTGGGGACACTCAGCAGGTGGGGAGCAGGTGTCCCTGTGTGAGACATCAGGAGCTGGGGCCATGCCGTGGCAGGATGTCCTGCGGCTCCTTGGGATGAGGTGGGGGATGGCGGAGGGACATGAGCTCTAGCCGCCCTCTCTCTTCCCCAGAGCACAAGTGTTCTGTGTTCTATGGGGCACCCACTAAGAGCAAACTCTTGTCCACGTTGTGCTCCGCTGACGTCTGCCAGTGTGCCGAGGGTGAGTCCCAGGGCTGGGAGGGAGGGCAGGGAGCCTGTGAGGCGAGGGCCTGCGCTGTCTCACCTGGGCCCCTGATGCAGGGAAGTGCCCCCGGCAGCGTCGTGCCCTGGAGCGGGGGCTGCAGGACGAGACCGGCTACAGGATGAGGTTCGCCTGCTACTACCCCCGAGTGCAGTATGGTCAGTCTTCCGTGGCCGCCGCCAGGGTCTCTGCCTGGGCCTGCTCCTGACCAGAGCCGGAACACACCTGTGCTCCCTTCTCTTAAATTCCCCCACAGGCTTCCAGGTTAAGGTCCTCCGAGAAGATGGCAGAGCTGCCTTCCGCCTCTTTGAGACCAGCATCACCCAAGTCATTCATTTCAGTATGAGGGGAACGGATGGGCGGGTGGCTGGGGTGGGGGATAGGGAGCCGAGGTCAAGGGTTTGTGGCCCAGGTGCTCTGGACGGTATAAGTTCAGGGCCTCAGCTCAAAGCCTCTTGGAAGCTCCGGGCTTGTCCATAAATCGAAAAGCGGCCGTACCTCCCCATAAGGAGCGGTGAGGGCCAGATGAGTGGTTCCACGCACAGCCCTGGGCCCCCCGCTCACCCCAGACCTTCTGCCCCCCTCTGACTACTCCTGTGTACATCATCCTTTCAGCCAAGGACACCAAGGCCAAGGTCGGTCAGACTCGAAACTTCCTGGTTCGAGACTCTTGCCGCCTTCGCTTGGAACCTGGGAAGGAATATTTGATCATGGGTCTGGACGGGGCTACCTCGGACCTCAAGGGAGAGTGAGTTCTCTGGGCCTCCTCTGTCTCCTGCTCTCCTCATGCCTCATGAGGGAATGGATGCCCAGCACCCAGACCTGCCCCATCAGAAACCAGGTGCCTCGTGCCCTCCTCTCACACCTCCCCACCCTCCCACCCCTGCTGACTGCCTTTTTGCCTCTGCAGCCCCCAATACCTGCTGGACTCGAATAGCTGGATTGAGGAGATGCCCTCCAAACGCCTGTGCCAGAGCACCCGCCACCGGGCAGCCTGCGCCCAGCTCAGTGACTTCCTCCAGGAGTACGGCACTCAGGGGTGCCAGGTGTGAGGGTCACCCTCCGCCTCCCCCAGCTGATACCTGGATTGTTGCTGTGCCCGGGCCCCTGGACAATAAAGGCCTCTGGCAGCAAAGTGTCAGTGTGTCTCAAGGATTGAGAGCAGTGCCCCTGCCACCTTTGCCAGCTTCTGAGGCCAGGGTTTGCATCATCTTCAGTTCTCAGAGCCTGGATGACCCTTGAGAGTGTCTCTCTCAGATAATGCACTGGGAGCATCCCTAGTGGACTGGTGACCCAGCAGCCTGTACCCTAAGGCTCTGGCATCACACCGAAGCTTCCCTTCCGCTGTGCGTGTGGGGTGCTCCCCTGCCCCACTGTGGCCAGCGGGGGCCTCCGGCACAGCTCGTGCTCAGCCTCATGCCTCGGCTCTTCTGCCTTAGTTAGAGTGGCTGGTGGCCACGCGCTTCCCGCTCTGCCCTCGAGCAGCTGTGAGTCCTGGGGTCTCCTGCTTGGAGCTGACCCCTGATCTCCTTACAGTGGTTAGGGGACTTGCCCAGAGTTGTACAAGGACTTGGTGATGTGTGTATTAATACACTGGGCCAGCCCTCCCTACCTGCCAGCCTAGCTCTCCCCATGTGGCGGCGCCCCTTGGGTCTCGGGGCTGACCTAGACCAGCGAGAGAAATTGGCCGAGAGCAGCTTTGATGGAAACCGATCGTGCAGCAGGAATTTGTGGCACTTTCACTCCATGCTGTGCCCTGGGCCAGGTCCCCGTCCTCTGAAACATGTAATGACTGGAGCTGCCTGGTCCTGTGCGGCATGTAGTTGGGGCATCTGACCCAGTCTGGGGGAGGGGAGAAGGGGAAGGCTTCCTGGAGGAGGTGACATCTAACTTGGGTTCTGAAAGCTAAGGCATCAGGCGGAGAGGGTGGTGGTGGGTGAGGGCACTTGAGGCAGACGATGGAGACCATGAAAGGCCCAGAGGCCAGGGGCACTGGAGGCACTGGAGAAGCCACTTGGAGGCACTGCATGTAATCCCATCGTGTCTGAAATTTGGATTTGGAGGTGGGGTGGAAGAGCTGGGGCCAGCAAGGCCATCAGGTCACTTTATGAAGGTTTGTTCCCACTCAGACCAACTTCCCAGCTCCCTGTTCTTTCCTGTGGAGCCCCTCCGAAGCCATGCAACCTTGGGAGGTTCTGGCCTCCACCCACGTCTCAGAGGCTCCCCAAGGCTGTTGCTGCCATGGCCCCTTGGCTGCCCATCAGGTCTCTCCCCAGAGCTGGTCAGCAGGGCCAGAATAAAGCCATTTATGAGAGCTGGGGATTCAGCTGCAGCGGTGGCGAGACGCGGCCTGGGTCTGGGGTGTTAACTACGAGGAAGGAGGCAGCTGCCATTGCCCACCCCACCCTGAGATCCCACCCCTGCTTGCTCCCTCCCAGCCCTGGACCTGAGCTCCCTCATCAGGACCCCCAATGGCGGCTCCCTCAAGCTGGTCGGTGGCACGGCCAGCATTTCCATGCAGGGTCTCCAGCCACGTAGCCTGTGCTCTCTGGGTAGAGCCAAGGGGGAGAAGGTCTAAGTCCTCCTGGGTGCAGGGATCAGTTCACAGAGCCAGGGTGGGACCTGCTCACTTCCAAGCCCTCACTCCCACCCCAGGCCGCCCTGACCTCTCACTGGCCGCTATCACCCCTCCTTTGAGCCTCCCAGCTGCTTCCTCACCCCTAAAGTGGTTCCTGCCTGCCCTACCTGCCTTGCAACAGCTCCCAGAATAGGGCTGGGCCTCCATCCCAGCTGTGGCTGTTGGGTCCCTCCTTGGGGACTTTGGCATCAATTGGGGGCGGGGGGGGGGGGGCGGTGGGGGCAGGGTTCATGACCGAACATGCCAGGAACCTCCCTTGACCTGGGGCCGGACCTGTAACAATCCCGGGAGGCAGTCCCATCCTGCCTGTAGCAGGGAGCACAAGCCGCCCAGTGCAGGGAGAGAGGAGAGGGCGGGCAGGCAGACTCGGAAGGAGGAGCAAGAGAGGGCAGCTGTGCTCCCCACCCCCCCAGATTCCAAGGTCAGTGAAGTCCCTCTCTTCCTGCTCGCTCCAGTTCTCTGAGGTCCCCCTATATCTGCACAGTGAGTTCTTTTTGGCTCAAGCCAGCCCGAATTGGCGCCTTTCCCCTGCCACCACAGAGCATATCAAGGACATAGTAAGAGCTCCAGACTGGGGGGGCATGTGGTTCTTCAACTTTGAGACTGAAATAGGGCACGGTTAATAATTACACTGGGACTGCAGGTGTAACCTGGATGACCCAGGCAGGCCAGGCCGAAAGGTCACCCCATCTGTAGGTGAAGAACACGCAGGCTGCTTGCATCTCCTTTTGTCCTTGGGCAAGCCAGGACGGGCATGTTAGGCAGGGCTGGCCGTGGTCTCTCTGAGATAAAACTTTGGCGGGATGGTGGTCCAAGGTGGGTCGCTCTGGGAGAGGGCGCAGGCCCGGGAGTGGCCACATTGTCCTGTGTGGTTGGTGTGCAGCCAGAAAATTGATTCCGGCTGTGGGAGAAAGGTCAGGGTCACGTTCCCCTTCCTTTCTTCTTGATGGATGAGGGACCTGTTCTTTGAGATGTGGACTCCCCAAGGCCAGGGAGGCCGATGCCCTTCCAGGAATACGTGGGCGGGACAGTGGGCCGGGACCCGACGGAAGGACTCAAAGGAGGCCCCAGAACAGTCGGAGCACAGGATGGATGGTGGGGCCTCAGGAGCTATAAGTGGCCCGGCCAGGGCCCTTGCACGGGTCTCTGGCCATGCTACTCCTCGGGGTGCTGCTGCTGACTGTGCTGGCTGGTGCCCGCCTGCTGTGGGGCAAGTGGAAGCTCAGGGGTCTGCACCTCCCACCTCTTGTCCCTGGCTGCCTGCACCTGCTGCAGCCCGACCTTCCCCTCCACCTGCTGGGTTTGACGCAGAAACTGGGGCCCATCTACAGGCTCCGCCTGGGGCTGCAAGGTGAGTCTGCCTCTGCTCCGTCGCCAGCCCCACCGCGTGGGAGGTAGGGTCCCCTTCCTCCTGACACCCCACTCTGACTCCTCCCCAGATGTGGTGGTGCTGAATTCTAAGAGGACCATCGAGGAAGCCATGGTCAGGAAATGGGTGGACTTCGCCGGCAGACCGCAGACGCCATCCTGTAAGGGCTGGGGTGGTTCTCCAGGGGACGTGGGCTGTCAGAGGCAGGGAAGGCCGGCCTGCGGCTCCCATGGTCCGTCCCTCCCCTCTCCTATTCTCCTACTCGCAGATAAGCTGGTGTCTCTGCACCATCAGGACCTGTCCCTGGGGGACTACTCCCTGCTGTGGAAGGCTCACAAGAAACTCACCCGCTCAGCCCTGCTGCTGGGCATCCGCAACTCCATGGAGCCGCTGGTGGAGCAGCTGACCCAGGAGTTCTGTGAGGTGAGGCTGCCGCCCCACAGCCGCCCCAGCTCCGCTGCCCCTTGCCCTGCGGCGCCAGGCCTGCTTAGCTCCTGTTCCTCCTCCGCAGCGCATGAGAGCCCAGGCTGGCACCCCTGTGGCCATCCAGAAGGAATTCTCTTTGCTCACCTGCGCCATCATCTGTCACCTCACCTTCGGAGACAAGGTCAAGGTTTTCTTGCCCTCCATGTGCTGGGGCCCTTCTTTAGCCCCTCCCTGGCCTCTCTGGTCCTGAACTTTTTTCTTCTTTTTTTTTTCGGCAGGAGGACACCTTAGTACATACCTTTCATGACTGTGTTCAAGACCTGATGAGAACCTGGGAGCACTGGTCCATCCAAATGTTGGACATCATTCCCTTTCTCAGGGTGAGGGGTGCAGCCCAGACTCCCTGGGTCCTGGGAGGGGTGGTTCGGGGGGAGCAGGCCTCCTTGCCAGCGGCTGCACCCTTTTGCCCCCTGCCCCAGTTTTTACCCAACCCAGGCCTCTGGAGGCTGAAGCGAGCCTTGGAGAACCGGGACCACATTGTAGAGAAGCAGCTGAGGCAGCACAAGGTGGGAAGGCCGCGTGGGCCTGGCTCCCCCGCAGTCTGCCCCCAGGGGTCCTACTGACCCAGAGCCAGGCAGGTCCTCCGGTGGCGCACCTGCTGGACGGGTGGGCTCCCTGAGCCCTTCTCTCTGAGCGGTGCTCAGGCGGCTCCTCCTCCCCACCACAGGAGAGCATGGTGGCAGGCCAGTGGAGGGACATGACCGACTACATGCTCCAGAGGGTGGGGAGGCTGAGAGCAGAAGAGGGCTGTGGACAGCTCCTCGAAGGACACGTGCACATGTCCGTGGTGGACCTTTTCATTGGTGGCACCGAGACCACGGCCACCACCCTCTCCTGGGCCGTGGCGTTCTTGCTTCACCACCCTGAGGTGCGCCCTGGGGGCAGCCCGGCTGGGGCCCAGGAACTCGGTTCGCTGCCCCCCCCCCGCCCCCATGGGCTGCATTCACCCAGGGGCGCTTCTCCCAGTGGGCACGAAGGCTCCACTGGGTTGCTCTAGGGAGGGGCCCGGGGCCGGGAGGCCAGGCAGGCCTGGGTCAGCTAGCTCAGGGTTCCCACCCCAGACACCAGGCTTGCTCCCATTTCCCAGATTCAGCAGCGACTGCAGGAAGAGCTGGATCGGGAGCTGGGTCCTGGAGCTTCAGGCTCCCGAGTCCCGTACAGAGACCCCACACGCCTGCCCCTGCTCAGCGCCACCGTTGCCGAGGTGCTGCGCCTGCGGCCCGTCGTGCCCCTGGCCCTGCCGCACTGCACCACGCGGCCCAGCAGGTGACTCTCCTAAGAGCTGGGCACACAGGGGACCAAAGGGTAGGGGATCCTGGTGGGCCTCTGACTCCACCTTCCTTTCAGTATCTTGGGCTACGACATCCCCGAGGGCATGGTTGTCATCCCCAACCTGCAAGGCGCCCACTTAGACGAGACGGTCTGGGAGCGGCCACATGAGTTCCGGCCCGGTGCGTGGTGGCAGGGGAGGGGCGGTGGCTGCGGCACAAGGGCTGGGGGCGGCGGAGGCCAGTCCCCACCGCTACTGGACCCCGGTTCCATCCTCCTGCCCGCAGATCGCTTCCTGGTCCCCGGCGCCAGCCCCAGAGTGCTGGCATTCGGCTGCGGGGCGCGCGTGTGCCTGGGGGAGCCGCTGGCACGCCTTGAGCTCCTGGTGGTGCTGGCGCAGCTGCTCCGGGCCTTCACGCTGATGCCCGCTGCGGGCACCCTGCCCTCTCTGCGACCCCGGGCCCGCTGCGGCGTCAACCTCAGCATGCAGCCTTTCCAGGTGCAGCTGCAGCCCCGGGGGGCAGGGGTCCTGGGACGTGGCCAGCACCCGTGACAGGCAGGACACACGACGGCTGTGTGCTTCAGTTTCTCCTTTTATTTCTCCCGTACAAACCCCTTCCCTCCCCCCTGTAAACATGGTGCTGTGAGATCGCAGATGGAGAAGGCTCCCTCCTCCGGTGGCTGGATAGTGAGGGTGGCCCCTGGCTCTTCTCTCAGCGCGACCCCTCAGTGCTCGGCAGTCATACTGGGGCGCCGGAGATGTGAGCTGTGGTCAGCCTCCCTGGGCTGCTGGGGGCCGGTAGCTTCTTGGTCTGAGCTTCATTTCCGTGAAGGGCACAGAGAACTCGAAGCCCTTCCAGTAGTACCAGCTCACCCCCTGGGAAAGGATTGTTGAGACAGAGTCAGAGCCAGACAGACGTCCCATCTGCTCCCCAGCCTACACCCTGCACCCCGGCATCTGGGGAGATGGTTCCCAGAAATCAATCACCCTCCCCACGCACCCACTTCATGATCCTCAACTGCAAAGGCCTGAGGCTTAGTCTAAGCTGGCCCTTTACATCCAATAAATCGTGCTCATGTCTCCCTGAGATAAGCTGGTGAGATTAGCATTATTGTTTCATTTCACAGATGACAGCCCAAGGCACCAAGCGGCTCTGTCACTCATCCCGCCACCCCGCAGCAGGCTGAGCCCTGAGCCACTCCCAGCCCCTCACCTGGTGGTCCACTGTACTTCCATAGAGCCCGTTGAGGTTGGCGTAGTGGCAGTTCCTGTACCACCAGGCCCCGCGGTATGACACCGCGCAGGAGATGAGCAGGTTGTTGGGGTCGCGGTCACGGGCGGAAAAGACACTGCCACTATGGTAGCTCATGGAGTCCCCTGGACCGGTGTGAAAGGGGCAGTGAGGGCCTCCCCTCCCCTGCCCCACTGTCCACGGGCCCCAGGCCCACCCCTGACCTGCTGTGCCGTGGTAGCCGTCCAGATGAAGGCGGTAGTACTCCGCCGCGGAGTCTACTCGGAAGGAGTCATACTGTGCGAACACGGCCTCGTCCCCAGCCCGCAGGTCCACACGCATGGAGTAGTCGCCCGCTTCTGTCAGGCTGTGCAGGGCCTCGTTGCCTGGGGGTAAGGAGGTGCTCTCACCAGAGTCCCCCCATCCACCGGCCCCGCCCCCGCAGGGGCCCCGTCCCTGTGAGGCACTGACCCAACCAGAACTCCCCAGAGATGTTGCCGAAGCCGTGGGCATAGTCCTCCCAGTCCCTCCAAAAGTCTGTCTGTCCGTCCATGCGGCGCTGGAACACCTGGGACGCAGGGGGAGCCACCATCAGCCATGGCTCCGGGCACAACAGCCCGTGCCCCGCGCGGACCCTTGGGCGTTCTGCCCGCCACCCACCAGCCAGCCGCCCCCGTCGGTCTCCATGTCACAAAACACATGGAGGGGCCGCTCGCGGTTGCCATTGAGGAAGATGGTGGTGGTCCTGGAGGTGCCGGCTCCGTTCTGCATCTCTTCCCCGCAGTCCCGAGGGAAGGGGATTCGAAGTCCACCTGGGGAGAGGAGAATGACGGACCGGTCCTGTCCCCACACCCCGGCGCCCTGCCGCCCGCTCGGCCCCCCGCCTTAGGTCCCGGTGCCAAATACCAGTGGTGAAGGAGGTGGACACTGGCGGCGTGAGGCTCTCGCCCCACACAGCCCGGAGCCACACGCTGTAGGGGGTGGAGGGAAAGAGGCCCAGAAGCTGGTGAGAAGTGGCCCCGCCTGGGAGCAGGACCTCCTGTGGATAGATGAGGGGCAGGTCAGAGCCCGGCAGGGCACCCGCTGGGAGAGGTGGGGGACGGGCAGCGTCTCCTGGAACCGGCGGGGCTGGCCAGTGAGGGAGAGGAGCACCTGTGTCTGTCCACCAAGGGTGTTGACACTGAGCAGGTAGCTAGTCGGCGGGACTTGGGGCTCGGTCCAAGTGAGCAGGGCCATGCGGGGGGTTACTTCCTTGGCCTCCAAGTCCTGGGGGGCTTCCAGCCCTGGGAGGGGAGGTGGGAAGAGAAGATGGAGATGCAGATGGAGATGGAGATAGAGATGACCTCCCCTGCCCCTGTGGCACACACCTCCCAGGCTGTACCTGTGGTGAAGGTGATGCTGGCTGGGGAGGTGAGGTTGGGGCCCCGGAGACCACGCACAGTCGCTGTGTAGTTGGTGTGGAGCCTCAGGCCCCCCAGAGGGTACTCCACCGCGCTGCCAGGGGCCGAGGCCTGCAGTGGGGGGTCTGGAGGTGGGGTGAGCATCAGCCTCTGCCCCCTCGGTGCCCTGCCAGAGGCTCTGTCCCCTCCCTGACCAAGTCCCCTCGGGAGGCCTCAGCCCAGCTCACCCCCTGGGGCTGTGACACGGATGTTATATGTGTCCACGGGGGCCTGAGGAGGCTTCCAGTGCAGCAGAGCTGATCCCTCCGTCAAGTTCAGTGCACGAAGCTGGGTGGGGCCATCAGGAACTGGGAGAAGGGAGGAGGCTCAGAGCTGTCCCCGCTCCCCTCTCCACGCCTCACCTCCCCAAGCTCTATGGGCCTCCTGTCCACAGTCGAATCCTCTCACACCTCCTTCCCCCTCATCCTGTCGGGGACCTAGCCCATCTCACCTGTGGTGAGGTAGCCTGTGAGAGGCTCACTCTCCTCAAAGCCACGGACAGAGACCACGGTCACCTCATAGTGAGAGCCTGGCATCAGCCCCTGGAGTTTCTGGGTCCGGGCTTGGCCATCCACCTGCACACTCTGTGGCTCCCCTGAAAACACACAGGCTTGGGAGTTTGCCCAGGGAAGCAGGCAAGAGCCACAGGGTGAGCAGACTGCAGGGGGCGGGAGGGCAAAAGGGGGGCAAAAGGTGGTCACCTCCATCTGCCAGCTGGTAGGAAACTTTGAAACTGTCCACTCTGGATGGTGGAGGCATCCAGCTGACCTGGGCCGACGTTTCCCTGATTTCCCTGAACTGAAGGTCCCGGGGGCTTTCCAGAACTGAGGGGAGAGGTGTGCCGAGGAATGTCAGAGGGTGCCGGGCAGGGAGGCTCCTGCCTCGGGATCCCCTGCCCTGCTCTTTCCCAGGGCCCCAGTGGCTGCACACCTGCTCACCACCAGCACTTTCCTCCAGACCTCAGAGAGGAAGACTCTGGAGATTCCCCTCAGCCCACCACACACCAACCTCCCCTCTGGCGGAGGCACTAGTCCCGCCCCCCCAAGGTACAAAGACCTCTCACATCAGGGCAGCACACGAATGTGCCCACTGTGGGGCCTTACCTGGGCTGAGGGTACGGGCTGTGCCCTGGATGCTGTCGGCCTTATGGGGCCCACGCAGCCCATACAATGTAAGGCTGTACAGGGTCCCCGGATGCAGGTCCCGGAGCACGGCTGAGCGCTGCGTCCCGGGCACCGTCAACTCCCGCTGCAGCAGAGGACGTGAGTGGGGCTCTAGAGTGCTTGGTGATGGGACCCCAAAACGGAGCAGGAAGGAGTCAAAGGCCTCCGATGGGGCCTCCCAGTTGAGCCGCAGCGAACTGGTGGTCACATCAGTCACTGACAGCTGGGACAGGCGGGGCCCTGGCTCCCCTGGGGTCAGACCGGCAGGAGCAGGCCCTGCACAGAGTGGGTGGGAGACAAAAGCACACCACGTCGGTGGGCTGGAGCAGGTCTCTTCCACCACCCCACCCCGGCCCCAAGTTTCTCATACGTGAGGTGGTGGAGCTCATGCAAGGCAGGTACTCAGCTGGGGCCCATGTGAGCATGTGTGTGGAGCGCCACGGGCGGCTGCTGCACCCCTTCCTCCCTCCACACTGCCCTCCAGTCACTGCCTCTGGGCACCCCCTTTAGCCCTTCCAGTCCCAGACCTGAGGTGGATGAGGCCTAGATATGGGGCCCTTGCCCCGCGGTACCTGTGGTGCCCTCAGCTGAGATAGGCCCCAGGCGCTTCCCTCCATGGAGGCCATAGAGGAAGAACTGGTAGGAGGTGCTGGGCTCCAGGCCTGACACTAGGACCTTGTTCTGGTTGCCACCCACGAGCAAGGCCTGGGGCTGCCCATCTGTGTCCTGATACTGGACCACGAAAGAGTCAAAGGGGCCCTGGGCCACATTCCACAACAGGTGCAGAGAGTCTGGGGTTATGTCGCTCACTGCCAGTGTCCTTAGGTGGGGCCCTTCAGGGGGCTCAGGGGCCTCTGTGGCCGGGCTCCAGGGGGCTGGTGTGTCCGCTTCCGGGGCTGCGTGGGAGAAGCCCAGGGGAGAAGCTGAGCAGGGGTGACCAAGGCTCTACTAGCATCGTCCTTCTCTTGAATCTCCCCTTTCCCTGCTTTGGCACTGATTCTTGCCCCCCACCCCCCAACCCTGGCCTCTCTGAGCACCAGCACTGTGGCCCCATCAGATACTTGCTTCTCCTTCTCCTCTTCCATGTATTCTGGGTGTCTCATCTTGATGTGCATGCACAGCCTGCTCCCTCCCCACCATGTCTGGGTGCCTATGCTCCTGGCCCAAGGCAGGAAGAGCTGGAGGTGGGCATGTGGTCCAGGGTGGTGGAGTGGGGGTGCATAGCTGAGGACAGAGCTGGCTGGTAAACTGGAAGGGCAGATCGCACCAACCAGGTCGGGCCGATGGGCCCCATCCTGCTGACCTCAGCTGGGTGTTAATAACTCCCAGCTCCATCACTGTAGCCACTTCTGGTTCCTATGCCCCTCACCTATTTTCTTTTCCAGTTATTTTCCACTTGGGAAAAAATGCTCCTGACTCATCCACAGGAGGGGGTCTGCCCCTATCTGGCAAGGCTGCCCGCGGGGAGGTAAGAGCTGCCTCAGTAGAGTGAGGGAAACAGCTGGCGGTGCTGGGCAGCATGGGGGCTGGGAGACAGGGGACCACTGCCAGGGCCTTTCCTTGTGCCTGCCTTGGCTGCCCTGGCTCCTGCTTTGGATGGACTCCTCGGGTTACCATCGGAGCTCGCCCCACTGCACCTCCCTTCCTCCCAGGCCCACTCATGCTCACCTGTCACTCCCAGGACGGAGATGGGGCCCAAGTGCTGTCTTCCGTGGATCCCATAGAGCAGGAATTTGTATTTTCTGCCAGGCTCCAGGCCCTGTATGGTGACGTCCCGCTGGTCTTTGGCCACAGGCACTGCCCGGGGCTGCCCAGCTGGGTCCCTGTACTGGACCACAAAGGAATCAAAGAGGCCCTGGGCTACCGTCCATGAGAGGCTCAGGGAGTTGGGGGTCTCATCTATCACTGTCAGCTCTCCGAGGCGGGGTGGGTGCTGCTGCTCCTTCTCCAGGGGAGCTGTAAACAGAGTGGGAGGAGAGACCTTAGTTAAGAGCTACCTTTACTGCAGCCCTGGCAGCTTCTTGGAGACATGAGGGTCTAGGAAAGGGTCCCTGCACTGTGGCTTCAGTCTGCCTGAAAGGAAGAAAAGCGAGCAGCTTGATCTCTCTGCTGGAGGCCACTGCCCCTGCCCCCACTCCCTCCCTGCTGTGATCAGGGTGCAGTAAATGCAGAGAAGATCACCTTGTGAGACAGTGTCCCTGGGGGTGTAGAGAAAGGCCACAGTTTCTCCCTGGCCCCTGATCCCTCGAGCAGGAGGTGGCCAGAGCCGAGAAACGTTCCCAGAGTGTATCTGGGTTGTCAGGGAAACACCCCTAAACACTAAGAGCTGGGCTGGGCAGCCAGCCAAGCTTGTGGGCTCCCATGGCTTGGCCATGACCTCCTCTCTCTTGCTATCAGCCTGGGCCATCCTCCTACCCACTTTCCAGCCCTCCACTAACACCACTGGACCAGGGCAGGGTTGGCAGGGGGGCAGCCGGGGTAGAACAAAGGGGAGAGCAGAACACAGAGGAGACCTGCCCTGGCGGGAACAGGCGTTAGCTGATGGGGTCAGAGGAGAAGCCTGTATTCAGTGCCCATAATGAGGGTTTGGAGTCTGAGTGTCCCAACTGACTGTGTGCCCCATCCCCATCTGGCCAGGGTGACTCATGGTCCTGGGAGGGAGGTAAGGGTCAGTGACCCACCTCCACCCTTTCCTCAGGGGGCTGAGTAATAGGCACAATGACTCCAGATTTTTCCATAGTCTTTCTACAGCCAAACCCTTCCATATTTTCCACCTCCTGCCTCGGCTGGGACAGAGGGGAGGATGGGAACATTTATTAAGTGCTGATCCATATTTATTATGCATATGCAGGTATAGTAACTGTGGTTCGAGGGAAAGAAGTAGCTTGTCTGTGGCCACACCACTGGCAATTGGAATTTGAACATGGGTCTGCTTAGCTCCAAAGACTGGATTCTTTTTATGACATCAGCAGTCAGTGAGTGAAGGGAATAATGTACATATAAAATACTTAGAATAGAACCTGGCACGTGATGGAGGCTCAGTAAATGTTTGCTCTTGCTGCCGTAAAGGCTGAAGGCAGGGATAGGCCAGTGGGGGGCAGCTCTTGGGGCTTAAGTCAGAGGCAACTCTAGAAAACATGGGGTGCAAGGCTGGGGCTCACCTGTGCTGCTGTCGGCAGAGATGGGGCCCAAGCGCTTCCTGCCCGCCAGCCCGTAGAGCAGGAACCTGTACTTCCTGCTGGGCTCCAGGCCAGGGATGGTGACCTCACGCTGGTCTGCGGCCACAGGCACCCCCCGGGGCTGCCCATCCCTGTCCTTGTATTGGACCACGAAGGAGTCGAATTCACCCTCGGGGACCGTCCACGAGAGGCTAATGGAGTCTGGGGTCACATCTGTCACTGTCAGCTCCCCAAGGCTGGGAGGTTTTGTGTCTGGGCCTGGAGTAGACAGAGAGGTGTATGGAAAGTGACAGAAACGGTGACAGAAGCTGGTAGAGCTTCGTCAGGATGCTAGGGCTCTGGGAGCTGGTTCTGAGAGCTTGGAGGGAGTGGCTAGGCCACCTGGCAGGAAGCAGGCCAGCAGAGGAACAGGGAAAAAGATGAACCAGGTTAGCCAGCAGCATCCCCAGGATGTAGGACAAGTAGGGAGAAGGATGAGAATGAAAGGGGTCAGGGGTAGCTCTGGACCTGGCTTTTACTGGACCCAGTAAATAATCAGGTCAGGAGGCCCCAGCTCTGGAGCTTGGAGTATAGAAACAGGACATTAATTGTCACCACAAGGGGGTGAAGGCCTGTCTGGAGGCACAAGCACCCATGAGGGCCTCCAGCATCACACGTCTTTGTGTCTACAGACACAGGACCATGGCGTTTCTCATCCTGGAGCCCGAAGAGCAGGGACTTGTACTTGCAGGTGGGTCCAGACCCGAAATAGTGATCTCGCGAAGGCCTCGAGCCACAGGCACCACCTGGGGTGCCCCTGCACATCCCTGTGCTGGACCAGGAGGAGTGGAAGGGGCCCTGGGCCACCGTCCATGAGAGGCACACGGTGTCGGAGGTCACAGTGGCCATGGCCAGCTCCCCCAGGCCGGGGGCTGCGGGGGACTCTGTGGGCAGAGAGGCTGGAACAGAGCGGAGGAGGCTGATGGGGGACTCTGTGGGCAGAGAGGCTGGAACAGAGCAGAGGAGGCTGATGGGTCAATGGTGCGACCCTTCGAAAGAGAGGGAGTGCTTTCCCCAGGCTATGAAATAAATGTCTTGTAGCAAGCTCTTCTAAAGTGCTTAGTGCATCCCAGGTGTGGCTGTGAGCACTTCACACACAGGCACGAGGATCCTCCCACAAAATATGAAGTACGTGCCTCTAGTATTGTCATTGTCACTGTGCGTGGATCTAAGGCGGAGAAGTTAAGATATGGTCGGAATTCACACAGTCAGTGGTTCAGAGCAGGATTCAGACCCAGAGACGTGGTTCTGCAGCCACTAAAGACCAGAGCCACTGCAGACCAGAGACGTGGTCTGAGTCACTAAAATACCCGGTCTGGGAGCCTGAGAGGCCATATATGAATATTTCAACAAGTTTAAGGTTGCTGATAAGAAAGGAAAGCGGACAGGTAAATTTATGAAGTGAAGGGTACTTGCCAACTAAGCCTGAACAGTCTCCTACATCCTTCGTGAGTAAAGGATGAGGAAGGATATTAGTGCCACGTGAGAAAAGAGAGGGACCGAAGTGACCATTTGTGAGGAAAGGAGGAAAGCAAGACGAAACAGGAGACTTAGGGGACAGGGTGCTTGCTGTCACTCACCGGTCAGGCCCACGGTGGACACGGGGCCCACGCGCCGCCCCCTGTCCAGGCCATACAGGTGCATCTTGTACTTGCGTCCCGGCTCCAGACCCCCAACGGTCACCTCACTCTCGTCACCCGGGACACGTACCACCTGGGGCCGCCCATCCCTGTCCTTGTACTGGACAGTGAAGGAGTCAAAGTGGCCCTGGGGGATGGTCCACGAGAGGCTCAGGGAGTCTGGGGAGGATCCCGTCACCGTCAGCTCCCCCAGGAGGGGCTCCTTGGGGGACTCTGGGGCCTCTGTGCTGGGTTCTGGGGGGCTGGGGGTCTCCTCCACCTCGGTGGGCGTTGGCGTCTCTTCTTCTGCAGCTGAGAAAGAGACACATGGCGAGGGTGAGGCAGGGTCCCCGGGAGACGTCCTCAGGTCTTAGAAGGATGGAGAAGCTGTGACCGGGTCTGGGGGCTCCCGATTCAGTTCAGTGAAGCCCATTCTCGGGGCTGGGTGGGCTTGCTCAGCCCACATCTCACAAACATGCTGGGAGCCTCCAGGGTCAACCAGGGGGAAGCCTGTCCAGCCAGCAGCACAGCTCACGGAGGTCCGCCCTTCTCTGCACGGGAGGACCCCCTCGGTCCTCAGGGAGCCCCAGCGGGGGAGCACCTTGAGCAGAAGGGCCTCCTGCACCCCACTCACCCATTACCTGAGAGAGGGGGGTCCTGCCACTGGCCCAACCCTGAGGCTTCCACTGGCTACTCACCTGTCACCCCAATGGCAGAGATGGGGCCCATGCGCTGGCCACCGTGGAAGCCATACAGGTTCATCTTGTACTTGTGGTCTGGCTCCAGGCCTGAGATGGTGACCCCGTCTTCATGCCCTGGCACCCTCACCGCCTTGGGCTGCCCATCCCCATTCTTGTACTGGACCAGGAAGTGGTCAAACTGGCCCTCGGGGATGGTCCAGGACAGGTGCAGGGAGTTGGGGGTGGCTTTGGTCACTGCCAGCTCCCCCAGGTGTGGCTTGATGGGAGGCTCAGAGGACATGGTGGATGGGGCTTGGGTGGTCACAGCTTCATATTCTGGAGGGGACAGAGACATACAGGGACAGATGAGGATGTGCAGGTCAGCCTCTAAGTAGGTGTCTACAAAAATAAGATCATAAGGAGCAGAGCATTGCCACCCACGGTGGCTCTAACTCATCCACTCTTCCCTTAATGTCCCAGGTTCCAGTGTTGGCCTTCTGGGCACATATCCTCAGCTTGCCCTGCCCTCACCTGCCCTTCCCCTGCCCACTGCTCTCTTCAGTACCCACCTCCCCTGCATCCTGGGCCCTAGACCTCCCTTCACTAGGGTCTCCTTGGCATCTCACTCCCTTTGGCTCATGTGTTTGCTCAGACCCCAAACACCTCACCCTTCCCCAGCCAGGACGCTGGAGGCTTCCTGGATCTGTCTGCGTCCCCAGCTGCCATCAGACTCAGAGTGTCCAACCCACTCCTAAGTGCCTCCTGAGCTCCCCATACCTGTAGCCCCACTAGCCTGCCTTGGGGCCCATCCCAGTGCTGTCGCCTGCCACCTGGGTCACCACCTGCCCCCTGAGCTCCCTGCCTCCCTGCTCTCCTTGCCCACCCGTTCCTCACAGGAGGCCAGGATGAGCCCTTCAGTGCACATGGGACAGCACTGGGCTCAGCTTAACATTGCAACAACCGTCTCTATCCCCAGGAGGAGTCCCTGCCTTCTGAACTGCTCCTACTGCTCTACCCCTGTCTCAGGACTCCTTCCCCCACTCAGAGGATCTCACACAAAATCCTCCCAGTCCCTCTCAGGGGCCACCATGATCCTAGTTTCCAGGCCTTGGCACCGGCTGTGACGTGGATCTGACTCTAACGCTGTCACCAAGCTAACACCTTCCCACCTTGGGTCCCAGCTGTCCTGTGGGTACCCGGCAGGCTGGCTCAAGCGTGCTGCACGGTCCTGGCCCGGTCCCAGGACCTCCTGCCACACACACACACACACACACACACACACACACACACACACAAACACACACACACACACACACACCTCTTTGCCTGATGGCTGGTTCGCAGCCTGTCTCCCCATGCCCGGGAGCCTCAGTATAATAAGAACTTTCTCTCTGCCATGATCAGGTTCACTCCAGTGAACTCCAGTCATGACCTTGAGATCATGACCCGAGCCGAAATCCAGAGCTGGAAGCTTAACCCACTGAGCCACCCGGACTCCTCTTAAATAGTCTTTTTAAAAAGAGTAACACACTAAACATGAAGCCACGAGGTACGGGATGAAGTATAGAGCATCTGGGTTGAGTTTACCAATACAGCAATAATATATCCATACAACGGAATGCTCTTTGGGCATAAAGGAAATTAGATAGGGGTGGGACAACCCTGTAAATAGACTAAAAATCATTACGCTGTATACTTAAAGCAGGTGAACTTTGAGGTATGTAAATTATATCCCAGTAAAGCTGTGAATGAAGAATACATTCCAGTGGGGGGAAGGCAAGGGGTGGGCGGGGTGCAGAGGAGCCAGACTGGCCAGGAGTTAATACTAGGCTGCAACAGGGCAATGGACACACGGGAGCTCCTTATGCTCTTCCTTCTCTTTGTGTGTGTCCAATCTTACATATTAGGTATTTGTTGAGTGGATGAATTAATATTTCATGGCATTTCCCAACCACGCATACACACACACACACACACACACACACACACACACACACACAAGATCTTTCCAGGGTTCCCAGGCAAAACAGAAAGCCACACAAGGGTCAGTGGATCTCTGCCTCGAAGGCTTCCACCCCACATGCCTCTTGGGCACATGCCTGGCATGTCCCTGGCCTTCGGCTTCCACCCCACATCGCACCTGTCCTGACATGTTACTGGGTGGAGGGCAGGTTAGGTGAGGCTTTAGGTTCCTGGATTTCCAGTGGAGGACACTCTGAAGGCTCCACCAATGAGACTTTACCCAGCCCAACCCTGAAGGTCCCCGCTGTCACTCACCGGTCAGGCCCACGGTGGACACGGGGCCCACGCGCCGCCCCCTGTCCAGGCCATACAGGTGCATCTTGTACTTGCGTCCCGGCTCCAGACCCCCAACGGTCACCTCACTCTCATCGCCCGGGACACGTACCACCTGGGGCCGCCCATCCCTGTCCTTGTACTGGACAGTGAAGGAGTCAAAGTGGCCCTGGGGGACGGTCCAGGAGAGGCTCAGGGAGTCTGGGGAGGATCCCGTTACCGTCAGCTCCCCAAGGAGGGGCTCCTTGGGGGGCTCTGGGGCCTCTGTGCTGGGTTCTGTGGGGCTGGGGGTCTCCTCCACCTCATCCTGGGGGCCTGAGAGAAGACACAGGGATGGTGGCTTCATTGTCAAGTACTGCTCATGTCAATAGGGACAACACAGTGCAAGCAGCAGACTCTTCCAGCTTTCAACAGAAGCTGGAGAACCTCGGGGTAGGCAACTGGTAATTAATTGATGGAGAGTGCTAGACAGGCCCCAATCCCCTTCATACTGGACTGGCCAGGACCATAAACATTCAAGAAGGCAATTCAGTCATGTGGGTAGAAGCCAAAATACATCTCATGTCCTTTGACCCAAATCCCATTTGGGCAGCCATCCTACAAAAATTATGAAAAAGTTGGAAAAAGTTGTACCATGGGAGTCCCTTATGGGATCATCCATAACAGCAGAATGTGTCAGCAATCGAAATGACCCAGGGATGATGATTAATTTTGTTATGGCACTTTTACCACATAGCATCAAATAACCATTAAGATGATGATTAATGCAGGTTGTACAGCCACAGAATAGACCCTCACAATGTAAGTTATGTACAAAAACAAAGGAAGAGCCAGGAATTACGTGTACACTCTGCTTTTGAAAACATACAGGGAGAGGATGTGTTTTGGACATTATTATTAATGGCAGTTTTTGGGTCAAAAGGTATTCTGATGGCAGATTTTTCCTCCTATTTTTCAAATATTGCTTAATGTTGATATTCATTTCACTAGAATAATGTGGACTTAGAAAGAAATCCTGGAATATAAAAATTAATAATTTGGTGGGGGCTGTGGGGAAGTGCCATGCGTTCCTTACACTGCCCTCCTTACTTTGTGTGTGCTTGTGATTTGTGTGACAGGTCATAAAATTGAACAGTGGATAACAGTTTTCCTTTCAGTTGGCAGCTGTTCTAACATCTATTATCTGATCATTCCCCCGTCCTCCTCCTCCTGCCACACTCCTGTGAACATATGTAGAAAAAAGAGGCCCATCCCCCAGGAGTCAGAGGGGCTGTGTGAAATTGGTTCTCTGTGTGAAGTATCTTCAGGAGAGGAGAAGGAACCTCATAGAGCCTCTCACTTAGTCTCGTAGAGGCGGTGAGCCCCACCCCTACAGAAGGCTCTCTCCAGGGTGCTGGGCTCTCCCTCATGGCACACAGAGAAACTCTGTTCTCATGGGGCATCAGAATCGAGCTGACACTGAATAGAGAACCCAGAAATGGCCTTCAACTCTATGGTCAAATAATGTTTGACAAAGCAGGAAAAAATATCCACTGGAACAAAGACAGTCTCTTCAATAAACAGTGTTGGGAAAATTGGACAGCCACATGCAGAAGAATGAAACTGGACCCCTTCTTACATCAGACACAAAAATAGACTCAAAATGAATGAAAGATCTAAGTGTGAGACAGGAATCCATCAAAACCCTAGAGGAGAACACAAGTAGCAACCTCTTCAACCTTGGCTGCAGCAGCTTCTTGCTAGACACATCTCCAAAGGCAAGGGAAACAAAGGCAAAAATGAGCTACTGGGACTTCATCAAGATAAAAACCTTTTGCACAGCAAAGGAAACAGTTGACAAAAATCAAAAGACAACTGACAGAATGGGAGAAGATATTTGCAAATGTCTTATCAGATAAAGGGCTAGTACCAAAAATCTATAAAGAACTTATCAAACTCAACCCCCAAAGAACAAATAACCCAATCAAGAAATGGGCAGAAGACACGACAGACATTTCTCCAAAGAAGACCTACACATAGGGATCCCTGGGTGGCGCAGCGGTTTGGCGCCTGCCTTTGGCCCAGGGCGCGATCCTGGAGACCCAGGATCGAATCCCACGTCAGGCTCCCAGTACATGGAGCCTGCTTCTCCCTCTGCCTGTGTCTCTGCCTCTCTCTCTCTCTCTGTGTGACTATCATAAATAAAAATAAAAATTAAAAAAAAGAAGACCTACACATAAATAATAATAAATTTAAAAATTAATTTAATTTAATTTAATTAAAAAAAAGAAGACCTACACATGGCCAACAGACACATGAAAAAATGCTCCACATCCCCTCTGCCTGTGTCTCTGCCTCTCTGTCTCTCTGTGTCTCTCATGAATAAATAAATAAAATCTTTAAAAAAAAAAAGGGACACTAGGCTGGCTCAATGGTTTAGCACCTCGCTTTGGCCCAGGGCATGATCCCTGGGTCCCGGGATAGAGTCCCACATCGGGCTACCTGCACGGAGCCTGCTTCTCCCTCTGCCTGTGTCTCTGCCTCTCTCTCTGTGTTTCTCATGAATAAATAAAATCTTTTTTTAAAAAAAAAAGAAAAAGAAAAATGCTCCACATCACTCGCCATCAGGGAAGTACAAATCAAAACCACTATGAGGTACCACTTCACACCAGTGAGAATGGCAATAACTAACAAAACGGGAAACAAATGTTGGTGAGCTTGTGGAGAAAGGGGAACCGTCTTACACTGTTGATAGGAATGCAAACTGGTTTAGCCACTCTGGAAAACACGGTGGAACTTCCTCAAGAAACCAAAAGTAGAGCTACCTGTGATCTAGCAATTGTACTAATAGGTATTTATCCAAAGATACAAACATAATGGAGTGAAGGGGTATCTGCACCCCAATGTTTATAGCAGCAATGTCCACATTAGCCAAAGTATAGAAAGAGCCTAGGTGTCCACTGACAGATGAATGGATAAAGAAGATGTGAGATATACATACATACATACATACATATATGTATACACACACACAATGGAATATTACTCAGCCATCAGAAAGAGTGAAATCTTACCATTTGCAATGATGTGGTTGGAACTAGAGGGTGTTATGCTAAGGGAAATAAGTCCGTCAGAGAAAGACAATTATATGATTTCACTCATATGTGGAATTTAAGAAACAAGACAGATGAACATATGTGAAGAGAAGGAAAAATAAAATAAGATAAAAACAGAGAGGGAGACAAACCATAAGAGATGTCGAACTATAGGAAACAAAGTGAGGGTTCCTGGAGGGGAGGTGGGTGGGGGATGGGGTAACCAGGTGATGGGCATTAAGGAGGGCGTGTGATGTAAAGAGATCTGGGTGTTATATGAAACTGATGAATTGTTAAACTCTACCCTTGAAACTAATTTAAAAAGAGAGAGAGAGAGAGAGAGAGAGAGAGAATCCGGCTGACCCTGACTGAGAAAAACCATCCTGACTCTCCTTTTTAGAATTTAATTCGCCTTGGGATTTTGCCTCCGTAATTCCTTAGGGACTAGAAATTATGACTTTTTCAGAATTAAATATGAAATAAATTGCAAGAGCAATGGGGGAAAATATTGAAGGGGTGCAAGGGAGGAGAAGATGTTATATTTAAAACAAATAATTCCTGATTATAAAAGAAATGTTCACCATTTAAGAAATTTTGGAACAACACAGAATAGAATAAAACAAAAATGGCTGGAACATTCTATCCTGTCCTACAAACCATGCATCCTGTAAGATGTGTTTCTTTCCAATTTTCTTGCCATGCATGTTATTTTCCAGTGGTTATGATTAGCATCCTTACAAAATTTGGAGACTCCTTTTTGATTGTAATATTATCAAGTAAATTGTCTTATGTTAAAACATTTTGGTGATGGCAAAAAACTCATAGATGTTGCTTAAATATTTAATCATCCCATTGTGGTTGGAAGTTGTCCTCTTTCTTTCCTTCTTGTGTGTGTGTGTGTGTGTGTGTGTGCGCACGCGCGCTTGGCCAGTGCTTGACACATTTCTCTTGTAGAGACACCTAGTAGCTGATCATCAGAAGGAGGTTATGCTAATGTGTATGATGAGGCTTCAGGTTAGCAAATACCAAACTCCTAGGCACAGGCCACAGTTCAGGGCCGTGGAAGAAATGGCATGAAATGGGGAGCCGAGGTGTGGATTCTTAGGGACTAGCAAAAGAACAGAACAGTCATCTGTGTTACCCATGAAAAAAGGTAGTTCTCCCTGAAGATCTCTGATCCATGCCCCCTCACTCACCGGTCAGGCCTATAGTGGATACAGGGCCCACGCGCCGCCCCCTGTCCAGGCCATACAGGTGCATCTTGTACTTGCGTCCCGGCTCCAGACCCCCAACGGTCACCTCACTCTTGTCACCCGGGACACGTATCACCTGGGGCCGCCCATCCCTGTCCTTGTACTGGACAGTGAAGGAGTCAAAGTGGCCCTGGGGGACAGTCCAGGAGAGGCTCAGGGAGTCTGGAGAGGATCCCGTCACCGTCAGCTCCCCCAGGAGGGGCTCCTTGGGGGGCTCTGGGGCCTCTGTGCTGGGTTCTGGGGGGCTGGGGGTCTCCTCCACCTCGGTGGGGGTTGGCGTCTCTTCTTCTGCAGCTGAGAAAGAGACACATGGCGAGGGTGAGGCAGGGTCCCCGGGAGACGTCCTCAGGTCTTAGAAGGATGGAGAAGCTGTGACCAGGTCTGGGGGCTCCCGATTCAGTTCAGTGAAGCCCATTCTCGGGGCTGGGTGGGCTTGCTCAGCCCACATCTCACAAACATGCTGGGAGCCTCCAGGGTCAGCCATGGGGAAGCCTGTCCAGCCAGCAGCACAGCTCACGGAGGTCCGCCCTTCTCTGCACGGGAGGACCCTCTCGGTCCTCAGGGAGCCCCAGCGGGGGAGCACCTTGAGCAGAAGGGCCTCCTGCACCCCACTCACCCATTACCTGAGAGAGGGGGGTCCTGCCACTGGCCCAGCCCTGAGGCTTCCACTGGCTACTCACCTGTCACCCCAATGGCAGAGATGGGGCCCATGCGCTGGCCACTGTGGAAGCCATACAGGTTCATCTTGTACTTGTGGTCTGGCTCCAGGCCTGAGATGGTGACCCCGTCTTCATGCCCTGGCACCCTCACCGCCTTGGGCTGCCCATCCCCATTCTTGTACTGGACCAGGAAGTGGTCAAACTGGCCCTCGGGGATGGTCCAGGACAGGTGCAGGGAGTTGGGGGTGGCTTTGGTCACTGCCAGCTCCCCCAGGTGTAGCTTGATGGGAGGCTTGGGAGTCGTGGTGGGTGGGTCTGTGGGGGCTGGTATTTCATGGTCCTTTCCTGGGGCTGGATGGGGATACAAAGAGAATTTTTGGATGTGCTTCATGGGCCTCCTTCTAATAAAAGATGTTTAGATGTCTCCCAGACACACCAAGGCCCTCCAGCCTGGATGCCAGCTTCCCAGGGTTAAGACGTCATTTCCCTGGTTTGAATGTTCAGTTACCAAGGAACGGACCACACTCTTGTGGTGCCATCATGATGGGAGGCCGGGACTGCCATGATGCTCAATACATGCATTCATGCACTGAGCCCTTGGGAGCCACAGAGCATATCTGCATAGAGAGACAGAGCTAAGGGTTTCTAACACCACCAAGCATACCAGGCAAGTCACATCAGGAGGTACATGTATTCAGGTTTGGATAGTCTACTTTGTGAATATTTTCCTTTAATACCTCCTTGTGTTTAGAAGGCTTCTGAGCATTTTTTTAGAGACAAATTTAGCTTTAACAGTTGAGGCCAAAGAGATGAGACACAGGAGATCAACTCTGCACCTGGGTGGTTTGGGGCTTATATTTGCTCTCTCCGTAATTTATGGCATGGATGACTTCTCACACCCCAGGTCTCTTTCAGCTTTTCTGTTCTGCTTAGGGTTTCATTCTTCCTTCATAGCTGAATTATGAAATCATTTTGTTTCCTATCTGCTCTGTTTGGGAAGCAGGTCTTAAGCATCAGGGGGTAATAGCTCCAAAAGAACTTAACAAAAGCAATGAACAGCCCTGTTAGCATGTAATGAATGAAGGGAAGGTGCCTTAGGAAGTTGCAGATACAACGAATACTAACTGTTGAAGTAACAGCATCCGTGGTAGCAGGATTCAGTGTTCATTTAGCATAAATAAGGATCAGTTTGGGAGTTGAACACATACAATTTTACCCATTGAAATCAGTAATTATGAGAATTCATCCTAAGAGTTCAGAAATTAATTTTCTTCCTCTTCCTTCTTTACAGATGAAGAAAGGGACGCACAGAGAGGTTGAGTAACTCTCCTGGGGTCATACAGCTCAAATGGGCTGAGGCTAGGGTTAACCCCAGGTCTGTCTGAGTCTGTTACTTCTCTGGTTCCCTGCCTCTTCAAGGACCAAAAAGCCTGTGTGTGTGGTCACCTGACTGGCTAGAACACGTGGCTCTTGGTCTTGGGGTTGTGAGTTCCAGGCCCATGTTGGGAATAGAGATTTAAAAAAAAAAAAAGAAGAAAGAAAGCCTGTGTGTAAAAGGTAAGATGGCTGGGGCAACACTGAAGGCTTGGGATAGACATAAGCAGAACTGATCTCAGGAACTCGGGAGGCTCAGTCTCAGGGACAGTGGGGCAAAAACACCTGAATACTGACATGAAAGAGAAACTGACTCCAGCTGGAGCAGGGCTCAGTGTCCTACTGCATACTCACCAGTTAAACCAACAGCTGAGACAGGGCCCACACGCTGGCTGTGGTGGAAGCCATACAGGTTCATCTTATACTTGTGGCCTGGCTCCAGGCCTGAGATGGTGACTCTGTCCTCATGCCCTGGCACCCTCACTGCCTTGGAATGCCCATCCCCATTCTTGTACTGGATCAGGAAGTGATCAAACTGGCCCTTGGGGACAGTCCAGGACAGGTGCAGGGAGTCAGGGGTGGTGTCCATCACGGTCAGCTCTCCCAGGTGTGGCTTCAGAAGGGTGCTGGTAAGGGGCTCCCCTTCAGGGTCTGGGGATAGATGCAAACAGAACTTTTCCTGTCGCTGGAAGAAGTAGTTGAGGCCTTGGCTCTCCTGGATTCAGACCAGAAGGTGGGCCAGCTCTGTAGACCTAACTTATGATCCATTTCTGCTTATTATCAACATTTTTTTGTGGCCTCCTCAGGTCTGTCAAACTTACCAGGCAGCCTCCTGCCTCAGGGCCTTTGCACTGATTATTCCCTTTGCATGAATGTTCTGACCCTGGATGCCTGCATGGCTCATGTCCACACTTCTTTAGGTTCATTGTTTAAATGTCATCTCTTCAGGGCCAATCTTGACCACCCTATTTAAAATGCATTTTCTCCCAACTTAAACGTATTCTCCTTTTTTTGGACCTGACCCCAGCAACAGATTACAAAACAACACTTAAGAGACAATCAGGAAACTAACATTACCTACATACTTAACGATACTAATGAATGATTCTAAAAAAAAAAAAAAAAAAAAACCTCGATCCTGGGTTTCCAGGATCAGGCCCTGGGCTGGAGGCTGCCTGGTAAGATGCTCAACTGCTGAGCCACCCAGGGATCCCTGATTGTTCATTTTTAAAGGCAAAATGGGGCAGCCTGGGGGGCTCATGGGTTTAGCACCACCTTCAGCCCAGGGTGTAATCCTGGAGACCGGGGACTGAGTCCCACATTGGGCCCCCTGCATGGAGCCTGCTTCTCCCTCTGCCTGTGTCTGTGCCTCTCTCTCTCTCTCTCTCTCTGTGTCTCTCATAAATAAATAAAAAAAATCTTTTTAAAAAAGGAATGCCTGGGTGGCTCAGCCGTTGAGCATCTGCTTGGGCCCAGATTTTTAGACTAAAAATCATTACGCTGTATACTTAAAGCAGGTGAACTTTGAGGTATGTAAATTATATCCCAGTAAAGCTGTGAATGAAGAATACATTCCAGTGGGGGGAAGGCAAGGGGTGGGCGGGGTGCAGAGGAGCCAGACTGGCCAGGAGTTAATACTAGGCTGCAACAGGGCAATGGACACACGGGAGCTCCTTATGCTCTTCCTTCTCTTTGTGTGTGTCCAATCTTACATATTAGGTATTTGTTGAGTGGATGAATTAATATTTCATGGCATTTCCCAACCACGCATACACACACACACACACACACACACAAGATCTTTCCAGGGTTCCCAGGCAAAACAGAAAGCCACACAAGGGTCAGTGGATCACTGCCTCGAAGGCTTCCACCCCACATGCCTCTCGGGCACATGCCTGGCATGTCCCTGGCCTTCGGCTTCCACACCACATCGCATCTGTCCTGACATGTTACTGGGTGGAGGGCAGGTTAGGTGGGGCTTTAGGTTCCTGGATTTCCAGTGGAGGACACTCGGAAGGCTCCACCAGTGAGACTTTACCCAGCCCAACCCTGAAGGTCCCCGCCGTCACTCACCGGTCAGGCCCACGGTGGACACAGGGCCCACGCGCCGCCCCCTGTCCAGGCCATACAGGTGCATCTTGTACTTGCGTCCCGGCTCCAGACCCCCAACGGTCACCTCACTCTCGTCACCCGGGACACGTACCACCTGGGGCCGCCCATCCCTGTCCTTGTACTGGACAGTGAAGGAGTCAAAGTGGCCCTGGGGGATGGTCCAGGAGAGGCTCAGGGAGTCTGGGGAGGATCCCGTCACCGTCAGCTCCCCCAGGAGGGGCTCCTTGGGGGGCTCTGGGGCCTCTGTGCTGGGTTCTGGGGGGCTGGGGGTCTCCTCCACCTCGGTGGGGGTTGGCGTCTCTTCTTCTGCAGCTGAGAAAGAGACACATGGCGAGGGTGAGGCAGGGTCCCCGGGAGACATCCTCAGGTCTTAGGAGAAGGATGGAGAAGCTGTGACCGGGTCTGGGGGCTCCCGATTCAGTTCAGTGAAGCCCATTCTCGGGGCTGGGTGGGCTTGCTCAGCCCACATCTCACAAACATGCTGGGAGCCTCCAGGGTCAACCAGGGGGAAGCCTGTCCAGCCAGCAGCACAGCTCACGGAGGTCCGCCCTTCTCTGCACGGGAGGACCCCCTCGGTCCTCAGGGAGCCCCAGCGGGGGAGCACCTTGAGCAGAAGGGCCTCCTGCACCCCACTCACCCATTACCTGAGAGAGGGGGGTCCTGCCACTGGCCCAACCCTGAGGCTTCCACTGGCTACTCACCTGTCACCCCAATGGCAGAGATGGGGCCCATGCGCTGGCCACCGTGGAAGCCATACAGGTTCATCTTGTACTTGTGGTCTGGCTCCAGGCCTGAGATGGTGACCCCGTCTTCATGCCCTGGCACCCTCACCGCCTTGGGCTGCCCATCCCCATTCTTGTACTGGACCAGGAAGTGGTCAAACTGGCCCTCGGGGATGGTCCAGGACAGGTGCAGGGAGTTGGGGGTGGCTTTGGTCACTGCCAGCTCCCCCAGGTGTAGCTTGATGGGAGGCTCAGAGGACATGGTGGATGGGGCTTGGGTGGTCACAGCTTCATATTCTGGAGGGGACAGAGACATACAGGGACAGATGAGGATGTGCAGGTCAGCCTCTAAGTAGGTGTCTACAAAAATAAGATCATAAGGAGCAGAGCATTGCCACCCACGGTGGCTCTAACTCATCCACTCTTCCCTTAATGTCCCAGGTTCCAGTGTTGGCCTTCTGGGCACATATCCTCAGCTTGCCCTGCCCTCACCTGCCCTTCCCCTGCCCACTGCTCTCTTCAGTACCCACCTCCCCTGCATCCTGGGCCCTAGACCTCCCTTCACTAGGGTCTCCTTGGCATCTCACTCCCTTTGGCTCATGTGTTTGCTCAGACCCCAAACACCTCACCCTTCCCCAGCCAGGACGCTGGAGGCTTCCTGGATCTGTCTGCGTCCCCAGCTGCCATCAGACTCAGAGTGTCCAACCCACTCCTAAGTGCCTCCTGAGCTCCCCATACCTGTAGCCCCACCAGCCTGCCTTGGGGCCCATCCCAGTGCTGTCGCCTGCCACCTGGGTCACCACCTGCCCCCTGAGCTCCCTGCCTCCCTGCTCTCCTTGCCCACCCGTTCCTCACAGGAGGCCAGGATGAGCCCTTCAGTGCACATGGGACGGCACTGGGCTCAGCTTAACATTGCAACAACCGTCTCTATCCCCAGGAGGAGTCCCTGCCTTCTGAACTGCTCCTACTGCTCTACCCCTGTCTCAGGACTCCTTCCCCCACTCAGAGGATCTCACACAAAATCCTCCCAGTCCCTCTCAGGGGCCACCATGATCCTAGTTTCCAGGCCTTGGCACCGGCTGTGACGTGGATCTGACTCTAACGCTGTCACCAAGCTAACACCTTCCCACCTTGGGTCCCAGCTGTCCTGTGGGTACCCGGCAGGCTGGCTCAAGCGTGCTGCCCGGTCCTGGCCCGGTCCCAGGACCTCCTGCCACACACACACACACACACACACACACACACACACACACAAACACACACACACACACACACACCTCTTTGCCTGATGGCTGGTTCGCAGCCTGTCTCCCCATGCCCGGGAGCCCCAGTATAATAAGAACTTTCTCTCTGCCATGATCAGGTTCACTCCAGTGAACTCCAGTCATGACCTTGAGATCATGACCCGAGCCGAAATCCAGAGCTGGAAGCTTAACCCACTGAGCCACCCGGACTCCTCTTATATAGTCTTTTTAAAAAGAGTAACACACTAAACATGAAGCCACGAGGTACGGGATGAAGTATAGAGCATCTGGGTTGAGTTTACCAATACAGCAATAATATATCCATACAACGGAATGCTCTTTGGGCATAAAGGAAATTAGATAGGGGTGGGACAACCCTGTAAATAGACTAAAAATCATTACGCTGTATACTTAAAGCAGGTGAACTTTGAGGTATGTAAATTATATCCCAGTAAAGCTGTGAATGAAGAATACATTCCAGTGGGGGGAAGGCAAGGGGTGGGCGGGGTGCAGAGGAGCCAGACTGGCCAGGAGTTAATACTAGGCTGCAACAGGGCAATGGACACACGGGAGCTCCTTATGCTCTTCCTTCTCTTTGTGTGTGTCCAATCTTACATATTAGGTATTTGTTGAGTGGATGAATTAATATTTCATGGCATTTCCCAACCACGCACACACACACACACACACACACACACACACACACACAAGATCTTTCCAGGGTTCCCAGGCAAAACAGAAAGCCACACAAGGGTCAGTGGATCACTGCCTCGAAGGCTTCCACCCCACATGCCTCTCGGGCACATGCCTGGCATGTCCCTGGCCTTCGGCTTCCACCCCACATCGCACCTGTCCTGACATGTTACTGGGTGGAGGGCAGGTTAGGTGAGGCTTTAGGTTCCTGGATTTCCAGTGGAGGACACTCTGAAGGCTCCACCAATGAGACTTTACCCAGCCCAACCCTGAAGGTCCCCGCTGTCACTCACCGGTCAGGCCCACGGTGGACACGGGGCCCACGCGCCGCCCCCTGTCCAGGCCATACAGGTGCATCTTGTACTTGCGTCCCGGCTCCAGACCCCCAACGGTCACCTCACTCTCGTCGCCCGGGACACGTACCACCTGGGGCCGCCCATCCCTGTCCTTGTACTGGACAGTGAAGGAGTCAAAGTGGCCCTGGGGGATGGTCCAGGAGAGGCTCAGGGAGTCTGGAGAGGATCCCGTTACCGTCAGCTCCCCCAGGAGGGGCTCCTTGGGGGGCTCTGGGGCCTCTGTGCTGGGTTCTGGGGGGCTGGAGGTCTCCTCCACCTCGGTGGGGGTTGGCGTCTCTTCTTCTGCAGCTGAGAAAGAGACACATGGAGAGGATGAGGCAGGTCCCCGGGAGACGTCCTCAGGTCTTAGGAGAAGGATGGAGAAGCTGTGACTGGGTCTGGGGGCTCCCGATTCAGTTCAGTGAAGCCCATTCTCGGGGCTGGGTGGGCTTGCTCAGCCCACATCTCACAAACATGCTGGGAGCCTCCAGGGTCAGCCATGGGGAAGCCTGTCCAGCCAGCAGCACAGCTCATGGAGACCCGCCCTTCTCTGCACGGGAGGACCCCCTCGGTCCTCAGGGAGCCCCAACGGGGGAGCACCTTGAGCAGAAGGGCCTCCTGCACCCCACTCACCCATTACCTGAGAGAGGGGGGTCCTGCCACTGGCCCAACCCTGAGGCTTCCACTGGCTACTCACCTGTCACCCCAATGGCAGAGATGGGGCCCATGCGCTGGCCACCGTGGAAGCCATACAGGTTCATCTTGTACTTGTGGTCTGGCTCCAGGCCTGAGATGGTGACCCCGTCTTCATGCCCTGGCACCCTCACCGCCTTGGGCTGCCCATCCCCATTCTTGTACTGGACCAGGAAGTGGTCAAACTGGCCCTCGGGGATGGTCCAGGACAGGTGCAGGGAGTTGGGGGTGGCTTTGGTCACTGCCAGCTCCCCCAGGTGTGGCTTGATGGGAGGCTCTGAAGGTTCATCCTCCTCTTCCTTTGGGACTGAACAGAGACCGGAGAGAGAGAGAGAGTAGGACGTGAGAGAGAGAGGCCAGGCGACCATGGGGACTTTTCTCTCCTCCAGGCTCTCCAGCCATTTGGAAGGAAGCAGATAGAGTGAAGTTCTCCTCACTCACCTGTCAGGGCTTCGATGTGGGCAGGACCCACTCGCTGCTGGCCATGGAAACCATACAGGTTCACTAGGTATCTGTGGTCAGATTCCAGGCCAGAGAGGATGATGTCATTCCGGTCACCATCTAACCTGACTACTTGGAGTTGCCTATCTTCGTCTGTGTACTCGACTTCAAAGGAGTCAAATTCGCCCTCCATCACAGTCCAGGAGAGATGCAACGTGTCTGGGGTGGCTTCCTCCACAGTCACCTCCCCTAAGCGAGGCTCAGGCTTTCGAGGACTTAGGGCCTCGGCTTTCATAGGTTCTCTGGGCACTGTAAAGAGAGACAGGTAGGGATGGGTGACTGGGCTGCTGCTACAAGACTCTCCAAGGAGAGGGAAGGAGGGGAGTAGGTGAAGGCTAGAGGTCAGTAATAAAAATGACCAACTATGGAACAGGGGGATGAATTCCCAAAACATTATGTTAGAAACCCAGTGCAGAGTGCTTATTGTATGGTTCTGTTAAATGAGAGGCTTACAAAGGCAAAGCCATAAGGAGAGAAAGCAGTTAGTGGCTGACAGAGGCTGGGATTTGGGGAAATGATTGCAAAGGGGCAAATGGGTTCTGGGGTCGCTGGAAATGTTTTATATTTCAACTGTGGTAATGGTTTCATGACTTATACATCTACCAAAACTCACTGTTCACATAAAATTTTATGTGAATTATGCCTCAATAGGGCTATCCCTTCCCCTAAAAGAAGGGAAATAGGAAGCTCAGAAATCCCCTGGCTCGGTCAGACCAGGAGAGCTGACACCAGAAGGAGGGACGGCACATTCTGGTCACAGCCTCACTCACCAGTCAAGGCGATGGTAGAGATGGGACCCACACGTTTCCCTTGGTGTAGCCCGTAGAGAAGCAGCTTATACCTGCGGGCCGGATCCAGGCCCGAGATGCTAACCTCCCTGAGGCTACCCTCCACAGGCACCACCTGGGGCTGCCCATCCTTGTCCTTGTACTGGACCACAAAGGAGTCAAAGTGGCCCTCAGGGACTGTCCATGCGAGGCTCACAGAGTCTGCTGTCATGCTGGTCACCTGTAGCTCCTTCCCAAGATGGGGCTTTGGGGGATGCTTTGTTTTAGCATCATCCACATCACTCCAGGGCTCTGAGATAGAGACAGAGACAAAGCGGCTAAGCTGTTTCTGGTAGCTTGGGTGACCTGAAAGGGCAAGACTGAGAGGTCTGGGGACAGGGCTTTGCCATGGCTGAGTCCTACAGGGCTAGTACCATGTGAGGAGAATAACTACTGCGATGGCAGCCATCTGCCTCCCTGGCCTGGCTGTGTGCTGCCACCTTCCCCAGGGGAGCCCCAGGAGCAGAGGCTGGCCCTTCCAGAGACACCCTCACCTGTGGTGCCCTCAGCAGTGAGGGGGCTACGGCGGCTCTTGCCCAGGAGCCCGTAAAGGAGGAATCTGTACTTGCGGCCAGCATCCAGAGGGGTAATTGTGACTGAGCGCTTGTGGCCCTCCACGGGCACCACCCGGGGCCCATCCCTGTCCTTGAACTGGACCACAAAGGAGTCAAAGTGGCCCTCAGGGACTGTCCAGGAGAGCCGCAGCGAGTCCTGGGTGGGATCTGTCACCCACAGCTCCCCGAGCCGGGGTGTGGCCCCGAGGCTGGCGTCACCTTGGGAAGCTGACAGAGAGAAAAGATTCTTGTGTTTATTTTTCTTCCAGAATGACTATTTGACTGCTTCCCACTAGAGTTGGAAAAACCCAGGGCTGTCCAAATGATCAGCACTTCCCCAAAATATTTCCATCATCCTCCCATCTCTGTCACCATCCCCAGCCGGCCCATGCCTCCCTCCACTTGGCCAATGTGATATCTCTGGGGGGAAAAAAAGAACCCCTAGCTTCCTGCTTATCTTATTCCTCCTGCTGTCCAGGCTCTTTTCCTAGCAGGGTGCAGCTTGGATTACTTATTTCCTTTTACCAAGGAGCCTACCCTTTATGATCTGACTGACCCTTGGGGACATCAGAAGGGGCACAGGATCCCTGATGAGTGTAGACAGCAGATGGGAAAGCAGGGTATTGTGACGGAGGTGGCCCTCATGGGACCTGGTAGAGGAGTGGGGGCTGCCTACTTGGTGGGGGGAAGAACGGGAGTTCACATGGAGAAAGGATCTGGTGTCTGCCCTAAAGCCATCCTGAGGCCTGGGAAGGAGCTGGCCTGCTGCCTTCTTGGCCAGGGAGGATGCTGACAGCATTGTTATTGCTAGAGTTTTCTGGCATCAGGGAACCCCCAGGGGCAGGGGAAGGCCTGGACTGAAACCCAGAAAAGGGGCACAGCTGCGCTGGGCCCGACCGGGCCTGGCTGGGCAGTCAGCCCTGGGCTCCTCTGCTTCCCAGTTTCCGAGCCTCCGGGAAGAGGGCACAGGAGGAACAGGGCTCTCTGGGGGAAGCAGACAGAGGACCTGACATGCCTGCGACGGTAGAATGAGAAGGTCATGACCCAAAACTCCCAGGAGGTGAGGGCTGCTTAAGGCTGAGGGCTGCAAGGCCCAGGCAGATGGAAAGGGCCCCTGGCTCCCTATACTCCCACACCCCCAGTCTCCCATGTCCCACCTTCCAGGAAGGGTCCTAAAGAGGCTTCCCCCATTCAACAGGAGTGGAAATGAGAAGAGAGAAAGTCAGTGGGGGAAGCAGACCCGGGGACTGGCCCCATCTTTCACTGGCCTTGAATTGGGGCAGGCAGTGTGGCTTTCCAAAAGAAACGGAAGAGATGGACAAAGGGAAGCCTTTGTCCTGGGGACAAAGGAAGGGGAAGCCTGGGCAAGGGATGCCTGGCAGGGAAGCCTGGCAGAAAGAAAAAGATCAGGCGGTGTGAAGAAAGGTGGGAAGGCTGCTGGGGGCCGGGGCGGGTCTCACCTGTCTTTGCCTCCACAGAGACTGGACTGCGTCTCTTCCCATTCTGAAGCCCGTAGAGCAGGAATCTGTACTTCCTGCTGGGTTCCAGGCCAGGGATGGTGACCTCACGCTGGTCTGCGGCCACAGGCACCCCCCGGGGCTGTCCATCTCTGTCCTTGTACTGGACCACGAAGGAGTCGAATTCACCCTCGGGGACTGTCCACGAGAGGCTAACAGAGTCCAGGGTCACGTCTGTCACTGTCAGCTCCCCCAGCTGTGGCTCTTGGAGGGACTCTGTGGCTGGGGCTGGTGGGAGGGGAGCTAGGATCCAGGAAAACAGAACATAGCTGAGATCTCGGGCAGAAGAATTCCCCCACCCCAAGGGTCTCCTGGGCTCCCAAGGCCTCAAGGAGGCCTCGAACTAAGATGAGACACAGTCACATCTACTTTTTCTCTGACCTCTAACTGAAATGTAGCATTTCCTTCAATGATGAATACAGGCAGCCAGTCACTGTGATGCCAGCAGTACTTGTGACATCAATGGATGTTTTCATGTCACCTTAGAATGACTGCAAAAACTTCAAAATACCATTTATATTCATCCTGCTTCTAAATGTGGGGAGGTTATGTCACTAGCCTCATTATTTAACGGATAATGAAGAAGTTCCTGTATTACTAAATCATAAATTTGAATTAAAAATATTTTAGCAGGAGGCGCCCAGGTGGCTCAGTCCATTAAGAGTCTGCCTTCAGCTAAGGTCATGATCTCAGCCACTCCTGGGATCGAGCGCCCCGAGTCGAGTCGGGCTCCCTGCTCAGTGGGGAGTCTGCTTCTCTCTCTCCCTCTGCCTGCCGCTCCCCCTGCTTGTGCTCTCTCTGTCTCTAGGTCAAATAAATAAAATCTCTAAAATCTCAAAAAAATAAAATATTTTGATAATTGAATATCAATATAATTGATTTCCTCTCTAACCCTATGCATTCATGTTGTAGATTTTAAAGCACTGCCCTGAGAGGAGTCCATGGGTTTCATCAGCCACCATGGCAGAAAAATAATGGCAACCTGTGCCCATGAAGCCAAGAGCAAGGGTCATTTCCAGCAGAAAGGCAGACTATAACCCCAGGGCACTGAGGGCCTCTGAGAAGAGACTCAAGGGATGCCTGTACTGTAAGCCCAAATGAAAAAGCACATCAGGAGAAGTCCAAGTCACAGCAGGGTTTTGAGAGAAACGAAGAAAACAGCTGTGGACAGTCAGGGGAGACAGAGTCTGCCAGAGGATTTAGGTCAGCTGGAAGCAGGACATTCCTGCCTGGGGAGAGGGCAGTATGGAGGGACACTGGAGGGTAGGGCAGGTTCTAGCCTGGGGAGAAGCCAAGGGGTCAGGGAACAGACAGTGCCTGTGACCTCAGTGAGGACCCATGGAGGCCACCCAGACAGGACCTGCGGGAGGGCTTGTGGGGTGGGGGGATTCTGGGTGACCCGAGAACTGCCTCACCCCTGCTCACTCACCAGTCACAGCTACCACAGAGAGGGGGCCCATGCGCTGCCCATCATGGAGCCCGTAGAAATTCATCTTGTATTTGTGTGCAGGGTGCAGGCCAGGGATGGTGACCTTGCGCTGGTCTGCGGCCACAGGCACCACCTGGGGCTGCCCGTCCCTGTCCTTGTACTGGACCACGAAGGAGTCAAATTGGCCCTCAGGGACTGTCCATTCGAGGCCCATGGAGCTGGGCATCACATCTGTCACTGTCAGCTCTCCCAGGCGTGGCTCCAGAGGGGGCTCTGTGGCTGGAGTCTCTTCCGGTTGTGGAGCTGAGACAGACGGTGGAAGGCCGTGAGGAAAAGCTCCTTTTTCCCTCATTAGTAAATACATCTGTTGTTTTTGTGGTGCCCACGAGGTGGCTCTGAGGTAAAACTACACTGATTGGCAACATCTGTCTGGCCACAACCCCTCCCTAAGTCCCTGTCAGGATCTGGGGTTGTGCTGGGGTTGAGGAGGGGCATCCATGGTCACTGAGACCCTGGGAGAGCTGCTGACCCTCCAGCTGTATGTCAGTGGCTCCAAGTCCCTCCCTCGGGCCCCGCAGACTCGGGTTTGCCTGGTGTTTTCCTCGGGTGCCTGCTGTGTCTCAAACTCATGAAGTCCACAACCAAGTTCCCCTAGGGACACCCCCCCACACCTACACCGTCACAGCCTCCCCACCTCAGTGGGGAGCCACCACTTCATTCTGGGCATCTCCCGTGAGTCCCCTCCCAACCTACATCTTGCCTGGGAGTAAGTTCTGTCAGCAAGACCTTCAGAAGCTGAACCCCTCCTAACTCCACTCCACTGCCGCCATCTCCAAGCACCACTGGCTCTTACTGGATGACAAGGGTCTCCTAAACCCTCTCCCTCCACCACCCTCACCCCCCCTCCACCGTTAAGACATGAGTCAGAGCCTGTCCCTGCAATGACTTCCATCTCACTGGGGCAAAAGCCAAGTCCTTACATGGGGCTTTGATCATCTCTTACATATCATGCCCCAGCCATTCCAAACATTCCTGGCTTGTCTACAGATGGTCAGGGCCCCTTCCTCTGCCTGGGATATTCTTCCCAAAGTGCCTTCTCCTTTCCCTCCTTCAGGTCTTCCTTCAGAGAGGCCCTTTCCATCCTCCTTCCCACCATTCACTATCTCACCTGTTGGACTTTGCTTTTCTCCAGGTCTCATCACAGTCTTATACAGTACCACAGAGAGATGTGTAGAGTTTGCTGTCTCTTTCCCTCTGCTAGAATGTGAGCTCCACAGGGATGGGCTTTGCCTTGCTCGATGCTGTGTGCCCAGCACCCAGTGGGTGCTTCACAAATGTTTGTTAAATGAACGAGTGGTCTCGGCTGGGAAAGGCCCAGTTCAGGTCCTGGCAGGCACCACACCCCAGAATCGGCTGAGCCTGAGAGGTACTCCTCAATAATGACCAAAGCTGGAAGGTGGTCCCAAGAAATAAAACAGTGGAGGAGGTAGCTGGGTGGGTGGGCTCCCAAGAGCTGATTGGCTTCTGTGGGAGGATAAAGACTAGGCTCTAGAGAGATAAAAACCTGTTTTAAAAATGTGCTGTTTTGGAGGCCTCTGAAAGGCACAAATGAGTCTGAGTGGGGAGGGCAGGGACGGGGGGGGGGCGGAGTAAGAGTGGCTAACATGTACAGAGCATCTACTAGGTACCAGGTAGCAGGCCTGATGGTGTTTCATGCTCCTTCTAGCTCTGATAACTCCTATAGCATCTACGTCCTGCTCACTTTTGCCCTCTCTGTACTTCTTCCCATGAAGGAGAATAACTGTCGCTCTGCCATCAAATAAGCCTTCTTGTTGTGCCTTGGCTTTACTGGAAAAGGTGAAATTATAACCACCCACGAGCACAGCTGTCCCCATGCAGCACTTGACACAATGTTTTTCTAATTTAGAAATGTTTCGGGGATCCCTGGGTGGCGCAGCCGTTTGGCGCCTGCCGTTGGCCCAGGGCACAATCCTGGAGACCCGGGATCGAATCCCACATCAGGCTCCCGGTGCATGGAGCCTGCTTCTCCCTCCGCCTGTGTCTCTGCCTCTCTCTCTCTCTCTGTGACTATAATAAATAAATAAAAAATTAAAAAAAATAATAATAAAAAAAATAAAAAAAAAAGAAATGTTTCAAAAAAAAAAAAATGTTTCTAATAGGCCATATACACCTCTTCTGGCAATGGTACAGCATGTGCCACATGGTACCTTGGGCAGCTCAGCAATTTCCAGCTACCCATCACCTTCCTGCTCTGATAATGAACATCATGATTGATCACAAAGCCAAGAACCAAGAAAGCCATAAGCAGAACTCTGTCAAATTCCCAAACTTAATTTTCCTTTTACCGCACTGCCTTAGCCAGCTCAGTCAGTGCCCAACACAGTTTCTTCTTACCCAGGGACCAGGGACAGAGACTCAAAGAGCCCAGTGTGGCTGCCTGGGACAGACAGCAGATGGAGGGTCACTTAAGAGAAACCTTAGCAGCATGTCTGGGCTGGGCACGAGCCTCTACCCTGCTACTTTAGGCCTGCAGGACAGTAACTGGGGTGGCTTTCCCTCTCCCTACTCTCAGTGCTAACTGAAGAACAAAAAGAAATTAGGAGTAGAAGGTTCTGGAAACTAAGCCAGCCAGGTCACTGTGAGGTCAGGCTGTGTGGGAGTAGAGGAACCAGGTTCTGAAAACCTGTTTCTCTGCTTTTAAGTTTTTAATCTTTCCCCCTATAGTAAAAGTTGGTTTTGAAAAAATAAGTGTCATTGTTTCAGTGAGTGAAGGGAAAAGAGACACCCCTTCTGAGAGGCCTGCCTCTGTTCTGGCCCCTGGCGCTGGGGCTCTGGAGAGAAGATGCCTAGGTTGGGTCCTCTGTAGTGCCAGATGGCCCCATACCTGTACCCAAGAGAAGGGATGGGACAGATGTCCCTCTTTGCTATAAGGTCACTGACTGGATGAGTGGCACAGAAAGTTTCCAGCTACAGTGATGTAGAAGCCATGTCTCATGCACATCTGTCAGCTAAAGGGGACAGAGCAGACCCCAGGCTAAGGATAACTATAACCATCATTATGGCAATGCTGATAGCATGTGCACTCTGTACTCGACCCTTTCTTAGTGCTTTGTGTCTGTTAACTCATTAACTTATTCACTCTTTGCTACTCTGCGGGGCAGCTGTTCCTATCCTCCTCCTACACATGAGAAAACAGACACAGAAAGGTTAAAAATCGCTTGAGGTCACAAAGCTAGTGATAGCCCACTCCCCAGTGAGCTGCTCTTCTGGGTCTTCCCCAAGCAGTGGGGGGCCTCAAGTGACCACCACAACAAGGCCTGGGGAGGATAGGGGGCACTGGTGGGAGGAAAAGGAAATAGGCCCCACCCTCACTCACCGGTCAGGCCCACGGTGGACACGGGGCCCACGCGCCGCCCCCTGTCCAGGCCATACAGGTGCATCTTGTACTTGCGTCCCGGCTCCAGACCCCCAACGGTCACCCCACTCTCGTCGCCCGGGACACGCACCACCTGGGGCCGCCCGTCCCTGTCCTTGTACTGGACAGTGAAGGAGTCAAAGTGGCCCTGGGGGACGGTCCAGGAGAGGCTCAGGGAGTCTGGGGAGGATCCCGTCACTGTCAGCTCCCCCAGGAGGGGCTTCTCGGGGGGCTCTGGGGCCTCCGTGCTGGGTTCTGTAGGCGTGGGGGTCTCCACCTCGGTGGCACTAGGAGTCTCCTCTACAACGTCCTGAGGGGCTGAGAGAAGAGATGGGGGATATGGGCTTACAGCGTGACTTGCTTTGTTGGTCATTCAGCAAATAAAGTCCTCAAGCTACAGGCTTTGGGGTTTGGGTAGCTTTTGCATTAGCCATTCAGTAGCTCATGGGAGAGAGTGGAGACAGACCCCTGACCCGTCAGGTACTGCTGGTAGAATGGTGCTGGCGGGTTCTGTCGGGGTGGGAGTCTCCTCTCATGTCTGAGAAAGGAGCTGAGATGGGAAGAGAGGAATCTCTGAGGAATTTCCTAGCGTGTCCATGGACAGTGCTGAGCTCTGGGGATTGAAGGACTTTAAGGCCTCTTCCCATCTGCCTTCCTCCCTTTCAGCTCCAGCACCTCCCCAGGGATTTCCAGTGGCTCCCACCCCACCTACCAGGACACCAGACAAAATGTGCCCCGGCTGAGGCTTCCCTGGGCAACCCTGTGCCTCCTTTCAGACAAGAGCGGGAGAGAGATTTGAGGGTGGAGTTCGGGAGGGCCATGCTCTTCCTTGGCTGAGTCTAGAATCACCGCCCCGAGGGCACCTACCCACTTACTGACAAGTAGGTCTTTGCTGAGGCTCCTTGGAGAAGGGAGACTGGCTTCTGTGACCCACTCCCTGGTCCTTAGAGTACTACTCATGGGACAGGAGACTGAGGAAGGAGCAGGCAAGGATAGGCAAGGAGAAGAAAAGGATACTGGGAAGGAAGAGAGCTAGGGATGAGGAGCAGGTCACTCTTGAATAGCAGTTTGGTGTGCGGGGTACTGCTCTAAGCACGTAGGTTTGTACACTGACTGTTCATTATCCTCACTGGACAGATGAGGAAGCCGAGATACAGAGAGGTTCATAATTCACACAAGGTCCCACAGGTAGTACATTGTAGAGCTAGGATTAAAGTCTAGGCACTTGGATCCAGAATCTGTGCTCCAACCACAAGGCTACACAACCACAGAAATGGTGCTGACCAGGGAGAGGGTGGACCGGTGGAGAAGTGCAGAGTGGTGGGGGAATGAAAGGAAGGCCTTAAAAAAAAAAAAAAAAAAAAAAAAAGAAAGGAAGGCCTTTGCCCCATTCCCAGTTGCTTGGGAGTCAGGGATGTGGGGTCTGGAATGAGGCCTTTTCATGCCAGAAAGAAGCTGGGGAAATGAGGGACTCTTGTGCCTTGGAGCTGTGAGCTCTGAGCAGAGCAGCAGTGGTGGGAGGGTGCGGGCAGTTGCCAGTGGGAGCTCAGAAATGACAGCAGCCCCAGCCAGGCCAGCGTAGGGGAAGGAACACAGTGGCTGAGGATATCTGTGGGCAGGGCAGCCTGGGGTGGAGGTGTTCCAGGTGTTCAGAGTGGGGAAAATGAGACCTATTTTTGGAGATGGAGAAACAGGGCCCAGAAAAAGGTCAGGGGCTGGTGGCTGGATGAGAAGTCCTGGGATGTGGGGAAGTAGAGGGCAGAGGCTTGGCAGACATGCAGCCAAGAAAGAGAAGGCGGAGGGAGGTACAAAGGAGCCCCGGACCAGGTCCTGCTCAGAAGACAGGGCTGGTGGAGGGAGGCCTGAGCAACCCTGACTTACCTGTGGTGGTCACCACAGACACAGGCCCCACACGCTGCCTGCCATGAAGCCCATAGAGGTTCATCTTATACTTCCGGTGGGACTCCAAGCCAGGGATGGTGACCTCATTCTCATCCCCCCTGACAGGCACTGCCTGGGGCTGCCCCTGTGCATCCTTGTACTGGACCACAAAGGAGTCGAAGGAGCCCTGGGTCACTGTCCAGGACAGGCGCAGGGAGTCTGGGGTTGCATCAGTCACTGTCAGCTCCCCCAGCAGGGGCTGCTCTGGGGACTCTGGGTCGAGGGATTCCTCTCTCTTCTCCGATGCTGTAAATAAGAGGATCCAGTGAGGGCTGCACTGGCAGCCCCAGATTGGGGCTTGGGGTTTGGATGGGGAGGGAGTCACTATTCAGTCAGCATCCATTAGGAGTGCTGAACTCCTGGGAAGTCTGGCACAGCCAGGGTATGACACATCCTCTGGGCCTTGGGGAGCAGCTGAATGGGATGGAAGGGACCCAGCAGTACGGGGGAGGCTGGCTTCCCCTCAGCCTGGGAGTGGGGCCAGGTATCCAAGTCAGCCATCACACTGGGAAGCCCCAGCTGGTTCCTAGCTGAGGGCAAGTGTGGGGAAGACTGGGAGGGGTCACAGGGAGACTTAGGTAGTTGCCACTTACTAGTGGTGCCATCAGCTGTGAGGGGGCCATGCTGCTTCTTGTTGGCAATTCCGAACAGAGTGAATCTATACTTGTGGTTAGGGTCCAGGGAGGAGATGATGACTGAGCGCTCAGGCCCCTCCACGGGCATCACCTGGGGCTGTCCATCCCCGTCCCTGTATTGTACTACGAAGGAGTCAAACTGGCCCTCGGGGACAGTCCAGGAGAGGTGTAGGGAGTCTGGTGTAGGATCTGTCACCCACAGCTTTCCGAGGCGGGGTGGAGTTGCTGGGCTGGGATCACTCGGCGGCACTGGGAAGAGGGATGGGAAGAGAGGAGGAACACAGGTCAAAGGAAGTGGGGGACTCTGTCTCCCACATACGGATGTTGTGTGAGGTGGTACAGGCTGTTCACTGCACAAAGGTACATGGCTGAGGGAGCACGGAGGGACTGAAATCCAGCCAGCCTCTGCTTGCCAAGCCGTGTGCCCTGGCGTAGAGCTGTGCTCACCTAAAGGAAGGGTGCCATGTTCTAGATGGCACTGAAGCACTGTATGGACTGGTGTGGCCCTGACTATCTGCAGCATAGTGGACGGCTTCAGAGAGAAGGGAGCCCGGCCATCCCTTTCTGTGCCTCTACAGCCAAGGAAGTCTTCCAGGACAATCTCTACTGCTTCCAGGCTTAACTACCAGCTGGTTTTTCCTCCAAGAGACGGAAGCACCATCTTTGGAGTACTTGAATGTGGGAGAGCCTCCCACCTCCTTCTCTCCCACCCTGCACCACCAACCCTTCCCTCCCTGCCACTGTGCCCTCAGCCTTTGCGGGAGCTCCTCTCCTTGGCTGCTAGCTCCCTCCAGCCTCCACCTCCCTGCTTGCTCTCTAGTCCTAGTCCAGCTTCCAGAAAGAGCCGTCTACACTGGTTGTAGCCATGTCCTCACCTCTATCTCCCTCTTAATCCAGTTCCACCCTCCACTGGCAGCTCTCACCAGGGTCAGTGATGACCTGGCCATTGCTAAGTCCTGTGGACGGTCTGCAGCCCTGAATCACTCTTATGGAATCTGATATGTCGAACCGCGCCCTTCATTTTGGCATCCAGGACACCACTGTCCCTGGCTGTGTCCCCGTATGCCAGTCACTCCCTTGGGCTACTCTGCATGCTCCTCTTCCTCTGCCTGTGCTCTGAGTGTTGGCCACCATCTCTTCTCCACCAACACCCTCACCCTGGCTCCTGTCCCCCCATGCCCCCTTTCAGGCCTTCTCTCTGCTCTCCAGACCTGTGAGGGCAGCAGTGACAACCCCGTGGCCCTGCCACTTCTGCTCAAGTGCCCCGTCCTTCTCTGTGCCTTGACTCTCCTCATTTATAAACAGGCATGCCTCACGGGGCTGCTGTAGGCAGTAAGTGTGTTGATACACTTAGAACATCTTGTTAACCTATGCTCCAAAGAGGTTTATCTAAGTGTCCCATGCTGTGCTGTTCATCTCCTCCACTGTTCCTCGCCTCAGGGAACAGGACTGTCTGCTCTAGAAACATGGGACTGCCTGGGCCTCCTCATTGTCCTCCACCTCCCTCATCCAGCCTCACTGCCACCATCCTAGGCAGGCCAGTATCATTTCTTGTTGGCTCTTAACTCACTTCTCCAGCTAGCTTCTGCAACAGTCTCAGTGTTATTGGTAAGATAAATATTAAATCATGTCATTCCCAGTTAAAACCCTTCAGACCGCCCCTCCCCCCAACCGCCCAGGGCCCTCAAATGAGCTCTAAGCTCCTCAGTCCTACACAGGCAAGCTCAGTCCCCTCAGCTGCCCTGATCTCCATCGTGATGTAACAGATTTTCCTCCAGGGCCACATTGGCTCCTGCCTCTCCATGGCTCCCTCTGTTGGCACTGTCCTCCTCAACCTCTCTGCTGGACCCACCACTGTTTTCCCTTCTGGATTCATCTGAGGCCCCACTGCCTCCAGGAAGCCTTCCTGGTGTTCCCAAAGCACAGGGAAGACCCTCTTCAAGGTTGTGCAGGGGGCAGGGGCAGGGGTGTGTGTGACCATCTCACTCACAAATCTTGGCTTCAGCCACCAGGGGGCTGTGCCTCTTCTTGCCCAGGAGCCCATAGAGCAGGAATTTGTACTTGCGTCCCAGGTCCAGGTTGGTGATGAGGGCTGAGCGCTGGGACCCCTCCACCGGCACCACCTGGGGTCCGTTCCTGTCCTTGTACTGGATCACAAAGGAGTCGAACTCGCCCTCTGGGACTGTCCAGCGCAGGAGCAGGGAGCTAGAGGTCTGGTCAGTCACTGCTAGCTCACCCAGGCGTGGTGGGGCAGAAGGCTTCCCAGGCTTCGGCCCATCCCTGTCTGGAACGTGGGGGCAGAAGTCGAGCAGGTGGACTCAAACGTTACCTTTGTCCCTGGTCTCCTTCCCTCTCCTCAGCCCGCTGGGTCCCTCCTTCCTTGACAGCTCCCTCCCCCAGAGCCTCCACTTCCCACCTCAAGCCTCTGTGAGCAGCCCTCCTCTGTTCTGGAGTGACAGCATTAGCCCTCCCCTTGTGCTAGTTTCCCCATCTCTCACAAAGGTCCCAGTCCCTCTCCACATCAAGACCACTGGGGGAGTTTCCAGTCATCCCTGGTTCTTCCGGAGTCAGAACCTCCTCCTTGCCACTCTGGAGCAGCTGAAGACTCCTCTGTCCACTTTTCTCTCCCTCTCCTCCCTCTCTTCTAGTGCTGAGCCTGACCTGGAGTGGCAGGGAGTATGCTACCCTAGTCATAAAGAGGGACCAGGAGGGAACATGAGAGCCAGGAAGTCCAGGCCCTGGGCTTCACTGACACCACAAACCTCACCTATCTTTGAAGCCCTGATCGCTGTGGAGCTCCCTACCTTAAAGAACCTCCATCCCCAGCAGAAACTGGCTGCTGGGACCATGGAGCACAGCCTACTACAGGCCAGGCTCCCAGAATGGGGGCTGCTGTTCTAGGCTGCCCCCTGAGGGGGTGGTGGAAGCTATGGGGAAGGGAAGGGGGAGAGGGGGCTAAGGGTCAGTATCATCAGGGCTGAGGCCTTCCCATGCCTACCCTCAGAGGTCTGTGAGTGACCAGGAACTGGGGAGCACACAGGACAAAGAACACTGTAAGTGGAAAGCCAGAGCCTACAGCCCCTCTCTTGACTCCCAGGCCCACCCTCTGACTTTTCTCTTCCCATCTCCCTCCTGCACCTCGTCCTTATTCTGAGACTCCCTCCATTCCTCTTTCCCCTGAACCCTCAACTCCAACCTCCTCTCTCCTTGTTTGCTCTTACCACTCCAACCCAAACACCAGCCCAGCCCCACAATCCCCATGCCACCTCTAAAGCCCCAATGGCCCAGCCCCTCCCCATCCCCAGGACACTGACTGGAGCAGAGTTCAGGATATACCCATAATGCCTTGGTAGATGAGAGGGGCAGAGGGCTCGCCCTCCGGGGGGACACCACGCAGTGACAGCTCATAGGGGACTCCAGGAGGGGGCGAGGGCACCAGAGCCTGGCGGACATCCCCGGGCAGGAGCTCCTCATGTGGCCCTGGCCCCTCAGGCACCCGGAGGTGCAGCTGGAAGTGGGCAAACGTGTCAGGCTGAGCAGTCCAGGCGACACGGAGCTTCCCCGTCTTGTCTCTGCCCAGCACCCTCAACTCTCCTAGCTCCTGGGGGCGCTGCTGCAGTTCAGGGGCCCGGGCCCCTTGCGTTGTTGAAGGGCCTGAGGGAAGAGGCTCATCAGTGGCCCCCAAGAGGTCTGAGGGAGAGGACCCTGGAAAAGGGCAGGGTGAGAAAAACAGGAGAGTTGGGAATGAGAGCAAGAAAGGAAATCCAGCCCCCAGGCTCTGCCTTCTAGCCTCTAAGAGCCCACAGAGCCTCCCTCTTCTGCTTCCAAGTCCACTCCCTGGGCTACTGCATCCTCCCAACACCCCTGTCCACCACATTCCTGAACAGACAGGCCTGCAGGCAATAAATGAAAGAAAGACAGAAAGCTGACCATCCCTCCCCTCACAAGGCTACTGTAGCCTCTAAGCCCCCACAGACTTCCACGTCCCTCCCCAAGCACATCTCCCTGCCCACGGGGTGGTGGTCGTAGCTTCCATTAGTGCTGCAGTGAGAAGCCTGGAAGAAAGGAGGGGATGTGGTGTTAGGGAAGGCAGATGCAAGGGGAGAGTGGGTAGTGAGGAGAGAGGGAAAAGAGGGTGTGCGTGGGTACATCCAGCTCGGGTGGCATCTGGGCCCTAGGTGGGGAAGAACAGGTCCACATCCCTCCCCAGGGCAGCCCGAGAGCACCCCTTCCCTGAGCCTGGCATCATTCCTGTGGAAGAGATAAGCATGAAGTGAGCCAGGAGGTCTGGAAAGACAGCTCAAGAAGCAGTGGGTTCACCGCTCACAGACACAAGCTGCCTGATGACTTCAAGGCCAGCCCCACACTGTTCTGAGGTGTCCCTTTGAGGTCCAGGCCAAATTGTGGAAAGCTCTAACCACTGACCACAGCCTCTGGCCACCCTCACCACAGTGAGTCAGAGTGGGGAAGCGATGGTTTCACTCTGGTGCCCCACTCCCACTGCTCCAGTGAGTTTCTGCAGGCCCGCCCCGCCCGGTCCCAGGAGGGCAAGCCGGGCAAGTGTCCCAGGAGCCCTGAAGACCAGGTCTCGCCCTGGGGATCCCCCCTGAGGCTCCTGGGGTGGAGATGGCTTCTAGGCGCCCAGTAGGGCATGCTCTGCTGTGGGGTCCCCTGGAGTCTGGACGGGGCTTGAGGGCCCCGGGTGGGGTGCGGGTGGGGTGCGGGTGGGGTGGTGGCCCGAGCAGCGAGGCGGCCGGAGGAACTCTCCGATGGGGACTCCAGCGTCGGGCGAGGCTGGGCAGGGGTTGGGTGGTCCCGCGGCCCCAGCGCATGCTACCTGTGGTGGTGACGAACGCGTAGGACTTGGAGGTCTGCCCTGCCCGCACCCCGTGGACCTCCACGTGGTAGGTGGCGCCGGGCGTGAGGTCGGGGAGGCTGACGGCGCGCGCGGTGCCCGGCACGGTCAGCTCCCCGCCGGGGCCCTCGGCCGGGGGCTGGGGCCGCCAGCGCAGCACCACGCGCTCGAAGTGGCCGCGGAGCCCGTCAAGGGACACGAGCAGCGCGCCGTCGGCGGAACTGCCCAGCACCTCGGGCTTGGGGTGGCGCGGCGCGGCCTCCGGGTCGACGCCCCCGGGCGAGAGGCCGTGGCCGCGGGGCTTGGAGTCCGGCTCCCGGGCGGCGGGGGCGGGGGCGGGGGCGGGGCCCGCGGCGGGGGCGGGGCGCCGGGCCGGGGGGGCGGGGGAGCCTGCGGGGGCGAGGGCCGCCCGCCGCCGCTGCAAGTACTCGTGGACGCGGCGCGCCACCGACGCGTAGGTCTGGTTGGCCCGCAGCGGGTAGCCGTGAGCTCTCAGGTGGCGCTCCAGGTCTCGCACGCTGCCGCGGAACCGGCCCAGCTCGCCCGTCAGGTTGGCCCACGGCCGCCGAGGGGGCTGCGGCGGGCTGGGCCCGGGCCGAGGCTCCTCCTCCCCCTCCGCCTCCTCCTCCTCCTCCTCCTCCTCCTCCTCCTCCGCTGGCCGCGAGGGCCGAGCGGGGCGCGCGGGGCGCGGGGGCCGCGGGGCGGGAGCCGGCCGGGGACGGGGCTGGGGGGGCGGGGCTGGGGGGCGCACCTCCGGGTAACTGTAGTGGCCTGGTGCTGCCGGGGGCAAAAGAGGGGGGAGGGGAGAGCCGGTCAGCGGCAGCCCCCTCCCTCGCGCCCCTCCCTCCGTCCCTCCCCCGGGCGCTGGAGGCCTCCGCCTGCGCCCCAGCCCCACCTGGAGAGAGAACCAGACCGAACAGTCAGTGTCCCAGGGGCCCCTCCCGCTCGCCCTCCAAGCCCGCCACTCCTGGTGCCCTAGAAAGGAAGAGAAGCCAGCAGGTGGGGCCCTGTGTCTGAAGGAGAAAAAGGGGAGGGGCAGGAGACAGTGTGAGCGTCCCTCCGTCCCTCCGTCACAGGAAAAGAAAATAAGTATCCATCTCTGTTTAGAGACCTTGAGGATTAGTGGGAAATTACTGCTCTGAGACCTAAATCCCTCCAACCCCAATCCTAAAGTCAACAGGAATGCGGATCTGCCTGATTCCCATCTTTGCAAGAGCCGACCACTGTGAGCTCAGGGCTGTCCTTGTGCCTGTTTCAAGCAGAATCTGCCCCATCTAGATGGGTCAGAGGGCGTCTCTCCCTGGGGCAGGTCCTCCCGGAGTCGCACCTGCAGCCTCCCTAAAGGCCTCCAAGCACCCTAAGGCTCTGTCTCCCCACTGAGGCAGTTACAGAGCAAGTCCCCAGCAGGTGCTTTGGGACTACCACACAGCCTGCCAAGGTGCATTTCAGAGGAGCCTGTGAATCCTAGATGGGGGCTCCCAAGGAAGCGGCTGCTGCACAAAGAAACTGGGCTCTTCTCTGACCCCTGGCTAGCCGTACCTGTGTTGGCCCTGACAGAAGCCGGGTAGCTTACTGCCCGGCCCCGCTCTGCTGTGACGGTCACGACATATTCCACGCCTGGCATCAGGTCAGTTAGCAGCGTCCCATCTGCCTCAGGAGGCACTTCCAGCCGCACCCTCTGGTTGCCAGCACTGACATAGGACACCACGAATCGGTCCACCTCAGCCTGGGGTCGCAGCCAGCTGAGCTCCAGTGTGGTTGGTGTCACAGCCACCACTCGGAGGTCTTGTGGGCCATCGATCACTAGCCAGGTTAGAAGAGGGATCAGGTGGGAGTTTGGTCCTTCAGTTTTCCCTCTAAGAGGTCTGTCCCCACCCCACCCCTCTCTTCTGCCTTCCTGGAGCAGGGGGGATGGGGGTGGGTGAAAGATTCCCTGCCATTCCTCTCAAATCTAAATCTCTACCAGGACCCTGCCCACGGCCCCAGATCTCACTGGTGGTGATGGTCTTGGAGGCAGGAGGGCCCCAGCTAGTCCCTCGAAGAGCACGGACCGTGACCTGGTACTCCTGACCGGGAGCCAGTCCTCTCTGGTCATAGGTTGAGGCAGAGCTGGGTACCCGAGCTGTGAATGGGGGGCTCACCCCCTCGGCCTGCAAGAAAGAGAGCACCAAGGGGATCAGGGCTGGCACTCTCACTGCTGCTGTTCAGTCTCCCTTATCGCTTCTTTCTCCAGTTCCAGGCACAGTCAACATGGAACTGTGTAGAACTTGGTCCTGTACAGCTGGGGAACATGGGTGTTAGCCGCAAACACATCTAAAATGGGTAGTCTGTCCCAGGTGCTGTTCAAGGCAACTTACATATATGAACTCACTTAATCCTCCTAAGACCCTTATGAGGGAGGTCATGTTATTCCCATTGGATAGATGAAGAAACCGAAGTACAAAAGGATTGTGTAGGGCAGCCCCAGTGGCGCAGCTGTTTGGCGCCGCCTGCAGCCCGAGGTGTGATCCTGGAGACCAGGGATCGAGTCCCACATCAGGCTCCCTGCATGGAGCCTGCTTCTCCCTCTGCCTGTGTCTCTGCCTCTCTCTGTGTCTCTCATGAATGAATAAATAAAATCTTTAAAAAATAAAAATTTAAAAAACAAAAAACAAAAGGATTATGTATCTTGCCCAAGGTCACCAACACCAAGAAAGTGGCAGGGAATCCAACCCAGGCAGTGTGACCTCACAGCCATCTCTAACGGGGCCTACCTTTTTAGCCGGTCCTCAGGTGTCTGCCAAAATCTACCCAACATACCCAGGATTCTCCCTCTGGCTTCCCCAGGCAACCCTGCCTACCTGGGTACGAGGGAGCTTCTCCCAAGCTCACTCCTGTCATAAGAGAGGAAGTAACTGAGGGATGCACCTTTCAAACCTCACTTCCTCCTTACAGCATCTGCCCTGGCCCAAGCCTGCCCACAGACACCTGCTCCTGGTTGGGCAACATGGCTGGGACCCTTGTCATGATATTTCCCTGTAGGTGCTTCCCTTGTCTCCTGGGCAGGATTATAGGCCCCTCAAAAACAAAGCCTACCTGCTCTAAGTCTCACAAATATGATTCCCAATTTCATACCTGGCAGTATGCTGGGTATGATGAAAATATGGTCTCCTGTCCTCAGCTCGTGTTCTAGTAGCTAAATGTATGGCCACATCTTAAGGTGGGTTGGATCCCTACCCAAATCTGTGTCATACATGCCTGTGAACAAACAACCTCCCTCCAAGTGCACCTGGAAGGTGTTATGAGTATCTGTGGTGACCCCACAGGAAATATGCCAGCCTCTGCTCCAGGCAGCGTCTCCTTGGAGGGCCAGCCACTGGGGAAACGGGAGGAATGGACATCTGTAAGCAGCCTAACTGCCCCAAAATTCACTGGGCTGTCGAGCTGGGGCAGCTAATAAGGACGCTCTGTTCTGCTTAGCTATGTTGGCTGTGATGGGGACACCTCCATTCGGCCAAGTAGGACTGGAAATTTCAAAAGGTACTCTCCTAAACCAAGAAAATTGTGGGGAAATCAACACAGTAAATACCAAAGTATAAAACCAGATGAGAGGCCATGTAGAGATTTCTGGGTTGAGGATGAAACGAAGCTTTGTCAGTTTTGTTGGCTGAAAAGTTTTCCTGGGCACACAGAACCCCTGTTCTTCTCCTACTCACCCTTCCCTAGGATACCCCAGCCTAGGAACCCTTGGGTGGGCGTCCACTGAAGGCCTGTAAAGTCCTCATCCTTGCCAGAACTTTCTCTCTCTTTGTTCCCCCAATCCAACACATATACACACCCTCAACCCCCACCACACCCCCAGGCCACACAACCCCTGGTTGCTCCTTGATGATGTCTGGTCCTTTCAGTGAAACAAGCACATCTTGATTTCTCTTCTCCCTTCAGACCACCTACATGAGCCTTGTAGACACCTCTTAGTGCCTCCTAAGATCCACTGGGTACTAGTCCCCTTAAAGTCCCACTATCCGTCCAGTGGACATCTCTCATCTGTCTGGTCTGAGGCAGGCTCTCTAGGCAGATGCTGGCTGCTAGGCTTCAGAATACACCTGGACAAAGAATGCCTGACCCTCGTCTTCCAGGGCTCACCTCTCTCAGTTACCTCTTGCTTCCTCTCACATTCAGAGAGGTACTGGCCTCTTGAGCAAAATGACAACATTCCTTAAGTTAGTGGTCCTCAGGCTTGGAATGTAGCAGAATCACCTGGAGTGCTTGTTACAATGCAGGTCACTGGGCTCCAGCCCCAGAGCTCCTAATTCAGTAGATCTGGGGCTGCAGTCTGACATTCTGCATGTGTACCAAGCTTCCAGGTGAGGTTCCTGCTGCAGGTCCAAGAAATATGCTTTGAGAACCACTGAGTCAGAGTACTGATGCCACGTATGCAGGAAGAAGGAGGAAAGTTCCTCTTCTGTGTTCTGAAGATCATTCCAGTGACTAGGTGTGTCCCTTTGCCAGGAACAGCAAATGGCTGGGCTTTGAGACAGAAGTGCTTCTGGAAAAGGGAAGGAGGTAAGGTTGAGATAGGCCTCTAAGAAGATGGCAGCACCAGAGGATAGCTGGCTACCAATACACTCTGTGCCAATAGAAAGGGATAGAGAGCGCTGGCCAGGACAAGAGGCACCACTCCAGGGGCTAGCCACAGAAAGCTTAGAAAGAAATCAGAGGGCCAGTAGCACAGGCTAATGTGTAGTCCAAGAGAGGTGTCTGGGGACCAATTTCATAGGAGCATTTTCCACACCCAGGTTCAAAGAGATGAGCTGAACCAGGTGTAAGCCAGCTTGACCCCACCTGGCCCCATGGTGAGGGAGGAAGCCTAGAGCTTCAGCTGGGAAGACGCACTTCTTGAAAACACCCAAGGATGGATTATTTACTAAGAGCAGAGAACAATGCTACCCTGCAAGCTCTTTCTATCTTGAGTGCTTATTTTAATTCTTTTTCCCTGAAGTTTCTTAGGACAGTTCCTTTTAAAAGTCCCATGCTCTCAAGATCAGAACTATGTCAACAATATACACATAGGAAAAGAGAGTGGGAAAAACACTTAAAAATGTTAACAGTGCTTGTTTTAGTGTGAAGCAGCCAAGAATTATTTGTTTTTTTCTCTAGTTGCCAAATTCTTGTCTTGTGATTAAACTCCTTTTACGACAAAAAACAAAAATGTTTTTAACAGAAGAAAAAAATCAAAGCCAAGCTATATTGGTTGCACTGCAAAGGAGGGATTTCTGCCTCTGCTTCTACCAGACAGTGAGGAGAGACAGAGCATGGCCAGGGTCTGGTGTCATAAGAAGACTTAGAATGCCCAGACCAATGAGGGCAGGGATGAGAGCCAGCACCTCTGAGCTGTCTCTTCTGTCCTAGGCCCTTCCTAGGGTTTAGTCCCCAGGAGTTATTTATTCTTCCAGAGTTTTGGAGATTAGGGTAAATGGCCTATTCACCCATGTCATTTCTTGGAAGATGCAGGAAAACATGAGTTAGACAGTAGAGATCTCAAATTATTTGGAGCTGGGAGGCCAAACATGTCATAAAAGGCCAATCTGCATAAAAGGGGGTCTCTAATGAGTGGCTACAAGGCTTTGTCCTTCAGGTGCCCCCAAATATTTTAAGAGTGAGACAGATACAATGCTTTGCAGTGCACTGATGACACAGAGGCGGGAGAACAAGTTCACAGACTCAAATCATTGCGACAGCCTAGACAGCTTGGCCCAAACCAAAAAAGATAACACTAAACAGAGCCACATGCAAAAATGTACTATATTTAGACTAAAAAAGTGCATATAGTTGAATGTCATCTTTTTTCCCTTCTTTTTATCTCCTTTCCCTTTCTCTTGTTTATATTTTCTTGTTTCTATATTGAGCCTACATGACTTTTATAATAAAAGTTACTTTAAAAACAAATATGATCAAAACAGCTGCCAGTTTTTGTGACCACAGTTAATATACATCAATCCTGAGAAAAATGCCAGTGTTTTCAGAGTTAGCCAGAACGACTGGACCCCTCCTGCTCCCACATTTTGGGGGCAAATACAAAAAGCACAAGGCATTAGAGGAGGGAATCCAGGAAGAATTGGGAGAACAAAGTCTTAGGGAAAAGGAGTGAAGAAACCAGGGGGTTTGGCCTGGAGAGAATGGAAAGTGCAGTGATGGTTGAAGTCTCCAAATACCTGAAAGCCTGTGGTGGAGGAAAAGCAAAGACAACATTCTGACAATGGTGGAGGCCCAGCTAGGGCCAATGGATGGATGTACAATGGGGCAGATTTAGATTCAGCAACAACAGAAAGAACTACCAGTGATTACCAACAATGGACTGCACAGCCTCAGGAAGTACTGAGCTCATTGTCACCAGACGTAGTTCCACTGCAGTGAACTGATGCTGCGAAGGCCTTCTGGACCCAGTGTGGAGTAGGATGAGAAGGTCTTTATAGCAGCTTCAGGAACCTACCCAATCTGAATTCAACCACTGACCACCTAGAACTTCCTGATTGAGGTGAGCACTCCCTCTCCTGAATCCTGCCCACTCAACCTCCTCCTGCAAGCTTGGCTCTCACCGTGGGAATGAACTGAATTTCATAGGCATCCACGGTGTCAGGAGCCCGGGTCCACTCTGTCCGAACCGTCGTTTCCTCCAAGAGGTGCATCCTCATGCCCTCAATGGCTGGCACCTCTGCCCAGGAGAATGAGATACGGAAAGATGGTTAGCCCAAGGCAGCCCCCTACCCCCTACCCCTGTCATCAAAGATCCCTGTACTCAGGGCCACACCAAAAGATCGATCCAGTTCCTGCTCCTCTCTGGAGGTGGGGCAAAACTGGCAGAGGCCTGCACAAGCCCTGGGATCTCCTCCCCCCCCCCCCCCCATCTCCAAAAACAAAGATTCCCCTAAAAGCAACTCGAAGAGCCCCAACATGCTCATCAGAGATCTGAAAGCAGGTCCTGCCTGCAGGCATGCCCCGGTGGCTCTGCTGCCCCTGGTGACACTGGCTCTCTGGCTCCTATGACCGCCTTCCACCCTAATAGTTGACCTCCTTTACTCTTCCTCCAGGTCCCTGGGCCACTGCCACAGGCTTAGGCCTTCCCACTGGCTCTGGTTCCCAGTCCCTGCCCCAGCATATTGGGGAAGGTGGCATACTCACCTTCCCCACAGTCTTCCCCGGCATAGCCATCTTGACAGACACAGCTGCCCTCACGACACTCTCCTCTGCCACGGCAGTCCCCAGGGCACATCTGAATGGCACAGTCCGGTCCTCGAAAGCCCTCGACGCACACGCACTGCCCGTTGCGGCACAGTTCCCGGGGCCCGCAGCCCCCAGGGCAGGCGCTGGCGGGAGGCTCTTCCTGCCCACAGTCGCGGCCGCTATAGCCCACGTGGCACATGCACACTCCCTGCACACAGCGCCCGCGGCCCCGGCAGTCCGCGGGGCAGGTGCGGGTGGCACAAGAGGGGCCAGTGTAGCCTGGGTCGCAGATGCAGCGCCCATCCTCACAGCGGCCCCGCTGGTGGCAGTTGGAGGGGCAGGTACGGAGGCCGCAGTCCTCGCCTGCGTAGCCCTCCCAACAGGTGCACACACCGTCCTGGCACACGCCGTGCTGGCTACAGTCGCGCGGGCACCGCCTTACGCCGCAGTCCTCGCCCGAGTAGCCCTCGTCGCACACGCAGCGCCCGTCCAGGCACTGGCCGCGGCCGTGGCAACCACCTGGGCAGCTGCGCGCGCCACAGTCCGCTCCCTCGTAGCCCGCGTTGCACACGCACACGCCATCCTCGCAGCGGCCGCTCCCGCGGCAGTCCCCAGGGCACCGACGACCTCCGCAGTCCTCGCCCGTGAAGCCAGGGTTGCACACACAGCGGCCGTCCACGCAGCGCCCGCGGCCCCGACAATCGCCAGGGCAGGCGCGCGTGCCGCAGTCCCGGCCCGTGTACCCGGGCCAGCACACGCAGCGGCCACTCTCGCAGCGGCCCCGGCCGCGACAATCCCCGGGACAGCTGCGCACGCCGCAGTCCTCGCCGCTGTAGCCTGCGTGGCACACGCACACGCCGTTCTCGCAGCGCCCGCGGCCCCGGCAGTCGCGGGGGCAGGCGCGCGAGCCGCAGTCGGGCCCCGTGTACCCGGGCCAGCACACGCAGCGCCCGTCCTCGCAGCGGCCCCTTTGGTTGCAGTCCCCCGGGCAGCTGCGCACGCCGCAGTCGTCCCCGCTGTAGCCCGCGTCGCAGATGCACTCGCCGTCCTCGCAGCGCCCGCGGCCCCGGCAGGCTCGGGGACACGTCCGGGTGCCGCAGTCCTCGCCCGCGTAGCCGGGCCAGCACACACAGCGGCCGTCCACGCAGCGACCGCCCTCGCCGCAGTCCCACGGGCAGCTCCGCGAGCCGCAGTCGTCGCCAGTGTAGCCGGGGTCGCACACGCAGCGCCCGTCCTCGCAGCGTCCCCTCTGGCTGCAGCCCCGGGGGCAGCTGCGCTTCCCACAGTCGTCGCCAGTGTAGCCGGGGTCGCACACGCAGCGCCCGTCCTCGCAGCGTCCCCTCTGGCTGCAGCCCCCGGGGCAGGAGCGCAGGCTGCAGTCGTCGCCCCAGAAGCCGGCCCGGCACACGCACACACCCTGCACGCAGCGCCCACGGCCGTTGCAGTCCCCGGGGCAGGAGGGCCAGCCACAGCTGGGGCCGCTGTAACCGGGGAAGCATATGCAGCGCCCCCGGACACAGCGACCCTGATCGTTGCAGTCATCTGGGCAGGACTCAGAGGCTGAGGGTGGGGAGGATGGCAGAATGCCAGGGCCTGTGGGGTCTGAACAGATGGGCCCACCCCAGCCTGGCTCACAGGAGCAGGCACAGCGGCTCAGGTCAAACACGCCATGGAGACTGCAGAGAGTGCGAACATCTGTCTGGCCTGGAGTAAGAGGGAGAGGCAGGTCTCAGTGTCTCTGAGGAAAGAGACCAAGCCCATACAGTAGGGCCAGGCTCACTTCATAAGGGCCAGGCTCACTTCATAAGGTTGTCATTGTTTCCAGGTACTACTGGTGGATACCTGTGGCCTACCAAAGCCCTAGCATATGCGTGGGGACAGGGGAGGGAAGTGCTAACATCTCTAGCCTGGTGGATTCTCTGAGTTGTGCCCTGGGCTGTACTCAGTACCCCTAATGGGGAAGAAGGGGTGCCTTCTTCTAATTCCTACCAAGGTCCTTTATGGACTAGAGATACCCACAGAACCCTGACTGACTTCCCTACTTCCTCTTTTCCTGTGCCCTCTCCCATGATCACCTGCTCACCTGTGCCTGCCTGGGCCGAGGCAGGACAACATCCCCCAGTGCACTGTTCCTTGAGCCCCTTCACCAGCTCCTCCAGGATCTCTAGCCGGACCTTCAGGGCCTGCACCTCTGAAGCAGAGACTGGGGGCTCTGTGCCCGGGGGACAACCACAGCCAGTTGAAGGGGGCAGGTTGATGCGGTGGGTGAAAACCACCTGCTTCTCCCCTCCTTCCACAGTGTGCTCATAAAGCTGAGAAGAGGGGCTTCCCCCTATGGACTCCACTGTGCGGCCTCCCGGCCGGGGAGGAGGACGTGGAGCTGGGAGAGTCACATTGGACCGTGGAGCGAAAGGGCCTGCTCTGACTGTGCCCAGCAGTACCAAGAGGCCCAGTCTGGAGATTAGGAACAACTGGGCTGGCATCACTCAGGAGGCTGCAGGGAGAGATGGCACATGTGAGCAGCTTCACAAAGGAGGCAAGATTGCTCCCCACCGCCCCCGATACACACACCCACCGTCCCAACACCTACAACTAATCTACCAACTCACATGCATGTGAAACTCCACCTTCAGCCCAACACTAACGGAGACCCTCCTTGGGCAGATTTGGTCTCTACCTTGCACTCTGACGTCATTTGATTACCCAGCTTCCTGCACTTACCACTTCTTTTCTTTACCGTTCCACCTACACCGGTCTTATGTTTGTTTTACAGATACTACAAGCTTTCATTACTTTAAGGTCTTTTTAGCTGTATGTTCTTTCTGTCTGGGGTGCTGGCTCCTTCACCTCACATGTCATGCATCCCAGAAGACCTTCCCTGGTGCCGGGTCGGGATGGTCTTCTGTTACTCTCATTGCAGTATCCTGCCTATGTTCTTCATGGCATTTACTGCTGCCTGAATCACCTGTTCGTGTGGGTACTTGTCTGTTATCTTTCTCCCAAGACTAAAATGGGAACTCCATGAGAATAGGGACCCTGTCTGTCCTGGCTCTGCCATACACCTGTGTCTGACATGGGGGGGCTACTCAACACATTCACGTCGAGTGAATTAGCGGATGCGAATATAAGGCCAATCCTACAAGCACCTGGAACCCAATTCCTACTGTCTTTTTTGATGAAGATTATCCTCTCTCTCCCTTTTATTCATTTCCTCACTCTTCACTAAATCTCTCCTGTCAGCTTTTATAAGACCTCAAATATCTCCTGTTGTTTAAAAAAATCCTTCTCCCTCAGTACTTATATTACCAAATATCAAAACTTATTAGGTGCAAAGATAGATAGATAGAACAGAGTAGTGTCCAGATACAGACCCACATGTATGTGGTCACTGGGTAAATTACAATGGTGGCACTGCAGTTAAAAAGAAAATGGATGCGCTTTTTGATAAATGAGAAAATATCCAAAATTTATCTCCACCTTATGTCCACATACAGAAATTAATTTGAAGTGAATCTATTGGACATAATTATGAAAGGCAAAGCAATACCTTTCAGAACAATATTGTATAGAAGAAAAATAGGAGAAAATCTTTACAACCTTAGAGTAAGCAAAGATTTCATAAAACCTAACCACGTAAAATTTATTTTTTTAAAGATCTCATTTATTTATTCATGAGAGACACAGAGAGAGGGGCGGAGACATAGGCTGAGGGAGAAACAGGCATCCTGCAAGGAGCCCAATGCAGGACTTGATCCTGGACCCAAGGATCACGCCCTGAGCTGAAAGCAGACACTTAACTGCTGAGCCACCCAGGCATCCCTAACCACATAAAATCTAATCATAAAAAGTTTCGCACAAAACTTAACCATAAAAAAGAGACAGACACATTAGGACTTCTGGTCATCCAGAGACACTATCTAGAGAATAAGAATAGAAACCAGACACTAGGATAAAATATATGAGAAATGCCGAGATGTTGCTGGGGAGGGAGAAAGATAAAGATAGGTGTTGATTGAGAGTGTGAGAGAGGATTAAAATTTAAATAAGAAGCCCTGCAAAACAAAAACAAAAGACAGGCAACCCAGTGTTTTAAAATGACAAAAGTCTTAAACAGGTACTCTAGAAAAAAATATATCCCAAAAGGCCAATAGACATATGGAAAATAAATACATATATAAGTATAACAAAACCAGTAATCAGGGAAATGCAAGTTAAAACTACAACAAGGTGCCATTATAAAGCCATCAGAATGGTTAAAATTAAAGGGATTGTCATTGCTTGATTATGGCAAGAATGTGAAGCACCTAGAACTCCTATCAATTACAAGCAAGAGCATAAGTTAGTGTAACCACTTTGGAAAACTGTTATGCATTATCTACAAAGACATATAGCCTACAACTCAGCATTCCACTGCTTGGTAAATATCCAACCGAAATGACTGCATATATCCTCCAAAGGAAATGTACAGGAAAGTTCATGAGATTTTTTTTCATATTAGCCAAATGAAACAAGTGTCCATTAATAGTGGAACAGACAAACAAATTGTGGCACAATCACACAATGAAACGCTACCCAGCAATGAAAACACCTTCTTGCTACACGGAACAATATAGACAATTTCACACACATAATGCTAGCAAAAGAAACCAGATACAAAAGGAGAATGCTGTGAATGATGCTATTTTACATGAAGCTCAAAAACTGGCAGAGTTAATCTTCACTATTAGAAGATAAATAGGAAGGGCGCCTGGGTGACTCAGTTGGTTAAGAGTTCGGCTCAGGTCATGATCCCAGCATCCTGGGATGGAGCCCTGCATCAGGCTCCTGCTCAGTGGAGAGTCTGCTTGTCCCTCTCCCTCTGCCTCCCTCTTGTGCTCTCTCTCTCCGCCCCCCCCCCAAATTTATTTATTTATTTATTAATAAAATCTTTTTTTTTATTATTTTTTTTTTTAGAAAGAGATTTTCTTTTTTTTTTAATTTTTTATTTTATTTATTTATGATAGGCACACAGTGAGAGAGAGAGAGAGAGAGGCAGAGACACAGGCAGAGGGAGAAGCAGGCTCCATGCACCGGGAGCCCGACGTGGGATTCGATCCCGGGTCTCCAGGATCGCGCCCTGGGCCAAAGGCAGGTGCTAAACCGCTGCGCCACCAGGGATCACAATAAATAAAATCTTAAAAAAAAAAAAAAAAAAGAAGATAAGATTACTGGAAATATTTTGTACTTTGATCTGATCTGGGTGGTGGTTAAACAGATGAATACATATTCAAAAATTTACTGAACTATACACTTTAGGTTTGTGCATTTCACAATATGAAAGTTAAACAACAAAACAACAACAGGGTGCTTGGGTGGCTCAGTCAGTTAGGCATTCAACTTCTGATTTCAGCTCGGGTCATGAGATCAAGCCCCACTTCGGGTCTGCTGGAGATCCTCTCTCTCTCCCTCCACCCCTCCCTCCCCCTCACACTTGCACACTCTTGTGTGCTCTCTCTAAACAACAATAGCAACCACAACTAAAACCTTTCCCAATCTCATACTCCTTCCAACCAGCACATATTTCCTTCCTCTACTTCATGGCTTCAGTTGTCAAAAGATTTATAACTGTACTTGCTATTTCCACTCGCCATATTCCACGTACACCTCAGTGCACTCCCATCTGGTTTCCCCACTTCCTTTCAACCTATCAAACAGCTTTCCCTAAGATCTCCCAAAGACTCAGTGTCACAAAATCTGAGAGACATTTATCTTCCTCTTACTTGACTTGTCTCAAAAGTCATTGGACACACTGTTGACCACATCTTCCATTTTAAAACATTCTATATCTGTGCTGTCAATACAGTAGCCAGGAAAGCCATGTGGCTCTTGAACACTTGAAATGTGTCTAGAGTAACCTAAGCACTGAATTTTACTCAGTACATTTGAAAAGTGCCCCACGTGATTGTAATGTACAGCTAAACTTGAGACCTACTTCTCTAGTCACTCACCTAGGTACTTTCACCCAGACCCAGGATTTTAATTTCTAAACTATACTCCAATTTATAAACTAGCCCAGTCATCTCCTCTGGACTCCAAGCAATATATCCAACTTGGTGTCTCTTCTTGGGCACCTCAGATTCAACATGTCTGAAACTGAACTCATGGTCACCTTTCCTGTACCCCATCCCCTCTCCACTGTGTTCTCTGCTTCTACTCACGGCCCCACATTCATCCAGCATTACAACCCAGAAAACTAACCCCCCATCAACACTACCATATTTTGTCATTTTTGCCCTTACTTTCATAAACATCTCTTTAATTTGCCTACTCCTCTCCCTCTTACCATTGTTAGAGTTCAAGGCATCATCTACCTTTTCCTTGACAACTGCATTTGCCTCCTAGGTGGTCCTTCTGCTTCCACTCTTGCCCCGTACAATCTCACAAAGACAACTAGGATGTTCCATCCCCTAAAAGCTCTCCAGTGTCTCCCTTCAATCACTGACAAACAGCCCTGCCTCATCTGGCCCCTGCTAGCCTCTCCCACTCCATCTCCCATAACACTTCCTTCTCTCTTTCTACTCCAGTCCCATTGACCTTACATCCCTCACACCCTTCCCAACCCCAGACTTTTGTGTGTGGCGCTCCCTCCGTGTGAAACGCTCTTCCCTTTCCTTATGACCTCCTTATCCCTTATATCTCAGCCCCAGGAGTTGCCTCCTCAGGGAATTTTTCCTGCCCAGGTCCCCCTAACATGTGATATCAAAGAGCCATGTAACTCCCACTTGTAGCATGTATAACAAACAGGTCCATGAAGGCAGGCATGGCACCCAATTTTTTCCCTGGCTGTTGTATCCTTGCATCTTGCACATATTAGATGCATCACAAATATTGACATATGAATGAATGAAAAGTTCAATTTAAGCTGAGGACTAGCATCGGGGGCTGGAGCCAACGACAGGACCAGGGTCAGGGCTAGGACCACGGACAATGTCTGGGACAGAAAGCTGGGCAGCAACAGCAGCCCAGGCCAAAGCTGGGCTAGAGAGAGGGCCAGGTGTGGATCCTGGCAGGGCCAGATAGTACAAGCACTTTGGAAAACCTTAGCAGAATCTACAAACTACCAGAGCTGTATGCTGACCCTCTGATCCGCCAGCTCCACCCCCAGGAATACACCCACCAGAGCAGTACCAGGCATAATGGCCCCAAACTGGGAGCTACCCAAATGTCCCACATCGGTAGAATGGATTAAATAAGGTGTGATTTATTCATACAGTGAAATAAAATTAAGCAATGGGAACAAACCACAACTATATGTAGTAACACGGATGGATCTCCCCAATAGAAGAAGCCAAACACAAAAGAGAACACACTGTAAAGTTCTGTTTATATGAAGTCTGAGGAGAGATAGCATTAATCTGTGGTGTTACATGTCAGAAGTGTGGTGCTCCTGGAGGAGCAGTAACCAGAGGGACATGGCAGGGAAATTCTAAGGTTAGGCTAAGAATAGCCTTTTCCTTGATCTGGGTGCTGGTGCCCAGTTGTGTTTGTGGAACCCATTGAGGCATGGATTGGGGAACAAAGGGAAACCAGGGCTGGAGAGGCATTCAGGGTGAGCCAGGACATGGGGCTGTGGTAAGCAACAGAATGTGGAAGGGTCAGTGCAGGTGAAGGGTTAAGGAGAGGTGTGGGCAAGTGCCCAGCTCTTTGGGACCAGAGAGGGTGGAGAGAGGAGGGCAGGATGAGTGTGGAAACACTGACTGGTGAGAAGGGAAGGGACAGTGCCTAACACACACACACACACACACACACACACACACACACACGTTTCCTGTGTTTCTTAAACTTCTCCTCTGAGTCCAGGAAAAAAGGAGTTTCAGGGCTACCAGTCATCACACCTTGCCACCAGCCCAGGAGAGACTGAAGAACAGCTGGACGAGAGGGAAAGAGCATTTCCACACTAAGAGGTTGGAGAAGCCCAGGCAGAGAGGCCTGGCAGGCAGACAGCAGCCCTCCCCTGGGCCCCTCATCCCTCTGTCAGCTTGAAGTGTAGCCCAAGGTATGAGGTGGGCTCCGACCTACCCTCAAATCCTGTCACTCTGTGTCTAAGGCCATGCCAACCAAGGGGTGCATGTATACATACAGACGTGTGTATACATACAAATGTGCCTGAGTGTGCACACATCCACAAATACAAATATGAACACACTTGTACACAGATACACATATCCATCCAAATAAGCCTGCATCTTTACAGGCACACACACACAATCTCCTCTTCGTGGTTCCTCCACTTGCATTCACTGGGTGATACCTAAGCAAGCTGATTTCTCACTGGCTCAGGGGGCAGCTGTGTGAGTCAGAGAACATAGTTGGAGTGAGGGGAACCAAACAGAAGGCTCTTCTCCAGAGGGAAGCAGAGGATGCCTGGTGCCCCACAGTCCTCGCGGTCTTTGCGGTCTTTGCGGTCTTTGCGAGTGGTCCAGTAACCCTCCCCACCATTGGATCCACGATCTTTCCCGGGGTTGGTGGGGAGGGGGAGAGAGTCTCTGCAGTAGCAAGAGAGAAGCTGGAAAGTAGTGAGGCAGGTCTGAGAGGAGAGGAGTAGCCTCCACCCCACGGATCAAGACCCAGAGCCTCCTTCTCCATCCCCTCTCCTGCCCTGTCATGGCCACCCCTCCAGCTCCTCACTTCCAACTCTTGGAAGACTTCCCCTCTTCTCTCGCACCAGAAGAGGAAAGAACTCGGGTGTCTCTTGCATTTCCCCCTCATTGTCACCACTACCACTGTGTCTGAGGTTCCCTTCTGCAGTGGGGAGGGGGCATGTGGCCTCAGCCTCTTGGCGTCCTCCACACAGTCGGAGGGCTGGCAGAGGTGGGGGCAACATCCCAAGCTGTGACTCAGCCTGCCTGACATTCATGCTGTGGCCAACTTTGACACTTGGCTCATCACGGACTGCTGGTCCCAAGAGGTGTGGAGACAGGCGGGCTTCCATGAGGGATGCTCCAGAGATGGGGCATCTGGGCCCCACCCTGTGTCTCCCTCTATCCCTCGTGCCACAGGAGGGGGGAAAATAGGAGTCCAGGGGCATGAGAGGAAGGAAGGAGGGGAGAGGGTTCTAAATACTGGGTTGGAACCCAGAGGTAAGGAGGCCCCAGGGAGGGGAGATCTGGGGGATCCAGAGGCCCCTTATTCTGGGGAGCTAGTGGGCCAGAGGAATAGAAAGGATTTTCCAGCCCTCCGGTGGGAAAGAGGAAGGAGGCAATGAGAGACAGGAAGGCAGGTTCTGGTCCTGTCCTGAGTGACCAGGACTCCAGGGGAATGGAGTCTGAGGAACTGAGGTGCCAGGTCCCCAAGAGAGTGGGGGCAGGGAGAGAGGGGGGGGGGAGGAAGGGAGAGGGGAGGGAGCCAGGGATTCGGGAAGCGGGCAGGACTGGAAGCAGACAGCCAGCAGCTGCGGTGTTTCCGACTTGCTTCCCAGTAGTTCCTCTCAGTTCCATTTCCAGTTGTTTCCAAGCCATCAAATTCTTTCCAAGCAAGATAAGGGGTGCGCCCACCCCACCCAGGGCGTGTCACGTGTAGTGGGTGGGGAGAGGCTCAGACGGGCAGAGCAGGGATAGAAGGGGGACTGGAGGAAGCCGGAGCCCCTGCGCCCCTGGAGGCATCTGTCCGTCAGCCCAACCGTGAGTCATGGGTGCAGAGCTCCTGGCCGAGAACAAGCTTTAGGATCCTCTCTGCAGGCTCTGTGCCCTTCCCAGACCTGGGAATCCTGACTCTGCTCCATTTCAACATTTCTTTTTTTTTTTTAATTTTTATTTATTTATGAGAGAGGAGAGAGAGAGAGAGAGAGAGAGAGAGAGAGAGAGAGAGAGAGAGAAAGGCAGAGATACAGGCAGAGGGAGAAGCAGGCTCCATGCACCGGGAGCCCGACGTGGGATTCGATCCCGGGTCTCCAGGATCGCGCCCTGGGCCAAAGGCAGGCACCAAACCGCTGTGCCACCCAGGGATCCCCATTTCAACATTTCTTAAAGGCTTAAGACCCCTGGACCTCCCTCTCAGACCCTGCAACCCACATGCTGAGAGACTGCCTCTGGCACCTTCCTGGAGCTCCAGCCCCAGCCGCTTGGATCAGAGCACTTGGGGTTTCATCAACACTTTCCTCCCGAGGTTCAGCTGGCCACTAACTAGCTCAGCCTCTGGCCCCTGGTTTTCCTCTGGCCAACCACCTCTGAGTCCACACATCCACCCCCCAAACACACATACACTGACCCATCCTCCAGACATACCCTCCATGGGGAGTCTAGTCCCCAGTGCAACGTCCCATTTCCTCTGTCCTAGCACAAAGTCTGCTCTGCCAGGCTCTCCTGAGAGCTCTCGGGCTACACCTCCGCCTGGGGTGTAGGGATGGGATAGAACCCCACCACTCCCAGCTTTCCCTTGTTTTCCCCAGAGCTCTGTTCCTTACCTGGGCAACAAGCTGTTGCAGTGCCTCTGCACCTGCTTGGTCTCTGACCTTGGGAGGGGAGCTCTCAAGACAGGGCAGGGCTACTGTGCCTTGGCAGCTCCGAGCTCCCCGAGGTCCCCTTGCTTGTTTCCTGCAGTAGGGTCTCACTGAGCTGAGACCCAACTGCAGACCGTGGATCTCGCAGACAGTAAGAAGGAGGGAGTCTGCAGCGAGCAGGGGGAGGAGAAGGGGAGGACCGGCATGAGGTCAGGGAGGGGAGCGGAGATGGGGCAGGTCCTCCCACTCCTCCAGTCCCTGCCAGGCCCTCCCAACGTCATTGCATGCCCCCTCTCCCCGCCTCCCTGTCTGGGATCACTGAGTCCCACAATACAGTCGACTTGCCCCTGCATCCTTGGGGCATCCCTCCCACATCCTTTCCCCATCGCATTTGGACTCTTCCTTTCCACCCCAATTTTTGCCCAACTTGACATCCCCAAACCTTATGCCATTTCTCTTTTCTCCCCACCATTTGCCCACCTGCTGCTCCTGCTCTCTCACTGGGTTCTCCTCTCTACCAACACCCTTCCACAGTGGCCAGCCCTCTCCCTCCTCAGCACCTCCTCTCCCACCACTCTGCTCCAGCTGGGATCTTGCCCCACCTACCTGTTGCCCAGCACCCCCTTTCTCTTCCGGCCATTATCTCCTGGCAGTGTGTATGTGTGTGGGGTGGGGGAGGAAACCTCCCTCCCAAGCCCAAATCCTTCCCCGGCCTGAGGCCTTCTCTGGAACTCCTTGTCCCCACCCATCCCTCTTGCCTGGTCCTATTGCTCCCACCTCTGCCTCATCTCTTCTATCTTTTCTACTTGCCCTGTCCCTGTACTGCCTCTCCCCCTGTTCTGTTTAGTCCACTACCTGTTTTCAGCTTGGGACCACTGCCCCCTTTTCATTCTCTCACCTCAGCAAATTCTAGAGAAATGGCTTGGGTACCGGCCAATCAAGGGTTTGGCTGAGCACCAGGATGTAGAAGACTTGGGAAGGAGGTTGGGGTTCAGGGGAGACAGGGAAGAGGAGCCGAAAAATTAGGCAGGAGGTTTAGGAGAGAGGTTTAGGGATGGAGCCAGAGCTAGAGGCAGGAGGCAGATGTGGGGGTGGGCCTGTGAATAGCTGGGCTAAGTCAGTGGAAGGCTGAAAGGTGCGGCAGGGGAACAGAAGCAGGGGTAAGGAGAGCTGGGAGCTGGGAGAGGAAAGCACTTTGACCTCAGGCAGAGGCAAGATGACTGACACTAGAAGACAGGACAGCAGAAATACCCCTGTGTGGCCCCATTTTCCCTTCTGCTCACTGTCTTGACCAGGGGCTAAAGAGACTTTTGCCACAGAAGAGAAGTATCCAGGCTGAGGCATCCCTGCCCCAGGTTTCACAAGGAGAGTTCTTGCTACCCCACTACCAACCTCACCATTGGGGAATAGACTGGCCCAGTCATAGGTGATAGGTGAAAGGGACCTGAAGAAGCCTTTGTGTGTCTGAGTCTGTCACTTGGGTTGGAGCATAGGGGTCTGCACCCTAGATTGGATCCCCCTGGTTGCAGGGTGTGTTGATCCTGGGTCAAAGCACACTGGCACATGTGGGTGCCACATGCCCAGTCAGTGACCTCTGGCTGAGGGCAAAAGCTTGCACAGACCCTCGCATGGGTGTCCCCGTGTGTCTGTGTGTCTGTATGTGTGTGTGTCTGTTTTTTTCCTGGCTTTGATGGGGAGGATGAAGTCAGCATCTTGGACGGAACTGGGCTCAGCTTCCTTCCTCTGCCTTGGCCCAAAGCCTCCAGAGCCTGGAGTAGGTAACAATTTCCCTCTGATCTGGGGGGCTGGGGGCCAGGGGAGCACATGAAAGGGTGAGGGAGGGTCTGAAACAGGATTACTTGGGGAAAGCAGACTGCAGAGGATGGATTTTCCCTTATATCCCCAGGTTTCAGTAATTCTGTCCCATGGTCATAGCCACTGTTTGCCCTATGCATTAATCTTGGTCTTATTATTTACTAAGTATGGTCACCATGAGTATACTTGGCCCAAGGAGTGGCCAGGAGACCCTGGAAATGTGAGAGCTCAAAGAACGGCCACGGGGTGTTTTGGAAGCCCATGGCAAGGGGCAAAAGGGACACCAGAGTCTCAGAGAACAGAGGGGGATTGCACAGGGTTACAAGGCATCTGAGGAAGCCACTGGAAGCTCAACAGACAGAATTCCAGGTTTTGAAATCATCGTCTACAATTTGACTTAGCCCCTGGATTTAGGCTCTTGGAGGAGCTCTCATCTCACATATGTTTGCATCTTGTTGGGGAAGTACCAGACCTTGCACAGCACAGGTGCCTAATAAATGCTTGTCACTAAGGAATTGTGAGGGCAGCCCCCGTGGCGCAGCAGTTTGGCGCCACCTGCAGCCTGGGGTGTGATTCTGGAGACCCAGGATCGAGTCCCACATCAGGCTCCCTGCATGGAGCCTGCCTCTCTCTGTGTCTATGAATAAATAAATAAAATCTTAAAAAAAAAAAATAAAACCTTAAAAAAAAAAAACTAAGGAATTGTGAGAGGACTGGGTGCGAAGGATGGGGAAAGGGAGTCTGGTAGGAGCCCCAGGCGTGGAGGCAGGGAGGCCTAATTGTCAGAGCCAGGCGCCTTCACGAAGGAGGTGTTTCAGGCAGTGAGGAGAAAGGTCCGAGCTGTTGACAGCTGTCCACGTGCTCTGGCCGATCTCAGAATCCTCAGTCCAGGGTCTCGTCTCTGGGCTTCCATCTTTGCACGAACCTTCTTGTTCCTGTCCTGACCTCAGGAGGATGAGGTACAGAGGGAAGGCAAGGAGGGCAATCAAGGGCAAGACCCTGCAGGTGCAGACAGCGAGCGAGGAGAGGCCAGGGGCTGCGGGCCAAGGGAGCAGTCCTAGGGAGGGGGACAAGGCAGTTGTACTGGGCTTCCATTGACAAAACACTCTGCAGCACAGCGCAGGCCTTGGATTCATGTGGCCTTGTGGCTGAGGAAATGGAGGACGGCAGAGGTCAGGTGACCTGTCCACAGGACTTTGCCAGGGGTGAAAGTGGGCCTCCACCCGGGTTTTCCAATTCCCAAGCTTGTATTCTCTCCCCTCCCCCAGGAAGAGCCGTGGAAAGATAGAAGACTCAGGGCAGAAAATCTGGATTTTTGAAACTCTTTTCTGCATCCAGTTATTATACAGATTCAGTAAGAAAAAATCACCAAGTCTAAGCCAGGAGACTCAATGTTCCACTATTGAGGAGATGGTGGGGCAGGGGGCTCAGAGAGAAGAGACGGCCTGACACAGGACATGGGAAAGAACCAAGAGCCTGGAGCTGGGAAGGGGCAACAGAGCCACAGAAGGCAGGCTTTGGACCCTTAGGACCTCCTCTGCCGGGAGACACGGGTGTGGGGAGAAGGGAGGAGGGAGGACATTTCTATCTCGTGACAAAAGAAAGTCACACAATTGTTTTTGTTCTCTGCTCTGGGGCGGGTGGGCGCCTATATTTACCAGAGGGACTGAGGTTGCTGTGGCAACCACACATCTGGGCCTTGGAATCCAGATGTGCTGTATCCAGAAGCCATAGCAGAACGATGAGGCAAACATTAGGCTCTCCAGTCCTGGCCCCTACAGCTGGGAAGAGGACGGGGGATTGAAGAGGGGAAGGGTGGGGGAGGGCCAAAGCAGCAGTTGGGGAGAAGAGAAGAAGTGGGCAAAGGGGTGTGAAGAGAACTAGGGAGGGGGTGGCTTGAGGAGGGGAGAAGCCAGAGCACGGAGTCAGCAGTAGGAGGATGGAAGAACAGAAGGAACAGAAAAGAGTGAAGCAGCAGGGAGGAAGGGCAAAATACAAAAAGGAGTGAGGAAACAAGGAAGGAAGAATGGAGACTAGAGTCCAAAAGAAGAGGTGAGGTTGAATAGAGGAAGTGAGGACTCCTGGCTGGGTGAGGGCAAGGAGAGGCGGAGAGGAATCCAGAGCAAAGAGGCAGAGGCAATGGGTCAGGGATGATAAGAGGAACAAAGGCTGGATCCAGAGAAAGACTGGGTGAGCCTGGGGGTACAGGAGTGGACAGCAGCCCTGTGCTGAGGTGCCCTAGTGACCTGGGCTGCGCGTGGGTCTGGTGGGTGGCAGCCACAGCCAGAGACTCACCTGCCTTCCCCTTCCCAGCCCTCCCCCCTCCCTCCACACCCCTCCTGAGCCTTCTGCCACCCCAAAACTCAGCCAGCAGTCAGCCGACTGTGCCAGCTCACAGCAAAGTGCCAGGTGTCCCCTGCCACTCAGCCAGAGGTGCAGCAGGCCCCACCCCAGGGCCCCCAGTCCGAGATGCCAGCACTCGGGAACATCCCTGTGCTGCGGTCAGGCGCGATGTCACCATGGGATGATGGGATGATAGGACGGTGTGCACCCAGTTGGGGTAGGAGTAGAACAGAGGAGAAAGGGGCAATGTAAATGCAGAGACAGGTGTGAGGGACAAGGGACAGGTGTGCCTTTAGTGACATCATTCATCCTCACACCATCCCTGAGGAGTAGGCAGGAGTATTCCATGCTACTGATGAGGAAACTAAGGCCCAGACTGTGTAAGTTACATATCAAGGACATCCATGGATGAAAGGTAAAGCAGGGAATCAAATTCAGGCAATCTGCTTCCCAAATCCCTGTCCTTGCACTCACTGCCTGGATGAGGCTCAAGGGACGCAAGGACAGGAAGGCCCAGAAGCCAGGGCTGGGCTCCTCCAGAGGGAGGAGGCGCCTAGTTCCTGGGAGCCCTAGTTCCAGGTTGCCATAGTTACTCAGTGTTTTCGCCCCAAACACAGTAATGGGAAGTGGGGGAGCCTGGCTGGACACGTGAGTTTCTCCCCTCCTCCTTTAGGCCTGGGCTCAAGGCCTGGGCGGCCCCTGTCATCTGGGCATTGAGCCCAGGCCCAGCCCACACCCTCTAGCTGACCCAGGACACTCCTGCAGGGCCAGGCCAGAGGTGCTGCTGGACAGAAGCCACTGACAGGATCCCCCCAGGTGGAGTGAGATTTGGCCCCTCAACCTCTGTCCTATTCCCCTTCCTCCTAATTAGAACCACAGCCTTTCCTGCCAGATCCGTTCTCATCCTTTTCTTTCAACTAGGCTCTCAAGTCTCAGTGTCCTCCAGTTTGGGGCTGAGAAGATGTTCCTCAACATCCCCCTTCCCTCCAAACACCACCCCCATCTCCAGTGTGGCCCCTCCTTTCTGGCTTGCAGCCCTCTGGCCCCAGCTCTGCTGTTTGTTCAAGCTGCTCGTCCTGGAAATCAAGGGGAGGGAGGGAGAACCTGCTAGAATGCAGGGGGCCCAGGGAGGCTCCTCACCCCACAGGGTGTGGGGCCCCCTGTCCTTCCTGTTTACTCAGACACATTCCAGGGATCTGTATCCTCAAGGCTGTCATGCCATGAGACATCTCACCCTCATCCCCTTGCTAGACAGACATACCCCAGTGTTGTAGGGGTGGGGACAAGGGGATGACATGAGGTCTGGGATCCCATACCCACTCCACCCCTGAGTCGGCTACGTCTTCAGTGCTTGATTCTCTGATGTACTGGCCCTACAGAAGCCAATCTCCCCCAAATTCTCCATCATGAGCCAGGAAGGCAGCCACCATTCCTTCAACTCCCTCCAAGTTGTTTATTTAATAATAAAAAAGAAGATCGTACATATACATAAACCTGATCTCCCACCACCACCCATCCTTCACTCCCAGTAACTAGCTCCAAAATGTAAAAATGTCCCTTGTCCCTCCTGGGGACTAAATTCCCACCTCCACTCCCACCCCTCAAATAGAGAAACAAAAGAATATAGAGTGTGTAGGAGTCCACCCACCCCAAAACTTCATCTTACTCAATACCCTCGAAGAAAGAAGCAGGAATTAGGGGTTCAGAGAAATTAGAGGAGTCTATATTCCAAAAAGGGGTAAGAAGAGAGGTGAACTGCCTCATCTCCAAATAAGTGCTTAACTCCACACCCTGTCTTCCCTTTACCAATTGCCCCAAGCCCAGGGATCTGAGAACTTAGGAAAGCCACACTGGGTTGCGCCACCCACCCCCCCAACCAGCTCTAAGTCAGTGTAAGTTGCAGAGGTCAGGGGTGATTGAGGTAGAAGGGCTGGTGGGAGGCCTGGTGGGCCTGGCCAGCTGCAGAAGCTGGCAAGGGGCCACCTGTAGCATTGCCCGGGGTCGAGGACGGCTGTTTTCGGAGCGAGGGGGGCACTGTGGAGGTCTTGATGTGAATCACCCTGGTGTCCATGACCTCACATTCGATCTGCATCATCTCCTCATAGTCCCCTGGGGCCCCCTGGCCTGACAGGGTCTCTGTGAGAAGGAGAGAGTTAAAGAAGAGCAGAAGGGCAGGCAAACAGAGGAGAAGGGTAGAGGCAGACAGGGATGGAGGGGCAATGGTGAGGAGGCAGATCCACATCCGGAGGTCAATGAGACGGCAGGGATGGAGTTGGTACAGGGAGAGGAGAGGGATGAGAAAAGAAGATGACGTGGATAAATCACAGAGAACACATATGAGGGAGATCGTAGGGGAGAGGACATCAAGAGAAAACAGGAGGTGAGAATCTGGCAGTTCCCAGCCCACCTCCTCTGCCCACACCTACTCAAGGCCCTCACCAACAGATGGCCTACACTCTTGCCTCCTGCACTCTGTCTTCCTCTCCACCCATTTCCCCGCTTCTCATCCAGGAGTGTAGCCTCTCTTTGAAATGGCCCACTCCTCTCTCCATTTCCCCCTTAGCAACTCATGCTGGACCTTCCTAGCAGAACCTTTCACCTCCTCAATTTCAGCCCTCCCCAGCCCTGGCAAGGAGAGAATTACCATTGGGAGCCATGGCAGGCATCACCAGGGACATCTTGGGCCGAGACGTCTTATTGTGGCTGATGGCAGGAAGCAGCAAGTGGTCCTGGGAGACAGAAGGGCCAGGCCAGGAGGCTGGAGGCAAAGATGTGGACAGGTTCCTCCATCCTACTCTAGAGCCTCAGCCTCAAGATAGACTTCTGGAGAACCCAGGGTGACAGGGATGGGGCAGGGGAGGAACTCACCCTTCGGAAAGAGACAACATAAAAGGTGTCCTCTCGTCGGTCAATTGCATCCAGGAACTCTGGCTGTGAACGGTCTGGGTGGCGATACAGCTGCAGTTGGCCCACAAAGTCCCTAGCCAAGTGGAGAAACAGGATTTGGGAGGAACTAAGCCCAATGCTCAGGTCCCACTGGGGAAGGTGGGAGAGGATGAGGGAAAAAAGGAAAAGAGACCCCAACGGATGAGGAAGGCACAATGCCACTGATGGCAATGATAATGGGCACAGGACAGATTCTGGGGGTTTAGCTTTTTTTTTTTTTTGGTTTAGCTCTTGAGAGTGAAACCTCCCTTAATAACAGATAAGCACCCCCATAGACTCACCTCTCTGGGGGCACCAGGGGCTGGGTGGGGACTGCCTTAACTGGAGGGGACTTCTTCCGTAGCTGAGACTTCTGGAAGGAGAAGTATCTAAGGATGTGAAGAGGGTGAAGGCAAAGGGAAAGAGAGACGGCCCCTGGAAGCTGATGTCACCTCACCCCTCCACTCACCCCAAAGGATCCCTCAAACCTCCACAATGAGATGCTAACTCAAAATCCCTAAGACATTTAGTCTTCCAGTGGGCCTTCCTGGAACCAGCCCTAGCCCCTCCTACCTGTCTCTCCTGGGCCCTCTGGGGGATCTTCCGCCGTCCTCTCTGGTGGCGCTGGACCCAGCCACTCAGCTCATCAGCAAGCCTAGGGAAGCAGAGGCCAAGGCTCCCATCTTCCCTGCCTGCAAGCAGCAGGAAGAGGAGAGGGCAGGGAGAGCTGGTGCTTTAGCACAGCAGGACAGCCAGGCGAGAGAGGATGTGCCCCAGCTGGCAACCGCACCTCAGAGACTCGGTCCGGTTGACGTGCCGACAGTCAGAGGAGAGGAAGAGCTGGTCCAGGTCTCTCAGGAGCAGCTCCTTGGCACCCCCGGGGAAGGCTGTCAGGTTCCTGGAGTGAGGCAGGAAGGGGGAAATGACCAGAGGCTGACCAGCACCCCTTGACCAGCAGAACAGGCAATGATGGCAAGAGAACTCTGGTTCCCCTCAAAAAGAAAAGATAACTTTTGGGGAGAAGATACACTTGGCAAAGTGTACTTCTCAAAAGGGAGAGGGCCCTCTCCTCACCTGAAACCTGGTCGGCCTGGTGGGCTGGGATGGAGTTCCTCAGGGCCCAGGGAAGAACCCCTAAGGGGTTCCACTCCCTCAACTGGCTCTTGTGTTGAGAACTCTAGCAAGTGTCTCCGGGGCTGAGGTTCCTCTCTGCTCATCCGAGGAGACAGAGGAGCTGGAGGAGGCTCACTGATGCTGGGGATAAGAAGGACGGAGAGTGAGGGGTTCTGGCTTTATCAAGGGGCCCGCTTAAGATCCTGGGCTCTGCAGACATCCCATGTGGGTTCCAGTCTACTCCACAAGAGTGAATCTCTTCACATGTAAGATGGGAATGAGAACTATCCCTACCCCCTAAAGCCAGGAAGCATGAGAACTCGGTAAGCTCTTTAAAAGTGACTATTTTCACCAATATTATTAGCACTATCTGCTCCAGGTGAGGACCTACCACTTGAGAAAAATGATGGAATGAGAAGGGACTGGCTGGATGCATCACTGGTGCTGAGGACACCAGCACTGTCTGTGTGTAAGCAGGATGAAAGGTGCTATGCCAATGCATGCCGGCAGGCAGTGGTGAGGGTGGCCTTCACCCTGAAGCTTGGGGGGGGGGGGGGTGTCTCACCTGACAGGTCCAAAGTTGAAGGCAATGAAGAGAAGGAAGACCATGATGCAGACCACCTTCCTGTTTCCAGAACCTAACTTGAGCTCGCTGTTCTAAGGTGCAGAGTAAGGGCAGAGAGAGAAAGAGAGAGGCATAAATCAGCCCAAATGAGCAGGTATTCCCACTGGCCCCCCAAGGTTGACAGGTCTTACCTCTGCCAGCAGGGCCTCCAGTCGCCGCCGGAGGGCAGCATTCTCCCGGCGGAGCTGCTGGTTGTCCGCCAACACCGCCTGCAGCCGGGCCTCCAGCCCCTGCAAATACTCTTTCTTCTTCCTCCTGGACTGGCAGGCTGACTCCCGGTTCTTGATCATTCGCTGCTGCCGCTTCAGCAGCTTTGCCTAGGGTACCCAGACGGTCAGACGGTCGAACAGTTGAAGAAAGGAACGACAGATGGGTGGGAGAGGGGAACTATATCTCCCAACTTCAGGGACTGATCAGCCACTGCTCACACTGGCCACTCTCCTGCCTTCCTGTCCTCTACCTACTTGGCTGGAGAAGGGCCATCCCTCTCTTCTTTTCAAGGAAGAGCCCTTCTCTCACCACTCCATCTTTCCTGTTCCTCAGAGCTGGGAGAAGTCAGACTGTAGGAAGAACTTCCTCCATCCTAGCTCCTGGTGGAAACTCCGTTCCTTTCCCTGGTTGGGGGGAGGGGTGTCTTCCTTCCTCTCAATTCTTTTTAAGGGCCTACAGCTTAACTTTGCTATAATTAAAGAACACTTTACCTGGTTTTCTGTTAGGAGCCTCCCTCTACTAACTACCTCTACTAACTACTAACTCCCTCTACTAACTCCCTCTACTAACTCCCTCTACTAACTCCCTCTACTAACTACTAACTCCCTCTACTAACTACCGCCACGTCACAACCACTGCCTTAGATTTACTGACACCATTCCATTTCTCTGCCTGCAGTGATAGCAAAACTAAGTAAGGATCCTAAAATTATACAGATTTGATGTTGACATGCAAATATAAGCTGTTATCCACTTGACCTTCAGGATTGTATGTGTTCACTTCCTCACTTTTTGTTCCTTCCTCAATCCACAATTCTCTTTCCCAGGACAGACTTCCCTCCTCCCTTCCTATTACTAGCCTTAGCCCCCTCCTCCCCAATACTTACATCCACTTCAGGTGGGCAGGAGTTCCCAGGCATAGGAGCTGGAACAATGCTCTTCCTCTCAGGCCTTGGAGCTGGGGGGGCTGGCCCCTCAGGCTGGACCCGAATAGCACCTTGGATGAGGACAACTGGGGACACTGGGGCAAATGAATAGGGGGAAGTGAGACCTGTAGGTCAGGTGGAGTTATAGTATCCACACCCCCACCTGAGCACCCAAAGGTTGGGAGCCTCAATGGCTATGAGCTCGCCAAGAAAGTCAATCCAGCCCGGCTCCTTCTCTCCTTCTTCAGTACCTGGGGGTGGCTGGACAAGGGGTTGCAACAGAATGGTGGTGCTGGGGGGCACAGCTCTGGGTGGCATTGGGACGGTGGTTATCACCACAGGTTTGGGCTGCAAGGGTGGCTTCCGGGTAGGCAGGGCTTTGCCTGATGGAAGAGGAAAGAAAGGAAGGAAGGAATGTCAGACTCAAGGCATCTTGCCAGGGATCCCAAGGTGTCAGGAGGCCCTATTACCTAAGGAGCCATCGGAGGATGGGCCCATGCTGATCTGGACACCTCCAAGTGGGGGGCCTAGGACATCCCGCAGGAGACACCCTTGAGGTGACAGTGACTCCGTCTTCACTTCCAGTACCTCCTCTCCTATAAAAGCCTGTGTTGGGCATTCCAGAAGATATGTGAGTCAGGAGGAATGTCAAGGAGAAGGAGCTGAAAAAGAATGCTTTCATACTTCTGAGAGTCAGAAGGAACTCACCAGAATGTGAGACAGAAAAAACAGTTGATGCTCACCTGATTGGGGGACTCTGCTGAAAGCAGGGAAGCCTCAGAGTTGATGGAGGAGGATGGAGAGACAGGTTCTATCTTGGTCTGGATATCTATGGGATGATAGGAGACAAAATGCTGGATATCAGATAAACACTACAGAAGAGAATTAAGAGAGGGGATAGAAGACATGGTCCTTTCTCTTTTGTACCAGAAAAATAAAGCTGGCCATAGGCATGCAATCCAGAAGGAGCTAGAGCCATGGGCTGCTGACTGGTTGGCTCTCTTCTCACCTTCTGACCCAGGACTTTCCCATCTTTTTCCCTGGCTCCTAAAGCCATCATGAGTCTTTATGCTGACAACAGCTAAGTCTGCATTTCTACCCTTGACTGCTCCCCTATGTTCTGATTCCCACTCCCGAGATGCCTGCTGATCATTTCCTTTCTCATGCCCCACCTCGGGGCTCACTGCCTGTCCCCTCACACAAATTCCCTTTCTACTCTGTCAGCCTCCCAGGCCCCAAATTGCAAAGACTCAGTCCTCTGAGCCTTCCTGGCCTCTGTTAAATCCACCTGTGAGGCACAGTGATCACCCCACATGGGCAAAATAAAACTCATCCAAGGGCCAGATTCAGCTCCAAGGTCAACAGTCTGCCACTACCTTTGGTCCATACCACTCATTTAGATTCTTAATTATATAATTCCTAAGACTGCTATATTAAAATTTCAACTTCCATTTGTGAATAGTTAGCACAAGCATATGATATAAAACCCCAAAGGACCAAGGGTAATTCAGTGAAGCAGATCTTCTTCCCTTCCTTGTCCACCAGCCACCCAGATCCCTCCTCAGAGGTGACCACTATTTGATTATTAAGCATGTGTTATGACCCTCATGAGACTCTCCAAAAGCAAGGATTATGTCTGATGCTTCCTGTCTATCAAACTGGTGGGTGAAGCACAGGCCCTCAAGAGACCTAATTTGTTTAGCGGAGAATCTGACTCCTTAAAGTCACCAACAATCAATTTGCTGTGAAAAGGTTTTCAATCCTCATCTTGTTTATTCTCTTTGTAACTTTTAATAATGCGTGGATATGGTCTGTTTGTCTCTCTGGGCCCACTCTGTATCCTTCCCAGCATTGCTCTGAGGCCAGGGAGGAAAACATGAATGGACTGAATCACTGGGCTCCCTTGCCCTACAGCTTCTGGTTGGAGTTCAACCAAAGAGAGGCAGTGACAGGAAACCCTGAAGCCACTTTGCAATCCACACTCAACATTTCCAGCACTGAATTCATCATCGTCCCTGACTGGGGAGCTCCTGCTCTTACCATACCTATCTGCCCTAGCAAGAAACCCAGGCATCTTCTTCAAATCCTATGCAAGAAGTCACTGCAATTCATCCATTCTACTTTACTCTTTCTGTTTCTTTTCGGCATCCACATATCCTACTTGATTAAATGCATTCAGTCCTGCCTTTCCATGTTCCATTCCCTCTACTTGCCACCAGAGTCACCTTTCTAATCACATTGCTCTCCTGCTTGATTCTTCAGAGGCTCCCAACTGTCCACAGGATAAAAGCTAAGAGTCCCTTAGCAGGGTTCCCACCTGGCCCTGCAGCCTCTGCAACTTCTTGCCATTTCCCACTCCCTCCCCACATCCACTCTCACAAGATCCAAGTTCCCTAGATACACACACACAACACACACACACACACACACACACACACACACACACACACACACACCAATCCCCATATTCATCTATTCATCTTCTGGCTAATTTCTATATGTCTTTCAAAACTCGGCTCAGGAAACCCTGCTTCCAGAAACACATCCCTGATCCAGCCCCCATCAGGTGAGCTGCCCCTTATGAGCTTTCATGGCACCCTGTGATGTCTATCCTGGAATTCCCACACCTTCAGCAACTGGCATGTGTCTTTTCCCTCCCACCACACTATAGGATTCTTGGGTCAGTGTGGTGCTCATATCTTTGTCTTTGCACCCCCAGCACCCTGTCCAGTATGTGGCATGGAGTAGGTGCTCAGTAAATGTTTACTGTAGGGACACCTGGGTGGCTCAGCCGTTAAGCATCTGCCTTTGGCTCAGGGCGTGATCCCGGGTCCTTGGATGGAGTCCCACATTGGGCTCCCTGCAGGGAGCCTGCTTCTCCCTCTGCCTATGTCTCTGCCTCTCTCTGTGTCTCTCATGAATAAATAAAAATCTTTTTAAAAAATGTTTACGTGTAAATTGGTAAGAGGAAATGAACTTGGTAACACTTAAAAGTAGCACAAATAATGTTCATTGTAGAACCTAAGAGTTGGGTATATGGTATTTCAGCTCTTTTGTAAGCTTGAAAAACTTTATAATAAAACACCAGGGGAAAAAATAACGTAAAATTCCCTAATCTATCCATACTTAAAAAAAAAAAAAAAATGCAAAGCAACAGGAAGTTAAATCACACAATAGGATACTAGGGATGAGAAAAAGAAAGGAAAACTATTCCCATCTCTTCAGTGCAGTTTTTGCTGTGGTTTCCTAAAACTCTCCCTCCCCTTCTTGGCCTTTGGTCATCTATCGTTTCCTCTCCCCGCCTTTTCCTCTGTGTCCTGCACCCTCCCCCCCCCCCCACACACACTCTCTCTCTCTCTCTCTCTCTCTCTCTCTGCCTTGGGAAAGCCTGGGGGGGGTGGTAGGCTGTTATTACCTGAGGGGTCATCAGAGGTGGGACCCACATTGATCTGCACGGTTTCAAATGGGGATGTTGGATCATCTCCTAGGAGGCAGAGTGGGGGTGCCAAGGATTCTGTCTTCACAACTAGCACCTCCCCTACACCAAGGGCCTAGGTGAGAGTGAGAGGGAAGGAGACAAAGAAGAAAACAAGAGTTGAGAGCAAGACCAAGAACAAAAGCTTCACAGCTTACTAATTATTTGACATTCTGCTTTGAATGGTGCTGAGCATCTCCCTGAGCTGTCTCTGGTCCCTTGTTTTCTCTATTTTATTCTGGGATGGTCGATGAAGTCTCATTATTTCAAATATCGTCTTAAAGTGAACAACTTGGGCAAGAGCAATTCTAGACTTCTCAGCAGTTAACAACTCTCTTCTTCCCAGCCCCACCACGGCTGGCACATACCGCCCTTCAGCTCAGGGTGTGATCCTGGAGACCCGGAATTGAGTCCCACATCGGGCTCCCTGCATGGAGCCTGCTTCTCCCTCTGCCTGTGTCTCTGTCTCTCTCTCTGAGTCTCTCATGAGTAAATAAATACAATTTTTAAAAAATAAATAAAAAGACTCCATCTTCACCTCTAGACAACCACTGCAGAGACATGTAAAAGAAAGACATTAAAGAAATCTGAAGGCACCACCACTACTCCATGACCTGTAGCACGCAAAATAGTCTCTCAGCACCTATGGGGCAAAGGGAATGGAACACAGTCTCTGCCACAAACAGGAGAAGGTGTCAGATGGCTCTCACCTGGCTGGAGGGCTCAGTGGAAAGATGGGATGATTCGGAGCTGAGGGAGGAAGAGGAGCAGGGGGAGGATGGCTCAGACTTCACCTGAAGATCTGGAAGAAAAATTGGGGAATAAACAGGAAGCAGAGTCTGAGGAGTCCAAAAAGTGTCCAAAGACAAGGCGGTGAGGATCCCCTCCATCAGGGCAAAGGGGAACACATATAAGGGCCCTAAGGAGAGAGGAGTGCACAGGACTTATGAAGAGGAGGTGTGAGGATACAGGAGTCCCGCGGTTCCTGGGAAACAGTGGAAAGCGAGGGTTTTGGAAGGATGAGCGAGTCACAGAGGATATCTTACCTGGGAAGATAGGCAGGGGGTCCCAGGGCGGTTCAGGGGGACTGACATCCATCCCCACGTCCAGGGAGCTGCTGCCAAACTGAATAAAGGGGAGCATTAAACGGCAGGAATGTGAAGAAGGCAATGGCTCCAAGAGCTCCGGCCTGGGGCCGAGTCCTGGTTCGGGGGCAATCCCACCCGCCAAAGGTTAGAAAGACAAGGATGGGGGCGCGATACCGGGACATCCTGCTCTGGGCAACGGAAGAGCTGCGTCTGCTCCTCCGCCACATCATCCAGGCCGGTGTACAAGGTGCTGTCTGCGAGAGACACAGAGCGTCAGGGTCGCCCGGTGGCCCAGGCTGCGGAGCTGCGGAGCCGCACAGCCCCGGGCTAGTCCCCCATTGGCTCGGCTCAGCCAGACCTACCGCCCGCCCACTTGAAACCTGATGCCGCCAAGGAACTTGTCCCTCCTTCCCCCACCCCGAACACCTCGACTTTCTGCAGGGAACAGAGGTCGCCCCAACTCCCGCATCCCCCCAGAGCACGACGGGCCCCCGCTCCGCCCTCCGGCGGGTGATGGAGTCTGTGTTCGCCCGGCCCTCTTCCGTAGACCTCCGCTTCCTCCCTGCGTGCCTCGGGAACACGGCATGACACAACCCCCCTCCCTCCCCGAGGCCTCACTCCGCAGACCCCAGTCCTCTGGGCTCAGCAAGTTGTCCGTGAAAAAACGTGTTGGGTCCGCGATCTCGCTGAGGAGCATCAGTTCCGCCATCTTTCCCTCCCGCCCCCCGACCATGAGACGGGTCCCAAGGCCCGCCTCTCCCCATCACCGACTAATCAGTCGACTCTTAAAAAAAAAAAAAAAGGCGATGTCCCGGAAGCTCTACCGGCCAGTAAGAGAGCAGGGTGCTGAGTAGAGGAGGTGGCTGGCCAGGCCGGGCCAATGGGAGCGCGGCGGGAGGACGACGCTCCCACGCACAGGGGCCCACGCGGCGTGCGCATGCGCCAAGCGGGAGCCTCGGCGAGAGTGCCTGGAGGATGTAGTTCCCAGGGCTTAAAGGCCTGCCACCTCCCCCGGTCCTGGAGAAGATATGGATAAACGCCCCAAAATGTGGTACACGTACTCATAGGACTCCCCCCACTTTTTAAACATGGCTTGTAATGGTAAAAGAGGGAAAGAGGCGCCCTGAGACCACTGCTACCTCTCCAGGAAGGCAAACGTTGGGAATGGGCCACGAGCTGAAACCCCCCCTCTGGGTCTCCTCAAAATCTCACAGCATAAACCACAATTCACAGGTGCCTGTCACTTTTAAGATTTAACTTTTAATCAGCCAAACATCTTGCGCAGACCCTGCGCCAGCCCTGCATCTCGTTTCTTCCCCTGAATGATCACTTTTCCCAGCTCCTCCTGGGCTGCGCGGTTTTTGGGGTCTACCGCCAACACCTTCCTGAGGTCAGCAGTTGCTTTGTCAAGGTTCCCAAGGGCAGCCTGGGCAACCCCTCTTCGGTACAAGGCCTTTAAGTGGTCAGGCTCCCGCTCCAGCACTCGGTCACAGCTCTGGGCAGCCAGCTGGGGCTGCCCTAGTAGCAACTGACAGGCAGCCAGGTTGGCGTGTAGAACAGTTCGTTCTGGAGGGCCAGGTGGGGGTAAAGTCAGCAGCAGCCGAAGAGCCCGTCCATAGCATCTGGCAGCCCCTTCAGGGTTCCCAGCTCTAAATAATTCTGTGCCCCTCGTGCGTTCTTTCTTGGCCAGGGCTTCCTTTTCACTGGCCTCCAGCTCCCAGGAGTCCCTGCCCTGCGTGAAGGAGGCCAGTTTGAGCCTGAATGGAGATTCAGGGTGCTCGGAGATCTGAAGCTGTGCCTCCTCACCTTGACGCATGGACTCCAAGCATTTCTCTATGAGCTCCCCCCAAGTCCCTTCCCTCCACGGTCCTAACCCCATGGTTATCTCTGTCCAGCCCTCTGGCAGGCCTGACCCAAAAGGAAACCCAAAAGCCAGTACCCGGCAGCAGGAGCCTAGCTTGGGTTTGTCCAAGCCATGGCCGCGGATTATGATCTTCTTAACAAAGCTTCCGTCGGGACAGTACCAGAGATCAGAAGCTGGAAGGGGCTCTGGCATCTCCCTGGTTGATCCAGGAGACTTCACTGAGTCTCCTTGAAGTCCAGCAGCCAGTTTTTCAGTCTCTTGAGGTTTCTCTAGAACTCGGCTGGCCAGAGCTGAGCTCACTCTCAGCTCGAGGATTTCAGTAGGACAGTCTTGGGGCTGCTGCCTAATCTCGGTGGTTGACTTAAGGTTTTCATGGGGGTTCTCTTCCCGTCGTTGTTGCGGTTGAGAGGTGTCCTTGTCTCCTATTAGACTGGCCGGTAGCGTCTCCATTTGGTTGACCGGTTCCTTCCACCAGTGAGTGAACGGTGTTGGTCGGGGTGGGATGGATCAATTTCAGGTCAGCACCTGAAAAGAAAACCCAGAAATGCTAATGGCAGGATTATTTCAATTCCCTTTTCGTCGTCTCCCGTCCTTCGGGGACCCAGGACCCCCCAGTCCTCAAAGTCGTTTTTGTGTTGTTGTTTTTTTTTTTTCCTTCAAAGATCTCTGTCCGGCTGGAGCGTCCAGTCCCCCGAAGAGCTACTGTAGACCTCCTCCAGAACTACACATTCCACAAACCCCTGCGGTTCGGGTCACCGCCCAGCTACGGACACCCGGCAGAGCCAAAAACTACCTGGGCGGCCGGAACGCCTGGCCTGGTAGCAAGAGCCAGACCATTTGAATCACGTCTTCTTTCGGAGCCAAGTGCTTTGAGTACTATCCTGGGAGTCTTGCTCCAGGCGGAGAGGACGGTCGAGGGCCAGGAGCACCTGGGGACAAGGACAGCTAGCGCTGGAGCCCGCCAGGCTGCGAGTCGAATCATATTCCCGGCAGCCAATCCGGAGGACTGAGAGGCCTGGTGGGCCCGCCTTTTGGACGTGACGTCATTTCCCCAGCAACCGGAAGCTCCAGGCCTTAGCAACCGATCTTGGCCGAATCAAACCGAGCTCGGCTAGGTCCGACTGGCCCGATTGTTGAGACTGGAAGCCTGAAGACTGGGCAACTGGGGTCCCTAGGGGGAGTGAGGGAACGCGGAGCTGGTGGTGAAGGAGAGCGGTAGCAGTCCTTTTGTCTGGGGCCTCAGGCCCACCTGTGCTGTTCTCCTTCCTCCCGGTGTTCGAGCTCCGAGCCAGAGCCGCGCAGCCCAATGCGTCACCCGTTCAGCGCAAGGTGCTGCAAGAGAAATCCTCAAGCTTCTTTCCTCCAACTGCCTATCTTCCTTTGTGGGGTCACCTGAAGCTTCTCTTCCCTCGGACTCATTCATTGCCTTTCAAGTCTTTTTCCTCGGAAATATTAGTGCTTTTCAAATCTTCTTGTGCATGCATATCACCGGGGGAACCTGTTAAATCTCAGGATTTGATTTAGGAAGGATGGGGTGGGGCCTATGATTCTGCATTTCATTTCTCCTTTTCTTTTCTTTTTCAAGATTTTATTTATTCATGACAGACACACACAGAGAGGCAGACATACAGGCAGAAGGAGAAGCAGGCTCCTCGCAGGGAACCCGGGACCCAGATCACGCCCTGAGCAGAAACCAGACCCCAACCACTGAGCCACCCAGGCGCCCCTCTTTTTTTCTTTTTTTTTTTTTCTTTTTTAAAACGATTGTATTTATTTGAGAGAGAAAGAGCACAAGCAGGAGGAGGGGCGGAAGGAGGGAGAGAAGCAGGCTCCCCTTTGAGCAGGGAGCCGGACTTAGGGCTCCATCCCAGGACCCTGAGATGGCCCGAGCCAAAGGCAGATGCTTGCTTAATGGACTGAGCCACCCAGGCGCCCCTTTCTTTTTTCTTTTCTTCTTTCTTTCGTAAACTAAAGTCTACTTTATTCAGATTTCTTACTTTTTGCCCAGTGACTTTTTTCTGTCCCAGGATCTTACCCAGGATACCACGTGCCATTTAACCATGTTTCCTTAGCTCCTCTTGGCTTTGAGTTTTCTTTGCCCTATTTTTCACCCTGTTTTGAACTACTTTTCAAGAGATGCTCTTTAACTCAAAACAATTTGGGGGGGGGGGGGCGTTGGGGGACTCCTGGGTGGCTCAGTGGTTGAGCATCTGCCTTTGGCTCAGGGCGTGATCCCAGGTCCTGGGATCAAGTTCTGCATCTGGCTCCCCAAAGGGAGCCTGCTTCCCTCTCTGCCTAAGTCTCTGCCTTTCTCTGTGTGTCTCTCATAAATAAGTAAATAAAATCTAAAGAAAAAACCCAACAATTAAAAAAATATTTAAATTCAATTTAGTTAACAGTTACATTAGTATTATTGTTCAAGGGTAGAATTGATTGATGCATCAGTTGCATATAACACCCAGTGCTCATGACATCATGTGCCCTCCTTAATGCCCATCACCCAGTTACCCCATCCGCCACCTACCTCCCCTCCAGCAATACTCAGTTAAGAATCTCTTATGGTTTGCCTCCTTTGTTTTCTTTTCTTTTCTTTTTTTTTTTCTAAGATTTTATTTATTTATTCATGAGAGACAGAGAGAGAGGCAGAGACACAGGCAGAGGGAGAAGCAGGCTTCATGCAGGGAGCCCGATGTGGGACTTGATTCCGGGACCCCAGGATCAGGCCCTGGGCCAAAGGCAGATGCTCAACCACTGAGACACCCAGGGATCCCTCTTCTGCCCATTTCTTGACTGGATTATTTGTTCTATGTGTGTTGAGTTTGATAAGTTCTTTATAGATCTTGGACACTAGCCCTTTATGTGATAAGACATTTGCAAATATCTTCTCCCATTCTGTTGTCTTAGTTTTGTCAACTGTTTCCTTTGCTGTGCAAGAGCTTTTTATTTTGATGAAGCCCCAATCATTCATTTTTGCTGATTCTGTATTTCTAACAAGCTCTTGGGTGGTGATGCTGCCGATTCATGAACCACGCTTTGAATAGTATGATTCTAGAATACCTGTGCCCCTTCAGTTTGTACTATATTTTGCCTCTATAACTGGTTAAACCTGTTCCATTGGGTGTGTCAGTGGAAAACTGGTCCTGCTCCTCCTAATAAAAGATGTAGGTTCCTTTTATTATTCAACCTTGCTTGACCAGCTCTGAGCATGGGCAGGGCCACCACAGCTCTTCAGGGAAGGAGAATTCAGTTCTCAGTACCTCATTTTGGCTCCTTCCTCAGTTTGCTCTCTAATAACCTGCCATTGTGCCTCTGACTATAAGGACCATCCCAGGACAGCCAGAAGGAGAGATAGTTTCATCAGTAGGCACAGAATTGTGTCAAAACACTTCTCTCTCTGTTTTGTATTGAGACTCAAGTCACTAACCTAGACTTCTCAAGTTTTATTTCTGGGTTCTGTGTCAGAATAACCTTAATCCACTGCCACCTCTTCCCCTATGGCTAAATATTCTGATTTCCTGTTGAAAATTAATCCACCTTTTCTCCCTCCCTTTTCCTCTTTCTAATTTCAAGGATTTTTGGAAAAGGCAGGACATCTAGAATGAGTCACGAAAAGTTTGATTACACCGTAATCCCTGGACAAAGTTGGCTGATTTGTATTGTGTGCCTTAACTGAGAGGGCCACTCTGATGACCCTTCAAAGATCAACTTCTCTCAATTAAAAGAAACTGTAGTGTGCTACAAATGTATTGTTTTGTAATGTTCTCTTATTTTCTGTGTCGATTTCAGTTCTGACGGACTCTACAAGGCAGAGGCCTTGTCTCTATTTCTTTTGTGTCATCTCCTTCATTCATTCATTCATTCAACAAGTACTTATGAGCACCTGCTATGTTCCAGGCAGCATGCTAGGAAATGGGGATACATAAATGAATGAGACTGACATAGTCTCTGCTTTCATGGAACTTCTAGTCTGGCCAAGGGAATACTAATTACAGTGGCATGAAGAAGGGTGAGATGCTATGAGAGTGGATGAAGGATTAGGAGACATTTTTGCTGCCAAAGAATGAATCAGAACTGAATCTCAATTCTATATAGACCCCATAGAAAACTATTCAATTAAGTGGTTGACTTTGTCTCTTCAGGTGATCCCTTGTCACCACTGTGACTATAAAAATACACATCAGGGGATCCCTGGGTGGCGCAGTGGTTTAGCTCCTGCCTTTGGCCCAGGGCGTGATCCTGGAGACCCAGGATCGAATCCCACGTCGGGCTCCCGGTGCATGGAGCCTGCTTCTCTCTCTGCCTGTGTCTCTGCCTCTCTCTCTCTCTCTCTCTCTCTCTCTCTGTGTAACTATCATAAATAAATTAAAAAAAAAAAATACACATCAGGCTCCCCGCATGGAACCTGCTTCTCCCCCCTCCTGTGTCTCTGCCTCTCTCTCTCTATGTCTATCATGAATAAACAAACAAATAAATAAATAAATAAAAAGGGGGATCCCTGGGTGGCTTAGCGGTTTAGCGCCTGCCTTTGGCCCAGGGCGCGATCCTGGAGTCCGGGGATCAAGTCTCACGTGGGGCTCCCAGCATGGAGCCTGCTTCTCCCTCCTCCTGTGTCTCTGCCTCTCTCTCTCTACGTCTATCATGAATAAATAAATAATTAATTTTTTAAAAAAATTAGAAAAAAAACCATACAAACATAAGCACATAAACTCCTAAAAAAATCCAAATTATCCAAAATGAAAATATTTCTATTTTTTAAATAAAATTTGAACTTCATCAAAATGAAAATACAGATTTTAAGTTTTATGAAAGAGGGCTCAGAATCCTCAGAGGAGAAATCCATGAATCTTTTGCTTCCCCCAGATCTCAGCTTGAAGAGTAGGAAAGGACCAAGATACGAAGACAAAGAAATGGGGAAGAGCATAGGTTCTTCCACAAAATGTTGCTGCATGAATATTAACTGATTCACCTCTTGCTCTCTTCTGGTTCCTTGCCCTGGAAGCCTCGTTATGCTGGGATTTAGCTCTCTAGGGATAGTCACCAAGGAGTCAGGAAGAAGCAGAGAAATAAACTGGGAGGATTATATCCCCAGGCCTAACTAGGGAACCTGGGATCTGAGAAGGACACAAAAAGAGGATGACAAGTGAAAATTTGCTTACCTATTGGAGTAGAAGCTTGGACTGCTGAGTGAGGAAGGAGCAATGTTTCTCTCCTTTCTCTTTCCCCTAAAGATTTGACAATGAACTGGAAGAAGAGCAGCCTTGAGGGGAAGAGCTGAAAAGGAACATTCTTCTCCAAGTGACTAGATTCAATCCAAACCTACCACGAGTGTCCTCTATTCTCTCTCTTCTTTTGGTGTTTCAAGGACTAACCTTACCAACACCTAATTGTATGGATGCTGTGGGATTTCCCCTGCCTCAGGTTAGAGGGATGGGGGGTGGGTAGCAGCACACAGCAACCTCTGGAAAGAAAGTGAGATTAAGAAAGAGTCTGTGGGGGGATCCCTGGGTGGCGCAGCGGTTTAGCGCCTGCCTTTGGCCCAGGGCGCGATCCTGGAGATCCGGGATCGAGTCCCAGATATCCGGGATCGAGTCCCACGTCGGGCTCCTGGTGCATGGAGCCTGCTTCTCCCTCTGCCTGTGTCTCTGCCTCTCTCTCTGTGTGACTATCATAAATAAATAAAAATTTAAGAAAAAAAAAAAAAAAGAAAGAAAGAAAGAGTCTGTGGGGATCCCTGGGTGGCGCAGTGGTTTAGCGCCTTCCTTTGGCCCAGGGCGCGATCCTGGAGACCCGGGATCGAGTCCCACATCTGGCTCCCGGTGCATGGAGCCTGCTTCTCCCTCTGCCTGTTCTCTGCCTCTCTCTCTCTGTGACTATCATAAATAAATAAAAAATTAAAAAAGAAAGAAAGAAAGAGTCTGTGTTAAGAAAGTCAAAGTCAAAGGGACATCTGGGAGAATGGAAGGACTTCGGGGATGGACTGTCACTTCTGCAATCTGTGATTATGGACAATAAACCCTATTCTGGAACAATTCTCCATCTAAGTCATAGGGTGCATTTAATGCCTTGTTGAAGATTGTTCTCAGGGAAATACCCATATATGACAAATTTCTGAGGATTAACCTATAAATAATTGTTTTTAAATCCTATCTGGAGTCACTTCCATCTGCCCATCTTCTTTCACCTCCTTCCAAGGTGGCTCAGAGGATCTGGCCATATTCTGCTACTCTCCTTGCCCTATCCCTTAAGGGCATTGTTTATGTTGGTTTCTAATTGAAGTATAGTTGACACACAATGTTACATTAGTTTCAGGCGCGTGATGTAATGATTGGACAAGTCCATAAGTTATGCTATGCTCACCACAAGTGAAAAAGACATCTGTCACCCATACAATACTATTACAATACCATTGACCATATCCACTATGCTGTACCTTTTATCCCTGTGACTTATTCATTCCATAACTGGAAGCCAGTATTCCTTCCTCTTTCACACACTTTGCCAAACCCCCTGCCTCCCACTTCTCTGGCAACTATCAGTTTGCTCTCTATATTTATGGGTCTGTTTCTGCTCCATGGGGGCATTGTTTTGCCTTCATCAAAGATCTAAACTTATAGTGGAAGCCTAGAAGAGGTTCAGGAGCTGGTGCAAGATAATTTGTGAGCTGGTGGTTGTTCCCTGTTGTCTCCACACACACAAAGCATGTGACATCTGCCCTCCAAATGGAAAACCCAAAAGACTCTCCAAAATTTCTGGAGCTCATACAGGAATTCAGCAAAGTGGCAAGATATAAAGTCAATGCACAGAAATCAGTTGCATTTCCATATGCCAACAATGAGACAGAAGACCGAGAAATTAAGGAGTAGATCCCATTTACAATTGCACCAAAACCCATAAGATACTCAGGAATAAACCTAACCAAAGAGGAAAAGTATCTGTACTCAGAAAAATAAAGAACACTCATGAAAAAATTGTGGAAGATGGGACGCCTGGGTGGCTCAGCTGTTGAGCCTCTGCCTTTGGCTCAGGGCATAATTCCAGGATCTGGGATCCAGTCCCATATTGGGCTCCCTGTGGGGAGTGTGCTTCTCCCTCTGCCTGTGTCTCAACCTCTCTTTCTCTCTGCCTCTCATGAATAAATAAATCTTTTTTAAAAATTGAGGAAGACACAAAGAAATCGAAAGATGTTCCATGCTCATGGATTAAAAGTACAAATATTGTTAACATGTCTATGCTACCTGCAGCAATCTATACATTCAATGCAATCCCCATCAAAATACCATCAGCTTTTTTCACAGAGCTGGAATAAGTAATCCTACAATTTGTATGGAACCAGAAACCAGAACAATTTGTATTCCCTGAATATCCAGAGGAATGTTGAAAAAGAAAACCAAAGCTGGTAGTATCACAATTCTAGACTTCAAGCTCTATTACAAAGCTGTAATCATCAAGATGGTATGATACTGGCACAAAAACACATAGGTCAATAGAACACAATAGAGAAATGGACCCTCAGCTCTATGGTCAACTAATCTTTGACAAAGCAGGAAAAAATATCTAATGGGAAAGACAGTCTCGGGGCAGCTGGGATGGCTTTAGCACCGTCTTCAGCCCAGGGCGTGATCCTGGGGACCTGGGATCGAGTCCCACTTTGGGCTCCCTGCATGGAGCCTGCTTCTCCCTCTGCCCATCTCTCTCTCTCTCTCTCTCTCTCTCTCTGTCTCTGTGTGTCTCTCATGAATAAATAAAATCTTAAAAAAAAAAAAGGAAAAGACAGTCTCTTCAATAAATGGTGTTGGGCACCATTGGACAGCCACAAGCAGAAGAATGAAACTGAACCATTTTCTTAGAATACACACAAAAACAGACTCAAAATGGATGAAAGACCTATGTGAGACAGGAATCCATCAAAATCCTAGAGGAGAACACAGGCAGCAACCTCTGTGACCTCAGCCATAGCAACTTCTTGCTAGACATCTCCAAAGGTAAGTGAAACAAAGGCAAAAATGAACTACTGATACTTCATATAAAAAGCTTTTTGCACACTAAAGGAAATAGTCGACAAAATCAAAAGACAACTGACAGAATGGGAGAAGATATTTGCAAATGTCTTATCACATAAAGGGCTAGTATTCAAGATTTATAAAAACTTATCAAACTCAACACTCAAAGAGATAAAGAATCCTAAAAATTAAAAAAAAAAATTAAAAAAAAAAAAAAAAAAGGGATCCCTGGGTGGCGCAGCGGTTTGGCGCCTGCCTTTGGCCCAGGGCGCGATCCTGGAGACCCGGGATCGAATCCCACGTCAGGCTCCCAGTGCATGGAGCCTGCTTCTCCCTCTGCCTGTATCTCTGCCCCTCTCTCTCTCTCTGTGACTATCATAAATAAATAAAAATTTAAAAAAAAATTAAAAAAAAAAGAGATAAAGAATCCAGTCAAGAAATGGACAGAAGACACGAACAGACATTTCTTCAAAGAAGACATACAGATACCCAACAGACACATGGTAAAATGCTCAGCATCACTCAGCATCAGGGAAATACAACTCAAAACCAAAGTGAGATACCACCTCACACCAGTCAGAATGGCTACAATTAATAAGCCAGGAAATGACAGATGTTGGCAAAGATGCAGAGAAAGGGGAACCTTCTCACACTGTTGGTGGGAATGCAAGCTGGAAGACAGTATGGAGGTTCCTCAAAAAGTTATTTTTTTTTAAATTTATTTATTTATGATAGTCACAGAGAGAGAGAGAGAGGCAGAGACACAGGCAGAGGGAGAAGCAGGCTCCATGCACCGGGAGCCTGATGTGGGATTCGATCCCAGGTCTCCAGGATCGAGCCCTGGGCCAAAGGCAGGCACCAAACCGCTGCGCCACCCAGGGATCCCACCTCAAAAAGTTAAAAATAGATCTATGCTGTGACCCAACAATTGCACTACTGGGTATTTACCCCAAAGATAAAATGTAGTAATCTGAAGGGCCACTTGTACCCCAATGTTTATAGCAGCAATAGACAAACTATGGACAGAGCTCAGATGTCCATCAACAGACAATGGATAAAGAAGAAGAGGTGAAAAAAAAAAAAGAAGAAGAAGAGGTGGTGTGTGTGTGTGTGTGTGTGTGTGTGTATAAAATGGACTACTACTCAGCCATCAAAAAAATGAAATCTTGACATTTGCAAAGATGTGGACGGAACTAGAGGATATTATGCTAAGTGAAATAAGTCAATTAGAGAAAGACAATTATCCTATGATGTCACTCATATGTGGAATTTAAGAAATAAAACAGAGGATCATAGGAGAAGAGAGGAAAAAGTAAAACAAGATGAAATCAAAGATGGAGACAAACCATAGGAGATTCTTAATCATAAGAAACAAACTGAGGAAAAAAAAGAAACAAACTGAGGGTTGCTGGAGGGGAGGTGGATGGGGGATGGGGTAACTGGATGATGAACATTAAGAAGGGCACTTGATGTAATGAGCACTGGGTGTAAAAAAAAAAAAAAAAAATGAGCACTGGGTGTTATATAAGATTGATGAATCACTGACCCCTACCTCTGAAACCAATAATGTTATATGTTAATTAATTAAATTTAAATAGAATTAAATAGAGACTCTGGGTGGCTCAGCTGTTGGGCCTGGGCATGATCCTTTGGCTCAGGGCATGATCCTGGAGTCCAAGGATTGAGTCCCACATTGGGAACCCCGCAGGGAGCCTGCTTCTCCCTCTGCCTCTGTCTCTGCCTCTCTCTCTCTCTGTCTCTCATGAATAAATAAATAAAATCTTTAAAAAATAAGTAAAATTAAATAATACATAAATAAAAATAAAACTTAAAAAATTAGAGAAAATGTTAAAAAAAACTGACAAATCTCTGATCTCTACTTCTGAAACTAATAATACAATATATATTAATTGAATTTAAATAAAAATAAATAAAAATTTATTAAGAGGGTAGATATCATATTAAATGTTCTTAGCACAATAAAGTCAATTAAAAAAAATAGGGGTGCCTATGTGGCTCAGTGGGTTGTGTCTGCCCTCTGCTCAGGTCATGATCCCAGGGTCCTGGAATCGAACCCCATGTCAGGCTTCATGCTTAGCCGGGAGTCTGCTTCTCCCCTCTGCTCCTGCCCTGACTTGTGTGCTCTCTCTCTCTCTCAAATAAATAAATGAAATCTTAAAAAAAATAAGAAAGAAAGAAAGAAAGAAAGAAAGAAAGAAAGAAAGAAAGAAAGAAAGAAAGAGGGATCCCTGGGTGGCGCAGCGGTTTGGCGCCTGCCTTTGGCCCAGGGCGCGATCCTGGAGACCCGGGATCGAATCCCACGTCGGGCTCCCGGTGCATGGAGCCTGCTTCTCCCTCTGCCTGTGTCTCTGCCTCTCTCTCTCTCACTGTGTGCCTATCATAAATAAATAAAAATTAAAAAAAAAAAACTTTTAAAAAAGAAAGAAAGAAAGAAAGAAAGAAAGAAAGAAAGAAAGAAATGAGTGAAGTAAGATTCTTATTCATTCAATAATCTTTACAGGTTACTTACTTTACCGGTTACTCAGAATTTGTCAATGAAACATGGAGATAAAAAAAAAAAAAAAAGAAACATGGAAATAAATACAGGATCCCCACCAGTAGTCTGATAAGGTAAGGTGTCATAGTTAACAAAAGCTCCAGATGCAAGGGCAAAAGTGATAAGTGGCAGGGAAGTTACTTCCCACTGGTGCTAATCTGAAAAGTCCAGAGTCCAGAGGGTTGAGCCTTGGATCATGGCCATAATTTTGACCTAAAGAGATTGAAAGGATTTCTTGCAGGTGAAGGAAGCAAGGCAGAAGAGGTAAGGAAATGAAAGCCACTTTACATTCAGTATCATTCATCTCTGGCTTGTCAATCTCAGCTTTCTCAGAGTATTTCAATACCACTTACAGGCTGCCCTGTCACCAGGATCAAGCTGGTTAGAATTTTTTTTATATCCTCATATCCCTGTGCATTCCATACTCACCACATGGAACCATATGCTGCACTTACTCTCTGCCATTTATCATCAGCATGAAAGACAAAAATTCTAGCTTTCCAAGGCTAAATAAATTTTCCCTTCTGTTTAGTTTTGGTGGTTTCTGTGGTTTTAGTTCTGCTGGGATGTATGTCAAAATTATTCCTCCCTCCTCTTTGCTCCCAAAGCGTTTTTGCTTATATATCCCTTATAGGCAGGGTTTTCAGGCAGAATGAAGGTGTGTGTGAAAGGCAGACTTTTCCACAGTGAAATATTTAATTACAAGAGCTGCTCTTTTCTGAATCTTGACCATGCATTATGACCATAATACCAGGCATTGTGCTGTTTTTTTTTTTTTTTTTAAGATTTTATTTATTTATTCATGATAGACATAGAGAGTGGCAGAGACACAAGCAGAGAGAGAAGCAGGCTCCATGAGGGGAGGCTGATGCTGGACTCTATCCTGAGACTCCAGGATCACACCCTGGGCCTAAGGCAGGCGCTGAACTGCTGAGCCACCCAGGACCACTGAGCCACCCAGGGATCCCCCATTGTGCTGTTTTTAAGAGGGAAAGCCTCCTCATGGAGTGATATTTACGCAAAGACATAAATGATGTAAGGGAACAGGCGTGCAGATGGCTGGAGGCAGAGATTTCAGGAAGAGAAAAACAAGAGGGCAAGGGCCTTGAGGCAGGAGAAAATTGGATTTTTATGTTAAATTCATAGCAGTTAAGAGAACAGCTGGAGGCCAGAGTGGGTGGAGCAGAGTAAGCAAGGCAAAAGGTGGGAGGAGATGAAGTTGAAGAGATAGGGAAGAACAAGATCTGGTAGGCTTCACAGGCCAATGTGAGTATTTTGGATTTTGTTTTAAGTAGATATATGGTAGCCATCAGAAGGCTTGAGCAAAGTGAGCAATATCATCTAGTAATTTAACAGATCACTCTAGTTTCTACTCAGAGGAAGGACTGAATCAGTCAAAAATGGAAGCAGAAAATCCAATTAAGGAGCTAGTCAAAAAAAAAAAAAAAAAAAAAAAAAAAGGAGCTAGTCAAGGGGCAATGATAGAATGAGAGCTTGGATTACAGAGAAGATGAAAGGAAGAGGTCCCGAGGCTGTCTTTTCTGAAAAAAGACCTTCTCCTCTCTCTTTATTTATTTATTTATTTATTTATTTATTTATTTATTTATTTATTTATTTATGAGAGACACACAGAGAAAGAGGCAGAGACACAGGCAGAGGAAGAAGCAGGCTCCCTGCAGGGAGCCAGACAGGTACTTGATCTGGGGACTCCAGGATCACACCCTGGGTCAAAGGCAGGCACTCAACTGTTGAGCCACCTGTCTTAATATGGAGGAGTCTGGAAGAGAAGTAGGAGCTGTCAGTGAAGACAGAAGGAACAGCAAATAAGGAACTAGGGCATACAATACCTCCTTTAGAAAGACCATTAAAGGGGCACCTGGGTGGCTCAGTGGTTTAAGCATCTGCCTTCGGCTCAGGTCATGGTCCCTGGATCCCGGGATCCAGCCCCATGGATCCAGCCCCATCCATGTCTGAGCTCCCTGCCCAGCGGGGAGCTGACTTCTCCTCTTGCCCTTCTCGTGCTCTCTTTCTTTTCTCTCTCTCACTCTCAAATAAAATCTTTTTTTAAAAGAATTTATTTATTTATTCATGAGACACACACACACACACACACACACACACACACACAGAGATAGAGAGAGAGAGAGAGAGGCAGAGACACAGGCAGAGGGAGAAGCAGGCTCCATGCAGGGAACCTGACGTGGGACTCGATCCTGGGACTCCAAGATCACACCCTGGGCCAAAGGCAGGTGCCAAACCGCTGAGCCACCCAGGGATCCCCCTCAAATAAAATCTTAAAAAAGGAAAGAAAGAGTATTAAAGTGAAGAAAGCATTTCAAGGAGGAAGGAATATTCAACTGTGTCAAATGTTGCTGATGGTCTAGTACAGGGTTTCTTAATCTTGGTGCATATATATTACAAAGTAATTTAATGAACATCATGCAGCTTAAGAAAATCTTCCTGGGGTGCCTAGGGTGGCTCAGTTGGTTAAATATCTGACTCTTAATTTCCACTCAGGTCGTGATTTCAGGGTCTTGGGATCAAGCCTTGCATTGTGCTCCTCAGTCAGCAGGGGGTCTGCTGGAGAGTCTCTCTCTCTGCCCCTATCTCTCACTCTCTCTCTCAAATAAATCTTAAAAAAAAGAAAGAAAGAAAGAAAGAAAGAAAGAAAATCTTCTTCCTATTGTTAGAATTCCCTGTGTATATTCTTCTCCAATTGTAATTCCCCTCCTGCCAAGGGATATCCACTATTCTGAATGTTGTGCTTTCACTGTATACATGGGTGAGTAGAAAATGAGGTGGGGTTTTTTCTTCTGAAAGGTGAGCTATATTAGTACAGCATCTTTGTATGATGATGGGGATGTTTCAGTGAAGAGGGGGAAACTGTGCAGGGGAAATAGCAGTTAATTTCAAGAGTCCCATTTCTGAGAGCTGAGAAGGGACAGGACCCCAATACACAGATAGGGTGGGGGCTGGGAGCAGGTCAGCTTCTCTGCAGTAACAGGAAGGCAATAAATACAGCCAAGATGCAGGTGGCCTCGTAGATTTGGGGATGAAGCCAGGAGAGAGTTCTCTTCTGAAAATTTCTGTTTTCTCACTGAATAGAAAGGAAGGTCATCATCTTGTGAAACTGTGGTCTCAGACTGGGGAATGTGAACTGCCTGGGGAAATGTGAGCTTGTAGGCCATACTGAGGGCTGAAAGGAAGTGAGACCAGTCAATATGACTGTGTGTTTTTTTCCTCAGACACATTCAGCTGTTGAGTGTGGGTGTGGAACAGGCATAGTTGGCTTTAACTGGGGCTAACCTGTGTCTGAAGGAGAGAGGCAAGGGCTGAGAGTTGATGATAGCGTGGAACCTTGGGATCTACAATGGGTAATGAGGGGAGTGAAAAATTGAGGTGATCAAATATCAAAGAAGAGTGAGAGAATTGATGGATGAAAAGTGTGTGTGGGATTGAAGAATTTTTGGAATGGGGTGCTGAATGGAGGAGGAGGTGACAATAAAAGACTGAACAGATTTGGGAAGGGTGGCAGGTATTGATGGTAACCAAGTTGAAGGTATGACACAGGAAGAAGAATGGCTAAGGAGTAGGGAAAAACCTCAGTGGAAGTGAGGAAGGCCAGGAACTGTTCAGGATGCTACAAGATATTGAAGCCACCAAAAATAATGAAATGACAAAGGTGGTGGTAGAGAGGAAGGCCTAGATATCTCGGAAGAACCTAGGTACTAAATTTTCAACTAATGATGGCCCAGAACCAAATCATGGGGGGATAAGATCTCCCAAGAAGATATTAGAAGGGGCTGGAACCTCTCCCAGAGAATGGACTCTCTCCGACCATAGTGGTGCAAGAGCCAAGGGCACCATGCAGGGAGGGAATTGAAGTAAAGTGGGAGGAGAATCAAATTGGAATATGCCAGGGTAGCCCCAGTGGCGCAGCGGTTTAGCGCCGCCTGCAGCCCAGGGTGTGATCCTGAAGACCTGGGATCAAGTCCCACGTCAGGCTCTCTGTATGGGGCCTGCTTCTCCCTCTGCCTGTGTCTCTGTCTCTCTCCCTCTGTGTCTCTGAATAAATAAATTTAAAAAAAATGGAATATGCCTTCACTCCAGGAGTCTGAGTGATCTGGAGGAAGTCACTGTCATTCGCTTCTTCCTCTGCCAAATTCTCTTCCATTCAATTGAGTTCAAAGATTGGTACAAGAGATTTTATCTGATGAGGATCTAAAACCCAGACATAAGCCAAAGTTGTCTCCTGCCTTCAAGTAACTCATAATTATAGTAATGTACGTCAAGATCTCGGTAGGAAAAGATGGGAAAATGCAGATAAAGTGAACGGTGTATCGGTTTTAGACCTGCATATCTTTTTGTCAAAGAAAGTTGTTCTAGTTGAAGCCATATCCTTTGGGTTCACCTCTTCTATCTTTGTGGTCCCTAAGCCTGTAATTCTTAACCTTAGCTGCCCTTTGGAATTACCTGGGGATGTCTAAAAAAAATATTGATGCCTGAGTTGCATCCCTAGAGATTGTGATTTAATTGGTTCAGGATGTGATCTTGGCTTTGGGATTTTTAAATGCTCCCAGGTGACTCCAATGTATAGCCAGGGATAAGAATCAGTGCTCCAGGGGGGATCCCTGGGTGGCCCAGCCGTTTAGCTCCTGCCTTTGGCCCAGGGTATGATCCTGGAGACCCAGGATCAAGTCCCACATCCCATGTCCCGCGTCGGGCTCCCTGCATGAGCCTGCTTCTCCTTCCTCCTGTGTCTCTGCTTCTGTCTCTCTCTATCATAAATAAATATTTAAAAAAAAAAAAGAAATAAAAGAATCAGTGCTCCAAGGAATACCTGGAGCTCTGCCTAGAAACCACTGCAGGGTAGGTAAATTTTGGCCAAGTAGAGATGCAGATGTGAAGGGAAGAGAACATTGTGAGTACAAGCTGAGATGTGGTCTAAAACACATGACAAGCATCAAACAATTTGGTTTGTAAGAGTCTAGAGAAAGAGGTCTAAGATTTGAGAATAGCTGGGCAAGGACCTGGGGAAGGGGGTGGGAATGATGAGTAGTAATTCAGTTTGCTTGGAGATTAGGTTGAAGAGAGAAATATGGATGGTTTTATTTTATTTTTAAGATTTTATTTATTCATGAGAGAAGAGAGAGAGAGAGAGAGAGATGCAGAGACACAGGCAGAGGGAGAAGCAGGCTCCATGCAGGGAGCCCGAGGTGGGACTCCATCCCAGGTCTCCAGGATCACACCCTGGACCGAAGGCGACGCTAAACTGCTGAGCCACGGGGTTGCCCATCTGGATGGTTTTAAATGGTGGAAGGGGTTGAAGGCCAGATTACAATTTTATAAATAATTGAGTAAGCAATAGGGAATCTTGAAGGGTTTTTGAGCAGTGGAGTTATAAAAGAAATGTATTTAGGGAGGATAACCTGACAGCAGTGTTGAAGGAGACCTGGAGCTGTGAGAGATAGGAAGTGGGGAGATTATTTATTTATTTATTCATGAGAGTGAGAGAGCATGAGTAGGGGGATGGGCAAAGGGAGAGGGAGAAGCAGGCTGCCCGCTGAGCAGAGAGCACAATGCATCCTGGGGCTCTCTCCCAGGACCCTGGGATCATGAACTGAGCCCAAGACAGATGCTTAACTGACTGAGCCAACCAGGCGCCAGGGACACCTTTTAGAGGAGCTGTTGCGGCAATCCTAGATGAGGTCATTTTTCAGGCAAGGGCTGGGGAAAAGTTACTGGTTCAAAAGATAACATGATGATAGAATTGATTTGGCTTGACAGCACACCAAAAGTAAAGGCAGGAGGGAGATGGAGGAAGCATCAGATTTTCAGATAAGGGTGATGAGGAAATGGTGCCATTAACAGAGACAGGGAAACAGATTTTCAGTGGCATTTCATCATTTTGGTTTGGAACATGCTGAGTTTAGAGGACCAGCAGCTTGGTCCATGTGGCCATATTCCACAGGCACTGGAAGAATGCCTACATATAAATATATAGGTTGGAGAATGTCTCAGTCAACTCATACTGCTGTAACAAAATACCATACACTGCGTGGCTTAAAAATAACAGAAATTTCTCACAGTTTTAGAGACTGGGAAGTCCAAGATCTAAGTGCTGGCAGATTTGGTACAAGGTAAGAGCCCCCTCTGGTGCATAGAAAGCTGTCTTCTCATTGTGTCCTTGCATGGTGGAAAGGGCAAGGCAACTTTCTGGGGTCTCTTTTATAAGGGGACTAATCCCATTCATGAGGGTCTGTCCTCAAGACCTGATTGCCTACCATCACATGAGGATTAGACGTCAACATATGAATTTGGGGAGGAAACTAACATTTGGTCTATGGCAGAGAAACATTTAGTTAGAAGTGTTGTCTGAGTTTGGAGTAGATGAGATTTTCAAGGGAAAGTCTCAGAAAAGGAAAAGATCTAGAGATAGACACTTAGGGAAGGGAGGAGAGAGAAAAGGGGGAGGAAGAGGGGGAATGATTAGAAAAGTGTGCGGAAGTAGAGAGGGGAAAGATAACATGTCCTTGAACCAGCACAGTGGAGAATCTAGGGTCAAGGGACAAACACAGGAGGGTTCAGAAAGGCAGTGTGCACCTAGCTATGCAAATACCATTGATTTTGGCTCCTGGTAACTTCTGGTCATTGGGTATTATTTGAGAGAGCAGTTTCAGTAGAGTAGGGAGTGGAAGCATATTTTAAAGGGTTATGAAATAGGAAAAAAAAAAGTTAAGAAATAGTGGGTATGAAAGAGAGACAAATAGTGGGTATGAAAGAGAGACAAAGACACATCCCTGACAAGGGGGGTGGGAAGTGAGTAGCTGGTGAGGAAGTGGAAGCTGCAAATGTGAATTCTTTTTTCAAGTTGTTTGGTGAGCAAAGCACATTAAATCTGAAATGTCCAAAGGAGAACCCACAATGTCCATACTCCATCCCATCCTCCTTCCATGTCCCCTGTCTTGGTGCATGGCTTTTCTCCTAGATCATAAACCCCATGAGGTCAGTATTCACACCCATTGTTTTGGCAGATGTCTCGCCAGCATCCTGCATGGTGTCTGCAAGTTGTACGGATGCACAGAACTTTGTCCTACAGATGTACAGCTGAAGTCTACTGCTTACACACCCCGCCCCCACCAGAGGCCTCCTGGTTGACGTCAGGGTAGGAGAGGGCAACTGGCCCCAGCTAGACTTCGAGAGCCTAGTGATCTCCCTGGGGGTCTGCTGTGATCTGAATGTTTGTGCTCCCTCCAAAATTCATATGTTGAAATTGTAATACACAATTTGATGGTATTAGGAGGTGGGTTTGGGAGGTGCTTAGGTCAAGAGGGTGGAGTTCTCATGAATGGGATTAGTGCTCTTATAAGAGACCCTATAGATCTCTCTTAACCCTTTCCAACAAGTCAGGATACAATGAGAAGTTTGTAACTCAGAAGAGGGCCCAGGCTCAACTGTGCTGGCAGCCTGCTTTTGGACTTCCAGCCTCCAGAACTGTGAGAAATAAATTTCTGTTGCTTATAAGCAATCCAGTAAATAGTATTTTTGTTATAGGAACCTGAATGGACTGAGATGGCCTCCCGCTCCCCTTGCCTTTGTTATACAGGTACAACATACCACGCAGGGCAGTAATCCAAGTTGTTTTCAGCCCTCTGGTCAGAAGGCAGGAATAGCTGTAGGCAGTTGGCATCTTTTCCCTGTCATACTGTCTCTGACCAACTTTTTCAGAATAATCTGTCCCTTTCTCCCGATTTCCTGGAGTTCTGGGGTCTACTTGTAAATCCTCTCTTCTCAAAGCCCTAAACCCAGTCTGGTAGAAGGGGAAAATGTGTGCTGGGGAAATAAATCCCCACCAAGAATGGGCCTCAGACCAGATTCCTGCTGGGATTACTAGGGAGCCCTCCCAACCCCCATAGTTGTATCTGTCTTTCCGGTGTCTTGGGGGATCTGTCTCCTCCCACTTTTGTCTCTGTCAGTTTTCTTTTTCTTTTTCTTTTTTTCTGTTTTCTTTTATCTTTCTTTCCCTAGGAAGGGAAGCTAAGGGGAAAGAAAAGGGGTTAACAAAAGAGGGTCTTTGCAAGGCTTCAGTCTTCGGAATTGAGGGTGATAAATCCACTTGGTTTCTTTAATGTTCTTTCAGAAATTCACACACACACTCACACAGAAATCAGAACAAGGTGGGGACTGCCGAGGGGAGCGGGGAGCGGGCCGGCTCCTCCCGACGTTGGGAGGTCGGTACCCGGGGTCACTTTCTGCCAGGCTGGCTGCCCACCGGTTGGGATAGGTGGAAAGGAAATATTTACAGAGAACGAGGACTTTCATCATCCTAGGGTGAAAGGTCCTAAACTGGGAACCTCCCAAATCTCATTCTAAAAATACCAAAAGTAGAGGTTCTGGGATTAGCAAGAAAATAGGAAGGGGGTGGAGGAGACAAAACTGTACTAGGAAGAAATGAGCGCGTGGGGGCGCGTGGCTACCCCCGGGCTCGGGCCCAGCGCCGGGCAGAAGGGCAGGGGTGTCAGCCTGGCGCCCGCGGGGACCAGAAAAGGGCGGAGCCTGCCGACCTGGAGGCGGGGTCGTGTAGGGGCCGGGGCGGAGCCTACGGAGGAGGCGGAGCTCTGGGGACCTTGCTCTCGCCGCGGAGCGGAGGCGGACGGAGCTCGGCGGGGGGCGCTGCGTGAAGTGGCTGCGGGGGACTGGAGTGGCTGAGGGCCCGGCGTCTGGCGGGGATGTCGGGGAGTGGTATTTCTGGGGGTGGGTTTTTTTGGGGTTCCTGAGGAACTGGATTCGGAGCGTGCCTGCCAGGCGAGAAGTTCCGTGGAGGCAGAGTTTAGGATGTGTCGACATCGGGCGGCCCCCGGGACAGGTGTGCGGGGCGCCTGCTGGGTCCGCGGCGTGGCTGCAGAGCGCGCTGGAGAGGTTGAGGGGCAAGGGGTGGGGCCGGGCCGGGGGGTCCTCACGGATCCCAGTAGTTCTCGTGGTGCTGCGCGGCAATGATGATGACTACGGTGAGGATGGTACAGAGCACCATGGCTGCGATGCCCACCGCCAGGGAGATAAAGGAGAAGTTCCGGGCCTCGCGTGATGCGATCTCGGCAGACACCATGTCTCCGCGGGCCAAGGCCGTGCGCACCTGCGGGGGAGGGGCGGAAAAAGAGGATTGGAGTGGCCGCTCCGTCGGTGATGCTCCCCAGGACAGCCAGCACCCCTTAGAATAAGAAAACCGAGCGAGGCCACCCTTCCCAGACGCCGCCCTCTACTGCCCTTCCACCTGCACGGCCTTGAAGATGGCGATGATGCCCGTGGGCCAGAAGCAGCAGATGGTGGTCAGCACCGCGATGGGCATGTAGTCGTGCGGCGGGCGCCTTGGCTCCAGCAGGGCCAGCCCTGGGCCCTGGGGCGGCGGGGGGAGTGTGGAGGTCACTCCTGTGCCCCCCGGGGTCCCGCCTGCGTAGGGCTGTGGAAGGAAGGTTGCCGGGAGGGGACAGAGAACGTCATTCGGGTCCTCCCTGAGCCCACCAACATTCTGCGTCTGGCAGAATAGTTTTTAAAGCAGATTCTTGCATGTTGCTTCTCAAAGAAACTTGTCATCCACTACCCTTCCAGGACACCCATAAGTTCCACGTAGGTCCCGCTCCTTTCTTCATTGCTGTCCTTACCCTATATTCTTAGGGGCCGCCTCCCCTAAGAACACTCCCTCCGCATAAGGTATGACCCACCAGTGCTGCCCTGGCCTCACTTCTTCTCTCCAAATATCTGCTCGGCCTTCCCTATTGAGTCAGTTCTAGGTTTCTTCTCCCTTATCCTCCTTGGTCCCCAGGTTTTCATTTCTCCTTCCCCCTCTCTCCAGGCTGTTCTTTCCTTCTATCAAGCCTCCTCTGGACTTCTGTGCTCCATTCCCCTTTCCCAGACCCTGATCTCTGACCCCAACTGCTAGACACACACACACACACACACACACACACACACACACACACACACACACACCCAAGCCTTCCTTAGTCCCTCCTCTCTGTAGGCCTAGTCCTAGGGACCTGCCTGGTTCCCTAGCCCAGTTTCTCTATCCCACCAGCCCCCAGTGCGTCCCCACCCCTTCTCCCAGGCCCTCGTCAGCCCAGTACTCACCGTGCCCACCGGGTAGACCGGCACGTAGGCAGTGCAAGGCTGCAGCTGTAGGGGGTAGCCGGGGGCTACGTAGCCCCCCAGTGGCAGCGTGCCTACCGCACCCGTGTGCGTGGGCACCACGAAGCCGGGAGCCTGGGCAGTATGAGAGGGCGCCGGCGGGGGCGGAGCGGCGGCGGCTGGCGGCGGCGGGGGCAGCGGGCCCTCGAAGCGAGTCTCCTGCAGGTAAGGGTCGGGTGGCATGCGGGGCAAGGTGGCGCAGCCGGGTGGGGGCGCCCCGGCGGCCGGGCCGGGCGGGGCGTGGTGTGGTGGTCGCGGCAGAGTGGCTGAAGATGAGGGGCCGCGCTGAGCAGTGGCCGCAGCGGAAGCCAGGCCGCCTGCCCCTAGGCGCGGGAGGGTGGCTGTCCCGGACTGGTGGTAGTGGTGGTGGTGGTGATGGTGAGAGGAAGGGGCTGCCTGTGGGGGTGGGGCGGGGGGTTCGGCGGGGGGCTGGGGGGCATTATAGGGTGGCGGAGAGGTGTGAGGGACTGAGTCCGAAAGGCCTGGGGTTGGTAAGCAGAGGAGGGGGCATGGGGAGAGAGAAGAGATGAGGAAGGGGGTAGGGGGAGACACAGAGGGTCAGGGATGGAAGAAGATAATGTGAGAGACAGAGGAGATGGGTGAGAAGCCATCTCTTGGTCTCAGGGCAGGAAAGGGGTTGAATCTAGGCCATCTGTCCCCCCTCCCTTCTTTCAATCTAGTTTTGAGGTCACAACTCTCCTCCATTCTTCTACCTCTTCAGCAACATGGCCATAGCTCTCACCTGCACACCCAAGCCATGGCTGCCTTGGGCTTGCCCATCTGAGCTGGTCCTGTGTGTGCACGTGTGTAGACATGCAACACTGTGTTAACATGTGTTCAAATCAACAGTTGTATAAACACATGTAGGATGACATATTCCCTTCTGCCTCCTTGCCCTGGGAAGGGGCACCCTAGCCTCTCTGGGAATCCCAGTACCTCTTCTAGGGCAGATAAAGAAGGGTGTTCTGAATTTTACTCCCTGCCAACCTCCATCTGATCATATCATTGTATTTCTCCACTGAATGTCTCCATGAGAGCCCGTGTCATCTGTCCATCTGTCACTCCCAATGATGCTATCCTTGCAGTACCTGGCTGATGCTAGGCCACTCTACTTCCCTCACCCTTTCAACCTGTCCCCTTTCCATGTTGTTGGTAAGGGGACGAGGCTGCGATTGGAAGGAGGAAAAGAAGAGAACGGAGGGATAGATTAAAAAGAGAAGGAGGATGGGGGGTGTTGAGAGCTGGACAGAAGGGGAATGAAACAATCAACCCGCCTCCAGGGAGGGGGTTGGGGCCAAGGATGGGGGGAGAGTCTGGAGATGGTGGAAAGGGCAGGTTTTTATTTTTTTATTTTTTTATTTTTTTACCTGACTTTTCCGATGACATGCCTGCAGTCTCGCTGGGACAGGGTCCCTGTAGTGGGAGTCGGGGTCCCTAGCTGGCGTCGGAGTCTCGGTGTGCGGATTGCGCAGCCGGCAGCACAGAGATGGAGAGATGAAGACAGCGGCGGGGGGCGGAGGGAGAGCAGGGAGGGGGGGTAGCTTAAAGGGACCGAGGAGGGGGGGGAGTTTCCGAGGTACCGTCACTCCGTCTCTCCTCCTCTCACCCTGGCATCCAAGCCCCCAGTTTGGGCTCCCTTGGAGTTGTCATGGAAACAGGGAGGCAAGCAAGACCTGGCGAGGCGGTTGGGACTAAGGGAAGGAAGGCGGGAGGGAGAACTCTCTAGAGTCTTCCCCTCTAAGACTGGCTGTAGTGATGACATTGTGGGAGGAAGGGAGCAGGTGCCCAGTGGATTCTGTACCCCAGTCCCCACAGGATCTGGTTCACCCTAGTCAGGAACACCCCCCCCCAACTTCCCTCACAGTCCCTGCAAGTTCTCAGGATCTTCTCCCCAGTCTTTAGCTTCTGTTTCTCTTGCTTTAGGAAGGATAACTGTATATGACAGAGAACTGCAGAGTTGAGAGCTGCGATGGCTTGAAGAGTCCCCAGGGTTATGGCCTGCGGTGAACTGCAGGTAAACTGGGGGGCTTGGACCTATAGTAGTTTAGCGGGAGTCTGGCTTGTGACTGGGGGGGAGAGGGCGTGGGAGAAGATTGGAGAGAAGGCTTGGGGGATACGGAGATACGTTCTTCCTCCGGGGTGCAGGAGCTGAGCACTTTGGAAGGAGGGGATGGATCAACTCATTTCTGGCAACTTCGTTTTGGGAATACGTGATTTCCCTTTCCCCCTTTGGTAATTAGGCTTCTTAGAGTTCCCCAGTGCATCCATGTTCAGATCTATTTCTTAAAATCCCAGCACCCACCCACCACCCCTGCCAAGGCCAGTTGCCACCTCCTGAGTTGGCAGGATGTGGGGGGGGGGGGGCGTGTGTCGGAACACAGCTGTAATTGCGGTGTTTTCATTTGTTCATTGTATCTTGGGAGCACGTATGTGGGGAGGGAAGGTGAAGTGGGCAGTCTACCGAGACTTAGAGGATAGAGGAGTTGGACTTTATGCAAAAACACAGTCAGGGATTCTTTAACCCTCTGCTACCTCCGCCTTCAGATTAGTCCTCCCCAACCCCCGCCCGAGGCAGTGGCCATCCCGGGCTGCGTCCTAGCGGAGCCTACAGAGCTGTGCAGAGGCCCCGCCTGGACGGGTCCCAGGGCCCAGACATTTAGGTCAGGCCCCAAACTGGCCATTCTGGTTTCCGAGGCGTCAGCGTGGTTCCAGACCCCCTACCGCCACCCCATCCTCACATGACACACCTCAGAGCACAAATCGGGTTTATTGAGAGACTTTAGACCGGTCAAGACCTTGTGAAGAGAGGGAGGGATTCAGACAAGCTTCGAAATCCTTTCCTCTAGGGAGACGCCTTCAGATGCCAAGTAAAAGCTCGCCGGTGTCTCGCCAGGGGTCGCAGGCGGAGGTGCAGGGCGCCTGGAGCTCGGGGGTCTGAAGGAGGGGGGCGCCCACATGAGTTCCCGGTTCAGGGCAGGTTGTGGGGGTCCCTCAAGTTGAAAGACTGGCGGGAACCACGCGGGCGTGAGTCAGCGCTGCCCCAGGGGCCCTCCGCCCCTTGGAGGTGGGTCGAGTCCCGGGAGCGGAGGAGAGTAGGCCCGGAGAAACTGGGTCAGGCTGCTTCTAGCTCGCGGGGCCTCGAGGACTCTTCGCGTCCCTGGAGACAAGGGCAGTACACGCACTCGATAACGAGGAGTTGTAAGACGCGGACCGGGGGCCGGCGGGCAGGCGCGCGGCGGGGCGGGGTCCTCCGGGTGGGTCCCGCCCGCGTGGGACCGAAGGTGGGACGGAATGCGGAGACGGCCTTTCTCCGGTCTCGTCCCCAGCGCCCTGCCCCCGCGCCCCGCCCCCGGTGGGGGGGGGGGGGCTTCGTGTTCCGCGGCGGAGCCGGACGCCAGAATTGGGAAGTGGGACGAAACAGGCCAGAATTGAGCCCCTCCGAGTGCTGGTGCAGCAGGGCCCGCGCTCGCCTCCTCCCGGCTCCCGGGCTGGGCCCGCCACGTCTTCCTCTCCCCACGACTCTAAATGGATTGCTCTGCCTGTCTCCTCCCCCGCCCTCGGGATGCAGTGGAATGTTCCACGGCCCCTCCGGTCCCGGCCTGCGTTACAGGGGACGCGGGCACGGTTGTCAGGGAAAGCCCCGGACGTGACGGCGAAGCGCGACCCCTAGCAGCCTCCCCTCTCCCCTCCGTCACTCCCCGGCGCGCGCTCCGGACACCCTCCCCTCCCCCCGCGGGCTCCAGTCTAGGGGGAAGTAAACAGCAGGCGCAGCGGAGTCCGCGGACCCAGGCCAGGTGGGAGCTTGCGTCCTCCAGGAGCCTGCGCTGCCGCTCCGGGGTCTTCCTTGCAAAACCCGGGGTCGTGCCACCGCCGGGATGGGCCTGGGGACAGTCCCGGCCGAGCTGGGGGCGGGGCTCCGGGTGCGCGTCGTTGAGTCTGCGTGTAGGGGGTGTGTTTCCTACAACCCCCAAGTGCGGTCCTAGTAGGCTGCCTGGTGAGCTGGACCTAGTGTGAGCGCGGGCGGGGAGGGCATCTTGGTGGCCGGGCGTCTGCTCGGAGGGGAGCGTGTTGTCCTCTCTCTCACAGGCCCCCGTCGCCCCCTTCGCAGGCGGGAGCATGCTGGGGCGCAGGGGCCTGCGGCTCCCCCCGGTGGGGATCCTGCTCCTGCTGCCGTTCCTGCCGCCGCCGCTGCCGCCCGCAGCCCCCGCGCCCCATCGCGCTGCCTACAAGCCGGTCATCGTGGTGCACGGGCTGTTTGACAGCTCGTACAGCTTCCGCCACCTGCTGGAATACATCAACGAGGTCTGGCCGGGGACGCCCGGTTGTGGGGCATTGGAGGCGTCTGTGGTGACTGGGGAAGGAGAATGGGGAAGGGAAAGCTGCCCTGCTGGGCTTGCTCCGTTCCTGGAGGAGCTGGTGCTGGCGTTGGGAGAGGCAAAGGATGAGATCCCCGGTTCTAGCCGGGCGCAGTAGGAGTGCGGACGCTGGCCAGGGGGCGGTGAGGTGGGCGGGCTTTGTAGTCCACCCCCTGTTGCAGCATTGCCCCTTTCCCACAGACACATCCCGGGACTGTGGTGACAGTGCTTGATCTCTTCGATGGGAGAGAGAGCTTGCGACCCTTGTGGGAACAGGTGCAAGGGTTTGGAGAGGCTGTGGCCCCCATCATGGCAAAGGCCCCTCAAGGGGTGCATCTCATCTGCTACTCGCAGGGTAGGTGCCCTCCCCCTCCCAAGTTCTAAGCCCTATCTGAGGCTTGATCCTTATCTGAGGGACACCTGCTAGTGTCCCCTTTTCTGAACAATATTGTCCCAGCCAGAGTCCTACTACCTGAGCCCTACTTTTCTGACTTCTCTCAGTACCTGGATCTTAGCTCTGTATCCTGAGTGGGAGGGAGACTCCCTGCACTGTTGCCCCCTTTTGCCATTACTCATGGCTCTTGCCCATATGGGATAATGGGGCTGTAAAAAGCACCCTACAAAGAGAGTCAGAAGATCCAGAATCTAATTCTGGCTCTGGCACTTTGGCGACATATAACCTTTTGCCACAGGTTTTTGCTTTCTCTGGGCCTCAGTGTCCTCACAAGCATTGTGGTGGTGGTGGTGGTGACAAGGAGTGCCTGTCCCTAAGTCCCTGCCTAATGTGCTGGTCTGCCTCCAGGGGGCCTGGTGTGCCGGGCGCTGCTCTCCGTCATGGATGAGCACAATGTGGATTCTTTCATCTCTCTCTCTTCTCCACAAATGGGACAGTATGGAGGTGAGTGGGGATGGTGAGCCCCATAGGGGGCTCTGAGTTTTGGGGACACAAAGGTTTGGGGGCCACTTGACACTGCTGTTCTTTTGTCAGATACGGACTATCTGAAGTGGCTCTTCCCTACCTCCATGAGGTCTAACCTCTACCGGATCTGCTATAGTCCCTGGGGCCAGGAATTCTCCATCTGCAACTACTGGCATGGTGAGTAGGGGATGCCACACTGGGATGTTTATGGAGAGGACACCTGGGCGTAGGGCCTGCAGCTTCCCTCTGTACCATAACCAGCAGCAGCAGTGATAAGGATGACTTACCATCTGAATAGGCACTGTTCAAAATATTTTCTGTGTATTAACATTATTGCTTCAGAGTACAGTGTGGGGGCAGGGGTCAGCAAAGTTTTTCTTTAAAGCACCAGATAGTAAATATTTGGTTTTGCAGGCCATGTAGTCTCTGTCACAAATATAATTCTGCCACAGTAGTGTGAAAGCAGCCATACCCCATAGGTAAATGCGTGTGTCTGTGTTCTAATAAAACTTTATTTATACAGACAAGCAGTGGGCTGGATTAGCCCCACGGTTCATAGTTTGCAAACACCTAGTATAGTTTTTAAGACAACGGATGCTGGGTCCAGACTACTTGTGTTTGAAGCCTGACCCTGTTGGGTTTCTCCGGACAAGTTACTTAACCTTTCTGTGACTGTTTTCTTTATCTGTAAAATAATGATATAGTACTACCCTCTAGGGGGTTGTGAAGATTAAATAAATTAACAAATGTAATGTACTTTGAACAGTACCTGGCATAGAAGGTGGCTGGATAAAAGTGTTTGCTCTCGTGTTTACAATTTTTATTATTGTTACTATTATATTAGTATTCACTTTGTCTATTACCGTAGGCCCCTGATTGGTCCTCTGGCCTCTGGTCTTGCTTCTTTTCCTTGCTTCTCTGACTGTATAGTTCTAACTGCTATTTATATCTAGACCCCCACCATGATGACTTGTACCTCAATGCCAGCAGTTTCCTGGCCCTGATCAATGGGGAGAGAGATCATCCCAATGCCACTGGTGAGACCCAGGCTCCTATCCGGTCCTGTTTTTGCTTCTCTGACCCGCTATGTTTCTCTCTCTCTCCAACCTGGCCTGACCCCTGTGACTGACTCTTCTTTTCTTTTCTCTTCTTCCCAATTTTCAGCATGGAGGAAGAACTTTCTTCGTGTGGGCCGCCTGGTGCTTATTGGGGGCCCTGATGATGGTGTCATTACCCCCTGGCAGTCCAGGTAATAAGGGACTGTGTGGCTGGAAGATTGACTAAGGACACCCCCACCCCCAGCAGTTTTTATCTCATTCCTGAAATTGGCCTGTATCTCCCACTGTTCAGTTCATGCCCTACCCTCTATGTATCCTGTGACCAGAACGTGGGAGTCATCCCCCAACTCCTTGTATCCAGCCAGTCATTAAGTCCTACAGACTCTACTTCCTCTCCATTCCTAAACCGCTGCTTTGTAAAAACTCTTAACTTACAGATAATTACAGATTCACAGGAAGTGGCAAAGATAGTTTAGAGAGGTCCTGGGTATGTCTCCTTCTCCCGGTTCCCCCCATAATTACATCCTATGTAACTACAGCACGACATCAAAACCAGGAAGTTGTCCTACTAAGTAGCACATGTGTGTATAGTTCCATGCCATTTTATGTTTCCTACCACCTCTTTTACATACCTGGACTTCTATAATAGCCTCCAGCCCCGTCCCCTCCATCGTGTTCCTCAGGAAAATCCATGGCTCCATCGTGCTATGTGTTGGCCTATGTTGCAGATCTCATGAGTGGTCTGAAATGTCACCTAAGCTACTTTAGTTGCTCAGCAGATATTTATTGAGCACTGTATGTATACCCAGGCACTGTGCTAGGCCATTGGGATGCAGTGGTAAATGAAAGAGAAGTCCCTGCTATTATGTAGCTTATGATCTCGTGTGGGAGACAGATAATAAATGTAAATATATATCTTGGGTGGAGATAAGATAAGGTAGGGGAAGGGGGGGGATTGGAGGATGACTGAGCCTCTGTCAGATCATAGCCAGATAAGTCCTAGACAAGATGCCATTTGAGTAGAAACTTAAGGAAGTGAAGGAAGGAGCTGTGCAACAATCTGAGAGGAAAACGACTCAGGGAAAGAGTAGCACGAACAAAGGTCCTAGGGCAGGCATGAGAAATGAAGAGGCCAGTGTGTTTAGAGCTCAGGGAGCAGGGGAGAAGGTGGGAGAGGAGATGAAGGAGGTAGCAGGGAGCCAGTGATGTGGAGCCTTTGTGGGGTAAAGTCAGGCCCTTGATTCCTTTTTTTTTTCTAAAATATACATGATAAAAAATTTACTGATTTTTAAAAAAGATTTTATTTATTCATGAAAGACACAGAGGGAGAGGCAGAGACATAGGCAGAGGGAGAAGCAGGCTGCCTGCAGGGAGCCCCATGTGGGACTCGATCCTGGGACTCCAGGATCACGACCTGGGCCGAAGGCAGATGCTTAACGGCCGAGCCACCCAGGCATCCCTCAAATAAACCTTATTTAATTCTCACTTGACATATAAGAAAATTTAGGTGCAAAGAGCTGAAATAAGGTATCTCTATTCAGAGTCAGTAACTGGTGAAGTCAGGCTATCTAACTTAACCACTGGGTTTCACTACCTCTCTGCAAGGGAAGTATTCTCGTATAGGACAAAGAGGATAAGTACTACGCTCAGCCACACACATTTGGGAGTGTGTGGCAGAGCTGGAGCTCACATCCAGGTCTGTGTGACCCTATACATGAGATATAGCCCCTCAACACAGCCTCCAGGCCTCCAACCAGCTCCCCCACGCTTGCAGCTGTGCCTCACCTCTGCACCTTTGCTCCTGCTCTTCCATTTGCCTGGAGAACAGCCTTTCCTAGTGGAGAGTCCTCACTAGGAAGCCCTTTGCTGATGCTCTAAAACTAGAGTAGTGGCCTCTCTTTGCTCTGTAGCCTATTGGACTAAACACTATTAGTGTTTGTTGTTTGTGGCTGGGGCCCACTCACTGCCCATGCCAGTTATCAGTATTACTTTTTAAAATCTTAAGGCCTTTTTATTTTGAAGTAAGTTCATATTTAAAAAGTTACCAAGGAGGGATCCCTGGGTGGCGCAGCGGTTTGGCGCCTGCCTTTGGCCCAGGGCGCGATCCTGGAGACCCGGGATCGAATCCCACGTCAGGCTCCCGGTGCATGGAGCCTGCTTCTCCCTCTGCCTGTGTCTCTGCCTCTCTCTCTCTCTGTGTGACTATCATAAATAAATAAAAATTAAAAAAAAAAAAAAAACAGCTTTTTGGGCAGCCCCAGTGGCGCAGGGGTTTAGCGCCGCCTGCAGCCCAGGGCGTGATCCTGGAGACCCTGGATCGAGTCCCACGTCGGGCTCTCTGCATGGAGCCTGCTTCGCCCTCTGCCTGTGTCTCTATGAATAAATGAATAAAGTCTTTTTAAAAAAAATAAATAAATAAAAATAAAAAGTTACCAAGGTATTATAAAACAACCTTGTGTACTCTTCCCCTAGGTTTTCTAAATGTTAACATCTCACCATGTTAATGTCCTCATCCATTCTCTGTAAATATATATATGGAGCATAGGTGTGTTTGTGAACCAGTTGAGAGGAGGTTGTAGACATGTCTCTTTATCCCTAAAACTTCAGTATGTCAGTATCTGTTTTCTGTATATTCTTTACATATCCAGTACAATTACCAAAATCAAGAAATTGGCATTATCCTACATGGATAGGGTACTGTATAGACCTTACTCAAATATTTTCCAGTTGTCCTCCTGGGGAAAAAAATCCAATGCAAAATCCATCCTGGGATCATGTGTCGCATTTACTTGTTATGTCTCTTTTTTTCCTGGAATACTTCCTCAGTGTTCCTCTCTGACATTTACGTTTTTGGAGTGTATGGTCTAGCCATTTTGTAGAATGTCCCTCAGTTTGGGTTTGTCAGTAGTTTCCTCACGAGTAGGTTTGGGTGACACATTTTCGAGGGGACTCTGCAGAAGCCATGCTGTGGCCTCAGTGTATCACTTCCATAAGCTACATGATATCCAGTTAAATATTTGAATGTCTTCCTTGCTGCCTGTTTCAACAGGCCGTGAATTCCCGAAGTCCTCTGGCCTACCTTGATTTTCTCCAGCTCTCTTGATAACTTCCTCCCCTGCCCACCCTCAATCTCTTTGTAGCTTCTTTGGTTTCTATGATGCAAATGAGACGGTCTTGGAGATGGAGGAGCAACTGGTGAGCCCCCTGGGATTTCTTCCCACTTCTTCATGCCCTGTCCCACCTCCCTGCCACTGATACTGAAAGGTTCACCCTGTGGGGAGGGGACGGGGACAGGGACAGCAGCAGGAGCTCACTTTGTTTCTCCCTCTGTCTTTCTTTGACCCTTTGCCCACTTTGAAGGTTTATCTGCGGGATTCTTTTGGGTTGAAGACGCTGTTGGCTCGGGGAGCCATAGTGAGGTGTCCGATGGCTGGGATCTCCCACACGGCCTGGCACTCCAACCGGACCCTTTATGAGACCTGCATTGAACCTTGGCTCTCCTGAGGATGTCCTCAGGGACCCCCCAGGAACTCCCCAGCCCAGAGACCAAGCGGTGGCCTTGGAAAGCAGATGTCAGGCTCTGGTGTGCCTCTGATCACCCATTGCTCCCACACTGCCTGCACCAACCAGGGCTCCCAGGACCCCTTCCTCTTCTCCTAAATGACAAATCCTGGTTTCCCCCACATCACGTCTGGGGTTTGCTCTGTGCTCTCTCACCCTCCCAAAGCAGAGGTTGGGAAGAAAAACCAGGTTTTTAACTTGTGGCTGCTCCTGCTGCTGCTGCTGCTGCTGCTCCGTCTCCGGCCGAACAGGAGGAGAACCCAGCCCCTGCTCACTACGGAGGTCTCCTTCTAGGCCACTCAGGACATTTTTAGCTTCTGTTCTCCCCATATTCCCTTTTCCTCAGCCCTCCCAACTCCCAGGAAGGACTACCCATGAGAGTGGGGTTCTGAGGCTCCCCTATGGGGACGGTTCCGTTCTTGAAATGTCAGTGTTGGGGAATATCTATGGCCCGTGAGGCCCATCTCAGGTTTGGGGATCCCCCAGTCCCTATGTTCAGTGTTGGGGTACCCCCTGGGAGCCTAGTTTCTTTGAGGCCCCAGCCCCTCTTTTAGCTACCATTGAGTGGGTGTTAACCCTGTATTAATGGAAATAAAGTTCCATTTCTTCAGTGTGGCTTGACTCATTTCCAGGTGAGGGGGACCCGGCTCCCCAAGGAGGGTGGAGATAGAGAGCCTGAGGTCTGGGTGCCCGGATGCCTGGTCTGGGGTGGGACCCCCTTGGTGTTTCCGCTCTCTAAATGCCCATTCTGTGTGGGTTCCTGATTCTCTGTGGGTTCTTTCCTGCAGAGGACAATTCTCTTCCTGTCCCAGCCTAAGCTTGGGGGACTGAGCCCAGGGCTCCAGTGGCTTGTGCCTCAGCCTCATGGGTGGAATGTGCCTGCTACCCCCAGGCTAGACAAGGGGGCTAAGGGTCAGGGTGGGCATTTGTTGCACCCCTTTTCGACCTTTGTAGGCCAGAGTTGGGTGAGGGGCTGGACAATGAGCCTCCTCTTCCTTGAAAGAAGGAATTTTTGTGGAGACAATAGGGCCCTGTCTGCTCTGGCTTGGGGGGCGGTGGCAGACTCAACTCGCCCCCACCCCAGGCCCTAACAAATGTCATCAAGGAATGGGGGGCAATTTCCCCATAAGGCATTGGGCGCCTCCCCCCCCCTTCCTTTCTTTCTTCAGCTGATCTTGCCTCTTCTCCCATGACCTGACCCTGCTTTCCTCTGCCAGCTCTGTCTCTCTCCCTGCCCCCACTTCTCCCCCAGCCTGTGTTGGGTTGAGGGGTGTGGCAAGGCCAGGGGGACCAGTGGTGTCATAGAGCCAGTGGCCTCTGCCGATTTGGGGAGTGTAGGAAGAAGGAGCCTCGGAGTTGGAAATTTACTTCTGGGGGCCCTTTGCTGGGGCGGTTGTGAGGGTTGTGGGACTTGGATCCCACTGAGCAGTTAGAGCAGGAGCTATGGAGGACGCTTGTGGGAGGGGGCGGGGAATGGGAGGATTGTCTGGCCCAGCCCCTTCTCTCCTTCCCAGCCTGCCCCACCCACCCACCAGTCTGAGCTGCTGCTGCTGAGGCTGGTCTGCTGGAGTCTCCGGAGAGAGGAAAAGACAGGTGGGGAGAACATGTCACTGGGGGATGGGCCTTAGAATGTGCGTTGGGAAGTGTGTGAGTGAGGGGTGCTGGTGAGAGAGGCAGCAGGGATAGGTGCAGTTTCCAGGTCCATGGTTTGGAGTGCAGGATGTGAGTATTCGAGGCTTTGAAGGTAGAAGAGTTAAGATAGAAGAGGGTGTGTTACAGATAGGAGGGTTGTGGAGGAAGAGTTAGCTGTGGTGTAGAGGGGAGGGGAGGGAGTGTATGGGGGCGTGCACTTGCAGGATGCTACAGGGACCGTGTGTGCCGGATGAAGGGGTCACCTTCCATATACATACAGGTGTAGACAATCCTGGTGGCTAGTGTAAATGTGTACAAATGAACATGCTGACTTCCTCAGAGCGCACTATCAGACTGCTCTTGGAGGGGCTGGGGCTGTAGCAGTCACAGGAGAGGGGAAGGACCTCCGTTAACCTCTTCTTGCCAGCAGCCTGCAGTTTGGAGTCAAGGAGAATCATGGCATCCAGGGATGAGCTGTACAATCTCTTAGGCGGACTCTCATCCCTCCTGCTACTGATGTCAGTCCAGGGGGCCAAGGGTGGATCCCTCAAAGAGAGGTGATAACACAGGGGGCAGGGCCAGGGGTGAGGGCTTTGGAAACCCTGCTGGGGGTGGGGGGAATGGAAAAACCATGAAGTATAGAATGGGGGTGAGGCTGTCCCCTCCAGGGAGGGAGGGCCTCAGTTGAGCTTGAGTGTAGTGGGATTCCTCACCCCCAGGGCCTGGCCCACTTAGTGTCTCTCCCCTTCTCTGCATGGGTGCAGTCAGGGGGTCTGCTCCAAGCAGATGCTGGTGGTCCCCCTCCATTACAACGAGTCCTACAGCCAACCAGTGTATAAGCCCTACCTGACCATGTGCAATGGAAGGCGCATCTGCAGCACCTACAGGTGAGAGATCGGAGCCTGGATTCTGGAGTCTTTCAAGAAGAAGTTCAAGAACCCAGACCAAAGCCCATAAACCACTGTTCAGAACCAGGCCTATGTTCTAGGACTACATATCGAGTGGCATGGAGGGAGGTGAAGAGGGAGGTGCAGCAGACCCATGTTGTGTGCTGCCAAGGCTGGAAGAAGCGGCATCCAGGGGCGCTCACCTGTGATGAAGGTGAGACTGGGTCTTCCCAGGCCTGGGGACAGGGGTGCGCTGCGGGGCTGGGGAGGCTGGCTGTTGGTCCTGTTTTGAACTGCCCTTCTGCACCCACAGCCATCTGCGCCAAGCCCTGTCTGAACCGAGGTGTCTGCGTCAGGCCAGAGCAGTGCCAGTGCGCCCCAGGCTGGGGTGGGAAGCACTGTCACGTGGGTGAGTTCCCTTCCTCCTCCAGTGGTGCCAGGACCTCACTCCCCTTGGGGCACCAACTCGCCCCCCCCCCCCCCGCCCCCCCGCTTCAGCCCTCTCCTCTTTCTGTTAACTAGACGTGGATGAATGTAGGACTGGTGTCACCCTCTGCTCACACCATTGCCTCAACACGGCAGGCAGCTTCACCTGTGGTTGTCCCCAAGGTCTGGTGCTGGGCCCAGATGGGCGCACCTGTGCAGAGGGCAACCTGGAGCCCCCAACTGGCGCCAACATCCTCAGCGTGGCGGGTGAGTGGGTGGCAGTAGGGGTGGCAGTGAGGGCCCGGGCTCAATGGCAGCGGGTGACACTGCTCCCTTTTGTCCCAGTTCGGGAAGCAGAACATGATGAGCACGCCTTGAGGCGGGAGATTCGGGAGCTGCGGGGGCGCCTGGAGCGGCTGGAGCAGGTAAGGGTAGATGCCTGGGCCAAGCCCCCTGGGTGGGGTGTACCCCACCTCCAATACTCTTGAGGTGTCTTCCTTTGTAGTGGGCCGGTCAGGCTGGGGCCTGGGTCCGAGCTGTGCTGCCCATGCCACCTGAAGAGTTACAACCAGAACAGGTGGCGGAGCTATGGGGCTGGAGCGACAGGATTGAGTCTCTCAGCGACCAGGTGCTGCTGCTGGAGGAGAGGCTAGGTGCCTGTGAGTCCTCAGTCCCTCTCTGCTTGAACCCCCATCCCCCCATGGCTGCCCCCAGCTCTCCCAGACACCTTTCCCTAGTTCACTTTTCTTTCCCCCAAACCCTTTCTCAACACTTAGCTTCCCCATACTGTCCCCAGATAGCTACACTTCATCCCTTTCTCTGGTACCCTGTCCCTAATCTATTTATTGTTGGGTAAGAGTCTCTGCAGTACCCTGGCAGCCCCAAAAGTCTACAGCCAATGTGTCTGCCTGCCTCCTTGTCATTCACCAGGCTCCTGTGAGGACAATAGCCTGGGCCCAGGTCTCAATCGGCAGCCGATAAGGAACCTCTCCAGAACCCTGGCCCTCTAATTTATACAGAAACTGGCCCTGCTAATCCTCTGGGATCAGCCAGCTGGGGAAGTGCAGATAAGGTTATCTGGCACCAAGGAGCAATGAGTGATGGAAACTTCCAAGAGCTGAAGGCAGCGGGGAGGATGGGTGCCTTGGGCCCACCCGAGTCTTCTGGCTGGGGCAGGTTGCCTGGGCGAGAACCACTTCAACGCCTTAACAAATGCAGCCAGAAAGTGCCCAGATCTCTCTCTCTCTCAATCTTTATTCTGTTTCTTGCTGTTATCCAGATAATTAATAAAAACCAACCACACAAAACTGGGTCTCGCCCTCTCCTTTTGCTCCCAGCCCACCTCCCCAGTTGTGGGCACAGGTCTGGAGTGGGAGGCCAGAGTGGTTAATGCCACAGGGAGGAAATGAAAACTGGCTCAGAGAGGGGAAGCCTCAAAAGAAAGAGAAATAAATTAAAAGCCCTCCCACCCCCTCCAGCCAGGGTTCAGTTCCTTTCCCCAATTCCCTAGGGAGCAGAAGTGAGTACAGCACCTGATGTCTGCCTCTTCCCTTGTGTCTAGTTACAATGGTACAGCAGGGCTGCAGGGGACTGGATTGATGCCAGGACCACTGAAGAACTGTACCACAGGGACAGGGGGAAGCAGAAATGTGGAGACCAAATTGGCATCTAGGAGTATGCTCACCCCTGGGCACCTGGGTACGGGCAGGACGAGACCTCTGAGTAAGAAGAGTCCAGCCTCCACTGATGGGAGGCTCCATGGGAAGGAGGGTGAGGGTGCTGAAGAGTGTTCCCAGGATAAGCCAGGAATGTTCAGGCATCGCTTCCAGCCACAGTGTGAGGAGTCCTCACAAATGGATAAGTCCACTGAATCCATGGACTTGCGGGAGGGTATTGTTCCATAGCATGGACGAGGCCACTGGCCAATGTGGGGTGGAGAGTGAGAGATCACAAAGGAAGAGGGTCCACTGGGGAAAGGATGGTGTGTTCACACCCTTGGGTAGGTGAGCCACTGGAGATGAGGGGGAGGCAACCGTCCCACAGACAAGATGGCACAGGAGGTGGGTGGGGGTCAGAGTGTAGACTGCACCGAGGCAAGAGAGTCCATGGAGGGAGCTGGGAAGGGGCAAGGAGTGGTGCTGTATCCACATTCACTTCAGAAGTTGAAGATTCCAAAGAGAAGAACAGTGGGGAGAGGAGAAACAAGGAAGAGGGCTTGGCCCTGCTTTAGGGCCCAATGGGCTGGGAGGTATGGGTGGAAGAAGGGGGTCATTGGGAGGGGAGCTCAGAGCCGGGCCTCGCCCACCCCTCCAGACTTCTTCAGATAGTCACCACTGCCCCGGCCATCAGTGGAGATTTCCCGGAAAACGGTGAGCATGGAGTGTCGGACTCTGTCAGCCAGAGCTGGGACGTCATCTGGTGTCAGCCCTTCTGTGGGCACTGGGGGCAGCACCCGTACCTGACATCGTCCTGAGGGGGGTGGTGAGCACCATCATGGCCTGTCTGCCTAGGCCTCTGCCCACAGGTGGGGCACAATTTCCGAGCTCTCCTGCCACTCCCTCCCCAACCTTTCTGTTCGCTTCTCCCTACCCTAGACAACTGCCCCCATTTGCCAGCTGCTACCTGATCTGAGGCCCTCCTGCACTAAGCGCCCCCCGCCCCCATCCAGACACCTCAGCACCCTTTCTGCCCCCATTGTCTCAATTTCACTTTTACTGCCAAGTGTTATCATAGCCTTGCACACACAGGCCTTCCTCCTCCCACTGGACAGTAATGGCCCCTTTTGCAGGGACTGAGCTTTACCCATATAGCAGGGTATGTTGGGTGCTTAATAAGTATTTATTAGTTGGTGTGGGGTCACGCTGGTGATCCTTTGGACATCTCAGTCCTGGCACTGACCAATCCTCCCCTCATGGGGACATCCCCCCAGCCTTTCTCCCTCATGGCCCTTCTGGCCACCCCCAGCCCCAGGTCTACTCAGAGCCCTCACCCGAAGTGAAGCGGCGCTCCTTCTTGCAATAGAAGTCTTGATAGGAGGACATGACTATGGGGACAATGGGAACCTGGGGAAGGGGAGAAGCAAACAGCCCACAGTTCCCTTCCAAGGCCCCATGACAAGCCTCTGACAGAAAGAGATGGTGGGAGCCGGCAGCACAGGGGATGCTCAGGAGCAGAAGGGGAAGTAGTAATTACCTGGGCCTGAACTGCAAGGTGGAAGGCGCCACGTTTGAAGGGCAGCATGGAGCCATTGTGGTTTCTTGTGCCCTCAGGAAAAACCCAGACCCGCACCTGGGGAAGACAGAGAATCAAGACATACGGGTGTGTGTGTGCGCGCGCGCGCGCGTGTGTGTAATAGTTGTGGCGCTGTAATGGGACCTCTGAGGCCTGCTGGCCCTGCATCTCAGTCTATTTACAAGTGCTCTACTCCACAATGCCCCGACCCTCCTGTTCCACAGGGTGACTCACATCCTGGGTGAGCAGGGTCTGGGCGACTTCAGACATGACACTGATGGCATCCCCAGTGCGCTTCCGGTCGATGAAGATAACTCCTGCCAGCCAGCAGGCCAGTCCAGCGGAGCCAGCCCACAGCAGCTCACGCTTGGCGATGGGTACACAGCGGCCTGGCAGTACCTCCATCATCCCTAGGGCAAAGGTAGGATGGGTGAAGGCCATAGTGGAGGCAAAGTATTATGGGAAGCAGGTCATCACCCACACTACGAAGGACTGGAGATAAAGGAAGAGGCAGACTGAAGGAGGGGGGTGGGAAGACCTGAGTGGTAGAAGAGGTGATTAAACATATATTAGCCTGTATATGAGGGTAAGAAGTCCTGGGGGAAGGGAGAGGAGAGCCAGAGGGCAACGTTTAGATGCAGGGTAGGTGAGGACCCCCAGAGGAGATTCTGGGGAAGGAGGAAGGGCATGGCTGGGGGAGGTGTGCCCTATGAGGGATCTCACCAAGCAGGTCGAGTGAGCTCTGGTGGTTGGAGACCACGACGTAGGGCTGTGAGGGAGGGAAGTGGTGAGCCCCACGCACCTCCACTCGGATCCCGTACAGGTATTTGATGTGGAGCAGCATCAGGCGCAAGATCCTGTGGGGTCATGGCAAGGGGTTCCAGCAGGACCCACTGACATCCATCTAAATGCCTTGGTTCCCCCTACTCCACTGTCTTTGCAGTCCTCTCCCCTTCCTTGTCCTTGGGTTCTCTCCACCTTCCCTACAAACCCCACATCCTCCCCGTCCACTGCTCACTTTGGACTCTTAGGTTTTCTCATCACCCAAAACCCTTTGGCCCTCACTTCATGTTCTCAACGTTGCGTCCTCGCACAGCACACACAGGGATGGCGAGCACAGCCAGGAAGAGGATCCAGCCATTGTAGAAGGCCATCTTGAAGAAGTATTTGGCACTGGGGCTGCAGAACCACAGGGCAGGCAGCAGGAGCAGCAGCAGCAGGAGGAGCAGCAGCAGCACGGTCCATACCCCTGGCCACAACTCCATTCTGGCCACCTGCAGGGGACAGGGCAAGGGACAGTGGGCCAGGTTCCTGGAGGGGTAGTGGAGTGGGCAAGGCACAGCAGGCAGGGTTTGGGGAGCTATGAGGTCAAGGGCCAGAGACACAGGAAGGGGTCAGGGCTCCCATCTAGACCTGCCCAGGAAGCCTCTCTGGGATAGGGGTGGGAGGAAGAGGAGTTCAGGACTGCTTGCCTACCCCTCTCCCAGAAATATTCACAAAGACAAGAGACACAGACATGGACATCTACAACTCACAAATACATGATAAGGGGACAATAATAATAGCAACAGCTAACACTCATAGCTGGTAAGGTCTTAGGATGGTCTACACCTGACTGTCTAATACTGTAGCCACCAGCCACATATGGCTCCTGAGCACCTGAAACGTGGCCTAGTTTGAGTGGAGACGTGCTGGAAGTGTAAAATACACATTAGATTTCAAAGACTCTGAATGAAAATGTAAAATATTCCCTTAATAATCTTCTGTATTGATTACATTTTGAAATTTTAACCTTTCAGAATACCGGGTTCAATAGAACATATCATTAAAATTAATTTCACCTTGTTACTTTTGACCTTTTTTGACATATCTACCAGAAAATTAAAATTTACATGTGGTTTGTATTATATTTCTGTTGGCTTAGGGCTGGCCTATAGACTATGTTAAACCCTTAAAGGGGCGCCTAGGTGGCTCAGTGGTTGAGTGTCTGCCTTTGGCTCAGGGCGTGATCCGGGGTCCTGGGATCGAGTCCCACATCGGGCTCCCCGCAGGGAGCCTGCTCTTTCCTCTGCATGTGTCTCTGCCTCTCTCTATCTCTCATGAATAAATAAATACAATCTTAAACAAAACAAAACAAACAAACCCTTAAATATGAACTACACAATTTACATCTTGTAGGAGAGAGGCCCAAAGAAGTTAAATAACTTACCTGAGGTGATATGGCTCCCCTAAGAGGCACCTCCTAGTTTAAACCTAAGTGGCTTGTACTCCTAACCACGGTCACGCTGCTGCCTGTATGTATACACATAGGTATACGCAACAGCAGGTAAGTGAAGGGCCAAAACACCCAGACATTCTCAAGAAGACTGGCAAGAATAAAGGGTCTGTCACTAATGCAAAAACAAACACATACAGTCATGCAGAGACTGACCTGCTCACACCAGAAGGCAAACTTAAAATCACACCTGGTAACAGCTAAAGAAATGTAGTAAATGCATAACCAGAAAACCCCCTCTCCACCAAGGTAGCTACCTCCACCCCTTTCCTGTTCCCAGATAAACCCATGGACATACCAGAAGCAGCTACATCTATCAATCCTGCCTCCACAGGCAGGCAAACAAATCCTTCTGCTCCCTTTCCCCCTTCTGCACTGGAGGCAACTGGGTCAGGCAGATACAATATGTAAGGCCTGACCGAGGGGGAAAAAAAAGGCAGAGTAAAAGAGACATCATACCACCTGCTCTGGGAGAGGAAAGGATTCAGGAGGAAGAGGTACGGGCACACAGAACTGCCTCTAGGTTCTTCCTCCTTCCTCCACTCTGCCCCACTATTGGGGGCAGGGTCAGAAGTCACAAAATGGTGTTTAGGCAAATACCTGTCACTCCCTGCCAGTGCCAGCAAGGCTACTGGCACTCCCTTCCAATGACAAGAAAGTCTGTGTTCAAAGTCCCTTGCCAATCAGTGAAGGGTAATAGGCAAGAGAAACAGGAAACTCTGCCAACTCTGAAGCTGTAGGCCTTGAGCTGTTCTAGCCCACTGCCCCTGTTAAGTCTGGACCAGCATCTCTTCCCTGGACTATCTGCAATGGGCTCCTAATTCTGCTCTTCCAATTCATCATCCACGTAGCCACCACAGAGATCTTTCTGTAACACAGATCCGAGCATTTCCCTGTCTTGTCTGCAGGCCCCTTAGACAAGTTGACTTCTGCTTCCATCTTTGGCCCCGCCCCCACAAAAGCCTTTTGTGCTCCAACTCCAGTTCCTCAGGCATACCAAGATCTTTCATGCTACTGTGCTGCAAACAGGCTGCTCCCTTGGCTGGAATGCCCTTCCGCCTCTTCACTTGCCTCACACAGCTGAGCGTCACGCTTTGGAGGCCTTCTTGAACCCCTCCTGGCCTGAGTTTTCATTACACTTTTATCTTGATCACTGGTTCTCAAAGTGTAGAGATGCGTATTCTTGGACCTCGCCCCCGATCTCTTGAATCAGAAATTCTGGGCCTTGGGCCCAACAATCTGTATTTTAACAAGCCCTCCAAGTGAGTCTGGTGTGCACACAAGTTTGAGAGCCACTGATCTTGACACCACAGTGTACATAACTGCTCACTGGCATTTTTGTTTCCTTCCCTAGTCTGTAAGCAGCTTGAGGGTAGTAACGCCCAATACCTGGGACAGAAGGAGGCAGAGAGGGTGCTCAGTAAACATTTGCTGAACAGATTATAAGGCTGGATACACACCCACACAGCCATAACTAATGACAGAGATGATCAGGAATCCGATAACTACACTCTGTGAAAAGATAAGTCACTGAGAAAGCAATGAACACAACAAGCCTAACAGTAACCTTCTCTGAATATACACATACAATATGCAGTCACGTTGAAGGGGAAGCACCAACAATCAAGATGGCGCATCCCATCTCACACAAAAGAGAAACATACGGAATGGGGATTAACATGCCACAGGGGAGAGATGCTACTGTCATCAATAAATGCCAACACAGCAAAAGAGTGGGGGAACAGAGGAAGTGCACAGCAGAGCTGACCCTGTGGCATGCACTGACCTCCATGAACACAGGCTGTCCACAGCCACTGGAAAGATCAGGCCAGGAAGGTCAGCAAGGTAAGGCACATGGGGATGGTTCTCTGGGGAAACAGAGGCCCCGTCACCTTTTTCTCTAATGTATAACATTAAGTGACCTCCTCTGGAGCAGAAATGTCCAAGGACTTATAAGCGCACGGAGTGCCAAATGGGTTAATGTGCAGATGACTCACAAAATATACTGCCAATAAAATTATGAAATAAATAGTATGTGTACCCAGAAGCACAGATGCTGTGGAAGGGCCACATCAGTGTACACATGATAAATATGTAAAGGTGCATGCATAGGTATGGTGTGAATCCTGACTGGGAAAACACATGCAGCCAACAGGCCAACCCAATCACAACAGAAGTGTGCACTAGTCCACTAAACCACAGGATCCCCCACACGAAGACTACCACACATGACAGGATCATGGACATAATAATATATGATACATGAAACAAAACAAATAAGGTATAACCTTTACATGCAAAAGTAAACATGCAAAAGCATAAAATGTGCAAAAAACACAAAACCACACAATGGATGCAATATATAAACACTCACATTTGAACAATGTCAAGACTGGACAAGAGACATGGACATAAAGATAGGAGAATGGGCAATTCTGATGGACAATAACACATCGTTTGTCCAGTCCACGGAGAGCACAGGGAGAGGCTAGCCGCACATAAGCCACTCAACATGTCAAAGGCACACGGACTCAATGTAGAAAACATGGCCCCCCACAAAGCATCTGTGTCAGTAAGGATCTAGTCCAGTGTGGATGGCCACTGAAGAAGGTCCTGTGCCCAGATGAAACAGAGGTGTCTGAGGGCCTTTCTAGGAAGCGAATTCTGCTAGGGGAAGGAGGGCAATAAACCACCTTCTCCCGGCTACAACCCCTCAAGAGTCATGTGGGGCCAAAGGGCAGGAAAAGGAACTGGGGAAGGTGTCAGGAATTCCCTCTTCAGGACTCTGTCCACACCCCCATCCCAAAGGCACAGGGTTTTCGGACCTCCTCCGTCTCTTTTCCATCCTTCCTCCCTCAGGGCCCCTCTCCTTTCCCCAGCAAACCTCTCCCCAGTCCGCCTCCCAGACCCAATCTCTCCCCCATCCCCTCTCGGCACCCTCCTCCCGCCTCCTCCCATCCCTTTCCCGCCCCCACCTCAGTGGGGTGGGGGGCCCGGGGAGCTGGCCCCCTCCCCAGCCAGGCTGCGGCAGCGGTGGTGGCGGGTGGCTGTGTCTCTGCCTCGGTCGGGGTGTCGGTGCCAAGGGGGCGACAGGATTTGGGGGTGTCCTAGCCCCGGCCGATGGAGGGGAGGTGAGAGTGGGAGGCTGGGCCCATTGCGGTAGGAATGGTGGGGGGTTATCCCCCTAGCTCCCTCCCTCCCTCCCTGCTGTCTCTCTGAGGGCTGGGGCTGCTGTTGCCGCTATCCCCCTACCCCTCCCCAACGCCTGCGGGTTTCCGGGGCTGGCCAGGAAGTAGGGGGCGGTGATGGGCGGCCCGTCTTGCCAATCGCCTCCCCGAACCGACCAGTTTCCTCCTGGCGGCTCCGCCCCGCGAGAGCTCGGCTGGGCTTTGCCGGTCTCCGGCCTTCTCTGGCTCCAGCTGCATCTTTTTTTCCTCCGACTCCCTTTCAGCACACATGGCTCGTGTGTCCCTTGGTGCTGTATTCCTTCCTTGGCCCATCCCTTCTTCATCAGCTCTCCTCTTCCTGGAAATTTCACTCGGTTTCTTCCTTTCTCCTTAACTCCCTTATCTGCTGTATATTCCCTCCAACTCCCAACTCCTCCAAAAACCTCTTTCCTGTTCCCAACTCCGGATATCTGCAGGTATCTGCTATATGCCAAGTGCTCGTCTCCTCCCCGTGGCTCCCTCTCCCTGGCCCCTCCAGCTCTCGCTGGCTCTCTGACTTTGCCCTCCCCGCAGTCCAGCTCCCTGCTTCAACCCTCTCTCTGGTCTTTAAAGAGAAGAGGTACTCTCAGGCCCTGGCCCTGCCCCTGTCCTTCGACGATCTCTTTCGCTTTTCTATTTCCTTCTTGTCAGTCTCAATCACTGAAGCTGAGACAGTGCCTCTCCCCGACATAGAATCTGGGCGGGCGCATCTTTTCCAGTAGAAACTGGGTATTAGGGCTGCTTTAAAATCAATGAGAAAGAAACAAACAAACAAAAAAAAAAAAATAAAGAAAGAACGCTAGATTACTCTGGGACGAGCATGCCTCCTGAATTTTGTAGGCATGTATCTGTTCCCTGTCCAGCCTCTGACCTCCTCTCGCTCGTCTTTCCACTGTCCCTTAAACCAGGATCATTGCACTGCTCCTCTCCTTGGTCTACACCCCTTCCCCTAGAACTTTTCTCCTAAGCCTTTCCCAGGCATCCTGTACCTTCACTTCCCCCGCCCTCCTCACCTGGCCTCCCTGGTCACGTGAGACCTTTATCAGGGTGCTGACCTGCCCTCGGCCCGAGTCTGTCCCAGCTGCCAGACACACATTCGCCCTGCTAGAATTTACACGCCCTGAGGTCGAGGATGTAAGGAACACTGGTATGGGGGGACTGTTACCTAGTTCTGCTCCTTGGGCCACAGTGAGGTCACTGACTGTAGCGAAGGCCCAAGCTCTGGCCTGCCCAAGTCCCGGGGGTCCTACCCAGGAGGAAGACCCCACTTCTGCGGGACACACTACAGGACGGAAGGGGCGGGCCTAACCCCATTCCGCCGCGGGTCGCTCAGGAGGGGCGGGCCTTGCCCCCTCGGCACCTACTCACAAAGGGGTGGAGCTAGTTCGCTTTTCAGGTTTAAAACGGGGTCGGGGTCAACTCTGTCATACTATGTCAACGTTAAAAGGGTGTGGGCCTTGAGTTCTGTTCTGCAAATCACCTAAGGAGGAGCGGGCTGCGTCCTGCAGCCGAGGGAGATGGGTTAACACCAGCGCCGCAGGTCGATGCTCGCACCATCCAAACGTCGAGCTGATGCCAGTTCTGCGCCCTTCTTCACTGAAAGGGAGGGACGAGCCCCAGTTCTGCTCTCTACGTCACCGAAGGAGGCCGGAGCCATTTTGAACCCGCGACCATAGCATTTGCTACCGCGCCAAGCTCTCGGCCGTCTTTTCCGATCTCGGCCAATCAGGGCTGGAAGAAACTAACCAATCGGCCCAGAGAGACCGCAGTCGGAGGACCCGGATGAGGCCGCGCTGATGCCGTGGAACCCCAAAGCCCGCCAATCGTAGAGCAGTCACCATGGCGACAAGACAGAGGCGAAGGGGTGGGACCAGAGAAAGCCTAGCACGCACGGGATTGGCCCGCCCCTTCCCGCCGCCTGCTGCGCACGCGCACTTTGCCTAACCACCATTTTCCATCGAGTTCCAGCCAATCCAGAGCTTTGGGGCGCTACGCTCCAAAGTCCAATAGGAATCCGGGCGTTCTCGGAAAGGGGAAGTGAAGCAAAGAGACGGGGCTCGGAGGAGGCGAGGCCTGTGTGGTCCCGGACCAATTGCTTCTGGCCCTTGGTCCTGACTGGCAGCTACTCAGACGAATAAAGCTCCCCCGACCAGCTCCGACGGACACCAATCCCGTCGCCTCGCGTCCTGGCGGAGGCGCTCCCGCCAATCGTCACTGTGCAAGGGCAGGCCTGCGCGAACCTCTCCCTACCCTTTGGGCCAACCCTGGCTTTTAAACTGTGTGATTGTCAGCCCCCCAGACCAGTAGTGTTTAGACAACCTTGAAGCCCGCCCAACGGCCGTGGGCTGGAGGCGGTTTCTCGTTGTCGGGGCGTGTGTGTGTCTGTGTGTGTGTTTGGGGAGACTGAGGGGTGCGTGAAGGCGAAACACCGGCCATGGCAGCCGCGGAGGAGGAGGACGGGGGCCCCGAAGGGCCAAACCGCGAGCGGGGCGGGGCGGGCGCGACCTTCGAATGTAATATATGTTTGGAGACTGCTCGGGAGGCTGTGGTCAGCGTGTGTGGCCACCTGTACTGGTGAGGGTCCGGCAGGGGGTGAAGAGAAATGGGGCTCGCCCCTTACTGGGGAGGCTGGGGGCGGGATGGCACGCATACGGATAGTCGGCGGGCACATCCCCGTGGGCGAGGCCCGAGGTCTCTGGGAATGTGTGGGTGAGAGGGTCACATCTCCACGGAGGAGACCCGTGTGGCGGGGAGCCCTAGGAACTGGGCACTGAGGGATGTGCTGTGGTTAAGAGGAAGCAGGGCGGGGTGGTGGTGGGGGAACGACATCGGTCCAGGTCAGACCCCAGCCACCTTACCCCAGAAAGTGACAGTCTTAGTTGTACAGGTGGAGATAGATTAGACTCAAAGGTTAGAGGAGGCACGCCTTAGGCGGGTACGGGAGACCTAGGGAATGTAGGGTCGCGTGCAGGTGAGATCTTGGTAGGGAGTGGTATGACAGACCTGAGGACCAGGGCACTGAGAAATTAAAGGGTGGTGGAAATAGGGACTTGATTGAGCCTAGAAGAGAGGAAAAGGAGTAGTGGGGGCAGGTGCTAGTAAAGGGGGTTTAGTTGAGGAGTGATGCGGGCAGGGCTGGGGTTGGGGCTGAAACAGGAGATCTAGAAAGCTCTGGTTGAAGAGACCTGGACACTAAGCTCAGAGGCAGAAAAGGGAGGGGACATGTGTGTTCAAGGAGAGAAGAGCATTGAACCTTGGAGGATGAGTATTACTCTAGACGTTGTAAGATCAGAGAGGTGGGAAGGCCAGGTTGGCTGGCATGGAATAGGTTGTCAAAAACATGAAAAGAAACAGCAGGTAATACCTGGGAAGAGGGGTGCGATCGGACTCTGAGGTCAGGTTCGTGTCTGTCTTTACTGTAGCTAGTTTGACCTTCTTTTTTTCCCCCCATCTAGTTGGCCCTGTCTTCATCAGGTGCGTACTCAGAGGAGATGAAGAGGGAAATGGGGAGGTCTGAGGAGTTGAAAAACCCTACTGTGAACTGGAAACCACTTCATTTTCTCCCTCAGTGGTTGGAGACCCGGCCAGAGCGGCAAGAGTGCCCAGTGTGTAAAGCTGGGATCAGCAGAGAAAAGGTTGTCCCTCTTTACGGGCGAGGGAGCCAGAAGCCCCAGGACCCCAGGTGAGAGAGGGGGTGGTGCTGAGGGAAGATGGACTGCTTCTGGCCTGGGAGTGGGGCGTGGAGGGGGAGAGGACATTCCTTGCTGCTAGCCCTAGCCAGTCTCTCATTCCTCAGATTGAAAACTCCACCCCGCCCCCAGGGCCAGCGACCAGCTTCAGAGAGCAGAGGGGTGAGTCTTGTCTGATTGTGTTCCTTCCTTGCCAAAGACCTGCCCAGTTCTCCTCTGACTTTCTCCGCCTCCCTAGGGATTCCAGTCATTTGGTGATACCGGGGGCTTTCACTTCTCATTTGGTGTTGGTGCTTTTCCCTTTGGCTTTTTCACCACCGTCTTCAACACCCATGAGCCATTCCGCCGGGGTACAGGTAAGAAGAGCCTTCCCTCAGCTCCAAGCAGGGAGCCCTCTGAGTCCCCTCAGGCCTTTTCCCAACCTAGGAGTGGATGCTTCTCCCACAGCTTTCCTTTCTCCTACAGGTGTGGATCTGGGACAGGGTCACCCGGCCTCCAGCTGGCAGGACTCCCTCTTCCTGTTTCTCGCCATCTTCTTCTTTTTCTGGCTGCTCAGTATTTGAGCTTTGTCTCCTTCCTGCCCACCTCCAGCCAGAGGAGAATCAGTATTGGGGGTCCTTGCTGACCCTTCCTTACTCCTGGCCCCTCCCTCCCAACCCCTCCGTTTCTACTGGCTAAGGCCAACCCTGGCCACTTTGTAGGAGGGTGTGGGGAGGAGGTGTGACATCTGTGCAGAGGATGGGAGAAACTTCTGCCCTGAACTCACTGTGTAGCATCCTAACTCCCAGCTCTGGGACAGGAGGACAGATGGAAGAGGATGTCTGTTTCTTCCCTCTCCTGATCTTTTGCTTTACACCCACATTTGTTGATTTGATGTTGGAAAGATGGGCAAGGCTCCCACTGACTCTCCCCTACTTTACCCCTGTTGACTTAATTTTTCTCTCCCCAGTGTCTAATATGGGTTCTGACTCTTAAGTCCTTCCTTCCCTTCACTACCTCCTTTATTATAAATTCAATAAACAAGGTGAGATGTACTGATGGGAGCTCTGCCCACCTTTGTCCTTACCCCCTTCCTTCCAGGACAGGAGCATCTCCCCAACTTGAGTAAATATTTGCACGGTGTGGGGAAGTGTGAAGGCTTTTTCTTCAAGGGTCTGAGGGATTCAGAGGGTGAGGGCGTCTCTCCCTCTCTCTCTCTCTCACAAACACACACACACAAACACACACAGAGGCATCTTTCTCCCACACACACAGGTGTCTCTCACACACAGGCGTCTCTCACACACACACGTGTCTCACACACAGTCATCTCATACACACAGGCGTCTCACACACGTGTCTCACACAGTCATCTCATACGCAACGTGTCTCACACAGGTGTCACACACAGGCATCTCTTTCTCACACATAGGTGTCTCTCACAGTCATCTCTCACAGGTGTGTCACACAGGCGTCTCTCACACATGCAGGTGTCTCACACACACACAGCTGTCTCTGTCACACACACACACATACACACACCCATATGTGTGCACGAGAGCAAATGGGTGAGGTGTTTACTTATCACTGTAGGAGGCTCTGGTTGTGGAGGCAAGTTTGGTGAGGTGGGGTACAGGTGATACAGGAGAGAATTGCTCTGGGGACAGAAGAGAGCAAGGGGGAAGAAAAGGGAGCTGACAGATGGGGTCTGGCTGGGCGCCCCTCATGGCCCTGCTGCACCGCTCTCAGCTGCCTGGGGCTCCTCTGACTGATTCAGCTCTGTGCGCTCCTCCTCCTCCTCCTCCTCCTCCTGGTTTTCTGGGGCCTTCCTGGGGAGGGGGATTGGGGAAAATTGTGCACATGGTTTCTAGCACTTCATCATTCCTCCCCCCACACCCCTCCTTGCTGCCTGGAGGTCCCAAGGCTGAGATGTTTGGCTTCCTCCACTCACCTCTCCTGTCTTTGGCGTTGCCGTCTTCGCCACATGATGGCCCCAATGAGCAGGACAGCTATCCCCAGGCCTCCTAGGATCCCCAGGGCCAGGGCGACAGTTCCCAGCCCCTGCCCTTCCACATAGCCTGTCGAGAGATGGGGAGAAGTGAGGGCCCAGCCCTTACCGCTCACCATTCCTTTGTTGTCAACCATCCCCCGGTCATGTTGGGGCCATCTGTTTCTAAGCCCTCACCTGTGGTTGGCCCCTCTTTGTCTGTTTCTGAAAGACAAAGTTAGAGTAGGTTAGAAGGGAGGGTCTCGATTTGAGAGAAGGCTATTTAGTGGGAGCCCTGATGGAGTCTTTTCTTTCAGTTTCAGAAGAGAGAGGAAACAGACTTGTTGCTCTCTTGGGAGGTTTTGCTTGGGGCAGGGGAGGTATATGCACTGAGGAAGGGTGGTAAGGTTCTCCAGGGTGTGCCAGGGAACTGGAGTCTGCGCTGTCCTTTAGCCCAGGCTCAGGGGCCCTGGGACTTGGAGAGAGGTCTCCTCACCAATGACGACACTGACACCACGGCTTTCCTGGGATCCGTGGCTGGGATGCATGGCCACACAGCTGTAGGTTCCCTGGTCCTCAGGCTTCACCTCAGAGAGGACAAGCATGGGGCTAGGGGGGAGGGGCAGGGGCATGCCCTGGGGGGAGAAAGGGGACAGGAGACTCTTTATTACAACATCTCTCCCCACATCTGTACTTCTGTCTTAGTCTTCACATCCTCACATACTCTGCCATCTTTCCCAGCTCCTGCCTCCCCATGAGCCTCCTGTCCTCCTAATTGCCAGTAATGTGTCTGTCTACTTCCCAGCCTCCCAGCCCCGTCTCCAAGTCACTCACATCCTTGATCCAGTGGATTTGAACAGAGGATTGGGCAGGAGTTTCACAGGTCAGGGTCACAGTACCACCAGGAGCTAGCATTCCACCTGGCTCTACCATCACTTGGACTTCCAGAGGCACAGACTCTGGAGTTGAGGGCATGAAGTTGAGAGTTATGCCTGTGTTGGTCCTGGTGGTCATGGGCTTACTCTTCCCTCCTCCCTGAGGTCCTCCACTCACCCCAGACGTTGAGCTGGATGGGGGCCGCATGTAGGGCTCGACGCCGGGGAAGGCCAGGGCTGAAGCTACAGGAGAAGGTGGGGTGGGGAGCTCCTCCCTGGGCTGGGGTCACCATCAGCTCCGACTGGAGTGTGAAAAGCCCTGTCTCAGGGTGTCTCCTGGTCTCCTCCTGCACAGAGACTCCTATTGCGGGGAGGGGAGGACAAGGCAAGATATTCCAGGGTGGGTGTGGGAGAGGGGTCAGAGAGAAAGCAGCCAGGAGGGGGAACTTTGGGACTTACCTTTGCCATCAGGTATGAGGGGTTTCCCGTCCCAGTGCCAGCTAAGAGTCCCTGCAGGATAGCCCCCCTCAGACACACATGTCCCCACCTAGGGAAAGAGTGACCTTCATCGTCTTTGAAAATAAGAGACTCTGCACACATACATGCACACCCCCCTCCAGCCTTATACCCCCTTCCACTTCTAAGGATGGCTTCCCTTTTCTTTACCTTACTGGGGACACCAGCCATGAGTTCAGAGGCAGGATTGATGATTTCTGGCTTTCCAGGAATCTCTGAAGTAGAGAAAATTTCAGTCAGAGGCTGTAGCTTTCAGACTCTTCCACCCCGGGTGTACAGGTTCTCACACACCAGGGCCAAGAGTCCAGGGCTAGGGTTGAAGGCTTTTCCTGAGAAGAGAGGTAGGCCATGGAGATGGCCCTGGAACTCTTACGGTAGACTCGGACTTGGTAGGTGGACCTCGTCTCCTTTCCGTTCCTGCTCGTTGCCCGGCACCGGAAAGTCCCCTCATCCTGGATCCCTACTGCTGGCAGGAGGAGGGAGCCATTGGGGAGCACACGAGCTACACTATCCCAGGGACCTCCCTGGGGAGATAGGACCTTCCAAGCTTCTGTCCGACCTGTGTTCTGGGGACAGAGGAGAAGAGCCTGAACAGTGCAAGTCCTCTGGGAGAGGACTTGTGAGACAGAGAGGTGGGGCCGCCAACCATCACTGGGCCCTGGCTGTGGGGAGCTGTGGCAGGAGCCCTGCTTACCAGCTTCCATTCCAGCTGCTGCGGTGGCTTCTTGGGGGCCCCTCTACAGTTGAGCACCAGCGGCTTCCCGATCCGGGCTGTGATGTTTCGGTCACCTACTACTGCTCCTGGGAGATGGGACAATGGTGGAGGAGTAGGAGGGGATTGGGGGGCCAACAAAAGATGGGTGAGGGAGCTTGGAAAGTAGCGCTTGGGTTCCAGGAGAGTTCTGGGCAGATTTGGGGAGGAGGATGAAGTGCTTTCTGCAGGGAGGATTGGTGTGAGGGGAGTGGCTCACCCCACAGACTGAGGACCAGCACCCAGGCTCCTGCCGCCGCTGCCGCCCCCGCTGCCATCGTTCCTTCCCAGGCTTCTGGCTCTGTCTGCCCCTTGCTGCTGTGGTCACCGTCCTAGGTGGGGCTTGCACCCTCTCCCCTACCCCCATCTTTCCATCCTGTCCTATCCCGCCACGGGGAATGCTAGGAATTCATGCTTCTTAGACAAGAGTCCTTCAGGTACTAGGAGAAACAATGATCACCCCACCCTTAGGCAGTGCCAGTCTGGGCACAGCCATGTCCGTGGGGGTTGGGAGTGCACCTCCTAAGGTTTCTTAGTATTCAGGACCCCTAACCCATTCCATCAGTCCACTGAGGGCTTGCCTGGTGGACGATGGGAGCCCCATGTTGTTTAGGTAAGGTTGCTGGGCAACAGGGTTCAGGCCTGGCTGTTTCCCTTGGGGGAGGGTTGAAGGTGAACCATGGGTGCCCCTGGGTGGTGAGGGCAAGGTTGGGAGTGGGTAGCTGGAAGGGAAAACACCGTTTGGGGTTTTATGAAAGAATTTTATTCTGGGGTTTATCATGTTTTTGAAAATAATGCTCAACTAAACCCAGGGAAAAAAGAAATTTCTTTATTTAAAACTGCATTTTTTTTTCTTTTCTGTGAAACTACAAGTTTACAAGTGAGGAGAGAACTGCCCCCGGCCCGTGCCTCCCACCCACCACCCATCACCCATCTAACCTGCTCCCCTCCAGTCCTGCCTGGGTCTTTGACAGGAGAGGTTCCCCACTATGACAGTCTTATAAAATCCTGAGGATGTTTGAGGGACTCAGATGGTAGGGTTCTGGCCAAGGATGGGACACTGGTGATTTGACTTTCCCCCACACCTGGCTTTTTATGACATGCCTCCTCTCTCCCCCCACCCTCTTGATTTTAGACTGAGAAAAAAAAGAATGCCTCGTTTCTGGGGAAATTGAGGGAGATACATACACAAGCACCCCAACCCACATTTAACATATTTGGCAATAACCCCCTCCCTGTTCTTCCCTCTCCAATCTGCAAATAGGTTAAAAAGAAGACTTAAAGATGTGTCACTCACAGGGGAAGGTGGCGCTTCCTCAAAATTACTGAATCCAGCCCTGCCCAAGGGTTGTGTGTTTGTGTGTGTGTGTGTGTGGGGGGCGGGGGGGACAGGTCAACAAACCACTGGCTACCTCCATACCAAGAGCAGCAAAGAGCTGCCTGCATAAGCAAAGAACACCTAAGTGATTTTGGGGGGGGGGGGGCAGGCTTGGTGCCCTGCTAAACATACTTTCTGATGGACAGGACTGGAACCAGGTGGGCCTTTTCTACAAGTTCTGTTTGTTCCCCTTTCTCTTAACGACCCCTTTGGCTATCACCCCTAACATGGAAAAGCAAAAAATTAAAAAAAAACAATATATTTATAAAAACATCTACTTCCCCAAACTAAAAATTAAGAGCCAATTACAGCAATAAAAAAAAAAAAAATTTAAAAAGCACAGATGGATTCCAGGGTTTCGTTTCTTTCCTTAACAAAAAAAAAAAAAAAAAAAAAGAAAAGAAAAAAAGAAAAAAAAATCAAGCCCTAAGCCCAGTCAACAACTCCCTAAAGTAGCAGAAACTCCCTCCGAGGTAGATATCTGAGTCAGACACTCTCGTCCACCGAACGATTCTATTGGTTTAAGATGAGCTGCGTATGAGGTAATAAAGCCATCTGGAGGGGCAGGGGGTAGGGAGGAACAGGGCTCATGGCCTGTGTCCTCTGTCCAGAAGTCATGTCCCCAGTTTTGGCATCTGGTCAGGCAGGGCTGGCTTCTCCACAGATCCCAGAGCAGGTAAGTGGGGTGGGGTGGGGGGAGCCCAGAGAAAGAAATGGAATACAGTATGGTGGGTAAAGCAAGGGGAAGGTGATCTGAACAATAGGACTCTGGGCTGTGTGGTTTATGTGAGAGAAAAAGACTGAAAAAAGGGAAGACAGACCCCACTCTCCCCTTAGGGGACCCCATTCTCCCTGCCATGTAGTTAGCACCCCCAGCACTGAGACAGTCTGGTCGGGGACAGGATGACCCCATTCGCCCTTCTCTGTCTTGTGCTTCTCCTGTGCCTGGGGTTTGTCCTCTGGATGCCTGCGTCCTCTTCAAGAGTCGCCTTGTGAGCCCCCACCCCTCTGGCCCTGAGGGGCAAGATCAGTTGGAAGTGTCAGAATGAACGCTCCCTGGTCCCTCTGTCGGAGATGTCACTGAGGACGGGGTTACAGCCTCCTGCCAGCCACCGTTGGCCTAAAAAAAGAGAGAGTTGGTTGGGGCAGGGCTCTGGGAGATCCAGTGTGGGAGACAAGGCCACCAGGGGAAAGGCCCTCCTGTCTGGGTGAGAGGTAGACAGGGGGAGCATCAGGTATCCACTCACCCTCATTTCCCGAGGGCTGTACATCTGGCCTCCCGCAAGGTTATCCCCGTAGCCCCCTGGCCCCATTGAGTGTCGCAGTGATTCCACCTGCAGGCAGCAAAGAAGGGTATGACACAGTGAGGCGTCTTATATTCTGAAGAGCAGGCAAGAGAGTTTGGGAAAGCCCCAATGGAGGGGACATGGGCCACCTGACCTGGGAAGCAGAGTAGGAATCTCCGTTGAGCCCCGGCATCCCCAGAAACATGTCTCCGGATCCTGAGAGATTGAAAGAGCCGCCAGAGCCTTGGGAGAACAGAGAGGGAATTAGGGAAGAGTGTAACAACCTGTGACAGCAGACAGAAGACTCACTACCGTGCTGTTTCCAAAAAGCCCTCAGAACTAGTTCTAAGGGGGTGCCACTATATGTAATTTATCCCTAAGGCACTGCAACAAGGAGGAGCAGGCTGTTTCTGAGCCTCTCCTGTGGCTCCCCGGCCACTTGCTGGAAGACAGAAGTAGCTTCGCTGGGATGGTCTTTACCTCCTGACATCTACACCCCACCTCAGCTAGGTCCCTCTCACCCCAAAAGGCCCCTGCTCTGCTGAGATCCTGCCTAGATAGGAAGTGGGAACAAAGGCAGGAAGCGTGCAAGATAGCCAGGATGACTGGGGTCCACCTGCAGAGGAAGGGGGTGTCGGGGAGCTGGTGCGGCTGTGACCCCCCTGGGTGACTGACACGGCGGTCTTGACGGCATAGATGTTTGCCTCCTCTTGGAACTTTCCAATATTTTTCTTATAGCGAATCCGTTTGTTGCCAAACCAGTTGGAGACCTGTGGGGTGTTGAGCAGAAAGGAGGGTCAGGTGCAGACCTTTCCCCCACCAGCCTCAGTTAGAATCAGAGAGCTTTTGACCTGAACCCCACTGCTCCTGCAAGCCTCCCCAGTACCTGAGAGACAGTGATTCCGCACTTCTTGGCAAGCTCCTCCTTAGCCTCCTCACTAGGATATGGGTTACTCAGGTGGGAGTAGAAATACTCATTGAGGACCTCAGTGGCCTGTTTGCTGAAGTTGCGGCGTTTTCGTCTACAGAGGAGGGAGCATGGTGGTGAGAAGGCCAGCTGTCCTGGCAGGGCCTCCATCTCGCATCATTCTAGAGGGGGCCATTGCCATGGAGCGCCATGTTGTGTCACATGGTGGCCCAGGGGCTTGGGGGAACCCTGGGTCAGGGGCTCGCCTGGGCACCCGAGCCCCACCTGGCATCCAAGAAGCGGGAACGCAGGATCATGACAGCCTCACAGGTGCTCTGCTTGAGCTGCATCTGGATGGCACTGAACTTGCGATGGATGATGCTCACCATGCGCTCCATCTCCTTGGGTGCCACAGGCCGTGTGCGACTCTGCTCCCTCAGCAGGTTCATGACGTGGGTCGTGAACTCGTTACAGGCCTGCAGCAGGGGGCCCGTGGGCTGTGAGGAGCCTTGGGATTCCCCATTAGGAGCCTCTCCTCTCACCCACTCCAGCCTCATCTCCTAACCTGCTCATACTTCTCCAGCTCTGAGTGGTAGATGTGGCGGATCTGGGCAAGTTTGCTGCGGTAGTCGGAGTGCTCAATGGAGTTGTCAGGGGACACGCCGCCCCCGGAGGCTGCAGCAGCTGCAGCAGCTGCCGCTGAGCCCCCCCCTTTCTCCGGTCCAGCCACACCCTCTGCCAGAAGCATGTTGTCCAGGCGCATGAGCTGTGGGTCCACCGGCTCCTCCTCTTGGGAGCTTCGGATGCTGAGGCCTAGCAGGCAGGTGAGTGAACTCAGGGACCAGGGAGCCCATGGCCAGCTCTCAGCCCACCTGGTGGCTCCTGGAGACCCATGTTCCCAGGCTCTGGTTCCCTTCCCAGTTCCTCCTAGCGTCTTACCTAACCCCTACTGTCCTCAGGGCCCCAAGATGTCAAACTCTTGGCTTGACTCCTATAAAGAACAGGGTTCAGTCCCCAGAGGTGAGGAGTCAGAGGGGGACCCACGTACCGGTTTTCTCCTTGATTTCACACAGAACACTAAAGAGAGCAGGCTTCATGCGGTGGCAGTTGAGGGCGTGTTTCCTTGGGAGGAAGGGGAGAGAACAGTTGAGGGTCAATAGAAACAGAGGTGGGGTGGGGTGGGGGAGACCATGAAGGTGAGAAAGAGGGCAGCCCGGAACGAGAAGGGAGGTAGAAAGTGGGGGTGGGGGCAGGATGGAGTTGGGGGCTTCTTGGAAAGAGGTCAGCTCCTGGAATGTGGAGATGTGGGGGCTGTTTGGCTTTAGGAAGGTGCGGGCAGCAAGATAAAGGCCCCATGGGCTTGAACGGGGCCCTGGGGAATGGGTCTAGAAGAGTCTGGAAGGGGAGTCTGGGGGTGACTGCCGACACGAGGGTGACTAGGTAGATTTCAGAGGAAAAGAGACAGTGGGAGAAGAGTCGGAGTTTGAGGTGCCAGAGAGGGGCTGGAGAAGTTCAACATAGGTGTGCGCGGAGGGTCCTGGGACTGAGGAAGCCAGGAGGCTCTGATGATCCCAGTCTGGCTGAGCAGGGGCCACGGGCTGGGTGGGGACACATGGATGCTGGGTCATGGTGGAGAGGAGTGGTAGGAGCTTTGGGGAGGGCTGAGGTCTGGAGAGGATGGGGTGGGGGTGGGCTGGATGGAGAGTTAGGAAGACAGCATAGCAATTTCTTAATCAGAGAGCCAGAACAGGGCTCTGGAGATGGAAAAGATGTTCCAGGGGAGTATGGGGGTCAGTGAGGGGTTGGGGAGGGGGTTGCGGTGAGACCACCCTGGGTTCCCTTCTTTGAAGGCTTCAGGGCCTGGTGGTGAAGGGGGGTTTGAGAGGGATGGCTCATCTTGGGGCTCCCAGGAGTAAGGAGAGAAGAAGCTGTAGGATCCTGGAGGGGGTCCTGGAGTGGGGGGTGGGGGTGGGGACTCCCAGAAGATTCAGAGCTTGTGAATGGGGCTTCTGTTGGGTCTGTGTAGGGTCCCGGGGTGGGGGCACTCACTTGGCCTGGGCCTCGTCCAGGCTCTGGTCGGTGATGGTCATTATCTGCTGCAGAATGTCCCCGATGTCTTGCTTCCCTCGGCCTCCCGGGACCCCCCCGCTACCCCCACCGGGGTCTCCGCCGCCGGGAGGCTCGCCAGGGCCCCCGGGCTCCCCACCCACCAATCCCAGGCCCCCGCGGCCCCCGCCTGGAGGGGGCGGCCCCAGCAGCCGCTCGTCCATAGTTGGGGGGGGGCCCTGAGGCCCCCTCCCTGCTCCGCCCCTCCCCCCGCCTAGTTACTTCCCCACCCCCAAACTCGGTGGGGCCGCTGCTCCCTCCGCCCTAACCCCCACCCGCTCCCCCCTCCCGGCTCCCCCGGGGGTTCACCCCCACCCCGAAGGGAGACCTGGGGTACCGGCTGGGCCCCCCACAGGAGACCCCGGCCCCCGGCGGCGGAGAAAATGGAGCCGGAGAGAGAGAGGAGGCCCAAGCGGGGGTGTGTGTGAGCGAGAGAGGGAGGAGGGAGGAGGGAGAAGGGGGGGAGCGAGGGAGGGAGGCTGGGGGAGGGGAGCCGGGGAGGAAGAGGAGGGGAGAAGAGAGGAGGAACAGGGAGGAGCTGGGGGCGGGGAGAGACACACAAACCGAGGAACTGGGACCGAGCGGAGGAGGGGGAGGGAAGAGGGGACGAGGGGAGGAGCCCAGAGGCCGGGGAGAGGAGCGGAGGCCCGGGCTGGAGGGCGGCGCGGGTCGGGGCTGGGGGCCGCCGCCGGGGCTCCGAGTCGGGGCTCCAGGGGCCGCGGAGTGCGGCCGCTAGAATGCCTGGGTTCGCAGACAGTTCCGTTCATATTTCCTGTCCTAATGACTCCCCTCCCTGTTATACTTAATTAAAACCAGGAAAGGGGGGCTGGGGGGGTATAATTAGGGAAGTCTCCAGCCGCTGCTTAATGAGCCAGTAATTAACCAGCCAGGGAGGGGAGCTGGCCTCTCGCCAGGCTAGGGAGAGAGGCGGCCTCTGGCCTCACCTTCCTGCTCCCCCCGTGCCCCTCCCCCACAGCCCTCAACACCAGTCTTCTTTAGTCCAGAGGATAATTACGTTTATTCGTACAACCAGAACATCAGACTCGAGCAGCAGTGGGGAGGCGGGGTGGGCAGTGCTAAGTGTCGGTTCACAGCCTGTAGGCCCCTCAGTCCTGGGGGCTGGGGGTGCTGGTGGTAGGGTGGGAGGATGGTCTGTCTTTTTTTGCAATGCCCTGTCTCCCTTCTTAATGTGTCTCAAGACTCTAACCTTGGGAGATTTGCCTTTTCTAGGGAGATGGAGGCCTGAGCCCTCAGACTCTGCCTTATGGGTGTCTGACTGGGGTGTCTCCACAGCTCAGGACCAAGACTTCCAGCCACTCCTTGGGATCAGAGGAGGGGGTGTCCCTCAGTGGCTAGGATCCTCTCACCTCTTCAAACTGCCGTGTACTGGCGAAGGGAGTCAAATGACCATCCTACCTTGACTATTCCCAGGGTTTGTGGACTTTTACCCCCTCTATTCCCCAGAAAGGTGGATGAGGGTGATGAATATTGAGATTTCTCCCAGGTCCTTCAGTCTCTGGCGCCCCTGCCAAGCAGGAGAAGAGGGCATGCAATGGGCTGCCAGCTTTGAGCCCCAGGAGTGCGGAGTGCCTGGTGGGGAGGAGGGGCTCAAGTCTCAGCAGGTATGTGTGGGGGGCCGAGACCTTTGCTCCTCCATTCGACCCCCACCCTGAACTCTCAGCAGCAACTCCAGGAGCTCCTGTCCCCCTGGGGGTAGGGGAGGCTCTGACCGCTGGGCTTCCATCCGCTGGCTCTGGAGTAGAGGGAAGGGAGGTTGTCGGTAAGATTTTAAGAGGAATAGGCCCTGAAAGGAGCCAAGGCTGGTGAAAGGGGTCTGTAGGACACCTGTGATGGGGATGGGGGGGATCAGGCCTGGCAAAGGGGTGGGATGCTGGGGAAATGAGGAGTAGGGCCCAAAAGACAACAAGGGCCAACGAACTGGCAAGCCTGGGTCTTGCCTTCTGGGGAGGTGTCTCACCTGGTGACTGAGGATAGTGCTGTAGAGCTGTTCTCTCTCCTCAAGAGGCCGAAGTGGGGCTGGGGCTATGCTTGGGGGGTTCTGAGGGATGTGGAAGGTGGCTCTTTGCTCCTCTAGGCGGCGGGACTGGGCCTCAGCCACCAAATCCAGAAGGAGCTCAGTCTGTAGGGAGAGCAGGGAGGCGGAGCAGGGCCCCAGGGCTGGGGAAAGGAAGGGTAGGGCTCAGAGACCCAGAGAAATTGGCAGACAGGAGGGGTGGTGGTGCAAGGTGATTAGGAACTTGTGGTCAGAGCTGAGGGGGAGTAGTGGGGAGTTAAGAGATGGAGAGAGGGCCCACGATGGGAATGGCCTTGGTAATGGGATCAGGAAGGATGTGGGCACCAAGGTCAGGGAGCTCCCTGGCCTGGTGAGGGTACCTGTGTGGCGGGTCCCTGGAGGAGGAGGGGACGGAGGAGCAGATCGCCAAGGCCTAGTGGTGGTATTCACAGGGGGCCAGTCCTGCTCATCCTGATGGGGGCCTTGATGCTGGGAGACATCCGGTCCAGTCAGGCGGGGGAGTGGTGGGCCAACAGCCCATTTCCTCTCTCTCTGTCTCTTTTCCTGCCTCAGTTTGCCCAAGCCCTTCCAAGTCCCCTGAATCCCCTGTCAGTACGTCTCTGCCCTATGTCGCATCACCTCCCTTTCTCCCAGTGTTAGCCTCCCCGACCCAGTGCGCAGCTCACCTGTTCACCATCCTCTTCCTCCTGGGGTCTCTCGGCCTCCATCCCCTGGGGGGAGAGAAACTGATGGGGGAGGGATAGCTGGGATTTGGGAGGAGGGCTGGAACCCTAGGTTCCTGAGGGGAGTGGGGGCTGGAAGGGGTGGGGGTGAGCCAGGGGCTGGATGCCTGGGTACTGAGCAGGAAGCTGGGTTCCTGGTCAGCCCCCCCACTGGCCCCGCCCATCCCTTTCAACTTCCTCCAGTTCTCTTTTCCCACCCAAACTGCTTGCTTGACCGCTCTTGCCCCAGGGGAGCACAGAGACTGGGAAAAGCTCCTCCAGCTGCAGTAGTGGAGGAGGTTCATGGTGGGGAAGGACTCTTGGCCTCCTCATCTCCAGAGGCTCAGTAGACGCCCCCCAAGGCCAGACTCTGTTCTCTCCACTCCCCTCCTCCCCTTTAGCTCTTTCTGTCAACACAGGAACTAGCTACACAGGAAGTGGTTTTGCTCTTCAGAGCCCCTCTCCCTTCCTCAGGTCCCTTTCCTAAGAGACCCCAATGTAGGCTTTGACCCTTCCCTGTATCCCAGTTTCCCGCAGACTTATGGGGACTGGGAGGGGCATGGTTGCATTGGGAAGCAGAGGACTCAGATCCAGGGATATTGGGCCATGAAACATGTACACATACCCCTAGCAGTGGTGCCAACCAACACACACTATTCCATAAATATGGAGTTACCAAATAGTTATCCCTGCCCTCTAGGTGCTTACAGTCTATTCAGGGGACAAGATATGTACCAAATGTGAGCCAAGGGGCAGGGGAAACTTTCCTCTGGCCATGAATAAAAGATGTAGGAATGGAATAGGGAGACAGCCACCTTCCTGGCTTGGTCTCTGTGCTGGTCAGGCTGGCTGGCACAGGGTGGGAGCAGGATAAAGATATTTTGGGACCTCTAAATGGCAACCAGCCATATTATGTTTGCAGCTGAGTGGCTTGGAGCATGAAATGTAATAAAGAGATCTGGTTCCACCACTTCATGCTTGCAATCTCGGGCAAATAAAATGTCTGTGCCTCAGTTTCTCAGAGCAAAATGGAGCTTTTTTAGCATCTACCTTACTATAGAGTTGATGTGAGGATTAAATGTGTAAAAGTATTTGGCATATAGTGAATGCTCAATAAATAAGTTACTATTAGCTTTCAAAATGCCTCATGCCTCCATGTCTCAGGCCTATCACCATTAAAGAGGTGTAACCATGTTTCTGAAAGGTGGATAATGTTTGAGGTGCTCTCTGCATCTTCATCTTGAGGCCTGAGGAATAATTAAATGCCCTTGGAAGAGGAGGAAGGTGTGTGTGTGTGTGTGTGTGTGTGTGTGTGGTTTCTCCCTGGGCTACCAGACTCTTGCTTTCAGATGATACCCCAAATTAACACAGTACCCACAACTCTACTTATTCTTGCTCTTGAAACTGTGCTTAAAACCTCCATCCAAAGGGATGACATTGATCTTAGGGTGCAAAATTCTGAAAACACTATGTAGTCATTCCCATATTTTTTCCCATTCCACTCTTAAAAAAAATAAAGTTAACATTTCAGATAAGCTTTATTATGGGGTGACAGATCTGAGGTTTTTAAATAGTGATAGGGGGGATGAGTGGTCCTTCATCCCTGTTGATGGTTTGTTGAAGAGGGAAGTGGAGAGAGTGCAAGGAGTCATCAGCTGGAGTGGCCTTTGGCCCCCCACTTCAGCACCTACACAGTGCCTGGCATACAGTGGGCACTCAATAAATATTTGTTAGCCATTTGTGGGTGCTGGGGGTAACGGGTAATAGAGACTTCCTTTGGGTACCATATACAGGAAAGACTGTCTTACATCTTCTGTGTCTGGAGTTATTGGTTCCAGTTCAGAGGTAATTCCCCAATCCCACTCCACCCTTCGGTAGCCCCTCACCCTTATTTTCTGGGAGAAGGCTGGGCCCTCTTCATTCAGCACCCTAAGCCCTTTTTCCAGGGCTATACCTTTTCCGTGTGGAAGAGAATGAGTGGGCATACACTCATTTGGGGAGGGAGATCATAGGACCCTTCACTTTTGGGGTTCCAGGATCTGAGAAATCTGGAGTCCTTCCAGACTGTCCTATCATGGATGTTCACTTCTAGAATCCCTGTCTTGTGGTGTCCTATTTTTGACCCTCGCCTCCCGCGTTTAAAGGTATTACTTCGTGGGTTGGGGGTCCCCAAGCAACTCGAGGGGATCCCCGCTCTGGGGACGGAGTGAGGCAAGGAGGCGGGATCGGCAAGGAGGCGTTGGAGGTGGGGCCGCAGGCTCCCAGGGTCACCCAATCGCAGGGCCAGTCGTCAGCCGAGGCCACACCCCCGCCCCCGGCCGAGACCGCGGACCTTCCTCGCGCGACCCCGGTGTGGGGCCGAGGCCCGCGCATGCCTGCAGGAAGCCTACGGGCCCCGGGAGACGCACCGCCCGCCGCCCCTCCCCTCGACGGGCGCCGGCCGCGAGAGGAGGCCCCGCCCCCACGGGCGGCCCAGGCGGCGGACGGGGTGTGGCCCCCTCGCGGGCCCGCCCCCGCGGACAGCGTCCGGCCGCGCGGCACAGCCCCGCCCGCGCGCGGGGGCGAGCTTCCCGACGCGGCCCGGGGGCGGGGGCGGGGGGCGGGGCCGACCCCGCGGGCCCGCGCCTCCAGCGGCCCCGCCCCCTCCAGCAGCGCCAGCAGGTCCCAGTGGCTGCGCTGACGGGCGACGTCCGCGGGCGTGAGCCCCGCCTGGTCCCTCAGTCCTCGGGCCGCTCCCCGCCCCAGCAGCAGCCGGGCGGCCTCCACCGCGCCTTCTCGGGCGGCCAGGAACAGCGGCGTCTGCTCCTGCGGCGCCGGAACAGCGGGGGGGTTGGGGCGGTCAGGGGCGGACCGAGGCGGTCAGGGGCGAGGGGCGGGACGGTCAGGGGCGAGGGGCGGGGCGAGGGGCGGGACGGTCAGGGGCGAGGGGCGGGGCGAGGCAGTCAGGGGCGAGGGGCGGGGCGAGGGGCGGGATGGTCAGGGGCGAGGGGCGGGGCGAGGCGGTCAGGGGCGAGGGGCGGGACGGTCAGGGGCGAGGGGCGGGGCGAGGCGGTCAGGGGCGAGGGGCGGGGCGAGGCGGTCAGGGGCGAGGGGCGGGGCGAGGCCACACCCGCCGCGCCGCCGCTCCCGGGCTCCCCCGCCCAGGTCCCCCCGCCCCCCCGGGCTTTCCGCGCTCCCTCGCCCGGTTTCGTTGTTAGTGGGGACCCCGTCCCGGTCTGACCCTGCCGTCCTGGGCGTCCTTGTCGGCTCCGGCCTGCAGGAGGCAGCGGGCGGCCCGGGCGTTGTTGACGGCGGCGGCCCAGTGCAGCGCGGTTTTTCCTGGGGGACGACGTGGGGGACTGTCAGCCCGAGGCCGGGGGCCAGACGCCTGCGTGTCTGGTTCCCACGGACTCGGGTTTTGGGCCGCGGGGCGGCCTCGAAGGCGGAAGCGTTGTCCGGGTGACCGCCGGCCGGCAGGAAGCCTAGTGACGTCCCCCGCGCGCGGGAGGGACAATGGGACATTGTTCTGGGCTGGGCAGGACCGGAGACCTCCCCGCCAGGCCCCTCCCCCCACGGAGGCTCCTTCCTCAGCCTAAGGCGAGGAGGTAGGGGAGGGGGCCCAGAAGCTAGGTGAGAGGGAAGACCCAGTGTCCAGGTGGTCCCTCGGGGGCTTCCTTTTGTGCATCTTACACCCACCTGTGCCACTTTTCCATAGCACAACACCACCCTCTCCAGATCCGTACCCCATTTATCTCTGGCCCCCACATCTGCTTGCGCTGCAATCAGTTCTTCAACCAGGTCCTCCACCGCCAGCCTGGCGGCCAGCATCAGGGCTGTGGTCCCGTCCTCTGTCCGCGCATCCACCGCAGTCTGTCTGCTGCGGAGTAGGAGCTGGGGGTCCAGAGAGGGCCTGTGATTCTGGCATGTCCTGGACTGCTAGCTCAGGCCCGCCACTCCAAATCCATATCCAGCCATCTGTGGTTTCTCTCTCAGATGTCCAATCTCACATCATCTTCCTCTCTGACAACCCCTAGGGGATGCTTTTGCCCAGCTTTACTTACCAGTTTCCCTGTAGGGGCCCCAGGGTGCACTGACCTGGCAAACCTCCTGAGCATCAGCAGCCACAGCGGTGTGAAGAGGGGTGCGCCCTGCTCTGTCTGGCTGGTTGGGGTTGGCTCCAGCCTCAAGGAGGCGGCGGGCAGCGGTTGGCCGGGAGAATCGGGCAGCCAGGTGCAGGGGGGTCTCCCCAGTGCCCACAGTGTGAGCCTGGGGACAGGCCCCTCCACCCAACAGAGGTTCCCAGGGCTCAGGGCTTCCCAACCATGCCCCCTGGAAGGTCCTGGACTCCACTCCCCCACAGCAAACTGCTGACATCAGGGGTGTCACCCCATCTGTGGGTGGAAGACATGAGGAATGGGAGACAAGTCAATCAAAAAGGACATAACTGGGGAAGGAGGAGAACATGGAGGCTCAGGGAGTATCAGCCCCAGGTGTCAGGAAGCCCAGCTCTGGCTCTTGCTTTCGTGTGGCTTCAGTCAAATGACTTTTTTTACTTTGTGCTTCGGTTTCCTTGTCTGTAAAAGGACCAGTAGGCCTTAATTCTTTAACATTCCAAGGCAGTGGTTCCCATCCTTGAGTCTGTATCAGACTTACCTGGGGAGCTGGTGAAAACATGAATTCCCCAGTATCTCAGATTTCTGAGCCGGTAGCTCTGGAGTGGAGCCTGAGAATTTATATTTCTAACAATTTCCCTGGTGATGCTCATTTGTCTGTCTTGGGACCACACTTTGAGTGTCACTATTCTAAGGCAGTAACCCTAATTTTGGTTTTCTCAGTTCTAATATCAAAAGGCTTTCTGATTCTAAAAGAGTCAAAGGGAGCTTTCCTTTGCTTGGTCTGGGTTGGCTCACATACCGGGTCCACGGGTGTCCACGTCAGGGACATCCATCTCTGATTCCTGGGGAGGAGTCAGCATGGCTGCCTGGGGGAGCTCCTGACAGTCACTGCTCAGAGGCCAGAGCTGGCACTTGGAGGGTGAGGCCATTTCTTCAGCCTTAGGGATCAGAACAAGGATCAGTGAAGGAAGGTGACTTGTCCCTTCAACTCTGCCGTCACCTCAGGATCATTTCTGCCCCAGTGTTTTCAGCAGGCTCACCTCCTCTCCTTCCTCAGGGCCTGAGCACATCACCACTCCATCCTCATCAACTCCTGCCTCTGGCTTCAGGGCTCTGGAAGAGGGTGTTTGGGTAGAGGACCTTCAGGGTCCCCAGGATTTCCAGCAGCCTGCCTTCCTCGGTCTCCTTCCTCTGCCATCAGCTTCTGATGATAAATATCTCCACAGGAAAGAGTCCCCTCCCGAAGCCCTTTTCCTCCTCACTCTTACTTGAGGCGGATGCTGTCTTCACCCAGGGGAGGCCGGCGTCTGCGGGGACCTGGCTGCGTTCGAGGCCTTCGAATGAACCCCGGGGGCAGCCAGAGGGCCCCATGCTCTCTGCGCCGCCTCCGGATGAGTTGAAGGACGAGAAGAGCCCCAAGGGCCAGGAGAATCACCCCGGCCACTGGTGAGCACAGCAAAGGCCAGGGAAGCTGGTTGGTGGGTGGTACTGGTGGGAGAGACATAGTCACAAAAGAGAGACCATTTCTGGGGAGGCTGGGTACTACTGTGAGACCTTTGGGCAAGTGCAGTGACTTCTTTCATCAGTTTTCTCATCTGTAAGGTGGTAATAATAATAGTACCTGCCTCATGGCATTGTCAGGAGGATTAAATGAGTAGATAATTAGAGCAAAGCCTGGCATGTAGTACGTGCTAAATGGGTTAGGATTCTTCTATGTACTGTGAGCGGTTTGATGGAGGGATGATTGGATTTAGTAGAGGATAAACCAGATGATAAAGGTTAAGTACTTAGGGAAATAAGGAAGGATATTGAAGAGCAGATGGGCCACGAGGAGATACAATTGGAAGAATGAGAGGTTCCGGGGGTCAGTCTCCACACAGAATATTTGGGGTCCCTACAGTCCTGTGTCATTTGGCCTCCATTGCTGGTTCTGCCATGAAAGTGGGCCTGGGAGCAAAGTAAGGGGAAGTGTGTGTGGGGGTCACCTACCCGTGCCAGCACGAGGATGGGCAGCCAGCAGGGGTCCTGGCAGCAGGTGCTCCAGGGTCCCCACCGCAGCCATTGCGGCAAGGAAGCGGAGCAGGAGCCCAGGATCCCAGGGACAGCGGGATGCAGGGTGGTCAGGGCCACAGCGGGACAAATCCACACCCATCACCACCACAAACCTGTGGGGGAGGTGCCTCAGAGACCCCTGTGTTGGTCCCTGGCTCCCTTCCTTCCACCCGTTAAAAAACTAATGTCCGCCCCATCCCTCTGCCCGGCCTCCTTACCCAGTGCTGAGAGAGTCTGTCTCCTTGCCTAAAGGCTGTGTTTGAGGGGTTACTCTCTCCTGATGTGAAGGGTCCGGGGTTCCTCCCAGCTCCTCTTCGGCCTGGGCCCCAGGATAGGGATACACCATGTCTTTGCCATCACTATCCTTCCTTACCCAGAGCCCCACTCTCAGAGTCAGGGATAGCACCCGGGCCAGGGCAAGCAACTGCTGGTCCAGGGCTGGGGGGCTCAGGACCACCAGCAGGGCCAGGGAGGGCCCCCATTCCGAACCCCCATCTTTAGGCCTGCAGTCACCCCCATCCCAGCCACATTCCGCAGTGTTGCAGCCTTTCTCGCAGTGTCCATTGTGGAAGTGATCGTGGCAGTACTGGTCATAGGCTGGACTGTGGGGTGAGGAGAGGGGGACTCAGAATCCCCAAAGGAACCTGACTCCCTTCCTCATTCCAGAGAGCTGCCTGATATTACACTGCCTCTAGGGCACTGGTTGCTAAATGGGGAAAGCTCTCGAGCAATGGGCTTAGGCAGGCCCTGGGTGGCAGATAGTCTAGTGTAATGTCTGTGACACCTTTGTCTCCGAAGACTGTAGCCTCTCCTTGCCCTCCCAAGCTTTCTTATCTCCCTGAAGGAGAGACCAAGACCCTTCTCCTTCAGGGGTGCTGTTTGCTAGGGGAGATGCTCCATGGCACCTGGGCTTAGAGAGAGAGGCTTGAGCTCAGAGCTCCCACAACCTTTAGAGAGGAGCTCGGACAGAGGCAATGCACTTCTTCCTGGTCCCCATGTTAAATATTGATGCTGCCCTATTCCCCAGGGCTGGACCCTAGTGTCTTATACCCCTATTGAGCAACGGTTATTTGGGTGGAAACTCCCCAGAGCTTGAGGCTGTGTTCACACTGAGACCCAGAGGCATCTGTGTTCTTCCCCCTGCCTCCCCCTGCCTCCCCCTGCCCTCCACCCACCCCCAACCCCAAGTCAGGGTTTCAGGCTCACGTGCAGGCTGGAGGAGTCTCACAGTCATAGCCATCAAACAAACACTCTGCAGAGTCACACTGCGGGTGGCACTGCCCATCCCGGAAGAGGAGCCAGCATCGGGAGTGGGAGGGGCAGCCTTTCCAGGGGTCCGGGACCCCCAGGGAGCAGTCTCCCCCATCCCAGTTTCCTCCAGGGCCACTGCAGCCAGCGTCACAGGCCCCATCTCCACCTCTGCCCTCACATCCCCTTGCTCCGGGCCTCTGGCACTGGGGCCCTGGAGAGCTGGGAGGGCAGGAACATCGGAAGCCTGGGGGCCCCAGCCCAGGGATCTCTGAGCAACTGCCATTGTGTAGGCATGGAGAAGGAGGGCCACAGCCATGAGGAGCCGGTGGGTTCAGGCAGTCAGGGCCCCCGTAGCCATCGAGGCAGGCGCAGCGGGGTGGGAAGCCAGGTTTAGGGGAGGGCAGACACAGGCCACCATGGTGGCAGTGATGGAAGCCACAGGAGGGGGCTCTGTGGCTGCAGGTGGGGCCCTCAAAACCCTGTGGAGAGGAGAGAGATGTTGGGGAAGCTCCTTGTATTCTTCATCCCCCGTCTCGCCCCTGCAAAGGGTTAAGATAATTCAAAGGGTCCGAGTCTCATATCTGGAAGGGGCCTCAGAGAGCATCAGATTCATCACTTTATAGATGTTGAAACCATGGTCCATAGTATTTTCACACAAGGACATACTACACAGTGGTGAAAATGGATGAGCCATAGCTGTGTGCAACAACTTGGGAGACTGAGCCCTTACAGAGCAGTAGTAATTAAACTGAGATTCTCTTCATCCTTGGACACAGTGTTATATACGGTTTCTCTCTCTGGAAGTAGAACAGGATGGAGGAACACAGAAGTACACATGAGTTACTGTTACTGTTGTAATTAGGTTAGGTTTATAGGTGTTATGTTGTAAGGATAATAAGAAGGACATGAACAAACCAATGATGTTAGTGTGTCATGCATCTGAGGTCCATAAACACATGCATAAGACTTAACCCAATATCATGCATCCGAGGTCCATAAACACACACATACACACAGAGGTGAAAGACCTTATTCATGGTCACCCAGCCTGACTTTGGGGCCTTTCCTTAGGCAGTGCCTATGATTTCTGAAAATTCCATTCATGCTACCACTTGATCCTGCCTTTCCCCCTGAACTGCATCTGAAGAGTCGCTCACCACCATGAACAGGGGCTAGCTTTCACGGGTAATTCCCACTCCAGTGCTCCCTGGGCTCACCTCTAGGATCCCAGCTCAGGCATTCTCACCTGGCATCAGTGTTAGGGGCAGAAGAGAAGACAGCTTTGTAGACACTCACCTGGGGGCAGTGGCAGGTGAAACCCAGGGGTGGTCCTGCTGTGGTCTCACAAGACCCTCCGTGGGAGCAGGGCTGGCTCTGGCAGGGGTCTGTCTCCACTTCACACCACTGGCCTATGGTGGGGTGGGATTAGACCTCACACACTGCTTTGGTCAATGCTTCCTTCCTAGCTCATTCCTGGGAGTTGACCCAGCATTAACCTGCACAGGTAGAGGGATCCTGGGGCATGTTCTCAGGGGTGGGGTTTAGAGGCAGGGGGATGGACACAATGACTAGGTGGGGATTGTGAGCTCAGCTGTGCCTCAGAGGTGCCTGCGCACACCTTCCCAGGCCTCACCTGTGTATCCAGGCAGACACTGGCAGTAGAAGGCATTGGCCAGAGAATGGCAGGCTGCAGTGCCTGTGGGGTGGCAGGGCCGGTCCAGACACTCATCTACGTCTCCCTCACAGCGCAGCCCCACAAAGCCTGGAGGGCAGGTGCAATAGTAGCCTCCAGGTTTGGGGGTGCAGGTCCCATGGTTGTGACAGGGCTGGGACTGACAAGCGTTGGATTCCTTTGAGCAGTTCTGTCCATTGTAGCCTGGGGCACACTGCCGGCAAAGAGGGTCAGACAGGGAACTAGTCATTTGGGCCGTCCCAACACTACAGGGGACCTAGCTCAAGATCCTTTGCCCTGTCCCCTCCCCACCTTCCAGTTCAAACATCATTCAACTCACCATCTGTCACAGCCCTGTGTAGCTAACCCTTCCATCTCAACTCCATGATACACATTCAGTAGCATGCAACTTAACCCCTCCAGCAGCCCCAAAGCATCCTATGGCACATTGCCACTGAGGTAATTTTTGGTAAGACCTCCCTCCCCTAGCCACACCTCTGCCAGGTTCTTTCAGGCTTTACTGATTAATTTGTAAGCATTTATTGAATGCCTGCTTTGTGCCAGGCTCTGTTGTAGGCACTAGGGATATGAAGAAATTTAGAACTCCTCCCTGCTTCCATGAAGTTCTCAGTCAACCAGAGGCAAGAGACCACTAGCATGTATTATATGATTCTCATACACAACCTCATGAAACTCTCCCCCAAACCCTGCATGTGTCTTATCTCATTTGATTCTTACTTTACAGAAAAGTTGACTGATTCCTGGAAAGACTGAGTGACTTGCACAAGTCTGGTCGGTGGCAGAGCTGGGATGCAGCGCGAGTCTGTGACTTCCTAACCAGTACCCTGAAGCCTTCTGGGTTTGTTTTATACCACTCTGCCAGGGGGGAGGGTCATTGATGAGGTCTGTACCATGTGCTGAGTTCTTGCAAGAGCAAAGAGAGTGTGTGAGACACACTACCAGGAAAGCTTCAGAAAAGTGAAGAAAAAGGGAATTATGGAGAATCCAAGGAGTGGCCAAAGGGTTGGGAGAAGCAGGCGAGCGGGGTGTTTTGGGGATGTCTGAGAGAAGGAGTCTCAGGAAAGGGGAGGTAAAGCTGAGTAGTGGGTACAGGGGTGTTTACTACTAATTAGTACCCTTCTTTTGTGTATGTTTGAAAATGCTCATGATAAAAAGTTAAAAAGTAAAATTGAAAAGTTAAAGAGAATGCTTAGGGGATCTGCATCAGGCTTTTTTATCCAGAGTCAGGGTTCTTTTTCTTTTTCTCTTTCTTTCTTTCTTTCTTTCTTTCTTTCTTTCTTTCTTTCTTTCTTTCTTTCTTTCTTTCTTTCTTTTCTTTCTTTCTTTCTTTTTTTTTTTTTTGATAGAGGTTATGGGGGAGACACAGTGGGAGAGGGAGAGAGAGGATCCCAAGCAGGCTTCAAGCCCAGCCCAGAGCCTGGCTCAAGGGCTCCATCTCATGACCCTGTGATCATGACTGGAGCTGAAATCAAGAGTCAGATGCTTAACCCCAAAGTTGGGGTCCTGAGTATAGGCATCAGGCTACTCAGACTTGAATCCTAGCTTTGCCTCTGCTGCTCAGTGACCAGAACCACCAAAGAGAAGCCCAAACCCAGTCTGGAGAGAAGCTAGGGACATTCTCCTGAGGAAGGCACATCTTGGGCACCATCCAATGGAAGAGGTATGGGGAAGGGCTGGAAGAGCCAGTAGATGGGGTGTGTAGGGAAGCCAGTAGCAGCTGGAGCAGAGAGAAGGAGGGTGGGGGCGGGGTGAGATGAGACCTGAGAGGCGGGCAAGGCTGGGTCACGTGGGTTTTGAACTTCAGGGTCAGAGAGGTGGGCAGCCACAGAAGGGAGTGACAGGTCAACTTAAATTTTCAACAGAGCACCCTGGTAACAGAGTAAAGGCTGAGCCTACAGGCTGACAAATATGGAGTTGGGACAGTAATCCTCAGGGTGAAGGATTACTGAGGTAATCCTCAGGGTACCCAGGTGGTATGCAACAAAGCCGGATGGAGCAGTGGGACAAAGGGTGAAGGAGGAAAGACAGAGTGGTGAAAGATTTAGGAGGCAAAGGGCATGAGCTGGTGGTGGGTTGGATGTGTGGGGTAAAGAAAGGAAAGGAGATGACTGTATCACTGCCCTGCCCAGGTACTTTTCCCACAGCTGGTCCGCCCGGTCCCCCCTCCCCGTTGTTCTTCTCAAGACCTGCTTACCTGGCAGAGATACCCATTGGGCTGGGCTATGCAGGTGGCCCCATGTTGGCAGGGTCTGGACTCACATGGGTTTACCCTGTCCTGGCAGGTACTGCCTTGGAATCCAGGAGGGCAGTGGCAGAAATAGGAGGAGCCACTGTCAATGCAGAGGCCTCCGTTCTGGCACAGGGAAGAAGCTGCTATGCCTGAGGAAAAAGGCAAAGAGGGATGGAAAAGGCTAAGTCGAGTGGAAAGGTTCTCAGGGGCCCCAGACCCTGAGCAGAGAGGCTCTTGGAGATCACGAACATTCTTGGGGTGGGTGGAGGCTACTTGAAGCCTGAGGACTCAGTAACTCCTGGTGCTAAAGAAGTTATAATATCAAGATCCCCCTCCTGCTCGTTCTGCCAGAATGGAGAGAAGTGATCTCTTATTAAGCTTATTAGATCATCATAAGCACCCATATCCTTGCTTTAAAACAAGTCTCAAGCAAGAAGGAACTCAAAGGAAACTTCAGGTGGGTGTTTAACTAATGACTTGGGTCTGTCCCCTGAATTTGCATCCTCTGATGTTCTCTTGCTATGATTCCCATCCCCTCACCCCACAGGAGGCTCCTTCCTGAGTTCTGCTCATGGTCAGCCTCATTTGGTTGAGGGAGGTATTCTTTCACAAGGGGAGTTGACATAACATCAGAGTGAGTGGGGGAACAGCTGTTGAGTTGAGTGCCATTGGGTTAAGTATGATCTACTCTGGTTGAGTTATGATGATAGTGACAGTTCAGTTGCTTCTCATTGAGTTGTGTCCCTGTGGTTGTTTCAACTGGAGTCTTATTGGCTAGACTGGTTGGTGTTGCTTGAGTTGTGTTGAGTTGTGTTAGGCTGCCCTGAGGGTTGAGCTGTAGAATCACTAATAGTGTTTGTTCTGTGTTACTTTGAGTCTTAGTTGGTTGTTTTGGCTAAGTGTTGTGTGTGGATGCCTTTAGGGCTCAGGTAGAGGGGGACACCCTTCTCTCTTTGTTTGCTCCCCACTTGGTCCTTGGGTTAGTACCTTGGCTCAGAGCAGCCTTCTGACAGAAGGACAGTGGAAGGTTGCAGAGAGGCCCGGTCCATCCTTGGAGGCACAGGCACTGGAAGGAGGGCCCAGTCTGGAGGCAGTAGGAATTGTGTGGACAGGGCTTCTGGGCACATAAATCCATCAGAGTCTGAGGTTTGGGAAGGAGCATGAGACAGAGCTGAATATTATGTTTTTAGGCCCAGCGATGGTCTTCTACCAGCTTCTCAAAATCCTAAGCTCTCAAATTCTCTCCTGAATGGTCTGGGGCCAGGTGATAGCCCCCCTACCCCACCCTGATTTTCTTTAATGCCCACATCCCAGAACAGTCTCTGGGATCAGAGATTCTTTTGTTCCTCCTATTCCTTGCAAACCTCAAGCTGGACCTCCACTCCCACATCCCAAACCCCCTTTCACGTGGGTACCTCTTCCAAGCTCCCAGTTCTGTCTTCTAGTCCTGGAGACCCTCCACTAGAGCCCTCCAGCCACCACCCTCCTCAGCACACTTGGCTCAGCGCCCCTCCTCACCTGGCAGCTGCCTCCCGTGTAGCCAGGGGAGCAGAGACAGTGGGGACCCTGAGGGCCATCTTGGCAAGTTGCCCTGTTCCTACAGGGGCTGGAACAGGACAGACACAGGGCACAGTGGGAGGAAGTCCAGGCCATCAAAGGGGAGGGAATGTGACGTGATGGTGAGATGGGGAGCCAGGAAGGGAGGCAGCGTGAAAGGATGTGGGGTATGGAATGTGAGGTAGTCTCTCCAGAGGAGATGGAGAGGCAGAGTGGGGAGGCCAAGGGTGCCCTCTCTTCCTCTAGGGGTCTTTGCTCACTTGTCTGCGCAGCTGGGACGGGTCCTTTCCTCGCAGTGGGGGCCCTGGAAGCCCGCAGCACAGAGGCAGGAGGAGGTGCCAGGCCTGTTCACACAGGTACCCCCATTGAGGCACGGGGCTGGAGAGAGGAGGCTGTGAGGGCTTGGGTTCCTTGCCCGTAACCTGGCCTGTGACCTCAGTCACACCACACACAGGACGTACATGCCCTCCCTGCTGGCCCCATCAAAAGAGCATCCCATAATGGTGCTCAATTAAGTGTTTTTCTTATAGCATAGACACACCCTGACCAATTCCTCTGTCCCCTGTGGCCCAGCTGAAGGACACGGCAGGCACTCACCAGAGGCACAGTGGTCAGTGCTGGTCTGACAGTGGGGCCCAGTGTGGCTTGGAGGGCAGGTGCAGGAATAGCCCCTAGGGCTGGGGCTACAGGAGCCACCGTTGAGACAGGGCCCTGAGTGACAAGCTGTCACCTCCTCGCTGCAGGTAGGGCCTGTAGGAAATGAGGAGGTTCTGAGAAAGGGAACCCTCTTCTCTCTTGTCTTCTTCTACCTCCCTCTCCTTCCTTTTCCTCATCCCCATCCCTGTTCTCTCCCATCCAACCTCTTTTCTCACCACCTCCTGCACATCACCTGCATTCCCTGCAGTCTCTGTTCCATTCTCCTTGGTAGTGACCAAGACCCAGAGTCCTTGGACACATGTCTTTACTGCTCTTGGTTAGAGAGTAGCCAGCCCAGAATGCCTGTGGTTTAGGGAGGGCCTCACCTGTGTGGCCTGGGGGGCAGGTGCAGTTGTAGCCAGAGGGCTGGGGATGGCAGGTCCCCCCATGGGCACAGGGCATGGAGATGCAGCCTCCCAGCTCTGCTTCACATGCTGGTCCTGTCCAGCCCACATCACACACACATGAGGATCTGGTCATAAAGAGAAAGGGGAGAGTTTTTTCTTCTAGTGTTTTTCTCTCCCCTCCCCATTGGTCAGCCCCCTAAGACCTCTTGTTTTTTAGCCCTGAGACTCTGGCTCCTTTCTTCATTGGCTCTGCACTCAGCATTGTCCCCCTTCCATACTATACATGTGAACATGTACATATGTCTTTCTTATAACTTGTTTATTGTCTGTCTTTCCTCATTAGAATGAAGGCTCCATGAGAACAGACATGTTGTCTCTTTTGTTATGTGTGGTTCCCCCAGTGCCTTGAAAAGTATCCACACATAGCAGGTGCCCAGTGTTTGTCCAATGGATGTTGAGTTGGCCCTGGGATTTAGTGCTTTTCTTTCTGCTCTCACCGCCTACCCCTCTGTTTCTCCCGTGATTTATGAACTCCCTCCTCCATGGGATAGCACTCACTAGTTGCGCCTTCATGTTGGCTGTGACCTCAGCACTTTGCCATCTCCTTCCTCTTCCCTCTTGGTCATTCCCCACCAGCTTGCCCCTCACTGTCTGTCTTCTCCTGCCCTAACTGAGGAGGACCCAGAGGACAGTAAAAATGAGGAGGGGCTGGAAGGTTACCTCTGGCAATGTCCATGGTGGCAGGTGCAGTTGTCCTCAATGGGGGCACACCCAGGGCTTCCATCAGGGCAGAGGCAGTGGGCCTTGTCCTGGCATTTTTGCTTGGGTTGGCACAGGCTGGGAGCACACAGGGGAACCTCACAGAGATGACCTGGGGTGGGGAGATGGGTCAAAGAGAAAACAGAATCCCTCCATATCCTCAATGGGACCAAAGCCACTTCTTACATATGACTTGCTTACTCCCCATGAACCTGTGCTTCAGTGGTTCCCTGCTACCTCAGGCTAACTTCCTCAGAATGACACACGGGGCCCTGCATGACACGATTTTCCTACAACTGCTGTGCTCCTCAGTTTCACTCTGTTGCACCCTAAACTCAGGACGTTCTGTGGTTCCTTAAGTGGGGATGTGCTTTTCTTCTGTTCACACCTTTGTGCATCAGTTACCTGCAGCTAAAACATGCAATCATTCTATTTTGACAAACTCCTACCCATTCTTGAAGACTCAGCTTAGCCATCACCTCCTCCATGAAGGGAGAGACCTCTCATCTCTAGTCTGGTTGGATTGTCCTTTGTGCTCCTATTGAATCCTATGTCCTCTCTCAGAGCACCTCTGGGCCATTGCCCACAAGAGACTTCTTGGTCTCTCTGCACTATATTTAAAGCCAGTTGAGAGCAGCTTTCTTACTCTGCTTATAGGGCATAGGAGACTTAATACGTTCTTGCTAAGTAAGTGCACAGATGGCTTCCTGTTTCTGAACCCTGATCACACCATTCCTGTTTGGCCCAGTTTGGTTTCTACCAATGACACCTGCTGTCAGCACTCAGGTTGCATAACTCGGAGGAGTTCCAGTCTCATTCTCTTCTCACATCCCAACCCTCAAATGCCCAGCAATAGCCTCTGCTCCACCCCAAATGGGCTCAACTATCCTGTCAGTCCTTTCTAACGCCTCCCCTGCTGACCTGTGAAGCCAGAGGGGCAGAGGCAAGAGAAGGCTCCGGGGAGATCCAGGCAGCTGGCTCCAGTGGGGCAGGGGCCACTCAGGCACTCGTCCACCTCTGCCTGACAGTGTGGACCTTCAAAGCCTATGGCACAGCAGGATGGTCAGAGGGCTGCATGCAGGTCTGCCCTTTGTCCCCACTCTCCCCTCCAGTGTGTGAGCTCTGGTTTACCTGGGAGACACTCGCAATGGAAAGATCCAGGCTGGTCCTGGCACTGACCCCCATTGGCACAGGGAGAGCTTGCACACTCATTGATGTCTTCCTCACACTGGGAGCCTGTGAATCCTGGTGGGGCAGGGAGCAAGTGGGGAGAGATTGCAAAGTTGTCTCTCTCTCCTTCCTTCCTTCCTTCCTTCCTTCCTTCCTTCCTTCCTTCAACTTTCTCTAGAGTTATTAGGGAGTGTTTTTTGTTTTTGTTTTTTTAATGATAGTCACACAGAGAGAGAGAGAGAGAGAGAGAGAGAGAATGAGAGAGAGAGGCAGAGACACAGGTAGAGGGAGAAGCAGGCTCCATGCACCGGGAGCCCGATGTGGGACTCGATCCCGGGTCTCCAGGATCGCGCCCTGGGCCAAAGGCAGGCGCTAAACTGCTGTGTCACCCAGGGATCCCCAGTTATTAGGGAGTTTGTTACAAATAGTTGTGACTGAGCTATATAGGTATGATTTCATGGATTCAAACAAGAAATTTAGAGTCAATACTGATCTTTAGCCTTCCATTTACATATACGGAAATAACATTGCTACAAATTGCAATGGAGAGAATCTTGTTTCCAATGGCTTGGTTTGGGGGTCGTCTACATGTTTCATTATATAGTGAAGGCACCAACTGGGGGCTTCTCAAATAGTGATTTGGGTTTCAGAACATTAACAGCATAACTTATAACTTGGTGGCTTTGTTCTTCACATAAATAAAGCATAACTGGATATTTGTGTCAATGCTGAAAATACATTGTATCAAAAGCATAAATGCAAGTCCTGGCCCTTCCCCTCAACAGAGTGAACCTGGAAGGCTTCCCAGAGCAAACACTGGAGATGCCAGCAGGATGATGCTCAGCCACCTGCCAGCTGTGTGACTTTGAGCAAGCTACTCAAGCTCTCTAGGCTCCAGTTCCCTCTTCTGTAAAAGGGGAATAATGCAACCTATCTTATGGTGTCATTGAAAGGTTTAAATGAGGGAATGCTTGAAAAGTACACAACCAAGTGTAAATAGTAATGGAGTAAATAATCAAGGAACATCCATTATCATCATAGCAGGGAACAGAGGGATCCGATGAAGCTGAGAAGGAAGGCCTGGGGCAGTGTTCGCTGCATCCAGGGTGACCAGTGCCAAGAGCAGCCCAGGATCCCTAGGAACAGGGAGAGCCTACTGAGGACTCTGGAGGAGGGCCAGAAAGGGTGGTTTAGGTAAATATGCACTCACCGGGCAGGCAGACACAGAGGAAGCTGTTGAGCCCATCGTGGCAGTCAGCCTGGTTCAGGCACGGAGCAGAGGCACACTCGTCAGTCTCCACCTCACAGAACTGCCCTTCTAGGCCTGAGGACACGGAGGTGTGGTGTGGGCTGAGGCTCAGCTGGGTTGGCCTGACTGGGCCGCTCACACATTCTGCCCAGGAAGCCTGGGTTCTAGAACCAGCATGTGCCCCCGTCAGGCAGCCCCTCCCAGGTGCTCTCTGACTGCGGGCCGGGGAGATGAGCCCTCAGTCCTGCTACCCTGCTGTGTGTGGCTCTGCCTTCTTCAGATATAAAGGCTCAGGGAGCACAGCACCTGCTGGGTCCTGTGGGAGCTGCAAGGAGGTACCTTTTGAGGCCGTTCGCTGCACAGAAGGTGGGCTCATCCGTTGGGGCTAATGAGCCTGGAGGTCCTCATGGCACAAATGAGACAAATGGGTATCTGCTCCAAGGGGAGCCAAGCCCCTTGTTCTTCCTGAGCAGGCATTTGGGAAGCTGGTTGGTCCCAGATCTGTCCTGCATCTTTGGGCTTGTCCTAGTATCATTCTCACCCTGACCCGAAACTGGCTCGGCCTCTAGACCTCAGCTGCCTCCCATTTCTTACCTGGGGCATCTTGGTAACTATCCCTGGCCCTCGGATTGCTGGGCAGTTTTCTCTACTTTTTACTCTGGATGCTGCTCAATTGAGGAAGGCTGTTTTGTGTAGTGGCTAAATCTGTGGAAGCCCTGGGCTTGAATCCCTGCCCCGTTGCTTACTAGCTGGACAGATCACTTAATCTCCCTGTGCCTCAGTTTCTTCATTTGTAAAATGGGCACAGCTAAAATGCTGACCTCATAGGATTGTTGCAGAGATGACAAAATGCATGGAAGATGCTTAGGTGGTACCTGGCACTAAGTAAGCTAGTATTTTTCTGGTTTCATTCAGCTTCCTGATATTGGCTCTGTCTCTGTGTCCCTGGGGAGAACTTTTTCCCTCTTAGAACCAGCTTGGAGGGACACCCGAGAGGCTCAGCGGTTGAGCGTCTGCCTTTGACCCAGGGTGTGATCCTGGAGCCCTGAGATTGAGTCCCCACATCGGGCTCTCTGCATGGAGCCTGCTTCTGCCTCTGCCTATGTCTCTGCTTCTCTCTCTGTGTGTCTCTCATGAATGAATAAAATTAAAAAGAACAAATTGTATATAGTTCCTACTTCCAGGATTCTATAATGCTCTGGGCTGAATGCGGTGCTAAACTGCTGAGCCACCCAGGCTCATTTATTTATTCTTGAGAGACACACAGAGAGTGATAGAGAGAGGCAGAGACACAGGCAGAGGAAGAAGCAGGCTCCATGCAGGGAACCCGATGCGGGACTTGACCCTGCGTCTCCAGGATCATGCTCTGGGCTGAAGGCGGCGCTAAACTGCTGAGCCACCCAGGCTGCCCATAAATAAATTCTTAAAAAACAAAACAAAACAAAACACCTAGCTTGGAGGTAGGTGCAGCCTTGTGGCATTTATTTTTCCTCTTGCACCAAATTGAAGCATATAGGCTTTGGGATTTTAAGGGTCTACTCAATTACTACAGGGGAGAGTTCCTCTGATTAGGAGGGACATTCTGAGTTGGCATGAGCAGAGGCTGCTGCCGTGCTGCCCTTTCTCGACCAGCTTCTGTCTACAGCGGACCAGGTTGTGCACTTTACATGACCATGAAATGAATGCTTCCCCCTCACCCCCAGACTTGAGCAGTGCACAAGCTCATTATCATCTGTGGCAGCCCTTCTCCTAGGAACCATAGGTTTCCCGGAGATTTTATCTGGGGCAGGGAGATGAGAAGCATTCTTTGGTAACTGACCCCAACTGGTCTGGGGCCGTTTGTGTTCTGCAGGGGTCATGTCTCGTGGGTTCAGGATGAGTCCCCTGTGTCCTCTACCCAAGGCCCACTGCATCTGGTACCTGGTGGGCAGAGACAGTGGAAGGTGGCAAGTAGGTCCAGGCAGGTGCTGCCGGGGTGGCAGGGCTGGGACAGGCACTCATTGTGATCAGCCTCACAGCGGGAGCCCGTGTAGCCAGGGGGACAGAGGCAGTTGAAGGAGCCGGGGGTGTTGAGGCAAGAGCCGCCGTGTTCACAGGGACTGGGGCCTTGCTGGGCTGGGAGGAGAGAAGAGTCAGGAATCCACAGGAGCCCCGAGTGGAAGGGCAAAGAGGTCAGACTGCCAGGGAAGGCATGAGGGCCAGAGTGTGGCAGGGGAGAGCAAATCAGAGAAAGAGCCAGTGTCTTTAAGACAGAGATGAATTAACTGGGACCTGGAGGGCTGAGCATTGTTGCGAAGACCGTGCAGGGAAGAGATGCCAGATCCGGACAAAATCAGAAGAGAGATGGTTATATTTTTTGTTTGAAAGACAATTTGCAGAGGCTGCTTGGGGGGCTCAGAGAGGATCGGATGCGGGGGTGCCTCACCCATCTGACACTCATCCAGGTCCTGGTGGCAGGTGGGCCCTGAGTAGCCAGGTTGACAAAGGCAGAGTGTGGAGCCTGTCAGGGGGTTGGTGCTGCACTGGGCTTCCCCGTGGCACGGCTGGCTCAGGCACATGTCCTCCATGTGGCACAGGAGTCCTGGAGGGCAGGGTGGGCATGAAGCTCTCGGGGCTGCACGGAACTCCCAGCTGCCCTGCTGGTGCCTCTCGCGCTCGCCGTCTCTACCGCCAACTCCCATGCCCTCTGGCACACCTGTGCGGCCAGGTGGGCAGAGGCAGGAGAAGGAGCCCACGCGGTCAATGCAGGTGGATCCTGGGGCACAGGTGGCAGCAGCACAGTCATCCAGGTTCTCTTCACAGCCTGTGCCTCCCCAGCCACTCACACACACGCAATGGAAGCTGCCAGCCGAGTTCTGGCAGGTACCCCCGTTTCTGCAGTGAAGGGGACCCTGGGTCTCACATTCGTCCACATCTTCAGAGCAGTCCCAACCTGCGGGGGGCAGGGTAGGAAGGGGACAAAGGCTGGAGCTGGGAGTCCTGTGAGGAGGGGAGGCCGGGGCTGACCATCCGGGCCGCAGGTGCCATGGGCCTGGCTTGCACAACTCACCTGTCCAGGCCTCTGGGCAGCGGCAGGTGTAGGTGCTCAGCCCATCCTGGCAAGTGCCCCCATTCTGACACTCGTGCCCAGCACAGTCATCTGGGTTCACCTCACAGCCTAGGCCTGTGAGACCTGATGGGGTCATGAGATTAGCTGAGGAAAAGGGGACCTCCCTACCCAGAGAGAGAGGCTGCAGGTGAGGACACACCTTGGGGGCAGAGGCAGAGATGGAAAGTGGAATCTCTCCCTGGAACCAGCTGACAGGTGCCCCCATTGGGACAGCCACTAGGGGGGCAGGGTCCTGGCTGAAGCTCACAGTGCGGACCCTCCCGCCCAGTAGGGCAGTGACACCAGAAAGATCCCAGGGTGTTATGGCAGGAAGTGCCCTTGGGGCAGGGTCCCGGGTCCAGGAAACACTCGTTGATATCGTGTTCGCAGGCATGGCCCTCGAAGCCAGGTGGGCAGAGGCACTGGATCTGGGGGTGTGTGGCCAGACACACTCCTCCATTGATGCAGGGGTTGGCTGAGCAGAAGTCCTGAAGCTGGCACTGCTCACCTGAGGCAGAGGACAGAGGGGGCTGCCTGTAGTTCTGCACAAATCCCAGCTCATCTGAGATAACTCAGCTCTCACTCTGGATTATCTCTGTGTCTGATTTTCATGTTTCCTTCCATTTCCTCCCATACCTGCCTTGCCCTGCTTCACCACCCCTCGCCTCGGATTTGCCATTCTGGAAAATAGAACATGTCGTTGATGGTGGAGATATGGCAGATTGGCCCTACCTGAGCAAATCTGGGTCCTTCTAGTGGGGACCTTTCCTTGGTGGGGAGGTGAAAAGCACCCGGCCACTGCAGGCAGGAGACTTAGCACTGCTGTGCCACAAGGCTGTGCGCCCTCAGACAGTTGTCTGGCCTCTCTTGTCTGGGTTCCCTAATCTTTAGGTGGCTACAGGGTTCCAGATAGTGATAAGGAGCTGCACCTCTCAGCCGTTTGCACCAGTGGCAATGGCGGTGGTGGCCCCTGGCACTGAGCTATGTCAGTGCCTCCTGAGCATCGCTCCCTTTCCTCCTCTCAATGACCTTATGAGGTGTGGACATCAGCTGACAACCAAGGACGTAGAGAGTTAGTGCAAGGGCACAGGTCTCATCCATGGTGAGCTGGCACCCAGACCTGGGGAAGGGCTGCCCAGAACCCCGCTCCAAGCACAGGGCTGGGCAAGTTGCCACTGTGATCCTTCTTGTCACACAGCCTGGTCTCTCACCCCCAAGTCCTCAGAATTACCTGGACAGTTAAAAAGTCTCCATGCCTGGGTGCAGCCCAGACCCACTAAATCAGCCTCTCTGGGATGTGGGCATCAGTATGTTTAGGGCTTTCCAGGTAATTGCTGTGCCTCAGCAAGTTTGAGGAGCTCCCTTCTAGTCCACTGCTCACAGAGCACTTCCCTACCCATGTAGCCTTCACTGCCCTGTCCAGTCCCCTCCGTCCTGGTAGGTCAGAGGAGCCTTCCTCTCCTGAGGCCCTTTGCTGTTCTGCACCCCTGCCTACTTGCTCAGGCTAGCATACCCTGCTCCTGCACCCCACCCCCACTCTCCCCACATCCTTGCCCCAGGGCTGCACCCTTCTTCCCAGGATTGACACCCATTCCTCTCTCTGGGTCAGAGCCCTTCCACCCTCATTACACTTTCCACTAGCACATCTATCCAGGTGCTGCTCTGGGCTCCCACTCCTCAGAATAGAGGCCATCCAGATGACCATAATGCAGAATCCTGGAGGTTCCCCTGCCCCACCTTGTGCTGGGCGTTAACCCTCTGGCTGCTGGACGGAGGGGCCAGGGAAACAGGCCAGGGTGGTGCACTAAAAGGGGCTATGGCAGGAGACATTTACGGACAAGTTTGGAAAGACTTCATTTTAACCATTGGTGCAGCCATGCTGGTGAATGTCAGTCTCAGGTAAATCGTCAGCAAGAGTCAGCTTCTTGATTCGCACAGCCTCTGTCCTCAGAAGGGCTCCCTGTATCTCAGACTCCAGCTCTGTCTTTCCCAGCCAGCTGCTCCTGTCCCCCCCCCCACCCCGCTTCCCCCTCAGTGCTCACCTGTCCATCCAGGCAGGCAGGAGCACTGTGGGCGGCCTGAGGCCTGGATGTGGCAGCGGCCCATTTTGGAACAGAAGGAAGAACAGGGGTCCTTGAGCAGGGCCTGGCACCTCTGGCCAGTGAAGCCAGAGGGGCAGGTGCAGGAGAAGCTGGGGGCTAAGGGAGAGGGAAGGCCAGGGGAGCCTGGGAGGGCAGGAAGCAGGGCTTGGCAGCTGCCCCCATTCTGGCAGAGCTGGGCATCCTGGCAGGGGTCGGGAAACTGGCAAGTCTCACCCAGGAAGCCAGGTGCACACCTGAGCAGGGGAGGAGAGAGGACAGCTTACTCACTGGGCCCTCTTTGCCTTCTCTCCCACCTCCCTCAGAGCCGTTACTTCCTCTCTTTCTCCTTTCTTCCCAGTCCCCCCTCCACCCTGCTCTCCTTCCCCGTTCCAGTCTCCCAGTCCCAGGAGGCACACTCACTGGCAGGTCCCTTGTCCCTGAGATAGGCTCAGGCAGGTGCCTCCATTGGCACAGGGTTCTGGGGAGTCCCCACACGGCAGCACTAGGGATGGAGATGAGGATGGGATGGGCCTGGGGAGTACTGTGCTCCCCATTTCTCCCTCTGGGTACTCTGGAGGGACCTGCCTGTAGTAGCCCGACGCGGGCTCTCTCGGACCACCGCCTCTGTTCCTGGTCCCCACGTGGTGCTCTTGCCCCAGTGCCCCCCCCTCCCCAATCCCAGGCCCAGGCCTCTAGATCCTCTTCGCTATTAATCCCCACCCCCTTTCCTGTTTATCCTCTGGCCTCCCAAGCCCAGGCCTCCCAAGCCCAGCCTCAGACTCAATCCCGGAAGCCCTGACAACAGGGCTCAGGAGGGGGCCCTGGGGACTCCAGGAAGGTGAATGGCTGAGACGTAGAAGGGATTTCCTCCCGGAAGAGCCCAGCATTGAGCCATCGGGGGTGGGGACAGCTGGACGGGGAAAGGGACTTGGTCCTAGAACCCTTGACCTTCCCATGTCTCCATCTCTTGCTTTCTTGTCATCGCCTCCCCTAGCAGGTGGTCAGTTTTTTCCCTCTTCACCTCCTAAATGCCATCTCAAGAGCCCCCTGTCCCAGCTGGGTTCTCTCTGGGAGCAGGCACCCTCCTAGCCATTCCTCTGACAGTTACCGCCCCTGGCTCAGGCCCCAAAGCCTGTTTGTGCAGCTCCGGTGGCAGAGTCTGCTCTCCCTACATTGGGCAAGGGGGTGAAACTCACCTCCATCCAGTGTCCCCTCAAAGCACCAGGCTTGGCCCTCTGCCCCCAACCCACCGACACCCTCTTAAGGAAGGTGGGTCCCCGCACTCTCCCACCCCATTGCCTCACCTCTGGTCTTGACAACCGAGTGACACAGCAACAGCAGCAGCAGAGAAGGGGGCTGCATTCCAGAGTCCCTGCCCCAAACCCAGATCCCCTCCCACCTCCTCAGGCAAGGACTCTGAGAGCCCTCACTGGGGCAGGAGCTACCTCCCCTGCTCCCACAGCCCCTTCCTCCTCCTCTGCCTGAAGCAAGCCTCACGTCTGAGCTGTTTCCTGAGTCACACAATGTCCTGGACACCCTAGTGATGGGAGGGGGAGGAGTGGAGGAACATTGAGGGGGATGAGGGAGGGGCCTTCTGTCCCCAACAACCCCTGGGGACCGGAGGAATGGGACTGTGTGGTGGTAGGGCAGGTGAGAGGAGGGGAGCACAGGGCTTGGAGTGAGGGGGCTCTGGGTTCAGCCCCAGCCCTTCTGTTGTGTGGGCTTCCCTTTCTAGAGATGAGAATAGCAGGGTGGCTGCCTCTTGCCCTGGGATGGTCAGGACCTGGAAACAGAGGTGAGGGGTGCTGAGACATCTTCTGCTCCAGGTCCGTATCCGGGCTGCTCGGACAATCTGCGACTTTCTGTACATTGAAATCACTAACCTTGGCAGAGGGAGCCCAGGGTACTTCTGGCCCTTACCTTAGCCCTTGCTGGGAACTTAGTTTTCTTCCTTTGGGGAATGGGGAAGATACTAGGCTGATTCTGGGGGAAATCTTGGCCTGCCTTTGTTGGGGAACATGTAACCAACATCATCAATGATAAATGAACATTGTCTGTACTAAAATCTGCAGTCCAGATTACCCACAGAAAACACTACATTTGGATATGTTCCCCTTCCCTCCCTCCACCACAGAGAGCCCTAGGATGCAAGAAATGCCAGTATTTTCTTTCTTTCTTTCTTTCTTTCTTTCTTTCTTTCTTTCTTTCTTTCTTTCTTTCTTTTTTTTTTTTTTTTTAAAGATTTTATTTGTTCTGTGAGAGAACACAAGCAGTAGGAGGGGCAGAGGGCAAGGGAGAGAGAATCTCAAGCAGACTCAGCTGAATGCAGAGCCTGATGAGGGGCTTGGTTCCACAACTGTGAGATCATGACCTGAGCTTAAATCAAGAGTCAGATGCTCAACCAACTGAGCCACTCAGGTGCCCCAGGAACGCCAGATTTTGATTTCAAAATTGGAGTAAATAATAAAAAACAAACAAACAAACAAACAAACAAACAAAAAACAAAAAAACAAAATTGGAGTAAATAGAAACACCTGGGTGGCTCAATCAGTTGACTGCCTTCGGCTCAGGTTGCTATCCCGGGGTCCTGAGCTCTCCTTCTGCCTCCCTTTCTTTCTGTGTGTCATGAATAAATAAATAAAACCTTTTAAAAAATTGGAGTAAATAAAATGACAAAAGAAAATTCATTGTCTTGACTCATCCTACCTTTGTGAGTCAACCCAGAATAGTTTTGGGGTCCGTCACACACTGAGTTCCTCTAGTAGCACCTAAAGCTGAGAGTCTGGGTGACAGGAAGTGTCATCAATAGCCATACATAGCCCCCAGCACTGCGGTGCCCAAGGCTGCAGCCTGGTGTCCCTGGGATACCTTCCTTTTTTAAAACCTTTTTATTTGGAAATAACAAGCTCACAGAAAAGGGGCAAGAATATAATTCCAAGGTAGTCTTCACTCAGAATCACCAATAGGCATCATGATCACATTTGCTTTATCATTTATTTCTCTACATACAGTGTTTTTTTTTTTCTGAATCATTTGAGAGTAAGCAGTACACAGGATATTCTTTTACTTATAAACACATGGATGTGAATATCTAAAGAACAAGAACATGTTTAACATTACCACAGTACAACTACCAAAATCAGGAAACTTGATGCAATACTATAATCTACCAAATTTGCCAATTGCCTCACAATGTCCTTTATAATATTTTTTTTTTCTTGGTTCAGGATCATGCCTTGTATTGAGTTTTCATATCTTTTCATCATCCTTTACTATGGGCACAGTTCCTTCGACTGACTTTGCCTTTCATTATATTAACATTTTTTGAGGAATACAGATCAGCTCTTTTGTAGATTATTCCTAAATTTAGGTATGTCTAATGTTTCTTCAGTTTATGTACTTTGGGCCAGGAATTACCACCAAAGTAAGGCTGTGTCCTTCTCTCTTTTTTTTTTAAAGGTATAATAATTTTTATTTTTAAATACAGCAAATTAATTAAACATGAAATATAAGGGAAAGAACAAAACAACATATTTCCTCTGATGGGTAATAATGTAAATAAAGGAAATTACTAACTAGAAAAATAGTTGTACTCATGGTTTTACAAAACCCTTATTAATTTTATGCATAAATAATACTAGAATTCTTCTAACTGCATGCTTCATCAATATTGTAGATTCATTTTAATTTTTATTTATTTATGTTATTTTTTAAAAAAGATTTTATTTATTTATTCATGAGACACACACACACCCAGAGAGGCAGAGACACAGGCAGGGGGAGAAGCAGGCTCCATGCAGGGAGCCCGATGTGGGACTCCATCCCAGGTCTCCAGGATCAGGCCCTGGGCTGAAGGCGGCGCTAAACTGCTGAGCCACCCGGGCTGCCCAACTCATTTTTATACCTAATATTGTTTTACCATTTGAAGTTTTTCAGTCATTTTGGACATGATGCAATTCATAATCAAGAAGTTTAGTTTTTTTTTTTTTTAAGATTTTATTGATTTATTCATGAGACACAGAGAGAGAGGCAGAGACATAGGCAGAGGGAGGAGCAGGCTCCTCACAGGCAGCTTGATGTGAGACTTGATCCTGGATCCTGGGATCATGACCTGAGCCAAAGGCAGTCAGTCAACTGCTGAGCCACCCAGGCGTCTCAGGAAGTTTAGTATTAAGGAATTTTACTACATTGGATGCTAATGTCATAGCCTTTAATTTTGGCATTAAATTTAGAATAGAATCCTTGGGTCTGCATTTTAAAAATGCAGATAGGGTACACAATTCATTGTACAGATATAGTCAATCTTTTTTTTTTTTTTTGAAGTTCGATTTGCCAACATATATTATGACTCCCAGTGCTCATCCCATCAAGTGCCCCACTCAGTGCCCATCACCCAGTTACCCCATCCCCTGTTCACCTCCCCTTCCACTACCCCTTGTTCGTTTCCCAGAGTTAGGAGCCTCTAAAGTTTTGTCACCCTCTCTAATTTTTCCCTCTCATTTTCCCTCCTTTCCCTTATAGTGTCCTTCTCAATGCAGCACACCAGAAGACACACGGACTAGCATCATTCTTAGTGGTTGACCAGTACCCCACTGTTTGGTGAACCCTACCTAGTTCATTGAAACCAGTTTCCCATTGTGGGGGCATTAAGGTGGATCTCAAACCTTAAAAATACTATAAGCTATGCTGCAATGAAGATTCTCGAACATGCATATTTGTGTGGTTGTCTAGGTTATTTCCTTAGGCTGAATTCCTAGAAATGAAATCACTGACTCAAAGGGTTAAAGGATAGAGTTATTTTAAAAGCTTTTGGTATCTAAGTGTTGCTGAGCCACTCTCCAAAAAGCAAACAAGACTGCACTGGGGTGGTAGTATCTGTGCATGTCCTTACTCTAGCCAACCCTGGGGATCTGAATACTTACTGCTTTGATGGGTGAAATAGTGCCTTGTTTTATTATTTTTTTTAATTTTATTTTTTCCAGATTTTATTTAAGAGAGAGAGAGAGAGAGAGAGAGAGAGAGAGAGAGAGAATGAATGGGAAGGAGAGGGAGAAGCAAACTCCCTCTTGAGTAGGGAACCCAACATGGAACTCGATCCCGGGACCCTGGGATCTTGACCTGAGCCAAAGGCAGACCCTTAACAAACTGAGCCACCTAGGCTCCCCTTGTTGTTTTAAATTGTGTTTTGTTGTAGGGCTAACATTATTATTATTATTTTTTAATTTTTTTCATTTATTTAATGATAGTCACAGAGAGAGAGAGAGAGAGGCAGAGACACAGGCGGAGGGAGAAGCAGGCTCCATGCACCGGGAGCCCGATGTGGGATTCGATCCCGGGTCTCCAGGATCGCGCCCTGGGCCAAAGGCAGGCGCCAAACCGCTGCGCCACCCAGGGATCCCAGGGCTAACATTATTTTCAGCTGTTTAGTGGCTATTCTTGTTTATTCTTCTTCAGTTGCCTGTCTGTGTTTCTGTCCTGTGTATGCCATTGTCAGTTTCCTAGCACCTTTCTTAATTGGTGGCAGCTGTGGGGTTGGAGTCCTGGGCAGAAGACACCTAGTGTGAAATGTCCCTGCTTTTGCCACCTTCTGGTTTGCTGATGAGTTGGTGGGGGTGAGGTTTGGTGAGAAGGGGAAGGAAAATAGGAAGGGAGACTAGGTTTCTCATGATACTATGAAGACGTGAGTGGAAAAAAACAAAATTCTCTATTTCTTCCATGTTCCGACCCTACTCTTTTTGTTGAAAAGGAGGTGGTGGGAGGCACTAGCTACAGGTTGAGAGGAGAGAAAATGTAATGGAGACAGGGAAGGAGTGGATGGGTGGAAGTGGAGCCAGGGGCACGACTGGGGAGAAGCTGGGTTTTTAGACAGTGTTCAGCAAGGTACACAGCCCACTTCTTATACCTTCTCCCTAAGGAAGGCCTTATATACCTGCTCAGGTGTTATGAGCTGTGTTTGGATCCCAGACACTCTCCCTGGCCTCCGGGGTCTTATGGTCCAAAAAAGGATCAATGCTTCCCTAATAGCTTGTTTCTCCATCCCAGGAGATACAGAAAATTCTTTCTGGTATAAAATGACCTCATTCTTTACAATATCCCATCATATAGAAGTTTGTTTTACTCAACTGACTCTTTTTTTTAACATTGTGTGTAGGAGGATAAGCTTGCCAATCATTCGCACTTAAGTCCTGTGGACTTTTGACCTTAAGAGGACCCATCGCTGAGCTGGGCCTTGATAATGTGACCAAACACAGAGAAGATAGAAATACACAGGAGTCCCACCCTGAGAGATTACTTGCGAATATATAGTTTAGGAGACTTGGAGGCCCTTTTGCTCTCTCAGACCTCCCTCTACTTCCCAGCAGATGACTTCTTACCTCCTTAATTTCTTACCACTATAGTGTCCATGGTGCAATCTCTGGACCTCTTCTATTGTTACCTGTCCCTAGGTAGTCTCATCCAGTCTCACGCTCCGGCCAGATTTAAGCATCACCTATGAATACCCTTTTTGTTGATAACTCCCAAATTTGTGTTTCTAGATTAGACCACCCCCTTGAACTCTAAATGTGTACTTCCAGTGACTCATGAGTACCTCAAACTGATCATGTCCAGAACTGAGGTGATCTGCCTCTCCAAACCTTCTCCCTCCCAATGGACTTGGGCTTTGCATCCTATTCTTTCAGTTGTTCAGGCCCAAATCCTTGGAGACATTACTGACTCCTCTCTCTTATACTCTACATCCAATCTGTCTTAAAACCTATTTGGTTACCTTCTGACCACTTCTCATTTCTTTTCATCCCCACTGTTAACATTCTAGCCCAAGCTACCATCATCTCTTGCATCTCCTAACTTCTTTCCTTGCTGCTGTCATTGCTCCCTTGGCAATTTGTCTATGCAGTGGCCACAGTGAGTTGTTAAAATACGAGTCAGACCATGTCACTGCTCTGCTCAAAACTCCCCAGTTACTTCTGCACTTACTCAGAGTAAAGCTTCTTACCGGGCAGGCAAGGCCTTATGTATTGGCCTCCTCCCTGTCCTGCCTTGTTTACCTCTCTGACCTCATCTCCTATTATTACTTCTTCTGCCCACTGTGCCACATTGGCCTCCTAAATGTTCTTTCAACAGGCACATTCACACCTTACAGCCTTTGTACTTGTTCTTCCCCACTGCCTGGACTGCTTTCTTTCCCAGGTATCTGTATGGCTTGCTCCCTAAACTTAAAAGACCTCTTAACATTCGTGGGGAAATATGAGGACTTAGAATAGACACAATGATTTTTGAAGAAGAACAAGGTGGAAGATTTACATTTCCCAATTTCAAAAGTTACTGCAAAGCTAGGCTAATCAAGGCAATGTGGTATTGGCCTAAGTTTAGACATAAAACCAATGCAAAAGAATTAATTTATGGTCAATTGATTTTCAACAAAGGTGCTGAAACAATTCAGAGGGAGAAAGAAAAGTCTTTTCAACAAATAGTACTGGAACAATTGGTTCTTCATGTGCAAAAGAATGAATTTGGACACTTATCTCACATAATACACAAAACTTCACTTAAAATTTATCTTAGACTTAAACATAAGAGCCTAAACTATAAATCTATTAGAAGAACCCCCCCCCCAAAAAAAAAACTTTTAGGAGAAACTTCAAGAGTAAATATTATGATCTTGGATTGGACAATGGTTTAACATATGACACCAAATATGCAAGCAACAAAATAAAATTTTGGTAATATGGACTTTATCAAAATTAAAAATTTTTGTGCTCTGAAGAACACCTCAAGAAAAATGAAAAGACAAGTGACAGAATGGGAGCAAATATTTGCAAATCATATCAGATAAAGGACTTGTATCCAGAATATGTAAAACTCATAACTCAATCATGAGAATTAGAAAATGAACAAAATATTTCCATAGGCATTTCACTAAACATGTACCAGTGGCCAATAAACATGGAAATACGCTCTTTGGGATTTACTCGGCTTCTTGAATCCATAGGTCTGTATCTTTTGCCAAATTTGGGAATTTCTCAGCCATTATTTCTTTGGATATCTTTTCCTGCCATGGCCTTTTCTCCTCTCCTTCTGGGGCTTTGATAACAGGAAAGATTTTTTGTTATGGTTCTGTACATCTCTCAACCTCTGCTCATTTTTTATGGTCTATTTTTTTTAAAGATTTTATTTATTTTTTCATGAGAGACAGAGAGAGAGAGAGAGAGAGACAGAGAGGCAGAGACACAGGAGGAGGGAGAAGCAGGCTCCATGCGGGGAGCCCGACACAGGACTCGATCCCAGGACCCCAGGATCTCGCCCCGGGGCCAAAGGCAGGTGCCAAACCACTGAGCCACCCAGGGATCCCTAAGGTCTATTTTCTATTTGTTGTGAAGATTGAGTAATTTCTATTTTTCCTATCTTTAAGGTCACGGAATCTTCCCTCTGCTGTTTCTTCTGGTAAGCCCATCCACAGAGTTTTAAATTTTGATGATGGTATTTTTTTAAAATTTTATTTATTTATTTATTTATGATAGTCACACACACACACAGAGAGAGAGAGAGAGAGAGAGAGACAGAGACACAGGCAGAGGGAGAAGCAGGCTCCATGCACCGGGAGCCCAACGTGGGACTCGAGCCCGGGTCTCCAGGATCGCGCCCTGGGCCAAAGGCAGGCGCTAAACCGCTGCGCCACCCAGGAATCCCCGTGATGATGGTATTTTTAAGTTGAAAATTTCTATTTGGTTTTTCTTTTTCTCTTCCTTCCTTCTTTTGCTTCTCGTCTTCTTTTGCTGAGACTGTTTATTTCTTCATTTGTTTCAGTAGAGTTTGTAATTCTTTTTTGAGACATTTAAAATTTTTACTTTAAAATACTTGCCTTGGGATCCCTGGGTGGTGCAGCGGTTTAGCGCCTGCCTTTGGCCCAGGGTGTGATCCTGGAGACCCTGGATCAAATCCCATGTTGGGCTCCCTGCATGGAGCCTGCTTCTCCCTCTGCCTGTGTCTCTGCCTCTCTCTCTCTCTCTGTGTGACTATCATGAATAAATAAATAAAATCTTAAAAAAAAATACTTGCCTGCTTTACATATGTATCAGATAATTCTGTCATCTTGGCCATCTTGAGTGTTAATTGTCTTTTCTTATTTAATTTGAGATTTTCCTGATCTTGCTATGACAAGAGATTTTTAAATTGCATCCTGGGTATCATGTTATAATTTTATTTAAATCTATTTTAACCATATCCTCTGAACTGTGCTCATAGGGGAAAGATGGTGACGCCTCACTGCTGTCAGATGGGGGGAGAAGTCCAGGGTCCTCACTTGGCTTCTGTTGACACTTGTGGGGGGCATGTTAATACTGCTATGTGGGGTTGGGCATTCAGGCTCCCCACTAAACTTCTGCTGACACACACTGACTGGGAGTGTGAAGCACCGTTTCACCTAGTTTCACCTAGTTTTCACCTAGTTTCACCTAGTTCCTAGGGAGACCTAGTTCCCACTTGGTTTCTAGTAATATTGTGATGGAAGGGGATTTGTTAGCACCAGGCGGGGCTGGAAGTCCCAGCTTCCCACTTGGCCTTCTCTGACACCATGCCAGCAGTGGGGAGGGGCACATTGTGGGTAAAAGTGAGTGTCTAGTCTCCTCACTTAGCCTTTGCTGGCAGGTTTTTTCCCCCTGTGATATTTGGGCTGGAATATAGCAGTTACTGTCTAAAAGTTTTATGTCTAGCTAGGCTGTCCCTTTCTTGGTTCTTTGGGTAGAGACTTTTTGGCCTGAGTGTATGTGCATGTATCTTTTAGAGTTTCCTGGTTCTGGCTTTTCTAGTGCCCAGTCACATGTATATGAGGGGCAAAAGGAAAACCTAGGGAACTTATCATGTTGTTATTTAGATCTTGAGATTCCTAGGCAGTCTGCCTTCTCTCCATCTTTCAGAGTCTTCTTATGTTTGTTTTATAAATAATCTCCAGGGTTTTAGCTGTACTTACTAGGAGGAACCAGAAGTGTATCTCCTCCATCTTGTCCTATAACTGGAAGCCAGCCTGACAAGTCCTTAAAATGCTCACTATATTGACCAGTGATTCCACTTCTAGGTATCTACCCAAGAAAAATGAAAGCATATATCCACACAAACACTTGCACCATGAATGCTCATAGAAGTATTATTCACAATACTATAAAGGGGAAACAATCCAAATATTCATGAATTAGTGAATAGATAAACAAAATGTTTATATCCATACCACAGGATACTATTCAGCAAAAAATTAATGAAACACTGATGCATGCTCTAATATGAATGAACCTGAAAACTTTGTTAAGTAAAAAAAAAAACAAAAACCCAACAAAAAACAAAATAAAATAAAACAAAAACTTTATGTTAAGTAAAATAAACCAGACTCAGGGGGCCATAAATTGTATGCATCCATTTATATGAAATTTTCAGAAGGCAAAACTAGGTCAGAAAACTGTTGCCTAAGGCTACGGGTTGGCATGGGTCATAAATACAAATGAGCATGACATTTCTTTGTGGAGTGATGGAAATGTTCTAAAATTAGGTTGGATGGGCATCCCGGGTGGCTCAGCGGTTTAACACCACCTTCAGCCCAGGGCGTGATCCTGGAGACCCGGGATCAAGTCCCACATCAGGCTCCCTGCATGGAGCCTGCTTCTCCCTCTGCCTGTGTCTCTGCCTCAGTCTCTCTCTCTCTCTCTCTCTCTCTCTCGCGCGTGTGTCTCTCATGAATAAATAAATAAAATCTTAAAAAAATAAAATTAGGTTAGGTATATGATATATATAATATAAACTATATTAATAACTATAAATATACTAAAGTCATTGATCTATACACTTAAAATGGGTGAATTTTATAGTATGTAAATTATGCCTTCATAGATCTGTTTCAAAAAAGAGAGAGTGAGAGGAGAGGAAGTAGAGATATTTTCTATTGTATCCTTTATTAAAGAACTTTGCTGTTAAAAATGTAGGGATCTGAAAAGGCACTTGTACCCCAATGTTTATAGCAGCAATGTTTACAATAGCCAAAATACAGAAAGAGCTCAGATGTCCATCGACAGATGAATGGATAAAGAAGATGTGGTGTATAATACAATGGAATATTACTCAGCCATCAAAAAAGAAATCTTGCCATTTGCAATGACATAGTTGGAACTAGAGGGTATTATGCTAAGTGAAATAAGTCAGTCAGAGAAAGATAATTATCATATGATCTCACTCATATGTGGCATTTAAGAAACAAAACAGAGTATCATAGGGGAAAGGAGGGAAAAAGAAAATGAAATGAAATCAGAGAGGAAAACAAACTGTAAGAGATTCTTAACTCTAGGAAACAAACTGAGAGTTGCTGGAGGGAAAGTGAGTGGTGGGATGGGGTAACTGGATAAAGGGCATTAAAAGAGGACACTTGATGGAATGGGCACTGGGTGTTATATACAACTGATGATTCACTAAACTCTACCTCTGAAACTAATAATACATTATATGTTAATTAATTGAATTCAAATAAAATTAAATAAAAAGAAATTTGCTGTTAAGAGTTTCAGGGAAAGGATAGATAGCAAGAAGGGTCAAGGAAATTATTTTTTAAAATTATCATTACAGAAAATTTCAAATATGCATAAGTGCATAAGTGGAAAATCCCCATGTCTCCATCATCCAGATAGTATACAACACTTGATCTTAGCCAAAAGGCCAAGAAGCAATATCATCGAGATAGTATAATAAACTGAGGACCACTCTCTTTAGTCCCACCCTCACCCTAGATTATTTTATTTATTTATTTATTTATTTATTTATTTATTTATTTTTTCCTAGATTATTTTATTTTATTTTTTATTTTTTTTCCTAGATTATTTTAGAACAAATACTAGGCATCATATTATTTCTATTATAAATATTTCATTATCTCTAAAAGAGAAGGACTCTTCTAAATATAACCACAGTATCATTATTATTCTGTCTAAATGTTCACAATATCTTTAATATCCTCAAATATGCAGCCAATGTTCAGATTTCCCAAATTGTCAATACATAACATGTGTAATTAATTTGTTTGAACCAGGATCAAATCCAGATTCACTATTGTACTTGGTTGATATGTTTTATTTCTCTCTCTTTTTAAAATAAACTTTATTTTTTATTTATTTTTATTTTATTTTTATTTTATTTTATTTGTTGAACTTTATTTTTTAGAACAGTTTTAGTTTCACAGAAAAATTGAGAAGATAGTGTAGAATGTTCCCATGTTCACTGCACTGGTATTTCCTATTACTAGCATTTTTTCTTTCTTTCTTTTTTTTTTAGAGAGAGAGAAAGAATGTGCGAGCGAGTGGTGGTGGTGGGACTGGGGGAGAGGAGAGGCAGAGAGAGAGAGAGAGAGAGAGAGAATCCCAAGCAGGCTCCAGCCTCAGTGTAGAGCCTGATATGGGGCTCAATCTCATAACTCTGGATCATGATCTGAGCTGAAATCAAGACATGGATGCTTACTGGACTGAGCCACCCAGATGCCTCCCTATTACTGACATTTTATGTGAATATAATACCTTATTTTAATTAATTAATTGATATTGATAAACTACCATTAAAGTCCACAATGTCTTTGGAATCACTAAGCCAATTTTTACCTAATGTTCTTTAACTGTGCCAGGATCCTATCCAAGATGCCACATTACACATATTTGTCATGTATCCTTGAGCCCTTCTTGGCTGTAACAGTTTCTTAAACTTTTCTTGTTTTTGATGGTCTCAACAATTTTTGGTCAGGTATTTTGTTGAATTCCCTTCTTTTGAAATTATTTGGTGTTTTTTTCATGGCTAGACTGAGAGCCTAAGTGTCTTTTAACCTCTCGGGATTTTTCTGGTCATTTATTTGTTAAAGAAATGGCTTGTTTCCTATAGGATTTACTATATTATTTTTTTAAAAAGATTTTATTTATTTATTCATGACAGACAAAGACAGAGAGAGGCAGAGACATAGGCAGAGAGAGAAGGAGGCTTCATGCAGGGAGCCTGATGTGGGACTTGATCCGGGACTTCAGGATCATGCCCTGGGCAGAAGGCAAGCGCACAACCGCTGAGCCACCCAGGCGTCCCAGAATTTACTATATTCATAAATTTGCTAATTGTATGCCTGTGTCATTTGCCATGCCCACCCCCTCCACTTTTTACCCCCATGTAAACTGATAGTTACCCTTAAAGATCTGACATCATTCAGAATTTATTTTTTTGGCAAGGCTATCTCATATGTAGTGTTGTGCTGTAATTATATGCATCAAGAGGCATATGATTCTGGTTGGCAGCCATTGATGAGCATTGCCTAGACCCATTATTTTACTAGGGGTTGTGGAATGGTGATATTCTTTTTCTATCATTCTGTCTTTTTTATTTCATTTATACAAAGAAGCTATGCCTCATTTACTATTTTGGTACAATTTGTTTAGGAAAGGCAGATTAATACCGTTCTTTACTGTTTATTTTCTAGTTTTCAGAATAATGAGTTCATTCTCTAGCATCCTCCAAAAGTGACCCGTGAATTTTTTTAGTGTAACTATGAATAAATACATTTTAATATATTTTATTTTATTTTATTTTATTTATTTATTTTTTTTAAATTTTTATTTATTTATGATAGTCACAGAGAGAGAGAGGGGCAGGGACACAGGCAGAAGGAGAAGCAGGCTCCATGCACCGGGAGCCCGACGTGGGACTCGATCCCGGATCTCCAGGATCGCGCCCTGGGCCAAAGGCAGGCGCTAAACCGCTGCGCCACCCAGGGATCCCCATTTTAATATATTTTAATCTCTTGCATTGAATCCTTTTACTGATGCTCAGTTTGTACATATTTGGCCTATGTGAGCCTCAAGCTGACATGATCTTAGTGTCTCTGATGGCCTCCTTGCCATCAGGGTCATCTTTTACATATGGTTCTTTTTAGTGGAAATGCTACTAAGTAATCTCAGTTTGGGTGCTAGAGAAGAGTATTACTCATTTATTTTTAAAAATAAGTATCTTATACCATGTTAGCTTGCATGGGTGTGATCTGCAGAGGGAATGGCAGCATTACAGAAGAGGGAGGGTTGCTGGAGGGATGTCCTTGAGTAGGTGGGAGGGGCTGGGGTTGAGTGCTCAAGTGGAGGAGTGGGTTATCAGTTAAAAATGAAGAGGAGAGAGGGTGCATAATTAAGAAGAAAATGTGAAATAATTGCCTTGAAATTTTGTGAGTGAGTAACCAGGAAAATGCTGGGTCCTTCTATCGGCTAACTTGAAGTTTGTGATTATAAATATTTTATAAACATGTTTGCATATTTTTATCCAATCACTTCTGCTTGGATGCAGGCATGGATTAGGTGGGAAGTTGGATTTAGGCAGAGCTTGGCTTTTTCCATGCAGCTATGGTGGAGAGAATGAGGAAAATGGGAGTTGAGTGTGCAAGGTAATTATAACAATGGATCATGAAATTTGAGTGGGATATTGTTGAAATGGGGCACAATCTCTTACTACCAGGGTCAAATGGGTTGGAAGTCTGGGAAAAGGAAAAATTGTGACAGAGGAAGGCAGGAGAGAGAGTGATTTGCAAAGACAGGATGTGTTGAGCACAGGGTGGGATACTTATTTTTTTTTTTTAATTTTTATTTTTTTAGTTTTTATTTATTTATGATAGTCACAGAGAGAGAGAGAGAGGCAGAGACATAGGCAGAGGGAGAAGCAGACTCCATGCACCGGGAGCCCGACGTGGGACTCGATCCCGGGTCTCCAGGATCGCGCCCTGGGCCAAAGGCAGGCGCTAAACCGCTGCGCCACCCAGGGTTCCCGGGTGGGATACTTAAAATTCATTCGGTATTTCCTAAATGACCTCCTTCCTGCTTCAGAGAAGTTTTCCCATTTCCTGGGTCCTGGGGTTTTGTGAATCATCAGGCTTATTGCCTTCCTTGTAGGGACTGCTGTCCCCACATCCATCTCCCAGCTGCCCTGGTCCTCTCCCTCATGACCATTATGGGGTTCTTGGTTCTTGGATATTCTGGGGAATTCATCACATGGAGTGATTGCTCTGTGCTCATGTAGATAAAGGCCCTTATGGATTTTGGACAGTGGCTCTGAAGCTGACTCTGATGATCCTGACATCCTTTCAGGATGTGAGAGGCCACAGTAGTTCCTTCTGGAAAGCCTGATCTGGGAGGAGGAGATGGGCTGGGAAATGACTGCTCTCCAGGGCCGGGATCCTGGTGGCACTGAGAGCAGCTCCTGCCACAACATAAAATGTGTTATTCCTAGGTCAGTGAGCTGTGCCTGCCTCCCTTCACCTGCACACAACTGGCCCTGGGCTCTCAGACCTTGGCTGGGGATTTTGGGGGCTGGTGTGAGGCAGTGAGTGGGTGCTGGATGAGGAATAAGGGAGATGGACAGGGAGACACACAAGTACTTGGCTAGTGTTAGACACTGTTCTAGAAAACCCTATCCTGGAGCTGTGGGAGGTGCAGCATCATGGGTTATCCCTTTCCCAGAAAGATTGACAATTAAGCCCTGAAAATAGACTATAATTTTTACTGACACATATGATCATGGACTGATTCAGAAAGTCCTCAATTTTTTTTTTTTTTTTAAGTAGGCTCCACACCCAGAATGGAGCCCAGTGGAGGGCTTGAACTCATGACACATCTCGATCTGAGATGAGTGAATGAGCCACCCAGGTCCCCCTCAAATCCTTCATTTTAAGTTTGGAAACTATTGCATAAACAGGCCAAAGTTAAAGACAGCACAATGAGTTATTTATCTTTTCCTGACGAGATAAGCTCATACTGGGCCCTAATATGAGGAGCAAAATAATTAAAATATTAAGGAAATTTAAGTCCAAAAATTTTTATGTGCAAGAACGATGGACAAGATAAGTAATAGAAGCAAGACAACTGCTCCCCCTTTAGTAAATGTCTACAAGTCCTAAGCCCCAAGGACCCAAAGGGTTTGTGATTCTGTATATTTTCTCCTTTTTTTCTTCTTCTTGCCAAAGTTTACTGAACCCTTGCTAAGGAGAGAGGACTATTGGATATGTTTTCAGGGGAAGGGTAGGGCTTTTTCAGTGGTAGGATGAAGCTCTTAGGCAGTGGCCTGGAGTGTGGTGGGGGATTTGGAGTGGGAAGGGGAAGTGTCTGGGTGGGCAGGGGTGGGGGGGTGGGGGTGAGTAGGGGGGTGGGAAGGCTGAAGGTAGGATGGGGAGGGGCAGAGTTAGGGAGGTAGTAGAGATGGAGAGTGATGCTGGGGTGGGAACAGCAACTACTTGGATGGGGCTTTAGGGCCTGGTCAGAAGGCTATTTCGGGATGGATTTGGAGGGGAGGCAGACTCAGTGATGATGCAGAAGGTCCCAAGATACATGGTTTAGGGTTAGGGAGGTCAGAGTGCAGTGAAGACAGACAGTGGTGGTGAGGCCAGCAGCTGGCCACCTGCCTGAGCTGCTCTGGTTTACTCACAACCCACCCTCCCTGAGTGTTTGGGACAGGAAGTAAATTCCCTGGTCCACGGCCTGTGTTGATGGCAAGGCTGGGAATGACTCTCTTGGGTCCTGGGCCCCAGCCTGCCACAGTCACGGGGCAAGGGCTGCCCAGCCATGGTCTACCTTCCTCATGGGTTCTCTGGACCTGATCCAGCTTTAGGTGTTGTGCAGTTATGTCTGCACTGAAGAATCTTTGGCCTCCCATGCTGTGTCCTCGAGTTTCCCAATGTAGGTGGGAGATCCAGACAGTTATTAACAAGTAGAACTGTGGATGTAAAGGGAAGTGGTGTGAACACCCCAAGTGGAATCTCTGGGAGAAGCCAGCTGTTCTCCATCCCCATAGCTCTGACCACCATCAATGGTCCTGTTGCCACACAGTGGATGTTTCCAGCCCAGAACTTTCCTTGGGCTCAAGACCCACATGTTCAACTGTGTCTTCCATTTCCCACCAAGATATCTAATAGGAAAGTCAACAGAAACTCTTTTTTTAAAAAACAGTCTAACTCCAAACTCTTTTTTTTAAAAAACATTTTTTTAAAAATATTTATTTATTTATGATAGTCACACACACAGAGAGAGAGAGAGGCAGAGACACAGGCAGAGGGAGAAGCAGGCTCCATGCACCGGGAGCCTGACGTGGGATTTGATCCCGGGTCTCCAGGATCACGCCCTGGGCCAAAGGCAGGCGCCAAACCGCTGCACCACCCAGGGATCCCTTAAAAAACATTTTGATTGGGCAGTCTGGGTGGCTCAGCGGTTTAGTGCTGCCTTTGGCCCGGGGTGTGATCCTAGAGACCCCGGATCAAGTCCCATGTCAGGCTTCTGCATGGAGCCTGCTTCTCCCTCTGCCTGTGTCTCTGCCTCTCTGTCTCTATCTCTGTGTCTCCCATGAGTAAATAAATAAAATCTTAAAAAAATTAAAAAAAAATTTATTTCACACACACACACACACACACACACACACACACAGTATAAGCAGGGAGAGCAGCAGAGGAGAGGGAGAAGCAGGCTCCCCACTGACCAGGGAGCCCAATGTGGGGCTTGATTCCAGGACTCTGGGATCATGATCTGAATTGTGGGTAGACACTTAACCAACTGAGCCACCCAGGCCACCATAATTCCAAACTCTTGATTCCCTTCCTGCAATGGAGTGCTCTGGGGTGGATGTGGGCAGAGGCCTCTGGATTCTGCTCCTCTGGGCCCAGGAGCTCCTTGGGTGCAGTTGAGGCCTCAAGGCTCTCCCTTCTGTGACGTGGGGGACTGAAGAAATGGAAGAAATGGGGAGGCCCTTAGGAAGGTTCTGGAAGGCTTCTCACTCCCCTCCCCTCCTCTAGCATATCCTTTGGTGAATGTGACCTGTCACCTGCTCCCTGGGGGAAAGGCCTCCCTTATGTGTGGGCACTGGCTCCTCTCCACTAAAGGTGTCCCAACTCTTGGCTTTGGGGGGGAAGGAGCAGGCTGACCCCTGTCTCCTAGGAGGTGCAGGTGTGGCTCGTGCCCAGCAGACCTCTTCAGAAGCCAGTGGCCATGCCTGGCACTCTGAAAGAGGAGCTGTGTACATGTGCTGGGTGCAGTTCTAGGGCAGGACAGGACCCTTACCCTGCAATGAGGGAAGCAAATGGGAAAGCCCAGGGCCAGGGAGAGCCAGGTTGCCTTGAGAAGGGACAGCCAATCACAATTACTGGACCCACTCCTTCTGTCTGCCTGCGCTTTTAGCCAAAGAGAAGGTATCAATTTAGAGGTGGAGGGGATAGAGTGGGAAAAGATGAGCAGGGTCGGTGGACAACTTGAACCCTGTGGTGTGAACTCAAAGTTTCCCATGCTGCTTTTGGTCTGACACCTGATGGCAGTGAGTAGTTTGAGGAAGGACTGAGCAGAACTGACTGGCAGGAAAAGGCTTGAAGTCTTGGTCAATGGAAATGGAGGATGGGTCTTGCCCTTAGGAGTTAGTCTGTGTGGGTGGCAGTGAGGGCAAGGGTGGTGCAGGAGAACAGTGTAGGTGGGAGCAGAAGGGCAAGGTGGCTGAGGGGGAGCTGGGATCAGGGGCTGAGGCTCTGGGCTTCCCAGAGCAGGCAGGTGGGACAGAAAGTCCTGAGGAGATGGAGAGACACCTGCAGGATGAAACAGGGACATGGGGAACAGCCCAGAGCTCACTGGGGGGAGAGATTTGGGGAGAGGAGGTGGTTCTGGCTAGCCTGAGGGTGATCATAGGTATAGTGCTTGGCTCCGGGCTGTCACTGGTTTTCTGAGAACCTCACATTCTGAAAACGCTGCTTTTCTGCTTCCTTATTGCATTTGTTCCCTTTTGTATTTCCTATGCAAAGTTCCCTAACAATATCTACCTCTTGAGTGTGAACTAAAGGGAGTGGTCTTGGACTCAGAGGTGGCAGAAGCGATGGGGGCTGTCCCTGGGGAAGGCTCCTGGGTGTAAACCTATATAGAACACAGACCTCAGGGCTGTTTTAATGCCTGCTGGGAGGCCCCAACCTTCCCAGCTGAGGAGGTCGCCTGTTCCCGGGAGGCTCAGCTCAGGGAGTGGAGGAGAAGTGGTGGCAGGGGCTCCGCTGGCCCCACAGGAGGGTCTGGGCTATGGCTTTGAGCCTGGAGGCATCGAAAGCTGTGTTTTGTCCACTCCAGAGCCTCTTGGTGGGCCTCCTACCTCTCCCACCTATACGTGCACTGGGATTCCCCATTCAATGGGCTTGTCACTAGGTTGTCACTGGTGTCCTCATCTTTGTTGAGGGGAGGGTTGTCATCTGGCAGAAGCAATAGTTGGGTGAGCTGGGAAGGTGCTTGTGGTAGAGATGGATCAGGGTTGGGAGTCCTCATATTATCTTCTCCCCCTGGGTCCCTTTGTCCTTTGTTGTGTTACTCCTTGTCTGCCCCCCTCTTGCCTGCCCTGCTCTCTACCTGGGGAGACTGACCTTTACGGATTGATCACAGGTAGGGAAGGGAGGGCACAGGGGACCAGCTTGTAGCTTCTTGCTGAGTTTGGCCAGTAGGAGGCACTAGAGGGAGGCTTTGGTAGAAGGAGTGTAGGTGGGGTATTCCCCCTCCCTGCACACCCTACCCAGTCTGGGCCCCTCCTTTCCATCCCTTCATGGCTGGGAGGGGGACATAGGCTCCCCCTGCCTCAGAAGCCCCTGCTGTTGCCCTCCCCCCCTCCGATGAATCACCCCTTCTTTCTAACTCTGTGACTGAATTCCAGGGAATTCTGCTCCCTCCGAGGGTCCCTCCACTTCTCTTCTTGTCACTCTGGCCCTCAGGTGGGTTGGAGAAGGACTGAGTGTCCATGTGGTGGGGGACACTCTCTCCTCCCTTGAAGTGTTCTCTTTCTCACCACAGTCTGTGGGGCCGAATCCTCTGCTTCATTTCCATCGCCCACCTTCTCAGGTTCAGCCTTTACCTCCTCCCTCTACCTGAACCTCTGGTTTCGGCTCTGAATCCTCAGCAAGGAAGACATCCTCTCAGAAATGTCAGGCTTGGACCAACCATTTCCAGCTTTGTTCCAGGGAATGTGCAGTTTCCCCAGGGGAGCTGATGCTGGAAATGGGGGGCACTTCTCCAGCAGCTCTGCCCAGGCCTCCCTTCAGTGTATCTCATCTTCAGTGTATCTGAGGGTCTGTGCTTTTTGCTCACATCACTTTGGGTTTTCTCCTCTTCACATGTGTCCCGTCAGGTCCCAGGCTGTGAGACTGTCCGGGGTGAGAGACTTTCTTTGTCTTGCCCAGATGCATGCAGCAGGCTGTCAGTAAATGCCCTGAACAAGTGAGTGTAGAGTTGCGTCCTATAAGCTTTCACTAGGGGCACAGTGGGTGGTGAAAGGGGAGGGGGCAGGGAAAGAAGACAGCTTTTGGTTTGGGGGAAATGGCAGAGCCAAGGTCTGGCAGTGTGGGCCTTTTGCAAAGACAGGGTACAGTGGTGTGTGTGTGTGTGTATGTCTGTGTGTCTGTGTGTGGGTGGGTGTCTGTGAAGGGGCCATCCTCACCCTATCAGACTTCAAGGGAAAGGTGAGAACGGGGAGCATGGGGAGCACGTGGGATCCCTAGCACCAGTGCCTAGAGACTTGGTTGGATGCAGAAGCACTTTCCTGTGGAAATTGTTTTGTTCTTAAAAATGAATAATATTTAATTAAGGTAAATAAAACGAATAAGTGAACTTCAGTGAGAGGACAAGTGAATCAAGGCCCCCTCCCCCCCCCCCACCTTTGATGTCCCTTCCTGTCCTAACTTCACTGATTCCCTCAGTGCCGGGAATCCCTCATCTGACTTCTGCCAGCAGAGGTTGGGTTTGCGTGTCCTCTAGTCAGGAATCCTGTAGAGGGCGGTCTTTTGGGTCTGGTTTCCTGTGCTCCATCCACATTTCTAGAATCCTTGACTGCAGAACACATTCCCTCCCTCTGACCTCCCCCAGGGAAGCCCTCCTTCAGAGCTGTGCGCGCCAGCCAGGCGGGGGCGGCAGAGGCCAATAGAACCGGGGAGACCCTGCAGGGCCTCAGGGTGACTGTCCCCTCACAGCACTCCCTAGTGGTAGCCTCCCAGGCTGCTGCTGCAGGGTGGTCAGACCCGCTGCTCTAGAGAGGATTTCTGGGCCCATGCCCCCAGTCTGTGCCATCTCATTAGAGCCTGGCTGAGCTTTGGGGTGGACCTGGCTCCTGTAGGGTTTGGCCATACCACCATATGACCCTGGGCAGGTGCCCTCCTCTTGTTCAGCTTCTGTCTGTCAACTTTAAGATGAGGAAAGGCTTTCCTCTGAGGATTTTGTAAATCATTTACCGAAATAATGTACCCCATGTTTAGAGTGAAGTGGCCCTTGGTAAATGGTGGGCCTGAGTATTTGGTGAAGGTCAGCAGAGAGCAGGGGCCTGGCCTCAGGATTTCAGCATACAGCTCAGGAGGCAAGTCTGAGGAGACAAGTCTCCCTGACATGGAGGAACAGGGTGTGGGGCACCCTGGAGACTGTTAGAATCAGCCTTTCAGGGTTGGTCAGGGCTTCTCCTGCCTTTTCTGCCCCAGGCCTCTCTCCTCTTATTCTTTCATGGTCAGAGGCCAAAATGCCAGGCCTCCAGCCCTTTCCTCATAACTTGGCACTCACATCCCTCCCACCACGACTTGTCTGCTTCACCCTTGACCACAGATGGGCCTGACCTGCATGGGATTGGGGATTGGGAGAGTAAGTTTTTCCCGGGTCACTTAGCCAGTCGCCCAGGTGGCAGTACATGCACTTGCTCCCTGCAAATCATTCACTGACATCACAGGGACTGGGGAACTGGCTTGAGACACTCTGGGCAGACCGATGTCCATTCAGGTGTCTTGTCCCCAGATATATCAGGGCTGAAAGCAAGGAGGAGCTACTTCTTCCTTTTCTTCATTCCTTCCCTCCCTTAGTCCTTCCTATTCTTTCCATTCTTTTTTTCCTGCACTTTCCATTCTTACACCATCTTCCATTCAGCTTCCTTACCTTTTAATTTCTTTTTTATCTTTTACTAATTGATGAGTGTAATCAAATTTATTAAAATTTCTATATAAGAATATCTTTCTTCCTGATCTCACTCTTTTGCTTTCATAGAACTCAGAGCTTTGGTGGCAGTGACGCCTCCTCATGTCCCCTGGAATCTCAGACTTTGGAAGTAGCATGGCTTGTACAATCACAGGGTGCTGGGACAGGTGCCTCTGGTCAGGTGGGCTTTGCAGCTGACCTTTGGGTGGGCCTGGCCAGGCTCCATTCCTGAGAGTGTGTAAGGCCGAGGAATTTTCTGAGGCACATTTGACTGGATATTTCAGTTATGAGATGAGAGCCTCTGCTGGGAGGGGCTGTGCTCTCCAGAAGGATAGATGTGCAGATTCAGAGGACAGTGATCATCCCCACGGAGCACGTGGTTTGTCCTCGGCAGCTCTCAGGGCAGATCTCAGCCCACCAGCCAGGGTCAGCTGGTTAGAGGAGAAAGGAAAAATTTTAAAGTCCACACAGAAACTATCACCTTGAGTGTGTGTATGTGCATGTGCGTATGTGTGTGTGTTTCCTGTTATTTTCATTTTTTTCCAGATAGCAAACCAGCGGAAAATGCTTCTTAAAACTTTTCCCTGTCGTAGAAGATGGCCCATGAACCTTTATCATAATGGTGTCGAAATAAATTCAGATTGACTAGATTGTAGGGTTCTAAAAATGGGGTTTAATCCTTTCCACCAAATGTCACATTTTAAAATGACAATTTAAAAAAATATATTTATTTATTTTAGAGAGTGAGCGGCAACTGCGTATGAGTGTGTGTGTGTGTGGGGGGGGAGGGCAGAAGGAGAGGTAGAGAGAGAATCTCAAGCATATTTCGCCCTGATCCAGGGAGTCAATGTGGGCCTCAATCCCAGGACCCTGATATATTTCGACCTGCGCCGAAATTAAGAGTCGGACACTTAACTGACTGAGCCACCCAGGTGCCCCTAAAATTATAATTATTTTTATATTAGCCGTTGTTTATGGCTTAAGTGTTCATGTGAAACTCTTTCAGAAGCACTCTAGCAACTAAAGATAAGAGGTAATACATGGCTGTTAGAGTAGGAAGTATAATATTAACCTGATTAGCATCAGGGAAATTTATATTTTGAGCAAGAAAAATCATTTGTGGCCAGGGAACAGTGTCTGTCGATAAATAGCCCGACAGACAGCCTGATGAGCTGGGGGAGGGGAGTGACGTTTGCTGTTTGGTGACCTTCCTGTAGTGTCTCCAGGTGTCCATTCAGTGTCCTTCAGGAAAACCTTCCCTGTGCTTTGTCATTCCTTCCCCTCCCCCCCATCATGGGATCCAAGGGTTGCATTCAGGGGTGATTCTGGTCATATCATCCTGGGCCTTTGCTGAGTCTAAGGTCCCCTTCCTGCTCCTCTTCCACCCTGAGTTGTGTGGAGCTGAGGGCTGGGCTGGGCTTGAGGACTGGGGTGTGGGGGTCAGTGTCCCTGTAGCTTCAGCCCTGCCTCCTCTAGGAAGTTCCTGGATGAAAGATTAGTGGATGGCAGGGCTCATGTCTGCCTTCTCTGTCTGCATGTGTGAGAATGAAGTGTCATAAGTATGGCTTGTGTAGCCCAGTCCCTGGCAGTTAGTAGGTACTCAATAAAATTTGGTTTTCTTCCCTCTGACTTTTCACAAAATTCCCCTAATGTCTCTCAGGCCTTGAGGAGTCTCCCCATTGGGCAGGGAAAAGCGGGGACAGCGGGGGCGGGCCTGGAGCCTAATATTGGTTCTTGTTCATTTGCTAATTTTCAATTAAGGTGGATTTTTCCAATATTCCCATGTCTAAGTGAATATTAGCAGAAATGGACCTACGGGGATGACAGCATGGGATGTGTGCAGGTATATCCAGATGTCCAGGGTTTTCCCAGAGTTTTATTTTTTATTTAATTTTTAAATTTGAAAACATTTTATTTGTTTACTTATTTGAGAAAGACACAGAGAGAGAGAGAGAGAGCATGGAAGGAGGGGCATACAGGGACGGGTAGATGGAGAGGAGGAATAAGAGACTCAGTGCCCAGTGAGGAGTCCCACAGGGAGCTTGATCCCAGGACCCTGAGATCATGACCTGAGTTGAGTCAGAAGCTTAATGGACTGAGTCACCCAGGCACCCCTGCCTAGAGTTTTAATATCTCAGACCAGACATCCAGGCAGAACTCAATCACTCCTATGCATCAATGGGTCCATCAGTCCTTGCTTCATGAAAATGAGAGCAGATCATTCAGAACTATCAAGAGTGACCATAGGCTGGGAGAGACTTCGCTGGGTATGTGGTTGTGGATCTGAGAAATCTGATTTCCTCACCTGTAGAAGGAAGATAATAATGACAGCAGGCTGGCAGCAGTGGGGCCAGGGAGGTTTTAGCCCAAACTAGCGTCTTAACACCAGTCACTTCACACATGAAGACTCAAGTACTGGGCAGGCTTGAGGGAGCAGAGCAAATGAAGGTGGTTGAGTCTGAGTTACTGTCCTGGTGATGTTCAATGATGAGGTAGGAAGAAAAAAAGAGAGAAGATGTGGAGTTGTATCCACACAGGGGGTGGCAGATTTAGGTGACAGTTAATAGTCTTTGTGTTTCTCAGAGGACTGAAGTGTTTTTCCAATTTGGACAGGGCTGAATAGCCAATGTGCTGCTGAAGTGACTCCTCTGCAAATGAGTTCCAGCAAAGTTTCTTGAGTGTTTGCTACATGTTGGATACATGAATAGGGCACATAGTGCCTCCCTTTGTGGATGCCACAGACATTCCACAGAAGAACTCATGTCAGGGCTGTGGAGAACAGGGTGCCACTAAAACCCAGCAAGCATGTGTATGGGGCACATATGAGGCTGAGCATGTTGGCGAAGGCCCCTCTGAGGAAGGTCATTTCAAGTGAGACTGGAAGGGTGAGGAGTTTGGGGGATGAGAGAGAGAGAGAGAAAGCGAGAGAGAGAAAGAGAGAGAGAGAGAGAGAAAAGGAACATTCAGTGACTTGTGAGAAGACCCAAGGCTGGGAAAGCTCCATGAACTGGAGCAACTCACCCAGGCCAGTGAGGGAGAACTAGGAACAATGGAATGAGGTTGGAAGGAAGTCAGGGCCTGGGAGCCACAGACTAGAGGTTTAGCTGGGGGATCCCTGGAAGGGATGAGGAGAGCTGATGTAAGTTGATGTTAGAGGATCATGATCTTGGAAGGAAATGAAGTTGAGGGGGTAAGGCTGGAGGTGGTCAGGGGACACCCATGGAGCAGCAGGGATACCATCCTTGGGTGTGGAGCTAGGATCTGGCCATGGATATAGATTTGAGGAGTCTTGAACTTTCTGGTACATTGGAAGTAGACTGGGTTGGAAAGTGGAGTGTGTAGTGGAATGACGCTCCAGTTTCTGTCAGATAACTGGGTGAACCCAGGGATTTGTTACGAGATGGGGAACCACAGGAAAGAAGGAGCTGGAGAGAAGGCCATAGTGCTCCATGATTTTCCTTCAGAGACCATAGAATCCACCTTTCCTAGAGCAAAGCGTGGCCTGGCAGGGAGGGGGATGAATGGTGTACCCAGACCACATGTGACGGTAAAGTACTAACAAGCCACAGGGCACTGTCCACTCAGCAGGGGCAGGCCCCATGTCCTGGAGCTGGTCCTGGAAGATCCTGATACCCAGTGTTAACCCCTCTGTTGCCAGGCTGTGGGGAGTACCTGATTCATTTCCCGGTGAAGAAAAGCAAAGCAGCTACACTGGTGGCTTTTCAAACACTCTTGCCAGATAGGATTCACTAACTGACATAGAATATTTTTGCTGGTGAACAACCAGTACAGAGAGCTCCAAGCAAAGGGCTAGATATGAGTCTTGTCTGTGTCACACACTCCTGCTTCTGGTCTAGAAACTAGCCAACCTGGAGAGGAGCAGTTGTTCAACAAATGGTTGCTGAGTCTGTGCCTGTGTGTCCCCCTGCAGGATAATTGATATACCTGTTCCTGCCCTGTTTCTGTGGCTTTGATCATGTTATTTCCTTCCTGATTACCAAGGTCACCATCCAGAGTGCAGGGCAGAGTCCACTGAGATGACTTTTTGTGCACGCTTTCACTTTCAAATGGTGAAAGGAGGCAGAGCTGGGTGGATTCTTCTGTCTGGGGGTGCCCAGTGCCCCGGGTCTCTGTTTTGAGACAGACCCCTGCAACCTGTGCCAGGTTCTGCTTCTCTACTCTCCTGGGAACCACCTGCCTCTCAGACAAGAGGAACATGTGGCACCAGTGTTGGATCTGGAAGCAGGGTTTAGGGCTCAAGCAATGAACTGCAGGTGCAAACTCTGAGAGTAGATTTGGGGTCTGCTCTGATCTCACAGTACTGAATTAGAGATGCTCCGGAAGTTCCAGGTTTTCAAGCAGGTGAGTGGGTTCTGAAGACATCTGTGGCCAAGAAAAGGAAAACTGGGAGAAGCTGGCTGTGAGGAGGAGACTGAGAATATGGTGGCACTGAGGGCGGTGGTGCTGGATAACAACGAGAAGATGAGAATTAACTTTTGGTGGGGAATTGACTGAGCACTGGCTGTGTAGACGGCCAGGTCCTTAGTCCATAGCAGCAAAGGGCTGGGGGAGGCAGGAGTTGAAATTCAGGTGAACTCAGCAAACACAGGACCCCAGGACAGGGTACGTGTGCTGGGAGCCACAGTGTCCTAGAGGAGGATGCAATCTGATGCCATGCTTCTCAGTGAACCCCTGGTCATAATTAGAGGGCAACAGAACAGCACACAGGAGTTGGTGTGTCCTTCCTGGGGAGCCCTCAGTCTGGGCCCTGTGTCCCTGGGCCTCTGTGGTGGCCTGTGACTAATGGAGGAGGCCCCTGTGCTGAGGAGGGAAGGCTTTGGTCCTGTGGGCAGAGCAGGCTATGAAAGCTTTCCACGAGGATGGGAAGGCTTTATGTTATCAGTGTTGTGGGGGTCCCCACCCCATGAGCATAATGAGCAGTAGGAAAGGCTCTGCTCCTGCTGGGAACTGTTGCCAGCCCTGAGCCCTGTGTCTGCTCTGAGGCCCAGAGCTGTGGGCTGCCCTGCCTCGTCTCTGTAGGTGTTCACCTGCCTCCTTCCTGTGTCTCACCAGCTCTGAGGAAATGGAGGATTGCTGCAGGCACTCTTTGCTCTCCCATCTCTCCTCCCTGCTTCTCCTCTTCCAGTTGCCCTTTGCGGGGTCTGCAGGTGAGTTGTGCCCTCCCCCTGCCTGTGTCTCCCCTCCCTCAGGTGGGTGAGAGTCTCCGGGAGCCTTGCTGATGTCTCCATCAGGACAGATGGCTATTGGTGGAGACCCTGACTAGAGAGATTCTGGTGATCCTTCAACTGCTAGTGTTTCCTAAGGTGGCTAGTGTAGGCAGTGAGATGGGAAAAAAGACAGGGAGGAGGTGGGGTACTGGCCTGTCTGGATCCCATGGAAAGAGTGTCTCCACAGTGGGGAGCAGCCAGAGCAAAGCTGGTAATATCCTATGTTCAAGTAGCTAAGGAAGCAAGTGTTGGCTGGAGCCAAATGAGCAAGAGGGAGAGAAGCAGGAATTGGGGGTCAGAGATCACTGGGGGTCATCATTATTGGGCTTGTGCGTCACTTGGGGAACCTGAGAGGCATTGCAGGGCTTTGAGCAGAGGAGGGATTTGGTTTTGCTTACAAGTTAAAAGAGTCACACACATGTGGTTTGGGAGGGATAGTCACTGTCATCCCCCCGGAAAGACATATGGTGACTCAGCCAAGGTTGAGTAGTACAGAGGTAAGAAGTCACTCTTCAGAAGTCCAACAGGACTCTTTCTGTAGAAGTATTGTGTCATGACATAGCCGTAGGTATCAAAAGACCAAGGCCTGTGAGGAGTGATGGCAGTGAAGTGAACCTACCTTTGTAACAAGTAGTGATTTGTGTCCTGTGAGTGAGGACAGGTCTTAATGGAAGTAGCCATGGGCTCTAGTTTTTAGTGCACATGGAATTAAACAGAAGACAAAGAAATGGGGACAAATAATAGACTAAGGAGCAGGTATGGGGAAGTTCCTGAGTGTGGCCAAATGAACATAGGGATCCCACCTATGCCACAGGTGTGCTCTTTGGTCAGTTTTCAGTCTTGAGCCAGGTTAGAACTATGGTTTTTAGAGTGTGGTCCCTGGCACATCAATACCAGCATCTCCACCATCTCCTCAGAAGTGCACATTCTGGGTCCTACCCCAGACCTACTGAACCAGAAGCTCTGAGGGTAAAGCCCAGCAATCCGTGTTTCACAAGCCTTCCTGGTGATTGTGATGCTTGTGGAAGGTTAGAACCATTGAGTTAGAGTCCTTCATGGAAGGGCCTGGACCCAGGAGCATAGGCTGCTAAGGGAGTCTCTTTGACGTCATTTCTGGGTCTAAGAGTTTTGGTAAGAGGCTCTTGCCCTGATTCAGAGTGGTCACAGCTGAGTCCCTCAGGTCAGGGCCTCTCACCTGACACTTACCCTTGCCTGCCTGGGCTCCCACCTGATAGTGTGTGATCCCTGCCCCCACCCTGTCTCTCCCACTCTCTCACTCCTATTCTGTGTCCACAGAGGAGTTCGTGGTGATTGGTCCCTCAGACCCCATTGTGGCCATGCTGGGTGGGGACGTCATGCTGCCGTGTCATTTGTCCCCGGCTATGGATATGGAGAACATGGAGCTACGGTGGTTCCGCTCTAAGTTCTCAGAAGCAGCGTTCATCTATCAAAACCAGCAGGAGCAGAGAGAGGAGCAATTGGCCCAGTACGCAGGGCGGACCTCACTGGTAAAAGACTTCCTCACTCAGGGGGAGGCTGCCATGCGTATCCACAAGGTCCAGGCTTTTGACAATGGACTATATACCTGCTTATTCAGGAAAGGAAACTTCTATGAAGAGGCCAATTTGGAGCTGATGGTGGCAGGTGTGTGGTTGATCTATATTTAGAGTCTTGCGGTATTTGAGTTGTGAGCAACCTCATGGTCCAGCAAACAGGCTCTCATTTTACAGATGAGGGAAAGGAAGGTCTTTCACTCATTCGTTTTTTTGGGACAAATATGTAGAACCCCTAGTATGTGGGGGTTACTGTTCTGGGTACTTGGATACAAAAGTATAACAAATAAAGATCTCTGCCCTGTAGAATTTATATTCTAAAGTGAATAAATAAAAAAAAATAAAGTGAATAAATAGGTAGACAGATGGGATATAGAGGATGTTAGGTGGTGGGAAGTGGGGATTCAGCCAAGTGGATATCTGTAGGCAAGAATTCCAAGCAGAGGAACAACCATGTGAGACACCTGAGGTAGGAGTGTGGCTGTTGCATCTGTGCACACAGGGAGCCCCCCTGGCTGGTGAGAGAGTTGAGTGGGAGGGTGGTGAGAGGTGACCATCCTGGAATATAGAGGTGTTCCTGGTCCATGGGTGCAGAGAAAGGATTGATCAGGAAAAATTCATGAGGAATACACACTTGAGCAGATACTTGAGTGAAGCAGACAGTGTTCCAAAGAGCCCTTTTGGTTGATGGACTCCATGAGGGGCACAAAGAGCAGGGTGATATTGTTTATGAGGAATTCTTCAAATAGTCCTGGGGTTGGAGCGTGTCTGCCCTGATGGATGTAGGTCATATGATTAGGGAAGAAGTGGAGAGGGATTTTATGTGTGTGAGGGCAATGCCAGACTATTGGAGGCTTTGTTTGCTGTGCCATGGAGTTTGGATACAGAACTGAGGAAATTCTAAGCAGAGTGATTTAGGGAGGTGTGTATGTGGGGAGGTTTATTTGACAGCTGTAAGGGAAGGTATATGGAAGGTGAACAAGACTGGGGCAGGACATGTCCTTACAGGGTAGATAGGTTGGCTGCCTGAATTCACGTAAACGAAGTGGGGTGAGAAAGGTGGGATCTGGCAACAGAGAGATTTGGAAAGTAAAGCTTTTTTTTTTTTTAAGATTTTTATTTTATTTTTTCATGAGAGACACAGAGACAGAGAGAGGTAGAGACACAGGCAGAGGGAGAAGCAGGGTCCATGCAGGGAGCCCAATGTGGGATTCGATCCCAGGACTCCAGGATCATGCCCTGGGCCGAAGGCAGATGCTCATCCACTGAGCCACCCAGGGATCCCTTGGAAAGTAGAAACAACTGAACGAGTAGATTTGGGAGATGCAGAGAGTTTGTGGGGTGGGAGGAAGGGATGGCAGAGAAACCCAGGGTTTTTTTGAGGGGGCAATTTGGGGCACCCAGGTGCCCCATCTTAAAATTTCTGGCACAGAAATATTGGTAATTATGTGTTAGTTGCTGATTTCTGTAACAATGCTGTGTAATACACGCATGGAAAGCTCAGTGGCATATAGCAATAACCATTTATTTAATCTGGGTGTTAAAGGAGTTCAGCACATCTTACCTGCATTTGGCTAATCTTAACTGGACTTACTGGTACATGTTTGGTAATATATGGGAAATTTAATTAAAAACAAAATCTCTCAACCCAGAAATATTTTTCACAAAGATATAAGGGAAAGAAAACAGCTTTATTATTGAATTAGCATTAACCAGTATGTGAGGTTCATCATGAGTACCTACCAAGATATTGAAATGACAGTAGAAATGTCACTCTTTTCCATAGCCATGCAGACACAATCATTACATTACATACATGTTCTCAGGATGAACAATTCCTATCTCTCAAATAAGTAGACTTGTATCACAGATGATAACACCCTATAATTACTTGGAAATTGGGGTAATCATCTATGTTAACTAATCAGCTTTATCCTGAGGAAAAAGAAATTAGCCTATCTTAAAATATTTTAAAAATATTTTATTTATTTATTCATGACACACACACACACACACACACACAGAGAGAGAGAGAGAGAGAGAGAGAGAGGCAGAGACACAGGCAGAGGGAGAAGCGGAGACTCAATCTCAGGATCCCAGGATCACGACCTGAGCTGAAAGCAGATACTCAATCACTGAGCCATCCAGGTGCCCCATCTTAAAATTTGTTTAAAGAAATTTAATTCCAGTGTAGTTAACATATAGTGTTATATTCATCAGATGTGCAATATAGTGATTCAACATTTCCACATGTTACTCAGTGGAATTTTCAACAGAAACTTTACTGGCCAGAAAGGACTGGCATGATGTATTCTAAGTGTGAAAAGAAAAAATCTGCAGCCAAGAATATTCTATCCAGCAAGTGTATCATTCAGTCTATTCAGCAAGCCAATAGAAGGAGAGATGAAGAGCTTCCCAGACAAACAAAAGTTAAATTAGTTTTTTTTTTTTACACATTCTTCCATCTTCATGAGAGGACATGTTTTTACACTTGGATCTTGGTGCCCACTGAAGTTAGGCTCCTACCCTGGCACAGGAAGCGGGGAGAGGGTTGCTGTCTTCTTTGGTGTTAACAGTTCAAAGAGAGGGCTCCCAGGTCCTTGAGAAAGACATCCCTGGATCACAGAGCTGGCCTAAGGCCTATCTAGTTGTCACAAAGGACTTACATACATTTCAAAGAGGGGAGAAAGCACCCACAATTACAAGTTTCCTTATATATATATATATATATATATATATATATATATATATATCAAGTTTCCTATAGTAAATGCTGTAAGAAAAAGGATGGAAAGGGGCTCTCTTTACTTATTTTATTTTTTTAAAAGATTTTATTTATTTATTCATGAGAGACAGAGAGAGAGAGAGAGAGAGAGAGAGAGAGAGAGAGAGAGAGGCAGAGACACAGGCAGAGGGAGAAGCAGGCTCCATGCAGGGAGCCTGATGTGGGACTCGATTCGGGTCTTCAGGATCACGCCCTGGGCTGAAGGTGGTGCTAAACCGCTGAGCCACTCAGGCTGCCCTCTTTCCTTATTTTAAACGGGGACAGTAAGCCTCTTAATTTTAATATATTTTGTCCTGACAGTGGAACTTGGCTGGGTTTGCTCACATAGGTGTTCAGCTGGCTGTTGGCTGATCTAGGACAGCTTCAGCTTGAAAGGCTGTGCTAGCCTGAGCACCTACCTCCCATAGCAGAGGGCAAGGCGATGTCACAAGCAGTTTCCAACCTCTGCTGGAGCCACATTCTCTCAACTCTCAGTGGCTGAGTCAAGTCACATGAAGGAGCCCAGCAGCAGAGTGTGAAGGCACTAACAATATGTGGCAGAGGACGAGCTGGATGTAAAGAAGTCTGAAGGATTGGGGATATTTTCATCATCAGCCTATCACAGATGGGGACAAATACGAATCAGTTCAGGATTTGAATTTGAAGCATCTGTGAGGAATCATGGCAGAGCTAACCTCAGGGATGTGGATATTAGGGTGGGAGATCAGGAAGTAGATAGGGTTGTCAGTGGTGGAAGTGATTTTACCAAGGGGCAGTGGGTATGCAGGCAGATGCCCTGGAGAGTGTGTGAGGGGAGAAGAGCAGAGAAGGATGGAATATAGGACCAAATTCCTTAGTGTGTTACTCTGGGTGACGGACTTCCCACTCTCATGGCTGGGGAGAAGAGCTTTACCCTCTGTGGCTGCTGCAGGTCCCCATGGTCTTTCCTTCTGTTTCCTGAAGCAGAGCTACTGCTTTGCTCCCGGCAGGGACCACTCCTCATAGAGCCCCCAGAATGCAATGCTACCTCTAGAGCTGGGCACAGAAATGCTCTGCTGGCATCCCCAGGCTCTGGTTGGCCTCTCTGTGCTCTCCAGCTTCTCTCTCACAGGTGTGGGTTCTGCTCCTCAAGTGCACATCCAAGGGCCAGAGGAGGATGGAATCCGAGTGATGTGCATGGCCTCAGGGTGGTTCCCAAAACCCCAGGTGCAGTGGCGAGCCCTCAGTGGGGAGAAGTTCCTGACGTTCTCTGAGACATATGCCCAAGATGCTGAAGGACTGTACAGTGTGGAGGCTGCTCTGGTGGTGAGGGACAGCTCCTCAGGGAACGTGACCTGCTCGGTCCTCAACGCCATCCTGGGCCAGGAGAAGGTGATGGCCATTTTCATTCCAGGTCAGTGCTACTTCCTGCTCCCAGGAGGGCAGGAGGGGATTGGCAGGGGAGGTCTCTGGGTGTGCTGGGCTGAGCTGTCCTGGCCATACCCATGATGAGGTGTCTGGCTGGGCCCAGAGCCCTTCTTCCCCCAGACTTCTCCCTGGAAGCCAGCTTTCATGGTGACCCTGACTGTGCTGACACTCCTAATCTTTGGGGCTGCCTACTACACTAAGAGAGAACATACTGCAAAGCAGCAGGAGAGGCAGGAATGGGAGAAACTGCACAGGGACAAGGAGGAGGACCAGCAGACAAAGGAGAAGGTGCTGAAGGACAGAGGTAAGGCAGGACAGGCACCAGTGTAGACCGTTGTGGCAGTTGATGTGGAGGATAAGCCAAGCAGCAGAGTCTTTGGCCTGGAGCAGGTAGCTGAGGAGGTCCAGAGATGACAGCTGGAGCTGTGGCGGCTCAATGGAACTGGAACTATAACTTCTAGGATACTAAGATGTTCATTTATGGGTTCACCAGGTGCAGTCTTTGCTATTCTTAGGGATGAGAGTTCATGATTATTTTTCACTCTCTTTCAGGAGAACTCCAAGCAGATCTCGGTAGGTTCTATTCTTTTCCCAAAAGTATTTGTGCCCCTTTATAGGAGACATTCTGGTTCTCAGCTCACTTGCTTCCTGTGTTGCCTTTCAGACTGGAGGAAATCTGTTTACCTGTCTGGTAAGTAACTGTCCAGATGTCCTTGGGTCACCTGTCACCTAAGCCAAGGTGTCCCCTCTCCTTGTTTCAGGCACAGATATGTGGACCCTTCCCTGGGGCAGAAGTGGAAGCTGGTGGGAGGCAGAACCTGCTCCATGGGCTTTCCCCATCTGGGCCTCTGCTTCCCACCCAGTGCTAGGGAACCTGGGGGTGATGGTGCTTCCTGGAGTCTGTTGTGCATCTTGGGTTTATTCCAATGCTGATCTACCTGTCACATTGTTAGCTTTTCAGGCTTTGATGCAGCTAGTTCTCAGTTGGCCTGGATGCTCTGAGATTTTATTAAAGAAGCTATAGGAATAAATGGGTCATTAACTTTAGGAGTGACCCCTCCACATAACACTATCAAGGAGAGCCTTTTTTCTCCAGTTCCTAGAGGTGCTAATCTAAAAATAATGGGTAGAGGATTGGGCAGATGATTGATGGGAATGTGATAAGATGAGCTGCCAATGCTCCAGAATAGTGATGTATTTTTTGAGAAAGTTTGGTCACTTTTATCCTGGAGTTCACCTAGTATCCTTGTCCTTAATTCATCTCCCCTTTTGTGTTATTTCCCATATATCTCTTTGCTGGAAAACGTTGGATGCAATAATGATTTCTTACAATTATGGAATAATGTGTATTTTATTCTTTAAAATATTTTATTTTTTAAAAATATTTTATTTATTTATTCATGAGAGACACAGAAAGAGAGGCTGAGACATAGGCAGATGGAGAAGCAGGCTCCCCGAGGGGAGCCCGATGTGGGACTCGATCCCAGGACTCCAGAATCACATCTGAGCTAGGCAGACGCTCAACTGCTGAGCTACCCAGGCATCCCTCAAAGAAAAATTGAAAGCAGATAGAATAAAAAATTTTGAGGTTTTAAGGCACAGGACACTAAATGGCTTGGTAAGGTCACATAGCAGCAGCAGACAGAGGTGGAACTAGACTTCCTGACCTGTGGTCCAGGGAATTTCCCACAACACTCTGCTGTCAGCATGTGGCAGGAGTTCATCTCTCCAGCCTTTCCCCACTCTGTACCACTCTGCAGCTAGTGTCACCTGTAGCACAGAGGGGAGGCAAGGGCCAGTAGAGCAATGCTGAACTGACTTGTTCTGGCTGAGGTCTCACCTGGCTGTGTTCCCTTTCAGCCTGGAGAAAGGCACAGCTGTATGCAGGTAAGTGACTCAGTTTCCTGTGACCTTACCTCCGCAACCTCAACTTTGTCCCCTTTCTGTCAGTGGACCCCATAACAGGACAGTTTTGGTGTCCCTGTTCTCTTTGTCACGTTTGTGGTCTCCTTCTGAAGACTGTAGGGACTGTCCTTGGGAACACAGATCTGCCTCTATTCTGACCTATCCTTCTCAGATCAGTGTTAGGGTTAGCAACACCCTCTGAACACACCTTGTTCAACTGATACTTTTGTTGGTGCAATGGCAGCACAGTGGTTATTTATAAGGACAATTGGAAAATGATAATGACTGTAGATCAGAAATACCTGTCTCTAGAAGATTTCAGAAATCATGCATGCCTGCTTAGGACTCAGGTCTTCCTAAGGTGATCCTTGGTTCTGAATCCATTTTACCCTGAATTTCCTACTTTTTCTGGATCTAGTTTTGGTTTTTCTCTTTTTTTGCTAGTCCTCTGGAATGGTAGTCTTCATTTTGCTTCCTCATGGTCTGACTCCTTGTCCAAGGTAGATATTTCTTCCTCCAAACCTCCTTGGTTGTTGTGGAAGTAGTTGATTGATTGACTGATTGATTGACTTAACGGGGTGGGGGTAGGCTGAGAGAGAGAGAGAGAGACTGAGTGAGAGAGAGATAGAGATAGAGAGAGAGAGAGATAGAATCCTAAGCAGACTCTTGCTCAGTAAGGAGCCTGAGGTGGGGCTCAATCTCATGACCCTGAGATCATGACCTGAGCCAATGTCAAATCAGATGCTTAACCAACTGAGCCACCAAGTTGCCCCAGAAGTATTTTAGGTCAGTTCTGAATCTAAGATCCAGGGCCACCAGGGTATTTATGGACTCCTGCTAGTGAGTTTGTAAGCTATCTGCAATTATATACAAAATGCTATGTATATGCTTGTGGAACAGAGGCAAGAAATTAATTTTTTGGAAGAACAGGACCTTATAATTGTTCACAACCATTATATCTCCTTTTAGGAGAATCTGGATTTATCTGATGGGCTTGATACTGGCTGGGTTTATTGGGGCAATGTGTGAAGATTGCAAGAGGAGGAACTTAGAGGAGTGAAAATTGTTTATCAGAGAAAAGTTGGGAGCAAATTAGGGAAGGAAAGGTTGGTTGGGAAGAGAGGAGGAGTTGAGAAAGAAAATAGAGAGCCTGTGATTCCTCTTGGAGAGATTTTGGGTGGCTCAGAGTGGTGGAAGAGAGACCACAAACCACAGCCTTGAAGATTTGAGTAGGAGGCACACAAAGGGTGTGCAAGTTATTTGGGTGCATTAAAAGTAATAAACTCCTGGCAGGTGTTTGAGAGATTTCTGAAAAGATGTGTTTATTTTAACCTGTTTTGAAGTAATCATTTAACTGTTTGCTTTGGATAATGAGACCACTCAACCTTCCAGCAGCACTGGGATTGGAGTGTGGTCCAGGGGATGCTAAAGCAATGAAAGGTTATTCATATCACCATTTAGCGCTGGAGTGAGTTGAGAATCTGGGCTGTTTGAACTCATGTGACATGTGCTTTTTTGTTCCAGCTGTTTTGCTCACAATCAGGGGTAATTATTGTGAGAGAGAAGGGGGAGCCAAGGGTGAAGGAGGCCTGCGGAGCAGATGTGTGATGAAAGCTCCTCAGACAGCCTCACTGATTCTTGGGATTTATTTATTAAAAACGAGGATCAAATAGTCTTCTTTTAGCATTTCCTCCTTCTCTGCTGGATTGAAATGCATGTGTTTTAAAGTATACCTTATATACCTTTGTATTTTGTCAGGACAGGCACCTTTACAGTAGAATCAGCATTTTCATATTGATGGGCTCATAGTGTGAAGTGAATTAATGTCTGATCCCATATTATTCACAAAATTGGAAAAATAATTTAGAATTGAAAGTCTTGCTGTGGAAATGAAGTGAGGAATGCACTTAAGGTAATGAAGTGTATAGCATAGCTCTGGATACATTGTAGAGTCTCAGAATGAAATGCCAACTCTCCTTCCTTCTCCTCTTGTTTTCTCTTCTTTGCTAATCTATGTCTGTTGTCACATGGAAATGTATAATTGGGTGTCAACTGCTGTCTTGGTGAAGAACAAGTAAATTAAAGTTCCCTTTCCTCAAAGGGTCGCATGATCAGCCCATTTTATGTGATCTTGTTTCTGTAAGCAAATCAATAGAGCTAGACATAGCCTTTATTTGAGTAAATTTGTATAGGTGAGAATAGTAGTCACTATTTACACTAAATATTCAAGAAGATATCCTATTCTTATGTTTATAAGTGTTCTAATTTTGTTCTGGAATCTGCCCTGTTGGAAGTAACAGCTCTCCCACTGCAGACTTTTCAGGGTCTTATGACATACATAAATTTTCTTTGATCAGTTAGCTTCTTTTCTTCTTCCCAAGAGAGAATATGAAAGTTGGAGTTTATGTGGCCCTCAGTCACTGTGGGAGGAGATCCCTGTGTTCTCTTTTTCAGTCCATGTCCTCAGTCTGAAGAGGGTAGCTTGACCTGGTCCTTAGGATACTTGGGTTTGGGTTCCATCTAGGTGTTTGGGAGCATTATTGTTGCCCCCTCCCTGACCCCATTTGAAATTCCTTAATCTTTTAAAAATATATTTTATTTATTTATTTATTTGAGAAAGAGAGAGCTAAAGAGAGCTAAAGAGAGAGAACAGAGTGTAAGAGAGAGCACAGAGAGGAGGAACAGAGAGAAGGACAAGCAACAGACTCCCACTGAGTAGGAGGCCCTCCTCAGGGGCTCTATCCTAGAACCCTGGGATCATAACCTGAGCTGAAGGCAGACACTTAGCCAACCGAGCCACCCAGGTGCCCCTGAAGTCCTTAATCACATCTATAGCTTCTCTCTGCCATAACATATTTGTACTTTCTGGGACTTAGGACATGCCCATATTTGTGGGTTGACCACATTGGGTGTCTCCTGATGCTTTTGATCTTTTTGGGTGATTATAGGGGGAAGCAGATAACTAGACCCAACATTTTTGGTTTCCCCATATAGGGATGTTTTTCTCCCAATACTCCATGAAAGGGGGTAGAGAATTCACTAGTGTCTGTCCTCTCACTAGATGTATGTTTTTTCTGCTTGAACTTTTCTCTCTCTCTTCCTTGAAACCTCTCCATTACCCTTTGACTGGGCAAGATTTCTCTAAAGGTGTATCCTGAGTTCTCCTCACCCATGCCTTATAGTCATCTCTCAAGTGCAGTTCCGCCATGTTGTGTTGTTTCCACCATGGCTTCAGGTCAACCTACAAGTTCAGTTCAATTGCTTCTTTATAAATGAATGGAGGCCTCAGAAATTTTGATCCCCTCAATTCTTTTTCAAGAAAACCTAGCTTTCAGGATGGATGTGTGGCCAGGGATTGAGAAAGCATAATTTGATAGTGAAATCTGGAAATAGAACTTTTTGTTCAGGTCATTATCCAACCTCTCAATGGTGTTAAGCTTTATGGCTTTGCTTTCATGGGAAGGCTGAAGCAGATAGGTGTGTGTGTGTGTGTGTGTGTGTGTGTGTGTGTGTATGAAAAAGAAATGAATTCATCAGATGAATGTTTCCAAAAGATTTTCCCTATAACTCTTCCATTGGTGTATTTCAGAAGATTAGATATTGACACTGATATATACAGTCTCTTCAAATCTCTGATTTGTGGTTCACATTTGGGAAATGTGGTTTTCTTGTAGATTGGCGGAAGAAGATGTTCCAGGCCTGTGAGTTACTTTAAGTTCTTTCTGGGTGCTCTTACTGCTACCCCCATGGCTGTTGACATCTTTTTCTGTTTGCTGTGTTGGTACAGATGCTGGCATCATCATTGATGGTGGTGGGGGTTGTGGCATTGAAAGTCACATTAGCTGGAATTGATGGATGTGGCTGAATGTTGGATGCTAAAGAGATATCCTTCAGTCCTTAGAGTACAATCTGGTCCTCAAGTGCCCTGTGACATATCCAACCCCCAGATCAGTAGAGTTACTTCTGCTCAGAGAGTTGAGTCACAAGGCTCTAATCTCATGAGGCTTATCCATCCCTGCATGCAGCTAGGTGTCTAGGGGTGGTAGCGGTGGTGGTAGTTGTGTACTCTTGTTATGGGACAGGGGAAGATCTGGCATGATTGGCAACTCTCTTTACAGTGTCTGTCACTCTGGATCCAGAGTCTGCACACCCCAACCTTGCTGTTTCTGATGAAAAGACTAGTGTGACCTGGAAGGACACATGTGAGATCAGAGAAGAAAGCAGTGTTCCAAGCGTCTTGGGCTGTGGGGCTATAACATCAGGATGCTGTTTCTGGGAGGTGGAGATCAGGATAAGAAGCAGAGGGGAGTGGGCTCTCGGGGTTTGTAGGGGAGATGTGAATAGGGAGGGGTGGTACAAAGAGCTCCCAGAAAAGGGATTCTGGGCTGTGGGGAAGTATGGAAAAAGTCTCTGTGCCTGTGACCGCTCTGGGACTCAGCTATCCCTTAGGCAGTTTCCTCACAGGATAGGGATTTTTCTGGACCTCAAAGAAGGTGAAGAAGGTGAGGTCTCCTTCTATAACATGACTGATGGCTCCCACATTTTCTCCTTCTCTCTACCTTCATCCTCTGGGACTCTGTTTCCATACTTCAGGTTGAGTTCAGAAGATGTGCTCCTGACCATCTGCTCCATAGTGAGTGAGCCTGCAGAGACTCCTGTGCCCCTTAACAATCCCCCTTCTTCTTTGGAGGAACCTATGAGCCTCTCAGAGGAGGGGTTCAGCTCAGGGTCTGTTGTTGATGGTGCTCTCCCAGGGGCTGAATCTCCATTACTCTCCTGTAGCCCTGAGGCTATGTTTCCATAGAGCCCCAACACTGTCTCAGACTCCTCATGGTGGTTCTTCCTGAAGCTGCAGACTCCCTGGGGCAATAATCTCCGAGGTTAGTCCTGGATAACCTGGTGTCTTACCCTCCTGCTCTGGATGTAGACTAGACTGCTGGGTTGTGGTTATGAGAATAGTCAGTTCATGCCTTAATGCTGAGGTATTAGAAGATAAATACTGACTGTTTGAGCTGGTTTGGGGTAGGTTGAATTTTGCTATTGGAATTCATTTTCTTTTGGTAATGAAATTAAATTATTTCATGGAGTCTTTATATTGTTTGTATATGAAATGAGAATGATGGTGAATGAATGCAGAATTACATGGTGTTTACTATGTCTAGCTTGAGTTGTGCAGATGAACTCAGAGGCTCTGGGTGGCTCACCATCTCTATTTTGGGAAATGTGCACTCTTACCAGAGATGTTGGCCATGCAACAATTTCTGGAGAATTGAAAGGCTGATGGACTTTTACAAGGAGTGGAGTCTAATATTCTACTGTATATACTTCCTATTCTGGGATGGACGAAATGTACTTACCCTATCAAACCTTGGTAAATATCTATGTTTTGAAATACTAGTGCTGTATTAATTCAGTGAATTAATGAGAAGGATGTGGGTTCTCCTTGTGTGTCAGCTCCAGTTGGAAGGAACAGAATTGCTACCAGAATAAAGATGTTAATGAAGAAGTGGGTTTTCAGGATCCAGGTGAATTGCATTGCAGAAAGCTTTGATCATGAGCACAGTTCCAGGATCTTCCAAATCCGATGGTAAAGGATGATAGAAAACCACAACAAATAAAAGGAAGCCAGACTAATGAGGACTCAGACCTTCAGACATGAAGGTATGTTCCCTCCACAGATAGAGAACGCTGACCTGCTGTGGTTCTGGGAGAGACGAGAAGACACAGAATTGGAAATGGAAGAAGGAAGTCACAGCTATCAGTTCCTGCCTGTGATCAATAACAGAAAAAGGACTGTAGTAGCTTTTCATATTTTCTCCTTCTTGTCACATAGATGCGTTTATTTGTACTTATTATCTATTTTCTTCCTCTTTTCTTCTTACCCTTGTGATTTTATTCAAGTTGTCAGTGGTTATATTTAAAATATATTCTATGTAACAGAATAGTCAAAGGGATTGTGGCTGAACTTAAGGAATAAATAGCAACACTGTTGGACTCAGTGACTGAGACTGCCTGTTCATTTTGGGGAAAGAGTGAGAACTTCTTCACTTAGTGTAGCTTTGTAGATGGGTGAAAAGGTATAGTTGTGTTGTTCCAATGTTGTTCCAATAGAAGTTCCAATGTGGGTAAACTGGTGTACATGGAAGCTGAGTAACTAAAGGTGTGGATTGTGTCCATTATCAATTCATTGCCTTGGGGTTGTCCTATCTACCCTGTATTTGCCCTACTTGTTGATCCTGAAGCAAGATCCCATTATAGTTTCTTTCTTGCCATTTGGAAGAATGTTAATCTTTGTCAGTACAGTGTACCAGAGGGAACACAGCAAGACAGCAGAGGAAAAATCTTCTTGTTCTGGTGCTTTTTCCCTTGATCCTAAGATGCTGCTACCGGTGGCCTGGAGAAAATGTAGCTTCTCTCACCTTTTGGTGAATGAGTATGGCATTGGGGCGGGCTCTATTCTAGATGGCTGCTTCCTGGGGAATCTTGCCAGTTCTCTAATGGAAGTTTTCCTGCCCAGCAGTCTTGGCCTGTGGCATGTTGATGAACTTCTTTCCCTTTCTGCAGTCCTTGGTTCCACCTTCTCCAATAAAGAGAATCTCAGTCTTGTTCTCTTCCAAATGCCTTCAAGCCCTAGAAATAGATTCTGCTTCCTATATCTCCTATTTCTGGTTTCCTTACAGTTTTCTTTTATCTCCTTCATAATTAAACACCTTTTTTTTTTTTAAAAAGGATTTTATTTATTTATTAATGAGAGACACACAGAGAGACATAGGCAGAGGGAGAAGCAGGCTCCCTTCAAGGAGCCCGATGTGGGACTTGATCCCAGGACCCTGGGATCATGACCTGAGCCAAAAGCAGATGCTCAACCATCGAGCCACCCAGGTGTTCCAATTAAACATCTTTTGATAGATAATATTTCTTTATATCAAATTTTCCCTGTTAAAATGACTAATGTGATTTCTTCTCCTGACCTGACACTGACTGACATGAACATCTAAACTGAACTGTATCTTGGAGGACGACACTGTATTGTTCACAGTATGTGGAAAAGGGTAGTGGAGAATTTTTCAGATTTATTAAAATGGTCCACTCCAACAATAAAGTCATAAGTATAGTCCTCAGGATCTTTGTATATATTTTAAGTACTCTATATAATAATATATTATCTGAGATATTTTCTCTCCCTTCCATATACCTTGTGGCTTTATGACACTGGACTACTTTTGGATGGGCTATGGGCATATTTCCTTTGAAATGGAGAGAAAAGGAAGGTATGGATGTGATATTAATTATCCAAACAAATAAGAGTAATCTTTTGAAACAAATGGACAAACTGCCCATGTAATTCCAGAAAGAATGATTAAAATCATCATTACTGGGAGGAGTGAGGTCAACATCATGGCAGCCTGAGGCCCTCCATTTGTCTCTCCCCTTCAGTTTAAAACTGGTAGGACATCCAAAACCCAACAAGGTTCTTCTGCACAGTCTCCTCAGATGCTGAAGAGATCCACTCATGTTTACATCTGAAAGGATGCAGATTGGGACCCATGGAGAACATAGCCCTGGCAGCAATGCTGGGGCCTGTTGCCCTGGCTTCTGCAGTGGTGGCAATGACTATGACTCCTCTGGCAGAGAGTGTGGAAGTGGAGAGGGGTGAGTGGGCTGCATGTGGAGGACCCCATAGCCGTTAAACCTCAGAGCAAGGTCCTCTGAGGCAAGGCATTTGTGACTGGGTAGGCGCAGTGGTGGGAAGGAAAAGGCAAGGTAAAGAGACAGACAAGCAGAAACACTTTATGCCCTGACTGCCTTGGGAGTTCAGCAGTAGAATGCCCAGGACCCCTGGGCACCTGAGCTTGAGGATCCCCCCGCTGGACTGTGAGGTGCACCTGGAGCCAAGGCCCCTACTTGGTTGTCTGACTTCCAGTTTTTTTTTTCCCTTTTGTTTTGTTTTGGTTTTTGAGCCTGGTTTGAGCTGCCAGGAAGGCAGCGCTGGTAAGAGAAACCAAACCCTGTGTTATTCTGCCACCTGCTGTAATAAAAGGAAGTGCCTCTAATTGCCCACCATGAACTGTTAGAATTCGTAGCTTTAAAAAAATTATTTATTTATTTATTTATTTACTTGACAGAAAGAGAGAGAGAGAGTGTGAGAGAGCACAAGCAGGGGGAGGGGCACAGGGAGGGAGAGAAGCCCACAGCCCACTGAGCAGGGAGTGGAACTTGGGAACCAATCCCAGGACCCCGGGATCTTGCCCTGAGCTGAAGGCAGATGCTCAACCGCCTGAGCCGTGGGTGCCCTGAACTATTAGAATTGAAGTCAACAAATCTTTACCTACATGTAAAAGGTGTTGGCTGCTTGAAATGATCTGGCACAGGGAAAACTCATTAGGCACTATGAAAAGCACGATTCCTGCAGAGCAGACCCTGGAGCCCAGGGCCCCCCGGGGATTCAGCCCAGGATCCTCCACTCCCCCTCCCCCCACAGGTGGAGGCGGGGAGGGCCCAGGATGGTGAGGACGCTCCTGCCTGTTGGGGGTGGTGGTGGAGGCGGGGAGGGCCCAGGACAGCGAGGACCCTCCTGCTGTCAGGCGCCCCAGAGCTGTGCAGGTCAGCCGCCCCTCCCCCCCACCCCACCCAACATCCAGGCCAGTGTGGACTGGGAGACTGCGGGTGGTTACTGGGGAAGCTGACTCCAGGGCTGGGGAGCTGGCCGCCACCAGTGGTGTTGTTCCTCCTTGTTTCACACTGTGCCTGGGACTGAGCAGGGCTTCACGGGATAAACAGCTCCCACTGAACCCGGCACCTGGCAGGGGGCGAGGCAGCTCCCCCAGGTGCACACACCTGAGCATCAGCACAGCAATCCCCTCCCCCAGAAGATCAGCTGGAAGGACAGGGGAAGAGCAAGTCCTTGACTGAGCAGCGCTGGAAAACTCCAGGGGAAGTCAAGGGATTTATAGTATATAGAACTAGGGGGTCCTTTTTTCTCCTTCTTCCAGTACAACTCGTTTTTATATCAGACTAAAAATTTCCACTATTTTTTCTCTTTTCCCACCTTAACTACAAAATTTTACCACCTCTTCATTTTTAAGTTTCCTCCTCCTTGACTGTCATATTTCTACAATTACAAATCTTAGAGATATTTCCACTTCTAGATTCTCTTCAACATACTCAATTTAATTTTGGGAGATATACGAGATATGGTTTTTTGTTTTGTGTTTTTTGTTTTCTCTGCTTCCTTTGTTCTACAATGCCGGAAGTTAATACCTTCTAAAACATGACCAGCATGCACCCAGAACCAAGTGGAATACCATGCTGGTTCATTCTGTGAGATTATATTCTCTTTTCATTCCCATTCTGCCCTCCTCTTTTATCTCATTTATGTTTTGGTGGTCAGTGTTGAGGCTTTCTACAAGTATTGCTGGTTTAGTTTTTTTTTTTTTAATTAATTTATTTATTTATGATAGTCACACAGAGAGAGAGAGAGAGGCAGAGACACAGGCAGAGGGAGAAGCAGGCTCCATGCACTGGGAGCCCGATATGGGATTTGATCCTGGGTCTCCAGGATCGCGCCCTGGGCCAAAGGCAGGCGCTAACTGCTGCACCACCCAGGGATCCCTGCATTGCTAATTTTAAATAGTATTTCTGGTTTATATAAATTTGGGACTGAGCATCTTCTAACATACAGAACTTAATACAGTCAGAACCAAGAGGCTCACCCCCTAGAACCCCTCAGGTAGATTACATTCTCTGTTGACTACAATTTCTTCACCACCATCTTCCAGTCCCCCCTTTTAAGTCTTCTCTTTTTTTTTCTTTTTTTCCTCTTTTGCTTTTTTTCTCTTCTTTCTTTTTCTTCTTCTTTGGGATTCTTGGTCTTTTATTTTTTACTACTTTGTTTTAAAATTTGTTTTTCACTTTAGTGGTCCTTTTGTTTTCTTTTGTTCAGCTCTTTGTTTTCATTTTCTGGTCTCTGACCTCAACAGATCATCTAGGGTGAAATTTACTTAGGTCATGGTTGATATTCTTGACTCAGCCCTTTCAAACAGCCACTCTGCACTGAGCAAAATGACTAGAAGGAAGAAGTCACCACAAAAGAAAGAATCAGTAACAGTACTCTCTGCCACAGAGATACAGAATATGGATTACAATTCAACGTCAGAAAACCAATTCAGAAGCACAATTATGAAGCTACTGGTGGCTCTGGAAAAAAACATAAAGTATTCAAGAGACTTCATGACTGCAGAATTTAGATCTTATCAGGCCGAAATTAAAAATCAATTAAATGAGATGCAATCCAAACTGGAGGTCCTAATGATGAGGGTTAATGAGGTAGAAGAAAGAGTGAGTGACAGAGAAGACAAGTTGATGGCAAGGAAGGAAGCTGAGAAAAAAAGAGAAAAACAATTAAAGACCATGAGGAAAGGTTAAGGGAAATAAATGAGAGCCTCAGAAGGAAAAAATCTATGTTTAATTGGGTTTCCCGAGGGTGCCGAAAGGGACAGAGGACCAGAAAGTGTATTTGAACAAATCAAGCTAGGAAGTTCCCTAACTTGGGGAGGGAAACAGGCATTCAGATCAGGAGATAGAGAGGTCCCCCACTAAAATCAATAAAAACCGTTCAACACCTCGACATTTAATAGTGAAACTTGCAAATTTGAAAGATAAAGAGAAAATCCTTAAAGCAGTGAGAGACAAGAGACTCTTAACTTATATGGGGAGAAATATCAGATTAACAGCAGACTTCTCCACAGAGCCCTGGCAGGCCAGAAAGGGATATATTCAGGATACTAAATGAGAAGAACGTGCAGTCAAGAATACTTTATCCAGCAAGGCTCTCATTCAGAATAGGAGAGATAAAGAGCTTCTATAATAGGCAGAAAGTGAAATAATATGTGACCACCAAACCAGCTCTGCAAGAAATATTAAGGGGGACTCTGTAAAAGAAAGAGGAAGCCCAAAGAAATAATCCAGAAAAACAGGGACTGAATAGGTATTATGATGACACTAAATTCATATCTTTCTTTTTTTTTCTTTTTTTAAAAATTCATATCTTTCAATAGTAACTCTGAACGTGAATGGGCTTAATGATCCCATCAAAAGACCCAGGGTTTCAGACTGGATAAAAAAGCAAGACCCATCTACTTGCTGTCTACAAGAGACTCATTTTAGACCTAAGGACACCTACAGCCTGAAAATAAAAGGTTGGAGGACCGTTTACCATTCAAATGGTCCTAAAAAGATAGCTGGGGTAGCAATCCTCAATCAGATAAAGTTTATCTCAAAGACTGTAGTAAGAGATGAAGAGGGACCCTGTATCACTTAAAGGGTCTATCCAACAAGAGGACGTAACAATCATGAATATTTATGCCCCTAATGTGGGAGCTACCAAGTATATCAATCAATTAATAACCAAAGTAAAGACATACTTAGATAATAATATACCAATAGTAGGAGACTTCAACACGGCACTTTCTGCAAATGACAGTTTTTCTAAGCACAACATCATCAAAGAAACAAAGACTTTAAATGATACACTGGATCAGATGGATTTCACAGATATATACAGAACTTTACATCCAAACGCAACTGAATACACATTCTTCTCAAGTGCACATGGAACTTTTTCCAGAATAGACCACATACTGGGTCACAAATCAGGTCTCAGCCATTACCAAAATATTGGGATTGTCCCCTGCATATTTTCAGACCACAATGCTTTGAAACTAGAACTCAGTCACAAGAAGAAATTTGGAAAAAAACCCAAACATGCGGAAGTTAAAGAGCATCCTGGTTGAATGGGTCAACCAGGAAATTAGAGAAGAATTAAAAAGATTCATGGAAACTAATGAGAATGAAGATACAACCATTCAAAATCTTTGGAATATAGCAAAAGCAGTCCTAAGACACAAATACATTGCAATACAAGCATCTCTCAAAAAATTGGAAAAAAGGGAGGTGGGCGGGGGGTTAGGGTGATTGGGTGATGGGCACTGAGGGGGGCACTTGGCGGGATGAGCACTGGGTGTTATGCTATATGTTGGCAAATTGAACTCCAATTAAAAAAAAATAATAATAAAAGTTAAAAAAAAAGAAAAAAAATGGAAAAAACTCAAATGCACAAACTGACCTCGCACATAAAGGAACTGGAGAAAGAACGGTAAATAAAGCCTCCACCCAGCAGAAGAGAGTTAGTAAAGATTTGAGCAGAGCTCAATGAAAGAGAGACAAGAAGAACTGTGCAACAGATCAACAAAACCAGGAGTTGGTTCTCTGAAAGAATTAATAAGATAGATAAACCATTAGTCAGCCTTATTAAAAAGAAAAAAGGGATCCCTGGGTGGCGCAGCGGTTTAGTGCCTGCCTTTGGCCCAGGGCGCGATCCTGGAGACCCGGGATCGAATCCCACGTCGGGCTCCCGGTGCATGGAGCCTGCTTCTCCCTCTGCCTATGTCTCTGCCTCTCTCTCTCTCTCTGTGACTTTCATAAATAAATAAAAATAAAAAAAAAGACCTGGTTTAAAAAAAAAGAAAGAAAAAAGACTCAAAGTAATAAAACCATGAATGAAATGGAAGAGATCACAACCAATACCAAGGAAATACAAACAATTTTGAAAACATATTATGAGCAGCTATACGCCAATAAATTAGGCAATCTAGAAGAAATGGATGCATTTCTGGAAAACCACAAACTACCAAAACCATAACAGGAAGAAATAGAAAACCTGAACAGGCCAATAACCAGGGAGGAAATTGAAGCAGTCATCAAAAACCTCCCAAGACACAAGAGTCCAGGGCCAGATGGCTTCCAGGGAAATTCTATCAAATATTTAAAGAAGAAACCATACCTATTCTACTAAAGCTGTTTGGAAAGATAGAAAGAGATGGAGTACTTCCAAACTCATTCTATGAGGCCAGCATCACCTTCATTCCAAAACCAGACAAAGACCCCACCAAAAAGGAGAATTACAGACCAATATCCCTGATGAACACAGATACCAAAATTCTCAACAAGATACTAGCCAATAGGATCCAACAGTACATTAAGAAGATTATTCACCATGACCAAGTGGGATTTATCCCTGGGATGGAAGGTTGGTTCAACACTCGTATAACAAACAACGTGATAGATGACATCAATAAGAGAAAAAACAAGAACAATATGATCCTCTCAATAGATGCAGAGAAAGCATTTGACAAAACACAACATCCATTCCTGATCAAAACTCTTCAGAGTGTAGGGATAGAGGGAACATTCCTCAGCATCTTAAAGCCATCTATGAAAAGCCCACAGCAACTATCATTCTCAATGGGGAAACACTGGGAGCCTTTCTCCTGAGATCAGAAACATCACAGGATGTCCACTCTCACCACTGCTATTCAACATAGTACTGGAAGTCCTAACCTCAGAAATCAGGCAACAAAAGGAAATAAAAGGCATTCAAATTGGTAAAGAAGAAGTCAGACTCACCCTCTTCACAGATGACATGGTACTGTACCTAGAAAACCCAAAAGACTCCACCCCAAGATCGCTAGAACTCAAAGAGCAATTTGGCAGTGTGGCAGGATACAAAATCAATGCCCAGAAATCGGTGGCATTTCTATACAGTAACAATGAGACAGAAGAAAGAGAAATTAAGGAGTCCATCCCATTTACAATTGCACCCAAAAGCATGAGATACCTAGGAATAAACCTAACCAAAGAGGAAAAGGATCTATAACCTAAAAACTACAGAACACTTCTGAAAGAAATTGAGAAAGACAGAAAGATATGGAAAAATATTCCATGCTCATGGATTGGAAGAATTAATATGGTGAAAATGTCAATGTTACCAAGGGCAATTTACACATTTAATGCAATCCCTATCAAAATACCATGGACTTTCTTCAGAGAGTTGGAACAAATCATCTTAAGATTTGTGTGGAATCAGAAAAGACCCCGAATAGCCAGGGTAATATTGAAAAAAGAAAACCAGAGCTGGAGGCATCACAATGCCGATTTCAAGTTGTACTACAAAGCTGTGATCATCAAGATGGTGTGGTGCTGGCACAAAAACAGACACATAGGTCAATGGACCAGAATGCATAATCCAGAAATGGGCCTTCAACTCTGTGGTCAACTCATCTTTGACAAAGCAGGAAAGACTATCCATTGGAAAAAAGACAGTCTCTTCAATAAATGGTGCTGAGAAAATTGGACATCCACATGCAGAAGAATGAAACTAGACTATTCTCTTACACCATACACAAAGATAAGCTCAAAGTGGATGAAAGACCTAAATATGAGACAAGATTCCATCAAAATCCTAGAGGAGAACACAGGCAACACCCTTTTTGAACTTGGTCACAGCAACTTCTTGCAAGATACATCTATGAAGGCAAGGGAAGTAAAAGCAAAAATGAATTATTGGGACTTAATCAAGATAAAAAGCTTCTGCACAGCAAAAGAAACAGTCAACAAAACTGAAAGAGAACCTACAGAATGGGAGAAGATATTTGCAAATGACGTATCAGATAAAGGGCTAGTATCCAAGATCTATAAAGAACTTATTAAACTCAACAGCAAAGAAACAAACAATCCAATCATGAAATGGGCAAGAGACATGAACAGAAATTTCACCAAAAAAGACGTACACATGGTCTACAAGCATATGAAAAATGCTCTGCATCACTTGCCATCAGGGAAATACAAATCAAAACCACAATGAGATGGGGAAAACCATCTCAAAACCACAGTGAGAATGGGGAAAATTAACCAGGCAGGAAACCACAAATGTTGGAGAGGATGTGGAGAAAAGGGAACCCTCTTGCACTGTTGGTGGGAATGTGAACTGGTGCAGCCACTCTGGAAAACTGTGTGGAGGTTCTTCAAAGAGTTAAAAATAGACCTGCCCTACGACCCAGCAATTGCACTGCTGGGGATTTACCCCAAAGATTCAGATGCAATGAGACGCCGGGACACCTGCACCCGGATGTTTCTAGCAGCAATGTCCACAATAGCTAAACTGTAGAAGGAGCCTCGGTGTCCATCGAAAGATGAATGGATAAAGAAGATGTGGTCTATGTATACAATGGAATATTCCTCAGCCATTAGAAATGACGAGTACCCACTGTTGGGCAGACCGAGATAGGGCCTCTCCAAAATGGATGACCTAAGGCTAATCGGTGGGGTCACCCTTCCCCCAGATGTCACCCTGGATAAATTCCTAAAACTTATCAAGTCACAAACAACTTATGATGGAGACCCGCCTAAAAGAAGCAAAACACCAGAATCAGCCAAAAGCGAGATCATGGACCCTGCCTCACCTTATCACATAAAACCACATGTCCCTAACCACCCCATTTTTTTCTTAACTTGCACCCGCATAAAAAAGACACCCCCCCCCCCAAAAAAAAGACACACCCTTCCCCTCCTGCGCGACTTCCCTGACTTGGGTCTCCTCTCCGAGTCATGGAACCTTGCCCGGGAACGCTCTCCATTAAAGCACTCTCGAACCTACAGCCTGGCCCGCTTTCTTTAATTTTCTCCGCCGATCATTAAAAAAAGAAAACCTAACACCCACCATGTGCTTCGAGGTGGATGGAACTGGAGGGTATTATGCTGAGTGAAGTAAGTTAATCAGAGAAGGACAATCATTATATGGTTTCACTCATATAAGGAATATAAAAAATAGTGAAAGATTATCAGGGAAAGGAGAGAAAATGAGTGGGAAAAATTAGAGAGGGTGACAAAACATGAGAGACTCCTAACTCTGGAAATGAACAAGGGGTAGTGGAAGGGGAGGTGGGCGGGGAGATGGGGTGACTGGGTGACAGGCACTGAGGGAGGCACTTGACGGGATGAGCACTGGGTGTTATACTATATATTAGCAAATGAAACTCCAAAAAAAAAAAAAATATATATATAAAAATCTCCCAACTTAGAATCTTCACAAAGATAGTAGGGAAGGCACACCTTTTTATTATTGAATTAGCATATAGCCAAAATGTGATTTGCCTGAAAATCTACTAAGAGATTGAAATGATGGAAAAAATCTCACCTTTTCCATAGCCATGCGGCCACAATTCATTACATACATGTTCTCAGGATCAACAGTTAAGTAGCCCTCATGTAAGTGATGTGATAGCACTATCTACCACAAATTGTTCACCTTAGGTTTACTTGGTAAGTGGTGTGACCACATATGTTAGCTAATTGGCTTTATACAGAAAAAAATTCTTCTGTCTTTATGGCAGGAGGTAGTTTTACACTTTTACACTTGGATCCTGGTGCCTGCTGGGGTTGGCTCCTACCCTGGCACAGGCACTGGGAGAGAGGGGTGCTGTTTGCCTTGGTGTGAACACTTCAAAGAGAGGGCTTCCAGGTCCTTGAGAAAGACATTCCTGGATCACAAAGCTGGCAAAAGATCTGTTTTTTTCAAAGGACTTATATACATTTCAATGAGGGGAGAAAGCACCCACAATCAGAAGTTTCCTATAGTAAATGCTAAGAAAAGGAAGGGAGGGGACTCTCTTTGCTAATTTTCAACAGGAACAATAAGTTCTTACCTTTAATTTTGATTCATCCTGACAGTAGATCTTGGCCTTGGGGTGGTTCCCAAAGCTTTAGGTGCGGTGGCGAGCCCTCAGTGGGGAGAAGTTCCTGACGTTCTCTGAGACATATGCCCAAGATGCTGAAGGACTGTACAGTGTGGAGGCTGCTCTGGTGGTGAGGGACAGCTCCTCAGGGAACGTGACCTGCTCGGTCCTCAACGCCATCCTGGGCCAGGAGAAGGCGATGGCCATTTTCATTCCAGGTCAGTGCTACTTCCTGCTCCCAGGAGGGCAGGAGGGGATTGGCAGGGGAGGTCTCTGGGTGTGCTGGGCTGAGCTGTCTTGGGCCATACCCATGATGGGGTGTCTGGCTGGGCCCAGAGCCCTTCTTCCCCCAGAATTCTCCCTGGAAGCCAGCTTTCATGGTGACCCTGACCGTGCTGACACTCCTAATCTTTGGGGCTGCCTACTACACTAAGAGAGAACATACTGCAAAGCAGCAGGAGAGGCAGGAATGGGAGAAACTGCACAGGGACAAGGAGGAGGACCAGCAGACAAAGGAGAAGGTGCTGAAGGACAGAGGTAAGGCAGGACAGGGGTCAAGGCCTGTAAGTGTGGCAGCTGGTGCAGAGGATGAGCTGACAGCAGGGCCCTTGGCCTGGAGCAAGTGGCTGAGGAGGTCCAGAGAGGACAGCTGGAGCTGTGGAGTCTCGATGGATCTGGAGTTAGGCCTTCTTCTAGGATACAGAGAGGTCCTTTTGTGGGTTCGCCAGGTGTAGTCTTTGCTGTTCTTAGGGATGAGAGTTCATGCTTATTTTCCACTTTCTTTCAGATGAATTCCAAGCAGATATTGGTGAGAACTTTCTATGTCCCTTTTGTAGGAGATGTTCTGTGTTCTCAGCTGACTTGCTTCCTGTGTGCCTTTCAGACTGGAGGAAATCTGTTTACCTGTCTGGTAAGTAACTGTCCAGATGTCCTTGGGTCACCTGTCACCTAAGCCAAGGTGTCCCCTCTCCTTGTTTCAGGCACAGACATGTGGACCCTTCCCTGGGGCAGGAGTGGAAGCTGGTGGGAGGCAGAACCTGCTCCATGGGCTTTCCCCATCTGGGCCTCTGCTTCCCACCCAGTGCTAGGGAACCTGGGGGTGATGGTGCTTCCTGGAGTCTGTTGTGCATCTTGGGTTTATTCCAATGCTGATCTTCCTGTCACATTGCTAGCTGATTAGCCTTCAATGCAAGGAGTTCTCAGCACCTGGGAGCCACAAGACAATTGTACTTATGTTGAAATCTTGGTATTTTATTTCACCATTTTACTCTTTGTTTCTTTATTATCCTTTTCTGCATTTTGTTTTGATTAAATATTTTTTTTTTAATTTTTTTTAAAATTTTTATTTATTTATGATAGTCACAGAGAGAGAGAGAGGCAGAGACACAGGCGGAGGGAGAAGCAGGCTCCATGCACCGGGAGCCCGACGTGGGATTCGATCCCGGGTCTCCAGGATCGCGCCCTGGGCCAAAGGCAGGCGCCAAACCACTGCGCCACCCAGGGATCCCTGATTAAATATTTTTAATTATTCCGTTTTCTCCTCTGTTGGCTTTAGTGATATCTGGATCATGTTTCTCTATTATTAATAGTACTTTTATTATTTGTTTACTGACTACTCTTGAGATTCAGCTTTCTTTCTTTCTTTTTGGTTATTTTTAATGATTGTACCTTTCTCCTCTGCTGACTTTTTGTTATGTATGTATCTATACATTTATATCTATTTCTCTTTCAGTGTACCTAGATACACAATTATTTCAATTCAATTGGCAGTCAAGCTAGAGATTCAATATTTACTGTATACTTACAGTCATGTGGGTTTATGATAATTTTCCTAATTCTATATAATAAATCTTGACTCATTAAACTGGTTTATCACCCTCCTGCCTTTTTATTTTTACTGTCATATATTTTAATTCTACATGTCTGCAGTCTCACTAGTTCTTATTCTTTCTTTATATTTTTACTAGTTCTTATTTTTAATAGTTAATGCTCATTCATTTTTAATATATTCATATTTATTTATAAACATTCATATTCACTTATATATTCTTTTAAAAAAGATTTTATTTATTCATGAGAGACAGGGAGAGAGAGAGAGAGAGAGAGAGAGAGAGAGAGGCAGAGACACAGGCAGAGGGAGAAGCAGGCTCCATGCAGGGAGCCTGACGTGGGACTCGATCCCTGGTTTTCAGGACCACAGCTTGGGCTGAAGGCGGCGCTAAACCGCTGCCACTGGGCTGCCCTCACTTATATATTCATAATCAAATATATACCTATTATTTATATGTATCAATACACACATTTTTTTCTCTTCTTATTTCCTTTACACAGTCTGTACTTCAAGTAGAAGATTTTCCTTCAGGTTGAAGAATTACCTTTTGTATACTTTGTGTACAGATCTAGGGATGCATTTTCTATGTTCTGTGGGACATAGTTTCTCATAGAGCATTACTTAAAAATCTTTGCCTTTAGAACAATGAATGAGTGTAAATGTGAACATCTTAGGCAATCTAGACCTGGCTGATAACATCTGCCCATGCACATTTCTTCTTTGTTCCATTTCCCCTTTACTGATGGCTGCAGATGTGCATGATGTGCATGATGTGCTAGGAGGGAGGAGGCAGAGAAAGGAGGAGAAAGTCTGGGTTCCTGAATGACCATGTGGAGGAGTTCAGTCTCCAATCTGAACACCCATCCAGCACTGTCAGGTGGGGAAATCTGTGGTGACAGATTTGGGGACTTATTTGCTAATTCAGCATAACCTAATATACCTACAAAATGTTTAAATCACCAAATTAACTTAAATAGTTATCATTCTAATACCTTCAAAAATGGCTGGCTCAGTCAGTAGGGCATGCAGCTCTTGATCTCAGAGTCATGAGTTTGAGCCCCATGTTGGCTGTAGTTTACTTTAAAAAATTAGATAAATAAATAAAATAAGTATTTAAAATGACTAAAGTCAACTAGGGTCTAACAACTGAGCTGGTCAGTGGCTGATGGCTCCTCTTACCTCTTCATTCAGCCACTGTGCCCTAAGTACTCAGTTTGTGCCAGTGCTGATAAGCCAACTAGGTCTTCCCTCTAGGAGCTCTACAGGGGAAGATGGACAAAACATGAAACAGAATTTCATTCATGAAATTAATGAAAAGAGCAGTTACTCCATATGAAAAGAGTAAGTTGCTACAACTGGGTCCTGAACTCCTCCAGGTAAGGGGCGGATAAGGCTGTGCTGAGGTGACATTAGTATTTCCTGCAGCAGGACAGGAAAGAGCCAGCCTTGCACAAACCTGAGTATATGTAATCTGGTAGAAGGCTCAGTGGTGGAGACACCGGCAGGCAGAAGTTGGTGTTGTCATAGCTGAAGTCAGAAAGGAGGCCAGGGAGGCTGGAGGGAGTTGAGGAGGAGAGCAGAGAGGCCGGGGTGGTGGTGGTGGGGAAGAGCCAGGGCCTGGGGCAGGAGGACATTATCAGTGCTCTGCTACTGGTGCTGTGTGATGACATTTCGCCACAAACACTTAGTGTCTCACAGTCTCAGGGGATCAGGAATCCAGGAGCGCTCAGCTGGGGGCTCCTGCTGGAGCCTCTCAGGAGGTTAGGGCTTCTGTCCACACTGACACAGGACCTGTTTCATTCACAACCTGAGCTCACTTAGGGGTGTTGGCAGCATTCGGTCTGTAATGAGGGCCTAAGTTCTCCATCTGTAGTTGTTTCTGAGTGCTAGGGCATGTGCATGGGTCTGTGTCATGGCTCAACATAGGGGTTTCTTCCCCAGGGTGAGGATCTGAGAGAGAACACAGGTCAGAGTGAGTGTGTAGCTGGACACTGAGTTTTTATAACCAAATCTTAGAAGGGGCTCTGGGGCATGTTGCCATCTTTTAGAAGCAAAATGGAAGTGAGTCACTAAGTCCAGGCCACACTCCAAGGGAAGGGGTCATACAAGGATGTATACACAGGAGGTGGGGATCTCAGGGAGCCACTGAGGGGAAAAGGGGAACACCCTGACAGGATTACTGAGTTGCCCAGAATCACAGACTGGTAAAAAGGCAGAACCAGGCATGAATCCAGCTGCGTGTCCTCAGAGTTGGGGCCCTGGCTGCACCCAGGCTTTCTGAGGCTTTCTGGGCCTCTTTCTGTGTTAATGTAACTGTGTGCAGACATGGAGGTGGAATGGGGGTGAGGGTGAGTATTGGCATCCTTGACAGGAGGAATTCCTGCATGTTCTTGTCTGAGGAGGAGCCCAGTCAGGCAGCCCACTGAGTGCACCCCTGTCTATAATGCACCCAGTGGAAAGGGAGGGAATGGCTTGTGGTACATGACAGGTAGAGTCGAGAGGTAAGGGTGGGTTTTGACCTTCTAGGCCAAGGCTCCAATCCCGTCTTGTAGGATTTGCTTTGAAAATTAGAAAGCCTTAGATCTTGGGAAGCTTTTGCCCATCCTTCCCTAGGTGAGACTGTCATCTTCTGGGCTTCCATAATGTAAGTACTGGTATACGCACGCACACACACACACACACACACACACACACACACACACACAACAGTAAGGACTGTGGGGTGGGATCTGAGGAGGAGCAGGCTTAGAGGAGGTGAGAAGAGGAAGAAAATGTGTTGGAGGCATTTCCTAAATGTGACACCACTCCTCAAATTTCATAGGTATCATCCCACGTATATCTGAAGACATCCCAAGGAAGGACATACTAGAATAATCCCCACTGAGCAGGCAGGACACAGAGCATCGCAAGAGGTACAGTGGCTTATCTAAGGTCAAAACAAGTTTGAATAGGGCAGCCGGGGTGGCTCAGTGGTTTAGCGCCGATTTCAGCCCAGGGCATGATCCTGGGGACCCGGGATCGAGTCCCAGGTCGGGCTCCCTGCGTGGAATCTGCTTCTCCCTTTGCCTGTGTCTCTGCCTCTCTCTCTTTCTCTCTCTCTGTGTCTCTCATGAATAAATAAATAAAATCTTTTTTTTTTTTTATTTTTTTTTTTTTAACTCTTCACAATAAATAAAATCTTAAAAAAAAAAACAAGTAAGAATAAAGAGTTGTGTCTGAACCCAGGTGTATCTCAAGGGTGGGATCCTGACTATACCCAGACATTCCCCAGGAGCTGTGGAGAGAGAGGGTGCACTGGTGCAACTATGTACAGATGGGGAATTTCATGGAGAAGAAGGGTGAGGAGTCAGAAGCCTAGAGCACTGTTTCATAGATGATAGCCCAGAAGAGGTCTCAGGTAGGGGATCCAAGGTGGTGAAGTCACTTCCTTGACAATAGTCCCCAACAGAACTTGGAACCCCCAATACCAGGCACCCACATTCTAGAGCAGACCCAGACCAGATCACTTGGCTAGAGACACTGGAGAGTAAAAGATGTTCTGCAGTTTGCTGACTTACCAGGGCTCTGGCTTCCAGAAACCCAGTGTGAGAGTTTTCTCAGATGCTGTAGATGTTGGCTTAACCCTTACCTCCAATGTCTCGATGTCTCAGACTATTTGCCAGGAAGTACCACAAAGTAATACAGAGCAGCCTAGGGCAGGCCAGTTCACATCAGGTCACTTTTCTGAGTCATCTCTGTGCAGCCCCATCCCCTCTTCTTCAGTTTCAGGAAAAGAGGGACTTGTGGGGAAGTCCTGCCCTGGGCTGGAGGAGCTTGGAGGGCAGTGGATACCCATCATGTTCACACCAACGTCATGGTGATAGGGTGGAAAGGGAATTCCTGAGGTGCCTCTTAACCTGTGCTAGGGTTAATCCAAGGCCCTCACGGTGTATTATTGCTTTCTCCTTTTTGGTGGCGGTCTATGCACACTGAGGCGTGGTGTGTCTGGAATGGAGCACATGGGTCTAAGGACCAGCAAAGGCAGCCAGACAGGGCTCTGAGGCCTCCCCTGGCTCTGGTCACTGTCTTTACTGAGCTCCACACTGGAGATGGGGCAGGGGCTGAATGATGGGATCCGTCCATCTCCCTGAAGGACAGGAAGATGCCCTACACCACCAACAGGGTGCAGCTCTGGCTCAGGGTGAGTGCAGGTACCAGGAAGATCCAACACCCAGGGCATCAGGGAAGCAAAAAGGGCCCCAGGTCCCAGAAGCCACCCTGCTACTCTCCTAGGACTAGCTCTCTCCTAGCAAGACTCCTGCTTCCAGATGAATCTGGATTTTTTTCTAGTCCCTAGAATTTCCCTGCCTGAAGATACTCCTGGCATTTATGGGGCTCAGCATGCCAGGCTAGAATGTGGAGCACCATGCCCAGCTTCTTGTCTTACAGCTGAGGCACCTTGAGCCACTGAACCAGAGGCTGAGGCTGACGAGACCTAGAGGTGGGTGATGTGGGCATGTGGAGGGAGCAGGTTGCGCCACACAGAGCAAGCCTTCATAGACTGCAGTTTGGCCAGAAGCAATGAGTAGTCTCAGATCCCTATTCCTATGGCCTGCCACCTGAGGAGACTTCCTGGAGGCAGGTTGTGGACTCAGATGACAATGACTTGTGGGAGAGGTTTCCTCTACCTGGGAGGGACACAGAAAGGTAATCATGGTGATGACATTTTCTCTTCTTGGAGCTATAGCAACAGCTCTAGAGCAAGACCCAGAACCATCTCAAGAGCTACCCCCATCTCTCACTCCTGCTGGAGCCAAGCAATTAGAAAAAGCAGCAACCTCACCTGCAGTGTTGGAGTCAATATAGGTGGTAGTCACAGCTCTACTTCACTGTCCTGAGCTGGAAGGGCCACCAGCATGTCTGGCAGCCCAGGAGCAGGAGCAGACTCCAGCCCCAGCTATCGGGGCCACCGAAGGGCTCCAGCGACCACCTGCTACAGCTGAGCACCAGCCTTAGCTCCTGAGCGGAGGTTTTGTGTCACCTGCAGCCTCAAAGGATGGCTTCCCCTCCCTGGTATTGCAGTTTTTGGTGTTTTTTATACAGATAGATAATGGCTTATCATATTTTGTTTTATAAATAAACTACAAATTAACTTCACGTAAAATTTTACTCTGATTTTTTTAAACTGTACATTTAAGTGCCATTAGAAACATTCAGAACGCGGTACAACCGTGACAATGCTGTACTTCTAGACCTTTCTGTTGCAGAGACACCTGTGCTAGATCAGTCGCTGCCCATTCCTTCACCTCAGTCCCTGCAGCCACTGATCTTCTCTCTGTCTCTGCTACTTTACCTCTTCTGGCATTTCATTTGTGTGGAATCCTACAACATGGCCTTTCACGTCTGGGTACATAGCATGAGGAGAGTGATTAACAAGGCTTTAAATCTTTAATAAAATAACATTTTTATTACAAAGGACTATTCCTAATAGAACAAAGATTATGTGAAGCCCCAACATGAAATATCTTCGTTATCTGGGATAGGAATCCCTTTTATAAATTTGACTTGAGAGCCTGAAACCACCAGAAAAATGTCTGGATCAGGGAAGACACCTTTAAAACCATTCATTTTCCTGGATGGATCATGTTTAAATGATTCTAATGTGCATACTATGAAAATATCAAAATCCCTTATTAAATCTTCCCATTTGTTACTAATATATTAGTGATAAGGTGTAAAATTATTTAAAGTTTTAGACCGAAAAAAAATAAAAAAATAAAAAAAAAATAAAAAAAAAGTTTTAGACCAATCATGTTTATTTAGTAGAATAATGATTTAAATATGAGGAAAAAAGACACACTCCTTCTACCAAAAAATAATTGCCCATAACACATGGTGTCTCTCTTTTCAGTCCTGTCCCTTTGAGTGTAGTGTGAGTGTGTGAGTGTGTGTGTGTGTGACAGGATGGGGCAGGGCAGGTCCCATGGCTGATGTCCCCACAGTAGACAGACACAGTTGCTCCTGTCCTCTTATGCATTCTCAGTGGTCACACGTCATCATTTACTCAGCATTCCCAGCTATTGAACAATTGGGCCATTTCCAACTTTTTTACTTTCATAATTGCAGTGAAGGGTAGGTACATCTGTGCTGTAAATCTCTATTTCTTTAGGACTGATCCCTATAAGCACAATTTCTGGAGCACAATTTATACACATTTTGGGGGTATTGGCTCCAGTTTCCAATATCTACAGAGTCTTTATTAAGTTATGGCCTTGTTGGGAAAGACAGGACCCCAGAGACTGGAGACCTAAAGAATTAGGAGGACAAGCCAGCGGTGAGGCCATCAGGGTATCTGGAGTGACCCACGGAGCAGGGAAGAGCTATACCTCCCTCATGTGTCCTGGAACACACCTCACCCAGGCCCCATCCCTTGATAAACTCCAGCCACGTCAGCCCTTCCTGCTCCATAACAGTTTCTAAGTAGAGCAGCCAGGCCCTGCTTCCAGGCCAGTGGAGGCTGCAGGCTGGGCCACTCCTGCCTGCTTGCGTGCCCTTCACCCTGACTGGGCCCCTTCCTCTCAGGAAAGAACCTGGAAGTACAGGGCAGGTCAATGAGTTATAGACATGACCTGAATGTGTTCATTCAGATGTAGTTTTAGTGGGAAAAGCAAGAACCACTTGAATTTCTGTGGGCAAGAGAGACCTTTACAAAGCACCTTAATGCTCATGGAAGCCGCAGGATAGGTAGTGCCTCAGCCCAGGTGCTTTGGAACTGGGTATAGTCCCTCCACACCCCTCAGGCTCCTCCAGCAGTGACCCCCTTGCCCCCCCAATCCCCAACCTTGGTATCCATAAAGTTCAGTTTTTGTGAGACAGGGGGCTGTGCTTCCTGCTCAAGATACCACGTGAGGGAAAGGGGGGACTCCTCCCACATCAGCTCAGGGGGAGTTTCTTGATCTGAAGCTCAACGAGAGGCCATGGTCAGCAATGCCATGAGATGGAGCACCCCAGGCAGAGAAGATAGATTTTCAGAGGGAGGAAGAGAGAAAAACAGCATTCAGTGAGGAGCAGGTGAGAAAGGAGGGCCATGAAGACAAAGAGGAAGGGCTGCCATGTGTTGGGGCACTGCCATGTTGGTCAGGGGCCTGGCTCTGTGTTGGTTTGTAGGAAGGAGCCATGCTTCATCCTACCAGTGTTTGCATCAAAAGCCAAATTCACCTCCAGAAAATACTTTCAATACAAACCATCAAAAGGCACTGGGATCCTGGCAGCCAAGGAGGCCTGAGATGCTATGCAATGATGATTGCACAGAGCAGGAGGGGAGGGCATGCCATTGAGCTGAGGGCAGCTCACTTTGGCTGCTTTGGAGAGAATGAGCCCCTTCACTGGGCACCCCTACATTTGGCCCAGGGAGCAGCTGACATTTCAGGGAGATCCAGAGTACAGGTCTCAATACTCAAGACTGTCCATGTCCACAGCCACAAACTCTGGGTGACGTCCAGTCCCAGGGCTGACCTAGGCCTGATGGGTGCGCACCAGTGCTGTGCGAGCCCAACTGAGGGATACCCTACCCATACTAGAGGTGATTAAAGGCTTTATAGAGGTACAATTGAGTCAGGAGGTGCAGGGCTTGCCAGACAGAGGGTGCAGAGTATGCAAAGGCCCAGAGTCCAGGGCCACAGTGGACTCACAGTGGAATGTCATGAGCAGGTACAGCTAAGGATCACTGAGTGTTTTAGGGGCATGAATCATGTCACTGAATCCCCATGAGGATTACACTAAGAAGGTAGAAATGCTGTCCCTGTTTGACTAATGAGGAAACTGAGGATTTAAGAAGCCTCTTTTGGGAGGTCTGGTTGGCTCAGTGGTTGGACGCCTGCATTCAGCTCAGGTCGTGGTCCTGGACTCTCGGATCGAGTCCCGCATTGGGCTCCCTGCGAGGAGCCTGCTTCTCCTCTGCCTGTGTCTTTGCCTCTCATTCTCTGTGTCTCTCATGAATAAATAAATAAATCTTAAAAAAAAAGCTCCTTTCTTAGGTGCCTGGGTGGTTCAGTTGATTGACTGCCTTCTGAGCTGGCTGGTCATGATCTCAGGTCCTGGGATGGAGTCCTGTGTTGGGCTTTCTGATCAGCAGAGAGCCTGTTTCTCTCTCCCCTGTACGTGCTCTATCCCTCTCCCCCCTGCCCGCCCTCTCTCTCTCTCAAATAAATAAATAAATAAATAAATAAATAAATAAATAAATACAATCTTTTAAGAAACTGATCCTTTCTATGCCCCACAGAGAGGCAGAAGCAAGATTTGAATCCAGTGTTTGTCACCCCTGTGGGGCCCATCCAGAGGCTGCAGAAGGGACTTCTCAGCTCTGAAATTACATGAACTTTTTTTCCTGGTGCCCAGGGAGAAACCTCCACCTGCTCAGATAAAGGATGGCTGCCATTCTTGGCCAAGAGGCCAAGCCCCAGGCATAAGGGGGCAGCAGTGCCTTCTTAGTCCAGTGAGGTCTCTAGGCCTGGGGGATTGGATGTGACAGATTTGCAGACCTCTGGGTTCCAGGAAGGAGTAGTGTGATGGAGCACAGAGTCCAAAGGCAGAGGCAGTGGTTGCAGCCCTGCTTAGCCTCTGTATCAGGGTGACCCCAGGCAGGGCTCTGAGCCTCAGAGACCCTCTCTGAAATAGAGAAAGAACTGGTATTGCTAAGTGGGTTGTAGGAAGACTTCCATGAGAAACGACTTGTACAACTCTTGCTTGATTCTTGGAGCACATGAGGAGTCAAGTGGAAAGGCCATCATATTGGTCACCATTCATCCATGTATCTGTTTTTGTCCTTGTTGATTTTGGTATCATCCTTAAGAAACAGATGCCAAGTCTAAGGACAGGAAGATATGTTCATATGCTTTCTTTTTGAGTTTTATAGTTTTAACTCTTAAACTTAGGTCTTTGATTCATATTGGGCTCAATTTCTATATTATTTAGGTGAGAGTCTACCTTCATTCAGTCATTCATAATTTTATGTGAATGCATGTGAAAGAAGAGGCATCTTTTAGTCAATGTATTACATGAAATTGTTACTTGTAGGGAATTTTCAATAGACCCGGAAGAAATTGAAGAAAAAAAGCAAATAAAAAATACTTAAAGCAATTTGCTAAAATTATAAGCCTTGTTTTGAAGGAGATTGATTTCTATTTCTGTTGAAGTGGAGCAAGGTCTTCGTCATGAGCAGCCACACTGCCCTCTGGTGGCCACAGAGGCATTGCAGGTGTGCTGCAGGGCTCCCTGATCTGTCAGCAAAAGCCACATTCAGACTTAGATATCCTCACAGGATTCCAGGTACATAAAAAAAAAATTCTGTAAAATTCAGCGTTTTAGGGGTAACTTCTAGAAAATCTGTAACAAAAATAGTCTTCTTCCCAAGTACAGTATTTCAAGAAGTATTTATGGAGCAGGTGAGCCAGGCAGTGGGTTCTAGGGCAGAAAATAGAGACAAGGTGACTATCTCCCAAGACACACAGGGTGTGGGGTGAGAAAGTGTTGGGGACAGCCAGTCTGTATGACAGCTCTATATGTCTGGTTTAAAGAAAACAGTAAAAAAAAACAGTAAAAAAATAAATAAAGAAAACAGTATATCCAAACAAACCATATTTATGGGCTCTTTGATTACAGTAACAACAAAATATTTTAGAAAAATTGGAAACTATCACTCCATATATCTGCTTACTTCCATCAAATGAGATGGCTTCATCCTCCATTCCCAATTACTTTTTCTTAGGAGTGCATAGTATGGTATATAAAAACTTTAACGACTCCACAAACACTCTTAGAACTAATAAACAAATTCAGTAAAATTTAAGGACAAAAATTCAATATATAAAAATGTGTTGCATTTCTTACATGCAAATAACAAATTATCATAGAAATTAAGAAAATAATTTACAATTTATATTCAGTCAAAAAGAGTAAAATACTTGGGGATAAATTTAACTAAGAAGGTGAAAGACCTATATATTTAAAACCATAAATCATTGGTGAAAGAATTTGAGGAAACAGAAATAAGTGGAAAGACATCTCATGCTAGTGGATCCCAAGATTAACATTGTCAAAATGTCCACACTACTTAAAGCAATCTACATATTCAGTGCAATCCCTATAAAAACATAATGGCCTTTCCAGAAATAGAACAAATAAATCCTTAAATGTGGATAGAACTACAAAAGGCCCTGAGTAACCAAAGCCATCTTGAGAAGGAAGAACAAAGCTGGACACATCATGCTTTCTGATTTCAAACTACATCACAAAGCTATAGTAATCAAAACAGTATGATATTGGCATACAAACAGACACACAGATCAGTGGAACAGAATAGAAAGCCCAGAAAAAACCCCACAGGTATTTAGTCAATTAATTTACAACCAAAGGGCCAAGAAAATAACACGGGAAAGGCAGACTCCTCAATAGATGGTGTTGGAAACCATGGGCAGCCAGATGCAAAGGAATGCAACTGGACACCCACCTAACACCATATGCGAAAATTAAGTCAAAATGTATTAAAGACGTAAACATAAGAGCTAAAATCATAAAACTCCTAGATGAAAAGTTGGTCAGAATGTTTCTTGATATCAGTCTGACACTGATTTTCTGGATTTGATAACAGAAGCAAAAGCTACAAAGCAAAAATAAACAAGTGGGACTATATGGAACTAAAAATTTTCTGCACAACCAAGGAAATCATCAATAGAATGACAAGGTAACATACTGAATGATAGAAAGTATTTGCAAACTACACATATGATAAGGGGTTAATATCGAAAATACATAAAGAACTTCTACAACCTAATAACACAAAAGAAACAGCAAACGACAAAACAGGCAGGTTATGAATAGACTTTTTTCCAAAGAAAGACATACAAATAGCCGACAAATACATGAGGAGATGTTCAACATCACATATCAAGGAAATGCAAATCAAAACCTAAAGAGATATCACCTCACAGCTGGTAAAATGGCTCTCATCAAAAAGACAAGAAATAACAAGAATTTGCAAAAATATGGAGGAAAGGGAACTATTTTGCTCTGTTGGTGGGATTGTAAATTGGTGCAGCCACTATGGAAAACAACATAAAAATTTCAAAAAAAATAAAAACAGAACAACCATGTCATCCAGCAATTCCCCTCCTGGGTATTAAGAAAGGAAAATGAAATTGCTAACTTATAAAGAAACCTGCATGCCTGTGCACATCACAACATTATGGTAGCCAAGAGGGGATTATGCTAAGTAAACTAAATCAGAATGAGAAAGACAAATACCACATGATCTCACATATATGTGGAATCTAAAAAACCAGAAAACAAAATACAAAATAACCCCCAAAACATTATAAAATAACCTAAACTCATAGATTCAGAAAACATATAGATGATTGCCAAGGTGAGGGGTGGGAAGTAGGCAAAATTGGTAAAAGACATAAACTAACAAAAAAAGAGAATATCAAGAGGGGAAATAAGATAGTAAATGTGACTTCAATATATTAATTTCTAGTTTCCTATATTGCAAGTACCTTAGTTAATTCATTCTATGCCACTGAATTATTCTGACCCACCAGAATTCCTCATTATGACTTGGTAGAATTTTTAAAAAAGATTTTATTTCTCCATTCGACAGAGAGAGAGAGAAAGAGAGAGTGCACAAGCAGGGGGAGTGGGAGAAGAAGAAGCAGGCTCCCCACTAAGCAGGGACCCCAAGGCAAGGCTCCATCCCAGGACTCCGGAATCACGATCTGAGCTGAAAGCAGACTCCCAACTGACTGAGCCACCCAGATGCCCTGACTTCGTAGAATTTTTTAAAGATGAGTTGTTTATTTAGCTTTTCATATCAATAAGTACAGAGTGCTTAGATTCCCAGATATGTTAGCCATTAAATTATTTTTATAGCTTTTTGAAGTATGATTATGTAACAAAACCTCCATACATCTAAGTGTACAATTTATGATGGGATATTAGTACATACCACTAAAACAATCACTGTGATTAAGGTAATGTACATGTATCCATCACCCCAAAATGATTTTTCCTGTTTGTTTTGCAGTCTATTGTTAGCTTGATGTGTAACTTCTATTTGTCCCTATAGAAGGTTTTTCTACAGAATGAAAACATTGCTTGACTCGTTGTTGTTATGTATTGATAGGAGCTCATAATAGAGGCAGACCTAAAGACAGACTTTAAAATAGCCAGATTAGAAAGTTCCAAGGCCTTCACTGGAGGAGATACCATACACTGACAGCTTATAAGACCTTGCTCTTTTGCCCATCTGTGTTGGCAAAAACTTGAGCAGCGTGGGTGGAAATAAGTTGTGAGGGTGGTAGCCCAAAGGGACACAATAAAGGTCTTGAGTAGACTGAATTCATTGACCTATATATACTCGGTTAAGATTTGGGATTTGAAGGACTTCCCTGGGGCAGCCCGGGTGGCTCAGCAGTTTAGCGTCGCCTTCGGCCCAGGGTGTGATCTTGGGGACCTGGGATCGAGTCCCACGTCGGGCTCCCTGCATGGAGCCTGCTTCTCCCTCTGCCTGTGTCTCTGCCTCTCTCTCTCTGTCTCTCATGAATAAATAAAATCTTAAAAAAAGGACTTCCCTGACCACCTGAAAGTGGTATTGGTATTCTGGACCCTATATTGGGTCAATAAAGTAGAGATACTGAGATTTCCTTGATAAACTGTTGAGGAAGGCAGGTTGGAGTCAGAAGGCCTAAGGAATCAGGAATGTTAAAATGAGTCTGTGTTGTGCAATCTGCTTATTTTGGACTTCTGGTCTCCAGAACCATAGATAATAAATAAATTTGTGTGGTTCTAAGCCACTAAGTTTGTGGCAATCTGTTATAGTGGCAAAAGGAAATGCCTACAGTGGTCATTGATGGATACAAATGATTTAAAATGTGCTCTAGTAGCTACTTGTTATCATGGCATTAGAACAATTCCTCTATTTCCAGAAATCTGAACTTCAAAATTTTCAAGTCCCATTGTAAGTAATTTAAATAATAAATAATGTTGAATCAAAAATCCCCTTACAACTAGTCCAAGCCCTCACCCTCTACTCAGGGCATTATCAGTGTCTGAGTTTGGGTTGTGCAGGGGTGTGTGTTTGGAACAAGATTGAGGGAGCTATCAGTGCTGGATTTATAATGTTCTCCACAAGGCTGACTGCAGGGCATTGGACATATGGAGATCTTTTGTAACATTGGGCCATTTAGTATCTGAACCCCCTTTCCATGTATGAGGAATTTCCTACATTCTGAAACTTGAAGGATCACATATCGCTTTCTCAGTTTCCCTAAGAGCTAAGATGTGGGTATACTACCCTGACCTAGGCAGTCGCAATCAGAAACAACTATTCCACTTTTTAACATAAGTTGAGAGATTCAAGGAGCAGGCACCAGGGATATTACTTCTTGCTCTGCAGCATAATAATATCCCCAAGTTCAGATCCTCAGGGTAGCAGCATCCTGGGCAGCAAAAGTCACGAGCCATTGGCAGTGTTTGGTATCTAGGGCAGTAGGTCAGCTGTGCAAGGCTACGGGGTTTATCACTCAGCAAGAGTAACCTTCCCAAATGATGCTGGAGGGTGGCTCTATGTGAAGCTCTATTTTTTTTGTACGTATATATTTTTATTTTTTTATTTTTTAAAATTTTTATTTATTTATGATAGTCACACACACACAGAGAGAGGCAGAGACATAGGCAGAGGGAAAAGCAGGCTCCATGCACCGGGAGCCCAACGTGGGATTCGATCCCAGGTCTCCAGGATCATGCCCTGGGCCAAAGGCAGGCGCCAAACCGCTGCGCCACCCATGGTTCCCGTATATTTTTTTATTGGAGTTCAATTTGGCATCATATAGCATAACACCCAGTGCTCATCCCATCAAGTGCCCCCCTCAGTGCTCGTCACCCAGTCACCCCCACCCCCCGCCCACCTCCCTTCCACTACCTGTTGTTCGTATCCCAGAGTTAGGAGTCTCTCATGTTCTGTCACCCTCACTGATATTTCCCACTCATTTTCTCTCCTTTCCCCTTTATTCCCTTTCACTATTATTTATATTCCCCAAATGAATGAGACCATACAATGTTTGTTCTTCTCCGATTGACTTACTTCACTCAGCATAATACCCTCCAGTTCCATCCACATCGAAGCAAATGGTGGGTATTTGTCGTTTCTAATGGCTGAGTAATATTCCATTGTATACATAGACCACATCTTCTTTATCCATTCATCTTTCGATGGACACCGAGGCTCCTTCCACAGTTTGGCTATTGTGGACATTGCTGCTAGAAACATCGGGGTGCAGGTGTCCCGGCGTTTCATTGCATCTGAATCTTTGGGGTAAATCCCCAGCAGTGCAATTGCTGGGTCGTAGGGCAGGTCTATTTTTAACTCTTTGAGGAACCTCCACACAGTTTTCCAGAGTGGCTGCACCAGTTCACATTACCACCAACAGTGTAAGAGGTTTCCCCTTTCTCCACATCCTCTCCAACATTTGTGGTTTCCTGCCTGGTTAATTTTCCCCATTCTCACTGGTGTGAGGTGGTATCTCATTGTGGTTTTGATTTGTATTTCCCTGATGACAAGTGATGCGGAGCATTTTCTCATGTGTTTGTTAGCCATGTCTATGTCTTTTTTGGTGAAATTTCTGTCATGTCTTTGCCCATTTCATGATTGGATTGTTTCTTTGCTATTGAGTTTAATAAGTTCTTTATAGATCTTGGATACTAGCCCTTTATCTGATACGTCATTTGCAAATATCTTCTCCCATTCTGTAGGTTGTCTTTTAGTTTTGTTGACTCTTTCCTTTGCTGTGCAGAAGCTTTTTATCCTGATTCAGTCTCAATAGTTCATTTTTGCTTTTGTTTTCCTTGCCTTCATAGATGTATCTTGCAAGAAGTTCCTGTGGCCAAGTTCAAAAGGGTGTTGCCTGTGTTCTCCTCTAGATTTTGATGGAATCTTGTATCACATTTAGATCTTTCATCCATTTTGAGTTTGTCTTTGTGTATGATGCAAGAGAATAGTCCAGTTTCATTCTTCTGCACGTGGCTGTCCAATTTTCCCAGCACCATTTATTGAAGAGACTGGCTTTTTCCCAATGGATAGTCTTTCCTGCTTTGTCAAAGATGAGTTGGCCATAGAGTTGAGGGTCCACTTCTGGATTCTCTATTCTGTTCCATTGATCTATGTCTGTTTCTGTGCCAGTACCACACTGTCTTGATGACAACAGCTTTGTAGTACAACCTGAAATCTGGCATTTGATGCCCCCAGCTCTGATTTTCTTTTTCAATATTCCCCTGGCTATTCGGGGTCTTTTCTGATTCCAAATCTTAAGATGGTTTGTTCCAACTCTCTGAAGAAAGTACATGGTATTTTGATAGGGATTGCATTAAATTTGTCAATTGCCCTGGGTAACATTGACATTTTCACCATATTAATTCTTCAATGCATGAGCATGGAATATTTGTCCATCTCTTTGTGTCTTCCTCAATTTCTTTCAGAAGTGTTCTATAGTTTTTAGGGTATAGATCCTTTCCCTCTTTGGTTAGGTTTATTCCTTATAAGGAATAACCAGGAATAAGTGTAAGATATAGGTATCTTATGCTTTTGGGTGCATTTGTAAATGGGATTGACTCCTTAATTTCTCTTTCTTCTGTCTCATTGTTAGTGTATAGAAATGCCACTGATTTCTGGGCATTGATTTTGTATCCTGCCACACTGCCAACTTGCTCTTTGAGTTCTAGCAAGCTTGGGGTGGAGTCTTTTGGGTTTTTTAGGTACAGTATCATGTCATCTGCAAAGAGGGAGAGTTTGCCTTCTTCTTTGCCAATTTGAATGCCTTTTATTTATTTTTGTTGTCTGATTGCTGAGGCTAGGACTTCTAGTACTATGTTGAAGAGAGTGGTGAGAGTGGACACCTTGTCACGTTTCTGATCTTAGGGGAAAGGCTCCCAGTGTTTACCCATTGAGAATGATATTTGCTGTGGGTTTTTCATAGATGGCTTTTAAGATGCTGAGGAATGTTCCCTCTATCCCTACACTCTGAAGAGTTTTGATCAGGAATGGATGCTGTATTTTGTTAAACATTTCTGCATCTATTGAGAGGATCATATTGTTCTTGTTTTTTCTCTTGTTGATATGATCTCACACGTTGATTGCTTTATGAGTGTTGAACCAGCCTTCCATCCCAGGGATAAATCCCACTTGGTCATGGTGAAGAATCTTCTTAATGTATTGTTGGATCCTATTGGCTAGTATCTTGTTGAGAATTTTTGCATCTGTGTTCATCACGGATATTGGTCAATAATACTTCTTTTTGGTGGGGTCTTTGTCTGGTTTTGGAATTAAAGTGATGCTGGCCTCATAGAATGAGGTTGGAAGTATTCTTTCCCTTTATATCTTTCGGAACAGCTTTAGTATAATAGGTATTTTTTCTTCTTTAAACGTTTGATAGAATTCCCCTGGGAAGCCATCTGGCCCTGGACTTTTGTGTCTTGGGAGGTTTTTGATGACTGCTTCAATTTCCTCCCTGGTTATTGGCCTGTTCAGGCTTTCTATTTCTTCCTGTTCCAGTTTTAGTAGTTTATGGTTTTCCAGAAATGCGTCCATTTCTTCTAGATTGCCTAATTTATTGGCATATAGCTGCTCATAATATGTTTTTAAAAATTGTTTGTATTTCCTTGGTATTGGTTGTGATCTCTCCTTTTTCGTTCATGGTTTTATTACTTTGAGTCTTTTTTCTTTTTAATAAGGCTGGCTAATGGTTTATCTATGTTATTAATTCTTTCAAAGAATTAATAACCAACTCCTGATTTTGTTATCTGTCCCACAGTTCTTTTGGTCTTTCATTGAGTTCTGCTCAAATCTTTACTAACTCTCTTCTTCTGCTGGGTGTAGGTTTTATTTGCTGTTCTTTCTCCTGTTCCTTTTGATGCAAGGTTAGCTTGTGTTTTTGAGTTGTTTCCAATTTTTTGAGGGATGCTAGTATTGTGATGTATTTCCTTCTCAGGACTGCTTTTGCTGTATCCCAAAGATTTTGAATGGTTGTATCTTCATTCTCATTAGTTTCCATGAATCTTTTTAATTCTTCTATAATTTCCTGGTTGACCTTTTCATCCTTGCAGAATGCTCTTTAACCTCCACGTGTTTGAATTTCCTCCAAATTTCTTCTTGTGATTTAGTTCTAGTTTCAAAGCATTATGGTCTGAAAATATGCAGGGAAAAAACCAGCCTTTTGGTATCAGTTAAGACCTGATTTGTGACCCAGTATGTGGTCTATTCTGGAGAAAGTTCCATGTGTACTTGAGAAGAATGTGTATTCAGTTGTGTTTGGATGGAAGTTCTGTAAATATCTGTGAAACCCATCTAGTCCTGTGTATCTTTTAAAGCTCTTGTTTCTTCGGAGATGTTGTGCTTAGAAGATCTGTCATTTACAGAAAGCACTGTGTTAAAGTCTCCCAGTATAAGTGTATTATTATCTAAGTATGTCTTAACTTTGGTTATTAATTGATTGATATATCTGGCAGCTCCCACATTAGGGGCATAAATATTCATGATTGTTAGGTCTTCTTGTTGTATAGGTCCTTTAAGTATGATATAGTGTCCCTCTTCATCTCTTACTACAGTCTTCAGGATAAACTAATTTATCTGATATGAGGATTGCTACCCCAGTTTTCTTTTGAGGACCATTTGAATGGTGAATGGTCCTCCATCCTTTCATTTTTCAGGCTGTAGGTGTCCTTAGGTCTAAAATGAGTCTCTTGTAAATAGCAAGTAGATGGGTCTTCTTTTTTTATCCAGTCTAAAACCCTGGGTCTTTTGATGGGATCATTTAGCCCATTCATGTTCAGAGTGACTATGGAAAGATATGAATTTAGTGTCATCATAATACCTATTCAGTCCCTGTTTTTCTGGATTATTTCTTTGTGCTTCCTCTTTCTTTTACAGAGTCCCCCTTAGTATTTCTTGCAGAGCTGGTTTGGTGGTCACATATTCTTTCACTTTCTGCCTATTATGGAAGCTCTTTATCTCTCCTATTCTGGATGAGAGCCTTGCTGGATAAAGTATTCTTGACTGCATGTTCTTCTCATTTAGGACCCTGAATATATCCTGCCAGCCCTTTCTGGCCTGCCAGGGCTCTGTGGAGAGGTCTGCTGTTAATCTGATATTTCTCCCCATATAAGTTAAGAATCTCTTGTCTCTCACTGCTTTATCTTTATCTTTTGAATTTGCAAGTTTCACTATTAAATGTCCAGGTGTTGAATGGTTTTTATTGATTTCAGCGGGGTAAGGGGGGAATTTCTCTGTCTCCTGAATCTGAATGCCTGTTTCCCTCCCCAAGTTAGGGGAGTTCTCAAAACTTGAGATTTTGAGAGAATAACAAGAATAAACTATGATTTATTCAAATATGCTTTCTGGTCCTCTGTCCCTTTCAGTGCCTTCTGGAACCCCAATTAAACATAGATGTTTTCCTTTTGAGGCTGTTATTTATTTCCCTTACCCTTTCCTCATAGTCTTTAATTGTTTTTCTCTTTTTTCCTCAGCTTCCTTCCTTGCCATCAACTTGTCTTCTCTGTCACTCACTCTTTCTTCTACCTCATTAACCCTCGTCGTTAGGACCTCCAGTTTGGATTGCATCTAATTTAATTGATTTTTAATTTCAGCCTGATTAGATCTAAATTCTGCAGTCATGAAGTCTCTTGAATATTTTATGTTTTTTTCCAGAGCCACCAGTAGCTTTAAAATTGTGCTTCTGAATTGGCTTTCTGACATCAGATTGTAATCCAAATTCTGTAACTCTGTGGCAGACAGTATTGTTTCTGATTCTTTCTTTTGTCGTGAGTTCTTCTTTCTAGTCATTTTTCTCAGTGCAGAGTGGCTAAAAACGAGTTATACTTGCGAGAAGCGCAAATTTCTTTCTGTAGCGTTCCAGCTGTTCTCTCTTTAAATTTCAGGTCAAGGGATCCCTGGGTGGCGCAGCGGTTTGGCGCCTGCCTTTGGCCCAGGGCGCGATCCTGGAGACCCGGGATCGAATCCCACGTCGGGCTCCCGGTGCATGGAGCCTGCTTCTCCCTCTGCCTGTGTCTCTGCCTCTCTCTCTCTCTCTCTGTGACTATCATAAATAAATAAAATTAAAAAAAATTTTTTAAATTTCAGGTCAAATTCGTAGGTTTTCAGCATGATTTGAAAGTTATCTAGGTAAGTTGGTGGGGACAGGTGACTTGGGGACCCTACTCCTCCGCCATCTTGCCCCGCCCCATGAAGCTCTATTTGATTGACTTTCCTATTCCTCATTCTTTGCATACTCTGGTTCTCTTGTTTCCTGAGGATCCTCTGAGCTATGAATATTCCTGAAATAAAATATATTTTGGCTAATTTGGCCAGAGTCTAATAGTTGCGGGGGAGGGTTGGGAGAGAGGGAGAAGCAGCAGGTGGGGGGGGGGGAGAGAAAGAGGAGAGAGAGAGAGAGAGAGAGAGAGAGAGAGAGAGAGAGAGAGAAGGGAGATTGAGAGATGAGGGAAGGAAGGAAGGAAGGCTCACCTTGGAAGTCAACTTGGTGCTGAGTACATTGCCAGCCACATCCATGATTCTCCTGAAGCATCATGTTCCCCTCTGAGCCCAAAGGCTCCCTCAAGGATCAAGTGATTCCACTCCATGCTCTCTGGTCATAAGACACAAGTAGGGTTTCTGCTCCAGCCTCCCCCACTCCCCAGTCTGTAAATGAAAGTGAACAAAAAGCCTCACTCTTCAAGCAAATTCAAGCAAATACCTTATCTTTCTATCCCTATTTTAGCCAGCTGCTTCTTTATCTGAATTCTTATTTGTATTCTGGAGAGTGAGGAAAGGAAAAAAAATGGTTCCTGGGATATTATGAAAATGAAGTAATAATGTAGAAATGTACTGAGTAGTACTTTGAGATAGAACCTAGCTATCTATACACATCATACATGCCCTTTTTTGGTAAATATAAATGGTATAATTTCTTTTTTAAATTTTTATTTATTTATGATAGTCACAGAGAGATAGAGAGAGAGGCAGAGACATAGGCAGAGGGAGAAGCAGGCTCCATGCACCGGGAGCCCGATGTGGGATTCGATCCCAGGTCTCCAGGATCGCGCCCTGGGCCAAAGGCAGGCGCCAAACCGCTGCGCCACCCAGGGATCCCAAATGGTATAATTTCTATATATTGTTTTACAACTCTTTCTTTACTCAAAGAAGTTAAGTAAGACAGGATTCCAGAATTCTTTCACCCTGAAAGTAACCCAGAACAAAGGGTAGGAAGCCAAGTAATGTTGGAAACATGCATGTCTCCAGTGCCCTGTATCCACAGATGCCATAGATGGGAGGGATGGTGAAGTCATTTAGGCTACAGCAGCTGAGTGGCCCATTGGCCAAATGTGCAGGGTGGGAGGGAGATGAAAGCAGAGGCGGGGTGTGAGTTAGAGGTAGAGACAGCCCTAGGCCTCAGGAATGGCCTGTGTCCACACGAATCAGACAGTATGGGGGTGTAATTCCCCACCACAGAATTTCCGAGACTGTGGGCATGGTCCAGAGCTGTTGCTTGAATTTTAGTAGGAAGAGTTGTGTGGTGGGTTTGTGAGGCTTGAGAAAGGAGTGAGTACAAGGGACTGTGGGGGAGCAAAGTGACCATGTGTTGGCAGTGTGAGGACTGTGCTGGGGCGAAAACAAGGACCTTTTATTTATCTGGCAAGGGAGGTGCCATCATGTGAGGTTGGTTTTCTTACAGCAAAGTTTATCTGTTATGCTCTGGATATGTGAAGCCCTGCATATTTGCATTATCTGTGGTACTAGGTTTTCTCTATTTCCTGAGCATCAAATGGTCAGAAAGAGATGGTGGCAAGGTACCCCCAAAGGGTACAGAAATATTAACTTAGAGGGACACATGTGCCCAGATGTTTATAGCAGCATTATTTACAATAGCCAAATTATGCGAACAGAGGAGATGTGGTATATGTGTATGCAAAGGGATATTACTCAGCCATAAAAAAGAATGAAATCTTGACATTTTCAAGGACATCGATGGAGCTAGAAAGTATTATGCTAAGTGAAGTGAGACAGAGAAAGACAAATACCATATGATTTCACTCATATGTGTAATTTACAAAACAAAGCAAATAAGTAAAGGGGAAAAAAGTAAGAGAGGGCTAAACAGATGCTTAAACTGTAGAGAACAAACTGATGGTGACCAGAGGGGAGATGGGTGGAGGGATGAGTGAAGTACATGACAGGGATTGAGGAGTGTACTTGTGATGAACACCAAGTGTCGTATGAAATCACTATATAGTACACCTGAAACTAATATTTCACTGTATGTTAAGTAACTGGAATTTAAATAAAAATTTAAAAGAGGGATGCTGGTATTTTTTTCTAGTGCAAAGAGTTTTTAATTGCTTCCCAGGGACCAGAAGTCAGTCTGGGCCCAGTGTTACCCACCAGACACCTCACAGAAGCTCAGAGAGAGACCAGCATTCCCATGAAACCACTTGGTACTCATACTCAGCCTTCCTTGGAGGGCCTTCCAGAGATTAGAAAGGATGGAGCTTGACATACTTTTCAAGAGACATGTCTGCTCGCACAGGACCAGTTTTCACCACAGACCCCCAAGGAACATCCACTCAGCTCTTGGGCAAGGGACCACGGGGCTTCTGTAGTCTCCTACACAGGTCAAGTAAAAACTGTCCTTATAACTGGTGTGCTGCTTTGTAAATAGAAGATTTGGAAATAGAAGTTCAGCCAGACTGTGGCTGTTTTCTGATCTCTGTAAAAGTCTCCATTCAGAATCTACATTGAAATTTCCTAATCTGATCTTCACATAGGGGTGCACACCAATACAGACTCATAGGAACTGGACTGACTCTCCTGCCTGAAATGACAAAAGAAAACAACTACAAAATCAGGCAAGATACACAAACTGAAGATTTTCAAGATCCTGAGCATCAGGCAAAAAATGACAGTGATCCCTGAGAGAGGGGAAACTGACAGGTGAGCCCTACAATTGGCTCCAGTTTACTGCCTGAGATGGTTTTCATGCAAGGTAGGGGAGGGGAAGCTGAAAAGGAGCCCAGTGGACCTGTTGAGAGTCGAGGGAGGCCAAGGTAGCCAGAGGCCGCCCAACAGTGTGCCAGGGAGGGAGAACAGTCCAAAGTCAACTAGGGAGAACTGTGCAGGTGCCCCTCCAGGGAGCAGCAGAACCCTGACCAGCACCTCCATGTGAGGTAATGTCACAAAGTCAGGGAAGTCATTTGAAAAGATTAGAGGGAACAGTGCCTGACACACAGTGCTCAGAACAGAGTCTGTTTGCAACAGATAGACTCGGAAGAGAAGAAACCACATAATTCATGGGGAGCTCTTGCCACAGTAGCAGGAACAAATTAGCCCTCCATTGAAGTGTTACTCTAGACTACTTAATAAATCCTAAAAGCAAGATCTGAAGTGCTCAAACTGTTTCTGAGGAAATGCATCCCTCAACAAATCTCAAAATTAATAGGAACACAAAAATATCCAGCTAACAGGCAGTTAAAATTCACAGTGCCTGGCCTTCCACCCAGGATTCTGTGGTGTTCAGAGAGACAGGGAATGGCTGCTAATGAGGAGACAGATCAGTCATCTGAAAATGACCCAGAGCTGACACAGATGTTAGAACCACCAGAAAAGGACATTAAAACATCTATTATAACTGTATTGCATCAGTTCAAATGTTAAGTAGATAAATGGAAAATATAAAAAAAAACCTAATCTCATTTTAAGAGATGAAAACAATGTCTGAAAGGAAATGCATGGCAAGGGACTGACCATGTTTAGGAAATGCAGAAGAAAAACATGTGACAGGACTCATTAATCCCACAGATCCCTTTTGGTGGTACAGCCACCTTCACTCCATGAGCACAGGATGTCTTTTTATTGCTTCAGTCTTCTTGAACCTCTTGCAGCAACGTCCTAGAGTTCTTAGGGTGCACCTCTTTGGCCTCCTTGAATCAGCCGATTCCTAGATATTTTATTGTTGTGGGTACTGTGGTGAGTGCAATTGTTTTCCTCAATTTTCTTTTCAGATTGGTCATTGCTGGTGTATAGATTTACAATGTATTTTTGTCTCTCTTGTGTCCTGCAACATCTCAGAATTAGTTCATTGACTCTAGTATTTTTGTGTGTGGATTTTGGAGATTTTTCTATATATAGGAGCATGCCATCCACAAATACAGTTTTATTTGTTCCTTTCCATGCTATCTTTGTTCACCTTCAGTTTTGAAAGATATTTGTACCTGATGTAGAAGCCTAAACCTGCCACAGCTGCCCCTGGGTTTTCGGTTCAGAGATGAGCAGTGACAGGGGGTTGCCTACTTTGGGTCACTCAGCCCAGGGGTTTTGGATCAGCACACACAGGCTGGTCCCAGGGAATAGAGAGCAGCAGAAGTCCTTGTTCTTTGCAAGCCCAGCTCCAAGGGGAAGGACCACAGAGGTCCCTGGCGGTCCCTGCAGGGAGGGCTCCTGGCCCTAGGAGGCTCCAAGTGAGAGGGCAGGGGGCAGGAGAGGGTGCTGACCATGAGTCCTCTGGGGATGCTGTCCCTGCACCACCTTGTCCTCCTGCTCCATGGAGAGAAAGGGGGAGATACCACGTCCAGGAAGTAGAACTGCTCACTCATACACATGGAGTCCTTTCTCTGTTATGATTTGAATCTGAACCCAGGTGGCCAAGGTTCCAACACCATATCCGTCCCACCACGACCCCTGCATGCCCCCCACAACCTGTAGTGCTGGGGTTCAGTCTTAGCATTTGAGGTTAGTGGAGGCTAGAGTTGAACCAATCTCTCCCTCTTTCTCCCCTCCTTCTCTCCTTCTCTCTCCCAACTTTCTTCCTTCTCTCTCCCCTCCTTCCCTCTTCCCTCCTTCTCTCTCCCCTTTCCCTCCTTCTCTTTCCCCTTTTTCTCCCTCCCCTCCTTCCTTCCTTTTCTCTCCCCTCATCCTCTCTCTCCCTTGTCCTCTCTTCCTCCCTCTCTCTCCTTTCCTCTCCCTCTGTCTCTCTTTCTCCCTCTCATACTCCAGGTTGCCTGCCCTCACCTTCTTTCTCCTGTTTAGCTTTCCCTCTCCCTGCCACTAGCACTCAGACCGAGGCCACCACACTGCCCTGGATGGGGTGGCGAACCCGTATGTTTGAAGCTGGGGCCCTCTATACATCTATTAGAACATTTAAAAAAAGATTTTATTTTTAAGTAATGTTTATACCCAATGTGGTGCTTGAACTTATAACCGCAAGATCAAGAGTTGCATGCTCCACTGGTAGAACTTTTACTTGATTCTAAACAGATGCTAGAATGAATATTCTTAAGAACAGCTGTGATTTGAGAAACTTATTATGCCCCCATCCCAGGGTTCCTCTAGGCCTGGAAACATAAGTGTCTGCAGTAAAGCTCTTGGTCTCCCACCACCTCAGACCTCATAACAAAATGAATCCTTCATGGAGCATTTATCGGTGCATACACGTGACAGGTCCTACCTCAGGTGCAAACCTCAGGTTCTTGCACCATGGAGCCTACACTAGAGGCCCAAGGGTGATGGGATGGAGGCACAGCCAGTTAGGTCCTTCCTGCCACAGGGCCCATGCGCTTCAACTTGGGTGCACTTGTGCTGAAAAAAAAAATGGATAAAGCCGGGGAGCCTGGGTGGCTCAGCCAGGTAAGTGTCTGCCTTCAGCTTGGTTCATGATCCCAGGATACTGAGATTGAACCCCAGGTTAGGCTCCCTCCTGAGCAGGGAGCTTGCTTCTCTCTCTCCCTCTGTCTGCCACTCCTCCTGCTTGTGCTCTTTCTATTAAATAAATAAATAAAGTTAAAAAAGAAATGGATGAAACTGACCATGAATGAGAAACGCATGACTTCAATCTGCTGGCTTCACCCGGCGCTCACCTACTTGCAAGACATCATAGAACAGATGAGAAGGGCCTCATCACAGTCCCTCGCTCACTCCCCAAAAATAATCCTGCGGCAGCGGCTGCTAATTGGTGGGTTTCATCCTCATTTGGACTTGTTGCCTGATCAGGTCAAGGGTTCAGCTGAACGAAGGAACCCAGATGTCTTTTATTGGATGAATCACTGTCCAGCCAGCTTGCACCACCTTGGAAATATGGTCCAGCTGTGCTTTCAGGAAAAATATGCCATTTATGCAGGTTGTACCTTGAGATTAGCATACTCCTTATCCTCCTGGAGACTGGTCCTATGCCCTAGCCCTTCTAACCCCTTGCCCTGTTCCAGATCCCTGACAACCCTGAAGTGCACAGCACCACAAGCATAGTACATGCACAGTACATCTGGACCTGTTGCCTGATTGGATACCAGGCGGCTCTCTTGCCAGATAGCCCAACTGTCTTTTATTGGAATAATTGTCAGCCAGTTTCCCTTCCCTGCTCTGGCCAGTCCGATATCCTCCAGCTGGGCCTAAGGTAAGCCTATGCTCATTTGTGCATATAAGGCATGTAATTATACAAATCCCTTGTGCCCTGAGATCCATGTCCCAAAACCAGCATCTGCAAATCCTTGTCCTGTTCTAGGTCCCTGGCAACCCTGAGCTGAGCAGCCCTGCATGAGCAATGCACACTCCTTCAGCAGGTCTTGGGCAGCTGGGTCCTGGCCCCACGGAACTGCATAGTATTCATGGTGGAGGGAACCCATCTCCAGAATCTTTTTGAGATAGCAGTTTTATTTTTTTTTTATTTTTTAAAATCAATTAAAATTTTTATTGAATTATAATTGAATATAAGATCTTATTAGTTTGAGGTATACATATAGTATAATGATTCAATATTTTTCTATATTACACAAGGATCCTTAGGATGGGGATCCCCATACAAAGTTATTACAATTATATTAACTGTATTCCCTACGTGTGTATTACAACCCCATAGCCTATTTATTTTATAACTGGAAGTCTGTACCTTTTAATCTCCTTCACCTGTTTTACCCACCCCTGATCCCTTCTCTCTCTGGTAACCATAATCCTTTTTTTTTTTAATTTATTTTTTTATTGGTGTTCAATTTACCAACATACAGAATAACCCCCAGTGCCCGTCACCCATTCACTCCTATCCCCCGCCCTCCTCCCCTTCTACCACCCCTTGTTCGTTTCCCAGAGTTAGGAGTCTTTATATTCTGTCTCCCTTCCTGATATTTCCCACACATTTCTTCTCCCTTCCTTTATATTCCCTTTCACTATTATTTATATTCCCCAAATGAATGAGAACATATAATGTTTGTCCTTCTCCAAATGACTTACTTCACTCAGCATAGTACCCTCCAGGTCCATCCACGTTGAAGCAAATGGTGGGTATTTGTCGTTTCTAATGGCTGAGTAATATTCCATTGTATACATAGACCACATCTTCTCTATCCATTCATCTTTCGATGGACACCGAGGCTCCTTCCACAGTTTGGCTATTGTGGACATTGCTGCTAGAAACATCGGGGTGCAGGTGTCCTGACGTTTCATTGCATCTGAATCTTTGGGGTAAATCTCCAACAGTGCAATTGCTGGGTCCTAGGGCAGGTCTATTTTTAACTCTTTGAGGAACCTCCACACAGTTTTCCAGAGTGGCTGCCCCAGTTCACATTCCCACCAACAGTGCAGGAGGGTTCCCCTTTCTCCACATCCTCTCCAACATTTGTGGTTTCCTGCCTGGTTAATTTTCCCCATTCTCACTGGTGTGAGGTGGTATCTCATTGTGGTTTTGATTTGTATTTCCCTGATGTCCAGTGATGTGGAGCATTTTCTCATGTGCTTGTTGGCCATGTCTATGTCTTCTTCTGTGAGATTTCTCTTCATGTCTTTTGCCCATTTCATGATTGGATTGTTTGTTTCTTTGGTGTTGAGTTTAATAAGTTCTTTATAGATCTTGGATACTAGCCCTTTATCTGATACGTCATTTGCGAATATCTTCTCCCATTCTGTAGGTTGTCTTTTAGTTTTGTTGACTGTATCCTTTGCTGTGCAAAAGCTTCTTATCTTGATGAAGTCCCAATAGTTCATTTTTGCTGGTAACCATAATCCTGATTCCTGTATTTATGAGTCTGTTTCTGCTTTGTTTTGTTTATTTTGTTTTTTAGATTCCGCATACAAGTGAAATTATGCTATATTTGTCTTTCTCTGACCTGTTTCACTTAGCATAGTATCATTAGGTCCAACCATGTTTCAAATATTAAGATTTCATTCATTTCTATGGATGAGTAATATTACACTGTGTATATATACTACATCTTTGTTCATTTATCGATGGACACAGGGTTTCATCCGTATTTTGTCTATTGTAAATAATGCTGCAGGAAACACAAGGATGCATATATCTTTTTGGATGAGTGTTTTTGTTTTTTTCAGGTAAATACCCAGCAGTCGAATTATTGGATCATATGATAGTTCTATTTTTAATCTTTTGAGGAACCTCCATACTGTTTTCTATAGTGGCTGCACCAATTAACATTACCACCAACAGTGCACAAGGGTTCCATTTTCTCCACACCGTCTCCAACACTTGTTATTTTTTGTCTTTTTGATAATAGCCAATCTGACAGGTAGGAGGTTATATCTCACTATGGTTTTGATTTGCATTTCCCTGCTGATCAGTGATGTTGAGCATATTTTCATGCCTGTTGATCATCTGTACTTTCTTTGGAAAAGAGTCTATTAAAATCTTTTGCCCATTTTTAAAAATTGCGTTGTGTTTCTGACATTAAGTTGTGTAAGTTCTTTATAAATCTTAGATATTAACCACTCATTGGATGTACAATTTGCAAATATTTTCTTCCATTCACTAGGTTGCCTTTTCATTTTGTTGATGTTTTTTGGGCAAAAGCTTTTCAGTTTGATGCTAACCCATTTATTTATTTTAGCTTCTGTTGCCCTTGCCTGAGGGGAGTGATCCAAAAAATATTGCAAAGACCAATGTCAAATAGTTATCTGCCATTTTTTTAAGGAGTTTTATGGTTTCAGGTCCTACAGTCTGTAATCCATTTTGAATTTATTTTTGTGTATGGCATAATATAGTGGTCCAGTTTCATTCTTTTGCATGTTGCTGTCCAGCTTTTCCAACACCATATATTGAAGACACTATCTTTTTCCTGTTGCATATTCTTGCCTTTGTCATAAATTTATTGACTACTATATGCATGACTTTCTCTTGGGCTCTCGATTCCATTCTATTGATCTATGTGTCTGGGTGCCACACTGTTTTGATTACGTTAGCTTTGTAGTAGAGTTTGAAATCAAGGAATGTGAGATCTCCATTGCAACTGCAGTTCTAAACTGGCAATAATCCATTTGGACTGACTCTGGATGGAATCTCAGGCTTGTCCAGCAATCAAGTCTCCCAGGTGTGTCTCACTGGAAGCTATCCTGGCTAGTCTGTCCAACTCTGCCCTGGCAAGACAAGTTTCTCCATCTCTGCCTTCAGGAGCAATCCAATTTGTGTAATTAGGGTTTGCAATTAGGCAAATGGCCTTGTTCCCTAAAAAGCTTGCTCCAGTGACCAGCCTATCTCATTTCTTGCTCTGTTCCAGGAAGTCACCTGCATATGCTTAGTAAGCACCCCATCAGCCAGGATTGAGCAGGCCTTGTGTAGCTCTGCTGGTTCCCAACTACCTGTATAGCTTCCAAGGTGGAGGAAGTCAACCTACAAATTTTTCTGAGGCAGCTTTTGAATGGTGTCAGTCCTTCCCATTATGGACTAGGTGCTTCTTCAGTACTAGGGTCCAAGGCTCCTCCAGCACTAAGTACTCCCAGATATCTCATATCAGGGTGGGGCTACTTTTGTCAGTGGTCTGGCCCTTCCTCGCAAGGCAGACCGGATACTTGAGGTTCACTTTAGGGGGAAATACGAGAATTTATGTAAATTAGTGCTTGGAAGTTGGCATATGTTTAGTACCCCCTAGAACTTGGGGTGATTTTAGTGTGTGGGCACTTCTACTCTGGATACTATGGATATATCTGGGGACCAGCCCCAGCTCCACAGGCCTGTAGTACGTCGAGACCTCAGGACAGCTAAAGGGAGAGTGCTGTGCATGCTCCAACTGAGTAGTACAGAATAGCCAGGGATCTGGAACACAGCAAGTGTGGGGATAGGCCAGGTCATAAGAGAAGGATCTTGGGGGACAAGGTAGTGCCCAAGATTTCTTAACTGCCTTGCCTGTGCAGGCCCTGAAAGCTGGTTGGATACAATCTAATAAGAATTACCTGGGAACCCTATGCTGGAGAAACATGGGGCCCTTCAGGCAGTAGGTCCCAAAGGGACTGATTGTCCTCAGTTTGTCACTGATGTCTCAGGGTGATTTTAGGTGCATGGGCCCTCTCTATGCTGGAGACTATGTAGGTGATTAGAGCTGGGCTTTCATCTCTTTTGGCCTGCAAGGTCTTGGCTACCCAAGGTCTGGTGATGGAGTGTGAGCTGTGCATGCTGAGGCCATGTCGGTCATGGTAGCCAGGGACCTGCAACAGGACAGAAGTCAGGAGACTCTGGGACATGGGAGCAAGATCTTGGGGGAACATGGTATCTGTATAATCCCAAATCCTACCTTATATAAAGGTACATATTTCTCCTGAAGGCTGAGAGGACACTGGCCCGCCTTGCCAGGGTGGGGCTAGTGGATTGGCTATTGCAGCCTCTAATAAGAGACACCCGGTGCCCTGGTTGCCAGAGAAGCCAGGGAGCCCATCAGACAGCAAGTCCAAACAGAGACTAGCTGTTACCAATTTGCATCTACCACTTCATGGGGAATGTGCAAGTAGTTGTGTCCTGGCTCCAGCTCCACAGGCATGGAGGGCCCTGTATGCCTCTGGTTGGCCAAATGGGTGCATATTGCAGCCATGCAAGCCAAGAATTGCAGTGTAACCAGACATCTGGAACAGGTCAAGGGTACTAGAACTGAGCTCTTGGGGGACAATGCAGCTGTCTAATTGCAAGCATTAATTTACCCCATAGGCAGAAGTCGCCCTGAAGGCAAGGTTCAAGTTTACTCAACTGCCCTGCCTGCCCTGCCTGCCCTGCCAGGGAGGGTTCTGAGGGCTTGTCGGGGTGTCATCTAATAACACCTGGAAGCCCTGGCTGCAGGAGCAGGAACTCTCCCTGAGTGGTGGAGAAGCAAGTTTTGGGAGCTTAGAAGAAAATGCATCAAGCTTCCTTGACATCTCCTACTGGCTGCTCTCAGGAATGAAAGGGGAAACCCAGAATAAAAAGAAAGCATGGCTGCAAGGGAACTGGAAGAAGACTCTGTCCTGCACATGGCATAAATGCTTTTTTGAATATCTGGAGAATGCCAGGAAGCAGAGCATTTGAAGGCAGAAACCTCTAGCAGAATGTGACCCAAGAAAATGTGAAGGAAGTTTTAATGTGGATGGGTCAATCAGCTAGAGCTTCCAGAATGAAGGTTTTAAAGGATTTGGGAAATGCATGAAGAAAAGAAAGAGCTGATGGTGACTTCTGCCTGGGGAAGCTGGCAGCTCACATACCCAGGCTGAGGAGCCACATCCAGGGCTCTGACAGTGTGGTGCTGAGCCAGCATTTATAGGCAGCTCCTGGCCTAGATACTCAACTTTCATGCAAAGACTGCTTGATGAGCCAGCAGTGTGCTAACCCTGAACTGGGCTGTCATTGCCAGGAGAAGGCTGGAGTAGGGCAGGAAATGTTCACAGAGCTTCTTTGCCTTTTCATGAAATGCCCAGTCCTGGGCCTGGAGCTGGTTTGGGAGGAAGGTGGTAGCTCACTTCCCCTCTACCTCTTCCCTCCTTGAGCAAGCCAGAGATCTGCCTCTCCTCTGGCACCCCTCAGTTTCCCCCCAACCCCCTTTGAGTTTGGGCCTTCCCACTTGGGTCAGCCCTGGCTGTGTACCCCCAGGGATGCCTGGCACACTCTGCCTCCCCTATGTGGACAGTTCAGCAAGGATGGCTGTGCCTTCCACGCCTGTCTGGCTTTGTGCTAAGTGTTCTTATGTGGGTGAAGGGTTGGTGTGAGGATCTTAGCTGAAAGGGGGTGAATTGAAATTAAAAGGGCCCTTGGAGGTAGTCAGGCCCTTGTACTGCAGATGGAGACACTGATGCCCACTGAGGGGCCTGAGCAAGGCTAGGAAGCAGGAATTGGGCTTAGACATCCTGGTGTCTGGTTAAGGGCAATTCCCATTACACTTCCCACAGTCTGAGGAGAAATCTTCAGGGCGAATGGGTTTCTACAGGTTCTCAGCATTACTCTTCCTAACCCTGCTCCCAATGTAGAAGTCATGGCCTTAAGGAACTTACAGCCTAGAAGACAACTATTTTTATGTAGCCTCTTGGTAGGTAACACCTGCCCCTCCCCAGCTACAAAACTGCCCTGGCTCCCCATCACTCAGGGGAGAAAGCTGAGCTGCTTAGCACAGCACACACAGCCCTCTGGGAGTGGGCCCAGGGGGGCCAGCCTGATCAGTGCCCTCCAGCCCCTCGCCTGGGGGCACACGAGGCCCACTGGCCACATGCACCTGTGGGCCTTGGTCTTTGCTGCTTTCATCGCTTGGTATCCATCCCTTGGTATCCTATCCCCTTACCAGGTAAGGTGCTGTCCTTACCACCCCTCATGGCTCAGCTCAAATGCCACTTCATCCAGGAGTCTTCTCTGTTTTTCCCAATTGGGAAACAATTTCTTCCTCCCCAAAAATTGCTCCCACACTACTCTGACCCTCGGCACATCCTCTCCTGTCATACAGTTGTTTACATCTTTTGCCTTGTCTGACAGTTGCCTGTGTATCCTCAAAGGCAGATATTATTCATGTTTTGGTCCAGAGCTTGGCATATGGTAAACCTCACATGCGCTGAAGGATGCGTCCTTACTGGTACTCTGGTCCCTCGACGCAGGAAGTGTGTATGGTGGACCAAACACAGGCACCTTCCCTTTACCCCTCCCTTCCTCCAACCTCCGCCTTCTATCCGGGAAGATGGTGTTCTCTTCCACCTCTACTAGCCCTTCCGTCCAGTCTTCATGAAGCCTTCCCTTTTTGCTCCAGCCCCTCTGGACCACTCTGCCCTCTGAGAGCTTGAGGCAGCCCCTGTGTGTGCTACACTTGGCCCTGAGCATGTCCTGTCTTGCGTTGCTATAATGGCACGTGGAATCATGGTTAAGAGTTCAGACTGGCTGTGTGACATGAGGCAATTTACTTAACCTCTCTGTGCTTCACTTTCTCAGTAAAACAGGATAAAATAACAGGACCTATCTTGAAAATTGAGACAGTGAAGTTGAAAGAGCTCAGTGAATAAGAGGTATTATCATTAATTATCTTTTTTACTTATTCATACAGCAAGCATCAGTTGAGAACCAACTAAGCGCCAGATACTAGTGCTAGATGTTGGGGGAACTTGGTGAGTGAGTCCCAATACATGGGGAACACATAATCTCATGTCTTGAATTCCTAACCATCTTTTAAACTCTTGGGGGCTAAGGACACAGTCTGGCACAGTGCCAAACACACAAGTATTTAATAAATGCTTGATGAATACAATTGAATGAAAGAGTAAAATCACTTATGACTGAGTGAACAGGGCACGTACAGCCCAGAAACACAGAAATGGAAACTTGGGTTGCAGGCCCTGATAGGGCCTGCCTCCACTGTTTGAGCTGATTAATGACGGACGTGCAGACCTCAGCAGACAGCTGGTCCCGGGTGCCCCTCCGACCTCTGGCTGTTAGGGAATTTCTGTGGTTCTAGGCCACCTGGGCAGGATGCTTGCTGCCTGCCACGCCACCGCCCCCCCCACGCCGTGTGCTCCCACAGCGCCCTCTGCTGCCTGCGTCCCGCGTGCGCCAGTCCTGCAGGGAGCACTGCAGATAAATCAGCTCCAGGCACCTGAGTGACCTGGTGAATGTCTGGCCTAAGAACACCAACAGCAACACCAGTAGGGCGATTTGTGGCAACTGATGTGGGGCTTGGGGGTCAGGGACCTTAGGGAGTGGTGGAGACCATGGCGATGGACGTTGTTCCTAACTGCAGGGGACAGCTGGCCTCAACCTCTGGGAAGGGCAGCCAGTGGGAAAACAGATCGGGTATTGCTAGAACTCCCAAAGGTCCAGGAAATCTGAATTCTTAAGTGAAGACTCCTGCTTATAAAATGTGTCAACTAAGTTTAAAGAAAAATAAAAGCACGGACAGTGAAGCCTGGTGTGTGCTGAGCAAGGCGTGACTGCAGGCAGGCGAAGTGTAACCTCTGCTGGGCCCTGCAGGGCTTGCCCTTCAGGTCTGTGTCCACTGCTCTACTGTTGCAGGAAGGCCCCCTGGCTCACCTCTGCAGTCCCAGACTGAAGCAAGGGACCAGCTTGGTCCTGTTGCATGAAACGAGCATTTGTTAAATGAATAAATGCAGGAGTGCACGCATAAATGAAGAAACGAGTGCTAGTCTGCTGCCCTGTGGCCTTCCATAGAGCCATTGACTGTGCCTCAGTAGTGTCTATTCAGGCTGGAAATGAAATGGGAGGCGGGGAGGACAGGATTGGCAGTTGGCAGGACTGAGAGGCTGTAGACTTCAAAACAGATGGGAGTCATACTGGGGGTCCCATGTTGCCAGTGGGTTCCCTCAGGTCAAAAGGCCCAGTGATCACAGGCTCACCCAGACTCCAGGAAGGCCAGGGCTGTAAGGTGAGGTCCTGGTCCAGGCAGCCTATTCTGGGCTCCCTCAATTGGAACCTCAACCCCATCCAACCTCCTCAATGCCCCGAGGCCAGAGGTTGAGATGTGGGTGGTGGGAAGTGAGGTCTTCTTCTTGGGGAGACTCAGAGCCTCCCACTAGGGTGCGACAAAAGCAGGGAAAGTTATTCTCTGTTCTCAAGGTCTTAGCTGGAATAGGTATTAAAATTACATGAGAAAGATTAATAGGGGAAAAAACCCCAAAGTTTCATGACATGCACATGGAGGCCCAATAGTGCAGTTGAGATTCCAAGAAGTGACCAAGGCAGGCAGTTTTCATACTTTTTAGACAAAGAGACAATAAATCTGTGAGGCATTGACAAGATGAAGAAAACTGAACTTTAGGAGATTCAATTAATAAGGAATTCTAAAGAGTTTGAGTGTGGGGAGTAAATTAGTAAAGAGTAACACTGGTTGTTTATAAGGCCTTCTGGATTCTAAATTGCCCACCTGTGGGATAAGGCTGTCTCTTTACCGCCTGTTTCAGGGAGGGTACCTTTCTCATGGAGATTTCTTTCCTGCTTTGTGAGGGGGGCAAAGGAGGGCCTGAGGTTCCTTCTCACTGGCTGTCTCTCTAGTCACTTTCATTTAAAATCATCAGTATGCTAAAGTGACACATTTTGGGGCAGTCTGCCCTTGGCCTCTACATTGAATTGGGATGATTTCCCTGGTTCTGGACAGTGGCTCTGGAGGATGCCACTGGGAGGAAGGGGTGTAGTTTCCTTAGCTGTGTTAACACAAATGGGGAAACAGTGAGCAGTCTAGTCCTGTCTCTGGACCCCTTCCCCCACACCCAGGACCACAACTGAGGTTGCCTCTGCCTGTCTGCAAGCTGTCCTGCTGTTGGCCCCAGGCGTTCAGCCCTCCCTAGTTGTTGATGTTTATGAGGGATGGTGGTGTGGACTTGATACCAGGCCCTGCTTCCATTTGCCTGTGGGACCTTGTGTGAAAGCTCATGGCAGATTGGGGAGCCATCATCTGGGTTCCAGTCCTAGCTCTGCCAACTTGCTGGGTGGGCTTTGCACATCATTCATTCCCATGTCTGGGACTCTATTTTACTAAGAGTAAAATATCTACTTATCTACTAAGTGAGGAGGCTGGATTGATTGACCTTTAATAATTTCTACTGCCGACCCTGGCTTTGCTGGAACTCGAGGGAATGTGGAAGGTGTTCCACCAATACCTCATGCCTCAGGGCTCCAGGGCCCTGTCTGCTCTTCCTCCTCATTGACCAGTGTTTCCCTTAAAGAAAGGAAGTCAGGGTCCTTCTCCCCACAGGGTGTCTGGGCCCAGCCCCTTCCTGGCCACATAACCTGCTGCTTCTTCCTCCACATCTCCCTTTCTACTGTCCTCCCTCCCTGCTTCTCAGCCTGAGACTCCCAGATGCTCTTTCACGGAGATTTCTGGATCTGGACGCGTGACCACAGGTCTCCTGACACCCTTGTCCCCTCACTGCTCATTCTGGGTCTCTGGTGCATTAGGATGGCCATGGGTAATGTCAGACCACTTTCCTGCACCTTTGGGCTAGTCCACTGCAAGCTTGACTGCCCCTAGCTTGTCATAGTCTGCATTCAAGGAGGGCGGTCCTGTGTTCTCTGAGACTGCCTGCTCCTGCAGCCTGGCCTCTGCCCCCACCTCCATAGTGAGGCCCCTCCAGGAAGCCTGCACATTAGCTCCCCACTTGCAATGCTCCCAAGTCAAGAAGGTCCCCCATCCCCTATTCCACCTGCCTAACTTTGCTCAAACTGTCTTCTGGGAAATTTCACCTTCGAAATAGAAAAATCCAGTGTTACCTTTTCTGTTTCCTAGCTTCAATTTTTCCAATCCCTCTCGTATCTCTAGTAGAACCTGGTGTTTGTTCTTAGGTCCTTAGGGTTCCAGGTACTTCCAGAAATTCCTGGTGAGTATCTCAGTATCTCCTTGTTGTCTTTCCTCTGCTGTCAGGAATCTTTTTTTTTAATAATAAATTTATTTTTTATTGGTGTTCAATTTGCCAACGTACAGAATAACACCCAGGGCTCATCCCGTCAAGTGCCCCCCTCAGCGCCTGCCACCCAGTCACCTCCACCCCCTGCCCTCCTCCCCTTCCACCACCCCTAGTTCATTTCCCAGAGTAAGGAGGCTTCCATGTTCTGTCTCCCTTTCTGATATTTCCTACCCATTTCTTCTCCCTTCCCCTCTATTCCCTTTCACTATTATTTATATTCCCCAAATGAATGAGACCATATAATGTTTGTCCTTCTCCGATTGACCTATTTCACTCAGCATAACACCCTCGAGTTCCATCCACGTTGAAGCAAATGGTGGGTATTTGTCGTTTCTAATGGCTGAGTAATATTCCATTGCATACATAAACCACATCTTCTTTATCCATTCATCTTTCGATGGACACCGAGGCTCCTTCCACAGTTTGGCTATTGTGGACATTGTTACTATAAACATTGGGGTGGAGGTGTCCCAGCATTTCACTGCATCTGTATCTTTGAGGTAAATCCACAGCAGTGCAATTGCTGGGTTGTAGGGCAGTTCTATTTTTAACTCTTTGAGGAACCTCCACACTGTTTTCCAGACTGGTTGTACCCTGCTATTCAACATAGTACTAGAAGTCCTAGCTTCAGCAATCAGGCAACAACAACAAAAAAATAAAAGGCATTCAAATGTCAAAGAAGAAGGCAAATCTCCCTCTTCGCAGATGACATGATATTGTACATAGAAAACCCAAAAGACCCCACCCCAAGATTGCTAGAACTCATACAGCAATTCGGCAGTGTGGCAGGATACAAAATCAATGCCCAGAAATCAGTGGTGTTTCTATACACTAACAATGAGACTGAAGAAAGAGAAATTAAGGAGTCAATCCCATTTACAATTGCACCCGAAAGCATAAGATACCTAGGAATAAACCTAACCAAAGAGGAAAAGGATCTATACCCTAAAAACTACAGAACACTTCTGAAAGAAATTGAGGAAGACACAAAGAGATGGAAAAATATTCCATGCTCATGCATTGGAAGAATTAATATAGTGAAAATGTCAATGTTACCCAGGGAAATTTACATGTTTAGTGCAATCCCCATCAAAATACCATGGACTTTCTTCAGAGAGTTGGAACAAATTATCTTAAGATTTGTGTGGAATCAGAAAAGACCCCGAATAGCCAGGGGAATATTGAAAAAGAAAATCAGAGCTGGGGGCATCACAATGCCAGACTTCAGGTTGTACTACAAAGCTGTGGTCATCAAGACGGTGTGGTGCTGGCACAAACACAGACACATAGATCAATGGAATAGAATAGAGAATCCAGAAGTGGACCTTGAACTTTATGGTCAACTAATATTCGACAAAGGAGGAACGAGTATCCACTGGAAAAAAGTCTCTTCAATAAATGGTGCTGGGAAAATTGGACATCCACATGCAGAAGAATGAAACTAGACCATTCTCTTACACCATACACAAAGACAAAACTAAAAATGGATGAAAGATCTAAATGTGAGACAAGATTCCATCAAAATCTAGAGGAGAACCCAGGCAACACCCTTTTTGAACTTGGCCACAGCAACATCTTACAAGATACATCCATGAAGGCAAGAGAAACAAAAGCAAAAATGAACTATTGGGACTTCATCAAGGTAAAAAGTTTCTGCACAGCAAAAGAAACAGTCCACAAAATTAAAAGACAACCTACAGAATGGGAGAGGATATTTGCAAGTGATGTATCAGATAAAGGGCTAGTATCCAAGATCTATAAAGAACTTGTTAAACTCAACACCAAAGAAACAAACAATCCAATCATGAAATGGGCAAAAGACATGAAGAGAAGTCTCACAGAGGAAGACATAGACATGGCCAACACGCACATGAGAAAATGCTCTGCATCACTTGCCATCAGGGAAATACAAATCAAAACCACAATGAGATCCCACCTCACAAGTGAGAATGGGGAAAATTAACAAGGCAGGAAACCACAATTGTGGGAGAGGATGTGGAGAAAAGGGAACCCTCTTACACTGTTGGTGGGAATGTGAACTGGTGCAGCCGCTCTGGAAAACTGTGTGGAGGTTCCTCAAAGAGTTAAAAATAGACCTGCCCTACGACCCAGCAATTGCACTGCTGGGGATTTACCCCAAAGATACAGATGCAGTAAAATGTTAGGACACCTGCACCCCGATGTTTATAGCAGCAATGTCCACAATAGCCAAACTGTGAAAGGAGCCCTGGTGTCCATAGAAAGATGAATGGATAGAGAAGATGTGGTCTATGTATACAATGGAATATTACTCAGCCATTAGAAATGACAAATACCCACGATTTGCTTTGACGTGGATGGAACTGGAGGGTATTATGCTGAGTGAAATAAGTCAATCGGAGAAGGACAAACATTATATTGTCTCATTCATTTGGGGAATGTAAAAAATAGTGAAAGGGAATAAAGGGGAAAGGAGAAAAATGAGTGGGAAATATCAGAGAGGGAGATCTCCAGCCGTGGAGCCAAGAGCTCCCAATGTGTGCCAACTGCAGACTCCTATAGTGCCCACTTGCCCAGATCCTCCTCGGGACAGGTGGAGGAAGAGGGGCACTGATTTGTAAATTTGCAGGGGGCCTGGCAGTGGGAGAGCTTTCACCGTCTTGAGTGTTCACCAGCTCCACCTGTCCCCGAAGAAGCCGAGGGTTGCTTGCTTCTGTCTGTTGCAGGGCCCTGGGGCAGAGAGCATTCATCCTCTCCAGTGCACACCTGCTCTGCCTCTCCCAGATGCAAGTGGAGGGTTGTTGCATTCTAGTCCTTTGCAGGGACCCAGCACAACTCCGGTTCCCCAATCCTTCCCGGGATGCAGTTTATGGCACAAGTTGAGCCTACTCCTGAGCTCACTGACAACCCATTTCTTGCCTCCAAAGCCTAGGAACTTTGCTGGCTTAGGTGCTCCTGTTCTTTTTGTGCCTCCAGGGATATTGAGAATTCACTGTCCCTCCTACGATTCTGCTGTTTCACCACTGAGCATTTTTCATGCATGGAAGACTCTCTCAGAAGCCAATTTCTAAAGGTCCTGATTTTGAGTTCCAGGGCTGTATCACTTTCCTTCAGCGAGCTTACAAAGGCTCCCTCCTCCTGCCATTTATCTTCAGATATATTCCATTTCTCTTCTCTGCACCCCAATAGAAAGTGGTCACTTTTCTCTCTGTAGCATTCCAGCTGTTCTTTCTTTACATCTCAGGTTGAACTCATAGGTGTTCAGGATGGTTTGAAAGTTATCTAGCTAAATTTGGGGGACCAGATGAAATGAGGACCCTACTCTTCTACCATCTTGCCTCTCTTCCCTAAACAAATACATATCTTAAGGGAGAAATAGAGAAAACAATCCAGTAATAGTAGGGGACCTCAATACCCCATTGTCAGCAATGGATGGATGCTCCAGACACAGAACCAGCAGGGAGACATTGGAGTGAAACCACACCTTAGAACAAAAGACAGACATTTATAGAACATTCTGTCCAACAGCAGAGGAATACATATTCTTCTTATGTGCATATGGACCATTCTCCAGGATAAATTATGAATGAAGCACAGAAATCTTAGCAAATTTAGAAAGATTGAAATCATCAACCAACTTCTCTGACCATGATGGTATGAAAGTGGAAATGAACAAGAGGAAAGTGAGTAGATCTAAGCATATGTGGAAAATAAACAACATAATTCTAAATAACCTGTAGTTCCCGGGTCTGTATTGAAAACATATGCAGAATGACAGTTGTATTAGTTATATTATTAATTAGCTCCATGTTGTATTTTATTACCTACTTAATTATCTTTATATGCCTCAACCTCATGCACAATCATTAACTTTCCTTCTTACCCCTATTCCTTGTTTACCCACTGATTATAGACACTTAATTGGGACCAGATGGAAACATTTATCTTGATACTATCTGACATATCTGATCATACAAGGTCTTGAATGGTGACTCATTTTCAAGAAGAATGCAGAGCTCCAGATGTTTCAAGGCCCACCCTCTCAAGGTTTCCAAAATCACCTCACCCTCCTCTCATATTACTCACCTCCTTCCTCAAACATATGGAAGCTGTCCTTTGACTCCACAGAACAAGGCAGTTTTGGGAATGATCCCCAGCCTTCTCGTTGGACTGTCCTTGTGATAATGAAGCTTCGTTTGCTTCAAAACCGGTGTCTCAGACATTGGCTTACTGTGCATTGGGTGCTTGACAAGTCTGAGTTTGGTAACGCAACCAATAGATCGAAGACAAATTCAAAAGGAAACAAATAATGATCTCAAACAAGTGAGAATATGAAAATAGATCAAAAGTCATGGGTTGCAGCAAATGCAGTTCTGAGGGGATGTTTATAGTAATAAAAATTAGGAAGATCTCAAAAATAATTATCTACCTTTACACTTCAAGGGACTAGAAAAACAGGAACAAATTAAGCCCAAAGTTAACAAGAGGAAGGAAGTAATGCAAACCAGAGCAGAAGTAAATGAAATAGAGACCAGGAGAACAATAGAAAGTATCAATGAAATGAAAAGCTGATTCTTAAAGATGATGAACAAAAATTGGCAAATGTTAGCTAGTCTAAATAAGAAAAAAAGAGACTCAAGAAAATAAAATTAGAAATAAAAGTGAGCTATTACAACTGATAGGATGGAAATACATAGAATCCTAAGAGACTATGAACAATTGTCACACTGAAGGGGCTGAATGAAGATATCAGCAGTCAGCCTCAGAATCTGTTCTTCCCAGGACCATTGGCTACCTGACAAATTAAAGTGATTTGAAGCCTTTTTTTCTAACCAGGGCTCATTTTGTCTTTTGTTTCTCTGGCTCTGTTGGGATCCTTTATCCTGAGGCAGAAACTCCTCAAAGATAGAGAGGATGGGGGTTAATCCATGGTGGGGAATTGACTGGGCAGTGGCTGTGTGCAAGGCCAGGCACTTGGTCCTGAGCAGACAGGGCTGGGGGAGGTAGGGGACTGAAATTCAGGTGAACTCAGCAAACACAGGACCCCAGGACAGGGTACATGTGCTGGGAGCCACAGTGTCCTTGATGAGGGTTCAGTTGGACTCTCATGCTTCTCAGTGATTCCCTGGTCATAATTAGAGGGGAGCAAAACAGCACACAGGAGTTGATGTGTCCTTCCTGGGGAGGCCCTGAGTCTGGGCTCTGTGTCCCTGGGCCTCTGTGGTGGCCTGTGACTAATGGAGGAGGCCCCTGTGCTGAGGAGGGAAGGCTTTGGTCCTGTGGGTAGAGCAAGCTATGAAAGCTTTCCATGAGGATAGGAAGGCTTTTTGTTATCAGGGTTGTGGGGGTCCCCACCCCATGAGCATAATGAGCAGTAGGAAAGGCTCTGCTCCTGCTGGGGACTGTTGCCAGCCCTGAGCCCTGTGTCTGCTCTGAGGTCCAGAGCTGTGGGCTGGCCCTGCCTTGCCTCTATAGGTGTTCACCTGCTTCCTGCCCTGTGTCTCCCCAGCTCTGAGGAAATGGAGGATCGCTGTAGGGGCTCTTCGCTCTCCCATCTCCCCTCCCTGCTTCTCCTCTTCCAGCTGCCCTTTGGGGGGTCTGCAGGTGAGTGTGTGCCCTCCCCCTGCCTATATCTCCGTCAGGTGGATGAGAGTCTCTGGGAGCCCTGATGGCTATTGGTGGAGACCCTGGCTCTAGGAAGATGCTGCAAACCTAGTTTGCAAACTGCAAACCCTAGTTGCAGTTAAACTTTTAAGAAGAGTCTTTAAACCATAAAATAGGACAAGAGACCATAGCAGTTGTCTAATGAGGAGTTTATGTCTTATAAAGTAAAAAATGTGAATTTCATTATGAAGAATGTGAAAATAAATTTCCCTTCATTGTTTGTTTCCTGACTTTATTGGTCTTTAAGCAGTTATTCAGTTATTAATTCTTTACACTGGAGATATTTATAGGGTATCAAGTTTGTGTTAGGTGCTACTCTATGTTCAAAACAGACAGAGTGCCTAACTTCACAGAGCTTATATTCCAGCAAGAGACAGTGAATACTAAATTCCACAACCCCATATAATCTTTATCTTTTAGAAAATTTGAGATCATAGGTCAAGAAAGTAGAGCAAGGCAGGGTAGTCAGGGGTACAGGAGTTGCTCTGGGCAGGCAGCAGTACTCCATAAGGTGGCCAGTGTAGGCAGTGAGATGGGAACAAAGATGTGCAGGAGGTGGGGTACCAGTCTGTGAGGATTCCCATGGAAAGAACATCTCCAGAGTGGGGAGCAGCCAGAGCAAAGCTGGCAGTGTGCCTAGGTGTTCAAGGGTCAGAGGAGGCAAGTGTTGGCTGGAACTGAGTGAGAGAGAGAAGCAAGAGTTGGGGGTCAGAGAACACTTGGGGGTCATCCCTATGAGGCTTTCAGGTCACTTGGGGAACCAGAGAGGCATTGTAGGTCTTTGAGCAGAGGAAGGACATGGTTTTACTTATAGGTTGAAAGGGTCACAACTATGGGGTTGTAGAAAAGATGTCATAGGGAGACTATTCATTTTCATCCCCAGGTGAGACAGATAGTGACTCAGGCTATCATTGACTACCACTGGAGGTGAGAAGTTGCTCTTTGGAGATTAACTGGGGCTTGTCCTACAGAACAGTCATGTCATAGCATATCCACCAGGGCACAGAAAGCCAGGGGCTATGAAGGGGTAGTGGATTTGGGATGAACTTTCTTTTTTAACAAGTAGTGATTTAAGCCCTGAGCATGATGGAGTGGAGTAGGCTTTAACAGAAGTAGCCATGGCTCTAATTTGTGTACATTGAATTCAGCAAAAGACAAAGACGTGCAGAAATAATAAACTGAGGAATGCGTGTGGGGAAGTTCCTGAGTATGGCTGAATGAGCGGAGAGTTTCCACCTATGCCACAGGTGTGTTCTTTGGTCAGTTTTCACTCCTGTCCCAGGGGAACCAGGGTAGAGCGGTTCTCTGAGTGTGGCCCTTGGAATATTAGTATCAGGATCCCATCTACCTCCTTAGACATGCACATAGTTGGACCCACCCCAGACATACTGAGCCAGAATCTCTGGAGGTGGAGCTTAGCAGTCTGTGATTCTTAAGCCTCCCAGATGGTTGTGGTGCCTGTGAATGTTACAACTACTGAGTTAGAGAGTCCTTCATGGAAGGGCCTGGAGCCAGGAGCACAGGCTACTGACAGTCTTTTTGATATCATTACTGGGTCTCAAAGTTGTGGTAAGAGGAAATTGACCCAATTTGGAGTAGTCACAGCTGAGTCCCTCAGGTTAGGGCCCCCCACTTGACACTTGCTCACCTGCTTGCATCTGCTACCTGCCAGTGTGAGTTCCCTGCATCTCTCTAGCTTTTTCATTCCTGTGTCTGTGTCCACAGAGGAGTTCATGGTGATTGGCCCCTCAAAACCCATTGTGGCAGTGCTGGGTGGGAACATCACATTGCTGTGTCATGTGTCCCCACCCATGGAGAACATGGAGCTGCGATGGTTTCATTCTAGGTTCTCAGAAGTGGTGTTCATATATCAAAACCAGCGAGAGCAGCAAGAGGGACAGTTGGCGCAATACACAGGGCGGACGTCGCTGGTGAAGGACTTCCTCCCCTGGGGGGAGGCTGCTGTGAGCATCCACAAGGTCCAGGCTTTCAACAATGGTATATATACCTGCTTCTTCAGAAAGGGAAGCTTCTATGAATCTGCCAGTTTTGAACTGATGGTGGCAGGTGAGTGGTTGACCTCTATCTAGAGTCCTATAGTATTGGAGTTGGGAGCAACCTTAGGGGCTCAGTAAACCAGCCCCTCCTTTTAAATATGAGGGAAAGAAGTGTCATTCATTTATCCATTTATTCAACATGAATATATAGAATTCCTAATAAGTGCCAGATCCCCTTCAAGGCACCTAGCTATATCAGTGAACCAAACAAAGACCCCTTTACTGCAGAGTTTATATTCTAGAGGAAATAAATAGATGTACAGAAGATTATAGAAGATGTTAGACGGTAGTGGGTAGAGACTTAACCAAGTCGATATCTGAGGATGGGAGTTCCAAGCAGAGGAACACCAATGTGAAACAACTGAGATGGGAGTGTGGCCAGTGTGTCTGGGCACACAAGGAGGCCACATGGTTGGTGAGACAAGTGGATGGGAGGGTAGTGAGAGGTGAGAATCCTGGAATTAAGAGGTGTTGCTGGCCAATGGCACAGAAACGGGGTTGATTTGGAAAAGTTCATGAGGAGTATGCACTTGAGCAGGGACTTGAGTGAACCAGACAGTGCTCTAAAGATCCCCTCTGGTTCATGGACTGGATCATGAGGAGTATGATGACTGTGCTTATGACCAGTTAACCAAATAGTTCTTGGGCTGGAATATGTGTGTCTTGAGGGGGGAAGGTGAGGGAAGTTGGGAAGGAAGTGGACAGGGATTTTGTGGGTGGCAGTGATGCCAGACTATAAAAGGCTTTGTGTGCGGTGGTATAGAGTTTGGATGCAGAGATGAGAGAATTTTAAACAGAACAGTGGAGGGAAGTGTGTGTCTATTGGAAAGTTTGCTTTGAGAGCTCTAAGGGTGTGTATTATGGAAGATGAGTAAGACTGGAGGCCTGGATATAGTTATGGCATGGAGAGGAGGGCTGCCTGTATTCATATAGGGGCAGTAGGGTGAGAAAGGTGGGATCTGGCATTAGGGAGGTTTAAAAAGTAGACCCAACTGAGTGAGTAATTTTAGAGACAGAGTTTGGGAGTAGGCAAAGAAGGGATTACAAAGTCTCCCAGGGTGTTTTTTGTTTTTCTTCCTTTTCTTCCTTTTCTTCCTTTCCTTCCTTTCCTTCCTTCCTTCCTTCCTTCCTTCCTTCCTTCCTTCCTTCCTTCCTCCCTCCCTCCCTCCCTCCCTCGTTTCCTTCCTTCCTTCCTTCCTTCCTTCCTTCCTTCCTTCCTCCCTCCCTCCTTTCCTTCCTTCCTTCCTTCCTTCCTTCCTTCCTTCCTTCCTTCCCTCCCTTGTTGTTGTTGTTGTTGTTCTTCTTCTTCTTCTTCTTCTCTCCTTCTTCTTTCTTTCTTTCTTTCTTTCTTTCTTTCTTTCTTTCTTTCTTTCTTTCTCTTTCTTTCTTTCTTTCTTTCTTTCTTTCTTTCTTTCTTCTTTCTTTCTTTCTTTCTTTCTTTCTTTCTTTCTTTCTTTTTTTCTTCTTTCTTTTTCTTTCTTTCTGGCAGATTGTTGTTTAATAGTAGAAATACTAATACAGTTTCCATTTGCTGCAATAGTGTTGTTGTAACATAGACCTAGAAATCTTACTGGCATATAGCAACAACCATTCATTTAATTTGGGCATTAAGGGAGTTCAGCTCATCTGTACTGTATTTAGCTAATCTTAACTGGCTTACATATACATATTTGGTGATGTAGGGGAAACATAATTAAAAAGAAATCTCCTATGGGGCGCCTGGGTAGCTCAGTTATTTAAGCAACTGACTCTTGATTTTGGCTCAGGTCAAGATCTCAGTGTCCTGGGATCTAGACCCACATAGGGCTCTGCACTCAGGGGGAATCTGCTTGAGGATTTCCTCCATCTGCCCCTCCTTTGCTCTCTTTCTCTTCCAGAGGAATAAATAAATCAATAAATAAATTTATAAATATCTATTTATAATAAATATATATAAATATATATATTTATTATTTTATTGGAGTTCAATTTGCCAACATACAGCATAACACCCAGTACTCATCCCACCAAGTGCCCCCCTCAGTGCCCGTCACCCAGTCACCCCAACCCCTGCCCACATCCCTTTACACTACCCCTTGTTCATTTCCCAGAGTTAGGTGTCTCTCATGTTTTGTCACCCTCACTGATATTTTCACTCCTTTCCCCTTTATTCCTTTTCACTAATTTTTATATTCCCCAAATGAATGAGACCATATAATGTTTGTCCTTCCCCGATTAACTTATTTCACTCAGCATAATACCCTCCAGTTCCATCCACGTCGAAGCAAATGGTGGGTATTTGTCGTTTCTAATGGCTGAGTAATATTCCATTGTACACATAGACCACATCTTCATAAATACATCTTTAAAAAACAAAATCTCACAATGCTGAAATCTTCACAAAAATAATAGGGAAAGAAAATATTAAAAAAGAAAATGTTTAAAAATATTTTTAACATTGAATTATCATTAATTAGAATGTGATGAGCATCACAGAGATGCAAAGAGATGCAAAGACAGAACAAATCTTATCCTTTTATGCAACTATGCAGATAGAACTCATTATATACATGTCATGAGGATAAACAATTACTAATTTTTGAGTAAGTGGACATGATAGCACCATTTGACACAGACAATACACTCTAAATTTACTTGGTAGCTGAGGTGATCATCTATGATAGCTAGTTGGCTTTATCTGGACCCCCGCCCCCCCCCCCCCCCAATTATCCTATGTTTATGACAAGAAGTGGTTTTATAATTTGGATCCTGGTGACTAGTGGTGTTAGGTACCTACCCTGGCACAGGAAGTGGGAGAGAGGGGTGCTGTCCTCCTTGGTGTTAATGGTTTAAAGAGAGGCCTTTCAGGTCCTTAAGACATATTTCTGGATCATAATGCTGGCAAAAAGCCTATCTAGTTTTCACAAAGGATTTTATTTTCATTTTTTAATTTTTATTATTCATGAGAGACACAGAGAGAGGCAAAGACATAGGCAGAGGGAGAAGCAGGCTCCATGCAGACATGTGAACACTTCCCTGGGGCAGGAGTGGAAGCTGGTGGGAGGCAGAACCTGCTCCATGGGCTTTCCTCATTTGGGCCACTACTCCCCACCCAGTGCTAGGGAACATGGGGTGATGGTGGTCCTTGGAGTCATTCATAAACCTTGGGTTTATTCCAGTGTTTATCCATCTGCTGCATTCCCAGCTGTTTAGCTTTCAGTGCAATTTGTTCTCAGTCAGAATCTGGAAACCAAAAGTCAGCTGCTGTGAGATTTTGTTTAAGAAACTGTTTAAATAGGGGTACCTGGATGGCTCAGTTGGTTAAGCGGCTAACTCTTGATTTTGGCTCAGGTTATGATCTCAGGGTCCTGGGATTGAGCCCCATGTCTGGCTCCTCACCCAGCAAGGAGTCTGCTTCAGGATTTTCCCTCTCCCCACACTCTCTTTCTCTCAAATAAATAAATATTTTAAAAAGGAAGCTATATAAATAAATGGGGGCATTAAGTTTAGGAGTGTGACCCCTCAAGTAATCAATCCAGTGAGAGTCTGTTCTCTTTAGTTCTTAGAGGAGCTGATCACAAAGTAATGGTTAGAGGACTGGGCAGACCATGTGTTGAAGTATGGTGGTGGTGAGCTGTCAGTGCTCCAGAATAGCAATGTGTTTTCTGAGAACGTTTGACCACGTTCTCACCTCCTGTCATGAAATCACTTCCCTTTTTGGGTTATTTCCCAAAGACCTCTATGCTTGATAAGACTGGGTGTAATAATGATTTATTACAATTTTGGAGTAATTTATATTTTATTCCATAAAATAATTTTGTTCATTGTATACTTTTTTATTCATCACAATAAAATTGAATGCAGCTGGACAAAAACATTTTGAGGTTTTTTAAAAAAAATTTTCATTGGAGTCCAATTTGCCAACATGTAGCATAACACCCAGTGCTCATCCTTCCAAGTGCCCCCCTCAGTGCCCATCACCCAGTCACCTCAACCCCCCGCCCACCTCCCTTCCAACTACCCCTTGTTCGTTTCCCAGAGTTAGGTGTCTCTCATGTTTTGTCACCCTCACTGATATTTTCACTCATTTTCTCTCCTTTCCCCTTTATTCCCTTTCACTAATTTTTATATTCTTCAAATGAATGAGACCATATAATGTTTGTCCTTCTCCTATTGACTTATTTCACTCAGCATAATACCCTCCAGTTCCATCCACGTTGAAGCAAATCGTGGGTATTTATCATTTCTAATGGCTGAGTAATATTCCATTGTATACATAGACCACATCTTCTTTATCCATCCATCTTTCGATGGACACCAAGGCTCCTTCCACAGTTTGGCTATTGTGGACATTGCTGCTATAAACATTGGGGTGCAGGTGTCCTGCTGTTTCACTGCATCTGTATCTTTGGGGTAAATCCCCAGCAGTGCAATTGCTGGGTCATAAGGCAGTTCTATTTTTAACTCTTTGAGGAACCTCCACACAGTTTTCCAGAGTGGCTGCACCAGTTCATATTACCACCAACAGTGCAAGAGGCTTTCCCTTTCTCCACACCCTCTCCAACATTTGTTGTTTCCTGTCTTGTTAATTTTCCCCATTCTCACTGGTGTGAGGTGGGATCTCATTGTGGTTTTGATTTGTATTTCCCTGATGGCAAGTGATGCGGAGCATTTTCTCATGTGCTTGTTGGCCATGTGTATGTCTTCTTTGGTGAGATTTCTCACCTGTTCATGTCTTTTGCCCATTTCATGATTGGATTGTTTGTTTCTTTGCTGTTAAGTTTAATAAGTTTTTTATAGATCTTGGATACTAGCCCTTTATCTGATGTCATTTGCAAATATCTTCCCCATTCTGTAAGTTGTCTTTTAGTTTTGTTGACTGTTTCTTTTGCTGTGCAGAAGCTTTTTATCCTGATTCAGTCCCAATAATTCATTTTTGCTTTTGTTTCCCTTGCCTTCATAGATCGTATCTTGCAAGAAGTTTCTGTGGCCAACTTCTCCTTTAGGAAATTGATGGAATCTTGTCTCACATTTAGATCTTTCATCCATTTTGAGTTTGTGTATGGTGTAAGAGAATGGTCTAGTTTCATTCTTCTGCACGTGGCTGTCCAATTTTCCCAGCACCATTTATTGAAGAGACTGTCCTTTTTCTAGTGGATAGTCTTTCCTGCTTTGTCGAATATTAGTTGACAATAGAGTTGAGGGCCCATTTCTGGATTCTCTATTCTGTTCCATTGATCTATGTGTCTGTTTTTGTGCCAGCACCACACCATCTTGATGATCACAGCTTTGTAGTACAGCTTGAAATCCGGCATTGTGATGCCCCCAGCTCTGGTTTTCTTTTTCAATATTCCCCTGGCTATTCGGGGTCTTTTCTGATTCCACACAAATCTAAAGATGATTTGTTCCAACTCTCTGAAGAAAGTCCATGGTATTTTGATAGGAATTGCATTAAATGTGTAAATTGCCCTGGGTAACATTGACATTTTCACCATATTAATTCTTCCAATGCATGAGCATGGAATATTTTTCCATCTCTTTGTGTCTTCCTCAATTTCTTTCAGAAGTGTTCTGTAGTTTTTAGAGTATAGATCCTTTCCTAATGTTGGCAAATTGAACTCCGATAAAAAAAAATCCTTTCCCTCTTTGGTTAGGTTTATCCCTAGGTATCTTATGCTTTTGGGTGCAATGATAAATGGGATTGATTCCTTAATTTCTCTTTCTTCAGTTTCATTGTTAGTGTGTCAAAATACCATTGATTTCTGGGCATTAATTTTGTATCCTGCCACACTGTCGAATTGCTGTATGAGTTCTAGCAATCTTGGAGTGGAGTCTTTTGGGTTTTCTAAGTATAGTAAATGATGAGTATCTTAATTTAAAAATACTCTATTGCTGAAAAATGCTAAGCATAATCTAAGCTTTCAATGAGTCACAGTCTGTTTGCTGGTGGAGGATCTTGCCTCAGTATTGATGGCAGCCGACTGATCAGGGTGGTGGTTGCTGAAGGTTGAAATGACTGTGACAATTTCTTAAAATAAGACAATGATAAAGTTGGTTGTATCAATTTACTCTTTGTTTCTTGAATGATTTCTCTGTAGCATGTGATGCTGTGTCCAATAGCATTTTACTCACAGTAGAATTTCTTTCAGAACTGGAGTCAATTATCTCAAACCCTGTTGCTGCTTTATCAACTAAGTTTATGTAATATTCTGAATCCCTTGTCATTTCAACAACCTTTATAGTATCTTCACCAGGAGTAGATTCCATCTCAAGAAATCACTTTCTTTGCTTTTCCATCAGAAGCAACCCCTCATCCATTAAAGTTTGATCATGAGATTGCAGCCATTTAGTCACATCTTCAGGCTCCCCTTCTGATTCTTGTTCTCTTGCTATTTCCACCACATCTGCAGCTACTTCAGCCAAAGAACTCTTGAACTCTTCAAAGTCATCCATGAGAGTTGGCATCAATTTGTTCCAAACTCTTGTTAATGTTGGTATTTTGACCTCTTCTCATGAATCATAAAAATTTTTAATGGCATCTATAAAGGTGAATCCTTTCCAGAAGGTTTTCAATTTACTCGCCCAGATCTATCCAAAGGATTACTATCTGTGGCAGCTATAGCTTTAATTAATTAAGTTGATTAATTAGAAAAAATAATTTGAGTGTAGTTAACATACAGCATTATATTAGTTTCAGGTGTACAATGTAGTGATTCAACAGTTCCATATATTACTCAGTGCTCATCAAGATAAGTGTACTCTCAATTCTCTTCACCTATTTCACTCATCCTGTCATCCTCAACATGTTTGTTTGTTTGTTTGTTTTCCATAAATAGTATGGATCCCAGCTCAGGATACTGAGATCAGGACCTGAGCTGAAATCAGGAGTGAGAGGCTTGACCAAGTAAACCACACAGGCACCCTGAAATGTACTTAATAAATAATGAGGCTTGAAAGTTGATACTACTCCTTTATCCATGGGCTGCAGAATGGATATTGTATTGACAGTCATGAAAACCACATTAATCTCATTGTACATATACATAAGACCTCTTGAATGACAAGGTACATTGTCAATGAGCAGTTATATTTTGAAAGTAATCTCTTTTCTGAGCAGTAGGTCTCAACAATGGGTTTAAGACATTCAGCAAACCATGTTGTAAACAGATGTGCTGCTATTTAGGCTTTGCTGATCCATTCATACAAAACAGGAAAAATAGATTTAGTGTAATTCTGCAGGGTGCTCTGAAATGGCTTTTGAAATGGTAAAGGAACATTAGCTTTGACTTAGTCTAGCTGCTTTCTCCCCTAACAAAAGACTCAGCTTGTCTTTTGAAGCTTTGGATTCAGGCACTGACTTCTCCTTTCTTACTATAAAAGTCGTAGATGGCATTTTCTCCCCAATATAAGGCATTTTTGTCTACAATGAAAACTTATTTAGTGTAGCCATTTTCATTACTTAGCTAGATCTTCTGGATAAGTTGCTATAGCTTCTAAATCAACACTTGCTGCTTCACCTTTATGTTTGTAGAGATGGCTTCTTTGCTTAAGCCTCATGAACCAAACTCTGGCAGCTTCAAAATTTCTTCTGTAGCTTCTTTACCTCTCTCATACATTGTAGTAGAATTGAAGAGAGTTAGGGCCTAATTCTGGGGTAGGCTCTGGCTTAAGGGAAGGCTGTGGCTAATTTGATATTCTATCCAGACTACTAAAACTTTCTCCATGTCAGCAATAAGGCTGCTTTGCTTTCTTATTATTTATATGTTTGCTGGAAAGGCACTTTTAATTTCCTTTAAGAACTTTTCCTTTGCATTCACATCATGGCTAAATATTTGATGCCAGAGGCCTAGCTTTCAGCCTTACTTAACTTTCTTTTATTATTATTATTATTATTAATTTATTTTTTTATTGGAGTTCAATTTGCCAACATAGAGCATAACACCCAGTGCTCATCTCATCAAGTGCCCCACTCAGTGCTTGTCACCCAGTCACCCCCACCCCCTGCCCACCTCCCTTTCTACCACCCCTTATTCGTTTCCCAGTGTTAGGAGTCTCTCATGTTCTGTCCCCCTTTCTGATATTTCCCACTCATTTTCTCTCCTTTCCCCTTTATTCCCTTTCACTATTTTTTATATTCCCCAAATGAATGAGAACATATAATGTTTGTCCTTCTCCGCTGGACTTATTTCACTCATCATAATACCCTCCAGTTCCATCCAAGTCAAAGCAAATGGTGGGTATTTGTCGTTTCTAATGGCTGAGTAATATTCCATTGTGGTCATTGTATACATAGACCACAGCTTCTTTATCCATTCATCTTTTGTTGGACACCGGGGCTCCTTCCACAGTTTGGCTATTGTGGACATTGCTGCTATAAACATTGGGGTGCAGGTGTCCAGGCGTTTCATTGCATCTGTATCTTTGGGGTAAATCCCCAGGAGTGCAATTGCTGGGTGGTAGGGCAGGTCTATTTTTAACTCTTTGAGGAACCTCCACACAGTTTTCCAGAGTGGCTGCACAAGTTCACATTCTTAGCTTTCAACATGTCTTCCCCACTAAGCTTAATCATTTCTAGCTTCTGATTTAAAGAGAGACATGTGACTCTTCCTTTCACTTGAGCACTAAGAACTGTCACAGGGTTATTTACTGGCTTAATTTCAATACTGTTGTGTCTCAGAGAATAGGGAGACAGTCAGTGGAGCACATCAGAACACTGCACTGCACAGCACTTGTCAGTTAAGTTCATCATCTTATATGGCTGGGGTTCATGGTGCCCCCAAACAATTACAACAGTAACATCAAAGATCACTGGTCACAGACCACCGTAACAAATATAACAATAATGAAAAGTTTGAAGTTTTTTGAGAATTACCAAAATGTGACATGGAGACAGGAAGTGAGCAAATATTGGAAAAATGGCACCAATAGACTTGCTTGATTTAGGGTTTCCACAAACCATCAGTTTGTTAAAAAAAGGGGGGGGGAGAGAAAGAAAAAGAAAAAGGAAAAGGCAGCATCTGTGAAATGTGATAAAGTGAAGTGCAATAATATAAGGTTTGCCTGTATTAAGAATGAACTATTTCTTAGTCACTGACATATCCTTTGCTGTCAATTTGCTCCTATTCACCATCCATCATGCTCCTAAAATGTCTCCTTGGACTTAACTGCAACTGTTTTATCCTTCTGTCAAGTTTTTGTTCTCTTTTTTCTTACATGCTATTTCTCAGTTTCTTTGCTTGTTCTCCTTCCTTTTTTTTTTTATTTTTATTTATTTATGATAGTCACAGAGAGATAGAGAGAGAGGCAGAGAGAGAAGCAGGCTCCATGCACCGGGAGCCCGACGTGGGATTCGATCCCGGGTCTCCAGGATCGCGCCCTGGGCCAAAGGCAGGCGCCAAACCGCTGCGCCACCCAGGGATCCCCCCCCCCTTTTTTTAAAAACTAAGTTTCAACAAAGCACAACTATGTAGGCTTATAGTCTGTCTTTTGGAGATCTGATCTAATTCTTATTATTTGAATATCTCCTACAAGAAATAACCCTTTAACCTGTACCCTGTTCATATCCATAATTACATCTCTCCTCAAACTGAATAATTTTTTATTTTTCTCCTTGTGGATTTCCCTTCTATGATTGGTGTTTTTATGTTATCAGTTACCATGCATCAAATTTGAAGTCATCTTGAATTTCTCCATGTCACATACATTCAGTTTGTTGTTCAAGTCAGTTCATTTCTCTTTTGAAATGATTCTCACATGTGTTTCTTTCATTTTATTCTCATTGCCTCCAAATTAGTTAGGCTGTTGCCTTATTTTCTGGCTGTATCATTACAGTCATCTTCTAGTTGATCTCTTAGTCTTCTTTCTGTTGTCTAACCCACCAATTTACACTTTCTGAAAGACAACTCAGATTATATCTGTTGCCTATGAAATAAGCGGAATAAAAATCCATTTAAAATAAAAGTCTAAGCTAATAAATAAAATAAAAGTTTAAGTCCCTCAGAACTCTGGTTTCTTATTCCAACCTTATTTTCTTCTAATACCCTCAGCATTTGCCAAACTTCAATCATTTAGGTTTCACCATTTGTCATGATTTTTAGTATATCTAAATAGAATTACACTATTTTTTACTTTTTAAATTGACTCACCATACTTAATCTCATCTTACTCTATAATTTCAAAAATCATGGGCTTGATAGGCTGGATATACTTTAAAAACTTTACATAAAAGTAAACATTAAATATTACTATAACAATGTTTATTTGGGGACCACCTGAAATCATCTTCTACATCAGTGGGGTCCTCATTTCCTTTTGTGTCCTTATCCTTGAGGAGCTTTGCTGTACTCAAATTCTCTGCTCTACTCTCTGCCTTTACAATAGTCTTTCTATGTTCTAAACTTTTTTTCTTCTCACTTCCTTTCCCAGTCAATTAAATTTAATAAACCTTGTGGTAGCACTGAGGATGGAGATCATGGTAAGACACAGATCTTCCTTCAAGGGGTTTATCCTCTGGTATAGAGGGATTACTAATCCAGGGGCCCCAAACAATATACAAATCCTTCCCATCATCTTTTGATGTCCAATTCAAGTTCTACTGCCTATGAAAGTCTTTTATGTATTATCCCTAAACAAAGAGAATTTCCTTTTCTGATTTCTTCCTGTTGTATTTTTGCTCTGAATTTTTTGATATTTATATTTTTAACATGGTTTTACTGTTTTCATTTATGTTTATATTATTGATAAGGATATTTTGCATACCTTTATGGATGTTGCACCTAGTAGAGACTAAGTATATAGCTATTTGGTTAGATAGGAAAACACCACACTTTTTTGAGAAAATATAGTTCTACATTTCTTTAATCAGAGTTTAATTTTTATTTGTGTTTTCCTGACTGATACATCATGAATGTGTATTCTGAAAAACTCATATTTAGAAGCTGAAGTTTGAGACTGAGAGATCTAAAAAGAAGCATTTTATGAAGGAGCTTTTGCCAGATTATAAGCAAAGAAGCAGAAAATTTGTGACTAAAAAGAATGTAAGGAGTATATTATCTTAATCTCAATCACAGAAGATGTAGAGCTAGTTTTGAAGTCTATGTGCTAGAGCAAAATTATTCAATTCTGTTTTGTTAGTTTATGAAATCTGGTGTTATTTTTTCTTCCATGAGATCTTTCTTTTACTGCTCATTTTCTTTCCTTCGCCTTCTTTTGGGTCTATATTCTTGTTCTCTTTAGCCACTTTGTTTTTATACTTTTTTTTCATAGAATTTCCTTTCATATTCTTTTCCTTTCTCTTGCCTTCACCTCCATTCTTGCCCATGTCCTTTGTCCCGTTCTCATCTCCCTTATAGTCCTTGTCCTCATCTTTCTTTATATAGTCCTCTCCATTCTTGTCCATGTCCTCTGACCTGTCCTCCTCCTCCTCCTTTATATACTTATGTCCCTTCTTGTCCATGTCTTCTGTCCCATCCTCATATCCCTTATAGTCCTTGTCCTCCTCCTCCTGTATATACTCATCTCCATTCTTGCCCATGTCCTCTGTCCCATCCTCGTATCCCTTATAGTCCTTGTCCTCCTCCTCCTGTATATACTCATCTCCATTCTTGCCCATGTCCTCTGTCCCATCCTCGTATCCCTTATAGTCCTTGTCCTCCTCCTCCCCCTTTATATATTCATCTCGATTCTTGCCCATGTCCTCTGTCATGTCCTCATCTTCCTTATTGTCCTTGCCCTCATCCTCCTTTATATACTCATCTCCCTTTGTGTCTATGTCTTCTGTTCTGTCCTCATATCCCGTATAGTTCTTGTCCTCCTCCTTTATATACTCATCTCCTTCCTTGTCCATGTCCTCTGTCCTCCTGTCCTCATCTCTCTTATAGTCCTTGTCCTCCTCCTCCTTTATATACTCATCTCCCTCCTTGTCCATGTCCTCTGTCCTGTCCGCATCTCCCTTATAGTCCTTGTCCTTCTCCTCTTTTATATACTCATCTCCCTTCTTGTCCATGTCCTCTGTCCTGTCCTCATATCCCTTTATGTCCTTGTTTTCATCCTCCTTTATATATTTATCTCCCTTCTTGTCCATGTCCTCTGTCCTGTCCTTATCTCCCTTTGTGTCCATGCCTTCTATCTTATCCTCATGTCCTTTCTTGATCTTATCTTTCTTTTTGTTCATTTCCTCCTCCTTGTATTTATTCTTTTTTAAGCCTTTGCCTTCCTTCTTGTCTTTATCTGCTTTTGTGTCTTTGTCCTCCATGTCCTCATCTCCCTTCTTTTTCATGTTCATCCTTTCTTCTTCTTCACCTTTATCTTTTACGTCACTTCCTTTCTTTGATTGGCCCTTATCTATTTCCTTTCCTTTACCCATGTCCTTGGTATCTTTTCTTTTGTCTTCTATTTCTCCTCTCTCTTCTTTACTCTGAGTTTTCTCAGGAAGCTTTTCAACTTTCACTCCAGTTTTCTGTTTTTGTCTCTTTTCATAGGTCTCAGGGCCACTTATTTCTCCCTTATGCTGGTATTTAGGACCACTTTGGATAGTTTGGGATGGAACTATCTGAATTCTCAAACGAATATCATGTTTTGGGGTTTTCCTTGCTTCTCTAGTGTTTCTTTTTACTTCTGTTTTTGAATTTTCTTTCAAATTACCTGAAAATATAACAGATGATATAATAAAAGTGCATACATAATTCATATCTTAGGGCTTTTTTATTGTCAAGTTTTGTTATATAACACTTATACTTTGCTCTAAATTTGAAACAATCTATTTGTTTTCTCAATAATACAAAATTTGTGAAACTGTACACATATGAAGGATTAGATAAGAAGTTCTTGAAATACAGACTCTCCAGGAATTGAACTAAGAAAAGGGAAAAATACAACACAAAGGAATTAGTAATTCCTCAGTAGAATATGGATAGAGTGTATGATTAAAATAAAGATCTAGTATGAAAAGGATAATCTTCTCTGAGAAAATTATATTATTATATGATATTTATGATTCCTTAAGGAAATTTCATCTCCTTTTGAGTAATAAAGAGAATTGCTAAGCCAGCAGTTTGAGAGACAATGAGGCTGGAATTTTCCTTAACTATCTTATAGGTTTTCAAGAAGTGTGTTTTAAAAGTGATTTGGAGATGGTAGCAATACTTAAGGTAGTAAAATAGCTTTTTTTTTAGTATCTTTGTTAATAATAGGAATATTTATTGTTGTGTGATACATGGAAAACTAAAATTAATGTTTTCATAAATAGGAAAAATAGAGCATGATTATTTGTTTTATTGAAATTCAGTTTCCTTTAGTTAATCTTTTCATGATTAATTTCTCTTTTAATTGATCTTGAGTGCTTGCTAAGTGTCAATGCCCCTTTCCTTACTTAATCTAGGGCCAATAAAACAAGTAGTTACCAAAATATGAGAGGAAACATATTTTAAGCAAGTAATGAGTTAGAAGTCTCCCCAAATTGGGAGTGGGTCAAAAGTTTATGAGAGTTAATTGTTGTGCATCATAGTGGCCTCCCTTTATAAGACTCCCAGATATTTGGCACTGGACACTCAGATTTATTCACTTGGTACGTATACCAGTACACGTGCTCTTTAATTGGCTCTTCTCTTTGGCTGGAGTCAAGGTGAATGTGGCATGAGCTGTATTGGACAACAACCTCCATCCACATTTCCTCTTCTCTGTATTTTATTAGTGAAGGAAAATTAATGCTGGAACATACAGCAACTTGAAAGTTATGAGAGCAAGCATGAAGTAATTAATAATTATGAAACTGGACAGATGATGTTGAGGGTAGAGAGATGGGGAAGGATATCATAAAGACCATTTTCAATAGAGCTTCCAACCTGGAATGTAGGCATTGTGGAATAGGTCTGTTCTTATTTTGAGAAAGCTTGTTAGACTGAATTCAGGATAGTGGAGAGATCATTGGATGAGGAATTTAAAAATATTTGAGTTCTGTCACTATGTGGCCTTTGCCAAAGACTCTTAATCTTTTTGTATCTTAACTTTTTCATATGTACAATGAAGTTAATAATAGTGGCCTTGTTTACCTCATAGAGTTATGTGGGGACAAAATGAGAAAAAGTATTATCAGACACTTTAAAAATTGCTGAAATAATAGACACAAATACATTTGAGGTTAACAACTTACAACACAAGAGGAAATTTTAATATCAAACATAATTAGTACAGTGGTCTTTTAATTTAAAAGTTCAGAACCAATTCATGGTTCTGTGCCCATACGATTGATTGGAATAAAATGTTTGCAAAATATTCTATTTATGTAATCTTGTAATTTAAAAAAATTATTATTATTATTTTTTAATCTTGTAATTTTTAAGCCAATCTCCTATTGGTGAGTTCTATGTGCAAATTTTAATTATTGTGAATAATGATGTGATAAACCACTTAATACATATGCCTTAAAAAGTTCCCTTTTTTTCCTTAGGAAACATTTCTAGAAGTATAATTTCTTAGTAAAGGATGTGCACATCTTGTATTCTGAAACATATTGTCAAATGCACTCTTGAAAAGTTAAACCAAGTTACTTTAGTACTAATAGGGCATAGAAATAGAAATATGGCCAACACCCAAAAAACATACTCTGCATATTTTTACAATTTTTCACAAACATATAGCTTTAAAAAAAGCTCTTCTTCATTTTCCTTTGATTAACTAGTATTTTTGGATTTTTAGCATTTATTGATAATATTACCTGTATCTTTTGCTTTATTTTTTCCCCCAGAGATCATTGTATATTGAGGCTATAAAGTTTTTATGCTGTATAAATTTTGTTTTCTTAATTTCTATTTACTTTTCAGACTTGTTCATAGTGGTCATTTTTACATAGAAGTTAAAAAAATGTAGTCTAATTAATCAGACAAATTATAGTTTCTGTATTTTACATCATTCTTAGAAAATAATTTTGTTTGTTGAGAGTACTATAAGATTTTATTTAAGGGAGTAAAAAATATTTCATAACACACATGAGTTACCTACTAATCATTTTTTAATTAAAAATAGACATATAATATGATCCAGTAATTCTACTACTGGGTATTTACTCATGGAAAATGAAGAAACTAATTTGAAAAGATATACAGCCCCCATATTTACTGAAGCATTATTTATAAGAGCCAAAATGTGGAAGCAGCCCAAGTGCAATCAATAGGTGAATGGATAAAGACGGTATGGTATATACATATATATGCAATGAAATATTACTCGCCATGAAATCTTGCCATATGCAACACAGATGGATCCAGAGGGGATTATGCTCAGTCACATAAGTCAGACAGAGAGCGACAAATACCATATGGTTTCATTTATTTGTGAAATCCAGAAAATAAAACAAATAAACATAAAAACCCACACTTCTAAATACAGAGAACAAACTGGTCATTTGTCAAAGGGGAGGTGAATGAGGGAGTGGGTGAGTGCGATGAAAAATAAAGCATAGGGAATACAAATAATATTGTAAGAATGTTGTTTGGTGACAGATATGGTGACTACACTTACCACGGTGAGCATTGAGTTGTTGAGAATCACTGTGTTGTACACCTGAAAATAATATCACATTATATGTCAGTTATGCTTCAATAAAAAAGTCAAGTCTTGATATGAGACAGCTTTATAATGTAGACATTAATATTGAAAACTTTTCAAACTTCCAAATTTAGACTTGTGTGTTTTTATAGAAATCAGGCTAGTGTCAAAAAAAGAGAATAAAATCTGAAGTCAAAAGAACTGGTTTAAATAAATTGGTTTATCATTTAACAGTTAAGCAACATAGGAAATGAGCCACTGATCTATTAAATATATTAAAGAAATTACACACCTAGCCATAAATTGTTATTTTCTGGCACATAATATATCTTCAGTAAATATTTGTTTAAAATTTAAAAGGATATTTCATGGTTGAAAAATATTAATTATGAGAAGTTTTGAAAAACAGAGGTTCAAGGACAAAAAATATCACTCACAGTCCCACAACTCAAGGATTTATTTTATTCTAGATCTAGATGCTTAGATTGTATTTTAAATCAATCAATTGGGATGGCCTGGGTGGCTCAGAGGTTGAGCTGAGCGTTTGCCTTCACCTCAGGACATGATCCGGGAGTCCTGGGATTGAGTCCCGCATGGGGCTTTCTGCACGGAGCCTGCTTCTCTGCTCCTTATGTCTCTGCTTCTGTGTCTCTCATGAATAAATAAATAAAATCTTTTTAAAAAATCAGTCCTTTTTCTTTTCTTTCTTTCTTTCTTTCTTTTTCTTTCTTCTTTCTTTCTTTTTCTTTCTCTTTGTTTCTTTGTTTCTTTGTTTCTTTGTTTCTTTCTTTCTTTCTTCTTTCTTTCTTTTCTCTTTTCTTTCTTCTTTCCATAGTTGTGGCCTAAGTATAATTGCATTCTAAACAATTTTATGCTACGTTTCATTCTATTAAAAGCCTTTTTCCATATTATTGCAAATTGTATGTAAACAGTTTTAAATGTGCTATGATTTTTTTTACATTGTATATACACCATAGTATTTCAGATTTATATTATTTGTGAGAGGGAAAGAGTATATACTTGCATGGAACAGCACATTGTAATGAATGTGGAAGATTTAGTAACTATGTTATTTATCTAGAAATATTTGCAGTGTCTTTGCAAGGCCAAGTTATATATATAATCTAAGGAAAAATATAAAACTGATATTGGTATTAAATTGAGTATTTGGTATTAAATTGGTATTAAACTGAGTTATCTGAAGAAGGCATTTAAGTGAGGCAATCCCTGTCCCAGGCATCTGCCCTGATTTAGAGGCATTTGGTAGCTTTTATTTATTTAGGGCTATAACGGCAAATCTTAATGATAGCAAATTTCATTATAATTATGAATTATTTTCAATAACTTCATTTTTTCCAGTATTTTTTATTGGAGTTTGATTTGCCAACATATAGTAGAACACCCAGTGCTCATCCCATCAAGTGCCCCCTCAATGCCCATCACCCAGTCACCCCATCGCCCCGCTCACCTCCCCTTCCACTACCCCTTATTCATTTCCCAGAGTTAGGTGTCTCTCATGTTCTCTCACCCTCACTGATATTTCTCACTCGTTTTCTCTCCTTTCCCCTTTATTCCCTTTCACTATTTTTTATATTCCCCAAATGAATGAGACCATAATATGATTGTCCTTCTACGATATTTTCAATAACTTCATAAAGAAATGACTGCCCTAGTTGAAAACTTATTTTCAAAAACATTTGGCATATACTAATCCTGCAGCTCACTGGAGTTCATTTTAAATGTACTGTTGAACTGGATTTGCCAATATTTTGTTTATAATGTTTATATCTATACTCATTAGGAATATTGGTCTATAGTTTTCTTCTAGTGCCCTTAGCTGGCTTTGGTATCAGAGTAATGTCAGCCTTGTAAAATGAGTTTGGAAGTGTTTTCCTCTATTCAATTTTTAGGAAGAGTTTGAGACGTGTTGACATTAATTATTCTTTAAATATTTCATAGAATTCACCAGTGAAATCATCTAGTGCCGGGATTTTCTCTATTAAGAGTTTTTTCCCCTTTACTGCTTCAGCTAGTCAGTTGTATGTTTATAAGAATGTATTTATTTCTTGTAGGTTATCCAAACTGTTGCATATAATTGTTCATAAAAGTCTCTTAGAATCTTTTGTATTTCTGCAGGATCACTTGTAATGTCCCTTCTGTCATTTCTGATTTTGCATCTTCTTTTGTTTTTAATTGAGCTGCAGATTTGTTTTTTGTTTATCTTTTTGAAAAACCACCTTTAGTTTTGTTGATTTTTCTATTTTTTTTCCTGGTTTCTATTTCATTTATTTATCCTCTGATCTTTGTTATTTCCTTCCTTCTGCCAACTTTGGCTTAGTTTTTTTCCCCCCCTAGCATCTTGAAGTGTAAAGTGAGGTTGTTTATTGTCAGCCTTTTTTTCCTTAATGTTTTTCTTTTTTTTTTCTTTTTTAAAGATTTTATTTATGAGAGAGAGAGAGAGAGAGAGAGAGGCAAAGACACAGGCAGATGGGAAAGGCAAGCGCCTTCGTTGTCAGTAGTTCTCCATTCTTTGATGTGAAAAGGGGCAGCACAGTCATTTAAACTTGATCCAACCGCTTTGCATCTTACAAAGTTAAACAGCTAAAAGAAGTAAAATAAGAAGGCAATGCTTGTGGAATGTACAGTGCATGTTGGCGGCGCACGCCTCTTTACGATTTGCCTGCTTGCTTCTCCTGTTCAATCGTTTCTCTCGAAGGCAGTGGATTTTTCTCTTGCGTTTCTGTCTTCTTCAATTTCAACTTATCGAATTTCTCAATCTCAGCCATATCGGGTTTGTCAGACTTGGTTGCAGAGGAAGCGGAGAGAGGCGCACCAGCGAGCTGGAGAGAGGAGAGGGATCCGGTCTGCGCTGCGGTCGCTGCCGAACGGCCTCCTGTATCATTCTAAGTTACTTTATTACCCCCAGGACACAGGGCTTCTCATTGTCATAGCAAAGTTCTCTATACTTAAGATCTGATATTTTGACTTCTGCTTTCAAAGTAAGCTTATATGGCGATCAATATTATGTGCATTTCACTGATAAATTGCCTAAAGTCCTCCAACTCTAATTGGATTTGAACTCTAGCAACTTGGCTCCAAAACCCATGCCTCTAACATTGTTTTATCCTCACCCTTCTCCCCAGCTCTGTGTTGATTTTTTTTGACACTTTAATCCTAAATCTTTTAAGTTTTACTTCTTTGACACTTTTTCTGTACATGATTTCTTTTCTCTTTTTCTTAGAGAGAGAGAGAGAGAGAAAGCTAGTGAGTGTGGGAGAGGGGCAGAGGGAGAGCGAGAATCTGAAGCAGGCTCCATGCCCAGGACAGCACAATGTGGGGCTCAATTTCATGACCCTGAAGTCATGTACATGCTTTTCAATTTCTCTCTCCTTCTTCCTGTTATTTTCCCGCTGTCTGGTATTGTTTCAAACTAGAGAGGGTTTTTTTTTTTTTTTTTAAGTTAAAGATTTTATTTATTCATGAGAAAGAGAGAGAGAGAGAGATAGAGAGACACAGGCAGAGGGAGAAGCAGGCTCCATGCAGGGAGCCCGACATGGGACTCGAACCCGGGTCTCCAAGATCATACCCTGGGCCGAAGGCGGCGTTAAACCTCCGAGCCACCTGGGCTGCCCTAGAAAGGGTGGTTAACCTATCTTTAGTCACAGACCAAGAAGGTAGAAGATCTGATCTGGGAATCCAGGTTTGACCACATCATTCTACCTCTTTCTGAGATTTATAAACAAAGGAAAAGAACATTTTCTTCCTTTAATAAAACAAATGCTTAAGAGTCTACTATGTTTTATGTGGTATTATAATATATACTGAGAGTGGAGAAATGAACAGAGGAATACTGTGCCTGTACTTGCAGACTTAACAGTTGAGTATAGGATTCAGGCACATTAATAAATAGTTTCATCAATGTGTTGGACATTCAGAATAAAGGAACATTCAGTCTATAAGGTATCAAAACTCTTTAGAAACTATTAAGATCTTCTTTAATGGAAGATATTTTGGTGTGCTGGGAAATTTGTCTTTAGTGACCAGTACTGTGCAGAAGAGCATTAACAAGTATATTAAAATCCTAAATTTGAAGGTAAAATAAAATAAAATAAAATGCTGGAAAATACTTCCAATGGTCTTGTGTAGAGCGTAGGCCTCTTTAGAATCACCACAACACAGAATGTGAGAAACAAGTGTATTTGATTACAATGAAATTGTGTTTCTTTTAAGCCAGTACATCATAGACAAAGTTCACAGACATATAACAAATTGAGAAAAGATATTTTCAAATTATAAAAGTCATGAAAGATTGATATCCATAAAATATAAGAAATGCCTGCCAAGTAATAAGGGATGGGAGCCTGAATGGAAACAATGGACAGAGAATATGAATAGACAACTTAGAAAGGGAAAGCCTGACTGGCTAGATACATGAACTCACCAGTAGACACTGAAAAACAAATTAACATAATAAGAACGTTTTCTTGTACCAACCAGAATGGCCAAAATTAGGATCATAGATAAAACAAAGTGCTCTACAGGGTATGAGGTGAAGGGAACAGTCCCCCAACAAGAGCCAGAATGTAGATGGTTACATTAGTATTGGAAAGCAGTCTAGGAATGAAATTAAGTATCTGTACATCTCATCAGTAGTACTACTCCCAGTTATACCTTCTAGAGAAATAACTCACAAGATCTAAAGAGAATGTACTCTCGATCATTAATGTGAGCTGAAAGTTGTAGTGACAATGCCATGTGTTGCAAGGGGAGTGAATAAATATGCTATAGTTGAAGTTACTGGGCAATAAATAGTATGCAGGACTTAGAAGCAACTAGTGAGTCCAAGGATACATTTTGAAAATATAGTTCAAAGCAACTAACCAGGTGATTATAAAGTGATATAAATAGGTCACAAAAATAAAGTGGTAAGTGAGAAAAGTAGGGAATTGGACTATTGCTTCATCACTATCCTTTTTAAAAAAAAATAAGTGAAAAGACTTCTGATCCCCAAACAATACCACATTTTCTAAAGTGATAGTAGTAGATTTATTTTTTAAAGAATTATTTATTTATTTATTTATTTACTTACTTATTTGAACAAGCAGGAAGAAGAGCTGAGGGAGAGAAACAAGCAGACTCTGTACTTAGCAGGGAGCCCAATGCAGGGCTCAATCCTATGACCACAAGATCATGACCAAGAGCCTGACACTAAACTGACTGAGCTGCCCAGGCACCCCTGATAGTTGTGGATTTAAATACACAGTCCAACTCATTATTGATTGGATGTCATGGTGGGGTCACCAGAAGGATTTTTAAATGTAGAAAAGTAATATGAAGCATATGGTACTGATGAGTAGGATAATAAAGAGGGACAGATTAAAGATTCAGCAGGGTGGGATGATTGTTGGAGGTAGCCCCCCAAATTGATAAGAAGTGGGGAAATCCAGATCCTGGGGGGAGGAGTTGATCTTTATAATATATAATATAATATAAATTATAAATAAATTATATAATTTATAATATTACATAAAGTTAGTTAATTTTAAAGCAGCAGGAGGGTTTGAGAAGACTGACTTCAATTCTGAAAGAAGTTCTGCTGTGGGTAAAATGCTATTGAACAGCATCCCATGCTATAGAGAAATCATTTATGAGAGGAAGATTCAACTGCTCCTGCAGACTTCATTTTTGTCTTATTTCAAGGAATTTCCACAACCACCCCAATCTTCACCAACCACAACACTATAATCATTCAGCAGCCATCAACATTGAAGCAAGATCCTCCACCAACAGAAAGATTGTGTCTTGTTGAAAGTACAGATGATGGTTTGCATTTTTTAGCAATGAAGTATTTTTAAAAATTAAGGTATGTATATATTTTTTTAGATAAAATGCCATTGCATACCTAATAGACTGTAGTGTAAACATAACCTTTATATGCACTGGGACGCCAAAAAATTCATTTGGCTTGTTTTTTAGCAACAATCGCTTTATTGAGGTGGTTTCGAATTAAACCTACAGTTTCTCTGAGGTATGCTTGTTATTTTATTTGGTGGCAGAAACCTGACGATTATGTGTGAATTTTTTTTTTTTTTTTGGTCTTTCCAACATGATGCATAGCTTCTGTGGAGAAAGAGAGATGTGAAGAAATTTTACTTTCCAAAAAAAAAAAAAAAAGAAAAGAAATTTTTACTTTCATTTGCATCATGAGCAAATTTCAATGGTTTCTGTGGAGAATGGGAGTGCAAGCTGATGATGGAAAGTTATGACCAGCTTTGAGTAAACACCTGAGGCTGGCATCTATGATGCATGATAGTTGGTGACATTCTCTAGTAGAACCTCCAGGTACTGAGTATCAACTTTGCTTGCTATTTAAAAATTTCTTCCCTCATTTTATACCCTTTTATTTTTCTATTTTCCTTGTTATGCTTTAATTTATTTAACTTAAAACTTTAGTATGTATTTTTCCTCTAGTAAGATATTATTATGTGTTACTACTAACTCATTTGATTTGGATTGGTAACATCCTTTTTAGGTTATTCTTTCTATAATTAAATGGCTTAGTTTCCAAAAATTCAGTAAAATTATTATTTTATCCTCTACTGAAAATGACAACCAGTAAAGTCAATGATAGTCTCATGTACACTGTAATAATCCAATATATAACATAATTACAAATATCACAATGTTACTGGGAAGTGGTGTAGCTGTTGCTGAAATACAAGAAACATAAGTTTTGTTAGGCAATTATGGGTACAGCATATTTTCCCCAAATTAATTTTCCACTGGGGAATCTTACAATCAACAACAATAAGCACAATAACTTCTGCATCAATTATTTTGATACTGTCCTGACAAAATGGTCACTTAGAAAGTGTGTCAGATGCTCAGTCCTTGTGTCAGAAAGAAAGCAGTTACCTAGTTGCTGTGATATCCTTACTGTAATAAGTGAAGAACCTTTTTGTTTGCTTGTTTATATTGAAGCACAGTTGACATACAATGTTACATTAGTTTCAGGTGTACAAAATAGTGATTTGATAAGTCTATATGTTATGCTGTTCCTCCAACTAAGGAACTTTCTTTAATTACTTTTTTTCTTTTACCTCTTTTTTTTCGCCTCAGATTTTAATTCCAAGATAGTTAACATACAGTGTTATATTCGTTCCAGGTATACAAGATAGCAATTCAACAATTCTGTACATTACTCATCAAAAGAATGTCCCTTCACCTATTTCACCCATTCTCCTAACCACTTCCCTTCTGGTAAACATCGGTTTGTTCTCTATAGTTAAGAGTCTGTTTTTCTGTTTCTCTCTTTTTTTTCTTTATTAGTTGTTTTTCTTCTTAAATTCCACATTTGAATGAAATCATGTGCGTATTTGTCTTTCTTTGACTGACTTCTTTTACTTGGCATTATACCCTCTAGCTCCATCCATGTTGTTGCAAACAGCAAGGTTGCATTTGTTTTATGGCTGAGTGATATTTCATTGTATGTATTATGTATGTATCTATCTATCTCCACATATATACATCTGCTTCCATAATTTGACTACTGTAAATAATGCTGCAATAAATATAGGGTTACATATATCTTTTGAATTAGTGTTTTTATACTCTTTGGATAAATGCTCAGTAGTAGAATTACTGGAGCATATGGTAATTCCATTTTTAATTTTTTTGAGGAACCTCCATACTGTTTTCCAGAGTGGCTGCACCAGTTTCCATTCCCAAACAGTGCATAAGGTTTCCTTTTCCTCCACATCTTCATGAGCAGTTTTCTTGTATATTTTTATTTTTAGTTTTTTTGTTTTAGCCCTTCTGATAGGTGTGAGCTGATAGCTCAGTGTGGTTTTGATTTGCATTTCCCTGATAAGTTATGGTGAGCATTTTTTCATGTATCTTTTGGCCATTTGGATGTCTTCTTTGGAAAAAGGTCTGTTCATATTTTCTGCCCATTTTTAAAGAGGTTTATTTGTTTTTTGGCATTGAGTAGTAAAATGACTTTTGGACACTAACCTTTTATCAGATATGTCATTTGCAAATGTTTTCTCCCATTCAGTAGGTTGTCTTTTAGTTTTGTTGATTGTTTCCTTTGCTGTGCAGAAATTTTTTATTTTGATGTGATCCCAACAGTTTATTTTTGCTTTGTTTCCTTTGCCTCAGGAGATATATCTAGAAAAATGCAGCTATGGCCCATGTCGGAGAAGTTACTGCCTGTGGTCTCATCTAGGATTTTCTTGGTTTCGGGTCTTATATTTAGGTACTTAGTCCATTTTGATTTTATTTTTGTTTATGGTATAAAACATAACCCATAACATTCTTCACACGTAATTGTCTGGTTTTCCCATTACCATTTGTTGAAGAGACTCTCTCCCATTGAATATTCTTTATTCTTTGTTCATCTTTAATTGACTTTATTTCTGACCTATTTTGTTCCACGAATGTATGTGTCTATTTTTGTGCCAGTATCATACTGTTTTGGTTACTTTAGCTTTGTAGTATATCTTCAAATTTGAGACTGTGAATTTGTCAGTTTTGTTCTTTTTTTTAGAGATTTTATTTATTTATTCATGAGAGACACAGAAAGAGGGGACAGGCAGAGACACAGGCAGAGGGAGAAGCGGGCTCCATGGAGGGAACCCAATGTGGGACTTGATTCCAGAACTCTAGGATCATGCTCTGAGCCGAAGGCAGACACTCAACTGCTGAGCAACCCAATTGTCCCAGTTTTTTTTTTTTTCAAGATTATTTTAGCTTTGAAGGTTTTTGTAGTTCCATACAAATTTTGGGGTTATTTGTTCTAGCTCTGTGAAAAAGGTTGCTCATATTTTGATAGGGATTGCATTAAATGGATAGATTGCTTTGGGTAGTATAGAAATTTTAACAATATTTGTTTTGCAAATCCATGAATATGGGACATTTTTCCATTTCTTTGTTTCATCTTCAATCTCTTTCATCAGTATTTTATAGTTTTCAGATGCTCAGATGCTACATGTCTTTCACCTCCCTGGTTAAGTTTATTCCTAAGCATTTTATTATTTTTGGTGTAATTGTAAATGGACTTGTTTTATTAATTTCTCTTTTTACAACTACATTAGTAGTATAGAAATGCAACAGATTTCTGTATATTGATTTAGCATCCAATGACCCTACTGAATTTATTTATCAGTTCTAGTAATTTTATGGTGGAGTCTTTAGGGTTTTTTATATATAGTATCATGTCGTCTGGAAATAGTAAATATTTTACTTCTTTTTTACCAACTTAAATGCTCTTTATTCCTTTATCTTGTCTAAGTGGTGTGGCTAGGACTTCCAGAACTATGTTGAATGAAAGTGGTGGGAGTGGACATCTTTGTCTTATTCCTGACTTTATGGGAAAGCCTTTCAGTTTTTACCTATTAAGGATGAGGTATCTGTGGGTTTTTCTTATATAGTTTTTATTATGTTGAAGTATATTTCTTCTAAACCAACTTTGTTGAGGGTTTTTATTATGAATGGATGCTGTACTCTGTCAAACGCTTTTTCTGCATCTATTAAAAAATCATATGGTTTTTATCCTTTCCCTTGTTGACATGATGTATCATATTGATTGATTTGTGTATATTGAACCACTTGCATCCCAGGAATAAATCTCCTCACCTGACTGTGGAGAATGCTTTTTAAAAATATGTTGTCTGTAGCTTGCTAATATTTTGTTGAGGACTTTTGCATCCAAGCTCATCAGAGATATTGGTCTGTAGTTCTCTTTCTTGTAGTGTCTTTATCTGGTTTTCGTACCATGGTAATGCTGGCATCATAGAATGAATTTGGAAGCTTTCCTTCCTCTTCTATATTTTGGAATAATTAGAGAAAAACAGATACTAAGTCTTTTAAAAAAGTTTGATAGAATTCACCCATGAAGCCATCTGAACTTTGGTTTGTTGGAAGTTTTTTGATTTCTGATTCAATTACATTACTGATAGTCTGTTCAAATTTTCTACTTCCTCTTGATTCAGTTTTGGGAATTTATATGCTTCTAGGAATTTACGCATTTCTTTTAGGTTGTCCAATTTGTAGGCATATAATTTTTCATAATATTCTCTTAAAATCCTCTGTATTTCTATGGAGCCAGTTGTTACTTCTCTTGTTTTATTTTCCATTTTGTTTATAGAGCCTTCTTTCTCTTTACTCTTTTTTGATGAATCTAGCTAAATGTTTATCAATTGTGTTGCTCTTTTCAAAGAACCAGCTCCTGGTTTCATTAACCTTTTCTGTTTTTTTTTTTTTGTTGTTTCTGTTTCATTTATTTATGCTTTAATCTTTCTTATTTCCTTTTTTTCTACTACTTTTGGGTTTTGTTTGTTCCTCATTTCTAACTCCTTAGGTGTAGTTTAGGTTGTTGGAGATTTTTCTTGCTTTGTGAGGTAGGCCTATATTGCTGTAAACCTCCCTCTTAGAACCACTTTTGCTGCATCCCAAAGATTTGAAAATACTGTTTTAATTTTCATTTGTCTTCATGCATTCTTTTTAATTTTCCCTTTGATTTTTTGGTTGATACATTGCCATTTTGTTATTTAGTCTCCAAGTATAGTGTTCTTTTCAGATTTTTTCTTATGGTTGACTTCTAGTTTCATAGTATTGTGGTCAGAAAAGATGTATGGTATGACTTTTACATTTTGAATTTGTTAAGATTTTTTTTGTGGCCTAAAATGTGGTCCATTTTGGAGAATGTTCCATATGTATTTGAAAAGAATGTATTTTCTGCTATTTTAGGATGAAATATTTTGATTATATCTGTTAGATTCATCTATTCCAATGTGTCATTCAAAGTCATTATTTTATTTCTTGGTTGCAATTCTGTTTAGATTATCTATCCATTGATTTAAGTGAGGTGTTAAGGTCCTCTACTGTTATTGTGTTACTATAGATTATCTCCTTTATGTTTGTTATTAAATACTTTATGTATCTGAGTACTCCCATGTTGGGTCTGTAAATATTTACAATTGGTATATCTTCTTGTTGGATTATACTGTTTATGGTTATTTAGTGCCCCTTTTTTTTGTTTCATTAAAGTCTTTGTTTTAAAGAGTATTTTTGTCTGATATAAGTATTGCTATTTCAGCTTTCTTTTCACTTCCATTGCTTGATGAAGGTTTTTGCATCCCTTCACTTTCAATCTCCTAGTGTCTTTATCTGAAAGTATTCTCTTGTAGGAAACATATAGATTGATCTTGGTTTTTTATCCTTTCTCTTGCCTTATGTGTTTTGATTGGAGTGTTTAGTTGATTTACATTCAAAGTAATTATTGATAGATACGTGCTTATTGCCATTTTGTTACTTATTTTATAGTTGTTTTTGTAGTTCTTCTCTGATCCTTCTCTTGCTATCTTACAGTTTGTTGGTTTTCTTTAGTTATATACTTGCACTTCTTTCTCTTTATTTTTTTCATATCTATTACTAGTTTTTGATTTGTGACTATCAAAGACTATCAAAGACTGGCATATAATATCTGCATATAACAGTCTATGTTAAGTTGAGAATTGCTTAAGTTTAAACCCATATTTTTTTAGTCCTCTCTCTCTCTGCTCATGTTTTGGGTATATGGTGTCATACACTACATCCTTTTATTTTGCGGATCCTTTGACCAATTTTTAAGATTTTATTTATTTATTCATGACAGACACAGAGAGAGAGAGAGGCAGAGACACAGGCAGAGGGAGAAGCAGGCTCCACACAGGGAGCATGACGTGGGACTTGGGACTTGATCCTGGGTCTCCAGGATCACACCCGGGGGTGAAGGTGGCGCTAAACTGCTGGGCCACTGGGGCTGCCCCTAATTTTTATACATATATCTGATTTTACTACTTTTGTGCTTCTTACTTTTCTTATTCCTGTTTATGGTTTTTCTTTTCCACCCAAAGTGTCCACTTTAAGATTTCTTGTAAGGCTAGTTTAGTTGTCATGAATTCCTCTAACTCTTGTTTCTCTGGAAAACTATCTCTTGTATCTGAATAATAGCAGTGCTGGATAGAGTATTCTTGGCTGTAGATTTTTCCTATTTAGCACTTTGAATATACCATGTCATTCTCTCCTGACCCGCAAAGTTTCTGCTAAAAAATCAGCTACTAGCCTTATGATGTTTCCCTTGTGTGTAGCTATTTTAGTTTCTCTTGCTTCTTTTTAAAACTCTCTCCTTTCCATTACTTTTTGCCATTTTAATTACTATTATCTTTTTTATTTAAATATTTTATTTATTTATTCATGGGAGACACACACAGAGAGAGGCAGAGACACAGGCAGAGGGAGAAGCAGGCTCCACGCAGGGAGCCCGATATGGGACTCGATCCCAGGACTCCAGGACCATGCCCTGGGCTGAAGGCAGGTGCTAAACCGCTAAGCCACCCAGGGATTCCCCCCATTTTAATTATTATTATCTTGGTGTGGACTTCCATGGGTTGAATTATTGGGGGGCTCTCTGTGCCTTCTCAATCTGGATTTCTATTTCCTTTCTCAGATTTGGAAAGTTTTAAGCTATTATTTCTTTAAGTAAATTTCCTGCCCCCTTTGTACTCTCTTCTCCTTCTGAGATGCCTATAATGTGAATGTTACTATGCTTGATGGTGTTGCTGATTTCTTTTTTTTTTCTTTTTTTTATTTTATAGATTTTTTATTGGTGTTCAATTTGCCAACATATAGAATAACACCCAGTACTCATCCCATCAAGTGCCCCCCTCAGTGCCCATCACCCAGTCACCCCAACCCCCCACCCACCTCTCCTTCCACCACCCTTAGTTCGTTTCCCAGAGTTAGGAGTCCCTCATGTTCTGTCTCCCTTTCTGATATTTCCCACTCATGTTTTCTCCTTTCCCCTTTATTCCCTTTCACTATTTTTTTATATTCCTCAAATGAATGAGACCATACAATGTTTGTCCTTCTCCGATTGACTTATTTCACTCAGCATAATACCCTCCAGTTCCATCCAAGTCGAAGCAAACGGTGGGTATTTGTCGTTTCTAATGGCTGAGTAATATTCCATTGTATACATAAACCACATCTTCTTTATCCATTCATCTTTCGATGGACACTGAGACTCCTTCCACAGTTTGGCTATTGTGGACATTGCTGCTAGAAACATCGGGGTGGCTGATTTCTCTTAATCTATTTTCATTTCATATTCTTTTTTCCCTCCTCTGTTCAGCTGGATTATTTTCTAATACTCTGTCCTCCAGGTTGCTGATCTGTCATTTTGCTTTCTCTAGTCTACTTTTTCCCTGCTAGTATATTTTTAAGTTCAGTTAATGAGTTTTTCATCTCTGATTGGTTCTTTTTCTGTTTTCTATCTCTTTGTTGAGGGTTTCACTGAGGTCTTCCCCTCTTTTCTCAAGTCCAGTGATTATCTTTATGGCCATTACTTTAAATTTTCTATTAGGCATTGGGGATCCCTGGGTGGCTCAGTGGTTTAGCACCTGCCTTCAGCCCAGGGCGTGGTCCTGGAGTCCTGGTGTCGAGTCCCACATCAGGCTCCCTGCATGGAGCCTGCTTCTTCCTCTACCTGTGTCTCTGCCTCTCTCTGTGTCTCTCACGAATAAATAAAAACATTTTTTTTCTATCAGGCATTATTTATCTCTGTTTTGTTTAGCTCTCTTGTAATTTAGCCCTGTTCTTTCATTTAGGACATATTCTTCTGTATCATCATTTTGTTTAATTCTCTGTGTCTGTTTCTATGTGTTAGGAAAGTTAGCTACATCTCTTGCCTTCGAAAGTAGTGGCCTTATGAAGAAGAGGTCCTGCTGTATCCTGCAATGCACTGTCTCCTGTTCAGAATCTGATGTTTCTGGGTTGTCTCCTATGTGTAGTGTGTGTACCCTACTGTTGTGGGTAAGCCATGTTTGCCTTCAGTCCAGTCATCTGCAATGGGTCTCTTAGCCTATTGTGGGCAGAGTTTGTTATCTGTGTTAGTGGGCCAGTCTGGAACTGCCTCAGGCTTGAATTGAATTAGACCAGGTATTATCCAGAGCTATGGCTACACCAAATTCCAGGGAGTGCTCTCTGTATTGTCCCCCAAGAAGCTTTCATTGGTGGCTGGGCCCTACAGTCAGATCAGATGTCCACCTCAGCCCATTGCTGGCTTTGCAGTAGAAGTGGTGTGAGTGTGGTTTTCTTCCCTTCTCTTTTAGGCAGGAGTCACTCTGAGGTGGTGTTGGCTTCTGCTGGGGCTCTTTGCACACTGCCATACTTGTGACACCACTTAGGATGGAGTCTGGCTAAAGGCACGTTGGATAGAATGGATCCACAGGACAATACAGGGGTGGGGCATGCAGTGCTAGCAAGGTCCATGCAGATTTATTGTGGGAGGCTGCAGCTTCCTCAGAAAACTGCTGAAGCTGAGATGGGGCTAGAGGGGTAATATCTGCTGAAAAGTGCAGGGGTGGGTGCACTGTTAGTAAACTAGGTGGGGAGTGTTCAGACTGTGCTGGTTCCCACAGGTGTCTATATATATATATATATATATATATATATATATATATATATATATAGGCTGGGGGTGTAGGGGAGGGCATTGGAGCCTGCCAGCCCTTTTATTCTTAGAAAAGTTTCCCAAAGATCCGTGCCCCATCAGCATATACTGTAAGATTACTGAACAGATCTGCCTTCTTTCCCCCATGTACTCCAGGTGTTTTTCAGACTGCTGCTTCTTTGCTATATCTCAGCAGGGCTATTTGTTGTGCTGTCTCCTTAAGCAGGGACTCAGTTTCCTATCACCCTCTGGCTTTCCTAGAATCAAGCACTCTGGTTTTTAAAGTTCCAGGTGTTAAGTCTCAAGGATTGTAAGAATTTTTAAAGTTAGGCCCTCTGGTTTTCAAAGCCAAATACAGGGATTCATCTCTCACTGTGGGTCACTCATGTCTTGGTTGCCTAGTGCGGGGTCTGCTCCTCTTTCCTCTCCATCCCAGTGGTGTCTTTCTCTTCCAGGCATAGTCTCATGAGTCAGTTTGGTTCCTGACTTCTCTCTTTGATGCTATGTTCAGCTATGAAGCCTCTGTTCTCTCAGTTTTGGGGTCATTTGCTGGATTATTTATATTGACGTGGGTGTAATCATGGGACAAGTTAAGTCTAGGGTTCTCCTACTCCACCATTTTCCCTGGAAGTTGTCTATTTCTTGCAGAGTTTCTAAAATATCTGTATCAAGTTCAGACTTTTTATAGTTTAGATACACATTTATTGACCATATCTGTGTAATATTTACATTTTGGAGACACATATATAGGTGTTTATTCTTTTTTTATTTTAAAAAAATTTTAAAAAAGATTTTATTTGTTTATTCGAGAGAGAGAGAGAGACACACACACACAGAGACACAGGCAGAGGCCAAAGCAAGCTCTATGCAAGGAGCCTGAAATGGGACTTGATCCTGGATCTCCAGGATCAGGCCCTGGGCGGAAGGCGGTGCTAAACCGCTGAGGGCTGCCCAGCTTTCTCATTTCTTACTCTACCTTTCCTTTTTTTTTTATTTTTTTATGATAGTTACACACACACACACACACAGAGAGGCAGAGACACAGGCAGAGGGAGAAGCAGGCTCCATGCACCGGGAGCCAGATGTGGGATTCGATCCCCGGTCTCCAGGATCGCGCCCTGGGCCAAAGGCAGGCGCCAAACCGCTGCGCCACCCAGGGATCCCTACCTTTTCTAACCTATGGTCATCTTTGTCAGTTGCCATCCACTTATTTGAAAAAGAATATGTCATTTAAAGCCATGACTTTTTTTTTTTTTTTTTTTTTTGTTAATCAATGGAATTTTGGTCTACAAATTCATGGGCAAATGCTTCTTGATTGCATAAAAAATACTTAGAAAGATTAGGGATTTCATGAACAATTGAAAATAAATTGCCACTAGAGGAATCAATTACAGAATTTTATTTACCTTTGTATATTGAATAACTTAAAAATAGAAAACTTATTGGTTAGTTTAGAAAATATTAATTAGGGAAGAACCTGTTGGAAATTATTTAACATATTACATTAATATAATAATAAACTATTTACCACATTTAGGTCAAATCTATCACCAGCGGCCAATGATTTAATCAGTCATGTCTTTGTAATGAGACATTCATAAAAACCCAGACAGAGGGGTTTTGGAGAGCTTTCCAGATTGAGAAACCAGATTGCTTCTGCGCATCTCCATACTGGTTTCCAAGCACCAGGAAGACAGAAGCTCTTTTGTTTAGGACCTCACCCTATTTCTATCTGCCTTTTGATTTGAATCCTTTAGTATTCTTTGTGGTAAAGCAGTAATCTGGTAAGTAAACAGGTTTCTTGAGTTTTCTGATCCTATCAAGCAAATTAATTGAATCTAAGGAAGAGTTTGTGGGAACTCCCATTTGTAGCAGATCTGTCAGAAGTACATGTAACAATCTGGACTTTTGATTGCCATCTGAAGTGGGGGCATCTGAAAGGGGACTGAGCCCTTTATCTGTGTAATCTAATAGTATCTCAGGGCAGATAGTGTCAGAATTGAGTTGAATTGTAGGGCACCCTTCTGGTGTTCAGAGACTTCTTGGTTGGTGTGGGAACCTCTCCCCAACATTGGAAATTTTATACAGAATCAGAGTGTTTTGTTGAACTATGATAACTATACAGATATACTCAGTAATGCTCTGTCATTCTAAACATTTTTTCCCTAATATGTTGCTTTGATTCTAATGATTTGCTGAGGATGCTCCAGAAAAGAGGAACCAAGGAATTTTCAGAAGAGATGAGACTATAATAATTAGTAAAAAGTCATTTTAAGAGTTGATGCATCTTGGAAATTTCATGTTCTTTCATTTTGAAAGAACTCTGTGGAGTCAAGGTAATTGCTTTTCTGGGATGTAACTTTTCTATCCGAAAGAAAGAGAAAATGAAATACTTTATGGTATGATATTATTGCATTTAAACATTGGATCCTGTTTATCTCCTTCTACCATTTTTTGCAAAACCTGGCCTTTTTTTTCTCCATATAGATTTCTCTGCTATTCTATTGTAAAAAGAATTTTATTTGTTGTTTGGTATACGCTGTTTTAGTTAATAGGTTCTGGCAGACTTTTAGGAATCTCCAAAATTGCTGATTATGGAGAGGTAAACGTTGTAGAAGAAAAATAGTTAAATTGAGATTTGTAAGGTTCTATAGGATAAATTTTGGCCTCCCCTATAATTCTCAGACTTAGCACCATGCTGTATTACAGAAATTCAGTTATAATAATGCTGATTATATATTTATTGTTTTCTTTCTTTGTTCACTGTCTCTGCAATGAGATTTTAAGAAGTTCCATGAGGGCAGATGTCAAGTCTATTTCACTTAGTACTATCACTGCGCCTGGTAATATAATGAGTCATAAGTAGATACTGAATGAAGGACAACAATGTGGACTAGAGCCTTGGAGTGAGAACTGCACTGGAGCTATAGATAATGGCAGTTAATATCACAGTTGGACTTACAGATGTGGAAGAGGTTGCTCAGGCAACTGGGGAGGGGAAGAGTCTCATTAAAGAGTTCTGAAGGAGCACAAACATTTAAGAAATAGGAAGAAGATCAGAGTAATAGTAAGACTGATACAGGGCAAGAGAGGTGAGAGGAAAATAAAGAGAGTCCACTGTGATGTCAAGGGAAAGAGTGCTATAAGAAAGAAGGAGTGGATACCAAACCAGATTATTCAGAGGTGAAGTGAGGATTAAAAAACATGAAATCACATTAGCTTTGTGTGGTAAGTGGAGATGGAAATCAGGTTGTGGTAGACAGAGAAGTGAATGTTCAAACAATAGAGGTAAGGAGTAAGGACAACTGATAAGTTTAGCTATGATGTAGAGGAGAAAGGGCATGACTGGGTTGGAGGAGGTAGAGATAGGTCATAGAAAAATTTAAAAATTTATATAATGATGTTGACATGTTTAAGTGTAATGGGTAGGGTGCCTGAGTGGCTCAGCAGTTAAGCATCTGCCTTTGGCTCAGGTCATGATCCCGAGATCTTGGGATCAAGCCCCACATCAGGCTCCCTCTTCAGTAGGGAACATGCTTCTCCCTTTTTCTCAGCCTGCCTCTCCACCTGCTTGTGCTCTTTCTCTTTCTTCAAATAAATAAAAATGAAATTAAAATAAATGTGAATGGGTAAGATCCAACAAAAGCGAGAATTTGAAGATATGGAAAGGCAGACATTTCAGGTCAGGAGGTCTCTAAAGTGGATAAAGTGGCATGGGATATTGAACCCAGTGAAGGAGTTGATTTTTGAAAGGTAGAATATTTCTATCCTTGTAATGGGAAGAGAGAAATGAATGTATTTCATTTGCAGATTATTTGGTGGCAGAAACTGAGGGATAATATCTGATGTTTTAAAATATCTCTGAAATATGCGGCCCAGAATTTACTGAGGAGTATGGCAGTGATATACTTTTTAAAAATTTTTATTATTTATTTATTTATTTATTTATTTATTTATTTATTTATTTTTAGCATGACCTTGCTTTTGAAAGCTTCTGTAGGTAATGGGAGAACAAGTTGCTTAGGGAAATATAGAATAATTGTGATACAGCTTCTAGTATTCATTTGATTTTAGAGTCTATGAATTAATGGTGTTACTGCTATGTATAATTATATGATATTTCTAGCAGAACACTGCAATCCATTTGTAAGTGTGCAGAAGATGTTTGAATTGTTCCATGAGGTGATTTTGTCAAGCTGTTATGGTGTGAGAACAATAGGTCAGGGGTAATGAAGACTTTCTCCTCTAAGTTATAAAGGGACTAATCATGTAATTTAATTGGAGGATAAAGGAACTGAAGCTCCAGGAATGTTAAACAACAATGGAGAAATTAGAAGGATCATGAAATTGAAGACATCAGCAGAGTCAAACACTGGCATGTGTAGAACCCAGTGATAGAGCTAGAAGGTTAGTGTCTCAGAAGTCTGATGCTTAGGGATGTTGAGAATATCCAAAGGTAGCCACATGAAAGGGTGTCCGGGGTGAATATTTACATTCCCTGGTAATGTGGAGGTCTGTCTTTAGAGTTGGGGATATTGGCTGAGTCATCTACCTCCATCTGAAGTCATTTAGGATGTCCACTAGACTTTCAGGGGAAAGTAAAACAGTGGGTCCTTTATCACTCAGAGAATGATGTGAGAGGACCATGAAATTAATAGATATACCAGAAAAGGGGTAGGTGGTTGCACTGCTAGGATTAAGGAAACAGATATCTTATATGTGGCAGGGATTTTTTATTTTAACAACGACCTTGTCATATTCTAGAATTGTCATATTCTAGATATAACAATGATACTGATGATTCTTGGGAAAATTACTGACTCAATCTTTTTAGTAAAGCTTAGAGCTGCTCCATTCTGTATTAAAAGCCAGAATCCCAGTCAGTCAATATAATATGTTCCTCTACTTATCTCTTCCAGTTTCAACAATCCTCCAAGTTGATTAAGCTAGTCATTAAATCTTTTGAAAACAGGTCCTTCTCACCTCCACTGTCACTGCCCTTATTTGGTTTGCAGGTATGGATGTGATATTTCTAGTCTTCACCACTTCCTGGAGTTGTTAACTATCTGGATTTCTCCCCCTACTCTTAGCCTCCTTCAGTATGATATCCTACTTTGACTCTATCCCTTGTATACTAAACAAGCATTGCTAATATTCTGCCTGCTTGGCGTCATGGTGAAGCCCATATGCTTTTCTTTGAGGTCTGGCTCACTTATAAGCTGGTCACATAATTCCATGTGTTCTCTTTGAAAGCTTTCATGTAGAGAAAAAGTAACTCATGTGTTGTTGGTAGGAATGTAAAGTGGCACAGTAATTATGGAAAGCAGTACGGTGGGTCCTCAAAAAGTTGAAAATAGAACTACCATGTGAACTAGCTATCTATCTATGTGAACCATAGAACTATCTTATAATACAGCAACTGCCTGAGTATATATCAGAAGGAAGTGAAATCAGGATCTTGAATACATGTCTGCATTCCAGTGTTCATTTTAGTATTATTCACAGTAGCCAAGATACAGAAACAACTTACATGTCCTTTGACAGAGGAATAGTAAAGAAAACATATATGTATACAATGAAACGTTATTCATTAAAAAAAAAAACAGGAATTTCTGCTATTTGCAACAACATGGATGAGTCTGGAGGGCATTATGCTAAGTAAAATCAGCTGGGCAGAGAAAGACAAATGCTGCATGGTATCACGGGTGAAAATCTAAAAGAAACAAAATAAGAGTAGGTTTCTTAGAAACAAAGAATAGAATGGTGGTTGTTAGGACTAGGGAGAGGGGACAATGGGGAGATGTAGGTCAAAGGGTACAAGCTTTCAGTTATAAGAAGTTCTGAGGACATAATGTACCCCACGGTGGTGACTATAGTTAATGAATGGTAACAAATACTTTTGAAAGTTGGTAAAGAGGATTTAAAACATTCTTATCACACACATACAAAGAGTTAACTGTGAGGTGATTGACACGTTAATTAACTTGATCTTGGTAATCATTTACAGTCTTGGTCATTAGTCAAAATGTATATGTATATCAAATCATCATATTTTGCACTTTAAATTTTTACAATTATATTTGTCAATTATTTCTCAAAGTTGGGGTAATTTTTAAAATAAAACTCTAATTATGCTTTTTATATAATTTTTATAAGACTAAGACTTCTACCATAACCTATTATGTTCTTAATTAGGCCCCACACACTTCCCTGACCTATTCACTCCAGCCCCACAGTGGAGATCAGATTAAATTCTATGGATTTTGGAGATCTTTTTATTATAAAAGCCTTTTGAATATTTTTTTCTATCTTAGTTAAGATAGGAGCTAAGTATTGACTGACTTCCAGGATATATATATATATATATACTGCTCACTATCTACCAAATCTGACAGGTTTCTGGTCAACAGTTGTTTGCTCATTTTGTAGTCTTTTAAGTTATTGTATTACTTCAGAGCTGTTAATATTGTTAACAATGCTAGTGCTGTACAATTTTGAAGTCTGCTTTCCCAAAGTTCATATTTCTGGTAACTTTTAGATGTGTCTTCCTTATTTACCACAACATCTAAGTTTACATGATCTTTTGCCAAAATTTTAATTATTTTCTCTTACTAGTACAACCTATTTTCTTTGCATAAGTTAGGTTGGGAGTAGTACTCCTATTTGCTTTTTCTACCCATGGTAAGATGATTAAAGTCCACTTGAATTTGTTTAACTTTGTTGTTTCTATTTTCTTACCCCACTTACTTTTACTTTCTACTATTTTTCCATTCCATTAGAAAAATGGTATCCTTTCCAATTATACCCTATCGATTTTGATATCCCAGGAGAAATATGGAGATGGCCAGTTCTTCTATTCACTTCCTTTATTATCTCGGCTTCTGATATACTTTGGGGAACTAGGTATAAGGTTTATAAATTTCCTTATGATTTTTCTTCCTCATTTCTTCTGTTTCTGTTTTCTTTACCCAGTTTTAACTCATTTTATTTAAATTCTTTGAATATTTTCTTATTCCTCTTCTCAAGAACATAACTTGATACAATGGTAAATGTTTTCAGCTTAACTTTTCTACAAATCAGTGAAGTTTGGCTTCAAGGTAATTATTAATAATTTAGTAAAATTCTTATCTTGTGCCCCAATGACAATGACAACCTTCAAAGTTAGTAGAAGGCCCACAGACTATAATAGTCATTGAGTAGTGAAGTTACAAATAAAATAATGTACTTACCAATAGGTGGTGCTGCTTTTGTTGAAATATAAGCATAAACAATTATTTGTTAACTTACTATTGGACAACACATTTTCCTCTTAATCTTTCAACAGTAATCTTATGAAATGATACCCAAACAGCACAAACACTTTTGCAATCATTATTTTACATCTTTAAATCCTGGCCAAATGGTTCTTTATGGGGTATGTGCCATACTTGGTGTTAAGATTGGAGAAAACTGTGGTGAGATTCTCATTTCATCACCCACTTGCTGTGGTGGCCCCTTTGTGACATCCCTGCTGTGTGAGAAGCTTATGACTAGGACACTTTATTGAAAGGGAACCCATTACTTTCCCCTATTTCCTATTTTTAACTTTGACCAACTTATTCATTTTTTCTTCCTGGCCTCTCAAGTGATCTTTCTCTTTATTCTCAAATGTTGACTCTTTTCTACATAGGTTCCATTCTATATATTTTTTTGAAAGTAGTTCTTGATTGTTTTGAGGAATATATCCTCTTAGTTATTTAGTACATTTAAGTTTTTCAGCAAACTGTGGGCAATCTCTAAAAATTCTCACTAATGGAAATGAAGACACAATAAGAAGTACTAACAAGAGATTTTCAAATTTGCCAGAGAAATAAAATTCCATGGAAATTTAAAAAATCTTCATGCATTTATTTCTCCAGAAACTACTTGTATTGAGAAATAGAAAGACAGATTTATTACCTTAAGGACAGATCTATTACCAGTTCTTAAACCATAATCAGACATGAGACTATAGTTTAATTTGTAGATTACACTAATACACTTCTTTGAATTATTTTAATATCCAATTTCCTTAGAGTACCAAAGCTTCCATAGCATTTATTAAGGCCTATTTAGGAATCACACATTGATTTGCAGTTTGTTTACACTTATAAAATTAAAATTTCTTTCTTAATTAGTAAGTTTTTGAGTATGAGAGAAAAGGCAAAGGATATTTAATAAAATTAATTTTAGCAGCATTGGACATAGATGCGAATGGATTCAGCCAAAGTACACCACAGCCAAAAAGTGAAATGACCTTGGAGTAAAGACATGGAAAAGGAACTTACCACTGGCTCTCCCAACTCTATCTGTAATAAAAGCAATAAATAAGTACAAAAATTCTTCAATGTAACTTTTTCCTTGAATACCAAATACATACATTATACTGATTGATTAACATGTGCCCAGGCATTGTTTCAAGTGTTTAACTATTTTAATATCCACAGAAGTCCCATGAGGTGGCTATTATTGTTCTCTTCATTATCCAGTGAAAAAACTGGGGAGAGATAGACATCTCTTAGGCATCTACCGAAAATAAGACATCACTTAAATGGTGGGGCCTGAATTTATATCTAAGCACCAAAACTGCAGAGCCTATACTTTATGGTCTTTTATTTATGTATTGTCCTGATTCTTTAAAGTGTCAGCTTTAAAGTTGGCTGCTTTGGCACTATAATTGGAGACAGCAAAATCTGTTTAAACATTAATTCTTTGAGTTTCTAATACGTGATCCTCCTCTTCTTTTATTTTTTATTAACTGCCTTTAATATTTTCTGAGGCAGAGAAGATTATTAACTTATTTGCTGTCACTGATCAAATAAGTAGTGATCTGGTATTCCAACCCATGCTTGTTTGACTTCACCTTATATGCCTTGTAGAGGCGAGAGAAGATTTTTTTTTCTGATTATAAAACTAGTGTTCAATAAGTGTCTATAATATTTGAGGCATCATACTAGGTGCTTTCCCCCTGCCCTCCCAAAGACTATGTCTGTGGGAGGAACTGGGCATGTTATGCAGTAATTGCACTCATGTTGAAAGAACTCACTAAAGGCACTACAGGATATTGAAAACAAATGCCACATTTCCTTTTTTTTTTTTCTTTCTCAGTCTTTCTAAGGAGTTGGGACCTTTTAGGAAGTATGTGCTCTCTCTTTTTAGAAGATAGTCTGCTGTAATGGGAAGATCTGTCTTTATGGAGTCAGCTGGTATAGTGGGAAAGAGAATGGGCAGATGAATGAAGGATTTAAATGTGAAAGTTAAAATGTGGAAGAAAATGAGAGATCATCTTCAAGATCTTGCATGAGGGCAAGGATTTCTTTGAACCCCCAAAGTACAAACCATAATGTGAAAAACTGCCATATGTGAGTACATGCAAATTAAATATTTCTTTTCAACAAGAACATCATACTTAATAGATTAGAGAAAATAGTTTCAAGTCCAAAAGTCACAAAGAATTAATATTAGAATATAGAAGGTGTTATGAGCTGAATGTCTGTGCCCTCCCACCTCCAATTCATACGTAGAAGCTTAAACCTACAATGTGATGCTATTAGGAAGTGGGGAGGTAATTAGGTTTAGATAAAATTGTGAGGGTAAAGTTCTCATGATGAAATTAGGATTCTTTAAGAAGATACCTCAGAGAATGGAAGGAGACAATAAGGAGTGGCTGTCTACACACCAAGAAAAGAGGGCCCTCATCAAGAATCTGACCATGCTGGCATCATTATCTCAGACTTTTAGTCTGCAAAACCATGAGAAATGTTTGTTGCTTAAGCCACTCAGTATGGTAGTCCATTATAGCAGCCTGAGCTAACACAGAATGGATGGTTGGTTATAAAGGAACATGAAACAGATAAGAAACCAGTTAGAGAAAGAATGACGAGCATGAATATACGCTATTGGCTAATATGGCTAACATATAAAGAAACGTATGAACAATTTATATAAATTAAAGACAAATACCTTTGAAATACCCTAAATAATTTGAAATGATGAATATTTAAATATAATCACCCAATGTTGTGCTTAATTCTGGTTTTGCTTCACAGCTGTAGGATTTTAAATATGTTCTTTGATTTCAGTAAATCTGTTTCCTCATCTGTAAATTCTGTCAGTTAGTATGTGTCTCATAGAATTCTTATGGTTTTAAGAGATACATTTATCTAACGTGCCTGACACTTTAAAAATGTTTGATTTAAGTTGCTTTCCTTCCCATTTTCTCCATTCTCTTTTGATACATACCATTCTCTGCTCCTCAGTGTTCAAATATTTAAACTTTGCTGCCTGGACTGAAATTAAAAACAAAGTTCCCTCAATCTTCTTGTTTACCAGAGAGCCACTCTAATCAATCCCAGGATTTATTCTGCTTTTCCTTTTTTGCCTATGGGCTTTTTATTTTTGAAAAAAAATCGGTAACTTTTGAGGAGACTGAATTCATTGGAAATAAAATATTGAGCAGAACATGAGCATCTTGGTGAAAATGGCAAGTTTAGGAATTTCCCAGGCAGATTAGAGGACACCAAAATTGAGAACCAAATAACTTTATAGATCTTGGATACTAGCCCTTTATCTTATGTGTCATTTGCAAGTATCTTCTCCCATTCTGTGGGCTGTCTTTTAGTTTTGTTGACTGTTTCTTTTGCTGTGCAGAAGCTTATTAAACTCAACAGCAAAGACACAAATAATCCAATCATGAAATGGGCAAAAGACATGAACAGAAATTTCACAGAGGAAGACATAGACATGGCCAACAAGCACATGAGAAAATACTCTGCATCCCTTGCCATCCGGGAAATACAAATCAAAGCCATAATGATACCACCTCACACCAGTGAGAATGGGGAAAATTAGCAAGACAGGAAACAACCAGTGTTGGAGAGGATGTGGAGAAAGGAGAACCCTCTTGCACTGTTGGTGGGAATGTGAACTGGTACACCCACTCTGGAAAACTGTGTCGAGATTCCTCACAGAGTTAAAAATAGAGCTACCGTATGACCCAGCAATTGCACTGCTGGGGATTTACCCCAAAGATACAGATGCAGTGAAATGGCAGGACACCTGCACCCCAATGTTTATAGCAGCAATGTTCACAATAGCCAAACTGTGGAAGGGGCCTCAGTGTCCATCGAAAGATGAATGGATGAAGAAGATGTGGTTTATGTATACAATGGAATATTACTCAGCCATTAGAAACTACAGATACCCACCATTTGCTTTGACGTGGATGGAACTGGAGGATATTATGCTAAGTGAAGTAAGTCAATCAGAGAAGGACAATCATTATATGGTTTCACTCATAAGGGGAAAATAAAAAATAGTGAAAAGGGATTACAAGGGAAAGGAGAGAAAATGAATGGGAAAAATCAGAAAGTGTGACAAAACAAGAGAGACTCCTAACTCTGGGAAACAAGGGGTAGTGGAAGGGGAGGTGGGCGAGGGATTGGGGTGACTGGGTGACGGGCACTCGTAATTTCTCATAGTATGACAGTCTTCTAGGTTTATAAGTGGAACTTTTGAAGTTGGCTTTTTAAAAAATTTAATCTAGACTATATGACAATTTTTAGCTGTTTATCCTCAATTATCATAAAATCTAATCTCATGTAATCTCTTACTTTTAAAAAATACTTTTTTTAATAGATACAGCTCCTTTTGTTAGTATGAATTGGGTCAATAGTAATTCTAATTCTATTAAGTTAGTAATAGTCATTAGTATTGGGTCAATAGTAATTCTTCTTCTATACAGTATAGTATCTTGATATTTGATTTGTTTGCACTTTGTTGTTTCGGTTTCCCACCTTATTTATCTTTTACTTTTTAGGATTTCTCTTCCCATTCTATTTGTAATATTATTCCTAATTGATTATATTCTTTTAATTTTGATACCTTAGAAGAAATATAAGCATAGTCAATTCTTTTAATTTCTTTAATTGTTCAGACTTCTAACTAAATTTTTGGATCCTGTGTGTATGATTTAGAAGATTCATAGAGGCATTTGTTAAAAATTATCCCTCTTCCTTGTATTTTTCTTTTCTTTTTTTCCCCCTCAGTTCCAACTTATTTATTTTGCTAGTTAAGGACATTCTTCTTTGTTAATGGCAAGTCAGCTGACTTGATCGAATGATAGTGCACTTATATGTTTATTCTTTCTATAAATCCTTTGGGTTTAGTTTCAAGATAATTGAATTGAATTGATAAATAATTCAGTAACACAGTAAAATTCTTGGCTTTTCCTCTACCGAAAAACAATGATAATAGAACTTAATTATAGTCCTGTGCATGTAGCAACATACTATTGCAGTCAACTTATAAACAAGATACTGTACTTACAAGGAGGTGGTGGAGCTTTTGCTAAAATAAAAACAATTATTATTATTATTATTATTATTATTATTATTATTATTATTATCTTAGCTGTTAAGTATACAACATATTTCTCTTATAAATGTCCCTTGGGGTGTCCAAAAAATAACACTCAAAAAACACATACACTTCTACATAGTTAGTTTGATGCTATGATTCCTAGCAAGCTGGTCCTTTAGGAGGCATGTGAGATACAGTCTTAGGACTGGAGAGAACCTAAATTCATAGATTTTTAGACTGAGTGGATCAGTTTACTCACTCATCTGCTATGGGTCTATAAAATCCATGCTAACTGAAAAATTTTTCTTAGAACTCTACATTAAAAAGTAACTCATTCTTTTGTGCATTCCTTATATATTAAAATCCTTGAATAGCCCAGAATTTACATACATAAGTATTATAAATGAGTTCATCCTTTTTACAAAGAAGTTGATTCTTTTCCTTTAGCCTCTCAAGTGTCTCTAGAGCCTGCAAGACTCAGAATCTCTGCTTCTTTCCTTTTCAGTCTTCCTCAATTTTTTTCACTTCCACCTCTCTCCCTCATCTTATTTCTCAGCTACCCTTCATTTATTTGATTAAGAATGTATGACTAATCTGATAGACTTTTGTACTCCTTAGAAAATATTTTTGTTCATTAGTTTATTTTTCTGGCTTAAAATCTCATCAGGGAAAGTCTTTTTAATTAGCTTGGGGAGAAATGGAAAAAATATCAGAATCTACAGAAACTATTTTTTTGAACTTATAGGAATGTTAATTGCAGCATTATTTATAATATCCAAGATGTGGAAGCAAGCTAAGTGCCGTAGATGGGTGAGTGAATAAAGATGTAGTGTAGGCAGGAGAGGAAGGTGGTGGCAGATTAGGAGGACCCCAGGCTCATCTTGTCCCACAAATACAACTAGATAACTATCAAATCATCCTAACTAGTCCTGAGAAATCAACCTGAAGACTGATAGAACAAACCCCACAACTAAAGGGAGAGAAGAGGCCACATCAAAGAACATAGGAAATGCCAAGATATGTTTTAGAGGAGAAATAGATGCTAGATGCTAGATGCTATGGAAAGGAAGAAGCGGGGATCCCTGGGTGGCGCAGCGGTTTGGCGCCTGCCTTTGGCCCAGGGCGCGATCCTGGAGACCTGGGATCAAATCCCACATCAGGCTCCCGGTGCATGGAGCCTGCTTCTCCCTCTGCCTGTGTCTCTGCCTCTCTCTCTCTCTCTCTCTCTCTCTCTCTGTATGACTATCATAAATAAATAAAAATTAAAAAAAATATTTAAAAAAAGGAAAGGAAGAAGCTGTGGTCTGGAGAAGGATGAGAGAGGAGCACGTAGGAGAGCACATAAGGAGAGCACCTCCCCAAATCCCTTGGGTTGGAAAACAAGAGGGGCTGAATTTCATGAGTTCTTGCAACCAACAAGGCTTAAAATCTGGAGTTTTAAAGATCAGTGGGCTTGGTTGGGATAGAGCCAGAGGATACTACTGTGCTCTTCCTGGAAAGAAGGAAGGCAAACAACCTGGGGATAGACAGCATGGAAACAGTGATCTGAAAAGTGCCTGGAGGGAATACAGAGGGGGAGATTATTGACTATTTCAAGAAGACTTTCCAAGGGCAAAGGAGCTGGCTGGTGTCATTCCCCTTTCCTGATCCTCAGCATAAACACAGAGCCACTTATGGGAGGAAGCATCAGCACTGGCTGCCTAACTTGCTTATACCAAGTTCCACACACCTGAGCTCTGGCAGGACTGCCCTTCTGAGTTAGTCAAGTCTGCCTCAGACCCATTGTGGCAGACCCCTCCCGGAGAAGATCAGTACAAACCCCTGCCCACACCATGTGTCCCTACCAGAGTTCAAAAGGGATTCAATTCTGGTGGAGTTGGTGTCAGGTTTCATTATTTCATAAGCAGACCAGAACGCACCTAGTTAAAACTTACCACGTTCAGGTGAGGGAACAAACACTGTTCACAGCAGGTAAGGAGAGCCTCTGTAGATGGCTGACCTGAAAGATAGAGCAGCCAACATACAAAAGCAGGACACACACAGCACACACCAGAGACATTAGCTGAAGCAACAAGGCCCTGGACACTACATGACTTCTTCTTAATAAGACCAATGCTTTCAGTAGCAAGATACATAAGTGGCTTTTGTAACACAAAGACTTAGACAAAATGCCAAGACAGAAGAATTTATCCCAAATAAAAGAACAAGGCAAGGCCATGGCCAGAGATCTAAGCAAAACTGATATAAGTAACATGTCTGAAGGAGAATTTAAAGTAATAGTCATAAAGATGCTTACTGGGCTTGAGAAAAGAATAGAATACATCAGGGAGACCTGTAACACAGAGATGAAAGAGTAAAAAAAAGAAAATCAGAGATGAATACTGCAATACATGAGACTAGAAACAGGCATGATGCAATTCACAGAAGGATAGTAGAAAAAGGAGAAAGCATTAGTGACTTAGAGGACAAAATAATGGGAAACAAGGATGCTGAATGAAGGAAAGGAAGAAGAATTATGCAAAATGAGGTCAGATTTAGGGAGTTCGACGACTCCATCAAATGTAATGACTTTTATATTTTAGGAGTCTTGGAAGAAGAAAAAGAGAGAAAAGAGTGCAGAAGTTTTATTTCAAAAAATAATAGAAAATTTCCCTAATTTGGGGAAGGAAATAGACATCCAGATCCAGGAGGCACAGAGAACTCCTATCAAAGTCAACAAGCAGGACCAATTCCAGGACATATTTTAATTAAATTTGAAAATATAGTGATAAAGAAAAAAATCTTAAAAGCAGCAAGACAAAATAAGTTCTTAGCTTACAAGGAGAAACCCATGAGGCTAGCTAGAGATTTCTCAGCAGAAACTTGGCGAGTCAGAAGAGAGGAACATGATATATTCAAGTGCTGAATGGGAAAAATCTTTGGCCTAGAATACTCTATCCATCATGGCTATTATTCAGATAGAAAAGATAAAGACTTTCCCAGGCGAATAAACACTATAGGTGTTCATGACCATTAAATCAATCCTGAAAGAAATATTAAAGGGGGATCTTTGAGTGCAAAAGTGAGATCAAAAGTGACAAAGACAAGAAAAGATCATAGAAAATCTTCAGAAACAACTGCAAAGCAAGTAATAAAATGGCATTAAGTACATAACAATCAATAATTACTTCGAATGTAAGTGGACTACACACACCCACAAAGGGTGACAGAATGTATAAAATAAACAAGATCCACCGATGTACTGCCTATAAAAGACTCACTCTGGACCTAATGACATCAGCAGATTCATATAAGGAGGTGGATAAACATGTATCCCACAAATGGATGTCAAGAGAAAGCTAGAGTAGCAATACTTCTGACAAATTAGACTTTAAAACACACTCCAAAAAGAGATTTTAAAAAAGGCATTACATAATAATAAATGGAACAAACCAAGAAGAAAATCTAACAATTGTAAATATTGATGCCCCCAAATTGGGAGCATCCAAATGTATAAAACAATAATAATAAACATAAAGGAACACATTGATAACTACAGAATAATAGTAGGGGACTTTAAAACCACTCTTACATCAATGGATAGATCTCCTAAACAGAAAAGCAACACTTAAGTAATGACTAAATGACACACTGGAACAGATGGATCTAACATATATTGAATATATTAATATATAATATATATAATATAATATATTAATATATTTTGAAAATACTCCATCCAGAAACAGCAGAATACACATTCTTTTCAAGTACACATAGAAAATTCTCCAGAATAGATTACATACTAGGTCACAAGACAGGCCTCAACAAATACAAAAATATTGAAATCATACCACATATGTATTTTGACCACAATGCTATGAAACTAGAATTCAACCACAAGAAGAAATCTTGAAAGATCAAAAGTATATGGAGGTTAAATAATATGCTACTGGGCAGCCTCCGTGGCGCAGCGGTTTAACGCCGCCTGCAGCCCAGGGCGTGATCCTGGAGACCGCGGATCGAGTCTCGCGTCGGGCTCCCTGTGTGGAGCCTGCTTCTCCCTCTGCCTGTGTCTCTGCCTGTCTCTCTCTCTCTCTCTCTGAATGAATGAATAAATAAATAAATCTTTTTAAAAAATAAATAATAGGGATCCCTGGGTGGCGCAGCGGTTTGGCGCCTGCCTTTGGCCCAGGGCGCAATCCTGGAGACCCGGGATCGAATCCCACGTCGGGCTCCCGGTGCATGGAGCCTGCTTCTCCCTCTGCCTGTGTCTCTGCCTCTCTCTCTCTCTCTCTCTCTCTCTCTCTCTGTGACTATCATAAATAAATAAAAAAAAATAATATGCTACTAAACAATGAATCAATCAGGAAATCAGAGAAGAAATAAAAAAAATACACAGAAACAAATAAAAATGAGAACACAATTGCTCAAAACCTTTGGGATGCACCAAAAATGGTCCTAAGAGGGAATTATTATACACAATACAGGCCTATGTCAAGAAGCCATAAAAATCTCAAATACACAACCTAATTTTATACCTTTACTAAAGGAGCTGAAAAAGAAAGATAAACAAAAGCAAAAGCCAGTAGAAGGAAGGAAATAATGAATATTAGAGCAGAAATAAATGATACAGAATGGACAACAACAAAACCACCATAGAACAGATCAATGAAACCAGGAGCTGGTTCTTTGAAGAAATTAAAAAAAATTGATAAATTCCTAGCCATGCTTATGAAAAAGAAGAAAGAAAAGGCCCAAATAAATGAAATCACAAAAAAGAGAGTATAAATAACAACAAATACCACAGAAATACAAACAATTATGAGAACATTATGAAAAACTATATGCTAGCAATTTGGATGACCTAGAAGAAATAGATAAGTTCCCAGAAAGATATAAACTGCCAAAACTGAAATAGGAAAAAATATAAAACTTGAACAAACAAGCAAAAAAGTTGAATACCTAATCAAAAAACACCCAATAAACAAAAATCCAGGACCAGATGGTTTCATAGGCAAATTCTGCCAAACATTTAAAGAAGCATTAATATCTATTCTTCTCAAACTGTTACAAAAAAATAGAAAAGGAAAGAAAACTTCCAAATTTATTCATTGAGGCCAGCATTCCCCTGAGACCAAAACCAGATAAAGACTTTGCTAAGAAAGAGCACTAAAGGCCAATATCCCTGATGAATATGAAAGCAAAAGTTCTCAACAAAATACTAGAAAACAGAATCAACAATACATTAAAAATTTCATTCTCCACGATCAAGTGAGATTTATTCCTGGGTTGCAAGGGCAGTTCAATATTTGCAAGTGAGTCAACCTGATCATCACATTGATGAAACAAAGGATAAGAACCATATGATCCTTTCAATAGGTGCAGAAAAAGCATTTGACTAAGTACAACATTCATTCATGATAAAAACCCTCAAGAAAGTAGGTTTAGAGGGAATATACCTCAATATAATAAAAGCCATCTATGTAAAACCCACAGTGAACATCACTCTCAATGGAAAAAAACTGAGAGCTTTCCTCTGTCAGGAGCAAGACTACTTCTACTTTCACCACTATTATTTCACATATTACTGGAAGTCCTACTTCAGCAATCAGACAACAAAAAGAAATAAAAGGCATCTGAATTGGCAAGGAAAAAGTCAAACTGTTGCTATTCGCAGATGACATGATACTTCCTATAGAAAACCTGAAAGACTATACCAAAAAACTACTAGAACTGGGCAGCCCTGGTGGCTCAGTGGTTTAGCGCCACCTTCAGCCCAGGGCCTGATCCTGGAGACCCGGGATCGAGTCCCACGTCGGGCCCCCAGCATGGAGCCTGCTTCTCCCTCTGCCTGTGTCTCTGTGTCTCTGTCTCTCTCTGTCATGAATAAATGAATAAAGTCTTAAAAAAAACCTACTAGAACTGATAAATGAATTCAATAAAGTTCCAGGATAAAAAAATCAATGTACAAAAATCTGTTGCATTTCTCCACACCAATAAGAAAGCAGTAGAAAGAGAAATTAAGAAATAAATCCCATTTAAGTTATATTACAAAGAGGTAGTGATGAAAACAGTATGGCACTGGCACAAAAATAAATATATAGAACAACGGAACAGAATAGAACACCCAGGAATGAACCCACAAATATATAGTCAATTAATTTCAAAAAGAAGGAAAGAATGTTCAATGAGAAAAAGTCTCTTTAACGAATGGTGTTGGAAAAAAAATGGTGTTGGGAAAACTGGACAGCAACATGCAAAAGAAGGAAACTGAACCACTTTCTTACAACAAACACCTAAATAAATGAAAAATGACAAAATGAACCCATAAAAGATTCTAGTGAAGAAGACAGGCAATCACCTCTTTGACATTGTCCATAGTAACTTCCTTCTAGATATGTCTCCCGAGGCAAAGGAAACAAAAGAAAAATAATCTATTGGGACTATACCAAAATAAAAATAAAATAAAATAAAATAAAATAAAATAAAATAAAAGCTTCTGCACAGTGTAGGCAACCAAAAGGCAACCTGCAGAATGAGAGAAGATTTTTGCAAATGACATATCTAAAAAGTGCTAGTATCCAAAATTTGTAAAGAATTTAGAAAACTCAACATCCCCAAACTATCCAATTTAAAAGTGAGTAAAATAATAATCCAACTTAAAATAATCCATTTAAAAATGAGTAGGATATATGAATAGACATTTCCCCAAAGAAAATATACAGACAGCCAACAGACAGTTAACAGTTAAAAAGGTACTCAACATTATTCATCATCAAGGAATTACAAATCAAAACTATGATGATATATCACCTCACACCTGTCAGAATGGCTAAAATCAACAATACATGCAACAACATGTGTTGGCAAGGATGTGGAAAGGAGAACACTTTTGTACTGTTGGTGGGGACATAAACTGGTGCAGCTCCTCTGGAAAACAGTATGGAAGTTCCTCAGAAATTTAAAAATAGAACTACCCTATGGTCCAGCACTAGTACTACCAAATGTTTACCCAAAGAATACAAAAATATTAATTCAAAGGGATACATTATATATAAATATATATAAATATATATAATATTAAGTCATTGAAAAGAATGAAATCTTGCCATTTTCAAGGACACGGATGGAGCAAGAGAGTATTATGCAAAGAGAAATAAGTCAGAGAAAGAAATTTATCATATGATTTCACTCACATGCAGCATTTAAGAAACAAAACAAATGAACAAAGGAAAAAAAAAGAGAGAGAGAGGCAAACCAAGAAACAGATTCTTAACTATAAAGGATGTTGGCTACCAGAGGGCAGGTGGGTGGGGTGATGGGTGAAATAGGTTGATGGAGATTAAGGAGTGCCTTGCTGTGATGAGCACCTGCTGTTGTAGGGAAGTGTTGAATCAGTATATGTTATACCTGAAACTAATATTACACTGTATGTTAACTAACTGGAATTTAAATAAACACCCATCCTGGGAGGTTCCAGAAGACCTATCTTTCACCAGTACTTTGAAAAATAAATTTTCAAGGGGAGCTCCAGCTAAAAAAAGAAAATGTGGTATATATATATACACACACACACACATAGAGGAATACTATTCGGCCATAAAAAAGGAAATCTTGCATACACAACAGCATGGATGGATTTACAGGGCATTACGCTCAATGAAATAAGTCAGAGAAAGACAATGTGTGATCTCACTTATATGAGGAATCTGGACAAGCAAAATACTGAACTCTTGGATACAGAGAACATACTGTGGTTGGCAGAGTTAGGGAGGGGAGAGGGTAAAATGGGTAAAAATGATTAAAAAGCACAAACCTCTAGGTATAAAATAAAAAAGTCATGAGGATATAATATACAGAATGGTGACTACAGTTAATTATATTATGTGGTAGGGTCCCTGGGTGGCTCAGTTGGTTCAGTGTTGTACTCTTGATCTCAGCTCAGGTCATGACCTCAGGGTTGTGAGATTGAGCCCTGTGTTGGGCTACATGCTGGGTGTGGAGCCTGCTTAAGATTCTCCCCCCGCCCTTCACTTTCTCTCTCCAAAATAAAAAAATAAAAAAATAAAAAAATAAAAAAAAAATAAATAAAATGATGCTCTATGGTATATTTGAAAGAACTAAGAAAGTAGGTCTTAACAGTTTTCATCACAAGGAAAAAAAATTACCACTCTGTATGCTGATCAATGTTAACTATACATATTATGGTGATCATTTCAAAAATGTTTACAAATATCAAATCATTATATGGTATACTTAAAACCAATACCATGTTGCATATTAATTATATCTAAGTTAAAAAAACACTTGAGCCATAAATTCCAGACTATTATTTAAGCTGAAAGACATAATAATTGAAGAAAAGAAAAACACTTACCAATTGGTTCAGCAAATCCTGATTGAGAAAATTATTGTCAGTTTTAATTATAATGTCATTTATTATCAGATTAACAAACAATTATTCTATGGCTATTTGGACTATGTTTGAGATTATAGCCATAGATACATAGTTGGTAAATATATTTTCAGAAATTATTTTCTTTTCCTTTGTTTTATATTCTTAGAAATTCCCAAAATGGAGTTTTGGGCTAAAATACATTCATAATCAATTATTTTTGGAAACTTGTTACTTATCTTTATATTTATTTATTTATTTATTTATTTATTTTTTATAATAAATTTATTTTTATTGGTGTTCAATTTTGTTACTTATCTTTAAATCTAGAAGTAACTAAATATAGAAATGTACACAAAAAAACTTTTTTTTTTCTATAGCATCTTCAATTTGTTTATGCTCATGGAATACACATTAAGAAATATATCATAGTAGTTAAAACTGGAATTCATTTAATGACTTTTGAGACTTATACATTCTCTGAATGTTAAGTTTGACTTTTGGATTAATTAACTGTACATGTTCTTCTACCATTTGCCAATAGAAAAGCTGCTGACCTATAAAAAATGTCACAAACATTTTTGGTAGGTCAAACTTGCAATAATAATATTTACTGTATCATTTCTACATAGTTGATGTTGTTGGTGTCCTTGTTGTTTTCTAAGGGAAGACCTGGATGGTTGGGGGTAGGGTCTCCTTACTCTGATAGAAGAACAAAGCAAATGATCTTTCTGGAGCTTATCAAACTCTTATGTTATTGCCTTTTGCAATCAGTTTATACCATTTTTGAACCAATCAAGGAGTTATACCTCTTAATCTCCTTTCTTATTACACTTCTATTAACTTTTCCCATCTCTTTGCTTATGCTTATGAATATCACATTGGATTCAGATTAAAGACTGGTTTGATAATGGTATTTTGGTTAGTGAGTATAATGTATTAATTTTTGATTCTTAATCTTTCATCAATTATTTATCTGTATCACAAAGAGAGAAATTGTAGAGATATATTAGCATTGAGGTTTTAGACCACTAACACTATGATAGCAAAACTAGCTTACATTCTATGGATTTTAGGATTTCAAAAGGAACTTACTAATAGATGATGTAGGTTCTTTAAAACAGAAGGAAAAATAAGACATGAGTAATGTGAAGTATATAAAAATATATCCAATAAAGAAACTTCTCTAGGTTTTGAGTTAGAACAAAATAGTCACTTATGCAATTTTCAGAAGGTGCCTCCAAAAAGAAAAGTCAAGGGAATATCAGTACAGTTGAAACTATTTGTGTTTAATGAAAGATCACTTTAATACATGATTAATCCTGGATATTTTAATGTTTGGCTTGAAGGACCTCTATTGAGACAGGTTATTCTTTGTGTACTATATCTTTCTTATCCAGGGCAAAGAGATTTTCAAATCTTTTAGGAAGGTGGTATGATATTACAGTAGTATCTATCACTCTACTTTTCTTTCAAAACTCAACTCTTGTCTTCTTTACAGTTTCCTTCTACATTTTGTTTTGAAAAGGATTTTTATTTATTTTGTGATAGTCCTATAATAAATGCTTTTAAGCTTTCCTCCAAATTGTCAGTAATCTCTAAAAAAAGGCTCACTAATATGAGGGGAACACAGAAAGCGAAATAATAACATTGAGATTTGCAAAGTTGATTATGGCTATGGCTGGACTTGTTTATCAAAAGATCTTTATACACATATTTTTCCAGATAGTATTCACAGAAAAGTAACTTACTGGAAATGTTCTGAACAGTTCCTGAAAAGCAAAAATAAATAAAGAATTATTTGACCCACAATCATAGGCCTACCCAAAATATTTCTTTGTGTTATTTTAAAATCTACTTTCCAAGGTATCTACGATGACCTTTGATTTTGGAAGTTCTAGCAGAAACATAGGTCTATGGATTATTCTTGCATTCACCTCCTCCTCAATTGTCTATCCCTTTACTGACATTTAGTGTACTGTGTATAAAGTTTATACATCTCTTTAGTTCTTTCTTCATTCCCCATTCCTTTAATTCAATGACTGATTTCCTCCTTGATCAACTGCATTTCATTTAAAATGTTGGTATTTTTTTCTGTCTAGTATGGACATTTACTTATTTTTTAAAAGATTTTATTTATTTATTTGAGAGAGAGAGCAGAGAGCACAAGTGGGGAGGAGGAGAGAAGGGCAGAGAGAAAGGGAGAAGCAGACTCCCTACTGAGCAGGAAACCCAACACAGAACTTGATCCCAGGACTCCGAAATCATGACTTGATCTGAAGGCAGATGCTTAACTTACTGAGCCACCCAGGCACCCCAAGGACATTTGCTTTTTTTTTAAGTAGACAAATCAGAGTTCTTGATATAACAATACATTTCTCCATTTATTCTTTCTATAAATCAATTGGCTTCTATTAAAAGTTAATCACTGATAACTCTAAATTAGCTTTTGATCTTCTGAAAATGATGCAAAACTTACCTCTGGTTGCTGAATATCTGCCTAGAATAAAACATAAGCAAGTGAGTGTGGTGTAGTTTGCTAACATGCTTGATAAGAAATTTGTTCAGGCTTAAATTATCTTCAAGCACTAAATAATATCATGTCATTTATGCTGATTAATTTACTACATGCCCAGTACTTATATAAGAGCATTATGTGATTGAAATTATTTAATCTTGGGATCCCTGGGTGGCGCAGCGGTTTGGCGCCTGCCTTTGGCCCAGGGCGCGATCCTGGAGACCCAGGATCGAATCCCACATCGGGCTCCCGGTGCATGGAGCCTGCTTCTCCCTCTGCCTGTGTCTCTGCCTCTCTCTCTCTCTCTGTGACTATCATAAATAAAAATAATAATAAATAAAAAAGAAATTATTTAATCTTCAGCAGCCCTATGATGAAGGTTATGTGCATAGAAATTACCCACGATCACACAGCTAATAATTAGTGCAACCAGGAGCTGTCCCCAACAATCCAGGATCTAGTCCTGCTTTGAAAAACTGTTTTTTGGTCAATTTAACACCATTATGTTTGAGTCTTTAGATGTTCTTCCCTCACCCCTTAATGTTTTTTTTTTTAATTTTTTAAAAATTTATTTATTCAGAGAGAGAGAGAGAGAGACAGAGACAGAGACAGAGACACAGGCAGAGGGAGAAGCAGGCTTCATGCAGAGAGCCGGACACCGGACTTGATCCCACGTCTCCAGGATCACACCCCAGGCTGCAGGCTGCGCTAAACCGCTGCGCCACCGGGGCCGCCCACCCCTTAATGTTATAGTCCAATTTCCCTTGTTTTCTTTAGTGGTAAACCTGAAACTGGAATCTAGGTTTGTTGTACTCTAGAGTCTTCATGTAATTAAATCTCTTGATCTCTTGCTTTTTTTTTTTTTTTTGACAGTAGATTCCTACAAACGGAATTAGCCATCTTAATAAATTATTACATCAATGTAGTAAGTACTTTAATAGAATTGTGGGTAAGTACTTTAGGAACACAGAGAAGTTCCTTCTTCTCAACTTGTCTGAAAGAGTTGATATACTTGGGGAATTGTTTTTCATTTCTTTTTTCCCCCCACATTTTGGCAATTTTTAAGCCATTCTCATATGGAAGAGAGCCTGGTTATAATGGAAGGATGTTTCTTTAACAGAGGACAGGGAGGGGATACAGCATGGTACAATGGGAAGAGCATTGGTAGATGCATTAAAGGAAAAAAACAAGGTAAAAGTAATGAAAGAAATTGTAGAAGAATATTTTCATGAAGTTGAGGTTGGGTAAAAACCAAACCACAATGTGAAAAAATTGATATATTTGATTGAATCAAGTTTTAGAGCTTTTGTTCAATAGAACACATAATAAATGGATTTCAGAGATAATGACAGACTAGGAGAAGATATTTGCAATATTTAAAATCTGGAAAACAATTGAGATGTATGAGTGGCACCTGAAAACCAATGGAAAAAAGACAAAAAATCCAATAGAAAAGTGGTAAGTGACATGAATTAAAGCTCACAGAAAGGAAAACTGAATGATTAACAATTATGTGATGAAGTGCTAATGCCCATTGGGACTAGAAATGAAATGTATAAATTAAAGCCACATTGATATACCCTTCCTTCATCTGAATGGCGAAGTTTGCAAGTGGTATGGTAGATATTGGTAGAAATGTGGGTTGACAGTCATGGATGGCAGGTGGGAATAGAAATTGTATAATGATTGTGGAAATTATCTGGCATATGCTCTATGAGCTAGAAATCCCTCTCCTTGATATAGATCTCTAGGAATTCAAACTCAAGTCCAGAAGGGATCACTTATCACAATGTCCAATTACAGTGTCTTTGTGACATTAGTGCATTGGATATTATGATGTGTCTACCATCAGGGGAATGGAATTGTAGGAGAGGCATTTTCTGCAATACTTTACAGAATTAGAAGCAACATGTGGGATGTATATATAGCAATATGGACAGATCTTTAGAGGTATTAAATGCAAAAAAGGAAAAGAATAAGATGTAGTTGATGAAATTAAACACACACAAATCAATGTTACAGGTTATTTAGGGTTATAAGAATAGTTAAGGACAAAAGTTGGTTACAGAGCAGTTGCACATCCTTGTGAAAGGGATGGAACTGCAGGCTGTGGATGAAAGGGGAAAGTTAAAAAAGCAGAAAAATGTGAATTTAAAACAATGATTATAAGGACACTAGCTAGGCTTGAAAAAAAGTATAAAAGACACTAGAGAGAGCATCTGGTGGCTCAATGAGCATCTGCCTTTGGCTCAGGTCATGATCCCAGAGTCCTGAGATCGAGTCCCACATCGGGCTGCCCACAGGGAGCCTGCTTCTCCCTCTGCCTATGTCTCTGCCTCTCTCTCTGTGTCTCTCATGAATAAATAAATAAAGTCCTTTTTTTAAAAAAAGAAGACACTAGAGAATCCCTTAATAGAGAGATAAAATAACCCATCTAGAATAGCTGAAATTAAAAACGCTATAACCAAGATACAGTCCCAAGTGGAGGCTATAAAAATGAGGATGAATGAAGGAGAAGAAAAAAAGTATGGAAAATAATGAAGCTGAAAGAAAGAGGGAAAGAAAACTATTAGGCCATGAAGGTAAACTTAGAAAATTCAGTGATTCTATAAGTAAAATAATATCGATATCACAGGAGTACCAGATGAAGAGCAGGAAAAAAGGGCAGAAGGTATATTTGAACAAGTTATATTTGAGAACTTCCCTAATCTGTGGAAAGAAACAGGAATTTAAGTCCAGGAGGCATAGAGAACTCCCTCAAAATCAACAAAAATGGGCCAACATCAGGATGTATCATAGAGAAACATGAAAATTACAAAGATAAAGAAAGAATTCCAAAAGCAGGTTGGGAGGGTAGACACTTAAGGCTGGCCTCTTATGTGGAAGGTATGACCACAGAGACCTGGAAGGTTAGAAAGGACTGGTAGGATATATTCAGTGTGCTAAATGGAAAAATTATGGATTCAAGAATACTTCATCAACAAAGATGTCATTAAGAAGAGAGGAAGAGAGAAAGTGTTTCCAAGACAAACAAAAACTAAAGGAATGAGTGAACACTAAACCAGCCCTACAAGAAATATTAAAGGGGATACTCGAGCAAAGAGAGAGTTGAAATGTAACAAAGACCAGACAGAGACAATATACAGAAAATGTGACTTTACAGGTAATGCAGTGGCGCTTATCCATATCTTTTACTAGTTACTCTCAGTGTAAATGGATGAAATGCTCCAATCAAGACAGAGGGTATCAGAATGGATTAAACCATTTTTTTAAAATTTTTATTTATGATAGTCACAGAGAGAGAGAGAGAGGCAGAGACACAGGCAGAGGGAGAAGCAGGCTCCATGCACCGGGAGCCCGATGTGGGATTCGATCCCGGGTCTCCAGGATTGCGCCCTGGGCCAAAGGCAGGCGCCAAACCGCTGCGCCACCCAGGGATCCCCAGAATGGATTAAAATAAAACACAAGACCCATTGATATGCTGCTTACAAGAGACTCATTTTAGACCCAAGATAATTCCAGATTGAAAGTGAGGGAGTGGAGAAGAATTTACCATGCTAATGGACATCATAAGAAAGCTGGAGTAGCAATCCTTATATCAGACAAACTAGATTTTAGACAAAAAACTGTAATAAGAGATGAAGAAGGACATTATATCATAATAAAGGGGTCTATCCAACAAGAAGATCTAACAGTTATAAATACTTATGCCCCTAATTTGGCAGCAGCCAATTATATAAATCAATTAATAACAAACTTAAGAAACTCATTGATAATAACACAACAATAGTAGGGATGTTAACACCCCACTCACAGCAATAGACATATCATCTAAGCAGAAGAAGGAAACAAGGGCTTTGAATGACACACTGGACCAGACTGCCTTAAAAGATATATTCAGAGAATTTTATCCTAAAGCAGCAGAATATTCCTTTTGAGTGCACTTGGAACATTCTCCAGAATAGATCACATATGTCACAAATTAGTACTCAACTGGTACAAAAATACTGAGATCATACCATACACATTTTCAGACTGTAATGCTTTAAAGCTTGAAGTCAATCACAAGAGAAAATTTGGAAGGACATGGAGGTTACAGAATACACGGCAGTCAAAGAATAACTTACCAAAGAATGAAGAGGTCAACCAGGAAATTAAAGAAGAATTTAAAAAAATACATGGAAACAAATGAAAATTAAAACATGACAGTTCAGAACTTTTGGGATGCAGCAAAGGCAGTCCTAACAGAGAAGAACATAGCATTGCAGGCCTTCTTCAAGAAACGAGAAAAGTCTCAAATACACAACCTTAGCTTACACCTAAAGGAACTGGAAAGAGAACAGCAAATAAAGCCTAAACCCACAAGGAGAAAGTAAATAATAAATATTAGAGCAGGAGTCAATGATACAGAAATGAAAAACAACAACAACAACAAACAGTAGAACAGATCAACAAAACTAGGAGCTAGTCCTTTGAAAGAATTAACAGATTAATAAACCCCTAGTCAGGCTTATGATAAAGAAAACAGAAAGGACACAAATATATAAAATCATGAATGAAAGAGGAGAGATCACAATCAATACCAAAGAAATACAAAAAATTATAAGAGAATATTGTGAGATTGAACTCCAATAAAAAAAGAAAAAAAAAGAAAAGAAAGAATATTGTGAGAAATTATATGCTAACAAATTAGGCAATCTGGAAGAAATAGATGCATTCCTAGAAACTTGTAAACTAAACTGAAACATAAAGAAATAGAAAATCTGAACAAACCCATAAACAGCAAAGAAATTGAAGCAGTAATAAAAAATCTACCGACAAATAGGAGTCCAGGGCTGGATGGCATCCCAGCAGAATTCTACCAAACATTTAAAGAAAAATTAACATCTACTTTTTGAAAACTGTTCCAAAAAATAGAAATGGAATGAAAACTTCCAAACTCATTCTATGAAGCCAGCATCACCTTGATTCACAGTTCACTAAAAAGGAGAATTACAGACCAATATCCTTTATGAACATGGATGTAAAAATTCTCACCAAGAGTGAGCTAATACAATATAACAGATTATTCAACATTGTCATGTGGGATTTATTCCTGGGCTGCGAACGTGGTTCAAAATCCATTTCTTGACTGAATTATTCATTTTTTGGATGTTGAATTTGCTAAGTTCTTTGTAGATTTTGGATACTAACCCTTTCTCTGATAAGATATTTGCAAATATCTTCCCCCATTCTGTAGGTTGCCTTTTAGTTTGTTGATTTTTTTCCTTTGCTGTGCAGAAGCTTTTTATCTTGATGACCCACTGCATTTATTCCCATTTTTCTTTCTTGTCAGGATCACTTTTAACATTCTTTGGGTTTTATATCTGTTTTTCTTTTCTTTTCTTTTCTTTCTTTCTTTCTTTTTTTTTTTTTTAAAGATTCTATTTATTTGAGAGAGAGTGAGAAAGAAAACACAGAGGGAGAGGCAGAAGGACAAGTAGCCTCCCTGCTGATTGCAGAGCCCAATGTGTGGCTTAATCCTAGGACCCTGAGATCATGACCTGAGCCAAGTCAGATACATAACTGAGCCACTCCGCTGCCCTACATCTGCTTTTCTTTCTTTTTTTTTTTTTTTAATTTTTAAAAAAATTTTTATTTATTTTTGATCGTCACAGAGAGAGAGGCAGAGACATAGGCAGAGGGAGAAGCAGGCTCCATGCACCGGGAGCCCGACGTGGGATTCGATCCCAGGTCTCCAGGACCGCTCCCTGGGCCAAAGGCAGGCGCCAAACCGCTGTGCCACCCAGGGATCCCTACATCTGCTTTTCTAAATAACATGTTTATAGAGCTTCTTTTTGACTTCCATCTTAATTTTTCACTTCTTACCAGGCTTGAAAAATTTTAAAAAATATTTTATGTATTTATTCATGAGAGACACACACACACAGAGAGGCAGAGACACAGGCAGAGGGAGAAGCAGGCTCCATGCAGGGAGCCGGATGTGGGACTCGATCGCAGGACTCCGAGATCACGCCCTGAGCCAAAGGCAGACACTCAACCGCTGAGCCACCCAGGCGTCCCCCAGGCGTGAAATTTAAAAAAAACCTATTAACTGCGGTATAGTTAACATAGAGTGTTGTATTAGTTTCAGGTGTAGAATATAGTGATTCAACAATTCTCTACAATACTCAGTGGTTATCACAATAAATGTACTTTTAATGTACTCCCCTTCTATTTCACCCATCCCTTTACTCATCTTCCTTCTGGTAACCATCAGTTTGTCTTCTATGGTTAAGAGTTTGTTTCTTGATTTGTCTTTTTTTTCTTTGTTCATTTGTTTCTTAAATTCCACATATGAGTGAAATCATATGGTATTTGCCTTTCTCTGACTTTCTTCATTTAGCATTATAGTCTCTAGATCCATCCGTGTTGTTGCAATGGCAAGAGTTCATTCTTTTTTATGGCGGAGTAATAGTCATTGTATCTATATACCATATCTTCTTTATCCATTTATCTATTGATAGACACTTCTTCCATAATTAGGCTATTGTAAATAATGCTGCCCTAAGCATAGGGGTGCATATATCTTTTTGAATTTGAATTAGTGTTTTTGTATTCTTTTCTTACCAAGCTTTTTTATCTCACTGTCTCCCCCTTCTCTCATCATAAGCATTCCTTCCTCTGATCCTCCCAGTATAATTTGTTCCAATTTTTATGGAAATTAATTCATTCAGTGATATGTTGTTAAACCCAACTTGCCTCCACAGCTAAGGCATATGCTGTGCTGTGGTTATATTGTGCTTAATGTACAATTCTTTGTATTTCCTGTACTTAATATTTTCCTTTTTTTTTCTAAACAGATTGCTTAGCTGGTCCTTTAGATTTTATGCCATTTTAGGGCCTTGGTTACCACTTTCTGTGCTCTGAGGAGTGCATGAAATGAGTGTAATTGAACTGTTACCTCCTCCTGAAGTTCTCTTTAATAATTTTCTCACAGGTGGTTTTGCAATTAGAGAGAATAAAAGCCTGAGTGAAGCAAAAGAAGCCTTTCACATCAGTAGGAGACTAAAGTACAACAGAGATGAAAGTTGAAAAAGGAACTGAGTAATGGATCATGGGGTCTTAACTACTGTGCAAACATAAATAAAGGCCCACGTGTGGTTTGCTTGAAGGGAGATTATTCTATTCTTCTCAAGAATTCTTTTCAGGGTAATTTTTAAAACCAGAAATAATAATTGGAGCAAAATAATTTTTAAACAACTAGGAGACCAATTTAGATATGGGAAACAGAAAAGGAACTTGTTTATGAGTAGTTCTTTAGTTTTAACTGAAATACAAATACAAATAAGAGAAATAAATGTCATTCTATGGAGAGGAGAATACAAGTCTCTTAATAGTATGTTTTCAGCAAAATGCAAAATTTACATTAATATTTAAAATTGATTTTTTATAATAAATGTGTTTGTATATATTCTAAAAATTAAAAGTTTTATTGGCTTATTATGAAATTAGCCTCTTGGCTTACTCCTTTCTCCTTTAAACCCCCAATTCCCTCCCTTTAGAGACAAACACTTCCAAATCTTTTAGATGTTTTGGTTTTTTGGTGTCATTTTTGTTTTGTTTTGTTTTTTTTTTTACTTAAAATTCTTTTTTTTTTTTTTTTTTTTAAATTTATTTATGATAGTCACAGAGAGAGAGAGAGGCAGAGACACAGGCAGAGGGAGAAGCAGGCTCCATGAACCGGGAGCCCGATGTGGGATTCGATCTCGGGTTTCCAGGATCGCGCCCTGGGCCAAAGGCACCACCTCCGCGCCACCTCCGCGCCACCCAGGGATCCCTACTTAAAATTCTTAAAATGTTATTTTTCCAAATTACATACTATTTATTGATTTACTATTATGCATGATGTGGCTTTAACCTTACTCTGCTTTCTCCTCTCTTTTTCTTCTGGTGTTATCTAGTCACAAATTTTGGTTAACTCAATAGTCAGTGTTAGTGTTATTTTATCTATGTGAATACTCTTCACTCTTCAGCCAAAAGTATATTTTGATCACGTTGTCTTTATTTTTTAGTAATTTTTAAAAATTTGGTGAAGTTAATCTCTGCCTCTCTCTGTTTCTCTCTCTCTCTCTCTCTTTTACTGTACTTGGTTTATCTGTGTGAACTTATTCCCCATGTTATCCTTCTACTTTAATTTTAGTGGTATTTTAGGGGAGATGAGAGGAAAATACATATGATTAGACTGCTAAGTTAAACCTGAATACCATTTTAATGCTTTTTCAGTTCTGTGACTGAAGTTGATAATAATCAGAGTTCAAAATTCAAATGTACAAGTCTATAGAATATCACAGTAAGGAATATTTGGGTAGGTTCTAAACTAAACTATAAACAAATAAACACAATATTGTGATTTTCCCAAGCATAGAATGTAGTTTTCTCTAATGATAATTTATGGTAAAAATTATGAAGTACAGTATAAAATTCACCTGATTTCAAAATTATTTAACTTTTATTTCTGTGATAGTGACAAATGTAAAAGGTTGTATTCAGTTAACTTTACAGACCTAGAGCAACAACAACAAAATCCAATTTTTCCCCATTCGTCTATAAGTTTAATTCTGTGTGGGCAAAGAGAAGCACTTTAATTTTTTTAAAATGTGTTTTGCAGCATATATCTCATATAATTCTATCTTTAATAAATTTTTTGTATTAAAGTATAAATACAGGGAAAATAGTACCCCAATCAGAAGTATGTCCATCAATGAAGTATTCCAATGTGAACATACCCATTTAACCTCCACCCATATTTAGAAATAAAACATTAACAGTAACTCAACTCTTCTTGGGCACCTTCAAATCAATGACTCCACTCTCCTTTCCCTAAAAGTAATAATTAGTCTGACTTCTAAAACCCCAAGTCTTGAACTTTATACGAATGCAATTTTGGAGCGTCTTTTCCCCTTAGTTCTAGCATCTTTCATTTGACATTAGGTTAATGAGATTCCCCTGTTATTTCTTTTTAGTACAGTTTATTTTCATCGTGTATAGCATTCCACTCTATGAATATACTGTGAATCCTTTATCCCTTCTACTGTTGATGGACATATGGGTTATTTTTAGTACTTGACTATTATGAGTAATGCTGCTTTGATCATTTTTGCCCATTTATCTTGGTATGCAATGTGTTTACCTACAAACCTTGGGTAAATCTAGGAATAAAATTTCCTGGTCATAGAGTGGTTTAACTTTAGTATATAATATCAAACTTTCTATTTCAAAATAAATACACCAATTTATACTTCCATTAGTAGTAGTTTCTACTGTTCCCCATTCTCACCAACATTTGGAATTGTTAATATTTTTTATTTTAACTATCCTTAAAAGTAAGGTATTTCATCACGATCAATATTTGTATTCCCCTGATGGCTAAGCTGCTAAGCACCTCTCCATTTTCTATTCTTTCTTTAATTTTTTTTTAAGCCCAATTCGATTTCCCTTTTTGTAAAGTACATTTTCAACAACTCTTTTGGTGGTTTTTCTATTGAGTTATTTATCTTTTTCATACTGATTTATAGGATCCTGTGTGTTGTGGATAAGGCTCTTTTTTGGGTGTATGAGATACATGTTTTCTCCAAAACTGTGTCTTGCCCTTTCACTGTGGAAATGTTGTTTTGTTTTGTTTTGTTTTGTTTTGTTTTTTTGATGAACAACGTTCTTAATTTTAATGTATACCAACATTACTTTTTAGGGTTACTGCTTCTTGTCTCCTACTCAAGAGAACTTTTTCTTTAAGGTTTTATTCATTTATTCATGATAGACACAAAGAGAGAGGCAGAGCCATAGGCAGAGGGAGAAGCAGGCTCCCTGCAGGGAACTTGATGCGGGACTTGATCTCAGGACCCTAGAATCACAACCTGAGCCAAAGGCAGATGCTCAACCACTGAGCCACCCAGATGCCCCCCTGCTCAAGAAATCTTTACCTAACTAAGGTCACCAAGATATTCTCCTATGTAATCCTTCTGTAAGTATTTTTGTTTCACTTTTCACATTTAGAGCTAAAACTGGCTAGAATTGATTTTGTGTACAATTTTACTTACAGAGTGAGTGATCATCTTAGTTTGCCTGGCACTCAGAGGAATTCCTAGGATGTAGAAGTTTCAGTGCTAAAACTAGAAAAGTTCTGAGCAAATGAGATTATATTAATTAGGGGTCAAGTTTTATTTTCCATATCGTTATTAAATCGATCCAATACTATTTATTGAAAAAAAGACTCCTTGCCTCGATACTATGCAGTAACACCTTATTCATAAATAAGTTTCCAGATATTCACAAATTGTTTCTCAATCCCATACTTTGTTCTTTTAAACCATTTGTCTGTTTTCATTCCAATAGTAGTCTGTTTTAATTACAGTGGCTTCATAATGAGACAGTATCTGATACAGTCTAAGTTTTCCTGCTTGTTCTTCTGTAAGAGTGTCTTGTATTCCATGATTCTTTGCTTCCCACTCCCCCTCCTTTTTAATAAGTATGTTTTAGAATCTGTCATTTGTGATCAAAACAAAACTTTGGCTTTTGATTACATTGAATCTACAGCTTAAGTTCTGAAGGATTATCATTTTAACAATACTGAGTTTTCCAATTGATGAATATGACCTATTTATTTGTCTTCTTTAATTTCTCTCTCTTTTTAAAGATTTATTTATTTATTTGATAGAGAGTGAGCAAGCAGGGGGAGGCATAGAGGGAGACAGAAAGGAAAAGAGAATCTCTAGTGGACTCCCTGTTGAGTGCAGAGCCCAAAACAGGCCTCAGTCTCACTACCCTAAGATCATGATCTGAGCTGAAACCAAGAGTCTGCTGCTCCACAACTGAGCCACCCAAGGAGAACCAGTGTTGTAGTTTTCTATGTAGAAAACTTGTACATCTTTTATTAGATTTATTTCTTGGTATTTATTCCTTTGATGCTGCTATACATGGTAATGTTTCTTAAAATTTCATTTTCTAATTTTTCTTTATGTGTATAGTTGTGCATAATAACTGCATTTAGTAACATTGTTAAATTCTCTTAATAATTCTAACAATTTATCTTTGGAGTCTTTTGGATTTTTGTATGCGTAATCATATCATCTGAAAAAAATGAGTTTTTTTCTTTCAAATGGCAATGCCTTTTATTTCATTTAAAAATAAAATCTTATTGAATGGCCCAGACCTCCAGTTCTACTTTATTAGAAGAGATAATACTGGCCATCCTTGTATTTTTCTTTTATTTCTAAGAAGAACTTACATATTTAAAACTTAAAATATGAGATTTCCTGAAATATTTTTAAACAGACTTTTCAGATTTAGGAAGCTCTCTTTCTAGTTTGTTAAAAAGTTTTTTTTTTTTCTCTTAAATCTGTGCTGTATTCGTTTCTATTGCTTCTGTAACTAAATGCCACAAATTTAGTGGTTAAACAACACAGATGTATTATCTTATAGTTCTGGAGGTCTGACTCCAAAATCAGACTGAGTGCACCACAGTTGCAGTGTTGGCATGGCTGTGTTCCTTCTGGAGGCTCAAGGGGAGAATCTGTTTTCTTGTCTTCTTCAGCATCTAGAGGCTGCTGGCATTCTTTGCCTCTTTGCCCCTTCCTTTATGTTCAAAGTGCAACATTCCAACCACTAGATATCTCTCCTCTGACTCTGAGAGGCCAACCTGGATAACTAGGTAGGCCAACCTGGATAACTCAGGCTAATCTTCTCCTCTCAAGATCCCAAACCAAATCACATCTGTAAAGTCCTTTTTGCCATATAAACTACCATATGGATTCCAGGGATCAGGATATGGAAATGTTTGGGGCAAGGGGGAGCATCATTCTATCTAACACAGGTGGTGAATCACATTGACTGATATTTTATATAAAGCAATTTTGGATATTGAAATAAATCTAATTTGGTTGTGACAATGTGACAGAAAATATACTTTGTAATTTTTGCTCTTTGAAAATTGTTAAAGCTTGATCTATGACTTAGAATATGGTCAAATTTTAAAAACATTCTGTTTACATTTGAAAATTATACACCTGCTATTGTGCAATGTAGGATTCTATATTCCTTTATGGTATCGATTTTTATTTATTTATTTATTCATGAGAGACAGACAGAGAGAGAGGGAGAGAGGCAGAAACACAGGCAGAGGGAGAAGCAGGCTCCACACAGGGAGCCCGACGTGGGACTCGATCCCAGGTCTCCAGGATCAGGCCCTGGGCTGAAGGCAGCGCTAAACTGCTGAGCCACCCGGGCTGCCCCTCCTTTATGGTATCAAATTTGTTAATCATTTTAAAGCTTTTATATTCTGTGTGTGCCTGTGTGTACTTACTAACTAGTGACAGTGAAAAATTTAAATCTAAATGATTATAGAGTGCTCTCTTTTCATGCTTTCATAGTTTGTTTTATCTATATTTGAGGCTATGTTATTATATATACAATTGAGCCTTGAACAACCTAGGTTTGAATTGCATGAGTCCACTTATACATAGATTTTTTTCTTTTTGCTTTACTGTTAAAAATATTTAATTTTCTAAAAGATCACACAAAAGCTGGGAAGAGAAAGAAAGAAGGAGGTCAACTAGCCTACATTAAAATCTGAGCTGAAGAAGGACAAAGAGCTACCTAAGGAAACTGATATCTGGAGCAAACTCTAGAGAATGAAATGGCTGCATGCCAGGGGGACCAGCAGCCTGGGTCAGTCACACTGATGAGCACCAGCAGGGTGCAGTGGGCACATCAAAGTTGCTGCACCAATTATTCCTCCTTTTCAGTAAGGGAAAGCAGGAGTTTAGTGTTTAGATATGATCTTGATGGTCTTCGGGCCCTTTCTGGTCTTCTTCCAGTTGCTACCGTTGAATTCCTCAATGACCACGCTCCAGGTGATGCCCTCAATTTCAGCATTGTGGGGTATTGAGAAGCCTCCTGGGTCTGAGTGGTGAGTGGAAAAGCTCTGAACATCCCATCTCTTACACAGAAGGTGTGCTGTGCTTTCTGTGTTGACTGTGTATGTAGTTACTCTCTGGGCTCCCTTCAGAAGCTGGAACAATGAAGTATGTATCTTCTCGAAAATTCTGCAGTTGAGTCAAAGATGTGCAGTTGTGGTGAGGCCACAATTTGAGAGGACTGCTCCATCATGGTGTGCTCTATGGGGCCCTGGTAATGCAATGTGTCCAGCCACAGCTTGGTGGCCCCCTCCCAGGTGAGCTTCTGCATTTCTGGAGCCTGTCCCAGTGCTCTCCCTGGCAGTGGAGGCCCAGCGTGGCTATCAAGGTCTTGGGGACCGCGGTGGAGGATCCCCCTGAACAGTCCCCTCCTGGGGCCCCAGCATGTGCGCCTCTGTGGCCTCCTGCCCACTATGGCTTCCTCTGCTCCCTGGACTGGCTCTGCCTGGGCCGGGCAGGCTGGTTACTGTAGGCGGCCAGGCCAGCAGGGACCCCCCCAGGGTTGCAGTTCTGATCCCAGCCTGCCAGGGCTCTATTCCTGGATTTTTTTCGGGTAGACTGTTGTAAATGTTTTTTTCTTCCTTATGGTTTACTTAATAACGTTTTCTTTTCTCTAGCCTACTGTATTGTAAGAATATAGTATATAATATGTATAATATACAGAATATGTGTTTAATTGTATGATATCGATGAGGCTTCAGGTCAACAGGCTATTAAGTTTTTAGGGAATCAAAAGTTATAGCCAGATGTTCTGCTGCGCAGGGTCTGTGATCGTTTAACGGCACCTGTTACACAAGTTTAGAATTGCTGTATTTATCTGGCCAATTGAACCTACTTGCATTATGTGATCTTAATCGCTAATAATGCTTTTTGCCTTAGATTCCTGCAATAAATATATCGGTAACCATTCTCTTTAGGTTAGAGTTTCTGTGGTGTTTTTTCATCTTTTAATTTTCCAATCTTTTGCTGTCTTCATATTTAAGATTTGTCACTTGTAAGTGTATATATGGGTATTATTTTATATTTTTATTTATCTAGTCAGATTATCCTAGTCTTTTAAATGGAAGCAGTTGATCCATTTGTAATTCAAGGAATTTATGATATAAATGAGTTTAATATCATCTTGCTATGCTTTCCACCCATAGTACCTGTAATACTTCTCTGTCCTTCCCCAGCTCATTTCCCTCCTTCCCTTCCTGGCTAATTCTTCACTTCTTTCTTCTCCTTTTCTTTTATTATGGTGGACTTTTAATTTTTTCATGTTCTGCTTCTTTAGCTTGGTATTTTATATTACTGTAGTATTTTACTAATTCTTTATAGAGAATAAAAATTGTAACCTTGTTTTATCAAAGTTTAATAAAAATAGTATTTTTACTTGCATGTATAAAACAAGTAAACTTTATTTATCCCTGTCTCTACTTTATGTTATTACTCTCATTTATTTTAAATATACACAAATAAACATCAGCATCTAAGTTAAAAACCTTCAGGATGTTATTGTTTTGCAGTCAGTAGTTATTAAGATTATCTATGTATTTATATTTTCAGGTTTGATATTCCTTACAGCATTTTTGAGACTTTCATCTAGGATATTTAGTAGGAATCTTTCAATTAATTTACCTTTTTTTTTTGCCTGAAATTTCTTTTTATTTCACCTTCATATTAACAATATTTTGTTTTTTTATGGAATTGAGCCCAACTCAGGGTTTTATCCCAGGGCCCTGAGGTCATGACCTGAGCTGAAATCAAGAGTTGGCTGCTTAACTGACTGAGCCACCCAGGAGCCCCAACAGTGATTTTTAAATCCGTGGTATTATATCCTTCTGGTATGAAAGGGAAATCCCTTGTTGCAATATTTTTTGTTTCCTATTCTTTCTCTTTTCTTGTTCTGGGATACCAATCACACAGATGTTTGACTTTTTTCTCTGTAACTGGTATTACTCTGATATGCGTTTTTATATTCTGCATCCTTTTGTCTCCATGTTTCATTCTAAATATTTTCCTTTGGCCCAAAATTGATTCTTTGAAAAATGTCTGACGAAGAAATGACTGACAAGAATGATAAAAAGATAGAGAACACACGTTTTCCAATATTAAGAGTAAAGAATAAGACATCTCGATAGCTACTACATGATGATGTGTAACTTTCAATTTTGAACAAGTAAATTCACAACATACACTTCACTTTTCTCACTTTGTATATATCACAGCTTCTGCTAAAAATCATTATTCTGTGTTTACATTATTGTGACCAGATAATACTATTAAAATGCAACCAATTTATCAGTATGGTTTTACTTCATTTCTTTACAAATTTTTAGTATTACCTGGAATTTATATTGCTTTTATTTTTTCATTTGATTTTCTTTGCATTAATCACTAACATATCTCCAGAATTAATAACTGAAATATATAGTCTTTTAGTTTGTTGAAACATATCTGGGCATTTGTCCAGTTTCTTTTCTTTTAGAGACATCTTCCACAAATCCCTTAGTATTTCAACTGGTCTAGTTGATTTTTTTTGCAGAATGGTAGTAATTTTGGGATTTTTATCAATAACAAGCTGGGAAGATGCAATTTGACCTTTGTATTGAATTGCATGTTTTTGCAACCCCGTTTGGATCCTTTGAATTTCTCTTCCTCGGTTTACATCTTTGTTTGCATGGAGTACATTCACATATTTCTTCTTGATAAAGAGGACTTGGGAGATAAAAATTTTATGATCTTGCATTTAGGAAAATAGCATCATTTGATCATCATAGTTGTTTGATAGGATTTTGGGGGATACAGAATTCTCCATTGGAATTATTTCCATTAGGATTAGAAAGCAGTGGTACATTGTTTTCTAATTTCAGCTGTTATTATTCAGAAATCTGATGGTATTCTAAACCCTGAACCCTGGTATTTGTCAACTTCTCTTTCTTTTCTTGTGTTCTGAAAATGCATGATGCATGTGCCTTTTTCCACTTAGTGTGAAGAGCCTTGGTGTAGTCTCAATTTTAACTTTTATGGTATGAAAATCTGAGTGACTGTTCTCTCTTCAGCCCTCCCCAAAATTGTTGCTTTTGATCAAAAACTGATTTATGACTGGTAGTCTTGTTAATGTGGAGTAAATCTTCATGAGTTGTTTTTTTCTTTTCACTTAATTCCTATTTTCTTTGTTTGGTTCAGTTGACTTTCTAGGAATTTTGTTGACAACATTTTCCGACCATTGTACAGAATATTACTATTTAATTCCTTCAAATTTTTAGTATCTTACTGCTCTCTTTTCCTCTAATGTGCTTTTCATACCACCCTGTTAATTCATAATTGTCCTGCACTCCTGTTAAAGAGGAGCACATCTTTTGGTACCATTACTTTGTTTTATTCCCATCTTCTGTGTTTTATTTCATTTGCCTCAATGAAAGTTTTGTTTTATTTTGTTTTGTTATTAAAGACTATTTATTAGGTAACAGATTTTCAGAGGCAAACAATTTTGGATTGTTTTTTTCTCTTGACAACAATGCTGGCTATGAGGATTTTTCAGATATATATGTTAAGAAATCTGCTCCTTATCCACACTGCTCTTTGCCTTAGTAGTCACTTGGAACTAAAGAAAAACATTTTCCCTAAAGGAGTTATCAATCTTGTAGTACTCTCTTTAATGCAATTATATCTGCTGGTGCATTTCTCCAATGAATGGGGACAAACATCTAGATGGAAGAAATATGTAGGGCAAAGTAAGTGAGAAAGACACACTGTTCTTCCAGTGCTTCTTCCTTGTGTTCACCAACCCACTGGAAGCTTGCTATTTATGTATTTTTTAATTAAAAAATTTTTTTTAGTTAAAATCAATTAATTAACAAATAATGTGTTATTAGTTTCAGAGGTAGAGTTTATTTATCAGTTACATATAACACCCAATGCTAATTCCATCAAGTGCTCTCCTTAAACCCAATTACCCCATCCTCCACCCACTTCCTTTCCAGCAACCCTCAATTTGTTTCCTAAAGTTAAATCTCTTATGGTTTGTCTCCCTCTCTGATTTTGTCTTATTTTATTTTCCCTCCCTTCTCCTATGTTCATCTGTTTTGTTCCCTAAATACCATATACGAGTGAAGTCATAAGATATTTGTCTTTCTCTGGCCGACTTATTTCACTTAGCATAATATCTTCTGGTTCCTTCCACATCATTGCAAATGGCAAGATTTCATTCTTTTTGGTGGCTGAGCATGTATATATATACACACATACAACTTCTTCATTCATCCATCGATGGACATCTGGGCTTTTTCCATATTTTGACTATTGTGGACATTTCTACTGTAAACATTGGGGTGCAAGTGCCCTTTTGAATGACTCTGTATCCTTTAGATAAATCTCTAGTAGTGTAATTGCTGGGTCATAGGGTAGCTTTATTTTTAACTTTTGAGGAACCTCCATACTGTTTTCCAGAGTGGCTGCACTAGTTTACATTTCTACCAACAGTGTTAGAGGGTTTCCTTTTCTCCACATGGTACCAACATCTATTGTTTCCTGAGTTGCTCATTTCAGCCATTCTCACTGGTGTGAGGTGGTATCTCATTATGGTTTTGATTTGTATTTCCCTGATGATGAGTAACAATGAACATTTTGCCATGTGTCTGCTGGCTATATTTATGTTATCTGTGGAGAAATGTCTGTTCATGTTTTCTGCCCATTTCTTGATTGAATTATTTGTTTTTTTGGGTATTGAATTTGATAAGTTCTTTATAGATTTTGGATATTAGCCATTTATCTGATAAGATATTTGCAAATATCTTCTCCATTATGTAGGTTGCCTTTAGTTTTGTTGACTGTTTCTGTTCTTTTGCTGTGCAAAAGCTTTTTATATTGATCAAATCCCAGTAGTTATTTTTACTTTTGTTTCTGTTTCCTTTGAAGATGTTTCTAGCAAGTAGTGGCTGTGGCCCAGGTCAAAGAGGTTACTGTCTATGTTTTTCTCTAGGATTTTGGTGGATTCCTATCTCACTTTTAGGTCTTTCATTCTTCTTCATTTTATTTTTTGTATGGTGTAAGAAAGTGGTCCAGTTTCACTCTTCTGCATATGACTATCTGATTTTCCCGACAGTATTTGTGGAAGAGATTATCTTTTTTTTTCCATTGGACATTCTTTCCTGCTTCATCAAAGATTAGATGACCATAGAATTGAGAGTCAATTTCTGGGTTCCCTGTTTTGTTCCATTAATCTGTATGTCTGTCATTGTGCTAGTACCATACTGTCTTGATGATTACAGCTTTGTACAGCTTGAAGTCTGGAATTGTGCTGCCACCAGCTTTGATTTTTTCTTTTTTAACATTCCTTTGGCTATTCTGTTTTTTTTCTGGTTCCAGACAAATTTTAGGATTGTTTGTTCCAGCTTTGTGAAAAATATTGATGGCATTTACATAGGGATTGCATTGAATGTATAGATTGCTTTGGGTAGCATAGACATTTTCACGATATTTGTTCTTCCAAATATGAACATGGAGTGTTTTACCATGAACATGGAGTGTTTTACCATTTCTTTGTGTCTTACCATTTTACCATTTCTTTGTGTCTTACTCAATTTCTTTCATGAGTGTTCTATAGTTTTCAGAGTACAGATCCTTTACTTCTTTGTTTAGGTTTATTCCTAAGTGTCTAACAGTTTTTGGTGCAATTGTAAATGGGATCAATTTATTGATTTCTATTTCTTCTGCCTCATTGTTAGCTTATAGAAATGCAACAGATTTCTGTTCATTGATTTTATATCCTGCTACATTGTTTATTCATGTATGAATTCTAGCAATTTTTGGGTAAAGTCTTTTGGATTTTCAACATAGAGCATCATGTCATCTGTGAAGAATGAAAGTTTGACTTCTTCTCTGCCAACTTGGATGCCTTTTATTTCTTTTTGTTTTCCAATTGCTGAGGCAAGGACTTCCACTACCATATTGAATAGCAGTGGTGAGAGTGGACATCCTCTTGTGGTCCTGATCTTAGGGGAAAAGCTTTCAGTTTTTCCCGATTGAGGATGATCTTCATGGTGAGCCTTTTGTATATGGCTTTTATGATATTGAGGTATGTTCACTCTATCTCTACACAGCAGAGAGTTTTTATAAAGAAAGGACATTGTATTTTGTCAAATGCTTTTTCTGCATCTATTGTGAGGATCTTATGGTTCTTGTCTTGTCTTTTATTGATGTAGTATATTACATTAATTGATTTTTGGATGTTGATCTACCCTTGCAGCCCAGGAATAAATCCCACTTTGTCATGTTGAATAATCCCTTTAACATACAGTTGGATCATATTAGCTCACATCTTGGTGAGAATTTTTACATCATGTTCATAATGGATATTGGTCTATAATTCTCCTTTTTAGTGGGATTTTTGTCTGGTTTTGAGATCAAGGTAATGCTGGCATCAAAGAATGAGTTTGGAAGTTTTCCTTCCATCTATTTTTTGAAATAGTTTCAGAGGAGTTAGGTGTAGCAATTCTTCTTTAAATTCTCCTGGGAAGCTATCTGACCCTGGACTTTTGTTTAGAGATTTTTGATGAATACTTCAATTTTCTCACTAGTTATGGGTCTGTTAATATTTTCTATTCTTTTTTTCAGTTTAGTAGTTTATGTTTCTTGGAATGCATCCATTTCTTCCAGACTGCCTAATTTGTTGACATATAATTTCTCATAATATTCTCTTCTAATTGTATTTCTTTGGTGTTGGTTGTGATCTCTCCTCTTCCATTTATGAATTTTGTATTGGGTCTTTTCTTTTTTTGGTAAGTCTGGCTAAAGGTTTATTGATCTTATTCTTTCAAAGAACCAGCTCTTAGTTTTGTCAATCTCTTCTACTGTTCTTTGATTTCTTTGTCATTGATTTCTGTTCTAATCTTTATTGTTTCTCTTCTCTTTCTGGATTTAGGCTTTATTTGCTGTTCTTCTTTTTCCAGCTCCTTTAGGTGTAAGATTAGGTTGTATGTTTGAGAATTCTTTCTTTCTTTTTTTAAAGATTTTATTTATTTGAGAGAGGGAGAGAGAGAAAGAGAGAGAAAGACAATGAATGAGAGAGCCCAAGCAGAGGGAGCACAAGCAGGGGGAGCAGCAGAGGCAGAGGGAGAAGCAGGATCCTGGGATCATGACTTGAGCCGAAGACAGACATTTAAGCAACTGAGTCACTCAGGCACCCCGAGACTTTTATTGTTAATTGAGGAAGGCTTGTATTGCTATACTATATCCTTCCCTCTTAGGACCACCTTTGTTGCATCCCAAAGGTTCTGAATTGTTGTTTTCATTTTCATTTGTTTCCATGTATTTTTTAAAAGTTTTGTTTAATGTCCTCATTGACCTATTCATTCTTTAGTAGGATATTTTTTAAACCCCATGTGTTTGTGTTCTTTCCAAATTATCTCTTGTGATTAAGTCAAAGTTTCAAGGCATTGTGGTCTGTGGTCTGAAAATATACATAGTATAATCTCAGTCTTTTGGTACTTGTTAAGACCTGATTTGTAAAAAAAAAAAAAAAGAAAGAAAGAAAGGAAAGAAAAAAGAAAAAAGAAAAAAGAAAAAAGACCTGATTTGTGACACAGTATATGATCTATTCTGGAGAATGTTCCATGTGCACTCAAAAATAGTGAGTGTTCTGCTGCTTTAGGATGAAATGCTCTGAGTATATCTGTGAAGTTAATCTGGTCCTTGTTGGTCTTCTTCTTAGATGATCTGTCTGTTGCTGTGAGTGGGGTGTTAACATTCTCTACTATTATTATCATTGTATCTATTATTATCATTGTACTTCTTTAATTTTGTTATTAATTGGTTTATAGAATTTGGCTGTTCCCAAGTTAGTGGCATAAATATTTATAATTGTTTAATCTTCTTGTTTGATAGACCTTTTATTATGATATAGTGTCTTTTTTCATCTGTTACAGTCTTTGGTTTAAAATCTAGTTAGTCTGATATAAGAGTTGCCACTCCAGCTTTCTTGTGATGTCCATTAGCATGATAAATGGCTCTCTACCCCCTCACTTTCAATATAGAAGTGTCTTTGGGTCTAGATTAGACTCCTATAGATAGTAAATGGAGGACTCTTGTTTGTTTGTTTTTTATACAATCTGATATCCTGTGTCTTTTGATTGGAGAATTTAGTTCATTCAGAGTAATTATTGAAAGATATGAATTTAGTGCCATTTTATTACCTATAAAATCACTGTTCCTTTTTTTGTTTAAGTTTTATGTATTTATTCATGAGAGACACAGAGATAGAGGCAGAGACATAGGCAGAGGGAGAAGCAGTCTCCCTGCAGGGGGCCTGATGTGGGGCTCAATCCCTGGACCCCAGGATCACAACCTGAGTCAAAGGCAGATGCTCAACCACTGAGCCACCCAGGTGACCCTAAAGTCACTGTTTCTGCAGATTATTTCTGTTCCTTTCTAGTCTTTTTTACTTTTCAACTTTCTCTTAGCTCAAAGGATTCCCTTTAATACCTCTTGCAGGGCTGGATTAGTGTTCACAATTTTTTTTTAGTTTCTGTTTGTCCCAGAAGCTCTTTATTTCTGCTTCTATTCTGCATAACAGCCTTGCTGGATAAAGTATTCCTGGCTGTATATTTTTCCCATTTAGCACCTTGAGTATATCATGCCAGTCCTTTCTGGCCAGCCAGGTCTCTGTGGACAGGTCTGGTGCCAGAAACATGTTTCTCTACCCTTGAAGGTTAAGGACCTCTCGTTCTGAGTTGCTTTCAGGATTTTCTCTTTATCTCTGAAATTTGCAAGCTTCACTATTGTAGGTCAGGCTTGACCTATTTTTATTGATTTTGATGGGGGTTCTCTGTGCCTCCTGGACTTGAATGCATGTGCTTCCCTGGATTAGGGAAGTTCTCAGCTCTAATTTGTTCAAATAAACCCTTTCCCCTCCGGTGGCCCCTATTATTTAGATATTTTACTTTATGATATTGCTGAATTCTCCAGTTCTCCCTTTGTGAATAAGTAGTTGTTTTTCTTTTTCTCATCTTCGTTCTTTTCCATCATTTTATCTTTTATATCACGAACTCTCCCTTTTGCCTCGTTCATCCTAGTAGAACATCCAGTTTTGACTGCATCTCAGTAATAGTATTTTTAATTTCAGCCTGATTAGATTTTAGTTCTTTTATTTCTATAGTAAGAGATTCTCTACTGTCTTCTATTCTTTTTTTTTCAAGCCCAGCTAGTATCTTTATTATTGTTTTGAATTCTAGTTCTGACATCTTATTTATATCCGTATTGATTAAATCCCTGTCAGTGAGTACCACCTCCTGTTCTTTCTTTTGGGGTGAGTTTCTTCATTTTGTCATTATATCCAGAAGAGAGTAGATGAAAGAGAAAGAAAAGACAAAAATAGCAACAACAACACCAGAAAAATACAAACAAAACAAAGCAGAAGAAAACAGAAAAAAACAAATTAAGAAAAAAATCAGACAAGAAGTAAAACAGAAGAAAACAATAAACTAGATCCAGATGTATTTTGGTCTTTGTTAAAAGAAACTAGATTGCAAAATAGGAAAGAAAGAGAAACTTATATATATACAAAAATAAAATACAATGAAATGAAACAAAAAATAATGTATATATGCATTATATAATGTATACATTAAAAATAAAAATTTTAAGAGAACTAAAAAAAATTGACAGAATTGACAATAGCTGAGGGGTGCCTGAGTATCTCCATTGGTTAAGTGTCTGCTTTCAGCTCAGGTCATGATCCTAGGGTCCTGGGATGGAATACCCATGGTGGGCTTCCTGCTCAGTGGGAAGGTTTTATTCCCGGGTCTGCTTCTCCCTTTCCTCTCTGCTCTCTCTCTCTCTCACTGTCCTTCTCTCTCTCTCAAATAAATAAATAAATAAAATCTTAAAAATAGAAAAGAACTGAAAAAAAAACCCTCTGAAAGACTAAGGAATAATAATAAAAAAAGACCACAAATGGTATATGCTGTTTTCCCCAAGAGCTGAAGTTTTTTAGTTCTCTATGATCTGTAAACTTGGTATTCACCGGTTGTTCGTGTGGGGCTTCTGGGCAAGGGGCCTGTTGCACTGATTCTTAGGTGTACTAGCCCCGGTAGAATGTGCCCCCCCTTGCCAGGGAGCTGAGCTCATTTAAGTGGCTCCAAATTGCTCTATGTGGCACTATTTTGCTCCCTGAGGGCTTTCAGCACCGATGGTGGGGGATGAAAATGGCAGCACCCTGATCTCTAGCTTTGGAGCTGAAATTTCACTCCCCTTACTTGTCAGTGAGCCCTCATAGAAAAGCAGTCAATCAACTCTTGTCTCTCTGGTTTCTGTCCTCTTTGTTTACCCAGCCTGTGACCAAGCATTTTTATCTCACTCAGGCATGGGAGTCCAGTTTCCAGTTTCCAAACGTTATGGACTGTTGTGGTGCCCACTTGTGCCATTCCTCCTAGGGGAAAGAGGGGAGTCTTGCCACGCTTCTGCCTTCTGCTGGATCCTGCTTGTAAAGTGGTCACTCGACCATGCAGCAGTTCATAGTTTATGGCAACACCAAGCAGAAAGCTAGCACCTAACTCACTCTTTTCAGCTGGCTTCCCTGTCCCGATGTTTGGAAACTCTGACACACTTAGGCACCCGCCTAATCTTTTAGTGACCCTAGGGAACCTGAAATCATGCTGTTCTACTCTTTTTTTAAGAAGCAAGCTCTTTTTTTAAATAGCTATATCATCTTATAGATTATTAGTATGTCATTTTCACATATTTTAAATATCATATCTTTTTCCTTTAATGTACTTTATATAACCTGTTGATTTATGAGTGAATTATTTTATGTATCTAAAATACATTTTTAAAATTTTACAGTTTTCTCCAAATTTTCTTGATTTCCCTAATTTCTACTGTATGATGGTTTAAGTCTACCATCTTGGTTTTGAGTGTTTTGTTTTTGGTCTTTTGGTTTTAAGTCTGTCTTACAATGTCTTATGATACTTGGAAGTCCATTTATATTGAAAAATGAAACTAAGTAACTGATCTTATGTGCCTAACTACAAATTACCACCCCGGCTAGTTGGTTTATCTAAATGGCCCTTCATATAAGAATCAGTCTGTCTTTTCTCTGGGGTGGTTAATTTTCTCTAAACATGGGCTATCTATACTTTCTGAGTTTTCTGAATACATTGGGGGAAAAATGTGGGATCTACCCTCTTATAATTGTCCCTCTGCTATCAGGTGTCACCCTGATTTTGCCTGTATAGGAAATCCCTATATCTAGGGTTCCTTTGATCTAACCTTTCCTGGGAATAAACCATTTTTCTTCTACTCTACCATGTGAGACCAAAGTAGATGGGTGACTAAGAGGAGTGGAAGAGATGATTTATGTAAAACTGTTTTAACAAACTTTCAGCTAACCATCCTGTCTTAATATCCACCCTCACATGCTTGTCTGAAATGTTATCTGGTACCTGAAAATCCTGAGCCTTCTGGTTCTAGTCTTTACAATTAGCCTCCTAAATTTCCTTAGGATTCATGTTTTGTGAATAGCTGAATTATTGATTATTCATCCATCTGCTTTACAGCTTTAATAGTTTTGTTTCAAATTTTCATCTGCTTATTTCTCTGCTACTTCTTAGATACTATAGTTTTGCCTTTGAAAAAATATTTTCTTTAAATTTAATGTGTTTCCAAGGGAAACCTCCTATTTCCTTTTAACTTACACTCTTTGGGAGTCAGGGTTCTAGAACTAATATTTAGTTGTAAAATGTCCATATGATATTTCATGATTTCCCAAATTTGTATAACACACATTGTCTTCCAACTATGAGCAACAAGTATGTACCTTATTTTTATCCACTTATTGTTATATTAGTTTCAGGTGCGTAGTATAATGAATCAACAATTCTATATATTTCTCAGTTCTAAGAAGTGTACTTTTAATCTTCTTTATCTATTTCACCCATCCACCCACCCATCTCCCTCCTGGTAACTACCAGTTTTTTCTCTATATTTAATTGTTTGTCTCTATGTGGTTTTTTGTTTATTTGTTTTGTTTTAAATTCAACATATGAGTGAAATCATGATATATGCCATTCTCTGACTGACTTATTTCACTTAGCATTATACCCTTAAGATCCACCCATTTTGTTGCAAATGGCAAAATTTCATTATTTTCATGGCTGAGTAATATTCCTGTGTGTGTGTGTGTGTGTGTGTGTGTACACTAGAGCTTTCTTTTAAGCAACTGGGTTATGTGATTGTGTGAGCTGGCTTGACAATTCTGATAATTTAAAGGTAGGCCATCTGTTGGGACTGGCTGGAATACGTAGGCTCAGTCTGAGATTATTGTCCATAGGGGAATTTCTCCTTCATTAGGGAAGCCTCAGATGTACTCTTACGGCTTTTCAGCTGATTGAATCAGGTCCACTCAAATCATCTACTATAATCTCTCTTCCTTAGAATTAAATTATGAACTTGAATCACATCTACAAAATACTTTCCCAGCAACATTTGTATTCATGTTTGAATAACATGTTTTTGTTTGCTTTTTGATTGAAATGCATGAAGAACCCAAAGTCAACAGTTGATGTTCTTTGCTTCTAGTTCAGTGGAATTGTTGTGTCCTTATGGAAGCATTATTCTTGGATCTATGACCTCTAGATTAGCAAAGCCTAAATTCCTGGTAATGGAAAGCAAACATTTTACTAGTGGATCACTAGGAGTAGTAGTGAGTGAAGCCAATTCCATTTAATTCCTGGTTATATATTGGACTGTGATTTAGAGTATATATAACGTTCTACAGGACATTGCCTCATCAGGACCAGATATTGTCTTCTAGTTGGCACTGTAACTGAGTCCTTTAATACCTTATATTCTTCTACCAAGCTAGCTGCATTAAGATAATGGGGAATATGACAGTACAAGTGGATTATATCAGAATGGGCCCATTGCTAGACTTCATTTACTGTGAAGTGAATTTCTTAATCAGAAGCTATGCTGTGTGTTAACCATGGTGGTGGATGAGACATTTTATTAGTCCACTGATGGTATTATTCTATATGGGGAAGAAAAATCATATCCATAGTAATTAGCTATCCCAGTAAGAATAAAGTGCTACTCCTTCCATGGTGTAAATAGTTCAATGCATTTAACATGCCAGCAGTTAGCTGGCTAATCACCCTGGAGCATGGTGCTGCATTAGAGACTCAATGCTATTCTCTCCTACTGGCAAATTGAGCAGCTAGCAGTGGCTGTAGCTAGGTGGCCTTGATGAGTAAACATCCATGTTGCTGAGCACATGCATAACCTGCTACCATGATCACTTTGCTTATGGTTTCACTGGGCAAAGAAGGATAACGTATCCACAGAGTGGTTCCCTCTATTTTATTTAAATCCTTTTCTGATGAGGTTACTCTGGTGATCATTCACATGGGACAGAAATATCTTTATATTATTTTCCTATTCAGAGATATTTATCCACATACTTCTTTCTCAGATCTCTTTGTTACCAATTTCTCAGTGTTCACTTCAAGTCCCTGATCATCCAAACTTTTGGCTACAGCCAATGAATTTACATAGACTTTAATATCTGACTATTGCCCCTTTCAGACAAAATGAGCAATCAGGTATACTGCTTGAAGTTCTGCCCACTGGAAGGACTTCCCTTCACATTCCTTCAAGGATGTCTCAGAAAGGGGCAATAGAGCCATTGTGCATGTCCAACTTTATGGGCTGGTTGTTCAGACAACAGCTGGTTCATGATAGGCAGCTCAGATCTCATGGCAACCTGGTAGCCCTCGGTTAAGCATTCAGCTTCTACTAATACTCAGTAGCAATCCAAAAGCTTTTTCTCAAAATGAGAATAATTATTTGCAGAGGATGGCAGATACTTATTTTAAAATTCTAAGAGCCTCCCAAAGGCTCCACACAGCATTTCTATTTGCCACTAATACTTCAAGCACATCATATCTACTGGATCATAAGGCCTAAGTGGCTCAGCAACTTGCATAGCAGCTTGGATCTATTGCCTAGCCTTTTCTTGTTCTGACTCCCACTCAAAACTAGCAGTTTTTCAAGTCATTCTGTAAGTGACCCAATGCAGCATACCCAAATGGGTATCATGTTGCCTTTGAAATACAAAGAGGTCCCCTAGGCATTGTGCTTTTTTTTTTCATTGGTAGGAGGAACTAGAGGCAGTAACGTATTCATCATCATGAAAGATATATCTTGACATGCCCCACAGATTTGCACCCCATGAAATTTTGCTGAGGTGAAAGGCTTTGCATTATTAGTGGAATTGTTTTCTACTTCTGACATACTAATATATATTTTTAAAGATTTTATTTATTTATTCATGAGAGATACACAGAGAGAGGCAGAGACATAGGCAGAGGGAGAAGCAGGCTCCCTGTGGGCAGCCTGATGTGGAACTCGATCCCAGGACCCTGGGATCATGACCTAAGCCAAAGGCAGACACTCAACCACTGAGCTACCCAGGCATCCCTGACATACTAATGTTTTATCTAAATATCTATAGCAGTTGCTTCTCCTTGTTTGTCAGATCTAATCAGCATAATATCACCAATATAATAGACCACTGTCGTTTATTATAGAAGGGAAAAGTGATGCAAGTTCCTGCAGACTAAATTATGATGCAGGGCTATAGAGTTGATATGACCTGAAAGACAGTGTCGGCATATTGATTATCTTGTCAACTGAAAGCAAACTGCTTCTGGTAGTCTTTACTAAGAGTATAGAGAAAAATCACTTGGCAGATCGGTAGCTGCATGGTAATAGGGGATATGTTAATTCAATTCAAGCAATGAAACCACAACTAGAACAGCAGTGCAATTTGAATCATTATCTGATTAAATTTATGGTAATCTACTGCTATTCTCCAAGATCCATTTATTTTCTGAATGGGCCCAATAGTCAGTTAAATGAGGATCAAGTCTTTGGTAGTGCCACAAATGTCTGCAATCCTCTGGGAATGTGGTATTACTTTTGGATTACCATTTTCCTAGGTAAAGCAGTTTTTGTGGGTTCCACCTGCCCATTATTAGCATAGTAGTCTTTACTCCACAGATCAGGGAACCAATGTGTAATTCTGCCAGTTTTTTCATTTATCTATTCTAATTGTGCATTTTGAAATTGGATAAATAACTGTAGGATGGATTTGGGGACCCATTAGTTCTACTGTGAGATAGACCTGAGCTAAAATCCATCAATCCCTCCTCCTCTTCATAAGACCCTACTCTGACTGATGGACCATAGTGATATTTTAGGTCTCCAAGAATTAGTATCTGTTCAGAGCCAGTGGCCAATAGTGCTGAAAAGTGATTATTTTCCTTTTCCTGATTTATTGTATTTCCGGTAATTGGTCCTACGTCCCCTTGTGAAAGACTTGGAGAAACATTAATATTATACATTTTTGGCAATATAGCAAGGGCTGTCTTCAAGAGGGTCTGGCCTCACATAAAGACTCCTAACTCGGGGAAACGAACTAGGGGTGGTGGAAGGGGAGGAGGGTGGGTGTTGGAGGGGAATGGGTGACGGGCACTGAGGTGGACACTTGACGGGATGAGCACTGGGTGTTTTTCTGTATGTTGGTAAATTGAACACCAATAAAAATTAATTAAAAATTAAAAAAAAAAAGAGGGTCTGGCCTCTACTTCATTCCATGATTTCCGAATCTGTAAACTGACTCCCATCAGAGAACTGATTGAAGAGCTTGTCTCTAGTGATTCAAGTGACTTCTATTCACTAGACCTAGAACACTTCTATTAATATAGATAAGGTAAGAATTTAGAAAACTGTCTATCCGTTTCTTCTTTTTTTTTTAAATTTTAGGAGTAAGAATTTTTTAAAAGATTTTATTGATTTATTATTGAGAGAGAGAGAGAGGGAGAGAGAGAGACACAGGCAGAGGGAGAAGCAGGCTCCATGCAGGGAGCCTGACGTGGGACTCGATCCTGGGTCTTCAGGATCAACGCCCCGGGCTCAAGGTGACGCTAAACCCGCTGAGCCACCGGGGCTGCCCCATCTGTTTCATCTTTAGGGACACCATTATTAACTAGCCAAGGTCTTAGGTCTCTCTGTGAGTCAGACTCTTCTGATTCTTGCTTTGGCTGTCAGTCAACTCTGCTCTTAAAGGCCATACTACAGATTGAATCAGGATCACCAGATTTTCTAGGATAAACTCTTACCTAATGCCAACCTGTTACAGACTTTAATCACAAAGTACCTTTACAGCAACGCCTAGATTAGTGTTCAATTGAATATCTGGTACTATGTCTAGCCTATGTGGCATATCAAAATACTATCACAATTGGGAATCCACATTTTGACCTTCTGTACTAAATTGCATGTTTTGGGATTTCTTCATTTCCTCCTCCTTGGTTTATGTTCTTTGTTTTGATGGAGTATATTCTCTACTTTTTCCTGGAGAAAGAATGCATGGAAGATTAAAATTTTGAGAACTTAAATCATACAATTTTTATATTTGCTTGATAGATTTCCTTGGCAGGTAATCCATTGGAAGTATTTTAGAATTAGGATGCATTTGCTCTGTTTCTTAGATTCCACTTTTGAGAAATATGATGACATTCTGATTGTTGATCTTTTGTAAGTATCAATTTTTCTTCATTCTCAGCATATTTTGAAAATAAATGCTGTGATTTGACATGTGCTTTTTTTTTTTCACTGTTCATTGTGCAGAGCACTTAGTGGGCTTTTTCTTTCTTTTTTTTTTTTTTAAAAAACACTGGTTTTTTTCAATTTTGATCTCTCATGCTTTTCTCTATCCTTTTTTCCTCTCACCATTAAAAACAGAATCTTTTGTCTGGCACTCCTATTATTGTACAGTACATCATCTTGAACTATTATTTTAATTTTCTTTCTATTACCATTTTCTGCTTTTTTGTTTATTTTTTGCTTCATTTTATCTTCTAGGAGTTTCTTTTGACATCATCTTCGAACCATTTTATAGAATATTAATGCCAATTGCTCATATTTTTAATATTCTGTAGCTCATTTTTGTTCTCTGAATGTCACTTTTTTATATCACTCTGTCCTTTTTTCAAGAGATCAGTAACTTCTTAGATATCTTAAACATATAAAAAATTTTTTCTTTTTTTCTGAGTTTTCTTGATTTCCTGCAATTACCTGTTCTCTGCATAATTGGTTCTTCATTTTCTTTTTTTCTTTTTTTTTTTTTTTTAATTTTTTTTTTTAATTTATTATAGTCACAGAGAGAGAGAGAGAGAGAGGCAGAGACATAGGCAGAGGGAGAAGCAGGCTCCATGCACCGGGAGCCCGACGTGGGATTCGATCCCGGGTCTCCAGGATCGCGCCCTGGGTCAAAGGCAGGCGCCAAACCGCTGCGCCACCCAGGGATCCCCGGTTCTTCATTTTCAAGGTAAAATCTGTTCTGCAATATCTAGTGATCACTGAAGTACACTGGAAGAATTTAATTCTAAATAGTTGATCATGTGTATATGGATAGTAATTGTCACCCAGGTCACTTGGCTTTCTCTGGGTAACCTTCAATATCAGAATCTGTAGGTCTTTCTTCTAGGATAGTTCATTTTCTCCTTTGCAGGGTCGTGTACTCTCATGTATGGGTAATAAAACTGTTAAAATTCTTTGAGTACTTTGGGGAAAGAATATAAGTTGCAGACTATTATTTTGCTCTCTATTATCAGGATGCTTCTCTGTTTTTTCTGTACATGGAGGCCTTGTATCTAGGATTCCTCTGATTCCAAACTGTCCTGAGGATAAAGTCCTTTTCTTCTACTCTCGTATGTTGTGTGTACAGTGGGGAAGCCTTATGGAGGGGAATGGAGGAGATGATGTATATGGACTTATTTAAACAATGTTTTTTGAAATTATCTTTTCCTCCGCCATGTCTTTACATCTCTGATTGAAATGTTACCTGGTACCACATAATCCTGGGTCAATCTGGCTTCTGCAGTTTAGGAATAGATCTCTTGAATTTACTAATGGTTGGTGTTTTGTATATCATATAGAAGCTTTTGTATATAGTATATATAAGTAATAACTAACTTAGCTTTTAGTGTGATTAACTGTGTTTGTACTTTTTAAGCTTTAACATTTTTGTTTTAAATTTTCATCTACTTATGGTTTCTATCACCTTTTTTAGACTTTTAGGTTTTACCTTTTTAATTTTTTTAAAAAGATTTTATTTATTTATTTGAGAGAGAGAAAGAAAATGAGCAGGGGGAGGGGCAGAGGGAGAGGAAGAAGCAGACTCTGCTGAGCAGGGAGCCTGAGGCAGGGCTCAATCCCAGGCTCTTGGGATCATGACCTGAGCTGAAGGCAGACGCTTAACCAACTGAGCCACCTGGATGTGCCTAGGTTTTGCCTTTTAAAAATAGTTTTTCTTTCAATGTCGTGTGATTTCAAGATTTTGAAGGAAAATTAAGTTTTTAAATTTTTTATATTTAACTTCAATTTCACAATTATATTTTTTAATGAAGGGGTTTATAAGACTGTTATTCATGATACCTAGAGAAAAAAAAATCTTTTACTAAGAAACCAAGGATACTAGAGATAGAGGACAGAAAAGGGGCTTACTGGTTTGTTCTGAGCTATTTCAGAAAAACAAACACAAACAAATATTTGGCTAAATTAGAGATGAGATTGCCATTTTCTTTATTTCTCTAAAGTAAGAATTTAATAAAGAGGTAGAAATGATGACAGCTAAGTTTAAGTTATATTTAAGTTTATTTTAAAAAACTGAAAAATATATATGAAATATATATTTCAAATATATATTTCAAATATATATTTCAAATATATTAAGCTTATTTTAAAATATATTAAGTTTATTTAAAAAATAAACTTAAATATAACTTATTTATGAGAGAGATAGAGAGAGAGGACAAGTGGGGGAGGGAGGTGCAGAGGGAGAGGGAGAAATAGACTCTTCACTGAGCAGGGAGCCTGATGTGGCACTAAATCCTAGAACTCTGGGATCATGACCTGAGGTGAAGACAGATGCTTAACAACTAAACTACTCAGAGGCCCTGTTAATGCAGTTTTAATAAGCAGGACAAGGAAAGCATAAATAAGGAGTAGCATGTTCAAGTGTTCTTATACTTCTTAAATTGTCTTATTAATTTGTAATGTTAGATGTAGTAATTTCATAGAACCTGGGTGTCTCAGTCAGGAAAGCATCTGACTCTTGGTTTCCGCTCAAGTCATAATCTTGCAGTCATGGGATTCAGTGCTGCCTTGGCCTCTGTGCTTAACATGGAGTCTGCTTCAGATTCTCTCTCTGTCTGCCTCCTGCTCACTCTTTCTTTCTCTCTCAAATAGGTCAATAAAATATTTTAAAAAATATTAATTTATATTAAAGTTTTATAAGATAAGGATGAATATTGTCATCTCTGTGATAATCCCTAAAAATTAGTAAAATAATGTGTGGTTAACATGCTATGAGATGAGGAAAATAGAATAATGAAAAAAAATTATTTCAAAAGAATGCAAAAAAGAAAAAAGGTATAAAAAGATGGGGTCATCATCATTAGCAAACTGATTAGTAGTATGATTTTTAAAAATACAAATACATGAACAATTACACTAGATGCAAATAGTCTAAATATTTCTATAATGTGAAAGTATTTCAGACTAGATTAAGAAATAAAATTCAAATATATACATATTTTTCATTCTTTTTTCTTTTTAATGCTCTGATGAGATGAATTCAACTGTCTTGTCTTTGAGTTGACTGATCCTTTCTTCTGCCTCACCTAGTCTGCTTTTGAACCTCAGTAGTATATATTTTTTTAACTCAGTTATGGTATTCTTCAGTTTTGACACTGTTGTTTGTAACTTCCATATATTTTTATTTCTCTGAAGTTTTCATGTATTTATTCATTCTCCCAAATTTGATGAGTATCTGTATGACCATTGCTTTGAACTCTTTATTGGATAAATTCCTTATCTCTGTTTCATTAAGTTTTTTTTTTTTTCCGGAGGTTTTATCATTTTCTTTCATATGGAACATAGTCCTCTTTTTCTTCATATTGCTTTAATTTTCTGTGTTGGTTTCTATGCATTAACCACTTCTCACAATCTTGAAGGTTTGTCCTTTTGTGTAGGAGATTAACCTTATCACTCAACCTTGCTTTTGGTTGTCTCTCAAACTTTTATGATTGTGCAAGCAGTCTATTTGACTTTAATAGCTCCCAGTAGTTGAGAGCATGCCAAGACCAGTTAGTCCCAAAGAGGAGGATCTCAGCAGTCAACCCACCTAGATTCAGGCTGATTGGAAGCCAGATCCTCATGCAGAAACTCTGAATTTATATATATATATATATATATATATATATATATATATTAGGACTACAAGTATAAGCTCTCCTGGACTCAGGGCCAGGTGGTCTGGAGGTATCTCCTGGGCAGCAGTTGTAAAAATCAGTAATCTAGAGGAGTGTATAAGCTCCCTTGTGGAGATAATGGTGAGGTGTAGTGAGGCAGAAGGATATTATAGAGATGGTATTCTTTGCCTATGTTTCTGAGAGTGCCTCTGTAGCTTCTAGATGTGTGCCAAAGCTGATATCCACTCCTAAGTCTGAAGTTCCAGGACTTGGAAATAGTCCTCTTTCACAGAAAGGCTGGGGGTGTGTTTCAATATGGTCCGTACAGTACACTGGAAATTATAGCCTACCAGGAGCTGTCTCTGAATCTTATAGTCCCATGGGACCCAGGACAACAAGCTCCTTTGCCCATCAAAGCCAGGTGATCAACAGGTATCCCCTGGTCAGCAGCTGCAAAAACTAGTACACCAGATATAAAAATAGGAACACTAGACTTATATAAGAGCTCCCCACCAAAAGATGCTGTTACTCTGAAGGTAGTGTATGTCCTCTGAAATTTCAGGAAAAGTTTACAGTCTGTTTAACTAGAAGTCTACCACTCTTGCTGTGGCTATTATGATAGACTAATGACTTCTTTCACAGAATGATTGAGCTCCTGAGTGTTGTCTGTTGCTATGTTAGAGGTACTGGCTGTTTAAGAGCTCTTTCTCCATTCAATGTGGAACCTGTGCACATAAGCCCTGCTGGCCCCCAAGCCAAGTGATGCAGAGGTGTTCCCTGGCAGCCACAAAAATCTGGATGCCAGAGAAGGATATAGGATCTTTTCTGTAAAATACCAGCGAACTGGAGCAAGGCAGAGGGAAAGCACAAAGATTATATTCACTGGCCTCCATTCCCTGAGAGCACTTCACTAGGCCCCTAAAAATGTGTCAAACCAGAACTCTGTCCCTCAGGCCAAAGTTCCTGGACAAGCAAATAGGTCTCTTTCTGAGAAAGACTGGAGGTATTATTTCATTCTGCTGTCTGTGCAGTGACTTGAGAGAGGTAGTCTGCCTAGAGCTGATTCTCCAATTTGGGCTCATGGAACCCAGGAAAGCAAGCCCCCATGGTCTTTAGGGCCAGGCAAGCATGGGGCATCCTCTGGATGCCAGCAGCAAAACCTGTCAGTAGATACAGAAAAAACAACTGAGGTACTAGTGGTGCCCATTGGTTGGAGTGAGGCCAAAGGAGGGTCAGAAAAAGAAAAAAAAAAAAAGGAAAAAAGAGGGAGAAAAAGATGGTAACCATTGACTCTAGTAAGATGGAAGGAGAATAGGAAAATAGTGGTAACTAGTCTCCATCTCCAGAGAGTATCCAGCAGTCCCATGCACCTCAGATCAACACTGTAAAACTAGAAAATGAGTCTCTTTCACATAATGTCTGGGCACATTTCAAAGGGCTGCTCCTGTCTTTCCTGGTGTAGGAGCAGTGAGTCTGGGTGCCCTTTAAAGGCCATTCCTCAGTTGGCCACATCTGGTTTTTGTAGGCATGAGCCCCATTGGTCTTGAAAGCCAGGTATTTTGGGGGCTCATCTCTTAAGTGGTGATCTTAAAAGTTGGGTTGGTAGGGCTGATGTGGGTTATGAATCCTTTGCCTCCTGGAGAAGCTCCAGGTTGTGGGTTCTTTCCCAATTATGGATTACTCCTCAATGCGTGGGAAATATGGCAGTGTTGTGTCTTAACCTTTCCTACTCACTTTGATGTGGTTTCCCTCTGGTTTATCCCATGGGAGGGGGTTACTTCACCAGTTTTTTTTCCCCTCAGAGGAAATCATTCCATACCCCCCCCCCCCCGCCCACACACACACACAGCCATAGATTTAGTGTGTCTGTCAGAGAAGGTGAGTTCATGATCTTCCTATATTGCTATCTTGAATGGGAACTAGTCAGATAAAGATTTTTAACTGGACATTCCACCCTGTATTTCTGCCTTCAATTTATGAGCCTTTCCTGAATTTCAAATTGATATTCTTCTTACCTTTCTCTACTGTTTGTACTTGTTTCTTCTATCTTCTCTGTCAGTAATCTGCTTTCAAAAATTTTCAACACTTACAAATTGCTCTCATATCTTTTGCTCATGTTCCTTGTCCTTTGTGTATATGCTTTTTCCATTTCTTTATTTCATTCCAATGGAATTTTAGGCATGGAGTTGAGGTAAATGCCTTGTTAAACTAACACACATTCCCACTTCCCCAACCTTGAACTCATTTTGGAGCTCATATTTAAATATGATAGAACGAAACTGGTAATATCACCAGGAGTCAGAGAACTTCCAGACAATTAATACTGAATCACAAATAGAAAATAAACAGAGAAAAAAGAAACTTACTGCAGGGCTCTGTTGTCTTTTCTGAAATATAAACAAAAATAAATATATAAGTATCATTTGCCTAAGGGAAGGAAAGTCCAGATTTCTTTAATACTATTTTTGTGTATAACTTGTAGTATTGAAAATAATAGTAAGTAAAGAGATCAAAACCTTTTCAAAGAAGTAATAAACTAGGGATCCCTGGGTGGCGCAGCGGTTTGGCGCCTGCCTTTGGCCCAGGGCACGATACTGGAGACCCGGGATCGAATCCCACGTCGGGCTCCCGGTGCATGGAGCCTGCTTCTCCCTCTGCCTGTGTCTCTGCCTCTCTCTCTCTCTCTCTGTATGACTATCATAAAAACAAACAAAAAAAAAGAAGTAATAAACTAAAGCCCAGCAGAGTTAAGGGAGTTCCTGGGAGTTCAGGGATTTGCTGAGGGTTCTGTCTTCCACAGAATACAAATATAAATATGTGAGTGTGGTTTTCTTTAGGGAAGAGGCCCAATCTGTCATTTTCCTCTGATAATCCTTTTGAGGAGATTCTTTTTAAAGCTAGACTATTTTAGAGCTGTCATCTTTATCTGCTCTTTTTGGTCTTTATAGTAAAAATGTCATAGGTTTGGGAAATGTGTGCATCCATTCTGTCCTCCTTTCATCTTTTTTTTATTTCAGGAGCTATCGAGATTTCTATAAATTTGCTGAGAAATGGGGAAGTAACTTCTATTTTTTGTTCAGAAAGTTTTGCTACAAATGGTCAAATCTTTATATTTTTAATTAAGGAAAAGGATTCTATTTTTATTTTATAGTGAGGAACATGAGAAAATGAACCTATAGTATTGGAATAGAAAAGTCAGTTTCAATGGAATCAATCATCTTGTGTATCTTTTGTTGTAATTTAAGAATAGTGCCAATCTGCTTCTTTTCAGATTTCCTGAGTTTAGCAGATTGAGGGCAACAACATTCGTGGCTATTTTTCTGTGCCTTTGGTTGAAACTTCATTATAAGTATAAGGCATTAGAATTTGTGAATCTTGCTTTATTCACATTTTCATCATATTGGGCAAGGGAAAGGGAATGAAATATAGAACCATGGAGTTTTTTGTAACACCCATAGTTATTTTTTTTTAATTTTTATTTATTTATGATAGTCACAGAGAGAGAGAGAGAGAGAGAGAGAGACAGACAGAGACACAGGCAGAGGGAGAAGCAGGCTCCATGCACTGGGAGCCCGACGTGGGATTCGATCCCGCGTCTCCAGGATCGCGCCGTGGGCCAAAGGCAGGCGCCAAACCGCTGCGCCACCCAGGGATCCCACGCCCGTAGTTATTAATACTGCCTTCTGTACCTATCATGGACAAAGAAAAGTAGACATTTTTTCCTCCTTAAAATGCTTATCAAAATAAATGATCATGATTTGCCTTAGATATAAAGTAATGTGGGGTTTATTTTGCCTATGATTCTTTTCAAGCCCACAATTCTCTTTATTTTTTAAAAGATTTATTTATTTGAGAGGAGAGAGCGAGAGAGAGCATGAACAGGGAGGAAGGGCAGAGGGAGAGGGAGAGCAAACTCCCTGCTTAGCAGGGAAACCTGATGTGCAGCTTGATCCCAAGACCCTGAGATTATGACCTGAGCCAAAGGCAGACACTTAAGGCAGAGGCTTAACTGACTGAGCCACCCAGGTGCCCCCACAATTTTCTTCAAAAAGAAATTGGGATTTGAATGCAACCTTGGAGACGCTACATATATTAAATTTCCACTTCTTTTATATATATATATATATATATATATATATATATATATATATATATATATATATAATTTTATTGGAGTTCGATTTGCCAACATGTAGTATAACACCCAGTGCTCATCTCATCAAGTGCCCCCCTCAGTGCCCCTCATCCAGTCACACCATCCCCCCCGCCCACTTCCCCTTCCACTATCCCTTGTTTGTTTCCCACCAGAGTTAGGAATGTCTCATGTTTTACCTCTTCCCCCTGTTCTATCTTATTTCTTCTCTCATACTCTCACTCCATTCACACCACCCCATCCTAAGTCTGCTAAACTATTTGTTGAAAAGGCAGTATTAGTAATACTAAGAGGTTTTATTTCTACAACTTAAGAAACATGTAAAATTATATACACATATACATGTATGCACGTAGGATACATATGTATGTGTAAATATGTTTGGTACTTCTCCATCCAGAAAGGATTTATGGCAGCTTCTCTTGTTGTTTATTCTTTTTGTTGTAATACTGAACAGGAAAATTTACATAGATTTTATTTGGTATGGTGCAGTTCCAATTCTTTCATGTCTGGCATTTGATGTGGGGTTGCCAGTGACATTAAATCATCCTAATAATATTGAGTAAAGCAGAGTGAGAGAACCAGAAACTATAGTTAATATTTATGAATCTTAATTTGGTTAGAAAAGCATTGATTTGCTGTTCCCCTTTCCAGATTTGAACACATTTCAAATTGCTACCATTGGGCTATTAGCATTATTTCTTACATCATTATTGTAGTGATATATAATTTGTATTATTAATTTGTAAATAGTTGATTTGTTTGAATAAGGCAATGGTTGAATGATCTATGTGCTTTGCAAGGAAAAGGGACTTTCTATTTTTTAAAAATATATGTGATGGAATAGAACTTTCTTAATAATCAAGTGTAGTCTAATTGTTCTCCACAGGTTATTTACTTTCATGAAGAGATATAACGAAGTTATTAGTTGGTTACATGGAGTTTATGGTTACATGTATGGTTTCCTTCAAATGACTTCTGAGTTCCTTAGAGACAGACTGATGTTAACAACTTGACATAATAGATATAAATTAATATTTGCTGAATTATACTGGAAAATTATACTTTAAATAACCCTTATTTCCAAAAAAGAACCCATTCCTTGTAGAAAATACAAAACTAGAGAACTTCTCAGTCCATCAGAATTATCACAAATCCTTAATTAGGAAAGTCCAAAGAAATCCAGATTCACTATAACTTTTGCAGAAACTAAAAAGTGCTAGTTTATCAAGGGACTATCAGTTTTCTGGGTGTCTGATTACTGGGTCATCGCTATGAAGTTGTAGAAGAAAGGGCTATCATAGCCCAGTGGAGAGTCAGATCAAGAAATTCTAGTGTTTGCGTTATAAATTTTGTTTAGTCTCTTTAGTAATACTGAGGGATAATCTCATTACCCAGGTTGCTTGTCCTCTGGTGAAGCCAATGGCTCAATTGTTCATTCTCTTTTTTTAAAAAAATATTTTATTTATTTATTCATGAGAAACACACACACACATACACACACACACACACACACACACACAGAGAGAAAGAGACAGAGAGAGAGAGAGAGAGGCAGAGACACAGGTAGAGGGAGAAGCAGGCTCCATGCAGGGAGCCTGATGTGGGACTTGATGCCAGGTCTCCAGGATCAGGCCCTGGACTGAAGATGGCGCTAAACTGCTGAGCCACCCGGGCTGCCCCAATTGTTCATTTTCCATTGTATTTTGTTGTTGTTGTTATTATTATTTAGTCACCCATGTCAGGTGTGCTTGACAATGTGGAAGATCATCATGGAAAGGGGAAGGATAGACACATTTACTTGCATGGGCTTTTTCCCTCTTCTTCCTCTGTTATCACTCTAGCTAATAAATTGGCTCTAGACTGCCACAATCCTACACAGTATGGTAGCAGTTTCATGCTTTTCTTGCTTATAAAATGGATCAAAACATTCTCCTCTTTGTTCCATGCACAGATAATGACATCTTCAATTTACAAAGAGAGTTCTGTTTTTTTGAATCTTAGTTCCTGAAAAAAGTAATAAAAGTATAAACAGAGTTTCAGAGCTTAGGTATCAATCATCTATTTTCTAATATAGCATACTTTAGATTTTAAAGACTAGGAAATTAAGGCCTAGAGAGGTTAACTGATATTCCCAAATAATTAACCTAAAAAGGATTCAGAGTCAGATGAGAAATAAGTCTGCTGATTTTAAATTCAGTTCTTGTGGAATCAGAAAAGACTCTATTTGAATAGCCAGGGGAATATTAAAAAAGAAAACCATAGCTGGGGGCATCACAATGCCAGATTTCAGGTTGTACTACAAAGCTGTGATCATCAAGACAGTGCGGTACTGGCACAAAAACAGACACATAGATCAATGGAACAGAATAGAGAATCCAGAAGTGGACCCTCAACTTTATTGTCAACTAATATTCGACATAGGAGGAAAGACTATCCACTGGAAAAAAGTCTCTTCAATAAATGGTACTGGGAAAATTGGACAGCCACGTGCAGAAGAATGAAACTGGACCATTCTCTTGCATCATACACAAAGATAAATCAAAATGGATGAAAGATCTTAATGTGAGACAAGATTTCATCAAAATCCTAGAGGAGAACACAGGCAACACCCTTTTTGAACTTGGCCACAGTAACTTCTTGCAAGATTCATCCATGAAGCCAAGGGAAACAAAAGCAAAAATGAACTATCGGGACTTCATCAAGATAAGAAGCTTTTGCACAGCAAAGGATACAGTCCACAAAACTAAAAGACAACCTACAGAATGGGAGAAGATATTTGCAAATGATGTATCAGATAAAGGGCTAGTTTCCAAGATCTATAAAGAACTTCTTAAACTCAACACCAAAGAAACAAACAATCAATCATGAAATGGGCAAAAAACATGAACAGAAATCTCACAGAGGAAGACATAGACATGGCCAACACGCACATGAGAAAATGCTCTGCATCACTTGCCATCAGGGAAATACAAATCAAAACCACAATGAGTTACCACCTCACACCAGTGAGAATGGGGAAAATAAACAAGGCAGGAAGCCACAAATGTTGGAGAGGATGTGGAGAAAAGGGAACCCTCTTACACTGTTGAAATGTGCAGCCACTCTGGAAAACTGTGTGGAGGTTCCTCAAAGAGTTAAAAATAGACCTGCCCTATGATCCAGCAATTGCACTGCTGGGGATTTACCCCAAAGATGCAGATGCAATGAAACTCCGGGACACCTGCACCCTGAGGTTTCTAGCAGCAATGTCCACAATAGCCAAACTGTGGAAGGAGCCTTGGTGTCCATCGAAAGATGAATGGATAAAGAAGATGTGGTCTATGTATACAATGCAATATTACTCAGCCATTAGAAATGACAAATACCCACCATGTGCTTCAACGTGGATGGAACTGGAGGGTATTATGCTGAGTGAAATAAGTCATTCGGAGAAGGGCAAACATTATATGTTCTCATTCATTTGGGGAATATAAAAAATAGTGAAAGGGAATGAAGGGAAAAGGAGAAAAATGAGGGGAAATATCAGAAAGGGAGACAGAACATAAAGACTCCTAACTCTGGGAAAGGAACAAGGGGTAGTGGAAAGGGAGGTGGGTGGGAGGTTGGGATGATTGGGTGATCAGCACTGAGGGGGGCACTTGATGGGATGAGCACTGGTTGTTATGCTATGTGTTGGAAAATTGAACTCCCATAAAAAAATAAATAAATTCAGTTCTTTCCACATCATAATGTTATGTCCCCTGCTTATGGATATGTTGAGTGAGTCTTCAGATGGTCACAGAGCACAGAGTATCTTCTCTGGAGTAACTATTATTTAAAGTATGATTTTATCCAAAAGAAAGTATTTCCTCTTACTTCTTAGGTCTGTTTATCTGAGGGGAAGACTTAAGAACAGGAACTCTGGAAATTCAAGATTTCAAGGAATTGAATTACATGAATTCAAGATAGTCAATTACTTGTTTAGCTGAAAAAAAGAAATGTAGAATGTATAGGTTGTTCACTTTAATTGCTTGATAATCTTAGTATGGGTCATTGTTCCCTAAGCATGATACCTATTTCATTCTAAAGGACTTGATGTGCCAAATTATAATCAGTGGGCTCTTTTCTGTTGCTCTTCAGCAATATTTAGTATTTATCTTATTTAATATGTAGAATGACGGCATGTAATGATGTGAGTACATTGTGACTCCCTATTCTTCTCACTTTACTCTCTAAAGCAATTTGATAGCCATAGGAAGGCCAGCTGTTAGAACATGGGGGATCTGTTTGAAACTCCTGGTTCTACAGAGATCTTCACGGAGCAGGGGGAAAAACTTTTCCTTGAAGCTATAGTAGAGATGAGGTGTTAGTACTAATTTAAGAGCTTTACTTGTGGCCTGGGGAAAATATCAAGATTTCCTGGTTCATTAGGAGAGTGTAGCATATGAAAACCTGTGAAGCACACTGGGAAAAGCTGTTCTTTTCCACTCATTTGTGTTCCTGGGAGAGTATTCTTGATCCTACCCATCGTGCTGAGCCAGATTTCTCCCAGTTCTTATTTTTAAGGAAAAGCTAGCTAAGGGAGAACATGGAAATAAGAAAACTTCCTTTCTGTATCTCAATATAAGAACAAGGATTTACCATTTTTTACACAGAAAATCAATAATAGCAGGTCCTACCATGACTTCTATGGCATAGTGATTGCCAATGGGTGAGGAATCTTAAGAGTTGGTTAGTTAATCTGATGGCTAAGAGCAAATTTTCCTGAAGAAGTAAAGAAATATATGTCACTCAAAAGCTGGAGGGAGGAAAACCAAGTTGGACGTCTAAAACATGTCTTCTAGGGAAGTAGAACTAATAAAAGCTCAAAGAAGAGTAGTAAGATAAAAATTGTTGAAGGTAGTAAAAACCAGCCTAACAAAAAAGATATTTGAATTTATCTTGGGTTTGGTGATAAGTTTTTGGATATAACACTTCACATCTATGAAAGAAATAATTGATAAACTGTATTTTATTAAAATTAATTTTTTTTTTGTTTTGTGAAAGACATTGATAGGCCACAGGTTGGGACAAAGTCTTTGCAAAAGACCTATCTGATACAAGCCAAAATATACAAAGGACTCTTGAACCTTCATAATAAGAAAAAGGAACACCTTGGTTGAAAAATGTACAAAAAATCTGAATAGACACTTCACCAAAGAAGATACACAGATGACAAATATATGAATAGGTGCTCCATATCCTGCCTCATCAGGAAAATGTAAATTAAAAAAAACAAACAAACGAGAAACCACTGCCTACCTGTTAGAATGGGCAAAACCTCTGACATCATCAAATGGTAGCAAGGAGGTGGAACAACAGGAACTCTAATTCATTGTTGGTGGGAATGTAGACAGTATATTTCCTTTGGTATAGCTTGATGATTTCATGGAAATTTTACTATGTGATCAGGCAGTCCTGTACCTTGGTATTCCCCAAGGAGTTGGAAACATATCCACACAGAAATCTGCACATGAATATGTATAGAAGTTCTATCCATCATTGAAAAAACTTGGAAGCAATTAAGGTATCCTTCAGTAGGTGAATGGGTAAATGAACTGTGGTACACACATACAATGGAATATTATTCAGTGCTAAAATGATGTGAGCTATGACTTCAATTCCCTTATGAATAAAAAGACAAACTGAGCTCAAAGTTAGCAGAAGGAAGGAAACAATAAGGATTAAATCAGAAATAAATGAAATGAAGAACAGGAAAACAATAGAAAGTATTAACAAACTAAGAGTTGGTTCTTTGAAAAGATAAAATTGACAAACTTTAAGCTAGGCTAACCTAGGAAAAAAAAAGGAGGACCTAAATCAAGATTATAAATGAAGGAGGAGACATTATATCTAGTACTACAGAAATATAAAGGATTATAGAAGCTATTATGAACAACTATATGCCAACAAACTGGACAGCCTAGAAGAAATGGGAAAATACTTAGAAACATGTAACCTACCAAGATTAAAACAAGGAGAAATAGAAAATCTGAACAGACTTATTACTAGTAAGGTGATTGAACCAAATAAAAAAAAAAATCTCCCAACAAAGAAAATCCCAGAACCAGATGACTTCATTGTTGAATTTTACCAAACATTTTTTTTTAAATTAATTTTTATTGGTGTTCAATTTACCAACATACAGAAAAACACCCAGTGCTCATCCCGTCAAGTGTCCACCTCAGTGCCCGTCACCCATTCCCCTCCAACACCCTCCCTCCTCCCCCCTTCCACCACCCCTAGTTCGTTTCCCCGAGTTAGGAGTCTTTATGTTCTGTCTCCCTTCCTGATATTTCCCAACATTTCTTCTCCCTTCCTTTATATTCCCTTTCACTATTATTTATATTCCCCAAATGAATGAGAACATACACTGCTTGTCCTTCTCCGATTGACTTATTTCACTCAGCATAATACCCTCCAGTTCCATCCACGTTGAAGCAAATGGTGGGTATTTGTCGTTTCTAATCGCTGAATAATATTCCATTGTATACATAAACCACATCTTCTTTATCCGAATTTTACCAAACATTTAAAGAAAAGTTAATGCCAATACTTCTCAAACTCTTCCAAAAATATCAAGGAGGAAGGAACACTATCAAAATCATTTTATGAGGCCAGCGTTATTCTGATTACAAAGCCAGAAAATGACACTATGAGATAAGAAACTACAGGTCCATGTCTCTGATGAATATGGATGCAAAAGCTGTCAATAAAATACTAGCAAAAAGAATTCAGCAGCATATTAAAGCAGCATTCACCAGGTTGGGTGGAATTTATTCCTGGGATGCAAGGATGGTTCAACACATTCAAATCAATGAATGTGATATGTCAAATTCATATGTATACTGAATATAGAATGAAAGAAAAATCTTTCTATAGGTGCAGAAAAAATATTTGACAAAATTCAACACAATTCATAATAAAACCTCAAAATTTAGCATAGAGGGAACTTAACTCAATCTTGTTAAGGCCATGTATGATAAGCCCACAGCACAGCTAACATTATACTTAATGGTGAAAGGTTAAAAGCATTTCCTCTAAAATTAGGAACAAGACAAGGATTCCCATTGTCAGGCAAGAAAAAGAAATAAAAGGCATTAGAGTTGGAAAGAAAAAAGGAAAATTATGTTTTGCTGTTGACATGATTTTATACATATATAAAATCCTGAAGACTCAATCAAAAAGCTGTTAGATCTAATCAACAAATTTAGTAAAGTTGCAGGATACAAAATTCATCTACAAAAACCAGTAGTGTTCCTTTACACTAATAACAAATTGTCTGAAAAAAGAAATAAAGGAAACAATCTCACAATAGCATTAAAAACGATTACTTAGGAATAAATTTAACTGAGGATATGAAAGATCTGTACACTGAAAACTACAAGATATTAGAAAAAAAATTAAATAAGATGCAAATAAAGTGGAAAGTTATCTTGTGTTTAGAAAATGGAAAAATACTATTAAAATGTGCATTTTGCCAAAGCCATCTGTAGTTTCAGTGCAATCCCTATGAAGATTCCGATGGCTGCATCCTTTGCTGTGCAGAAGCTTCTTAACTTGATGAAGTCCCAATAGTTCATTTTGCTTTTGTTTCTTTTGCCTTCATGGATGTATCTTGCAAGAAGTTACTGTGGCCGAGTTCAAAAAGGGTGTTGCCTGTGTTCTCCTCTAGGATTTTGATGGAATCTTGTCTCACATTAAGATCTTTCATCCATTTGGAGTTTATCTTTGTGTATGGTGAAAGAGAGTGAGTGGTCCAGTTTCATTCTTCTGCATGTGGATGTCCAATTTTCCCAGCACCATTTATTGAAGAGGCTGTCTTTCTTCCAGTGGATAGTCTTTACTCCTTTATTGAGTATCAGTTGACCATAAAGTTGAAGGTCCACTTCTGGATTCTCTATTCTGTTCCATTGATCTATGTGTCTGTTTTTGTGCCAGTACCACACTGTCTTGATGACCACAGCTTTGTAGTACAACCTGAAATCTGGCATTATGATGCCCCCAGCTATGGTTTTCTTTTTTAAAACTCCCCTGGCTATTCGGGGTCTTTTCTGATTCCACACAACCTTAAAATAATTTGTTCTAACTCTTTGAAGAAAGTCCATGGTATTTTGATAGGGATTGCATTAAACATGTAAATTGCCCTGGGTAACATTGACATTTTCACAATATTAATTCTGCCAATCCATGAGCATGGAATATTTTTCCATCTCTTTGTGTCTTCCTCAATTTCTTTCAGAAGTGTTCTATAGTTTTTAGGGTATAGATCCTTTACCTCTTCGGTTAGGTTTATTCCTAGGTATCTTATGCTTTTGGATGCAATTGTAAATGGGATGCAGAGAAAAGGGAACCCTCTTACACTGTTGGTGGGAATGTGAACTGGTGCAGCCACTCTGGAAAACTGTGGAGGTTCCTCAAAGAGGAAATAGACCTGCCCTACGACCCAGCAATTGCACTGTTGGGGATTTACCCCAAAGATACAGATGCAATGAAATGCCGGGACACCTGCACCCCGATGTTTCTAGCAGCAATGTCCACAATATCCAAACTGTGGAAGGAGCCTCGGTGTCCATCAAAAGATGAATGGATAAAGAAGATGTTGTCTATGTATACAATGGAATATTACTCAGCCATTAGAAATGACGAGTACCCACCATTTGCTTCAACGTGGATGGAACTGGAGGGTATTATGCTGAGTGAAATGAGTGAATCGGAGAAGGACAAACATTATATGTTCTCATTCATTTGGGGAATATAAATAATAGTGAAAGGGAATAAGAGGGAAGGGAGAAGAAATGGGTAGGAAATATCAGAAAGGGAGACAGAACATTAAGACTCCTAACTCTGGGAAACGAACTAGGGATGGTGCAAGGGGAGGAGGGCGGGGGGTGGGGGTGAATTGGTGATGGGCACTGAGGGGGGCACTTGACGGGAGGAGCACTGGGTGTTATTCTGTATGTTGGCAAATTGAACACCAATAAAAAATAAATTTATTATTTAAAAAAAAGATTCCGATGGCATTTTTTACAGAAGTAGAGAAAACAATTCTAAAATTCATATGGAACCATAAAAGACCCTGAATTGCCAAAGCAATCCTGGGAAAGAAGAAAGAAGTGGAAGGCATCACACTTCCTTATTTCAAGCTATATTATAAAGCTATAGAAATCAAAATAGTATTATACTGTATAAAAACATACACAAGACTAATGAAACAAAATAAAGAGCTCAGAAATAAACTTATGCATATATAGTCAACTAATATTTGATAAAGGAGCCAAGAATACTCAATGGAGGAAAAAAAGTGTCTACAATAAATGGTGCTGGGAAAATTGGATATTCACATGTAAAAAATGAGACAAGACCCCTATCTTATGCCACTCATAAAAATTAACTTGAAATAGATTAAAGATTTAAATGTAAGGCCAGAAACCATAAAACTTCTAGAAGAAAACAGGAAAAAAGTTCCTTGACATGGGTCTTGGCAATAATTTTTGACTGTGAAAAAATAAATTAGTGGTACTACATTAAATTAAAAATCTTGTGCACAGCAAAATAAACAGTCACCGTAAGAAAAGATGACTTACTGAATTGGAAAAAATATTTGCAAGCCATATATCTGATAAGAGGGTAATATCCAAAATATAAAAAAATTCATACAGTGTAACAGTAGATAATCAAATAATCAATTAATGGGCAAAGGACCAGAATATATATGAATGGCTAATGAGTACATGAAAAGATATTCAACACCATCAATTACTGGGAAAATGCAAATCAAACTCAGAGTGAGTTCTTATCTCATACCTTTTGGAGTAGCTATCATCAAAAAGACAAGAAATGATAAATGCTGGTGAAGATGTGGAGAAAGGGCAACCCTTATGTTGGTGGGATTGTAAATTGGTACAGTCCCTACAGAAAACAGCATGGAAATTCCTCAAAAAAAATATAAAAAAAGAATGACCATAAGATCTAGCAATTCTATTTCTGAGAATATACCCAAAGGAAATGAAAACACCGTATTGAAGAGATATCTGAACCTCATGTTCATAGCCGCATTATCTACAGTAACCCAGTTATGGAACCAATTTAAGTGTCCATTAGTGGATGAATAGATAAAGAAGTTGTGGTAGGTACGGACACAGACACTGGATACACACACTGGAATATTATTTAATCATAAAATAGATTGAAATCTTGCCATTTGCAGCAACGTGGATGGCTCTTGAGGGAATTATGCTTAGTAAAGGAAGTCAGACAAAGAAAGACAAATACTGTATGATCTCACTTATATGAGGACTCTTAAAAAAAAATAAAACAAATTCATAGAAAAAGTGACCAGATTTGTGGTTACTAGAGGTGGAGGAAAGATGGGGGAAGATTGAATTGAAGGTGGTTGAAAGGTCCAAACTTCCAATTATGAGAGAACTAAATACTGGATGTACATGTAACTTATAACATGATGACTAGGGCAGCCTGGGTGGCTCAGCGGTTTAGAGCTGCCTTCACCCCGGGGGCATGATCCTGGAGACCCAGGATGGAGTCCCACGTCGGGCTTCCTGCATGGATCCTGCGTCTCCCTCTGCCTGTGTCTCTGCCTCTCTTTCTCTGTGTCTCTTATGAATAAATAAATAAAATCTTAAAAAAAATAACATGATGACTATAGTTAACACCACTGTATGGTATATTTGAAAGTTGTTTAGAAAGCAGATCCTTGAGAGTTCTTATCACAAAGAAAAATACTTTTGTTTTTGGGGATATGCATATATGATGATGCATATTAACTAAATTTATTGTGCTAATTATTTCACATTATCTGTAAATCAAATCATTCTGTTGTACATCTTAAAGATATACAGTGCTATATGTCAATTATATCTCAATAAAATTGGAAAAAAATAAGTCAATGAGTGATGAAAAGACAGGAAGAAAACTTAAATGCATATTACTAAATAAAGGAAACCAACCTGAAAATACTATATACTGTGTGATTCTAAGTATTTGATATTCTTGAAGAAGCAAACCTGCAGCCATTGTAAAAATATCAGTGTTTGTCAGGTGTTGTTTGGTGGGTTGGAAGGTTAGATAGGCAGAGTACAGAGGATTTCCAGGGCAACAAAGCCATTTTGTGTAATACTGTATTAGTGGATACATGTCATACATTTGTCAAAATCCATAGAATGTACTGCATCAAGAGTGAACTGTAATGTAAACTATGGAATTTTGTAATAATAATTATGCAGTATAGGTTCATTGATGTGACAAATGTATCACTCTCGTGAAGGATGTTGATAGTGGGGGAGGCTATGCATGTGTAGGAGCAGAGGGTATATGAGGATTCTATACTTTCTACTTAATTTTGCTGTGAACCTAAAACTGCTCTAAAAAAAATAAGATCTGAAAAAAAATTCAATGAGTTCATTGGAAAAGAGAATGTATATTACTGAGAAGTGAATAAATGCTTTGGAAGATTGAGTGGAAGAAGTATCTCCCCATAGAGAGATAAAACATTATGAAATAGAAACACAAGGAACAGGAAATTTAGAGGTCAGATCCAATTCATTTAACAAGAAAATATTAGGAGACCCAGAAGGATGTGCAAGAACAGGTGAAGTAATAAATTAGCATTTCTTGAGTTGAAGACAGATATAAGATTATAAATTGAAAGGGCTGACTGAGTGACAGGAATATATCTTGGTAAAATTCTTGAATTCCAAGGATAAAAATATAATTTTCAAAGGCTTCCAGTCAAAATTAATAGGTTACATATGATGGAAAGAGTCAAAGAAGCATCTGATTTTTCATCAGCAGTACTAGGTGTAAGACTGTAATAAAATAATGTCTATATTGGTAATTGAAAAAAATAGGCTTACAATCCAGTATATATATACCCACCCACAGTAAAAATTCAATTGTCAGATCAAAGAAACACATGTTCCAACAGGCACTATTTCAAGAGTACAATTTTTTTAAATGTGTCCTCCAAGGGGAATATTAGAAACTGACTACTGTAAAGTTTTCAGGATGGAAAAGAGGAAATAGTTTAATCAATGAATTGCATACTCTCTTCATTAACCTTCATTTAATCAAATTGTTGAATTTTCATTCTTCAATATAATATATTGAGCAGTGCTCATGTGACTAGTAGGCTGCTATGTACTGTATCCATTAACTTCAACTCTTGCCACTTGTTTTATGCTTACTGTGATAGTTGTGTATGTATTCAAAGCATGTATGCATGATCTTTGTTTTGAAATTATGCAATTTAAGCAAACCAATGCAATGTAATGCAAAAAAGGAGCTAATTCGATAAAAATGAATTTGGAAAATAATTGTCCATCAATATTGCTGTGCCCTGTAACAATATTCCACAAAATGGAGGTGAAATAAAGATATTTTCAGATTGAGAAAAAGGAGAGGGAGATCTTGTTACATATAGTTCTTCACTAGGGAAAAATTGAAAGGTATTCTTCAGGCAGAAAGAAAAGTATTACTCTGTATATATGCTAGCAGATACAGGGAAGACTGAAGAGGAATTGAAAGGTAAATATGTGGGTCTATCTAAATAAATATTGATTTATGAAACAATAAAATTTCAAAAGAGTTAAAGTTAAATAGAATTAAAATCCATAACAAAAGTAAGATTTAATTTGGGATTAATGAAGTTAAAATTTCTAATGTCCTTGCATTGTGTAGAAGAGTTAAGTGTTCTAATTTGTATAAAATTGGACTATGTTAGGGACACATCATGTATCTTTTAAGGTGTTCATTAGAAGAATGGTAAAGAAACACATAACCAGCTAATAGAGAATATAAGAAGGATGTATAAAGCAAAAATGCATATAATAGAATATACTTAAATCCAAGTACATCTATGATAACATTGAGTTTAAATAGACTAAATATTACATTTAAAATATGATTGTTAGATTAGATTAGAAACACATCTATATTACAAGGGACACATCCAAAACATTAAAATACAGAAAAGTTGTAAGTAAAGAATCAAAAAGAAACAATGCAAACACTATTCAAAAGGAAGCTGGAATAACTATATTAATGTCCTACAAAGTAGACTTTAACTCAAAAGTATTAGTAGATATAAAGATGATCCTTTCATAATGATACAAAAATTAGCTCATGAAGATTATATAACAAGTCTAAATTTGTATGCATGCAATTGCATTGCCTTAAAACATATAAGGCATAAGTTTTTAAAAAAGATTTTATTTATTTATTCATGAGAGAGACACACACACGCAGTGGCAGAGACACAGGCAGAGGGAGAAGCAGGCTCCATGCAGGAAGCCTGATGAAGGACTTGATCCTGGGACTCTGGGATCATGCCCTGAGCGGAAGGCAGATGCTCAACCACTGAGCCACCCAGGCGTCCCTATAAAGCATAAAATTGACTGACCTACAGTCTGCAAACAGAATGAATGAATGCATCCCAGTAAAAGATGGATGAAGCAGGAAAAAAAATAGTTTGATACAGATGCTGTGAACAATATAATTAACTTGTCATATATACAACTTGTTATTATATATATACATATATATAATATATATATTTTACTATACCCAGCAAGAGAAAAATAAACTTTTTTATCAAGTACATTAAAAGTAAAATTAAGATTTTGTTTTTTCACAGTGGACTTAAGCTGGAATTTAATAAAAAAAAAGAAAGAGAATTCCTTTATTTTTAGAAATTAAGAATTACATCTTAAAAATAATTGACAAGTTAAATAAAAACTAGAATGGAAATAGATATGTTTTTAATGTGGGATATTGAAAATATTATATTTCAAAACTTGTGGGATCCAGTTAAAGCCTTAAACTAAATTTAGAACTTTAAATGCATGTGTTAGAAAATCGTTAAAAATCAATGATACGAACTTTCAACTCAACAACTTAAAAGAAATAGCAAATTGAACCAAAGCAAGTAGGAGTAAAGGAGTAGTAAAGATGAGAGCAGGATTAATGAAATGGGAAACAGAGTAGGGAAAAGATAAAAAGAAGAAATGATATAAGAATAAATACAAAATTTGAATAATTCGAGGAGGGGCAAGATGGCAGAAGAGTAGGGTCCCCAGGTCACCTGTCCCCACCAAATTACCTAGATAACCTTCAAATCATCCTGAAAATCTATGGATTCGGCCTGAGACTTAAAGAGAGACCAGCTGGAATGCTACAGTGAGAAGAGTTCCCGCTTCTATCAAGGTAGGAAGACGGGGAAAAAAGAAATAAAGAAACAAAAGGCATCCAAGAGGGAGGGGCCCCGCAAGGAGCTGGGCTGAGGCCGGGGCGAGTGTCCCCAGGACAGGAGAGCCCCGTCCCAGAGAAGCAGGAGCTGCACCAACCTTCCCGGGCAGAAAGGGGCCCGCAGGGAGTTAGAGCAGGACCCAGGAGGGCGGGGATGCCCTCAGGCTCCCTGGGACACTAACAGGCACCTGCGCCCCAGGGAGATGCACCGAGCTCCCTCAGGGCTGCAGCGCGCACGGCGGGACCCGGAGCAGCTCGGAGGGGCTCGGGCGGCGGCTCCCGGAGGGGGCTGCGGGGCGGGAGCGTGAATCCAACAGTGCAGGCCCCGGAGCAAAGAGCACCGAGACACAGCCCAGGATCCGGCCTCCCCCCGGGACAGGCAGGGGCCGAGAGGGCCCAGGACAGCAAGGACAATCCTGCCCCGAGCTGAGCAGATCAGCGGCCCGGCCCCGGAGCCTCCAGGCCCTGCAGACTGAGAGCTTCCGAGTTACTGCGGGAGCTGACTCCAGGGCTGTAGAGCTGCCACCGCCACTGCTGTTGTTCCTCCTGGGGCCTCACGAGGTGAACAACCCCCACTGAGCCCTGCACCAGGCAGGGGGCTGAGCAGCTCCCCCAAGTGCTAACACCTGAAAATCAGCACAACAGGCCCTTACTCCACAAGACCAACTAGACGGACAAGTTCCAGGGAAGTCAAGGGACTTAAAGTATACAGAATCAGAAGATACTCCCCCACTCCCCCATGTTTTTTTTTTTTTTTTTTTTGCTTTTTGATTTGTTTGCTTCCCCCACCCCTTTTTTTGTCCTTTCTTTCTTTTTCTTCTCTTTGTTTCTTTGTTTCTTCCTTTTTTCTTTTTTCTTTCCTTCTTTCTCTCCTCTCTTTTTCTCCTTTTCCCAAAACAACTTGTTTTTGGCCACTCTGCACTGAGCAAAACGACTAGAAGGAAAACCTCACCTCAAAAGAAAGAATCAGAAACAGTCCTCTCTCCCACAGAGTTACAAAATCTGGATTACAATTCAATGTCAGAAAGCCAATTCAGAAGCACTATTATACAGCTACTGGTGGCTCTAGAAAAAAGCATAAAGGACTCAAGAGACTTCATGACTGCAGAATTTAAATCCAATCAGGCAGAAATTAAAAATCAATTGAATGGGATGCAATCCAAACTAGAAGTCCTAACGACGAGGGTTAATGAGGTGGAAGAACGAGTGAGTGACATTGAAGACAAGTTGATGGCAAAGAGGGAAACTGAGGAAAAAAGAGACAAACAATTAAAAGACCATGAAGACAGATTAAGGGAAATAAACAACCGCCTGAGGAAGAAAAACCTACGTTTAATTGGGGTTCCCAAGGGCGCCGAAAGGGACAGAGGGCCAGAATATGTATTTGAACAAATCCTAGCTGAAAACTTTCCGAATCTGGGAAGGGAAACAAGCATTCAGATCCAGGAAATAGAGAGATCCCCCCCTAAAATCAATAAAAACCGTTCAACACCCAACTTTTAATAGTTAAGCTTGCAAATTCCAAAGATAAAGAGAAGTTCCTTAAAGCAGCAACAGACAAGAAATCCCTGACTTTTATGGGGAGGAGTATTAGGGTAACAGCAGACCTCTCCACAGAGACCTGGCAGGCCAGAAGGGGCTGGCAGGATATATTCAGGGTCCTAAATGAGAAGAACATGCAACCAAGAATACTTTATTCGGCAAGGCTCTCATTCAAAATGGAAGGAGAGATAAAGAGCTTCCAAGACAGGCAGGAACTGAAAGAATATGTGACCTCCAAACCAGCTCTGCAAGAAATTTTAAGGGGGACTCTTAAAATTCCCCTTTAAGAAAAGTACAGTGGAACAATCCACAAAAACAAGGACTGAATAGATATCATGATGACACTGAACTCATATCTTTCAATAGTAACTCTGATAATGAACGGGCTTAATGACCCTATCAAAAGGCGCAGGGTTTCAGACTGGATCAAAAAGCAGGACTCATCTATTTGCTGTCTACAAGAGACTCATTTTAGACAGAAGGACACCTACAGCCTGAAAATAAAAGGTTGGAGAACCATTTACCATTCAACTGGTCCACAAAAGAAAGTAGGGTAGTCATCCTCATATCAGATACACTAAAATTTACCCCGAAGACTGTAGTGAGAGATGAAGAGGGACACTATCTCATACTTAAAGGATCTATCCAACAAGAGGACTTAACAATCCTCAATATATATGCCCCAAATGTGGGAGCTGCCAAATATATCAATCAATTAATAACCAAAGTGAAGAAATACTTATACACTTATACTTGGTGACTTCAATCTAGCTCTTTCTACCCTCGATAGGTCTTCTAAGCACAACATCTCCAAAGAAACGAGAGCTTTAAATGATACACTGGACCAGATGGATTTCACAGATATCTACAGAACTTTACATCCAAATGGAACTGAATACACATTCTTCTCAAGTGCACATGGAACTTTCTTCAGAATAGACCACATACTGGGTCACAAATTGGGTCTGAACTGATACCAAAAGATTGGTATCGTCCCCTGCATATTCTCAGGCCATAATGCCTTGAAATTAGAACTAAATCACAACAAGAAGTGTGGAAGGACCTCAAACACATGGAATTTAAGGACCATCCTGCTAAAAGATGAAAGGGTCAACCAGGAAATTAAGGAGGAATTAAAAAGATTCATGGAAACTAATGAGAATGAAGATAGAACCGTTCAAAATCTCTGGGATGCAGCAAAAGCAGTCCTGAGGGGGAAATACATCGCAATACAAGCATCCATTCAAAAACTGGAAAGAACTCAAATACAAAAGCTAACTTTACACATAAAGGAGCTAGAGAAAAAAAACAGCAAATAGATCCTACACCCAGCAGAAGAAGAGAGTTAATAAAGATTCGAGCAGAACTCAACGAAATTGAGACCAGAAGAACTGTGGAACAGATCAACAGAACCAGGAGTTGGTTCTTTGAAAGAATTAATAAGATAGATAAACCATTAGCCAGCCTTATTAAAAAGAAGAGAGAGAAGACTCAAATTAATAAAATCATGAATGAGAAAGGAGAGATCACTACCAACACCAAGGAAATACAAACGATTTTAAAAACATATTATGAACAGCTCTACGCCAATAAATTAGGCAATCTAGAAGAAATGGACACATTCCTGGAAAGCCACAAATTACCAAAACTGGAACAGGAAGAATAGAAAACCTGAACAGGCCAATAACCAGGGAGAAATTGAAGCAGTCATCAAAAACCTCCCAAGACACAAAAGTCCAGGGACAGATGGCTTCCCAGGGGAATTCTATAAAATGTTTAAAGAAGAACCCATACCTATTCTACTAAAGCTGTTTGGAAAGATAGAAAGAGATGGAGTACTTCTAAATTCGTTCTATGAGGCCAGCATCACCTTTATTCCAAAACCAGACAAAGACCCCACCAAAAAGGAGAATTACAGACCAATATCCCTGATGAACATGGATGCAAAAATTCTCAACAAGATACTAGCCAATAGGATCCAACAGTACATTAAGAAAATTATTTACCATGTCCAAGTAGGATTTTCCTCGGGACACAAGGCTGGTTCAACACTCGTAAAACAATCAATGTGATTCATCATATGAGCAAGAGAAAAACCAAGAACCATATGATCCTCTCATTAGATGCAGAGAAAGCATGTGACAAAATACAGCATCCATTCCTGATCAAAACACTTCAGAGTGTAGGGATAGAGGGAACATTCCTCAACATTTAAAAGCCATCTACGAAAAGCCCACAGCAAATATCATTCTCAATGGGGAAGCACGGGATCCCTGGGTGGCCCAGCAGTTTAGCGCCTGCCTTTGGCCCAGGGCGCGATCCTGGAGACCCGGGATTGAATCCAACGACGGGCTCCCGGTGCATGGAGCCTGCTTCTCCCTCTGCCTGTCTCTGCCTCTCTCTCTCTCTCTCTCTGTGTGACTATCATAAATAAATAAAAATTTAAAAAAAGAGAAATAATTCAAAGGGGAAGCACTGGGAGCCTTTCCCCTAAGATCAGGACCAAGACAGGGATGTCCACTCTCACCACTGCTATTCAACATAGACCTGGAAGTCCTAGCCTCAGCAATCAGACAACAAAAAGACATTAAAGGCATTCAAATTGGCAAAGAAGAAGTCAAACTCTCCCTCTTCGCCGATGACATGATAATCTACATAGAAAACCCAAAAGCCTCCACCCCAAGATTGCTAGAACTCATACAGCAATTTGGTAGCGTGGCAGGATACAAAATCAATGCCCAGAAGTCAGTGGCATTTTTATACACTAACAATGAGACTGAAGAAAGAGAAATTAAGGAGTCAATCCCATTTACAAATGCACCCAAAAGCATAAGATAACTAGGAATAAACCTAGCCGAAGAGGTAAAGGATCTATACCCTAAAAACTATAGAACACTTCTGAAAGAAATTGAGGAAGACTCAAAGAGATGGAAAAATATTCCATGCTCATGGATTGACAGAATTAATATTGTGAAAATGTCAATGTTACCCAGGGCAATGTACACGATTATTGCAATCCCTATCAAAATACCATGGACTTTCTTCAAAGAGTTGGAACAAATTATCTTAAGATTTGTGTGGAATCAGAAAAGACCCCGAATAGCCAGGGGAATTTAAAGAAGAAAACCATAGCTGGGGGCATCACAATGCCAGACTTCAGGTTGTACTACAAAGCTGTGATCATCAAGATGGTGTGGTGCTGGCACAAAAACAGACACATAGATCAATGGAACAGAATAGAGAATCCAGGAGTGGACCCTCAACTTTATGGTCAACTAATATTCGACAAAACAGGAAAGACTATCCACTGGAAGAAAGACAGTCTCTTCAATAAATGGTGGGAAAATTGGACATCCACATGCAGAAGAATGAAACTAGACCACTCTCTTTCACCATACACAAAGATAAACTCCAAATGGATGAAAGATCTTAATGTGAGACAAGATTCCATCAAAATCCTAGAGGAGAACACAGGCAACACCCTTTTTGAACTTGACCACAGTAACTTCTTGCAAGATACATCCACAAAGGCAAAAGAAACAAAAGCAAAAATGAACTATTGGGACTTCATCAAGATAAGAAGCTTTTGCACAGCAAAGGATACAGTCCACAAAACTAAAGGACAACCTACAGAATGGAAGAAGATATTTGCAAATGACATATCAGATAAAGGGCTAGTTTCCATGATCTATAAAGACTTATTAAACTCAACACCAAAGAAACAAACAATCCAATCATGAAATGGGCAAAAGACATGAAGAGAAATCTCACAGAGGAAGACATGGACATGGCCAACATGCACATGAGAAAATGCTCTGCATCACTTGCCATCAGGGAAATACAAATCAAAACCACAATGAGATCCCACCTCACACCAGTGAGAACGGGGAAAATTAACAAGGCAGGAAACAACAAATGTTGGAGAGGATGCGGAGAAAAGGGAACCCTCTTACCCTGTTGGTGGGAATGTGAACTGGTGCAGCCACTCTGGAAAACTGTGTGGAGGTTCCTCAAAGAGTTAAAAATAGACCTGCCCTACGACCCAGCAATTGCACTGTTGGGGATTTACCCCAAAGATACAGATGCAATGAAATGCCGGGACACCTGCACCCCGATGTTTCTAGCAGCAATGTCCACAATAGCCAAACTGTGGAAGGAGCCTCGGTGTCCACCAAAAGATGAAATGATAAAGAAGATGTGGTTTATGTATACAATGGAATATTACTCAGCCATTAGAAACTACAAATACCCACCATTTGCTTCAACGTGGATGGAACTGGAGGGTATTATGCTGAGTGAAATAAGTCAATCGGAGAAGGACAAACATTATATGTTCTCATTCATTTGGGGAATATAATTAATAGTGAAAAGGAATATAAGGGAAGGGAGAAGAAATGTGTGGGAAATATCAGAAAGGGAGACAGAACATAAAGACTCCTAACTCTGGGAAACGGAATAGGGGTGGTGGCAGGGGAAGAGGATGGGGCGTGGGGGTGAATTGGTGATGGGCACTGAGGGGGGCACTGGACGGGATGAGCACTGGGTGTTATTCTGTATGTTGGTAAATTGAACACCAATAAAAAATAAATTTATTAAAAAACCCAAAATTTGAATAATTCTACAAGATTTAAAGTAATTGCCTCTTAATTAAAAATCTCGTAAGAAATACCCCACACCCAGATGGTGACATTAGTGAATCTACCAAATGTTTGAGATAGAGCTCTTCCATGTAATAGAAAAAACCTAATTCCCCCTCCATTTTATGAAGCCAGAGTATCCGTGATACCAAAACCAAATAAGGACATTTTTCAAAAAGAAAGATACAGGTGAATATTTTTCATGAAAATAAAAATCCTAAACACATTATTAGTAAACTAAATCCAACCCTCCCCTTCACATATATGTTATCATGACCAAGTCTGGTTTATTTCAGAAATGCAAGATTAGTTTAACACTCAAAAGGCTCAATTGCTGTCACCATGATAATAGTGGTATAAAGAATAATCATGTGATCATCTTAGTAGATGTAGAAGTATCAAATTTATTCATAATAAAAACTCTTAGAAAATAAATAGAAGACAAGCAAGACTAGAATACCTACAGTAAATATAATTCTGACTAAAGTGTTGACAGCTTTTCCTCTGACATTAGTAACAGGAAAATGAAGCTTGCCATTGCAATTTCTATTCAAAATAGAGTTCTTAGCCATTGCAAGAAGACAACAAAAAGAAATGCTAAACAGTGCCATTCCAAAAGAAGAAACGAAACTTGGTATTTGCAGATGACCAGGTTGTGAATATAGAACATTCATAATAATATAGATTACGTGAATAATAGATTCGATAATCAAGATTGCTGAATGTAAAGTTAATATAAAAATTCAGTTGTATTTTATATAAAAACAAAAATTAAATGGAATTTTAAAAAAGATATAATTTACAATAATGTAAAAATTTATTAAATTTTAAGGTATTGAAGGATATGCAATACCTCAACATAGGAAACTATAAAACTATACTCAGAAAAATTAAAGACTGATACATGGAAAGAAAGATCTTATTAATGGGTTGGAAGACTCATAAAGATGTAAATTATCCCCAAATAAACTATAGATTCAATGCAATTCTAAACAAAATGCCTGCAGGTTTTTCCTTTCCTTTTCTTGTTTGGTGTGTGTGTGTATGTGTGTATGTGTGTGACTTAAAAATCTCTAAAAGATTCTAAAAGGCACACCAAGAAACAGATTCTTAACTATAGAGAACAAACTGCTGGTTACCAGAGGGAATAGGTGTGGGGATGGGCTAAATAGGTGATGGGGATTAAGAACTGCTTTGTGTGAGCACCAAGCATTGCATAGAATTGTTTAATCACTAGATTTTACACCTAAAACTCATATTACAATGTACATAAGCTAACTGGAATTTAAATGAGGACTTAAAAGAAAAAACAAAGAAAATTAGAGGGAGAACTAAAAGATATATATAGTTTACATGGCAGAATGTATGTCCAAAAGAGCCAAGGAAACAATAAGACAAGAGGAGTAGATCAGGACATGCCTAATAGACATTCAGACTTTCCTACAGCTTGTGTAATCAAAGCAGTATGACACTGACATCTTTTTTTTTTTTTTACTATGACCTCATAAGATTTCTTAAGATATTTTTATTCTAATCATCTTCCTTGTAAGATTTCCATATTACAAATATACTATGTATTTGCTTATACATTTCATGAATATACTATATATCTGCCTATGTATTTTATGAATATCTGTAATTTATACATTAATAGAATACAATTTTTTGACCCTCAAGAACCTATTTTTGCTTCCTGGAGGGCATCATTACTGCCATTGAAAGAGTATGATTAAGTAGGAAAAGGTTTATTTTACAAATGCTGCTGACAAATTTGATCTCCATCTGGAAGAGAATAAGACTAGACATCAATTTCACACCATAAACAAATAGGTTTAATAAATATGAAAGAGAAAATTTTTAGGAAAAAAATGAATATGTGTACCACAGTAGTAGAGGAAACCCATTTGAAAGCCTAGAAGCTTTCAGGCTTAAGGCTTACATTTGACCAAATGTAATAAATTTTTGTATAGTAAAATATGCCTTTATTTTATTTCATTCCAGTTAACAATTTTTTTTTGCATCTACTATGTGAGAGATACTTTTTTAAGCACCAGTTATTCAGCAGTGAACAAAACATTAGTGCTTGTCTTCAGAGTTTATGTTCTATGGGAGCAGAAAGTAAAAAAATACATAAATATGTAATGTGAGGTAGTAATAAATGCTATGAAGAAAATGAAATCAGGACAAAGGGATAGAGAGGGGAGAAATACTGTTTTAGTTAGGGTAGTCATATTTTCACTGACATCTTAAAGAAGTGAGGAAGTGAGTTGTGCAAATGTTTCAGGGAGAGTGTTCCAGGAAGACCTGCAGTGGGAACATGCTTGGTAGGTATGGAGAACAATGAAGCCACAGTGTGGCTGCAGCAATGAGGGAGACACTGGGAAATGAGGCTGGAGAAGCCAGAAGCTGTGTACTATGAGGCCTTGAAGTCTTGAGAGCTTTGTACTTTTACACTAAAGTGATTGGAAGACCTTTGGAAAGCCTTGAGCAAAGAAGTAACATGATCTAATTTACATTTTAAAAGTAGAATTCTGGGTTGCCTGGGTGGTTCATTTGGTTAAGCATCTGACTCTTCTTGGTTTCAGCTTAAATCATGATCTCAGGATGGTGAGATGGAGCCCATATTGGGCTCTACATTGGGCATGGGACCTGTTTGAGATTCTCTCTCTCCCCTCTCTGCCCTGTCATGTTTGTGCGCTCTCTATCTCAAAATAAAATTAGAAAATAATTAGAACATGGGACATCTGGGTGGCTCAGTGGTTAAGCGTCTGCCTTCAACTCAGGGTGTGATCCTATAGTCCTGGGATTGAGTCCCACATTGAGCTCCCTGCATGGAGCCTGCTTCTTCCTCTGCCTGTGTCTCTGCCTCTCTCTCTCTCGTGTCTCTCATGAATAAATAAATAAAATCAGAAAAAAATAATTAGAACAAAAGTATGATTCTGACTTAGTGAGGGACAATAGGCTGAGAGTGGGGAATGAGATCAAGAGCTCTCTTCAGAGGCTATCACAGCAGTACAGGTGAGCTGTGGTGAAGGCTTGGATTACCTGATAAGGAGGTGAGAAGTGTCAGCTTCAGGATATAATTTTAGGGGACAGGATGAATGATTGGATGTAGAGCAACAACAAGCAAATTGAGAAAAAAAAAATTTGGACACATATGGTAGGTGAAAAACATTAATAGACAAAAAGCTTCTACTTGAATTGAAATTGAATAAGAAAAGGACAAACCACCAGTATAGTAAATGAATAATTCACAGAAGAGCAAGTCAAAAAGACTAAGAAGCCTGTAAGAAGTGCTCAGTCTCATTAGGCGTTAGGGAAATGCAATCAAAGCAAGAGTTAGACATTACTTTCCCCATGACAGAGACAAAAAAGCCTGTAAGAAATGCTCAGTCTCACTAGGTGTTAGGGAGATGCAATCAAAGCAAGAGTTAGACATTACTTTCCCCATGACAGAGACAAAAAAGACAAAAAAGAGCTACTACATTTCTCATTATTATTTTTCTCAGTAGCTGCTGTTTGTAGCACCAGTGAGAGTGTGGGGAAAATAGAGCTCAGACATCCCTGGTCAGAATGTGAATGGTTACGGATTTTGGGGAAAGTGATTACATATTTTCGTTAACATTAAAAATATTTTCATTAGCACTAAAAATATATATTTTCTTTTTCTCTTGACTTTCCAATTTCACTTTTGGATTCTATCCTAGAGAAATAAAATCCTTAACATGTACCAAGATGTTTATTATAGCACCATTGGCCCATGGCAAAAAAGCTGAATAACAAGCAAAGTCCATTGTTAAAGAATTGGTTGAATATACAGTAATTCATCCACTCTACTGTAATAATAATGCTTTAGAGTGATGTCCTTTGACTTGAAGTGATGCACGTGACATAATGTTAGGTGAAAAAATCAAGTTGCAGAATGATGTGTGTAGGTTGACTCCATTTGCATATATGTTTATATGAGCATGGATTAAGATAGAGATTCATAGGAAGTTAACACTGATAACATCACAGTTTTTAATTTTTGCAGAGAAATTTAATAAAGATTTAAATAAAATATTTTTGAGAACTGGGTTACAATATATAATCTGTAGTGTGGTATCTCTTAGATTTTACTTCCTAGCCTTGTCAGATGGTTAAGATTTTGGATGATGATGGATAAGTTCTCAAACACTAGAAAAACAGGCTTCTATTTCTTCAAAACCTAATTGGGACCCATCAGGTACAGAGTAGCGACATTGGCTGATTCTCCTATTCTTAATTGTTTTAAAACGAGGGTAATGAAATTTCATCCAATGTAAAACTGAATATTCTGATCAATTTTTCAGTTTAACCTTTTATCCCTTTGAATCCTGTTTTAAATTCTATGCTTTTCCTTTTCCTTTTTGTTTTTAAAGATTTTATTTATTTATTCATCACCCACCCACCCACACACACACACACAGACACAGGCAGAGGGAGAAGGAGGCTCCATGCAGGGAGCCCAATGTGGGACTTGATCCCAGGACTCTGGGCTCATGCCCTGAGCCAAAGGCAGATGCTCAACCCCTAAGCCATCCAGGAATCCTGCTTTTCCTTTTTCCCTAGTTCCCTGTATTCATTTCTTAGATATGCTAGTTATAACCTGGGGCAGGAGATATTTGTGAGCAAAGGTAAATTGCACTTTTAATGCAATTCTAACCTAGGAAATCTTTAATTGGGGTAAGAGCCACATTATCTGATTTTACATAAATTGTTTACTTCCCAATATCTTGGCATTTCTTATTCAGCTTTGTTATCTTTAAACTCAATTTCCTGCTTTTCCTTACATATGTTATGCTCTTTTCCTACACATAAAATGACTAAAGGTAAGACATCTACTCATTCTTTTTTCTGTGTTTATTGAGATAAAACTGACAAAAATTGTACATATTTAAGGTAGAAGACTTGATCCCCCCCACCGAGTTTTGTTGAGCTGTAATTGACATACAACATAGTTTAAGTTTAAGGTGTTTGACCTAATGATATATGTATATATTATGAAATGATTACCATAATAAATTTAGTTAACATGGGTCACCTCACATGGTTACAAATTTTCTTTTTTCCTCGTGATAAGAACTTTTAAGATCTAAGCAGGGCATTTGTGAACAGGGATTTGACATGTTTATTAGCTTATTTGTGAAACAAAATTTACCACTTAATTTTTTAAGTCCTACTTTACTATCTTTATATCTAAATTATCTTGAAATTGCATGTACTTATTCATTTTCCTAGTATTTGCATCATTTTGCTAAGCATGGTGTTATTTTGATAGCTCACTCCTTTCTCCTTCCTTCTTCTAGGGTCCTTTAAAACTTCCATACCTGTACCTGTAAGGGAAGATTAGCAATTGTTTTTAACTGGCCTGCCTTTTGGTGGCCTTTAGAGAATGGCAAACAATTTTCATAGTTGTAGTTTCCTATTATATAACTTATTATATTACTTATCTGCCTTCAAGATCTAGCGGAAATGAAAATGTTTGACTTATTTGTTGACAAATTCTGTGGAATATACTTCTTTAACCATCCTTTCTTTAAATTCTCATCTTTCGTTATCAGAACATTTGTTGTACAGATTTTCCTTACATCTTCTCATACCTTAATTTTTTTCTTTGACCTATTATATCTAACAGGCTCAGTTCTTGGACCTGTGCTTTTGCTAGCTCTGTACTTTCTTCTTTGGGGAACTCATTTATTCTATGGCTTCAGTTATCTCTACCGGACTGACTTCAGCCTCCTCTCAAATGACAAGTGTTAGTTTGTTTAACTCAGCAATTTGTTATTGCCTCCCTGTCCTACAAGTTAGCTCCCAGTTTGTTATGGATTTTCTGTCACCCAGTTTCAAAAGTTGTGAAGTCATCATTTTTTTCTTTTCCCTACTTATATGTAGTCATCATGAAGTAGTGATTTCTTCTTTGAAAAAATACCTCATATCTATCCCTTCTATTTAGTCTCTTTCCATCACTTATTACTCCAAACATCTCTTCACTAGATTTACTACCTATGATGTTTCTCCTCCTCAGTCTATTTTGTACAATCACAAGGTTGCACACTTTAGTAATGCAACCTTATTCACCTAACTCTCCTTCCCAAATACCCTAGAAGGCTTCCCAGTTGCCTGATGAATAACGTATAAATTCCTAGTTTGTTTTCATATTCCTTCAGAATCTTCTTCTAACTCTCCTTTACAGAATTGTATCCAGGTGCTTCTTCTGAGCCTGCTGTAACGATAAAATTGCCTACTTCTCCTAGAGCATGGTATGGCAGCATTGAATTCCTTTGCCTTTCTTGTACTTTTCCTACCTCACTCAGTGTATCAACATCTTATCCATCTTTTGAGACACACATACCAACCACCATTCCCTTCCCCACGAAGCTGTCCCCTTTATCTTCTTGTTCCAAGAGGCTGCTAACTCATACCATCCATCTAAACGACAATTTGACAGATTTTACTTTTTAAAAGATTATCCTGTGTACACATATTATATCACTATATGTGTTAAAAGCTATTTTATTGCAGAGCCAGACATATTTTTCTGTAACCCCTATTGCTAGAACGGTGCCTCATGAACATTGAGCTTAGCATGAGGAGCATTGATTGATTGATTGGTTACACTGTCACTGAGTTAATATCATCATTGCCAAAGGAAATTATACATTTCTTTAATCAGAATGTTTTATTTCAGAAAGTATCCAGTCTTTCTTGACTAAGCCCATAAAAGTATCAACTTAGAAAACCAAGAATTAAAAGGTGAGATTTGTGGTTAAGAGGACTAAAAATGGTGAAACATCTATAGTAGGCACTCTATAGATGTATAAATTAAAGGGATTTTATAATTATGATCCATTTAGCAATAACTGGGTTGTGACTTGTATCTGGAGGATGGGAATCAGAATAATCAGTTGACTTTATGAGCCTTCCTTTATTTTACCCTTATTCTTTTCATCTTTTTGTTGTACTTTCTTCCCTTACTTGCCTTTGCTCCTTAGTGAACCTTCTTTTTTTTTACTCTTGACTTCTGATTCTTTCCTTCTTTTAACTTTGTACTTTCCTACATCCCTTTTCTTCATAGCATCATTTTCTTCTCTATCTTTCTTCTTCCTTGAATCTTCCTTTCCTTTGTCTTGCTTTATTTGATCCTCAGAGTTCTCTTCCTTTACTTGAGGTTCCTGAACTTGCAGTATTTCAGATCCACTTTTCTCTACTTGGTACTCCTGCTCTTGTGGTATTCCATCTTCATTATTTTCTACTTGGTAGTCCTGTCCTTCTGGTATTCCAGCTTCATTACTCTCTACTTGGGACTCTTGTCCTTCTGATATTCCAGCTTCATTATTCTCTACTTGGGACTCCTGTCCTTGTGGTATTCTGGACTCTCTCCTCTTTACTTGGGTTTCCTCTCCTTTTGGTATTCCCATGTCACTCATTTTTACTTGGTCTTCCTCTCTTAGTATCCTGGTCTCACTCTCCTTTTCTATGATCTCCATTCCTATCCTTCCGTTCTCCAACTCAATGCCTTTTGTTTTCCATTTGGACTCTGTTTTGTGCCTTGATGTCAAGGATTCATCAGAATCTATGACTAAAATTTCCTTCTTTAGTGTTTTCTTGTTTTCTTCTTGGCTGCTCTCAGACTTTGTAGTGGCTCCATTTTTTAGAATCTGGGCCTTGAAATCTGATTTTTTTGCAAGTTCTGCATCCATGCAACCTGGAAATATAACTGAGCACATAACAAAAGTGCACAATTCAGATATCAAGTACTTTCTTTTTATTGCTACTTTTCCCCCTGATATTGGTTTATTTATTTTTTGTCTTAAAACTGAAAAACTGAAGATAGCTTGAGATTTCCTGAAAATATAAAATGATGGAACTCTACACTTAAATTATACAAGTATTGATAATATTCCAGATTTTCTTTAATAAATTGGAAGATTAATGAAAGAAGAGGTAAAATGAACTATAAATGAACTGGCCGCTTTTGTTCAGTATATTATGTCTGATAATTAATGCTTAGTAGCTAAAGGAGGATGTGTTCTGAAAAGAAATGGAATTTATTTTTAGAAAAATTGTGGAAAGAAGTAATAATTGTTTCTTAAAATAGAAAAAACTCAAAATAGGCTTTGAGTATTGAATATAAGAATGTCCTCTCAATCAAAAGTAATAATAGTACTAGCTGGTAATTATTGGGTACTTATACATCAGGCACTCCCTGTTCTGAGCATTTTATATGATATATTAATTCACTTAATTCTCACAACTAAAAGGACAGGTACTATTATTATTCCCATTTTACAGATGAAGAAATTGAGTAAATGAATGTGAATATGGCCATGGAGTTATTCATTGGTGGAGCTGGGATTTGAAACTGGAGTCAGACTTCAGAGTTCAGTCTTAACCAATACCTTAGACTGTTCCTTATGATAACGGCAAACTTACTTTGCAAAAATTTCTGGTCCCTTTTTCCATGTACAGGTAACTCAGCTCTACTATGTCTCAACTTCTGTGTGATCTAATAAACTGAATTTTTTAGCTTCTGCTTTATTTTTTCTTATTTTAGTGATTTGGTTTCCTGGATTAAGAAAAAATAATTTATGCTACCAGGAAAAATTCTGTGGGTTCTTGCTATGGAGGAGTGGCACACACACCTTCCTATAAGAAAACCTATTTAAGTATTTAATGGGGTAGAAGGAATACTGAATTTAAAAGCTGAATCAGAACACCTGGGTATAGTATTCTTGCTAGCTGGGTTTGTTTGGGAAAATCAGTTAATCCCCAAAGATTCACTATCCTTTTTTAAAAATTTTTTTTAAATTGGAGTTCAATTTGCCAGCATATAGCATAACACCCAGTGCTCATCCCGTCAAGTGCCCCCCTCAGTGCCCATCACCCAATGACCCCAACCCCCCGCCCACCTCCCCTTCCACCACCACTTGTTCCTTTCCCAGAGTTAGGAGTCTCTCATGTTCTGTCTCCCTCTCTGATATTTCCCACTCATTTTCTCTCCTTTCCCCTTTATTCCCTTTCACTATTTTTTATATTCCCCAAATGAATGAGACCATATAAGATTCATCTTCCTTTTATTTTGTTTCCTCTGCCTACTTTAGAGTTAAGGATTCTAAGGAAATATTTAAGAAGCATGGCTTTTACTAACAGACTGTTTCAAATCCTGGCTTCATACCTAACCAGCCAGGTGAGTTTGGGCAAACCTTACTTTCTTATTTGTAAAATGGGTACAATAGTAGTAGGTACTTCACAGAAGTGTTATGAGGATTAAATAATCTAAGTAAAGCACTCAGTATAGTGCATGGAACATAGTAAAATTGTCCAACAAATATTGGCTATTATTACTACCAAAGAAATGGTTAATTGCTTTACAGGAAGATTTCTTGCTTAAGATTTGACCTTTTTCTTTTCATAGAAAACCTTTTAATATGTTTAGGGTTTGATGTCTGAAATATTGACATACACATAACCAAAAAACAAATAGTAAAACGTGACACACCTGCATTAGATAAGAAGGTAAGTATAAATCAAAATCAAAAGAGATGTTGTAGTGTTTCCTTTTTGATATTTTAGGTTCTGACACAAAATGAAAATAACACTAAGAATGTTGCAATAATGCTTTAGTGTGTTTTTTCCTCCCTAATGTACTGACATTTTATTCTAGACAAAGCCATTTCCAATTTACTAATAAATATCAATAGTAAAATATCCTAAGCATTTTAGTACTTAGAGAGTTCAGAATATTTTGATATCTAACAGTACTACCAGTAGACACTTGTTTTTTGGGAGGATGTGGTGTGGTGTGGAAAAGAGCATGTTTTTCCACTGAAGCTTCCAACCTTACAAATTCTGTGGAATGTACTCCTTAACAAGCTAATTTTTCTTAATATTTCTTAATATGCATATCTACCATCTCTTGGGAGTTTCATATTTACTACTGTGTACTGCAGACCCATTTTTAAGTTAACTTCACGTCCTAAATTATATAGATTTTTGTTAATAAAAATATTCTAGGATTTAATGAAACAATGTTTATTCTAGCTACAATTTTCCTAATTTTATAGTATTTTAAAGAATTTTATTTTTTCCCACTAAACTAAAAAATACTTATAGTCACTTCTAATAGTATCTTCATATCTTTGTTTTAATTCTTTGCTGTATATTTTCTATCTTGAACCTAATAGCATAGGAGAAGTAAGCTGCAAATTATTATTCCATCAAATTCTAAGTTCTTCCCTCTCCCTTCTTTCGAATTTCTAGTTAGTGCATACATCTTTTTTTCCCCCTTAGATCTCATAATCTCCATGATATAAAGATTGTAAGCCCTAGCTGAAAGTCCATTTGCTGCAGGTGGTAGGCTATATGGCAAAATTCTAATTATAAGGGAATATTTCCCCAAGATCTTGGCAATTGTTATAATGTATTCAGTGTACCTAAAGATTTTAAGCTGGATTAATTTTTGTTAAAGCTAAAAGATATCATGAATTAGCTATCATAGTAATAATTCTAATTATATAATAACTTTAAATAATGTAGCAACTAAACCATGGCTTTATTAGGAAATTATTCCTATTAAGTTATTAATCCAGTGGCTGCCAGAGAGAGTACACTCAGATCTAGAGCATAAAGATCTGTTAAGCATTAGGAGGATGACTCAATGTAGATCTCAGTCCATGAATTAACATTTAGAAAAAAAAAATCATATACTTAGTTAGCTGAATGTGGAGATGAGAAGTTAAGAGAATCAACTTGAGAGGGTGATGAAGTTTAATAAGCTGATCTGTCTTCAATCTTTCTTTGAACCACGAATTAAACTTTAATCTCTTTTCGCTAAAAATATCAACTGGGAAGAATATGTTTGAAATATTCTTGTCAACAAAAATATATCTTTTACAAGAAAAAAATTTTAAAGATTGAACTGATTTTTTTCTGGCAATTTAAAACAATTCATTAAAAACTAATTCACCTCCAGGGAGGGCCTTGGCCTATGGTCCCTTCTCAAAGCCTTTTTTCTCTTTGTAAAGAAAACACACACTCATCACCTTCCCCATGTCATTTGTGAGCTGCGGATACATCATGACTGCTCTGAATGCTTATTCTTCAGAGCAGTCATGCTGTGCTATGAATGTGAATGCAAAGAAAACAATTACACCTTTCAACTTTTCCTCCTCCCACTCACAAACCCACTCTACTAGTGTGAACTGATAAAGAAGAATGATTAAATATAAAGACATATTTTGTGTTAGTGTTTGGAAAGTTTGAGATGCTAAATTTAAGTTTTGCTTGCTTCCTATGGTTGTACATTTACAGAGTTTTAAGAATTATTATTGTGTTTCATAGGAGCTGAGGCATTAAATAATCCTGATGGGAAATCTGAATTTAGAAAACAGTTAAAAGCCAAACATTGATCTAAATGGGATATCTTTTATTTTTATTTTATTTTTTTGATATCTTTTATTTTTAAAATGATTCTTTTGTGTACATTTAATTATATATCTTCCCTAGTGCATGTCTATTTGTATTTAGAAACATTTTATTTATAGATATGGTTTCAGGACTAATCCCAAAAAAGGCATTTGTGGTTCAGTATAGAAGGCAATGTGTTGGCATGGAAAGAGTATGTAATTCAGAGACGGGAAGTCTTGGCAGTGCTGTTTACCAATTCTTTAACCTTGGGCAAATGTCTGAGCAATTTTACTGATCTGTGAAGTGTAGAATAACAATAGCTAGCAGGCAGGCTATGATAAGAATAAGAGATAATGTTTTTGAAAATGCCTAGCGTGGTGCATAGTATATGGAGGGGCTCAGTACCTACTATTCCTCAAAAGTAGAATTACTTAGAAGGCAAGATAAAGTTTTTTCTTAACTAGTTATTTTTTCTGTTAATTGGATTCACTAGGCCTTCATTTATAACGAAAAAAGAGTTCTAAGTTACTAGCAAAGAACTCACACAATTTAGAAACCAATCTTTCATGATGTTTTGCTGGGAGTTAGAAAGGAGATTTTTTTTCAGAGCCTAGAAGATGGCCAGAGATTACAGCATCCTTTTGTATGAACTTCATCAAATCCTCTACAGCTGTCTCTTCAAAAATAGTTAAATATTAGAAAATTCTGGAGAATAGGAACATTTAAAATGATCTTAGAAACACAAATCTCTAATTTGGGAGTAGAAACAGCAAATCCAGAAAATATAAACAATGTAAAATATCATAGTCGAGAATAAAGAACTTACCCAGAGGAGATATTGCTAAAAATAAAACACAAAAGGTTGATCAGAGGGAATTTTCCAACTCAAGTAAAGTCTCACTCCCAATAATACCCTTTTAGAGGAATGCAGCAGCAGCACCTTCAGGTCCTATAAAACCCTCTGTTTCATCCTCAGGAGTGCTGCTGACCAAAGCTCCACATCCTACTTCACAGAGCTGGTTTTCTTTAGGATGCCATTTGTTAATATATGGGATTGAATCCTAGGTAATATCTATTCTACCAAATTTCAAACTATTGCATTTCCTACTTTAATTGTTCTCTCACAAGTCAGTTTTTTTTACCCACTGTCCTTTAGATCAGTTGAAAAAATGTGTATTGTTGACCAATTTTCAAAATCATCACTTAGTGTCATCCTGACACTTATTTTTTTTCTGTCAATTTTAGGTGATTTTCTTTTTTTAGTGAAAATTCACCATTGCCAGATGATAGCACAAGGAAAATAGCCTCCCTTGTGGTAAACTAGCTGGGTATACATACTACCAATAATCTTTGGCAGTCGATAACCAGAGTAATGAGACAAGATCATTATATTTTGTTCCAAAAGAGAAATAGAGAAGAAATTGAAGTATAATAACATCATTTCTTTAAGAAATATTGACTACTCTAAAGTAGAAGAATGTGAAATAAAAAAAATTTGGGTAACAAAAACTCAAAGGTCCTAGACACAGAAATAGGTAAGGCCAAGAAATGATCCAAACTTACTGATTTTTCCAGAACTGTCCACTGAAAGAGACAAAGAAAAAAATATCAGTAAGTATTGGGTTTTCCCTTCTTCCCCAACCTGCACTCCTCTGCACTGGATGGATATCTATGTCATGAATAAGTTCCTTTTATTTAAATGTAGGGAACCTCCATTTTCTTTCCCTGTCCTCTTGGCCTGTTGTAGTTTAGAAAGATCTTGTGATTAGCTATTTTATGAAAAGAGTTTTATTAAGATATATATTTGACATATAGCATTGTATAAATTTAAGGTATATGCAATATGTCAATTTGATACATTAGTATATTATAATGATTGCCATTGTAGATATAATTAGAACCTCTGTCACATTACATAATAATCCTTTCTTGTGATTGGAATCATGAAGTTCTAGTGTCTAAGCAAGTTTGATGATTGTCCTACAATATTATTGTCTATATTCATTATATTATGCATTAGATCTCTAGGACTTATTTACTACTTGTAAGTTTGTACCTTTGAATAGTGTCTTCTATCCCCCCACCCACAATCCCCTAGTAACCCCATTTTACTGTCATTTTTTAAAAATAAATTTAGCTCTTCTAGATTCCACATATAAATATTATACAGTACTTGTCTTCCTCTGTCAGACTTATTCATTCAGCCTTATATGTTCAAGGTCCATCTATGTTGCAAATGGCAGGATGTTCTCCTTTCTCTTTGTCAAATAATATATCCTATGTGTGTGTGTGTGTATGCCTGTGTGTGTATCTCATATCCTTTTTATCCATTCATCCATTGGTATAGGCAGTTATTTTGTTTCTGTGCCTTGCAACTGTGAATAATGCTGCAATGAACGTGAGAGTGTGTGTGTATATATATATATAAATGTGTATATATATAAATGTGTGTATATATAAATGTGTGTATATATATATTATATATATATATATATATATATATATATATATATATACACATTTATACACACACACACACACACACACACATATGCAGGACTCGATCTCAGGACCCCAGGATCACTACCTGAGCCAAAGGCAGATGCTCCACCACTGAGCCACCGAGACATCCTTATTTTTAATTTTTTTTGATAGGCCTCCATGTTGTTTTCCATAGCAGTTGAGCCACTTTACTTTCTCATTAACAGCATACAGTGGTTTGCTTTCTCCATATTCTTGCCAACACCTCTTGTGTTCTTAATCATAGCCATTTTAGCAGGTGTGAGGTGATATCTCATTGTGGTTTTGATTGCATTTCTCTTGATAATTAGTGATGTTGACCATTTTTTTCATCTGCCTGTTGAGCACTTGGATATCTTCTTTGGAAAAATATCTGTTTAGTTTCTCTGCCAAGTTTGTAATCAGATTCTTTTTTGTTATGGAATTGTATGAGTTCTTTATATATTTTGGATATTAACTCATTATCTAATTAATAGTTTGCAAAAAGTTTTTCCCATTCCATGGGTTTTCTTTTCCCTTTGTTGATTGTTTTTCTCATGTGCATAAGCCTTTAAATTTGATGTAGTCTAACTTGTTGATATTTGTTTTTGTTGTTTGTGCTTTTGGTGTCCTGTTCAGAAAATCAATGCCAAGACCTACATTGAGGAGCTTCTTCTCTATGTTTTTTTCCTAAGGCTTTTATGGTATCAGGTTTTAAGTTTAAGTCTGTGAGCCATTTCAAGTTAATTTTTGTGAGTGGTGTAAGATAAGGATATAATTTTATTGTTCTTCAGGGTTTTTAAAGTTTTCATTTTAATTCCAGTTAGTTGACATACAGTGTTATATTAGTTCCAGGTATACAATATACTGATTTTTTAAAAAAGGTTTTATTTATTAATGAGAGACACATACAGAGAGAGAGAGGCAGAGGGCAAAGCAAGCTCTATGCAGGGAGCCTGAGGTGGGACTCGATCCCAGGTCTCCAGGATCATGCCCTGGGCGGAAAGCAGCATTAAACCGCTGAGCCACCCGGGCTACCCTGATATGCTGATTTTAATACTTCAATACAACACCCAGTGCTCATGACGGCAAGGGCACTCCTTAATCCCCATCATCTATTTCACCTGCCCTCCCACCCACCACCATCAGTTTGTTCTCTATAATTAAGTCTGTTTCTTGGTTGGTCTCTCTTCCCCTCCCCTCCTTATTCTTTTTGGTTTTTGAATTCCACATATGAGTGAAATCATATGGCATTTATTTGTTTTGCTCTGACTGACTTATTTCACTTAGCCTTATATAACCTAGCTCCAGTCATGTCCTTGCAAATGGCAACATCTCATTCTTTTTTATGACTGAATAACATTCCATTGTATATGTTTATACCACTTTCTTTATCCATTCATCAGTTGATGGACATATGGGCTGCTTCCATAATTTGGCTATTGTAAATAATGCTGCTATAAACACAGAGATGTACATATCTATTTGAATTAGTATTTTTGTATCTTTTGGGTAAATACCCAGTAATGCAATTGCTGGATCATAGCATAGTTTCTTTTTTTCCCTTTTTGAGAAGCCTCCATACTGTTTTCCAAAGTGATCACACGAGTTTGCATTCCCACCAACAGTGCACAAGTGTTCCTTTTTTCCCACATCTTCACCATTACCACCTGTTATTTCTTGTGTTGTTGATTTTAGCCTATTTGACAGGTGTGAGGTAGTTTTGATTTGCATTTTTCTAACGATGAGTGATGATAAGTATCTTTTAATGTATCTGTTGGCCATCTGTAGGTCTTCTTTGGGAAAATATCTTTTCATATCCTCTGTCCATTTTTTATTTGGATTATTTGTTTTTTGGTTGTTAAGTTTTATAAATTCTTTATATATTTTTGATACTAATCCTTTATCAGATATATCACTTGCAAATCTTTTCTGCCATTCTGCAGGTTGCTTAGGTTTACTGATTGTTTCCTTTTCTGTGCAGAAGATTTTTATTTTGATGTAGTCCCAATAGTTTATGTTTGCTTTTATTTCCCTTGCCTCAGGAGACATAGCTAAAAAAATGTTGCTGCATTTGATGTCAAAGCGCTAAACCGCTTTGCGGTTTAAACTGCCTGTATTTGCTTCTATGATTTTTATGGCTTAAGTTTCACATTTAGGACTTCAGCCTATTTTGAATTTATTTTTATGTGTGGTTGTAAGAAAGTGATCCAGTTTCATTCTTTTGCATATAATTGTCCAGTTTTCCTAACACCATTTATGGGAAACATTGTCTTTACTGTATCGGATGATATTCTTTCCTGCTTTGTCCAAGTTGATTTAACAATATTATTATATTATTACTTCTGGATTTTCTATTCTGTTCTATCGATCTGTGTGTCTATTTTTGTGCCTGTACCATACTGTCTTGATTCTTGCATCTTTGTAATATAACTTGAAATCGAGAATTGTGATACCTCCAGCTTTGCTTTTCTTCTTCAAGATTGCTTTGGCTATTCAGGGTCTTTTGTGGTTCCATACAAATGTTGATTGTTTGTTCTAGTTCTGTGAAAAACACTTGTTATTTTAATAGGAATTGCATTAAATGTGCAGATTGCTTTGGGTAGTATAGACATTTTAACAAAGTTTTTCTTCCAATCCATGAGCGTGGAATGTCTTTCCATTTCTTTGTGTCTTCTCAATTTCTTTCATTGGTGTTTTACAGTTTTCAGAGTACAGGTCTTTTATCTTTCTGGTTAGGTTTATTCCTATGTATCTTATTATTTTGCATACAGTTGTAAATGGGATTACTTTCTTAATTTCTCTTTCTACTGCTTCGTTATTGGTCTATAGAAATACAATAGATTTCTGTACATTAATTTTGTATCCTATGACCTTACTGAATTCATTGATCAGTTCCTAACAGTTTTTTTTTTTTGTGTGTGTGTGTGTGTGGAGTATTTTGGGCTTTCCATATATACTATCATGTCATCTGCAAATACTGAAAGTGTTATTTCTTCCTTACCAATTTGGATGTCTTTTATTTCTTTTTGTTTTCTTATTTCTGTGGCTAGGACTTCCAGTACCATGTTGAATAATAGTGATGAGAGTGGACATCCTTGCCTTATTCCTGATGGTAAGGGAAAAGCTCACAGGTTTTCCTCATTGAGAATGATGTTAGCTGTGACTTTTTCACATATGGACTTTATTATGTTGAGGTATATTCCATCTAAACCTACTTTGTTGAGGGTTTTAATCATGAATGGAGTTGTACTTTGTCAGATGTTTTTTATCCATCTATTGAAATGTTCATATGGCTCTTATGCTTTCTCTTACTGATGTGATGCATCATGTGATTTATTTGTGAATATTGAACCATCCTTGCAACCCAGTAATAAATCCCACTTGATCACGGTGAATGATTTTTTATAGTGTATTGTTCAATTTGGCTTACTAGTATTTTATTGAGGACTTCTGTGTCTATGTTCATCAGAGATATTGGCCAGCAGTTTTCTTTTTTTTTCATGGTGTCTTTTTTTTTAACTTTATTTGAAACAGAGTGAGAAAGTAAGAGAGATCACAGAGGGAGAGGGAGAAGCAGACTCTGCTGAGCAGAGAGCCTGACGAGGGACTTGATCACAGGACCCTAAGATCATGAATTGAACTGAAGGCAGATAAACTTAACTGACTGAGCCACTCAGGTGCCCCTTACATGGTGTCTTTGGTTTTGTTTTCAGGGTAATGCTGGCCCCATGGAATGAATGTGGAAGTTTTTCTTCCTTTTCTGTTTTTTGGAATAGCTTGAGAAATAAAGGTATTAACTCTTCTATAAATGTTTGATAATTTTCCTGCAAAACCATCTGGCCTTTCATTTGTTGCTAGGTTTTCTTTTCTTTTCTTTTTTTTAAATTCATTTTGGTTATCAGTCTGTTCGAGTATTCTATTTCTTCCTGTTTTGGTTTTGGTAGGTTATTTGTTTGTAGGAATTTATTTATTTCTTCTAAGTTGTCCAATTTGTTGGCATATAGTTTTTCATGATATTCTCTTATAATTGTATTTCTGTGGTATTGGTTGTTATTTCTTCTCTCTTATTTGTGATTTTATTTATTTGAGTTCTTTTTCTTTTTTTAAAGTTGATAAGTCTGGCTAAAAGTTTATCCATTTTTATTAATTTTTTCAAAGAACCAGCTCCTGGTTCCATTTTTTTTTTTAGTTTTTATATTATTTATTTATGCTCTAATCTTTATTATTTCCTTCCTTCTGTTTTTGTTTTTCTTTTTCTAGCTCTGCTAGTTGTAAGATTAGATTTAGTTTTTTTTTCTTGCTTCTTGAGGTAGGCTGGTATTGCTATAAACTTCCCTCTTAGAACCACTTTTGCTGCATCTCAAAGGTTTTGAACCATTGTGTTTTCACTTTCATTTGTTTCCATGTACTTTCAAATTTTTTTCTTTTAATTTCTGGCTGACCCATTTCTTGTTTAGTGTCATATTTAACCTCTATGTATTTGTGGTCTTTCCATATATTTTTTTTTTTTTTTTGTGGTTGACCTTTAGTTTCCTAGCATTGTGATCAGAAAAGATGCATGGTATGACTTTGACCTTCTTGAATTTGTTGAGGCTGGTTTTATGGGTTAATAACGTGATCTATTCTGGAGAATGTTCCATGTGCACTTGAAAAGAATGTGTATTCCACTGTTTTAGAATGGAGTGTTCTAAGTGTACTTGTTAAATGTATTAGTTCCCTTGTGTCATTCAAAGCCATTCCTTCCTTGTGGATTTTCTCTGCAGATCATCTGTCCATTGCTATAAGTGGGGTGTTAAAATTCCCTAGTATTATTGTTGCTCTGCATGTTTGCATTTTGTTTTCCTAGCACCATTTATTAAAAAGATTATCCTTTCTCCATTGAGTGTTTTTGGCTCTCCTTGAATATTAGTTGACTGCATATGGGGGGTTTAGTTTTGGCCTATTCTGTCTATTGGTCCATATGTCTATTTTCATATCAGTACTGTATTGTTTTTATTATTATAACTTTATAGTACAGTTTAAAATCAGGAATTGTGATGCCTCTAGCTTTTCTCTCCACCCTTTTAGATTGCCTTGGCTATTCGGGGTTTTTTGGTGTTACCATCCAAATTTTAGAACTAGAATAGAATTTTAGAATAGACAAAACGTCTATTTCTGTGAAAAGTTATTGGTATTTTAGTTGGCCTTTCACTGAATCTATATACAGCTTTGGGTAGTATGGGCCAGCCCATGAACACAGGATGTTTTTTCATTTGTTTTTACCTTTTTAAATTTCTTTCATCAAAGTCTTGTAGTTTTGTTGTACAGATCTTTCATTTCCTTGGTTAAATTAATTCCTAGGTATTTTATTGTTTCTGATGTGTTATGAATGGGATGGTTTTCTCTATTTCTCTTTCAGATATTTCATTAGTAGTGTGCAGAAATGCATGCTGATTTTATATCCTGCAGCTTTATTGAAGTGGTTGATTAGTTCCAACAGTTTTTAGCTTCAGTCTTTGGGATTTTCTCTATACAAGATCAGATCATCTGCAAATAGTGACAATTTTACTTGTTCTTTTGCAATTTGGATACCTTTTATTTCTTTAACTCATTAAATTGATGTGGCCAGGGCTTTTAGTACTATTATTAAATAAGAATAATGAAGGTGGGCATCATTGTCTTATTTCTGATCTTAAGAGGAAAAGCACGCAGTTTTTCACTTTTGAGTGTAATCTTAGCTGTAGGTTTGTCATATGTAGCCTCAATTATGTTAAGGTATATTCTTTGTATACCCAATTCATGCAAGATTTTGATCATGAAAGGATGTTATGTTTTGTCAAGTGTTTTTCCCACACCTATTGAGATCATATTCTTTTATCTCTCATTCTATGAAAATGATGTATTAAATTTGTTGATTTGTGTATGTTGAACCAGACACACATTCCAGGTAAAATCTCACTTGGTTGTGGTATATAACCATTTTAGTGTGCTCTTAAATTCAGTTTGATAATGTTCTGTTTAGAATTTTTGCATGTATATCAATCAGGGATATAGGTCTGAGTTTTATTTTCTTGTAGTGTTCTTATTTGGCTTTGTTATGAGGGTAATGCTGGCCTTATACAATGAGTCCAAAATGTTCCCTCCTCTTCAAGTTTTGGGAAGAATTTGTGAGGAATTGGTGTTAATTCTTTAAATATTTGGTGTCTACATTTAAAGTGAAACCATCTGGTCCTGGGGTTTTCTGTGTTGGGAGGTTTTTGATTATTAATTCAGTCTCTAAACTTGTCATTAGTCTATGCAGATTTTCTTTTTCTTTCTTTCTTTTTCTTTTTTTGCCTGATTCTGTCTTTGTAGGTTGTATGATTCTAGAAATTTTTTCCATTTCTTTTACATAATTTGTTGGCAAATAATTGTTTATAGTAGTCTCTTATGATCCTATGTATTTCTGTAGTGTTCATTTTAATGTCTCTTCTTTCATTTTTAGTTTTATTTATTTGAATTTTCTTTTTTGCTTAGTTATTCCAGCTAAAGATGTGTCAGTTTTTTAATCATTTCAAAAACCATTTATTAGTTTTGTTGATTCCGTGTATCATTTTTCTGGTCTCTATTTCATGTATTTCCACTTTGATCTTTATTATTTCCTTTCTTCTGCTAACTTTGGACTTAATTTGTTCTTTTCCTAATTTCTTGTGGTATAAAGTTAGGTCGTTTATTTGAGGTCTTTCTAATTTGTTAAAATATGCATTTATTGCTACAGATTTTTCTCTCATCATTGCTTTTTCCACATCCCATAAGTTCTGGTATATTGCATTTTCGCTTCAGTTTGTTTCCTAATAATTTTTTATTTCCCCTTGATTTCTTCTCTGACCTGTTGGTTGTTCAGAAGTGAGTTTAATTACCACATAGTTGTAGATTTTCCAGATTTCCTTTTATTTTTTATTTCTAGTTTTATACCATTTACGTTAGAAGACATTATTGATGTAATTTTAGTCTTCTGAAATTTGCCAAGATTTATTTTGCATCCTATCATATGAGCTATCTTGAGAATGTTCTATGAGCACTTGCAAAGATTGTATTCTGCTGCTGTTGAGTGAAATGCTCTGTGCTTTCTAAGTCCTTTTAGCGTAAAGTATGGTTCAAATCCAATGTTCCCTTGTTGATCTCTATCTCAATAATCTATCCATTGCTGATGGTATTGAACTACCCTACTTTTATTGTATTCCTATCTATTTCTCCCTTCAGATCTGTTAGTATTTGCCTAATATATTTAGGCATTCTAGTGTTGGAAGTGTATACATTTATGACTGTTATATTTTCTTGATGTATTGACCATTTTATCATATTTGTATAATGACTTTCATCTTTGTGACTGCCTTTGACTTAAAGTCTGTTTTGTCTGATCTAAGCATAGCTATCTCCACTTTCTTTTGGTTTCCATTTGCCTGGAATATCTTTTTCCATCTCTTCACATTGAGCTTATGTGTGTCTTTAGAGCTGAAATAAGTCTCCTTGTGGACAACATATGGTTGGGTTTAGTTTTTGTATACATTCATCTACTCTCTGCTTTTTATTGCTGAATTTAATCCATTTACATTTATATGTAAGACTTACTACTGCCATCTTATTGGAAGCTGCCTCCTTCTTCTTTCTTCATTTTTCTTTTCTTTCTTCTTCTTCTTCTTCTTCTTCTTCTTCTTCTTCTTCTTCTTCTTCTTCTTCTTCTTCTTCTTCTTCTTCTTCTTCTCTTCTTCTTCTTCTTCTTCTTCTTCTTCTTCTTCTTCTTCTTCACCTTCTTCTTTGCCTTCTTTTGGTATCTCCAATCTTTCCCCATATGTTTCTGTCCAACTTTGTAAATTGGTGGCTTACCATGATGATATGCTCAGTCTCTCCATTTTTATTTTTTGCAAATCTACTCTAGATTTTTGCTTTGTTGTTACTATAAGGCTTACATGAAACATCTCATTAATACAACAATCCATTTTATGCTAATGACAACTTATTTTCATTTGCCTTGAAAGACTCTACTCTTATTTATTTGAGGGATAGCAAGAAAGCAAGTGTGGCTGGAACAAAATAAAAAAATATAAGACGAAGGAAAGCTATTAGAGAATTATGGGGCATAGATCTTTCAGGACCTTCTTTTGAGAGGTGCTGTAATGACTTTGAATCAAGAAAGATGGAGAGTTATTAGTAGATTATAGGTAGAAAGATGGCCTGAATCTTAAAATGATCCCTGTGGCTGCTGTATTGGGATTGACTGGAAGGCTAGGGTGAAATCAGAGGAATCAGAGATATGAAGTAACTTGGATAACAGTGAGAATCCTAAAGGCAGTGAGAAGTACCAGATTATTATTTAATACTGAGGGATCTGCTGTCCTACTATAACACTGTATCTTCCTAGGAGTCTTGAATGGTACCTTAGAAGAATTAGGGAAATAAGGATAGAGAAGAACTGTGTTTCTGATCCCAAAACACTACCACTAATATACTTTATTATTTCAATTTTCATGAATACCTCAAGTAGCTACTAGTAAGTTTCCAATCTATTTCTTGTGCTTTAGTTTCTTTTAGGGCAAAAGCAGGCCAATTTTGCTATAGAGCACTGGATAATAAATATTTTAAGCTTTATAAGCCATAAGATCACTGTCATAACTACTCAACTTTGCTATTGTGGCACAAAAGTATTCATAGACAATATGTAAAAGAAAACAAAAAAGGATGTGTCCCAATAAAACATTACTTGTAGACAACGAAACTTAGATTTCATATCATTTTCACAAGTCATAAAATACCATTCTTATTTCTTGTGTTGTGGGTTGTTGATTTGAGGTATTCTTGGTATATTCCTTTTATCATTATGTAATGTCCCTTCTTGCTTCTGGCAAATTTTTGCTCTAAGATCTACTTTATGTGATGTTAATATAGCTACTTTTTAAAAAAAAATAATGCTACTTTTTAAAAAATAATGTATATATTTTCTATAATTTTCTTTTTATTGCTGAATTTGAAGTAAGTTCCTTAATGATAGTGTATAGTTGGGTCATTGTTAAATTATGTATTGATTTTTTTAAGTTTTATTTAAAATCCAGATAGTTAATGTACAGTATAATATTGGTTTCAGGTGTACAATTTAGAGATCCTACACTTCCACACATCACCCAGTACTCTTCACAACAAATGCACTCCTTAATCCCTCTCATCACTGATTTAACTCATTCTCCCACCCACTTCCCTTCTGGTAATCATCAGTTCGTTCTCTATATTTAAGAATCTGTTTCTTGGTTTGTGTCTTTCTTTTTTCCCCTTTACTCATTTGTTTTGTTTCTTAAAGTCCACATATAAGTGAAATCATATGGTATTTGTGTTTCTCTGACTGACTTATTTTGCTTAGCATAACACTCTCTAGCTCCATCTACATCCTTGCAAATAGCAAGATTTCATTCATTTTTATGACAGTAATATTCCATTGTGTGTGTGTATGTACTCCATGTATTAGCTTCTAGGCTCATTCATGGTGTTGCAAATGGTATGATCACATCCTTTTTGTGGATGTATAAGATTACATATTTATTATATATGTATGTCATATATGTAAATATGGTGAGTGGGATATGTATATATAATTTTTCTTATTCATTTCTTTATCGATGGATACTTAAGTTGCTTCTATATCTCAGCTGTTGTAAATAATGCTTCAATAAACATAATGCATATATCTTTTCAAATTAATGTTTTTGTTTTCTTTGGGTAAATTATTGTATCATATGGTATTTCTTTTCTTTTTTTTATGTTTTGAAGAACCTCTATTCTGTTTTCTGCTGGAAAACAATTTACATTCTCACCAATAGTGCACCAGAGTTCCTTTTTTTCCACATCCTCAACACTTATTTTTTTCTTGTGTTTTTGATTTTAGCCATTCTGAAAAGTATGAGGTGATATCTCATTGTGGTTTTGATTTGTTTCCTTGATAATTAGTAGCATTGAGCATCTTTTCATGTATCTGTTGGTCATGTATATGTCTTCTTTGGGAAAATATCTAGTCAAATCTTCTGCCCATTTTAAAATCAGATTGTTTGTTTGCAGGAGTTCTTAATTTTAATGAAGTCCAATTTATCAATTATTTCTTTCATGAATCATGCCCTTAGTATTATCTCTAAAAAGTCATTACCAGTACTTGCTTTTGTAGCACATATACTAAAACATCATTACCATACTGAAAGTCATTTAGCTTTTCTCTGATGCTATCTTCTAGTAGAGTTATAGTTTTATATTTAGGTCCACGATCCATTTTGAGTTAGTTTTTGTGAAGCATGTAAGATACGGGAGAAGATTTTTTTTTAATGGATGTCCAGTTGTTCTAACATTATTTGTTGAAAATAATATCTTTGCTCCATTGTATTACCTTTGCTCCTTTGTCAGAGATTAGTTGACTATATTTATGTGGACTGAGCGGTCTGTTCTGTTCTACTGATTTGTCTCTTTGCCTACCAATACTACACTATCTGGATTACTGAAACTTTATAGACAAGTCTTGAGGGTGAGTAGTGTCAGTCCTCCAACTTTTTTCTCCTTCAATATTGTATTGGCTATTCTGGGTCTTTGGCTTCTTCATATAAATTTTAGAACTAATTTGTCAATATCCACAAAATATCTTACTGGGATTTTGATGGCATTGCATTTAATCTAGAAATAAATTTGGGAAGAATTGACATTTTGATAATATTGAGTATTCCTATTCATGAACATGGAATATCTTTATATTTATTTGGTTCCTGTTTGGTTTTATTTATTAGAGTTTTGTTAGTCTTTGTTTTTAAATTGGTGCATTTAGAACAACAGTTTTTTGTTGTTTGTTTTTATGGAAATGCAAATTTTCATAGTTCACTTGAATGGTATGAAAGGCATCTCAATTGAGTCTTTCTAGGAGAAGTCAGAAAAGGCTTTCAAAGTACTGTTCCTAACCCTTTTTCTCTGGACAGCAGTGGTGGTTCAGGTTTAGATGTGATAAATTTTATGAAGGAGAGGACAAAGATCAGCCTTTCTTTTTTGTATTCAACTCTATTTTAGTTAGTGTTTTCTTTGTTTGCATGTGCAGAATCTGTCCTTGTAATACTCTCACTAATATTCATATCTTTTCATTATATGCTTTCCACCTTTTTATCTTTTGGAATTTTGTTTTGTGACTGTAGAGCTTCAGACTGAAATATAAATTTCATAGTGTGTTATTTTCCAAGGTTTCCTGTAATCTGATCCTATGATATTTTATCAACATTGTTTTCCTTTGTTTCTCTTCTGTAACTTAATACTGTAACCAAATGAACAATTTTTTTTCCTTTGCCCTTACTCTTCTGTGGGCCTCTGATATACCATCTCCTTACCCCAAAACTATTTGTAAATGAAAGAAGTACTAGAAAAATGTGGAGGAGAAGAGATGGAAAATAATCTCTCAGTGTTCAGAGTGGCCAGATAATTGAAAGTATCAGTGCAAATAAAGAACCCTGGTTGTTACAGAGGAAACTGAGAAACACAAGTGGAACTTACCAGCTGCTACTGGACCAATTACTAAAAAAGAAAATAGAATATATTATTATTTTTAAAAATTTTGTACTCAGTTCCTATTGAAAATCTACTTGGAACACTGGACAAGGGACTTTTGGGAAACAAATCTTATATGAATATGCTATACCTTATTAATTGAACTTAACTACACTTTAATAACCTAAATATCCAGGCCATTTTGGAAGGCCTGTTGGATGGGTTATAGGAGTAAAGCTTACTTTTCCTAATGAAATAGTTATTTTAACATTCTTAACCATACCAAGGGTCACAATCTTGCAAGAAACTGGCTACCAGTTAAAGGTTACTAACTTAAGTTCCTTCTTCATTTTCTTTTCTGTCTTTCAGCATTCTATCTCCCTTTCAAACCTCTATCACCATGTCAGTGCTCATCATATTTCTTTTTGCAGTACAGAAAGTTTATTTGTAACTATCAATTTAAGAACTGTTGTCATGATAATTTTTTCTGTGTTTCTTTTTTATAATCTCTAAGATTTAATCAGGATGCTAAATCTAGCCTAAGAAGTAGCATAAGTAAGACATGTAACCCAGGTAAGATGATAGTTCTTGCATGTCTTTCAAGGATGGGGAATAGGGTAGAGTGAGGATCAGTTATAATAGCAAATGAGAAATCCCAAAAGCTTCAATCTCCTGGTCCTCTTTAATAATCCTAAATCTTTCATTGGTAGTTATCTTTATTTAGAGTAAGCAAAGTGGAATTGAGGTTAGCCCCTCTTCCTTTTCTTATCAATTTTTATGAGAACTTAAAACTCTTCAGGAGCTAGCAATGATTATTCAGATTTCACTCATTTCACTTTTCTTCCCACTTCAATCTCTTATCTCATTATGTCTTTGTTCTATTATTCACTTTCCAGGTTGTTTTTTTTTAAATATCTGAGCTAAGTTCATTACTTTGAGAAATTTGTTCTAGTTTTTCATGAAAAGTCCATATTATGCCTGTCCTCTTTATCCTTTGCATCAATATATTTTTCATTTAAAATCAGTAATTTTAGGAAATGCAGAAAAATCTGAGAGTGAAGAGATGGGAAAATATGCCACTTAAGTTGCATTAACAGAAGTGATTACAGCCCATGAGATTTCATGCCCATGAAAGCATGAAACCTGAACCCTATGGGAGTCCACAGGATACTAGAATTGCCAAGAAACAGTATTGATAAGTTTAGGGGGAAAAACAAAACAAAACAAAACAAAACTTTAATCACTTAACACAAAATTTAAGCTTGTAAAAATTCAGTTACTAATCATATTCTTTATAGCAGAAATGGGAAAGAATTCCTGAAACTATATTCCTTTCTAAGAAGGAAGCTGCAAAGAAATATGATAAATCAACTCCTCTATTATTTTGTCCAGTAACCTTGGGCAAAGGGCAAGGCTGGAGGCATTAATATACCCCCAACTTTATATAAACTGCAGGCAACAGAGTGGTGGGGGATGGTGTGCAATAATAATTATTGTTGTTATTAGGAGTTATTAATGTCTAGATATTAGTTTCCAGTTAGAATATCAAATATTATTTCACACAATTATTATTGATAAGTATTATTTATGAATTTTGAGCTAATAGTGACTTATGACTGTTATTACAATAGAGATTTATTCTTTGCTCATCAGTTATTTAGAAAAGAGTTGAAATACAGTTACTAGGAGAAAATGGCTGCCCTTTGTTTATGAGGCACAGGGAATATGGAAAGCTGCTGAAAGGCAGCTGCTGAGTTTATATAGAAAATCTCATCCAAGTCAAAGTCATACTTCCACTGGGGTCTTGAACAGAATTTGTCTTAATTCTAGTGCTCTTAATTATTGTAAGGATGAACAAATGTTATATAATCTGGTAAAAAATACCCATCTCTCTCACAACACTTAAAGTTAATGCACTAGCTTATGTCAACTTCAAAGTTCTGACTGCCAAAGAAAGGATTGAACTACTAGAGGTACTTCAGAATCATGTATCAAAAATATAAAAATAGACAGCATAGGGAATATAGCCAATGGTATTGTGTGGTGACAGATGGTAGCTACACTTGTGGTGAGCATAGCATAATGTACAGAGCTGTCCCATCCACTTTGTTATATACTGAAATACCTGTACACACCATTGTGTGTCAACTGTACTTTAATTAAAAAAAAAAAAAAAAAGAAACAAAACAGACAAGTAGATCTTCTCTGGAAAGATTACTTTAAATGAGTAACTACTATGGTCTTTCTGAGTAATTGAGTTGGTGAAGTCATAATCCTTTAGTAACTAGGATATGAAAAATTAATTCTGTTTTATGTGGTATTGATCAGGATGGGGAAATATACACAGTTCTTAGGAAATTGGGAAAAATTCCATATTCATAGATAATTTTTTTTTTTGTTTTTTGTTTTGTTTTTTTTTTTTTTTTCATAGATAATTTTTGAAAAAGTATTTCTCTTGGAAATCATCCACTTGAAAAGTATGCAAAAGTAGACCCTTTGAGGCCTAGTAGGAGGAAGGAATCAGATGTTGCCTGAATTGAACTTAGCTCTCCCAATTTTCATGCCCTTTCTCTTTTGGCTGAGTTCTGATTTCTCTGCTCTTTCTCACTCTTCATTTTTAGATTTCTCTGGTGGCTTGATTTGTTGATAAAATATTTAAACTGTCACCAGTGTTTGTTTTCCTTTATTTTCATTTTTTTTTTTAACAATAGAGGTTTAGGCTTTCCACTGATTTATACATAAATAAATCAATTGTTCCAGTAATATGGAATAGGGACAATGAAAACATCACATTTAGAGAAGATAGTAGAGATAACACAAATTCAAGTTTTAGAGAAATTACTTTACCCAAAGCCACATGTTTGGTTAAGTGTTCTGGCTGGGATCTGAACCTAGGTCCATCTGATTCCTTTATTATCCACTGCAATATATTACCTTAGCATTTTTTACAAATTAATACATGCAATTGGTTTTATTATTTAGAGTTATTCCTTAGAGCATATGTCTTGAAATGGAATTATGAGTTAAGATACTGTATTTCATTGTATCTTGCAACATATTTCAAATGTGCTTTCCAAAAGGATATTTCCAAATTTACATAAATTTAAATGGGATCAATGATGTATAAATGTATAATTTTTACCAAAGCATTGCCGACATTACTTATCATATTTAAATTTTTCTTTTTATTAGGTGAAAAATACTACTTCAGGGTCTTAATTTTCTATCATTTATTTATCTATTTACCTAGGCATTGGGCATATTATAGTTTCTAAATTCATCTGTCATTTAAAGAGATATTAGATAATGGGGAGGTAAAGGAGGTTGAAAACATCAATGTGGAATCCTTTACTTCAGGGAAATTTTTCTAAAGAACACTGGAATTAAGAAATAGATGAATAATAACTTACCAATAGGTACTGGAGTAACTGGCAGAACAACATGAAATAAAAATATATTAACAGAGTTTTTGTATAAAAAATAGTTTCCTTCTTACTTTTTCCAACGTATTAGTAAAGAGATCTTTGGAAGACCCCAAACTTCCCCAAATAAAAACATCCATGATGAAATAAGAGGGATTAGCATTTCTTTTGTGGTACAAAAGTAGTTTCAGTCTGATGTAACTGGGTTCCTTATATTTGGCAGAGTAGGCTAGAACTTAAGTGCTTATGCCATTGTTTTTCTTTCTCATCTAGTATGGAGGATTTAAATCCTGCAGAGGACTTTTAAACAATAGCAAATTCAAATGCTGATTGCAGTTATTTTCTTTCCTGTCCTTACACCTAAGATATCTTCCTGATTTATCCTCTTTTATTGGTACCTCCACATTTGTGATATCCCACCCTATATATCTTTTCCTGTTAGCTGTATGGCAAATTTTATTTGTCATTAAAAGCTATTTGAAAGTGTTTTTAGAAAACAAAATGCTTCTTTTATACTTATTCTCTTAGTGAAATGTTTATTCTTTGTTGAGTAATTAACAACCCAGCAAGTTGCCAAGAGGGAGAGGAAATATTTATAAATACAAGCATTGAATGGAATTGGTCAGTTAGGAAAATTATCTCCTTACTTTGGGATCCCAATTTGTACCAGATTTATGAAAAGAAAATAAACTTACTGATAGGTACTGCTACATGGGCTAAAATCCAAACACAAATTATTAGTATAGGTTGACACTGATAACAAAATTGACATTGACAATAGTCTTACTGCTACTGTTTGCAGATAGGAATTTCTAGAATGAAAAGGGAAAGCAAGCTCTGAACCTTTGACATGAGTTACTTTGTCTCTCTTTTCCAATAGTAACACAGTCATTTTGAAAAAAGTGACAAAGAAGTGTCATTTTCCTTTTATCATGCAGTTTCTTTCAGAAATTGAAATACCACAGAGCTGGAAAAGCCTCATTTCCTACAAATTTTGCTTCCATTTTCATTCTACTCCCTTCTCTTATTGCTTATGTATTTTCCCACTTTTCTCTGTCATTTGTACTTTATATTTAGTTGAAAATGTTTTTTGTTGATATCAGTAGAGCCAATCCAAATAGATTGAATGTTAAGGTCTTTCATATTCAGAAAAGGATTTAACTAGTGGAGCCAACCCCAGAATTGATTAATAAGATATAGAACTTACCTGGCTCTTCTTGTTTTACTGCAAAAAAGAAATCAAATAAGTGAGTGAAAGATTTCTGGATGAACAGCAGAGTTACTTCTCAACTTTATGCTAGAAGTTTTAGAAATAGGACTTTGAGGGACCACCAAATTCTGTATTTAGAATCAGTTCAATATGATGTGAGAATATCTTCAGATTGTTCTGCTAATGCCCTCTTAATTTGAGTGCCTTTTTGGAAAGAAAGGTTAAGAGTGGAATCATTGGGAGATGCTATTTCTTCCTTCTAGTTTCTCTGCTAATTCAAACTGTTCATTGACTGGTAAGATTTTTAAGTCACTTACATTTTGTTTTCTTGTTATTCCTCTCTTCCTATGACTTCTTTGAAATGATGGCATTGGTTTATCATGACCATTAATATGACTCTTGCTTTGCTAATTACCATTCATTATGTCAATTTGGGAAAGTTTTCTCTTTTCCCTATAAACATACTTGTCTTAGAGCTGGATGACCATATGTCTCACCATTTGACTGGGATGGAGGCACTGCTGGACCTTTAGAGTCTGGATTTGAATTCCAGCCTCTGTTGCTCATAATTGTGGGATCATGGGCAAGTTACCTAGTCTCACTATCTCATTCTCTTTGTAATAGCAATAACAATACTTATCTGATATAATGTATATGCATATATAAAGCCCTGAGTACAGTGCCTGGCACATTGTAATTACCAAATAAATTTTATTTGGTACCATATTAAGTACCAATTAGTTTCAATTATAGCCTTCAAATGAACATTGATAGTTGAATATGGAACAAACTACCAGAAATAGGAATAGAGAAACAAAAAATTAGAAGATGAGGAATGCTTACAATATTGATGAAGCACAAAGTCAGAAATATAACTCTTAAATCTTGATACATTCACATTAAAACAGAGCACGAAAGGGCCTCTAGATACCATAAAAAACCATTTATAACAATATAATTGAGAGAAACATGGAACTTACTCTTAGATTTCTCTGGTCTTGCTTTAATAAAAAAGACAAATAAATTAGTGTGGTTGTCTGATAAAACAGAAACACATTTTCACTGATGTCATTCTAGGATGAACATCACACTGAACAATAGTGAAAAGGATTATTAAGCAGGGACCACTTTGCCTTGGGAATGTTCTAGAAGGAAGGATCCAGAGCTAGTGATGGAGTTCACTTTTCCTTTTCCCCTCTAGATCCCTGATTGTGTGAAGTCAGGAAATGTGTCATATCCCACCCTATTTTAGTTGAGCTACTTTCTTGGTCCTCCTTTGTCATTTTACTTTTCTAGTCTTCACCCACAATCTCTATCTCTGCAGCCCTCACCATGGTTCCTTACTTGAATTGCCCACTCTGTCACTTTGGTGAGAGTAGGTTTTATTTCCTCTTCATTGAACCCCACACTTAGCATGGTCTCTGCAACAGCAGGTACTTAACAAATGTTTACTGAATCATGGAAGAGATTCTCCCTACTGTAGCCAGCATCAGAGTGCTCCTCCTTTCCCTCTGTTCTTTTCAAGCAACCACGAGGAAGATTTTGTGCCTTATAAGTGAAACAGGGATGGGGCATATGAAGGCATACAGTGATCTCTGCTACAAGATTCATGAGGGTGAGCAAAAGAGATTGCTGGGAGAGGGGTGACTGTATGACATTCTGCGCCTAAACCCTAGAAAATTTTAGTTGTAAGATTTTGAAAATTTGATCAGGCTAGGAAAAATAATTTCAATGGTTTTATTTGTTTTTTGTTCTTATTTCATAGAGGTGAAATAATAAACTTTTGGGGCAGCTTGTTCTTTTGTTCTAGAGAATCACTAGAAAGGGCTAGGTGTGAAAAAGCAAAGCAGGGATAATATGACAAAGTAAGATTTGAAAAGGAGTTATCTGATACACTATTACCCCAAGCAATCAAAATACATGTAAAAATGAAAATACCACACAGAAGAAAATTGTTTTCTAAGTATGAATTTGAGTTGCATTAATGGTGAAAACTATTCCTTCAGTGGGTAAAAATGTGTGTATGTATATTCTTGTTCACAATTGACTAAGCAGCAATTTCACTGAAGTAGTGTTGTGAGGCTGCTATTTTGGGGCTCAGGTTATAAGTATCAGTATGAAAATTCAATTTTTCATTGAACACAGCACCCCAAGGCACTTTGAGATGAGTGTTTTTTTCAGAAGGCAGTGCCTTGATAAAGAACGGCATCACTCATGGAAGTAAGTGGGGCCCCTTCAAATAGCCTCATGGACAGTGAATAAAATAAGAAGAACCAGAAGTTTATCCTGGTAGGCTAATGTGTAAGATTGTGTCATGACTCGCTGAGAGATTCTCAGAGCTTGGAGGAACAAGATACATTGCAAGAGAGGCTGGACCTTTTACAGGTGGACATATTGGTGATCCACAGCTAATGTTGCCATGATGACCGAGGTCCTTAGGACTTTACAGTATTATTGTCTCATTTGCTTTCTTTTTATTTTGAGATATTGTAAAAAATAATAATACCTCAGAAATCAATAATCATACTATCTATAAGGTAACATTTGTCATTTTTGTTCACAATTTTTCTTCTAAGAAAGAAAATAATATAGGGATGCTGAAAACCCTTTGACTTGAAATGAATCACCCCCAGGTTCATTTTCTTCCCTCAATTATGCATTCAGCGTGTATCCAATAATTTTTGAAGGTACTTTCATATATATGTCGATCCTTCAGCAATATGATGCATTGTTTCCATAATTTCATTTGTCTGTTTTATAGTTCATGGAATTTCTTTAAGGGGGTTATTCTGAATATCTTGTCCAATAGTCCATAGATTGTCATTTCTTTAGGGTCAGTCATTGGATTTTTTATTAGTTTCCTTTGATGGAGTCATATTTCCTTGATCATTTATGATTTTTGTGGCCTTGTGGTGGTACCTGTGCATTTGAGGGAGTAAGCACCACTTCTAGTCTCTACAGACTGAAGTTGACAGGCAAAACTCTCTGGCATTCAGGCCATAAGAGATCCTGGGTAGGCCCTCTTGGGCCATGTATAAGCTTGTTGTTAGAGTTTTTGGGAAAGTAGGTCTGGTTCCTGGATTAGCAGGTAGGTAGGCCTATTTTTGGGTACATGGAAACCAGCCTGGTACCTGGGTCTGTTGGGTCAAGCCTGGGGCCTGTGTTCACTATGGTGGGCCTGGTCCTTGAGTCTGTGATGAAGGGATTGTGACCTGGCTCAGCTCAGACAGACCTAGATCCTGTGTCCACAGCTGCCAACCAGGCATTGGTAACCATTGGGCTGTGCCCAGCATCTGAGTCTGTGGAGTTTGTTCTAATACAAGGATGGGCCTGGAGCCTGTCTTCATGGGAGTGGGTGTGGCAGCTGGGGCTGAGGGGGAAATGGCCTGGTGATAAGGTTATCCTGGAGCCTTGGGGATAAGTGGGGAGTCTGATTCATGTGAGTTCATCAGGAGCCTGATGCCATAGGAGTCAACCAGTATATGCCAGAGTGAGCTGAGGACTCTCCTCCCATAATTGTATCTCTCTGTGCTGGACCATTTGTGCATGGAAGAGGGGTGATATGAGTAATATGAATCTATCCCTCCTACCTTCCTCAGTGGGTCTTTTCTTATTTCTGCGCTTTACCCAGGTTCTATAGCCTCTCATCTGGAATCCTTGGCCTTGTGAAGATATTATTGCACATGGATAGTTATTCAAATTGATGTTCCTGGGTCAGACAAGTGCTAGAAATTTTGTTGCTGCAATTTTACTGATGCCACTCTTCATTACCCACACTGATTAGTGTACTTCCACTGATTAGTTTATTCCTGTGCTAAGACCATATGTGTTCAATCAGTATTCTTTTTAAAAGGACTTGATAATCAAATGAAATACCTAGGGTGAGCTTTCCCTCTTGAGAACACTATGTTTGTAAATATGTTATTTCTTCTTAGATTCTTTTTCTTTTTTTATATAAAATTTTAAATGAATTATTTTATATAATTACATGAATTTCTTTTTATATGAATTATATGAATATTTTATTTTCTTTTTTTATATGAATCTTTTTTATTTGGAAACAATCCTTTTGGGGATTTTTATTTGAATTTTATTGAATTATAAATTGGTTGAGAGGAGAATTAACATTCATATTGTTATTGAATTTTCCTATCTTTGAAAATGGTTTATCTATTTATTCAGGCCTTATGTTTTTTAAAGGAATTGTCAAGAACTGGAGGCATAGTAAATACTGAGAAACATTTTCTCTTTCTCTCTTTAAGTTGTCATGCTTTCAGGGAGACATGATTCAGAACTGGCTCACAGAATAAAAGACATAGCAATGTCTATTGCAATCTACAAAGTTATAGTCAGTTTGCTCATTATTATCATTAGTGAATAAGTGAATTCTGCATGATAATTATATATTGACAACAGTCATTATATATCTGTCTATATCAGCGTTGTAAAAGTCAACACTTAAATTATTTCTATTAGGGAGCTGGCAATATAGAGCAAATGGGCTTTGGGTTTTATTTTAGGACCCAGTATATTGATCAATATAAGAGTAGACAAGACCATTTAGATGGCTGGCCTGTCTTTCCTCCCTCCTTCCTTCCCACCCTTTCTTCCTTCCTCCTTACTTCTTCTCCTTTCCTTTCCCCTACCTGCCTCATTTCCCCATATTCTCTTTCAGTTTATTTCAGGATATGAGATTTTTTCCATCTCCTGTAATATCAAGACTCAGGCAAAATTGCTAAACTGGCTAGGTTAAAAACAAGGTGTTCCATTTGATTTCTCAGTATTTATCATTGTCTTCCCGAGAAGAAAATACATTTTTTAGAGGTTTATTCTTATGTTTATTCTTGTAAGTTTTGTTTCTTTCATGAATAGTATAATTTTGTTTTCACATTACATTTTCAAAATTGCTGCTGGCATAAAAAATGTTTTCAGTGTTGTTTTTGCATTTAGCAACTTTGCTAAATTTTTTGTAGTTTTTTAATGCAAATAATCAATAGTCTGAGAATAATAACGAACATCTCCCTTCTCTTTGTGTCTTTATAACTCTTATTTTTGTTTTGCTGCACAGGCTGGTATAAATTGGTAGCAGTAATCTTTTTTTCTTTTTTAAAAGATTTTATTTATTTAATCATGAGAGACAGGGAAGCAGAGACAGAGACAGAGGGAGAAGTACACTCCCTGTGGGGAGTCTGATGCAGGGCTTGATCCCAGGACCTTAGGATCATGACCTGTGACAAAGGCGGACACTCAGCCAGGTGCCCCGGTAGTAGTAATCTAGTTCTTGATTTTGATTTGAATGGCAATGCTTCTACAATTTTGTTTTTTAGAATTCTTAAGAATGATAAAGGAATAAATCTCCTTTATTAGATTAAGGATTTTTTTTAAAGGTTTTATTCATGACACATACAGAGAGAGAGAGAGAGAGAGAGAGAGGCAGAGGGAGAAGCAGGCAGGGAGCCCAACGCGGGACTCGATCCGGGGTCTCCAGGATCAGGCCCTGGGCTGAAGGCGGCACTAAACTGCTGAGCCATCCGGGGTGCCCAAGTATGTTCTTATCTATTCCCTTTTAAGGAACTTTTATTTCTTGCTAATAAGAGTTTTGATTAGGATTCTGTGTTGAATCTTATAAAATATTTTTTCTTTATAAATGATCATACTTTTTTCTCCTTTTATCTATGAATTTAGCAAATTTATTGATAGATTTTCTATAATTTATATCCTGGTTATGAGGCATTAAAATTCAATATCACTGTATTTATGATGAGTGTATCATTGTACCTTTTGTTTAGGATTTTGTATCTGTATTTCTAGGTAAAAGATGTCTATGCATTTTTTTTAAAAAAGATTTTATTTACTTATTTATTTGAGAGAGAGAGAGAGTGAGAGAGAGCACGAGCAGAGGGAGGTGCAGAGGGAGAAGCAGACTCCACGTTGAACAGGGAGCCCAATATGCGGCTCAATCTTGGGACTCTGGGAATATGACCTGAGTCCAAGGGAGATGCTTAAGTGACTCAGTCACCCAGGCACCCCTTAGCATTTTTTTCTTATACAATTGTTGCCTTGCCTTGAAATCAAGGAATCATAACATCATAAAATAAGCTGAAGTAGATTTCATTTCTTTCCTATTCTTTGGAACAGGAAATGCTTTAAAGTTATATACTTCTAGTCCTCAGTGGACGCTTTTGATTTGAGGATTTAAGTCTCTTTTCTACTGGAATGTTGTTAATTACTATTTCTTGAAAATATTACTTGGTATTAATTCTCTGAATTCTCTGAATTCTTATTACACATGACCTTCTCATTACATCCAAGCATTGTTCTTTTCTTTAATATTTTTAATCTCTTCATCTCTGTGTACTCTTCTGAGAGATTTCCTCAGTTCTATCTTCCAGTTTACTCTTTTTAAATGTGATTAGTATAATACTTATTACAGAAACAACTATGTATTTACATACCAATAAATATTAAAATATCATTTAATTATCTATTGCTTCAATTTCAGTAACAGTTTTTCATTTCTAAGATTTAAGCTTTGTTGTTTTTATCTACCTTTTCTTTTTCTGAAATACCTTAAAAATATATTTTCTTTATCTTTTTTTTATGGATAGTCTTTCCTTTATTTCCCTTTAGAGAAGCCAAGACTTATGAAAACTCTAGCCTTTAGTTCCTCTTTGATGCTATACTAGCTCCACTATATGATATATGCTGTATTATCTGCCTTATCTTTCAAGAAAATAAAAATTTTCTTTGAGAATAAAAATTTTCTCCTTAACGTCTCCAGTTAGGCTTTTGTTCCCATCTACCCTATCAGGATTACTGATGACTTCTGTCTTATAAAATCCAATGATCAATTCCCAGTCCAAAACTTTATTTCTCAGCAGTTCTTAATGTAATCATTCATTCATTCATCCTTTCTATCTTAAAATACTCTGAATTCTATGACTCTCTCACCTTGTTTTTTTTCCTTTCTGCTTACTTTATATTCCAGATATTTTTATGCCAATATTTTGGCATATACTATATCAGATATTTCTCTTCTTTCCAACCTCAAATTGATGTTCTTGAGCTCAATTCTTAGCCATCTATCTTTAATTGGTGATCCAATTTAGTCCAGTGGTTTTAAATGCTAACTATTGTGCTGATCACTGTCAAATTTATACTTTACCTGACTTCTCTCAGTAGCTTCAGACTCAAATATTTAATTGCTTTTTGATACATAGTATATGCTTGGATGGGGAACAAGATGTTGAGGGGGGCCTTTTCCTATTATCCCCAAATTGACAATTAGTATCAAAAATTTGAGAAAAAGAGTTTATAACCTCCCATCTCCTTCTTGACCCAGCTGAAGTGAGACAATCCCTCATGAAGAGACTGGCATAGCTGTGAAGTCTGTGTTCCCAGACACAATGGGGAGGGATTCCTAGAATTGTGCAAATGCATATCTGGTTCTCTCAGGTCTTAGCAAATGGTGTCTAAATTAGTTCTCTGGTACCAAATGTGTCTTTCCTTTCAATCTAAATAAGAAAACAACTGTAAGGGGAAGGAGACTTAAGGCAATATTCAGAGTTGTGAGTAGTTGACTAAGGAACAGTGTTGTGGGGGAGGAAGACATAGTGATATCCTTTCTGAAAGCAAATGAGAAGGACTTCAAGAGATTTGCTTGCAAAGATTGGGATGTCTGTGGGACAGGATGTATAGCAACTTATCACTTGGGTAAATGTCTTCATAGTAGATTTGCTGATTTGTTTATGACTATTTGAGCATTAGGAAAAGAAAATTGGAGAGAAGGAACAGTGCACAATGATGAGGATGCAGTAGAGCAACAGGTCCTCTTTTCTTTTTTCTTGTAGCAAGGAGGCTTGAGCTTCAGAAGGATTGAATGGGCATTGAAGCCATACTTATATAAGACAAACTAGATTTTAAACCAAAGACTAATAAGAGATGAAGAAGGGCACTGTAGCTTTTTAAAAAAGGAGTCTATCCAGCAAGAAGATCTAACAATTTTAAATATTTATGCCCCTAACTTGGGAGCAGCCAAATATATAAATCAATAGCAAACTTAAAGAAACTAATTGATAATAACACAACAACAGTAGGGGACTTTACCACGCCACTCACAGCAATGGACATATCATCTAAGCAGAAGAGCAACAAGGAAATAAGGGCTTTGAATGACACAGTTGACCAGACTGCCTTAAAAGATATATTCAGAGCATTTTATCCTAAAGCAGCAGAATACACACTCTTTTCAAGTGCACATGGAACATTCTCTAGAATAGATTATATATGGGGTCACAAATCAGGCCTCGGCAAATACAAAAATACTGAAATCATACCACTCATATTTTCAGACCACAATGCTATGAAACTTGAAGTCAACCACAAGAAAAAAAAATTGGAAAAACCACAAATATATGAAGGTTAAAGAACATCCTAATAAAGAATGCATGAGTTAACCAGGAAATTAAAGAAGAATTTAAGGAATACTTGGAAGCAAATGAAAATGAAAACACAGCAGTCCAAAACCTTTGGGATGTAGCAAAGGCAGTCCTAAAAGGAAGTATATAACAATACATGCCTTTCTCAAGAAGCAGGAAAACTCTCAAATGCATAACCTAACATTACACCTGAAGGAGCTGGAAAAAGAGCAGGAAATAAAGCCTAAATCTAGCAGAGGGGAAATAATAAAGGTTAGAGCAGAAATAAATGTTACAAAAATTTTTTTTAAAAGACGGAACAGATCAATGAAACTAGGAGTTGGTTCTTTGAAAGAACTGACAAAATTGATAACCCCTTAGCCAGACTTATGAATAAGAAAAGAAAAGGGACCCAAACAATAAAATCATAAAGGAAGAGGAGAAATCACATCCAACACCACAGAAATACAATTATGAGTGAATATTATGAGTAATTATATGCCAAAAGATTAGGCAATATGGAAGAAATGGTTACGTTCTTAAAAACATATAAATGACCAAGACTGAATCAGGAAGATATAGAAAGTCTGAACAAATTCATAACCAGCAAAGAAATTGAAACAGTAATCAAAAATTTCCCAAAATAAGAGTTCAAGGCTGGATGGCTTCTCAGCAGACTTCTACCAAACATTAAAGAAGAGTTAATACCTATTCTTCTGAGACTATTCCAAAAAATAGAAATGAAAGGAAAATTTCCTAACTCATTCTATGAGGCCAGCATTACCTTGATTCTAAAACCAGACAAAGACTCCACTAAAAAGGAGAATATAGACCAATATTCCTGATGAACCTGGATGCAAAAGTTCTCAGCAAGATACTAGCAAATTAAATCCAACTGTATATTAGAAGGGTCATCCACCACAAACATGTGGGATTTATTCCTGGGTTGCAAGGGTGGTTCAGCACCTTGCAAGTCGATCAACATGATAACACCACATTGATAAAAGAAAGGACAAGCACCATATGATCCTCTCAATAGATGTAGAAAAAGCATTTGACAAAGTAAAGTCTCCCTTCTTGATAAAAACTCTCAAGAAAATAGGGATAAAAAGAACATACCTCAACATCATAAAGGCCACATGTGAAAGACCCACAGCTAATATCATCCTCAATGGGGAAAAACAGAACTTTTTCCTGAAGATCAGGAACACAACAGGGATGTCCACTCTCACCACTGTTGTTCAACATAGTACTAAAAGTCCTAGCCTCAGCAACTAGACAACAATAAGAAATAGAAGGCATCCAAACTGGCAAAGAAGGAGTCAAACTATTTGTAGACAACATGACACTCTAAATAGAAAACCTGAAAGACTCCACCAAAGAATTGCTAAAAATTATACATAAATTAAGCGAAGTTACAGAATATAAAATTAATGTGCAGAAATCTGTTGCATTTCTATACACCAAACAAAGCAGTGGGAAAAGAAATCAAGGAATCGATCCTATTTTCAATTGCACCAAAACAATAAGTTATCTAGTAATAAATCTAACTAAAGTAAAAAATCTATACTCTGAGAATTATAGAACATCTATGAAAGAGGATACAAAGAAATTAAAAAGCATTTCATGCTCATGGATTGGATGAACAAACATTGTTAAACTGTCTATATTACCCAAGCAATCTATACATTTAGTGCAACTTCTATCAAAATACCACCAGCAATTTTTACAGAGTTAGAACAAGCAATCCTTAAATAGCCAAAACAATTCTGAAAAAGAAAAAAACAAAACAAAACAAAAAAAAAAAAAACAAAACTGGAGGCATCACAATTCCAGACTTCAAACTATATTACAAAGCTGTAGTCATCAAGACAATATGGTACTGGCACAACAGCAGACACATAGGTCAATGGAACCGAATAGAGAACCCAGTAATGGACCTCAACTATATGGTCACTAATCTTTGATGAAGCCAGAAAGAATATCCAATGGAAAAAAAGTCTCTTCCACAAATGGTATTGAGAAAGCTGGACAGCTACCTGCAGAAGAATGAAACTGGGCCACTTTCTGACACTACACACTAAGATAAGTTCAAAATGGATGAAAGAGGGCACCTGGGTGGCTAAGTAGTTGAGTGTCTGCCTTCAACTCAGATCGTGATCCCAGCGTCCTGGGATCAAGTCCCATATCAGGCTACCCTCAGAGAGCCTGCTTCTGCTTCCTATGTCTCTGCCTCTCTCTCTGTCTCTCATGAATAAGTAAATAAAATATTTTAAAAAATGGGTGAAAGACCTAAATTTGAGATAAGAAACCATCAAAATCATAGACAAGAACAGAGGGAGAAACCTCTTTGACCTTAGCCATAGCAACTTCTTACCAGACACATCACCACAGGCAGGGGAAACAAAAAAAATGAACTATTGGAATTCATCAGGATAAAAAAACTTCTGCACAACAAGGGATACAATCAACAAAATTAAAAGACAGCCTACAGAATGGGAGAAGATATTTGCAAATATCTGATATTTGCAATATATCTGATAAAGGGTTAGTATCCAGAATCTACAAAGAACTTTAAAAACTCACAATCCAGTTAATAAATGAGCAGAAGACATGAATAGACATTTTTCGAAAGAAGACATCCATATGGCTACAGACACATGAAAAGTTGCTCAGCATCACTATCATTAGGGAAATACAAATCAAAGTTACAATGAAGTACCATCTCACACCTGTCAGGATGGCTATAATTAACAACACACAAAAACAACAGTTGTTGGTGAAGATGGAGAGAAAGGGGAAGCCTCTTGCACTGTTGGTGGGAATGCAAACTGGTGCAGCCAATCTGGACAACAGTATGGAGGTTCCTCAAAATGTTAAAGAGAACTACACTGTGATCCAGCAATTACACTATCTAGGTATTTACTCAAAAGGTAGAAATATACAGATTTGAAGGATACGTGCACCCTGTATACCATGCTGTTTATAGCAGCATTATCAACAATAGCCAAACTATGGAGAGAACTCAAATGTTCTTTGACTGATGGATGGATAAAAAGTATATGGTATATATACACAATGGAATATTACTCAGCCAGCAAAAAGAATGAATTCTTGCCACTTGCAACAACATAGATTGAGCTAGAATGTATTATGCTAAGTGCAATAACGCAGTCAGAGAAAGACAAATACCATATGATCTCACTAATATGTGGAATTTAAGAAAGAAAAATAGATGAACATATGGAAAGGGGGTAAAGAAAAAAAAAGAGAGAAGGAAACAAGGCATAAGAGATTCTTAATGATAGAGAACAAACTGAGGGTTGATGGAGGGAGGTGGATGGGGGATTGGCTAGATGGGTAACGGGTAGTAAGGAGGACATTTGTTATGATAAGCACTGGGCATTGTAGAGGATGAATCACTGAATTTTACTCCAGAAATCAATATTGCACTGTATGTTAATTACTTAAATTCAAATTTTAAAAGGTGACATATATTATGATACGAAAAAAAACTGAGGGTTGCTGGATAAGGTAAATGGTGATGGACATTAAGGAGGGCACTTGTAATGAGCACTGGGTGGTGTTATATGCAAGGGATGAATCACTAAATTCTGCCCTTGAAACTAATACTACACTATGTGTTAACTAATATGAATTTAAATAAAACCTTGAAACAAAAAAAGCAAAACAGACATAAAAAAAAAAAGGAAGACATCCAACCTTGAACTTTTGAATTGGTATCTTACTCAACTTCATGTTAACAGACTATGAGGTATATATACTGTGAGGAGTGAACTGAGGGGTCCAGAATAGGTTGTACTGGAGTTAGTACTCTCACATCAGGGACTATGCAGTAGAGTCCTCAGAACTGGGCAAGTTCTTGCAGATTCCATCAAAGAACTCAACATAAATTCTGTAAGACATTTGATCGCCTACTCTAAATAACATTGAAAGGCAACCAGTCTCATGTCCTCAGAAAAAAGGACTGCAACTAACAGAGAAGGTAATTTGCATGCTTAATGAAGTGAAATTCATCTTTCTAGCCTCAGCTCAGTGGGAACTGTAATCAAGGAAGGCAGACAGAAAGGTGAAGGAGACTACACTTCTTCCCTATTCTGAGTCAGCGGGCTTAAGACTGACTGCTAAAATAGAGTATTTCAAGAGGAGTGGTTGGAGGATTTTTAATTATTTATTATTTATTTTTTAAAAAAGATTTTATTTATTTATTCATGAGAGAGAGAGAGAGAAGCAGAGACACAGGCAGAGGGAGAAGCAGGGTCCACGTAGGGAGCCGGTTGCGAGGCTCTATCCCAGATCCCGGGATCATGCCTGGAGCCAAAGGCAGACGCTCAACCGCTGAGCCACCCAGGTGTCCCAGATTTTTAATTATTTACAATGACTAGAGAATTATGGGTTCTACCCCAAATGTTATATACAGGGAAGAGACTGCCTGTAGCCTACTGAGTGCAAACTTTTTAATAAACTAGTCATAAATGTCCAAGTGTTTTGCACATGTGCAAAACTGAGGTCAAGATTGCCTCTAAATCTGTCCTTTTTCCCATCTTATCTAGATCAGTAGATAGCCCCATTTTTCTTGTTGCTTTGGCCCCAAACCTGAAAATAACCCTTAGTTCATTTCCATTTAAACTCACAGACTTAACAGCAGAATCTGTTGGTTCTACCTTAAAAATACATGGAATGTGAAGACTTCTCCCCACCTCCACTCTGATCACTGTACTACTTTTCACACACATGTAACTGGTGTTTTTTTAAATTCTAGTCCTCCTAACTGGTCTTCCTACTTCTTCTCTTGAGCTCCTGCCCATGTCTTCCCAGTTAATCCTCCACATAGTAGCCTTTGTTATGACATTATGAAGCAGACATAACTCCCTGTTTAAACCCATTAGTGGACCTTCATTATAGGTAGAATAAAATCTACCATTTTTACCAAGGACTATAAGCCTCAAATGTGTGGCCCCTGTTTCTCTGACCTCATCTCCTATCATCCCTCTTCTTTCTTTTTATCTCTCTAGGCTAGAGTATGCATCCTTACAGCAGACCCTACATCCTTGTTCTTTTGCCTGGAACACTCTTTTTCCTCTCTATATGCCATCTTTCTCTAGTCTCTTCTCTTACTATGCTTATATTTTTTATGGCATTTATCTGAAAGATATATATTCATTTGTTATTTGATTGTTTTTATTTCAAAATATAAACTTCTTGAATGCAGTGGCTTTTCCCCCCCACTATTATATTCTCAGTGTAATACCTGGCCTAGAATAGGCACCCAATATATTTTTGTTAAATGCATTAGTGTCTTTAAAGATTTAAAATATTGAATGCCTGGGTGGCTCAGTTGCCTTCAGCTCAGGGCGTGATCCTGGGGTCCAGGATCGAGTTCTGCATTGGGTTCCCTGTGAGGAGCCTGCTTCCCGCTCTGCTTATGTCTCTGCCTCTCTGTCTCTCATGAATAAATGAATCTTCTAAAAAATATTTAAAATTTATTATTTTAGTCCTCTTCAGATTGCTGCAGATATATTTCTTTGAGTTGAAATTCTCCAATTTGTTGGGGCTTATGAAGTGTCATTCATGTGGTGCTGGGTTTCCTCATACATTTCATAATTTTTTTTCGTAGTCTCTTATTCCTTGAGAATTATCTTTGTGGATGTTTTATCCTGTGAATATTCTGTGCTGGTTCCCTTCTTGTGGGGAGTTTTGTGGTTGCTATTGCCTTAGCTATCAGGGTACAGCATCACCAAACCAAATTTCAGCTGTTTTGGCTTGGGATTCCTGCAGTACATGGATGGCACACTTCCAGCAGGGCTTTGAGCCCTGAGCAGATGTAGGTCTGGTGTCCTACGTGCAGATGCATGATAAAGTCTGCATGTGACTCCGTTTTCATGGTTATGACAGGTAGGCGAAGATATTTTGGTTCTTTTCCTTGGACAAACAGGAAAGTTTTGCTTCTAGCTTTGCTCAGGGAGTCTCAATTCCAGTTCTCACCATGCTAGGTTCTGAAATCATTCTACCCCCCTGCCCCTCTTTATTTATGCTTAAGTTTAGCTGTGTAGTTTTAATAGTAATAATAAAAAAAAATATAGCAGCCAAAACCAAGCCAGCCCGAAAGAAGTTAGTGTATTCTTATTTCCTTTAGATACCTGTTTATCTCTTCCTAATCTCTTGAGTCTTGGATTTTAAAATCTCTTTCATCCCACCCTTTCTGGTGTCTCCACTGAAAAGAACACTAAATTCTTCACTTTAAGTTCTGGATTACAGTTTCCATCTGCAAAACCGATAGTGCCTTCTGCTGAACTCAGGTGTTCCCATGCTTGTTCCCAAACATGGACATCTGATGTATCCAGCATCATCCTTGGGTCTACACCATTGGCCCTGTTGACTCAGTATTTTCATCTGGCAGTGAGACTATTTAGTTAGTCAGCCTCCTTGTTCAGGATTCAGAAAGAACGTGTAGAATGTCTATGTTAACAGTTTCAATTCTCCCTCCTCAGATACCAATCTTTGTGTCCTAACATTATTGCAGTTGTTCAGAAGTATTATAAAAATATAATCAGAGGGATCCCTAGGTGGCGCAGCGGTTTGGCGCCTGCCTTTGGCCCAGGGCTCGATCCTCGAGACCCAGGATCAAATCCCACGTCAGGCTCCCGGTGCATGGAGCCTGCTTCTCCCTCTGCCTGTGTCTCTGCCTCTCTCTCTCTCTCTCTCTCTCTGTGTGACTATCATAAATAAATAAAAATTAAAAAAAATATAATCAGAATGTGTTTAGTTGGAAATAGAGGGGTGTATAAGCAGTCTGTTAGGGTGATCCAGTTGTATACCATATTTTAAAAATTGGGAAATTTTATCTAACATCTGGATTAAGTCAGAAGCTTTGGCAAGTCTAGATCTGCATTCTTGCATGGAGAAATTGGTTAGAATTGAGCAGCAGCTACCCTTTTTAGACTGTACATGATCTTTCCACTGTTCCTAGGTGATGTGCCTTACCTACTCAATTTTTAGTCTTGACAAGAACTTTGGGCTTTAATAGTAATGTAATTTACTTTCAATCTGAGGAACCTCAAGGGATGTTGATATTGCGTAAAAATCATTTGTAACACAAGTATTAGGACCAGATTTAAATTATGGAAAATTAGGACATAGTGTGAAAGGTGAATTCATGAATTCTATGTTAAAGATCATTATTGTCAGTACTTGATCTGGCTTAAATACTGAGTTACTGTTGGTCTGTTTCCTAGGAAATTGAGTTAATAAGTAATGGGAACTCCTACAGTTATGAATTAAAAAGATTATCTGGCAGTTCTAATCTGGATGACTTTGGGTAATGTGAAAACAAAAAAATATGGGAAACATATTTTTTCAATCTTTTGTGCCCTTTAGAAATAGAATATCTGTGCTTGGGAAAAGTCAGTGAATCTCAATCTTTTGTGCCCTTTAGAAATAGAATATCTGTGCCTGGGAAAAGTCTCACATTTGACAGACTGATAAGTAAAGAACTTACTTGAGGTTCTCTGTGAAATCACTAAAAAATAAGCAAAGAGAAATCCATGTAATTTTTCTTAAATAGAAAAAATATAGTATTATCTAATATTTTCCACTGGTGTCTCTGAGGGAAGGACTTGAGTAGACATAAGAAGAAAGCATGCTTTGAGGGAAAGTCTATCTCCATTTAAACATCATTTTGGAATTCCTGTCTGTCTCTCAAAAATTTTGCCTACCTCTGTTATTTATATTTTCAGAGTTTGTTGTTCATGTTGCTACTCAACTCCTTTTCTTTTAATCAGTATTTTCTTAAATTATCTATAATGTAGGGGGGAAGCTGGATAGTAAGAAAGCAAGAGAGCAATGAGAAACTCAAATCACTTTAACAGAATGAAGTCACTTAGACTTTCAAGACCAGAAAACCATGGTGGAGAAACAGATATAATACTTACTTATGGGAGGCAGGGGCACACCTTAAAAAAAAAAACAAATTAGATATCAGTGAGTAATTGTTTGAAAGGAACAAGTATCCTTCTAGGGAAGCATACTTGTGTGGGGGAAGAGGCTTGGTAGTAACACAGCTCTTGGTTCAAATTATGGTTCAGTGAACTGTGTTCTTGGACAAGTATGTGCCCCTGGTTGGTTAGCACTTGCAAAGAAGTCCAAGGTCCAAGAGGTCTTGGATTTACTCCAAGAATCAAATGGGAAATGATGTAGTTAAATCACCTATATAGTTCTTATCACTGAGGAGATGCAAAGTAAACAAATGTTTGAAATTAAATAAATATGTTTACTTCACAGGATAAGCAGAAGGCAAAGGAAGGTGACAGCTATGAATCTCAGGCTATTGCACAGGAGTTAAAAATGAGTAGGGCAGGAACAGGTCCAGAAAAGAATTTAAAAAACAAACAAACTGAACTTACCTCTGGGCATTGAAAGTGGTGGGCCAGCTGAAAGAGAAGTATTTTTGCGAGCCTTTTCTCTCCCACTCTTTTTTTCCTTAGTTTGGAGAGTTCTTTTTCATCAAGTCATTATAACAATAGGGAAAATGTTCCCTTTGGTCTTTATTTAGTTTTAATATAAATTGAAGGATTTTAACTTTTCAAAAAGCATTAGTAACCATGAAATTTGGCCATGGGAAGGCAGGTGGTTAAGGAAACATATACCCATGCCCAGAAATCCCAGGACAGCTGGGGAAAGAAGTTATAGGACCCCACAGTGAAGGGAACATGGAAGGACTTACTGAGGGCAGGTGGAACTGATCCGGCTGAAAAACAGAACAGAGAAAATTATCTCCTTTTCCTTTCTTCTCCATTCATTTTGTTTTTCAATTTGTGAAATATCTTGTAACATGTCATTTTTAACTGCTGGGAAACCCTCCCTTCTGATCTTTATTTTTTATGCAAATCGTGGAATTTGAATTATTTCCATAATTGTTAAAAAGCTAAGAGAATTATTGGTGGTGTGAATACGAGATGTCTAAGAAACAGGAACTTCAAGCCTCTAAAATCCCAAATGGCTAGGGAAATTTTCCTCAGATATCTTGGAATTCAAATGTAGAAAAACAGACTGAGTAGGAAGTCCAAGTGAAAAACTGTTTTAGAAACTTCTGATCCCCCTCTTTCTCTTCCATGGTTTTCCCCTTTTCTGTAGGCAGCCTCTTGTTGGTGGTCTTTGTAACTAAGCAAATCTTTTTTCTCCCTTGTTTATATAAATCAGTAGTGTTAGAACTTTCTAGTACATTATTAATAACCCAGAGGGACTTTGATAATGAAATAGCAAGGGGCCAAGAGGTACCTCAAGCTCTTTGGATACCAACATGGCCAAATAGATACTATTGGACCACACTAAAAACCAATCAGTCCCCATGACAGAGAATGAAATGAACACACAGACTTACTGTTTGTCTGAGGTGTTGATCCTACTGAAAAATAAGCAGAAAGACTTCTTATTGCCCCCTGCTCATTTACTCCCCTATTCATTTTTTTTCTATCGGTAACTTTTCTAGTCACATAACTGCTTGAAAAGTTTTTCCGATCAGGAGTATTTGAACTTTCCAGAAAACTTACAATCAGCTGGTGTGTTCAGGTTGATGGAGAAGCAAAAGTTAAGAAAATAGGAATTGCAAGTTGTTGTACTGGAAGTCAAATTCCAATAGACATTGCTGGACATTGTTAAATGCACAGCAGAGACAAATAAACAACCTACTAATTGCTCATGTAGATAACCCACCTGGAAAACAGATATATTATCTGTATCTTTGTTTTTCCTGTTCATTTTTTCTATTTCTGTATGGAAAGTCCCTGACAATCTTTAAACCATGGAGAAATTTTTTTCTCTGCTCTTTAATTTTTATGTGACTCAGTAAACACTTTAAAACTTATTAATAAGCTAGTGGAATTCTAAGTAATGGAAAAATAAGGGTCAGGGAAATAGGAGCTTTAAGCTATTGCTATCCCAATATGGATGGATAAATTTTTGTTTAAGTGGATCCATTGGACACTGCTGGAGATAATTGAGTTCCATGATGAAGGGAGATAGTCAAACTTACAAGAGGATCTTGTAGCTGAAAAACAAAGAAAGAAATCAGCATGGAAAGGCTGGTGAAAGAGGAATTAGTTTTCTTGGTAGGGAATATAAAAAATGTTCATGGAGGGTGGATCAAACCCTTATAGATATTGTTGTGCACTGTGCTGGAGAACAGTTGCCATCATGCCTTAGGGGATTCTGTCTCCTGCTTGCTCTGAGAGCCTTCAGGAAAGAGAGATGATTTATCTCTTCCCTTTTTGCAGTGAGTGGTAACTGCTTAAAGTCCTATAGGAGATTGCTAATTTAAACTGTGCTGCTTTTACTTTTCTACTCCCTATTCTATTCTGTGCAAACTTTCATTCATTCATACAAATGTTCTCCCCCACCCCTTGTTGACAAGTCACAATAAGCATCAGATAGTTTCCTCTGGTATTTTCATGTAATATTAAGTATTAACCTTAATACTTAATATTAAATAGGGTTATTAAGTAGGGTTTGTATTCCACTTCATTCATTGGGATGGATGCAGTCAGGTAATGGAATAAGCAAGAGACTGAGAAACATGAACATCTATACCCACAGGATAGAAGCAAAGGATTCCAGACCTGGAGGAAGCCAAAGGCAACTACTGTATAAGAACAAGTATGGAACTTACTAGTCGTTTCTGAAGTTTCAGCTGGTGGAGAAATGGTAAAGAAAGAAAAGGGAGAAATCAGGGTGTGTAGAATGAAGAGAACTCAATTCTCCCATGATGGCTTGAGAAGAATAACTACAGAGAAGATGCAGGGAACTCTAAAACCTGCTGGTTGCTCAGTGCAATGTCTTGATTTAGGTCCCATCTTTGTGTTTCACATTCTCAGACCGGCTTCTACTTGCCTGGGGCAGGAGAGTAGCTGTCCTCCTTCCTTTCCAGTCCTTCCAGGGAAATAAATGCTTGAAATTTCTAGAGGTTCATAATATCTTAAGCTTGTACTCCTATGTACTTCTATGTACTTTTGTCATTCTCATTTTCATTTATTTCTTTTCCCTATCTAACCTTTTAGCTAATTTGAAAGTTTTCTTCCCACCTTTAAAAAAATTTTTTTTAGTAGTCCCATTTGGAGCACCCATTTTTGTTAATTAAAAAGAACCAGTACATTTTGCATTTTCTTCAAATCATCTGTAATTTAGGGGAAAGCTAGGAAGGAATACATGTACTATAATTTTCAGTTATACATTACTGTATGTTTTAAGTGTTTACACATAGGGAGAGGGAATTAAGCAGGGGAGAAAAGGGAAATGGAATCCATGTACCCATATGGATTCTCAAGCACATGGTAGCTAATTGGGCACTTTAAGCCAGATGAGACCCTTCCTTTAGCCCCAGTGAGATCCTCTGAGATGAGCAGACTTATGATTTCTCCCTTATAAGAATTATAAGAACTTCCAAGGCTGTACGTCTTGGTGATAATTAAGAGTACCTAAAAAGGAGGCTCCAATTTAGGAAGATAGGGCATAAATGATGGATCATGTTTATTCACAAAGGAAGGTATTTAGAACCAGCATTTAGGGCAGGCACCATCCAATTTTAATGATCATAGTATGATTGTGTGGGAGACTGCCTGCCCTTTCCAGGTTTTGAGTTCCTTTCCCCAAGATATTGTAGAACTGTAAACTCCATGGCACCAGAGATTAACCAAATCTATCTCTTTTCTTCATGACTTTTTATCCCCAAGCCTCAGTTCAGTTCCTGATACAGGAGCTCAGCTAGTTGAAGGAATGTTTGAGTACATCTGATTTGCTTTCTGATAGTATCCTTTTGTTTGGCTTAAACTTTGGAATGCTGTAACTTAATTTGCACTCTCAGAATTTCCAATGGCCTGAGGTTTGTTTTGATACTCTAGAATTTGACACTGGTTTTGCCCTAGCTAATCACAATATGAGCTTACCCTTCACTCTTTCACTTATAGTTTGTAGTTGCCTGATGCACCTTTCAGTTCCTGTAATTGCAGCCCACCTACCATCATATCCTGTTTCCTGAAGCTCTGTGTGTCTGGGTGTGTGTGAGTGTGTTGGGTGTTTGGGGTAAGTGGGCAGGATAAGACATGAGGAAAGAGAAGACTTTGGGAGAGAAAACTGGGGAACTTAGTGTGACTAGATCCTTAGTAGTATTCCCTGATATACTTTACCCAGGAAACTGGGAAGAAAACTGATAAGACCTCAGTCTATTTAAATTTGATTGCTTTTTCCTTCTTTTACATTTATCTTTAAAATTTGCTTTCCTTTTTTTCATTTTCTTTACACTCATTACACTCTGTTGTCTTTGAGTAGGCTCTTTATGAACTACAAAGTACCTCAGAAGCGAAAGCTACCCTTTCTTTCTTTCTCTGTTACCTCAGAAAATTCTACATTATTACAGAAGGCATTATGACATTACTGGGGACATTTTCTTACTTTTTTCCTAAAAAAAACAAAACACAATCCTGGAGAATTCCCAGCAAATAGGAACTGAGGTGCATGAAAACATGTATAAAACTGTTGTCTTTATAGTAATACATACATTTGGGACAGGGGACAGGCCCTCTATACACTGTAGAAGATCAAAGAACACCAGAGGAAGAAGATAGATGAAGGACTTACCACTGGTCCCAGTATATTGCACTAAAAAATAGAAACAAACATAAATTACTCTGGTTGTTGAACATGATAAACACACAAACCACTGAGGTTTTCCAAAAGAGAGCAGTTAGAGAGCAGTTAGATAGCTTCCCAGAATTACTAAATCCCAATCTTCAGAATTAAATATTTTATTGGACTATATCCTTGCCATAAGATCAGACTGTCCTCCGGGAGACTTGTAATCCTGTTTCAGTTGGAAGACAAACCATTTGATGCTCGCCTTTCACTACTACAGGTGTTTGAAGTGAAATCGTTGTTATATTCCTTTACCTCCGTTTTCCTCATCTTTTTTCTCTTATGTCACTTTTTTTTACTCTCTTGGCCATCCTCCTTTGTCTTCGTTCTTGTTTCTTATGTCCTTCCCCAGATTCTATTTCATCTTTGCTTTGGAACACTTTTTATAATGTATACCGATAGACCACTATAATTATTATTAGAAAAATGTTACGCTGCCTATTATGAATTTGAGTAACATATATACATTGAGATATATATATATATATATATATATATATATATATATATATATATAAAACTTACCAATAGGTCCTGGAGTTTGCACTAAAAATAAATGAAAATTGGCATGTTAGTATGAGTGTTTGGATGAAGAATAAATTTTTCATTAATTTTATTCTGGGGGTGGGGCTTTAGGAAGTAGAGTAGGGGAGAAGTGATAACAGTAATAAGAACATTAGGGAGAACTAATGCAGGTATGATAACCATACACCAAAAGAGATATTTAGCATATATTGCAATTCAGCCTGAGATGAGGGTCTCTCTAGAATCCTTGTCAACCTAGGAGAGGTTAGAGACATTAAAGGTTGAAGATACTGCTTTTTAAAAAAGGTTTATTTATTGATTTGACAGGAGAGAGAGAGAGAGAGAGAGAGAGACCACAAGCAGGGAGAGTAGCAGAGGGAGAGGGAGAAGCAGACTCCCTGTCCAGCAGGGAGCCTGACATGAGGCTCGATTCCAGGACCAAGGGATCATGATCTGAGCTGAAGGCAGACGTTTAACTGACTGAGCCACCCAGGCACCGCAGATACTGCTTTTTAAAGGGACCATCCTTGTACTAAAATATTTCTGACCAACTAATATGCTTTAGGATAGGCATGAAGGTAGGAGCTAAGGATGCAGTCTTCTCACAGATTCCAGCTTACTGACCACTGCTTTGATCAGCTCGATTGTCTCTGGGCAAAGGGTCAACAAAACCTTCAATTTTTAATGAGAATTTGGCCTTCAGTTGATTTTCCAGTTCTGATTAAACCTGCTTTCTTACTTGGCAACGTTCTTTTTACCAAAGAATGATCCTTGGGGCATCTGGGTCATTCAGTCAGTTAAACATCTGACTTTTTTTTTTTTTTTTTAAGATTTTATTTATTTATTTATGAGTGACACACAGAGAGAGGCAGAGACATAGGCAGAGGGAGAAGCAGGCTCCATGCAGGGAGCCTGATGTGGTACTTGATCCCGGGACTCCAGGATCTCGCCCTGAGCTGAAAGCAAATGCTTAACCGCTAAGCCACCCAGGCGTCCCAGCATCCAACTCTTGATTTCAGCTCTGGTTATGATGTCAGGGTTGTGAGATGGATCCCCAGTTGGGCTCCATGTTCAAAATAGAGTCTGCTTAAGACTTTCGCTCTCTCTCTCTCCTTCTGCCCCTCCTCTGCTCTCTCTCTCTCTCTCAAATAAATAAATAAACAAACAAATAAATAAATTTTAAAAATAAAAAGAAGAATGATCCTTGGTTGGTAGAAAGCCATATTTTTGGGCTTCCCTGAATGTAGTGACCATGTATTTGGGCATGTTTCTTATAGGATCCCTGAAGGTTATGTATGTAGAGCTCTTATAGGATATTTTGGCTCCTAAGGCTTCTAAGTTAAGGCAGCTCCTCTATGCAGCCTGTGCAAGGTCAAAGACTAGTTCCTAGGTGGCTCTGTAGATACTTGCATAGACCACTTCTAGGACTACTGCCACAGAAGAGAGATGGCTGCTGGGTAGTACAACCATCTACCCTGGTGGCAAGCTGTGTTTCCTGTCTTAAGTTCCATTGAGTAGCATGGTGAAGGCTGGGATCATCTTGTGAGTCTGCATGGTTAGTTGAATCTAAAAAGACCAGCCTTCCTTCCAGTGGGCATTGCGGGGTCTTTCTTCTTGATAGCTCCTTACTTCATGGCACTCATCAGGGGAAGTATCCCAGTTCTAACCCATAAGCCCCAAAACCTTTATCTCTGATTTTTTTTTTCCTGTGTGAAAAAGCTAGAAGGTGGCTTACCAGTTGTGGATATCTTGGGCCATGAGTTGTAGACAAGCTAGAAATTTAGGTATTTTGTAAAAGTAATTTAATGTTTGCTTTTATTGTATCTATAAAAAAATTGCCCTTGATTCTGGAGTAGAACTCCTAGGACACCTGCCCTTTGGTATAAGCCACTAAATCTTTAGACAGGTAATCATTTCAAATATGATTTTGTTTTGTTTTCCTATACTTTTTACTTTTTCCACTTTTAATATGTGACTCCTATAGCCTTCCTTTTCTTCTCTTTCTCAGCTTTATTTATATTCATTTACTCTTTTTCTTCTCCTGCCTCCAACTCAATCTTTCTCCTTCCAATTTTCTTCCTACTTTTGTTCTTTTTAAACTTCTCTTGATTTTTCTCTTTTCAGCATGTATCTTCATTCTCTATTACTCTTTGTATTACATTTTCTCTCACTTCCTCTCCCCATAAGGCCTTTTTATCCCCAATTTTTAATATTACAAGTTCATTTTTAAAAAAAATATTTTGTTTATTTATTCGTGAGAGACACACAGAGAGAAAGACAGAGGCAGAGACACAGGCAGAGGGAGAAGCAGGCTCCAAGCAGGGAGCCTCATATGGGACTCGATCCCGGGACTCCAGGATCGCACCCTGGGCCGAAGGCAGGAGCTAAACTGCTGAGCCACCCAGGGATCCCCTACAAGTTTATTTTATTCCTAACTAATAACCTATTAGAACACTCAAAATGGTAGTGGAAAGAGCTCAAGAGTCAGCACAACTTCAGTCCTGATTTCATTATTAACTATCCTCCTTCCCTTATTTTTTTAGGAATACCTTCTGAACCTCAATTTTTCATCTCTCAAGATGGGTATAATATCTGTTATCCACCACCATTGAAATGCTGTGAGGCCCAACAAAATAATGCATAGGAGAGTTAGAAAGCCATTATAAGAATCACATGAGGAGTGTTCACTTCAGCAGCACATATACTGAAATTGGAATGATACAGAGAAGACTAACATGGTCCCTGTGCAAGGATGACACACAAATTCATGAAGGAATTACACAAAGAATGACTAGTTACAGATACAGGACTTGTATTCATTCTGTCAGGTAAATATGGGAAACCTCAAACATATTTCTTTTGGTTTCTAATTTCAAAAATTCCTAATTTTTGTTAAAAATCCTATAATCCAGTGTGTGAAGCTATAGCTATTTGCTCTTAGTTTATAAATATGTAATTATGGACTACTGTGTCTTGGAACCTAACCATTATTTATAATGTTTCTATGGAAAAATGCAATAAGGCAAATTGCTAAAAGTTGGTGAAAATAAAACCTAACTGTCCTGGAGAGAACTTTTCAGAGCAATTAAATAGAAGAAACAGGATTTGTATTATTTTGAACACAGTCTAATAACAAAAAAATATTTGCAGGGAAAGCAAGAAGTTTAGATGCTGTGTACTAAATCTTTATTACATGTTGATGCTAAAACTAGATTATATAACTTAGAAAATACCATTTCCTAGGGGGTTAAATTATCAATTTGTATTTAAGCTTCATAGTTAATATCTTTTTATTGCAGAACCTGGGTGAATCCAACCTCCAGGAATTCTGAGTGGGATAACGAGGCAGTGGAAACACTTGACCCTGGAGTCTATGGGCGTGAATTATTTGAAATAAAAATCAACTGACATTCTAAACATTGTAAAGGACCAAAATACATTGTAATTGAGAGTTAGGTGACTTACCAATGGTTTTTTGAGATAGCTCTAAAAAAATAAATAAAAGAGAAAAGAAATGAGTAGCTGCTCTCAGACTCTGGAGCCCATAGTTCTCATTTACATGCTTTTCCTGGTAAGAATCTATACCATTAAACTTGGCTCAGCTATAATGGGGTAGTAGCAATGTTCTTTCTTCATGGATGCTAGGACAATCTGATACATATAAGGCCTTCCTTATGTACTGGATCTACTGAGAGACTAAGTAGCAAAGGTAGTAGGTAGAGATCACCCTTTTGGCCCATTTAAACCCCTGTAGAAAATTGGAAAAACCATTCTCCATTTAAACTTAAATTTCTTCCTTTCCCCCATAATTTCACTTCTTTCCATCTCATTCTGTTTTTAAAAGTCCTTTGTGTGATATTGATAAGCCAATGGACACATTCAAGAGTTCATCTTTCACTTTACAATTTGTGTTTGGCAATGGAATGTATATTCACACTATTAATAATGACTTACTGAAATGGTAGGTAGAAGAAAACAAAAAGGCCAAAAAAACGTGGACTCCCAAGCCCCTGAAATCCCAACATGAAATCCAGGGAAGGGTCCCTAAGATACTGCAGGGAGTTAAAATTCTCTACAGTAGAGAATCAGACAGTAAACTTACTGATAGGTCCCGTAGCTCCTGCTGAGAAACAGAGTGAAAGAGAGAGGAAGAGGGGGAGAGATGAAGGGAGAGAGAGATTATTACTATGCTTCATCACTATAAGGGAAATAACCATTCTTCAACACTTACTCTAGAGGGAGTGTCATAAGTAGAAACCCTAGGAGCATCAAGGTTGCTTACATGGCAATCCTCAGACAGATTCCCTATTGGACCATATAGGGGACTTCCAGGAATGGAGGCATCCCCTTGTTTTCAGTGATATTTGCAAATTTTAGAGGATTGGAATAACTCCTTCCATACTAATTCATAATGTCTCCTTTAAATTTTTTTCTCTTTTTTCCCTCTCATTTCATTAGGGACTTATTGTTATTTGAATAGTGAACCTATTCTATATGTTGGCAAATTGAATTTAAATAAAATATTTCTTTAAAAAAAGTGAACCTTCCTTTGCTGACAGGACATAGTGACTGCTTTTCTATTTTTTTATGTTAGTTCATGGGCTTTGCAGTCTCTTTATTTCATTTGGAGATTCTTTGGAAACCTTGTAATAGGAATACTAGAGAAATTGAGAAACATAAAACATGGCAGTGTGGTACTTAAGATCTTCTGGTGAGAAATTAAAGGAACCAGAGTGGAGAAACAAATTTGATACTTACGAATTGGTGCTGTAAATTGCACTGAAATACAAAGAAGAGGAAAATCAGTGTGGTTTGATATGAATAGAATGCTCATGCCACAATATTCTTTTTAAAGAAATTATGAAGCAACTCGACCAGAGGGAGAATTACTACTGCATATCAGTAGATAATTTTAGCAAAGAAGCCCCATAACCCTCCCTCTAGATTACATCATTTGGCATTCACTCAGCTGTCTCAAAGGATTGACACTCCCAGGGGTAGGTGGGATGTCAGTCCAGTTGGCTGTTTTTCATCAGCACACCTCCTTTGTTTTTTTCACGCTTATTCTCTTGCCTTTGCTTTGAACCACCAGTTCTCCTGTAGCTCTTCCTTCAGTTTAGGAAAAGTCTACGAACAGTTGTTTTAATTATTTTTTATCATAAGTAAGAGAATTTTTTCGTGGGTTAATATTTATTTATAATTCATATTATTTTAAATATGAATTATTTGGGTTTCCCTTGTCTTAAACTCAGTGACAGTTCAGAGTGTTTTCTTTCTTTTTTTTTTCTGATGCCTTGGGCATCAGGAGGTGTCAGTAATTCAAATGTAATCAAGAAGTGTGGGTGAGACATCCTGGAAATGGAAAGAGCTTGGGTAAGGAGAGGTCCCATATCCCATAGAAGATCAAAGAGTGCAGAATTAGGAAACAGAAAAGGAACTCACTTATGGGTCCAATGGCTCCAGCTAAAATATGGGAAAAGCAAGGCAGACTAATTAGAATGGTTCTTTGGCACAGAAAATTTACTGTTTGCATTGAAAGTATTTTTGGGAAAACATCATAAATACAGACACAGGAACAAAATTTCTACTTCATCAGAGGAGGAAATAAATTCTTTTCTTCATTCTCCATCCTGGAAGACCCTTGTAACTACTGGGATCTGACAGCTGGAGGTGCAGGGATGCAGTAGTCAGGGTTCCTTCCCTGGTGGGTCACTGTTTGTAACTCTGCAGATTCCACAGACCATTGCCTTTTTTCCAACAGGGCTAATTTGAACTTGTTTAATCAGAATCTATGGTCTCGTCTTCTGAAGGAGGCAGTGGGAATTTCTGTCTCCAGTGGGTGACTTTGGCTCCCTTAGTCATCATAGTAACTTGGCCTGCAATATCTTAGCATAAAAGGAATAGAAACTCTCAGATGGCTCAAGACTCTCATAGATGCAGTTAGTGGGTAAAAGGATTGAGGCACTAGACCTACATGTTTAGCAATAATAGCCCTTCTCCTTTACAAACACACATACACACAGACACTTCTCTGTACCTCTTGAGGTACATGAGCTTTAGTGACACTTCCCCAGTGTTTACTCTTGGTTGACTTTTGGTTATTTTAATCATGTTTCATGTGTACAAATGCTCCAGGAAGAGTAGATACAGGGTGTGATTTGTCATGAACCCTAACCCTCAAATCATTCTTCTTCTTTCTTTAGTATTGGCCCTGCCCCAGGAGCTCAAGCTCTGAATATCTTCAGCAGTGATGGATAGAAATATGTTAAGAAATGAATGAAACCTTGGTAAATTTCACTTTTCTTGTCATCGGATTTAAGGCTACTCTTCCTGTAGAGAATCTGAAAGGGATGGAGGAGGTGCTTAAATCTTAGAGGTAGTGCACTCAACTTATTTCTTCTCTAGGTATGGAGGATAGAAACCCTGTAGAGTAATGGTTCTAAACCACCTGGGGGATCTTCTTAAAAATGCAGATTCTGATTTAGTGGGTGTTAGGTGAAGATTCTTCACTTCTTAGAAACTCCAAGGTGATGCTAATGTAGATCCTTGGACTAACGTTAAGCAGCAGGCCATTAAGAGACTGGTAAAATCTCAAAGCATTTATAGGTCACTGTTTCCATTTATCATTTTTTTTCTTTTCTGTATCAAGTGACTCTCACTCAGCCCTCATTCCCAGTTTTTCTGCCAGAGATGTTTGTTGTAATATCATTTTTCTATATGAACACTTCTTCTAGACTTAATCTTTGTTACTAGCAGAGCTTATACATTCCACACAACCATCAACAGCAGTCTGGGGACCCTTAGTCAGTGAGCTAGGACTCACTGCTCTTCCTTGCAAGTGTGACTGAGATTTCTAGCAAGGGATCTTTCTACCTTTCTAACACTTTTATTCTTAATACTTTTCTTTTGGCCATTGAATCTCAAGACTTTGAGAGATTTAAAAGTGATAGTACTTTCTCAGGAAGGCTCCAGCTTATTAAAATAAGAATAGAGAATAAAGGAGGAGAAAATAATTGACAATCTGTGCAGGAGGAAATATAAACATCCATGAATAGGAGAGTCTTACATATTCTAACAGTGCTGTAAAGCAAAGCACGTGGGAATTAAAGCACAGAAAAGAAACTTACTTATGGGTCCTGCAGTGCCAGCTAAAATATAAACACAAACAGGTAAGTCTGGCAAGAACATGACTGAAGGATGTACATTTCAGGGACCTTCAGGTCAAGCATTTACTACATATTAGATTTACATGGAAAACAGTAAGAGGGTAAGTCTGCATCCCCCTCCCCTCCCCTTTTTTCCTTAGGAGACTCATAAGATCTTATTTCCTGAAATTATTTTTCTTGTTCTCAATTTTTACTATCTTCATACTGTGAAATCCTTTTAAAAGTTTCTGTTTGTTTTTGGTAAACAACTTCATCCAACCACAGGATTTTTCCTTTCACCTGTTAATTTTATTAGCAGAGTTTACACTTTGCTAAATAAAAAAATTATCACTTAGAGGGATCCTGAAATCAGCCTCCAGTTCCTCACACCGATAAAGGAAAAGGGGAACAGTATAATAGTGAATTGTCTCCTTCCCTCCTCTTTTATGTGCCTATAAACCCTACCCCAGCACTTGGTAGAAGCTAAAAACAAAAAACCCCCCAAAACCCCCCCAAAAACAGTTGAGAAATAGGAGAAACTTACATAAAGGTTCTGGAGTTGCTTTGAAGGTTTTTGCATTACCTATAAAGAAAAGAAAATTGATAAGAACTATGAGAGACAAATATTGTGCAAGCAAAAAAAAAATGACAAATATAATCTCATCTAGATCTAGACTTTCAGAGAGCATGAAGTGTAGGCAATCTCATTCCGTCCACCCATGTGTGCGGTACAAATAGTCTTGAGATTAAAGATCCCAAGACTAGGGGCACCTGGATGGCTCAGTTGGTTAAGCGTCCAACTCTTAATCTTTTTTTTTTTAATTTATTTATGATAGTCACAGAGAGAGAGAGAGAGAGAGAGAGAGAGAGAGAGGCAGAGACACAGGCAGAGGGAGAAGCAGGCTCCATGCACCGGGAGCCCGATGTGGGATTCGATCCCGGGTCCCCAAGATTGCGCCCCGGGCCAAAGGCAGGCGCCAAACCGCTGCGCCACCCAGGGACCCCCTTAATCTTGATCTTGAGATCAAGCCCATGTTGGGCTGAGTGTGAAGCCTGCTTAAGATTCTCTTTCTCCCTCTCCCTGTGCCCCTTCCTGCTCTCTCTCTCTCTCTTATAAATAAATAAATAAATAAATAAATAAATAAATAAATAAATAAATAAACATCCAAGATCGGAGAGTCCTACTTTGCTAGTCTCTAGTTTTATGACTGTGTAAGTCACTAAACCTTTGGAACACTACTTTTCTCATTTTTAAAATGGACATGAGGGCAGCCCGGGTGGCTCAGTAGTTTAGCGCCATCTTCAGTCCAGGGCCTGATCACGGACTCCCAGGATCTAGTCCCGCATCCCTGCATGGAGCCTGCTTCTCCCTCTCCCTCTGCCTGGGTCTCTGCCTCTCTCTCTCTCTCTCTCTCTCTCTCTGTGTGTGTGTGTCTCGTGAATAAATAAATAAAATCTTAAAAAAGAATAAAATGGACATGATACCTCCTTTCTTGGAGGCATGGCTACAGTGAAAAATCAAGAATAATAATGGATAGGAAAGTTAACTAAGTTCTATCAGAATTGTTATGAAAAGAAATATTTGGTGACTATAAAAGAATGAAACTCTTCTGCAAAGTAGGAAGTTTTTACTGTCTCTAAAGTATTCAGCTTCAGTTTACTTTTTTTCTACCTTCTCTATTTTTCCCTCTTAAATCTTTTTGTCATTTGGAAAGTTCTGAGTGCTGGTGACAGGGCATTTTCTTGAGCATTTCATTCTGTTGTCTTGGTTTGCTGATCTGTGTGATTTCACTCTTTTAAAAAAAACCTTTTTGTGTTCCTTAGTTACCTCAGTACCTTAGTTATACGCATTGCCCTTGCAGTGAGATTGGCAGTGGTGGTGAACCATTGCTCCTTTCTTGAGAGTAATCAATCTTATTTTAAGACCTGAAAAGCCTGAAACAAGTGTATAGATGAATTAATTTTCACATGGAATTTCAAAAGTTTTGTGTATGTGTGAAGTTGTGATTTGAAGTTTACAATCTACTTTTGACTTCCATTTTCCTGTTCTGGAGATTTTTACTGAAATTCTTTCCCCCTCTTGCTTTCCCCCTCAACTCTTTCTTCTTTTACCTGTTCAGATTTTTTCCCCTTATTTAATTTATTTCTCTGTTGAACACTTTAAGTGTTGAAGTATTGTTTTTTAAAAAATCATATTTAGTGAGAAAGATTTTAGTGAGTTGAAAAATTTGCTATTGTTTCTCTTAAAATAATTAAATTTAGTTTATACTTGTCTATTTATGACTTGGTGTTTGTTTGCTAGTTTGTTGTGTTTTGGGGGAAATAGCAGCTTTTCACAGAAATGACAAGATCTCAGCACTTGGGAGGAGATAGTTCCTCTTCTATGTGTTATAGACTAAGGTAACATACTGCCATTCCCACCACCAAATAAAGATAATTTACAAAACCCAGCTCTCATATACTTAAGATTTAAGAATATTGACCCATATCAGGAATGATGAATAAAGTTTAGTTAATGTGCTAATTCTGATCAATTAGTAGCAACTCCCTGGAGAGGAGAAGAATTTTAGATTGTATTACAGGTACTTGCCACTGGCAAAGGTAAGCAGAAGAGGAACATATATGGTATGTTTTTGGAAGTTTTTGAACTGAGAGTTTTGTGGCTTTGCCCAGTTGAAGACAAATAATCATGACAGTGAAAGATTTCCATTTACTTTCAAAGTAAAGAAACAGATAAAAAACTTAATTATAAGACTCGAGCATCCTGCCAAAATACTAAGTATTATGTATGTTTAGATTAAGGACATAGCTTCTGTGGATAGTCCGCCTAATGAAAATATCAGAATTAGTTCTCTTAGAGAGTACCAAATTTTCCATTACTAAATGGAAATACTGGTTGTCTTTATTGCCTCAGCAGGTCTCGTGAATTGTGAACCTGTTGGCTATAGGAGATACTGGGGAAGTTGAGCATTTGAAAAGTGCACACCCTCTCTAGAAGCATTCAAATTCAAAATTTAAAATAACGTGATGTTGGTCTCCTGGAACACATGTGTGGATGGCAATGGGCTTGGGAGCTCTACTCTGAAAAAGGAAGAGATTTAAGTGAGCACCCTACATACTTCAACAGCAGTACAATGTGAGATCTGCATCACCACCAACTGTGGCCTGGCTTGAGATAGACCAAATGAATACCTTTTTTCATTAATTTAATCATAGGTATTGGCTGGGTCACATTTAATTAAACCCTGTAATTCTACAAACTAGTTCAGGTTGTGAAGCACCTGGAGTAATTTTTAGATACTTTTAGAGAAAATTATGAAATCATGATCTTTGAGCAAGAAGTAATTTTAATCATTATAAGAATGACCAAAAATATAATATTCAGTGTGAAAAACTTTATCAGAAACACATAGCTCAGAAGAAAAAAATCTGTCAACTAGAATTACCTCTTCCTAAATTTTTAATTTTTTTGTAGCACTTTCCCTAATTCCTTACTTTTCTGCCCCTTATTCTTCTTTCAATCTTCCCTTTGTTTAGAAAATGTGGTCATTTTGCTTTGGCAATAAATGGAAATCAGTTCCAGAAGACAGATTTAAGCTTCTTCACCTCAATTTTTCTTCTTTCTCTATTCATGCTTTCTACAACCCCTCACTTTTCTGTTCTGTTCTGTTTTTCAACTGGTAGTTGAAATCAGTTATAAAAGCTTAATGAGAAATTAAATAATTTGCTTATGTTCAAAGACACAGTACATAGGGAGCTGGCATACAACTCCAAGCAGCCTGGCTCCAGAGCCTGCATCTGCAACAATCTCTTTGTAGATTTATAATACATTAATTAACAAGTAAACTTATTTTTAAAGTGGTTCTTAATAGGTCTTATTATACCACTCTCAATTCATGGGGACATAATGCTTATTTTCAATAATGAGGTGAACAGTAATTTATTCCCAAGCACACAGCCAAAGTAAACCATATAATTTCTTTCTTTGTGGGTGTGTGTGGGGGGAGAGGGACATAGAGTCCAAAGAGAAACTGTTGGGATGGAAGAAAACCAAACCTGCTCTGTACTCGAAGGAGAGGGAGTTAATGGAAGAGGAAAAATCAAAGCTATAGAAGAGAAGAAGCTATGACTGCTGAAGAGAAGGTGGGGCAGGGAGATAAGGTCCCATGACATGACATGAGTGCAGGGATTTGCTTGAAACCAAGAAGGGATGTTTCATTGTCTTAGGGAGAAACTGTGACAGGTGAGCATGTTGTCAGTAAGATAACTAATGAAGGAGAAGGTGAAGAACGATGAGCCTCAAGCGCTGTTACTTTGACATAGCAGGGACCAGACAAGGCAGGGAGACGTCCTCTGCCTAGTGTAGGGGCCCTATAATACCAGATTTTGAAAGAAGAAAAACTTACCTATGGATCCTTGCAGTAATGCTAAAGAACAATAACAAATATTCAAATAAGTTTAGAGCTGATGGTTTAAGTAATCCACCCATTTCCCAAGAGTCTTTCCAGAAATTGTACCCTCCATTCCCCAGCAGGCACATGGGTTACCAGACTTGCAGGTCTCAAATCTTCCTCCCCCTTGGGCACTATCTAGGAGTGAAATTCTCAGGAGAGTCTCCAGGTTTACTGTATTTTCAATATTCTGATTTCATTCAGCACCTCTCCTTTCCCCTATTTCCAATCTCCCCTCTTTCTTTTCTCTTCTTAGTTTGGAGAATCTCCTCTCCATAATGTAACAGCTTCAAGAAACAGAGAAAGGCAATATTAGAAAGATTCTAATTTTATAATAAAAGACTGAGGCTGAGAGAGGGGAAGGTCTGTGCCTGAGCATGTTAAAAAACTGCATATATTTATATGCAGTTTTCACTTCCAATTTTTCTGATTCAAAGTTCAGTGCACTTCCTCCTGTATCCCATACGTTTTTCTCCTTCCGTTCTTTCTGGAATACTCCTTTAGAAATAAATTTCTTTCCTACATTATCGACTCTCTCTCTCTCTCTCTCTCTCTCTCTCTCTCTTTGGTTCTTTTTATTAATCTCTGGAATGTTCCTCTTTAAAGTGTCCTAAGTAATAGGAAAGGTTTGTGGAACTTTTAGTATTATTAAATCATAACAGGATTATCAGTATGTAGCTATTATAGAATGAACCCCACTATATTCAGTGGAAGAAAGCTGAGCATTTATCTTATTTGCCTTATGTTGGAGGTTAAATTCCTGTGTGAAGTCTGATCTTAGATCATTTCCACCATCTTCTGGAACCTTATTTAACTAATCTCTAAAAGAACAGGGTTTAACAATGCTCTGTTCCGCTCAACTTTTAATAATTCATTTAGTCTAAATCCACAAACTGAAGTCCTGTATTCCTCTGCCTTTCATCCTTAGCTGATAAAATCTAGGATAACAGAAAAGCCTAGGAAAGGTCAGACAGGGAAAACAAGGTCCCAGATATCAAGGATTCATGGCAGAGAAACAACTAGAAATATGCTCAATTCCCTTATAAACTGTGTTAGTTGAACACACAGATAAATTCATGAGGTCAATTGCTTAAATGCATCAGAGTTAATCCCCTTTGAAGAGAAGCTTCAGGAAGAAGCTTTCACACTGCCCTCCTCTGTGATTTTGGTCACAGATAGTGTACGGATACAGTACATTTGTGCTGTGACAGAGGAGGACTGGTGATGAGCAGGGAAGCCATTTACTTTTCCTTTGTAAAGGTTGAAACTCTTAAGGGAACTTTGAAGATGCAAGTCTTGGTTAAACTTTCGTTAGTTGTCCTATGTACTTCTTTCTTTTTACCTCCTGCTTACTCTCTTTTTCCTGAATTGAGAAATAGAAAAGAGACTTAAATACTGTTCCTGGAGTTGACACTGAGGAATAATGGCAAAAATCCACAGGAATCTGGATTAATTGGTTTAAAAAGCATATAATTCTCACGGAACTAGGAAGGAGGCCCTGATTAGTCTTCATGAAGTACGGTGGGTGACCAGATATTCGAATCTCAGTTCCTCTGATTAATAGCTATGTTACCTTGCACAAGTCATTTAATTTTTTGTGCCTGAGATTATTCATTTTAAATACAAGATTTATAATAATATCTATTTCATAGGATTTCTGTGAAGATGTAAATCTCTGAGGATTTTTTTTTTTTTTTTTTTTTTTTTTTGCAATTAGCAAGAGGGTTTATTGGACGTTTGCGCAAATGGGCTCTCCACCTCTGAGGAGGAAGAGAGCCCCGATTAGCAATTACAGGCATCTTTTAAAGGCAAAAAGACCGCTTAAAGGCAAAGAAACCGGGGGAGTAGCATAGCATCCAGGTTATTGATTTCTCAACATGAACCTGTTCAGGGACATTTCAGTCAGGGCGTGGGGGGGAATGCTTAGGACAGAGCCTGGAAACATACTCCATACATATTATTATAACATTGTTTCAAATTGCAATCCTTATCTATGTATACCCATGTATACCTGCATGGGGGAGATGGACCATAACCTCCTTTGCCTCAGACACTGTGTTGGTTTAAGATTTTTAAAGAAATAATAGAATCAAGCCTTTTGTTCTCCTGGTGTGAGAGCCCTTCCCCAAGTTACCATAGTCCACTAAGATGCCTCTGAGAATGGCCTCTCAAGAGAGCCTCATTCATCCTCTAGGACCACACAGGATATTAAACTTCAGGAGTGAATGGCCCCATACATCTCTCACCTAAATATTATGTATAACAACTAATTACTCACCTTCCTCTGAGATTAATTCCAGTATGTCTCACATATCCATTTACCTTATTCACCATTAGGGGATAAATCTCATCTTAAGGAGCATATTATCATAATGATTAGTATAGCTCCTAGTCTGATTTTCTTTCTTACCCTATAATATCCAGCACACCATGCTGTCTGGAATTCACATCAGCAAATTCTCCCATATCTTTAAGTTCTCCACATGTTCTCTTCATTATTTTGTTTTAGTAAGCCCAATTGTCCTTTAAAGTACTATGTCTCTTGCAGCCCTCTGAGGAATGGCTATTTTTTTTATCTCAGACTCATGTACCATAGGACCTGCAAATATTGCAGGAGAAATTAAAGATCTGAGTTTATTATTTAGCACATGTCAACCTGAAGATATTTTACTTTGTTCCTATCATAAATTATCCTTCTGTAACTTAATTGAATTAAAAAAAGCAAAACAAAATAAAACCTCTGTTGATTATAACAGTAATAAAATATTGAGCCTGATAGTTTTCCAAGGTTATCTTCAAGATGTACATATATATATTTTTTTCTTACATATACATATTATGTATCTATGTAATAAAACAGCCTATTCATTAGATGCAGTTTTGACATAGTATTGGCCTAGCAAAATAATTTTGAGATTTATATTAATTCACATTTTTTTTGCATTTTTGAATTCCATATTAAAAATTGAAGTAATATCTTTTGCATATGCATAATGTCCTAAATTTCTTGAAACTTTTTTTCAGAAAGATACTTTAAATTGAAAAATTAAAAATTTTTTAATGGTGTCCTGGGGATAGTTGGACAAACACAGGATACTCAAAAGCTCGGTGTTTAGAAACCTGTTTTGCATTCTATGAACTATCTGCCTTTGGGTAAGTTAGACAATATCCTCAAAGTCACTTTTCTTACCTGTAATACCTGTAAATATGGACTCAACAAACATGGCTTCTTTAATTACAGTTCTCCTTTACTCTTATTCCCTGCCCTTTTCACAAACTTCTTCCTCCCTTCCTCCTGCTTCTGAGTGAAAGAAGATATTTGGTTTTGCTGAAACTTTCATAGCCAGCTAAAACCATTTGAATCTTATCTTCATTTGTAATCAGTGGACTTTTCATTAACTTCAGATAAAATGTTCGATGATGAGAAGGAAGAAAAGATGAAGGACAAGGCTAGGCAGAGTTAAGGCACAAACCCTAGGTCTGTGATACACTAAAGGGAATCAGATTTGAGAAAGAGAAAAAGAACTTACCTCTTTGTTCTCCTGAAAAGAAACACAAAAAGGTTATGTGGTTGTCTGGCATTTTTTTGTTGCTTTTTTTTTCTTTCTTTCATTTTTGGAGTATCAGAACAGGGTACCCCTGGAAGCACTAACCCCTGAGTGTCAGTCAAGGCTCAGGGAGGTAGGGCATTAAACACCTCCTCCATTGTTACCATTCAAACCCTGGGACACCTTGAATTGAATTGGGGGAAACTAAAGGAACTTACCAATACTTGATCGAGACAGTGCTAAAAGAAAACAAACAAAAATGAGATTTTTGTGCTTCAGGGAGAACCTAAGATTCCATAGCTACTATTTGAGGAAAAGGTTGTGGGAAAGAGGACAGCAATGGGTCACATCCCATTTTCTATTATCAGGTGCAATGCAATGTGGAGGGCTGATGGATATCCATTTACAGATTGGGGTATAAATTTTAGGTTTTTGTATAATTCTTCAATAATTCTCTTAGGGTAGGGTAGGATTACAAAACCTATGCAATTTATTTTTTAAGATCTCTTAGTAAGATAATAACAATGTTTGTGAGAATTGCTAGTTTCTTAGTCCATGGAGACTTTTCTTCCTCCTGTGACTTTTGTCTTTCCTTATCCTGCTGCTTTTGTTTTGTTTTCTTTCTCTACTTACCTTCCTCCTCTTCTTCTCTCTCAATTTTGTTTCTCTTTTTTCCCCTTTGTTTGAAAGATCTTTTGTCCCAAAAGTTCTACTACATAAGAGCTTCAACAGGGGGTTTCTACTTCTCAAAAGTCATTGTGTCCTATAAGGATACTCAATAACAAGAAAACAAAATCAGGATGCTCCTAGATATTAAAAGATAGAGTCAAGGCAGATAAAAGGGGCTTGTTGTCAAGATGGATATTCACCCTCTCCTCTAGTTACTTGGAAAAGTTGGACTTAATAATTTTTAAAGTTTTATTTTTATTTTTTAAAAGATTTTTATTCATGGGAGACAGAGAGAGATAGGTAGAGACACAGGCAGAGGGAGAAGCAGGCTCCCCACGAGGAACCTGTTGTAGGACAGGATCCTGTGACCCTGGAATCACACCCTGAGCGGAAGGCAGATGTTCAACCTCTGTGCAACCCAGGTGCCTCAATTTTTAAAGTTTTATTTTATTTTTTTTTAATTTTTAAAGTTTTAAAACATAAAACTGAACTTGAGACCTAGAAAGGGAAGTCTCCAAGGGCCATCTATCAAGAGGGAACCCATCACCTATATATCGTAAAGGAAGGTTCATCACCCATATATGTTAATGGGAGGTTGGCTTTTCAACACATGATCAGGAGCAAAAATTAAGGCCATAGGTCTCATGCCATGGAAGAACCTGGAACTAATTGTTCTGTACATCTCACAAAAGCACTATCTGTGAAATTGAAACCATTCATATCTGTTTGTCAGGGTTTGCCAGGAAGTGATTTATTTGCACCAGGCTATGGCTGGAAATTGAGTCTCCAGCAATGAATAGAACTCTCATTGTAAGCCAAGTTCAGGTATAGGGCCCACATCTGAACCTCTCATATAGGGGAGAAACTGAATTAATAGGATTGTTGCACAATAGGAAGTTTATGAGGAACTCAAACAAATGACAACTAATGAACTTACAGACTTAAGTTGAAACACATTTAAGGAAATCTACTGCAGTGATAGATGCCACAACAAATGAGACTACACATATAAGAAGAAGGATTCAAAGGGAATTTCAAACAAGTGTTTTTCACATATTCAACGATATGAAAGAAGGACTAGAATCCATAAAGCAAAAACAGCATTAATCAGGACCAACTATATTTGACAAAGAACAAAATGAAAAGAGCAGATGTAGAAAATAGAGTCATTATATTATAAATCATTAGGTGGGTAAACAAAAAGAATAGGTGTAACTGAAGAAATAATTCACAAATGGTAAATCTGAGGGAAATCATCCAGGACTCAATATCAAGAAATAAGGAGGCAGTATGACAAAGTTCACCGTGTTGTTTACCAAAGTAACTTCTTTTTCCTCCAAGGCATATGTGTGGTAGGTAGAAGAATCTCTCCCCTAAATGTCCACATCCTAATCCCTATCCCTGGAACCTGAATATGTTAGGCTACATGGCAAAAGGAATCTAAGGTTGCAGATGGAATTAAGGTTGCTAACTAGCTGAACTTAGAGATTTTATCCTGGATTTTCTGTGTGGACTCAGTGGAATCATAAGGGTCTTTAAAAATGGAAGCTGGATCAAGAAACAAACAGTCAATACCCAAACAATCAATACCCATACCCAAGAAACAAACAATCCAGTCATGAAATGGGCGAAAGACATGGACAGAAATTTCACCAAAGAAGGCATACACATGGCCAACAAACACATGAGAAAATGCTCCACATCCCTTGCCATCAGGGAAATACAAATCAAAACCACAATGAGATACCACCTCACACCAGTGAGAATGGTTAAAATGAACAAGACAGGAAACAACAAATGTTGGGAGAAGATGTGCAGAAAGGGGAACCCTCTTGCACTGTGGGTGGGAATGCAAACTGGTGTAGCCACTCTGGAAAACAGTGTGGAGTTTCCTCAAGAAGTTAAAAATAGAGCTACCCTATGACCCAGCAATTGCACTATTGGGTATTTACCCCAAAGATACTGATGTAGTGACACATGGGGACACCTGCACCCCAATGTTCATAGCAGCAATGTCCACAATAGCCAAACTGTGGAAGGAGCCACTTTGCCCTTCAACAGATGAATATATATATGAATATTACTCAGCCTTAAGAAAAGATGAATACCCACCATTTGCTTCGACATGGTTGGAACTGGAGGGTATTATGCTGAGTGAAATAAGTCAACCAGAGAAGGACAATCATCATATGGTTGCACCCAATACATGGAATATAAGAAATAGTGAAAGGGTGACAGGCACTAAGGAGACACTTGTTGGGGTGAGCACTAGGTGTTATACTATATGTTAGCAAATTGAATTTAAATTAAAATATTTATTTAGAGGGGGAAATCCCTGGGTGGCTCAGTGGTTTGGCGCCTGCCTTCGGCCCAGGGTGTGATCCTGGAGTCCCAGGATCGAGTCCCACATCAGGTTCCCTGCATGGAGCCTGCTTCTCCCTCTGCCTGTGTCTCTGCCTCTCTCTCTCTCTCTCTCTCTCTCTCTGTGTGTGTGTCTCTCATGAATAAATAAATAAAATCTTTAAAATATATATATTTATTTAGACTTAAAAAAAATGGAAGCTGGAGATTGAAAGGAGTCACAGAAAAAGATGTGACCATGGAAGAAGGCCAGAGTGATGTGTATGGGAAGCTTAGTCAATTTTTGCTAGTTTTGAAGATGGAGGATGGGGGACCATGAGCCAAGGAATATCCAGAAACTGAAAAAGCAAGGAGACTTTGTTTTCAGAATTTCCAAAAGAAACACAGCCCTGCTGCCACTCTGATTTTAGCCCAGAGAGACATGTGTCAGATTTCTAACCTATAGGGACGCCTGGGTGCTTCAATGATTGAGCATCTGCCTTCGCCTCAGGGCATGATTCTGAGGTCCTGGGATCTAGACCTGCATCAGGCTCCCTGTAGGAAGTCTGGTTCTCCCTCTGCCTCTGCCTCTGCCTCTCTCTGTCTCTCATGAGTAAATAAAATCTTAAAAAAAAAAAAAAAGATTTCTAACCTATGAAATTAAAATAATATATTTGTATCATTTTAAGTCATTAGGTTTGTGGTATTTTGTTACAGTAGCAATAGAAAACTAATACAATATGGTTTGACTGTTTCCTCTGCAGTTAGGGGAACTGTATGAGCGAGTTCTAGCAAATCTAATCTTGAAAGAGTTATGTGAAATAACACCCAGGCTTCCCCATAAAAGCCTTCCACTCATGATCTTCTCCTGCACTCACTTAAGGCAGATGTGATGAACTCTGCCTGTGTCAGAAGCCATTAGTTGAAGTTGGTGGAGACATAGGACAAGATGAACTTACGTGCTTAAGTCATTGCTGAGAGGAAGGCCAACTACCAATCAGGCATCCCTGATTTCACATAATAATATAATTTTGTGAATAGAACCACAGAGATTTTAAGGTTTATCGATTATAGGGTCACAGACTGATGTAATTAATAAAAATGAGATAGACAAAGGAAAAATTATTAGTTTTGGAAGATGAGAGGGGAATCTTTACATATATTTGATAGTAATCTTAGAAGGAGAGACTATGACTTGTTAGGTGGATGGATATAGACATAAGAATAAAAATGGAATATATTCATAGCAGTTAATGTCAAGAATTTTCTGTAAAGAAAGACAGGAGTCCACAGAATGGAAAATCTTGAGTCCTGAGCAAGATAAATGAAGTTAATCTCATACCCAGTTACATCATAATTAAAATGAAGAATGCAAGAAAAAGGGAAAATATTAAAATCATAGATTATTATCAACAATAAAAAGTGCCAGAAAAAAATGAAATAAATCTTCAAAATCTTGAGAGAAAAAAATATTAACTATTTACTCAGCTAAACTTTCATTTAAGGCTGAGGGTGAATTAAAGCTATTTTCAGTCAGACAAGGGCTCAGAAAAACGTTCAGATGCACGTGGAGCCTTAAGAATACTTGGGTAGGGATCCCTGGGTGGTGCAGCGGTTTGGCGCCTGCCTTTGGCCCAGGGCGCGATCCTGGAGACCCGGGATCGAATCCCACGTCGGGCTCCCGGTGCATGGAGCCTGCTTCTCCCTCTGCCTATATCTCTGCCTCTCTCTCTCTGTATGACTATCATAAATAAATAATAAAAAAAAAATAAAAAAAAAAGAATACTTGGGTAAGAATGAAAAGGTAAAAGGACACAGGATATAGCAAACAATCATAAGCAGACAAAATGCTGATACATTTTTATAAATCTATTACTGTAAAAAAGTAAATAATTATTTTTGTTTTTGAAAGTCATACTATGAAACAACATGGAAGATGTTGAGAGGGAAGATAGTCAAAAGAGGTTATTGTCTAGTCTTAGAGGAAGAAGAACATACTGATTAGGTTTTTTTTTTTTTTTTTTTAGAAAAATCAAGTGGTATGAATGTTATAAATGTAAGGACAAATAATATAAAAGCTACCAAAACAAGTAAAGCAAAACAAAAGGAAGAAGAAAATTTAACAATCCAATAAAAAGTAGGAAAAATATTTAAAAAATAAAAGAATAAAACATGGTAAATAGAAAACACAGTAAAATTGTCAGAACTGAAGTAAAATATATCAGCAATTTACAATAAATGTAAAATGGACTTAAGTCTGAAACAAAATTTTATAACTGTTAATGTGAACAGAGTCAAGCAATATCCTATTTTTAAAAAGACACAAATAAGAAAAAAACAAGCTGTAAGGTTGAAAATAATAAGATAGAAAAATAATTAATAGGAAAATACATATTAGAACAAAAGTTTTGTAGCAATGCTAGTATCAGATAATGTAGATGTAGCCAAAAGTGTTCATGAGTCTTTGGATGGATATGGTATTATTGTGCAAAGCAATTTTTTAAAAAAGAACAATTATGAACTTGTATATATCTAACCAGAATATGGAAAGGAAAAATGGGAAGTATTAAAAAGAAAAATGACATCAAAAGTAGACAATTATAGTTGGAGACTTAAACTTAGCTGTCTGAAGCTAGAATATCATGCAAAAGAATAACAACAGAGAACATCTGAATAATAAAGTTAATAAGCTTGGGCTGATAGTACATCTGTGAGTAGAATCTTGAATCCAACCAATAAAAAATATTTTTTGTAAGTTTACTTACAAAGCATCAAAAGTCTCAACACATTTCAAAGAACCTAAATCACACACATCCCACTTTTATATCATAATACAATTTTAAATCAATAATAAAAGTAGAAAAACGAACATACATTAAACTAAAACACACTTTCTGTAATTTATTTGTTAAAATTATGGGAATTATGAAATGTTTAAGCTGAAAGTCAAAGAAAATACTATATATCAAAGCTTTATGAAATGAGGTTTTAATAGCATTTAGAATGAACTTAAATATTTTTATTAGAAAATAAGAAGGTCTGAAAATTAATGAAGGGTTTCACATAGTAAATTAGAAAAAGGAACAAAAATAGAATGAAGGAAATACTAGAGATAAAAACAGAAACTAATAAAATAGGAAAAGATAATTAGTAGATATATTGCAAAACCAAAATTGATTTTCAGATAGAGTAATAAATAATAGCAACTATCTTTGGCATTGATGATGATGATCAAAGAAAGAAAGAAGGCACAAGCCCAGTGATACTAGGAATAAAAATAGGACATATCCATAGATAGAGTGAACAATTTTTAGAATCATAAAATAATTTCATGCCATTAAAAACCAAAAAGCATTAGTTAAAATATATTCAATACTTATTCTTTTTTTTATTTATTTTTTATTTTTTATTTTTTTTAATTAACTTTTATTGGTGTTCAATTTACCAACATACAGAAAAACACCCAGTGCTCATCCCGTCAAGTGTCCACCTCAATACTTATTCTTAATAAGATTTTTGTTAGCAAGCTACAAATAGAAATTTTCTGAACTCCTTAAAAGGGAGCTGCCAAATGGAAGCAAGCATCACATTTAATGGTGAAAACCAGAAGTATTCCTGCTAATGACAGATACCAAGAAAGATTCCTGTGATTATTGCTGGTATTAGTGCTGGGTATTATGGACAGAAAAAGTTTGAGAGCTGGAAAGAAGACTCAAAATTGTTAGTTTTTGCAGATAGGACTTTCTGCATACAAAATCCAAGAGAATCTAAATTATTGGAAGTCTTAGAGCTCAACAGGGTGGCTAGATACAAAATCTACTCTCAAGAATAAAACATACAATTTATACAGCAGCAATCATTGTCTATAAAATCCAACAGAAAAAAACACCATTCACAACAGAAATAAAAACAAGTATGTGCATAGGAATTAATCTAACAGAAGATGCTCTAGACCCTTTAGAGAAAATTATAGAACATTATTGAAGGACATATAAGAAGATTTGAATAATAGATACATTATCATTTTAATGCATAGGAAGAATTGATTTTATAAATCTACAGACTTGGTGAAATTCTAAAGAAATCTTACTGTGACTCATACAAATTTAAGAAATGAATTGTAAAATTTTGTAGGAATAAAAGCCTAAGAATAGGCAAAGCATTTCTGAAAAGAACAACAAAGATAAAAAAAATGTGCCATTTCTCATAATAAATGTCATAAAGCTTTAGTAATGGAAGCAATTTTATATCTGTTGAGCAAAAGACAACAGTTTCCTGAAACAGAAGAGAAAATCCAGGGGAAAACTAAGTATAAGATAAAAGAGGTAATACAAATCAATGGGTAAAGAATGCATAAGTCAATGGGACAATTAGTTTTCCAAAGAGAATTAAACCCCTCTCTATATTATTTATAAACAAGCAAAAAAAAAAAAAAAATCCCAAACACGAAAACCTCCACTTGGATTAACATCCTGTGTATATGTGGAAGGAGAAACTTTATAACTATTAAGAGAAAGTGTAGGATAACATTTTTGTAATATCCAGACAAGAAAGGCCAAAAAAACAAAACCCCCATAAAAATCTAAATGAAAATAAAAGATTGGCAAATACTACAACTAATTGTGGGTGGGTGGGGAGGAGGAAGAATGGGGACTTCTAAATGTCAAGAAACACCATAAAAATGTAAAAGTAAGAGATAGAATTGCAAATATTTGCAATATATTCAAGAGAAGACATTTGCAAATATATAAAAGATTAGCTTTCATAATTATAAAGAATTTCTAAAATTCAATAACCTAATAGATAAATGGATAAACTAAATGAAGCCTAAGTAGGTAGTAAACATATGAGAAGATACTCAGTTTCAGTAGTAAGCGGGAAAGTGCAAATTAAAAATTTTACACTAATCCAAGTGGCAATAATGTGAAAATATGACAAAATCAGGGTTGTTAATAATGCAAGGAAATGGGAAACTTTTACACATTTTGACGTGCCTCCTATGTGAGTACCATGGAATTCAATTAAATGACAACTAGTAAAGTAAAAATGTGTTTAAGTTACATAAATGTTCATACGCATTGAGATTAATCCCATTTCAGTGTGTGTACCTTGGATAAACTATTTTAGAAATTACATAAGGACATTTTGCAGCATTATTTATGATAGCAGAAATTAGAAACATTGAGAACATGTCAGTAGGAGAAAGAATAGAAAAAATATGTTCACAAACTGAAATTTAACAATTAAAATATGTAACCTGGTTTTCTGTATACTTTCAATATTACAATTTTTTTTGGGAAAAAAGCAAGTTGTAATGATGCAGAATAATGTCATTTTAGTACAATTTTTACATGAATACATACAAAACAATACTATATATTGTTCAGCGATGCATAGCAATTATACAAATAGATGAAAATAAACTTACAAGATTTATGGTACATTTATAAGGGCTTGGGCAGTGGGGAAAGTGGAATGTGTGGAGGGATGAGGACGAAAGAGATTTCTATATTATCTGTCACTTGAGAAATATGACAAAAAAATCTATCAAATATAAGATGTGAATTTACAAGTGTCTATTCTTGTACTTTGAAAACTTCTTTGAGAGAAAGAAAAAGAAAAATACAGAAACCACAGGGTGTGCAAACCAGATAGGGGAAAAACCATCAGGAACTTACCTAGGGAGTTGGTTGATGGTGCTAAAACACACACAGAGAAACATGAGGTAAATTGTCAGAATTTGGATCCTTGACTTGCATATCAGTCAGTCACTGTGACCTCCTCTCAGGAGTTGCAGCCCAGCCCCAGAGCGACCCACTGACCTGGTGGTGGGCACCAGAGGCCACTCCCAACTCCATCCTTTCCATCTCTCTAAAAGGTTTCAGCTTTTAGTAGACAGATGCTATTCTTATGAAACTCCTTGGCTTACATAAAATTTTCTTTGTCCTCATCCCTTCCCCCTCCTTTCCTTTCCTTTCTTCTCCTTTTCTCCTCCTTTATTTCTATCACTTCACTTCCTTCATTTCCTTTTTTTTTTTTTTTTTGCATTCCTCTCAGTCAGTTTGGAAACCAGCAGACCAAGTTTGGAAACTGAGTTTGCTAACGGCAGACTATCCTAAACCAGTGCTAGGAGACTTTCTATTACCTAGTTTTCATATGAACTGATGGTATGCTCTTTCCTCAAAGCATTTACAGTCTAGGGAAATGTTACCAATGGGAAGTAAATTTTCATTGAAAAACAAGAGAATACTTACTGTAATCTCCTTTTGATCCCTCTAAAACACAAATAAAATAAAGAAAAATCAGTTTAGATTTTCTATTTCTGTAGTTTTGATATCATTACAGAGGATTACCCAATTAACACCCTCAAATATCCAAGTAGGCAAGAAGCTGCAGGCAAAATCTTCTGATGGACTACTTTATGAGTCAAATGACATGAAAAAGTAAGCAAAGGTTAACAAAGGGAAACATCTAGGGAGAAAAAATAATAAACTATGCCTGGAAAGAAACACTGAAGTGGAAGAACGTGTTAGTTATAATAAGTTGAGGCTAAGTAAGAGGAAAAAAAAGGCAAATATTTAATCAACTGATTGAGAATTCAAGTTTAATGAAGAGATGGCAAATTATAATGAATACACACACCTATATACATATACATATACATACATACATATATATAGATATAGATATGCATCCTATAACCTAAAACTTATTTTTTAGTGATGCCATGGAAACATTTTCTAAAAGATCTGGAGAGAGACAAAGCAAATTATATGAAAACTCATCATGCTATCACTTTTAGTTTCATGAAAGTGTAAAAACCAACACTCTGGAAATGACAAATTATGTTGCATGATGGTCTAATTTGATATTTTACTAAAGTATAAGTAAAAATCTACCCAGAAATGTAAAGACAATATTGTTTTCTCTCATCCCCTTTCTAAAAATGAGTTCTTTCCCTCTATACCTGAGTATCACTGTGATAAGATTAAGTCTAAGACACAAAATCTTCTGGTTTACGCTAATGTCACTTGTTTCTCCAGGCTCTGTCAGTATTTTAAAAACAGAAAATACCGAAAGGTGCTGAACACTTTCATGTGCTGCAATTATATTTGCTGTAAAACTTAATAACATTAAAAATAAATTCAGTGCATTTCAAAATTTGTGAATTATCATGGCAACTTTAATCTATAACATGTGATATATTTAAATACTAAAACTTAAGTACTAAATTTCATATACCTAAACAGACATGACTTTGCTCAATATTTTTCCTGTCAGAAGATTGTAGTCTCCAGTTGATTTATATTTATATTTATATTTATATTTATATATCCTGAAATGATAGAAGACAGCCTGGTGAGTTTGGGAACTTAGCAACAAGATGACTGAGATTCATAGGGCCACCTTAGAGTAGGAAATCAAAGAAATGAGTTGTCATTTGGCTTTATGAATTTTATTTTATTTTATTTTTTTTTTTTTTTTTAAGATTTTATTTATTTATTCATGATAGTCACAGAGAGAGAGAGAGAGGCAGAGACATAGGCGGAGGGAGAAGCAGGCTCCATGCACTGGGAGCCTGATGTGGGATTCGATCCCGGGTCTCCAGGATCGCGCCCTGGGCCAAAGGCAGGCGCTAAACCGCTGCGCCACCCAGGGATCCCCGCTTTATGAATTTTAGATTATGGCTTATTTAGATCACAAAAAATGCCTACTAATCCAAGTTTTCCCTAAGAATGCAAGGGTAGCCTAGAATAGATGGAACTGGAGGGTATTATGCTGAGTGAAATAAATCAATCGGAGAAGGACAAACATTATATGTACTCATTTATTTGAGGAATATAAATAATAGTGAAAGAGAATAGAAGGGAAGGGAGAAGAAATGGGTAGGAAATATCATAAAGGGAGACAGAACATAAAGACTCCTAACTCTGGAAAACAAACTAGGGGTGGTGGAAGGGGAGGAGGGAGTGGGGTTGGGGTGACTGGGTGGCGGGCACTGAGGGGGGCACTTGACGGGATGAGCACTGGGTGTTATTCTGTATGTTGGCAAATTGAACACCAATAAAAAATAAATTTATTATTAAAAAAAAAGAAAGAAACTAAGATTGCAGACTCTACACTAAAGTTCCATAGCTGGAAATTAGTAAGATATTACTAAATCGTGTAAGAATAAATTATATGAAATTAGAGTAAGATAATTCTAAACTTCTATCAGGTTGAGTCACTTGCAAGCCCTGTGGCTTTGGGCTTTTTTCATTTTTCTTTTTTTTTTTTTCATTTTTCATGCTTACATTTCTCTTCTGTAAATTAAGGATAATAATGTATATAGTACGTTAATTGATTTAAGAACTGCTTATTAAGGATCATCCTTACTGATAAAGAAAATAGACTATAAGAAGGCAAGTATAAAGAAACCAGTTAGGGGTCAGGTGAAGTATTTCAGGCAAGAGATGTTAATGCTTGGGCTAAGATTGTCATCATGGTTAAAAGTGATCTAGTTTGGAATATAATTTGGAAGTAGTGGGTATGAGATTTGATGGTGTTTGTATGAGGAGAGTGAGATAAAGAAGTTAAAGGAATAGATGGCATGAGCAGTTGGGGGAATTCAGATACTACTACCGGTATGCAGCAGGATTAGGACTTGGGCTTTGGATGTGTTAAGAGTGAGATACCCCTCCTCTATCTTCAGGACCACTGTATTATGTTTGTGTAGGTTGTTTGCTGCACAGAGAGATTTGGGGACTGAAATCCCAGCAATCTTTGAGTAGGGCTGCATCTGCCTACAGAGAGGAATACTCTCTAATTTGCACGAGAGCAACCTGTAGGCTAACCTATAGAGGCCTTGAATAACCACAGGGGCTTTTGGGGGTAATTCATTCTATGTGGTTCACAGGGTCATTTGTAGATGTTAAAATAAAATGAAATGTCCCCAAGAGTGGCTAGTACATAGGAGATATTGGGTGCATTTAATTATCTCCCTTTCCTGTCGTGTATAATTGCATTTTACTTATCTGTGTATCCTTACATTTCTCACATTCCGATAGCTTCTTGCACTGGTTTAATGTAATGCTGTAATGATGAATTATTCTGAGAAGTTTTGTTTCCCAAGAAACATAAGATGTAAATGACAACAGTAGAGGAAAGCAGCCCTTGTTTGTGCTCTTGGAATTTCAGTACATGGGTCGAATTTCAGTACATGTGATGAATTTTCAGGGATTTTACTTACCTTGATCATCATAGGAAGCATCTAGAGGATTGAAGAAAAAACGTAAGATTCTTATTTTCTCATTAATAGATTTCTGTATTAATTTCTTAAAAATTCAACATCTAATTTATTTACCACTTTCTGTTGAATACAAACGCTGGAATCCTAAAAGACAAGATTAAAACATAATGAGATTCTATCTTGACAAGTATGCCTACGATATTTGCTTTTTGGGTGAAAATCTGTTTACCTCTTCTTAGATCTCTGAGAGGGACAATTTTTTTTTTTTGGGGAAAAACCAGATAAAGTTTATTAACAGCTCATCAAGCAATGTTTAATCATATGTCTAAGGCCAACTAGCAGGATTTTTCTATTTTCCCAGATGTTCCCATTTTCTTTGGATTCCATTTCAGAAAAGAGAGGATGCCACAGCTCTTTGCTCCTCACTCTGTTGGTCATGACAGATGAATTATAGAAGTAAGAGGAGGAGGTATACATGAAGAGGCCAAGTGTGGGGCATGACAGCAAGCAGAGTGACCAAGCTGCTTCCTCTCTCCTTTTGGAAATACAAATCTTTATGCTTGTAGAGTGTGTGTGTATGTGTGTATCTGTGTGTCCCTACAAAAGAGGAGAGTGCTTTGGAATCTACTTAGAAACATTAGATTTCTGGACTTTTTATTTCAAATTATCATTATTTTTTAGTCATGTCAAACTACATGTCCTGATTTGATTAATATTAATTAATTTGATTAGTATTAGTAATGTTAATAATAAATACTGAAATTCAATTTTAAAAGAGCCTTTTTTTGTCTTAACCAAATGGTAATAGTGTAGTGTGAGAATATGAGTATGGAACTCAGGGCCACCAACCTGGATATGGATATATCCAACTCCTTTTTTTGCTAGGTGAATTTGGTTAAGTCTCTTAAACTTTTGCATACAATTTCATCTTTTTAAAAGATTTTATTTATTTACTTATGAGAGATACAGAGAGAAGCAGAGACATAGGCAGAGGGAGGAGAAGCAGGCTCCATGCAGGAACCTGATGCGGGACTCGATCCCAGAACTCTGGGATCACATCCCGAGCTGAAGGTAGATGCTTAATCACTGAGCCACTCAGGTGTCTCTCAATTTCATCTTCTAAAATGAAGATATAATATAAGTTATGCTCACCTATTGTGCTTTATAGCTTACAGTGTCTTTTCATGTATACTATTCAGTCTTGATGACGACCCATGAATTATATACTTTATCCCTATTTTATATAACTAGGAAATTGTTTCAGAGAAGTTTCTTAGCCTTTCCAAGATCTTGGAAATAGGAGCTGTAAAAAATTTTTTTAATGTCTTAGGATGGGGACATATTTGCCTTTTCTGAGAAAAATACACAAATCTATCATCTATCTATCCATTTATCTATACACACACATATATACACATACACACATAGAAAGATGGATTGACAGTTGGATATGATCACAGCAAAAGATATGCTGACTTAACAAATCGTGCTCAAAGGGAGATGAGTTTCTTTGTTCTCTAAGGAACACATTCCTCCATTAATTCTGTGGTAGCTCCTAATCCCCTTACCTCTACCATCCTCATAGTCCAGAAGACCAGCACCTGGAGAAAAAAAGAGAGTGTGCTTCATGGTTTTGCTTCTTGAAAAGGAGAGAGGCTTTAAGACTGAGAGCTAATAATAGAGATCAACTCTCAGTAATGAATAATGATGGGAATTATTTTACTTTGCAAGAACGAGGGACTGTGCACAGTGGGAGCAGATAAGTGACTGTGCCAGTCACCAGTTTCACTAGACTTAATAGTAGGTCAGAAGGGGCCTCAAATTGATTTCCTTCTTGGTACTCCAGGATTTAGCTCCTGTTTTTCTTTTCTTACTAATCCTGGACTATCTTTCAGCAACTTTGATGTCTCACTAGACATTGCCCTAGAAAATCTGCATCTCTTAACATCTTGAACTCAGTGTTCTCAATCATAATCATTTTAGTTGTTTTCACTCTTATTATTCCTGGCTATCTTTGATTCTTCTACCTAGCCACCTTGCTGAGGCCTTCTTCACTACCAGATTTAGACCTTGTATTCCATTGCTTGTGGTGTCTGCTGTTTTTGTGACTTGGTATTTCTGTTGCTGCTTTTGGACCACAGGAGGCATCTGAAGAGAGCCTCAGAATCATGCAGACCTATCCCCTATTAGATTTTTTTCTGCCCAATTTCGGTTTGGTACTCAGTATTGCATAGAACCCTCTGGTGGATTTCTGTCAGTAAATTAGAAGTTCAGTTCATGGAATGATGCATTATGCAAGTTGCTGGGGATACAATGGTAAACAAGACAGATTTCATTCCTGGCTTATGGAAATTCCATTATGCTTTCTGTCTTTCCTTTTTTCATGAGTCTTAATACGTACTTTGTTCTGAACTGTATCTTGAGACATCAATTTCTGTGGAAGAATGAAGCAAAAATATTGCTATTAGCTACTTGTGAGAGTTGTTCTTCCTCCTCACCCAACTCTTCTCACTATAAACTCTGCTTCTTTGCTCCCAAGGTGGCCCTCTTGATATGATACGTTACAGATTCCTACCTCTTTTCAGCACCTCCAGCCAGCCCTGTTCTACCGGTACCTCCACACTAATTCTCTGAGGGCTCATAGGTACTGAGATGAGAAATAGGGAGGGGATGCAGCTGACTAGAAGGGAGTGGGGAAGATACTGAGGAAAATCCTAGAAAGAGAGATCTTGTGGCATAGAAATATGCCATTGCCTACATGGGCCCCATCTCTGTTTGATTGACAAGTACTCCTCTGTGTTTGTCTCTTCTTATCATCTCTGAAGTATTAAGTCACTAAAATTCTTAAATTCTTTTGATATAATACTAGCTAACAGTGTCTACTAGCATAGTGTCTTGTGCTTTTCCATTTTTATTGCTCAGATCATTTCCCTTGGAGCTCAAGTGATTTTAGAGTATTCTTATTACTATTGCTAAATTCAATCTGCTTTTTTGGGGGGGTTGACATTGTTGGTAATGAGATTTGGGAGTTCAAAAGTGCAAGAGGAATCACTAGTAAGTCAAAGATTCTTTGATTCATGTATTGAAATAGATTCCCATAATATTAACAAAGTCTCTAGATATCTAGTAAGTAGAAACAAACTGCGACTGGATCTTACATCCCTTCCATTGTGGCTTCCACAGAGAATTTCCATCTTGACGTGTTACTCACCATTTTGCTTGCGTCGTGTCCATCTTGTTAATAAAATAGCCAGAATGGCAAGTCCCAATAGAGTCAGGATGACAGCCAAAGTTATTTCTGCAACAAAACTTCACCTGTAGGCCTGCTTATTTAGACCTGGTCATTATCAGAGACAACTTCTGGTTGCCTCTTAACTGTTTTCACCAAATAGACATTTCTCCTCTACCCCCTTTTCTGCTATCTGAACTCCTTTCTTCCCTCATCTTATTGTCCCCTACCCATTTTTTTATGTTGTTCTTTTTGGTCAGATACTAAGAATCTCAACTGCTGTATATCCTTGATTTAGAGTGGAAAATGTGGCAGATTTCCTCCTCAATTGGATCCTTTACTCTCTGCAGGCAGAAGGTTAGACGGAAACAGTAATACACAAAACAATCCACTGGGGTGTGAGAAAAAAATTAGTTCTAACAATATCAAACATATATTAGTATACTAGTATGTAATATATATACAATATATAATATATATATACAATATATAATATATATACAAACATATGTTTATATATATATGTATATATGGAATGTGTGTGCAAATAGTTACATGAGTGAGCGACCAAAAATTTTAGAGGCTCCTGACTGAATGAAGGTGGTCATAATAATGAAAACCGTAGCAGAAGACAGAAATTTCTTACCATTGGGAAAGACCTTTTAGTCATCATGCACAAAGCCATTCATGATAAGAGTTATTTGTGATGACTGTTATTTTGGTTAATAGAAGAAAGCATGCTGGAACTGCCTGAATGATATCTGTGTATGTGTAATTGGAGAGACAAATCTTAATTAGATACCTTGCAAAGGTTATGAAGAACTGAGACTAAGGAGTCTTTAGAAGAAGAAAGGCAGACAGGCAGACAGGTAGGCAGGAGGGAGAAAAGGAGAAAGGAAGTGGGGAAGAAGGGAGGGAAAGAGAAAGAGAAGTAGGAAGGAAGGAGGAGGAAGGGAGGAATGAATGAATGAATGAACAAAGCTATCACAAATCTTCCCATGACAGTGAAAAATGGTGAAGACAATTGAACTATGAAGGGCTAAGAAAATTAATTACACTAAGATTAAGACTGCTGTAAGTAAGTGATAGATGAATTCACCTCAGGATGTAATGACACACCTCCAATTGGGGAAAATTGGGCAAATGTCTACCAAATCTTTCAGGCATTAGATCATGTGAGAAAATTTCCTCAACAAGTCAGCCTTCTGGGATTTTCTCCTAATGGATCACTAAAATTAATAGTAAATAGTCAGTTTGGCTTCTTTCATGCAAGTCAGAATTTCATCATTGATGTGAAATAATTCTTAGGGGAAAGGGATAACCAGGTTGTGTACTTGGATCAAGCTCTGGTGCTCCCTTTGAGTAGTGTCTGAAATGCATAGCTATTGGACAGAAGATGATCCACTCCATTTATAAGGAAAATAAGAGGAAGAATCGAAGCAGATTATAAAGTGAGGAGTATTACCAGAAGTGAGATAGCAAGTTAAGGAATTTTCCTATTATTCCAGAGGATGGTTATTTTCTTTTACTAATTCAAATTCCTGAAACCAAAGGGGAAGTCAGTGTTCTCACTCTTGAGTTGAGTTGACTGTGGATTGTTTTCCCCAGACTTCCAGAAGGATCAGTGAGAGTGAAAGAAAGGATATTGAATTTGAAAGAAAGCAGCAAGTAAGGTAAAGCAGTGTTTCAGTCTCTGAGGATAAGACATCTGAGTCAGGAATGTCCGGAAAGCCTTAGAGAGGGAGTCAGTCCATACCCAAGACTGCCATTTTCCAGGTATTGTCTTCAGTGGGTTCTGTGTCATCTGGATTTCTTTGTCAGAGGGAGATCAAGATAAAAGGAACACTCCAAGCTCACTGTTTCTGAGCAGTATGAACTTGGATGTGGGGGAGGCCCTTGTAGATAAGCATGCAGAGGGTTGCAGAGGAACTGTATGGCTCAGGTTGATCAGACCAAAGCAGACTACAGGAGTGTGGTCTATGAGGGTTCCAGAATCTGTGTCATAACAAAGAACTAGAACTTCAGAGGGGCAAGAAGAAAGGAAGAGGAGGACCAAGGGGCTGGGAAGATCCAGAATATTTTGGAGGACTTTAAACTTATGATTTTGGAAGGGAATCTACTCTATCTAAGCTCTGGAATAAGTTCTAACTTTCCAGAGATTTTGAGGCCAGAGATTGTGTTTCCATCATCTTTTACACTGAGATATGTGAAATCCTCCAGCCAAAAAAATTGCAGAGTTTCTGACTCCAGAGCTCACACTCTATTTACAAAGTCACATTTCATTTCAATCTTGGGGGCCTACTGTTCATGATAGTCTATAGATGACATGCCACTTCAGTAAACACCAGGGCCCTAGCCCATACCAGAACTGTATGTCCTGGATCATAGAAAAAAACCACAGTTTAAAAGAGCAACTCTAATATAAAGGAACCAGCCTTAGAATCCTCCAAATGGGGGTGCCTGGGTGGTTCAGCAGTTTAGTGCCTGCCTCTGGCCCAGGGCCTGATCCTGGAGTCCTGGGATCGAGTCCCATATCAGGCTTCCTGCATGGAGCCTGCTTCTTCCTCTGCCTATGTCTCTGCCTCCCTCCCTCTGTGTCTTTCATCAATAAATAAATAAAATCTTTTTAAAAATCCTGCCAAATGATGAGGGAGCTGATGAATCTTCCTGGGTCAGAAGGGCTCCACTGGAACACCACTGTTTATGGTCCCCCTCCTCCTTGATCTTATAGATGGGAGCAGGATCTGGACATGGTAGCCAGCCTACCGACCAAGATGGTGCACACTGGAACACCTCTGGTCAGTGCTCACCAAAGCTCCAACAATCACATCAAGGTGATATAGATGCAGATCACCCTGGAATATTCCAGGGCTGCATCACGTTGGCTTCAGATAGCTCTCTAGGCTATTCCTAGTGTAGAGTGTTCTCGGACTTCCCAGCTAATGTCTGCTTTGGCTCTGGCTACCCCCTGCATGGAGCACCTTGGGACCCCCTGGCCTGCACCTTGCCTTGTCCAGCTATTTCACCACATTCCTGAACTGAACACTCTAGGAACTCCAGCTTGCATGCACTTCCACCAAAGTTGTCATGCCCTGTGTGGAATGCCCTAAAACTCACTAGCCTTTGTGCTGCACCTTGGCTCCAGCCATCCCACTAGGGCATCATCTCTGTGGAGAGTCCTGGAACACCTTGGTTTATACCCACTTGAACTCTAGCTCTTCTGCCAAGGTGCTTTCTCTGCATATAGCCCTAGGACCTTCTAGCTTGCACCCAATATAACTTTATCTGTCCTTCCAGGGCATCCTGTGTACAGAGAGCCAAAGGACTGCACTGGCTTGCACCCACTTCATCTTAGGTGTCCCCAAGGTGCCCCTGAATGGAGATTCCTCAGGACATCCTCGCCCACACTTTCCTCTGTTCCAGCTGCCCCACTAAGGCACTCTCTGTGAGGAGAGCCCTGGGACATCCTAGCTTGTATCCACTTCATTCTATCTATCCTGCCAAAGTGCTGTAAATGAGTACTGCCCTGGGACCCCCACCCTGTATCCACTTCAGCTTCAGTTCTCCTCCCAGGACAATCAATCACTGTGTGGAGAGCCCTAGGACATCCTGGCTTGCACATGCTTCAGTTCAGCTGTCCTTCCAGGGCACCCTCTGTGCAGAGAGCCTCAGGATTGCCCCAGAACATGTCCACTTCAGCTTCAGCCATCCAACCAAGGCAGCCCTATTATGGACTGCCCAGTGACCTCCAGCCCATACCAGCCATAACCCCAGCCAGTCAGCAAAAATCGCTAGGCACACATAGTTCACACAGGAGATGAATATACACGTGACCATTCTCTCAAGTTTAGGAGAAATAACCATTCCATTTAATTTGTAGAAACAAACACAGAAAGTTAAGAAAAATGGAGAGACAGAGGAATATCCCCCAATAAAAGGACAAGACAAAACCTCAGAAAGAGAACTAAATGAGATGGACATCAGCAATATGCCTGACAAAAGAGTTTAAAGTAATGATCATGCTCACCAGACTGGAGAGAATAACAACAGAATGCAGAACTTCAACAAAGATAGAAAATATGAAAAAGAACCAATCAGAGTTGAATAATACAACTGAACTGAAAAACACACCAGAGGGAATCAACTGTAGATTAGAGGGTATAGGACAGGTCAGGGATCTGGAAGACAGGGTAATGTAAATCACCCAAGCTGAACAGCAAAAGAAAAAAATAACTAAAAAAAAATAAGGATAGTTTAAGGGATATCCTAGGCAACGCCAAGTGAACAAAAAATTCACATTATAGCAGTCCCAGAAGGAGAAGAGAGAAAGGTGTAGAAAACTTATATGGAAAAAATCCAAAACCAATAGAATACATTATTTGTAGGTGAACATGGAACATTTTCCAGGATGTATCACATGTTAGGTGACAAAGTCTCAACAAATTTAAGAAGGTTTAAATCAAATATTACATTTCTGACTACAACATTATGAAACATGAAATAAATCACAAGAAAAAAAACTCGAAAAAACAAACATGGAGGCTAAACAACATGCTACTAAACAACCAATAGGTCAATGACAAAGTTAAAGAAGAAATTAAGGGAAAAATACATGGAGACAAGTGAAAATGCAAATACAATGGTTTAAAATCTTTGGAATGTAACAAAGGAGTTCTAAGGGGAAGTTTATAGCACTATAGACCTACTTCAGGGAACAAGAAAAAGCTCAAATAAGCAATCCAACCTAATACCTAGAGGAACTAGAAAAGGAACAGACAAAACCCAAGGTGAGTAGAAGGAGGGAAATAATACAATCAGAGCAAAAATAAATGATATGGAGATGAGAAAGAAAGAAAGGAAGAAAGAAAGAAGAAAGAAAGAAAGAGAAAGAAAGAAAAAGAAAGAAAGAAAAAGAAAGAAAGAAAGAAAGAAAAAGGAAAGAAAGAAAGTATAGAACAGATCAATGAAATCAAGAGCTGGTTCTTTCAAAAGATAAACAAAATCGATAAACCTTTAGCCAGACTTAATAAGAATAAAAAAGAAAGGACCCAAATAAATGAATCAGAAATGAAATAGAAGCAATAACCAATACTATAGAAAAACAATTATAAGAGACTACTACAAAAAACTATATGTCAGGTAATTATACAACATAGAAGAAATGGACAAATTTCTAGAAACATACGATCTTTCAAAAAGTTCAATCTTCAGGAAGAAATAGAAAATCTGAACAGACCAGCTACTGGTAAAGAAATTGAATCCTTAATCTAAAAAACTACCAACAGGGAGGAGGGTGGGGGGTGGGGGTGAATGGGTGACGGGCACTGAGGGGGGCACTTGACGGGATGAGCACTGGGTGTTACTCTGTATGTTGGTAAATTGAACACCAATAAAAAATAAATTTATTATAAAAAATTAAAAAACTACCAACAAAAATCCACCATCAGATGTACGCAAGGTGAATTCTACTACACATTTAACGAAGCATTAATACCTGTTCTCTTCACACTATTCCAAAAAATAGAAAAGAAAGCTTCCAAATATATTCTATGAAAGCAGCTTTACTGTGATACCAAAACCAAAATAAGACCCTAAGAAAGTAAACGATAGTCCAATGCATATAGATGTAAACGATAGTTCCTGATGCATATAGATGCAAAAATCCTCAACAAAATATTAGCAAACTGAATCCAGCAGTAAATTTAAAAGATCATTTGCTACAAACAGTTTATTCCAGGGTTTCAAGGATAGGTCAATACTTGAATCGGTCAATGTTACACATTATATCAACAAAATGAAGGGTAAAAATCATATGATCATCTTAGAATGGATGAAATAAAAAAAGAAGAAATAACAAGTTTTGGTGAGGATGTGGAGAAAAAGCATCCTTGTCACCTTGGTGGGGATGTAAAATGATACCCACTGTGGAAGATGGTATTGAGGTTTCTCAAAAAAATAAAAATAGAATTACAATATGATTTAGTAATTCTACCACTTGGTATTTACCCAGGGAAATGAAACACTAATTCAAAAAGATATATGTACCCTTATGTTTATTACAGCATTATTTATCATAGCTAAGATATGAAAGAAACCCAAATTTCCATCAGGAGATAAATAGATAAGGAAGGTGTGTTGTGCACACATGCGTGTGCACATGCACACGCACACGCACACACATACACACACACACACTGGAATATTATGTAGCCATAAAAAGGGAATGAGCTCTTGCCATTTACAGCAACATGGATGGACCCAGAAGGTATTATGCTAAAAGCAAAGTAAGTCAGAGAAAGGCAAATACCATATTGTTTCACTTACACTTAGAATCTAAAAGATAAACAAAAATTAGAATCAGACCTATAAATGTAGAGAACCAAATGATGGTTGCCAGAGAGGAGGGGTAGAAGGATGGGCAGAATAGGTGAAGGGAAGTGGGAGATACAGACTTCCAGTTATGGAATGAATAAGTTACAGACTAAAAGGTAGAGTATAGGGAATATAGTCAATGGTATTGTAATAGTGTTATGTGGTAACAGATGGTGGCTACACTTGTGGTGAAGTTACAATATAAATCAATCTGAAAACCATAAAGTACATTAGACTAGCAATAATTGTATTTTGGACACTTTATTGTCCTTTTTATATTCTCTAATACATTCCATGATCACACTGTAATTTTACTTTGCCTTTTTAAGCTAAGCAAATACATAAATACATGAATACTCTTGGGGGGGGGGATCGTATGCATAGTCTTCTTTCCTACTCGTCTTTATATTTTGCATCTGCCTGACTAGGCCAGAGTTGCTTAGAAAGTTTCAGGGGGCGGTCTCATTGCATGATGAGAATGTCCTGAGATAAGAGCTGCCTTTGGAGAATTTCCATTTATACTGGTTAGCTACAGTACAATTGACCTGAACATTTGGTAGATTATGCTACTACATCATATGTGTAATGCACATGAACCCACAGATATCTTTAATGCTCATATTGTTTATTAAACAAGTATTTACTCAAACCTACTACGTACAGAGCTCTGTAGGTCAAGTAACACCTACTTAAAATGACAATGAAATTGACACACTGCAGGAGTATCAGTAACTAAATAATCAAGCACAGGACATTGTGCATATTCAACTATGGATGTCATCTGTTGCCATCCTTAAAGGGAGGCTGCACCATTCAGGATTAGACTCAATCACAAGTGACAATGGCTTTGAGATTTAAAAGTTTATTTTTCATTGAAAAGAATTCAGGAATTGAGCAATAGTTCTTTAGTTCTATGAAGCTGTCAAAAACCCAAGCTCATTCTGTGTTCTCTGCCATCCATGTCGTATTACATAGTCAAAGATGTTCTTAGAGTTCCATCCATTGTGACACATCCAGTCATCAGAAAAAGTAAAGAAAACAGGAAAAGCACACATTTTTTTCTTTAAAGACACATCTCAGAGATCATACAGAATAATTCAGTTTGTAATGCACTGGTCATCATTTAATCACATTCATCAGGGGAGGCAGGAAAATCTAATCTTCAACTAGGCTGTTATTGGGTGTAATTATAAGAAAAGGAGCCTATAACAAAGGAAGAAGGGAGAATTGATATGAGGGGCAATTATGAATCTCTGTCTCGGAACATCATCTTGAGAAAGAACCAGAAAGAAGGAAGAAAAAAATCAATTTGTGGCTGCTGGAAGTATTGTAATTATCATAGGGGCTCAAGGTCGTAATTACTCATGGAAAGACAGGCATATGAATTACATTGTTTTCCTCCACCTGGACAAGTGGTTAGGGAGTCAGGGAACCAAAATCTGAAAAATGGTTTTAGGTATCCTAAATACCTAAATACCACTGAATGTGTTCTGGGGGAAGGAAAAAATGTGGGATCTATTTGTCATATTATAGAAAAATACATCTCCAGCATCATAATCCAGGAATACCCCCACACTAAGGGGTTTTTCTCTTATAGTAAGACAGGTTTCTGGGGAGGTGGGGGCCCAGTACTCCCCCTTATAGAGACTGATGGCCCAGAGACCATTCTGTGGAGACACTGTGACCCTCCCCTTCCTTATTACATTATCCATACAAATTCCCAGGTTCTAGGAAAGTGTGCCCTCAACCTTAACCTCCAGTATGAACCTCCCCTAACTAATGTCCAATTGCCCCAGCACACAGGGGAGGGAGTGGAATCTCTGGGTGGAGCTGGGGTAGATCTTGATGTTCTTCTTGCCAGCTTACTCGTCTCCCGTTTTCAGACAGGAGGAGGGAAGGATGGGCAGTGGCTGCATCCAGGGTCACATTTACTGCAGACAAGTGGACTATTATTATTCTGGGAAGGATCTCAGTAGGCCTGAGCCAGAGGTTCCCCGCTCTCTGAGGGTTTCTCTTACCCTGGTTAGATCTAACTCCCCTCTACCCATCTTTTCCTGAGACTGGCCCATAAGGAGTAGGATCCCTCCTGCATCATTATAGCCTGGAACTTTTCTTTCCTCCAATCTATAAGGAACAAATGTACATGAGAATCCACCCTCTAAAACATAGCTGCCTGTCTCACCAGAGTACTGTGAGTATAAATGCCCTAGATTAATTCAGGAATAAGAGCAACCAAAGGAAATACTCTTCCATAACCTTAAATATCTACTTACCTTTTGCTAAATTGTGTTTGACTTGAAGATCTGACACATCCCTATGCTCTCTTTATATAAGTCTTTTCTCTTGTTTTCTTAGTCTAGCGAGATGTTTGTCAAGTTTTTTTTTATCTTTTCAAAAAACCAGCTTTTGGTTTCATTGATTTTTTTTCTCTTTTCTTTTTCTATTCACTATTTTATTTATCTACACTCTCTTCTTTGTTATTTCCTTCTTCATGTTAGGTTTGGATTTAGTTTGATCTTCTTCAAGTCCCCTAAGGTATACAGTTAGATTATTGATTTGAGATATTTATTTTTTATTTTTCAATACGTATATTTACAGCTATAATGTTTACCTTCATACTGCTTTAGCTATATTCAACAAGTTTCAGTGTGTGTATTTTCACTGTTATTTGTCATAGGTATTTTCTAATTTTCCTTGTGATTTCTTCTTTAATCCATTGATAATTTAAGAGTGTATTACTTAATTTCAGGTTTTTAATTGCCAGTTTTTCTTGTTATGATTTTTATTTTAGTCTGTTATAAAAATACACTTTGCATTATTTCACCTTTTGAAATGTTTTAATATTTGTCTGTAACTTATGTTCCATCATGGAGAGTGTTTCATGTGCACATAAGAACAATGTGTATTCTGTTTTTGTGGATGAAATGTTCTATATATGTCTGTTAATCAGTTTATAGTGCAGTCTAAGTTCTTTTTTTCCTTATTATTCATCTTGCTGGTTGCTGTATCTATTACTGAATGTGGAGGATTGTAGTATGTAACTATTGTTGTAGAACTACCTATTCTTCAATTCTGCCAGTGTTTGCAGCATTTGTTGTGGGGTTCTGGTGTTTGCTGCATTTATATATCTTTTTTTTTTTTTTTTGCTTGTCATAAGCTTATTTTTAATAATAAATTTATTTTTATTGGTGTTCAATTTGCCAACACACAGAATAACACCCAGTGCTCATCCCAAGTGCCCCCCTCAGTGCCCGTCACCCAATCACTCCCACGCCCCGCCCTCCTCCCCTTCCCCCACCCCTAGTTCGTTTCCCAAAGTTAGGAGTCTTTATGTTCTGTCTCCCTTTCTGATATTTCCTACCCATTTCTTCTCCCTTCCCGTCTATTCCCTTTCACTATTATTTATATTCCCCAAATGAATGAGAACATATAATGTTTGTCCTTCTCCGATTGACTTATTTCACTCTGCATAATACCCTCCAGTTCCATTACGTTGAAGAAATGGTGGCTATTTGTCATTTCTAATGGCTGAGTAATATTCCATTGTATACATAAACCACATCTTCTTTATCCATTCATCTTTCTTTTTTTTAAATTAATTTTTATTGGTGTTCAATTTACCAACATACAGAAAAACACCCAGTGCTCATCCCGTCAAGTGTCCACCTCAGTGCCCGTCACCCATTCCCCTCCAACACCCGTCCTCCTCCCCTTCCACCACCCCTAGTTCGTTTCCCCGAGTTAGGAGTCTTTATGTTCTGTCTCCCTTCCTGATATTTCCCAACATTTCTTCTCCCTTCCTTTATATTCCCTTTCACTATTATTTATATTCCCCAAATGAATGAGAACATACACTGCTTGTCCTTCTCCGATTGACTTATTTCACTCAGCATAATACCCTCCAGTTCCATCCACGTTGAAGCAAATGGTGGGTATTTGTCGTTTCTAATTGCTGAGTAATATTCCATTGTATACATAAACCACATCTTCTTTATCCATTCATCTTTCGATGGACACCGAGGCTCCTTCCACAGTTTGGCTATTGTGGCCATTGCTGATAGAAACATCGGGGTGCAGGTGCATTTATATATCTAATTGTTATATATTCTTGGTGAATTGTCACTTTTAAAAATATACCCTTTTCTGTATCTTGTAACAATTTTTTGACATAAATGTTGACTTAAAGTCTATTTTGTCTGATAATACTATTATAGATTACTATATACTATATACACAGTACTATCTATAGCTTTTTTCTTTGATATTTGTATGGAATTTCTATCATTCTACTTTCAATCTATTTGTATCTTTGTATCTAAAGTGAGTCTCTTGTAGGAAACATAAATTAAAATTTGGATGATATTGTTTCAAAATTTGGCTGATATTGTTTCAAAATTTGGCTGATATTGTTTCTATTTATATATGTCAGTTTTGCCTGTCTGTGCCTTTTTATTGGAGGGTTTAATCCATTTACCTTTACCAGCTCTCCAGTTACTGATGAGGGGAGCCTGAGTGGCTCAGTTGATTGAGCATCCAACTCTTGATTTTGGCTCAGGTCATGATCTCAGGGTCATAATATCCAGCCCCCAGTGAGATCTGTGCTCAGCTGGGAGTCTGCTAGAGATCATCTCCCTCAGCACCCCCACCTCGTCTCTCAAATAATAAATAAATCTTTTAAAAATAATTACTAGTGAGGAAATACTTACTTCTGTTGTCTTACTATTGATTTTGTGTATGTCCTACAGTTTTTTTTATCTTTCATTTTTCTCCATTGCTACTTCTTTTGTGTTTATTTTGTTTTATTTCTTTTTTTCTATATTTTTCAATTTTTATTTAGTGAAAATTTAAGGTGTTTTGGGTCACCAAATTTTTCTTTTACGTGATTTTTCTTCTTCTAATTTTTATTATGTCCCAATTTCTTTTTTTATTTTATTATTATTATTTTTTAATAAATTTATTTTTTATTGGTGTTCAATTTACCAACATACAGAATAACACCCAGTGCTCATCCCAACAAGTGCCCCCCTCAGTGCCCGTCACCCATTCACCCCACCCACTCCTTCCTCCCCTTCCACCACCCCGAGTTCGTTTCCCAGTGTTAGGAGTCTCTCATGTTCTGTCTCCCTTTCTGATATTTCCTACCCATTTCTTCTCCCTTCCCTTATATTCCCTTTCACTATTATTTATATTCCCCAAATGAATGAGAACATATAATGTTTGTCCTTCTCCGATTGACTTACTTCACTCAGCATAATACCCTCCAGTTCCATCCACGTTGAAGCAAATGGTGGGTATTTGTCGTTTCTAATGGCTGAGTAATATTCCATTGTATACATAAACCACATCTTCTCTATCCATTCATCTTTCGATGGACACTGAGGCTCCTTCCACAGTTTGGCTATTGTGGCCATTGCTGCTAGAAACATCGCGGTGCAGGTGTCCCGGCATTTCATTGCATCTGTATCTTTGGAGTAAATCCCCAACAGTGCAATTGCTGGGTTGTAAGGCAGGTCTATTTTTAACTATTTGAGGAACCTCCACACAGTTTTCCAGAGTGGCTGCACCAGTTCACATTCCCACCAACAGTGTAAGACGGTTCCCTTTTCTCCGCATCCTCTCCAACATTGGTGGTTTCCTGCCTTGTTAATTTTCCCCATTCTCACTGGTGTGAGGTGGGATCTCATTGTGGTTTTGATTTGTATTTCCCTGATGGCAAGCGATGCAGAGCATTTTCTCATGTGCATGTTGGCCATGTCCATGTCTTCCTCTGTGAGATTTCTCTTCATGTCTTTTGCCCATTTCATGATTGGATTGTTTGTTTCTTTGGTGTTGAGTTTAATAAGTTCTTTATAGATCTTGGAAACTAGCCCTTTATCTGATACGTCATTTGCAAATATCTTCTCCCATTCTGTAGGTTGTCTTTTAGTTTTGTGGACTGTATCTTTTGCTGCGCAAAAGCTTCTTATCTTGATGAAGTACCAATAGTTCATTTTTGCTTTTGTTTCTTTTGCCTTCGTGGATGTATCTTGCAAGAAGTTACTGTGGCCGAGTTCAAAAAGGGTGTAGCCTGTGTTCTTCTCTAAGACTTTAATGGAATCTTGTCTCACATTTAGATCTTTCATCCATTTTGAGTTTATCTTTGTGTATGGTGCAAGAGAGTGGTCTAGTTTCATTCTTCTTCTGCATGTGGATGTCCAATTTTCCCAGCACCATCTATTGAAGAGACTGTCTTTCTTCCAATGGATAGTCTTTCCTCCTTTATCGAATATTAGTTGACCATGAAGTTCAGAGTCCACTTCTGGGTTCTCTATTCTGTTCCATTGATCTATGTGTCTGTTTTTGTGCCAGTACCACACTGTCTTGATGACCACAGCTTTGTAGTACAACCTGAAATCTGGCATTGTGATGCCCCCACATATGGTTTTCTTTTTTAAAATTCCCCTGGCTACGGGATCCCTGGGTGGCTCAGCGGTTTGGCGCCTGCCTTTGGCCCAGGGCGCGATCCTGGAGTCCCGGGATCGAGTCCCACGTCGGGCTCCCGGCATGGAGCCTGCTTCTCCCTCCTCCTGTGTCTCTGCCTCTCTCTATATATATATCTATCATAAATAAATACATCTTTTAAAAAAAAACTTTAAAAAAAATTCCCCTGGCTATTCAGGGTCTTTTCTGATTCCACACAAATCTTAAGATGATTTGTTCCAACTCTCTGAAGAAAGTCCATGGTATTTTGATAGGGATTGCATTAAACGTGTACATTGCCCTGGGTAACATTGACATTTTCACAATATTAATGCTGCCAATCCATGAGCATGGAATATTTTTCCATCTCTTTGTGTCTTCCTCAATTTCTTTCAGAAGTGTTCTATAGTTTTTAGGGTATAGATCTTTTACCTCTTTGGTTAAGTTTATTCCTAGGTATCTTATGCATTTGGGTGCAATTGTAAATGCGATTGACTCCTTAATTTCTCTTTCTTCAGTCTCATTGTTAGTGTATAGAAATGCCACTGATTTCTGGGCATTGATTTTGTATCCTGCCACGCTACCAAATTGCTGTATGAGTTCTAGCAATCTTGGGGTGGAGGCTTTTGGGTTTTCTACTTAGAGTGTCATGTCATCGGCGAAGAGGGAGAGTTTGACTTCTTCTTTGCCAATTTGAATGCCTTTAATGTCTTTTTGTCTGATTGCTGAGGCTAGGACTTCCAGGACTATGTTGAATAGCAGTGGTGAGAGTGGACATCCCTGTCTTGTTCCTGATCTTAGGGGAAAGGCTCCCAGTGTTTCCCCATTGAGAATGATATTTGCCGTGGGCTTTTCGTAGATGGCTTTTAAGATGTGGAGGAATGTTCCCTCTATCCCTTTTTCTAATTTTTATATTCTTTATTATGTCTGGATCAAACATGGTGTGTCACAGTTTCATTGTATATGATTTCAGAGTGGATCTCCTTGAATTTCTTTTTGCTTTTATTTTTTTAATTTTAATTTAAATTCAATTACTTAACATATAGTGTATTATTAGTTTCAGAGGTAGAGTTCAGTGGTTCATCAGTTGCAATCAGTGCTCATTATCACATACCCTCCTTAATATCCATTACCCCATTACCCCCATCTCCGCACCACCCTCTCTTCCAGCAAACGTCAGTATGTTTTCTGTGGTTAATAGTCTCTTATGGTTTGTTTCCCTCTGTGATATCATCTTATTTTATTTTTCCGTCACTTACTCTAGGCTCCTCTGCTTTGTTTCTTAAATTCCACATATGAGTGAAATAATATTAAAATTGTTTTTCTCTGATTGTTTTATTTCCTTAGCATAATGCCCTCTAGTTCCATCCACACTGTTGTAAATGGCAAGATTTCATTTTATTGATGGCTGAGTAATATTCCATTGTACATATACACCACATCTTTATCCATTCATCTGTTTATGAACATTTTGGCTGTTTCTACAGTTTGGCTATTGTTAATATTGTTGCTGTAAACATTGGGATCAATGTTTACATTTCAGATCATTACATTTGTATCTTTGGGTTAAATATGTAGTAGTACAATTGCTGGGTCATAGGAAAGCTATATTTTTAACTTCTTGAGGAGCCTCCATACTGTTTTCCAGAGTGGGTGTACCAGCTTGCATTCCCACCAGCAGTGTAAGACAGTTACCCTTTCTCCACATCCTTGACAATATTTATTGTTTCCTAACTTGTTAATTTTAGCCATTCTGACTTGTGTAAGGTGGTATATATCATTATGGTTTTGATTTGTATTTCCATGATGCCAAAAATGTTGATCATTTTTTCATGTGTCTGTTGGCCATTTGTATGTCTTCTGTGGAGAAATATCTGTTCATGTCTTCTGCCCATTTCATGACTGGAGTTTTTGGTTTTGGAGTTTGATAAGTTCTTTATAGATCTTGGATACTAACCCTTTATCTGATAAAACATTTGCAAATATCACCTCCCATTCTGTCAGTTGTCTTTTGGTTTTGTCGACTGTTTTCCTTTGCTGTGCAGAAGCTTTATATCTTGATGAAGTCCCAATAGCTCATTTTTCCCTTTGTTTCCCTTGCCTTTGGTGACATGTCTAGCAAGAAGTTGCTATGCCTAAGGCCAAAGAGATTGCTGCCTTTGTTCTCTTCTAGGACTGTGATGGATTCCTATCTCACATGATACTAATGTAAGTTCCCTCTATCCCTACACTGTGAAAAGTTTTAATCAAGAAAGGATGCTGTACTTTGTCAAATGTTTTATCTGCATTACTGAGAGATTCTTGTCCTTTCTTTTATTAATGTAGTGTATAATATTAGTTGATTTGTGGATGTTGAACCACCCTTCCAGCACAAGAATAAATCCCACTTCGTTGTAGTGAATAATCCTTTTAATGTACTGTTGGATCCTATTGGCTAGTATCTTGGCGAGAATTTTTGCAACCACGTTCATCGGGGATAGTAGTCTGTAATTCTCCCTTTTGGTGGAGTCTTTGTCTGGTTTACGGATCAAGATAATGCTGGCCTTATACAATGAGTTTGAAAGTTTTCCCTTGGGGATCCCTGGGTGGCACAGCGGTTTAGCTCCTGCCTTTGGCCCAGGGCGCGATCCTGGAGACCCGCGATTGAGTCCCACATCGGGCTCCCGGTGCATGGAGCCTGCTTCTCCCTCTGCCTGTGTCTCTGCCTCTCTTTCTCTCTCTCTGTGTGACTATCATAAATAAATAAAAATTAAAAAAAAGAAAGTTTTCCCTTCATTTCTATTCTTTTTTTATATTGTACTGTCAATTGCCTTTATCGTTATACAGCATATTAGCAATCTTTCCATGTTAGTACTCTATTTTTAATTTTATTTATTTTATTTTTTCTTTTGTATATTTTTTTATTAGAGTTTGATTTGCCAACATATAGTGTAACACCCAGTGCTCATCCCATCAAGGATATTTCTATTCTTTGAAATAGCTTCAGAAATTTGGGTATTAATTCTTGTTTAAATGTTTGGTAGGATTCCCCTGGGAAGCCATCTGGTACTGGATTCTTGTTTGTTGGGAGATTTTTTGATGACTGCTTCAATTTCCTTGCTGGTTATTGGTCTGTTCAGGTTTTCTATTCCTTCCTGTTTCAGTTTTGGTAATTTATATGTTTCTAGGAATTTATCCATTTCTTCCAGATTGCCTAATTTGTTGGTGTACTGTTGTTCATAGTATGTTCTTATAATGGTTTATATTTCTTCGGTGTTGGTTATGATCTCTCCTCTTTCATGATTTTATTAACTTGGGTCCTTTCTATTTTCTTTTGATTAAGTCTGGCTCAGGGTTTATCAATCTTATTAATTCTTTCAAAGAACCAGCTTCTAGTTTTGTTTATCTTTTCTTCTGTTCTTTTGGTTTCTATTTCATTGACTTCTGCTCTCATCTTTATGAATTCTCTATTCCTACTGGGTTTAGGCTTTATTTGCTGTTTTTTCTCTAGTTCCTTTAGGTGGAAGGTTAGGTTGTGTATTTGAGACTTTTTTGTTTCTTGAGAAAGGCTTGTATTCCTCTATACTTCCCTCTTAAGACCACTTATGCTGCATCCAAAAAGTTTTGAACAGTTGTGTTTTCATTTTCATTCGTTCCCATGAATTTTTAAAAATTCTTTAATTTGCTGGTTGACTCATTCATTCTTCAAATAGGTAGTGTTTAACCTTCATGTATTTGTTTTCCTTCCAAATTTCCTCCTCTGTTTGAGTTCAAGTCTCAAAGCATTGTGGTCTGAAAATATGTAGAGAATAATTCCAGTCTTTTGGTTCTGGAGAATGATTTATGTGACTCACTAAGAATGAATATTCTGTTGCTTTAAGATGGAATGTTCTGAATATATCTGTGAAGTCCATCTGATCCAGTGTGCCATTCAAAGCCCTTGTTTCCTTGTTGATCTTCTACTTAGGTGATCTATATCCATTGAGGGATATTAACACCTACTATTATTGTATTATTATCAATATGTTTCTTTAATTTTGTTATTAATTGGTTTATAAAATTGGCCACTTCTTTGTTAGTAGCATAAATAATTACAATTCTTAGGTCTTCTTGTTGGATAGACCCGTTAATTGTGATATAGCGACTTTCTTCATCTCTTATTACAGTCTTCGGTTTCAAATCTATTTTGTCTGATATAAGGATTGCTACCTCAGCTTTCTTTTGATATCCATTAGCATGATAAGTTGTTTTCCATCCCCCCACTTTCAATCTGGAGGTGCTTTTAGGTCTAAAATGAGTCTCTCTCTCTCTTTTTTTTAATTATTTTTATTTTTTTTCTCTCTTTTTTTTAAAAATCTAATCTGATACCCTTTGTTTTTTAATTGGAGCATTTAGCTCATTTACATTCAGAGTAATTATTGAAAGATATTAATTTAGTGCCATGTGTTGCCAGTAAGGTCATTGTTTCTGTATATTGTCTCTGTTCCTTTCAGGTCTATGTAACTTTTGGGCTCTTTCTTTACTTAAAGGATATCCTTTAATATTTCTTGCAGAGCTGGTTTAGTGATCACAAATTTTCATTTTTGTTTGTCCTGATGAGGCAGCTCTTCATCTCTCCTTCTATTCTGCATGAGAGTCTTGCTAGATAAAGTATTCTTGGCTGCATATTTTTTCCCATTTAGCCCCCTGAATGTATTATGTGAGGTCTTTCTGTCAAGCCAGGTCTCTATGTATAGGTCTGCTGCTTGCCTCATGTTTCTACCTCAATGGGTTAAGGATCTCTTGTCCCAAGCTGCTTTCAGGATTTTCTTTTTGTGCCTGAAATTTTCCAACTTACCTATTATATGTTAAGGTATTGACCTATTTTTATTGATCTTGAGGTGGGTTCTCTGTGCCTCCTGGACTTGAATGCCTGTTTCCTTCCCCAGTTTAGGGAAGTGCTCAGCTATAATTTACTCAAATATACCTTCTGCTTCTCTCTCTCTCTCCTCTCTCTTTTTCTTCTCCCTCTGGGGCCCCAATAATTCTAATATTGTTTCACTTTATGGTATCACTGATCTGTCAAATCCACCCCTCATGATCCAGTAGTTATTTATCTCTCTTTTTCTCAGTATTTTTATTTTCCATCATTTTATTTTTTTATCACTGATTCTCTTTTCTGCTTCATTTATTATAGCAGTTAGAGCCTCCATTTTTTATTGTAACACAGTAATACCTTTTTTTATTTCTCCAGACTCGATTTTAGTTCTATTATTTCTCCAGAAAGGGATTCTCTTCTATGCTTTTTTCAAGCCTAGCTAGTATCTTTATAATCATTACTCTGAATTCTAGCTCCAACATCTTATTTTTATCCCTATTTATTAAGTCTCTGGCAGTTCGTATTGCCTCTTGTTCTCTTTTCTGGGGTGAGTTTTCCTGTCCTGTCATTTTGTCCATAGAAGAATAGATGAATCAGAGAATAAAATACAAAAATATCAACCACGACTCCACAAAATATACACTAGACAAATCAGAAGAGATTATGAAACCAAGAAAGAAAAAAGAGGGAAAAAAGAGAATATAATCAAACAAGTGGCTAGAACGGAGTGATATATTAGGTCCTGGTTGCATTTTTTTTTTCTGTATGTTAGAAGAAACTAGATCCCAAAATTGTAAATAAAGAAAAACATATGTATATATATGTTCCTCTTCTTTTCTTCTTCTTCCTTCTTTCTTCTTCATTCAAAGAGCAAATACAGTCATACACTGAGAATAAAGGGACAGTAGAATTGGAAATTTAAAGAAAGTAGATTTTTTTTTTTAAGTTGGCTCCATGCCATGTGTGGAGCCCCACACAGGACTTGAATTCATGACTCTGAGATCAATACCTGAGCTGAGATCAAGAGTCAGACATTTAACTGGCTCAGCCACAAGGGTGCTCCAAAGAAGGTGGAATTATTAATGAAACTGAATGCAAAAGTAAGGAAATGCAAGAGTGTAAGTAGCCAAGTAATTAACCACTGAACTTCACATCTCCTGTTCCACCTAAATATTCAGTTGTGGATGTCATCTGCTGCCATATTTAAATGGAGAGTGCATCAGTCAGGGATAGATTCAATCACAAATGACAAATATCCAATATATAAATGTCTTAAAGATATAAAAGTTTATTTTTCACAGAAAAGAATTCTGAAGTTACATAATGGAGTAGGTCCATAAAGAAGCCCAAAACCCAAGTCTATTCTAATTTCTCTGCATTTCATGTCATATTACATAGTCACAAATGTTCTTTCAGTTCCATTCATCATAACACATTCCAGTTAGCAGAAAATGTAAAGAAGAAAAGAATACAATTTTCTTTTAAGGATACACTCCAGGAATCGTACAGAATAATTAGTTTATAACACACTGGCCATCAATTAGTCACATGCAGCAAGTGAAGGTAAAAAATCTAATGTTCATATGGGGATGTCATAGGTCAAGGTAATTGTATGAAAACATCTATAACTGGAAGAAGGGAGAATTGATATGAGGGGCAATCACAGTCTGTGTCTCAGACAATCATAACAATGGATCAGTAAGATGAAGGAAAATATCAATTAGCATCTCCTTGGGAGAGAATTATAGTCATCACTGGGGCAAAAATAATCGTTTCTCATATATTTCTCATATAATTCTCATAAATGAATTAAACATTACCTCCATGGACAGATGGTTAGGGAACCTGAGTCGGGGGACCAAAGCCTGAAAAGTGGTCTTATAGCACGACTGAATGTTATCTGGGTAAAGGAGAAAATGTGGGATCCATCTGTCATATTATAGTAGGATACATCTCCAGCATCATAATCCAGGAATATCCCCACACTAAGGGGCTTTTCTCTTATAGTAAGACAGGTTTCTGGGGAGGTGAGGGCCCAGTACTCTCCCTTATAGAGCCTGATGGCCCAGAAACCATTCTGTGGAGACACTGTGATGCTCCCCTTCCTTGTTACATTATCTATACAAATTCCCAGGTCCCAGGAAAGTGCACCCTCGACCTTAACTTCCCAGTAGGCTCTCCCAGAGCTGATGTGCAGTTGACCCAGCACACAGGGATAGGAGTGGAATCTCTGGGTGGAGCTAGGTAGATCTTGATGTTCTTCTTGCCAGGTTACTTGTCTCCTGTCTTCAGACAGGAGGAGGGAAGGATGGGCAGTGGCTGCATCCAGGGTCACATTTACTGCAGACAAGTGGACTATTGTTATTCTGGGAAGGATCTCAGTAGGCCTGAGCCAGAGGTTTCCCCCTCTGTGAGGTTTTCTTTTGCCCTTAGTAGATCTAACTCCCCTCTACCCATCTTTTCCTGAGACTGGCCCATAAGGAGCAGGATCCCTCCTGCATCATCATAGACTTACCAGCCTGGAACAATTCTTTCCTCCAATCTATAAGGAACAAATGTATATGAGATCTCATCCTCTGAAACATAGCTGCTTGTCTCACCAGAATACAATGAGTATAAATGCCTTAGGATTAATTTAGGAATAAGAGCAACCGAAGGAAACCATAACCTTGAATATCTACTTACCTTTTGCTAAATTGTGCTTGACTTGAAGATCTGACACATCCCTATGTTCTTTTTATATAATGTTCCCTCAGGATAAATAGCAATTAAATATTTAGGATGTTGAAATGAAATAGGGAATATGGCAAATCTGATCAAATAACTTATTTTTTGTTTTAGTTTTCTCAGATTTTTAGCAGACAATACCACTCTACCTATGCTCAACCTATGCTCAAAAATAACAAAACTGCTAAAATTTAATATTTTGAACACATTGTTATCTACTAAAATATTGAGTAATCTACTGAGATCATGGATGCATGCTTTGGAGTTGCTTTGATTTTTAGCACATTGCTTTGCACACAGTAGGTATTGATTTAAAATATCTTCGATAGTAGGATTTTCTGTTTCAGAGTTCATATCACTTACCAGCATATAATTGTGCCTTCCTCCAGTCTGGGGGTGGGGGGAAAGAAGGAAACTTTTTACTTTTTTTCCTTCCCTGTTTTCTCATTGTCTTTTCCATTTCTCCCTTTGTCCCATTTATTCTAAAATCCTTGGGCTTCCTCTTTTAATTCTGTATTATTTTCATATTTCATTTTTTTCAAATATCATAGTAAAAAAGATCATGTGTAGGCCAAGTAGCAATATAGAAGCAAGACAAGGGAGCAGGAGCAGGAAAGAGAGAGCCTAAAATCAAGATGAAGGATGGAGGAAAGGAGGAAGAAATACTGAATCAATTGAAGTTTGCACTTCTGAGAGAATTTACTAAAACTCTTTAAATTTAGAAAGCTAATGCTACAGATGCTTCTTTGGCAACCATAGACATTTTTGTTGTGTTTTTGCATACTATTTTGCTACTTTCAGGAAGGACCCAAGAGATGGAAGAATAGAGCTTTCCAAGAAATAAGCATTACTCACCGAACTTGTATTGAGCCTTCCTCCTGGCTGAGAGAAAAGACATAAACACACATATATGTGATAGATGTTAACATCTTAAGGAAGACACAGTTAAATGTTTGTGTCTGCATATTGGCCAAACAAAATTCATTTCAAAATCAATTATGTTTGGCATCTCTAAAGTACATTCCATGTAAAAACTTCACTACAATTTGCAAAATATAATCTGTATACTATACAGTGTAGGACATGAAGATTTAAATAATTCTTCTTATGTGATCAGTGTAGGAATATCTTAGAAAATAGCCTTAGACTTTAGTGATATGTCATCAATGAATTTTGAGTGAAAAAAGTGGATGAAGGAAGAGCAATTTATTGAATTAATAATTAAATGAATTCAAGTAAAAATGAAAGAGGAGTAATAACTATGACTGGAAAGGGACAGTAAGCAGGCAAAGCATCCAAAAATACTTACATACTTTGGACCACTTGAAATATGGTCAAGAGAAGGAGACTCTCGTGTGTCAAGGTTTCACTTGATGTCAGTAATATGCAAAGTGTGTAAAAGGCCACCAAAAGGAGGAACTTCTCACACTTGGCAACTTTGGAGTCTGAACCCATCCATTAAGAACTGGGGTAATATTATATACAAAATGATGGGCACTTTGTCTCAGAACACATGTTGGGGAACTCAATTTAAAGGGCAGTTTTCTATTAAATGGAGAAAACCACTTCTTCTTAGCCTAATCACCTCACCTCACCAAACTTATAATGAAATTATGACAATCATCTGGAAGATAGAAGCCTAAGAATAAATCAAAGGAATGAAAGGAAACAAAGAAAAAAATATTCTTAGGGAAGACATCAGTAAAAAGAATTCCAGAAGAAAGTAAACAAGCTCCTGCCGAAGTCCTTCTCAAAAAGAAAAAAACTCATGTAAATGTCAGTAAATGTCAAGGAAAACTAACAAAGAAAATGAAAATGAGTTGAAAATTTTCAGTGCACACCATATTGGTAAGATAAATGCAATCAGAAACAAACAAACCCAAAACCAAGAAACAGAACATGAAAAACTAGCAATTAAGTACATTTTTATCTTAGAAAAGTGTGAACAATTTTTCGACAATTAACTGAATAAAAGAAGAATGATGAAGATGTGGAAAGAGGAATTACTAGAATTTCATCTAATATATTTGTCTTATAGACAGTTTTATGTATATAAATAATTCAAGTTTAGACCAAAATATATATTTAACAACATAATTTCCTAAGAAATGTTATCTTGTTAGTAGCTTATTTCAATAAGATTATTAATTTTGAAAATTCTTTTTTTTGTCAGGCTAAATAAGATGCCTTTGAGTGAAAACATTATTTGTATAATTAGTGGTAAACTATGTATAAATCCTAAAATGGTTGGTTTTTTTTTTTTTTTTTTAGATTTTATTTATTTATTCAAGAGACAGAGTAACAGAGGGAGGCAGGGGAGAGAGAGAGAGGGAGAAGCAGGGTCCCCTCATGAGCAGAGATCCTGAAGTGGGGCTCAGTCTCAGAACTCTGGGATCATGATCCGAGCTGAAGGCCCACGCTTAACCAACTGAGCCACCCAGATGCCCCTGAAAAGGTGTTTTTAGAAAATGTCACTGAGACTGGGTATAATAATTTGCAATTCAAATTATTTCTAATTCTTTGCCTTTAACAAACTTTAATTTAGCTGTCAATTGGTAGGACTTTCCAAGTTAGCTTTAAAAATCTATCCTCTTGGATTTTATCATTTACTTCAGAAGGTCAAAGTAGTAAGTTATGAGCTTTAACTAAAATCTTTCTATTCCCAGTAATTTACAATTAAGCAGAGAATTTCTCAGCACATAAATCTTTTAAAAACAAACAGAAAGGAGGATCCCTGAGTGGCTCAGCGGTTTAGCGCCTGCCTTTGGCCCAGGGCGCGATCCTGGAGTCCCGGGATCGAGTCCCGGGATCGAGTCCCGCGTCGGGCTCCCGGCATGGAGCCTGCCTCTCCCTCTGCCTGTGACTCTGCCTCTCTCTCTCTCCCTATGTCTATCACAAACAAATAAATAAATCTTTAAAAAAAAACCAAACAGAAAATATAATGTATGTTGATTACTGACTCATATATTTGGAGGAAATGAAATTTTTAAGATGAGTTATAGAGGAAAATGAATGCTGATTGTATAAGCAAAATGTTAGAAGAGTGTGCTTTAAACACTCATTTTATTTTTTCCCTAAAATGTGGCTCTATGCTTTATTGACATCCCTTAGGAAACTTCCGTGGAAATTTCAAAAGATTAGCTTACTTATTAAATTGACATTTTGTAAAAAGCAGTAATTGAAAGTCTTTATAATTTATACGATTCCAAGATTTTGTGTATGTAGGACTTTTAATTGTCCTACATTCTCTTTTTTAAGAGTTTATTTAAATTCAAATTAGTTAACATATAGTGTAATATTAGTTTTAGGTGTATGCTTAGTGATTCAGCACTTCCAAACAACACCAACTGTTCATCACAAGTGCGCTCCTTAATCCTTGTCATCTAGTTAGCCCATCTCCCTGAGTTACCCTCTGGTAACCAAAAATTTGTTATGTATGCTTAATAGTCTGTTTCTTGATCACCTCTCTCTGGCTTTTTTATCCCCCATGTTCATTTGTTCTCTTTCTTAAATTCCACATAGGGGAAATCATATTCATCTTTCTCTGAGTGACTTACTTTGCTTAGCATAATACTCTCTACCACATCCTCATCATTGCAAATGGCAAGATTTCATTCCTTTTTATAGCTAAGTAATATTTCATTTGATATATATGTATATATCTCACATCTTCTTTATCCATTCATCAGTTGATGGACACATGGCAATTTCCATAGTTTGACTATTGTAGATAATGTTGTAAAAATTAGGGAGCATGTATCCCTTAGAATTCATACTTTTGTATTATTTGGGTGAATATCTAGTGGTGTAGCTGCTGGATCATAAGATAGCTCTATTTTTAACTTTTTGAGGGACCTCTATGCTGTTTTGTAGAGTGCCTGCATCAGTTTGCATTCCCACTAACAATGTGTGTGGGTTCCCCTTTCTCCACATCTCTGCCAGCACCTGTTGTTACTTAGATTTTAGCCACTTGACAGGTGTGAGGTGGGATCCCATTATAGTTTTGATTTGTATTTCCCTTATGATGAGTGATGTTAGCATCTTTTCATGTGTTTGTTGGCCATCTGTTTGTCTTCTTCATCTATTCATGTCTTCTGACAAATTTTTTAATTGAGTTATTTATTTTTTTGGTGTTGAGTCATATAAATTCTTTATACATTTGGGACACTACTCCCCTATCAGATATGTCATTTGCAAATATCTTCTTCCTTTTCACTTTTTGTTTGTTTGTTTCCTTCAATGTGCAGATGCCTTTCTTTTGATGAATTCCCAGTATTTTTGCTTTTGTTTCCATTGCCTCAGATACACATTTAGAAAGAAATTTTGGCTGATGTCAAAGAGGTTGCTGACTTGGTTCCCCTCACCAATTTTAATGGTTTCCTATTTCATATTTAGGTCTTTTGTCCATTTCAGTTTCAATTTATTTTTACGTATGATGTAAGAAAGTGGTCCAGTTTCATTCTTCTTCATGTTGCCATCCAGTTTTTACAACAGAATTTGTTGAAGAGACTGTCTTTTTTCTTTTGGATATCCTTTTTTGTTTTTAAAAGATTAATTGACCATATAATTGTGGGCTCATTTCTGGGCTTTCTATTCTGTTCCATTGATCTATGTGTCTATTTTTGCACCAGCATCATACTGTTTTGTTCAGTTTTGTAATATAACTTGAAGCTCAGAATTATGCTTCCAAATTTGCTTTTCTTTTTTCAAGTTTGCTTTGGTATCTGGGGTGTTTTGTCTTATATTCTTTTTTTTTTTAAAGATTTATTTATTTATTTATTCATGATAGAGAGAGAAAGAGAGAGAGAGAGAGGCAGAGACACAGGCAGAGAGAGAAGCAGGCTCCATTCAGGGAGCCTGATGTGGGACTCGATCCTGGGTCTCCAGGATCACACCCTGGGTGGAAGGCGGCGGTAAACCGCTGGGCTACTGGGGCTGCCCTTGCCTTATATTCTTGGAGGAAATCTCTTTGGCATGTATATCCACTGTGTAGTCCTTTTCCCATCTTCCTTGTATTTGATAGTCTAAAACATCTGTAAATACTCATCTCTGTCTCCCACATTGTAACTTTTCTAAATTTAGATGCCTGTTAGTACAATTTTCTTCACAGAAAAAAGAAAATAATGTCATCTCATACCCATCTTGTGAGAAAAATCTCATCATTTCTAAATTACATAGTAGGAAAGGAAGAGGAAGCAATGAAGAGGGTTCTAAATCAAGTGAATCCTTCTTGGATAAAACTAACACATTAGAACTTTAAAAATACTTCAGCTTTACATACATCTTATTAATGAATTCATTTGTCAGAAAGATGATGCCTCCTTGATTGAAACAAGACAAATGAAAGAGGCAATAATGGAAATATTGATAGGAAGAGACGATGATTTGGAAAAGTAAGATACTGAGACAAATCATAAAATGATGTATACATTTGAATTGAGGTAGATGATCATTATGACAAAGGCAAGGGTACAAAAATATATGAGAAAACAACAAGATACACAGTGGAATACATTACTGGTATTTGTTTTATTTTCATTCTCCTCTAAAATAAAAGGAAGAAAAAACAGCTTATTCCAATGAAAACACAATGTCAGGAAAGGAGGAGATCAAAAATTGGAACTTGTTTCCTAATTTACTCTGTGGTCCAAGTGGACCCGTATTTGTTGAAATTGGAACCTTGAGGTTCCAGACGATATCTCACCAATCAGTGGCAATGTTTTACATCCTTCTACCCCTTCCTTCAAAAGGAACTAAATTAGTAAATAAACTATGAGAGCAGGGAGGACACATCTTCATCTGGAATTCACAATATCAATCATTCCTCCTTCACTGGAATATCACCTATTTTAGATAAAATGAAAATATGTATATGTATGTATATATATATAGGAAAGGTACTTAACTGTGATGAAAAAAAATACAGTAAAGGCACCCATCTGTCCAAACCTGTACATTGTAGGTAGTCACGTGACACCTAGAATGTACATTAAAAAGATATTTTCCTAAATCCCATTCCCAAAATATCAACAATATAATTAAATTGTCATTATAAAGAGAGAATATTAAAATTAGAATGATTATATTAGGCTTTTTTCAGAAACCTCCTAGGTCAATTATTTCTTTTGTCCACATAAAATAATTCATAATTAAGATGTTACTTTGAAATATTCTTAAGACATTTAGTCCTTCTGCCAATATTTGTTTATTTATTTTTATTATTTATTTTAATGTTTCAAGTTTTTATTTAAATTCCAACTAATTAACATATAGTCCAATATTAGTTTCAGGAATAGAATTTAGTGATTCGTCACTTACATATAACACTTAGTGCTCATCACAACAAATACACTACTTAAAACCCATCACCCATTTAGCCCAATGCCATGTCGACCTCCTCTCAAGCAACCCCCATTTTTCCCTTAGGAGTCCCTTTTATGGGGATCCCTGGGTGGCGCAGCGGTTTGGCGCCTGCCTTTGGCTCAGGGCGCGATCCTGGGGACCCGGGATCCAATCCCATGTCGGGTTCCCAGTGCATGGAGCCTGCTTCTCCCTCTGCCTATGTCTCTGCCTCTCTCTCTCACTGTGTGCCTATCATAAATTAAAAAAAAAAAAAAAAAGAGTCCCTTTTATGGTTTGCCTCTCTTCTTTGTTTTCATTTCCTTATGTTCATCTGCTTTCTTTCTTAGATTCCACATATCAGTGAAATCAGGTACATTTTTTATTCATTCATCAATTGATGGATGCTTGGGCTTTTTCCATAATTTGGCTCTTGATGATAATGTGCTATAAAACATTGGGATACATGTGCCCCTTAAAATCAGTATTTTTGTATCCGTTGGGTAAATAACTACTAGTGTAATTACTAGGTCACAGCATAGTTCTATTTTTAACTTTTTGAGGAACACCCATCTAGACTGTCTGCAACAGTTTTTATTCCCATCAACAGCATAAGAGAGTTCTCTTTTCCCTGCATTCTTGTGAAATTTGATATTTCCTGTATTGTTAATTATAGACATTCTGACAGTGTGAGGTGGTATCTCACCATAGTTTTGATTTGTATTTCCCTGATGATAATTAATGTTTAGCATCTTTTCACTTGTCTTTTTGCCATGTGTCACCTGCATATTGGCAGAGGAATAGTATACATCAAGGTGGTAATGGAGGGCATATAGATTAAAATGCAGGAAATGTTATAGACACCCAAGAAACCCGTCATTTTGAAGGAGATCAAAAGTAATGGAATATCAAAAATTAATATTTTTCCTTGTAGTCATAGTGAAAAAACAAAAGTACAAATGGAAAGATCAATGTAAAAATGGTGGGAGATAACCACAAAGAAAATTTGAATTGGCTGAAAAATTTATTTTAAATTAACCCTATAAGATTTCAGGTGAACACTCACAGAGGCATACAACAGGGGTGCAGAGATCACTGCTTTCTAGAGATATTCACTGGTAAATAAAGGATAGGAGAATAGAGTTAATTTAATGAATTGACAAAAATTTTAGGAGTTTAGTTCTGGTTGTTTAATTTATAAAAATATTCTTCTTCCTTTTCATAGTGTTTAGGTTCCTATTTATCCAGTTTGTTAGCTTTAGAGTGGCCATTAGCTGCTTTAAATATATTTGTCAAATCTCAGTATTGCAGTAGCTACATCATATAAAGTTCCCACAAATACTGTACAAGGGGATACTGAAATATTGCTCACATAAATAATGTGAGGTCATGTTTTGGGGTGCCTCTATTCACATTTTTGTCCACTGATTAATTCACAGTCTTATTTTATTTGAATATGTTAACTCATGGCTGAATGAAGATCATCTTAACTAAATAACATGGTTGCAAAATCCAGGAAGCCAAATGAACAGGGTTCTCAGAAAGATTCTGTTTCTCACCAGAGTTATACTATGCCTTCCTCCTATGTGAGAGAAACCATATAGACACATATATATGAGAAATGTTTTCTAAACATTAGAAATGAGATATGATTAAAGCCCTACATCTGCTAATGATTGTTTTTGCAAAATGGCCAAGTCATGTCCATTCCCTATTTAAGGAATCACATGAAATCCATTCCATTGAATAAATCTCATTGAATACCATGTGATATGTAGGGACATGAAGATTTAAATAATTCTTGTGGTGAGATACTGAAATTGGTATAGAAATATCTTAGAACATAACCTTAGACTTCAGAGATATAGTATCAATGAGATTAATTGAATGAAAAATGCTTGTATGGGGCACATGGGCAGCTCAGTCAATTAAGTATCCAGTTCTTGATTTTGGAGGTCATGATATTAGGGTCCTGGGATTGAGCCCCACATCAGAATCCACACTCAGTGTGGGGTCTGCTTGAGGATTCTCTCTCTCGCTCTTCCTCTGCCCCTCTCTCCTCTCTCTCTGATAAATAATTTTTAAAAATGTATGTATAAAGATCCCCAAAAACAATTTATTGAATTACTAATTGAACAGATAAAAGTGCAAGTGAAAGAAGAGTAATAAGTATGGTTGAGTGAGAAAATAACCAGTTATAGTCATGTAAAAATATTTATATAGGTCTGATCACTTGATAATATGGTCAAGGGGAGTTCAATAGCAAGTCTCAAGGTTATACATGAATACAGTATGTTCAGAGTGTTTAAAAGGCCAATGGAAGAAAAAAAACTTAACTCAGAAACTTTGGAATCTGATCCTTTCAGATTTAGGATATTTTCATATTCACTGTACAGGGCACCCCAATTCAAAGAACATGTGGGAAAATCAAAGTGAAATGGTGTTTTCTAGAATATATCTTGCTTGAAAACAAGCACATTCTTCCTAACCTAGTCCTTTGCATCTCACAAACCTTAAAATGAAATTATAATAAGTATCTGGAAGATAGAAGATGAAGAATATATGGCAAATAAAGGAAAGGAAAGGAAAATGGTGGAGAGAGAGAATGAATAGGGACATTAATATTGGAGAATTTCAGGAAGCAAAAATAAAGTGGATAGAATAATTAAAAATTCAAGAAAATAAAGACCAAAGATGGGGTGGGTAATGAGTTAAAGAATTAGAAAATGCCAAGAAAAAAATCATTTCTATACATTACCAAAAGAATGTGAGTCTGAAAAAATTTACCAATTTTTCCATGAAGTTCTTCTGAAAGAGAAATGGAGAAAACTTTTAAATGTAAAGGCAAATAAACATGGAAAAGTCAGATAATTGGAAAACTGCCAATGCAGTGCAACAATCATTGCAATAAAATGGACCACCAAAGGAATAAGAGTCTGAAAATAATTACCAATTTCTTCCAGAAGTGCTCCTGAAAAATAAAATGGAGAAAATTTTGTAAATTTGAAAGAGAATAAATATGGAAAAGTCAGATGATTGGAAAACTGCCAATGCAGTGCAACAATCATTGCAATAAAATGGACCACCAAAGGAATATGAGTCTGAAAATAATTACCAATTTCTTCCAGAAGTGCTCCTGAAAAATAAAATAGAGAAAATTTTGTAAATGTGAAGGGGAATAAATATGGAAAAGTAAGATGAGTTGAAAATTGCCAATGAAATGTAAATTTTTAGGATGAACATAATGAGAAAAAAGTAAACAAAAAGCACACAAAAAACCTGAAAAATTTGCAAGAGAGCACATGCTTATCCTCATAAAGGAGGAAAATGAGTGAATTTTCTGAAATAACTAAGCACTATGCAAATGTTGAAGTGTCAGACCACCTAGAATATTATCCCACATTTACGTCCTTATAGATGGCTTTAGGTTTTTAGGGAATTCAAGGTTTGGACCAATATATATATATATATATATATATAATATTTATTTATTTATTTATGATAGACATAGAGAGAGAGAGGCAGAGACACAGGAGGAAGGAGAAGCAGGCTCCATGCCGGGAGCCCGATGTGGGACTCGATCCTGGGTCTCCAGGATCGCGCCCTGGGCCAAAGGCAGGCGCTAAACCGCTGAGCCACCCAGGATCCCCCCAAAATATATATTTAATAAAATAAGATAATTTTATAAAATATTTTACTAGTAGTGGTCTTTTAAAATTAATTTTCTAATTTTGCCAATTACTTTGGCAAGTATACATAAACAAGTTGTCATTAAGTGAAAACAAAACTTGTATAAATAGTAATCAACCTATAAATCCTGGAAAAGTCTTTTTTGTGGATGTTAAAATCATCGAGAAATGAATGGCTGTAATGTGTGGACACAGATTTTTCTGTAAGTCTTATGGTTTCTAATTCTATGAGTTTAACAAGTGTGCTATAATTGTCAATATATAGAACTTTTAAAACAAGCTTTGGTAAACACTGAATTTTTAGTGTTGAACTCAGAAGAAATTGAAAGAATTGAGTGACATTGCTTTGCTCTAGCCCATTTTCTCCCCCTTTCTAACTAACATATATTGCTAAGCACCAATTGCTTAGCACCTGTATCTCTTATAAGCAAAGGAGAAATAAGTGGACTAAAACTGATGCTGAAATTGATTTGAGGGAAATAAAATATGTGTTAATTGTAATATAAGAATTCTATAAATATCCTGAGTGCTATAGAAATACCTTCATGTATTTTTAAGTTGAGCATAGTGTATATAAAATAAAATAAAACAGTGAGTGTTGAGAAAAACTCTCTCGTGTACATAATCCTTCAACCTCTACTGTTTTTGGTGTTAATTCCTCTGCCTGACTCTTTTCCCATCTTTCTTGCATTGTTTGGATCTTCACTTCACCTATAAATCCTTATCTCTATCTCCCAGTTTTAGATATTCTTAAATTATATACCTTCTGGTCTAATTTTCCTCATAAGAAAAATAGGGTTGTTATCACCTCTATCCATTGGTGGAAAGAAAATCTAACTATTTCTAAACTAAATAACTTAAAAGGAAGGAAAATAAAGCATTATGTGATGAGAATTCAGTTCAAAACTAATGACCTAACCTTACGTTGGGGTGATATATATCTGACAAACAAAAGTACTGTCATTTACACATGCATTATTAATAAAATTTACCTAGCAGAAGTGATTTACCTACATAAATCAAAGGGTAAAAACATGTGGAAGTAATAATGAGGGAAGTTGAAGTATAAAACAAGACTGCGAACTTTAGCTGGAAAGATAAAACAATGAGGGAAGATCGAGAAAAATATGTGTATCTTGGAGTTGATCAAGATGATGATGGAGAGTTGAAGACAAATGTACAAGAATCAGATAAAACAAAGACATACACAGAATAATAAGTTAATTAAATTTGCTTTTTACCTACTTAACTAAAAACAGAAGATGAACCAATTCATGCAAAAAGAAAGACTAATATTAGGAAGGAAGGAGGGAAAAACTTGAAACACTTCTATGGTTTCCTTCTGGTGCAAACTGACTGACATTTTTGAGAACTGGAAACATTAAGCTCTAAAGGCATTTTCGCCAACAATAGGTAATTTTGCTTTATCATTCTCACTCCTGTAAAAAGTACATTTAGCACTTATTTTAAGAAAATTTGACCCAGGGATCCCTGGGTGGTTCAGCAGTTTAGCGCCTGCCTTCAGCCCAGGGCGTGATCCTGGAGTCCTGGGATCCAATCCCACATTGGGTTCCCAGTATGGAGCCTGCTTCTCCCTCTGCTTCTTTCTCTCTTTGATTTTTGTAGGTAAATCACTTCTGTGAGGTAAATTCTTTTAGTAATGCATGTGTGAATGATAGTATTTTTGTTTGGCAGATATATATTACCCCAATGTAAGGTTAGGCCATTAGTTTTGAACTCTCATGAATAAATAAATAAAATCCTAAAAAAAAAAAAAAAAAGGAAAGAAGACCCAGTGAAATGGTACATAGGACTTCTTCTGGGATAGCCAGTGCCAAATTATTCATTTTGCATTGGCCTTCTACCATTTTGAATATAAAGCACAACATATATACGTGAGATAGGTTTTCCAAAAGTGTTAAGTAAGCATGCAATAATGACACTTAGCCACCAATAATTGTATCTTTAGGATTACTCATAACATCTTTGCTATATAAATTCAGGTGATATCTTACATTCTAATCCTTGTGAAAACATAAATAAAATGGGAAAAAACATATAGGTAAGAAGAGATATTAAACTCTATGACTATTTTAGGGTCTTATTAGAGAATTTGGTAGGAACATTGGATAGTAGATTCTCATGTCACTCACATTAAAAAAAAAAATCAGATTTAGAAATATCAATGAAATTTCCTTGAGAAAAAAAACTCCTGTACAAAGATTCAAAAGGATGGCGCTTGCAGAATTAATCCCTGGGTGAATTAAAATGTAAAGAAAAAGTGTAATTATAATGGCTGGAAAGAAAAAAAAAACAGGCAAAATTATCTAAAAGTACTTAGACACATGAGAACACTTGACTAATGATTAATGGCAATGAAAGAGTGAGCCTCAGTCTCACACTTGACAGTGAATAACGTCAGAATTTACAGATGTTTGAAAGGAAAAGGGATCAACGATTTAACTCAGTAACTTTGGAGTGCTCTTCCATCTCTTAAAGATGGAGGTAGTATCATTTGTATAGTAATGAGTACCCCTCTCTGGAATACATGATAAGGGACTTAAGTAAAGTATTGTCAATAAATGTAATTGAACGAAAACCATGTGGTTGTTGGATAAATTCCTTTATTTCACCAACTTCATAATTTTTACACACTGACAAGGCATAGAATGAAAAAAAAGAGAGATATAGGAAAAGATGGAAACGACAGGAAAACAGAAGCGAAGGAAACCTAATATGGGAAAAGTGCAGAAACCAAACAATGGGGAGGGAAAGCAGACATTCAGGAGAAGGGGAAGCCAAGGGATGGCACGCAAGTGAAAAGGCAAGAAATGCCAGTGATGAGAGGCATCATAGTGCAGTACTAAAGGGTTGTCAGAATATTAACCATTACTTTTCTCAAGTTCTGAAAAACAAAACAAAAAATTAATGTGTTATTAACATAAATATCAAAGTAAACATAAATGAAGAAAATTAAAATTTGTTAAAAATTAAGAATGTAAAGTAAAAACTAACAGGATGCTGCACACAGGCACACAAGCACACAGACACACAGTCATCTCAGTGCTAGCAGGAGAACTCATTTTGACTTACATAATGTTCTCCAGAAACTAAAAAAAGGTGGAGGAAAGAGTGCTGATTTTACTGAATTATACAGTTAATGAGGAATATTATTTCTAGTGGTTGCATTTTATGGATATCTTTTTATAATGTTATTATTCTTTCTTACTCTAACATGTTCTTTAACTCTTTCTATATATACCTTTCTGTATTTGTAGATAACACATGCACACATATATATACACATATGTTCTTTCTCTATATATGTGTATCCATACAAATGTAATCTCACCAATTACATGTTTATTCATATGAACACATGTTGTACATATATACACATATATGTACATATATATATATATATACAGCTACATAGCAACAAGTAGTACTCTTTTGTAACTCTAGGTATATGATTTTGTAATTCATCGCAAGAAATTAGAAAGAAGGGACACCTGGGTGACTACAGTTGGTTAAGCGTCTGCCTCAGGCTCAGGTCAGGATCCCAGGGTTCTGGGATCAATCCCTGTGTCAGGTGCTCTGCTCAATAGGGACCTTGCTTCTCCTTCTCCTCCCCACTTGTGGGCTTTCTAGCTATTTCTGACTCTATCTCAAATCAATCAATCTTTAAAAAAATAAGTTAGAAAGTGAATAATTCCAATGAATGCATACAAATCTTTTTTCAGCTCTGGTCACTTTCACTTTTTTACTTCAGAAAATATTGTAAGAGTATCCAATTGACTTATCAGTTAATCCTCACAAATAATTATTTGATAAAAATAATCACTAAAGAAGTTTGAGTATTTAACCAGAAAAAATGTTAAAGGTAAATGGTATTGTCATAATTTTATTCTTCTTCCTCCCTCACTTCATCCTTCTGTTCCTCCCTTTCTACTTTCTTTTCAATTACTTATTCTCAATTATTTCTGTGTCTCCAAGCTTTACTTTCCCCATGTCATGATGGTGATCATTATCATATTGAAGTAAACTAATGAAAAGAGAAAATAAGAGAGAAAATTGATAGGAAAGGAATGAGAGTGAAGAAAGAAAAAGAAGGGAGAAAATTAATTGAAGAAGCAGAAATAGGGCAGCCCAGGTGGCTCAGAGGTTTAGCACCTGCCTTCAGCCCAGGGTGTGATCCTGGAGACCCGGGAGACCCGGGATCGAGCCCCATGTCAGGCTCCCTGCATGGAGCATGCTTCTCCCTCTGCCTGTGTCTCTGCCTCTCTCTCTCTCTCTCTCTCTCTCTCTCTGTGTGTGTGTGTGTCATGAATAAATAAAGTAAATCTTTTAAAAAAAAGCAGAAATATTTGTAAAACAGCAGTGTTATTTTCACTTTGGAAGAAACCATCCACATTATGGAGATTTAAAAAAATCTAAGGAGAAATAAACAAGAATGATGCGGATGTCAGTGCTCTCTTTCATCAATGGATACATCATCTAGATGTAAAATCAACAAAGAAACATTGGGCTTGAGCTACACTTTATATCAAACGGACTTAAGAGACATATATAGATCATCCCATTCAATAGTACCAAATGCATATCCTTCTCCAGTGCACAAGAGACATTCTTCAGGATAGATCATATGTTAGGTTATAAAACAAGTCTTGACAAATTTATGAAAATTGATAGCATATCAAGTATATTTTTTTATCACAATGATATGAAACTACAGATCAATAACTGGAGGAAAGTTAACAAATTCACAAATACAAAGAGATTAGGCAACATGTCCTGAAAACTCAATTGGTCAAAGAGGACTAAAGAAAAATCACAGAATTTCTTGAGATATTCTCAAAAATGCTGAGAAAAGGGAATCACAGCATATGGAAACATAAGGGAAATAGCAAAAGCCAGTCCTAAGAGGAAAATTTATAGTGATCAGTGCCTACATTAAGAAAGAAGAAAGATCTTAAATAAACAACTTAACTTGAAACTTCAAGGAAATGCAATAATAAACTAAACCCAAAGTTAGTAAAGGAAGGAAATAATAAAAAATCATACCAGATATAAATGTAATTAAAGCAAGAAAAACAACAGAAAATATCAATGAAACTAAGAGCTGGTTTTTTTTGAAAGATAAGCTAAATTGACAAATGTTACACTATCTTAAAAAAATGGGATACTTAAATGAATAAAATTGTAAATGAAAGAGAAGACTTTACAACTGATACAACAGAAATGCAAAAGATCATGAGATCACTATGAAAAACAAATTGGATAACTTAGAAGAAATGAATAAATTCCTACAAACATACATATGAAGACTGAAAAATGAAGAAATAGAAAGTCTGAACTGACCAATAATGAGTAAAGAGATTGTATCACTATTCAGAGCCCTCTCATAAAGAACAGCCCAAGACCTAATAATTTTACGGATGAACTCTACCAAATGTTAAGCTAAAAATTAATGTCAATCCTTCTCAACTCCTCTAAAAAATTGAGGAAGTGGGCACAATTGCAATCTTATTTTTCAAAGCCAGCATTATCTTCATATAAAGGCAGAAAAGGACAGTATAAGAAAATTCTAGGTCAATATCCCTGATGAACATAAAAAGAAAAATCCTCAACAAAATACTAGCAAACTGAATTCAACAGCATATAATAAAAGTCAGAAACCATGATCAAATGGGTTTTACCCTGGGATGAAGGGAGATCAGCATATGCAACTCAATAAGCATAATATACCACGTTAACAAAAATAAGTATAAAAATCATGTAATCATCTCAATAGATGCAAAGAAAAATACATGACAAAATCCAACACCTCTTCATGATAAAAACTCTCAACAAGTTAGGTACATAAAAATGTACCTCGGTTTTATAAGGGCCATAAATGAGAAACACACAGCTAAACTCATACTCACAGGTGAAAAGCTAAGAGCTTTTCCTATGAGATCAGGAACAAGAGAAGGATGCCTTTAGTCACCACTTCTTTTGAATATAATACGGGAAGTCCCAGCTAGGCAAGAAAAAAAAGTCATCAAAACCTGAAAGGAAAAAATAAAATATTCTGTTTGCAGATGGCTTGATATGATATGTAGAAAAACTCAAAGACCAACTAAAAATGTTTAGAACTAGTAAATTCAATAAATTTGCAGGATATAAAGTAAACATATAAAAATCTGTCGTGTTTCTATACACTAACAGTGAACTATTTAAATAAGAAATTAAGAAAGCTAATCTCTTTACAGTAGTATCAAAAAGAATAAAATATCTAAGAGTAAATTTCACTAAGGAAGTTATAGACGTTCTACTGAAAACTATAAGAAATTGTTGAAAAGATTTAAGTAGACACAAATGAGAAAATATCATACGTGCATGGATTGGAAAATTTAATATTATTAAAATGTACATATTACTTAAAGCAATCTACGGATATGATGCAATCCCTATCAAAATTCCAATTTCTTTTCTATTTCTATGAAAAAATCCTAAAATTCATATGGAACAACAAAAAAACTGAATAGCTAAAGATATGTTGAGCAAAACCAAAAATAAAAACAAAACAAACAGAAAACCTAACAAGAGGCATCACACAACATGAGTACAAAATATACTGCAAAAGTATAGTAATGAGCGGCCTGCTTTCCCGCCACAGTGGATGCAGTGGCCGCAGCCCAGGAGCAGCTGGATCCCGCGGGGTGGCGAGGACGCTGGCGGCGCCTGGGAGAGGAGTGGAGGATAACTTTCAAATCATCCTGAAAAGCTATGAATTCGGCCTGAGATTTAAAGAGAGAACAGCTGGAATGCTACAGTGAGAAGAGTTCACGCTTCTATCAAGGAGGGAAGACAGAAAAAAATAAAGAAATAAAAAAGCATCCAAGGGGGAGGGGCCCCTCGAGGAGCAGGGCTAAGGCCGGCGGTGAGAGTCTCCAGGACAGGAGAGCCCCGGGAGGGAAAGGCGCTGGGGCTCCCAGGAGGGCGGGGATGCCCTCAGGCTCCCAGGGGCACTAACAGAGCACCTGCACCCAGGCGAGAGCGCGCCACACCCCACGGCTGAGCTCCCTAAAGGGCTGGAGCGGGATTCCAGGGGCGCCAGCGCCGGTCTGGGAGCGCAGGGCACCCGGGGACACAGCCCAAGATCCAGCGCTGCCCCCGGGACAGGCGGAGGCCGAGAGGACACAAGGCAGCAAGGACGCTCCTGCTGCAGGGGGCTGGAGCTGTGCAGATCACCCCCCCACCTCCCCACCCCCCCACCCCCCGAGCATCCAGGCCCCTGCGGACTGGGAGCTGTGGTAGTTACTAAGGGAGCTGACTCCAGAGTTGGAGAGCTGGCCGCCCACACTGTTGTTCCTCCTGGTGTCACCTTGTACCTGGGACTGAGCAGGGGCCTCATAGGGATAAAGAGCTCCAACTGAGCCGTGCACCTGGCAGGGGGCTGGGAAGCTCCCCCAGGTGCACAACCTGAGAATCTGCACAGCAGGCCCCTCCCCCAGAAGAGCAGCTGGAAGGACAGGGGAGAAGCAAGTTATTGACCAAGCAGCGCTGGAAAGTTCCAGGGGAAGTCGAGGGATTTACACTATATAGAATCAGAGGATACTCCCCCTTGTTTTTTGCTTTCTGTTTGCCGCCCCCAACCCCCTTTTATTTTCTTTCTCTCTTTTTCTCCTTTTCCAGTACAACTTGTTTTTGGCCACTCTGCCCTGAGCAAAATGACTAGAAGGAAAAACTCACCACAAAAGAAAGAATCAGAAACAGTCCTCTCTCCCACAGAGTTACACAGTTTGGATTACAATTCAATGTCAGAAAGCCAATTCAGAAGCACAATTATAAAGCTACTGGTGGCTCTAGAAAAAAGCATAAAGGATTCAAGAGACTTCATGACTGCAGAATTTAGATCTAATAAGGCCGAAATAAAAAATCAATTAAATGAGATGCAATCCAAACTGGAGGTCCTAACGACAAGAGTTAACGAGGTAGAAGAACCATGAGTGACAGAATACAAACAAATAAAACTGAAAAAATGATCATCCAAAAACTTTGGGATACAACAAAGGGTGTCCCAAGAGGGAAGTATGCAATGCAGGCTTACCTCAAGAAGCAAGAAAAGTCTCAAATACATAACCTAACTTCACACCTACAGGAGCTAGAAAAACAATAGCAAGTAAAACCTAAAGCCAGGAGAAGAAGGGAAATAATAATGATTAGAGCAAAAAATAAATGATAGAGAAACAAACAAACAAACAAAAAGGTAGAACAGATAAATGAAACTAAGAGCTGATTTTTTGAGAGAATCATAGGCCAATATCCTGATGAACATGGATGCAAAATTCTTGACAAGATGGTAGGAAGTTGAGTCCAACAGTACATTTAAAATGGTTCACCACGACCAAGCGAAATTTATTTCTGGCCTCCATGCAGGGTTCAATATTTGTAAATCAATTCATAACATATACCACATTTATAAAGCTGGTGGCGTCATAATACCGGACTTCGATTTATATTACAAAACTGTAGTCATCAAGACAGTATAATACTGTCACAAAAACAGGCACATAGAAATGGAACAGAGCAGGAAACCCAAAAATGAAACCAAAACTATATGGTCAACTTATCTTTGACAAAAGCAGAAAAAATATCCAATGGGAAAAAGTCTCTACAACAAATGATGTTACACAAAATCCGTAGCAGCGTGCAGAATAATGAAACTGAACCATGTTCTTACACCATACACAAATATAAATTCAAAATAGATGAAAGACCTAAGTATGAGAGAAGAAATCATCAAAATATTAAAGGAGAACACAGACATCAACCACTTTGATTAACCTGATTAAATTCTTACAAGACACATCTCTGGAGGCAAGGGAAACAAAAGCAAAAATGAACTATGATAAAATGAACTCAAGATAAAAAGCTTTTGTGCAGTAAAGAAAATAGTCAACAAAACTAAAAGGCAGCCTATGGAATGGGAGAAGATACTTGCAAATGACATATCTGATAAAGGGTTTGTATGCAAAACATATAAAGAATTTATCATAACAACAACAACAACAACAACACACACACACACACACACACACACACACACACACACACACAGACTAATCCAGTTAAGAAATAGACAGATGACAAGAATAGACATTTTCCCAAAGAAGGCCCTCAAATGGCTAACAGACACATAAAAAATGCTCAACATCACTCATCATCAGGGAAATGCAAATCAAAACTACAATGAGATAACACCTCACACCTCTATGAATGGCTAAATTAACAACACAAGAAACAACAGGTATTGCTGAGGATGCAGAAAAAGGGAACCCTCTTGCACTGTTGGTAGGAATGCAAACTGGTGTAGCCACTTTGGAGAACAGTATGGAAGTTTCTCAAAAAGTTAAATATAGAGATACCCTAAGACCCGTCAATTGCAGTACCAAGTATTTATCCAAAGGACAAAAGCAGTAATTTGAAGGGGCATATGAACTCCACTGTTTCTATCAGTAATGCCCACAATAGCCAAAATATGGAAAGCACCCAGATGTCCATCAATAGATGAATGGATAAAGAAGTGGCATATATATATCCAATGCAATACTACTCAGGCATCAAGAAGAATGAAATCTTACCCTTTGCAATGACATGGATGGAACTAGAGGGTATTATGCTAAGGGAAATAAGTCAGAGAACAATTATGATTTCATTCATATGTGGAATTTAAGAAACAAAGTAGATGAACATAGGAAAGGGAGGGAAAAATAAGATGAAATCAGAGAGGAATACAAACCGTAAGAGACTCTAAACTATAGGAAAGAAACTGAGGGTTGCTATAGGGAAGGAGGGTGGGAGTGTGGGGTAACTGGCTGATGAGCATTAGGGAGGGCACGTGATGTAATGAGCACTGGGTGTTATATGTGTTCTATGCAACTGATGAATCACTAAACTCTACCTCTGAAACTGTTAGTACATTATAGTTAATAATTGATTTTAAATTTAAAAATAATTAAAAATTAAAATAAAAAAGTTTTCATCATTCAGTTTGTAAATGTTCAACTAATATCCCAGTATTTAGTATGGAAACAAGAATCACCTTATGCATCATGATCTCTGTGCCACTTCTGCAGAGAAGACACATCTAATGGACTAAAGGAGGTAAACTGCCTGCTATATGGGCTAGAAAAAGAGATTTAGTATCTAATTGATAATTGTTAACCAATCATACTATTATAAATGCCTCTGCTCTCCCAATAATGATACAAAAGACCGACAAGGCATTCCAAGAAAAGAAAACTACAGACCAATATCCATTATGAATATTGGTGCAAATTCCTCAACAAAGTACTAAAACAAACCAAAATCAGCAACATACTAAAAGGATTATTCTGGATGATACAGTGGGAAGAACTCCCACCGGATTATAAGGATGGTTCAATATACAAAAGTTAGTGTAATACACAATATTAATAGAATGGAAGGGAAGAAAATAAACCCATGAACATCTCAGTTGATGCAGAAAAAGTAAGAAAAAAATTTTAAAAAAATTCAACACGTTTTCATGACACTCAATAATCTAGGAATGAGGGTGACTTCCTTAACACAATTAAAGATATCTGTAAAAAATCTACTACTAACATTATACTCAGTGGTGAAAGACTGCAAGGTTTTTTCTAAATTCCTGAACAAGACAAGGATGGCTGGTTTTGCCATTTATATTCAATATACTGAAAGTTCTAGCCAGAACATTAGATAAGAAAAGGGAATATAAGGCATCTGAATTGGAAAGAAAGAATAAATTATTTATTTTCACAGATGATATGTTCTTATAATAATGAACACTTGCAGGGGGGAAAAACAAATTCAGCAAAGTTGCAGGATATAAAGTCAACATGCAGAATTAGTTTCACTAATATATTAACAATGAGAAATTTAAAAGGAGATAAAGAAAACAATCCCATTTACAATAGCATCAAAAAGAATAAAATATTTTTTAAAAGATTGTATTTATTTGACAGAAAGAGAGAGAGAAAGAGAAAGCACACAAGCAGTCGGAACAGCAGGCAGAGGGAAAGGGAGAAGCAGGCTCCCCGCCTAACAGAGCCCAATGTGGGACTCGATCTCAGGACTCTGGGATCATGACCTGAGCCAAAGACAAGATGCTTAACAGATTGAGCCACTCAGCACCCCAAGAATAAAATAAATAAAACTTAACAAAAGACCTGTACACTGAAAACTTCAAAATATTGTTGAAAAATCAAAGACATAAATAAATAGAAAGACATCCCAAGTTTACCAACTGGAAGGCTTAATATTTGTTAAGATTACAATAATACCCACTATATTCCACAAAGTCAATGCAATCCATACAATATTTAGGTGTTCTGTTTTGTTTTGTTTTGTTTTGTAAAGCAGAAAAGCATCCTAAAATTCATATGGCATCTCAAAATAACCAAAACAAAGAAGATCAAAACAGAAAAATTCATACTTCCTGTTCTCAAAACTTACTACAAAGTTACAGTAATCAAAACAGTGTGATATTGCCAAAAGGACAGATGTATGGACCAAGATATACGACAAATATATGAAACAAGAAAAGGAGTTCAGAAATCAATCAATCTTTATATATATGGTCAATTGATTGTTGACAAGGTAACATGGCCATTCACTGGGAAAAGGACAACCTTCTCAAGAATGATGCTAAGAAAACTGGATATTTATATGCAAAAGAGTGAAACTGAACCTTTGTCTTCTACCATACACAAAATTAACTCAAAATAGAGCAAGACATAAAAATAAGAGCTAATACCATATACCTTTTAGAAGAAAACATAGAGAAAGTTTTGCAACATTGTTTTGATAATAAATTATTGGACATGACAACAAAAACACAAACAACAAAATGAAAAAATAGATGAATTTGACTATATCAAAATTAAAAACTTTTGTGCATTTAAAGGAAACTATCAAAATTAGGTGAATGCTCTTTTGGGTAAGAATGTTATTATAGGCATAAAATTATTTTTGCAAGTACTTTTTAAAAACTAAAATGACCAAAAAATAATAATAATAAAAATAAATAAATAAATAAATAAATAAATAAATAAATAAATAAAATGACCAGTATAGTCAATGACAACCAGAAACACAAGAAATCAAGACCACATGAAAGAAGTGCAGTCACTTTGGACATTTGATAGCACCTTAAAACAATAAACACATAACTACCTTTTGATCCAGGAATTCTGTTCCTAGAAATATGCCCCAAATAAATGAAAATAAATATGTGTAGTTATTTTTGTGCCATATTATTTCCTTTTTGTCTATCTTGCATTTTTTAATCATTAACTTTTTTTTTAAAGATTTTATTTATTTTTTCATGAGAGACACCCACAGAGAGAGAGGCAGAGACACAGGCAGAGGGAGAAGCAGGCTCCATGCAGGGAGCCCCTGGGTCTCCAGGATCACAGCCTGGGCCAAAAGTGGTGCTAAACCGCTGAGCCACCAGAACTGCCCTCATTTGCTTCTTCTTTATTTTATTTTATTTTTTGCTTCTTCTTTAAACATAAGATAGAATGAACTTTGTGTGAGATTTTTAAATTTCTGAATAATAAAAAGTCCCCAGATTAAGATGTGGTAGAGAGGCAGGGCCACATTATCAAGAATTTATGGAAAAATATTGTCTATTTTCTTAGTCTAGCTAAAGATTTGTCAAATTTATTTTTTTGCAAAAAATAGCTTGTAGTTTCATTGATGTTTTCTGTTGTTTCTCTGGTTTCTGTATCAGCCCAACATATTATCTATCCTGGAGAATTTTCCTTGAGACTTGAGCATAATGTGTATTCTACTACTGCTAGATGGACTCCTCTTTATTTGTCTGCTAGGATAATTTATTCTACACTGTTGTCAAATTTGCTGTCTCCTTATGATTTCCTATGTGGATGATCTATCCATTCAAAAAAGTGGGGCACTGATGTTCCGTACAATTATTGTATTGCCATATATTTCTCTCTTTAGTTAATACATGCTTTGTATATTTAGGGGCTCTAATGTTGGAGCATGTATTTTTTTAAAGTGCTATATTTTATTGGTAAATTGACCCTTTTTATCATAATAAATGACCTTCTTTGATAGTTTTGACTTAAAGTCTATTTTGACAGTTTTGACTTAAAGTTGATTTTGTATGGTATTTAGTCAGGCCTGTTCCGTTTTGCTTACAATTCTTATGGAATATATTCTCCCATTCTGTCACATTGAGCCTGTGTATAAAGTGAGTCTCCTGTAAGGAGCAGATAATTGAGTCTTACTATTTAAAAACTCCACTAGCCAATTTAATTTAGAGTCTTTTGATGCAAAATTTAATCTATTTACACTTAAAGTAATTATATATAGGTGAGAATTTATTTTTGGCACTTTGTTAATTGTTTTCAATTTCTTTTTTTCTTCTCTTTTTGTTTTCCTTCATAATACTGTGATTTTTTTTTGTAGTGGTATGCTTTCATTCCTTTCTCTAGTTTTATAGTTTGTGTATCTACTACAAGTTTTTTATTTGTGTTTACATAAATATGAAGCTGGCATAAAGCATCTTATGGATATAACAGTCTATTTTAAACTGTGAGCAACTTTTGATTGCTTTGGACAGCATTACACTTTTCCTCCTCTCCACACTATGTATTATTGATGTCACAGCTTACATCTTCTTATATCGTGTATCCATTAATAAATTATTATAGCTATTATTTCTAAAATACTTTTATCTTTTAAATTTCATACTAGAGTTGAAATTGATTATGATCAAATGTATGTACCACAATACAGTATTAGAATATATTGTGTTTAATTATATACTTTTACCAGGGAGTTTTATACTTTCATGTGCTTTCTTTTTTTTTTTTTTTTTTTTAATTAATTTTTATTGGTGTTCAATTTACCAATATACAAAAAAACACCCAGTGCTCATCCCATCAAGTGTCCACCTCATGTGCTTTCATGCTGCTGATTAGTTTCCTTTCATTTCAGCTTGAAGAATTAGACATATAAAGCATCACTAGTGATGAAGAACCCCTTCTCTTGTTTATATGAGAATGTTTGCCTCTATTTTTGAAGTACAGATTTTCTGGGTATAATATTCTTGTTTGGCACTTTTTCAGTGTTTTGAACATATCTTACTCTCTCTAGATCTGTAAGATTTCTGCTGAGAAATCCACTCACACTCTTAATGGGGGCTCCTTTTTTTCATGGATCATTTTTCCTATGCTTTAAAAATTCTCTGTTTGTCTTTGACTTTTGATAATTTAATTATAATGCATACATTAAACTTATTTATATTCTTGGGGCTTCATGAACCTGGATGTCTATTTCCTTGTGTTTGTAAATATATCTTTAAATAGACTTTCTGCACTCTGTTTCTTTCTCTTCTTGTGGGAGTCTCATAACGCACATATGGATTCACTTGATTGATTCCCATAGTCCATTAGACTCTCTTCTCTCTTTTTCTCTTTTTGTTCCCGTGAGAGCATAATTTCAAATGACCTTTGTTTTTATTGGTTGTACATTCTGCTCATTCAAGTCTGTTTTCGAAAACCTTTAGTGAATTTTTCAATTTAGTTTTCATACTCTTCAGCTACAGTATTTCTATTTGTTTCTTTAAAAAAATTTCTTACTGTTGAATTTCCACTTTATTCATATATTCTTTACCTGTTTTTGTTGAGTTGTCCATTTGTGTTCCACTGTAACTCACTGAGCTTCTTTAAGATTATTATTTTCGATTCTTTGTCAGACAATTTACAGATCTCCATTCTTTAGGGTTAGTTACCGGAGATTTGCCTTCTTCCTTTGATTGTGCCATGTTTTCTTGATTCTTCATGTTCCTCGAATGTTTGCTTTGTTGTCTGCATGTTTGAAAATGAAGCTACCTCTCCCAGTCTTTATGGACTGGTTTTGACTGAGAGATAATTTCACTGGTCTGCAGTGTTTGAGGCTGACCTTTTGGGGAGTGCACTCTACAACTATGGCCAATGACACCCTACCTTCCTTCCTTCTTTGAAAACAAAAATCAAAAAACAAAAAAGCCCTCAGTCTTCCTCATCTCAATCAAACCAAACAGTGCCAGCTGTGGAAGAAAACTCACTCTTTTACTTTGTTGCTGCTGTCCGGCACTCAAAATGAGGCCAGATGGAAACCAAGTCCATGTAAAGTGGTCTGTGTTACTGGGGGTAAGTCCTCCTTCACTTCTCTCCTTGATGGAGGAAAAACCCAAGTTCTGTCTTTTTTCCCAATCCTACAAAGCAGTTCTTGCTGTAGGAGCATAGCCTCCCTTTTCCTTTGTTAGTAGCTGTGTGAAGTCACCAGACACTGCAGGTAATTTGGTGCTCCATGAGGCAAGAGAGAAATAAACTCCATAGGGGGCACATCTAAATGCTTACTTTCCTGCTCATATTTTGTTGAGGATTCTTGCTGTTATCAATATTCAAATGTCTTTGTTTTGCTTTGGTATCAGAATAATGGTGGTCTCATAGAATGAGTTAGGAAACATTTGATCTTCAACGTTGAAGATATTGTGAACTATTGGTTTTAGTTCTTTGTTAAATGTTGGATTGAGCTTGCTATTGAAACTATCTGGTCCAGGGGAGATTCATGGAGAGATGTTTAATGATTTTATTTGTGGGGAGATTTTTAATTACCAATGCAATCTCCTCAGTAGTTATGGGTCTATTTAGATTTTCTGTATCTCCATCATTCAGTCTTAGTATGTTGTGTGTTTCTAGGAATTTTGCATTTCATATAGGTTATCCAATTTGTGTACAATTACTTCTAGTACTTTATGATACTTTTAATCTCTATAAAATAATTATAAGATCACACTTCCTTTCTGATTTTAGTTATTTGTGTCTTCCCCCCTTTTTAAAGTCAATTAAGTGAGAGACTTGTCAATTTTGTTAATTATTTTAGAGAATCAGTATTTGGGTTGATTTATTTTCCTTATTCTCTATTTTTTTAAAAATCACTCTTGTCTTTATTATTTCCTTTTTCTGCTAGCTTTGGGTTTAGTTTGTTACTTTATCTAGTTCTTAAGGCATAAAATGAGGTTGTTAATTGGAATTCTTTCTTATTTTTTAGGTTAGGCATTTAAGGCTATAAATATTCCTATTAGCACTGCCTTTGCAGCCTCTGCAAAGATGCAGCCTCTACATCTTGCATGTCATATTTTCCTTCTCATTTGTCCATAGGTATATTCTAATTTATCTTGTGATTTATTATTTGACAGATCGGTTGTTTAAGAGCATGTTGTTTAATTCCCACATATTTGGGGATAATCTAATTTTCCTTCTGCTCTTGATTTCCAGATTCAGGCCATTGTGATAAAAAAAAAAAAAAAAAAACTTTGTATAATTTCAGTCCGTTAAAACTTATTAAGAATTGGAGTTTTTTCGTCTAACATATAATCTATCCTGAAGCATGTTTGATACACAATAAAAATGTGTATTCTCCTTTTGCTGAGTGGAATGCTGTGTATATGTTTGTTAGATTCAATTGTATTTCAGTGCTGTTCAATACTTCTATTTCTTAGGGATAATCTGTCTAGTTCTATCCATTGTTAGTAGTTGGGTACTGAGATCTCCAACTATTATTGCAGAGCTATTTAATTCCTCTTTAAATGCTACCAATATTTGCTTCATGTATTTTGAAGTACTGGTGTTGGGTGTATATGTTTATGATTGTTATATGTTCTTGGCGAATTGACTCTTTTGTCATTTCACAGCATCATTCGTTATCTCGTAATAGTTTTTAATTTAAATTCTACTTTAATATTAGTATAGGCACCCCAGTTCTCTTTTGGTTGTTATTTACACTAAATACATTTTTTATTCTTTCACTTTCAATCTATTTGTGGCAGATGAGCTACTGAGTCCTTTCTGGACAATATAAAATTGGATTATTTTTCTCTTATTAATCTCTCAATCTATGATTTAATTGGGGATTTTAACCTACTTACACTTAACGTAATTACTGATAAGCAATGGATACATTAATCATTTGGTAATTTGTTCTCTGTATGTCTGAAAGCATTTTTGTCCCTTTTTTCCTCACTAATGCCTGCTTTTGTGTTTTGTAGTTTTTTTTGTGATGTAATTTAATTTTCTTCTCATTTCTTTTTGTGTATTGCATATTGTGTGTGTGTATATATGCATTATATAGTATATATTTTATTATATATAAATATACATATAAATATTATAAATATATTTTATTATAAGTAAAGCATATGTATTTATTAATCATATTATAGATATATATTTTGGAAGGGATTACATCTGTCATAAAGATTACATATAACATTCCGAAGTTATAATAATATAATTTTGAATTGATACCAACTTAAATTCAACTGAATCTAAAAATTCTTTTATACACCTCCATTGTTCTGTCCCCAGTTTATGTTATTAAAATTGTCACAAATTACCTCTTTATGTATTTTGGACTCATATAGATTTATAATAACTCTTTATGCATTTGGTTTTTTAAATGCTAGAGAAAATAACAAGTGGTATCACAAATCAAAATCACAATAATATTGTTTTTTTATATTTGCCCATTTATTTCCCTTTCTTGGTGATCTTTATAGCATTATATGGCTTTCAGTTCCCATCTAACATCCTTTTATTTCAACCTGAAGGAATATCTTCAGCATTTATTGTAGGACAGGCCTATTTTTAAGGTATGCTTCAGCTTATTTTCACCTGAGAATGTTAATTTCTCCTTTATTTTGAAGCTCAGTTTTTCTAGGTATAGTATTTTTGGCTGACAAGTTTTTCTCCCCATTCAGCACTTTATAGCTGCCTTCCCTTTCTGTCCTCCAAGGTCTTTGGAGAGAAATTGGCTAATGATTTTATTGAGCATCCCTTATATTTGAGGAGTCACTTCTCACTTGCTGTTTTCAAGACTCTGTCTTTATGTTTCAAAAGTTTGATTATACCATTTGCTGTGAATCACTTTTCATATATTTTTCTTGAAGGGTTCATTGAGCTTCTTGGATTTGTAGATCCACATATTTTATCAAATTTCAGAAATTTTCAGCCATTATTTATATAATCTCTCTTTCTTTCTCTCTCCTACTTCTTGGGCCTCCATCACACATATATTTGCCCTCTCTTGATAATATCCCACAAACGTCTTAGACTATATTCACTTTACTCCATTCTATATTCTTCTAACTCCTCAGACTCAACCTTTTCAACTATCCTATCTTCAGTTCACTGATTCTTTCCTCTGCCTACTCACACGTGTTATTGAACATCTCTAATAGTTATTATATTTTTTAGTTCCAGAATTTCTATTTTGTTCTTTTCTATAATTTCTATTTCTGTATTGATATTTTCATTTTGTTACTATATTGTCTTTCTGATTTCTTCTAGTTATTTGTCTGTGTTTTTATTCAGTTCTCTGTATATATTTAAGACAGTTTTGAATAACTTTGTCTGTAAACCTGATGTCTGTTTCCTCTGGTATGATCTGAAAATTTATTTTCTTCATCTGATGGTAATGTTTTCTTGTTATTTGTATGCCTTTATTTTGTTGTTATTGTTGAAATTTGTACATTTGAAAAAGTAGCCCTCCCCCAGTCTTTCCTGAATCTTTCTGTACCAAGGAATTCCTTCACTGATTAGCTGGGCATGATCTGAGCGTAGGGATGATACCAAGATGAAAGCTTAAGGTTTTCTCAGGTCTCTTTTGAGCAGTGTCTTATGTTGGCCTTCATGTGTTTTTCTCAATTCTCTCATGTACCTGGGTACTTTTAAATTCCTTAACTTTCCAAAGAGTTTCCTCCCATGTCTCTCAGAGTCTGAGATTGTCTATTGTATGTCTCCACCTCTAATGACTTGCCAAAAGGGTTTCTGGGTCTAGGCTCCTTACTACTTTCTTTAACAAATGCATTGCACTTTTTCATGTCTAAGATACAAATTAGATAAGACAGATATCAGCCCTGAAGGTAGCCCCCAGGCATCTCCTTTGCTCCCTCTGGTATAAGGAACGGAAGTGGGAGGTGTGCTGATATTTCCCCTAAACCTTGGTAGAGGAGGGCAAAAGGCAAGTAAATATGCTACAAACTTTCTTATCATTTGAACATGTTTCAGTCTTAATTGGACATTCATCTGGTTACTGTAGATGTTTGACTATTTTCCAGAACACTTAAAATTTATTCAGCCAATTTCTCTGTTTGGGTTTTCTTGAGGATCAAGAGAGCTTCATACTTGCATTTTGCTGGCATCATTCTTTCACTGTTATTTGTTAAAGTTTCTCAGTCATCTTTTGGTTGGTTAAATCTTATCCTCTACTAGAATCTTTAGGACTAATATCCTCCTTTCTTAAGTTTCCTGAAAAATATGCTTCAATTTTGTATTATTTTGAAAAATATACTACTGATAAAAGTTTTTTTTTTTTTTTTTTTTTTGTGGTAGTCTTTCTTTTCATCTGGGGATCCTAAAGATTTTTTAAATTTATCTTTAACCTTTGATATTAATACTAGAACTAGTTTTAGAATTAATTTTTCTGGGTCAATTTTTCTTTTACTTGAAAATTTTTCATGCGTTTTTATTTTATTTAAAAACATTTTGGGAGGAGGGGCAAGATGGCGGAGGAGTAGGGTCCCCAAATCACCTGTCCCCACCAAATTACCTAGATAACCTTCAAATCATCCTGAAAATCTACGAATTCGGCCTGAGATTTAAAGAGAGAACAGCTGGAATGCTACAGTGAGAAGACTTCACGCTTCTATCAAGGTAGGAAGACGGGAAAAAAGAAATAAAGAAACAAAAGGCCTCCAAGGGGGAGGGGCCGAGAGGAGCCGGGCTGAGGCCGGGGCGAGTGTCCCCAGGACAGGAGAGCCCCGTCCCGGAGAAGCAGGAGCTGCACCAACCTTCCCGGGCGGAAAGGGGCCCGCAGGGAGGTGGAGCAGGACCCAGGAGGGCGGGGATGCCCTCGGGCTCCCTGGGACACTAACAGGCACCTGCGCCCCGGGAGAGTGCGCCGAGCTCCCTAAGGGCTGCAGTGCGCACGGCGGGACCCGGAGCAGCTCGGAGGGGCTCGGGCGGCGGCTCCGCGGAGGGGGCTGCTGGCGGGAGCGCGGTTCCAACAGCGCAGGCCCCAACAGCGCAGGCCCCAACAGCGCAGGCCCCGGAGCACAGGGCGCCGGGACACAGCCCAGGATCCGGCCTCCCCCCGGGACAGGCAGAGGCCGGGAAGGCCCAGGACAGCGAGGACGCTCCTGCCGGGAGCTGAGCAGATCAGCGGCCCCGCCCGGAGCCTCCAGGCCCTGCAGATGGAGAGCCCCGGAGTTACTGCGGGGGCTGAATCCAGGGCTGCAGAGCTGGCCCCGCCACTGCGGTTGTTCCTTCTGGGGCCTCACGCGGTGAACAACCCCCACTGAGCCCTACACCAGGCAGGGGGCAGAGCAGCTCCCCCAAGTGCTAACACCTGAAAATCAGCACAACAGGCCCCTCCCCCAGAAGACCAGGTAGAAGGACCAGTTCCAGGGGAAGTCAAGGGACTTAAAGTATACAGAATCAGAAGATACTCCTCTGTGGATTTTGTTTTTGTTTTTGTTTTTTTTTTCTTTTTGATTTCTGATTGCTTCCCCCACCCCTTTTTTTTCCACCTTTCTTTCTTTTTATTTCTCTTTTTCTTCTTTTTTTCCTTTTTGTCTTCCTTTTTTTTTTCTTTTTCTCTTTTCTTTCCTTCTCTCTCTCTCTTTTTCTCCCTTTCCCAATAAAACTTGTTTTTGGCTACTCTGCACTGAGCAAAATGACCAGAAGGAAAACCTCACCTCAAAAGAAAGAATCAGAAACAGTCCTCTCTCCCACAGAGTTACAAAATCTGGATTACAATTCAATGTCAGAAAGCCAATTCAGAAGCACTATTATACAGCTACTGGTGGCTCTAGAAAAAAGCATAAAGGACTCAAGAGACGTCATGACTGCAGAATTTAGATCCAATCAGGCAGAAATTAAAAATCAATTGAATGAGATGTGATCCAAACTAGAGGTCCTAACGACGAGGGTTAACCAGGTGGAAGAACAAGTGAGTGACATAGAAGACAAGTTGATGGCAAAGAGGGAAACTGAGGGAAAAAGAGACAGACAATTAAAAGACTATGAAGACAGATTAAGGGAAATAAACGACAGCCTGGGGAAGAAAAACCTACTTTTAATTGAGGTTCCTGAGGGCGCCGAAAGGGCCAGAGGGCCAGAATATGTATTTGAAAATCCTAGCTGAAAACTTTCCTAATCTGGGAAGGGAAACAGGCTTCAGATCCAGGAAATAGAGAGATCCCCCCCTAAAATCAATAAAAACCGTTCAACACCTCGACATTTAATAGTGAAGCTTGAAAATTCCAAAGATAAAGAGAAGATCCTTAAAGCAGCAAGAGACAAGAAATCCTTGACTTTTATGGGGAGGAGTATTAGGGTAACAGCAGACCTCTCCACAGAGACCTGGCAGGCCAGAAAGGGCTGGAAGGATATATTCAGGGTCCTAAATGAGAAGAACATGTAACCAAGAATACTTTATCCAGCAAGGCTCTCATTCAAAGAGATAAGAGCTTCCAGAACAGGCAGGAACTGAAAGAATATGTGACCTCCAAAGAATTTTGCAAGAAATTTTAAGGGGGACTCTTAAAATTCCCCTTTAAGAAGAAGTTCAGTGGAACAATCTACAAAAACAAGGACTGAATAGATATCATGATGACACTAAACTCATATCTGTCAATAGTAACTCTGAATGTGAACGGGCTTAATGACTCCATCAAAAGGTGCAGGGTTTCAGACTGGATCAAAAAGCAGGACCCATCTATTTGCTGTCTACAAGAGACTCATTTTAGACAGAAGGACACCTACAACCTGAAAATAAAAAGTTGGAGAACCATTTACCATTCAAATGGTCCTCAAAAGAAAGCAGGGGTATCCATCCTTATATCAGATAAACTAAAATTTACCCCGAAGACTGTAGTGAGAGATGAAGAGGGACACTATCTCATACTTAAAGGATCTATCCAACAAGAGGACTTAACAATCCTCAATATATATGCCCCGAATGTGGGAGCTGCCAAATATTTAAACCAATTAATAACCAAACTGAAGAAATACTTTGATAATAATACACTTATACTTGGTGACTTCAATCTAGCTCTTTCTACCCTTGATAGATCTTCTAAGCACAACATCTCCAAAGAAAAAGAGCTTTAAATGATACACTGGACCAGATGGATTTCACAGATATCTACAGAACTTTACATTCAAACTCAACTGAATACACATTCTTCTCAAGTGCACACGGAACTTTCTCCAGAATAGACCACATACTGGGTCACAAATCGGGTCTGAACCGATACCAAAAGATTGGGATCGTCCCCTGCATATTCTCAGGCCATAATGCCTTGAAATTAGAACTAAATCACCACAAGAAGTGTGGAAGGACCTCAAACACGTGGAGGTTAAGGACCATCCTGCTAAAAGATGAAAGGGTCAACCAGGAAATTAAGGAAGAATTAAAAAGATTCATGGAAATGAATGAGAATGAAGATACAACCGTTCAAAATCTTTGGGATGCAGCAAAAGCAGTCTTGAGGGGGAAATACATTGCAATACAAGCATCCATTCAAAAACTGGAAAGAGCTCAAATACAAAAGCTAACCTTACACATAAAGGAGCTAGAGAAAAAACAGCAGATGGACCCTACGCCCAGCAGAAGAAGAGAGTTAATAAAGATTCGAGCAGAACTAAATGAAATCGAGACCAGAAGAACTGTGGAACAGATCAACAGAACCAGGAGTTGGTTCTTTGAAAGAATTAATAAGATAGATAAACCATTAGCCAGCCTTATTAAAAAGAAGAGAGAGAAGACTCAATTTAATAAAATCATGAATGAGAAAGGAGAGATCACTACCAACACCAACGAAATACAAACGATTTTAAAAACATATTATGAACAGCTCTACACCAACAAATTAGGCAATCTAGAAAAAATGGACGCATTCCTGGAAAGCCTCAAACTACCAAAACTGGAACAGGAAGAATAGAAAACCTGAACAGGCCAATAACCAGGGAGGAAATTGAAGCAGTCATCAAAAACCTCCCAAGACACAAAAGTCCAGGGCCAGATGGCTTCCCAGGGGAATTCTATCAAATGTTTAAAGAAGAGCCCATACCTATTCTACTAAAGCTGTTTGGAAAGATAGAAAGAGATGGAGTACTTCCAAATTCATTCTATGAGGCCAGCATCACCTTAATCCCGAAACCAGACAGAGATCCCACCAAAAAGGAGAATTACAGACCAATATCCCTGATGAACATGGATGCAAAAATTCTCAACAAGATACTAGCTAATAGGATCCAATAGTACATTAAGAAAATTATTCACCATGTCCAAGTAGGATTTTCCCCGGGACACAAGGCTGGTTCAACACTCATAAAACAATCATTGTGATTCATCATATGAGCAAGAGAAAAACCAAGAACCGTATGATCCTCTCATTAGATGCAGAGAAAGCATGTGACAAAATACAGCATCCATTCCTGATCAAAACTCTTCAGAATGTAGGGATAGAGTGAACATTCCTCAACATCTTAAAAGCCATCTACGAAAAGCCCACAGCAAATATCATTCTCAATAGGGAAGCACAGGATCCCTGGGTGGCCCAGCGGTTTAGCGCCTGCCTTTGGCCCAGGGCGCGATCCTGGAGACCCGGGATCGAATCCCACGACGGGCTCCCAGTGCATGGAGCCTGCTTCTCCCTCTGCTTGTGTCTCTGCCTCTCTCTCTCTCTCTGTGTGACTATCATAAATAAAAAAAAATTTTAAAAAAAGAAATAATTCAATGGGGAAGCACTGGGAGCCTTTCCCCTAAGATCAGGAACAAGACAGGAATGTCCACTCTCACCACTGGTATTCAACATAGTATTGGAAGTCCTAGCCTCAGCAATCAGACAACAAAAAGACATTAAAGGCATTCAAATTGGCAAAGAAGAAGTCAAACTCTCCCTCTTCACCGATGACATGATACTCTAGGTAGAAAACCCAAAAGCCTCCACCCCAAGATTGCTAGAACTCATACAGCAATTTGGTAGCGTGGCAGGATACAAAATCAATGCCCAGAAATCAATGGCATTTCTATACACTAACAATGAGACTGAAGAAAGAGAAATTAAGGAGTCAACCCCATTTACAATTGCACCCAAAAGCATAAGATACCTAGGAATAAACCTAACCAAAGAGGTAAAGGATCTATACCCTAAAAACTATAGAACACTTCTGAAAGAAATTGAGGAAGACACAAAGAGATGGAAAAATATTCCATGCTCATGGATTGGCAGCATTAATATTGTGAAAATGTCAATGTTACCCAGGGCAATTTACACATTTAATGCAATCCCTATCAAAATACCATGGACTTTCTTCAGAGAGTTAGAACAAATTATTTTAAGATTTGTGTGGAATCAGAAAAGACCCTGAATAGTCAGGGGAATTTTAAAAAGAAAACCATATCTGGGGGCATCACAATGCCAGATTTCAGGTTGTACTACAAAGCTGTGGTCAACAAGACAGTGTGGTACTGGCACAAAAACAGACACATAGATCAATGGAACAGAATAGAGAACCCAGAAGTGGACCCTGTACTTTATGGACAACTAATATTCGATAAAGGAGGAAAGACTATCCATTGGAAGAAAGACAGTCTCTTCAATAGATGGTGCTGGGAAAATTGGACATCCACATGCAGAAGAAGAATGAAACTAGACCACTCTCTTGCACCATACACAAAGATAAACTCCAAATGGATGAAAGATCTAAATGTGAGACAAGATTCCATCAAAGTCTTAGAGGAGAACACAGGCTACACCCTTTTTGAACTCGGCCACAGTAACTTCTTGCAAGATACATCCACGAAGGCAAAAGAAACAAAAGCAAAAATGAGCTATTGGGACTTCATCAAGATAAGAAGCTTTTGCGCAGCAAAGGATACAGTCAACAAAACTAAAAGAAAACCTACAGAATGGGAGAAGATATTTGCAAATGACATATCGGATAAAGGGCTAGTTTCCAAAATCTATAAAGAACTTATTAAACTCAACACCAAAGAAACAAACAATCCAATCATGAAATGGGCAAAAGACATGAAGAGAAATCTCACAGAGGAAGACATGGACATGGCCAACATGCACATGAGAGAATGCTCTGCATCACTTGCCATCAGGGAAATACAAATCAAAACCACAATGAGATCCCACCTCACACCAGTGAGAATGGGGAAAATTAACAAGGCAGGAAACCACAAATGTTGGAGAGGATGCGGAGAAAGGGGAACCCTCTTGCACTGTTGGTGGGAATGTGAACTGGTGCAGCCACTCTGGAAAACTGTGTGGAGGTTCCTCAAAGAATTAAAAATAGACCTGCCCTACGACCCAGCAATTGCACTGCTGGGGATTTACCCCAAAGATACAGGTGCAATGAAATGCTGGGACACCTGCACCCCGATGTTTCTAGCAGCAGTGTCCACAATAGCCAAACTGTGGAAGGAGCCTTGGTGTCCATCGAAAGATGATGGATAAAGAAGATGTGGTCTATGTAGACAATGGAATATTACTCAGCAATTAGAAACGACAAATACCCACCATTTGCTTCGACGTGGATGGAACTGGAGGGTATTATGCTGAGTGAAGTAAGTCAATCGGAGAAGGACAAACAGTGTATGTTCTCATTCATTTGGGGAATATAAATAATAGTGAAAGGGAATATAAGGGAAGGGAGAAGAAATGTGTGGGAAATATCAGAAAGGGAAACAGAACATAAAGACTCCTAACTCTGGGAAATGAACTAGGGGTGGTGGAAGGGGAGGAGGGCGGGGGGTGGGGGTGAATGGGTGTCGGGTACTGAGGGGGGCACTGGACAGTATGAGCACTGGGTGTTATTCTGTATGTCGGTAAATTGAACACCAATAAAAAATTAATTTATTAAAAAATAAAAATAAAAACATTTTATTTATTTTTTCATTGAAAACACAGAGAGAGAAGCAGAGACATAGGCAGAGGGAGAAGCAGGCTCTCCACAGGGAACCCAATGTGGGACTTGATGCCAGGACTTGGGATTATGCCCTGAGCCAAAGGCAGATAGATGCTCAACCACTGAGCCCACCCGGACATCCCATGAATTTTGCTTTTAAATATGATTACTGGTTCACTATTTTGATTTTCTTTTTTTTTAATTTTCTTCATTCTTCTTGATTTTCAAGATTTTGAATCAGTAATATGGAATGTTCAATCTTTTTTTCTGGCATTTCTACTACTTGTTTCTGATCCTTTTTACTTAAAAGAAAAACCTTTAAAAATTCTATTTTTTTTGTTTTATTCAATATTCTTTACAAAATTTATTATCTTTATTCTATTATCTTTATTCTTTATTTTTTTAAAATGTCCTTTCTGATTTCAGTGAACCTTTGTGCAATTTCTTTATTATTTTTGCATTTCTGCCTTTGTATTTGCATTTTTCAGAGGGTATAGTTCTCCTGGGTAGCCACTTTACTTCCCACATACTTTCAAGTCCCTTTTCCACATTTAGATTTTGATCTACCAGGTCCCAATCTTTGTTTAGTCATTTTCTTTCCTTTTTGATTTAATTTATTTTTATGGGACTAATTTTCTGTTACTAAACTTACTTATTCTTTCTAGAATCTGATTTCTTGTATCCCCGTATGTAGACAATCATATCACCCAGAAATAGAGAATGTCTTCTTTATTCTTTTCCAATATGCATAGTTTAATTTCTGTTTCTTGCCATATTGATCTGGCTAGAATCTCTACCAACTATGATGTTTAGATGAGAGTGATAAGAGCACACATCTATGTCTCATCCAGTTTTGCAGGAAAAGCATTCAGTCTTCATTAATTGTGATGTTAACTGTAGTTTTTTTGTTTGTAGATGCCCTTTATCAGGTTAAAGACTTTCACTTATATTTCTAGTTTGTTGATAGTTTTCAACAAGAATAGAAGTATGGATATTGAATTTTTATTGAATATGTTTTATGTCTTTATTGTAGTGATCACATTATTTTTCTTTTTTAGGTCATGATATGGTAATTTATATTCATCACTTTTTTTTTTTTAATCTTGGACCAGTTTTGCATTCCTGGAATAAACTTGATTTAATTACACTATATTATCTTTTGCATATGTTGCTGTATTTACTTGCTAATATATTTTGAGAAATTTTTTCTATGTTCTTGGAAATATTGACCTGTACTTTTCTTTTAGAATTTTTATCTGATTTTTTGTATCATGATAATGTTGATTTTATAAAGCGAGATTTTTCTACCTCTTTTATATTCTGGTAGTGGTTTGTAAACTGATGTTATTGCTTCAGATGTTTAGTAGAATTCCCATTGAAACCAGCTAGGCTTGGATTTTTCTCTGTTGAAAAATTTTAAATTACAAATTCAATTTATTCAGTAGACATAGGACAATTTAGATTATCTATTTATTCTGTAATAATTTTTGCCATTGGCATTTCTCAAGGAAATTGCCTATTTCTTATAATTTGTTGAATTTATAGGCTTGAACTTGATCACAATATTGTCTATTTTTTAATGTCTCTAAGTCTTTAGTCATTGCCTTCTTTCATCTTAATCTTGGTAATTTTTGCCTTCTCATACATACATGTATATGTTTTACTTGCCAGTCTGGCAAGGGGTTGATCAATTTCATTATTTTATCAAAGTACAAACTTAGCTATTAATTTTTTCTATTTTTCAGCTTTCAATAGAATTCATTTCTGATATTATCTTTATTGTTTATTTCCTTTTAATTGCTTTGAGTTTATTTTGTTCATTTAAAGAATTTTAATGTGGAGCTTTAGATAACTAATTTGAGACATAAATAAATAAACTAATTTGAGACTTTTTGAATATAAGAATATAATAAATTCTTCTCTAAGTACTGTTTTAATGACACTCATAAATAATATGATGCATTTTCATTTTTATCCAAAATATTTTTTATTTCTTGATTATTTCCTCCTTGATTCATATTCTGTTTAGCAGTGTGTTGTTTAATATCCAAATCCTGGGGGGTAGGGTATAATTTGTTTATATTTCTGTTACTGATATATAATTAATTTATGATCATAGAACACAATTTGTATGATTTCTATTACTTCAGACATCTTAAAATATGTCTGTCACCTGGATTTTGTTTTTAGTTTATGTTCTATGTGCAATTGAAAACAGTTCTACAATCATTTGTAGAGTGTTTTATCAATGTCAAATTGATTGAGATTGTTATTTAGTTATTCTAAATCCTATTGTTTCCTGTCTACTGAAAGAGGAATGCTGATATCTTCAAATATTATTATTATTTTAAAGATTTTATTTATTTTTTCATGAGAGACACAGAGAGAGGCAGAGACGTAGGCAGAGGGAGAAGAAGGCTCCCTGTAGGGAGCCCAATTTGGGCTCAATCTCAGGACCTGAGATCATGACCTGAGTCAAAGGCCAACGCCCAACTACCCAGGTGCCCTTCAAATAGTATTCTATCAGTTTTCACTTCATGTATTTGACGTTTTGCTACAAAGTTAATATTTTCTGTTAATTTAGGAGTATTAATGATCTCAATGAATTTACTGAGGTTTTTTGTTTGTTTTTGTTTTTAAAGATTTTATTTATTTATTTGAGAGACAGAGAGAGAGAGAGAGAGAACCGGGGAAGGGGCAGAGGGAAGAGAGAGAAGCAGACTCCTCGCTGAGCAGGAAACCTGACCTGAGGCTCGATCTCAAGACCTTAGCATCATAACCTGAGCCACCTAGGCCCCCTTTATAATTATTTAATGTCTAATTGTATCCCTTATATTTTGTGTTCTATTTTTCTTATTAATATGTCTTCTCCAGCATATGTTAGTATTGTACATATTTTTCTATCCTATTTATTCATTATTTATATTTTTTATTTATTTTAACCAATATTTGTTTTCAATGTGGGTTTCTAATAGTGTGTAATTGGGCCTTTCAAAAAGTCCAATATGATGATCTCTGGCATTTTGATTGACATATTTAGTTCATTTAGAATTAAGATATCTATCTTAACCGCTGTTAAGATAGATTTGAACCGCTGTATCACATCTGGTTAATGTTTGTCCCTGCACTTTTTTCTCTGTTCCCTCATTCTTGTCTTCTTGTGAGTTATTCTAGCACTTTTTAGTATTCTATTTTAACTTAATTATTGTATTTTGGCAATATATCTTTACATTCTATTTGTTTACATTTGCTCTAGGAATTAAAAAAGTTCATACCTAAACTTTCTTATTCCACTTAGAATGAATATTCCACCATTTCAAGTAAAATGTAGACATCTTAAATTCATACGTGCATTATTACTTTCCTTTTCTTATGTCATAGTTTTCGGGTGTATTATTTCACATATCTGAGAACCACACACTGTTAAAATTATTATATTCAATAGTCATTCATATTTTTAAGTTTAAATATTAAACAGAAAATATTTCACATTTACCTACACATTTATTATTTTTGTTGCTTCTATTAATTTCTGATGTTCCTAGTTTTCCCTATGCTATTGTTTTCCTTTATTTCCTTTATTTATTGTTTCCTATTGTGTTCCTTTCAGAACAGCTTTCTTTGTCATATTTTTAGAATAGATTTCTTAGTGATGAAGTCTCCTAGTTTTCCTTTATTTTATCTGCATTCTTAAAAGATTTTTTTCATGGAGTATAAAATTATGAAGTGATGTTTTTCATTTCAGTGATTTCTTTATTGTTTATATTCTACATGAATTTATTTTTATTTATTTTAATTATTTATTATCTTATTCTACATGAATTTATTGTTTTTATTCGGCATGAAGACAGACAAATAGATCAGTGGAATAAAATTTTGAAACCAGAAATAAACTCATGATCAATTGATTTTTTTTCAAAAGATGCCAAGGCAATTCAATGGGGGAAAGGAATAGTCTTTTCAAGAGTCAGTGCTGGCACATCAGATATCCACATGCAAAAAGATGTCTTGGGATCTTTCCCTCACCCCACACAAAATTTGAACTCAAAATGTGTCATAGACCTAAAGGCAAGAGCTAAAACTATAAAACCTCCAGTAAGTAAAAATTGGAGAAAAATATTTGAAACTTTGAATTATGCAAGGACTTCTGAGATAGCAAGCCAAAAGCTTGTGATAAAATAAACTGCTAAATTGGACTTCATCAAAATAAAAACCGCTATGTTTCAAAACACACTGATAAGAAAGTGAAAGAACAATACACAGACTACAAGAAAATTTGTTCAAATGATTTATCTGATAAAAGATATGTATCCAAATATGTAAGATTTCTTAAAAGTAAAAAATAGGATGACAAACATTCCAATTGAAAAATGACAAAATAGAGATGCCTAGGTGGCTTAGTTGTTTAAGCATCTGCCTTCAGCTTAGGTCATGTTCCCAGCATCCTGGGATAGAGCCCCATGGGGAAATCCTTGCTCAGTGGGGAGTCTGCTTCTCCTTCTCCCTCTGACCCTGCCCCCCGCATGTGCACTCTCTCTCTAGCTTGCTGTCTTTCTCAAATAAAATCTTTTTTTTAAATAAAAAAATTTTAAAGGCAAAATAATAGATATTTCAGCAAAGGAAGGAATACAAAATGGTTATAAACCACATGATAAAATATTCAACATAATAAGGATTATAGATAATAACAAATGGTGTCATGCATTGCTGCCCAAATGTAAAATGGTATTTTGGTAAACAGTTTGATGATTTTATTAAATGTTAAACATAAATTTATCTTATGATTTAGAATTCCCATTCCTAAGTGTATAGCCAAGAGAAATAAAATACATTTTCACTCAAAGATGTGTATGTGAATATTCCTAGTAGAATTGCTCATAAGGCTTCAAAAGTGGAAACTGGTGCAGTCACTCTGGAAAACAGTATGGAATTTCCTCAAAAAGTTAAAAATAGAACTACCCTATGATCCAGCAATTGCCTGCCGGGTATTTACCCAAAGGATAGAAAAATATTGGTTCAGAGGAGCACATGCATCCTGATGTTTATAGCAGCATTATTTACAATAGCCAAATTATGGAAAGAGCCCATATATCCATTGATTGTTGAATGGATAAAGAAATTGTGGTGTGCATCAGGCTCCCTGAAAGTGGCCTGCTTCTCCCTCTGTGTCTCTGCGCCTCTCTCTCTCTCTGTGTCTCTCATGAATAAATAAAATCTTTTAAAAAAAGAAATTGTGGTGTGCATTTTATATATATATAAAATATATAATATAATATATGTAATGGAATATATATGTATGATATATAAATATATATAATGGAATATTATTTAGCCATAAGAATGTTGCCATTTTGCAACAACATGGATGGAGCTGGAGTGTACTATGCTAAGCGAAATAAGTCAGTCAGAGAAAGATAAATACCATATGATTTCACTCATATATGGAATTTAAAAGAATGAAATAGGTGAAAAAAGAGAGAGACAAACCATAAAATAGACTCTTAAATAAACAGAACAAATTTATGTCAAATAGTAAAGCAGTAAAATAGTTTTAAATTTAATTAAATTTCTTGTGACTGAACCCTTCAAAATAATTTCCTAAAGTCTTCTTTAGGCATGATATCATTGTCATAATCATCACCATTGCCATTACCATCATTATCATAATCATTACCATTGTCATTGTCACCACCATCCCCAGCATTCCCACTGACATTCATTAAGCGCTTTCTCTGCACTAAGCACTGTGATACATGCTCCATAAGCAGCATCACATTTGGTTACCAGAAGTACTTCGGAAGTTATGATGCTTAGGCAGAAGAATAAACTGAGATTAGAGCAAGGCTACATTACTTGCTGAGTTTCCCACAGTCCTTATTTCAGAGTGGAATTTTATTCAAAGTGAGTATTCTATTACTAGGAAAATATATTTTCAGTAAAAGAGAAAAAAAAAAAAGCATTAGGGTAAAGCAACAGTCTCCCTGTAACTATGTAGTGCTATGCAATACTATGAAATACACAGCAATATTATGTGAAGAGTTTGGCAGACCTTCAAAAAGTTAAAGAATAGTATAAGACATACCTTTTTTTTCTTATTTCAGCCACTTTATTTAACAATCTAATTAGCAATTTAACATTATGGTTCATTTTCCTATTAGGATAGGACATTTAGAGTGCTTTGAAAATGGTCAGCCAAAAAAAAAAAAAAAAAAAAAGAAAAGAAAAAGAAAATGGTCAGCCAAAATCTTCAACTATTAAATTATATACACAGGCCTTATTCATTATTTTATGTTCTGCTGTATTTATAGTATTTACTTAAAATGGATCAAAGACCAAAATTTGAGAGCATAAAACAATAAAACTCTTTTTAAAAAAATAGAGGTACAGTGGAGAACCTGGGTGGCTCAGTCAGTTAAGCATCTGACTCTTGATTTCGGCTCAGGTCATGATCTCAAGGCTGTGGGATCTAGCCCCTAATCAGGCTCCTCACGCAGTGGAGAATCTGCATGAGGAACCTCTATTTCTGCTCCTCCCCCACTCATGTGTGCACATGCACGTGTGCACGCACACACACAAACTCTCTCTCTCAAATAAAATAAATCTTAAAAAAATAATAAATAAAACTGAATTCATAAAAGTCAAAATTATGGATCAAAACAGAAGCAGTGAAGAGATAATGTGCATAATGAGAGAAAATATTTGCAAATTATGTTTTAAGGGCCCAATATCAAGAATATATAAAGAAGCTTTACAACTTCATGACAAAAAGAAAAACAATCCTTTTAGAAAATGGATAAAGAAGATGTGGTATACAATGGAATATTACTCAGCCATTAAAAAAGACAAATACCCACCATTTGCTTCGACGTGGATGGAACTGGAGGGTATTATGCTGAGTGAAATAAGTCAGCCGGAGAAGGACAAACATATATGGTCTCGTTCATTTGTGGAATATAAAAATTAGTGAAAGGGAATAAAGGGAAAGGAAAGAAAATGAGTGAAAATATCAGTGAAGGTGACAAAACATGAGAGACACCTAACTTGGGAAATGAACAAGGGGTAGTGGAAGAGGAGGTGGTCGGGCGGTTGGGGTGACTGGGTGATGGGCACTGAGGGGGCACTAGGTGGGATGAGCACTGGATGTTATGCTATATGTTGGCAAATTGAACTCCAATTAAAAAAATAAAAATAAAATAAAATAAAAAGAAAATGAGCAGAAGACCTGAATAGACATTTATTCAAGGATATACAAATGGTCAAGAAGGAAATGAAAATATGCTCAACTTCTTTTGTCATTAGGGAGGTGCACATCAAGATTACAATGAGATACCACTTTATAGGTACCAGTAAGGCCATAATTTAAAAATTGGAAAATAACAAGTATTGGTGAGTAAAGGAGAAATTGGAACTCTAATACATTGCTGTTTGTAATGTAAAATAGTGCTACCACAGTGGAAAATAATTTGGCATACTGTGTAAAAGTTAAACATAGTATATTGTATGATCCAGTAATTCCATTCATGGGTCTATACCCCCTAAATTGAAAACAGGTATTTGAACAAATACCTGTGCAAAGATATTCATAGCAGCACTACTCACAAAAGTCAAAAGCTAGAAAAATCCCAAAGGTCAATGAATAAACAAAATGTGTCACACCCATACAATGAAGTCTTTCTTATTCAATCGTAAAAAGGAATAAAGTACTGATATGTACTACAATATGAATACAAGCCTCAAAAATTTTATGTAAGTGAAAGAAGGCAGACACAAAATGTCACATATTTGTTAATCCCATGGATATGAGATCCTACCAGAAAAGGGAAATTCACAGAAATAGAAAGCAGATAGTGATTGCCAGAGACTAGGAGTGGTAGGAGAATGAGAAGTGACTTCTTAAAGAGTATGGAGTTTACCTGGGGTGATGAAATTTTTTTTGGAACTAAATGGAAGTAATAATTATAAAATATTTTAAATGTACTAAATGCCACTGAACTGTCAAAATGGTTAATTTAATTTAATGTTATTTAATGTTTGAATTTTATCTCAATAAAATTAAGAAATCAAATCAATAGAAGTGACCTGCAAATGAAATAACAGAAGGTCACAATTCATTTACTAATAGACAAAGTCCTTGGTTCAACACAATGCCAAGATGCCTAGTGCTACTGTCATCAGTCAAGAGCTAACATTGCTTAAACTGCATGATTTGTACTTATGTGAAGATGAAATGCCTACCTGTCTTTTGCTTAGTTTCTTCCCTCCTTGCTCCTGAAAAAGAAAAATAGACAAAAATTTGGAGAGTTTAGAAAAAACAAAACAGGAAAAATCTGTTACATATTAAATTGAAACAAATTGCAAGTGTAGCAATAGAGTTGGTAATAGATTGGTATACTGGGAGGAAAATTTTATTTGCTATAATGTGAAGCTACTGAACCCCGTTTCTTTTTATTGTCTTATTCTTTTTATTTTCTTTTTATTGAGTTTGCTGCAATGATACACTTTCTAAGTGATTTAAGATTTGAAACTCACCATTTTTTATTTTCTCTGTAAATCATATGAAAAATATTGATAAAATAAGTGAAGTGATTCATAAATAAAGATATATAGACGATCAAATATTAGTTCTTTTAGGAGCAAATTCTGCTTTTACAAAATTCTAAAGTACCAAGAACATTGCTTTTATCCAGGACAGGTTTTCCTTCAATAATATATTTTCTATTTTGGTGGAGATAAATTTCCCTTTGACTTCCTCCCTTTTCTCTAAATAAATGCATTAAATAATTAATTTTTTAAAATAACTGATACAACATAAAAATAAATTAAAAGAGGGTAAGACTTATCAGGTCATTAATTAATTAAATCTTTTGTTTATGGATGAAGAGAAAACTCCTTATTTCACATTTTCAAAACAAAATAGAAATTTTTAATTTTCAGGATTCACAATCTCTTTATCTTATTTCTGTTCATATGTTTTTCCCTTCTCATTTGCTCCTTCTGTTATTTCCTGTATGCTTGTAGAAGTTTCTTTAGCATTTCTCATGGGACAAATGTGGTAACTAATTTCTTCTTTTCTTGACTTTTCTTTCTTCCATGCATTAAAGTTTTTATTTTGTCTTTTTTGCTGAAGACTATTTTCACTGAATATATAGACTACTAAGTTGACAGTCTTTTCTTTCAGTATTTTAATGATTTCACTTTATTGTATTCTTGTTCCTATGATTTCTGGTGTGAAATCACCTGGTTTTGAAAATTTCTTCTTTGTTGTTTTACGTTAGATACCTCCAAGAGTTATTTATCTTCAGTTTTCAAAAATTATGATTGTAATATTTCTAGGCTTGTTGCTTGTGTTGTTAATTTTAGTTACTTGATGGGTGTGAGGTGATATCTCATTGTAATTTTGACTTGCATTTCCCTGATAATGAGTGATATTGAGCATCTTTTCATGCGTCTTCTGGCCATCTGTATATCTTCTTTGGGGAAATGTCCATTTATGTCTTCTCATCTTTTAATCAGGTTGTTTATTAGGTGTTTCTCTTATACTATCTAGCTCCATCCATGTTGTTGCAAATGGCAAGATTTCATTCTTTTTATGGCTGAATAATATTCTATTTTGTACATATCCTATTTCTTCTTTATCCATTAATCTATCGATAGAGACTTGGGATGCTTCCATAATTTGGCTATTGTAGATAAGGCTGGAAGAGATGTGGGGATGCCTTATATCCTTTGTATAGAGAACTTTATATATTTTGGACACTAACCCTTTATCAGATATATCATTTGCAAATATCATCTCTTATCTGCCACGTCTCTTAGGTTGTCTTTTAGTTTTGTTGACTGTTTCCTGTGTTAGAACTTTTCATATTATCTCACATCTCCCAGGCTTTTGTTCATTATGTCTATGTTTTCCTATCTGTTCTTCAGCGAGGAAAATTCTGTGGATTTATGTTCCATCTTCTGGTCTTTTTGCTTATCATTTGCATTTTCCTATTGTGCTAATGCAGTAATATTTAAATTTCAGATGTTATATTTTTCAATTCTAAAATTTTGATTTAACTATTTTTTCTAGTTTCTTTTTTTTTAAGATTTTATTTATTTATTCATGAGAAAGAGAGAGAGGCACAGACACAGGCAGAGGGAGAAGCAGGCTTCATGCAGGGAGCCTGTGTGGGACTTGATCCCGGGTCTCCAGGATCACGCCCTGGACTGAAGGCGGCGCTAAACCGCTGAGCCACTGGGCTGCCCTTATTTTTTTCTAGTTTCTATTTATCTGCTGTGAATTTTCATTCTTTTCATTTCTTTTTTTTTTTCATTCTTTTCATTTCTAATCTCTTTTATTGCACTTGATGTAGCCCAGCAACCATAGTCTCCCTCCCTTCTTTAAACATTTTTATATAAAGCTCTGTATATTCTTTACCCAGATCCCCCTAATGATAGAAAATATCTTGTATAACTGTAGTAAGATATCAAAGCCAAGAAATTGACATGGGTATAATACTGTTAACTATGCAACATACCTCATTTGAGTTTCATCATTTTTGCATGTGTGTGATATGCATGTGTGTGTTTATGCAATTTCTCCCATCTGTGTATATCCAGGTTTCCCTGGAGGAACAGCCTTAGAGTTCTGGTATTTTATGGAGCCAACTGAGTATACTTCTCAGGTATTAAATGCTTGGCATTTAGAAGTCAAGCTACAGGGATGCCTGGGTGGCTCAGTGGTTGAGCATCTGCCTTTCGCTCAGGTCCTGATCCTGGGGTCCTGGGATTGAGTTCCGCATCATGTTCTCCACAAGGAGCCTGCTTCTCCCTCTGCCAAGTCTCTCTTTCTCTGTGTCTCTCATGAATAAATAAATAAAATCTTTTTAAAAATTCTTTAATTCAAAGAATTGATTTCCTTGCATGCTTTAATATATTTATAATAATTTAATTAAAAAATCTTTGCCTAATAAGTCCAACATTTAACACCCCAAGTCCCCCAGGCACAGTGTCTGCCTTTTTTTCATGTATTGGCCATACTTTCCTGTGTATTTGTGTGTCTCCAAATTTTTGGATAAAAACTAGTACTGTGTCAACTCTAGAAATCCAATTCCTCTCCTTCCCCCAAGGCATGTTATTGTTGTTGCTGCTCTTTATGTGGTTAGTGATTTGCCTGATTCTTGACTTCCCTGTAGTGTGTAGCCACTGTAGTCTCTGATTACTTAGCTTATTGGTCAGCTAATGATTAATCAGAGATTTTGTTATTGCCTTGAGGTAAAACATTTCCAACTTTTGCTAAGGGGTTCTCTGTATGTGTTAGGATATGCCTGTCTGCTTAGAAAGTTTACAACTTTGCTTTAGTCTCCATTTTCTGCTTCCAACTTCAATCAGCCAGAGGTGAGAGATTGGAATGCTCTTAGGCTCCCTGGGCATTCAACATAGCCCTGCACGTGCGAGCAGTTTTCTAGATTTCTAAGTCAGAATTTCTCAAAGTCCCCTTTGTACATCTCATTGCCCAGATCTTCCTTTAAAAGCTTTGTTCCGATTCCTATTTGCCTGACTGATATCATATTTCTAGGTAGATGTAAAAATGTGCAGTTGATTATTTTTGACAAATTCCCTGATAGAATTTTTCCCATTAAGGAAGTTCTAAGCCTGATCAAATAATGGCAACATCTTGTGAATGGTGATTTTCCAGGGAGCTGTGAGACAGGTCAATATGGCAATACTTTGCTTGTTTCACAGCTACCATTGTTGCCAGGCTGCTGTTTTAAAGGCTATCATAAATAAATAAATAAATAAATAAATAAATAAATAAATAAATAAAATAAAGGCTATCACAGGGCAGTCCTGGTGACCCAGTGGCTTAGCGCCACCTTTGGCCAGGGATGTGATCCTGGAGACCCAAGATCAAGTCTCACATCGGGCTCCCTGCTTGAAGGCTGCTTCTCCCTCTGCCTGTGTCTCTGCCTCTCTCTCTCTCTCTCTCTCTCTGTGTGTGTCATGAATAAATAAATAAAATCTTTAAAAAAAAAAGGCTATCACAGAGTTGGAGAGAGAGGGACAGGAGTAGGCCATGTTACAATGCACAAACTTGTACTGTTCTTATGCAGTTTAGCAGTTCTTCCCAAAGAAATAAGCCGTGAATTGTTGCACAACATTGTTTAATTTCTAGAGTTGATTGATTTTGACAATAAGCCCAGTATTTTCCTTGCCTTTTTTTTGGTATATTTTTTATTTACTTTTTTGGAGAAGTGTATTTATGCAGATTCTTACTCTGCCAATCAGGAAGTTCTACCCTTAAAGGTAAATTTGTACAATGTTATTTTGATGTTTCTCTGACATTTCCAGTAACTGGTATATGCTATACAAGAAACTGAAAGTAGCTTCAGTATTTGTTTATAACTCAAAATGTTTTTTTAATGTACTGTAAAGTTGGATCTTTGATTACACAGTAAATTAACTCAAAAATGGTCTTCTTCGGGGATCCCTGGGTGGCTCAGTGGTTTAGTGCCTGCTTTCGACCCAGGGCATGATCCTGGAGTCCCGGGATCGAATCCCATGTCAGGCTCCCTGCATGAAGGCTGCTTCTTCCTCTGCCTGTGTCTCTGCCTCTCTCTCTGTGTCTCTCATGAATAAATAAATAAAATCTTTTTTAAAAATGGCCTTCTTCATTAATACTAGTTCATCCAAAGCTATGTATAAACATGTTATTTTATAAATTGAATGTGACAACCTTTAACTTTAACTAATATTTGCAAGCCTGTGAATCTTCCTGTGCATTGTTTTAGTGGTTTTTCAAAACCCTAACTCTAAACCGTTTGAAGAATTCTTTCACATATGAATCATTACAATGTCCATTTGTACACTTTTATTTTAAAATTATTTACTGGCAAAGTATACTGACTAAACTCTGGCAGTTCCTCTCCCAGTACTTGGAACAGAGAGTTAATATTTGTGCACATGCCTTAGGAATAGGCGTTGGGGACATATGGGCAAGTTGGCTTCCCATGGCAGGCCCTTTCCCTGCACACATGAAAACCTCCTCTTCCCCACAACTTTAGCCACTAATGCCACTTCTGATGCTGCTGCCAATGCCACTGTCACATATCTGGGCCCAGTTCAAAGCCCAAGTCACTTCCCTGGCCCCATGGTGTTCTGTTCTGCCACAGGTATTTGGGAATGCACTGGGCCAATCACTGTTGGTGCACTGATAGTGTTACCTGGAAGCCTGAGCCCACTGTGTGTGGACTGCTGCTGGAACACAAATGCTTGCATGTACTGTGAATCAATTCACTGCTTTCTCTGTTCATATGCATGGTCTATTGTCTTACTGGACTTCATTTATAAAACAGATATTCAAAGATAAACTTACAGAAAATTCAATATAATGAAAGAATATTATATCAAGGATATTCTCAGCACTGAGCCCTGAACAGCTACATAAATTGCATACCTATGAAGCCAGTCCTGCACACATCCTTTTCATGAAAAATGTCATTGCAGGATTTTAGTGGTTACATATGCAGTATATGTGTAGCACTATGAGGACTAACATAAGAACACATGGATATAACTAGCTTCGTGTCACATCTGGGGCTGACCATGCAGAATCTTTGCAATTCCATAGGTCTGAATATTCCCATTAGAGTTATAATGACTTATTGGGGCAAGAGTCACACAAAGAAAAACCAGTCTATCTCTTTTAACACCTATGAGATTAAAACAGCAGCTTTCCTATTGTCTGTTCTAAAAATAGTCTCCGGTAAAATATTTGCAATTAGTCCTTATACAGATTTTGTATCTGAAATTCTTAAATTAGATTGCATGACTATATATTTTGTACCAGATTCTAATAGTATAGTGAGTGTTTCAATGTATGATTAGGAATGTTAAAAGATATTTGTTCAAACTTTGCTTCTGTTTTGTACCAATACCCATTTTTATTGTTGTGTTGACAATGTTATATTCATTTAAATTTTTTTATTTTGTCTTGCTTTTATTTAATAGTATTTTTTTAATTCAGTGTTTTTGTTTTCAGAATAAAATATATTTTGTAGGATTTCATTCAATAATAATAATTTATTCCTATTGCCTTCTATGAATAGTGACAAAATCCCACTTTATTTATTTGGATGTTTCTACATGTTCAGGATTTTTGAATTTGTAGGTACTGTATAATATGTTATTCTAATGAGGTATTTTTTTTTTTTGCACAAAACAATGTTAAAAATTGTGAAAAAAAGTAGTAAAAATTCCTTAACATTTCCCCATAAATTTTGCTTGAAAATTAAGAATTTCTTATACTTTCACATTGTTTATGATAAAATATATTCTATTTTAATCCTCTATCTAACTTAGTATCTATTCTCTAATATAAGAAACTATTCTCTAATTAGAAAAATAACTCCTTCATGTGACCATTAAGATTTTGATTAAATGCTATCAGTGGATTGAACTCATGACTTCTTTGGAAAAATACTCAATAAAAAGAAAGATCTCATTATTAAAATTCTTTTTTATATAGAGTCAAATATGGCACCTTACAACTTCAACCATTTATTTCTAATCCTAACAGTTGAAATAATGGAAGAGAGAGAAAATCTTCTTTTAATGACAAGTTATCAAAATAATAAAATATTTTACATGTAACTCAAATACTGTGGATTTCTCTGTTAAATATTATTTATACTGTTAATTTTAAAGACATGTTTTCAGAACCTTTATAATTCTGGGAATAATATACTTGATGAATTGTAGTTTGTCAAAATCTCTCTTAAATATGTTGCTTAGAAGTAAATATAAAAAGTGAAAAGTGGTCAGCCCTGGTGGCCCAGTGGTTTAGCAGGGCCTTCAGCCCGGGGTGTGATCCTGGAGACCCGGGATCGAGTCCCACATCAGGTTCCCTGCATGGAAGCTTGCTTCTTCCTCTGACTGTGTCTCTGCCTCTCTTTCTCTCTCTCTCTCTCTGTCTGTCATGAATAAATAAATAAAATCTTTTTTAAAAAGTGAAAAGTAACCAAAAGAGACTATTACATTTCTAACCTCCAATTCTGTTTTTATAATGAGGTTAGAGCTTGCTTATCTCTGTTATAATCATCATTCAGAAACCATGTCAAAATTAGAGTAGTAAACGCTTAAGATATCATGATTTTACATATTTACTAACTTACCACTATCACGATATTCCTTTATGAACAGAGAAATAATAATGATGAAGGTCTCTAGGAGTAAGAGGCAATTGAAGTTTGTATCTACTCCAGGGTGGAACTCTGAAAAATGAATGCCAAAGAATTTTCTTATTAACATCCAGACCATCTTATTGCTGTTTCTACCATACAAGTTTTATTCTATACTTCCATTAACCTATAGGTCTGTGACCAAGTTTCAATTTTCAGAGATAAAGCTAAGAGATCTCATTACTCCTAAACACCACAGCAGGAGATGACAGCAGCCACTCAGAAGACAGCATGGGATTGAATATCTCAGGGTAGGCCAAAGGTTAGGGAAATTCTCATTCCATGAGTTTTGAAAAATTCTTGAGTGTGAACACCTCACAGTAAATGAGGGAATATCTGTCAAGTTTCAGGGCTCTTCTCATCACTTTACTATACTCTATGGAGCCAAAAATGATATAGCCAGACTTTGGTCCAGAAACCAAATCAGGTCTAATATATATTTTTGGAAGATTTGTGATTTCAGGATAGATTTCAGTTTTTAAAATCAGACATGTGAAAAAAAATGCTCCACATCACTTGTCATCAGGGAAATACAAATCAAAACCACGATGTGATACCACCTTACACCAGTCAGAATGGCTAAAATTAACAAGACAGGAAACAATAAGTGTTGGCAAGGATGTGGATGAAGGGGAACCCTCTTACACTGTTGGTGGGAATGCAGCTGGTACAGCCTACTCTGGAAAACTGTATATAGTTTCCTCAAGAAGTTAAAAATAAAGATACCCTTCAAGTCAGCAATTTCACTACTGAGTATTTACCTCAAAGATACAGATCTAGTGAAATGAAGGAGTACCTACACCCCAATGTTTGTAATAGCAATGTCCACAATAGCCAAACTATGGAAGGAACTGAGATGTCCTTCAACAGATCAATGGATAAAGAAGATATGGTATATTTATATAAAGGAATATTACTTGGCCAGCAGAAAGGATGAATACCTACCATTTATATCGACATGAATGGAAATGGAGGGTATTATGCTAAGTGAAATAAGCCAATAACAGAAAGACAATTATCATATGGTGTCACTCATATGTGAAATACAAGAAATAATGCAAGGAACCACAAAGAAAGAAGGGGAAAGTGAAGGGGAAAAATCATAGAGGAAGCCAAACCATGAGAGACTTTTAACTCTGGGAAGCAAACTGAGAGTTACTGAAGGGGAGGGTTGTTGAAGGGTGGATGGGGTAACTGGGTGACAGGCCTTAAGGAGGGCACATGACATGATTACTAAGTGTTATATGCAAATGATGAATTATTGAAAATTACCTCTGAAACTAAGGATGTACTATATGTTGGCAAGTTGAATTTAAAGAAAAAATAAATAAAAAACAAGGTAAAGTCATTGAAAAAAAGAAAAAAGTGATGCAAAAATAATATGAAATTCAAATGTCAGTGTCCACAGAACTCAACTATGTTCAACCATGGTGTATGGCTTATAGCTGCTTTTCACTACAATAACAAAGATGAGGAGTTGTAATCAAGACTGTTTGTAGTGCAGTGATGGAGTTATAACATCATTTGAGTCACTTGACTATAACAATACAACTACATTTTATGTCTTTGTTTTATTACCAGGGAATACCAGTCATGCCAAAACAAGAAAAGAAGGCAAAAGTAGACTTTGAAAAAAAATCTTAAATTATATTGGAGTGGATTATTTTCTTATTTAATTACATGTATTCATTATGCAATGACACCATAGCAAGAAAACAACAGAGTGAGAAAATGGTGGCAGACTAGCAGGACCCCAGGATTGCTTCCACTTATGAATGCAACTTGGTAACTATCAAATAATCTTAAATACCCCAGAAACTGGCCTGAAGACAAGAAAAAATTCCACAACTAAAGGTAGATAAGATACCACATTGAAGAAGTTAGGAAGTGCATAGACATAATTTAAGGAAGAAATGATTCCTGGTTTCTATGCAGGGGAGGAAGCTCTGTTTATGAAGAAGAATAAGAGAGTGACAGAGAGAGAAAGAGAGACAGTGAGGGAGAGAGAGAGAGAGAGAGAGAGAGAGAGAACACATAGAGGAATGAATTAGGAGAAAATTTCCCATAGTCATTGTCTTGGAAAGCGAAAGTGGTTAAATTTCATGAATTCTTGCCATCAAAGGGGACTAACCTGAAGTATTAAATGTCAGGGAGCTTGGCTCCAGTAGGTCTTGAAGGCATTGGGGCTGCTCTTGGAAAGAAGGCAAACAATTCATAGAGATGCAGCATGGAAACAGTGATCTGAAGAGTACCTGGGGTGCACAGTAGGGAAATTATTTCCTCCCCTCAGAGTGTGTCCCTGAGAGGGAGAGTTCACAGAGACACCTCTCCAAAAACAAAGGAACTAGCTGGCATCATTTCCCTTTCCTGTCCCTTATCAGAAGCCCATGGCCACCTGTGGGAACTAGTACAATGCCAATACTGACTGCCTAACTGGCATACACCAAGCCCCACACCCTGCACTCTAGTAGAACTTCCCTTCTCAGCCAAGCTGGCCTCAGTCCCAGCATGACATGTCATTCCCCCAGAAGACAGCAGAAACCCTTGCCCACATGTTTTCTCCCAACCAGAGAAGTATGCAGGGCCTCCTCTGGTGGAGGAGATAACAGGTCTTATTTCACCAATAGACCACAATACACCTAGTTAAAACTCACTATATTCAGACCAGGGACCAAACACTTGCCACAGACAAGGAAAGCCTCTGAAGACCACTGCTTGAAGAATAGAGCAGTCAGAGCAAAACTGTAGAGCACATGCAGCACAAAGTGGAGACACTTCCTAAAGCACCAGGCCCTGGAAATTACATGACCTCTTCTTCATAAGCCATTATTTTCAGGAGCAGGAGACATAACTGGGTTTTCTAACAGAGAGAAGGTGGCAGAGATTTAGGCAAAATAAGAAGACAAGAATTTCTCCCAAATGAAAGAACAAGATAAGACCAAGGCCAGAGATCTAAATAAAACAGATATAAGTAACATGCATGATGGAGAATTTAAAACAATGATTATAAGGATACTCACTGGACTTGAAAAAATAATAGAAGATGTTAGGAGGGAAAATGGCAGCAGAATAGGACGATAGGCTCATCTCATCCCATGGACATAACTAGATAACTATCAAATCATCCTAAATACCCAAGACCACCATGAAGAGTGACAGAACTAATTCCACAACTAAAGGGAGAGAAGAGAACACCCTAAAAAAGTAGCAGGTGCAGAGATATGGTTTATGGGAGAAATGAATAGCAGGTGCTGTGGAAATCAGAGAGAGCTGTGGTCAAGAGAAAGGCAAGGAAGAAAGGAACACACAGTGGAATGCACAAGGAGAATGTTTCTCCAACTCCATCAGCTTGGGAAATGAAAGAGGCTAAATTTCATGAGTTCTTACAATCAGTGGGACTGGAATTTTAAAGTTCAGCAGGCTTGGGTGGGATAGAGACCTGAAGGCACTGCCCTGCTTCTGGAAAGAAGACAGGCAAACAACCTGGGGGACAGAGAGTGTGTAAAAAGAGATCTGAAAAACACCTGGGGCACACAGTGGGGAGATTATTCACTCTTTTTGAAGCATATTTCTGAGAGGCAGCATTCACAGAGACAATCTCTGGGAACAAAGAAACTGGCTGTCACCATGTCTCTCCCCTGCCCCTCAGCATAAACACAAATCCACCTTGGGAAGCAGCACAGTGCTGACACATCTACTTAACTTGCTCATTAAAGCCTATCTCCTCGCACTCTGGCAGGACTGCCTTTCTCAGTCAAGCTTGCCTCAGTCTCAGTGTAGTGGCCCCTGCCCTAGAAGACCAGCACAAACTACCACCTACATCACATTTCCCAACCAGAGAGTTTTGTAGGCCTCCATTCTGGTGGAAGTGGTGTCAATCATCCCGTCATAAGCAGACCAGAGCACACTTACTTAAAACTTGCCACATTCAGGCCAGAGACAAAGCACTGCCCACAGAAGGCAAGCAGAGCCTCTGTAGATGGCAGGCCTGAAGGATAGTCAGCCAAAACACAATAACAGAGCACACAAAGCACATATAAGAGACATTCCCTAAGCTCTAGGCCTGGACACTACGTGATCTCTTCTTCATTAAGCCATAATTTTCAGGAGCAGGAGACATAATTTCTAACACAGAGAAGGGAGAGGCTTAGACAAAATTCAAAGATGGAAAAACTTATGCCAAATGAAAGGACAAGATAAGGTCACAGCCAGAAATCCAGAGCAAAACAGATATAATAACATACCTGATGGAGAATTTAAAGTGGTACAAGTATACTCACTGGGGTTGAGAAAAGAATAGAAGACAAGACAAAAAGGAGATTCTTACCATAGATATAAGAGGTTAAAAAGAGTTGATCAGAGATGAAGAGTGCAATAAATTATATTGGATACAGACTCGATTCAATGAACACATGCTGGAAGAAGCAAAGGGACAAATTAGTGACCTAGAAGACAAAATAATGGAAAATAATGAAGGTGAACAAAAGAGAGAAAAGAATTATGCAAAGTGAGAATAGACTTAAGGAATTCAGTTACTCCATCAAACATAATAACATTCATATTATAGGAGTCTCAAAACAAGAAGAGGGAGAAAAGGGAGAACATTTATTTGAAGAACTAATAGCTCAAACCTTCCCTCTTCTGGGGGAAGGAAACAGACATCCAGACCCAAGAGGCACAACTGGGTCTTGATGGCAGAACTGCCGTCAAACACGACAAGAGTAGACCAACAGTAACACATATTGTCACTAAACTGGCAAAACATAGTGATAAAGAAAAAAATTTTAAAGCAGCAAGACAAAAGAAGTAACATACAGAGGAAAACCCATAAGACTAGCAGGAGATTTTTCAGGTGAAGCTTTCCAAGCCAGAAGGCAGTGACATGATATATTCAAAGTGCTAAGTGAGAAAAATCTGTAGCCAAGTATACTCTATCCAGCAAGGGTATCATTCAGAATAGAAGGAGAGAGAAAGTTTCCCAGGCAAACAAAAACTAAAGGAGTTCATGGCCACTAAACCACTCCTGCAAGAGGTAAGGGGACTCTGATTGGAAAAGAGAGACCAAAAGTGACAGTAAAAAAGTAGAAAACACAAAATAGTAAAAATGCATATATCTATAAAAAATAAGTAAAAACTCACAAAAAGGATATAAAATATAATAACATATACTTAAAACATGGAGAGGACAAGAGAAAAGGATGTCTTCAAACTAAAATGACCATAAACTGGGCGGGGCAAGATGGTGGAAGAGTAGGGTCCCCAAGTCACCTGTCCCCACCAACTTACCTAGAAAACTTTCAAATCATCCTGAAAAACCTATGAATTTGGCCTGAGTTTTAAAGAGAGAACAGCTAGAATGCTACAGAAAGAAGGGTTTTTGCTTCTAACAAAGTAGGAAGATTGAAAAAATAATAAAAAAGAATCAAGTGGGGGAGGGGCCCCCACTAGGAGCTAGGCTAACACTGGGTGGTGAAAGCCTCTGGGACAGGAAAGCCCAGAAGTGGGAACTTTAAAAATCCGCACCAGATTCTTTCCCTAGAAAGAAGAACTCACCACAAAAGAAAGAAACAAAAACAGTACTATCTGCCACAGAGTTACAGAATTTGGATTACAATCTGATGTCAGAAAGCCAATTCAGAAGCAATTATAAAGCTACTGGTGGCTCTGGAAAAAAGCATAAAGGATTCAAGAGACTTCATGACTGCAGAATTTAGATCTAATCATGCCAAAATTAAAAAATCATTTAAATGAGATGCAATCCAAACTGGAAGTCCTAACAAGGAGGGTTAATGACATAGAGGAAGGAGCGAGTGACATAAAAGACAAGTTGATGGCAAGGAAGGAAGCTGAGGAAAAAAGAGAAAAACAATTAAAAGACCATGAGGAAAGGTTAAGGGACATAAATGACAGCCTCAGAAGGAAAAATCTACATTTAATTGGGGTTCCAGAGGGCGCTGAAAGAGACAGAGGACCAGAAAGTGTATTTGAACAAATCATGGCTGAGAACTTCCCTAACATGGGAAGGGAAACAGGCATTCAGATCCAGGAGATAGGTCCCCTCCTAAAATCAATAAAAACCGTTCAACACCTCGACATTTAATAGTGAAACTTGCAAATTCCAAAGATAAAGAAAATATCTTTAAGCATCAAGAGACAAGAGATCCCTAACAATTATGGGGAGAAGTATTAGGTTAACAGCAGACTTCTCCACAGAGACCTGGCAGGCCAGAAAGGGCTGGCAGGATATATTCAGGATCCTAAATGAGAAGAACCTGCAGCCAAGAATACTTTATCCAGCAAGGCTCTCATTCAGAATAGAAGGAGAGATAAACAGCTTCCAAGATAGGCAGAAACTGACAGAATATGTGACCTCCAAACCAGCTCTGCAAGAAATATTAAGGGGGACTCTGTAAAAGAAAGAGGATACCCAAAGAAATAAGCCACAGAACAGGGACTGAATAGATATTATGATGACAATAAATTCATATCTTTCAATAGTAACTCTGAACGTGAATGGGCTTAATGACCCCATCAAAAGCCGCAGGGTTTCAGACTGGATAAAAAAGCAAGACCCATCTATTTGCTGTCTACAAGAGACTCATTTGAGACCTAAGGACACCTCCAGCCTGAAAATGAAAGTTGGAGAACCATTTACCACTCAAATAGTCCTCAAAAGAAAGCAGGGGTAGCCATCCTCATATCAGATAAATTAAAGTTTATCCCGAAGAGTATAATAAGAGATGAAGAGGGACACTCTATCATACTTAAAGAAACTATCCAACAAGAGGACCTAACAATCATGAATATTTATGCCCCTAATATCGGAGCTGTCAAGCATATCAATCAATTAATAACCAAAGTTAAGACATACTTAGATAATAATGCACTTATACTGGGAGACTTTAACATGGCCTCAGTGTCCATCAAAAGATGAATGGTTAAGGAAAATGTGGTCTATGTATACAATGGAATATTCCTCAGCCATTAGAAATGACACATACCCACCATTTGCTTCAACGTGGATGGAACTGGAGGGTATTATGCTAAGTGAAGTAAGTCAATCAGAGAAGGGCAATCATATGGTTTCACTCATGGGGAAAATAAAAAATAGTGAAAGGGAATATAGGGGAAAGGAGAGAAAATGAGTGGGAAAAATCAGAGACAAAACAGGAGAGACTCCTAACTCTGGGAAACGAACAGGGGTAGTGGAAGGGGAGGTGGGCAAGGCGTTGGGGTGACTGGGTGATGGGCACTGAGGCGGGCACTTAAGGGTTGAGCACTGGGTATTATACTATATGCTGGCAAATCAAACTCCAATAAAAAATTATACATAGTAAAAAAACACCCTCCCAATAAAATCCAGTTAAAAAGCGTGCAGAAGACACGAACAGACACCTATGTATATATACATATATATACATTTCTCCAAATACACACACATACATACATTCACACAAGGGAATATTATTCAGCCATAAAAAGGAATGAATCTTGTCATTTGCAACAATGTGAATAGATCTAGAGAGCATAATGCTAAACAAAATAAATCAGTCAGAGAAAGACAATACCATAGGATTCCACTCATATGTGGAATTTAAGAAACAAAACAAACAAACAAAAAGGAAGACAAACCAAAAAACAAACTATTAACTATAGAGAACAGAGGGTGACAAAAGGGGAGATTGGTGGGAGGATAAGTGAAATAGGTGATGGGGGTTAAGAATACACTTATCATCATGAGCATTGGGTAAAGTATACAATTGTTGAATCACTACCTTGTACGCCTGAAACTAATATAACACTATATTAACGATGTTGGAGTTAGAGTTAAAAACTTAGTAAATTTTTTTTAAAAACAAAAAGGCAACCTACTGAGGGGGAGAAGACATTGCAAATGATATATCTGATAAGTGACTAATATCCAACATATATAAAGAACTTATATGCAACTGATAAATTACTGAACTCTACAGCTGAAACTAATACTATATGTTAACTAATTGATTTTAAATAAAATAAATTAAAAAAAGAACTTCTACAACTCATCACCCCCCTTCCCCAAAAAATTCAATTAAAAATATTCAGAGGACCTAAACAGACATTTTTCCAAAGAAGACATAAATGGCCAAGAGACACATTTAAAGATGCTCAAAATCACTAATTATCGTGAAAATGCAAAACAAAACCACAATGGGCTATCACCTACACCTGTCAGAATAGTTAAAATCAAAATGATAAGAAATAGCAAGTGTTGACAAGAATGTGGAAAAAGAATCCTTGTGAACTATTGATGGGAACTAAATTGCTGCAGCCACTGTGTAAAACCGTATGGATTTTCCTCAAAAGATTAAAAATAGGGACACTTGGGTGGCTCAGCATCTGCACCATCGGTCTTTGGCTCAGGGCATGATCCTGCAGTCCTGGGATCGAATCACACATCGGGCTCCCTGCATGAAGACTGCTTCTCCCTCTGCCTACATCTCTGCCTTTCTCTGTCTCTCATCAATAAATAAATAAAATCTTTTTAAAAAGGATTAAAAACAGAACTACCCTATATCCAGTAATTATACTACTGGATATTTACCCAAGGAAAATGAAAATAGTAATAGAAAAGATATATGCACCCCTATGTTTATTGCAGCATTATTTACAATAGCCAAGATATGGAAGTAACCCAAGTGTCCATGGATAGATGAATGGATAAAAACGTGATATCTGTCTATCTTGGATTATACTCACCTATAAAAAGGTCAAGATCTTGTCATTTGCAACAACATGGGTGGACCTACAGGGTATAATGCTTAATAAACCAGTCAGAGAAATATGAACAAGTTATGATTTCACTCATATGTGGAATTTAAGAAACAAAACAAATGAATAAATAATGAAAAAAGATAGATAAACAGACTCTTAAATATAGGGAACACAGTAGTGGTTGCTGCAGGGGTGATTTATGGGGGAAAGGGCGAAATAGATAAAGGGGTTACGAGCACATTTTTTTAATGTTTCAACTTTTTATTTAAATTCTAACTAGTTAACATATAGTGTAATATAATTTCAGAAGAATTCAGTGATTCATCACTTACAATACCCAGTGAAAAGCACACTTATCTTGAGTACTGAGAAATGTATAGAATTGTTGAATCTTTATATTGTATATCTGAAACTAACTTTGTGTCTTTACTATTTTTCAATTAAAAAAAGAAAAAGAGATGATTACCTACCAAAAAGGTTTTGCAGAAAATACTGCTGAAGATCATCATGTAGTCCTATATGTCATTCAGATGATTTAAATTTTTTTAAGGACAAGTGACTTAAATAAATGAGATAAATACAAGGATTTAAATAGCTGAGATACAGTTATTCTTACTCAATTGATCTGGCTATTATAATACAACTCTGTTATATCCTCATTTCTTTTTGTTTTATATTTTCATCTTTCTTCTTGTTAGAGATAATTCTTTGTTTTTTTTCTCAGCCAAATGCCTGATAAGGAGGCTTGGATTTATGTACATAATCACCATTGGTACTATTTGAGCAGAAGGCTTTTGTCCAGCTGTCCTCCTAAGTACTTTGGTCATCTTTGGAGTGTTACTTTTGATGTTGCATCTCATCTTCTTCCTATAAAATAGGAAGACCAGACTACTTGCTTTTGTTTTAGCTGTCATGTATAGTAACACTAATTCTCCATTTGTTGTACATGCCCTCGTAGAGGTCAATAATAGTGACTTATTGCTAACTCAGCTGCTCATTTTTCAATGTCCTTAAATATTCTACAGCAGGTATGTCTACCACTCCATTCTTTTCTAAAATGTAACTTGATTTGTATTTCTATAAAACATTGTTTCCTATCTCCCCACCCCCAAACTCTCATTCTCTCTCTCTCCCTTTTTTTTTTTATTGGAGTTCAATTTGCCAACATATATAGCATATCACCCAGTGCTCATCCCATCAAGTGCCCATCACTCAGTTATTTATTTTTGTCCTCATGTTTTTCCACTACTGAATATTACTTTGACATTAAGCAAAGGATTATATATGACATACATAAAATCATAATTAAGACAATGAGAAAAATTGTCTTAAATTTCAAAAGTGATATGATTATTAATGAGAAAGAATATGACAAACTATATTTCCTATTCTGTTATATTTGCCTAAAATTCTAAATAGGTTAGTCAATAGTAGCAAAAATGCCTCTGTGTAAGACATGGTCTTGTATATAAAACAAGAAAACATAGGAGAAATTGTACACAACTATGTTTCACACAGCTTATTGTGGAAAAGGGAAACACTTTTTTAAAATATTACAAAGCAAACAAAAATTGAAAGTAAACATCAAAGTAGTCCAATGCCGTATTCTTGCATGAAGCATTTTTAGAGTATAATATAAATCTTATGCAAGTAATAACTTGAATGATACTCTACTGGTGAACAATTTCCATTTTGTATCTGGACAGTCCTTGATTATTTTCCCAACCATAAAAAGTTACTCACTTATTGACAGTCTTAGTAAATATCAATTTTTAAAGTACTTACTATGAATCAGAATTATAATCAGTATAGGTTGGATCTTACTCTAGTCCTAAAACCCCTAGTTGGTGCACATTAAAATTCATTCACTATGAATATTAATAGCCTTTTAGAATTCTACAGCAATATGTTCCTTTAAAAAAGCTTTTATTTCATTATTACACAGAGTGGCCAGTATGAGAGTAGCAGCTTTTAATCATATTGTATCATCTTTTTCAACTTTAGAATGTAAATATCACATATATTAAATGCTAACTCTTGGACATATTTTTGAAATAAATGACATTCTAATGACATATAGAAAAGGATGGATTGAAGTGAGCTAGGAGTTGGAATTGTGAGGTTAGAGAGTACAGCAAAATTTAAACTACATAGAAAGCATCTCACCTGGGAGCATTACTGATAGAAGAGAAAAATATAGGGACACAGAGATTCTCCAAAATTAGAATGCATGGGTGAAAATGAAAAAAAAGAATCTTTCTTCTTATTGGAAAGAAATATCTAATGAGAGAGGTTATCAAACTGAGAACTTTGGGACCATTTGTAATTATGGAGTGAGAAGAAACGAGATGTCAGGTTGACCAGACCTGAGAGAATAATAGATTCAACTCTTAGCCATTGCACCCTGGTGTCTGCTCTATCTTTGTGGCTCAAATACTTTTCCTAGGAACATTAGACATGTGGACTTACACACACACACACACACACACACACACACACACACACACACAAATAATAATAGCAGTAAACAAGTAAAACTTACTATTTTGTGTCTTATTATTCATACATAAATTTGTATCTTGACCTATTTGCTGAGTCACCATTTCTGGAAGGAGTTCTTTTCAGGTCGTTCAATTGTAATCTAAAGGAAATTCCCAACTCTATTCTGAGCTGTGTTGGCAGGATTCTGAAATGTCTTTGTGTTCCTTATACAAGCACAGAAATGAGTGATTTTACCATCCAGGGCAAAATCCTGGATTAGACAGAAGCTCAGTCACATGCACCAGTAGCATGAAGGTATCTTAACACTGCTCTCTGTAGCTAGGTGGAATATGGACTTATTCCAGAAGCAAGGGTACTCTGGACTTTGGACTTTATAGACTCATAAAACATTTTAGTTGCAATTGTTCATTTAGTCATTTGAATACATGCACAGGTTTTTTTTTTTTTTTTTTTTTGGTCTCTGTCTAGATCTCCAGTGCTTGTTGAATAGAAGTGGTAAGTGTGGATATCCTTTTTGTTCCTGAACTTAGAGGAAAGATTAGATATTTTCATTATTTATTATGATATTATTTTCATAAATGGCCTTCATTAGTTGAAAACATTCCCTTCTAGTGTGTTAAGTGTTTTGTTTTTTAATTAGGAAAAGACATTGGATTTTGTCATTTTTTTTTACATCCTTTGAGGTGATAATGTGTTTTTTCTCATCATTCTCTTAATATTGTGTATTATATTGATTGGTTTTTGTATGTATGTAAAACCTTTTTTAAGGTTTTTCTTAAAGTTTTGAAAAGCTATTAGCCAGAATCATGGTGTAATAAGATACAATATTTTTCCTTTTTTAAAAAAGTGAATACATGTGTAGAGTTAAGAAGCAGTTGCACATTTATGATTTAATAAAATAATTCTAAAGGAAAAAAATAAGGTTTTTATCTGCCAAGTACAATATCTGGACTTCCTCAGGAACAATTGCTATTTATTTTTTCCCCTATGTATTAACAATGCTTTCTGCTTCATTGCTTGCTTCATGACTCTTTTGTTGAAAACTAGACATTTCTAGTGAAGGGGACCATAAGAGAATGGGGAAACTAAGTGCAAAAAATTAGAGAGGAAGACAAACCATGAGAGACTCCTAACTCTTGGAAACAAAGGGTTGCAGAAAGGGAGGTGGGTGGGGGGATGGGGTAACTAGGTGATGGGCATTAGGGAGGGCACATGATGAGATGAACACTGGGTGTGATATGCTGGTAAATTGAATTTCAACAAATTTTTTTAAAAGAAAGAAAACTAGATATTTGAAATAGTGTGATGTTTCAACTCTAGAAATGTTGTTGCTTGTATGTTTATTTAAAGACTTTTTTTAAAGCCTAATTCCTCAAATTTACATTTTTGTTTGCTGTAGCCATTGAAATCTCATTCATCTTGCTTGGTCATTAGCTAATGATTGAACAGAGAACATTTTTGGCACCAAAAAGAAATCCCAGTCTTTGACAAGGAGCTGTATGTGTATATTGAGGCTGTACATGTACATTAAGTGCTCAGGCAGGCAGTTTACAGCACGCCTTGTTTTCACTTTCTGCTTGCATCAGGGTCAGCAATAAGTGAAAGATCAAGATTGTTTTCAGGTCTTTTCTGAGCATACACACAGCTATACAGAGTCTCTAGCTGAGCCTACAACATAGCTGTGCAGATTCTCAGAGCCATATGGGAGCTTTTGAAAGACTATATAAGGGCAGCCCGGGTGGCTCAGAGGTTTAGCACCGCCTTCAGCTCAGCGCCTGATCCTGGGGACCTGGGATGGCCCAGGTCGGGCTCCCTGCATGGAGCCTGCCTCTCCCTCTGCCTGTGTCTCTGCCTCTCTCTCTCTCTCTGTGTCCCTCATGAATAAATAAATAAAATCTAAAAAAAAAAAAAAAAGACTATGTACATCCCATTCCTCAAACTTTATACATTGCCTTCTCCAGGTCTAGAATTAGTACTTTTTTTTTTTTTTTTTTTTTTTTAGAATTAGTACTTCTCTAAGAAAGTTTGAGTTGTGTTAATAAGAAGTAATAGTAAATGACCAAAATTGCACACTTTCCAATTTAATCCCATATGTAAATAACTGTAAATTATCACTACAAGAAAAGTTGAACAACCAATTACTTTTCTTCTAGTCAACAAAGAATTGAGGTTGCAGAGCAAACCATACTCTCTTCGCCCCCTCATGTCCAGAAAGACATGGCTCTACAATTTTCTCAGGACTCCTATAACAAAGTACCACAAGATGAGTGACATAGTATTCAAAATCTTAACTATCTCTAAATTGGGGAACAAGGCATGGAAACATATTTCCAACACAAACACTCCCTGCGCAGCCATACTTTTCCTTTTTAAGAAAAGTTTTTATCTTTATTAATTTTGTAGTAACTCTGCATTGTTATATTTCCCCAAAACATATTTTTAAAAGATTTTATTTATTTATTCATGAGAGACAGAGAGAGAGAGAGAGAGAGAGAGAGAGAGAGAGAGAGAGAGAGAGAGGCAGAGACAGAGGCAGAGGGAGAAGCAGGCTCCATGCAAGGAACCGGATGTGGGACTCGATACTGGGACCTTGGGATCACACCCTGAGCTGAAAGTAGATGCTCAACCACCAAGCCACCCTGGCATCCCCCAAAACATATTTAATTAAAAGATTGTAAATCTGGCAAAGATCAAGAATTTTGCAGTAAATATCTATATACTAACAATCTAATTTCTATCGTTAACATTGTACTCCATTTGTTTATTAACTCTGCATCCTTCTATCCATCCATTTATCAATCCATTCAGTTTGACATCACTAATAAAAAACTTCAGTACTCATATAATTAACTATAATTATTGATTTGTTTTCAATTTTTTTCTTTTTTTAATAAATTTATTTTTTATTGGTGTTCGATTTGCCAACATATAGAATAACACCCAGTACTCATCCCATCAAGTGCCCCCCTCAGTGCCCGTCACCCATTCACCCCCACTCCCCTCCCACCTCCCCTTCCACCACCCCTAGTTCGTTTCCCAGAGTTAGGTGTTTCTCATGTTTTGTCTCCATCCCTGATATTTCCCACTCATTTTTTCTCCTTTCCCCTTTATTCCCTTTCACTATTTTTTATATTCCCCAAATGAATGAGACCATATAATGTTTGTCCTTCTCCGATTGACTTATTTCACTCAGCACAATACCCTCCAGTTCCATCCACGTCGAAGCACATGGTGGGTATTTGTCTTTTCTAATGGCTGAGTAATATTCCATTGTATACAATTTTTTTCTTTTGATGTCAAATTTACATATGATGACTTCGTGAGGAAAACCAGCTCTGCTTTGTAGTATCTACTGATTTCTGTGACACAAATACTTTCACCATGGTCAGCTTCAAGCTACCAATTGTGTTATCTCTGAAAGCACATAAATGATGCACATAATCAACTCTCATGTCATTTTGTAGATTTTTTAAAAGTTTACTTTGAGAATAACCGAGGAATGGAATTGCTGGGTTAGACTTCAGGTTTATGGATATAATTTAAAAGAAACTCCTATATCTTATTCCAAAGAGCCAGTTTTCCAAAGTTCCATTTCAGACTCCCTCCAAAATATATAAGATCTTGTTAGACTTTTTTTTCTTTTTGCCAATTTTATTCTTTCTGGTGATTGTATTCTGCTTTGAATTAACATTTCTTAGATGACTAATAAAGTTGAACATGCCTTTTTGTACATGTTGGCAATTTGGATATCTTATTTTTTGAAATATCTTTTTAAAACTCAGCCGATTTTTATCAAGTCATCTGTTTTTAAATTGTGTATGCTGTAGAAATCTTTATCTTTGGATATAAGTATTTTATCAGTTATATATTTTGAAACTCTTTTCTCTCAATCTGTGGTTTGCATACTTATTTTATTTTGTGTCTTTTGATGTGCAAGAGGTTTAAATTTTTATTAAGTTTAATTTATCATTTTATCTTCTGTGATTTTATATCTGGAAATTGTTAGAATGTGTTTGCCTATTTTAAGTTATGAAGAAAGATATGTACTTATATATACTCTAAAAATGTTATGCCTTAAGCGTTTATGCTTGGATTTATAATTGCTTTTATTCTTATGACTCTGATTTTTAAAAGTATTGTTGACTATGATATGAAGCAGAGATGAGGACTCTTATTTTTTAAAATACAGATATCTATCCAAATTTGGGGGGAACATTTTATTGAAAAGATGTTTTTTTTCCTCTGGAATGCTTTGGCTTCTTTGTCAAAATTCAAATAATTATATATGTGAGTGACAGTTTCAATTAAATATATATGTTTGCTGATTCTTACATTAGTGCCACCATTTCTAGATTACTATAGCTTTATTATAAGTAATTAATTTGGATGTCTTTGTTTTTTTTTTAATTTATTTTAGATATTCTAGATGCCTTGCATTCCCCAAAATTTCACAGTTGGAGTATTGTAAATTTTTGTACTATACATGAAATTGCAATAAAAACTATAGATCATTGGGGGGCTTTATTGACATTTAAAATATCTTAATACTGGGATACCTGGGTGGCTCAGCAGTTGAGTGTCTGCCTTTGGCTCAGGACATGATTCAAGGATCCAGGATAGAGTCCCACATCAGGCTCCCCGCTGGGAGCCTGCTTCTCCCTCTGCCTATGTCTCTGCCTCTGTGTGTGTGTGTGTGTCTCCCATGAATAAATAAATAAAATCTTTTTTTAAAAAAATCTTGAATCTTGCAAATCATGATCTTAATATATTTATTCATGCATTTAGGTCTTCTTAATATCTCTCACCTTATTTTTGAGTTTTAAAAAAGGGTTATATGAAGAGTTATAAATGGTTATATTACATACCAAAGTAAAGCATTTGTAACTTTATTAAGTAAATGGAACAAATTAATCATTAAGGCAAAGGCATTTTGAAAAATAAGTAGACACAAGACATATTAAGAATTTTTGTGTGTGTGTATTTTTTATTGGAGTTTGACTTGCCAACATATAGCATAACACCCAGTGCTCATCCTGTCAAGTACACCCCTCAGTGCCTGTCATCCAGTCACCCCAGTCCCCCGCTTACCTCCCTTCCACCACCCCTTGTTCATTTCCCAGAGTTAGGAGTCTCTCATGTCCTGTCACCCTCATTGATATTTCCCACTCATTTACTCTCCTTTCCCCTTTATTCCCTTTCACTATTTTTTATATTCTCCAAAAGAATGAGACCATATAATGTTTGTGCTTCTCTGATTGACTTATTTCACTCAGCATAATACCCTCCAGGTCCATCCATTTTGAAGCAAGTGGTGGGTATGTGACGTTTCTAATGGCTGAGTAATATTCCATTGTATACATAGACCACATCTTCTTTATCCATTCATCTGTTGATGGACACTGAAGCTCCTTCCACAGTTTGACTATTGTGGACATTGCTGCTATAAACATCGGGATGCAGGTGTCCCAGCATTTCACTGCATCTGTATCTTTGGGGTAAATCCCCAGCAGTGCAACTGCTGGGTCGTAGGGCAGTTCTATTTTCAACTCTTTGAGGAACCTCCACACAGTTTTCTAGAGTGGCTATAGCAGTTCACATTCCCACCAACAGTGCAAGAGGGTTCCCTTCTCCACATCCTCTTCAACATTTGTGGTTTCCCGTCTTGTTAATTTTCCCCATTCTCACTGGTGTGAGGTGGTATCTCGTTGTGGTTTTGATTTGTATTTCCCTGATGGCAAGGGATGCGGAGCATTTTCTCATGTGCTTGTTGGCCATGTCTATGTCTTCCTCTGTGAGATTTCTCTTCATGTCTTTTGCCCATTTCATGATTGGATTGTTTGTTTCTTTGGTGTTGAGTTTCATAAGTTCTTTTTAGATCTTGGATACTAGCCCTTTATCTGATAGGTCATTTGCAAATATCTTCTCCCATTCTGTAGGTTGTCTTTTAGTTTTGTGGACTGTTTCTTTTGCTGTGCAGAAGCTTTTTACCTTAAGTTCCAATAGTTCATTTTTGCTTTTGTTTCCCTTGCCTTCATAGATGTATCTAGGAAGTTGTACACAAGCTAACCTCTCACCTAAAGGAACTGGAGAAAAAACAGCAAATAAAACCTACACCCAGCAGAAGAGAGTTAATAAAGATTCGAGTAGAACTCAATGAAATAGAGACCAGAAGAACTGTAGAACAGATCAACAAAACCAGGAGTTGGTTCTTTGAAAGAATTAATAAGATAGATTAAACCACTAGCCAACCTTATTAAAAGCAAAAGAGAAAAACGTTAATTAATAAAATCATGAATGAAAAAGGGAGATCACAACCAGTACCAAGGAAATGCAAATGGTTTTAAAAATGTATTATGAATACCTATATGCCAATAAATTAGGCAATCTAGAAGAAATGAATGCACTTCTGGAAAACCACAAACTACCAAAACTGGAACAGGAAGAAATAGAAAACCTGAACAGGCTGATAACCAGGGGGGAAATTGAAGCAGTCATCAAAAACCTCCCAAGACACAAGAGTCCAGAGCCAAATGGCTTCCCAGAGGAATTCTAGCAAATGTTTAAAGAAGAAACAATACCTAATCCACTAAAGCTGTTCTGAAAGTTAGAAAGGGACAGAATACATCCAAACTCGTTCTATGAGGCCAGCATCACTTTATTTCCAAAACCAGACAAAGACCCCACCAAAAAGGAGAATTATAGACCAATATCCCTGATGAACACAGATGCAAAAATTCTCAACGAGATCCTAGCCAATGGGATCCAACAATACACTAAGAAGATTATTCACCATGACCAAGTGGGATTTATCCCCTGGACACAAGCCTGGTTCAACACTCATAAAACAATCAGTGTGATTGATCACATCAACAAGAGAAAAACAAAACCATATGATCCTCTCATTAGATGCAGAGAAAGCATTTGACAAAATACAGCATCCATTCCTGATCAACACTCTTCAGAGTGTAGGGATAGAGGGAACATTCCTCAGCATCTTAAAAGCCATCTATGAAAAGCCCACAGCAAATACCATTTTCAATGGGGAAACACTGGAGCCTTTCCCCTAAGATCAGGAACAAGACAGGGATGTCCGCTCTCACCACTGCTATTCAACATGGTGCTAGAAGTCCTAGCCTCAGCAATCAGGCAACAAAAGAAATAAAAGGCATTCAAATTGGCAAAGAAGTCAAACTCTCCCTCTTCACTGAAGACATGATACTCTACATAGAAAACCCAAAAGCCTCCACCCCAAGATTGCTAGAACTCATACAGCAATTTGTCAGTGTGGCAGGATACAAAATCAATGCCCAGAAATCAGTGGTGTTTCTATACACTAACAATGAGACTGAAGAAAGAGAAGTTAAGGAGTCAATCCCATTTACAATTGCACCCAGAAGCATAAGATACCTAGGAATAAACCTAACCAAAGAGGTAAAGGATCTATACCCTAAAAACTACAGAAGACTTCTGAAAGAAATTGAGGAAGACACAAAGAGATGGACAAATATTCCATGCTCATGGATTGGAAGAATTAATATAGTAAAAATGTCTATGCTACCCAGGGCAATGTACACGTTCAATGAATCCCTATGAAAATACCATGGATTTTCTTCAGAGAGTTGGAACAAATCATCTTAAGATTTGTGTGGAATAAGAAAAGACCCCGAATAGCTAGGGGAATATTGAAAAACAAAACCAGGGCCGGAGGCATCACAATGCCAGATTTCAGGTTATACTACAAAACTGTGGTCATCAAGAGAGTGTGGTACTGGCACAAAAACAGACCCATACATCAATGGGACAAAATAGAGAACCCAGAAATGGGCCCTCAACTCTATGGTCAGTCACTATTCCACAAAGCAGGAAAGACTATCCACTGGAAAAAGGACAATCTCTTCAATAAATGGTGCTGGGAAAATTGGACACCCACATGCAGAAGAATGAAACTGGACCATTCTCTTACACCATACACAAGGATAAACTCAAAATGGATGAAATACCTAAATATGAGACAAGAATCCACCAAAATCCTTAGAGGAGAACACAGGCAACACCCTTTGGGAACTTGGCCATATTAAGAATTCAATTCACTAGGAATGAACACAGTTCTGAACTTCTATGTGTCAAATATTAAAATCAACATATATGACTACATTTGAAATAATGCAAAATTTATAAAACCAGGATCGCTGTAATGGGTTTTATTAAAATTTACTCTGTATTTATAAATTTAGTAGATATTATTTAATTGAAGATGTAGGAAGATTCCAATAAAAAATGTAACAAGTTAGGGATCCCTGGGTGGCACAGCAGTTTGGCGCCTGCCATTGGCCCGGGGCGCGATCCTGGAGACCCGGGATCGAGTCCCACATCAGGCTCCCTGCATGGAGCCTGCTTCTCCCTCTGCCTGTGTCTCTGCCTCTCTGTCTCTCTGTGTGACTATCATGAATAAATAAATAAAATCTTTAAAAAAATATATAACAAGTTAGATATTGTAATTTCATTGATTTAGGTTACATCTAAAATAACATTCTTAGATTTTTTAGTTTTGGCTGATATATAGAACTCTGTTTCTACAAACCCAAAAAGGAAGAGAATTTTTATCATTCCAGATAGCTTCCTTATGCCCCTTTCCAGTCCACTCCTCTACCCTGAAGCAAATATTGTTTTGGTTTCATTCACCATAACTGTTTAATTTTAAATCTACCAGAAAATTGTTTCTTTTATTGGTATTATTTCATTATGCGAATATATGACAAATGTTTATCCATTTACCTAATGACATTTGTGTTATTGCTAGTGTTTGGCCTTTATAAGTAATTCTGCCCTAACACTGTTGTACAGCTCTTTTGTGGGTATTTGTTTATATTTTGCTTGGGTAAATATCATGAGTGAAATTATTACCTCACAGCAGAGAAAAAAGCTTAAATTTGTAAGACATTGGCAAATTGACTTCCAACTGGTTGCACCATTTTATATCCCCACCATTGATGTTTGAATTTATTATAGTACAATGTAAAAACCAGGGAATTACCATGGATACCACCCCTCACATCTTATTCAGATTTCACCAGTTTCACCTGCACTTGTATTCGTGTGTGTAGTTCCATGCAATTTTATCACGTGTGTGAATTCATATAACCAACAGCTCAATCACAACACAGAGCTTTTGCATCACTACAATGGTTTCCCTCATGCTACCCCTTTAAAGCCATACTATATTTCCATGTTCATTCTTTTCCCAGCTCCTAACTCCTGGTAATAGGTAAACTGTTCTCCATCTCTATGATGTAAACGTTTTGAGAATAAGTTTTTCTGAGCATGCATATTGAGAAAGGTGAAGAATTTGGACCATTAGTGAAATTACTATACCACTCAGGAATACAGCACATTAGAAAGTGACAACTACTGAGGGAAAAGAAAATATTAGCAATAGGTGGGGACTATTGACAGCTGCAAGAGAGAATGGGGTTCAATTTGAGTGGGTCAACCTGGACAGGGCTTTGAGAGAAGATAATACTTGAGTAAGAATAGGAGAGGTAAGGGAGTTATCTAAGTGGATTTCTGGAAGAAGAAATTTCCAGTCAGAGGAAACAACTACAACAAAGTCTGTAAGACAGGAACATGCCTGCTGTTTTTAAGGAATGGAAAGAGGCTGATTTGACTGGTGTAAAGGAGCCAGGAGTACAATAATTGAAGAAAAGGTCAGAAAAGTAACAGATCATATAACATGCATATAATATCATACCAACATTATTAGATATAAGAATATATTTAAAAACCTATGCATTTCTTTAGAACCAAAATATACAGAACATACAATTTAAAAAGGTATGTAATTCACATTATTATCAGCATCATAAAATACTTAGGAATAGTATTCTTATATATTTTGGTAAACTCTCTAAAAAATAAATAATAAACTCATTAATGCCAATAATTTAACTGTGGAATTTTTTGTAGTTGCTAAATATACAATTATTTCACTTGCACTTGAATAAATACTAAGAAAAAGGCTCAAAACTTTAGTATGTTTAAGTTCAAAATTTATGTTTAAAATACTTATTATTAAAAGAGATATAAATGGTCACAAAATTATTCTATGAGTTCAGTGAAATCTCAAACAAAACTTAAACATAAAACTTCTGCTTTGGATCAAGAAAGAGTAACAGGGGTTTCAAACAACAACAACAAAACTGAACAAAATATATGAAACAATGATTATTGAGACATTGGGCATCAGACATCAAAGGACAATGATAACTGAGAGATAGAAAACAAGTGAGGTAGGCCCTACAATTGTCCCAGCTGACTTCCTAGAGAGTTTCCAGGAACCCCAGAAGAATCTACCTTTCTTTCTGACTTGTAGATCAATTTAGGAATTCAGGGAAACCAAAGTGGCTAGGGTTTGCAAAGTGCCAGAGAAGAAACAACTGTACAAACAAAGGGAAAGAATATCACAGAGATCTATAGAGTGCTCCCCTTAAGTCTCCGTGTGAGCACTGAACAATGTATATAGATGAAACTACCCAAGGTTGGAGAAGGAATCACCTGGGAAGAATTGGGGGAACAGTCAATGGAATCCACACAAGGTCCAGAATAGTCCTAGTTTCCAACAGTCAAAGTGAAAAACCTCACAACTCAAGACATCAGGTAGAGTACTGAGGACAATTTCACTTTAGTAGTGGGGAGAATTTAGCTCTACACTAAAAATAGTTTTAGATTCTGCCTAACAATCCTAAAACAATACCCAAAAGGATCAAATCATACCAAGAAACTGTGTTTTAGAACAAACCTCAAAACTACTTATGGAATGCAGAAATATGTATCATCTAATAAGGGAAATTCCCAGTGTTTGACATCCAATTGAAAGTTACCAGCCATGCAAAGAAACAAGAAAATATGACCCAGAAATAGGAGAAAATTCAATCACTAGACAAGTATAACCAGAAATGACATAGATGAGAGAATTAGTAGATACATTAAAAACAAATATAACTATATTTCATATGTTCAACAAGCTAGAGGAAAGATTGACCATGTTAAGTAGAAACATGGAAAGTATATGTTAAAATACTCAAATCAAAATTCTAGACAGGATAACTAAAATGTTTGTCATGAAAACTATACTAGATAGGATTAGCTGCAGGTTAGGCATTGCAGAAGAAAAGATTAGTGAGTTCAAAGACAGAATCAATCCAAAATGAGATACTGAGAAGATAGGAAGTTGGGGAAAAAAATAAAGAATGCATCAGTGAGCTGTGATATAATTCAAATGGTCCAGAATGTCTGATTTGAAGAAATAATGTCCCAAATTTTTCTCAAATTTGATGCAAAACAAATCCAAAGATTTGTATCTCTACCAATACTAAAAACAAAGAAAACTAAACCAAATCACATCAAAATCAAATTTCTCAAAACCAATGACAAAAAAAAAAAAAAAAAAATCCTAGAAGCCAGAGAAAAAAGTAACATTATATAAAGTGGAATGAATATAAAAATGGAAGCAGATTTCTTACTTAAAATGGTGTAAACCAGATATGAGAGGAATAATATTTTTAAAGTATGAAAAGAAAAAAATCATTGCCATCTTAAGGTTTATGTGATTTCAAGAAATACCAAGTAACTAAAACAATCTTGAAAAAAAAAATAACAAAGATACTGTGTCTGGCTCCCACTCTCACAAACATTGCAGTGCAATGAGCTCCAGAGAGACAGTTCCAGGGCAAGTGAGAGCCAGATGGCACTGGGCAGTTCTATTCCTCACTGAGACAATAATTAAACACGTGCAGAGGAGATCCTAAGAAGCTGAGAGGAAAATGTCATCATACACATTCTTTGTCCAAACTTGCCAGGAGGAGCACAAGAAGCACCTAGATACTTCAGTCAACTTCTCAGAGTTTTTAAAGAAGTGCTCAGAGAAGTGGAAGATCATGTCTTCTAAAGAGAAAGGAAAATTTGAAGACATGGCAAAGGCAGATAAGCCCCATTATGAAAGAGAAATTAAAACTTATATCTCCTCTAAAGGAGAAACAAAAAGGAAGTTCAAGGATCCCAATGCAGTCAAGAGACCCCCCTCAGCCTTTTTCCTGTTTTTTTTTTTTTTTTTTTTCTGAGTATCACTCAAATATCAAAGGACATCCTGATCTATTCATTGGTGATGATGCAAAGAAACTGTGAGAGATGTGGAACAGCACTGCTGCAGATGACAAGCAGTCTTATAAAAGGAACTGCTAAGCTGTTAACTGCTAACTGCTAAGGGAAAATACGAAAAGGATATTGTTGCATAGCAAGCTAAAGGAAAGCCTGATGCAGCAAAAAAGGAAGTCATCAAGGCTGTATAAAGCAAGAAAAAGAAGGAAGAGGATACAGAGAGGCATTCAGTTAACAGAACAATTATTTAATATAAGTTGCATCAGAGACAACTGATGATGGAAACGACTATCTCATATATAATTAATTTGTGCTGTGTACCAACAAGAACCTGGCTTAAATTTCCATGCCAATTTACAACCCCCATACTGTACCAGACAAGGTTAGTGACTACTAAAATATCACCAGGACAGAGATCTTTAAAGACACATTTGGTAGTGTGTTAACGGCAAAAAGACACTGTAGAGTTTAAAAACATATCTTACACAGCCTTAAATTTCTAAATAAATACAATTTTTAATATAAAAAAAACTCACAAAGATGGTGGATTCACACTTCATAATTTGAAATCTTACCACAGAGCCATAGTAATCAAAACAGAGTGATATTGGCATAAGGATAAACATATAGAGTAATAAAAAAGAACAGAGTCCAGGAGTAACCTCTCACATATATGGCAAAATAATTTTCAATAAGGTTGCCCAGACCATTCAATGTAAAAAGAATAGTCTTTTTAACAAAGCGTGTTGTGAAAATCCGACATCCATTAGCAAAAGAATGAAGTTGGACCTCTACCATACACCATTTACAAAAATTAATTCAAAGTGTACCAAAAACCTAAATTTAAGAGTTAAAACCATGAAACTATTGAAAGAAAAGAAGATAAAATCTTCATGAACTTGGATTTGGCAGTGGTTTCTTCAATATCATATCAACAGCACAGGGAACAACCCTCATCTTCCTTGAGAACAATTACATAAATTAGACTATTTTAATACATCAAAAGACACAACAAGAGAATGAAAAGACAACCCACAGAATGGGTTGCACAGATGAAAAATCTAATTAAAACAGTAGTATGTCAAAGCCAATAATAAATAAAAACTGTAATACATAATGAAAAAATACAGTTTAATTCACTATATTAACAGAATAAAGCAAAAACAAAATTGGAAACAAACAAATAATACACAAGTAACAAAAATTATATGATCCTAGATCATGTCGTTTTTTTGACAATAAATGACAAGGAATGAAAATAAAATTATAAAATAAATGAAATGTGTCCACAATAGACTTTAAAGTGAATGTCTTTGGCAACTTTATTCATAATAGCCCAAACCTAGAAACATCCCAAATGCCCATCAGCAGGAAAATAAGTGGGAAAATTGTAGCATATTCATGCAATAGAACTCAACTAAAAAATATAAAAGGAATAAACTATTGACATATACAATAGTTTATACCATATACCTGGTCTCAACAACGTTATGTTGAGTGACAGAAATTAAATACAATAGTGTATTATTACAGTTATAAGTTCTTGAAAAGGCAAAACTAAAACGTTGGTGATAGAAATTAGATCTGAAAAAAAATAAATTAGATCTGATTGCCTGGGGAAAATTGATATTCTATATCTTGATTGGAATATGGATTATTTGGGTGTGTACATTTGTCTACATTTGTCAAAGTTTATACTTGAAAGCTGGGCTTATAAAAATATATGTCTGCAAATTCTACCTCAATCATTACAAAATGAGGTATTTCAACAATTTTTAGTATGAGGGAAGAAACCCCAGACAATCCTACTAGACATTTAAGACTATTGAATTGTAGGAAGATACATTTTATCATTTTATGACATTAATGTATGAGTTGGATGAGAAAGAAGAAAATTATTTTTCAACCTTTCATTGTAACCATGCCTTCATATATCCACAATGTCTTCAGTATCATATCTTTGAATATTTTGCTCACAAATATGGAACAAAAGCCCTAAAATTCTTGTCTAGGAATATCATGTTTTCAAAAGAAGAAAATCCTATTTTACTACAATATTCTTATAGCAGTAGGAAATATGGAAAATATGATGGTCCCTCTATTTTATGTGAGATAGAAATATAGAAACAGGGAGAAAAAGGTTGATTTAAGAGAAAGAAAAAGCAAAGCACTGTCAGTACTGGGGGAGCAAATAATGAAAATGTTTTGCTTTCTAGGAGGATATGATAACCAGTCTCCACAAGGATCCCCAATGTCTCTCAACCTCCAGTAATTAACTCTTGTACAGTCCTCTCCCACATTTTATCAGAATTGGCCTAGATATCACTATGATCAAGTGAAACAGCAGAAGTGATAGTATATCAATCTCAGGAACAGGCTATGGAAGACATTGCAGCTCTGATCCCTTTCTTTCTCTCATCACTTGTTCAGCTGCATGATATGAGGAACTGAGTTCTCCAGTCAACAGCCATATGAATGAATTTTCTTGCAAGTAGATCCACCAGCCCCAGTCAAGCCTTCAGATGACTGCAGCTTTAGCCAAACCTTGACTGCAACATTATGCAGACTAAGCCAAACTACTCAGCTAAACTGCTCCCCACTTTCTGACCTAAGAAATAATATGTATTTATTGCTTTAAGCCACTGAATTTTGGGGTAATTTTTTATACAGTACTAAACAGCTAATTCACTGGGACTCTATCATAAAATGTGGATTACAGTTACTCACTTACTACCATGGCCTCAGAAATGCACGCTGATTTCCAGAATTCATCCAGTAGTTTTTCTTTAAATGTAGCAGTTTTTCACTTTATATGTCGTGTTCTTTAAGGTTGGTTACATTACATATTTGAAGATGCAGAATAGCCTGCCTTGACCCTCAAAATTAGTCCCTGTCTCCTCTAAGAGTCTGGCTGCTGTTTTCAAAATGCTGCTCAGCATGGTATTATCCTAGCTCGAAGTTTAATTGATAATTCATAGACATTTACTCCATTATAGAGAACTAGCAATTTCCATGTGAGATTTTGCATCCACAAATGCCAGTTACCCTTGTTCTACCTGCCTGTCCAAAAGCATAAGTCAATAATGGGAATAAAGTGAGAAGGAGAAACTGAAGACACCAAGTTCTTATAGAACTATTATTTATTTCTGCTCTGAACCTTCTTCTATCCTGGTTATAGATGCCTTGAGTCTAGGCACAGGGTAATTTTGAATAGCATAATCATGTACTTTACCCCATGTAAACTGGCAATCAAAAGTATGGGAGATGTTTTAAGTCTCTTGACAATACCCGAAAGAGAAAGGGAATTTTACTTTTTTCCTTTTAAGGTCTCTATTTAGCCCATTGATGGGGAAAGAAAACTTGCCCAGGGGGAATGTCCTTACCAGTGTTATTTTCCAAAAATGTTCACCCAAAGCAGAACTTATCTATGCTACTTGCCTCAATCTTAGGCAATAACAACTGGAGCCGTAACTTCTTCGAACTTTCTCACCTGTCCAGATTTATGAAAAGAAGCTTTATTTTCTCCTCTTTCCCCCAGTCTCATGGAAAGACCAGGAATAATCCTAATACAGGAAGTCCCTATTCTATCCTATTATTCTTGAATTAGCGTAATTCATAGCATCTCTGAACTGCCTCGGGTGGAATGAGAAAGTAGGCAGAGGAAATAGGGTTAGGAAAAGAACTGCAGACTTCTTTTGTATCACAACCACCAAAAGTATAAAATTAAGGATGCCTGGGTGGCTTAGCAGTTGAGTGTCTACCTTCAGCTCAGGGTGTGATCCCAGAGACCCAGGATTGAGTCCCACATCAGGCTCCCTGCATGGAGCCTGCTTCTCCATCTGCCTGTGTCTCTGCCCGTCTCTCTCTCTTTCTCTCTCTAATGAATAAATAAATAAAATCTTTTTTAAAAAATATAAAAGCAATCCCAAATTCTGCTTAGTAAAAATACAAAAAATCTAAAACTTTTTGGTTAGCCAGCAAACCACGTACAGATTCTCATTGTCCTTGGTTATAAATATATATTCTATGTGGCACAGCACAATAAAGACTGGCATCAAAATCCATTTGGCTACTCAACTGGTTTGAAATATTAACCCTACTTCTTGATCAGTAATAGTCGATTCCAACTTCCTGCTAGGTTTACCTGAAGAGCTTCACAAAAAGTATCATTACCAGGGTTCCACCTCAGACTAATCAAATAGAAATTTCTTGGTAGTGGAGGAGAAGAACAGGAGGTAGAGTTATCAATCAGTAATTTAAATAATATTCTCAAGTGATTATACAATGCACCCAGGATTAAGACCCACAGGCCTATGCTGACATCTCCATGTCTCCTGTTTCTTATCTAGTAGCTCATGCTGAGTCTTCAAGGCAGAGTGAGGTGGAAGGGAGTACATTGTTCAAGGACTCTCTAATCACACCCACCACAATGGGCAAAGACAGGAAATACTTGAACTCTGTTATTCTCATTAAGAGTTTCACCCACAATGCATTGAGTGTTCTTTATCAATATCACTATCTTCATGAGTGTAAAGATATTGAGGTGCCTCATAAAACTTGAATGTCACTAAAAATCATACAGGAAATTACAGTATAACTGGCCTTCGAGTAAAGCTATGGTAGAATCCTTTGGTTCTATCTTGAAGGTGTTATTTCATTTTCTTTATCTTCTAAATACTCTGATTTCAAAGAATATATTAGGCAAGGGTGATCTTTGAAATGAAATTATAAGAGTAAGAGCTTGCTTATGAAGAAATTGAAGGTCATTACTCTGTAATTACAACAAATAAAATTTCTAGCCATCTTATAAATGTAGAGAAGCCAGAGCAGATTTCCTTATGATGTGGGAAACAAAGGCAAAAGAAATACAGAAAAAATTAAACTTCATTATAACTTAGAGCCAGCCCATTGACAAGCACTTAGGACAGGCCAGGTGATCTTCCTCCAGGAGCCCAACTGCCTTCATGTTAATACAAAGCTAGAGGCAAAAGAAAACCTTAGCTTGACATTAGCCGGACCTCCAGGATCCTGTAAAATTCCCTTTGGAAACTTCCTTTATCTCTACTCCCCCAAGATATATGTTAGCAACCATCCCCTAAACATATGGCCCACTGATATGCATCTGAAGGGTCGCATGACTAAGGTATTACTAGACAGTAGTAGATGACCCTCAAGGTCCTGGAAACTTTGCTTCCAAATTCCTTAGAGACTTAACACTATACCCTAATCCCCTCCCAACTTGAAAGTGTATAATCAACCACTCCTCACAATCCCAGTGCTGCTCTTTCTGCCCATGGGTCCCATTCCTCATGCTTTAATAAAACCACTTTTTTTTGCACCAAAGACATGTCAAGATTTCTTTCTTGACTATTCACTCCTGAACCCCAAATTTTACATCATTTATATCTGTTATATTAACTAGTCTATTAAATTTTTTTTTCTGAATTGCTTGTAGATAAATTAGAGAATCATGAGCTCTACCTCTCATTCTGGCATGTAAATTTATAAATTCATTTGGATAATCTGGTCAGAACTCTCATTGATTCTGACTTTAAATATTCTGTAAAGCTCAGTATTTTGGAGTATCTAGGTTTCCATTTCAACTTGTAATCTTTAGAAAAATCTTCTCATCATCTCAGATCTATGATAACCATTTAAATTTCATCTCTACATCCAAATTGTGGGATTTTAAAAGTTGTGGTCTGAAATATAGGCTGCTGAACATTTTAGACATCCTTTTTGTGTCTGTCTGTGACCTCACAGAAGCATTTCTAGGAGAAGGAAGGGGAGAAGAAAGAAAGAAGAGGAGGAGAAGGAAGAATTCTAACTCCAGCACCTAGGCTACTTGTGTCTTAGGTACCATTTTAAAATCTCCAAAACAAATGGCTTGATTTTATTCTTAGTGGGTTTTCCAAAATTATGAATGCAGCCTCTGTTACTACTTAATAAGAGGTAACTTCTGGTGTTTTTTATTTTGTTTTTAATAGTCCACAATGAATCCTTGAGTATGGGAGGGGCAGTGCATAGATGGTCATAAATACCCTCAATAAAGAAGACTGCAATATAGGGGATGTGCATGGCAATGGCCAAAAAAAAAATATTTGTCTGTACTGCATCCTGACATTTGGGATTACTAGTGTCAGGACAGTTTCATACCCTGTGTTTCAAACATTCTCTCTGTAGTGGGTAGTGAACATTGGAGCTGAACTAGTTAGAGTTTGAAGTCTAGATTTACCATTTTCCAGTTTATACATTTTAAGTCTTGCTTTCTTCACCTTTAAAATGAACATGATATCAACTTCACAAGGTATTGTTGTTGTGCCCAAGATTGCGAATCCGAGAAACCACCAAGGAGCTGACACCGATGCAAGTGCATGAGGGTTTATTAGCAAGCTCCAGCTTGGGTCCAAGTATACCCGACACAGCGGAGCAGGGACTTTGACCCCCAGGTGGGTTACAGCTGGGTTTTTATGGGCTGGTCTAGGGGATTTCCAGAAGGAGTGGAGGAATTTCTTAAGCTCTGTTTTCATTCTGATATGGGGCTTTCAAGGGCGTTCTGCGGTTTTTCCTATAACTGAAGTAGGGTAAAGTTCAGCTCTTATTCACAGGGGCCTGAGATGGCTGTACTTGTGCTAATGCTGAACTTGAGGCAGAATGGCCTTAATTTTCTCCGCCTCCACAATTGTAAGATCTAATAAGATGTTGTACATGAAATTTAGTATAATGTTAACTGGGCACTATGAAAACACTCAATATAGTTTGGGTTTTGATTATTAATTGTCAGAGGATACTGGTGTTAACCAGAAAGCCAGGCCCAAAATGGAGTCACTTGCCCCCAGGAGAGCAAACCAAGACTTAATTGCAGTTTCAACTTGCCAGGAGTAGAATTTTAACCCAATCCATCTAGAATTTTCTGGTCAGCACCAATGAGGTGATTTGTCACAAGGGCCCTCCATCTCCCAAAGGAAGATGAGGCAATCCACCTAGTAAGACCCCTTTCCTTACCTGTCAGGGAACATGATCACGCCTGAAACAGTTCCTTCTTTTCTCTTGCTACTAGCCTCTTCAGCATATTGCTTCCCTTGATGTTTAACTATCACAAACTACTAAGACATTTTTGTAAGCAGTTGTTGGAAAATGCATATAAATGCCATTTGTATAACTTTATGATCTGACACCAAAAAAGCCCTAGGATTAATTTATGGACAAATTATGTTGCTCGTATCTTTTCTTTGGTTCCTCCCTAACTTTATTATTAATGCAAAGGTTTTCAATTTTATAGCTATGTATCCTTGGTTCATCTGTGTAGCTCTTTTAGAGTAAATGAATTAATGATTAACTTTATAAATCAACCAAGACATTCTCACCAAAAAAATTATTGCACAGTTAATCATTTTTTTCTTTTAAACTGGCCAAAATCTTGTTCAAAAGAGTACACATTACATGATTCTAGATAGATATCCAACAACACAAACAATATTTCAGGAATGAATGTAATTTTTACAAATAAATCTAGATGTTGAGATTATAGTTTTGATATACAAAAATCAAGAAGACAGTGGAATACTTTATACCTGAAACTAACATAACACTGTATATTGACTTTATTGGAATTAAAATAAAAAAAAAATAGAAAGGACCGCGGGATGCCCTTGCATATAGGATATGAAATATAGAATTGACTTCAGGGTGTAGATTTATATATCACTGGCAGCATTTGCCATAAACAATGGCATAGGTTGTCTAAAAAAAGCAGAAGGAAAAAAAAATCCTTGTTACCAAAGATTATTTTCCACATATTAAGTATTCAACAATAATAAATAATATCAATATGTATGTTAGAGATTCGTATTTTTAAAATGATGAAAAATCTAATTTATGAAAAAAAAAAAAAGAATTCAGTATCTTCTCTGACAGAAAAGAAATGCCTTCCAGAAATGGCATGATAACAGGGCCACACCTCCATCTCTTGGCTCTGCCATGCTTCAAATTAACTTCAAATTGAGGTAGGATCCATCTTTACAGTTATCCACAGTATTGCCAGGCTCATATCTTAAAAGATTTAAGCCAAATAAAAGATACAGAGCTTTCCCTCTTGGTAGGTCTTGTAAGTCTGGAGATTCCCTCTAAATGGATCAACTTGGGTAGCATACTTCTTCCTAAAACAATTATTGTGGCTGAAGAGATTTGATATATGAACTGGCTCAGCCTTAATCACCTATTTAACCCAAAGTCCAGGATTTGGAGCCTCACTCAAAAGTCATGTATGGAAAAACAGGAAGACATCGTTTCTCAAAAGAATTTTGGGGTTCTCAGGCAAAAAGAATTGGGAGAGGATGGTTGGTGTGCAAATATAACACATTCATTTTAAGATATAGGAGTAGAAAATACCAGTTAGGGAATGTTAGAAAAATCTCACCCTACTTTCTTTCACATTGGCCATAGTGTATATATAACCTTTATTTTTTTAGTCAAAACATTACTCTTTGAACCCTGTTGAATCCTTTTCTTTCTTACATGTTCTCACTGGGGACTTTGTTTATCCTTTGGGGATAGGAAAACAGATGGGACTCCATGAAAAAAAAGACTTTTTACCTGCACCCCCATCTTATACATGCCTTATGGTTCAGATAATATATGTCCTCATTACAAAGATCAAGGAGTTAATGATATTTTTGGAGTCTTTCAGTGCAATAGATAACATCTAAGGAGTGACTGGGTGTAATGTCATTTATGTTTTCCAGACCACTCACCATGACCCCTGGTTCCCAGACATAAGCAGCTTATTGAGGACACCTAAACCCTAATCTTTGTTTTAAGCAGCTTCTGGATGCCTGAGAAGACAGGTACACCAGACCATAACCCTTAATAAAAACACTGGGGCCCCAAGCAAAGATGAGACTTTTTCTGCTTTCTAAGTCTCTCAAACATTCTGCACCTGCTCTCTCTATGTCTTCAATAAACTTGGCTCCCACTTTCTTTCAGTTCACATTTGATTTCAATCCTGTGCAAAGCCAAGGATGCTTTTAGTTGGTTCTGCAGGAACCCCCTCTGGGTCCTTGTAATGCACTTTTGGGATATAGGTGGGGTCTGGAGCCAACAGCCAAGAAAGAATTCTTGAGATGTCTTTGGTGCAAAAAGGTGATTTTACTAAAGCACAGGGACAAGACAGTGGGCAGATCGAGCTGCACTGGGGTTGTGATGAGCAACTGATTATATACGATGAGGATGGGGAAGTAAGAAAAAAAAGGAAGTGTCCAAAAGGACTTTCATATGCTAAAGCAGATCTTAAAGGTACTGGAGGCCTTGCAACTATCAAGTTAAGTACATTTTTCCCTCTAGCAAAGCATTAACATCAAGGGAGTTGGAAGTTTCTTGGAGGAATGTCACATATATCCCTCCCAATGTGGGGGAAGTGGAGGAGGTTGCAGGGTGTCAGCTCGTGCTTTGTCTTCAACTAGCGTTCTGCTCTCTCATCATTTGGAGCCAGCCAGTTTGCATCACTTTTTTCACAGATGGTTGTATCACCTCTTTTCTCTCTTCCTTTTTCCTAGGCAAATAAAGCATCTTCTAGCACTCTGCTTTCAAATGCCTAATTTAAGAGTTGTTATTAACAGCACCAAACTTGGGATACCTGGGTGGCTCAGTCAATTCAATATCTGGCTTGATTTTGGCTCAGGTCATCTCAGGGTCATGAGATCAAGCCATGAATTGCACTCTGCTCTGAGTGTGGAGTCTGCTTGAGATTTTCTCCCTCCTTCTCTCTCTGCCTCTCCCTCTAATTTCTCTTTTCTCAAATAAATAAATTAATCTTAAAAAAAAAGTACCAAATTTTTCCAGCATCAGTTTTCTTCCATTATTTCAGGAATGTATACTAATTACTGTTGTGTATTTCTTGCACATACACAGAGAATTTACTACTAACAGAAGTTCTGCTTTATACTGTTAAATATAACAGTAAATAAATATATTGTTAAATATAAATAACAAGATTAAACAAGGTAAATTTGAAGACCTAATTAGCTCTATTAAACAATTCATGAATCAGGCAGCTCCCCATCTAGCAAGAGATACTTCAAGGAGTTATATAAAATGTCACGTTTTACAGAAGGAGAGTATGAGCAAGAACGTTATTAGTAAAGAAAAGGATTGGCCACTTTTTAGGGGCAAAAGCAAGGGGTCCATTTCAGATGATGACCCAAGCTGAAATCAAGAGTTGAGCTCTTAATGGCCTGAGACACTCTGGTGTCCTGGGAATTATACATTTTATCAGACTATTCACTCTTTCTCACTTTTCTCCACATATTCTCCCTACCACCCACTCAAATGTATTTGTCCAGTCCTTTTTTAAAAAATTAATTAATTTATTTATCTTTTAGTAATCTCTACACCCAACTTGGGGCACAAACTCATGGCCCCAAGATCGAGTCCCATGTCCTTTTTTTTTAAAAAAAAAGATTTATTTATTTATTTATTTATTTTTATTTATTTATTTATTATAAACATAGAGAGAGAGAGAGAGGCAGAGTCACAGGCAGAGGGAGAGGCAGGCTCATGCCCGACACGGGACTTGATCCCGGGACTCCAGGATCGCACCCTGGGCCAAAGGCAGGTGCTAAACCGCTGAACCACCCAGGAATCCCCGAGTCCCATGTTCTACTGACTGAACCAACCAGGTGCCCTGTATTTGTCCAATCTTAACTCAGTTATACCAGTTACACTTTAGCTTCTATATTGTTAAGGGTATTAATATTGATATTTGTACACACAAGTCTTTTCCCTTTTGCTCATTGGTTATCTCCAATCTGAGTACTGACAGAAAACATTTACTTTATGATTCTATAAAAGTTGCTTTTTTTTCCAAGTTCAATATCATAACTACTAGGTCACCAGAAGACTATTCCTGGTATCATACTAAATGATGTATCTGTTCTTACACTTCAGCAATTGCTTAAGATCATACCTTATACTTCTTTAAAATACCTCAATTTTTCTCAAGTTACCTTTTTTGCCAACCTTCCACTTCTCTCTATATTTTTTTTCCAGGATAATTTACTCTCTGAATGCTCTACACTTAAATCTTTGGAGCATCAGTTGTCATTTGTGGTTTTCCACCCTCTTTGAACATTCTCCTTGCTTGCTATAATTTTCCCACATTAGAGGCTTTCCTCTCAAGTGGAATGTAGACACTGGTGATACAGGTGTTTTCTCTAAACAGCTCCCATGATGGCTAGGAGTTTTATTACTGCTCATGTTCATGAGAATCTAGCTTTATAATTACCAAGTAGTTTGTGTGCTATCCTTTAATACAAAACTTTTCAGCTAACATTTCCCAGAAGTAAATTCTTTCCTTTCCAGTTTATTGTGGAGGCCGAGAAAAATTAAGGCCATCCCACCTAAAGTTTAGCATTAGCACAAGTACAGCCATCTTAGGCCCCTGTGAATAACAGCTGAACTTTACGGGAAAAACTGCAGAATGTCCTCAATGTCCTTGGCAGGGAATTCCATATCAGAAAGACAACAGAGCCCACGCCCATGGTAGAAAGTCTCATATTAGAATGAGAACAGAGCTCAAAGCCCTTGAAAGCCCCATATCAGAATGTAAACAGAACTTGAGAAATTCCTCCACCCCTTCTGAAAATCCCCTAGACCAGCCTATAAAAAACCCAGCTGGAACCCACTTCGGGGTCCAAGTGCCTGCTCCGCTGTGTCGGGTTATACTTGGACCCAAGCTCAAGCTTGCTAATAAACCCTCGTGCGCTTGCATCGCTGTCGGCTCCTCGGTGGTTTCTCGGATTCGCAATCTTGGGCACAACATTTATAATATTGATGGGATCAGTTTCCCCAACCTTGAAATATTTTCCTCTGAATCTCTTGCCCTTTGTTACTTTTTACTATTCAACTGGAATGGATCCACTTTCTTGGTTTAGGCCTCATTTCTCTGGAATATCATCTTCAAGGTCTTCCTCGGAGCACATGTAGTAGGTAAAATTTCTGAGACCACACATCACTGAAGATATTATTTTCCCCAAAATACGATTTATACTTTAGCTAACCATTAAAATCTTGATCCCTTCAGAAATTAGAAGACATTGTTTCACTGGATACTATTATATAATGCTGCTGATGGGAAACAAGATGTCAGTTTGAATCATGTCCTTTTATAGATAATCTTTTCATAGAGATTTACTTGGTGAAGATTTCTCCTTGTCTCAGTATATATATATTGTTATGTATATATAACATTGCATATATATTTCTTTTCACTGTTCCCATTTTTAATCAATTCTTTCTTAATTTATAAATAGGTTAATGAATTTCAAAAATTGTGGATTCCACTATGTGTGTATTTATATTAATTTTTACAATAACTTTTTACTGAAGTATAGTTGACATAACATATTCGTTTTAGGTGTACAACATAGTGATTTGACAATTCTACACATTATGCTATGCTCACCACAATAAGGTAGTTGCTGTCATCATATATTATTACAATATTATTAACCATATTCCCTGTGCTATACTTCTCATCCCTGTGATGATTCTATTTTATAACTGGAAGTTTGTACCTCTTAATCCCCTTCACCTATTTTGTCCATTCCCCCACCCAATTTTACAATGGTTTTAGATTTATAGAAGAGCCCAGAGTTAGTGCAGGTGTTGCCATGTACTCCATCCTGGTTTACCCTATTAGCATGTTAAACATTTGTGTAAAATGATATACGTTTTATGTATATTTATATATTATACATTTTTACATAGTGCTATACTCACAGTAATAAACCAATGTTGATGCATTATTATTAACTGAAGTTCATGCCTTATTCAGATTTCCTTAGTTTTTACCTAATTCTCTTTTTCTGTTCTAGTATTTTATCCAGATACCATATTACATTAATTTGTCATGTTAACCTAGGCCACTCTTGGCTATGATGATTTCTCATAATTTATTTTTAATTACTTTGATGGTTTGAAGGGTTCTGACAAAGTATTTTATAGAATGTCCTTCAATTTGGGTTTGTCTTCATTTTTCTTAAATGGTTAGACAAGAGTTATGTGTTTTGGAGATGAAGCCCACACTCTATTGAGTGTAGACAGTCACATCATGTCAAGGGTACATGTGGTCAACATGACAACACTTTTGACATTAATCTTGATCACGTGGTCTTAATCTGGAGTTATCAATTAGTGATAGCAGAGAATGATAGGCAGAATAATGGCTCCTTAAAGATATCTACCTCCTTATTCCCAGAATCTGTAAAATTATGTTATATTACATAGTAAATAGGGATTATCTTAATAGCAGAAAAAAATAAGGTTGTCAATCAGCAGACTGTAGGATAGGAAGATTATCCAAGATTATCTGAATGGGCCTATTATAATAAAGATCTTTAAAAGTGGAAAAGGGAGATCAAGCAAAGGTCAGAGTGATGCAGTAGGAGATGAATTCAACCTGCCATTTCTGGTTTGAAGATGAAGGATAGAGACCATGAGCCAGAGAATATGAGCAGCCTTTAGAAACTGGAAAGGGAAGGAAACAGATTCTACCATAGAGCTTCCAGAAGGAAATAATGGAATCCTCCCAAAACCTTGGTTTTAGCCCAGTGAGATCTGCCAGACTTCAGAACTTTAATATGATAATTTGTGTAGTTTTAAGACACTAAATTTGCGGTAATTTGTTAGAACAGCAATAAGAGACTATTATAAGGATGTTTAAAATTCAAATTGTAATAGTCGATTTATCTATTTCTCCATTTCAGTTCTATTAGTTTTTGCTTCATGTACTCTGATATTCTGATGTAGGTACATATACATTTAGGATTAATGTTGTTTTTCCTCAAGTTTTTAATTAGATTCTGTTGTGCCCAAAATTGAGAATCCGAGAAACCACCGAGGAGCCGACAGCGATGCAAATGCACGAGGGTTTATTTACAAGCTGGAGCTTGGGTCCAAGTATACCCAACACAGCGGAGCAGGCACTTGGACCTCGAAGTGGGTTCCAGCTGGGTTTTTTATAGGCTGGTCTAGGGGATTTTCAGAAGGGGTGGAAGAATTTCTCCAAGTTCTGTTTACATTCTGATGTGGGGCTTTCAAGGGCTTTGAGCTCTGTTCTCATTCTAATATGAGACTTTCTACCATGGGCGTGGGCTCTGTTGTCTTTCTGATATGGGATTCCCTGCCGAGGACATTGAAGACATTCTGCAGTTTTTCCCATAAAGTTCAGCTGTTATTCACAGGGGCCTAAGATGGCTGTACTTGTGCTAATGCTAAACTTTAGGTGGGATGCCTTAATTTTTCTCGGCCTCCACAATTCTAGTTAGTTAATATACAATGTAATATTAGTTTCAGGTGTAGAATTTAGCAACTCAACACTTATATACAAGGATTGTTATGTCTTCTTAGGGAATTAACTCCTTTATATGTATTACACTTCAAAGGAAATTAATATAAATACTTCAGCTTTCTTACAATTACTGTTAGTATGATATATCTTTCTCTATCCCTTTACTTCTAAGTATCTGAGTCTTTATAATTTAGAGTGAGTTTCTTATTGACCATTTAGAGCTGGGTCTTGTCTTTTTTATCTATGCTGACAATCACAGTCATTTAATCGATGTATTTAAACCATTCATGATTAAGATGATTTTTTTTTATGGAGTCAAATTAATATCTACTACCTTTGTAACTGTTTTCTATTCATTGTATTTTTTCTCTTTTATCTCCCTTCTCCCTTTTCTACCTTTTCTGTTTTCTTATTTTTGGTTTTCTTTTTTTCAGTGCAAAATAGTGGTTTTATTAAAGCATGGGGACAGGACCTGGGGGTAGAAAGAGCTGCTGCATGCTGCTGCCCGCTGTTCCCTGCAGATGCCCACTGCTCCCTGCTCACCTTTTCTAGTCTTTTTTTCTTTTTTTTTTTAAAGATTTTATTTATTTATTCATGAGAGACAGAGAGAGAGAGAGAGAGGCAGAGACACAGGGAGAAGCAGGCTCCACACAGGGAGCTCGACGTGGGACTCGATCCCGGGTCTCCAGGATCATGCCCCAGGCCAAAGGCAGGAGCTAAACCACTGAGCCACCCAGGGATCCCTCACCTTTTCTAGTCTTGACAGATCTTTTTATGTGATTCTATGTTACCGTCTCCTTTAGCATATCGGTTGTACTTCTGTTAAAAACCTTTTAGTGATTTACCTGAAGCTTGCAATATATACTTTTAAATAACCTAAGCTCACCTCAAATAACCCTATACCACTTCATACATAATGTGAATACTTTGTAATAGAGTATTCCCAAATAATTTTTCTTATACCTTTTCTTATACCTTATACCTGTCATTCATTTGTCCATATGCTATAAACACCCAAAATACTGTTGTTATTATTGCTTCGAATGGTTAACCTTTATATCTATTAATAATAAGAAAAAAGAAAGTTTAATTTTATTTTCCTTTTTTCTTCTCTGACCTTCTTTCCTTTTCTTATGCAGACCTATTTTTCTGATCTATGTCATTTTTCTTCTGCCTTTTCACATTTCTTGCAGGCCAGGTACACCAACAATGAATTCCTTTGGTTTTTGTCCATAAATCTTTATTTCTCCTTCACATTATTTTTTATTGAGGTGGAATCCATGTCACAAAAAAGTAACTATTTTAAAGCATATGATTCAGTGGTATTTATTACATTCACAGTGCTGTGCAACGATCACTTCTATCTAATTGTAAAACATTTTTATCACTCCTGAAGGAGACTTCCCACCTATGAAGCTGTCACTTTTCATTACTTCCTTTCCTCAACCCTCGGAAACCACTTATCTGTTTCTTGTCTGTATGGCTTGACCTATTCCAGATATTTTATATAAATTTCATTGTACCATATGTGACCTCTTGTGTCTGGCTTTTTTTACTCAGCACACTGTTTTTGCTGGGCATATAATTCATTCCACTCCCCTGATGGATTCCTTTTTTTTTTTTTTTTTTTTTAAATTTTTATTTATTTATGATAGTCACACAGAGAGAGAGAGAGAGAGGCAGACACAGGCAGAGGGAGAAGCAGGCTCCATGCACCGGGAGCCTGACGTGGGATTCGATCCCGGGTCTCCAGGATCGCGCCCTGGGCCAAAGGCAGGCGCCAAACCGCTGCGCCACCCAGGGATCCCCCCTGATGGATTCCAATTCAGTCTCTACCTTTTCTTGCTTACATGGTTTCTGACAAGAAGTTGACTGCAATTCTAATCTTCATCCCTCCATGGGCAATATGTTTTTCTCCCGTAACTTCCTTTGAGATTTTCCATTTGTCTTTGGTTTCATGCAGTTTGAATATAATGTGCTTAGGTGTAATACTTTTAGTGTTTATCCTTTTTTGGTATTCTCTGAGCTTCTGGGATCTGTGCTTCCATATCTGTCAAATAGTTTAGGATGTTCTCAGCCATTATAATTTCAAATATTTCTTCTGCTTTCTCTCTTCTTCTGGTATTCCAATTGCACAGATGTTACATCTTTAGATAGTGTCCCATAGTTTTTGAATGTTTATATTTTGTTCTCTTTTTGTCATTCTTTCTTTTTTTTTTTTAACATTTTAGTTTAGGAAATTTCTGTTCATCTCTTTTCAGGGTCACTAACTCTTTCTTGGCCATTTTGAGTTCACAGACAAAAAAAATAATGCTGTCAAATTTCTGTGTCTGCTTATGTGGCTTATCTGGTCTTGCATGTTTCCTTTTTTATTTCTAGTGGAGATCTTTTCATATTATTCATAATTATTTTAAATTTCCTGCCTGATAACTACAACTTCTGTGTCATATCTGAATTTCATTCTGATGCTGAATTTGCTTCTTCAGTTGTTTTCTGTGTGTGTGTGTGTTTTGTTTTTGCCTTTGGCATGCCTTGTAATTTTTTGCTGAAAGTCATAAATGTTGGATGAGGTAATAGAAACTAAAGCAATTAGGCCTTTAATAGAAGGATTTACATAAATCTGATTAAGAGTTGGGCTGTATTTAATGTTTTCCACAGCATAGGCACTAAAGGCTTTAACTTCCTCTACTGTCTTTGTTTTTGTCCTCCACTTGACATTGGGGTTTCACTATGTACTGTTTTTTAAAGTTTAATTCTAATTTCCTTTTTTATTGCTTGTTTGACCCAAGGTTTATAGAAGCATGTTCTTTAGTTTCCATATATGTGGGGATTTTTGCAGATATCTTCCTGGGTTGCTTTCTAACTTAAGTTTACTGTGAACAGAGAAGATACTTCTTATAATGTATCTTATAATGAATCTTTTTTAATTTATTGAGATACAGTTTGTGGCTCAGAAGATGGTCTCTCTTTGTAAATATTCTGCATGAACTTGAATAGAATGTGCTTTCTTAAGGGGAAAGGAGAGAAAATGAGTGGGAAATATCAGTGAGGGTGACAGAACATGAGAGACTCCTAACTCTGGGAAATGAACAAGGGGTAGTGGAAGGGGAGGTCGGCGGGGGGTTGGGGTGACTGGGTGACGGGCACTGAGGGGGGCACTTGATGGAATGAGCACTGGGTGTTACGCTATATACTGGCAAATCGAACTCCAATAAAAAAAAGCATATCATTTATGTTTATTGTAAATGATTATTGTTATATAAACATTTAGTATTATAACGTTCTTATGATGAATGATCCCTTTATTGTTATAGAATGACCTTCTCTATCCTGGATAATATTCTTTCTTTGTTCTATAATCTACTGTGATGCTAATAGAGCCATTTCAGCTATCTTTTCATTAATGTTTGTATAATATGTCTTTTTCCATCCTTTTAATCTTAACCTATTTGTATTTTTGCATTTAAAGTATTTTTCTTGTGGGCAGCATATATTTGGCTATTTATTTTCTTAACCAATCCAACAGTCTGCCTTTGCATTTAATGTCATTATTGATATAGTTCAAGTCTATCATCTGTTTATTTTCTGTTCTATCTATACTATCTTAACTTTTTCCTCTTTTTCTGTTTTAATTCATTGATTATTTTTGATGATCCATTTTCTTGCCTTTTCTGGCCTATTAGCTGTAATTTTATTGTTATTTTAGTGGTTGTTCACAGTTTATAGCATTCACATTTAACTTACAACATTTTAAGCTTGACTGCTGTTACATTATTTCATGTCTAGTAGGAGACTCACAGCAGTATATTTTCATGTTTTCTTCCTGGTCTTTGTGCTATTGTTGTCATACATTACATTTTTTTCTTCTGTTATAAATCCCATTCTTCATTGTTACTATTTTTGTTTAAAAAGTCTCTTATCTTTTAAATTTTTGAAACAATAAAAAGATATCCTTCTATAATTACCCATACAGATATCCGTTCCCAGTGCTCTTCACTCCTTTGCATAGATACAAATTTCCATTAGTTACCATTTTCCTTCTGCCTAAAGGGACTGTTTTAAACAGTTTCATTCATTTCATTTCATTTATTTCATTTCATTTCATTTCATTTCTTGTAGTGTAGGTGTACTGGTGATGACAAGTTTTTTTTCTGCTTGTCTATAAATAAAAACATTTTTAAAAAGATTTTATTTATTTATTCATGAAAGACACAAAAGAGAGGCAGAGACAGAGGGAGTAGCAGGTTCCTGAAAGCATCTTTATTTCACCTTTGCTTATGAAAAATTTTCACTATGTATTAAATTCTATTCTGATGATATATGTTTATTCCAGTACTTTATGATATTCCTCCACAGTTTTCTCTGTTTCACTGCTTACAATGAAAAATATTCTGTCATCTTTACTTTTGTTCTTCTATACAGAATTTAATTTTTTTACTCTGGTTTCTTTAAATCTCTGGGCTATTATTTTAAAAATTTACTTATTTATTCATGAAAGACACACAGAGAGAGAGGCAGAGACACAGGCAGAGGGAGAAGCAGGCTCCTCGCAGGGAGCCCAATGCAGGACTCTATCCCGGATCCTGGGATCATGCCCTTAGCCACCCAGGTGTCCCTAAATCTCTGGTTTTAAGTAATTTAATTTTCATGTGCTATGTGTTTTCTTTACTACTGTGCTTTGAGTTCATTGAATTTTGCTACAGAGTGAATGTTTGTGTGTTCCCAAAATACATATGTTGAAGCCTAATCCCCAAAGTGATGATATTTGGTATTTCCACATTTGGGAAGTAATTAAGAGATAACAATGGAGCCCTTAGAAATGGAACTAGTGTCCTTGTAAAGGAGACCCCACAGAACTCCATCAACCCTTCAGCCATGTGAAGACACAGTGAAAAGACAACCATCTACAAACCAGGAAACTAGCTCTCACTGGACACCAAATCTGAAGACAACTTCTCAGCCTCCAGAATCATGAGAAATAAATTTCTGTAGTTTATATACCACTGAGTATATGGTATTTTTGTTAGAGGAGCCCAAACAGACTAAGACAGTTTTTTGGGTCTGGAGTTTATAATGATCAAATTTAGAATATATTTTTGGTTCTTATTTTCTCAAATCTTTTTTCTGTCCACTCTCCTCTTCTTTTCAAGGACTTCAGCTGCCTTTGTATTGGGCCATTTGAAGTTTTCCCATGAATATTGATAGGCTTTATTTTTTTTCAATTCTTTTTTTTTTTTTTTTTTTTTTTTTTTTTGCATGTGTGTTTTATTTTGGATAGTTTCTGTTTCTATGTCTTCCAAGTTCACTGATCACTTATTTCTGCAATGGTTAATCTACTGCTAGCCATATTCAATATAATTTTCATCTCACACATTGTCATTTCCATCTAAAGAAGTTAAATTTGTTTTTTTTTAAATGGATATCTCTAGTGAATTTTTTGAGTATCTGAAATATAGTTATAACTTTTGTTTTCATGTCCTTGTTTGTTAAATCTAACACCTGTATCAGTTCTGTGTCAATTTCAATTTATTGATTTTTCTGTTCAATTTGAGTTGGGTTTTCCTGCTTCTTTTCAAATCTGTTAATTTTTTATTGGATGTCAGACACTGTGAATTTTATCATGTTGAGCTCTGCTCTGGAATGAAGGTAGATACTTGTAAATAAATTGATCCTTTTGAGTCTTGCTTTTAAGATTTGTTCATCCGTATTGGATATTGGATCAGTTTTTAGTGTAGTGCTAATTATTCTCTGCTACTAGGGCAAGATTTTTCTGGGTATTCTACCCTATATCCACAGAATTTACCAGGTTTTTCAGTCTAGCTCATGAAAGTACATTCTCTTCTTACCCCTGTTTAAACCTTAAGTACTATTTCCTCTAATCATCTTATTAGAGGGGGAAGAAGGGCCTTTCCTTACTTCTACTGGTGAATATACTTAGAATTCCCCAAAGTAGTCATTTCCCTTATTAATATCTTTGGCAAAGCAATAAAATGTCTTTCTTTAAATACTTCAATATATTCTCTCCTCTTTGGTTTTCCTAGACCTCTACCATGTTGACGTCATCATATTTGTTAGAACTGGTTTGTGCTTAGATATTTGTCTTTTTTAAATTTTTTTTTTTTAAGATTTTTATTTATTTATTCTTGAGAGATAGAAGGAGAGACAGAGCCAGAGACACAGGCAGAGACAGAGCCAGAGACACAGGCAGAGGGAGAAGCAGGCTCCATGCACCGGGAGCCCGATGTGGGATTCGATCCCGGGTCTCCAGGATCGCGCCCTGGGCCAAAGGCAGGCGCCAAACCGCTGCGCCACCCAGGGATCCCCTTTGTCTTTTTCTTTCCTCAAATTATCCTTGTATTTAAGATATAGCTTAGCATGTATCAAATTATAACTTTTCTCCAACATTTGAAAATAGCACTATTTTGTCGCTTTTATTTAGCATTGCTATGGAGAATTGGGAGGAGGCTTTTCTAATTTTTACTCCTTTGAATACTGCTTTAACAGTGCTACTCAAAGTGTTGTTCACAGACCAGTGAGCTATATTAACTATTTCTTACCAGTTCTTTATGAGACAAATACAGAAATAGAATATTACAGATGTTTTCGAACAAATCAACAGAGAAATTTTAAACATATTGAATCTAACAATAAAATAAATACAACTTGTAATTGTATGCATGTTTTTTATTAACTTCATATTTCTAGTAATTTATTTTAGAAAATAATCAGTCTTTGGGGATCCCTGGGTGGCTCCACGGTTTAGCGCCTGCCTTCAGCCCAGGGCATGATCCTGGGGTCACGGGATCAAGTCCCACATTGGGCTCCCTGCGTGGAGCCTGCTTCTCCCTCTGCCTGTGTCTCTGCCCCTCTCTGTGTCTCTCATGAATAAATAAAATCTTAAAAAAAAAAGGAAAATTATCAGTCTGTGATATATTAAATATAAAGCAAGAAACAGCATTTATAACAATAGCAACTACAGCATAAAAATTCTTCTCTGCAATTAAGAAATACTGCTTAATATAGTCAGGAACTGTGTTCCTGAGGACTTATGGAGCCTCAGCCCGAGAGGCCTCATAACCAGTGAGGCTGAGGTCACCGATTAGAACTGGCATGCTAGGGTTTACCGAGAATGGGCTATTGTCTTCACAGTATAGATTCTTCCTGTAAGTCACTTAATATTGCAGAGATGGGAATGCTCCATGCATTTAAGGTTGAAGTAAGGATAGACTGACCCAGAGAAGTTTGTCTGGGTGAAGGAAAAGATGTGGGTACCCTCAGTCATGTCATAGAAAGAAATGTCATTGTCTTCATAATCCAAAAAAATCACAATCTTTTGTGGACACTTTCCTATCTGGAGACAGTCATCCTGGGAAATGTTTGGGGGGCAACAGGTGAGAGTCCGGTATTCACTTCCTTTCTTCTCTAAGACTCTGAATTTCTTGTTTTGTAGATCTGTGGATAGCTCACTCTTGTCTGTGAGTTTCTCATAAACACCGAGAGTCCACTCATCAATGTCTTTAATAATTACTTCCCAGTAGTGTTTTCCTGAAGTGAAGTCTTCCTGATTAAGTGTGATAAGGTTGCAGTCTCCTTGCTTATCACTAAGAGACAGATCCTGTGTTTCCACTCTAAAGTTCTCATTTCTCTCTGAGTCAGAATTATTCTGATGAATGAATTCCATGTTCACAGTCACATTGGCTGGGGAGAAAGAAAAGGGAAAGGAAGGGTCAGTATTATATATTATATATGTTATATATATATTTCAGAAAGCTGTTGTGCTGGTGAAACCTTAAATAAATTAATCAAGTAGTGAAAGAACCCCTGTCCTCTGAATGTGTGTGTAATGGGAAAGGTGGAGCTGTGGAGTGCTCTCACCATGGGTTCATGCTACTTAGCTCATTTTATCTTACCTATGCTATTATCAGTGTCTTGGCAGAGTATCAGAGTGAGCTGGGACTTGCAGTATTTACTTGAGAATAGTGTTCTTCCCAAATTCTCTACAAATTCCGACTATGTTCTTCAATTAGTAAAGGCTCCATGTCAGCTGGCCTCTTTTAAAAGAGCAGCTGTGTTACTCATCATTTTGAGCACTTTTTACTCAGTTGGAGATCTCCTCAACTGAGGGGCTATAATTTCTGTTCAGAACCAAGTGCCCCCACCATCACAGGTGAAAAAGCATGGCCAATATGTGAAGGTGGAAATATAACCAGAGTAGCTAATCCTAGCAGCAATTTTCATTTGAGGCCAACAATTAATGATCTTCACGTTCTTTCCTTTCTTTGCCTCTGTCTTTTTAACTAGGAGATAATGTTGAGAGGGAAAAATGGGATAACAGAAGGCAGGTTAGAAAGGGGTCAAAAAGATTAAAAAAAAAAAAAAAAGAGCTACTCACCACACTGGAAGTGTTTCTTCCTCCAGTCTGAAAAAGAGCAATACAAATTGAACCTGTGATGGAAGCATGCCCACAGAATGAAAAGGAGGGACACACTTCCTTTCCTATCTCTTCTCAGCTCTCTTTTCCTCCTCCTTTGAGCCCTTTGAACTCTGCAGTGTCCAGAAACTACAAGACAAAGGGTATACTACCTGCATGTGTCTCAATTAGAAATGATCCCCTCATTGGGCAGATGCTGAAGGAGTAAGTCTGGAGAACATCTAGAACAGGGTCTAGTGTTCTAGGCACCTATGCTTTTAATACTTTTGTGGCACTCCTCATTGAGGATGAAAGCCATACGATGTCCTTTCATTTTATTTTATTATTTTATTTTATTTCAGGGTTTTCCCAGCCAGTGACCACCTCAGAGTAGAGTTTAAGCTTATAACCAGGGCTTTTAAACGGTCCTTGTAATCACATTTTTAATATTTTTCTCCAGAAATTTCTTCATGAGGAATAGAACTACATCTGCTTCTGCCTGGACCCACTTTTCTTATGACAGAACTTGTGACTTTATTTAAAGACTGGATATTCTCTTAATGTCTTGGGGCAATAGGCAGTAAGAATTTATCCATAGGGATGTCTGGGTGGCTCAGCGGTTGAGTGTCTGCCTTTGGCTCAGGGCGTGATTCTAGAATTCTAGAATGGAGTCCCACATCGGGCTCCCTGTAGGAAGCCTACTTCTCCCTCTGCCTATGTCTCTGCCTCTCTCTGGGTCTCTTATGAATAAATAAATAAATAAATAAATAAATAAATAAATAAATAAATCTTAAAAAAAAGAATTTATCCATAATTCTTGATGGTCTTTCACTGAGATGCTTCTTCAAAGAAGGGTAGCCCTCTATACATAGAATTGATGAATATATAAGGAGGCTGAGATCAGGAAAGCAAAAAATGATTAAATTCTTCAGCTGTGATGGAGCTAAAACTAAAATCTGTATGTCCTCATCCTTACTATACTTTGTTCTCTCCTCTAGAATCATGGGAACATTTTTAAGCATCTTCTGAAAGAAAACTCTTAGTAGAAATTGCATACTGACTTTAACCCTTGGGAGGGGCACCTTGACCTATCTTATCAAAGTACTTATCACGCTGTGAGCAGTTGGCTGGTTCTTACCTTACTTCTTCCAATGGATCTTAATTTCTACACAGTCAGAGATTATGGTTTATGCCATCAACATCTAGAACAATAGTGAGCTTATAAAAATTTCACAACTATATATTTAAGGAAAGACCTAGTATGCTTTTGAGGTCTAACTCTGTATTGCACATGCACACACACTGTCTTAAACACACACAGTACATGGACCAGAGATTAGAATACATAAAATAGCCAATTCCCTCTACCATCAGACAAATATATCTTTACAGTGGTAGTAAAATACTTTGAAAGATTGTTTTTCAAACTTTTGCAAATATAAACCTTGTTCCTGTATATTGAACTTTCCCTTCCTTATTTCAAATAGGTAAAATAAATAAAATAATAATTAATATATTTTCCCAAATAGAAAATATAATATATTATCTGCTTTTTAAAACTTTATTGAGAGTATAGCAATGCTGATATAATATAGCGTATTCTTTAGTCTTCTTAAATCTCATCAAAATCACTCTGAGTTCATTCCTTCCCTTCTCCATAGTGGATGGGTTAACAATTGATGTTGAGTCATACTCAATAATATAGAATTTATAAGTCAACAGTTATTTCTCCTTTAACCATAGCTATAAAAAACAACTGAATATTTGAGCTTCCAAATACAAAATACTATAGATTGATACCAAATAAATCTTTACAACTTGCAAGTAGATGTGTGTATGTGTGCTTATATCTCTATTTATTGCACTCAGAATATCAGAGACACATAGCAAGATCTAAGTTACTTACCAGGATACAGCAGGGCCTTCTTCCAATCTAAAACATAACAGATCCAGTTCAGACAAGGCAAGACATCCAGAGCCTCACATTCTCCTCCCTCCCCCTTATTTTTTTTCACTAGTCAATCTTAAATCTTTCAGTCTTTCCCTTTGAAGAGAGGGAGCTAAGAAAGTGCTAGACATCAAAACCTTGAGTGGTGAGGAAAACCCAGTCTCTTACCTTCAAGGTATAGTGCCTTTCGCTGTTCTGAAAGAAAGAACATTCAGTGAGTCCCAGAACAGATGTAGAAAGGGGAGAAAATTCTACACAGGGCATGAGAAGAAGTAAGACTCACCAAGCTCTGCCTTGAGTTTCTCTGAAAGAAACGATATAAAATCCATCAAATTGGGTTTTGGCTTCTCTTGAGTTCATGGAGTAGCTGAATGAATTCAATGTGGCCCTCCCTCAGAGGTCCCATAGTTAAGTAGGTGAGAACAATTAGCAAACACACATTCAGAATCTAAAATGACAAGTGCTAGGAAAAGTTACATGGGAAACGTCATAAACTCATTGAGGAAGGAGTGCCCATGCTTCAATGGGAATTCAAGATTTCTTAGGTGTTTAAGAAGCTTATTCTTGAAGGAAGAATAGGAGGAGAAGACAGGGGAAGACATTTCTACAAGGAGACATAACAGCACAGTTTGGGTACAGACGTATGAAGGCCATGGTGTGGTTTGAAGAGCTCCACCTTAGAGGCCTGATAGCCACTGTCCACAACTATCCAAGCTTCTCACATGGTTTCCTCCTTTTCATAGGGCTCCAGCTTTATGGAATTTGAATTTATGAAACAAGGGTACTCCATGTTTCCCTTGGGGTCCTTTGGCAACCTTTTATTTCCTCGTCTGCCTTATACAACCTGTACCCCCAGCTTTTCCATGAACCCTATTTGCTCTGCTTCCTCGATTTACCTGTGGCCTTCTGTGCCATTTCCTTTTCATTTTTCATCTGATCTCTTTCATTAAATTCTCTCTTCTTTTTCTTTATTTCCTTTTCTTTGGCTTGATGTTCTCTCCAGCCAGTGTAGCTGATTCCAATGAGGAGGAGCATCAGCACAGGGACTGTCCCAGCCAGAGCTGCCTTCCATGGGTCCATCTTGGGGAAGAAAGGCTCTGACACAGGCATGTGAAGACACAGTGAGGACTAGCCTGGAGGCCATCCTGCCCTTTCCCCAAAGCTTCCTGAGCCCTCTTTCCCTCTTCCCTTCCCTCATCACACTCCCAACTCTGCTTTTGGGGTTTGTACCTCATTCACCTGGGAGGAAGATGCATGATACTTTCTCTTGTCCAGAGAGGGGATTCTGGATGGAACAGGTCACATTGCCCAGAGAGCTGTCCATGACCACAAGAGATGCTTCCACATGGAAGAGCCCATCTTCATCTTGGGTCTGAGACTCAGAGAGGGACTGTAGATTCACTCCCAACATGTCATTCCACTGTACCTTGGGTTTTGGAAACCAGCCATCTGAAGAGCATAGCACTCGGATCCCACCATCCTCAGGTCCCATCATGTGAACCTGAGGCACAGAGCCCAACCCTGAGGAGATAAGGCATGTGTTTAAGGACTGTGGTCCTTGGGGCTTAGGAGTCCCTGAGGCTGAAGGTTGAAGTGCCCTCACTATACTGATAAGTAAACTGAAGCTCAGAGGTCAATAAACCTCTCACAGTAAATGTTAGGACAACCTGTGATTCAATTTTGAAATCTTGAAAACTTGATGTCTTTGCACTATACTTAGACTAAGAGAGCTTGGGGTCATTTCAAGGAGAGGAAAAAAACAGGTACAATTAAAGTTAGAAAAAGAAGCTTAATTCTATAAATTGTCTTTCTCTACTGATTGGGTGAAAACTAATGTCTGAGGGTGTCAGTACCTGTCTGAATTAATACTAGTCAATTAATTTTCTGGGGTCTTTTAGGATACCAAAACATATTCAGAAATATTGCCTTTTTTGGTGTTTAAAGTGAATAGAGTATATAGTCTTATCCTCACTGCACAGCTTAGAAAATTGATATTCTGCAAGGTAAATTAAGAATATAAGGATGATCATAAGAAATGCCAAGGTAGGAATCCAGACATCCTCATTTTTCTTTTTGCTTTATACCATGATATATACATTCTATGCCAAGTTAACATACCTATGACATGCAGCTCCACAATAGCCTCTTGGGAGCTCTGACCATCCTTAAAATGACACTGGTACTGGCCATGATCAGAGGCACGAACATGTTGGATCAGCAGGGCCACACCTCCTCTGTTGATGGAGTCCCTCACCAACTCTGTCCTGCCATGGTACTCCAGCATTTGCTCCCCACCGTGTTCCTGTCCATTCTGGTACACAAACACAGCTGGAGAGAATTGAGTTCGGTACCACCGAATGTGCATGTCAGCTGCACTCTGCTCTGGGGACAGCTGGCAGGGCAGAGTGGCATTTGCCCCTAGCAGAACCATGATGGGCTCAGCTGGTCCCTTCACAGAAAACCCAGACACTGCATGAAAATCAAAGACAGATTAGGGAAATGAGTGAGGGGGATAAGACAAAAACACCCATCTTAATTTCTTTCTTATTTGCATTGTTTCCCAAAAAAGTTATATATGTCATATATATATATATATATATATATATATATAAAACCTAACTTCTTTAACTATATTCTCCAGAAGTAACAACTACTGATAGTTTGGCATTTGAAAGGACAATTTTTCTATGCGTTTACAGATAGTATTTGTATGTAAATTATGTAAAACCTATATAAAAGAGATTTATTTAGAATTAAATGTGGCAAAGTAGTTCATTAAGCAATTATCCCTTCTTTTGGTAGGAGAGGAGTAGAAGGTACTTCTCTCCACACCCATCTCTTTCTCTCCCAAACTCTGCTCCTAGGAGGATAATTAGTCATTTCTGATCTGAAGATTTAGGTTACTCTGTGCTGAGGAGGGAAAGGATTAGCAGTGTTTTTCATCTCAAAGTGAAAGGTAGAATTTATAAGGTTAAGTTGCTTTTTTTCTTAATAACTGAATGCTTGGAATCTTAAAGAATAATTTTTCATAAAAATTATTTTTTTGAGAGGACTTAGAAGCCAGTAGTTCCAGGTGGTAAGAGCAGAGCAGTCTTTACCAGAGAGGATGGTTGGATTCCCTGGGGCAGGGAAGGAGGATGCTGCAAGCTGAAAATGAAGACTTTGCTTAATTATGGAATAAGCTCCTTTGTCAAGTCACTTAAGGCATCTGCTTGAAAATTACTTTATTTTTAAAAAAAGATTTTTATTTACTTATTTGAGAGAGAGAACACAAGTAGGGTAGAGGGTCAGAGGGAGAGAGAGAAGAAGACTCCCTCTGAACAGGGAACCTGATGATGTGGGGCTCCATCCCAGAACCCTGGAATAATGACCTGAGCCAAAGGCAGACACTCAATGGACTGAGACTCCCAGCTGCCCCTGAAAATTACTTTAGTACAGAAATCAATCATAACTAAAAGGTGACTGATGTCCCCTGGGCAAAACTCGTACTGGCAGAGGCCAAAGATGTGGCTTTTTTCTATGGTTAAAGCTTAAAGGCCCACAAATACGGTGACTCTGGAGTGGGAAGAATTCAGAAAGGCATGGCTATGAGGGGACCCAGGAGTGTTGAGCACCAATGGCAAGGCCACATGAGCTTAAAGGAAAAATCCCATGGCCAATCTGTCTTAGAGAGGGTGGACTAGGCTAGGCAAGGAGCATGACATTGGCCATCAGGCTGGATGAAGGCCATGGTCTCCCTTCTCTCCCATTCCTATGTAAAACCCAGAGTACTCAACAGATACGTGTTCTTAGTTAACACAGAGCTACTGGCTGTACATGTTGTATGAGTCATTTAATTTAGGGAAAGATATTTGACATTACTCATAGCCACAATGTAGTGTAAAAGTTATTTTATTTCTCTTAAATAGAGTCATTACATACCAGTTTCTGTAATAAGGAACATCTAATAATTTTAGTACAGATAGTTTAGCTCTACCTATTGTTTTTGACATAGCATATAGCATCATGTTTAAGTTTTTCCTGTATCAGTGTAAATATTTATGTTGCTTCCAATTTATTATTACTATAAACAGTCCCACAATAAACATTTAATACATATGTACATATACACATGGGAGAACCTTTTTTTTTTAAGATTTTATTTATTTATTCATGAGAGACACAGAGAGAGAGAGAGACAGAGACAGACAGAGACAGAGACAGAGGTGGAGGGAGAAGCAGGCTCCATGCAGGGAGCCTGACGTGGGACTCAATCCTGGGTGTCCAGGATCACGCCCTGGACTGAAGGCGGCGCTAAACCTCTGAGCCACATGGGCTGCTCCAAGGAGAACCTTTTTTATGATAAATTGTTGTATAATTACTGAGTCAACATGTATGGACATCAAACATTTTAATACTCCCTGCTAACTGACATCAGATTAAAGAGATTTTAATTTAAAAATCTCATTACTGTAATCTCATGGTTGATTTCTCTCCAAACTCTAGTCTGAAAACTTTATCCTGAGGGTCCTTTCTATTTTATGAAAGAAGGACTCAAATCCCAGAGGAAAACAAAAATTATTTTTCAAAGATCATAGCCAGATAGAGCCCAGGGTTTCCAAATTCTTTGTGCTCAGACTTGGGTTTTCCTCGCAGTGGGGAATGTTATAAAGTATATTTAACTGATAATATTACATTGAAATTAAGCAGGTTTAAATCACCCGAAATCAATAAATAAAGATTTAGATAAACATTGTAGCTATGAGTTTTATAAGATCTATCCAGAGTAATAAGGGGTGTTGATATAAAGACCACTCCCATTCTTGGCCAGAACCTTCCAGTCTGGAAACACAGTCACAGTTTTCTCCAATATAAGTGCCTTGGAGAGGAGGTACATGACAACTGATACATGATCTGAGTTTTGTCATCATCTAAGAAGAACCATTAAAAACAAGCCAATAAAAAAAGAGGAGAGAGAACACTGACCTGCTGAGTACCATGTAGACACCTCAAGAAGGAGGAGAGGGAGGAGGAAGCCAGCAGGAGAATAACCAGGAGAACCCACCATCTTCTTCAGAGCAGAAAGTGAAAGGACAAAATGTTTCCTCTGACAAGGAAGTACTGTGTAAGACAAGGTGGTGAGAAAGCCACAAGAGTGAAAACTTTCAAGAAAAAAAAATCCCCTGTTCAAAAATTTACTTTTATACACAGTTTTGGCCTGTTCTTCACAGACCACTACCAACTTCAACCTCTCCCAATGCATTTTCCTTCCTTCTTTCTGAAAACCAACTATTTCCCCAGCAGGTATAGAAAACTATAAACCATTGTCTTGTGACCCACGGGCTCTCTTGAAATTGAAAAGCTCGAGTTCATTTTGAGAAATAAAGGCAGACACAAAATTAACTCCTATTAGCCAATCTAACTTCCTCTTTCTTGCATTCATTCATTGATTCATTCATACATTCACATGTTTATTTTGACCACAAACACTCTTGTGGCTTAACTCCAGAAAGAGAAGGGAGTTTTTTTTTACCATGTGACCAGGATCCCAAGCCTTTTTGTTTTTACGACCTACATCTCCCACAGACACATCTCCACATCACCACACATTTCTCTCTCACCATTCAGATTGAGCCAAGAGACTTCCTGGAAGTTTCTGATCTCCTCAGACTACAAGGTCCAGCTCCAGACACAATTGGTACCTGGTTGCTCTTGTGGTCAGCATCCAAAGATATGGCTGGAAGGGTTGGGAATAGTAGGTTTCTAACCCATTCCTAGACTGGAAAAATGTCCTTAGGAAGGGGGTTACAGGCACTGACATGTGAATGCCTCTCCTAGAATGGATCCAGTGAAAAAGTCACAACCTGTCTGCAGTTCTTGCAGCTACTTTGAAAGTGGAGGTAAGAAAGGTCATCCTAGGGGACTTTGGACTGGTGGGGCTATAGAACAATAGTGTGCCTTGGTTAAAAAAAAAAAAAAAAAAAAAAAAAAGCTCAGTGTAGCTTCCTCCTCCTACCTGCAAAGGGCTGAAATCACATTATTCAGGAAGAGAGAATCCTCTTCCTGTGTGATATTCAAGGATGTTGGTCATCCCAATGTTGAACTCACAAAGTTAACCGATTGAGGGAACAAGAATAAGAGATACAGGCTTCTTCCTACCATACCCTAACTGGCACTGAAAGCTGTGCAGGGAAAAATAAGAGTTGGAAAATAGAGGACTTTGTGCTCTGTAAAGCTTAGGGCTGTATTTCCAAAATCTTTAGGGCTCCCCAAAGTAAAATGGGAATAATAATACGGTTATATGGTCTTAGACATGGAATGGGCTCAAAAGGCATTTCTTACTACTTCAATTCTTTCCACATCCAAGTCATGTTTTTTCATGTCACACAAGGCTTACAGATAATTAAGGACACAAATAGCAGTTGCATAAATATTAGTATGAAAACCACTAACAGAAAGATGAATGGATAAAGAAGATGTGGTCTATGTATACAATGGAATATTACTCAGCCATTAAAAACGACAAATACCCACCATTTGCTTCAATGTGGATGGAACTGGAGGGTATTATGCTGAGTGAAATAAGTCAGTCAGAGAAGGACAAACATTATATGGTCTCATTCATTTGGGGAATATAAAAAATAGTGAAAGGGAATAAAGGGGAAAGGAGAAAAAATGAGTGGGAAATATAAGAAAGGGAGACAGAACATGAGAGACTCCTAACTGGGAAACGAACAAGGGGTTGTGGAAAAGGAGGTGGGCAGGGGTGGGGGTGACTGGGTGATGGGCACTGAGGGGGGCACTTGATGGGATGAGCACTGGGTGTTATGCTATATGTTGGCAAATTGAATTCCAATTTAAAAACATATGTAAAAAAAAAAGGAAAAGAAAAAAAATAAAAAGAAAAATTCAAAAAAAAAAAAAAGAAGAAAGAAAGAAAGAAAGAAAGAAAGAAAGAAAGAAAGAAAGAAAGAAAGCCACTAACAATCTGGCCAAAGGAATACCAAGATCCTAAATAAATATTCTCTAGAAACAGTGAGGTACATCTGACCTTTTAGAAATCAAATTTATGGAGATATAATTTGCATACAGTGGAATGCATGGTTTTGAAATGTACATTTCAATGAAGTTTACAAATGTTTACACTCATGTAACTACCACTTCCCTCAAAATATGGAACATGTCCGGGCATTTGGGTGGTTCAGTGGCTGAGTGTCTGCTTTTGGCTCAGGTTATGATCCTGAGGTCATGGGATCCTGTCCCACTTCAGGCTCCCTACAGGGGGCCTGCTTCTCCCTCTGCCTGTGTCTTTGCCTCTCTCTCTGTGTCTCCCATGAATAAATAACTAAAAACTTAAAAATATATATATGGAATATGTCTGTCTCTTGCAAATTTCCCTCATCTCCTTTGTCAATTCATTCCAGGAAAAACAAACAGTACTCTGATATAAATCATGATAGTTTAACCTTGCCTATTCTAAAACTTCAAAAAAAAACAACAACAAAAAAGAAATTATACAGTATGTCTACTTCTATGTTTGGCTTTTTGGGAAAAACAATGTTTTTTGAGATTCAACCATGTTATGTTTATCAATACATGTAAAAGTTTTTTTATTGCTGTATAATATGGCATTTTTTGACTATAGTACAATATATTCTTCTGCAGTTGTTTTCAGGACTGACTCCCCACCTCACTCATGCCCTCCTGGCCCAATCAGCCCTCCCCACTGAGGCCCTCTGTCTCACTTGGCCTCTGACATCCACTTAATAGTTTAGGTCTGAAGTATTTGGGAATGGGAAGAGAACACTGAAATAAGAAATGTAAGGATTAAAGTTACTACTTGCCTCTTGTTTACTTTGAAATTTGTGAATATGCATGTGGGTATATTCTATTCCAAAATGTAAATAGTTTAATATGCATTTCCAGTAAAGCTAGAAATATAAATGTGAAAAATTCATATAAAAATCTTAGATAGTTTTCCCAATGATAGAGAATTATTTGAGGAAAGTCCATTAATTTGTGGAGAATACTTTAAGGGAATTATGTCTATAAGAATGCTCACACGTTTAAGGAGGAAGAGGAGAGGAAGGGAAAAAGCACTACAAGATATTATTGATTTCAAAAAGTAGTTTGATTAAAAAATTTTTTATTGTTTCAATATTATTCTTTATTGTTTTTTTCCCTCTCTAGATCCCAGCCCAGGATCACATGTTTCAACTAGTCATTATTGTCTCTCTTGATACAGGAACAGATTTCTAAGTTTTAGTTGTCATTAGTGGCATTGACAATTTTGAAGAATAAAGGACAGCTATTTTTAGAATATTCATCACTTTGGATTTGTCTGATACTGTCAAAAAGCAGTTTTAAAATGGTATGAACAGTATAATCTTATTTGTGTAAGAAGTACGAAAGGATAGACATCAAAATCACAAAAAATGATATGGTGTGATATGACATTTTTTTCTGAGTGATATGATGTTGATGTTTCTGTTGTTTTTGCTTATGTCAAAAATTTAGATTTCTCTCATGAAAAAGTAAAGACTAATATGTATATGAAGATTTTTTTAAATACAAATGTGAAACACAATAAGAAGGATTCATTTGTAGAAAATGCAGGACTAGGGATCCCTGGGTGGCGCAGTGGTTTGGCGCCTGCCTTTGGCCCAGGGCGCGATCCTGGAGACCCGGGATCGAATCCCACATCAGGCTCCCGGTGCATGGAGCCTGCTTCTCCCTCCGCCTGTGTCTCTGCCTCTCTCTCTCTCTCTGTGACTATCATAAATAAATAAAAAAAAAAATTAAAAAAAAAAAAAAGAAAATGCAGGACTAAAGAAATAATTTGCATTCTTGGGAGTGGATAACTGACTTAAAATAGAAACCAACTAGCACAGTCAGATATTAGAGTAGACACGTCTAAAGTCAAAATATTGGGGTAGAGCACTGAGTGTTGCATGAAAGTGTTTAATCACTAAATCATACACCTGAAACTCACATTACATGTTAACTAAGTGGGATTTAAATTAAAACTTTAAAAATATATATTTTTGGGGCTAGAAAAATGGAGTTACTGGATTCTTCAAGAATATGATATTTTAAATCAAAGAGATAATATCTAAGAAACATAAGTTCAAATAAGCACATCAGATCCAGAACTTCAACATTCATCTAATAGGTAGGTTTTCTAAACTGGGAAGCATATTAGGAGCAGAATCAGAAGAAAGGGCACTTTATAAAGAGTTCAATTATTGGAAGAAAAAAATGCCATTTATTTGTGAATTTTTTTAAAGTTTTAGAACTACAAACAAACAAAAGCCTCAAAGCTTCTACAGTCCAAAATACCTGTTATGTACAAAAGAAAAAAGAATCAGCTTCCATCGTACATTTGTCACGTTGAATGTAGTCTTTACATTTCCTAGTAGAAATAAGAATGATCTAAGCAACAAAATGAACATCTAAATGTCGGGGCATAGGAAAGAAGTTTCTGAACAGGCAAAGAATTAGAAGTTTCTGCCTCAAAACTTTTCATATTTAAAGAGTAAGTGTTGCAGGTTTTGAATGCAGGGGCTTGGAGCAGGGAGAAGGTTTTGGAGCTACATCCCAAATTCCATTTATTCCACTTTGGGTGGCCACTGTTATTTGAGTTGGAGTAAGGTGGAAGGATAGATTTGGTAGATATTGTCTATTAAAGTTAGTTACCTAGGAATGGAGAAGCCACATGCTGACTATATCTGTTTTCCTTTTTCTGGTAGCCTTTCTCAATAGAGTAGACCCCTCCAAGGGAGATTATGTGGTTTTCCTTGTGGTAGTGATTTACTTCATGAATTTAAATTCAAGTATCATTCATATGCATGTCAAATCCCTGACTGTTTAGAAAATGTGAATCCAAATCTCTATTGAGATTAAATACTTAAGCAAGTTGCAAAAAGAATCCTCGAAATAAGAAGATAATTTTGGTATTTATTTATAAAAGAACACCTGGGAAAGGTCTGGCACTCCCAACACAGTGTAGGAAGGGGTTAGGTAAGTGTCACACTGGGTCATTTCTACTAATCCATCTTAATTACCTGCAGTGGATGTATATTAATAAAAAATTAAGAGAAATTATTGGATCTCATAAAGTCACAAAGATTTGGCATAGCATAGTTTATATAATTTAAAACTTCTATAACTTCATTTATATGTTCTATAATGATTCTGTTCATTTCTGACTATGACTATAACTTTCTTTTGGAGTTCCCAATTGATTTTGCATTATTCAATCCATCTGTATGTCATTAGCACCACTTGAAAGTCCATGTTGTTAATAAAGGTATCTATTTGAAACGGCAATTCTGTTTCTTTGAATTATTTCTCTCTGAATGTTACTTTTATTTTAAAGTTAATAGTACCATATCTACAATTGTATAGAATATGTATGGTTTGTATTTGTTTACTTCTTGTTTTGCTATGTCTCTTATAAACCATATATAGATATTCAATCTTAGATTCAGAATTTCAAAAATGTAGATTAGAATTTTTAAAATTTTTTCAGTCTCTAACTCAGAATTTCTTTCGGTCATTCTAAGCAAGAAACAATTATTCTAGAATTCATAGAACTTGAAGGCTCTTTGAAACAAAAATAATTTATGTAGATAGGGGACAGTAATCTCATCCTTACTCCTTCCATTATTTGCAGCACCGAAGGAAGATGAGAGTCTCAGAATAATTTGGGGAATTTTATATGGTTTTTCTTTTATCCTGGTTGAGATGGATAAAAGCCAGATGTCAGTGGGGAAAATTTCCGTCTGGGAGAAGAGTCAGAGAGTGTGAATGTGCCCATGTCTTCTCAGTTCATTGCCTAATGGAATAAGGGGTCCAACTGGGAAATGAAGATTCATCATCAGAATGGCAGATATATTGTGGTAAGGAAGACATTAAAATAAAAATTGCTAATGGCCTACACACAATTTATAAGTTATTGATACTCTTCTAAGTGCTTTAAATACATTCATATGCTCTTCACCCAAAACTTAAGGTAGATACTATTATTCAACCCATTCTCACATGAGGAAACTGAGGCACAGAGAGGTTGTATAACTGACTCAAAATCTTAAGTTGTAAATAGCCTCACCAGCATTTTAACTCATATTTAACTCTTCTATATCTATGCTATTAATCTAGACAATATACTTCTCAGAAAGAAAGAAATCACTTGCTTTTGATCCTCTCTATACTTTATTAAGTATGTAATTATTAAATAGACTTATTATACATGACAGGTCAAAGTTTGCTTTCTTTAACTTATTTTACTTTCAGTTTTGAGTGTGTCAGGGTGGCCAAAGAGACGTGTACTGCTGGGAGATTCCCGTGCCGTGGGGTGTCTTTCTCTCAGTTGTTTGAACTACCTTAAAAAACTACCCCAGGCTTCCTCCTGGGCTCCATGTTTTGTAAAGTCTGATATCCTGTGGGCATTTTGGAGAAAGTCTCACGGGAGACACCTGTGGGCAGCCAAGAACAGGTAAGTGGGAGGAATGGCAGAGAGTATTTATCCCTGGTGCCTGTGGCCATAAGTCTAGGAAGTTTCAGGATGCCTTCATCTCTGTAAGAAGAATTTAAAAGATGTGAGTGTTGCATTTTATGGGTGATGGGCAAGAGAGAGAGAAGTGAGAGCATTTGGGCAAGGATCCTAGGGGTTGGCACAGAAGAGGCCACGTTATATATGCTCACATTCTAGAATTCTAGGAAAGTGGGGAGAGTGGAATTCATTGAGGCCAAATTAATGTTTGTGCTAAAGTCATCTGTTTCTGTGATTGTTCACTGCCTCCTCACTGTCTCTTTGTCTCTTTATCCCCTGGACAAAGTGTTCTTGAGTTAGAAAAAGAGTTCAGGGAAATTGTGGACAGATTTATCACTGTAGAACATGGCTGTTGAGATGAAGACTGTTTCCTTGAGAAAGGGAAACAAAATGTATTTTTTTGTGACTGTTAAAACTTCTGTAATATTCCCTGGGAGAGACACACAACAGATGTTTGAGAGCTTCTGGAAGCCATTTCCTAGAATCACTGTGAACTGCCTGAACTGTGATTGTTTTTACTTTATGAATCCCATTTTTGTCTTCAGTCCAGCTATTTTCAGACCTTACTCTGTGTCATACTGTTGTCTACTCTGGGAAAGATGGTGAATTCCCTGGACTCCTCTCTGCTAAGAGATTTCTTCTCTATCCTACTTCTCCAGGTATCCATGTGGGGCTCCGGTAAGAATATTTAGGATTTTATATTATTAGATTCTCTTATTCTTAAACAGAAGGATTAAATTACTCCAGCACTACTCATATATGCCTAGGTTAATTCTAAATCCTTTATTTTGGTATAATGATTTATCTGCCCACACACGAGGGCAAATAAGTCATTATATGGTTACTTTAGAGAGAAGGAGGAGGTGGAATTATTTCACTAATTTCTTCTAATTCACTCAGGTCTCTGCTTCATGGAGAATGCATTTTCTGATGCCCAAGACCTAATTAAAAACTCTGGTTTCATGATTTCCCAGCATTATTTCCTCCTCCTTCATAGAATTTATCACCATTGCAATTTAAAAAATCATTTGTCTAACAAGAGGTTACCCTATTGACTGGGTGGAGATCCTTTTTGTCTTGTTCGCTGCCATCTTCAGCCTGAATGTGTGCTGCAGAGAAGTGGCGAATGAATGGCAGAATGTCTACGGGGTTTACTGGGCCAGTAATGCTGCTGTGTTCCAAAATGCCTGGGCAGTTCATTGATATTCTTTTCACTGTGGCTCTATTCCACAGATTCATTCTTGGTTATTGGCCCCTCCGAGCCAATTGTGGCCATGCTGGGCACTGACACGGTGCTGCCCTGTCGTGTGTCCCCAGCCCTGAATTTGGAGAGCATGGAGCTGAGGTGGTTCCGCTCCCAGTTCTCCGAGGCTGTGTATGTGTATAGGAATGGAATGGAGCAGGCTGGAGAGCAGCTGGTAGATTTCAAGGGGAGAGCAGAGCTGGTGAAAGATTACATCACTGAAGGAAGAGTAGCTGTGAGAATCTACAGTCTCCGGATCTCAGACAATGGAATGTACAAGTGTTTTTTTAAAAAAGACAGTGACTTTGAAGTAGCCACTTTGGAGCTGAAGGTGATTGGTGAGTAATTACCAGAGAATACTGATCACTCTACAGGAATGTAAGTGTTCTGCATTTGATTTCAAGGGAAAATGATGAATAGGACAGAGATGAAAAGGCAGATATTCTTGGAGCTGGTCAACATCCTTGACATGGGATTTAACCTGAAATTCTCCTAATCTATTTATACATTTATTGTACTGTAGTTTAAAATTCAACGACTTCCATAAATATCTACCATAAAAATAGATCATTTATTTCCCTGGTATGTCTCTCCCTGCACATTTTGAAGGAAGGCACCATGATTACCAAAATGTACCATTACTCTCAGAGACCGGAATCCCAGTTGGCTGCTGTGATGGACAGAGGTTCAGCTGGGAATGTCAATGGTAGAGTCTTGAATGCACTGTTTGAAGGAAGTGACTGTGGTGGTTGTGACAGAGTGGACTGGGATTGCAGAGAACAAAAGTTGTCATCAGAGGATTGAGGCCAGAAAATAACCAATGCACAGTGGCTAAGTGAAGCAGGAGTAGCTTTTGGGGAATAGAAAGGTTCTTGAAGAGAATGGCCAGTGTGAAAAGCTGGAATGGACTGAGATTGGTCCACAGGACACTGACTTGGCCACTCTAAGGTTTATCATCATTGGTATTGTTTCATTTTTAATTATAATAAAATTATAACTCATTGGCTTGAACTCAAACAATTCAGAAACATGAAATATAAATTGATAATCCTTCATTTCCCTTCAGTATTCCTTTTTCTACTCCAAAGTAACTATTAATACCAAATTGTTCTATGTCCTTTCAATTATCTCTCTTTTTAATATATTTATATAAAGATATCAATAATTGTGTATTATAATATAATAAACATATAATATTATTATATATTACATAATATCTTGATATATAATATATATCAATATCATAATATTATGTATTTATGTAGCAGACCTTAATCACTGTCCTAAATCCATCTTTAAAATGCTTATATTAACTTGTTTAAAGACAAAATTGAGTCTTTGAGCCCTCAGCCAATCAGGCTAGGGTGAATTTTTGTCTTAGTTCTTACTGGAGCTTCCAGATCCTCTCCCCATGAGTAATAACTGTGCAAAGGTCCTATGTAGCCCAAAGCATTCAGGAGTTAGCTCCAGTCTTCGGCCCTCTCTGGTTGGTCCTAGGAGGCTCATCGTCCCAGGTTTTGTTACATCTCTCCCGTTGACTCCAAAGATTAAGTCACAGATATTATTAGACTTACAAAAAAAAGATTTTATTTATTTATTCAGAGAGAAGAGCCCAATGCAGGGTGCCATCTCAGATCATGACCTGAACTGAAATCAAGAGTCAGATGTTTAACTGACTGAGCCACCAAGACACCCCTATTAAAGACTTAGATGCAACACATCAAGAAGCACCTGAGGATCTCTATCTCTTTATTAGGTTTTGAGAAATGTCTCATTGTTATCAAAGCTTCCTTCATTGACATGATTTCCCCACCTGTATTACACAATTGCTTTCACTAATTTGTACCTCAAAAAAAAAAAAAACAACATAAAGACACTAGAGAATCCCTTATTACAGAGATAAAAGAACTAAAATCATGTCAAGCTGAAATTAAAAATATTATAACCAAGATGCAAACAAAAATGGAGGCCATAAAAACAAGGGTGGAGCAGAGGTTCGAATAGGTGATATAGAAGATGAAATTAAGGAAAATAATGAAGCGAAAAAGAAGAGGGAAAGAAAGGTAATGGATTATGAAGGTAGACATAGGGGACACAATGACTTCGTAAAAGATAATAATATTTGTATTATAGGAGTCCCAGAAGATGAAGAGGGAGATAAAGAGACAGAAGGTTTATTTCCACAGATTATAGCTGAAAACTGCCCTAATCTGGGGAAAGGTACAGACATCAAAATCCAAGAAGCACAGAGAACACCCACTAAATTCAACAAAAGCTGGCCATTGCCAATAAACACCATAGTCAAATTCATAAAATAAACAGACAAATAAAGAATTCTGAAAGCAGCAAGGAAAAACAGATGCTTACTCTAAAAGGTAAGGCAGATGAGATTAGCAGCTAATCTCTCCACAGAGATTTGGCAGGCCAGAAAAGAGTAGAAGGGAATATTCAATATGATAAGTGGGAAAAATATGACACCAAGAATTCTTTATCTAGAAGGCTGTCATTCAGAATAGAAGGAGAGATAAAGAGTTTTCCAGACAAACAAAAACTAAAGGAGTTTGTGACCAGTAAACCAGCCTTGCAAGAAATTTTAACAGGGGCTCTTTGGAGAAAAAAACAAAAACAAAAACAACAAAGATAGAAAGGACCAGACAACATCACTAGAAACACTAATTCTATAGGTAAAACAATGGCACTAAATTCATATCTTTTAAAAAATACATGCAAGTAAATGCAAATGAAAGCATGACAGTCCAAAACCAAAACCAATGCTATTTTGGGATACAGCAAAAGTAGTCCCAAGAGGGAAGTATATTATAATATAAGCCTATCTCAAGAAGCAAAAGCATCTCAAATACACAAACTAACTTTACGCCCAAAGGAGCTAGAAAAGGAGCAAATGAAGCCTAAAGTCAGCTAAAGAAGAGAAATAATAAAGATTAGAGCAGAAATAAATTATATAGACACAAACAAAAACCAGTAAAACAGATAAATGAAACTAAGAGCTGCTTCCTCAAAAGAATTAATAAAATTTATAAACTCCTACCCAGACTTATCAAAAAGAAAAGAGAAATGACCCACATAGATAAAATCACCTATGAAAAAGGATAGATCATGACCAACACCAAAGGAATATAAACAAATAAAATATTATGAAAAATTATATGCCAACAAACTGGGCAATCTGGAAAAAATGGACAAAGTCCTAGAAGCTTGCAAACTACTAAAACTGAAACAGGAAGAAATAAAAAATCTGAACAGACCCATAACCAACAGAGAAATTGAGTCAGTAATAAAAAATAAAATCTCCCAATAAAAAGAAGTCAAATGGCTTCCCAGGGGAATTCTACCAAACATTTAAAGAGGGGTTAGTGCCAATTCTTCTGAAACAGCTCCCAAAAAATAAAAATGGAGGGAAAACTTCCAAACTCATTTTATGAAGCCAGTATTACCTTGATTCCAAAACCAAAGACCCACTACAAAGGAAAATTACAGATGAATATCCCTGGTGGACATGGATACAAAAATTCTCAGTAAAATGCTAGCAAATCAAATTCAACAGTACCTGGAAAGTATTCACCATGATCAAGTGGGATTTATTCCTAGACTGCAAGGGTGGTTCAACATTTGCAAATCAATACTGTACTATACCATATTAATAAAAGAAAGGATAACAACCATATGATCTTTCAATAGATATAGAAAAAAAACATTTGACAAAATACAGCATCCTTTCTTGGTAAAAATCCTCAACAAAGTAGTAATAGAGGGAGCATACCTTACCATCATAAAGTCCATATGTGTAAGACCCACAGCTAATTTCATTCTCAATGGGGAAAAACTGAGAGACTTCCCATACAGGCAGGAACAAAACAAGGGTGTCCACTATCACCATTACTATATAACATAGTACTGGAAATTCTCAGCAATCAGACAATAAAAGGGGAAAAGAGCATCCAAATTGTCAAATAAAAGGTCAAACTTTCACTATCTCCAGACAACATGATACCCTATGTATCATGAAAGACCTACCTGAAAGACTCTACCAAAATATTGCTAGAACTCATACATGAATTCAAGAAAGTCACAGGATATAAAATCAATGTGCAGAAATCTATTACTTTTTTATACAACAATAATGAAGCCACAGAAGAAGAAATCAAGGAATCAATCCCACTGTTTTTGATTTGCACCAAAAAACAATAAGAAACCTAGGAATAAATCTAACTAAAGAAGCAAAAGTTTTGTACTATGAAAACTCCAGAACACTAAAGAGGACACACACACAAAAATGGAAAAACATTCCATGTTCATGGATTGGAAGAACAAACATTATTAAAATGCCTATACTGCCCAAAGCAACCTACACATTTAATGCAACCCTATAAAAACACCACCAACATTTTTCACAGAGCTAGAACAAACAATCCTAAAATTGGGATGGAACCACAAAAGACCCCAAATAGCCAAAGCAATTCTAAAAAAGAAAAACAAAACTGGAGGCATCACTATCCCAGATTTCAAGCTATATTACAAAGCTGTAGTCATCAAGACAGTATGGTGCTGGCATTAAAAAAAAAAAAAAAAAAAAAAAAAAAAAAAAGACTCGTAGATCAATGGAACAGAAAAGAAAACCCAGAAATGGTCAACTAACCTTCAACAGAGCAGAAAAGAATTTCCAGTGGAGAAAAGATAGTCTCTCCAACAAACGGTGTTGGGAAAATTGGACAGCAACATGCAGAAGAATGAAACTGGACCACATTCTCACACCATACACAAAACTAAATTAAAAATGGATTAAAGTTCTAAATGTGAGACAAGAAACCATCAGAATTCTAGAGAACACAGGCAGAAACTCTTTGACCTTGGCCTGAACAACTTATTAGACACATTACCACAGACAAGGGGAACAAAGGAAAATGAACTAATTGGGACCTCATCAAGATAAAAAGCTTCCTCATAGCAAAGGTAGCAATCAATGAAACTAAAAAGCAGTCTATGGAATGGGAGAAGATATTTGCAAATGACATATCTGATAAAAGATTAGCATCCAAAATCTACAAAGAACTTATCAAACTCAACACCCAAAAAACAAACAACCCAGATAAAAAAAAAATGGGCAGAAGAAATAAGTACATACCTTTTCAAAGAAAGCATCCAGACAGCAACAGACACATAAAAAGATGCTCAGCATGACTCATCATCAGGGAAATACAAATCAAAACCACAATGAAATTCCAACTCACACCTCTCAGAATGGCTAAAATTAACAACACAAGGAACAATAGGTTTTGGTGAGAATATGGAGAAAGGGGAATTCTCTTACACTGTTGGTGGGAATGCAAACTGGTGCAGCTGAGGGATAACAATGCTGAGATTCTTTAAAAAGTTAAAAATAGAACTACCCTACAATCCAGCAATTGTACTACTAGGTATTTACCCAAAGGATACAAAAATATAGATTCAAAGGAATACATGCACCCCAATATTTATAGCATCATCATCAACAATAACCAAACTATGGAGAGAGTCAAATGTCCATTGACTGATGAATAGATAAAGAAGATGTGGTATATACATACAATGGAATATTACTTAGCCATCAAAAATGATGAGATCTTGCCATTTGCAGCAATGTGGATGGAGCTAGAGTGTATTATACTAAGTGAAATAAGTCAGAGAAAGATAAATACCGTATGATCTTATGTATATGTGGAATTTAAGAAACAAAATAGATGAGCAGGCAGGAGAAGGAAATGTAGAGTGAGAGAAAGGGAATCAAATCATGAGAGACTCTTAACCATACAGAATAAACTGGTGGTTGATGGAGGAATGTGGGTGGGGGGTAGATAAGATGGGTGATGAAAATTAAGGAGGACACTTACTTGTGATGAGCACTGGGTGTTGTATGTAAGTAATGAATCACTGAATTTTACTCCAGAAACTGTTACTGCACTCTAAATTAACTACTTAAAATTTAAATTTAAAAAATTAAAAACAATTTTAAAAATGGAAAAAAATAAACTGACTTTGTTGAGGGTATTGATCATGAATGGATGTTGTACTTTGTCAAATGCTTTTCTGTATCTATTGAAATGATCATATGGTTCTTTATCTTTCTTTTATTAATGTGGCATAACATGTTGATTGATTTTCAAATATTGAACCACCCTTGCAACTCAGGAATAAATAGCACCTGATCGTGGTGAACAATTTTCTTTAATGTATTGTTGGCTATGGTTTGCTAGTATTTTACTGAGAATTTTCCCATCCATGTTTATCAGGGATATTGACCTGTAGTTCTCTTCCAGTTGAGTCTTTATCTGGTTTTGGTGTCAGGGAAATGCTAACCTCATTGAATGAATTTGGAAGTTTTCCTTACTATTCTATTTTTGAAATATTTTGAGAAGAATAGGTATTAACATTTCTTGAAATGTTTGGTAGATTTCACCCATGAAGCCATCTGGACCTGGACTTTTGTTTGTTGGGACGTTCTTGATTACTGATTCAATTTCTTCGCTGGTTATCAGTCTGTTCACGTTCTGTTCTATTTCTTCCTGTTTCGGTTTTGGTAGTTTATATGTTTCTAGGAATTTATTGGCAAATCGTTTTTCATAATGTTATTTTATAATCATTTGTATTTCTGTGATGTTGGTTATTATTTCTCCTCTCTCATTTATGATTTTATTTACTTGGGTCCTTTCTCTTTTTGATAAGTCTGGCTACAGGTTCACCGGTTTTAATTTCTTAAAGGAATCAGAACCTGATTTCATTGATACATTCTATTGTTTTTTTAGTTTCCATATCTTTTTTTTCTTCTCCATTCTTTTTTTTTTTTTTTTTTTGAGAGTGAGAGAGAGAGCACGTGGGGGAGAAACAGAGAGAGAGAGAGAGAGAGAGAGAGAGAGAGAGGATCTAAAGGAGACTCCATGCCAAGTGCAGAGCCCAATGAGGGGCTTGATCTTGACCCTGAGATCATAACCTGAGCTGAAGTCAAGAGTCAGATGCTTACACCACTGAGCCAACCAGGTTCCCCTGCTGTATTCTTTATTATTGCCTTCCCTTTACTGTCTTTGGGCTCCATTTTTTTCCCCTTAGCTCCTTATCATATATGGTTAGGTTGGTTATTTGAGATTTTTCTTGCTTGTTAGGGTAGGCTTGTATTGCTATATACTTCCATGTTAGGACTGCTTTTGCTGCATTCCAAAGGTTTTGAACCATTGTGTTTTCATTTTAATTTGTTTCCATGTATTTTTTATTTATTCTTTGATTTCCTGGTTGACCCATCCATTGCTTATTAGCATGTTGTTTAAGCTTTGACTGCTGCATTTTGCTCGTGACCATTTTGCTTTTTTTTCCTTTGATTTGTGGTCTTTCCGGATTTTTTTCTTGTGGTTGACTTCATTTCATAGCATTGTGCTCAGAGAAGTTGCACGGCATGACTTCAATCTTTTTGTATGTGTTGAAGCCTGATTTGTGACCTAATATGTGATCTATTCTGGAAAATGTTCCATATGCAATTGATAAGAACATGTATTTTGCTATTTTAGGATGAAATGTTCTGATTATATCTATTAAGTCCATCTGGTCCAGTGTGTCAATCAAAGCCATGGTTTCCTTGTCCCAAACCCTTACATAGTTCAATGTGGCTCTCATCTCCCTTTAATGATGGAGTTTGTTCTGTCATCCTTCAGGTCAATTTCTGGGGTATTTAGGATGATTTAATAATTATCTAGTTGTATTCATGGGACAAGGTGAGCCTAGGGTCCTCCTACTCATCTGCCATCTTCTTCTTTCCAATGGAAGTTTGTTCCTCTTAATCTTTTTTACCAGTTTCTCCCATCCCTTCCCTTCTGGCAACTGCCAGTTTGTTCTCTGTATTTATGAATTCAGTTTTTGTGTGTTTTGTTTATTTCTTCACTTGTTTTTAGATCCTACATATAAGTGAAGTCATGTAATATCTTTCAATTGTAGAAGTTTAGAAGTATTACACAGTCTTAACTATCAACATTACCTTTTATGTCTTTTTAGTTTTTTAGTGCTCTTAGATGTACACTTCTATACCAACATAACAAAAATATCTCATCTTCCTTTCTTCTAATATCTTTTCAGCAAATATACTGAAATATAACATATGCAGAGAATCTACTACTGATTTCAAATGTAACACATAATGAATATTCACAAAGTGAACACACCTGAGAAACCAGCACCCAAATCAAGAAAGAGAGTTTAGTTAGAATCTAGGAAAATCCATTTTTTTTCCTTTTCAATATGATTTCCTCAAGGGTAATCAGTATTTTGATTTCTAATTTCATAGATTAGTTTTTGTCTGTTTTTGAATTCACATATGTGGGCTTTTTTATGTCTGGCGTTTTTTACCATTATATTTGTGAGACTTTTCTATGTGGTTAAGTGTATGTAGTTTTAGTTCATTTCTATCTCACTTTTATTGCATTGATTTTTACATTTAGATCTTTAATCTATGTAAGTATTATTTTGGTATTAAACTTTATAGAATGCTCAAAATATTTGTTCCTAATTATTTTCACTCACTTCTATGCTATTAGCAAATGATGTAGAAAATCTGTACTGATTTACAAATGCATATTTTCCATATACTCATAGATATCAGGGAAAATTATAAATTATCTATGTGTTTATAATTTATCTGTTTATTTCTTTGACAGTATAATAGTGTTTCCATTTTTAAAACTTATTCTCTGCCCAAACTTCTTATTTGCAATGTTTTTCTTCATTTTTGCATATGTTAGGCCTATCTTAAATTAATACCTCTGATTTGATTTTATCTGACAAGATATCTATAGGCTTATTTTATCCATCTTCATTATGATAAGAAGAATCTAAATCTAGTAGGTCTTGAAGGAAAGAGTAACAAACTCTCCTGAGCCGTTACTGTGATCTCACTCTAGTATCTTTTAAGTAGGAAGTCAAAGCTTTCACAGTTCCAAACATGGCTTCATAGAAGTCATGCTATTTTTTCAGTACCTTTCCCATAACTGTTCATTGACCAATGGATTTAAAGTCCAAAGTTTAGAAACAGTTGGTTGATTGTATATCTAGACTTACCTTCTGTTCAGTTAAACTTTGCCTAGTACAGCTGCTTCTATGCTCAGGAATGAGCATGCCTTTCTGTTCCTCTTTTTCAACATAGGTATAGTTTTTGCTTATTTCAACTTGGAGATTCAATGGTTATATTCTTCCACGAGACGCAAGGTCTATTTTGTCTAATAATATTTGCTTCCTAAGCTTTGACTGCTGCATTTTGCTCATGACCAGTTTCTTTTTTTCCCCTTTGATGTCTTTCTTCCTATTTTCTCTTCCAATTTCACCCATCCCCCCACCCTTCCCTTCTGGTAACCATTAATATGTTCTGTATAGTTAAGAGTCTGTTTTTCTCATGACAAGTTTCACTCACTTCTATTAATTTTCTTTGTTCAAGAGATTTGGCAACTCCCTTAAGCAATTCTGAAGACTGTCTTTTAGATTGTTTTCTGTTTTTTAGAAGTGTATCCCTCCCAGGCAGGTTGGGATCTGATAGTTTAAATTATTAATTTCATTATAATTTTTAGCCAAAAAAAAAATCTCTGAGGGTTCTAAGATATTTTCTACATCTGAGTGATCAGAGTAGGACTGAGCCAGGTCTAATAGGATCCATGTCATGAGATATTAAGTTTAAAAAAGACAAAATAATGGGATCCCTGGGTGGCGCAGAGGTTTGGCGCCTGCCTTTGGCCCAGGGCGCGATCCTGGAGACCCGGGATTGAATCCCACGTCAGGCTCTCCGGTGCATGGAGCCTGCTTCTCCCTCTGCCTGTGTCTCTGCCTCTCTCTCTCTCTCTCTCTCTGTGACTATCATAAATAAATAAAAAAAATTTAAAAAAAAGACAAAATAATATATAGCCTTAAATGCCAGGATAGTCATTATTCTCAAGGAGAAATTGGAGTCTTCTAGCATTCTAGTAATATAATGTTTTAATATAGGTGCTGGTGACATGGATCCACTAGTATACCCACTAGTAGACTGTGCAAAGTTGAAGAGAAGAAATATGAAAAGAAATAAATGAGAGTGGAAAAGTTAAAAAAATATATATATATATCCCTCTATGGAATAACTGCACCTGGCCACCTTCATCTTTTAGATGTTCTCTACTCAGAGGAACAAAGTAAACTTGGAAAACATTACAAAATGAGATGTTTAAGGTAGTGATTACAAGACTCAACTGAATCACAGAAAAGTAGTCTTCCTTAAGGCTTCAATAAGTGGAATAGATAGATAGATATAGGATAGATATAGGTATATTGGTGTTTTCCTGAAAGAACATAACATTGGTAAAATTTACTCCGCCCTTTTCCTTTTATGACCAATTGCAGGTGCGCGTGGGTAGAACAGGTGTGATAAGCATCACTATGGAATCCTAGCATCAGCTTCAAATTTCTTGATATCCAGCTACAGTTACACATTTATCTCATGAGAGAAGAAAAGAAACTTTCTTCCCACCAAGAATGATGATGCTTTGTCCATATCCCCACACTGATGTTACTTTGTAAGATTAGGGACTCTGGACCAAAAGTGTCCAGGTTTCAGATGAATGACTTTCTCCTCTCCAGGTCTGGGTTCTGGTCCTCATGTTTTCATGGTGGGTCCAGAAGATAAAGGAATAAGGCTGACATGCAGAGGCAAGGGATGGTTTCCTCAGCCTGAGGTACAATGGACAGATGCGAGGGGAGAGAAGATACCATCTCTCTCTGAGGATGAGACCCAAGATGATGATGGGTTGTTTCAAATAGAGGCATCCCTCATTGTGAGAGACAGTTCAAAGACAGAAGTATCCTGCTCCATGAAGAATCCTTTCTTTGGACAAGGACAGGTGGAAACCATTTCTATTCCAGGTCAGTGTTGTTCATTCGAGGGACAGAATAAGAGTAAGGAGGGAATATTTAGGAGCTGGGATGGGACAGGATTATTTTGTATATGTTTTTAATCAGGTTTTGGGGGCCTCTGTATCAGAATCCTTCTTCCCTAGGACCTCTCCTTGGAAGATAGCATTTGTTGGGACTTTCCTCATACTTGGGGGTTTTGTGGTTGCTGTTATGTTTTTGGCCTGGAAACAACAACAGGAGAAGAGAAGAGTATGGGAAGTCCAGAAGGAAAAAAAGGAAGAAAGCAAAGCCAAAGGTAAAACTGTGAATCAGAGTTGGTGGGATCTATGAATTTATGAGTTTGTTAGCTGTGCATATGGATGGAATCTTTTGGAAAATAGAAACATGATTGGACTTACCTAGAGCCCCAAGACTTCCAGCAAGACATGAAGCCAAGGACCTTTATGAGAAAAATATTATAATATAGTCCAATGGAAAGAGAAAACTCACTGGTATAAACATGGAGTTAGAAAAAATGGTTATAGTATTCTCAGGGTGAATTTCTTGATCTAGGTATATGGAAGTAGCATTCAGGATCTGGGTGTAAGTAACACAGTCTAGAAAATAAACCTTGGACTTGTTATCTATAAAATGTTTTGTTACTTTCTTTCCTTTTTAGAACTGCTTGAAACAGAGCTTGGTAAGTTTTCTATTTTTCTTTGTTCTAGTAAATGAAATAGAGTCCCTACTGCATGCTGTGTATTTTGCATCTCACAGGTTATTATTCCTTTTCAGTCAAAAGGAAGCAATTGTATCAGCAAGGTGAGTTATATCAATGTTATAGTTGGACCAATCATCTCATCTGTCCCTCTGTCCTGATCATCTCCCGTTCACCTTGCTAGTGAGGGAAGAATTCCCTACTCTAAGTAAGATAAGGTGGTTATATACAGGACACTCAACACTGGACATATGAGCTTGACAGCAGTTTAGTAATCACCTATACTCACACTCTGGGGGAGGAGGACACTACAAGTCATGTGGAACCACATGTTGCACTTGGAAACAGAGTGAAGCAGCAGGGGCTGAGGGAGATAAGCTTTTTAGTAACAACAAGATGAGGTGCTACTGGTTTCTGTGGAAATGTGTGACTGGCTTGTTTGAGTAATTTTGCAGGCTGACAGGGAAGTGAAACTCATTAGTTTGAGGACCAGGGCGGGTTCAGCTGGCTTGACTGATGGAAAATTAGTTGAGTGTGAAGTTTTTCCTGCTGAGTGGAGACATATCTGGTGAAAGCAGGAGAGCTTACAGGCATTTAGAGCCGTTTGAGGCTTAAAGACATCAGCACATGAAATTTTAGGCTTTACAGTACACTCTCACAAAGTTTATCTTCTCCTCTCCCAAATGAATCAGAACCTCATATTTTATCACAAGTATGTTAGTGCAATGTGGAAAATGTGAGAAATAGAACAGGAGATTAAAGAAGACAAATACCCCAGAATTGTCATTGAGGTGATGAACACAAAAATATAGCACTGTCATACATCTTCATATTTTAGAGGGTTGTAGCAGTTTAATACCCTAGAGTGAAGGTACTATTAATGGGAGAATCTAATTCCTTTTTTTTTAATTTCAGACTGGAGAAAAGCAAAATTATATGCTGGTGAGTAATTGATGTTGTCTTAGGACTTCAGACACCTCAGAATTTCATGAGGCATATCCAGGGCAATTTTCAGAGATGTGCTATATTCTGGAAATTTTATTTTGAAGGTAGGTAGGAGTCCAAAAAAATAAGGGAATAAGAGTAAAGCATCCAACTAGTTGAGAAGACATGTTTTTGATATAGTTTCCCATATGATTTTTTTTCTTTTTAGACTGGAGAAAGGAACAATTCAAAGTAGGTGAGTGACCTTATTATTTTGTCCCACATAATCTCTTCTATACAAATGAGAAAATCTTACATTTATATAAACTCCCAATAAAACCTGGTTGTGTATTCATTTCATGGCTTTCAGTTCAGTCTCAATCTCATGCTGAAATGTGAATAGATTTCTTACTTTTCTGGTATCATTCATTCATTCAGCATTAATCTATAGAACTATTTAATTAAGGCCAAATAAATAAAGCAGATCTGATTTCTCACTTCGTGGGAAAGTACATGTACAAATTGTGATGAAGGTTATGAAGGAATAAGAGATTTCCATGAGAAAAAATGGTGGATTGAAGGAATTTCCCTGAGGAACTGACTTTAATCAGAGACTTAAGTGATATATATGGATTTACTCCTGTGAATAACATTGTGAACTGCAAGGGCAGTTCAGTCAGAAGGAAGTCTGTTACACCAACCTGAGACAAAGAAGCTTGTTGTATCCCAGTGTAAGTGGAAAAATCTTAGAGTCTTTCCATAATTAATTATTAGTGGATTATCAGTTTCTAGTGCATGTTACCATAGGAGATATGTGGATGGACACAAGACAGAACATAAATTGTTTTACCTCCTCCTTTGTGGCTCTCCCTCCTATTTTCTTTCATTCTCCTTTCCCTGTATTTGCATCTTTCCTAAGGCCACTGTGATATGACCTGTATTCCCCCCTACACCTGCAGCTGCTATTACTCTGGATCCAGACAGCGCTCATCCCAATCTCATCCTATCTGAGAATAGAAAACAAGTTTCTTTAATGGAAAATGTTCCTCAGAACTGTGATGCCTCAGTATACCAAGGGCAAGAGGAATGTGAAGCTGTCTTCAGTGTTCTGGGCCGGAATCGCTTTAACACAGGAAGACATTACTGGGAGGTACAAGTCAATATAGGGACAGTAGCTGGACCTGTAAATAAATGGGCTGTGGGTGTTTGCTCAAATACAGTAAGAAGAGAGGGGTGGTTTGTAGAAGGTCCAGAGAAGAATATCTGGGTGGTAGCGTATGAGAAAGGAGAAGTCAAGTTTCCTACCTCCCCAGAGTCTCTGTCACTGAAGCAGCATCCTCAAAGGATAGGAGTTTTCTTGGACTGGGAAGATGGAGATGTGTCATTTTACAACATGGCTGATGGGTCCCACATCTGTTCCTTTACTGGACTTACCTTCTATGGGACCCTCTGTCCTTATTTTAGCCTTCGGGGCACTGGCACATCTGTGACCATCTGCTCAGGTTTAGATTACACTGAAAATTGTCCTGATTCTTCTCCAAATACCTCTGTAACTCATTTAAGGAGTTGTGATACAGGTGCCCCCCAAGAAGCTAAGCCTCTATTACTTCCATAAGAAGTGTCAGCACATGTGCTCAGGCTTCTAGTGGTATGTTCTCCAAGAAAGCTGTCCCTGTGTGGAGAGTAGGTCAGCTTCACTAAGTATGATTTCAACCCCTTCCAGAGAGGAAGAGGCAGAAAGAGGAATGGGACAACTGCAAAATGTCTGAGGGAATGTCCTCTCGTGTTATTTTTGGGGATATACAGCGTCTTTTTGAGTAGCAACAATTTGTCCCAAGAACATTCCAAACAAATGCATGATCTCTCTTCTGTTCTAGCACTGAGTGTGTATTGAAATAAACATTTTTTGAAATAAATATTTTTAAAGGTACATTTTAAGAGAAATATCTCTCTTCTTACTATTTTCATATGAAGGAGGGATGGTGTTTGAAGGGAAGAATCATAGTTGAGTGAATTCTTAATACATGTTACCAATGTTGGAGATACACAAATTTGTTCAAGTCTTGTGAAAATTAATAGTTCAGTTTGCCTTTCTTCAGGTCCATGCCCATCAACCTCTAAACCTAGAGTTTGCCATGGAGTGGGCAGGATGGATGTAGAACTATAAACCATTTGATCAGAATCCCAGGCCTTCTGTAAGGGAAATCACACACACACACACACACACACACACACACACACACACACACACACATATATTTTTAAACAAAATCTCATTGGTTAGTAAGTACTGAATTGTGTCCTATATGAACATATGAATGAAAAAGGAATTGATGGAACACCTGGGTGGTTCAGTGGTTGAATGTCTGCTTTTGGCTCAGAGTATGATCCTGGGTCTGGGGATTGAGTCCTGCATCGGGCTCCCTGTGAGGAGCCTGCCTCTCCCTCTGCCTATGTCTGCCTCTCACCCTGTGTCTCTTATGAATAAATAAATAATCTTTAAAAAAGGAAAAGTAATTAATGTTGTTTGTGGTTTATATTTTCAGGGAAAATAGTCAAATATGTATGAAGAAATATTTGCAGACTTCATGGAGAAAGTCATTGCTAACACTGGCATATTTTTTTTTCTTTCTGACCATCTTCTTCTCACTATTGAGAGTTTCTTTGCCTTTAATGCAACTAAGGCTTCACTAAGTTTATGTCTTCAAGGATATAAAATATAAGCTTCTTTTGTTAAATGAGCCCCCTCTTCCTGGAGCTAGAAGGACCACTTAGATTTTTCTACACTTTTAACAGATCTTCAAACCACAACTCCCATTATCAATCTCTCTGGGAAAATATATCTTCTTAGCAAAATTTCATTGACAAACTTAGAGGTAAAACCAGTATTGGAACCTAGGAAGAATGAAACCAGAGCCCAGAATATTAATTTTACAGACAGTAAAGGGAGGAGTTATATAACAAGTAAGCAAAAATGAAGGCAAGACAGAGGTAAATGAATAGTGGACAAATGTTAATAGCTATAATCAAATGGATTTAGTGGATGAGAAGGGATTTCTGGACATGAGAACCCTTTACATGGAGATAACCACAAAATAGGAACAAATGGGATTGGAATGATATAGAACAGAAAGGATAATGGGTTCCATTTTGGATATTTTACTTTTGTTACATACTCAGAACAATCAGCATGAGGTTTCCAAATGAGCTTTTAAATATCTCACCTGAAGAAACTAAATCCATATTTTGTTCTACAATGAGATTCCTTCACCTGTCATTCCTCCACTCATTTTTTTTTAGAAAAGTCAGCATAAACACTTTTATTGTAATTATAAAACTTGAAGCACTTATATAGTGTGGGGAGGTGTGAGATAGACAGCAATAATTTCTCTCACCAAATCACTATACAGGACAGCAAAGAGGTGAGAGGGGGACAAAGAGCCAGAAAACTGAGCTCAGCAGGGAAAGCTGAACATCAAACATCAAAAACCAGGAGATGCTAAAGCTGTGATGACCAGCATCATTTTCTCAAGACGACACTCAAGGATTTGTCATGATGGCTGGGCTTTCATTGGGTGTCTACAAATAGCACCTTCAATGTAAACTTTCAATTAAAGTTCTTAAAATTTGGGAAGTGAAGCTTGGATACCTATGAGATTATAAAAGTCTCCTAAATATCCATCAGAAAAAGCACAGAGTGGATAATAATAATAATAATAATAATAATAATAATAATACATCAGGCCACAAGGAAGGCTTCAGAGGGTCCTGCTGGCCTGGGGACAGATACCTGTAGTATCCAACATCTCAGTGAGAATGATCTACTTTCAAAAGGCATAGGGTTTAAGGGGAGGCTGGGAACAGTCAGCGGAGGCAAAGCTTCTTCCCCTCTCCACTTCAGTTTCAAGTAGAGCTTTTAATTAGACCCAAGGACATCCCTCAACTTGGAGAATAATTTGGCCCTCAATAGCACCTCAAATTTGCTATGAATTTACTGTGCAGCAGCAAAAATGTTTAATATATAATAGATAAAATTTTCATCCAATAAAATAAAATATTCTTGCCTCCTCCCCTCCACCATCACCAATTTCTATCCTAAAGTTAACCCATTATTTGTGCTGTTAATACCTTACCAGTACTTAAGTGGAAACCTAGATCCAAAAGATTGAAACTGAACCTTCACCCCAAAACAAAAACAAAATAATATGATAAACTTAAGGTTTTGGCATATAGTTTAGTGTCGACACATAGAAAGGAGAAAGGGAAAGAGCAAAGCTGAGTGTCAGAACACATTCAGTCAGTGTCATGTTTATACAAAGAGTGTAGTGGAAAGTCAGGAAAACCTCCACAGGATTCATGCATGTGTCTAGATGCACCAGATCCCTCCAGGCACAGTGAATGGGGAACTCAGGAAGGAGGCCATTCTTGTCATTCCAGTTTCAGAAGCTCTACGTCAAAGAGGAGAGTGGCATTTGGTGGGATGATGACTGGGTTCTTGGTGGCATCACACATAGATGTAGTCTAGGGATATAGTCAGTTTGGCTCTCTGACCCACACTCACGTGGGTAACCACTTCTTCCCAGCCTCAGATCACCTCCTGCTGCCTAACATAAACCTAAAGAGCTTGTTTCTGTTCTTGGAAGAATCAAATTTCTTTCCATCTTCAAGTATCCCCAGGTAATGCACCATGTAGGTCTGACTGTGCTTGGGGAAGGTGAGCCCAACTCTGGGGAAATGGTCTCACCTGCACTCCCATGGTGCCATGGTGGCAGACACTGATCAGGCATACTGACGATCAGGTGACCTGGAGGCGGCTCCTTGACTCTCAAATGTTGTTGTTGTTGTTAAGTAAGCTCTATGCCCACTGTGGGCCTGAAGTCAGGACTCAAAGATCAAGAGTCCCAGGCTTCTCCAACTGAGCCAGCCAGGTGCCCTTGCTCCTCCATTCATTTTAATGGGTTTTGCTCTTCTAAGCTTCGAGACTGGAGATCAAAAGCTAGAGGTGGGCAATGAAATAAATGTTAAGGTTGATGTTCCATTGGAATCATAGTTGTAGAAATACCAGGGATAACATCATCCATCATATCCTTATCTCTCAGGATGGGTAAATCAACAAGCAATGAAGGGTCTCCAAGTAGCCCACAGTTCCTCACAAAGTAGTGACCATGAACTCACCACTTGACTCCATTAATTAAATATTTACTGCTGGACTGCTCTGGCAATCCCATTCTGAGTAAGCTCTATAAGGGAATAATAAGACATTCAAAAAACAAAAAGAAAGACTTTACTAGAATAAAGAACTATATTAGAGCAGGAATTATGCCTTGCTATGCATTTGATCTCTACAGTCCAGCACAGTGTATTCCAAATATAAAATATTAAATAAATATCCTATTTATGAATCTACTCCTCTATTTCATAAATGTTTATTGATCAACTAATATATGTCACTCTTCTACTTTGTGATGATACACACACACACAAATATCACTGCCCTAATGGAACTTAATGTCTACTAACAATGGGGAAAAAGTTCTGCAGAGAGGTTAACAAATTTGGTCTCTGGTTTCCTCTAGTCCTTTCCTTTAAACTGAGCTGCATCCAATCTATACATCTTTTCTGAGAGTCGCCATGCTTTGCATGACTGCAACCAGCTCCCTACGCATTAGGAGTGACAGGGAGCTGGATCCTTGAGGGGCCAATCCAGTCACTCATCCATCAGGCATAGTGACTGCATCAGTGATTGGAGTGTCTTGATCAAGCTACCAACATTCTCCTTCCTCATGGTTTTTCTTTTTTTTTTTATGATTTTATTTATTTATTCATGAGAGACACCCAGAGAGGCAGAGACATAGGCAGAGGGACAAGCAGGTTCCTTGCAGGGAGCCTGATGTGGGACTCGATCCTGGGACCCCAGGATCACGCCCTGGGCCAAAGGCAGGCACCAAACCACTGAGCCACCCAGGCACTCCCCGCCAAGGTTTTTCTAATTGACATTGGAACTGAGAAATTAAATTAATCCCCTATTTGGTGAGCTAAAGAAAAACATATTTCTTAATACATAGTGAAAGGATTTTACTGATAAACACAATTTTTTTTGAGACCTTCCTAGGGAAAACCTATATATTTATATATTGGGCCTACACAAGCACATAAAACTAACATGCAAAAAGTTAGACTGATCATGAAGGAAGACAAAAAAGAGGGGAGGTAGTTAACCTTCAGATTTTATCAAATAAAACATTTTTAGTTCATTAAATCAAAATAGAATAACATTAAAAATATTTTAATAAAAAATATTTTAAGGCAAAGTCAACACATTTACTAATAAATTTGACTTCAAAAATATAAAGGACATATAAGGGTATATTAATGTACCAAAAGTGGTAAATCATTTGTCAAACTTCACAGAATGTACACACAAAAAGTGAACCTTAATATGGACCCTATACAGAGATTATAGTTGAAAATAATGCATCAGTATTGGTTCATCTGTTGGAATAAATGTACCATAACAAGGCAAGGTGTAAATAGGAAATTATGGGGAGAGAGAGAGAGGAGGGATATGGAAATGCTCTGGATTTTTCACTAAATTTTTCAATAAACCCAAAACAGCTCCTAAAAAATAAAAATTGTTAATTAAAAAAGGAATAAAGTACAGTACATGGTACAACATGGATGAACCTTAAAAATATTAAGTTAAAAGAAAAGCCAGACACAGAAAATCCATATATTTTATGTTCTATTTATATGAAATAACTGGTATAAGTAAATTCATAGAGACAAAAAATAGATTAATGGTTGCCAGGGTCAGGGGAGAAGAGAAAAATGGGTAGTGACTGCTTAATAGTTTGGAGTTTTCTTCTGGAGTAATATTCTGGAACTGGATGATGCTGATGGTTGCACACTATTGTGAAGGTATATATACCACTGAATTGTATACTTTAAAATGATGAGTTTTATGTTATATATATTTCACTACTGAAAAAATTTAAAACTAAGTCAAAGAAACGTAGGAGAATATAGTTTCAAACATAAACATATGAGTTTAAAAAATAGGGAAAAAATGCAGTGAACCAAAAGAGACACTACAGGGTGTGATAGATGAGTGATTTTCGAAGGACAGTAATGACTATCATGTTTACCTCCTAGAAAGCAGCAGTGTGATTAATAGGAATTCTTAATTCTCACTTCAGAAGATTTCAAGACTTTTCCAAGCCTTTCTTTTCCATATTCTTTCTTCTTCTACAGTTTCTCTTCTTTAATTCATTATGGCTTTAAAATATTTTTACTATGTGTTGTATTTATTGCTTATGCTTATTTATTTTATAATTATTAATTTTAATTGCGCACTTTTTTGCTCTAAAAATAAAATTGGCATCTTCATATACACAATACAAAATTTTCTCTTTTTTTCCAGTTTTATTGCAAAATAATTGACATATATCACTATATAAATTTAAGGGGTGCAGCATGATGGCTCAAGTTGCAAATATTGTGAATTGATTACCACAACAGATTTAGTTAACATCTATCATCTCATATAGATACAATGAAAAGAAATTAATTTTCTTCTTGGACTAGAATTTCTTTTTCCTTAAATTTTTTTTATTTAGGTCAACACACAATGTTACATTAGTTTCAGGTGTACAACATAGTAATTCGACAAGTCTAAACATTATATAGTGCTCACAAGTGTAGCTACCATCTGTCACCATACAACACTGTTATAGTATTATTGACTATATTCCCTAAGCTGTACCTTTTATTCTTGTGACTTATTCATTCCATAACTAGAAGCCTGTACATCCTGCTCCCCTTCACCCATTTTGCCCACACCCCTACTCCATCCCTTCTGGCTACCATCAATTTGTTCTCTGTATTTATAGTCTGATTCTGCTTTTTGTTTGTTTATTCGTTTGTTTTGCTTTTATAGTCCACATATAAATAAAATCATATGGTATTTGTCTTGGAATATAATTTCTAAAAAAAATTTCCACTCCAAGTCTCCACTTTCTGAAAAAGTCAGGCATAGGAATTCTACATTTCATATGATATTCAAGATTATATCTCAGTGATCAGATTTCCTCCTTCTATTCAGCTTTATTTTCTTTTACTCTTTTTTACCTGTATTTTTCACTTCCTCATACCCACTTGGAAAATTGTCAGCTTCATAAAGAAACCTATCAAACAGTCTAGGCCTAATTACATTTCCCATTGGATTTTCTAAGAGTCTTTGATCGTCATATATCAGGTTGTGATTAGTGGCAGCCTATCAGAGAGCTTGGGATAGGATATTTCTCTGAAGGGATCAGTCTCTAGATCAGATTTGAAGCCAGAGTAACATTAAAGCATCTTGATTTGATAGCTGGGTGATGGTGTGAGCCCGTTCAAGCAGCTGGTAAAAGAAGACTGGGTCTTGGAATACAAGCTTTGTTTCCAGAATCCAAAGTTATTTTTTTCCCTTGGAGATGTTGCAAAATCTCCTGGGTGTAGGAAAGTTGTCAGGAGAACCTACATTAAGGATCAAAAAATGAAGATGTATAGAGTTTAAGAAAAGAGAAGTGTAGACAGAACACTTGTTGGTCATGTTATAAAAGGAAAGGTGTCCAGAGACTAGTCAAGGAAGATTCTGACCCTTCTTAGAGCCATTTTTATGGAGAGGATGCATGGAGGAAAGGTAATGGCCCATTACTGGTTTCTATAACAACTCATTGTCTGAACACATTCTCATATGACACAGGTATGACTCCCTCCCTCCTTATATAGTCCTTGGCAATACATGAGACCCATACTGTCTTGTCCCCAACCTCTATTTCTCAGTACCATCTCCCTGACATGAACCCTTCTTGGCCTGGCACACTGAGCAAGCTGTCAAATCTCTGTAGGATGTATGGCTACATGAATGTTCATGGGTCACATGTTTGTATCCCTCAGAAAAGATCAGTCCTGAGTGAGTGGTATTTAGATACAATGTCATATTTGCTGTAGAGAAAGAAAATCCATTCTGATAATAACCAATGTGGGGAGTATTTTAAATATATTCCATGATACCAACATCCAAACAAGCAAACCAAAGTTATAGTGACATAAGAAATTTGAAGTGAAGGAACTTTATAGGGCACACAAAACAACCTATCACACATAGAAGTTCTTCTTCCACAGAGCAAGAATCCTCAATAAGCAAGTTACCATATTTTTAAAGATCTTTGTGAAATATTCATACCAACAGAATCTCAGTCGAGTCTCAACTCTCAGCCTTTAAAGAATGGATGGCTATGCTACTTTTTTCTTCTTCTCCCTTAACTAGGTAACTTGGAAATGTTAACTGAGGGATCAAATTATTGTCTTTTAATACTTTTGCTTCTATTATCACTGTAAATTCTGATATCATTCAGCACTGATATTCCTTGAATGTAAGCCATGGACTCTCATGTTTCATTAATTGTTGAATATTCACTGAATTCCTCTCCTATGTGACTGCTGAAAAGAGAAGTAAGGGAAAGTGCACAGCAAGGCTGCTCCTACAAAAGGTACTCCATACTTGACTATTTACCTAACTTACCTTTTTTACAGCTTTTTCTCCTGACCAGGCCCACAAGTGCAGCAAGAAGTAATACCAAAATAAGCACTATCTTCCATGAAAAATTCATCATGGGCTCTAAAATGGAAAACCCAGAATCCCATTAAGTCATGAAACTGGAAAAATTCCAAGATCATTCTTTTTATCTAAGCAGCTCCTGAGTTAGAGGGTGAGAAGTGGATCTCTCAAGAAGGAAGCTGATCTGTCCCTCCCTACTCTGCAAAAGCTGAGGAAAGACACAAGGTTTATGCTAGCTTTACCCTTTGCTCCTGTAAGAAATACACACACATATAAATACACACACATTTCTTTCCCTTCTCTTTTCCAATTATATCACCACCATCACTGGAATGACAAGAATAGCAAAAAGATAAAATTATTTAATCCACAAGCATGAAGATGGTATTAAGAAAAACAAGTTTCTAATCCTGAAGACAATTCACAATAAAGAAAAAAAACCCCAAAGTGATATTGGCTTCATATCAGAAAGAGAGTTTATCCTTACAGTGATGATAGAGTAAATTCTTAGAAGTTAGTGTATGTGTAACAATAAAACCTGAGGGCTTTAGTCAAGTCAAAGGAGGTCAGTAGGATCTCCAGGTGTCCTGATGATCAGTTTTGTAAGAGCAGATGGTTTTATCAGAGAGAAGAAAATAAAAATTTAAAAATAGTAGAGCAATAAAATAAGTAAGTTTGGGGTTGTCTTCATATATATTTCCAAAAGTTGAGAGAAACACATGGAATCACCAACCTGAGAGAGAAAAAGTTGCCATTTTCTCCTCATCAAGATGGGGGTTGCTAATGGTACAAGTTACATTCACAATAGAGCTATTCGTGACCAATAGAGATGTCTCCACATGGAATAGCCCATGGCTGCCTTCAGTCATAACCTCTGAAAATGCTGGTATTATCTTTCCTTCCATGTCCTTCCACTTTACATGGGGCTCTGGGAACCACCCTTCTGAACTGCATATCAACTCTATTTCTCCGTCCTTTTGTTCTTTTATGGTGATCTGCGGAGAAGAACCCAGACCTGCGGAGTGGAGATCAAGGAACAAAACCCAGAGTGTCTAATAAGAGGTTATATAGTCAGTAACTTCACTGAGAAGAAAGAGGGGGATTCAAAGGCTTGGTTGAGAGAGCAAAGCTTATAGGGGAATTAAACTCCACTTAGGGATGAGACTAGCTGGAGTTGTTTCTAAGTTTGTTATGTTCATTTATTTTTATTTTTATTTTTATTTTTTTGTGTGTTCCTAAAGTCATCCTCAGAGTCAGAGGAACAATAAATTTTTTTTTTAATTTTTATTATTTATGATAGTCACAGAGAGAGAGAGAGAGAGAGGCAGAGACATAGGCAGAGGGAGAAGCAGGCCCCATGCACCGGGAGCCTGATGTGGGATTCCATCCCGGGTCTCCAGGATCGCGCCCCGGGCCAAAGGCAAGCGCCAAACCACTGCGCCACCCAGGGATCCCGGAACAATACATTTTAAATCCAATCTTTTCTTTTCTGTATCTGAAAACAAAATAGCTTTGACCAAGACATGAATCACATGGATAGGATGAAAGAAAGTGAGTAAAAGAATATTCTCAAATATCCAGATTTTATAAATATGTGCATCCAGCGGCAAAAAATGATAGAGTCCATTTAACTTCTCAACATGTGCCCCTGTGGATATTTCATGAATATGTTTATGATTGAGATCCAAAATCAGTGGGAGAAACAAATCAATTATGCAAGATGTTGGCCTTATTTGCTAACCTTGAAAAGTCAACTCTTATTCACAAATATAAACAGGGGGGGATTATGATGCAGGGAGCAATTTTGTCTTTCTTCTTCCAACCTGCCAGTTCTGTTGATACTTATTATTTTTGCTTGTATGTGAATGCAGTCTAGTCTTCACATAATTATTCTTCCTAGTAACTATATACATTGTCCAGAATTTTTTTTTTCATTGTCCAGAATTTTAAGAACACCCTGTGAAATAATGAGTTCTGTGTAAAGTTCGGGAGTAAAATTCTCAAATTTCACTAATTGTATGGTCATTTTACAGAGATCTGGGGGGAGTGTACAAGTTCTACACCCAGAGAATTAATTAAATCTGGCCCAGTTAAGCCCACTAAGTACTGAACTTTAAGTATGTACTACAGTTTCTATGCATATAAATTTGACAAGCGAATGGACATTCCAAAAATTTCAAGTGCCAGGGGAAATTTCCAAGGACTAGCATGTTAAAGCAGTAGGAGCAGAGGTTGAATCCAAAATATCTGGAATCCTTACCTACTACCTTTAGATCGAAACTGGCCTCCTGATAGACACCATCTTTTTCAAAAAGGCACCGGTACTGCCCATCATCTGACACTGTAGCATTGTGTATCTGCAGAGTCAGTCTCCCCTCCTCAGCGGCATCATTCACCAACACTGTCCTTCCTCTATATTCTGACATCTGCTCTTCAGTCACGTGTTCCCCATCCACATACACATACACAGCAGGATAACGGTGTGATTGGATCCACCTCACCTCCATGCTTTGTGCATTAGTCTCAGGGGACAGATAACAGGTTAATTGTATGTCTTCTCCCACTCTGACAAGGATGGGCTGGGAAGGTCCAATCACTTTTAAGGAAGCTGTGAGATACAATAGACAAAACACAATAAAGACACAACATGGAGTAAATAGTGTCATCAGTAAGAACATCTCCAGTGGGGTTTAGACTCATGAGCATCCCGGGGAGCTGTGAGGCACCAGGTCATCCTGCAGAGAGAGGGAGGTTTCAGGGGAATCAGGATAGACCTTGTCCCTGAAAAAAGGAACTATTAATAGAACCCACACCTGCCTCTACCTATTTTATTCAGATTACAACCCAATAAAATAATTTTGCAGTTAATACTCCTAGAATAAAATTAACATTTTATCACTTCATATCTGTATGACCACCTTAAACTACTTCTCAATCTGTATATACCTCAATTTCTTAAACTGTGAAATAAATATATTACCATCAAAATCATAAGATTGTTCTGAGTTAAACAAAATAATCTATATAAAACTTTTGGGTGACTATACAGTGTGAGTGAAGGCATGCAGACCGTGAGACGTGAAGGCACAGAAACCAATCCCATTGTCTTGATAAAGAGAAGGGATGATGATGAGTTTCAGGTGAATTTTTAGTAATGAAATATGAAGAAACCTTCCCCTGGTTTGATTTTTATACCTTATAAGTCAGACCCAACTACCATATTTTAGTTCCCTGAAGTCCCACGTATGTGGGCTCTCAACATACACCAGGTTCAATGTGCTTAGATTATTTTGAGAAACATTGTAAGAGCAAGAACTGGGGATGTTGCCAAAATACAAAACACAAAACAATAATGAATACATAAAAAGTCTAATACTCCCATTGTGAAAATTGGAGATTTTCTCTGATGTCTTTCCTGGACCCCAAACTATGTTACGCTTCCAGTTCATCAGTCTCTGGCCATGCTAGTTTTTCTCTGTTCTAAATTGAGAGTCATCCTTCTCTATCAAATGATAAAAATGCTTTCACATAGGTTATGATAATTTCTAATAGGTATATGGGCATAAATTTGTATATTGTTACATGGGAGTAACCAAAGACAAAAGACAAAATGACCAAAGACAAAATGTAATTAGATAAAATCTGCTAGGTACTTCTTTAGAAAGAAAACTTACACAATCTTAATTTTCAGATTATTCCCTTCTATTCTAGCTAAAATTTGACTCCCAACTATTTCCAGCATTTTGTTTGCTTTATCTTTCAATTTTACATAAAACAATATCTCCATTGCAAATGTATCCATTAAAATCTGAAGATGAAAGTAGGATTCAGAAAAAATTCAACTAGGGATTAGTCTGCTGCTATTTCTCCTTCCATATATTTTACAGTAAATTACTTAGTAAAATAGACAATTTCCTAATCTCCATCACCCATATAAGTAGATGCATTATAGATATATGAAACTCCTGTTATTTCAGAATCCAAGTAGAAAATAAAGTTTAAGGTACAGGGAAAAAATCATGCAACTCAATCTGCTAAAAATTGATATTCTACTAGAATACAAGCTCCTTGAGATAAGCTCTGAATAATCTTCTTTAGATACTTTTATTCATAGCCTTCCACACAGTTTATGCTCACATTTATTGCTTTGTTTTATTTGGGGGGTATTATATGTATGTTACTGAAGTGCCCTGAATGTTACTGAAATATTCACTGAAAATTAAATCCTTTCTGGAGTGTGCAGTTTACTGAATAATATACCAATTCTTTGAAACCTGATAATATCATCATCATGTCATACAATCCTCTTTCAAACAGCATATTCAAATAAGATGGCTATCTCATTTCCTCAATATGCTATATTTTTATATTATATAATATTATATTAATTATATCATAACATATCATATCCAGAGTTTTAGAGCCTGACACTACATCAGAGATTAAGTTAAACATGGAGGTTCCTCAAGAAGTTAAAAATAGAACTATTCTATGACTCAGCAATTGCGCTACTGAGTATTTACTCCAAAGATATAGATGTAGTGAAACTCTGGAACATCTACACCCCAATGTTCATAGCAGTAATGTCCACAATGGCCTAACTGTGGAAGAAGCCATGATGCCCTTCGACAGATGAATGGATAAAGAAGATGTGATACACACACACACACACACACTATGGAATATTACACAGGCATCAGAAAGGATGAACACTTACCATTTGCTTTGATGTAGATGGAACTGGAGAATATAATGTTGAGTGAAATAAGTTAATTGGAGAAAGACAATTATCATATGGTTTCACTCACACATGTAATATAAGAAATAGTGAAAGGGACTATAAGGGAAAGGAGGGAAACTAAGTGGGGAAAAATTAGAAAGGAAGATGAACCATGAGAGACTCTTAACTCTGAGAAACAAACTGAGGTTTGCTGAAGGGGCAGTGGGTGGCAAGATGAGGTAGCTAGGTGATGGGCATGAAGGAGGGCACATGATGAGATGAGCACTGGGTGTTATATTTTGGCAAACTGAATTTAAATTAAGAAAATAAAAAAAATTAAAAAATAATTAATGTTAGAAAAAGAAATAATCTCTGAAAAGCATTTAGCATCACACCAGACATATAATTAATATTTTTAAATTAGTCATTATTTTTATAATAAGATTACTTGATAGAGATGAGTGGGGGATGGGATAGGTGAGTGATAGTTATGTAGGAAGGCATTTTTTGTGATGAGCACTGGGTGTTGGATATAAGTGATGAATCACTGAATTCTACTCCAGAAATCAATATTGCACTGTATGTTAACTAACTAAAATTTAAATTTAAAAAGAGATTATTTGCCATAATGGGACTTCTACAGCAAGCTTAGTCTGCCAGCAGCCACCTGCAGTGGGACCTTATGTTTGAGTTCTAATTCATGGATTAACACAGTGGTATCTGTGAAGCTCCTGGTGTCCTCAATCAACAGCCCTCAAAGCTCCTGAGGGTGCAGCCCTGTATCCCCCACCCAACAGGGAGCCAGGGGGAGCTCCATATTTTCATCGTGCTTTACTGTGGTCCCAGAAGGTCAGCACAACTAGGAACAACACATCAGATTGTACTTAGCATGCTGGGTCTCCGATGGACCTGTCAAATTGGTTCAAATAACTCAGAGTGACTCTTCACCTAAAGTCTTCCTGAGGGACAGAGCCATGTGTCCACTTGCCCCAAACACTGGCTCGACATTCTGGTCTGTAACTAATAAGTTCTTCTGGTCAAGGTTTCTGTCTTATTATAAGCAGATGCTGCCCAGGCAACAGGGGATCTGACTTGGAAGGTACAGCTTACTGGGGTGCAGCTGTCCATGGATTGTGGAATTACCTTTGACCCTCCTGAGGCCCTTCTCTAAATTTATCTTTATGGCCTAAAGGGGTCGAAAGTGTCACACTAGAACTCTGGCAGAGATTGGGATGTGTTTGCCACCCTGATTTTCCTCAAAACTTCCTACTTGGGCTGAAGAGTATGCTCAAGCTCACCTAATGTGCACATAGGTATATGCGCACACACACATTTCTGTAACCAGTGAGTGAAGGGAGAGCAGGAGATTAGTGGAAAACAAGTGATACAAGGTCATATGTATCTGAGCAGGAAACAGGCTGGTTATCATGGGCTGGGAGAAGAGGTCACAGAAAGGAGGAAGTGGTAAGGAGGCAAAGGAGAAACTGAAAGAGGCTCAAATATCAGTTGGTTACTTTTTAAACCACTTATCTTTACCTTAGGTACAGTAAAGTAATACTGTAGTCCAACTGTTAAGTAAAGAAAGAAAAAGAAAAACAGGAAAATGATTGATTGCCTCAGGCAGTGTTCCAGGCTACATCTGGGAAAGTTATGGCTCCCTCCCAGTAGTGATGAGGTTTGGATCCACTGGGGTGTGCAGAAACCACAGCAGGGCCAGAGGGTTGAGGTGACAGGTGGGGAACTCTAGTTACCATGATGACACTGCCTTTACACTAGAAAGATTTTAAAAGGGCTCCCAGAGTCCCACAGTCCATCCTATACCATCCCTTACACACACAGGTAGCACCCTTTCCTCCAGCCAAATAGAGCAATGATTATGTCTGTGCCTTTTATAGGTGTCCATCTGAGGCTTACTGGGGTCCCCGTGAACACTTAGTCATGAAGTGCAAAGGTACCTGAGGGAGCCTGTGGAGGGCTGTGTTTTGTCAGTCCCCTCTGATACTAACTGAACTTGACTTGGTAAAGTCATGCCTCAGTTTCTCTTCTGGATCATGAGTTGTCATGGTAGCTCCCACTGGCTTTGTCTGAGGTTATTGCTTCCCTTTGGGGCAAGCAGGGTCTCCTCTATACTAGCACATCCAATATCTACTTACCTAGCTCATTCTGGAATTTCTCTGGAAAAAAAACAAGAATAATATATTAAGGAATTTGATCTAAGGGAAAGGAGAGAAAATATTTAAAAAGAAAAAAGTTCTAAATTTTATTGAAAAGCTCAATTCATAAAATGTTTTTTTAAGATTTTATTTATTTATTCATGAGAGACACAGAGGCAGAGACATAGGCAGAGGGAGAAGCAGGCTTCCTGCAGGAAGCCTGATACAAGAATCAATCCCAGGACCCCAGGATCATGACCTGAGCCAACAGCAGAGGCTCAATCACTGAGCCACCCAGGTGCCCCCGTAAAGAAGAAATTAAACACAGAAAAATATTCCTTCCCATGGATCACCTAGTGATCCAGCTGTTTTTCCTTTTATTTCCAATAAAAGCCTCTCGGTTCTATTACCCCACCATAGTTTATTTCTGCTGATATTTAACATATTGATATTTAATATCTTGTCAAACTGATACATATTCTTATAAGTGCATAAAAGCTATAAAAATATATGGACATAGATAATTATCACTTATAATTCCAAATTGAGAGACAAAACATATATAAAGCATTTATATAATATATATTCAGCTGCTTTTAACATTCACATGTGATGTTTTCTTTAAGTTATTTAGTATATCCATTTATATAAGTAAGAATAACTAAATCTCTATATCTAAATATAGAAGATATACCAAAAGTCTTAGTGCAGTTTTAAGTTATTTTTTTTTTCAGTTTTAAGTTATTTAAAGCCATTATTCCTTATGTGATTGGAAATGTTTATAGATAGATACATAGGTGGGTAGATAGGTAATAGATAGATGTAATCTTTATATAAATAGTCCGTCATGAGGATTTTTTCAACCATTAAAATCATTTGAAAACAGCATGTTTCATCAATGCTATAATTTATAGTCACATAAGATACTTAACACTCCACTGTTGTATTGTGTCTTTTTAACTGTTGTTTTATTGCTATTTATAAATGAGGCTATAAGTAAGATACTATTATTTAATAGCTGTCTCCATCTCTGATTATCTTCACATGACAGGTTCTTAAAAGTAATTGGCACAATGTGGTACAGGAAAGCATTTTAATTGAAAGAATATAGTTTTATTCTCTATCATGTAATGTATATTTGTGAGTAAAGAAAATTAATTCAGAAAGAAGAAAAGGTGGAATTTGAAAATAACTAAACAAATTAACAATCACTATTTAATAAAAATATAGTATATATTTCCAGTCATAGTTTATACTTTTTAATACATATTACTAAATTTTAGATATTTTCCTTGATAAAAAAATATTAGGTGCTATGGAACTGTCCTTTGAGACTTTCCTGCTAATCTGAATACACTGGTCCTAGAGACAGAGCTCTGACCTGGAATGGAGATGACTGAGCTCTTCTTCTCATTGAGGATGGGGTTGTGGATGAGACAGGACACATTCTCCACAGAGTCATTCCTGACCACCAGAGTGGCTTCCACATAGAACAGGCCATTTTCATATTGGATTAAATGCTCAGAAGCAGCCAGCAACTTCTCTCCTGTGATATCTTCCCAATAAACCTGAGGTTCTGGGAACCAGCCTTTTGCAGTGCACACAAGTTGGATTCTACTTTCAACAGGTGCCTCCATGTGGATGTAAGGGGCAGACCCCAGACCTGTATAGGAAAGACACAGCCCTGAGGCCTGGAGACCATGGAAGCACAAATCACAGAAACCAAGATCCCAGTGAAATCGCCCATAGGGAGAGGGTAGGAGTTCATGGGTCCAGGGAACAAGTCATCCAAAGGTCTTCTTCCCATTCCAATTGGATTTCATATACACTTTGCTTGTTCCCCATTCTGGATCTTTAAACTTTAGCATATGAGCAGTATTTTTCTTCAGATCCAGACAGGAAGAGAATAAGAGAAAGGGACATAATGACATTTTGCTTATGTCACTAGAACTGCCAGCAAAGATGTGTTATAAATTTATTCATTGAACTTTCCCATGCTACAAACTCTCTCTGGCATTTTAGATGATATCTTGACTCTGATTAATTAGAATGTTTACTATAAAGCTAGAAATCATCTCAATGGGGTGAGATGATTTAGGGGGATTACTAAAAGGGGATTACTCTTCACTTTTTTCTGTTGGTGGTTGTGATCTTAGGGAGCAAGCAGATAACCTGGGCATGTAGAATGAGATGCCCTTGAGGAGCCTTGGTTTCTAAATATTCCTTACAATCAATGGGAAAATGTTCTTGAGAAATCCTAGTTTCATGAAATTCTTTCCTTATTCAAAATCGCTCTCAAACCCAAACAAAGGGACTATATTTCCCATAGATGATAACTCTCTCTATCACTTGCTGAGGGAAAGAGACTCACTCCCTTCATCTACAGCCTTAGAAAATGTGTGGTTTATTTTCAAAGGTTCCTGATAGTGAACAGCTGCTTTCCTCTCTCCACACCTCAGAAATACATAGATTCTTCCATCCATCTTCAATCACCTAGAACATAACAATAATAATCATGGGTGTTAAGAAAAAATGGTGTTAGGGAGCAGCCTTAGTCTGAGTCAGAGATGGTAATATCTCTAGAGAACTATTTCCCTGAGAAGATAAATAGATTTGCCTGTTTTTCTCTTTAGCATGTGGGGGAATTATTCTTGCCAGGGAACCATATGATTATTTACTTTTCAGATACGTGTTTTTCCCCTAGGACAAATAGTTTTGTAAGTCATCCCCTTTTTCTTAACTGTTTCCCACTTTGCTAATACAAAAACATCAGACGAAAGCCTGTCATTCACAGTGGGGATGTCCAATTGCATCTCAATAAAAACATAAAGTTCTTAACCTCTTTGTTCCCAGCATTAGCTTTCTAACTGGGAGCATTCCACAAAGAAAGACAATTTTCCCATTTAGTTACTGCATATTGGAGGGTGGGTAGATAACAATGCATTCCATTGAGATATGGTTGCTGGGCAGTTAGCTGGACTCACTCACTCTGTGATTGACCTGCCCTAACACACCAGCCTGATACAGCACAAATTTGTGCCTCAGTAAAATTGCTAATGACCAGATGTCATGGATTGCAATTAGTGGTCAAGAATAGTCAGAATAGTCAATACTGTGTAAGTAAAATTCGAGAAGATTGTTTATAAGTGAGCTTGCTTTGAAGACTTCAGAATCACTTGCCTTCAAAGGAATCAGGACAGAGGACTGGTCATTAGGAATTACCTGGAGGATTGAAAGGGAATTTTTCAACGTATTTCTCAGTTCATTACCATAAGCTTACCACAAAGTAATATACTTCTCCCTCCAAGACTCTATGTCTTTTCCAAGATATTCACCTGTAACTTTAAGCAGCAAGCTTGTTTCTTGACAATAGTTATTCTCTTGGATACAGCACCAGTATTCCCCATTATCAGATGGCTGGATATTCTTTATCTTCAGAGTCACTTTTCCCTCAAGAATGCCATCCTTTATCACCTCTATCCGGCCTCTGTACTCCTCCATCTGCATCTCGGTCACATCAGCTCCTTCCCAGTGTGCAAACACAGGTGTGCTGGGCTCTGAGCGGTACCAGGTCACCTTCATGTGCATTGCGGTCCTCTTGGGGAGGAGCTGACAGGTTAGTAGGGCATCTTCCCCAATCCTGGCCAGGATAGGATGTGTAGGACCAATCACTCTCCAGTTTTCTACAAAACAGAGTGAAAAAGAGGTACCAGAAAATGCCAATTGGAAGATTAATATGCTTGCTTTGGGATGTCCAATCTATCAAAATGGAGGCATCTGGAGGAGGGAGGACTTTATTTTCAGTGATTTAGAGAAATCTAGCACAATGCTTTGCACATTTGGCTGTTAAAAACACAATTTTGTGTACTTAAAATAGCATGCAGTTCAAAAATTTGAGTGTTAGTGCTAAATCTGTCACCAGCTGTGTGATTTGGGGGGACAAACCCATTATTTTCAGTGAGGTCTGAGATTTGGAATCTCAATTTCTTCATCTTTAAGGTACCAAAGCCACCATCTCTGGGTTGTTTTTATTTTCAAAGAAGTTAATGTTTAAATTGATTTTTTTACATTGAGAACTTTGTTCGTGTTTTATATTTTATAGTAATTTATTTTATAATTAATGATTTCACTTTATATTGTTAGTGACTGATTTCATAATCATTTTTCCTAAAATAAATTTGTTCGATTTTTCAGCTTTTCAGGAGTAAAGTTCTAGTTAAGAAACTGGGATTATTTTTTAACTTGAAAAGATTTTTGGGTCCGGGGCGACAGAACTTCCATCCTGGAATCATGGCCCAGTTCATCCCGTAACCTCGCTGAGAAGGCTCCGGTGCTGGTGAATGCTGCTGTGACTTACTGGAAGCCTCGATTGGCCACATTTTGGCACTATGCCAGGGTTGAGCTGGTTCCTCTAACCCCTGCTGAGATCCCTACAGCTATTCAGAGCTTGAAAAAAATAGTCAAGAGTGCTCAAACTGGTAGCTTCAAACAGCTCACAGTTAAGGAAGCTCTGCTGAATGGTTTGGTGGCCACCGACGTGTGGATGTGGTTTTATGTCAGTGAGATCATGGGCAGGTGTGGCATCATTGGCTATAATGTTTGAAGACCAATCTTTAACATCTCTTTCTATGTGGCTTATTATTTGAGTGTTCTTGGACCATGTGTGATCAGACTGGTATTTGAATAAAATAAGGTATAAAAACAAAAAAGATTTTTGGTCTGGAGTAGGCAAGACTCCAGTTACTGGAGCTTTATATGTACAATGCTGTTTTTGCGAAGCTTTTTTTTGTGATGGATTAAAGACAGCAGTTTGTCTAGAGAATCTGTGCCTTTTAATAAAATTTTGAGTCATGTTTGACCTTTTTGTCATTATCTGCAAATCGAAAGGATATTTAATAATCCAGGTGTTATGATGTTTAATAATCTCATAAGTCATAATATTATATTCTTTCTCTTCCTAAAATGCTCCAGGGCCACTTGCACTTGCTCTGCCACACCCAATCATCCCAAGAAGGAACTTCAACTTGCTCCCTTGCTGATCAATATCAAACTGATGTTGGTCAACAGCTCAGTATAGAACTTACGGGAGGCCCGCTTGCATTCTTCATTTATGGAATCTAAATATGAAGCTAAATCTGAAGCTAATCCATCTGATTAACTTCTTTTACAGGTTAGGAAATTGATTTATACAGAGGGCAGGACAGCCTCATGCAACATCACAAAGCTTCTGGCAGCCCTCAGTCTGGAGCCTGCGCTTCTGGTCCCCTGTCCACTGTTTTTTCCACTTCTGCTTTGCTGTACTTTTCTGGGGACTCTGATATTTCCCTCTGACACTGAATTTTCATAATCTTTTTATAAGGTACAATTCAGCCAGTGAGATTTCCAAGAAATGGAAATTTCTAATTTCTTGTTTCCAAGTATTTTTATGCTGCTTAATTGATGGTAAGAAGCAGCCATTTTTCTTGTTCCCAAAGTGCTGTCCTGCATGGACACAGAAAAATACATGAGCAACTTAATGTGTTCTAAATACTACTTCATGTGCAGCCTCATTTAATTCTAAAGCCTGTCCTAGCCTATAAGACATAGGTATGTTGTTATTCTTATTGCAAAGATGAGGAAACTAAGGCAGAAGGCACTCAAGTAACTTTTCAAAGGTAACACAGCTGGAAGTTGAGGACCCTCTGGAACACAGATGCTTTGGTTCTTGGACACTCAGTCCAATATTGTCCTATCCCTTTTGATCTGGAACTCTGCATGTGGACTGTATTGCTGGGGCATCGGGGTATACAGTAAAGAGAAGACCGGCATTCTACCTGGCTGTCTCATGGTGAGCAGTACAAGGAAGAAAGAGGCAACTGCACCTGACAGACTGTATCCTGGAAAATCCACCATTCTCCCTGCAACAAACACAAGAGAAAAATATGAGTACACCCAAATGAGGCTATAATGGAGCAAGCTCACTTTGTGGTTTTCAACAGCTACATAACCACAACGAGGAATCAACAACATCAGCACCTCCACAGTCAAACAAGGAATGGATTTGGCTCAATTTCTCTATGGTTACGGATCATTTCTGACTGTTTACTTAGTAAGAGTTGTGAAGTAGTGAAGTACACTAAGTACTTACTTAGTGTGTTGTACTTTGAACTATTTTTTAGGCCTGAGGGAAGATTTCTGATTGAAATGAAAAGCCCTCCTGAGTTAAAGCGACAACAATATTTATTTGTTTTTAAAAACTTTCTAAGGTCCATTTATTCTGAGCAGGCAGAAATTATAGGGTAGGATTCAGATATTTTTTTCTTGCCCTCCTCCCAGCCCCTCCTGCAAAGTTCTTCATCACTACCCTCTCCTAGATGTACAGGAAAGAGCAAGAAGGCTCTGCATCCTCACTCTTCCGCCAGGAAGCCATCACTAGTGCCTTGGGAGAGGCCAAGGTCTGGGGTTCACCTTGGAAAGGGAAAGAAAGAGTGATGGAAATGGTACTACAGTAAGATACCTCCAAGGAGACCACCCTCAATGGCCTTTCAGTGTCGTCTTGAAACACCTAGGAATGAGTAAAAGAAATAGCCCAACTGCAGAGATTGGCAAACCCAACATGTTCATTATATCAGCATTATAAAAATATTTCCACACAGCTAAAAAGTTTTAAGACTACCAGGACAGAAATCACATGCCAGCTTTAATTTCGAAAACTGAGAAATGCAGAGTGAAAGAAGCCTAAGACTCAATCCATCTGAGTGTCCAGGATCTTACTGTCTCTCACCAACTAGAAGGACTTGTTGAGGAGCAACGATAAGCTGATGATTGTTTCTCTTTCCCCAGAAGCTAATGCCAGTAAGATTCCAGAGGGCAGGGGAAAAGCAACAGTCACTGAAATAGAGAGTATAAACCAAGTGATTCAGGAGATTATTTATAACTGTTTTTAAAATGAATGTTTTCATCTAAAATAGCTCTAGGGAAACTGATACAAGCCCAGTCACAACACCTAGATCTCAAAGGCCGTTCAAATATCAATATGAGGGCATCCCAGCTGGTGCAGCGGTTTAGCGCCACCTGCAGCCCGGGGTGTGATCGTGGGGACCCAGGATCGAGTACCATGTTGGGCTCCCTGCATGGAGCTGCTTCTCCCTCTGCCTGTGTCTCTGCCTCTCTCTCTCTCTCTCTCTCTCTCTGTGTGTGTGTCTCTATGAATAAATAAATAAAATCTTTAAAACCCCCCACAAATATCAATATGAAAATAGGACTGAGCGTTAGGAGACAGCATAGACAGCCTGTAGCTCACCACTGGATACATATCAGTCACTTCCCCTCCGAATGAAGGGGATTGACAATGCCTCCTCTTGTGAAAAGCAGAAACCTTTCATTCCACCAGGTAAGAGCAAATAAAGCCTGCAAAGTGCATCCCAAGCACCACTACTCAGTCGTGTGAACTAAGAAGGACGCACATTTGCTACAAACTGGTTTATAGATAAATGTGTTCCTTTAGGTCTTTCATGTTAAAGCAGGGGGAAACCTACAAATGTAACTTGGAAAAAAATTGCTCAAATTAACAAAACATTTGAAGAAAGTTGTGAAAGTGCATCTTAACCTTCATTCGTGCTCAGAGACAAATTCATGAGCAAGCATAAACGGGGGGAATAACTGCCTTCGACTAGGGTTCTGAATGGGAAAATTGATAGTCTTGCCCTTGGAGGATCTTTAGCAATTTCTGCAGAAGTTTTTGGTGGTCATAACTGGGGTAAGAGGGCATTCAGTGTGCTGCTAAATATCCTACAATTCACAGAAAAGCCCTTAGATCAAAGAATTATCCAGCCCAAAGTGTCAATAATGCCAAGGAATAACACAGATCATAAATAACATAGATCATAAATCTATGATGAAAACTTTTGGCAGATCTTTTGTAAATAAACAACTGGACTTATATTGCAAACTTTAAATTAAAACATTTTCATTACAAGGCTTTTGACATTTCTATTTTACCATTTGAACATAGGCTGAGAATCAGAATATGGTAAAGTTGGGTATTGTCAAGAAATGTGATCTAATATGTATATATATCATCGAATGTTCAAAAACCCATGTTTCATTTAATTTTCTGGATAAAGTCTAATATTAAGATGGAATGGTGAGTGATAAGCGGTAGCGTGTGTTGAGGTGAATAACAATTCTGAATTCCAAGGTCACTGTCACAATTACTACCAAATAAACTTACAAATTACTATATGTCATGGGTCATTAGAGGTGGGTTCTTTTTCCAGTAAAAAACCTCAAATGTTAAATACTCAAAATGCCAAGTGACCACAGTAATAACCTGGTGAGAATAAATTTATTAAGTTCACAAAGTTTGAAGTTTATGTATCTGTATTAATTTTAAAAATAGATATAATTGATTATATGTTAACACATTTTTATAGAGAGAAAGCAAAGTAAAATAAGAATTCTGGAAGACAGGTGACTTTGTGTTTACTTCTGTGACCTGAGAATCTCCTTTTATTTTCTTGAAACTCTCCTTTCCCTCCTCTCATCCCTAACATTTTCTCAGCTGTATCATCACCACATGACACACAAGCGAGGCCCAGAGACACAAGCACAACAACGTGCATGACAAATGAATAACATGAGCCTACTTTTCTGAGTTGTAATCTAGTGCCCTCACCCCTCCCACTGCACAGCAATACTATAAGGATCACATAAGCTATGGCAGACTTTGAAAAACATGGAGTGGGGTACAAGTATCTGATGAAAGTTGGAAGGTATAATGGCAAGTAGTAGAGTTTCCTGTGGGTGCCAACTGTCCACATGCTCCACTTCCTCATCTTAGTCGACTTCCCCAATTTCCCATGGTCATCAGCTGCCAGGGACTCATCAAGCCACTCACGTGTCTCTTCTCTCCTTCAGGATAAAACCAGAGGCTGCTGGGTCTTCTCAGTGGGTCTCAGGTGTACCCTTCATCCATGCAGAAGGTGTCCAAAAGCAGGTCAGGGTCCTGAGGGTGCTGACTGGCGTGAGAACTGAGAGACAGCCAGATGGTGTGGAGGTAGCTCCCGGTGACCCCTGGCTTTGGGTGAAGGGAGACTGTGCTGTGTCACCTAAACTAGCACAAACCTAGTCCTGGAGGCCCACCCTGAACATGAGATTCCAAAAAGAATAGTGTGTTCACCTCCTACTGACTGTAATCCTCAGAAAAGTGAAACTCCGACAAGTGGACTTTGACTGGGTTTCGTTATGAGTTCTTCAGGCTTGCAGATGAAATTGTGACATTAGCACTCCTCATCAGGCCCAGAAAGCCAGGGCACTAACACTGGGCCCAGTTTGACAACTAGTATGTGCCATCTCCAACTGGCCCTCACACAGCACCTAGTAGTGGTGGTCTGTCCTCAACCTTTTCTCCACCTCCCACACATCAAGGGTCCCCCCACCTACTGTCGAGTTTGCTTCTGAATGCAGTTTGCTAGGGATTAGAGTTAAAAGCAAGACTGAAAAGCAAATGCCCCATCTCTGCTTTTACTGGTGAGAAAACAGGCTAAAGAAAGGAATTACCCTCCCCAACATCATGGCACCCAGCTAAGGTCTCATATGTGCAAGTTTATTGCTCTTTTTATCTTGATTCTCTATCCCTCTTTGCTGAGTCAGATATTGACTCTGAGATACTAAGAAAACTTAATAAGCTTATCAACCAGATGTTTGGGCACAAAAATAATAATGATTAAAATTACAGGCACTTTTTTTTTTGGCATGTGTTTTTGTTTAGGTTAGATTTTCCCTTAAATTTCCCTTAAGTCAATTTTCTTGAATCAGAGTGCAAGTCTCCCTGGGTTCCGCAGAGATGTTCTCAGGGATTCAAGAGTTCTCCAGAATAATTTAAAATTTAACGTTAGATGTTCATTTCAATATAGAATATAAGCATTTGTGATATTATGATGTGATATGGTTTGAGTTTATTTTTTTCCTGAAGTGTCTTCACTTCACAATCTGAATGATAAGCCCATATTTGGGCACCTAACTTGAAGCTCCTATTCTTAATGTAAGATTTTTTCCCTTCATCTTTTGATGTAGGTGAAGACCCTTCCCACTGTGGAGAAAGAGGATTTTGAAGAGGAGAGAAAATTAATTAAACATTGTTGAGCATCTCTTGACTCTTTCTCTCTCTCAGTTAGGTAGATGAGGCAAGTGCTCCACTTTACTTCTGATTCCTAGAATGGCTGCAGTGCCACATACTTCCTCTCCCACAATAACATGAAGGCAGCAAAGGAAAGTCACCCAACGTAAGAAGAGGTGGACCTTGTAAGGCTCAAATGCTGGAGGGAAAGTTTGCAGCCCAAAATGCTGGTGTGGAATGATACAGCAAGAGGATGTTGTGAAAAGAACATCAGCACCAATGTGGGAAGGACAGTGACCACTAGGAGGCAAGATGTTACCAAGGCGTATAGTGGGAGTCAGGGGTGGAAATATGAGGACAGCCTTCCACAGCAACCCTGCATCATCCCTACCTTAGAAATAACCCTAGGCAGAGGGATGTTTTTAAATTATTAATTGTTATGAATGCCACTGAATTTCCCCAGCAATTACTAGCTTAATTCCTCTGCCAAAAGGCATTATAGTGCTTGACATAAAAATTAGGATCAGTAATAGGAAAATACAGAAAATTTTTTACACTTAACTTTGTGGTGTGAAACTATTCTACCCGTTGCACATATTCCATATCATCTCAATTATATAGGATGCTGGAATTCTCCCAGAAATCTTTAGTACCTACCTTTGCATTTTATTTCTGGTCAGTCACAGTAGTAGCAACTGCCCACTTAAGGAAGCTCATTTAAATTTTTGTACATCTCTTCTCAAAAAGCCCTTACATATACTTTCTCAAGGTGTTCCAGTTTGGAAATAAGAACTCTGTCCTGAATTATGCTATGAATTACAGATGTCCGGTTTTTTGTAGGGACATGTTGACTCGTGGGAGAAAAAGGCAGGAGATGCTGAGGAGACCAGGCAGGCGGAACAAGGATCTGAGAGAAGACAGAAGGGAAGAAGAATCATGTATTTACATGGTCACTAGAGGGCAGCAGAGACACGCTCACCATTTGGCCTTCACTGGCTTTTCCCCAAGACCTGATTCACTATTTCCTCCTCCAAATACTGCTGTCATGCATGACACATTCATGACTCCCTCAGCCAGTATGACAAAAGGAATCTTGAGCTTAGGATATCTGAGATTTTAATTCTAGTTTTGCTATGAATTTAGGTAAACTTTACTTTGAATAAGTTTATTTGTAGGGCTTTAATTTCCTTAGCTTTAAATAAGGATAAGGCTAATATATGCAGTATTCATATTAAAATGTTCCTAAAAGGTAGTGTGAGAATATAATCATGACACAAAATTCCTATTTAGGTATAGGTTTCAGTAATGGGAGTGACATTGTGGAGAGAAGGGTGACTAAAATAGAGTAGATAGGAAATGGCAAAAAAAGACTTGGCAAGAGGAGTCAGGAGCCTTGCTAACAATTTGGAGAAATTCAGGTGATGGCCAACCATTATACATATATAACATCCTCTTTATCCATTCATTTGTCAATGAACATCTGGGCTCTTTTCATGTGTTGGCTAGTGTGGACATTGCTGCTATAAATATTGAAGTGCATGTGCCCCTCCAAATAACTATGTTTGTATCCTTTGGATACATACCTAATAGTGCAATTGCTGGGTCATGGGGTAGTTCTATTTTTAACTTTTTGAGGAACCTCCATACTCTTTCCTAGAATGGCTGCACCAAGTCTACATTCCTGCAACAGAGGGTTCCCCGTTCTCCAAATCCTCACCCACATCTTTCATTTCCTGAGTTGTTCATTTTAGTCATTCTGACTGGTGTGAGATGGTATCTCATTGTGGTTTTGACTTGTAATTCCCTGATACTGAGTGATGTGGAGCATTTTTTCATGTGTCTGTTGACTATTGGTTGGCCTTCTTTGGAAAAATGTCTGTTCATGTCTTCTGCCCACCTCCTGATTCAATTTTTTGGGGGATTGGGGTATTGAGTTTGATAAGTTCTTTATAGATATTGGATACTAACCCTTTATCTGATATGTCATTTGTAAGTATCTTCTCCCATTCCATAGACGGCATTTGAGTTTTGTTGATTGTTACCTTTGCAATATAAGAGCTTTTTATCCTTATGAAGTCCCAATAGTTCATTTTTGCTTTTGTTTCTCATGCCTTTGGAGACATGTCTAGCAAGAAGTTGCTGTGGCTGAAGTAGAAGTGGGTGCTGCTACCATTCTTCTCTAGGATACTGATGGATTCCTGTCTCACATTTATGTCTTCATATATTTTGAGTTTATTTTTGTCTGGTGTAAGAAAGTGGCCCTGTTTCATCCTTTTGTATGTGGCTCTCCAATTTTCCCAACACCATTTGTTGAAGAGATTGTCTTTTTTCCAGTGGATATTCTTTCCTGCTTTGTCAAAGATTAGTTGACCATAGAATTGAGGGTCCCTTTCTGGATTCTCTATTCTGTTCTAGTGATCTATGTGTCTGTTTTTGTGCCAGTACAATACTATATTGATGATTACAACTTTGTACTACAGCTTGAAGTCCAGAATTGTGGTTCTTCCAGCTTTGGTTTTCTTTTTCAACATTCCTGTGGCTATTCGGGGTCTTTTCTGGTTCCATACAAATTTTAGGATTGTTTGTTCCAGCTCTGTGGAAAATGCTGATGAGTATTTTGATAGGGATTGCATTGAATGTGTAGACTGCTTTGGGTAGCAAAGACATTTTAATATTTGTTCTTCCAATTCATGAGCATGAAATGTTTTTCCATTGCTTTGTGTCTTCCTCAATTTCTTTCCTAAGTGTTCTATAGTCTTCAGAATACAGATCCTTTACCTCTTTTGTTAGGTTTGTTCCTAGGTATTTTATGGTTTTCAGTGTAATTATAAATGGGATCGATTCCTTGATTTCCCCTTCCTCTGCTTCATTGTTGGTGTATAGAAATACAACTGACTTCTGTGCATTAATATTATATCCTGCGACTTTGCTGAATTTCATCTGTTCTAGCAATTTTTTTTGGCAGAGTCTTTTGGGTTTTCTTTATAGAGTATCACATCATTGCAAAGAGTGAAAGTTTGATTTCTTTGCTGAGTTGGATGACTTTTGTTGTTGTTGTTGTCTGATTGCTGAGGCTAGGACTTCCAGTGTTATTGAACAATTGTAGTGAGAGTGGACATCCCTGTTTTGTTCCTTACTTTTAGGGGACAAGCTCTCAGTTTTTCCCAATCAAGGATGATATTCGCTATGGGTCTTTCATGTATGTCTTATGATGTTAAGGTCTGTTCCCTCTATCCCTACATGGTGGAGAGTTTTTTATCAAAAAATAATGCTGTATTTTGTCAAATGCTTTTTCTGCATCTACTGAGAGGATCATATGGTTCTTGTCCTTTCTTTTGTTAACGTGGTGTATCACATTGATTGATTTGCAGATGTTGAACCGCTCCTGCAGCCCAGGAATAAATCCCACTTGGTCATAGTGAATAATCCTTTTAATGTACTGTTGGATTTGAATAGCTAGTGTCTTGGTGAGAATTTTTGCATCCATGTTCATCAGGGATATTGGTCAGTACTTCTTTTTGGTGGGGTCTTTGTCTGGTTTTGGGATCAAGGTATGGGCTTGGTATCTGGCATCATGCAATGGGCTTGGAAGTTTTACTTCCATTTCCATTTTTTGGAACAGTTTCAGAGGAATGGTATTAATTCTTCTTTAAATGTTTGGTAGAATCCCTCTGGGAAGCCATCCAGCCTTGGACCCTTGTTTATTGGGAGATGTTTGATTACTGGTTCAATTTCTTTTCTGGTTATGTGTCTCTTCAGCTTTTCTATTTCTTCTTGTTTCAGTTTTGGTAGTTTATATGTTTCTAGGAATTTATTCACTCCTTCCAGAATTGTATTTCTTCAGGGTTGATTGTGATCTCTCTTATTTTGTTCACAACTTTATTTATTAACTTCTTTTCTTTTTGATAAGTCTGGCTAAGGGTTTATCAATCTCATTAATTCTTTCAAAAAACCCACTCCTAATTTTGTTGATCTGTTGATCTCTTTGTTGATCTGATATAGAAATTAAATTTCTATATCGATTTCTGCTCTAATCTTTATTATTTCTCTTCTCATACTGAATTGAGACTATATTTGCTGTTCTTTTTCTAGTTCCTTTAGATGCAAGGTTAGGTTATGTATTGGAGACTTTTCTTGCTTCTTGAGGAAGGCCTGTATTGCTATATACTTCCCTCTTAGGCCCACCTTTGTTGCATCCCAAAGGTTTTGAACTGCTGTGTTTTCATTTTTATTTGAGAAGTCAGTTAAATTTTTTAAAAAGGCAATAGAACTTCTGCAGAGTGGTACTTGAAATACCCAAACATCTAGGCATGGGGAACTGAGGTATATCCTGGTTCTGACAGACCTACAGTCTGAAAGGAAGAGGTCTTTGTACTATCAGATCCACACTCTCAGAATCCAAAACCTATGTGACAGTCCCATTCCTCTCAAATTAAAAAAAAAAAAATAGTGTATTTTTAAAATTAAATTTTTACTTATTTTACTTTTAAATTTACTTTTATGAAAAAATTATAAAAGTTTAAAAACAATCACTAATATCAACCATGATTTTTTGAAAATGGCAAAATTAAAATAAATGAATTCCACTGTGGGTGCCTGTAGGAGTCAAATCCTGAGAAGAGATACAAGCACCAATGAAGCTCGCACTAGTTGACTTGCAAACCAGCATTGATGCCTCACTTGGGGAATCAGAAAAATTACAAATGCTGTTAATGCCTTTCCATTCTTCCCAGGACCCGAGAGAGTGCACTCACAGAGATAGTTAGGCATGTCTTGCACTGGAATGAGGAGAATCTTCTGAATGTTAAGAGAAAGAGTGTTAAGAGAAGCACATCATCCTACCGAACCCCTTGCATTTGCACCTGCTTGCCCTGCCAAACTTCTAGGTTCTTGCCCTGCCAAACTTCTATATTCATTTTCCACTCTCTACACCACCTCCAAGAGGGTTACTGTAGTTCCTCATGTGGCCAGTAGATGACAGGCTTGTCCACTGAGTTTTAAGTAGGCACCATGACTTCAGACTGAGTTGTATCCTAAAACGTCCCAGATCTTAACTTTCAACCTCTTCTTTTCATAAATTGTGGAGAATGGGGCAAGTATAGGAAAATTACTGCGGTCCAGTATGCTTCGGTCTCCTCAGGGCCTTAGCAGAATTGGTGACTGAACCACCTGGAGATGAGGATGGGAATCATGAAGAAACATCTCTGTAAGCAAAGATTAGCAATGGAGGGAAATCCAAAATAGTTGACAGCTCTCCATAGTAAGAGATATTTTCCTCCAGTGTTCAGGTACACTTTCTTTCTGGAACCAGTTCTAGCTTCTGACTTCTGTTGCAGCTTCTGCTGCTCCAGTTACCAGTAGCTGCAAAGCTTGGCTTAAAGTCCTTTATTTGAAGACCTCTCTGCTTCACCTCCCTTCCCTCACTGGTTACTTTTAACAGGTGCACTGTGCTGCATTGTGTGGCTGTACTCCATTTGTTCAACCAGTCACTTTTAAAGGGCATCTGGATTTTGTTTGCAGTCTTTTCTTATTGTACATAATTTTGCATGAATAGCTCCAGATGGGCCTTGGGCAACTTTCACTGTGGTAGCCTGAGAAGCAATAAAACAAAATAAGGAAGAAGCATGGCAGAAACCTTTGTTAAGAAAGTATTGGAGCCCCTTTGAGCCCTGGCATGCACCCTAGAATATTGGAGCCAAACTTAGGTCTAATTTTTTGTTGTTGTTGTCAAAATGCATTTAATTTTCAAAAGTCAACATACAATTAACTTTAAATCATGTTGAAATACAAAAAAAGCCATTTTTAAAAATGGATTTATGGACTGAATTTCTGCACCAGTATTGCTCTAACTTGCCAAAGCCATTCACCTTAAGATTTGCTGAGCATGTGGGTAGTGCCACTTTTCTTCTCAGATTTTCAAGTGTGAGAGATGCCTCTAGAACTTGGATACTATCCAAAGAACAGGCCTCTCAGGGAAATGCACCACAAGGTACCAAATCCTTCACAAAAGAAAGAAAGAATGTATGTCTGAGTCTCCTACCTCTTCTCCAGTGTCTCTTGCATTGTGGTACTGGACCTCTGGTGACACCCATCCTTAAAATTTCAGATTTGAGTTCTGAATAGCCTGGGTAGAGATGGGAGCCATCAGCAAACCTATCACCTCCCCTCCATCCTAATCTTGCCACCAGCCACAGCACATTCATCCTGACACCTTATCTTCACACCTTCATTAGATGGGAGCCAGCATAAAGCAGATACTCTGACTCTGCAGTTTGATTAAGTACCTGATTATCGCTTTTGGGTTTCCTTTTGGTCTCCAGACACACGTACAAAGCTCTGCATAAGTGGTTTCTAGCTGCTGGCCGTGACCATCCATTGCTTTGCTGTCTCATCTATGGCAAAATATAGTGCTGTAGCTGGATATGTTGACTTATTTTCCCACACATAACATCAATTTCACAGAAGACTGACAGAAATTCTACCCAACTGCAACAAGAAAGGAGTGCCACAGTGTCATCATCCAGTGCCTGATTACTTAATGATGTGCTGGTTGTTTAGTGAGTACACTTGTGCATGATCCATGTGTGGCATGATACAGCAGAAATCAATGGAACATGCCTCCACTATTCATGTGGGGTCAACCAACAATGATTCCTGATGCTACTGAAGCTCCTACTCAAGACTATATCCTCCAAATGATGGATAATACATGCCAAAGGGTTAATGTGGTAACCCTTCTCTCACTTTTGCATGGAAGACTCCCTGCTCACTGTATCCCCCACCTCTTTCCCCAGAATCTCAGGGATAGACCCAGAGCCCAAGTGAGGATCAAGCTATGTAAGGGATGGAGGTACCTTTTGCCCATATCTTGTTAACTGAGGTCAAGAGGGGCCTTTAGGGAAACTTACAGCTTTGTACTAGGGTAAGAGGCTACAGCAGCTCATCTCCCTGGCACTGGGCATCAAAACATTGCACACAGGATAGCACCAGAAGAACAGGTGCTATGAACACTTACAGAGTAAAGATAATCAATGTTTCTTGCAATCCACATATATTGAAAACCTCAATTATCCATCCATATAGGAGCAAAGCAAAGTGGTAGATTTTCTTGATTCCAAAAGTAACATTGATAGCCAGTAGGAGTGACTTTCAGCAGAGAAATAAAATTCATTAAAGAATTTAAAGACTAGAAACATCACCCTAAGAACAAACACTGATTTTTATTTTTTTTAATTAATTTTTATTGGTGTTCAATTTACCAACATACAGAATAACACCCAGTGCTCATCCCGTCAAGTGTCCACCTCAGTGCCCGTCACCCATTCCCCTCCAACACCCGCCCTCCTCCCCTTCCACCACCCCTAGTTCGTTTCCCCGAGTTAGGAGTCTTTATGTTCTGCCTCCCTTTCTGATATTTCCCACACACTTCTTCTCCCTCCCTTTATATTCCCTTTCACTATTATTTATATTCCCCAAATGAATGAAAACATATAATGTTTGTCCTTCTCCGATTGACTTACTTCACTCAGCATAATAACCTCCAGTTCCATCCACATCGAAGCAAATGATGGGTATTTGTCGTTTCTAATGACTGAGTAATATTCCATTGTATACATAAACCACATCTTCTTTATCCATTCATCTTTCAATGGCCACTGAGGCTCCTTCCACAGTTTGGCTATTGTGGACATTGCTGCTAGAAACATCGGGGTGCAGGTGTCCCGGCGTTTCATTGCATCTGTATCTTTGGGGTAAATCCCCAACAGTGCAGTTGCTAGGTCGTAGGGCAGGTCTATTTTTAACTCTTTGAGGAACCTCCACACAGTTTTCCAGAGTGGCTGCACCAGTTCACATTCCCACCAACAGTGCAAGAGGCTTTCCCTTTCTCCACATCCTCTCCAACATTTGTGATTTCCTGCCTTGTTAATTTTCCCCATTCTCACTGGTGTGAAGTGGGATCTCATTGTGGTTTTGCTTTGTATTTCCCTGATGGCAAGTGATGCAGAGCATTTTCTCATGTGCTTGTTGGCCATGTCCATGTCTTCCTTTGTGAGATTTCTGTTCATGTCTTTTGCCCATTTCATGATTGGGTTGTTTGTTTCTTTGGTGTTGAGTTTAATAAGTTCTTTATAGATCTTGGAAATTAACCCTTTATCTGATACGTCATTTGCAAATATCTTCTCCCATTCTGTAGGTTGTCTTTTAGTTTTGTTGACTGTATCCTTTGCTGTGCAAAAGCTTCTTATCTTGATGAAGTCCCAGTAGTTCATTTTTGCTTTTGTTTCTTTTGCTTTCGTGGATGTATCTAGCAAGAGTTACTGTGGCTGAGTTCAGAAAGGGTGTTGCCTGTGATCTCCTCTAGGATTTTGATGGAATCTTGTCTCACATTTAGATCTTTCATCCATTTTGAGTTTATCTTTGTGTATGGTGAAAGAGAGTGGTCTAGTTTCATTCTTCTGCATGTGGATGTCCAATTTTCCCAGGATCATTTATTAAAGAGACTGTCTTTGTTCCAATGGATAGTCTTTCCTCCTTTATCGAATATTAGTTGACCATGAAGTTCAGGGTCCACTTCTGGGTTCTCTATTCTGTTCCATTGATCTATGTGTCTGTTTTTGTGCCAGTACCACATTGTCTTGATGACCACAGCTTTGTAGTACAACCTGAAATATGGCATTGTGATGCCCCCAGCTATGGTTTTCTTTTTTAAAATTCCCCTGGCTATTCGGGGTCTTTTCTATTTCACACAAATCTTAAAATAATTTGTTCTAACTCTCTGAAGAAAGTCCATGGTATTTTGATAGGGATTGCATTAAACGTGTAAATTGCCCTGGGTAACATTGACATTTTCACAATATTAATTCTGCCAATCCATGAGCATGGAATATTTTTCCATCTCTTTGTGTCTTCCTCAATTTCTTTCAGAAGTGTTTTATAGTTTTTAGGGTATAGATCCTTTACCTCTTTGGTTAGGTTTATTCCTAGGTATCTTATGCTTTTGGATGCAATTGTAAATGGGATTGACTCCTTAATTTCTCTTTCTTCAGTCTCATTGTTAGTGTATAGAAATGCCACTGATTTCTGGGCATTGATTTTGTATCCTGCCACGCTACCAAATTGCTGTATGAGTTCTAGCAATCTTGGGGTGGAGGCTTTTGGGTTTTCTATGTAGAGTATCATGTCATCGGTGAAGAGGGAGAGTTTGACTTCTACTTTGCCAATTTGAATGCCTTTAATGTCTTTTTGTTGTCTGATTGCTGAGGCTAGGACTTCCAGGACTATGTTGAATAGCAGTGGTGAGAGTGGACATCCCTGTCTTGTTCCTGATCTTAGAGGAAAGGCTCCCAGTGCTTCCCCATTGAGAATGATATTTGCTGTGGGCTTTTCGTAAATGGCTTTTAAGATGTCGAGGAATGTTCCCTCTATCCCTACACTCTGAAGAGTTTTGATCAGGAATGGATGCTGTATTTTGTCAAATGCTTTCTCTGCATCTAATGAGAGGATCATATGGTTCTTGGTTTTTCTCTTGCTGATATGATGAATCACATTGATTGTTTTATGAGTGTTGAACCAGCCTTGTGTGCCGGGGATAAATCCTACTTGGTCGTGGTGAATTATTTTCTTAATGTACTGTTGGATCCTATTGGCTAGTTTCTTTTTTTTTTTTTTAAATTAATTTTTATTGGTGTTCAATTTACCAACATACAGAAAAACACCCAGTGCTCATCCCGTCAAGTGTCCACCTCAGTGCCCGTCACCCATTCCCCTCCAACACCCGCCCTCCTCCCCCCTTCCACCACCCCTAGTTCGTTTCCCCGAGTTTGGAGTCTTTATGTTCTGTCTCCCTTCCTGATATTTCCCAACATTTCTTCTCCCTTCCTTTATATTCCCTTTCACCATTATTTATATTCCCCAAATGAATGAGAACATACACTGCTTGTCCTTCTCCGATTGACTTATTTCACTCAGCATAATACCCTCCAGTTCCATCCACGTTGAAGCAAATGGTGGGTATTTGTCGTTTCTAATCGCTGAGTAATATTCCATTGTATACATAAACCACATCTTCTTTATCCATTCATCTTTCGATGGACACCGAGGCTCCTTCCACAGTTTGGCTATTGTGGCCATTGCTGATAGAAACATCGGGGTGCAGGTGTCCCGACGTTTCGTTGCATCTGAATCTTTGGGGTAAATCCCCAACAGTGCAATTGCTGGGTCGTAGGGCAGGTCTATTTTTAACTCTTTGAGGAACCTCCACACAGTTTTCCAGAGTGGCTGCACCAGTTCACATTCCCACCAACAGTGTAAGAGGGTTCCCTTTTCTCCGCATCCTCTCCAACATTTGTTGTTTCCTGCCTTGTTAATTTTCCCCATTCTCACTGGTGTGAGGTGGTATCTCATTGTGGTTTTGATTTGTATTTCCCTGATGGCAAGTGATGCAGAGCATTTTCTCATGTGCATGTTGGCCATGTCCATGTCTTCCTCTGTGAGATTTCTCTTCATGTCTTTTGCCCATTTCATGATTGGATTGTTTGTTTCTTTGGTGTTGAGTTTAATAAGTTCTTTATAGATTTTGGAAACTAGCCCTTTATCTGATATGTCGTTTGCAAATATCCTCTCCCATTCTGTAGGTTGTCTTTTAGTTTTTTTGACTGTATCCTTTGCTGTGCAAAAGCTTCTTATCTTGATGAAGTCCCAATAGTTCATTTTTGCTTTTGTTTCTTTTGCCTTTGTGGATGTATCTTGCAAGAAGTTACTGTGGCCGAGTTCAAAAAGGGTGTTGCCTGTGTTCTCCTCTAGGATTTTGATGGACTCTTGTCTCACATTTAGATCTCTCATCCATTTTGAGTTTATCTTTGTGTATGGTGAAAGAGAGTGGTCCAGTTTCATTCTTCTGCATGTGGATGACCAATTTTCCCAACACCATTTATTGAAGAGACTGTCTTTCTTCCAATGGATAGTCTTTCCTCCTTTATCGAATATTAGATGACCATACATTTCAGGGTCCACTTCTGGGTTCTCTATTCTGTTCCATTGATCTATGTGTCTATTTTTGTGCCAGTACCACACTGTCTTGATGACCACAGCTTTGTAGTACAACCTGAAATCTGGCATTGTGATGCCCCCAGCTATGGTTTTCTTTTTTAAAATTCCCCTGGCTATTCGGGGTCTTTTCTGATTCCACACAAATCTTAAAATAATTTGTTCTAACTCTCTGAAGAAAGTCCATGGTATTTTGATAGGGATTGCATTAAACGTGTAAATTGCCCTGGGTAACATTGACATTTTCACAATATTAATTCTGCCAATCCATGAGCATGGAATATTTTTCCATCTCTTTGTGTCTTCCTCAATTTCTTTCAGAAGTGTTCTATAGTTTTTAGGGTATAGATCCTTCACCTCCTTGGTAAGGTTTATTCCTAGGTATCTTATGCTTTTGGGTGCAATTGTAAATGGGATTGACTCCTTAATTTCTCTTTCTTCAGTCTCATTGTTAGTGTATAGAAATGCCATTGATTTCTGGGCATTGATTTTGTATCCTGCCACGCTACCAAATTGCTGTATGAGTTCTAGCAATCTTGAGGTGGAGGCTTTTGGGTTTTCTATGTAGAGTATCATGTCATCGGCGAAGAGGGAGAGTTTGACTTCTTCTTTGCCAATTTGAATGCCTTTAATGTCTTTTTGTTGTCTGATTGCTGAGGCGAGGACTTCCAGAACTATGTTGAACAGCAGTGGTGAGAGTGGACATCCCTGTCTTGTTCCTGATCTTAGGGGAAAGGCTCCCAGTGCTTCCCCATTGAGAATGATATTTGCTGTGGGCTTTTCGTAAATGGCTTTTAAGATGTCGAGGAAAGTTCCCTCTATCCCAACACTCTGAAGGGTTTTGATCAGGAATGGATGCTGTATTTTGTCAAATGCTTTCTCTGCATCCAATGAGAGGATCATATGGTTCTTGGTTTTTCTCTTGCTGATATGATGAATCACATTGATGGTTTTACGAGTGTTGAACCAGCCTTGTGTCCCAGGGATAAATCCTACTTGGTCATGGTGAATAATTTTCTTAATGTGTTGTTGGATCCTATTGGCTAGTATCTTGTTGAGAATTTTTGCATCCATGTTCATCAGGGATATTGGTCTGTAATTCTCCTTTTTGGTGGGGTCTTTGTCTGGTTTCGGAATTAAGGTGATGCTGGCCTCATAGAACGAATTTGGCAGTACTCCATCTCTTTCTATCTTTCCAAACAGCTTTAGTAGAATAGGTATGATTTCTTCTTTAAACGTTTGATAGAATTCCCCTGGGAAGCCATCTGGCCCTGGAGTCTTGTGTCTCGGGAGGTTTTTGATGACTGCTTCAATTTCCTCCCTGGTTATTGGCCTGTTCAGGTTTTCTATTTCTTCCTGCTCCAGTTTTGGTAGTTTGTGGCTTTCCAGGAATGCATCCATTTCTTCTTGATTTCCTAATTTATTGGCATACAGCTGTTCATAATATGTTTTTAGAATCGTTTGTATTTCCTTGGTGTTGGTAGTGATCTCTCCTTTCTCATTCATGATTTTATTAATTTGAGTCTTCTCTCTCTTCTTTTTAATAAGGTTCGCTAATGGTTTATCTATCTTATTAATTCTTTCAAAGAACCAACTCCTGGTTCTGTTGATCTGTTCCACAGTTCTTTTGGTCTCGATATCATTTAGTTCTGCTCGAATTTTAATTAACTGTCTTCTTCTGCTGGGGGTGGGGTCCATTTGTTGCTTTTTCTCTAGTTCCTTTATGTGTAAGGTGAGCTTTTGAATTTGAGTTCTTTCCAGTTTTTGAATGGATGCTTGTATTGCGATGTATTTCCCCCTCAGGACTGCTTTTGCTGCGTCCCAAAGATTTTGAACGGTTGTATCTTCATTCTCATTAGTTTCCATGAATCTTCTCAATTCTTCCTTAATTTCCTGGTTGACCTTTTCATCTTTTAGCAGGATGGTCCTTAACCTCCATGTGTTTGTGGTCCTTCCAAACTTCTTGTTGTGATTAAGTTCTAATTTCAAGGCATTATGGTCTGAGAATATACAGGGGACTATCCCGATCTTTTGGTATCGGTTCAGACCCGATTTGTGACCCAGTATGTGGTCTATTCTGGAGAAAGTTCCATGTGCACTTGAGAAGAATGTGTATTCAGTTGAGTTTGGATGTAAAGTTCTGTAGATATCTGTGAAATCCATCTGGTCCAGTGTATCATTTAAAGCTCTCGTTTCTTTGGAGATGTTGTGCTTAGAAGACCTATCTAGTATAGAAAGAGCTAGATTGAAATCACCCAGTATAAGTGTATTATTATCAAAGTATTTCTTCAGTTTGGTTATTAATTGGTTTAAATATTTGGCAGCTCCCACATTTGGGGCATATATATTGAGAATTGTTAAGTCTTCTTGTTGGATAGATCCTTTGAGTATGAGATAGTGTCCCTCTTCATCTCTCACTATAGTCTTCAGGGTAAATTTTAATTTATCTGATATAAGGATGGCTACCCCTGCTTTCTTTTGAGGACCATTTGAATGGTAAATGGTTCTCCAACCTTTTATTTTCAGGTTGTAGGTGTCCTTCTGTCTAAAATGAGTCTCTTGTAGACAGCAAATAGATGGGTCCTGCTTTTTAATCCAGTCTGAAACCCTGTGCCTTTTGATGGGGTCATTAAGCCCATTCACGTTCAGAGTTACTATTGATAGATATGAGTTTAGTGTCGTCATATCTATTCAGTCCTTGTTTTTGTGGATTGTTCCACTGAACTTCTTCTTAAAGGGGAGTTTTAAGAGTCCCCCTTAAAATTTCTTGCAGAGCTGGTTTGGAGGTCACATATTCTTTCAGTTCCTGCCTGTCTTGGAAGCTCTTTATCTCTCCTTCCATTTTGAATGAAAGCCTTGCTGGATAGAGTATTCTTGGTTGCATGTTCTTCTCATTTAGGACCCTGAATATATCCTGCCAGCCCTTTCTGGCCTGCCAGGTCTCTGTGGAGAGGTCTGCTGTTACCCTAATATTCCTCCCCATAAAAGTCAGGGACTTTTTTTCTCTTGCTGCTTTAAGGATCTTCTCCTTATCTTTGGAATTTGCAAGCTTCACTATTAAATGTCGAGGTGTTGATCGGGTTTTGTTGATTTTAGGGGGGGATCTCTCTATTTCCTGGATCTGAATGCCTCTTTCCCTTCCCAGATTCGGAAAGTTTTCAGCTAGGATTTGTTCAAATACATATTCTGGCCCTCTGTCCCTTTCGGCGCCCTCGGGAACCCCAATTAAACGTAGGTTTTTCTTCCTCAGGCTGTCATTTATTTCCCTTAATCTATCCTCATGGTCTTTTAATTGCCTGTCTCTTTTTTCCTCAGTTTCCCTCTTTGCCATCAGCTTGTCTTCTATGTCACTCACTCGTTCTTCCACCTCGTCAAGCCTCGTCGTTAGGACTTCTAGCTTGGATTGTATCTCATTTAATTGATTTTTAATTTCTGCCTGATTGGATCTCAATTCTGCAGTCATGAAGTCTCTTGAGTCCTTTATGGTTTTTTCTAGAGCCACCAGTAGCTGTATAATAGTGCTTCTGAATTGGCTTTCTGACATTGAATTGTAATCCATATTTTGTAACTCTGTGGGAGAGAGGGCTGTTTCTGATTCTTTTTTTTGAGGTGAGGTTTTCCTTCTAGTCATTTTGCTCAGTGCAGAGTGGCCAAAAACAAGTTGTATTGGGAAAAGGAGAAAAAGAGAGAGAAGGAAAGAAAAGAGAAAAAGAAAAAAGAGAAAGAAGAAAAAAAAGGGGGGGGGGAAGAGAAGAAAAAGAAAGAAAGGAGAAAAAAGAAAAAAAAGGGGGGGTGGGGGACGCAATCAGAAATCAAGAAGGAGAGAAAAGAAAAAAAAAAGCACAAAACAAAACAAAACAAAACAAAAAAAAAAAACAAAACAAAAAAAAACACGGGGGAGTATCTTCCGATTCTGTGTTCTTTAAGTCCCTTGACTTCCCTTGGAACTTGTCCCTCTAGCTGGTCTTCTGGGGGAGGGGCCTGCTGTGCTGATTCTCAGGTGTTAGCACTTGGGGGAGCTGCTCTGCCCCTGCCTGGTGCAGGGCTCAGAGGGGGTTGTTCACCCCGTGAGGCCCCGGGAGGAAGCCACAGTGGCGGGGGCAGCTCTGGGACCCTGAAGTCAGCCCCCGCAGTAGCTCCGGGGCTCTCCGTCTGCAGGGCCTGGAGGCTCCCAGGCGGGGCCGCTGATCTGCTCAGTTCCAGGCAGGAGCGTCCTCGCTGTCCTGGGCCCTCCCGGCCTCTGCCTGTCCCGGGGGGAGGCCGGATCCTGGGCTGTGTCCCGGCGCCCTGTGCTCCGGGGCCTGCGCTGTTGGATTCGCGCTCCCGGCGGTGCAGCCCCCTCCGCGGAGCCGCCACCCGAGCCCCTCCGAGCTGTTCCCGGAGTCGCGCCGCCCCCTCCGGGCTGAGCTTCTTCCTCCGCCCGAGCCGCCGCTGCCGAGCTGTTCCCGGAGCCGCGCCGCCCCCTCCGCGGAGCTTCTTCCTCTGCCCGAGCCGCCGCCGCTGAGCTGTTCCCGGAGCCGCGCAGCCCCCTCCGCGGAGCCGCCGCCCGAGCCCCTCCGAGCTGCTCCGGGTCCCGCCCGAGCGCTGCAGCCCTTAGGGAGCTCGGCGCACTCTCCGGGGCGCAGTTCCTCTGTTACTGTCCCCGGGAGCCCGAGGGCATCCCCGCCTTTCTGGGGATCCTGCTCCAATTCCCCGGGAGGCCTTTCCCCCGGGAAGGTCGGTGCAGCTCCTGCTCCTCCGGGACGGGGCTCTCCTGTCCTGGGGACACTCGCCCCGGCCTCAGCCCGGCTCCTCGCGGGGCCCCTCCCCCTTGGAGGTCTTTTGTGTCTTTATTTCTTTTTCCCCGTCTTCCTACCTTGATAGAAGCGCGAACTCTTCTCACTGTAGCGTTCCAGCTGGTCTCTCTTTAAATCTCCGGCTGAATTCGTAGATTTTCAGGATGATTTGAATGTTTTCTAGGTAATTTGTTGAGGACAAGTGACTTGGAGACCCTACTCTGCCGCCATCTTGCCCCTCCCCCCTATTGGCTAGTTTCTTGTTGAGAATTTTTGCATCCATGTTCATCAGGGATATTGGTCTGTAATTCTCCTTTTTGGTGGGGTCTTGGTCTGGTTTTGGAATTAAGGTGATGCTGGCCTCATAGAACGAATTTGGAAGTACTCCTTCTCTTTCTATCTTTCCAAACAGCTTTAGTAGAATAGGTATGGTTTCTTCTTTAAACGTTTGATAGAATTCCCCTGGGAAGCCATCTGGCCCTGGACTCTTGTGTTGGGAGGCTTTTGATGACTGCTTCAATTTCCTCCCTGGTTATTGGCCTGTTCAGGTTTTCTATTTCTTCCTGTTCCAGTTTTGGTCGTTTGTGGCTTTTCAGGAATGCGTCCATTTCTTCTAGATTGCCTAATTTATTGGTGTATAGCTGTTCATAATATGTTTTTAAAATCGTTTGTATTTCCTTGGTGTTGGTAGTGATCTCTCCTTTCTTATTCATGATTTTATTAATTTGAGTCTTCTCTCTCTTCTTTTTAATAAGGCTGACTAATGGTTTATCTATCTTATTAATTCTTTCAAAGAACCAACTCCTGGGATCCCTGGGTGGCACAGCGGTTTAGCGCCTGCCTTTCACCCAGACGCGATCCTGGAGACCCGGGATCGAATCCCACGTCGCGCTCCCGGTGCATGGGGCCTGCTTCTCCCTCTGCCTATGTCTCTGCCGCTCTATCTCTCACTGTGTGCCTATCATAAAAAAAAAAAAAAAAAAGAACCAACTCCTGGTTTTGTTGATCTGTTCCACAGTTCTTCTGGTCTCGATTTCGTTGAGTTCTATTGGAATCCTTATTAACTCTCTTCTTCTGCTGGGTGTAGGATCTATTTGCTTTTTTTCTCTAGCTCCTTTATGTGTAAGGTTAGCTTTTGTATTTGAGTTCTTTCCAGTTTTTGAATGGATGCTTGTATTGCGATGTATTTCCCCCTCAGGACTGCTTTTGCTGCATCCCAAAGATTTGGAACGGTTGTATCTTCATTCTCATTAGTTTCCATGAATCTTTTTAATACTTCCTTAATTTCCTGGTTGACCCTTTCATCTTTTAGCAGGATGGTCCTTAAATTCCACGTGTTTGAGGTCCTTCCACACTTCTTGTTGTGATTTAGTTCTAATTTCAAGGCATTATGGCCTGAGAATATGCAGGGGACGATCCCAATCTTTTGGTATCGGTTCAGACCCGATCTGTGACCCAGTATGTGGTCTATTCTGGAGAAAGTTCCATGTGCACTTGAGAAGAATGTGTATTCAGTTGAGTTTGGATGTAAAGTTCTGTAGATATCTGTGAAATCCATCTGGTCCAGTGTATCATTTAAAGCTCTCGTTTCTTTGGAGATGTTGTGCTTAGAAGACCTATCGAGGGTAGAAAGAGCTAGATTGAAGTCACCAAGTATAAGTGTATTATTATCTAAGTATTTCTTCAGTTTGGTTATTAATTGGTTTAAATATTTGGCAGCTCCCACATTCGGGGCATATATATTGAGGATTGTTAAGTCCTCTTGTTGGATAGATCCTTTAAGTATGAGATAGTGTCCCTCTTCATCTCTCACTACAGTCTTCAGGGTAAATTTTAGTTTATCTGATATAAGGATGGCCACCTCTGCTTTCTTTTGAGGACCATTTGAATGGTACATGGTTCTCCAACCTTTTATTTTCAGGCTGTAGGTGTCCTTCTGTCTAAAATGAGTCTCTTGTAGACAGCAAATAGATAGGTCCTGCTTTTTTATCCAGTCTGAAACCCTGTGCCTTTTGATGGGGTCATTAAGCCCATTCACGTTCAGTGTTACTATTGAAAGATATGAGTTTAGGGTCATCATGATATCTATTCAGTCCTTGTTTTTGTGGATTGTTCCACTGGACTTCTCCTTAAAGGGGAATTTTAAGAGTCCCCCTTAAAATTTCTTGCAGAGCTGGTTTGGAGGTCACATATTCTTTCAGTTCCTGCCTGTCTTGGAAGCTCTTTATCTCTCCTTCCATTTTGAATGAGAGCCTTGCTGGATAAAGTATTCTTGGTTGCATGTTCTTCTCATTTAGGACCCTGAATATATCCTGCCAGCCCTTTCTGGCCTGCCAGGTCTCTGTGGAGAGGTCTGCTGTTACCCTAATACTCCTCCCCATAGAAGTCAGGGATTTCTTGCCTCTTGCTGCTATAAGGATCTTCTCTTTATCTTTGGAATTTGCAAGCTTCACTATTAAATGTCGAGGTGTTGAACGGTTTTTATTGATTTTAGGGGGGGAGCTCTCTATTTCCTGGATCTGAATGCCTGTTTCCCTTCCCAGATTAGGAATGTTTTCAGCTAGGATTTGTTCAAATACATATTCTGGCCCTCTGTCCCTTTCGGCACCCTCGGGTACCCCAATTAAACGTAGGTTTTTCTTCCTCAGGCTGTCGTTTTTTCCCTTATCTGTCTTCATGGTCTTTTAATTGTTTTTCTCTTTTTTCCTCAGTTTCCCTCTTTGCCATCAACTTTTCTTCTATGTCACTCACTCGTTCTTCCACCTCGTTAACCCTCGTCGGTAGGACTTCTAGTTTGGATTGCATCTCATTCAATTGATTTTTAATTTCTGCCTGATTGGATCTAAATTCTGCAGTCATGAAGTCTCTTGAGTCCTTTATGCTTTTTTCTAGAGCCACCACTAGCTGTATAATAGTGCTTCTGAATTGGCTTTCTGACATTGAATTGTAATCCAGATTTTGTAACTCTGTGGAGAGAGGACTGTTTCTGATTCTTTCTTTTGAGGTGAGGTTTTCCTTCTGGTCATTTTTCTCAGTGCAGAGTGGCAAAAACAAGTTGTATTGGGAAAAGGAGAAAAAGAGAGAAGAGAAAGAAGGAAAGAAAAGAGAAAAAGAGAAAAGAAAAAAGGAAGAAAAAAAGGAAAAAGAGAAAGAAAAAGAAAGAAAGGGGGAAAAAGGGTGTGGGAAGCAAACAGAAATCAAAAAGAAAGAAAAAGAAAAAACCACGGGAGAGTATCTTCTGATTGTGTATACTTTAAGTCCCTTGACTTCCCCTGGAACTGGTCCGTCTAGCTGGTCTTCTGGGGGAGGGGCCTGCTGTGCTGATTTTCAGGTGTTAGCACTTGGGGGAGCTGCTCTGCCCCCTGCCTGGTGCAGGGCTCAGTGGGGGTTGTTCACCCCGTGAGGCCCCAGGAGGAACAACCGCAGTGACGGGGCCAGCTCTGCTGCCCTGGAGTCAGCTCCCGCAGTAACTCGGAAGCTCTGGGTCTGCAGGGCCTGGAGGCTCTGGGGCGGGGCCGCTGATCTGCTCAGCTCCGGGCAGGAGCGTCCTCGCTGTCCTGGGCCCTCCCGGCCTCTGCCTGTCCTCGGGGGGAGGCCGGATCCTGGGCTGTGTCCCGGCGCCCTGTGCTCCGGGGCCTCCGCTGTTGGCTTCGCGCTCCCGTCCCGCAGCCCCCTCCACAGAGCCGCCGCCCGAGCCCCTCTGAGCTGCTCCGGGTCCCGCCGTGCCCTCTGCAGCCTTTAGGGGTTGCACCTGCTTAGGGGGCGCAGGTGCCTGTTAGTGTCCCAGGGAGCCCGAGGGCATCCCCGCCCTCCTGGGTCCTGCTCCACCTCCCTGCGGGCCCCTTTCCGCCCGGGAAGGTTGGTGCAGCTCCGGCTTCTCCGGGACGGGGCTCTTCTGTCCTGGGGACAGTCGCCCCGGCCTCAGCCCGGCTCCTCGCGGGGCCCCTCCCCCTTGGAGGCCTTTTGTTCCTTTATTTCTTTTTCCCCGTCTTCCTACCTTGATAGAAGCGCCAACTCTTCTCACTGTAGCATTCCAGCTGGTCTCTCTTTAAATCTCAGGCCGAATTCGTAGATTTTCAGGATGATTTGAAGATTATCTAGGTAATTTGGTGGGGACAGGTGATTTGGGGACCCTACTCTCCCGCCATCTCCTCCCCTTGGATGTTTTTAAATTGTATTTAAGCAATCTAATTAGATTAAACACACTTAGGAAGTGTACATGAGGAATAAATTAAAGCATCCCATATTATCATCTTTGACCTTTCATAAACTGCCTGAATTCCTTTTGCCAACATTTATGAAGAATTACATGCTATTGACCACAAGAGGGAAGCCTTGTACCATTTTTACCATGGATTAGAAAAGTGGGGGAAACATGCTTCCTGAGAAACTTTTAAAATAATTTATCCGTAAGTACAGTGTACAAGACAAAACAATCGTCATCCCCTTTCGATACTGAATTGGTGGTTGAAGTGGCTTTAGTGTTTTGAATACACTTGTTCTTGGCTCCACATGTTACTGGCTACACAATTAGAGACTTGATTTATTTTTTTTGCACATTTAATTTTTATCTTTAATCCATTTTTAGGAGACATATCACTGTGGAATGTGTACTTTGGATCCAACCAAATCCTGGGTTCAATACCTACTGTGCTTACTTCCTAAAGGGACTTTTCTTTAGAACCCAAGTTTCTCAGAGTAAATTGGAAATAAAATTATTATCTAGTGAATAAAATAGTAAGGTTTAACATGATAGCTATTATTAGTAGTATTTTCAATTAATAAGGAAATACTTATTTCAGTAAAATCATGAAGAATCCTCTGGCCTGTATCTCTCCTTTCTTCTACCTTAAAAATTTCAAAGTTCAAATGTAATCTCAGAAATACAAAATATAAGTTATTCTCTATCATCCCTCTTAGTTTTTCTAAAAGCTTATTCAGCATTAATCACCTCTCATGTATTACCCTATTTAACTCTTAAAATGATCTGTTCTTGAGATGCCATTCATCCACTCTAGCTCTCCCATCCTATTATGTTCACTAACATTTCCCCTTGTTGTCCATGCTGGACCCATGCCACATCTATTTTTGTATAAAAAATTTCCTTCATTGGGCAGCCCGGGTGGCTCAGCGGTTTAGTACCGCCTTTGGCCTGGGGCATGATCCTGGAGACCCGAGATCGAGTCCACATCAGGCTCCCTGCATGGAGCCTGCTTCTCCCTCTGCCTGTGTCTCTACCTTTCTCTCTCCCTCTGTGTCTGTCATGAATAAATAAATAAAATTTTTTAAAAAAATTTCCTTCATTCATTCACAATATTTAATCTTGAAACTTTTGTTTCAAGTCGTTTTTTGTTTTTGTTTTTGTTTTTGTTTTTTTTTTGTCATTTTTGTTGTTTTTTGGTGTGTGGGTTTTTTGTTTTGTTTTTTTTTTTTTTTGTCATTTTTCTATCACCTTCCCCTAAACCAGTCCGTCAAGGGGCCTACTGATTCACTCTTCATATTTCTTTCTTTTTTTTTTTATGATAGTCACAGAGAGAGAGGGGGAGAGAGAGAGGCAGAGACACAGGCGGAGGGAGAAGCAGGCTCCATGCACCGGGAGCCTGACGTGGGATTCGATCCCGGGTCTCCAGGATCGCACCCTGGGCCAAAGGCAGGCGCCAAACCACTGTGCCACCCAGGGATCCCTACTCTTCATATTTCTTAACATCTCATCTTCACACTCTCTGTCCTCTTAAATTCTCTGTGAGTGTTTTGCATGTTTAGAACCCAGCTCCTTGGCTACAATTGCTGACCAAATTCATTAATAAAACATCTTCAAGAATTAATTGTTAACCAAAAATTATATAAATGTGATTGAATGAAGATGGAGACTTTTCCAGCTCTCCTTACCCCAAACACACACATCTACATTCTATAAAATCATTCAGACCTAGATGAGATTCTACATTTTCTATTTCATGCAATAGAGCATAATATTTAAGAATACCATTTCTAGACTCTCTCTTACATGGACAGTGGAGTCAGGTCACTTCCTATTCCCAGGAGAATAGCTGAAAAGAGGATTCACAGGTGAGGGCGGCACATTTTCAGGACAAAATGGAAACAACTTTGCGTTGCAAAACAATGCAAAACAGCATTTCATTGCAAATAGAATGCCCTGTATTTCTGGGATTTGTGCTGGATTTGTAACAGCACGGATGATATGTGGAGTTGTAGGTGACTCCGAAAACAAGCTGCCAGAATGTGTAAAATACAGGAGCTGGTACTAAGTGAGTGATTTATTTTACTAAACGATTTATTGGCAATATGGAGGCAGCTTTTGGTGGCAACCAGTCTTAGGCTTCTGTAGTGATTTTTCAACCTAATCTATTCCTTCACAATCTCTCAGTTATTGAATTCAGCTTGTGCCTTTTAGAACCCACAAAAAAACTTGGGAATTATAAAACAACTTGACTATAGATGTTCAGATCATAACAACAGAACCTGTGGTTGGCTTTCAGGGAAATATTCTGAAATGTGGATTCCAAATTACCAATTCCCCACACCCCCCCCCCCAACAAACACATATACACACATGTACACTTGTGGCCTTAGTGTGAAAGTTATCTCATTTCCAAGCCATAACCTATTACCCCTAAATACCCTCTGGTTCTAGGTTTGGTACTGTGGGAGGAACAAGAGAGAGGTATACATATTTGCATTTAATAATTTCAAAAATTCCCATTAGCTTTTATGTGTCATCTGTATCACAGGAAATAGAAGTAAGAGTATTACATTTCCCAGGCTCTCTTGCCCAGGATCTGGACGTGGCCAACAGGCTGTCAGTGAAAGTTAGTATTATGAGATTTGGAAGGTGACAAGTAGGTTGAAGCCATCTGATACAGCGGACACAAGGGCTTCACGGACAGGACTCTTGGGAACAGCCTTGTATTGCCAAGACTTTCCTTTCCCTGGAGCTGTAGAGGAGCTGTGATGTCCACAGCAGCTTCCCACAGGTTCCTGATCTCTTGGAGTTAGGAGTCTGCACTGACCTTTGCTCTTTCAGGCTTCCTAAACACTTTAAAGTTATAATTCCCTCTAATACAGAAGAATTGTAACAAACAATTCTATTTAGAGTGTCTTACAAGGCCTTCTATTTTCAGACTGAACTATGACTAGTACAGTAGCTCCTCCCACCATTTGATGTCACTTCTCATACCTCACTGAGGTGCCTTCAGAAATCCCCTCAGACATAGGAAGCTAGAGTATGGGAAAAGAACAGGAGACCATGGGTAGTGTCCAGATAGAAACTTCTCTCCTAGCATGGAGAAAGGGAACTGAAAGTATTTTCTAAAGTCTCCCAAATTTGGTAATCTCATGAGAAGAACCAATCAGTATTTTAAATTAAGCCATATCATAAGTTGCTGAGCAACACCTTAGGTTGAAGTTGCTGTTATGACAAGTAAACCCTTTTTCTGTAAAGTGTCTCTGAGTTTACCATATATTCATTGAGCAGCTTATAAGAACCAGGCAGTATGATAGCTAGCAAAGGGCAGGCATACAGACATTATACTTGTTTTTTCCTCTGAGAGAGGAGATGACAAGCCTAAATCATAGGACCAGACTCTCAGCGGAGATTGATACTGTAAAGCCCTCATCTGGCCCATTCCTTTGCATCCAGAAAGTGTATTCCTTAACAATCTGAGGGCAAAACTGTGCTGTGAGTCTCTTCCACATGATCTAGAAGTCAATGTGAGAGGGCGTTCAAAGTCCTTAGATCTGATCAAATAATCGGTAATGTGTAGGGAAAAAACATCATGATTTGTGAGGGTGGCTGTGGAGTAGGATAATATCTCAGCACAACAGTATAGAAAATCCACCAGGAGCATATGTGTCATGACTGATATTAAACAGCAAACTCACCATCTGAGGAGCTGCCTCACTGTCAGGGCTCTCTCCCTTCATCGGAAGTATTCAGATTCCAAGCCTTTCTACATGTGGTTTAATTTTCCTTTATACTGTACTGTATGGTCAGAAACATGAAGGTCAGAATGATTTAACTTTCAGTTTTTTCAGTGGTGAATATCAAAACAAATTCTTGGGATCAGAACTTCAATAACTTATGACATGAGGAGAGCTTTCAGAATGTTATTACCTGAGGGACGTTATGGGAAAGCTCTCCTGCAGGTTATTATCTCTATTTCTCCCAGTAGAATAAGCTCTGCCAAATTTATTCCACCCTATTCATTGATCTAAGTTCCTCAAATGAGAGGTGTCCCCAGCAGTCTACTGCAATCTTTGATCATATTTAAGATGGTAGAGATTACAGTCCACTGTTTCTTATAGCCACTATCTATGGTGTGTCTACCATCCCTCTCTAGCTAGGGGAATGTTGACACTCAGAGTTTCTCTTCTGATATTCTCTCAATATAGTACAGTGCCAGGGATGCCTAGCTGAGTTGGGCTGAGTTGGCCATCTGGGAGTCTAGAGCACTGAAGGAGAATCCTGAAGCAAAAAGCTCCTGAAGTTACTTAAGTGAAGCTCTGTCACCCACTACTGCCAAGAATCAGGCATTCTCCATAGCATGACAACCTACCTTCTTTCTCAGATGATTTGTTGTCCCTTAAACAAACTCCCCAGCTGTCACAGCACAGAAGAATAATCTCTCACTAACTGCCATGTAGGGTGTTTCCATTGATTTTATTCTCACTAATGTGCTTCAAGTACATCCCTTTCTAGAACTTGGATTAGGATGAAACAGTCTATGGGTGAATGTGATTCTTGAACATTTGTTTATTTTGCTATTTTTATTTGATTATATGTATGGGGTGTTTTTTCTTTTTCTTTTCTTTTTTTTTTTTTTATTATTAAGAGCTTTACTTGTTTACCTGACCCTTTGACAAGAGCTCTTCCCCTAGCAACAGATGTGTCATCTCAAAAGTTTTTCTGATTGGCTTCAGCTCAACTTATTTAAATTTCAATCAGTCAAACTCTATCATACCATACATTCTCTCTTTTTTTTTTATCCGTGTCAGTTCTACCCTACTCTTTAGCTCTACTGACCTCCCAACAAATCACAGAAGAAAATGACCATAAGTGGAGTCCCAGTGCTAGGATTTTTCATCATGGCTTTCCTGATGGGTCCTCAGGAATCATGGGCTGTCAAAGGTAAGTGCTGAGAGAAACAAAACTTGGGATAGAAATTCTGAGAGCATTGGAGAGATAAATTGTAAATATTTGCAAGACTGTCTTTGAAGTGAAGGAAAAGTGTGGCAGGCATCATGTGGTCTAAATATGAAAGTATTAAAAAATTGTAGTTTGGAGGAGTTCTGATCTTATAAATTGAAGTCAGTCACATTTAGTTGAGAGGAACAAAAAATGGTATGGATTAATAGCATTGACTTTGAGATAAGGCTGACTTGAAGTGAAAATCTTTTCTGAGAGGCATTAACAAGCTACCCCTCTGGGCTTTAATTTCTTTTTCTGGAAAATTAGTAGATTTTGAAATCTCACATCATTTTGTGGGGATTAAATGAGAAAAAATATGAGAAGTTCTTGCAACTGTTTCTTAGACAAATATATGATATTTTTTTTGGCAAGTGAATCCTGTCAGAATATTTTAAGCACAGATATTGCATTGAAGATCACCAGAAAAGGAAGTTACCAAAAGCAACAATCTACCCAAAGAAGAGCAAGGGCAGGTATGCTTATACCAATTGCTCTTAATTTACTTCCTCTTAGGAGAAGGATGGCGCCTTCACCACTTCAGTGGATCTATGATCTATGGTCACAGCTACTTAGTGATTTTCTCAAAAGAGTAGAACAATGAATAAGGATATGGAAATTCTTTTATTATTCTCTGCCATCTGCAAAGCAAACGTTTACTGCTATGAAGATGTATTGTGAAAAAGTAACCTTTACCCAGACTAAACCCCAGAAAGGATGGCAGTAAGCTGGAAATAAGTAATATAATCATCCAGTTCCAAGACCCATGATAGAAACTGTATGTTTCTATTGCCTTGAAAGGGCCACAAATGGAGATGCATATATGATAAAATAGAGGCTCTTCCCTTGGGATGGAAGAGGAAGCTAGAGGTGTCTCTGTTCCTTAAGCAGTTTTGAACCTAAAATGCTTGTTATAAGCCTGTTGATGTACTAAGAAATTACTTACCTCATCTAATTCTTTTTATTATTATTATTATTATTTTTGAGAAAGAGTATGTGATTGCACAAGCGGGGTGGGGAGAGACAAAGAGAGAAAGAGGGAGAGAATCTTAGGCAGTCTCCATACTCAGCGCAGAGCCCAATTTGGGGCTCAATCTCAGTACCCTGAGATTATGACCTGAGCCAAAACCATCAGTCAGATACTTAACTGACTAAGCCACACAGGCGCCTCTCATTTAATTCTAAAGACAAATTCAAATTAGAAGCAAAACTTAAGAGAATATAATAGGAAAACCGCAAAGAAGTAGATAAAATAATCCATTTAAATCACTAGATAGGTAAATACCTGAATAAGAATTAAAGATTTAATTTGATCCAGAGTTCAGAACCTAGACTCTTATTTATTTATTTTTAAAGATTTTATTTATTTATTCATGAGAGACAGGGGGAGAGAACAGAGATATAGGTAGACGGAGAAGCAGGCTCCCTCTGGGGAGCCTGATGTGGGACTCAATCCCAAGACTCCAGGATCATGACCTGAGCTGAAGGCAGATGCTCAGTCACTGAGCCACCCAGGTGTCCTTTTAAACAGTGTTTCCCTCTTCTTAATAATCCAGTGCTCTGAGAGAGGCCCTAGAACTTTTGTTTAATTGTATTTAATGCCTGGGAAAATACAGTGAGTGATTCTCTTTTAGGAATTGCTGCTAGATTTCCAAAAAGGGAATCATTTCTCAGCTACTAGCATGGAACCTAACAGCAGCTTCACAAGAATCTAGGATTTTCAGCCTTCATTTCCTTCAATGCACCCTACCTCTGCCCTTCATTTCTCCCCTCCTAGCTCTGTTCAACATGTATGTTCTGCACCTGAGCCTCATCTTCCAGCTCATTTCTGCTCTCTGTCATTCCTCCATTCCACATGGCCAATCCCTTCCACTGCCCACACCCACATGTTTGTCTCACATCCTGGGTTCTACTTCCTCTCCTGCTCCTGGTTTCCACCCTAACTCTCTTCCCTGCCTTTTCAGAGGAGCACGTAATCATCCAGGCTGAGTTCTATCTGACCCCTGACCCATCAGGCGAGTTCATGTTTGACTTCGATGGTGATGAGATTTTCCACGTGGATATGGAAAAGAAGGAGACGGTGTGGCGCCTTGAAGAATTTGGACGTTTTGCCAGCTTTGAGGCCCAGGGTGCCTTGGCCAACATAGCTGTGGACAAAGCTAACCTTGACACAATGATAAAGCGCTCTAACCACACCCCGAACACCAATGGTACCTGCTGCACTCCTAGACATGGGAATCATAACTTTGAAATAGATGCTTCAGCTTATGTGTTACATTATTGTGACTGACTTTCCCTCCCAGGGGCCTAGTGTGGCCATAAACAAGTCCCTACTTCTCATGCCACAGGCCCAAGAATTTCATATGAGTTTGTTCCTTTCCTGATGTGCTCATATCTCATCCTTACCATCCACAGTCACTTATAGAGCCATTGCCCCAAATCTATGCTGGGGAGGGGGGACAGGAATGAAATTATCTCCAGTGCCTAAAATATCCTGTATATCTTACACCACAGCACTGGTTCCAGTTCATGGAGGAGAGTATCAGAGATAGGTATCTGAGACTGTAGTACAGATCCTCAGGGCAGAGTTTCAACTGCTTATTCTGTTTCAGTGGGAGGGAGAGGGACTAGCCCAAGCAGGGAAGGCTAATTTCTGTCCTATGTCCCCAGTACCTCCAGAGGTGACTGTACTCTCAAACACCCCTGTGGAACTGGGAGAGCCCAACGTCCTCATCTGTTTCATCGACAAGTTCTCCCCACCAGTGATCAATGTCACGTGGCTTCGAAATGGAAACCCTGTCACCACAGGAGTGTCGGAGACAGTCTTTTTGCCCAGGGAAGACCACCTTTTCCGCAAATTCCACTATCTCCCCTTCCTGCCCTCAGCCGAGGACGTTTATGACTGCAAAGTGGAGCACTGGGGTTTGGATGAACCTCTTCTCAAACACTGGGGTATGGACCATCCTTCCATCTCCTTTCTTTTATGATTTTCCCCGGTGATGCATATGTCTGGTGCTTTGGGATGTTCCCTAACTCATCCATAACAATTGCTATGACTCCTATTCCTTGTCTTCTCCCATTATTCAGTTTCACCCACCTTTTAATATGCATTTCCTTCATACATCATTCTGTCTTCCTCTTATTTAATTGATTGATAATTATTTTTTTGACAGAATACCCTACCTTTGATTCTAATTGTTACGCCATACACAGTCATTACTTCTGTACTGTACTCTGTTTTATTTTCCCCAGAGTTTGAAGCACCAACCCCCCTCCCAGAGACAACAGAGAATGTGGTGTGTGCCCTGGGCCTGATCGTGGGTCTGGTGGGCATCATTACTGGGACCATCTTCATCATCAAGGGCATGCACAAGGTCAATGCTGGTGAACGCCGAGGGCCTCTTTGAGGCACTTTCAGGTGGGTTTGATGTAGTTAGAGGAAGGCATATATATAGAAAGAATTATCCAAAAGAAGGAAACAGAGTGGGGAGAAGGATATGTGATATCTTTAAATGAAAATGATAGGAAAGTCATGACTCTTAATTTATCTTTGCGAGAACAGAATCAGACATTGACACCATCTGGTATCCCAAAACTTTAAGATCCCATATTCTCTCTTATACATGTGTACCTATACCACAACCTCAGTCTTAGAAATTATCTCCACTACCCAATACTATTGTTTCACATAATACTAATGAATCAATGATCTAGGAAAGATTTGAGTACTTTCTGGTATATATTTTCTGAAACAGTACCTCAGCTCAGAAATATTTCCAGAGCTTGGCTCTTTGGGGGTTAGGATAAATTCACCGCATAAATAAAAATCTCCTGAAGGCCAATGTCTGTTTTTTCTTCTCCAATCTGAAAAGTGGTGTTGAAACTTCTAAGAAAGGGTAAGCTCTGGAAGCTCTGGTCTGCTCATTTATGTTCACTTGGAGAGTGGGAGATGCAATTCATGCTAGAAAGTTTCTATTTACTAGATAGAGGTCAAGTGAATATTTAGAGACACTTCCAAAGTCAAAGGATTTTTCTTTTTTTTTTTTCTAAAGGGGTTCCAAAGTCAAAGGTTTAAGGGAGAAGAGGAATGAATCTGAAAAAAAGAGCTTAAAATAATAATCTTAACTCTTTAGTAACTATGTGTGTCCTGCTACAGGCAATGGAGTTTCCTAGAGAGAAGATCAGTGAAGAAATTTATGCTTCAATAGCTTTATAAACCTGGCAATACTCCAACTGTTCACCTCACTGAGAACAACCATTTTTTTGCATTTTCCAGACTTTTAGATATTCTAAGAAAAATGATGTCTTCCTGATCTGATATCTAGTTATTCTCTCTGTGCTGACCGTTCTTGGATCCGTTTTCCTCCATTTTCTACCATCATTTTAATATCACCATGCAATGCCTCTGGAATAAACCCCATAGGATCTTTTCTCTACTATGGAACCTTGTGAATGTTCAAAACAGATATCTCTTCTACACTTAGTGCTTTGGTTTCTTCAAATTGTGATTGTGATTTTTTTTTAACACAATAAAATATTTGATGGATCTGAGATGAAGTTTTTATGTCTAAGCCAGTTCTTCACAGGGACAAGGGAATATATGTGATCCTTTCATCCTGAAATGTGTGAATGTTGAATGTATGTGATAAGTTCTATAAGCAGTCAGAAATATCTAGGTTTGGGGCATGGGTGGCTCAGTCATTTAAGTGTTTGACTCTTGATTTTGACTCAAGTCATGATCTCAGCATCCTGGGCTCCGCATTCAGGGCAGTGTCTGTTTGAGATTCTCTTACTCCCTCTGCCCCTCCCCCTGCTCATGCTTTCTAAACAATAAGTAAATAAATAAATAATCTTAAAATAAAAAGGAATATCTAGGTTCATTATGACCATGTCTCATTCACAGCATCTGCAAGTAATCCAGTTGCTATGGTCCAGTCCCTCTATGGAAAACTCTAGAGTAGAGTTTGTTTGTTGAGAGATCTCTGCTTAGGAATGATTTCAGAATCTAGTTTTGGTTCCTGATTTCCAAGTCAGTGATACATGTGGATCTTTAGTAGAATGAATGTTAAAGCATAGGGTTTAGCCGCAGCTAATAGGCAAGACTGATGATGGGGAGCAGATGAGAGTGGAGTGCAGAACAGAGGAGGATTTACATGTTACAGGATTTACATATCAATGACACTCCAGATTTAACGGAAAATAGGATAGGACACTGTGGATCAGCATTACCCATTTTATTAACATGGTCTTTGATGCCTGTGTCATTACTAGATAAATGGTCTGACTTATTCCTGAAACAATCTTATATTGGATATGTATTCCCGTGCAGAAAAATCAAGTAAAAAGTGGAAAGTTCGGGGAAAACGTGACATTAAAATAGAGTGAAAAAATGTTTGAGATACAGTGAGTTCTTGCTTACTTCTCTGTGAAGCTATTACTTGAAATTTATTTCTAACTAGTTACCAGAGCCTACCCCAAACCATAAAGATCAATTATCCTGACAGTTTGATAGAGTAGCAAATACCAGATGTTGAATTGACGTCAACTTGGGCTTCATCTTACTCTACATTTACTAGCCGTGTATTCACTGATACCTTGCTTAACTCAACTTACTTGATTTGTTTCATGAAAATACTGATGGCAATTTTTACACACTGAGTTATTATAAGATTAAAGGACAAATGCAGAACACCTGGGTGGCTCCGTGGTTGAACATCTGCCTTTGGCTGGGGGCATGATCCTGGGGTCCTGGAATAGAGTCCCACATCAGGCTCCCTGCAGGGAGGCTGCTTCTCCCTCTGCCTCTCTCTGCCTCTCTCTCTAGCAGTCAGAGATAAATAAAATAATTTTTTAAAAAAGGAATTAAAGGACAAATGCAAGAAAAGTAATTATGTCTCATGCTTAGTGATTGCAAAAAATTATAAATTCCATTGTTTTTTCTCAAAATGTTTATAACCTGATGATAAAAATCCCAGAAATGCACAAATCAAAGCAAGATCACTTTGAAGGGCAGCAGAATAACTCATCTCAAAATATGCCACTCTGGCATAAGGCTTATTTTGAGGTGATAAGGCGTTTGAGGTAATAAAATTGGTGTAGATTGCTTGTTAGCTGAAGAAGGACTCAATGCCATAGCAAATACCTCCTGCTGCTCCTGGATCAATACCTCTGATATTATAGAAAGTCAGTACAAGAAATTAACAAGCCTTTTGGCTAAAACACATTGATACCAACTGGTCTGGTTCATGGAGGTCCTGACAAAAAGCATACTTCCCTCCCTTGGTATTCTCGTCCTGATAGTCATCATGAAGCTGTGTTCCCTCAAGGGTCTCAAACACATGCTCAGAGCCATCAGCAGTATATCAGATGGTCTCACTGCATTTGGAGAAACAGAAATGACATGAACAGTGAGGTGCAAACACCTTTCACAAACCTTACTTTATAACCTATGAGTTTCACAGGGAAACAAGAACCACTTAACCCTGATAGTGACCAGAGTGGTACTAATACCAAATTTTTGGTCTACCTCTTATGTGTACAAGGATAACCAAAAGGGGATAATTTTTGGAGTAATTTTACTAGGAGGCCATTAAACTGAGATGGCTCTAACAGCTTGGTAACTTACATAAGCAAACTGAAACCTAAACTAGAGTCAATCCCTGTAAGCACTCGTATCCCAGCAAATTCACCAATAGCCCAATGGGCTTTTCCAGGTAAGGCAACTGAAGAGAATATAGCCAATCAGGAAATTGGTAAGTGCTTTGCCTCTGCACCTGTTCTACCAAAGCCTATTCCTCCAGCTCTTGTCACAGAACTCTTCACCATTTTCAGGTTGGCACAGCCAGACTTGAATCATGTTCTCAAGTAAACACTTAGAAATTGCCTTATGCCTTAGTTTATCTAACACCTTAAAGGACTTACTAAAAACTAGCAAGTTTCTGTACTCTGTGGCTTAAAGAATCAAAGGCACATCTTTATAAATTTGAAAATAGTCACAGGTGTTTCTTTTATGCAACTCCCATTTTTTACCATAAATAGGTGGCAATAGAGAATACACTAAAACTCAGACATATGTGGCATAAAAAAGAAAACATCTACAACCTCCCATATAAAAAGACATTTTTTGAATACTTTACGTTTAATGAGCAGTTTTAGGTTCACAGAAAAATTGGGCACAAAATACAAGAGTTCCTGAATTTCCCCATCTTTCCCCCTCCCTGCTCCATACAGTTTCTCCTATTATTGATACTTGTCAGCAGGGTGGTACATTTGATCTTACCACATTGATGAATCAACATTGATACATTATTATTTACAGATGTCTATAGTTTAGAATAGGGTTCATTCTTTGTATGATATAAATGTCTATAGTTTGCCTTTTCCAGAATGTCATATAGTTGAAATCATACAGTGAGAGTTTTTTAGTCTAACATGATTCTTTCATGTAGCAATATGCATTTAAGGTCACCACGTCTTTTCAAAGCTTAATAGCTTTCTTCAAATTGCTGAATAATACTTCATTGTATGGACGTTCCACAGTTTATCAATCCACCTGTCAAAGGACATCTTGGTTGTTTCCAAGTTTCACAAAGCTGCTATAAACATTCCTGTGCCAGTTTTTGTGGGGACATATGTTTTCAACTCATTGAGTAAATACCAAGGAGAATATTGCTGAACTGTAATATAGGAGCATGTTTAGCTTTGTAAGAAATCACCACAGTGTGTCTTCCAAAATAATTGTAACATTTTGCATTACCATCAGCAAGGAATGAGATCCCCTATTGTACTGCATTCTGGCTTGCTAGCATTTGGTGTTGTGAGGGTTCTTGATTTTACCCAGAAGTCCACCTTAAAAATTTTTTTAATTTGAAATAATTATAGATTCACCAGAACTTGCAAAGACAGTATAGATAGACCCTATGTACGTCTTATCTAGTTTCTCCAAATGATTATACATTAAAAATTATAATACCATATCAAAACCAGAAAACATATTGGTAAATGTGCCTGTTTCCTCCCATGAGTACATCTGTGTGACCACCACCATAGTCAGGCACAGAACTATTCCATTACCAGAGAGTTCTCCCTCATGCTGCCCTTTGTATTCACAATCACTTCTCTTCAGACCCCATCACCTAACAACTGCTAATTTGCTCTCCATCTCTATAATTTGTTATTTTGAGAATGTCAAATAGATGGAATCATTCAGTATGTGGCTTTATGAGCTTGGCCTCTTTCAATTAGCATGATGCCCTTTAGATCTATCTAAGTTGTTGAATGTACCCACAATTTTTCCTTTTTATTGCTGAGAGTCTTCCATGATATGGACACACTTGTTGCAGGGCCTTTTGGTTGTTCCTAGTTTAGGGGAATGACATATAAAGCTGCTATGCAAATTTGTGTACAGTTTTGTGTGAACATGAGTTTTCATTTTTCTGACATAAAGGCCATGAAATGTGACTCCTGGGACAGGAGGTAAGTGTATGTTTAGTTTTTAAGAGACTGCCCCAAACTATCTTCCATTTCACATCCCCATCAGTGCAGGAGACATCCAGCTTCTCTGCATTCTCATCATCATTTGACCTTGTCATTATTTCATATTTTAAGTGCTTCAATAGGTGTATAGCGATGCATCAGCATGGTCTTAATTTGCATTTTCCTAATAGCTAGTGATGTTGAACATCATTCAGTGAGCTTATTTTCCATATGAACATTCTCTCTGATAAATGTCTCTTTGTGTCTTTCTCCCATTTTGTAATTAGAGTAGGTGTGTGTGTGTGTATCTTAACTGTGGAGACTTGGGAGTTCTTTATTGATTCTAGACATATTTGTTATGTTTGTTAATATTTGCTCTTTGTTATATTTTGGATGTTTAGATATTTTGTCTTTGTCTATATCTAACCTTTTCAGTCTCTCAAAAGGATATATTTTTTAATGATTTTATTTATTTGAGAGAGAGGGAGAGAGTGAGTGAGTGAGTGAGAGAGAGAGAACATTAGGTGGAAGAGAGGCAGAGGGAAAAGCAGAAGCATAGGGAGAAGCAGGTTTCCTGCTCAGCAGGGAGACTAATGTAGGGCTTGATCCCTGGACTCCAGGATCACAATTTGAGCTAAAGGTAGACACTTAACCAACTGAGCCACCCAAGTGCCCCAATAGGATATTTTTCAGAATAAAAGTATTTAATTTTTACAAGGCCCAATTCATTGATGTTTCTCCTTTATGGATCATGCCTTTGATGTTATGTCTAAGTAGTCTTCACCAGCCCAAAAATTTCCTGCTGTTTTCTTCTGAAAATTTTACACTCCCATGTCAGGCTCCTTGCATGGAGCCTGCTTCTCCCTCTGCCTGTGTCTCTGCCTCTCTCTCTCTCTCCCTCTCTGTATCTCTCATGAATAAATAAATAAAATAAAATCTTTAAAAAATAATAATAATGATAATTTTTTCCTTTCCTTTTTTTTTTCTTTTCCCTTTGATTTTGCTTGTTTGTTTTGTTTTTGTCTATGGATATCTATTTTGTCTATGGATGTGAAATGTGTTCCAACACCATTGTTTGAAAAGATTATCCATACTCCATTGATTTGCACTGCACCCTTGTCAATAGTGAGTTGGTGTGGGTCTATTTCTGGACTGGCTATACTCTTCCATCAGTCTATGTGCCTGTCCCTCCACAATACCCATTAGTCTTGATATCATAAGAATGTATATAAAGGTTTTAAATCTGGCTCGCACAATTATTCAACTTTATTTTTCTTTATCAAATTTAGCTTCATCTATCCTAATTTCATTGCTTTTTCATATATATTTTAAGATAACTATTAGAATTTAGAATAACTGTCTACAACCATTAAAAATTTAGCCGAGATACGGATATTAATTGCATTATATGGGGATATCAATTTGAGTGAGAATTGACATCTTTACTCTGTTCAGTTTTTCAACTGATGAATATGGTAAATATCTTCATTTATTTAGACCTTCGATTTCTTTCATCAGCATTTCAGATAGAAGTCCTGTGCACACTCTGTTGGAATTCTTCTTTAGTTTTTCTGTGCTTTTCCTTACTTTTTTTTTTTTGAGTGATTTTAAATAGTATTGTATTTTTAATTTTTAATTTTTGTTTTGCATCTTCATTACTATATATAGAAAAACAATAGATTTTTTTCTGTTGATCTTTAGTCCTGCCTTCTTATTAGTTTTTTTTTTTTTTTTTTTTGAGGTTTTATTTGTGTGGTGGGGGAGCAATTCCTTGGGATATTTTATGGAAACTATCATCACATCAAATGAGTGTAAATATAGTTTTATTTCTTCCTTTCTGATGTGCCTTTGTTCTGAATACCTCCTATTCATCTTGTTGATGATGGGGGGTCCCCCACCCTAAAGAAGATGAGATGGTTTATGAGATTAACATGGACAGATGAGATTAACAGCTGTTACATGTACTCACAGCCTGAGAGAGAAGGACACTACATTCTATATAGGGGCCCATGAAGGTTGCATTCGGGAACACAGGGAATCATCAGGGCTGAGAGGCAAGCTTTGTAGGAACAAGAAGATGAAGTGCCTCCGGGTTCCCACAACTGGATGTTATTGGTTTTTTTGAATAGTTCTATGGGCAGGCAAGGGAACTGAAGCCCTTAGGTTGAGGAACAGGTGGAGTGTAGCTTTTCAGACTCAGAAGTAGCTGAGTGAAGTCTTTCCTTCCAGGTTGGGGAAAGATACCTGGTCTAAGTGTGGGCACTCATAGTTATGCTTTCGGCGGCCCTTTAAAGGCTTTGCCACAGTAATTAGCCCCTTCTGTCTTATTGATGGCAAGGATTGAAGGAGTGCTCAAATGAGGTGTTTTGAGACAGCAAACACTTTAGTAAATGCTCCAGGGGATTGATGCTCCTCAAAGTAGCCTAAAAATCCTCAGTAAAGGAAGTCAGAAGAAAGGTTTTAATAGGATAATACTGAGGATGATTTTAAATGGGCTAAGGAAAGCCTTACCTAATCAATCTATTTGCACACCGAAATTGAGAAAGCTGCTCATTAAACTAAACAACCCGAGTGAAATACTGACAAAATTGAGCTCAAAAATATCAACTCCTGTGCTCGCTTCGGCAGCACATATACTAAAAAAAAAAAAAAAAAAAATCAACTCCTTCATACTTCCTACTTCTCTACCTTCTTCTTATCCTGTAAATGAGATACCAGGGATTGAGGCATTAAAATCAAAATCCTCCTTCTCCTCACCATGCTAAGGCAATGAAAGTTCTGAGGTCAAGAGCTGGCTAGAGTAGAAGCTGATATTAAGAGGCTGATAGGAATTCTTGAAGGCCTTCTCCATTAAGAACAAATTAGGACAATGTACCCAGAGAGGAAGAAGCAAATTGAAGGCAAAGTGATCAGATGGATAGATCAACCGATGATGTCTTTTAAGTGACCACCCAATTCCCTGAGAGATTGAAAACAATAGTTACCCTAAAAAAGAAAACATCATTGCTAAACATGAAATATAGGCCCAGAAGGAATTCAAAGTCCTTCAGATTCTCTAGGAACTCTTATCTAGACCATTCTCTGTTCCTAAGCCTGAAGAAAAAAGAGGTGACATGTAGGGGATGGGGTGGTGTGAGGGTTGTGTGGAAGCTTCTTAAAATTCAACTGGCTAGAAAAACACTCTGCTCCAAATCTAACCCAGTTTCCAGAAGATTACTTGTCAAGGATACATACAAATCTTTACTATCTGTGTTTATATATATGTTATAAATATGAGATTGCTCTATCACTGGATATTATTGATAAAATTAGTTTGTAAAATAGCTCTTTTCAGTTGGTGTGATGACAGGTATTTATAAGAATTAGGCTTTTTAAAATTTACAAGTCACCAAACAACAGATGTTGACAAGGATGCAGAGAAAGGGGAACTCTCTCACATTGTTGATGGGAATGCAAGCTGGTACAGCCACTCTGGAAAACACTGTGGAGATTCCTTAAAAAGTTAAAAAATAGAGCTACCCTATGGCTCAGCAATGTACTTCTAGGTATTTACCCCAAAGATACAAATGTAGTGATCCATAGGGATACCTGCACCCCAATGTTTATAGCAATGTCCACAATAGTCAAACTATGGAAATAGCCCAGATGTCCATCAACAGATGCATGGATAGAGAAGATGTAGTATACATATACAATGGAATATTACTTGGCCATCAGAAAATGAAATATTGCCATTTGCAACAATGTGGATGGAACTAGAGTATATTATGCTAAGCAAAATAAGTCAGAGAAAGACAATTATTTTTAATAAATTTATTTTTTTATTGGTGTTCAATTTGTTAACATATAGAATAACACCCAGTGCTCATCCCGTCAAGTGCCCACCTTAATGCCCGTCACCCAATCACCCCCACCCCCCGCCCACCTCTCCTTCCACCACCCCTAGTTCGTTTCCCAGAGTTAGCAGTCGAGAAAGACAATTATTATATGATTTCACTCATATGTAGAATTTAAGAAACAAAATAGAGGACCATGGGGGAAGGGAGGGAAAAATAAAACAGGATGAAATCAGACAGGGAGGCAAACCATAAGAGACTCTCAATCATAGGAAATAAACTGAGGATTGCTAGAGGGGAGAGGAGTGGAGGGATGGGGTAACTGGGTAAAGGACATTAAGGGGGACAGGTATGTAATGCGCACCGGGTATTATATGATGAATCACTGAACTCTATCTCTGAAACTAATAATATACTATATGTTAATTAATTGAATTTAAATTAAAAATAAATAAGAAAAAAATTTTAAAGAAATAGGTGTTCTAAACTCAAAAAGATAGAAACTAATCCAAATATTTCTCAAGTTCCTGAACACCAGAAAAATATTCAGTATTAAAGCTAATGTAAGGTTATTTGTTTAATTAAAATAGACATGCCTTCACATTTATAAGCATTACAATTAAAGCATCTTTTTCTGCCTGCATTTACTTAAGTCAAGCAAGTTGATACGCTCCCTGCTTCAAAATGTTTTTTGTTAATAAAGCTCCAGAGAATGAGTAACTTTGATATCTTGTAAAGTTTTTATTGGTAATCTAAGCATAATTGTCAAGAACAAGTAAATTAGATTTTAAAAATTGTAGGTAAACCTTTAATAGCTTCCAAAATCTTTATTAACCTTAAACTTTGAAGTTTGCCAGATTAAATAATAAAGTGGGTTAAATTCATTGGATATCTAAGTCTTTCCCAAATAAGATAAAATATTGAAACACTAATTTTTAAACATAGGTTTATCTAATTTTGTCTTATTGTTGTAGAATTGCAGGGTGTTTGTCGAAGAATGAATCTTCCAGACACAAAAGGGTGAAGTAAAGTGAAAGTTTATTAAGTGAAGGTGAGAGCAGAAAAGAAAGAAACAAGCTCTAGAGTGAGAGGGGTCCCAAATGAGTTGCCATTGAGGACTGCCACCGGCAGTCTCTTGTTGAGAATCGACTGGGAAGCTTGTGGCCTTGAGATTCTGTGCCATCTTGGTTTGTTCCCTTATACCTTGTTCTGCTCTGTCTCAGCATCTCCACCTGCCAGCAGTAGTTCTGGAGTCTAGTCAGAGGCGTCAGGGGCCTCCTATCTCTCCTGCCTAGACCTTCACCCCTTTCCTTCTCACAGGACAGGACCTGTGGGCAGAAAAAGCTGTACTGGGATTGTGAGGAGTGACTGACCATGTACTTTTTGGTTAGTGAGGGTTAGGAACAGCACAGGTCTCCAAGGAATCTGACAGCAAGGCTCTCAGGGCTTTGAAGGGCCAGCTGCTGCCATAAAAGGTTTTAAACATGCCTTTTAAACAGGAAGGCACTGAGGCAGCCACAAGCTCCATGACAAAGGTCATGCTCTGGCACGTCTCAGGGATCTATCAGTGGGCTACAAGCTGTAAGGAGATTGTTGCTAGGAGATTTTCACTTTCATTTGGTTCCATATATTTTCTATTTTCCTTAAGACATTCTTTCTGACTCAGAAGTATGTTGTTTGGTTTCTAAGCATTAGGAATTGTGCTGGTTATCTTTCTAGTATTGTTTGTTTGTTGGTTTGTTTTGTTTTTTTTTTTAACATAGCCTCCACATCCACTGTGGAGCTCAATACGGGACTTAAACTCAAAATCCTGAGATCAAGAGTTGGATGCTTAATCGGCTGAGCCACCCATGTTCCCTCCTGTTATTGATTTTCAGCTTAATTTCATTGTATCCAAAGAACACAATCTATATGATTTCAGTTCTTTAGCATTTGTTGAAGTTCCTTACATGGCCCACAAGACCATCTACCTTCAAAGAGATTCCATGGACACTTGAAAACAATGTGTATTGTCTTCTTGTTTGGTGGAATGGTCTAGAAGTGTCAATTAGATCATACTGGCTGATGGTGTTAAGTTCTATATTCTTGCTGAATTTCTATCTCGTGGTTTCATTAATTGTTCAGAGAAGACTATTGAAGTCTTCAAGTGTATTTGTGTATTTGTATATTTCTTTTTTCAGTTCTATCAGTTTTTGTTTCACTTATTTGCAACTCTGTTGTTTGCTGCATACACATTTGAGGTTGCTATGTCTTCTTGGAAGACTAGCTATTGTATATTGTTTCTCTGCATCTCTGGCCATATTCTTTGTTTTTTTGGGGTTGTTTTAATAATAAATTTATTTTTTATTGGTGTTCAATTTACCAACATACAGAATAACACCCAGTGCTCATCCCGTCAAGTGCCCCCCTCAGTGCCCGCCACCCAGTCACCCCCACCCCCCACCCTCCTCCCCTTCCATCACCCCTAGTTCGTTTCCCAGAGTTAGGAGTCTTTATATTCTGTCTCCCTTTCTGATATTTCCTACCCATTTCTTCTCCCTTCCCTTCTATTCCCTTTCACTATTGTTTATATTCCCCAAATGAATGAGAACATATAATGTTTGTCCTTCTCCGATTCACTCATTTCACTCAGCATAATACCCTCCAGTTCCATCCACATTGAAGCAAATGGTGGGTATTTGTCATTTCTAATGGCTGAGTAATATTCCATTGTATACATAGACCGCATCTTCTTTATCCATTCATCTTTCGATGGACACCGAGGCTCCTTCCACAGTTTGGCTATTGTGGACATTGCTGCTATAGACATCGGGGTGCAGGTGTCCCGACGTTTCATTGCATCTGTATCTTTGGGGTAAATCCCCAACAGTGCAATTGCTGGGTTGTAGGGCAGGTCTTCTTTGATCTGAGTCCTACTTTAACTCATATAACCATCTCTATTTTTTTGTTAATTGTTTTCTAGGCTTATCTTTTTCCATTCCTCTATTTCAGTCTTCCCATATTATTAAATTTGAAGTGAGCTTGTTGTAGACAGCACACAATTGGATCATTTTTCTCCAGTCTGGTGTTTGTCTGTTAACTGATGTTTTTAGATCATTTACATTTAATGCAATTATTAATATATGAGCACTTATGTTGGACATTGTATCATTTGTTTTGAGTGTACACAGCTCCTGAATCTTTAGGTGCATGACTTTTGCCAAATTTTGGAATATTCAGTCAAGTTTCCATCAAAAAGTTTTTCAGTATCACTTCTTTTTCATCTCCTTCTTGGTCTTGAATAGCACAAATATTTTATCTTTATTTGTAGTCCCACAAAATCTCCTACATGAAGTAATAATAAATATTATGAGCAAGTTTACAAAAATAAATTTGTATGTAGTGGATAAATTACTCAAAATGTGCAATGTATCAAAGCTCACAAACAGTATATAAAATTAAGAGTTCCACATCGAATAAAGAAAATAAGTCCATTATGCAAAACTTTTCCACAACAAAACCCCAAGTTTAGCATTCCAGTAAAGTCTTAAAAGTATTTAAGAAAGAAGCCATCCTAATTTATATGAACTTCCAAAAAAGTGAAAAGAGAGAAAACACTTGCAAATACTTCCTATGAGACCAGGATAATCTTTTTTTCAAAACCTGATTCTGTAACAAAAAGAAATATACAGACTCATCACTTTTATAAAGACAGATGCCAAAATCTTATGAAAAAATTATCAGATTGAATCCAGTGACATTCAGAAAGCATAATACATCATGGCTAAGCGGAACTTATTCCAGGATTGCAAGATTCTTTTAACGTTTGAGAATTAATTAATGCAATTTACCATATTAAGTTAAAGAAGGAGACAAGAAATATAATCATCTTGATAGGAAAATAAAATATCATTGGACAGAACTCAACACCTGTACTTAATTTTTCAATATCTAGATTTTAAAAGTTCTATGAAAAGGGAATTTTCTTGATTTAACAAAGAATAGTTACCCTACTACACACATCAGACTCATTTTATTACCCCCAATTTCCTACCTTTGGCAATCACCCATCTGTTTTCTGTATCTGTGAACAAGACTTTTTGTATTTTTGGGTTTGGGTTTTTTGTTTTTTGTGTTTTTTGTTTTGTTTTGTTTTGTTTTGTTTTGTTTTTTGGTTCAACATATAGGTGAGATCACTTTAATTTGCCTTTCTTGTTGTGATCTATTTTACTTAGCATAATGTCCTCAAGGTCCATTCATGTTGTCACAAATAGCAAAACTTCATTCTTTCTTATGGCTGAATAATACTTTTTTTTAAAAGATTTTGTTGATTTATTCATGAGAGAGAGAGAGAGAGAGAGAGAGAGAGAGAGGCAGAGACATAGGCAGAGGGAGAAGCAGGCTCCCTGGAGCCTGATGTGGAACTCGATCCCAGGACTCCAGGATCATGCTCTGAGTCGAAGGCAGACGTCTAATCGCTGAGCCACCCAGGCATCCCAGGAATAATATTTGTTGATGTATGTATACCATACTTGCTTTACTCATTCATCTCTTGATGGACATTTAGATTATTTTTAGATTATTTCCGTATCTTCACCATTGTAAATAATGCTACAATGAATAAGGGGATGCAAATATCTTTTCAAGTTAGTGTTTTAATTTTCTTTATTTAATCACCCAGAAATGGATTGCTGGATCAAATGATAGGTCTATTTTTAATCTTTTTGGAGAATTTCCACACTGTTTCCATAGTGACTGCACCAATTTAATTCATGCCAACAGTGCACAAGGGTTTGTTTTCTCCACATCCCTACCAACAACCCTTGTTATTTTTGTCTTTTTGATAATAACCATCCTAACAGGTATAAAGTGATATGTCATTGTGGATTTGATTTCTTTTTTCCCTGATGATTAGTGATGTTGAGCATCTTTGCATGTGCCTGTTAGCCATCTGTATGTCTTCTTTGGGAAAATGTCTATTCAGATCTTCTGCTCAAATTTAATTGGATTGGGGTTTTTTTATTGCTACTAGTTGAATGAATTCTATACATATTTTGGATATTAACCCCTCACCAGATATATGATTTGCAAATATTTTCTCCCATTTTGTAGGTTGCCTTTCATTTTGTTGATGGTTTCTTTTACTGTGCAAAAGCTTTTTAATTTGATGTCATTCCACTTTTCATTTTTACCTTTATGGCCTTTGACTTTCATGTTCATCCCAAAAAAATCATCACCAAGATAGATGTCAAGGAGCAGACTGCCTATGTTTTCTCCCACGAGTTGTATGATTTCAGGTTTTACATGCAAGTCTTTAATCTATTTTGGGTTAGTTTTTGTGTATAATGTAAGATAATGACCCATTTTCATTTATTTGCATGTTGCTGTCCAGTTTTCCCAATACCATTTATTAAAGAGACTATTCCTAGCCCATTATATATTCTTGAAATGCTCTACTTTAAAACTCAAGTGTTCATAATCTACTTCTGGAGTCTGCTATACTGCTGTATTTAACCAATAAGGAATCAATCCCAAAGAGTGTCAAGCAAAATTGATATATAACAGGTTTAAGCATTTTATCAAACTTAACACTCATTGTCTTTGAAATTTTTCTGGGAAATATCTTTTTCCTTATAAAATTAAGTATTAACATGTTAACTTCTAAGAACAAATAGTCCTTTTGCTTAGTTGCTGTTTTTTTTTTTATTATAATTGGGTTTATAACTACATTTTAATACTCCATGTTAAAAACAAATCCTTAAAACCTTTATTGATGCACCCCTCAACCTATCATCCTTCATGATGAAATAATTTAAAATAATAACACTCTAATAGTTCCAGATACTATAGTTTCCTTACCTAAAATTGTTCTCTTCTACCCGCTCTCACATTTCTTTCTTTCTGAAGATTATTTGCTCCCATCTTTCCAATGCATCAAATGAGGCAGGCCCCACAAAGCATGAAGCATAGTTTGTCTGAGACTACCACTGTCATTCTGTGGTCCTCTCAATGTGTGGAGGAAGTAGGTCTACTGAGAACACTTGAAGAAGGTTTAGTTCTCCCTTATAAAAATGTATGAGGAGAAACTGTTCCCTTTTCCTGTCTTTGGAAGTTATGAAGAAAATGAAGCCTAAAGCTACTGCAGGCATCCTACTACCATTTCAGGAATACTGACTTGTGGTGTATGATAAAGAGAAGAGATACAAAGTCCCAGGATCACTAGCAACACCACTGGCCTGATGAACTCACCAGCTTGGAGGTTAACTACCCAGGGTCTATCTGCTACATGAGACAAGGAGTTAAAGTCAAATAAAGCCAATTAAATTGATTTTTCTCCACTAGCAACAGAAAGCATCACCACTGAAATATTCCTGCCATACTTTTAAATTCTACATTATAATGTCACACCATAGATCTCAGATAAAATGAGACAACTCTTTTCTGCATCTTAAAGAACACAACAAAAGTAAAGTTGCAACCCTGGGATCAAACAGCGTCTGATTAAACCATATAAATATTGAACACATGACTGTTAGCTTATTAAATTCCCACAGGATGATAACCTGTTTCACACATTAATGCATAATAGAACTATAATATTTGTAAAATAAACTTTGAATTGGCCTGTTGTCTCTTATAGTGGAGAAATTGTGCTGAAATAGCTATTAACTTGAATTGAACTTCTGAATCTATTGTCTACTCTTTAGATTTGATTTACTTTTCAAAATGACTTGTCAACAGATTATGATAGCAGAACTCATCATCTCCTTAACCAATTTAGGTGTATTCTCTGAAACCTTTCCAACTTTTTTACATTATTGAAGTCTATGGAATCTAGAGCTATATACTGATTTACAATTATAGTTCCACAGTGTCCAAGCTCCAAAAATACTTGGTTTACTTTTCTAATTTGTTTCCGTTATGTACTTTTTGTCACATTTTCTTCATCACTACAGTTTGGTTTTAATTTTTACATATTGACTTTTTAAATTTTTTAAGTTATTACATAAAATGTTTTTAGGATCCTCAAACTAAAACTATTAACTAAGACATGTTGAGAAGATCCAGCTCTCATCTCTGTTCCCTTCAACCTACTCATTCATTTTGCCCAAGAGGCAATGGTTTTTAAAAAAATCCTCCATTGTCATATATAGAAAAGTAAGTAGATTAGATAGATGAGAGATAATTATAGCTGGATGTTATAGATAAAGTGATATAGCTATATATTCCTATTCTCTTACTCTATCTTTCAAACAAATTGTTGTGTGATGTACAAACTCTCCCGTACCTGTGCAAATGCCTTTTGGAGATTATTCCATTTCAGGATGGTTATTTTTCCATCCAGCTGCATGGTATTTCATTGTTTGCATGGACATCAGAGTATTCATAATTTCCCCTTTCTTTCCCAGTTTTCCTCTGATTTCTGCTAAGACAATATCTATCTGGGATGTTCCTGTAGATGGTAAATTTATATACAATATGAAAGGTCTCAGAAATGCATCTTTTCCCCTAGAGTTGTGGTTTTGTCCTGATGGTCTGAGACCTATTTATGGGGAAGGATGCATCTCAAGTCAAAGTGTCAGCATGCCACGGATGTTTACCTGAGAGACAGAAAAAGATGGAAGTGTAGATAGAGCTCCCCATCAATATAATGAGAGGGATTTACTCAGTTTTAGATACTTTCCTATAAAACTCAAGAAGGGGGAATTGTGAGCCTCCCGCATTAGGCATGGAGCCTACGTAAAAAGTAAAATGAAATTAAAATTTAAAAACTGAGGCAAAAGACAGTGATTATAAAAATTCTGAGGGCATCATTCCCTTACAAGTTACTCGGATGACATTGCAGGGATATTTTTTGTTCCCTTTCCTCATCCCATGGTGCAAAGGGACGTTTGTGTTTGTGTTTGAGAACACAGAGATATAGGATACCACTGTCACATAGGTCATCAAGGGCTTCCTCCTAGCTCCAGAAAACACGCCTAAATACAGAATGCATAGAGCCCATGATTAAACAGAGAATGAAGCAAGGATACCTTTCAGATGCATATCTGAACAAAATTTAGGAATATAAATAAAAACCATTATTTTTTGTGATGAATCCTCCCATTCTCCCTCTTTTTTTTTTTTTTTTTACTTCTCTTCCTTGAAAACACATGAAGCAGATGATTTTCAATCCACATTTATTTGAGAAAAGCTTATAAAGAAACATGAGCAGAAGGTGAGTTCCCATGCAAGGGAAACATAAGGGCTGCATAGGAAGAGGAAGGAGAGAATGCAGATAAGGTACTGCAGTCAGCACTGGGGGTTCCAGGTCAAGGACGGGGCAGAGGGAGCCATTGGGGAACACAAGCTGTGCAGGGTCACTGAAGCCAGGGCAAACCAGATCCTGAGAAAGCGCTGTATTTGTGGAAGAATAAGAGCCAAGCTGGAAACCTTTGGACTCTGAGAAGAAGCTGGAAAGGAAGGTTTTTTCTTGAGGGTCACCATCTCCACTTCAGCTCAGGAGTCCTGCAGAAGAGAGAGCAGAGTATTGTTCCAGACCCACCTCTATAAGCAGCTTCTTCTCCTCTCCCTCAAGGCCTCATGTCAAAGCGCTTCAGTAATAACATATTTTTAGGTCTCCCGGGGCCAAAGCTATTTTACAGCACAGGCCTTTCACTAAGTGGAGAGAGGTAGCGTCAGTATAAACTGCCAGATCAGAAGTCAGATCCAAAGTCTTTCCCACTGGGATGACTGGGTGGCTCAGTGGTTGAGCATCTGCCTTCAGCTCAGGGTATAACCCTGGAGTCCCAGGATCGAGTCCCACATCGGGGTCCCTACATGGAGCCTGCTTCTCCCTCTGCCTGTGTCTCTGTCTCTCTCTCTGTGTCTCTCATGAATAAATACATAAAATCTTTTAAAAACAACAACAACAACAACAACAAAGTCTTTCCCATTATTTCTGTCTTTTCACCTTTACTATCTGCTCCAGGATAACCAAATCTATCTGTAAAGGGGATGAAGGAGCATTACCTGTTGGCTGAAGTCCAGAGTGTCCTGGAAAAGAGAAGGGAAGACATAGACTTAACAGATATGGAGGTAAATCTGGCCCCACAGACAAGATTCCAGCCCCAGACCTGCCTCCTTAGATTTCTCTAACAGCCCAACCCATATTGCATGATGCCAGGGGAGAGTGGTAAGTGAAAGATATGACCCATAAAGTCTCTGTCACACAAATCCAGTTTCATTAGCTTTAGCGTCTCTTTCTGCATTTGGCCCAGGATCTCAACCCAAGATCCTCATGCTTGTTAATCTCCTTCTTGGCTCTACAGAACACATGACCTCTTAGGCTGTGACACAGTAACCATGGACTGCTGATTTCTGGATTTCTAGGGAATCTGAGGTCAAATTGGGAAAGAATGGCTTTATACAGGGCCATCGGTAGACAGAGAGCTTTTGATCAAAGCTGTATTTCTCTCCATATAGTCTCTGGGGAATCTCAGCTACCAACAGGTGCCTTACCCTTCTGATTTCTGAAGTAGATGAACAGCCCCACTGCAAGGAAGAGCAGACCCAGAACAAAGCCCCCGATTCCACTCAGCATCTTGCTCTGTGCAGAATCAGACCGTGCCCCTGAAAGAAGAAGCAGTTTTAGTGCTTTTTACACCAAACTGATGGACACTGGGATTGAGAATGTCACTTTAGTGATTTTTACACCAAACTGATGGACACTCAGATTGAGAACTTTGAGAATGAGGAAGGAAGGCTGCCTTGGAAGAAGTAGAATAATTAGCAATTTCTGGAAAAGAAATCTAAAATCACATTGAGTAGATACGAAGTCTATGCATTGACCTTTTTAAATATCACAATTCTGACAAATCCACTACTTCAACATCTATGGATGAGGAGCCTGGGACTCCGTGAAGTACAAGTAGCTTGTGCAGGGTGACAGAGCTAATAAAAGGAATCCAAGATTGGATTCCCCTCAAGTCAGAAAGGTCCCTACAATGTAAAGGATTCTCAGATGACAATGAAGAACTCAGAGCAACAGTGCCAGAAGCACAAGCCCGGCCAAAGGCAGTGGACTGGTGCCCAGTGTCAAGACGGAACTCTGACCTGTGAACCATGGAAAATCTGAAAACATGGACAACCTCCTTTCCGCCTGCCACATCTAACTGCCTCCCCAAAGACTATAGGATCTGTAGAAATAATCACAGGATATCTTAAATTATCAGAGGACATCACTCAGCTACCCTCAGGGACCTGTGCTAAACAGAAGAGAATACGGAGGAAACGAAAAATGGTATAAGGAGAGAGAACCCTGACACTCAGAAATAAGCAAATCCCCTCTTTGGTAGTTGAGGAACTTATGTCAGGAAGCTTCTCACTCCATTCCACGGTGACAGGGCTTGTCAAACTTGGGTGCTCCACTTGGCAGGTGTAGACCTCTCCTCTCTGAGGAACGATCTCCAGCATCACCAGGATCTGAAAGGTCCAGTCTCCATTACGGATTAGGCCTGTGGACACAACCCCAGCTTCCTCTTCCTGGCCATTCCGGAACCACCTGACTTCAATGTGGCCTGGATAGAAACCATTCACAGAGCAGACCAGGAGGTTGTGATGCTGCAAGGTCTGAGTCTTCGTAGGATACACAGTCACTGTAGGCTCGACTAGAAGAGAAGTGGTAGAGGGACTCAGTGAGGAAGACAGACAAAGCAAGTCTCCCTGGTTGGCTGCCTTGCTGCCTCCAGTCTCCGGTCACAGGCTGCATTTCAAGCAGGCTTTCCTCAAAACTGACCATGTGGCCCAATAAGAGCCAGTGTCATGAGCCTTTTTTTTTTTATTTTTTTAAAGATTTTATTTATTTACTTGAGAGAGAAAGCAAGCAATAGTGAGAGAGAGAGAGAGAGCACAAGTAGGGGAGAGAAGGAGAAGCAGACTCTTCACTGAGCCAGAAGCCTGATGCGGGGGCTTGATCCCCGGACCCCAGGATCATAAGGTGAGCCAAGGAAGACATTCAATTGACTGAGCCACTCAGGCACCCCCAGTATCGTGACTCTTGAATTTAATCCTGACAGCATGAGTCCATTAGATTTAAGTGATGTTGCAGAAATTTGTGGGGTTTATTTTTCATAGAGTGAAACAGTTTCTTGTTGAATTGAAGTGTTTACAAATTTTGCAAGTCATATAATGTATTTAAGTAAAAGCATGATTTCTAGAGAAGGCTGACTAAATTCACGTCCAGACTCTATTACTTTACTGATTCATCCTGGGAGAATATTTACATTCTTCTGTGCCCCAGCTTTTTAACCTATCAAGGAGGATAGTAATACTAACTTAGCTCTCAGGGTTACATGATACTAATGCACCCGAGGTATATAAAACAATAACTGGAATTTAGTTTTCAATATATGTTACCTTATTATCCTTTTTAATTGGGGAGAAAATATGATTTGAAGAAGTGTGGTTAAAGTGGGGAACAGCCTAAGATAGGTGGGGGAAGAGAGTAGGACATCCTGGGAAAGCCACACTCACACCTTAGAACACCATGGAAATGGATCTACCCTGGAAAGCAGGAAAGACAGAGGTGCTTCTCTAGGTCTGGGAGCTGAGTCCCAAGGACAGTATGAGTCCTGAAAGGGAAAGGAGCAAAGGAACTCATTTATTTAAAAAAGTTCTTATAATTGCATTTGCCTGATTACTCCTTCTTCTTTGCAATACAAAAATATCCATTATTATAATTGTCATCATTTCATTAATTTATTAATTATAAACTGACATTTGAATTCAGGGGAGTGTCTGAGACTCATTAAAAGGTATCCTTAGAGCCTAAGACAATCCCCGACACTACAGCCTCCATAAATACAATTTCCGTTTTTGTAAAAGGAGAAATATGAGGAAAACCTTTTACAAACCATAAAATTATAGATCTAAGATTGATGACAAATCATTGCCAATTATTTTGTAGCAAATTTCATTCAATAAAAATGTTTACATTCCTAGCATGAAAAGTAATAAACAGAATCAAAATATAAACCACAAACTAGGGAAAATGTTGACTCAAATATCAGGAAAGCTTTAATAATCTTATGCATGGAGACACAAAATCACTGAGGAAAAAATGAGAGCTCTACAGATAGTAGACAGGAGATAATGTTTACAGTAGCAACAACAATTAGCCAATAAATATGTGAAATAAATGTTCGAGAACCATACAAATCAAACAAATATAAATTAAAAATAAAAAAGATAAATGTTTGGCAATATGGATAAAAAGGTTCTAACAAAGGGGAATGAATGTGAGGTGAATTGTTATGACTATGTAAAGAAATCACATGCAACTCCTTAAATACTTTCATCATTATAAAAATGGGAACATCAGTATGTTAAGTAAGAAAGTCATAAGTAAAAAATCCGATTTGCGGACGCCTGAGTGGCCAGTGGTTGAGCCTCTGCCTCTGCCTCAGGGCTGATCCTGGGGTCCTGGGATGGATGTGTCCCCCCCCCCCACCCCCCCACCCACAGGCTCCCTGCGGAGCTCTGGCTGTGTCTCTACCTCTCTCTCTGTGTGTCTCTCTTGAATAAATAAATAAAATATTTTTTAAAACAAACAAAAAACACCAGCTTTCACAATCATTTCATGTAAGAATACATGCGCTAAGAAATACAAATCAAGTAGCTGAGACCCAAAGGAAGCCTCAGAAAGATGAGAGAGGCCTCAGAAGTCCCCTTACCCCTCAAAACTCAGTGGCCACTTTTTCTCAGTGAAGTGGTCCCCCCCACACAGACACAGGCGGACCTACTTCAGGGGGTCCAGGGTGAGGAAGGGCGCGTGCCAAGCACAGGGGTGAGTGGTCTCCTCACTTTCTCCCCAGTCTTTAATCCGCCCCCTCCCCTAAACCCGCACCCCAGCCTGGACTCCTGCCACTTCCCTTCCCAGGTGTCCAACCACCTGCCTAGTGTCCCCTCCAACTGGAGCTCTGAGCCCCCTCCCCCTCCCTCAGGGACCACCCACCATGCCCGCTGTCCCCTCCTGTCCCCCCCCACTCTTCCAACCCATCCCCCACATGCTGCCCACAGCCCCCTCACACCCATTCCCTGCCCCCCTCACTGCGCAGTCCCCCTCCCCTCCCCACAGTCACCCAGGGACACAGCTACGCAATCTCCACGGTCACGCAGACACCCTGACGCTCCTGAAACCGGGCTCTCGGAGGGACCCCCCTCGCTTGTACCGGCTCGAGGCAGTGCTCCTCCGGGACAGGCTCTGTCTGTCTGTCTGTCCCACACACCTCACCACCGGGCCCCGCTGCGCTCACCTCGCCGCTGCACCGTGAAGCTCTCAAACACCCCGTAGTTGTGTCTGCACACCGTGTCCACCTCGGCCCGCTTCTCCTCCAAGATCTCCTTCTGCCCGTTCCAGTACTCAGCGTCGGGCCGCCCGAGCTCCGTGACCGCCCGGAACTCCCCCACGTCGCTGTCGAAGCGCACGAACTCCTCGCGGTTATGGATGTATCTGTCCAGGAACCGCACCCGCTCCGTCCCGTTGGTGAAATAGCACTCGGACTTTGCCATCTCCAAGAAATGTGCTGGGGGTGGGGGGGGGCATCCGGTCACCCGAGGCTCCTGGAAGACTCCGACGGCGGCACCCCTCGGTGGTGCCACCTGCACCCCCAGCCCACCAGCACCCACGGCTCCTGTTCCCTCCGCTGGCGGTGGACGGAGGCGGCCCGGCGTGAGGTGCCCCCTCTCAGGGGTCCCCTCGCCCCTCGCCCCTCGCCCGTCGCCCCTCGCCTCCCGCAGCCCTTTACCTGTCCTCAAGCACGTCCCTGCTGCTTCCCCCTGGTTTGGGCCGAGCTGCCCTGTGAATCCAGAGAAGGGAAGACACACGCCCCCTCCGCTCGGGGAGCGCAAAATGGAGGGAAAGTGACGGACTAAACCCAAAGTGGCAAGACTTTGCACAGAGGCGAGGAATGTTAGAGGGATGAAGTTCCAGGACTGAGGATAGTTGGATGGTCTGAATTACCTCAGAGTGCCAGAGAGGTGGTTCAAGGGTGACATGAGATGTGACGTGAAGGATGAAGTAGATGCGCCGAGAGAGGGGGAGAGAGAAGAGTTTGGGGACAAGGGGAGGCACCATTCAGGTCAAGGCAAATGTAACTGTGCAAGAGCCCGAAAGAACTGATGAATTTCCTCAAGAACCCAGAGGAAACAGTTGATGGAAACACAGACAGTGAGAGGAAGGAGAGGGAAGTTTAGGCTGGAGTCATCAAATGGAGCCCGTTTGATGGTGGTGGGTGGTGACAGCTTTTGACTTTTACACTAAATTCAATGGGACATGACTGAAGTTTCAACGAGATTAAAACCATGATCGCAATACAGTTCTCAATCTTTTACCTACGTTTCCAGATTCAGAAATCTCAGAAAACCAGATCTTTCTAAGAATTCTGATGCAGAACCCGTTGGCCAATCTAATCTGATGAGGTAAGGGTCAGTCAGAGCTCTTACTGGTCAGTCACGTGTGCTTCTGTAGTTTCAGTATATGTAAACACACACACATCATAATTCATGTATATATTTGCAAACTATGTATATATTTCGATATTTATGTTTTACATTTAATTAAATTAAGACAAGTGTTTTATTCAAGTATAATTAACATGAAAATTTTTTAAACATGGAAAAAATAACTGTTTAAAAGGGAGACAAATAAAAGAGAGCATCTGACATTATTAATAGAGTAGATTGTAGAATTAATACAAAAGTTTGACATATTTTACTAAAAAAAATTTGTGGCAGTCACAATTTATGACAGAGATGGGGCTGATCAAGAAATCATGAAATACTGAAAAACGTTGCATAAGGCAAAAAATAAAAAACAAAAATCTTGGCTTGCATGGATTGAATCGGCTCAACAAGAAATTGGTGAATTTACATGATTTTATAGTTTATTACTTCTGTATTTAAACAAACTAAAGGGATCCCTGGGTGGCGCAGCAGTTTGGCGCCTGCCTTTGGCCCAGGGTGCGATCCTGGAGACCCGGGATCGAATCCCACATCAGGCTCCTGGTGCATGGAGCCTGCTTCTTCCTCCGCCTGTGTCTCTGCCTCTCTCTCTCTCTCTCTGTGACTATCATAAGTAAAAAAATAAAAATAAAAAAATAAACAAACTAAAATAAACCACAAAGGCCCGAATTGGAAGGTGAACGTGTGTATAAAGTGTGAGTCAAGAATTTTTAGAAGCCCCACAGTATATAAATCAGTGTTTTCAATCTCAGCACTGTTAACATTTTAGAGTTTTTGTCTGATTCTTTGTTTGAAATCATACCCTGTATATTTTCCAACCACAATGGTACACAACCAAAGAAAATAAAACAAAGCTGGAAAATCTATAATGTTAATATTAAATATTTATTTGTAAATATTAAACAACACATTACTATACTAGCAATGGGCCAAAAAAATCAAATGGCAAATCAAAATATGTCTTAAAGCAAAAGAAAAAGAAAACATAAGTGAAATTTATGCTATAAATGCTTGTATTAAGAAAGAAATCTCAGCTTTCTTCTCCAGCCACCCAAGATGCTGAAAGGAAAGGAGGCTAAGGGGAAGAAGGTGGCCCGAGCCTCTGATGTTGTGAAGAAGTAGGAGGCCAACAAGGTGGTCTCAATATCCTGTTTGAGAAAAGGCCCAAGAATTTTGGCATCTGACAGGACATCCAACCCAAAAGGCACCTTACCCTCTTTGTCAAATGCCCCTGCTACATTTGGCTGCAGTGGCAAAGGGCTATTCTCTATGAACATCTAAAAGTGCCTCTCACGATTAACTAGTTCACCCAAGCCTTGGAAGGCCAAACAGCTACTCACCTGCTTAAACTGGCCCACAGATACAGACCAGAGGCAAAGCAAGAGAAGAAGCAGAGATTGCTGGCCCCTGGCTGAGAAGAAAGTTGCCAGCAAACGGGATATCCCCACTAAGAGGCTCCCTGTCCTTCAAGCTACGGTTAATACTGTCACCACCTTGGTGGAAAAGAAGAAGACTAGCTGGTAGTGACTGCACATGATGTGGATTCCATTGAGCTGGTTGTCTTCCTGCCTGCCCTGTATCATAAGATAGGGGTTTTCTACTGCATCATTAAGGGGAAGGCCAGACTGGGGCATCTGGTCCACGAGAAGACCTGCCCCACTGTCACCTTCATACAGGTTAACTCAGAAGACAAAGAAGCTCTGGTTAAGCTGGTGGAAGCAATTAGGACCAGTTACAATGACAGATATGATGAGACCCACTGTCCCTGGGGAGGCAACATCCTGGCTTCAAAGTCAGTGGCTGGCATTGCCAAGCTGGAAAAGGCAAAGGCTAAAGAACTGACCACCAACCTGGATTATGGGTGTACTGTTGAATTTTCTGTACATAAAAGTAATAAAAAGTACTCTTTCAGCCAGTATCAAGGGAAAAAAAGTTATCTTTCAGCCAGTGTCAAGGAAAAAAAAGTTCAAACAAACAACATCACACCACAAGGAACTAGAAAAAGAAGAAACATGGGGAAATTTAGGAGAGGAAGGAAGTAACAAAGAAAAATCAGAGATAAATAAGAGACCAGAATAACATTGAAAGTAATGACTAGTTTTCCCAAAAAATAAAGTTTCCAATGCTTTATCTACATTAACTAAGAAAAAGAGAGAGAGAGAGAGAGAGAGAATCCTCAAAACCTGAAATGAAAAATGGAAGAGAAAATAATACAATAGATAATCACAGCAGTTGACATTTTGGACAAGATAATGTTGGGAAGCCTGTTCTGTACATTGTAGGATGTCTATCAGCATCACTAGCCTCTACCCACTCAATGTCAGATGAAACCTCAGTTTAAAAAACCAAACAGGGGCTCCAGACATTGCTATATTCCCTGGGGAGGCGGTAGCAAAACAATTCCTGCATAAGAACCACTGTTATATTAACTGAAATATATGCCGTGAAAAAAACTGATGCTAATTATGGAACAGCTGAGTATTACATTGAAAAATTTGCCAATATCATATCTTATAAAAAGCTTATCCCAAGGAAATGTATTTTGCTATAAAATAGCTCAGTGCTGGGACCAGATTCCTAAAAAACATACATAAGGCCTAATAAGAGAGTATCAAAAAGCTGCTAAGAAGTCTAACCTAAAGATGATTGTTCTTGGCTGTGCTCATGCATCAGGCTCACCCAGAACAAAGTGAATGGTGATTGAAAACTAAAATCCAGGCACTCCTAAAAGCTGTAACTATTTTACCTGTGCATTATTTTCAAACAAGGCAATACGGATAACCAGATACAGATTTTCTAACTGGCTCAATCACTACTTTGCATCAGTGACTTACATTCCTGATGGCCACGCTGGACTGTGAGAAACCTGGAATGTCATTGTTTCTGGATAATTGTGCCACATATGGCTCCTCTGAACTTCTTGCAAAAACTAAAGCTTTTGGCTTTGAACTTCCCCTAGTATGATGTCTGTGTTGAAATATTGTGACCAAGGCATTTTTATCTCTTCAAGAGCAGGTACAAACAATTTTCAAATTCCATTCTTATTGCAGTTTACAGAGAAGCCTACAAATCCATGGCTTTCTGAGAGCAATCAGTTACTAGTGCCTATTATGAAGCTAAGAATTAATTAAACAACTTTAACAAACGTTTGGCACAGCCTTTAGGCTACGTTCATGTTTGCATGAACTAGCAGATGAAGATTTTGAAAACTGTCATGTCATTAATGAAAAAAAAATCATATCAAAACTTCAATATAAGCTAGAGTTAATCAGATAAAAATCTAAATAACATCAAAAAACACTGAGCACTGACGATGAGGCCATGTTGGGCATTCCCTGAGTGTTGGAAACTTGGTAGTGGTGACAAACAGCACTCCCCAGCTTCCTCCCTACAATCCAGCCTCTCTAGTCTTCCTTTTCTTTTTTCTTCATTTATTTATTTATTTATTTATTTATTTATTTATTTATGAGAGAGAGAAAGTGCATGCATGAGCAGGGGGACAGGTAGAGGCAGAGGGAGAAGAAAGAGAATATAGAACAGAATGCCCTGAGCATGGAGCCCAGTGTCTGACAAGAGGCTCAATCTCATGACCTGAGCCGAAATCCACTCAGATGCTTAATGGACTGAGTCACCCAGGTGCCCCTCTAGCCTTCCTTCTGTCTTTTAAACTCAGCAAACATCTTCCCACACTTTGTCCTGTTCTCTCTTCCCTCAAATTCTTCACATGGTGGACTTTTCTTCATCAGTCATGTCTCAACTAAATGTCACTTTCTCAGGGGGAGCTCCCTAGCCACTTGCAATGTAGTCAGGTGAATCCAGTTCTCTCTATTTCACAAACCTGGTGTGTTTTTCTCAGAGCGCTGATTGCTCTCTGAAATTTTTTCTCCTTTAAATGTTTTTTGGGCTTTCTACTCTGTCAGTACATAATACTCATGATGGTAGTGATTTTATCTTATTCAAATAGAGTTCACTGAGCCTAGAACAGAACCCATTACAAAATAGGTGCTCAGAAAAATATCTGTGATTTAAACAAATAAACTCAGTGCTCTGAGAATCAGTCACTGTAAGGATCCTGGGAAATAAAAAGGGGCTTTAAGTTTCAACACTCCTTTATTCTTATGATATATTATTTCCCTTCTACTTCCTGGGTGAAAATCAAACAAACTTCCTCTTTCTCCTACTGTTCTAAAAAATATCACGGATAAAGAAAAGTTGGCTTTAAGAAAAAAAGGAAAATTTCAGGCAGCCTGGGTGGCTCAGCAGTTTAGCATTGCCTTCAGCCCAGGGTGTGATCCTGGAGACCCAGGATCGAGTCCTACATTAGGCTCCCTGCATGGAGCCTGTTTCTCCCTCTGCCTGTCTCTCTCTCTCTCTCTCTCTCTCTCTCTCTCTCTGTGTGTGTGTCTCTCATGAATAAATAAATAAAATCTTTTAAAAAAATACACAGCATTTAAAAAAAAAAAGGAAAATTTCATTAGGTTTCAGCTCATCCTGTTTGTGATAATGCTGAAGGTCTGTGCAAACACTGGGCATTCTCAGTAATGGTGATGACTGAGTTGGGAAAGAATAGTGACAAACTGGAAGTGGAAGCAACCAAATACGGCTAATTAAGGAAAAAGAAAACATGATGAATGAATCTATGCAATGTGAGACCAAGACCTCAGTAAGGTAGTAAGTTCAGTTTTTGCTCTTGGCTTTCAGTCCTATAAAATGTAAATAACCTTCACTCTTTCTGTACCTTGCTCAGAGTTTGCAGTTCGAATACATGAAATTCCCAATACTTGACTAGTTTTGGCTTTCAAAAACATAATTTCGTATAATTTCTCCAATACTAGTTGAACCCCTTCCTGTGGGCTCAGGGCAAAATGGGAATATGCAGGAAAACGTGACTCTATAGAAAGGTTCGAAATAGATTCATAATGAAAATTAACCTGTGCCAAGTTCTTGGAAGAGATATTAAGCTCTTTAAGACACCAAAGAACACGCCATATGTGCTTCTTATTTACTGTATTATTTCAAGTACTAAAGATCACTGCTGTAGCTCCAAGGTGAGATATAGAGATAAAAATTAACCCCAACTTTTTTCTGAGAACCTCCAGTATAGGATAAAGGCCTTATAAACTTTGGGGCTCAGGAGAAAGGACAGGAGATCATGGGAGAAACCTCTTGATACATCCTCACATATTAGAAAGAGACACCAACATAACTGATCCAATGAAGACATAAAACAGGGTCTTCTCAGAGAGAACTTTCTAATTCTTTTTCATTCTCCATAAAATTTTCAGAGAAGCTTTCCTACTTTCTAGCATAACTCAACATAATAAAGGGGACTACTTGATGGGAATCAATTTGGAATCATTATTTCTAAGTCTTCTCAAGACCCTGATGGAATGAGATGCAAGCCTGAAAAGCTTTTATTGGAGGAGAGTTGAGAAGAAATGGCCTATATATATGAAAGACCCCTTAAGCAGCTCTTGTAGAGGGCAAGCCGGTGAACTCCTTTTGTTCTCAATAGAATTGGGAGTCTATATATGATAAAAAGTTGGTGGTTATTGAAGAAAATATCACAGTTTTCTAAGGGACATAGCCTGGACACAGTGGCAAAACTAATTTCTTTCTTCCCTCCAACCCACAATATCTTACCACCCAAAGTGTGCACTTACGTGGGGTGTCCCTGGCCCAAGCCAAGGGAGGGTTCAGCACCATCAGTATCAGCATCAGAGCTGTCATCCAGGAGCCTCCAAGAAAACACAGACACACCATGCTGGAAAACAGAGAGGACAGGGTGCAGGGGAGCAGTCAGGTGTCACTCAGTGAAGACTGGGACCCTACTTTGGCCACATCCTAAATAACACTAACCAAAGAATTCATTTCATTGTCCCTGGATTGGGTAATCTTGGTGATAAGAACCAATCAGCATCAGCAATATATTGCATCATCAGTTGCTGGTCAGAGATTCAGTGTGAAGAGCCTCTTCTGAAACTTTGATTTTGTTCATTGGAAGGATTGTTTTAACTTAATACTTTAAAGATTTGATCCAGGTGTATATGAAACATTTTATTGGACCCCTATTGTGAACCAGTTCTGTGCTGGGCAGTGGTGTGCACGAAAGTTCAAGCCTTCTAAGAGTATTCATGTCTCTCTTGAAGACAGAATTGTTTTCATCCATGTAATATGTTTTTAGGAGCTGAGGACATGGAGGGAAGATGATTGCAAGTCAATCATCTTTGCTCTGGACCTTGCTGCACCATCACTTAGTGCTGTAGATTTGAGGAAAATATTTAACCTTAACCTTGAAATGAAGGCACTGCAATCTTTCTGGTACTTCGATATGGAAAGTGATGTGATTCTCTGGAAAGCCCAAGGAGCAGCATCTCCTGGTAACTGATGATATAAAAGAATTATGGCTATTGATTGGAGAGTATAGTATGTACCTCCTTATATGTAGGGAAGTCTCTGGTAAAGCTAAAGGAATTGAAATTCAGTCATTAACTTAACCTGAGTTAAAAGGTCCTTCAAGTTTATTTCCTGATGGGGGAACAGAGGACTGGCTGAGGACAAAGCAGGAGCCCAGGGCAGCACATTGACAAGCCCTTGAAACAGGCAGGGAGACATTCCTCTATGGACTCAACTGCCTCGATGTTCATACTTTGCTAAGGAGAAAAGGGAATCTTAGCCCAACCCCCAGGATCCTGTAAGTCTACTTTAACATAAAATTCCTTTAGAGAGTTCCTTTATCTCTAAACCCCTAAGATACATGTTGGCAATCATCCCCCAAGCACATGGCCCACCCATACACATCTGAAGGGTCTCATGACTAAGGTTTTATTAGACAGTAATAAGTGACCTTTTCCCAACAATAACTAGCCCCCTCAAGGTCCTGGAAACCTTGCTTCCAAAATCCCTTAGACATTTACCCTATCCCTAACCACCTCCCAACTCCCAGGGATATAATCAGCCACCCTTTACAAGCCGGGACAGCAGCTCTTCCTGCCCACAGGTCCTGTCCCCCTGCTTTAATAAAACCACAACTTTGCACCAAAGACGTCTCAAGAATTCTTTCTTGGTCATTGGCTCCAGACCTTACCTATATTCCAAAACTTCATTACTATCATTGAGTTTGGAGACATCTCCAGAATACGCATAGGGAAAGGGCTTAGAACATGATCTATGTGGAATAGAGGGTCTTGAAAGTTCCTTCATATAGCACTTAACCTAACAAAGTGATAAGGCCAACTGCCCAAATCTACACTTACGGGGAGCTAAGAGATTGATAAAGGACTCAAAGTCAGCTTCTAGCGTAACAGCTCTGCTTTCGGATAATTAATATATATGTGGCAAATATGTTCAGTCCACACTCCTGGATCCCATTCAGTTTTCCTCATTTTACTGGATATATGTCTTTAGTGTGCATCTTCTCTTGCTTTGTTTTAAGGAGACATATAAGAAGCTGGTGCTAATGAATACATTATAGAATGTTCAGGAAATAGAACACAATGGAAATATTATGAATTATATCCTTTGATATAACCATATAATTTTAAACATATATTTCCACTTTTAGAAAATTATTATACATTATGTTAATATAAATGTAATATCTCAGATTCAGAATGGACTTTTTAAAAGATTTTATTTATTTATTTATTTATTTATTTATTTATTTATTTATAAGAACAGAAGCAGAGGAGGAAAGGGCAGAGAGAGAGGAAGAAACAAGTCCCTGCTGAGCAGAGAATCCAACGCAGGGCTAGATCTCAGTACCCTGAGATCATGACCTGAACCAATGTTTAGCCAACTGAGTCACCCAGGTGCCCCCAGAATGGACTTTAAAGGACAACTATCTATCTAAACTTCTGCATTAATTCACATTCTACCACAGTCCTTTATGGACTAGTGACAAACTATGGATACCATGTTGCAATAACATGACTAATATTTACTAAGCAAATTTTGAGCATTTTGCTTTGCACCCAGATTATACAAGAGCTATTTACACATCATATTTATATTTAATTCTCACATCACCTCAGTGATTTGAGTACCCTTTGCATCCCTACGGATGGAAAGAATAAAATGATAAATGACATTAAAAAGCTTTGGCAAGGGCAGCCCGGATGGCTCAGCGGTTTAGTGCCACGTTCAGCCCAGGATGTGATCCTGGAGACCCGGGATCAAGTCCCACATCAGACTCCCTGCATGAAGCCTGCTCCTCCCTCTGCCTGTGTCTCTGCCTCTCTCTCTGTCTGTGTCTCTCATGAATAATTAAATATAAAAATCTTTAAAAAATAAAAAAGCTTTGGCAAGGACACAAGGCAAGTAAATGGTGTATTCCAGATTGAGCCAAGTTATATGTGAGTCTAAATCCCACATGGCCAACCATTACACCTTACCACCTCACATTTAATTTATGATGAGAATAGTGACCATTATGTTAAAACTATTATTATCACTTTAATTCATGGTTATGGATGTCTATGTGACTACTCCTTTTAACGAATACAGAACTTTATATAAATTGAGGCAATTCCTCTGTGGTAATTCTAGTTCCTCCCAAAGATTCCTCTCATCACTATCATAAACATCTTGTGAAAATGACAAACCGTGCATTTATCTTATGCAATGGCTCCCAATACTCCTGCAAGTGTCCTTCCTATTAAAACTAACAGTGGCTCCAAATTACTAAATCAATCTATTGTTCTCAATCATAATTTCAAATTTCTCAGCATGATTTATTACAAATTTAAATAAGTCAAGAATAGATAGAAATTTTATCTCATATAGTTTGGAAAAATGTATTTCTGTTAATGTGGAAACTTCAAAGTATCTTGTACAAGTGGGAAAAAAGTCATTGCTGTCCCTGGATTTCAGAAGAAAGTATGTTCCTAGAACCCAGTTTTAATTCAGTTCTATTGTAAGTTGTACAATTGCAACCAGGAGAATGCCATATTTAATTTTAGAAATTAAAATAATAATTTACTCCAAATTAACTAGCTGTACCAGTGACAATCTGGGAGAGTCAAGCTTAAATTCACCTTAAATTATAGGATAAAAAGAATGGCAAAGAAAAGTAATTGTGTATCAAGTACATATTGAATATATTGAAATATCAAAGAGAATACTATCAAAACTTGCCCATATAAGTTTGACAATTTACAAATCATACAAATTTATTTTTGAAAAAAATAGGCCAGCAACTATGACCTAAATTCTGTATTTATATACATTTATGAGTAACAAAATGTGTTGCTTTAAATATTATATATTTCATACTTTTCTTCAACATTATTTCAGTATAAGGAAAATTCAGGTAAAAGAATATAACAACTTCTACCAAACCACCAATCCTACAGGTGTCTAAGCTGAACTTCTTCCCCTGAAGCAAAAGGAGCAGTTCTCAACTTCTGCTGTGTATGAGGAGTGTCAAGTAAGACTTTATTTCCTGAAGAAGAGATGGTTAAATCAGTTTCTAGAAGAGTGGTTATCAATACACAAGTTCTACAGTCTCTGTTCTTGATACATGAAGTGATAGGTTTGTTTTCATTGATAATAAATCAAAACACTTTTGGGAACTAACAAAAGACATCAGAAGCACAAGCTTTTGTTGAACACAGGCAGATGGAAATTTGTAGCATCACAAAATGTCTTGAGTCCTACCAGTTATCACAGAATGGGACTCATTTGTGGTAAGCCTGAAAAGTTGCAATATATCTGGAAAATAGGCTCTTAGTTATCAGCAATCCACAGAATGTTAGCACAGAATGTCCATCATTTATCCAAGTAGTCTCAAAATATTCTCTGCAGTTCTCAGACAGCTATGACCATGAATATGGAACTGAGAAGTGAGAAGCAGGTCAGAAGTCCCTTTATCTAAGAAAAAATAGTAACAATAAGAAGTGGATAAATGGGGCCAATTTCTTCTACCATGGAAGACATGTTTCTTTGACAGAAGACTGTCCTGTTTACAGGTCATATTAGCACTTAGCAGACTTGATTGGACCCTCTCCAGTGAGATCTCATCAATGATGTCTTCCATTGGGGAATTTTGGTTGAAGCCAGTCTTTATACTGTGGAGTTATCTAAGTCAATAGACAGGGCTTCTCCAACTTCTGAATGTCATTTTTTGACTCAATTTTCCTGTGTTTTATAATACTTAACACAGCACTCTTTTTTAGAACCAGAATGTTTCCTATTGACTAGTCACAGAAAGAACAACTAGAATTCTCATAGACCTGTCATTAATATCATATGTAGGAAGAATTTTAGTTTACTTTCTTTTTGTTCTAGGCCATGTTTTAATTGTACTATGGCAAAATACTTATCTCTTATCCAGTACAAATATTGGCCATATTATTTTTCAAAATTCTGCTTTGTTGTTTCATTAGTCAACTGCCCATTGATTCTTGTTGTGTGCCTAGAAGGTTGTCTGTTTTGTTCAAAACTAATAAAATCTTTTAGCTATTTGACTAATAGTTCAGCAGCCTATCTCCTTATAAACAAGCAAGTTTCCACCCTGAGAAAGTAAATTTATTAGTAATTATTCTCCCCAAGAGAAAGAAAAAAGACTTTGCCTTGTAATTTCTTCCTACATGGTATGCCTGTCAAAAAAAACCCCAACTCTTTCAATATTGGAGAGCAATTTTGAGAACATTAGAACATAAGACTCCACTAATTATCGCTGGCATCTATATTTTGGTCATATGTTCATTCCATAGTTTATACAAGCAAGAAAAGGAGCATAACTTGGTGCTATTACACTTCTACCTAAAAATGCTAAAGCTGATTTGGGTGCAATGACAACCTCTCAGTTTTTAGAGTTCAGAATTTAGTACCTGACCTTAAAGAAAAAGTTTTCAGATGAATTATGTCAGTTGTTAAAATAGGATTCAAGGGGAATTTAATTTAAAAAATATATATATTAACCAAGGAATTTAATTTTAAAAAATATATTAATATATATATTAATTCAAATTTAATTTAATTTAATTTAAAATATATATATATATATGTTAACCAAGGAAAAATGTTTCCTAATAACCACAACAGAAGATAACATAAAGACACTTAGAAAGTTTAAGCTTCTTCAGAAGTGAGGATCCTTATTGCTTTTACAATTTTTAAGCTATGAAAACCACAAAAGGATTAATAAGGATCAGAATCAATTCTGACATGCAGCAAAATACATAGCTGTTGGTTTATTTTCCGTATAGAACAGCAGTTAAACACAAAATTATTTTAACTGTCAACATTTCCTTTAGTGCTATTGCTGGTTTAATTGCAATATCATTAATATTAACCATGGTCTTTTTAATCTGAAGTTTTATAGCCATGTGACTTCAAACTATCAGAAACAAGCTCCTTGTGGACAATTCCCTGGATTGTTTACATAGATAGGTTTCTTTCTTTTTTTTTTAAGATTCTATTTATTTATTCATGAGACCCAGAATGATAGAGAGAGAATGAGAGAGAGAGAGAGAGAGGCAGAGACACAGGCAGAGGGAGAAGCAGGCTCCATGCAGGGAGCCTGACGTGGGACTTGATCCAGGGTCTCCAGAATCAGGCCCTGGACTGAAGGCGGCGCTAAACTGCTGAGCCACCCGGGCTGCCCCATAGATAGGTTTCTAAAGGTGAATCTGGTTTCTCTATTAGTTAAAAACAGAATCACTACCATGATAAAGATTTAAGTAAGTGAGTTGTAAAATTCTAGATGTGTTTAAGAAAGTTCATGTAGGCCATGAAATGTTGGCAGAAATTTGTGGCATGCTGTGATCTTTGGCACACCTCTGACAGATCACACTTAAAATGTCACCTATGAAGTCTAAATATAAAACTTCTTGGGAAAATGAAGAGATATAATCAAACTCTCCATAGCTTTTCCTAAACAAGAAGTGCTGAGAGTTGTGACCATGATTTTAATTTCATTCAATCAACTACAAAAATCAGGAAAATTGGCAAAATTTAGGCTGATTTCATAAGGGCACAAATTGATAGTCCTCTCTGTATCGGGCCTCCAGATTTGAAATTTACAGCCAGGGAGAAACTCAGAACCCTTCCAGAATGCAATCCAATATAGATTCCAAAGAGTTCAGTGAAAATATTCTTAAAATGATAAACTTTTAATATCTTAGTGACCCTGTAACCTTTGGGCAGAGATACATTGAGTTCCATAGAAGGAAGACTGCTGCACAGATTGCTGTGCTAGTGGTATCTGCAGACAACAGAGTAAACTTCAGCTTTTCAAACACCCTGATCAGAAAGATGAAAAATATCCTTGGTAAGTATGACAATATCCTTAACTATGTCTGATTATTATCCCCAGACCCACCAAAAAATGATCTCTAAGATTGACAGCAGGGTAATAATGAAAGTTTCTCTAGGTTAAGAAGCCTCATGCAAAAGGAATAAAAACTCCTCAAAAGAAGTGTCTCTGGATCCCAGCTGCTATGGAAAGTCTAAGGTTGAGAGTTGTCTTTTATTATCATCTTCAATTCATTTCCCCATCTCAAACATGGGGAGCATTGCAGATCATATATTTTGATAATGTTTATATTATAATAATGCTCAAAAGCAACAGGGTCACAGTGTCCTGATCTTCAAAATAGCACATGTGGCAAACATGAGAGAAACAGCTATTAACTTGCAAGGCAATTTTGTTTCCACTAATCTTTACAGCATCACCCCCCCAAAACAGGTGCCATCAGTCAGCTCAGTGGCTTAAAAAGCCTATACGTAGATATCCTATAGCCACGTGAAATCACCATTTGTTAGAGGGTGCCAATTCCACCGTGGTAATCATGGTAGCCATCAGCTGATAATAAGTCAATAATCCCTCTAGTAAAAGCTGAATGAACCTGTGCCACAGCCAACCAGCCAGACTAGCACCAGGTCCTGAAGATGTTGAAGAATGCTTCATGAGCACTGATGATGATGCTTACCTCTTCTGAAAATAGCTTCCAGAACCAATGAAACACTGATTTTCATGTTTAAGAAACTCAAAATCTACCAAGCAATATAAATGAAAAAGAAAACATACTAGACATACTCTAGTAAAACCATAGGATACTTAACACAAAGAAATCTTAAAGCATCAGGGGTGGGAGGAATGCAGTTTATCCTCAAAGAGAAGAAATTAGACTAATTGCTGACTTTTCGTCAGCAAAAATGGAAACCAAAAATAGTACAGTGATGTTTTCATGATGTTTAATAAAAATAACTGCCCACCTATGAATTTTATACCTGGTGACTCTATTTTTCAAGAATGAGGAAAGCATTTTCAGATGAACAAAAATCAAGATCATTTGCCTCCACATATTTTAATGAAGAAAATTATAAAAATATGTACTTCATGCAGAAGGAAGGTAATCCCGGATACAAAGCCTGGAATGAAATAAAGAACAAAGACAGTTAGTAAATATGTGAGTCATGCTAACATATCTCAATTTATAAAATCAAACTAATTATTCTGTGGAGTTTTAAAATAATATGTAATTTAATACCCAAAACAAGAATATGTAAATTGAGAGAGAGTATAAAGTGTTAAATCATTTCAACATCTTTGTATTGGTTTTCTTCTTTTTTTTCAAAACAGAAATAATTAGTATCCATATCAGCTATCATGTCTTCCAGAGCAGAGGCTGATTTTATTTATTTAGACTTGAAAAATACTAACATCAAATCACGCTTAACAATGTAGGCCTAGGCTCAGTCTCTCTCTTGTTTTAATAGTGAGTAACTAATGGAATATAATATGTGGATTCCTGGGATCAATCCCGTTCAAATCATGAAGCAAGAATGTACAAACTAGTACCAGTAGCAGTAAGTATTGCACGGGTAATTCTAGCCAATGAGAGATATTTGGAACAAAAGAGTAAGCAAATCCCAAACTCTTAAACTTTCCTTTCCTCCTTAGAGTAACCTTTTGAAAAGTATAATAAAAATTCAATTAATTTAATATTAATAAACTGTATCCAAGTAATATTGTAATAAGAAATATTCCAAATATTATGAAGAAATTCTACTACTGTATTAAACAAAAATGTGTTTAATTCCAAATAAGGAAATCAAAACAGGAACTCTCTGGCACTCTTTCTGGGCTATCAATATATATCTAATTTTTTGTAACATCTTCGTTCGTGATGGTGCTCTGGAGTCACACACTGGATTCTTTTTTTCCTGAAGATTTAATTTAATACCAAGAATCCATTTAAAAGGTGATTGAATAATATCATATCTTTATTTATGATAAAGAATGTTATCTGTGGTATGGATGGGAAGAGGATGGGTGCAAGGCTCATCATCAGTAAAAAATTCAAAGTTATTAGAAATCAAGCAGGGGAGAAACTCTCAAATGTATGGAGAATGAAGACAAACTCTCAAATAACTTCTAGAGGTACAGCTCAGGTAAGACATCTACAGAACATATATCTGTTCACAGCTGTGCCATCAATACTCCTTTCACTGCTCCCACCCAGTTTCAGACTGTCACCAATTTGAGAACTGGCATTCAAAAGTGGCACCAACCTGACATTTTCTCAATTATGTATAAAGTACTAAACATATATAAAAATATTTAAATGCATAAAAATAAAACAGTATTTTTAAATAAAAGGCCTTGGAGAACTGGGAATATTTTTGTGGATATTGGAGCAGATAAGGGAAGGTAAGTGTGGAAAAGGGAGGTAGGAAAGAAATATTTCCTTGAGTATAAATGTTGGGGAGAGGGGTGGGAGCTGGGGGAGAAGCTGAGCATGGTGTTCTATGGTAAAGAACGTGCATGGTTCATGGGAAGTAGCATGCGTGAATCATAGAAGGACCATAATATATGGAGAATAAACCAAGATGGTGTCCTAGGCCAGTTGTCAAAGTCTAGTCAAAAAATACAGTAATAATTCAGTAGCAATATTGAATAAAGTCAGTGAATAATGTAAAAATGAGAAAGTATTGAAATAAGATTACTGATTCCTACAGGACTCTCTTCTTTTTTCTTTAGAGAGAGATTTGGGGCAGAGAAAGAGAGAGAATGAGAGAGAAAGAATTTTAAACAGGCTCCATGCCCAGTGCAGAGCCTGACTCAGAGCTTGATCTTACAACTCTGAGATCATGGTCTGAGCCAAAGTCAAGGGATTGGGCATAGAGATTAGCATGATAACAATAGGAATGGATCTATAGGAATGGACAATAAGAATACCATACATTTTGGGGCACCTTGGTGACTCAGTGGTTGGGCATCTGCCTTTGGCTCAGGTTGTGATCCCAGAGTCCTGGGATCAAGTCCCACGTTTGGCTCCCCTTAGGGAGCCTGCTTCTCCCTCTGCCTAATTCTCTGCCTCTCTCTGTGTCTCTCATGAATAAATAAATAAGATCTTTAAAAAATGTTTTAAAAGGATACCATGCTTTTTTTTATTCCCAGGCATGCATTAGAAACTAGTATTTGGGGTGCCTGCATGGCTCAGCTGGTTAAGCATCTGCCTTTGGCTCAGGTCATGATCTCAGGGTCCTGGCATGGAGCTCCAAGTCAAGCTCCCTGCTCAGCGGGCAGTCTGTTGGTCCTTGTTTCTCTGCCCCTCCCTCTACTTATGCTCTCTCTCTCTCTCTCTCTCTCTCAAGTAAATAAATAAAATCTTTAGAAACTGGTACTTGATGAATAAGGAAAGAACCTGAGTTTTTTTCCCTAAAGAATGTATTTTGCTTTCCTTTTGGAAATAACACCCAAGGATCAGACTTTGTATTGGTGTAGGTGTTAGCTTGTGGGTAAGACACATTGGAGAAAGGGAGAGATAGAGAGAAGTATGCTGAAAAATCTCCATCCTTTCTCAGATAATTGTTTTTCTCTGTGTCCAATGGGGATAAAGAGTAAGGCAACATCACTTATTTCTAGCAGATCCACCTGACTAGAAGGTCTTATTTAAAGTCTGAGGTACAGAGAATCCAGAAGTGGACCCTCAACTTTATGGTCAACTAATATTCGATAAAGGAGGAAAGACTATCCACTGGAAAAAAGCCAGTCTCTTCAATAAATGGTGCTGGGAAAATTGGACATCCACATGCAAAAGAATGAAACTAGACCACTCTCTTGTACCATACACAAAGATAAACTCAAAATGGATGAAAGATCTTAATGTGAGACAAGATTCCATCAAAATCCTAGAGGAGAACACAGGCAACACCCTTTTTGAACTTAGCCACAGTAACTTCTTGCAAGATCCATCCAAGAAGGCAAGGGAAACAAAAGCAAAAATGAACTATTGGGACTTCATCAAGATAAGAAGCTTTTGCACAGCAAAGGATACAGTCAACAAAACTAAAAGACAACCTACAGAATGGGAGAAGATATTTGCAAATGACCTATCAGATAAAGGGCTAGTATCCAAGATCTATAAAAAACTTATTAAACTCAGCAGCAAAGAAACAAACAATCCAATCATGAAATGGGCAAAAGACATGAACAGAAATCTCACAGAGGAAGACATAGACATAGCCAACAAGCACATGAGAAAATGCTCCGCATCACTTGCCTTCAGGGAAATACAAATCAAAACCACAATGAGATCCCACCTCACACCAGTGAGAATGGGGAAAATTAACAAGGTGGGAAACAATAAATGTTGGAGAGGATGTGGAGAAAGGGGAACCCTCCTGCACTGTTGGTAGGAATGTGAACTGGTGCAGCCACACTGGAAAACTGTGTGGAGGTTCCTCAAAGAGTTAAAAATAGATCTGCCCTATGACCCAGCAATTGCACTACTTGGGGATTTACCCAAAGATACAGATGCAGTGAAACGCCTGGACACCTGAACCCCGACGTTTATAGCAGCAATGTCCACAGTAGCCAAACTGTGGAAGCAACCTCGGTGTCCATCGAGAGATGAATGGATAAAGAAGATGTGGTCTATGTATACAATGGAATATTACTCAGCCATTAGAAACAACAAATACCCACCATTTGCTTCCATGTGGATAGAACTGTAGGGTATTATGCTGAGTGAAATGAGTGAATTGAAGAAGGACAAACATTATATGGTCTCATTCATTTGGGGAATATAAAAATTAGTGAAAGGGAATAAAGGGGAAAGGAGAAAAAATGAGTGGGAAATATCAGAAAGGGAGACAGAGCATGAGAGACTCCTAACTCTGGGAAACGAACAAGGGGTGGTAGAAAAGGAGGTGGGCGGGGGGTGGGGGTGACTGGGTGACCGACACTGAGGGGGCACTTGACCGGATGAGCACTGGGTGTTATTCTATATGTTGGCAAATTGAACGCCAATAAAAAATAAATAAAAATATATAAAGTCTGAGGTAGAAGTCAGGGGAGGGCAGAATGACTAAGTTAGATGACTATTAAGGGTAAGACAAGCTGAACATTTCCTTGAATGGAATTATTTAGGACATAATTAGGTGGTTAGCTAGGAAAAGGTATTGTGGAGTAAAGCAAAATGTGGAGTGAGGATTGGAGGAACTAGGCATTTAGAATGGCAGAGACACGATGCCTGTTTTTCTGTGCCTATGTAGGAAGTCCCTGGCTATGATTAAAAAGCACAATTAAAAAGCTCTGATGTTGGCATCTCCCTGCTATTCCTGTTATAAAAGAGATGGGGGATGGGAGGGTACTCAGTTGGCTGAGGGTCTCATTCTTGATTTCAGCTCAGGTCATGATCTTAGGGTCCTGGGGTAGAGCCCCACATGGGCTCCCTACTCAGCAGAGTTTGCTGGAGGAGTCTCTCCCTTTCCCTCTGCCTCTCCCCCTGCTCGCAATTCTCTCTCTAAAATAAATAAATTTAAAAAATAAAATGTATAATTCAGTGTGTTTTGAAAAAAGATGGGGACTATGAAAGAAATCCATAACCCCAACTCCAGTTGCACAGATAGACAAAGGGGGAAGCAAATAGGGAATTATTATTATTTATTTTCTACCAGGCACTTAGTTATAGCCTTCCAGACACTTGATTTCATTAATTATCCCCATAATTAATTTGCAATAGGTGTATCATATCACCTTATACCATCAGTTTACTGCTACAACCCCAGCACATTTAAGAATGCTACCACTCAGAGTACTCAATAAATAGTGACTACTAGAAGGTCAGGAAATTAAATGTTTTGCATTTTTCATACTTTTTAGTGAAATAGACCACAATATAAAAAAGCACATAAAGCAAAAATGTACAACTCATTTGATTATTATAATGCAAACATCCATGGAACCTCCCCAGATCAAGAAACAGAACATTGGGCCAACACCCAGAAGCCCATCATATGCCTCTTCACATCCCCACTGAGATAACTCACTATCCAAACTGGTACAGCAATCACTTCCTGGCTTTTTGATATGCCTTCACCCTGCGTTACTTATCTCTAAACATGTTTAGTAGCAGTATACAAATTAACTTTTGTGTGCTCATTGTTTTCAACTGAGCAGCCAGGAAAGGATAGTCTTGTCAAGAAATGCTGCTGAGCCAGTTGGAAATCTTTATTGAAAAAAATATATGAAATTTCACACCTCTTTCACACCATACACAAATTAATTCCAATTAAAATATATTTGTATATACAAAAATCAATGCAATAAAACCTTCAGAAGATAATATTAGAGGCTCTCTTTATAACCTTGAAGTTGGAAATAACGCCTAACATAGGATCCAAAGCTCACTAGCCATAAAGAAAACAATTAGCCAGTAGTCACAAGTATAACATTTAAATGAAGACAGTAGGAAATTATTGCACACAACTAGAGAGTGTCATGGGATACACTAGGAAAACTCCTGATGTAGATCTTCAATGAGCAGATGACACTGGTGCCAGAAGCCTCTCACTAGCTGGGTTTCAATATTTTTGGTTTAGAAAAAGAGAAATAAGTCGACAGGGGAGCACACCCTCAGATAGTTTGGAAATCACTGAAGGGAAAGGGGTGGTTAAATCTGTGAAACAAGATGACTTTTAGGAAGGTGATGAACTGAAAAGCAAAGAGGGAAGGAGAGAGTGGCATGTCAGTGGCAACCTCTCTAATTATCACTTCCAAAGTCAGAGAAGGAAATTCTTCCTCATTATCCACCTTAATTTCTCCTTGATGCAATGGTATCAACTAAACAATAAATTTTACCCAATCACCTACAAATGTCAAGCGTTATGCTAATTACTGTGTGAACAATGCAAGCATGGAATACAGTTGGTGAAATTCAAAGAGCAAATATTTATTGACCACCTCCTATGTTCAAAGGACTGTGAGAAGGGTTAGGAATACCAGATAAAGATCTCAATAAGGTCAATATCTACCAGAATAGAAACACACATAGAACAGAAACTCCATGAGTTGGAGACTTTATATTCTTTGTGTATCATTCCCTCCCCCGTCTTAAGAAAGTCCTGGTTCAAAGCAGGTAATCATAAGTAGTTGCCAAATTAATAAATAATATATTAAGGATAAATATAGGCATTTATAAATCACAATAAAGATACAAATGGGTGGGCAGCCCTGGTGGCGCAGCAGTTTAGCGCCGCCTGCAGCCCGGGGTGTGATCCTGGAGACCCGGGACCGAGTCCCACGTCGGGCGTCCTGCGTGGAGCCTGCTTCTTCCTCTGTCTGTGTCTCTGCCTCTGTCTCGCTCTCTCTGAATGAATAAATAAATAAATCTTTAAAAAAAAAAAGATACAAATGGGTATAATTTAAAAGTAACAAAATTTTATTTTATTATTATTTTAAGATTTTATTTATTTATTAATAAGAGACACAGAGAGAGAGGCAGAGACATAGGCAGAAGGAGCAGCAGGCTCCCCATGGGGGACTCAATCCCAGGATCCTGGAATCACAACCTAAGCCAAAGGCAGACGCTCAACCACTGAGCGACCAAGGTGCCCCCAAAATTTTAAAATAGTAGAGAGATAGGATGTATTCACAGAGTCTGGAATATTTAGAGGAAACTTGAAAATTTGCAGAAGTGAGACTTGAGGCAGAAAAGGAAGAGGTTGTGATTCAGAAGAACAGCAGGGGAAAAGGAACAATCATGAGCCACAGGAGCAAAAGTAGTACCAAGTGGGGTGACTTAATGTAAGGAGCAACTCTGATTGGCTGGAGTGAACATTCAGATTAAAGAACAGTATGGGATAAGAGAAGATAGGCAGAGAGGACCTGCTGTAGAAGAGGCCTTGGAGGCTGGGCAGAGCAGTTACTTCTTTTGAAAGGTGATGAAATGACTCATACTGAAATATATTACATGTATAAATGTAAAGCAACAAAATCAACTGTTGGTAACCCAGGTGTCTTGTAGGCATAGGAAGACCATCAAAACTAGGAAGATTAACAGTGAGACTAGGGGACTGGCATTACTGAAAGTCTTGTGTCTTCACAAACTTGTACAAGATACTCCTATCAGATGAGTAGGGAAAGAAAATGTAAAGCTTTTTAGAACTGTCTCTCTTCTTTCAGGAGTAGCATCCAGAGACTCAGTCCTTGAACTTCAAGCTGCTTCTCTACTCTCTGTACCCCCAATTTTTTCTTTTAGGTCAGTTTTCTGTACAAAGCACTACTTAAAGTTCCTACTACTAATCAATTTTTTTCCTACAACTGTTGGGTGAAGTAACATGACTTGTCTTCACCAAATAATGCTACTTCAATAGCTCTAGCACTAGTCCAGTTTCAAGATCTTGTGAGAAAGTGAAGTAGGGGCAGGTGAGTTACACAATGAGAGGAAGGTCGAACACCTGGAGTTTGTGGTAAGAAACAGGACATTGGCAGTATGGATTGTCAAAGACTCTCCATATTTGGTTTTCAAGCACAATTTAGACGGGTGTACAGTGCTATTAATCAGGATACTTGTTCTTTTTCAGGCATAGCTGGAAAGCCCCTGGCCAGAGTTAAATGGAAAGGAAATTGCTGTGGTGCTAGTGTGTCTTTGCTGGTAAAAAAAAAAAAAAAAAAAAAAAAAAATTCTCTGTAGTGAAAAGAAGATTGAAAGGAGAGAGTAAGGAGGGAGTGAGGATGAGGGGAGAAAGAGATTAAGGGCCATCACTTCATTTGCTGATCATCAAGAGAAAGTGGAGGGGTGATGATGGAAAAGGCAATCAATAGTTTTGGGCCTTGATTAGGCATTTTAAAATTATCGCATTTAATCTTTATAAAAACTCTGCAAATAAAAATTTATACCATTTGCAGAAATGTTAGTAGGAATGTGGGAATTATAGCTTGATTTCAAAAAGAAAAAATGTTCTTTTTGGGAAATATAAATTTAGTACAACTGTATTAGTACTGCAATCATGCAAAGCATTTTTCAAGGTGCTGGCATTACAAGGATGAATGGGATCTGTTGAACTCGTTTCCTAGGAGTTCAGAACCTACATAATCTTGCTATTTTATACTGCAACAAGAACTGCAATAAATTTGTTTATGACATACAGTGAGTAAATGGGTAGGGCTATGAGTTTTCAACAGTGGACAAAATTGTTTAAGTGTTTTACAAACCTATAAGAACCTTAAAAATTAAAGACTAAGCTCTTTCTGTACATGAAATAATAAGGGAAAGAGACTATATCTCAGATTGATTAAGGGAGAGGAAGGGGCAAAGAAAACATAATGAAATAATATGCAGAACAACAAAAGATAAAAGATGCAGGCAGGGAGAAGAGTCCTGCCTGGTATTAGAGAAAAGTCTTCCTTAAGGAATGAGAGCAGATATACAGAGTGGGACCACCCCAACAAAGCAAAGGAATTGTGCAACTGCAGATAGAAAAGGAAACAAACCAAAAAGTCGTTTTGGCAATTCCAGTGTAGTTACAAGGCTAGAAAGTGACAGAATGGAGTTTCTGGATTTGTAGAGCACTAAAATTCTCATAGTCATGCTAGCAAATAACATTTGCTTAAGAGAGGAATTCATCTTCTCTCTTTTCAAAGCGGCACCTACAGACTCAGCCCTCAAACCTAGAATCTGAGTCATCAGCTAGCTAGTCCAGGTTCAGGTTAATGCCTTCTTGGGAAGGTATTCCAACTCTTGCACTGAGGCATTTTAAGAAAGGAAAGTCATCCTGGAAATCCCCATCCCTTTATTGACCAATAAGGATAGAAAGTGAAATAGTATCACTTGTCTCCAGCAGACGTATCTGCTACGCAGGTCTGATCTGATTCTAGGTCCTAGAGAGAAAATCAATAGGAAGCAGGATGACTGATATGTGGTGAGAGCATTGACTGACCACCTAGTTTCAAGGAAAGAAATGATATGTCATGTTGGAGAGCCAAGAAACTACATTTTATAATTGTGAAGCAGAGTAGACAGTGAGGATCTAACTATTTAGTGTTGGGTGGTGGAGGGGAGGGTACCTGATATTTTTCATGCATCTGTGGAAAGTCCCTGTTCAGTTTAAAAGAGAAGGAAATGGGGATCCCTGGGTGGCGCAGCGGTTTGGCGCCTGCCTTTGGCCCAGGACGCCATCCTGGAGACCCGGGATCGAGTCCCACGTCGGGCTCCCTGCATGGAGCCTGCTTCTCCCTCTGCCTGTGTCTCTGTCTCTCTCTCTCTCACTGTGTGCCTATCATAAATAATAAATAAAAATTTAATAAATAAATAAATAAATAAAAGAGAAGGAAATGGGTATGACATTGAGCATTCCCTGCTAGTGATATGTGAGTACCTGTGGTGGACAAGTAGAAAATTGTGAAAAAAATCCTTGATCACCTGCAGATTTTCATATGACAATTTGAGGGAAAGTCACAATATCATATACTAATATTTGTTCCAGCAAGGCAGGACTTCCAGATATGTTATTTCTCAATTAACTATCATAACAGACTTGCATTTTTATTAACTGCTCAGTCTCCAGAATAGTTCTTTATATTCAATATAAGGTGGGTCAATTAATTAATAAATGGGGATACTAAGAATTAGTGAATTTAAGAGACATAGGATCATAATTATTAGGATCCAATCCCAGTTCTGCCTAAGTCTAAAACCCAGGAATTAAAAAGATTATCTGAGGTCAAAGTGTATCTGGAATAAAACTTGCATCTTCATTCTATGAATTTTACACACCTCAATTTAATAATTCTTCTTCCAGTATCCCTCCCATACAAAGCAATATTTTGCTTTGTCAGACTTACTCTGGAATTCAGTTAGGAAATATATATTGCAAAATAGAAAAAGAATTGTGTTCATTGCCATGAGATTAGAATTCTGACAACTGATCTATATCTTCATCCATGATTTACTCTTTTAAGCTTCCATTTCTTCATCACTAAAATTAAAAGACGGAATTACATTTAATTCCCCGTGTTGACACCTACCTGGTTCCTGGACTATGATAACTATTAATAAAAATTTAATTTCTATTTCACTTACATTCATCATTTCAGTAACAAAATAATCACATAAAGGGGAAAGGAAAATGGCTTAAAAACTGACTTCAAAAAAAAAAAAACTGACTTCAACAGAAAATAAGGATAAATTCTTTTTTAAAAAAGATTTATTTAGGGGGATCCCTGGGTGGCGCAGTGGTTTGGCGCCTGCCTTTGGCCCAGGGCGCGATCCTGGAGACCTGGGATCGAATCCCACGTCGGTCTCCCAGTGCATGGAGCCTGCTTCTCCCTCTGCCTGTGTCTCTGCCTCTCTCTCTCTCTCTCTGTGTGACTATCATAAATAAATAAAAAATTAAAAAAAAAAAAAAGATTTATTTACTCAATCAAGGGGCAAGATGGCACAGGAGTAGGGTCCCCAAATCACCTGTCCCCACCAAATTACCTAGATAACCTTCAAATCATCCTGAAAATCTACGAATTCGGCCTGAGATTTAAAGAGAGACCAGCTGGAATGCTACAGTGAGAAGAGTTCGTGCTTCTGTCAAGGTAGGAAGACGGGGAAAAAGAAAGAAAGGAACAAAAGGCCTCCCAGGGGGAGGGGCCCCGCGAGGAGCCGGGCTGAGGCCGGGGCGAGTGTCTCCAGGACAGGAGAGCCCCGTCCCGGAGGAGCAGGAGCTGCACCAACCTTCCCAGGCGGAAAGGGGCCCGCAGGGAGGTGGAGCAGGACCCAGGAGGGCGGGGATGCCCTAGGGCTCCCTGGGACACTAACAGGCACCTGCGCCCCGGGAGATGCCCCGAGCTCCCTAAGGGCTGCAGCGCGCACGGCGGGACCCAGAGCAGCTCAGAGGGGCTCGGGCGGCGGCTCTGCGGAGGGGGCTGTGGGGCGGGAGCGCGAATCCAACAGCGCAGACCCCTGAGCACAGGGCGCGGGGACACAGCCCAGGATCCGGCCTCCCCCGGGACAGGCAGAGGCCGGGAGGGCCCAGGACAGCGAGGACGCTCCTGCCTGGAGCTGAGCTGATCAGCGGCCCCGCCCTGGAGCCTCCAGGCCCTGCAGACGGAGATCCCCGGAGTTACTGCGGGGGCTGAATCCAGGGCTGCAGAGCTGCCCCCGCCACTGCGGTTGTTCCTCCTGGGGCCTCACGGGGTGAACAACCCCCACTGAGCCCTGCACCAGGCAGGGGGCAGAGCAGCTCCCCCAAGTGCTAACACCTGAGAATCAGCACAGCAGGCCCCTCCCCCAGAAGACCAGCAAGACGGACCAGTTCCAGGGGAAGTCAAGGGACTTAAAAGTATACAGAACCAGAGGATACTCCCCCGTGGTTTTTTTGTTTGTTTGTCTGTTTGTTTGTTTTCCTTTTGGTTTTGTTTGCTTCCTCCACCCCTTTTTTCCCTTTCTTTCTTTTTCTTTCTCTTTTTCTTCTCTTTTTTTCCTTTCTTTCTTCCTTCTTTCTTTTTACTTTTTCTCTTTTCTTTCCTTCTTTCTCTCCTCTCTTTTTCTCCCTTTCCCAATACAACTTGTTTTTGGCCACTCTGCACTGAGCAAAATGACTAGAAGGAAAACCTCACCTCAAAAGAAAGAATCAGAAACAGTCCTCTCTCCCACAGGGTTACAAAATCTGGGTTACAGTTCAAAGTCAGAAAGCCAATTCAGAAGCACTATTATACAGCTACTGGTGGCTCTAGAAAAAAGCATAAAGGACTCAAGAGACTTCATGACTGCAGAATTTAGATCCAATCAGGCAGTAATTAAAAATCAGTTGAATGAGATGCAATGCAAACTAGAAGTCCTAACGGCGAGGGTTAACAAGGTGGAAGAACGAGTAAGTGACATAGAAGACAAGTTGATGGCAAAGAGGGAAACTGAGGAAAAAAGAGAAAAACAATTAAAAGACCATGAAGACAGATTAAGGGAAATAAACGACAGCCTGAGGAAGAAAAACCTACGTTTAATTGGGGTTCCCAAGTGCACCGAAAGGGACAGAGGGCCAGAATATGTATTTGAACAAATCCTAGCTGAAAACATTCCTAATCTGGGACGAGAAACAGGCATTCAGATCCAGGAAATAGAGAGATTCCCCCCTAAAATCAATAAAAACCGTTCAACACCTTGACATTTAATAGTGAAGCTTGCAAATTCCAAAGATAAAGAGAAGATCCTTAAAGCAGCAACAGACAAGAAATCCCTGACTTTTATGGGGAGGAGTATTAGGGTAACAGCAGACCATTCTACAGAGACCTGGCAGGCCAGAAGAGGCTGGCAGGATATATTCAGGGTCCTAAATGAGAAGAACATGCAACCAAGAATACTTTATCCAGCAAGGCTCTCATTCATAATGGAAGGAGAGATAAGAGCTTCCAAAACAGGCAGGAACTGAAAGAATATGTGACCTCCGAACCAGCTCTGCAAGAAATTTTAAGGGGGGACTCTTAAAATTCCCCTTTAAGAAGTTCAGTGGAACAATCCACAAAAACAAGGACTGAATAGATATCATGATGACACTTAACTCATATCTGTCGATAGTAACTCTGAACGTGAACCGGCTTAAACACCCCATCAAAACGCGCAGGGTTTCAGACTGGATCAAAAAGCAGGACCCATCTATTTGCTGCCTACAAGAGACTCATTTTAGACAGAAGGACACCTACAACCTGAAAATAAAAGGTTGGAGAACCATTTACCATTCAAATGGTCCTCAAAAGAAAGCAGGGGTAGCCATCCTTATATCAGATAAACTAAAATTTACCCTGAAGACTGTAGTGAGAGATGAAGAGGGACACTATCTCATACTTAAAGGATCTATCCAACAAGAGGACTTAACAATCCTCAATATATATGCCCCGAATGTGGGAGCTGCCAAATATATCAATCAATTAATAACCAAAGTGAAGAAATACTTAGATAATAATACACTTATACTTGGTGACTTCAATCTAAGCGCTTTCTACGCTCCATAGGTCTTCTAAGCACATCATCTCCAAAGAAACAAGAGCTTTAAATGATACACTGGACCAGATGGATTTCACAGATATCTACAGAACTTTACATCCAAACTCAACTGAATACACATTCTTCTCAAGTGCACATGGAACTTTCTCCAGAATAGACCACATACTGGGTCACAAATCAGGTCTGAACCGATACCAAAAGATTGGGATTGTCCCCTGCATATTCTCAGACCATAATGCCTTGAAATTAGAACTAAATCACAACAAGAAGTTTGGAAGGACCTCAAACACGTGGAGGTTAAGGACCATCCTGCTAAAAGATGAAAGGGTTAACCAGGAAATTAAGGAAGAATTTAAAAGATTCATGGAAACTAATGAGAATGAAGATACAACTCTTCAAAATCTTTGGGATGCAGCAAAAGCAGTCCTAAGGGGGAAATACATTGCAATACAAGCATCCATTCAAAAACTGGAAAGAGGGATCCCTGGGTGGCGCAGCGGTTTAGCGCCTGCCTTTGGCCCAGGGCGCGATCCTGGAGACCCGGAATCGAATCCCACGTCGGGCTCCCAGTGCATGGAGCCTGCTTCTCCCTCTGCCTATGTCTCTGCCTCTCTCTCTCTCTCTCTGTGACTATCATAAATAAATAAAAGTTAACAAAAAAATTAAAAAAAAAACCAAAAACTGGAAAGAACTCAAATACAAAAGCTAACCTTACTAGCTAGAGAGAAAACAGCAAATAGATCCTATACCCAGCAGAAGAAGAGAGTTAACAAAGATTCAAGCAGAACTCAACGAAATCGAGACCAGGAGAACTGTGGAACAGATCAACAGAACCAGGAGTTGGTTCTTTGAAAGAATTAATAAGATAGATAAACCATTAGCCAACCATATTAAAAAGAAGAGAAAGAAGACTCAAATAATAAAATCATGAATGAGAAAGGAGAGATCACTACTAACACCAAGGGAATACAAACGATTTTAAAAACATATTATGAACAGCTATACGCCAATAAATTAGGCAATCTAGAAGAAATGGACGCATTCCTGCAAAGCCACAAACTACCAAAACTGGAACAGGAAGAAATAGAAAACCTGAACAGGCCAATAACCAGGGAGGAAATTGAAGCAGTCATCAAAAGCCTCCCAACACAAGAGTCCAGGGCCAGATGGCTTCCCAGGGGAATTCTATCAAACGTTTAAAGAAGAAACCATACCTATTCTACTAAAGCTGTTTGGAAAGATAGAAAGAGATGGAGTACTTCCAAATTCGTTCTATGAGGCCAGCATCACCTTAATTCCGAAACCAGACAAAGACCCCACCAAAAAGGAGAATTACAAACCAATATCCCTGATGAACATGGATGCAAAAATTCTCAACAAGAAACTAGCCAATAGGATCCAACAGTACATTAAGCAAATTATTCACCATGACCAAGTAGGATTTATCCCCGGGACACAAGGCTGGTTCAACACTCATAAAACAATCAATGTGATTCATCATATCAGCAAGAGAAAAACCAAGAACCATATGATCCTCTCATTAGATGCAGAGAAAGCTTTTGACAAAATAAAACATCCATTCCTGATCAAAACTCTTCAGAGTGTAGGGATAGAGGGAACATTCCTCGACATCTTAAAAGCCATCTCCGAAAAGCCCACAGCAAATATCATTCTCAATGGGGAAGCACTGGGAGCCTTTCCCATAAGATCAGGAACACGACAGGGATGTCCACTCTCACCACTGCTATTCAACATAGTACTGGAAGTCCTAGCCTCAGCAATCAGACAACAAAAAGACATTAAAGGCATTCAAACTGGCAAAGAAGAAGTCAAACTCTCCCTCTTCGCCCATGACATGATACTCTACATAGAAAACCCAAAAGCCTCCACCCCAAGATTGCTAGAACTCATACAGTAATTTGGTAGTGTGGCAGGATACAAAATCAATGCCCAGAAGTCAGTGGCATTTCTATACACTAACAATGAGTCTGAAGAAAGAGAAATTAAGGAGTCAATCGCATTTACAATTGCACCCAAAAGCATAAGATACCTAGGAATAAACCTAACCAAAGAGGTAAAGGATCTATACCCTAAAAACTATAGACACTTCTGAAAGAAATTGAGGAAGACACAAAGAGATGGAAAAATATTCCATGCTCATGGATTGGCAGAATTAATATTGTGAAAATGTCAATGTTACCCAGGGCAATTTACACATTTAATACAATCCCTATCAAAATACCATGGACTTTCTTCAGAGAGTTAGAACAAATTATTTTAAGATTTGTGTGAAATAGAAAAGACCCCGAATAGCCAGGGGAATTTTAAAAAAAACATATCTGGGGGCATCACAATGCCAGATTTCAGGTTGTACTACAAAGCTGTGGTCATCAAGACGGTGTGGCACTGGCACAAAAACAGACACATAGATCAATGGAACAGAATAGAGAACCCAGAAGTTGACCCTGAACTTTATGGTCAACTAATATTTGATAAAGGAGGAAAGACTATCCATTGAAAGAAAGACAGTCTCTTCAATAAATGGTGCTGAGAACATTGGACATCCACATGCAGAAGAATGAAACTAGACCACTCTCTTTCACCATACACAAAGATAAACTCAAAATGGATGAAAGATCTAAATGTGAGACAAGATTCCATCAAAATCCTAGAGGAGAACACAGGCAACACCATTTTTGAACTCAGCCACATTAACTTCTTGCAAGATACATCCACGAAGGCAAAAGAAACAAAAGCAAAAATGAACTATTGGGACTTCATCAAGATAAGAAGCTTTTGCACAGCAAAGGATACAGTCAACAAAACTAAAAGACAACCTACAGAATGGGAGAAGATATTTGCAAATAATGTATCAAATAAAGGGCTAGTTTCCAAGATCTATAAAGAACTTATTAAACCCAACACCAAAGAAACAAACAATCCAATCATGAAATGGGCAAAAGACATGAAGAGAAATCTCACAGAGGAAGACATACACATGCCCAACACTCACATGAGAAAATGCTCTGCATCACTTGCCATCAGGGAAATACAAAACAAAACCACAATGAGATCCCACCTCACACCAGTGAGAATGGGGAAAATTAACAAGGCAGGAAACCACAAATGTTGGAGAGGATGCAGAGAAAAGGGAACCCTCTTACCCTGTTGGTGGGAATGTGAACTGGTGCAGCCACTCTGGAAAACTGTGTGGAGGTTCCTCAAAGAGTTAAAAATAGACCTGCCCTACGACCCAGCAATTGCACTGTTGGGGATTTACCCCAAAGATTCAGATGCAATGAAACGCCGGGACACCTGCACCCCGATGTTTCTAGCAGCAATGTCCACAATAGCCAAACCGTGGAAGCAACCTCGGTGTCCATCGAGAGATGAATGGATAAAGAAGATGTGGTCTATGTATACAATGGAATATAACTCAGCCATTAGAAACGACAAATACCCACCATTTGCTTCGATGTGGATGGAACTGGAGGGTATGATGCTGAGTGAAGTAAGTCAATCGGAGAAGGACAAACACTATATGTTCTCATTCATTTGGGGAATATAAATAATAGTGAAAGGGAATATAAAGGAAGGGAGAAGAAATGTGTGGGAAATATCAGGAAGGGAGACAGAACATGAAGACTCCTCTGGGAAATGAACTAGGGGTGGTGGAAGGGGAGGAGGGCGGGGAGTGGGGGTGAATGGGTGACGGGCACTGAGGGGGGCACTTGATGGGATGAGCACTGGGTGTTATTCTGTATGTTGATAAATTGAACACCAATAAAAAAATAAATTTATTTAAAAAAATAAAATAAAACAATGAAATTTTTAAAAAGATTTACTTATTTATTTATTTATTTATGATAGACACAAAGAGAGAGAGAGAGAGGCAGAGACACAGCAGGAGGGAGAAGCAGGCTCCATCCCAGGAGCCTGATGTGGACTGGATCTGGGATCCCAGGACCGCGCCCTGGGCCAAAGGCAGGCGCTAAACCGCTGAGCCACCCAGGGATCCCCGGATAAATACTTTTTTGAGAACAGATTTATATTTTACCTTTTAAATTTTTTTATTTATTTACTTTTTAAATTCCAGTATAACTAATGTACAATATTGTATTTGTTTCAGGTATACAATACAGTGATTTAACATTTCTATACATTCATTACTCAGTGCTCATCAAAATAAGTGTACCTTTAGTATCCTTACCTATTTTAGTCATCTCCACGCTGACTTCCCCTCTAGCAACCACCAATTTGCTCTCTATATTTAAGAGTCTGTTTTGTATATCTGCCCCTTCTTTTCTTTGTTCACTTGTTTTGTTTCTTATATTAAACATATGAGTGAAGTCTTATGGTATTTGTCTTTCTCTGACTTCCTTATTCAAAAATGATTAAATATTTAAATGTGGGACATGAAACCATAAAATTCCTAGAAGAATTACAGATGGTAATCTCTGACATCAGTCATAGGAACATTTTTCTAGCTATGTCTCTTAGATATGGCAAGGGAAACAAGAGCAAAATTAAACTTTTGGACTATACCAAAATAAAAGGCTCTTACACAGCAAAAGAAACCTTCAACAAGACAAAAAGACAACCCTCCAAATGGAAGAAGATATTTGCAAATGACATATCTTATAAAAGGTTAGTACCCAAAATATATAAAGAACTTATACAACTCAACACCAAAAAACCCTCAAATAATCCAATTAAAAACTAGACAGAAAACAGGAACAGGCACTTCTCCAAAGAAGACATACAGATGACCAACAGGCACATGAAATGATGCTCAACATCAACTCAACATCAGAGAAATACAAATCAAAACTACAATGAGATGTCACCTCAAATCTGTCAGAATACCTAAAATCAACAATGCAACAGTTGCTGGTGAGGATGTGGAGAAAAAGGAGCTCTCACATACTGTTCATGGGAATGCAACTAGTGCCATCACCGTGGAAAATAGTATGGAGGCTCCTCAAAAACTCAAAAATAGAACTACCGTATGATGGTGCAATAGCACTACTGGGTATTTACCAAAGAATACAAACACATTAACTCAAAAGGATATTTACACCCCGATGTTCATTGCAGCATTATTTACAGTAGCCAAATTATGGAAGCAGCCCAAGTGTCCATTGATAGATGAGTGGATAAAGAAGAATTATATATATACACAGTATATACAATAGAATATATATGTATATATATTCCAATATATATAATGGAATATTATTCAGCATAAAGAAGATTGAAATCTTCCCATTTGCAACAACATAGATGGAGCTAGAGGGTATAATGCTAATAGAAATAAGTCAGTCAGAGGAAGATTTCATTCATATGTGGAATTAAAAAAAAACAAAACAAATAAAGGAGAAAAAGAGAAGAAAACCAAGAAATAAACTTTTTTAACTGTAAAGAAAACATAATGTTTATTACAGGGGAAGTATGGGTTAATACATTAAGGGGATTAAGAGTACATTTATCATGATGAACACTGGGCAATGTATAGAAATGTTGAATCCACTATACTGTACACTAGAAACTAATATAATACATATACTAACTATACTGGGAAAACAATTAAAAACTTAACAAAAAATAAAAATTAAAGATGAGCAGAGGACAAAAACAGACATTTTTCTAAAGAGGACATGCAGATGGCCAGCGGGCACATGAAAATGTGCTCAACATCACTAGTCATCAGGGAAATGCAAATCAAACCACAATGAGATATCACTTCATACCTGTCAGAACTGTTAAAATCAAAAACACAAGAAACAGTGTTGGCAAGGATGTGGAGAGAAAAAAATAACCCTTGTGCACTGTTGGTGGGAATGCAAACTGGTACAGCCATTGTGGAAAACAGTATGGAAATTCTTCAAAAAGTTAAAAAATAGAATTTCCATATGATGCAGCAATTCCACAAGTGGGTATTTACCCAAATAAAGAAAAAAAATTTAATTATCTCAGAAGAAAATAATTTCTCAATATGGCCAAACAATACTAATAAAAATATTAGTCCTTTTTGGATTCTTCTTAAAGTATCTCTTAATGGCAGGAATAGGATGTTATTGTTAAACTATTCTTGGGGTAACTGTGCTCATTTTAATTCAGGAGTTAGTGAGTACACTGCTAGCACTCTTTGCCTTCTAACATAGAACTGTGGGACAGGATCTTCACCCTTTTGGTTGAAAAAATATATTTTCTAAATTAGACAAAAAATCTATGTTAGCATAATTTTCATCACTATGTATTAACTAACTTTCCAATCCATTCCCTGATTTACTGATAGCTACCGCCTTTGTAACATCATAGAGATACTTCTCTGAAAACCTGGCATGGGTACTTGGGTTTCTATAGCAGGTGGACATCTGTATACTATTCTAGGCTTGCCAGTTCCAAGGCTATGGCGGAAATCCTTGTTTACATATGAACCACAAGATCATTCTTTAAAAAAAAAAAAAAAAGATTCTATTTATTTATTCATGAAAGACACCCAGAGAGAGACAGGCAGAGGGAGAAGCAGGCTCCATGCAAGGAGCCCGATGTGGGACTCCATCCAGGGTCTCCAGGATCACGCCTCGGGCTGCAGGCGGCGCTAAACCGCTGCACCACCGGGGCTGCCCCACAAGATCATTCTTAATGGAGACAAGAATATCCTTAAGTAGGATTTATTGAAGTTTCCTATAGGTAACTGTAGATTATTGGACTATCTGTCAAGAAAGGAGAAAAGTGGAGCAGGATCAAGTGCTGGAGGTGGAAGCCCCGTGGGCTGGCAGCCCGTGATGCTAGGCACCCTGCCGCCCCAGCTTACCGCACCCAGGCCATGTCACTCTGGCCGTTAGGGTCCAACTGAGTGGAGAAGGCAAGATGATGGAAGAGCAGGGGTCCTCCTTTCACCTGGTCCCTGAAACTTAGCTAGATAACTTTCAAGCCATCCTGAACACCTATGAATTCAATCTGAGGTATAAAGAAAACAGCTGGAACACTGCAGAGAGAAAAGTGATGCTTCTTACAAGGAAGGAGTGTGGAGAAGAGAAATGGAGGGATATATCGGGAGGTAAAGGGCGGGGGAAGGGAGCCTTCCTAAGCCCCTGCGAAAGCGGTACAGCACTAGGGCTTACAACTAGATCCTTTAGAAATCTGCTCCTGAGAGAGTCTTCCCTGCCTGAAAAGTGCAGAGTGGTGACATAGGGCAGAATCACAGGAGGGGCAGTGACATCTCAATATTCCCAGAGACAGAGTAAGAATAGGGGCACCAAGGAGAAAGCTCAGCTTGTGCCATAAACCACAAACCCCTATCAGATCATCAGACGGATACCATCCTAGGTCCTGGTAAAGGACTGGGAGTCTGGGAGTGGCCAAGCGGTGCATGCTCGAGCTGGTGAACGCTCTTTGCCCCAGGACCTGGCAGCAGACAGGAGTGGGCTATCCTGTTTGCTCTGGCAGAGGTGGAGCCAGTGAGCACGTGAGACAGTGAAAGCTCTCCCGCTGTGAGGCGCCCTTCAAATTGTACAAATCAGTACCCCCATGCCTGCCCCCAGGAGGATTGAGCCAGCGCTGCTAAGAGACTGCAGTTCCTTACACGCTGGAAGCGAAGCGCTTGGCTCCCGGGCTAGAGATCTGGCCACAGCTACTTTCTTTTCTCCTTTCCCCCAGGAGAGGCCTGGCCTCTGGGAACAAAGACCTCACAGGGCAGACAGCTCACACTGAACCCCGCTACCTGGCCAGGGGAGGGGCATCGCGGCCCAGGCCCAGGCAGCTGAGAATCAACACAGCAGGCCCCTCCCCCAGAAGACCAACGGAAGAACAGAGAGAGCAAGTTTACTAACCAAGCAGCCCTGGAAAGCTCCAGGTTTGAGGAAGAATAGTGTATAGAACTCTAGGGGTTTTTTCCTTATAATTCTTTTATCTTTCAGGTTAAAGATTTCCAATAGTCTTTCTTTTTTCCTACCTTAACTACAATATTTCATCAACTCTTCATTTTTAAGTTTTTCTTTCCTTTTGGACATTCATATTTTTATAATTACATGTCATAGATATATTCTTCATTTTTGGCTTCCTTTCAGTGTATTCCATTTCATGTTTGTAGATATGTACTTTTTGGGGGGTTTTGGTTTTGGTTTTGGTTTGGTTTATAATATTGGAATTTAGTACCTCCTAACATATAGACCAAAATATACTCAGAAACACGTGGAGCATTGTGTTGGTCCACTCTATGAGATTATACTCCCTCTTCCTTCCCATTCCACCTCTCTCTTTTGTCTTCTTATTTTTGTTTTTGTTGTTGCTATTGTTTCTCCATACAAGTTTTACTTGTTTATGTTTTTATTTTATTATTTTATTTAAAAAAAATTTTTATTGGCGTTCAATTTGCCAACATTTAGCATTACACCCAGTGCTCATCAGACCAAGTGCCCCCTCAGTCATCCCAACCCCCCGCCCACCGCCCTTTCCACTACCCCTTGTTCATTTCCCAGAGTTAGGAGTCTCTCATGTTTTGTCACCCTCACTGATATTTTCTCTCATTTTCTCTCCTTTCCCTTTATTTCCTTTCACTAATTTTTATATTCCCCGAGTGAATGAGACCATATGATGTTTGTCCTTTTCTGATTGACTTATTTCACTCAGCATAATACCCTCCAGTTCCATCCACATCAAAGCAAATGGTGGGTATTTGTCATTTCTAATGGCTGAGTAATATTCCATTGTATACATAGACCACAGTTTCTTTATCCATCATCTTTCGATGGACACCGAGGCTCCTTCCACAGTTTGGCTATTGTGGACATTGCTGCTATAAACATTGGGGTGCAGGTGTCCCGGCATTTCACTGCATCTGTATCTTTGGGGTAAATCCCCAACAGTGCAATTGCTGGGTCGTAGGGCAGGTCTATTTTTAATTCTTTGAGGAACCTCCACACAGTTTTCCAGAGTGGCTGCACCAGTTCACATTTCCACCAACAATGCAAGAGGGTTCCCCTTTCTCCACATCCTCTCCAACATTTGTTGTTTCCTGTCTTGTTAATGTTCACTATTCTCACTGGTGTGAGGTAGGATCTCATTGTGGTTTTGATTTGTATTTCCCTGATGTCCAGTGATGTGGAGCATTTTCTCATGTGCATGTTGGCCATGTCCATGTCTTCCTCTGTGAGATTTCTGTTCATGTCTTTTGCCCATTTCATGATTGGATTGTTTGTTTCTTTGCTGTTGAGTTTAAAAAGTTCTCTATAGATCTTGGATACTAGCCCTCTATCTGATAGGTCATTTGCAAATATCTTCTCCCATTCTGTAGGTTTTCTTTTAGTTTTGTGGACTGTTTCTTTTGCTGTGCAGAAGCTTCTTATCTTGATGAAGTCCCAATAATTCATTTTTGCTTTTGTTTCTCTTGCCTTCATGGATGTATCTTGCAAGAAGTTGCTGTGGCCAAGTTCAAAAAGGGTATTGCCTGTGTTCTTCTCTAGGATTTTGATGGAATCTTGTCTCACGTTTAGATCTTTCATCCATTTTGAGTTTATCTTTGTGTATGGTGTAAGAGAGTGGTCTAGTTTCATTCTTCTGCATGTGGATGTCCAGTTTTCCCAGCACCATTTATTGAAGAGACTGTCTTTTTTCCAGTGGATAGTCTTTCCTGTTTTGTCAAATATTAGTTGACCATAAAGTTGAGGGTCCACTTCTGGATTCTCTATTCTGTTCCATTGATCTATGTGTCTGTTTTTGTGTCAGTACACACTGTCTTGATGACCACAGCTTTGTAGTACAAACTGAAATCTGGCATTGTGATGCCCCCGGCTATGGTTTTCTTTTTTAATATTCCCCTGGCTATTCGGGGTCTTTTCTGATTCCACACAGATCTTAAGATCATTTCTTCCAACTCTCTGAAGAAAATCCATGGTATTTTGATAGGGATTGCATTAAATGTGTAAATTGCTCTGGGTAACATTGACATTTTCACAATATTAATTCTTCTAATGCATGAGCATGGAATATTTTTCCATCTCTTTGTGTCTTCCTCAATTTCTTTCAGAAGTGTTCTGTAGTTTTTAAGGTATAGATCCTTAGCCTCTTTGGTTAGATTTATTCCTAGGTACCTTATGCATTTGGGTGCAATTGTAAATGGGATTGACTCCTTAATTTCTCTTTCTTCAGACTCATTGTTAGTGTATAGAAATGCCACTGATTTCTGGGCACTGATTTTGTATCCTGCCACACTGCCGAATTGCTGTATGAGTTCTAGCAATCTTGGGGTGGAGTCTTTAGGGTTTTCTATGTACAGTATCATGTCATCTGCGAAGAGGGAGAGTTTGACTTGAATTTGGAATTTAGCACCTTCTAACATACAGAATGAAATACACTCAGAACCAAGAGGATCACTGTCTTAGTCTACTCTGTGAGATTATATTCTCCTTCCCCACTACTTGCTCTCCCCCTTTTTTAATTTTATTGTTAATCCTTTTTGTTTGTTTGTTTCTTACTTTCTTGCTCTTTTTCTTTTTTTTTCTTTTATTTTCTGGTTTATGACCTCTTTGGAATTGTCTAGGGTATATTTTACTAGGGCGTGATTGATATTTTTTACTCTACTCACTCATATAGCCATTCTGCCCTGCACAAAATGAATAGAAGAAAGAATTCACCACAAAAGAAAGAACCAAAAGTAATAGTCTCTGCCACAGATCCAGGTGGACATGAATTTAAGTAAAATGTTGGAGAAAGAATTCAGGATTACAATTATAAAGTTACTAGTTGGGCTTGAAAAAAGCAGAAAAGACTCTACAGAATCTCTTAGCGCAGAATTGAGATCTCATCAGGCCAAAATTAAAACTACTTTAACTGAGATGCAGTCTAAATTGGATGCTCTAACTGCTATGGTTAATGAGGTAGAAGAGAGAGTGACTGACATAGAAGACAAGTTGATGGAAAGGAAGGAAGCTAAGGAAAAAAGAAAAACAATTAGAGACCACAAGGAAAAAATCTGGGAGATAAGTGATAGTTTGAGAAAGAATATCATTCCTGTTAATGAGATTCCAGAGAGTATGGAGTGAGAGAGAGAGAGGACCAGAAAATATATTTAAATAAATTAGAGCTGAGAACTTCCCTAATCTGGGGAAAAAAACAGGCATTTATATTCAAGAGATAGAGAGAATGCCCCCCCCCCTTCAATCAACAAAAGTGATCAACACCCAGACATAAAATAGTGAAGCATGCAGATTTCAGAGATAAAGAGAAAAACCTGAAAGTAGCTTGAGACAAGAGATTCCTAACATATTGGGGGGGGGGGCGGAGAATTATACATTAATAGCAAACCTATCCACAGAGCTCTATCAGTCCAGAAAGGACTGGGATGATATATTCAGAGTACTAAATGAGAAACACATACAGCCCAGGATACTTTATCCAGCAAGGCTGTCATTCAAAATAGAAGGAAGATAAAGAGTATCCAGGATAGACAAAAACTGTAAGAATATGTGATCACCAAATCACCTCTGAAAGAAATATTAAGGGGGACCTTGTAAGACAAGAGGTAGCCCAAAGAAACAATCTGCAGAAAGTGGGACTGTATAGGTAATACTACTACACAAATTCATATCTTTCAATAGTTACTCTGAACGTGAATGGTCTAAATGCTCCAGTACGAAGACACAGCGTATCAGACTGGATAAAAAAGCAAGACCTAACCATATGCTATCTACAAGGACACCTTCAGAGTGAAAATGAGGAAAGAGAACCATTTACCATGAAAATGGTCCTCAAAAGATTGCTTGGGTAGCAATCTTCATGTCAGAAAAATTTGATTTTAAGCCAAAGACTGTACTAAGAGATGAAGAGGGACACTATATCAAAATTAAAGGGTCTATCCAACAAGAAGACCTAACAAATGTGAATGTTTATAACCATAATGTAGGAGCAGCCAAATATATGAACCAATTAATAACCAAAGAGATACATACATAATAATACAATTAATAGTAGGAGATTTCAATGCTCCACACTCAGTCAAGGACAGGTCTTCTAAGCAGAAGATAACCAAGGAAACAAGGGCCATGAATGACACACTGGACCAAACGGGTTTCACAGATATATACAGAACATTCCATCCCAATACAACTGAATATACATTCTTCTCAAGTGCACATGGAACTTTCTCCAATATAGACCACATACTGGGTCACAAATCAGGTCACTACTCATACCCAAAGATGGGGATTATTCCCTGCATATTTTCAGACCAAAATGCTTTAAAACTAGAACTCAATCACAAGAAGAAATTTGGAAAGGACTCAAACACTTAGAGGTTAAAGAGCATCCTACTAAAAGATGAAGGGTCAACCAGGAAATTAGAGAAGAATTTAAAAGATTTATGGAAACTAACAAAAATGAAAGTACAACTGTTTAAAATCTTTGGGATACAGGAAAGTCAGTCCTAGGAGAGAAATACATCTCAATACAAGCCTCCTTCAAAAGATTAGAAAAATTGCAAATGTACAAGCTAACTTTACATCTAAAGGAACTGGAGAAAGAACAGCAAATACAACCTACGCCAAGCAAGTAAAGAGAAATAATAAAGAATAGAGCAGAAATCAATGAAATAGTGACCAGAAAAACTGTAGAACAGATCAGTGAAACCAGGACTTATCTTCAAAAGAATTAATAAGATATATAAATCCCTAGCCAGACTTATTAGAAAGGAAAGAAAAAAGGCTGAAATTAATAAAATCACTAATGAAAGAGGAGAGATCACAACCAATACTAAAGAAATACAAACGATTTTTAAAACTTATTATGAGCAACTATATGTGAAGAAATTAGGCAATCTGGAGGAAATGGTTGCATTCCTGGAAACCTACAAATTACCAAAACTGAAACAGGAAGAAATAGAAAACCTGAACAGGCCAATAACCAGGGAGGAAATTAAAGCAGTCATCAAAAACCTCCCAAGACACAAAAGTCCAGGGCCAGGTGGCTTCCCAGGGGAATTCTATCAAGCATTTACTTACTGTACTAAAAGCTGTTTCAAAGGATAGAAATGGAATACTTCCAAACTCAAAGACCCCCACCAAAAGGGAGAATTATAGAACAATATCAGTGGTGAATATGGATGCCAAAGTTTTCACCAAGATACTAGCCAAAAGGATCCAACAATACATTAAGAGATCAGTTGTTCACCATGACCAAGTGGGATTTATCCCTAGGATGCAAGATTGGTTCTACATTTGATAGATCACATTAATAAAAGAAAAGACAAGAACCATATGATCCTCTCATTAGATGCAGAGAAAGCATGTGACAAAATACAGCATCCATTCCTGATCAAAACTCTTCAGAGTGTAGGGATAGAGGGAACATACCTCAGCATCTTAAAAGCCATCTATAAAAAGCCCACAGCAAATATCATTCTCAATAGGGAAAAACAGAGAGCCTTTCCCCTAAGATCAGGAACATGATAGGAATGTCTACTCTTACCCTTGCCTATTCAACATAGTACTAGAAGTCCTAGTAATCAGACAACAAAAAGAAGTAAAAGGCATTTGAATTGGCAGAGAAGAAGTAAAATTCTCCCTCTTTGCAGATAATAAGATACTGTACATAGAAAACCCTAAAGAATCTACCCCAAGATTGCTAGAATTCATACAGCAATTCGGCAATGTGGCTGCATATAAAATCAATGCCCAGAAATCAGTGACATTTCTATACACTAACGAGACTGAAGAAAGAGAAATTAAGGAACTGATTCCATTTACAGTTGCACCCAAAAGCATAAGATACTAAGAATAAACCTGACAAAGAGGGTAAAGGATCTATAAATTAAGACTATAGAACACTTGGGAAAGAAACTGAGAAAGATGCAAGGAGTTGGGGGAAAAAATAACATGCTCATGAATTGGAAGAATAAATATTGTGAAAATGTGTATGCTACTCAGAGCAATCTACACATTCAATGCAATACTTAACAAAATACCATGGACTTTCTTCACAGAGTTGGAACTAATAATCCTAAGATTTGTATGGAACTAGAAAAGACCCCAAATAGCCAAGGAAATGTTGATAAAGAAAACCAGAGCCAGAAGCATCACAATGTCTGGCTTCAAGCTGTATTACAAAGCTGTAATCATCAAGACAGTATGGCAAGGGCACAGAAACAGACACATCAATCAATGGAACAGAATAGAAAACCCAGAAATAGACCCTCAATTCTATTGTCAACTCATCTTCAATAAAACAGGAAAGCATATCCCCTGAAAAAAGACAATCTCTTCAATAAATGGCATTGGGGAAATTGGACAGCCACATGCAGAAGAATGAAACTGGACCATTCTCTTGCATCATACACAAAGATAAACTCCAAGTGGATGAAAGATCTAAATGTGAGACAGGACTCCATCAAAATCCTACAGGAGAAAAGACAGCAACCTTCTTGATCTCAACCACAGCAAACTCTTGTAAGACATGTCGGTAAAGGCAAAGGAAACAAAGGCAAAAATGAACTATTGGGACTTCATCAAGATAAAAAAAACTTCTGCACAGCAAAGGAAACAGTCAACAAAACTAAAAGACAACCTACAGAATGGGAGAAGGTATTTGCAAATGACATCAGATAAAGCAATATGAAATAACCAATTTCTATCATGGAAAAGGTTTTTAGAAACTTTCTCAGAATCTCTTCACCATTTGCCAGGACTGCATGAAGGCTTCCTGGGAAGGAGATGTTCACATCAAAATGCTCAGAGTAGGAAAAGACAACAGTGCCTTTCACCGAATTACTGGACACAGTGCAGCAGATCGCCCCAAAGCAACCCAGCAAGCTCAGTCATGTCCTTCATTTTCCCCATGTGATATAGTAAGAACTCTCATATTAAGGAACCCTCAATAACTGAGGTAATTAGCAGAGAAATTTATCCTTGGCTAGGGTAAGCAGAGTCTCCAGTTGATCAGAAGGCCCCTTTTAGTAAACAAGGGAATAGAGAGATGCTTCTTCTCAGTGTCCAAGGGTCAGAAAGGATTCATAATACTACATTTAAATTTAAAGAGAGGAAATGGACCAGAACAAAGAGATTACAGAACTTGCAAGCTTACTGGATGATGCCTCAGCAAGAGTGAGAAAGATACAACAAACTGTAATAGAGAAAATCCAAGACAGCTGCAAATGAACCTTTCATGGTACCAATCTCATTTAAAGCTCCTTAATGTCATGTATCTTTAGTCAGCACCAGCAAAGAACAGGTATATGAATGGGTAGTGAGATATACTACCTCACTGATAAGTTTGCATAGCAATACAAAATCCTATTCTTATACTTCAGTTCCCACATTGTTCTTGAGTCAGTAGCAATGGAAACCAGCTTGGCTCAAATTACCAGCTACTGCATTTAGAAAATTCTATAATACAGGGCAAATGAGGGCTGATTTATCAGATTTGCCATTGGCTAAATAGTAATAGAGTGGAGGGAGAGGAGGGTGCTGGATAATTTAGCCCAGGCCCTAAAGAGCTATGTGTTCTAGAAAACACACAGGTGCCCTTACTGATGACCAGCATGTATTCATATGCTCACCTCCAGCAGGGGATCCTTTACTGCCCAGACCCTGAGTTGACAGTCAACACGGTTCCCATCTCTGTTCAGGGGTGGGCTCTACAGGCCCAGCCTCCTGGTTAATGTAGTCTTTACCTTTCCAGCAGTCTCTCAGATGTTGAGACAGTGGCCCTAAGGCTGTCTGGCCCAGAGCTGAACACACTGTCACTATTGGGCCAAACAATCCCAGATTCTACTTATTGTAATGGGCATCCCCAATGCGTTTAGAAAATTTTGCAGTGTGGTTATTAATATGTTGGATTCAGAGGCCTGGAAGGTGTTCTGTAAAGTACAGTGTTTAACTGAAAATTGCCTTCACAGTTGGGAGTAGTAGCCTACACTCCTTGGGTGTCTTTACTTACAGTTTGCCCTGATGGTCCTCACCTCTTTTGTGAAACTTTTGGAGAATCGACCAAAGACTACGTTATTGTCTAAAATTTACATTGAAAACGTCAGAAAAAACAGTAACACACTGGATGGTTGTTGGAAGGGAGAAGCTGTCTGGGCATAGGCAGTAGTTATTAGACCAGGGTTGAGGTAGAAGATGAAGGATGATGGCATCAATCTTTGCAGAGCCCACATTTACATGAAACCATGATACGCTGTTAAATACATTTCCTCCCAGCTCACAAGGCAAATGAGGGAAGCCAGCGTCATTTGTCTCTGGTTTAGTCTTCCAGTAAACCATCAAGAAGGCACACCCAAACCTGTGGAGGCAGACAGAGCAGGGGAGAGAAATTCTATTAACATCTCAGTTCAGAAAAATCGGTGTATGCATCGGTGTATGCTGTTTATGGAGCATCGTGCAGAATTTCTGAAGTTACTGTCCATGCCATCCCCACTGGGACTCCCCTGCCTTTCTTCTCTCCCACAGGATGTCATGGTCCCCCAGGGATCATGGCCACAAAGTTTCTGAACTTGCTAGGGCTCCCGCCCACTTTGCAATCCTTGTATAGATCTTAGTCATTTCTCTCTTGCATTTCCCTTCACCGTGTGCCTTTTTGATCCACTCACTTCAGAGAACTAAAAGAATTACTCCTTTGTACCTCCCAGATACAAAGAAGAAAAACATGAACACTCCTCAAATCCAATAAAGCCTTAAATTCAGAACCCATGAACACTGCTGACGTTCCTTTCCCTGCAAAAGGAAACTTTCCGAAGAAACGCCCCGTCTGGAGTGAAGGCACAGCAACTTTTGTTGAAACTTCTGTGATGGGCGGGAAGCCTTGACTCTGGCTGCAGTTAGCAATGGTCTCGGCACAGGAACACTTGTTGGGATTTTGATGAAGCTGGAGAGTGGTGTTGGCCTCCAAGAGTTTGAACCTAGTTCTAGTCTGCCTGAATACAACTTCAGAATCTTCAGCTGAGCATGGATGTCTCCAAAACGTATCATCTCTTTGAAGAACCCTTAGTAAATGACACTAGAACTGACCAGGAGTGTTCAGCCACGCACGCATGAACAAAATGCTGTCAGGTATGAGAAACAGAGAGAGGAGGAAGAGCTCTTTTCTACCCCAAGGTGCCCAGGCTTATCGTGGTAAAACACTGCCAGGTGGAGGCACTGGAAGGTGTACATATGTGGCCCGAGGTCTAAGCAATTCCTTCTTTAGGAGAATGTGGCCTAGTGCCTGTGAGGGGAGTGTGGCACAAATGTCCTTCTGGTTCACAGTGCAGCACAGCTGCCCCTCTAGCACATCACCCTGAGGTTAGACTGCCTGAGTTTGAATTCTGGCACCACTCCTTCCTGATGGTACAGCCTTAGGCAATGTCCATGCTACAATTTCCTTGCTGGTATAATGGGAAAGGGAGATGATAATAATATGCTTACCTCATGGTATCATGAAGATGAAGACAGTTAGTATAGGAAAAGCACTTACAAGAGTGTCTGGCATATAGAAATCACTCTGCAAACATTATACATTATTATGATTATGATTATGATTATGATCATCATCACTATTTTTCTCAGTTAATTATCGGGTCTCGAGGGTAACTTGGCAATCTGTCTTTATTCACTTTCTCACTAGCCTGGTTGATCAGGATCCAATACCTCAGGGAGGAAAGTCTCCGTGTCAAATAGCCTGGCTTTCTTTAATTAGGTGGGAAGGAGGGAAGGAAGGAAGGAAGGAAGGAAGGAAGGAAGGAAGGAAGGGAAGGAGGGAGGGAGGGAGGGAGGGAGGGAGGGAGGGAGGGAGGGAGGAAGGAAGGAAAGAAAGAAGGAAGGAAGGAAGGAAGGAAGGAAGGAAGGAAGGAAGGAAGGAAGGAAAGGAGGGAGGGAGGGAGGGAGGGGGGAGGAAGGGAGGGAGGGAGGAAGGAAGGAAGGGAGGAAGGGAGGGAGGGAGGGAGGGAGGGAGGAAGGAAGGAAGGAAGGAAAGAAAGAAGGAAGGAAGGAAGGAAGGAAGGAAGGAAGGAAGGAAGGAGGGAAGGAAGGGAAGGAGGGAGGGAGGGAGGGAGGGAGGAAGGAAGGAAGGAAAGAAAGAAGGAAGGAAGGAAGGAAGGAAGGAAGGAAGGAAGGGAAGGAGGGAGGGAGGGAGGGAGGAAGGGAGGGAGGGAGGAAGGAAGGAAGGGAGGAAGGGAGGGAGGGAGGGAGGGAGGGAGGGAGGGAGGGAGGAAGGAAGGGAGGGAGGGAGGAAGGGAGGGAGGGAGGGAGGAAGGAAGGAAGGAAGGAAGGAAGGAAGGAAGGAAGGAAGGAAGGAAGGAAGTAGGGAATAACCATTCATGCTTTAGGTCCTGCCATTGCCCTACTCACCTCCAGGAAACTAACCAGCAATAGGAAAGGAAGGCAAAGGGCTGGATCCACTTCCTCCCTTCCTCCCTCCCTGATTTCCTTTGCACCACTCACATGTCCCAGAAATTGTTGTTTGACGCTGAAAACTGCAAGAATCAGGCTTACACCTGATTGATTCAAGTCAAATGTGTAGTTGATTTGGGGGTTTATTGGCAGATCGGTGAGCGGAGGATATCCTGAAACTGAGCAGACATAATTAAATAAAGCTTCCTCTGTGTTTCTAGAAGTGGAAACACTTTAAGATGTCAGTATTAATAGCTGTCATTACCCCACCAACCTATGACTGTGAGCCCGCCCTTGATTTAAGGGCAACGCACTGTGACCTAGATCAGAGGGGTAATATGCATTCCCTCATCTAATTGCTGAGCCCTTTGCTTCTCTTTGCATATGGAACATTTTTATCAATAGAGAAGCAGAGCATTTTGAAAGGCACACCCATATTCTCTGTGCTATCATGTTTTTTTCACCCAAATCTGCAATTCTATAACCCAGTTCTCTCTAGCCAGGCTCTGCTGACAATCTTTGTGGAAATTGGATTTAAGTGAAACCAAAATAAGACATTGGGTGCGTTCCTCTCAGACAAATGAAAACCGTGTGGGAGGCAGCATCATTGGTCTGTGGCAGACTAAGCCACGAAGGAGCATAAGAAAAAAATGTTTAGATGTATGAGAAGAAAAACGTATCCATTAAAAAGAAAACAGTAAAAAAAAAAACCAAAATACTAAGTCATATATATTTTTTTAATTTATCTACGATAGTCACACCCAGAGAGAGAGGCAGAGACACAGGCAGAGGGAGAAGCAGGCTCCATGCACCAGGAGCCCGACTTGGGATTCGATCCCGGGTCTCCGGGTCTCCAGGATCGCACCCTGGGCCAAAGGCAGGCACCAAACCACTGCACCACCCAGAGATCCCACTAAGTCATATATTTAACAACGATGTAAAGAGTCATCTGAGAAAACATTACAAAAGTACACCAAAGTTGGAAAAGTCCTGCAGAGTACAATGTTCACAGTGAGAAATATAATATAAATATATGGATTTAATGCAGTTTCCATCAAGATCTACATGACAACCTAAAAATTAATAATGTGTTTCTGAAAGTCAGTATTCAAAATTTTCATAAATAAACAATAAATGATTAAGTGTGTGTGTATCTGACACTATGCAGTGTACTTTTTATAAATAATTAGCTTTTGTATCCACTGTACTGCTTAATTTATAAAAATGCTGCTTCTTTTGGGAAATATTTTGTTCTTCTATGGAGATGATTTATCCCATCGTCTCTGATTTCAGTATTAATAATTTTCATTTAGTGTAACATGAAAAGCTAAGAGAAAAAAGAGAAATCAAATATCACATAAAATTCTAAAATTAAAAAAAAAATTCTAAAATTACAATGTAAATCTAAAATTCTCCAGGAATGATGAACAAGCAGAACTAAGGAAGAACTCTCTTTTCCTGATCTTACTACTGTGCCTTATAATTACTCTTCTCACCCACACTGTTTAATCTACATAGGTATTTCCTTCTTTCAGCTTGCATTTCCTTTACCTAAGGAGACAATACTTTCTCCCATACTCTGTAGTCTGAGGAGATAAGATATTTCCTCAAGTCAGTAGTTGGAAGAGACACATTGAGGCACAAAGGATCATTCCCCATCAATAAAAAAAGGCAGGTAGGCTTTCATGGTGTCCACATTTATCATCCAAATGACATGGACACTTGAGTGGTAAATTTCATCTTAGTTCTGATTGTACACTTACAGTCTCTTGTCACCTCACAGCCTGCCAGCAATGGCAGTGGTGTATGCCAAGGTATTGAGAAATACAAAGCTGGATAAGAGCCTTCTCAAAAGTCTAGGATGACCTCAGCACACTTGTAGCCTGGACAGGGACCCTGAGAAACACATCTACTCGCCCCACACTAGAAGCACATGCTTTCACCTACAAAAACTTGTTTCATCATTCTCTTAGAACACTTCTGCCAAGGTTTTCAAAGAACGAAGCTCTTCCAGATTTATGACAACTTGTATTCAGTTATCCTTCAGATAACGGAACAACAATCTCTCCTTTTCAGCTGCAAAAATCTGAATGGCTTTAAGAAACAAGATATTTCATTACATTCATTATATTAATCCATGGCAGGAGAGTGGGGGGAGAATGAGAAAATAAATTCCCATATTTTGGAAGTAGTAATCACATCACATCACCTTTTTTTTTTTAAACATCATCTTTTTTATGTGATTTGGGCAGCAAGGACACTGGATCACTGCTAATTGGGCTGTATGCTATCCCATCATATCCCTAAAGTTTAAGTTCTACAAGGTTTTCTTCTTTTTGAAAATTGTTTTGGCTATTCCAGATCCTTTGCATATCTATATAAATTTATTTAGTCCAGCTATATCTAAAGAGGGAAAAGAAGTAGGAGGAGGGAGGATCCTGCTAAGATATTGATTGACTCCATAAACTAACTTCAGAGAATTAACATAACTCCATAAACTAAGTTAAGAGAATTAACCTCTTAAAAATATTGAAGATTTAAATTCATTATATATATGTATTACATATATATATATATAAATGTTTTAGATCTTTTAAATTTTACTCAGTTGTATTTTGTGGGTCTTGGATTAGAGTTCTTCCATATTTTTCATTATAATTTTTCTAATTATATTATGCATTTTGATAGTTATGATTTTGGTTGTTTTTCCATTTTTTAAATTAAGATATCTATCTATCTAGAGAGAGACAGAGAAAGTAAAATTCACCCTTTTTAATTCACAATTCTGTGAGTTTTGACAAATGTATATAATCATGCAACCACCACCATGATCAAGATGTAAAATAGTTTCATCACTCCAAAATATTTCATTGTGCCCCTTATAGTCAACCCCTTTCCCTATCCTTATAATTTGCTTTCGTAATAATGTCATATCCAATTTTCCAACACCATTTGTTGAAAAGTCTATCCTTCATTGAAATGTTTTTGCACTATGGCAAAAATCAGTTGACTATATATATATGTGGACCTAATTGGAGACTACTCTGTTTTATTGATCAATATGCCTGTCCTTTCACCAATACAATACTGTCTTACTTTAGTGTTAGAATAAATCTGGCAATCAGGGAACATGAGTCTTCCAACTCTGTTTTGCTTTTTCAATAAGCCACACTTATCGGAGTTTGGCTAATTTCTTCTCTTTTATTTGCATTACCATATAAATTTTAGAATTCCTTTGTCAGTTTGTACAAAAAAATCCTGCTGAGAATTTAAATAGAAAGATATTGAAACTATAGATCAAATGAAGAGATTGACACCTTAATAGTATTGAGTCATCTTATCAAGGAACAGGGTATTTTAGGTCTTTGATTTCTTTTATGCAGATTTGTATATTTTATATAAGACTTCTAGTGAAATATTTTATGGGTTTTAGTGCTATGTAAGTGGTACTTATTTTATTCTTAAATTGTTTAATGCAAGTAAATAGAAATAAAATAAATATTTGTATATTGATCTTCAAACTCTAACCTTGCTAAACTCATCTACTGTAGTAAGTTTTATAGATTCTTTGGGATTTTATACATAGACAAATAAATATATTGTCTATGAATAGAGATATTTTATTTCTTCTCTTCCAATCCGTATGCCATTTATTTGTTTGTTTTGTTTTGTTTTTCTGAACTGATACTTAATTGGAGTGGTAAGAGCACGTATCCTGTTTTGTGGCCATTTTTAGCAGGAAGCATTTAGTCTTTCACTTTTAACCGTGGTGTAGATTATAGGTTTTTTGTAGATGCCATTTATCAAGCTGAAGACATGCTGGAAGTTTTTATCATGAAAAGAGGTTAAACTCTGTCAAGACTCTGTCAACTCTGCTTTTTTGCATCTATTGACATGATTACATGATGGGGTGTTTTTCATGCTATTAGTATGTTAAGTTACGTCATAACATGATGAACAACCTTGGCATTAATGGATGAATCCCATTTAATTATGATTAAGCTTTTCTTTTTTTTTTTTTTTTGATTAAGCTTTTCTGTAATTATTGGGTTCTATTTGATAGTATTTTTTTAATTTTTTATTTATTTATGATAGTCACATAGAGAGAGAGAGAGAGAAGCAGAGACATAGGCAGAGGGAGAAGCAGGCTCCATGCACCGGGAGCCCCACGTGGGATTCGATCCCGGGTCTCCAGGATCGCGCCCTGGGCCAAAGGCAGGCGCTAAACCGCTGCTGCGCCACCCAGGGATCCCTATTTGATAGTATTTAATTTAGAGTTGGTATATATAAATACCAACTATTGTTTGTTCTTCTTGTAATATCTGTCAGGTTTTGGTATCAGGGAAATATTAACCTCATAAAATGAGTTGGGATATGTTTTCTCTTTTCTTAAATTATGGAGAAGTCCTATAGAATTGGTATTATTTTTTTCTTCAGTGTTTGGTAAAATTTGCCAGTGGAGTCATCTGGTCTTAGAGTTCTCTATATTAGACAGTTTCAAACTAAAATTTTAATTTGTTTAATAGATTTTAAAGTATTCCTTTTTATTTTATTTTCTATTTTTTCATTTTATAGTGAAATATATTTGATACATAACATTGTATAAGTTGAAGGTGTACAACATGTTAATTTAACACATTTACATATTTAATGTGATTGCCATTTTATCAATATTTGGTATCTCTATCACATTATAAAATTATCCTTTTTTAATAATTGGCATAATAAAGTTCTACTCTCTTAATAAGTGTTGAACTTAAAAACAAAACGGCTATTTTACTGGCAAAATGGGTTTCTTCAGGAATAACAGAGAATTGCAATTTGGGAGAAAACAAGATTTGGTAAAAACTATCAGCTAGGTCAACAAAAAAAAGGAGAGGAACATTATTTTGTGGAAAGAAAGAGGAAGTTGGGAAGGTTTGTTTTGAACAAAAATGCATTGCAGAAAAGGAAGAATGTAGGTGATGATACTCATTGTCTGAGCTGCTGGGATAGTCTGTTTCTTGTAGAAGGTGCAAGGTACATCTTTTCCTGTTGGAGTCTGTAATTGATTCTCTCCTGTTGAGAATTCGGTTATGGTCCTTAACAGGCATCGGGTGGTACTGGTTTGAGCTTCCCCTTCTATCCTCCCAACTCCATTTTAGTGAGGTTTCCTATTATTAATATTTACATGTTGGATGATTAAAATACAATATTGTTATCTCTATTCACTATACCATGCATTAGATTTACTACTTGTTGCCAGTTTGTACCCTAAACAACATTTGACCTATGCCACCACTCTTATCCCCTCGTTACCATAGTTTTACTCTTCTTATGATTGACTTTTTAGATTCCACCTTGAAAAGATACCATACAGTACTTGCTTTCTCTGTCTGACTTATCTCACGTAGCTTAATTCGCTCAAGGTCCATCCATGTTTTCGCAAACGGCAAGGTATCTTTCTCATAGCTATAATATTCCATATGTATATATACACACACACACACACACACACACAAACACATCTTCTTTATCCATTCATCCATTGATGGGCACTTTGGTGGTTTCCATATCTTGGATATTGTGAATAACGCTGCAATAAATCTGGCAAACAGAAATTGAAATTCTGTTTCAATTTCCTTTGGGTATATACACAGAATGGAATTGCTGGATCATATGATAGTTCTACATTTATTTTTTTGAGGAAACTCCATATTGTTTTCATAGTGGATGAACCAATATGTATTTCTACCAACAATATACAAGGGTTCCCTTCTGTCTACATCCTTGCCCTGCTGAGCAGGGAGCCTGATGCTGGGCTCTATCCCAGGACCCTGGTATCAACACCTGAGCAGAAGGCAGATGTTCAACTGCCAGTCACTCAAGCACTCCATCTTTTGTGTTTCTTTTTAAAGATTTTATTTATTTATTCATGAGAGACATAGAGAGAGAGGGGGACACAGCACAGGCACAGGCAGAGGGAGAAGCAGGCTCCATGCAGGGAGCCCAACATGGGACTCCATCCCAGGTCTCCAGGATCACACCCTGGACCGAAGGTGGCGCTAAACCACTGTGCCACCCTGGCTGCCCGATCTTCTCTGTTCTTGATGACAGTCATTCCAGCATATGTAAGGTGATATCCTAATTGTGGTTTTGATTTGCTTTTCCCTGATGAGAAGTGATGCTGAGCATCTTTTCAGGTACCCATTAGACATTTGGATGGCTTCTTTAGAAAGTGTCCATTAATTCATCTGCTCACTTTTAAATCGAATTGACAATTTTGTTATTGAGTTTTCCGAATTCTCTTATATTTTGGCATTAACTCCTCTTTAAAAAAGATTTATTTATTTATTTATTTATTTATTTATTTATTTACTTACTTACTTATTTATTTATTCATGAGAGACACACACTGAGAGACAGGCAGAGACATCGGCAGAGGGAGAAGCAGGCTCCTCACAGGGAGCCAGATGCTGGACTCCATCCCGGATCCTGGGATCACAACCTGAGTCAAAGCCAGGCGCCAAACCACTGAGCCACCCAGGCATCCTGGCATTAACTCCTTATTTGATATATGATTTATTTAATTTTTTCCTGCTCTGATATTACCTTTTCATTCTGTTCATTGTTTCCTTTCCTGTGCAGAAGCTTTTCAGTTTGATGTAGTCCCGTTTTGTTGATTGTGTTTTGCTTGTTTGTGTTTGAGATGTCATATCCAAACACATATTGCCAAGGCAAATGGCAAGAACATTTTCCCCTGTATTCTTCTAGGGCTTTCCATATATTTTTCTTCTGTTCCTTACTGGTTAAATTCTCTATGATCCAAGAAAATATATGCACTGTATAAATTCAATATTTTAACATTTCTGAGGTTTGTTCTTTTGTCAGAATATGGTCTATCTTGCGAGTATTCCATACCCATTTGAAAAAAAAATATGTATTTTTGATGTGGTGTGGAGGCCGAGAAAATTAAGGCCATTCCACTTTAAGTTCAGCGTTAGCGTTAGCGCAAGTACAGCCATCCCAGGCCCCTGTGAATAAGAGCTGAACTTTACCTTACTTCAGTTACAGGAAAAAAAACAGCTTACAGCTTAATGTCCTAGAAAGCCCCATATTAGAATGAGAACAGAGCCTAAGGCAAGGGCTGGAAGCCCTATATTAGAATGAGAACAGAGCTCAATGCCCTTGAAAACCCCATATCAGAATGTAAACAGAATTTGAGAAATTCCTCCCCCCCTTCTGGAGGTCCCCTAGACCAGCCCATAAAACTAAGCTGAAACCCACTTCGGGGTCCAAGTCCCTGCTCCTCTGTGTCGGGTATACATGGACCCAAGCTAGAGCTTGTAAATAAACCCTCATGTGTTTGCATCCATGTCAGCTCCTTGGTGGTTTCTGGGATTCACAATCTTGGGCACAACAGTGGGTGAAGTGTTCTATAAATGTACTCAAGTTGGTTAATAGTATTGCTCAGCTACCCCATAGCTTTATTGACTTTCTGTTTAATTTTTCTGTCAAATACTCAAAAATGAGTGTAGAGCCTCCAACCATAATTTTGGACTTTTCTTTCTCTTTTTCTTTCTATCAGCTTTTGTCTCTATATATTGAAACTGTCATTAAATATACACTAACTTAGAATTGTGATGTCTTTTTGGAGAAATAACCCCTTTATCATTAAGGGATATCTCCCTTAATCCCTCATAATATTCCTTGTTCTGACATCTACGTTTTCTGATATTGACATAATTATTCCAGTTTTCTTTGGATTTTGTTTACATGGTATAACTTTCTCCTCCTTTTACTTTTAATGTGGCTATGTGGTTATATGTGGCTATAAATGGGTTACTTATAAACAGATGATGGTTTGATCGCACCATTTTTATTCATTCCCATAACCTATCGTTGAATATATGTTTATACCAAGTCTATTTGATACAATTATTTAAATGATTGGATTATTTTTGCTAAATATTTTCTATTAATTATATTAGATATGTGCTCACTTTTTAATCTTTTCCTGCTTACTTTTGGGTTAGCAGTTGCCCGACGATTTACTGCATATAAATATAGTCCGTGTTCAAATTCTAATGCAAGAACTTAGATCAGTGTACTCTAAATTTCCCTCCCCACTTTTTTGTGCAACTGTTCTCATATATGAAGTGGCAAAAAAAGGCAAAAGAAAAACTTAAATTTCCTTCCTTCCTACAGCCCATTGACAAGTTCTTACAACAGCCCAAGTGATCTTCCTCTGGGAGCTCAGCTACCTCAGTCAATGCTGACACTTTGCTAAGGGCAAAGGCAAACTTAGCAAACCGCCTTTTAGTGCTGAAGATGTCTTAAGAATTCTTTCTTGGCTGTCGGCTCCAAACTCTAACATTTCCACATCAATATACTTTACTTTTTCATATCCCATAAAAACACAATGCATTACTACTATTTTTGCTTTACAGAGTCTGTTACCTTACACAACAATGATTCCCCCAAGTGACATTTGACGATGTCTGGAGATACTTTCTGGTGTCACAACTGGGCGGTAGGCTACTGATATCTATCGGGCAGAGGGCAGGAATGTTGCTAAACAGCCTACAGTGAGCAGGAAAGATTCCTACAAAAAAGGATTAAGCATATAACTGTAACAAAACCTACAAACTTACAGTTATAAAATAAATAAATCATCGGATGTAATGTATAGCATAGTGACTACAGTTAATCATTTGTTCATTAACTATAAATAGTAAACTTAGTATTATCAATAGTTAACGATGTATTATTGATGTGGTGAACAATGGCAAATGAAATGTAGCTAAAATTAAATCTCCTTATAATTTGCAGCCCATTGACAAATACTTGAGGGAGGTAGAATAAAACATTCCTCCAGGACTCCCAATCCTAAGGTTAATGCCTTCTAGAGAAAAACAACATCTCCAGCATGAGGATAGTCAGGCCTCCAGAATCCTGTAAGTCTTCTTTAACATATGAAAATCCTTTTTAAAACTTCCCTTGTCTTTATCTCCCCCAACTCCAAAGTGTCTAGTCAGTCACTCCTCCCCCTTATGATGCAGCTCTGTCTACCCAGAGGTCCTATTCCATGTGATATTCAAAAAAGGTTTTTTGAACCAAAAAGTCTCAAGAATTTTTTTTTTTTTTGGCCTTTGGTTCCTAACCTTACCAACCTCAAACCACAGCATTATTACTAATGTATTGATATTATCAATATCATCAATAGTTAACTATTAATAGTTAACAAATAAATGTATATTTGAAGAAGATATTTGCAAATGACTTATCAGAAAAAGGGCTAGTTTCCAAGATCTATAAAGAACTTATTAAACTCAACACCAAAGAAACAAACAATCCAATCATGAAATGGGCAAAAGACATGAACAGAAATCTCACAGAGGAAGACATAGACATGGCCAACATGCACATGAGAAAATGCTCTGCATCACTTGCCATCAGGGAAATACAAATCAAAACCACAATAGATACCACCTCACACCAGTGAGAATGGGGAAAATTAACAAGGCAGGAAACCACAAATGTTGGAGAGGATGTGGAGAAAGGGGAACCCTCTTACACTGTTGGTAGGAATGTGAACTGGTGCAGCCACTCTGGAAAACTGTGTGGAGGTTCCTCAAAGAGTTAAAAATAGACCTGCCCTAGACCTAGCAATTGCACTGCTGGGGATTTACCCCAAAGATGCAGATGCAATGAAATGCCGGGACACCTGCACCCCGATGTTTCTAGCAGCAATGTCCACAATAGCCAAACTGTGGAAGGAGCCTCGGTGTCCATCGAAAGATGATGGATAAAGAAGATGTGGTCTATGTGTACAATGGAATATTACTCAGCCATTAGAAACGACAAATACCCACCATTTGCTTCAACGTGGATGGAACTGGAGGGTATTATGCTGAGTGAAGTAAGTCAATCGGAGAAGGACAAACATTATATGGTCTCATTCATTTGGGGAATATAAATAATAGTGAAAGAGAATAGAAGGGAAGGGAGAAGAAATGGGTAGGAAATATCAGAAAGGGAGACAGAACATGAAGACTCCTAACTCTGGGACACGAACCAGGGGTGGTGGAAGGGGAGGAGGGCGGGGGGTGGGGGTGACTGGGTGGTGGGCACTGAGGGGGTGCACTTGAGGGGATGAGCCCTGGGTGTTATTCTGTATGTTGGCAAATTGAACACCAATAAAAAGTAAATTCATTATAAAAAAATGTATATTTGAAAGTTGCTAAGAGAATGAATCTTAAAAGTTCTCATCATAAGAAAAGAATGTATAATTAGGTATGCTGATGGATGTTAACTAGACTTACTGTGATCATTCCACAATGTATACAATATCAGATCATTATGCTATACAACTGGAGCTAATATAATGCTATGTGTCAATTATATATCGGTAAGAAAAAAAATAATCCTGTTCAAGATAACAATAGTTCTATGGTTGAGAAACTTTTTTTTTTCAATGAGAGAAGAAAGAAAACATGATTTTTCTACCTAACCTTGATTTATGCCTTTTCCAATACTTTTCACTTCTTTGTATGAACCAGGTTTCTGTGTGATATTATATTACTACCACATGAAGGCCTTCTGTTATAGAGGTTGGCAAAAATTCTGTGGACTTTAATCTTCCTGCATCTCAAAGGCAAAGGTAAGAAGGAGTGCACAGAGTGAAAGAAGAGACTGAATGGGTTTGGGTTCATTCTCTCCACCTTCTCTCTCTCTTCAGAGCACACTCTAAGCCCTCTCAAATCTATCATCTCTCAGGTGCATGACACATCTTTTCTTTTAATGAGATGGTGTTTTGTGCCTGCCTCAGGCTTTCCATAAACAATGTTGTAGGAATCAACTCCTGGATTCTTTTTTTTTTTTTAATTTTTTTTTTAATTTTTTTATTTATTTATGCTAGTCACAGAGAGATAGAGAGAGAGGCAGAAACACAGGCAGAGGGAGAAGCAGGCTCCATGCACCAGGAGCCCGACGTGGGATTCGATCCCAGGTCTCCAGGATCGCGCCCTGGGCCAAAGGCAGGCGCCAAACTGCTGCGCCACCCAGGGATCCCCAACTCCTGGATTCTTAAGAAGATCCAAGATGTCCTCAGCAATACCCAATGGGAAACTTTGAGAGAGACAAGGCTTATTACTTACAAATCTTGGAAATTACACAGCACTCCTGGGGCCTTACAGTGAAGTCATGGGTGGGGATGGGGAGGAGCAAACCAAGGTCTTGCCTTTACTGAAGCTGAGAGTAGGAGCCCAGAGGTTTGAAAATCCACTTCAGGTTGGTGAATTTAAAACATCAGAGGAGAAATTAAGGCTTAGGAAGAGCAAAAATAAAGGAGCAGGGAGTCAGTTACCTAAATCGACTAGATCTCTAAAACAAACAAAATCATCAGAGTGGGGCAGTTGGCTCCTTCCAACTGCCTTTTGGCTGGCAGCCTGTTGATTTTAACAGCCTTTGAAGTAGATGCTTCTTTGAAGTGGATGCTCCCCCAATCAGGCACCATTAGGACAATCCCATTACCAAAAAAAAGAAAACCAATAGCCAAGGTTTATACTACAGATAGTTTTAGAGAAATACTCTAATAAAAATATTTGTAATCAATTCCATTGTTGTAAATACGATTTTATAAGATACCACTTTGAAGTATTTTTCAAAATTCCAAAATTCACACTCATATGGATTACTTTTCCCCAATATTGTCGATTATTAGAACAGTAGAATTCTACTTGTGCTATCATTTATATTTTTAAATTCTGGTTCAATCCCAATTTAAAACTTTCGAGGCAAAATGTTTTAAATATATGTGCTGACATCTGATTTTTTTAAATGTCATTTAAAATAAATAATTATATTTAAAATTTCATTTGAGTCATTTGCATTTGATTTGCCGAGTAATGATAAGTATTTCTGTATAATAAATGCTCATGATAAATGATATGGAAAAAAAAAAAAGGCAAAAGAAATAATTAAATCTCCTTATTTTCTACAGTCCATTCACAAGTCCTTGAAACAGGTAAAGTGACCATCCTGTGGGAGCTAGGTAGCATAGATGTTGACACTTTGCTAAGACCTAAAGGCAATCTTAGCCTGATCCCGCAGGGTCCAGTGAATCCACTTTAAAGGGCTTCTCCGTTAAAGGAACTTCTCTTCCTTTGGAAGCTCCCTTTATCTGCTCCTACCAACACCACCCCACCTGCCCAGATAATGTTAGGAATCATCCTCCAAGCATATAGTCCACTGATATACGTGGACCTGGAGACGTGGTGGTGGAGACCACGAAGGGTCTCCTGACTGAGGATTCACTCAACAGTAGTAAATGACGTTTTCCTAACAAGAACCAGTCCCCTCAAGAGTCGGGAAAGCTGTTTCCAAACCCCTTGGAGGCTTGTGCTGTCCCTAACCCCCTCCCAACTTGAAATGGTATCATCCACACTCCTCACCAGCCCAGGGCAGCTCCTTTCTGCCCATGGGTCCTGTCCCCATGCTTTAATAAAAATACCTTTCTGCACACAACACATCTCAAGCATTCTTTTCTCGCCATCTTATCAGAACCCCACCTCTTCAAACTACATCAATAACCTACTAGGATTGGAGAGTTCTTGGAAAGAGAACCAATCACCACTGGACCTGAAGAACCTCATCTGTCTCTAGGCCAGCAGTTTCTAGCCTCCTGAATTAAGAGCTTCCATTCAAAAAGCACTTGTGGATTCTAGACTCTAGCCCTAGCACACAGGCCTCATCAAAGGACCTATTCAGCTGAACTGAAGAGTTCCCTTGAGCAATAGTGAAATCTCTGCCCTTGGAAGCAATGTTTCAGGTTTTTCAGCAAGTAAAGACAGAAAGTAACTAGTTCATACATACAGGAGTTGTTGGTGGCAAAGGATACGTGGCAGTGATATTAAATGAAAAACAGAAAAATTATCTTTGCAATGTCTGTCTGCTTCATTAATGTGGTGCCTAAACTGAGTGTCTCTCCATCAGATGGGGCCCTGAAATGTGGCTCAACAACCCAGTGGAAGCCTGTGGCTAGGGAGGTGAAAGAATTCACCTGAGGCAAAAGAAAGGAGAAGAAAGTTTATTGAATACACCACAAGGGAGCAGCAGGGGGACCTGCTCTCAGAGGAGAGGCTAACTGCAAGGAGCAGAGGGTGGGGGCAGTGTTCTAAGGGGGATGAGGAGGAGGTATGGCAATCTATGGAACTCCCCCTATTTTGGTAATGACGCCTGGTTGTAAGTAGCCCATTGGTCAGTTAGAGCCTATGGACACTTTGAGGTGGGTACCCTGATGGATCTGTTTGTATTCCATCCCTCAAGCTTGTTTGCCTAAGAACAGCCTCCAAAATAAATTCTGTCATTTGAGAGGCCATGTGACTGGATAATAGTACACAGGTCTTTGCACCAGACTGTGCTTGGTGACCATAAGGAAGGCACTTATAATTCTCAAAGTTTCTGTGCTTTCATCTGTAAATCCTAAAGGGTTTTGGTGAGAAAATATCATAGCATCTAGTGCATGCTGGAATTCAACAGTTCTTAGTTCCCATCTCCTTTGAGAAAGGTTTGGGGAGAAACTAAAATTTAGTGGGTAAATGGGTGGGATTCATTTCATATATGGCAGCACACCAACTCTCACATGCAAAATGTATTGAAGTTTTATTCTCCAACGCCAGAGAACATTTGTGCTAAGTTGAAAGAAATGATCCTAAATTCTTTGCAGCTCATTCTATTAAGAAGTGTAACATTCGGGCGCCTGGGTGGCTCAGCGATTGAGTGTCTGCCTTTGGATGAAGTCTTGATCCTAGGGTCCTGGGATCCAGTCACACTTCTGGCTCCCCTAGAGGAGCCTGCTTCTCCCTCTGCCTGTGTCTCTGCCTCTCTCTCTGTGTCTCTCATGAAAATACAATAAATAAAAATAATACAATCTTATAAAAAATACAATCTTAAAAAAGAAAAATATGCAACATTAACTCACCTCTAAAAAAAATAAAAAATACAATCTTAAAAAGAAAAAATATGCAACATTAACTCACCTCTTGAATGACATAGCTCTGTGACTTGTTTTGACTACTAGAATGTAGGGGAAGTGGTGTTGTGAGTCTAAATTTAGGCTAAAGAAGCCCTGCAGCTTCTCTCTTGCACTAGGGAGTCTTCCCATACCTTGTGGGTAAGTGTAAGCCACTCTACTGGATGATGAGCCCAAATGGAGTGGCCCAGTAGACTGGGCTGAAGCAGTTGATGCCACAGACATGTAAACACCTGAAGACAAGGGAGCTCGCCCAGGACACAGAGGGCCCTGGGGGCGTGACACAACTTTCTGTCTTACTGAATCCTGAGAAAATACTAAAACGTTATCTGAAATCGTTGCATTTTGGAGTAGGGTATTATATAGAAAAAGCTGACTGATACAATATCCTTCAAAGAAAATTCTATATCCTAGTGATCTCTTGGTGCTCCCTTGCTTAACAGGCTCTCACAAACCTACACTGCCACAGGGAGAAGATTGGATGATGAGGGAAAAGCTATAAGCCATCGCTGGCCTAGAACGATTAATCTTTGTCAGTATACAGTTGTCATCATTTGGGAGTATTTGCCATGTGCACACACTAGAGTGTATTTAAACCTTATAATTTGTACTTCCTTATAATTTCATTTCATCATATAACTATCACCTAATGGTTTTCATCGCGTTTTATAGAAAAGTACACTAAAGCTTGTATATTCTGAGTGAGTTACCCAAGGTGATACAGCTTATAAAGTCAAAAGCAGTTTACAATAACAGTAAACATTTATTTGATGACCAAGTCCACCCTCTTCTTACTTTTGCTTCACTGGACTTGGTTGATTGCTGTGAGGCATCTCTAATTACTGCAAGATGGGAGAGGCTTTGGCCTTTTTAGTACAATTAAGCAATGCATAATGATTGACTTTGTAGCAGGGCAAAAGAGTTGAAAGTCAGAACTAAAGACTTTGAAAATACACAAGTCCTTAGAAAATGTTATATATTTTAATGAGAACTAACCTACATTTTGTCTAAATAATTTCTTAGAGGGCATCCAATGAGGTAAGTTATAATGACTCTTCCATTTATCTTGACAATTTTAAGTTAAATCAAGGCAGGATTTAGTGATTTTTGAGGAAATTATGGGACAAAGTAATATTTTAAACTCCATATTTTATTTCTACCTTGAGTTAATTTGTCTTTCAGACAGAGCTAAGAAGTTAGTTTTTGTCAAAAATGGCACATCACTCTTCTGAATCTAATTCTCGAATAATTTTACCTGATGTCAAAATTATAACCTGAAGACAGAAGTGACTGGAACAGGTTCATTATGTGACTGCAGGAGGAGATGAGACACAGGCAGAGCTCATCTTCGCCTAGGTAACAACGACATGGGCTTGCCTGAACTTCTCCATCCCACGGGATTTGAGATCTGCAGCTGGACCTTGGAACTTCCCGTCCAAGATACAATTCTGATCCACATGATTAGCACCCTAACTTCCTAATCTGAGTTAAATTTTCTTTAAAGATTATACTAGCAGGCAATATTCTGGAGCCTCATCAAGAATGGTTTTGTCCATCTGTCACAGTCTTAAGTAATTTTGGCAAAGAAATAACAAAGTTTCAAGACAGCGAAAGTAAAACCAATGAATCAAGGAAGTAGAAATTAGTAGAGATTTCTTGTGCACAAGTCAAAAGACAGTTTGCACACCAGAAGTATTTTAAACCACAAGGTGCAAGGCTCAGGGATAGCTTATTATAAGGTAGCTATGTCATGAGAAAGCAGTGACTGCTTAATCTTCACAAGGATTGGCTACAATATTCAGTTTTCAGTGGTTACCTCATATCAACCATGGGAAAGAGTTCAATTTCATTTGTCCTTTCCACAGGCTGAAGCAAGAAATCATCCAATTCAAGATGACCTTGCAAAATAAGCTGAATTACTGTTGTTTGAATGATTAAAATTGTGCCTTCCAAAGGTACAAGCAAGAAATGACCGGGTTCAAGTTAGCCTTGCAAAATAAGCCAAATTAAGCTTTGTTTGTAAAAGTTTTGAGGCTGGATGCCATTTGTTTCTGATTTTAACAGTACAGACCAGATAAGTCTGGATCCAAGAAGAGCCCAGAAACATGGTATCTCCTGCACAGAAAGAAGGAGGCTGCACAGTAAATGAAGCATGCCTCAGTGAAACCTCAAATCCCGAATGATCCATAAAGGCACAGACTTGAAAGAATAAATCCACCCGTAGGGTCAAATATCTATCGTAATTATGTTAGGACCTGTATTCTGAATCCACACAGGAAACTCCCTCCCCTACAAAGACTCATGAGTGACCCTTGTCATTCTGCAGCTCTGCACTCACCAGCTGTGGGACCCTGAGTAAATTCCTTCACCTTTCTGAAACTCAATATCCTCCTTGTAGCTTGGGGGTGATATTCACGTACTACAGGTATAGTGGGAGCCCCAGGAATTTTTCATTCCGAGTACAGTATATATATATATATGTATTCCTCACAGCGCTCAGATGAGTTGCTGTTAATGCCTCCAGCCAAAGACCATCAGGAGCACACCTGAGAATGAACAAGTTGCTTTAATTGTTCATTGTCATGAGGTAGAAAATTCACCACGGAGAAAAACGGGGCTCTCAGGCTCATCTCCCCTCTTTTTTTTTTATCCTAATTAAAGTCTGTTTCATGCCCAGCATGGAGTCCAAAACGGGGCTTGATTTCACAACCCTGAGCTGAGATCAAGAGCCAGCCGTTTAATCCACTGAGCCATCTGGGTGCCCACATCTCTGCTCTTAAGACTTTACAACTACTTGGTTTGGAGTCATCCAGATTATCTAGGAAGACCTCCCTTGCTTTACGTCAACTCTTTATTTATTTTAATCACATCTACAAAATATTTCCAGAGCAATTACAGCATTAATGTGTGATTGAATAACTGAGGACTATAGCTTAGCAACACACGAAACCGACAATTTAACTACTGTAAGGTTTGGGTTTGTGTTAGGTGATTTTGAGGAGCATATAAGATAGAGGGACTCTGCTCTTAGTTGCTTGTCAGCCAGGAGGATTGCTTGGTCTTTTTGTGGCCTGGACAATATTTCTATTTTGTCTATGTTCAGACATGGTTACTGACTGGCCTTGTTTCTGTCTTTATCCATCATGGTCGTCACAGAGTGGCTTACACTGCTGTTCTATGACATTTTTATGTTCACCAGGAAAACACCAGAACCTGGCTGTGGGTAGCACACCTGGTTACTAGTACCAAGTAGCTCTCAGATGCCAGAGCTTTTCCTGTCCCAGTCTTCCTATCATGTCTGTCAATACAGGGTATGACAGAGTACTGAGCAATAGAAGGCCATCCAACAGGCACAGAGTGATTGATTCTAAGTGGAAGCCCTTAGTATCTTGTAGCTTCCATACCTCACAGAAAATCGGTTCTTCTGGAAAAAGAAGGACTAAGGACTGCCTTTGTCTTCAGCTCAATTCCTAGTCCCTCACAATTATCTGGAATACGTAGCAGGATAAAGAATATGAAAACTTCCAGGATGTCAGGGAAGGAAATCAATTTCTAAATCACAGCAGTTCCCCTCATTCTACCCTCAACATTTGACTTACATTCTTAAATATAAAAAAAAAAAAATTGAAAACTAAAAATAATACAGTGAGGCTGCTGAAGCAGTCTTTAATGCAATCAATGTCCCCAACTTGCCTTTAAATATAGGCAGGCAGCACTGAAACACAGAACACAAAGAACGCTCAGGGTAGGGAAACCATGACAGTGAAAAATGATGCAATTACTGTAGGCAGCATTAATGACCTTATGACTTCTTTTATCGTCCCAGATGCAAATACTGGAGCTTTTGAGACCATAAGAGGAATTTAACAGGAATTACATATGTAGTAAAGCAAAGGTAATCCTTGGTTACCATCAGAAGAAATTCTTTGTAGATAAATCAAAATTTGGAAAATTTTATATGCACTATGGAAGCAAAAAAAAAAAAAAAAAAAAAATACATTCGGAGGCCAGGAAAAGGGAAGGAGTTAAGGATTGCCAAGGAGGGGAATCAATTTATAGGAGAATTTTTGGCGACTGTAACCCAGAAGAGCCTGAAGAAAACCATGTAAGTGATTATGTTCTCTATACATGAGGCTACTCAGAAACTCCGCCCCTCTTGCTGCCACCAACAAGCATACACATCCAAAGGAAGATTGATTGAGTGCGCCTCCTCCTTTCCTAGGTAATTCCCCCAGGTCCACTCTCCATGCAGGCTACCTCAGAACAAGGGGATTTCCCAGTATCTTCTGGCTTCTTAGTACAAACTCTTCAACTGGCAACAGCAGTGTCACCATAAGGCATTTTTCTGATTGGCCAGAACCTGACCTGGCAGGTTTGGGTTTGGGTGTCTTTGGATTCCCCTTTCTGTTGGGTCCTCACCCTAGTTCTGCAATTCAGAACAGCAAGTGTGGAGACCACACGGAGAAGAGGATGATCCTAAACAGAGTTCTGATTCTGGGGATCCTCATCCTGACTATTATGATGAGCCCCTCTGGAGGCGAAGAGATTGTGGGTGAGTGCACACCTGAGGGATATGGGGACTAGACTAGGGAAAAGGAATTGGAAGGGGTAAAAGAGAGAATGGCATAAAATAGTGGAGACTCCTCAAAGGTGTTCTCAATATTAAGCAATTCTAAAATTTTTAATCATTCTTCCTTCAGGAAACTAGAGACCCAACCCACTGTCTTTGCTCCCTGTGATGTTGCAGAGTTCATCAAGGATATTATTCCATTTCTAATCTCAGATCTAGTGAATATAGGCTAGAGGGCTTGATGGCATTCATTCATGATTACCTTAAAGTATAGGGATGTTTCCATGTTTTGTTTCGTTACTAAAACCAAATTTGTTTTGTTACTAAAAAGTCATGAACGATTGCTCCCAAATGTCTCTGAAAACATTTTGAAACTTTCTACGTGTTTTTTCTATAGTCTCACTTGGGGTAAAAAGTTTCATGAATTATGTATACTATGTAGATATAAGGAAGTGTATCCTCTTCTTTGACTCAAATTTACACGCATTTTCATGCTGGGAACTGGCATGAGGGGAGTGGGATACAAGCCCAGCTGAATACCTTTAGACAAGTCATTCAACCACATGACCTCATATATGTCATTCAGGAATAATTAAATCAAATATGTATTTAGAAATATTTTTCCAATAATGTAAACATATCCATGTCAATGATCATACTTGTTTCTTAACTGTTTCGATTACAGGTGTGAGTTAATTTTTTAATTTAATTTAATTCTAGGATGGTTAACCTATACGTTTCTAGCGTACAGTGTAGTGATTCCACAATTCTATGCATTACTCAGTGCTCATCAAGATAAATGTACTTTTTTTCTTTTAAAGATTTTTATTTATTCATGAGAAACACAGAGAGAGAGGCAGAGACATAGGCAGAGGGAGAAGCAGGCTCCCCGTGGGGAGCCTGATGCCAGACTCAATCTCAGGACCCCAAGATTATGATCTGAGCTGAAGGCAGATGCTCAACCAATGAGCCACCACCCATGTGCCTCCAAGATAAATGTATTCTTAATCCCCTCACCTGTTTCAGCCATGCCCCCCAGTCACTTATCCTTCGGTAAACAACAGTTTCTTCCCTACAATTAAGAGTGTATTTTGTTTCTTTTGTTTCTTTGTTTTCTTTCTTAAATTCCACACATCACTGAAACTATATGATAGTTGTCTTTCTCTGAATGATTATTTCGCTTACCATTACACGCTCTAGCTCCTACCACATTGTGCAAAAGGCAAGATTTCATTCTTTTTATGACTCTAAAATATTCCATTGTACATATATATCATATCTTCTACAAAGAGTAGGTTTGTAACAATCAAAGTAGAAAAACCAAGCAGCCTTAAGAGGCAAAGTGAAATGGAGCATACTCTAATTTTCAACATCTTTGTTAGCCATGAGTGTTCCCATCCTAATTTAATTTGGTCGGGGAAGTTTGCCTCACTTTGCCAGAGAACTTCTAATTTCCTTCTTCAACATCATGCCAGAGCATCTTGGTCAGGCTCAATTTATCCAGTAAGCACAGTGCCAAGGGTCTATGATGCTTCTAGGGCACCATAAAATGTTTTAGTTTCTTTTAAAATTAGAAGAAGTGAACTTATGAGGTAGAGGAAAATGTTTTAATTTTTAATTCAACCTGGATTATATTTATCTTTATACCAATGCAGTCACAAAGTGTGATGTCTAATATTTTATGAGGAAAGGGACCCAATAGTGATGAGGCTCACGAGTCATACAACAGCCTTGAGCAGTGCTGATTAACTTCCGTATGGTTTGACTAGCTCTGTGTCTATCAACCTCCACTCACCCAAATGTCTGTGATCCTTGAGAATAGCAATTGATATTCAATACACACTTTTGAGCAAACAGTGAGATTAATTTTGGGGATTCAAAGATGAAGGAAAGCAGAAGGAATATCGCTGAGCAGAACTATGGACCCAGCTGAGGCTGAAAATACAGGAGTGAATCAGTTCCAGTCAGCCGTGTAGTGTGATGTTCATCAACAAATGGTGCCTTGGACAAGCACCAAATGGAAAGAATAATTGCATATACTCATGTTTGAAAAAGGAACCAAGGGGACCAAGGATAAAGGCTAGAGGATGCAGAGGGTTTGATGGAGGGCCTTTAAGTAATCACCAAGGCGGGGCGGGGCGGGGCGGGGGTCATGCTGGGCAAGGAAGAGAGTGAGTCGGATGAGGCATAGATAAATCTGGAAAGCAAGACATTGGGATGGAGGCGTTGGAGGTTATAGTGAAGCCAAAAAAATGTTCGATGAGACTAATTAACTGAAATGTTGCTAACCGGACAGAAACTTCCAAAAGGAATTGGAGGTACCCAGGAAGTCTGAAAAGATAGCTTTGTTACAAGGAGACACACCCCTAAAAAGGCCAAGGAACATGCAAGAAGAATGTGCTTTGGTTTGACTGGCAGATGACATATTTGCAGAGGAAGTGGGACCATAAGACTGCTGCTGTTCCCTGCAGGACTCACCACAGCATACTGCATTTGTTCCTGTACTCACTTGACTCTCCCACCACGCAATAAACCCCTTGAAGACAGAAACCATGCTGATGGGTGTTTGACCCCCTGCTCCTCATGTCTGACATCTTGCTGATGTTCAGCAAATGAGGAAGAGCATAAGGAGGAAACGATAAAAAGCTCACATATCTCTTTACAAAAATGCCCAGTTAGGCTCACCGGGTGGAGTCATACTGCTGCCATTCTACTTTGGCATCCTTGCAAAATGCACTGTCCATTTGTTTTTGTTTTTGTTTTTTTTTTTTTAATTTTTATTTATTTATGATAGTCACAGAGAGAGAGAGAGAGAGGCAGAGACACAGGCAGAGGGAGAAGCAGGCTCCATGCACTGGGGCCTCACGTGGGATTCGATCCCAGGTCTCCAGGATCGCGCCCTGGGCCAAAGGCAGGCGCCAAACTGCTGCGCCACCCAGGGATCCCCTGCACTGTCCATTTGAAGAGAAGGGCCACAGTTTACCAGGAGTCCTAAACAGATAGAAATGCAAGTCAGAATTAGGTTAGGGGTTTGCAAGGGAAAAAAAAGCACGAGGGATGGGGAGTGACAGAAATCTAAAATCTAATGAAGCTTCCATTTTGTACTTCTGATGAATCAAGTGCTCCCCTCTGAGGCTTACCATCGTTAACAAGAGAACTTGGTGGCTCCTGGGTAGCTCCATTGGTTAAGTGTCTGCCTTTGGCTCAGGTCATGATCCCAGAGTCCTGGGACAGAGCCCCAAGTGGGGCTACCTGTGGGGAGCATGTTTCTTCCCTTCCCTCTGCTGCCTCCTCTGCTTATGCTCCCTCGCTCTGTCAACAAAATAGATAAAATATTTTTAAAAAAGGAACCAGAGACCTTAGGAGTATTGTTTATTTTTTTATAAACTTTTTAACACTGTCGCTGTCCTCGTCATACTCTTTCTTATACCCTAAAATAGCTAAGAAACTCTTTTCGAAGAATACAATCCTTCGTGCTTTTTTTGACAAAATAAGAAGCAGCAGAAGAAGGCGCAGGAGAGAGGAGGAGGAAGAAGGAAGGAAGGAAGCTTTGCCTCTGCAGAAAATATTCTGCTCTGAGCCAGTCCTGGGGAGAGGAATCAATTTATGTGCTGTTAACTGATGAAGGAATTAAGCAAGAGGTAAAACTGGTGAAGCAGAGAGAAGTTAAGTGAGTTTCTGATAAAGGAAGCTATAGCCACGATACCTTGTTCATTCCTTCTTTCATTTCCTTGTAATATTTGTCTACTGAGCCTCCCGAGCGCACCAGGTGCTGGGCTACACACAGGGGAAGAGCAGCAGCAAGGCTGTCGTCATCGTGCTCTCACGGAGCATGCGCGGCAGTGCAAAAGCAGAGCCTGCTTGACTGGGCACCAGCGACACGAGAGAGGGGCAGGTGCTGGGAAACGTGCCTAAGCTGTGCCCAGGATGAAGCTCGCAATATCTGTTTGCCCGCAGTTTGTTCTGACACTCGGTTGACTAAGGCTCTTTTCTCCCTCTGTGTCCTGCTTCCTGCTCCTCACCCCTGCTCACCAGCCGACCACGTTGCCTACTACGGCGTCAACGTCTACCAGTCTTACGGTCCCTCCGGCCAGTACACCCATGAATTCGATGGCGATGAGGAGTTCTACGTGGACCTGGAGAAGAAGGAAACTGTCTGGCGGCTGCCTGTGTTTAGCACGTTCACAAGTTTTGACCCCCAGGGTGCACTGAGAAACTTGGCTATAGCAAAACAAAACTTGAACATCCTGATTGAAAGGTCCAACCAAACTGCTGCTACCAATGGTATGTGTCTACCATTCTGCCTCTCCGCCCTGAATCTGTCCCCACATCCCAGCTCTCTCTCCCTTCCTCCCTAGCACAGACACTCTTCACTGTTTTCCAAGGATCTTCCCCCAGATCTTCTCATAGTAATTACTGAACCCTCGTCCTCCCCCATCTGAAAACTGAAATATTGCCATGTAATGCAAGGATCCTTACTCCCGTACCATGTCCCTTGAATCCCTCAAGGAGACGCCCTGTGGATATGCTACCTAATAAGCACACCTGCCCAGAGAAGGGCTGGGGATAAAGTGTAGGCAGTGCATATACGGCGTTCCCAAGCAGAAGGTGGGCAAGAAGCCTTCCACCACCGCGTGGAGAACTGTTGCTGGGAGGGCTCCTCTAGGACCCAGTGCAGAGCCTCAGGCAGAGTTATTGCAATTCATGCAGTGCGGCTTCCTCACCACAGAGGTTCCTGAGGTGACTGTGTTTTCCAAGTCTCCTGTGATGCTGGGTCAGCCCAACACCCTCATCTGTCTCGTGGACAACATCTTTCCTCCTGTGATCAATGTCACGTGGTTGAAGAACAGGCACTCAGTCACAGAAGGGGTTTCTGAAACCAGCTTCCTCGCCAAAGGGGATCATTCCTTCTCAAAGATCAGTTACCTCACCTTCCTCCCTTCTGCTGAGGATATTTATGACTGCAAAGTGGAGCACTGGGGCCTGGATGAGCCACTTCTGAAACACTGGGGTATGTGTGAATTCCCCCTCCCGTGGTGCCTCCTTTTCTTTGTCAAGTCCAAAGCATCCTGCCTGTCAGCCCTGGAGTCTCGAGGCTCAAAGCATGTTTATGACACTTCAGGGTTTCTAATAACAGAGTTCACTCTCTTCCCTAAGCCTGGTGCCCTGAGACTTCATAGACCCAACAGCACCATCACCCTCCTCAACCCCCCACTCCGTCTCACACCTGTACTTGAACCAACACTGTATTCTGACTTTCACAACCTCATTTTCACAGAACCTGAAGTTCCAACCCCTATGTCAGAGCTGACAGAGACTGTGGTCTGTGCCCTGGGGTTGGCTGTGGGCCTTGTGGGCATCGTGATGGGCACCGTCTTCATTATCCAAGGCCTGCGCTCGGGTGGTACTTCCAGACATCAAGGACCTTTGTGAGCTGCACCCTAGAAAGGAAGGTAAGGATTCAGATTTGTCAGACCTGAGAGTTGGAGACAGAGTCCGGGAGGATGGAAAGTGGGAGGAGTCTGTGGACCCAAATGTGGTTGGAAGGTTATAGGAGAATTGGGAGAGGGGATGATGACAGCACAGCAGCTCCCTAAAATCCAACCATCTATGTCTGTCCTATTGCAGGTGCACTGCATGCCCACCTCCCAGAGCAGAAGAGTGGACCGGATAAGCCACCTAGCGCTATTTCCTTGCCCAGTTCATCATATTCCTACTCTCTACCAGTGCTTCTCTGTCACCTCTTCTCTGGGACTCAAGAACTATATCCTCTGAGCGCTCACCCTTTAAATTCTACCCCTTCCTTGACTGCCTGTTTTTGTTTGTTTGTTTTCTTTTCTTTCCTCAATTGTCAACTACAATGAGATCTCTGGGATATCCCAACCAGTTACCTGATCCCTCATTACTCTGATCTAGTATTCCCATGGAAATAATAATTTTCTCTTTAAGAGATCCTTTAGATCAATTTTTCCTGTCTTTCATCTCAGGGCTGATTAGGACTTTGGTCCCCCTTTTTTTTAGACCTTCCTAATCTCACTTTCCATATTATGTTTCATGCCCAGCAACACCAGAAAATGCAGGTATAGGCTGATAATATTTTGATATCTTAGGTAAGTAAGGTTAATGGTTCTCTCTTCCTGTTATTCTCATGTCTGGGTACTGCCACACTCTCCCAATTCAGACACCAAGAAAAGTCATATAAGCCCTCTGACCTTGGTATAGATTTGGTAGAGGAGAAATACAAAGCCAAGAAATAAGTTCATACTTCTTTTAACATAATTTTAGAAAGCTATGACAGATACATAAGTTAAGATAAAGAAATTTTGAATTTCATAAGTACCAAAAGACAAATTGTTTTCCAAAACTTTAAAATTTCAATTTGTGAAGAATGAATGATGATAGGAGAAGCTTTCCTCTCCCATCCTCACCCATGACAAGACAAGAATTCTTTAGGCAGGAAAATAAATGGAAGTCAAGTAAGAGAGCATTAGAATAAGACCATAAAGTAAGTACCTGAGGAGAACCAAATACTTTGTTCTTACTTAGGGACAGCAACAACAGGATGAGAAAGGGAGTAGAAATCATAGACATAGTTAAGTTTCTTAGAACACAGGTGTAGTTTGCCTCACCTCTTACATGAATCTCTTCTAGATAAGCACGTAGACTTTCCTGTGCTGCGGTGGCATATCAGGGATAGTAGAGTGAATATATCTGCAGGATGTTTCTAGGCAGATCATCTTAGGTCAAGCTCACTGAATCCCTGTGTATCCCTGTGCATCCCTGGGCACCCAAGGAAACTGCACAACACCCCAATAACTCCAGTCCCGTGCCTCCACCCCTCATCCTTCTTGTATTTGGAAAGAATGAATCTATGAGAGAGAAAGGCCCGCAGGGACAACATAGAGGATAATGTACTGGCAGCTATGGATGCTGTATTCTCTTCTAGATTCATTGTCTTCTAGTGGAAACTCTTGCAGAGGAAATGGATCAACAGATGGAATTCTCTGGTGTTCTTGAGTTGTCTAAAGCTTCACTCGGAAAGTGTATGTGACTTGACTCGGAGTCATTTTCCCTTTGAAATTATTTTAGGCACATACTGGCCTTAGTCTTTTCCCTCTGCAAGTAGTGTTTCCATACATGGTGTCTAAGGCAATATTATGGAACAGCTATGAAATGTATGAGGCTGTCCCTGGCCACACCACCTGTATCAGTGAATTTAAAGCATCACTGGAAGAAAAAAAGACAATTTTAACACAAGTGTTGATATAGTAGAGTTTGATGAAAAGAAACTTAAATCCAAATTCAGGATTCAGCCCTTTATAGCTAATATTTTAAACATTGTAACACTGCGCATATGTATTCTGAGACTCATCTTTCTCATCCATTCTCTGGAAGTAATAATACTTTCCTTGCAGTTATTGACAGAATTTGAATAATCTTGATTACACATAATATGGAAATACATGAAAAAACATTGCTATTTGTATCTGTATTATTAAAAAGAATTGATTATATCGTATTAAAAGCACTTCTCTTTTCCTGAGTCCATTAATGATTTAGAAGATTCAAAAATGGAGCTGTGAATGAATTTCTTTTCATAAGTTAAAGAGAGGATTTTGCTTTCCCCAGCAACTCAGAGACTCTGAGATTGGCTTAGGCTAAGAGAATAGATAGGGTATAGCAGTCAGTGACATGTCACTAGTGGAAGATTGCTAAGAGAATTCTTAGAACAGTAAGTCATAAGAAATTGACTTGAGGTTTTTAAGACCAAAGATATGCTATATTATAACAGACCTTATGCATATTTACTTTGGGGATAATTCAAGGATCAAGAGTTACCTGCGAGGTAGAAGTAAGAGAATAATTAACAATGGAGACTAGGAACTAGTAAATTTAGGGAATCTGACCCAGAAGTTATCAAGAAAATGTAGGTAACAGAACACAGAGGAGGTCAGGCCAGTGCAACTACTCTGCATTGTATTATAATGGTAGGTACGTGCCATTACACATTTGTTCAAACCCACACAATGTACACCAAGAGTGAACCCTAATGGAAACTATGGACTTTGGTGATAATAATCTATCAAAATAGTGTCATCAATTGTAATAAATGTACCACTCTGGTAAGGGATGCTGATAGTAGGGGAGGCTGTGCCTGGTGGGGACATGGATAGATGGGAAATCTCTGTACCTTCCCCTCAATTTTGCTGAGAACCTTAAATTGCTTTAAGTAAACTGTATTGGGATCCCTGGGTGGCGCAGCGGTTTAGCACCTCCCTTTGGCCCAGGGCACGATCCTGGAGACTCGGGATCGAATCCCACGTCGGGCTCCCCGTGCATGGAGCCTGCTTCTCCCTCTGCCTGTGTCTCTGCCATTCTCTCTCTCTCTGTGTGACTATCATAAATAAATAAAAATTTTAAAAAAATAAAATAAAATAAACTGTATTAAAAGAATGTCAGCAATTATGATGTCAAAGGTATAAAATACAAATTTTAGTATAAAAAATGTAATCATCTGAAAATGCACTAATGTATTCAGGGAGAGTTTTTGGCAATAGGCTGTCAAATAAATGTTATATAAATCTCAAGGAAGGGATCCCTGGGTGGCGCAGCGGTTTGGCGCCTGCCTTTGGCCTAGGGCGTCATCCTGGAGCCCCGGGATCGAATCCCACATCGGGCTCCCGGTGCATGGAGCCTGCTTCTCCCTCTGCCTATGTCTCTGCCTTTCTCTCTCTCTCTCTCTCTCTCTGTGACTATCATAAATAAAGAAAACTTAAAAAAAAAATAAATCTCAAGGAATCGTGAGATGGGAACTCAGGAATTTGGGAAGAGGTGTATGTGTGTGTGTGTGTGTGTGTGTGTGTGTGTGCGCATTATTGTACTATAAGGTGTATACTGAATCCCATTTTAACCAGTGCCCTAGGAATACACAAATACTGACTTACTCAGACTCCTTCTCAATGAAATAAGGAGGAAAAAAAATTTAATGGAAGATGCATTTTATTAAGGGGCTTCATTTGTAAAACTTCACATAATTTTAAAATAGAATTTAAATTCTAACACCAAGCGCAATCATTTCGATATTAGCTAAAAGTTAAAAGGGAGATCATCACATGACTTTACCTTAAACAAAGATATCAATCCTCATGATACTAAATTATGTGATTTAAAAAATTATTTGAGTTATTTTTCTTATTTCTGATTGTGTGCATGAATTGTGACTATTAATATTTAATATCATACTATTTAAAAATACATAATTAGAAAATCCTTTTATTCAGCAAATCATTTGCAGGGAAAATAAAGAACAGATAAACTTCATATTAAAAAAATTAAGATACATATCAACCAAATGATAAGTTTTGTTTGGATGCATATTCAAATAAAAGAACTGTTAAAAAATTCTTGTGAAACAATCACAGAAATTGAACTCTGACACTATTAAGAAATTTTTAATCTACTTTTGGGTGTGATAATGGCAGTGTTAATGTTTCCTAGAAGTCATTAAATTTTAGATTTCATAATAGCATATTCATCGATAAAATGATATGACTTATAAGAATATCATCAAACTAATCCAGTATATGTGTAAAATTAAGTGGGTAGGTTTACAAAATTATCCATGAATTAATAATGATTAAAGGTGGACTGTTGATACTTGGCACTATTCTCTCTACCACTACATATTGTTGAAATTTCTCATGATATAAAGGGTTTCTTTTAAGTATCCCAGGAAAGACAAAGAAGAAAACTAGGTTTAAAAGCATTCGTTTGAAGTTAACATTCGTTTTTAAGATTTTCCTCATTTTTTATCCCAGGTAGGAAGCCATGAGTATCCAAAGCTTGCTCCACACCATGGACCTCTCAGAAATGTAACCCTAAAGAATACATATGTCACAAGGATAATATCGAAGGAAAGCAAAAAATACTCTCTTTATCTTGACTGGACTAAGCCCCAAACATTGCTAATATATACACTAATTTAATTAATAATGCGAAAATAAAAATGGTTATGGAATACCAGTGTTGTGACACATACCATACTACATTCTGAGTGTATTAAATTGATATGAAAACAGATATGTTCATTGTCTTCACAGACTTTACATTCTAGTAGGAAGAAATATGCATATACAAAATAGTTCCACAAATATATAATAACAAACTCTGAAGAATTGATAAAGGAAATGAACAAGGTAACACATAACCATTGCACAGGAATTAAGCATTTGGTGGAGATTAGAGGTGGCTTGAACAAATATATGAGATGAAATAGATATTGGATAGTATGTAAAGCAAACAAATAAATAAATAAATAATCCTGTAAAAGTAGAAATAATGGACTTGAGCTATACCTTAGACCAAATGGACCTCATGGACATTTTAATGACCTGAATAGACATTTTTCCAAGAAAAGCATTCAAATGGCCAACAGCTAACACGAAAACATACTCAACATCATTAATCATTAAGGAAATGCAAATGTAAACCACAATGAGACATCACCTCACACCTGTTAGAATGGCTATCACCAAGAAAGTAAGAAATAACAAGTGTTGGCAAGCATAGGGAAAAAAGGGAACCCTTACACACTGTTTTTCAGAAAGTAAATTGGCTCAACCAAATAATATGGAGGCTCCTCAAAAAACTGAGATATCCGCACCTTCATACCCACTGTAACTTTACATACCATAGCCAAGACATGGAAACATTTTAAGTCCCCACTGATGATGAAGGGATAAAGCAAATGTTACACCAACACACACCACAAAATGGAATACCAGTCAGTCATAAAAAAGAATGAAATCTTGCCATTTGTGAGGATACAAATAGACCTTAAAGGTTCTATGCTAAATGAAATAAGTCAGACAGAGAAAGACAAATACCATACATTTTCACTTGTATGTGGAACCTAAAAAACAAAACAAATGAGAAAACAAAACCAGACTCCTAAATACAGAAAACACACTGATGGTTGCCAGAAGAGAGGGGGGTTGGGGGTTGGGCAAAATCGATGAAAGTATCAAGAAGCATAAACTTCAGTTTTATTTTATTTTTTTAAGATTTTATTTATTTATTCATAGAGACACACACAGAGACAGAGAGGCAGAGACACAGGCAGAGGGAGAAGCAGGGTCCATGCAGGGAGTCTGACATGGGACTTGATCCGTGGTCTCCAAGATCACACCTCAGGGTGCAGGCAGCGCTAAACCGCTGCGACACGGGGGCTGCCCAAACTTCAGTTTTAAAATAAATAAACCATGGGGATGTAATGTTAATGTATAGCACAGGGAATAGACAGTACTACTGTATTAACTTTGGTGACAAATGGTAACTAGACTTATTACAGAGATCATTTCATAATGCATATGAATGTTGTACACCTGAAACTCCTATAATATTGTGTGTCAATTATACTTCGATTAATTTTGTGTGGTGACAGAAGTTAAGTAGGCTTATTGTAGTAATCATTTCACAAGATATACAAATATCAAACCATGTGAACACCTGAAAATAATATAGCGCTATATGTCAATTATACCTCAATAAAAAAGAAATAACTGTTTCACTTTGAATGAATGAGGTCTTGGCAACAATTTCTTGGGTATAAAATCATAGCCAAAGCAAAAAAAAGAAAAGAAAAGAAAAGACAAAACCAAAAAAAACCAAATAAACAAAAATAAATATAACTACATCAAATTCAAAACTTATGTACAGCCAAACGATTAGCCAAATGCAAAGGCAACCTGTGGAATAAGAAAAAAACATATTTTGTAAACCATCTATCTCAGAAGTGGTTAATATAAAGTTACTCATATAAATCAAGAGTGAAGAAAACAAACTGATTTAAAAAGGGACAGAGGAGGACTTCAGGGAAGAGAGCAGATAAAATCCACATCAGTGTAAATACCCCAGAAAACCACCTGAAGACTGGCAGAACAGACTCTCCACAGCTAAATGGAAGGAAGAGGTCACAACCAAGAAGGAAAGGAGGGCAGAGATGGGTCAGGAGTTAAAGGACCTATACAACTATCCACAAGAGAGGGCTGCTGTGGCCTCAGAGAGGGGTAAGGAGGAGGCCTTCACACCAGGCAGGTGGAACCCACACAGGAAAGACAAACCCCTATAACATTTGACTTTGAAAACTAGAACAACACAATTTTGCCAGTTCTCACAATCAATAGGGCCTAACATCTGGGTCTTTAAAAATCATCAGGCTTGACTCCTGGGGAGCCAGAGGGCAATAGGAAATTGAGTCCCTGCCCTTAAAGAGATAACGCAACAAACAATCCCATGGAGATACAGCATGCAAGCAGCAGTTTGAAAACCACCAGGGGTGGGGGGGTTGGGTGGTGGTAGTGTACACTGGAGGGAGTTTTGTTTACTAATCTCAGAGCATCTGTTGGAGAGGCAGGGATCTTTGGGAGGCTTCTTTAAGAACAAAAGAGCTAGTGGGTGCCATTTGCATCCCTTATCCCCACCCTAGACCCACAGACACTTGCAGGAACCAGGGCAGCAACAATGTGTTCTACCTAACTTGCTGACAGTGCACCCCACTCCCCACATTCTCCTACAAACATACGCACTTCAACCGGATCTCAGCTCCAGGAGCTGTCCCACATCAGACCTATACAAACCTTGATAACACCTCATGCCCTGCCGGACTTCTCCTGTGGATCTGCCTCTACAATACCTCTGGCCAGAGCCCATCCAAAGCTGTGCCACAGGCCTGGCAGGGTGCGGCAGCCCTGAAAGGAGCCAGCACAACTCCAAAGTGGCTCCTGCCTGGGGAAGAGGGGAAGGGAAAATCACTACATACATGAGTCCAACTACAGCCCCAGCAACCAGCTGAGGGCAGACATCTGGTCTGACTGCAGGCCCCACCCAAGAGTGAAAGCTTCTCAAAAGACAACACAGAGAAAGCAACCAGCAGTTCAGTGTTACCCTACTCTGGCAAACACCTGGTCTGATTCAATTCAGGCCCAGTGCAGTCCCAGACTGCCTCATTAACACAGGACAAAACCCTGCCTCCATCAGGGAAAGAGAGCCACTGCAGACAACTGAACTGAAGTCAAATGTGGCTCAGCAACAACAGTAGGGGACATGCAACGTATAGGAGACAACCCTGAAGCACCAGGTTCTGGTGATCAGGGGACATTGGACTGCAGGGTACCACAGGACCTCTCCTTCATAAAGCCACTAATTTCAAGAGCAGGAGATGTAGCTGACATTCCAAACACACAGAAAGAGACCGAGGGAGTTGGACATAATGAGGAAACAAAGGAATGTGTCTCAAATGAAAAGAATAGGACAGGGACCCTGCGGTGGCTCAGTGGTTGAGCATCTGCCTTTGGCTCAGGGCGTGATCACGCAGGCCTGGGGCCGAGTTCCATATTGGGCTCCCCACAAGAACCTGCTTCTCCCTCTGCCTATGCCTCTGCCTCTCTCTCTCTCTCTCTCTCTCTCTCTCTCTCTCTCTCTCTGTCTCTCATGAATAAATAAATAAAATCTTTTCAAAAAATTAAAAGAACAGGACTAAATCATAGGAAAAGAATTCAACCAAAAGGGGAAAATTAATATGCCTAATAGACAATTTAAAGTAATGGTCATAAAGATATTCAACGCACTCGAGAAAAGGGTGGAGGACCTCAGTGAGATCCTTAATGAAAAGATAGACTTGAGGAAGGTGGCAGAGGAGGGGGACCCTGAGCTCTCCCTGTCCCATGTTTGTCACCAATTATCATCCACACCCGTCAGTAAGCCAGAGAGTGATCTGAAGACTGGTAGAGCAAACTCCACAACTATAAATAGAGAAGTTTCATCTGAAAGTTAACCCTTCAGCTCAGAATTGTCGAAGGAGGCTACCTACAAGAAGGAGGGGACTACACACAAGGAGAGGGCTGAGAAAGAGGCCCTCACACCAGGAAGCTCCACAAGGAAGATTAATCCTCATAAAAGCTGGCCTTAATAACCAGATGGGCTGAATTCTGTGAGTTTTTAAAACCAGTGAGACCTGGGGCCTGGACTTTAAAAGTCAGCTGACCCAGCACTGGGTGAGCTGGAGGGGTGAGTGATAGCAGGATCACTGCCTTTAACAAGACAACAACCATTTTCACAATATTCAGTCTTTCAATCCATGAGCATGGAACATTTTTCCATCCCTTGGTGTCTTCCCCAGTTTCGTTCACAAGTGTTCTGTGGTTTTTACAGTACAGATGCTTTACCTCATTGGTTAAGTTTTTTCCTAGGTATCTTTCGGTTTCTCGTGCAATATTGTGAACATGTCTCTGCTACCCAGAGCAATCTACACATTCAATACAATTCTTACCAAAATACCATGGACTTTCTTCAGAGAATTGGAACAAATAATCCTGAGATTTGTATAGAACCAGAAAAGACCCCAAGTAGCCAAAGGAATGTTGAAGAAGAAAACCAAAGCTGACGGTATACTACTATATTACAAAGCTGTAATCATCAATACAGCATGGTACTGGCACAAAAACAGACATATAGATCAATGGAACAGAATAAAGAATCTAGAAATGGACCCTCAACTCGATGGTCAACTCGCCTGCAACAAAGCAGGAAAGGCTATCCACTGGAATAAAGACAGTCTCTTAATAAATGGTGTTGGGAATTGGACAGCCACGTGCCAAAGAATGAAACCAGACTGTTCTCTTATACTATACACAAAAATAAACTCAAAATAGATGAAAGACCTAAATGTGAGACAGGATCCATCAAAATCCTAGTGTTCTCCTTTTGACCTTGGCCACAACAACTTTATGCAAGACATGTCCCTTAAAGGCAAGGGAAACAAAAGCACTAATGGACTTTTAGGACTTCATCAAGATAAAAAGCTCCTGCACAGCAAAGGAAAGAGTCAACAAAACTAAAAGACAACCTACAGAATGGGAGAGGATATTTGTACATGACGTATCAGATAAAGGGCTAGTATCCAAGATCTGTAAAGAACATATGCAACTTTACATCCAAGAAACAAACAATCCAGTTTTGAAATGGGCAGAAGACAGGAACAGACATTTCTCCAAAGAAGACCTGCACACGGCCAACACATTAAAAAGTGTTCCACCTCACTTGCCATCAGGGAATACAAATCCATACCTCTTTATACCAGTGAGAATGGCTAAAAGTAAAAAGACAGAAAACAACAAATATTGGGGAGGATGTGGAGATAGGGGCACCCTCTTACACTGCTGGTGGGAATGCAAGCTGGTGCAGCAACTCCGGGAAACAGTGTGGAGGTCTCTCAAGAAATTAAGAATAGAGCTACCCTAGGACCTAGCAATTATACTACTGGGTATTTCCCCCAAAGATACAGAGATAGGGAATCCATGGGACACCTGCACCCCAGGGTTCATAGCAGCAATGTCCACAATAGCCAAACTGTGGAAGGAGGTATGACGTCCATCGACAGATGAATGCATAGAGAAGATGTGGCCTATAGATACAATGGAATATTACTCAGCCCTCAGAAAAGACGAATACCCACCATTTACATCAACATGGATGGAACTGGAGGCCATGATGCTGAGTGAAATAAGTCAATTGGAGAAAGACAACTATCATATGGTTTTACTCATATGTGGAATATAAGAAATAGTGAAAGGGACCACGAGGGAAAGGAGGGAAACTGGGTGGGGGAAAATAAGAGAGGGAGACAAACCATGAGAGACTCCTGACCCTGGGAAACAAAGGGTTCTGAAGGGGAGGTGGGAGGGAGGATGGGGTAACTGGCTGATGGGCATTAAGGAGGACACACGATGGGATGAGCACTGGGAGTTCCACTATATGTTGGCAAATTGGCTTTAAATTTAAAACATGAAGCCAAAAATATATTTAATACAAATACTCAAATTTTGACCTTCTCAAAAGAAAGACAGCAGCCTGCACAGAGGCAACATAAAAAGGGCAGTTGACACAGGATGGGGGCAAACAGGGGACAGACCTGTTCAGAGTGACTTTAGAGAATGTTAGGGGACTTCTCTGAAAGAGGAGCTGGCAGTCACCAGTTTCTCACCCATCCTGCCAGCATAAACACAGAGCCACCTGCAGCAGGTGGCACTGCGCAGACATTTGCTATCTAACCTACTAGCAGTGTGCCAGGCCCACGGGTTCCGAGGACTTGCCACTCCAAGCCCAATAGCCTCAGCCCTAAGCTCAGGGCAAATTTTCTTAAAGCCTCGCTGTACCCTTCCAAGCTGCAGGGTGCACAGCCTTGGCAGAGTGCACGCTGCCGCCACACACTGTGGCCAGCCACTCCACAGCACCCAGGCACCGAGCAGCACCCAGCCACCACTGAGTGCTGTGCATAGCTCCCACCTTGCACTGAGACCAGCTTCATGCCCCCAACCATCATCCTGTGATAGGCCCTGCGGAACCCAGCCATACCCAGCCTCAGTCCAATGGCTACCCCAGCACGTACCCCCGACCACGGCAGTGCTTCAGTGGATCTGGCTTAAGACTCGTGTCCCACTAAAAATTTTCCTAACACCTCCATCCTGTGCCCAAATTTCCTAGCAGACACAGCCCGCAGAGCTGGGCACTTGGGTTCCACTAGCAGCGCAAAGAGCAAACACAGCGCGATACCCAGAGAGCCAGTGCAGACAATGCACTGAAAGGAAAAGTGACTCAGGCACAACACACAAGGACACTGTCCTGAAGTGTTAGGTTCCCATAAACTGGAGACACTATACTGTAGGCCACTGCGAGACCTCTCCTTCATAAAGTCACTACTTTCCAGAACAGAAGACAGAGCTGACTTTCTTAACACAGAAACAGACATAGAGAGGCAGATTAAATGAGGAGACAAAGAAATTTATCCAAAATGAAAGGACAGAGGAGCTAAGATTGCAGCACTTTAGGGGACCCTAGACTTGTCTCATCCCTCGAACACAACTAGTTGATTATCAAATCGATCCAAATACCCCAGAAATCAAAAAAAAAAAAAATTAAAAAAAACAAAAACAAAAACAATACCTCAGAAATCAACCTGAAGACTGACAGAACCATTTTCACAACTACAGGAATAGAAGAAGGCACACTGAGGACTGTAGGAAGTACAGAGCAGTGGTTTGGGGGAGAAACAGATCAAGGGGCTGCAGAGAGGAGGAAGTCATGGTCACAGAGAAAGGCAAGAGAGAGAGCAGCACATCGGGGAATGTGCAAGGAGAACACTTCCCCCAAGCCACTGGCTGGGAAAATGAGGGGGGCTGGGCAGAATTTCAGGAGTTCTTGCAACCAAAAGACTTAAGGACTGGAGTTTTAAAGGTCAGGGGGTGATCTGAAGAATGCTTGGGAGATATGAGGGGTGGAGAGAGGAGAGATTATTCCCTCTTCTTAGGTCTGGTCCCTGACAGGCAGAGTTCAGGGAGATGCCTCTCTGGGGACAAAGGAGCTGGCCAGTGACATCACCCTCCTCCACCCCTCAGCATAAACACAGAGCAGCCTGTGGAAGGTAGCTTAGCCCCGAACTATCTTCCTAACCTGCTTACACCAAGTGCCACACCTCTGCACTCCAGCACAATGGCCAATCTCCATCAAGCTCAGCATGCCCCTTCCCCAGAAGACCAGCAGAAACTCTAGTCCACACCATGTCTTCCAATAGAAGCTTCCCCAAGGCTTCAGTTCTAATGGAAGTAGTATCAAGTCTCATTTAACAAGCAGACCAGAGCATGCCTACTTAAAATTTGCCAGTTCTGGTCAAGAACCAAACACCACACACTGCAGGAAAGGAGGGCTTCTGCAGAGAACTATCCTGAAGAATGGAGCAGCCAAAACACAACAGCTGAGCGCATGCAGCACACACAAGACACATTCCCTGAAAACCCAGTCACTGGACACTATACGACCTCTTCTTCATGACGCATTACTCTCAGGAGCAGGAAATTTAGCAGGCTTTTCTTTTTTTTTTTTTTTTTACTTATTCATGAGAGACAGAGAGAAGCAGAGACACAGGCAGAGGGAGAAGCAGGTTCCCTACAGGGAGCCTGATGTAGGACTCACTCTCTGGACCCGGGATCACACCCTGAGCCAAAGGCAGATGCTCAACTGCTGAGCCACCCAGGTATCCCTTACCAGGCTTTTCTAACACAGAGAAGAAGGTAGAGACATAGACAAAATGCTAAGATGGAGGAATTCTTCCCAAGTGAAAGAATAAGAGATCCAAGTGAAACAAAACAGATATAAGTAACATGCCTGATGGAGAATTTAAAACAACAACCATAAGGATACTCACTGGGCTTGAGAAAAGTATGAAAGACTTCACACAGGCCCTTACTACAGAAATAAAAGAGTTAAAAAAGCATCAGTCAGAAATGAAAAATGCAATAACCGAGATTGGAAACAGACTGGATACCATGAATACAAGGCTGGAAGAAGCAGAGGAATGAATAACTGATATAGAACACAAAATAATGGGAAATAACGAAGCTGGACAAAAGAGAGAAAGAATTAGGGAACACAACAACAGACTTAGGGAACTCAGTGACTTCATGAAATGTAATAACATTTGTATCATAGGCATCCCAGAAGAAGAAGAGAGAGAAGAGAGTGCAGAAAATTTATGTGAGGAAATAATAGCTGAAAATTTCTCTAATCCTGGGAAGGAAGCAGACATCCAGATCCACGAGGCACAGTGAACTCCCACCAAAATCAACAAAAGCAGGTTAACACCAAGACATATTGTAATTAAATTTGCAAAATACAAAACTAAAGAAAAACTTCTAAAAGCAGCAAAAGTCCTTAACTTACAACGGAAGACCCATAAGGTTAGATACAAATTTCTCAACAGAAATAGAGCAAGCCAGGAGGGCATGGCATAATATATCAACACGCTGAATGGGAACAATCTGATGCCAAGAGTACTCTATCTAGCGGGGCTATCATTCAGAATAGAAGAAGAGACAAAGCGTTTCCCAAACAAATATTAATGGAGTCATGAGCACCAAACCACCCCAGGAAGAAATATTAAAGGGGAATCTTTGAGTGGAAAGGAAAGAACAAAAGTGACAAAGACAACAAAGGAACAGAGAAAACCTGCAGAAATAATGACAAAACAAGTAATAAAATGGCACTAAATACAATCTATCACTAATTACTCTGAATGTAAATGGAATAAATGCTCCAGTTAAAGACACAGGGTGTCAGAATGGATAAAAAACAAAAACAAAAACAAAACCCCACTCTTCTATGTGCTGGCTACAAGATATTCATTTTATACCTAAACACAACTGTAGATTAAAAATGAGGGGATTGGGGATCCCTGGGTGGCTCAGAGGTATAGCGCCTGCCTTTGACCCCGGGCGCGATCCTGGAGTAACAGGATCGACTCCCGCGTCGGCCTCCTGGCATGGAGCCTGCTTCTCCCTCTGCCTGTGTCTCTGCCTCTCTCTCTCTCTCTCTCTGTGTGTGTGTGTGTATCATAAATAAATAACTAAATCTTTAAAAAAAAAATGAGGGGATGGAGAAACATTTAGAAACATTTATCACACAAATGCTTGTCAAAAGAAAGCCAGAATAGCAATACTTATATTGGACAAATGAGACTTTAAAACAAAGCCTGTAACAAGACATGAAGAATATATTATGATATTATATATCATAATAAAGTAGATACTCCAATAAAAAGACATAACAATTGGAAATATTTATGCAGCCAATATGGGAGCACCTAGATAGATAAAATAATGAATAACAAAGGAATTCATTGGTAATAATACAATAATAGTAGGGGACTAAAACACTTCAGTTACATCACTGGACAGATCATCTAAGCAGAAAATCAACAAGGGGGGGGTGCTTGGGTGGCTCAGTTTCTTAATGGCTGCCTTAGGCTCTGATAGTGATCCCAGGGTCCTGGAATCGAGCCCTTATCGGGCTCCATGCTCAGCGCTAAGCAAGGAGACTGCTTCTCCCTTTCTCTCCACTGGCTGTTCCACCTACTTGTGCTTTCTCTCTCTCTCTCTCTCTCTTTCTCTCTCTCTCTCTCCGTCTCTCTCTCTCTCTATCTCTATCTCTCTTTGTCAAACAAATAAAATCCTTTTTTAGAAAAAAGAAGAAAAGAAAATCAACAAGGAAACAATGACTTTGAATGACACACTGGACCAGATGAACTTTTTTTTTAAGTTTTTATTTATTTATTCACGAGAGACACACAGAGAGGCAGAGATACAGGCAGACGGAGAAGCAGGCTCCATGCAGGGAACCTGAAGTGGGACTCCATCCCGAGACTCCAGGATCATGGCCTGGGCCGAAGGCAGGTGCTGAACTGCTGAGCCACCCAGAAATCCCTGGACCAGATGAATTTAACAGATATATCTGGAACATCCATCTTAAAGTAGCAGAATGCACATTCTTTTCAAGGACAGTCTCCAGAACAGTCACACACTAGGTCACAGATCAGGCCTCAATAAGACAAAAAGACTGAGATCATACTGTACATATTGTCTGACCACAATGTTATGAAACTTAAAGGCAATCCCAAGAAAGAAATTCATAGAGGTTAAACAAAATGCTACTAAGCAATGAATGGGTAAATCAGCAAATCAAAGAAGAAATAAAAAATACTTGGAAATAAATAAAAATGAAAGCACACTGGTCTCAACCTTTGGGATAGGGCAAAAGTGGACCTAAGAGGGAAGTATATAGCAATACAGGCTTACCTTAAGAAACAAGAAAAGTCTCAAATAAACAACCTAATCGAACACTGAAAGGAGCCTACAGCTACAGGAAAAAGAACAACACACAAAGCCTAAAGCAGAAGTAAGGAAATAATAAAGATTTGAGCAGAAATAAGTGATACAGAAACTAAAACAAACAAACAATAGAGCAGATCAATGAAACCAGGAGCTGGGTCTTTGAAAAACTTCATCAAATTGATAAATCCCTAACCAGACTTATCAATAAAGAAAAGAGAAGGGATCCAAATAAATAAAATCAACATTGAAAGAGGAAAGATCACAACCAATACCACAGAAATACAAACAATTTTAAGAGGTTATTATGAAAAAATATATGCCAACAAATTGAAAACCTGGAAGAAATGGAAGCATTCCTAGAAACATAGAAACTACCAAAACTGAAATGGGAAGAAATAGAAAACTTCAAAAGACCAATAACCAGCAGAGATACTGAATCAATAATAAAAAAAACTCTCCCAACAAACAAAATGACTGGGCCAGATGGCTTCCCAGGAGAATCCTACCAGACATTTAGAGAAGAGTTAATATCCACTCTTCTCACATTTTTCCAAAAAAGAAATGGGAGGAAGACTTCAAATTCATTCTGTGAGGCCGACATTACCTTGATTCTGAAACCAGATAAAGACTCCAGTAAGAGAGAGAACTATAGTCTAATATTCCTGATAAACCTGGATGAAAATTTTTCAGTAAAAAAATTCAATAAAACACTAGCACACCAAATCCAACAGTATATTCACCATGCTAGAGTGAGATCTATTTCTGGGCTGCAAGGCTGGTTCAATATTCACAAATCAATCATCATGATACACTACATTAATAAAAGCGAAGGGATGCCTGGGGGGCTCAGCAGTTGAGCGGCTGCCTTTACCGCAGGGTGTGATCCCGGTCCAGGATCGAGTCCCACATTGGGCTCCCTGTAAGGAGCCTGCTTCTCCTTCTGCCTATGTCTCTGTCTCTCTCTGTGTGTGTGTCTCTCATGAATAAATAGGTAGAATCTTTAAAAAAAAAAAAAACTAAAAGAGAATATAAGAAATATATGACCTTCTCGAAAGATACAGAGAAAGCATTTAATAAGTATGACATCCACACATGATAAAAAAAAAAAAAACCCTCAGCACAGTCAGGTCAGTGAGAACATACCTCAACATAATAAAGGCCATAGACAAAAACACCACGTTTAATATAATCTTCAATGATGTTTCTTGTCAGAAACAAGACAAGGATGTCCGCTCTCACCACTGTTGTTCAACATAGTACTAGAAGTCCTAACCTCAGCAATCAGACAACAAAAAGAAATAAAGGCATCCAATTCACCTAGGGAGAAATCAAACTTTTACTATTTGCAGATGGCATGATATTCTATCTAGAAAACACAAAGGACTCCAGCAAAAATAAGAAGTTTCTGCACAGCAAAGGAAACAATCCACAAAACTAAAAGGCAGCCTATGCAGTGGGAGAAGATATTTGCAAATGACATATCTGATAAGGAATTAGTATCCAAAATCCATAAAGAACTTACAAACTGAACACTCAGAACACAAATAACCCAGTTCAAAAAAGAGAAGTCATGCATAGACGTTTTTCCAAAGAAGACATCCAGTTGGTGAACAGACACATGACAAAATGCTCAATACCACTTGCCATCAGGGAAATATAAGTCAAAACCGCAATGAGATACCACCTCACAAGAGTCAAATCGGCTGCAATTAACAACATAAACAAAAAATATTGGCACACTTGGGGAGAAGGGGGAACTCTCTTACATTGTTGGTGGGAGTGCACACTGGTGTTGCTGCTCTGGAAAGCAGTATGGATGTTTCTCAAAAGGTTAAAAGCAGAACTACACTAGGATCTAGCAATTGCACTACTAGGTATTTACCAAGGAATACAAAATACTGATTTGAAGAGATATGTGCAGACAATAAAGAGTGATGCAAAAAGAAACAAAGAGATCCCAATAGATAATGGCAAAGGTGTAGTTAGTAGAGAGACAGGCAGAGACGCAATGAAAGAGTGAGAGACACAACAGAGACAGAGAGGCAAAGACAGACACAAAAAGATGTCCAGAAACCCTGTGTTGATTACACCATTATTCACAACAGTCAAGATATAGAAGCAGCCCTAGTGTCCATTGATATGTGAATAGATAAAGAAGCTGTGGCATACACATCTTACATGCAATACTATGCATAATATTAAATTTTAATATTACAATGCAATATTACTCTACCATAAGAATATTCAATCTTAGCATCTGCAACAACACGGATGAATTTGGAAGATATTATATTAAGTGAAATAAGTCAGACAACGAAAGACAAATGCCATATGATTTCACTTATGTGTGGAATCTAAAGAACAAAACATAGAGCAAACACACAGAAAAACAGAAACAGACTCATAAATACAGAGAACAAACTCATGGTTGTCACAGGGCAGATGGATGGAGGATAGGCAAAATAAGCCAAGAGGATTAAGACGTACACACTTCCAGTTATAAAAGAAATACGTCAAGTATTATATTAAAGGGACAAGGAGAGACACATAGAAAAATAGGGGCACACATGGAAATATAATGAAAAAAAGAGAGAGATGAACATCTCATCAAATGTCTGGATCTAGTAACTTCTGAAATCAACTTGACCTCAGACTTCCTTGTAACATAAACAGAGTACACTTGACTTCGGTATCTATCATGTGAAACCAAATATAGTACTTATATTGCTAGTTATACTTTTTCAAAAATAAAAATGGACCTTGATCAGTGTGACTTGCCAAGATCTATTTGAAATGTCACTGTGGTTTTCAGAGACACCGGGGGCCACTATTACCCATGCCAGGATACTTCCACTGTAAGCTTACATACACAATACTCAGCAAACCTAAAGAAAGGCCAGCTCCTCCTTAGGCCATTGCACTGAACAATACTCAATATCCAGGAAGGACGTGACTATTGAATTGATTTTCCATCTCCATCTCCCCCGCCTGCTCTTCATTTGGCACCCCAGATGCCTCCGGTCTCCCTTCAAGGAGCAATTTGACCCTTTCATTCTGCACTGGTTTGCTTCCTCCACCAAGTTAAGAAGACTCAGGGTACAGAGAACTCATAATCACATTTAATTATGGTAAAATCTCTATCTTCAGTTAAATGGCTTCAATGTGCTTCTCTTGCACAATCTGTGAAGGAAGAATGGAAACAGGAAAATCCCTTGGGGCCTGAGTAGATCCTATAGCAGGGAGCACACAGGTCAATGCAGGAAGCAGAATCACAACCAGATCCTCAAGAGTCCTCAGAGTCATGTAGGACTCTGATCTATGTGGGGGACAGTCTGACAGGCAGCTGGGAATTCTGGGCAGGGACAGACGGACACTACAAAGGATGGAATCCCCGGTATCCTCAGGCATCAGTGCAGGAGCCCTGTAGAAAAGAGAGTGATCAGCAGAGGAGACTCTGACAGATGAGCCCTCTCCCCTCCTCTCAGGGCCACTGCAGCACCAGAGAAAGCTGAGGGCCAGGGCAGGTACTCATCACCTCCCCCAATATTTCTGTAAAGGTGAAACCAACTAAAGAGAACATGGCACTCCAGCTGCACACAGATGTGTGGGAGGCAGTGGAGCAGCTCTTGTCCTTTAAGGGGATATACAAATGTGTCAGTCTTTTGAGTAAACATAATAACTCACCATCTTTGCACCACTAGTGGCCTTTCACATGTAAATTCACAGAGGCAGGAGCCACCAACACATAAGACAAAGTGGGCATCATCCTGGTGTCTAACACCCAAGATGTGGCTCTGGTTCCGAGTTTCACAGACAGATAGCACCAACGTTATGGCTTGGTTCCAGGGAACAACTCTGGATCTGCCTACACAAACTGGGCAATCTTCCCCCCTAACTCTTGATCTCTGTAGCAGGGAATAGGCCATGAACTGGGACCATTGTGCCCAGGTACACTCACCTCATGCTCTTCCCCCTTTCACCTGTCCCTACAACCCCACTGAATCAGAGCAGAAACAGTACCTGCCGGTGGAGACTCCCGAGATCCTACAAAATAAAGTGATACAGAATAAAAAAAAAAGGTCTCATTACACAAATAGCCACCTTCTCCCTCACCCCAAATGGAGGTGAGATAAGCAACTTAACTGAATTTTACTTTCTCCCCACTCATCCACTCCAAGACCTTAACTGCCCTAAGCTAAAATCTCCCAAAATCAATGACACTGTCACCAGAAGTAAGGGAAGCAGATGCTCTGACCCTCTTACAGAAAGAAACTTTCAGAAAGGAGCCAGGGAGCCAGTGATGAACTACAAGGAAGCCCTAGAATATGCTCCACCTGTTACCTCTGTGGTAGGGCTCCTTTTCAACCAATAAATCAGATTCCAGAGTCTCCCCCTAGGTGGTTCCCTCTCCTTCCACCACCAGCCCAGCCTCCTTCCTTTCACAGTCAGAAGGAAAGAGCTAATCTAGAGACAGAGCCAACCCCCCCCTCCCCCTGAACAAAAGGTCTCAGGCATAGCCCATCTCCCTCATTTCCCCAGAATGCCTTCCTTACCTTTCTGGCTCCTGTGACGGATGATAAGGCCAAGCCCAAGGAAGATCAGCCCCAGCACGAAGCCGCCAATGCCACTCAGCATCTTGCTCTGGGCAGATTCAGACTGTGCCCCTGGGGAGCAGAGCCTGAGAGTCAGAGTTGTCCCCACACCCCACAGGGTCCCTTTGGGAAGCCTGAAGTCCTGTCTGAGGTACCGGAGGTGGAGGTACCTGGTGAACCTGACCACCCCCAGGAGAGGGAAGGACCCACCATTAGATCCTTGCGCACAGTGGGTATGTGGGGGGAAGGAGGGAGGCTGAAACCTGCTCCTCCAGACACATCCATAACCTCAAACACCAAGGCCCCAGTCAGCAGCCAGGGCAGTAAACCCTTCAGAGCTACAGGGCTGCATTGTGGGGCCAAGGTATGGAGAATGATCTCTCTAGTATCTAGAAAGACCATGAGATCAAGATTCTCCTGATGCCCCTGCCATGGGACAAGAGGTACTCGAATCTCCTGTGATCTCCACCTCAGTAGTGACATCAAGGATAACAAATAGAATGGGATGGGCTAGAGGAAGCTCTGCCCTCTGTCTGTGGGGCTCATCAGGACAGGAAACAAACTTCTCCTTACGCCACTGCACTGTGATGGGGCTCTGGAGGCTGGCGTGCTCCACATGGCAAGTGTAGACATCTCCTCGCTGGGGAGTCATCTCCAGCATCACAAGGATCTGGAAGGTCCAGTCCCCATTCCTAATAAGTGGAGTGGACACGACACCAGCTGTCTGCTCCTGGTCATTCCGAAACCACCGGACTTTGATCTGGCCTGGATAGAAATCTGTCACTGCGCAGACCAGCAGATTGTGGTGGTTCAGGACCTCTGTCCTGGACGGGGAGATGGTCACTGTCGGTTCCACTGAGGGGAGTAACAGACAAGAAAAGACAATGAGATGTGAGACTACACAGCAAGTCTCCCCATGGAGAAAAGTCCTCCCTTGGTACCAGCATGGAAAGATCTCTGGATTCCAAGTCTTGGATTCGGATCTCAGCTTGGCCACCTTATTAGTTTGCATGAACACGGGAGTCAGCTTACTTTTTAGAGTCTGAAGAAATAATAGCAATCATTCTAGGAAAGTTATTCTGTTGATATTAATCGATAAAATGAAGCATTTTTAAATTGTAGATCGCTGCATTACACATGCTACTATTTATAACATTTTCAAAAATAAAAATAATAAATCTGGACTGCTTTCCCTCCATCCCTACTGACAGATAAAGTGGCTGCTAATCCCTAACATGCAAGGTGGTTAGTTGTGAAATGAAATGGCGCAATATAGACAGTGGGTGGTAAGGTACTTTTCTAGAATAGATAGGTATTAAATGGCTACAATTAACTTCCAGAAAGGGTGTCTACCCCTGAAGTGGATGGTGATGCCCTGAGGAGGTGACCCAGGGGGAACAGGATATGCAGGGCTTAGGCCAAATGAAACCTGAGACAAATCTTATTCAATAATTGAGTAGCATCCATTGATTGACTCCAAAACTTCAGCTCTTTATATACTGACATGCGTTGCGAATTTCTAAGAAATTAAAATTCTGCCTCACACCGCCTTTCACAAATAGTTTATATTTCTAGTTAACACTATCTTCTTTGCATTCACAACTCCTAGGTCATTAAGTAAGATCCAAATCACTAAGTTTACTTTAAAGCATTAAACAAAGCAGAAAAGAATAATAATAGGGTCCGTTTTTAAGTCTTATTTCCTCTGCTATTTTTCTTGAGCCTAAGTGGATGTGCAGCTGAGTGCACTTACTCATGAATTCGCAAAGGTTTGCACTCACACGACCTGCCCGTCCCTGTGTCACACACTAGGCAGGGCCTCGCCTCAGAAATGTCCAGGCCCAGGGACAGCCATTACGGAAAACAGAATTAAGATGACTAATAATTTGAACCAGAGTCAAAACTCGGCGTGTGACGACTCTGCCTTACTTACTAGCTGTGTGCATGCAGCTCACTGAGCATCCCACCTGCGGCCCCAGGGACAGGTCACTGCAGGAGCCCGGGGCGGGGCTGGGGGTGCTCAGGGGCCTCGCTTAGGAAAGGTGGGGAGGGAGGAAGCAAGGGGTCTCAGGGCGCGACATGGGGTGCGTGGAGTGGGGGCATGAGCCTCGGAAGCGCTGCTCCCCCCACCCCGAAATGACCCACCCATGTCTGCTGAGAAGGCAGAGGGCCGGGCTCAGTCCCCCAGCTCTGGCCCCTCGCGGGGGACACGCCCTGCCTCCCTGTGCGCACGTGGGCCAGGGGTCCCGTGAGGGGACCTGGGTGGGGAGCCCGCGGGGGGAGGACGGTGCGCTCACCTCGCCGCTGCAACGTGAAGAGCTCTTCCACCCCGTAGTTGTGTCTGCACACCCTGTCCACCACTGCCCGCTTCTCCTCCAAGATCTCCTTCTGCCGGTTCCAGTACTCAGCCGAGGGCCGCCCGAGCTCCGTGACCGCCCGGAACTCCCCCACGTCGCTGTCGAAGCGCACGTACTCCTCCCGGTTATAGATGTGTTTAGCCAGAAACCGCACCCGCTCCGTCCCGTTGGTGAAAGAGCACTGGGACTTATACTGGTACACGAAATCCTCTGCGGGGAGACGCCGGGTCAGTCAGGCCTCCACCGCTCAGCCCAAGCAGCGGCCACCGCCCTGGCAGGCATCTGGGGCAGGGGCAGGGCCAGGGCCCGAGAAACCTGAAGGCCTCCGGGCTCTGATGCCTGTCAACCCGGCCCTGAGCACCCTCTCTGCCAGGCCTGCCCGCCCTCCTCGAGAGCTTCCAGACCTGCCTTCATCCAGGGAAGGGAGGCAGGAAAGCCCCTCTCCAAGGGCAAGCCCTGTCACCCCTGAGCCCGGCCTGAGCCTCACAACTGAGCTAAACAGGGCAGTCAGGTGGATCCTACATCCCGACTTGCACTGGGATCAGGACGTGCCCACAAGATACCCCATTTACTGTGGACTCCAGGAACCTCAGAGGCAAACAAGTGTCCCCATTAGCACCAGAGTTCAAGGGAATGTGAAGAAAGGTCCAGAATTGAGCTCGACTTCCTCCTGACAAGCGTATTCTACCGGTCCCCAGCAAAAGGCCTTTCTTCCAAGGCCTGGGTTAACTCTGAGTTTCTGTCAACCCCGCCCACCCCCCTGCAGTGTGAGGTCTGCTCACTCCTGCAGGGCTAGAAGGAACCCAGGCCTTCCAAGCCCTAGAAAGAAACATTTTATTCACAGAAAGAACAGGCTTTTCAGAAAGATAAAATAGATTCCAGGTAACCTGTGCCAATGACCAGCTTGAGTAGGTTACTAAACAGAGTATTTCCTATCATAAGTATAATTTGTAAAACGGAAGTCATAAAACCTACACATAGGAGTATTAGGAAGATCCAAGAGAACTTATAGTAAGATCCTAACCCGATCGATGAAACCGTTCCTCAGTATGTGCTATTTCCCTTCCTTACTTTCTCCTTCCTCCTACATTCAGTCCACCATCATCTCAAGTCTCCGAATGCCACACGAGCTACTATCTGACCATAAACTAGTGAGACTCGAAGTTAAGACTCCCTGTCTGTGGCCACCCAGTCAGCGTCACTCATACACCAAGAGTTCATGCCCATGTGCACTCCACTCAGAATCCAGTAGAACATAGAGTCCTTTGTACCAAAGCCTAAGATGACAGAGACCGTTGCTGCCCTACGTCTCCCCAACATACAATCCCATAGTGCATAGCCTAGACAAAGTCTTGGGGGACCCAGAAATAAGAAATCCTACTGGGTCTTCTTTGGACAAATTGTTACTTTCAAAAATAACTCCAATGTCACTTTGTCCCGTCAGTGGCTGCAGATGCACACTTTGTTTCCTCTACCCCATTAGGAGGACTGAGCCCACAGGATGGGGATGTCCTCATCTCATCCTTAGAGGTGGACATGAGAATGTAACAGAGCTCCCTTCCCCAAAGAGAGGAAACTGTGATAAAAGTCTATATTCTGAGATCATAGAACCTTCCACACTCCCACCAAAAGGTCCTTCAGAGCCTGTTCCCCAGAGCAGTGGCTCTGGGGAGCAGGTGTCCTGCACTTACGTGGAGAATCTCTGCCCTCAGCCCCTGGGATGCTCAGCACCACCAGGATCATCATCACAGCTGCTGTCCAGAAGCCTCGGGGGATGCACAGAGTCATCCTCCCAGACATCACTGAGAACAGAGGAAAAAGGTGGCAGTCAACTCAGCTCCTGCCTGGTGGCTCTGAAGTACTCACTTCAGAGAATAAAAATCTGTGAAAGCTTCCATCCATAGTAGGATTGGAGAGTTCCCAGGGAGGGAACCAATCGGCGCCGGAGCTGAAGCGCCTCACCTGTCTCCGGGCAGACAGTCGTTATGCAGGTTCTCAGCCCAGCGCCTGGCGCTGTGTCTTCACCCGATTACACTAGATGAACACTTGAGGTGAAGATTTCTCCTAGTGATAGAAGACCTAAAGATTGAATGCCTTAGGGGTTTAAGAAACTGAACAGAAAATGACTCGAGAGTAGACATCTTTGTGAAATTTTGCATTATTTAGTTCTTATACCTTTGATTTTTAGTAAATAAGTGGGATCATATTTCAGGGAAGAGAAAAGTATTGTCACGGAGGTGTTCACTTCGATTGTCTTAGACACTCTGAGGAGCCTTCGGTCACGCTGGGAAGAGCATAGTTCTTAGGAGGAAATGGTTTTGAATTGCAATTTTACCACGAATAGGCTTTATGAGAGCAAATTACTGAGCCTCTTTTTGGCTCAGGCTTCTTTCTCTTGGTAAAATGTGGATCACGTTGCCTGCATCGTATATCCAGATCATTATATATACGAACTTAAGAGGAATAGGACTTGTTTAATATTGCAAAGTGTTCCTCAGCTGCCACATGCTAACTGTTGGGAATTCCAGGTTAATATGCGGAGCAAGAGGGCAGCCCCACTGCTTCAGCGGTTTGGCGCTGCCTTCAGCCCAGGGCAGGATCCTGGAGATCCAGGATCCAGTCCCATGTTGGGTTCCCTGTCTGGAGCCTGCTTCTCCCTCTGCCTGTGTCTCTGCCTCTCTCTCTATGTCTCTCATAAATAAATAAATAAAAATCTTTAAAAAAAATATGCGGAGCAAGATAACAAGGAAAAAAAGTGGTGACACCCAGCCCTGTGGGCAAGTGATTCTTCATTATGCAAGGATCTTTTACATTTGTGCTTTTGACTGAAAGTATTTGAAAGTCAAGTTCACTTTTATGCAGGTTCCTCTGATATCAGCAAAGATGCAATCCATAAACATTCCCAGCATTCACACACAATCACCTTTCATTTCAAGGACAGAGAGCAAAAGATGTGGAGAAGCATTTTCTGGGTCCTGAATGATGTTAATGAAGGAGCAGATGTTAGAGTCACACACTGTGTATAGATGTGGCACTTACTGTGCCAGCCCAAAGTTATCAAACCTCGAATGGCAGAAGTATCGATATGTTTTTATAGCAAATCTATTATTTATCAGGCTCCTCTTGCCCAGGACTAGCTAGCCTCAGGGTTAAATGGTCATAGAGCAATTAGAACAACGTGTGGCAAATATTAATAAACAAAACAATATATATCTCCCTCCCTTTTCTCCCTCCTCCCGTCTTTTTCCTGTATTTAGGTTTTCATTCATAAGAGAGGCCATTATCTGAAAGCCGAATAGAAGGAGTTTACCAGGTAAAAAGAAGTACAGCAAAGACCCAAGAAGTTTCCACTAGTGGCACATGAAAGCAACGAGTCATTCCAATATTCTAGATTAGGTGGGTTGTTCCAATCTCCTGAGACTTAGTCCCTGGGCTTTCACTAGCAGCGGTGTACTTAGGATCAGGGTAATGCTGGAATAAGGAGGGTTTCTATGGTGGCATAGAAGCAGAAAGAAGGAGCATCAAAATCAGAACTGGAATAGGGTTGAGGGGCAAGGAAGAATGGTCGAAAGGGGACCTGGAAGGTACATTAGTCCCTCCAACCCTCACCTCAGGTCCCTCAGAATAAAGAGAGAACTCTCTCTGCTCTTGTCCTAAGGGGAAATTCTCTCCACTCTATTGTGGTGCTGTGTGGTAGAGGCCATGTCAGACCTGGGGATTGCCCAGTCTCACAGGCCTCTTCACCCAAGCTTTTCAACAAGCAACAAAAGTGTCAGCTTAGAATGCTTTATCTGATTGGCTAAAACCTCATCTGAAAGGCTCTGGCTCAGGCTTCTGTCAGCTGCTTCCCCCTGAGCCAGTCAACATTCTCTACATTCTCTAGAGCTCTCTGTGCTACTCATAGCTTACCCCATTACCCAGGGTAGCCATTGCCCAACTGCCCTGAGAGGAAGGCAACTCAGACACCTGATTCAGGGCCTTATCTGAGGTACCCCCCCTGGGTACCACATCAGGTGGATGTGGGCACTTAGGATGAAGGCAGTGTGTATCCCATGTGGTTAAAAGATGAGATCAAGAAATAGTCATGAAATAGGTCAAGGTTCAAGTAAAGAGACTCTCCCTAGGGGACATCCTCTGTTCCTTCAGGATGGAAGATAAAAGCTATGGACTCTTTCTTTGTGGACATTCAGAGAGAAATCATCGTCCCTGATCAGCATCTTGGAACCTATGCTTTGTCAGTGGAGTTAATTGTGAACATAATAATAACAATCACCTTGTGACCAGAAGGGCCATCTGGGATCCTACATGCATTTAATTCAGGAATTAAAAAATAATGTAGGGATCCCTGGGTTGCTCAGTGGTTTAGCTCCTGCCTTTGGCCCAGGGCATGAATCTGGAGTCCCAGATCGAGTCCTATGTCGGGCTCCTGGCAGGGAGCCTGCTTCTCCCTCTGCCTGTGTCTCTGCCTCTCTCTCTCTCTCGACGTCTATCATGAATAAATAAATAAAATCTTTTACAAAAATAATGTATATTCTGAAATATTCTGTGACTTCCATAATGCCAGTAGTAATATAATTAGAAATACTGCCCCACAGTATTATTTCCCTTTCAATAAAAATTTATCCAGCAATTATCCCTAAGTTTTTCCAAATCTTTGTAAAGGTACTCTTTACATCAACCCTTACCTCCCAGAATATGGGATGTCCTTTACATCAACCCTAAATATGAATTTTCTGTCACACATATGCAGTAGACCCCTGTTCTTAGCATAGTTATCTCTTTCAAATCACATCCTAGGAATCTGGTCAAGGAATGAAATCAGTAGCAGGTTGGCCATCGATAAACCTTGCAACTCTGAAAGATTTAGTTTTCCTTATTTGTAGAAGGAATAAACAGCTCACTGGAACACCATCATGAACGTAGGTATATTTTATTCAAGTCCTCTGTAAACTATGCTGAGATACATACAAAATAGTTTCTAATATAATAGTAGTGAGCTCATTGTCTTAACATCATTAACAAAGACAGAAAATTCTTCTCGTGATGTCTCATCTCTCTTCAGATGACAGAATCATTATACTTCTGAATATATAGTTCTGAATCCCTGCCTCTTACCTCATCATAATGAAGAGAAAGGGAACAGGAAGTATAGTAGATGTATTTAACTTTGCATCGGCTACACGTTCCCTCTCTGAAATGCATGAATACGACTGCACAGAACTACCATTTCAGCTATAATTTCAAGTCCTCAGAATCTGGTCCTCTTCTCAGTGTGCTCACAAATGTGGAAACTTGAGTGCAAAACAGAGTCTCAATACAAACTGAGTAAAAAAGAAGACAGTGAATACAGCTTTGTGAGCTGCATGTACCATTATGGCACTCATCTAGGCTTGACTGAGACGAGGAGAGACTGGCTTCTTATTGTTACTTCTGATAATTGTCTAAAAGCCCCACCCTATGCCACATGCCCGAGTGCCCTCTATTCCTCACCTTCATGATCACTAGTCCCCCTGTGTCTGAGCTCTGACACATACATTTATGTAGTTTCATTTCCAGTAGTTCTGTCTCTCTTCCTCAACATCCAGCAGATCTCATATGCTGAGTACTATCACTTAATATTTTTTATACACCTACAAAGATAAGGTCCTAGGTTTCATAGGTGCAAATACATGGATCCTACCTTCTAAGAGTTCACACATTGGAGGGGAGAGGTATGTGGAGAAAAATAAAAGGGAAAAGTTTGCAACAGCCACTGAAGGGCAATGTGAAATAAGGAAATTTCCTGCAGGAAATAGTCCTGCTGACTAAGGGCAATGTGAAATAAGGAAATTTCCTGCAGGAAATAGTCCTGCTGACTAAAGGCAGGACCCAAAGTGCTGAAGGTTCAAGGGACTCTTAAAACTATAAAATGAAAATGGTGCCCTTTGGTTCAGTTAGTTATTTTTTTTCTCTTGGAAAGCATTGGCAACATAGGACTAGATGATGATTACTTGTGGATTAATTTTAATTCATGAATAATAGTTTTTTAAGATGAAGATGAAGAGTTGATGGTGGAGAGGTAATGAGAGAGTTGAAAGCCAAGCTTTTCAGGTGTGATTCTTAGAGGAGGTGATGGCTCAGCAGATGAAGGGCTATGTTTATTTCAGGCAAAAAGGCTTACATGAGTGCAGGGGTTGGGAAGGACACTCAAAGTATATGGTTTGGTGTGAACAAAGGTGGGATTCAGTTACCCCGGTCCTTGTGAGGTTTGATGACAGCACCATTCAAAGTTGTCTTGGTTTTCCTCACAGTACGACAGGAAAAAATAGAGGGAATTTAAGCAGAGGAGTACCATTACATGCATGTCCATTCCTAAAGTGACCTTGGAAGCAGCCTGGAGGACTTTTCAGAGGATCTGTACATTACCTTTTACCATCCAGAAAGGATCCAGGTTAATCTGACAACCCAATCCACCGAAATCCAGTTTACTGAGGAACAAATTTGCCAATGGTCAGGTTGCTAAATTGGCCAAATTCATTAATGTGCTCCAAACTTATTTCTTTTTTTCCTATTTCTAAAGTTTGTAGGGATCCTGGGTGGTGCAGCGGTTTGGTGCCTGCCTTTGGCCCAGGGCGCGATCCTGGAGACCCGGGATCGAATCCCACGTCGGGCTCCCGGTGCATGGAGCCTGCTTCTCCCTCTGCCTGTGTCTCTGCCTCTCTCTCTCTCTCTCTCTCTGTGTGTGTGTGTGACTATCATAAGTAAAAAAAAATGTAAAAAAATTAAAAAAAATAAAGTTTGTAGATACTCATAGTGACGTGTTGGGAGTGCATTAGAGGTCCATTAGGGACCTCCAAGTTTCTGGGGCCCTCTAGCTCTCCCATGATCTGTGTACTCCTGCTGTCTAAGCTCCACTCCAACTTTCTGCTGACACAATACTCCCAGGAAGCTTAACAAGAAATTCATTTATATGGACAAAATGAAAACTGGTCAATTACATTTCTGTCAGACTACTAAGTGGCTCCTTTCAAAATGAGGCAGATATCAATGTTCTAATACAAAAGCCTCTTTCTCAGTTGCAAAAAGTGAATTACATGCTATATTATGATGTGTGTTAACAATGAAGACTTGTACAGATGAGAGATGGAGATAGATGGATTTTGCTTCCACATGTTTAGAATATTTCGGGAAGGATAAGCATTAAGTACTAGCAGTACTTACCTCCTCAGAGACACATAATGGCTGTATGTTTGTTTTCTGAGAAAGAAACCTTCTACTGTGTTGAACCTTTGTAGCAATTTTTGTTAATCATGAACGTGTATTAGCAATCCAAAATAAATTGAATTTATAATCAAGCCAAAAATGATGGGGAAAATTTAAATTAGAATATAACCCTTTTAGTGGTTTCTCATGGACCAGTCTCACGTGAAATGATCCCCTTTTCTTTTGCCTTAGAATTATCATAAGCTGTAAGACAGGATCTTGTGAAAACATTCAAGCTGATGATGATGCTAAATTAGCAGCTAGGGTATGTGTCTCGACTTTAGACCATATCAATCCTCCCTGTCCACCCTTCACCCCATTCTTCAAAGCAGGTTCCTTTTTCCCTGGCCTCTGTTTCTTTCTTGTTCTAAATCCAGAACATGGGCTTTCCTTTCACTGGCATACTACCTTGATTTTATATTGATCACATCAATTGTGATTATTTTGAAAGCATCTTATAAAAAGACTACCTTGTTGGATGTCATGTTCAATTCTGAGTACTCTGTCCTATGCCTTGTACTGATATTACTTCAAAATTATATATACCTATATTCTTCATACTTGTGGCAAATTATTATGTTGTAGATCAGCCTAAAAATGTTGCAAATCAAAACTTACTATAAGAAGTTGGGAAGAAAGGCTTCAGTTGGAAGTGAATACATAAAACTACCAGCCTGGACACTTAGCACAAGAGGAACAAAGACTGAGTGACTTTTTTTATCGCAAGCCTGGCTCATAGAGGGGCGGAGGGTTGCATTGGCTGAAGGAAGTGGTTACTAGAACAAGGCATAACCAAAGATGGAATGTTGCTTAAAAAAACATCACTGAGGCTGTGTTTGAGTTAAATCATTAAATACTCTCCAGACAATGGGCCAGTGATGTGACATAGCATCACTTGCCTCTGGCAGACCAAGCCACTAAGTCTGTTAGAGAAAAAAATTACTTATAAGAGCAAAAAACATACAAAACTCAAAGGTTTGATTTGCCATCTTCTACCTGTATATTGCATTAAATATTGCCTTACCTCTGAGGTCATTTTTCCCCTCTTTGTTCATTGAGCCCTTCTTTATCACATTGGTGGATTTCCCTAAAATATCTTCACTTCATTGGTTATTAGTTCACACTTTGAAATGAGGCACCGAAGTGTGGCTTAAGAGACTGTAGCAGTAAGAGGCTTATGAAAGATGCGCTTTGGGCTTACTTGGCTGACAATTCACTGACAATATCATAATATGGAATTTCTCTCTTGAGGTGACTCATATCCAAAAAGCAAATTTCCGGTGTCTCAGTTGTGGGGGGCAGAGCAAGTGTATGCTAAATAAATGGCTCCCCATGTTCCATTGTAGGGGAAGGCCAGGGGTTCAATAAAGATGCTAACGGTACTTTCAATTAATTCCCACCAGTGTACACAATTTAAAGGACTAAATAAATGAATCATAGCACAATTATATATATAGACTTTCAAAACAATGTTTTAGAAGGACATTTAGTGACAGAATTGCTTATCATATGTTAAATTTAAAAGTAGTTACAAATTAGCCTATTCGATATGATCTTAGGCCTCTAAACATGTTTCTATTTGTATCTCTATTTATTATCTTCAAAGCCTAGAAGGAAAAAAATGTCACTCAAGGACCTAGAATACAGTAAAGATAATCGCATTTTCTCTCGTCCTACTTCAAATATTGACTGACAAATCTATTCTGGTTGGCTTTAAAAACAGATCAGCAAAAAAAAAAAAAAAAAAAAAAAAAAACATCAGTTAGGGATGCCTGGGTGGCTCATCAGTTGAGCACCTGCCTTCAGTCCAGAGCATGATCCTGGAGTCCTGGGATCGAGTCCCACATTGGGGTGCCTGTATGAGGCCTGCTTCGCCCTCTGCTTGTGTCTCTGCCTCTCTCTTTGTGTGTCTTTCATGAATAAATAAATAAAACTTCAAAAAATAAATAAAGACACAAAAGTTAAATGAGATCTGCATGTGGAGCTATTAGTCAAAATAATAGGCTGAATCTTAAAGTTAAGTAAACAACTATTCTGTACCTTTGTTCATCTCCACCAAGCTTGTGGTACCACCTATCATCAGGGCAACACAGCTACAGCTCTCAGTTTTATTTGACCTGCTAAACACACATAATATTCTATTTATTTATTTATTTATTTATTTATCTATCTATCTATTTATTTATTTAATTTACTTTTCTTTTGCTTCCAGTGTAGTTAACATACTGTGTTATATTACCTGAAGGCCCACAATGTAGTGATTCTATACAATACTCGGTGCTCATCACAATAATTGTACTCTTAATTCCCCTTACCTATTTCACCCATTCTCCACTCACCTGCCTTCTGGCAACCATGAGTTTGTTCTTTATATTCAAGAGTCTGTTTTTAATGTTTGTCCTTTGTTTTCTTTCCTTGTTTTGTTTCTTAAATTCCACATATGAGGGAAATCATATGATATTTGTCTTTCTGTTTGACAAAATGGTTTCAAAATGAATAAAGATATCAGTGTGAGAAGGGGATGAGGCAACTGGGTGATGGACACTAAGGAGGGCACTTGATGGGATGAGCACTGGGTGTTATACTATATGTTGGCAAATCAAATTTAAATAAATATTCTAAAGCCTGAATAATTATTCATGAATACCTGTGCCACTGTTCTCTCTGCCATAATTTATTACGCTAATGTGGAGCATGTTTTATTAATTACACATGTTATTTGGAATAATTGTAGACCCACATGAAGTTGTAATAAGAAATACAGAGGCATCTTGTGTACCATTTACATAATTTAGTCAGATGGTAACTACTTTAAAAATTACACTACAATACCACAACCAGAAGATTCCAATTGATACAGTCCTGATACAGAACATTTCCATAATCACAAAGATCCCCTATATTGGCCTGTTATAACCACATCTACTTCCCTTCCATCCCCCACACCCATACCCAACCCTCACCTTAACCTTTGGCAAATACAAACTTGTGCTTCATTTTTATAATTTTTTCCATTTCTAATTTCTTATACAAAGAGATTAACTCACAACAGTATGGGTCAGAACAAATATCAACCACTGACCTCAAAAACTGTTTCATAGAAAGGCTCCCAATCTTATTAAATTAGATTGTAGAGAAATTATGCCCCAAGGCACTACTAAAAGCAATGGCAATTAGTAGAATTTAACAGCTGGATGTGGTGAGCAAAAGAGTGGAAGAGGCCTTATCAGTACCATTGTCATTCCAAGGTAACTGTGCTGCATCTCCTTAAGGAGAAATATCATAGGCGTAGCTCTATGGGGTGAAGGAAGGAAAACAGACATCACAAAGAATCCAACCAGTCATTATACAAATCATTATACAAATCAGTATACAAATAACAAGCTCCAGGGAGGCAAGGATAGTATCCAAAGATGTCACATTTCCTCATATATACAGTTTCCCAAAAAATTATGAGACATGTGAAAAATAGAAAAGTATGACCAATGCATCAGAAAAAAAAAGAAGGCAGGAGCAGCTGGTGGGCTCAGTCTGTGGAGCATGTGACTCTTGATCTTGAAGTCATAAGTTCAAGCCCCATATTGAACAGAGAGATTATTTAAAAATAAAATCTTAAAAAAAGAAAGAAGGTAATTGAAACTGCCTATGAGAATAACCAGATCCTGGGTTTAATAGTAAAAGATTTTGAAGTAGCCATTTACAACTAGGTTCATAGACATAACTGAAAGTATGATTGCAAAAGTAAAAGAAGATATAGTGATAATGTAGTGTCAAAGAGAGAATATCAATAAAGATGAAAACTATTCTAAAAAGAACAAATAAAAATTTTCTGGAGCTGAAAAGTACAATGACTAAAATAAGAAATCATTAGAGGGATTTAACATTAGAAAACATAGGTATTGAACTTGAGGAGGTATCAATAGAAATTATGCACAAGAAAGAAAGAAAGAAAGAAAATGAAAGGAAAGGAAAGGAAAAGAAAAGAAAAGAAAGAAAAGAAAAGAGAAAAAGAAAAAGTAAGAAAAGAAAAGAAAAGAAAAGAAAAAGAATGAACAGATATGAAGAGAGCCTCAGTAAAATGTGGGACACCATTAAATGCGTCATCTTATATATAATGGAAATATCTGTAGGAAAAGAAAGAAAGAAGAAAATTATTCAAAGAAATTATAGCTGAAAACTTACCAAATTTGTTGAATAATAATATCCTACACATACAGGAAGGTTGACTGACTCCATGTAGAATAAATATAAAGAGAGCCACAGACACATTATAGTAAAAAAATGTAGAAAGTCAATGACAAGGAGAACATTTTGAAAGCAGCAAGAAAATATAATGATTCATTACTCACAAGAAAACACCAATAAAGTCAACAGCTTACTTATCATTAGGAATAATACAAGCCATAATGAACTAAGATAACAAAGTGTTCAAAGAGAAAAAAACTATCAACAAAGAATCCTATATCCACAAAGCTATCACTCAACAATGAAGGAAAAATAAAAGCTTTACCAGATAATCATGAACTGAGAGAATCTGTCTCTAGATTTTTTTTATAGTAAATACTACAGAAAATTCCTCATGTGAAAGCAAGGACTAGAGATAGTTATTTGGATCCACACAAAGAGCACTGCTAGGGGAGGAGGGGCACGACGGTGGAAGAGTAGGGTCCCCAAATCACCTGTCCCCAACAAATTACCTAGAAAACCTTCAAATCATCCTGAAAATCTACGAATTCAGCCTGAGATTTAAAGAGAGACCAGCTGGAACGCTACAGTGAGAAGAGTTCGCGCTTCTATCAAGGTAGGAAGATGGGGAAAAAGAAATAAAGAAACAAAAGGCCTCCAAGGGGGAGGGGCCCCGCGAGGAGCCGGGCTGAGGAGGGGGCGAGTGTCCCCAGGACAGGAGAACCCCGTCCCGGAGGAGCAGGAGCTGCACCAACCTTCGCAGGCGGAAAGGGGACCGCAGGGAGGTGGATCAGGACCCAGGAGGGCGGGGATGCCCTCGGGCTCCCTGGGACACTAACAGGCACCTGCGCCCCGGGAGATGCCCCGAGCTCCCTAAGGGCTGCAGCGCGCACGGCGGGACCCGGAGCAGCTCGGAGGGGCTCGGGCGGCGGCTTCGCGGAGGGGGCTGCGGGGCAGGAGCGCGAATCCAACAGTGCAGGCCCCGGAGCACAGGGCGCCGGGACACAGCCCAGGATCCGGCCTCCCCCTGGGACAGGCAGAGACGGGGAGGGCCCAGGACAGCAAGGACGCTCCTGCCAGGAGCTGAGCAGATCAGCGGCCCCGCCCTGGAGCCCCCAGGCCCTGCAGACGGAGAGCCCCAGAGCTACTGCGGGAGCTGACTCCAGGGCTGCAGAGATGGCCCCGCCACTGCAGTTGTTCCTCCTGGTGCCTCACGGGGTAAACAACCCCCACTGAGCCCTGCACCAGGCAGGGGGCTGAGCAGCTCCCCCAAGTGCCAACACCTGAAAATCAGCACAGCAGGCCCCTCCCCCAGAGGACCAGCGAGACGGACCAGTTCCAGGGGAAGTCAAGGGACTTAAAGTATACAGAATCGGAAGATACTCCCCCGTGGTTTTTTGTTTGTTTGTTTGTTTGTTTGTTTTTGTTTTGTTTTGTGCTTTTTTTTCTTTCTTTCTTCTTGATTTCGGATTGCTTCCCCCACCCCACCCCACCCAACCCTTTTTTTTCTCCTTTCTTTCTTTTTCTTTTTCTTCTCTTTTTCCCCCTTTTTTTCTTCTTTCTCTTTTTTCTTTTTCTCTTTTCTTTCCTTCTCTCTCTTTTTCTCCTTTTCCCAATACAACTTGTTTTTGGCCACTCTGCACTGAGAAAAATGACTAGAAGGAAAACCTCACCTCAAAAAAAAGAATCAGAAACAGCCCTCTCTCCCACAGAGTTACAAAATCTGGATTACAATTCAATGTCAGAGCCAATTCAGAAGCACTATTATACAGCTACTGGTGGCTCTAGAAAGAACCATAAAGGACTCAAGAGACTTCATGACTGCAGAATTTAGATCCAATCAGGCAGAAATTAAAAATCAATTAAATGAGATGCAATCCAAGCTAGAAGTCCTAACGACGAGGCTTAAGGAGGTGGAGGCTTAACGAGGTGGAAGAACGAGTGAGTGACATAGAAGACAAGTTGATGGCAAAGAGGGAAACTGAGGAAAAAAGAGACAGGCAATTAAAAGACCATGAGGATAGATTAAGGGAGATAAATGACAGCCTGAGGAAGAAAAACCTACGTTTAATTGGGGTTCCCGAGGGCGCAGAAAAGGCCAGAGGGCCAGAATATGTATTTGAACAAATCCTAGCTGAAAACATTCCTAATCTGGGAAGGGAAACAGGCATTCAGATCCAGGAAATAGAGAGATCCCCCCCTAAAATCAACAAAAACCGTTCAACACCTCGACATTTAATAGTGAAGCTTGCAAATTCCAAAGATAAGGAGAAGATCCTTAAAGCAGCAAGAGAAAAAAAGTCCCTGACTTTTATGGGGAGGAATATTAGGGTAACAGCAGACCTCTCCACAGAGACCTGGCAGGCCAGAAAGGGCTGGCAGGATATATTCAGGGTCCTAAATGAGAAGAACATGCAACCAAGAATACTTTATCCAGCAAGGCTCTCATTCAAAATGGAAGGAGAGATAAAGAGCTTCCAAGACAGGCAGGAACTGAAAGAATATGTGACCTCCAAACCAGCTCTGCAAGAAATTTTAAGGGGGACTCTTAAAATTCCCCTTTAAGAAGAAGTTCAGTGGAACAATCCACAAAAACAAGCACTGAATAGATGTCATGATGACACTAAACTCATATCTGTCAATAGTAACTCTGAACGTGAATGGGCTTAATGACACCATCAAAAGGCGCAGGGTTTCAGACTGGATAAAAAAGCAGGACCCATCTATTTGCTGTCTACAAGAGACTCATTTTAGACAGAAGGACACCTACAACCTGAAAATAAAAGGTTGGAGAACCATTTACCATTCAAATGGTCCTCAAAAGAAAGCAGGGGTAGTCATCCTTATATCAGATGATTTAAAATTTACCCTGAAGACTATAGTGAGAGATGAAGAGGGACACTATCTCATACTCAAAGGATCTATCCAACAAGAGGACTTAACAATCCTCAATATATATGCCCCGAATGTGGGAGCTGCCAAATATTTAAACCAATTAATAACCAAACTGCGGTGGACACTTGACGGGATGAGCACTGGGTGTTTTTCTGTATGTTGGTAAATTGAACACCAATAAAAATTAATTTAAAAAAAAAAAAGAAAGAAAAACAATTGTAGACCACTGAAAAAATATATATAAATTTTGCAAAAAAAAAAAAATAACCAAACTGAAGAAATACTTTGAGAATAATACACTTATACATGGTGACTTCAATCTAGCTCTTTCTACCCTCGATAGGTCTTCTAAGCACAACATCTCCAAAGAAACGAGAGCTTTAAATGATACACTGGACCAGATGGATTTCACAGATATCTACAGAACTTTACATCCAAACTCAACTGAATACACATTCTTCTCAAGTGCACATGGAACTTTCTCCAGAATAGACCACATACTGGGTCACAAATCAGGTCTGAACCGATACCAAAAGATTGGGATTGTCCCCTGCATATTCTCAGACCATAATGCCTTGAAATTAGAACTAAATCACAACAAGAAGTTTGGAAGGACCTCAAACACGTGGAGGTTAAGGACCATCCTGCTAAAAGATGAAAGGGTTAACCAGGAAATTAAGGAAAAATTAAAAAGATTCATGGAAACTAATGAGAATGAAGATACAACCATTCAAAATCTTTGGGATGTAACAAAAGCAGTCCTGAGGGGGAAATACATCGCAATACAACCATCCATTCAAAAACTGGAAAGATCTCAAATTCAAAAGCTCACCTTACACATAAAGGAACTGGAGAAAAAGCAACAAATGGACCCCACCCCCAGCAGAAGAAGACAGTTAATTAAAATTCGAGCAGAACTAAATGAAATTGAGACCAAAAGAACTGTGGAACAGATCAACAGAACCAGGAGTTGGTTCTTTGAAAGAATTAATAAGATAGATAAACCATTAGCCAGCCTTATTAAAAAGAAGAGAGAGAAGACTCAAATTAATAAAATCATGAAAGAGAAAGGAGAGATCACTACCAACACCAAGGAAATACAAACGATTTTAAAAACATATTATGACAGCTGTACGCCAATAAATTAGGAAATCTAGAAGAAATGGACGCATACCTGGAAAGCCACAAACTACCAAAACTGGAGCAGGAAGAAATAGAAAACCTGAACAGGCCAATAACCAGGGAGGAAATTGAAGTAGTCATCAAAAACCTCCCAAGACACAAGAGTCCAGGGCCAGATGGCTTGCCAGGGGAATTCTATCAAACGTTTAAAGAAGAAATCATACCTATTCTACTAAAGCTGTTTGGAAAGATAGAAAGAGATGGAGTACTTCCAAATTCGTTCTATGAGGCCAGCATCACCTTAATTCCGAAACCAGACAAGACCCCACCAAAAAGGAGAATTACAGACCAATATCCCTGATGAACATGGATGCAAAAATTCTCAACAAGATACTAGCCAATAGGATCCAACAACACATTAAGAAAATTATTCACCATGACCAAGTAGGATTTATCCCCGGGACACAAGGCTGGTTCAACACTCGTAAAACCATCAATGTGATTCATCATCAGCAAGAGAAAAACCAAGAACCATATGATCCTCTCATTAGATGCAGAGAAAGCATTTGACAAAATACAGCATCCATTCCTGATCAAAACCCTTCAGAGTGTTGGGATAGAGGGAACTTTCCTCGACATCTTTTTTTTTTTTTTTATGATAGTCACACACACACAGAGAGAGAGAGAGAGAGAGGCAGAGACACAGGCAGAGGGAGAAGCAGGCTCCATGCACCGGGAGCCCGACGTGGGACTCGATCCCGGGTCTCCAGGATCGCGCCCTGGGCCAAAGGCAAGCGCCAAACCACTGCGCCACCCCCGGATCCCCCTTTCCTCGACATCTTAAAGCCATCTACGAAAAGCCCACGGCAAATATCATTCTCAATGGGGAAGCACTGGGAGCCTTTTCCCTAAGATCAGGAACAAGACAGGGATGTCCACTCTCACCACTGCTATTCAACATAGTACTGGAAGTCCTCGCCTCAGCAATCAGACAACAAAAAGACATTAAAGGCATCCAAATTGGCAAAGAAGAAGTCAAACTCTCCCTCTTCGCCGATGACATGATACTCTACATAGAAAACCCAAAAGCCTCCACCCCAAGATTGCTAGAACTCATACAGCAATTTGGTAGCATGGCAGGATACAAAATCAATGCCCAGAAATCAGTGGCATTTCTATACACTAGAACGAGACTGAAGAAAGAGAAATTAAGGAGTCAATCCCATTTACAATTGCACCCTAATGCATAAGATACCTAGGAATAAACCTAACCAAACAGGTAAAGGATCTATAGCCTAAAAACTATGGAACACTTCTGAAATAAATTGAGGAAGACAAAGAGATGGAAAAATATTCCATGCTCATGGATTGGCAGAATTAATATTGTAAAAATGTCAATGTTACCCAGGGCAATTTACACCTTTAATGCAATCCCTATCAAAATACCATGGACTTTCTTCAGAGAGTTAGAACAAATTATTTTAAGATTTGTGTGGAATCAGAAAAGACCCCGAATAGCAGGGGAATTTTAAAAAAGAAAACCATAGCTGGGGGCATCACAATGCCAGATTTCAGGTTGTACTACAAAGCTGTGGTCATCAAGACAGTGTGGTACTGGCACAAAAACAGACACATAGATCAATGGAACAGAATAGAGAACCCAGAAGTGGACCCTGAAATGTACGGTCATCTAATATTCGATAAAGGAGGAAAGACTATCCACTGGAAGAAAGACAGTCTCTTCAATAAATGGTGCTGGGAAAATTGGACATCCACATGCAGAAGAATGAAACTGGACCACTCTCTTTCACCATACACAAAGATAAACTCAAAATGGATGAGAGATCTAAATGTGAGTCAAGAGTCCATCAAAATCATAGAAGAGAACACAGGCAACACCCTTTTTGAACTTGGCCACAGTAACTTCTTGCAAGATACATCCACAAAGGCAAAAGAAACAAAAGCAAAAATGAACTATTGGGACTTCATCAAGATAAGAAGCTTTTGCACAGCAAAGGATACAGTCAACAAAACTAACAGACAACCTACAGAATGGGAGAAGATATTTGCAAATGACATATCAGATAACGGGCTAGTTTCCAAAATCTATAAAGAACTTATTAAACTCAACACCAAAGAAACAAACAATCCAATCATGAAATGGGCAAAAGACATGAAGAGAAATCTCACAGAGGAAGACATGGATATGGCCAACAAGGACATGAGAAAATGCTCTGCATCACTTGCCATCAGGGAAATACAAATCAAAACCACAATGAGATACCACCTCACACCAGTGAGAATGGGGAAAATTAACAAAGCAGGAAACAACAAACGTTGGAGAGGATGCGGAGAAAAGGGAACCCTCTTACACTGTTGGTGGGAATGTGAACTGGTGCAGCCACTCTGGAAAACTGTGTGCAGGTTCCTCAAAGAGTTAAAAATAGACCTGCCCTACGACCCAGCAATTGCATGGTTGGGGATTTACCCCAAAGATTCAGATGCAATGAAACGCCGGGACACCTGCACCCCGATGTTTCTAGCAGCAATGTCCGCAATAGCCAAACTGTGGAAGGAGCCTCGGTGTCCATCGAAAGATGAATGGATAAAGAAGATGTGGTTTATGTATACAATGGAATATTACTCAGCCATTAGAAACGACAAATACCCACCATTTGCTTCAACGTGGATGGAACTGGAGGGTATTATGCTGAGTGAAATAAGTCAACCGGAGAAGGACAAACATTGTATGTTCTCATTCATTTGGGGAATATAAATAATAGTGAAAGGGAATATAAAGGAAGGGTAAAGAAATGTTGGGAAATATCAGGAAGGGAGACAGAACATAAAGACTCCTAACTCTGGGAAACGAACTAGGGGTGGTGGAAGGGGAGGAGGGCGGGAGGTGGAGGGGAATGGGTCACGGGCACTGAGGCGGACACTTGACGGGATGAGCACTGGGTGTTTTTCTGTATGTTGGTAAATTGAACACCAATAAAAATTAATTAAAAAAAAAAACAAAGAGCACTGCTAAAGAAAATTATGGAATTATAAAAGACACTAAATGCATATTTTCTCAATTTTTCCTTTAACTGGTTTAAAAGAAATACATAAAATAATATACATATAATATACTATGGAGTCTATAATGTATAAAGATGTGTGTGTGTATATATATATATATAGTCGAAACAGCAAAAGGAGGTAAGAGGGAGCAAAGTTATAGTGTTCTAAGGAAATGATAATGGATGATAAATAATTAAAACAACCTACTGTTGGTTTTGCAATGTTAATAGATGTAATACATATAATAATACCACATAAAAACCATAAAGGAACAGAGATTTGTAGAAAGAAGATAAATATATATATGTATATATATACGTTTATATGTTTATATATATTTCTCAACTTAAGCCACCATATACTGAATAGATAAACTATAGATATAACTCACAAAATTAAAATGCTACATTAGAAAATATTTACTCAATATAAAAGTATAGTAGATGCAGAGGTACAATAGAGGAACAAAAAGATACACCACAAGGAAAACAAAAGAGTCATGGTGCCTGGGTGGCTGTATTGGTTAAACACCTGTCTTCAGCTCAGGTCATGATCCCAGGTTCCTGGGATTTAGCCCCATGTCAGGCTCCCAAATTAGTGGAGAGTCTACTTCTCCCTCTCCCTGTCTTCTGGCTTGTTCTCTCTCTCTCTCTCTCTCTCTCTCTCTCTCTCTCTCTCTCTAATAAATAAATCAATAAATCTTTAAAAAGAAAAAAAAAGAGAGTAGGTGGCAGAAGTACTTTCAACTATATAAAAAAGACATCAAATGTGAATGGATTTAATAATCTATCAAAAGGCAGAGATTAGGGCAGCCCTGGTGGCTCAGCGGTTTAGCACTGCCTTCAGCCCAGGGCCTGATCCTGGAGACCCGGGATCGAGTCCTGCGTTGGGCTCCCTGCGTGGAGCCTGCTTCTCCCTCTGCCTGTGTCTCTGCCTCTGTCTCTCTCTCTCTCTCTCTCTCTCTCTCATGAATAAATAAGTAAAATATTTTTTTAAAAACGACATAGCAAGCAATACTTTGAGGTAAAAAAAATGAAGACAACAATATACCAAACCTTATGAGACACAGTTACAACAGTGCCAGGAGGGGACTTTAGAGCTGTAAATGCCTATATTAAGAAAGGAGGAATCATTTTTAATCAGTAATTTAACCATGCATCTTAGACATATGTGACAAAGCCCACAGTTAGCATCATACTCAATGGTGAAAAGTTAAAAGATTTTCCTCTAAGATCAGGAACAAGACAAGGATGCCCATTCTTGCTATCTCATTTAAACGAATACTGAAAGTCCCAGTTAGAGCAATAAGTCAATAAATAAACAAACAAACAAACAAATAAGAAGAAGAAATAAAAAGCACCTAAACCAGAAAGGAAGAAGTGGAGCAACCACTATTTATAATAACATAATCTTTGATATAGAAATTCCTGAAGACCCTACCAAAAACTGTTAGAACTATGAAATGAATTAAGTAAATTTGCAGGACACAAAATCAATGTATAGCAATAAGCTGCAATTTCTATACAGTAATAAGGAACTATCTGAAATAGAAATAGATAGAACAACCCAATTTACAAAGCATCTAAAGCAATAAAATACATAGAAATAAATTTAACCAAGGAATTTAAAGAACTGTACTCTAGAAGCTATAAGACACTGATGAAAGAGATTGAAGAAGATGCAGATAAATGGAAAGATAATCTCATATTCTTGGACTGGAAGAATTAATATTGTAAAAATATATCCATACTACCCAAAGTGATCTACAAATCCAAAGTAATCTCATTCAAAACTCCAATGGCAAAAACCAAAAACAAAAAAAAAAACCTTTCCAATGGCACTTTTCATAGAAATAGAAAAAAATAATCCTAAAATATGTATGGAAACAAAAGACTCCAAATAGCCAAGGTCATTCTGAGAAACAACAAAGCTGAAGGCATCACATTTCCTGTTTTCTAGCTATATTACAAAGCTGTAGTAATCGAAACACTATGATACTGGCAGAAAAATAGGCACATAAATCAATGGAATGGAATGGAGAGCCTAGATGTACCTTACACATATACAGTCAACTCATATTTGACAAAGATGTCAAGAACACACAATGAGGAAGACATTCTGTTCAATTACTGGTCTTGGGAAAACTGGTATCCACATACAAAGAATGAAATTGGGTCCCTAACCTACACCAATCACATAAATGAACTAGAAATGTATCAAAGACTTAAATATAGTTTCCTAGAAGAAAACTTAGTAAAACAGATATTTGACATTCGTTTTGGCAATGATTTCTTGGATAAAACATCGAAAACATAGGAAATAAAAACTAAAATACGCATTTAGGACTACATTAAACTAAAGAGCTCTACAAGGCAAAGGAAACCATCAATACATTGATAAAACCACCTACGATATGAGAGAAAATATTCACAATGCATATATATCTGATAAGAGGTTAACCAAAACATAAATTATGGACCTCATACAAATCATAGCAGGAAAACAAACAAACAAGCAAACAAATGTTCTCATTATAAGATAGGAAAAGTACCGGAACACATTTTTGCAAGAAGACATACAAATGACCAATAGGTATATAAAACCTATGTAATAGTAATCATCAGAGAGATGCAAATCAAAATCACAATGAGATATCACCTCACACCTGTTAGAATAACTGTTACTAAAAAGACCAGAGATAAATGTTCGTGAGGATATGGAGGAAAGGAAGCCTTCTACACTGTTTGTTGGAAAGCAAGATGGTAGCACCATTATGGAAAACAGTGTGGTGGTTCTTTAAAAAATTAAAATTCACCTACCATATGATTCAGCAATCCTACTCTTGGGTACATATCTGAAGTAATTGAAATCGGTATCCTTAAGAGATATTGTACACTCATTCATCGCAGGACTATTCATGAAAGCAGGATAGCAAAGAACATAAACGTCCATCAACTGATGAATGGATAAAGAAATGTATATACCCACAACAGAATATTACTCAGCCATCAAAAACGATACCTGGTCACTTTTGACAACATGGATGGACCTTCAGAGTATTATGCTAATTGAAAATAAACAGGGACAAACAAACAAAAATGCCAAGCTCATATTACAGAGAACAGATTGGTGATTGCCAGAGGCAGGGCATAGAGAGTGGTGAAATGGTTTGTGGGGTCAAAGATACTAAATTCCAGGTTTTTAAAAAAATGAATAACAGAGTTGTAATATATGGCATGCTGGCTATAGTTCAGTACAGAGTACTGAACACTTGAAAGTTAAGTAGAAATTTTAAAGTTTTCATCAGAAGAAAAAGAATATTTGTAATTATGTATGGTGACCAATGTTACTAGATTTATTACGGTCCTCATTTTGCAATATATACAAATGTTGAAATATTATGCTGTGCACCTGAAATTAAGTTAATGTTATATGTCAATTGTATTTCAACTTTTTAAAAAGGCAATAATATGAACATGAATGTACAAATAAATCAGATAATTTGGATAAACTGGACCTATTCTCAAAAATTACAAATGAGCAAAACTGAATGAAGAAGAAAGAGCAATACGAAATAACCAAATTCTATCATGGAAAAGGTTTTTAGAAAATCTCTCAGAATCTCTTCACCATTTGCCAGGAATGCATGGAGGCTTCCTGGGAAGGAGATGTTCACATCAAAATGTTCAAAGTAGGAAAAGACAACAGTGCCTTTCACCGAATTACTGGACACAGTGCAGCAGATCGCCCCAAAGCAACCCAGCAAGCTCAGTCATGTCCTTCATTTTCCCCATGTGATATAGTAAGAACTCTCATATTAAGGAACCCTCAATAACTGAGGTAATTAGTAGAGAAATTTATCCTTGGCTAGGGTAAGCAGAGTCTCCAGTTGATCAGAAGGCCCCTTTTAGTAAACTAGGGAACAGAGAGATGCTTCTTCTCAGTGTCCAAGGGTCAGAAAGGATTCATAATACTACATTTAAATTTAAAGAGAGGAAATGGACCTGAACAAAGAGGTTACAGAACTTGCAAGCATCCTGGATGATGCCTCAGCAAGAGTGAGAAAGATACAACAAACTGTAATAGAGAAAATCCAGGACAGCTGCAAGTGAACCTTTCATGGTACCAATCTCGTTTAAAGCTCCTTAATGTCATGTATCTTTAGTCAGCACCAGCAAAGAACAGGTATATGAATGGGTAGTGAGATATACTACCTCACTGATAAATTTGCATAGCAATACAAAATCCTATTCTTATACTTCAATTCCCATATCGTTCTTGAGTCAGTAGCCATGGAAACCAGCTTGGCTCAAATTACCAGCTACTGCATTTAGAAAATTCTATAATACAGGGCAAAAGAGGGCTGATTTATCAGATTTGCCATTGGCTAAATAGTAATAGAGTGGAGGGAGAGGAGGGTGCTGGATAATTTAGCCCAGGCCCTAAAGAGCTATGTGTTCTAGAAAACACACAGGTGCCCTTACTGATGGCCAGCATGTATTCATATGCTCACCTCCAGCAGGGGATCCTTTACTGCCCAGACCCTGAGTTGACAGTCAACATGGTTCCCATCTCAGTTCGGGGGGGGGGGGGGGGGGTGCTCTAAGGGCCAGCCTCCTGGTTAATGTAGTCTTTACCTTTCCAGCACAGTCTCTCAGATGTTGAGACAGTGGCCCTAAGGCTGTCTGGCCCAGAGCTGAACACACTCTCACTATTGGGCCAAACAATCCCAGATTCTACTTATTGTAATGGGCATCCCCAATGCGTTTAGAAAATTTTGCAGTGTGGTTATTAATATGTTGGATTCAGAGGCCTGGAAGGTGTTCTGTAAAGTACAGTGTTTAACTGAAAATTGCCTTCACAGTTGGGAGTAGTAGCCTACACTCCTTGGGTGTCTTTACTTACAGTTTGCCCTGATGGTCCTCACCTCTTTTGTGAAACTTTTGGAGAATCGACCAAAGACTACGTTATTGTCTAAAATTTACATTGAAAACGTCAGAAAAAACAGTAACACCCTGGATGGTTGTTGGAAGGGAGAAGCTGTCTGGGCATAGGCAGTAGTTATTAGACCAGGGTTGAGGTAGAAGAGGAAGGATGATGACATCAATCTTTGCAGAGCCCACATTTACATGAAACCATGATACGCTGTTAAATACATTTCCTCCCAGCTCACAAGGCAAATGAGGGAAGCCAGCGTCATTTGTCTCAGGTTTAGTCTCCCAGTAAACCATCAAGAAGGCACACCCAAACCTGTGGAGGCAGACAGAGCAGGGGAGAGAGATTCTATTAACATCTCAGTTCAGAAAAATCGGTGTATGCATCGGTGTATGCTGTTTATGGAGCATCGTGCAGAATTTCTGAAGTCACTGTCCATGCCGTCCCCACTGGGACTCCCCTGCCTTTCTTCTCTCCCACAGGATGTCATGGTCCCCCAGGGATCATGGCCACAAAGTTTCTGAACTTGGTTGGGCTCCCGCCCACTTTGCAATCCTTGTATAGATCTTAGTCATTTCTATCTCTCATTTCCCTTCACCGTGTGCCTTTTTGATCCACTCACTTCAGAGAACTAAAAGAATTACTCCTTTGTACCTCCCAGATACAAAGAAGAAAAACATGAACACTCCTCAAATCCAATAAAGCCTTAAATTCAGAACCCATGAACACTGCTGACGTTCCTTTCCCTGCAAAAGGAAACTTTCCGAAGAAACGCCCCGTCTGAGTGAAGGCACCGCAACTTTTGTTGAAACTTCTGTGATGGGCGGGAAGCCTTGACTCTGGCTGCAGTTAGCAATGGTCTCGGCACAGGAACACTTGTTGGGATTTTGATGAAGCTGGAGAGTGGTGTTGGCCTCCAAGAGTTTGAACCTAGTCTAGTCTGACTGAATACAACTTCAGAATCTTCAGCTGAGCATGGATGTCTCCAAAACGTATCATCTCTTTGAAGAACCCTTAGTAAATGACACTAGAACTGACCAGGAGTGTTCAGCCACGCACGCATGAACAAAATGCTGTCAGGTATGAGAAACAGAGAGAGGAGGAAGAGCTCTTTTCTACCCCCAAGGTGCCCAGGCTTATCGTGGTAAAACACTGCCAGGTGGAGGCACTGGAAGGTGTACATATGTGGCCCGAGGTCTAAGCAATTCCTTCTTTAGGAGAATGTGGCCTAGTGCCTGTGAGGGAAGTGTGGCACAAATGTCCTTCTGGTTCACAGTGCAGCACAGCTGCCCCTCTAGCACATCACCCTGAGGTTAGACTGCCTGAGTTTGAATTCTGGCACCACTCCTTCCTGATGGTACAGCCTTAGGCAATGTCCATGCTACAATTTCCTTGCTGGTATAATGGGAAAGGGAGATGATAATAATATGCCTACCTCATGGTATCATGAAGATGAAGACAGTTAGTATAGGAAAAGCACTTACAAGAGTGTCTGGCATATAGAAATCACTCTGCAAACATTATACATTATTATGATTATGATTATGATCATCATCACTATTTTTCTCAATTAATTATCAGGTCTCGAGGGTAACTTGGCAATCTGTCTTTATTCACTCTCTCACTAGCCTGGTTGATCAGGATCCAATACCTCAGGGAGGAAAGTCTCCGTGTCAAATAGCCTGGCTTTCTTTAATTAGGTGGGAAGGAGGGAAGGAAGGAAGAAAGGAAGGGAGTAGGGAACAGCCATTCATGCTTTAGGTCCTGCCATTGCCCTACTCACCTCCAGGAAACTAGCCAGCAATAGGAAAGGAAGGCAAAGGGCTGGATCCACCCCCTTCCTCCCTCCCTCCCTGATTTCCTTTGCACCACTCACATGTCCCAGAAATTGTTGTTTGACGCTGAAAACTGCAAGAATCAGGCTTACACCTGATTGATTCAGGTCAAATGTGTAGTTGATTTGGGGGTTTATTGGCAGTTCGGTGAGCTGAGGATATCCTGAAACTGAGCAGACATAATTAAATAAAGCTTCCTCTGTGTTTCTAGAAGTGGAAACACTTTAAGATGTCAGTATTAATAGCTGTCATTACCCCACCAACCTATGACTGTGAGCCCACCCTTGGTTTAAGGGCAGACGCACTGTGACCTAGATCAGAGGGGTAATATGTATTCCCTCATCTGATTGCTGAGCCCTTTGGTTCTATTTGCATATGGAACATTTTTATCCATAGAGAAGCAGAGCATTTTGAAAGGCACACCCATATTTTACGTGCTATCACGTTTTTTTCACCCAAATCTGCAATTCTATAACCCAGTTCTCTCTAGCCAGGCTCTGCTGACAATCTTTGTGGAAATTGGATTTAAGTGAAACCAAAATAAGACATTGGGTGCGTTCCTCTCAGACAAATGAAAACCGTGTGGGAGGCAGCATCATTGGTCTCTGGCAGACTAAGCCACGAAGGAGCATAAGAAAAAAATGTTTAGATGTATGAGAAGAAAAACGTATCCATTAAAAAGAAAACAGTAAAAAAAAAAAACCAAAATACTAAGTCATATATATTTTTTTAAATTTATCTACGATAGTCACACAGAGAGAGAGAGGCAGAGACACAGGCAGAGGGAGAAGCAGGCTCCATGCACCAGGAGCCCGACTTGGGATTAGATCCTGGGTCCCCGGGTCTCCAGGATCACACCCTGGGCCAAAGGCAGGCGCCAAACCACTGCACCACCCAGGGATCCCACTAAGTCATATACTTAACAACGATGTAAAGAGTCATCTGAGAAAACATTACAAAAGTACACCAAAGTTGGAAAAGTCCTGCAGAGTACAATGTTCACAGTGAGAAATATAATATAAATATATGGATTTAATGCAGTTTCCATCAAGATCTACATGACAAAAAAATTAATAATGTGTTTCTGAAAGTCAGTATTCAAAATTTTCGTAAATAAACAATAAATGATTAAGTGTGTGTGTCTCTGACACTATGCCGTGTACTTTTTATAAATAATTAGCTTTTGTATCCACTGTACTGCTTAATTTATAAAAATGCTGCTTCTTTTGGGAAATATTTTGTTCTTCTATGGAGATGATTTATCCCATCGTCTCTGATTTCAATATTAATAATTTTCATTTAGTGTAACATGAAAAGCTAAGAGAAAAAAGAGAAATCAAATATCACATAAAATTCTAAAATTACAATGTAAATCTAAAATTCTCCATGAATGATGAACAAGCAGAACCAAGGAAGAACTCCCATCTTTTCCTGATCTTACTATGTGCCTTATAATTACTCTTCTCACCCACACTGTTTAATCTACATAGGTATTTCCTTCTTTCAGCTTGCATTTCCTTTACCTAAGGAGACGATACTTTCTCCCATACTCTGTAGTCTGAGGAGATAAGATATTTCCTCAAGCCAGTAGTTGGAAGAGACACATTGAGGCACAAAGGATCATTCCCCATCAATAAAAAAAGGCAGGCGAGCTTTCATGGTGTCTACATTTATCATCCAAATGACATGGACACTTGAGTGGTAAATTTCATCTTAGTTCTGATTGTACACTTACAGTCTCTTGTCACCTCACAGCCTGCCAGCAATGGCAGTGGTGTATGCCAAGGTATTTGAGAAATACAAAGCTGGATAAGAGCCTTCTCAAAAGTCTAGGATGACCTCAGCACACTTGTAGCCTGGACAGGGACCCTGAGAAACGTATCTACTCGCCCCACACTAGAAGCACATGCTTTCACCTACAAAAACTTGTTTCATCATTCTCTTAGAACACTTCTGCCAAGGTTTTCAAAGAACGAAGCTCTTCCAGATTTATGACAACTTGTATTCAGTTATCCTTCAGATAACTGAACAACAATCTCTCCTTTTCAGCTGCAAAAATCTGAATGGCTTTAAGAAACAAGATATTTCATTAAATTCATTATATTAATCCATGGCAGGAGAGTGGGGGGAGAATGAGAAAATAAATTCCCATATTTTGGAAGTAGTAATCACATCACATCACCTTTTTTTTTTTTTAAACATCATCTTTTTTATGTGATTTGGGCAGCAAGGACACTGGATCACTGCTAATTGGGCTGTATGCTATCCCATCATATCCCTAAAGTTTAAGTTCTACAAGGTTTTCTTCTTTTGAAAATTGTTTTGGCTATTCCAGATCCTTTGCATATCTATATAAATTTATTTAGTCCAGCTATTTCTAAAGAGAGAAAAGAAGTAGGAGGAGGGAGGATCCTGCTAAGATATTGATTGACTCCATAAACTAACTTGAGAGATTTAACTTAACTCCATAAACTAAGTTAAGAGAATTAACCTCTTAAAAATATTGAAGATTTAAATTCATTATATATATGTATTACATATATATATATATATATATATATATATATATATATAAATGTTTTAGATCTTTTAAATTTTACTCAGTTGTATTTTGTGGGTCTTGGATTAAAGTTCTTCCATATTTTTCATTATAATTTTTTCTAATTATATTATGCATTTTGATAGTTATGATTTTGGTTGTTTTTCCATTTTTTAAATTAAGATATCTACCTATCTATAGAGAGAGAGAGAGAAAGTAAAATTCACCCTTTTTAATTCACAATTCTGTGAGTTTTGACAAATGTATATTATCATGCAACCACCACCATGATCAAGATGTAAAATAGTTTCATCACTCCAAAATATTTCCTTGTGCCCCTTATAGTCAACCCCTTTCCCTATCCTTATAATTTGCTTTCGTAATAATGTCATATCCAATTTTCCAACACCATTTGTTGAAAAGTCTATCCTTCATTGAAATGTTTTTGCACTATGGCAAAAATCAGTTGACTATATATATATGTGGACCTAATTTGAGACTACTCTGTTTTATTGATCAATATGCCTGTCCTTTCACCAATACAATACTGTCTTACTTTAGTGTTAGAATAAATCTGGCAATCAGGGAACATGAGTCTTCCAACTCTGTTTTGCTTTTTCAATAAGCCACACTTATCGGAGTTTGGCTAATTTCTTCTCTTTTATTTGCATTACCATATAAATTTTAGAATTCCTTTGTCAGTTTGTACAAAAAAAATCCTGCTGAGAATTTAAATAGAAAGATATTGAAACTATAGATCAAATGAAGAGATTGACACCTTAATAGTATTGAGTCATCTTATCAAGGAACAGGGTATTTTAGGTCTTTGATTTCTTTTATGCAGATTTGTATATTTTATATAAGACTTCTAGTGAAATATTTTATGGGTTTTAGTGCTATGTAAGTGGTACTTATTTTATTCTTAAATTGTTTAATGCAAGTAAATAGAAATAAAATAAATATTTGTATATTGATCTTCAAACTCTAACCTTGCTAAACTCATCTACTGTAGTAAGTTTTATAGATTCTTTGGGATTTTATACATAGACAAATAAATATATTGTCTATGAATAGAGATATTTTATTTCTTCTCTTCCAAACTGTATGCCATTTATTTGTTTGTTTTGTTTTGTTTTTCTAAACTGATACTTAATTGGAGTGGTAAGAGCACGTATCCTGTTTTGTGGCCATTTTTAGCAGGAAGCATTTAGTCTTTCACTTTTAACCGTGGTGTTGACTATAGGTTTTTTGTAGATGCCATTTATCAGGCTGAAGACATGTGGAAAGTTTTTATCATGAAAAGAGATTAAACTCTGTCAAGACTCTGTCAACTCTGCTTTTTCTGCATCTATTGACATGATTACATTGTGGGGTGTTTTTCATGCTATTAGTATGATAAGTAACGTCATATCATGATGAACAACCTTGGCATTAATGGATGCATCCCATTTAATTATGATTAAGCTTTTCTGTAATTATTAGGTTCTATTTGATAGTATTTTTTTATTTTTTTATTTATTTATGATAGTCACAGAGAGAGAGAGAGAGAGAAGCAGAGACATAGGCAGAGGGAGAAGCAGGCTCCATGCACCGGGAGCCCCACGTGGGATTCATTCCGGGTCTCCAGGATCGTGCCCTGGGCCAAAGGCAGGCGCTAAACCGCTGCTGCGCCACCCAGGGATCCCTATTTGATAGTATTTAATTTAGAGTTGGGATATATAAATACCAACTATTGTTTGTTCTTCTTGTAATATCTGTCAGGTTTTGGTATCAGGGAAATATTAACCTCATAAAATGAGTTGGGATATGTTTTTCTCTTTTTTTAAATTATGGAGAAGTCCTATAGAAATGTTAATATTTATTTCTTCAGTGTTTGGTAAAATTTGCCAGTGGAGTCATCTGGTCTTAGAGTTCTCTTTATTAGACAGTTTTAAACTAAAATTTAAATTTGTTTAATAGATTTTAAAGTATTCCTTTTTATTTTATTTTCTATTTTTTCATTTTATAGTGAAATATATTTGATACATAACATTGTATAAGTTGAAGGTGTACAACATCTTAATTTAACACATTTACATATTTAATGTGATTGCCATTTTATCAATATTTGGTATCTCTATCACATTATAAAATTATCCTTTTTTTAATAGTTGGAATAATAAAGTTCTACTCTCTTAATAAGTGTTGAACTTAAAAATAAAACAGCTATTTTACTGGCAAAATGGGTTTCTTCAGGAATAGCAGAGAATTGCAATTTGGGACAAAACAAGATTTGGTAAAAACTATCAGCTAGGTCAACAAGAAAAGGAGAGGAACATTATTTTGTGGAAAAGAAAGAGGAAGTTGGGAAGGGTTGCTTTGAACAAAAATGCATTGCAGAAAAGGAAGAATGTAGGTGATGATACTCATTGTCTGAGCTGCTGGGATAGTCTGTTTCTTGTAGAAGGTGCAAGGTACATCTTTTCCTGTTGGAGTCTGTAATTGATTCTCTCCTGTTGAGAATTCGGTTATGGTCCTTAACAGGCATCGGGTGGTACTGGTTTGAGCTTCCCCTTCTATCCTCACAACTCCATTTTAGTGAGGTTTCCTATTATTAATATTTGCATGTTGGATGATTAAAATACAATATTGTTATCTCTATTCACTATACCATGCATTAGATTTACTACTTGTTGCCAGTTTGTACCCTAAACAACATTTGTCCTATGCCACCACTCTTATCCCCTCGTTACCATAGTTTTACTCTTCTTATTGGTGACTTTTTAGATTCCACCTTGAAAGGATACCATACAGTACTTGCTTTCTCTGTCTGACTTATCTCACTTAGCTTAATTTGCTCAAGGTCCATCCATGTTTTTGCAAACGGCAAGATATGTTTCTAATAGCTATAATATTCCAGATGTATATTATATATATGTATATATATATATATATATATATATACACACACACACACACACACAAACACATCTTCTTTATCCATTCATCCATTGATGGGCACTTTGGTGGTTTCCATATCTTGGATATTGTGAATAACGCTGCAATAAATCTGGCAAACAGAAATTGAAATTCTGTTTCAATTTCCTTTGGGTATATACACAGAATGGAATTGCTGGATCATATGATAGTTCTACATTTATTTTTTTGAGGAAACTCCATATTGTTTTCATAGTGGATGAACTGATATGTATTTCTACCAACAATATACAAGGGTTCCCTTCTGTCTACATCCTTGCCCTGCTGAGCAGGGAGCCTGATGCTGGGCTCTATCCCAGGACCCTGGTATCAACACCTGAGCAGAAGGCAGATGTTCAACTGCCAGTCACTCAAGCACTCCATCTTTTGTGTTTCTTTTTAAAGATTTTATTTATTTATTCATGAGAGACATAGAGAGAGGGGGACACAGCACAGGCACAGGCAGAGGGAGAAGCAGGCTCCATGAAGGGAGCCCAACATGGGACTCCATCCCAGGTCTCCAGGATCACACCCTGGACTGAAGGTGGCGCTAAACCACTGTGCCACCCTGGCTGCCCGATCTTCTCTGTCCTGATGACAGTCATTCCAGCATATGTAAGGTGATATCCTAATTGTGGTTTTGATTTGCTTTTCCCTGATGAGAAGTGATGCTGAGCATCTTTTCAGGTACCCATTAGACATTTGGATGGCTTCTTCAGAAAGTGTCCATTAATTCCTCTGCTCACTTTTAAATCGAATTGACAATTTTGTTATTGAGTTTTCTGAATTCTCTTATATTTTGGCATTAACTCCTCTTTAAAAAAGATTTATTTATTTATTTATTTATTTATTTATTTATTTATTATTTATTTATTCATGAGAGACACACACTGAGAGACAGGCAGAGACATCGGCAGAGGGAGAAGCAGGCTCCTCACAGGGAGCCAGATGCTGGACTCCATCCCGGATCCTGGGATCACAACCTGAGTCAAAGCCAGGCGCCCAACCACTGAGCCACCCAGGCATCCTGGCGTTAACTCCCTATTTGATATATGATTTATTTAATTTTTTCCTGCTCTGATTTACCTTTTCATTCTGTTCATTGTTCCTTTCCTGTGCAGAAGCTTTTCAGTTTGATGTAGTCCCGTTTTGTTGATTGTGTTTTGCTTGTTTGTGTTTGAGATGTCATATCCAAACACATATTGCCAAGGCAAATGGCAAGAACATTTTCCCCTGTATTCTTCTAGGGCTTTCCATATATTTTTCTTCTGTTCCTTACTGGTTAAATTCTCTATGGTCCAAGAAAATATATGCACTGTATAAATTCAATATTTTAACATTTCTGAGGTTTCTTCTTTTGTCAGAATATGGTCTATCTTGCGAGTATTCCACACCCATTTGAAAAAAAATTATGTATTTTTGATGTGGTGTGGAGGCCGAGAAAATTAAGGCCATTCCACTTTAAGTTCAGCCTTAGCACAAGTACAGCCATCCCAGGCCCCTGTGAATAAGAGCTGAACTTTACCTTACTTCAGTTACAGGAAAAAAACAGCTTACAGCTTAATGTCCTAGAAAGCCCCATATTAGAATGAGAACAGAGCCTAAGGCAAGGGCTGGAAGCCCTATATTAGAATGAAAACAGAGCTCAATGCCCTTGAAAACCCCATATCAGAATGTAAACAGAATTTGAGAAATTCCTCCCCCCCTTCTGGAGGTCCCCTAGACCAGCCCATAAAACTAAGCTGAAACCCACTTCAGGGTCCAAGTCCCTGCTCCTCTGTGTCGGGTATACATGGACCCAAGCTAGAGCTTGTAAATAAACCCTCGTGTGTGCATCCGTGTCAGCTCCTTGGTGGTTTCTGGGATTCACAATCTTGGGCACAACAGTGGGTGAAGTGTTCTATAAATGTACTCAAGTTGGTTGATAGTATTGCTCAGCTACCCCATAGCTTTATAGACTTTCTGTTTAATTTTTCTGTCAAATACTCAAAAATGAGTGTAGAGCCTCCAACCATAATTTTGGACTTTTCTTTCTCTTTTTCTTTCTATCAGCTTTTGTCTCTATATATTGAAACTGTCATTAAATATACACTAACTTAGAATTGTGATGTCTTTTTGGAGAAATAACCCCTTTATCATTAAGGGATATCTCCCTTAATCCCTCATAATATTCCTTGTTCTGACATCTACGTTTTCTGATATTGACATAATTATTCCAGTTTTCTTTGGATTTTGTTTACATGGTATAACTTTCTCCTCCTTTTATTTTTAATGTGGCTATGTGGTTATATGTGGCTATAAATGGGTTACTTATAAACAGATGATGGTTTGATCGCACCGTTTTATTCATTCCCATAACCTATCGTTGAATATATGTTTATACCAAGTCTATTTGATACAATTATTTAAATGATTGGATTATTTTTGCTAAATATTTTCTATTAATTATATTAGATATGTGCTCACTTTTTAATCTTTCCTGCTTACTTTTGGGTTAGCAGTTGCCCGACGATTTACTGCATATAAATATAGTCTGTGTTCAAATTCTAAAGCAAGAACTTAGATCAGTGTACTCTAAATTTCCCTCCCCACTTTTCTGTGCAACTGTTGTCATATATGAAGTGGCAAAAAAAAGGCAAAAGAAAAACTTAAATTTCCTTCCTTCCTACAGCCCATTGACAAGTTCTTACAACAGCCCAAGTGATCTTCCTCTGGGAGCTCAGCTACCTCAATCAATGCTGACACTTTGCTAAGGGCAAAGGCAAACTTAGCAAACCGCCTTTTAGTGCTGAAGATGTCTTAAGAATTCTTTCTTGGCTGTTGGCTCCAAACTCTAACATTTCCACATCAATATACTTTACTTTTTCATATCCCATAAAAACACAATGCATTGCTACTATTTTTGCTTTACAGAGTCTGTTACCTTATACAACAATGATACCCCCAAGTGACATTTGACGATGTCTGGAGATACTCTCTGGTGGCACAACTGGGCCGTAGGCTACTGATATCTATCGGGCAGAGGGCAGGAATGTTGCTAAACAGCCTACAGTGAGCAGGAAAGATTCCTACAAAAAAGGATTATCCATATAACTGTAAATAGTAAACTTAGTATTATCAATAGTTAACGATGTATTATTGATGTGGTGAACAATGGCAAATGAAATGTAGCTAAAATTAAATCTCCTTATAATTTGCAGCCCATTGACAAATACTTGAGGGAGGTAGAATAAAACATTCCTCCAGGACTCCCAATCCTAAGGTTAATGCCTTCTAGAGAAAAACAACATCTTCAGCATGAGGATAGTCAGGCCTCCAGAATCCTGTAAGTCTTCTTTAACATATGAAAATCCTTTTTAAAACTTCCCTTGTCTTTATCTCCCCCAACTCCAAAGTGTCTAGTCAGTCACTCCTCCCCCTTATGATGCAGCTCTGTCTAACCAGAGGTCCTATTCCATGTGATATTCAAAAAAGGTTTTTTGAACCAAGAAGTCTCAAGAATTTTTTTTTTTTTGGCCTTTGGTTCCTAACCTTACCAACCTCAAAGCACAGCATTATTACTAATGTATTGATATTATCAATATCATCAATAGTTAACTATTAATAGTTAACAAATAAATGTATATTTGAAGAAGATATTTGCAAATGACGTATCAGAAAAAGGGCTAGTTTCCAAGATCTATAAAGAACTTATTAAACTCAACACCAAAGAAACAAACAATCCAATCATGAAATGGGCAAAAGACATGAACAGAAATCTCACAGAGGAAGACATAGACATGGCCAACACGCACATGAGAAAATGCTCTGCATCACTTGCCATCAGGGAAATACAAATCAAAACCACAATGAGATACCACCTCACACCAGTGAGAATGGGGAAAATTAACAAGGCAGGAAACCACAAATGTTGGAGAGGATGTGGAGAAAGGGGAACCCTCTTACACTGTTGGTAGGAATGTGAACTGGTGCAGCCACTCTGGAAAACTGTGTGGAGGTTCCTCAAAGAGTTAAAGATAGACCTGCCCTAGACCTAGCAATTGCACTGCTGGGGATTTACCCCAAAGATGCAGATGCAATGAAATGCCGGGACACCTGCACCCCGATGTTTCTAGCAGCAATGTCCACAAGCCAAACTGTGGAAGGAGCCTCGGTGTCCATTGATAGATGATGGATAAAGAAGATGTGGTCTATGTATACAATGGGATATTACTCAGCCATTAGAAACGACAAATAACCACCATTTGCTTCAACGTGGATGGAACTGGAGGGTATTATGCTGAGTGAAGTAAGTCAATCGGAGAAGGACAAACATTATATGGTCTCATTCATTTGGGGAATATAAATAATAGTGAAAGAGAATAGAAGGGAAGGGAGAAGAAATGGGTAGGAAATATCAGAAAGGGAGACAGAACATGAAGACTCCTAACTCTGGGACACGAACCAGGGGTGGTGGAAGGGGAGGAGGGCGGGGGGTGGGGGTGACTGGGTGGTGGGCACTGAGGGTGTGCACTTGAGGGGATGAGCACTGGGTGTTATTCTGTATGTTGGCAAATTGAACACCAATAAAAAATAAATTCATTATTAAAAAATGTATATTTGAAAGTTGCTAAGAGAATGAATCTTAAAAGTCTCATCATAAGAAAAGAATGTATAATTAGGTATGCTGATGGATGTTAACTAGACTTACTGTGATCATTCCACAATGTATACAATATCAGATCATTATGCTATACAACTGAAGCTAATATAATGCTATGTGTCAATTATATATCGGTAAGAAAAAAAATAATCCTGCTCAAGATAACAATAGTTCTATGGTTGAGAAACTTTTTTTTTTTAATGAGAGAAGAAAGAAAAGATGATTTTTCTACCTAACCTTGATTTATGCCTTTTCCAATGCTTTTCACTTCTTTGTATGAACCAGGTTTCTGTGTGATATTATATTACTACCACATGAAGGCCTTCTGTTATAGAGGTTTGCAAAAATTCTGTGGACTTCAATCTTCCTGCATCTCAAAGGCAAAGGTAAGAAGGAGTGCACAGAGTGAAAGAAGAGACTGAATGGGTTTTGGGTTCATTCTCTCCACCTTCTCTCTCTCTTCAGAGCACACTCTAAGCCCTCTCAAATCTATCATCTCTCAGGTGCATGACACATCTTTTCTTTTAATGAGATGGTGTTTTGTGCCTGCCTCAGGCTTTCCATAAACAATGTTGTTGGAATCAACTCCTGGATTCTTTTTTTTTTTTTTTTTTTTATTATTTATTTATGATAGTTACAGAGAGAGAGAGAGAGAGAGGCAGAGACACAGGCAGAGGGAGAAGCAGGCTCCATGCACCGGGAGCCCGACGTGGGACTCGATCCCGGGTCTCCAGGATCGCGCCCTGGGCCAAAGGCAGGCGCCGAACCGCTGCACCACCCAGGAATCCCAACTCCTGGATTCTTAAGAAGATCCAAGATGTCCTCAGCAATACCCAATGGGAAACTTTGAAAGAGACAAGGCTTATTACTTACAAATCTTGGAAATTACACAGCACTCCTGGGGCCTTACAGTGAAGTCATGGGTGGGTATGGGGAGGAGCAAACCTAGGTCCTGCCTTTACTGAGGCTGAGAGTAGGAGCCCAGGGGTTTGAAAATCCACTTCAGGTTGGTGAATTTAAAACATCAAAGGGGAAATTAAGGCTAGGAAGAGCAAGAGAAATCTCACAGAGGAAGACATGGACATGGCCAACATGCACATGAGAAAATGCTCTGCATCACTTGCCATCAGGGAAATACAAATCAAAACCACAATGAGATACCACCTCACACCAGTGAGAATGGGGAAAATTAACAAGGCAGGAAACAACAAATGTTGGAGAGGATGCGGGGAAAAGGGAACCCTCTTACACTGTTGGTGGGAATGTGAACTGGTGCAGCCACTCTGGAAAACTGTGTGCAGGTTCCTCAAAGAGTTAAAAATAGACCTGCCCTACGACCCAGCAATTGCACTGTTGGGGATTTACCCCAAAGATTCAGATGCAATGAAACGTCGGGACACCTGCACCCCGATGTTTCTATCAGCAATGGCCACAATAGCCAAACTGTGGAAGGAGCCTCGGTGTCCATCGAAAGATGAATGGATAAAGAAGATGTGGTTTATGTATACAATGGAATATTACTCAGCAATTAGAAACGACAAATACCCACCATTTGCTTCGATGTGGATGGAACTGGAGGGTATTATGCTGAGTGAAATAAGTCAATCAGAGAAGGACAAACAGTGTATGTTCTCATTCATTTGGGGAATATAAATAATAGTGAAAGGGAATATAAAGGAAGGGAAAAGAAATGTTGGGAAATATCAGGAAGGGAGACAGAACATAAAGACTCCTAACTCGGGGAAACGAACTAGGGGTGGTGGAAGGGGAGGAGGGCGGGTGTTGGAGGGGAATGGGTGACGGGCACTGAGGTGGACACTTGTCGGGATGAGCACTGGGTGTTTTTCTGTATGTTGGTAAATTGAACACCAATAAAAATTAATTAAAAAAATAAAAATAAAAAATAAAAAAATAAAGGAAGAACAAAAATGAAGGAGCAGGAGGCAGTTACCTAAATCGACTAGATCTCTAAAACAAACAAAATAATCAGAGTGGGGCAGTTGGCTCCTTCTCTAGCCTTTTGGCTGGCAGCCTGTTGATTTTAATTAGCCTTTGAAGTAGATGCTTCTTTGAAGTGGATGCTCCCCCAATCAGGCACCATTAGGACAATCCCATTACCAAAAAAAAGAAAACCAATAGCCAAGGTTTATACTACAGATAGTTTTAGAGAAATACTCTAATAAAAATATTTGTAATCAATTCCATTGTTGTAAATACGATTTTATAAGATAACACTTTGAAGTATTTTTCAAAATTCCAAAATTCACACTCATATGGATTACTTTTCCCCAATATTGTTGATTATTAGAACAGTAGAATTCTACTTGTGCTATCATTTATATTTTTAAATTCTGGTTCAATCCCAATTTAAAACTTTCGAGGCAAAATGTTTTAAATATATGTACTGACATCTGATTTTTTTAAATGTCATTTAAAATAAATAATTATATTTAAAATTTCATTTGAGTCATTTGCATTGATTTGCCGAGTAATGATAAGTATTTCTGTATAATGAATGCTCATGATAAATGATATGGCAAAAAAAAAAAAAAAAAGGCAAAAGAAATAATTAAATCTCCTTATTTTCTACAGTCCATTCACAAGTCCTTGAAACAAGTAAAGTGACCATCCTGTGGGAGCTAGGTAGCATAGATGTTGACACTTTGCTAAGACCTAAAGGCAATCTTAGCCTGATCCCACAGGGTCCAGTGAATCCACTTTAAAGGGCTTCTCCGTTAAAGGAACTTCTCTTCCTTTGGAAGCTCCCTTTATCTGCTCCTACCAACACCACCCCACCTGCCCAGATAATGTAGGAATCATCCTCCAAGCATATAGTCCACTGATATACGTGGACCTGGAGACATGGTGGTGGAGACCACGAAGGGTCTCCTGACTGAGGAGTCACTCAGCAGTAGTAAATGACGTTTTCCTAACAAGAACCAATCCCCTCAGGAGTCAGGAAAGCTGTTTCCAAACCCCTTGGAGGCTTGTGCTGTCCCTAACCCCCTCCCAACTTGAAATGGTATCATCCACACTCCTCACCAGCCCAGGGCAGCTCCTTTCTGCCCATGGGTCCTGTCCCCATGCTTTAATAAAAATACCTTTCTGCACACAACACATCTCAAGCATTCTTTTCTCGCCATCTTATCAGAACCCCACCTCTTCAAACTACATCAATAACCTATTACCATAGGAGAGTTCTTGGAAAGAGAACCAATCACCACTGGACCTGAAGAACCTCATCTGTCTCTAGGCCAGCAGTTTCTAGCCTCCTGAATTAAGAGCTTCCATTCAAAAAGCATTTGTGGATTCTAGACTCTAGCCCTAGCACACAGGCCTCATCAAAGGACCTATTCAGCTGAACTGAAGAGTTCCCTTGAGCAATAGTGAAATCTCTGCCCTTGGAAGCAATGTTTCAGGTTTTTCAGCAAGTAAAGACAGAAAGTAACTAGTTCATACATACAGGAGTTGTTGGTGGCAAAGGATACGTGGCAGTGATATTAAATGAAAAACAGAAAAATTATCTTTGCAATGTCTGTCTGCTTCATTAATGTGGTGCCTAAACTGAGTGTCTCTCCATCAGATGGGGCCCTGAAATGTGGCTCAACAACCCAGTGGAAGCCTGTGGCTAGGGAGGTGAAAGAATTCACCTGAGGCAAAAGAAAGGAGAAGAAAGTTTATTGAATACATCACAAGGGAGCAGCAGGGGGACCTGCTCTCAGAGGAGAGGCTAACTGCAAGGAGCAGAGGGTGGGGGCAGTGTTCTAAGGGGGATGAGGAGGAGGTATGGCAATCTATGGAACTCCCCCTATTTTGGTAATGACGCCTGGTTGTAAGTAGCCCATTGGTCAGTTAGAGCCTATGGACACTTTGAGGTGGGTACCCTGATGGATCTGTTTGTATTCCATCCCTCAAGCTTGTTTGCCTAAGAACAGCCTCCAAAATAAACTCTGTCATTTGAGAGGCCATGTGACTGGATAATAGTACACAGGTCTTTGCACCAGACTGTGCTTGGTGACCATAAGGAAGTCACTTATAATTCTCAAAGTTTCTGTGCTTTCATCTGTAAATCCTAAAAGGGTTTTGGTGAGAAAATATCATAGCATCTAGTGCATGTTGGAATTCAACAGTTCTTAGTTCCCATCTCCTTTGAGAAAGGTATGGGGAGAAACTAAAATTTAGTGGGTAAATGGGTGGGATTCATTTCATATATGGCAGCACACCAACTCTCACATGCAAAATGTATTGAAGTTTTATTCTCCAACGCCAGAGAACATTTCTGCTAAGTTGAAAGAAATGATCCTAAATTCTTTGCAGCTCATTCTATTAAGAAGTGTAACATTCGGGCGCCTGGGGAGCTCAGCGATTGAGTGTCTGCCTTTGGATGAAGTCTTGATCCTGGGGTCCTGGGATCCAGTCACACTTCTGGCTCCCCTAGAGGAGCCTGCTTCTCCCTCTGCCTGTGTCTCTGCCTCTCTCTCTGTGTCTCTCATGAAAATACAATAAATAAAAATAATACAATCTTATAAAAAATACAATCTTAAAAAAGAAAAATATGCAACATTAACTCACCTCTAAAAAAAATAAAAAATACAATCTTAAAAAGAAAAAATATGCAACATTAACTCACCTCTTGAATGACATAGCTCTGTGACTTGTTTTGACTACTAGAATGTAGGGGAAGTGGTGTTGTGAGTCTAAATTTAGGCTAAAGAAGCCCTGCAGCTTCTCTCTTGCACTAGGGAGTCTTCCCATACCTTGTGGGTAAGTGTAAGCCACTCTACTGGCTGATGAGCCCAATGGAGTGGCCCAGTAGACTGGGCTGAAGCAGTTGATGCCACAGACATGTAAACACCTGAAGACAAGGGAGCTTGCCCAGGACACAGAGTGCCCTGGGGGCGTGACGCAACTTTCTGTCTTACTGAATCCTGAGAAAATACTAAAACGTTATCTGAAATCGTTGCATTTTGGAGTGGGGTATTATATAGAAAAAGCTGACTGATACAATATCCTTCAAAGAAAATTCTATATCCTAGTGATCTCTTGGTGCTCCCTTGCTTAACAGGCTCTCACAAACCACAGGGGGAAGATTGGATGATGAGGGAAAAGCTATAAGCCATCGCTGGCCTAGAACGATTAATTTGTCAGTATACAGTTGTCATCATTTGGGAGTATTTGCCGTGTGCACACACTAGAGTGTATTTAAACCTTATAATTTGTACTTCCTTATAATTTCATTTCATCATATAACTATCACATAATGGTTTTCATCGCGTTTTATAGAAAAGTACACTAAAGCTTGTATATTCTGAGTGAGTTACCCAAGGTGATACAGCTGATAAAGCCAAAAACAGTTTACAATAACAGCAAACATTTATTTGATGACCAAGTCCACCCTCTTCTTACTTTTGCTTCACTGGACTTGGTTGATTGCTGTGAGGCATCTCTAATTACTGCAAGATGGGAGAGGCTTTGGCCTTTTTAGTACAATTAACCAATACATAATGATTGACGTTGTAGCAGGGCAAAAGAGTTGAAAGTCAGAACTAAAGAAATTGAAAATACACAAGTCCTTAGAAAATGTTATATATTTTAATGAGAACTAACCTACATTTTGTCTAAGTAATTTCTTAGAGGGCATCCAATGAGGTAAGTTATAATGACTCTTCCATTTATCTTGACAATTTTAAGTTAAATCAAGGCAGGATTTAGTGATTTTTGAGGAAATTATGAGACAAAGTAATATTTTAAACTCCATATTTTATTTCTACCATGAGTTAATTTGTCTTTCAGACAGAGCTAAGAAGTTAGTTTTTGTCAAAAATGGCACATCACTCTTCTGAATCTAATTCTCGAATAATTTTACCTGATGTCAAAATTATGACCTGAAGACAGAAGTGACTGGAACAGGTTCATTGTGTGACTGCAGGAGGAGATGAGACACAGAGTCTGGTTACAGGCAGAGCTCATCTTCGCCTAGGTAACGAACGACATGGGCTTGCCTGAACTTCTCCATCCCACAGGATTTGAGATCTGCAGCTGGACCTTGGAACTTCCCGTCCAAGATACAATTCTGATCCACATGATTAGCACCCTAACTTCCTAATCTGAGTTAAATTTTCTTTAAAGATGATACTAGCAGGCAATATTCTGGAGCCTCATCAAGAATGGTTTTGTCCATCTGTCACAGTCTTAAGTAATTTTGGCAAAGAAATAACAAAGTTTCAAGACAGCGAAAGTAAAACCAATGAATCAAGGAAGTAGAAATTAGTAGAGATTTCTTGTGCACAAGTCAAAAGACAGTTTGCACACCAGAAGTATTTTAAACCACAAGGTGCAAGGCTCAGGGATAGCTTATTATAAGGTAGCTATGTCATGAGAAAGCAGTGACTGCTTAATCTTCACAAGGATTGGCTACAATATTCAGTTTTCAGTGGTTACCTCATATCAACCATGGGAAAGAGTTCAATTTCATTTGTCCTTTCCACAGGCTGAAGCAAGAAATCATCCAATTCAAGATGACCTTGCAAAATAAGCTGAATTACTGTTGTTTGAATGATTAAAATTGTGCCTTCCAAAGGTACAAGCAAGAAATGACCGGGTTCAAGTTAGCCTTGCAAAATAAGCCAAATTAAGCTTTGTTTGTAAAAGTTTTGAGGCTGGATGCCATTTGTTTCTGATTTTAACAGTACAGACCAGATAAGTCTGGATCCAAGAAGAGCCCAGAAACATGGTATCTCCTGCACAGAAAGAAGGAGGCTGCACAGTAAATGAAGCATGCCTCAGTGAAACCTCAAATCCCGAATGATCCATAAAGGCACAGACTTGAAAGAATAAATCCACCCGTAGGGTCAAATATCTATCGTAATTATGTTAGGACCTGTATTCTGAATCCACACAGGAAACTCCCTCCCCTACAAAGACTCATGAGTGACCCTTGTCATTCTGCAGCTCTGCACTCACCAGCTGTGGGACCCTGAGTAAATTCCTTCACCTTTCTGAAACTCAATATCCTCCTTGTAGCTTGGGGGTGATATTCACGTACTACAGGTATAGTGGGAGCCCCAGGAATTTTTCATTCCGAGTACAGTATATATATATATATGTATTCCTCACAGCGCTCAGATGAGTTGCTGTTAATGCCTCCAGCCAAAGACCATCAGGAGCACACCTGAGAATGAACAAGTTGCTTTAATTGTTCATTGTCATGAGGTAGAAAATTCACCACGGAGAAAAACGGGGCTCTCAGGCTCATCTCCCCTCTTTTTTTTTTATCCTAATTAAAGTCTGTTTCATGCCCAGCATGGAGTCCAAAACGGGGCTTGATTTCACAACCCTGAGCTGAGATCAAGAGCCAGCCGTTTAATCCACTGAGCCATCTGGGTGCCCACATCTCTGCTCTTAAGACTTTACAACTACTTGGTTTGGAGTCATCCAGATTATCTAGGAAGACCTCCCTTGCTTTACGTCAACTCTTTATTTATTTTAATCACATCTACAAAATATTTCCAGAGCAATTACAGCATTAATGTGTGATTGAATAACTGAGGACTATAGCTTAGCAACACACGAAACCGACAATTTAACTACTGTAAGGTTTGGGTTTGTGTTAGGTGATTTTGAGGAGCATATAAGATAGAGGGACTCTGCTCTTAGTTGCTTGTCAGCCAGGAGGATTGCTTGGTCTTTTTGTGGCCTGGACAATATTTCTATTTTGTCTATGTTCAGACATGGTTACTGACTGGCCTTGTTTCTGTCTTTATCCATCATGGTCGTCACAGAGTGGCTTACACTGCTGTTCTATGACATTTTTATGTTCACCAGGAAAACACCAGAACCTGGCTGTGGGTAGCACACCTGGTTACTAGTACCAAGTAGCTCTCAGATGCCAGAGCTTTTCCTGTCCCAGTCTTCCTATCATGTCTGTCAATACAGGGTATGACAGAGTACTGAGCAATAGAAGGCCATCCAACAGGCACAGAGTGATTGATTCTAAGTGGAAGCCCTTAGTATCTTGTAGCTTCCATACCTCACAGAAAATCGGTTCTTCTGGAAAAAGAAGGACTAAGGACTGCCTTTGTCTTCAGCTCAATTCCTAGTCCCTCACAATTATCTGGAATACGTAGCAGGATAAAGAATATGAAAACTTCCAGGATGTCAGGGAAGGAAATCAATTTCTAAATCACAGCAGTTCCCCTCATTCTACCCTCAACATTTGACTTACATTCTTAAATATAAAAAAAAAAAAATTGAAAACTAAAAATAATACAGTGAGGCTGCTGAAGCAGTCTTTAATGCAATCAATGTCCCCAACTTGCCTTTAAATATAGGCAGGCAGCACTGAAACACAGAACACAAAGAACGCTCAGGGTAGGGAAACCATGACAGTGAAAAATGATGCAATTACTGTAGGCAGCATTAATGACCTTATGACTTCTTTTATCGTCCCAGATGCAAATACTGGAGCTTTTGAGACCATAAGAGGAATTTAACAGGAATTACATATGTAGTAAAGCAAAGGTAATCCTTGGTTACCATCAGAAGAAATTCTTTGTAGATAAATCAAAATTTGGAAAATTTTATATGCACTATGGAAGCAAAAAAAAAAAAAAAAAAAATACATTCGGAGGCCAGGAAAAGGGAAGGAGTTAAGGATTGCCAAGGAGGGGAATCAATTTATAGGAGAATTTTTGGCGACTGTAACCCAGAAGAGCCTGAAGAAAACCATGTAAGTGATTATGTTCTCTATACATGAGGCTACTCAGAAACTCCGCCCCTCTTGCTGCCACCAACAAGCATACACATCCAAAGGAAGATTGATTGAGTGCGCCTCCTCCTTTCCTAGGTAATTCCCCCAGGTCCACTCTCCATGCAGGCTACCTCAGAACAAGGGGATTTCCCAGTATCTTCTGGCTTCTTAGTACAAACTCTTCAACTGGCAACAGCAGTGTCACCATAAGGCATTTTTCTGATTGGCCAGAACCTGACCTGGCAGGTTTGGGTTTGGGTGTCTTTGGATTCCCCTTTCTGTTGGGTCCTCACCCTAGTTCTGCAATTCAGAACAGCAAGTGTGGAGACCACACGGAGAAGAGGATGATCCTAAACAGAGTTCTGATTCTGGGGATCCTCATCCTGACTATTATGATGAGCCCCTCTGGAGGCGAAGAGATTGTGGGTGAGTGCACACCTGAGGGATATGGGGACTAGACTAGGGAAAAGGAATTGGAAGGGGTAAAAGAGAGAATGGCATAAAATAGTGGAGACTCCTCAAAGGTGTTCTCAATATTAAGCAATTCTAAAATTTTTAATCATTCTTCCTTCAGGAAACTAGAGACCCAACCCACTGTCTTTGCTCCCTGTGATGTTGCAGAGTTCATCAAGGATATTATTCCATTTCTAATCTCAGATCTAGTGAATATAGGCTAGAGGGCTTGATGGCATTCATTCATGATTACCTTAAAGTATAGGGATGTTTCCATGTTTTGTTTCGTTACTAAAACCAAATTTGTTTTGTTACTAAAAAGTCATGAACGATTGCTCCCAAATGTCTCTGAAAACATTTTGAAACTTTCTACGTGTTTTTTCTATAGTCTCACTTGGGGTAAAAAGTTTCATGAATTATGTATACTATGTAGATATAAGGAAGTGTATCCTCTTCTTTGACTCAAATTTACACGCATTTTCATGCTGGGAACTGGCATGAGGGGAGTGGGATACAAGCCCAGCTGAATACCTTTAGACAAGTCATTCAACCACATGACCTCATATATGTCATTCAGGAATAATTAAATCAAATATGTATTTAGAAATATTTTTCCAATAATGTAAACATATCATGTCAATGATCATACTTGTTTCTTAACTGTTTCGATTACAGGTGTGAGTTAATTTTTTAATTTAATTTAATTCTAGGATGGTTAACCTATACGTTTCTAGCGTACAGTGTAGTGATTCCACAATTCTATGCATTACTCAGTGCTCATCAAGATAAATGTACTTTTTTTCTTTTAAAGATTTTTATTTATTCATGAGAAACACAGAGAGAGAGGCAGAGACATAGGCAGAGGGAGAAGCAGGCTCCCCGTGGGGAGCCTGATGCCAGACTCAATCTCAGGACCCCAAGATTATGATCTGAGCTGAAGGCAGATGCTCAACCAATGAGCCACCACCCATGTGCCTCCAAGATAAATGTATTCTTAATCCCCTCACCTGTTTCAGCCATGCCCCCCAGTCACTTATCCTTCGGTAAACAACAGTTTCTTCCCTACAATTAAGAGTGTATTTTGTTTCTTTTGTTTCTTTGTTTTCTTTCTTAAATTCCACACATCACTGAAACTATATGATAGTTGTCTTTCTCTGAATGATTATTTCGCTTACCATTACACGCTCTAGCTCCTACCACATTGTGCAAAAGGCAAGATTTCATTCTTTTTATGACTCTAAAATATTCCATTGTACATATATATCATATCTTCTACAAAGAGTAGGTTTGTAACAATCAAAGTAGAAAAACCAAGCAGCCTTAAGAGGCAAAGTGAAATGGAGCATACTCTAATTTTCAACATCTTTGTTAGCCATGAGTGTTCCCATCCTAATTTAATTTGGTCGGGGAAGTTTGCCTCACTTTGCCAGAGAACTTCTAATTTCCTTCTTCAACATCATGCCAGAGCATCTTGGTCAGGCTCAATTTATCCAGTAAGCACAGTGCCAAGGGTCTATGATGCTTCTAGGGCACCATAAAATGTTTTAGTTTCTTTTAAAATTAGAAGAAGTGAACTTATGAGGTAGAGGAAAATGTTTTAATTTTTAATTCAACCTGGATTATATTTATCTTTATACCAATGCAGTCACAAAGTGTGATGTCTAATATTTTATGAGGAAAGGGACCCAATAGTGATGAGGCTCACGAGTCATACAACAGCCTTGAGCAGTGCTGATTAACTTCCGTATGGTTTGACTAGCTCTGTGTCTATCAACCTCCACTCACCCAAATGTCTGTGATCCTTGAGAATAGCAATTGATATTCAATACACACTTTTGAGCAAACAGTGAGATTAATTTTGGGGATTCAAAGATGAAGGAAAGCAGAAGGAATATCGCTGAGCAGAACTATGGACCCAGCTGAGGCTGAAAATACAGGAGTGAATCAGTTCCAGTCAGCCGTGTAGTGTGATGTTCATCAACAAATGGTGCCTTGGACAAGCACCAAATGGAAAGAATAATTGCATATACTCATGTTTGAAAAAGGAACCAAGGGGACCAAGGATAAAGGCTAGAGGATGCAGAGGGTTTGATGGAGGGCCTTTAAGTAATCACCAAGGCGGGGCGGGGCGGGGCGGGGGTCATGCTGGGCAAGGAAGAGAGTGAGTCGGATGAGGCATAGATAAATCTGGAAAGCAAGACATTGGGATGGAGGCGTTGGAGGTTATAGTGAAGCCAAAAAAATGTTCGATGAGACTAATTAACTGAAATGTTGCTAACCGGACAGAAACTTCCAAAAGGAATTGGAGGTACCCAGGAAGTCTGAAAAGATAGCTTTGTTACAAGGAGACACACCCCTAAAAAGGCCAAGGAACATGCAAGAAGAATGTGCTTTGGTTTGACTGGCAGATGACATATTTGCAGAGGAAGTGGGACCATAAGACTGCTGCTGTTCCCTGCAGGACTCACCACAGCATACTGCATTTGTTCCTGTACTCACTTGACTCTCCCACCACGCAATAAACCCCTTGAAGACAGAAACCATGCTGATGGGTGTTTGACCCCCTGCTCCTCATGTCTGACATCTTGCTGATGTTCAGCAAATGAGGAAGAGCATAAGGAGGAAACGATAAAAAGCTCACATATCTCTTTACAAAAATGCCCAGTTAGGCTCACCGGGTGGAGTCATACTGCTGCCATTCTACTTTGGCATCCTTGCAAAATGCACTGTCCATTTGTTTTTGTTTTTGTTTTGTTTTTTTTAATTTTTATTTATTTATGATAGTCACAGAGAGAGAGAGAGAGAGGCAGAGACACAGGCAGAGGGAGAAGCAGGCTCCATGCACTGGGGCCTCACGTGGGATTCGATCCCAGGTCTCCAGGATCGCGCCCTGGGCCAAAGGCAGGCGCCAAACTGCTGCGCCACCCAGGGATCCCCTGCACTGTCCATTTGAAGAGAAGGGCCACAGTTTACCAGGAGTCCTAAACAGATAGAAATGCAAGTCAGAATTAGGTTAGGGGTTTGCAAGGGAAAAAAAAGCACGAGGGATGGGGAGTGACAGAAATCTAAAATCTAATGAAGCTTCCATTTTGTACTTCTGATGAATCAAGTGCTCCCCTCTGAGGCTTACCATCGTTAACAAGAGAACTTGGTGGCTCCTGGGTAGCTCCATTGGTTAAGTGTCTGCCTTTGGCTCAGGTCATGATCCCAGAGTCCTGGGACAGAGCCCCAAGTGGGGCTACCTGTGGGGAGCATGTTTCTTCCCTTCCCTCTGCTGCCTCCTCTGCTTATGCTCCCTCGCTCTGTCAACAAAATAGATAAAATATTTTTAAAAAAGGAACCAGAGACCTTAGGAGTATTGTTTATTTTTTTATAAACTTTTTAACACTGTCGCTGTCCTCGTCATACTCTTTCTTATACCCTAAAATAGCTAAGAAACTCTTTTCGAAGAATACAATCCTTCGTGCTTTTTTTGACAAAATAAGAAGCAGCAGAAGAAGGCGCAGGAGAGAGGAGGAGGAAGAAGGAAGGAAGGAAGCTTTGCCTCTGCAGAAAATATTCTGCTCTGAGCCAGTCCTGGGGAGAGGAATCAATTTATGTGCTGTTAACTGATGAAGGAATTAAGCAAGAGGTAAAACTGGTGAAGCAGAGAGAAGTTAAGTGAGTTTCTGATAAAGGAAGCTATAGCCACGATACCTTGTTCATTCCTTCTTTCATTTCCTTGTAATATTTGTCTACTGAGCCTCCCGAGCGCACCAGGTGCTGGGCTACACACAGGGGAAGAGCAGCAGCAAGGCTGTCGTCATCGTGCTCTCACGGAGCATGCGCGGCAGTGCAAAAGCAGAGCCTGCTTGACTGGGCACCAGCGACACGAGAGAGGGGCAGGTGCTGGGAAACGTGCCTAAGCTGTGCCCAGGATGAAGCTCGCAATATCTGTTTGCCCGCAGTTTGTTCTGACACTCGGTTGACTAAGGCTCTTTTCTCCCTCTGTGTCCTGCTTCCTGCTCCTCACCCCTGCTCACCAGCCGACCACGTTGCCTACTACGGCGTCAACGTCTACCAGTCTTACGGTCCCTCCGGCCAGTACACCCATGAATTCGATGGCGATGAGGAGTTCTACGTGGACCTGGAGAAGAAGGAAACTGTCTGGCGGCTGCCTGTGTTTAGCACGTTCACAAGTTTTGACCCCCAGGGTGCACTGAGAAACTTGGCTATAGCAAAACAAAACTTGAACATCCTGATTGAAAGGTCCAACCAAACTGCTGCTACCAATGGTATGTGTCTACCATTCTGCCTCTCCGCCCTGAATCTGTCCCCACATCCCAGCTCTCTCTCCCTTCCTCCCTAGCACAGACACTCTTCACTGTTTTCCAAGGATCTTCCCCCAGATCTTCTCATAGTAATTACTGAACCCTCGTCCTCCCCCATCTGAAAACTGAAATATTGCCATGTAATGCAAGGATCCTTACTCCCGTACCATGTCCCTTGAATCCCTCAAGGAGACGCCCTGTGGATATGCTACCTAATAAGCACACCTGCCCAGAGAAGGGCTGGGGATAAAGTGTAGGCAGTGCATATACGGCGTTCCCAAGCAGAAGGTGGGCAAGAAGCCTTCCACCACCGCGTGGAGAACTGTTGCTGGGAGGGCTCCTCTAGGACCCAGTGCAGAGCCTCAGGCAGAGTTATTGCAATTCATGCAGTGCGGCTTCCTCACCACAGAGGTTCCTGAGGTGACTGTGTTTTCCAAGTCTCCTGTGATGCTGGGTCAGCCCAACACCCTCATCTGTCTCGTGGACAACATCTTTCCTCCTGTGATCAATGTCACGTGGTTGAAGAACAGGCACTCAGTCACAGAAGGGGTTTCTGAAACCAGCTTCCTCGCCAAAGGGGATCATTCCTTCTCAAAGATCAGTTACCTCACCTTCCTCCCTTCTGCTGAGGATATTTATGACTGCAAAGTGGAGCACTGGGGCCTGGATGAGCCACTTCTGAAACACTGGGGTATGTGTGAATTCCCCCTCCCGTGGTGCCTCCTTTTCTTTGTCAAGTCCAAAGCATCCTGCCTGTCAGCCCTGGAGTCTCGAGGCTCAAAGCATGTTTATGACACTTCAGGGTTTCTAATAACAGAGTTCACTCTCTTCCCTAAGCCTGGTGCCCTGAGACTTCATAGACCCAACAGCACCATCACCCTCCTCAACCCCCCACTCCGTCTCACACCTGTACTTGAACCAACACTGTATTCTGACTTTCACAACCTCATTTTCACAGAACCTGAAGTTCCAACCCCTATGTCAGAGCTGACAGAGACTGTGGTCTGTGCCCTGGGGTTGGCTGTGGGCCTTGTGGGCATCGTGATGGGCACCGTCTTCATTATCCAAGGCCTGCGCTCGGGTGGTACTTCCAGACATCAAGGACCTTTGTGAGCTGCACCCTAGAAAGGAAGGTAAGGATTCAGATTTGTCAGACCTGAGAGTTGGAGACAGAGTCCGGGAGGATGGAAAGTGGGAGGAGTCTGTGGACCCAAATGTGGTTGGAAGGTTATAGGAGAATTGGGAGAGGGGATGATGACAGCACAGCAGCTCCCTAAAATCCAACCATCTATGTCTGTCCTATTGCAGGTGCACTGCATGCCCACCTCCCAGAGCAGAAGAGTGGACCGGATAAGCCACCTAGCGCTATTTCCTTGCCCAGTTCATCATATTCCTACTCTCTACCAGTGCTTCTCTGTCACCTCTTCTCTGGGACTCAAGAACTATATCCTCTGAGCGCTCACCCTTTAAATTCTACCCCTTCCTTGACTGCCTGTTTTTGTTTGTTTGTTTTCTTTTCTTTCCTCAATTGTCAACTACAATGAGATCTCTGGGATATCCCAACCAGTTACCTGATCCCTCATTACTCTGATCTAGTATTCCCATGGAAATAATAATTTTCTCTTTAAGAGATCCTTTAGATCAATTTTTCCTGTCTTTCATCTCAGGGCTGATTAGGACTTTGGTCCCCCTTTTTTTTAGACCTTCCTAATCTCACTTTCCATATTATGTTTCATGCCCAGCAACACCAGAAAATGCAGGTATAGGCTGATAATATTTTGATATCTTAGGTAAGTAAGGTTAATGGTTCTCTCTTCCTGTTATTCTCATGTCTGGGTACTGCCACACTCTCCCAATTCAGACACCAAGAAAAGTCATATAAGCCCTCTGACCTTGGTATAGATTTGGTAGAGGAGAAATACAAAGCCAAGAAATAAGTTCATACTTCTTTTAACATAATTTTAGAAAGCTATGACAGATACATAAGTTAAGATAAAGAAATTTTGAATTTCATAAGTACCAAAAGACAAATTGTTTTCCAAAACTTTAAAATTTCAATTTGTGAAGAATGAATGATGATAGGAGAAGCTTTCCTCTCCCATCCTCACCCATGACAAGACAAGAATTCTTTAGGCAGGAAAATAAATGGAAGTCAAGTAAGAGAGCATTAGAATAAGACCATAAAGTAAGTACCTGAGGAGAACCAAATACTTTGTTCTTACTTAGGGACAGCAACAACAGGATGAGAAAGGGAGTAGAAATCATAGACATAGTTAAGTTTCTTAGAACACAGGTGTAGTTTGCCTCACCTCTTACATGAATCTCTTCTAGATAAGCACGTAGACTTTCCTGTGCTGCGGTGGCATATCAGGGATAGTAGAGTGAATATATCTGCAGGATGTTTCTAGGCAGATCATCTTAGGTCAAGCTCACTGAATCCCTGTGTATCCCTGTGCATCCCTGGGCACCCAAGGAAACTGCACAACACCCCAATAACTCCAGTCCCGTGCCTCCACCCCTCATCCTTCTTGTATTTGGAAAGAATGAATCTATGAGAGAGAAAGGCCCGCAGGGACAACATAGAGGATAATGTACTGGCAGCTATGGATGCTGTATTCTCTTCTAGATTCATTGTCTTCTAGTGGAAACTCTTGCAGAGGAAATGGATCAACAGATGGAATTCTCTGGTGTTCTTGAGTTGTCTAAAGCTTCACTCGGAAAGTGTATGTGACTTGACTCGGAGTCATTTTCCCTTTGAAATTATTTTAGGCACATACTGGCCTTAGTCTTTTCCCTCTGCAAGTAGTGTTTCCATACATGGTGTCTAAGGCAATATTATGGAACAGCTATGAAATGTATGAGGCTGTCCCTGGCCACACCACCTGTATCAGTGAATTTAAAGCATCACTGGAAGAAAAAAAGACAATTTTAACACAAGTGTTGATATAGTAGAGTTTGATGAAAAGAAACTTAAATCCAAATTCAGGATTCAGCCCTTTATAGCTAATATTTTAAACATTGTAACACTGCGCATATGTATTCTGAGACTCATCTTTCTCATCCATTCTCTGGAAGTAATAATACTTTCCTTGCAGTTATTGACAGAATTTGAATAATCTTGATTACACATAATATGGAAATACATGAAAAAACATTGCTATTTGTATCTGTATTATTAAAAAGAATTGATTATATCGTATTAAAAGCACTTCTCTTTTCCTGAGTCCATTAATGATTTAGAAGATTCAAAAATGGAGCTGTGAATGAATTTCTTTTCATAAGTTAAAGAGAGGATTTTGCTTTCCCCAGCAACTCAGAGACTCTGAGATTGGCTTAGGCTAAGAGAATAGATAGGGTATAGCAGTCAGTGACATGTCACTAGTGGAAGATTGCTAAGAGAATTCTTAGAACAGTAAGTCATAAGAAATTGACTTGAGGTTTTTAAGACCAAAGATATGCTATATTATAACAGACCTTATGCATATTTACTTTGGGGATAATTCAAGGATCAAGAGTTACCTGCGAGGTAGAAGTAAGAGAATAATTAACAATGGAGACTAGGAACTAGTAAATTTAGGGAATCTGACCCAGAAGTTATCAAGAAAATGTAGGTAACAGAACACAGAGGAGGTCAGGCCAGTGCAACTACTCTGCATTGTATTATAATGGTAGGTACGTGCCATTACACATTTGTTCAAACCCACACAATGTACACCAAGAGTGAACCCTAATGGAAACTATGGACTTTGGTGATAATAATCTATCAAAATAGTGTCATCAATTGTAATAAATGTACCACTCTGGTAAGGGATGCTGATAGTAGGGGAGGCTGTGCCTGGTGGGGACATGGATAGATGGGAAATCTCTGTACCTTCCCCTCAATTTTGCTGAGAACCTTAAATTGCTTTAAGTAAACTGTATTGGGATCCCTGGGTGGCGCAGCGGTTTAGCACCTCCCTTTGGCCCAGGGCACGATCCTGGAGACTCGGGATCGAATCCCACGTCGGGCTCCCCGTGCATGGAGCCTGCTTCTCCCTCTGCCTGTGTCTCTGCCATTCTCTCTCTCTCTGTGTGACTATCATAAATAAATAAAAATTTTAAAAAAATAAAATAAAATAAACTGTATTAAAAGAATGTCAGCAATTATGATGTCAAAGGTATAAAATACAAATTTTAGTATAAAAAATGTAATCATCTGAAAATGCACTAATGTATTCAGGGAGAGTTTTTGGCAATAGGCTGTCAAATAAATGTTATATAAATCTCAAGGAAGGGATCCCTGGGTGGCGCAGCGGTTTGGCGCCTGCCTTTGGCCTAGGGCGTCATCCTGGAGTCCCGGGATCGAATCCCACATCGGGCTCCCGGTGCATGGAGCCTGCTTCTCCCTCTGCCTATGTCTCTGCCTTTCTCTCTCTCTCTCTCTCTCTCTGTGACTATCATAAATAAAGAAAACTTAAAAAAAAAAATAAATCTCAAGGAATCGTGAGATGGGAACTCAGGAATTTGGGAAGAGGTGTATGTGTGTGTGTGTGTGTGTGTGTGTGTGTGCGCATTATTGTACTATAAGGTGTATACTGAATCCCATTTTAACCAGTGCCCTAGGAATACACAAATACTGACTTACTCAGACTCCTTCTCAATGAAATAAGGAGGAAAAAAAATTTAATGGAAGATGCATTTTATTAAGGGGCTTCATTTGTAAAACTTCACATAATTTTAAAATAGAATTTAAATTCTAACACCAAGCGCAATCATTTCGATATTAGCTAAAAGTTAAAAGGGAGATCATCACATGACTTTACCTTAAACAAAGATATCAATCCTCATGATACTAAATTATGTGATTTAAAAAATTATTTGAGTTATTTTTCTTATTTCTGATTGTGTGCATGAATTGTGACTATTAATATTTAATATCATACTATTTAAAAATACATAATTAGAAAATCCTTTTATTCAGCAAATCATTTGCAGGGAAAATAAAGAACAGATAAACTTCATATTAAAAAAATTAAGATACATATCAACCAAATGATAAGTTTTGTTTGGATGCATATTCAAATAAAAGAACTGTTAAAAAATTCTTGTGAAACAATCACAGAAATTGAACTCTGACACTATTAAGAAATTTTTAATCTACTTTTGGGTGTGATAATGGCAGTGTTAATGTTTCCTAGAAGTCATTAAATTTTAGATTTCATAATAACATATTCATCGATAAAATGATATGACTTATAAGAATATCATCAAACTAATCCAGTATATGTGTAAAATTAAGTGGGTAGGTTTACAAAATTATCCATGAATTAATAATGATTAAAGGTGGACTGTTGATACTTGGCACTATTCTCTCTACCACTACATATTGTTGAAATTTCTCATGATATAAAGGGTTTCTTTTAAGTATCCCAGGAAAGACAAAGAAGAAAACTAGGTTTAAAAGCATTCGTTTGAAGTTAACATTCGTTTTTAAGATTTTCCTCATTTTTTATCCCAGGTAGGAAGCCATGAGTATCCAAAGCTTGCTCCACACCATGGACCTCTCAGAAATGTAACCCTAAAGAATACATATGTCACAAGGATAATATCGAAGGAAAGCAAAAAATACTCTCTTTATCTTGACTGGACTAAGCCCCAAACATTGCTAATATATACACTAATTTAATTAATAATGCGAAAATAAAAATGGTTATGGAATACCAGTGTTGTGACACATACCATACTACATTCTGAGTGTATTAAATTGATATGAAAACAGATATGTTCATTGTCTTCACAGACTTTACATTCTAGTAGGAAGAAATATGCATATACAAAATAGTTCCACAAATATATAATAACAAACTCTGAAGAATTGATAAAGGAAATGAACAAGGTAACACATAACCATTGCACAGGAATTAAGCATTTGGTGGAGATTAGAGGTGGCTTGAACAAATATATGAGATGAAATAGATATTGGATAGTATGTAAAGCAAACAAATAAATAAATAAATAATCCTGTAAAAGTAGAAATAATGGACTTGAGCTATACCTTAGACCAAATGGACCTCATGGACATTTTAATGACCTGAATAGACATTTTTCCAAGAAAAGCATTCAAATGGCCAACAGCTAACACGAAAACATACTCAACATCATTAATCATTAAGGAAATGCAAATGTAAACCACAATGAGACATCACCTCACACCTGTTAGAATGGCTATCACCAAGAAAGTAAGAAATAACAAGTGTTGGCAAGCATAGGGAAAAAAGGGAACCCTTACACACTGTTTTTCAGAAAGTAAATTGGCTCAACCAAATAATATGGAGGCTCCTCAAAAAACTGAGATATCCGCACCTTCATATACCGTAGCCAAGACATGGAAACATTTTAAGTCCCCACTGATGATGAAGGGATAAAGCAAATGTTACACCAACATACACCACAAAATGGAATACCAGTCAGTCATAAAAAAGAATGAAATCTTGCCATTTGTCAGGATACAAATAGACCTGAAAGGTTCTATGCTAAATGAAATAAGTCAGACAGAGAAAGACAAATACCATACATTTTCACTTGTATGTGGAACCTAAAAAACAAAACAAATGAGAAAACAAAACCAGACTCCTAAATACAGAAAACACACTGATGGTTGCCAGAAGAGAGGGGGGTTGGGTGTTGGGCAAAGTGGATGAAAGTATCAAGAAGCATAAACTTCAGTTTTATTTTATTTTTTTAAGACTTTATTTATTTATTCATAGAGACAGAGACAGAGAGAGAGAGAGAAGCAGAGACACAGGCAGAGGGAGAAGCAGGGTCCATGCAGGGAGTCTGACATGGGACTTGATCCGTGGTCTCCAAGATCACACCTCAGGGTGCAGGCAGCGCTAAACCGCTGCGACACGGGGGCTGCCCAAACTTCAGTTTTAAAATAAATAAACCATGGGGATGTAATGTTAATGTATAGCACAGGGAATAGACAATACTACTGTATTACCTTTGGTGACAAATGGTAACTAGACTTATTACAGAGATCATTTCATAATGCATATGAATGTTGTACACCTGAAACTCCTATAATATTGTGTCAATTATACTTCGATTAATTTTGTGTGGTGACAGATGTTAAGTAGACTTATTGTAGTAATCATTTCACAAGATATACAAATATCAAACCATGTGTACACCTGAAAATAATATAGCGCTATATGTCAATTATACCTCAATAAAAAAGAAATAGCTGTTTTCACTTTGAATGAATAAGGTCTTGGCAACAATTTCTTGGGTATAAAATCTTAGCCAAAGCAAAAAAAAAAAAAAAAAGGAAAAGAAAAAACAAAACCAAAAAAACCCAAATAAACAAAAATAAATATAAGTACATCAAATTTAAAACTTCTGCACAGCCAAATGATTAGCCAAATGCAAAGGCAACCTGTGGAATAAGAAAAAAACATATTTTGTAAACCATCTATCTCACAAGTGGTTAATATAAAGTACTCAAATAAATCAAGAATGAAGAAAACAAACTGATTGAAAAGGGGACAGAGGGGGAATCCCTGGGTAGCGCAGTGTTTTAGCGCCTGCCTTTGGCCCAGGGCGCAATCCTGGAGACCCGGGATCGAATCCCATGTCAGGCTCTCCAGGCATGGAGCCTGCTTCTCTCTCTGCCTGTGTCTCTGCCTCTCTCTCTCTCTCTTGCTCTGTGTGTGTGTGTGTGTGACTATCATAAAAAAAAAAAAAAAAAAAAAAAAGGAAAAAAAAGGGACAGAGAAGGACTTCAGGGAAGAGAGCAGAGTAGCTGGACCCTAAGTTCACCTCATCCCGTGGAAACAACTAGATAAAATCCACATCAGTGTAAATACCCCAGAAAACCACCTGAAGACTGGCAGAACAGACTCTCCACAGCTAAATGGAAGGAAGAGGTCACAACCAAGAAGGAAAGGAGGGCAGAGATGGGTCAGGAGTTAAAGGACCTATACAACTGTCCACAAGAGAAGGCTGCTGTGGCCTCAGAGAGGGGTAAGGAGGAGGCCTTCACACCAGGCAGGTGGAACCCACACAGGAAAGACAAACCCCTATAACATTTGACTTTGAAAACTAGAACAACACAATTTTGCCAGTTCTCACAATCAATAGGGCCTAACATCTGGGTCTTTAAAAATCATCAGGCTTGACTCCTGGGGAGCCAGAGGGCAATAGGAAATTGAGTCCCTGCCCTTAAAGAGATAACACAACAAACAATCCCATGGAGATACAGCATGCAAGCAGCAGTTTGAAAACCACCAGGGGTGGCGGGGTTGGGAGGTGGTAGTGTACACTGGAGGGAGTTTTGTTTACTAATCTCAGAGCATGTGTTGGAGTGGCAGGGATCTTTGGGAGGCTTCTTTAAGAACAAAAGAGCTGGTGGGTGCCATTTGCATCCCTTATACCCACCCTAGACCCACAGACACTTGCAGGAACCAGGGCAGCAACAACGCGTTCTACCTAACTTGCTGACAGTGCACCCCACTCCCCACATTCTCCTACAAACATACCCACTTCAACCCGATCTCAGCTCCAGGAGCTGTCCCACATCAGACCTATACAAACCTTGATAACACCTCATGCCCTGCCGGACTTCTCCTGTGGATCTGCCTCTACAATACCTCTGGCCAGAGCCCATCCAAAGCTGTGCCACAGGCCTGGCAGGGTGCGGCAGCCCTGAAAGGAGCCAGCACAACTCCAAAGTGGCTCCTGCCTGGGGAAGAGGGGAAGGGAAGATCACTACATACATGAGTCCAACTACAGCCCCAGCAACCAGCTGAGGGCAGACATCTGGTCTGACTGCAGGCCCCACCCAAGAGTGAAAGCTTCTCAAAAGACAACACGGAGAAAGCAACCAGCAGTTCAGTGTTACCCTATCTCTGGCAAACACCTGGTCTGATTCTTTATTTTTTTTTTCTTTTTTTTTTTTTTATTTATGATAGTCACAGAGAGAGAGAGAGAGAGGCAGAGACACAGGCAGAGGGAGAAGCAGGCTCCATGCACCGGGAGCCAGATGCGGGATTCGATCCCGGGTCTCCAGGATCGCACCCTGGGCCAAAGACAGGCGCCAAACCGCTGCACCACCCAGGGATCCCACCTGGTCTGATTCAAGTCAGGCCCAGTGCAGTCCCAGACTGCCTCATTAACACAAGGACAAAACCCTGCCTCCATCAGGGTATGAGAGCCATTGCAGACAACTGAACTGAAGTCAAATGTGGCTCAGCAACAACAGTAGGGGACATGCAACCTATAGGAGACAACCCTGAAGCACCAGGTTCTAGTGAACGGGGGACATTGGACTGCGGGGCACCACAGGACCTCTGCTTCATAAAGCCACTAATTTCAAGAGCAGGAGATGTAGCTGACATTCCAAACACACAGAAAGAGACCGAGGGAGTTGGACATAATGAGGAAACAAAGGAATGTGTCTCAAATGAAAAGAATAGGACAGGGACCCTGGGTGGCTCAGTGGTTGAGCATCTGCCTTTGGCTCAGGGCGTGATCACGCAGGCCTGGGGCCGAGTTCCATATTGGGCTCCCCACAAGAACCTGCGTCTCCCTCTGCCCATGCCTCTGCCTCTCTCTCTCTCTCTGTGTCTCTCATGAATAAATAAATAAAATCTTTTCAAAAAATTAAAAGAACAGGACTAAATCATAGGAAAAGAATTCAACCAAAAGGGGAAAATTAATATGCCTAATAGACAATTTAAAGTAATGGTCATAAAGATATTCAACGAACTCGAGAAAAGAGTGGAGGACCTCAGTGAGATCTTAATGAAAAGATAGACTTGAGGAAGGAGGCAGAGTAGGGGGACCCTGAGCTCTCCCTGTCCCATGTTTGTCACCGAATATCAACCACACCCAAGTCAGTAAGCCAGAGAGTGATCTGAAGTCTGGTAGAGCAAACTCCACAACTATAAATAGAGAAGTTTCATCTGAAAGTTAACCCTTCAGCTCAGAATTGTCGAAGGAGGCTACCTACAAGAAGGAGGGGACTGCACACAAGGAGAGGGCTGAGAAAGAGGCCCTCACACCAGGAAGCTCCACAAGGAAGATTAATCCTCATAAAAGCTGGCCTTAATAACCAGATGGGCTGAATTCTGTGAGTTTTTAAAACCAGTGAGACATGGGGCCTGGACTTTAAAAGACAGCTGACCCAGCACTGGGTGAGTTGGAGGGGTGAGTGTTAGCAGGATCACTGCCTTTAACAAGACAACAACCATTTTCACAATATTCAGTCTTTCAATCCATGAGCATGGAACATTTTTCCATCCCTTGGTGTCTTCCCCAGTTTCGTTCACAAGTGTTCTGTGGTTTTTACAGTACAGATGCTTTACCTCATTGGTTAAGTTTTTTCCTAGGTATCTTTCGGTTTCTCGTGCAATATTGTGAACATGTCTCTGCTACCCAGAGCAATCTACACATTCAATACAATTCTTACCAAAATACCGTGGACTTTCTTCACAGAACTGGAACAAATAATCCTGAGATTTGTATAGAACCAGAAAAGACCCCAAGTAGCCAAAGGAATGTTGAAGAAGAAAACCAAAGGTGATGGTATCATAATACTATATTACAAAGCTGTAATCATCAATACAGCATGGTACTGGCACAAAAACAGACATAGATCAATGGAACAGAATAAAGAATCTAGAAATGGACCCTCAACTCGATGCTCAACTCGCCTGCAACAAAGCAGGAAAGCCTATCCACTGGAATAAAGACAGTCTCTTCAATAAATGGTGTTGGGAATTGGACAGCCACGTGCCAAAGAATGAAACCAGACTGTTCTCTTATACTATACACAAAAATAAACTCAAAATAGATGAAAGACCTAAATGTGAGACAAGATCCATCAAAATCCTAGTGTTCTCCCTTTGACCTTGGCCACAACAACTTTATGCAAGACATGTCCCTTAAAGGCAAGGGAAACAAAAGCACTAATGAACTTTTAGGACTTCATCAAGATAAAAAGCTCCTGCACAGCAAAGGAAAGAGTCAACAAAACTAAAAGACAACCTACAGAATGGGAGAGGATATTTGTACATGACGTATCAGATAAAGGGCTAGTATCCAAGATCTGTAAAGAACATATGCAACTTTACATCCAAGAAATAAAGAATCCAGTCTTGAAATGGGCAGAAGACATGAACAGACATTTCTCCAAAGAAAACCTGCACACGGCCAACACATTAAAAAGTGTTCCACCTCACTTGCCATCAGGGAATACAAATCCACACTTCTTTATACCAGCGAGAATGGCTAAAAGTAACAAGACAGAAAACAACAAATATTGGGGAGGATGTGGAGATAGGGGCACCCTCTTACACTGCTGGTGGGCATGCAAGCTGGTGCAGCCACTCTGGGAAACAGTGTGGAGGTCTCTCAAGAAATTAAGAATAGAGCTACCCTAGGACCTAGCAATTATACTACTGGGTATTTCCCCCAAAGATACAGAGATAGGGAATCCATGGGACACCTGCACCCCAGGGTTCATAGCAGTAATGTCCACAATAGCCAAACTGTGGAAGGAGGTATGACGTCCATCGACAGATGAATGCATAGAGAAGATGTGGTCTATAGATACAATGGAATATTACTCAGCCCTCAGAAAAGACGAATACCCACCATTTACATGAACATGGATGGAACTGGAGGCCATTATGCTGAGTGAAATAAGTCAATTGGAGAAAGACAACTATCATATGGTTTTACTCATATGTGGAATATAAGAAATAGTGAAAGGGACCATGAGGGAAAGGAGGGAAACTGGGTGGGGGAAAATTAGAGAGGGAGACAAACCATGAGAGACTCCTGACCCTGGGAAACAAAGGGTTCTGAAGGGGAGGTGGGAGGGAGGATGGGGTAACTGGCTGATGGGCATTAAGGAGGACACACGATGGGATGAGCACTGGGAGTTCCACTATATGTTGGCAAATTGACTTTAAATTTAAAACATGAAGCCAAAAATATATTTAATAAAAATACTCAAATTTTGACCTTCTCAAAAAAAAGACAGCAGCCTGCACAGAGGCAACATAAAAAGGGCAGTTGACACAGGATGGGGGCAAACAGGGGACAGATCTGTTCAGAGTGACTTTAGAGCATGTTAGGGGACTTCTCTGAAAGAGGAGCTGGCAGTCACCAGTTTCTCACCCATCCTGCCAGCATAAACACAGAGCCACCTGCAGCAGGTGGCACTGCGCAGACATTTGCTATCTAACCTACTAGCAGTGTGCCAGGCCCACGGGTTCCGAGGACTTGCCACTCCAAGCCCACTAGCCTCAGCCCTAAGCTCAGGGCAAATTTTCTTAAAGCCTCGCTGCACCCTTCCAAGCTGCAGGGTGCACAGCCTTGGCAGAGTGCACGCTGCCGCCACACACTGTGGCCAGCCACTCCACAGCACCCAGGCACCGAGCAGCACCCAGCCACCACTGAGTGCTGTGCATAGCTCCCACCTTGCACTGAGACCAGCTTCATGCCCCCAACCATCATCCTGTGCTAGGCCCTGCCGAACCCAGCCATACCCAGCCTCAGTCCACTGGCTGCCCCAGCACGTACCCCCGACCACGGCAGTGCTTCAGTGGATCTGGCTTAAGACTCCTGTCCCACTAAAAATTTTGCTAACACCTCCATCCTGTGCCCAAATTTCCTGGCAGACACAGCCCGCAGAGCTGGGCACTTGGGTTCCACTAGCAGTGCAAAGAGCAAGCACAGCGCGATACCCAGAGAGCCAGTGCAGACAATGCACTGAAAGGAAAAGTGACTCAGGCACAACACACAAGGACACTGTCCTGAAGTGTTAGGTTCCCATAAATTGGAGACACTATACTGTAGGCCACTGCGAGACCTCTCCTTCATAAAGTCACTACTTTCCAGAACAGAAGACAGAGCTGACTTTCTTAACACAGAAACAGACATAGAGAAGCAGATTAACTGAGAAGACAAAGAAATTTATCCGAAATGAAAGGACAGAGGAGCTAAGATTGCAGCACTTTAGGGGACCCTAGACTTGTCTCATCCCTCGAACACAACTAGTTGATTATCAAATCGATCCAAATACCCCAGAAATCAACCTGAAGACTGACAGAACCATTTTCACAACTACAGGAATAGAAGAAGCCACACTGAGGACAGTAGGAAGTACAGAGCGGTGGTTTGGGGGAGAAACAGATCAAGGGGCTGCAGAGAGGAGGAAGTCATGGTCACAGAGAAAGGCAAGAGAGAGAGCAGCACATCGGGGAATGTGCAAGGAGAATACTTCCCCCAAGCCACTGGCTGGGAAAATGAGGGGGGGTGGGCAGAATTTCAGGAGTTCTTGCAACCAAAAGACTGAAGGACTGGAGTTTTAAAGGTCATGGGGTGATCTGAAGAATGCTTGGGAGACATGAGGGGTGGAGAGAGGAGAGATTATTCCCTCTTCTTAGGTCTGGTCCCTGACAGGCAGAGTTCAGGGAGATGCCTCTCTGGGGACAAGGGAGCTGGCCAGTGACATCACCCTCCTCCACCCCTCAGCATAAACACAGAGCAGCCTGTGGAAGGTAGCTTAGCCCCGAACTATCTTCCTAACCTGCTTACACCAAGTGCCACACCTCCGCACTCCAGCACAATGGCCAATCTCCATCAAGCTCAGCATGCCCCTTCCCCAGAAGACCAGCAGAAACTCTAGTCCACACCATGTCTTCCAATAGAAGCTTCCCCAAGGCTTCAGTTCTAATGGAAGTAGTATTAAGTCTCATTTAACAAGCAGACCAGAGCATGCCTACTTAAAACTTGCCAATTCTGGTCAAGAACCAAACACCACACACTGCAGGAAAGGAGGGCCTCTGCAGAGAACTATCCTGAAGAATGGAGCAGCCAAAACACAACGGCTGAGCGCATGCAGCACACACAAGACACATTTCCTGAAATCCCAGGCACTGGACGCTATATGACCACTTCTTCATGACGCATTACTCTCAGGAGCAGGAAATTTAGCAGGCTTTTCTTTTCTTTTCTTTTCTTTTTTCTTTTTTTCTTTTTTTTTTTTTTTTTTTACTTATTCATGAGAGACAGAGAGAAGCAGAGACACAGGCAGAGGGAGAAGCAGGTTCCCTACAGGGAGCCTGATGTAGGACTCACTCTCTGGACCCGGGATCACACCCTGAGCCAAAGGCAGATGCTCAACTGCTGAGCCACCCAGGTATCCCTTACCAGGCTTTTCTAACACAGAGAAGAAGGTAGAGACATAGACAAAATGCTAAGATGGAGGAATTCTTCCCAAGTGAAAGAATAAGAGATGCAAGTGAAACAGATATAAGTAACATGCCTGATGGAGAATTTAAAACAACAACCATAAGGATACTCACTGGGCTTGAGAAAAGTATGAAAGACTTCACAGAGGCCCTTACTACAGAAATAAAAGAGTTAAAAAAGCATCAGTCAGAAATGAAAAATGCAATAACTGAGATTGAAAACAGACTGGATACCATGAATACAAGGCTGGAAGAAGCAGAGGAATGAATAACTGATATAGAACACAAAATAATGGGAAATAACGAAGCTGGACAAAAGAGAGAAAGAATTAGGGAACACAACAACAGACTTAGGGAACTCAGTGACTTCATGAAATGTAATAACATTTGTATCATAGGCATCCCAGAAGAAGAAGAGAGGAAGAGAGTGCAGAAAATTTATGTGAGGAAATAATAGCTGAAAATTTCTCTAATCCTGGGAAGGAAGCAGACATCCAGATCCACGAGGCACAGTGAACTCCCACCAAAATCAACAAAAGCAGGTTAACACCAAGACATATTGTAATTAAATTTGCAAAATACAAAACTAAAGAAAAACTTCTAAACCAGCAAAAGTCCTCAACTTACAACGGAAGACCCATAAGGTTAGATACAAATTTCTCAACAGAAATAGAGCAAGCCAGGAGGGCATGGCATAATATATCAACATGCTGAATGGGAACAATCTGATGCCAAGAGTACTCTATCTAGCGGGGCTATCATTCAGAATAGAAGAAGAGATAAAGTGTTTCCCAAACAAATATTAATGGAGTCATGAGCACCAAACCACCCCAGGAAGAAATATTAAAGGGGAATCTTTGAGTGGAAAGGAAAGAACAAAAGTGACAAAGACAACAAAGGAACAGAGAAAACCTGCAGAAATAATGACAAAACAAGTAATAAAATGGCACTAAATACAATCTATCAATAATTACGCTGAATGTAAATGGACTAAATGCTCCAGTTAAAGACACAGGGTGTCAGAATGGATAAAAAACAAAAACAAAAACAAAAACCCCACTCTTCTATGTGCTGGCGACAAGATACTCATTTTATACCTAAACACAACTGCAGATTAAAAATGAGGGGATTGGGGATCCCTGGGTGGCTCAGAGGTTTAGTGCCTTCCTTTGACCCAGGGCGCGATCCTGGAGTCACGGTATTGAGTCCCGCGTGGGGCTCCTGGCATGGAGCCTGCTTCTCCCTCTGCCTGTGTCTCTGCCTCTCTCTCTCTCTCTCTCTGTGTGTGTGTGTGTATCATAAATAAATAAATGAATCTTTAAAAAAAAATGAGGGGATGGAGAAACATTTAGAAACATTTATCACACAAATGCTTGTCAAAAGAAAGCCAGAATAGCAATACTTATATTGGACAAATGAGACTTTAAAACAAAGCCTGTAACAAGACATGAAGAATATATTATGATATTATAGATCATAATAAAGTAGATACTCCAATAAAAAGACATAACAATTGAAAATATTTATGCAGCCAATATGGGAGCACCTAGATAAATAAAATAATGAATAACAAAGGAATTCATTGGTAATAATACAATAATAGTAGGGGACTAAAACACTTCAGTTACATCACTGGACAGATCATCTAAGCAGAAAATCAACAAGGGGGGGTGCTTGGGTGGCTCAGTTTCTTAATGGCTGCCTTAGACTCAGATAGTGATCCCAGGGTCCTGGAATCGAGCCCTTATCAGGCTCCATGCTCAGCGCTAGCAAGGAGACTGCTTCTCCCTTTCCCTCCACCGGCTGTTCCCCCTACTTGTGCTTTCTCTCCCTCTCTCTCTCTCTCTCTCTCTCTCTCTCTGTCTCTCTCTCTATCTCTCTTTGTCAAACAAATAAAATCCTTTTTTAGAAAAAAGAAGAAAAGAAAATCAACAAGGAAACAATGACTTTGAAAGACACACTGGACCAGATGAACTTTTTTTTTAAGTTTTTATTTATTTATTCACGAGACACACACAGAGAGGCAGAGATACAGGCAGATGGAGAAGCAGGCTCCATGCAGGGAACCTGAAGTGGGACTCCATCCCGAGACTCCAGGATCATGGCCTGGGCCGAAGGCAGGTGCTGAACTGCTGAGCCACGCAGAAATCCCTGGACCAGATGAATTTAACAGATATATCTGGAACATCCATCTTAAAGTAGCAGAATGCACATTCTTTTCAAGGACAGTCTCCAGAACAGTCACACACTAGGTCACAGATCAGGCCTCAATAAGACAAAAAGACTGAGATCATACTGTACATATTTTCTGACCACAATGTTATGAAACTTAAAGGCAATCCCAAGAAAGAAATTCATAGAGGTTAAACAAAATGCTACTAAGCAATGAATGGGTAAATCAGGAAATCAAAGAAGAAATAAAAAATACTTGGAAACAAATGAAAATGAAAGCACACTGGTCTCAACCTTTGGGATAGGGCAAAAGTGGACCTAAGAGGGAAGTATATAGCAATACAGGCTTACCTTAAGAAACAAGAAAAGTCTCAAATAAACAACCTAATCTAACACTGAAAGGAGCCTACAGCTACAGGAAAAAGAACAACACACAAAGCCTAAAGCAGAAGTAAGGAAATAATAAAGATTTGAGCAGAAATAAGTGATACAGAAACTAAAACAAACAAACAAAACAAACAAACAATAGAGCAGATCAATGAAACCAGGAGCTGGGTCTTTGAAAAACTTCATCAAATTGATAAATCCCTAACCAGACTTATCAATAAAGAAAAGAGAAGGGATCCAAATAAATAAAATCAACATTGAAAGAGGAAAGATCACAACCAATACCACAGAAATACAAACAATTTTAAGAGGTTATTATGAAGAACTATATGCCAACAAATTGAAAACCTAGAAGAAATGGAAACATTCCTAGAAACATAGAAACTACCAAAACTGAAATGGGAAGAAATAGAAAACTTCAAAAGACCAATTACCAGCAGAGATACTGAATCAGTAATAAAAAAAACTCTCCCAACAAACAAAAGGCCAGGGCCAGAGGGCTTCCCAGGAGAATCCTACCAGACATTTAGAGAAGAGTTAATATCCACTCTTCTCACATTTTTCCAAAAAAGAAATGGGAGGAAGACTTCAAATTCATTCTGTGAGGCCGACATTACCTTGATTCTGAAACCAGATAAAGACTCCAGTAAGAGAGAGAACTATAGTCTAATATTCCTGATAAGCCTGGATGAAAATTTTTCAGTAAAAAAATACAATAAAACACTAGCACACCAAATCCAACAGTATATTCACCATGCTAGAGTGAGATCTATTTCTGGGCTGCAAGGCTGGTTCAATATTCACAAATCAATCATCATGATACACTACATTAATAAAAGCGAAGGGATGCCTGGGGGGCTCAGCAGTTGAGCTGCTGCCTTTACCTCAGGGTGTGATCCCGGTCCAGGACCGAGTCCCACATTGGGCTTCCTGTAAGGAGCCTGCTTCTCCTTCTGCCTATGTCTCTGTCTCTGTGTGTGTGTGTGTCTCTCATGAATAAATAGGTAGAATCTTTAAAAAAAAAAACTAAAAGAGAATATAAGAAATATATGACCTTCTCGAAAGAAACAGAGAAAGCATTTAATAAGTATGACATCCACACATGATAAAAAAAAAACCCTCACCACAGTCGGGTCAGTGAGAACATACCTCAACATAATAAAGGCCATAGACAAAAACACCACGTTTAATATAATCTTCAATGATGTTTCTTGTCAGAAACAAGACAAGGATGTCCGCTCTCACCACTGTTGTTCAACATAGTACTAGAAGTCCTAACCTCAGCAATCAGACAACAAAAAGAAATAAAGGCATCCAATTCACCTAGGGAGAAATCAAACTTTTACTATTTGCAGATGACATGATATTCTATCTAGAAAACACAAAGGACACCAGCAAAAATAAGAAGTTTCTGCACAGCAAAGGAAACAATCCACAAAACTAAAAGGCAGCCTATGCAGTGGGAGAAGATATTTGCAAATGACATATCTGATAAGGAATTAGTATCCAAAATCCATAAAGATCTTACAAACTGAACACTCAGAACACAAATAACCCAGTTCAAAAAAGAGAAGTCATGCATAGACGTTTTTCCAAAGAAGACATCCAGATGGTGAACAGACACATGACAAAATGCTCAATACCACTTGCCATCAGGGAAATATAAGTCAAAACCGCAATGAGATACCACCTCACAAGAGTCAAAATGGCTGCAATTAACAACATAAACAAAAAATATTGGCACACTTGGGGAGAAGGGGGAACTCTCTTACATTGTTGGTGGGAGTGCACACTGGTGTTGCTGCTCTGGAAAGCAGTATGGATGTTTCTCAAAAGGTTAAAAGCAGAACTACACTAGGATCTAGCAATTGCACTACTAGGTATTTACCAAGGAATACAAAATACTGATTTGAAGAGATATGTGCAGACAATAAAGAGTGATGCAAAAAGAATCAGAGATCCCAATAGATAATGGCAAAGGTGTAGTTAGTAGAGAGAGGGGCAGAGACGCAATGAAAGAGTGAGAGACACAACAGAGACAGAGAGGCAAAGACAGACACAAAAAGATGTCGAGAAACCCTGTGTTGATTACACCATTATTCACAACAGTCAAGATATAGAAGCAGCCCTAGTGTCCACTGATATGTGAATAGATAAAGATGTGGCATACACATCTTACATGCAATATTACTGAATAATATTAAATTTTAATATTACAATGCAATATTACTCTACCATAAGAATATTCAATCTACCATCTGCAACAACACGGATGAATCTGGAAGATATTATATTAAGTGAAATAAGTCAGACAATGAAAGACAAATGCCATATGATTTCACTTATGTGTGGAATCTAAAGAACAAAACAAATGAGCAAACACACAGAAAAACAGAAACAGACTCATAAATACAGAGAACAAACTCATGGTTGTCACAGGGCAGATGGATGGAGGATAGGCAAAATAAGCCAAGAGGATTAAGACGTACACACTTCCAGTTATAAAAGAAATACGTCAAGTATTATATTAAAGGGACAAGGAGAGACACATAGAAAAATAGGTGCACACATGGAAATATAATGAAAAAAAGAGAGAGATGAACATCTCATCAAATGTCTGGATCTAGTAACTTCTGAAATCAACTTGACCTCAGACTTCCTTGTAACATAAACAGAGTACACTTGACTTCGGTATCTATCATGTGAAACCAAATATAGTACTTATATTGCTAGTTATACTTTTTCAAAAATAAAAATGGACCTTGATCAGTGTGACTTGCCAAGATCTATTTGAAATGTCACTGTGGTTTTCAGAGACACCAGGGGCCACTATTACCCATGCCAGGATACTTCCACTGTAAGCTTACATGCACAATACTCAGCAAACCTAAAGAAAGGCCAGCACCTCCTTAGGCCATTGCACTGAACAATACTCAATATCCAGGAAGGACGTGACTATTGAATTGATTTTCCATCTCCATCTCCATCTCCCCCGCCTGCTCTTCATTTGGCACCCCCAGATGCCTCCGGTCTCCCTTCAAGGAGCAATTTGACCCTTTCATTCTGCACTGGTTTGCTTCCTCCACCAAGTTAAGAAGACTCAGGGTACAGAGAACTCATAATCACATTTAATTATGATAAAATCTCTATCTTCAGGTAAATGGCTTCAATGTGCTTCTCTTGCACAATCTGTGAAAGAAGAATGGAAACAGGAAAATCCCTTGGGGCCTGAGTAGATCCTGTAGCAGGGAGCACACAGGTCAATGCAGGAAGCAGAATCACAACCAGATCCTCAAGAGTCCTCAGAGTCATGTAGGACTCTGATCTATGTGGGGGACAGTCTGTCAGGCAGCTGGGAATTCTGGGCAGGGACAGACGGACACTACAAAGGATGGAATCCCCGGTATCCTCAGGCATCAGTGCAGGAGCCCTGTAGAAAAGAGAGTGATCAGCAGAGGAGACTCTGACAGATGAGCCCTCTCCCCTCCTCTCAGGGCCACTGCAGCACCAGAGAAAGCTGAGGGCCAGGGCAGGTAGTCATCACCTCCCCCAATATTTCTGTAAAGGTGAAACCAACTAAAGAGAACATGGCACTCCAGCTGCACACAGATGTGTGGCAGGCAGTGGAGCAGCTCTTGTCCTTTAAGGGGATATACAAATGTGTCAGTCCTTTTAGTAAACATAATAACTCACCATCTTTGCACCACTAGTGGCCTTTCACATGTAAATTCACACAGGCAGCAGCCACCAACACATAAGACAAAGTGGGCATCATCCTGGTGTCTAACACCCAAGATGTGGCTCTGGTTCCGAGTTTCACAGACAGATAGCACCAACGTTATGGCTTGGTTCCAGGGAACAACTCTGGATCTGCCTACACAAACTGGGCAATCTTCCCCCCTAATTCTTGATCTCTGTAGCAGGGAATAGGCCATGAACTGAGACCATTGTGCCCAGGTACACTCACCTCATGCTATTCCCCCTTTCAACTGTCCCTACAACCCCACTGAATCAGAGCAGAAACAGTACCTGCTGGTGGAGACTCCCGAGATCCTACAAAAGGAAGTGATACAGAATAAAAAAAAGGTCTCATTACACAAATAGCCACCTTCTCCCTCACCCCAAATGGAGGTGAGATAAGCAACTGAACTGAATTTTACTTTCTCCCCACTCATCCACTCCAAGACCTTAACTGCCCTAAGCTAAAATCCCCAAAATCAATGACACTGTCACTAGAAGGAAGGGAAGCAGATGCTCTGACCCTCTTACAGAAAGAAACTTTCAGAAAGGAGCCAGGGAGCCAGTGATGAACTACAAGGAAGCCCTAGAATATGCTCCACCTGTTACCTCTGTGGTAGGGCTCCTTTTCAACCAATAAATCAGATTCCAGAGTCTCCCCCTAGGTGGTTCCCTCTCCTTCCACCACCAGCCCAGCCTCCTTCCTTTCAGAGTCAGAAGGAAAGAGCTAATCTAGAGACAGAGCCACCCCCCCCTCCCCCTGAACAAAAGGTCTCAGGCATAGCCCATCTCCCTCATTTCCACAGAATGCCTTACCTTTCTGGCTCCTGTGACGGATGATAAGGCCAAGCCCAAGGAAGATCAGCCCCAGCACGAAGCCGCCAATGCCACTCAGCATCTTGCTCTGGGCAGATTCAGACTGTGCCCCTGGGGAGCAGAGCCTGAGAGTCAGAGTTGTCCCCACACCCAACAGGGTCCCTTTGGGAAGCCTGAAGTCCAGTCTGAGGTACCGGAGGTGGAGGTACCTGGTGAACCTGACCACCCCCAGGAGAGGGAAGGACCCACCATTAGATCCTTGCACACAGTGGGTATGTGGGGGAAGGAGGGAGGCTGAAACCTGCTCCTCCAGACACATCCATAACCTCAAACACCAAGGCCCCAGTCAGCAGCCAGGGCAGTAAACCCTTCAGAGCTACAGGGCTGCGTTATGGGGCCAAGGTATGGAGAATGATCTCTCTAGTATCTAGAAAGACCATGAGATCAAGATTCTCCTGATGCCCCTGCCATGGGACAAGAGGTACTCGATCTCCTGTGATTTCCACCTCAGTAGTGACATCAAGGATAACAAATAGAATGGGATGGGCTAGAGGAAGCTCTGCCCTCTGTCTGTGGGGCTCATCAGGACAGGAAACAAACTTCTCCTTACGCCACTGCACTGTGATGGGGCTCTGGAGGCTGGCGTGCTCCACATGGCAAGTGTAGACATCTCCTCGCTGGGGAGTCATCTCCAGCATCACAAGGATCTGGAAGGTCCAGTCCCCATTCCTAATAAGTGGAGTGGACACGACACCAGCTGTCTGCTCCTGGTCATTCCGAAACCACCGGACTTTGATCTGGCCTGGATAGAAATCTGTCACTGCGCAGACCAGCAGATTGTGGTGGTTCAGGACCTCTGTCCTGGACGGGGAGATGGTCACTGTCGGTTCCACTGAGGGGAGTAACAGACAAGAAAAGACAATGAGATGTGAGACTACACAGCAAGTCTCCCCATGGAGAAAAGTCCTCCCTTGGTACCAGTATGGAAAGATCTCTGGATTCCAAGTCTTGGATTCAGATCTCAGCTTGGACACCTTATTAGTTTGCATGAACACGGGAGTCAGCTTACTTTTCAGAGTCTGAAGAAATAATAGCAATCATTCTAGGAAAGCTATTCTGTTGATATTAATCGATAAAATGAAGCATTTTTAAATTGTAGATCGCTGCATTACACAAGCTACTATTTATAACATTTTCAAAAATAAAATAAATAAATCTGGACTGCTTTCCTTCCATCCCTACTGACAGATAAAGTGGCTGCTAATCCCTAACATGCAAGGTAGTTAGTTGTGAAATGAAATGGCGCAATATAGACGGTGGGTGGTAAGGTACTTTTCTAGAATAGATAGGTATTAAATGGCTACAATTAACTTCCAAAAAGGGTGTCTACCCCTGAAGTGGATGGTGATGCCCTGAGGAGGTGACCCAGGGGAACAGGATATGCCGGGATTAGGCCAAAGGAAACCTGAGACAAATCTTCTTCAATAACTTAGTAGCATCGATTGATTGACTCCAAAACTTCAGCTCTTTTTATGCTGACATGTGTTGAGAATTTCTAAGAAATTAAAACTCTGCCTCACACCGCCTTTCACAAATAGTTTATATTTCTAGTTAACACTTTCTTCTTTGCATTCACAAATCCTAGGTCATTAAGTAAGATCCAAGTCACTAAGTTTACTTTAAAGCATTAAACAAAGCAGAAAAGAATAATAATAGGGTCCGTTTTTAAGTCTTATTTGCTCTGCTATTTTTCTTGAGCCTAAGTGGATGTGCAGCTGAGTGCACTTACTCATCAATTTCGCGAAGGTTTGCACTCACAGGACCTGCCCGTCCCTGTGTCACACACTAGGCAGGGCCTCGCCTCAGAAATGTCCAGGCCCAGTGACAGCCATTACGAAAAACAGAATTAAGATGACTAATAATTTGAACCAGAGTCAAAACTCGGCGTGTGACGACTCTGCCTTACTTACCAGCTGTGTGCATGCAGCTCACTGAGTGTCCCACCCGCGGCCCCAGGGACAGGTCACTGCAGGAGCCCGGGGCGGGGCTGGGGGTGCTCAGGGGCCTCGCTTAGGAAAGGTGGGGAGGGAGGAAGCAAGGGGTCTCAGGGCGCGACATGGGGTGCGTGGAGTGGGGGCATGAGCCTCGGAAGCGCTGCTCCCCCCACCCCGAACGGACCCACCCATGTGTGCTGAGAAGGCAGAGGGCCGGGCTCAGTCCCCCAGCTCTGGCCCCTCGCGGGGGACGCGCCCTGCCTCCCTGTGCGCACGTGGGCCCGGGGTCCCCGGGAGGGGACCTGGGTGGGGAGCCCGCGGGGGGAGGACGGTGCGCTCACCTCGCCGCAGCACCGTGAAGCTCTGGCCTGTCCCGTAGTTGTGTCTGCACACCGTGTCCACCTCGGCCCGTACCCGGTCCACCACGTCCTTCTGCCGGTTCCAGGACTCAGCTTCGGGCCGCCCGAGCTCCGTGACCGCCCGGTACTCCCCCACGTCGCTGTCGAAGCGCAGGTGCTCCTCCCGGTTATAGACATGTTTCCTCAGCAGCCGCACCCGCTCTGTCCCGTTGGTGAAATAGCACTCGCCCTTAAACTGGTACACGAAATCCTCTGCGGGGAGACGCTGGGTCAGTCAGGCCTCCACCGCTCAGCCCAAGCAGCGGCCACCGCCCTGGCAGGCATCTGGGGCCCGGCTAGGGCCCGAGAAACCTGAAGGCCTCTGGGCTCTGATGCCTGTCAACCCGGCCCTGAGCACCCTCTCTGCCAGGCCTGCCCGCCCTCCTCGAGAGCTTCCAGACCTGCCTTCATCCAGGGAAGGGAGGCAGGAAAGCCCCTCTCCAAGGGCAAGCCCTGGCACCCCTGAGCCCGGCCTGAGCCTCACAACTGAGCTAAACAGGGCAGTCAGGTGGATCCTACATCCCGACTTGCACTGGGATCAGGACGTGCCCACAAGATACCCCATTCACTGTGGACTCCAGGAACCTCAGAGGCAAACAAGTGTCCCCATTAGCACCAGAGTTCAAGGGAATGTGCAGAAAGGTCCAGAATTGAGCTTGACTTCCTCCTGACAAGCATACTCTACTGGTCCCCAGCAAAAGGCCTTTCTTCCAAGGCCTGGGTTAACTCTGAGTTTCTGTCACTCCTGCCCACCCCCCTGCAGTGTGAGGTCTGCTCACTCCTGCAGGGCTAGAAGGAACCCACACCTTCCAAGTCCTAGAAAGAAACATTTTATTCACAGAAAGAACAGGCTTTTCAAAAAGATAAAATAGATTCCAGTTAACCTGTGCCAATGACCAGCTTGAGTAGGTTACTAAACAGAGTATTTCCTATCAGAAGTATAATTTGTAAAACGGAAGTCATAAAACCTACACAAAGGGGTGTTAGGAAGATCCAAGAGAACTTATAGTAAGATCCTAACCCAATCGCTGAAACCGTTCCTCAGTATGTGCTATTTCCCTTCCTTACTTTCTCCTTCCTCCTACATTCAGTCCACCATCATCTCAAGTCTCCTAATGCCACGCGAGCTACTATCTGACCACAAACTAGTGACACTTGAAGTTAAGACTCCCTGTCTGCGGCCACCCAGTCAGCGTCACTCATACACCAAGGGTTCATGCCCATGTGCACTCCACTCAGAATCCAGTAGAACATAGAGTCCTTTGTACCAAAGCCTGAGATGACAGAGACCGTTGCTGCCCTATGTCTCCCCAATATACAATCCCATAGTGCATAGCCTAGACAAAGTCTTGGGGGACCCAGAAATAAGAAATCCTACTGTGTCTTCTTTGGACAAATTGTTACTTTCAAAAATAACTGCAATGTCACTTTGTCCCGTCAGTGGCTGCAGATGCACACTTTGTTTCCTCTACCCCATTAGGACTGAGCCCACAGGATGGGGATGTCCTCATCTCATCCTTAGAGGTGGACATGAGAATGTAACAGAGCTCCCTTCCCCAAAGAGAGGAAACTGTGATAAAAGTCTATATTCTGAGATCATAGAACCTTCCACACTCCCACCAAAAGGTCCTTCAGAGCCTGTTCCCCAGAGCAGTGGCTCTGGGGAGCAGGTGTCCTGCACTTACCTGGAGAGTCTCTGCCCTCAGCCTCTGGGATGCTCAGCACCACCAGGATCATCATCACAGCTGCTGTCCAGAAGCCTCGGGGGATGCACAGAGTCATCTTCCCAGACATCACTGAGAACAGAGGAAAAAGGTGGCAGTCAACACAGCTCCTGCCTGCTGGCTCTGAAGTACTCACTTCAGAGAATAAAAATCTGTGAAAGCTTCCATCCATAGTAGGATTGGAGAGTTCCCAGGGAGGGAACCAATCGGCGCCGGAGCTGAAGCACCTCACCTGTCTCCGGGCAGACAGTCGTTATGCAGGTTCTCAGTCCAGCGCCTGGCGCTGTGTCTTCATCCAATTACACTAGATGAACACTTGAGGTGAAGATTTCTCCTAGTGATAGAAGACCTAAAGATCGAATGCCTTAGGGGTTTAAGAAACTGAACAGAAAATGACTCGAGAGTAGACATCTTTGTGAAATTTTGGATTATTTAGTTCTTACACTTTTGATTTTTAGTAAATAAGTGGGATCATATTTCAGGGAAGAGAAAAGTATTGTCACAGAGGTGTTCACTTCGATTGTCTTAGACACTCTGAGGAGCCTTCGGTCACGCTGGGAACAGCATAGTTCTTAGGAGGAAATGGTTTTGAATTGCAATTTTACCACGAATAGGCTTTATGAGAGCAAATTACTGAGCCTCTTTTTGCCTCAGGCTTCTTTCTCTTGGTAAAATGTGGATCACGTTGCCTGCATCGTATATCCAGATCATTATATATACGAACTTAAGAGGAATAGGACTTGTTTAATATTGCAAAGTGTTCCTCAGCTGCCACATGCTCACTGTTGGGAATTCCAGGTTAATATGCGGAGCAAGAGGGCGGCCCCACTGCTTCAGCGGTTTGGCGCCGCCTTCAGCCCAGGGCAGGATCCTGGAGATCCAGGATCCAGTCCCATGTCCGGTTCCCTGCCTGGAGCCTGCTTCTCCCTCTGCCTGTGTCTCTGCCTCTCTCTCTATGTCTCTCATGAATAAATAAATAAAAATCTTAAAAAAAAAAATATGCGGAGCAAGATAACAAGGAAAAAAGTGGTTGACACCCAGCCCTGTGGGCAAGTGATTTTTCATTATGCAAGGTTCTTTTACATTTGTGCTTTTGACTGAAAGTATTTGAAAGTCAAGTTCACTTTTATGCAGGTTCCTCTGATATCAGCAAAGATGCAATCCACAAACATTCCCAGCATTCACACACAATCACCTTTCATTTCAAGGACAGAGAGCAAAAGATGTGGAGAAGCATTTTCTGGGTCCTGAATGATGTTAATGAAGGAGCAGATGTTAGAGTCACACACTGTGTATAGATGTGGCACTTACTGTGCCAGCCCAAAGTTATCAAACCTCGAATGGCAGAAGTATCGATATGTTTTTATAGCAAATCTATTATTTATCATGCTCCTCTTGCCCAGGACTAGCCTCAGGGCTAAATGGTCATAGAGCAATTAGAACAACGTGTGGCAAATCTTAATAAAGAAAACAATATGTATCTCCCTCCCTTTTCTCCCTCCTCCCGTCTTTTTCCTGTATTTAGGTTTTCATTCATAAGAGAGGCCATTATCTGAAAGCCGAATAGAAGGAGTTTACCAGGTAAAAAGAAGTACAGCAAAGACGCAAGAAGTTTCCACTAGTGGCACATGAAAGCAACGAGTCATTCCAATATTCTAGATTAGGTGGGTGGTTCCAATCTCCTGAGACTTAGTCCCTGGGCTTTCACTAGCAGCGGTGTACTTAGGATCAGGGTAGTGCTGGAATAAGGAGGGTTTCTATGGTGGCATAGAAGCAGAAAGAAGGAGCATCAAAATCAGAACTGGAATAGGGTTGAGGGGCAAGGAAGAATGGTCGAAAGGGGACCTGGAAGGTACATTAGTCCCTCCAACCCTCACCTCAGGTCCCTCAGAATAAAGAGAGAACTCTCTCTGCTCTTGTCCTAAGGGGAAATTCTCTCCACTCTCTTGTGGTGCTGTGTGGTAGAGGCCATGTCAGACCTGGGGATTGCCCAGTCTCACAGGCCTCTTCACCCAAGCTTTTCAACAAGCAACAAAAGTGTCAGCTTAGAATGCTTTATCTGATTGGCTAAAACCTCATCTGAAAGGCTCTGGCTCAGGCTTCTGTCAGCTGCTTCCCCCTGAGCCAGTCAACATTCTCTACATTCTCTAGAGCTCTCTGTGCTACTCATAGCTTACCCCATTACCCAGGGTAGCCATTGCCCAACTGCCCTGAGAGGAAGGCAACTCAGACACCTGATTCAGGGCCTTATCTGAGGTACCCCCCCTGGGTACCACATCAGGTGGATGTGGGCACTTAGGATGAAGGCAGTGTGTATCCCATGTGGTTAAAAGATGAGATCAAGAAATAGTCATGAAATAGGTCAAGGTTCAAGTAAAGAGACTCTCCCTAGGGGACATCCTCTGTTCCTTCAGGATGGAAGATAAAAGCTATGGACTCTTTCTTTGTGGACATTCAGAGAGAAATCATCGTCCCTGATCAGCATCTTGGAACCTATGCTTTGTCAGTGGAGTTAATTGTGAACATAATAATAACAATCACCTTGTGACCAGAAGGGCCATCTGGGATCCTACATGCATTTAATTCAGGAATTAAAAAATAATGTAGGGATCCCTGGGTTGCTCAGCGGTTTAGCTCCTGCCTTTGGCCCAGGGCATGAATCTGGAGTCCCAGATCGAGTCCTATGTCGGGCTCCTGGCAGGGAGCCTGCTTCTCCCTCTGCCTGTGTCTCTGCCTCTCTCTCTCTCTCTCGACGTCTATCATGAATAAATAAATAAAATCTTTTACAAAAATAATGTATATTCTGAAATATTCTGTGACTTCCATAATGCCAGTAGTAATATAATTAGAAATACTGCCCCACAGTATTATTTCCCTTTCAATAAAAATTTATCCAGCAATTATCCCTAAGTTTTTCCAAATCTTTGTAAAGGTACTCTTTACATCAACCCTTACCTCCCAGAATATGGGATGTCCTTTACATCAACCCTAAATATGAATTTTCCGTCACACATATGCAGTAGACCCCTGTTCTTAGCATAGTTATCTCTTTCAAATCACATCCTAGGAATCTGGTCAAGGAATGAAATCAGTAGCAGGTTGGCCATCGATAAACCTTGCAACTCTGAAAGATTTAGTTTTCCTTATTTGTAGAAGGAATAAACAGCTCACTGGAACACCATCATGAACGTAGGTATAATTTATTCAAGTCCTCTGTAAACTATGCTGAGATACATACAAAATAGTTTCTAATATAATAGTAGTGAGCTCATTGTCTTAACATCATTAACAAAAACAGAAAATTCTTCTCGTGATGTCTCATCTCTCTTCAGATGACAGAATCATTATACTTCTGAATATATAGTTCTGAATCCCTGCCTCTTACCTCATCATAATGAAGAGAAAGGGAACAGGAAGTATAGTAGATGTATTTAACTTTGCATCGGCTACACGTTCCCTCTCTGAAATGCATGAATACAACTGCACAGAACTACCATTTCAGCTATAATTTCAAGTCCTCAGAATCTGGTCCTCCTCTCAGTGTGCTCACAAATGTGGAAACTTGAGTGCAAAACAGAGTCTCAATACAAACTGAGTAAAAAAGAAGACAGTGAATACAGCTTTGTGAGCTGCATGTACCATTATGGCACTCATCTAGGCTTGACTGAGACGAGGAGAGACTGGCTTCTTATTGTTACTTCTGATAATTGTCTAAAAGCCCCACCCTATGCCACATGCCCGAGTGCCCTCTATTCCTCACCTTCATGATCACTAGTCCCCCTGTGCCTGAGCTCTGACACATACATTTATGTAGTTTCATTTCCAGTAGTTCTGTCTCTCTTCCTCAACATCCAACAGATCTCATATGCTGAGTACTATCACTTAATATTTTTTATACACCTACAAAGATAAGGTCCTAGGTTTCATAGGTGCAAATACATGGATCCTACCTTCTAAGAGTTCACACATTGGAGGGGAGACGTATGTGGAGAAAAATAAAAGGGAAAAGTTTGCAACAGCCACTGAAGGGCAATGTGAAATACAGCTAGACTAAAGGCAGGACCCAAAGTGCTGAAGGTTCAAGGGACTCTTAAAACTATAAAATGAAAATGGTGCCCTTTGGTTCAGTTAGTTATTTTTTTTCTCTTGGAAAGCATTGGCAACATAGGACTAGATGATGATTACTTGTGGATTAATTTTAATTCATGAATAATAGTTTTTAAGATGAAGATGAAGAGTTGATGGTGGAGAGGTAATGAGAGAGTTGAAAGCCAAGCTTTTCAGGTGTGATTCTTAGAGGAGGTGATGGCTCAGCAGATGAAGGGGTATGTTTATTTCAGGCAAAAAGGCTTACATGAGTGCAGGGGTGGGAAGGACACTCAAAGTATATGGTTTGGTGTGAACAAAGGTGGGATTCAGTTACCCCGGTCCTTGTGAGGTTTGATGACAGCACCATTCAAAGTTGTCTTGGTTTTCCTCACAGTACGACAGGAAAAAATAGAGGGAATTTAAGCAGAGGAGTACCATTACATGCATGTCCATTCCTAAAGTGACCTTGGAAGCAGCCTGGAGGACTTTTCAGAGGATCTGTACATTACCTTTTACCATCCAGAAAGGATCCAGGTTAATCTGACAACCCAATCCACCGAAATCCAGTTTACTGAGGAACAAATTTGCCAATGGTCAGGTTGCTAAATTGGCCAAATTCATTAATGTGCTCCAAACTTATTTCTTTTTTTCCTATTTCTAAAGTTTGTAGGGATCCTGGGTGGTGCAGCGGTTTGGTGCCTGCCTTTGGCCCAGGGCGCGATCCTGGAGACCCGGGATCGAATCCCACGTCGGGCTCCCGGTGCATGGAGCCTGCTTCTCCCTCTGCCTGTGTCTCTGCCTCTCTCTCTCTCTCTCTCTGTGTGTGTGTGTGACTATCATAAGTAAAAAAAAATGTAAAAAAATTAAAAAAAATAAAGTTTGTAGATACTCATAGTGACGTGTTGGGAGTGCATTAGAGGTCCATTAGGGACCTCCAAGTTTCTGGGGCCCTCTAGCTCTCCCATGATCTGTGTACTCCTGCTGTCTAAGCTCCACTCCAACTTTCTGCTGACACAATACTCCCAGGAAGCTTAACAAGAAATTCATTTATATGGACAAAATGAAAACTGGTCAATTACATTTCTGTCAGACTACTAAGTGGCTCCTTTCAAAATGAGGCAGATATCAATGTTCTAATACAAAAGCCTCTCTCTCAGTTGCAAAAAGTGAATTACATGCTATATTATGATGTGTGTTAACAATGAAGACTTGTACAGATGAGAGATGGAGATAGATGGATTTTGCTTCCACATGTTTAGAATATTTCGGGAAGGATAAGCATTAAGTACTAGCAGTACTTACCTCCTCAGAGACACATAATGGCTGCATGTTTGTTTTCTGAGAAAGAAACCTTCTACTGTGTTGAACCTTTGTAGCAATTTTTGTTAATCATGAACATGTATTAGCAATCCAAAATAAATTGAATTTATAATCAAGCCAAAAATGATGGGGAAAATTTAAATTAGAATATAACCCTTTTAGTGGTTTCTCATGGACCAGTCTCACATGAAATGATCCCCTTTTCTTTTGCCTTAGAATTATCATAAGCTGTAAGACAGGATCTTGTGAAAACATTCAAGCTGATGATGATGCTAAATTAGCAGCTAGGGTATGTGTCTCGACTTTAGACCATATCAATCCTCCCTGTCCACCCTTCACCCCATTCTTCAAAGCAGGGTCCTTTTTCCCTGGCCTCTGTTTCTTTCTTGTTCTAAATCCAGAACATGGGCTTTCCTTTCACTGGCATACTACCTTGATTTTATATTGATCACATCAATTGTGATTATTTTGAAAGCATCTTATAAAAAGACTACCTTGTTGGATGTCATGTTCAATTCTGAGTACTCTGTCCTATGCCTTGTACTGATATTACTTCAAAATTATATATACCTATATTCTTCATACTTGTGGCAAATTATTATGTTGTAGATCAGCCTAAAAATGTTGCAAATCAAAACTTACTATAAGAAGTTGGGAAGAAAGGCTTCAGTTGGAAGTGAATACATAAAACTACCAGCCTGGACACTTAGCACAAGAGGAACAAAGACTGAGTGACTTTTTTTATCGCAAGCCTGGCTCATAGAGGGGCGGAGGGTTGCATTGGCTGAAGGAAGTGGTTACTAGAACAAGGCATAACCAAAGATGGAATGTTGCTTAAAAAAACATCACTGAGGCTGTGTTTGAGTTAAATCATTAAATACTCTCCAGACAATGGGCCAGTGATGTGACATAGCATCACTTGCCTCTGGCAGACCAAGCCACTAAGTCTGTTAGAGAAAAAAATTACTTATAAGAGCAAAAAACATACAAAACTCAAAGGTTTGATTTGCCATCTTCTACCTGTATATTGCATTAAATATTGCCTTACCTCTGAGGTCATTTTTCCCCTCTTTGTTCATTGAGCCCTTCTTTATCACATTGGTGGATTTCCCTAAAATATCTTCACTTCATTGGTTATTAGTTCACACTTTGAAATGAGGCACGAAAGTGTGGCTTAAGAGACTGTAGCAGTAAGAGGCTTATGAAAGATGCGCTTTGGGCTTACTTGGCTGACAATTCACTGACAATATCATAATATGGAATTTCTCTCTTGAGGTGACTCATATCCAAAAAGCAAATTTCCGGTGTCTCAGTTGTGGGGGGCAGAGCAAGTGTATGGTAAATAAATGGCTGCCCATGTTCCATTGTAGGGGAAGGCCAGGGGTTCAATAAAGATGCTAACGGTACTTTCAATTAATTCCCACCAGTGTACACAATTTAAAGGACTAAATAAATGAATCATAGCACGATTATATATATAGACTTTCAAAACAGTGTTTTAGAAGGACATTTAGTGACAGAATTGCTTATCATATGTTAAATTTAAAAGTAGTTACAAATTAGCCTATTCCATAGGATCTTAGGCCTCTAAACATGTTTCTATTTGTATCTCTATTTATTATCTTCAAAGCCTAGAAGGAAAAAAATGTCACTCAAGGACCTAGAATACAGTAAAGATAATCGCATTTTCTCTCGTCCTACTTCAAATATTGACTGACAAATCTATTCTGGTTGGCTTTAAAAACAGATCAGCAAAAAGCAAAAAAAAAAAAAAAACATCAGTTAGGGATGCCTGGGTGGCTCATCAGTTGAGCACCTGCCTTCAGTCCAGAGCATGATCCTGGAGTCCTGGGATCGAGTCCCACATTGGGGTGCCTGTATGAGGCCTGCTTCGCCCTCTGCTTGTGTCTCTGCCTCTCTCTTTGTGTGTCTTTCATGAATAAATAAATAAAACTTCAAAAAATAAATAAAGACACAAAAGTTAAATGAGATCTGCATGTGGAGCTATTAGTCAAAATAATAGGCTGAATCTTAAAGTTAAGTAAACAACTATTCTGTACCTTTGTTCATCTCCACCAAGCTTGTGGTACCACCTATCATCAGGGCAACACAGCTACAGCTCTCAGTTTTATTTGACCTGCTAAACACACTTAATATTCTATTTATTTATTTATTTATCTATTTATTTATTTATTTATCTATCTATTTATTTATTTAATTTACTTTTCTTTTGCTTCCAGTGTAGTTAACATACTGTGTTATATTACTTGAAGGCCCACAATGTAGTGATTCTATACAATACTCGGTGCTCATCACAATAATTGTACTCTTAATTCCCCTTACCTATTTCACCCATTCTCCACTCACCTGCCTTCTGGCAACCATGAGTTTGTTCTTTATATTCAAGAGTCTGTTTTTAATGTTTGTCCTTTGTTTTCTTTCCTTGTTTTGTTTCTTAAATTCCACATATGAGGGAAATCATATGATATTTGTCTTTCTGTTTGACAAAATGGTTTCAAAATGAATAAAGATATCAGTGTGAGAAGGGGATGAGGCAACTGGGTGATGGACACTAAGGAGGGCACTTGATGGGATGAGCACTGGGTGTTATACTATATGTTGGCAAATCAAATTTAAATAAATATTCTAAAGCCTGAATAATTATTCATGAATACCTGTGCCATCGTTCTCTCTGCCATAATTTATTACGCTAATGTGGAGCATGTTTTATTAATTACACATGTTATTTGGAATAATTGTAGACCCACATGAAGTTGTAATAAGAAATACAGAGGCATCTTGTGTACCATTTACATAATTTAGTCAGATGGTAACTACTTTAAAAATTACACTACAATACCACAACCAGAAGATTCCAATTGATACAGTCCTGATACAGAACATTTCCATAATCACAAAGATCCCCTATATTGGCCTGTTATAACCACATCTACTTCCCCTCCATCCCCCACACCCATACCCAACCCTCACCTTAACCTTTGGCAAATACAAACTTGTGCTTCATTTTTATAATTTTTTCCATTTCTAATTTCTTATACAAAGAGATTAACTCACAACAGTATGGGTCAGAACAAATATCAACCACTGACCTCAAAAACTGTTTCATAGAAAGACTCCCAATCTTATTAAATTAGATTGTAGAGAAATTATGCCCCAAGGCACTACTAAAAGCAATGGCAATTAGTAGAATTTAACAGCTGGATGTGGTGAGCAAAAGAGTGGAAGAGTCCTTATCAGTACCATTGTCATTCCAAGGTAACTGTGCTGCATCTCCTTAAGGAGAAATATCATAGGCTTAGCTCTATGGGGTGAAGGAAGGAAAACAGACATCACAAAGAATCCAACCAGTCATTATACAAATCATTATACAAATCAGTATACAAATAACAAGCTCCAGGGAGGCAAGGATAGTATCCAAAGATGTCACATTTCCTCATATATACAGTTTCCCAAAAAATTATGAGACATGTGAAAAATAGAAAAGTATGACCAATGCATCAGAAAAAAAAGAAGGCAGGAGCAGCTGGTGGGCTCAGTCTGTGGAGCATGTGACTCTTGATCTTGAAGTCTTAAGTTCAAGCCCCATATTGAGCAGAGAGATTATTTAAAAATAAAATCTTAAAAAAAGAAAGAAGGTAATTGAAACTGCCTATGAGAATAACCAGATCCTGGGTTTAATAGTAAAAGATTTTGAAGTAGCCATTTACAACTAGGTTCATAGACATAACTGAAAGTATGATTGCAAAAGTAAAAGAAGATATAGTGATAATGTAGTGTCAAAGAGAGAATATCAATAAAGATGAAAACTATTCTAAAAAGAACAAATAAAAATTTTCTGGAGCTGAAAAGTACAATGACTAAAATAAGAAATCATTAGAGGGATTTAACATTAGAAAACATAGGTATTGAACTTGAGGAGGTATCAATAGAAATTATGCACAAGAAAGAAAGAAAGAAAGAAAGAAAATGAAAGGAAAGGAAAGGAAAGGAAAAGAAAAGAAAAGAAAGAAAAGAAAAGAGAAAAAGAAAAAGTAAGAAAAGAAAAGAAAAGAAAAAGAATGAACAGATATGAAGAGAGCCTCAGTAAAATGTGGGACACCATTAAATGCGTCATCTTATATATAATGGAAATATCTGTAGGAAAAGAAAGAAAGAAGAAAATTATTCAAAGAAATTATAGCTGAAAACTTACCAAATTTGTTGAATAATAATATCCTACACATACAGGAAGGTTGACTGACTCCATGTAGAATAAATATAAAGAGAGCCACAGACACATTATAGTAAAAAAATGTAGAAAGTCAATGACAAGGAGAACATTTTGAAAGCAGCAAGAAAATATAATGATTCATTACTCACAAGAAAACACCAATAAAGTCAACAGCTTACTTATCATTAGGAATAATACAAGCCATAATGAACTAAGATAACAAAGTGTTCAAAGAGAAAAAAACTATCAACAAAGAATCCTATATCCAAAAAAAAAAAAAATTAAAAAAAAAAAAAAAAGAATCCTATATCCACAAAGCTATCACTCAACAATGAAGGAAAAATAAAAGCTTTACCAGATAATCATGAACTGAGAGAATCTGTCTCTAGATTTTTTTTACAGTAAATACTACAGAAAATTCCTCATGTGAAAGCAAGGACTAGAGATAGTTATTTGGATCCACACAAAGAGCACTGCTAGGGGAGGAGGGGCACGACGGTGGAAGAGTAGGGTCCCCAAATCACCTGTCCCCAACAAATTACCTAGAAAACCTTCAAATCATCCTGAAAATCTACGAATTCAGCCTGAGATTTAAAGAGAGACCAGCTGGAACGCTACAGTGAGAAGAGTTCGCGCTTCTATCAAGGTAGGAAGATGGGGAAAAAGAAATAAAGAAACAAAAGGCCTCCAAGGGGGAGGGGCCCCGCGAGGAGCCGGGCTGAAGAGGGGGCGAGTGTCTCCAGGACAGGAGAACCCCGTCCCGGAGGAGCAGGAGCTGCACCAACCTTCCCAGGCGGAAAGGGGACCGCAGGGAGGTGGAGCAGGACCCAGGAGGGCGGGGATGCCCTCGGGCTCCCTGGGACACTAACAGGCACCTGCGCCACGGGAGATGCCCGGAGCTCCCTAAGGGCTGCAGCGCGCACTGCGGGACCCGGAGCAGCTCGGAGGGGCTCGGGCGGCGGCTTCGCGGAGGGGGCTGCGGGGCAGGAGCGCGAATCCAACAGCGCAGGCCGGAGCACAGGGCGCCGGGACACAGCCCAGGATCCGGCCTCCCCCTGGGACAGGCAGAGACGGGGAGGGCCCAGGACAGCAAGGACGCTCCTGCCTGGAGCTGAGCAGATCAGCGGCCCCGCCCTGGAGCCCCCAGACCCTGCAGACGGAGAGCCCCAGAGCTACTGCGGGAGCTGACTCCAGGGCTGCAGAGATGGCCCCGCCACTGCAGTTGTTCCTCCTGGTGCCTCACAGGGTAAACAACCCCCACTGAGCCCTGCACCAGGCAGGGGGCTGAGCAGCTCCCCCAAGTGCCAACACCTGAAAATTAGCACAGCAGGCCCCTCCCCCAGAGGACCAGCGAGACGGACCAGTTCCAGGGGAAGTCAAGGGACTTAAAGTATACAGAATCGGAAGATACTCCCCCGTGGTTTTTTGTTTGTTTGTTTGTTTGTTTGTTTTGTTTTTGTTTTGTTTTGTGCTTTTTTTTCTTTTTTCTTCTTGATTTCGGATTGCTTCCCCCACCCCACCCCACCCAACCCTTTTTTTTCTTTCTTTCCTTTCTTTCTCTTTTTCTTCTCTTTTTCCCCCTTTTTTTTCTTCTTTCTCTTTTTTCTTTTTCTCTTTTCTTTCCTTCTCTCTCTTTTTCTCCTTTTCCCAATACAACTTGTTTTTGGCCACTCTGCACTGAGAAAAATGACTAGAAGGAAAACCTCACCTCAAAAAAAAGAATCAGAAACAGCCCTCTCTCCCACAGAGTTACAAAATCTGGATTACAATTCAATGTCAGAAAGCCAATTCAGAAGCACTATTATACAGCTACTGGTGGCTCTAGAAAGAACCATAAAGGACTCAAGAGACTTCATGACTGCAGAATTTAGATCCAATCAGGCAGAAATTAAAAATCAATTAAATGAGATGCAATCCAAGCTAGAAGTCCTAACGACGAGGCTTAAGGAGGTGGAGGCTTAACGAGGTGGAAGAACGAGTGAGTGACATAGAAGAAAAGTTGATGGCAAAGAGGGAAACTGAGGAAAAAAGAGACAGGCAATTAAAAGACCATGAGGATAGATTAAGGGAGATAAATGACAGCCTGAGGAAGAAAAACCTACGTTTAATTGGGGTTCCCGAGGGCGCAGAAAAGGCCAGAGGGCCAGAATATGTATTTGAACAAATCCTAGCTGAAAACTTTCCGAATCTGGGAAGGGAAACAGGCATTCAGATCCAGGAAATAGAGAGATCCCCCCCTAAAATCAACAAAAACCGTTCAACACCTCGACATTTAATAGTGAAGCTTGCAAATTCCAAAGATAAGGAGAAGATCCTTAAAGCAGCAAGAGAAAAAAAGTCCCTGACTTTTATGGGGAGGAATATTAGGGTAACAGCAGACCTCTCCACAGAGACCTGGCAGGCCAGAAAGGGCTGGCAGGATATATTCAGGGTCCTAAATGAGAAGAACATGCAACCAAGAATACTTTATCCAGCAAGGCTCTCATTCAAAATGGAAGGAGAGATAAAGAGCTTCCAAGACAGGCAGGAACTGAAAGAATATGTGACCTCCAAACCAGCTCTGCAAGAAATTTTAAGGGGGACTCTTAAAATTCCCCTTTAAGAAGAAGTTCAGTGGAACAATCCACAAAAACAAGCACTGAATAGATGTCATGATGACACTAAACTCATATCTGTCAATAGTAACTCTGAACGTGAATGGGCTTAATGACCCCATCAAAAGGCGCAGGGTTTCAGACTGGATAAAAAAGCAGGACCCATCTATTTGCTGTCTACAAGAGACTCATTTTAGACAGAAGGACACCTACAACCTGAAAATAAAAGGTTGGAGAACCATTTATCATTCAAACGGTCCTCAAAAGAAAGCAGGGGTAGTCATCCTTATATCAGATGATTTAAAATTTACCCCGAAGACTATAGTGAGAGATGAAGAGGGACACTATCTCATACTCAAAGGATCTATCCAACAAGAGGACTTAACAATCCTCAATATATATGCCCCGAATGTGGGAGCTGCCAAATATTTAAACCAATTAATAACCAAACTGCGGTGGACACTTGACGGGATGAGCACTGGGTGTTTTTCTGTATGTTGGTAAATTGAACACCAATAAAAATTAATTTAAAAAAAAAAGAAAGAAAAACAATTGTAGACCACTGAAAAAATATATATAAATTTTGCAAAAAAAAAAAAAAATAACCAAACTGAAGAAATACTTTGAGAATAATACACTTATACATGGTGACTTCAATCTAGCTCTTTCTACCCTCGATAGGTCTTCTAAGCACAACATCTCCAAAGTAACGAGAGCTTTAAATGATACACTGGACCAGATGGATTTCACAGATATCTACAGAACTTTACATCCAAACTCAACTGAATACACATTCTTCTCAAGTGCACATGGAACTTTCTCCAGAATAGACCACATACTGGGTCACAAATCAGGTCTGAACCGATACCAAAAGATTGGGATTGTCCCCTGCATATTCTCAGACCATAATGCCTTGAAATTAGAACTAAATCACAACAAGAAGTTTGGAAGGACCTCAAACACGTGGAGGTTAAGGACCATCCTGCTAAAAGATGAAAGGGTTAACCAGGAAATTAAGGAAAAATTAAAAAGATTCATGGAAACTAATGAGAATGAAGATACAACCATTCAAAATCTTTGGGATGCAACAAAAGCAGTCCTGAGGGGGAAATACATCGCAATACAAGCATCCATTCAAAAACTGGAAAGATCTCAAATTCAAAAGCTCACCTTACACATAAAGGAACTGGAGAAAAAGCAACAAATGGACCCCACCCCCAGCAGAAGAAGACAGTTAATTAAAATTCGAGCAGAACTAAATGAAATTGAGACCAAAAGAACTGTGGAACAGATCAACAGAACCAGGAGTTGGTTCTTTGAAAGAATTAATAAGATAGATAAACCATTAGCCAGCCTTATTAAAAAGAAGAGAGAGAAGACTCAAATTAATAAAATCATGAAAGAGAAAGGAGAGATCACTACCAACACCAAGGAAATACAAACGATTTTAAAAACATATTATGACAGCTGTACGCCAATAAATTAGGAAATCTAGAAGAAATGGACGCATACCTGGAAAGCCACAAACTACCAAAACTGGAGCAGGAAGAAATAGAAAACCTGAACAGGCCAATAACCAGGGAGGAAATTGAAGTAGTCATCAAAAACCTCCCAAGACACAAGAGTCCAGGGCCAGATGGCTTGCCAGGGGAATTCTATCAAACGTTTAAAGAAGAAATCATACCTATTCTACTAAAGCTGTTTGGAAAGATAGAAAGAGATGGAGTACTTCCAAATTCGTTCTATGAGGCCAGCATCACCTTAATTCCGAAACCAGACAAGACCCCACCAAAAAGGAGAATTACAGACCAATATCCCTGATGAACATGGATGCAAAAATTCTCAACAAGATACTAGCCAATAGGATCCAACAACACATTAAGAAAATTATTCACCATGACCAAGTAGGATTTATCCCCGGGACACAAGGCTGGTTCAACACTCGTAAAACCATCAATGTGATTCATCATCAGCAAGAGAAAAACCAAGAACCATATGATCCTCTCATTAGATGCAGAGAAAGCATTTGACAAAATACAGCATCCATTCCTGATCAAAACACTTCGGAGTGTTGGGATAGAGGGAACTTTCCTCGCCATCTTTTTTTTTTTTTTTTTATGATAGTCACACACACACAGAGAGAGAGAGAGAGAGAAGCAGAGACACAGGCAGAGGGAGAAGCAGGCTCCATGCACCGGGAGCCCGACGTGGAACTCGATCCCGGGTCTACAGGATCGCGCCCTGGGCCAAAGGCAGGCGCCAAACCACTGCGCCACCCCCGGATCCCCCTTTCCTCGACATCTTAAAAGCCATCTACGAAAAGCCCACAGCAAATATCATTCTCAATGGGGAAGCACTGGGAGCCTTTCCCCTAAGATCAGGAACAAGACAGGGATGTCCACTCTCACCACTGCTATTCAACATAGTCCTGGAAGTCCTCGCCTCAGCAATCAGACAACAAAAAGACATTAAAGGCATCCAAATTGGCAAAGAAGAAGTCAAACTCTCCCTCTTCGCGGATGACATGATACTCTACATAGAAAACCCAAAAGCCTCGACCCCAAGATTGCTAGAACTCATACAGCAATTTGGTAGCGTGGCAGGATACAAAATCAATGCCCAGAAATCAGTGGCATTTCTATACACTAGAATGAGACTGAAGAAAGAGAAATTAAGGAGTCAATCCCATTTACAATTGCACCCAAATGCATAAGATACCTAGGAATAAACCTAACCAAACAGGTAAAGGATCTATACCCTAAAAACTATGGAACACTTCTGAAATAAATTGAGGAAGACAAAGAGATGGAAAAATATTCCATGCTCATGGATTGGCAGAATTAATATTGTAAAAATGTCAATGTTACCCAGGGCAATTTACACGTTTAATGCAATCCCTATCAAAATACCATGGACTTTCTTCAGAGAGTTAGAACAAATTATTTTAAGATTTGTGTGGAATCAGAAAAGACCCCGAATAGCCAGGGGAATTTTAAAAAAGAAAACCATAGCTGGGGGCATCACAATGCCAGATTTCAGTTTGTACTACAAAGCTGTGGTCATCAAGACAGTGTGTTACTGGCACAAAAACAGACACATAGATCAATGGAACAGAATAGAGAACCCAGAAGTGGACCCTGTAATGTATGGTCAACTAATATTCGATAAAGGAGGAAAGACTATCCATTGGAAGAAAGACAGTCTCTTCAATAAATGGTGTTGGGAAAATTGGACATCCACATGCAGAAGAATGAAACTGGACCACTCTCTTTCACCATACACAAAGATAAACTCAAAATGGATGAGAGATCTAAATGTGAGACAAGAGTCCATCAAAATCATAGAAGAGAACACAGGCAACACCCTTTTTGAACTTGGCCACAGTAACTTCTTGCAAGATACATCCACAGAGGCAAAAGAAACAAAAGCAAAAATGAACTATTGGGACTTCATCAAGATAAGAAGCTTTTGCACAGCAAAGGATACAGTCAACAAAACTAACAGACAACCTACAGAATGGGAGAAGATATTTGCAAATGACATATCAGATAACGGGCTAGTTTCCAAAATCTATAAAGAACTTATTAAACTCAACACCAAAGAAACAAACAATCCAATCATGAAATGGGCAAAAGACATGAAGAGAAATCTCACAGAGGAAGACATGGATATGGCCAACAAGGACATGAGAAAATGCTCTGCATCACTTGCCATCAGGGAAATACAAATCAAAACCACAATGAGATACCACCTCACACCAGTGAGAATGGGGAAAATTAACAAAGCAGGAAACAACAAACGTTGGAGAGGATGCGGAGAAAAGGGAACCGTCTTACACTGTTGGTGGGAATGTGAACTGGTGCAGCCACTCTGGAAAACTGTGTGGAGGTTCCTCAAAGAGTTAAAAATAGACCTGCCCTACGACCCAGCAATTGCATGGTTGGGGATTTACCCCAAAGATTCAGATGCAATGAAACGCCGGGACACCTGCACCCCGATGTTTCTAGCAGCAATGTCCGCAATAGCCAAACTGTGGAAGGAGCCTCGGTGTCCATCGAAAGATGAATGGATAAAGAAGATGTGGTTTATGTATACAATGGAATATTACTCAGCCATTAGAAACGACAAATACCCACCATTTGCTTCAACGTGGATGGAACTGGAGGGTATTATGCTGAGTGAAATAAGTCAACCGGAGAAGGACAAACATTGTATGTTCTCATTCATTTGGGGAATATAAATAATAGTGAAAGGGAATATAAAGGAAGGGTAAAGAAATGTTGGGAAATATCAGGAAGGGAGACAGAACATAAAGACTCCTAACTCTGGGAAACGAACTAGGGGTGGTGGAAGGGGAGGAGGGCGGCGGGTGGAGGGGAATGGGTCACGGGCACTGAGGCGGACACTTGACGGGATGAGCACTGGGTGTTTTTCTGGATGTTGGTAAATTGAACACCAATAAAAATTAATTAAAAAAAAAAAACAAAGAGCACTGCTAAAGAAAATTATGGAATTTTAAAAGACACTAAATGCATATTTTCTCAATTTTTCCTTTAACTGGTTTAAAAGAAATACATAAAATAATATACATATAATATACTATGGAGTCTATAATGTATAAAGATGTGTGTGTGTGTGTATATATATATATAGTCGAAACAGCAAAAGGAGGTAAGAGGGAGCAAAGTTATAGTGTTCTAAGGAAATGATAATGGATGATAAATAATTAAAACAACCTACTGTTGGTTTTGCAATGTTAATAGATGTAATACATATAATAATACCACATAAAAACTATAAAGGAACAGAGATTTGTAGAAAGAAGATAAATATATATATGTATATATATACGTTTATATGTTTATATATATTTCTCAACTTAAGCCACCATATACTGAATAGATAAACTATAGATATAACTCACAAAATTAAAACGCTACATTAGAAAATATTTACTCAATATAAAAGTATAGTAGATGCAGAGGTACAATAGAGGAACAAAAAGATACACCACAAGGAAAACAAAAGAGTCATGGTGCCTGGGTGGCTGTATTGGTTAAACACCTGTCTTCAGCTCAGGTCATGATCCCAGGTTCCTGGGATTTAGCCCCATGTCAGGCTCCCAAATTAGTGGAGAGTCTACTTCTCCCTCTCCCTGTCTGCTGGCTTGTTCTCTCTCTCTCTCTCTCTCTCTCTCTCTCATAAATAAATCAATAAATCTTTAAAAAGAAAAAAAAAGAGAGTAAGTGGCAGAAGTACTTTCAACTATATAAAAAAGACATCAAATGTGAATGGATTTAATAATCTATCAAAAGGCAGAGATTAGGGCAGCCCTGGTGGCTCAGCGGTTTAGCACTGCCTTCAGCCCAGGGCCTGATTCTGGAGACCCGGGATCGAGTCCTGCGTTGGGCTCCCTGCGTGGAGCCTGCTTCTCCCTCTGCCTGTGTCTCTGCCTCTGTCTCTCTCTCTCTCTCTCTCTCTCATGAATAAATAAGTAAAATATTTTTTTAAAAACGACATAGCAAGCAATACTTTGAGGTAAAAAAAATGAAGACAACAATATACCAAACCTTATGGGACACAGTTACAACAGTGCCAGGAGGGGACTTTAGAGCTGTAAATGCCTATATTAAGAAAGGAGGAATCATTTTTAATCAGTAATTTAACCATGCATCTTAGACATATGTGACAAAGCCCACAGTTAGCATCATACTCAATGATGAAAAGTTAAAAGATTTTCCTCTAAGATCAGGAACAAGACAAGGATGCCCATTCTTGCTATCTCATTTAAACGAATACTGAAAGTCCCAGTTAGAGCAATAAGTCAATAAATAAACAAACAAACAAACAAATAAGAAGAAGAAATAAAAAGCACCTAAACCAGAAAGGAAGAAGTGGAGCAACCACTATTTATAATAACATAATCTTTGATATAGAAATTCCTGAAGACCCTACCAAAAACTGTTAGAACTATGAAATGAATTAAGTAAATTTGCAGGACACAAAATCAATGTATAGCAATAAGCTGCAATTTCTATACAGTAATAAGGAACTATCTGAAATAGAAATAGATAGAACAACCCAATTTACAAAGCATCTAAAGCAATAAAATACATAGAAATAAATTTAACCAAGGAATTTAAAGAACTGTACTCTAGAAGCTATAAGACACTGATGAAAGAGATTGAAGAAGATGCAGATAAATGGAAAGATAATCTCATATTCTTGGACTGGAAGAATTAATATTGTAAAAAATATATCCATACTAGCCAAAGTGATCTACAAATCCAAAGTAATCTCATTCAAAACTCCAATGGCAAAAACCAAAAACAAAAAAAAAAACCTTTCCAATGGCACTTTTCATAGAAATAGAAAAAAATAATCCTAAAATATGTATGGAAACAAAAGACTCCAAATAGCCAAGGTCATTCTGAGAAACAACAAAGCTGAAGGCATCACATTTCCTGTTTTCTAGCTATATTACAAAGCTGTAGTAATCGAAACACTATGATACTGGCAGAAAAATAGGCACATAAATCAATGGAATGGAATAGAGAGCCTAGATGTACCTTACACATATACAGTCAACTCATATTTGACAAAGATGTCAAGAACACACAATGAGGAAGACATTCTGTTCAATTACTGGTCTTGGGAAAACTGGGATCCACATACAAAGAATGAAATTGGGTCCCTAACCTACACCAATCACATAAATGAACTAGAAATGTATCAAAGACTTAAATATAAGACTTGAAACTATAAAGCTCCTAGAAGAAAACTTAGTAAAACAGATATTTGACATTCGTTTTGGCAATGATTTCTTGGATAAAACATCGAAAACATAGGAAATAAAAACTAAAATACGCATTTAGGACTACATTAAACTAAAGAGCTCTACAAGGCAAAGGAAACCATCAATACATTGATAAAACCACCTACGATATGAGAGAAAATATTCACAATGCATATATATCTGATAAGAGGTTAACCAAAACATATAAATTATGGACCTCATACAAATCATAGCAGGAAAACAAACAAACAAGCAAACAAATGTTCTCATTATAAGATAGGAAAAGTACCGGAACACATTTTTGCAAGAAGACATACAAATGACCAATAGGTATATAAAACCTATGTAATAGTAATCATCAGAGAGATGCAAATCAAAATCACAATGAGATATCACCTCACACCTGTTAGAATAACTGTTACTAAAAAGACCAGAGATAAATGTTGGTGAGGATATGGAGGAAAGGAACCCTTCTACACTGTTGGTTGGAAAGCAAGATGGTAGCACCATTATGGAACACAGTGTGGTGGTTCTTTAAAAAATTAAAATTCACCTACCATATGATTCAGCAATCCTACTCTTGGGTACATATCTGAAGTAATTGAAATCGGTATCCTTAAGAGATATTGTACACTCATTCATCGCAGGACTATTCATGAAAGCAGGATAGCAAAGAACATAAACGTCCATCAACTGATGAATGGATAAAGAAATGTATATACCCACAACAGAATATTACTCAGCCATCAAAAACGATACCTGGTCACTTTTGACAACATGGATGGACCTTCAGAGTATTATGCTAATTGAAAATAAACAGGGACAAACAAACAAAAATGCCAAGCTCATATTACAGAGAACAGATTGGTGATTGCCAGAGGCAGGGCATAGAGAGTGGTGAAATGGTTTGTGGGGTCAAAGATACTAAATTCCAGGTTTTTAAAAAAATGAATAACAGAGTTGTAATATATGGCATGCTGGCTATAGTTCAGTACAGAGTACTGAACACTTGAAAGTTAAGTAGAAATTTTAAAGTTTTCATCAGAAGAAAAAGAATATTTGTAATTATGTATGGTGACCAATGTTACTAGATTTATTACGGTCCTCATTTTGCAATATATACAAATGTTGAAATATTATGCTGTGCACCTGAAATTAAGTTAATGTTATATGTCAATTGTATTTCAACTTTTTAAAAAGGCAATAATATGAACATGAATATACAAATAAATCAGATAATTTGGATAAACTGGACCTATTCTCAAAAATTACAAACGAGCAAAACTGAATGAAGAAGAAAGAGCAATACGAAATAACCAAATTCTATCATGGAAAAGGTTTTTAGAAAATCTCTCAGAATCTCTTCACCATTTGCCAGGAATGCATGGAGGCTTCCTGGGAAGGAGATGTTCACATCAAAATGTTCAAAGTAGGAAAAGACAACAGTGCCTTTCACCGAATTACTGGACACAGTGCAGCAGATCGCCCCAAAGCAACCCAGCAAGCTCAGTCATGTCCTTCATTTTCCCCATGTGATATAGTAAGAACTCTCATATTAAGGAACCCTCAATAACTGAGGTAATTAGCAGAGAAATTTATCCTTGGCTAGGGTGAGCAGAGTCTCCAGTTGATCAGAAGGCCCCTTTCAGTAAACTAGGGAACAGAGAGATGCTTCTTCTCAGTGTCCAAGGGTCAGAAAGGATTCATAATACTACATTTAAATTTAAAGAGAGGAAATGGACCTGAACAAAGAGGTTACAGAACTTGCAAGCATCCTGGATGATGCCTCAGCAAGAGTGAGAAAGATACAACAAACTGTAATAGAGAAAATCCAGGACAGCTGCAAGTGAACCTTTCATGGTACCAATCTCGTTTACAGCTCCTTAATGTCATGTATCTTTAGTCAGCACCAGCAAAGAACAGGTATATGAATGGGTAGTGAGATATACTACCTCACTGATAAATTTGCATAGCAATACAAAATCCTATTCTTATACTTCAATTCCCATATCGTTCTTGAGTCAGTAGCCATGGAAACCAGCTTGGCTCAAATTACCAGCTACTGCATTTAGAAAATTCTATAATACAGGGCAAAAGAGGGCTGATTTATCAGATTTGCCATTGGCTAAATAGTAATAGAGTGGAGGGAGAGGAGGGTGCTGGATAATTTAGCCCAGGCCCTAAAGAGCTATGTGTTCTAGAAAACACACAGGTGCCCTTACTGATGGCCAGCATGTATTCATATGCTCACCTCCAGCAGGGGATCCTTTACTGCCCAGACCCTGAGTTGACAGTCAACATGGTTCCCATCTCTGTTCGGAGCGGGGCGGGGGGGGGCCTCTACAGGCCCAGCCTCCTGGTTAATGTAGTCTTTACCTTTCCAGCACAGTCTCTCAGATGTTGAGACAGTGGCCCTAAGGCTGTCTGGCCCAGAGCTGAACACACTGTCACTATTGGGCCAAACAATCCCAGATTCTACTTATTGTAATGGGCATCCCCAATGCGTTTAGAAAATTTTGCAGTGTGGTTATTAATATGTTGGATTCAGAGTCCTGGAAGGTGTTCTGTAAAGTACAGTGTTTAACTGAAAATTGCCTTCACAGTTGGGAGGAGTAGCCTACACTCCTTGGGTGTCTTTACTTACAGTTTGCCCTGATGGTCCTCACCTCTTTTGTGAAACTTTTGGAGAATCGACCAAAGACTACGTTATTGTCTAAAATTTACATTGAAAACGTCAGAAAAAACAGTAACACCCTGGATGGTTGTTGGAAGGGAGAAGCTGTCTGGGCATAGGAAGTAGTTATTAGACCAGGGTTGAGGTAGAAGAGGAAGGATGATGACATCAATCTTTGCAGAGCCCACATTTACATGAAACCATGATACGCTGTTAAATACATTTCCTCCCAGCTCACAAGGCAAATGAGGGAAGCCAGCGTCATTTGTCTCAGGTTTAGTCTCCCAGTAAACCATCAAGAAGGCACACCCAAACCTGTGGAGACAGACAGAGCAGGGGAGAGAGATTCTATTCACATCTCAGTTCAGAAAAATCGGTGTATGCATCGGTGTATGCTGTTGATGGAGCATCGTGCAGAATTTCTGAAGTCACTGCCCATGCCGTCCCCACTGGGACTCTCCTGCCTTTCTTCTCTCCCACAGGATGTCATGGTCCCCCAGGGATCATGGCCACAAAGTTTCTGAACTTGGTTGGGCTCCCGCCCACTTTGCAATCCTTGTATAGATCTTAGTCATTTCTATCTCTCATTTCCCTTCACCGTGTGCCTTTTTGATCCACTCACTTCAGAGAACTAAAAGAATTACTCCTTTGTACCTCCCAGATACAAAGAAGAAAAACATGAACACTCCTCAAATCCAATAAAGCCTTAAATTCAGAACCCATGAACACTGCTGACGTTCCTTTCCCTGCAAAAGGAAACTTTCCGAAGAAACGCCCCGTCTGGAGTGAAGGCACAGCAACTTTTGTTGAAACTTCTGTGATGGGCGGGAAGCCTTGACTCTGGCTGCAGTTAGCAATGGTCTCGGCACAGGAACACTTGTTGGGATTTTGATGAAGCTGGAGAGTGGTGTTGGCCTCCAAGAGTTTGAACCTAGTCTAGTCTGACTGAATACAACTTCAGAATCTTCAGCTGAGCATGGATGTCTCCAAAACGTATCATCTCTTTGAAGAACCCTTAGTAAATGACACTAGAACTGACCAGGAGTGTTCAGCCACGCACGCATGAACAAAATGCTGTCAGGTATGAGAAACAGAGAGAGGAGGAAGAGCTCTTTTCTACCCCAAGGTGCCCAGGCTTATCGTGGTAAAACACTGCCAGGTGGAGGCACTGGAAGGTGTACATATGTGGCCCGAGGTCTAAGCAATTCCTTCTTTAGGAGAATGTGGCCTGTGAGGGGAGTGTGGCACAAATGTCCTTTTGGTTCACAGTGCAGCACAGCTGCCCCTCTAGCACATCACCCTGAGGTTAGACTGCCTGAGTTTGAATTCTGGCACCACTCCTTCCTGATGGTACAGCCTTAGGCAATGTCCATGCTACAATTTCCTTGCTGGTATAATGGGAAAGGGAGATGATAATAATATGCCTACCTCATGGTATCATGAAGATGAAGACAGTTAGTATAGGAAAAGCACTTACAAGAGTGTCTGGCATATAGAAATCACTCTGCAAACATTATACATTATTATGATTATGATTATGATCATCATCACTATTTTTCTCAATTAATTATCAGGTCTCAAGGGTAACTTGGCAATCTGTCTTTATTCACTCTCTCACTAGCCTGGTTGATCGGGATCCAATACCTCAGGGAGGAAAGTCTCCGTGTCAAATAGCCTGGCTTTCTTTAATTAGGTGGGAAGGAGGGAAGGAAGGAAGAAAGGAAGGGAGTAGGGAACAGCCATTCATGCTTTAGGTCCTGCCATTGCCCTACTCACCTCCAGGAAACTAGCCAGCAATAGGAAAGGAAGGCAAAGGGCTGGATCCACCCCCTTCCTCCCTCCCTCCCTGATTTCCTTTGCACCACTCACATGTCCCAGAAATTGTAGGTTGACGCTGAAAACTGCAAGAATCAGGCTTACACCTGATTGATTCAGGTCAAATGTGTAGTTGATTTGGGGGTTTATTGGCAGATCGGTGAGCGGAGGATATCCTGAAACTGAGCAGACATAATTAAATAAAGCTTCCTCTGTGTTTCTAGAAGTGGAAACACTTTAAGATGTCAGTATTAATAGCTGTCATTACCCCACCAACCTATGACTGTGAGCCCACCCTTGGTTTAAGGGCAGACGCACTGTGACCTAGATCAGAGGGGTAATATGTATTCCCTCATCTGATTGCTGAGCCCTTTGGTTCTATTTGCATATGGAACATTTTTATCCATAGAGAAGCAGAGCATTTTGAAAGGCACACCCATATTCTACGTGCTATCACGTTTTTTTCACCCAAATCTGCAATTCTATAACCCAGTTCTCTCTAGCCAGGCTCTGCTGACAATCTTTGTGGAAATTGGATTTAAGTGAAACCAAAATAAGACATTGGGTGCGTTCCTCTCAGACAAATGAAAACCGTGTGGGAGGCAGCATCATTGGTCTCAGGCAGACTAACCCACGAAGGAGCATAAGAAAAAAATGTTTAGATGTATGAGAAGAAAAACGTATCCATTAAAAAGAAAACAGTAAAAAAAAAACCAAAATACTAAGTCATATATATTTTTTTAAATTTATCTACGATAGTCACACAGAGAGAGAGAGGCAGAGACACAGGCAGAGGGAGAAGCAGGCTCCATACACCAGGAGCCCGACTTGGGATTCGATCCCGGGTCCCCGGGTCTCCAGGATCGCGCCCTGGGCCAAAGGCAGGCGCCAAACCACTGCACCACCCAGGGATCCCACTAAGTCATATATTTAACAACATGTAAAGAGTCATCTGGGAAAACATTACAAAAGTACACCAAAGTTGGAAAAGTCCTGCAGAATACAATGTTCACAGTGAGAAATATAATATAAATATATGGATTTAATGCAGTTTCCATCAAGATCTACATGACAACCTAAAAATTAATAATGTGTTTCTGAAAGTCAGTATTCAAAATTTTCGTAAATAAACAATAAATGATTAAGTGTGTGTGTATCTGACACTATGCCGTGTACTTTTTATAAATAATTAGCTTTTGTATCCACTGTACTGCTTAATTTATAAAAATGCTGCTTCTTTTGGGAAATATTTTGTTCTTCTATGGAGATGATTTATCCCATCGTCTCTGATTTCAATATTAATAATTTTCATTTAGTGTAACATGAAAAGCTAAGAGAAAAAAGAGAAATCAAATATCACATAAAATTCTAAAATTACAATGTAAATCTAAAATTCTCCAGGAATGATGAACAAGCAGAACCAAGGAAGAACTCCCATCTTTTCCTGATCTTACTACGCGCCTTATAATTACTCTTCTCACCCACACTGTTTAATCTACATAGGTATTTCCTTCTTTCAGCTTGCATTTCCTTTACCTAAGGAGACAATACTTTCTCCCATACTCTGTAGTCTGAGGACATAAGATATTTCCTCAAGTCAGTAGTTGGAAGAGACACATTGAGGCACAAAGGATCATTCCCCATCAATAAAAAAAGGCAGGTAGGCTTTCATGGTGTCTACATTTATCATCCAAATGACATGGACACTTGAGTGGTAAATTTCATCTTAGTTCTGATTGTACACTTACAGTCTCTTGTCACCTCACAGCCTGCCAGCAATGGCAGTGGTGTATGCCAAGGTATTGAGAAATACAAAGCTGGATAAGAGCCTTCTCAAAAGTCCAGGATGACCTCAGCACACTTGTAGCCTGGACAGGGACCCTGAGAAACGTATCTACTCGCCCCACACTAGAAGCACATGCTTTCACCTACAAAAACTTGTTTCATCATTCTCTTAGAACACTTCTGCCGAGGTTTTCAAAGAACGAAGCTCTTCCAGATTTATGACAACTTGTATTCAGTTATCCTTCAGATAACTGAACAACAATCTCTCCTTTTCAGCTGCAAAAATCTGAATGGCTTTAAGAAACAAGATATTTCATTAAATTCATTATATTAATCCATGGCAGGAGAGTGGGGGGAGAATGAGAAAATAAATTCCCATATTTTGGAAGTAGTAATCACATCACATCACCTTTTTTTTTTTTAAACATCATCTTTTTTATGTGATTTGGGCAGCAAGGACACTGGATCACTGCTAATTGGGCTGTATGCTATCCCATCATATCCCTAAAGTTTAAGTTCTACAAGGTTTTCTTCTTTTGAAAATTGTTTTGGCTATTCCAGATCCTTTGCATATCTATATAAATTTATTTAGTCCAGCTATTTCTAAAGAGAGAAAAGAAGTAGGAGGAGGGAGGATCCTGCTAAGATATTGATTGACTCCATAAACTAACTTGAGAGATTTAACTTAACTCCATAAACTAAGTTAAGAGAATTAACCTCTTAAAAATATTGAAGATTTAAATTCATTATATATATGTATTACATATATATATATATATATATATATATATAAATGTTTTAGATCTTTTAAATTTTACTCAGTTGTATTTTGTGGGTCTTGGATTAAAGTTCTTCCATATTTTTCATTATAATTTTTTCTAATTATATTATGCATTTTGATAGTTATGATTTTGGTTGTTTTTCCATTTTTTAATTAAGATATCTACCTATCTATAGAGAGAGAGAGAGAAAGTAAAATTCACCCTTTTTAATTCACAATTCTGTGAGTTTTGACAAATGTATATAATCATGCAACCACCACCATGATCAAGATGTAAAATAGTTTCATCACTCCAAAATATTTCATTGTGCCCCTTATAGTCAACCCCATTCCCTATCCTTATAATTTGCTTCCGTAATAATGTCATATCCAATTTTCCAACACCATTTGTTGAAAAGTCTATCCTTCATTGAAATGTTTTTGCACTATGGCAAAAATCAGTTGACTATATATATATGTGGACCTAATTGGAGACTACTCTGTTTTATTGATCAATATGCCTGTCCTTTCACCAATACAATACTGTCTTACTTTAGTGTTAGAATAAATCTGGCAATCAGGGAACATGAGTCTTCCAACTCTGTTTTGCTTTTTCAATAAGCCACACTTATCGGAGTTTGGCTAATTTCTTCTCTTTTATTTGCATTTCCATATAAATTTTAGAATTCCTTTGTCAGTTTGTACAAAAAAAATCCTGCTGAGAATTTAAATAGAAAGATATTGAAACTATAGATCAAATGAAGAGATTGACACCTTAATAGTATTGAGTCATCTTATCAAGGAACAGGGTATTTTAGGTCTTTGATTTCTTTTATGCAGATTTGTATATTTTATATAAGACTTCTAGTGAAATATTTTATGGGTTTTAGTGCTATGTAAGTGGTACTTATTTTATTCTTAAATTGTTTAATGCAAGTAAATAGAAATAAAATAAATATTTGTATATTGATCTTCAAACTCTAACCTTGCTAAACTCATCTACTGTAGTAAGTTTTATAGATTCTTTGGGATTTTATACATAGACAAATAAATATATTGTCTATGAATAGAGATATTTTATTTCTTCTCTTCCAATCTGTATGCCATTTATTCGTTTGTTTTGTTTTGTTTTGTTTTTCTAAACTGATACTTAATTGGAGTGGTAAGAGCACGTATCCTGTTTTGTGGCCATTTTTAGCAGGAAGCATTTAGTCTTTCACTTTTAACCGTGGTGTTGACTATAGGTTTTTTGTAGATGCCATTTATCAGGCTGAAGACATGCGGAAAGTTTTTATCATGAAAAGAGATTAAACTCTGTCAAGACTCTGTCAACTCTGCTTTTTCTGCATCTATTGACATGATTACATTGTGGGGTGTTTTTCATGCTATTAGTATGATAAGTAACGTCATATCATGATGAACAACCTTGGCATTAATGGATGCATCCCATTTAATTATGATTAAGCTTTTCTGTAATTATTAGGTTCTATTTGATAGTATTTTTTTTATTTTTTTATTTATTTATGATAGTCACAGAGAGAGAGAGAGAGAGAGAAGCAGAGACATAGGCAGAGGGAGAAGCAGGCTCCATGCACCGGGAGCCCCACGTGGGATTCAATTCCGGGTCTCCAGGATCGTGCCCTGGGCCAAAGGCAGGCGCTAAACTGCTGCTGCGCCACCCAGGGATCCCTATTTGATAGTATTTAATTTAGAGTTGGGATATATAAATACCAACTATTGTTTGTTCTTCTTGTAATATCTGTCAGGTTTTGGTATCAGGGAAATATTAACTTCATAAAATGAGTTGGGATATGTTTTTCTCTTTTTTTAAATTATGGAGAAGTCCTATAGAAATGTTAATATTTATTTCTTCAGTGTTTGGTAAAATTTGCCAGTGGAGTCATCTGGTCTTAGAGTTCTCTTTATTAGACAGTTTTAAACCAAAATTTTAATTTGTTTAATAGACTTTAAAGTATTCCTTTTTATTTTATTTTCTATTTTTTCATTTTATAGTGAAATATATTTGATACAAAACATTGTATAAGTTGAAGGTGTACAACATCTTAATTTAACACATTTACATATTTAATGTGATTGCCATTTTATCAATATTTGGTATCTCTATCACATTATAAAATTATCCTTTTTTTAATAGTTGGAATAATAAAGTTCTACTCTCTTAATAAGTGTTGAACTTAAAAATAAAACAGCTATTATACTGGCAAAATGGGTTTCTTCAGGAATAGCAGAGAATTGCAATTTGGGACAAAACAAGATTTGGTAAAAACTATCAGCTAGGTCAACAAAAAAAGGAGAGGAACATTATTTTGTGGAAAAGAAAGAGGAAGTTGGGAAGGGTTGCTTTGAACAAAAATGCATTGAAGAAAAGGAAGAATGTAGGTGATGATACTCATTGTCTGAGCTGCTGGGATAGTCTGTTTCTTGTAGAAGGTGCAAGGTACATCTTTTCCTGTTGGAGTCTGTAATTGATTCTCTCCTGTTGAGAATTCGGTTATGGTCCTTAACAGGCATCGGGTGGTACTGGTTTGAGCTTCCCTTCTATCCTCACAACTCCATTTTAGTGAGGTTTCCTATTATTAATATTTGCATGTTGGATGATTAAAATACAATATTGTTATCTCTATTCACTATACCATGCATTAGATTTACTACTTGTTGCCAGTTTGTACCCTAAACAACATTTGTCCTATGCCACCACTCTTATCCCCTCGTTACCATAGTTTTACTCTTCTTATTGGTGACTTTTTAGATTCCACCTTGAAAGGATACCATACAGTACCTGCTTTCTCTGTCTGACTTATCTCACTTAGCTTAATTTGCTCAAGGTCCATCCATGTTTTTGCAAACGGCAAGATATGTTTCTAATAGCTATAATATTCCATATGTATATTATATATATATGTATATATATATATACACACACACACACACACACACACAAACACATCTTCTTTATCCATTCATCCATTGATGGGCACTTTGGTGGTTTCCATATCTTGGATATTGTGAATAACGCTGCAATAAATCTGGCAAACAGAAATTGAAATTCTGTTTCAATTTCCTTTGAGTGTATACACAGAATGGAATTGCTGGATCATATGATAGTTCTACATTTATTTTTTTGAGGAAACTCCATATTGTTTTCATAGTGGATGAACCGATATGTATTTCTACCAACAATATACAAGGGTTCCCTTCTGTCTACATCCTTGCCCTGCTGAGCAGGGAGCCTGATGCTGGGCTCTATCCCAGGACCCTGGTATCAACACCTGAGCAGAAGGCAGATGTTCAACTGCCAGTCACTCAAGCACTCCATCTTTTGTGTTTCTTTTTAAAGATTTTATTTATTTATTCATGAGAGACATGGGGGGGGGGGGGGCATAGCACAGGCACAGGCAGAGGGAGAAGCAGGCTCCATGCAGGGAGCCCAACATGGGACTCCATCCCAGGTCTCCAGGATCACACCCTGGACTGAAGGTGGCGCTAAACCACTGTGCGACCCTGGCTGCCGGATCTTCTGTGTTCTTGATGACAGTCATTCCAGTATATGTAAGGTGATATCCTAATTGTGGTTTTGATTTGCTTTTCCCTGATGAGAAGTGATGCTGAGCATCTTTTCAGGTACCCATTAGACATTTGGATGGCTTCTTCAGAAAGTGTCCATTAATTCCTCTGCTCACTTTTAAATCGAATTGACAATTTTGTTATTGAGTTTTCTGAATTCTCTTATATTTTGGCATTAACTCCTCTTTAAAAAAGATTTATTTATTTATTTATTTATTTATTTATTATTTATTCATGAGAGACACACACTGAGAGACAGGCAGAGACATCGGCAGAGGGAGAAGCAGGCTCCTCACAGGGAGCCAGATGCTGGACTCCATCCCGGATCCTGGGATCACAACCTGAGTCAAAGCCAGGCGCCCAACCACTGAGCCACCCAGGCATCCTGGCGTTAACTCCTTATTTGATATATGATTTATTTAATTTTTTCCTGCTCTGATTTACCTTTTCATTCTGTTCATTGTTTCCTTTCCTGTGCAGAAGCTTTTCAGTTTGATGTAGTCCCGTTTTGTTGATTGTGTTTTTCTTGTTTGTGTTTGAGATGTCATATCCAAACACATATTGCCAAGGCAAATGGCAAGAACATTTTCCCCTGTATTCTTCTAGGGCTTTCCATATATTTTTCTTCTGTTCCTTACTGGTTAAATTCTCTATGGTCCAAGAAAATATATGCACTGTATAAATTCAATATTTTAACATTTCTGAGGTTTCTTCTTTTGTCAGAATATGGTCTATCTTGCGAGTATTCCACACCCATTTGAAAAAAAATTATGTATTTTTGATGTGGTGTGGAGGCCGAGAAAATTAAGGCCATTCCACTTTAAGTTCAGCCTTAGCACAAGTACAGCCATCCCAGGCCCCCGTGAATAAGAGCTGAACTTTACCTTACTTCAGTTACAGGAAAAAAAACAGCTTACAGCTTAATGTCCTAGAAAGCCCCATATTAGAATGAGAACAGAGCCCAAGGCAAGGGCTGGAAGCCCTATATTAGAATGAAAACAGAGCTCAATGCCCTTGAAAACCCCATATCAGAATGTAAACAGAATTTGAGAAATTCCTCCCCCCCTTCTGGAGGTCCCCTAGACCAACCCATAAAACTAAGCTGAAACCCACTTCGGGGTCCAAGTCCCTGCTCCTCTGTGTCCGGTATACATGGACCCAAGCTAGAGCTTGTAAATAAACCCTCGTGTGTGCATCCGTGTCAGCTCCTTGGTGGTTTCTGGGATTCACAATCTTGGGCACAACAGTGGGTGAAGTGTTCTATAAATGTACTCAAGTTGGTTGATAGTATTGCTCAGCTACCCCATAGCTTTATTGACTTTCTGTTTAATTTTTCTGTCAAATACTCAAAAATGAGTGTAGAGCCTCCAACCATAATTTCTTTCTCTTTTTCTTTCTATCAGCTTTTGTCTCTATATATTGAAACTGTTATTAAATATACACTAACTTAGAATTGTGATGTCTTTTTGGAGAAATAACCCCTTTATCATTAAGGGATATCTCCCTTAATCCCTCATAATATTCCTTGTTCTGACATCTACGTTTTCTGATATTGACATAATTATTCCAGTTTTCTTTGGATTTTGTTTACATGGTATAACTTTCTCCTCCTTTTATTTTTAATGTGGCTATGTGGTTATATGTGGCTATAAATGGGTTACTTATAAACAGATGATGGTTTGATCGCACCGTTTTATTCATTCCCATAACCTATCGTTGAATATATGTTTATACCAAGTCTATTTGATACAATTATTTAAATGATTGGATTATTTTTGCTAAATATTTTCTATTAATTAGATATGTGCTCACTTTTTAATCTTTCCTGCTTACTTTTGGGTTAGCAGTTGCCCGACGATTTACTGCATATAAATATAGTCCGTGTTCAAATTCTAATGCAAGAACTTAGATCAGTGTACTCTAAATTTCCCTCCCCACTTTTTTGTGCAACTGTTGTCATATATGAAGTGGCAAAAAAAAGGCAAAAGAAAAACTTAAATTTCCTTCCTTCCTACAGCCCATTGACAAGTTCTTACAACAGCCCAAGTGATCTTCCTCTGGGAGCTCAGCTACCTCAATCAATGCTGACACTTTGCTAAGGGCAAAGGCAAACTTAGCAAACCGCCTTTTAGTGCTGAAGATGTCTTAAGAATTCTTTCTTGGCTGTTGGCTCCAAACTCTAACATTTCCACATCAATATACTTTACTTTTTCATATCCCATAAAAACACAATGCATTGCTACTATTTTTGCTTTACAGAGTCTGTTACCTTATACAACAATGATACCCCCAAGTGACATTTGACGATGTCTGGAGATACTCTCTGGTGGCACAACTGGGCGGTAGGCTACTGATATCTATCGGGCAGAGGGCAGGAATGTTGCTAAACAGCCTACAGTGAGCAGGAAAGATTCCTACAAAAAAGGATTATCCATATAACTGTAAATAGTAAACTTAGTATTATCAATAGTTAACGATGTATTATTGATGTGGTGAACAATGGCAAATGAAATGTAGCTAAAATTAAATCTCCTTATAATTTGCAGCCCATTGACAAATACTTGAGGGAGGTAGAATAAAACATTCCTCCAGGACTCCCAATCCTAAAGTTAATGCCTTCTAGAGAAAAACAACATCTTCAGCATGAGGATAGTCACGCCTCCAGAATCCTGTAAGTCTTCTTTAACATATGAAAATCCTTTTTAAAACTTCCCTTGTCTTTATCTCCCCCAACTCCAAAGTGTCTAGTCAGTCACTCCTCCCCCTTATGATGCAGCTCTGTCTAACCAGAGGTCCTATTCCATGTGATATTCAAAAAAGGTTTTTTGAACCAAGAAGTCTCAAGAATTTTTTTTTTTTGGCCTTTGGTTCCTAACCTTACCAACCTCAAAGCACAGCATTATTACTAATGTATTGATATTACCAATATCATCAATAGTTAACTATTAATAGTTAACAAATAAATGTATATTTGAAGAAGATATTTGCAAATGACGTATCAGAAAAAGGGCTAGTTTCCAAGATCTATAAAGAACTTATTAAACTCAACACCAAAGAAACAAACAATCCAATCATGAAATGGGCAAAAGACATGAACAGAAATCTCACAGAGGAAGACATAGACATGGCCAACACGCACATGAGAAAATGCTCTGCATCACTTGCCATCAGGGAAATACAAATCAAAACCACAATGAGATACCACCTCACACCAGTGAGAATGGGGAAAATTAACAAGGCAGGAAACCACAAATGTTGGAGAGGATGTGGAGAAAGGGGAACCCTCTTACACTGTTGGTAGGAATGTGAACTGGTGCAGCCACTCTGGAAAACTGTGTGGAGGTTCCTCAAAGAGTTAAAGATAGACCTGCCCTAGACCTAGCAATTGCACTGCTGGGGATTTACCCCAAAGATGCAGATGCAATGAAATGCCGGGACACCTGCACCCCGATGTTTCTAGCAGCAATGTCCACAAGCCAAACTGTGGAAGGAGCTTCGGTGTCCATTGATAGATGATGGATAAAGAAGATGTGGTCTATGTATACAATGGGATATTACTCAGCCATTAGAAACGACAAATACCAACCATTTGCTTCAACGTGGATGGAACTGGAGGGTATTATGCTGAGTGAAGTAAGTCAATCGGAGAAGGACAAACATTATATGGTCTCATTCATTTGGGGAATATAAATAATAGTGAAAGAGAATAGAAGGGAAGGGAGAAGAAATGGGTAGGAAATATCAGAAAGGGAGACAGAACATGAAGACTCCTAACTCTGGGACACGAACCAGGGGTGGTGGAAGGGGAGGAGGGCGGGGGGTGGGGGTGACTGGGTGGTGGGCACTGAGGGTGTGCACTTGAGGGGATGAGCACTGGGTGTTATTCTGTATGTTGGCAAATTGAACACCAATAAAAAATAAATCCATTATTAAAAAATGTATATTTGAAAGTTGCTAAGAGAATGAATCTTAAAAGTCTCATCATAAGAAAAGAATGTGTAATTAGGTATGCTGATGGATGTTAACTAGACTTACTGTGATCATTCCACAATGTATACAATATCAGATCATTATGCTATACAACTGAAGCTAATATAATGCTATGTGTCAATTATATATCGGTAAGAAAAAAAATAATCCTGCTCAAGATAACAATAGTTCTATGGTTGAGAAACTTTTTTTTTTAATGAGAGAAGAAAGAAAAGATGATTTTTCTACCTAACCTTGATTTATGCCTTTTCCAATGCTTTTCACTTCTTTGTATGAACCAGGTTTCTGTGTGATATTATATTACTACCACATGAAGGCCTTCTGTTATAGAGGTTTGCAAAAATTCTGTGGACTTCAATCTTCCTGCATCTCAAAGGCAAAGGTAAGAAGGAGTGCACAGAGTGAAAGAAGAGACTGAATGGGTTTTGGGTTCATTCTCTCCACCTTCTCTCTCTCTTCAGAGCACACTCTAAGCCCTCTCAAATCTATCATCTCTCAGGTGCATGACACATCTTTTCTTTTAATGAGATGTTTTGTGCCTGCCTCAGGCTTTCCATAAACAATGTTGTTGGAATCAACTCCTGGATTCTTTTTTTTTTTTTTTAATTTTTATTATTATTATTTATTTATGATAGTTACAGAGAGAGAGAGAGAGACAGGCAGAGACACAGGCAGAGGGAGAAGCAGGCTCCATGCACCGGGAGCCCGACGTGGGACTCGATCCCGGGTCTCCAGGATCGCGCCCTGGGCCAAAGGCAGGCGCCGAACCGCTGCACCACCCAGGGATCCCAACTCCTGGATTCTTAAGAAGATCCAAGATGTCCTCAGCAATACCCAATGGGAAACTTTGAAAGAGACAAGGCTTATTACTTACAAATCTTGGAAATTACACAGCACTCCTGGGGCCTTACAGTGAAGTCATGGGTGGGTATGGGGAGGAGCAAACCTAGGTCCTGCCTTTACTGAGGCTGAGAGTAGGAGCCCAGGGGTTTGAAAATCCACTTCAGGTTGGTGAATTTAAAACATCAAAGGAGAAATTAAGGCTTAGGAAGAGCAAGAGAAATCTCACAGAGGAAGACTTGGACATGGCCAACATGCACATGAGAAAATGCTCTGCATCACTTGCCATCCGGGAAATACAAATCAAAACCACAATGAGATACCACCTCACACCAGTGAGAATGGGGAAAATTAACAAGGCAGGAAACAACAAATGTTGGAGAGGATGCGGGGAAAAGGGAACCCTCTTACACTGTTGGTGGGAATGTGAACTGGTGCAGCCACTCTGGAAAACTGTGTGGAGGTTCCTCAAAGAGTTAAAAATAGACCTGCCCTACGACCCAGCAATTGCACTGTTGGGGATTTACCCCAAAGATTCAGATGCAATGAAACGTCGGGACACCTGCACCCCGATGTTTCTATCAGCAATGGCCACAATAGCCAAACTGTAGAAGGAGCCTCGGTGTCCATCAAAAGATGAATGGATAAAGAAGATGTGGTTTATGTATACAATGGAATATTACTCAGCCATTAGAAACGACAAATACCCACCATTTGCTTCGATGTGGATGGAACTGGAGGGTATTATGCTGAGTGAAATAAGTCAATCGGAGAAGGACAAACAGTGTATGTTCTCATTCATTTGGGGAATATAAATAATAGTGAAAGGGAATATAAAGGAAGGGAAAAGAAATGTTGGGAAATATCAGGAAGGGAGACAGAACATAAAGACTCCTAACTCGGGGAAACGAACTAGGGGTGGTGGAAGGGGAGGAGGGCGGGTGTTGGAGGGGAATGGGTGACGGGCACTGAGGTGGACACTTGACGGGATGAGCACTGGGTGTTTTTCTGTATGTTGGTAAATTGAACACCAATAAAAATTAATTAAAAAAATAAAAATAAAAAATAAAAAAATAAAGGAAGAACAAAAATGAAGGAGCAGGGAGTCAGTTACCTAAATGGACTAGATCTCTAAAACAAACAAAATAATCAGAGTGGGGCAGTTGGCTCCTTCTCTAGCCTTTTGGCTGGCAGCCTGTTGATTTTAATTAGCCTTTGAAGTAGATGCTTCTTTGAAGTGGATGCTCCCCCAATCAGGCACCATTAGGACAATCCCATTACCAAAAAAAAGAAAACCAATAGCCAAGGTTTATACTACAGATAGTTTTAGAGAAATACTCTAATAAAAATATTTGTAATCAATTCCATTGTTGTAAATACGATTTTATAAGATAACACTTTGAAGTATTTTTCAAAATTCCAAAATTCACACTCATATGGATTACTTTTCCCCAATATTGTTGATTATTAGAACAGTAGAATTCTACTTGTGCTATCATTTATATTTTTAAATTCTGGTTCAATCCCAATTTAAAACTTTCGAGGCAAAACGTTTTAAATATATGTACTGACATCTGATTTTTTTAAATGTCATTTAAAATAAATAATTATATTTAAAATTTCATTTGAGTCATTTGCATTGATTTGCCGAGTAATGATAAGTATTTCTGTATAATGAATGCTCATGATAAATGATATGGCAAAAAAAAAAAAGAAAAGGCAAAAGAAATAATTAAATCTCCTTATTTTCTACAGTCCATTCACAAGTCCTTGAAACAAGTAAAGTGACCATCCTGTGGGAGCTAGGTAGCATAGATGTTGACACTTTGCTAAGACCTAAAGGCAATCTTAGCCTGGTCCCGCAGGGTCCAGTGAATCCACTTTAAAGGGCTTCTCCGTTAAAGGAACTTCTCTTCCTTTGGAAGCTCCCTTTATCTGCTCCTACCAACACCACCCCACCTGCCCAGATAATGTTAGGAATCATCCTCCAAGCATATAGTCCACTGATATACGTGGACCTGGAGACGTGGTGGTGGAGACCACGAAGGGTCTCCTGACTGAGGAGTCACTCAGCAGTAGTAAATGACGTTTTCCTAATAAGAACCAGTCCCCTCAGGAGTCAGGAAAGCTGTTTCCAAACCCCTTGGAGGCTTGTGCTGTCCCTAACCCCCTCCCAACTTGAAATGGTATCATCCACACTCCTCACCAGCCCAGGGCAGCTCCTTTCTGCCCATGGGTCCTGTCCCCGTGCTTTAATAAAAATACCTTTCTGCACACAAGACATCTCAAGCACTCTTTTCTCGCCATCTTATCAGAACCCCACCTCTTCAAACTACATCAATAACCTATTACCATAGGAGAGTTCTTGGAAAGAGAACCAATCACCACTGGACCTGAAGAACCTCATCTGTCTCTAGGCCAGCAGTTTCTAGCCTCCTGAATTAAGAGCTTCCATTCAAAAAGCACTTGTGGATTCTAGACTCTAGCCCTAGCACACAGGCCTCATCAAAGGACCTATTCAGCTGAACTGAAGAGTTCCCTTGAGCAATAGTGAAATCTCTGCCCTTGGAAGCAATGTTTCAGGTTTTTCAGCAAGTAAAGACAGAAAGTAACTAGTTCATACATACAGGAGTTGTTGGTGGCAAAGGATAGGTGGCAGTGATATTAAATGAAAAACAGAAAAATTATCTTTGCAATGTCTGTCTGCTTCATTAATGTGGTGCCTAAACTGAGTGTCTCTCCATCAGATGGGGCCCTGAAATGTGGCTCAACAACCCAGTGGAAGCCTGTGGCTAGGGAGGTGAAAGAATTCACCTGAGGCAAAAGAAAGGAGAAGAAAGTTTATTGAATACACCACAAGGGAGCAGCAGGGGGACCTGCTCTCAGAGGAGAGGCTAACTGCAAGGAGCAGAGGGTGGGGGCAGTGTTCTAAGGGGGATGAGGAGGAGGTATGGCAATCAATGGAACTCCCCCTATTTTGGTAATGACGCCTGGTTGTAAGTAGCCCATTGGTCAGTTAGAGCCTATGGACACTTTGAGGTGGGTACCCTGATGGATCTGTTTGTATTCCATCCCTCAAGCTTGTTTGCCTAAGAACAGCCTCCAAAATAAACTCTGTCATTTGAGAGGCCATGTGACTGGATAATAGTACACAGGTCTTTGCACCAGACTGTGCTTGGTGACCATAAGGAAGTCACCTATAATTCTCAAAGTTTCTGTGCTTTCATCTGTAAATCCTAAAAGGGTTTTGGTGAGAAAATATCATAGCATCTAGTGCATGTTGGAATTCAACAGTTCTTAGTTCCCATCTCCTTTGAGAAAGGTATGGGGAGAAACTAAAATTTACTGGGTAAATGGGTGGGATTCATTTCATATATGGAAGCACACCAACTCTCACATGCAAAATGTATTGAAGTTTTATTCTCCAACGCCAGAGAACATTTGTGCTAAGTTGAAAAAAATGATCCTAAATTCTTTGCAGCTCATTCTATTAAGAAGTGTAACATTCGGGCGCCTGGGGGGCTCAGCGATTGAGTGTCTGCCTTTGGATGAAGTCTTGATCCTGGGGTCCTGGGATCCAGTCACACTTCTGGCTCCCCTAGAGGAGCCTGCTTCTCCCTCTGCCTGTGTCTCTGCCTCTCTCTCTGTGTCTCTCATAAAAATACAATAAATAAAAATAATACAATCTTATAAAAAATACAATCTTAAAAAAGAAAAATATGCAACATTAACTCACCTCTAAAAAAAATAAAAAATACAATCTTAAAAAGAAAAAATATGCAACATTAACTCACCTCTTGAATGACATAGCTCTGTGACTTGTTTTGACTACTAGTGTAGGGGAAGTGGTGTTGTGAGTCTAAATTTAGGCTGAAGAAGCCCTGCAGCTTCTCTCTTGCACTAGGGAGTCTTCCCATACCTTGTGGGTAAGTGTAAGCCACTCTACTGGCTGATGAGCCCAATGGAGTGGCCCAGTAGACTGGGCTGAAGCAGTTGATGCCACAGACATGTAAACACCTGAAGACAAGGGAGCTTGCCCAGGACACAGAGTGCCCTGGGGGCGTGACGCAACTTTCTGTCTTACAGAATCCTGAGAAAATACTAAAACGTTATCTGAAATCGTTGCATTTTGGAGTGGGGTATTATATAGAAAAAGCTGACTGATACAATATCCTTCAAAGAAAATTCTATATCCTAGTGATCTCTTGGTGCTCCCTTGCTTAACAGGCTCTCACAAACCTACACTGCCACAGGGGGAAGATTGGATGATGAGGGAAAAGCTATAAGCCATCGCTGGCCTAGAACGATTAATCTTTGTCAGTATACAGTTGTCATCATTTGGGAGTATTTGCCGTGTGCACACACTAGAGTGTATTTAAACCTTATAATTTGTACTTCCTTATAATTTCATTTCATCATATAACTATCACATAATGGTTTTCATCGCGTTTTATAGAAAAGTACACTAAAGCTTGTATATTCTGAGTGAGTTACCCAAGGTGATACAGCTTATAAAGTCAAAAACAGTTTACAATAACAGCAAACATTTATTTGATGACCAAGTCCACCCTCTTCTTACTTTTGCTTCACTGGACTTGGTTCATTGCTGTGAGGCATCTCTAATTACTGCAAGATGGGAGAGGCTTTGGCCTTTTTAGTACAATTAACCAATGCATAATGATTGATGTTGTAGCAAGGCAAAAGAGTTGAAAGTCAGAACTAAAGAATTTGAAAATACACAAGTCCTTAGAAAATGTTATATATTTTAATGAGAACTAACCTACATTTTGTCTAAATAATTTCTTAGAGGGCATCCAATGAGGTAAGTTATAATGACTCTTCCATTTATCTTGACAATTTTAAGTTAAATCAAGGCAGGATTTAGTGATTTTTGAGGAAATTATGAGACAAAGTAATATTTTAAACTCCATATTTTATTTCTACCATGAGTTAATTTGTCTTTCAGACAGAGCTAAGAAGTTAGTTTTTGTCAAAAATGGCACATCACTCTTCTGAATCTAATTCTCGAATAATTTTACCTGATGTCAAAATTATGACCTGAAGACAGAAGTGACTGGAACAGGTTCATTGTGTGACTGCAGGAGGAGATGAGACACAGAGTCTGGTTACAGGCAGAGCTCATCTTCGCCTAGGTAACGACATGGGCTTGCCTGAACTTCTCCATCCCACAGGATTTGAGATCTGCAGCTGGACCTTGGAACTTCCCGTCCAAGATACAATTCTGATCCACATGATGAGCACCCTAACTTCCTAATCTGAGTTAAATTTTTTTTAAAGATGATACTAGCAGGCAATATTCTGGAGCCTCATCAAGAATGGTTTTGTCCATCTGTCACAGTCTTAAGTTATTTTGGCAAAGAAATAACAAAGTTTCAAGACAGCGAAAGTAAAACCAATGAGTCAAGGAAGTAGAAATTAGTAGAAATTTCTTGTGCACAAGTCAAAAGACAGTTTGCACACCAGAAGTATTTTAAACCACAAGGTGCAAGGCTCAGGGATAGCTTATTATAAGGTAGCTATGTCATGAGAAAGCAGTGACTGCTTAATCTTCACAAGGATTGGCTACAATATTCAGTTTTCAGTGGTTACCTCATATCAACCATGGGAAAGAGTTCAATTTCATTTGTCCTTTCCACAGGCTGAAGCAAGAAATCATCCAATTCAAGATGACCTTGCAAAATAAGCTGAATTACTGTTGTTTGAACGATTAAGCTTGTGCCTTCCAAAGGTACAAGCAAGAAATGACCGGGTTCAAGTTAGCCTTGCAAAATAAGCCAAATTAAGCTTTGTTTGTAAAAGTTTTGAGGCTGGATGCCATTTGTTTCTGATTTTAACAGTACAGAGCAGATAAGTCTGGATCCAAGAAGAGCCCAGAAATATGGTATCTCCTGCACAGAAAGAAGGAGGCTGCACAGTAAATGAAGCATGCCTCAGTGAAACCTCAAATCCCGAATGATCCAGAAAGGCACAGACTTGAAAGAATAAATCCACCCGTAGGGTCAAATATCTATCGTAATTATGTTAGGACCTGTATTCTGAATCCACACAGGAAACTCCCTCCCCTACAAAGACTCATGAGTGACCCTTGTCATTCTGCAGCTCTGCACTCACCAGCTGTGGGACCCTGAGCAAATTCCTTCACCTTTCTGAAACTCAATATCCTCCTTGTAGCTTGGGGGTGATATTCACGTACTACAGGTATAGTGGGAGCCCCAGGAATTTTTCATTCCAAGTACAGTATATATATATATATATATATATATATATATATATATATATTCCTCACAGCGCTCAGATGAGTTGCTGTTAATGCCTCCAGCCAAAGACCATCAGGAGCACACCTGAGAATGAACAAGTTGGTTTAATTGTTCATTGTCATGAGGGAGAAAATTCACCATGGAGAAAAACGGGGCTCTCAGGCTCATCTCCCCTCTTTTTTTTTTATCTTAATTAAAGTCTGTTTCATGCCCAGCATGGAGTCCAAAACGGGGCTTGATTTCACAACCCTGAGCTGAGATCAAGAGCCAGCCGTTTAATCCACTGAGCCAGCCAGCCATGTGGATGGCTCTTTGAGCCATCCTCAAAGAGCCACTGAGCCCACATCTCTGCTCTTAAGACTTTACAACTAGTTGGTTTGGAGTCATCCAGATGATCTAGGAAGACCTCCCTTGCTTTACGTCAACTCTTTATTTATTTTAATCACATCTACAAAATATTTCCAGAGCAATTACAGCATTAATGTGTGATTGAATAACTGAGGACTATAGCTTAGCAACACACGAAACCGACAATTTAACTACTGTAAGGTTTGGGTTTGTGTTAGGTGATTTTGAGGAGAATATAAGATAGAGGGACTCTGCTCTTAGTTGCTTCTCAGCCAGGAGGATTGTTTGGTCTTTTTGTGGCCTGGACAATATTTCTATTTTGTCTATGTTCAGACACGGTTACTGACTGGCCTTGTTTCTGTCTTTATCCATCATGGTCGTCACAGAGTGGCTTACACTGCTATTCTATGACATTTTTATGTTCACCAGGGAAACACCAGAACCTGGCTGTGGGTAGCACACCTGGTTACTAGTACCAAGTAGCTCCCAGATGCCAGAGCTTTTCCTGTCCCAGTCTTCCTATCATGTCTGTCAACAGGGTATGATAGAGTACTGAGCAATAGAAGGCCACCCAACAGGCACAGAGTGATTGATTCTAAGTGGAAGCCCTTAGTATCTTGTAGCTTCCATACCTCACAGAAAATCAGTTCTTCTGGAAAAAGAGGGACTAAGGACTGCCTTTGTCTTCAGCTCAATTCCTAGTCCCTCACAATTATCTGGAATACGTAGCAGGATAAAGAATATGAAAATTCCAGGATGTCAGGGAAGGAAATCAATTTCTAAATCACAGCAGTTCCCCTCATTCTACCCTCAACATTTGACTTACATTCTTAAATGTAAAAAAAAAAAAAAAAAAAAAAAAAAAACTGAAAACTAAAAATAATACAGTGAGGCAGCTGAAGCAGTCTTTAATGCAATCAATGTCCCCAACTTGCCTTTAAATATAGGCAGGCAGCACTGAAACGAGCACAAAGAACGCTCAGGGTAGGGAAACCATGACAGTGAAAAATGATGCAATTACTGTAGGCAGCATTAATGACCTTATGACTTCTTTTATCGTCCCAGATGCAAATACTGGAGCTTTTGAGACCATAAGAGGAATTTAACAGGAATTACATATGTAGTAAAGCAAAGGTAATCCTTGGTTACCATCAGAAGAAATTCCTTGTAGATAAATCAAAATTTGGAAAATTTTAAATGCACTATGGAAGCAAAAAAAAAAAAAATACATTTGGAGGCCAGGAAAAGGGAAGGAGTTAAGGATTGCCAAGGAGAGGAATCAATTTATAGGAGAATTTTTGGCGACTGTAACCCAGAAGAGCCTGAAGAAAACCATGTAAGTGATTATGTTCTCTATACATGAGGCTACTCAGAAACTCCGCCCCTCTTGCTGCCACCAACAAGCATACACATCCATAGGAAGATCTATTGAGTGCGCCTCCTCCTTTCCTAGGTAATTCCCCCAGGTCCACTCTCCATGCAGGCTACCTCAGAACAAGGGGATTTCCCAGTATCTTCTGGCTTCTTAGTACAAACTCTTCAACTGGCAACAGCAGTGTCACCATAAGGCATTTTTCTGATTGGCCAGAACCTGACCTGGCAGGTTTGGGTTTGGGTGTCTTTAGATTCCCCTTTCTGTTGGGTCCTCACCCTAGTTCTGCAATTCAGAACAGCAAGTGTGGAGACCACACGGAGAAGAGGATGATCCTAAACAGAGTTCTGATTCTGGGGACCCTCATCCTGACTATTATGATGAGCCCCTCTGGAGGTGAAGAGATTGTGGGTGAGTGCACACCTGAGGGATATGGGGACTAGACTAGGGAAAAGGAATTGGAAGGGGAAAAAGAGAGAATGGCATAAAATAGTGGAGACTCCTCAAAGGTGTTCTCAATATTAAGCAATTCTAAAATTTTTAATCATTCTTCCTTCAGGAAACTAGAGACCCAACCCACTGTCTTTGCTCCCTGTGATGTTGCAGAGTTCATCAAGGATATTATTCCATTTCTAATCTCAGATCCAGTGAATATAGGCTAGAGGGCTTGATGGCATTCATTCATGATTACCTTAAAGTATAGGGATGTTTCCATGTTTTGTTTCGTTACTAAAACCAAATTTGTTTTGTTACTAAAAAGTCATGAACTATTGCTCCCAAATGTCTCTGAAAACATTTTGAAACTTTCTACATGTTTTTTCTATAGTCTCACTTGGGGTAAAAAGTTTCATGAATTATGTATACTATGTAGATATAAGGAAGGGTATCCTCTTCTTTGACTCAAATTTACACACATTTTCATGCTGGGAACTGGCATGAGGGGAGTGGGTATACAAGCCCAGCTGAATACCTTTAAACAAGTCATTCAACCACATGACCTCATATATGTCATTCAGGAATAATTAAATCAAATATGTATTTAGAAATATTTTTCCAATAATGTAAACATATCCATGTCAATGATCATACTTGTTCCTTAACTGTATCCATTACAGGTGTGAGTTAATTTTTTAATTTAATTTAATTCTAGGATGGTTAACCTATACGTTTCTAGCGTACAGTATAGTGATTCCACAATTCTATGCATTACTCAGTGCTCATCAAGATAAATGTACTTTTTGGGATCCCTGGGTGGCGCAGCGGTTTGGCACCTGCCTTTGGCCCAGGGCGCGATCCTGGAGACCCCGGATTGAATCCCACGTCGGGCTCCCGGTGCATGGAGCCTGCTTCTCCCTCTGCCTATGACTCTGCCTCTCTCTCTCTCTCTGTGACTATCATAAATAAATAAAAAAATTTTTAAAAATGTTTAAAAAAAAGATAAATGTACTTTTTTTCTTTTAAAGATTTTTATTTATTTATGAGAAACACAGAGAGAGATGCAGAGACATAGGCAGAGGGAGAAGCAGGCTCCCCGTGGGGAGCCTGATGCCAGACTCAATCTCAGGACCCCAAGATTATGATCTGAGCTGAAGGCAGACGCTCAACCAATGAGCCACCACCCATGTGCCTCCAAGATAAATGTATTCTTAATCCCCTCACCTGTTTCAGCCATGCCCCCCAGTCACTTCTCCTCCAGTAAACAACAGTTTGTTCCCTACAATTAAGAGTGTATTTTTGTTTCTTTTGTTTCTTTGTTTTCTTTCTTAAATTCCACACATCACTGAAACTATATGATAGTTGTCTTTCTCTGAATGATTATTTCGCTTACCATTACACGCTCTAGCTCCTACCACATTGTGCCAAAGGCAAGATTTCATTCTTTTTATGACTGAAAAATATTCCATTGTGCATATATATCATATCTTCTACAAAGAGTAGGTTTGTAACAATCAAAGTAGAAAAACCAAGCAGCCTTAAGAGGGGAAGTGAAATGGAGCATACTCTAATTTTCAACATCTTTGTTAGCCATGAGTGTTCCCATCCTAATTTAATTTGGTCGGGGAAGTTTGCCTCACTTTGCCAGAGAACTTCTAATTTCCTTCTTCAACATCATGCCAGAGCATCTTGGTCAGGCTCAACTTATCCAGTAAGCACAGTGCCAAGGGCCTATGATGCTTCTAGGGCACCATAAAATGTTTTAGTTTCTTTTAAAATTAGAAGAAGTGAACTTATGAGGTAGAGGAAAATGTTTTAATTTTTACTTCAACCTGGATTATATTTATCTTTATACCAATGCAGTCACAAAGTGTGATGTCTAATATTTTATGAGGAAAGGGACCCAATAGTGATGAGGCTCACGAGTCATACAACAGCCTTGAGCAGTGCTGATTAACTTCCGTATGGTTTGACTAGCTCTGTGTCTATCAACCTCCACTCACCCAAATGTCTGTGATCCTTGACAATAGCAATTGATATTCAATACACACTTTTGAGCAAACAGTGAGATTAATTTGGGGATTCAAAGATGAAGGAAAGCAGAAGGAATATCGCTGAGCAGAACTATGGACCCAGCTGAGGCTGAAAATACAGAAGTGAATCAGTTCCAGTCAGCCGTGTAGTGTGATGTTCATCAACAAATGGTGCCTTGGACAAGCACCAAATGGAAAGAATAATTGCATATACTCATGTTTGAAAAAGGAACCAAGGGAACCAAGGATAAAGGCTAGAGGATGCAGAGGGTTTGATGGAGGGCCTTTAAGTAATCACCAAGGTGGGGGGGCGGGGGGGGTCATGCTGGGCAAGGAAGAGAGTGAGTCGGATGAGGCATAGATAAATCTGGAAAGCAAGACATTGGATGGAGGCGTTAGAGGTTATAGTGAAGCCAAAAAAATGTTCGATGAGGCTAACTGAAATGTTGCTAACAAGACAGAAACTTCCAAAAGGAATTGGAGGTACCCAGGAAGTCTGAAAAGATAGCTTTGTTACAAGGAGGCACACCCCTAAAAAGGCCAAGGAACATGCAAGAAGAATGTGCTTTGGTTTGACTGGCAGATGACATATTTGCAGAGGTAGTGGGACCATAAGACTGCTGCTGTTCCCTGCAGGACTCACCACAGCATACTGCATTTGTTCCTGTACTCACTAGACTCTCCCACCACGCAATAAACCCCTTGAAGACAGAAACCATGCTGATGGGTGTTTGACCCCCTGCTCCTCATGTCTGACATCTTGCTGATGTTCAGCAAATGAGGAAGAGCATAAGGAGGAAACGATAAAAAGCTCACATATCTCTTTACAAAAATGCCCAGTTAGGCTCACCGGGTGGAGTCATACTGCTGCCATTCTACCTTGGCACCTTGCAAAATGCACTGTCCATTTGAAGAGAAGGGCCACAGTTTACCAGGAGTCCTAAACAGATAGAAATGCAAGTCAGAATCAGGTTAGGGGTTTGCAAGGGGGAAAAAAGCACGAGGGATGGGGAGTGACAGAAATCTAAAATCTAATGAAGCTTCCATTTTGTACTTCTGATGAATCAAGTGCTCCCCTCTGAGGATTACCATCGTTAACAAGAGAACTTGGTGGCTCCTGGGTGGCTCCATTGGTTAAGTGTCTGCCTTTGGCTCAGGTCATGATCCCAGAGTCCTGGGACAGAGCCCCAAGTGGGGCTACCTGTGGGGAGCATGTTTCTTCCTTTCCCTCTGCTGCCTCCTCTGCTTATGCTCTCTCCCTCTGTCAAATAAATAGATAAAATCTTTTTAAAAAAGGAACCAGAGACATTAGGAGTATTGTTTATTTTTTTATAAACTTTTTAACACTGTCGCTGTCCTCCTCATACTCTTTCTTATACCCTAAAATAGCTAAGAAACTCTTTTCGAAGAATACAATCCTTCGTGCTTTTTTTTGACAAAATAAGAAGCAGCAGAAGAAGGCGCAGGAGAGAGGAGGAGGAAGAAGGAAGGAAGGAAGCTTTGCCTCTGCAGAAAATATTCTGCTCTGAGCCAGTCCTGGGGGGAGAGGAATCAATGTACGTGCTGTTAACTGATGAAGGAATTAAGCAAGAGGTAAAACTGGTGAAGCAGAGAGAAGTTAAGTGAGTTTCTGATAAAGGAAGCTATAGCCACGATACCTTGTTCATTCCTTCTTTCATTTCCTTGTAATATTTGTCTACTGAGCCTCCCGAGCGCACCAGGTGCTGGGCTACACACAGGGGAAGAGCAGCAGCAAGGCTGTCGTCATCGTGCTCTCACGGAGCATGCGCGGCAGTGGAAAGCAGAGCCCGCTTGCCTGGGCACCACGGACACGAGAGAGGGGCAGGTGCTGGGAAACGTGCCTAAGCTGTGCCCAGGATGAAGCTCGCAATATCTGTTTGCCCGCAGTTTGTTCTGTCACTCGGTTGACTAAGGCTCTTTTCTCCCTCTGTGTCCTGCTTCCTGCTCCTCACCCCTGCTCACCAGCCGACCACGTTGCCTACTACGGCGTCAACGTCTACCAGTCTTACGGTCCCTCCGGCCAGTACACCCATGAATTCGATGGCGATGAGGAGTTCTACGTGGACCTGGAGAAGAAGGAAACTGTCTGGCGGCTGCCTGTGTTTAGCACGTTCACAAGTTTTGACCCCCAGGGTGCACTGAGAAACTTGGCTATAGCAAAACAAAACTTGAACATCCTGATTGAAAGGTCCAACCAAACTGCTGCTACCAATGGTATGTGTCTACCATTCTGCCTCTCCGCCCTGAATCTGTCCCCACATCCCAGCTCTCTCTCCCTTCCTCCCTAGCACAGACACTCTTCACTGTTTTCCAAGGATCTTCCCCCAGATCTTCTCATAGTAATTACTGAACCCTCGTCCTCCCCCATCTGAAAACTGAAATATTGCCATGTAATGCAAGGATCCTTACTCCCGTACCATGTCCCTTGAATCCCTCAAGGAGACGCCCTGTGGATATGCTACCTAATAAGCACACCTGCCCAGAGAAGGGCTGGGGATAAAGTGTAGGCAGTGCACATACGGCGTTCCCAAGCAGAAGGTGAGCAAGAAGCCTTCCACCACCGCGTGGAGAACTGTTGCTGGGAGGGCTCCTCTAGGACCCAGTGCAGAGCCTCAGGCAGAGTTATTGCATTTCATGTCAGTGCGGCTTCCTCACCACAGAGGTTCCTGAGGTGACCGTGTTTTCCAAGTCTCCTGTGATGCTGGGTCAGCCCAACACCCTCATCTGTCTCGTGGACAACATCTTTCCTCCTGTGATCAATGTCACGTGGTTGAAGAACAGGCACTCAGTCACAGAAGGGGTTTCCGAAACCAGCTTCCTCGCCAAAGAGGATCATTCCTTCTCAAAGATCAGTTACCTCACCTTCCTCCCTTCTGCTGAGGATATTTATGACTGCAAAGTGGAGCACTGGGGCCTGGATGAGCCACTTCTGAAACACTGGGGTATGTATGAATTCCCCCTCCCGTGGTGCCTCCTTTTCTTTGTCAAGTCCAAAGCATCCTGCCTGTCAGCCCTGGAGTCTCGAGGCTCAAAGCATGTTTATGACACTTCAGGGTTTCTAATAACAGAGTTCACTCTCTTCCCTAAGCCTGGTGCCCTGAGACTTCATAGACCCAACAGCACCATCACCCTCCTCAACCCCCCACTCCGTCTCACACCTGTACTTGAACCAACACTGTATTCTGACTTTCACAACCTCATTTTCACAGAACCTGAAGTTCCAACCCCTATGTCAGAGCTGACAGAGACTGTGGTCTGTGCCCTGGGGTTGGCTGTGGGCCTTGTGGGCATCGTGATGGGCACCGTCTTCATTATCCAAGGCCTGCGCTCAGGTGGTACTTCCAGACATCAAGGACCTTTGTGAGCTGCACCCTAGAAAGGAAGGTAAGGATTCAGATTTGTCAGAGCTGAGAGTTGGAGACAGAGTCCGGGAGGATGGAAAGTGGGAGGAGTCTGTGGACCCAAATGTGGTTGGAAGGTTATAGGAGAATTGGGAGAGGGGATGATGACAGCACAGCAGCTCCCTAAAATCCAACCATCTATGTCTGTCCTATTGCAGGTGCACTGCATGCCCACCTCCCAGAGCAGAAGAGTGGACCGGATAGGCCACCTGGCGCTATTTCCTTGCCCAGTTCATCATATTCCTACTCTCTACCAGTGCTTCTCTGTCACCTCTTCTCTGGGACTCAAGAACTATATCCTCTGAGCGCTCACCCTTTAAATTCTACCCCTTCCTTGACTGCCTGTTTTTGTTTGTTTGTTTTCTGTTCTTTCCTCAATTGTCAACTACAATGAGATCTCTGGGATATCCCAACCAGTTACCTGATCCCTCATTACTCTGATCTAGTATTCCCATGGAAATAATAATTTTCTCTTTAAGAGATCCTTTAGATCAATTTTTCCTGTCTTTCATCTCAGGGCTGATTAGGACTTTGGTCCCCCTTTTTTTTAGACCTTCCTAATCTCACTTTCCATATTATGTTTCATGCCCAGCAACACCAGAAAATGCAGGTATAGGCTGATAATATTTTGATATCTTAGGTAAGTAAGGTTAATGGTTCTCTCTTCCTGTTATTCTCATGTCTGGGTACTGCCACACTCCCCCAATTCAGACACCAAGAAAAGTCATATAAGCCCTCTGACCTTGGTATAGATTTGGTAGAGGAGAAATACAAAGCCAAGAAATAAGTTCATACTTCTTTTAACATAATTTTAGAAAGCTATGACAGAGACATAAGTTAAGATAAAGAAATTTTGAATTTCATAAGTACCAAAAGACAAATTGTTTTCCAAAACTTTAAAATTTCAATTTGTGAGGAATCAATGATGATAGGAGAAGCTTTCCTCTCCCATCCTCACCCATGACAAGACAAGAATTCTTTAGGCAGGAAAATAAATGGAAGTCAAGTAAGAGAGCATTAGAATAAGACCATATAGTAAGTACCTGAGGAGAACCAAATGCTTTGTTCTTACTTAGGGACAGCAACAACCGGATGAGAAAGGGAGTGGAAATCATAGACATAGTTAAGTTTCTTAGAACACAGGTGTAGTTTGCCTCACCTCTTACATGAATCTCTTCTAGATAAGCACGTAGACTTTCCTGTGCCCCGGTGGCATATCAGGGATAGTAGAGTGAATATATCTGCAGGATGTTTCTAGGCAGATCATCTTAGGTCAAGCTCACTGAATCCCTGTGTATCCCTGTGCATCCCTGGGCACCCAAGGAAACTGCACAACACCCCAATAACTCCAGTCCCGTGCCCCCACCCCTCATCCCTCTTGTATTTGGAAAGAATGAATCTATGAGAGAGAAAGGCCCGCAGGGACAACATAGAGGAGATAATGTACTGGCAGCTATGGATGCTGTATTCTCTTCTAGATTCATTGTCTTCTAGTGGAAACTCTTGCAGAGGAAATGGATCAACAGATGGAATTCTCTGGTGTTCTTGAGTTGTCTAAAGCTTCACTCGGAAAGTGTATGTGACTTGACTCGGAGTCATTTTCCCTTTGAAATTATTTTAGGCACATATTGGCCTTAGTCTTTTCACTCTGCAAGTAGTGTGTCCATACATGGTGTCTAAGGCAATATTATGGAACAGCTATGAAATGTATGAGGCTGTCCCTGGCCACACCACCTGTATCAGTGAATTTAAAGTTTAATTGGGAGAAAAAAAGACAATTTTAACACAAGTGTTGATATAGTAGAGTTTGATGAAAAGAAACTTAAATCCAAATTCAGGATTCAGCCCTTTATAGCTAATATTTCAAACATTTTAACACTGCACATATGTATTCTGAGACTCATCTTTCTCATCCATTCTCTGGAAGTAATAATACTTTCCTTGCAGTTATTGACAGAATTTGAATAATCTTGATTACACATAATATGGAAATACATGAGAAAACATTGCTATTTGTATCTGTATTGTTAAAAAGAATTGATTATATCATATTAAAAGCACTTCTCTTTTTCTGAGTCCATTAATGATTTAGAAGATTCAAAAATGGAGCTGTGAATGAATTTCTTTTCATAAGTGAAAGAGAGGATTTTGCTTTCCCCAACAACTCAGAGACTCTGAGATTGGCTTAGGCTAAGAGAATAGATAGGGTATAGCAGTCAGTGACATGTCACTAGTGGAAGATTGCTAAGAGAATTCTTAGAACAGTAAGTCATAAGAATTTGACTTGAGGTTTTTAAGACCAAAGATATGCTATATTGTAACAGACCTTATGCACATTTACTTTGGGGATAATTCAAGGATCAAGAGTTACCTGCGAGGTAGAAGTAAGAGAATAATTAACAATGGAGACTAGGAACTAGTAAATTTAGGGAATCTGACCCAGAAGTTATCAAGAAAATGTAGGTAACAGAACACAGAGGAGGTCAGGCCAGTGCAACTACTCTGCACTGTATTATAATGGTAGGTACATGCCATTACACATTTGTTCAAACCCACACAATGTACACCAAGAGTGAACCCTAATGGAAACTATGGACTTTGGTGATAATAATCTATCAAAATAGTGTCATCTGTTGTAATAAATGTACCACTCTGGTAAGGGATGCTGATAGTAGGGGAGGCTGTGCCTGGTGGGGACACGGATAGATGGGAAATCTCTGTACCTTCCCCTCCATTTTGCTGTGAACCTTAAATTGCTTTAAGTAAACTGTATTGGGATCCCTGGGTGGCGCAGCGGTTTAGCACCTCCCTTTGGCCGAGGGCGCGATCCTGGAGACTCGGGATCGAATCCCACGTCGGGCTCCCCGTGCATGGAGCCTGCTTCTCCCTCTGCTTATGTCTCTGCCTCTCTCTCTCTCTCTGTGTGACTATCATAAATAAATAAAAATTTAAAAAAAAATAAAATAAAATAAACTGTATTAAAAGAATGTCAGCAATTATGATGTCAAAGGTATAAAATACAAATTTTAGTATAAAAAATGTAATCATCTGAAAATGCACTAATGTATTCAGGGAGAGTTTTTGGCAATAGGCTGTCAAATAAATGTTATATAAATCTCAAGAAAGGGATCCCTGGGTGGCAAAGCGGTTTGGCGCCTGCCTTTGGCCTAGGGCGTCATCCTGGAGACCCGGGATCGAATCCCACATCGGGCTCCCGGTACATGGAGCCTGCTTCTCCCTCTGCCTATGTCTCTGCCTTTCTCTCTCTCTCTCTCTCTCTCTCTCTCTCTCTCTCTCTGTGACTATCATAAATAAATAAAAATTTAAAAAAAATAAATCTCAAGGAATCGTGAGATGGGAACTCAGGAATTTGGGAAGAGGTGTGTGTGTGTGTGTGTGTGTGTGTGTGTGCGCATTATTGTACTATAAGGTGTATACTGAATCCCATTATGACCAGTGCCCTAGAAATACACAAATACTGACTTACTCAGACTCCTTCTCAATGAAATAAGAAGGAAAACAAATTTAATGGAAGATGCATTTTATTAAGGGGCTTCATTTGTAAGACTTCACATAATTTTAAAATAGAATTTAAATTCTAATACCAAGCGCAATCATTTCGATATTAGCTAAAAGTTAAAAGTGAGATCATCACATGACATTACTGTAAACAAAGATATCAATCCTCATGATACTAAATTATGTGATTTCAAAAATTATTTGAGTTATTTTACTTATTTCTGATTGTGTGCATGAATTGTGACTATTAATATTTAATATACTATTTAAAAATACATAATTAGAAAATCCTTTTATTCAGCAAATCATTTGCAGGGAAAATAAAGAACAGATAAACTTCATATTAAAAAAATTAAGATACATATCAACCAAATGTTAAGTTTTGTTTGGATGCATATTCAAATAAAAGAACTGTTAAAAAATTCTTGTGAAACAATCACAAAAATTGAACTCTGACTCTATTAAGAAATTTTTAATCTAATTTTGGGTGTGATAATGGCAGTGTTATGTTTCCTAGAAGTCATTAAATTTTAGATTTCATAATAACACATTCATCGATAAAATGATATGACTTATAAGAATATCATCACACTAATCCAGTATATGTGTAAAATTAAGTGGGTAGGTTTACAAAATTATCCGTGAATTAATAATGATTAAAGGTGGACTGTTGATACTTGGCACTATTCTCTCTACCACTACATATTGTTGAAATTTTCCATGATAAAAAGGGTTTCTTTTAAGTATCCCAGGAAAGACAAAGAAGAAAACTAGGTTTAAAAGCATTCTGTTTGAAGTTAACATTCGTTTCTAAGATTTTCCTCATTTTTTATCCCAGGTAGGAAGCCATGAGTATCCAAAGCTTGCTCCACACCATGGACCTCTCAGAAATGTAACCCTAAAGAATACATATGTCACAAGGATAATATCGAAGGAAAGCAAAAAATACTCTCTTTATCTTGACTGGACTAAGCCCCAAACATTGCTAATATATACACTAATTTAATTAATAATGCGAAAATAAAAATGGTTATGGAATACCAGTGTTGTGACACATACCATACTACATTCTGAGTGTATTAAATTGATATGAAAACAGATATGTTCATTGTCTTCACAGACTTTACATTCTAGTAGGAAGAAATATGCATATACAAAATAGTTCCACAAATATATAATAACAAACTGTGAAGAATTGATAAAGGAAATGAACAAGGTAACACATAACCATTGCACAGGAATTAAGCATTTGGTGGAGATTAGAGGCGGCTTGAACAAATGTATGAGATGAAATAGATATTGTATAGTATGTAAAGCAAACAAATAAATAAATAAATAATCCTGTAAAAGTAGAAATAATGGACTTGAGCTATACCTTAGACCAAATGGACCTCATGGACATTTTAATGACCTGAATAGACATTTTTCCAAGAAAAGCATTCAAATGGCCAACAGCTAACACGAAAACATACTCAACATCATTAATCATTAAGGAAATGCAAATGTAAACCACAATGAGACATCACCTCACACCTGTTAGAATGGCTATCACCAAGAAAGTAAGAAATAACAAGTGTTGGCAAGCATAGGGAAAAAAGGGAACCCTTACACACTGTTTTTCAGAAAGTAAATTGGCTCAACCAAATAATATGGAGGCTCCTCAAAAAACTGAGATATCCGCACCTTCATACCCACTGCAACTTTACATACCGTAGCCAACACATGGAAACATTTTAAGTCCCCACTGATGTTGAAGGGATAAAGCAAATGTTACACCAACACACACCACAAAATGGAATACCAGTCTGTCATAAAAAAGAATGAAATCTTGCCATTTGTGACAATACAAATAGACCTGAAAGGTTCTATGCTAAATGAAATAAGTCAGACAGAGAAAGACAAATACCATACATTTTCACTTGTATGTGGAACCTAAAAAACAAAACAAGACTCCTAAATACAGAAAACACACTGATGGTTGCCAGAAGAGAGGGGGGTTGGGGGTTGGGCAAAATCGATGAAAGTATCAAGAAGCATAAACTTCAGTTTTATTTTATTTTTTTAAGATTTTATTTATTTATTCATAGAGACACACACAGAGAGAGAGAGGCAGAGACACAGGCAGAGGGAGAAGCAGGCTCCATGCAGGGAGCCTGACATGGGACTTGATCCAGGGTCTCAAGGATCACACCTCAGGCTGCAGGCAGCGCTAAATCGCTGCGCCATGGGGGCTGCCCAAACTTCAGTTTTAAAATAAATAAACCATGGGGATGTAATGTTAATGTATAGCACAGGGAATAGACAATACTCTACTGTATTAACTTTGGTGACAAATGGTAACTAGACTTATTACAGAGATCATTTCATAATGCATATGAATGTTGTACACCTGAAACTCCTATAATATTGTGTGTCAATTATACTTCGATTAATTTTGTGTGGTGACAGATGTTAAGTAGGCTTATTGTAGTAATCATTTCACAAGATATACAAATATCAAACCATGTGAACACCTGAAAATAATATAGCGCTATATGTCAATTATACCTCAATAAAAAAGAAATAACTGTTTCACTTTGAATGAATAAGGTCTTGGCAACAATTTCTTGGGTATAAAATCATAGCCAAAGCAAAAAAAAAGGAAAGAAAAGAAAAGACAAAACCAAAAAAACCCAAATAAACAAAAATAAATATAACTACATCAAATTCAAAACTTCTGTACAGCCAAACGATTAGCCAAATGCAAAGGCAACCTGTGGAATAAGAAAAAAACATATTTTGTAAACCATCTATCTCAGAAGTGGTTAATATAAAGTTACTCATATAAATCAAGAGTGAAGAAAACAAACTGATTTAAAAAGGGACAGAGGAGGACTTCAGGGAAGAGAGCAGATAAAATCCACATCAGTGTAAATACCCCAGAAAACCACCTGAAGACTGGCAGAACAGACTCTCCACAGCTAAATGGTAGGAAGAGGTCACAACCAAGAAGGAAAGGAGGGCAGAGATGGGTCAGGAGTTAAAGGACCTATACAACTATCCACAAGAGAGGGCTGCTGTGGCCTCAGAGAGGGGTAAGGAGGAGGCCTTCACACCAGGCAGGTGGAACCCACACAGGAAAGACAAACCCCTATAACATTTGACTTGGAAAACTAGAACAACACAATTTTGCCAGTTCTTACAATCAATAGGGCCTAACATCTGGGTCTTTAAAAATCATCAGGCTTGACTCCTGGGGAGCCAGAGGGCAATAGGAAATTGAGTCCCTGCCCTTAAAGAGATAACACAACAAACAATCCCATGGAGATACAGCATGCAAGCAGCAGTTTGAAAACCACCAGGGGTGGGGGGGTTGGGTGGTGGTAGTGTACACTGGAGGGAGTTTTGTTTAATAATCTCAGAGCATGTGTTGGAGTGGCAGGGATCTTTGGGAGGCTTCTTTAAGAACAAAAGAGCTGGTGGGTGCCATTTGCATCCCTTATCCCCACCCTAGACACACAGACACTTGCAGGAACCAGGGCAGCAGCAACACATTCTACCTAACTTGCTGACAGTGCACCCCACTCCCCACATTCTCCTACAAACATACGCACTTCAACCCGATCTCAGCTCCAGGAGCTGTCCCACATCAGACCTACACAAACCTTGATAACACCTCATGCCCTGCCGGACTTCTCCTGTGGATCTGCGTCTACAATACCTCTGGCCAGAGCCCATCCAAAGCTGTGCCACAGGCCTGGCAGGGTGCGGCAGCCCTGAAAGGAGCCAGCACAACTCCAAAGTGGCTCCTGCCTGGGGAAGAGGGGAAGGGAAGATCACTACATACATGAGTCCAACTACAGCCCCAGCAACCAGCTGAGGGCAGACATCTGGTCTGACTGCAGGCCCCACCCAAGAGTGAAAGCTTCTCAAAAGACAACACAGAGAAAGCAACCAGCAGTTCAGTGTTACCCTATCTCTGGCAAACACCTGGTCTGATTCAATTCAGGCCCAGTGCAGTCCCAGACTGCCTCATTAACACAGGACAAAACCCTGCCTCCATCAGGGAAAGAGAGCCACTGCAGACAACTGAACTGAAGTCAAATGTGGCTCAGCAACAACAGTAGGGGACATGCAACGTATAGGAGACAACCCTGAAGCACCAGGTTCTGGTAAACAGGGGACATTGGACTGCAGGGCACCACAGGACCTCTGCTTCATAAAGCCACTAATTTCAAGAGCAGGAGATGTAGCTGGCATTCCAAACACACAGAAAGAGACCGAGGGAGTTGGACATAGTGAGGAAACAAAGGAATGTGTCTCAAATGAAAAGAATAGGACAGGGACCCTGCGGTGGCTCAGTGGTTGAGCATCTGCCTTTGGCTCAGGGCTTGATCATGCAGGCCTGGGGCCGAGTTCCATATTGGGCTCCCCACAAGAACCTGCTTCTCCCTCTGCCTATGCCTCTGCCTCTCTCTCTCTCTCTGTGTGTGTCTCTCATGAATAAATAAATAAAATCTTTTCAAAAAATTAAAAGAACAGGACTAAATCATAGGAAAAGAATTCAACCAAAAGGGGAAAATTAATATGCCTAATAGACAATTTAAAGTAATGGTCATAAAGATATTCAACACACTTGAGAAAAGAGTGGAGGACCTCAGTGAGATCCTTAATGAAAAGATAGACTTGAGGAAGGTGGCAGAGGAGGGGGACCCTGAGTTCTCCCTGTCCCATGTTTGTCACCAATTATCATCCACACCCGTCAGTAGCCAGAGAGTGATCTGAAGACTGGTAGAGCAAACTCCACAACTATAAATAGAGACGTTTCATCTGAAAGTTAACCCTTCAGCTCAGAATTGTCGAAGGAGGCTACCTACAAGAAGGAGGGGGCTGCACACAAGAAGAGGGCTGAGAAACAGGCCCTCACACCAGGAAGCACCACAAGGAAGATTAATCCTCATAAAAGCTGGCCTTAATAACCAGATGGGCTGAATTCTGTGAGTTTTTAAAACCAGTGAGACCTGGGGCCTGGAACTTTAAAAGTCAGCTGACCCAGCACTGGGTGAGCTGGAGGGGTGAGTGATAGCAGGATCACTGCCTTTAACAAGACAGAAACCATTTTCACAATATTCAGTCTTTCAATCCATGAGCATGGAACATTTTTCCATCCCTTGGTGTCTTCCCCAGTTTCGTTCACAGGTGTTCTGTGGTTTTAACAGTACAGATGCTTTACCTCATTGGTTAAGTTTTTTCCTAGGTATCTTTCGGTTTCTCGTGCAATATTGTGAACATGTCTCTGCTACCCAGAGCAATCTACACATTCAATACAATTCTTACCAAAATACCGTGGACTTTCTTCAGAGAATTAGAACAAATAATCCTGAGATTTGTATAGAACCAGAAAAGACCCCAAGTAGCCAAAGGAATGTTGAAGAAGAAAACCAAAGCTGACGGTATCATACTACTATATTACAAAGCTGTAATCATCAATACAGCATGGTACTGGCACAAAAACAGACATAGATCAATGGAACAGAATAAAGAATCTAGAAATGGACCCTCAACTCGATGGTCAACTCGCCTGCAACAAAGCAGGAAAGGCTATCCACTGGAATAAAGACAGTCTCTTCAATAAATGGTGTTGGGAATTGGACAGCCACGTGCCAAAGAATGAAAGCAGACTGTTCTCTTATACTATACACAAAAATAAACTCAAAATAGATGAAAGACCTAAATGTGAGACAAGATCCATCAAAATCCTAGTGTTCTCCTTTTGACCTTGGCCACAACAACTTTATGCAAGACATGTCCCTTAAAGGCAAGGGAAACAAAAGCACTAATGAACTTTTAGGACTTCATCAAGATAAAAAGCTCCTGCACAGCAAAGGAAAGAGTCAACAAAACTAAAAGACAACCTTCAGAAAGGGAGAGGATATTTGCACATGACGTATCAGATAAAGGGCTAGTATCCAAGATCTGTAAAGAACATATGCAACTTTACATCCAAGAAATAAAGAATCCAGTCTTGAAATGGGCAGAAGACATGAACAGACATTTCTCCAAAGAAAACCTGCACACGGCCAACACATTAAAAAGTGTTCCACCTCACTTGCCATCAGGGAATACAAATCCACACTTCTTTATACCAGCGAGAATGGCTAAAAGTAACAAGACAGAAAACAACAAATATTGGGGAGGATGTGGAGATAGGGGCACCCTCTTACACTGCTGGTGGGAATGCAAGCTGGTGCAGCCACTCTGGGAAACAGTGTGGAGGTCTCTCAAGAAGTTAAGAATAGAGCTACCCTAGGACCTAGCAATTATACTACTGGGTATTTCCCCCAAAGATACAGAGATAGGGAATCCATGGGACACCTGCACCCCAGGGTTCATAGCAGTAATGTCCACAATAGCCAAACTGTGGAAGGAGGTATGACGTCCATCGACAGATGAATGCATAGAGAAGATGTGGTCTATAGATACAATGGAATATTACTCAGCCCTCAGAAAAGACGAATACCCACCATTTACATCAACATGGATGGAACTGGAGGCCATTATGCTGAGTGAAATAAGTCAATTGGAGAAAGAAAACTATCATACGGTTTTACTCATATGTGGAATATAAGAAATAGTGAAAGGGACCATGAGGGAAAGGAGGGAAACTGGGTGGGGGAAAATTAGAGAGGGAGACAAACCATGAGAGACTCCTGACTCTGGGAAACAAAGGGTTCTGAAGGGGAGGTGGGAGGGAGGATGGGGTAACTGGCTGATGGGCATTAAGGAGGACACACGATGGGATGAGAACTGGGAGTTCCACTATATGTTGGCAAATTGACTTTAAATTTAAAACATGAAGCCAAAAATATATTTAATAAAAATACTCAAATTTTGACCTTCTCAAAAAAAAGACAGCAGCCTGCACAGAGGCAACATAAAAAGGGCAGTTGACACAGGATGGGGGCAAACAGGGGACAGATCTGTTCAGAGTGACTTTAGAGCATGTTAGGGGACTTCTCTGAAAGAGGAGCTGGCAGTCACCAGTTTCTCACCCATCCTGCCAGCATAAACACAGAGCCACCTGCAGCAGGTGGCACTGCGCAGACATTTACTATCTAAGCTACTAGCAGTGTGCCAGGCCCACGGGTTCCGAGGACTTGCCACTCCAAGCCCAATAGCCTCAGCCCTAAGCTCAGGGCAAATTTTCTTAAAGCCTCGCTGCACCCTTCCAAGCTGCAGGGTGCACAGCCTTGGCAGAGTGCACACTGCCGCCACACACTGTGGCCAGCCACTCCACAGCACCCAGGCACCGAGCAGCACCCAGCCACCACTGAGTGCTGTGCATAGCTCCCACCTTGCACTGAGACCAGCTTCATGCACCCAACCATCATCCTGTGATAGGCCCTGCCGAACCCAGCCATACCCAGCCTCAGTCCACTGGCTACCCCAGCACGTAGCCCCCGACCACGGCAGTGCTTCAGTGGATCTGGCTTAAGACTCGTGTCCCACTCAAAATTTTCCTAACACCTCCATCCTGTGCCCAAATTTCCTGGCAGACACAGCCCGCAGAGCTGGGCACTTGGGTTCCACTAGCAGCGCAAAGAGCAAGCACAGCACGATAGACAGAGAGCCAGTGCAGACAATGCACTGAAAGGAAAAGTGACTCAGGCACAACACACAAGGACACTGTCCTGAAGTGTTAGGTTCGCATAAACTGGAGACACTATACTATAGGCCACTGCAAGACCTCTCCTTCATAAAGTCACTACTTTCCAGAACAGAAGACAGAGCTGACTTTCTTAACACAGAAACAGACATAGAGAGGCAGATTAAATGAGGAGACAAAGAAATTTATCCAAAATGAAAGGACAGAGGAGCTAAGATTGCAGCACTTTAGGGAACCCTAGACTTGTCTCATCTCTCGAACACAACTAGTTGATTATCAAATCGATCCAAATACCCAGAAATCAACCTGAAGACTGACAGAACCATTTTCACAACTACAGGAATAGAAGAAGCCACACTGAGGACGGTAGGAAGTACAGAGCGGTGGTTTGGGGGAGAAACAGATCAAGGGGCTGCAGAGAGGAGGAAGTCATGGTCACAGAGAAAGGCAAGAGAGAGAGAGCAGCACATCGGGGAATGTGCAAGGAGAACACTTCCCCCAAGCCACTGGCTGGGAAAATGAGGGGGGCTGGTCAGAATTTCAGGAGTTCTTGCAACCAAAAGACTGAAGGACTGGAGTTTTAAAGGTCAGGGGGTGATCTGAAGAACGCTTGGGAGACATGAGGGGTGGAGAGAGGAGAGATTATTCCCTCTTCTTAGGTCTGGTCCCTGACAGGCAGAGTTCAGGGAGATGCCTCTCTGGGGACAAAGGAGCTGGCCAGTGACATCACCCTCCTCCACCCCTCAGCATAAACACAGAGCAGCCTGTGGAAGGTAGCTTAGCCCTGAACTATCTTCCTAACCTGCTTACACCAAGTGCCACACCTCTGCACTCCAGCACAATGGCCAATCTCCATCAAGCTCAGCGTGCCCCTTCCCCAGAAGACCAGCAGAAACTCTAGTCCACACCATGTCTTCCAATAGAAGCTTCCCCAAGGCTTCAGTTCTAATGGAAGTAGTATCAAGTCTCATTTAACAAGCAGACCAGAGCATGCCTACTTAAAATTTGCCAATTCTGGTCAAGAACCAAACACCACACACTGCAGGAAAGGAGGGCCTCTGCAGAGAACTATCCTGAAGAATGGAGCAGCCAAAACACAACGGCTGAGCGCATGCAGCACACACAAGACACATTCCCTGAAATCCCAGGCACTGGAGGCTATATGACCACTTCTTCATGACGCATTACTCTCAGGAGCAGGAAATTTAGCAGGCTTTTCTTTTCTTTTCTTTTCTTTTTTCTTTCTTTTTTTTTTTTTTTTTTACTTATTCATGAGAGACAGAGAGAAGCAGAGACACAGGCAGAGGGAGAAGCAGGTTCCCTACAGGGAGCCTGATGTAGGACTCACTCTCTGGACCCGGGATCACACCCTGAGCCAAAGGCAGATGCTCAACTGCTGAGCCACCCAGGTATCCCTTACCAGGCTTTTCTAACACAGAGAAGAAGGTAGAGACATAGACAAAATGCTAAGATAGAGGAATTCTTCCCAAGTGAAAGAATAAGAGATCCAAGTGAAACAGATATAAGTAACATGCCTGATGGAGAGACACACAGAGAGGCAGAGATACAGGCAGATGGAGAAGCAGGCTCCATGCAGGGAACGTGAAGTGGGACTCCATCCCGAGACTCCAGGATCATGGCCTGGGCCGAAGACAGGTGCTGAACTGCTGAGCCACCCAGAAATCCCTGGACCAGATGAATTTAACAGATATATCTGGAACATCCATCTTAAAGTAGCAGAATGCACATTCTTTTCAAGGACAGTCTCCAGAACAGTCACACACTAGGTCACAGATCAGGCCTCAATAAGACAAAAAGACTGAGATCATACTGTACATATTTTCTGACCACAATGTTATGAAACTTAAAGGCAATCCCAAGAAAGAAATTCATAGAGGTTAAACAAAATGCTACTAAGCAATGAATGGGTAAATCAGGAAATCAAAGAAGAAATAAAAAATACTTGGAAACAAATGAAAATGAAAGCACACTGGTCTCAACCTTTGGGATAGGGCAAAAGTGGACCTAAGAGGGAAGTATATAGCAATACAGGCTTACCTTAAGAAACAAGAAAAGTCTCAAATAAACAACCTAATCTAACACTGAAAGGAGCCTACAGCTACAGGAAAAAGAACAACACACAAAGCCTAAAGCAGAAGTAAGGAAATAATAAAGATTTGAGCAGAAATAAGTGATACAGAAACTAAAACAAACAAACAAAACAAACAAACAATAGAGCAGATCAATGAAACCAGGAGCTGGGTCTTTGAAAAACTTCATCAAATTGATAAATCCCTAACCAGACTTATCAATAAAGAAAAGAGAAGGGATCCAAATAAATAAAATCAACATTGAAAGAGGAAAGATCACAACCAATACCACAGAAATACAAACAATTTTAAGAGGTTATTATGAAAAACTATATGCCAACAAATTGAAAACCTGGAAGAAATGGAAGCATTCCTAGAAACATAGAAACTACCAAAACTGAAATGGGAAGAAATAGAAAACTTCAAAACACCAATAACCAGCAGAGACACTGAATCAGTAATAAAAAAAAAACTCTCCCAACAAACAAAAGGCCAGGGCCAGATGGCTTCCCAGGAGAATCCTACCAGACATTTAGAGAAGAGTTAATATCCACTCTTCTCACATTTTTCCAAAAAAGAAATGGGAGGAAGACTTCAAATTCATTCTGAGAGGCCGACATTACCTTGATTCTGAAACCAGATAAAGACTCCAGTAAGAGAGAGAACTATAGTCTAATATTCCCGATAAGCCTGGATGAAAATTTTTCAGTAAAAAAATACAATAAAACACTAGCACACCAAATCCAACAGTATATTCACCATGCTAGAGTGAGATCTATTTCTGGGCTGCAAGGCTGGTTCAATATTCACAAATCAATCATCATGATACACTACATTAATAAAAGAGAAGGGATGCCTGGGGGGCTCAGCAGTTGAGCTGCTGCCTTTACCTCAGGGTGTGATCCCGGTCCAGGACCGAGTCCCACATTGGGCTCCCTGTAAGGAGCCTGCTTCTCATTCTGCCTATGTCTCTGTCTCTCTCTGTGTGTGTGTCTCTCATGAATAAATAAGAAGAATCTTTAAAAAAAAAAAAACTAAAAGAGAATATAAGAAATATATGACCTTCTCGAAAGAAACAGAGAAAGCATTTAATAAGTATGACATCCACACATGATAAAAAAAAAAAAACCCTCACCACAGTCGGGTCAGTGAGAACATACCTCAACATAATAAAGGCCATAGACAAAAACACCACGTTTAATATAATCTTCAATGATGTTTCTTGTCAGAAACAAGACAAGGATGTCCACTCTCACCACTGTTGTTCAACATAGTACTAGAAGTCCTAACCTCAGCAATCAGACAACAAAAAGAAATAAAGGCATCCAATTCACCTAGGGAGAAATCAAACTTTTACTATTTGCAGATGACATGATATTCTATATAGAAAACACAAAGGACTCCAGCAAAAATAAGAAGTTTCTGCACAGCAAAGGAAACAATCCACAAAACTAAAAGGCAGCCTATGCAGTGGGAGAAGATATTTGCAAATGACATATCTGATAAGGAATTAGTAACCAAAATCCATAAAGAACTTACAAACTGAACACTCAGAACACAAATAACCCAGTTCAAAAAAGAGAAGTCATGCATAGACGTTTTTCCAAAGAAGACATCCAGATGGTGAACAGACACATGACAAAATGCTCAATACCACTTGCCATCAGGGAAATATAAGTCAAAACCACAATGAGATACCACCTCACAAGAGTCAAAATGGCTGCAATTAACAACATAAACAAAAAATATTGGCACACTTGGGGAGAAGGGGGAACTCTCTTACATTGTTGGTGGGAGTGCACACTGGTGTTGCTGCTCTGGAAAGCAGTATGGATGTTTCTCAAAAGGTTAAAAGCAGAACTACACTAGGATCTAGCAATTGCACTACTAGGTATTTACCAAGGAATACAAAATACTGATTTGAAGAGATATGTGCAGACAATAAAGAGTGATGCAAAAAGAATCAGAGAGATCCCAATAGATAATGGCAAAGGTGTAGTTAGTAGAGAGACAGGCAGAGACGCAATGAAAGAGTGAGAGACACAACAGAGACAGAGAGGCAAAGACAGACACAAAAAGATGTCCAGAAACCCTGTGTTGATTACACCATTATTCACAACAGTCAAGATACAGAAGCAGCCCTAGTGTCCACTGATATGTGAATAGATAAAGAAGATGTGGCATAAATACAATGCAATATTACTCTACCATAAGAATATTCAATCTTAGCATCTGCAACAACACGGATGAATCTGGAAGATATTATATTAAGTGAAATGAGACAACGAAAGACAAATGCCATATGATTTCACTTATGTGTGGAATCTAAAGAACAAAACAAATGAGCAAACACACAAAAAACAGAAACAGACTCATAAATACAGAGAACAAACTCATGGTTGTCACAGGGCAGATGGATGGAGGATAGGCAAAATAAGCCAAGAGGATTAAGACGTACACACTTCCAGGTATAAAAGAAATACGTCAAGTATTATATAAAGGGACAAGGAGAGACACATAGAAAAATAGGTGCAGGGATCCCTGGGTGGCGTAGCGGTTTGGCGCCTGCCTTTGGCCCAGGGCGCGATCCTGGAGACCCGGGATTGAATCCCACATCGGGCTCCCGGTGCATGGAGCCTGCTTCTCCCTCTGCCTGTGTCTCTGCCTCTCTCTCTCTCTGTGACTATCATAAATAAATAAAAATTTAAAAAAAAAAGAAGAAAAATAGGTGCACACATGGAAATATAATGAAAAAGAGAGAGAGATGAACATCTCATCAAATGTCTGGATCTAGTAACTTCTGAAATCAACTTGACCTCAGACTTCCTTGTAACATAAACAGAGTACATTTGAATTCGGTATCTATTATGTGAAACAAAATATAGTACTTATATTGCTAGTTACACTTTTTCAAAAATAAAAATGGACCTTGATCAGTGTGACTTGCCAAGATCTATTTGAAATGTCACTGTGGTTTTCAGAGACACCGGGGGCCACTATTACCCATGCCAGGATACTTCCACTGTAAGCTTACATGCGCAATACTCAGCAAACCTAAAGAAAGGCCAGCACCTCCTTAGGCCATTGCACTGAACAATAGTCAATATCCAGGAAGGACGTGACTATTGAATTGATTTTCCATCTCCATCTCCCCCGCCTGCTCTACATTTGGCACCCCCAGATGCCTCCAGTCTCCCTTCAAGGAGCAATATGACCCTTTCATTCTGCACTGGTTTCCTGCCTCCACCCAGTTAAGAAGACTCAGGGTACAGAGAACTCATAATCACATTTAATTATGATAAAATCTCTATCTTCAGGTAAATGGCTTCAATGTGCTTCTCTTGCACAATCTGTGAAAAAGAATGGGAACAGGAAAATTCCTTGAGGCTTGAGTAGATCCTGTAGCAGGGAGCACACAGGTCAATGCAGGAAGCAGAATCACACCCAGATCCTCAAGAGTCCTCAGAGTCATGTAGGACTCTGATCTATGTGGGGGACAGTCTGTCAGGCAGCTGGGAATTCTGGGCAGGGACAGACAGACACTACAAAGGATGGAATCCCCGGTATCCTCAGGCATCAGTGCAGGAGCCCTGTAGAAAAGAGAGTGATCAGCAGAGGAGACTCTGAGAGATGAACCCTCTCCCCTCCTCTCAGGGCCACTGCAGCACCAGAGAAAGCTGAGGGCCAGGGCAGGTAGTCATCACCTCCCCCAATATTTCTGTAAAGGTGAAACCAACTAAGGAGAACATGGCACTCCAGCTGCACACAGATGTGTGGGAGGCAGTGGAGCAGCTCTTGTCCTTGAAGGGGATATACAAATGTGTCAGTCCTTTTAGTAAACATAATAACTCACCATCTTTGCACCACTAGTGGCCTTTCACATGTAAATTCACACAGGCAGCAGCCACCAACACATAAGACAAAGCGGGCATCATCCTGGTGTCTAACACCCAAGATGTGGCTCTGGTTCCGAGTTTCACAGACAGATAGCACCAACGTTATGGCTTGGTTCCAGGGAACAACTCTGGATCTGCCTACACAAACTGGGCAATCTTCCCCCCTAACTCTTGATCTCTGTAGCAGGGAATAGGCCATGAACTGAGACCATTGTGCCCAGGTACACTCACCTCATGCTCTTCCCCCTTTCACCTGTCCCTACAACCCCACTGAATCAGAGCAGAAACAGTACCTGCCGGGGGAGACTCCCGAGATCCTACAAAAGGAAGTGATACAGAAAAAAACAAAGGGTCTCATTACACAAATAGCCACCTTCTCCCTCACCCCATATGGAGGTGAGATAAGCAACTTAATTGAGTTTTACTTTCTCCCCACTCATCCACTCCAAGACCTTAACTGCCCTAAGCTAAAATCTCCCAAAATCAATGACACTGTCACCAGAAGGAAGGGAAGCAGATGCTCTGACCCTCTTACAGAAAGAAACTTTCAGAAAGGAGCCAGGGAGCCAGTGATGAACTACAAGGAAGCCCTAGAATATGCTCCACCTGTTACCTCTGTGGTAGGGCTCCTTTTCAACCAATAAATCAGATTCCAGAGTTTCCCCCTAGGTGGTTCCCTCTCCTTCCACCACCAGCCCAGCCTCCTTCCTTTCAGAGTCAGAAGGAAAGAGCTAATCTAGAGACAGAGCCAACCCCCCCTCCCCCTGAACAAAAGGTCTCAGGCATAGCCCATCTCCCTCATTTCCCCAGAATGCCTTACCTTTCTGGCTCCTGTGACGGATGATAAGGCCAAGCCCAAGGAAGATTAGCCCCAGCACGAAGCCGCCAATGCCACTCAGCATTTTGCTCTGGGCAGATTCAGACTGTGCCCCTGGAGAGCAGAGCCTGAGAGTCAGAGTTGTCCCCACACCCCACAGGGTCCCTTTGGGAAGCCTGAAGTCCTGTCTGAGGTACCGGAGGTGGAGGTACCTGGTGAACCTGACCACCCCCAGGAGAGGGAAGGACCCACCATTAGATCCTTGCACACAGTGGGTATGTGGGGGGAAGGAGGGAGGCTGAAACCTGCTCCTCCAGACACATCCATAACCTCAAACACCAAGGCCCAGTCAGCAGCCAGGGCAGTAAACCCTTCAGAGCTACAGGGCTGCGTTGTGGGGCCAAGGTATGGAGAATGATCTCTCTAGTATCTAGAAAGACCATGAGATCAAGATTCTCCTGATGCCCCTGCCATGGGACAAGAGGTACTCGAATCTCCTGTGATTTCCACCTCAGTAGTGACATCAAGGATAACAAATAGAATGGGATGGGCTAGAGGAAGCTCTGCCCTCTGTCTGTGGGGCTCATCAGGACAGGAAACAAACTTCTCCTTACGCCACTGCACTGTGATGGGGCTCTGGAGGCTGGCGTGCTCCACATGGCAAGTGTAGACATCTCCTCGCTGGGGAGTCATCTCCAGCATCACAAGGATCTGGAAGGTCCAGTCCCCATTCCTAATAAGTGGAGTGGACACGACACCAGCTGTCTGCTCCTGGTCATTCCGAAACCACCGGACTTTGATCTGGCCTGGATAGAAATCTGTCACTGCGCAGACCAGCAGATTGTGGTGGTTCAGGACCTCTGTCCTGGACGGGGAGATGGTCACTGTCGGTTCCACTGAGGGGAGTAACAGACAAAAGACAAAAGACAATGAGATGTGAGACTACACAGCAAGTCTCCCCATGGAGAAAAGTCCTCCCTTGGTACCAGCATGGAAAGATCTCTGGATTCCAAGTCTTGGATTCGGATCTCAGCTTGGCCACCTTATTAGTTTGCATGAACACGGGAGTCAGCTTACTTTTCAGAGTCTGAAGAAATAATAGCAATCATTCTAGGAAAGCTATTCTGTTGATATTAATCGATAAAATGAAGCATTTTTAAATTGTAGATCGCTACATTACACAGGCCACTATTTATAACATTTTCAAAAATAAAAATAATAAATCTGGACTGCTTTCCCTCCATCCCTACTGACAGATAAAGTGGCTGCTAATCCCTAACATGCAAGGTGGTTAGTTGTGAAATGAAATGGCCCAATATAGACGGTGGGTGGTAAGGTACTTTTCTAGAATAGATAGGTATTAAATGGCTACAATTAACTTCCAGAAAGGGTGTCTACCCCTGAAGTGGATGGTGATGCCCTGAGGAGGTGACCCAGGGGGAACAGGATATGCAGGGCTTAGGCCAAAGGAAACCTGAGACAAATCTTCTTCAATAACTTAGTAGCATCGATTGATTGACTCCAAAACTTCAGCTCTTTTTATACTGGCATGTGTTGAGAATTTCTAAGAAATTAAAATTCTGCCTCACACCGCCTTTCACAAATAGTTTATATTTCTAGTTAACACTTTCTTCTTTGCATTCACAAGTCCTAGGTCATTAAGTAAGATCCAAGTCACTAAGTTTACTTTAAAGCATTAAACAAAGCAGAAAAGAATAATAATAGGGTCCGTTTTTAAGTCTTATTTCCTCTGCTATTTTGCTTGAGCCTAAGTGGATGTGCAGCTGAGTGCACTTACTCATCAATTTCGCGAGGGTTTGCACTCACAGGACCTGCCCGTCCCTGTGTCACACACTAGGCAGGGCCTCGCCTCACAAATATCCAGGCCCAGTGACAGCCATTACGGAAAACAGAATTAAGATGACTAATAATTTGAACCAGAGTCAAAACTCGGCGTGTGACGACTCTGCCTTACTTACCAGCTGTGTGCATGCAGCTCACTGAGCGTCCCACCTGTGGACCCAGGGACAGGTCACTGCAGGAGCCCGGGGAGGGGCTGGGGGTGCTCAGGGGCCTCGCTTAGGAAAGGTGGGGAGGGAGGAAGCAAGGGGTCTCAGGGCGCGACATGGGGTGCGTGGAGTGGGGGCATGAGCCTGGGAAGCGCTGCTCCCCCCACCCCGAACGGACCCACCCATGTGTGCTGAGAAGGCAGAGGGCCGGGCTCAGTCCCCCAGCTCTGGCCCCTCGCGGGGGACGCGCCCTGCCTCCCTGTGCGCACGTAGGCCGGGGGTCCCCGCGAGGGGACCTGGGTGGGGAGCCCGTGGGGGGAGGACGGTGCGCTCACCTCGCCGCAGCACCGTGAAGCTCTCTTCCACCCCGTAGTTGTGTCTGCACACCGTGTCCACCTCGGCCCGTACCCGGTCCACCACGTCCTTCTGCCCGTTCCAGTACTCAGCGTCGGGCCGCCCGAGCTCCGTGACCGCCCGGAACTCCCCCACGTCGCTGTCGAAGCGCACGTACTCCTCCCGGTTATAGATGTGTTTAGTCAGAGCCCGCACCCGCTCCGTCCCGTTGGTGAAATAGCACTCGCCCTTAAACTGGTACACGAAATCCTCTGCGGGGAGACGCCGGGTCAGTCAGGCCTCCACCGCTCAGCGCAAGCACCGGCCACCGCCCTGGCAGGCATCGGGGGCCCGGCTAGGGCCCGAGAAACCTGAAGGCCTCGGGGCTCTGATGCCTGTCAACCCGGCCCTGAGCACCCTCTCTCCCAGGCCTGCCCGCCCTCCTGGAGAGCTTCCAGACCTGCCTTCATCCAGGGAAGGGAGGCAGGAAAGCCCCTCTCCAAGGGCAAGCCCTGGCACCCCCGAGCCCGGCCTGAGCCTCACAACTGAGCTAAACAGGGCAGTCAGGTGGATCCTACATCCCGACTTGCACTGGGATCAGGACACGCCCACAAGATACCCCATTCACTGTGGACTCCAGGAACCTCAGAGGCAAACAAGTGTCCCCATTAGCACAAGAGTTCAAGGGAATGTGCAGAAAGGTCCAGAATTGAGCTCGACTTCCTCCTGACAAGCATACTCTACTGGTCCCCAGCAAAAGGCCTTTCTTCCAAGGCCTGGGTTAACTCTGAGTTTCTGTCACCCCCGCCCAGCCCCTGCAGTGTGAGGTCTACTCACTCCTGCAGGGCTAGAAGGAACCCACACCTTCCAAGTCCTAGAAAGAAACATTTTATTCACAGAAAGAACAGGCTTTTCAGATAGATAAAATAGATTCCAGTTAACCTGTGCCAATGACCAGCTTGAGTAGGTTACTAAACAGGGTATTTCCTATCATAAGTATAATTTGTAAAACGGAAGTCATAAAACCTACACAAAGGGGTGTTAGGAAGATCCAAGAGAACTTATAGTAAGATCCTAACCCGATCGCTGAAACCGTTCCTCAGTATGTGCTATTTCCCTTCCTTACTTTCTCCTTCCTCCTACATTCAGTCCACCATCATCTCAAGTCTCCCAATGCCACGCGAGCTACTATCTGACCATAAACTAGTGACACTTGAAGTTAAGACTCCCTGTCTGTGGCCACCCAGTCAGCGTCACTCATACACCAAGAGTTCATGCCCATGTGCACTCCACTCAGAATCCAGTAGAACATAGAGTCCTTTGTACCAAAGCCTAAGATGACAGAGACTGTTTCTGCCCTATGTCTCCACAACATACAATCCCATTGTGCATAGCCTAGACAAAGTCTTGGGGGACCCAGAAATAAGAAATTCTACTGTGTCTTCTTTGGACAAATTGTTACTTTCAAAGATAACTCCAATGTCACTTTGTCCCGTCAGTCACTGCAGATGCACACTTTGTTTCCTCTACCCCATTAGGACTGAGCCCACAGGATGGGGATGTCCTCATCTCATCCTTAGAGGTGGACATGAGAATGTAACAGAGCTCCCTTCCCCAAAGAGAGGAAACTGTGATAAAAGTCTATATTCTGAGATCATAGAACCTTCCACACTCCCACCAAAAGGTCCCTCAGAGCCTGTTCCCCAGAGCAGTGGCTCTGGGGAGCAGGTGTCCTGCACTTACGTGGAGAGTCTCTGCCCTCAGCCCCTGGGATGCTCAGCACCACCAGGATCATCATCACAGCTGCTGTCCAGAAGCCTCGGGGGATGCACAGAGTCATCCTCCCAGACATCACTGAGAACAGAAGAAAAAGGTGGCAGTCAACACAGCTCCTGCCTGGTGGCTCTGAAGTACTCACTTCAGAGAATAAAAATCTGTGAAAGCTTCCATCCATAGTAGGATTGGAGAGTTCCCAGGGAGGGAACCAATCGGCGCCGGAGCTGAAGCACCTCACCTGTCTCCGGGCAGACAGTCGTTATGCAGGTTCTCAGCCCAGCGCCTGGCGCTGTGTCTTCATCCAATTACACTAGATGAACACTTGAGGTGAAGATTTCTCCTAGTGATAGAAGACCTAAAGATCGAATGCCTTAGGGGTTTAAGAAACTGAACAGAAAATGACTCGAGAGTAGACATCTTTGTGAAATTTTGCATTATTTAGTTCTTATACCTTTGATTTTTAGTAAAAAAGTGGGATCATATTTCAGGGAAGAGAAAAGTATTGTCACGGAGGTGTTCACTTCGATTGTCTTAGACACTCTGAGGAGCCTTCGGTCACGCTGGGAACAGCATAGTTCTTAGGAGGAAATGGTTTTGAATTGCAATTTTACCATGAATAGGCTTTATGAGAGCAAATTACTGAGACTCTTTTTGCCTCAGGCTTCTTTCTCTTGGTAAAATGTGGATCACGTTGCCTGCATCGTATATCCGGATCATTATATATACGAACTTAAGAGGAATAGGACTTGTTTAATATTGCAAAGTGTTCCTCAGCTGCCACATGCTAACTGTTGGGAATTCCAGGTGAATATGCAGAGCAAGAGGGCAGCCCCACTGCTTCAGCGGTTTGGCGCCGCCTTCAGCCCAGTGCAGGATCCTGGAGATCCAGGGTCCAGTCCCATGTCGGGTTCCCTGCCTGGAGCCTGCTTCTCCCACTGCCTGTGTCTCTGCCTCTCTCTCTATGTCTCTCATGAATAAATAAATAAAAATCTTTTAAAAAAATATGCGGAGCAAGATAACAAGGAAAAAAAGTGGTGACACCCAGCCCTGTGGGCAAGTGATTCTTCATTATGCAAGGATCTTTTACATTTGTGCTTTTGACTGAAAGTATTTGAAAGTCAAGTTCACTTTTATGCAGGTTCCTCTGATATCAGCAAAGATGCAATCCATACACATTCCCAGCATTCACACACAATCACCTTTCATTTCAAGGACAGAGAGCAAAAGATGTGGAGAAGCATTTTCTGGGTCCTGAATGATGTTAATGAAGGAGCATATGTTAGAGTCACACACTGTGTATAGATGTGGCACTTACTGTGCCAGCCCAAAGTTATCAAACCTCGAATGGCAGAAGTATCGACATGTTTTTATAGCAAATCTATTATTTATCAGGCTCCTCTTGCCCAGGACTAGCCTCAGGGCTAAATGGTCATAGAGCAATTAGAACAACGTGTGGCAAATGTTAATAAACAAAACCATATGTATCTCCCTTCCTTTTCTCCCTCCTCCCGTCTTTTTCCTGTATTTAGGTTTTCATTCATAAGAGAGGCCATTATCTGAAAGCCGAATAGAAGGAGTTTACCAGGTAAAAAGAAGTACAGCAAAGACCCAAGAAGTTTCCACTAGTGGCACATGAAAGCAATGAGTCATTCCAATATTCTAGATTAGGTGGGTGGTTCTAATCTCCTGAGACTTAGTCCCTGGGCTTTCACTAGCAGCGGTGTACTTAGGATCAGGGTAATGCTGGAATAAGGAGGGTTTCTATGGTGGCATTAGAAGCAGAAAGAAGGAGCATCAAAATCAGAACTGGAATAGGGTTGAGGGGCAAGGAAGAATGGTCGAAAGGGGACCTGGAAGGTATATTAGTCCCTCCAACCCTCACCTCAGGTCCCTCAGAATAAATAGAGAACTCTCTGCTCTTGTCCTAAGGGGAAATTCTCTCCACTCTCTTGTGGTGCTGTGTGGTAGAGGCCATGTCAGACCTGGGGATTGCCCAGTCTCACAGGCCTCTTCACCCAAGCTTTTCAACAAGCAACAAAAGTGTCAGCTTAGAATGCTTTATCTGATTGGCTAAAACCTCATCTGAAAGGCTCTGGCTCAGGCTTCTGTCAGCTGCTTCCCCCTGAGCCAGTCAACATTCTCTACATTCTCTAGAGCTCTCTGTGCTACTCATAGCTTACCCCATTACCCAGGGTAGCCATTGCCCAACTGCCCTGAGGGGAAGGCAACTCAGACACCTGATTCAGGGCCTTATCTGAGGTACCGCCTCTGGGTACCACATCAGGTGGATGTGGGCACTTAGGATGAAGGCAGTGTGTATCCCATGTGGTTAGAAGATGAGATCAAGAAATAGTCATGAAATAGGTCAAGGTTCCGGTAAAGAGACTCTCCCTAGGGGACATCCTCTGTTCCCTCAGGATGGAAGATAAAAGCTATGGACTCTTTCTTTGTGGACGTTCAGAGAGAAATCATCGTCCCTGATCAGCATCTCTTGGAACCTATGCTTTGTCAGTGGAGTTAATTGTGAACATAATAATAACAATCACCTTGTGACCAGTAGGGCCATCTGGGATCCTACATGCATTTAATTCAGGAATTAAAAAATAATGTAGGGATCCCTGGGTTGCTCAGCGGTTTAGCTCCTGCCTTTGGCCCAGGGCATGATTCTGGAGTCCCGGATCGAGTCCCACGTCGGGCTCCTGGCAGGGAGCCTGCTTCTCCCTCTGCCTGTGTCTCTGCCTCTCTCTCTCGACGTCTATCATGAATAAATAAATAAAATCTTTTACAAAAATAATAATAATATAATGTATATTCTGAAATATTCTGTGACAGTAGTAATCTAATTAGAAATACTGCCCCACAATATTATTTCCCTTTCAATAAAAATTTATCCAGCAATTATCCCTAAGTTTTTCCAAATCTTTGTAAAGGTACTCTTACATCCCAAAATATGAATTTTCCATCACACATATGCAGTAGACCCCTGTTCTTAGCATAGTTATCTCTTTCAAATCACATCCTAGGAATCTGGTCAAGGAATGAAATCAGTAGCAGGTTGGCCATGGATAAACCTTTCAACTCTATAAAGATTTAGTTTTCCTTATTTGTAGATAGAATAAACACCTCACTGGAACACCATCATGAACGTAGGTATAATTTATTCAAGTCCTCTGTAAACTATGCTGAGATACATACAAAATAGTTTCTAATATAATAGTAGTGAGCTCATTGTCTTAACATCATTAACAAAGACAGAAAATTCTTCTCGTGATGTCTCATCTCTCTTCAGATGACAGAATCATTATACTTCTGAGTATATAGTTCTGAATCCCTGCCTCTTACCTCATCATAATGAAGAGAAAGGGAACAGGAAGTATAGTAGATGTATTTAACTTTGCATCGGCTACACGTTCCCTCTCTGAAATACATGAATACAACTGCACAGAACTACCATTTCAGCTGTAATTTCAAGTCCTCAGAATCTGGTCCTCCTCTCAGTGTGCTCACAAATGTGGAAACTTGAGTGCAAAACAGAGTCTCAATACAAACTGACTGAAAAAGAAGACAGTGAATACAGCTTTGTGAGCTGCATGTACCATTATGGCACTCATCTAGGCTTGACTGAGAGGAGGAGAAACTGGCTTCTTATTGTTACTTCTGACAATTGTCTAAAAGCCCCATCCTATGCCACATGCCCGAGTGCCCTCTATTCCTCACCTTCATGATCACTAGTCCCCCTGTGCCTGAGCTCTGACACATACATTTATGTAGTTTCATTTCCAGTAGTTCTGTCTCTCTTCCTCAACATCCAACAGATCTCATATGCTGAGTACTATCACTTAATATTTTTTATACACCTACAAAGATAAGGTCCTAGGTTTCATAGGTGCAAATACATGGATCCTACCTTCTAAGAGTTCACACATTGGAGGGGAGACGTATGTGGAGAAAAATAAAAGGGAAAAGTTTGCAACAGCCACTGAAGGGCAATGTGAAATACAGCTGACTAAAGGCAGGACCCAAAGTGCTGAAGGTTCAAGGGACTCTTAAAACTATAAAATGAAAATGGTGCCCTTTGGTTCAGTTAGTTATTTTTTTTCTCTTGGAAAGCATTGGCAACATAGGACTAGATGATGATTATTTGTGGATTAATTTTAATTCATGAATAATAGTTTTTTAAGTTGAAGATGGAGACTTGATGGTGGAGAGGTAATGAGAGAGTTGAAAGCCAAGCTTTTCAGGTGTGATTCTTAGAGGAGGTGATGGCTCAGCAGATGAAGGGCTATGTTTATTTCAGGCGAAAAGGCTTACATGAGTGCAGGGGTTGGGAAGGACACTCAAAGTATATGGTTTGGTGTGAACAAAGGTGGGATTCAGTTACCCTGGTCCTTGTGAGGTTTGATGACAGCACCATTCAAAGTTGTCTTGGTTTTCCTTACAGTACGACAGGAAAAAATAGAGGGAATTTAAGCAGAGGAGTACCATTACATGCATGTCCATTCATAAAGTGACCTTGGAAGCAGCCTGGAGGACTTTTCAGAGGATCTGTACATTACCTTTTACCATCCAGAAAGGATCCAGGTTAGTCTGATGAACCCAATCCACCGAAATCCAGTTTACTGAGGAACAAATTTGCCAACGGTCAGGTTGCTAAATTGGCCAAATTTATTAATGTGCCCCAAACTTATTTCTTTTTTCCTATTTCTAAAGTTTGTAGATACTCATAGTGATGTGTTAGGAGTGCATTAGAGGTCCGTTAGGGACCTCCAAGTTTCTGGGGCCCTCTAGCTCTCCCATGATCTGTGTACTCCTGCTGTCTAAGCTCCACTCCAACTTTATGCTGACACAATACTCCCATGAAGCTTATCAAGAAATGCATTTATATAGACAAAATGAAAACTGGTCAATTACATTTCTGTCAGACTACTAAGTGGCTCCTTTCAAAATGAGGCAGATATCAATGTTCTAATACAAAAGCCTCTCTCTCAGTTGCAAAAAGTGAATTACATGCTACATTATGATGTGTGTTAACAATGAAGACCTGCACAAATGAGAGATGGAGATAGATGGATTTTGCTTCCACATGTTTAGAATATTTCGGGAAGGATAAGCATTAAGTACTAGCAGTACTTACTTCCTCAGAGACACATAATGGCTGTATGTTTGTTTTCTGAGAAAGAAACCTTCTACTGTGTTGAACCTTTGTAGCAATTTTTTTTAATCATGAACATGTATTAGCAATCCAAAATAAATTGAATTTATAATCAAGCCAAAAATGATGGGGAAAATTTAAATTAGAATATAACCCTTTTAGTGGTTTCTCATGGACCAGTCTCACGTGAAATGATCCTCATTTTCTTTTGCCTTAGAATTATCATAAGCTGTAAGACAGGATCTTGTGAAAACATTCAAGTTGATGATGATGCTAAATTAGCAGCTAGGGTATGTGTCTCGACTTTAGACCATATCAATCCTCCCTGTCCACCCTTCACCCCATTCTTCAAAGCAGGGTCCTTTTGCCCTGGCCTCTGTTTCTTTCTTGTTCTAAATCCAGAACATGGGCTTTCCTTTCACTGTCATACTACCTTGATTTTATATTGATCACATCAATTGTGATTATTTTGAAAGCATCTTATAAAAAGACTACCTTGTTGGATGTCATGTTCAATTCTGGGTACTCTGTCCTATGCCTTGTACTGATATTACTTCAAAATTATTACCTATATTCTTCATACTTGTGGCAAATTATTATGTTGTAGATCAGCCTAAAAATGTTGCAAATCAAAACCTACTATAAGAAGTTGGGAAGAAAGGCTTCAGTTGGAAGTGAATACATAAAAGTAGCAGCCTGGACACTTAGCACAAGAGGAACAAAGACTGAGTGACTTTTCTAATCGCAAGCCTGGCTCATAGAGGGGCGGAGGGTTGCATTGGCTGAAGGAAGTGGTTACTAGAACAAGGCATAACCAAAGATGGAATGTTGCTTAAAAAAACATCACTGAGGCTGTGTTTGAGTTAAATCATTAAATACTCTCCAGACAATGGGCCAGTGATGTGACATAGCATCACTTGCCTCTGGCAGATCAAGCCACTAAGACTGTTAGAGAAAAAAATTACTTATAAGAGCAAAAAACATACAAAACTCAAAGGTTTGATTTGCCATCTTCTACCTGTATATTGCATTAAGTATTGCCTTACCTCTCAGGTCATTTTTTCCCTCTTTGTTCATTGAGCCCTTCTTTATCACATTGGTGGATTTCCCTAAAATATCTTCTCTTCATTGGTTATTTGTTCACACTTTGAAATGAGGCACGGAAGTGTGGCTTAAGAGACTGTAGCAGTAAGAGGCTTATGAAAGATGCGCTTTGGGCTTACTTGGCTGACAATTCACTGACAATATCATAATATGGAATTTCTCTCTTGAGGTGACTCATATCCAAAAAGCAAATTTCCGGTGTCTCAGTTGTGGGGGGCAGAGCAAGTGTATGCTAAATAAATGGCTGCCCATGTTCCATTGTAGGGGAAGGCCAGGGGTTCAATAAAGATGCTAACGGTACTTTCAATTAATTCCCACCAGTGTACACAATTTAAAGGACTAAATAAATGAATCATAGCACGATTATATATATAGACTTTCAAAACAATGTTTTAGAAGGACATTTAGTCACAGAATTGTTTATCATATGTTAAATTTAAAAGTAGTTACAAATTAGCCTATTCGATAGGATCTTAGGCCTCTAAACATGTTTCTATTTGTATCTCTATTTATTATCTTCAAAGCCTAGAAGGAAAAAAATGTCACTCAAGCACCTAGAATACAGTAAAGATAATCGCATTTTCTCCTCTCCTGCTTCAAATATTGACTGACAAATCTATTCTGGTTGGCTTTAAAAACAGATCAGCAAAAAAAAAACAAAAAACAAAAAACAAAAAAACAGATCAGTTAGGGATGCCTGGGTGGCTCATCAGTTGAGCACCTGCCTTCAGTCCAGGGCATGATCGTGGAGTCCTGGAATCAAGTCCCACATTGGGGTGCGTGTATGAGGCCTGCTTCGCCCTCTGCTTGTGTCTCTGCCTCTCTCTCTCTGTGTCTTTCATGAATAAATAAATAAAACTTCAAAAAATAAATAAAAAATAAATAAAGACACAAAAGTTAAATGAGATCTGCATGTGGAGCTATTAGTTAAAATAATAGGCTGAATCTTAAAGTTAAGTAACAACTATTCTGTACCTTTGTTCATCTCCACCAAGCTTGTGGTACCACCTATAATCAGGGCAACACAACTACAGCTCTCAGTTTTATTTGACCTGCTAAACACACTTAATATTTTATTTATTTATTTATTTATTTATTTATTTATTTATTTTACTCTTCTTTTGATTCCAGTGTGTTGGGGCCAGGCGGGAAGAGAAACCCCTCAAGATGGCGGATACCCCAAAATGGCTGAGGTTCCTGTCACCGCCTCCACCTGGGACGTCAATGGACCAATGACCTGCTGACAGCTTGACGCAGACCCTTAGACCTCTCCTTTGGACTTCCCCAACCGGACCCAATGCCCTTCAAACCCCAGAGGAGGAAGTCACCTTTGACTGACCGAATTGCAATCCTTCCTTTGCATAGTGAGGGTCACTCTGACTGGTTGGATTGCAATCCTCCCTTTGCATATGAGCCGACCAATAGGAAAGCGTTCTGCCTTACAACGTTATGTAAACCCCCTGCCACCTTGTCTTGGCGCGACTTAGGTTAGGGGCAAACAGGAAATGATAAAATATTTATTCAAGAAAATCTATAAAAGATCAGTAAGAAAAAAGGGAGTCTGTGATAGTTCAAAAGAAACACTGGCGGTTTAGCAAGGCAGAGACTTCACTCCAGATTGTTGCAGCCAAGAACAAAGGATTCTGACTCCCCCAAGATCCAAGCCAGTGGATCTTCTTCCCAGGAGAAGCAGGACTTCAACATAACTCTTTCCGTCTTCAATTATCTGTTGCCGAGGCAAAGTCCCAAATGAGTTCAGTCTAGACGTGGGAAGTCTCATCTTCTGCCCAACCACCATTTGTTGGGAATGGAAGATCTACCTTGAGTGTGACATGCTGAGAATACTGCGTGCCCCCCCCCCACCCCCGCAGCCCCAGTAGCCCTTTCCTTGACTAATAATGTGGTGATTTCGTGACAGGAGAGTCAAGCCAGGAGAGCTTCCAGCTGTTGGCCACTACCTGCACCATGTGCTGTGCCCTTTGAGAGGAGATGTCACACAGAGAGAAGCTTACCAATGTCCCCACACCTAGTTCCATAGTCCTAGCTCAAATACTTTACCAGAGGTGAGAGATAGGCCATAAAACAATTATCTCCTATAATAGTCCTTAAGAAAGTGACTTCACTTGCAACGGAGAATGCAGAATAGTTTAAACCAAAGACAATCCCCAAAGCAGTAGAGATTGGGATGAAAGGAAATGGGGAAGAGATTCATGCATCTAATGAAGATACACCATAGACTGTGAGTTAGCCAGTTTGCAGGTAAGAACTGGGAATAAGTCCCTTGAGAGGAGTCCTCCTTGGTTCAGAACAAATATCAACCACTGACCTCAAAAACTGTTTCATAGAAAGACTCACAATCTTATTAAATTAGATTGTAGAGAAATTATGCCCCAAGGCACTACTAAAATCAATGGCAATTAGTAGAATTTAACAGCTGGATGTGGTGAGGAAAAGAGTGGAAGAGGTTTTATCAGTACCATTATCATTCCAAGGTAACTGTGCTGCATCTCCTTAAGGAGAAATATCAAAGGCTTAGTTAGCTCTATGGGGTGAAGGAAGGAAAACAGACATCACAAAGAATCCAACCAATCATTATACAAATCATTATACAAATCATTATACAAATAACAAGCTCCAGGGAGGCAAGGATAGTATCCAAAGATGTCATATTTCCTCATATGTACAGTTTCCCAAAAAATTATGAGACATGTGAAAAATAGAAAAGTATGACCAATGCATCAGAAAAAAAAAGAAGGCAGGAGCACCTGGTGGGCTCAGTCCGTGGAGCATGTGACTCTTGATCATGAAGTCATAAGTTCAAGCCCCGTATTGAGCAGAGATTATTTTAAAATAAAATCTTAAAAAAAGAAAGAAGGTAACTGAAACTGCCTATGAGAATAACCAGATCCTGGGTTTAATAGTAAAAGATTTTGAAGTAGCCATTTACAACTAAGTTCATAGACATAACTGAAAGTATGATTGCAAAAGTAAAAGAAGATATAGTGATAATGTAGTGTCAAAGAGAGAATATCAATAAAGATGAAAACTATTCTAAAAAAACAAATAAAAATTTTCTGGAGCTGAAAAGTACAATGACTAAAATAAGAAATCATTAGAGGGATTAGAGGAGGTATCAATAGAAATTATGCACAAGAAAGAAAGAAAGAAAGAAAGAAAGAAAGAAAGAAAGATGAAAGGAAAGGAAAAGAAAAGAAAAGAGAAGAAAGAAAAGAAAAGAAAAAGAACAAACAGATATGAAGAGAGCCTCAGTAAAATGTGGGACACCATTAAATGCGTCATTTTATATATAATGGAAATATCTGTAGGAAAGGAGAGAAAGAAGAAAATTATTCAAAGAAATTATAGCTGAAAACTTCCCAAATTTGTTGAATAATAATATCCTACACATACAGGAAGGTTGACTGACTCCATGTAGAACAAATATAAAGAGAGTCACAGACACATTATAGTATAAAAATGTAGAAAGTCAATGACAAGGAGAACATTTTGAAAGCAGCAAGAAAATATAATGATTCATTGCTCACAAGAAAACACCAATAAAGTCAACAGCTTACTTATAATTAGGAATAATACAAGCCATAATGAACTAAGATAACAAAGTGTTCAAAGAGAAAAAAACTATCAACAAAGAATCCTATATCCAGAAAGCTATCACTCAACAATGAAGGAAAAATAAAAGCTTTACCAGATAATCAAGAACTGAGAGAATCTGTCTCTAGATTTTTTTTACAGTAAATAGTACAGAAAATTCCTCATGTGAAAGCAAGGACTAGAGATAGTTATTTGGATCCACACAAAGAGCACTGCTAAAGAAAATTATGGAATTATAAAAGACACTAAATGCATATTTTCTCAATTTTTCCTTTAACTGGTTTAAAAGAAATACATAAAATAATATACATATAATATACTATGGAGTCTATAATGTATAAACATGTGTGTGTGTGTATATATATATATATATATATATATATATATAGTCAAAACAGCTAAAGGAGGTAGGAGGGAGCAAAGTTATAGTGTTCTAAGGAAATGATAATGGATGATAAATAATTATAACAACCTACTGTTGGTTTTGCAATGTTAATAGATGTAATACATATAATAATACCACATAAAAAGCATGAAGGAACAGAGATTTGTAGAAAGAAGATATATATATGTGTATATATATATATATATGTTTATATGTTTATATATATTTATCAAATATATATATTTCTCAAATATATATATATATTTATATACCATATACTGAATAGATAAAATATAGATATAACTCACAAAATTAAAATGCTACATTAGAAAATATTTACTCAATATAAAAGTATAGTAGATGCAGAGGTACAATAGAGGAACAAAAAGATACACCACAAGGAAAACAAAAGAGTCATGGTGCCTGAGTGGCTGTATTGGTTAAACACCTGTCTTCAGCTCAGGTCATGATCCCAGGTTCCTGGGATTTAGCCCCATGTCAGGCTCCCAAATTAGTGGAGAGTCTACTTCTCCCTCTCCCTGTCTGCTGGCTTCTTCTCTCTCTCTCTCTCTCTCGCTCTCTCTCTCTCTCTCTCTAATAAATAAATCAATAAATCTTTAAAAATGAAAAAAAAAGAGAGTAAGTGGCAGAAGTACTTCCAACTATATAAAAAAGACATCAAATGTGAATGGATTTAATAATCTATCAAAAGGCAGAGGTTAGGGCAGCCCTGGTGGCTCAGCGGTTTAGCACTGCCTTCAGCCCAGGGCCTGATTCTGGAGACCCGGGATCGAGTCCTGCGTTGGGCTCCCTGCATGGAGCCTGCTTCTCCCTCTGCCTGTGTCTCTGCCTCTGTCTCTCTCTCTCTCTCATGAATAAATAAGTAAAATAATTTTTAAAAAAAGACATAGCAAGCAATACTTTGAGGTAAAAAAAAAAATGAAGACAACAATATACCAAACCTTATGGGACACAGTTACAACAGTGCCAAGAGGGGACTTTAGAGCTGTAAATGCCTATATTAAGAAAGGAGGAATCATTTTTAATCAGTAATTTAACCATGCATCTTAGACATATGTGACAAAGCCCACAGTTAGCATCATACTCAATGATGAAAAGTTAAAAGATTTTCCTCTAAGATCAGGAACAAGACAAGGATGCCCATTCTTGCTATCTCATTTAAACGAATACTGAAAGTCCCAGTTAGAGCAATAAGTCAATAAATAAACAAACAAACAAACAAATAAGAAGAAGAAATAAAAAGCACCTAAACCAGAAAGGAGGAAGTGAAGCAACCACTATTTATAATTACATAACTTTGATATAGAAATTCCTGAAGATCCTACCAAACTGTTAGAACTATGAAATGAATTAAGTAAATTTGCAGGACACAAAATCAATGTATAGCAATAAGCTGCAATTTCTATACAGTAATAAGGAACTATCTGAAATAGAAATAGATAGAACAACCCAATTTACAAAGCATCTAAAGCAATAAAATACATAGAAATAAATTTAACCAAGGAATTTAAAGAACTGTACTCCAGAAGCTATAAGACACTGATGAAAGAGATTGAAGAAGATGCAGATAAATGGAAAGATAATCTCATATTCTTGGACTGGAAGAATTAATATTGAAAAAAAATATATCCATACTACCCAAAGTGATCTACAAATCCAAAGTAATCTCATTCAAAACTCCAATGGCAAAAAACAAAAACAAAAAAAACCTTTCCAATGGCACTTTTCATAGAAATAGAAAAAAATAATCCTAAAATATGTATGGAAACAAAAGACTCCAAATAGCCAAGGTCATTCTGAGAAACAACAAAGCTGAAGGCATCACATTTCCTGTTTTCTAGCTATATTACAAAGCTGTAGTAATCGAAACACTATGATACTGGTAGAAAAATAGGCACATAGATCAATGGAATGGAATAGAGAGCCTAGATGTACCTTACACATATACAGTCAACTCATATTTGACAAAGATGTCAAGAACACACAATGAGGAAGACATTCTGTTCAATTACTGGTCTTGGGAAAACTGGGATCCACATACAAAGAATGAAATTGGGTCCCTAACCTACACCAATCATATAAATGAACTAGAAATGTATCAAAGACTTAAATATAAGACTTGAAACTATAAAGCTCCTAGAAGAAAACTTAGTAAAACAGATATTTGACATTCGTTTTGGCAATGATTTCTTGGATAAAACATCGAAAACATAGGAAATAAAAACTAAAATAAGCATTTAGGACTACATTAAACTAAAGAGCTCTACAAGGCAAAGGAAACCATCAATACATTGATAAAACCACCTACGATATGAGAGAAAATATTCACAATGCATATATATCTGTTAAGAGGTTAACCAAAACATATAAATTATAGAACTCATACAACTCATAGCAGGAAAACAAACAAACAAGCAAACAAATGTTCTCATTATAAGATAGGAAAAGTACTGGAACCAATTTTTGCAAGAAGACATACAAATGATCAATAGGTATATAAAACCTATGTAATAGTAATCATCAGAGAGATGCAAATCAAAATCACAATGAGATATCACCTCACACCTGTTAGAATAACTGTTACTAAAGAGACCAGAGATTAATGTTGGTGAGGATATGGAGGAAAGGAACCCTTCTACACTATTGGTTGGAAAGCAAGATGGTAGCACCATTATGGAAAACAGTATGGTAGTTCTTTAAAAAATTAAAATTCACCTACCATATGATTCAGCAATCCTACTCTTGGGTACATATCTGAAGTAATTGAAATCAGTATCCTTAAGAGATATTGTACACTCATTCATTGCAGGACTATTCATGAAAGCAGGGTAGCAAACAACATAAATGTCCTTCAACTGATGAATGGATAAAGAAATGTATATACCCACAACAGAATATTACTCAGCCATCAAAAATGATATCTGGTCACTTTTGACAACATGGATGGACCTTCAGAGTATTATGCTAATTGAAAATAAACAGGGACAAACAAACAAAAATGCCAAGCTCATATTACAGAGAACAGATTGGTGATTGCCAGAGGCAGGGCATAGAGAGTAGTGAAATGGTTCATGGGGTCAAAGATACTAAATTCCAGGTTTTTAAAAAAATGAATAACAGAGTTGTAATGTATGGTATGTTGGCTATAGTTCAATACAGAGTACTGCACACTTGAAAGTTAAGTAGAAATTTTAAAGTTTTCATCAGAAGAAAAAGAATATTTGTAATTATGTATGGTGACCAGTGTTACTAGATTTATTATGGTCCTCATTTTGCAATATATACAAATGTTGAAACATTGTGCTGTGCACCTGAAATTAAGATAATGTTATATGTCAATTATATATCAACTTTTTAAAAAGGCAATAATATGAACATGAATATACAAATAAATCAGATAATTTGGATAAACTGGACCTATTCTCAAAAATTAGAAACGAGCAAAACTGAATGAAGAAGAAAGAGCAATACGAAATAACCAAATTCTATCATGGAAAAGGTTTATAAAAACTCTCTCAGAATCTCTTCACCATTTGCCAGGAATGCATGGAGGCTTCCTGGGAAGGATATATTCCCATCAAAATGTTCAGAGTAGGAAAAGACAACAGTGCCTTTCACCGAATTACTGGACACAGTGCAGCAGACCACCCCAAAGCAACCGAGCAAGCTCAGTCATGTCCTTCATTTCCCCATGTGATATAGTAAGAACTCTCATATTAAGGAACCCTCAATAACTGAGGTAATTAGCAGAGAAATTTGGCTAGGGTGAGCAGAGTCTCCAGTTGATCAGAAGGCCCCTTTTAGTAAACAAGGGGAATAGAGAGATGCTTCTTCTCAGTGTCCAAGGGTCAGAAAGGATTCATAATACTACATTTAAATTTAAAGAGAGGAAATGGACCAGAACAAAGAGATTACAGAACTTGCAAGCTTACTGGATGATGCCTCAGCAAGAGTGAGAAAGATACAACAAACTGTAATAGAGAAAATCCAGGACAGCTGCAAGTGAACCTTTCATGGTACCAATCTCGTTTACAGCTCCTTAATGTCATGTATCTTTAGTCAGCACCAGCAAAGAACAGGTATATGAATGGGTAGTGAGATATACTACCTCACTGATAAATTTGCATAGCAATACAAAATCCTATTCTTATACTTCAGTTCCCACATTGTTCTTGAGTCAGTAGCAATGGAAACCAGCTTGGCTCAAATTACCAGCTACTGCATTTAGAAAATTCTATAATACAGGGCAAATGAGGGCTGATTTATCAGATTTGCCATTGGCTAAATAGTAATAGAGTGGAGGGAGAGGAGGGTGCTGGATAATTTAGCCCAGGCCCTAAAGAGCTATGTGTTCTAGAAAACACACAGGTGCCCTTACTGATGGCCAGCATGTATTCATATGCTCACCTCCAGCAGGGGATCCTTTACTGCCCAGACCCTGAGTTGACAGTCAACACGGCTCCCATCTCTGTTCAGGGCGGGGCTCTACAGGCCCAGCCTCCTGGTTAATGTAGTCTTTACCTTTCCAGCACAGTCTCTCAGATGTTGAGACAGTGGCCCTAAGGCTGTCTGGTCCAGAGCTGAACACACTCTCACTATTGGGCCAAACAATCCCAGATTCTACTTATTGTAATGGGCATCCCCAAAGCGTTTAGAAAATTTTGCAGTGTGGTTATTAATATGTTGGATTCAGAGGCCTGGAAGGTGTTCTGTAAAGTACAGTGTTTAACTGAAAATTGCCTTCACAGTTGGGAGTAGTAGCCTACACTCCTTGGGTGTCTTTACTTACAGTTTGCCCTGATGGTCCTCACCTCTTTTGTGAAACTTTTGGAGAATCGACCAAAGACTACGTTATTGTCTAAAATTTACATTGAAAACGTCAGAAAAAACAGTAACACCCTGGATGGTTGTTGGAAGGAAGAAGCTGTCTGGGCATAGGAAGTAGTTATTAGACCAGGGTTGAGGTAGAAGAGGAAGGATGATGACATCAATCTTTGCAGAGCCCACATTTACATGAAACCATGATACACTGTTAAATACATTTCCTCCCAGCTCACAAGGCAAATGAGGGAAGCCAGCGTCATTTGTCTCTGGTTTAGTCTTCCAGTAAACCATCAAGAAGGCACACCCAAACCTGTGGAGGCAGACAGAGCAGGGGAGAGAAATTCTATTAACATCTCAGTTCAGAAAAATTGGTGTATGCATCGGTGTATGCTGTTTATGGAGCATCGTGCAGAATTTCTGAAGTTACTGTCCATGCCGTCCCCACTGGGACTCCCCTGGCTTTCTTTTCTCCCACAGGATGTCATGGTCCCCCAGGGATCATGGCCACAAAGTTTCTGAACTTGGTTGGGCTCCCGCCCACTTTGCAATCCTTGTATAGATCTTAGTCATTTCTATCTCTCATTTCCCTTCACCGTGTGCCTTTTTGATCCACTCACTTCAGAGAACTAAAAGAATTACTCCTTTGTACCTCCCAGATACAAAGAAGAAAAACATGAACACTCCTCAAATCCAATAAAGCCTTAAATTCAGAACCCATGAACACTGCTGACGTTCCTTTCCCTGCAAAAGGAAACTTTCCGAAGAAACGCCCCGTCTGGAGTGAAGGCACAGCAACTTTTGTTGAAACTTCTGTGATGGGCGGGAAGCCTTGACTCTGGCTGCAGTTAGCAATGGTCTCAGCACAGGAACACTTGTTGGGATTTTGATGAAGCTGGAGAGTGGTGTTGGCCTCCAAGAGTTTGAACCTAGTCTAGTCTGACTGAATACAACTTCAGAATCTTCAGCTGAGCATGGATGTCTCCAAAACGTATCATCTCTTTGAAGAACCCTTAGTAAATGACACTGGAACTGACCAGGAGTGTTCATCCACGCACGCATGAACAAAATGCTGTCAGGTATGAGAAACAGAGAGAGGAGGAAGAGCTCTTTTACCCCAAGGTGCCCTGGCTTATCGTGGTAAAACACTGCCAGGTGGAGGCACTGGAAAGTGTACATATGTGGCCCGAGGTCTAAGCAATTCCTTCTTTAGGAGAATTTGTGGCCTAATGCCTGTGAGGGGAGTGTGGCACAAATGTCCTTCTGGTTCACAGTGCAGCACAGCTGCCCCTCTAGCACATCACCCTGAGGTTAGATTGCCTGAGTTTGAATTCTGGCACCACTCCTTCCTGATGGTACAGCCTTAGGCAATGTCCATGCTACAATTTCCTTGCTGGTATAATGGGAAAGGGAGATGATAATAATATGCCTACCTCATGGTATCATGAAGATGAAGACAGTTAGTATAGGAAAAGCACTTACAAGAGTGTCTGGCATATAGAAATCACTCTGCAAACATTATACATTATTATGATTATGATTATTATCATCATCACTATATTTCTCAATTAATTATCAGGTCTCAAGGATAACCTGGCAATCTGTCTTTATTGTCTCTCTCACTAGCCTGGTTGATCAGGATCCAATACCTCAGGGAGTAAAGTCAAAGCTAAGATAGCCTCACTTTCTTTACATTAGGTGGGATGGGAAGGAGGGAGGGAAGGAAGGAAGGAAGGAAGGAAGGAAGGAAGGAAGGAAGGAAGGAAGGAAGGAAGGGAGGGAAGGAGGAAGGGAGGGAGGGAGGGAGTAGGGAACAGCCATTCATGCTTTAGGTCCTGCCATTGCCCTACTCACCTCCAGGAAACTAACCAGCAATAGGAAAGGAAGGGAAAGGGCTGGATCCACTTCCTCACTCCCTCCCTCCCTGATTTCCTTTGCACCACTCACATGTCCCAGAAATTGTTGGTTGACGCTGAAAACTGCAAGAATCAGCCTTACCCCTGATTGATTCAGGTCAAATGTGTAGTTGATTTGGGGGTTTATTGGCAGATCGGTGAGCGGAGGATATCCTGAAACTGAGCAGACATAATTAAATAAAGCTTCCTCTGTGTTTCTAGAAGTGGAAACACTTTAAGATGTCAGTATTAATAGCTGTCATTACCCCACCAACCTATGACTGTGAGCCCACCCTTGGTTTAAGGGCAGACGCACTGTGACCTAGATCAGAGGGGTAATATGCATTCCCTCATCTGATTGCTGAGCCCTTTGCTTCTCTTTGCATATGGAACATTTTTATCAATAGAGAAGCAGAGCATTTTGAAAGGCACACCCATATTCTACATGCTATCACGTTTTTTTCACCCAAATCTGCAATTCTATACCCCAGTTCTCTCTAGCCAGGCTCTGCTGACAATCTTTGTGGAAATTGGGTTTAAGTGAAACCAAAATAAGACATTGGGTGCGTTCCTCTCAGACAAATGAAAACCACATGGGAGGCAGCATCATTGGTCTCTGGCAGACTAAGCCATGAAGGAGCATAAGAAAAAAATGTTTAGATGTATGAGAAGTAAAACGTATCCATTAAAAAGAAAACAGTAAAAAAAAAAAAAAACCAAAATACTAAGTCATATATTTAACAACGATGTAAAGAGTCATCAGAGAAAACATTACAAAACTACACCAAAGTTGGAAAAGTCCTGCAGAATACAATGTTCACAGTGAGAAATATAATATAAATATATGGATTTAATGCAGTTTCCATCAAGATCTACATGACAACCTAAAAATTAATAATGTGTTTCTGAAAGTCAGTATTCAAAATTTTCGTAAATAAACAATGAATGATTAAGTGTGTGTGTCTCTGACACTATGCCGTGTACTTTTTATAAATAATTAGCTTTTGTATCCACTGTACTGCTTAATTTATAAAAATGCTGCTTCTTTTTGGAAATATTTTGTTCTTCTATGGAGACGATTTATCCCATCGTCTCTGATTTCAGTGTTAATAATTTTCATTTAGTGTAGCATGAAAAGCTAAGAGAAAAAAGAGAAATCAAATATCAGATAAAATTCTAAAATTACTATGTAAATCTAAAATTCTCCAGGAATGATGAACAAGCAGAACTAAGGAAGAACTCCCATCTTTTCCTGATCTTACTACGTGCCTTATAATTACTCTTCTCACCCACACTGTTTAATCTACGTATTTCCTTCTTTCAGCTTGCATTTCCTTTACCTAAGGAGACAATACTTTCTCCCATACTCTGTAGTCTGAGGAGATAAGATATTTCCTCAAGCCAGTAGTTGGAAGAGACACACTGAGGCATAAAGGAACATTCCCCATCAATAAAAAAGGCAGGTAGGCTTTCATGGTGTCTACATTTATCATCCAAATGACATGGACACTTGAGTGGTAAATTTCATCTTAGTTCTGATTGTACACTTACAGTCTCTTGTCACCTCACAGCCTGCCAGCAATGGCAGTGGTGTATGCCAAGGTATTGAGAAATACAAGGCTGGATAAGAGCCTTCTCAAAAGTCTAGGATGACCTCAGCACACTTGTAACCTGGACAGGGACCCTGAGAAACATATCTTCTCGCCCCACACTAGAAGCATATGCTCTCACCTACAAAAACTTGTTTCATCATTCTCTTAGAACACTTCTGCCTGAAGAACCCCCCCCCCCCCCCCGCCCTTGTGAGTAGGACCAGCCCTAATCCAGAGGCAGCCCATCCGTGCGCCTTCCTGGAATTTAAGCTACAAAACAATATTGTTTGTCCGAGATAAGAAAACCATTCCCCCCCACGCCCTGACTGAAATGTCCCTGAACAGGTTCATGTTGACCTTCTGAGAAATCAATAACCTGAATGCTATGGGACTCCCAGGGTTCTTTTGCCTTTACGCGGTCTTTTTGCCTTTAAAAGATGCCTGTAATTGCTAATCGGGGCTCTCTTCCTCCTCGGAGGCGGAGAGCCCGTTTGTGCAAACGTTCAATAAACCCTCTTGCTAATTGCATCTGCCTCTCTGGGGTCTGAGTCTCTGGGGCGTCCACTGGTGCACGTTGGCACCCGTGAGCCAGGGTCCAACATTTGGGGGCTCGTCCAGGATCTGAGACGCCCCAGGCTCAATCCTAAGACCGGTAGGAGGTAAGACCGAGCTCGCTAAATGTCATATCTGTCTCGTCTGTTTGTCTGACTGGCCAGGTCTGTATTGTGCCAGGTCTGTATTGTGCCTGCAGGACTCTGTACTCTGTATTTGGACCAGCAGGGGAGGCAGACGTGCCCGAGACCCCTGGTCCCCCTCTGGAGTCGGACTCCGGAGTAGTCTGGAAGAGGCACTCCCTCCTCTTCGGGGAGGGTCGTTGTTCGCGACCGCTCCCATCTGAAACTGCCGCGCCAGTCCTGTCATTCGTGTGCGTCTGTTTGTTCTGTGTCTTTCTTCCTTTCCTGTCCTCCTCCTCACCGCTTACCTCTTTTCTACACCCATGGGGCAAACTGTAACCACCCCTTTAAGCCTCACTCTAGATCACTGGAAAGAAGTCGCCGGCCGGGCACACAATCTTTCCGACAAAGTCAGAAGACGAAAATGGGTCACCTTCTGCTCCTCAGAGTGGCCGACTTTCAACGTCGGGTGGCCCAGGAACGGAACTTTTAATATTGACATTATCTTGCAGGTGAAGGCCTTGGTCTTTCAGCCAGGACCCAATGGACACCCTGATCAGCTCCTGCAGGCTCTCCTCACCACGGAGGAGAGACAGCGCGTCTACAGAAAAACGTCCCCTGGGCGGATGGGAGGCCGCCCCAGCTGCCTAATGAAATCGAGGATGTTTTCCCCTTGGTTCGCCAGACCTGGGACTACGACACTGCTGCTGGTAGGGAGCGGCTCCGTCTCTATCGCCAGGTACTCCTAGCGGGTCTCAGAGGGGCAGGGCGACGCCCCACCAATTTGGCAAAGGTACGTGCTATAGCGCAGGGAAAAGATGAGACACCGGCAAGTTTTCTGGAAAGATTAATGGAAGGCTACCGTATGTATACTTAGAAAGAGAAAGAGAAAGAGAGAGGAAGAGAAAGAGAGAGAAAGAGAAAGAGAGAGAAAGAGAGAGACCCCAGAGGAAAGGAAGGAAAGGATCCGTAAAGAGCAAGAGGAATGAGAGAATAAAAGAGATAAAAAGATAAAAGAAACGCAGTAAAGAACTGACTGGGATACTGGCCACCATAGTACAGGGCTCAGGGCAGAGTAAGTCAGGACAGAGTAAGGACCTGGGAGACAAAAGAAAACCACGGGTTGAACGAGACCAGTGTGCCTACTGCAAGGAAAAAGGACATTGGGTTAAAGATTGTCCAAAGAAGGGCCAAACGCAGGGACCTAAAAAGAAGCCCATTCCCGTTCTGTCCCTAGAAGATGAAGATTAGGGGTGTCAGGGCCAGGAGCCCCCCCCCCAGCCTCGGATAACCCTTAAAGTGGGGGGCCAACCAGTGACCTTCCTGGTTGATATGGGAGCTCAACATTCAGTTTTAACTGAGGCAGAAGGACCCTTGAGCTCTATCTAGAAGATGCATTCTTTTGCCTAAAGTTAAGCTCTCAAAGCCAGCCTATTTTTGCCTTTGAATGAAAAGATCCTGAGGCGGGATTCTCAGGACAACTCACTTGGACAAGGCTACCACAGGGATTCAAAAACTCCCCCACCTTGTTCGATGAAGCCTTGTATCAGGACTTGGCAGACTTCTGAGTTGGCCATCCAGACCTCGTTCTCCTGCAGTACGTGGATGATTTGCTCATAGCGGCTAAGACAGAACAGGATTGTGTAAAAGGTATGGGGGCCCTGCTCGAGAGACTGGGAGGACTGGGGTATAGGGCCCCCACCAAAAAGGCCCAAATAGGCCAGAGAAAAGTGACCTATCTGGGATATCTCCTGGAAGGAGGTCAGAGGTGGCTGACGGAGGGCTGCAAAAAGGCTGTAGCCCTGATCCCAGCACCCACTAATGCCAGAGGGCTACGAGAGTTCCTCGGCAGTGCTGGGTTCTGCCGCCTCTGGATACCTGGGTTTGCAGAGCTGGCGGCTCCCCTATATCCTCTCACAAAATCCAACACCCCTACCACTGGGGAAAGGAACAACAATTGGCTTTTGACAAAATAAAAAGGGCCTTATTGACCGCCCCTGCCCTGAGCCTCCCAAATGTAACCAAGCCATTTACTCTATATGCTGATGAATGCCGAGGAATAGCCAAAGGGGTCCTAACTCAGAAACTGGGACCCTGGAAAAGGCCCGTGGCATACTTTTCAAAAAATTAGCGTGGCTGTAGGATGGCCCCCATGTCTCCGAATAATAGCGGCTATGGCAGTCCTGGTAAAAGACTCAGATAAGTTGGCCTTCGGCCAACCCCTCACTGTGGTGTCCCCCCCCATGCCATAGACACAGTCATCCGCCAGCTCCCTGATTGATGGCTCTCAAACGCTCGGGTCACCCATTATCAGGCCATGTTACTGAATTCCGAGCGGATACGGTTCGGAACGGCTACATCCCTAAACCCAGCCACCTTGCTTCCAGAAACCAAGTCCCCCTCTCTGGTAATGCATGATTGCCACCAGATCCTAGCCGAGGTCCACAGCACCAGAGGGGACTTGATGGACCAGCCCTTGCCAGATGCTGAAGCAACCTGGTACACCGATGGGAGTAGCTTTCTACGAAATGGTGAAAGTAAAGCCGGGGCGGCTGTGGTAGATGAAAAAAACTGTCATCTGGGCCAGTGCCCTAAAGCCTGGGACTTCAGCTCAAAGGGCAGAGCTTATAGCCCTAACTCAGGCCCTAAAAAAGGCTAAGGACAAAAAGGTCAACATTTATACTGACAGCAGAAAATTGAGTATAATTCACTGTCCTGGGCATCAGCGAGGCAACGACCCAGTAGCAGAGGGGAACAGGATGGCCGATGAAACAGCACGAGCCGCTGCACTAGGCCCACAGGAGGATGGACAGAAGCCTTCCCCACCAGACGAGAAACTGCCCAGGTGGTTGTCAAGAAAATCCTAGAAGAAATTTTCCCCCGGTTTGGACTGCCCAAGGTAATAGGGTCGGACAACGGCCCTGCCTTCTTCTCCCAGGTAAGTCAGTTGGTGGCCAGATTACTGGGGATAAATTAAAAATTACATTGCGCATGCAGACCCCAGAGCTCAGGGCAGGTAGAAAGAATAAATAGAACAATTAAAGAGGCCCTAACCAAATTGCATTGGAGACTGGCACTAGATACTGGGTCCAACTCCTCCCTATGGTTCTGTTCTGAGTCCGGAACACTCCCGCGCGCTATGGGCTAACTCCTTATGAGATTCTCTATGGAGGTCCCCCACCAGTGACGGACTTACTAGATTCTGCTATTGACCCTCTTGCTAACACTCCCGGTTTACAGGACAGGCTAAAGGTGCTCCAGATTATCCAGCACCAGATCTGGAAACCCCTTGCAGCTGTTTACCGCCCCGGAGACACAACCGACCCACACCCGTTCCAGATCGGTGACTCCGTCTACATCAGGAGACATCAGTCCAGGACCCTAGACCCCCGCTGGAAGGGCCCATACACTGTACTACTAACCACCCCAACCGCCCTAAAAGTAGACGGTATTGCTGCTTGGGTCCACGCCTCACACGTCAAGCGCGCCCCATCAACGAGCACCGCTCACGCCAGCCTGGACGGACCGGGCGAGCCACTCCAATGGAAGCTCCACTGCACCCAAAACCCGTTCAAGATAAGACTTTCAAAAATTGTTCAATGACAGTTGTTATATTCTTACCTCTCCTAGCGCTCTTCACCCCCGCCAAAGGTAACCCTCATGCCCCCAAAAGGTTAACCTGGCAGGTACTAATGTCTGGGGGTGACTAGGTCTGGTCCACAACTAAAGACTGCTCCCATGGGAACCTGGTGGCCTAACCTATATCCTGACTTATGTAAGCTAACCATAGGGGCCCCCAGCCCATGGGACCTAGAGGGATATTTGGACACCTCAATGGCCCCCAACCGAGAAAGCCCCCCAGGGCGACTGGGATTAGACCCATGGGGAGAATGTGGCACGCCTGACAGAAGGGCCATGCTAAGCACTCTTTCCTTTTATGTCTGTCCCGAGTACCACAGAGATCGCAGGCTAAATCCCACCTGTGGAGGGGGGAACACTTCTATTGTAAAAATTGGGGGTGCGGGACTACGGGAGACACAGGATGGGAGGCCCTCCTCCTCCTGGGATTACATCACTGTCAAGGTTAACTATACTCACCCGGGGTTACCAGGAACTCTGCAACACTACCGCCCCGATTTTAGGGACTGATTCTTACCTGGACCCCCAGCCGGGAACTTGGTGGGCATGCAACAAAGGCCTCAGCCCCTGTGTGTCAGCTAAGGTTCTAAGTGGCTCAAACGACTTCTGTGTCATGGTGCAGATCATACCGAGGGTGTTCTATCACCCTGCCAGAACTCTAGAAAATCAATATGACAGACATCCCACCCGTTTTCGGCGCGAGCCTGTCTCCCTAACCCTAGCCGTTATGTTGGGACTAGGGGTCGCTACTGGGGTGGGTACTGGCGCAGCTGCTCTGATCCAGGGCTCACGACGTTATTTAGAACTCCAAGCAGCTGTAGATGAGGATCTACGGGCACTAGAGCAGTCCCTTTCTAAGTTAGAACAGTCCCTTACCTCACTTTCAGAAGTAGTACTTCAAAACAGGAGAGGCTTGGATTTACTCTTCCTGAAAGAGGGAGGACTGTGTGCGGCCCTGGGAGAAGAATGTTGTTTCTATGCAGACCATTCTGGAGTCATCGGGGACTCCATGGCCAAACTCAGGGATAGGCTAAATAAAAGACAAAGGGACTGAGAAGCCCAGCAGGGCTGGTTTGAAAGCTGGTTTAACCAATCTCCCTGGATGACCACCCTAATCTCTACCATTATGGGCCCTCTAGTTATCCTGCTCCTGCTGCTAACTTTCGGCCCCTGCATCCTCAACTGCCTGCTCCAGTTCATCCGAGAAAGATTGTCTATTACCCAAGCTCTGGTATTAACTCAACAATATCGGGCCCTCCAAACTGAAGAAATAAATGTTCCCTAAGATTTTAAGGTTAAAATCAGCCCAAACAAAGAGGAGGGAATGAAGAAACCCCCTGTGAGTAGGACCAGCCCTAATCCAGAGGCAGCCCATCCAGGTGCCTTCCTGAAATTTTAGCAACAAAAAGCATTCTGTTTGTGATAAGAAAACCATTTACCCCCACACCCTGATTGAAATGTCCCTGAATAGGTTCATGTTGACCTTCTGAGAAATCAATAACCTGAATGCTATGCGACTCCCGCGGTTCTTTTGTCTTTAAGCGGTTTTTTTGCCTTTAAAAGATGCCTGTAATTGCTAATCTGGGCTCTCCTTCACCTCTGGGGTGGAGAGCCCATTTGCGCAAACGTTCAATAAACCCTCTTGCTAATTGCATCTGCCTGTCTGGGGTCTGAGTCTCTGGGGCGTCCACCGGGACACGTTGGCACCCGTGAGCCAGGGTCCAACACTAGTGGGCACAAGTGCAGTATCAAGCCAAATTCTGTTAGGAACAGATCATGGAATCTTACTCTCTTAGAAATCACATATGCACAGTTGACCAATAATGAATAGCAGAAAATGTGCTTTTCTATGGACACCAGAGGGAGACCATGAAAGTCTTTCACTGACAATCTGTCAAAAATTATGCCTCCAAAATAAGAGCAAAACACTTAACAGTAGAGGCAAAGTAAGACTGATGTGATCTACACTGCTGCTTACCTCCTAAATCAGAATATAAAAGATACTGGAGACTCCTGTAACCAAACTAATGTAACTGGGGCCCAGGGGTGCATGTGTGGCAGCCCAGAAAAATCAAGGCCATTCCACCTCAAGTTTAGCGTTAGCACAAGTACGGCCACCCCAGGCCCCTGTGAATAAGAGCTGAAATTTACATTACTTCAGTTAGAGGAAGAAAACAGTTTACAGCTTACCGTCCTAGAAAGTCCCTATTAGAATAGGAACAGAGCCCAAGCCAAGGGCAGGAAGCCCCTATTAGAATAAGAACAGAGCTCAATGCCCTTGAAAGCCCCATATCAAAATGTAAACAGAACTTGAGAAATTCCTTCCCCCCCTTCTGAAAAAAACCCTAGACCAGCCTATAAAAAACCCAGCTGTAACCCACTTTGGGGTCCAAGTCCCTGCTCCACTTTATCGGGTATACTTGGACCCAAGCTCGAGCTTGTAAATAAACCCTTGTGTGTTTGCATCAGTGTTGGCTCCTTGGTGGTTTCTCAGATTCGCAATCTTGGGCACAATACATGAACACTTGGCTCCAGGGGGTCCCAAATAGACCAGGTTCGGCCAATTGCCACTGACAAAATCCACCGGGAGAGAGACTAGTGGTGGTGAAACAAGAAAGGAGTTTATTTCAATGAAGCCAACACGGGAAGACAGTGGACTGGCCTCTCAAAGACATTCTCCAAAGTGCTGAAAATACTTCCAGGTTTATAAGAGAAGTGTGGGGCAGAGGTTGGTAGGTACATACAGGTGGGCAGCAGAGGTCAGGTCAATCATCGCACTGGGGGCAGTCACTGCAGTCTTGCTGGCTCAGGCTGGCCCTTAGTGCTTGAAGAGGTAGTTTTGGCTCTCATTACACGATGCTTTGCCCACAGGGTCTTTTGCCTGAATTAAGAGATAAACCAGAAGGAAGTACTTAATCAGAAAATTTGAGGTCCAAATGGAGAAGGTTGAAGTCCTCTTTCACTAATGTTGAGTTCACTCCTCGGTCTGTTACAAATACAGACTACATCAGGTGGAGTTGTCACACAAAGGAAATTTTATTTGCAGCAAACCAGGAGCTTGTGGGGGATAACTTCCAAAGTCAAGACTCTTCCAAGAAGACTCAGCAGGTTGTTGTTTTTTTAAGGTTTAGGATGAATATTCAGAAAAGAATCCTCATCATCACATGTAAAGGGGGGCTTGAGATGCTCTGGCATACTTACAAAATGTGTCCATACCTGCATCCTATGTTATGTTAATGAGATTTGTGCCCCTCCTAGGGTGAAGACTTTAGCATTACAACAAGCAGAGGTAACTCAGACAAGGGGAGGCAGAGAGTCCAAGGAGTTGTGATGACAAGAAGAAGTCAGAATGAAGCAATTGCTGGAGAAGCAACAAGTGAAGAACTCAAGGTGGCCTCTAGAAGCTTCAAGAGACAAGAAAGATTCTCCTCTAGAGCCTCCAGAAGGAATGCAGACTTGCTGTACCTTGACTAGTCCCATATGACCTATTTCGGGCTTATAACCGCCAGGACTGCCAGACAATGAGTTTACATTGTTCTAATTCACTTAATTTGTAGTCATTTTGTTACAACAGAAATAGGAAACAGTTACATCTTGTAATTGAGAAGCAATAGGGCTCAGAGCTCAAGTTCTGGAGTCAAAGAGATTTGAGTTCTTATCATAACTACATCACTTCCTATTCTTATGAACTTGGGTGTCTGTAAACCTCTCTAAGCCTCTATTTTCTCACCAGTAAAATGGGACTGCCCAATAAAGTCTCTGTCTGGAAAGAGAAAATAGAGAGGCAGTGAGGTCTGCTCTTCTTCATAACAAGCCTGATACCTGACATTTTAAACCATGTCTATTTATAACTTTGTTTAAAAGGTTAAATGATTTCTGGGGTGCCAGGGTGGCTCAGGCAGTTAAGCATCCAACTCTTGATCTCAAGGTCCTGGAATCGAGCTTTGTGTTGAGCTCTGAACCATGCTGAGTGTGATGCCTGTTCAGGATTCTCTCTACCTCTCTCTCTGTGGTCCTTCTCCACTTGTGTTCACAAACTCTGTCTTTCCCTCAAAAGAAAAAAAAAAGGTTAAATGAGCCCAAAATATTAAAATACTTAGGGAAATATAGAGGGGGGGACTTTCATTTCTATTTTCTTTCTTTTTAAGATTTTATCTATTTGAGAGAGAGAGAGAGACAAAGATAGCAAGAGAAAGCATGAGCAGAGAGAAGCAAGCTCTCCACTGAGCAGGGAGCCAGATGTGGGACTCGATATAGGACCCTGGGATCAGAGCCTGAGCTAAAGGCAGACACTTCACCCAACTGAACCACCCAGGCGTCCATCATTTCTATTTCCTAAGGTGAAAACTCTGATGCATTTAATTTTTAAACCTCTTTTTAAAAAAGTAAATACTGTGCTTGTGAGATTCATAGAAAGTTGCATATAAATGAAACGCCGGGACACCTGCACCCCGATGTTTCTAGCAGCAATGTCCACAATAGCCAAACTGTGGAAGGAGCCTTGGTGTCCACCGAAAGATGAATGGATAAAGAAGATGTGGTCTATGTATACAATGGAATATTACTCAGCCATTAGAAATGACAAATACTCACCATTTGCTTCGATGTGGATGGACCTGGAGGGTATTATGCTGAGTGAAGTAAGTCAATCAGAGAAGGACAAACAGTGTATGTTCTCATTCATTTGGGGAATATAAATAATAGTGAAAGGGAATGTAAAGGAAGGGAGAAGAAATGTGTGGGAAATATCAGGAAGGGAGACAGAACATAAAGACTCCTAACTCTGGGAAACGAACTCGGGGTGGTGGAAGGGGAGGAGGGCGGGAGGGGGTGGGGGGGGGAATGGGTGACGGGCACTGAGGGGGGCACTTGACGGGATGAGCACTGGGTGTTATTCTGTATGTTGGTAAATTGAACACCAATAAAAATTAATTTATCAAAACAATTTTAATGTCATTCTAATATACCCCGATATATTCTTAATATACTAAGAAACTGGTAAATGTCAATCACTCTACTGGACAGTAAGCTATACAAGCTAAGAAAATCACAAGTTCTGACAGCAGAAGAAAGCAAAAATTAAAAAAAAAAAACTTGTCAAGGATAGAAATAAGTGCAAATGGATCATTTGAGTTATAGAACATTTGGATAATAAATCAGATCCTTTTTTTTTAATCATTCCTAAAGTTAAACCCCATTATGACTTTTGAGTGCTTCATATTTTTTTTGTATATTTTTATTGGAGTTCAATTTGCCAACATACAGAATAACACCCAGTGCTCATCCCCTCAAGTGCCCCTTCAGTGCCCGTCACCCAGTCACCCCAACGGCCTGCCCACCTCCCCTTCCACTACCCCCTGTTCCTTCCCCAGAGTCAGGAGTCTCTCATTTTCTGTCACCCTCATTGATATTTCCCACTCATTTTCTCTCCTTTCCCTTTTATTCCCTTTCACTATTTTTTATATTCCCCAAATGAATGACACCATATATATTTGTCCTTCTCCAACTGACTTACTTCCCTCAGCATAATACCCTCCAGTTCCATCCACGTTGAAGCAAATGGTGGGTATTTGTCGTTTCTGCAGCTGAGTAATATTCCATCATATATATAGACCACATCTTCTTTATCCATCATCTTTCGGTGGACACCGAGGCTCCTTCCACAGTTTGGCTATTGTGGACATGGCTGCTATAAACATTGGGGTGCAGGTGTCCCGGCGTTGCGCTGCATCTGTATCGTTGGGGTAAAACCCCAGCAGTGCAATTGCTGGGTCGTAGGGCAGGTCTATTTTTAACTCTTTGAGGAACCTCCACACAGTTTTCCAGAGTGGCTGCACCAGTTCACATTCCCACCAACAGTGCAAGAGGGTTCCCCTTTCTCTACATCCTCTCAAACATTTGTTGTTTCCTGCCTTTTTAATTTTCCCCATTCTCACTGGTGTGAGGTGGTAGCTCATTGTGGTTTTGATTTGTATTTCCCTGATGGCCAGTGATGCGGAGCATTTTCTCATGTGCTTGTTGGCCATGTGTATGTCTTCCTCTGTGAAATTGCTGCTCATGTCTCTTGCCCATTTCATGATTGGATTGTTTGTTTCTTTGGTGTTGAGTTTAATAAGTTCTTTATAGATCTTGGATACTAGTCCTTTATCTGATAGGTCATTTGCAAATATCTTCTCCCATTCTGTAGGTTGTCTTTTAGTTTTGTGGACTGTTTCTTTTGCTGTGCAGAAGCTTTTTATCTTGATGAAGTCCCAATAATTCATTTTTGCTTTTGTTTCCCTTGCCTTCATGGATGTATCTTGCAAGAAGTTGCTGTGGCCAAGTTCAAAAAAGATGTTGCCTGTGTTTTCCTCTAGGACTTTGATGGATTCTTGTCTCACAATTAGATCTTTCATACACTTTGAGTTTATCTTTGTGTATGGTGTAAGAGAATGGTCCAGTTTCATTCTTCTGAACATGGCTGTCCAATTTTCCCAGCACCATTTATTGAAGAGACTGTCCTTTTCCCAGTGGATAGTCTTTCCTGTTTTGTGGAATAGTAGTTGACCATAGAGTTGAGGGCCCATTTCTGGGTTCTCTATTCTGTTCCATTGATCTGTGTGTCTGTTTTTGTGCCAGTAACACACTGTCTTGATGATCACAGCTTTGTAGTACAACCTGAAATCTGGCATTGTGATGCCCCTGGCTCTGGTTTTCTTTTTCAATATTCCCCTGGCTATTCAGGGTCTTTTCTGATTCCACACAAACCTTAAAATAATTTGTTCCAACTCTCTGAAGAAAGTCTATGCTATTTTGATAGGGATTGCATTAAATGTGTAAATTTCCCTGGGTAACATTGACATTTTTACAATATTAATTCTGCCAATCCATGAGCATGGAATATTTGTCCATCTCTTTGTGTCTTCCTCAATTTCTTTCAGAAGTGTTCTGCAGTTTTTAGGGTATAGATCCTTTCCCTCTTTGGTTAGGTTTATTCCTAGGTATCTTATGCTTTTGGGTGCAATTGTAAATGCGATTGACTCCTTAATTTCTCTTTCTTCAGACTCATTGTTAGTGTATAGAAATGCCACTGATTCCTGGGCATTGATTTTGTATTCTGCCACACTGCCAAATTGCTGTATGAGTTCTAGCAATCTTGGGGTGGAGTCTTTTGAGTTTTCTATGTAGAGTATCATGTCATCTGCAAGGTGGGAGAGTTTGACTTTTTTTTTGCCAATTTGAATGTCTTTTATTTCTTTTTGTTGCCTGATTCCTGATGCCAGGACTTCCAGTACTATGTTGAATAGCAGTGGTGAGAGTGGACATCCCTGTCTTGTTCCTGATCTTTAGGGAAAGGCTCCCAGTGCTTCCCCATTGAGAATGATATTTGCTGTGAGCTTTTTGTAGATGCCTTTAAGATGCTGAGGAATGTTCCCTCTATCCCTACACTCTGAAGAGTGTTGATCAGGAATGGATGCTGTATTTTGTCAAATGTTTTCTCTGCATCTAATGAGAGGATCATATGGTTCTTGTTTTTTCTCTTGTTGATATGATCCATCACATTGATTGCTTTATGAGTGTTGAACCAGCCTTGCGTCCCATGGATAAATCCTACTTGGTCATGGTGCATAATCTTCTTAATGTACTGTTGGATCCTATTGGCTAGTATCTTGTTGAGATTGAGTGCTTTATTAATGGAAATTATATCCACTTGAATAACCTTAAATGTAGGCTTGACCCTCAAAAAACATGGAGGGTTTGTCTTAAAGAAAACTCAACCCAATGGAACACTTCAGGAATAGATGGTACAATACATGACAAGATGTACCCCGGATAATAGAGGACATAAATATTGTGTATCCAAGTACACATACCACATACTTAAGAAAAAAAGGCTTTAGGAATATAAAAGGGAATCAAATGTGTGCACTCATCACAAAACTAAATTGTATGAAAAAAAAAAACTAAATTGTATGAGCCATAGACCACAAGAAGTGCTTATGTACCTGAAATAGTACCAATTTGTATTGAAAACCTGAAAGGAAGTAAATATATGACCAAGTCCATGTTCAAAGCTGTATATAGGCATTAAATGGAAAGACTATAGCCCATCTGATAATCAGTAGAAAAGGTAGCTGTAAGAAAAGTATAATTCAAGTTAATGAAGTACATATCTAGAGTACTAAGTTACATAGTTCAGCATCCATTTAGGACAAAATGCTCAGAAAAGTAAGAATAGAAAGGAACTTCATCAACTTGATAAATAGAATCTACAAAAAATTTTACAGCTAACATACTCAGTGGTGAAAGACTAGATGCTTTCCCCCCTAAGACTGGGAACAAGGCAAGGATTTTTTTTTTTTTTTTTTTTTTTTTTTAGGCAAGGATTTCTACTCTCCACTCTCATTCAAAGGTACTGGGACTTCTAGCCAGTGCAATAGCAAGAAATGGAAATAAAAAGCATGCAGATTATAAAGGAAGAAAAAATATTGTTTTTCTTTTCAGACGACATGATTGGCTATGTACAAATTCCAATGAATATACATATAAACTACTAGAATTAAAAATTGAATTCAGCAAGTTGTATGATATAAGATAAACATAAAAAAATCAATTGTATCTCCATATACTAGCAAAGAACACACAAATACCAAAATTAAAAATATAATACCATTTTAAATCACTTAAGCCTTTCTGGAGATGGTGGTGTCCCCATAAGAGCATGCTTCTTGCAGAAGATCTCCAAAAGAAAAGAGGAAACACAAAAGAAGCACTTGGCAAAGAGCCCCAATTCTTACTTTATGGGTGTGAAGTGCCCAGGATACTATAAAATTACTACAGTCTTTAGCCACGCACAAACAGTAGTTTTGTCTGTTGAATGTTCCACAGTCCTCTGCCAGCCTACCAGAGAGAAAGTAAATGTATAGAAGATAATCCTTCAGATAAATGAAGCACTAACCCACCCTGAATCAAGGTGAGTGGGAAACCATTCCAATAAACACATTATAGATTTGAAAATCACTCAGAAATGAAATGTGTAGGTATAATTCTAACAAACATACAAAATTTATATGCTGAAGACTACATAATACTGATAAATCAAAGAATATCTAAATAAACAGAGAGACATTAGATATGGACAAGATTATGCTAAAGTTTATATACAAAGGCAAGAGAATTAGAGCAGATAAAAACAATTTTTGAAAAAAAGAATGATAATGGGAAGAATCTCTCTGCCTAATTTCAAGACTGATTATATAGTTAGAGTAATCAGGACTGTGTGATATTGGCAGAGGCACTCACACCTAGATTTATGGAACAGAATAAAGAGCCCAGAAACAGACCCATACAATATGCTCAACAGATTTTTAAAATTAAAAAAAAAAATGGATCACAGACTAATGTGTAAAGTGTAAAGCCATAACACTTTTAGGGAAAAAACTTCAAGATCTAGGACTAAGCAAAAAGTTCTCAGACTAGACACCAGAACCATGATTCATACATGAAAAAAATACAAATTGGATTTCATCAAAATTAAAACTTTGTTCTCTGCAAAAGACCCTCTTAAGAGAATGAAAAGACAAGATACAAACTGGGAAAAAATATTTGCAAATCACATAACTGACTAAGGACTAGTCCTAGATATGTATGAAGAATTCTCAAATTCAACAATAAAGGGATGCCTGTATAGCTAAGTGGTTGAACGTCTGCCTTGGCTTTGGTCTTGATCCCCGGGCAGTGGAGTTTCACATAGGGCTCCCCACAGGGAGCCTGCTTCTCCCTCTGCCTATGTCTCTGCCTCTCTCTCTGTCTCTCATGAATAAATAAAATCTTTTTTAAAAAATAAAAATAAATAAAATTGAAGGAGATTAATTTCATATATAAAAAAAGCAACAGAAAACGACTGAAGCTATATCTTTTACAAAGTGAGTATAAATATGAAGAGAATATGGAATGGAATAAGATCCTTGCAGACAGAGCACACCAGAAAAATCATGCCACCAAAAACACTAAACTATAACCTATTTCAAAACAACCTAAATGTCATTAGGAAAGTGTTAGAAGATGTGAAATAGCAACATAGATCAGAATTAGAAGATCTCAATACAGACAATAATATTGTATTATAAGATGTACTATAATGATGTACTAAGTATTGCTTCAGTGACAATCATACCACAATATATAGGTATATCAAAATAACACACTGTACATTTGAAGTTTACGAATGTAGCATATCAAATTTATCAAATAAGAAAATAATATTTTTTAATTTCAGAAATATGATGACAGTACTCAGGAGATAATTAGAAATAAAATCCACTTCAGAAATGAAGAAAAAAAACAGAAGAACAAATAGACATAATGGAGAAGGCCTCAACAGAAAGAAGGCAAAAAGAAAAAAAAATTTAAAGAAAAAATAAATGAGAGGTAAAGAGGATCCAAAAGAAAATGACAAATATTGAAGATATGCAAAAAAAAATCTAATATGCAAATGTAGGAGTTTCTAAAAAAGGAAAACCAAAGAAAATATTTAAAAAATCACTCAATAAAACATCCCTAAAATAAAAAAATATTTGAACAATATATAGAAAGAGAATATGGTGGGATGCCTGGATGACTCTTGATTTAAGCTCAGGATTGTGGTATACAGCCCTGAGTCTCTTTTTCTTTCTTTCTTCATTAAAGATTTTATGTATGTATGTATGTGTGTATGTATGTATGAATTTGGAGTGTGAATAGGGGGAGGGGCATAGGGCAAGGGAGAGAGAGAATCTCAAGCAGACTCCCTGCTGTGCACAGAGCCCAACACAGGGCTTAATCTCACGACCCTGAGATCATGACCTGAGCTGAAATCAAGATTCTGACACTTAACCAACTAAGCCACCCCAGGTGCCCCTGAAAAATCTTTTTAATGTCTCATTTAGTAATGACTCACTTGGTCATAAATTCTTCTACACTCGGTCTGCACCAATATGTCGTTTGGTTAAAACACATAAAGAAAATGTGGCCTCACTCAGATGGAAAGAAGGGAAAAATTTTAATAGCCTTTCAGCTATTGTGTATATTCTTTGATAAGATGGTAAAACTCAACAAATGGTAGATTTTTACAAATTAGTTGCAGTGTGGAATCTGAAATTTTATCAATGGTCTTTTCATGTTCTGTTATGTTAAAATTCATTGATCTACCTTGCACTTTGAATGGACCCTTTATGCTTGATAATTTAGCAGTATCATGAATTGATCATTTGGAAAGGGGTTCACAGGATTATGCAGATCTCCAAAACGTTGACACAGTTCACTAAATATGAAAAAAGCGTATTTGATAATATCACCATCAATCTCAACCAAAAAAATATTTATTATTAGGAAGCTGGGGCAAACACAAGTTTTCAAAAATTTTAATTTTCTCTGGAAAATATGACTTTCACTGTCAATATCATTTTCTTTGAAGTGACCGGCTTCTTTTGCTTATTTTTGAGAAAATGTCTACCAAAAATACTAAATAACCACAGTGTGCCTGTAAGTCACTCTTTGAAAAATTGCAGTCCATTAGAAAAAGAAGAGGTGACTAGTTTTATCCAGACCTCAAGCAATTACACAGTAATTTTCCACAATATAAATGTGTTTCCATCACTTTGGAGAAAAAATACTAATTTTGCCACACTGTGTATTAAAAAGATGCCTACTTGAGATTCAATATTTAGTAAAACTAATGATTTTTATTGCTTCACCAAAGCTCTCTTTAGGTAAAACTGACATTCTTGAAGATTTTTCACTGCAAGTACATGGCAGCCAAAAATACCATGACTACTTGCAGAATTTAGTGTCACTGCCTGGATTCGTGCTACAGCACCAGGAGTTTTACCCACTGTAGATTTTGCATCACCAGTACAAATACAGTGAAAAGGGCAAGTAAGAGCTTATTACTATTACAAAAATAGTTTTGACCTTGCAGATCCCCCAAAAGGGTCTCAGCGACCTCCAAGGAGTCCACAGACCACAACTTGAAAACCACTGCACTGGAGAGACACTGACATAATGGAATAGTAGTTAGCATTAAACACGTTATTACTCACAGAACTAAGACTAAAAAGAGAGCAAGTATCCTCTGTAATGGTATCTGATCCATTAATGTAGATATAGGACAACTATAAAAAGGGGAATGATGAGGAGAACAAAGAAATATTAATTATTTTCAGTCATCATTTTGGTGGTTACAGTATGAGTATCACTATCCTCAGACTGCCATGTGCGTTCATTTGGTAAAAGCAAATGAGTACGGGTGGATATTCTAATTGTATGTATTCCCGTGTCTTTGAAAACCAGAATTGTTGATGTGGAAGAAAGGAAGGAGACACAAATGTAATACAGAAGAGATTAATTTTTTATTTATACATATATAAACTTTATACTTCTATAAATATGAATATTGCACATAAACATTTATATTTCACCAGAAAGACTTGATATAGTGATGTCTTTATGGTTTTAGTGACATTTCCTATTAAAATAAGCCAGGGCTTTCTAAAACAATGGCTGATTGCAGTTCTGGGCAGGAAACATACAGAATAAACCTGGAACATCTTGTCATATAACAGAAAACAAAGAAACTACCAAAGATTTGTGTCAAAAGGACTTGGGAGCCACTTGAAGAAGTTTCCGTGCACCTAAGATGATACTATTAAACTCATTGCTAAAAACTACCATGAGCTAAAAGTCATCAAATACATTCAAATCTTTGAATTTATAACGATACAAAAAAATAAAAATAAAAAGTAAAACCTAGCTGCTCGCCTTAGGATAACAGTAGGAACCAAATTCATGAACTTGAAAATGAATAAAGGGAAAAAGTTAAACACTGATCTTTTCTTTCCACTGTATCACTGGGCAACCCACCAGTAAATGAAGGGAAGTGTCTCCTTACAGAAGCAATAAAGCATACAAATGAAGAAGGAATGACAGAATGAGGATATCCTCATTCTGAAGACCCCAGTGAAGGAAAGGGTCTAGGCAAGGAGCACTAACAGTGATGGTAGCATAAAAAAAGACACAACTGGACAGTGTGTACCTCATGATGAAAAAACACACTGCCACCTGCAGACTTGCCAAAGAGATTAAATCTAATTCTATCCAGCCTCTGCATCCAGTTGCCAACTTGCAGAAAATGCAGAGAATGGAAGGACATGCTAAACTGCACCAGGTGCGTGCAATTGGTAAAATCCAGACTGTGGGAAACTCTGCAGGTCAAATGCTCCAGGCTTTTCAAAATATTAATCATCCCGGGTGGAAAGGGATGCAGGAGAAACCTGTAAAGTATGAAACATAAAAGACAACTAAGCTATGTTATCATGAATTCATACCTGAGTGAATAGGGAATAAAAAAATACAAGTGATTAGTCTGACAGTCAGAATAGGATTGCTTTTGAGAGGAGGGAGAGGGGTTTGATGGGTCTGAGGCACATGCAGACTCTTTGCAGGGCTGGTAAGTTCTATTTCTTGATCTGAGTGGTGATTTCAGGGTTTTTCCCTTCAATAATTCATTAAATTCTACATTTTGTGTGGTTATTTTCATTTCGGTTTTATTAACAATAAAAAAAGTCATTAAAAAAACAGTCAATAGGAAACAGTGCCTCTGAGCATTTGTCTTCTGGAGAGAATGGAAAGAAGATAACTCACAGGCTTAGGGCTGGACCACAGGAACTATGCAGTTTGGGGCTCTCAGGAGCCAGCTCTGGGGGGAATTTCTGCATGCTGTCCTTGGAAACAGAGATTAATTACACAAGTACGAGGAAGAAGGACAGAAGAGTGAGAGAAGCATAATCTCAGAACACAGAACTCCAGAATCTGGTCAGGACTCTCCAAGGCCTCGTGCAAGCTGCTCCAGAACCTTGACCTCATGAGTGCCCCTTATGTAGTCCAGGGCTCAAGCCCCTCAGTACTACTTCAGGCTCCGGGGCAGGAAGCTTTGGTTGGGAACCTAGCATGGCTATGGTGAAGGAACTGCTCTTGAGATCTGCAGGGACAGTGATCAGAGTCTCAGGAGGGCCCGCACTCTCCCATTCCAGAGACTCAGCACCCAGTGACACCCAGCCACAGCCACCCTCACATCCTACCCCCAAGACATCTCTCTCTGGCTAAAGCATTGGGAGAACAATCAGCCATCCAAAGAGAAGGAAAAAGACATTACCTCATCACCAGAAAACTGAGTCTCCACATATCCTAGAATGAGAGGAAAGAAACAGAATGCCCTTGTTAGAACCAAATGTTGTGATTATCCTGAAGGGTGGGGGATGACCTGAAATATCAGAATGCCATTTCTGCAGACCCCCTGAAATATTTCTGGCTTCAGAAAAGACTATCCTGGTGATCCCTGAGAAGTACAATCAGCTTTCCCTGTCTCATATCTTTGAAGTTAGGGGAAGTGGGAGTGGGAGAAGCTACAGGGCAAGGGGCAGGATACTCCTGAGAGGCTCAGGTACCTTTCTGAGCCCTGAGGCAGATGACAGTCCCCACCAGAAGGAAGATCAACCCAAGCAGGAAGGCTGCAATTCCACTGAGCATCTTTCTCCAAGAATATGTGGACTGAGCTCCTGTGGGAAACAGGTCTTAAAATTAGTAAAAAGCTCCCAATATTTGATGTGCCTTCCTGGAATCCCAGAGCCTGTACTGGACACAAAATCAAATGCTATCTAGAGAAGAAATACATTTAGAAATGGTTCTTTGGAGCCAAGGTTTGCCCCCATGGAGTTTCTGTTACTGAATCTTGCAGCCCACAAGAATGGCCCCTAACATACTAAGACAAAGTATTAGAGGATACTATTTCTCACAGCTGGAAATAAGTGATGAAGTGGTTAGATCTCCTTCTTTCTTAGAAGATACAAGGATAGCTATCCACCATGTCTTCTCCTCCCCTAACCCAAAGACCCCAATTTCCATGACTCCCTCAAATCAGGGGAAAGAAGCAAAAGTGTTGGGACCAAGATGAATGCAGAGGTCACACAAGGCCCTGTGCTAAGTCATCATCACTCTGAGTCGAACCCAGAGAGTACAAGGATCTGATTCTCACTCCACTCCACAGAAACAGGGCTCAGCAAGCTGGGATGATTAACAAGGCAGGTGTAGACATCTCCAAGTTCAGGAGTCATTTCCAGCATCACCATTGTCTGAAAGGTCCAGTCTCCATTCCTGATAAGGCCAGTGGACATGACCCCAACTCTCTCCTCCTGCCCATTCCGGAACCACTTGATCTTGATGTCTCCTGGATAGAAACCTGTCACAGAGCAGAGCAGCAGATTGTGGTGCTGCAGGGATGGGGTCCTCTCTGGATACACTGTCACCTCTGGTTGTACTGGGAAAGGAGAAAAAAATGAGACATTGTGAAGGAAAACCACCATGCCAGGACAGGAGTTCTTTGAGACTACCTCTGCCCCTAATCTCCTTCTCACACCACCCAAGTAGAAACTGGAAAAGGTAAGGAAACATCTGCCCCCAAGAGTCAGTAACTGGGTATGTCAGGACCTCAAAGAGGAGTTAGGCCTTATCAGATACTCCCACAATTACCCCTTCTATTTGAGACCCCACTGGTCCTTAACATTCTTGAGAACTTTGGGGGTCTGGGACCAAGACCAAAGTGACCTGACCTGTGAGGATAATGAGTGAATCACAACTGGGGACAGAACATATACCCAGAATCCCCTGCTCATAAGTCATTTATTCTGAAGCTGAAAATTGCCTATCACAGGAAGTAAAGCCCATGATCAGGTTCATGTGTGGGAGATTCCTGAACCCCACCAGACTTCACCTTCCACCTCACCTTTTCTCCCCACAGTGAAGGGTGCACCGAGCTTGTAGTTATGCCTGCAGAGTAAATCCACAGAAGCTCTACTCCTCTCCAATATACCCGGCTGACTGTTCCAGAGCTCAGCATCAGGCTTCCCCAGCTCTGTCAATGCCACAAACATTCCCACGTGGCTGTCAAAACGTGCATACTCCTCCAGGTTAAAAATGAATCTCACCACAAACTGCACCTTCTCTGTTCCATTGATGAAGTAACAGTCAGCCTTTGCCTGAATCACAAAATCTTCTGGAAAACAACAGCAAAAAAGACTATAAACCAACCTCCACCTTTAGGAAACCCATACATAGTAAATTATGCCAGATCACATGGATTTGAGAGGAGGCCTTTTGACCTCAGTAAATAGATCAAAGTATCCTCTTCTCTCCTGAGCCCCACTCCAGTTCCATTTAGCAAAGGGACACTCACTGTGGAAAGAAGCCTGACATCCATCCTACCAGGCCAGCCAAACAGAAGACATGTAACCCAAAAAAGGCAAGCCAAAGAGGAAGTTCCAAGAGACATAAATATTCATTCCACAAAGATTTCTTGACCATTCATGTTTTGCTGACACCGTGCTGGTTTCTCCAAGCCAAGTTTTCAGAAACCCAAAGTTTTTACTTCCCTTTGTTATCAAGTCAGAACCATCCATCCCAAAATGAAATAATTCAGTGGTACGCTTGTCCTTAGCAAGTTCATTCTATACATTCCATCTGGAGTGATGGGGGGGGGGTGTTGAAAAGAAATACAGACTAGGTACACATTTGATGTGAAATTAACTCCCATCCTACTTTTCACTCACTATGGGTTTTCTCCAAGAATTCCTTTATTTTTGGACCTTTCCCCTTGCACTTTTACTTAAAGAGCTCACCCCTCTGTTGGCTAAGGCAATGATTTCATTAGTTTTGTTGGTGTGAAGTAAAATAATACTAACCCATGGCTCAAAGATTAATATTATCATCAGCATCATTGGCACTATACCTACCATTCCAGTAGCTACAACAACATGGTGACAGGGAATACCTGGTTAGCTTAAACCTTCTTTGGGGGTTTTTACATGAAACATAGCCATTACATTGTCCATTATGATTTTCTACTTTCGGAGCACCTTACTAATGTTGATAGGGATTAGTTTGAGCTATATATTTCTTCATAGTGTCTACTCTGCTTATGTTCTTCAATGTAATTTAACACTCAAAAATTATGTAATCTGTCCTCATTGGCAAGAAAAAGTATAATTCTTATTCACTGAGTACATAGTCTGAGTGTTTGGGCCCCTCCCCCAAATTCATGTGTTGAAATCCTAACCCCTAAAAGTGATATTATCAGCAGGAGGTGCTTTTAAGAAGTGCTTGGGTCAGGGGGTTGGAGCCCTCTCTCATGAATGGGATTAGCTCTTATAAAGGAGGCTCCATAGAGACCCCAAGCCCCTCCTACCACATGAGGACACAGGAAGAAGGTACCACCTTCTCCAGGAAGACAGTCTTCACCAGAACACAGCCATGCTGATGCCTTCATCTTGGACTTCCTAGCCTCCAGAACTGTGAGAGATAAATTTCTGTTTTTTTTTTTTTTAAGATTTAATTTATTTATTCATGAGAGACACAGAGAAAGAGAGGCAGAGACATAGGCAGAGGGGAGAAGCAGGCTCCATGCAGGGACCCTGATGTGGGACTCCATCCTGGGACTCTGGGACTCCAGGATCACTCTGAGCTGAAGGCAGACCCTCAACCGCTGAGCCACCCAGGTGTGCCAACACCCAGGGCTATTTATTTATTTATGATAGTCATCACACACACACACACACACAGAGAGAGAGAGAGAGAGAGGCAGAGACACAGGCTCCATGCACCGGGAGCCCGACGTTGCACCGGGAGCCCGACGTTGCACCGGGAGCCCGAAGTGGGATTCGATCCTGGGTCTCCAGGATCGCGCCCTGGGCCAAAGGCAGGCGCCAACCCGCTGCGCCACCCAGGGATCCCAAATTTCTGTTGTTTATAAGCCATCCAGTCTGTGGTATTTTGCTACAGCAGCCAGAATGGACAGAGACACAATGATATCTGTCATAGATTTGAAGATCTGAAAAATTCTAAGTGACAAATTGGTAAATTGTCCTGGGTTAAGTTTCCATTGATCTTAGTTCTAGTTTTATATCTAGCAGTTTTACACAGAGCCACTTACCCTCCCTGACCTGCTTTCCCTTGCAAACAACACTGAAGCTGAGCTCGAAAGCATAGTATTAAGTGACAAAAGAAGCAGAATTTGGTTCAATGCACAATGATATTTATTAAAATTTTAAAATACACATGAAAAACAATTCTGAATATCCTTACAGGCCAGCCCCATAGTTAAAGTTACATCAGACACATTAGAATGGAATTGTAAGGAAAGGAGGGAGTGGAAATATAGACCAGGAAAGAGGAGAGAGTCCTTTCTTGGACCGACAAATGATTGCAAAGTGCTGTGAACCCACTGGGTAAGACTGACGCAATTCTCTGTATACACTCGAGAACAACAATACTAAAAGGAAATTCAAATGGGTTGATAATGTAGGTTGGTCAGAAAAGATCCCCCTGAAGAAGTGGTATGAGGATAATTGTTAACAACCCCGAGTTGTAAATTTGCTTTCATTTCTAAACTCAGAGGCCTCCTCCAGGAACTAATGAGCTGAGCGTTAAGAACTACTACAGCATCCTTCCTGGATCAGCACTTAGCAGCTAAAGTCAGCTGTAACCTCCAATGTTCTTCCTTCTAACAGTTTAAATCAGAAAAAGAAAATTATCTGGGGATCAGATTTGTGTCTGTGTTAAGACCTGTTCTTCTTTTTTTTTTTCTAAAGATTTTATTTATTTATTCATAGAGACAGAGAGAGGCAGAGACACAGGCAGAGGGAGATGCAGGCATCATACAGAGAGCCTGACGTGGGACTCGATCCAGAGTCTCCAGGATCACGCCCTGGGCTGCAGGCGGCGCTAAACCGCCGCGCCACCGGGGCTGCCCAAGACCTGTTCTTTAACGGACATTGTAAGCTCAGAGAGGTTTCTATTCTAGGAGAATAACCATTGTCTCCTACCCACCCTGCCCTCCCAGGTTTGTTCCTCTTTTGTGTTTAATGAGACCTTGACATTCAAACAGCCTCTGTTTTTAATGCATTATATCCTGTTTTCTACTGATAAGTATGTTTTCAGGGTGTAATACTGCCTCATATTCGTGCAGCCCATCTCCTTGGCTAGAAAAATAACAGCAATAAATACACATATCCAGGAACCTAAGGAAGGCATAATGCATTGAACTTCTCTTATTATTCAAAGCTGGGGTTAATAAATGCCAAAAGAAGAAATCTTTGTATCCAATTTCTTTTGTCCACATGTATCTCAGTTGGATAGACATAAAAAGAGTTGCAATCATCAGAGCAACTCCTGTCTGGAAAAATTATGACTATTCTCAGACTGCCCCTAGTTTATACAGTTCTTGAGACTGACACTGATATTATAAGGACCCTAAGCAAGACAAAATGTTTCCCTTCTTCCTGCTACCCTACTCCTTGAAGCTGAGGCTCTGCTGCAGGAGGTTCCCTTTTTCCAGCAGTCCATTGTGTGTGGTAAAGAGGGAAGGCATATCTGAATTTCAAAAGGAATAACACTTTGAAACCAGAAGCCAGTTCCAGTCTGGGCTGCAGCCTGGACGTACAGGGAAAAGCATCCATCCCCCATGCCAATTCTTGCATACATACCTGGGGAAAAAATTGCTCTGCTCTTACCTGGAGAGTCTCTGCCTTGAGTCATGGAAGAATCCAATCCAATTACATTCACTAACAGAGCCAGCATCCATGGAACCCACTCAGAACCCATTCTGGAAGGAAAAACAAAAAATTAAACAGTAAAGTCATCAACTTCTTCAAAATGGGGCTTACCCCCTCAAAACTCAGTCAAAAAATATTTACTAAGAGTATGAATACCTTTCTGGCTTCCTCAGGATTGGAAACTCTTCACACTGATAACCAATCATGATAGAAGAGTTTTGCATCATTAGGTGCTGGGTAGACTACTCTCATAAAGTCATGTATACCACTCAAGAGTTGTTTACCTGCAGAATTACTGACGGTAGTTTAATGTGTGTGGAAAATGGGCTGTGAGACAAAAATGTTTTAAATAGTGTACATAGTATGTGGTCCTAGAAGAACTATGTAGATTGTTTACTATGCATTCTATTTTTTAACCAACATGCCTCTTCTATGGTTGACATTGCCAACAGAGTGTGCAAATAAAGAAGAAGGTAGACATGATTCTGAAGCATTTGCCTCAAGAGGATTTAATGAAGGGATTATCAGAGAAGATATAGAAGAGATTGAGAACTACCTGGAGAGTATGATTTCCTATAAACCAAGAGAGGGCCACAAAAAAGAAAATAAAGAGAAGATTCTCAACAGAATAAAATGCTGCAAAAATGTTCAAGAAAGGGGCTCCTGGGTGGCTCAGTCAGTTAAGCATCTGACTTTGGCTCAGGTCATGATCGCAAGGTTCTGGGATCGAGCCCTGAGTTGGGCTTCTCACTCAGCATGGAGTCTGCTTAGATTCCCTTTCTCCCTCTACCCTTCTCACTTGTGCAGTCTCTCTCTCTCTCTCTCTCTCAAGTAAATAAATAAAATCATTTTTTAAAAGAGTTCATTTACTTATTCATGAGAGACACGGAGAGAGGCAGAGATACGCAGAGGGAGAAGTAGGCTCCCTGAAGGAAGCCTGATGAGGGACTCCATACTAGGACCCCGGGATCATGACCTGAGCCAAAGGCAGATGCTCAAGCACTGAGCCATCCAAGTACCCCAAATAAAGTCTCTTTAAAAATGTTCAAGAGGATAAAATATAAGAAGCATTATTGTGTTTTATAATTAGTGGAGCACCAACAACCTTCAGTAGGACATTGAGTATTTGAAATGAGGGCAGCAGATATAAACAGCCCTTCAAGAATGTGAAGTGAAGCAGAACCTGGGTGACTCAGTGGTTGAGCATCTGCCCTTGGCTCAGGTTGTGATCCTAGGGTCCTGGGATCCAGTCCTACATCCGGCTCCCCTAGAGGAGCCTGTTTCTCCTCTTTCTCCTTCTGCCTGTGTCTCTGCCTCTCTCTGTGTGTCTCTCATGAATAAATAAATAAATAAATAAAATCTTTTTAAAAAAGAATATAAAATGAAAACAAGGGAAAAGATGGTATCTGCCTTGAATGAAAAGCCACACAAAAGGAAAGTTATCTTTAAGAAAAACCTTAACAGCTTAATGGGGGATGGGTATTAAGGAGGGCACTTGTGATGAGCACTGAGTGGTATATGTAAGTAATTAATCACTAAATTCTGCTCCTGAAACCAATATTATACTATATGTTAACCAGCTAGAATTATTTTTTTTAAAGATTTATTTATTTATTCATGAGAGACACAGAGAGACAGGCAAAGACACAGGCAGAGGGAGAAGCAGGCTCCATGTAGGGATCCCAAGGCGGACTCGATCACAGTATTCCAGGATCACTACCTGAGCCGAAGGCAGATGTTCAACCATTGAGCCACTCAGGCACCCCACTAACTAGAATTTAAATAAAACCTTGAAATAGAAAAAAAAAAAAGGAAGGACCTTAACTAGTTTCTCAGTGAAGTCAAGTAGAAGGCATCTGTACATGGGAGAAATTGAAGATAAAAAAGAGAAGAAAAGAGAAATTACCTCCAGAATTCCTAATGGAATCCAAAGAGATTGTCAGACCTGGTTATAAAAAGGAGCACTTGTTCAGCGACTAGAATGAAGACAGGGGGATTGGAAGCAAGAAAGAGGGGAGTGAGGAAGTTCTAGTTGTATAACTTCAATGGACTCCAGTTAGGACAAGGCAAAACCTTCCGCTAGAAAGGAGTTGGAAGAAAATCTTTTTAACCAAAGTAGTCTATAAGTACATTTTTATTTATTTAGCACACAGTCATCTATGACCAATATTATGGGTTATGCAGTAATGACACAGACATGTTCCTTGTTCTCAAGAAATATATAGCCTAAGCAAAGTGACAAGGAAACAATCCACTGTGATGTCAGAAGGAATGAGATGAATTTGGCAATGTCTGGGCACATAAGAAGAGTACATTTTAGCTTAATATAGAGTTCATGATAAAGTTGATAGTTGATACAAGTGACATAACAAGCAGAGATTTTTAGAATTTGGAATACCCAGTACATGTGGACAAATAGAAAGCAGATAAACAGTTAAACAAAAAGTTTATCTGGATTCTCTTTCAAATTCCTAATTGTCTGCAATAAGTAAATACATGCATACTACTTCATTGAATAAGAAAAGATAGGGATGCCTGGGTGGCTCAGCGGTTGAGGGCCTGCCTTCAGCTCAGGGTGTGATCCTGGAGTCCGGGGATAGATCAAATCCCACATCAGGCTTCCTGCATGGAGCTTGCTTCTCCCTCTGCCTATGTCTCTGCCTCTGTCTCTCTCTGTCACTCTGTGTGTGTGTGTGTGTGTGTGTGTCTCTCTCTGTGTCTCTTATGAATAAATAAATAAAATATTTTTTAAATGGGAAAATATATGTTTTTTTTTTCATTTCCTTAAGAGAACACACATGCTTTGATGGCCATGTAAGGTAGGATTATGATGGTAGTTGACCAGAACACCCAAGAATACTTGAGTTATGCTTTGTCAAATATGCTTGGATGCCCTCAGGAAATCTCTACCCATAAGTAGTAATACTAACTTGTAAATTAAAGACTGACTCTATTGTTGATTGGTCAACTCTCTAATACCCCAATAGAAGGTTTTATGGTAAACTTCTCTGAAGCATGAGGCCCAAGTAAGTTCTCATGTTCCCTCTTAAATCCCACTTGTACCATTAGCCAGCTATAAATCCTGAAGGACTAAGAACTCCTCAACATAAGAGTAATAGTTTGGGTCACAAAGGAGCTCTGTTCAAGATGGCAAAAATAGGATTCAGAAAAAAAGTGAAATGTAACTACATACATTTAAGTTCTGTGACCCTTGCACTTTGAGTAAATATGCCCTGTCCTGGAATCTGACCAATCAAAATAATAATTCCTCCTCCTGGAAAAAGATGAGGAGGTGTGGAAGACATCACTAGTGTTCACCAATATCTTCTACTTCCTGGGCACATGGAAAATTATATTTCCTAGTTTCCCAGAACTATGTGATTAGTTCTAGACAATAGTGAATAAAAAGGTTCTTAGACAAAGATTTTAGCTACCCTTGCATGACTCTTCTCTTTTTCCCTTGCCAAGTCAACCAAGACTACCTTGTATTGAAATAGTAGAATCGGAATATAAAAGCAATGAGCTAATTAGCAGAGTTATCATAAAGAGGAGAAGCCCTAGAGAATCACCCAAACCCACAATGGATGTTATATGAATGAGAGAGAAGTTTTGCTTGTTTAAGGCTCTAAGGGCTGTTACCACAGCTTGGCCTGACTTATCCTAACTAATATAGGACGAGAATAAGATTGTTGACCTGCCCCTCCACATCCCTCAGGTATACTTGAATATTCATGAGTTAGAAGCCTGAGCACAGGCAAAACTGGGAGACTCTGTCCACAGAGTATAGGACCCATGACTGTGGGTACATCTTCTAGAGGTGAATGGTTGTGTTGCTCCCATTTGTGAGGGCACATGTAGAGCTGATTGAAAAGGTGACAATCAGAGGAAGCTCAAGCCACAGAGCTTTAACTTCCTCTCTTCTTCTTACCCACACCGACCTTAGTCTTTCCCATGTTATTTTATCTCATCTGGAAGTGGAGAAAAATATTTTACTTGAAGCTAAGTGAATGAGACTCCGACATGGAGATTATCAGAAGCAGCAAAGGCATAAGACGGCATGCTGCCACTGAGGCAAGATTGCTCCTCCCAGGGCATGAGAAAAGAGATGGTAGTGTCCATATAGGGTTGCCAACCTAATTTTCTAAGCTTTTGAAAGAGGGACATCTGGGCTTGTATTTTGGAATACTTTTTAAAGCTCTGTTAAGGTATAATTTGTGTAATTGACATGCAACAAAGTGCACTTATCTATTGTTAACAATTTGATAAGTTTTGACATGTATAAAGTCATGAAACTACATTGTGAAAATCAATTTATCTGTCACCCACATTTACTTTGTGCTCATAAAATCTCTGCCTTCTCCAGCCTTCCAGGCAATCATCAATTTTCTTTCCTTTACATTAGGTTAGTTTGTATTTTCTATAAGGCATTATTAAGTATATGGTTGTTGTTTTTTTTCTGTACTTGTTTTGCTTCATTCTGCATGCTTATTGAGATTCAACAATGAGCTTATTATCTTATCTTCAGGCAATACTGTAGTTGGTCTTCAGCCCTTTCTCTCAAGGATGAGAGAGAGATCTTGAGGAGAGAAGAAAGAGTGAGGCCTAGAAAACACAGATAAAAGGTGTGCTTGTCTGTGGATTTAGAGGAAGAGAAAGAGTTGATAGATGGCAAGAGATGCTGAGGGGACACTGGAGGATGTGAACGCTGAACCAAAAAGTTAGGAAGGTTGTTCTTTTTCTACTTCTGGTGTGAACGTGTCTAAGGCTCATAAACTCTAAAATCTGACTTACCTACATCATGATCATAATAGCTAATATTTATTGATCATACATTGTGAGTCAGGTTTTTTTAATTTTAGAAGATATTTATTTATTTATTTATTTATTTATTTATTTATTTATTTGAGAGAGAGAGTACAAACAAAGGGAGAAGCAGAGGGAGAAGCAGACCTCCACTAAGCAGGGAGCCCAACACAGGGCTCTATCCCAGGACCCCAGGACCATGGCCAGAGCTAAAGGCAGACACCTAGCCAACTGGGCCACTCAGGCACCCCATGAGTCAGTTTTCTAAGCCCTGTGAATGTCTGTGTCTGTGCATGGTGATGGCGAGGTGGGTAGAGAGAAAGAGAAAAAAGGGAAGAATAGAGAGAGAATCATAATAATAACCCTTCACAGAGATAGTGAAGGCTCCCTGCATGGAGCCTGCTTCTCTCTCTGCCTGTATCTCTGCCTCTCTCTCTCTCTCTGTGTGTGTGTGTGTCTCTATGAGTATGAGTATACACACACACACACACATTCTTCCAGAGTGCGCATGGAACATTCTGCAGAATAGATCATATATTGGGTCATGAATCAGGTCTCAACTGATACCAAAAGATTATTCCCTGCATATTTTCAGACCACAATGCTTTGAAACTGGAACTCAATCACAAAAGGAAATTTGAAAGGAACACAAACACTTGGAGGTTAAAGAGCATTCTACTAAAGAATGAATGGGTCAACCAGGAAATTAAAGAAGAGTTTTAAAAATTAATGGAAATGGATGAAAATGAAATCACAACTGTTCAAAGCCTTGAGATACAGCAAAGGCAGTCCTAAGAGGAAAGTATATTGCAATACAAGCCTTTCTCAAAAATTAGAAAAATCTCAAATACTCAAGCTAACCATACATTTAATCTAAAGGAGCTGGAGAAGGAATAGCAAATAAAACTTAAACCCAGCAGAAGAGAAATAATAAAAAATAGAGCAGAAATCAATGAAGTAGAAACCAGAAGAACAGTAGAACAGATCAACGAAACTAGAAGCTGGTTCTTGGAAAGAATTAATAAAATCAATAAATCCCTAGCCAGACTTATTACAAAGAAAAGAGGAAGGACCTAAATTAAAATCATGAATGAAAGAGGAGAGATTGCGACCAAGACCAAGGAAATACGAACAATTTTAAGAACATATTATGAGCAAATAAATGCCAACAAATTAGGCACTCTGAAAGAAATGGATGCATTCCTGGAAACCACCAAAATTGAAACAGGAAGAAATAGAAAATCTGAAGAGACATATAACCAGCAAGGAAATTGAAGGAGCAATGAGAAACCTCCCAAAAAGCAAGAGTCCAGGGCCAGGTGGCTTCCCCAGGGAATTCTAACAAACATTTAAAGAAATAATACGTATTCTTCAGAAGCTATTTCCAAAAATAGAAATGGAAGGAAAACTTCCAAACTCATTCTATGAGGCCAGCGTTACCTTGGTCCCAAAACCAGACAAAGATCCTATGTTCCTGATGACATGGTTGCCAAAACACTCAACAAGATACTAGCCAATAGGATCCAATAGTACATTAAAATGATTATTCACCAAGAGCAAGTGAAATTTATTCCTGGGCTTCAAGGGTGGTTCAACATTCACAAATCAATGTATGATACACCACATTAATAAAAGGACAAGAATCATATGATCCTCTCAGCTGATGATGAAAAAGCATTTGACAAAGTACAGCATCCTTTCTTGATTAAAACTCTTCAAAGTGTAGGGATAGAGGGAACATAGTATCATAAAAGCCATCACTAAAAGCCCACAGTGAATATCATTCTCAATGGGGGAAAACAGAGTTTTTCCCCTAAGGTCAGGACCATGACAGGGATGCCCATTCTCACTAGTGTTATTCAACATAGTACTAGAAGTACTAGCCTCAGCAATCAGACAACAAAAAGAAATAAAAGTCATTCAAATCAGCACAGAAGTCAAACTCTCACTCTTTTTTAGATAACATGATACTTTACAAGGAAAATCCAAAAGACTCTATCCCAAAATTGCTAGAATTCATACAGCAATTCAGCAATGTGGCAGGATATAAAATCAATGCACAGGAATCAGTTGCATTCCTATACACTGAGACTGAAGAAAAAGAAATTAAGGAATCAATCCTATTTACAATTGCACTGAAAATTCATAATATACCTAGGAATATGCCTAACCAAAGAGGTAAAGGATCTGTACTCTAAAAACTATAGAACACCTATGGAAGAAATTGAGGAAGATACAAAGAAATGGAAAAACATTCCATGCTCATGGATTGGAAGAATAAATATTGTTTAAATGTCTAAGCTACCAAGATCAATCTATACATTTAATGCAACCCCTATTAAAATACCATCAACATTTTTCACAGAGCTGGAACAAATATTCCTAAAATTTGTATGGGACCAAAAAAAAAACCCCAAAATGCCAGAGGAAGGTTAAAAAGAAAACCAAAACTGGTGGCATTGCAATGCCAGACTTCAAGCTCTATTACAAAGCTGTGATCATCAAGACTGCATGGTACTAGTGCACAAAAAGACACAGAGGTCAATGGATCAGAATAGAGAACCCAGAAATGGACCTTCAACTCTATGGTCAACTAAACTTTAATAAAGCAGTAAAAAGTATCCAGTGGGAAAAAGACAGTCTCTTCAATAAATGGTGCTGGGAAAATTGGACAGCCACATGTAGTAGAATGAAACTGGACCACTTTCTTACACCATACAAAAATAAACTCAAAATGGATGAAAGACCTAAATGTGAGACAGGAATTTTTCAGAATCCTAGAGGAGAATGCAGGCAGTAACCTCTTTGCTCTAGGTCGCAGTAACTTCCTGTTAGACACGTCTCCAAAAGCAAGTGAAACAAAGGCAAAAATGAGCTCTTGGGACTTGATCAAAAAAGCTTCTGCACAGCAAAGAAAACGGTCAAGAAAACTTAGAGGCAACCTACGGAATGGGAGAAGATATTTGCAAATGACATATCAGAGAAATGACTAGTATCCAAAATCCACAAAGAATTTATCAAAGTCAACACCCAAAAAACAAATAATCTAGTAAAGAAATGGGCAGAGGACATGAACATATATTTCTCCAAAGAAGACATACAATGGGCAACAGACACATGAAAAAATGTTCCACATCACTTGTCATCAGGGAAATACAAATCAAAACCAGAATGAGATACCACTTTACACCAGTGAGAATGGTTAATAGGACAGGAAACAACAAATGTTGGTCAAGTTGTAGAGAAAGGGGAACCTTCTTACTACTGCTGGTGGGAATGCAAGCTGGTGCAGCCACTCTGGAAAACAGCATGAAGGTTCCTCAAGAAGTTAAAAATAGAGCTACCCTATGACCCAGCAATTACACTACTAGGGATTTACCCCAAAGATACAAATGTAGAGATCCAATGGGCACCTGCACCCCAATGTTCATAGCAGCAATGTCCACAATAGCCAAACTGTGGAAAGAGCTGAGAGGTTCATCAACATATGAATGGATAAAGGAGATGTGGTGTATACACATGATGGAATATTACTCAGCCATCACAAAGGATAAATACCATTTTACATCGACATGAATGGAACCGGAGCAAAATAAGTCAATCAGAGAAAGACAATCATCATATGGTTTCACTCATATGTGGAATATAAGAAACAGCACAGGAATCATAGGGGAAGGGAAGGGAATCTACCATTCAGGGAAAACCGAATGGGTAGTCATCAGAGAGGGAGAAAAATCATGAGAGACTCCCAACTATAGGAGACACACTGAGGGTTGCTGAATGGGAGGTAGCTGGGGAATGGGGTAATTGGCTGAGAAGGAGGATAGGTGATGTAATGAGCACTGAGTATTATACAGAACTGATAAATTGTTGAACACTATATATGAAACTAATGATGTAGTCTATGTTGGCTAATTGAATTTAAATTTTAAAAAAAGAATTTGGGGTGCCAGAAGCAAATTCGTGATCTTAGTGAGTGAGAATAAATTTGGGAATGAGGAACCAAAAGTCTGGCTCTAATTAGCTATCACTTCTTTGATATGACTGCTGACTGGGTGGATCCACCCAATGTATTAATTTGTGCTTTAGTGTCAGTATTTCTCCTAGGATGGTTTTGTCTATCACATTATGCTGGAAAAGTGAATGTTGGTGGCATTTTGTTTTGCTTATTTGTTTATTTGAACTCATTATTCTTAGGAAATATCCACTAAATTATAATATTATGAACTTTAAAAAGGCTCTGTGAAACAAACTCAACCCTATTTTGAGGTGGTTTTTTTTCAAACTTGTGTTAGATTCTGTTGTAAACAGAATATTGTAAATATTTTTAAGAATTTTTGTATCAATATTAATAAGTAAATTCATTTAGGTTTTTTGTTCTCTCGGTTTTTTTTTTTTTTAAGATTTTATCTATTTATTTGAGAGAGAGAGAGAGAGTGCACAAGAGAGCATGAGCTGGGGGAGAGGCAGACGGAGAGAGAGAGGCAGACTCTGCTGAACAGGGAGCTCAAGGTAGGGCTCAATCTCAGGACCCAGGGACCATGACCCTAGCTGAAGACAGCTGTTTAGCCAACTGAGCCACCCAGGTGTCTCTCATTTATAGTTTTTATTTTTGTGCACTGTCATAGTTTAACATTGATATTATACTTACTTCACTAAAAGAATACTGTTGGAATTACTGCTCTTGAACCATTTAATTAGGATTAGAATTCTCTCTCTTTTTTTTCCTTTAAAGTCTTTATTGTATTGCCCTAAATATCAGTACCTGGAGCTTTTACGGGGGTAGCTCTTTTACAATTTTTCCTGTTTCTTCATTGGAAATATTCTATACAAATAGTCTACCTCTTTTTTTTTTAAGATTTTATTTATTTATTCATGAGAGACACAGAGAGAGGCAGAGACATAGGTAGTGAGAAAGAAGCAGGCTCCCCACAGGGAGCCCAATTGTGGGACTTAATCCCATATCCCAGGATCATGCCTTGAGCCATAGGCAGACACTCAACCATTGAGCCACCCAGGCGTCCCACACATAGTCTACCCCTAAAGGGATTGGTTTTGCTAAACTTTTCAAGACAATTATTCATTTAATCCAAATTTTCAAGTGTATTTTTATAAAATTGAACAAAGTAATCTATAATTTTCCCCTGTTCATGTATTAATTTTGTCCTAGTCATTTTTTATTTTCTCTACTTTTCTTGATTAGGTTTGTCAGTGGTTTATTTTACTGAAATTTCTTAAAGCTTTTGAATTTATTCTATTTTTCCATTTTCTAACTCTTTAATTTCTGCTTTATTTTTATTACCTGTGATTCATTGTATTGTTCTTTTCACTTAATCTTGGTTTCATTCTTTCCTTTAATCAATTTAAGCAATTAAGTCCATGAATTCTCTGCTGAGTACTGCCTTAGCTATATCCCATGACTTTTGATATATGATTTTTAATTATAATTCTTCTAGAAATTTTTCATGTTTGTTTTTCTCTCTGATCAAGAAAGACACAGTTTCTTTAAGGTTCTATGTGGAGAAGTATTTCTCTTTCCTGATTTTTTAAATTGTTATCTGGCTTGTTCCATTATGGTCAGAGAATAGTATCTATATCATTTCTACTTTTAGGAACTTATTGAGGCTCTTTGTACCATAGTATGTAGTCCATTTTCATTAATGTTTTGCTGGAATTTGAAAAGATGTATTCTGTACTTTTAATGAAGAAGTCTTAATATAGATCCATCAGATCTAATTTTATACTGTTGGAATATCTTCTGTGATCATACTTATTTTTGTTCACTGAGAAAAGCAAATTAAAGTCACCTAATATTAGTACATTTCTGAATGTTTTCCTTGTATCTCCCTTAATTTCAGCTTAATGAGAGTTACTTATGTGCTGTCTAAACTTAAATGCACATCTCTTATGCTCTTATATACTCATTATGAATTTTACATTTTACATTAAAAAGTGCCTTCTTGTCTCACTCAATTTTTTCCGTTTGAATTTCGCCTGTTATAACAATGGTGTTGTGACCTCTGTTTCTTGTTTGCATTCTTTTGTTATGCCTTTCCCATGATTTTATTTTTTGAATAAACAAATGAAACTTTCTGAGTCACTCTTAGGTGTGTTTTTTGTATATTACAAACAGTAGTTTTTCTTTCAATCTAATCTAAAAAGATTTTTATTTTATATATCAGTTAAGCCCATTTGCAATTTTAGCAAAGAAATTCAGTGTAATTTGTGATTTGTGATACTATTTTCTGTTAAATATACCATTTATATGAGTATTTTTTTTAGAAAATCTTTCATTGTGCCTCGTGTTTTCTAAGTTGCAGTTTTTCAGATATTTTAAATGGTGTATATTTTGGGATTGTCCTGATAATTTTATTCTTCATTTAGTTTCCTCTTTCTTTAGTTTCTGTTGGTTATGAACATCATAAAATTGACAGCCTAAATCCTCTCCTTTTCCATTTTTTTGTGTTTACCTTTGTACTCTTAATGTGTTCTAAATGCTAATACTTGGCTTATCCATTTTGTGAGATAATTTTAGACTCCCAGATAATTATACACAAAGTCACCAATAGGTTTATCCTACATCCTTACTCATTTTTCCATTTAATCTGTAATTATTGAGAAATAAGTTTCTGTTTGTCAATTTCTTTTTATAATTCCATCTATATTTTCCTACATATTTTGTATGTATATTTTGTGCTATTTTTTGCTACGTGTAAACTGATCTGTTTTAATATAATGTTCTAGTAACTTCTTATCATTATTCAATGATCATCTTTCTACTAATTCTTTTGATGTTAGACTACATTTCTAGGTATCAAAGTAACTACAAACATTGTCTTCTGTTGGTGTTGATTGTTTATATCTTATTGCATGTTTTGATTAACCTTTTCCTGTCTTTAGGTTTTCTTTGTGATTAATGGGAAGTGTGTAACTGGACTTTGTGATCCCCTTACTGACTGCTTCACCTTCAGTGATACATGGTCATCTGCCACCCAAAAGTCAACGATCCTCCTCCTGACATCAGAAGGTCAGAAGGTCAGTGGTAGTCTAATGCTAGGTCACCATGCCCACATCATTTGCCTCACTTCATCTCATCACATAGTCATTTTATCATCTCACATCATCATAAGAAGGGTGAGCACAGTAGATGAGATATTTTGAGAGACAGAAGCAATACATAACCTTTATTACAATATATTGTTATATTTGTTCTCTTTTATTTTTAGTTACTGTTGTTAATCTCTTACTGTGCCTAATTTTTAAATTAAACCTTATCATAGGTGTGTCCATATAGGGGAAAGCAAAGTATACATAGAGTTCAGTTACTATCTGTGGTTTCAGGCATCCATTGGGAGGTCTTGGAACATATCCCCCACAGATAAGAGCAGGACAACTGTATTATTAATCCAATCTGAAAACCTCTTTTAACTTCAAATTTAATATATTTACATATATTGGGATTACTAAATTTTCTGGATTTGCTTCTACTAATACTGTGTTTTCTATTTTGTTATGCTCTTTCTTTGCTTCCTTTTTTTCTCCATCACATATTAAATTGATAACATTTTTAAGTATTCTCTATTTTCCTCTTACAGGCATAGTAATTTTAAATTTTAATTATATTAATTAAGAGTTAGCCCTACATTTAAAATTTTTTAATTTAAATTCCATTTAATTAACATATACTGCATTATTAGTTTCAGAGGTAGAATTTAGTGATTCACCAGTTGCATATAACACTCAGCACTCATCATATCAAGTGGCCTCCTTACTACCCATCACCCAATTACCTCATCCCCCCACCCATCTCCCTCCAGTGACCCTCAGTTCATCTCCTATAGTTAAGACTCTTATGACTTGCCTCCCTCTCTGTTTTCATTCTATTTTATTTTTCCCTTCTTTCTCCTATGATCCTGTTTTGTTTCTTAAATTCCACATGAGTGAAATCCTGTTGTATTTGTCTTTCTCTGACTTATTTTGCTTAGCATAATACCATCTAGTTGTATCCATGTCGTTGCAGATGGCAAGATTTTGTTCTTTTTGATGGCTGAGTAGTATTCCATTATATATATGCCACCTTTTCTTTATCCATTCATCTGTCAATGGATATCTGGGCTCTTTGCATAGTTTGGCTGTTGTGGACATTGCTGCTATAAACATTCGGGTGCAAGTACCCCTTTGGATCACTATGTTTGTGTCCTTTGGGTAAATCCCTAGTAATGCAATTGCTGGGTCATAGGGTAGCTTTATTTTTACTCCTGCATTTTTAACATCACTACCTAAATTAGCAATATCCAAAGTTAAACTCTACCCTCCTTCCAAATAAGGCAAAGACTTAATTTTTTTTAAAGATTTTATTTATTTACTCATGAGAGACAGACAGAGAGAGAGAGAGAGAGGCAGAGACACAGGCAGAGGGAGAAGCACGCTCCATGCAGGGAGCCCAACGTGGGACTGGATCCCCTCTCTCCAGGATCATACCCTCGGGCTGAACGCAGCACTTAAACCTCTGAGCCACCTGGGCTGCCCAAGATAAAGACTTTCGAATGTTTTACTTTATCTGCCTCATTCTCGTGCTGTGATCATTCCATCATGTCCTTAAATTTAATAGTCATAATTGTTGGTGATTTTTATAGACATTTTTCATTCCTCATGCATATTTTAGGCAGATGAGTTGTTGTTGCTGTTGCTTTGTATATGTGTATGTTTCTCATCTTTGTTTCCTGTGTCCTAATTTTTCTTGCTGAATTTAGTATCCTTATGTATGTGGTAATAAAAGAAAAACAAATGACAACTATGATATGATGTCACTTTCCGTAAGATTGACAAAATCTAAAAAGTTAACACTGTGTTGGTGAGAATATGGGGAAACAGATAAACTCATATTGCTGATAGAACTGTGCATGAATATAACCTCTGTAAAGGCAATTTTTCAACATATATCAATATTAGTAATGTATATACACTTGGACTCAGAAACTCCCCCTTTAAAATTTTATCCTATGGATATTCTTGCACATGTGTATTATAATATCTATAGAAGGCATTGCTTATATTAGTTAAGGACATCCAACCGCCCAACTACCCATCAATAGGAGAAGACAAGCTAAATGAAATATGATACTTCCATAAAATAGAATATATTTATATTCTATATATATATTCTATATATATATATTCTATATAGCCATATATTTCTAAGTGTAAAAAATAAAGTTCAGAACAGTGGATCTAAGGACTTGCTCTTTGTGAAAATAGGGAACAAGAGTATATACACATATTTGCTTAAATATACATGAAATTTCTCTAGAAGGATAAACACAAGGCTTACGCATGAGTTGTGTATACAAGGGGTCTTGGTAAACCACGAGAAGGATGGGAGTGAGGGTTTCCTCTGCATACCTGTTTGTGGCTTTTGGATTTTAAATCGCATTAGTGTATTGCTTATTTGCATAAATGATATTTTAAAAAGAGAATAGTAGGAGAATAAGCAGATAGAGGAAATATAGGTAACTCTTTTGAGGAGTTTTGTAGTAAAGCTGGGCAGAGTCCATCTTTTCCAAGCTTTGTGACCCAGGCAAGTTAGTAAATGTGCCTAAATCTCCATTTTCTCATTCTCAGAACTAATACAGTAATATCTGCCACTTAGGATTATCTTAAAGTAGGAAGATATATGTCAGGCACTTAGCCTAGTACTTGAATGATTATTGTCATTAAAGTTATTACAATTTATAAGTACATAAAACTCTAGTTTCAAAACCTAGTATTTGCTAGGATCATTAGATGGACACCAGACTCAATCAGATGGGTGCTTTTATTGCTCACTTGGCACCAAAAACTGGGAAGATCTTTGTTTTCCTCATTCCCTACTTCTCCAAGATTCTGACAACTGTACTCTTCCTCCTCTTGAATCACAACTACCATGTGGACTACAAGTGGCTATCCGACTCAGCTAGGGCATAATGGACTTGGAATTCAACACTATTTCCACATAGGGCAAAGTAGATGGGGTGGGAGGTCATCTGGGAGTTCCAAAGAAATCCATGAGACTTTCCTAAGGTTTCCCCTCTCCATTCATATCTTCCTTTGGAATTAATAAAATATGACCTAATGGGAAAGATTGACAAAGGTACATAAGGAGGAGAAGTTAAGTGGTGGACAGATGAAATGGTGTTAGATGGTAGGCAGGGTGATTACTATTATCTGTGGTTACAGGACCAGAGCACACTCGTTGGTATTTGCCTAAGTTCCACACTTTGACCTCCAGGGAACATTTTCAGAATGTGTCCCTGATATAGGACCTACTTAGGAATTTCCCTGAGATAACCAACTTTCCAGACCTTAAGGTCCTGAGATTTGCCACATCTTTCTGAACTGCCCCACTGGATGTCTGGGTTTTCTTCCCAGCTCGATCACTGAGTAGCCATGCAATTTCAGTCCAGTTTCTCTTTTTGTAAAGTAAGATTTGACTGCTATGTTACTTTTAAGATGCCTTCTGGGCTTAAAGTATTAGGAGTCTATGGGTGTCACTATACTGAGGATATCAAAGAATTTTAACAGACCATCTTCCATGAGGAAGATGCCCTCCCCATGAGGGCAACAGTTTCCATTAGGTTGGGAGATACAGGAATTATTATTCCCATCATATACATAGAGGAAGGACGTTTGGTTGAGGGGGGAAGGAATTAGGCCAGATTTCTCTCTCTCCAAATGGGTGAGGGGATGGGATAAGTAGGTGACAGACATGAAGGAGGGCACATGATGGGATGAGCACTGAGTGTTATATAAGATTAACGAATCACTGACCTCTACCTCTGAACCTAATAATATATTATATGTTAATTAATTGAATTTAAAGCAAAAAAAAAATGGAGGAGAAGGAAAAAAGTGGGTATTTCATGGTAGGTGATATTCAAGACACAAAAAGCAGACTGAAGCAAAGGTTGATCTGCATAAGAAGCTCCCTACTCTGACCCCACCCTATTCCCAAGGGTTGCCAAGCAGAAAAAAAAAGGCAAAACAGCAGAAGTTCTGGCTAGTTCGTTTGAGAACTGGAAAGTACCTGCTGTCTCTGGGAATGTGAAACTTTCTCTTTCCTAGAATAGGAACCTTCAAAGGTAAGTCCCTCCCAAAAGGCAGTAATGAACACAGCCTTGAATCTTCAGTGGTTGGCATGTGAAGGGAAGACTGAGAAGCTTTACTAATTTGTGTGGTCTACTATGAATCGAGCCCTGTGCCAGGGAGTTGATATAAAGCTTAATAAGATATATGGCCTTCCTTCCAGGAGCTCATGGTCTAGTGAAAGAACGGAGGGGTGGGAAGACAAAGAGTTTAATCCTTGAAAGACGTAAACCCTGGAGTGATAGAAGAGCCTGGAGAGGACACTTTCTCCAGACTGAGATCAGGAAAGGCTTCCTTGAAGACCTGACCCCTGAGTTCAGTCTTGAAGGACTTGGGGTAAATCGGAAAGGGTAGTTCAAGAAATGGCAAGCACACACCATATGCAAAGGCACAAAGACATGAGGAGGGCAGGGAATTTGCCACAGCTGGAGCTTAATGCAACAGAAAGGGTGCTGTGAGTGGGCTGCACAACCTCGTATGCTCTGAGGAAGATGTGAGCAGAAAAGGAATGAAGAACACTTGAAGGATGTTACAGAAGTGACGTTGCCCTGTGTGTCTGCTAGAAAGAAAAATGACTTCACAAAGAATGGCCAGAAGACGTGAACCAATGGAGGGGAAGGCTCTTTGGAGATGGGATTGTCTAAGACTAAATGAAAGTTATAATAACAACAGAACTAGAGAGAAAGCAGTGATTTCAGAGCTATTTGCCTGATCTGATTATGGATTCGAGACTATGAACACAGGATATACATAATTTATTGTTTAAGATTGTGGACTCAGGGGTCAGGCCTAGATTCAACTCCAACTCCACCACTGTGTAACCTTGGGAAAGTTATTTAATCTCTTTGAGACTCAGTTTCCTTGTCTGTAAGATGAGATAACCAATCTCACAGGGTTGAGGAAAAGGACTAAAATGTCTGAAAAGCATTCAGCATAGTTCCTATTCACATTAAAACTCTATAGACAGATGTTATTAATGTTTTATTAACACTATTAATTAGGAACCTACTCTACCCCTCCATACCTTAGCCTCCTCCAAAATATCAGACATCAGTGTGAATGGGGAAAGATACAGAAAGGCAACCTCACAAATATTTATGTCACATTGGGTAATATCTATCTCAAAGAACACATAAGACACAAGATAGCTGGCAAAATAGTAGCTATGGCAACCTCTGGGAAATGAAACAAGGGTTAGTTTTACTTTTCTTGATGAATACGTGCTATTTACATAATAAGGAAAATATTTTTAAATAGATGTATCATGCCACAATATGCTATGCAGCACCAGAGAAATGAGGCTCTTGGACACAGACAGCACCACCACCTCTCCCCACCTCGACTGCCAGCCGTGGTAGGAGCACACATGGTCCAAACTTCCATCATGCCCCCAGCTCCAGGAGCAACTATCCAGGGGCACAAGCCCAGGGAAACTCGGAGCACGAGCTACTCTGGATCATGGAGATGGCCAGGAGAAGGGCCCTGGAGCCCTGGGGCCTCAGTCCTCCAGTAGCTGCTTCACCAGGCGGGAATAGAGGTCTTGCCCCTCCAGGATCTGTGCATGCTCTAGCAGCTCTCCCTCCCTGAGCACCAGGATCTGGTCAGCACTCTGCACAGTCTCCAGCCTGTGAGTGATCACCAGCACCGTTCGGTCCCCATGAGATTTCCAATCCTGCAGCTGAAGAGGGAGGATCATAATACCTCAGAGAGGTAGGAACAGGGGCACCTGGGTGGCTCAGTTAGGTAAGCATCTGCCTTTGGCTCAGATCATGATCCTGGAGTGCTGGGATCAAGCCCCAGCTCCCTGCTCAGCAGGGAATCTGCTTCTCCCTCTCCCTCTGTGCTCATCCTGCTTGTGTTCTCCCTCTCACTTTTGCTCTCTCAAGTAAATAAATAAAATCTTAAAAAAAAAAAAAGAAAGAAAGAAAGAAAAGAAAAGTAAGAACAGGATGGGCACCATATCCCAACTGGGCACCATCTCTTGTAGCATCAGGTAAAGGAGGTGTGAAAGATGAAAGTCAGGAAGAGTAGATGATAGAGTCTACACTGCGCTTCTCTCTCAGCTGTCCTACTGCAGGAGGCAGGTAGTAAAGGAAGCTGTGGAAGAAGGGTGTCTCCACACCCCATGTCCTCCATTCCACTCCCTGCCCCCCGGGGAAGCACAGACACCCCTCCACCAGTGATTACCCTCCACCAGTGAGCCGTTCATCTTCTCTCTGCCCAGTTCTGTGTAGGCTGATCCTTCAGGGGTGCTCCTCAGGCGCCCACTGCCCCCACCCTCCCACACCAGTACTCACAGCGGGCTCACACTGGACATCCAGGGCACTGGTGGCTTCATCCAGGATGAGGACTCGTGGGTCCCGCACGAGGGCCCGGGCAATGGCCAGGCATTGTTTCTGTCCCACAGCCAACTGGTTCCCTTTCTCCCCTACATCTGAGAAAACCGAGAAATACCTTTCCTCAGACACAAGTGGCCTCAACAACATCCTCCCCAGGAGCAGGGACAAGTGCACACCAGCAGTTCCACTAGCACCCATCAGGAGTGCTCACAAGAGAGCAGGAGCAGGGAGGACAGGGCCTGCTAGGCTGCCCTCAGAGAGGGAACACTACCAATGGCTGTGAGGCTGTCAGGAACAAACCAGATGGGCAACTTGAGAACTCCTGGTGCTGGAGAAGGTGGGGAAGTCGGAGCCAAACATCGGGCAAGGAAACAGCAGATAGAGTCACAGGGACACAACCCACGCCCCCACGAAGCAGCTCCAGGTCCTCCACTGACTGAAGTTACCTGTATATAGTCCATGTTCCATCTCCTGTATGAAGCTGGCTGCGTTGGCAGCCTGGGCAGCTGCCAGCACCTTCTCGTCACTGCAGCTCTGCAGCCCGTAGGCAATGTTGTCTCTCACAGAACCTGAGAACAGCACAGGCTCCTGCCCGACTGAAACCACCTGTGCAGAGGAGATGGGAGCATGGGACTGCGCATCAACCCCCGTGGCAGGGATCCCCTTCTCCTCTTGGCCTACCTCTCTCAGAGTGGACTCCTTGGGTTTCTTCCCACTGACCCCCCCTTCCCATGCTCTCTGCACACGCTTCTTCCCTCCTCTCTTCTATCCCTCCTCCTCCTCTATGACCACCCACCTGTCGGTGCAGGTAGCCATGCTCATACTGCCAGAGGGGCTTCCCATCCAGCAGCAGCTGCCCCTTGGTAGGCTGGTACAGATTCTGCAGCAGGGCAGCCACGGTGCTCTTACCAGACCCATTGGGCCCCACCAGCACCGTCATCTGGCCAGGACGAAGGGTGAAGGTCAGCCCCTGGAAAGGCCAGGCAAGGGTTAGAGGCTTACCTCAGTTCCCTACCCTTCTCTCTCTGTCAAAGGTAAGATCAACTTCTCAGAGGCCTTGCTGCCTGAGAGCCACGGGTCCACATTCCCTCCTTGTGGCCCCTTTCAGGCACCTTGAGGACAGACTGGTCAGGGCAGTTGGGATATGCAAAGGAGACATCCTGAAATTCCACCAGGCCCTGCAGAGTGGGAGGGGCCAGCGTCCCCGGAGGATGCAGGTTTGGCTTTCGTTCCAAGTACTGAAACACCTTCTCAGCAGCCCCTATGTTGCTGAGCATATCCCCACACATGTACACCAGGGTCTGGAAAAGAGAATTGGAGGAGTCAGCTAGTCAAATGTTGCTTCACCAGAAACCAACTCCCCAGCTTTCACACACTCCCAGGCCACACTCTGCCCAAGCCAGGCTTCTCCTTCCCTCATCCAAAAAGGATTGCCTACTTGAAATGTGCAATTTGGATGGAATGTAAAGGCAACCCAATACCCCAGTGTGCCAATTTGCAACACAAAGGATAGAGAGGTCCATACTCCTCCTGTTCAGCGCTCCTTCTATCCCCAGACCTTCCAATTACTGTTCTGTATTACTTGTGCACAGTAAGTTCTGTTTTGCCTAACTAGACAGGGAGCTCCTTAAAACCAGACGCTGTGGGCAGCCCCGGTGGCTTAGCGGTTTAGCGCTGCCTTCTGCTCCAGGGGTGATCCTCGACACCCGGGATCGAGTCCCACGTCGGGCTCCCTGCATGGAGCCTGCTTCTCCCTCTGCCTGTGTCTCTACCTCTCTCTCTCTGTTTCTGTGTCTCTAATAAATAAATAAAATCTTTAAAAAAAAAAAAAAACAGGCACTGTGCCCACCTCATCTTTGCAGCCAACAGAGTACCTAGCACAGTTCTCCATACATAAAAGACATCTCACAAATATCTAGGAAAATTATAAAATAAAGACCAAGATGAAGTAACTATTTTTGAAATCTGGTAAATATAGGAAAAAAACTAAATGCTATTCCACCTTTCCTACTCAGACTGTACCACTGGTTTACCAAAGAGTGGATGAAGAGAAGTCTTCTTTCCTGGATAGATGTATTCCAGCGAATAAATGGAGGAATGGTAAAGTGTCACTGTCTTGCAACCCCTAATAATGGACCTAGGCAATGAACATTGATGGCTGATGCTACCTCAGACATACATGAGAGAGATAAATGTAATATATACACATATGTTACATGTATCAGACAAGCGGAAATATAAACACTGTATTTGATAAATTTTAGGAATTACTGATTTGAACTTTTTTGGTGTGATAAGGGCTTCATGGCTATATTTTTTAAATGTTTATGTTTTAGAGACATGTATGTACCGAGGCTTTTATAGATAAAACTGTATCTTGAATTTGCTTCAAAATAATATGGGTGGGGGTACAGTTGAAATAGATTGGCCATGAGTTGATAATTTTAAAGAAGGTAATGGGTACATGCAGGCTCATTATAGGTATTTTGGTTTTTCTGCATATGTTTGAAGTCCCCCATAACACAATCAGTTGGGATTTTGTTTCATTTGTATTATATTTTTAAGGGGAGCAAATAAAGCTCAAGGCTCACCAGAGAGAAAAATGGGGGAAAAAAGAGTATGCCCAGGCTCCTGACTTACCTGCACATAACGGCCCAAGTCCTCTTGGTAGAGCAGAAAGGAGAGCAGCCCACCTTGGGTGAGGTCCCCAGCCTGGATCTGCTGCCGTCCACAATTCAGCATCAACACGTGCATGCCCAAGTGCAGCATCTGGAGGGCAAAAAGAAAGGCACTGAAAGAGTCCGCATTCTTTACCTTCTCCACTCCTACCACGCTGAGCAGCAGGGTCCCCAGGACGCCCTGAAGTTTCCCATCGCTCCCCCGGCCCCACACTGAGTACTCCTGCCAGCCACCAGCCTCTCACCCTCTGAAAGAGTAAGTAGAGGGCACGTTCCAGGTCTCGTTGCCACCACAGCTGCCGGCATCGCTCCACCGCCTTCTTATACAGACAGACCTCGTGCTCCTCGGCCCCAAAACTGCGCACAGTCTGCAGCCCTCCAACTGCCTCCTGCACCACCTGTCCTGCTTTCGCCACAGCATTCTGGATTTCCCGAAGCACTGCCTGCAAAAGCGGGCCAGGGGATGCAAGGGGCTGATGTAGCAGAAGACAGGAGACCCCTATGTCTCATCCCTGCCCTGGGGATGCTCCACTCATTGACCTAAAAATATCAAACTGTCCTTTTTTCTCCTTCCTCACATTTCTTTCCAGAAAGACTAATGAGTAAAGAGGGAGGAAAGAAAATATGATGAGCTCTCAGTGCTGGATAGGGCAGGGGATACAGGCTTTTTCTGCTCCTTCATTTAAGGTAATTCACACCACCCTCACTGTCTGAGTGAAGAAAGAAGGGATAATTTTCCTAAGGAGCCACAGCTAGCTAACTGGGATAGGGACAAGGTGGGAATGACACTCAAAATGGATCAAAAACCTAAACCAGAGCTAAGACTCTTAGAGGAAAACATCAGGGCAAAGCTTCATGACACTAGATTTGGTGATGATTTCTTGGATATGAACCCAAAGCACAAGCAACAAAGAGGGAAAAAAACAGATAAATTGGTCTTCGTTAAGATTAAAGAAGATTTGTGTATCGAAGGACTCTATCAACAGAAAAGGAAACCCACAGAATAGAAGACAAAATTTCCAAATCAGGTATCTAATAAGGAGCTAATATCCAGAACACTGAAAGAAGTCCTACAACTCAACAAATAAAACACAACCCAATTTTTAAAAAATGAGCATAGAACTTAAACAGACATTTCTCCAAAAAAGATACAAAAGTGGCCAACAAGCACAGGAAAAGATGTTGAACGTTAGGGAAATGCAAATCAAAACCATGGTGGAAATAAAAATCACCTCAAAAATATAAGAATCGCTATTATTCTTTAAAAAGCAGTGCATAAATGTATACAACAGAATTTCACTCAGCCATAAAAAAGAAGGAAATCCTGCCACTTACAACAACACAGATAGACTCTGAGGGCATTACACTAAGTGAAATAAGCCAGACAGAAAGACAAATACTGTATGATCTCATTTATATGTGCCATCTGAAGAAAAAAAAAATCATAGAAAAAGAGATCAGATTTGTAGTTACCAGAGACCAGAGGCAGGGGTAGGGGATTTATTGGAGGAAGGTGGTCAAAAAGTACAAACTTCCAGTCTTAAGTAAATACAGGGGAAGGTAAGAAAGAAGAAACAAACTGAAGATAACAAGTATTGGAGAAGGATGTGAAGAAATTGAAACCCTTGTATATTGCCAGTGGGAATGGAAAATGGTGCAGGCACTGTGAAAACTAGTACACTGACGGCTCTTCAAAATATTAAAAATAGAATTACAGTCAGATCCAGCAATTCTACTTGTATCTATCCAAAAGAACTGAAAGCAGAGACTCAAGCAGATATTTGTACACCACGTTCACAGTAGAATTATTCACAAGAGCCAAAAGGTGGCAGCAACCCAAGCGTCCAGCAACAGAAGAACGGATAAACAAAATGTGGTCTATGCCTCCATGGAATATTAGCCTTAAAAACGAAGAAAATTCTGACACATGCTACAACATGGATGAACCTGGAGGACATTATACCAAAGTAATAAGCCAATCGCAAAAAAACAAACACTATACAGGGATCCCCTAACATCCCCACATACCTGATGGCGGACATTGTACACCTTTTCAGCAGTTATTGCCAGAGGCACCTTGAGCAGAGAGAGGAGGGCAAGTCGAGGTGACAGGCTCAGCATGAAGCCATACAACCCCACCACTTTGACCAGACTTCTCAAGAGCACATTGGCATTAAGAGGAAGCCAGCAGCTCATCAATTTGGTATCTGAGCTCAGTCTTGAATTCAGCTCCCCTGTAGAGGACAGTGCCAGTGAGGAAACCAGGTATAAGGCAGAACCCCAGGGACTCCCCGTCACAGCCTTCCCCATTGACAGAGCCTCCACTTCCAAACACCCCCCTCACTTGCAGAGACCAGTGGAGGCCACCTCACTCCCCTGTCCCAAAAGAGAGCACAGAAGCTCCTTGCCCTGGCACTATGGGTACAGGTGGGAAGAGAGGCTGTTTACGGGTGGAGGTAACTAAAGGACAAGAACTGTCCAGGGGAATCCTAGACCTGGACTCCAGGCCCCACCTGTCTTAGTCTCCTGGAAGAAACCAAGGTCCTGGCGCAGAAGGGAGGAGAAGAGCTGCTCCCGGACCCGCACATTGGTTCTGGACATGATGAAAGTGAAGCAGCTCCCTCGGCAGCCAGCACACAGTGAGCTGTGGAGGAAGAAGGAGATGGGGGAAGAAGGGGACACCGGTGCAGAGAAGGAGAGAATAAGTGAGAGAAGCAGAGGAGAAAGCACAGAATGAAAAGAAATATAAGGTTGGAGAAAGTGTACCATGAGAGGCAGAAGAGAAGCAGAGAGAGAGGGAGACAAGGGGAAGGGCAGGAATAAACAGGGGGAGGAGAAACAGGCCAGGGAGAGCTAGATGTGGGAACAAAATCATGACACGTACAAATTCACGAGTTTTTATGGAGCTCACTCCATGCTAGACATAGGGAAGACTATAATAGAAATTAAGAGATGTTATCAAGAGAAACAACCTCTGGCTGGCTTCCATCTGGTCTCCTTCAGATCTGTCCCTCCAGTCTTCCCCCTCTGTCTTGGTTTCTTTCCTTCCCACCCCAAAGTCCTTCTTCCTACTTTATTGTAGGAATTGCAGCAATGAATTCCCTTGGCCACCCCTTCTCTGGAGCCCCAGAGACATGCTATTCCCTCATCTCTACCGTCCCTGGAGCTGAGGATTTCTCTTAGACCAACCATTTTTACAGCAAAACTTAAAGGAAAAATGTGAAAGCAGAGAAGCAAGTATTTCACAAATATGGTTTCTATGTTTAGAAGGCTGTTGGCACAGTCAGACATAAAATGAGGAGGGTTTGAGCTCCGGCAATCACAGAGAGAATGGCCAGAAAAGAGCCGCAAGAGAAATACCTTGAAAGCAGAAACCATTGGGGCTAGTGTCTAAACATCAGGATGGCATCAACATGGGTGTTATACTATATGTTGGCAAACTGAATTTAAATAAAAGAAAGAAAATGAAAGAAAAAAGAAAGAAAGGCATCAACAGTACTGATGCTTGGAGCCTAGGAAACTGATTGTTTCATATGTGGAAATAAAAGACGGGGCCACTTTCAAGAAGACCAGAAGGGAGTATTAATACATTTGAAGCTCTGGGTATGTGCAGTGTAAGTTAAGAGTGGGTTTTATCCAATGAGAATGTCAAGGAGGCAACTGGATTACAGGATTGGAGCTGGGTGTAGAAATATGGATCTGCAGAGAAAATCAAAGAACTGAGTCATGAGGAAAGGCTGTATTTAAGGGTCCAGAGAAGGAGAATAAGTTCTGCAGGGGCGGTAGATTGGATTGGCAAGTAGAAAGGGTGTCCGTAAAAACTAAATGAAGAAAGAGATCAATAATAATAAGAGGCTATTCTAAGGCCAAATGCTGCAAAGAAGCAAAGAGAACTGAGGACTGAATTAAAAAAAAAAAAAAAAGGCAGTGAATTGATCAATAGGAAGTACACTTTTGAGTAACTGCTTTCAGCAAACAGCAAATATGGATTGGAAGCATAATTTGGTAAATACAGGGATTGAAAGAATGAATGGATGAGTGTGTGAAATAGAATGGTGAATAAACAACTCACACATATTTTAAGTATTTTATGCTCGGTGTACAAAAAGGACCTGACAACAGAGCTAGGAAATGGACAGCCGTGTAAAGATGAGGCGCTCGCAAACGGATCCAATTGAGCATCACCTACCTTCCAACGGAGAAGAGGCACATGAAAAAGATGGCGGTGGCAAAGGCGTCAGGGTCGAAATCACCTCTCAGGATATCAATGACACGACCAGAATAGTAAGGGATGACCGTCTCACCTGAGAGAGGTATGAAGGAGAACAGATGACCGAGCTGGCACCAAGGGCCCTTGCCCACCTCCAGTTCCCAGGGCCCTCTTCCTGACTCACCCAACACAGCAACAACAAGGAAGAAGAGGGCTGCGACGAGGTAAGGCAGGTCTGGCCAGGAGAGCCTCAGCAGCCTCCACATCAAGTCTGTTTTGTTCTCCTGGCCCTGCTCCTTCTCCCGGGCTTCCGGGGAGCTCAGCAGAGCCCACATTGCCCAGCTCAGCCACGCAGCCCCGTGCCCCACCAGCCGCCAGCTCCAGGGGGCCGAAGCCACTGTGACTAGGGGGGCGCTCAAGAGCCCTGGGGCCAGGGCCCTCAGGGAGAGGAAGAGCGGAGTCCCCAGGCAGAGCGGGGGCAGCAGGGTCCCCACCTGTCCCAGCAGCCCCCCCACTTTTAGCAGCCACCAGAGCCCGCCAAGCCGCAGGGTCCCCTCCAGCCACAGGCCTGGAAGCCCCCGGGGAAGGCGAGCCCCCAGAGTCCCCTGAAGCAGCCAGAGCAGAGCCCAGTCAGCCAGCAGCAGGAAGGCCCAGGGTCTCAGGTCAGGGGACCGCATGGCGTTAGCTGGGGGAAGAAGATGAGCAATTACAGAGGTGGGGTCCCCATCTTTGCCCTTATGCTCACCACCCCGACTAGGCCCAACCTGTCCCTCGGCTTCTCATTTTACCCAGTCGTACCCCAAAAGGCCCGCCTGCGTCCCCGGGGCCCATCAGTACGCCCCGCTTGTGACAGACAGAGGGCGTCCCGCCCGCGGAGGGAGCCTCGGCCCGTATAAAATTCTCGCGACCCCCCGCCCGCCGCCGCCGCCGCCGCCGCCGCCGCGTTCCCCGGAGCCGCCTGCGCTCCCCGCCCGGCGTCCTCGCGCTGCCCGGGGGCCCGCAGAGAGGGCGCGGGGGCGCCCAGCGGGGGCGTGGGTCGGCGCTCGCGGCTTCCGGCCGCGCGAACCCACCGGCGGCCTCGGACTGCAGCTCCGGAGCGCTCTCCGCTACGTGCCGAGCACCGGGCTCGGAAACGCGCTCGCCTGGCTCACCTTCGTCCGCGCCGGCGACACTCGGCAAACGGGGTGCCCCGCACCCAACACTTTCACTTTCGCTTCCCCAGACCGGGCCCCGGTTCCCAGCAGGGCGACCAGCGGGGACGCGCGACACCTGCCGATCGCCGAAGCCCAGGGCGGAGCCGGCGCTCGCTCGCCACGCCGGGCCGCGAGCCTCGAGCCTCCGGCGCTTAGCAAGTTACCCCGGAACAGAAAGCTCCTGCAAGGGTTTTAAATTGTTATTAAGTGAAATAAAGCTATTTCAGGGACTGAAATGCTTTGTAATTGGAGAACAACTGGGTTTTCTTGCCTCAAGCTCTGATTCTCAAGCTCCTACTGCCTCAGGCTCTGATCCTATGTTGAGAACTGCCTCTTCTCCAATCCAGGCGCCAGTGTTAGGGTCTGGGATCAAGACAGAGCCAGATCCTGAGCGAGAAACACTCAGATCTCTCCTAAATATAGGGTTCCAGACACTTTCACCAGGGCCTAAATGGGTTTCCACTTGCACAGATTTTGAGCTGAAAGGCCCTGATTCTTTTTATCTTCATCTGCTCTCCTCAATACGGCACCTTGAGCAGAGGACGTGTTCAGAATGCCTCTAGGTCGTTTCAAATTATGTTCTCGGAGCACCTCTGTCATATGAGGAGAATGGACTTTGCTTCCTGGTCTATTGTACATTAAGCCCTAAACAGGATTCTATAGTTCCTGCCTGACCCACAGCCCATCTATGGAACATGCTGGTTGGTTTATCCCAGAAATAGCTCTTCAGATTGAAACTACCTCCCCAAAATAAAATCTTTAAAAAGGTGGAGTGTGGTAACTCGGTGGCTCAGTGGTTGAGTATCTGCCTTTGGCTCAGGTTTTGATCTCAGGGTCCCAAAATCAAGTCCCACAACAGGCTCTCTGCAGGGAGCCTGCTTCTCCCTCTGCCTATATCTCTGCCTCTCTGTGTGTGTCTCTTATGAATAAATAAATAAAACCGGAAGGAAGGAAGGAAGGAAGGAAGGAAGGAAGGAAGGAAGGAAGGAAAGAGAGAGAGAGAAAGAAAGAAAGAAAGAAAGAAAGAAAGAAAGAAAGAAAGAAGAAATTGCCTCTCCAACTCAAAATATCCCCAAAGGTAGGATCACTTGAATTCCAAACCATCCTTTTGAAATGTTACTAGTATGTTTACCAGTGACTTCCTTCTAGTTTAAAGGCAGGGGTGGAGGGGTATTTGAAGTAAAGGATTATTAAAATTTCTCCAACCTCGCCATTCTGGGATTTTAAGAATCTCTTCAAAATGGGGGGTGGGGGGTGGGGGTGGGGGTGGGAAGCAAGCTCTGTATTCAGCTGCTAACTACTTTCAAGTTTTTTCTTTGACTCACTCTCCCTAAGAGGTGACATTGTCTGTGCTCCTTGCAGCTCCAGCATGATTCAGAAAACCTCATTATGTCTGTCTCATTTTCCTAACCTGCTTACTTTTCCCTCATATCTCCCTCCTCAGGGAGGGAGTCCTCTTCCTCTTCAATCATGGTCTTGTCATCTTGCAATTGAGCATGACACATCATGAAATTGAACCCCTAATGTCCAACTTTGCATTCAATATCCAGTGTCCCCAAACTATTATTTGAAGTAAATGTATCATGCTTACAATCACCATAGACATGTGAAATAGAAGCTTTTTCAGTGGACTCCACAAACTCAAAGACAGTTGTTCTAGCACTCTACTCCCAGACACCCAAACCATTAATAATGGACCACACAGGAGTCTTCAGGTTGTGTCCCTATAAGGAGAACCCTGACCTAAATTAAATGGCACATATGTGTCCACAGATCTTGACTGACCTTCCTGAGGGCATGGAGAAATGAGCTCGGAAGGAAAACCCAAGAGAAAGATTTGGTGAGGCCCCATTTCGTAGGTTGGGGTTCAAGTCTCTTCTCAGGGAAAGCCTTTCTATCTCCCATCCCCTTCCCACAATCCCAGCCCCAACCCCACTCACCCAAGACACAAATGAATTTATAACCATTTTCCTTTATTCTACTTAGTGGGGCACCCAGAGGGTGGGGTAGGGGGGAGCTACCTGAAACAAGAGAACACACAGGAAGGTAAACTCTACCCTACCCCCACTGGCCCCTGGTTCTTTCCCTCGGGGCTCAGGTTAGGCTTCCCTTTGCTCTGGGGTATAAGCCAACCCAAGTCCCTGAGTTGACCAGGTTTTGCCAGAAAAGGCATGCCCAGCCACCCCTGTTACTGATTGGCCTCTTGGTATTGGTGCAGTAGTTCATTGACATCTGTACTTTCCACTTTCACCCAACCATCTTCCTTCATGTGGTACACTGTGGGCAAATGAGAATGAACATGGAGTCACCTTTCACTTCAAGTTCCTGTCATTGATGTTATGTGGAAGATGACAACATCATAGGCCCAAACATACCCTCAACACATACTTTATTACTGAAACTTCAATGCCCCCTCTTTGGATGCCAAAAACCTCCTCCTCATGCCTGAGTGGTTCAGTCGGTTAAGCATCTGACTCTTAGTTTTGGCTCAGGTCATGATATCAGGGTTGTGAGTTCGAGCCCCTCATCAGGCTCTGCCCTCAGCGTGGGTTCAGCTTGAAGATTCTCACCCTCTGCCCTCCCCGCCCACCACCCACCACTCTCACACATGTGCTCTCTCTCTCTCTCTCTCTCTCTAAAATAAATAAATCTTTAAAAAGATTTTCTTTCTTTCTTTTCTTTCTTTCTTTCTTTCTTTCTTTCTTTCTTTCTTTCTTTCTTTCTTTCTTTCCTTTTTAAAGATTTATTTATTTATCTCTACCACTCTGCCCTCTCTAACTCTCCCAATCTCAAATCCCCCTTCCCCACCCAGGAGGGTGGTAGCATTGGTTTCTTACTGTTGATAATACCGCCAGAATAGCTGTCTCGGTGGGTGGCATAAGTAATAGCCCTGCGGCCCAGTTCATAGGCCTCTTCAGGGCTGAGATTGGGCTGATAGCCACTATCCATGACCCCATAGGCATAAGTGCTCCCACTGCCAGTGGAGAACATATTTCCTGAGAGCCGAGTCCCATTTTCATCCACATAGTAGAGTCCAGGACCCTATAGGAAGCAAGAAGTTTCCAAGTTGGAGTCGGAGAGGGAGTTTTTAGTAATATACAGGTTCAAGTGTGAGCCATAAAAAGTGGATAAAAGAATAAGAACTACCCAGAAACATTTGAACTAGGAGAGCACTTTCGTAACAACCATAGAACTTTAGGGGGGAAAAGTTGGAATCAGCTATTTCAACAAAAGGAACAAGCTTACAAAACAATGGTCCTTATCTGGACCCAGAAATAGTCCATGGATATGCTGGAACAATTCTATAACCCAGTGTTCTATGTGCCACCCATCCTTTAAGCGAGGGGATGGAAGTGTATCATGGGGAATCTGGTCTCTCATCAGTCGAGGGGGAATATGAAGAATGGAGAGCACGTACCTTCTTATCCCAGCCACAGATCATACTGCCCATGGAGAGGCCCATGCCCCGGTACTGGTACACCATGTTGGAGAGCAGTTTGGAGGCTGCTGACACTGAGATACGCTCCCCGTTCCGCAGGTAGTACAGCCTGGGTACAACAGGGTGGTGGGGGCAGCAGATTCAGAGGTGGCAGGAGAAGGCTAGCTGTCTGAGCAGCCCACTTGATGTGCAGGAAATAATTAAAGAGACAAGCATTTAAGAAGAATGGTTTTGGGATCAGGGAGAGATCTGGAATTTAAAGAATCTAAACCACATAAAGAAATCCTAGTAAATGACACTGTCCCACCAGGGTTGATGATGTCAGTGCTAAATAACTGATAAATTATCTGGCTTATTGGCAAGAGTACAAGCTGAGATCTGGGACAAGGTTTTTAATCACCAAAAGGCTCTTTTGGTACTAATGCTACATTAGTACCAAAATGCTACATTAGCACTGGGGTGAAAGGATGAGCAGCAGTGATCTGGAGGTTCCAAGATCCAGGACTGACCACTGGGCTTAGGAGAGCAATAAGAGGCCTGGCCTACCTGCACTCTTTGGCCAGCAGACGCTCCCAGTACTGACAGTCTGCAGCACAGCCAGACATGGTGCCAAGCAAGGAAGGGTTAATCTCAATCACCTTGTTAACCCTTGAGGAGCCTGCAAGAAGATGGAGTTTTGAGAGAGGTAGATTGACCCCCACAGCTCTCCCTGTGTGTCCAAAATCAGTATCTTCTTCTGCTTTGGTGCAGATGTTGGGCTCCTGCTGAGAGGCACCCCAGCTCCCCATATTCTACCGGGGGGAACACACACACTCACTAATATAATTCCCAGCAGTAGCCCGAGAATCCACCGCCACAATCACTCCATGCTGGAACTTGAAGGCCAGTGTGGTGGTGCCATGGACCATCTCATTCCGAATGTTCTTTTCTCCATTCTCACCAAGGGACTGGAAGAACTCAGTGGGCTAATGAGAGAGAAAAAGCAGAGAAATGGGCCCTGCAAACTTCTGAAACACAGGGCTCTAGGAAAGGATAAGGATTTACCAGGATTTGGGAGTGAGAAGATAGGCAGAAATTCTCCAACCATTAACAACCGGAAGAGTTAATAACCCATCTCTACAAGGATGTGACTTGGGAAAAGGAAAAGAAGAAGCAGGTGACGCCAGCCTTTTCCATCTTCCCACTCAATGGATAAGAAAGGAAATAAATGTTAACCGTAACTAAACATTTTAAGGCCGACTTTAATGCTTTTTTTTTTTCCATTCATAGGTCATTTAACCCTCACAACACGTCTTATTAATAATATCCCCATTTTACCGAAGCAATGCCCCAGACCTAGACGAAGTGATTGAGCCAAGACACACAACGTTGAGTGGCTGAGAGAGGCCAACAGTCAAAGTTCCCGGGTTTTCCGAGGCACTCCACAGCCCCTAGAGCAAAGGACCGCCCCAGGAGAAAGGCTTGGCGATTCTGGTCTCCCTCTGGTCTCCCTCCACCACACCTCTAACTCTTTGTCCTAATCTTTTCTAACCCTGAGCGGTCAGCCCCAATTCCCACGTGGCCTCCTCCCTGGCACCGGGTTCTGGAAGGTTCTCCTTCACTAAAGGATGCCCCCTCCCCTGGGTTCCCGGCGTCTGGGTGGTCTCAAGGGCGACCCTCCACTCCTCTGCGCCTCCTCCCCGCCTGCTAACACACACCCCCCTTCCCCGCCCGGGTTTGCTTCAGGGCCCCGACCTGCATTCCCCGGGGGACGGCGAGCTCCGGAGATCGGAGGGAGAAACTGTAGTGTCCGGGGTCCGAGCGCAGCTGGCTTCCCAAGGCGGGGAAAGCGCAAGCCTTCCGCGGCCCTCGGGGGGGCCCGCACACCTCCAGCAGCGCCATTGTCGCCCAAGACCGAGAAACCGTCGGAGAAGGAAGCGAAAGCGAAAGCCCCGCAGCCCTAAGGGGAGGGAACCAGAATTTCTTCCACATCCCCCTGCCCTTTCCAAGAGGAGGCCAGTGGGCGGCTGGAGACCAGGGATATCGTATTGGGAACAGGCTCCTCTCTCCGCCCTTACGGCGGCTGGGGGAGCACAGGGTGTCAGACGGTCAACGGACGGGGCGAAGGGCAGCGAGCGGCTTCGAAAGCCGCCTTGGCGCTGAGATTCCGGCGGGCACACCAACACGCCGCCCCGCGGGCGACCCCTGGAGCAGCTACCCCGGGGGGGGGGGGGCTGTTACCGCCCAAGGCTTAGTTAGCCCCGACCAGAGAGCTGCAAGTCAGCAAGAAGCTGGGGGCACTTTTCACCTCCGGGGCTTGGGGCGTCCGTAGGAACATCATTTTATAAAAGTCGGGGAAAGAGGAGTAGGTGGGGGCAGGTTCTGGGGCAACCGGCAGCAGAATATACTCGCAATGTGGGGAAGGCGGCACCAGGGCGAGGACGCAGTCTCTGAATCTTTGGACTTGGTCCTTCAGGGCCTCTCCTCGTCCGACGGGCTCCCTAACCTACGGCCGCCCGCAAGAACCGCCCTCTGGGCGCGCACCTCCTCGCAGGACTCTCGCTCCTCTGAGCACCACGGAGGATGTCCTCTAAACGCCGCCCCTCCTTGCAACCCGGCTGGGCCTAACCTACCCGGCAACTGTTAACGTCACACACCGAGGCCCTCCCAGAATGGACGAGACTCACTAGACAACCCCGCCCATTATGCTGAAAGGACCCGGGCAGGTGCCGCTTCAGAGAGGAGCGAGCACTCGAGCACTGGGGGAAAGGACCAGGGCGGGGGAGGTGGTAAAGTCAGTTTCTCGGTCGGCGCGCTTGCACTTCCTCTAGCTATGCTCACTCCATCTTCTACTTCAGAAAGGCCAGGGCTTTCTGCAGCTGCAGCTGCTAGTGCTTGGAGGGTGCCATAGCCCACTCTGGTTCATCCTAAGGGCAGACGTGGGGGCATGGGAAAGTGGTGGGGGCAACCGTAGGAAACAGAAAACTTAAGGGAGGAGATGGCCCACTTAGGACTGTGAACAGCATTGGGGCTGCTGAAGGAGGGCGACACCAGAAAAATGCATTGCAGAAGTTGATGAGCCATTTGGTATGCTGAACACATGAGAAACCACAGTACGAAACACCAGTATCAGTTTTATTATAAATATCGAGAATCCAGAGTGTGTTATGGGTCAGCATATGACATTAGCCATATTGGAAAGCAGCCGATCTTCCCTTCTCTGTACCTATTAAAGTTCTTATTTTCGGGGTTCTATCAACACCAAAATCCTGGCTCTACACTCAGTTACACTAAGGTGTTCTAGATCCTGTTTTCTTCCAAGAAATCTGCATCATCAAGAGTTGTTTGGAGAGGGCGCAACACTCATGGCAGAATTTTAGGTATCAGTTATGGAGCTGTGCTCTAGGATGTCCCTCCTCCTAGAAGCAGCTGCCTCCTGTGCAGCTCTGGTAAGCCCTTTGTTCCCAAATTCTCCATTAGAGAGGTGAAAAGAAGGGAGGGAGAGAGCCTATGCAGGTCTAAGCAGTCTTTCATTCCGGAACACCTGACCCGCCAGGAGCCTGCATCATAGTCCAGAAGCATCCCCTCCTCTCCATGAGCTGCTGGTAGGTTCCTGCTTCACAGATGGTGCCTCCTTCCAGAAAGAGGATTTGGTCAGCCTGCTCCAACAAGCTGAGACAATGGGTGATAAGAAGCACAGACCGAAAGCGCCGCTCAGGACTTTTGTACAGGAGTTGCTTCACCTGAGAAAAGACACAGACTCTGTCAAGAGCCCAGGGAGACACCTGTGTTCCAGAGCCCAGACGGCTCTCACCAGCATCACTGCCACCTGTGCCAACAGCCCCAAAGAATCGAAGATTCTTGTTCTGAGTGCTTCTCTGTCTGACTTTTGACTTATTAAAGACTACTTACATGAGGTGGCAACAGTAGAATAAAAGTTAAGAGTCCTAAGATGAAACCCATAAGAAAAGAGGGAAGGGTATCAAATAGTCTCTTCTCTCTAGTATAAACTGGGAATTTTATATTCTGTTGTATTTTTTTTATATTCTGTTTTAAAAGAAACATAACTCAGTGGCAAAAAGAATGAGCATTCAGATCAGGCAGGCTTGACTCTGGGTCCATGCTCTGCTACTCAACAACTCAATGACATTGAGTAGGTCATTCAACCTCTTTGTCCCCTTTTTATCCTCTATATAACAATGCTCCAGCTCACAGGCATTCACGGTGAATAAATGAATGAGATAGTAGAAAGAAAGGGCTTAGCAGCATGTCTGGCACACAATAAAAGAGTAAGAGCTCAACTGACATTAATGTTATTAGGATGGTCAGGATGCCTGGGTGGCTCAGTGGCTGAGTGTCTGCCTTCGGCTTGGGGCATGGTCCCAGGGTCCTGGGATCGAGTTCCACATCAGGCTTCCTGCAGGGAGCCTGCCTCTCTTTCTCCCCGTGTCTCAGGCTCTCTCTGTGTCTCTTATGAATAAATAAATAAAATTAAAAAAATATATATATATATATATAATTAAGATGGTCTTCTTATGTTTGGCTTCAGAGATTTAGAATCTTTAGACAGTCTCTTTGAATTGGATCTTGGGGAGCAGCTATCGGAAACTGAGGATTGCAAGGATTGATTTAGATAATTATGTTAGTACAACCATAAGTGAATGAAGGAAGATTGGGGAGGTAGGGATATAGTAGTCACTAACAAAATGTCTCTCACCCGCAACTGGCTGTTTGCATCAAGGGCACTGGTAGCATCATCTAGGATGAGTACACGTGGTTTCCGGATCAATGCTCGAGCCAAGGCCACTGCCTGTCGCTGACCCCCTGAGAGCTGGCTCCCAGCCTCGCCCACCTCTGCAGAGACAAGAGCCAAGGTGAGGGCTGGATAACCCACACACCTCCACATATACACTCACACATATACACACCAAGGACTGATGGATACAGCTGGATAGGGAAGGTTCTGGGAAGGTGAACAAGTTCTGAGAATGGGGAAGCCCATAGGAACAAGATCCTACAGCTTCAAAGTGATGTCAAGGGGTTGGAAGAACTACAGAATAAAAGTTTCAGCGAAGATGTCTGGGAGGGGATATGAGCTGAAAGAGCACCTGTGTCATAGCCCTGCGGGAGTTCAGAGATGAAACTATGGGCTCCAGACGCCATTGCAGCAGCTATGACTTCCTCCATAGTTGGCTTCTGGACCAGGCCATAGGCAATATTTTCTCTAAAACTCCTTCCAAATAGCTGTGGCTCTTGTCTCACTGCAGCCACCTAGGACAAAATACATGAAGAGTCATAGGGGCAGCCCAGGTGGCTCAGCAGTTTAGCGTCGCCTTCAGCCCAGGGCCTGATCCTGGAGATCCTGGATTGAGTCAGGCTCCCTGCATGGAGCCTGCTTCTCCCTCTGCCTGTGTCTCTGCCTCTCTCTCTCTCTGTCTCTCATGGATAAATAAATAAAATCTTAAAAAAAAAAAAGTCATAGAACAAGGAACATAGGACTATGGTTATCTAGAGATTGACAACTCAAAATCTTTATTGAAAGCATATCACAAAATTACTCTCTCTCTCCTGACACCCCATCTCCACCCACGGCCCTCCTTTCAGAGTGCTTGGTGAGAGTGTTCAGTGAGAGTTCTCATTCGATGTCCCCTGCCCTCCCCTCTGCCATCTTCTTGCTCACCTGTGTGTGCAGGTAGCGGTGCTCATATTGGGGAAGGGGCTCTCCATCCAGCAGCACCTGCCCCTTAGTGGGCTGGTACAGATTCTGCAGCAGGGCAGCCACAGTGCTCTTCCCAGACCCATTGCGCCCCACCAGCCCTATCACCTCACCAGGATGAAGGGTAAATGTCAGCGCCTGGAGGCCAGAGAATCAAAAAATAAGAGACACAGTAAAGCCTTTAACCTTGAGGCTGTCATTGTCTTATTACATGGCATGATGTCTTACCCCTAGGAAGAAAGGGGGGGAAATTGGAAAAACATAGCAATTCCTACTCTCCCACAGGCATAGATTTCTGTTCCTCAGGGATGACGGCTCCCCAAGGAGTAGAGATGGAAGGTGAGGCAAAGGCCAGAGCAAAGACCAAGCACCACTATGTCACACCCTTGATATCAGATGTCAAGAGAAAACAGAAAGAAAAAAAAATCCCATTCTAAATTACAAATGGAAAGAAAAGGAAGAGATAGAAGATGAGAGGCAGATTTTGCTTCAGCAGTTTCTTGGGATGTAAGACTCTTCTCCTGGAGAGCCTCTTCTCCCGTCCCCCCTTAGAAATCCAAGCCGTTCTAGAGTTTGGGGCAGTTGTATGGAGTAGACGGGGCTCATCTTTGCCTTTGAGGGGTTAGGAAGTTAGGAAGGATCTATCTGGACCTTGTGTTAGGCAGGCTGAAGACAGGACCAAAGTTTAGGATGGTAGAGGTGAGAGTGAGGCTGGTGGAAAACAAGGATTGGTAAGTTGTACCTGCAGCACTGGGACATCCGGATGGTTTGGGTAGGCAAAGGAGACATCTTGAAACTGGACAAGGCCCTCCAAATTTAAAGAAGTCAAGACACCACTGGCAGGACAGCGAGGGATCCGGCCCAGGTATTCAAATATTTCCTTTGAGGAGCCCACAGCCTTCTGTACACTGGGGTAGGTGGAGAATAGTGCCTGGAGGAGCGGTACAACTACTGAGAAGAGGAAAACAAATCTGCTTGCCAGATTTATGTGATATGACAAGGATAAAGAATGGAAGGAAGGTGACACAGACGGTGATGAGACCAGGAACGAAAAGCCCTGGGGAGTGACAATGGAAGGCTCTCACCTCCACAGCTGAGGTGAACTGGATCTGGTAGAGAATAAACGTGACAAGGTTCCCGCTGCTTATAGTCCCATTTGTCACCAGCTGCCCACCTATGTATAGAATTCCCACCTTCAGCAGCATCCCTGAGATCTGTGGAAAGACCACGGGGGCGAGGGTGGGGGGAGGGATTGTGGTTGAAAAATCTAGAAGGGGGTGCAAAGAAGCAGACTCATTAGCATTATGGAGATATCAAGTTCTTTTCCCCCAGGTAACAGCAGGAGGCACCACGGGGGTAAAGGAAGCATGCACCAGTGGAGGCTCCATGGAGTCTTGCTCAACTATGACTGTCCTCCCCATCACTGCTGTCGTCTTGTGTGAGGAGCATGTGGCTCCTCACAAAAGGCTTTTATTAATGTAATGTCACCTAATATTCATAGCAAGAATCCTACAAACAAGGTTACACTATTCCCCCTTTTAAAAATGAGAAAACATGGGCACCTGGGGGGCGCAGTCGGTTGAACATCCGACTCTTGGTTTCGGCTCAGGTCGTGATCTCAGGGTCCTGATATTGAGCTCTGCATTGGGCTCCCCACTGAGCAGGGAGTCTGTTTGCCCTCTCCCTCTCCCTCTGCCCCACCCCCTGCTTCTGCTCGCTCTCTCTCTCTCAAATAAATATATAAATCTTTTTTTAAAAATAAAAATAAAATTAGGAAACAATCTCAAGAGAAAATAAGTTACTAGCCCATGGTCACAGAGCTAGTAAGTGGCAGCATTGAGCCAGGAATTCCTGAATGCTGCTCTCAGACTCTTTCAATGATGTAACAGATGTCCCTCACCCTTGGCTTCTGCTATTCCCATGGCTCTCACTAGCACATCCACATAGTCCCAGCAGGATGCTGGCACAGGTACAGGAATTTATGATTCCCCGAGTTCTGCCTGAGAGGCAAAGGGAGGCCCTGTGACTGGAAGATAGGGCATCTCCCCAAAAGATGGCGCTGGGTGGATTCGGTGTACCATGGTGACATGAAGCCATCCAGCAGGTCTAAAAAAGACGGAGGCAGTTAAGAACACTAAGTAGGGTAATTGAGCTCCAGCCTGGTAGGATGAGAACACCAAACCACTGCCGGGGTGTGTGGAGCAGGATTAATGGAAAAGGGAATGGAGTCGAGGCATCTCAGGGACAAGGGAACAGGCATTCTTCTCCAGGTGCTCACATTGGTGATCCAGAGGTTGACTGCATAGGCCAGAGCCTCCTTCTGATGGAGGGTATTCATTTTCTGCAGCTTTTGGCTAAACTTCTGGGCCTCACACTCCTCATTGGCAAAGCTCCGGACTGTGGGCATTGCTGACAGCACCTCAATGGCCACCTGGCTAGACTCTGCTAGAGATGTCTGCACCTGTGTGGCCAGCACCTGCAGAGACATGGACAAGAACTGTCACCCAGGTTGGCAAGCCATCAGGGACACTACTAGCACCTGAGTTGCTTAGTTGGAGATTAAAGGTGAGAAGAGGCAGGTAGATAAAGGAACGAGAAAGGGGCACAAACGAGAAAGGGGCACAGTTATACCTCCTGGATACTGAAGAGTTACAGTGGAGAGGAAATTTTTACTGAGAAGGGTCACAGGGAATCATAATCTTGAGAGTGGTGATCATGTTCATAAAGATGGATTGTGGGCAGAAGTTAGAAGAGAAGACACAGAGAGTATGGAGCCCAACACTGAGCAATCTGGGGACATGGACTACGGGGACAGGGAGTCCCATGGAGATGGGGAATCACTTGAGGGTGCCAGGAAAGAAACCTCAGAGGAGTTAAATCCACCCAATCTGGGAAATGAAGGACTGCAACTCCCTGGACATACCTGGTGCCATCTTCCTAGCTTCTTAGGCAGAAGGAAAAGCAGAGGCAGGGTGACCAGGGTGACCATGGTGAGGGACAGTGACTCCCAGAGCATGAGCCCCAAGAGACACAGCCCCCGTACCAGGTACCACAACAATAGGCTCAGCTTCTCACTCAGAGACTCACTCAGGGTGGATGTGTCCTCTGTCACCCGAGAAGTGATGGCTCCTACCAGGGGTTGGGGAGAAGAGAGAGGATGAATGAGAGGTTCAGAGTGGTGGGAGGGACTAGCAATGACCCAGGGAGGCGGGAGGGGGGGTGGAGGGGGAGTAGAGAGGGGGTAGAGGGGGTGGGAGGAACATGGTGTTCTGAGGAGGCTGAGGAGGACAAGGTAAGGGGAATAGGGGAGTTTAGGGACCTCCATGCAGGGAGAATGAGTATTGGAGAGGAAAAACCTGGCCAAAGACTTTTGTTTTAACTATAAAGAAATTGATTCCTATGTGAATTTCCATTTCTCTGACACATTTCTGTTCCTTAAAGATGTATACCCCATGCCGCACATGAGGGCGAGCTGGTCACATAACAAAGCTGGACAAAAAACAGAGAGTGCTGCTAGAAAGCAGTCCAGAAAACTCTACTGAAAAAAAAAAAAAAAAAAAAAAAAGAAAACTCTACTGAGCTCTGGGCTGGGAATCAAAAAATGGGTTCTATCAAGCTCATCTCTATCCATATGTGACCATACCAATTTCAGCATTTAGGGTCTGGGCCTCAGGTTCCTTCTCTGCAAAATAGGCAATTGGACTCTGTGATCTCAAAATTTCCAGGTCTTAAATTCTATAGTTTCTATCTAAATATACGCACAGGGATATATTTATGGAAAAATCTTAGATGGAAAAATTAGGTTTTTCTGAAGGTAAAGAACATAATACTCTTGAGGTATACCAAGAATAAGAAATGACAATGTGACAATGTGTGTCTGTGAGAGAGAGAAAGATCATGGTTATAAGTAAAAGATGGTATATGGGGAATATAAAGAGTATACAGATGTGTAATGAGTTTCATGAAACACCTGTTTGGTTCTGTTGGAAAAACTCTGTTTCCTGGCGCAGGACAGCCTGAAATACCTCTCCCTGCACCTGGCTGTGCACACGACCCATGATGCTGTTATAGACTCCATCACCCAAGAACTCCAGCACTGCACTAGAGAGAGATGGGGAGAAGAAGGATCAGGGTGTATTCAGAGGACAGAGAGAAGGTCCCAGAGAAGTGCACTCTGGACAGCACCGACTTCCAGCTCCCTCTTTTTCAGGGTCCCCCATCCTCAGCTTCCAGCTGCAGCCCCCAGACCTGGTGGTGGTGAGAATGGACATGAGTGTTATGTTTCGTGTGAAAGCAGAGGCCGTCTCATCTTGTAAAATCCAGTCAGTGAGGTGGCCAGTGAAGAATGGAATGGCCATTTCTCCTGGAGGGGAAGAGGAGGGAGGGGTCAGCCACAAATACCAGGTCTAAGCAGATCAGTTCCAAGCAGACTGTCTCCTCCCCCATCCCACTCTTTCACCTGTCACCAGGCAGAAAGAGCACACTGAGGACCCAGCCCTGCACCCTGGAACCCACAACCCTGAACCCCAGGCCCACCAGACCTTCAGGGGGTTATTTAGGAAGACCAGAGGTCATAGGGCATGCTGCCCAGAAAAAAGGACACTTGCCCAGGGTGGCTAGTCCTAGAAGACACTGGAGTGGTCTTCTCACGACCGGAGCCCGGTCGCCTTCCCCTGATCCACATTTCCCAGAACCCACACCAACCGATCTCACTGCCCCTTAGTAGGATTCCTGCCCAGACTCCAGGGCCGCCCCTCTGCCCCTGCACCCTCTTACCAAGACTGGAGAGAACCAACAGGACCAGCAGGAGCGGCAGGCGGCGCATCTCTGAACCCAGGCAGCCTAGCAGCCGGCGGACCGCGTCCCCTGACCCCCCCTGCCTTCCCGGCGCCCAGAGTCCGCTGAGTTTATGCCACAGGGCGGCTGCGGACAGTGCTGCCAAGTAACTGAGGGCGAACACATCCAGGCGGCTTCCCCAGTGCAGGAGCCTGGGGCTGTCGGAAGCCCGGGGAACTCTCCACGAGCGCAGCTCTCGGAACAAGGCGAGGCCGGGCAGGGCCAAGCCCAGCGCCGCCGCCGAGGGCTGCAAAGCCGCCAGCCAGCCCCCGAGTCCTGCGCTTTCGCTTCCGGAGCCGCCCGCCGCCCCGAGCACGCCGCGGGCGCCCAGCCACAGCACAGCCCCGCGGCTCAGGCCCAGCACCCAGAGCCGGAGCAGGGGCAGCGCCGTGGGGACCAGCACGGAGCAGGCGGCGGGGAGCGCCTCCCGGAGCAGCACCCAGTCGGCGAGGAGCAGCAGCGCTACCCCCAGCCACGCCAGGGGAGCTCGGGACGAGCAGGGGCGCCCGCCGGGACCGGGGGGCCCTGAGCCGGCCATGGCAGGGTGCTGCCCGAGGCTGTGCGGCGAGAGGGCGCTGAGGCCCACGGCCGGGAGCGGGGCAGGGCGGCGGGGTCTCGGAAAGTCCCGGGACCCGAAGCCTGAGGTTTCGCGGAAAGGGAAACCGAAAGCGGCCGCGGGCTCGGGAGGTCCGCCCGGCTGCAGGGGGCCGCCCGCGCAGACTATTTTGGGAGAAGGCGTGGAAAACAGATCCGAGGTTCTGGGGAGCAGCCTGCGGCCCCGCCTTCTCCACCAGGCACACCCGTCCCTCCTTTCTTTGCTTCCTCTGGCGAATTCCACTCGTCGGACTCCCCCCGACCCCGACCCCACCCCCAGCCTCCGGACCGTGTTACCCCAGCCCCTTCCGTCACCCGTCTCCGGGCAGATCTGCCCCGGGTAGGTTAGCGCGGGCGGCGAAGCCTCGCGCCCGGACCAGGCGCCCCTAGCGGGCGGGGCGGAGGCGCGGGGCTGGGGGTGGCGCCCTGCCGCGGTCCCGGGACGCGGAGCAGCGCCGCAGGCTGCAGGCAGCGCGGCGCCGAGATGCTGCGGGCGGGAGAAGTCCACACTGGGGTGAGGAGTCCGGCTGGGGGTCAGCAGAGAGGGGGAGGAAGGGGAGCGACGGGGGCGACCCCAGAGGCTCCGCGCAGTGAACGCGGGGACTAACAGCGAGGGGGAGTTTGCACCAGCCGGTGCTGGCAGAGATGCCCCGCGTTGAACCCAGGGCGTCCCTGCTCTGAAGGGGCTCGGGTGGGCGTCCGCGGAGGCACTGCGCGCGCGAAGCTGGGGGCGGGGGGTGCAGGCGCTTTGGCTCCTAGCTGCAAGCACCAAGGGAAGCTGCTCTAAAGCGCTTTCGCTTTCACCTCCGGACTATAGAGAGGGGCTGAATAAATCAAGGGAGGCGGTTGGAGAAGGTGCAAACTGATGCAGAAAGGGTTCCCTGGTGAAGTGGGGCAGCACTCGGGCGAGGGCAATGTGGGCACTGATTGAGAGGGGGCAGCGCATCACACACACCTTTGATACACTGGCCGGCCGCTGGGTTACTCAGAGCCGCAGCCCTGATAGCGGGGTTCCTTGCGAGCCGGCGGTGCCCTGCCCGTCCTCGCCCAACAAGGCTCCCGCTTGGCCCAGGGGCTGCCATGCTCTCTTCCCTGCGTCCTGCCGGCCTGCCCAGGGCTGCCCGGCTTCTGCTCCCAAACTCCTGCCACAACTGTCCGCTTGGGGGTGGCTTTACTTTAGAGAATGACCTCTGGAGTGGGGCTGCCCTTTTTCAATGGCCCTCAATTCATGGTGAATCAGTCTGTGGGAATGCACTTGCAGGGCAATGGCCCTGGAGCCTGGACCTACAGAGTGATGAGGATTCACTGAAACCATTTGTCAGGTGAGCAGTGGGAAATAGGAAGCAGAAGTCAAAACAAGAGATGGGAGTTAGACCGGGGCGTTAGTCCCAATCTGCTATTAATTCTAGGTGACCTTGACTAGTCAGACACCCTCCTCCATGATTCAGTTTCTTCATTTGAACCAAGGATCTTTAAGGCTCTTTGCAACTCAAAAAGGAGTAGCAAAGGTAGCCTTATGCCTTTCACCTTCCTTAATTCTTTTCCTTAATTTCTTTCCTTGACCTGAAAAGTCAACTCAAACTCCCCAGGCAAATACTCTCTTCATACAGAGCTCTTCCCCTGGACTGAGATGCACATTGACCTCTTGATCAGAAATCCTTAAATGAGGGGTGCCTGGGTGGCTCAGTCTGTTAAGCAACTAACTCTTGATCTTAGCTCAGGTATCCATCTCAGGGTCCTCCTGTGTTCAAGCTCTGTGCTGGGCTCTGCGCTGGGCATGGAGCCTACAAAAGAAAAGAAAGAAAGAGAGAAAGAAAGAGAGAGAGAGAGAGAGAAAGAAAAGAAAGAAAGAAAGAAAGAAAGAAAGAAAGAAAGAAAGAAAGAAAGAAGAAAGGAAAAAGAAATCCTTAAATGAAACCATTTTTTATTTTATTTTAAACCAACTCATGTGTTCCTAGGCTGCCTCCTTCCTTCCTTAATGCCTGACCCTGCTAACCACCATACCACTTGTTGATTCTGTTACTTAATAAACTGGTTAAGGAGTGTGGGGGTGGAGAATTAGGGCCAAAAAAAAAAGACATGAGCTTGTTTCCCAAGGTCAGAGTAACCTTCCCTGTGTTGGGTCTGACCACATCTGCAGCAACAAGCACATGTGGTGGTCATTCACTTGTGGGGCTGCCTCAACCACCAGTGATTGGAAGCACCCCATCCCTCCTCCCTACGCCCCGAGCCAAATGTCTACCTCTGCAAACCTCATCCTCACCTCTCTCCTTATGGTGGGAAGGATTCTACTTAGGACGGTTGGGGCCTAGAGATAGGATTCTTTCTATGTTGTTGCCACCACCAGGCTCTGACATTCCCCTGCAGTTGGGAGAGGAGATGGAGATAGTGGAGAGATAGAGGGGATATCCTATACTGGGAGTCAGCTCTGGCCTAAATTGCTAAATGATCTTGAATCGGTGACCTCCTTTCTCTAGGAATGTTTCCTCATCTGTAACATGAGGGAATCAAAGCTCTTCCTGCTATGACATTCCATCCTCTGTGTCTCCACAGACAACCATCATGGCGGTAGAGTTTGATGGAGGTGTTGTGGTGGGTTCTGATTCCCGGGTATCTGCAGGGTAAGTACCAGTCAATGTGAATGCTTCTGGAAGGAAGCCAATGGCCCCAAGTACAGATTTTTTCTTACCCATTCATGAAGATATTAGTAAAGTGGAGCTTCGCAGAAACTGAGTTAACCTTTTAGAAAGGCCCCTATAATGAGATACTGGGCAAGTGCTTGGGTCCCTAAATTCATGGAGAATCTGGGGCCTAAAAGCTTATGTGGCCTGTCCCTGCAGGGTTGGGTATAAAACAATAGGGTATGAGAAGAAGGTAGGATGCAAAGATTTCAGCCTTCCTTTTATGTTTAGAGATAGAAAAGACGGCTCTGCCAGGAAGATATTCTGGTTTTTCATCCAGCACATGTTGATCTAGTTCTGTCTCCTCCATTCTGTCCAGTTTCCCCCTATGCAAAATGAGTATATGGGATTAGGTCAATATCACTTACTTTACATCCCATAGAACACATAACTTTCTCAAGATGGATAGAGCAAAGAAGAATTGCTTAAGAATATTATTCTTAATTTACTATTTTTTTTGTTTTAATTAAATCTAAGCCTGAAAATAAGTCTAACTTTGATCATTACTTGCTGTTTCATTTGAGATTATTTTTTTTCCTGTTTTTTTTTAATTTTTATTTATTTATGATAGTCATACAGAGAGAGAGAGAGAGAGAGAGAGGCAGAGACACAGGCAGAGGGAGAAGCAGGCTCCATGCACCAGGAGCCCAAACCGCTACGCCACCCAGGGATCCCTTTTTTTCCTGTTTTAATCCAAGTATTAAATATCATGGACTCAGGGATCCCTGGGTGGCTTGGTGGTTTAGCTAGCGCCTGCCTTTGGCCCAGGGCGCGATCCTGGAGACCCGAGATCCCGGGAGACCCGGGATCGAATCCCACGTCGGGCTCCCGGTGCATGGAGCCTGCTTCTCCCTCTGCCTGTGTCTCTGCCTCTCTCTCTCTCTCTATGTCTATCATAAATAAATGAGTAAATCTTAAAAAAAAAAATATCATGGACTCCAGTGCTCTACTCTTGTCAAATAAATTTGGGAAACACTGATTAACCTAAAAAATTCTGGCATTGCTAATGTTGCTGCCTGCTGACTCCTTCCCCGCAGAGAAGCAGTGGTAAACCGAGCATTTAACAAGCTGTCCCCACTACACCAACACATCTACTGTGCTCTCTCTGGCTCCGCTGCTGATGCCCAGGCCATGGCTGACATGGCTGCCTACCAACTGGAGCTCCATGGGTATGAAGCTTTGGGGATCTTCAAGTCCACACTCACTACAGTTCTCCCAACCAGCAAACCCTGAGACAGTGTCATTCCTGTTCCAGGAACACTGCTATGAAAAATGAAAATTTCTCATTTGGGCTCCTGTTTTTATTAGCTTTGAACTGGCACTTGAAATCTGGTTTCCGCATCTGTAAAGTGGAGATAATTAATAGTACCTACCTTACCTCACCGGACAGTTTTGTTGAGAATCAAATGATCTATGTGAAAATGGCTTGAAAATTGTCAATCACTATCCTACTAGAAATAGCGAGAAAGAAAATGATGGTGTGCCCACCATATGCCAGGCAGTTACTGTGTGAGAGACCAAGGTCATTAGTGCAGAAGTAAAGCTTATTTGGTTTTACTCACATGGGCAAGGCCCTTGCAGCTCAGAGTTATATAACTGGGAGAGGGTGGGTGGGACAGTAAAGGAGGAGAACGTTGAAATCTCCTTACCAGTTAGGACCTGTGCGAGACTCGGCCTCCTGTGCATGTGGGAAAGGAGCTGGAGTTTGAACTATTGCAGCTCTAGGTTTCAGGTTTCACATGTCACCTGGCAGGGACGATGGTAATGGGCACAGAAGGGGGGAACTTCAGGAAACTCTATTGACCCCTATTACTAATATTTCTTTTAGGTTGGAACTGGAAGAACCTCCCCTTGTCCTGGCTGCGGCCAACGTGGTGAGGAACATCAGTTATAAGTACCGGGAGGACCTGTCTGCACATCTCATGATAGCTGGCTGGGACCGACGAGACGGGGGCCAGGTGAGGGTCTTCCCACGTACACCCTCCCTTGGTGTTCCTCAGTACCCTACAGAGGGCGATCGAGGTTATATGTCATTCCAGCAATGGGCTCCAAAGACCCCGCCTCTAAAAGTGTAGTATAATCGCAACCCATGGGGGTAGGAGACCGTGGGGCTTCATTGCAGAACACGGAGACGCGCTGACTGTCTCAGTGGCAAAGAGAGGATTGACACTTCCATGGTCTAACCTGAGGATGCCTTCCGCAGGTGTATGGAACCATGGGAGGAATGCTGACTCGACAACCCTTCGCCATTGGTGGCTCTGGCAGTACCTATATCTACGGTTATGTGGATGCAGCCTATAAACCAGGCATGTCCCCTGAGGAGTGCAGGAGCTTCACCACAAATGGTAACTCACCAAGGGGAAGGGTACCTGGGGAGGATTTTTAAACATGAGAAGGAAGAAGAGTATGAGGAATATATGGGTGACCATTCAATTTAATGTCCAAACTGGAACACTTTGAGTGTGAAAGGAGCAGGACAATGCTAAACTAGTTGGGACTTCAGAACCAAAGGCATCAATCAGGACTGTTCTGAGTACCCCAAATTCAAATATACGGTTACTATAAGAATCAGTGGTGTGCTGGAGCTGACTTGGGCCAGCTCATGAGAGCCAATTGTTAAATATCCAATGGTTCCTGAGCTGCTTATTTAGCTGTTTATAACTTGAAATCAATCATGGTAGGAGTTTTGAGTTTGGATACCAGGAGATGTTACACATAAAGGGTTTTGTGTTGTTTTTTTTTTTTTTTTTAAGTTGATTTACTAGCACATTACTTGATGTGTGTTCCAAAGAGATGGGTTTTGAGGTCTGAGAGTGGTAGTAAGCATATGAGCGGGAGAGGAATGTAAAGATTTCTGAAGCTAAGTTATTCTCTCTCCCCCTCTCTACCCTGAAACCCTCTACAGCTATCGCTCTGGCCATGAACCGGGATGGCTCCAGTGGGGGTGTCATCCACCTGGTCACTATTACAGCTGCTGGTGTGGACTATCAAGTAATCTTGGGTAACGAACTGCCAAAATTCTATGATGAGTGAATCTTCCTCCCTTCATTATTTTGTAATAAACTCTTTCAGACCAGAACCTGGTATGGTCAATGGAAAATGGGTGCTCAGGGGGATGAAGTTTAGGTGGGGGCTTCTTCCTCCCAGATGTTAGATATCCTTTCATAATGACTTCATTCACATTAGAGATCAATACAAGATAAATGCTTAAAACTTAGGGATTTGTATATTTCAAAGGATGATAACAATAGCCGAAACACTGACTAAGGCATTAGCTTAATGCTTATAAGCTTTATCTCTTATAAACAAACAAAAGACCTTTATAGCTTATACTACTACATCTATTTACAGACAGATGAAGGCTTAGAAAAAGTAAGGCCCTTGACCAAAGTCACAGTGAATTCAAAGCTGAAAACTGGGATTTAGTTGGGGTTTTTTGTTTTGTTTTGTTTTTTATCATATGCCCTTCCTCTCCCATTACATAAAACTTTCATGCCTTCAAGCTTCATGTATCATGTCCTCCCTTGAAATCTGCGATAATTAGCCCAGCGCAGTAGTTGACACTTAGGAAGTTATGAGCAGATGCCTGAGTAACTGTTTTAAACAGGCCAAATTCTGGCCCCCAATCTTTGCCAGGCACTTCTCAAGTGAGAGGACAAATTACTTCCTTTCTGTGAGCTCTCATTTCCTCTTCTGTCAAATGAAGGTATTGAGCAACTTCTAAGGTGGTTTACAGCTAGAACACTCAATGCCATTTTGCTAAAAGGTAAACAGTTAAGAGGTATATTTAACAGCAATCATAGTGAGATCCCCAGGGAGCCTCTGTCTACTTTTCTTTCTGGATCTCAGGCTTAACATATAAATTCAAAGTACCGCAAACAAACCTATGTCCTTGGGAGCGTGTGTTTGGTTTGGAGGGGGAAAATCGAAAACTGTAGAGACTTGAGTTCTTTCTAGCCAAATAAATTGGTTAGTTCTTTCTAATCAAATAAATTTAAATGACATTTTTTTATTTTGAGGTTTAAAATAATAGTTTAAGAGCCGATTTCAGGGATCCCTGGGTGGCTCAGCGGTTTGGTGCCTGCCTTCGGCCCAGGGCGCGATCCTGGAGTCCCGGGATCAAGTCCCACGTCAGGCTCCCTGCATGGAGCCCGCTTCTCCCTCTGCCTGTGTCTCTGCCTCTCTCTCTCTCTGTGTCTCTCATGAATAAATAAATAAAATAATAAAAAAATAGAAAGGTGGATCCTGACCTACTACCACATACAATAGCAGGTGAGTTGAAGCCTCAAAAGGGAAATGTGTAGCTTTAAACATAACAGAATAAAACATAAAAATTATCTTTGGGACTAGAGACAGGGAAGGACTTCCTTATATAACCTCTGAAACCATCATGACAAATATTTTATTATTTCATTACATCAAAAGTGAAGACTTTTTTAACAGACACCATAGACAACTCTTATAAACAAATTGCAGAATGGCAGAGGATATTTACATTATCTAAAACCAATTAGGGATAATATCTAGAATATACGATGAAATGCAAAAAGTAACAAAAAAGCATCAATACCCTAGGAAAAAATGCACAAAAGACATAAACATGAACCTTATAGAGGGAGAAACAAGGAAGCTAATGAGTGTTTGAAGAGATAATCAAACTCGACAAAAATCACAATAAAACAAATTTATACATTACTTTATACCTATTAGACTGGGAAACATAGGAGTTTGCTAATGCCGAATATTGATATACAAATAGGGATGAGGGAAGCCTCCTACCCTGCTAGTGTAAATGCAAACTGGTTCAGCCATTCTGGAGAAAATTCTGCACTACTTAATCGAGTGAAAAACATTCAAGGACCCAACAGTTCCACTCCTGGAAATACATCTACCCTTTGCAACTGTTTCCCTGAGGAGACCTGTAGGAGGGAGTTCTTTATAAGTCATTTGTGGTGGCAGAGAGCTAGAGGCCATCTTCGTGTCTCCCAGAGAGACAGTAGGACAAATGCTATGAGTGCACACAGTAACATGGATTGGTCTTTGAACCAGAGGACTAAGGAGCAAAATAAAACCTAACAGAATGAGCTTTAAGCACAAAGCAACTCACTTTGAATAAAAAAATACACACAAAGCCATACACATTTTTCAAGAATACGTATAACAAAAAGATAGATACAAAGCACATGAGAAGGGTTGCCTTTAGTGAAAGGAAAGGAAACTGGAATTTGGGAAATGTACATACAAAGGAATAAATAATAACAAACATAGAGAAGATTTTGTATGGACCAATGATGACCATGCACCATGACCTGAGGAATATGATTTTTTAAAGTTAACGAGTCAAAGAAAACCATAGCTCTGAGAGCAATTTATTCTATATTTCCATGACAGGTATTAGATAGTTCCCTATTTTTTCCATCCAACTAAATAGATATAGTTAAAGTGTTCAGTTTGGAGATCAGGATTTAGAAAGGGAGGATAGAAATTAGAAAAACTGAGATTCCCCAAATGAATGAGAACATACACTGTCCTTCTCCGATTGACTTACTTCAAATATAAATAATAGTGAAAGGGAATGTAAGGGAAGGGAGAGGAAATGTGTGGGAAATATCAGAAAGGGAGACAGAACATAAAGACTCCTAACTCTGGGAAATGAACTAGGGGTGGTGGAGGAGGAGGGGGGGGTGGGGGTGAATGGGTGACAGGCACTGAGGGGGACACTTGACGGGATGAGCACTGGGTGTTATTCTGTATGTTGGTAAATTGAACACCAATAAAAAATTAATTTATTTAAAAAAAAGAAAAGAAAAACTGACATTATTCCCTACATTTACAGCATCTCCAATAATATGCATTATTTGTTTATTCTAAATCTTTTGGAATCTAATAAACATGTTCTTTTTTATATAATGAGCCTATATGAATGATCTTTGGTCCTCTTTACCAAATTCTTAATTCTGCAGGTTATGGACATACATTGTAAGAAGAAAAATGTCTTAATCCCATTGAGCTTATTCAGAAACACTGGGAATTGGTTCAACAATATTCAGTTTTACCCAGCAATGTTTATGACAGAGTTGTATGTGTACTACAAGCATGTATGATGCAGATGACATGTTCTCAAAAACTCAGAGATGAAGTATATCCATACTACATCAATTTTTATCTAAACTCTGTTGACATGCAAGAGAGTGGATTTCTCTGGGAAGTGCCTTCACTAGGAAATGTAACAGGGTTCTCCAGAAAAATAGAACCAATAGTATGTATATATGGAGAGAGACTTATTTTAAGAATTGGCTCATGTGATTGTGAGGACTGGTAAATTCCGAATCTGCAAGGAAGGTTGGGTATGTAAGGGAGAGTTGATACTGCAGCCCAAGTCCAATGGCAGTCTGGAGACAGAATTCCCTCTTTTTCAGTGAGCCTCAGTCTTTTCCTCTGAAGGCCTCCAACAGATTGGAAGTCCCACCCCTATTATGGAGGGTAATCAGCTTTACTCAAAAATCTACTGATTTAAATATTTCTCATCTTTAAAAATACCTTCACAGCAATATCTACACTACTACCCAAATATCCGGGTACCTTAGCCTAACTCAGTTGACACAAAATCAGCATTCACATGGCTCAAGGCGAAATTTCAAGATAAATATGGCGGGAGTCCTGAGGAAGGAAATGGACTCCAAACTAACCCATTAAGGCAGTGAAACATCACTGAAGTGTCGGACTAACCTCACATCCCAAGTAACGTGCAACCAGGTTTTAGATTAGGAGAGGTACCAGACAAATGCCGAGTGATTTCCTTGAGGCTTTTTGTCTCTACCTTTATAGGCAGACTGTTTTAGATTGCCCTAGAGAGCATACAAAGAAAAAAAGAGTAAATTAAAAGCTTTTCATCCAAACTCAAAAAATGAATGAGAAATTTTTAAAAACCACTGGAGCGGTTTGAAAGGATACCTCTTCTTCTATAACCTAGCACAGGTATAGATGAGGGTCATAGAGCTATTAATTGTATAAACCCATAGGGTCTTTTATGCTAAGATAAGGCCACTGGTTGGAGTGGATTTGGACTCTGAGATATGAAATGGAGACATATGAACAGACACAGGGAAGTCAGACAACTGTGAATCACCAAATCCCCTGAATATCTTTGCTAGAAGAAGCAGACCCATTGCATTAATTATCTATCACCCTGTCATACCCACTGTATTGGTGACAATACAAACATTTACTATGGGGCATTATTAGGACTATAGAAGAAATTTGAATGTGGACTGTGTATTTGATAAAATTGTATCCATTTTAAGTGTGTTGGGGGTGATGGTGGTATTATGGTTATGTGGGAGAAATGTCCTTGTTCTTAAAACACACATGCCCAAAAGCCAAAAACAAAAACAAAAAAAACACACGTGCCAAGCTATTTAGGGGTGCCTTGTCATAATGTCCGCAGATTATTCTCAAACGGTTTAACAAAAATAATTCCTCAACAATAAACAGATAAACAAAATGTTGTATATTCATACAATGGAATACTGTACAAGTGATGCATGTGAATAAATTAATAATTCAATAACATGGAAAAATCTAATAGAAACAATACTGAGTGAAGATTGCAGACACACACAGAATATACAATGTATGTTTCAGTTATCTATTGCTGTGTAGAAACCACCCTTAAACTTCATGGCTTAAAACAAAAACAATCATTTTATTATCTCTTGGGAGTCAGTAGGTTAGGTGGGCTTTAAAAAATACTCATGTAGGGATCCCTGGGTGGCACAGCGGTTTGGCGCCTGCCTTTGGCCCAGGGCGCGATCCTGGAGACCCGGGATCGAATCCCACGTCCGGCTCCCGGTGCATGGAGCCTGCTTCTCCCTGTGCCTGTGTCTCTGCCTCTCTCCCTCTCTCTCTGTGACTATCATTAAAAAAAAAAAAAAAAAAAAAAAATTAAAAAAAAATACTCATGTAGCCCATGAACCAAAGCACTTATTCATAGCAGACCCTCCACACTGGGCAGCAGGAGGAAATGGAGATCCACTCTACATTCATTTCACTAACAAAGGTGACAGAAGAAGCAACTGGCTTTGGGGGAAATAGTGATTAAAAAAAAAAAAAAGGAGAAGTTCCTGGAACAGAAGTGGTTGAGGAGGTGTCTTCAGAATTCGTTGTGGTAAAGTTCCATTCCTAACCATAGAACAAAGAGCAACATTTAGAAGTAGTGAGGCAGCAGCAGTGATGTGGTTTACCAAACGTACACTGTGTGTGTGGCGGGGGAACAGGGTGGTCTTGTTCTGTTTATAATCAATTGTCTCAGTATTTCCACCCCAAAATCCTAATTCTGAGAGACATGTATATTTTAGACTTTTTGAAGTCTTATCAAACTCATTAATGAAGGAGCCAGTAAGAATAAAGGAGACATGATTCAAAGACCAAAAACAATTGCAAAACCAAGATATACCTAGTCAGGAAAACTTGCTGTTAGAGATTAAAAATGGTTAATGTACAACAGGGCAATAAAATCATAACCTTGACCTTATCTTCTTTACCAGAGAAAAAGCAAAGCCTCCATACCTTATCAACTCTCTCCAGATTAATCTCTAATAGCACAGGGCTGGCTGCGTTCTTCTTACTCAAGACACCCAGATTTTGATCAGGCAGGATTATGAGAAAGTATCTAAATATGATATTAAGTAATCAAGCAAGCAAAATTTTGCCTTATTTCTAATTTTTAGAACAATTTTTCCTACACCATTCCTGTCCCCAAGGTACAGAATTGACCAAATAAGATTTTTCAGAAAAAATTTTTAAAAGATTTTATTTATTTATTCAACAGAAAGAGAGAGCACTAGCAGGGGGAGCAGCAGGCAGAGGGAGAGGGAGAAGCAGGCTCCCCACTAGCAGGGAGCCAGACTTGGGGCTAGATCCCAGGACCCTGAGATCACAACCTGAGTTGCAGGCCGATGCCTGACTGAGCCACCTAGGCACCTCAATTTTTCAGAAATGTTTCAATTCAATATCATTAATGGGATTAGTCTCTTTTATTTAGCCAGTTTAGGATTGAGACATAAAGAGCTCCTTGTTACATGTTTGGCAAAGCAAGAGTCTTTTTTTTTTTTTTTTTAGATTTTATTTATTTATTTGAGAAAGACCGAGAAAGTGCATGAGCGAGGGCTAGGAGCAGAGGGAGAAGGAGAAGCAGACTCCCCACTGAGAAGGGAGCCCAAGGCAGGGCTCGATCCTAGAATCCCAAGATCATGACCTAAGCCAAAGGCGTAGACGCCCAACCAACTGACTCACCCAAGCACCCCCAAAGCAAAGGTCTTATTATTTCTATTGAAGTATAGTTGACATACAATGTTATGTTAGTTGCAGATGTGCAACATAGTAATTTGACATTTATATACATTACAAAATGGTCGTCACCATAAGTCCTATGTACCATCTGTCACCATATGTAATTATTATCACATGGCCTATTCTCTGTGTTGTACTTTACATCCCTGTGATTTATTTATTTTATAACTGGAAATCTGTACTTTTTAATCTCTTTCATCTATTTCACCCATCCCTCTACTCTCTTCCTCTCTGGTAACTACCAATTTGCTCTCTGTGTTAATGAATCTCTTTCTGTTTTGTTTGTTTGTTCATTTCTTTTCTTTCATAGATTCCACATTTAAGTGAGATTATATGGTATTTGTCTTTCTCTGACTAACTTCACTTAGCATAATACCCTCTAGGTTTATCTTTGTTTTCACACATGGTAAGATTTTATTCTTTTTTTACGGCTGAATAATGTTTCTGTGTGTGTGTGTGTCTGTGTGTGTGTGTATAACCACATCTTGATCACTTCATCAATTGATGGACACTTATATTGCTTTCATATAATATTTGGCTATATATATAATGAAGATTAATTTCTAAAAGTCAACTGTCTATTTTCTTTTAGGATTTTTCTGGTTTCAGGTCTTACATTTAGGTCTTTAATGCATTTTGAGTTTATTTTTTTAAATGGTGTAGGGAAGTGTTTCAGTTTCCTTCTTTTGTATGTAGCTGTCCAGTTTTGTCAACACCATTTGAGGGTTTTTTTTATTTACTTAAATTCAAGTTAGGGGCAGCTCGGGTGGCTCAGCAGCTTAGTGCTGCCTTCAGCCCAGGGCGTGATCCTGGAGACCCGGGATCGAGTCCTGTGTCCGGCTCCCTGCGTGGAACCTGCTTCTCCCTCTGCCTATGTCTCTGCTGTTGCTCTCCCTCTCTCTCAATCTCTCTCTCTCTCTCATTAATAAATAAATAAAATCTTTTTAAAAATAAATTCAAGTTAGTTAACATATTAAGTAGTATTGGTTTTAGGAGTAGAATTTAGTGATTCAGCACTTACATGTAACACCCAGTGCTCATCCCAACAAATGCCCTCCTTAATACCCATCACCCATCTAGCCCATCCCCCTACTCACCTCCCCTCTAGCAACACTCATTTTGTTCTCTATATTTATTTATTTTTTAAAAGATTTCATTTATTCATTCATGAGAGACACAGAGAGAGAGAGAGAGAGAGGCAGAGACACAGGCAGAGGGAGAAGCAGGCTCCATGCAGGGAGCCTGATGTTGGACTTGATCCCGGGACTCCAGGATCATGCCCTGGGCTGAAGACGGCGCTAAACTGTTGAGCCACCCGGGCTGCCCATGATCTCTATATTTAAAAGTCTCTTATGGTTTGTCTCCCTCTCTGTTTTTATCTTATTTTATTGTTCCTTCCCTTCCCCTGTTTATCTGTTTTGTTTCTTAAATTCCACATATGAGTGAAATCTATGATATTTGTCTTTCTCTGACTGACTTATTTTTCTTAGCACCATACTCTCTAGTTCCATCCACATTAGTGCAAATGGCAAGGTTTCACTCTTTTTGATTGCCAAGTAGTATTCCATTCCAACACCATTTATTAAAGAAACTGTCTTTCCCCCATTGTATATTCTCTTTTCCTTTCTCAGAGATTAATTGACCAAATAAGCAAGGGTTCATTTATTAGCTTTTTATTCTGTTCCACTGACCTATGAGTGTTTTTGTGCCAGTACCATACTGTTTTGATTATTATGTATAATTATCGTAGTATAGTTTGAAATCAGGGATTGTGATACTTCCTGCTTTGTTCTTCTTTCTTAAAATTCTTTGGCTTTTGTGGGTCTTTTGTGGTTTCATACAAATTGTAGGATTATTTATTCTAATTCTGTGAAAAATGGTGGAGATTGCATTGACTCTGTATATTGCTTTGGGTAGTATAGACATTTTAACAATATTAATTCTTCTAATACACAAACACAGCATATATTTCTATTTATTTGTATCATCTCCAGTAACTTTCATCAATGTCTTATAATTTTCAGACCACAGGTCTTTCACCTTCTTCGTTTAATTTATTCTTATGTATTGTATTCTTTTTGATGCAATTGCAAATGAGATTATTTTCCTAATTTCTTTCTGATAGTTTGTTACTACTATCTAGAAATTCAACCAGTTCCTGTATATTAATTTTGTATCCCACAACCTTACAGAATTCATTATTCTTCTGAAATTCTCTGGTGAAGAAGTGCCTGGTGGCTCAGTTCATTGAAAGGCCAACTCTTGATTTCCACTCATGTCATGAGATCAGGTTCTGAGATCAAGCCCTGTGTTGGGCTTTGTGTACTCAGTGCAATCTGCTTGAGATTCTCTCTCTCCCTTTCCCTCTGCACCTTCTTCTCCTTTCTCTTGAAAGAAAGAAAATCTGTATTTAAAAAATGTTATTTTTTTTTTTTACCTAAACAGAATTAATCAAGGAAGGTTGAACTTCCATTATTTATTTGTCAGCTTTTTCTATATCATGGGTTTGATAGACAGGGTAGCTCTTTTGATAATACAGAATTAATTTAAAATATATAGAGCATGCCAAATGCACCTAATTACTTCCATTCCTCCTACATTTTATGATAAAATATTAAGTCTTTGGTGCCACCTTGTGGTCAAGTAGGTAATGACTAGTGGAAAAAAGCTTTTTTTTTTTTTTTTTTTTTTTTTTTAAGAGTCAGAAGGTATCAACAGTTGTAATATCCTGAATTCAGGATCTGGGTTTCAGGAAAGCAACAACAACAACAAAATTCTGGTCCAAACTGATTACTTAGTCAAATGCACAACTACCTGAGAGTGAGCAATCGTTTTAGCTTTTGCTCTCCCAATAACCAGAGTGACAATAAAACATTTAAAATAAATATAAAGATGGTAACATGAAAATTATGAGCAAAGGGATTTTACTTGTTTTAAAAATAATTTGAGAAAATTACACTCAGCACAAAGCACTCAAAAGTATCAGGTTACTGAGTGAGAGTATTCTAAAATAAATCTTCGCTAGCTAGGCAGATTATAGTAGAGGTAAAAAGAAACTTTTTCTACCTCTTTTTAAGAGTATAATGAATATTCTAAGGGCAGCCTGGGTGACTCAGCAGTTTAGTGCTGCCATCAGCCCAGGGAGTGATCCTGGGAATCCAGGATCGAGTCCGATGTCGGGCTTCCTGCATAGAGCCTGCTTCTCCCTCCACCTATGTCTCTGCCTCTCTCTCTCTGTCTCTCATGAATAAATAAATAAAATCTTTTAAAAAAAAAAAGAAGAGTATAATAAATATTCCAAGACCAAGTTTGAACTACAAGTTTTCTACTTTTTTGGTTGTTAATTTTAATCTATCATTATGTATGCAACTATACAAAAATATGTATATAGTTAGATGACAGTACTATTTAACTTTAAGATGTAACTAATTTTATTAATACAATACACTAATGTGTATGCCACATTGAATTTACCACCTTAATTTCAGTTGTGCAACAGTGAATACAGATAACAGTGTATATATAAAAGCTGCTTAATGACCCAGTGCTCTTTCTCTTTGTCTCTATGAAGTACCTCTTTTTGGGGGAAGGGAGGTAATATAAATTCAAATTAATTAACATGTAGTGCATTATTAGTTTCAGGGGTAGAATTTAGTGGTCATCAGTTGCATGTAGTACCAGTGCTCATTTTATCACATGCCCTCCTTGATGCCCATCACCCAGTTACCCCATCCTCCACCCACCTACCCTCCAGCAGCCCTCAGTTTGTTCCCTAGAGTTCACAGTCTCTTAGATTTGCCTCCCCTCTTCTGGAATGAATTCTTTTCAGAATTTTGCGGGTAATCCAAAGTCACTTATTCATTAACTTAAATTAATCCGAAGACATAAAATTCATTTAAGTTGAAATTATAAAACAATATAATTGCTATTGATCTTACAAATTTTTCAAAGAAGCAAAATTTTTAGATTTCACAAAGAAAGTGGAGTACCTAAGTCAAATGATTTTGACATTGTCTAAAGTTCACAAGAACCAGTCATTTAAAAAAATAGAGGCTGTCTTCTAACAAATTGGATTAGCTGCATATGTTTACCTTTAGGTTTTCTTCCCATAAACTGAGACAACAAATGAGTCAAAGAATAAGGAACAAATCTCCATTTTTTTCTCCCAAAACCAATTAACAGTGATTAAAATCAAATTAATAGCTGTCTGCAGTGGGGCGTCCAAAGGGGTAGAAGGAGATTACAAAAGTGCAAAAGGGAATCTGACAGGCAACAAAAATATTTGTTTCATGTAAATTACACCTCAATAACATTGATAAAAACCATAAAATGAGATCAAAAGTTTCAGTTGTGAAGTTTGGGAGCTTTAGCGACAACCAAAGAGGTCATGATATCGAGCATAGCACAAATATACCTTTTCCCTTTTCAGTTTTTAAAATTTAGTTTATTAAAACTAAAAAACAGGGGATCCCTGGGTGGCTCAGCAGTTTGGCACCTGCCTTCCGCCCAGGGCATGATCCTGGAGTCCCGGAATCAAGTCCCACATCAGGCTCCCCGGAGGGAGCCTGCTTCTCTCTCTGCCTGTGTCTCTGCCTCTCTCTCTGTGTGTGTCTCTAATGAATAAATAAATAAAAGCTTTAAAAAAATAAATAAACTAAAAAACAAAATACAACAACTCACCCATTTCTACCACCATCTATCCCCACAAATTTGTAGTTCTGGTAATTTATAATTTGCTTCCAACAAATAGAAAGAGGACCTCACCAAGTTGTAAGCTGTAACAATATTTAAAATAATTTTTGATGATACATCACTATTTGATTTAGAAAATAAAGTTCTGCAGAAATTCAAAATTAAGCAAAATTGCTATGACAAAATTCCACCCATTACCACCTCCTTATCTATCTGCACAGTTTCCAAGTGCTTAAAGGAAAATTCAAAATAAAACCAATGTTGCATTTTTGTCTCATTCTAGAAAGAAGTATTATTTATCCACTGATAACATTAAACTAGTTGGGAAAAGCCTCATCTATCTCACTAAGAGATTCATTGTCAAGATAACTTTACGTTTTTCTGGTTGATAATTACTGATTAAAATGTCTAATAAATTTATACTCTTTTCAAAAAATAAATAAATAAATAAATAAAAATGTATACTCTTTTCATCTTGGTGTACTATAAGTCAAACAAAACAAACACTTTTTTTTTCATTGAGGAGCATTTTATTTGCACGTATGTATTACATCTCTAGAAAAAGAATCCCTGGATTTTCCCTCCTGTGTGAAACTATTGAGGGACAGGAGCAGGTTATTCTGCATTTTTTCTAGATCTTTCAGTTGTACACCAAATCTGGGGCAAATCAGTCCACATGTGTTTAACCTGCCTGTGAGGCTCACAACAATTGTCCCAGCTCTGTGATCATTGATCATTTCAAATTCGCCAGTGTAACCATACTTTATCATCATGGTGAGAAACTGCACCATGACTTTGAAGTGTGGCCTGATAAGAACCTGGCATTCACCACTCTTCAGCATTGTTAATGCTCTTGAGAGTATCTGCCAGGACATTCATGTGCACCCTATGGTGGCACACAGAGATGGCGGAAAGAGCCCAAAAGAAATATTTTAACTCTTAGAAATGTATGGTAATAGAAACTTTATATTGATAGACTTTGTTGGGTTTTTTTTTTTTAAGATTTTATTTCCAAATGATCTCTGCACCCAAGCAGGGGCTCAAATTTACAACCCAGAGATCAAGAGTCACATGTTGTACTGACTGAGCCAGTCACGCATTCCTATAGATTTTGTTTTTGCAGACAGGTAAAATATGGCAATCAATCAAAATGTTTTGCATGTGTAAATTTAGGATAAAATTTAGGTAATTTGAGAGTGAAATTGGAGAAAATTTGAAAAACAATGCAAAATGTCTGAATGTTTATATTTATGAAACAGATGCCAGGTATAAAATCTTGGACACATTTTTAAATGACATAACAGTTTTATTATTTTTTAAACACTGATATTAACCATAAACTTACATATATTTAAACTTAATAATGAGGATGCCCTTGTCAACTTCAAAACACATGGGGAGAATTCTGCTTCCAAGAGATAGAGTAGATGTGTTTTTTCCTGTTCCTCTCACTAACTACAACTAATGTCCACACCATGGACATTATTACAAAACAAGTATAAGGAGACTCTGAAAGGTGGAGAAAAAGCAGACTGACTAGCTACTTCAGGACCCAAGGTATCACGGGATGGTGAGGTCCCCAAGATTCCCCTTTGCCTTAAGTATCTCAGACTCAAAGTTCAAAAAGCCAGCAACCCAGAAACCACAGGGAAAACAGCGAACAGGAACAGCCACGGGGGGGGGCGGGGGGTGGGGAAGAGGTGGGGGCAGCCTAGAAGGCAGAAAATTTTAGACAATTGCTCTACTCCAACCAAACCCCACAAAAAATCTGACTCCACCTGCAGCAGCAAAGGCCAATTGAGAAGCTTTAACTTCCAATCCTACAACATAACACACACACACCAGGATGATGTCAGTGAAAATGGGTAGGGAACCTGAATGTTCATCCCTTCCTGGTGGAAATAGTTTCCCAGCCTCCAACCCTCAGTGTTGATGGAGAGTAGACTTCTACACCTCATCAGACATCTACCCCCATCACTTCTTCCCGGCCCCAGCGGTGGTGGGAGGGAGTCACAAAATGCCTAGTGCAGAGTCACGGTTCTATCAAGAGGGTAGGATGTGATCTAATATGACTGGTGTCCTTTTATAAGGAGAAGAGATTAAGACACAGGCATACAGAGGGAAGGTCATGTGAAGACATAGAGAGAAGACGGCCATCTCCAAGCCAAGGAGAGAGGTTTCAGAAGAGATCGACCCCACTGACACTTTGATATCAGACTTCCAGCTTTCACAACTGTGAGAAAATAAATTTCTGTTGTGTAAGCCTTACAGTCTATATTACTTTGTTATGTCAGCCCAAGGAAATTAGGTCCTATATTTGGCCCTAGGCCTAATCCTTATTAAGGAAGGAATTTTTTTTTAGGATTTTATTTATTTATTCATGAGAGACACAGAGAGAGAGAGAGAGAGAGGCAGACATAGGTGGAGGGAGAAGCAAGCTCCACACAGGGAGCCAGATGTGGGACTCAATCCCAGGACCCCGGGATCATGACCTGAGCCAAAGGCAGATGCTCAACCACTGAGCCACCCAGTTGTCCCTTAAGAAGAAATTTCTAAGGGAAGACTGTAACATATAATTTGATTGTACTGAGGTTTGGGCACAATTGAAGGAAAATGAAAATAGGAAACCCTTGAATTCTGATGGCAAAGAATACAGATGTTAGAGACCATAGGCCCCTACGAGGATTTTCCAACTAGAAGCAGAACAGGAGTTGCTTATGCTACCAATACCTGCCCGAATTTCTTAGGCCCTACCCCTGCACTGCACACTGGCTGGGCTCCTACTGCTAGCACTTGCATCTCTTTCCTGAAGGTTTTCTCCAAAGCTCTGGAGGTCACTGCCCCACTCACAGCAAAATAAAAGGGACAGGGAATTCATACACCAGGAAGCAGTGTTCAATGTCTAGTGGAAGTTAGCTCCCCCATTCCCCAGTTGGGATGACTCTGAAGCATGCAGTTCACATCATTTCCCAGAGTTCCCCTACAGGATTCAGCTCCAGTCATTCACACCTCATTGGCTGTCCTCCCTTCCTTGTCTAATTCCCCCAAAATCTGCTATTGAAATTTCCCCACCTCCAAAATAAACTGCTTTCATTCATGTCCTTGTCTCAGGAACTGCCTCTGGTACAAACTGAAATAAGGCGTAACCCTCTCAGGTCCCGTCCCTCTTTGAGAGCTTTGTACTACAATTCAATAAACCTTGCTTTGCTGCCCACCAAAAAATAAAAATAAAAATGAAAAATAAAAAGAGGGCCCGGGTGGCTCAGTCAGTAAAGCTGTCTACACTCGGCTCAGGTCATGATCTCAGGGTCCTGGGATCAAGCCCCAGTTGGGGCTCCCTGCTCCCTCTCCCTCTGCTGTTCTCTCTCTCTCAAATAAAATCTTTGAAAGAAAGAAACCAAAGTAAGGCACTAGGCCAACTTCTTGGCTTCACAGCAGTACAAGTCAACTTCTCTCTACCCATGACTCAAGAGTTATTAACAGTGACTCTTGATTGTGGTGCGTGGGTCTCTAGCACCCTGTCACTCAAAACTCCTTATTCTTTTTGTTGCCAGCACAGATGACAGCCCAGTCTATTGAGTATTAAATAAAGATAGTTTAGAAATTGAATTAATTAGAAATATTTTTATTCTCTTCTATTCGTAATAACAGAAACTACTTGACGGGATGAGCACTGGGTGTTATGCTATTTGTTGGCAAATTGAACTCCAATAAAAAATATACAAAATAGGGCAGCCCCGGTGGCTCAGCAGCTTAGCGCCACCTTCGGCCCAGGGTGTGATCCTGGAGACCCAGGATAGAGTCCTGCGTCCCACGTCGGGCTCCCTGCGTGGAGCCTGCTTCTCCCTCTGCCTATGCCTCTGCCTCTGTGTGTGTGTGTGTGTGTGTGTGTGTGTGTGTGTCTCATGAATAAATAAAATCTTAAAAAAAAATACTCAAAAAATATATATACAAAATAATAGTAATAATAATAACAGAAACTATACACCCCCTCTGGGCCTGCCCTTGTATGCCCAGATTATCTGAGTGTTGGCGACCACTGACCATCTGTAACACAGTTTTAAAGGATTATAGGGCATGAGGCCCCCAGACTGGCACCCTCTCCTGAGCCCACAGATTTTGTATCAGCTCCAAGTCAGGAAAATTGGCTCAAGAGTCCTTCACAAATCTGTGATTTATGGCATAAGCACTGGCTTGAGACATTTACTAATCAAAGCCTGTCTTTCATCCTGTCTCTACCATGGTTTTCAAAAATAAATTTTAAAATCAAGAGCTTATTCTTTTGATCATAATTGTTCTGCTGTGGTCACCCAAGGTATAAAGGGGAAATGCCTTATCTGTCTCTGAAAGTAGAAAAACAAAACAATCCTCATTTGACATCATAGAATTTTTCCTACCATTATACCTGTCTTATACCATTCTATATGGTTTGAACATTTTATAACAAGATAGAGTTCGGATATTTTCTATGGAATTTTTTTAAACAATAAGAAATAGGACTTTTTTGTAAAGAAGGAATTTCCACTAGGTGGTAGTAGAGAATCAATATCAGTCTAACCCTGAAGGGCAAAAAGAAATGTTCATTAAGCTGAGAATCAAATGCTGTAGCCATTTGTAGCTACAAGTGCTTATTAACTAGTTCAGTCTAAGGTTTAATTTCTTCAGAAATGCCAGATGATACATATCATGCTCTTCTGAGCAATGTTTTTCTACTTACAGTCTCCTATAACCCACTTTTCTGTAAACTGGCCTGCATCCATTTATACAGAACAATTGAACAATTGGGGTCCACTATGGTTGGAACAATAGAATTTGGAGAGGAGACACACTGATAATAAAAACACGTACTCTTTTCCCTTAAGTGAAGTAAAATTATAGCAATATACGTTGGATCTGCACACATTCCTCTCCTTCAATCTCCCTGGATAAAATGAGGCACGTGTCTTCTGAAAAAGGAGTAACCAGAAGTGGGCTCCAGTAGCCTTACCCTATCAACATGTTTGACCAGACTGCATCAATGACCAGTTGGTTTGCCCATTTCTTTTATTCTAGCACATCCTCAGCTCTGACCTGGCCAATAGGTGTGAGACCTGGATAGTCTCACCTGTGATATGCTGAGGCCAGATTTGGGTTCTCACAACCACCTGTATCCTCTTGCAGGGACACTTGAAATTTGTGGCCAGATCCAGCTCATTATGGCTGGGGACCACCATGACCCCACAGACTTATTTCCCCTGGGATCTAAAATCTTCCTGTACTGAGCAGCAGTTTAATCTTGAGTGTGTTCTACTAGACCCTGGTTCATGACCCCTTGCACCGCATCCTGTATCGCCCCCTCCTTGGCGGTGCCTTATTTCATTTCCTCTGATTCTAACTCATGCCAATTCCAGGAGAGACACAGTCTCCTTCATCACTGGTCAGAGTTCCAAGCAAATTGTGCTGGAAATCCAATGGGCGAACCAGACCTATTTCTAAGTTCAAAGTCTCTGCCTCTGGGTCACTTAATCTTGATCATTTGGTTATTTCATTTCAATCCTTGAAGAATTGTTCTTACTCTTTGCTTTCAAATGTGGTGCCCTGCTTGTTCTTGTGCTCTTTTTTTTTTTTTTTTTTCAGTCCTTGGACCAAGCACCATCTTTCCAGCTTTGGCAGGAAGCCAAGTAAACTTCTCTCACTTTGGCACCCTGAGTCCCCGCCTAAGTAAACTTGATAATGTTAGGTATTTTGGATTTTGTCTACCTAGTGGTTTTTGAATGTGATTTCAAAAGCAGTTTAATTCACCATTCTTTGATAACTATGGTAAATATGCATATTTTAGTATATTTATTGGTCATATTTCCTCTGATGTGAAATGCCTATTCACGTCTTTTAACTATTTTTCTCTTGGATTATTGTTAAATATTCTGGATATAATCCCATGTAAAATATGTGTGATGCAAATAAATCTGGTCTGTGGCTTTTGGGTTTTCTTTCTTAAAAATATAGTTTGACAAAAGTTTCTAATTTTAATGTGGCCAGATTCATAAACTTTTTCTTTTCTTTTTATGTTTCTTTTTAAATACTGTATAGTTAACATGCAGTGTTATATTAGTTTCAGGTGTACAATATAATGATTCAACACTCCTATGTATCACCCTATGTATCACAGTGCTCATCATGACAAGTGCACTCCTTAATCCGCATCAACTATTTTACCCATCCCCTCACCCACCTCCCCTCTGGTCACCAGTAGTTTGTAGTTTGTACTCTATAGTTAAGAGTCTGTGTCTTGGTTTCTCTCTCTTTTTCTCCTTTATTTGTTTTGTTTCTTAAATTCCATATACGAGTGAAATCATATGGTATTTGTCTTTCTCTGACTGACTTTACTTAGCATTATAACATCTAGATCCATCCAAGTTGTTGCAAAAGACAAGATTTCATTCTTTTTTATAGCTGATCTAGTACTATATTGAATAAAAGTGGTGAAATTGGATATCCTTGTTCTTGATCTTAGGAGTAAAGCTCTCAGGTTTTTTGTTGTTGTTGTTGTTGTTGTTGTTTACCATTGAGTATGATGTTAGCTGTGGGTTTTTCATATATGGCCTTTATTGTGTTGAGATATGTTCTCTCTATTCCTATTTTGTTGAGGATTTTTATCATGAATGGATGTTGTACTTTGCAAAATGCTTTTTCTGCATCTACTGAAATGGTCATATGATTTTTATCCTTTCTCTTGTTGATGTCATGTATCACATTGATTGATTTTAGAATATTGAACCACACTTGGAACCCAGAAATAAATCCCACTTGGTATGGTGAATTATTCTTTTAATGTATTATTGGATTCAGTTTGCTAATATTTTGTTGAAGAATTTCACACCTTACTGGCACAAAAACAGACACATAGATCAATGGAACAGAATAGAGAATCCAGAAGTGGACCCTCAACTTTATGGTCAACTAATATTCGACAAAGCAGGAAAGCCTATCCACTGGAAAAAGGACAGTCTCTTCAATAAGTGGTGCTGGGAAAATTGGACATCCACATGCAGAAGAATGAAACTGGACCATTCTCTTACACCATACACAAAGATAAACACAAAATGGATAAAAGATCTAAATATGAGACAAGAATCCATCCAAATCCTAGAGGAGAACCCAGGCAACACCCTTTTTTAACTTGGCCACAGTAACTTCTTGCAAGATACATCCATGAAGGCAAGAGAAACAAAAGCAAAAATGAACTATTGGGACTTCATCAAGATAAGAAGCTTCTGCACAGCAAAGGATACAGTCCACAAAACTAAAAGACAACCCACAGAATGAGAGAAGATTTTTGCAAATGACGTATCAGATAAAGGGCTAGTTTCCAAGATCTATAAAGAACTTATTAAACTCAACAGCAAAGAAACAAACAATCCAATCATGAAATGGGCAAAAGACATGAACAGAAATCTCACAGAGGAAGACATAGACACGGCCAACACGCACATGAGAAAATGCTCTGCATCACTGGCCATCAGGGAAATACAAATCAAAACCACAATGAGCTACCACCTCACACCAGTGAGAATGGGGAAAATTAACAAGGCAGAAACAACAAATGTTGGAGAGGATGTGGAGAAAGGGGAACCCTCTTGCACTGTTGGTGGGAATGTGAACTGGTGCAGCCATTCTGGAAAACTGTGTGGAGGTTCCTCAAAGAGTTAAAAACAGAACTCCCCTATGACCCAGCAATTGCACTACTGTGGATTTACCCCAAAGATACAGATGCAGTCAAACACCAGGACACCTGCACCCTGATGTTTATAGCAGCAATGTCCACAGTAGCCAAACTGTGGAAGGCGCCTCGGTGTCCATCGAAAGATGAATGGATAAAGAAGATGTGGTTTATGTATACAATGGAATATTACTCAGCAATTAGAAATGACAAATACCCACCATTTGCTTTGACGTGGGTGGAACTGGAGGGTATTATGCTGAGTGAAATAAGTCAGTCAAAGAAGGACAAACATTATATGATCTCCGTCATTTCGGGAATATAAAAAATAGTGAAAGGGAATAAAGGGGAAAGGAGAAAAAATGAGTGGGAAATATCAGAGAAGGTGACAGAACATGAGAGACTCCTAACTCTGGGAAACGAACAAAGGGTGGTGGAAAGGGAGGAAAGCGGGAGGTGGGAGTGACTGGGTGACAGACACTGGGGAGGGGGCACTTGATGGTATGAGCACTGGGTGTTATGCTATATGTTGGCAAATTGAACTCCAATTTAAAAAAAAAAAAAGAGGGGTTCCTGGGTGGTGCAGCGGTTTGGCGCCTGCCTTTGGCCCAGGGCGCGATCCTGGAGACCCGGGATGGAATCCCACGTCGGGCTCTCGGTGCATGGAGCTTGCTTCTCCCTCTGCCTGTGTCTCTGCCTCTCTCTCTCTCTCTGTATGACTATCATAAAAAATAAATAAATAAAATAAAAAAAAAATAAAAATAAAAATAAAAAGAATTTCACACTTTGTTCATCAGAGATGTTGCCTGTAGTTCTCTTTTTTTTTGTAGTGTCTTTATCTGGTTTTGGTACCAGGGTAATGCTGGTCTCCCAGAATGAATTTGGAAGCTTTCTTTCCTCTTCTATTTTTTGGAATGTTTTGAGAATAGGTATTAGCTCTTCTTTAAATATTTGGCAGAATTCTTCTATGAGGCCATCTGGTCCAGGACTTTGTTGGGAGCATTTGATTACTGATTCCATTTCATTTCTAGTGATTGATCTGTTCAAATTTTCTATTTCTTTCTGATTCCGTTTTGGTAGTTTATGTTTCTAGGAATTTATCCATTTCTTCTAGGTTGTTCAATTAGCTGGCAAACAATTTTTCATAATTCTCTTATAATCCCTTTGTTTTTTTTAAATACTTCTTTTCCTTTTTTTTTAATTATTTATTTATGATAGGCACACAGTGAGAGAGAGGGGCAGAGACACAGGCAGAGGGAGAAGCAGGCTCCACGCACTGAGAGCCCGACGTGGGATTCGATCCCGGGTCTCCAGGATCCCGCCCTGGGCCAAAGGCAGGCGCCAAACTGCTGCACCACCCAGAGATCCCTTATAATCCCTTTGTATTTCTGTGGTACTGGTTTTCATTTCTCTTCTTCCATTTCTGATTTTGCTTATTTGAGCCCTCTCATTTTTTATGAATCTGGTTGAAGGTTTGTTTATCAATTTTAATGATCTTTTCAAAGAATCACCTCTGGTTTCATTAATCTGTTCTATTGTTTGGGTTTTTTGTTTTTTGTTTTTTTTTTTACTTTCTATTTCATTTATTTCTGGTCTAATCTTTATTATTTCTTTCCTTCCACTGGTTTTGGGTTTTGTTTGTTGTTCTTTCTATAGTTCCTTCAGATATAAGGTTAGGTTGTTTGAGATTTTTCTTGCTTCTTGCGGGTTTTCTTTCTAGCCTGTATTGCTATAAAATTCCCTTCCAGAATAGCTTTTACTGCATCCCAAAGATTTTGGGCCATTGTGTTTTCACTTTTGTTTATGTCCATGTATTTTTGTTATTTCCTCTTTGATTTCTTGGTTGCCTCATTCATTGTTTAGGAGCATGTTATGTAACCACCATGTATTCGCGTTCTTCCAAGACTTTTTCTTGTGGTTAAGATGCATCATACGACTTCAGTCTTTTAATTTGTTGAGACTTGTTTTATGGCCTAACATGTGATACATTCTGGAAATGCTCCATGTGCACTTGAAAAGAATGTGTATCCTTCTGTTTTAGGATGGAATGTTCTGAATATATGTGTTAGATCCATCTGGTCCAGTGTGTCATTCAAAGCCACTATTTTCTTTTTTTTTTTTTTTAATTTTTATTTATTTATGATAATCACAGAGAGAGACAGAGAGAGAGGCAGAGACACAGGCAGAGGGAGAAGCAGCCTCCGTGCACCGGGAGCCCGACGTGGGACTCGATCCCGAGTCTCCAGGATCGCGCCCTGGGCTAAAGGCAGGCGCCAAACCGCTGTGCCACCCAGGGATCCCCAAAGCCACTATTTTCATGTTGATTTTTCTCTTCGGCCGATCTATCCATTGATGTAAGTAGGGTGTTAAAGCCCCCTACTATTATTGTATTACTACCAATTATTTCCTTTATGTTTGTATTTATGTATTTCTGTTTTTAAAAATTTGTATGTGTCGTATGTAATAATATTGCCCCACTTAAAGTCATATAAGTTATTTCTTTTATATTTCATCTGAAACTTTTAATGTTTTTTAAAAATATTTTAGCACTTCATTCATTTGGAGTTTATTTTTATGTATGATGAATGTATATCCAATTATTCTGGTATTGAATAGTACATCTTTTACCTAATTATCTTTAATGCCCACTCACTCTTCACATCTAAGAAGCCTTGATGCCGTTTTCCATTCTATTCTATTGGTCCATTTGTCTACATACCCTGCCACCATCAGTAGTGCGGGGTCTTAATGACAGTGTATCAGTCTTCAGTAGTATCTTGCCTTTTCTTAACCTTGTACTACTTCATTTCAATTTAAAATCAGTTTGTCTAAATTCCATAAAATACCCTGGAGAGATTCCTCTAGAAATTATATTGAAACTATAGAACATATTGGGGAAAACTAACATCTTTATAAAATTGAGGCTCTTAACCATGATTATGGTGTATACAGGACCTCATCACTATCTTTCAGTGTTTTTAATTTTCCCCATTAGGATCTTGCATGTCTTCTCTTTCTGAGAATTTATTCCTGGTGACTTTAAGTATTACTATGTTACTCTCAAAAGGGACATTTTATCGCATTTCCTACTTTGTTTAATTGAAAAACGCAGTTGACTTTTTTGTGGATCTCTTTAACCACCTTGCTAAACTCTATTATTAATAGAGCTAAACTCTAATTATTAACTCTAAACTAAACTCTATTATTAATTCTTACGTCTTAGATTATTTTGTATTTTCTCTGTAGACAATCATATCACCTATGAATAATGAAAGCTTTCTTCCTTCCTTCTTATGATTCTAACTTTTCTTCCTTTTTACCTATTTTCCTTTCTTTTCAGCTGTTGTTAAAAGTCCCCTATTCCCTGCCTAAGTAGCCCTAATGTATCATTTTCCATTTATAGTATAAAATTTTACTCTCTGACAGGGTCTGCGTTTTTTAACCCAATGCCAATAATGGAATTTCAGTTCTTAGCCTTGAAATGCCAGTAACAACATTCTCAGCAAGATAAAAAGCAAAAAAATGTTTCTTTCTTTTCCCCAAAGCTGTGGAGAACAATGTATTTTTAACATAAAACTTTCTTATAGGGATCCGTGGCGCAGTGGTTTGGCGCCTGCCTTTGGCCCAGGGCGCGATCCTGGAGACCCGGGATCGAATCCCACGTCGGGCTCCCGGTGCATGGAGCCTGCTTCTCCCTCTGCCTGTGTCTCTGCCTCTCTCTCTCTCTCTGTGACTATCATAAATAAATAAATACAAAAAAAAAAAAAAAACTTTCTTATAAATGATATTTCTAACAAGGATGATTTCTCAAACCCCTAGACTCCAAAGATTCGGAGTGAGTGAGACCTGATAAAACGACCTTAACCAATAAAATACCTGTAATTTTGATTACTCATCTTTTTTAACAATTCAGTGTTCTTGTAATAATGTTGAGTTAACATCTCCATCTAGAGGAAGGTAAAATTACTTGTGATTTTTTTTTCTGTCAAACCAGAAAAGAAACATTGGCATTTCCCTGTACTCACACAGAATACAGCTGAATGGTTCTACTGGAATTTTTATTAAAGTAAATGTGAGAGGGCAGCCCGGTGGCTCAGCGGTTTAGCACCACCTTCAGCCCAGGGCCTGATCCTGCAGACCCGGATCGAGTCCCACGTCGGGCTCCCTGCGTGGAGCCTGCTTCTCCCTCTGCCTGTGTCTCTGACTCACTCTCTCTCTCTCTCTCTCTCTCTCTCTCTCTCTCTCTTTCTCTCTCTCATGAATAAATAAATAAAAAAGAAAATGTGAGAGACTGTTGAATAAACCAAGCAGAGCAGAGATATAAGGAGGGTGATTGCATGCTGAGCCTAAAAATGAGCCCACAATTAAAAAAAAAAAAATTCTAAAGATTTTTAAATTTTAAAAAGCCAAATAAGATAAACCTGTATTTACGCCTTTGGGTTGGTCCAACAGTTCCCCCGCCCCCACCGCGCGACCTCTGATTGACGGCCAGTCGAGCCAATCACAGCCAGGGCCTCGGGTGGGCGGGTCCGCGGAGGCGCTTCCGGGGGCCTCGCTGGTGCAGGGGCAGCAGCTTCTCCGGGGCGCGGCTGGCCCTCCCTGAAGTGCCCGCTCCGGGTATGGAGACCCGGACGGAAGCGGTCACTGCGGCTGGAAACCCGGGGCTCCGTGGCGGATCCCTTACTGTGCAGGGTCCCCGAGCTCCTGCCGCGAGGAAGAGGGCCCCCAGTGGTCTTGCACAGGCCTGAAGAACGCGCAGGGGACGCTAATCCGGGGACGTAACGGCGTCCCCCAGGCAGCGCCCAGCGCGGGCAGCACGGACGGGCTACGCACGTCCAGGTTTCTCCTGGTAGGAGTGTCCTGGTGCTCCGGGCCTCGCGGGATCAGTTGAAGGAATCCGGCCCCTGGGGAGGGCCCCTGGAGATTACTGGGAGTCCTGCAATTATTCCTTCGGTTCTCGTCACGTTTGTTGGGTATGTAACTCGTTCCCTTGAACCTGAGGTGGCCTGTGTCTGTGCCACGGCCCTCTTCTCTCTCACACGACCTTCTGGGCTTCACGCCGCATCCTCAGCCGCGCTGAGGTCCGGAGGAGGGCTACGTGGGGAAGGAAATCTCCTCGCAGACCGGGGGAATCGGGCACTGTGCAGGATGCCTCAGGCGTGACCAGGGTCCGGGCCTAGAGAGAAGAGGAAACCACCTCCTCTTCCTTCTGCTTCCATCATCCTGAATGCTGGCCTCCTGGTCCGCGGCGCTCTGGTTATTAGAGGAATTTGAATAATGTAGACGAAAAACTTGAGTGAAACAGTGAGGATACCAGGCCTCTTCAGCTTGACTGTGGGTTTCCCACACTAACTCTGAGCTTAAGAGCAATATCCCGCCACTCTTAAGCTAGGGTGACCCACAGATGTGCTACAGAGGATGGAGGGGAGTATGCCCCTCAGGAAGGCAAGTCCGCCTGGCAGGCAGAGTGTGGCCAAGGAGCCTTGGTTTGGGGGCCATTACATGCCAATGAGTTCCTGCTGCTTGCGTCAGAGGAGGTGTGGCAAGAGTCTGGTGAAGGCTCAGCCTGATGCTCAGCCTGAGATGCAGTCAAGATGGAGAACTGCAAAATCAGCAGTACAGGTTTTCTGGGAGCCTCAACGTCCAATGACAGGCTCCACCAGGAATGAGCAGCCCCTGTGGGCTGAGCTCTGCACCCCTGGCCTGCATTCGGATGGGCTGGGGAAGCTGAGCCAGGAGCTCGGAGAGTGACCAGAAGGGCACCCAGGCACCTGAGAAATGCTTCCCAGATATCCACTTCAAGAACTCTCTTCATGCATTTCCCAAAATTTTCGTCAGTGATCCAGTGGGAGAAAACCAGGTCCCAGACTTGATTAAAAAACAAAACAAATAAACATGATGCCTGGGTGGCTCAGTTGGTTAAGCCTCTGCCTTCAGCTCAGGTCCTGGGATCAAGCCCGAGTGGGGCTCCCTGCTCAGCAGGGAGTCTGCTTCTCCCTCGCTCTGCCCCTGCCCCCTCCTTGTACACTCTCTCTCTCTCTCTCTCAAATAAAAGTTTTAATAAATAAAACTCTGAGCGTGTGTTAAGTGTGTAAATGGTGCTATACAGTAGCGTGATTGGGTAACCAAAGGGACAACCATCCTGAGGAACAAATCTGGAGTCAAAGAAGCTTGGTGTGGTCCCCAGAGGCAGAGTTCCTTAGAGGAAAGCCTTTGCTTCATGAAGGACAGGCTTCTAGGACAGCAGTGGTCTAACCCCAGGGACTCTCACCTCTTTTCCAGCATTGCTTCCAGATTTTGCCTGGGGACTGGCATTTAAATGGTTCTACCACTGCAAGTAATGAGACAGTAATGCAAGTAATGAGGAGGTCTGCTCTACAGCCTCCTGTCAGTATCCGCTAGCCTCACCAAGGTCATTTTCTTTTTCCAGGTAGTGGAAGGGGGTGATATCCTCATTTTCAACTAAATAAAGAGGAGGGATAAAAACTGTGAGGGAGGGGGAAATTTGGGTCTTTGCAGTGGGGAAGAGTCATTAAAAATTAAAGAACATAAATAAATAAATAAATAAATAAATAAATAAATAAATAAATAAATAAATAAAAAGAACTTACTGTATAAAAGGGAGTTTTGGTGTTTAGTAATTCAGGGCTCCGGGCAGGCCTTCCAGAATGCCAAGGGTTTCCAGACTAGCCTGTCTTTCCATTAGTGTTTCCTTTCTCAGTGTGAGAGGGCTTTTTGGCAGAGACCTGACAAAAACTGTCCACTCTTTCATGTCTCTGCTGACACCTCGGTTCTTTCCTCCAAGTATTTGTCCATTTCTGATTAGGGGAACACAAGAAGGAGGAAGAATAGCTCTGCAGTCTTCCGTTCACACCTCTCTGAAGAGAGTTGTGAAGTATATACCTACCCCCACGGGCTTAGGTGGACCCAAAATTCTCAGCATGGATCCAAATAGTTGCAAAGAGTATAATTTCCAGTGCACCATAGATATTAACATATTTAAATAAAAATCACCTTGTCAAAGTGTCTAGTGGAATCGAATTACCATAATGTTTTGACACCCATCATTAATTTTTAAAATGCACAACCTCTTCCTTTACAATTGGAAATTTTACATTGCTCCTTTTTTTCTTTTAAATTCATACTTTCATTTTCCTCTCCCTATAGAATTTTTTTTTCCCTCAATCCTGGCCCAGCATCTTAGTGTAATTTATTTTGGCTCTTGGAACTACTCTTCTTGATCCATCTAGCATGCTTCTTTGCAATAAAATGTTCTTAAATTTTTTATTTCCTGATCTGATTGAAAAGTCAGATAAATTCAGATAGTACTATAATTCTTAGAGATAATTGATCAAAATAATACAAATAATAGAGATTTTGGTAAATAAAAGTATTAAACATATACTTTTTTTTTTAGTCACACACACAGAGAGAGAGAGTGAGGCAGAGACACAGGCAGAGGGAGAAGCAGGCTCCATGCACCGGGAGCCCGACGTGGGACTCGATCCTGGGTCTCCAGGATCGCGCCCTGGGCCAAAGGCAGGCGCCAAACTGCTGAGCCACCCAGGGATCCCACATATACATTTTTAAAAGTAAATTTTAATTGGAAATGCTTCTCTTATAGAGATGGATAGGGGCTTTATTTTCCCAGCTTCATGTTGATGAAAGTTACTTACTGTTATTATGAGACCAGGTTCCATATGATTTCTATTCCTTTAAAGATATTTTAACATAAAGAACTAAAAAATCTTATTCATGGGGTGCCTGCATGGCTCAGTGGTTGAGCATCTGCCTCTGGCTCAGGTCATGATTCCGGAGTCCTGGGTTCAAGTCCTGCATTGGGCTCCAAGAGGGAGCCTGCTTCTCACTCTGCCTATGTCTCTGCCTCTCTCTCTGTATCTTTCATGAATAAATAAAATCTATTTTAAAAAGTAAAATAAAAAAATCTTATTCACAGAATAAGTATAAGAATGGAAGAAATTTTGTTGTAGCAACTTTTTTTTTTTTAAGATTTTATTTATTTATTCATGAGAGACACAAGCTAAGGGAGAAGCAGGCCTCTCCTCGGAGAGCCAGATTCGGGACTCAATCCTGGGACTCCAGGATCCTGGCCTGCATCAAAGGCAGACACTCTCAACCACTGAGCCACCCAGGCGACCCTGTTGTAGCAACTTCATCCAGTTTTTAAAATTTCTTCTTAGTTGTATGCCAAAACTCACATAGTGAGCTATTATTAAATACTGTTATAAATAATCTCACAACTCAAATGTAGAGTTCTTTTTCAATTTTGTTGAAGCAAAGAATTAGGAACTACCTGATTTGCAAAACTATTTTTACACATTAGTTTCTTTGACTTTCTCAGTTCTCAGAAGTATATACCAGAAAGGCTTTAAAAATTCTTGTGAAATAACTAATACTTATACCTGTTAGAGGCATTTGTTTGTGAAACTCAAATTGGATGGAACTGGGTTTTGAAAGAACCCCACAGATTTGAAAATTAAAAATCAATAGGTTCTGAATAAAGATGTTTTCCTTATTTTTTGTCACCTGGAAGTGCATTTAAAAATTATGATAAAGAGGGCAGCCTGGGTGGCTCAGTGGTTTAGCACCGCCTTCGGCCCAGGGCATGATCCTGGAGACCTGGGATCGAGTCCCACGTCGGGCTCCCCACATAAAGCCTGCTTCTCCCTCTGCCTGTGTCTCTGCCTCTGTGTGTGTGTGTGTGTGCGTGTGTGTGTCATGAATAAATGAGTAAAATCTTAAAAAAAAATATGACAGAGATGGGCACTAAGCTATTGTGTATGTATGTGTATAATTTCATTTGACTGTAGAAAATTATTAATTTTGTAATCATGCATTTGATAGATATAGAATAGTGTATCAACATCCATGAGGGAGAAATTAATCCAAAATAAGTGAACCTGGATTTCTAAAGTTCAGGGCATTACAATCAAGACTGCATTTTCGAAGATTTTATTTTGTATCCACACATAATAATAATAATCCACATAAGTGGATTTCTGCTTTTAAGAACACAATTTAATCTACTTAGTAGAAACTAACAGCAAAACGAAGAGAAGGTATTAGACCATTACTCAGTTTAAGTTTACAGAAATTCTATTTCTGATTGCTATGTGAATTATTTACAGGAGAATTCCACTTCATCAAATTATCTTCAAATATCTTCATCAGATTAACATGAATCTAGTGGGTAAAACAAATAAATGAGCAAAGAAGTGGGACACCTGGGTGGCTCAGCGGTTGAGCGTCTGCCTTTGGCTCAGGGCGTGATCTCAAGATCCTGGCTAGAGTCCCACACTGGGCTCCCTGCGGGGAGTCTGCTTATTTCTCCCTCTGCCTATGTCTCTGCCCGTGTGTGTCTCATGAATAAATAAATAAAATGTTTTTTTAAAAATGAGCAGAGAAGTAACAGTATATCATAGACCTGTACCTAAGTAGAAAAATATCTTTCTATGATCCGGTAATATTTGGTAAAAGTCAATAGAAATATTTCTCCTATAAGTCAGAATAAGCTCAAGAAAACATATACTAAAGTACTCCCAATATGTGTTTATTTTGCTCTAAAATATGATGTTGATCTGTCAGAACTAAATGTTGAGACTTTTGCATTCACTGCTTTCAAATCATGCAACATAAGCAAGTGAAGTACAGATGAGATAGCAACTGAATACGTCTTTGTTCTTAGAAAATTCTATTGCAGGTTAGTATTTCTTTACATGATTTTTATAAAATGAGAATATTCGCTCTTTTTATTTTTTAGAAAGAGAAAGAATGAGAGCATGTGAGCAGGGGGTGAGGGAGAGAGAATCTTAGGCAGACTCCACACCCAGTTAGAGCCCCAATGCAAGGCTCCATCTCATGACCCTGAGATCATGACCTGAGCTGAAATCAAGAGTCAGATGCTTAACCAGCTGAGCCCTCCAGGTACCCCTAAATTGAGAATATTCTAATCCTAAAAGAGATAAAGGTTTGAACCGTGCCATGAATTTGTCACCTGAATGAAATTTAAAAACCACCATCATCAATATTTCTTGCCAATGCTAAGGAGCCATTAATTCTTATTTAATTAGAAAAGGATGTCTTCCCAGAGCCTGGTGGCTCCCTCAGTTAAGCATCTGCCTTCAACTCAGGTGGAGATCCCACAGTCCTGGGATGAGCAGTACCTTAGACTCTCTGCTCACAGAGAGTCTGCTTCTCCTTCTCCCTCTGCCCCTCTCCCTGCTCAAGCTCTCTCTCTCTCTTACTCTCTCTTGCTCTCTCTCTCAAATAAATAAAATCTTAAAAAAAAAAAAAAAGAAAGAAAGAAAAAAAGAAAGGGAAGTCTCAGGTTATCAGATGTAATTTTCAGTATTCCAACTCTTCAACTGAGGAATTATACAAATCCAGAATATTGTAACACAGGTCTAAACCCCCCCAATTCTTATGCCACATTATCACCCTTAATAGGAAGTTACTTGACTGAGAGCATTTTTGACATTTGGAGTTGAATAAATTCAGTTTTTGGTATCCCGTGCATTATAGAATGTTTAGCAGCATCCCCAACCTCTACCCACTAGCATGGATTCCCAACTGGAACCCTTCAGTGATGGCACTAAAAAATATCTGCAGATATTGCCAGATGTCTCCCCTTGGTGGCAAAATGGTTGAGGATCAATGCCCTTAACAGAAATATAGAACAACATAAAGCTGTGGTTAAAGGAGACTTCATGGCCACCAGTTTTGAACTGTCCTCTTCTTTGGTACTCAGAAGTATTTTATTCCCAGGTCAAATCACCATAATTATGTCTTGGATAGGTAAGCAGTATTATGCCCTTCTCTTGTAAAGTGGGAGAAAAAAGATTGAGTCCTCGAAGAACAGTCAAAAGCAAATCACTTTTATTATTTAAAGAGGCTTAAGACAACAGGTGTTTGATTAAGCACATCACTTTTTCAAGTGTATGCACATGGATATTGGGGTCTAGATTCCCTTAAAACTGTGCTGATGTCCCACTTGGAAAACTTTAATACCCCCAAAATACAAAACCCCAATTTGAAGACTACTACATTTGAGGCCCGTTACAAACACTGATACAAACACAGAGCCACACTGAATAAAGCAGAGCAAATAAGTTCTACATAAAAGGTAGGGAAAAAGAGAAAAAGAAAGAAAGAAAAAGAAAAGAAAAGAAAAGAAAAGAAAGAAAGAAAGAAAGAAAGAAAGAAAGAAAGAAAGAAAGAAGGAAAGAAAGAAAAGAAAGAAAGAAAGAAAGAAAGAGAAAGAAGGAAGGAAAGAAAGAAAGAAAGAAAGAAAGAAAGAAAGAAAGAAAGAAAGAAAAAGAAAAGAAAGAAAAGAAAAAGAGAAAGAGAAAGAAATACCCATTTCCTAAAGTCAGATCAATTCCATATCTTTAAACATTTAGGAAGATTTTCAACACAGATTGCCTCACATAGCACAAAGATTCCTCCCTTGATATGAAATAAAATGTGAAAACAACCTCAACATTTAGATACCTAAGCCTTAAAAAAAAAAAAAAAGAAACCTAAGCCTTTCATTAATTTTTCTTTTTTTTTCATGAATTTTTCTAACAGTCCAATGAGTATCATGAGTGTAGCTTTGAATTCCCATAGAAAAATATTAGTTGAATATTAACTAGAGTGAAATATTTTAGTGTCTTCAGCAGACAGTGACACAAGGGCTGTTAGAAATGTAAACTCCTCTCTTTACTGTTTTTGCAATTGTCTACCCAGTCATGAGAATTGTGAAAAACGTTAAAACATCTGAGAGATGAAACACACGCTCAAGTACAGCAACCATTTAGGCAGAAGATACCAGACCAAGGTCCCAAAGTCAATTAGAGATTTTAGAAACTTAGGTTAATATCAAAGAAAAATATAATCACCATTAATATTAAAATTTTGTCTGCTGGGTCCCTGGGTGGTTCAGTCAGTTAAGCATCTGCCTTCAGCTCACTTCATGATCCCAGGGTCCTGGGATTGAGCCCTGGGTCATCTGGCTCAGTAGGGAATTTGCTTCTCCCTCCCCCTCGGACCCTCCCCCTGCTTGTGCTCATTCTCTCTCTCTCTCTTAAATAAAATCTTTTTTAAAAGAATATGTTGGGACACCAGGGTGGCTCAGTGGTTGAGAATCTACCTTCGGCTCAGGTCGTGATCCCGTGATCCCAGGTTCCTGGGATCAAGTCCCACATCGGGCCCCTGGTAGGGAGCCTGCTTCTCCCTCTGCCTATATTTCTGCCTCTCTCTGTGTCTCTCATGAATAAGTAAAATCTTTAAACAAAAAAAAATATATATATAATGTTATACCTTAACTTTTACCAGATACTATAAGTGGAGTAACATGAAGATTCCATGTCATTTGTGATACCAAATATTTAAATTATATCTCTATTTGAGCACACATGACTATATTTACAAACGTCTAGACATTAATTTAAGATATAACAAAGTCTGGTCTATAAGGTAAGTGAATGAAATTTAGGACATTCCATTTAATGTAGCATTTGAATTTGAAAAGACAGGAGCTGCCAAAACTTCTAAGTAGCAAGACACCCTTCAGTGGGTAAATGAATAAACACATTGGTACATTCACACAGAGGAGTATTATGCAATTTTTAAATGAGCTATCAAACCACAAAAAGACATGGAAGAACCTTAAATACATATTGCTAAGTGAAAGAAGTCATCTGAAAAGGCTACCTATTGTGATCCCAACTATATGATATTCTGCAAAAAGTAAAACTGGAGACAGTAAAAATTAGATGGTCAAAAGACCAGTGATCACCAGGGGTTCACTGGGAAAGAGGGAAGCAGAGTTGAATAGATGGAGCTCAGGGTATTTTGGGGGCAATGAAGCTATTCTGTATGATACTGAAATGGTGGATACATATAATTACACATTTGTCAAAACCCATAGAATGTACAATGCTACAGACTTTACTTAATAATGTGACAACATTGGCTCATCAATTGTAACAAATATACCAAACCAATGCAAGATGTTACTAACAGAGGAATTTAGGAGAAGGTAGGGAGTGACCAAACATATGAAAACTATCATATTTTTCCACCCAATTTTTCTGTAAACCTGAAACTCCTCTCCCCAGAAAGTATATTTTTAAGAAGAAAAAAAAAGAAGGCATGGTTTTATGTGGACAAAAACGCTATGACTGCACTTTTATTTTATACGTGATGAAATCAGAGAGGGGACATAATTTAAACTCAACATGCACAAAACAATTTACCATAAGAAAGTGTTTACCCAGGTCAGGAATATTAAATAAGCTTAGATTAAAATCAGGTTCTCTTGAATTTACTGAGTAATCCTCTATATACTAGTTTAAATTTTTAGTGCAGAGTTTTTTTTAAGTTTATTTATTTAAACGATCTCTATGCCCAACATGGGGCTCGAATTCACAATCCTGAGATCAAGAGCCACACGCTCGCCTGACTGAGCCACCCAGGCGATCCACTACAAGGAGATTTTTAATGTCCTTTTATGACCACTAATTATTGGTCTACAGCCAAGTTGCATATCTGATCTTTATTTTATAACTTACCAAAGACACTGAGGATATTAAACTAGAGTTACATTTTCCCATTTTTAATACAAAGAGTTTTTAGGAACAGAAAGTATTTCTATTTTAAAAAAAGAAAGAGGGATCTCTGGGTGGCACAGCGGTTTAGAGCCTGCCTTTGGCCCAGGGCGCGATCCTGGAGACCCGGGATCGAATCCCTCGTCGGGCTCCCGGTGCATGGAGCCTGCTTCTCCCTCTGCCTGTGCCTCTGCCTGCCTCTCTCTCTGACTATCATAAATTTAAAAAAATAAAAATAAATAAATAAAAAACGAAAGACCATTGAGCATTCATTATCAAATAAGCATAGTTATTTTTATGTGAGTCTGTACTTTTTCATCTTGCTTTTGTCATAGTATACCCTTTTGAACTAAGGTTTTATAATATGCATAGACTTTTTAAAATTTGCAACTTAGGGGGATCCCTGGGTGGCGCAGCGGTTTGGCGCCTGCCTTTGGCCCAGGGCGCGATCCTGGAGACCCGGGATCGAGTCCCACGTCGGGCTCCTGGTGCATGGAGCCTGCTTCTCCCTCTGCCTGTGTTGTGTCTCTGCCTCTCTCTCTCTCTCTCTCTCTCTGTGACTATCATAAGTAAATAAAAATTATTTTTAAAAAATTTGCAACTTAATGGCAACTTTCTTGCCATTTGCAATGACCTGAATAGAGCTAAAGTGTATTATGCTAAGAGAAATTAGAGAACGACAAATACCACATGATTTCCCTCATATGTGGAATTTAAGAAACAAAAGAGATGAACACATGGGAAAGGGGAAAAAGGAGAGAGAGAAACAAACCATAAGAAACTCTTAAAGATAGAGTAGATGGAGGGAGGTGGGCGGGGGATGGGCTCCATAGGGGATGGGGATTAAGGAGGGTACCTGTAGTAATGAGAACTGGGCATTTTATGTAAGTGATGAACCACTGAATTCTACTCCTGAAACAAGTATTGCACTGTATGTTAAATAATTCGGATTTAAATAAAAATTTGAAGAATGAAAAAAAAAAGGGAAGGTAACCTTTCCAACTAGAAAATCATTAAAAGATTCCATCTTCTGAGCGCTGATTTCTCTAACTTATTTAACCTAATTGTGTAACTTGAAGATAGAAATTTTTCTCTACAGTCTCGTGAAAACAGAATGACAGTGGAATTTAAGTTCACAGATACTGTACTTTGACCTTATCCCAGCCTGGAATTTTTCTTAAATGTTAGGAACATTTAAAGCATTAGGAACCTTGGTTAATTTCTTTTCTTTTCCCCTACGTATTTGAGACTCCTGTCTTGGATTCATGTGAGTTAATAGTGATCTCTTGGAATCAATAAAAACAGGAGCTCCATTGAACATGACAGACAATGGTTTTTATTTTCTAATATTGTCCAGATGAGGACCTCATCCTAATTTAAGGACACCTTCCAAAGGAGGCTCCTTTCTTTGACACCTACAGTATAGCCATACCAATTCTCAAGACACAAGCAGCAGACTCCAAGCTTTTACATTTCCTAAAGACATACAAATTGATCTGCGTTTTCTCTGGTGGAAACTGGATACCTGGTCAACTTTCCAGGGCCTTGTTTTTAAGTCAAGAAATTTGCAGCCTACTCTCTTTCTCCCTGTGTTGGTTTGCTTCCTGGGTTTACTTGGGTTATCCAGCTGACTTGCTGTTGCTGTAATAACAGGACTGAGCATGCTATGTTGAAAGCCACCCCTGAAAACCAGAAGAAGCTATTTTTGAAAACCCTATCAGCTGATAGATTCCTTTCTGATCACTCCTCATAACCTCTAGTTTTTTGTTTTTTTCTAGTCTAGAGCAAATCTTTAGGAGCTGACCAGGATCCAAAGCTGTTGTAGCCTAAATTGGCTGTGATCTTCCCCATACTTGAGAGTGCTGAGCTTTAACATGGACCTTAGCTACCTGGAAGGCCTGCTGTGAGGGGGCAAAGCCAGACTCTTGACCCAGCAGGTATAAATCAACCTGGTCCAGTGTGGCACCCTGGAAGATGTGAAAATTCATTTCCAGACCACTGATCATGGCAACTTCTTGGCTTATCCTCTTATGGCTTCCAAAATTGACACCAAGATGAAGAAAAAGCTATGCAGAGAATTTGGATATTTCTGGAATCATCCCCCAGAACCCTGAGCACATTTTTTTGCATACATGATGTGCAGTTACATGACAATGTGATTCTACTGATGAACGGTGCATTGCCAAAAAAAAAAAAAAAAAATCTGTGCAAGAAATTCTGGTGAAGTGCCACCTATTAGGCTATTTCACAGAAATGGAAACCGTCAACATTATGGAGACGCTTTCCTATCCCTTTAATGCTGTTCTGGTTGAAATACCGTTAGCTACATTCTTTCTGGACTATATGTCTGAAAATACTGTAGATAAACTGAATATTGAATTACTGCATAATACGCTGTACAAATCTTACCTTGAAGCATTCTATAAATTCTGTAAGGATCATGGTGATGTCACAGCAGAAATTATGCATCCCATTCTTGAGTTTGAGGGTACCAGAGGTGCTTTTATCATGACGTTTAACCCTTTGTAACCGAACTGAGTAAAGACGACCGAGAGACCCTCTACCTGACCTGTGGCAAGCTCTGTCCTGAGCAACTACACCTGTTGGCTCAAGCAGAAGACTTTGACCAGATGAGGTGAGTAAAGGACCATTACAGACTTTACAGGCCTTTGTTTGAGACTGTGGTCATGGCGCTGGAGGAAAGACATTGGAGGATGTGTTTTATGACTATGAGGTACAAATGAAAGTGCTGGCATTCAACATGCAATTCCACTATGGCGTGATTAACATATACACAAAGCTAAAGGAACAAGAAATGAAAAATATTGTGTGGACAGCAGAATGCTTTTCACAAAGACATTGAAGTAATATGAACAGTTACATTCCAATTTTATAAACAGTGTAGGGCCTCAAATGCAGAAAATCATAAATATTAAGAAGAGATTTTGAGGAAAATAAAAAGAATTGTGTTATATGATATGGGTTATACAAAAATAATCCATACTGCACCTTTGTGAGTTGCAGACCCCCTGGAAACAGAAAACCAACCCTGAAATGGTGTTTCTTTTTTTTTCCAGCAGCCTTAAATTTTGTTTCCACATTTATGTCTCATTTTTTATTTTTTATCATATCTTAGATATTAATTCTGATTAGCCCCATGGTGCTTTTTCTATTCTTATTTGGTTGTATTAAAAATCAGATCTAATTTTTAAAAAAGAAAAAAAGAGAAATGTACCATTTCTGCACCAAAAACAGCTGGAGTGTGAGGTTCTAGATCCTCTTGGATACCTCACTTTCCACTTCACAATGGACCCATGTTTTTACACAGGAAGGGGGAAAAAATCTATCAAATAATGGAAGAAATAACTGGCTTCTTGGGAAGACTGAAAATTATCCAGCAACCTCTTTCCAAGGGGAAAATAATGCATATATTAGAAAAGAAAACACAATCATATGGCTTCCCAAAGCTTCTCAAACACCAGGCATCACCCATCTATGTGTCCTCCAGAGAGCAACAGGTGTACTGTAAATCAGGAAAAGCAACCCTCTCAGGCTGCAAGTTCTGCACATTAATGGCTCCCATACTTCTTCCTATATCAATATGGGAAAACGGATTTTGCCAGACTTCAGTTCACAGAAGCAAGACACCTCATTAGAGTCTATACTGAAGCTAATTTAGATCACAAAACCTAGAGGTAGGTAACAATTTTAGCTTGAAATTTTCCAGCAACCAGCTCAGAAAGGTGTTTACAGTGGCTATCCTATAAAACAAAATCAAAGAATAATTGATATGATACCCAGACCAGAAAATTTCTCAAGTTCCTATTTTTAAAAGTGAGCCTCTCAACAATTCTGTTTTAGGAAGTCTAATAGGGGTTTCAAAGGTCTGTCTTTTATGGGATTGCTCAGTATAGGTAAACATTAGAGTCTCTAGGTGGTTCAGTCTGTTAAGTGGCTGCCTTCCGCTCAGGTCATGATCCTGGAGTCCTGGGATGGAGCCCTGTAAGGGGATCCCTGTTCAGCTCTCTCTCCCCCACTCATGCTCTCTCCCTCTCTCTCTCAAATAAATAAATAAAATCTTTTTTTTAAAGGTTTTATCTATTTACTCATGAGAGACACAGAGATAGAGGCAGAGACACAGGCAGAGAGAGAGAAGCAGGCTCCCTGCAGGGAACCCAATGCGGGACTCGATCCCAAGATCCCAGGATCATGCCCTGAGCCAAAGGCAGACACAACCAACTGAGCCACCCAGGCACCACACAAATAAAATCTTTAAAAAAAAACAGCATCAAACCAAAAGATAATTCTATAACAAGAATTCTACAGAGAGCCAACCCATTATAGAAGAATAAGTACAGCAATAGAAAAAAATACAAAGTAACCCAGAAAAATAAAGTGACTAACTCTTACTGCTATGAAGCAGGTCAAGAAAAGTTTCCTGGGGAAGGAATTTTGATAGATGTAACTTGGAATTTTCCAAGTAAGCTGTAGAAGGGGAACATTCCAGGCAGAAGAAACCACAAAAAAGTAAAGGCAGGCAGTCATGAATCAGCATTTTTTCATAGAGATCTATATCTATAATCAGATTAACTGGGGGAAAACGTGAAGTGGGGAGACACAGGAGAGGTAGGTAGTAGCAAGATCTAGAAATGTCTTCTATACTGTGTTAGAGATTTGATATTTATTTTAAAATAAGTAAAATTAACAAAGTTCTAAATGAGGACTTTAGAAATAATAGTAACAAAGCTGAGAGAATATACTTAAGGCTGTCTGGGAGGTGGAATTTACAATTAAGTACTGAGTAATAAAATAAGTGAAAGGGTCCATGGGGAGGTAAGAATGTGAGTCTAAAGTTTCTGATTCAGGGGATAAATGACAGGAAATCATTGAAATCCATTGGCCTATCTTGCACTTTAAAAGGATTTTTTTGCCCATACATGCTTCTGCAACAATCATGCATTGGCCATTAGAGAAGAGCAATTCACTGAATTATGCAGGTATTTGAAATGTCAGCACACTTTATACACTATCTTTTTAAATCACATTCATTAATATTGCCTCTGACTTCATCAGAAAAGTTTTTAAGTACTCCACGGTAGCAGGTACAAGCTTCCCAAAATTCTAATTTTCACTCAAAAGTTTAAATTTTATCATTGGTAACAGATATAATGAGCTGTTTTTTTGAAGTGACAGTCTCACTTTGTTCATATTCAAGAAAATGTCTCCCATATACCCAAGTCTGAATAACCAATTTTCTGTCAGTTGTTTGTTTTTCCAAATGAAAAAAAAAAAATGTGTTACATAAAAAAAGTAGCTAATTCAGCTTGCAACTCAAAGTTTTCTCTGGATACAACCACCATATTTTAGTATATAGCAGAAGAGCTTGATGGGTATTTCTTATTTCATCACCGAATATTTCTTAAAATGTACTCAAGAGTTGAGATTTAATAGAAGTGATAATTATTTTTCCTTCATCAAGAACATTCTCTAGTGAAACTGACTTTTTAAAAACTGTGGGTGTGTCGTAGTAAAGAATATAATGAGTGCTAAAGCAATCTGATGCTCTTATCTTGATTCATGCCAAGGCGCTGGTAGTATTATCCACCATTGTTCTTACACTGTCAGTACACATGTGAATACAGGTGTTGCAGGAAAAACCATGAGGGTCAAAAAAGGTTGTACAACACTGTTAATGATTTAGCACCCCTGTGTCTATTGTCAAGCATTCACATAAAAAAAGGTCAATGATTAGTTAGCAATGATACCAAATGAGTACAAGCCTGACAGCATGTTTAGAAACATCTATAGATCAGTCCATTTATGTTTGCAGTTAAATCATTAACTTGACAGGTTACTCTATCATTGGAAAGTGGTAGTACTATGCTTTCTTATACTGTCTTTTAATCAGGCAGGCATTCGTGAAACAATGCAACTGTTCAAGGCTTTATTAGTCTCTTTACTATTATGTAATCTCCTCTAGCCAATGTAATGTTATCCTGTAAGAGGCTTTTACAGAGCTTGAAACATCTACATTTAAAACATTTAAGTCCCTGCCCAGGTAAGCCTTGGACTCTTGATTTAAGCTCAGGTCATGATCTCAGGGTCTTGAGATCAGGCCCTGTGTCCAGCTACATACTGGGCATGGAGCCTACTTAAGATTCTCTCTCTACCCCACCCCACCCTCCACCACATGCAAGCTCTCTCTCTCTCTCTCAAAAAAAGAAAAATATCCTCTGATATATTTTTAAGCCATCCTTAAGTCCAAGAAAATGTATTATAAATATATTTTGTTTTATTTTAGAATAAAATATTCAATTCTAAAATAATAAATTTCATACAAAATTTTGAAAATTAAAAGTGGTTTTGGAAAATATTTTAATATTGTTGCAAAACAAGATAAAATTAATTCTCATGTTTATGTATAGGTGCAGGAAAATCTTTGAGATTTAATAGTTATGATTTCCTGGAAGATAATGACATTACAGAGTATAGCTGATGTAACTGAAAAGAGCTGGTTGGAGCACAGGAGTAGTGAGAACAAATTGAGTTAATTTTTAAAAAAATATATGTATTTATATCCTAAACTCACTACCTTAGAAAATCCTTGAAAGTACAGTACACAATGTATTAACTGTTAGAACAATGATGTCATCCCATGCCTTTGGGAAACGCTACTGTTCACTCATGAGAGTGAAAGTGAAAAAGACAAAAAACATCTTTGTATTATAAATAGTTTTAACCTTGTGGACCTTATAAAAGAATCTCAGGAATCTCTCCTCCCCAGAGAGCCTCTGGCCATAATTTGAGAACTACTGCACAAGTCAGTTAATGGTGCTAAGAAAATTGGCTATGTCCACAGGAGGCGAAAATCAGAAGCCAATTTCACACCATACAAAAATAAATTTCAAATGAATTAAAGGTCTAAATGTGAATAAGTAAAGCTGTTGGAAGAAAATATAGAAGAATATCACTTTATTATCTCAGTGTAGATAGTCTGACAATAGCAAGTGCTGAAGGAGAGATGGAGAGAAATTAGAATTTGCATACACTCCTGGTGGAAAAGTTAAGTAATTTTCCTGCTTATTTCAACCACTTATTTCACATATGCAATACTGAATAAATTTTAAGGGTATGAATATCCTATAACCCAACAATTCTACTTCAGTTCATATGACCCAGAGCCTCAGAGAATCTCTCATCTATGTGCACAAGGAAATATGCATAAGGATGTTCATTGCAGCCTTGTTTATATTTAGTAGTCAGAGGATATCCATCAGTGGCTAAACAAGTGAATAAAATTGTGTTGTATTCATACAATATAAATTTCACAACCATTAAAATAAACTAAATGTACATATATCATGAGGACAAGTCTCAAAACGTAATGAAGACTGATATGCACTCATTTTAAACCAGTAATTGCATTGAGGAGAGAAAAAAAAGGTAGCACTGAAGTCAGGTGGAAACAACACAACTGTGTTTGGGTAGTAGGTGCATTGGTATTTTTCCCCATATATTCTGTATTTGAAGTGTTTAATGTTAATTATAACAACATAAAATGTACCCCAGGTCCTTTGTGCTGTCAATTACAGAGTATCTGCTTCTCTTATCAAACTTTTTATTCTTATAATTGCTTTACAGGTAATAAAATAAGTTTTAAATTAATTCTGTCTAGTTGTAACATAATCAGGTTTGTTAATTATGTCTAGTTCTTTGGGCAATAACAATTGACTTTGTTTCAGTGCTTAGTATTTTTTAAAATTCATTAGTTTGCTCATCTCTTTGATTTTTATTTTAATGTAACTTAATCATGACCTATTTTAAACATAAAGATTAATGGATATCCATTGCCCAAGCACCCAACTTTATTAAATCTTAATATTGTGCCTTGTTTCAAATCTATTTTTTAAGATGTTAATGTCTATAATACAGTTGATGTCTCTGGACCCTTCCATTTCTTTTTCTCCTTTGCCAGATGTGACGACCCAGCATGAAGTCGATTTTGTCATTACTATGCATGTTTTAATACTTCCACTAAATATTTGTGAATCCTTAGACATTATAAAGTATTGTTTTATATAGAGTTTTAAGTTTTATAAATTGATATTGATGTGTATTCTACAGCCGTTTTTTTTTTGTTTTTTTTTTTTTTTTGTTAACATATTTTTTAGTCTTATGTAGGTTGATCAGTGTAGTTCAGGTTTATCCACTTAAAGTGCTGTAGTGTGTACTATTGTATGAGTATGCCACAACTTATTAATCCATTCCAATCCTAATGGATTTTAGGTTGGTTTCTGGATTGTGGTTTGAGCGTGTGTTTGTCTTGCTTTGGCTTGGTCTCACTTGTTTTTGCTACAATGGACATTTATGTACATGTCGATTTGGGTATAAGAGTTTTATTAGGTTAAGTTTTATTAAACATTTTTCTTAAATTTCAAGGATAATTTAGAAGCTAGTATTATCAACAGCAAAGAAACATTTATCTGGATTTTGGCAATTCTTTAGTGCCATTCCTTTTTTTCTTCCCATTTGAGTAACAAACTTTTATCCCATTTACTTCCATATCTATATATCCATCCCTCATTTCACCTAGGAATTGGGAAATGCCTGGAATAATAGTCACCTTTTCAAGTAATAATAGTAACAATTTAACAATAGTTGTTTCTGAGTGGAAGAATTCAAGGGGAGTATTTCCTCTTATCTTGATACTTACCCTGTGTTGCTTGAATTTTTAGTTAACAGGCAGGTATCGCTTTTTTATAAAAATAGTACATTATTTCAAAAACTAAATCCATGAGTCTGAGTTAGAGTAAGTGATATGGTAGCTGGGCTGAACTCCTAAGTGGTGGCAAAAATGAGGGAGCTGAAAATTCAAAAGGATAGAGGAAAGGTAGGAATTTTCTGGACCCTGAAATCAATGGCTATTGCCACACTTCTCTAAAAGTTCTATATGAACATATAGGAAAAGAACCCTGGGAACTTTGGTAACTGTTCCAGAGAGAGGCTTGTTGTTTTATGAAAACCTGTAATAACTCCTTATGGAAAAGAATAATCACATATCATTTGCTATGTATTGGACTAACTGCCTCTACATAGTGGTGTGGTCTTGCGCAAGCCTTTTCTAGTTTGTCTAAGCTCTAGCTTTCTTTATCTATGATAGGATATGAGACTATATCTGAGGTGACTTCCATATGTAAATCTGCATTGAACCATTCTACTCAGATACCCCATTGGTTTGCTTAAAGGATAATTTTGTCCATTATTAAAAGCTTTGTTTCACCAAAATAGTAATTTACTGAATATTCATTGGTTTTAACTTTATTAACTTTAGTAAATGGTTCATCACAGAGTTCCTTTAAATGCTAAGATTTTCAAGTATATTTCAACCATTCAGAAGACATTTTTGAATATCCACTATGAATCTGATGCTATTTGAGTTGCCAGAGATACAAGAATGAGCAAGACAGATGCAGTCTCTTTATCACAAAGCTTATAGTTGAATGCATCTTATTTAAAATATGATTCAAGCGCCCCGCCCCGTGGCTCAGCGGTTTAGCGCCGCCTCCACCCCAGGGCGTGATCCTGGAGACCCAGAATTGAGTCCCACATCAGGCTCTCTGCATGGAGCCTGCTTCTTCCTATGCCTGTGTCTCTCTCTGCCTCTCTCTCTCTCTCTCTCTCTCTCTCTCTCTCTCGAATAAACAAATAAAATCTAAAATAAATAAATAAATACGATTCAAGACTTTAAGGAACACAGCCAATCCATAAATCAATAAAGAGAAAAATTTCCAATATCATGTCACTGACAAACAGAGATGAATGTATATACATCTAAATTTTAAAACTTTTTTTTAAAGTAGACGGAGGTAGGGGGGTTGGGGGGTGGGGGGGGTGGGGATAAGCATAGTAAAATCCTTAAATTATTTTTTTAATCCTTAAATTAAAAAAAAAAAAATCATGGCAAATTTTAGCCCATAGATGTCAGCAAAGACCCACCTGTGGGCAGGAAAACATTTTGCCAGAGGAGATAGTGTTTAAATTTGTCTTGTTTCTTTCCCTTCTGTTATATTCATTTTTGTGTTCTCTGTAACTTTTTTTTTAAGATTTTATTTATTTATTTGACAGAGAGAAAGAGAGCACAAGTAGGGAGAGTGGCAGAGGGAGAGAGAGAAGCCCCCCTCAGCTCCCCACTGAGCAGGGAGCCCAATGAGATGCAAAGCTCAATCGGAAGGTAGATAGATGCTTAACTGACTGAGCTACCCAGGCACCCTGCCCTATTCTCTGTATCTTAATAGCCTATAGCATGTACCCAAAGCAATGTTTCCTATTATTTCATCTATTTATTGAAAATATATCGTTTTCTTAATTTCATTCAATTAATTTACTAGTTCTGGTAATCTAGGTTTGCTCTTCTCTCTACTTTAAAGGACCTTTTGTCTGTAATATGAAACCTAGTGCTTGATTGTATACAGGCACAAATTGTTTCCTGAAACACTGGTTTCCAAAATGGAGTATGCACACTACAGTGAATGCGCACAAAATCCTTCAGAGTATGAAAAGGAAATATTAGGATTTCTATTTATATATATTTGGCAACTTTTAAGCTTTCTATTTGTGTATGTTATGGTATGTATAATCAAGTCATATTACTAGTACATACGGATAAGTTATGATAATTTATAAATAAACATATGGACATAAGTACCAAAATATTTTTTACTGAGAGAGCAGTCTTAATCCATTTGGGTTGCTATAACAAAATACCAGAGACTGGGTAGCCTATGAACAACAGAAATTTATTTCCCATTGTTCTGGAGACTGAGAAGTTCAAGAGCAGGGTACCAACATGGTTTCATTCCAGTGAGAGTCCTCTTCCTGGTTAATAGCCAGCACCTTCTTACTGTGCCCTGAAATGGTGCAAGGGCCAAGAGAATTCTGGGAAGGCGTCTTTCACAAGAACACTCATTCAGGAGGGCTACATCCTCATGACCTAAGCACCTCCCAAGGGCCTCACTTCTTAATACAATCACATCAGGCAAAAGGATTTCAAGGTGTGAATTTGGGAAGACACACACTTATAGACTAGGAAGGGCTTTATGCTTAAAAAACAATGTGAACACCATAGTGCAAATGTGTGTTTTGTCTTGCCTACATAATCAGAGTGTGGGTTCTTCCAGTGAGTGATGGTGTCTTCTCTTACCTTTTCCAAGGGACCTTGTGCATGTAAATGCTAATATTTATGGGACTCCACTGACATACAATTCAGTTCTTCAAACCATCAGTCTGAGGACCATCCTCTGAACATGCTTTGGAAGCATTTTCATTAAAGCTAAGGCTATCTTAGAAAATGTTAATTAAAAATTAAAACGAGGACACCTGGGTGGCTCAGCGGTTGGCTCAGGTCATGATCCCCAGATCTGGGATCAAGTCCTGCATCGGGCTTCCTGCAAGAAGCCGGCTTCTCCCTCTGCCTGTATCTCTGCCTCTTTCTCTCAGTCTATGCCTCTAATGAATAAATAAATAAATCTTTAAAAAAATAAAAATTAAAACGAAAAGTATAACAAAGACATTTTCCTTTGTACCAGCAGAAAGAAGACTTAACGAAAAACTTCATTAGTAAAGGTAGAAGTCATACTGTAAGATAGCAGGGCACCTGGAAAGGATTAGATAAAGCGGTGCCAGCAGCCTTAAATCAAAGAATGTCTGGTTGCCCAGTTAATTCACGTTTGGTGTAATTTTTCGTTGATAAGAATAACTCATAACGAACCCAACCAGCTTACCTTTGATTTTTACACCTCGGTGTACAAAGGAATTTCTAGGATATAGCTTAGGTGCAAATTCAGTCTCACCCCCAGGGATTCTGAGTCAGCAGGTCAGAGGGTCCAGCATTTTCATCAAGTACCCCAGAAGACTCTAAGCTGGTTATCGGAGATGCCACTTCAAGGAAATGTCCTAGACAAGCGCATTCTTCCTTCTCAACCAGCCATGAGAATTTGATTTAAAAAAAAAAAAAAAAAAAACAGATCTAAGGGGCTCCTGGGTGCCAGCTAAGCATCCAACCATTGATCTCAGCTCAGGTCTTGATCTCAGGGTCATGAATTCAAGCCCCACATGGAATCAAAAAAAAAAAAAAAAAAAAAAAGGCAGATCTAAGAATTCATTTAGCAGTCTGTTACTCTCACCACCTCTTATTGCCAACTATGATCAGAAGCATGAAACACAATTTGTTCTTCTTTCAGAGGTTATCACATTGCTAGCTGTGAGATGCCTCGGGACTCGGCATGGCCTATGATCCTGGCACCCCAAGGCCAATCGCTGTTCCTTCGTGTGTCAGCTGGGCATTTTATGATATTTACTTAATAAATCATTACTCCGTCCTGAGCCTCCTTTCCTTCTGACCCAATTCATGTGGTATGGTTGATCCATTAGGTAGCCCATCTTCTGGCTTTCCTGTTTTCCCAATGGATGTGGACAAAGGAAATCCTGGAGCAGAGTGAGATGCCTCTCTGTGAAAATAGTAGAGACTCTCCTCTCCTAAGATCTTTAATAAAACATGCCCCAAAAGCCCTTCCCCTATATTTCCCCTTTCAGTGAATTAAACCACTGTCCACCTATTGTCCAAACCAGAAACCTAAGTCCAATCAGTTTTCAAGTCCCATCAAGTCTTTTGCTTTGAGTCATTTCATTGATTTTTATCTCCTTTGCTTCTAATTGTAATGGCATACATGAGTACTAAGTAGGGAGTTCAAAATTGGAGAGATGGAATTTGAATGAATGTTTTTGTAGGTATAATAAAAGCCATGATAGATTAGAGGAGAGAAGATAGAGGGAAAGTAGGACAAAGTAAAAAAAAATGTCCATGAAAGCACTTCGGAAAATTCAAAGCATTACACAAATGTAACATTTTATTATTAACCATGATTTAATTTTTGTTCCAATTCTGTCCTGAGAAATTTGGATGCTGTAAAAGAATTTTAAGGCTTTGGTCAAAAAACACTCTATGGTCTTCTAATTACTACTTGTTTATTTATAATAATTTCAGAAACAAAGTAAAAGTTATCTTACAGGAAAAAAACCTGCAATGCCCACCCTGTATAACTCAGCTATGGTGTTGGGTTCAAATTAATATGCACACTCAAAAAGCCATATGAGGGCAGCCCGAGTGGCTCAGCGGCTTAGCGCCGCCTTCAGCGCCGGGCCTGATCCTGGAGACCGGGGATGGAGTCCCATGTCGGGCTTCCCGTATGGAGCCTGCTTCTCCCTCTGCCTGTGTCTCTGCCTCTCTCTCTCTGTGTCTCTCATGGATAAATAAAATCTTAAAAAAAAAAAAAAAAGCCATAGTGAATACTAGACCAGAACTTAGAAGGGTATAGGACATAAAACAGCATTCTTGTTTATCAGCCTGATAGCATTAAACATGTCTTCTCAGGAGTCTTTACAATAATCTAGGTATTGATTATTGTCCCCATTTTGTGTGGACATGCTTGGCTGTAACAGACAAAACCATAGGGGTGGATAGGAGCCATCCCAGGATAGAAAATCCTCACAAATTACAGGAACCACATGGTATAAGCCTGTGAATTCACATTCAAGCCAGCAAGCACATTCAGTTTCAAGAAACACCATACACAGAATCCAAGGTCTGTGTTTCCTGACAGGTTTTTATACATTTTTTTTGTCACATAAGCCCACAAATTTAATGCCTACTCCATCTTCCTCATGCAGATATAGTTCACCAAAAGGGGTCATTTCTACATTTAAAAGTGTTGCTTTGTAACACAATTGACATTCCTTGTTTATCTAAACCCAAGACATTCCAAAGAAACAGTAAAGATAAGATAAACTCGAGTTCATCTTCCTGTGGGAGAAAAAAACTGGTCTAATATTGCTGTTAACCCTTGGGCCCCCCAACAAACCTGGTTTGTTCCCCCTCAAAAGCTTATTCCAGTGAAGGCACTTCGTGGTAGCAGCTACTGAGCAAGCAGGGGGAAGAAATGAAATGGGTGCCCAGACAGGGAAAAACCTATCTTTTTTAACCTTCAGATACAAAGAATACAATGAATTCAACAAGCATTTGATGTAGATCTTGTGCCAAACATTGCCACAGAGGAAGATTCATCTGCATCCAAGATAAACTGAGGAGAAGAATGGGAGCAGAGGCCAATGGGAAGATAGGAAGCCACAGGACCAGCTAGAGATGGCTGCAGCAAATTGCTTGGAGGGCTCTGATATGTGCTAGGGAGACTTAAAAGAGCTAATTTGAAAGAATTCATAAATTCTACAGACGCTTCTAAGTTACAGAAAAGGAAGACACAGCCAAATACATCTTAAAGACCACGAGGCTAATACCATCTATCGGTGCTGTCGCCTCATCATACAGCTTCCCTCAAAACTAACCAGTATCTTCCTAGAAAGGAATTGCTGAAAGTCTTTGTCCTGAATTCTGCAAAGTAAAACATCCCTGAAGATGCACCCAGAAAGGGCTCAATGGAGTACACAGTCAGTGCTCAAACACATATCTCTCTCCTACTCGATGCCACACATACTCTTACCTCATGAATCTCCACATCTCCTTTCTCTCCTGCTGCCACTGGAGCAGAGACAAATCAGAATTCCCACTCACCAGCCCATTTGGCACCAGGAAGAGAGACTCTTGGCACAGGCATGACAGCACACTAGTCCTGGCCACAGGTGTAAGACTCTGGTGATCAGGAAGCTTCTGACTGCCAGCCATTGGACGTCACCTGTCACTTTGAGAGCCAGAAATGAAACTTCTATTTCCTACTGAGATGGCAAATAAATAGGTTCAGGCTCTCCCTCACCCAAAATTAATTTTGCTAAAGCTATAGAAGCAAAGGGAAGCAAGCATTTGGAGAACCAGAAACAATGGCCACAACAAATATAAAATGTTTAGAACTTGCCAAGAAAGAGAGAACTGCCATCTTGAAACTGTGTGTAGGGAGTGGGGAGGGCTGCATTCAGGGATAGAAACAGCATTAGGAGGACAGACTGCAGGAAGATCTAAATTTTAGAATATTTTATATTCAACTCTTATCTCCTTCACAATTGCCTTGAGACATCACTGCCTCCCCTTTACACATAAACAGAAATTAGAGCAGCACCTGTGCCTTGCTAAGTCAAGGAACTAAAGAAAATAGGTGTTAGCCTGGGGTATTCACTTCTCCATTATTTGCTACCATGGCCCCAGCTCCCAGAAAGCCTGCGTGTTCCCAGTTGTGCGATCCCTTAGAACTGACTAGTAGAGTGTCTGCAACCATGGAGAGTCACAGTGTTTCTGAGTTCTCTGCCAGGACTGGATCTGGAAGGACACAGACCTTCATCCTTTCCCCACTACACATCAACCCTACAAACGAACTGTTATCCCCACGGAGACATAAGCTCACAGACCAACAGAATCAGACCACTAAGGACTAAACTCGCTATAAAACAGAAATAAATCAAACACCATATACTGTCTAATGCAGAAGTGAGAAAAAGATGAAACAAGAACTTAAAATTAGATGGTAAATACACCAGCGCCTGGGTGGCTCAGTTGGTAAGCATCTGGCTCTTGATTTCAGCTCAGGTCACAATCTGAGGGTCATGAGTTTGAGCCCTCGACAGGCTCAGTGCAGAGTCAGCTTGAGATTCTCTCTCTCTGCCCCCCTACTCATGTGCACAATAAATAAACAAACAAATAATCTTTGGGGGCACCTGGGTGACTCAGTCAGTTAAGCATTTACTTTTGGTTCAGGTCATGATCTCCAGATCCCGGGATTGAGCCCCACGACAGGCTTCCTGCGTTAGTGGGGAGTCTATTTCTCCCTCTGCCTCTTATCCATCCCTCCTGCTCTTGCACACACACTCTCTCCCTCTCTCTGTCTCAAATAAATAAAATATTTTTTAAAAAAGTAAAAATAAATAGGGGTACCTGGGTGGCTCAGTGGTTGAGCGTCTGCCTTCAGTTCAGGTCATGATCCAGGAGTCCCAGGATCAAGTCCCACATCAGCTCCCCACAGGGAGCCTGCTTCTCCATCTGCCTATGTCTCTGCCTCTCTCTGTATGTCTCTCATGAATAAATAACATATTAAAAAAAAGTAAAATAAATAATTTTTAAAAAATAAAGAAGTGTGTGTCTGTGTCTGTGTGTGTGTGTGTGTCCAGATTTTAAAATCTTCACTTGGTTGTAGGATTGGTATTTGGGTGAGAGAAGGAAGAAAATCAAAAAGACATGGCTCAGCGGTTTAGTGCCGCCTTCGGCCTAGGGCCTGATCCTGGGGACCCAGGATTGAGTCCCAGTCAGGCTCCCTGCATGGAGCCGGCTTCTCCCTCTTCCTGTGTCTCTGCCTCTCTGTGTCTCTCATGAATAAATAAATAAACTCTTTTAAAAAAAAAAAAAGGTCATGTAATGGATGTGTTAACCAATTTGATTGTGGTAAACATTTTGCTATGTATACATATATTAAATCATCACATTGTACAGGTTTTTATTTTTTAAGCAGGCTCCACACCCAATGTGGAGCCCAACATGAGGCTTGAACTCACGACCCTGAGATCCAAGACCTGAGCTGAGATCAAGAGACAGAGGTTCAAATAACTGAGCCACTCAGAACCCTTATACTGTATAGTATTTTTTAAAGTTACACACTGTAAGGGTCATCTGGGTGGTTCAGTCTATTGAACATCCGACTCTTAGGCTCAGGTCATGGCCTCAGGGTCATGAGATCAAGCCTGACATCCAGCTCCATGCAGAAAGTGGAGTCTACCTGAGATTCTCTCTGTTCCTCTCCCTTTCCCTCTGCCCCTCTCCCTTGCTCATTCACTCAAATGTTCTCTATAAAATAAATTAATAAAGTCTTTTTAAAAATATTACACTGTGGGGATCCCTGGGTGGCGCAGCGGTTTGGTGCCTGCCTTTGGTCCAGGGCGCGATCCTGGAGATCCGGGATCGAATCCCACGTCGGGCTCCCGGTGCATGGAGCCTGCTTCTCCCTCTGCCTGTGTCTCTGCCTCTCTCTCTATCTCTCTGTGACTATCATAAATAAATAAAAATTAAAAAAAAATATTACACTGTGCAGCTTAAATATATGTGATCTTTGTCAATCATATCTCCATAAAGCTGGAAGAAAAATTTAAAAATAAATGCATTAAAAGAGAAAATCAGAAGGACATAGAGTATGCTAAAGAATCTGGAGTCGGGGCAGCCCTGATGGCTGAGTGGTTTAGTGCCACTTTCAGCCCAGGGCCTGATACTGGAGTCCCAGGATTGAGTTCCACATGGGACTCCCTGCGTGGAGCCTGCTTCTCCCTCTGCCTGTGTCTCTGCCTCTCTCTCTCTCTGTCTCTCATAAATAAATAAATAAATAAAATCTTAAAAAAAAAGAATTTGGGGTCAATACATAAATATTAAGATATTTAAGAAATTTATAAAGGCAAGTAAACATGAATATATGTCTTAAATTAAAGCCAACCATCATAAGAACTAAATCAGTAAATGTAACTTCCAATCTAGCAGGAAAAAAATCAGTCTATCAAATGGAAAGTGAGAAAAAGAAGGAAACAATATACATTAAATACAAACTCTGAAATGAGTTATAAAAATAAGTCTCAATATATCAGCAGTTATAAAAAGAATAAACTATATATATATTAAAAAAAAAAAGAACAAACTACGAGTCATTTAAATAAATGCACTTAAAGTGGGAAGATATGTAAAGGTTGAAATTAACAGGAGGAAAAGATTTACCAGGTGGCAAATATGACCTCAAAAAAGTTGGGCAACAATCTCAATACACAACAAAATACATTTCAAGGTTTTAAAAAAGTGCTTTGATAAAGGACCAAAAAAAGATTCTTATATAATTAAAAAGAAACAAGGAACAGTAATCATAAATGTATATAAAATCAAAAATACAGCCTCCAATTTATATAGCAATAACTGAAAGAACTACAAGCAGAATTGATTTTTTTAATTGCAGTGGTAATTTTAACAAACCCATGTCAAAAACGGATACATAGAAAAATAAGCAAATATCTTAAAGACCAGAACAATACAAGTATTTAAGCTCAGTTATTAATCAAGCCTTAACAAATAAGAAAATGAATTCTTCCAGATTACAAATGACTAAAGTAACAAAACAAGTGGCTGGAATGATTCTGGATTGCAGGGCAGGAAGCAAAGGGAGCGGGGAGACTATGAGGATCTTTACTGAGAAAGTTACTGAAATTTGAATATGTATTGTGGCTGAGATAATCGTATTATATCAAAGTTTAATTTCCAGGGTGTTACCATTCTCCTGTATTTATACAAAAGAATGTCCTTGCTAAGAGCAAGAAACACACTGAAATACTTAACAGGAGAGGGGTTTGATGTCTGCTACTCTGAAATAATTAGAAAAAAACATTAGAGAAACAGAAACAGAAAAAAAGACAGCAAACATAGAAAAATAGTAAAAATTACTGAATCTAGACAAAGTGTCATAGGAATTTTTTGTACTGTTCTTGTAATTTTTCGTAAATTTGAAATCACTGCAAAATTAAAAGTTTTAAATTTTCATAAACAGCATTTGAATTAAAACCAGAATTATAAAGAACATAATAATTAGAACTGACCAGAAATTAAAACACTAGCTATCAAAATTTGTTAGATACAATTAAGGCAGAACTTAAAGGAAAACTTTTTACCTTTAAATATACTTTTCAACGGGATCCCTGGGTGGCACAGCAGTTTGGTGCCTGCCTTTGACCCAGGGCGCGATCCTGGAGACCGGGGATCGAATCCCACGTCAGGCTCCCGGTGCATGGAGCCTGCTTCTCCCTCTGCCTGTGTCTCTGCCTCTCTCTCTCTCTCTGTGACTATCATAAATAAATAAAAAATTTTAAAAAAATTTTAAATATACTTTTCAGGAAACAAACAAACAAAAAAACCTACGTAATAAAATTAGCTAAGCATTCAATTCAAAATTTAGGTAAAGAGGAATAGAACAAACCCAAAGAAAGGAGGAAGGAAATAAAAACGTTAAGAATAGAGATAACAAAATTGAGAGCTAAAGGCAATTAATTGAAACAGAAGCTTGCCTTTGAAAAGATATATATATATATATACACATATGAAAAGATACATATATCTTTATATATACATATATATATATGTTGTATGTGTGTGTGTGTATATATATATGTTGTTCTGGAAAAGAGAATGAAAAACAAAAGCTGCCCAACTATTGTATAAAGGAATTTTTATTACAAGAATAAATAAGGAAATACAAGAAAATGTCCATGCTTTATAAAAGTAAACACAACACCCTAAGTAAGATATTAACTAAACAAAACCAACAGTAAATATATAACTATAGGATAATCAAATAGGGTTTATTATAGGAATGCAAAGATAAGTTTCACATAAAAAAAAATCTCTCTCAGTGTAATCCCCATATTAGGATATTAAGAGAGAAATGTATGTATAATGTAACAAATCAATGATGAAAAATGATTTTTTAAATTACATCTACTTATGATTTTTTTATAAAATAAACTCTTAGACAACTAGGAATAAAAGAAATTATTTAACTTAATTTAGTAAAGGTTGTACATAAAAACCTACAGTGAGGATTTCTGGGAAGATGGAGTAGACCTATTTCTCCCTATTCCTCTCACTAAGTACAACTAAAAACCCTGGACCTTTTATATAACACAAACATAAGAAGACTCTGAAAGGTAGAGATAAGAAGGCAGACCATATGGGACACCAGGACCTGGAGGAACGACACAATGGTGAGCAACTTGGGCTTTCTTTTTCCTGATACATCCCAAACTTGGAGCTGAAGAAAATAACAACTTGGAAAGGCCAACTGGCATAAAACAAAGAAACAAAAAGTCCCAAAAGCCTGATATGACTAGCCCAAAGGCTGATATCACTAGCCAACAGTCTAATTATCACTAGTCAAACATCTGATATCACTAGCCAAAGACCAGGACAGAGGCCACCTAACAAGACCAGAAACTTTTACAAAATAAACTGCTCTGTTCCAGGCAAACACCATAGAAATAACTATGGCCCCATTCCTATTCACACCAGAAAGGCAGAATGGGATACCTAGGCTTCCACCCTTCTGAGACTATAACAGGGCACCAAACATCACCCTGCAGTAGTATCCAAAAAAATCAATTGGACACCAAGAATTCATTTCTTCAGACCAGTAACGAGGGACTCTCCCCAATACGTTAGAGGAATGGACTGTATGAGGAGAACTCTTACCCCTGCCCAACAATGATGATAATGGCCAAAGTTCTCCAAACACAATGAAAATTATAAAAGAGGAATCTTGAAACATTGAGAAACAAGAACAAGATAAGCAAAATATATGGGTAAATACAATAAATCTTCTCCTCTTGAGTTTTCTAAGTTACATTAGATGAAGCAAAAATTATAACAGTCTGATATGGTTCTAAATGTGTGTACAGGAAATATTTAAGACAATTTTACTACATATGAGGGAGGAGAGAGGTAAGGCTTCTACACTCCACTCAAACTGGTAAATGATGACACGAGTCGACAACAGCTAATGTATGCATAATGTAATACCTAGAGCAGCCACTAAAAAATGTTATACAAAGAGATATGCTCAAAATGACTGTAGAGGGGCAGCCTGGTGGCTCAGCGGTTTAGCACCACCTTCAGCCCAGGGCCTGATCCTAGAGACCCGGGACTGAGTCCCATGTGGAACCCCTGCGTGGAGTCTGCTTCTCCCTCTGCCTGTGTCTCTGCCTCTCTCTGTGTGTCTCTCAGGAATAAATAAAATCTTTAAAAAATTATTTTAAAAAAACACTGTAGATAAATAAAAATGGAATTATAAAGTGTTCAAATAAGCCACAGAAAAGCAGAAAAAAATAAACAGAAATGAGACAGAGAGAATAAGTAGAAAACAAAAAATTAAGTGGCAGAATTAAGCCCTAGCATATTGCTATGAATTGAATTATGTCCCTAAAGTCATACACCGAAGCCCTAACCCCCAATGTATTTGGAGATAGGGCCTTTGTGGAAATAATTAGGGCAAATGAGTTTGTAGAGTAGAGCCCTGATCTCATAAGATTAGTGCCCTTATAAGAAGAAATATCAGGCAGCTTATTCTTGTTCTCTCTCCCACTCTCCCTCTTGCATATGAAATAAAACCAGAAGGCAGCCATATGCAAGCCAGGAGGAGAGAACGCTTACCAATCATGCTAGCACTCTAATCTCAGACTTCCAGACTCCAGAAATATAAGAAAATAAATTTCTTTTGTTTAAGCCACCAAGTCTAGAGTATTTTGTTATGGCAGCCCAAGTAAATGAATATACATATCAACAATTATATTAAATGCAAATGGTCTAAAATTGTCAATTAAAGGCAAAAATTGGTAGAGTGGATTTTTAAAAAGTGAGCCAAAGATAAAATATCTAAAAAAACAACAACAAAAAACCCAACTCAGTTCAATTCGAATATATGCAAGTTAAAAGTAAAAAGATAGAAAAAAATATATTATTCAATCATTAATCAAAGGGAAACAAGTGAGTATACTACTTCCAGATAAAATAAACTCTAGATTAAAGAAAATTATCCAAGACTGATTGGGACATTTTATGATAAAAGGGTCAACCTACCAAGAAGACAAAATAATCCTAAATGCTTATATGTAAAAAACTGTGCAAGCTGTAAAATATGTGAAGCAAAAACATAAAATCCACAGTTATAGGGACATCTGAGTGGCTCAGTCAGTTACACCACTGACTCTGATTTCAGCTCAGGTCATGATCTCAGGGTCCTGGAATCGAGCCTCGCATTGGGCTCCCTGCTCAGCAAGAAGTCTGCTTCTCTCTGCCCTTCAGCATCTCTCCCCACTAGTGCTCTCTCTCTGTCTGTTTCTCTTTCAAATAAGTGAGTAAAATCTTTAACAACAAAAAAGTAGTAATAAAATAAAATAAATCAAAGCCTATGAAACATAGGTAAAGCAGTGTTGAAGAGAAGTTATAGCATGAAAAGCCTATATTTTTTAAAAGGAAAAGTCTCCAATCAATAATCTAAAGCTCATACCTCAAGAATCTAGAAAAAGATCAAAGCCAAAGCAAGCAGAAGAAAGGAAATAGTAAAGATAAAAGCACAATTCAATGAAATTGAAAACAGGGAGCACCTGGGTGGCTCATTTGCCTTTGGCTCAGGTCATGATCTCAGGTCCTACGATAGAGCCCCAAGTTGGACTCCCTGCTCAGCAGGGGTCTGCTTCTCCCTCTGCTCCTGCACCCTTGCTCATGCTCTCTCTCTCACTGTATCTATCTCAACTAAATACATAAAATCCTTTTTAAAAAATGAAATTGAAAACAGAAAAACAATAATGAAATTCAATGAAACAACAGATTCTTTGAAGAGATCAACTAATTGAAATTCTGGCAAGACCAACAAGGAAAGAGAAGATAGAAATCACTGATATCAGTAATGAAACAATGTCAATACAGACTCTGCAGATACCAAAAAGATAATAAGGGAATACTACAAACAACTCTATAAATATAAATTTGAGATTTTAAACAAAATGGACCAGTCTCTCAAAAAAGACAAACTATTACAACTTACCCAATAGGAAACAGGTCATTTGAATAGCCCTATATATTGAGTTTGGAATTTGAAATTTAAATTCCTGAAAGGGAAACTCTGAGCCCAGATGGTTTCATCTGGAGAATTCTACCAAACATCTAAAGAAGAATTGACAGAAATTCTATACAGTCTCTTACAGAAGAGGAGGAAACACTTTCCAATTCGTTTATGAAACTATTACCCTAATATCAAAACCAAATGGAAAAGAAAACTGCATACCTATATCCTGCATCAATATAACCACAAAATCCTTAACAAATTATCAGTAAATATGATTCAGGAATATGTATAAAAAAACAGTAAACACTACATTTATTGAGGTTTTTCCAGGGATGTGAAGCTGGTTCAAAATATTCAAAAATCAATCAATGTATTCTATCATATTATCAGGCTAAAGAAGAAAAATTATCAAATCAACATAATTATATCAATCAATGCAGGAAAAGCATTTGATTAAATGTAATGCCCATTCATAACAAAAACCCAGGAAAAGAATGGGCATAAAGCTAACATTCTCAACTTGTTTTTTAAAAAAAGAGAAAAAAAATGAAAAAGGCCTACAGCTAACATTATACTTAATAGCAAAATACTGAATGTTTTTCCTGTCAGAGAGGGACAAGGCAAGATATCCACTCTCACCACTCTTATTTAAAATGGTGTTAGAAGTTCTAGCCAGTAAATAATGCAAGAAAAAGAAAATGTAATCAGATCGGAGAAGAACAGAAGCGGCAGCAGCTCAACCTAAGATGGATTATGGACTTAAATGTAAAAGATAATTTTTTTTAAATAGGGGAAATCTATTTTTCCCTAATGTAGGATGTAGAGCTAGGCAAAAAATTCTTAGAGTTGACAACAAAAACATGATTCATAAACGGAAATATTAATAAATTGCACCTCATCAAAATTAGAAACATTTGCTCTGTGAAAAACCTATAAAGAGGATGAAAAGACAAGCTACATGATGGAAGGAAATATTTGCAAACCATGTGTCCAAAACAGAATCAGTATCTAGAATATACAACAAACTGAAAATTCAACAGGAAAAAGCAAACACTCTAATTAGAAAATAGGAAGAAGGGATCCCTGGGTGGCGCAGCGGTTTGGCGCCTGCCTTTGGCCCAGGGCGCGATCCTGGAGACCCAGGATCGAATCCCACATCGGGCTCCCGGTGCATGGAGCCTGCTTCTCCCTCTGCCTGTGTCTCTGCCTCTCTCTCTCTCTCTGTGACTATCATAAATAAATAAAAATTAAAAAAAAAAAAAGAAAACAGGAAGAAATGAAGAGACATTTCACAGAGTAGGATACACACATGGCAAGTAAGCACATGAAACAATGTTCAACAATAGCCATTAAGGAAATGAAAATTAGAATGAGATATCACCACACACCTGTTAAAATGGCTAAAATAAAAAAACAGTGGCAATACCAAATGCTGGCAAGGATGCAGAAAAACTGGATTGCTCATACATTGCTGGTACAGCCACTTGGGAAAACACTTTGGTAGTTTCTTTAAACATTCAACTCCTGCATGATTCAGCAATTACACCACTGGGCATTTATCTTAGAGGAATGAAGACTTATGTCTACACGAAAACCTGTACATAAATGTTTAGAGCAGATTTATTCATATTATCTAAATACTGGAAACAATCCAAATATCCTTCAACCAACTGTGTTATATCCATACCCTGGAATACAACTCAGAAATAAGAAACTGTATATTTGCAACAACCTTGTATAATCTGTAGAGAAATATGTTGAGAGAAAAAAAAAACAATCCCAAAATGTTATATACTGTATGTTTTCATTTATAAAACATTTTTAAAATGACAAAATACAGAAATAGAGAACAGATTAGCAACTGCCAGAGGTTAAGGAGGATGTGGGGCAATAGGGAAGTGGGTGTGGCTCTAAAAGAGCAATATGAGGGATCCTTGTGATGATAGAAATGTTCTGTATTTTAACTGTATCGGTGTATCCCGATTGCTATATTGTACCAACGCTTTACAAGATGTCACCATCAGAGGAAACTGGGTAAAAGATACATGGGATCTGTTTGTACTTTTTTTTTTTTACAACTGTGTGTGAATCTATAGTTATCTCAAATAACAAGTTTAGTTTTCTTTTTTTAAAGATTGTATTCATTTATTCATGAGAGACACACAGAGAGAGGCAGAGACACAAGCAGAGGTAGAAGCAGGCTCCCTGCAGGGAGCCTGATTGCAGGACTCAATCCCGGAACCGGGAAGGCAGACACTCCGCCACTGAGCCACCCAGGCATCCCAATAAGTTTAATCTTTTAACAAGCCTACAGCAAACATTGTAATTAATGAAGAACATTTAGTTGCATTTCCTTTAACAATAATGCTCATTGGGATGCCTGGGTAGCTCAGCAGTTGAGCGTCTGCCTTTGACTCAGGATGTGATCCCAGAGTCCCGGGATCAAGTCCCATATCGGGCTCCCTGCATGGAGCCTGCTTCTCCCTCTGCCTGTGTCTCTGCCTGTCTCTTTCTCTCTCTCTCTCTTTCTATCATGAATAAAGAAATAAAATCTTAAAAAAAAAAAAACAACACAATAATGCTCATTGTCACTGCTTCTATCTGGCATAGCCTTAGAGGTCCTGGTCAATGCTATGAAAAAGAAAACTAATTAAGAGTTTTAAGGATTTAAAGGGATACTCTCAGAGTTTGCTGATGATGCTATTACCTATCTGGAGAGAGAGGGAGAATATCAACAGCAAACAAACCACTGAAACCAGCAAGAGAATCCAGCAAGATTGTCTCATGTATGACCAACCCTCAAAAATTGGTTAACTTCTAATGTTTGCAAATTCTACATATGATAAGGCATTAATATCCAGAATAATAAAGAACCTCTATAACTCAACAGTAGCAACAAATAAAACCACATGGAAAAACAATTTAAAAGTGGACAAATGACATGAATAGGTATTTCTCTAAAGGTGATATGCAAACGGCTGACAAGTGTATATAAAAAGATGTTCAACATCACTAATCGTTAGAGAGATGCAAATCAAACCCACAATGAAATATCACTTCACACCATTAGAATGGCTACTATCAAAAAAAAAAAAGCGGGCACTTGAACAGATATTTGCATACCCATGTTCATAGCAGCATTATTCACAATGACCAAGAGGTGGAAGCAACCCAAATGTCCATCGACAGGTGAATACACAAACAAAATGTGCAATATATATATATACAATGGAATAGTATTTGGCCTTAAGAAGGAAAGAAAATCCTGTCCCATGCTACAACATGGATGAACTTTAAGGATACTATGCTAAATGAAATAAGCCAGTCACAAAAAGACAAATACGGTATGATTGCACTTATATGAAGTATCTAACATAGTTAAATTCATAGAAACAGAAAGTGTGATGATTACCAGGGCTGAGGAAAGAGGGAAATGGGGAGTTGTTGTTTAATGGGTACTGAAGTTCAGCTTTGCATAATGAGAAAGTTTTGGAGATTTGGTGCACAACAATGTGAATGTACTTAACACTACTGAAAGGTACACTTGAAAATGGTTAAGATGGTAAATTTTGTTATTTTTTAATACAACTTTGCAAATGTTGGTTACACTTCTCTACACCAGAAATAGCTGCTTTGAAAATAAAATTACAATAATATAATCAATCACAATGACAGCAAAGTCCGTAAAATTTCGAAGAAGTAACTGAGCATACAAGGACCCGATATGAAAAAGTAAATTTTAAAAAGCATAATAAAGAGCAAACAAGTCGATCTGAATACATGGGGAGATACCCTCTGTTTTTGCATTGGTTGACTTATATTTTTAAAAAGCCAATTAACCCCAAACTGCTCAATAAATTCAGGATAACCTCAATCACAGTTCTAATTTAATTTTGAGGAACCGGAAAACCTAACAGTAAGATATATCAGAAAAAATAAAGATCCACAGTTACATAAACCTTGGCCTAGGGCAAGGGAGACTAGAAATGAGTATTTTCTCAGGTCCCCGAGCAGTAATATTAGTCTTCTGTTATTACTGAGGTCTTGTCCCTGCCTGAGGCCTGAGGCCGAAGCCCAGGTTTTGCATCTTTCTACCCCTACCACCACCCCACTGCCACAACTTTGGTTTCTTTCCTTCAAGTCAAGTCAATGTGCCAATTGTCCTACACCTGTCCTTCTAAAGATCCACATTTCTCCAAGCCAAGGTCTGTCCCCAGCGCTGGCATGTAGGACATCACAGTTTCCAGAGCTCCGTGGCTTCCCTTTGCTTTCAGCCTCGCTCTGAGAGCAGAGGGAGGCAGAGAGCGAGGTCAGGTTTTAACTCCGTTAGCCCCCTCTCAAGGTCACCTTAGACTGGCTGTGTTCCTTGACTGAAGGGCACTGTTGCCAGCAAGGTAGTGACACTAAATCCTGATAACCCCTCTAATCTCTTGCCTTTTTGGACTTTGGGGTAGTGACAGGTCAGCTGCTACCTCCAGTTATACTGCACTACTCTCTACCTACTTCTTTGTAAATACTTCTTTGTAAGTAGACTCTCCTTGAACTATCTTATTCTGAGTGTGCCATTTGTTTTCTGTTGATGCTCTGGGATAATGAAAGTCATTTCTTTCTTCATTCCCTGCCTCTGACCAGCCTGGCCAAGGGCTCATTTGCAATGGAAAAGTGCAAGAGAAAGGTTCAGGAGAGCAGGTCTAGTCTCCCACTGGGGAGCAATCCTTTTGGGTTTGGGGCCTTTCTGCTTTCTGTAGCCCTTGGGGATTGGTGTAGCAAAAGTAATTTTCCTAAATAAACATTGAGATCAGATACCAATCTTTTTCTGGCCTTTTCACATGACTATGTACATGAATAAGGAGACAAAGAGAATCTGGAATGCAAGTGCATGCTGTCACTCAGGAAAAAAGCACTGAGGATACACCCTCCCATGGTGTACTTGAGCTTTATTCCCAAGCTCTTATTGCTTTTATTTTTTTTTTAATTTGAGTATAGTTGACACACAATGTTGCATTTGTTTCAGGTGTATAACATAGTGATTGAACTCCTCTATAAGTTATGCTGCACTCACCCCAAGTGTAGCTACCATCTGTCACCACACAACGTTATTACGTTGACTATATTCCTCATTGACTATATTGACTATATTCCTCATTGACTATATTCCTCATGCTGTGTCTTTGATTCTCATGACTCATTCACTCCATGACTGGAAGCCTGTATCTCCCACTCCCTTTCACCCATGTTGCCCAGCCCTCCAGCCCCGCCCCTCTAGCACCCATCAGTCTGTTCTCTTGTATACATAGGTCTGATTCAGCTTTTTTTTTTATTCATGCGTTGAGGCTTTTTTTTTTAGATCCCACATATGATTGAAATTATATCAAAAGAAGAACCTCAAACTTGAGGTCAGCACAGTTCTCTGAAGTATTGCTATCTGCCCCAAGGGTTGAAGGGACTCCCTGCATTGTGCACGCCCTCATGAACACTTTTATGGGTGGAGAGTGGGACTAGATGACCTTAAAAGTCAATTCCAACTCCAAGTTCAGCTTTTAAAATGATCTAGACATTGAGAGAACCATGTATTATACCACCTGGATTAGATATAACCCAATAGCCCAACTACCTCTCCCCCCGCTCTCTCCCTCTGTCCCGGTCTCTGTCTCTCTCATACACACACTCCTCTTTTTGGTATTTGATTATGTTTAACATTCTACTCTCCTCACACAGCCCCAGAGCTGGCCTACCATTACCCTACTTCTACTTTCTATCCAAGCACCACTCATTCTCCCATGTAAGGACATGTAGTTCCTCCCTTTTCTCCCTAATCTGGCTTCTTGGATCCCAGGAGATCTACCCAGCACTTTTTCCTACTCCTTATCTGGAAGGGGACAGCTTTCCAAACAAAAACACACCAAGTTAGGGCAGAGGGAAGCTTGCCAGGAACCTCCAGAGGAGGACTGGAAGCTATCCAATTAGCTGACTCTCTCCTTCCTTCCCCTGGGGTCCTGTCACTTTGATTCCCACTGCTGTGGCCAGACCCAGACCCTTTGGATATGCAGCTTCTTCAAAATCAGCCAGGCATAGATACCACCCAAAGCCCTACACAGACCAGACTAGCATTTCAAAAGGAATTTGCTTTGTCAAACAAACAAAAACAAAAACCATGAATGGAAAAACGAAAATGAAACCACATACAACTTTAAACAGCACGTTTTTAAATCAAGTCAAGCAGAGATGGAAGATTATTTACATGATACACAAGCTCATCCATTACATGCTATATATAAATGCAAAAAAAGGGAAATACAAATCTGATAAAATTCCTAGAGATTAATTTCTGAGCCTACATTTGCCAATTAGCACAGTGCACAGCACTTCCCTCTTCCAACCTTATATGGCCTTGCTCAGAGAATAATCATTTTGTTTTTTTTTTATATTTTTATTTATTATTATTTTTTCAATTTTTATTTATTTATAGTCACACAGAGAGAGAGAGAGGCAGAGACACAGGCAGAGGGAGAAGCAGGCTAAAACAGGACTCGATCCCAGATCTCCAGGATCACACCCTGGGCCAAAGGCAGGCACCAAACCGCTGCGCCACCCAGGGATCCCCGAGAATAATCATTTTGAATTCATGAGGACTCTCCCCTCCCATTGACTTCTCCAGCAAACTCTTTCCAGAACAAATGCTCTGATCACAAGGTTCCTTCTGGGGGAGACCATGGATGTAAAGGAGATCAATTCACTGGTTGTACAAACCCTGAGCACCTACTTTGGACTTAAAGTCTGTAAGAACTTCCTGTCTGTAAGTCTATAAGTCTGTAAGTACTTCCCCCATTCTTCTGTAGGCCCCCATCAGCACAGAAACAGTCCAAGGATGGATAGTTTCTAGCCCCCAGGACCACTCCTCTCTCTCTCACACACACACACACACACACACACACACACATGGATACCAGCACATAAGAAGATTCTGCAGTCTTCTGTCTCTTCCCCCAGCTCACCAGAGTCTGACCTTGAGTATTCCTACATAGCTACCCATATGCATATGTACATCAATAACCCCTCGTTCTCCCTCCACAATATTCCATTAGGCTAAGGTGCTTCAGTACTTGTCTTTACTTCTGGTTTCTCTTCCTTGCCTGAAGTCTCCTGCCCAACTGGGATTCCAAAAACAATGCCAGGCCCAAGCTTTCCGTGTCCAGCAGGTGTCGCCCCTCACTGGAAACAAAATGCACCTCTCTTCTACAGTGCAAAATTTGTACCCCAACAGTGGATGTCCCTTGGATTAGGGGTAAAAGGGAATGAAAGCATGGCTCTGAAGAGTGGCGTGCTCACTAGAATAAGGCCATCTACTTACTTCCAGTTAAGGTAGACAAACATCCTATTTAGAGAATTTGTTCTTTGATCTTGGACAAGTTATTTACCTCTGAACCTTGCTTTCTTCATCTGTGACATGGAAGGAGACAATCTTTTCCTCTTGGCGTTATTGTAAGAAGTAAATGAGATACAAATACAAAGCCTTAGCCCAGCACCTAGGTCATGATAAGCACTTGAGCTATGGGCTCTTCCCCATTTAGGGTATGGAAGAAATAACTGCCCAGAACTCCCATCCCAAGTTAAGCTCTGCCCTTTGAGTCCTATCTGAGGATCTGTGTCAGGGTTGTGATGAGGATCAACGAAATAATGCACATAAGGCACTTGGTCCAATGCGTGGCCCAGAAAGTTGAGTAAGAGGTAATAACTACCATCACTACTGTGGGCTCAGTGTGTGCCAGCAACACTCTTAGCCATCTGTGAGTATGAACGCATTCAATCCTCCTAAGACCCTTTATGGGGGCAAGTAAACTGTTAGCTCCCTGCCTCTCCCTTATCCTGTGACTCCATCCAACCACAGTTTAATTTCTTCTTATGAGTTACAGATCAGAAGACTGCCCCTAATTCTGTCATGTCTAGAGGGAATAATTAGGAGGAGGTACTGACTCCTCCAGTCAAGTAAGAGAGAATTAACCCCAACCCATAACTCTGCTCATGGGCCTTCCCCAGGGCCTCAGGAAAAAGCATAGAAAAACAACATTTCCACTGGAGTTTATTCCTCAGAGATGATCACCAATGACTCACTGGCTCCTGTGGCACAGTGTGGCCCCCGGAAGGGCCTTTAACCTCCCTCCCCAGATGATATTTGACCCAGAGATACAGCCTTGGACAATAAGTAGATTACAGAATATTCCCAGCAGTGAGTTCCCCCCAACTTGCTAAGGTCTACATGGGATGGGCTGGGAAGTTCAAAGATCTGGATGGAGAAACCATAGGATCCAAGAAATTTTGTAGGGTCTGAGGATGTTGGGGGGACATGGCAACATCATTAAGAGTTTGAATCTCCTCACTGGAGTAGAAGTTGTAGGATTCTGCCTCTAGGAAACATGTTGACCTGCAAAAGAAATAGAAAGGTGATAATGAGGCTTCAAACCAACCTGACCCCATCATCTGTCTCTATAACCATCCATGCAAGCCATACAATGGTATCAAAAATTCTAGATCACCAAGGAGCCACTTTCAATCGTCTCCCCTTCGATGCTCAATCAGATAGAAGAAAGGGGTGTAGGTGCTACTCTTCCCTGCCCCTAATACCAACAATGGCAATTTAAATTATGCTCTTGGCTACATCCTTGTGGAACCTCACTCCTACTATAAGCACCATTAGCTGAGCCCAACACAGACTCCTGAGATCTCTCACTCCTCCAAAGGACCAATAGGCAAATGGACCAATAGAGATGTTACCTTCTGGATAACTGGTTCCAGGGAGAAAAACATAGCCTAGGAGAAGAAAATGTTTGATTAGAGGACAGTGGATAAAAGTGCCTGGCATCACTCACAGCAAATGAGGTAGCAATGGGAGAACCACTCACCAACAGAAAGTGAGCAGAAACTAGGAGCAAGATTGGCAACAGGAGATTAGGGGTGGCACTCACCAGAGGAGCCAGCTCTCCGCCAGCTGAGCAAACCAAGATAGAAGATGATGAAGCCCAGGCCCAGAGTCACTCCAGACACAGAAACCTTCACTATCTGCATTGGGGACAGCCCAGGTGCTGCAAAAATAGAAACTTACTAGAACCAATTTGTTGCTCATTGCCAGAGAAACTTAATTTAGTACAACCTCCACCTAGCAGGTGCAAAGGTGTTTTAGCCTAATACCAAGGGTCTAGCTCACACCAACCTACTCCCAAGGAAACAGACTTTCCTCAACATCCCCATCCTGTAGCTCTCTACTGGGGTAGCACTGGGGGACCCCCTCTCACCAGAGTTGGCACCCTACCTTCCAGGTCCTCTCTAATACAGTGGGACCTCTCAAGGCATCTTTTTTCCTTTCTTCACCCTGAAGTTCTCTCACCAAAGAATAAAGGACTCCTCATTCCCCTTTCCATTAACCCCATAGTGACAATTTCTGCTCCCTTATGTGCTCTACCTGAGTATTTGTCTATTAAAATGTCTTTCCACCTTTCTTAACTCTCAATGATCCCATTCATGAGTTATCTGAATACTGATGAATCTTTTCCTGTCCACATCGAGATTTCCGGAATCTGGCTCCATCCCACTCCATAGCTCCCACCTCCTGAAACCCATTGTACTCTGAATCCCACCCCACCTGGATTCCTTTCCCATGCTAAAATAAATATTCCATCACCAAGGGAAACTCTGGTGCATGATGAGAAGACTCCCAGGAGAGTTCAGGTGTGCTTGTGCGTTCCTCTCTCTGCTCTTCATGCCCTTCTCAGCTGCCCAGCAAGACAATACTCCCCAAAGGGGGAGCCCGGTCTCAATAGCCAGGCTGGGATTCTGTTCTCTAGCCCTCCAGAGATATCCCTCTTCATTTCTTCCCCTTCTCTTTCCCCATATATGTGTACCAAATCTCTTGGTACATTTAACTACTTCCAGTCCTGGGGTTCAAACAGTGCTCATTGATTCCTTGTTCATTAGCCTCCAAGCATGTAAACCAAAGTGTTTGCCAGCCATGGTTTTTACTTCCCTAACAGAGTAGCCCAAATTCAGTACCACCCCCACACCAAGAGAAAGTCCTGTTTCTTCTGAAACCTTTTTTATTCCTTCAATTCCCATTACTGATCAGACAACACAATAGTTGGAATCTGAGGATCCTAAAATGTTGCATCACAATTTTTAGTTTTGAAAACAAGGTCACCAAATCATATCCCCTTTTCAGGACAGCCATGCTGCTCCCTGCCACCCTTGGGCACACATAAAACAGCATCAACCACACCACTATGCCATCAATGACAGTAACTCTTTCTATTCCTGTATCCCATCGCCGCATTTCTGGTTATCAACCCTCTACCAGTTCCTCCAGACTTGCTTCCCATTCTCAGCCTCTCCCTCCCTGCTATATACCATGGACCTGTCCATGTCACTCCCTGTGCCAAAATGTTGGTGTTCCTTTTTTAGCCACCCTCTCGCAGCTCTCTGCTTCAACCCTAATTCCTCCCACCCACCATACACTTACTCCAGTCCTCACAAACAGGCTCAGGGGCCCCGATGTGCTCCACAACACAGGTATAGGTATCCTCATAAGAAGGGGTTGTAGCTAGATGGGAGACAGTCTGATATGTCCAGTCTCCATTGGGCTGGGCCATATTAAGGGCACTACTGTGAGAAGGGACAGGCTGCCCATTCTTCCTCCACGAGATGGTCACATCAGCTGGATAGAAGCCCCACACGTAGCAGGCCAGCATCACACTCTCCTTCGTGTTAAAAGGAGTGGATTTGGCTACTTGTACAGTTGGTGGCCCTGCATAGGGGGAAAACATAGTCAGGAAAGAGGACAACATTCTGGATTTTTCTCCAACCTGGTTTCTTTCCTACTTCAATTTTTCCTGACTTCTGCCAACCTACCCTCCCCACCCCCACTCCATGCCTCCACATCCCTTTGGAAAAGAGGAGTTAGGATTTACTCCTGCTTTGCTCTTTCTTTCCTCCCATTCTTTCACTGCCCTTTCCTTTCTTTCCTGCTCCAAAATTACAGTTGATCACATTAAGTAGAAGCCAGTTCTGAATTGCAGGCTGTTCCAGAAGTCACTGTATTTATCTCAAGTATATAAGCTAACAGTTGTCAAGAGTTGTAGGTTGAGGTTTGTAAAGGTACGAAAAGACATCTGCTCTCAAATCTAATTTAACAAACTAAGTGGCTTCAAATGAAGCAGCATTTTTTACTTCAGATAGTTTAAGGAAACGAGCCTCACTCAGATCTAATGCTCTTAAATTTGGAATTGTGTAATCCAAATTTATGGAATTGTTAATATTGCCATTCTCTACTACTTTATTCGCCTAGATGACCCTCTTGCTTGCCTCTATCTTGGTGCTGTTCAAAACAGAATCTTAAATAAAAATCCAAGAAATTGTGTTAAAATGCAGATTCCCTAGGTTGCATCCCAAAATATTTTCACCAAGTGGATCTGTAGTGACATTCAAGGGCTTGCATTATTTTCTTTTAAGAATGAAATTTTTAGAAGATTGTATTTATTTATTTTAGAGTGAGGGACCAAAGTAGCAAGAGAGAGCACAAGCAGGGAGGAGAGGGAGAAGCAGGCTTCCCGCTGAGAAGGGAACCCAACATGGGGCTCGATCCCAGGACCCGGATCATGACCTAAGGCAGACATTAACCAACTGGGCCACCAAGGCACCCCAAGATCTTGTATTTTTAACAAACATCTTCCCTAGGCAATTCTGAGAAAAGTGGCCCAGAAATCACACCTTAAGACACATTACTCTGTCTTGTGGAGGTCTTCATTTTTCTTTTACCAATCTCAAGTCATTGGAAGGGCTTTGGGGCAAGAAAGCATGTTGAGGGATCCCTGGGTGGTGCAGCGGTTTGGCGCCTGCCTTTGGCCCAGGGCGTGATCCTGGGGACCCGGGATCGAATCCCACGTCGGGCTCCCGGTGCATGGAGCCTGCTTCTCCCTCTGCCTGTGTCTCTGCCTCTCTCTCTCTCTCTCTCTCTCTGTGACTATCATAAATAAATAAAATAAAATAAAATTAAAAAAAAAAAAAGAAAGCATGTTGAAATCCCCTGGAAAGCTTTCTAAATATTCCTATGCCTGGGCCCATCCCAGACCTAGAATATCAGAACCTATGATAAAGAGGCATGAGCATTTGGAGAAAAGGCATTCTGGCTATTCTTACACATTCCTGGTTGAACTTAATTCTGCATCCTGAGATACCCTGAATAGAAGGAAAGCATGCTTACTTTCTCAATAGCTCCCTAGTGGCCTCTTTATTCACCCATCCCCTTCAACAACCTTTTGAGGGTCAACACTCACTCTTTCTATATTCCAGGTCCATACATTTTCTGCTTGTTTCCTCCCCAAATCTCAAATCTCTTACCTATGGAGGGATGGAGCGATCCTCCCTGGCCTCCCTCCCCTCTCCAACTGTGCTTCCCGATAGCCCCTTTGCACCCCTCTCTCCTTACGTGTTCTGTGGGTCAGTGATCCCCAGAAGGACTGGGTATGTGTGGCACAGTCCTGGAGCCCATTAGACAAGCGCTGGTGCAGGTATTCCTGTTGGTTGAGGTAATCTGAGAGGTAATTGGCCAAGACATTCAGTGTCCCAAATTCATAAGGGACCATTTTGGCCTCATCTGGATCCCAGCAGGTCAGCAAATCCTTATTGAAGGAGACACAATATGTGAAATCCTTTGGAGTCCCATCATCATCCAACAGACAGGAGCTTTCCACGTGAGCTATAAAGCTACCTACAGAAACCAGAGAAGGACGGCAGCTCAAAGACTTCTGCAGGAAGCCCAAGCCTCAGTTACACCTAATGAGTGGGGTGTAGTTTTCCTGCCTCAGGTAGCATCTAGAGACCACGCTCATGTACTGGAGTCTCTGAGAGCACAAATTAAGGGAATAGCAGAGAAGTAGTAGTACAGAGAAGTAGTAGCAGAGTAGTAGTAGTAGCAGAGAAGTTTTCAGATGCTATTTCCTCTTTATGAGACTAAGTATGGGAACAAGAATAGACCAAAATTATTTGCTAGTTCAAGCAAAGCTTACCCAGGACAAGGCCATCAGTAGAGCAAATTATTGAATGAGAAAGGGGTCAAGAGAAAGAGTCAGCTTTGTTGTATGCTGTATATATTAAATATTCACTCCAATATATATTTATGAAGCACACACACATATTATGTGCTAGGAGCTGAGGATGCATCAGTAAACAAGAGAGATATTGCCCTTGCCCCCACTCCAGGAAATGATATGTATTACACAAATAATTATACAAGCTTAATTATATTAAGATCACTACAAAGATAGAAAGGTACAAAGTGCTATCAGAGTACATACTGGAGAGACAAACTAGTCTGGGATGTCTGAATCCAACTGACCCCCCTGTCCCAAAGGAGCAGAGGAAGGGAAGGTCCCAGGCAGGAAACCCTTACCTTCTCCGGTAGAGCCCAGACTGAGGCCCAGCAGCAATGGTAGGAGTGTGGTCATGCTTTGCTCTAGGAACACTCCAGGAATTCAGTCCCCCTGGACCAGTTCTTCCAGGGTCTTTGGATCCTCGCCTGCTCCAGTAGCCCAGCCTGGGTAGATGTTCTCCAGACCCTGAGTGAAATACCGTATTGCCCCAGCTCCTTGATCCCCACTAAATGAATGATTTGGAGCCACCCATCCCCTAGATACTAAACCCGTTCCAACCACCTCTTCTAAGTCAGTCCCAAACTAAGAGTTGTCAGATTGGTTAGAGAGGCGAGGACAAATACAAAGACAAATCGCTGAGTGCTTTAGCCTAGCGTCATCAGTTACCAGGTAAATCTTATCCTGCCTTAGGCTTTAAACAACTCCTTCTCTTAACTCTTTCCTTGTGGGAAAGACCAGCCTGTAGGTGGATTTCCTTAATCAGTGGAAAAAACAATTCCAATAGTCCCAGAACATTTGTAGCCTGGGTAGCCCAATGGTTTAACTGTTTCCTTTCAATATCCTTCCAAAAGACTGGGACTAGATAACTTCTCATGTCCCTTAGAGGGAGGTTACTCAGATTTTGAGCAACCCTTGGTCTGTCCTTTTACCTGGAGATGGAGGTGGGATGGTGAAAGGCCCTTCCGGAGCTGTGGCAGAGCCAGGAATACTAAGATGGAAGGAGGTATTAGGAGAGTACAGAGTTATCTCGCCTCAAAGCACAACTGCAGAATAAGGGAAGCAGCTCCACTTCAGAGGTCGGAGACAGACTGGAAAATCCCTCCCTGGGATTCCATTGCTTTTTTTGTTCTAGCCAGCAGAACTTCATTTCATCCTTTCTGCTTTTTGGAGCCAGGAAATCCTATCCTCCACCACTCAGCTATCTTAGGGCAGACCGCAGGACAACTCCACTTAAACCCTTGATAAATAGCTGGTAATGGATCAGTTCCCAAAGCTCAACTGCCTCCCCAAACTCAACATTCAACAGTGTGTCTCTCCCACTGAGCCTATCTGTCCCAGAGCAGGTCCCTGCATATGAAGCCACTAGAAAAATAAGACAAAGCTTCTGTCCTTTACTTCCCCTGGAAAAGGCAGATTTTAACTGGCAATTCATTCTCCTATTCCACTGTGAAGTATACAGCTGGTGGCTTTTTCTATCACAAATATAAAACCCTAAATTGGCTTCTCTCTATTCCCCAGTGGCTTCAGAGCTGTGTCTCCTCACCTTAGTTTCTGCAAGCTTTTGGATTTGATTTAGTAGTGAGCTAAATGAAAGAGGATTAGGAGACCCTTGATACCACACTTACCTATTCCCCTCCCCAAAGTCCCTAATCTCAAGAGAATCAATATTTATGAAGAAAAAGAAGCATGTACCAAAAATGAATAGAAAGATGAAAATAAGAAACAAAAGACTTGTGTAACTAATCAAGATTAACTGAAGTCGTGTCCATGTTTCCCAGCACCCCCACTCTCAACCCTACCTTCATTATAAGATGTTTCTATACTCTACCTCCTCAATAAGCCATCAGGTGAGCTAGAATGGGCAGAAAATTGGGTGGTGGGTCCAAAATGTGTTGAGCTTCAACTTTGGAACTGATACTATACTAGGTAGGCCCTTCCCATGTCATCTCATATAATCTTAAAAGACCTAAGTGTCTTCATTCTTACAGTTTTGAAAACAGGTCCAAAATTCACACACAGGTGCACACACGCAAGCATGCCCACACACTCACTACATCTTGAGGCTGAGGTGACCCATGTAAAGGTGGCCAGCACTGACCTCCACTGAGAGAAAGATAAAGGGAAAGCCACTTGATCTGTTCAAGTCTTAGCTTCCCCGTTCTCAGAATTCCTTCTGTTCTTAGAACAAGTATCTCCTGGCTTTCTCTTTTAACAGTTTCAAAACTGTGCAAACTCTTCCCCCCAACCATCTGCATACACACACTTCCCCTTTACATTCTTCCTCCTCCCCCTAGGTAGGCGGTGAGCCTAACCTTGCAGGAACCAGGGCTTGGGATCCTTTCCAATGTCTACCAAGACTGCACTGGCACAGGAATGCTTGCGGTGAGGTCCCGTGCCTGCACAGGGTTGGCCACCTGCCAGGGAGCTGAGGCCACGCGGAGTTCCCTCTTGAGTCTGAGTGTCTGCCCCGGCAGCCAAAGGAGATGTGAAACCATTTGTGAGGCAGCAGCAGGAACTGCAGAAGATTTCACTTCTCTATTAATAAGAAGACTGAGAGTACCTTTTAGAATAAAGCAAGACAGAAAACCCAGAGACCTGTGCTCAGTGATTTCTTCATTCTCCTCTTCCTCCTAATTTTACGGACATAGGTAACACATCAACCCAAAAGAACATTTTAGGTGCCCTGTCCATTGTGATTGAATAACTATTTCTGTAGTGCCAGGACCACCAGGACCATAGGAATGAGGGAGCTGTAGCCGCGTTCCCAAATGCTGTCCCTCTTTTACTGGCACTACCCAAGCTCCAAGAGCCAGTCCTCTCCTTTCACACACCTCTCCCCCTGGGCTGTCCACCACGTGCCACAAGTGGACTAACCACAGTGTTCCTGTGCAGAGCATTACAAGAAATACCCAACTAGGAGATATGGACTCTGCCCCCACGCCATTTGCTTTTAGGTCAATTGGTGAATAAGAAAAAACATTTGTAAAAAGAAGAGTTGATGTTAAAGCAAGTAAGCAATAAGGCCAGTGTACTTCGAAGAGAAAAGAGAAACCATTGAGGGCATGGTGGACAGAAAGTCCCCTCCACTGAGGGGTGCTGGAGGTGAGAACCAAATACTGGGCTGAAGCCACGTCCAGAAGAGAAAGGCAGTTGGCATCGCAGTCCTGACATATAACTCCACAAGCTTGGCAATGTTATGAGGTGCTGCTGGGGGTCTACCAGGAGCTTGGATTGACTAAAACAAAAAGGAACTACAGTAACATCATGGGCATCACACACTGAAGGAAGTCACAAATGTGGTCTCATGCTCTTCCTGAGAGCATGGCCCTAATTATAAATCCCTTCTAGGTACTTCCTTATGTTGCTCCCTGTAAATTCTCAGGTTCCTCTTCTGGACAGATGGTTTTAACTCAAGCCTCAATTTTATAAACTCAAAAATTGTTCAACTCATCAATCATTTGTGATCTACAACCCGTAGTGTGAGACCACATTTGTGACTTCCTTCAGTGTCTTCTCAAAGAAGACAGTGTCTTCTCAAAGACCTGCACCCTGCCAGGATTACATTATTTCCCAGTCTGTCCAACCTTGTCCCTACCCACCCCCACCTCACCTCTGTCCTCCCACTCTCTCTTCTCTATGGGATTCACTGCTCCAGACCCTGACCTTGGGTTACACTTGCTGTAACTAGCCCATTATCCTTCCCTCCTGCAGCAGAATGATTTGAACGGCTAGGGAATATTCTACCTCCTTTGCTACCGCAACTCTTGAATAATATCATTATCTCCATCTTAACTATGATAAAATGGAGGCAGAGGGAGGTCAGCAACCATCCAGATTTATCCAGACATGAACAGAACCATGATTTGAACTGAGGATTTAGGATTCTAAAATCTATACTCCTAATAATCAGTTAGAAAACAACTGAACATTGCTAGCCATTTATAATAGTAACAAAAACCATAATGTGTTTAGAAATTAACATTAAAAAGTATAAGAACTTTATGAATAGAAGGGAAAACTTTATTAAAGTACATAAATGAACACCTCAGAAAGTGAAAACATATTCATGGATGGGGCATCCTAACATAACAAGGAAGTCAATTTCTTCCCATATCACTAACCTAAATGCTGTCCTAACCAAATCATAGCAAGATTTGGGGAGAACTTGGCAAAGTGATTCTAAAACATACATGGAAATCAAATCCATGAATATCTTAGACAATTCTGAAAAGAAGAGCAAAATAGGATTTAGGGAGGGGTGAAGTGATAGAGAAATGAAACCAGCCCTGCCAAATATTAAAACACGTGAAAAGCCGTAATAATGCCTAATAATTACTAATAATGCTAATAATCAGTTCCTATAGGAACTGACAAAACAATGGACTGAATAATTCAGAGACAAATCCATACATATAGGGAAATTTGGTATAAAATCCCTGGGAATAAAAAATAAAATAATAATAAAATAAAATAAAATAAAATAAAATAAAGGAACTGACAAAACAATGGACTGAATAATTCAGAGACAAATCCATACATATAGGGAAATTTGGTATAAAATCCCTGGGAATAAAAAATAAAATAATAATAAAATAAAATAAAATAAAATAAAATAAAATAAAATCCCTGGGAATAAATGGAATATTTAGTAAGTGATATTAAGAAGATCAATTTACTATCTGAGAGGAAAAGAAAGTTGTGTCCTTATTCCCAACATATAGAAAAACTCCAGAGCAAAAAAGATCTGAATGTGAAAGGAAAACAATAACACGAATGGAAGAAAGCATAGTGAAATATCATATATGGCCAAATAAATATAAGGCAAAGGTTTTCCACCCAAAACTACTCATCAGAAAAAAAGACAATTACCTCATACATAAGTCCTCAGGTTTTTTTCCTTCTCAGACTAGGACCACTCTTTCAAAGCTGTTTGGAAAAGACACATTATCCTAAAATGATGTCAATAAATATAAGAAGGGGACTCCACACTGTTTTATATAGTGGCTGCACCAATTTACAGTCCTACCTACAGACCACACACCGGTCAACAACAATATGGAGATTCCTCAAAAAATTAAAAATAGAACTGCCACATGATCCAGCAATTCCACTTCTGAGTATTTATTCAAAGAAAATGAAAACACTCACTCAAAAGGAGATATGCATCCCTATGTTCATTAGGCATTATTTACAACAGCCAAGGCATGGAAATGACTTAAGTGTCCATTAGTGGCTAGATGGACAACTTATCCATATGGCTGTACACACATAAATACACAATGAAATGTGATTCAGCCTAAAAAAAAACAAGGAAACCTTTCCATTTATGACAACATGAATGGAACCCAAGGGCATTATGCAAAGTAAAATAAGCCAGAGAAAGACCAATAACATATAATTTCTCTTATATATGGAATCTAAAAAAAATGAAAAATTAAAATAGAAAGAAAGAGTTCGGGGCAGCCCGGGTGGCCTAGCAGTTTAGCGCTGCCTTCAACCCGGGTGTGATCCTGGAGACCTGGGATGGAGTCTCCTTGCATGGAGCCTGCTTCTCCCTCTGCCTGTGTCTCTGCCGCGCTCTCTCTCTCTCTCTCTCTCTTTCTCTCGTGAATAAATAAATAAAATATTTAAAAAGGAAAAAAGAGTTCACAGATGAACAGGTTGATAGTTGTGGGGGGCAGGGGAGATAAATAATGAAATATTTTTGGTATTTATTTTATTTAAAGAAAGTATTTTTAAAAATAAATAAAGAATTTGGAAGTCATTCACATAATCAAAAAATACACAAGAATAAAAATAAATTCGTTTGGGGTGCCTGTATAGTGCTGTAGGTTGAGGGATCGACTCAGTTTTGGCTCAAGTTGTGATCTCAGGATGTCGAGATCAAGCCCCACATAGGGCTCCATACTCAGCAAGCATGGGGTCTACTTAAGACACTCTTTGCAAATTAATTAATTAATTAATTATAAAAATTTTTAAAAAGACACTCTTTCCCTCTGTCCCTCCCCCTTGAACACATGCACATGCTCTCTCTCTCAAATCTTTTAAAAAATGAAAATAAATTTGTTTTATGACATTCAAGTGGAAACAGCACCATCTTTATATTAATACATTGAGCAATAAAATATGTGATTTTAATCTCATGAGTTAGTAACTAAATAAAGATAGCTAGCAGACATTTTACTAACTTCTACATCCCTCAAATTCTATATATTGAATTGGTCAAAAAACTTTTAAAATATTCTCATTGAGAAAACTAAGTATTGGGGCTCCTGGGTGGCTCAGGGGTTGAGCATCTGCGTTTTGTTCAGGTCCTGATCCCGGGGCCTTGGGATTGAATCCTGCAATAGGCTCCCTGCAGGGAGTCTGCTTCTCCCTCTGCCTATATCTCTGCGTCTGTGTGTGTGTGTCTCTCATGAATAAATAAATCCTTTAAAAAAAAAATAAAGAAAACTGAGTATCATTTTATCACTTTATATTCCAGCAAAAATTGTAACTTTACTGCCTTGGGGTTGGGAAGGATTTCTTAAGATTATAAAAGCACAAATCATGAAGGTTCTGACCGTCCGTCAAAATTAAATAATTCTATTCAGGAAAGAAACATATACAAATTTAACTGATAAGCAGCAAACTGGAAGAAGGCATTTGCGATATTGATACTGACATAAAATTGTTACAAAGACTATATAAGAAATTCCCACGAATTCACAAGAAAATGCAATTTTTTAAATAGACAAAAGATATGACTCAGCAATTCACAGAGAGAAAACAATGAAAAGATCCCCGACCACAGTAGTAACACGAGGAAGGCAAATTAAAATACACCCACCATACTGCCATATTGCCAACATTTCAAAGTTAAATAATTTCAAGTGTTAGTGAATAAATGAAAATGAGACCCACCTTCCCTGTTGATGGAAGGATAAACTGTTTATAATCCCTGAATTACATAAATTACAAACTAGTTAGGTGAAAAAAATTAACATATGAAACAAGGCAGTATATCCTTGAAAGCAGTCTGGATCAAAGTGCATTAAGTCTTAGTAAAGCTCAATAAAGATTATTTAAAGCTGCAGGGAGGGCACTTGGCTGGCTCAGTCATAAGAGCATGCAATGCTTGATCTTGGGGCTGAGTTTGAACCCCACATTGGGTGCAGAAATTACTTAAATTTACTTAAATAAATAAGCTTTTTTAAAAAAAAGTCTGCAGGATGAGGGATAAATTCATGGAAGAAGTGGAATTTAGGTGGGATCTATAGCATTGGTTAAGCTGGGAACAAGGGGAGCAGAATAAAGAAGGAATTACAGTGAGAGGAAGCCTGTGTGCCCTAAAGGGAACACAGACACAGTACAGTCAAAGAAGAGTGGTGAAACCAGATTCATTCAAGAGTAAGGATACTTGTTGGGAAGGGGGACACCAGACTAGAGAGGGTCTTTAGTGCTTCTTGAGTATTTCAAGTGACAGTATCATAGAATGTTTGACCAGAGAGCATCTAATGTGAAGCCCATCATTTTACAAATGTGGAATTTGAGGTCCACAAAGGGGGTGTAACTTGTCTAAGGTCACACAGTGTAATAAACGCAGTCTGAAGACATGACTGGCAAGAAATTTCTAGATAAGTTGGAGAATAGATAAAAATCAAGAAGAACTACAAAGGAGTAAGACACATGTAGAATGGTAAAGAGAAAAGAAAAATAAAAATATCTCAAAGGGAGAAAATATAATACTTGAATGTAGATTCGAAGTAGGTTCCAGAAAAAAAGAAAGAAGTCAGTCATGCTGCTAAGTTTCCCTATGGAAATCCTTGCTCAATTATTGATCAGCTTTTCCATGTGCCAAACACTGTTCTAAAGCATTCTACAGATATTGCCTTATTTAGGTTTCACAACAACACTATTAAGGTGAACACCTTTGTTATCATCCTTTTACAGAAAATAATGCCAAGGCACAGAGAGGTTAAGTAACTTGCCCAAGGTCACACAGCTGAAATTTGACAGTCAAAATTGAATCCTTGGCAGCCTGGTTCCTGAGCATACTATTAGGCAGAAAGCATGCTGCTATTAGAAATGAGATGGGGGAGGGGCACCTGGGTGGCTCAGTGGTTGAGCATCTGCCTTTGGCTCTGGTCATGATTCCCAGGTCCTGGGATTGAGTCCCGCATCAGTCTCCCTGCAGGGAGCCCACTTCTCCCTCTGCCTATGTTTATGCCTCTCTCTTTATGTCTCTCATGAATAACTAAAAAAAAACTAAAAAAAAAAAAAAAAAAAGGAAATGAGATGGGATAGAGGAGGTGCCAACTCCTGAGAATTGGATCTTTCCCTTAGATTCTGGTACAATGTGAAGAACAGAGACTCTCTGACCAATACCAAAATAATTTCACTCTTCACTTTAATGCCACCCCCTCCTCCAAAGTAACCCCCAGACCCTAAAGAAAGCAAGAAAAAAAGAGTATGCAAAGTAATTTACCACCAGTAGTCACGTGACCCCTGCCCCCACTATCTGCTCAGGGCAGCACCACCATAGTTCTCCTTGGATGATCCACTCTGGCCAAAGAACAAATTGTTTAGAGAGACACATGAATTGTGGGCCCCTTCAGGTTGTTTCAGGAGCTTGAATATACGGTTTTCACAGAACCAACATGATTGAGTTAGAACAGCATTTGAAAGCTTATTTTTCCCATTCCTGACCTCCCATTTTCCCAGCTACAGTGAAGGTTGAAAGGAGTTATATATTTCCCAAGGCAGCTTATACTAGCCATAAACATTTTCACAAACAGTAAAATGAAAAAAAATATCCGCAATCAGCTTCCTCCACGGTTTTGTGAGCAGATTATCAGAAAATAGCTCTGCCTTCATTTTTCATGCATTTTGCACAAACGGAGAGGAGTAAAAGCCATTGTATGGTGCTGAGACCAGGGAACAGGAGTCAACTGAGGAGCTAGGGGTTTTCCCATTTCCCTCCCTAATGAGGGCAAGCTGCATTCAAGTTAAAGCAAGTTGAACTTGAAATGACAACCCATGCAATATTAAGAAATAAGATTTATTGCCTTGAAGTGGGAAGGAACGTGGTTGTGATAAGTAAGCCGTTCTGGGTACCCCTGGGTGCAAGTCCAGGGACAGTAGAGCCCCAGCTGAGAAACTTGTATACATCCTCACGCATACACTCCCAGAGGTGTCCTGGGGACTCCTGCTCTGAGAAAGGGAGATCCTGGGCAGGATGCCAGAAACGTGAGTTCCCACTGCAGGCATGGTTGACCCTGCTGGCACCAGATTCTGGTCAGGAACTATCGATCTGAGGAGAGAGAAGGATGGAGGAAAGCCATCAGGAGGACCGCCCCCTCCTCCACAAAGGCCTCTCCCTGCCTGCTGCATATCCCATACAAGTTTATCTCTCTTTGGCCCCAAGTTATCTCCAAGCACCCCTCCTATAGTTCCCCATATCACTCCTCTCCCACTCAAAGCCATGCCTGTGATCCTATAACTGTGTGTGTATGTATGTATGTACGTAACTGGGATTCCAACCAGGAGGATGTCCATGGTACCAACACAGGCCTCCCTATACCACAGGATGACCTTGGGCATGCCCCCACATGCACCGCTGTATGTGGCTCCCATGGTTCGCCCACCCTCTCCAGACACCCTGATGTACCATGAGCAAGGCTTTCGGAAGTACACGATGAGGACTAAGCCAACAATGATGCCCAGCATACCCAGGCCAAAGGCTATACCACACAGCACATTCTCCAGAAGATCAGAGGGCAGCGCATCATGGGGCACTGGAGAAAAAGAGGAGCAAGTCATCCTGGAGCCTTGGTCGGTGAGTCCCCACCCAGGGGAATGACTTGGGGGGCAGGGATTAAAGAGAAGAAACAGAGGCATGAAAAACTGAAGCTGCTCAGGGTGAGAATGGACTTAAGCAAAGTGCAAGTAGAGAAAGAAAGCCCTCCCATGGGTCCATCCTTTTTTGTTCCCAAAAGAAAGCAGGCTTCCAAGGAGAAATTTCTCACCCCAATAGGCAATTGCCGTGTAGTTGTCAATCTCATGAGTCACCACGCAGGAGAAAAGATCAGAGGGTGCCGGTGTAAAGTTTAAGTAAGAAAAGGCCTGGAAGCTGAATCCATCAACAGCGGACACAAAAGTGGGCCCCATTCCTTCCACAGGGTCCAAGTGATGCCACCAGTTCACCGTCAACGTGGGTGGGAAGAGATTACTGATAAAACAGACCAGCATGTTGGGTTTGCCAAACTCCAGGGGCTTCAACGTGAACACGTCAACCATAGGAATCCCTGGTGGGAGGATTGAGGTGTGAGGGAAAGAAGTAACTAGTTTACATGGTACCCCTAAGTTTGGAAGGGATGTGGCATACAGAGGGGAGTGTAGAGACAGAGTCAGTGGGAATGGGCTTTGGAAGGAGAGATGAGGGAGGAGCTTGGGTCTGAGGGAGGTCTTCTTCCAGGCAAGTACCAGACCTTGACTAGAGGCAGAGCTAGACCCAGGCTACTCTGGGACCCTCCATCGTGACTTCCTGCAGCACTTCCTGTCTACAGTTCACACCATCATCTAATCACATGCATGCTATCTTCTCACTGAAGCACAGGCACATCATTAGATACTTCCTTTCTCCCCTTCCATCCTACTGAGCATAGCAACACAAGCTCTAACATTCCGTAGGCATCAACTGGTCCCTACTGCATTCATTAAATTCAATACACAGTTCTGAACACCTACTATGTCCTGAGCACAAGTCTTTGTCCCACAACAAAAACAGAGTGCAGACCATAGCTGGTAAGGGGAGACCCAGACGACATTCGAGGAGGGGGCTGGTGTGAAAGGGAATAATTCAGTGTACAGGTTGAGGAGGTTAAGAATGTAGCCCCTCTCTCCGCCCCCCGAAACACCCCTGACCTCTAGACACAGGGATTTGCCCTTCAAGTTTTGGTCCTATTTCCTCAATCATAGCTTGGCAGAATGCTTTGTCAAAGGAAATGGTGGGCATATCTCCAGACTTCTGAGCCCAGTCAGCAAATTCAGGCAGGCGAGGCACTCGAGTGTTCTGGGAAAAGTTGAAGGAGAAAAGCTGGTCTCCATCATAGGCTTCTAAAAGTCCGATGCTGGGACTCCAGTTCTGGCAGTACATCGTGTGCAAGAACGTGTGGTTTTGCAGTTCATCCCGCCATGCTAGAGTAGGAGCTGCAAAGGAAACAAGGTAAGTCAGGGAGGTGGGAGTGTCCTCCTCCTCTTTAGCTTAGAAAACAGCAAGACCTGCTTCAGGCAGAGGGGTAGGATTGGGGTGTGACCCCTTCTTGTGTCTGTTATTTAGGCTCTCCCTCCCAATGAGGGTGAAGAAGAAATCACAGGATCTCTCCAAACTTCCCCTGCCCATAAAAAGGCCAACTGTCTAAAGTTGTAAAAGTAAAAAAAAAAAAAAAAAAAAAAGGTCTAAAGCAACAAATTTGGAGTCACAAGGTTGGGTTGCCTGTTCGTGTGTTACATGAGGGATCTGGCCAAGGAAGTAATTGAAAGTTGAAATCTAGCCTGCACTCCGCTCACCAAGCATGCCACATGGCACAGGGCTGCATCCTCCCAAAAAAGATACTTTTGTCTAAATCACAGAAGGCCACTATGTTAACCTGTGAAGGACTTCGATGGGTTCCCCCATCTTAGAAGGGAGGGTAAATTAAGGAATGGTCATGGCCTCCCCAAGCCACACATGACACTGCCCCATCTTACCCCCAGAAAACATGATTAGCTAAAAAACCAATCTCCAGGTTTCTCTTCAGCTGCTTCATCAGCACCAGACCTCTCTGAAAACCTCCTCATCTCCCTCAGCCCTCCAGCCCCTGCAATGACAGGAGTGGGAGGACCCAAAGTTGTAGGCAATAATCTCTATCCTTTGGAATTCCTGGCAAGAACCTCCCCACACACAGGAGCAGGAAACTTTCTATCCAGTACTCAATATCTAGAATAATAGATATTTAGAGGAAGAGGGATCTTCAGATTATTCATCCAATCCACCCGTCCTTTACAAGGAAGGAAACTAAGGACCAATAAAAGTTAAGAGACTTTCAAGAACCACAAGGTGAGTTGATGACAGAGTGCAGAGCAGATACCTAAATAGGACAGTAACATAATATTTACTTTGTTCAAATCCCAGCTCTGCCACTTTCCAACTGCATGAATTTGAATACATTACCGAGAGTCTCTTAGTCTCATTTTTTTTCCATTTGTAAAATGGATATAATAATCTCTTTTAAGAGATTGTTTCGAGTGCAATATATAAAGCACCTCTGACATTGTTTGGCCATCCATCCATAGTTGATCTCTTTTCCAATTCTGCTATTGTTTCCACTACTCCATAATACTTCCTGCCACTTACAAAGCACAGGGCTTCAAATGGAAAGAAGACTTCAAACGCTCTGGGCAGTTCGCTAGGCTCTGACCTGTCAGGATTGAAGTAAAGGTGAGGTATTGTCATACCTTCAGGGGCGGTCCGGGAGTAGGGCAGCAGCCACAGGAGGTGTAACAGCCTTAGCAGTGCAGCTCCCTGCCTCTGCTCATGATCCATATCTTCACACCACACCATGGGCTAAGACCTACCAACCAGCTGACCCAGGGCCCCAAACTCCTTCCCCAGATCATGTTCCACCAGCTATTTCCAATAGTTGCCTTTATCACTTGATTAAACCAATCACAGAAGTGTAGGGTTTAACATCATCAGTTGCTGGGGAGAGACACAGTGCCAGCAACCTCTTCTAAGACTTGGCTCTTTCACCAGGCCAGAGTCGGGTGTGTAACTGGGCTGGGGAGACAATGGAGGGATGTCTGCCTCCTGCTGGGGATCCCTCTGTAGTACCAAGCTGTCAGCTTAAGCCAGTAACCTAGGCAATGGGCTCTTCAGAGCAGCACCACCTCCTGGCAGTTGGCTGCAGTGGGGAAGCTCCTCTTCCCACGGCAAACTCCCAGGGCTCTTCAGACCCCGCCTCCTCCTCCCTCCAGCCCTCCATCCTCTTTTTCTCTCTGAGAGGTGTTCTTCGGTCATTAGCTCTATTTCATTCTGCAGAAATACATGGAAAATTTAATAAGTACTAGTATTGGGTCCAGTGCTAGAAATACAAAGATGAATAAAGGGTATTCCTGCTTTCAAAGAGCTTAAAGTCTAGTTGGCGGGGTGGGGGAGTCAATGAATAAATAATTACACAACAATGTAATGTTTCCAACAAGAATGTGCTCAGTGTTTTAAAAGTAGTAACTTTATGAGGATGGAACATAATCCAGGCTTCTGAGAATCTTGAAAGAAAAACAATTTGACCAGTAGAACCCGAAGGAAGAGAAAAGCATTCTAGGGCAAGGGCCAGGCGAATATGTGAAAGCAAAGGCATTCAGAGCTCCTTCCCTTGGAGACATCTGTGTGGCTGGATGTGAATGGTGTGGAGACTACTGATTGTGTCCCTGTTTGGTAGTAGTGCATGGAGGAGTGTCAAGATGAGCTGGAAATTTAAGCAAGAGCCAGATCACATAGGCCATGTTATAACACGAAGAGGGTCTGGCTTTTAGAGGTATTAAAACTGAGGAGTGACCCAATTATTTTAAATTTTAGAAAAACTGGTCTTCAAAAATTTCAAAGGATGGACTGGAGCTTAGAAAAAATTGAGCTAAAACTGCTGGTCAGTCTATATTATATTACATCAAAATAAGAAGTTGCACACACCCACACACCACTCTTTTTTAGCAATATAGCAATAATTTAGGTGAGAATTGATAAGAACCTGAATTAAGTCATGAACAGAGGCGATGGAGGGAATAGAATATTGAGATAATTAGGAGACAGAATCTAAAGGGCTTGGCTACTGATTAGCCAAGCAGAGGAGTCAAGGCCAACACTAAGATTTCTAGATTAGCTGGCTGGGTGGGTAGTCAGTAATGAAATAGAAAAGGAGCCACAGAAGCAGATTTGATGAAGAAGAGGATGAGTTTAGTGTTTTACATGTAGAATGTGAGATGCTAGTGGAAGAACCATGCAGGAGACATAAGGTATATGGGTATAGAACTGAAGCATGGGCTGAAAAAACTCAATTTGGGAGTCATGAGCACAAATGTTGAAGCATAAACAGTGGATAAGATCATGCAAGTAGACTGTGCAGACAGAACAGGAAGTGGCATGATGTAAGTCTGCATGGATTCCAACCCCAACCCTCTTACCAGTTATCATCCAGGATCTAGTTGGGAATATAGAACCACTCTAGGTCTTCCAGACTCAGGGAATTTAATACAGGAAATCAGTCACAAAGGTGTTAAAAGGGCAAGAAGTACAAAAAGGAAAAGGTGTCTGGAGGCACAAATAGAGGAATATCTAGAAATCAGAAGCTATTCTTCCTCTGACATGGAATCCACGTCCATGCCTGGTGTTGCCCTGGGACCAACACCATCATAGCTAGTTCTGGATCTGCTGAAAAGGTTCCATCTTCTTCAAGGCTGGATCATTGAGAAGATGCTTTCTCTACCTAGGAGGCTTACGTCCAGAATCACCCATTCTTACTGCTGCCATATCTACCAGCAACTGTCACTCTGTTAGAAACTAAAGCAGGAAGCTTCTCAGTTTCCCCTGCCTTCATATCCCTTGCCAGTGCCTCCTATTGACAGAATATAATGGGAAGCCAACCAGCTAATAAGCCTGAGAAGTACATGCTTTACAGATGCCTTGGCCAAGCAGTTCAGAACACAGTATAGGAGGGCGAGCCTGGCACTAACACCAGAAAATAACCAGTACACGGACATGGACCAATTTGTAGAGATTCGGTGACACCAGGAGCATCCAGATAGCCATGAGAGCTAAGAGAACAAGGAAGGAGCAGATTCAGAGAAGCAGAGGTGTTCCATGAAGAAGGACAAGGTCAATATTATAAAATGCTACCCAGAAGTCAAGGAAGGCCTAGAAGTGTCCTTAGATTTGGTAATTATGAAATGGTTGACAAATGTATTGAGAGCAGTTTCAGTGTTGTAGTGGGAGTTGACTCCAGATTGTGGTGGGCTAAGAAGCAAGTGGGAGGTGAGGGAGAAAACTGTCACAGTATATGCTGGGAAGTCTAATAGAGAAGAAAAAGAGAGAAAGACAGAAGGGATGGGGGAAGAAGCAGTGAGAAACATCTAATGTGGCAATTAAGTAACCTTAGAAATCAATCTATGTGAATATAGTCCCTCAGTATCTCAGACTTTCAAAATCCATACTCCCTTTTGAAAAATAAATATCAGCAGCAATAATAGCCAAAACCCAAAACAACCCCATGATCTCCTGGATATTTTGAAACACTAATGTGTATATATGTGCAAGCACATATATGAGTTTGTGTGGTGGGGGGCAGGCAGAGTGGCAAGGCTGGAGTAGGGTTTGGAAATCATTGTGTTACGCTCCGAAAAACAGAACATTTTCCCAACGTCCCACTCTTTGTAGACTAATCCATCAACAGTTCCTACAGTGGGAAGATTGAGGCCTTTTAGGGAAGCAGAAAGGAAGTTTATGACATCATCAGGACCATAGGGGGAGACATAGTGCACACAGCCACCTAGAGTCTAAGGCAGGAGAATCCGAAAACCTCTGTGAAGGATCAGATAGGAAATATTCTAGGCTTTGTGAGCCATTCATCTCTGTGTTATGCACTCAGCTGCAAGTGCACAAACAGCCACAGACAAGATGTCAATGTTGAAAGAGCATGGCTATGCTGGATTCCTCCCAGCTTCCTCCCACACTTCCTGGGCATCTCCTTCTCAGTCTCCTTCGTGGACCACTTTCTTTCAGTCATTCTGAAAACACCATTTAGGTGGTGTTCCCTAGAGTTTTGTTCTTAACCTTCTTTTTTTACTTATGGACACTGGAATTTAAATTTCATACAATTTTCATGACATCATTCTTTTGCTTTTCTTCCAACCATTTAAAAATGTAACCATTTCTCTTAGTTCTTGGGCCACTTAAAAGATGGTGGGCTGGATTTTGCTCCATACTATAGTTTTCTGAACACCATTCTCTGTATGTGGTCAGAATTGAGATGGGGACTCAAAATAAAACAAAGAAGGGCTCCATTTCCCCTTGGGGGTGGCTACTGATTAATGATTGTGGCCCAGACAGGACAGATTGTTTGGAAGGAGGTCTGAGGGGACATGAGGAAGAAGACTAGGTAGGAAGGCTAGGAACAGGTATAGCAGTCACTGCAACTACTCTGCGTGAGAGGAAAGAAATAAAAGGGTACAAGTTCTTCACATATTAGAGTGTAGACAAGATCAAGGTGAGCAGATATATAACCACCCATCATCAAGACTCTGGCCAGGTGTGGTCAACTCTTCTCTCCCAGTAAAGAGTAACAAGTTCAAACAGTTAGGACTATCCTTCCCTCTATGCAATCCTGTCAGTACTCTCCAACAAGTTCTGTAACAGGTATCTCAGAGAGTCTCTAATTAGTTTGCAGAAGTAATTGCATGCAAGAGGAGCAAGGCAATTGGTTCTGTATCCCAGTAACTCACTGTATATTTTGGTCATTAAATAGGAATGTCCCTGAAAATAATGGCACCTGTGAATCTAGTAGGTCATGGCTTTCTAACACAGCTCACTCATCCCTTTCTAGCCCCATTTATTTTTCCTAGAAGGCCAAATTTCCTGAAAAGGGCATGGGTTTCCATATTTCCACTTTTATACTTGCCATTTATGCTGTAACTCTCAACAATGAGACTGTTCACCAATATTTTTGAGTTGTTAAGTCAAATGAACTCTTTGCAACATTTGACACTGTTGGCCATGCCCTCCTTCCTAAAATGGCCTATTTTTTGGCATCATGAATGGCACTCTCTCCTAGTCTTTTTGCTCCTACTTCTTTGGCGTCCTCTTCTCTGTCTTCTTTGTGGACTCCTTTCTTAACAGCTGGTGTTCCCTGGAGTTTTGTCCTCAACCTTTTCTCTTCTTACATTTGTCCTGGATGGCATGCCTTCAGTTGCCTCCTATTTGCTGATGTCTTCCAAATTTACTCCTTGTGCTCAGTTCTTTCCCTGAATTTCATACCACCCATATACTCAACTGCCTTTCAACATCTCCACTTGACCTCCACAGCAGTTCTCAAACTGTATTCTCCACAAAAGTGTCCCTCAAGAAATTTTTTGGGGGATCCCTGGGTGGCGCAGTGGTTTGGCGCCTGCCTTTGGCCCAGGGCGCAATCCTGGAGACCCGGGATCGAATCCCACATCAGGCTCCCGGTGCATGGAGCCTGCTTCTTCCTCTGCCTGTGTCTCTGCCTCTCTCTCTCTCTCTCTGTGACTATCATAAAAAAAAAAAAAAAGAAAAGAAAAGAAATTTTTTGGACTGTAAATTTGATAGTAGCAATTTTTAAAAAGATTTTATTTATTTATTCATGAGAGACACACAGAGAGAGGCAGAGACATAGGTAGAGGGAGAAGCAGGCTCCCCACAGGGAGTCCGGGACTCTGGGATCATGCCCTGAGCTGAAGACAGATGCTCAACCACTCAGCCACCCAGGCGTCTCGATAGTAACAATTTTTTATTTTTAAATTTACCTCAACACAGAGGTAATAAGATGCCAAATACATAATAATCTCATTATGTAATCATTTATTATATTGAATAAAACTCTTCGAGATGTAGACAATAGACACCAATTCTGGCTAACTTAACTTTTAAAATGGCAATTTACTGAAAGGATACTGAGCTAAATTCATAAAATCAAAAGAAGAATGGAATAAGCTAGCCTCAGGAAGGAAAGCCTCAGGGGTCTTAGCAGCAAGAGTTGAGCTGCTGTTAATTACGCCTCACCCTTAAAGACTTCCAGCCACCATCTCCCAAGTTTCACATTGCTGGGAGAGATGATCTGACTGGCTCAGCTTGTATTAGTGTGTATCTCCGGATCAATTAGCTGTGGCCAGGCACAATATCACCCCTATGTATCACAGTTATTCCCAGAGAAGGGAAAATCATCATGAACCAAAAACCACCTCAATACGCTATCTTCAACATATGACATGCTGGACAATTGCATGACATCATCTGAGACATTAACACAAGGTTAAATCTGTGTATTAATGCTCAGATAGCATTTTCCAACTGCCTGAGTGATATATGTCTTCCACTTGATTTCTGGTCTGTCACAAGTCTTGGCACAAATTCAAAACATACTCATAATATGATTCAGTGTTGATTTAGTAATAATAAAAATTTTTACATTCCACTAATTGATTTCTTTTAGATCTATGACTAAAATAATTTTTTTTTTAATTTTATGGTGAAAAATTTCAAACAGGGGCGCCTAAGTGCTCAGTTGGTTAAGCATCTGACTCTTCATTTCAGCTTAGGTCACGATCTCAGGGTCATAGGATGGAGCCCTGTGTCAGGCTCTGCACTCAGCAGAGTCTGCTTGTCCCTCTCTCTCTGCTCCTCCCTCTGCTGTCCTCCCACCTCTATCTCTAAATAAGTGAAAACTTTTTTTAAAACTTTCAAACAAACATAAAAGAGAATATAATAAATCCTCATTTTACTCTCATGAGCTTCAATACTTTTCAACCTTCTAAAACTCTTCCATTCTTGTTTCATCTATTCTGTTCCATGTCCTTTTTTTTTTTTTTTTTTTTCTTTTCTGGGCTATTTTAAACAAATTCTGCCATTATATTTCTCAGATAACTTTTCTTTTAACAGAATACAATACTATTACCACAACCAACCAAATTAAAAACAATTGTTTAATTTCATTTAAACCAATCTGTGCTCATTTTTTCCCAGTGATCTCAAAAATGTCTAAATTCTAAATGAAAAGCAGTGTGTTATGATTTCCAAACTGCATTCATTTCAAAAGTATTGGCAAGTTTTTTCTTTCTTTCTTTCTTTCTTTCTTTTTTTTTTTTTTTTTTTTTTTGAAGATTTTACTTATTTGAGAGAGAGAAAGAGAGGGAGGGGGAGAGAGAGAGAATGAGCGAGCAGAGGGGAGAGGCAGAAGAGAGAGGGAAGAGGAGACTCCCCGCTGAGCAAGGAGCCTAATGCGGAGGGACTTGATCCCAGGATCTGGAGATCATGACCTGAGCCAAGGGAGATGTTTAACCATCTGAGCCATCTAGGTCATTTGCATTAGGTCTCAAAAACCCCTGTTGATGGTTCAATAAAGAATTCTAATAGGCATATGAAGTCTAGCAATTACAATCTTGAATACCCTTCCATCTCAAAATTTACAAAACTAAGCTCATTACCCTCCTTCCCAACAAGTTCCAACTCCTATATTCAAGACCTCAGTAAATAACTTGACTATCCAATTAATCATCTAAGCCACAAATCTATGAGTCAACCTTGACCACTTCATCTTCCTCAAATCTTCTCATCCAATTGTTTAGCAAGTCCTATCAATTCTACCTTGTTAATATCTCTTGCATCTGTCCTCTTTTCTTCCCATTCCCACTGGCTCAGGCCTTCATTGATTTGTTTGCTTTTCCCTGGATTACTTTAACTTTCTTCTTCTTGATCTGTCTCCATTCTTATTTTCTAGTGCTGCCAAAGGAATCGTTTTATTATGCATATTTCATCACATCATACTTTTGTACAAAAACCTTCAATGATTGTCTGTAATCTGCTTCCTTAGTATGATTCTTAATGACCTGAACTCCATTTAACCTATGTCTGTATGTCCTTTGAGATGAAATCTCACTTCCCTCAGGAAGCCTTGGAACCTGGAGCAGGGATTAGTGGCTTCTTCTGTATGCTGCCACAGCTCCCTGTGCCTGCCATTACCATCATTTTTCTTGTATTACTCTCTCTATATATGTGCTTCACAGTCATCTCACCCTCACTGCAAGATTCTTAAGGAACCATGTCCTATTCTTTTTTTTCACACTCTTAGCATCCACCAAGAAGATACATCAACAAGTAACTGTTCACTGGATGAATGTGTGGTGTTACTGAAGATGATGAAACTGAGACTAAAGAGCCCTCAAGCATTAGATGAATGATAGACAATCCCTTCAAACACAGTCAATAGTAGGTCTTACCAGTCATGCCTATGGGCTACCCTGCAAATACTTTCACCCCCACTGCCTTCCCTGTGCAACCCACCATTCTCCACACTCTTCCCATTCCATTCTAGGTCCTTCCCAAGCTACATGCCAACTGCCATTTTCTTCCTACTCCCTTCCACCTCCTGTTTCAGAGAGTGAACCTAGTCATCCATCTCCCATTTACCCTCATTCCCAGCTCAATATATCTCTTCACATTCATGAATGAATGTTCATTCTTTCTTTTAGCTACTTTATTAGGATGTAGCAACTCTGTCAACTACAAGGTTGGAATTTATTATTCCATATATAAATAAGAAAACTGTGGCTCAAAGAGGTTTGTTTGTTTATTTATTTAGCAAGTATGTATTGACCACCCTCTATCTGCCTGGCAGGATGCTGGACACCAGACACCTACCATCATCACACTTATAATCTAGTGAAAATATAGATATTAAACAAATCTAAAAATGCAAATTGTAAAAGGAAGGAAAAAAACTGAGATCTGTTAGACTAACTGGAATGGGGAACCTAATGATACTGAGATCTGAAGGGTGAGTAGGAGTTAGGCAGAGTGGGAAGAATGCTCCTCTTGGAGGGAACAGCAGTAGCGTAAGCCATGAAGACAGGCAAGAGACTAGCTCCTTCAAGGAAGTGAAAGATCAGTGCGGCTGGAGCATAATCAGCAAGTAGAAGATGGTAGATGAGGCCAGAGTCAGGCAGAAGCAAGACCACGTGGGACCTTGTGGACCAGGGAGGCTTGAGCCCCCTTCTAAGCATAGATAGTCCTGAGACTGAGACTACTTTATTCCTTCTCATCTCACATGTGAATGCATGCTAGCTGACCTTGCCAAACAGATCTCCCTATAAAGGTAGCTCTCACTTCCCCTCTTAGAAAAGTTAAATAGTTCCCTTCTTTCTACTATATTCAGTCTGGATTACTTGGCCTGGGTTTTCAGGTTGCCCATGCTCTGTATTCTATCCCCAGCTTACAGAAAATGCTCTCCAATATCAGTAATGACCCCCAATAACCAATCCATGAGTTTTCCTTCTTTGTCTGCAGAATATCACTTTCTCATTCAATCAGAACAAGGTTCTTAACTTGCAATTCCACAAGCCACAAAATTCAGGGGTCATGAACGTGGATGGAATTTTTTAAAGTCACTTTTATTTCCAATAACATCAAACTGAAATTTAAGTTTATGAATGTAGAAAGCAAATCTTTGTAGTACTAGCAGTACCTGCAATGTTTCCATCAACAGAAATCAATTAATATTTTCATGTCACATACAGATATCTCAAAATATCTCTATAATTTAATAAGTTGTTAGACTTGCCAATAAATCATTTTATTTGTTACTTAAGAACCACATGTATTATATTAACATGGAAGCACATATTACTGGATCATCACACATTTCTTTAAACATAATTCTGATAATTATGTATTTCATTTATATGTTTACAAATGGTATTGTCAAACAAGGTCCTAAGGCTCTAGCAGACTGTCAAAGAAGACCATGGCACAAACAAGCACAACAACTCCTGATTAGTCATTTATTCAACAAACATGAAGCCCTTACTGGGGCCTTGTCTTGTTCTGGCATCTTCATATTATGTAATTTTGCTTTTCTTTCTTGTTTGATGCTCTTCCGTTGGTTCTACTTCCTATTCTGTTCCCTGAATGAGGATCTAACCCAAAGTTCAATCTTGAACTTTTTCTATTCTATTTTATACTTCCTTATAAATCTCATCTACCTGCATGACTGAATCAAACATCAATTCAAAGACGACTCCCAAATCTACCTCTCCTGATCTTTTTTCTCAACTTTAGTCCTAGATCTTAAACTACCTGCTGTGTTTAGCAACCAGAAAAACAGATCATCCATGGGCAGACTACTTGGGTTCACAGCCCAGCTTAAGATCACTTACTAAAAGTGTGACCACAAGTAAATTATTTAACATCTATTGCTTCAATTGCTTCATTTGAAAAATGGGGATGATAATAATAGCATCTACTTCACAAGGTTATAAGAAAGGAATTAAAAGAGTTAATACATATAACAGCACTGGGGCACCTGGGTAGCTCAGTTGGTTAAATTTCAGACTCTTGGCTTTGGCTCAGGTTATGATCTCAGGGCCATGAGACCTAGCCTTCATTGGGCTCGTGCTCAGCAGAGTCTGCTTGAGATTTTCTCTCCCTCTCATCTCCCACCCCTACAAGTGTTCTAAATAAATAAATAAATTTTTAAAAAGAAAAAAAAATACATGTAAAGCACTTTTAACAGCCCCAAACACATTTCAAGTATTCAACAAATGTGAGCTATCACCGGTCTCATCTCCTTTCAACCCGACATTTGTATTCGGTGTTTATTAACAGGTATCATGCTAGCTACTGGGAATATGAAGACAGGGTTCTTATCTAACGACATAACATGGGTCAAGGAATTGCTCAAATGACTCCCCAGCTAGTCCAAGCTTAATGGCACTAGAAATCTTTTTACAACACTGCCTCAGATAAATTTATCTTCCAATCTTCTCTTCTCTTGCTTTACCTCTTATGGCTTATATCCTATTCTGGCCAGACTGGAGTGCTCTGCTCTCTGTGAAGATGGCCTGTGCTGTTCTGCTTCTGTCTTTCCTCACACCATTCCAATGTCTCAATTATATACTTGACAGAAATGATGACTTACAATGATTATTTCCCCAATACTATGAATGATGCCCCATAAACATACATTACAATTTCATCTAAGTCACATACTTAAGAATTCATTCCCTTCAACATTTGCTCACTTTGTGAGCACCTCACATTGACCAGTTACTCTGCCAAGAGCTGTGAATATTTTTTTTAAAAAGAATACAATATGGGGATCCTTGGGTAGCTCAGAGGTTTGGCGCCTGCCTTTGGCCCAGGGCGTGATCCTGGGGTCCTGGGATCTGCGTCCCGCGTTGGGCTCCCTGCATGGGACCTGCTTCTCCCTCTGCCTGTGTCTTTGCCTCTGTGTCTCTCATGAATAAATAAAATCTAAAAAATAAAACAACAACAACAAAAAAACAACAATATGACCGTGTTCTCAAGATCAAAGTCTAGTAAAGAAATATGTAATCACATAAACACCACTCACTATGAAAGGTGCAATCATAAGAGGAAGGGACACCAAGGAATGAACAGTCAGCTCAATTTGGGAGGCAAAAGTAGGCTTTTTAGATGATGGATTTGGAGCTTAGATTGATTGGAGAAGTTTATTCCGTATAAGAGAGCAGTATGTGTAAAATACAGAGGTATAAACCAAAATGGTCTGTCTGGGGAACAGTTCATTATGGCTGGAACATAGGGCCCAAGGGAAAGTGGCCACACACAAAACTAGACAGGACTTTCTGGTAAGCATAGGCATTTGGGCTTTTTCACACAGGCAATAAGGAATTAATACGGGATTTAAGCAGTAGCATATGGCCAGAGCTGTGTTTCAGAAAGCTCAGTCCTGGCAGTATTGTGGCAGAGGCAGGGAAGAAAATCTAAAGCAGTACTGTTGAATAGAACTTTCTGCAATAATGGAAATGTTCTATCACTCCTGTTGTCCAATATGACAGCCACTAACCACATGTGGCTAATGAAAACTTGAAATGTGACTAGTGCTACTGAGGAACTTAAGAATTTAATATTAATTTAAATAGCAACATGCGCCTAGTGGCCACTATACTGGACAATACAGCTTTAGAGAGAGGGAAATCAGTTGGGAAGCTGTTGATGTAGCTCAGGTGATAGGACTATGACAGAATGTGATTCAGTAAATACTTAAGAGGCAAAATAGTTAAGTTTTGTGGGTATAAAGTTGTGTATGGGGGGGGGGAAGAACCCAAGAATGGGTTCCTAGATTCCAGGCTTTGTGACTGAATAGCTGCAATTAACCAAGTTAATACAGAAGCAGATCTAGCATGCATAGACTGCATCAATTTTAAACTTGTTTAAGTGCCCGAGAGTTAATCAAGAGGTAATATTTAGTTCCAAGTTTAGCTCAGACAAATCTTTTGAACTTAAGGCTCAGCATGTGTAAAGACACATGTTTAAGAGGCTTAGAGCCATTGAGTGAGATTAGAGAAGATGAACAGAACTAGAAGCAAACTAAGGCAAAAATCCTGACAAACATCATCAACCCATTAGAAGAAGCTAGAGTCCACAAAAGAAATGAGCAGTTGGACAAGCAGGAAAAGAAACAGGTGAGAATGGCCACAGAAGGGGCGTCTGGGTGGCTCAGTTGGTTAAGCTTCTGCCTTCAGCTCAGGTCTTGATCCCTGGTCCTGGGATCCAGGCTGTAGTCCCTGCTCTGCAGGGAACCTGCTTCTCTCTCTCCTGCTTTCCAGGTTTGTGCTCTGTCAAATAAATAAATCTTTAAAAAAAAAAAAAAAAAGGAATGACCACAGAAATCAAGGGTGTAGAGAATTTCAGGAAGGAAATATGATCAAATGTCTAATGTTTCAGAGGTCAAGTAAGGTGAGAACTGAAAAGTTCATCGTGACTGCCAATCAGGTCCTTGGTGACATCTGCCAGAACGGTTTCAATAATGGAAGAAATGGACTTAAGAGTGGGAATGGGGCTTAGGAAAAATTTAGATGATATTTTCAGGTCTCGACTGTGCAGGATAGCTCAGAGTAAATAGTCTACAAGGGAACACAGTATTGGTAGGGTTTTCCTTTTTTGAGGCTGGCAAACCAATACAGGAGGAAAGTTTAAAATACTAATGGGAACGAAATGGAGGATAGCTTTAGAGTGATAGGCTAAAGTTGACCAGGTCTAAAGAAAAGGAATTCCCTTACATCCAAGAGAGGATTTCTAGTACAATACTAAAGGGTTACAGGCAAGGCCCAGTTTACAGGAGGGAGATGGAAAATCCCGGGTCCTCCCGCAGATTGGCTCTTCTGTTCTTTTGGTGGTGAATAGGGGTTATGAACTACAGTGAGGATTTGAACCCATACACTGAGGGTCAAGGGAGAGATTACTGGCTATAAACAAGTAAAATGTTTGCTTTAGGTGGCAATAGAATCACCATAATATCCTTAGATTTTTATGAGATTGATTTAAAATTTAGAGAACAGAGGGCGAAGCCTCAGGAAAAAGTAGTTTTAAATGAAATAGAGCACGAGATCAGTAAAGAAGTGAAAGTGATCAGAAGGCTCTGAATTTTGTGGAAGGAATGAGTCGAGGCTGGCAGGCGTCAGTGAAGCGATGAAGTCAGTCTAGGTAGGTTCAGGGGAAGTAAGAGGCTGTAAGGCTGCTTAAGACAAAGCTGCCGGAAAAAACGCCCCCATCTACCGTTCTCAGCTCATTTCCCGCCCGCGGCACCAGGAAGGTGATAAACCCCCTTTCCCTTTGTCGAACTACACCAGGGGAAGGCCCCACCCTGCAAGCCCTCACATCCCCAGACGCGGGCCCCACGCTCCCTCACTGACAAGAGCTTCGCGGCGCGCGTTTTTTCCTAGACTGTACAGAGCGAACCAAGCGGCAACTTACACCTGGGTAAAAGGAACCAAAGCAGGCCGCCCCCGGCTAACGGTGAGGCCACCGATACTGAGGGAGGAGGGGCCGCTCAGACCAGAGATAAGCGCGTCGCGCCTGCTTCCGCCCCACCCACTGCGCGCGCTCTCAGGCCCAGCGAGGGAGCGGCCGGGCCTCCGGACGCATGCGCTCCGCTGCTCTCCCCCACCGACTCCAATGCTCCTTTCCCCTCCCCCAATCGGAGCTCACCCTTGCGCCTGCGCAGTGCACGTTCTCGGGCTGTGGCAGCCATGCTGAACCCGTACGGAGAGGCTAGTGGGGGGGACGGGGTCGACGACAGCGGGATAGGAAGCCGGGGATGTGGAGAAGCAGCGGCATTAGAGCGCCCCGGCTCTCTGGAGATAGGTCAGGGCCATGCTGCCTCTTTGGCCTCTTGCGCGACCCCCAGAAACCTTCGGAAAACTGTTCCTCGTGGGGGGGAGGAGGGACGGCTGGCACGTGACCCGGGTCAGCCAATCTGAGTGTTGCTGACGTGGCGGCGCAGCCCCGACGATCTCCCCACCCCCCCAGCTCATTCGGGAAGGGAGGGGCTGGGGGTTACGCCCCCTCCCCCAACACAGCTTCGGTGTCCCGGGGGGGTGACACCCCGGATTACGTCCTCTTTCCCCCCTCCCCCCGCACCAAGCCGAGGGGAACGTTGGCTCCCCCCTGGAAGATTCCAGGTTCCAGGTGAGAAGGGGCCCTGGGGGGGCGGGGATGTTGCTAGTTATTTAAAAGCTTAACCAATGGTGGGGAGTCCGGGGGATAATTCTTGGGGTTCAGAGAAGAACCTGAGGGTGGGAGGGTTTGTCCTTCAAACAGTTTACAGCCAATGGGAGCGTGAAGGGGGGCGAGCGGGAGAGGGCCCCTCAGATGGGGGAGGGGAATGGCCAACCTCGTGCCTCCGTACCAATTGGAGGGCAAAGGGGCGTGGGGGCGGTGTGTCCCCCCCCCCATTCCATTCGTCCCCTGGGGGTAGAGGAGTCCGGAGCCAGGTGAGGTTTCTTTTTGGCGGCCGGAGGAGAGAGGTGACCTAGAGGGCTGAGGAGTGGGAGTGGTGACCGTATCGCCTACTCTTGGATGTGAATGGGCAACCTAGGTTGTGAACTGAGATTGTTCCCGGGCGCCCACTCCCTGTCTCCCCAGACTCCGGAAGGAGCGTTTCTGTGCTTTTGTGTCAGCGGTAGGAAGCTCGCAGTCCCCACATGGCATGTTGGAGGTTACGCTTCGAGTCGCTTATCGAGTTTGTGTGCATTCACGTGGACACGGCCTGTGGAGCCTTCTGCACAAACCGTTGCCTCGGCGGGGTCTTAGAAGGCTCAGCATGTGTTACCCCAGGCCGGGGAGGGCTTACAGGCTGAAAGCTTGGGGTTCGCTTGGGAACAGAACCAAACCCAAGGTGGGTGCGGGGAGGGCTGTAGAAAGCGTGGTTCAGACAGGAGTGAGTGAGTCTTAGGACCTGAAATGATTTCACAGCTCCCAAGGTTTCGGGTTTCTCCAGGGTGGCGTCTTCTGCCTCCTCCATCCCCTCCCCCATTCCTGAACAGTTCTCTCCTTGTGTACTGCGGGGGAGGGAACGAAAAGGAGGAGAGAGTTACTTTTCCAAATTCCTGACTAGCTGTTAGCCTCCCCTGTGACTCATGGGGGGGGGGGGGGGAGGTTGGGAGGGAGCAGGGCGCAGTGATTTTCCGGAATGCGGGAAAGTAAGCCAGAGTAAGGTCTGGCTGCCCTTTCGCTTTCAAAGACCCAGCATTTTCGCGACCTCCTAAGTTTTTCTTCCCGGCCGGTCCCCCTAATGGGCCTCTGCAAACTTGCGAGGCCTCGGGTGGAGAACTGCAGATTTAGGAGGCTGGGCCACTAGGGGGAGGGGTGGGGGGAGGGGAGCAGGCCTCAGCAAAGTTGCTGTGTCATTGCCCTCCCTACTGCAGCCACCCGCGCCATCCCGCATGTACTTGTGGGGCCGAAGCCTGGTCCCTGCGTGGGGGAGCGCGGTGGTACTAGGGGAAGAGGCTTCCCTCCCGGTGTGCACTTCTCCCCGCAGGGTTTGCCCGACCGGGCTGGTCGAGAAGACGTGAGGTTGGCGGCCATTTTAGACGCAGTGACCGAGGTTAGGGCTCAAGAGCTCCTGCGAAAGGAGGGTGATGTGGTCGGAGCGCAAGGACCTAGGCCCTCACGAGCCTTTCCGGGGTGGAGGTGGAGGTGGAGGCGCTTACGTTCGTTGATTTACATTAATTTCCTTTCTCAGATATGCAGTCAGTTTTCTATCTTCGTATCCAGAGAAGGGGAGCTGGAGAGGGAGACCTCCCGCTAAAGCCCAGGTTGGGGATAATTCTCCCAGAAGGGGTGCGGGGGTTGGGCGGGGGGCCCAGAGACGGCTCGAGAGAGCCGGGTCTTGCATTCTCGATCTTGACTCCCAACATAGTCTAGCCCTGTGCGGGTAACCGAATTGTGGGGAAGTTAGTGAGTGGGTTGGGGGAGGGGGCGAGACTGAGCTCCCAAAATGGCTCCTGCCCCTCCTCGGAGGCGGACAGCCCGGGGGGAAGGGGAGGAGGGGAGAGAAAGGAGGGGGAGGGTTAATCTGAGCTGCAGCCGCCGCCTCCGCTCGCCCTCCTCCCTGGCGCTGACCGATGGACCGGCCGCTCCGTGGGGAGGACTCCGGACCCTCGTGGGGGGATGGGGGGCCCTGCCGCCCCCGAGGCGGAGGGACCCTAAGAGGGGGGATTCGGGCCTGCCCTCAGGGTTGGGGAGGGCCGGGAGCTTGGGAAGAGGTCTGAGCTCGTCAGAGGGGACCTCGCAGAACTTGTTTTTTCGGCTCTGAGCCGGACACCGGAATGAAGTTTGGGGCGGAGGTGGGTTTCATTTTACAGAGAAATGGGTATGTTTGGAGATTTTGCTCTCACTTTAGGGCTGCTGGGATTTTGTCGAGCAGGCGGATACTTTATGGGCAACTGTGAAGGGATTGGGGAAGTGCTTGGGTGTGCGTTTGGGTAATATCCTAGACTTGGTTGTCTTGTGGGTAAGCTAAGCCTTTGAGAGCCCGTGGATTCTTTGTGCCTTTGTCTTCCGATTATTTGACCTGGGGAAAGGGAAGGATTTTTTAGACTGCAGCAGGCCTGTATTTTTTATTGTGGAGTTCCGGAACGTTAGATCCTTTTGCTACGTTCGGGAGCCCTTAGTTCTCCGCCAGAGAGCAGGCCGCGGCTTCTAAGATGGCGTCTTCTTCCTCCTTTCAGATTGCTCACAGCAGCGGCCTCTTCGCCGAGAATCACCGCCCGCCAGGCGTCCTGCGGCCACACCCTGGCGGGCCCCGGCTGGCTACGCCCACGCGGCCCCTTCAGTCCCGTCGGCCTGGCCAATGGAGGATCTGCAAATGTCACGACCTGCCTGGGCTTGGCAGTCGCCGGTCGCACCGGGCCTGGACGCCTGGGAAGACTTTGTTGGAAGGGGAGGCGGGGAGAAGGCGCTGCACCCATGCCAGCCTCTCTCCCTGGAGTCGTCGAACCACAGCGCAGCCAATTGGCTCAGAGATGTGGCGGTTTGCCGGTTCCCTATGGGTCTATGCGGTACTCTTCTGCCTAGTGACTGACACCTTGGAAATGAAGCCTATGACGTCATCGCTCCAGCAAACCAATAGGAAACGCTCCCGCGGAGAGGTGTTCCGCCCCTTTCGACTCTGCTTCTTCACGCGCGTGAGCGAGCGTGCGCGCGCGGAGGGGGTGGGGGAAATCTCGAACACGGTGGCGCGCATGAGCGGCGAAGCTCCTCCTCCCTGCCTATATATAAAGGGCTGGCGCGGGGCTCGGCGGCGCCATTTCGCGCTGGAGTGGAGCATCCTCTAGAACGAGCTGGAGGATTCTGCCTACTGATAGCCTTCGAGTCGTCGGGGGCCGCCATTGCAATCCACGTCCATCCGTTTGGAAATGGCCTTCGTCTCGGCCTATGACCGGTCCCGGCGGACAGTACAGACCCCATAGAAGCCCCCGACGCTCCCCTTTTTCGGGCCCCGCCCAGTCCTCGGAGTCTGTCCACCCCCTCTACTCCGCCCTCAAGAGGATTTCAAAGATGGAGGCGGCGGCTCCCTAAACCACTTTTCGTGTTCATCCGCCTCCATCCGAGATCGAAACGGGACCTCGTCCGCTGCGGGCAGTCCCAGCAGGAAGAGGGGATCCTTGCAGATCAACAGCGGGCAGTATTGACGACGGTGTCCGGGATTGGGGGCCGTCCTAGTGTTTGAGGAGTCCGTCCCCCCTTGCCCGCCTCTGCTGAGGCCGCCGCCATTTTCTCGCTGTCCGCCTCCCGCGGAGCGCGCCAAGCTGCTGGGAGCTCTCCGAGAAGCAGCGGAGAAGACTGCTTTCGTGCCGGCCCGACGGGGGCGGGAGTTGTCGACTGGAGGGCCAAGGGCAGGGGCCCTCCACCCCCCCACTTCCCGGGTTATGCTGGACCGGGCGGTAAGGGGAACCGAGGCCACCCGGACTTTCCGCGGCTGAGGGCAGCGCCGGTTCCCCGTGGTCAGGATGCTGCAAAACGTGACTCCCCACAGCAAGTAGGTTCTCGCGATCCGCGTGTGGGAAGATGTTGGGGGCTGCGGCACGGGGACGTGGAGCGTCGGGTTCGGAGGGAGGACGGACGGAACCGACTCTGGGCTCGTTGCTATTCCATGGCGCGACTGTTGGCTTGGGGGCTCGCGGAGGGGGTTGGGTGACGGTTTTGGAACGGTGGTCGAGGGCCAGGTACTGCGTATGGAGGGAGTACAGGTTGTCCATTTATACGTTACTTTTCTCGCCGTGGTCCAGTCTAACCTAGTCGAACAGAGCTAGGTTGGCGGCGGAATGTAAAGGGAAAGGACAACGTTGAGTGGGTAGCCGGTCCTGCAGGTGGTGGGTCTGGTGTGTAGCAACGGTTTATCATAGGTCTTTCAGGGTGTTGAGTGGCCACATCAAGCACCTTATGGGGTTGCCATGGTGATAGAGCCTGACTGGCGACGGAGATGGCCAGTGGGGCAAAGGGATTACTTTTAGTCTATGGGTTTGTGTGTCCAGCCTAGGTCATTGAGTATTCTTTCAATGACTGAGTCAGTTTTACGTTGAGGATTTGTTTGCATGCGTTTTCCTTGGAGGGGATGTTTTGGATAGCTCTGAGAGTTACATTCGGGGCAGGAGGGTGGAGCTAAGGATTTTAGTCCAGCTCTGCGGATGTAAACAATGAGATCTCCCATGTAGTGTTTGTAGTCCTGGGCCCTGGGATACCCCTGGTCGTGACTAGTAGAGAGAATATAAGTTTGAACCACTTTGGCTGTCGATTCCCAGAGTCTGGTGCTAGAGTGGGAGCCGTTAATGTAATTTTTTTGGCGGGGTGGTGGGTGGTCCATCACTATCCAGCTGAAATGTGCTGACCTTGACTGGGGACTGGGCCGGGTCTATTTTTGAGTCTTTTGGAGGAGGGAGAGGAATTCGAGTAATTTCTGGGGTCTGGCAGTTGGATTATTCCAGGCCCTGAAGTCTGACAAATGCCCCCCTTGTCTCAAAATATGTTGGTAAGGTTTTCCGTTAGGTTTCTGATTCATTCTCTACTAAAAATTAAACAGAGCTTGTGGGGAGGATGATGGTGTGTTCTCTTGTGCCCAGATGGATTCTTAGGTGTCTCATCAGCATTTTGTGAAATTTGCTTCCTATTTTGTTCCGCTTTTCACTCGTTTCCCTCAGGCTCAACCACCATGGCAACCACCAAGCCCCTAGTGAGGAGGAAGCTTGGGGCTTGTGCTTCTTTGCTCCACCCATTTTGCTTAAGTCCCATCCTGTAAAGCTCGTGGTTCGTAGATGCTTTGCTGTTATTCTATATGAGAGATTGTCTTGGGGCATTACTTTTAAAGGAGTGATAAATAAATAAATTAATTAATTAATTAATTAAATAAATAAGCTTGTCAGAGCCTGTAAGGTGGAATCTGGATAAGTGTACTCAACATAGGGAAATAAAAAGTGGGGGAGGGGCAAGAACAAAATCTCCAGATTGTTGGGATATACTGGCTGTGGTTAAGATCCACTTCCGTAAGCTTGATTGTTTCTCACCAAATTCAAAACCTGGATTTATTATGTAGTATAAGTGGCAGTACTGATTTTCATAAAATTACAACATCTAATTATGTCTCCCATTTCGCAGGCTCCCTGGGGAGGGGAATGCAGGGTTACTGGGGCTGGGCCCAGAGGCAGCAGCGCCAGGGAAAAGGATTCGGAAGCCTTCTCTGTTGTATGAGGGATTTGAGAGCCCTACAATGGCTTCAGTGCCAGCTTTACAACTGACCCCTGCCAACCCACCACCCCCGGAGGTGTCCAATCCCAAAAAGCCAGGACGGGTTACCAACCAGCTTCAATACCTGCACAAGGTGGTGATGAAGGCTCTGTGGAAACATCAGTTTGCATGGCCCTTTAGGCAGCCTGTGGATGCCGTCAAACTGGGTCTGCCGGTGAGTAGGGATACTGGAGTTGGGAGGTATTGGGAATGAAGAAGTATGTGTGTGAGTGGAGGTGGGCTGCTTAGTATAGGTGCTGCGGCCCCTAGGGAGTTCCCATCTCTCCTGTAGGGCAGGTAGCCACCAGATATCTGGATTCTTGGTCCTTTGTGATTATTGATCCAACTGCTTGCTATCTTGGCATCTCTCATTGTGCCCCCTCCATGTGTCCTTCCTTAACTTTGTGCCCTGGCTCCATTTTACAGATTCCCACCCCAGGTTGGGAGAGGACCACGGTGGCCAAAATTCTTAGCTTCTTCCTCTCCCTCATGCAGCCCATGGATAGCCAGCCCCAGAGGTAATGTTTCAGGATGGGAAACCTTGCAGAGTTGGGTGGGAGATGGGTGGTTAGGGAAAGGCATAGATAGGGGCCTCCAACCGGGTGTTAAGAATCTCATTCCATTTTTTTCTCTGTCCTTAGTTTAATTGGGGCCGCAGTTTAGGGGAGTACCTATTTTGCATAGGGGATGTGTATGTGTGTGTGTGTGTGCTGGGGTCAGTAGTTTGTCTAGGAAAACTGGCATTTTCAGTGACTGATCTAGTGTTTCTTTCTTTAGGATTATCACAAAATCATAAAACAGCCTATGGACATGGGTACCATTAAGAGGAGACTTGAAAACAACTATTACTGGGCTGCTTCAGAATGTATGCAGGATTTTAACACCATGTTCACCAATTGTTATATCTACAACAAGGTGAGTTTTTTTATATGTGTTTATTAATAGAGAGAGAGTGCTTATGTTATTGCTTATTTTGTTGGTATAATGTTTGAAGGTGTTCTCAAAGTAGGTAGGATCTAGAAAATCTGAGCTCCAAAGGATACCCCTGAGCACAGTGATGGGATGTGGCTTCAGAAATCTGAAGTTGAAGGTTATTTAAGTAGAACATTTTCATACTTGGGGATGATGACCCTGTTTCTCAAAAGAAATCTCCAGAGAGAGATTATTGCTGAGTAGAGCAGAATGTATTCTCCTTGAGAGTTTCATTCCCTTACATTTGAACTTTGCATATTGATGGACAATTGGGAGGATATGGAGATAAGTGGCCCAACCAGTGTGGTGGTTCTTAGTACTTATGACAAAGTTGGAGAGGTGATGGTAGTATTTGGACCTAGGAATAGGAATGCCTTTGAGAAAACTGGTGTGTCTGCCTTTAACTGGCATTTGAATCTTTTTGTTTCCTGTAGCCCACTGATGATATTGTCCTGATGGCACAAACATTGGAAAAGATCTTCCTACAGAAAGTGGCATCAATGCCACAAGAGGAACAAGAGCTTGTGGTGACCATTCCTAAGAACAGCCACAAGAAGGGGGCCAAATTAGCAGGTAGGAAGAGTCACAGTTTTCCTAATGGAGATAAGATGGGGAAAGATAACAGAACTAATCTTTTTTTTCTCCCCCCCCCCCCCCCCCCCAGCACTCCAGGGCAGCATCACCAGTGCCCACCAGGTGCCGGCTGTTTCTTCTGTGTCTCACACAGCTCTATATACTCCACCACCTGAGATACCTACCACTGTCCTCAACATTCCCCACCCATCAGTCATCTCTTCTCCCCTTCTCAAGTCGTTACACTCTGCTGGACCCCAGCTCCTTGCCGTCTCTGCAGCTCCCCCAGCCCAGCCCCTTGCCAAGGTACAGATGTGTGGATTTCTTTGGGGAATGGGAAGGGAAAGGTCTTGGATGAGGTGGTGAACCCTAAAAGGCTCACATCTTGTTTTTCTCTACAGAAAAAAGGCGTAAAGCGGAAAGCAGATACTACCACACCTACTCCTACAGCCATCCTGGCTCCTGGTTCCCCAGCCAGCCCCCCTGGGAGTCTTGAGCCTAAGGCAGCACGTCTTCCCCCTATGCGTAGAGAGAGCGGCCGCCCCATCAAGCCCCCACGCAAAGACTTGCCTGACTCTCAGCAACAACACCAGAGCTCCAAGAAAGGAAAGCTGTCAGAACAGTTAAAACATTGCAATGGCATTTTGAAAGAGTTGCTCTCTAAGAAGCATGCTGCCTATGCCTGGCCTTTCTATAAACCAGTGGACGCTTCTGCTCTTGGCCTGCATGACTACCATGACATCATTAAGCACCCCATGGACCTCAGCACTGTCAAGGTACCCACTGCATGGGGCAGATGGGATGCTCAGGCAGTGATTGGAACTTTGGGTTCAATAAAACAATCAGTGACTTCTTACAGGCACACGGCAATCTTGATTCTTGGTATTTTATTTTTAAAAACAACGGGACAGGAGGTTAAGTACTTGATAATAGTATATTTTTGGGAGTTGAAAACTGTATGGTGAGTTTTGTTTTCAAAGCAATACTAATGTCTAAGTGCTATTTAGGAGAATTGGGTTAGGGGAGTAAGGGATTGGAAGGATAGGCCACCCATCCACCCCTATCACTTAGAAATGGTTTTTTTTTCTAGACGTAGATATTTCTTCAACCCACCCAAATTCCTTTGACTTCACACTTGAACCCCAGGGCATAGATCTTTAAGGTCATCCCTACTGTGCTCTCGAGAGAGGGCTACTCTTGCGGTGTCTGGGGTTGGCAGGGAAAGGTGAGTCTTCCTGCCTGTGCAGCTTCTGATGCTGCCTCCTTCTGCAGCGGAAGATGGAGAATCGTGATTACCGGGATGCACAGGAGTTTGCTGCTGATGTGCGGCTTATGTTCTCCAACTGCTATAAGTACAATCCACCAGACCACGATGTTGTGGCCATGGCACGAAAGCTACAGGTGAGTGTCACAGTTGGAATTTGAAGAACAAATGAGTCTGGGTTAGGGAGCTTTTTGTCCTCTGCTGTACCACCTTATTGTGAGGCTCTCCCAGTATATACAGTTTGTAAATTGGAGCTGTACCATGACACTAGGTGGCTGGGTGTAATCGGGGGGCCATTCACTAGTGTGGTTCTGAGGATGCCTTTTTCCCTAGGATGTATTTGAGTTCCGTTACGCCAAGATGCCGGATGAACCACTGGAACCAGGGCCTTTACCAGCCTCTACTGCCTTGCCACCTGGGTTAGCCAAATCCTCTTCAGAATCCTCCAGCGAGGAAAGTAGCAGTGAGAGCTCTTCTGAAGAAGACGAGGAAGAAGACGAAGAAGAGGAGGAGGAAGAAGAGGAGAGTGAAAGCTCGGACTCCGAGGAAGAAAGGGCTCATAGACTGGCTGAACTACAGGAGCAGGTATCTTGTCACTCGATTTATTTTGTGAAGTTGTTTATTTTCTTTGTTACTCCTTTTATTCTGCTTTATTTTTCTGATTGTACATCTGAATTTTTGGTCTCCAGCTTAGGGCAGTACATGAACAACTGGCTGCCCTGTCCCAAGGCCCTATATCCAAGCCAAAGCGGAAGAGAGAAAAAAAAGAGAAAAAGAAGAAACGGAAGGCAGAGAAGCATCGAGGCCGAGCTGGGGTTGATGAAGATGACAAGGGATCTCGGGCACCCCGCCCGTCTCAGCCCAAGAAGTCCAAGAAAGCGAGTGGCAGTGGGGGTGGCAGTGCTGCTACACTAGGCCCCCCTGGCTTTGGACCTTCTGGAGGAAGTGGTACCAAGTAAGTTATAAGAGAGCAGGAAGCAGAGACCAGCTTGGCTATTACTATAATCTCAGGGTGGAGTGTGTGTGTGTGAAGTTTTATTTAAGCCAGAGGTCAACAAATTTTTAATTGGCAAGGTAACAAGTACTGATTTTGAGAACTGTAGAGTTCCAAAGTTAGTTCACCCTGGTGGAATAATGCAAAAGCAGCCATAGATGTTATGTAAGCATGGGTTTAGAACTATTCTAATAAAACTTTATTTACATGAAAACTAGTGACTAGCCAGATTTGTCTTCTAGTTTGTCTATTTCTTCTCTCTGCACCAATAAATGTGTAGTTTTTCTTGTTTTCCACAAGTAGTAATTTAGGGAGCAAAAAGATGAGTTTCTGTCAGTATACCAACATCTAGTTCTCAAAGCCCAAAATAAATGTAAAGTGCTTGGCATGTGAGAAGGTCTATTCTAGTATCTCAACTCTAGTTGGCTCACCATTACCCTTGTGGGAAAACTGAAGCTTCACTCTGGCAGGAAATTAAGACTTCTGGATTTAAATAGTGGGAATGTGTCGGGAGAGATTAGTGATGCTTCCCTAATTGATAATTTTTTGCCTATATAGACTGCCCAAAAAGGCCACAAAGACAGCCCCACCTGCCCTGCCTACAGGCTATGATTCAGAAGAGGAGGAAGAAAGCAGACCCATGAGTTACGATGAAAAGCGACAGTTGAGTTTGGACATCAACAAATTACCTGGGGAGAAATTGGGTCGAGTTGTGCACATAATTCAGGCCAGAGAGCCCTCTTTGCGTGACTCAAACCCAGAAGAGATTGAGATCGATTTTGAAACCCTCAAGCCATCCACGCTTAGAGAGCTTGAGCGATATGTCCTTTCCTGCTTACGAAAGAAACCTCGAAAGCCCTATAGTGAGTATGAAATGACCCTTTAGTACATTAATCCAGAAATCCTCAAGTAATTCTGAGGACAGTGCAGAAGAGGTTACTAGGGTATGCTTGCAGTCCTGATTGTCCACTTCTGAAGGTGTGGGGATTTGTTGGTTTCCTGATCAGGAAAGGAACTTTTTGCCGAAGGGAAACTGGGGGAAAATTAGGAAGACAAACCATGAGAGACTCCTGACTGGAAAACAAAGGATTGCAGAAGGGGGGGGGGGGGGGGGCATAGGGTGACTAGGTGACGGGCACTTTATGGCAATCCTTAGACCTGGAATGTTTCTTACTCTAGCCATTAAGAAACCTGTGGGAAAGACCAAGGAAGAGCTGGCTTTGGAAAAGAAGCGGGAACTAGAAAAGCGATTACAAGATGTTAGTGGGCAGCTCAATTCCACCAAAAAGCCTCCCAAGAAAGGTAAGTATTCCTGTAGGTACTATAGATTCACCACATCCCCCTTTCTTGACTCTTTCTTTGACAAATGGAGATCAGACTTGTACAATTTACCCTTCAATTTTGTTACGCAGCAAGTGAGAAAACTGAGTCCTCGTCGGCGCAGCAAGTAGCAGTGTCACGCCTCAGCGCTTCCAGCTCCAGCTCAGATTCCAGCTCCTCCTCCTCCTCATCCTCTTCTTCAGACACCAGTGATTCAGACTCAGGCTAAGGGGCCAGGCCAGATGGGGCAGGAGGCTCCGCAGGACCGGACCCTTATACCACCCTGCCCTGCCCCTTCCCCCCCTTTGCTGTGATACTTCCTCATCTCCTCCCCCCTCCCTCCCACTGTAGGAGAGCTGGCTCTGCAAGGGGGAGGGGTGCAGGGACATTTACTGAAGGAGGGACTTAAATGGACAAAGTAAGATGGAGTTCCCAGCCCCATTGAGAGTGACCTCTTGGGCATAGAGCCCCCATTTGAAATGACTGGGGCGGGGCACGGGTACAGGGTGAGAGTGGGCAAAGGCCCTGATCCAGGGTTAACCTGAGGCCATAGCTGCCCTGTTCACTTGTAAAGGCCCTGTTTTGAGGTTGTTTGTTCTAATTTATTTTAAGCTAGGTAAGTCTGAGGGGTGTGGGGCCATGGTCCCCTCGGCCTCCATGGGGAGGGAAGAAGGGGGAGCTCTTTTTTTACGTTGACTTTTTTTTCTACTCTGTTTTCCCTTTTCCTTCTGCTCCATTTGGGGCCCCTGGGGGTTTCAGTCATCTCCCCATTTGGTCCCCTGGATTGTCTTTCTTTGTCTGTTGATTCTAACTTGTAAATAAAGAAAATATTATTCAAATTTTGAGTTACCGTAATAATGTTTGCTTTGTAGTGTTTCAAAAGGAACGTAATAGAGTATTGAGGAAAATATTTTTGAAGTGAGGAAAGGGGAAGAGACATCTTGTGGTTGGATTGCCTTAGTTGTTACCCCAGTAGTAGGCTCTTGGCTGTGCTGATAAGTCAGTTCGTTTACTTTATGTAAAGTGAATCCTAAATAACACTCAGGTTCATGGTTTGTTCTGGTTTAGTGTTTGGTTTTGTTGTTAAGATTCATTTATTTAAAGAGAGCACAAGTGGGAGGGGCAGAGGAAGAGCAAATCAATCCTAAGCAGACTCTACACTGATTGCCAAGCCTGATAGGCTCAGTCTCCCAACCTGAGCTGAAACCAAGGGGTGCTTAACCAGTTGTACCGCTCAGGTGCCCCTGGTCTGGTTTAAATAGAGGAAAAGCTAAGGTGTCTGGCTCATTTGATACTTTCATCAAGTTTAGGATTCAGGGTTTAAGATGGGTTCTTGAGGTTTTTTTCCTTTACATAAAATTCTGTATGTATGGATTGTCTTCTGAATACACTTGAACCAAATGTGAATAGAATGAAAACTAACCACAACAGCAGGTGTTTTTGTGTTCTGCATCTGACTTGAGAAGGCAGTTGTGCTTACTTTTATAAGCTTTGGCCTCAAATTCCAGATTTATGGCCCTCGGGCACAGTATAACAGGCCACTGCAAAAAATGAACTTGGAAGTGTAAGGGCTAGGAATTTTTTTTTTTTTCTTTAAGATTTATTTATTCAGAGAGAGAGGCAGAGACTGGCAGAGGGAGAAGCAGGCTCCATGCAGGAACCCCAACGGAATCTATCCTGGGTCTCCAGGATCACACCCTGGGCTGCAGGCAGCGCTAAACCGCTGCACCACCGGGGCTGCCCTAGGAATTGTCAATGTAGAGGAAATATTCTGCTCTGAATAATGTTGCTAGAAAGAAAGTACAGGGTGGAATCTGATTTGGAGATGGTAGTAAAAGATTTTGGAATCAATAAATTGGCTGTAGCAGGGATTCTTAACCCTTACCACATGTATTAGGGCTCCAGTAAAGCTTTTTAAAAATACTGCAGTAATTTCAACTTTCTGTCTTTATGAATTTTTTTTTTTTTTATGATAGTCACAGAGAGAGAGAGAGGCAGAGACACAGGCAGAGGGAGAAGCAGGCTCCATGCACCGGGAGCCTGATGTGGGATTCGATCCCGGGTCTCCAGGATCGCGCCCTGGGCCAAAGGCAGGCGCCAAACTGCTGCGCCACCCAGGGATCCCTGTCTTTATGAATTCTAAGTTGAGGCTTGGGCGATAACTACCCAAAAGTTCAGGAGATGGTAATGTCTCACCAGGGTTGAGAACCACTGAAGTGTTTTTGGAAAGCCCTTAGCTTGAAAAGGGACAAAGAAACCCTCAGTTGGGATTTTGGGCCAACTTAACTGTACAGTTCAGAGAATGAATCTTGGAACTTCTGAGCTCTGATCTTGAAAAATGATAGAAAAGATTGAGGGTGTTTTTGTGGCTCAGGCATCTAACCAGCCCAGGTTATGATCCCGGGGTCCTGGGATCAATCCCTGCATCCGATCCCTGCTCGTGGGGAGCCTGCTTCTATCCCCTGCTAGTTCTCTTACTCTCTAAAGTGAAATCTTTAATTTAAAAAAAAAAAAAAAAAACTTGGCATACTTTTAATAGAATTTGTTGTGGGGGTGGAATAAAATCTAAAAAGTAACATGATTTGTTACAGGCATGTATATAATATGTCCAGGATTATATCTCATTTCAAAAAGAATGCAAAGTGAGTTGGATTAGTTGAGGGTGGAGGCTAGCTGCAGAATCTTAAGGTAGTATGGCGGTGTCGCTTTGCATTCGTGTACTCTTAAGACTAGTCTGGGAAAGTGAATTTCAACTATCAAAATGGGAGTTTCTGATGTCTTTGGCAGCTCCTTAGTAGAAGTATAACCTGAACTGGGAACAAGTGCTGTCAGAATGGGCAGATTGGCTCATCCCCTTGACTGCAGAACCACTTGAGATGGAAAGAGTTTCCAGACCTGTGTTAGACTTCCTACTCTGCCATATCAGGCCATTTTCAAGTGTACATGGATTTCCTGAGACTCAAAGTTTTTTGGTAGAATCCTTGCTGTGGTCTCTGACCCATAGTTTGGTAAATCTGTCCTTTGATTTACTTTTCTCCCCTCAGTTGAATTTTTGCTGGTCCAAGCCCCAGCTTTATCCCATACACTTTAGGCATGGTAATAGTTTTGAAGAGGCAGGGTGGTAGCTTGGTTCAAATTCCTGTCTTCCAAAGTAATCAATCTGTAGCCTAACAGGACACAAATGTAGAGTCCTGTGGGTATCCCTCCCATGTTCTTCCCAGCTCTTGAAATCATGGGTTCCACTGCCTGACTCTTAGGCCATTTGCTCTAATGTCTCCTGTGGGAGCTTTTTTAATCAGTCAACACATTTTACAGAGTTCCTTGGTTGCCTTTTAACAACCAGGTCAATAGACCAGACACGGCTAAGCTCTGCCAAGTCGAGCATGGGGTTGAAAATTAGAGCACAAGCCCTGCCCTCAAGAAGCTTGCTCTGTCAAAGTTGAACTCTTAACACGATCCGTATATGGTGCTGATGGTCTCCAAGATAAAGGCATGAATTGGTCTTCCCAGACACTTCCTGCTTATTAGAGTATGCCAATGTGTGGATCCCAGTCTCCACCTCTGCCAACCTTGCTCTCAGAACTATCTTGATTGGAGTTATTCTCCTGGTCTGGCCCAAAATCACCTTGAGAGAGGTGTTCCTGAGCAGTGAGAGGAACTGGTAGAGTTGGGTAGGGGATGGGAATGGTGGTAGGGAACTGAACTGATGTCTCCCAGGATCTCACATATTTGTTTCTTTCCCCTTTACTGGATCCTAAGTTTAATTCAAGCTCTGCAAAACCCCACTAGCTGGTCTCTAGCACTAAATGAGACGGCTTGCTGCACCCATAGTGTGTGGGAGGACAACATTAGGTAATCACAGTTTTTAAGAAAAAGTGTACTTCTAGTCTCACACATGTAAAGGTTTTTATGAGCTTAGATTTATAGATTTATTTATTTGTTTATTTATTTATTTATTTTTGAGCTTAGTTCTTCTGAGATCTCTCATCAGATCTGTTCTGACAGATTTCAGAAGGGTGAAGTGTTAGGCTATATCCAGGAGGAAGGGGAGCAAATGAGGCCTGCAGAAAAAATAGTGGAGGTAAACTGCAGAATGCAGGCAGTGCTGAAGCAGGAGTGAAAGGGTGAGTGCTTCTAGGTAAGACCAGAAAGGCAGAACTAGACCAAGGAGAGCAGTTAGCCATGATAAGAATTTGAATTTTTATCCAAGACTTTAATCACAGCTCACATTTTAATTGAGTACTGACTATGCCAAGCAGTATGCACAACTCATTTTGTCTTTTTTTTTTTTTAAGAGTTTATTTATTTATGAGAGACACAGAGAGACGCAGAGACACAGGCAGAGGGAGAAGCAGGCTCCATGCAGAGCCTGATGTGGGACTTGATCCCAGGTCTCCAGGATCACGTCCTGGGCTGAAGGCAGCGCTAAACCGCTGAGCCACCAGGGCTGCTCTCATTTTGTCTTCATTATAGTCCTGTGAAGTAGATCTAATCTCCAACAGATGAATGAGGCACAGGCAGGCTAAGGAACTCCCCAAAGTTGCAACACAGCTGGTCAGTGCTGGGGTGGGATTCAAATCCAGCAATCTGGCTACAGGAAATACTACCCTGGAATTCCAGTACAACAGGCTGGTAGGGTCCTCACATCCTTTGAAAAAATTGCAGTGAGAAGGATCATGTTGAGTTGGTGGGGTGTCGAGAAGGGATGGAGAGTGATTGATTGTTTAGAAAGCAGTTCCTACAAATGAGGATGGTGGTTTGGAATGGAGAGGCAGCAATGGAGGTGAAAAGTAGGTAAGTTTGAAAACTGTAGGAGATAGAACACATGGGACTATTCTCCACACACCACAGGAAGAGCAGTTGTGAATAGCTCCGTATTCCTTGGAGTCCAGAGTTTTCCAGCCCTGTAAGTTTGACAGTTTGTTAACTAAAGGAATGCCAGCTGGCTGACTGGCAAGAGTGAAGGAAACCCCGCAAGGCTGCCCCTGGGGGGTTGGGGTGGGGGGTGCTGGATTTCCAGGCATTTGTTGAGCGTCCCAGAGGGTCTTTGGCGCCACCTGGTGAGCATGGTGCCCAAGACCTCGTGGATATTTCAGGTAGTATTGTGCGTACCCTCTCATCTTTCAGTTCTTACTTCCCTGTACTTCAACTTTTGAAACATCAGCCTCACTTTTATGACCAAGAGGTCTTTATCTCTCTCGGCCTCTGAGGCATCCCATGTGGCTTCGCCTGGCTCTCTCACTATTCAGGCAGCCTCTCTTAGTTTGCTTCTCAAAAGTCTCTACCTCCACCTTCCATGAGATGTTGTCATCCTTCATGTTCCCTTCCTTGGTCCTCTTCTTATTTGCACATTTCTAATCAATTCTACCCATTCTTCTGGAGGCAATTCCCACCCATACAATCTGTCTCTGTCCAGACCTTGCTCCAAAGTTCCAAGTCTGTTTTCAACTGCCAAATAGCAATGTCCCAGGAGCACCTGGCACTCAGCACATGTCCAACAATGATCCCATCCTTTCCCACATAGATGCCTCTGTGAGTTACCTGTTTATGGAACAAGCAATCATACAAAACTCACTAATGTCCTGGACACTTCTAGGGGCCCTTGCCGTCAAGTCCTTCCAAGAACTCTAGGACTTAGGTACCCAGCACACTTTTATAGATGAGGACACAGAACTATCCAGAAACAGTTCTACAGTAAACAAGTGGCACAGCCAGGATTATTAATGTACCACCATTCCCTTAGTCACTGGAGCCAGAGCCTGGTGATCAGTCCAGATTTCTACCCCTCACTCTCCCCTTCTCTGTTCACCCATCAAGGCGTGTGGAGCCTTCCTCCATCACTTCTCTCCTATCAGTATGTGCCCCTCAGGCTGGACTATCACAACTCCCTGCTCACCAGTCTTCTGTCCAGTCTCATTTCCACTATCCATCCCCCGCGCTAGCTGCCAGAGAGATCTCTTAGGACAGAAATCTGATCATGTTGCTTATTATTACTCTTCAGGTTTAAACTCCTTTGCCAGGTCTCTAACCTGTGTTGCTTCTACACAGTGATATTTCTCATTTGCCCTTCCTTGAACTCTGCACTCAACTCAGAGCAAAAGATAAGCCTTCCCAGATTCTCCCATGCTGCTTAGAATATCCTCTTTCCCCATCAGCAAATCCTGCATAATCTCCAAGAACCACTTGTTACCTCCACTATAAAGACCTTTCTGACTGAACTTCCATCCCCCATGACACATACACACACTTTCAAGGACCTCATTGAGCTTCTAACTATGCCCTAAGCCCTCCCCACCCAACCAATACCCTTTCCAGACTCCAGCGGGGGAATGTCTAACACTGATTTAAATTGGTCTCTCTGTTATGGCTGTTCTGCTCAGCAGCCTTGGAGGAATGTCCCTATGAACAATTAGACAACTTCAATTTTTCAGTTCACGCTTAAGTACTTCCTCCTCAATTTTGCCCCTTCTACTTATATGTCTCTTATAGGTCCTTTGTTAGGCAGGAATTGTATCTTGTTCTTTATAAACTTAACCTTAACCAGTGCCTAGGGAAACAATTTACATGTAAAAATAAGTGATGGTTAAATTACCTCTTGGCATTTGCATCCATCCCAGGCACCTCAGCACACATCCCGCGGGGCTAGCAGGCGTGTGGGTGCTGAGGTATGGACAAGCGTAGTATCAAGTCACTGGCTCCAGTGACTAATTATGCAGGATTTGCTGATGGGGAAAGAGGATATTCTAAGCAGCATGGGAGAATGTAGGGTCACCACCCACCCCTGTTTTGTCCAGGGCTGACTAGCTTTAGTTATAAATATGGGGAAATCTCAGGCGAATTGGGACAAATGGTCACCTCATGAATAGGAGACATCATCACTTTGGCCATGCAGGCAGATAGTAAGAGGTAACATACTCTAGGCATTTTTTTATTTTCCAGGCCCTATGCTTATTTTATTGTATAACTCATCTGATTCTCACAAAATTGAATTCTTTCTCATTAAATTTTATTATGCCTTCTTCATAGAAGAGAAAGCAGAGGCTCACAGAGGTATATTAACTGGGCCTGAATCTTTGATTCCAAAGTCTGTGTCTTTGTGCTGTACCATGTGGTCTTGGGGTTCTATCAATCACCTTCTCCCTTCATGCCCCGCCCTATGTGCAGGAGCCCTTCCTCCCTGGGGTACCAGGCAGGCCTGTCACTTGCAGTGAGGCCTCTCATCAACCTAAGGCAGCCAGGATAAGAATAGCTCCTTGTACAAGTGAGAGGAACTAGCAAACATTTATACGTAATATTCCTCATGTGCATCTACCAAACAAGGACATTGCTAACACTTTGTCAGCTAAGCTAATGTTTGATTTGAGGTTGGAATAGAAAAGGCATTTATTCTCCAGGGATATGAATTTTTGCCAGGTGTTGGTGTGAAAGAGTTAACTAAAGTACTCTTCGACCGGTTCCACTGTCAGACCTCAGAGTCAGCTGCTGTTAGGATTTCTGAGACCATGAGAATGCAACAGAGCCCAATCAATAACTACTTTCTCCTTCTCTGCCCCTGCGGTGTGTGTGTTGGAACTGGCTTTCTCCGTGGAGGCAGGTTGTAGAGACACCTCTGAAAGTTCCTTCAGAAATGGTTATTACCTATCCTCCTGCCTCGTCTCTGCGTCTCACCCAGAGTTGCTGCAAAAGGGAGACGGTTTTCTCTCAAAAAAGATGAAAACAAAAACAACCAGTTTTTAAGGTTTTTTAAGTTTTCACGTGTGCTTTTTTTTAACTCTAACTCCAGGGCAACAAAAGCTGAAAAGTTATGGTGATGGGGGCGAAGAAGTCTCCATTCCTATCAGGAACCTCCTGCTCTTTAATGGGACACAGAATGTCACATCCAGTGGTGACAGAAAAGTGTTGTTGTTGCTTGTTTGTTTTATCTCTCTCTGCTTATTATTAGGGATTTGTGGGCTTTCATATATTCAACATGTTTAAGTTGATTATAGTCATTTTTTGATGCTCAAATTCCCCCAAATCTGGCCAGTGGGGAACCTCTTCAAGCTGGCTGCTCTTCTCTTTTGACATGCCCCTAATTAGTCTTAGAACACTTCATTGTTTGCTGAAACAAGTTTGCTTTGTATTTTCCCTAACCCAGACCTGCAATCAGTCACTTCTCTAAAAAACTCCATTTTCTTTTATTAGGTATTTAGAAACCATAATCTGTGCACTTGGATGCTCCTTGCTACTGAGGTATCCTGTATCACTTTCAGGTTCTCTCAGCCACTGGAACTAGGAGATACACATATTTATACATCATTAATTAAAATTGACTCCTTTTTTTTTTTTTAAAGAGCACGAGCAGGGGGAGGGGCAAAGGGAGAGGAAGAAGTAGACTCCCCTGGTGAGCAGCGAGCCCACTGTGGGGCTCCCATCCCAGGACCCTGGAATCATGACCTGAGCCGAAAGGCAGACACTTAACTGACTGAGCCACCCAGGCGCCCCTAAATTCATTTCTAATTAAAATTTAATATTAGTGTTTTAATTCAGCTACTTTTTTCCCTTTAAAAGTAAAAAGACATTAAAAGTCTCAGTTCCAAAAAAAAAAAAAAAAAAAGTCTCAGTTCCTGGGCAGCCTGGGTGGCTCAGCAGTTTAGTGCCACATTCGGCCCAGGGCGTGATCCTGGAGCCCCGGGATCAAGTCCCGCATCGGGCTCCCTGCATGGAGCTTGCTTCTCCCTCTGCCTGTGTCTCTGCCTCTCTCTCTTATTCTCTCATGAATAAATAAATAAAATCTTAAAAAAAAAAAGTCTCAGTTCCTAAAAAAAAAAAATCTTGGTTCCTAATTACATTACACTAGTAATTACTGATTGGTTAATATACATAATATAATTTCAAAATAATAAACAATATTAATTTTTTTAAAGATTTTATTTATTTATTCATGAGAGACACACAGAGAGAGGCAGAGACACAGGCAGAAGGAGAAGCAGGCTCCATGCAGGGAACCTGATGTGGGCCTCGATCCAGATCCCAGGATCATGACCTGAGCCAAAGGCAGATGCTGAACCACTGAGCCACCCAGGCATCCCAATGCAATATTATTATTAACAGTGAAACTACTCAATGACATTCAAGGTTTTTGGTAGTTCTTTTTGTCCTTAGCATATATTCCACTAAGAATATACAGTACTGTCTTCTAATATTAGTTAAACTCTCTTCTTGGTGTAGTTTACTTGTTTCTGTTAGTTTTAAATTTTAGGGTTTTTTAAATGTTTATAAAAATTGTAAAGCAGGGAAGCCCAGATGGCTCAGTGGTTTAGCGCACCGCCTTCAGCCCTGGTCGTGATTCTGGAGACCTGGGATAGAGTCCCACATCGGGGTCCCTGCATGGGGCCTGCTTCTCCCACTGCCTGTGTCTCTGCCTCTCTCTCTGTGTGTGTCTCTCATGAATAAATAAATAAAATCTTAAAAAAAAAATTGTAAAGCAGGGCAGCTGGGGTGGCTCAGCGGTTTAGCGCCACCTTTGGCCCAGGGCGTGATCAAGTCCCACATTGGGCTCCCTGCATGGAGCCTGCTTCTCCCTCTGCCTGTGTCTCTGTCTGTCTGTCTCTCTCTCACACACTCTCTCTGTCTCTCATGAATAAATAAATAAAATATTTTTAAAAATTGTAAAGCCTTTATATGTTTCAAAAGTCAATATTCATTTTTATCCCTGTTTTCTCAAACCCATTCCTTCAATTCTTATTCTCCCAACTTCATTTTTACCAATTTCTGGTTTTATCCTTCTAGTATGGCTTTTTGAAAATATATATCTCCCTTCTTTCTTACCCCAAAGGTAGCACATACTATATATAATTCTTTTGTATGTTGCATACATCCTAGAGATTCCTCCACAGGAGCAAAGAGATCTTCCTTGTTCTGCCAACATCTTCAGAGCAATGGTATGGAAGTACTTCCACTGTGTGGAAATACCATAGCTTTTTCAACTATTCCACTCTTACTAGATATTGTTACCAATCTTTCACTTACAAAAAATGACATATCAGTCTTAAAAGGCAGATAAAGTCTACATGTTTGACATTTCCTTATACGTATTAAAGTATATTTTTATTTTTTAAGGATTTATTTATTTGAGAGAGAGAAAGGTGCACACATGAGAGAGGGGAGGGGCGGAAGGAGAGGGGGAGAGAGAGAGAGAGAGAGAATCCTGAAGCAGACTCCCCACTGAATTTGGAGACTGATTTGGGGCCTGATCCCATGACTCTGAGATCATGACCAGAGCCAAACCCAAGAGTCAGCTGCCTGACTCAGACACCCGGGTGCCCCTAAAGTATAATTTAGAAGAAAAATATTACTTGTGTCTATTTATTTTTAATTCAGTTTTTAGCATTCTTTGGAATACTTGAATTTCATGGAACAGTTTAAGAAACACTGGGTATATTTCACAGTGAGCATACAGACTAATGGATCGGACAAATGTCAGGTCTTCAGAATAGTGCTTGGCACACTAACAGTGCCTAATAAATGAAGGATGAAAAAAAAATAAAAAATAAATGAATGAGGGACGATCATGATAATAAAAGCAATAGCGTTAATAACAGCAGCCACATTTTAATTACAGGCTAGCTTCCACTAGCTCGTGAGTAGTGATGGTTCAGTAGAAGGAATTTGGGCTCCTGCATCACACAGACCTTCCAGGCCACCTTTTAGATGTCTGACCTTGGGGCAAGTTGTATAATTTCAACCCCAGTTTCCTTCCTCCCCTGTAAAAAATGGGTATAATTATTCTAACTTTGCAAGTTGATTGTAAGAAATACATGTAAGTAATACATGGCGGCGGAATACTGCCTGTAAAAAATGGGTATAATTATTCTAACTTTGCAAGTTGATTGTAAGAAATACATGTAAGTAATACATGGCGGCGGAATACTGCCTGTAAAAAATGGGTATAATTATTCTAACTTTGCAAGTTGATTGTAAGAAATACATGTAAGTAATACATGGTGGCGGAATACTGCTTTTCTTTTCTTTTTTCTTTCTCTGTACTGAAGTCTGTGATATAGGGCGATGGCAAATGTCACCTCCAAGACCTCTCCTCTTCTGGCATTGAATTTCCCAAAGCCTGGAGCACACTGGACATAACGCCAGGCGTCTCAGACATTATACTAGGGAGATAGAGAGAGGAATGCCTTTGAGAGGCAGGGAGGCAAGGCAGAGAGGGTAGATACTCCTAAACTGTGGAAGGCACAGTGGCCTGTGGGTCCCGCGAGAGCCCCGTTACCCTGCGGCACCCAAAGCAGATAGGGAGGACTCTAGGGAAAAGAAAGGGTGTCCATCTGGTGCATTTGTGCAGTCATGCTCCAAAGCACTTGGGCTCACTCCTCACCAAAACTTCCCCTGCCCCCTGCCTGATGCAGAACGGCAAGCTGCCACTCCAAAAGGACTATCTATGCAAGCTAAGGCCCAGGCATCCTAGAGAGCGCCAGTCTGAACAGATGTAGGAAGACAGGGAGCTTGTCTAATGCCGCAGCGCTGTGTCAGTGCCTTTGAAAAACCATGAAAGAGGGGGCGCCTGGCTGGCTTAGTGGTTGAGCGTCTGCCCTTTGGCTCAGGCCGTGATCCCAGGGTCCCAGCCAGTCCTGCATCGTGCTCCCCGCGGGGAGCCTGCTTCTCCCTCTGCCTGTGTCTCTGCCTCTCTCTCTGCATCTCTCATGAATAAATAAACAGAATCTTAAAAAAAAAAAAAAAAAAAAAGCTGCAGAACAGTGGGAATAGGCCAAATCTGCAAAAAATAAAATGGAATTCAGTAGAATTCTACAAATGTGTTAATGCCCAGTATGTTCCAGATAAGAGGTTAGGTGTTGGAAAGATGAAACACAGCCTTGCCTTGTGATAAAAGAGCAGCAAAGGAAGACGCACACACGCACACACGCAGCTAACTCTGACATATGGCAGAATGTCATAGATCCTAGTGAGAAAATGGGCAAAATATTGTGGCCTGGGATTAGGAAGGTTTCACAGAGGTGGCATTGAATTTGGACTCCGGGGAGGACAGGTAAAATGTTTGGTTGGCAGAGGCAGGCAGGTCCAAGCAGAGAACAGTATGCGCAAAAGCAGGAGGTATAAACATATCTTGAGAGTTTGGTGTGACTTAGCAGTGGCTGTTTTCAGGGGAGCTACTAGGAATAATGTTAAAAAGTAGATTGGGGACAATTTGAGAAGGATCTTCTTCACCCCATAAGAATTTAAAGCTGGAGGAAGAGAAAAAGAAAATAGCCTAAAAGCTTCCAGAAAGAAAAAACAACAGATCACATACAAGTTTCAGGACTCCAAATATCTTTTGGCTTCTCAGTAATAATACTGGAAGCTAAAAGACTTATAGGGAAGCAATTTAGCGCCACCTTCAGCCTGGGGTGTGATCCTGGAGACCCGGGATCGAGTCCCACGTCAGGCTCCCTGCATGGAGCCTGCTTCTCCTGCTGCCTGTGTCTCGGCCCACCCCCCTCCCTCTGTGTCTCTCATGAATAAATAAATAAAATCTTTTAAAAAATAAATTCTGATAGAAATGATTTTAAATCTTGATTGTATGCCCAACTTGTCTCATTCAAGTGTCAGAGTAGAATAAATCAATTTTCTGACACATAAAACATAAAAATGTGCCTTTTATGCACTCTTTCTCAGAGAGCTAAAAGAGGATGTACCTCTGCAAAATAAAGCATTAGACCACAAAAGGGTAATTACTGGATTTAGGAAACAGAAGCTGCCGCACACAGGACAGGTAAATCCTGCCAAGGATGGTGAAGGGTGATCCCAGGATGACAGCCATGTCACTGAAGGCAGCTGGTTAAGAATGGAGCAGACGGAAGGTGGTGGGACAGTTTTATCTGGCAATAAAATGGGCTGATTGTGTTGTAAGGAAATTTGTCATTCATTAATAATAAGTACAAACAAAGCCAAGCAAAGAGAAAACAGGATAATTATTCACTCCAGGGAAGACAAAAGCTGTTTAGGGAAGGAAGAGCCTGGCTTACTCTGTGGTTTGGCTGCAAATAACTTTTACATGGTCACAGTAATATAAACACTGAACACTGACCTAGCCAGAGCGACCATCTAACTAATTGTACTAAGGGATGACAGCACCAGAAGAGGACATGTGTGTGGTATGAGGATGAAAATCCTCATCTTCCACAGTGTGAGGCAAAGAGAGAAAGCCTAAGGCTGAAAAATCAAGATGTAGCAACACAAACACATTATTTAGAGACAGGAGGTAATACCAACAGAATCGATCGAAAACAGTTGAAAGTTGGGGTGTCTAGGTGGCTCAGTCGGTTAAGCCTCTGCTTTTGGCTCAGGTCATGATCCCAGGGCCTTGGGTTCGAGCCCCATGTCAGGCTCCCCTCTGCTTCTCCCTTTGCTCCTCCCCACCCCACTCATTCTCTCTCTCTCTCTCTCTCTCTCTCTCTCTCTCTCGTAAGTAAATAAATAAATTTTTTTTTTTGAAAAAAACAGTTGAAAGTTATCACTTCTTGGCAGGGAGGATATGGTAGGAGCAGGGGCTGGAGACTAGATGTTTTGGGAAAATCTTGTAGAAATATTTGACTCTTTAAGCTGTGTGTGTGATGATGGCCCAGACACCTCAGTGCAGCCACACTCCCAGGGAGCAGGTGGCCAGTGGCCCTCCCCAGGGACTGTCCAGCAGACCTGGAGGAACAAAAGTGGCTCTAAGTCCAGCACAGGCACATCGAAGCAAGCTAAAGCACTTCATGTGAAGCACAGATGCAGAATAAGTGTCAGATAGCAAGCAGTAGCCGGTCCACGTTTAGTGAGTGGGCAGCATTTCCTTCTCCCACTGGTGCCGACATGGCAGAAATTGGTGTAATTCAGTCTAAAATGGAATACAGCGAACATATTAGTTAACAAGTGAGGGTCCCAGAAAAATTAAAGGTAGCACCACCAAATGCTGCCCTGGAATAAGGAGTTCCGAAGGCTGCTGTCATTATGCAGGTTCCAGAGAGGACTGTGGGAGCAGGAAATAATGAAGACATTCCACTTCCAAGCCCAGCAGATCTTGATCTTCATCCATCAGCTCCCAGGGGAACCTGGGTGGCTCAGCAATTGAGTGTCTGCCTTTGGCTCAGGTCATGATCCCGGGGTACTGGGAATGAGTCCCACATCGGGTTTCCCGCAGGGAGGGTGCTTCTCCCTCTGCCTGTGTCTCTGCCTCTTTCTGTGTGTCTCTCATGTATAAATAAATAAAACCTTTTAATAAAAGAAGGAATTTGCAGGAAATAAACTATAAGTATGACATAACTTTGTTAAAAATTACAATTTTCCGTCTTATCTGAGGAAAATGAAGGCACTCATACGAAAAGATATGTGCACCCCAATATTCATTGCAGCACTGTTGATAGTAGCAAAGATATGGAAATGACCTGAGTGTTCATCAATGGATGAATGGAACGATAAACTGTGGTACATATACAAGGAAATTATGTAGCTGTAAAAAAAGAAGATCAAAATCCTGCCCTTTGCAACAACACGGATGGGTCTCTAGGGCATTATGTGATGTGAAATAAGTCAGAGAAGGACAAATACCATAGGATTTCATTTATGTGTGGGATCTAAAAAATACCTCATAAATACGAGGAACAGACTGGTGGTTGTCAGAGGCAGTAGTGGGGGGGGGGTGAGTGAGGGAGAAATGAGTAAAAGGAATCAAAGGTAAAAAGGGGGAAAAAAAGGAAAGAATAGTAAGGAGATGACTAATGCATTTAGTTAGGAAGAACAAAACTGCAGGCATGTGAAAAAGAAACAAAGTTCTGGGTAAAGTAACATTATTTTCTCTCCTCCTGGGTGTTTATTCTGCCCTTATGCGGTGCTTCTTTCTTACTGAAACACTCATTCCTCAGATCTCTGCTTGTCAGTCTTCGGAAATAACATTTCTGTCCTGGCGTCACCTCCTAAAGTAGGACTTCAGCCCTCTCCTTCAGTCACTCTATCAGACCCTTTATTCCGTTTAATTTTATTTGTAGAACTCATCACAATTTCCAGGCCTCATATTTCTCATTAAATATCCTTTTCGCTGGTGGTCTGTATGTTTCCTTCACTGAGTATAAGCTTTTGGAGGTAAGAGACTGTGTCTGGCTTTTTCACTCCTGCCGTCAATCCTACACCTAAAGCAACAAGAGTCACTTAGCATCTGATCGGATGGATTGATGCATAAATGAATCAAAGATGCAGTAATTCACTTGACTACAATGGACCTGTTTTATTAAACACAAATTAGAGCTATGAGTATTTTCTCAAGCTTCCTTTGGAACACTGCGTAGACATTCCTAATATTAGGAATTATCCAAAATGAATAACTGCATTCAGCTCTAGTCTTCTGAAAATTCTGAGGATGTCTATGTCTTCTCTGCACCTCCTGGTCCATGCAGTGGGTCATTTATCCACATTAAACCTAGAATATGTTAGAATATTAAGGGCATGGGCTTTGGAGTCAAACAGACTTGGATTCTAGTCCCTGCTTTGACACTTAGAGTTGTGTTGCTTTGGACAAGTTACTGAATTTGTTCAGGCCTCAATTTCCTCTTATTTAAAAATGGAATAATATTAGAATCTACCAGATGGGATTATTGGGGATTAGAAGATACAATGTATGTGCACAGTATGCTACACAGCTGAACAGGGAATTGTGGGGGAGAAAGAAAGAGAGAGAGAGGATCAGCAGAAGGGATCTGGAGGCAGCCCACCCAGAAGACTCATTCAGAGAGAATGGGAGGAACTTGCAATGTTGGAGGCGGGGGGTGGGTTATACAACAAGGAGGAGATTTAATGTTCTCAATATATGAGAGACATGATACATCATCTGTAGAGAGAACCCTGCAAAGAGGGAGAGTTTGAAAATACAGAATAAGAGTTATCTATTGAATGTCTATTCTGAGAGATGCAGAAAAGGATCAGATCAGGAATATAGAAGGACCACCAGCATTTTCCACAGAGCTAGAACAAACAATTCCAAAATCTGTATGGAACCAAAAAGGATCCCAAATAGCCAAAGCAATTCTGAAAAATAAAAACAAAACTGGAGACATCATGATTCTGAATTTCAAGATATATCACAAAGCCATAGTCATCAAGACAGTATAAATCAATGGAACAAAACACAGACACATAAATCAATGGAACAGGATAAATAACCCAGAAATAGACCCACAACTCTATGGTCAACTAATCTTTGACAAAGCAGGAAAGAACAGCCAATGGAAGAAAGACAGTCTCTTCAACAAATGCTGTTGGGAAAAGTAGACAGCAACACTGAGAAGAAGCAAACTGGACCACATTCTCACACCATACACAAAAATAAATTCAAAATGGTTGAAAGACCTAAATATGTAACAGGAAACCATCAAAATCTTACAGGAAAACACAGGCAGCAACAACCTCTTTGACCTCGGCCATAGCAACTTATTAGACATGTCTCTGGATGCAAGGGAAACAAACTAAAAAATGAACAATTGGAACTTCATCAAGATAAAAAGCTTCTGCACAGCAAAAAATCAACAAAACTAAAAGGCAGCTCACTGAATATGAGAAGATATTTGCAAATGACATATCCGATAAAGGATGACTGTCCAAAATACATTAAGGATTTACCAAACTCAACACCCCAAAAATAAATAATCCAGTTAAGAAATGGGCAGAAGACATGAAGAGACACTTTTCCAAAGAAGGCATCCAGATGTCTAACAGGCACATGAAAAGATGCTCAACATCACTCATCAGGGAAATAAAAATCAAAACTATGATGAGATACCGCCTCACACGTGTCAGAATGGCTAAAATTATCAACATGAAGAACAACAGATGTTGGCAAGGATGTGGAGAAAGGGGAACCCTCTTACACTGTTGGTAGGAATACAAACTGGTGAAGTCACTCTGGAAAACAGTGCGGTGGTTCCTCAAAAAATTAAAATAGAACTACCTTAGGATCCAGCAATTGTACTACCAGGTATTTACCCAAAAGATACAAAAATACAAATTCAAGGGGTGTATGCACCCTGATATTTATAGCAGCATTATCAACAATAGCCAAACTATGGAGAGAGGTCAAATGTCCATCAACTGATGAATGGATAAAGAAGATGTGGTATACACACACACACACACACACACACACACACACACACGCCACTGGAATATTACTCGGCCAACAAAAATCTTGCCATTTGCAACAACATGGATGGAGCTAGAGACTATTATGCTAAGTGAAATAAGTCAGTCAGAGAAAGACAAATACCATATGATCGCACTCTAATGTGGAGTTTAAGAAAGAAAACAGATGAATATGTTCATCTGGAAAGGTGGAAAGAAAAAAAGGACAGAGGGAAATAAGCCATATGTGACTTTTTTTTTAAGATTTTATTTATTTATTTGTTTGTTTGCCTGAATGAGTGAGTGAGTGAGAGCATGAGCAAGGGAGGAGCAGAGAGAGAAGCAGACTCCCTGCTGAGAAGGAAGCCTGAAGTGGGATTCATCTCAGGATCCTGAGATCATGACCTGAGCTTAATCAACTGAGCCACCTAGGCACCCCCATAAGTGACTCTTTTTTAAAAAAAGATTTTATTTATTTATTCATGAGAGACACACAGAGAGAGGCAGAGACATAGGCAGAGGGAGGAGTCCCTGCAGGGAGCCTGATGCAGGACTTAATCCCAGGACCCCGGGATTGTGACCTGAGCCAAAGCATACCCAAGTGACTCTTAATGACAAAAAACAAACTGAGGGTTGATGGAGGGAGATGGGTAGCAGATGGGCTAGATGGATAATGGGTTTATTTAGGGAGCGCACTTGTTGTGAGGAGCACAGGGTGTTGCATGTAAGTGATGAATCACCGAATTCTACTCCGAAAACCAGTATCACACTATATGTTAACTAACAAAAATTATTTTTTTAAGATTTTATTTATTTATTCATGAGAGACATAGAGAGAGGCAGAGACATAGGCAGAGGGAGAAGCAGGCTTCCTGTGGGGAGCCTGATGCAGGATTCGATCCCAGGACCCCAGGATCATGACCTGGGCCAAAGGCAGATCTCAACCACTGAGCCACCCAGGTTCTCCCTAACTACCAAAATTTAAGTAAAATTTTGAAAAGAAAAAAAATGTGGGAGGACAATTTTTAAAGTGAGACTGTTTACTCTGAAACTAGAAGAAAAATGTGCTTATGAGGGCAGATACTAAATTTAAAAGATTTGGAATTGTCCCCTGAAGTTCCAATGACTTCTGTGTAATACATGCAAAGCAAAAAAGTAGACTTCTGGTCAAAATAAAACACTTTTAATGACCTTATTAAACATTCGAACAGTGATCAGAGAAACATCTTTTCCAAGGATGATCAAATTAACTTTTAAGCAAAAGATCAGAGAGATCAAGGCATGTTGGGGTCAAACATATGTGAGGCGTCTTCTGAGAACCAACACATTCTTCTTTCTTTTGAGAAATGATCCAACAACCCCTCTCCTCAGAGGGGTTTGTACCTTAGATCTTCTGCCTCTGGCCATGGTACATTGGACTCAGATGGACACCTGCCCCAAGTTTGGGCATTCATTTGTTTTTCCAATAATTTAAAATTGTCCCTGGGAGATAGTGCTGTTGGGTGGGTAGAACTGAGGTGCTGTGGCTATGGGCGGACATGTTAGATGAAAAGGATAGTCCACAGAGACAGAATAGATATGGCTAATGCGACTAACAGGCAGAGGGACAACACAGGCCATATGGCCCAGAGAGAGAAAGAGAGCAAGAAAGGATATGGGCTATGGGTCAGAGTCTATGGGCTTTTCAGTTCTGAGTTCTGTTGCCTATAAGGCTTGGCTAAAATCCACCCTTGGGTTCAGGGCACCGCTCCTGGGTCTTTATTGTAAATATCCTCTGCTTATATCTGTGATCATTTTAGGAGGGTTTCTGTTACGGGCAAACAAAGCCTTCACTAGGACCACTCTCCCCCCTTCCAACAGGGTCTTCTTCTGGCCGTTGATTCCTTTCAACTTACTCTCTCTTGGGAAATCTACAGTGTCTTCATGATCTCTTAGTTTCTTTCCTCTCTATGACCAAACCTCACAATGCCAAACCCAATTTGCCCCTACTTACTTGTATCTTCCCCAACTCCTATGCCCTAAAAGACCCAGGTTCCCAGAAAGCCTTCCTGGACCACCTCTGAACTCAGGGATCCATTCTTAGCATCAGGCTATGTCAGTGGGTCCCAGTTATCAGATCACAGTCTAAGTTCAGGATGGCTGCATCAGCAACATCTGGGCTTGTTTAAAATTGCAGACTGCTACCACTCTCCTCACCCTCCAAGATTCTAATTCAGTAGATCTGGGTGAAGCCTGTACTTTTAAAAAGGCTCCCAAGTGATTCTCCTGTACATTCCAGTTTGAAAACCACTAAGAAAGATCAGAACTCTGTCTAAACCAGCTCTTCTACTGGTATGACTGACCCCAGGTTAAGGAAGTAATCATCATATCCAAGCCTTGGACCTCTCTTTGTCATGCGTGGGACTCTAGGGGATGTAGGAAAAGGAGATGACATTGTAGATCATGGCTGTATACCAAAGTTCTCTTCATTACAGAGTAAATCCGGACAAGAGTAGAATTCCCATGAACATTTCCTCTCCTGAAAACTCCTTTAGGGGGAAATCTGAATTCAGAAGGTAAATTTCATGAAGTCCTTGTGAGAGGACCCATTCATAACTAACACACCATAGAGACTCAAACAGAATAAGACATAGCTGAACTGGCCTGAGGATAGCTGCCTATCCCCATATGAAATGTCCTGCTCAAGAGTCATCAACTGGAATACCCTCTTCCAGCATCCCTCACACCCTGGAAGAACTTGCAAAGATCTGGTAGAAATGATACAGTACAAACACCATTTAAAAATTTATTGCCACTAACCAGAGCTTTGGGTAGAACAAGAAAGAGGTGTGTGTGAGTGAGTGTGTGAGTGTGTGTGTGTATGTGTTGGGGGTGGGAAGGGGAGCTAGCTGCTGCCCCACCAGTCCTGCAGTGAGTACCAGGTCTAAGAGAGGAGACCTATAGCACAGAGTTTGATCCCATCCAAAGTCAGCACAATAGAGATGTACTTAGTAGACTGAGGCACTGAGTACGCAAAGGCTGTCAGAAACTTGCAAGGAATCCATAGAGCATCTCCCACAATCCTTTCTCGGAAGGCTCATTACCTAAAGTGGTAAAAAGCATATAATCAAGCTCACAATCCTGGGATCCTATCTCTGATTGCCCACCTCCCCAAAACCTCACCCCCTCATCACTTCTACTCTTCTATTCCCTGCCTGCTACTTGTCTATTCACCCTTCCCATTGGCCCCATTGCTCCCCAGAGAATGATCCTGCACCCCATCCTGTTCAGAGACACCCACTCTCCTGCCCCCAGACTCCTGGGGGCCTCTGTACCTGGGGCCGCTGGACAAGCACGTGCCTCTGATGATGAAGATGGTGCCCACAAGGAAGCTCACCAGGCCGAGAGCCAGGCCAAGTGCACAGATCAGAGTCTCGATGGTGTCTGGCACTGGGATAGGCACCTGGGGCTCTTGGAGGAGAAAGGAAAGGTCAGGGGGTTCAGAGAAGGGATTCCAGAGCAAAGGAAACATGGGTCTGTGGAAAGTGACCTGGGGAGGGGCTCCATACCCCAGTGCCTGAGAAGCGGCTCATCCAGACCCCAGTGCTCCACCTTGCAGTCATACATGTCTTCTGCAGAGGGCACGAAGGTCAAGTAGCAGAACTTGCGGAACAGATGGTCAGGCTGGGAATAGAAGCTGGTCTGGGCTACCCCCTCGCTGATTATTTGACCATTGCGCAGCCAGGTGATATTGATCACAGGAGGGAAGATGTTGTCCACAATGCAGATGAGGACGTTGGGCTGGCCCAGCTCCACTCGAAACTTGGGGAGTACAGCCACCCTCGGAGGCACTAGAAAAATGAGGCCTTGAATTCCAAAGGCTCATCCCTGTACCTGGGCTTCATTAAGACTTGGATTAAGTAATGTTTCCTCCTATTTAGCCATTTACAGGCAGGGAATGCTCTGGGATGTAACAGCTGAGGTGGGAGGGGTGCAGAGGGAGAAGAGGCTGAGAGGGGGGCACCTGGAACCCCTGTATCTGACAGGTCCCTGAGAGGGCATCCAGGTGGAAGGGTCAGTCCTCAAGAAGGAAGAGGGTGCTGAAGGGGTCTGGGAAGATCTAGAGCCTTCTGGAAAAGAAAGGGGCTGATTACAACAGTCACAGAGGCTGAGAGATGTGCTGGAGCAGATGGAGGCCTGTGAGGTGGGAAGAAGCTTCTCTGGGCCTCCCTTGCCTAACACAGGGTAGCAGAGGGAACAAGGAGAGGAAAGGTGGGTACCGTTGATGGCTCTGGTGTGGTTGGAGCGTTCCACCAAGACATCCAGGTGGGCTCTGATCACCGCGATGCTGGCCAGCCCATTCTGTGGGTCAAAGTGGGCCAAGTTGCCAAACTCAGGCAAACGCCACACAGCCTCCCTCTTCTTCAGCTCCACGGAGAACAGCTGTTCCCCATCAAATTCATGGGCAAACTGACCCGAGGAACCATAGGACTGGTAGAAGGCTGGTCCATAGGAGCCCATGTGATCAGCTGTATTGAGTGAGTTCAGGGTCAGAGACAGAAAAGAAAATGTATCAATCTCATCTAAAGCAGGTGACACTTTAAATTTCTGAGCCTACATCCCATCCTGGGTTCTCTATGAGGGCAAAGTTGAGCTGTTGAGCTGGCCTTTGACAGTGGAAGTGTTGCTGGGGGGATAGAAAGGAGAGGACAGAGGGACATGGGCATGTGCCCAACACACTGGCAGGAACAGAGAGACACGAGTGCAGTCCAGCATACCAGGTTGGGAAGAAGAGAGGCTGCCTCAAATCATGCTTGGGATTCAAAGTCAAATGGTAGCCATGATCATCAGCTCTAGTTGTGCTATGAGGTCCTGTGTGTGAGATGAGTGGTATGAGGGAGTGGGATGAGGGAAAATGATTAAGGATGGGAGCATAAGTAGAGCCTTGGGCACAGAGATGCAGTATATGTGGGCAGGAGGGGAGAATAGGTGATGGCTGGCAGAAGTAAGAATTAAGATTTGTGACAGAGATCAAACAGACAGGAAAAAGCAGCCTAGGGTATTGCAGAGAGCACTGGACAAGGAGTCCAAAGTTCAAGTTAGGTTTATGCCCCAGGTCTTCCACTTCAAGAGATTATGATCAAAGGTGTCTCTTTCCATAACTGAGGCTTAGTTCTCTGGAAATTTGGGTTAGATTTTAATCAGTAAGGGATCTCTAGAAATCTATGCAGTTATACATTTAACAGTCATCGAGGGACTACTATGTGCCCAGCATGATGCCAGGCCCCAGGGAAATACAGATGAACCAGCTGTGGATCCCTCACTCAAGGAGCTCAGGTCTAGAGCAGGATAAACAGTTGACTATCCACATGGCGATAAATATTGCAGTAAAACTGGACCTGAATGGGCACACTCCAAGTCAGGAAGTGACAGAAAAGTCACTGTGCTTGGCGGAAGGAGAATGGAGGTTTGGGTCTCAGAAAGAAGGAGCTGGGGAGGCACCTGAACCTGCAACTGGCATGGCTGCACTGAGCTGCACCTGTATGTTTAGGTCTGCGATGAACATGATAGAGGTGAGAGAGATTGGGGATCTCTCGGTAAAGGAAGTTGCCCATAAGCCAGAGAAGGAGAACAATCTATGTTCTTTCTATACTGTCTCTCGTAGAACCTAAATTTCCTTTCCTCAGCCGATCCCCCTCAGTACTCACCCTCGATGGCCCCAGTTTCATGGAGGCTCAGGAGGCTCATCAAGGTGTAGAGTCCCAGGACCAGCCCCCTACTGAGGACCATTGCCCTGGTGCTTTAACCAAGTAAGTCTCTCAGAGTGGGGCTGCTGCAGAAGGTAAAGAAAAGAGGAAGGAAACACTCTAGGATGGGGAAGACCCCTGCTGTATTCAACCAATCAGAGACACTCCTTGAGTTAAAGTGGCTGTTGTTGGGTGAAGAAGTAAGGAGCCTAGGTGGAAGGTGGAAGAATGCACTGGGCCCTCATCGCACCACGGAGGCCTGGTCCACAGAAGAGTCAAAAGGAAGCTTCTGTTTGGGAGATGGCAGAGCTTTAATCAACCATTACTACAAACTCTAAGAAGAGACCCACCAAAGGAAGAGAAAAGGCCATCAGAGAACTACACAGCTGAGCTCAAACAAAGCCTCTATCTTGCTCTGTGATCTGTGGTGTAGAGAATCCCAGTCTCCCTCTAAGTTTCTGCAGACACATTTGGAGGCAAAAAAATAATAATATAAACTGTACTCAGGAACTTTGAAAAGGAGATGTTGGATACACAGTAGGATTAAAATCCTTTAAACCTTTAAATCGTTTTGGAAAATATTACTTTATTTCATGGTGTGAAAAAAAAAGTGTAATTGTCAGAGATGTTTAGAGTAAGGAGAACTGTAAGAAGCCTCAATGGACTGTTCTAGGGGGCGCAGAGGGTGCTGGATAACCTCCATTTGTCCCTCCAGGTCTCCTGGGCACCCTCCTTCATGCTGCCAGCATGAAGCCCCAGCCCCCCTCCCTCCCCCAGCAACAGCAACTCCTTTCCCTCTTCAGCCAATGGGAGGCGGGAGGCAGGATTTGTTCTAATATGAAAACTATATATAAAGCTAACCATCTCTCCAGATAAGGAAAAGTCTAACCAAATACCTGAAGGCAGTTTCTGAAAGATCAGGAAATAAATGATTTTCCGCTTGGAAGGGAACTAAGATATCATCTGAGTCTATGGTTCCAAACCCAGCTACAGAGGAGAATCACCTGGAGAATTGGTTAAAAATGTAGATTCCTGGGGCGCCTGGGTGGCTCAGATGGTTAAGTATCTAACTCTTGATTTGGGCTCAGGTCATGATCTCAGGGTCGTGAGATGGGGCCCCGAGTCGCACTGTAGAGCCTGCTCAGGATTCTCTTTCTCTCTTTCCTTCTGCCCCTCCCCCTTCTCTCTTTCTCTCTCTCTTTCTCAAAAAGTAAAATAAGTTTTAAAAGATACGGATTCCTGGGTTCCATCCTGACCTGAGTTAAAGTAGCCTTTTCAAGGGTAGGGCTGAGAGACCTGCCTTAGTAACACGCTCCCTAGGTGAGGACCACCACACTGGAAAAGAACCATGCCTCCTGCTTTGCAGGCTAGAGAGAACCTCCAGAAGGATCTGAAGAAGATCTTGCAGCTTTCGACCACACACCACATGCCATTTCTACTCACATTCCATTGGCAGGAATTAAACAATGACCCTGCCCCTGGGCAGGGCTGGGAAAAATGTATTTTAGCGGTGCGTTCAGGAAGATGTAGTGGTTGGGGAGCGCACGGCAGGCACTATCTTTGCCCCATCCCTGCTCTATTTATTGTGATTATTAACATATTTGAACCTGTTTCTAATATTGTATTTATTTCAATCTTTCCATTTGTTGTTGTTGGGTTTTTTTTTCCTTAGGCTTCATCATCTAAAAAAAAAGGGCGGGTTATTTTTACCTTACCTATCTTCCCTCTAGCCAGATAAGAACTTTCGAATTATTCATATAGTGCCTCTCTACTTCACCAAGGAGTTTGATCAACTTTACTTCTCATCCTTTTTGGCACCCCCTGACATTTTTTTTCTCTTTTATTGGAATACTTCTTCCAAAAATGTTTTAAGTATGAGCAAATCTTCTGAAGCTTTGTATGCTTGAGAATATTACTGTTACAGCACCACTTTTGAACGTTTAACTATGCATTAAATTCTAAGTTGAGGGACTCCTGGGTGACTTAGTTGGTTAAGTGTCCGACTCTTGGTTTTCAGCTCAGGTCATGATACCCCTTGTATCTTTTACTCTAGAAGAGTTCTTCAATGTAGTCTTCCCATTACTCTGTTGTTTTTCTATCTCTCCCACTATTTATTCCCAGTAGTGGGGTTTTTGACTTTCATATTTTTTTCATGCCTAGAACTTCTATAGAGCTTTTTCTGCATTCCCTTTTTTCATATTATAATAGTTTTTCTTTTTTAAAAAAGACTTTTTATTTATTTACTCATGAGAGACACACAAAGAGAGGCAGAGACATAGACAGAGGGAGAAGCAGCCTCCCCCCAGAAGCCTTTTTCAGGACTCAATCCCAGAACCCCGGGATCATAATCTGAGCCAAAGCCAGATGCTGAACCACTGAGCCACCCAGGCATCTCAGTTTTTCTTATTTTTTAATGTGTTTTTCATGCTCCTTTTAAGTGGCTATCCTATATTTTCTAATACTTCTTTAAGGACACATATGGGCTCTCTGTTGCTTTTCTTTTGACATGTGAAACTTTCCAAAAGGGAGGGAGTTATTATTTTGGCCTTCAGGTGCCCATCTATGTCAGTATCATGGTAAAGAGAGGGAAGGACCAGAGTTCTAGGACAGCACAAAACCAGTTGCCACCCTTTTGGTGTCACCTTACTGGTGGCAGTTCAAGTCAGGGCCTCAGGATAAGGAGCCCTGGGAGGGGCTAGTCCTCTCTCCTTGTCCGCCAGCCTTGAGGATGGTCCGAAGGAGTGCTGCAGAGTGAATGACTATGGCATCAGGTGCACCTATTGTCCTGCACCCTCCCCACTCTAGCAGGGATTTCAACCTAGACTTTATCCCCAACCCTCTATCGCCAGGCATGATCCAGCAATCAGGATCTTGGGCCACTGTTTTTTTTTTTTTTTGGTTTGTTTGTTTGTTTGTTTGTTTTGCATTATGGGACAGGCAAAATTTGTTCAAAGGCAACACTGGGAGAAAGCAAGAACAGATTGCCTCTAATGAATCTTCTCACAGCAAGCAAGCTCCCCCAAAACAATTAACAGTGTCACTAGGGATTCCCCAGTTTCCTTCCACTGCTTCTCCAGGGTTGGTTTTTAGAGCTGGGAACTAAGAACATATGCTAATTTATCTCAACAAAAAGTAGATCTCTCCATTATTTTCCTATAATATTTATGTATGAACTATATTCCCCCCTATATAGAAATGCCAAGCAGTTGAGGTTCATTGACTCTGTTATAGAATCCCCCCTCTCCTCCGGATGCTAGCCCAGTATTAAATAAATGCTTTTCAAATAAACAAATAGATGCTAACAAATAAAAATCAATGAAGTGGGAACACCTAGGTGGCAAAGTTGGGTAAGCCTCCCAATTCCTGGTTTCCCCTCAGCTCTGATCTCAGGATCGTGAGATAGAGCCTCCCATTGGGCTCTGTGCTCACCAAGGGCTTTGCTTTGAGACTCTCTCCCTCTCCCTCTGCCTCCCCACCCCTCCCACTGCTCATGCATGTGCACACATGCTTTCACACTCTCTCTCAAATAAAAAAATATTTTAAAAAAAAATCAATGAAGTGAATACCAGTGGTTCTAGAGAGAGACATTCCAGCACTGGAAACAAGTACTGAAAATAAATACATGCTCAACAGATTGCTGAGTAAAGTGCTCTTTGAATATGACATAAATTCAGTTCCTCTAAATTGTCTAAAACACTGACTTTGAGATAAACAGTTGTATCCATCATGTTGAGCATAATATGCTCTGGAGCATAATATTAAGTTGAGGTAGATGTTAGGAGATATTATTCATTAAACACATATTTATGGAACACCCATTATGTCCTGGGGACACAGAGAAGAACTAGACACTGCCCCTTAATCATAGGACTCTGCTGTCCAATACGGTCACCACCTGCCATATGTGGCCATTGATCACTTGTAATGTAGCCAGTCCTGAGATATACTATAAATAGAAAACCACTATATTTTGAAGGCTTTGTAAAAAATATATGCATTATATGTATTTAAAATTATATATCTGAATATATATAATCTCATTAATAGTTTTTATATTGATTGTTGGTTAATTTGCAATATTTTGGATATGCTGAGTAGTTGATATATTATTAATTTCACTGTTTCTTATTACCTTTTTAAAGTGACTAGAAAACTTGACATCGAATGTGTAACTCTCATTGTATTCCTACTGGACAGTGCTGCTCTGGTTACTACTCTTGGTTGGCTACCAATTAACTATTCAATGCTTTTCTTAGATTCTTCAATTTAGCTGTAAGCTTTTCAGGGGTGGGAGGTGGGGGGATCCTTTCCTGTGATCACCTAGAGATTCCACCAGAGGGCGATCTTATCTTCCACCGTTTCAATTCTGGATCTTCAATCTATTTTATGTATATGTATTGAACTACTTTTAGTTTATTATGCTTCAGGCACTGTACTAGGCTCTAGAACCACAATTATGGTTCCTGCCATCCCAGATCTTACAATTTATCAAGAAGGCTATAAACAACTAATTATCATGCAAAAAGAAAGAAGAATCAAATCCATTATATTAATGTGCCATATCAATGTTCATATGGTCTTCAACTTTTGGGGATAACCCTTTCTTAGTAATTAATTAAATAGTTCCAACCCAGATAATTTCAGGAATTCAAGTGGTCTAGTTCTCTCTTCAGAATTCCCTGGACAGGGCAGCCCAGGTGGCTCAGCAGTTTAGCGCTGCCTTCAGCCCAGGGCCTGATCCTGGAGACCTGGGATCAAGTCCCATGTTGGGCTCCCTGCATGGAGCCTGCTTCTCCCTCTGCCTGTGTCTCTGCCTCTTTCTCTCTCTCTCTGTCTCTCATAAATAAATTTTAAAAAAATTTTTTAAAAAGAATTCCCTGGAGAGAGAAGTGATACAAGTGCATGTTTCCACATGCCAGATGCTTAATGTCTCTTTCTCCAACCTCCTGCTCCTAGCACACTGTTTCAGTCATTCTCAGGCTGCTTTCTATCATAGCAAGTGGCTTTCTGACCATATTTTCAGGCTTTGAACTTCTGTCGTGTTGCTGGAAGCTGCTTGCTTCCCTTAGAACTTTCCCCTCCCATTTCCTGACTCTCTAAATCCCAGACCTCTTATCTCCTGGGAACAAACTGGAAATTTTAAGCTAAAATCACTCTTTGTTCTCGCTTTGGCAGCACATATACTAAAATTACTCTTCCTGTATATCTGTAAATAGCTTGATATATAAAAATCAAAACTCATATGTGAAAAACAGTAACTTTTTAAATATATATATACACATATATATGTATATATATATATATATGTGTGTGTATATATGAATGAGTGATCTCATTATACTCTGGAGCAACAAATCCAAATGATGGTAGGAAAACCCCCAAACTGGACTTTTAAAGGTATAGATGCAGCTCTTCCTATTTAAATGAGATTGTTTTTGAAAAGATTCATCTCTCCCCTGGGAAAGGCTAAGTCTTTCAGGGTTTTTCCTCTTTCCCCTTCTCCTTCCCTCTTATTTGAATGATATCCTGGGACAGAAGGTAAATTTATATAACATTATGACTATGGGAAGCTGTGTCTTTTTTCTCTTCTCTGATGGTTCTCTACTTCCAGCAGCATCTTAATCATTGGCCTCTGCCCTCTCTCCTTCAATTACCAAAGTTTCTGTGGCTGGTCGAATTGGAGATCAGTTCTCCTTGGCAAAGGCAACAGGGCTCAGCCACTTTCCCCACTATTGGCCCCAGTGCAAGCCTGGCTCTTGCTGCATATCCCTTACATCTTGATGCACCTGCTACCCGATCCTGGGCTTGCATAACTGGGACTGCTGGCCCTTGAATCCAGGCCAGGTCTACCCGCTCCATGATTACCTTGAAAATCAATTTACTGAAAATCAACTCTCTAAAAATCAAGTCATGGGTGAGGGTGGGGCCGGCTGGCTCAGTTGGTAGAGCTTCTAACTCTTGATCTCCGAGTTGTAAGTTTGAGCCCCATGTTGGGTGTAGAGATCACTTAAAAATAAAATCTTTAAAAAACTTTTTAAATTAAAAATAAAAATCAACTCACCAAATGGCCAACTAAGCTGAAATTAATTCACCAAATCACAATCTTCCTACTTTACCGATTTACCAAAAACTTGATTCTTTAACTTTATGAAGTTTTTGTCACTTTATACATTGAGTTGAATGGTTTTATGCATTCAATTTTTTAAATTTTAGTTTATTAGCTTTCCTTTTTGATTCATATTAGCTTTTAAAGTAATGTTCAGTTTGCCAAATGTTACAAATACAGGAAGATGATAATGGCTGTAGAGTTTTTTAATTGCCCCAAGTGTCCTCGTGAAAACAGATCAATTGGGATAGCAAAGTAAAGTACCCAGAGACAATGTCTTTAACAAACTAGGGACAAGGCAGTCCCTGGAACTCTAGAATATGAATGGGTAGGTCCAAACAACCACACAGGATCCTATAGGTTCTAGCTCCGTGTGGAGGTAGCAAAAGGATGAAAAAGGAGAGTTTTGATGTTTATAAGATCTCAGAAACACAGAACCAGCCAATGAATATTCACCTCCAAAAGAAAATAGTCCCAGCCTAAAATGCACACTCAGTAAGAAACTCTAAAAACCAAGCCAAGCCTGAAATTCCAAAGCCAAAAATTTCAGAAACTTCTTTTTCTGTTACTAATGTCTGACTTTTAAGACTAAGACTTTGCTGTGTCTATCAATATTCTGTTTGGAATTCTCTTTATCTCTATGATAAAAATCCAAATGTTCCCCAATACAATGAGTATCTCTGAATGAATAAAATCACATCCAAAGATGTGTGAAAAAGAAAGTAGTAAGACCTTTAGTAAATAATATTTTTATAATAAAATATTATCCCTATATGTTTCACAGAGACATGTGACTTCCACCTGCCTCTACTAATTTAGAGTATTTCTCTCATAATGAAAAAGCACATTAATATGTTTTCCTAAATCAAAGGTCAATTTTCTCCTTGAGATCAGTTATATCTCTAGAACACGAAAGCAGCTTCCAGCACTATGTATTTAAAATAGTAATCTTTTAAAGTTTTAGCTCCTACCTTTAAATCTTTGATTCATTTTTTAAAATATTTTATTTATTTATTTATTTATTTGAGAGAAGAGAGTGTGAGCACGATGGGGGAAGGGGCGGAGAGAGAGGGAGAAGCAGACGCCCTGCAGGGTCTCGATCCCAGGACCCTGGGATCATGACCTGAGCTGAAGGAAGATGCCTAACCAAATGAGCCATCCAGGCATGCCTCTTTGATCATTTTGACATAATTTTGTACGTGATAAGGGTCCAACATCATTCTTTTGCATGTGGATATACAGTTTTCCCAGCACCTTTTGTTGAAGTCTGTACTTTCTACCATTGAATGATCTTGCTGCTCTTGTTGAAAATCATTGACTATACAGGCAGGAGTTTATTGGGGGGGGGGGGTCTCTTTTTTAATTCCATTGGTCTATGTGTCTGTCTTTTTTTTTAATTTTTATTTATTTATGATAGTCACAGAGAGAGAGAGAGAGGCAGAGACACAGGCAGAGGGAGAAGCAGGCTCCATGCACCGGGAGCCCGACGTGGGATTCGATCCTGGGTCTCCAGGATCGCGCCCTGGGCCAAAGGCAGGCGCCAAACCGCTGCGCCACCCAGGGTTCCCTATGTGTCTGTCTTTATGCCAGTTCCACACTGTTTCGATTCCTGTAACTTTGTGGTAAGTTTGTGGTAAATGAGGAAGTATGACACCTCCAACTCTTCTCCTCTTTTTCAAGATTGTTTTTGGCATTTTGGGGCCCCTTTTGAATTTTAGATGGATAATTGTATTTCTGCAAAAATATCATTAGGATTTTGATAAGGATTGTACTGAGTCTGTAGATTGCTCTGGATAATATTGACATTTTTAAAAAGATTATATTTATTTATTCATGAGAGACACACACACAGAGAGAGAGAGAGAGAGAGAGGCAGAGACACAGGCAGAGGGAGAAGCAGGCTCCATGCAGGGAGCCCAATATGGGACTCAATCCTGGGTCTCCAGGATCAGGCCCTGGGCCAAAGGCGGCGCCAAACCGCTGAGCCACCCAGGCTGCCCTAATATTGACATTTTAATATCATTAAGTCTTCCAGTCCATGAACATGGAATGTCTTTCCATTTATTTACATCTTCTTTATCTTCTTTCAGCAATGGTTTTTACCTTTCCCCCTCCTCATAGGATAGAACAATCATACATAGGATTACTTCATTCCTACATCTTCTCAATTGTTTTTTCCTCATATTTGCCCTTTTCCTTTCCTACTTGGCAAGATTTGGCTTTACTCAAGGATCTTTTTGTGATCTTTGTCCAGTTTCATTCTAGTGATAACTACCTTGCTATGATGAATGCCTACATGGACAGTTGTTCATTTGCCTTCTCTTTCTGTACTCATTCAATGTAGATGACATATTCCTTCCTGTAAACCTAGACTACCTCACCAATTTGCTGATCTTTCTAGTGTCCTCACACAACATGTACTTCATCATCCTTTTGGATGGCATTTGTTCAAACATTATACTTCTGTCTCAGCTCTTTGGAAAAAGGGGAAGAAGACATAATCTTCCTGTGAATGTGGGAAGGTGCATTGAAATGCATTTTATAGTTCTTGCTCTGGTCAAAAGTCACAAAGATTGAACTTCATTCTGGAGGCTGGCACTTCAAGATGGCTGCAAAAGTCTCATCAGTGTTTTTTAGTCGTCAGTGCATATAGTATTCACCTCCTTGTTTAGGTTAATTCTTAAGAATTTTAGTCTTTTTGATGCTATTATAAATAGAATTGGTTTCTTTTTTGGATTTTTCATCATTAGTGTATATAAACACAATTGATTTTTTATTGAAGTATAGTTGACATACAGTATTATATTCATTTCAGTTGTACAACATAGTGATTCAACATTTATATACATTATTAAATGATCAGCATTAAGTCTGTCACCACACACAGTTATTACAATATTGACTATATTCCCTATGCTGTAGTTTGCCTCCCCATGACTTTTAACTAGAAGTTTGTACCTCTTAGTTCTCTTCCATTTATTTCACCCATCCCCTCACCCCCTTCTCTTCTGGCAACCACCAGTTTGTTCTCTGTATTTATGAATCTGTTTCTATTTTGCTCATTCGTTTTGTTTTTAGACTCCACATATAAATGAAATCATATGCTATTTGTCTTTCTCTGTCTAAATTATTTCCCTTAGCATAATACCCTCTAGGTCCATCCACATAGCTCCAAATGGTAAGACTTCATTCTTTTTTATAGCTGAGTAATATTCCATTTTATGTATATGCCACATTTTCTTTATCTATTCATCTATTAATGAACTTAGGTTGCTTCCATATCTTGGCCATTGTAAATAATGTTGCAATAAACATAGGGATGCATATATCCTTTCGAATTAGTGTTTTCATTTTTTGGGGTGAATACCCAGAAGTGGAATTGCTAGATCACACAGCATTTGTTTTTATTTTTCTGGGAAACCTCCTTACTATTTTCCATAGTGGATGCACCAATTCACATTCCCACCAACAGTGCACAGGGTTCCCTTTTCTTCACAGCTTCACCAACACCTGTTATTTCTTATTTTTTTGAGACTAGCTATTCTGACAGGTGTGAGGTGATATCTCATTGTGGTTTTGATTTGCATTAGAAACACAACTGTGGATTTGTGTGGATTCTGTACCTTATTACTTTGCTGAATTTCTTTTTTAATTATTTTTTGTGTGTGGAACCTTTAAGGTGTGGTACTTATTAGATCATGCATCTTTGAACAGAGATAATTTTACTCTTTCCAATTAGGATGGCTTCCCTCCACTCCCAGTTTGTTTAATTGCTCTGGCTAGAATTTCTAGTGCTATTTTGAATAGTGGCTAAAGCAAGCATCCTTATCTTGTTCCGGAAATTAGAAGAAAAACTTTCTTTCACCATTGATTATGCTGTTATCTGTCAGATTTTCATGTATGGCCTTTATTATGTTGGGGTTGTTTTCCTTCTACTCTTAGTTTTTTGAGTGTCTCACCATAAAAGAGAGTCAAAATTTTATCAAATGCTTTTTTGCATCAGTTGAAGTGGATCATTTCAGTCCACTTAAGTGTCACATATGACATTATATTAGTCATAATGTTAGTGTCATATATGACATTAATTAGTCATATTAATTTTCATATGTTGAACCATGGTTGCATACCAAGAATAAATCCTATTTAGTATGTATTCTTTTAATATGCTGCTGGATTCAGTTTTCTCATATTTCGATGGGGACTTTTGTATCGATATTCATAAAGGATATTAGTCTGTAGTTTTCTTTTCTGGCAGTGTCTTTGTCTGCCTCTGGTATCAGGACAAAAATAGCATCATAGAATAAATTAGAATGTGTTCTCTCCTTTTCAGTTCTTTGAATTTGAGAATTGGTATTAGTTCCTTAACATTTAGTAGAATTCACCAGTAAAGCCATCAGCTCCAGAGCTTTTCCTTGTCCACAGGTTTTTTATTACTGATTTAACCTTATTACAGTTCTACTCAGACTTTCTATTTCTTATTGATTCAATCTAGGTAAGTTTTGTGTTTCTAGGTGTTTGTCGATTCCATCCAGGTTATCCAATTAGTTGGTTATCCAATTGTTCCTGTTACCATCTTTTAATCCTTTTTGCTTCTGTGGATGCAGTAGAAATGTCCCCGGTTCATTTCTAACTAGCAATTTGAATCTTCTTTCTTTTTTTTCAGTCAATCTATATAATGGTTTCTCAATCATGTCACTCTCTTTGAAGAAGCAACTTTTGGGTTTATTTCCAGTATATTTTTCTCTTCTCTATCTCTGCTTTAATCTTTATTATTTCCTTCCATCTGCCAGTTTGGGGTTGCTTGTTCTTCTTTTGCTAGTTCCTAAAATTGTGAAGTAGGTGATTGGTTTGAGGTCTCTCTTCCTTTTTAATGTGTTTACAGAGATTAATTTGTCCCTTAGCACACCCTTTACTGCCAGTATGCAGCATTGTGTGTTGTGCCTTAGCTTTTGTTCATCTAAGTATATTCTAATTTCCCTTGTGATTTCTTCTTTGATCTATTGTTTATTTCCACAAATTTGTGAATGTTTCAGTTTGCCTTCTGTTGTCTCTAAATGATATTTTAAATTAATGCATCAATTTTTAAGAATATTCTGCTGGTATTTAGGTTAAATGCACTATCTGGAGGTTGTGGTAATTTTCATTGATCAGTCAAGGTACATTCCACACCTTTTGAGGCCAAGTCTATCTATGGCAATGCTTGAAAGGTGAAAAGACATGTTAACTTTCAAGCTAAGATTTTCTTACACCAGGGCTTATGAAAGCTTTGTGAAGTTTATTCCTACATTTCCAGCACGCAACACTACAAACCTGAGGTATATTTAAGATGTAATACTGGCAAGAGAAGAGAGAGAACCTAACTGTGGAAAAGAGAAAGAAATGAGGGAAGGCTTCCTGGAGGAGTGACATATGAGCCAAGACTGTCCAATAGCAGGAAAGGAGTCAGAGAGAACAGCACACTCTCCATTTCCCCAATGTTTCCTGTCTCTGCAATGCCTCCACCTGAGGCCTTCCCCACTAGTGAGTTTCTGCCCCTCCCTGGACCCCACAAGAAATATCACCTCCACGGAAGCCTTCATGTTCCCCTCCTCCTCCAGCTGCCAGCAGAATTGATTGCTTTCTCCACCCTCTCTAAAGATCACTGAATCACCCCTTAGCATTGAGTCACGTTTTATATACTTATGTATATCTATGCGTGTTTACTTTTTTTCTTTTCCCTGTGAAGGGCCTATTGTTTAATGTTCAGAAATCATTTGGTTGAATCCTCTCCTCTCATAGGTGAGAACACAGAAAGGTTCTGTGCCTAACTCACTATTACAAAAGATAGTTTTTAAAAATCCAGCCCTGAGGTGAACTGTTTTGAGGAGAATAGCTAGAACCATGCATATTAAATATATTGTCAAAGGTTCAAAATAAGGGCACCTGGATGACTCAACCGGTTGAGGTCTGCTTTTGGCTCAGATTAGGATCTAACCACCCCCTTCAAGAGCTCCCACCTCAGAGGGGTCTCTGCTTCTCCCTCTTCCTCTGGCCCTCTGCTCTGTTTTCTCTGTCTCTCAAATGAATAAACTCTTCTTTTTTTTTTTAAGTTCAAAATAGCCAAGTCAAAACCAATGAATCACTATTTTGTAAAAACTTCTTGTACACATACCAAAAATAGTCTGCAAACCGGGAGCTGTCAAACCAGAGCACAGAATGAGACTCAGGGGTATACTGTTATAAAATAGCTTATGCCGTGAGAAAGCGGTGACTGTTTTTCACAGATTGGCTACAATATAATTTTCAGTGGTTTCTTCATATCAACCATGGGAAACAGTCAAATGTTGCTTATTTCCAAGAGCAAGCAAGAAATGATCTTGGCCAAGATAGCCTTGCAAATGCAAAATAGGCTAAATTAAGCTTTGTTTGCATGATCAAACTGGCTAGTTTGCTTATAATTTTCAAAGCTGGTCTCCTTCGGTTTTGATTGTAACAGACCCAATCTCTCAGTCAATGCAAGACACCCAGCCAAAGTTCCACGAATACAAAGCAGCGCTATCTGGGCGGCACTAGGACCCCAGGGGCGCCCCGCCGGCGGGTGGTGGCGCCCGTTCGACGTTCGCCGAGAGCGGGGAGCCAGGGGCGGGCGAGGCGGTAGGAGAGGCCGACGGAGGCGGCCGTCCCGATCCGCCCCCGGGGCCGCGAGGAGGTGCTCAGGTGTGCGGGGAATGGGGTCCGGCAACCCCGACTCGGTCGCCGCTCCCCGCGGCGCACGTTCCCGTCGCGGCGACGCTGAGGGCCGCGGCCGTCTCCCGGGGCGCGGCGCGCGGTGGACAGGCACGTCGTAACCGCGAGAGGAGAGCGCGCGCTTCCGCGGGGACAGCGCAGAACACGCGGGGCACTGAGCTGGGGCGGCGGGGCCTAGGACCTGTCGGAGCGAGTCCCGGAGCGGACGCGAACGGAGGGGCGGGGCGAGGGCGGGGCGAGGGCGGGGCTCGTCGGCGCGGCCGCGTGGGGCGGGGCTTGAGGGGCGGGGCGAGCGAGGGCAAGACCGGAAGGGGCGGGACCGAGGGGCCGCGCGGTCTGGGGTGGCCTCTGGAGGCTGGCAGGTGCTGACCGGCTCATGGCGACAGCGTTGTGGGAAGAAACGCCGGTGGGGAAGGCGGATCTGAGATATTCGAGGGACCCCAGGTTACCCTAAAGCATCTGGAGCCGACGAGAAGGCGGTGGTTTCCGAGGGGGGAATCCTGGGAGACGAGAGCAAAGGAGTGAATCGCAGGAACCCGGACAGCTGTGTTGTTTAACCCAGAACAGCCTGCCAAGGAAACCAGAAGGTGAAGGGCAGATACTAGGAGAAGCGCCCCGAGAAGTGTTCCAGAAGCTGAGGTTGAGAGGGTGACCTAAGCCAACGGTGGCAATGACTTAACAAGATGAAGGAAAGGCAGGTTGAACTGTGTGTTTGGAAATCAGGGAGACCTGGGGAGGCTGGCTGGCTGCAGGATGGGGAGCAGGAGAGTACCAAGGGGGGCTGAGAAGTAGGGGCGGTGAGGAGGAGTGTGAAGCCTAAGCCCCTGGGGGCTGGGATGGCATTTTACCTTGATTTCCCGTCGCTGGTCCAGAGTAGTGTTTGAGTAAATGGCATTTTCTTGAAGGTGATTAGCTTCCGGATAGCAGAGTGCTGGATGCCAGCCTGAGGAGTGTGGATTTATCTTCTAGGCCAATGAGTCCCAAGTCCTGCTCACCGGAATCTCCTAGAAACCTTGCCTGAAGCACAGATTCCCCAAATCACTGCCCAGAGATTCAGATTCAGTGGGTGGCGAGGTCTGGAAATCTGTTTTCTTTTTTTTTTTTTTTTTTTTGAAATCTGTTTTCTTAATGAGTTCCCAACTGATTCCCATGTAGCCAGGTAACACCTGGCAGATCCTGAAGATTTCTTTTTTTCAGTTTTATTGAGGTGTAATTGACAAATAGGAATTATAAATATATTAATTATATATGTTTAAGGTGTTCAACTTGATGTTTTGATATATGTCTACATCGTGAAATGATTACACAATCGAGCTAATTAACATACCCATCATCTCAGACAGTAGCCAGTGTCTGTCTCTGTGTGTGTGTGTGTGTGTGTTGACAACACTCGAGGTCTACCCTGAACACATTTCAAGTATGCAGTACAGTATTGTTAACCATATCACCACGCTCTACGGTAAGATCTCCAGAACTAAATCATCTCGGATAATTGAAAATTTCTACCTTTTGACCAATTGCTCCCCATTTCCACCTCCCTCTAACCCCGAGTTACCACCATTCTGCTCTCTGCTTCTAGGAGTTTAACTATCTTAGATTCCACATGTGAGTAAGATCATGCAGTATTTGGCTTTCTGTGTCTGCCTTCTTTTACTTAGCATAATGTTAGCTATATAGCTAACATATGTATTATGGATAATAACATAATATTTTAATATACAATATATATTCATATGTATATACAATGGATGTATACTTAGAAGTGGGATTGCTGGATCATATGGTAGTTCTATTTTTAATTTTTTGAGAACTCTCCACAGTGTTTTCCATAATGGTTGTACCAATTTACATTCCCTCTACCAGTGTACAAGGATTGCCTCTTCTCCACATCCTTAGCAACACTTACCTTTTGTATTTTGATAATAGCCATTCTAACACATGTGAGATGCTGTCTCGCTTCATATGTCGAGCTTTTCCCATTTTTCTTCTAAATTTTATGGTTTCAAGTCTTACATTTAAGTCTTTAATCCATTTTGAGTTGATTTTTGTATATGGTACGAGACAAGGGTCTAGTTTCATTCTTCTGCATACAGATATCCAATTTTCCGAAAAATATTGAAGAGACTCTCCCTTCCCCATTGGGTATTTTTGAAACTCTTGTTGAAGACTAATTCACCATCGATGCACTGATTTATTTCTGGGCCCTCTATTCTGTTCCATTCACCTAATATGTCTGTTTTTATACCAGTAGCATACTGTTTTGATAACTTTGTGGTGCATTTTGAAGTTAGGTGGGGCCTCTCTCCCATGGGGCTAAGAGGTCCCTATTCTCCTTAGCCAGGGATGGAGGCCAAGATCAGCCTTTGAGGATCATTGTCAGGGCTGCCACAAGCTGGCAGCCTTGTTTTCCTGCCTCAGACATCTGTAGTTGCTGGGAGCCCCTGCTTGATCTATATCAAGCATGCTAGCCCCACAGCCAGACAAGGGTCTGAACTGGCAGCATGGAGCCTCTGGCTCTCCTTACATAGTGCCAGGCTCTCATGAGCTGATCCTGGCCTGTGTTGCCCCAAAAGTAACTTGGCCCCTGCCTACTCTATAGGCAACACCTAACACACCTAAACAGGTAGTCATCTACCTCAAAGATGCCTGTGAAGGAGTGGGGCCTCTCACCTCCTGCTTTCCTACTAAACAACTTCTTTGGTCCCAGGGGATTCACTGGGAGAGGAGAGGGTTCCAAAAGTGGGGGACTTCTGTTGTAAAAGAGGCTTCTGAGGCCGCCTCGCTCAGGGAGGGTCACCATTTTTCCCTGTGTGGATTAGCTTGGGTATTACCAGACCACTCCATCCACCCACTCAGAGTTGTGTCTCCTGCAGAGAGTCCCATACAGCATTGTGAGGCACGGGATGGTGAGGAAGAGTCATGAGTGGGTGCTGGAGAAGGAGCACCACAGACATCAGGACAAAGAATCAGACCTGACACTCACTACATCAGCCCCAAGTGCAAGTCCCGTTTGTAAGCAGTTTATTGTATCCAATTGGACAGTTTGGGCTCCCCACACTTGCCATGTGAAGTTTTCTGTGTTGAAGTACTTTCATCAGCTGACAAAATAACGTTTTAGAAAAGTTTTAAAGTTCTAACAGTTTTTCTTCACTAATAAAAATTCTGAAAGCGGGATGCCTGGGTGGCTCAGTGGTTGAGCATCTGCCTTCGGCTGGGGTCGTGATCCCGGGGTCCTGGGATTGAGTTCCACATCAGGCTCCCTGCATGGAGCCTGTTTATTCCTCTGCCTGTGTCTCTGCCTCTCTTTCTGTGTCTCTCATGAATAAATACATAATTTTTTTTAAATTCTGAAAGCATCTTTTTTTTTTTGTCCTAAAATCAATAATCCACTTTCTGTGGGGAAAAAAAAAAAATAGGAAGATTGTTTTGGCTATTTGGATGTTCTGTGCCTCATGTAATTAAGATTATTTTTTTTATTATCTGTAAAGAATACCATTGGGATTTTGATATGAATTGCACTGAATCTGTAAATCACCTTGGGTGGTCTGGACATTTTAACAGTATTCTCCCAATCCATGAACATTGAAGTCTTTTCATTTATCTGCATCTGCCTTGGTTTCCTTCATCAATGTTTTACAATTTTCAGTGGCCAAGTTTTTCATCTCTTTGATTAAGTTTATTACTAAGTATTTTAGTCTTTTTGTTGCTATGTGATTAAGATTGTTTCCTTAATTTTCTTTTCAGATAATTCATTGTTAGTGTACAGAAACATCACTGATTTTCATATGTTGATTTTGTTTCCTACAACTTTACTGGATTCATTTATTAGTTCTAATAGTTTTGTTGTTGTTGAGTCTTTTGAATTTTCTAAATATATGATCATGTCATCTGAAAACAGAGATAAATTTATATCTTCCTTTCTGTTTTGAATGCCTTTCATTTCTTTTTCTTGTCTAATTGCCCTGGCTAGGATTTCCAGTACTATGTTGAGTAGAAGTGGAGAGAGTGGGTATCCTTGCCTTATATCAGATCTTAGAAGAAAAGCTTTCAAGTTTTCATCATTGATTATGATGTTAGCTGTGGGGGCTTTTAATATATGGTCTTTATTGTGTTGAGGTAAGTTCCTCTACATCTATTTTGCTTATAGTGTTTATCCCAAATGGATGTTGTCAAATGCTTTTTCTGTGTCTGTTCATCTGTCATGAGATGATGATGTTTATCTTTCATTCTGTTAATATGGTGTGTCACATTGATTTGCCATTATTGAACCATCTTTAATCCCACAGATAAATCCCACTTGGTCATGGTGTATAATCCTTTTAATGTGCTGTTGAATTGGTTTGCTAATATTCTATTGAGTATTTTAACATCTGTGTTCATCAGGGATATTGGTCTGTGGTTTTCTTTTTTCATGTTGTCTTTGTCTAGCTTTGGTATTAGGGTGGTGGTGGGCTCATAAATGGTTTGAAAGTGTTCCTTCCTTTTTTTGGAAGAGTTTTAGGATGATTGATACTAATTTTCTTTGAATGTTTGATAGAATTCACCCATGAAGCCATCTGGTCCTGGGCTTTTCTTCTTTGGGAGGTTTTTAATTACTCCTTCAATTTTCTTATTTGTTATTGGTCTGTTCAGGCTTTCCATTTCTTCTCAATTCCTCTTGTTATATGTTTCTTTTTTTTTTTCCAATTGTTATATGTTTCTAAGAGCTTCTCCATTTCTTCCAGATTATCTAATTTGTTAGCATATCATTGTTCATAAAGTTCCCTATGGTTGGGACACCTGGGTGGCTCAGCAGTTGAGCATCTATGCCTTTGGCTCAGGTCGTGAACCCATGGTTGCGGGATCAAGTCCCACATCGGGCTCCCCACATGGAGCCTGCTTCTCCCTCTGCCTCTGTCTCTGCCTCTCTCTCTGTCTCTCATAATTAATTAATTAATTAATTAATTGGTTAATAAAATTCCCTATGGTCTTGTTTATTTCCGTGGCATCCATTTAATGTCTGCTCTTTTGTTTCTGATTTATTTCAGTCTTCTCTCTTTTTTGTCTTGTTAAGGGTTTATCAATTTTTTTATTCTATCCTCTATTTTATTTATTTTTGCTGTATTATTTCTTTCTATCTTCTAACTTGCAGTTTGGTTTGTTCTTTTTCTAGTTCCTTAAGGTGTAAAGTTTGATTGTTTATTTGAGACCTTCTTTTTTTTTGCTAAAAACTTCCCTCTTAGTATTACTTTTGCTGCATCCCATAAGTTTTAGTGTGTTGTGTTCTCTTTTTTCTTTTTCTTTTTTTTTTTTTTTTTCCACTGAAAGTTTTATGCCTTTTGGATAGAAATGGGAATTTATTTGCCAGGAAGGATGATCCCATCACACTTCTACTGCAACCAGCACATGGCATCTCTTTGCTGATTCTGTGTTTGGCCCCAATGCAGCCTGTCCTGTGCTTCTTGTCTGCAGTGCTGAAACCTGGCCTACACAGAAGTCCAGGCCATAGATACCAATGCATGGGTCATATTTAATCCCCAGATCAGTGTGCTCCTGGATCCCCAAACCAAAGTTTCCAGTATCAGAGAGGTTATTTTTCCTTAACTCATACTCTAGCACATTTAGACCTTTCTCCAAGATTTCTTCTGCCTTGGACCTAAGGACTGTGCAGTGGACAGCAATCTTTTCATTTCTCCCAATACCAGGGAATCGCACTATGTATCTAGATTTGGAGAACACAGAATTGACCTGTGAGCTACTCCAGCACCTTGGCTGCCTGGGTCAGTCTCTCTCCACTCTCCCCCACACAGATGTTGAGTCAGAACTTGTAGATGTGAAGTTCCCACATGGGGTTCTCCTTTCTACCTTAATCCTGTGCCATGGTGGAGAACAGCATATATTGTGTTTTCATTTGCCTTTTCTGAAGATACTTTTAAAAATCCCTTTTGACCAATGGTTGTTGAAGAGTGTGGTCTTTAGTTTCCATGTATTTGCGAATTTTCCCATTTTCTCATTGCTTTTGGGTTTGTTTCATTCCATCATGATTGCAAAAGATACTTGGTATGATTTTGATCTTCTTTTTTTTTTTAATTTTTATTTATTTATGATAGACACAGAGAGAGAGAGAGAGGCAGAGACACAGGCAGAGGGAGAAGCAGGCTCCATGCACCGGGAGCCCGATGTGGGATTCGATCCCGGGTCTCCAGGATCGCGCCCTGGGCAAAAGGCAAGCGCCAAACCACTGCGCCACCCAGGGATCCCCTGATTTTGATCTTCTTAACTTTATTAAAACTTGTTTTTTGACCCAACATGTGTTTAATCCTGGAGAATGTTCTGTGTATGCTTGAGAAGAATATGTATTCTTATGCTTTTGGATAGAAAGTACTATGTGTGTCTTTTAAGTCCATTTATTCTATAGTGTTTAACTCCACTGTTTTTTGATTTTCTGTCTGGAAATTCCACTCAGTATTGAAAGTGTGTTGAAGTCTCCTACTATTATTGTATTGCCATCAAGTTCTCCTTTCAGACCTGTCAATATTTGCTCTTTATACTTAGGTGCCCTGATGTTGGATGCATTTATATTCACAATTGTTATATCTTCCTATTGAATTGACACATTTATCTTAATGTAATGACCTTCTTTGTTTCTAAAGACAGGTTTTAATTAAGGTCTATTTTGTGTGATATAATCATAGCTACCCTTACTTTCTTTTGGTTACTATTTGCTTGAGTATCTTTTTTTTTCATTCCTTCATTTCAGCTTCTGTGTATCTTTAAACCTAAAGGAAGTTTCTTGTAAACTGCATGTAGTCGGATCTTGGGTTTTTTTAATCCACTTAGTCACTCTTTGTCTTTTGATTGGGGGGTTAAACCATTTACATTTACAGTAATTATTGATTGAGAAGGATTAAGTGTTACCATTTTGTTCATTGCTTTCTGTTTGTCCCAATTTTAGTATATGTGCTGCTGAAGCAAGCACACTTTCTGTTTGTCTTATAGTTCTTTGTCCCTCTTTTTCTCTACCTTCCTTTGTGTTTATCTTTTTTTGTATTGATAGACTTTAGTTATTTCCTTTTTCTTTTGTGTAGCTTCTATACGTATTTTCTTTGTAGTTATAATGGGGCTTATATAAAATACTTTCTAGTTATAACACTCTGTTTTAAGCTGATAACAACTTAATATCACTGCATACAAGAACTCTACACTTTTACCTCTCCTGCCCCCACATTATATGTTATTGATATCACAGTTTATATGTATTTATATTGTGTATCCATTAATATGATTTTAATTATAGTTATTTTAATGCTTTTGTGTTTTAACTTTTACACCAGAATTAAAAATGATTTTCTTGGGCAGCCCTGGTGGCACAGCAGTTTAGCACCACCTGCAACCCAGGATGTGATCCTGGAGACCCAGGATCAAGTCCCACATCAGGCTCCCTGCATGGAGCCTGCTTCTCCCTCTGCCTGTGTCTCTGCCTCTCTCTCTCTCTCTCTCTCTCTCTCTCTGTGTCTCTCATGAATAAATAAATAAAATCTTAAAAAAATATATTTTCTCATCACTGTTACAGTGATATAGCATTCCATATTTGTCTATATTTTCACCTTTACCAATATGTTTCATACTTTCTTAAGTTATCATTTTTCTATAGCATTCTTTCATTTCACTTCCCTCTAACATTTTTTATAAGGCAGGTCTTAGTGGTGATGGACTTCCTCAGCATTTGTTTGTCTGAGAAAGTCTTTATCTTCCCTTCTTTTTCGAAGGACAGTTATGCTGGATAAAGCATTCTTAGTTGGCAGGGTTTTTTTCTTTCAGCACTTTAAATATATCATCATCCCACTCTTTTTGGCCTGCCATGTTTCTGCTGAAAAATCTACTGGTAGTTTTATTGGTGTTTCTCAGTATGTGAAAGTTGCCTTTTTCCTGCTGCTTTCAAAACTCTCTTTGTCTTTGACTTTGATAATTTAATGTGCACATTAAATTATCAAAGTCAAAGACAAAGAGAACCCAATTTCTTTGGGTTCATCTTCTTTAATATTCTTTAGGCATCTTGGATCTGGATGCCTATTTCCTTCCCCAGTTTTAGGAAGTTTCCAATATTATTTCTTTGAATAAGCATTCTGCCCCTTTGTCTATCTTCCTCCTCTAAGACTCCCATAATGTGTATATTGGGCCATTTGATGATGTCTCGAATCCCTTAAGCTATCTTTATTCATTCTTTTTTCTTTTGGCTTCTCTGGATGATTTCCAGTGACTTGTTTTCTTTTTTCTTTTTTTTTTTTTTTCTCTGACTTGTTTTCAATTTCACTGATCCTTTCTTCTACTTGCTCTAGTCTGCTGTTGAACACCTCTGTTGAATTTTTCAGTTCAGTTATTGGGTTTTCAACTCTATGATTTCTGTTTGATACTTTAAAATTTTTCTCTTTGTTGAAATTTTCACTTTCTTCATGCTTTGCTCTCCTAACCTCAGTGAGCATCTTAATGACCATTATTCTGAATTCTCTGTGGAGTGAATCACATATCTCCATTTCATTAGGATTGATTTCAAGATATTTATATTGTTCATTTGTTTGGAATATATTTCCTTGTTTCTTCATTTTCTTTGACTCTGTTGATGCCTGTGCTTTAGAAAAAATAGCCACCTCTCCTAGTCTTCATAGACTGGCTTCATACAAGAGATGACCCTTGCCAGTCATCCCAACCAAAGATTAGGAGGGTCTTTCAAATCTTTTTTTTAAAAGATTTTATTTATTTATTCATGAGAGACACAGAGAGAGAGAGAGGCAGGACACAGGCAGAGGGAGAAACAGGCTCCACACAGGGAGCCCGACGTGGGACTTGATCCTGGGTCTCCAGGATCACGCCCTAGGCTGAAGGTGGCACTAAACTGCTGAGCCACCGGGGCTTCCCGGGTCTTTCAAATCTTAATGTGTGTTTCCGAACCACTGTCTGTGTTCTTAGCAGCCACCAGGAATCTAGAGTGTGACAAGTCCTATTAGTGCTCCAAGACAGGTGAGGTAGAAGCCAATTCCCTGAGTAGTAGCTAGAAAAGTTGGGTGCTGCATGAGTGATCCAAGGAACATTCTTTCCTCAGGGATATTCTGGGAGTTAGAATTTATCACTCATTCTGCACTAGGCCAAGAAGAAGAGCTGTGACAAATGTCTGTATTCTTGTTCAGACCACATACTTTTAAACCATTGCTTTGCTCTCTGTAGCCCCCAGTGGCCTAGTGAATGTCAAGCCCTGTCAGCTCTCAGAGACTGGTGAGTTGGAAGAGAGTCTTTCCAGTAGCATCTGGAAAAGTTGCAAGGCTAGATATATATTCCAACTCCTTCCAGGAAGAAGTTGGAGGCTTGATTTTACTTCTGGAACAAGCCAGGGGGAAGAGCTGCAGAAAGAGCCCACATCCTCATTCAAGCTTTCAGGAGACTAGTGATTACCTGCTTTATCAGCTCCCAGAAACAAGTAAGTTAGAGGCTAGACCTTTGGGCATTAGTGAGAAAAGTCAGGATGCTAGATGTGCAGTCTAATTCCTTCCAGGGAGATGTTGGATGCTGCGCTTTATCACTCAACTGAACCAGGGAAGAAGGAGTCATAGGAGGAGCCCATAGACCTATTCAAAACCACCACTTGTTCTCTGTAGTCCCGAGGAGACTAGACCACCTGTATCTACTAGCCTAATTACATCATTTATATTTTAAACAGCTAGAAATCAACTCTATAATGAAAATGTCTAAGAAACAATAATCTCATGTGCCATTAGCTTTTCTCTTTACAATTTTTTTTAAAGATTTTATTTATTGATTTCATGAGAGACACAGAGAGAGGCAGAGATATAGGCAGAGGGAGAAACAGGCTCCCTGCAGGGAACCTAATGCAGGACTCTATCCTAGAACCCCAGGATTATAACCTGAGCCAAAGGCAGATGCTCAACCACTGAGCCACCCAGGTGCCCTCTCTTTACAATTCTTAGTCAAGCCTAAAGTGAACATCTCCCCTTTGAAGAATGGACCTCTATAGCACCTGAGCCTTCTTGTCTACCATGTGACAAATTTCTATCCAGGCTACATTCAACCCCACTGGTTCCTGAATGGACAGCAGGAAAACAGCTAGAGTTATGTCCACCAACCTGATCCTAATAAAGACTGGATCTTCCAGATCCTGGTGATACTGTCAATGACCCTTCACCAGAGAGATGGCTACACTTGCCAAGTAGAGCACCCCAGCCTGGATGGTCCTGTCACTGTGGAGTGGAGTGAGTTACTCCCTGAGTTAGGCCCTAAATTCTGAAAAACGGAATATTCTAGTTCCGTGATCTACTCATTTTGTCACATGTCTATACGTGGGGGTCATACCTATCTCCATCTTTTTCCTAGAGAAGTCCCTGAGAATAGTTTAGAGCTGGAGCAGCAGAGACTTGCCCACCCTGTCCTAGGAAATACTAATGATTCATAGATCTCTGCCCATGTCAGAAAACCTGGGAAACTCAAACACCTTCCTGAATTATCCTCACATGTGAGAACTGTTAAATGCCTTCAGCCTTTTAGCTTATGTGAGTTATTTTGAGAGGCAGCTACCAGAATCAGCATGTGTGTGTCCTTTTGGAAGTCACAGCCTAATTTTCAGAACTTGGGGTTCCTTTCTAAATTTCCTCCTTCAAGTTTTATATCTCTCACAGACCTCATATTGGTATTCTATATTAAGCCCCAGAATCTCAGTACGTGAGGGGTGGTGCAGCAGGTAGAGGTGAAAATGACCCCTGGTCTGTGTTTCCCTGAGATACACTGATTCTGCTCAGAGAAATACTGGCTACTCTCAGGCTTTGTGCTGGGGCTCATCTTCCTTGTAGTGAGCATCTGAGTGCATACTAGGAGCAAGAGAGGTTAGAAAACCTGAGAGATGGCTGAGGTTTGCTTTCCCCTGACTTACTCATCCATCTTCAATGATAAAGAACTGATACAGAAAAACAATACCAGAGAATCCTGGAGTTCACTGAAATCAGATTGTTGGGAAGCAAAAATGGCTTGTAGGAAGAGAGAAATCCCTGGCTGGAATTTTATCCCAACCAGATGTATGGAGTCTCCAAATACTCCGGTCATGTCTGAGTTCATTTAGTAATGAATTAGTCTTCAGCCAGCCCCTGCCTTACTTCCCATGGCAATGGAGATGAGATGGGAAAGTTTATCTAATTGTCTAAGATTCTGTTAATAGGTGAATACATTCCCTTTTCTCCTTTCATTATTCTGTGATGAGGATCTTGAAAACCAGGTAATACTCCTGCTTCTTTTTCTTGGGAGTGGGTTGCAGAAAGTCCTTTCATTGCATCCTGACTCTGAGACGCCTACTGGGAAGAAGCATACAAGTGTGGAAATGAGCATTACTTTGCTCCATTGATGAAGGAAGCCCAGAGAAACTCTTATTTTTCATCAGGCTAAGACTCAATCTCTCAGGAAATTTCTCTGAGATTTCCTGAGATTTAGAGTAAGAAATGTCAACAACCTGAGATAACTTTTCCTTTTACCTCCGCTAGGGTTCCTGATCTGACCCAAAGACCTGCATGTGACCTGGAACAAGCATTTTTCTATCTTTCCTCAGTCCCAGAGGCTGGTTCCGGAAAAGACCTCAGCCTCCCAAGAGCCTGTTACTGCCAAGTAATTGCTCTGATACTAGTTTCTATAGTTGTTCTCTTTGATTCCATGCACCCTTTCTCTCGGGGCTTCTATCCAAGTTCCTTTAGGGTAGTTCCATGAGTAATAAAAAGCCAATGTTAAAGCATATTTTCTTAAGAATATGCACCAAGTCATCTCTGCCACTGCTTTTGTGTGAGGATTTTGGTAAACAGTAGGAGTTCATGAAGAAGTTCATTGTTGTGTATACACAGGCAAGAAAGAAAATGTGAAAAGGGGATATTCTAACTGTTGGGAAAGGTGGCAAATTGGACATGGACCTCCTCTGAATTCACACTCTATCTTTGGACTGCCCCATATTTGTATTTGATACTTTCATTCCTGGAGGCCTGGGACCATTCTTAGTTATTCAAGGATGAGCAGATGGTGAATACAGCACTAACTCAACATACATGAAGACTGTTTTACCATTACCATTAAGAAATCAAATTAAGGGGTGCCTGGGTGGCTGAGTTGGTTGAGCATCTGACTCTTGATTTCCTCTCAGGTCATGCTCTGAGGGTCCCGGAATGGAGCCCCGTATCAGGTTCTACACTCAGCAGGGGGCAGGGAAGTTTGGCTTCTCTGCTTCTCTCTATCTCTCTCTCCTGCCCCTCCCCCCTCTAAAATAAATAAATAAATCTTTTTAAAAAATCAAATTAAGATCAGAATTTAAAATTGGAAATATGGGATCCCTGGGTGGCACAGCGGTTTGGCGCCTGCCTTTGGCCCAGGGCGCGATCCTGGAGACCCGGGATCGAATCCCACATCAGGCTCCCGGTGCATGGAGCCTGCTTCTCCCTCCGCCTGTGTCTCTGCCTCTCTCTCTCTCTCTCTGTGACTATCATAAATAAAAAAAATAAATAAATAAAAAAATTAAAATTGGAAATATAATGTAATAAACCTAAACCCTTTTCTTTGATACCATGATAGTCTTTGACCAAACAAGGCTTAGCCTTTTTTTTTTTTTAATATTTTATTTATTTATTCATGAGAGACAGGCAGAGACATAGGCAGAGGGAGAAGCAGTCTCCCTGCAGGAAGCCTGATGTGGGACTCGATTCCAGGATCCCAGGATCACAACCTGAGCCAAAGGCAGATGCTCAACCACTGAGCCACCCAGGCGCTCGCAGGCTTAGCCTTTTTAATGCAACAATTTATAGAAGATGTGTCATCAGACCACCAGGCTTCCTGTCGTAGTAATTCACTTAGTGTTAAAATGCTCAAAGAAATAGATGCGGTTCTCTTTTTTAAACATACGTCTGCTTTTACAATCCAAAATGATTACAGGTTTTCTGTTTCATATGAAATTTTCCTGAAAGCCGAGCTAGATTCTAAGTAGTTCTTTTTGCATAAAGCATGGAGTATGACCTCCTGAGGCATATACTGGGGACTCAGAAGATCTCTGACACACCCAGGTGATGCCTCCTCTCTCCCTGCCTCCTCACAAGCAGCTCTTGCCTCTTGTTTGCCCCTGAGCCCCCCTGCTGCATCAGTTCCCACTGCTTGCTCCTCTCACGCTGCTCCCCTCCCATCATGCCCTGCGTGGGACCAGCTTCCCCCATTTCCAAGAGAGGTTGAGGCTGAAGATGCAAAAGTGGGTGTTACTGACACAGGAGTTAGCATAGCTGGGGTCTGCAGAAAGGTTGGGGTGATTAAGTGTGGGAGCCCAGGAAGAAAAGCCCTGAGCATGGCAGACCAACCATAACTCCCATAACTCATTATGTATGTGCATTGCTTTGTTTAATTCTAATTACTCAGGGATAAGGACATGGTTTTTTCTTTACTTATCTGTTCCAGGTGCATCTGTAGTGGCCACTGTGAGCCAGACAGTGAGGAGAAAATGAGGCAGAGCAGGGCAGGGAGGAGCTCTGAATCCAGGAATCATTTCCCTATCTGGTGAAGGGAGAAGAGGTGGAAGTGAAACCGCTCAACAGGGCTCACCCAACCAGAAAACATCAGAAGGGACATCTCAGTGTCTGGGAAACAAGCTAGAACCAACATAGCTGAGAAAGCCCCAGCCTATGCAGGGTTCAGGGGTAAAAGGAAGAAAATAAAAATGGAGACATGATAATCACCTTCCTTTCAATGGAGTTGATAGGAAATACATCTTTGAAATTGATCAAATTAAAACGATTTTTAATTTGTAAGTAACTTGTGAATGGATAATTTTCTTCATGATTTCATGTTGATTTTTTGTATCAATAGAATAATCCACTTGATTGTTATTAAATAATGTTATATTTTACCCTTTTGTTCTTTTGATAATTTTGGAGGAATCTGATAATAATTTGATGTTTCCAGACATATAATCAGAATGCAAAAAATATTATTTCACTTCTAAATATTATTCCTTTTTATTTCTTTTTTTCTGTTTTAAATTTTTTTTTAAAGATTTTATTTATTTATTTCTGAGAATACACAGAGAGGAGAGAGAGAAGCAGAGACACAGGCAGAGGGAGAAGCAGGCGCCATGCAAGGAGCCTGACATGGGACTCGATCCCGGGTGTCCAGGATCAGGCCCTGGGCCAAAGGCGGTGCTAAACCACTTGAGCCACCTGGGCTGCCCTTTTTTTCTGTTTTATTTCTTCTTGAAATTTTTATCTTTATACAAGATGTCTCTAATATTTTACTACTTAGTATAAAATTAATTCTTTGCTTTATAAATTTTTTAAAAATAAATGTCTTTTTTATAAATTTGTGTAGAACTGTAGTAAAAGCCCCTGATACTTCTTAACAAAATGATAGAACTTAATTGTTAAAATTAATTGTATGTTGTATTTATTCAACTGTTTTTGTTTTGAATTAAACTTGCAATATAATAATGAACATTTCTTGATTCCTTACTATGTGCAAGACTCTGTTTTAAGAGCTATACAAATACTGAGTATTATCCCAATTAGATTTCCCAATAAACCAATGACATTCATTCCATAGTAATCTCCATTCTACATGAGAGGAAACTAGTCACAGTGGGTTAAAAAAAAAAATCAGGAACACATATCAGGAATCACCTGTAAATTAGTTCTCACAATATATTGTGAGAACTATATTTGATGTTTAAAAATTCCACCCCCTCAAAAAAAATATTAAAATGCAAAGAAAGTATGGACCCCAAAGGTTAAAGGTAGGGAGTCTGATCCCCCTAGATTTTCAACACCCTGCTTAGAACTTGCTCTGTCCCAGAACATGTCCATGCAAGGGGGGTGGCATTCTCCATGGAAAGGGAATGACATTCCTTAGGATCTGCTCCTAGGGAGGAAAATATATAAATAATCAAGACTTTTGGCTCACCCAGTTGTTCAAAATGAGGATCCCTTTCATTATACTGTTTTCGGTGAATCTTAACACCCTAAAGAATCATGTGCTTTATACCAAATTTCTGTCTGGTGACAATTCCTACTAATTGGTTCCTTTCTCAGAATGTAGCCACACCCAGGGGATATGGGAGGCTGTCCAGACTCATTGTCTCTAATATTTTAATATTATAGTATATAGTATATAAATTAATATATTAATATATTTTAGGAGTGGGGCTCATTGAGTGAGAGCCTTTCCCAGGCTCCAAGATAGTGGTCCTGAGGATCACTGGGGTCCCAGGAATGGCAGCTCTCATGATGTCCTTAGTGATGCTGAGCTCCCCTTTGATTCAGAGCAGAGACACGGCAGGTAAGTGCGGAGCTGCTGCTCTTAGAGGATCCAGTTCAGGGGAATGAGCTTAGGGGGCTTTCCACGTGGGAAAAGAGAAAGTCTGAGAAAGACTTTGGGGCCCTGACATCGTGCAAGGGCTACTATTCTCACCAGAAAGAGAAGATCAGGGTGTGCCTGTGATGGGGACAATGGTACCAGGCGGTCTGAAGTGATTTTGGAGGGACAAGGTTCTCACAAAGGGGTCATCAAAATGACATTTCAACACCCATCAGAAATCAGAAAGGGGAAATTATGGTTAGCCTGCATTGTCCAAGAACTGAAGATAACTCTGTAGAATCAGTGCTCCAGGTAGGGGCCCCTTGCACAGAACCAGGCAGGAACCCTCACTGGAACCAGTGAGGAACCAGTGATGGCCAGAGCAGCAGAAGGGAGTGATAAAGACAAGCTATGGTTAAAGCCCATAGGTTAGGGATCCCTGGGTGGCGCAGCGGTTTGGCGCCTGCCTTTGGCCCAGGGCGCGATCCTGAAGACCCGGGATCGAGTCCCACGTCGGGCTCCCGGTGCATGGAGCCTGCTTCTCTCTCTGCCTCTCTCTCATCTCTCTCTGTGAGACTATCATAAATAAATAAAAATAAATTTAAAAAAAAAAAAAAAAAAAAAAAAAGCCCATAGGTTACATACTGAAGCTAACCATCCCCCCACCTTCCCATGTCTGGAACTTCCACATCCAGCACAGTAGGATAGGGCCAGAGAGGAAGCAAGAAACAGGAAGTGGCATTCTCCTTAAGCTGCCCCTTATGCATAATTTAGCATTATAACTTCTAGTTTTCTGTATCAAATCCTCATAGCACCTCTTAATTTCTAGTTTCAATTCACCACCAAGACCATACATAATAGAATGGTGAGCAGTTTATGTTAAAATTCTCCATCTGAAACATATTTATCCATAGCCCCATACTTTGCTCCAGGCCCAGGAACCCTGTGGGAGACACGACCTTAATTGACAATTGGAATTCAGACATCCGTAAACTGGCTAACATCCTGGGATCTGCAAAGATGGTTACAGATGCCCCTGAAAAAAATATGGGGGCGGGGGGGATAAAGTAAAGCCTGGCAGGATGGGGCAGGTGTATCAGAAGACTAGTGGGTAGAGTACAATACAATGTGGTATAAAAGAAGACAGTCAGTAAAGGCTTATCATCACTATGGGAAACTCCTGCAAAACAGTGTGTCTACTGGAAGATGGATCTTTTCTGCTGCCTGGAAGAGGAGAGGAGCCCTTGGGTCAGAGTCCAGAAGTGGCCAGGGTTCTGGGTGAAATAAAAGGGGAGTGAACAAAGGAGGCTAGCAACAGGATGGAGAAGATGATATGAATCGTTTAGAGTAAATCAACCCCACAGTACACCATCTTTATGCCTTATACCCCATGCTATAGGTTAGGGAAGTACCCTAACTTGGGGTACTTGGGGAGCAGAGCAAACATTATCTAGACCTGGCAGGCTCAGATACTGCAGTAACTACATCTACATTACAGGTCCAGGATATGTGCTCCTAGGGAATTGAAGATAGAGAAAAGGCCCTGGAGTCACAAAGAAGGCACCAGAGATGTCTAGCACACACGGTATTTATTGGTCCTTGGGATTACTCAGAAAGGATACTCTGTAGAGAGGAGTCACAGAAGAAACCAGGGCCTATAGACCATCCAGTGTGGGGACCAAATTGTGACCATACATCAAATTTCAACATTTATTAAGTACTTCCTATGTATCAGGCCCTTTGCAGGTGCTAAGTACTAGTAGGATCACAGACAGGAAGGAATTGGAGAGGTCTTTGGGGACATCAATCATTGGTGTTGAGGAGCACAGAGATTCAAAGGCACTGGAGCTTTAAAATAGATCTGATGCTGGGGATTCCCCTCTGTCCTCTTCTGTCACATATGGGTTGTCACCTGCAGTAGGATAAACACAGTGGGGTTGGGACTCTTGGGTTAGCATTACACGCTCTAACCCTTTACACCTGCCTCTTTTTTTCTTTCACTGGGTCCTCAGGAGCTGGTCTTCCCAGCAGATGTTGCTACTCCCAGAGAAGAATCAGTAAGAAGTCCAAGGGCACCCTAAGGAGATGTCATTTTGCTCTCCTGCTCTCCACAGTGCTCTGAAACTCCTGAGACAGTGAGGCCCAGCAGCTAGATGATGAGAGTCAACGGAGGTAGGAATTAGGCACAGTATATAAAGCTGCTCTTTAAAGGGGCACCAATAACTCTTCAGTACTGGCCCGGTGGATATTTACCTTAGTTGCCAGATTATAAACATCTAACATCATTAATTACTAACTCCTTCCTGAAATTTCTGCTCCCTTGGTTAGGTGATGAACTATTCTTCTAACACTCCTGCCTCTCTGCTTCTTTGAAGTTTCTTTGAACACTTTTCTTTCTTGCATTTTTTTAAGTAGACTCTGTGCTGGGCATGGAGCCAGTGTAGGCTTGAACTCATAACCCTGAGATCAAGATCTGAGCTGAGATCAAGAGTCAGACACTCAACCAACTGAGCCATCCAGGAACCCTCTTGCATTTTATATAATAAAAATAAGATAGGAGGTACTGATGCACAAATCGTGTGATGTCTAGCTTTCACTCATGTTGCATGTCCAGTGTGTCAGCAAGATAGCTCTGCTAATTATAGTTACTCAGGGAGCAAGGCTGACAGATCTTTGACACCTGTTCCCATAATTTCCCAAGCAGAGTGAAGGACCCTACTGAATCATACAATGGCTCTTAATTTAATGATCCCTCTTGGAAATAATGAATCACTTCTCACATTTCATTATCCAAAGCAAATCACATGGATAATTTCAAAAGAGTTGGAATCTTTGGAGGTAGAAAGTATTCCATAAGTAGACATTAAATAAATGATATATTACTCACTTATGCTAGACACATGTATTGAGAACCTACTATGTGTAAGGAAGTATGCTAGGTCTTGTGGGTAAAAGGAGCTTCTAGCTCCTAAAAGGTTTACAAATTATCCCTAAAGAGGGCCTCTGGGGTGTTAGCAATGTTCTTTTCCTTGACCTACGTACTAGTTACATGGGTGTTCACTTGATAATCATTGGCTGTACATTAATGTTTTGTGTATTTCTTACATATGTCTGCTAGTTCACAGTAAAATGGTTTAAAAGGAGAGGCAAAGAAGGATATTGGTAATTTGAGGCAAAAACTAGAAACCAATGAATCAAGTAGAAATAATGAGCTTTAATAATGGTTGGAATAAAGAATATTTAGATGAAAGTAGTGGGACTCCTGCAACTGAAGAATAATTAATAAACAAGAGCTCAGACTGAGAAATGCTCTCAAGGGCAGTATACGAAAGATTAAACAATTAAAGATTAAACAAAAGAAAAATGATAAGATATAAAGGATCAAAACTGACATCCTGACATCTTGATAATTAGATACCTAGAAAGTGGGGAAAATAGTAAAAGGAGATGAAATGTCTGAAACAAAGAATAGATTGCTAGGCTTTAAAGAAAGATGGAATGACTGACATAGTGCATTGATCAATTTTTAAAAAACATCTCTCTTTAAAAAGCACACATGTCTAGATGCATTATAAGAAAATTGTAAGAATGTCAAAGACAAAAAGAAAATTCTCAACACTTGCAGAGAGAGCAGTTCCACCTATAAAAGAACAAGAGCAGATCCATCTAGAAAAAAACAATCAAACTGGCATCATTCCTATCAACAGCAGCACTTAATGCCAATGGGATGTTACTTGCATAGAATTGAAGAAAAAGAACTTTCAATCCCAAAATGTATACCACAACAAATGGTCATTTTAATACAACATGAATAGTCTCAAACATTTCAACCTTAGATGCTTTACTATTCAAAAAACCACTTCTAAAAAATTTTTTGAGAAGCACCCCCTAAAAAAACAGAGGCACATCTAAGAGAGATGTGGAATAAAAGAAAGATCAAATAATTTTTTAAGTTTATTATTAAACTTAATAGAGGCTGAAGCAGAGGCTGAATTTAAAAAATATTAAAAAGCAGAGGCTGGATTTTTTTAAATAAGAAAAATGTATTTAAAACAAACCAAAGGGGATCCCTGGGTGGCGCAGCGGTTTGGCGCCTGCCTTTGGCCCAGGGCGCGATCCTGGAGACCCGGGATCGAATCCCACGTCGGGCTCCCGGTGCATGGAGCCTGCTTCTCCCTCTGCCTGTGTCTCTGCCTCTCTCTCTCTCTCTCTCTATCATAAATAAATTTAAAAAAAAAAATTAAAACAAACCAAAACTCCGGCAGCCCCGGTGGCTCAGCGGTTTAGCGCCACCTTCAGCCCAGGGCCTGACCTTGGAGATGCGGGATCAAGTCCCACGTTGGGTTCCCTGCATGGAGCCTGCTTCTCCCTCTGCCTCTCTCTCTCTCCCTCTCTCTCTCTCATGAATAAATAAAATCTTTTTAAAAAATAGCTTTAAAAAAATAGCTTTAAAACAAACCAAAACTAAAAATGTAGTTAGTATTAACATAATGGAGGTGCTAGGTAGTGATAATATGAGAAATTAAAGTATTACAAAGTTCTTGTCTCTTTTTGCAGGGCAGGATAAATAGAGGGATCTATCAGTGTTTTTTAATCAAAGTAATTAAGAGCATTAAGCTATTTTATGAGTATAATTAGAAAATACAACTGTTAAAGTAACAGAATTTGGCCTAGCCTTTAGGAACTGAGAGATGAGAAAAATGAACAAGAATAAAGTATATTAAATAAAGCATTTTAATATGATAGTACATTTTTAATCTAATAATACTTGCAATAAATCAAATGAGCTAAACAATTAATTAAAAAGAAGTGACTCTCAGGTTATATCTTCAACACAGTCTAATAAAATCAGATAGCATAAATGAATATCAAAAGGTTGAAAACCAAATAATGGAAAAAGAGATTTGAGGCAGGTAAGCAAAGATAACTGACATAACAAATTTCACATCTGCCAAAAAAAAAAAAAAAAATTAAAGGCAAGTGAAAAAACTAGAGCAAGAAACTATAATGAACACGAACATATATCCCCCTGAAAATAAAACCTTAAAATACAAGAGCAACAAATGACAGAAATATGCAGAGAAGAACTCTAACAATTGAAAATCTTAAAATTAAACTGCAGATTTTAACATATCCTCAAAAACTAAGAGCAGGAGCAGCCCTGGTGGCCCAGTGGTTTAGTGCCGCCTTCAGGGGTGTGATCCTGGAGACCCGGGATCGAGTTCCACGTCGGGCTCCCTGCATGGAGCCTGCTTCTCCCTCTGCCTGTGTCTCTGCCTCTCTCTGTGTGTCTTTCATGAATAAATAAATAAAATCTTAAAAAAAAAAAAAGAGAGTCATAAGCATCAAAGACACCAGCTTGGGAAGCAAAGAACACCTTCCCAACAGCCCCTGTCCTAATGTGGCAGCTAGGACATTTCAAATACAAGTCATTCTTCTCTTATACATGTCATTTTAGAACACAGAGAGGAACAAAAACCTTCCAAATCATCTTATGAGGCTGGTGCATCTTTATTTTCAGAGCCAGCTAAGGATATAGATTAATGTCAGTCATGTCACTGAATCCAACAATGTATTACAAGCATGATTCATTTCAATCTAATAAGATTACTAATACGAGGATAGTGTGAGAGCCTGACCGTTAGCTTATTTTATTGTAATGTAAGTGCCTGACATTAAGCTTTTGATTGCTGAGGTATTCATTTCAAAGATATCTATCAAAAGATACATATTGCCTGATATACAACTAGATAAAGAGTCAGGCTGCACCCTGCCCCGACGCAGTTCCCCTTTTAGAAAGCCTTGGGTGACCTAGATAACAGACCCTTTGAGTGACCCTGCTTTTCCCTTCCTATGCTTTTAATTCCAGCTCTTATGTTTTAAATTCACCAATAAAGAGTGACCTCATGAATTCCGAGGCACCTCTTCCTCAACCCCAATAATGGCAGATCCCGAGGTCTCTCCTGCCCCTCACAACTTCACTGTGTAGCTCTGGGCTTGCCCTGTACCCCCCAGGGCTGTGGGTAATAAATTAATAAATCTTGTTTATTTCAAAGTTCCCTGATGGTTGTTGCTAAGGAATGAACTGCAGTCATAAGAACCACAAGGGCCAGTTGGGCCCTAACATTGGCTCCTGTCTGAGAAGTGTCTGTGGGAGCTCACCACAAATAATAGGGACCCAGGTGAGTACCCCCAGGCATTCCTAGCTGATTGCATCACCATCATTAGGCTGGGACCACAAAATACCTAGGAATGCAGTGAAGTTTCAAGGTAAGAAAATCAATAATATGACCCTAGAAATCAGTAAACCAAAAAAGAACATTCATATTAATTTCAACTGAATTCAATAATTACATAAACAATTTGATCAATTTTACCACATGGTAAAGATTATAAACCAAAAACCTATAGCAAATATATTTATGGAGAAATTAAATGCATTCCCTTTGCAAAAGGTAGGATATCTTTTATAATTATAAATGTTTAATATTGGAGGTTCTAGACATCACTATGTTGTCATAGTTTCTTCTGTTGAAGAAAACCAAGATTATGAAGATTGTCAGGGAGAGATAAAATGGCTGCATATTAGATAAGACTGAGTCTCTGGAGCCCCAATACCTGAGTTCAAATCCAGACTCTGCCTTTCAAGTTGTGTGGCCTTGGACAGATTCCTTCACTCTTCTTCATGTCTGCTTCCCCCTCTGTATCATGGGGAAAGAATGGTACCAACTTCCAAAAATAAGTAAGTGAATACCTAATTTTAGTTTTTTCCAAATGAATGGCGGAAAAATGAAATGGCAGAGCCAGGCAGTAGGTTTGAGAGTGCTTTAATGGGGAGCGCTCCCCGGGGGAGGTTCCGTGACTTGGAGAGGTGGCCTGAGTCAGGGAAGTCGCTCTGGGGTTGGGGAGTGTGGGGGTTTTTAATCCTTATTGGTTCCGGGTCTGGATCCGGGTGGGTCCCTTGCCAAATTAGGCAAGGGAACACCGTGTCCCTAGGTGATTGACTGGGGGTGGGATAGTACAGACAATGGGGGGTGGGTCCCTGGCTGGAAAGTCCTGGATGGAAAGTTTCAGTTTCTCATCTAGGCTTCGATTTACTGGAGATGATGTGGTGGTCATGACCGCTTTGGCGGGAAGATGAGCCATTTTGACCCAATTTGAGATGTCCGCCATTTTGGGTGCCCCTGTCTCTCAGCCAGTCCAACACCTAAGAAATGTATAGAATGGTGCCTGGTAAATAGTAAGCACCTCAACTGATGTTCATTATAATTGTATTGTTTTCCTCTAGTTCGGTGATTTTGAAATGCAAAGTGCTCAAGAACCCATGTGGAAGTTCTTCTCTTTCTCATCTACCACCTGTACCATGCTGTCTCTTCCTTTGCACTGTGTCCTTAGTACTAGCTTTGGGATGACTCCCGGGGGCCTCTGGCAATGCTTTCAGGCCTCCTGGTCTTCAGGACAATGGCGCCAGTGATGATACCTGCCATGCCTGCTACCAGGCCCAGGGCACAGACCACAGTCTCCCTCGTCTTAGGCACCTGGATCAGCTCCTGGGCCTCTGGGGCACAAAGGAAAGAGTTAGAAGGTGGAGAGGGCAGGAGGTGGCTTCAGATGTAGGGGTATGAAGGGTTAGAAACCATGAGATCACCAGTGAGGTTTGGATAAAGTGACAATAAAACACACGAGATTAAGGAAAGCAGATGCTGCAGAGAGATGGATCCTGGAAATGAAGATGGTTGTCAGGAGAGCGTGGGCAAAGGGCGGGAGTTCCATACCCCAGTGCCGAAGGAGTGGCTGGTCCAGGCCCCAGTGCTCCACCTTGCAGTGATAGACGTCTTCAGGGCAGCCCAGATGGCTCAGCAATTTGGCGCTGCCTTTGGCCCAGGGCGTGATCCTGGAGACCCGGGATCAAGTCCCACGTCTGGCTCCCTGCATGGAGCCTGCTTCTCCCTCTGCCTGTGTCTGTGCCTCTCACACTCTCATGAATAAATAAATTAAAAAAACAAAACAACAACAACAAAAAAAACCTTGACATAGCCGTCTTCAGCCGTGGGAAGGAAGGTCAGGTAGTGGAACTTGTGGAATCTAAATTCGGTGCTGGGCAGGAAGATGGTCTCAGCTACACCTTCAGTGACCATCTGCCCATTGTGCAGCCATGTGACATTGAGCACAGGTGGGAAGAACTTGTCCACGTGGCAAATGAGGGTGTTGGGCTGTCCTAGCTCCACAGGCTCCTTGGGAAACATGGTCACCTCAGGTGGCTCTGAGAAGGGGCAGGACCTGGTAAGTCTGCTGCCTTTGGCTAAATCTCAAAGGTCCCCACCATCCTAGCCCCTGTATTCTCCAGGTTAGGGGCCACCTCTTTCATGCCCACCACCCCCACCCATGCCTCCCACATCAAACTCATAGCTTCTTATGCTCCCGACTGGCCTCCTCCAGCCCAACCTTGTTCTTGAGTGAGAAGAAAATTCCTCCTTTAATGACTTAAGCACCCAGCTTTGTGGACTGAATATTGCTCATTCATGAGGAGAGTTTCTTGAGCCTCCCATTCTCTATTCATTAGAGGGGCTCTCCCATCTCTGCAACTGGGTGGTAGAGAACTGAGCAAGAGGAAGCAGTACCATTTGTGACCCTAGTGTGGTTGGACTGTTGGATCAGGGTGTTCAAGTTCTTCTTTGCCATGATGATGTTAGCAATACCCCTCCAAGCATCAAAGTCGAAGGCGTGAATAAACCCTGGCAGACACCAGTCTCCTTCTTATCCAGGTCCACATAGAACTGTTCATCCTCATCAAACTCAAACACATACTCCCCAGAAGGTCTGTGTGTCTGGGCAAACCAGACATACCTTGACACATGGCCCTCTGCATGGAGAAGAAGCAGCAAGATTGGAGAACAGGTGATTATGCAGGAACGTCAACAGAATACAGGAATAACATGGACGAATAACACAGAAACTGAGAAAAGCAAAATAAAAGAAAAGAAATGGGAAGAAACAATGAGAGAAATGACTTATTGAAAATTCAGGTTGTTTCCCTTGTTCCTGAAAACTTAGGCATCCATCACTCCAGTACAATAATAATCACACTGAACCCAATAATAAGGTAATATTTATGGAGGACTTACTACATGTTTAATTTATTCTTTGCATCTTCACACCTCCATGTAAAGCATTCTTTTGCATATTAGGCAGCTCCAGAGGTTAAGTAACCAGCCCAAGGTAGCACAACTCCTGGTAGAAGCAAGGATTGAATCATCCTCCCCACCCACATGCACAATATCTCAGAATCCTTGTGGGACCAAACATATAAAATGAGTGATAAAGCCACATAGTGGGTTGGGAGAGAGGGAAGAGTGGAATAAAAATCTTTCAGAGTGGAAGTTTTTTTTTAATTGTGAAAGAAATGAAAAGATGTCCCCAGTCTTGGTACCATTTATAGACTTCCAGTTACTTTTTTAGCCTTAGAATAAAAATGGTGGATTATGTAATTTTGCCCACAACACCTTCATTTAAAGCATATTAAATTTTAAAGTATTATCCTTCACACAACATTCACAATTTTTTGTTACTTTGTGTTTTTAAAGGTAGTTACCACTGGAAATAAATGTTGCGTTCAAAATGCCTATGGGATAGAATCTTAGTTTTACTGACGTGTAAGAAGGAGCAAAAGATTGACAACAGAAAAAAACCTATTAGTATTACAGTAAAACAATAAAAATGAGGGAGTTTGGGGCTGAGAAAAGGAAAGGAAGTAACTCTACTGAATCAGATTCGCCCTGCAGCTCTAACACATGCAGAACCTACCCTCTCCTTGGATATTCTACTAACAGGATTCATTGTCTCACACAAATGCTTGGGGACTTCCACTGAATACAGTGGCTAGAAAATCACTCGCCTACAGAAAAGATGAGAGAAAAAGAAAAAAGAAAAAAACCTGAGTATAGACTTGGCTATACCTATGTAGCTTGTTCACCTCATGGTATCTCATTTTTATGGTTTTTGCGAATTCTTAAAACTAAAGGCCTGTGCATTGTGAAGCAAATTATATGCTTACAGATGTTCATTTTCATTCAATCAAAAAACCCTTTATTGTGAACTTTCATTCTCCTGGCACTCGCGATATAACTCAGAAGACATGGTCCTTGTCCTCAAGCTACTTAAAATCCAAAGAACAAGAGGACAAAGAAAAGACAATTAGTATACATGTGATTTTATCGCTACCGCGTTATCATAAGGTGTACACAGATGCTATCTGGGACCAAAAGGAGAGAATTAAAATGAGATTGAAGTAAGGCTTCCTAGAGATGTTCTTTATATGACGTTAGCAGTGCAGAAAAAGAAGGAGGTGGCATCTCTAGCAGGGGACGTAGGAGCAGATAGCCATGGGACTTTCTGGAGGACTGAGAATCCTTGGATTTGACTAGAGCTGAGAGGATGTGGAGGAGCCACGCTGGGACCTGCTTTGTGTGCTAATTGCAGGTGTTTGAATTTGAACAGTGGCTCCGGGGGAAAATCATTAAAGGATCTCAATCAAGAGGATAGCTAACATGATCAGATTTGTACTTGAAGGTGGCAGCTGTTAGGGAAGATGGATTGGAAGAGGCTTTTTGCAAAGAGACCAGTAGGATGCTTCAGTAGGCCAGTGGCAAGTGATGAGGGTGTGGATAGGGCAGTAACCTGGGGTAAGGAGAAGAGAGGATGGGCTTGAGTAGCAGTGAAGAGATGAGAAGCCACAGACATCAGTTAGTGCCATGGTAGAAGTAGGGATATGAAGGAACCCAGAATACCCAGGCAATGTGGAGAATTGTGGCATCAGTGATGGAAAAAGTAATGAAGGACAATGAAGTGAGAGAAGATAAAATGTTCTTTTGGGGACATAAATAGTTTGAATTTCTGGGGGATAAAGCAGAGTCAGTTTGAGAGCAGTTGAAATAACGGATGGATGCCAGGCTAGACTGGGCTAGTGACATAGACTAGGAGTCCTCATAGTAAGTGAAATAATAAACTTGGATTGGGTCCCCCAAGAAGTATATAAAGTCATCATAGCAGGGTCAGAGTGTGTGGTCCTGCACTCCAGCAAACGTTGACATTTTTTTTAAAAAAGGATGCTAGGGGCACCTGACTGACTCAGTCAGAAGAGCACAGGACTCTTGATCTCGGAATTGTGAGTTCGAGCCCCACATTGGGTGTCTTTTTTTTAAGACATTGAAAGAGGGAGGACTAACAAGTAGGAAGAAAACAAGAAGGAAGTATGTTCCTCAAAGACAAATAACAAGAGTAAAATTCCAAGAAGGAGGAAGTGGTCATGTTGCAAATATTACTAGTGACACAGGTAAGGTATACAGAGAGAAGTGACCATTGGTTGTGGATGTAAGGATGCCACTAGTGTCCACACTGAGAGCAGGATTAGAGATGTGAGGAGACAGAAGGGATAAGGCAGAGGGCTGAGGACCAAATGAAGCATGAGAAAGTAAAAAACAGGCATTGCAGACTCCAATTGCAAGAAGTTTACCTCTGAAACCTAAGAGCGACAGAGACAGACACTCTCCAGAGAATACAGAGCCATGACTCTTCGCACATTGGCACTGTGACGTGAGGTTCCTGAGACATCTCTCCAGGTTTCAGTCTTTTCATTTCAAGAATGAGAATAACAAATAGCCTCCTGAAAAGACCATTGTAAAATGAAATGAGATTGGGCCCTCGGTCAGTGTCCAATACATGGTGGTTCTTACTATCATCAGAAAAACAAAAAGCAAAAGACCTCACACAAGAGAAAAAAGAAGAAAGAAGAGAGACAGGAGAGAAAAACAGTACCTGCGGGCTACTAATATCCTTCTAGTCCCCACCAGAACACTCACCCTAATGGCCCCAGTTCCATGGGGGCTCAGCAGGGCAGCCAGGGCGATGGCTTGCAAGATCATAACCTGGATCTGGCTCCTTATGTCTTCCAGGTGCATCTGCAGGCCACTGCGAGCCGGGCAGCGAGGAGAGAAAGAGTCAGAGCAGTGCAGAGAGGAGCTCTGAGTCCAGGGCTCATTTCCCCATCCCGTGGAGGGAGAAGGTGTGGATGTGAAACAGCTCAATGGGGCTCAGCCAACCAGACACTGTTAGAAGGAAGGGGCATCTCTGATTGGGAAAGAAAATTATAGAACCGCTGGAAGAGGAGGTGGGAGAGCTGTCAGGACTGACATGGCCCAGAAACTTGTGTGGGATTTGGGAATAAGAGGAAGAAAAACTACAACAGAGACATTGTAACCATCTTTCTCCTCTCCTGGCTGACTCTGTTGGTGGAGCATGTGACTCTTAATCTCAGAGTCATGAGTTCAAACCCCACGTTGGGCATGGAGCCTACATAAAATTTAAAAAATTAAATCATCTTCCTCTTAATGAGATTGTTTTGAAATAGGCATTGAAGTTGATCTTGTATTTTTTTGAGTAGTAACTTCTCTGAATGGATAACTTTCTTGATTCTTTTTTTTTTTTAAGATTAATTTGAGAGAGAGAGAGAGAGAGAGAGAATGTGGGTGCACACATAATAGGAGGGGGGAGGCAGATGGAGACAATCACAGCAGACTCATCAGCTGAACATGGAGCCCAATTTAGGGGCTCAAACTCACACTCCTGAGATCATGACCTAAGCTGAAATCAAGAGTTGGACCCTTAATCCACTTGAGCCACCTAGGTGCCCCTTCATGTTTATTCTTAGTATTATGTTGGAATTCATTTGTTATCAAATGATACTATATTTACCATTTTATACCTTTGGTAATTTTACAGGAATTCTTTGATGTTCCCAGGCAAATAAACAGATGGCAAAAAACACTTCATCATTTCATTTCTAATTATTACTCTTTTATTTCTTCTTATACAGAACTTGGTGATATAAGTCTCTTTTATTTACATCTTCCTGTTGTTTGTTGCTTGGTTGTTTTTTCAGTAGGCTCCATTCCCAATGTGGGAATGGGCTCAAATTCACAAGCTTGAGATCAAGAGTCACATGCTCTACCGACTGAGCCAGCGAGGCACTGAATCTTTTTTTTTTTTTAATTAAAGGTTGCATTTTGTTGGGTTTTTAAAAGATTTTATATATTCATTTGACAGAGAGCACAAGCAGGGGGAGAAGCAGAGGGAGAGGAAGAAGCAGGCTCCCCACTAAGCAGGGAGCCTGTTTCGGGGCTCTATCCAAGGACCTTGGGATCAAGACCTGAGCCGAAGGCAGACATTTAGCCTACTGAGCCACCCAGGCACCCTCCTTAATCATTTTACGTTAATTCTGATGGTAGATCTTTCTCTGATATGCTGTTTTATTACAGAGGTTTTGAAACTACACTAAAAGGGTGTGGAACTGCAGAAAGTTCCACTGGTATTTATTGCTAAAATTATAGAATTTATATTGTTGGTTAACTAATACATTCCTTGGAAAAAGAATTTCTTGTGTTCCAAAGTAATCCTGCATTATAATAATTAACATTTCTTGATTCTTTACTCTGTACAGGCTTTCTTTTAAGAGAGTCACAAATTCTGAGTATCATCCCAATTAGATTTCCCAATAAACCAATGACATAATAATCTTCATTCTACAGAGAGCAAATAAGTCACAATGGATTTTTTTTTAAAAGTCTGGTAGTACCATATTCAGAATATATGCCACTGAAGGAAGGTAATGAAATGTTCTAGAATTGACAATGGTTTGCTTACACCTACATGTGACTCAGTTAAAAAGCTATCAATTGTACACATTGAGTGGATAAATTGTGTGGCATGTAAGTTATAACAAATAAAGCTGTTTAAAAGGAAAAAAAAAAAAAGTCTGGTAGTAGCAGAAAGGGGCTTCCTAAACCTGTGCCTGACCACTTTGCAATAATGCATCCCTGTACCTCATAGAAAACCTAAATTAAATAATTTTATATGCTTTTTTAAAAAGATTTTATTTATTCACGAGAGGCACACAGAGAAAGGCAGAGACACAGGCAGAGGGAGAAGCAGGCTCCATGCAGGGACCCCGATGTGGGACTCGATGCCGGGTCTCCAGGATCATACCCTGAGCCGAAGGCAGACGCTCAACCGCTGAGCCACCCAGGTGTCCCTAATTTTATGTGCTTTTATTCAATTCACAACACTTTATTTAAGTACTTAATATATTTGTTCAAAATTATATTCGTTTATTATTGTCTTTCTTAGGTTGTATGTTCTGGGGGAGTAAACTTACCTAATTTCAGGAACTCTCTGTATAGTTTGTTAGGACTATTTGGTGTTTAAAAGTTAACAAAAATATGTACAGATGTTGAATTAAAAAAAAAAGGATGGTTCTTGATAACTTCATTGATCTACTCAAAACTCTCAGACCTGAACATTTCTAAAGCATTCTATGTGTATGCTTCCATTTCACCCTCACAGAATTACTGATGTGCAGGTGCTTACCATCTGTTTCAAAAATGAAGAAACTGTGGCCCAGAAAGGACACGTAATTTGTGTTATGTTGTACACCTACTTCCATGCCTTATCTGGTATTAAAACCCTGAGACTTCAGTCCATATCCTTTCTACTCTGAGGTCTACAGAATCCCTGAGAGGAAAAGTTACACACCACACATATTGCATGACTGCTTTTACAAGTACCAGGACTAATTCTGAGTTCTGGAACAGACAGTCCAATCTCCTTAAATCATTAACACACTGCTTAGGACTTGCTCTGTCCCAAAATATGTCTGTGCAAGGGGGATGGCAGTCACTGTGGAGAGGGAATGGCATTCCTTGAGATCTGTTCCTACGGAGGAAAATATATAAGACAATCAAGCCTTATGACTCACCGGGTTGCTCAAAATGAGGATCCCTTTCCTTGTACCGTCTTCAGTGAATCTTAACACCTTAAAGAATCATGTGCTTTACAACAAACTTCTCTGGTGACAATTTGGTTCCTTCTTTAAAAATTTGACCACACCCAGGAGATATAGAAGGCTGTCCAGGCTTACTGTCTCTGATACATTAGGAGCGGCGTCCATGGAGTGAGAGCCTTTCCCAGGCTCCAGGATGGTGATCACTGGGGTCCCAGGGATGGCAGCTCTCATGATGTCCTTGGTGATGCTGAGCTCCCCTTTCAGAGAGCAAAGACACGCTTCAGATTCAGAGCAAAGACACGCCAGGTAAGTGCAGAGCTGCTGCTCTTAAAGGATCCAATTCAGGGGAATGAACTTAGGGGGTTTTCCATGTGGGAAAAGAGAAAGTCTGAGAAAGACTTTGGGGCCCTGACATCGTGCAAGGGCTACTATTCTCACCAGAAAGAAAAGAAGATCAGGGTGTGCCTGTGATGGGGACAATGGTACCAGGCGGTCTGAAGTGATTTTGGAGGGACAAGGTTCTCACAAAGGGGTCATCAAAATGACATTTCAACACCCATCAAAGATCAGAAAGGGGAAATTATGGTTAGCCTGCATTGTCCAAGAACTGAAAATAACTCTGTAGAATCAGTGCTCCAGGTAGGGGCCCCTTGCATAGAACCAGGCAGGAACCCTCACTGGAACCAGTGAGGAACCAGTGATGGCCAGAGCAGCAAAGGAGGGTGATGAGGACCAGCTTTGATTAAGAGAACAGGACACCAGTTGCAGCTGACTGTCCCTCACATCAGGAATTGGATCAGGGCACATCAGGACAGGGCCAGAAGAGAGGTGAAAAACAGGAGATGGCCTCTTCTATTCCAATTTACCACTGAGAAGACCATTTGTGATAGAACAGTGAATTCATTTATGTTAAAATTTCCCAGACTTTCCTTATTCCCACGTAGAAAGCTAGCCCCGCTTCCTCCTGAGAATCAGGTATTCTTGGGCTCTGTCCTCAATTTCCAGGAATAATAGCATTTAAAACTCCCAAATTCATCTGTTCAAACTCCATCCCAATGTACCCATTTCTCAAGTGGTGAAGGGAAAATTTTGGACATTTATGACTCAGATGGGCAGAGAGTTGGGCAGGGCAGCTCAGCTGTGTGCTTGTGCCTGCCATGAGAAAAGAAATGGAGAAGCGAGAGTTCTAGGTGGCCAGAGGAACTGTGGAAGTAGCTGGTGAGAAGGGACAGTGTCCCACAGGAGGTGAGAAGAAAGGCAACACTGTTCTGGGGAGCAGAGGCAGTGGTGAATGCTGATATGAGTACCTTGGAAATCAGGGCTGGGATCTCCTTTGGAGTGCATAATGAGAAGTGTGGTGGGTGGTGGGAGGGATGTGGTGAGATGGAGAAGCCTGTGGGTTCAGATTTAAGAGGAATGAATGGAGCCTCATTGCCTTGTGAGAGAGACTGCTGTAAGGAGGGAGCAGATGAACCAGGAGCTCTCTGCAGTTTTGATGCTGAGGAACTCATTCCACTGAGAGAAATGTGGAGTTCAGGAAATTTGGACCCATGGGTTGGGCACATTCCTCCACTTCCCTCCTATGCCTCCAACTCCTCATGATTTCTTCAACTTCCAATAGAGCTGCATTAAAAAGAGACAATAGGGAGAAGCTGGCTTAATAGGGCCTGGTGATACCGAAATTGTTGAGAAAATACTAGCGACTATTGGGTTATGAAGAAAATTGTGGAGAAAGGAAGCATCCAACTCATGGATGAAACAGATCTATAGCTCTAACAACTGCTTGAAACATCCTTTGTTCATGACATTTACCATCCTGGCATTTAAGCCCTAAGACTCTATCCTATCACACACCTGGGCAGCGGAAGACACCTATGGATTTAATTTTTTGTTTACTCCATTTCTTCTGTCTCCCTTTCCCAGGTGAAAGAAGAAATGGAAAGAAACTATTAAGTTAATAAACTCAGTATTAGGTTAATAAAAGCTCCTTTTGAAGCATTAATATTGTGCCTCAAAAGGCAGTCCATTTGAGCCATTCAGAATAAACCAGGGCTCTATCCTTTGTGTTTCTCTGTCTCCACATAATCTAACTCCCTGAGCTCAACTCTGAAATGGTGGGATGAGCCTTGTGTTGACATACTCTTCAAACATCCTTCACTTCTGCCACTGTGCAGCATTGCCCTCATTTCTGTGGTCTGGGGAGTTGTGTGATAAATTCATTCTGGATTTTCCATTTATGACACACTTTAAATCACATAGAGAAGCTTTAATTTAAAGACTCCTTCAACAGACAATTTGGACTCCTCATTAGATTCCAGGCAGCTAGCAATTTATAATCAATTCTTTGCTGGCCAGCACTACCCTGATAACAAAATCAGACAAAGACAATCTTAGAAAAGAAAACTGCAGGCTAATGTCCATAAGGAATATATATTCAAGATTCTCAAAAGAGTACAAGCAAACCAAATTCAACAGCATATTAAAGGAATTATACACCATGACTAAGTGGGATTTATCCCTGGGATGCAAAAATAGTTGAACATAAGCAAATCAATCAATGCAATATACCACATTAACAAGATGAAAGGGAAAAACAGTACATCATTGTCTCAATAGACACAGAAAAAGCATTTGACATTCATTCATGATTAAACTCTCAGCAAAATAAGTATAGAGGGAACTTAGCCTCAACACAATAAAGGTCATATATGAAAAGCCCACAGCCCATCTTATCAATGGGGGAAAACAGAGAGCTTTCCAAGATCTGGTTCAAGCCAAGGATGCCCACTCTTGGCTCTTCTTTTCAGCATAATTATGGAAGTCCTAGCCAGAGCAATTAGGCAAGAAAAAGACATAAAATATATCCAAATCAGAAAATGAGAAGTAGAATGATCCCTGTTTGTAGATAACATGCTTGTATAGACAAAAAACCCTGAAGACTCGACAAAAAAACTATTAGAACTTATCAACAAATCCAGTAAAGTTGCAGGATATGAAATCAAAATAAAAACATCAGTCACCTTTCTGATGAGCTATCCAAATAGAAGCTAAGAAAACAATCACACTCACAATAGCAACAAAAGTATAAAATACTCAGGAATAAACTTAACCAAAGACGTGAAAGATTTGTACACTGGAAGTTATAAAACACTGGTAAAAGAAATCAAAGAAGACACAGATAAATGAAAAGACATCCATGTTCATGGACTAGAGGAATGTTCATACTACCCAAAGTTATCTAGAGGTTCCATGCCGTCCTTTTCAAAGTCCCAATGGTATTCTTTATGGAAATAGAGCAAGACAACTCTAAAATTCATATGGAATCACAAAAGACCCTGGATGATCAAAACAATCCTAAGCAAGAAGAACAAAGCATCACATTTCCTGATTTCAAAATATATTACAATGCTACAGTGATCAAAACAGTATGACACTGGCATAAATGCAGGCATATGGAGAACAAGTGGAATATAATAGAAAGCCCAAAAATAAATCCACACATCTACAGTCAACTGATACTCAACAAGAGTACCAAGAACAGGGGCACTGGGGTGGCTCAGTTGGTGAAGCGTCTGCCTTTGGCTCAGGGTCATGATCCCAGGGTCCTGGGATCAAGCCCTGCATTGGGCTCCCTGCTCCGTGGAGAGTCTGCTTCTCCCTCTGCTCATGTTCTGTCTCTCAGATAAACAAATAAAATCTTTTTTTAAAGAGTGCCAAGAACATACAATAGGGAAAATATAGTCTTCAATAAATGATATTGAGAAAATTGGATATCCACATGCAAAATAATAGAATAGGACTCTTATCTCATACCATATGTAAAAATCAACTCAAAATTGATTAAAAACTTAAATGTAAAATCCAAAATTATAAAACCCCTGGAAGAAAACATAGAGGAAAACCCTCTTAACACTGGTCTGAGTGATGATTTTTATGGAAACAACATCAAAAGCACAGACAACAAGCAAAAACAGACAAATTGCATTAAGCTAAAAAGTTTTGCACAGGAAAAGAAACAATTAATATAGTGAAAGAGCAGGGATCCCTGGGTGGCGCAGCGGTTTAGCGCCTGCCTTTGGCCCGGGGCGCGATCCTGGAGACCTGGGATCGAATCCCACGTCGGGCTCCCGGTGCATGGAGCCTGCTTCTCCCTCTGCCTATGTCTCTGCTTCTCTCTCTCTCACTGTGTGCCTATCATAAATAAAATAAAATAATTAAAATAAATAAATAAAAAAATATATAGTGAAAGAGCAACCTATGGAATGGGAGAAAATATTTGCAAATCATGTGTCTGATAAGAGGTTAATATTCAAAATATAGGAGCTCATGTAACTCAATAGAAAAACAAACAAACAAACAAAAAACCGATTTTAAAAAAAAACAGCAAAGGAGCTGAATAGACATTTCTCCAAAGAAGACATACGGTTGGCCAACATGTATATGAAAAAGTGCTCAACTTTACTAATTATCAGGGAAATACAAGTTAAAGCCACAATGAGACATCATCTCACACCTGTTAGAATGGTTAATACCAAAAGACAGAAGATTAATGATGCTAGGATGTGAAGAAAAGAGAACCCAATACACCGCTGGTGGGGATGTAAGCAGGCACAGCTACTATGGAAAACAGTATGGAGGTTCCTCAAAAAATTAAAAATAGAACTACCATATAATCCAGCAATCTCACTTCTGGGTATATATCCAAGAGAAATGAAATCTGGATTTTGAAGAGATATCTGTACTTCCATGCTCATTTCAGTATTATTCTCATAGCCAATATATGGGCACAACTTAAATGTCCAAGGATAAATGAATGAATAAAGAAAATATCATGTATATATACACCATGCAATACTCTTCAGCCATTTGCAACAACATGGATGAACCTGTAAGACATTATGCTCAGTGAAATTAGCCAGCTGTAGAAAAACAAATACTGCATGGTCTTTTTTTTTAATTTTTTATTTTTATTTATTTATGATAGTCACACAAACACACAGAGAGAGAGAAAGAGAGAGAGGCAGAGACATAGACAGAGGGAGAAGCAGGCTCCATGTACCGGGAGCCCGACGTGGGATTCGATCCTGGGTCTCCAGGATCGCGCCCTGGGCCAAAGGCAGGCGCTAAACCGCTGCGTCACCCAGGGATCCCTGCATGGTCTTAAGTAAGATATGTGAGATACATAGAAATGGTTACTGGGGGCTGGGGGAGGTGAAGATGGGGAGATATTTTTCAAGGAGTACTATATTTCAGTTATGCAAAATGAAAAAGTTCTTGAGAACTGTGTACAGCAATGCGACTATAGTTGACAATATTGTATACTTGAAATTTAAGAGGGTAAATCTTAGCAGTTCACAACATAAAAAAAGAGAGAGAAGGGATCCCTGGGTGGCGCAGCGGTTTGGCGCCTGCCTTTGGCCCAGGGCGCGATCCTGGAGACCCGGGATCGAATCCCACGTCGGGCTCCCGGTGCATGGAGCCTGCTTCTCCCTCTGCCTGTGTCTCTGCCTCTCTCTCTATCTCTCTGTGACTATCATAAATAAATAAAAAAATTAAAAAAAAAAAAAGAGAGAGAAAGGCAATTGGTAACTGTATGAGATGATGAATATGTCGATTGCCTTGTGAATATTTCACAATGTACACATATATCAGACCATCAGTTTTTACACCTTAAATATATATATGATTTTTTATTATCAAATACATGTCAATAAAGCTGAAAACATATTTTGTTTGGGTTTTTTAAGATTTTATTTATTTATTCATGAGAGACAGAGAGGCAGAGACACAGGCAGAGGGAGAAGCAGGCTCCATGCAGGGAGCCCGAGGTGGGACTCGATCCCGAGTCTCTGGGATCATGCCCTGGGCCAAAGGCGGCACTAAGCCGCTGAGCCACCAGGGCTGCCCATGGAAACATATTTTAAAAACAAAATCAACTCTCTGCTCATTCTCTGACTCATAAGTATTTACTAAGGCTTAGATTAGGTGCTGTTCTACAAGTATGATTAAAAGATTAACTTACTTTAAAATGTTCAAGTGTAAAGAGTAGGACAGGAGACAGGGAAGAAATCACACTGCCTGAGTTATCACATTGTGATAAGATTCTAAAACACACAGAGAATGTATCCCCCATTCTAATGGGTTTCCTACATAGTTTTGTTCCTATACATGCTTTCAAAATATGTATTTCTCGCATGCTTATATTTTTAACATTCCTACACAATGTTATAAAGTATATTGTTTTCTCTTTTTTTGTCCCTCAGTATAAAGCTTTTAAGATCTGACAAAGGAGAGAAGAGTACAATCATTTTGATTTCTTCTAATGGTGAGATGATATTCCATGGTGCTTGGGCACCTGGGTGGCCGAGTCCTTTGAGTGGCCAGACTCTCGATTTCAGCTCAGGTCATGATCTCAGGGACGTGAGATCCAGCCTGGCGCCAGCTCCATGCTTAGCAGAGTCTGTCTGGGATTCTCTCTCCCTCCCCCTGTGTCCTCCCCCTGTTCATGCTTTCTCTCTAAATAAATAAATAATACCTTTAAAAAAAATTCCATGGTGCACATCGACAACAGTTTAGGTTTGCTGTCCCAGGGATGATCACACCAACTGATTTCTGCCAACTCCTCCAAATAATGCCACAGCCAGCAGCAGCCCCTACCTGTCCCGTTTCAGACCCAGGTGAACATTCAATGTCTAACAAGTTACGGGGTGCTGGGTCTATGGCACACATCTCCAATGTAACCAAGTGTCTTCTGGGTGCTATTCTGACCTTGGAGGCGGGCCGGGGTGAAGGCGGTGCTTTCTCCATCTGACGCTTTCTCCATACCCCCCAGGCACCAGTACAAACTAAGAGTGTTTTGAGTCTAATAGATCTGGCTCATTTCTTTCTGAATTTGCAATTCTCTTTCCACTGGTGAGCTGCAGTCTGCCTTGCAGGTTTCTACTCCTATAAGTTCCCATTCCTACTCCTTACCCACTTCTCTATCAGTCTTTTTATTTTGCTTGTTTCTTAGGAGTTGCTTATATATTTTAGATACTAATCCCATGTCAATTCTAGACATTGCTTGTGTATATCTAGTCCTTGTCTATTAACTCCTTAGTGGGGCCCTTTGTATAATAGAAGCATTGGATTTTAATGTAATTTATTTCATTATCTTTTTGCCTTGTGATTTATGTTTGCTTAAGAAATGCTTCCACGGGGTCAGCCCTGGTGGAGCAGCGGTTGGCGCAGCGGTTGGCGCAGCTTGCAGCCTAGGGCGTGATCCTGGAGACCCTGGATCGAGTCCCACATCGGGCTCCCTGCATGGAGCCTGCTTCTCCCTCTGTCTGTGTCTCTGCCTCTCTCTCTGTGTCTATGAATAAATAAATAAAATCTTAAAAAAAAGAAAGAAAGAAAGAAAGAAAGAAAGAAAGAAAGAAAGAAAGAAAGAAAGAAAGAAATGCTTCCACGGGACGCCTGGGTGGCTCAGTGGTTGAGCGTTTGCCTTGGGCTCGGGTTGTGATCCTGGGGTCCTGGGATCGAGTCCTGCATTGGGTTCCTCACGGGGAGCCTGCTTCTCCCTCTGCCTGTGTCTCTGCCTCTCTCTCTCTCTGTGTTTGTGTGTGAGTGTGTGTGTACGTGTGTGTGTGTGTCTCTCATGAATAAATAAATAAAATATTTTTTAAAAAAAGGAAGAAGAAAATGCTTCCTCAGCCCCATATTCATTATTATATTCTCCTCTATATTCTTATGTTAACCTCATAGTTTACTCCCCACTGAGCTTTACTGTCTACCAGAGGCGGAGCACCTGCTACGAGCTCCACGAGCTCCACGAGCTCCACGGGACGCCCCACTTCCTAGAGCAATCATCTACACACACAGCTCTTCGCGCAATTGGACGGCGCGGCGGGGGTGTTCGCGGCCGTGTCCGAGCTGGGCCGAGTAACTGCCAGGAACTGGAACGTCCAGAGGGAGTTCCTGGCACTGAGAGCGCCGTGGCCGCAGCGTGCAAGCACATCTTCGACCTGGACCAGGGTTTCACGCTGCAGCGCAGAGGTGACACGGCCGGTGTGAAGGAGACACTCTGGGAGGAGAGGGCGCGGCTTGGGCAGCAGAGGAGGGGAGCGCCCCAGCACCCCCCTCCCCACGCCCCAGAGGAAGCCAGGAAACACTTAGGTTAAAATGAAGAACAAATCAAGCTACTCCATTTCTTCTCTTTTTTTAAGGAGAGGATCAGACTGCTAGATCAAAGGAAATCTATAGGCTGAATATATTCGGATTCCAAGATAGTATCTCTCAGGATTACACATCCTTTTGACCCAGATGAGAACATGTAAATTCAGGGAGCTCCCATACCTGGTTCAAGATTTCTGCTCAAAGAATATTAGTTACTGTCACTTACATTTCTGGCAAAAATGTTATAGAGCACGGCCTCTGGCCCTCTTCTGTTCTTCTTTGCTCTTTCTTTACTGGTCATTTACAAGGTCATTCTTAGAACGTTGGAATGTTTCATTCCATTTTTCCTACTGTGTTGCCCATCTTCTCCCGCTAAGTAGCTTCATAGGTGATAGGACTCATCTTTAACATCTGAGAAGTCAATGTGACAAGAAAACAGCTAAATGCACTGCTCTGGCCATCTCAGCTGTCATAACAAGATTCTCTTTCCCTCCTAGTCCAGCCTAAAGTGAACGTCTCCCCCTCCAAGAAGGGACGCCTGCAGCATCACAACCTGCTTGTCTGCCACGTGTCAGATTTCTATACAGGCCACATTCAAGTCTGCTGGTTCTTGAATGGACAGGAGGAAACAGCAGGGGTTTATCCACCAATTTGATCCATAATGGAGACTGGACCTTCCAGATCCTGGTGATGTTGGAAATGACCCCTCAGCGGGGAGACATCTACACCTGCCAAGTAGAGCACCCCAGCCCGGACGGTCCCGTCACTGTGGAATGGAGTGAGTTACTCCCTGCTGGCCCTCCAGACTCCAGGCTCTGAGGTCTGCTCATTTTGTCTTGTGTCACTACACTATACTACAACTATACTACCCCGTGTTGTTCCTCATCCACCCAACTGTGGTCTTGGCTGGGAACAGTGAAGGTCTGGCAATTCTCCCGTACATTTATCCTGCTCTGGGGGAGTCTAAAGAATCTCTCTTTGTCAAATAACAACAACTCAGAAAAGCAGTCACCTTCATGACTGGCCCCCAGACATGACAACACCTCTCCCTTTGGTCTCTTAAGTTTAGACTTAATAGGCTGATCTAAAACTCGCATTTGCCTCCTGTAGAAGTCATCACTCTGAGGCCCAGAACTTTAGAATGCCTTCTGCCTCTACCCCTTTTCCATAGTGCCTCCAAGCTTGGCCTTATCCCCTTTCTTTTCTCTCTCTGGTAGATTCGATCAGGCTCCAGGTGTCAAACAGGGCCTTGAGGTTGTGGCAGGTGGAGGTGAGACTCACCCTGACTTCTGTTCCCCAAGGATACATCTGATTCTGCCTGGAGCAAGATGCTGGCTAGAGTCGGAGGCTTTGTGCTAGGGCTCATTGCCCTCTTGGTGAGCTTCATTCTCCGTTTTAGAAGCCAGCGAGGTAAGAAACTTCTGGAAAGGGGTTGATACTGTCTTTCCACTGTCTCACTACTCTTCAGTGATGAAGTTGTGACAGAAAGGCAAAACAAGAGACCAAAAGAGGCCACTGAAATCAGATGCTGATAAGCCAAAGGCAGCCCTGGAGGAAAGAAGATGCCAAGCCAAGGTCTGATCCAATAAGATACCTGAGGCTGCCAGTTACCCTATCCTGCAGGGTGTTTTTTTCAGCCTGGGGTAGACTCACACCTAAAGTGTGACATGGGGACTGTGGTGGAAATTTTTGGATAATTTCCTAAGGTGCTGTTGCTCCTTACTTTCTAGATGACCAAATTCATCTTCCCTCAGGATGACAGGGACCTCAGCCAACAGATGGTATTTCTGCTCCCTTCTTCCTTCTTGGGATATAATTCACGTCATTGCAACATAATACTGGGAGCATTCAATGAGTATGCTGTGTTCAGGATAGATCATAGAAAGTGCCCTGAGAATGAGGAGAAACTCTCAAACATTACACCTTTCTTGCAAGTTGAGCCAAATTGCCCCCAACTCTTTTTTTTTTAATTTTTTTATTATTATTATTATTTATGATAGTCATACAGAGAGAGAGAGAGAGGCAGAGACACAGGCAGAGGGAGAAGCAGGCTCCATGCACCGGGAGCCTGACGTGGGACTCGATCCCAGGTCTCCAGGATCGCGCCCTGGGCCAAAGGCAGGTGCCAAACCGCTGCGCCACCCAGGGATCCCATGCCCCCAACTCTTGATGCCATTTTCCTCTTTAGGTGGGTGTGGCCACAGAGCATGACTTTGCTCCATTGCTGAAGGAAACTTCAGAAACTCTCTTCCATTGCTCAGTAGGCCAACATTCAGCCTACCTCTGTAATTTTTTTCTCTCCTGGGACTCTAGAGGGAAAGAAAATGTAGCCTTTGAGCTTGGGATGTTTTAAATTCTTCTTCTGAGGCACCTGAGTGGCTCAGTTGGTTAAGCATCTGCCTTCGGCTCAGGTCATGATCTCAGGGTCCTGGGATGGAGCCCCGTGTCCCTGGGATCAAGCCCTGGGTAGAGCTCCCTGCTCAGTGGGGAGTCTGCTTCTCCCTCTGCTCCTTCCTCCACCCCCCAGTCTCCACCCCCCACTGGTGCTTGCTTTCATACTCTTTCTCTCTCTCTCTCTCCCTCAAATAAATAAATAAATTCTTTAAAAATAAATGGAAATAAATAAATTCTTTTTTTTAAAGATTTTCTTTATTTATTCATGAGAGAGACACAGAGAGAGAGAGAGAGGCACAGACACAGGCAGAGGGAGAAGCAGGCTCCATGCAGGGAGCCCGATGTGGGACTCGATCCTGGGTCTCCAGGATCACACACCCTGGGCCGAAGGCAGGCGCCAAACCGCTGAGCCACCCGGGCTGCCTGGAAATAAATAAATTCTTATTCTTCTTCGCAGGGTTCCTGAACTGATCTCAAACATCACGTGTAGCCTTGAAACAAGCAGTTCTGCTATTCCTGTTATCCAGTATCCTTTCCTCCAGAAAGGAGATTATGGCTAAATTGTGCCCCCTGATGTCAGTTTCCGAGTCTCAGCATTTTCATTCAATTTACTTCTTTCTCAAGTTCTTCCAATCTATAGAGTGACCTTCCCTGAGGAACATAAACTATCTAAATCCAATATTATTCTCTTTTTTTTTTTTTTTTGAGAGGAGGGAGATAAATATGGTCATGTGACCATGTTTATGGTTGAAGGGTTCGATGATCACTGGACAAGTCATTGTTGTTTCACGCAGGCATGGAGAAATAACCTTCTTGATGGGTTATTGATTGACCCATTCTCCTTATTGAATAGAAGGCCAACTGATAATGAATCTCCGAAAATTTGCTCTACTTCATTGTAGATGATTAAATTCATGCTGCATTCTTACCAGCGAGGGGTGGAACCATTACTCCTAGAAATCCCAGATGGAACAGACACTGAGCCTGGATTTTGCCATTGACATTTATATAGGACTAATAAAGCATGTCAATCATTAATAATATGCTTTCCAAGTGTAGAAGTCAACATAAGATCAGAATTGTAAATAATAGGTTTATTAGATCACCCAAAACACCTTCCCTTCTGAGTCATTCAGTAGGAAGTACATCTCTAGTTCCAAAAGGGTCAAAGATATGTGTATACCAGATTTTTCAGACATAGGCCAGCTTTTAGAATACAGTTCATTATACTTCTTATAGATCTCTTTAATTAATATTTTAGACTAAGACAGAAATCATATTTTTTTCAGACATTTCATGGTATGGTGTGCCACCTAAGACCATTACTATTACTATATAATAGTGATCAGGAAAACCAATTCTTGTAATATTTATAGATTAGTATCATTTTTCAAAATGACAGTGCCTTAGCCAAGCTTAAAGAGTTTTTCTGGGCAGCTCAGGTGGCTCAGCGGTTTAGCGCCGCCTTCAGCCCAGGGCGTGGTCTTGGAGACCCAGGATCGAGTCCCACTTCAGGCTCCCTGCATGGAGCCTGCTTCTCCCTCTGCCTGTGTCTCTGTCTCTCTCTCTCTCTGTGTCTCTCATGATAAATAAATAAAATCTTAAAAAAAAAAAAAAACAATGCTTATGGGACACCTGGGTGGCTCAGCAGTTAAGTGTCTGCCTTTGACTCAAGGCATGATCCTGGGGTCCCAGGATCAAGTCCCTCATAAGGCTCCCTGCATGGAGGCTGCTTCTCCCTCTGCCTCTGTGTCTCTCATGAATAAATAAATAAAATCTTTAAAAAAAGAGTTTTTCTTTCTTAACTGACCTTCTACATAAAATCAATTTGATTAAATATTATAAACTATGACTATAAGTTAGTTTTTGGTGATTTTAAATACAAGATAGCCACCTTGTGATCAAATATGGGGCTGTGTCAGGGGTCTCCATGACCACCCAGATTAGGTTATTCGCTAGGAGGAATCATATAGTTGTACTCATGGCTTAGATTTATTACAGCAAAGGTTTACAAAGCAGAGTCAGTCAAGGGAAAAGGTACATGTGGCAAAGCCCAGAAAAACCAGGTGCAAGCTTCCAAAAGCCCTCTCCCTTTGGAGCCAGAGGGCTCACTTAATTCCTCCAGCCATGAGTTGTGACTACACAAATATTGTCTGCCAGGAAAGCTCAGCACGCAGCACTCGGGATTTTTACTGGGGCCTGGTCATGTAAGCACCATCTGCCTAGCACATACAAAAATTCCAGACTCACAGAAGGAAAGCAGGTGTTCAGCATAAACCATATTTTTATACAGTTTAGGTACAATTTAGGCACATTCTTATTAGATCTGAGAATCCAAGTTCCCAGATGCCAGGCAGAGGCCACCTTTGTACTCAGGCCAAAAAAATATTAGATGGACCTGCTATGTTACATCTTTCCTGCACAGGAGCAAGCCATCCGTTTTGCTGACAATTTTTAAAATAACATGAGTACCCATTTTTAAAAAAGAGTTTATGTATTTATTCACGAGAGACACACACACAGAGGCAGAGACATAGGCAGAGGGAAAAGCAGGTTCCCTGCGGGGACTCCAATGCAAGACCCGATTCCATGACCTCGAGATCACGACCTGAGCTGAAGGCAGATGCTCAACCACTGAGCCACCCAGGTGTCCCCATGAGTATTCATTTTTATCAAAGAAAGACATACATTGATACAGAATACACCCTTGAAGACTAGTTTTCTGGAAACATGGGTTGTTGCGGAAGACATAGAGTTAAATTCATATAATATTTTTCATTATTGTTATTATGTGAAATTATTATTATATTTTATGAATCCTATTAGCATTTAAGCGGGTTTTTAAGAAGTAATCCCTACGCCCAACAGGTGACTCGAACTCACAACCCCGAGGCCAAGAGCTGCTCGCTCCAATGTCAGAACCACCCTGGTTTCCTTGGATTTAACAGTTTTTGAATAGCTGAAGTACAAGCAAAGGATGCAGATGAAGCTAATCTGTTCTTTGAAGCTTTTACCTTTTGTTCAATGATATGAGAAATTACACGTGCTTCCTAGCCTGTGATATTTCTAGTAGAGGACATGGGTAGCCCACCTCTCAGTGCCGCAAATGAGAAAGTTAAGTTGTAGTTCATATGTCTACTGTCAATTGCTTTGGAAAAATGAGAAAGGCAATCCACTTAGTGCCCAAAGAATTTCACATGCAAGAAGTTTGACTATGAATGAGCCTGTCATTGCCTGCACTGCCTAAAATAAGAGACATTTCACTACTTCAGATTTTGATAAGAACAAACAAGTCTTGTCAACAGAGGACTGATAAACCAGCATTTCTAAAGCCTAATAGTTAATTTAATATTATCTTGAGTCATAATTAAAAGCGACTTAGTTTTAAAACATTTGCCTATTATCTTAGAGTCCTAAACATTTCACCCTCTTTATTTTTTAAAAAGATTTTATTTATTCATGAGACACACACACACAGAGAGAGAGAGAGAGAGAGAGAGAGAGAGAGGCAGAGACACAGGCAGAGGGAGAAGCAGGCTCCACGCTGGGAGCCCAATACGGGACTCGATCCCCAGACTCCGAGATCACGCCCTGAGCCGAAGGCAGATATTCAACCTCTGAGCCACCCAGGTGTCCCTGCTTATTTTTTTTTAAGATTTTATTGATTTATTTGACAGAGACAGAGAGAGCACAAGAAGGGCGAGAGGAAAAGGGAGAGGGAGAAGCAAGCTCCCCATGTAGAGTCTGATGCGGGGTTCAATCCCAGGACCCCAGGATCATGACCTGAGCCGAAGGCAGCTGCTTAGCCAACTGAGCCACCAGACTCCCCTCACCCTCTGCTTATAGAGCAGAACCAATACATTAGTTTAGGGTTTGACAAGGAGGAGGGGGGGTCTCTCTGATTTTCTGTTTGCCAAGAATTCCTCCTCACATGACGTCATCAGAGGACAGTCAAAAAGCCTGAGTTACTTAGAATTCTAACTATTGAGTCAGGTTCTGAAGCTTGCCCTCTTGAGGGTAGAGGATTGTCATTTGGAAATATAATAGGAAAATTTCTTTTTCATAACAGGTAAATTACTTAGTGCTTCTGTCCTTCTTTTTAAAAAACCTACATTGACGCTTTATTTGAAACAGTTCTTCTGAGTTTAAGGGTTCTCTCCTTAAAAAATAAATAAATAAATAAATAAATAAATAAATAAATAAATAATAGGCTCCACACCCAAAGTGGAGCTTGAACTCAAACCCTGAGACCAAGGGTCCCATGCTCTCTCTACCTGCTGAGCCAGCCAGGAACCACTGACTGCACTGGCCAGGCACCAAGGGTTCTTTCTTGGATCAAATGAGTGAGAACTCAAAGCAAGGAGGGGAAAAAAAGAAAAAAGATACTTGTCAGTTTGAAAGTCCCAGTTTATCTTTCTACAATTAAATTAGGAGGAAAAAAAATGAAGAACGCCCTGGTAGCAGGAAGAAGCAAGAGTCTTCCAGGGTCTGGCATTTGATGAGCTAGATATTCAGTTACTATGCATTTCCACACGCATGCCTGACTCCAGGTTACTCTTTTGTCCTCTAACTACATTGCTGGCAGGACTGTTGTTGCCACAGTAGCTGGCTGTGCCCCAGACGAATGGGGTGTGGGTCTGTTCCCACAGATCTTTATCCCAGTCTTCATAGCAAGGAGGGCACTGCCATGTGCTCTCAGCCAGTCTCTTGTCCTAGGTTCCTGATTTGGTTGACAACATCCTGCTCAGTACAGCCTTTATCACCACAGCCTGAGGGTGTGATGACTGACCTCAGCCCCAGGAACCTGGTGGTGAGCATTGAAGGACAAACAGCCAATTTGCCTCATCAGGATGATTCTTTCTGCACTTGATGATAAGGAAACCAGCAGGTCCCGATCTGATGGGTTAGAAACCCATCACAGGGCCATTGGAATAGGTTTTCAGGCTCCAGGGACTCGGTGTAAGCTTCTTCCGTGTTGTACATGAAGGAGCTGAGCCCAAGTGCTCGGTCAACAGCCTTCTGGCCGCAACCGCGCCCCAGCTCCGCTCACTTCCGACTCCTGACGGTAGGGGGTTGTCCTTTCCTTCTTTATTCAACAACTGTAGGAATTAAAACTGTAGGGTATTTTTAATCCTCGTGAGAAATGCTCCCATTTTTTGTTGTTGTTTGTTTGTTTGTTTGTTTTTTAGGAAGAAGCATTGCAAGGATCTGAATTTTAAATGTGCTTTAAAGCTCAAAAATATCAGGTGGGATCCCGTCATCACCTAGTGGCCCACAGTGGAATCCACACTTGGAACAAGATGTGAGGGAATTTGTCAATTTGGGAAAGCGCCAGCGTTTTTAACAAAAAAGTTAGAGAAAAAGGCATACAAAAGCCAAAATAAATATGGCCAAATGTAGAGGCTTTGGCAGCGCCAGTGCTTCAGTGGTCTGGCTCTGCCTTTAACAGCAGCCACGAAAATATGCTAATCATTGCTCTGTCACTAAACAAACCCTAGTTATATTTTTACAGGACTGAATATAAAGAAAACATCCCAAGAGAAGGAAACCCTTCAACATCAACTTTGGAAAGAAGAAGGACTACATAACTAGAGAGAGCTAGTATCTGTAAAGTGAATGTGATCATCAGAAAACATCTAGACCCAGTGCTTGTCCAACAGAACTTCCTGCTATGGTAGAAAATGTCCTGTGTCTGAGCTGTCCCATCAAGTAGCCACTGGCCACAGGTACTTTTGGGCATTGAAAATGCTAATGGCTAGTGCAACTAAGGAGTTGAATTTTTCATTTAATTTTAAATTGTTTACATTTAAATTGTCCTAGCCACATGTGACTAATAGCTACTGGAGAGGCAGAGTAGAGTCTACAATCTTTCTCTAAAAACATGTAGGCCCTCTCTTAGTAGCTTTTGGTGGAGGCAGAACCATCTGCAGGTGAAAACTGCTAGAGAATTGAAAAGTGAAAAAAAATTAGAGAAGCAAGGGAAGATGGAAATAAACTGTCTTGTCTGGTCACAGCTCATTAGATTTGGGGATATGAGAGTCCCCAAAACATAACAAGCCCACTAGCAAGTTAATAAAATTACAAAGGAGGGTAAGGAAGCACCAGCAATCCAATTCTACCACATACAGATGCCTCAACCATAGAAATGATCTTGGCAAGCTTTCAACTCACTCAGTTTCAAAGTGCTGGGAACCAAGCCAAAGGAAATCACAAAGACAAAGAGCTCATAAACTTGACGAACACATTTCTCCTGGTACAGAAAGGGAGCGCTTCAGCACACCTCCTTTGATTCCCCTGTGAGTTTAAAAAGTTTTGCCCTGAAGATCAAGCCAGATCCCCTCCGAGGACAGCACTAAAAAGGCCCAAGGTCTGTCCCTCCGGACCTGTTACAATATTAGATCTGTCTGGAGACACTCTAGACTCTGTAGAACACTTTGGACCAAGGAAAATATCCCAGAATTCTAGGAACCTTGGGATACAGGATCAACAGCAACTTTTAATCAGGAAAATCTAATCTAATAAGAGGGCTATTTTTAATATTGGGACATGTGGAGGACAAGTATCTAAGGTGACAGCAGTTGAGATAACATTGAAGGAGTGACGCCTGGGTGGCTCAGCAGTTGGGTGCCTGCCTTCGGCTCAGGGCGTGATCCTTGAGTCCTGGGATTGAGTCCCACATCGGGCTCCCCCCAGGGAGCCTGCTTCTCCCTCTGCCTGTGTCTCTGCCTCTCTCTCTCTCTCTCTGTGTCTCATGAATAAATAAATAAAATATTTTTTTAAAAGAGAGGTAACATTGAAGGAGTTTAGTTTACAGAAAACCCAAAAAGTTTCAGTGGTGATTTCACCTGTCCCTGGGTATGTTATTTGACTTGACTAATGCAATTCTGGAAATTGGAAAAGCTACCACTTCGAACCTCTGGAGTTCCACTTACCCACACAAAATAATAATAATAATAATAATAATAATAATAATAAGAAGAAGAAGAAGAAGAAGAAGAAGAAGAAGAAAAGTATCAAGTCTCTAGGAGAATATGTAAAATAACAATTATGATAAAATAGTTGGAGAACCTAGAGATACCCATCCCACCAATAGAACTCATTGACAGTCAAAAGGTAGTTAACTGTGAATCATAGCAATATTAGGAAGATTAGCTAATCTTTAAGTAGTACTTAATAAATGCCAGGGGCTGTTCTAAGTACAAATATTTAACTCATCTAGTTGTAAAAATAAATAAATAAATAAAATGTGGCTAGCACTGTAGCTGCTATCATCTCCTCAGTAAAAGATCTTGCTAAATCTATCCTTGACTAGCATACATGCATCCATCTGGCTGGTGCATTCTTTTGAATACCAATAAATTAGGTTCACCATCAGTTTGCTTTCATTTGGCTGCCGCAACAAGCCACATTGACTATATTACCACAGTGACTTCTTCAACCCTGAGGCATAATCCAATAAAACAGAATTTAAACAGATGACCTGATAGGTGATGGGTATTAATGAGGGCACTCATTGTGATGAGCACTGGCTGTTGTATGTAAGAGATGAATCGCTGAATTCTACTCCAGAAACCAATATTGTACTGTGTGTTAGCTGAGTAAAATTTAGATTAAAAAAAAAAAGAAAGAGGGACACCTGGGTGGCTCGGCAGTTGAGCATCTGCCTTCAGCTCAGGGCATGATTCTGGTGTGGGGATTGAGTCCCGCATTGGGATCCCTGTGAGGAGCCTGCTTCTCCCTCTGCCTATGTCTCTGCCTCTATCTCTGTGTCTCTCATGGATAAATAAATAAAATCTTTTTTTAAATTTAATTTAATTTATTTAAAAAAAAATTTTTTTTAATTTTTATTTATTTATGATAGTCATACAGAGAGAAAGAGAGAGGCAGAGACACAGGCGGAGGGAGAAGCAGGCTCCATGCGCCGGGAGCCTGATGTGGGATTCGATCCCGGGTCTCCAGGATCGCGCCCTGGGCCAAAGGCAGGCGCCAAACCGCTGCGCCACCCAGGGATCCCTAATTTAATTTAAAAACAAAAAAAGAAAGAGGGGTGCTTGGGTGGCTCAGTAGGTTAAACCTTTGGCTCAGGTCAGTTAGTATCCCAGAGTTCTGGGATCAAGCCCTGCTTTGGGCTCCCTGCTCAGTGGGGAGCCTGCTTCTCCCTCTCTCTCTCTGACCCTCCCCCCCAACTCCTGCACTCATGCTCTCGCTTTCTCTCTCTCTCTCTCTCTCTCTCCCTCCCTCCCTCCCTCCCTTTTTAAAAAATATTTTATTTATTTATTCATGAGGGACAGAGAGAGCGGCAGAGACACAGGCAGAGGGAGAAGCAGGCTCCCCGTGAGAAGCCTGATGAGGGACTCAATCCCAGGATCCCAGGATCACAATCTGAGCCAAAAGCAGATGCTCAACCACTGAACCACCCAGGTGCCCCCCTCTCTCTCCTTCTTATCTCAAATACATAAATAAAGTCTTAAAAAAAAAAAAAGAAAGAAAATAAACAGATAACCTAAATCCAATTCAGGTATTAAAATTGTTCATTACACTAATGACAAACTAACCAGGAATCACTTGAAAACAATTGTACCCATGAGGAACTTTTTTGAGGGGGAAGGGAGCATAGCCTCTACCTTGATTGTTGTGGTGATTACACAATGAATGTTTGTCAAAACTCCTAGAACAATTCAGCTAAGAAGAATAAATTTTACTGGGTATAAATCATATCTCAGTAATACTGATTTTTAAAAAGTACTGCACCCAAAAACTCTGTCTTCCCTTATTGATTTTATGATTAAAATTTCAGTAAACTTTTGGGAAGAAAAATTCTTCCTGAGATCAGGCAAAAGACTTTGCCCTTGAAACTCTCTTCCCAAGAAAGGAGAAAAGGAATCAATTGGTATGTTTTAATTCTCCATATCCCACATCCAAATTAAACTTGGGGCTCTTCGCCAATTAGTAAAAATGGATCCAAATTTATTATTTTTTTTTTTGGATCCAAATTTAGACAGTCCTTAAACAGCAAGATGCCTTTGCGCTGTGCTAATGCAGTAGCCACTAGTGACGTATGGCTACTTAGATTAATTAAATAAAATAAAAAATAAAATTCCTTAGGGGTGCTAATCACATTTCAAATGCTCAATAGCTATCTAGGGCCAGTGGCCACCATACTGGATCGCACAGAAGTAGAATATTTCCATCATCCCAGAAAGTGATATTAGATAATACGGCTTTAGAGGCTAAATAGGTCTTCAGATCACTGGAGTCTAGTGATTTAAGACATACATAACAAGGGATGCCTGGATGGCTCAGCCGTTGGCCATCTGCCTTCGGCTCAGGGTGTGATCCTGGAGTTCTGGGATCGAGTCCCACATTGGGCTCCCTGCATGGAGCCTGCTTCTTCCTCTGCCTGTGTCTCTGCCTCTCTGTGTCTCTAATGAATAAATAAATAAAATATTTAGAAGAAAAAGACCTACATAACTATATGGCATATGTCTCTGAGAATTCAACTGGATGGCCTTGCTAACAAATTAAAATCATCTTTAAAAAAAAAAATAAAATAAAATAAAATCATCTTTAAAGGATGCATATTGTAGCTATTCTACTGATGCTCCAATAAAGCCAATGACCTCAGAGACAGGCAAATCAATAGAGGCAACCCATGGTGGAGTCATGAAGGAAAGTGTGTTGCTCTGGGTGCCTCCAAAACAGCCTCCAGAAACTTAAAGAAATCCCTAGTAGGAAGTTTGCCAGCAAAACAAAATAAGCAGCCTATTTGTTTTTAATCTCCTGTTTCATGCTTTGCCTAGAACTGTTGGCATTTAGGCCACCATTGATGGGTAGATTACATGGGATTGTCCCTCCCCTCATTAAGGCAAAAAGTATGCTTTTAAACTAATGATTTTTATGGAAATTAAGAGACTGCCTTATTGATAAAAGCCGCTGCACAATCCCCCATTTCTGGATCTTACTCAAAAAATTGTTTAGAGACATGGCACAGCAGAAAACACTACTCTTGGGGATCCCTGGGTGGCGCAGCGGTTTAGCGCCTGCCTTTGGCCCAGGGCGCGATCCTGGAGACCTGGGATCGAATCCCACGTCGGGCTCCCGGTGCATGGAGCCTGCTTCTCCCTCTGCCTGTGTCTCTGCCTCTCTCTCTCTGTGTGACTATCATAAATAAATAAAAATTAAAAAAAAAAAAAAAAAAGAAAACACTACTCTTTCCCCAATATCCATAATCCCTGATTCCTTAATAGAATTTTCCATTTTACGAGGGCACATGGACTTCCAGAATCAGTACTAGTTTCCCATTCTCCTCTCCAGTTATGTACAGTCACACATAAATTCTGTTCACTAAAGGAGTAGTGGAAAGGGAGGTGAGAAGGGGGATGGGGTGACTGGGTGACGGGTACTGAGGGGGGCACTTGGCGGGATGAGCACTGGGTGTTCATCCCATGAACACTGGGTGGCAAATCGAACTCCAATAAAAAATACACAGAAAAAATTCTGTTCAATAACCCTTATGCAAAACAGCTGTGTGCAACTTCTAGAAAATGACCTTAGAAAAAGGGAGATGGGTTCTTCTTTCCTCTTCCCCCTTTCTGCTGATTGGAATATAGACATGAAAGCTGGAACTCAAGCAGTCAGTCATACTGGACCTGAGCAGGAAGAGCCATGTTGAAGCTGGCGGAACAAGACAGAAGGAATCTGAATCCCTGACACTGGGAGAGACCATAGCAGCCCTGGGGTTCTACGTGAGAAAGAAACGTCTATCTTGGTTAAGCCACTATTGCTCTCCCAGTTCAACCTAATCTTAAGCAACATATACAGCATCTCTGGTTCACAGCCAAAACATAACAAAAGTAGACTCACAGAAATATGAAGTGGAGCTCTCAGTGTGCGCACCGCCCTCAAGCAGCAGATACAGTAAAATGACAGAATGGTTTCCTCCAGGCCTGGCACAGCACTCCACTAACAGCTCGCTCACAAGCTGTTTATCTTCTTGGTAATCACACCTTACGTGGTGCCTTGTCCAACATCACACATCTCCATGTGCTTGTTAGTAAGGAGCAAGTGAGGTTCTGTGCACCCCAGAAATGGGACGAGGAAGGATGCCAGACGCCGCTGTGTGTGGCCCTGGGCGCGTGGTGAGTGTAGGGCCATCCCTGATGATTTCAGGAAGGACCTGGTATAGACTTATTTGTGGAAATCGATCAATATCACACCTCAGTGGCAGTTACACATTGCAGTTTCCCGTGTTGCATCTACATGTGCCATATACAAGATTTAGTATCTTCAAAATAATTTGCAGTACCACAAAATTGCTCTTTGAAGACACAACAGTGCAGTATTGGGCATGTCTACAGTTAAATGGTGTCAGATATTTCTAACACATCTTTTCTTAGTTGATGAATGTCACGTTTGACAGTGACAGAAACAGAACAGCAGCTATAATAACAACAGCAACAAAAAAGTGCTTACAGTTTAGCCAAAGAAAATATGTAAGAATTCACCCCATGGTGCCCTGCTTTGCTGACTTAATGGCTAACTCAGTCTAAAATTACCACCATTGTTCAGCTTTACAAGTCCTGCCCAGGGACGGAAATTGGATACTGACTTCCCACATACTGACCCAACTGGTGTGTGGCAGACGCTGTGCTTTGGCTGACCCCACACCATACTCATCCTGACCCCACTTTCCCCTTCCCAGATTTCCTTGCAATTAAGGATGGCAGTGCGACCCCAAAGCAGAGGTCTGCTAAAGAAACAGATACGGCTGTCTCTGTGACTCACTTCTTCCATCTTGACTGTTGACGTGATAGTGAGTTGTAGCAGCCACTTTGGGGACATGAGGTGACAAGTACATGCAAGGAAGGGTAACGTTGTGAGATGGTGGAGGACAAAGATACAGCCTGGGGTCCAATAGCATCAACGAGTGGTCAAACCAACACCACCAGCTGTCTTCCTCAGATTTCTTGCTATATGAGAAAAATTAATGTCTATTTGTTTTTAGTCACTGTTTTTTTTAATTGAAGTTCAATTTGCCAACATATAACATGACACCCAGTGCTCATCCCGCCAAGTGCCCCTCTCAGTGCCCGTCACCCAGTCACCCCATCCCCCCGTCCACCTCCCCTTCCACTACCCCTTGTTGGTTTCCCAGAGTTAGGAGTCTCTCATGTTTTGTCACCTTCTCTAATTTTTCCCATTTTCCCTCCTTTCCCCTATAATCCGTTTCACTATTTTTTATATTCCCCAAATGAATGAGACCATATAATGTTTGTCCTCCTCCAATTGACTTACTTCACTCAGCATCATACCCTCCAGTTCCATCCACGTTGAAGCACATGGTGGGTATTTGTCCTTCCTGAGGGCTAATATCTCATTGTATACATAGACCACATCTTCTCTATCCATTCATCTATTGATGGACACTGAGGCTCCTTCCACAGTTTGGCTATTGTGGACATTGCTGCTATGAACATTGGGGTGAAAGTGTCCCGGTGTTTCGCTGCATCTATAGCTTTGTGGTAAATACCCAGTAGTGCAATTATTGGCCACTGTTATTTGGGGTTCCGTGCCTACTCTTGCAGGCATTTCTACTGGATACAGGAGCCCCTTTCAGTCCTAGGGCTGCTTTCTTACTCTATCCTTTAGCTTATTTCCTGCAAGTCTCTGAGCAGAGATTCACAACCCAGGTTGCACTTTGAATTCACCTGGGGAACTTTTACAAAAGTACCTTTGCCCAGGCCCCATGCCAGGTGAATTGAATCCACATCTCTGAGGGTGGGAACAAGGGATGAGTAATGGTTTTTCCCCCTCAGGACTCTTTTATACTCTTAAAAATTATTGAGAATCCCAAAAGGCTTTCCTTGTGTGTATTGTGTTATTGATATTTATAGTATTCAAAATGAAAACTGAAAAAAGTAATAGTTATTAATTCTTTTAAAAGGAAATAAAAAGCCACTTTTATATGTTTAAAATTTTCCATAATAAAAAACGTAAATAAAAATAACTTAGGGAACAAGGGGGGTTCCCCCCCTTCCATAATAAAAAACGTAAATAAAAATAACTTAGGGAACAAGGGGGGTTCCCCCCCTTTTTTTTATAATTTTTTTTTACTTTTATTTATGATAGTCACAGAGAGAGAGAGAGAGAGAGGCAGAGACACAGGCAGAGGGAGAAGCAGGCTCCATGCCCTGGGAGCCCGACGTGGGATTCGATCTGGGGTCTCCAGGATCGCGCCCTGGGCCAAAGGCAGGCGCCAAACCGCTGCGCCACCCAGGGATCCCTCCCCCCCCCCCCCTTTTTTAAATGTAGGCTCCATGCCCAGTGTGGAGCCTAACACAGAGCTTGAATTCATGACCCTGAGATCAAGACCTGAGCTCAACTGGGTGATATACTATATGTTGGCAAATTGAATTTAAATAAAAAAAATTTTTAAAAGAAAAGACCTGAGCCAAGAGTTAATGCCTAACCGACTGAGCTGCCCAGATGTCCCAAGAAATATGGTGGTGGTTTTGTTTTGTTTTTTTTTTTTAGATTTTATTTATTTATTTATTTATTTGAGAAACAGAGTAAGAGAGAGCACAAATAAGGTGAGGGCAGAAGGAGAAGCAGACCCCTGCTGAACAGGGAGCCCGATGTGGGACTCAATCCTGGAAGTCCAGGATCATGACCTGAGCTGAAAGCAGACATTTAACATAGTGAGCCACCCAGGCACCCAAGAAATATGTTTTTAAAGACTTCGTAGAGGGATCCCTGAGTGGCGCAGCGGTTTAGCGCCTGCCTTTGGCCCAGGGTGGGATCCTGGAGACCCGGGATCGAATCCCATGTCGGGCTCCCGGTGCATGGAGCCTGCTTCTCCCTCTGCCTGTGTCTCTGACTCTCCCTCTTTCTCTGTGTGACTATCATTTAAAAAAAAAAAAAAGACTTCATAGAGTTTGATCTACTCCATTTGGATTATGATTTAAACAAACACACACATACACACAACTTAGGACATCTGAACACTGAGTGGATATTTGATAATAAGAATGATTATTAATTTTTAGATGTGTCATTAGAATTGTGATCATATTTGTAAGAGTCTTTATCTCAGTGCTACCTACTGAAAAGTTCACAGAGGGAATCATGGGATATCTGGGACGACTTCAAAATAATCCAATGAGGAGAAAGGAGTCAGTGAGGTAGAGACAAAACAAGACTGGCCATGAATTGAAAGTTTTTATCAACTCACAGCTGATGGATAGCAGAAGATTCATTTTACCATTCTCTATATGTTAGTATGTTTGAAATTTTCCATTAAAAATGTTCTAAAAATAGACAATAGGCATCATATAGAAACCAGGTAATGCAAATGAGAAAAAGCAAGGTCCTTTGACATTAAACAAAATATCCTGATTAAGATAAAATTCAGTAAACAGGAAGAGGGTTTTTTTATTAATAAAGCATAAAATATTCAATAAAGATACAGTCAGGACCTACTTATCCATTTGGCAGAGCAAAGTAGACACACAAAAGTCCACAGTACTTTTGGGGATTCATGAAAATGTTTACAGTTACATTTCTTTTAAAATAGAAAATGAACTTTTAGATTGAAGAAAATATCTAAATATATAATATGAATATATTTATCATGTCCAACACAGTCATAAATACAGTTCTGAATTTTGTTTTTGAAGAAAGGGTACAGAAAGGCAAATGTGGTAGGGCCTATAGAAGTCTTAATGTGGCCCTGGCTATCATGGTTATAGATGTTTATGTGCTGAAGAGCAAAGCAACAAGATACAAACAACAGAGATGCTGGACTCTAGGATTAGACAGCTCATGACATTGTGGTTACAACTGCTGAACATGACTTTGGGTTGGCCCTTTGAGGTGAGGGTGAGTCAGGAAGTACCAGTGTGGTCATGAACAGGGTGGTTGGATCATGCTGGTCAAATGTACAGAAGGGGGTCTGTGTAGAGGGAAAGGTAGCAAGCACCTCTTGGGGTGTCTTCTCAGTAACCCTGCCTTATGTGGGAAGAGTGCCCCCAACACCTCCCTTTCACCATCCTAGTGCCTCATATAAGTTATCTGTTGTCACTATGGGCCATCAGCCAGAAAATGTTGGTTCTCGGGGGGACAGCTGACCAGAAAGCCAGCCCAATCAGACTGGGACTCCAGGAACCTGAACCATGGAGCCCAGAGACACAGAGGTGGAGAGTGGATTGCTCGGGCTGTGTTTGTGTCCACACTCAGGGACAAAGTCTATGAACCTCTGAGGTCTCAGAACCACCCTTGCTCTCCCCTACAAAGAGGAAACACTTCTTTCAAATACTGAGTACCCCAATATTTTTATAATAAATTTCCTTTGGGGCTTAAGCTGTTATGAATCAGATTTTACGTTTGTAACAAAAAGAAACTGGCTCAGTTGGTAGAACATGTGACTCTTGACCTCAAGGTCATGAGTTCAAGCCCCATGTTGGGTGTGACGCCAACTTGAAATTTAAAAAAAGGAAAGAAACTTTGGAAGTATGGGATCTTAACAGCAGTAAGATCAGAAGTTTGAAGGGTGCAAGCAGTGTGCCCCAGACACCAGTGTGTCTGCAGTAAGAAAGCCAGAAGATTTAACCAAGGCAATATGGCCAGTTGCCCCCCCTTGTCTTTCCAGTGCAGAGGTTGTCACCATGACCCACATAGTTGGTCAGAGACTCTATGGAGTCCTAGCCCTGTAGAGATGCAGTGGCAAGACCTGGAACATGACCTTTCCACCAGTTGCCATAGTAGCCAATGTGGCTTTTATCTGTTATATTTTAGAAAACTCCATACCTATTTCATGGGATTCAAAAGGCCTTCTACTTGGAAGTAAGATGTTACTAATAGAGGGGTGTATGGGTGGCCCAGTCCATTGGGCATTTGCCTTCAGCTCTGGTTGTGATCCCAGAGCTTCACAGGGCTCCCTGCTCAGTGGGAAGTCTGCTTTTCCCTCTCCCTCTGCGCCCTCCAACACTCATGCTCGCTCACTCTCTCTCAAATAAATACATAAAATCTTTTTTTTTAAATGTTACTAATAGAAAAGAAGCCAGAGCAAAATAGACACGTGGATTTTCATGCACCTGCTACCTGAGGGAAGGCACAGTGATGGGCTGACTCTCACTGAGCCATATTCTGCCATCGTGGATACTGGAGGGCAACCCTAAGGGGGGGTGCCCCTAGATGTCGCTGGTCTTCATTCAAAGACCAGTGGGACAGGTCTTCCCTACTGAGATAGCAGTCAGCTGGCACTGCCAGTTCCCATGAAACTACCCTGAGGATGAGAAAAAAGTAAAATGAAAGAAAGCCAATTGCAAGCACCCAGGGGTGATTTCTGCTCACCTGAACAGGTTTGAGCTAGGAAATGTTACCGCGGCCTATGACCTGCACCGCTGGCCAGGGAAAAAACTAGGATATGGCCCTAACAGTCCCTGCTGACACCAAACTTGCAGGAATAGGGGCTTCATAACCACAAAACTGGGTCACCACCTTCTTTCTGAGGCAGCTACAGCCTTCCTTACCTTGGCCCACTCCGTTCCCTATCCGTCTCTATCTACACCACTCTGATCCATTCAGAAACTACACATCCCAGCATGCAACACAGCCAAGGAGGGGAAGGCCTTCTGGGATAGGTAGTGCTCCCAGGTACAGTGATCTAAGTGGTCCAAATCTTACAAGTTGTTTTTTGACCATAAGTTACCACGTCAAAAATGTCGGCACAGGGCTAAGATGCAGCTCCAAGAGTGTGAAGGGCTAGAGCACCCATCCCCAGGCATTCTCGCTAAATCTCACTACCCTCCTGTGGTTGGTTGGCTGGGGGACTGTGTCTGAGCCCTTCACAGCCTTATCCAGCCTGGGTGGGGCCTTAATACACAAACCTGTCATATCACTTATCTCTCCAAACATCAGTAGTGGCTCCCTCCTCACTGCGTTCAAGTTAAACTTGTTTGAGAGGCAGTTAGGAGTTTCAGAACCAGCCCTTCCTGCAAGAGTTGTGTTCTGACCCACTCAGACCCAAAGTAGCTCTCCAAAGCCTCTCTTTTTATGCCCTCCCCACCCTAACCAGAAGCCTCCAATGCCCACAATCCACTGGAGCCACTGCCAGCACCCACATGTTTAGATACCAGGGCAACTACCGCTACCCACACCCAGCCCCATCCCAAAATTCCCACCTCTGGAGCCCTGCCCTTCAAATCCTCCCATCTTTCCTTAGAGCCAGGCCCCTGCTTGCCCCGGAGGAGGCAGAAATCCTGCTGCAAGGAGAGAGCTGTGGTTCTGGCATCCTCAGCGGCAACTTGGCACAGAATCGCTTGTAAAATTGTTGTCTGGGACTGGTTGGCATTCTAGCTAAATAGGCTTTTGTGGATTGGCCTGGGACCCAACTGCCGTGTATAAATGTTATTTGAGTGAATGTATGGCATTGTTTCCATGGAGAAAAGCCCTCTGAGCTCAGAGCATCTGACCACAAGTGACCTTTGGGGACACTCCCCTTTGTGCTTTGGGGGCAACCTCTGTGGGTTTGGCTCCAGTTTGAGAGCCCCAGAAGCCTCAGCGCTGGGCCAGCTAGGCTGGGAGTGAGTGTGGCCGAGGATCTATGTAGGTCTGCCCTTCCGTCCAGCGGAGGCCCAGAAGGAAGGGGAGAGGTCTGCCCGGAGCATCAGGACTTGGAGATTGAGACCGAGGACGTAAGGGATCCAGAGACCCATCCACCGCCTCACCCCGGAAAGACGGGATCGGGGGCTTCCCCTCCAAGCGGACTCCTCTTGGGTTTGGGGAGTGGGGTGGGGAGGGTTCAGTGGGTGACGGAGGAAGGGACAGCGAGTTACGAACGTCTTACTCCGTCTTGCTCCGCTTGCGCTTTAGGAGGCCGAAGTCTTGGCACCGGCACCAGGGGGCAGCAGAGGCGGGGAGATGCGCTGGCGGGGGAGAGGGAGGGGTTGTTTTTTGTTTTTATCTGCAGACGGTTTTCCTGCCCACCGTGGATTTCAGGCTGCACTTCCAGACCATAAAAGAGCTTCTTTGGGGGAAACCTGGGTGGCTCAGTGGTTGAGCGTCTGCCTTCGGTTCAGGGCGTGATCCCGGGATGCGGAATCGAGTCCCACCTCGGGCTCCCTGCAGGAAGCCTGCTTCTCCCTCTGCCTGTCTCTGCTGCTCTCTCTTAGAATAAATAAAATCTTAAAAAAAAAAAAAAAAAAAAAAAAAAAAAAAAAAAAAAGTTTCCTCCTGTCGACACTGAGCCAGATCCACCCCTCCAAGGGTTCAGAGATTGGGGTTCTGTCCTTGGGGGCGGGGACGATCAAGGCTGTGACGCCTGGGATCCGCCGGGAGGGGCGGGGCGCGGCCTCCAGGGACTCGGGTCCCACCGGCCCTGCCCCGGCCCCGGCCCCGCAGGTGCGCAACGCTCACCCCGGCACACGCGCAGCCCGGCTTCCAGCGAAGAAGGGGCCTCCGGATTGGGAGGAGGCCCTGAAATAAGTTTTATTCTACTGCCAGGACGGGCGGGAGCCAGGAAGTGCTGCTGTGGGGATGGGAAGCCCCAGGAGAGGTGGGAGGCCAGCTAGGGGTGCCCTGAACAGAAGGGCCCTGCCCAGCCCCGGAGGGCACAGAGCTACTGAGTAAGCCCTGAAAGGGGCCGCTGGGAAAGGAGTAAGTGGGGGCCGTGCCGCTCTCGGTGGGACGAGCACTGGGCGCCTTGACGCAGAGTAGCCGATAATGCAGGTGCAGGTGGCCTTGGACCATACAGCAGCCAGGACCATGGCATACTTGAAGGGGAAGGAGGAGGTGACCAGAAGCACAGGGGCAGGAAACGTTGTCCTGGACATGAGCCTCAGTCCTCTCATTTGCAGAGCTTAGACCAGACCAGGGAAGGCCCCCCTTTCAACCCTGAGGTCCCTAAAGATGGCCAGTGGGGGTGCTGGGATGTCGTGTTTGACCCGGACACAAGGAAGACAGGCACACCCTCACCCAGAAACAGCCCAGCACCTGCGTCACACGGAAGCCTGGGCTCCTGCCTGATGGGCTCGTGAGTCTGGACTTGTCAGCCAGGTTTTATGAATTTTTTCTGGGCCCCAGCACCACAAAATGACAGGCCCTCTGGGCAAACGGTTTAAGCCTTCCATTTCTGGTAAAGGCTCAGCTGGCAAAGAGGGGGTACTGGGCAGGGTTGGGGTTGGGGTTGAAATAACAACACAAGCACCACACACACATGCGCCCTAGAGGAGACGATCACATTATTTAGCCATCAGTCAGAAAGGAAACTGGTCGGAGGGCTGGACAAGGTCCCGGGAGTCCCTTCCATCCAGATGCCACACATTAACCCTTCCATTATGGGATCAGGGAAGGTGAGAGGGTGCTCAGGGGTGGGACCAGAGTGGCCAGGGTGGTAGTGGATTGCTCAGGGGCTCAGAGACATGGTGACTGGCTAGCTGATAAGGACGAGTTTTGGTATTTTGACAGTGCTGAAAACAGCCCTGCTCTCACCCCTCACCCTTCCACTCCCCCCGCCCGGGGGCGGGGGGGGGGAAGGGGTGGGAAGCGGTGGAGGCCTGCTCACCAGGTAACAGTCAGTTCCTGCAAGTCCCAGACCAAGTGAGATACAGCCTGTGTGTGGGTCGGGAAGCCAAACACCCTGGTGGAGCCGAGAAAGCCCCTGGGCAGAGAGAGTCAGACCCTGAGGCAAAGGAGACCATATATTCCAACATTCACAGTGGGTGCTACAGGCAGGCTGGGGGGGGGAGGGGTTGGCCTGGAAGCCCTGAGCAAGGAGTAGGGTGAGCCCTGTCTCCAAAGTCTGCTGGTTCCTGTTGGCATTTCTCTCTTTATCTTTTTTGTTTTGTTTTCCGCTCTTTAAATAATTAATTAATTACTTTTAAATACAAAATACACAGTGTCCTTTCTCTTCTCTTCTGCTTGTTTAGGGGCGATTGGGAGGTGAGTTTTAAATAAGGGTCCCGGCTGCCTAACAGGTCACAGGCTCCCGGTGGGACAGCCAAGAGCCCCAGGTGCCACCCCTCCCCTGGGGTGCCCAGCACGCTTCACCCTCCCCTAGTGTGCCCCAGACTGGGGGCTCTCGGTGCCCTGGCCCAAAGCCCTCTAGATGGTGAGAAGCCCTCTTGGGAGGTGGCACAGAGCTGATGCTGTGAGATTCCGGGTGGGCCTGCTTTCGGCGGACAGAGTCAGGCAGAGAAGGTCCTAGCCCATGAAGCACACAGGCCCCAACAGCACCCCTCCCCGCCTTGGGGGGGCCCCCAGGTCTGAGAAGGAGGCGTCCAGCACCGGTAGCTGCTCCAGCACAGGAGTCCGCACCTCCAGCACCGTCCGGCCTTGCTGTGTCTTGAGAGGAAGATGGAAGAGAGGGAGCAGTGAGCTTGATGGAGGCACACACAGAGCCCACAGATCCCCCAGCCTCAGGCCCAGGTTCCCCTCTCCTCTGAGGCCCTGAGGTGCTATCCCCCCTACTCCTCTGCCCATCCTTGTCATGTGGTCAGACTTGCTAGATTTTCTTCCTCAAATTTCTTCCAGAGAGTCAGGATTAGGAAAGCTAGGAAGATTGGATTTGTGTGCACATGTGTGTGCATGCACACATGTGTGCTCATGAGCCAGTCTATACAGCTTTGGGTTCATCTTGGAGATCATCTACCTGTGGTAGTTGTGCGAGTCTGTGCGAACCCACGTGTCTGTGGTGTCACTGTGTGATGATATCTGACATGATTCCACATGTGTATGTCCATGTGTGACCCTGTCCAGGCAACTCTGGGGATGTCTGTATAGGTTGGGAGTGTCTGTGCGCTCCTGTGCCTTCAGGGGGCAGGAGGTGGTTTGTACACCTGCGTGCTTGTCGGGCAACCAGTGTAAATGTGTGCACAAGCCTGTATGACTCACTCTGCATGCTGCTGGTGGGTGCACCAAAGGTGAATCCCACCTTCCATCTTTCCCACCCTCCTCGCCCCTGTCTGAGCTCCCTCGAATACATCTGACACCAAGAAGCTGGACTCCTCCTGGTCTTCCAGGTGCCTCTGCCCAACGGGTCTTCTGCAGCCTGACTCTGGGATGCGCCCCATCCAGCTCTTCCTGCCTCCCACCTGACAGCCGTCTCTGAATTCCTTGACATAGGGGCTGGTCTCCAAGCTCAGCTCATCCTCATTGGCCCCCCGGAGCTTCAGGGGACCCTCTCGGGCCACCCCCAAGCATGGGTAGGAGACATCCTGGTGGGCTGAGACGCTGAGCAGCCGCAGGAAGGTAAGCTGGACCACACCAATCGGGGAGCCCTCTGAGTCCACGTAAGAGAACTGGGGGGAGAGAGGACAGCGATGAGGGGCAGACAGAGCAGGGCTTGCAAAGCATCTACAGACACAAGGTCCCCAGCCCAGGGTTCTGGGTGGGGACTCACTGGGCAGAAAGGGCTGGGGGAGAAATGGGCCAGAGTGGGAGACAGGGAGGACTTACTGAGGGCAAACAAAAGGCAAACTCTGTCTTGGGTTGTCAAGGGAAGAGTGGCAGAGGGCTGTTAAGAGGATAAAAGCCAGGGAAAGAAGGGGCAAAGGCTCTGTAGGGGTCAGGGCACCTGTCACATAAACCCAGAAGCCACTGGGCTGCACAGAGGAGCAGGGGAGGAAAGTCAGGGGTCAGCTCTCACTTGCGTGACATCATCCCTGGGAGTCACACACGTTTCCCCTCCTGCTGTAAAGTTGCAGAAAACCCGGAAGGCATCCCGAGCACAGCCCTGGTTGGGGTCAACCCAGTACTCTCCTGTCAGGGAAGGGAGAAGGAAGGGTCAGGGCCCCCATAGGCGGGACTCAAGACACTCCTTGCCCCCTTTCCCACTCCCCGCCCTGCTGTTCCAAACCCCACTTCTCCCCACCACGCCCTTGGTCTCCCGGCCCCACTCTCCCCGAGTCCCTACAGTACCTCCCCCACCCATACTTCATTCCATCATCACCCTACACTCTGCCCATCTGAGGGACCCCTTCCCGCAGCAGTACCCCCCAGGCTCCCACAGGGGAGGCAGGAGCACTGACACCCTCACATCAGTACAATAGGTGGTTGTAGATGCACACATGTGCCCGTTAGTATAAATGCAAGCACAAGTGTACACATGCACGTGTGTGCATGTGTGCCACTTCCTGTAGGCAGCGGGCTGATCATGAGCTGGTGCACACTGGGAGGACCAGATCAGCCGTTAAATATTGAAATACTTCTGACCTAGTTGGTAAAGAACTGCTGTCCCAAGCCCCGAGCTCCGAGCCCCCACCCCACACCTTCCCCCAAGAGCCCCTACATCCATTCGGCTTTTCATTCCGTTGTCTCCTGAGCCTGGCACTGACCATCAGGCAGCTCTGGGTGGCAGAGCTTCAGGTCCTGGCAGGTGCGGGCAGGGCTGTCCTGGGTCCCTGTCGGCCGCCTCATCTGCTCAATCTCCTCCCGCAGGGAGTCGAGGGAACCAAAAATCTCCTCCAGCCCCCCAGCACTGCCCGGAGCCCCCCCAGCCGGTATGGCCTCGTCCTCCTGCATCAGGCGGCTTCCATCCACCGAGCGCCGAGTCTTCTTGGGCATCTGGATGGGCAGGGGCTGGATCACTTCGCCTGGGGGGCCCTGGGTGGAGGGATGGGTGGAGAGTGTGAGAGACAAGAATGATATGAGGGGGAAACGACAGAGAGGCACAGTCAGAGAAGCAGGCCCTGACTTGTAACTCACCGGGTGTCCTGGAGGACCCTGGACGCCCTTCTCGCCCTTGGGTCCAGCTGGGCCCTGCCAGAGGAGTAAATGAGGTCATGGCAGAGTCAAGGGGTCAAGCAAGCAATCAAGGTCACAGAAGGGTCAAATCAATCTCTGGGCTGGGAATGAGGAGTTTCCCTGGGAGAGAGCACGTTTGCCCTGGAAAGTGTCAAGTCTGGCTGGGGGAAGGGAGCAGAGCTCAGAGTTGGCTGGGGTATCACTCACTGTGGCTCCTTTGGCTCCTTTGGGGCCAGCAGGTCCCTATGAAATGAGGAATAAGAAAGAGGTAGTCACCACAGGGGACGGTTGGGATATGGAGGAATGGAGAGGCAAAGTCATGAGTCCACAAGACCCTGGCTTTCCTACAGGATGGGCAGGCATGAGGGGACTCGGAGACATATGGGAGGCCCTGGAAGGGTGGGGGAGGAAACACTGCAGGTGTAAGGACATATGGAGGACACTGGGGCCTATTCTTGTTTGCTGGCTGTTGCCATGGAAGCCATTGGGGGATTATAGAGGGGGGAGCATTGGGGTTTAGGGGATTTAATGAGGAACAGATGGGGTACTCACAGGGAGGCCAGGAGGCCCTCCAGGACCGATAGGGCCAGATGCTCCTGGGATACCCTAGGAAGAAGAGAGGCATGGTTCAAGGGGGTCTTCCTCCACACCCTCCGTCCCCCTACGCTGAGTCTCCATTGCCACCCCACCCACCCCCAACATGAATCCCCACACTCATCCTCCCAGACCTTCCAGGACCATGTCCTCACCGTCTCTCCCTTCTGTCCAGCAGAGCCCTGAGGGCCAGGAAGTCCCCGATCACCCTTCTCTCCCTGCTCCCCAGGGGGACCAATCAGTCCGATGAGACCTGGGTGACCCTGGAGGAGGGACAGGTGGTCAGGGGGTGGCAGAGAGGAGACACAGGGATGCAGAAGAAGGAACCTACAAGGGTCAGAGCCCAGAAGACAAGAGAGACTCGGGCCCAGGGTCTGAGTAAGGACCCTCCAAAGACTCAGTGCTGGAGGTCTGAAGCACAGTGCTGGGCACTCAGGGTGTGGATGAGGGGAGATGCCCAGCCATAAGTCTGTCACTCACCTTCTCGCCCTTGGCTCCAACATCACCCCGGAGGCCAGGAAGCCCTGGGGGTCCCTGTGGGGAGACAGGAAGTCACTCTCTCCATGGGAAGGTGGGACCAAGTTCTCCTCACTGCCATTTCCCACTTGGTCCAAGGCCTCCGCTGCATGCCCACTGCCAAGCGACGGCACCACCGTCCTCACCCCCACCCTCCCCACCCAATCCACAATCACTCACCACAGGACCTGGAGGTCCAGCCTGGCCTGTGGCCCCAGGACGGCCTTGCTGACCCTGCAGAGCCAAAGGGACCACAGAGGTCAGGAGAACTGTCCTCACATGGGCACCCTCCAAAGGCCCCTGACCCCTCCTACCCCAGCTAAGCCTCTCCACTCCATGACTTACCACTGAGCCTGGGAGTCCCCTGAGACCATCAGGACCAGTTTTCCCCGCTGGGCCTGCTGGACCCACAGGGCCTGTCTTCCCTGGGGCACCCACAGCACCAGGATCCCCCTGAAACACATGCATGGAATGAGTCTTAAAAAGCAGAGGAAAGGGATATGATTGGGGGTAAGGAGTTCAAGGCAGATGGGATGAGGCAGAAAGGAGAGGCTAGTCCCCAGGAGCCCCTGGAGCAGGAATAAGTATAGGGAACCCCCATCAGGGCAAGAGGCTCAACATGGAGGAGCTCGACATGCCATAGATGTCTGGAGAGAGGAATCTGAGAAACCAGAAGTGCCAGGGGATAGAGGGAACACTCCAGCATTCAGGATGGCCTCTCCCTCACCTTGGCTCCCTTCTCTCCTTGCCGCCCCTCGGGACCAGGCATGCCAGCAGGACCCTGCAGATGAAGACAAGAAGGAAAAGTTGATAGGTAGGGAGTTGCCAGGCTCAACCGCTTTTCCCTCCTGTCCTTCTGGCCTCCAGTGACTGTGCGCATGTGAGCATGCACGCACACATAGACTTCCTTGTGCGCACACACACACTTGTGCATGCAGAGTCACAGAAGCTGATTCACAGACGAGCTGGTATAGCTGTACCACTTGTTAAAATACTGAGGAGTTCTGTGTATTCTACGAAGAGCCACTTGCCCCCACACCATCTAGTGCCCTTCTACCGAAGCAACTGGAGAGTTAATCCTGGGCCTAGCCGGGGGCGGGGGCGGGGTGGGGAAGCCTGCTGGGAAAGCTAGCCCCTTCCTCCAGTGTCCACTCTGATCAGTTGGTGATTCCTACCACCCCTGGCAAGAAGATACACAGCAAAACCCAGGAATGGATGAACTCACTTATATAGGGCACACTCACAAATACAAATGTTCACACATATATGCACCCCATCCCAGGCACCTCCCTGCCCATCCCATTTGCCACTGCCCTCTATCCACCCTGCCCAGGGACTGCACTTCAAGGTCCTGGATGTCCACCTCACTTACCCGCTTTCCAAGTGGTCCAGGGGGTCCATTCTCCCCAGTGGGACCAGGAGATCCCTATGGAGGGAGGAATAAGGATGCGTGAGCATTTAGCTTCCGGTCCATGGAACTTTCAGGAGCAGGGCATCAAAAGGGGGTAATGGGCCTGAAGGCTTGGGCTCAGTGGTGAAGGGAGGGGGCACTAGTCACTCACAGGCTGTCCGGGCTCGCCATCTTCTCCTCGGTCACCCTTCGCACCATCCTGGCCCTGCAAGGACGAAGCAAGGTCAAGGGTTGCCACAACCTGGCTGGCATCACCCCCAAAAGTGCCAATCTTTCCAACTCTCTGCCTGCCCTGCCATACCCCCCAGCTTCCCACACTCAAGCCCATCAGCCACACAAAGTCCTGTCCAGGTACCTACTCTCTATCCCCCATTTCCTCCCTAGGGAAGACTCACCCGAGGGCCACCTTCTCCAGGAGGGCCAGGATCACCAGGAAAACCAACAGGACCCTAATGCAGAGAACAAGGTCAAGGTCATAAGCCCCTAAGCCTACCCAGAACTAACACAGACCCCCACGTCACACCTCTCCTTCTCTGCCCATAGTGCCCTCCTGCATGCCCTGCGAAGATGGTCTCCTGCACTTGCTTTTCCTCACTTCCTGCACTTCATGCTTTCCGATGCTTTCAGGCAATCATAAGGCATCTCTCACTTTCTCTCTCTGGATTTCAGATCCCCTATGTCCCTTCCAGAAGACCTCATTCCCAGAGCCTCCCACCCAAGTATGCCCCACTCTTGGGCTCCCCCTACTCCAAGATCCTCTCACTCAAACACACCCACATTCCCAGGTCTCTCATTCACAAGCCCCCCCTTCCAGCCCTACCCCCCCAAACTCACAGGGTTCCCTTTGGGGCCATCATCACCGGTGGGGCCTTTGGGCCCTGGTGGTCCTGCCTCTCCTGGTTGCCCAGACTCTCCTTTCTCCCCACGCTCCCCACGTGGACCCTGAAGGATGAGTAGAGGGTACAGATGGTCCCAAAGGGCTCTTGAAGGTCAAGGATGCAGCCCCTGCTTCCAAGACACCTTCAGCCTCCCCTCTACCCCCTCAGTGACAGCGGGATGCATACATCAAGTCAAGCCCATAGGGAGTCCTCTGGTCCCTCTTCCCTTCAAAGAAAGAGCGTGGGGCTCACTCAGACCCAGAGGTCCAGCCTCATAGAGTGTCGGGGGCACAGGCTCCTAGGCTGTAGAGGGGCTCCAGCTCCAAGAGATCACAGCAACCAGGGGCTGGGGTTGATTAGGGTAATGGGGATTAGGGAGCAGGGTCTCAGAGTTTTCACTCACCTTGACACCTGGCTCACCCTGGACCCCTGGAGATCCTGACTCTCCTGGCTCCCCCTGCAAGGAGACTGGGGTCAAACAATTCCTTCCACCGCCCCAAAAAATCCTGATATTTCAGTCTCTCACATAACATTCTCTCTTGCCAAAACTGGCAGAAACCCAACACTCATACCACCCCGAAGACAAGTCCATTCACTCATTTCCTTCCCTGTTACCTTCTCTCCAGGGGGACCCAGGTTCCCAACACCTCCTGGGGGACCTTGTGGGCCCTGGAAGAGGAACAGAAATAGGAGTCATTGCTTAAAGGAGGAGGTGCCATTCCAGGGGCAGAGCCTGAATGAACACCCGAGTCATAGCAGTGAGACAGTGGGAGGCCTTCCAGGGCAGGTGGCTTCTCGTGGCAGCTGAGATGAGACTAGAGTTTATAGTCTGGGGAAAGGGAGGCAGGACTGGCCATGGTGATCTGCAGGGAGAGAGGCTGAGAGGACTCACATCAGCTCCATTGGGTCCAGCTGGGCCTCTAGGTCCTGGGGGGCCGGGTGGTCCCTGGGGAAACAGATACAGCAAAGATGGGGAAGCGAAGAGAAAGAAAAAGCATTAGGCACATAAGAATGTCAGAGGGTTGGGGGAGGCAGACATCTTGAGAGGGTGGCAAGAGAGGGGGACAGCCACGCCAGAGAGCAGCCGGCAGGGAGCAGGGGATGCTGGAGGTGCTGGATAGGGGTGACTAGTAGGTGGGGTTGGGGCCAGGGGGTCGCACTCACCATAGGGCCCACATCTCCGGTTTCTCCCTTCTCACCAGAGGGGCCTGGCAAACCCTGTGCGGGGGGGGGGGGGGGGGGGGGGGACAAGGTACAGACCCAGATGACCAAGCCACCAGAGCACAGCTCCAAGTAGACAGACCCTACAGTGCCCTTCCCTTCCATCCCACATGCCCCCCAGTCCTCAGCAGGAGGGGCCAGTAGGGGGCAGCAGACCCATGCTGACCTCACCTCTCAGCCCCTGCCTCTAGCCCCCAACTCACTTGCAGGCCAATGGGTCCCGGGGGCCCATTGAATCCTCTTGTTCCTTCATCGCCTTTGGCCCCGAAGTGTCCCTGGGGTCCCCGAGCTCCGGGCTCCCCATCTGCTCCCTGAGGTGGAGGGAGGGCAGGGGCAAGGACACAGATGGTCCTGGGTCAGGAGATCTCTATTCCCAAACCCCACATCGAGCTGTGCACTAGGCCCAGAGCCCCGTCCCCACACTCAGCCCCAGGGGCAAAGGGGAACTGGGGGCAGATTGGAGGCTGCCCACACCCCTGAGGGTGGGGATGAGGCATCAGTTACTCACCGCTGCTCCAGGCTGCCCCACAGGACCCAGGGGCCCAGGGGGTCCAGGAGGGCCCTGGGGAGAAAAGGAGAGTCAGAGAGACCAGGACAGGGAGAGAGACCAGGTGGAAATGAGGTTAAAGGCGAGAGGTCAGAAGTCAAAAGTCATGGTCACTTACATGTTCACCCTTATTCCCTTTAGTGCCCTTCTGTCCGGGATCTCCCACCTCACCCTGCAGGGACAAGGCAGGTGAGATATTAGCAAAAGGACCTGGGTAGGCAGGGAAAATAAGGCAGGGGTGGGGGGTAGGAGGCGTGCACAGATCAATGATCTCATCTGGAAAGACTGGCCCAGGGTCTGTAAGTCCCCACACCTTGTCTCCATCCTCTCCTGCCACGCCCGGGGGTCCAGCAGGGCCAGGGAGCCCCACGGGACCCTGTACCCCATCTCGGCCAGTTGGACCAATGGGGCCTTTCTCACCCTGTAGAAAATGAAGAAAGAAGTCATGACCCGGAGATAACCCTCACCCTCCATGGCCCAGCAGCTCACAGTTCACAGACCCCTCCCCAGTGTCTCCCCCCACCACCCCGGGGATCCCGCACTCACCGGGACACCTTTCTCTCCTGCGGCTCCAGGGGGACCCTGTGGGCCTGGTCGCCCTGGGGGGCCAATGGGTCCCCCAGATCCTGCTGCACCTCGCTCCCCAGGGGAGCCCTGAGACAGGAAATGGAGTCAGACCCCCAAGGAGGACATCACAGCCCACCCACATCAGAGGAGCCCTGACCATGGTTCCCAGGAGAATAGCCCAAAATTGAACACACTATGGCTGATCCTAGATACCCTCTGCCCAGTCCCACAGCCTGCCTAGATCCAGATGCCACTCTTCATCCTTCCTTACCCACTCTTTCCTGGTTCCTCCCTCCTGCCCCCCAAAGCCCCCAGACTCACTGCAGGGCCAGGGGGACCAGCCGGACCTTCGTTTCCCTTCAAACCGAGTCCACCCTATGAACCAGAGATTTAAGCAACAGATATGAGATGGGAAGGTGGGATATTTTAAGAATGAGGGTCCAAGGGACACACAGGGAAGGATGAGGGGAGGGAGGGGAGACAGGCTCAGGGAAACAGGAGTGGGGGTGATGCCCAGTGATTTGTTTCTCCTGCTGGGAGACGGGGACCACACTCACAGCAGTGCCGGGGAGGCCTCTCTCTCCCGGGAAGCCCCTCAGACCAGCAGGTCCATCCTTCCCTGGGGCCCCTGGGGGACCAGGATCACCCTAAAATGAAACAAAATGTGATGAGCCACATAGCCATGCTCTCAAATTGGACAGAGAGATCTCTGGCCTTTGTCAAATCCCCAATTATCAGTTCCCTTCAGCAACGCCCCCCCCACCCCCAACCCTAGTCCTCACAAGTTCCCCTCTGCCTGACCCTTTACTCACCTTTGTCCCTTCTTTTCCAGCTGTTCCAGTCAGTCCCTGCTCTCCAGGGGGTCCTGGGGGCCCTGGGTGACCTCGCTCCCCCATGGGCCCCGTCTCTCCTGCTGCTCCCTGGGGATGAGACGGAAAGACTCCAAGCTCATCCTCTGCCCCTCGGCCCAAAGAGGCCACTCTTGCCACCCTAAGATAAGCCCCCTGGAGCCCTTATCCTTGCCCCAAGGCTATTGAGGAATTCCTGGGGCTCTCCTAGGCCGCTGTGCTGGGGCCTAATTCCCCAGTTTGCAATAACTGCACCACCCAGGGTCCCCACTGCGGAACTGCCCCTCTGGGACACAATGAGATGAGAACTGGCCCAGGAACCAGGCTGAAGTTGAGATCCCTGCTCCAAATGCCCACTCAGGGCGTCTGGGGCAGGTAGAGCAGGGGCTAGGCCATGTGATCAGGAAAAGGGAAAAGAGGAGCAGATGACCTCCACGGTCTGGGGTCCACTCTCCCCCGAGGGCAGACATACCTGAGGTCCCACCACCCCTGGAGGGCCAGGGGGGCCAGTCTTCCCTTGGAAACCCTGAGAGAGGAAGGAGAGAGAGCAGTCAAAGCACATCAGGCATGGACACTGGGATAGACCCCAGGTTCCTGGAGGAAAGGCAGAGTCACCACCGAGTCCTTGGTCATGGGTCTGAGCAGCACCAGCTTCTGACTCTGCCAGAACAACCTCCCTGGTGGGCCTTCTAGACGGCTCTGGACTGTGAAGGTCCGAGGGGGCCAGGTCATTACTTACCACTTCTCCTCTCTGGCCTGGGTGTCCCGGCAGCCCATCCTTCCCAGGGGGACCCTGGAAGGGGTTTAGATGTCAAGCAAACTCTGGGCTGGGAAGGAGGATGGAGAAGAAGGATTCATAGAACCAGAGGCCGTCAGAGGTCAGAAGTCATCTTACCGGAGGTCCTTTGGGGCCAGGAAATCCATTGGGGCCTTGGGGTCCAGGGAGACCCTAGAGACAGAGCCGGGTTGAATCAGGAGAATAAGCAGGGGGTGCAGCTTCCCCCACCCTACCCCAGGGGTGAGAGATGAGGGCTTCACTCAGGCCCCTCAGGAAGCACTAGGGAGCAGGAGACTCAAGCTGCACTCACCCTTTCTCCAGGGGGTCCATGGGGGCCGTCACCACCTGATGTTCCCTGTTGGGGGAAGAGAGTCAGGGGGAAAGAGGCACTGCCTTCTAGCATCTGGAGGTCAGAGGAGACCACAGGGAGCTGGATTGAGCGGCAGATGGCAGAAGGAGCCCTGCCAAGACCACTAACCTTAGCTCCAGACTTCCCAGTGGCACCTCGGGGTCCCCGCTGACCCCGTGGACCCTAAAGAGAGGGGAGGGGAGTTGTCAGAAAAACCCAAATGCACCTCTTTGGCTCTTGATTTCCATGTCTGCCCTCCACACTCACCGTAGGGCCCCGCTCTCCCCGAGGCCCTGATTTCCCCGACAGGCCCTGGTGGGAAAGAAGCAGAAACAACACCTCACCCGGGGCCAATTCCACCAACAGAGCAACAGAGCAGGCCTGCACTCCACACCCTCTCCCTTCCCCAGGCTTACCCGGGCTCCCTTCTCTCCACTGGCGCCAGGAAAACCAGGAAATCCCAGGGACCCCTGATGAGGTGGAGAAGGAAAGATTTGAGAAGTCCTGAAAAGGGGGAAGCAGGGTGGGAGGTCTGGGCTCTACCAGTAACTAGGCAGCCTTGGACAACCCTCAGTCCGCCCCTGCTGCTCTCTGGCTCTCTATTCTCCCATCTGTAGAATGGGGCTAGGCTAAATTCGCTCTAGGGCCCCCCACTGCTGTCAGTCTCTTCTTCCTGGAATCAGGAGTCAGAGGAGGGAAGAAGAGGAGGAGACACACATGGGGCATCATATCACCTTGGGACCCTGGCGTCCAGGGTAGCCGGGCAGACCAGGAACACCTAACTTGCCCTGTAGAGAGACAGGGAGCAATTAGGGGCAAGAGGAGTCACAGAATCTATCCATGAAGATCCCAAGTCCCAGAGACAGGAGCCAGCTCCTACCCATCAAGGCTCCCCAGCAAACCTCCAGCCCCCTGGCCCCTCATCTCGTACTCCACGGGTTGCCTGGCTTTTGTAATCTCTCCTTCCTGAGAGTGGATTTTCCCCCACTAATGCTGGGCATCTCACCTCCTCTGTGTCTTTAAATCCGTGGCTCCATGAAGTTCCTGGGGATTGTGATCTAGCCCTTGCCTACCTGTGGACCTCAGCTTCCCTTCTCCAGCACACACTCCTACTCCACCAAGACCAGTCCCCTGGCAGGCCCGCACACACCATGCTCAGGATGGCCTCTGGCCATGTCCGCATACCACCCCAAGTCCCTCTGGCACGCACCCCCTTCCTCCTGATTCTTCAGGGCCTGCCTTGCCCAGCCAGCTGCAGAGCAGAGGTTAGGTGGAGGGATTCTGCAGCCTGACTACTGGGGGTCAAACCCAGGCTATGCCCTTCATGGGCTGGGTTACTGAGAAGCATCTTCACTTGCTGGGACTTCAATGAAAGCTGTCTGCAACAGGAGGCTGTAGGGTGGCTGCCCCACAGGACTCATAGGACAAGCAGGTGCAGTGTTGGCACTCAGTGAGGGCTTACTGACAGCTCTGCAGGTCTGTTCTTACCTCCTCTGACTCCCCCTTCTTGGAATTCCTGCTGCTCTGAGTCTGGACTCATTTCCATTCTGCCTCATACCTACATTCCTTATGCCAGCTTCATGCCTTGTCCCCACCTCCGTATCACGTAAATTCTCATGACAGACTATTCCATGACTTCTTCTATAGCCCCACCTCCACTCCAACTGTCAGTGGAAGGCGATGCCTTCTACAGAGAGGAGCATAATTAATATATAATGGTCTTCAAATGCCTCATTGACTCCAGCTATTGGCATCCCACGCCCATCCTGATCCAGTGCCTAGGCCCTCATCCCCTCCACGTTCCCGTCACCTTTTCACCCATGAGCCCTGGTGGGCCAGGGTCTCCAGTGGGTCCAGTTCGCCCCTTCGGCCCCTCAGGTCCATCTTCGCCCCTGGAACCAGGAACTCCAACCTCTCCCTGGGTAAGAAGGTTGAAGAGGTGTCAGGGACTGGTGGCACTGGCTGGGCCCCAAGAGGAGAGGTGGGCCCTGGTGAGGCTGAGTAGGGTCCCATAAGCTACTGCAGGACAGGAAGCCCCACAGAAACAGGAAGAGTGTTGTGACTATTGGGCTGGTGAGATGAAGACTGCAGGGTCAGGCTCTAAGAGGAGAAGAGCAGGGGAGATAGGGAGTCTGGGGTTTTGGGAACTAGGCTGGTAATTGGGGGCTCCAATATGGAGGAACATCAGGACTTAGCATTGGGGGCCATGTGTGGGTTTCTACTCACCCTGTCACCTTTCACACCCATGTCCCCTTTGAACCCGGGAAAGCCATCCTCGCCCTGAGAAAGACAGGGATGAGAAGTCACCAGAAATGATAGGGGGCAGTCAGGAGATAAAATGGAGCATTTCAGAAAACATGGGTGGAAGGGTAGATTTCAAAGCTGGAGAGCAGTGCAGGGCCGGCTGGATGGAAGGAAGTGGGGGGAAGAGCTGGGCAGAAAAGATTATAGGGCAGGATGGAGGTGCTGGGTAGCTGGGGGCACATCACTCACCTTTTCACCCTTATGACCCTTTAGACCACGAATTCCATCCACACCCTAGAGTTACAAGGGAGATAGAGAGAGAGAGATTGAGGACAGAGGTTAGGTTGGAAGGATCAAGCTCCTGAGATCCCAGCTGGCTGCCCCGACACAGTCCTTTATCTCCCAGCCTACTTGTCCATTACCTTAACACCTCGAGGTCCTGGGTATCCTAGAGGACCCTGAGGTCCAGATGGACCCTGGAAGAAGAAAGAAAGGTATCTAAAAAGGGGTGGAGCCCTCAAGGGGTGGAAGAAACAGTAGAGACAACCTTGGAGTCTGGATACCTAGAATACTTCAGAGCCACATGAATGATAAAACAAGGAAATTCCAAGGACTTTAAGGCCCTAGAGTCTGGGTGGAAACTCCCTCAGGGGTGAAAGCAGGTATGGAAGATCTCACCTGGTTTCCTTTGGTTCCAGGGGGACCTTCCTTCCCAGGGTGACCCTGGGGATAGGGAAAGGAGAATGTGACCACTGGCCACTGTCACCTTCCCTGCATGCCTCCCTTTACTTCTTTAACCCAACTTCTCCTTGTGACCCTGATGAAGCCAACTGACCATGGGCAGGCACCACCAGTGGACCCCCCCAGTGTGAAGGACACACTGCATAGATGGTCACCAAAGACATCTGGAGGTCATTCACTGGGGTGGAGAGTCAAGTCGAATTTGGATTAAGAGGTGGGTGCCTACTCACCGGAGGTCCATCTGAGCCAGGCATGCCAGGGAGCCCTGGTTTCCCTCGAGGACCCTGCAGGAAGACAAGGAGGCTCAGGGTCACAGGAAGGATCAGATCAGACCATGGCTGAAGTCCTAGCCATACATTTAAGGCTCTTCCTACATCCCTCCAGCACATGCTCTGTCCCTCAAATCACTTAGTCACTTACTTTCTCTCCATGAGGGCCAATGGCACCCTGGGGGCCGGGAAGACCCTACAGGGACAGAGAGAGAGAGAGAGAGAGAGAGAGAGAGGTTACAGGGGCCTCACAGGGGTGGGCTGCTCTCTCCCATAGCCAACATCCCCGTTCAGGGCATGAGTGGTGGGGCTTGAGACCCTTAATTTCCATCCAAGGTCTGACCCACTGGGGAAGCCCGGATGGGGACAGGTTGCACAGGATGGCTCACCTGGGTTCCAGGAGTGCCCTGTTGTCCAGGAGGTCCTGGCTCTCCCTGGGGTCCCTAAAAACAAGCAACGAGGCAGAGGTCAAAAGAAGATGGGGACAGAACAAACTTAGGGTAGAGACCTGAGTCCCAACAGGGACAGCAGGAGGGCAAGAACCAGAAGCAGGTGGCAGGGGGTGGAGGGGCGGGGGTTGTCAAAATGATCACCAAGGAAACAGGACCTTGGCTAACATTCAGGTGGTGCCTCCGTGCCTATTACTCACCAAGCTCCCTTTGGGACCATGGGGACCATCCATGCCTCGGACTCCCTGAAACAGGAGAGGGGCATGAGCAGGCTGGAAGATGGGGCCTGGGCCCTGGGGCCAGGGCCCTGAGCAGACCTGTGGTTTCTGAGAGACCCAGTCATTCCAGAGGGTGGGACGGGGCAGCCTTACATTGGCCAGACCTCCAGATCATCCCAAAGCTAAGCAAACACAGCCAGCCCAGATCTACAGGGCGTAGGTCTATGGGTCTGTGGGTTTGTGGGGTTTTGTTTTGTTTTGTTTTTCTTGAAAAAATGTTTTAAGCTATGCTCAGAGCCTTTGGCGCACTATATCATATGACCCTAGAAGGGCACCTGGGCTTAGATGCTGGAGCAGAGCTAGGTCGGGGCAGGGTGGGGGACCTGGAGGTGAGGGAAGAGAGGCAGGTCAGGGGGTGAGGCCAGGGTCAGGAGTCAAGGATAGTCACATACCGGGGGTCCAGGAATACCAGGTGGGCCTTTGGGGCCCAGGAGACCTCGAGGTCCCTGCAATAAGGTGAGGGGAAGATATGGTATGTGTGGGAAAGAGATAATGGGTCCCTCCTGTGTCCATACCCCTCCCCTGGCAGCCCCCAGAGCCAACCCCAACCCAACCCCCTCTCACCGACTCTCCAGGCAGTCCCCGAGGCCCAATCTCCCCATCATCTCCCTGGAGGAGGAGGACATAGTAAATCAGCTTCACCCTCCACACTTCTCCCATACCGAGCCCCTGTCCTGGCCACAATACTTACCCGCTCTCCATCCTCACCGGGTGGGCCAGGGAGGCCCTGGGCACCAGTATCACCCTGGAAAATGGGGGACTAGGTAAGAGGGACCCCAGAGCCCCCAGTACAGCCAGACACTGACCCTCTTAAATTAACCAACCAGTTTCATCCATTAAGCTCCTGCTGGCATGCTCAGCCTCCTTCCCTCACCTTGAGATCCCTCCTCCACACCACTCCATAGAAAGTTCACCCCCTCATCACTCACAGTGCATTACCCCCAAGATACTCACCCTGTGTCCCTTCTCTCCAGGTAGCCCTGGGAGTCCATCAAAACCTCGGTCACCCTAGGGAAAGAGGGGCAGGCCTAATGAGGTCCCAGCCCCTTTCCCACCCCATCCACCCCTACTGTGTCCTGCATGGAGAGGTACCACTTCATGGGAAACCTTGGTCACCCCAAAAAAACAAATAAGCTTAGATGGGGCTGGAAGTCACAGGCATCAGAAAGGGACCCATGCCTGGTACCTTCACTCCAGGCTCTCCAGGCATTCCTCGGGCTCCATCAGCACCTGCTCGGCCCTAGGGATGCAAAGCAAGGCTCAGAGCAAACAGAGGCACAGTCCCCCACACTCCGATCCCTGTCTCCTACCGACACCCACCACACCCCACTCACCCTTCGCCCAGCCTTGCCAGGAGGGCCTGTGAGGCCTTGAGGTCCTCTGGGGCCCTGGGGAGGGAGAGTCAGGAGCAGGGTTAAAGAGCATGGACCAAAAGGGAGGCACTGGATGGGGGAATCAGATGGGTGGGACTTGTTACCTGAGGTCCTAGGTCTCCAGATTCTCCCTTCAGGCCAGGGCTCCCAGGTTGTCCCTGGGGCAGAGAAGAGAGGTTGGCTAAGTTGAAGGGCACACCCAACAAGGACTTCAAAGCCCTCCCCAAAAGTAGCAAAATAACTTTCAACCTGGTCCCTTTCCAGAACTGTCCATACCCACACACACAAATAAAGAACTCCCTATCCCAATACCCAACTCACTCACCAAGGGTCCAGGGCGGCCTGTGTATCCCATGGGGCCAGGGGGTCCCCGGAGCGCCAGCTACAGGAGCAGGGGACACAGTACAGCTGAGGAAGAGGCAGCAGGAGAACTCCCAACCCCAGTACACCCTCCAAATTCACCCCTCCACTCCTAATCCTCACTTTACGGTCTTGGATTCTCACCAACCTCCCTCTCAGCTCCAAATCAACCCAGACCTTACCCTGCCCCACATTTACTCCAACCTACCCTTCCAACCCCTCCTAAAGTCTTCACTTGCTCTCCATATCCCTCCCTTCACCAAGATCCCTTCTAGCCTTACTCACCCGTGCCTGCTGCAGAATCGCCTGGGCCTGAGCCTCCTGGGCTGCCACCACAGGACCCTTGTCACCCCCACCACTGCCAAACCGGAACTGAGGGGTAGAGAGAAAACTGAGGGGTTTCTCTTCCAGGAAACCCATGTGACCCTCCCAGCCCAAGGCTTCATCCAACACTTCTGCCCCATCTCCCAGGTTCAGGGACACCTCCCACCCCATACCCTCCTCGAGTGTCTCGATGGAAGGTTTTAGAGAATCATGCAGCAGTTTTCAGAAACTCTACTCCTGTCTTCCTCCCCCACTCTCTGGCTTCTTCCTCTAGAAAAACTCTCTTTTGGTTCTAGAGTCCCTGAAACATAGGATTTTCTGCCCAGTTCTAGATGATCCATGTTTTGTTCTAGGTCATCTAATGAGGCCTAGTCCATCCAACTCAAAGATCAATTTCTTTGTGTTGATGTTCTTTAGAGATTCCTCCTTAGTTTCCTGGTCTCCTGGTTTTTGGTGATAGAACACAGTTCTCCTCCTGTTCCCATTCCAAACCCCAGAAGACAACTCACTGGGAGCATAAGAGATGTGCCAGGAGGGCCAGGTGCCCCATCTGATCCAGGGAGTCCTGCCCGGCCAGGGGGGCCCTGGAATAGGGAGAAAATGAACATAGGTGAGAGTTAGGGAATGTTAGGGTCCTGGCATCATTATAAGAGCCTCTTACAGAATAAATGTAGACTTATTTACATCTTTCCTAACCCCCCCACCCCATACAGAAAATGAGGGTGAGACACCAGATTGCTCTCCTCTGTAACCAGAGCCCGTCCTCCTTTCTGGGTGTTAGGGAGCACCCTTGTTCATTAATCAGCTAGCTAATGAGGAACTGCTGAGCTTGGTGCCCTGTTGGGTACTAGAGGCTCCACTGAAGTCCTACACAAACACAGAGACACACAGACACAGAGGCTACTCTCTTACCCTCTCGCCAGGGTCTCCAACTGGGCCTGGGTTGCCCTGGATGCCAGGGGGACCAATCAACCCCTGAGGAACAAAAAACAAGTGAGTCAGCTGAGGGCATTCAGATAGAAGAGGGATATGTGGCTGCGGGGTGGTCTCTACAAAAGAGATTTGAGGATCTGGGAAGCTTTGGAAGGATTCTCCAGAGTTCTGAGAAGGAGGCCTGGGTATATGTGGGGGAAGGCATAGGTGAGTGTGTAAGAAGGGTCTCTGAGAAAAGGCTAATGGGTCACAGCTACACTTACCGCAGGGCCTTCTGGGCCAGGAGGCCCCTCGACTAGCATTCCCTGTAGAGTCAAAGGTTAAAAGTCAGAGACTACAGGGCTAGCACCCCCACCTCCTTTTCCTCTTCCCCCTGCCTTTAGTGACTAACAGTGACTTACAGGCTCCAGCACTGCGGGTTCTCCCTTCTCTCCCTTCAGCCCTCGGGGTCCACGGGCAGCCTGAAGGAGACACACATGTCACCCCCAGTGGGGCCTGTGAGCAGCCAGGACACCAGGGCTGCCCCCAACCCAACTCCCACCTTCCTTCACTCTCAGATCCTCTGGAGACCTCTCCAACCCTACGTATAAAATCCCCCAGCCCTCCCCTAAGACTCCCTCTTCACAGACCATTCAGGCCTTCCAAGGAGACCACAGGGCTCTCCACCTCCCAATTCGCAGTCCCATCTTAGCAAATAAACTTCCTCATATCCTTGTGGACCTCTTTCAGGAAGGTCTTCACACCCTTCCTGGAATTCCAAACCCTTCAACCTTCCCAAACTCTCTTCTGGAGAACTTTACCCTATTCCCCAAACTCCCTCTGAGTACAGGAATCCTTAGAACTTTAAGAAACTATCAACTTCCTCCATCTTACTGCAAGCCACCAAATAAGCATTTCTCTAAGACTGTGGATTGATTTTTATTGGGGTTTAAAGGGAGGGCATGAATCCATATAAGAATCTGATATAATCCATGAAGTCTTTTCCAGGAAAGAAAAAGTATATGCCCTTATGCACAGAATTTTTCTTAGAATTTCAAGGGGCTCACAAGTTAAAATCTCTCCAGAAGTTAAACATCCATACTGTAAGTGGAATTGGAGGGAAGTCCCCACTGATATCCCAAACGCAGATCTCATAACTAGTTTTTGGAAAAATATAGCTCTTGGGCTGTTGCTTAAGCCCCAGAACAGACTCCCTAGTTCCCCTCCCAGCAAGGACACTACACTCTTCCTCTGGCCCTCATTTATATTCCAAACCCAACCAGTTCTTTCTTTTTCATACTTCTCAGGTGCCCACCCCCAACACTAAGGCCAGAACCAAAATAAGGATGGGAAGAATGGAAATTACTCTCCACCACTCTCCAACTCTCCCAACAAAGATCTTCAGAATGTCCCTTCCACCTCCATCCTGACCCAACAGCAATGATGAATTTCCAAACTCCCCCATATCCCAGATCAACCCCAAATTTCCAGAAGGCAGCAAAAGGGAAAGGCAGCAGAGAGTCAGGGTGGCAATATTAGAGAAGGGAAGTGTAGGATGAGGTAGCACGGTAGAGGAGGCAGCTCTAATTGCAAGGCAAGCAAAAGATGAATGGAGTAGGCAGGAAATATTCCAACTGAGATGGAGTGGTTGAAGACATGGAAAACAATTAAGGGAGACATTTCAAAGGGACAAACACTTGGAAGCAAAAATGAGGTCAGGGCCAAGAAAAATTAAACATGGTCAAGAGGGCTAGAAAATGAACTAGACAAACAGGAAGTGGCTGGACAGACAGGAAGCAGCCAAGAAAAGAGGATCCAGGAAGTGGACCTTCAACAACAACATGGCTACCATGACCAAGAGAAAGAAGAAGCTCACAAAACAGACAAAAAGTGACTCCTGGAGAAGGGATTATGACAACGAAAGGCAATTCTTCCAGAAAACACAAACATTAAGGCTAGTACACAGAGGAAATAGCCACAATAAATATCTAGGCCCGTAATGGAAACTTCATGATTTGGATGCCCTGAAACACACAGGAAGTGGCTTATTAGCAAAGGAAATTGTTACAAGACAGCATGAAAAACTAGAGCCAAAACATAAATAAGTCCCTTTCAGTACAAACTGTCACAGTCACCAAGATGGATGCCATGGCCAAGAAAGACAGGAAAGGACAGACAGGGAGTGGCCTATCAGTTAGAAAACGTGACATAGGCAGTTAGAATATTTGACAGCAACATGGATAAGAAACTGTTTTTATTAAGAAGAAATGATGAGGACAGATTGACAATGGACAAAAAGTAGGGGCTTATTGACCAAAAGCTTTATGAAATACAGTTTGGTTAAGATAGAAAGTGGCCAAGAAAGACAGGAAGTGGCCATAGAATTAAAAAAGAAAAAAAAAAATCCCAATCGCTCTGAGCGGAGGGATCCACAAAGTGATACAGGGCAAGATATTTGGCGAGGAAAAGCAGGAGGTTATCCTTTTAAGCAACAGATACATCTTACATGAACAGAAAATGGCAAGTCATCAATGGGAAGTAGCTTGCAGCCAACAGACATTAATCAGAAACAACAGGAAGCAATTCTTACAGCTCCCACTGGAGATCAAGAATGGAAGAGGAGCTCCTTTCACTTACGGCTCCCAAGGGGGCTGTCTCCGCAGACAAGGCAGGGCCAAGCTCCGTCTCCTCACGATAATCATCCCCATAGCCATAGGTGTAATCGTAGGGCCCTGCTGGGGGGTCTGTGCCACCCTCCCCATATTCCTCTGTCAGGAACCTGTCGGCTGTGGAGGGGACCTGGAGATCTGTCTGCTCCTTCCCGGGGATGGGGAGGGAGAGGGGTAGATGGGGGCATTAGGGCTGAGAGGTTTTCCCTGGACCCCGACGGTGTGGCAATTTCTGGCCCAAAGGATTCTGGGGGTAACTGGGACCAGAGATTTTCTCCCAAGAAGATCAAGGGAAGCGGTTGTATAGAAAGGGGAGGGCCATCAAAGGCCTGAAATGAGGAGGGATGCCCCCAAATTGGGCCTGGAAGGAAGAAATGATGAATTACAAGTAGGAAGAAGGGTGGCCGGAGGGCTGGACACAGAGTAGACAGACAGTCTGCGGAGACAAGGGAATCCAGAGAATAATCAAAGAAATGGAGGGAAAAAACAGAGAAGAAAAAAAAGTGATAACAGCACTGGACAGCAGATAACTCCTGGGAAGAAAAATATGATAAAAACACCAACATGGGGAGGAGGTTGTCCGAGAATCAAAGAATAATGGCAGGAGACATGGACACTGAAGAAAAATGGCTGTACTTAGAAAGACAAGCAGACCAATAGGTCTGGAGTGACTAGAAGGCCACAAATGGAGATGACAAAGAGCCCTCCGGCCAGAGGAAGGGCTGATTCACCAAGATATCATGGGGCAAGGGGGGTGGGTGACAGATGCCCACTGCCCCCAGCTGGGGTGAAGGTGGGGGATGGAGTTACCTCCTCAGGGGATGGCAAGGGACTTGATTCCAGGATTCCTTCCTCTTCACCTGGGGTGGGGTCCTAACCCCAAGGAGAGTGGGAGAAGAGTAACATGGGGTGGAAAGGAAGGAGAGAGGTTAGCGGGAGGGGAGGCAAAGCAGCATCTTGTCCCCCACCGTGCACAGTATCTGTCTGTACTGGGGGGTGGGGGCAATCTCAGATCTTGCAGCCCCTTTGGAGGGGGGACAGTTTGGGGAGAGTAAATCTCCAGGTCATAGAAGTTTGGGGACACAGATCTGGATGACCCAGCTCTACCTGCCGGTAACTGCTTCCTCTGGGCCTGGGCAGTGGGGGGAAGATGCCTGCCAAGCTGGGCATCGGAAGGGGGTAGGCAGGTCCCGTGCTGGGCCAGAACCTCCAATTCTAGAGGACCTCTGGCCTGGTGAGGGGGGTGCCTGCCAGGCTGCTGATCTCTTGGCAGGTGGGGTAGACTTTCTGGGAGGGGCCCGTCACCCCTTGGGGGAGGGGGAGCCCTGTGGTTGGGGCTTGATGGCCTCTGCAGCAGAGAGACATGGGAAGGGCAGTGAGGAAACTCCCATAATCTAAATAAATGATGTCTCTCCCTACATGTTAAGAGGGAAGGAAGGTGTCTTAGGAGATCTTTACAAGGGGTGATGGGAGGAAGGGAAGAAATTAAGGGGTCCCTCATGTTTACCTGATAATTAGGGGTCGTCTCTGTAGTCATCACATCGTAATAGGGGGTCTCGTAGTTATAGTAGAAAGACTCAGTGGACTAGGATTTGGGAAAGGGCAATGGGAATAGTAGGAAGAGGTAGGAGTGTAAGGGTGAGGAGAGGGAGACAAGGGGATGGTGTGGGAGTTTGGAAATAGGGTAGGAGTTGGGGATGAAAGGAGAGGTTAGGGGTCAGGAGAGAGAAGAGGAGAGGTAGAAAGGAGGGGGTGGGTCCCACATGTGGGACAGAAGCAGACATGATTAAGAGATTGACCTTCCAAACTTCAGACCACTGATCCCAGATCATATCTGTCACCCTAACCATCTGGAACCCGAGCCTCCTCCTTCCCCCTCTCCCCAGCCCTTTACCCTGTACCTTCCCATGAATTCCATAGAATTCCACAGAATTCCACAGGCCCAGCACTTTTTCAAGATTTTCCCTATCTCCTGCTCCTCCCCATTTCTCCTCCTAAGTCTTACCATTTCAACTTTTCTCCCTTGTTCTGTCTCTCCCATCCTCTGTCCCTGCATCTTATCCCACACACACAATGCCCCCCAATCTCTTAATTCAAAAAAAGGGATGGGAAACCCAAGGACACAGTTACAGAAAAGACTGGCAGAGGAAAGAAGACATGAGGAGGGGACACAGCTCCCAGCCATGGATTCTTTCATAATGACTCTTTTTATTTTTTATTGAAAATAAAAAGGTTGATGAATGAGGACTGGGAGAAGGAGTGGTAATTGGAAAAGGGAGGCATGGTTGGAGAGTGGCTCTAATGGAGGGGAGGACAGGAGCCCAAAATAGGATGAGGAGCTCTGAGACATTGGGGGAATTCCCTGGGGAGGTGTCTGGGTGCCTTCCCTCCCTGGAGTGTGCTGTAGTCTGGGGTTCACCCAGCTCCCTCACCTGTCGCTGAGGTTCCTGGTTTTGTGGCCTATGAAGTCTTGATGGCTGCTGCTTTGGAGATCTCTGGGCTCTGTGTTTCTGAGGTTTCTCCCTCCAAGCCCCCTCACACTCCAGCTCCTTCTGTTCACAGGATTCATAGGCAGCTTGTACCCCTGGGACAATGACAAGCTCCTGGATGTCACCCTGCAAAGACATGAGGAAGGAACATCAATGGAGGGAGGCAGAGGGGGGTTCAGAAATAAACAGAGGGTTAAGTCTGGAACAAGGGCTACCAGCCCATCCTAGGTAAAACAACATAATGGGAGAAGATCATTATCAGCCCTCCCATGTACATAGCCCTTTTCAGTTTTCAAAGGACCTTCTCATCCATGATCCCACTGGACCTTCACCACAACTGGGAAAATCAGTAGGGCAAGGATATTTATGCCTATTGTTTGATATATTCCACTCAGGAAAGCTCAAAGAGACAACGACTGGCACAAGGTCGCTTGCAATGATGGACTCAGACTAGAAATTCAAATATTCCAACTCTAAATCCAACATTGTTTGCCTATCCCCGGCCCCTTGTGGTAATGCATGAAACTTTCCACAAGGCTTCTGAAAACAGTGTCCCAGCCTTACTTGCTTGGACCTTCCAATGGCAGAAATGATGAGAATTCTCGGGACCTCTAGAAATGGGGGAGAGGGAAGCCACTTTTGAATTCCAATGGCATTTATCTGTGCCCACATGTGGTGCTTAGCACACCTTGCCTTATATTATAGTTTGGAGTTATTGTCTCATCTTCAAAGAGGACCTGGGAGCTCCTGAGGATGACAGAGATCTTACAGTATTCTTCTGTGTTCCCTCTTGAGACTGGGATAGCAAGTATTCAAAGAATATTGACTAGCGAGGTGGGTGGATGGATGGATGGATGGATGGGGGCTCAGATGCATGACTGACTGAATGGGAGGGTTAGTGGATGGTGAATGAATGAATGAGAGGGTTGGTGGATAGATAAATGGAGGTATGGAGTAGAGAGAACAGATTGATAGGTAGGTAGATGGGTGGAAGTGAATATGTGAATGAATGAATGAATGAATGAATGAATGAATAGATGGGGAGTGCGTGGGTGAATGAGGGGACGGATGAATACACGCATCCTCATATGCATGGGTAGATGGGCTAGGTGGGTGGATGAATGATTGAATAAATGGATGGGTTAAAGGTGAATAGATTGACAAATGAGTGAAGAAGAAAGTGGCTGGGCAGAGGAAAATGGGCAAATGGGTGGATACAAACTTGAATGCTTGATTGGTGGGTAAGTGCATAAATGGGTGGGTGGGTTTTAGATGAGTACATGCATGGGTGGGTGTAGATAGAGAGATTAGTTGAAGGGATAAATGGATAGGTGGACTGATGAAGACAGCTGTCCTGCCGTAGAAGTGGGTGCCTAATTCTCCTACAGAGAAAATTAGCCTTGAGGATAGAAAATGGAAATATAAATTCATGAGAGCTCAAATGAAGGGCCAGGGTATAAGAAGATGGATACCTGGGGCCAGAAGGGGAATAGACACAATATATGGAATAAGAAATCACTCTGTTCTCTGTTCTGGTTACCTCAAACACTTCTTCATCCAGGATACGGGCACCAAAGATAATCACTCCATGGGTGTCCAACAATGGATGAGCACTTCGGGGGAGAGGCCGGGTGACTCGCTTCTTGCAGTCAACTATGAGAGTGACAGACTGGCCCTTCACAGCCACAGCCACACGGTGCCACCTGGTCATGGGGGGGGGGGGGAGTGGTTCAAGTGACTGAGGGGGTGGGCTCAACAGGGCCAGAGAACAGTTAGTTGATGGAGAGGTTGGAGCCAAGGATAATGATAATAGGAATCACAGTAGCTACTATTTATTGAGTGTTTACAATGCACCAGGCAATACTTTTCTCATTTGATTCTCATTATCCTACCATCCCTATTTTATAGCCATAGAAACCGAGGCTTAAAAAAGTTAACTTGCCCAAGGCACAGGCTAGTACCACATGCAAGGATCTAAACTCTTAAGTCCAAACCCTAAACCAACAATGTCTGACCTTTGGGCAGTAGGTAGATGAGGTGTGGCCAAAAGGGTTGGCAGGGTTTCCTAGTGTAGGGACTGGGGGTTCTGGGGCAGTGGCCAGAGGGGAGCTCCCGAAGGGGCAGTGCAGGCAGACCAGAGGAGCAAACTGACTTACTTGCCATCTGCTAGGCTGAGGCCTCGGAAGACTGGCTGAGCTGGGGGTTGAGGCCGTCCAGTCTGGTCCTCATACAGGAAGCGGAAGGGTCGGCCAAGCTCCAGGCCCAGCTGTTGGACACCCTGAGCACTGTAGAGTGTCAGGAGGGGAGCCTGAAGGCCAGGACGGGTCCGGACAGCAGTCAGCAATGAGAAATCTTTGGGAAAACCTCCTGGTACCCGAAAGAGACACAACCAGGTGCAATGAGAGCAAAAAGAGCCATAAAACCCTCCCCTCCTGGTGCCTGATTCTAGACCCCACCCCGTGACCTTGCCCCAGCTCTCTCTATTCCACCATGTCACCCATACCTGGGAAGAGCTGGCGGGTGGGTGCACTGAGCTGGGCAGGTCGGGATACTCGGTAGGCCACATCAGCCGGACAGATGCCTCTGGCCCTCCGGACGCCATCAGGAAGGGAGGGGAACCTCAGGGCCCTGAGCACATCCACAGGGGGTGCACCTGGGAAAGTCCATGAGAGTCAGGAAAAGGGACACATCCTCAGGAGGGCCAAGACATGGGGACATTTGGAGTCTGGAACTCAACCTCCTAGGGCTCAAGCTCTCTGAAGGCAAAGGTCACCTCTCCCTTAACTTGCCTCTGAATGGGCTCTGAGTGGATGGGAATCGAGAATCACCTGGAAGAGGGTGGCACTAGCTGTGTATTCAGCTCCACATGGCCCTCTGCCTCCCTATCTCTTTCTTTCAACCTATAAATCCTCTCTACTCTCCACCATCCCCCCTTCTCTCTCACTCTTCCTGTCTCTGGATCTGTAGATCTTCCTCTCTCCCTGTGTCTTCTGGTTTCGTCCACCTCTCTCACACTCTGTCTGTGCTTTTCTCTTCCCTGTCTTTCTCCCTCTCTCACTCCCTCTCCATATCTCTGGGTCTCTGGCCTCCTTCCCGTATCTCCAGCAGAAACAACATCTGGGCAATCGATCATCCTGGGCATAGGAGGTGCAGAGGGGCCACCAGGCAGAGTGGAGAGGCAGATCTATGGGGATGGGGCTTCAAGCTGCTTCAGTTCCCGCATTTGGGGAGTTGGGGACAACTCTGACCATGCTGAGGAAGGAGATAGCAGAAAGAGCCACCCCAGGAGCCTATACCCCTGGCTCAGGAGATGGGCTGGGGGGGCGGGGGCAGAGGGGAGGACTGAAGCTGCCACGAGGAGCCGGAGCAGGTCCAGGGCCCCAAGCCACACATCTGTGGATCCCATCAGAGTCCTTGCCCAAAACCAGGCAAGCTCCCCACACCTGGAACTTCAACCCTGCCCCCACCCCCACCAACTCTTGGATCCAAAGATTCAAGACCCAGGGTATCTGCCCTATCCACCTAGAATTCAGCTTCCTTAGGCTCAAACTCCCTGGAAGACAAAGGTCACCTTTCCCTCTCTTGTTCCTCCATACACACACTCCTCACACCATCAGCTCCAGATTGGAAAAATCCCAGAGAAAGTCCAGCAAAATTTTCATAGAAGCACAGGGTGGGCAGGGCAGGGGCCAGAGCGATCAGAAGAGTAGGGCTGGGTGGGGTGGGTGAGGTGCAGCGGAGAGGCAGAGAAAAGGCCCTTTGAGTCCAGGAGCTGGGAAACCACGGCCTTGCCCTCCCCTTCACCACCACCCCGCCTCGCCCTAGCCTGGCCCCTGAGTGTGGCAGCTCCACAAACACCAACACACAAGGGCCGCTTTGAGAGAGGAAGGGTGAGTGAGACAGAGACAGAGACTCACAGAGACCCCAGGCCAAAGAGACCTCAGAGCCTCCGCCCCTTCACCAAATCCCACAGGAGTATGGTTCCATCCTATAGACGATCTACCCACAGGTCTGCCCACCCATCGGCCAACCTCAAGCCACATATGTGCCCCACTGGCTCTGGCCTCAATCTGTCCCACAGGCTCCCCACTGGTAGCCCCATCAGTCTACCTTTGCCCCATTTTTTTACTCTTATGAATTCCACAGTAGCCCATTTCCCTGTAGAGTCCCATCTCTGGCCACTCAGCCCCAAAATAAGAGAATCATCTCAGCCATGCCTAGCCTCCATGCTAGAGGGTTCCTTTCCTCCCTAAGAAAGGCTCCAAGAATCCACAGACATCACGCGCTTCAATTTCCTGTCCCTTAGCCTCATGCTCCTTGCATCTTGGAAGTTCTTCCTCCTGTGATCTAATCTAAATCCTTTATGCTGCTATTCTGACCATTTTCTCTCCAGAAGAGAGAAGAAATGAATAGTGGAGTTATACGCAAATCAGCTGGAGGCAAATCAGCTTCCAGCATTGCCAGGAGTGGGAGGTTAGCTCCTGCCTGCCTAGGACCCAGGCGCTCCCAGCCCCCTCCTGTCCGGCATCAAATCCCTTACCTAGGTCCCAGGACTTCTGGATCCTGAGAAAAAAGAAGGAAAAGATTGGGGTGTGGACACCGGGGTCCCAGGGGAGCCCTGCTGGCCAGAGGGGGAGGGGTGAGGCAGGAATGCAAAGAGTTGGCTCCCGCCTCAGACACCTGATCCCAGCCTGTCCAGCGGCCGTCCTGTTGGCAGCCAGCCCCAGTGCTCCCCAGAGCCAGCCGCGTGGCAGCATCGAGGGCACAGGGAGGGGGAAGGGGATCCTATGGGGGAAGCCAGGGGGACAAATAGTCCAGGCGTCCCTTCTTTCCTTACTTACTGCTCTGCTCTGACCCACAGATGCTCCTCCCCTCTCACCCTAGACATAGATAGAAAGCCCAGAAGACACACACACAATCCTCACCCGTCAACACTGACATCTGCCTCCTCACCCCAGCATCAGCTGGACTTCACCAGCCCTGGCCATCTTCGGCTCTCCCTGGAGTCCCTCAGCATCCAGTCCCACTCTTTAAGGTGAGCCTCCACCTTTCAGCCTTACCTGCTCTGGCCCAGTCACTGCAAGGAGGCAAAGAGATCCCTACCGTGGTTCCAAGGTGACCTGCCCTCCAGCCTGGATCCTTGGCCCCCAAAATCCCCTTCCTGAACTGAGAACCTGGCCCCCAGCATCAGCTGTCCCCTACCCAGGGGTTACTGAGAGCTACCGCCTGACTCTGAGGATCCAGCGCCGGGACTCCTCTTACCTGCCCAGGCAGGGACTACGCTCAGCCCCAGCACCAGCGGTACCAGCAGGAAGAGGCGATGGCAGCGGCTGCACCGCTCCATGGCTTGCGACCCTAACGCCGGGTCCCAGGGACCTAGGGGCGGCCAGAGGCGCTGTATGGCCCAAGGCTGACAGGGGAGAAAAGCAGGCTTTGAGCCTCGGACGCTGGGGTCCCGTAGAGATCAGAGGCTGTCGGGTAGCAACAGCTCTCAGTGGCCCAGCTCCATGGAACCGGGCGCCGTCGGGGCTTCAGCACTGCTCCTTCCTCGGTGGCCGCCGCTCCTGTGTGTCCCCGGCCACCCCTGCGGCCCAGAGCCCCCACCCCGCCCCCGTCCCTGGCCCAGCCCCCGCCTCCAGCCGCCCGCCCACAGGCACCGAGGGGAAACCCCACCCTCGATCTCCACCTGGTTTGGGGTGGGGGGACAGGAGCCCTCGTTCCCTGCCCCTCGGGCTGCTTTCCTTTGCTCCTTGCAGACTGAATGGCCTGTACCCAAGATTACCTTTTTGGGAACCCCAGTATCTCTTCCCCGGCCCCTTCCTTTTCTAGGACTCAGACCTCCAGTCGAAGCCCCCACCTCAACTCCCTCCCACCTGGCTGCCCAGAGCCTCTTTTCAGCAGTTCTGGGCGGGACTTAGGACACAGTGGGAGGGGAGAGGCGGGCCTGGGGGGGGTCTCTCTCTCCCCCCCCATCAAGTCTCCATAATTACTTCCCTTCGCCCCGCCCAGTGTAATTACAGGGGTGGCCTGGGATGGGGTATTTATAGACAAGGCTATAGATAGCAATGGGGTACCTGCTACCCGACAGCTGCGAGTGGTGGGGAGGGGGGCAGGTGGTTACAGGGGAAGCGGGGGGGGGGGGGGGGTGCGGCGTGGGGGCGGTGAGAGCCAGACGCTGGACAGCCCGCCCCGCACAGGATAATCAGGTCCACGGAGATGAAGAGGGCGGCGGGACGAGGCCAGGGAGTCCGGGAGCCCAGGTGGCAAGGGACCCCGCGGAGAGACGAGGGGCCGTCGAAGCTAGCTGGAAGAGCGCGGGGAACAGGGTCACTCGGGGACGAGACGCCGGTCCGGGCGGGCAATGCCTGAGGGGGCCTCCGCGCTCCGCACCCAGCGCGCCCCCACCGACGGGCACGGCGCCGGGTCTGCCCGGAGCCCGCGGCGCGGCCGGCGAGGGCTGGAGCTAGCGGAGGCGCCGCCGCCCGCTGGCGCTAGGAGGGCGCGGGCGAACAAGGCGCCTTTGAGAATCAGCCGCCCCCCTCTTCCTCCTCCGGCCGGCCCCGCCCCCAGCCTGGCACACCCTCTCCCCCCTCCCCGACAAAGCGCGCCTTGTGTCCCCCACCCGGTGTCTGCCTCTCGGGCCCCAGGGAACCTCGGAGGCGGCAGCGTCAAGGGAGCGCGGCCGGAGCTCCCGACTGGATACCCTCCCTGCCCCCCACCACGCGGCGGGTGCCCCGATGCAGTGCTGCTCCCCTCAACACAGTCACCTCAGTCCAGAAAACAGCGATTTTAATTTGAAAGCTAGTTTATGTGTGAGTGAAAGAGAAGGGAAAGGAACCCCAGAGAAAAGAGCTGCAGGGCAAAAATCATGCAGCCCCAGCACCTCATCTCTGCAGGCTAACCATCCCCCCTCAGTTCTCAGGCCAGGGTCCTGTGCTCCCCCCACCCCAGTCTACAGTGTGTGTGCCCAGGTCTGGGGGAAGGCTGTCAAAGGAAGGGCCTGAGGACTGCTCACCAAACCATCCCAGGCCCTCCCTCTACTTAGACAAGAAGAGATGGGGAGGGGGTTGGGAAAGCCAGGGCTTGAAGGGCCCCACGGACAGACCATCTCAGGGCCCAGCCTTTCCCAAACACCACCTCCACCACTGGCATTTCTTAGTCAATCTGGGAAAGTACAGTACTTCTTTGAGTCTAACTGCAAGTCTCTATCCTCAGAGGAAATTAAAAATAGCAGATGGGTTCCTACATCTCCACCCACCCCTCAACCACTACTACCTTTTCATTTTTCAGTCTGACTGCAGCAGGAGGTGAAGTGTGAGACAGACTCTGGACAGGAGACAGTGACAGGGCTCCTCCTTCTACCAGAGTAGCCCCCACCTGCCGGGCTACTGTCAAGGCTGTCAAGGCCTCAAGGAAGGCCTGTCAGAGTGCTACTCCCATGTCCATCAGTTTGAGGGGCCTGCCCCCCAACATCCATCTCTGGGCGAGTTCCCATTTTCTCTCTTCACATGGGTAGCTAAGTGAGGCAAGATGAGAAGGAAGCAAGGTCCTGTGAGCAAGGCCAGTGCTTTGTGCTAGGGGAAGGAGAGATCGTTCCAGGCAGGGCGTGAGAACTCACCCCAAATCATGGCAGACCCACACAAGTTCAGAGACTCAAGGCCACTGAAGGGAGAGGTCCAGCCCTCACAAGGATCGGGGGTCCCCTCTGATTTGGGACATCACGCAAATCCCCTGGAAGGTTTATGGATCCCCTTGGAGGTCTCAGTTCTGCCCTGTACTCCTCACCTCACCAAGGTTCTAGGGCATGGCCCCTCCCACCATGCCCCAAGTCTGGAGTCCCCCTCATGTATACTCCTCAGGTGTGAGGAGCACCACATTTAGGTCTGGGCTCAGGCCAGCTGGTGGGGAGCCTCAAGCATCTCCATGAGGAAGGTGTCAATAGGGGTGTCTCCAATGAGCTTGAAGAAAAACAGATGCTCTAGACACTTAAGGCCGATGGACCTGAGGGCAGGAAGACGTAGCAGCAGCTTGGCAAACCTGAGGTAGAGGTGGGAAAAGACAGCTGGAACCACATGGGCTCTGATGGCACCCCACAATTCCTTGCCCCCACAGCTCCTTCTCACCGTCCCTGCTGCTCAGGGTACTTCTGCTTGCAATAGGTCTCCAGTGATGCATACACTTTCTCCCGCAGAACCTCCACCTCACTAGGGTTGGAAAGGCCCTTGGCATCTGGGATGGCAAGGAAAAGAGGAGGAAGAAGCAGCAGGACAAATCAAGTCAGGACAAATGTGGAGATATGGCCCACACGATACCCGCTTTGGGCCCCACCTAAAGCCTCTTTACCAGATGCCTGGCAAGGAAGCAGGGCAAGTTATGGAATGGGGTCAAAAGGGAATGTATCAGTGGATGTGGGTTTTGCTTGGTCAGCTGGGAGGTTTCCGGGTTGAGGGGGGATAGCTGGGTAATTTAGGAGTCTCTGGAGAAGAGGAGGCTCCAAGGTTGCCTTGGTCTTAAAAGACAAGGGTAATCCTCCTCTTACCTGGATTGAACAGAATGATTGCCCTCAGGCAGCCAAGCTCTGTCTTGTCCATCCTCATGTCACGCATTTTGGACACTAGCTCTGTCAGCACCCTGGAGAGGGACCTGCAGGTCACTCAAAGGTCACAGCTCAGCCAGCCTTGGACACGGACCAGCCTATAGCCCCACCCCCTCTACCTACAGGCCAGCCCAGCAGCGGGCCACTGACCGATCAAAGATGGCTCCCACGCCTGCAGAATGGGCTGAGTTGCGGTGCACATGAAGACCTGTGGCAAGGAGGATGCCATCTCGGACATCAATGGATCGGTGGGAGAAGGAAGCAATGAGGAGCTCGTTCCAGCCTGGGTAGGGGGCAGCAAGGGTCAGGAGCCAGGGATCAGACCATGGGAGTCAAAGCACATCAGGGGAAGAGAAGTGGTGAGGTCAATGAACCTGGCCCCCTTGGTATGTAAGTATCCACTGGGGTCACTGAAGGCCAGAAGGTCAAGTAGGGGTCAAATGTCAAGAGCTCAAGGGGATGCAAGGTCACTGACCTGCCCGCAGCAATATGACCTGGTCATCCAGAGGCAAGGAGGAAAAGTGTGGGATCCTCTTCGCCCACTCAACAAGCGTGAATAGCTGTTTGTCAGCTGCCTGACAGATGTTAGTCACAGGGTCATTTGGCTGCAGGGGATGGGGGGGGTGCAAGAGTTACAGAAAGTCTGGAAATACAATGGAACCCCCCCCAGTTTTAAGAGGTTTCTGATATCACCTCCTCATACAGAGTCTCCCTTCAAAACCATCTGAACCAATCCCTGTAAGTCAGGCTTCTCCTCTGGCGTTTGTGAAAACAATTATGTATTTAGGACTTGCCTGTGGTTCTGCCACTGGGTTGTTTTGGGATGGGGACAGAAAACTATCACACCCACCTCAGATGTTTGACAAACCTTGTTTGGCAGCACTTCCAGTCCCAAGCAGTGTTGCGGGGGGAGGTGGGGGTAGGGTTGGGAGGGAAAGGGAGTGGAGAGGGAAATAGAACCAACCTAGACTCCCATCCCCCCCACCCCCCATCAGGAAAGACACTGGATTGACCCCATCACTCACGCTGCTGCCACTACCCCCGGTTCCCCCAGGACCCTCAACGCCCTGGTCACTCTTCTGCTCCACAGCAAGCTCTGCCTCCAGGATCCTGTCCACAGGCATCTCCTCCGGGGCTCCCCCAGCCCCTTCCCCATCCCCGTCCTTGTCCTTCCCCCGCTGACGCTCCTCCTGAACTGCTGCAAGTGGGAAGGGGAAGAGAAGAAAAAGTGGAAAGTCAACAGTCAGCCACGAAGGGTTCTGAAATGTCCTTAGGTCTCATCAGGGTTCTTATGGCCCTTAGGAGATATTTACAGGAACTGGGGGAGTTACTAGCAACAGTGGACTAGGAGCAGTCTGGAAACAGGAGTTATACAAGTGCAGATAAACAAGCCAAGAAGGAGGAGGGGATGGGAGGGTAAAGGAATTAGGGAGAAAGCTAACATTTAAACTGAGGCCCAACTACATTCTAAGAAATGTGAAAAGAAATGTAAAATGTGAAACATTTTAAAGTTCCCTCAAATTATTTTAAGAATCATGTGAGCTCTTACCCCTGTTGCTAAGATGAAGAATTTAGGGCTTGGAGAAGTTAGATAGCTTGCCCAAGTTCACATAATGCCCGGCAAGTCATCCATCTAAATCCAAGTTTGCCTGACTGCCAAAGTGATATTCTTCTGATTCAATGAAGAGACAGTGAAAGGATCACCAGCCTGGGTCTTCAAGGATGGGTTCTGATCCCAGCCCTGCCCCTCTTTTGTTCCATGACCTCAGGAAAACCAGGCCTCAAGCCCATCTTCTCTAAAAGGAGGGATTTGACTAAGATACTCTAAAGTGTCTGAAAATTCCAGCATTAGACTTAAGACAAGACAAAGAAAAGGGAAGGCAGCCCTGAGGTCTTCAATAAAGTCTGCAACTTAAAAGAGTAGAGTTCCAGACTTTGGAGGAAGGACCACAGATAAACAATCATTTGGGTCAAAGAGGAGGGACTATTCAAGCTAGTGAAGAGGAGACAGAGAAACCCATCACAGGTAAGGAAAAGCTATCCTACCCTAGTACTGGGGTGGGGGGGCACATCAGTGGTGCAGGCCACAGAAAAGCAGCCCCATTAAGAAGGAAATGAGAACAGAGCAGGATACCAGAAAGAAGAGCTGATGAGGAGGGGAGAGAGAAATCAAATATCGCCCTCTGGAGGAGGAGTGAGAACAGTCCAGTCCTATGGAGAGATGTAGACTAAGGTTTCCTGCAGTCTCCCTCCACCTCCTCCCTCCTCTCCCACAGGGTAGCCAAGGAAGCCCGGCTGATGTGGACCCTTACCCTCCCTCTTCATGCCAGTGGCCAGGCACTTCTGATAGCGGCAGTACTGACAGCGGTTTCGCTGGCGCTTGTCCACGGTGCAGTCCTTGTTGTCCCGGCATGAGTAGGTCAGATCCTTACGGATGGTGCGCTTGAAGAAGCCTTTGCAGCCCTCACAGCTGTAAACCCCATAGTGTTTGCCTAAGAGGAGAGGGGAAGAGCAACAAGGCTGCATGTAGATCCCTCACTATTAAGTCTCTCACCAACTTCCCCTCAGCAAACTTCGTTTAAATCCACTGTGTTTGCCAAATAGAGAGATGGGGAACCCGGAAATGAGGGATGATCCAGTCCCTCTCTCCTCACTGTTCAAACCCTATACCAGCCCTCTCTTTTCTCTGACCATCCCCCATCCCACATCTGAGCTTCAGGTCCCTTAACTATCATCAAGCTTCCCCCCACCCACTTGCTCCAATGCAACCCCGTGAGCCTGTGGCAATCCCACAGGTGATGGTAAATGTCAGATGCTCTCTTTCTTCCTTTTTGGTGATCACCTGAGCCTCGTACCTGAGCTTCGGTCCCCGCAGATTGCACACAGCCTTTTGCCAGCCCCAGGACCACCTGGAGGGGGTGGACAGTGCAGGCCCCGGACCCCTAAGACTGGTGGCTTCACATCTTCAGGGGGGCCAGACCCACCCCCAGGGAGCGACACTGTTGAGTTAATCTGGGATGGGGGAAATAGGGAAGTCACAGGGAGACTCAATGGGAAGGAGAATCTCTCAAAGGTCATGGAAATCATCCCCTACCACCTAGGCAGGGCCTGAATTGCACATTACAGAGAACATTATTTACATCGTAGTCTCTGTGAAGGGCCACCCCTGGAGCACAACCCCAAAGAGATTAGACATACAGTTCTCCCTGAGACTGTGTAATACAGGAGCCCTGAAGGGCATGTATCTCAGGACAACAGATGGGTCACAAAGGGCAAAAATAACTGATAGATGAGTGGGACGTCAGCATATCAGGGTTCTTTTATAGGGTTGGGAAGGAAGCATGCACTGAAAGATCAGTCACCTCAGGAAGGGCAAGGGGTCTCACAAGGACCACAGGCCTGCCAGGATTAGAGGACTGGAAGGTCAGTGGGCCATGGGGAAGTTCACACAAGGATCTGGGGTCACAAGGAAAACAAGGAAATGAAAGTGGAGAGGCAGTCAGTGAGCCATGACCTCTCACCTGGGGACTGCTGACAGGCCCGGAGAATCCTGGGGGAGCTGGAGGGGGCAGACCAGGGGACCCCATGGAAGAGCTGATGACTGGGAAGGGGGAGCCCAGTTGGGGGGGTGGCATCGGGGGTGGGGGTGGGGCCCCGGAGCCTCCAAGGGTTGGGGCTGATGAAGGGGGGAGGGGTAACCCAGGGGGAGAAGGGGGAGGAGCCCCCTGGGAAAGGGGATTCGGGGAGGAACTGTCTGGGCTTCGGGAGTCTGAGGGAAGGGTACATAGAGGCACAGAGACACACAGACAGAAAGACAAAAAGAGAAAATGAGTCTTAGATCATCCAACTGGAGACTTTAATTCTCTTTCTAACCCCCACTGCACCCCTCCCACCCCACCCATCCTCGTGTCCAGAAACACCCGGTTGTCAAACAACGGTTTAACTCCTAATTGTGGTGAGAAGAGGGGGTTGACAAAAGACAGGAGAGTTCGGGTGAGAAAGAATTCCAAGCAATATACTTGGTCACCCCCAGCTAGGCAGATCTTATGTGGGTGGGGCAGCACGTGGGGTGGAACCGACAGCCCCTCCATTCCCAGCTTGAAGCCGGATCGTACAATGGAAAGGGGCGGAACAGACCCTTCCTCGGACGCAGGATCTGCCTTCAAACGTCCAGAGTCCCCAAACTCGAGGACTCGTGTCCCACGCACGGGACCTCAGGATTGCAGGGCCTCAAACAGCCAAAGCCAGGAGGGCGGAAGCTCCCCCTCCCCGCCCCGCCCCGGGGGGGGAGGGCGCTAGGGCCCTCCGGAGGGAGGGGACGCGTGTTTACAAACAAGGAGGCGGGAGCGCCAGGGAAGGAGCGCCAGGGGACGGGGGGAGGGGTCGCAGATAACGCGGTCACTGGTTCGCCTGTCCGTCCGCTAGGACACTCACCCCGCCCGCTGTCGCCCATCCCGTCCCGTCCAGCCTCCCCCGGCTCCGGCTCCGGGGTTTGTTGTTCTCCGGCTGCTGCCGCCGCCGCCGCCGCTGCGGGATCCAGCCAGGGCCGTCGCCGCCGCCACCGGGAGGCGACCCCACAATGCATTTCTTTTCGCACCCCCACCGGCCCACACTGCCCTGCGGCATGCCGCTGGGGGAGGAAGGGCGGGCGAGCGGCCCAAGACATGATTCTTGGCTGAGTGCAAGGATACCGAAGAGGTACCAGGGATTCCCAGATATTGACCGGGGGACCAGACGAGCACAAGGAAGCCCCAGAGAAAAAGACTCTAGCCTGAACCGGGTCGAATTAAGCACTTCGCTCGGCTCTGTACCAAAATGACAGCGACGATATGGCAGCCATCTTGGTATAGACGGGAAGTCTCCGCGCTAGTTCCCGCCCCCTCGTCTAGTTGGAAACGGAGGAGGCGGTCTCCTCAGCCCTGTTAGCCGGCCTCGCCCAGCCTCCCCTCAAATAACCTCCAGACTTGCGCATGCGCGCCAGAGTAGGGCAGCTTGGCGGCCTCCAGAGTGCAGCCATATTGGTAAAGGTATTGGGACGGAGGGGCGACGGAACTTCCTGTTCTCGCGGGAGCCAGAGGCAGGACTGCCACGTCCGAGCAAACCGGGAAAGGAGAGGATCCCGAAGCCGGTGAGAATTCCCTTCCTTGCCCTACTGTCCTTTCCAGCCAGGCCTCTTCCACTACCTAGTGGGTCATAGAGACTAGGGCCCAGAGAGTCCGTAAAGTGAAGGATCAAAGCCTACAGCGATGTCCCGGGGGCCCTATATCCGGGAGGGGGTTGGAGATAAAGAAACCAAGTCTTGGGAGCAATGTGGGTGGGCATAGAGCGGAATGGGGGAGCGTCCCATAGAAGTGGACGGAGGGCACGAACGGAGTAAAGCTGACCCCGCATAGGTATAGAGTTGAGGGTCAAGTGGAGTCACTGTCTCTGTCCCCTCTGGTCAGCGTGATGGCCAGAGGCCTGGGGGCCCCCCACTGGGTGGCCGTGGGACTGCTGACGTGGGCGGCCCTGGGGCTGCTAGTGGCCGGACACGGGGGTCATGGCGACCTGCACGAGGACCTGCACGAGGACTTCCATGGCCACAGCCACAGGCGCTCACATGAGGATTTCCACCATGGACACAGTTATGCCCATGGCCATGGCCACACGCACGAGAGCATCTGGCATGGGCATACCCACGGTCACGAACAAGGACATGCACATGAGGATTTGCACCATGGCCATAGCCATGGCCAATCACATGAGAGCCTCTACCACAGAGGACATGGACATGACCATGAGCATAGCCATGGAGGCTATGGGGAGTCTGGGGCTCCAGGCATCAAGCAGGACCTGGACACTGTCACTCTCTGGGCCTATGTGAGTCCCCAAGGGATAGGGGAGAGAGGGGCTGGTTCTGGATTGTTGGGAATCTCCACACCACTTGACCCCTGACTTTCCCCTCACCAGGCACTGGGGGCCACAGTTCTGATCTCTGCAGCTCCATTTTTTGTCCTCTTCCTTATCCCTGTGGAATCAAACTCTCCCCGGCACCGCTCTCTGCTCCAGATCTTGCTGAGTTTTGCTTCGGGTGGGCTCCTAGGAGATGCCTTTCTGCACCTCATCCCTCATGCCCTGGGTAAGTGATCCTTGGCAACTCCTGCAAATCTTAATGTATTTTATTCTTTAGGCAAAAGGATTCTTTCATCTTTGTCACCCCTGACTGCAATATTCCCCCAAATGCACGCTACTTGGGCAAGCTATTCCCTCATTTGGCCTTTTCTCCCCCTTTCTCTAGAACCTCATTCACACCACCCTCTGGAGCAGCCTGGACATGGACATTCCCACAGTGGTGAGGAAGGGGTGGATGAAGATGTGTTGGAATGTTGCCAAATGGGACCATGTTTCCCTCCCAGAATGGGGCCATGTTTCCCTCCCTATTCTCCTTTTGCACTTGGGGAAGAAGAGTCTGGAGTCCACATCTCCCTTAATGTCTCAATGCCTCTGTTTCCAGGCCAGGGCCCTATTCTGTCTGTGGGACTGTGGGTCCTCAGTGGAATTGTTGCCTTTCTGGTGGTGGAGAAATTTGTGAGACATGTGAAAGGAGGACATGGACACAGTCATGGACATGGACACACTCATGGTCATACACAAGGAAGTCATGGGCATGGAACACAGAGTAAGTCTAGGAAGAACTTTACTTGAAAAACACCTTGCCTGCAAAAGGGAGGAGACTTCCTTTTTGGGGATATTTTTGGAGATCTCTGTTCTCCACTCTTAAACAACTTCTTCCCTCAGAGTATCCTTCAAAGGAGAAACAGAGCTCAGAGGAAGAAGAAAAGGAAGCAAATGGGTCTCGGAAGAGGAAAGGAGGGAGCACGAGGCTCAAAGATGGGCCACTGAGACCTCAGAATTCTGAAGAAGAAAAAACAGGTTCAGGTGAGAGCCAGGGTTATTGATAAACTTGGGTAAAGTGTATCATGTTTTACTTGGAGTATGCACTGTGGGTAATGGCAGCTGTCTGGAAAACATGAAGGGGCTGGTGTGAAGTGGCCTCTTGGGGGGAAGAGGTAATAATGGCTGATAAGGGCTAGAACTAGGGGTGTTAGATGCCTCTAATTATTTTGTCTTCCTTTCCACTTGTACAAGACCTACGTGTATCAGGGTACCTGAATCTGGCTGCTGACCTGGCACACAACTTCACAGATGGTCTGGCCATTGGTGCTTCATTTAGAGGAGGTCGGGGGCTAGGGATCCTGACCACAATGACTGTCCTGCTACACGAAGTGCCCCATGAAGTGGGGGATTTCGCCATCCTGGTCCAATCTGGGTGCAGCAAAAAGCAGGTTGGTGATGATGTGCATCAGACATGATTGCCTCGAACTCTACCTCCTACTCACCCACCCAAAACTTACAATTACCTCTCAGTAGTTCCAAACAAGTTGTACTGTTAAGAACAACAAATTCTCCAGAAATGAGGGCAGAGAAATTCTGTTTCTTTGTCCTTTGGCTGAGTATTTCTTGAACTATGGTCCACACTCCATCTGAATACTTTGAGGGTCTTTCACACTGCTCTCGACCCTGACCTACTCAATCAGAAGGTCTGGAAAGGATCTCCTTGGTATTTTAAGATTTTACAGAAAGGGTCTATTCTAGATCCTTCCCTTTTTGCCTTCCTCTTTAGTTCCCAGAGACATCCACCTTGTCCATATATACCTATACCCTACCAGCCATGCCTAGCCACTGATCATCTTTAGATGTTGTTGAGTGTCTTCTGTTTTTTTCTGCCCACCAGGCGATGCGTCTGCAACTACTGACGGCGATAGGGGCACTGGCAGGCACAGCCTGTGCCCTCCTAACTGAAGGAGGGGCAGTGGGAAGTGAAGTTGCGGGTGGCACAGGTTCTGGTTGGGTTTTGCCATTCACTGCAGGTGGCTTTATCTACGTAGCAACAGTGTCTGTGTTGCCTGAGCTGTTGAGGGAGGCATCACCATTGCAGTCACTTCTGGAGGTGCTGGGGCTGCTGGGAGGAGTTGTCATGATGGTGCTGATTGCCCACCTCGAGTGAGAGGTGGGGTAAACCACCCCCGCCCCAATCCCAAACCTCTAGCCTCTCTGAGCCCTCCAGGTCAGGGGTCTGTGGAGTTTGGGGGCCCTGGCCAGGGACATCTGCCGAAGGAAGTTGTATCCTAGGGAAGTGTTAACTTTGGCATTTGGGCCATCAAGATTTTGCAGCCTTAAAGGAGCTGCAGAAGTGAGAGTGAAAAGTCAGAGCGACCATAGTGTTAGTAATGTGCTGACCATCTTGGGTTTGAGGCTAATTGGGGCCATGAAGACGGCTGGAAAAGAGAGGGGGCTGGAAAAGAGAGGGGGCGTTGACAGCCTACTCGGTGTACCCTATGCAACCTGTTTTAGAGGACCAAGCCAACCACACAGGTTTCTCCAAGGTCCGCCTCCCCCTCTCACCTGTTGGTGGAAGCTTCAGGGAAGATCAGAGCCCTGGAAAGAGGGAGTAGCAGGAGGAGTCGGGGATATACATCAATTGAACATCAATTGTGTGTCCTGATTTGGGAGTGATTGAGGGAGGAGGTGGGTTGCTAATCTCATGGCCTGATTTTTTTTTTTTTTTCTATTCATATCACTGTTAGAATCGAGGGGTAGGGGTGGTGACCGGAAATAAAGTCCTCGGATCTTCCGCCCCACATGCGGTCTTTGTCTTTTTTGGGAGAAGGGGGCCCCTCATCTCGCGACTGCCCAGGCCCCCAAGTGGTGGTGTCTGGCCACGCCCCCGCGGTGGGAGGTCGGCCTGCGCTGGTGGCCGCAGATGGCCCCGCGCGGGTCGGGCCTAGATTGGCGCGGCTGCGCCCTGGCCACGCCCCCTGGCTGGGATTGGCCGAGTGCTGGGTGTCCGCCCGCCCGCCCGCTTGACATGGCGTCTCAGCTCAGGCTCCGCTCCGCGCTGGCCCTGGTCACAGGTTGAGGGGATGTTACCCCCGGGCGGGTTGGGGTGCCGGAGTGTTGTCGGGGTCATGCCCTCGGCGCCTGCAGCTTCTGTGACCTCTGGCCCCTGGTCCAGATTTTCCTAATTTTGCGCCCTGTTGACCTGTGACCCCTGCCCACTCCTCCCTTTCTCCTCCTCCGCGTGTTGTCTCCCACTTCAGGCGCGGGTAGCGGCATCGGCAGGGCGGTCAGTGTACGCCTGGCCAAAGAGGGGGCCACTGTGGCCGCTTGCGACTTGGACCGGGCGGCGGCTTGCGAGACGGTGTGGCTGCTGGGCGGGCAGGGGAGCGAGAAGGTGGCGCCCGGCGGGGCCCACACCGCCTTCCAGGCTGACGTGTCTGAGGCCGGGGCGGTCAGGCGCCTGCTGGAACAAGTACAGGTGAACGCGACACGACCTCGCTCTCTTTAACGAGCTGGCATGGCCTCCGCTGCCCGGGCTTGGGTTTGGGGTTTTGGTGTGTAACCGCCCCCTTCCACAGGCCTGCTTTTCTCGCCCGCCATCTGTCGTCGTCTCCTGTGCAGGCCTCACCAGGGATGAGTTTCTGCTCCGCATGTCTGAGGATGACTGGGACAGAGTCATAGCTGTCAACCTCAAGGTGGCGACCTCTGAATCTGTTACTTCTTGCTCCACCAGCCGGGAGAAGACTGTCACCCCAGCTGATCCCTTCTGTTTTGTTACTCTTTCCTCACCAGGGCATCTTTCTAGTCACTCAGGCTGCAGCCCAAGCCCTGGTATCCAGTGGTTGCCGTGGGTCCATCATCAACATCAGTAGCATCGTAGGGAAGGTCAGGTTGAGCTGGGATGAGGTCAGTCAGCTAGTTGGGCAAAGAGAGGAGAACCTGTCCTTGGGACTCCTGACTCATCCCAAATCTCTGACTTACCTATAGGTAGGGAACGTGGGACAGACAAACTATGCAGCATCCAAGGCTGGAGTGATTGGCCTGACCCAGACTGCAGCTCGGGAGCTTGGACGGTTGGTCAGACACCCCTGGGGGTACAGAGGGATTTGCTGAGGTATGTGGGAGGTCTGGGGGCCAGGTCAGTGCTCAGTCCTTTCCAGAGTGAGCAGCCAATCTCCTTTCCACAGACACGGGATCCGCTGTAACTCTGTCCTCCCAGGGTTCATTACAACACCCATGACACAGAAAGTGCCACAGAAAGTGCTGGACAAGGTAGGAGGCTGTGGGTAGAGGGCAGAGGACAGAATCATTCAGATACTCATTCTCTCTGGGCTTCAGAGAGAATCTGGGCACAGGGCCAGGCGAATAGTAGATATTCAATAAGTGTACAAGGAATGAAGACAAAAGAAAAAAGAGTCACAAACTTAAACAACAACAAAATTCCATAAAAGAAACTTTCAGTCACTTAGGAGTATTTTCTTACAGGTGATTGGAATGATTCCGATGGGACATTTGGGGGATCCTGAGGGTGAGCACTGAACGAGGAGGAGGCCCTAGGGAGGGGGCCCAAATGAAGAAATACCAAAGTTTGTGGTATCTGAGAGGATTTCACTAGGATTGGTGGTTGGAGTGTGTGTGTTGGTGGGGAGGGGTTCTGGTGGGAGGTGATGACTTTGGATCTATGAGAGTGAGTAGGATTCCACCTCCTCCCCACCACCACCATTCCCATAGATGTCGCAGATGCGGTCACATTCTTGGCGTCTGAAGACAGTGGATACATCACAGGTGCCTCAGTGGAAGTCACTGGTATGAGGCCATCGTGGGGAGGGAGAGGGCAGAGAAGTGGAACCCAGATGATAAGAGAAAGCAGATGAAAGGAGTCTGGAGCCACTGAGGGAAGAGCAGAAGTTCCCACAGGCGAGGGACCACAGTGGGTGCCCCCCAGCCCATTTGTCTCCACCTATGCATCTGTCCAAATGTTTCTGCCCCTGCCAGGAGGTCTTTTCATGTAACTGCCTCACGGACCCTGGACTCTGCTCACTCCCCCACCACTCCAACCGGCCTCCTGCTGATGAGGACTCTGAGTTCCCAGGCTACAAAAGGCGCAGCAGTGTATGGCTCTGGAATGCTGAATATGGGAGGCAGGGGTGCTTGTGACCCTAATAAATTCCAAATCCTCTTCCCTGCCACCTCCGGTTCTTCTTGTGTCTAAGCCCTCAGACCCTTTCCCACCTCCCCCTCCTTTGCCTTTCCCAAAGGATTGTTCCCTTTCACTGCCTGGTCTCCCAGGGCAACCCCCGCCGCCGGGTGTGAGAGGAGAGAGTGTGTGTCACTGTGTATGTGTGACATTATGGGTTTTTTTTAGAGGGGGGGGTCTCTGCCCCACCCCCTTCCACTGGTCATGCAGCCTCAGTCCCCTCCCCCCAATTCCCTGGGTCCTTATGGTCCCCAAGGGTGATTTGTTGGTGGCCCCATCCCAGTGTCCAGTATGGCCTTGGGAGGGGGTCTTGGAACAGGTGGCCCTCCCCCACCGGTCTCCCTTCTCTCAGTACCCCCTCCCCTTTCTCTCCACCTTACAATAGCTGCAGCCGGCCTGGGGTCGGGTGGGGGGGATTAGGGGAGGGGGCCAGGATTAGGGGAATGGACCAGCCGAAGAAAGGGGCTGGAGGAGAGCAGAAGGGAGGGGGCTGGGAGGAGGAGGAGGAAGGGGAGGGGGTCCGAGCTAATCGACTCTGGAGCCCACATAAGGACTGGCCACGGACTGAAGGAGAGGACAGGGAAGTAGGGGGGAACTGGGGGAGGGGGAGAGGGGACCCACTGCTGCCTTGTCCCAGAAACAGGCTACCCCCTGGCAGCTGCAGCCCAAGTCCGGGAACCCCAGCTTAGGCTAGAGGAGACAGGACGCCCACCGCGGCCTCTGTCCCCTTGGTATCTCATCCCCTGCCCTCAATGGGGATCGCTCTGCCCCTTCCTCTTCTCTCTCCTCCCCGACCCCTTCCTTTACTGCAAAGTCCCGGAGGAGGCTTCTGCCCGCTTCCCACTCCAGACATTCTGCCCCTTGTGCCCCTACCCACCCACACGCGCACACCCCCCCCCCCCGTAGGGGCCCCATCTTGTGTGTGTGTCCCTGCTTCCGCGTGGTGTCTCCATTCCCCCGTTCCTCCCGTGCGCCTCCCTCCCCCGCCCCGGGCCGCGGCTCTTGATTGTCCAAACGCAATTCTCGAGTCTCTGGCTCTGGCCGAGAGTTGAGTCTGGACGTCCCGAGCCGCCGCCCCCAAACCTCGAGGGGAGAGCGGGTCGGAGGGTCTAGGGAGAGCCCAAGCGGAGGGTGGAGCAAGTCCCCAGGGCGGTGAGGGGAATCCCGGGCATCCACTGGACGGAGGACTGAGCGGCAGGGGGTCCTCTGCAGCCTCCCCACCTCCGCTCCCCGGAACGCCGGGCTGCGGTGTCGGAGAAGTTGTGGGGAGGAGGACAGCTGCTCCCCAGAGCCGCTAGGGGACGAGGAGTGGGGGATGTGGCCCCTTTTCCAACCCCCTCGGTCCCCTCCCGGGGTCCTAGAGATCCCAGGCCCCGCCCTCCGGAGCGCAGGCCCCGGGTGGGGACCTCGGGCGGGGAACGGCGGCCAAGCTGGGCAGCGCGACGGTGCGGGCCTGGGGACTGAGACTGCGGTCCCCACGTAGCTCGGGACTCCGGGGACGCCGGCTCTCACGCGAAGCAGGCGCGTCCCGAGAGCGGGGTACCCCGGCGCCCACGTCGCGTCCCCCCCCCCACCCCCCAGCCCCGGGCGGCGGTGACGTCTCCGCCGGCGGGGGTGGGGGGTGTAGCGGAGGGACAGGCGGAAGTGACGTAGGCCCCAGCGCCCGGGCCATGGCGGCGGCGGCGGCGGGAGCTGCTGTCTGAGCAGCGGCTGCGGACCGAGCGGACTGGGGCCGGGAGCCCGGGCCCGGAGAGAGGCGCTGCGGCAGCGGGGCGCGGACGGCTGGAGTCGGGTGAGGGGCGGCGCGGCGCGGCGCGGGGCGGAGGGGCGGGGGGAGCCCCCGGAGGGGCGGGGTCTGCGCGACGGCGGCCCCCCTAACACCCCTTCCCTCTGCCCCCGCTCCCCAGCCTACCTCTCCTCCTCCTCCACCGCAGCGGAGCCCGGGTGGGGGTCTGTGCCCGGTCACCATGACGACGCCGGCGAATGCCCAGAATGCCAGCAAAACGTGGGAACTGAGTCTGTACGAGCTCCACCGGACCCCGCAGGTGACAAGGACTCTCCCTCCACAGCTCACTCCCTTTCCCAGACCCTTCCACCCGCAGACCCCATCTCACGGCCTCTTTTCCATTTTTTTTGCCCTATTCTGCCGACCCTGCCCGATGTCACAGACTCCCTTGGCCCTACCTTTGAATCATCTTAATCTTTTACGAGCACTTCACATTTATCTCGTTTAATCCTCACATCAGCTAGTCCCACGGATTTACCGCAAGTATGACTGCCTTCATCTGAAAGGTAGTAAACAGAAATTACCTTCACTGTTCCTCAGCTCAGTGTCACAAGTCAGCGCACAGAAGACTCTCAATTTTAGTAAAAATAGAGCCTCTCGGCCTTCACCCACCTCCCAACATTCTGATACAATAGAGATGGGGCCCTGGAATCTGAGTTTTAAACAAGTCCCCTGGGGATTTTAGTATAGGTTGAACCTGGACCATGCTATAAGAAATCTTATTGAAAAAGTCCTCCCCAAACTCCAAGTCTGTGCCACCACCAGCCCCAGACCTCTCGCCAAACCTCAGATCCTCCTGTTTTGAAGCTCCTACTTTTAGTTAATGGACACTAATCCTTTCTGTTTTCATTCTCTCCCAAGTCAAAGCTCCTTTCAGAATTACCATCTTCCCCAGCGGGCCAACATGGGGTACTCAGATTCTGCTATTTCACTGTACTTCTCAAAATTCCCATTTCATGGACCATTTTTTCTAAATCCCCTCCCCCCCAACCCACCATCACATTTCCACTCACTGATGCCTCCAGGAAGCCATCATGGATGGCACAGAGATCGCGGTTTCCCCTCGGTCACTGCATTCAGAACTCATGTGCCCCATCTGCCTGGACATGCTGAAGAATACCATGACCACCAAGGAGTGCCTCCATCGTTTCTGCTCTGACTGTATTGTCACGGCCCTGCGGAGCGGGTAACAGGAGGGATGTGTTTGAGATGGGGTGAAGGGTACAGACTTGGAACCTCATTGCCCTGGTGACTGACTCTTCAGAGCCTCCTCTCTCCTACCCCAGGAACAAGGAGTGCCCCACCTGCCGCAAGAAGCTGGTATCCAAGCGGTCTCTGCGGCCAGACCCCAACTTTGATGCCCTGATCTCTAAGATCTATCCCAGCCGGGAGGAATACGAGGCCCATCAAGACCGGGTGCTCATCCGCCTCAGTCGCCTGCACAACCAGCAGGCACTGAGTTCCAGCATTGAGGAGGGGCTGCGCATGCAGGCCATGCACAGGTTCGAGCTGGGGAAGAGGCTGTAGCAGGGCTGGTGGGACAGATGCGTGGGTCAAACACCTGGTGCTGTCTCTGCCACCTGCCAGCCTCTAAGCCTTAGCATCCTAATAGCTAGCCACACCCTGATTGTCCAAGCCTGGAAGTCAGGGATGTAAATTGAAGCTTCTTAGTTAGCAACCAGCACTACTATTCTTAAGGAGAAATTATCTCACCCTCTAACTTTCTAGAAGTTAGAACAGTGGAGTGACTTTGAGCATAAGCTCTGGGAATTAAATGACCTCCGAGGCCAGTATTGTTCAGTATTTAATGTGAATCCAGATTACCTGAAGGTCTTGTTAAAAATGCAAATTCTAATTCAGTAGGTCTGGAGTTGAGCCTGAAATTCTGCATTTCTACAAATCTTTGCTACTTTTTCTGGGAATTCATGAGGAGCGGCAAGGGGCTGTGATCGAACCAAGTTATTTAACCTCTCTAAGCCTCAGTTTCCTCAACCATAAATAGAATAATAATCACCTGCTTCTAGGATTTGTACTATGTGAGGCAATAAGTGCAAAATACTTCGCAGCGTGCTTGGCATGTAGTTAGTGTTTAATAAATGTTGGGTGTCATCCGTAAGATGTCCCTGATCTCTTGTTCTCTCCTAAGTTTAAAGTCTAAACCCCTTATCCTTGGCGCTTTCTAACCTCAACCACTTCTTTCTACAGGGCCCAGCGTGTGAGGCGGCCGATGCCCGGGTCAGATCAGACCACCACGATGAGTGGGGGGGAAGGAGAGCCTGGGGAGGGAGAGGGGGATGGAGAGGATGTGAGCTCAGACTCCGCCCCTGACTCTGCCCCAGGCCCTGCTCCCAAGCGACCCCGTGGCGGGGGCGCGGGCGGGAGCAGTGTAGGGACGGGGGGAGGCGGCGCTGGTGGGGTGGGTGGGGGCGCCGGTTCTGAAGACTCTGGCGACCGAGGAGGGACCTTGGGAGGGGGAACCCTAGGCCCCCCGAGCCCTCCCGGGGCCCCCAGCCCCCCGGAGCCAGGTGGAGAAATTGAGCTCGTGTTCCGGCCCCACCCCCTGCTCGTGGAGAAGGGAGAATACTGCCAGACTAGGTGAGAGCCCTGTCTTCCCGACCGCTGAGAAACCAGACAGCGCCTAGCCTTCCATCGGAAGGGGGCTTCACCCAAATCCAGCAACGACCCCTAGCTCAGAGGCCCTGCTGGAAAGCCCCCTGCTTCCCTTGTCCATTTAAAGACTTCTGTGGCCTAAACCTGCCCTCTTTCCCACTTCAGGTATGTGAAGACAACCGGGAATGCCACAGTGGACCATCTTTCCAAGTACTTGGCCCTGCGTATTGCCCTTGAACGGAGGCAGCAGCAAGAGGCCGGGGAGCCAGGAGGGCCTGGAGGGGGCGCCTCTGATGCCGGGGGACCTGATGGGGGTGGCGGGGAGGGTGGGGGTACCAGAGGTGGTGACGGCCCTGAGGAGCCTGCCTTGCCCAGTCTGGAAGGTGTCAGTGAAAAGCAGTACACCATCTACATCGCCCCTGGGGGCGGAGCTTTCACGGTGAGAGCCTCTGAGAGCGGTGCTATAAGAGGAGAGAGGCGGGGAGGGTGGCCTGGGGCCACACGGAACCATAGATTCTGACTTCTAACTGGCCCACCGTCCCCTCTCCGTCTGCATCGCCCATCTCTGTCTTTTCTTCTCCCCCCATCACTCCCTGTGCCCCGGCTTTGCCCCATCTCTTGCTCTTGCTTTTTTCTTTCTTCCTCCCTTGATCACTTTCTGCCTTATTCATATCCTTAACCACCTTCTCCAACTTTCTTTTTTTTTACCTTGCCTCTCTCTCCCAACCCCTCTGTAGACACTGAATGGCTCGCTGACCCTGGAACTGGTGAATGAGAAGTTCTGGAAGGTGTCCCGGCCACTGGAGCTCTGCTATGCCCCCACCAAGGATCCAAAGTGACCCCACAAAGGGACATCCAGAGGATGGGGACCATGGGATGCCCTTTGTCCTGGCCTACCACCCCCAGCTTCTTTGTCCCCCAGGGTCCCCCAACCTGGCCAGCCAGCAAGAGGACACAAATGAGGACAAGTGGCTTTTATACAAAGTATCTATATCAGATTCTTCTATATTGTACAGAACGGGGCATGCGCCCCCATCTACTGCCTTTTCTATTGCCCCCCCAACCTCCCAGCTATCTAAGATGTTGGGGAAGGTGAAGAACCCTCCCCTTCATGCCCTCCTACCAACAACAACAAATTTGCTTCTTTTCCTCTTTGAAACCTGCAGTTCTGTGTCTCTGTTCATCAGGGATGTACTAAAAGGGGGAAAAAAGGGGGGGGGGAGACAAGCCTGGAAATCATGTGGAATCGGCCTGGGAAATGGGGAGGAAATGTCAAAGGTTATTCACGGTGTGTAAATCCCAATTTTATGAATCCCAAGTCAGCATATATGTATGAAAATAGTGGGGAACAATCCATGAAGCTGGAAGAGACAGGATGGAGAGCCGAGCGGTGTCTGAAGTCAGATCTCAAACCTGCCCCCTAAAACCTGAATCGCCCTGCCTGAAATCCGGGGTTTCGATATCAAAGGGAAAATAGGAGAGTGGCTCAAGACAGCAAGGCATGCTTGTAGACGCCAACGGGACCTGCAGTTCGGAAGCGTAATTCGTCACCGCGGCGAGAAGCTGGAGAGACGCGGGGAGGGCCGCCGAACCTCCTGCTGGGCCTCCTGGCCGCCCTTCGAAGGCGGGCAGGGCCGGGGACTACAGCTCCCAGGAGTGCGCGAGACGGTGCCCGCCGAGCCGCGCCGCGCGGTTCTGCTGCTGTCCCGGCCGCGGCCGAGAGCCGAGGGGTGGGGGCCTCCGGGGAGGCCGTCGCCTCGAGGCCCGCGGCGGGGTCCGGGGGACCGGGGAGCTCGGCTGCACGCGGGGTCCCGGGCAGTGCGGGGGTCGGGGAGGCCGATGCTCCCTCTACCCCCTTCAGCCTCTCTGCCCATCACTTCCTGTTTCCGTCGCCCTTCGTGCCCCCACCCCGATCCGCCTCAAATTCCTGCGGCTCCTCAGTTCTCTGCCCCGCTGGCAGAGGAGTCAGCCTCGGTGCGACCCACAGACCCGAGGGCGCCCCACCCCACGCTTGGGGTTTCCTGGTTTTCCCCTGATCCCTAGGACCTTCAGAACCGACCGGGCATCTCCCGCCCGCGCAGGTCCCGCAGCCCTGGCGGCCCGGAGCTCACCCCCACGGCCCTCTTGCCCTGACTTCTAACTGGCCCACCCTCCCCTCTCCGTCTGCATCGCCCATCTCTGTCTTTTCTTCTCCCCCCATCACTCCCTGTGCCCCGACTTTGCCCCATCTCTTGCTCCTGCTTCACCCTTGCAGGAGCAGACATAGACATATGCAGACATAGACACACGCTTCACCCTTGCAGGAGCCCCTTCCTATACCCTCGCACCGGGACCCTTGATCCCGGCTCCCCTCCTCCCCAAGCCCAGCGTTCCCGGGACGGTGGGGCGCGGGAGGGAGGTGGGCGTCGCTCCCGGAGTTTCGGAGAGAAACAGCCGCGGAGGAGTCGGGAAGGATACCGAGGTGGAGGATGGAGAGTAGGGAAGGAGCCCGGCTTCTCCTCTGGTTCCAGGGACTGCTGGGCGTCACCCCCTCACTTTCCTCATTCTCTCCAGGCCTGACGGACCCGCAGCCGCTTCTGCCTCCGTTCCCGCCCTCCCCTGAGTCCTGGAACAGCCCGCGGCCCCTGGTCCCTGTCCCGGCCCTCGATCCCTCCTCGGACCCCACACAACAGCACCCCACCCTCCCCTTCTCTCCACTTCTCACATTTCTGCCGCTTGTCCCTTCTCTGCAGCCTCCAGGACTGCACCTCGAAGATGCGCCTGTTTATTTCCGTGCCATCATGTGGGAGACAGCCCAAACTGTTGCCCTAGGTGTCTCCCTCACCCACGCAGGAAGGAAAAATAACTACCCTCCTTAAGCAGGTGTTCTCCTTCCCTAGTGCCGGGAGAAGGAACTGTTGGGGTGCGGGGGAGCAGCAGCTCAGATTCTCTTGCACCCTGAGCTTCCCTGGGTTAGTTTTCCCAAATCATTCATGTCTCATGTCAGTTAAGCCCGCATATATAGGCGAGGCAAAGCCAGAAATACAAAGTATACAATAAGAACTGGACTGTTTTGTTGAGGACCTAGATACATGCAGGAGAATAACGTTGCAAAGGAGCAAGGTAGAGAAAGAGAGATCACTGGAGGCAGGGAGACCTGGATTAAATCTCCACCCTGCCAGCATGAAATTCGGGGTGGGGGGACATTATAACAACCCCTCCCGGGGATTCTGATATGCACCAAGGCAGAGAGAAGCAGTAGAGCAGACGCTCATGACATGTTAGCTCTGTCCTTAAAGGGTGAACGCAAGTGCCCCATACAGAAGGGGCTCCACACCTCTGGAGCAGGGGGATCGCTGGGAACCCTTGGGGTGGCTGGGAAGGGCCTCACAGAGGAGGTGGGATCTGGCCAGGATCCACATGTAGGGAAGAAGAGAGTCTGGAGGGGGTGGGGAGCCTCTCTCTCCCTTACTCTTCCATAATCCCACCTCTTCCCTCGCCCGGGCTTCTCAGTCCCCAAACCATAGCAGATCATGTGTCTGGACGTGGCAGTGAGAGCACTGTGTGAGACGACACGCATGAGACATCTCAGAAAAACTTAGGACCGCCTCGGGTACAAATGTCGCCAGGGAGACGGCTCATCCCTTCTTCTGTTTTCTCCCCACCCCCACACCCACCCCATGTTGTCACGCTCCAAAACTAGCACTTCCTGCCCTGCTATTTGTACTTCTTCTACAAAATTGTTTGCTCACTGTCCTCTTCTCATGCTGGGCAACTGATTTTGGTCAGTCAGCAGGGAGTCCCACAGAAGCGTCCCTCCAGATGGTGCCCCTGGCCCCAGCCTGGCGCCGGGGAGGGTGCTATTACCATTCACCCTTGTAGAAGGTTCTGTTGGAGGAGTTACTCCCTTGGGCAACACTCACAGTGACATTATTGTTACTATTCATGTTAAAAGATAAGGTAGACCTGAGTTCTTGCATTAACTGCCCCTAAGTATACTCTTTAGAATTTGGAAAATTTCTCCCTACTGAGGCATCCAAGAGGCTGATTACTGACTCGTGCAAGGACTGAAAGAACTTTAGAGGTAAAAGGATCACTTGGGAGACGACTAGTCAGTTTCACCTTTTCAGGAAGTTCTACTGATGCCACCACCTAAAGGGGGCTGTTCTGGGACCTGGGGATTACAAACAGGTGTGTGATTGGCCCCTGCCCTGGAGGGGTGGCATGTAGAGGTGTTCGTAGTGAGCTTCTCCGTCCCTCCACTTCCCTGGTCCCGCCACCAGCTGAAACATCTGGCTCTCCTCTGAATCCCCGCGGTAGTGAGAGAGCCTGGGAATGGCCATCTCTAACACGTGCCGCACACCTGAGTTAGAGGCCTTTTTGAAATGCAAATCTGATTGTTTTAGGCTCTCTGCTTAACCCCAGCCAGCGGCTTCCCATTGATCTTAGGTTAAAGACCCAAGTCCTTACCCTCGCCCCTAAGGCCCTGTCAGGTGTAGCTCTGCTGTTCTCTCCAGATTCTTCTCCCGTCACTCTCACCCTCTGTGTGAGGGTCCACTTCCTGTCTGCCCCGTGCTTCCTCCTGCAGAGAGCATTCATGCAGGCTGGGCTCTCAGCCTGAGAGCCTCTTTCTCCCATTTCTCTTTTAGCTAGCTCCTCTTCATTCTTCAGATCTCGGTGTCTCTGCCACATCCTCAGGAAAGGTACCCAGCCATTCCTTCCTGGATCAGATTCCCCTCTTCTGAGCTCCCACACCAAGGGGCACCTTCCCTCAGAGGCACTCGGCGCGATTGCAGTTCTGTATTTGTTCATTATTTGATGGAGGCCTCGTTTCCCCGGAGGATATAAGCTCCCTGAGGGCAGGGCTTGTGCTGCAGATGCTCACTCTTGTCATACAGGGGGGACCCTGAACTGGACACTCCATAAATATTGAGTCGAAATATTGGTTTAACAGAGGCATGGGTGCCAGGATCCAGAGTAGAGGGCCAAATATTCCAGGATCTCAGAGACAATGGTTTGAGGCCATGATTTTCCTTCCCTCCAGCAGCTGCAGCCCAGGAGTTCCATATGCCATTTTCTTTCTTTTTTCTTTCTTTCTTTCTTTCTTTCTTTCTTTCTTTCTTTCTTTCTTTCTTCTTTCTTTCTTTTTTTTATATATTTATTTATTTATTTATTTATTTATTTATTTCTGACATCTTATTTTGTTTTTTTAAAAAAAGATTTTAGGGACGACTCGGTGGCTCAGTGGTTGAGCATCTGCCTTGGGCTCAGGGTGTGATCCTGGGATCTTGTGATCGAGTCACACATTGGGCTTCTCATGGGAAGCCTGCTTCTCCCTCTGCTTGTGTCTCTGCCTCTCTCTGTAGGTCTCTCATAAATAAATAAACAAAATCTTTTTTAAAAATCTAAACACACCATCACCTGGAAATACTGGATAAAATATGGGGAAAGGTAAGCAAGACTGAGTTCTCAAAAGGAAACTAAAATCCCAAGTGCTAGACAAAGAGAAAACTGAAAGCCAGAGAATAAGCGGATCATGGCAATGGTTGCTAGAAGGGGACTGGGAGAGAATTGGTTCTATCAACCAAAAAGTTTTAACTAGCCACCAAAGGATGAGAGATGAGGTCTTGGTTATTTTTTTAAGGTTTTATTTATTCATTCATGAGAGACAGAGAGAGAGAGAGAGAGAGACAGGCAGAGGGAGAAGCAGGCTCCATGCAAGGAGCCTGATGTGGACTCGATTCCGGGTCTCCAGGATCACACCGAAGGTGTGATCAGCTAAACTGCTGAGCCACCCAGGCTGCCCGAGGTCTTGGTTCTGACAAGGTGTAGAAATTAGATGACAAGTGATCAAGGTTGACTCAAGAACTAGAAAACCTGAGCAGATCTATAAATTCTAACAAATTGAATGAGAGTTTAAAACACACACATGCCCCCATCTAGATGGTTTTATGGATGTATTATCCTGCCAACTCTTTTTTTTAAAAAGATTTTTATGTATTTATTCATGAGAGACACAGAGGGAGAAGCAGGCTTCCTGCAGGGAGCTGGATGTGGGACTCGATCCCAAGACCCCAAGATCACCACTGAGCTACCCAGGCATCCCTATTTCTTTTTTTTTTTTAAATAAGCTCTAGGGATCCCTGGGTGGCGCAGCGGTTTGGCGCCTGCCTTTGGCCCAGGGCGCGATCCTGGAGACCCGGGATCAAATCCCACATTGGGCTCCCGGTGCATGGAGCCTGCTTCTCCCTCTGCCTGTGTCTCTGCCTCTCTCTCTCTCTCTGACTATCATAAATAAATAAAAATTTTTAAAAAAAAGATTAAATAAGCTCTATGCCTAATGTGAGGCTTGAACTCACGACCCCAAGATCAAGTCACATGTTCCACAGACTGAGCCAGCCAGGGGTCCCTATCTTGCCAACTCTTAAGAACCATTTGTTTATCTACTTATGCAAACTGTCACAGACAATGGAAAAAGGGACAATAGCACTTATAAGACTAAAATGCTAAATAAGATATTAGCAAACTGAATGTGGTGGAGTTTGTGCAAGTCTGTGTGTGTGAGAGAGAGAGTGTGTGTGTGTGTATGCTTGACCAAGCAGACTTTACTGCAGGAATGCAAGGATGGTGTACTTTAAAAATCTATTAATGATATTTATATTTTTTCATACTAAAGGGAAAATATGATTGTCTCAGTAGGTGCAGAGAACATACTGGGTAATGTTTAACACGAATTCATTTTTCTTAAATCTACCTAAGATTCGAAAATAACTTCCAAAGTCAAGTATACTAGTTTTTACTATTTCTTTTTTTATTTATTTATTTTTTTTCTTTTTTTATTTAAATTCAATTAATTAACATATAGTGTATTATTAGTTTCAGAGGTAGTGTTCAGTGAATCATCAATTGTATATCAAAACACTTAATTCTTTTTAAAAAGTTTTATTAATTTAAGTAATCTTTACATAGACCCAACATGGGGCTTGAACTCATGACTCTGAGGTCAATAGTCACATGCTTTTCTGACTGAGCCAGCCAGATGCCTCCCTAGTTTTTACTGTTTCTATTCAACTTGTGCTAGCAGGTGTGAAATGGAGCAATAAGAAAAAGAAGAATCAGGAGGATCCCTGGGTGGCTCAGCAGTTTAGCGCCTGCCTTCGGCCCAGGGCATGATCCTGGAGTCCCGGATCGAGTCCCTGGATCAAGTCCCTGGATCGAGTCCCTGGATCGAGTCCCTGGATCGAGTCCCACCTGGTTCTCCCTCTCTCTGCCTGTGTCTCTCCCTGTGTCTCTGCCTCTCTCTCTCTCATGAATAAATAAATAAAATCTTTTTTAAAAAAAAAGAAAAAGAAGAATCAGTCATCATTATACATAGATAATTAATTAATGACAAAATTTACGAGAAGCCACAAACAATTAGAACTAATATATCCCTTTCCAGGGACAAGATAATATGCAAACATCAATTTGTCCATACCACACCAATAAACAAATAGAAGATTTTGTCTTCAGAAAATGCCGTTTATAATAGCAACAAGGACTATAGAATACTGAGAAGTAAATATGACAAAATATGTGCATGATCTTTATGGAGAAAATTATAAAACCTTATTGGAGAACATTTTGAAAAGAAGACAAAAAAGAATGGAGAGATATTCTATGCTCAAGAAGAGGAAAATTCAATATAAAGCTGGTAATTTGTCTCAAATCTATAAATGTCAGTTCAATTCTAATTGAAACCACAACAATCTATTTCATGGCACTTGACAAACTGTTCTTAAAATTCTTATAAAGAAGTAAATGGCCAAGAAAAGCCAACATGAGTTTGAAGCAGAATACCAGAGGGGCTACTCATGCCATATATCATATATCACAACTTTGCTATAGAAAGCCAGAGTGATCAAAGCATGTAGTCCTGGCACATGGGCAAGTACATAAACTACTGTTACAGAGTGGAACTTCTTGACTCAGACCTTCAAAGATATGAGAACTTGGTATATGACAAAAGTGACATAAATCAGTGGAAAAAGATGGACTGTCTGTTAGATTATCTTGGGTTAATTGACTATCCAAATAGAAAAAAAAAACAGATCCCTACATTACAACATACACCAAAACCAATTTCAGATAGCTTAAATATGTGAAAAACAAAATTTTAAACTGCTTGAAGAAACTCTAAGATAATATATTGATGGTATCAGAGTAGGGAAGGATTTCTTAAGATACAAAGAACAGAAGAAATAAAAGGAAATATAGACACATATGACTCTATCTTTATTTTTTTTGACTTTTACAAGATAAGAGACATCACAACAAAATAAAAATACAAGCAAGCCACAGACTTGGAGAATATTTACAACCTAAAAGATCAATGAAGGTTTTGTATCCAAGATGTATAAAGAACTCTTGCAGCTCACTAGGAAAAGGACCAGGCATTAGAAAATGAGCAAAAGCTACATATAGGCAAGTCACCAAAAAAGGAAACCCAAATGACCAATAAATACATGAAAAGATGCTTAACTTCATTAGTAATGAACAAATGCGAATCAAAACCATGAGACACTATTTTATACATACGAATTCAGCAAAATTAAAATCTCTCTGATAGGGGCGCCTGGCTGGCTCAGTCCATGGAGCTTGCAACTCTTGATCACAGGGTTATGAGTTTGAGCCCCAGGTTGAGTGTAGAGATTACTTAAAAATAAAATCTCTGAAAAAACAAAATAACTCCGAAAACGCCAAGAATTGACCAAAATGTGGGACAATTAGAAACTCCCATATTTTGGGTTGAAATGAAGACAGCTATGAGACATTTGAAGAGAAATGTGGCTATAAATATAGTTGACCCTTGAACAACACAGGGGTTAGGGTTGCTGACCCACCACACAGTGGAAGACCCACATACAACTTCTGATTCCCCCAAATTTAACCTCTACTAATAGTAGTCTACTGTTGACTAGAAACCTTACCAATAACATAAACAGTTGATTAATGCATATTTTGTACAATCTTTCTTACAGTAAAGTAAGCCAGAAAAAAGAAAATGTTATTAAGAAAATCATAATGAAGAGAAGATGTATTTACAGTATATAATGTAAAAAATCTGCATGTAACTGGACCCAGTTAAAACCCACCTTGTTCAAGAGTCAACATACTTAATGCTAAAAATACACATATCCTAATACCCAGCAAACTTGCTTTGATACGTGTTCCTCAGAAAAGTATTTCTACACGTGCACAAAAAGGCAAGAATCGGAATAGGCACAGCAGGATGATTTCACTGTCAAGAAAAGTGAGTGGAGGGATCCCTGGGTGGCGCAGTGGTTTAGCGCCTGCCTTTGGCCCAGGGTGCAATCCTGGAAACCAGGGATCGAATCCCACGTTGGGCTCCCGGTGCATGGAGCCTGCTTCTCCCTCTGCCTATGTCTCTGCCCTCCCCCTCTGTGTGTGTGTGTGTGTGTGTGTGTGTGTGTGTGTGTGTGTGACTATCATAAATAAATTAAAAAAAAAAAAAAAAGAAAGAAAGAAAAGTGAGCGGAGGGCAGTCCCGGTGGTGCAGCGGTTTGGCTCTGCCTGCAGCCCAGGGCGTCATCCTGGAGACCCTGGATCGAGTCCCACGTCGGGCTCTCTACGTGGAGCCTGCTTCTCCCTCTGCCTGTGTCTCTGCCTCTGTGTGTGTGTGTATCTCTGATGAATACATGAATAAAATCTTTTTAAAAATTAAAAAAAAAAAACAAGACTCTGATGCCTGATGCTAGGTAGGTGGAGAGAGCTGGCATCCCTACCTATTCTCATCTCCTCTCTTACCACCTGAGGTCTCACTCCTATTAACGCCTGGTAATCTTAGGCAAGTTGCGTCATTGCTACATGCCTCAGTTTCCTCATCTATAAGATGCACATGTTAAAAGTGCCTGTCTCCTAGCTTTGCTGTGAGATTTAAGTAGGTTAATAGAGCTTGGAACAGTTCCTAGCTTAGAGTAACTACACTAGAAGGTGGTTGTTGCTGTTGATGATGATATTAGTGTTCTTGGGGATCACCTTCAGCTGCATATAAATTCTTTTTTTAAAAAAGATTTATTTATTTATTTGAGAGTGTACTCATGCAAGCAGTGAGGGGGGGTAGAGTTGGGGAGCAGCGGGAGAAGGAGAGAGAGGCAGAGAAGCAGACCCTTTGCTGAGTGCAGAGCCCAACGTGAGGCTCCATCCCAGGATCCCAACATCATGACTTGAGCTGAGACCAAGAGTTGGAGGATTCACTGACTGCCCATGTGTAAATTATTTTTTAATCTCAGGTTTTATTTATTTTTAAATATTTTATTTATTTATAGAGACACAGAGAGAGAGGCAGAGACACGAGCAGAGCAGAGACACAGGCAAAGGGAGAAGCAGGCTCCATGCAGGGAGCCTGACGTGGGACTCGATCCAGGATCTCCAGGATGACGCCCTGGGCTGCCAGCGGTGCTAAACCACTGGGCCACCCGGGCTGCCCTAATCTCAGGTTTTAAAATCTCTTAAGAACCTTATCTTGCAATGAAAGTGTCCGCTATCTGAGATGCCCCAGACTCTGCCTTCAAGGAGCTACATTAAGGCCTGCAAACTCCCATCTCTGTGAAAGCCAGACAGGTAATGTGCCAAGTGGAAGGTTGTCCAGAGAGGCAACAGCTCGTGGTTCGGTGTTGCCTTGTAGGAATTCAGAGCTAGCATTGCCACATTTAAAACTTTTTTTTTCAATACTATAAGTCCCAATTTTCTGTAAAATTTCTCCATTTTGAAGTGTTGCAGTTAATTCAAAAGAATCATAAAAGCACATTGTGAGCCAGATGAAATATTTGAGTGGGTTGCCAGTTTCTGAGCTCTGAGACGGAGGCTACCACAGAGACAGATGTAGGAGCAGGTCTTAAAAATACAGTGTAATTAGGGAGATCCCTGGGTGGCTCAGTGGTTTAGCGCCTGCCTGGCTGCCTTTGACCCAGGGCATGATCCTGGGGTCCCAGGATGGAGTCCCGCGTCAGGCTCCTGACGTGGAGCCTGCTTCTCCCTCCTCCTGTGTCTCTGCCTCTCTCTCTCTCTCTCTCTCTCTCTCTCTCTCTCTCTCTCTCCCTCATGAATAAATAAAAAATAAATAAATCTTTAAAAAATACAGTGTAATTAAAGCTACAATAAAGGCGAGTGACGAGTGCACTCGGAGCATGGGGGATTGAAGATGGCAGCAGATTCTTTGTCACTCTTTCCATTAAGATGTACAGTCTATCTTCCCTTCTCTTGAGTTCAGGCTGGCCCTGTGACCTGTTTTGACCTACAGAATGTGGCAGGAGTGAATGTGTAACTTCTGAGATTGGGTCTTATGAGATCTGCAGCTTCCACTTTTGCCACCTGGAACATTCTCCTTGGAACCAATCCAGTCACCATGCTGAGAGGAGCCTGAGCAGCCACCGAGAGACCCATATGAATTAGACCTAAGGCCCCCAGATGCCAGCAGTGGCTGAGCTGCACCTGGCAGCCAGTATCAACTACTTGCCAAGTGATGAGGCTGCTTTGGAACATGCAACCACCCCAGGGCCCTGGCCAACACTTAGTGAAGCAGAACTGCCCAGGCAACCTGCAGAATTGTGAGAAACAATACACTTCTGTTAAAACACTAATATTTAGGGTGGCTTGCAGAACAGGGATAGATAACCAAAACAAGGCAGCATTAGAAAAAAGGTGTCACTTTACCTACAAGAGTCAGAGATGGGTTCATAGCACTTGAGTTTTGAGCTAATCCTTGAAAAAGACATACATTGGCCCTTTTTGCGGAGGGGGAGTGGATCAAAAGTAGTGAACTTTCCAGAAGGAGGAAAAAGCATGCCTACAGCATGGACAACGAAAAGCATGACATACTCTGTGATTCCCAATTAAGTCAGTTTTGCTGATTGGAACATAAAGTGCAAGGACTGGGGTGGGGGAGGCGGGCAGGTAGGGAACAATCACAAACATTTCTTGAGCACTTACTACCTGCCAGGCTCAGTGACACACACTTCACAGAATCATAAATCATGAGTCCTGGGACGCCTGGGTGGCTCAGCGGTTGAGCGCCTGCCTTTGGCTTAGGGTGTGATTCCAGGATCTGGGATCCAGTCCCATATTGGGCTCCTTGTGGGGAGCCTGCTTCTTGCTCTGCCTGTGTCTCTGACTCTCTCTCTCTCTCTCTCTCTCTCTCTCTCTCTGTCGTTCATGAATAAATAAATAAAATCTTTTTAAAAATAAATAAATCAGGGGATCCCTGGGTGGTGCAGCGGTTTGGTGCCTGCCTTTGGCCTAGGGCGTGATCCTGGAATCGAATCCCACATCAGGCTCCCGGTGCATGGAGCCTGCTTCTCCCTCTGCCTATGTCTCTGCCTCTCTCTCTTTCTCTGTGACTATCATAAATAAATAAAAATTAAAAAAAAATAAATCATTAATCCTCACAATATCCCTATCTCCGTTTTACACATGAGGTTGTGGTCCAGACTAACTTACCAAAGATCACAGAGCCTAGAAATGGCAGATCGAGGTTTAAAGCCGCTCGTAAAAAGTGTGCTCTTCCCACCATACTTCATATAGTAAGTCAGATCCTGAAGGTCCTGGTGTGCCAGGTGAACAAGTGGGGATTTTACCTGAAGGGGAGACACAGCCATTAAGGAACTGTGAGTAAGTGAGAGGCTCTGGCTTTCACTTTAGAAGCATCTCTCTAGGGCAGCCCAGGTGGCTCAGTGGTTTAGTGCCACCTTCAGCCCAGGGCATGATCCTGGAGACTAGTCACACGTGGTCACACGTCGGGCTCCCTGCATAGAGCCTGCTTCTCCCTCTGCCTGTGTCTCTGCCTCTCTCTGTGTGTGTTTCTCACACAGAATAAATAAATAAAATCTTTTTAAAAAATGATTTAGAAGCATCTCTCTAGCAGCTGGGAAGAGCAAGGGCTAAAGAGGGGGTGGCAAACTAGAAGCAGAGGACCAGTAAAGAGACATCTTCAAAGGTCTGGGTGGGGAGTGCTGCATTCCCTCCTCATGGGGACTAGCAGAGGACACCTGTGGCTGACCAAGTGGCTAAGTTGGGGGCTAGGTTCAGGGGGAAAAGTAGGATGAGGATTGTCTCTGAAGCTCATAGAACACTGAAAGCCATGCCACAGTCCAACAGTAAAAACTGAGTCAAGCCCTAGAATCCAGAAGTCCAGAGATGAGATTTAGGTTGGAGCTCTAGAGCTGAGAGTTAGGAGCTGGAAAGAAGCAAGACTGGGGGAGTAGGTGAAGAATGACCAGGAGAGGGGCACCTGAGTGGCTCAGTCAGTTAAGCTTCTGCCTTTGGCTCAGATCATGATCCTGGGATCCTGGGGTCCTGGGATCAAGCCTCACATTGGGTTCCCTGCTCAGCGGAGAGCCTGCTTCTCCCTCTCCCTCTGCCTGCCGCTCCCCCTGCTTGTGCTCTCTCATGCGCTCTCTGTCAAATAAATAAAGGAAATCTTAAAAAAAAAAAATGACCAGCAGGGGTCCTAAGCAGAGGCCCCAAAACCCAAGGAGAGCTTGTGATTCATCTGTGAAGTGGGTGGGCACATGGTGCTAGGGGCTTGGGGAAGGCCAGAGGTTGGTAGGCAGGCAGTGGCAGCAGGGTTGGTAATGTAATGATATGCTGATTAGCTAAACAGTAAAATCACTAGGACTTGGTTATAGAATGGGAGTGGGATGAGGTGAGTCAAGAAAGAGTGTGACTTGGGAATCCTTCCAGGTTTCTGGCGTGGGCAACTAGGTGGTTGATGATTCTGTCAACTGAAACCAGGATTAAGGAAGAAGGAGCAGGTGTGGGAGAAGGCACAAACTGCAAATTAGGGAATGTCTGCACAATAGGTTGAAACTGAAACATTAATTTTTAAGCAACTGAGGACAGTCAAATGGAAAGATTCATGAGAATCTGATTCATGAGAATCCGGTATTTGAGAGTAAAGGTCAAAGGAGAGATCTGGGTTAAAAATACACATTTCAGAGTCAACCAGCATAGCAATGGGCATGAGAGTGCCTAGGGAAAATGTGCAGATGAGGAGAGAAGAGAGCCTGGACCAAGAGATAGAAAGTAGCTTGAGAAAGGCCGGGAAGACAGGCAGAAGGACAAATGAGAGGGAGAGAACGCAAGAGAGTGATTTTACAAAAACCAGCAGAGAAAAGAATTTTATAGGGTAGTCAACAGGGTCAACTGCTCCAAGAAAGAAAAACAAAACGAAGGTGAAAAAATGTCCATTAGATTTGGCAAAGAGAAGATCTACTGTGTGAAAGCAGGTTCAGTGGAAGGGAAGGAAGTAGAGTGGATGACAGTGAATTGAGGAGGTTGTATTAGTTACCCACGCAGCATAACAAAGTAACAAACAGTAGCTGGTTACAACTTAATAGTTTACAACAGCAATAACCATACATTATCCTGTGGATTCTACAGGTAGGAATTTGGGCAGGGCATAGCTAGGGCCTCTTGTGTCTTCCCTACAATGTCCTGGGACTGCACTGAAAGTGACTGGACGGCTGGGAGCTAAAATTGTCTGAAGGCTTTTGCTTGCATGTCTGCCAGCCAATGCTGGTAGTTGGTTGAAACCTTAGTTGAGATTGTAGGCTCCCACCCCTGATGGCTGGGTTCCTGGGGAGCAAGCCTCCTGAGGGGAAGAGAGAGAAGCCCTGACATTTGAGGGGTCTGGATACAGGGTACAGATAAAGAATAGAAGTTGCAAGGACTTAATCTTCTGGTTCAGCTTGTGGATTTGAGAAAAATGAGCAAGAAAATGATTTTATCAAATCTACAGCTTGAACAAATCAGATAAAATTACACAACTTCATATTCTTTATTGATTTAGTTACAGATCACAACAACGAAGATACACATGGTCTCCATTTGTACTCTTTTCTCACTTTTTAAAAATCTCAGTAAATTGCTTCCTTGGAGATGCTCCATTTTTCTTTGAGTTCCACATTCATAGTTTCAACTTCTATCATTTAAAAAAAGATTTTATTTACTTATTCATGAGAGACAGAGAGAGAGAGAGAGAGAGAGAGAGAGAGGCAGAGACATAAGCAGAGGGAGAAGCAGGCTCCATGCAGGCAGCCTGATGTGGGACTCCATCTCAGGACTCCAGGATCACACCCTGAGCTAAAGGCAGACACTCAACCGCTGAGCCACCCAGGCGTCCCTCTACTTCTATCATGATTTGAAGGTGTACTCATTCTCAATCATCTATGATTTAAATATATACATATGCATATAAGTATAGCCAACGTTTACAAAATTTAAATGTATTTTTATCAAAATATGTAAATGTAAAAAAACTTAAAATCATTTTAGATGTTATATTTTCTTCTAAAATAATCAAAATTATGAATTGAAAAAGGCAAAATAAAAATTATAACTAATGACTATTAATATTCTAAATCAAACTAATTTAAATAAACTCTTTTCTGCTTACTTTAAAACTCCTATCAAATAGCTTTATAGAAATCAAACTATTTGCAATCTAGTATTCAATGTTCATTCGCTTACCAAACAGAAAATCAATATGATACTTCACAAAAGTTATACCTAGATATACATGCATACTAGTTTAACAGTAATAAAAATCATTTAATATTGCAAAATGTTCCTCAGTTGTCATTTGCAACTATTGTGAATGCAGCATAATATAAATCAATACCTCTGGAACACAAAGAGAAGCAAGAAAAATGGATACTCAACACTATTGGGAAATGATACTTTATCATGCCATTTGAAAGCTAATATTTGACAAATTAATTAAGTTGCATTTTCTCTTACCTAAGTGTTTCTGCCACTTAAATCCTGCCTACACAGCAACCCAGTGTGCACCTCTGAATCTGGCAGAGGCATAGCCTAAATTTTCACAGGACTCGGTTGTGGTCATCTTTTGTTTCCAGGATACAGGGCAAAAGATTGCAGAAGCATTTCCCTGGGGCCCAAATGGTGTTAATTATTGAGAGCAGATGTTCAGGGTTTCAGGTTGTGCTGTGCCAGCACTGAGAGCCAGATTCCAAGTGCCTGGGTGTCATTTAATAATTTTTGTGTGTGATAAGGACCCCTAAAGTATGTGGGCCAGGGCAAGGCCCTTGTGGTCCGGATATGATGATGACACTGTGGGGGAAGATCATGATTTAGTTTCAAATATGCTATGTTTGTGGTACCTTTGAGACATCCAAGTAGGGTTCCCAATGTAAGCAGTCAGATACACAAGACTGGAGATCAGAGGAAAAATACAAATTTTAGAGTGATCAGCTGATAGCAGTTGAAGCCATGGGTCAGGTGTGATGAGTCCCCTGGAGGGAGCATATAGCATGAGAAGAAGGATTTGGGACTCACTGCCCTTGATGAATTCTACTATGGCTAGATAGTGCAGGATGAGCCCACAAAGAAGCAAGGAGCAGCCAGAGGGAAAGGAAGAAAATCAGAAAAGTGCTCAGTCCTAGAAACTAAATGAAGATAATGTTTCAAGAAAGAATTGGTCAACACAGTTGACTACTGGGATGAATTCAAGCAGGGGAAAATGGGAAAAATGGATTTAATGTCAGAAATCATTGCAAAAGCAGTCAAGTGGCATGAGAGAGGTGGACACTCACCTGCAGGGGCTGAGGAATGAGTGGAAGTGAGGGAATGGAGACGTTTTTCCCAATTTTTTATCATGAAAAGTTTCAAACATAGATAAAAGGTGAAAGTATACTACAATTATCATTTGTGCATCCACTACTTTACTTAGATTTAACTGTTCTTTTTTTTTTAGATTTAACAGTTCTTATTTATACATACATACAAATATTTATGTGTTTATATACTTTTTTAAAAGATTTTATTTGTTTGTTTATTTATCTATTTGAGAGACAGAGCGTGCACACAAGTCAGGGGAGGAGTAGAGGGGGAGGGAGAGAGACTCAAGCAGACTCCGTGCTGAGTGCAGAACCCAATGTGAGGCTCAATCCCAAAACCCCAAGGTCATGACCTGAGCTGAAACCAAGAGTCGGACACTTAACCAACTGAGCTACCCAGACACACCAGTACTTATGTATATTCTTGAACCTTGTGAAAATTTAGGAAATCATGAGCCTTCACACTTTAATACTTCAGCATATACATCCTTAAACTGGAGACTTTCTCCTATGGTAACCACAATGCCATTGTTACAATAGGAAAATCACCATTGGTCCCTAATATCATCTCATATGCAAAATATATTCAAATTCACCCCAATTCACCTGCAAATGTCTTTTGTTTTGTTTTATTTTGTTTTCCAAACCAGGATGCAATCAAGGCACACACACACTTTGTGTGAGTCAGGCTGGATAAGGTGATTAAGAGGTGCTGGGAATAGTGGAAGGAGAGGGGGAGGAGGGAGAGGTTGAAGATAAAGGAGGGGGAAAGGGATCCAGAACATGGTAGAGAGACTGGCCTTGGGTGGGAGAAAGGCAGCTCCTCTACATCAGTGGTTCTCAAAGCGGGGGCCCCACACCAGCAGCCATAAGCATCACCTGGGAACTAGTTACAAATGAAAATTCTAGCCCCCCTCACCCAAACTAATGAAACAGAAACACATGGTTAACATGCCCTCGAGGCAATTGTGACACACAGAAATTGAACTTATGCTCTCACGTGAGGAACAAGGGGATAGTATAAATTTGGTAACAGATGTTTGAGGGAGTTCACCTCTGAGGGCTTCCATTTCCCCCATGACATAAGTGAGATTATCAAGTGAGAGAGGTGAGACAGAGAAGAGCTTCACAGGTCCCAGGATCCGGGAGTTTAAAGTAGCCACTGACCAGTGCTATGTGGTTGGATCACTAAGGAATGCTGGGGCTGGTGGCCACGAATAAGGCATGGTAACTATTTCCCAGTTGTGAATCTTCCTTCAATGTTTCTTGGCCACCAGAGTAAAATCCTGAAGAAAATAGATCCCTGGACTCATCTAGGGGTGGGGCTTTGCCAGATAGGAGCAAAAGGTGAAAATATAAGAGGGGCAAGGGAGTTCGGGACATTGTCAAGACAGTTGCTGAAATGAAAGGCCATGCAGGGACGCCTGGGTGATTCAGTGGTTGAATGTCTGCCTTCTGCTCAGGATGTGATCCTAGAGTCCCGGGATTGAGTCCCACATCAGGCTCCCTCTGCCTATGTCACTGCCCCTCTGTGTGTCTCTCATGAATAAATAAATAAAATCTTTAAAAACAAAAAGAAAAGAAAAGAAAAGAAAAGAAAAAAGAAAAGAAAAGAAAAGAAAAGAAAAGAAAAGAAAAGAAAAGAAAAGAAAAGAAAGGCCATGCAGCTGAAAGTGAATAGGACGGACTGATGGGTTGGAAGAAGGGAAATATCATTGACCTAAAGGTACCGGGAGGCTGAGAAACGGTGGTGAGGGGCTAAACAGGGTGATGGCTGCAAGGTCAGAACATGGAGGCCACATCATGCAGGTTGCTTGAACAGGGATTTTTATAGAGGGGTTCCTTCAGATGTCCGGGGTGTGACAAAGGGAGTGGTGGCTGGCTTAGAGTGCAGAAGGTCCTGGGATGATGTCATTGAGTTGCTAAGAGGCCAGGTGGGGAATGGGTCCTCCGTGTGGGCAATGAGATGGGAAGACACAATCCACTGGGTGCCAGTGTCCCCTTGAGAGAGGTAAAGCGAGGTAAGGTGGTCTGGCAGGTGGCAGATGGTAAGCAGAGAGGAGAGGGCAATTTAGTTGAATTCCCGAGCCACAGAGGCAGAGGGTAATTTTAAACTCAAGACTGGAGCCTGGAGGAGGTGTAGTTTGGAGGCAGCCATCTAGAGCAAGGAAAGTACCCTCACCTATAAGAAAATAAACAGCTCTTATTTCAGAAGACAGCAGAGGAGGTAGTGCCCCCAGGGGAGAGTTATGTTTCATCCAAAGCCGGGAACCGAAGGGAGCCCTCTAAGGAGAAGCTAAGGGAATGAGGGGGTCTGCAGTTTATTAGAGCCCATGAGGGTAGCTCAGGGAGGGGCAAGTGGAAGCTGGGTCAGGACCAAAGTACAGGGTGTCATGGAGACAAAGACGCTGTAGTGTAGAGTAGGTGGGCCTCTTCTATAAAATGGAGATGACAAGAGTACTGACCTCAGTGGGCTGCTGTGGGGATTAAATGACTTCCTGTGCTAAATCTCTGGGTAGTTGCCTCACATACACTTGGCTGTAGCTCCCAAGCCTGGCACAGCAGCCTGTTTCCCCACTTGGACCCTGCCCCTGTGCTAGGTGGAAAGCACAAGCAGCAAGCACTTGGATTGGAAGGACAAGTTGCATGAGCAGTTGGGAATGCAAGAATTACATGGAGATATCAAGAAGATCCTAATGAAAAGATGGATTCTTTCAGCCAGCTGCTACCTCCTATAAGTGGAATCTGGATGAGAAGGCTTCATTCCCTGAGATCACAGGAGGTTATATTGCTACACATAAGGCCACTTGTGGCTTCTCCAATAATGATGATCATCTCTGTAGCTGTGTCCTGGGTTTCTCCCACCACAGCCCACCTCCCAGGAACAGTGTCAACCTCCTCTGACTCTGATCTGATCCTGAACTTAAAGTTGACTCTGATCCTAATTCCATTTTAGAGACAATAGGATATTGCAGTTCCATAGACACATGACTCCTTTCCTTCCCCAAACCCAGTGTAAGGTACACCCAAAGTGTGTTAAAATACACAAAACAGAATTCAGCAAAATTAAATGAAAAAAAATCCATGTTCACAGTGTGTAACTTTGGAACACCATTCTCAAAAACTGATAGGAAAAAAACACAAGGAAAAATCAGTAACTATATAGAACATCTGAAGAACACAATTAACAACTTGACCTATTCGACAAATATACAACACTTCCCCCAACAGCAAAAAAAAAAAAAAAAAAATCCACATTCTTTTGTATATTGAATTTTACTTACTAAAAATAACCCCATGCTATGTCACAGAACAAGCTTCAAAAAAAAGTGTCAAAGGATTGAAACCATTCAGTATATGTTTTCTGGAAGATAGAAATCAAGAATAAAATTTTTAAAATACTGAACTGCTCAGATATCAAGCCACATACTCCTACATAATCCTTGGATTATAGAAGCCTTCACAATAGAAATTAGGAAATCTATTGAACTGAATAACAATAGAAAGAGATAAAAGATATAAGAACTTGTGAGATACACCTAAACAGTGTTTAGAGGGAAAGGTTATAGCATTAAGTCCTGTTAGAAAAGGAGACGGGGCTGACAACCAATGATTCGAAATTCATCTTAACTAAAAAAAAAGACTAGCATATCAAACTCAAACACAGCAAATTGAAGAAATAATAAAGAGATGGCATTAATAAAATAGAAAAAGCAATGTCCGATGAAGAAATTCAACAAAGTGGGGGAGAAAAGCAGTGCCTTGTAAAGAACAAGCCCTGGATATGTGGTAGTCACATTATTATCACTCAGGACAGGTGTACACGAGGCTCAAAAAAAGCTTGGATCCTAGCCCTGGAGTAGACTGGTCCAAAAGCCTACAGATCCCACCCTGAGTGGAGTGAGATGAGATTTGGGATGGGGAGGTCGAGGGAGGGAAAGAGAAGTCTCAAAAGGTTTGTGTGTGTGTGTGTGTGTGTGTGTGTGTGTGTGTGTGTGTGTAAAATAGACACTGTTAATTGTTAAACCCCTGTGTGTGCAGTGGGATACCAACTGGGGTGAAGTGGAAGAGGGCAGGACCACAGAGAGAAGTGTTTTGTCACTAACACTGTTATAGAATCGTTGGTGCATGATGAGAACAATAAAAAGTGAGTTTCAGTATTATTTTAACATTTTCTACAGACAACACATCCTCTTGCTCCTGCACTGGAGCAACCTCTCCCTCTGCTTGCTGTCAGTAAGCTGCAGCCCAGGTGACCCAAGTGAATAAATAGTCCATCTCCTCTACCAGATTGGGAGTCCTTATAGGAAGCCATGTCAAGTGAGGATTATTTTGCACGTGATGGCATAGTTCCGAGCAGCAAAAATAAAAAATAAATTTAAAAATGTGTGATAGATAATAACATTCAGTGTAGGTCTAACCACTCTCAAAACTATAAAGCAATGATGAGCACACATGACATTTTAAGATTTCTGCAACTGGAAGATGATGTGATATAAAAGCATCTGATTTCTATTGATGACAGTCACAGATACTGCTAATTCTGCTGTGGTTTGTTGTCTACACTTTTCATTGGAGGAAATGCTACATTTCCATTAGAGGTTCGTGAAAATAATACGTAATTTTTTCTAATTCTCACAGAGCCTTTAGGATCTTGGTTAAGAGTCCTGCATGAGGGGATCCCTGGGTGGCGCAGCGGTTTAGAGACCTGGGATCAAATCCCACGTCGGGCTCCCGGTGCATGGAGCCTCCTTCTCCCTCTGCCTGTGTCTCCTGTGTCTCTGCCTCTCTCTCTCTATCTGTGAGACTATCATAAAAAAAAAAAAAGAGTCCTGCATGAGGGACAGCTGAGTGGCTCAGTGGCTGACTGTCTGCCTTCGGCTCGGGGCGTGATCCCGGGGTCCTGGGATGGAGGATTCTGCATCCGGCTCCCCGCAGGGAGCCTGCTTCTCCCTCTGCCTATGACTCTGCCTCTCTCTGTGTCTCTCATGAATAAATTAAATCTTTTTAAAAATGCTTCTAAAAAAAGCTTTAAAGGGGGTGTGGAGTGGGTGGTTAGGCTGAAGGAAAACTCCCTCCGTCCTTTCAGAGAGATGGGAGCCCTGGGGGAACCTTCGCAGCCACCTGCAGCGAGACCAAGCAGCCCGGAACATCTCCATCTCCTGGTCGATGCTGCCCCCTGGAGGTCTGTGTGGGTACCGCGGCTCCCTTTCACTCCATTGTGACTTGGCGAGTCTGTTGGAGATCTCCTGGGTCCCCGGGGAGATGGATGTCCCCAAACACTGTGAGCTACAATAAAATGGGAATGCCTTCCGGCTCCCTAATCAAGAGCTTCTTCATACTCCGGCACCGCCCCTCAGCCCTGCAAAATAACGCGCTTATCGGTTGTTTGAATATTTATTTGCATTCGGGAATGGACAGGAGTGGCCTGAACCGAGTAAAGTCAAAGTGCCTGCCAGCGCAGCCCTTCTCCCACGGGAGCGTAAGAGGGCTTTCCACGAAGGCGTCTATCTGGGAGGTAGTCTCCCTCGTGGGGTATCCGGAGACCTTTTCTCGGGGAAACTGCTCTTTGTCAAAGCCGCCTGTGCCGCCTCCGTCCCGAGTCCCAAACCCTGAGCGAACCTTCCCGAGGCTGGAGTCGGGTCATATATGAGAACTGGCTCCCCCAAGGTTGAAAGTAGAAGTAGGGGAGGGTGTAGGTGGGCGGGAGGGGAAGGCAGGGGGACAGAACGTCCCGGGGCGAGCTGCGGCCCTCGAAGCCCAGCGCACCTCCGCCTAGAGCGCGGCGGGCCCCGGGGATCGTCTGGGGCCGAGTCAGGCGGGGTAACGCTGGAAAGGAGCCGGGAGCGCGGAGGGAGCGGCGGCGCCGGCAGGGGTCGGCTGAGGACGCTGCCCGGCCCCGGCCCCGCCCCGCGGCGTCTGGGCCAATCAGGAGCCGCCCCGCCCCCCGCCTCCCAACACCCTTCGGCCTCGGGCGCCAAGGCGCTCCCAACAGAGGGAGCCGCTCGGCGGTCAGCCTCCCAATCGGAGCGCGATTCCCCGAGGGGGCGGGAGAAGGCACCGCCCCGCCACGGCCCCGCCTCGCGGCAGCCAATCGCGAGGGCCCGCCCGCCGGGCCCGCCCTGGCCCCGCCCCACCGCCGCCGGCGGCGCGCGCGGCGGCCTAGAGGCACCCTCTCCTCCACCCCGCCGCAGGCCCGGCTCGCATCCAGAGAGCCCACGCCGGGGGTGGAATTCTTTTTCCTTCAGTAGCTCGCTGGGACTTGGGAAGGAATGCTCAGGCCATGTGGGAGAAGGAAACAGAGGAAACATCCCCAAATTACCATTTTCTCCCGACTGCCTGCGCCTTTCCCGTTAGGACTTAAAAGGCGCCCCCGTGTCTCTTCTGTCTAGAGTCTGAGTTCAAACGAGGTGTAGCGGTGCAGTAGGAAGGCTCCAAGCAAACACAGAAATAGATGAAACAGGCACACTGCAAACCTGTCCCACCCCCGCCCTGGTGTGAGTGCTACAGCCCTCCAGCCCTCCATGCAAGTTAAGCCCCTGGGAATCAAGGTAGCCTGTGGAACAGTGCCTGAGGCTGTACAACCGTGTTCCCAGCCCTTGAGGGATCGGCCTTTTTTTTTTTTTTTTAGGTATTTGCCATTTTTAACCAGGGGCCACCTTCCTCCACCAGGCTGGTTACTCATGACACAGTCCCCTCCCTAAAACCAACGCTGCTACTTCTTTGGCCTGAAGCAGCTAGAGATTAGAAGTTACTATCTGTACCCTTTTTCTGGACACCCACCAGAAGGGAGATAAGCCCAGGAGGTAGCCAGAACAAAAAAGTGATCCTGGAGCAGAGGTGGGGGCCACTTGAAGGCCCCAGGAAGAAGGAGGAAGGAAATGAGAGAAGAGTATTATGTCATATTAAATATTTATTGTTTTCTGCAGACTGACCTTGGAGTAACTCTCAAGCCAGGAGAGGTCTTGTTAGTGTTCAAGTTGCTGAGATCTTAGGTCAAAAAGCTACAGAAAAGAAATCACTGAGTGAAAGGGGGAAAAAAAAAAATCAATGACTTGCCTTGCCACCAATTCCAAGAGTTGAGGCGTTGCACCTGAGGCCATGGTGACAAGAGTTGAGACTGAAACAGTGAAGATTTTACTGGGGGAAGAGAACTTGGGTGTGGGGGAAGGGGTGGTGAAATCAGGGAAATGATAAAGGCTTTTGGAAGCCCAGGGGGAGTGGTCCTGGGAACCCGAAAACAAGGTGATCCAGCTTATTCTGATGAGGCAGGGTGAGGCATGTCAAGGACCTGGGAGGCAGGTGGACAACTGTTAAGGAAACCCCAGGTGAAGAAGAGTCTGGGATGAAGTACAGAAGTCCATGGAGAAGGCAGGTGGATCCCAGGTCTGGCACATCAAAAGTTGGGCTTGTGCTTCTTGAGCTCCACCATAAGGTGATGAATGTTGATAAGCTCCGCCCGGGCAGGGAGAGCTCGGAGCTGGGGCTGAGAGAGTACCCGGTGGAAGCGATGATAGAGCTGGATCAGCTGAGTCAAAGCTCCCTGGTCAGAGAAAGTCATGAAAGATCAGGCTGTGGGGTGGTGCTAGAGATGGCATCAGGAATCAGGCTAGGGCTCATCCAGAACTTTGGGCATGCTGGTAGTTGAAGGTCATGGGTCACCTGGATGATGCTGAGCCCAGAGAAAACAACTAATGATAGGGGTTGGAGGGAAGGGAGGCCTGGGAGCTGCAAGTTACCTGGATGATACTGGTTCCATTTCTGAAGTTGGTGAAACTCCGCATTACATCCTGACTCAGAGACTCCACTGATGATTTCCAGGAACTACCAAAGCCACGGATCAGTTGAGTAACCCGGGCTGATGGCAGGAGCAAAGAGAGAGGGTCTCAGAGAAGGACTTTGCTAGGTGATCTTTGACCCCTACGTCCTCCCCAAGGCACAGCCCTCTTCCACATCCAATCTCATTTTCCTGCTCTACCCCCTCCTCATGGAATCTGCCTCCTCTCATTTTTCTTTTCCACTCCCCTTACCACTAACTCCACCACCTGACCACATCATCTGCATACCTTCTTCCCCTCGAAGTCGCTCAGCCTGTCCACGTTCAATTAAAGCCTCGGCTTCCTTCACAAATGCCACCAGACCCCCAAAAGGGGGAGACAACAACTCTTCAATGAATTCCTGTAGAAATAAACACACACACATACACATAGTCAAGTGTCCTGGTATCAAGACATTTTCCCACTTCTGGCATCATGAGTGACTAGATCCTCAGAATATTGCCAGAGCAAATTACATACTTTAAGACACCAATGGTCCCAAAACACTAAACTTGAACTGGGGAGCAAAGCACAAGTAATTGGGATCAGAGCCAGAACCAGAGAGGTAGGCAGCTGGGAGAGGCAAGGCTGCCAGAAGACAAATGGCGATGGCAACTCTGCTATCTGGAATCTGAGCCTGATGCCAGACTCAAGTGGAGAAGCGGAGACTGGGCCTCTTGTGAGAGCCTCAAAGGGGTGCTGACATAAATCGAGGTGGATTATGTCTTTCAGTAATTTGCCTACTACAAACGCAGAGGCAAATCCTCTTGACAGAAAAATATCCTCAATCTCATTTTAGGCCCATATGACTCCCCCTGATTAAGACAGAGCAATGAACTCAAAGATCGTCAGACACATATGACAGGAAACTACCATGAGAAACAGTATAAACAATAAGCAATGGACTTAGACTACCAAAGACTGCCAACATCAGAACTGTCAGATACACAGCAGTTGTGAGTTCTGTATGAAACATTCAAAGAATTAAAAATATAGACACAAAGATGACGACTCAACAAGATGAGGAATGGACAGACTTGAAACAAAATGAAATTTTCAAGAGATGACTTAAAAATTAAAAGTCTTTAATTTTAAAAAGTCAACAGGTTATACAGAAGATTAGAAATACCTGAAGAATGATACAGCAAATTGAATTTTATAATTGAAGAAATGACTTAAAATGTAGCACAGATGAGATGGGAAATTTTGAGACATTGAGGGTTATGGAAATCTAGTTCATGGATGTAGGCAGTGATCACTGATGGCTACTGACAGAAAAGGAACCAAGAAACCATTATGTGCCCCCAATGGAAGTACATACTACTAGCTCTCAACTATTCTTGGGGGGGGGGGGGGGGGCAACTAACTGCAATCTGATTAAGACTTTTCATCTAACTACACATTTATGGAAAAAAAGAAAAAAGTCTAGCCATACCATGGAATGCAATCTGCAAAATCTAGACTGTATTCTGTTATTCTAACATGACAGATGACTCAGTTACTTGGTTTCTTCCACAGATAAATTGCAGAGGAGGGAAGCAAAGATGGAAGGGCACTCTATAGATCACAGAGACATATGTATGGACCATACATGGATGTTGATTTGAACTATAAAAACCATTTATGACTGAGAAAATCTGAACACTAGCTCTTTTAAGATCATTTTTTTAAAGTGTGATAATATATTGTGGGTTTTCTTTTTTTAAAGATTTTATTTATTCATGAGAGACACACAGAAAGAGAGAGGCAGAGACACAGGCAGAGGGAGAAGCAGGTTCCATGCAAAGAGCCTGACGTGGGACTCGATCCCAGGTCTCCAGGATCACACCCTGGGCTGAAGGCGGCGCTAAACTGCTGAGCCACTGGGGCTACCTATATTGTGTTTTTTAAAACACATCCTGACATAGATGAAATGATGATGTATAGGATTTAATTCAAAATAACCGGGGGTGGGGGGTGGCGTGGGGGAATCCCTGGGTAGCTCAGCGGTTTGGTGCCTGCCTTCAGTCCAGGCATAATCCTGGAGTCCAGGATCGAGTCCTATTTCGGGCTCCCTGCATGGAGCCTGATTCTCCCTCTGCCTATGTCTCTGCCTCTCTCTCTCTCTGTCTATCATGAATAAATAAATAAAATCTTTAAAAAACAAAAACAAAATAACTGGGGGGCAGGCACGGAAGGATGAGCAATGGGTGCTGATAGAAAGGAATAAAACTGTCCCCAAGTACTTACTGATTGGAGATCTGCGATGGTACTTGGGGCTGCAACCCCTGGGAGAGGACCCCAGAGGATCCACTATGCTATTAGTATGTGCATTTGAAATCTCCCAGAAAAAAAAGTTAAAATTGGGGTGCCTGGCTGGTTGAGTCAGTAGAGCATGTGACTCTTGATCTTGGGGTTGTGAGTTCAAGTCCCATGTTGGGTATAGAGATTGCTTAAAAATAAAATCTTTAGGGGTGCCTGGGTGGCTCAGCCAGTTAAGCATTTGTCTTTGGCTCAGGTCATAAATCTGAAGGTCCTAGGATTGAGCCCCGCACTGGGCTCCATAGTCAGCGGGGAGCCTGCTTCTCCCTCTCCATCTGCCACTCCCCCGGCTTGTGCTCTCTCACTGTCAAATAAATTCTTTTAAAAAAATAAAAATAAAAATAAATAACCTTTAGAAATTTTTTTAAAATGGCAGGGCTGAATGAAAGCAAGAAACGCAAGCTTGATAGTAAGATCTGGTAGGGTGAAAGTGAAACTTTTAAAACAATTTCCATTTAAAAATAAAATCTTTGGGGTACCTGAGAAGTTCAGTCAGGTGTTTGGCTCTTGATTTCAGCTCAGGTCATGATCTCGGGTTGTGGGATAAAGCCCCATGTTGGGGCTCAGTGCAGAGCCTGTTTGGGATTCTCTGTCCCTCTCCCTTTGCCCCTCCCTGCTCCCCGCCTCACCCCTACTTGAACATGCTCTCTCTAAAAAAAATAAAAATGAAAAAATCTTTTCTACTCTTCCCACCAAAAATCCACTTACATCACTGAAGAATGTCCAGTAATTAATAAGTAATTAATAAGAACAGATCTTTCTATAACTGAGGGATCTTCATTTGTAATGTCATTTTGAACAGAGATTAAATAACCAAATTCAACCTATTCCAGTTGCCCAAATGCAATAACCCACTTTTAACAATATAACAGTGGGGAGGCACAGGGAATATACTGCAAAAGGAAGTTCAGCTAAGAGAGATGAGCTGTCCTTTTTTGAGATGAGCTGTCCTAACACAGTAGCCATGACTCACATGTAGCTATCAATCACTTAAAATGTGGTTAGTTAGGGCACCTGGGTGGCTCAGTGGTTGAGCGTTTGCCTTTGGCTTGGGTCCTGATCCCGGGGTCCAGAGATCTAGTTCTGCATCGGGCTCCCCGCAGGGAACCTGCTTCTCCTTCTGCCTATGTCTCTGCCTCTCTCTGTGTCTCTCACGAATAAATAAATAAATAAAATCTTTATTTTTTTATTTTTTTTTTTAAGATTTTATTTATTCATGAGAGACAGAGAGAGAGAAAGGCAGAGACACAGGCCGAGGGAGAAGCAGGCTCCATGCAGGAAGCCTGATGTGGGACTCGATCCTGGGCCTCCAGAATCACGCCATGGGCCGAAGTCAGGCACTAGACCGCTGAGTCACCCAGGGATTCCCATAAATAAAATCTTAAAAACAAAAACAAAAACAAAAAAACCAATAGCATTTTTTTTTTTTTTTTAAGATTTCTCTATTCAGGGATCCCTGGGTGGCGCAGCGGTTTGGCGCCTGCCTTTGGCCCAGGGCGCGATCCTGGAGACCCGGGATCGAATCCCACATCAGGCTCCCGGTGCATGGAGCCTGCTTCTCCCTCCGCCTGTGTCTCTGCCTCTCTCTCTCTCTGTGACTATCATAAATAAATAAAAAAAAAAAAAAAAAAAAAAAAAAAAAAAAAGATTTCTCTATTCACGAGAGACACACAGAGAGAGAGGCAGAGGGAGAAGCAGGCTCCCCACAGGGAGCCTGAAGTGGGACTCGATCCTGGATCCTGGGATCACGCCCTGAGCCAAAGGCCAATGCTCAACCACTAGGCCACCCAGGCGTCCCCCAATAGCATTTCTATATGGCAGTTAAAACAACAAGAAAATTTCTTTCTAAAATTATACTATTTAAGTAACAACAGTTTATTTAAAGGACAAATTCTAAAAGAAAAGATCAAAAAGCCTAAACAATTAGAAAAAAAAAAATTATTCCTGGTAAGTCCTAGTACTCCTAGTAATTATCCCTGAATAAATGTGGATTTATTCCTACTAGGAATAACTACAGTAACAACTAGCACACTAGGGATTGAGAAGAATATTCTTGACCAGATAAAAGGCATCTACAAAAACACTCACAGCAGTGTTACTCCTAATGGGGAAATGAGGAAAGCATTCCCTTTAAAATCAGGAACAGGATAGGGGTTCTCACTATTACACTTCTATTCAACTGCTCAACATTGTCAGAGAGATCCTAGCCAGAACAGTAGTAGATCAAAGACGTAAGAAACTAAAGACAAAGGACTGGAGACTATACATTTACTCCTAGGAGGGTGAAATCTACATAATCTACATATTACATCTAACTAGGAATAACTCTGGCCAAAGATTTGCAATGTTTTTGTGTTGAACATTACAAAAGGTTGCAAGAAGATATTAAAGAATATCTTTAAAAATGGGAAGCCCAAGTTCATGGATGAGAAGTTTCAACATCATAAACTATCAATTCTTCAAAATTGATCCAAACTGATCAATGCAATTCCAATCAAAATCCTTAAAAGTTTTTTCAATGTGAAAACTTAACAGCTAACTATAAAATTTATATGAAAAAATCAAGAGGCCAATAATATTCAAGGTATTCCTGAAAAAGATAGAATTTGCATAATTATATAGCATAATGTTTGCATAGTTATAAAGCATTATAATTAAAACTGCACGACAGGTCAAATTAATCAATAGAATAGAACAGAGGGAAGACACATATATTTATAGTTTTGCTATGTGGCAGAAGCACACTGCAGATCAAGTAGAGAAAGGGATTTTCCATAAGGGCTTCTGGGCCCATCGTTATCTATATTAAAACATTAAATTAGGTTCTACCTCACATCATACACAAAATCAATTCCAGGTAAATTTAGAGCTTAAACATAAAAAGCAAGATTCTACAACATTAAGAAGATTAAGAAGAAGATTAAGATTCTACAACATTAAGAAGAAAATGTAGTATAATGTTTTTCTGATGTTAGGATGATATGAGATTTTTCTTTTTTCTTTTTAAAGATTTTATTTTATTTATTTATGAGAGACACACAGAGAGAGGCAGAGACACAGGCAGAGGGAGAAGCAGGCTCCATGCAGGGAGCCCAACGCAGGACTTGATCCCGGGACTCCAGGATCACGCCCTGGGCTGAAGGCAGGCGCTAAACCACTGAGCCACCCAGGCGTCCCTGAGATTTATTTTTTAAGATTTTATTTATTTATTTATTTGACAGACAGTGAGTGAGAGAGAGAAGAGAGTGCATCAGCATGGGCAAGGGGCAGAGAGAGGAGAAGCAGGCTCCCCACTGAGCAGGGAGCCCAATGTGGGGCTGGATCCCAGGACCCTGAGATCATGACCTGAGCCAAAGGCAGACGCTTTACTGACTGAGTCCCCCAAAAGCCCAATATGAGATTTCTTAAATGAGACAGAAAAATCAAGAAAAAAATCAATAAAGCCAATCACATTAAAATTAAGAATTTGTCCATCATGAGACAACATAAATAAAAGTAAAAAATAAAGCTCTGAAATATATCTGCAACCTATACAACCAAAAAATTGGTTTCATAAATATATTTTAAAAATCGTATAAATCAAAAAGAAATACACAACCCAATTTTAAAAAGGCCAAATGCTACAACAAATATTTTATGGAAAAGAGAACTTTGTATAACTACTTAACATTTGAAATGATGCTCAATTTCAATAGTAATCAGAAAAATGCATATAAAGACCCCTAAGGAGATACCTATACCAGAATGGCAAAGATAGTTTGGTAATACCATGTGTTGTAGAAAATATAGCTCAATGAGAATTCTTACACATTGCCAGTAAAGAAAAAACTAGTATACCACTTAGGAAAACTATATGGCACTGTCTCATGAGGTTGAATGCTGGCAAACCCTACAAGCAACAAGCCAAGGCCTACTTCCAAGAGAAACTTTTATAAAACTTCTCTCCATCTACATGCACTAAAAAACGTAACTGTTCATAAAACAACTCTCACAGTGGCAAAAAAACTAGAAATAATCCCAAGGTCCACTTGCAGGAAAAAATGTTACATTCACACAATATAAAATTATATAAAGTAAAAAAGAAAAAGCTGTAGCTATATGTCATAATATGACAATGTTGGAAAAATTATGCATGAAAAAAATCCTGTGATTGCTTTTATGTCACTCAAGAATAAAAATAAAAATAAAAATAAAAATAAAAATAAAAATAATAATATAATAAAGGTGGGGAGGTACCTGGCTGGCTCAGCAGATAGAGCCCACAATTCTGGATCACGGGGTCATGAGTTTGAGCCCCATGTTGGGCATGGAGACTACTTAAAAAAAGAAAATAAATAAAAAATAAAAACGTTAGAAATAAATAAGTACAACTAAGTTAATTAGTTGCCATACTTACAGCTATATTTTTGAAAGCAAGAGCATGGTAAACACAATACTTAGGTCAAGAAGAGACTTAAAAGTGTGATGGGCAAGGAAATGGGCTGAGGAAGAATTCATTGTTTAATGCTGGTTATCGTCAAGGTAGGTGAAGGCTTCAGGGGTGTGTGTATCGTTAAAAAAAACACAAAAGGAAAGGAAACCAGTAGTTCCAATTCTGGGTACATGAAGCCCTTTACCTGCCACTCCCTAAACACACTCACACAGAGAACAGAAAATAGCACACGAGACTCTCCCTCTCTTCTTCCCCACCCCCCTACCTGTGTCCGAGCATTGAGCAGCTGCTGGAAACTCTCAACCTCTTTGCTGTCATCTGCAGCCCGCTCCTAAGGGAAGACAAAGGGAAATCTCAAGCGTGGGAGAAGCAGCCCTTGATTTCAGGATATCCCCTTCCTTCCACATTTACTGTACTTGGCCAGGCAATGCGCCAGATGCCAAGAATAACTTATGGAACAAGACCAAGCTCTGTCCTCACAGAGCAAACAGAGCAGTGGGGGAGGCCAAACCCTCTGGGTAGGGAGGAAGAGAGAAACAGTGTCTGTACCATTAGCACGCCCAGCATCATGTCATAGTTGTTGATCAAAAACACAAGTTGCTCCTTCCTTGAGGAGAACTCAGCTGCCACTCGGAGGACAAAATTTTCCACTTCCACCTGGAAAAGCCAGAAGGAAGAGGTGACATGAGAAGGTGAGGGCACACAGTGCTCCTCACACTGCAGGCCACTGAGGCAGCCCAGCCACTGGGAAGTCTCTCCTGCCCACCCTCACCTGTAGCTGTCCTAGCAGCTGCATTGTCCGTTCATTGGGAACTGTCTGATTGATGCTGACAAGAGCAGACGAGAACTCTGCATATCGGCGCGTGATCTTGGGAAAAGAAAAGTGGTAATAAAATCACACCAACCCCCTGACCCAACCAAAGCAATCTCGCGAGTCCCTAGGAGCTGGCCCATCAACCTCTGTGACTCCCACCCCCAATCACTATAATCAATGATGCCAAATTCACCCTGAATTCACATACTCCTAGACTGCCCCACACACAGAGTGTGCCCCAATATCCAGCCAGGCCCACAACACAACTGGGAACCCGACCAACCCCCATAGTGAAGCTAGAGCCCTGCCTTTTGGGAACCCCTTTGTTACCCTTGCCCTCTCTCACATAGTGGGGCCGAGTATCCAGCCCCCCTAGGCGCTGAGGGTCAGTGCTTCGGACACTCTGGACATTCATCTCCAGGATCAGCTCAAACCGTGGCCACAGCAAGGCAAGCACTTGCTCCCAGTACCTGCAGACTTAATCAGAATCAGAGATCAGCTGACAAGAAATGTGATGGTCGTGATGAGCACTAGGTGATAGATGCAACTGTTGAATCACTATTATCATACACCTGAAACTAAGAGGACACTGTATGTTCACTAACCGGAATTAAAATAAAAATTTAAAAGGCCAAAAAGAAATCTGGGAGGACGGAGGTAGGGTTTCTGTGGGGGAACCCAGCTGATGGCTGATGGAGGTTGGACTAGTATGAATGGTGAGGCAGATAGCAGTACTGTCCCCAGGCAGATGAACGGGAGTAAGAGTCGGGTGTCAGGTCAGCAGCAGCCCAATGGTCAGAACAGGACCATGTAAAGCCAAGGGTTCAAGAGCAATGGGGCATCAAGGACCAGAACTCAGTGACCTGTCCAGGGCAGGAACATCCCTCTTCGCTGCAATGTTACGGAACCGGAGGACGATGTGGATACAGAGAAAAACAGCAATGGCATCATAGCAGTCCGTGAGATAGGACTCCAGGTGTTTCTATGATTCAGGGATAGAAGAATTGGAAAAGAGCGTTCATTATTCTGTCATTCCTAGTGGCTACAGACAAATGCACGTACTCCTCTAGGAATGCAGCCCTGGGAGCGAGGGTAGGGAGCTCTCAGGAAATGCCTCCTCCTTCCCTGTCCACTAGCCCCTCAGGTGGTCCTGCTGCCTTGCCCATCAGGATTTAAGATCACGAGCCCATCACAGCAGAATTCAGGGCTGAGCACCATTTCAGGTACCCCTCCATTTTCAGATGCTACTGCCTGGCTATGGGTCAGTAGTAGGGGTACCTCAGGGACCCCAAGCTTTGAGGGTTTCATATGCTCTGTGAGTACAAGGCTTAGACATTTTAGAATTAGGGGGGGCCTGGTTTCAGTATTACCAGAGCTATGACCCTCTACAGTGCTGCAGAGGACTGAGGACAAAGGGGTCTAAGAGCACAGGAGCTGGGGATCTTACCAGGGTCATGCCAAGGGTGCGACCCATGACAGCATGGAAGAGATCATGTGCAGCCGAGCCGGATACAACAAAGAATTCGCAGATGAAAAGATATTCACGGCAAGAATTGTCTAGGAGGGCGTAGTGCTGGCTGCGGAAGAGGGCCTCAAATGGATACTAGGATGGGAGAGGTGAAGAAGAGGGACAGAAGGGATGGACCCCAATGCTGACTCTCCATAGATATTGCTGGAAAATCAGCAAGCCTGGGTAACGAGAGCTCAGGTCTTTCCCATCTAACCCAAGTGCAGGCTGTGAAGGAGCATCCTGAATGGGTACTGAAAGGGGTAGAGGGACGAGGGGCTCAAGAGAAGAACCCACCCCCACCTGCTGTTATTGTACCACCCAACTCTACAACCTACCCCAAGATGTTCCCTTCAGCCAATCTCTCTCTATATATGTCTTGAAGTCAATGGTCTCAACCCTCTTCACATCACAGAACACTTGGGTGACCCAAGGTCACTCCCCGTTCTAAGGGGATTGATACAGGGGACTGCAGGGTGGGAAGCTTTGCCCCGAGGTCTGGCCTCTCCTACCCATGCCCAGCACACCCTCATGACTGACTCTCATCCCTTCTCCTACCCTCTGTTCTCCCCGCTGGGCAGTGTGGGGCACCAGGATGGGGGCCTCCAGTTCGGTGGGGGAGATGACAGAGCCACGGGTCCCCAGGGTGAAGATGGTGTTCCTGCTGCGGAGGGAAGGCTTTGAGAAGAATCGTAAAGGATCAGAGTCAGGGAAAACAACTAGATCACAATGGTGACAGACTCAGAGGCTCATTACCTCCAGGGACCGCAGGCAGCCAGACATAGCCTAGATGTCCCTCCTTCCCAGTACCTTGGCCCCACTTCATCTGACACCCGGGAATGGGCTTCAGAGAACTCCTACCCTCCCTGCCATCACATGTAGAACTATGTGTCAAAAGGATGCATGCCTTTTTCGGGCGGCGGGGGGGCGGGGGGGATAGCCATTATCACATTCTCAAAGGTTTTGGTCCCAGAGAAAAAGACAAGAAGCAGTGCCTTTGAGGCACTGTCACTATCAAGGCCTACTACGTGGGTTCCTCAGTTCTAGGATATCTTTCTTTGCTGTGTCTTCCACACCCATTAGATCATCCTTCTCGGCAACTTCCTCATACTAAGAAAAAAAGAGAAAAGGGAACCAGTAAGCATCTCCTCCCCTGTTGTGATAAAACAATTTTTCCCCACTGTCCAGCCCTGCCTGGGGGTGGCCCCTCTTCCCCAATCCTAGCCATGCCTCCCTCCTTGGCCTCACCTGCACTTTCATGAGCCGCCCTAGGTAAGAGCGATAGTAAGACAGGTAGATCTTGCTCAGCGTTTCCACATACTCATCCCTGATCTCCTTTGCCGTTGCCCGTTCATTGCCCAGCAGAAACTGGTAGAAGAACCTGGAGGGGCAGGGACAAGTCAGTCTCCCCACCTTCCCCAAAAAGCAGACTCCTCACCAGGCTGAGCCCTTCCTTTGGGCAGTGACCTGTACTTGAGCAGGGCCGTCTGGGGGATCTGATAGTTGGTCATTGGTTTTCTGAAGGAATAAATCTTCTGAAGGATGAACTCTCGGATCTTCGTCACCGCCTGGACATGGGGGGAGGAAACAAACACAGGGCATGAAGCTGCAACCTTATGACTGTTGTGGAAATGGTGGGGGGAGGGTCACATTTCAAATACAGGAGGATAGAGGTTGGAGAAGACCTCATCAGTATTTCTGAAAGTTTTCAGGGGAACCCAGAGATGTGAAGATGAGCTCTGCCAGTAAAGGCAGGATGAAATTCTTGGGGATGGGCTACAGTGAGCGCTGCTGGGGAAACCCAGGTTGAAGGTGTCAGGGAGGCTGGTTCTAGTAATCCTGGGGGTATCATCCCCATCCCTCACCTTTACCCGTAGCCGGTCAAGTATGCCTCTGACATCAGCACAAGCTGCTGTGCCTCTAGCCTCCTGCTCTCGGACTGCAGCCGCCTTGGCATCCAGTTCCTGCAGCTGCTCCAGGAACCTGGGCTCTGTCACTGGTGCCTCCAGAATTGCCCTGGGTAGCAGGGACAGGTGGAAGGGGTTAGGAGGGAGACCCAGACATCACTAGGTCCCAAACTATATTCCTTACATCCAGCCTGTCACCTCTCCCTTCACACGCTGAGTCACATAGTCAGGATACATGTACAAAGTCTCCTGTTCCTGGAACCTCCCCCAATCCCACGTCCATAAAGCCTTAAACCTCCCAACTAAATGCCTGACCCTGGATCATTCCTAATCTTTGATGCCTAAAGCATGCATCAAGGTTGAGTTGTCAACCACCCATCAGTTTCTGGAAGGCGCTTGAAGAGCTGAGGCCAGGAGACCCATGTGGTAAGTAGGGTAGGTCATCCTAGACCATCTACCTGCTACAGACATTATAACTCTTCAAACTGGCAACTTACATGATCAGAGCAGAGGGCACTATCAGACCATCGACAAGTTCCCCAAGTTTTCCCCGAACTGCCTGGCGGTTTCGAAGCCGAATATTCATGGCTCCTGACTGTTCCTGCAGTGTCCGGATCTCAGAGCTAATAGAGCTGAGGTCACTCTGAAAAGCTCCCAACATCTGCTCCATGCGCTGGGGGGAGGACAGAAGATGTTGTTGGAGTACCAAAGCGTTGGCAAGGGACAAATGGGCCACCTAAGTTTATTGGTAAAGTCTTCAGTATCAGTCCTCGAAGGTAGGTGATGAGGTAAGAAGTATCCAAAAGGTCACTGGCAAATAACATTAGTTATGGCAGTAGCAACAAAAAGGTCTGCTAAGGTCATCCTGAACGTAAATCTAACTATCCCCACCTGAGGATGATGACTTAAAGAACAACACCAGACCATGATCTGGTTCAGGGTTAAGAGGGATCACAGGTCAGGGTTACTAACCTCAAGAACAGCATCGCAGGCTGTGATCTGGTTGTGGAGAGACGCTATGTTCTCACTCTCCTGGATATCTAATCCACAAAAAGTCAAGGGGCCTCACCATAAAGCTGGAGATTCTCAGACCTGTGGGACTATTCCCATTTTTCCCAGAGATGACAGAACCCGCCATGAGAAGATGTCAGCCCTTGCTGGGCTGCATGCACCATGCTCCGCAAAATCTCTATTTTAATAACATCACCCTTTTTCTCTACTGGAGGATACAATCTCGAATGGATTTCTGCTCAATCTGCTGTAGTTCCAGCTCAACCTGCTTTGAATAGTGACGGAGATCCACACCCTAGGGGAACATTAACACGACAGGTTAAGAGGAAGTGGCAGTGAAGAGACCCTAGAAAGAATCAATAAAGGACTAGAAGGTGAGACACCAGGGTGATGTTGTAAGAGTGAGAGACTGTCCTTTTTTTTCTTCTTTGAGGGGAGGGTAAGAGGAGGGATAAATCAGTACAGCAGAAAGCCTCACCGTTTTAAGAGCTTCCTTTACTAACTCATCCTCCAGATTTGCCTGAATGTGAACTAGAAATAGAAATTTATCATAAGGGTCCAGCTCCCGCAAACGAACATCTGTACACCATTCCCCACCTTATTACTTCCAGCACCCATACCTCTTGGATCACAAGCAGTCTGCATCCACCTCATGCCATCACTTACCATCCACTTCATCCAGAATAAATTCATCAGAGGAGATGTCCAATTCTCCAAGTGGCAATGGCTCCTGAAGACCAGGGCCACCCCCCTGGAGAGGGACAAGTCAACAGGAAAGGGCACAGGAAGAGAGAGAGAGAACAAATATAACGGGATAATCCACAGACCTTCAAGGTTTGGGGAAGGTGGGGCTGGGCTGGGTTTTTACTGGGAAGCCATGGGCACTGGGTCAAAAAATTCCAAAAGTCTCACACTGTCCCCAATCTGCTATTTGGGGCTCCTAGGTAGGGAATATAACAAAAAGACTCAAAAGCCACCACAAGAGTAAAGGAGGAGTTGCAGAGGACAGGGCAAAACTTACAGTTGAGTTAGGATCCCCAGACTCCTGCTATCTTAGGTGTTCTATCACAATCCCTGTGGGGATCACCTGCCCTTCTAGAAATGTCAGCTAACAGTGTTTACCTGTGGGCCAGGTGCCATTTTTCATACATTCATTCATTTCATCATAACCAACAATTTCTACGGTGAAGTCTTATCATTTCCTTCACCTTATACGTGGGGAAAGTATAACACAGAGAAACTGATTAACCCGCCCAACGACACACAGCGTGCAAGAGGCAAAGCTGGAATTAGAACCCAGGCGATCTGACTATAGTCACGTTCTTAACCTTTACACTATACTGCCGCTGTATTCTGCCCTCAGATCTGGAAGTTAACTGAAATTCTGCCACTGGCACCTGAGTCGGCCATTCTGACTCCAGTGCAGACTCAGACCCGACTCCAAGGACGGATACGGAAAAACACACAGGAAGCATCACCGTTAACAGCCGCTCGCCCACTCTTCTGCCTAAACCCAGCCCAGGCCCTTCTGACGCGAAGACCCCCGGACAAGAAAGACTCCGGAGAGAAAGAGTCCCACGTCCGCACCAGCGGGCCCTCCTCCTCCTCCATATCCGAGGTCCCGGCTCTCAGCAGCAGCTCTCGCGCAGCCGCCGCCATGGTCGCAGCAGCTGCCATTCTGCGCAGCCTCACTTCCGGCAGCTGTCCAGTCGCCGTAGGTCCGCCCTTGGGGTGGACCTACAAATCCTAGAGGGTCTTGCAGAGAGCAAAATCGTTCCCAGATATTTGAATTAAGTTGTTGGACTCCAGCCTTCCCCTTTCAGCCCTAACCACTTGACACAACTGCAAATGGGAACTGGATATCTGAAGCACAATCTCACCCCGGAACCTTTGCTGCTCTCCCTCTTAAGGACTTTACGAACATGTAAAGAGAGGCCGCACCGGAAGTTGTGGTAAAGAAGAGCGATTCTCATAGTTGAATTAGTTCTGGCACCAGCGGCTTCCGGAAGCGCTTCTGCGTGATCGCTCCGCCTCTTCCGCTGATAGCTATATATGCCTAGTATGTCACTTCCGCTCTCTCTTCCACGGGAGGCCTGCACGCCGCTGCAGAGGCCGCTGCCATGGTAAGAGTGGATTTCATGCGGGGATCCGGCGACATCGGAACCGGGACACGGAAAGTCTGCTGTTAGGGAGCAGAAAACGCCCTGTTTTAGGGGTTAGCAACTTTCTGTGTGAATCTTTGGAGCGCACCCCTGGGAAGGAATGACTGAGGACTTCCAGTTCTGTGGAGTAGGCCAGAGGAAGAGTCACTCGAGACCGGCGAAAAGGCTTGGGCGTGAATGGGGACCTGAGGTCTCCGCCTCTCAGTGTACTTTTGGGAACGGGCAGAAGATTTGCCCCCTCCCAGAGGTTGCGTTTTCCCGAGCTTGAACACTTAAGGTTTTGCGAGCAGGACTGAAGGGGGGAGGGTTGTTGCTCCCGGTGTGACAACCCGGACGTTCTTGACGTTACTGTTTGATGGTGGTTGACGGTGTCCTGTTTCTCCCCCCTATCTCTGCCAGTCTCTAGTGATCCCTGAGAAGTTCCAGCACATTTTGCGAGTACTCAACACCAATATCGATGGGCGGCGGAAAATAGCCTTTGCCATCACAGCAATTAAGGTAAGGTAGGGTAAGGAACGGAACCTGTAAATGAGACAGGATAGCTGTAAGTGAGGAAGGGTCCAGGAGACCTGTCACAACCAGATCACCTTAGCTGCTGGGTAAACTAAAGAACGGTTAAAAGAGTGACTAGTCCCCTGGTCTCTTACATCATTTCCACCAAAAGGTAAGTAATGAAAGCCAGAGAAGAGTCGCACATCAAGTCAAGATACTCTGGATGGGGAGTGGGTTCCCTCGGCTTCTAGAATTCACTAAAATTTTGTTGGACCGTCACCTGTTATCCTGTGAAGTTCATTCTAGGTTTGGTTTCTGCTCCTGCTCCCCACTGCAGAGCATCGTGACAGCTACCCTTCCTGTGATCTACATGCCCTAGAAATTTTGTAATCATACATGGTGGGTAGTCGAAATGCCAACAAACTCCCAAGTGTGAAGAAACCTATAGTTGGGAAGTGGGAGGAGTATCATTATATCGTGAGTAGAGTATTTATTCCAATGTCAGAGGTGAATACAATGCATTTCCCATTTCTACCTCATAGGAACCATCAGTATTTGGCTCATATTATGCCTTAGGTCGCTGAGCATAAGTTTGGGTGTTTTCTTTCACCGACCTAATGAACTGGCCTTGGGGTCATTCCATCGTTTTGTTTTGTTTTTGTTAGTATGTGTAATTGTGGATATGGTTGAATGTGGTTTTGCCAGTGTGTGGACACCGTGGGAGCAGGGATAGACAGGTATAGAACTGTGAACAAAACAGGGTAGTCCTATTTTGTTCACAGTTCCCAGCTCCTGGTGCATAATAGGTGCTCGTGAAACGTTAGAAATGGATCCAGGGATGCTGTAGCCTTGTTTCAAAGAATTTAAAGGAAACCTAAGTATTAGATAACTTGACCAATCAAAGCTATATGTTCTAGCTTTGGTTCATAAGATTCCTCAGATTTCTTTGGTTCTTTTGTTTTATTGCAGGAAGTACAATTTTCACTTGTTCTTAATTGGCAAATAAGATTGCTTTTTTCTGTTTTTTGAAACTAGTAAGGCAATATAAGATATACTAGTACTTTTAAAGATTGCTATGAGGCTTAAATGGGATAGTGAATAGACATGCATATCTCAGGTCTATATAGTAGGTTCAGTTCTAGGCAATAAAGTGGGTCAAATATTTTGGTTTCCGGTGCATATGCAAGTTATATTTACTCTAGTCAGTATTTCAGTATTGAATGTGTAGTAATGCATTGTCTTTTAAAAGCACATGCTTTAATTTAAAAATACTTTATTGCTAAAAAATGCATATTATTGTGAGCTTTCAAGGAGCCATGATCACAAGTCACTATAACATAAAATAATTAAAAGGTTTGAAATAACGTGAGAATTCCCAGAGTGTGCCATGAGCACATAGTGAGCAAATGCTGTTGGAAAAATGGCACTGAGACTTGACACAGGATTTGCCACAAGCCTTCAGTTTGTAAACAAAACCAGGGTATCTGCACAGCGTCCTTAAACAAGGTGTGCCTGTATTGAAGATGGTTGCAGTTAATGGGATGCTTGTGTTAAACCCTTTCTCTGTTTCTGAAAATTAATTGGATTTGTATTTACTTTCATTAAATGTCATAGCCTTTGTAATCCACTTAAAACAATTTAATCAAAGGATTTTAAGGTACTTTATGAACTTTGTAATAAGTCTCTTAGGGATCCCAATGCTTATCACTGGGAAAGGTTATCCCTAGAGATAGATTATACAGAGATTATTGCTGATTGTGTGGAGAGCCAGCAAATTGAAGTAGCTCTTCCTCTGATGATAGAACTGAAGCTGGAACAGGAGGGGGTCTTTTTTTTTTTTTTTCCTTTGTTAAGGATCCAGAAAGGAGGAGGGGTAATACTTGGAAACTGGAACAAAGTGCAGTATGGGGAGCTGGGGATGGAGAGAGATTCCTCAAAAGATGTGGTTAAAGAGTGGTAAGCAAGATTAATTGCCTAGGGAAGGATGAAGAATGGAGTGGAAGTTGACAGTAAGTAGAAGAAAATGAGAGAGAATACAGATCCTGTTAAGATTATTTTATCCTGTGATCCCTTCCTAATTGTTTTGTTTCTACTTGTAGACTTTTCATTCGCTATGGCTATTTAAGGTTGGCTGGTCTTCTGCCCTTCTCTAAATCAGGGTGACACTGCCATCTATGGGTTATTTGGAAACCTGGGAGGAAGAGGTTGGAGTTGGGCATAAGAGAGATGGTCCCCTGAGTATACTTCCCCTTCTGGATGGAGGAAACAGGTGGTCCCCTTGGAAAAGGGATCTAATTTAGAAAGTTGGCAAGTCGGTATCAGTCAGCAAACAATGCTATCAAAAATCTTAGTCACTTAGGGTGGCTCTGTCAGTTAAGCATCTGTCTCTTCATTTTAGCTCAGGTCTTAATCTCAGAGTCAGTGCCTCTCTCCCGTTGGGCTCCATGCTGGGCATGGAGCCTACTTTTTTTTTTTTTTTTTTAAGTAGTTTACAGCAACTTTTTAAAAACTTTATTATGGAAAAATTAAAACATTTGAAAGTAGAGGGAAGAAAATTAAATTAGCCCCTATGAATATCACCTAGCTAAAAACTTGCAATCTTGTTTCATCTATATTCACTATCATTTAAAAGTAAATCTCAGGGCCACCTGGGTAGCTCAGAGGTTGAGCATCTGCCTTTGGCTTGGGTTCTGATCGCAGAGTGCTGGGATTGAGTCCCACATCCGGTTCCCTGCAGGGAGCCTGGTTCTGTCTCATGAATAAATAAAAGTCTTTTTAAAAGAAAGTCTAAATCTCAGACATACTATTTTATCTATAAACTCTAATGTTGTTTTTGGGTTTCAGGGTTTTGTTTTTAAGATTTGAGAGAGAGTATATGTGTGAGCAGAGGGACAGAGGAAGAAAGAATCCGAATGCTGAAGAAAACCCAGCATGAAGCTCAATCTCAAAATCCTGAGATCATGACCTGAGCTGAAATCACGAGTAGGACACTTAACTGAATAAACTACCCACGTGTCCAAGACCTAATCTCTTCTGAATCAACCTGTAATTTGATTTTCTAGGTCACTTTTTTTTTTTTTTTTTTAAGATTTTTATTTGAGTGGTGGGGAGGGGGAAAAGCAGATTGACCACTGAGCAGGGAGTCCTGCATGGCCCTAATCCTAGGACCATGAGATCATGACCTGAACTGAAAGGCAGATGCTTAACCAACCCAGGTGCCCCCTAGGTCACTTTTTACACAGAGGAAATATCTCCATTTCTTGAGGCTGCTAAAACAAGTTACCACAGACTTGTTGGTTTAAAACAACAAAAACTACCATAGTTCTGGATGCCAAACATACAAAATCAAAGTGTCAGCAAGGCCATGCTCTTCCGGGAATCCTATGTTCTGGTGGTTGTCACCCAAGGTTATCCCTTGCCGATCCTTTTGTTAGCTGCATCATTTCTCCTATCACATGGCCTTCTTCCACTTTGTGTCCTCTCCTTTTAAAAAGATACCAGATACTGGATTCGGGGCCTGTCATAATCCAGTGTAACCTCACTGTAACTAATTATATTTGCAATGGCCCTATTTCCAATTAAGGTCACATCCTGGGATTCTAGATGGACCTGTTGGGGTAGGTGGGCAGTACTATTCAACCCGGCACATCATTCTTCACAATTCATGTGTGTTTGCTTCATGAGTTCAGGTGGCAAGAAGAACCGGTATTGGTGCTGACAGTGCCACCAGTTTAAGCATTAGTTCCTTTTCAGTTTCATTTGGGCACTTAGCTCCCTTTTCCCTGGTCATCTCCGGACACTGACAAAATCAAGTTTGTGATCTTGGAAAACTGTTCATGGTGGCGATGGGGTGATCTGCCCAAAGAATTATGACCTTTACAGACCCAGAGCACCACATCAGTTTTGAGATGGTACCCATCAGTTTTGAGAGCCAAGCCCTTTGTCCTCCACAATGCAGAGACTAGAAGATACTGTACTGTTCTTAGGTGTTGTTGCAAGTGTCTTTAACAGTCAACATCTGATGGCTATATATGCTGAGCAGTGTGAAAAAAGATTCCTTTTTTTTGCCAGACCTACCCCTGAAAAAGTATTTAATCGTTAGATTCTGTATTTAGAAAAGTATCACACTGGGTGGTTGCAGGCCCTACCTTTGTGTCCTCTTTGAATAGTGGGGCTATAAAGGGAACCAAAAATCAGACTCAACCCCAATTCCAAAACCTCCACAGGGTGTGGGGCGAAGATATGCTCATGTGGTATTGAGGAAAGCAGACATTGATCTCACCAAGAGAGCAGGAGAGCTCACCGAGGATGAGGTGAGGAGGGAGGGCGGGTTGGGTTGGGGCCTGCCTTGGAAGGGAAGCCTTCTGTACCTGACTTTTGTCCTGCCTGCCAGGTGGAACGTGTGATCACTATTATGCAGAATCCACGCCAGTATAAGATCCCTGACTGGTTTTTGAACAGACAAAAGGATGTAAAGGATGGAAAGTACAGCCAGGTGTGTATTAAGATGGGAGAGATAAGAGGCAGGCAGGGTGTGTCTAGTCAGAATTACTAGGACGTCAGAGGATAAAACATTCTTCATCCCCTCTTCCAAATCCAGGTCCTGGCCAATGGTCTGGACAACAAACTTCGTGAAGACCTGGAGAGACTGAAGAAGATTCGAGCCCACAGGGGGCTGCGCCACTTTTGGGGGTGAGTGGGAGTCCCTCCCTGCCCCTAGGCTCCCAGAGCTTTGCCATGCTCTGCCTCCTTCCTTCGCATTGTGTATAACCTGTGACCCTTCTGTCTTCTCACCTGCAGACTTCGTGTCCGAGGCCAGCACACCAAGACCACAGGGCGCCGTGGTCGCACCGTGGGTGTGTCCAAGAAGAAATAAACCTGTAGGCCTTGTCTGTTAATAAATCGTTTATACACCTAAGGCTTCCTTCTGTTTCTCTTCTTTCTCCGAGGGGCGGGGGGCTATCAAACCGGGCCCTGTGGCTGTTTGTCTTCTTGTGGCGTGGCCTCATTAAGCTGCCCCGGGTCTGGGCTGAAGCAGTGGCATCGCCACTCGCCGCCCTACCTGAAGCGACCCTGTGGCGCCTGCCCACTAACGTTAGAGGTAAATTAAAAATCACTCGACCTTGAGGGTGACCCCAAGCCCGTTTGTAGAAACGGAGGTCCCCAGGGGTTTGCGCAGCGGCGTGGCAGGCGTGTCTACCCTGAGCACTGGATGGCCTGGGGGGTATTTACAGGCCTTAGCCGCCCCTGGCTTTAAAAAAAAAAAACGGGCCCGCGGAGGCCGGAAGTCGCGGGCTACCGGTAGGGATAAAATCCTCCAAATCGCTGACCCGGAAGAGCTGGGCTCCGCGGCCCAGCAAGGGGGCGCGCGTGTGGCTGAAGAGGTTCGCCGCCACCGGGAGGCTGCTCTGCGTCCGCGGAACGCTGCTCCGGACTCCGCTCCCGCCGCCGGTGCTCCGCCTGCCGTACCGCGTCCGCCGCAGCCGCGAAGCTTCGGAGCGGCTTCCGGGAGGCGGGTGTGCGCGCGGCCCCACGCCCTCGCCGGGAGGGAGGCGGGCCCAGCCTCCACCGCGGGCGGGGGAGGGGCGGCCGGCGCTGCAGCGAAATCTCGGAACCGAGCTCGGGCGGCGGGGCCCCGACGAGGTAACCTCCCGCAGTCCTGGCTGTGGCCCCCTCCGGCACCGGTACCCGCCGCGCGCACCAGCCGCCCGCTCCAGCCTAGGCGTAGCCGGTTAAGGACCCGGGGCTTCCTCCCGCTAACCGCCTTCGTGTTTCCCTCCAGGTCACTTCTGATTACCCCACACCATGCCCCTCAGCCTCTTTCGGCGCCTTCTCCTTGCTGCCCTGCTGCTGGTGATTATCTGGACCCTCTTTGGGCCCTCGGGCATCGGGGAGGAGCTGCTGAGCCTCTCTCTGGCCTCCCTGAGCCCGGCTCCCGCCTCCCCGGGGCCGCCCCTGGCCCTACCCCGCCTCCTGATTCCCAATGAGAAGGCGTGCGGGGGTCCCGGCTCCCCACCCTTCCTGCTCATCCTGGTGTGCACGGCCCCAGAGAACCTGAACCGAAGAAATGCCATTCGGGCTTCGTGGGGCGGGCTGCGCGAGGCCCAAGGGTTCCGGGTGCAGATTCTCTTTCTTTTGGGAGAGCCAAGCTTGTGGCATCCTACCAAGGAACCCCACGACATCGACCTAGTACGGGAGGCAGCGGCCCAGGGGGACATCTTACAGGCGGCCTTCAGGGACTCCTACCGTAACCTTACTCTCAAGACCCTCAGTGGGCTGAACTGGGCAGACAAACACTGTTCTATGGCCCGCTACATCCTCAAGACAGATGATGATGTGTTTGTCAACGTCCCCGAACTGGTATCAGAGCTGATTCGGCGAGGGGGCCGTTGGGAACAATGGGAGAAGGGCAAGGAGCCTCCCAGAGAGGTTAAGGCTGGAGATAAAGAGTGGGAAGAAAGGTCCATCTTGAAGAGCCAGCCAATGCCTCTTCTGTATCTGGGCCGTGTGCACTGGCGGGTGCACCCCTCTCGGACACCAGGGAGCAAGCACCAGATATCAGAGGAGCAGTGGCCTCCCACCTGGGGCCCCTTTCCACCCTATGCCTCTGGCACAGGGTACGTGCTGTCAGCTTCTGCTGTGCAGCTCATCCTAAAAGTGGCCAGCCGGGCACCCCCTCTGCCACTGGAGGATGTCTTTGTGGGGGTGAGCGCAAGACGAGGAGGTCTCACCCCAACCCATTGTGTTAAGCTGGCTGGGGCCACCCACTATCCCTTGGACCGGTGCTGCTATGGGAAATTCCTGCTGACATCCCACAAACTGGACCCCTGGAAGATGCAGGAAGCCTGGAAGCTAGTGGGCGGCTCTGACGGGGAAAGGACTACACCCTTCTGTTCCTGGCTTCAGGAAGTTTTGGGCATCCTGCGATGTCGGGTAATAGCCTGGCTTCATAGCTGAGAGTGCCTGGGGCCATAGTAGAGGAGTGAGGAGCTGAGGGTCGAGCCAGCACACCCACAACCTTCTCTGGCCCAGGCCCAACACAGGGAGCCCGGACTGGCTGCAGCTGATCAGTTTCCTCTATCAAATGCTCCATCTAACACTGAAGATGGAGGGATACAGGAGAAATCCAGGGGCCTGGCCTGCCAGACCTAGTGATGGTCACCAGGAAGAGCAAAACAATGCCGGGATTGTTCTCTCCAGCTATGGCGGGGAAGGGGCACAAGCTCCTCAATAAACTTGTCTGTCTACCTCTTCGAGTGCAGCGTAGTCCTCACCAGGAGTCTAACAACGCAAACCTGGGGAGCCTGGAGGCTGCCAGACCATTCTGGATGGGAAGGACATCTCCAGGGACATGGGAAAGAGGAAGGCCCCTAAAGAACAAGGCTGAGGTCATAGTGACAAGATAGGGGGTGAGGTTGTAAAAGCAGGATACCATGACCCCCTCAGTTCCTAGAGTAGTCCCATGCTGGGCAAAGGGAGGGGAACAGGTCCCCAGGACGATCTACATACATTATCCAAAAAAAACAAAACAAAACTACCTTCTTTAATACCAACCCTGCCCCGGAGCCAGCTGTCTCTCTCCAGCTGAGGAAGGGGCACAGTGCCCTCTCCTTATTCCAAGGAACAGGGTCATTTCCCCACAGGCAATCATGGGGACAGATTGGTGTTCTCAGGCCATCCTGGAGCACGGCTCAGCGTACAAATCTGTCCAGGGCAGATGGCCGGGCCTTTAGGGGCTTGGCTTTCTTCTCTTGCTTCTGTGGCTGTTGCTCAAGGCTCTGCCGGACTTTGTCCTGGGTAGGGAGAGGGGGCAAGATGAGATGTGGCAGGCTGGCAATGGCAGAGGCACTAGCAGGAGGATGCAGCCAGTAGGATGCCTAGCCCACCCCCCGCAATGATCATTTACCCGGTGCTCCTTATCCATGACCTTCCTCTTCCTCTTCACCAGGCTTGCTGTCGAGCTGTGGCCCTTCTGCTTTGGCTTTGGCTGGAAGGGAGCCTTGGCTTCAGGGTCGTAGCCCTAAGGGAGGGACAAGGGTGAAACCTAGAACAGCCTCAGAGGCCAGGAACTGTGGCAGCCCCCATCTCCTGTGCCATACTTCTGGGGACACGGCATGGGGGAGGGAAGTTGTAGAAGTGAGAAAGGCTTGAGCACCAGGGCCTTGCTCCATACCAGTCTCTCTATCCGCTCCTTCTTTTCTTGCTCCAAAGAGATGACATCAACCTCTGCCAGGGCTCTTGGATCCAGACAAATGAGCTCTGCAGGCACCTGAGGTGTCACAAAGGGACAAGAACAGGTCAAGAACCATAGGAGAGTGACCCAAAGAAGGACAGAGGCCAGGGCGCTGCTGAATCCCATTCTTCCCAAGACTTGGGATATGGGAAGCTTTCCCCAACCCCAGCCCAAACCACACATAGCACAGGCTCACCTTCTCCAGCAGGGCCTTCACCTCCCACTCCTGGCGCTGCTTCTGGCTCCTGTAAGGGTTATTCTCCAGGCCATCAAAGTTGGGCTCAGCAGCCCCTGGAGGAAGGGAGAAGCATGGAGCCATAAAAAGAACCCAGTCGAGCAGCTCCAGCTCCACCAAGCCCTTTGCTCTTGGCTGTCTTGAGCAAACCCAAACTTCCATCCAGAGTTCATCCACGTGGATCCCATCTCCTAGCCTACTCACCAGGGACCAGCATGCTGGTGATGCCCCCACTGTGCCCCAGCCCCAGCACATCTTCAAAGGGGCAGAAATGAAGACCATGCACGTGGCCTGAGAGCCGATGGGTGAGGTAAGGCTGCTCCAGGGACGGGGGGCTGGCCATGCCCTGCCCCATCCATATGTTGACCACATCACTCATGCCCGCAGCCAGCAGTCCCCGCTGAGAAAAGGCCAGGTGCCCTGCTCCCAGGGGCAGGGTCCGAGCACTCAGAGGCTGGAACATCCCTCGGAGGTCAAAGATCTTCAGCTGGTGGTCCAGGCCAGAGGTGGCCATGTACCTGGCAGAAAAGAGGTCAATCTGTCGTGTGGGCTTACTGAGCAGGGCTATGGCCAAGTGCGGGCATGAAGTCTTGTTGGGGAAAAACAACTTTTATTTCCCTTTTACAGATGGGGAAACAAGCTCAGCGAAAGGAGACTAGGGTGAATGGTATGGTAGAGCTGGAATTCACGTCAGGCTAGAATTCAAGACCCTTCTGTCTGTCCTCTTGACCAAAGTTTACGGTGCACAGGCCCATCTATACCAAAACATGACGTTCTAGCACACACACAGTGCAGTGGCTCAGCAAAGAGAAGGATTGACAACAGTGGTCAGGGAGGACTTCATAATAAAACTGGGATTAGAGCTGTTCTAGCTCATTCTCAAGAAAACCAAGAAACACATACAGCAGGTAAAATGAACATCAGAGTGTGGAGGTGGTGAGATGGAAGCAGAGGTCTGCTTTCAGGACTGGAGGGACATGTGGTCAGGAGGATGACAAGGAGACAGATTCAGGGGACTCTTTAAACTGAGACTGAAGACCCAACCCTGAGTCATCAACACTACTCTCTGGCATTAAGACCATAAGCCGAAGACTGCAAGGACCTGAGAGAAGCTGAGGAAGCAATGACATAACGTGCTGGAGGATCCTGCCCCACCCTGTGTCTCCCCAGAAGAAGGGAAGGCACAGAGGTTTTGTCTGTTTTCAGAGGTTAGGAGTTTCTATGTTCAAGTTGTTCCTCAGAGAGGGAGGCCGACAGAAGACCAGGCAGGCCAGGGGATATAAGTTTGCCAATAGGCCATGGACTCTCTTCTTAGCTTTGGCTGGGAAACCGAGAAGAGGGGACTGAAGGGCTCCTACAAGAGGGACTAACCCTGTGATGGGGCTGAAGAGAGGCCCAGCTGGATATGACTCCAGACATGACAAGACAATCAGGACCCCAGCTCCAACAGATGGAAAGACATCAGTGCTAACCAGGAATTACTGACCGCTCCCGAGACACGGGGTCATACCTTTCATTCAACCCACAACACAAGGGCACATGCTAGTTTCTCTCCCCACACATACCCACCTTTGGGATCCCCTGCACAAATACCACCAGCCCATTGGCCAGGAGATATCCAGGCTACACTACCACACTTCTAAACTGGCAGACAACAATTTGGGTCTGAGAATCCAACCCAATCCTAATGCAAGCTCCCAGAATGCCTCGTAAGGCAGACAGTAAGCCTCATCTCTGGAGCCCCTGTGGCTTGTCTGAGGCACTCCTGAGGAGGGCCAGAGATAAGAAGAGGTGGGCTCAAGATCAAGGATCAGAGCTGTTCTCAAGGTGTTGACCAAATCTCAGGGAACTTAAGGGATGAGGCCTTGGGCACAGCAGTACCTGACCACAGCAGCCCAGAGGGAAGGCAAACCACAGCTTAGATTCAGTGGCCCACAGAAGGCACTCTCCTAAAGCCAGGTTGGCAAAAATATAGAATAAAAATGGTTGAAGCAAATCACTTGTCTCCAAAGATACAACAATTGTGGAGGACAAAGAGGGTCTGAGCATGTGGAAGGTTTTCATAAAACCCGACTTTTTTTTTTCTAAGATCTTATTTATTTATTCACGAGAGACACACAGAGAGAGATAGAGGCAGAGACACAGGCAGAGGGAGAAGCAGGCTCCATGCAGGGAGCCTGATGTGGGACTCGATCCTGGGTCTCTAGGATCACACCGGGGCTGAAGGCGGCGCCAAACCACTGAGCTACCAGGGCTGCCCAAAACCAGACTTTCTTTAAAACCTTTCCTGACTTTAAGACTACTTAAAAATAAAGTTACATAGTTTATACTTCATGTAGAAGATTCCGGTGCAGCAGTGTAAAAGGAGGTAAGTAGCTTGTGGGAAAGTCAGCCTAGGCCACACCCCGAGGAAGAAGAACCAGAGTCTGGAAAGTGGCTGTGAGCATTGTGGGTGTTCACAGGAGACAGCAAGGATGGAGAGAAATAGACCTTGGAGGGACTCTCGGGAGGAAAGCAGCCAAGACTTCATGGGTCACAGGCAGTAATGAAGTTCTGTCACCAAAGCAAGGAGCAGAACCTGGGCACTCAGAAAGCACCCAGATAGCCGAAGACTATAAGGCTATGTAGCCAGGTGACAGGAAGTCAAATTCTAGGTGACAGGAAAATACAGCAAAAAGAGAGCTAGCAAGGAGGAATCTGCGAGTGGGCTGACCCACTGTGACCATCCTGTGTCCAGGATGGACACATTAAGTCTGGTGTGACAAGTGACAAAAGACAACTCAGCAGAAACTAAATACACCTCCTGGCTAATTATTTCCGTAAACTACAGTCCCCGTCTCTGTTCATAACGTGGAATACCACACCATGGCAAGTTCCATGGCCCCCCCCCCTTTTTTTTTTGTTTTGTTTTGTTTTGTTTTGTTTTTTCCATGGCCCCTTCATCCCTGTACCCCTCAGAACTGCAGCAGAGCCCAGCCTGCAGCAGGTCCTCATATGTGAGTGCCTGACAGGGGTATTAAAGGAACACTAACTAATCCCATCAGAGAGAACTTGTGTGGAACAGTGTACCAGGTATACACATACATACATACACACACATGCATGTGCACACACACCTCACACAGCCTAGCGGGGCACCTGCAAACTCCCGAAGAGTAGAGATTCAGAGCAGGCCCACCACTCCTACCCCTCACATCACCAGCCAGGCCTAAAGAGAATGATCACTTCTGATACCAATGGTGAAACCCAGTGCTCCATGCTCCCTGGGCACCATGCCTTAACTCGTGTTAATGTGTAGGTCCCCAGGGCTTGGGACCTACAGCCCATATGCCAGATCCAGCCCACCACCTACTGCTGGACGGCCCTCAAGCTCCAAATGGTTTGGACATTTTTTTAAGTGCCCGGAAAAAATTCAAAAATATTTTGAAATAGGCGAAAATTATATAGGAGATTCAAATTTCAGTGGCCACAGAGGAAGTTTTATTGGAGCACGATCACACTCATTCATTGGCTTCTTCTGTGGCTGCTTTGTACAACAGCCCGGGAGAGCAGTCAAGACCCAACATCACGTATGGCATGTCATCTCTTTACACCACTGTGGGTGCACTACAACTCAGTGACATGGTTACAACTTGACAGCGTTTCATGTGCCACCTATCTCATTGTTTGTGTGAAAGATGTTTTCAAAGACTAAGTAAAATCTCTCCACAGACTGACATTAACAGATAAACATTTGCAACTGAGTTTGCTGATTTAGAACACTAACTATGAACCTCAACTGAGCAAAATGCTACCCTCAAAAAGAGAAATCCAATTCTTCCCATTAGTAGACCTGTATTATAAAAATAGTTACCTGTACTTGGTAACTATTATATTTTGAATTTCATCACTTAAAAATTCGTGATGCTTTCTCATTACTTAAGTACCTATATAACACACTCGAATTTGCCTCTTGGCCAGCAAAACCTAAAATCTTTACTACTTGGCTCTTTATAGAGAAAGCTTTCTACCTTTGAGCTAGATACTCATCCATACTCTTGGGGTAAGGAAAGCATGTAGCACACAGAGGTTCTGGAATGTGCCCACACTTACATGGCCAATCAGTGGCTACCATCACGATTTATTTACTTTATTACTATTTTTTTAAGTAGGCTCCACCAACACAGGCTTTGAACTCACCACCCTGAAACCAAGACCTGAACTAAGATCAAGAGTCATACACTTAACCAACTGAGCCATCTGGGCTACCCAACCAGGATTTACACCTAGACAGCCTGACTGTGAGTCTGTGCTCCTAAAGGTACACTGCCTTCTATACCTTTCTACCCAGCTGTGACGTTCTCAGCACCTCAGGACCAAACATGTGACTTACGTGCCTGTAGAATCTACTGCCACAGCCCGGACTCCACCCCGATGACAGAGAATCTTTGCCAGTGGCTCCTTCATGGCTGGACTCCATAAGGACACAGTACCTAGATGTCAGGGGAGAGGAGCCAAAGTCACTAACAGGCACTGAGGTGATTACCTCTGGGAAAGACAGGGTCTCAAGACCAAGAGGTAACGAGAGGGAGGAATAGGGGCTACTTGAAGGAACGTGCAAAGTACAAACAAGGAAGCAAAGCAGGTCAGGATGGTCAAAGAGTCAAAGCTCAGCTAGAGACCAACCATTGCTGTGTCCGAGATGGATGACAGCATTGTAAGGGTTCTTAGTCATGACATCCAGCCGCCCAGCCCGAGCATTCAGAGCTGCCACGATCTTTCCCACTGACACATCCAGGTAGGTCAGAAACCCTGTCTCTGACTGAGAGAGCAAGAAAGAATGAGTCCTGATTGCCCTCCATCCTTCTACTGGGATCCCAGAGAAGAAACAGTCTTCTCATGGGCTGCCACCCAGTCTCTTCTCTCCAGAGGCACTCACAGCCGTGGCCAGGAGGAAATGGAAAGGCAAGAACTCCAGCCGTGTGACTCGATCACAGCGGCGGATACAGTGGAGCTCGATGCCCTGGTTGTCATAGATGTGAAGCCAGCGATTCTGAGCGACAGCAAACAGTGCCTCTGAATGCAAAAACCTGGAAGGAGGGGAAGAGTGGTTACGAGGGAAAGAGGGTCAAGGGACTGTCATTCAGTCAGGAAGGAGATGCCCCACCCCCACTGACCGGATGTCCTGCACTGCCTCCATGACGTTGATCTCACACATGAGCCTCTTTGTTACCCAGTCAAGGGTGGCCACATGACCCCGGTGCCCTCCAAAAGCCAGGTGTCTGTTGGAGGTGGGGGACAGGCAGCATGTCAATACAGGAAAGCACCCTGACTCAGACCATGAGGTCTTGCCCCCACCGGCCCCGCCTCTCCAGATAAGGAGATGCTTTACATGCTCACCCTCATATGCAAACAAATCACAGAACCATCCCCACGTCATCAGCCTAAACATATACCGTATGGCTGAGGTGAGTGTGGCTGAAACGGTTAAGGAGATGAACCACATCCTAGTTCAAGAGTCACTGATATCCAATCTTACCTCCCAACTGGGGAGTAATTCAGTCTGTAGGGTCCAAACTGCCTCAAGTTTAAATCAAAATGCTGAGAGAAGGAAAAGTGAAAAAAAAAAATCACGGAAGAATGGGCTCCTCTTGGTAATTCCCACCTCTAGTTCCCACTTCTATCTTGCTCTGTGCCACCAGTGGCCCCTTTTCCAACCTCAGACTCACCTTGGCTGCACTTGCAATATCCACAGCCTCCACAATCTCAGCCTGGCGTATCTTTGCTGTGTCCTCCCCATCCTCCCCTTCCAGAAACCTAAGAATGAGCACTAGGGTTGCAGTAAAACTTACAAATACATGGTGGGTGTACCAACGTAAAAATGAGAACGAGAAGCCCCATCAAGCAGGGCCTGGGGAGGTCCACATTAGGATCCACTTACCCAGGTTCCTCAGCAAGGAGCAGTTCAGAACGAGCAGCTTTGATACTTATTTCTTCTTCCTCAGCTTCAGCCACCTCTAGTCGGCTTCGTGTTTTCGACTTCGAATGTGGCAGCTATACCAGCGTTGGAAGGAGAGTAATGAAAAAAGAACCAGGTGTTATGTGGGGTGCCAGGAGAGTCACACAGTTCCTCTTCATCCAACTCACTCATATGCTCTCCCAGGCTGCAATCCCTCCTCACTCCCAGCTGGTCCTCACCTTTTTGGATTTGTCAATGCGACGGAACTTGCGAGCCACTTCCTCAGGGACGGGAGCAGGGCCTGGAAATGGATCCTGGGCCTGGGGAAGGAGAAAGCAATTAGCAGACAGGTTAGGGGTTGACCCCAACCATCGCACCTGTAAAGTACAAGGCAACTTGCCCCACCACCTTATCAGGTCCCAGGCTCACCCCGGACAAATTTCTCTGAGGCTCAAGATTTCTCTGTTCTCGAGGTTTCTTCGGGCACTGAGGCTTCCCGGGGATCCGAGACTTTTTTGGGATGTTAATGTTCTTTGGCCTCTGGGGGCGGAGCTCTCGATTCCTTTTCTTGTTACGAGGGGGCCCTGGAGAGGCTCCGGCAGCGGTCAGAGTGGCTTCCTCCTCCCAGTACCTCCGCGGTTTCTACGGGCAGATCACAAGTTCTAACACTCCATAGCCCTCGCCCCCCCCCCACCCCCGGGACCCCGCAGCTAAAAATTTCCCTTCCACCCTGGCGAGGTCTCTACCTTCTTCTTGGTCTGAAGTCTGGCCTTCTTGGGCTGGACATCTCTGCCCGGTTTGGAGGCTGTTTCCATCTAGCCCACCGGAACGACGACCCACGTGCAAACTCCTCTCAGCTGTCCACAGACCGCTCGGAAACTCCCGGAAGCCCGCCGGCCCTCGTCCAATCAGTGCCTACCAGGTCTGAAGCCGTCTGAGCGCCATCTTGAATGAGGGCCCACTGTCTCTCGAGGGGCGGGGCAGGTCTTGGCTCCGCAATCCCGAGCAGCCGCTTATGCCCGAGTAATGAAAGAAAGGTAGTCTGGGGCTGGGGACAAAGTAACGGTGCAGTTTCTCTTTCCAGCTCCGTTTCCCTGTCTTGCCTAAAACCTCCCGAGTCCAGTTTTCTGGGGGGAACACCGTTCACTAAATGTGCCAAAACTACAGTTCCCGGCATGCGTCAGAAGACAGCTTCCGGCGCCTCATTTTCCCAGCATTCTTTGTTTACTTCCAGGTTTAGTAATAGTGAAGCGAGAACGTGAGTATGCCTGGGTTACGGTTGAGGGGCTTGGGGTCTTGCTGCGCCCGCCACCTCCTGGGGCCTGCGTGGAGGGCTCTCTGGGACGAGGAGAGGCTGTGGTGCCCTGGGAGGCTGCCTCGCAAGAGTGCTGTCCTTTCCGCAGGCCGGGCCAGAAAGGGGAGTTTAGGTACCTCCCAGAGTGAGACCCAGCGCCCGCTCCCACTCCCCGTCCCCGCCATGGCTGAGCTAATCCAGAAGAAGCTACAGGGAGAAGTGGAGAAATATCAGCAGCTACAGAAGGGTAAGGGAGCAGCGTCGGCGCGGCCTCGCCCCAGACCCTTCACTTACAGCCCAAAGCCAAACCAAGATAATATCTTGTGCCCCACTAGAGGCCCCGCGTGCAGCTCCTTCCCCATCTCGGAGCTCGTCCCCACCCACTGACCTGTTGCCGCCTCCTTGTCTACTTCCTCAGCTCCGTTTTCTTCTCACCAGGATTGGGGTCAGGCGGCACATTTGATGTGTTTAATCAACCCTTTCTTCCTAACCCCCAGACTTGAGTAAATCCATGTCGGGGAGACAGAAGCTTGAGGCGCAGCTAACAGAAAATAATATCGTGAAGGAGGTGAGAGAGGGATATGCCGGGCCAGAAGGGACCTGTCCTGGAAGTGATTCTGACCTTGTATGTCCCATCCCTCCATCAGGAGCTGGCCCTGCTAGATGGATCCAACGTGGTCTTTAAACTTCTGGGCCCTGTGCTGGTCAAACAGGAGCTGGGAGAGGCTCGTGCCACAGTGGGGAAGAGGCTGGACTATATCACAGCTGAAATGTGAGTCTTTGTTCTGACACCCTGCAAGGCACCGGACACCCCCAGCGTAGAATGTCGAGGAGCCATTGGAGTAGTTCCAGGGTAGCCCTGTCTGACCTGCTTCCTCAAACCCTCGACGGAGAGTCCAGGGGGGAGTCCAACCCGTCAGCACCCTTAAGAGTAAATCTCATCAATTTCTCATTTGCTTGTCTCTCTTGCCTCTCTTCAGTAAGCGATACGAATCCCAGCTCCGGGACCTTGAGCGGCAGTCAGAGCAACAGAGGGAGACCCTGGCTCAGCTGCAGCAGGAGTTCCAGAGGGCCCAGGCAGCCAAGGCAGGGGCTTCTGGGAAGGCCTGACCCCATGGGGGAGGGGCGGGAAGGGAATGAGGCAGCTCAAGGGTCTATGCTTGTAGCTAATAAAATGTGAAAACCCCTGGCTGTTTTCTGACCAGCCACTTCCTGTCATGATGGTCTCTTCCTTGGGCCCCTTCAACTTTATATATATGCCACCTGCATTACTCTGTTCGGTCCCAGTTCTCGTGACTGGAATTGCCACAGAGTAATCCTCCTTTCTTCACTGAGACTAAAATCTGAAACGTCTCACACCTACTTGCCTATATACACTACGCTTGCCTTGGTTGGCGTGCCCCTTAGGAAACATGAGAAGAGCATTTACCACACAACGATCATTGGGAAGGCCAGTTTAACTACAGAGCTCATGGTAATCTAAACTGAGACCCTAGGGTGAAATGTGGTGACCCTCTTGCTTATGCTTTCTTGTCATCCTCCAGAAAGCCCCAGCATCTTAGTCTCGTTCTAGAATTTGTTTGAATGAAGCTTAGGCTGATTTAAAATCCCAGCATGGAACACTTTGTGATGTTGTAAGGCCCTCAAGTTTATACATTATCCACAAAGTCATTCTTCCATTCCTTTGTCCTAAAATTGTTTCTTACAAATTTCCAACCACGGATTGTTCTTTAATCTCACTTTAATTGGTGACTGGTACTTGCTATGGGTCTGTGACAACTGAGAAGAAAAACAGCAAATAAAAGGAGCCGGCAGAGAGGTTACTGGGGAGAAGGAAACTGTTGTGAGGAAACTTTTCGCCAACACTTCATTTTCAGCAATGGGGACAGAAAACATTGGGCCCCTTGTTCTTTGGTGTCTACCTTCAGCCATCTCCCCACCCCCACTCCCAGAAGCTAAACCATACACAATTCAAGGACAGGGGAGTAGAATGTAGGTAGTGTTTTGATTTATTATCTTAGTGTTGTCACAGTGACAGGAACTCCCAGGGTAGGAAAATAAACTCCTACTAGATCCTACTTCTTGCCATCCCCTCTCCCCAGGGCTCAGAGCCTCTAGGCTTTTCCTCTCCCTCCTCCTTGTAGGCCTCTCCTTGGCCTTAGAATGCTAGGATGTGGCCAGGAACCGGGAACTGATCCTTTTCCAGTACTGGCCATGTGCTGCATTCATGGAAAGTAGGGAGCTATACACAGGTATCCCAACTTGGTTACCAAGATAACCAGTTCTCACAAAGCTGAATCTCTCAGCTTTCTGGTTAAACCAGTGGCACTTCACTGCCCCAGGGTGGTTGGCCACCTTTCTGGATTTCTTCCTGGTGCAACATGACTGCCACCACTCAGGATGGCAACCCACATTGGTGTGGCCACCATAAATTCTATTGAGCTCGCAGGGTTTCTTCCTCAAAACAGTGCCCGGGCAATCTTCCTCCCTGTGGCCTTGATCCTGGGAAAAGAACCCCCTCCTCCCTCACTTGGGGGAGTTCCTGAGGCTGAGGGGCTGCTGGTGAGACCCAGTGTAGCAGTAGAGGGCCTTCGCCGCTGCCGTAGGAGGAAATCGTGTGACGCTCCATCCATAGCATAGAAAACATTAGCTGAGGGTGGGATGGTCAGCTCTGTGTGTTCAGAGAAGGAACATCAAGAACGACATGGTCATTGCCCCCACAACCACTTGGCTGTGGAAGCACCACTCTCCTCCCAAGTCTGCCTTTCCTCACGGCCTCTTACCTCGCTCCCCTGGTAGCAGCTGCACTAGCTCATATTCCGAAGCCACCGCAGAGTCGCGATTGTTTTTCTTAAGGACACGACTGATGACACTTGGAGCCTTGTCTTGGCTTGTCACCTGGCAGGACAGGAGACCAAAAGAGCAATAAACTGGCCATTGCCTCTGCTTTCCATCCGTTCAGCTCTAACTGCTGATCCCAACTGAAAATGGTGACCCATGTCAAACACTCTAGAATGAACAGGGAAGCACTATGTAGTGGTTACCTGTACCCCACAGTGTCCAGTGAAATAGGACTGCTTCCCTAGGAGGAAATTGCTATGGATTCTGAAGATCTAATGTCCCCAAAGTTGAAGCTGCAGCAGCTAATGCCAAGTAGCCTTTATTGTTTTTTAAAGATGTTTACTTATTTACTCATGAGAGACACAGAGACAGGCAGACAGAGGCAGAGGGAGAAGCAGGCTCTCTGCAGGGAGCCCGATGCGGGACTCGATCTCAGGACCCCACGATCACGCCCTGAGATGAAGGCAGATGTTCAACCACTGAGCCAGCCAGGCGTCCCACCAAGTAACCTTTAAAACAAAATAGCTGACGGGCCCTTGGGTGGTTCAGTTGGTTGAGTGTCAGACTCTCTGTTGTGGCTCAGGTCATGATCTCAGTTGTGAGGTGGACAGAACCCACGTCCAGCTCTGCGGTACTGGGTGTGGAGTTAAGATTAAGATTCTCTGTCTCCCTCTCCCTCTGCCCCTCCCACCCCACTTGCTCACTTGCTCTAAAAAATGAAAAACAAAATTTCTAAATAAAACGGCTGTCATAAGCACAGGTCAGAACCAAGGCTAGAATCATCCTCCCATTTGGCTATTCAGGACAACATCTATAGTCCCACAAGGCATCATCCTTCAGCCCCACTGCACGGGGCAGCTTCCTCACCAAGATGCTCTTGTAGACACTGCCATCTTCCCCCAGCTCCATCTGGACTCGGATGATTCGGCAATCAGAGGCCCCTGGCCCAGATCCCCCACCCCCGTATTCAGTCCCCTTGGAGGCCCCTTCTGCACCCCCACTGAGTGGGGAGCCACAGGAGGCGGAACGGCGGTGACCTCGAGAAGGCCTAGGAGAGGAGGCTGGGGGAGAGAGGTGGCTGGGGTCCGCCAGACTGTGCAGGTATGGAGTGCTTTCCAGGGCAGAGTCCAGAGATGAGACAGATGGCCACTTCATGTGCTAGGGACAAACAACATGGGGGACTGGCATGAAGGCAGAAAGGTCAAAGAAGAAACATTAACAAAGGCAAGGTCAGTGTTGAGGTCAGAGGTCAGGAACAGAGCTCACCTGGGCCAGCCTGGTCAACAGAGGAGCAGGGGTTCCAGGTACCTCCTCTCCCCCCACACTGGGCCGGTCCCAGGAGACAAGGGGGGTGGGTCCCCCGACAGAGCCCAGGACCCTGGAGCAGTAAAGCATTAAGAGGGTCAGAGGGAGAAGGGCTCTTCTCCCAAGGAGCTTCCCCATGGCACTACCCCCTAACTACTGACACCCTTACTCTGTCCATTGCGAGATGACCAGTGTTGGCCGAAGCACCCTCGGGGCAGGAGGGTCACTGGTACCAGGTGGCTCCACCTCACAGGACACTCGATGGCTGTGAAGAGGGCCAATGGACAGATGTCAGCACAGGACACACCGATCCCCACACTCAGCCCTAGGCCTGGAGTCCCAACCTCACCCAGCCAGTCACCTCTGGGCCTCTGTCAGCGGCCGAAGCCCTCGCAGCCACTGCTGGATATCAGGGTCAGGTCGGAGGTCATAGCCACGACATTCGTTCTGGAGCCGCCGCAGCTCAGAAAGGACAGCAAACTCCTAAGAAGGAGCCCACAGACTGCAGGAGCCGATCTCAGGGACCCCTGACTTTCCCCACCACCTCCCCTTGTCGGGACATGGCTAGAGAGGTCTAGCATCCGGTGCGTGCACTACCCTCACCTTCCTCCGCTTGTCAAAATTGATGTATCCGTTCTGCAAGAATATTGGGGAATGGGGTGAAGCCCAGTTCTGCCACAGAGAGAACATACCCTCTTCCAAGCACACACACATCCACATCCAACTTCTCAAGCATTTCATCCACTAGGCCTCTGAATCCTCTGTTCCTCCCCAGCTCCCCCTCACCTCTGTCCTGCCCCAAGCTCTGTACCTTACCCTTGAAATTGAATATCACAGGTAGAAGTGGTGTCCATTCCACAGATGGGAAAATTAGGGCTCAAAGACAATGAGGAACTTGCCCAAGATCCCAGTTTTTGTTTCTTTAACAAATGCTACATACGCTAACACTGCAGACACGCTCTAAGCACCTGCTGAAAAGTATTTCATTTAACCCTCCTGACAACAGACTGGCATTGACATGGTCACCGCACTCTCACTTACAAATCACTGAGCCACAAATAAGTTAAGCTACTTGCTCAAGTAACAGAACCAGAACTCCGACAATCTGGCTCGAGCCCTGGAGTTTGGTGCTGACGCCCTGCAGCACCTTTCTGGAAGGTCTGTCTAACCCTGAGGCCCACCTGTTCCCTCATCACAATGCACACAACAACCTTGCACACCACCCACCTCCAGCTCATCCTTGGAGGCTGCGTCCAGCATCACGAGGTCCTTCAGGAAGGTGCCAAGATATGGGACCACGCCCTGAGGTCAGAGGTCAGGATCAGATGCCCACTCCTGATCTGAGGGCTCTCCATCCCTCTGCACTTGCCTATACCATCCCTCCCTCCTGCCATGCCTCCCCTTTCGTCCCTCTGAATGCCTCCTGACTCCACTCCTCACTGTTTCACAACACTCCCCCCCCACCCTACCCCCCCCACCCCCCCACCCCTCCCACCCCCCCGCTAGGCTAGTCACTCACCCCACCCCGGGAGCCAGAGCCAGAGCCAGACCTCGGAGCCTTCTTGGAATTTGACTCCAGAGAGGGCTGCAGCTTCACCTCCTGCTGGTGACAGGACAGGGAGGTAGGGGTGCCTCAAGGGGAGCAGGGATGGCTGGGAGCGCCAGGGAACAGGGACTCACTTGCAAGAGGAGCTCCCGGCTCTGGGAATAATTATCCTCCTCGGAGAAGATCTGGCAGAGGCTGGAGAAGACTCGGAGGCTGTCCCTGGGGGTGGGGGGCAGCAGCCTTGAGGACGGGCCAGCCTGCCCCACGCCCCCTCGGCGCCAGGCCGGTGCCCCTGTGCTCCCACCTGGTAGCTTCCCCCCAGGCTGCTCGAAGCCTGTGGATGGGGCTGGACTGCAGGGCCGACACCACAGCATAAACCGAAGAGAAGTTTCGGAGCAGACGACACTCCTGGGGGAGAGGAGGGTCACAGAGGCAGGCCAGAGCTCTGGGCCCACTCTCTCTACACCAGGGTCCCCAACAGAGCCAAGCCTCTCTCTTACCTCTGCCACGCGGATCCACTTTTCCAGGAGTCGGGCCCTCTGCGGAGGACGCAGTGGCCGAATGGTCACCTCCCCAGGCCCCTCTCCAGCTGAAGTAGCTCCCAGGACAGAGCTGACCACTGCCCCTGCCACCTTGTTGAACTGTGTAACAGTAGCTCGGACAGATGGGCAGAGGTGGGAATGTCCCGGCCGGTCTCTGTGACCCCACAGGCTCCCCAGGCACTGAGAGGGGACCAGATGGAGAAACAGCTCCTGTGGAGCAGAGGACAGAGGTCAAGGTTCGGAGTCAAGTGGGCTCAGCCTTCCAACATCAGGGGCGTGAGGATCGCAGGTGGCCAAGGAACCAAAGGGGAGCGGGCTTTGAAGGGTAACAATCATGGGGAAGGGGGAAAGATCAAATAGAGTGGACAGGGGAAGCTGGGAGCTTGTTTAGGAAGGGCTAGAAACAAGGAGAAGGCTCTGGAGTCAGGGGAAGTAGTAAGGGGACAGGGGGCACAGGGGCAGAGGTCAGGGTCTCACCGCATCTAGCAGGGTCAGCTGTTCGGCCAAGTGGTCAGCGAGGAACACCAGGACATCCGTGGGGTCAGCAGGGGGATCGCCGGGGAGGGCCAGGGGCTTAGGAAGGTCGGGGGCCTGGGGGTCCACCCGGAACCGGAGGTTGCGGATGAGGTCAGCGCTGCCCCCCCCAACACCCTCCCCTGCTGCATACCCTGTCCGAAGCAAGAAGCTCTCAAGCCGGTCAAGCTGGCCCTTGACCTCAAAGCCAAAATCCTCAGGGTGAGAGGCCAGCCAGGTTGACAGTACAGAGGTGGCTACCCTGGGAGAAGGGGAATCAGCCAGGGGTCAGCTATCAAGCTGCAGCTCAGCCAGAGGGGACTGTGAGGTTAACAATCAGCGGTCACTCACCCTATTGTCCTCTCTAGTTCATCAGTAGGATGAGATTCGAGGGCTTCCAGCCTAGGAAGGAGAAGAGATTCGATCTGCCCATTTTCCCCAAGCCCCCAGTGGCTTTGACTATTCTGGGGGGATTTTCTGGCTTTAGGAAGTCCAGACACCTCCATGACCCTTGGTCCCTTATGACCCTGACCTGTCAGCCACAAGCCCTAGCAGGGCAGGGGTGGAAGTGAAGGCCCTGTGGGTGGCCAGGAAAGCTGGTGTGAAGGTCACGTCAGCCCCTGATGTCCGGGCATCCAGCAGGTGTCTGACCAGGGCCTCCAGAGTGCCAGCTCGGAGCCTTCTGGAGGACCGAGGGGGAGGCGTCGGGGCCTGGGGGAGACAGAAGGAAAGTCACTGACCCTGTTTTCAACTTAGCCCCTAGACCTCTGGGGAAAATCCCAGACTCAGGAAATGCTGGGGGCTCATTATACAAAGATTCAGAGACGGCCAAAAACTTGATTGACCAAAGTCACACAGCAGAGTTCAGGTCTCCAAAAAGTTGGCCAGAGGACAGGAGACTGGGAGGTCATGGGTCAGAGGTGAGAAGCCAAAGTTAGGATCTCACCAAGGGATCAAGAGGCCGATACTGGCGGCTTGTGACAGTAAAGGTGGCACCATCCTCCTCCTCATCCCAGACAGACACAGGGGCCTGGCAGAGCAAGGAAGAGGAGGTGAGACAGTCCCACGCCACCCCCTACTGCCCCCAGCCCTAATCCTCCCTCTGTTTCCCTCACCTGTGGTGGCGGGGAACAGTACCAGCGAGTGCGAGGGGTGGGGGGGGCTGGTGACCCCAGGTCTCCCCCACTGGGGCCTAGACAGCCCCCCCCAAGCCGCCTCAGGGCCCGGTGGAGTCGAGGGGGTGGCAGTGGGGGTGGTGGTGGAATGCAGGAACCCTGGGCCCGGAGACCTCTGTCGCCCTTTCCCCCCAGAGCTGAACCCCAACACAGCAGAGAAGCAAGGTGCAAAGGAGAGGAGGGGGAAGCGAGAAAGGCAGAAAGCCAGAGGCAGAGGCCTTGAGAGCTGGAACCTCAGTCACGGGCACAGCCGCAAGCTCCGCCCACCCCCGCAGGAACTGACCGAGCCCCAAGAGTTAGTCCTTCAGGGGAGCCCCCCTTCCCTGGTCCCTCAATGCTGGGAGACCCCCTCAAGGTGGCGGCTCCAATGCCAGTACAGGAAGGAGAAGGGGAAGTTGGGATGATGGGGAGGGGGGTTGTGCAGCCGACTCAGGGTCACGTGGCCCCAGCCCCTCCCCCAACCGATCCCGAAAAACCAGCCCTGCCAGTCACCCTGCCCTCACCCAGGCTCTGGACCCAGGAGTCCTGCGCCTCGGGGCCCCGAATCCAATTTCTGGCCCCTTCTGGGGCCCCAGATCCCGCTCCTGGCCACCACCATTAGTCCCGGCGGAGAGCAGGTGACCCCCCCGCCCCAGCCTGGGATGTTCCCTCCAAAGTCCAAGAACCCGGGCTTCCCGCCTGCACTCGCGGCCCAGCGGGAGAGGGGGAGGGGTCACGAAATCGAAGGGTTCCCTCCCCAATCCCCGAGTCGGAGAGGCCGGTTACTGTGGAAACAAACCCCACCCCGCCAAACAAAAACAAGGAGGGCGCCGGGGACCGAGACACGACGGCCGGAAGGGCTGGCACGCCGAGGCCGGGGCGGGGAGAGCCAGGGAAGGTTCCCGCGGGCCAGTCCTGAGTCCCACCGCCAGCGGGAGCCCCAGGAACTCCGGGACTCCCCGCCGCGGGCCGACTGGCAGACACCAGGCAGGAGGCCGGAGGGAGAGAGGAAGGGACAGAGACCCGAGGGCGAGGCAGAGCGACTCCGACATGTCCACCTCCCGACTTCCCACCACTCGCGTCTCACCTCGTCTTCTTCCTCCTCCTCCTCTTCCTCCTGCCCCCCGCCCACGCCCCGGCCACCTGGGCCCCCACCCTCTTCGGGGTCTCGGCTCCGGAAGCTGCTCAGCACGACTCCCCCGGGGGGACTCGCGTCCCAAAGCAGCCGCAGGGGCCGCGGGAGCATGGCCGAGTGAAGGAATCAGCGGGGTCGGGCCATGGGGGCGCCTGGGGAGAAACGGGGGGGGGGGCAGGTGGAGAGTCAGGTGGGCGCGGGGGATCGGGGAGGGGAGGGACGCGGGGGAGTGCCCAGGTGACTGTTATGGGAGTTTGGGGAGGGAAGCAACACAGGGGTGGACTATGGGGGTCCCTGGTGCATTTGGGGTTTGGGGGTCACGAGTACGGGAACGGGCAGGGTCACAGGGTGCTCAGGCTCTGACCTGCTCGGGAACGGTGGGAGCAGCGCGGGTCCCGGGCCGCTGTTCCCGTCGGTCTCCGGTCCCCAACCGAGTCCCTGGCCCGAGTCCCCTCCTCGGCTTTTCCGCACCCCCGTTACCGCCCGCCGGGCTCCCGGGCCCTCCCGCCCTTTCCGCTCGCCCCCCCCCCCCCCCACGTCCGCCTGCTCCAACTGCAGGAGCCAAAACGGGAAGGAAGTGAGGACAGGAGCCAGGGCCGCGGACTCGGGGAGCGCTGGGCGCCCAGCGGCCAGGACCCAGCAGTCACGGGCCCCAGCCCGCTGTCCTCGGAACCCCTGCTCAGGGGTCCCGGAGCCCACGCCGCCCCGCACTCAATCCGAGTAGAGTCCCGTCTCCCGATCCCGAGGGAGGATAGGAGCCGGATTTGACATTCCCCTGCCCCCCGACAACACCGAAGCTAAAACTCCCGGGGGAAGCGTTTTAGGCCGACAGGGATCGCTTACTCCCCCTGACGGGGTTACACTCCCCACCCGCACCCACGCGTGTAGCGGGTCGGAATCCAGTCCGCGTTTTCCGAGAAGCGCGGGGTTCCCGCCCTCGCGTAAGGGGGCGGGGCAGGAAGCCGCCACTTCCGGTTCTCGGTTCCTCTGTCCAGCGTTTCCGGCGCTCGGCGTGGTACGTGCGCTTCCTTCAGCTCGCCCCGCCTTCCCCGGAGCCCGCGGCGCAGGGCGTCTCGCCCGCCGCTGGTGGCCCCCGACCCTGCAGCGTTCCGGGGACTGGGGTGTCGCCAAAGCGTTTGAGCGGTCGGGGTGAGGGCAGCCCGGGTGGCGCAGCGGTTTAGCGCCGCCTTCAGCTCAGGCCCTGATCCTGGAGGCTCGGGATCGAGTCCCACGTCGGGCTCCCTGCGTGGAGCCTGCTTCTCCCTCTGCCTGTGTCTCTGCCCCTCTCTCTCTGTGTCTCATGAATCAATAAATAAAATCTTAAAAAAAAAAAAAGGAAGGGACCAGAAGTGTCTGTAAGAGCCCGTGCTCCCTTGCCAGGGGGACCCGTGGAGTAGAAGGAGACACCCTGTTGGGAGCACAGGACACAACTTTATTCCCGCACGATTAGACCCGCTTCGGTCTAACTGACCGTCCTCCCTTGGAGGACCCTAGTCCGAGCTGCCACTTCCTTCCTCCAGTAGTTACTTCGTCCAACACCTGCTTTCAAATACAGAGGACGAAAAAAGGACTAATGTCTTGCGTTGGGCGCCCTCCAGTGGGCACCGGGCCTGTGCGGGAGCAGGGACCACGCGGTGGACGGACCCGGCAGTCCCGGGAGCGGAGACAGGCATCTAACAAGGATTCGCACAATCATTCAAAGACAAGTGTGGTGAACCGCACAGGAGGGACACGCGGCGGTCTGAGGGAATGAGGCTGACCTGGTCTGCAGCCCAAGAAAGCGAGGGGTGGACCTGACATAGGGAACAGACGGGGAAGGTGGGAGTCACTGGAAAAGAGAAATGGCGTTCGGTGAGATGAACACTCAGGGAAGGGCTGGAGGGCACCAGGTGGGGTTGTAGGGGCAGGCAGCGGCTCCAGCCCCGGAGATGCAAGCAGGACAAGAATGGGTTTGGCTTCTAGGGCACTGGTTCTCAGGTGTGGCCCTTGTCCCTGAGGTCCTGGAGACTATTTCAGTGGGTGTGCACAGTTAAGACTATTGGTAACATTACTAAAATGTTCCTTGCCCTTTTCACTCTCTCCAAAGAAATGCACCCTGGAGCTTTCCAGAAGCTGCACGCTGATATTCTTGTCCTCACAGCTAATGGAACATGTTCTTGCGTATTCTTTTGTTAAATTTTTCTCCGTTGTAAGTTCTGGTAGCATAAATATCTGTAGTTTGTCACCCACGTAACCGAAAGCTCTTTAGCGTCCTTGACACTTTTTAAGCAGTCCTGAGACTTAAAGAATTTGAGAACCACTGCACTGCCTTAGCACTCTAAGAAAGGAAATGCTACAGATTTGTATCCTCTGAAAAAGCATTCCAGCTGTTCTGTGGAGAGAGATTGGAGGGAGCAAGATGATGGTGTACAATTTGGGGGAGCTACTCCAGTAGCTCAGGCCAGAGATGGTGGCAGCTTCCCCAGGATGGTAGTGAGTGGCCTCACTGTGCTTTCTGGAAGAAAAATAAAACGAGGTGAGGAATTCCAGGTTTTAGAAAGAGAGGTGAAATTGAAATGCTCATGATCAGGGGCACCTGGGCGGCTCAGTGGTTGAGCACCTGCCTTCAGCTCAGGGCATGATGCCAGGGTCCTGGGATTGAGTCCCACATCGGGTTCCCTGCATGGAGCCTGCTTCTCCCTTTGCCCGTGTCTCTGCCTCTCTGTGTGTGTCTTTCATGAATAAATACATAAAATCTTTGAAAAAAGAAATGCTCACAATCAGTCCAGAGGTAAATGAACCCTCGTGAGCACAGAGGGCGGCAGAAGAACAGTCTCTGTGGGTTTTCTGCTTGGCACACACAGCGCTGAGTGATTTTGCCTAATCCTCCCAACAGCCCTCTGCGGCTCTGCTGTCTGTACAGTAGCCACCACCCACATGTGTCTGTGCAACATTCGAAATGTGGCCAGTCTGAACTGACAGGAGCTGACAGTTTATTTTTTTATTTTTTTTTTTAAGATTTTATTTACTTATTCATGATAGACAGAGAGAGAGAGACAGAGACACAGGCAGAGGGAGAAGCAGGCTCCATGCAGGGAGCCCGACGTGGGACTCGATCCCGGGTCTCCAGGATCACACCCTGGGCTGAAGGCAGGCACTTAAACTGCTGAGCCACCCAGGCTGCCCAGGAGCTGACAGTTTAAAAGAAGCACCTGTTTTAGGTGACTTAGAACAGAAATACTAAAGTTTCTTATATTGACTACATGTTACATAACATTTTGGATATATTAGATGAAATAAATGGTATTATTAATATTACCTGTTACTACCTTTTTATTGTGGCTACTAGATTATTTAAATTAACATACGTGGCTGGCATCATACTGTCGGACAGTGCTGCCTAAGTAATTTTTTTATCTTGACACTCAAGGAACTGAGGTATGAAGTAGAATATTTAAGGTGGCAGGAGTTAACCCAGGTCTGTGAATTCCAAGTTCTGCCCCCCCCCCCCATGCCAGCAGGCTCCCTCCATGGGTGAGAAGTTCCAAGAGGAGCTCAAATGACAATGGAAAGAAAAGGAAGAGGCCTGTTACCTTACCTTCTCCTTTGGATCTTTTGAAGTAGACCTGGAGGCAGCTGTGGAGAGAGATTAAGAAGGGTTGGGATGGAGGTGTGGTAGGGTAGAGGGATAGGTGTCAGGCTTCTGGGAGTAGGCAGGGACTGTCACTGTGGCAATGAGAGTCACACTTACCCACCCAGCCCAGCGCTTTGATGAGCCCGAGGAGGAGAAAGGCAGACAGGAAGAGGCCCACGCTGTCCTCCAGGGAGGGCCCAGAGAGTCCTGGCAGGTGGAAGTGGGGAGAGTAAACTCTGTAGTATCCTCCTGGACCCCTGGACCCCCACCCCACCCCACCCCTGGCTGCTCGATTACCCTTCTGGCTCCTACCTGCCACCTCCAGGGTGACTTCTGCACTGCGCCCCAAGGTGGGCAAGGTGGGGTGGTGGACACGACAGGCATAGCGCGCTCCATGGTGCTTGGCTGTGACTGGGATGGGCTGCAGGTGCGCAGAGAGGCTGACAGAGCCATCTGAGTGGTGGCGCAGGGCGGAGAGCCAGCTCTGCCCCTCAGCCTTCTGAAAGCTGCCCTCTGGGCCACCCCGGAGCTCCCATTCCACCTCCAGGCCCTTGGCAGGATAGAAGCGGGACACAAGGCAGAGCAACTCGGGGGGTGCCTCCCCAGGGGCAGCCCAGACAAGAGGTGCCGGTGTCAAGGATATTTTGGGGGGCTCTGGGGAGAAAACAGGAAAGGAGCATGGGGGAATCAATCCACATTTGTCTCTATCAGTTTGCCCTATGGCTTCCCCCAAACTGAGGTGGTTTGGTTTTTTTCTCCCAGGATGGGGAACCCACTGTCTCCCCACTGGTGTTTCACAGGAAACCCCATGCTGAAACCCATATTCTCAAGGATCCTGTTCCTCATATTTGGGAACCTTCATCCCAGTCACTTAAATTCCCAGGGACCTCTACCCATTGCCTTTCTGATTCCCAAGGATCCCAGTCTACCTCCTGCCGTTCATCCAGCACCCTCTTCTCCCCCATCCTTCCTCCATTATGGTATGGCCATTATCAAATGCCCACCTTTGCTTTACCCATGGGGATCCCTGTACCCCAACTCACTCTGTACAGAAAGCTCCAGGGCAACCTGCCCTTGCAGGTATGGCAGGTGTACAGTGGCCAGATAGGTGCCCTCCTGGAAAGGCTGTACTGCAGGCAGCCAGAGGGTCCCGTTTCCAGTCCATGGACCCCATGGATCATCATCATCCCAGGCGGCAAATGCCACTGCCCCGTCTTGGGCAGCTGGCATCTGCTCATGCAGCCCTGGAGTTGCAGCCAGGAGTAGGTGCCCTTTTCCCAGGTGCTGGCGTCGCCATTCCAGCCCAAAGGGAGGGGGACCTGGGGCCAGAGATGCAGCAGCCTCAGAGATGGAGGGCATGTAGGCAAATTTCAAGTCCAGCAGAGCATCTTGTCCCAGTTGGATCCGAACGGTGGGGTTGTGGGTGAGGACAGTCAGCACAGCTGGGGAAGAGGAGGAGAGGAGGGAGTAGAAGGGGCATGAAGGAGAGAAACAAAGAGGAAAAAAATAGAGAAACAGAGTTATAGGGAGTACCCAACTCAAATTCACCCACCCCTCAGAGGACCCCTCCTTTTCCGATACCAAACCATCTTCTAGTCTTTCTTCTAGTCTTCCCTGCAAATCCCCTTTGTTCTGGGCCTGCGTGCAACCCAGAGCGGCTACACATGAGCAGATAGGTCTAGAGGTGATTAGGAGCAGTGAGTGGATACAGCCTTTGAAGGCTGGTCTGAGCACCCAGCCCACTCAAGTTCTGGGGACAGTGGGCTCTGAGTGCACTTCCAACACAGCCTGAACCAGTCCAGTCTCCATGCATCACCCGTGAAGAACCAGGCCTTTCTTGGTTTGCTGGTAAAGACTGTGATGACTCAGGGCTGTCAATCCTCTGGTGCTGTATAGAGTACTTATTGACTCTAGAAGGTTCTGGCTCTAGCCTAGACCCAAACAGACATCTATGCTCTACTGAGTCAGGGTATGCCAGTTAAGTGCCTGGAGCCTGCCCTCCCTGGTTAATCCCAACTCTGCCGCTATTTATATGACCTTGTAGGCTAGTTATTTTATTTTTATTTTTATTTTTTTTAGTTATTTTTTTTTAAGTTTTATTTATTTATTCATGAGAGACAGAGAGGCAGAGACAGAGGCAGAGGGAGAAGTAGGCTCGATCCTGGGTCCTGGGATCACTAGGCCAGTTATTTCATGTTGCCATGGCTCAGCTTCATCTCCTAAATAATGAGATAATAATATGATAATAATTTGTATCTCATGGCATTGTAATGCAGGTTAAATGATTTAATGCCTCTTGTTACCCAGATTTATTCAGTTCCTGATTCTGGATAACAAAGACACCTATACGTGAAAGGTGCTTAGAACAGTGCCTAGAATACAGTAAGTCCACCGAGTGTTTGCTGGAATTACACCTAACCATCTGCTAGACCAACTTAATGTGCCCCAACTCAACAGCATCTCTGCAACATTCCCTCACCCCACTCCAAAAGTCCACTCTCCCTGCCTTGTGGAAAGATCACCACCAGCCCCTACTCTGGACGCTAAGGGAAAATACTTGGAGTCACTAATTCTCTCACTCAACTAATACTTACTAAGCACCTATGATACTCAAGGTAGAGGACAGCAGTGAATGAGACAGGCAGTCCCTGCCCTCATGTTTCTTACAGTCTAGTAAGGGAGACAGATGAGCAAATTGCCAAATAGAACATACCCCCTGCTGTCCCCACCAGGCCCTAATTGTCTTCCAGATAGATTCTCACCTCTGACTCCAACTCAAGTTCTCACCAACATTTGTTAGGACAATGACAACCTCCTCTTGGGTCTTCCTTATCTTCAGTCTCTCTCTTCTTCAATCCATATTCTGCACAGTGTGACTACAAGTCTAAGCCAGTCACATGCCTGTTTAAAAAAACCGAGCTACCAGGATGCCTGGGTGGCCCAGCGGTTGAGCGTCAGCCTTTGGCTCAGGTCATGAACAGGACCCATCTTTAGAATATGCTCGATCAAGGTTAGGTGTTGCTATTTTCATTACTGCCACCATCATCCTCATGGACTTGCTGGGTATCTCAGCAAAATCATTCCATCTGTATTTTTCTCATTAGTCCAATGATCTGATCCTTCCCTACCTTTGTAAGAATCAAGTAAAATAGGGGATCCCTGGATGGCTCAGCGGTTTAGTGCCTGCCTTTGGCCCAGGGCATGATCCTGGAGTCTCGGGATCAAGTCCCACATCGGGCTCCCTGCATGGAGTCTGCTTCTCTCTCTGCCTGTGTCTCTGACTCTCTCTCTCTCTCTCTCTGTGTGTGTGTGTGACTATCATAAATAAATAAAAATTTATTAAAAAAAAAAAGAATCAAGTAAAATAGCAGGCTTTTGGGGAGATGGCACGTGCCAGCACACACACACATTATTATATATAAGACTTCTGATAGTTCACTGTCATCTATAAAGCCCAGATCTCAGGGTATTTGATGATCCAGCCCAGGCCCCAACTCACCTTTCCAGACTTCTCTTGCACCCTAACTTTCTTGAAACTAGTAGAAATTCTAATCATAAGGCCTTTCTTTGCTTTGGTCTAACTCAGGTCCCTGCCTATTGTCTCCCAAACATCTAAGTATTCCATGTCCCTCAAGGTCAGTTCCATAATTACTTCTTCCCAGAAATGTCAGTCCTTCCTGTAAAAGTAGTCTTTCTTCTCTTGTGACACTGTAATTTTTAATCCTAGTTTAACTCCTACAAGGTTAAACTTCTCTCAACCTCATGGGACAGTTTTTGTTCAATAAAGTAAAACCAGGGGTGCCTGGGTGGCTCAGTTGGTGAAGCGTCTGCCTTTGGCTCAAGTCATGATCCTAGGGTCCTAGGATCGAGCCCTGCATAGGGCTCTCTGCTCTGCTTCTCCCTCTCCCTCTGTCTCCTGCTCCTCCTGCTTGTGCTCTTGGTCTCTGTGTCAAATAAAGAAATAATCTTTTTAAAAAATAAATAAAAAATAAATTTCATTTCTCAAAATCCAGACACATACTTTTAAATTATTACAAATGATTCATGAGATGAATAAACAAAATCCGAAGATTTTACAGTTTAACCCTCAAGCTAACAGTGCCCTTTAATGTGGGTTGAGGGAGCAATTTTAGACCTGCATCCCACAAACCTGTCTTGAAAAATACAAATGTTAAGCACAACAGGGCCAGAACACGAAGGAAATCTGTACCTGTTTTTACAGCTTGCATCACAGAGGTTTTTGCTTTTCTGTTAATAAAGTGAACCGTAGACAACTATTATAAAGTGTTAGTGAAAAAAAAAATGTAAGCTCAAATTTAATCAAGTTTCTAGAACTGTCAATTGGCAGGAAGTATGGAGGACAGGAATAAGAGGAAAATGACACAATGAGGAGACAGTTGACCAAAGACAGAACATGGGAAGTTCTGCTGAACAAGTGATAAACCACTAGCATTTAGGGAGTGCAGGGCAATTATAGAATAAAGGAGACTTGGGCAGCCCGGGTGGCTCAGTGGTTTAGCCGCCTTCAGCCTAGGGTGTGACCCAGGATCGTCAGGCTTCCTGCATGGAGCCTGCTTCTCCCTCTGCCTATGTCTCTGCCTCTCTCTTTCTCTCTCTCTCTGTCTCTCATGAATAAATAAATAACATCTTTAAAAAAAAAAAAAGAATAAAGGAGACTTAGACAAAATTGCTGTGAACTGAGTTCTGTGGGACCCCCTCAAGTTCGTATGTTGAAGCTTTAATTCCCATGTGACTATACTGTTGACCCTTAAACAACACAGGTTTGAACTGCAATGGTCCACTTATATGCGGGAGTTTTTGTACAGTACAGTACTACAAATGCATATTCTCTTCCTTATGATTAATTTTCTTAATAACTCTTTTCTCTAGCTTACTTTATTATAAGAGTACTGTATGTAATATATATAACATATAAAATATGTGTTAATCAACTGTTTACGTTATTGGTAAGGTTTCCAGTCAGCAGTAGGCTATGAGTGGTTAAGTTTCGGGGGAGTCAAATGGATTCAGATTTTCGACTGCTGGGGGTGGGGTCAGTGCCTCTAACCTCCCACCATACGCACATGCACAGTTATTCAAGAGTAAGCTGTATTTGGAGACAGGGGCTGTGAAGAGGTGATCATGGTCAAATGAGATCATTAACACAGGGCTCTAACCTTATATGCTGGTGTTCTGTTAAGCAGAGGAAGAAACAGCAAAGCTCACTTTCTTTCCTTCATGTGAGGACACAGCCAGAAGTGGCCATGTGCAACCACAACGGGAGAGCTCTTATCAGACACCAACCCTGAGAGCACTTTGATCTTAGACTTGATCTTGGACTTCTAGCCTCTAGAACTGTGAGAAAATAAATTTAAGGTCTCCAGTCAATGATATTTTGTTATGGCAACCCAAGCAGATGCAAGAACCAAATGTAAAATATAGAGACCTGTTTGGTTTGCTATGACAATATTTTTTAAGCCCTTATTTGATAGAGATGCTTACTGAAGTACTTATGAATAAAATCATATGGTGCCTGGTATAAATTTCAAAACAAGAAAATAGGTCGGAGGAGGGTCAGCAAAACAATGTGGTAAAGCCTAGTAACTACACAAGTGAGTGGGTGATTGGTCTATGGGGGTTCATTAGACCATTCTCTCTACTTTCATGTGTCTTTGAAATTTTCCATTACAATGTTTTAAAAGAACAATGAGATTTTAAAAACCATACACGTGAAGTATAGTAGAACAGTGTATTTGTCAATAAATATTTTGAAGTATTTGATAAGAAATACTGTATAAACATATATTAGGAAAAATACCAATGATCTGTGCCCCTAGGAAGATTCCTTTTTAAAATTTACATTAAAACAACAACTTTCATTTTCTTCAATCTCTAATCAAGTAGAAATGCTTGAAAAGGAAGACCGAGCACAGCAACTAGTTTTTACCCCCAGGTTTGGGTCTATAAGAAGCAGAAAATTGTCCCACTGGGCACTCCTACGGCTCCTATCTGCACTTCTCTTATGACCCAAATTGTCTTCCACTCTACAATTAGCCATTATAAATCTACTGAGAACCTTCTTGAGAGCAGAATCTACATCTGATCACCTTCGTGACCTTTAAAAGTGCCCAAGGCCACCTCAGAGATTCTAATTTAATTCGCCTGTTGTGGGACAATTCAGTGTCATTTAGAAACTTCCAAGACAGGGGCATGTGGGTGTCTCAGTTGGTGGTTAAGTGTCTACCTTTGGCTCAGGTCTTGATCCTAGGCTCCCTGCTCAGCGGGGAGTCTGCTCTCTCCTTCTGCCCCTTTTCCTGCTTGTGTTCTCTCTCTCAATAAATAAAATCTTTTAAAAAATAAAAAAATAAAGAAAAAGAAAAACAAACAAAAAAACTTCCAAAAGGACTCTTGCAGCCTGGATTGAGAACCAACTGGGGCCTAATTTCTCCTTGGTGCTAATAAATATTGAACCGGTGAATTAATTAACCAAGTGTCTCCCCTGAGAGTCACAACGACAGAAAAGCAGCAGGAAATAGCATCCACATTTTACAGTTGGAAAAACAGACTCAGAATGAAAAGCCTCTTCTCACCCCCACCTCAGTGAAGCCAGCAGGCCTGGGAGATACTCCTCCCCACTGGAGAGAGCCATGATCCCCATAGTTTGCCTCTGCCCTGCCCAGGGTGAGGCCTGGCAACCAAGAACGGCAATGTAGACAGAGGTGATGGGTGGGTGCTGAGTCCCTTTCCCTGGTCCTGTGGGTGATTCACTCTCTGGGCGGGGGGGGGGGGGGGGGGGGTGGGGGGTGGGGGGGGGGGGGGAGTGGGAAGAAGGTAGTCCTGGGGAAGGGAGGGGTTAGCCTGCCAGTTGTGCTGTGTTGTTTACAAAAATCATACAAGAGGCATCTGGCTGGCTCAGAGAAGCATGTGGCTTTTGATCTCGGAGTCTTGAGTTTGAGCCCGGCGTTGAGTGCAGAGATTACTTAAATACATATATACATACATAAACTTTAAATAAACTTTAAAAAAGCTCACAGGACTGCGAGAAGCCAATGACTCTGTTCATATCCTACCCATCCTCTGCCATGAGAAGGGTGAGCTCCGAGGTGCCCCATTCTTTTTTTTTTTTTTTTAAGATTGTATTTATTTGACAGAGAGAGAGGGCACAAGTAGGCAGAGAGAGGGCAGCCCCGGTGGCGCAGCGGTTTAGCGCCGCCTGCAGCCCAGGGTGTGATCCTGGAGACCCGGATCGAGTCCCTTGTCCGGCTCCTTGCATGGAGCCTGCTTCTCCCTCTGCCTGTGTCTCTGCCTCTCTCTCTCTCTCTCTCTGTATGTCTCTCATGAATAAATTAAAAAAAACACACACACACACACACACAAGTAGGCAGAGAGAGAGAAGCAGGCTCCCTGCCTGGCAGGGCTGCATCCCAGGACCCTGGGATCCTGACCTGAGCCAAGGCAGAAGCTAACCCACTGACCCACCCAGGCGCCCCCTAGGCACCCCATTCTTGCTCTATCTGCCCACTCCCTCTTGCCTCAGCTCGGCAAACCGCCTTGCACCGTGCAATAAGCAGCGCTTGCAGTGGGAAGCTGTCTCTCCGGCCCAGTGCAGCCCCACCACTTGGCGGCCACAGACTCAGGGCATCCCCACGAGCCATGGAAAGAGGCTGGCAAGGAAGGCCCACGCGCTAGAGCGCGAGAGCCTTTGCTCTGCGGGGTGCCACAGTTCCAGATGCGGGCATGGGCGGGGCTTGACCGGTAGTTTCTGAAACAGGGTTAACCACCAAGACGGCAGTGCCTACCTAGCAGGACACAGATCTGGGAGGAGAAGAGAAAAAGAGTTCCTTCTTTTGGGGGGCTTCTGAGCCCCTCAACCCCATCCCCATACAAGTTCCTCAAGGTAGCAAGGAGTCCGACTCCGTCCGAAGCCCCGCCCCCAACAGTGGGTTGCGCCTGTTTGCTCGAAACCCCTCGGGAGCTAGAAGCGGTGGAGACCGCAGCTCTAATCGCGGCGGAACCGCCTCGCTTTACCAATCAGGAAACTAACCCCGATTGGGCGAGGGGGTTCGCAGCGCGAGTCCCGCCAGACCCAGGCCCTCAGGGGCACGCGTTCCTCCCACCTCCCCTCCCCAGCTACCTGTCGCCGACGTGAAGAGCGCAGGCTCGGGCTGAGGCTCGGACTGCGGTCTCAGGAGGCTGCAGAGGCTGAAGATCGGGCTGAGCACACTGGCCATGAGCCACGCCCCGTCCAGGGCCCGCGGGCAGCTCCGCCCCGGGGTCAGGCCACGGGCCCACGTCGCCGAGGCGGGCAGCGGGATGAAGCGGCTGAGCTCGCAGTGTGGCGGGGGGGCGTCCGAGGGGTACCTCCTGACGGCGGCCTGGAGGGTTCCCGCGGGGTCTGTGCGCGGAGAAGGGAGTCGGTGCCGGCGTTCCCGCCGGCAACGGGCGGGGAGGGCAGCGTCCCGGGAATTCCAAACGCACAAACCGCCCGGTAGCGAGAGTTTAGAGGCAATCTAACCTCACTTTACAGGGGGAAACTGAGGCCCGAGGTCACAGCGCGACCTCAAGGGCAGGGACAGAGCGGAGGGCGAGTCCGGAACGACTCACCGTGCACTTTGAGGTAGAGCTCGGGTTCGAGGTCCGGCCGCGGGGGTGGAGTGCCCGGGCCCTGGCGCAGCAGCAGGGCCGCGGGTTTCTTGGCCAGGCGGCCCCCGCCCGCATCCTCCACCATCCAGCACTCTATCACCGCCGGGCCCGCCGAGACGGCCGTCCCCAAGGCTGCGGAGAGGGGCGCGGGTGAGGGGGCGCCCCACGCCCTGGGCCCGAGGCTGGCGCGCGGTGGGCTCACCTCCCTCCGCCCACCCCTGGCTCTCGGGCAAAGGGTTTCGGGGTTCGCTCACCCGAAGCCACGGCGAGGAGCAGAGACAGGGGCTTCATGGCGCCGCGATCAGCTCAGCCCCGGAGCTTCCACTTCCCCCTTTCACTTTCGCTTTCCTTGAAAGGGCGGGGAGAGGCGGAGAAATACCCCCTCCGGTCGGGTGAGGGCACGTGGGCGGCAGGTGCTCTCCGCACCTGCCAGGCAGGGCTCCCCAAACATTATCTCCGGCTCGGGACCGGAGACCTCAGCCCCGCCCCGCCCTCTTGGGCCACAAGACACCACCCAGTCCAAGAGCCCTCCCCAACCCTAGGCTCCCCCTCCGTCCCCACCACCCCACCAATCCACTTCCCGGAGTACGGAGACTCCGCCTTCCCCCACCTGCGCCGAGTCCCCAGCAAACACAGAGGGGCTTTCGGTAAGCCGAGTGAAATGACCAATAAATATTTTAATCACCATTTAAAAAAAATAAGATTTAAAATAAAAACCTTATATTCTTACGTCTTCACTCCCTCCTCAATGAGAATCCAGTTGGGGTGGGGGGGCTCAAGGAGGGATCGGAGGGATGAGGGTAGAAATATAGGGCACGTCCTTAGGGAAGTGGGGTAGGTGCTAGGACAAAGGCCTGGTCCCCACAACAACACAAACACAAACTTCAGGTATAGACTACAACCATCTGACCCTTGACCCTGTGACTCCAGGATGCTCCATGGTCCCCCTTTCCCTCCCCCCCACCATATGCGTCCTAGTCTGGAGCTGGGGCTTCAGTGTACCCATCTGAGGGGAAGGAAGGACTTAGTTCCAGGGATACTTCGTGGGAGAGCGGCTGAGGAATGGAATGGAGTGGCTAATGGTGCAATATGGTTCCCCCTCCAGAATATATACAAGTCTGTAGAGATAAGGAAGACATTAAGTGAGGCGGGAGATCACCTGAGGGCCACCTGAGGCCTGGCTCAGCCTCCCTGTTTCCTCAAACCGGAAAGCTACCTCCAGAGCTGCCCCTTCAGTTTGTTCCTCCACCTCCACCAAAGCCCATCTCCACCTTGTGGACGCTGGGTGGGGACCAGGCCCTGCGGCTGGACTGGGGCGTGGCCCCACTTGCCTCGTCACCGCTGCCCCCGCCCACTCCAGGGGACTCTCTTTTGAGGGGCAAGGTTGGCCCCGTGGGCCCCCCGGGTCCTGGCCCGCCCCCGCCCCCGCCCCCGACCAGGCGGTGCCGGCGCTCACAGTGTCCCCGGTGGCGCATGAAGCTGTCTCGCCACATGAACTTCTTGGCGCAGACGCCACACTCGTAGGGTTTGAGGCCTGTGTGTGTCTTCATGTGCTCCGTTAGGTGGTGCTTCATCTTAAACTTTTTGTTGCACACGGGGCAGTCAAAGGGCCGCAGGTTGAGGTGCATGTTCACGTGCCGATCACGCATGCTCTTGTGTGAGAACGCCTTCCCACAGTGGCACAAAAAGATCTTATTACCATCCCCACTGCCTGTCCCTCCAGGGGTTCCCCCAGGACCACCAGGCATGCCCAGGGCCCCTGAGGACGTGCCCCCCAGGGTCACCGCCCCGTGTTCAGCCTGGTTCCCTGGTGGCTGGCCTGGAGCCTGTGAGGAGGAGGAAGAGGAAGAGGAGGACGAAGATGATGGGAAAACCAGGATCTGGTTGCCCTGCATGTCCAGGGGAAGCAAGGGCCTCGGAGGGTGGGAGGGGGCATAGGAGGAAGGGGTTGGCCCCCCTGAATCATCAAGCCCTGCTCCAGGACCCCCACCGTCATAGGAGCCAAAGTCATTGGAAGACTCGCAGAAATTGACCTGCTCCTCTCCCTTGTCTGGAGGCTCAGTCAGGGTGCGGACATCACTTATGCTAAGGGTGGCCTCCCGTCCTCCCGCCTCGGGAACCCTGGAGCCACTCCCCAGCTCTTCATCTTCATCATCCTCACAGGTCAACACCAGGTCTTCCTCCTCATCCTCTTCCAGATCTGGGTCTTGGGGAACCAGGGGTGCTGGTGCTGGGCTATTTCCACCCCGCTTCACGTATACCCAGTGTTTCTGTGGCATGATGCTGGGGGGTGCGTAGGTGGGCCGCCGGAGCCCAGCCCCAGGAACCACAGGACCCCTCTCGTCCCCGCCGTCATGGCACAGCTCATCTGCCTCCAGCAGCAGCTTCCCAGAGGTAGCCCCCCCACTGCCAACCACAGGGGCTGGGAATACAGGGCCACCTCCTCGACGCTCCCCGCTGCCCACCGCAGAAGCTGGAAATGCCTCTTGGGAGGAAGATGAGAAATCAGTGGACTCTCGGGGGCTGAAGTAGTTGCTGCTGCTGGGGGACTGATTCTCACTGGCCCGGCTGGAGGCATGGGAGCGCACGGAGCCCACGGTGGCAGGGACCACAGTGGCCCCACTCCCCGATGGGACCCCAGCACCAGGAACAGTGGCAGAGGTGGCTGCAGCTGTGGTGATGGTGGTGGTGGTGGCTGAGGCCCGACCTTCGCGGAGGAGTTCAGTGCACTTATCCACGATGTGCCACATTTGGAGCACCGACCCCACCGTGAGAAAGTTGACAATGTCAGCAGCAGCCATGCTGAGACGGCCAGTGTAAGCCGAAGCCAGGACAGTCTCGAAGGCGCCTGGGTCCATGACGCTGGGCAGCGAGATGGAGGTCATGCCCTTGAGTAAAACCTGGTCGTGGAAGTAAGGGGAGGAGGCAGCCAGGACAGCACGATGAGCCCTGAACTCTCGGCCCTGCACACGGATGGACACGTCGCAGAGCTGGCCCTGTAGCCGCTGCTGATTGAGGGACTCCAGAAGGGCACTGGTCACCTCAGGAAAGGACACATGCACCACTGCAGCTGCAGGCAGGGGCAGTGGGGGCGGAGCCAGTGACAGAGGCAGGGGGAGTGCTGCCCCACTGGGAGAGAGAGGAGATGGCTCCATGGCGTGGAGGGAGGGGTTACCCCCCCAGCCACAGGAACAAGGGAAGGAAAAGGGAGGCCGGGGGGGTCTCCTGGGAAGAAAAAGAAAGAAGAAGGATAACATTCCATAATGACACAGCCCTTCACTTTACAGTTTAAAAACATGTTCGCACCCTTTATCTGAGTAGTTCCCCACAACCCCCTAAAGTAGGCATTCCTCTCAGCCCTATTTGACAGATGAGCAAACCGAGGCTCAGATTACGAGATTATCCAAGATCACACAGCCAGTAACTGGCAGTGCCAGCAAACGCAGATGTCCTGATTCCAAATGCAGTGCTCCTTCCTTGGATATCAAGAGATGTAAGGTACTCTTGGGGAGTGGGGCGCCTCTCCTCAGAACTCCCCATTTGCCTGAGCGCCTGACTTTCCAAAATCTACCTTACTGGTGTTTTGCACCCTTTTCTTGGGAGGGGGCAAGTCTGTTCCTGTACTAAGAACATCCCTCCCTCCGGGTCTATGCCCCCCAGCTCTTTCGCGAGCCAAAGCCCCCCTTTACCCCCCGGCTTACCTCTAGCCCCGCCCCTTCAAGACACGCCCCTTGGGCTTTCGGCCCCGCCTCTTCAAGACCCACCCCCGTGGCCCTCTCGGCCCCGCCCCTTGTCTACCCCCGCCCACGCTGGACCCCGCCCCCCTCTGCTCCGCCCCAAGCGCTACTTCGACCTCCTCTCCCACCCGGAAGGCGCCCCCAACCCCGCGCGTCCCCGCTTACCGGGCCGCGCGCCCCCGGGCCCCCCCGCCCCTCACTCGGCGGCCAGAGCCGCAGCCTGGGCCCCTCCCGCCGCCATCTTGCGCCGACTCCCTCCGCCCTCCGCCTCCGCTCCGCCTCCCGCCCCTCCGGCTTTAAAGGTACAGGCGGTCACCCCTGCCCGTGCCACTAGGCAATACTCGGCCGACTCGTCCACTTCTCCTTTAAAGAACAGCTGCCTCATTCCACCTTAAAGGTACCAGGCCTCTTCTGCCGCTGAAGAACTCAGGACTTGGTGGTTGGGCCGAAGCACTCATTCCCCTTTAATTCTGTAAGCCTGCCCTTCCCATTGGCGAAGGGTCCCGGCCGTCGCTGCTTAGGCCCCGCCCCTGAGCTGTGGCCATTAGTGGGTTTGCGGGATCTAATCGCCCTGCTGTCCCAGCTTCTGACAGTCCCCCCCTGAAGTCCCGCCCCCTTCCTCCGGGCACGGATTGGCCAAGTAACCTTGAGTCGGCCCCTGATTGGCCTTTTTACTCCTACCGCTCGAAGTGAGAAAAGTAAAGCGAGTTCGGGAGGCTGAAGCAAGTTGATTTTTTTTTTTTTTAAGTGCCTGGCCGAGGGCTAGGGGGTCTGAGGGCGAGGGAACTCCGGGAGGTGAGCTAAAGACAGGCTACAAAGGACAGCTCCAAGGGGTAGCCCAGGGCCAAGGTTAACCCTGAGCCAGAGAACAACTGGTGCCAAGCGGTGAACGCAGAAGGACAAGGAAAAAGACAGGGATACAATAAGAAAAGAACTTTATTGTTTATTAATGTTTCTGTGTAAAACTTAAGTTTTTGTTGGTTTTTTGTTTTTGTTTTTTAAAGAAACACCACTAAAAAGGGGATTAGCTCAGTCAATCCCTTCCTCAGTCATCAGCTTCCCACCATCCTCCAAATACTATCCCAAAACACTTTGGAGGCTGGGAGTGGGAGGAGTGGCAGCTAATCAGAGTCTGAGAGCACGATGATCTCCTCTGGATCGCACTGTGTGGCCACACTCATCTGCAGGGGAGTGAGAGACAGAGTCAGAAAGCAGCGTCTGGAATATACGGGGAGGAGGAGCAGAGGAAAGGACTTATCCGAGATTAAAAATTGGGGTGAGAAAAAAGGAAGAGAGAGGATGTGGTGTGTGCAATATTCAGATGGAAAACCTGAAACTGAACAGACAATGAAAGAGAATTGAGTCAGGGAAAAACTGCCTCCCCCTCTTACCTTGTAGGTACCAGGTCTGGAGGGCTGTGAATGAGGGGTTTGGGACAACCGGGCTTGAGATGGGCTACAGAGGGAGCTGGTCACCAGGCCATGGCTAGGAGAATCCACCCTCGTTGAGGAATCCGCAACTGGGGCCATGGAAGTCAAGGGAGAAGGTGGGCTGGGCAGAGTAGGTATCTTCCTTCCATTCTTTTCATGCACTGACCTTTGCCTTTCCACATAGCTAGGGACAGAAACACAAATATGCAGGGAGGTATGGAGAGCCTGAGGCTAGAGGGGGAGTGTCCAGTTTCTCCCAGCAGACCCAGTTCCTCAATATTCCTCTCAGAAAGCCCCCTGTAATGTCTCCTTGGCCTCCCTATTCTTCCTCCTTGTTGTTGTTACCTGTTTCCTAATGGCTCTGCTCCAGTTTCCTTCTCCTTCCGAGACTTCTTGCAGGGGGGACAGGAGTCTCCCCAGGTGTGAGGAGACACCCCTCCATTGAAGGAAGTGGAGGTGACCATGGCTGCTCCATTCTCCAAGACGGTGGTGAGAGGTTCCTCTGACTGCTTCCTGGAAGAGGAAATGTCCCTCTCCTCAGGGGAAGGGGTAGTATCCAGGGGCAAGGCTTCAATCTCTAGCTCAAAGAGCTGAGATATAGGGCTCTCTTCCTCCAGGAGTAACTCCTCAAGGTTTTCTCCATTGCTCTCAGCATCTATGCTGGAGGGGGCCAAGGGCTCTTCTGATGATGGTGACACCGTGAATTCTTTGTTTTGCTGCTCCCCCATAGACCTGCTGATCCCTTTGCTAGGTTCCAGATTCTTTTCAGTGGAGATCCGTGGTGGGGACCTAGGGCTCTTGTCTCCATCCTGACCTGGAAAAGAAGAAAAGAGGGGAGAGGGAGCATGAGAATTTGGGGAAAGAATACTGCTGAGAGTAAGAGGAAGAAGGGAAGAGTCTCAAACAGGTGGTTCACATCCAACAGAATAGAGGAAACTGACACAAAAAGGGACTGGTCTTGACATACCTGCCTCCTCCTCCTCTGCATCGTCCCCCTGACCTTCCTGCATCTGTTCGAGATCCTCCTCTTCTTCAGAATCTGTGGCCTCCTCTTCTTCTTCCTCTTCTTCCTCCTCCTCTTCCTCTTCACTTTCCTCATCTTCTTCATCATCTGTCTCAGGCTTGGAGGTGGTAGGGCACTCCTGGGATGCCATTCCACTAGGGCCCTGGGGAGACAAAGGAGTTTCTCTAAGGAATCCCTTGCCCCAGAGGATCTGGTTCTCGTGTTCCTTCCACACTCTTCCCCCTCAATGACCCTGAAATCCTTGTTGGCCAGTGCAAGGAAAGGACAAGGTCTGTCTGAAGGGTTTATCCCTTCCATACCTCACCAGAATCCAAGGAGGCTTTGAGGGGGTCTGTAGAGTGGGAAGAGGTAGCTTGGGGAAGCCGAGCTCTCCTCTTCTGCCTCTCACCCTCCTCACTCTTGTCTTGCATCATTGCATATTTGGAGATGACCTCATCCAGCCGGCTCATAGCCAAGCTCCGGTTTTCTCGCAGGCGCCGGGCTAGGGCAGGATCTGACAGTGCAGGGTCAATGCCTACATGAGAAGAAATATAGTCAGAGTACTCAGCCCAAACCCTAGAAGAAGGGACTAGAGAGATGCTCCCTCCACCAAACATCTGACATACAAGGGTTACCAGTAGGCATCTCACTAATCCCTACCTGGCCTGTAGTCATCTGTGAGGTGACAGCCAAAGTTGTAGATGAGATCAAGGTGGCGTCGCTCCTGTAACCTGATGCCCACATCTCGGAAGGCATCCTGAGCCATGAGCTGGAGCTGCTGTCGGGGAAGACCAAGGCTGTGCCGAGCAGCTGCCTTCTCCACAGCCCGCAGTACATCTCCATAGTCAGGGAAGGTATCTGGCCCTGGTTTGTTGATGAGCCGTTCAATGCGCCTGTTAACCTCTGGGTAGCGGGTGCCACGATAGGGAATGCGCTGCTCTATGACACGGCCCGTCAGGGAAGAGCAGTCTTTGAGCTCACAAAGCCGCCCAAAGAGGCGGATCAGCTTACGCTTCAACCTTGCCTCCTGCAGGTATGTGGAGTCTGGATCGTCCAATTCTGAGAGATCCAACTCTTTTTCCTGCAGCCGCCGGATCTCTGCCACATAGAGCGCTAGCAGCTGCTCCAAGCGCTGGATCTGCCGCCGGGAACCACGGGTCCTTGGTGCCTCAGAGGCAGTGGTCTCGGCATTTGTGGGGTCCGAGGAGGCGTCTGTGGGAGGGTTATTCCCAGAGGGTTCACTAGAGGTGGCAGCAGGGGCCAGGTTCAGCTTCTTCTTGGCTGAATGGGCCTTGAGAACAGTGCAGAGCTCATTAATGTAGACATAGAGCTTAGCTGGCCGGCTCTGGGCCCGGGATAGGACCCGAGAGAGGATGTTGCAGAACTCCGCCGAGGCCAAAAACAGAGAGTGGGCACGCTGCTGCCGGTTATAGAGGAATGGGACCACCTCAGGGTGGTCTGCTGTCTGCATCTTACAGAGTTCAAGGAACTGGAGGTTTCAGGAGAAGAAGGGAGGGGGGAAAGAGACAAGGGGAGGGGTTGAGAGAAAGAAGGCAAGGCGGGATTAGTGGGGAAGAAAGGACTACAGAGCCAGTCAGCCATCCCCCTCCCTGGGGCACAAGAATCTTCTCCCCTAAAGCTCACCTCTTCAAACAGCTTCTCATTCTCCAACTTGTAGCATTTCTTGCCGCCAGAACTATTGCTTCCTCCAGCCCCATGGGGCTGGGAGGAGCCAGGGGCTTCTGCCTGGGGTGAGGCCGGATTGGGGGGTGGGTGGGAGGGCCCTGGCTGAGCAGCTGCTTCATCTTCGTCATCATCATCCAGCACGATGATGCTGTTAGCGGTGGCCATGGGGGATCAAATCCCCCGGAGGAAGGAAGTGTTGGGGATTTCGGAATTCCTGCTGGAAGGGGATGGGGCCTCAGAAAGAGCCCCTCCAGCATAGCCCCTCCCTTCATCTCACACATTTTCCAATCTTCTTGGGTTTCAGTAACACCCAGCCCTGCTCAACAGTGTCCTCACTGCCTAACTTCAGCAACCACTAGTACCAGACACTTTTCTGGCCTTTCACTACCTGAAACCACCTGAAAACCTTAAGTCCCCACCCCCAGCTCTACCCCTTCTGTTGAGATCCAGTCTGTTTCATTTCCCCACTATCTCTTATACTTGCCAAGCTGACTCTTCCAATCTCTCGACCACCTCCTGCACGTGTGCACTCTGGATTTCCTCGACATTCCCTCGCACAGATACCACATCCCCGTCAGCACCACCTCACCAGCCTTCCCCCTTTCACTCTCAAACACGTCAAATCCACACCCTCATCCCATCCTGAAGGATCACCCCCAACTCCTAGACTCTCAGAGGCGAAGGAAGTTCTCTCCCAACAATCCATTCCCCTTTCCCCTCCTGGGATTATTCTCACATTCCACCCTCTGACGGGTCTCCTCAAACCGGGGCGTTAGGTTGGAGAGATCTCACCTCAAGTCCCCTCCCTCTCACCCCACCCTAATTCCCCCATTCTCTCTCTGTGACCTGTAACCGATTGTGAGCCCAGTACTGAGCTCTCCGGATTCCTCTCAGATCCCAACCCCGCATCCGACCCCTTCCCCCGAATGAGCTTCCCGCCAAGTCCCCCTCCCCCAGTTCAGCCCCCGACCACCCCACTCCCCTTCAGGGATTGGAAGGAAGGTACCACAGCTTGCCCCTCAGACTCAGCGCCTGGGACTCCCCAGTACCTCTCCCTCGACATTCCCGCCCCTGCCTTCGCTCCCCGCACGGTCCGGCCCCCACCTCAGAAACGGTCTCTCGAGGCGACCCTCGCTGTTGATCTCAGAACCTCGAAGGGTTCCCTCCGCCTTCCTTCCCCCAGTCACCGCAGGCCCTTCTCTGGACCGGAAGTCGCAGAGTTTCCGCCTACGGACACCCAGACGCGGCCATATTGTCGTACGGCGCCCGGCCCCCCTGCGGCAGGAAGTGGCGGTAGGCCCGCCCCCCCGCCCAGTGCCTCCCACAGAGTATGCCGCTCTCTTTCCTGTGACCAGTAGAGGGCGGGCTTGCCCCCGCAGGACGTCCCAAAGTACCTGGGGGCCGCCATCTTGCCGTACGGTACTGGCTACGCCCGAACTCGGGGCGCCACCAACGAAGCTCTTTTCGCCGGGTGCTTTTGCGACTCCACCAATCAGAAACTTCCTGCATCCAGCCCAACCGCCGGCGGGTCGCGTGCTGGAAGGACTGAGCCACCTTTCCAAGTAGGGGAGGGGGGGACGGAACAGGACAGCTAAGGAATTGGGCCCTCCAAGACTGTGCAGGGGTGCATAGGAGAGCGAGAATCTCCTAAGAGGGAAAAAACCCTCTTCCTTCCGCTGGGCCATTGACCAGCCTTCCGGCGCCGCTTTCCTACCTGCCAGGTACCCTTTCCACGGCTTCATCTACTGCGCCTGCCCCTTCCTTTCTGCAGGCTGCGCGCTCCCTTGCCGCTGTCCAGCAGCTACTTCTACTTCCCCGTGCCCACACCTCCCAATAGTGAAATCATAACACATGCATACGAACGAGCACAATTCGCTACACAAAGTTGTTATTATTATTATTACTATTGTTATTGATTTCGTTTTAAGCGCCTCCAAGGAGCTAATGACCAACCCAGCAGGTGAGACCTAGGTGGTTCTCCGTTCCTTTCTGGTGGGGTGCCCGAGGTGCAAGCAGTGATGACCTGGAGGCCGTGCCTTGTCCAGGAGCTCCAGGGCCATAGGACCGCGATGTGGGGCGGGGGCTTTGAGGAGAATCTGTGCAAATTGCCGCTGTTGGATGAAATGAGACTTGTAAAATACCTTGAGTCTCCACTGGTCTCTTCCTCTTCCTCTGGGAGAGCTGAGAAAAGAACGGGGAGACAAGAAACTGACTTTGACGCCCCCTCGCCCACACCCACACCTCACCCAACTTTATTTTTTTTTCTCTTTTTTAAATTTTTATTTATTTATGACAGTCACAGAGAGAGAGAGAGAGAGAGGCAGAGACACAGGCAGAGGGAGAAGCAGGCTCCATGCACCGGGAGCCCGACGTGGGATTCGATCCCGGGTCTCCAGGATCGCGCCCTGGGCCAAAGGCAGGCGCCAAACCGCTGCGCCACCCAGGGATCCCCTCACCCAACTTTAAAAAGGCCGGAAGGACTCGTGGAGGCCACGCTGGGTCCAAATACGAGCTTATGGGGAAGTCACACCGGTTAACACGGAGATTCTCCTCCCCTGCGTCACATTCCACAAGTGGTGAGTAACTTACCACTTTCTGGGACCACAGAGTACCAGAACCTCAAACCCTCACTTCCATTAAAGAATCCCACACCATATGTAAGCCTACAGTCTTCAAATTAGGGAACACGAAAACTCCCCAAAAGGGTACGCAGACTTAGGAGACATAGGAATTTAATTTCCAGATTCTCGACTTTCCCAAAATTGATCTGAGTAAATGCCTGCAAGTAGAGGTTTTCTTTCTTCCGGTTCCCTTTTATAATAGACTTGCTCCCTCTTAAAAAAAAAAATGCATGCAAGCATACCTCATTTTATTGTGCTTCACAGATATGTGTTTTTTACAAATTGAAGATTTGCATCAAGCAAATCTATCAGTACTATTTTTTCTTTTTTTCAAGATTTTATTTATTTATTCATGAGAGACACAAAGAGAGCTGAGACAGGCAGAGGGAGAAGCAAGCTCCCTTTGGGGAGCCCAATGCGGGACTCAGGGTCGCCACCTGAGCCAAAGGCAGATGCTCAGCCACTGAGGTGCCCCTAAAGATTTTATTTTTAAGTAATCTCTATACCCAACATGGGACTCAAACTTACAACCCCCAAGATCGAGAGTTGCATGCTCTACCAACTAAGCCAGCCAGGTGCCCTTATTGGCATCCTATTTCTAGCAGCATTTGTTCATTTTGTATCTCTGTGTCACATTTTGGTAAGTATTGCAATATCTCAAACTTCATTACTTTTATATTTGTTACCGTGATCTGTGATCAGTGGCTTTTTGGTGTTACTATAGTCTTAGTTTTGGGGTACCACAAAAATGACACCTATATAAGACAGCGAACTTAATAAATACTGTGTGTTCTGACTGCTCCACTGACCAGCTGTTTCCCCATCCCTCTCCCTCTCCTCAGCCTTCCCTTTCTTTAAGACATAGCAATATTGAAATTAGGCCAATTAATAACCCTACAAAGACCTTTAAGTGTTCAAGTGAAAGGAAGAGTCACCTGTCTCTCACTTTAAATCAAAATCTGGAAATGATTAAGCTTGGCAAGGAAGGCATGTTGAAAGCATGAGATAGGCTGAAAGCTAGGCCTCTTGTGCCAAAAGTCAGGATGTGAGTGCGAAGGAAAAGTTCTTGAAGGAAATTAAAAGTGCCTCTCTGGTGAGCACATGAATGATAAGAAAGAAAAACAGCCTTATTACTGATATGGGGGAAGCCTGAATGGTCTGGATAGAAGTCAAACCAGCGACAACACTCCCTTAAGCTACAACCTGACTCTCAGAGGCCCTAAGGCTAAGAGAGGTGAGGACGCTTCAGAAGAAAAGTTTGAGGCTTGCAGGGTTGGTTCATGAGGTATAAAGAAAGAAGCCATCTTTGTAACATAAAGTGCAAGATGAAGCAGCAGGCACTGATGTAGAATATGTAGCAAGTTATCTAGAAGATCTAGCCGGAATAAGTAATGAAAGTGGCTGCGCTAAACAACAGATTTTCAGTGTAGATGAAACAGTCTCATATTGGAAGAAGGTACTATCTAGGACTTCAATAGCTAGAGAGAAGTCAGTGCCCTGGCTTCAAAGCTCCAAATGACAGGCTGACTCTTGTTAAGGGCTAATGCAGCTGGTGACATTAAATTGAAGCCATTGCTCCTTTGCCATTCCAAAAATCCTAGAGGCCTGAAGAATTATGCTAAATCTTCTCTGCCTGTGCTCTATAAATGAAACACCAAAACCTGGATGACAGCACATCTCTTAACAGCCTGGCTTATTGTTAATGCCTACTGCTCAGAAACAAAGATTCCTTTTTGTTAGTGCTTATTAAAAATGCACCTGGTCATCCAAGGGTTCTGATAAAAATGTACAATGAGATTAATGTTTTCATGCTTGCTAACACAGCACCCATTCTGCAGACCATGGATCAAGGAATAATTCTGACTTTCAAGGGTTATTATTTAAGAAATACATTCCATAAGGCTATCATTGGCATACATAGTAATTCTTCTAATGGATCTGGGTGAGGTAAATTGAAAACCTTCATGAAAGGATTCATCGGTGTAGATGCCATTAAGAACATTCATGATTTATGGGAAGAGGCCAAAATATCAACATTAATAAGAGTTTTGAGAGAGTTGATTTCAACCTTCATGGTTGACTTTGAGGGGTTCAAGACGTCAGTGATGTCAGTGGGGGAAGTAACTCCAGATATGGTAGAAAGAGCTAGAGAACTAGAATCAGAAGTGCAGCCTCAAGATGGGACTGAATTGGCTATAATCTCAAGATAAAACTTTAAGAGATGAGGAGTTGCTTCTTATGGATGAGCAAAGAGAGTGTTTTCTTGAGATGAGATCTACTCCTGATGAAGATGCTAAGATTATTGAAATGACAACAGAAGACTTAGAATATTACATAAAGTTAGTTGATAAGGCAGCAGCAGGGTCTGAGAGGATTGACTCTAATTTTGAAAGTTCTTCTGTGGGTAAAGTCCTATCAAACAGCATCACATGCTACAGAAAAATCATTTGTGAAAGGAGTAGTCAATTGATGTGGCAAATTGCATTGTTGTCTTATTTTAAGAAATTGACACAGCCTTCAGCAACCACTACCCTGTTCGGTCAGCAGCCAAAAGCATCTAGGAAAGACCTTTCACCAGCAAAAAGATTAAAACTCCCCAAACACTCAAACGATGTTTGGCATCTTTTAGCAATAAAGTGTTTTTTTTTTTTTTTTTTTTTTTTTTTGAGAAAGAGTGCATGCATGCACATGGGGAGGGAAAGAGAGGGAGAGAATGCCAAGCAGGCTCCACACCCAGTGCAGAGCCCAATGCAGGGCTCCATCTCATGACCCTGAGATCAAAACCTGAACAGAAATCAAGAGTCAAATGCTTAACTAACCGAGCCACCCAGTTGCCCCACAATAAAGTATTTTTCAATTAAGATATGTATATTGGGTTTTTTTAGACATAATGCTATCACACACTTAATAGACTACACTATAGTGTAAACATGATTTTTATATGTACTGGGAAATCAAAAATGTTCCTTTGACTTGTTTTATTGCGATATTCACTTTATTGTGGTTATCTGGAACCAAACATGCAAATTTCCAAAATATGCCTGTAAATCATGAAATCTTACCTTGTCTTAAATACAGAAACATATAGTGGGGCACCTGGGTGGCTCAGTTGGTTAAGCATCTGACTCTTGGTTTCGGCTCAGGTCATGAACTCAGGACCCTGCGACCAAGCCCTGCATGGGGCTCCCTACTCAGTGGGGAAGCTCCCTTTCCCTTTTCCCCTCCCCCCAGATTATGCTTTCTCACTGTCTCTCAAATAAATACATAGAACCTTTAAAAAAAATAGCCTATTTCTTTCATCAAGGTACCATAAGCACCACCTTTCCTATCTCATTAAAAATGTACTTCTAATTTTTTAAAAAGATTTTATTTATTTATTTATGAGAGACACAGAAAGAGAGGTAGAGACACAGCAGAGGGAGAAGCAGGCTCCCTGCAGGGAGCCCAATGCGGAACTCAATCCCAGGACCCTGGGATCATAACAGGAACCAAAGGCAGACACTCAACCACTGAGCCACCCAGGTGCTCCTAATTTTTAATTATTTTAAAAATGTGTGCAATCTTTATGCCATTTAATCAGTTCTGTCCTCATAATAATTGTGATATGGAGAAGTTTTTTTAAAAAACTTTGCTGTCCGTGGTCACAAGAAAGGAAAATACTTTGCATATCAGTTAATATATATATATGTATATGCAGGGAAGTATGATAGATTGGCCAATAAAAGACTTTCACATATAAAAGCCTAAAATTGTCTGTAGGGAAGTGGACTGATAATAGGTGTTTGAGGAGAAAAGATTCATGAAAGAAGGAAAGGAATAATCCCAATTGTTAAGAGCTTGTTTATCTTTTTTAAATGGGTAGTGGTGACTATCAGGTCACTCTGATACTACCATTCCCCTGGACATTTAAAGGGTAATATGTTTTATTTTTAAATATAAATGTTTTGGGGGTGCCTGGGTGGCTCAGTCGGTTAAGTGCTGCCTTCCACTCGGGTCATGATCCCAAGGTCCTGGGATCAAGTCCCACATTGGGCTCCCCACTCAGTGGGGAGCCTGCTTCTCCCTCTCTCTCTGCCGTACCCCCCCCCACTTGTGCTTTCTCACTCTCTGTCAAATAAAATCTTTTTAAAAAGTGAATATTTTTAATATGCCAGAAATTACATCCTTGAAACAATTTTAATTTATGATGAAAATTTTTAGATGGCTCCTTAAAAATATGCAAGAAGTACAAACTTTTTCAAAATTATTTTCCAGAGTATAGGTGCAAAAAAATTTAAGACAGCTGCTCTAAGCTATCCAAGTGTCCCCTGCACAGCCCCCAGCAGTCCCATTTCCCTCTTGCCTCCCCTCTCACCTCTGTAGCAGGGGAAGAGAATATTTATAGGAAAGGTGGTCACAATTCCAGCTCCTCCTCCTTCTGAGGTGTTCTCAGGAGCCAGTCCCCAAACTTTGTCCATGGTAGCAGCCACAGCAGCTTACAAACAGCCTCCAGTGTCAGTAGTGTCAGGATGAGAAACAGGAAGACAAGGAAGGCTTTGTCCAAGGCCCGACGGAAGGGACTCCTTGGAGGACAGGGACCCTGGGCAAATGCCAGGAACACATCCTCCTCGTCCACATCACCTTCCTCCTCAGCCATACTAACTCATAGTCTGAGAGCTGACAGGATCAGGGAAGACTGGGATGGAAGCCCTTGGTCAGCAAATCGAGGATTAAGGGGCATGGCCGCAGCAAGTCTTACACCTGCTGGGCCTGACCCTAATTCCCCCACCAAAGAGAGAGAAAGGAGAGAGAAGCCTCTGAGCCTTTGAAACCATCATATGATCATCCAGTGCAATGTGAATGGTCCGGACTAAATGATACATAAAGGCTGTCCACCTTTACTGTAACTGTGACCTGTCAACTGAAGGCCCAGCTGAGAGCTATGCAAGCTGGTCCAGTCATGTCAGGTCCCTAGGCTCAGGGCCCAGCGTCTTGGGCCCCTACGGACAAAGGGTGAACAAGAGGAGCTAGTATGAGCCGGTAAGCTGCTGTCAGCCCATTCCAGCTGTCCAATGGGAGGTGAGAAAAGGCCTAGGGGAACTGAAGCGGGGGTGCAAGAGCAGCAGCAGGCTCCAGCTTGCACAGGCCTACCTCTCCCTAAGTCTGCAGACCCGTTGAAACCCAATGCACTCTCCTCCTCATTTCTGGGCCATGCTGTCCAGAGGACAACTATAATTGGAGGGCAGGGGCCCAAGGGAACATCTGTAAAAAGAGAAAGATGGTGACTGGTCAGCGGAGCCAGAGAGTAATTAGGACTTAAGTGTTGGGGCAATAATGAGAGCAGGAGTTCTGAGGAAGAGTTGCTGACTGGGAGTGTCATCCAGGAGATTGTCACTGGGGCAAGTGTTGAAGGCCATTTCTTGTCCCTGTTGCCCAGGCACTGGCCGGAAAGTCCATAACAGAAATGGAAGCCTAGTGGAGATCTGAGGACCCCCCCACCCCTGCGATAAGTGGGGCAGGGGGTAGGTAGGGCAGCCAGCAGAGGGAGCAGTGTGTGGTGGTGGACCTCATACCCGGAGCCTTTAGGGTCTCTTACTTACCTTAATAGGAAGACCTTGTTCACCACCGAAAGGTACAAATGATATCACAATCTTATGTAGAGTCAACTTATGTTATTATTTGCTGTTGCCCCAAGAGGGCTGTGTTAAGAGTCAAAAAACCTGGATGGGTTCAAACAAATTATTTTTGAGGTGTGTTAAATTTTTGTTTAGTATATGTACTGGCCAAGTGAGGACTTATGTTAAATTAATTCAACAAGGAAGCCATTAGACTGAGGTGGCACTAAAGGCATGGTGGCCTACATTAGCAAATCAAAACCTAAGCCTGTAAATTCCTCAAGGATAGGAAATCAAAACACTGAGGACAGTCACAGCCATCTAGGCTTTTTTTTCTTTTTTCAAGATTGTATTTATTTATTCTTGAGAGACACAGAGAGAGACAGAGACATAGGCAGAAGGAGAAGCAGGCTCCTTTCAGGGAGCCCAATGTGGGGGTCAATCCCAGGACCCTGAGATCACAACCCCAGGAACACGCCCGGAGCAGAAGGCAGACGCTCAACCATTGAGCCACCCAGGTGATCCACCATCTAGGCTTTCAGCTATATAGCCAGTCAAGTAATTGCCTTTCTTTGCTTCTGCACTTTATCTATATAAGTCTGTCCCCATGCTCTGTCTACAGAGCATGCCTAAGCACTTCTGATCTGCTGCTGCCCCATTCAAATTTAAAAATTCAAATTTTTTAATTTTTAAAAAAAATGTATTTACTTATTTGACAGAGAACACAAGCAGGGGGAGGTGCAGACAGAGAGCGAGAAGCAGGCTCCCTGCTGAGCAGGGAGCTCCATAGGGCTCAATCCAGGACCCTGGAATATGACCTGAGCTGAAGACAGATGCTTAACCAACTGAGCCACCAAGGTGCCCCTAGTGTTTTAAATAAAATTAATAAATCTCTCTCCTCACAGAATTGTTATAAGGAGAAAATGATGTCAGGAGTTTTTTTTTTTAAGATTTTATTTATTTATTCATGAGAGACACACAGAGAGAGGCAGAGATACAGGCAGAGGAAGAAGCAGGCTCCATGCAGGGAGCCCGATGTGGGACTTGATCCCGGGTCTCCAGGATCATGCCCCGGGCTGAAGGAGGCGCCAAACCGCTGAGCCACCAGAGCTGCCCACGTAAGGAGTTTTTTGTTTGTTTTTACTTTTTGTAAATTGTGAAGTGCTATATTAATATATTAATTTCTGATACCCTCACTTACATTTCAGGCAAGTTTACAATAATGCTACACAAACACCTTTATCTTTCCTTCCACATTGTAGGTTCAGCACCAATGTCTTGTATGATATATAAACCTAGCACTTCATAGGATTTTTTTTTAATTTTTAAATAATTTCAAGTTTACAGAAAACATTTAAGAATGGTTTCAAGAACTCTAGTATGCAGGGGTGCATGGGTCGCTCAGTCAGTTAAGTGTTCGACTCTTGATTGTGGCTCAGGTCATGATCTCAGGGTCACGTGATTGAGCCCCACACCAGTCTCTGCCTCTCCTGCACCCCTCTCCCTCCCACACACTCACAGGTGTTCTCTCTCTCTCTCAAAAAAAAAATACTGGTATCCTTTTTATCCTACTTCCCCACTTATCTACATTTGGGTAAATTTACTCATTTCTCTCAACCCCAATATAACCATCTGTTATGGGTTGCATTTTGACACACAAAATTTGTATAGTAAAGTCTTAACCCTCAGTATCTTAGAATGGGACCTTATTTGGAAATAGGGTGATAATAGATGTAATTGGATAAAATAACATGAGTCATACTGCAGGAGGGTATATACCTAATCCAAAGTGACTAATGTCATTATGAAAAGAGGAAATTTGGACACAGACCTGCATATAATGAGAACACCACGTGTGCATGAAGGTAGAGAGAGGGCTGATGTGTCTTCAAGACCAGGAATGCCAAAGCTTGCCAGCAAACCACCAGAAGCTTGGTGGAGACTCATTGGATTAGACTTTTCTCTCACATCGTTGTTTAAAAAGAACCAACCCTGCCAACACCATGATTTCAGACTTCCAGCCTTCAGAACCATGAGGCAGGGATGCTGGATGGCTCAGCAGTTGAGCTTCTGCCTTTAGCCCAGGCCGTGGAACCTGGGGTTTGGGATTGAGTCCCACATCAGGCTCCTTGCAGGGAGCCTGCCTCTCCCTCTGCCTATGTCTCTGCCTCTCTCTGTGTGTCTCTCATAAATAAATAAATAAATAAATAAATAAATAAATAAATAAATAAATAAATAAAATCTTAAAAAAAAAACCCATGAGGCAATAAATTTCTATTGTTTAAGCCACTAAGTTTGTAGTACTTCATTACAATGGCCCTAGCAAACTAATACACTATTCTAAATAGGAAATCAGCACCACTGTTCAAATCCTGGTTACCATTCAAATTTCACCAGCTGTCTCAATAATATATCTAATAATATAATTCTGGCCTTTGGGGTCCAGAATTACATATTGCATCTGGTTGTCACATATCTACAGTCTCCTTTAATCTGGGCAGATCCTTTATCTGCCTTGGCTTTCCAGAATCAGTTTTAAAGATCACAGGCTTGGGGTGCCTGGGTGTGGTTTCAGCTCAGGTCATGATCTCAGAATCATGAGACTGAGCTTCACATTGAGGTCAGGGCTCAGCATGAAGTCGCTTGAGATTCTTTCCCCTCCCTCTCCCTTTGCTTCTCCATCTGCCCCCATCTCTCTCTCTCTCTCTCTCTCTCTCTCTCTCCCCCCCTATAAAATAAATAAATAAGATCCTTTTTAAAAACCCCAAAACTGGGGCGGCCCGGGTGGCTCAGCGGTTTAGCGCGTCTGCAGCCCACGGCGTGATCCTGTGATCCTGTGATCCTGTGATCCTGTGATCCTGGAGACCCGGGATCGAGTCCCACATCAGGCTCTCTGCATGGTGCCTGCTTCTCCCTCCACCTGTGTCTTTGCCTCTCTCTCTCTCTCTCTCAATAAATTTTTTAAAAAATTAAAAATAAAACAAAACAAAACTGGGATCCCTGGGTGGCTCAGTGATTGAGAGCCTGCCTTCGGCCCAGGGTGTGATCCTGGAGACCCGGGATCGGGTCCGCGTCGGGCTCCCTGCATGGAGCCTGCTTCTCCCTCTGCCTGTGTCTCTGCCTCTCTCTCATTCTCTCTCTCTCTCTCTCTCTCTCTCTGTCTCTCGTGAATAAATAAATAAAATCTTTAAAATAAAATAAAATAAAAACCCCAAAACTAAAGAGCATAGGTTTTTCATTTCTGCAAGGTGTCTCTCAACCCAGGTGCCACATAAGAGCAAGAGAAATATGATGTTGTGTCTTTTCAGTGCGCCAGTGAATTACATCAAGAAATGCAGGAAGGAGGGATCCCTGGGTGGCGCAGCAGTTTGGCGCCTGCCTTTGGCCCAGGGCATGATCCTGGAGACCTGGAATCGAATCCCACGTCAGGCTCCCGGTGCATGGAGCCAGTTTCTCCCTCTGCCTGTGTCTCTGCCTCTCTCTCTCTCTCTCTGTGACTATCATAAATAATAAATAAAAATTTTAAAAAATTAAAAAAAAAAAAAAGAAATGCAGGAAGTGAATGCACCTCGCTCCCGTACTACCAACCCAGTTTGGCAGGTTTCTCCTTCATAAAGTCATCACTTGTCTGTCTATAATTCCTAAGAATCTGCCACATCATCAGATCTCTATCTATTTGCCTTAGCATCCATTGATAACCCCCATTGGAATAATCTCCATGATAATACTTATTAAATACTGATTTTTAACTCCATCATTTCCTCTTCAGCTTTTAGTCAACAATCTACTATGAAAGAGAGCATTCCCTTCTCCCTCATTTATTCATTTATAATGGATTCCTATCTTACTCAAATGAATTAAAATCCATTACTATCATATTTATTGTCTGGACTGTGGATTTCTATTTTACATAATGAATTATAATCAGTTACTATCATTATTATTTTGATGTGCAAATTATCCCAAATTTAGCAAATGAAATAGCCTTTCAAGCTGGATCCTGTGTCCTTTTGAAATTTTCTCAACATTATTTGAGTGCTTCCTTACTTTCTCGACAAGAGGTTATCCATGCTCTCAATCTGTACTTTTGCTGCTTCAGCCCAAGAATCAGCTATGTCTTTTTCTGGCTTCTTCTTATAAGATGGTACTTGGAAACCAAAATCTGGGTGGTGGACATCATTATTGCTACAGGGGTGCCATTGTTTCTAAGCCCTTCTGTAAACCAAGCTAGGAAATATGTGAACATACACACACACACACACACACACACACACACACACACTATTCCAGTTACTACTGCTGCCTAACATACCCAAGACTTAGTGGTATAAAATAACCATTTTATAATGCTTGTGGAATGATGTCAGGAATTCAGGAAGGACATAGTAAGACAGCTTATCTTTGCTCAGTGATGTCTATAGAGATCCTCAGCTGGGAAGACCTTAAGGCTGGGGGTAACTTAACTGCTGAGGTGGAATCATGTGGAGGCATCTTCTGACAGTTCATGCTAGCTGTCAGCTGGATCTCTGCTGGAGCTCTTGGCTGGAACACCCATAGGAGTCCTCTCCACAGAGCCTGGGCTTCTTCACAACATGCTAACTTTGGGGTAGTTAGAAGTCTTATATGGCCCTCATGGCTCCAAAAACAAGTGTTGCAATGAAAAGGGCGGAAGATACATCACCTTTTAGATCTAGCCTTAGAAAGCATATACAGCATGACTTCATTGCATCTTTTGCATTACACGAGAGTCATAAACCTGTTCATATTTATAGGGAGGAGATATAGATCTCATAAATCCACATCTTAATGGAAAAAGTGGAGAGAGTTCAAGAGAGAGAATGGTAGGTGAGTAAGAGGAGAACAAGAGCACAGCCAGCTCTTTCAAAGAATGTTGCCCTAAAGGGAAGTAGAGAAATGCAGCATAATATAGGAGATATGGGATCAGGAGGAAGGATTTTTTTAATGGGTATATTCTGGTATTTTTATCTGCTTATAGGAATGACTAAGTAGGGAGGGAGGAAACAAGGGAGTAAAGTGGTAATTATAGGAGTGGTATCCTTTTTTTTTTTTGATATCATAAATATTCCTGTCCCTGGATTTTCTTTCTTTCTTTCTTTCTTTCTTTCTTTCTTTCTTTCTTTCTTTCTTTCTTTCTTCTTTCTTTTTTTAAGATTTTATTTATTTATTCATGAGACACAGAGACAAAGGCAGAGACATAGGCAGTGGGAGAAGCAGACTCCCTGCAGAAAGCCTGATTCGGGACTTGATCCCAGGACCCCAGGGTCACAGCCTGAGCCAAAGGCAGATGCTCAACCACTGAGCCACCCAGGCCCCTGGTAGGGGTGGTATACTTTAGTGAGAGGGCTCAGGGTTCAGTGTGTAAGTAGAGGAGTTGGCCTTAGAAAGACACATTTGTAGTGCCTGGAGGGAAGACAGAGTCTAATGGCAGAAATGTAGTGAGTGAGGGAGATGTAGTGGGAGGTGGAGAAAGTTTTCTTCCGTTGCTTCTAGTGAACTAGGAAATAACATAATCAGTTGGGTACCAGGGGATTGATTTACCAGGGAGAGAAAAGAAGGTGTAGACATTTGCAGGGTCCCAGTGCAAGAGTAAAAATGGAGGCCTACATATCATAGGTCTAAATTTTTTTAAAGTCACTAATCAGGCTAATGGACTGCTAAGTATGTTCTTTACTCATACCTTGACAAATGTACCTTCATTACAAAATAAAAAAAAATATGTAAAACAACACAATTAGAACAACAAAATGACTACATTTAATTATTATCACATGTCCCTAGGTATTCTATTGGTGGATCAGATATAGTTGGATGAGTAATAAAGATATGCATTATTTACAAATTAATAATATATATATTGTTTTAAATTTATTTATTTATTTATTTGAGAGAGAGAGAGAGAGAGAGAGAGAGAGAGAGGTTAGGGGAGGGGCAGAGGGGAAGAAAGAGAGAATCTCAAGCAGACTCCCCACTGAGTGCAGATCTCAGCGTGGGGCTTGATCTTACAACCCTGAGATCATGACCCAAGCTGAAGCCAAGAGTCAGACACTCAATTGACTGAGCCAACCAGGTACCCCTAAAATATATATGTTATAAAATGAATTATATTTATCTTTATTTTAGCAAAGTCACTATGTTATTATAGTCAAGATTTTCACATAATCTGTGTTCTATTGATGGTAATGGGCTGAATTTAAAAGTTAAATGCAACCATATTCAAACTTTACAGTATTTGAATACATTTGCATACAGATGTATAATGAAGTTAATGTCAGATTAAAATTTTGCTCATGCTTTCAAATATTATTTTTCTAATGTTTAAATCAGCTATCCAAACTAAAGTATAAAATCCTGGTGCTGGCACAAAAACGACACATAGATCAACGGAACAGAATAGAAAACCCAGAAATGGGAGCGCCTGAATGGCTTGGTCAGTCTGCCTTCTGCTGAGGTTGGGCTTCCTGCTCAACAGAGAGTCTGCTTCTCCCTCTCCCCACCTCCCACCCCACTTAATTGTACCAAGAGCAGTATTACTCTTTTTTAAGATCTCATGTGCCAGTAATTTTATTTTTTTAAAGATGTATTTATTTTAGCCCACACAAGTGGGTAGAGAGGCAGAGGGAGAGGAAGAGAGTCCTCTCCTCAGCTGAGGGGAAAGCCTGACCCAGGGCTCATCCCAGGACCCTGAAATCATGACCTTAGCCAAAATCAAAGGCTGGATGTTTAACCAGCTGACCCATCCAGAATGTGCATAATTTTAAAGGGCCACAATATACTCAGATTTTGCTGGTAAGAATTTCTGGATTGCATGATAAATCTTTCCACTGTTTGTGGGGCCTGAAAGGAATATTATCTTCCACTGTATGGCTCTGGCTTCTTGATATCAGTTAGGTGGTATTTTTAAGTCACTGATTTTACCTCGATCATCTTGACATTCCAATGCAGGAGATACTTGTTTCTCACATCCTCAGAAAACTGGAAATAAATCATCCACAGGAACTGCATTGAAGCAAACAACATTCAAAATAATGTGAATATCCACATCGAGGGAAGGAGACTGCATGATATAATTTCTAAAGCTTATGAGAACTTGGTGGAGGAGATTAGCATTGAGTCCATAATCAACATCCAGTTTCTGAATTTCTTTACCATTACAAAACTTGTCTAAGACCCTCCTTTATTTCATTCTTGTCCAGAGGGCAGGTTAGCTCAGCCCTGACTCTGCTATCTGCGCTGGACCGTGAGGTTTCAAAGTCGGCTGCATGAACAGAAACTTGTTCTGGGCTTTGGGGCCTTCTGAGATAGAGGAGAGTAAGAGGCAACTGCACACATTCCCCAGAACCCCATGAAGGGGTTCAACTTGGGCACGAAGGGCAAAAATGTTGGCTGCTCAGTGGCCAACCCAGCACACCAATGAAGCCGAGCCCACAATAGGGCACAGTGGGGGAAGGACATCAAGGAGAACGGCTGGAGCAGCCTGGGACTTAGCCTGGAATGTCACTTCTAAGATCAAGTTATAAAAGACACGACTTTCATCTTGCTGGCACTCTATTGCTGGCTTTGATGAAGTAAGCTGCCATGTTGGAGAAGCCCACATGGCAAAAGATTGAGGGTAGCTTCTGGACAATAGCCAATAAGAAACTGATGGCCTGAGTCCAACAACCTTTAAGGAACTAAATCTTGCCAATAACTGTTGGAGTGAGCTTAGAAACAGGTCCTTTCCTAGATGAGCCTTCAGAATGTGCAGGAGCTCAAGCCAGAAGCCCTTCTTGTGTGGGTATAAAAAGTGCTAGGATTAGTCCATCAGACCTCAAGTTTTTTGCTTGCATGTTTCCTAAACACACTTTGGAAAACTATGTGACCTTTTCATATCTTTTTCACTTTAGAGCTAATTGTTTTTCTTGTGAATTTAAATAACTACAAAGGGTATAAAATTCTGATGTCTTATAAATGTTGAAATTTTAACATAAAACTGTTTATATTATTCTTTTAATAATATCTTTTAAATGTATCCAATAGAATTTAAATGCCATCATTGTTTGATATTCAACAATCACCTTTTTTTTTAAAGATTTTATTTATTTATTTGAGAGAGAAAGAGAAAAAGAGAGCATGAGCAGGGAGAGAGATTTTATTTATTTATTTTATGTATTTATTTTATTTATTTGACAGAGAAAGAGAGAGAGCATGAGCAGGGGAGCATGGGACTAGGGACTCTGGTATCATGACCCAAGCAGAAGGCAGACACTTAATCCATTGAGCCCCCCATCAACCCCCAACATCTCCCTTTTAAAAGAGATATGAGGGACACCTGGGTGGCTCAGTGGTTGAGTGTCTGCCTTTGGCTCAGGGTGTAATCCCAGGGTTTGGGGATCGAGTTCTGTATCGGGCTCCCCGAGAGGAGCCCACTTCTCCCTCTGCCTATGTCTCTGCCTCTTTCTCTGTGTCTCTCATGAATAAATAAACAAACTTTTTAAAAAATAAAAATAAAAGGGATATGAATGGGGGTGTGTGGCTGATTCAGCAGGTTGAGCATGTGACCCTGAGCACCTCAGGGTCATGAGTTCAAGTCCCACTTTGGGCATGGAACCTACTTAAAAAACCTTTTTATTTATTTATTTTTTAATTTTTTTATTTATGATAGTCACAGAAAGAGAGAGAGAGAGAGAGAGAGCGCGCGGCAGAGACATAGGCAGAGGGAGAGGGAGAAGCAGGCTCCATGCACAGGAGCCCGACTTGGGATTCGATCCTGGGTCTCCAGGATCGCGCCCTGGGCCAAAGGCAGGCGCCAAACCGCTGCACTACCCAGGGATCCCAAAAAACCTTTTTAAAAGGTATTAAAGCATACCCTTTAATGCTCCCCTGCTATTTTTTTTTTAAAGATACGAATGAACCCTTCTTCCACAGTTAGAGATCTTACATTAGTTTTCTCCTTGAATTCCTATTTCATTCACTTCCACTACAGAATTTTATCTTATTTTAATGGATGTGATATTTGAAAGTCTTGTGATGATCTCTCTATATTTCTCTGCAATGAAGTATATTTTTTAAAATTAGTTCCTTTTAATTTCTTTTAACCATAACATTTTAAATGTTTTAATTTTTCTTCTGGATTGAACCATTAGCAGTAGCACAAACTGATGAAAATCACATTAGTATATTATAAAATTTGATAATTATTAAATATTAATATAAAATGTTATCCAAAATGTATCTCTTAATGAGTTTTCAACTAGTTCATATATCATTGAATCATATTGCTGGAATGAGGCAGCATTAATTATCAATTTCTTTTCTATTTTTTCCTTTTCATCAGAGTAAGGGCTGAGGGTTTTTGTTCACATAAATAAGTAAAAGGGAATGGAAATTGTTTTCTTTTTTGAAATTGTTTTATTACAGCAAATCACTCACTTCTTTGAACTCCTTCTGAGTTACATGTCGAAAAACACATAAGGAGCTATCATTAAAAGTATTTTTAATGATGATATTTGAGCTAACAATTCAATTATATTCTCTTTTAATTTTGTTGAAAGCAAAGAATTGGAAACCACCTGACTTGCTAAAGGACTCATTACTCAATCATTAGAGTCATTTATTTTCAAAAACAATATTCCAAATATTCCAAATTGTACTTTTGTTTGACAACCCAGATGTTTTTACATTTCCCCACCTTGTAGGCAATGGTAAAAAGAGGAGGAAAGAAAAGAGAATCTGTAGAACAGTTCTCAGGCAAACCAGTATTAGGAAAAAGGACATATAGCAATAGAGAATACAAAAATGGATATCTTCATAACTGGCCATGCCCTCATACCCCTGGTAAGGTCTTTGTGTACTTCTTGGGTTTTGAACACTCTAGGGCAAAGGGCACTGGAGTAGGGAAGTGCAATATGATCGTCAGCCAGCACTGACGTCTACTTGAGGTTTATGATAAATTCAAAGTGAGATCAGCCAGCATGGATGTGTGATTTTCATTCCCTCTGGATATGTTTAACCACATGAGTACAGTGGCGGAGCTGAGATTTAGGGCTTTGCCAAAAATCCTGGGAAAGGATAAAGTAACAAAGGAGTCCAGGCTGTATGTAAAAGTAACATCAGGATTATTGGTGGAGGCCAGGCAGGAAGATGAGTGCCAAAATTTCCAGTTTTTGTATTTTGTGTTTTTTGTTTTTTAACTAAACTCTACCTTCAATGTGGGGCTTGAACTCATAATCCCAAGGTCAATATTTGCATCCTCTGCTGACTGAGCCACCCAGGAACCCCTGAAATTTCCAGATGTTAAGGATGAGATCTCCAAGGATTATAAAGTGAGAAGAGAAGAGGGTCCAAGATCAAGCTTTGGACAGCTCCAGTATTTAATGTCTAGGTAAAGAAGGCAATGGTAACCAAAGGCAATCAGAGAGGTGAGAGGGGTATCAGAAAAGTGTTAGGTCACGTAAGCCAAAGGACAAATGTCCCAAGAAAGTGGAAGACAATTTTTCACCTGCTGCTGGAAGCCAAATATGAGGAAGTCTAAAAAGTCCATTGGATTTGGTTACATGGAAGTCATTGGAGAATTTAATAGAGTAAGAGGGAGAAGCCCAACCAGAGTTAGGTTATGGGAAATGAGTGGGAAGCAGGTTATAGAAGCAGTCAATACTAACAATTCTTACTGGGATGTAAAAATGAGGAGGAGAACAGGGTTTTCTTTATTATTCTCTTTTATTTGCTTTATATTTATTATATTTTATAATATTTATTTGTTAGTTCTCTCTTTTTTATCTATTTGCCTCCTTTCTCAGAACTGGAATCTAAGCTCTATGAGGGCAGGAACAAACCTTGTCTTGTCAAGTCTGTACAGTATACAGGATACGTGGAAATATTTTTTAAAGATTTTATTTATTTATTCATGAGAGACACACAGAAAGAGAGAGAGAGAGGCAGAGACTCAGGCAGGCAGAGGGAGAAGCAGGCTCCACACAGGGAGCCCAATGTGTGACTTGATGCCTGGACTCCGGGATCACGTCCTGGGCTGAAGACAGGCGCTAAACTGCTGAGCCACCCAGGCATCCCTGGAAATATTTTTTTAATGGATTAATGAATGAACCAAGGCTAAATAAAATATTTACAAAAGTAGTTCCTCCCAAAACAAAGGTATATCTTGATCCAAGGACAAATTTTAGCTTCATTTCTTTGAATACAAAGGCAATTTTAAGCTCTTTTTGTTAAATCTTGAGAAGTAGACATTCGAGTTTATCTCTCCTCATGTCCCAAACCTCCCTGAAGTAAAGGAGTAAAAAAGGCACAGGCCTACAGGGACAAAGAAGACAGGAGAAGGCACGAATCAGACAGGAGAAGCCAGCTTTTTAAGAATTGGAAAGCTGATGGAGCTGAGAGAAGAGTGTTAACTGACTTTGCCAACCTGGGAAAGCAAAACCCTGGGGTAGGAGCAATAGCTGTGGGTCACAAGAAACAAGCTGATTCCTGAGGCAGAACTTAGGGAAGATACAGGAATAGAGAGGCCCCAGTTCTCTTTGAAAGCAAAGATACAATGGGAAGATGGATTTAAATTTTTTGAAGAAGCAGAGTTAGTTCTCCCTGCAGTTGGTAACCAGGCACCCTCCTAGGCCAGGGCATCACACTGGGAGAAGACTGGAGAAAGACAAACCAGATGGATTCTGGCCTTAGAGACTCCAGACACAACTGAGAGAAGAGATGAGATGCCAAGCACAGGGGATGTTAGTGAGGTCTGTATCCCAAGCAGTGAACCCTTCAGCTCCCTTTTCCCAGCCCTTCCTAGAGGATGGAAATCTCCTTTTACACCATACGAGTCTGATTCTATAAGGAAACTGACCCCTTGGGGATCCCTGGGTGGCTCAGCGGTTTGGCACCTGCCTTTGGCCTAAGGCGCGATCCTGAAGTCCCCGGATAGAATCCCGTGTTGGGCTCCCTGCATGGAGCCTGCTTCTCCCTCTCCCTCTGCCTGTGTCTCTGCCTCTCTCTCTCTCTCTCTCTCTCTCTCTCTGTCTATCATAAATAAATAAATAAATCTTTAAAAAAAAAAGGGGGGGGGGAACTGACCCCTTGAAGGAGAAATACCTACAGATATTGACATTTGGGGGTTATTTAAATTCTTTAAAAGTCTGGGTTCTCCTGTAATGAGGGCTACTAGTTCCCACCAAGGTAGCAGAGTGACCTACCAGCTTGTTGGTCGCTCCATCTTAAATGTGAGTGTTCAGTTATTTGAGGAAGGACCTGGACAAGAACAACAAATCAAAATTAAAAAGTAAAAAAGAAAAAATAAAATAAAAAAAATAAAAAGTAAAAAAGATCATAAAGGAAACGGAGACATAAGAGGAAAACTTCACATAAACTGAAATAAGCTTCCTCATAAAGAAATAAGCTTCCTCATAGATAAGAGAAGATAGCATATATATAAAAGAACAGGTTGCAGGCAGCCCCGGTGGCTCAGCGGTTTAGCGCCGCCTTCAGCCCAGGGCGTGGTCCTGGAGACCTGGGATGGAGTCCCGCGTGGGGCTCCCTGCGTGGAGCCTATTTCTCCCTCTGCCTGTGTCTCTGCCTCTCCCTCTCTCTGTGTCTTTCATGAATAAATAAATAAAATCTTAAAAAAAAAAAAAAAAGAACAGGATGCTATAAAAAAATCAACAAAGAGCTGTAAGATCCAGGGTAGATGAGAAAGAAAAACTCAAGATTAACTTTAAGATCCAGATTTTACTTTTTTTATGACAAGAAGAAGCTCCTGGCATTTGAAAAGTAACAGTTGTGGGGCTCCTGGCTAGCTCAGTTGATGGAACATGAGACTCTTGATCTCAGGGTCATAAATGAGTTCAAGCCCCACGTGGGGTGTAGAGATTACTTAAAAATAAAATCTTTTTAAAAACAAATTAATTTTAAAAAGTAACAATTGTCCTCATTATAATTAGCTCAAACAACAAACAAAAAGTGATTTTTGTCATTTTTCAAGAGAAAAAAAGAGGATTTGGTGCTTTAAAGTGTGAGCTGCTTTGCTCTAAGTCAAACTCTCTCTGCTCTATTCTTGCCAGAATGAATATTTTTCCTTCTTTCTTCTTTCTTTCTTTCTTTCTTTCTTTCTTTCTTTCTTTCTTTCTTTCTTTTTCTTTTCTTTTCTTTTCTTTTTTTCTTCTTTTTTTTAAATTAATTTTTATTGGTGTTCAATTTACCAACATACAGAAAAACACCCAGTGCTCATCCCGTCAAGTGTCCACCTCAGTGCCCGTCACCCATTCCCCTCCAACACCCGCCCTCCTCCCCTTCCACCACCCCTAGTTCGTTTTTCTTTTTTTCTTCTTTTCATCTTAGCAAAACTCACTTATATGCTTGTGATCAGGTGTTGGCCAGACAGCATTCCTTCTGGAGGTTGGCTGTGTGTTCCTGAGGTGACAAAGAGGTGCCTGGGCCCCATATCTTGTCATCCAGAAGACTAGTTTGAGTTTGACTATTGTCAGGGTTCCAAGATTAGAGCAGACGTTTACAAACAAGGCTTCCTGAGGCCTAGGCTCAGAGCTGGCACAAGATTGCGTCTACCTTGTTCTATTGACCACAGCAAGTCACAAAGCCAATCCAGAGTCAAGGAGTGCAAAAATAAACACAAGACAAATACAAGGTCTTGAATGGAGAGTGCAAGGGAGAGATAACCAGCAATTGAGGGAGTACACAGACTCATAAACATCCCGCAAGAGCAAGAGTCAATATAAACATCTGCCTCAGCCAGAGGAAACCCAAACCCCTTCTGGTCTGTGCTGGGTAAATAAAGCATTTTCTCCCAGACCTCCCTGCAACTAGCTTTGATGAGAAAGGTGGACACTGAGGGAGCCTAGAAAGAAATGCATGAGGAAGAAGCCAGCCACATTGTGCCCATTTCCCACTTCAGATTTCCACATCAAGCCAGGCTTAGCTGGCCCAGAGAAGAAACTTAATTTAAAATGAAGTTGGGGGAAACCCCTGGGTGGCTCAGCATTTGAGTGGCTGCCTTTGGCTCAGGGCATGATCCTGGGGTCCTGGGATTGAGTCCCACATCAGGCTCACTGCAGGCAGCCTGCTTTTCCCTCTGCTTATGTCTCTGCCTCTCTCTGTGTCTCTCGTGAATAAATAAAATCTTAAAAAAAAAAAAGGTAAAAAGTTACAGATTGTAGTAAGTGATGGGAGCAAAAGAAACAGTGTGAGAGAGTTAGAGAGTGGAAAGACAGGGTGACCGGGAATGGGCTCCCAAATATGACTTCAAGTAGAATGAACCAGTCTTAGCATTACAGCAGAGGAAGTGGCTTGTGTGTAAAGTTCCAAGGCAGAAAAAACCTTGGCATGTTCTAGGGCAATGCTTTCTTTCTTTTTTAACCGTAATATATGGGCTACAAACAAAACAAAAAAATGAACAACCCCCCACCACACACACATTTTATTTGTAATACAGAACACAATCACATCCAAAACAAAAGTATTGTGAAACTCTCCTCTTACTTAAAATGCTAAAATGGAGTCTGATATTTAACATCAGGTTTAGTGAGATATCATTTACATGTAACACAATTCACTCTTTTTAGGTTCTGTGTGTGTGTGTGTGTGTGTGTGTGTGTGTTTTAAGATTTTTATTTATTCATGAGAGACACACAGAGAGGCAGAGACACAGGCAGAAGGAGAAGCAGGCTCCATGCAGGGAGCCCCACGTGGGACTCGATCCCAGGTCTCCAGATCACACCCCAGGCTGAAGGCGGGGCTAAAACGCTGAGCCACCAGAGCTGCCCCAGGTTCTGTGTGTTTTGATAAATGTGTTCAATCACTTACACCACTACAATCAAGCTCTAGAACACTTCCATGTTCCTCAAAATTCCCTCCTGCTGCTTTGTAGTCAACTTCTCCCCACAAGGTAGAGCTACTGGCAAGCACCGGTCTCATTTCTGACACTACAGGTTTTTAAAAATAGTTTTTCTCCATGTGTCTGTCTAGAGGTTTATTGATGTTAATGATCTTTTTGAAAAATCTGCTTTGGGTTTCATTGCTTCTCTATTGTTTTTCTGTACAATTTTATTGATTTCTGTTCTTTCTTACGTCATTGTGCATTTGCTTTGGATTTAATTTACTCTTTTTCTTTTTCTGTTTTTTTTTTTTTTTTTTTAAGATTTTATTCATTTATTCATGAGAGACACACAGACTGAGGCAGAAACAGAGGCAGAGGGAGAAGCAGGCTCCCTACTGGGGAGCCTGATGCAGAACTCAATCCCAGGACCCCAGATCACGTTCTGAGCCTGAGGCAGACACTCAAACACTAAGCCACCCAGGCATCCCTCTTTTTCTGATTTCTTAAGACGGAAGATTAGATTACTGATTTGAAATTTTTCTTGTTTTCTAGTTTCATGTTTAAATTTCCATTTAAGTACTGGTTTGGCAGTGTCCACAAATTTTGATAATGTTGCATTTCATTTTTATTAAATTAAAAATATTCTCTGATTTTCCTTGTGGCTTCCTCTTTGACCCATGAGTTATTTAGAATTTGCAAATATTTTGTAGATTTTCCAAACATCATTCTGTTATTGATTTCTAATCTAATTCAGTTGTGATAAGAGAACATACTTTTTTATGATTTCAATTAGTTTAAATTTGATGAGGCTTATATTATGACCCAGAACGTGATCTATTTTGATAAATATTCCATGTGTCTTTGAAAAGAATGTTGTTTTTCTGTTGTTGAGTGGAATGTTCCCAAAATGTCAGTAAGATCAAATTCACCGATGTTATGTTCAGGTTTTTATACTCTGCTGATTTTCTGTCTAGTTGTCTTATCAATTACTGAGACAGGAATGTCGAAGTTTCCAACTGTGGACTTACCTATTTTGCCTTTCACTTCTAGAAGTTTTGCTATATGTATTTTGAAGCTGTGTTCAGTATATGAACATTTAAGGCTGTTATGTTTTTGTGAATTGATTCCTTTATTGTTAGGTCCCTCTCTATCCCTGGTAATATTCCTTATTTTGAAGTCTAATTTGTCTGGTTTTGATATAGTCCTTCTGCTTTCTTTGGACTGTGTCTGTATAGTACACCTTCTTGTATCCTTTTATTGTTAACTTAAATATGTCTCTGTGTTGGATGTGTTTCTAGTAGAGAGCATATAATTTGGGTCTTGCTTTTATTTATGCAACATAGTTCAAAAGTAAAATAAGTAGCCAATAGGGTGAGAGAAAATATTCACAATACATACAGACAATTAAAGGCCAATATGAAAATAGATAAAGAATTTCCACAAATTAATAGGAAAAAAATCAGAAAACACATTAGAAAAATGAAAAGCAGGGGAAGTGGCAGGCAGAGGGAGAGGGAGAAGCAGGCTTCTCACAGAGCAAGGAACCAGATGCAGGGCTCAATCCCAGGATCCTAGAATCATAAACTGAGCTGAAGGCAGACGCTTAACTGAGTGAGCTACCCAGGGGCCCCATATTGCTTTCTTTTTATTCCACTTTCTGGGAGATGTCATTGACTTTATCTTCCATATCTTCTTTTTCTTTTTTCATCTATCTTCTTTTTTGTCTGTCTTTCATATCATGTTTTTCATTTCTGCTATCACATTTTTTTTATTTTCAAGAGCTTTGTTTTGTTCTCCGAATCTTATTTTTTATAGTCCTCTGTTTTTAATTCATGCATCTAATTTCTTTCCTTAACTTTCTTAAAGATATTAATAAAAGATCTTTTGGTAAGTTTTCTTTAGTCTCTGTTTCCTCCAACTTATTTTATTTTTTGCTTTGTTTGATCTCTGTATTTCAAGATAGAATTTTTCCTTCAATTTCTGGTGATCCTTGACTGCTTATATTTAGAATGGGGCACCACAAAGCAGATTAGAAGTTCTATTCACGGGCGGCCTGGGTGGCTCAGCAGTTTAGCGCTGCCTTCGGCCAGGGCATGATCCTGGAGACCTGGGATCAAGTCCCTTATGGGGTTCACTGCATGGAGCCCGCTTCTCCCTCTGCCTGTGTCTGTGCCTCTGTGTGTGTGTCTCATGAATAAATAAATAAAATCTAAAAAAAAAAAAAAAAGTTCTATTCATTTTGAATGGAGATTTTCAACTTTGATGTGATTGTCTTAGTTTGCTTTCCCTCAAAAGAGACCACCCACACACACACACCAGACATGTATTCAAATGAAAGTATTCAGTGGAAACACAGGTAGGGGAGCAAGGAAGTAAGACAGGGAAGAAAGGGCAGCCATAATGCTAGCTATCACTGAGAATAACTAAGCCTTAATCCTATGGAGAAATTGAGAAAATGTTGGAAAACCCACACCTCAGAATTATTCCAGGCAAGGGTGAGGGAGATGGGATATTCATACATCAAATCCTGACAGTCATTGGCTGAGAGCTGCTGCGGGTGGGGAAAGGAATAATGAATTCCCTAGCACTTCTGGCCTGCCTTATGCCTAAGCAGAGTAGCTTTCCTTGGCTTTGGAGGGAGATCACAAGCAAAGAGACTCAGATGCTGGCACTTGGAAGTCAGCAAGATACGCTGAAGTGGGGCTGTCCAGGGGACAAAGGTGGGGGTAGTTGTTAGGTTTTCTCTTAATGATCGGCGGAGGAAATTAAAGACAGCAGACCCAGGCGGCGGGTTGGGGAGGGCTTAACGGGAGCGCTCGGGGACGAGGTTCCCGGACAGGCGGACAGGCCCGAGTCAGGGAAGTCGCGCCCAGGCAAACCGCAGGGGGGTTTATAAAGAGTTTTGGCGGGAAGAAGGGGGTTAGGGCGGCATTCGGGGAAGAGTTACAGGTCTTTGTAAGCAAAGTTAGGATATGGCGGCAAGGTGGCATTATTGGGAGGTTGCGGCCTTCAGTCGGCCACTTTGAGGTCCCCAGTCTCGCCAGCCCATCAGTAGTGACCTAGCTGGGCTGTTACTTGGTTATATTCATCTGCGCTTTTAGGTCCTTTCTTTTGTCCTTGTCAGGTTTTTTTAGACAATCTCTTGTCTGGAGGGTTCCAGTCTGGTTGCCAGAGTTCTGTGAGCTAAGTGGGAGAAAAGGCTGTGAATCTCAACTTTCAGTGGAGAACTCTAAACTTTGACTTAATACTCCTGTTTTCCGATGGCACCTTTGCTGCCTGGTGTCCTCCAGTCTAGAGACTCTCTAATTGGTAAGTTCTAGGATATAAATTCTCAGACTTTTACTAGTTTAGGAGGAGGAGTCACATGCCTGCTCTCAGAAGACAGGTATTTGGGGTTCAGCTGCTAAGTGGACTTCCAACTAAACCTTCTGCTTTTAGCCCCATACTCACCTCCATAGGTGACCAGTGTCACTAATTCTTTTTGCAGCTTCTGTGATGTAAATGTGGTTGCTGCTCTGCTTTCCCCAGCTTTCTCTGGTCTACTAAACTAGTTACCACTACTTTTTAGCTTTCAAGTTTCCAACATTTTGTTGCTATTGTCTCCTTTTCTATTCTCTTTGCTGTGTGATTTTGGTCATTAAAAAGAGTTCCTTATCAGAATTCCTCCTGTGTCCTTTTATAATCTACTATTTTATTACAGATATTTGTGACATTTTACCTCTAACTGACTGGGAGAACTTCACTTCAGTAACTTCTCAAAGAGATTATCACAAAGTTATTTGAGTAACAGGGCATTTTGACTGGCTGGTGAAGATGTCTCCCCCTTCTATTTTCTGCCTTTATTGTTTTAGAAGCTTGAAGCACTGATTGACCTTTTGCTATGTATCTATGAGAGAGAGAAAGGGACAAAGTGATGTCTTCTCACCATCACACCAGACCCTGGTACAAATTTGAGTGCCAGTGGTTAGTAGGTCCCAGTTCATTAGTGGAAGGAACTGTTTCCTGAGAGATGTCAGGGACTCCAGACACAAGTCCTACTGCTGTGGGGCTTAATGTCCCAGTTTGTCACAAACCCCAGCATTAATGTGGTACTCAGGATTGGCTGATGGCATTCTCTGTAGAATATCAGTTATAATAACAGCGAAGCTTCCTTAGCAACTTTGAAAACTATGGTCACTGAACCAGAATAGGAGAGGAGGAACACAGCAGACACTTCATGGTGGCTATAGCTGTTGTTTACAAACACATGTAAGGCCTCCTGTGGGCTTATCTACAAATACCAAGGGAAGGAACTTTCTGCAGGATTGGCTATGCAAGTTGAGACCTATGGTGGCCTGCTGTACTGGTGACCCCTAATAGATGACTCCCAATATTCACAACCTTGTGTAGTCCCCTCTTCTTGAATCTGTCACTGGCTCGGTCACATGAATGTAACCAATAGGGTATAGTGGATGTGTCTATGACCCAGTTCAGAGCCTAAGCCTAAAGAAATCCTGGTGGTTTCCATTTTTCCTCTCTTGGAAACTTTGGGTCTGTAGGTAAGAAGTCTGTCTACTGTGCTGGAGAGACCGGGTGGAAAGGCCACACAGAGAGAGAGGGGCCCTGAGATTTCACAATAAAGAACGAAGGTCAGCCCTGGTGGCTCAGTGGTTGAGCGTCTGCCTTCAGCCCAGGGTGTGATCCTGGAGACCCGGGATTAAGTCCCACGTTGGGCTCCCTGCATGGAGCCTCTCTCTCTCTCATAAATAAGTAAAATCTTAAAAAAAAAAAAAAGGGAAGAAGAAGAATAAGAATGAAGGAAGGAAGCCAGCAACAATGAGAATTGAGGCCTGAAATGTATGACCCCCATTGAGCAATTACAGTCATCCCCTGGCCACTCAAGCCCTCCAAGCTGAGGCCCAAGACATGTGAGGGAGGAAGCCCTTGTGGACCTTCCAGCCCCAGCAGACATCATGGGAGTCAGAGGCAAGCTATGACCTGCCAGAATTCCTGATCCATTGCATTGTGAGAAACAATAAAAACAGTTACTGATTTAAGACAAGTTTGGTACAATTTGTTATGCATCAATAGATAACCCAACTGAACCAGAAGAACTCTGGGTTCTTGATGTTTGAGGGACTCCCTGTACTCACCAAAAAGATCTGATGACATTTAGATGTGCTCAAAAAGAGCTAAACATACAGGGCAGCTAAAAGCATAGCCTGATTTGGAAGAAAATATGCATTTTAGAATTTTTAAAATGCTCTAAAAAATGGACCTAGGCAATCATTTTCTTTACTTCTTATTAGGCTTCAAAAACCCAACAAGAGTGGGAAATGTCCCAAACACCAGTGCCAGATTGGGTGGCTCTTTGACCTGTCCCAGTATGAGCTCCCTCTAATACATGCCAAGGGAGCTGGGGCCTCCCTCTCCACTTGTTATATATATATATATTTTTTTTAGCAGTGGCTTAAATCTGATGCCTTTAGTTTAAAGCCAGATTAAGTAAACTCACTTTCATACTTGTTTTAAAAATAAACTCCTGCAAGAAAGAAAATACTCATCTTTATAGAATCCTCCCCCTGTGGTGCTGGCACATTCTCTCAAGAAATACCTTAAAGTAAGGAAAGGAAGATGAAGTTAGAAATCACAGGGGATAGGGATTGAATCCTATTTCTTTCATGTTTTAGCTGTGAGGCTTTGGAGAAGTTACCCAACCTCTTTCTGTCTGTGTTCCCTCATCATTAAAAAGTGAGAATGCTAATACCCACCTTAAAGGATTGCTTTGAGAATAAAATGAGGTAATGTGTATGAAAGTACATAACATACTGCTGGATGTATGGTTAAGACTCAAAAATATCTTGGTTCATTGTGCTGCATTCAAAAGTTATTGGAGCCAGGGTTATGGCTCATGGTAGTAGAATGAGGGGCCAGAGGGCTAGTCAGCTCAGTGGCAGTTTGGTTGGGTCACCATCACTGCCTTCTCTTCTCTCTAATGCCATTGACATAGATCCTAGAGATAATGGATCTTCTTTAAAATAGTAACCAGTTACCCTCTACTTCTTGTAACTCCTGTCCCTATTCTCATCATAGAAAACAGGGTTCTGGTTTTATCTCAAGGAAGAAATGATAATAGCTAACACCAATTATAAATGAGTCAGATAGGGATCCCTGGGTGGCGCAGCGGTTTGGCGCCTGCCTTTGGCCCAGGGCGCGATCCTGGAGACCCGGGATCGAATCCCACGTCGGGCTCCTGGTGCATGGAGCCTGCTTCTCCCTCTGCCTGTGTCTCTGCCTCTCTCTCTATCTCTCTGTGACTATCATAAATAAATAAAAATTAAAAAAGAAAAAAAAATAAATGAGTCAGATGTTTTTTTGCTTTGGGGTTTTAAAAGCCAAAGACTCATGGCATAAGAAAACAGTTTTGAAAGAATAATTGGAATGTTGATTTTTCACAAAATGGCCACACATATGCATACACACATGCATACCCACACACTGACACATGTGGGCATGCCCACACTCAAAGGACTGGACAAAATTTCACTGGACTTCACAATAGGGAAGTCAAGCAGAGCAGGGAGCTAGAATAAATTTCACCACTGACTTAGAACCTTAGAAACTAATTTATTTATTTATTTATTTATCTATTTATTTATAAAAGATTTTGTTTACTTATTCATGAGAGACACACACACACAGAGAGAGGCAGAGAGATAGGCAAAGGGAGAAGCAGGCTCCATGCAGGGGGCCCGATGTGGGACCCGGGTTCCCAGGATCACACCCTGGGCCAAAAGGGCGCTAAACCGCTGGGCCACTGGGGCTACCCAGAACTTAGAAACTATTAATGAGTTTTTCACTCTGCCCTTAGCCAGAAAATGACCTCCTCCTTATTTGGTTATGGCATCAATCTTGTGAGGAGGTTCGGATTGTTTCAGAAGGAATGCTAAGAGAAGAAAAAAAAAGAGTGGGTGGCTCAATTGGTTGGGCATTTGGCTCTTGATTTTTCTCAGATCATGATCTCAGGGCTTTGGGATCAAGCCCCACACGTCTTGGGCTCTGTGCTTATTGGGAAGTCTGCCTCTCCTCTCTCTCTCTAAAATAAATAAATGAATCTTGTTGGGTGGGTGGGGGGAAGAAGAGCACCTGGGAGGGTCAGTTGGTTAAGCATCTGATTCTTGGTTTTGGCTCAAATCATGATCTCCTGGTTGTGAGATCAAGCCAGTGTTGGGCTCTGTGTTCAGTGTGACATCTGGTTCAGACTCTCTCCTTCTCCCTTCTCCCTCTGCTCCTCCCTGCTGGCACTCACATCCAAGTGCTCTCCCTCTCTCTTTCTCAAATAAATACATAAATAAAATATTTTTAAAAAGAAAAGAGCTAATATGCATTATTGAAATTCAAAAATTTTCAACAAAACAATAGTCTTGAAAACCAAGCTCTGTGAGAGAGAAATAATTTTTTATATTCACTTATCTCCTATTTGATGAGATCAAGACCCAAACCCAGATTCAAATTTCTACCAAAGGAGGGGATAACTTAGTCTATTGTCTTTGGTTTCCTCATCTGCCCATGATGCTGATAATACCTACATCAAAGAATTGTTTCCAAAAGGAACTTCTGTCTTCTAAAGTGGCAACTAGAGTCAGCAAGCCAAGGATATGATATGGAAGGAAAAAAAAGAGAAGCTTGCCCTTTCCTGTCTTGGACATTGAAGAAGATATCTGGGAGGGGAGAATGAGATAAGAATCAAAGAGGTTTAACTTGGAATTGGGGAAATGGCTTCAGAAATACCCAGAAAATAGAAGAAATCACTGAAGTTATAATAAACTGGTACCCAGTGTAGATAACTGGGCAAATCAGGGTGAACTGTCAGAGAGATAGGGTCTAATTTGTACTGTCAGTCCTTCCCCAATGATGAGCATTTAGTTGAGAGTCAAGGGCCTGCCATGGGCCATGGTGGAGTAGGAGGATGGCAAAGGAAATGGAGGATATAGTTTGGACAGCTTGGGTCAGGGACTGGATGGGGGACATAGTGGAAATTCAAGGGGCCCACTGGGCTTTGCAGAGCTATAGGGAGGTTGAGTCAGCCAGAGAGATGAGATCAGGTCTAGCCAAGAGAGACATGTGAGATACTCTAAGTGCTGACTTTAGTCAAAGGCCGGCAGGGTGAACATGACCAAGCGCATATTGGCCCATAAACCAAAGGACATGCTGAAAACATGAGAACCCCAGTTCCCTTCTTATACCTATCCCGGAGGAGATCACTTAAGCCTCATCTCTCTCTTCATGCACCCCCAACAGAAACTTAACAAGAAGCCTGGGCAGAGGGAAGACCTCTGAAAGATCTGAGACTCTGAGCATTTTTATCTAGAGAGACTGAAAAGTATCTGAACACCCACTTATTCTTTGGTATTGCACTGAAACAACTCCAGCTTTTCATGCTACCCAGCAAATGAAGGTTGTAAGAAAAACCACATTACTTATAGATAAACTATTTCTCCTCACTTCTCTGAGTTGTGGTGTAAGATAATTGATTCTACTAAAGAGCTTAGACATTGGTGGGGCCCTCAAAATGGCCTGCAATACTCAGTTTTTACTGTGTAACAAACAACTCCAAGCTCTCAATGGCTTACAATAACAATCACCTATTTTCATGCTTTTGGTGGTAGAAGTTGGCTATGGTTTGGCTTATCCATGTTGGGCTTAACAGAGAATGGTAGAACTTCAGGCTCCTGGTTATGTTCAGTTATTTAACCTGGGGCCAAGCTAAAGGGGCAGTGGATATATGGAATTTGCTTTTCTCTTGACACATCACAGGAGTGTAAGAGGCCAAATCAAGTCACAAAAGCACATTTAAAGTATCTGGGAGTATCATGTCATGACATTCCATTGGTCCAAGAGAGTCACATACCAAAGGGCATGAATGTGTACTTAAAGAGGAAGCCAAGTATGGGGAATAACAGTCCAAACCATCACAGGACCATTGTCCCTTGCCTACTCTTTCTTCCCTCCTCAAAACAGCAGAATTCCCAAATTGATCTAGGAAATCTAGGAGCAATATTTCCCTTGAGCAAAGAGTATCAGTAGAACATCACAGAAGACCCCAAAAGCCAGCACAACAAGCATGATGGGGCAGAGTGAGGAAAGCCTGGGTCTTGGATGATAGAGTTAAATGTGTGTTTTTGTTTGTTGTTGTTGTTTTTAAAGATTTTATTTATTTATTCATGAGAGACCCAGAGAGAGAGAGAGAGAGAGAGAGGCAGAGACACAGGCAGAGGGAGAAGCAGGCTCTATGCAGGAAGCCAGATGTGGGACTCGATCTCGGTACTCCAGGATCACGCCCCGGGCTGAAGACAGGTGCTAAACCGCAGAGCCACCCAGGGATCCCCGAGTTGAATGTTTTTAGCAGACACCTACTTCTAGACTTTTGTAATACAAAGCAATTTGATGTGTTTATTGTTAGCTGAGTTTTTTGTAGATTGCAGTTGAGTATATCCAACTGATACTGGACTCCTATTAGCCCTATTTTTCCATAAGGCCTAGAGAAGTAAGTGCAGAAGGTTGGATTTGAACCCAAGCTTTGTCTGTAGAGCACATGCCTTTTTTTACCTTACTATGATACCTTACTTTCCAAGTCTTGTGTGAGGCTGACGCCCCTAATATACATGGCAGCTGATTCAAAGGATAATGCAATTAAATGACTCCATCAGTTCTACTGATACTCCAAGCAGAAAGTCTGGTCATAGCAGTAAAAAATATCAACATGGCTTTGGTCTGGCCCTGTAGCCAAACAACTCAGAGAAGAGCCAGGACCAGGCACCAGAGGCTACTCAAATATAGAGCTCTACTCAGATGTAGAGTCCTGGGGTTTCCCTGAGTTTTATGCAGGGAGAGGTGTCATGTGATGGTGACCCCACTCAACAATTTAATCAACCTGCACATTTAAAACAAGCTCTCTCAAACTCCTGCTCCCTTCATCCTCTCTGTTCTTTTTTGAAACAACAAAAAGGAAATTTGGCAAATAGCAGGCTAAGCCATCAATCTTCACATCTATTCTATAGATCAAGATTTCTGGGTCATGTAGAAATAGCTGTCTAGGTAGATACCAGGGACTGACCCAACAATTATATCCCACACGGGAGGTGCTCAGGCAGGTGTACTGAATGAATGAACAAATCACAATCTGGGATTTGTGATGATCCTTACTGCAATTCTAGAGATCTGTTGGCCAGTGTATTTGGTAATTGAACCTAAAGGGCTAACTGATGCTAGTCAAAGTCATGTGAGACATATCGGCTAGGGTACCTAGGATATAATGTCTTTCCAGGGAATAGATTTCTCATACCTCTGTCCAAGGCACTTCCTAGTATTGACATATAGATGCAGAATAAACATGATAGTCACTGAGCATGAGTCAGAGGGGTGAGGACATAGTGAGTAAGCTTTCTCTGGCTCCCCATAGAAGACATTGAGCCACCTCTGCCTGGAGAAGATAGGGGAATTTTGAAAGTGTAATCTATTTTCTCAGGTTTGGATACAGTTTTGTTACAGAGTGAAATATATGGGCAGCCCAGGTGGCTCAGCGGTTTAGTGCCACTTCAGCCCAGGGCCTGATCCTGGAGACCCGGGATCGAGTCCCACCTCGGGCTCTCTGCATGGAGCCTGCTTCTCCCTCTGCCTGTGTCTCTGCCTCGCTCTCTCTGTGTCTCTCATGAATAAATAAATAAAATCTTAAAAAAAAAGAAATATATAATTTAAGTTGGTATTTTGAGGGACTCTTCTTTCTATTAAGAAATCTACTTCTTTCTAAGGCCCAGTCTCCTGTCTGTGAGAGTATCTGCAGAGTCTTCCCCAAGAACCTACATAGCACTTGGCTCTCAGCATGATGAATGCCCAGGGTTCTAGCAGACCTCCAGTGATGATGGGGTCCCTGGTGCTGACACATCTCTGTCATCACTATCTTTTTATATTGGGCTTCTGCATAGAGGGACCATGATGAGGCATCCACTTCCATCTACAACCCTCTGCTTTCATAATTGGGGCTATATGGTCTTTCTCAGTTCTTTTTTTTTTTTTCTTTCTCAGTTCTTATCTTTTACTTGCTCTGAAGTAGAAGGCCTTCATAGGGAGCTCAAATTTGCCCATATTTAAGAATAACTTGGTTCATGTCCCATTTTGAGGCTATTTCTTGTATTCATTCATGTAATCAAACAGTCAACAAATATTGATGGCCAATTTTGTGCCATCAGTGTGCTAACCACTGGAGTAGTGCTTAACAAAACTGTAGTTCCCTTCCTCCATGCAACTTGTGGCCCAGCTGAAAATATTTACATTTAGTGAGACATTAACCTCAGTTGGTTAAGTGTCCGTCTTTGGCTCAGGTCATGATCTCAGGGTCCTGGGACGGAGGCCTGAGTCAGTCTCCCTGCTCAATGAGGAGTCTCCTTCTCCCTTGCCTTCTGCCCCTCCCTCAGATAGTTCTCTTTCTCTCTCTCTCTTTTGCTCACTCTCTCAAATAAATAAATAAACAAACAAATAAATAAATAAATAAATAAATAAATAAATAAATAAAATCTTAAAAAAAAAAGAAAAAGAAAAAATGCTCCATGAAATGGATACAGAGTTACAACCAACATTAAAACAAAAACGTTATGGATCCCTGGGTGGCGCAGCAGTTTGGCGCCTGCCTTTGGCCCAGGGATTGAATCCCACGTCGGGCTCCTGGTGCATGGAGCCTGCTTCTCCCTCTGACTGTGTCTCTGTCCCTCTCTCTCTCTGTGACTATCATAAATAAAATTTAGAAAAAAAAAATAAAAAAAAACATACATTTTCCCAGAGAAGAGAAAAGAGTATGTAAGAGTATACTTTCAAACTATTCTATGGGGCACCTGGGTGGTGCAGTCGGTTAAGCATCTTCCTTTGGCTCAGGGATCCAGTCCTGTGTCAGCTCCCTGCTCAGTGGGGAGCCTGCTTCTTCCTCTCCCTCTGCCTCTCCCCCTGCTTGTGTCTTGAGATCTCCTGGCATTGACATCAGGTTCTCTGCTCAGTGCAGAATCTGCTTCCCCATTCTCTCCCTCTGCCTACCGCCTCCCCCCACCCCCACCCCCGCCTTGTGCACTCTCGCGCTCTCTCTCTAAAATAAATAAGTAAATCTTTTTTTAAAAAAAAAGGAATCAGGAACTCCTGGGTGACTCAGTCGGTTGAGCATCTGCCTTCTGCTCAGGTCATGAGCTCAGGGTCCTGGGATCAAGCCCTGCATCGAGTTCTCTGTTCTAGGAGAGCCTCCCTCTTCCTCTTTTTCCCACTCGTGCTCTCTCCATCGCTATCTCGGTTCTGTCTCTCTTAAGTAAATAAATAAAATCTTTTTTTTTTTTTTTAAGATTTTATCCATTTATTCATGAGAGAGAGAGGGAGAGAAGCAGAGACTCAGGCAGAGGGAGAAGCAGGCTCCCTGTGGGGAGTCCGATGCAGAACTCAATCCCAGGACCCGGGATTATGCCCTGAGCCAAAGGGAGGGGCTCAACCACTGAGCTATCCAGGCATCCCCAATAAATAAATAAAATCTTAAAAAGAAAAGAAAAGGAATCACCCAATATACGATCTTTTGTGTTTGGCTTCCTATTTTAGCATGTTTTCAAGGTTCATCAAAGTAGCATGTATCAGTATTACATTCCTTTTTTATGACTGATACTATTTCATTCTATGTATATATCATAATTTGTTTATTCATCAGTTGATGGACACAAGTTGTTTCTGCCTTTGGCTATTATAAATAATGCTGCTATAAACATTCTTGTACAATTTTCTGTGTGGACACATGCTTTTATTTTTCAGATAAAATTGCTGGTTTGTGTCAACATAAACAAAACTGGACCCTCCTTAAAGTGGTAAGGACAAATTTTAGTCAGTAAGATACTGTTGCAGCAGGGAAAAGAGGCCAGCATGAATGAAACTCAACTTTGGTACAGAGGTAACTGGGCATTGAAAAGGGGAGGGAGTGGCAACTTAGTAGAGTGGAAATGAAAAATTTAAAAAGGAGGAATCCCAGTGGTTTGGTCCATGTGAAATCCATTCAGGTTTATTAACTGGTGCTTATCCAAGTTAGGCTCCTACCCTCCCACAGAGGCTGGGAGGCAGGGGTGATAACCTCAGGCATTGGCTAAACAGTAAGTTCCTTTGGCAGCCTTGAGTTTTCTCAGGTAGGCACTTAAAGGAGGGGCAAGGATCATCCTAGAGCTGTGGCCTTGAGCTGTTAGAAATTATGCTGGTATTAGTTTAAGTCTTTATAGAGCTAGATGGAAAGGGCTTAGAGGAGCCTGGTTGGAGTTTGGTCAAGGAGAGAATATTTTCCAGTCATATGGTAATTCTGCATTTAACTTTTGAAAGAACCCTGGTTATCATTGTGTGCCTTTTGAAATACATGTGAATATATTGCTATTCCAAAAATTAAGCTAATAACAAAAGGCACATTATAGGAGACATCATATATAGGCATGTAACCAAGAAGAATTTATGGAGAACGCCTTCAAATCAATATGAAAAAGACAATAAATCCAACACAAAAAGTGAAAATGGTACAAAAGACAATTCCTCAAAGGAAAAACAAAAACTGCCAATTAAAATAACAATGAGATAACATTTTACATCCATCAAATTAACAAAGATGAGTCGGTAATAGCAAATGTTGGTGACTATGGGGCAATAGGGACCCTTAAAAAAAGATTTTATTCATTTATTTGACAGGGAGAGAAGAAAGTACAAGCAGGGGGAGCAGCAGAAGGAGAGGGAGAAGCAGACTCCCTGATGAGCAGGGAGCCCAATGTAGGACTTACTGAGCCACCCAGGCACCCTGATCTGTGGTATATTCATATAATTGAATACAACAGTGGTGTTCTGTTCCCCATGGTAGCCACAAGCGACATGGGGCTACATAAACTTAAATTTAAATATTTAAATTAATTCTATGTTTTAAATTTCAAATTTTAAATTTAGTTCCTCAATCACATTAGTTTTATATCAATTGTTCAGTGTGGTACCATACTGGACAGTGTAGTTATAGAACATTTCCATCATTGCAGAAAGTTCTGTTGGACAGCATGTTATAGAATAGATAAAATGAGTCATGAGTATATGTTTCAGAATATATGTTTCAAAAATATAATATTGATAGGAAAAAGCCAGCAAGCTGCCTGTATACTTAGAGTATCCTCTCATTTGACTGGTTTGGAAGAAATTCATAGCATCCATTGCCTTCAGAGATGGGAAGTGTGTGGTGAGGGATGAAGTGGTTGGTAGACTTTTCATATACATCCTTTGCCTCTTTTAAATTCTGAACCATGCAATTGTATCATCTATTCAAATATAATAAAATAAATTCTGGCCCCAACCAATTCAAGAAAAACACTTAAGGCATGTAAAGCCTGTTTGGAGTTTGGCAAAACCATATTTACTGGTTACTTATTGAAACCTATCCACCAGATTGTCTAAAAAAATAACCTTGTGCTTCCTTTCTGTGATATTTTACAATTTCCACAGAACGCAAAATTTGAATATTTGCATTGAAACTTCTACAGCAAGATCCTGCTCAATCTTTTGTATTTGTTTCACGTGAAACTGAGAAACTGTGACTAAAAAAGTTGTGAAAGTACTGGTAAGAAAAATGTAATGTGAACACAAGACAAAACTGTAATGTATTAGCTAATAAATACATCCAGTTTGAACACATTAAAATGCTGTATATTCTCACAGACACATAAAAATACAGTGATAGTACAAAATAATTCATGGGAATGATAATGATTCAGGCTGGAGGTTACCTCTGGGGAGAGGGAAGGTATCAGGAAGGAGGACACAGGGGCATCAATTGACTCTATGACATTTTACTTACTAAAAAAAAGGAGGGGGGGGCAAATTGTTAGTGTCGGAAAGGGGGTGGTGATTCCGTGGGGTTTCATTATTGCCATGCTGTGTGGTTTTCTTTCTTTCTTTCTTTCTTTCTTTCTTTCTTTCTTTCTTTCTTTCTTTCAGATTTTACTTATTCATGAGAAACGCAGAGACAGGCTGAGACACAGGCAGAGGGAGAAGCAGGCTCCCTCTGGGGAGCCCCATGCGGCACCCATCCCAGGACCCCAGGATCATGACCTGAGCCGAAGGCAGACGCTCAACCGCTGAGCCCCCCAGGGTCCCTGTTACTTGGTTTTCTACTTAAGAATTTCAGTTTGCTCCTCCCTCTGCCTATGTCTCTGCCTCTCTGTGTGTTTCTCATGGATAAATAAGTAAAATCTTAAAAAAAAAAAAAAAAAAAAAAAGAAAGAAAAAGAAAGAAAGAAAGAAAGAAAGAAAGAAAAGAGAAAAAGAAAGAAAGAAAGAAAGAAGAAAGAAAGAAAGAAAGAAAGAAGAAAGAAAAAGAAAGACGAAAGAAAGAAAGAAAGAAAGAAAGAAAGAAAGAAAGAAAGAAAGAAAGAAAAGAAAGAAAGAAAATTTCAACTTGGGGCATCTGCCTTGGACTCGGGTCCTGATCCTACAGTCCCCGGGAGGAGCCTGGAGCCCGCGTAGGGCTCCCTGTTCAGCAGGGAGTCTGCTTCTCCCTTTCCCTCTGCCCCTCCCCACACTTGTGGTTTCTCTCTAGCAAATAAATAAATCTTTTTAAAAAAAGAATGTCGGGACGCCTGGGTCAGCGGTTGAGCGTCTGCCTTCGGCTCAAGGTGTGATCCTGGGTCTGGGGATCCAGTCCCTCATGCGGTTCCTTGGGAGGAGCCTGCTTCTCCCTCTACCTATGCCTCTGCTTCTCTCTTTGTCTCTCATGAATAAATAAGTAAAATCTTTAAAAATAAATAAATAAACATAAAAAATTTTAAAAGAATGTCATCTTAAAAAATAATAATATAAACACCTTATTAACAATCGCTGATCATCCCTGTGGGCCAGACACCCAGAGCCCACCATGAGTCCTGCGCCACCCCTGAGCCTCTCACTCTGACTGATAGGGTGAGCAGTCATCCTTGCCTCTGGACCTTTCCCGTTGCCGTCGCGGTTGCGGAGAGTGGAGAGGCTGGTGTCCTCTGTGAATTGCATGCACACCCGCATGCACAGTCCCGGCAAGCTGGTCCCCGCAAGCTGGTCCCCGCAGCACCTTCCTGGTCCTGGTCAGCTTGATGGGCTGCAACAGCTTGTGTCCACAGTGGCAGCACCGTGGTGGTCAGATGGAGAGCTCCTTATTTTGAAAAAGAAAGAAAGGGGGAAAACATCATTTTAGGCTTTAAAAAATGTGAAGGCCTGGATGTGAGAGAACATCGTCCATTTTTGAGGAATTTAAAACAGCTTTGTAGCTGGATTTGCCCAGGAGAAGTCTGGCCACGTGGACATGGGCAGCGCACTGAACCATTTAAGCCATGATGACAGAAATACACATGTAAGGCTGCCTTCTTTTTTCAAAGACTTTATTTTTAAGTAATTTCTATACGCAGCATGGGGTTTGAACTCATAACTCCAAGATCAGGAGTCACCTGCTCCACTAACTGAGCCAGCCAGGCACCCCTGTAAAAGGCCTCCTTTATAAAGAAAATATAATGGGCACCTGGTGGTAGAGTCAGCACTGCATGATGTTGGGTTGTGAGTTCAAGCCAAAGGTTGGATGTAGAGATTACTTAAAAATAAACTCTTAAAAAAAGAAAAGAAAATATAAGATCAGATATAAATTTTTCCTTGAAGGATGGAAACCTGTTTTTATTTATTTTATTTTTTAAAAGATTTTATTTATTTATTCATGAGAGACAGAGACAGAGAGAGAGCCAGAGGGAGAAGCAGGATCCATGCAGGGAGCCGGACGTGGGACTCGACCCCAGGTCTCCAGAATCAGGCCCTGGGCTGAAGGCAGCGCTAAACCACTGAGCCACCTGGGCTGCCCAGGAAATCTGTTTTTAATTAGCAAAGGGCTCACTAACTGGACTTGGAAAACTTCAAAAAGCTAAATACAAATCTCAAAGTGAATCCATTTTTGCATTGCACTTACTGCTCTCAAGACTCTGGCATCCAAAAGGAAGAGAATGCATATGATTGTACATACTGTGCTGAGGATGTCACATCCATGATCTCTTGTTTTTGTCATTGCCTCTCTATCTGCTCATCTATCTGTACTCCTCACTGGGTGAGAACTTCCAAAAAGGCAGGGACGAGTCTGTCCTATCTCTGCCGTGAGCCCAGCATCCAGCACAGTATGACACATGCACATAGCCCCTGACTCCGTGCTACAACTGACCTGGCTTCTTGTGCTTGTTTTAATTGCTGAGTCAACAGCTTTCTTCTTGGTCACTTGTTTTATACTTATTAGATAAACCAAAAGAACTGTTGAGTTGGTTTTACAAACATGTGTAGAGGCATATATGGCTGAAATTAATCACCTAACAATAGAACATGTCTATGTTCAGAGTCCATCAATGGTTGGGGATTTTGAGGTATTTTCAAGTATGGAAAACTGACTGACTTAGCATCTTCATCTCCAGCACATGCACATTGTCTCTTGTGATAATTAAGGAGTGTGACGGTCCTCTCAAATCCATAGTACATGTTTGCTGCAAGAGTTAACTGCAATTTTCTGGTTTTTATCTCCAACCCTGGCTAAGCCAACACAGTGTCTCCTTGTTGAGTATCAATTCTCCAGAAGTTGCTGTGCTGCTTGGATTTCATTCATATACCAAGAAGGTTCATAGGTCTTCCTTCTTTTGATGAGATTTTCCAGTGACTGCTCCTTTACTTCGATGTCTAGTAAGGAGAGAGTATGTGTGCTGTTCAGTCTATTCTTCCTCACTTTGTCAAAGAAGCTTTCTGGTCTCCAAGTGTCTGTCCAAAAAACAATATAAATTGTCTCTCCACATTTATACAACTGTAAACCACAGCAGCCTACAGCATTTATTATGGAAGCATTTTGAATAACTCGATAAGAGATTCCCAGTTTTGTTCCTCCCAGAATAAGATCACTGTGTATTGTATCCCCAAGTGGATTATCAACCATGAGGAAAGCAACATCATTGATATCAACATCCTTCAAAATATTATCTGCTTCTTGTTCCACTTCTTCTCTATCAGCAAGAACCAATTTTCTTCCATGCTCTTCCAGGGTTTTCTTCCCTACTGTCAAGACTAAGGTATAGGCTTCCAGATACACTTGAGTGCAGCATTTTACAGCTTCCAGGCCCTTGAATGTTGATGTTCTTGGCATCACCCAGGCCCAAGCTAACCAGGTAACGCATTTCAAAGTCCAGGGGGACAGAGACCACCAACTGCTCCCTTTCTGAAGAAGCAGTTAAGGATTGGAGTGCTTCTTACACTGAATTTGCATCCTGCATAAACATGAAGCAAGACAGGGGCACCTGGGAGACTAATTCGGAGTCTGCCTTCATCTCAGGTCATGATCTCGGGGTCCTGGGACTGAGCCCCACATCAGGCTCCCTGCTCAGTGGGGAATCTGCCTGTTACTCTCTTTCTGCCCCTTGTCCCCCTCCCTGCTCATGCTCTCTCTTTCCCTCTCTCTCTCAATTAATAAAATCTTTAAAAATATGGAGCAAGACATTTTTAAGTGTAGTAACACTTTTTCTTCTTTTATGACTAATTTTTTCTGAGGAGCACTGATCAAAGAAAGGAAAATGGCTCCTTAGACCTACTTTGAAAGGTGTATACACCCTTCAAAGTATCTTCCCTGAATCTTTGACACTGCTTTGCAGAGCGATAGTGGACCTCACTCCAGGAAGTGTCTGTCTCCTGTGAAGCCTTATATGTGAGGAGAGAGGGTGTGGTGGTGTTTAGTGATGCCTCCTTGGCAATTGGAGACTGAAGAGGGAGGTCTGCTCTACAGGCCGGGATCGTGAGCATTCACCCCCTTTTTATTTAACACCTTGCATTTCTCATCAAAGAAATGACAGTAAAATATAGAAAGCCCCATTTCTTTCTTCTAACCCAACCTCTACCCTACTTATGTGACCAAATATTTCCAAGTCTGGATATGAAATCTTCCATTATGAGAAACTCTCTAGGATGTCTATTCAATATGGTTTGTAGTTGTGGAATTTTGTGATCCGGACATATGGTAGAAAAGAGCATTCTTGTAGCAATTTGAATTGGAATCTAGATGGTGCCTGGCCTCTGAAAGTGCCCTCCAGCCCAGTGTCATATGAGAATTCATCCCCCATCCCGCTGCCCCTCCAATTCCACATCTGTGCTGTTAGCTGAGTTTGGATAGCCCGTGAGAACAGGGGGAAGAATGAGATGGCAAAAGAGAATCCACCGTCTGTTTGTAGTTAATGCTGGGTGCTCTCTTATCACTCTGAGAACTGGAAAGTTATTGGGGGAATAATTACCACATGGACTAAAAATCTCTATTGGTCTTTGGGTAGAAAAATGCAAACAGGAGTTTTGCAATGTTCCCCGTCCAATCTTTCTGTCCTCAAAAACATCTCAATGGATATCATGGAGGGGAGGGGGCAGGGATTTAATCCTCCATCCGGGAAAACTTGTTTTTTTTTTTAAGATTTAATTATTTATTTGACAGAGAGAGAGCACAAACAGGGGGAGCAGCAGGCAGAGGGGGAGGGAGAAATAGGCTTCCCACTGTTGGTCCTTCCAACAGGGACCTCAGATGCTTGGATGCAGGACTCCATCTCAGGACCACGGGATCATGACCTGAGCAGAAGGCAGATGGACTGAACCACCCAGGCGCCCATCAGGGAAACCTTTTTAAAATAACTTTTCATACCTAGGTATCATAACCATGTTACATGACATTTGAAAACATAGTGAAAAGTTTTGCATTTTTATTATTTTTCCCTACTCTTTTTCTTAGGCATGCTCTTTTTCTTAAACACAATTTTGGGGATCCCTGGGTGGCACAGCAGTTTAGCTCCTGCCTTTGGCCCAGGGCATGATCCTGGAGACCCGGGATCGAATCCCATGTCGGGCTCCCGGTGCATGGAGCCTGCTTCTCCCTCTCCCTGTGTCTCTGCCTCTCTCTCTGTGTGACTATCATAAATAAATAAAAATTAAGAAAAATCTTAAAAAAAAAAAAGAAATACAGACACTCTAACCTCAACCCAGACATAATGAATCAGACTCTGGGCTTGCAGCTGTAATCTGTGTTTAAAAAAAAAAAAAAAGGGATCCCTGGGTGGCGCAGCGGTTTGGCGCCTGCCTTTGGCCCAGGGCGCGATCCTGGAGACTCGGGATCGAATCCCACATCGGGTTCCTGGTGCATGGAGCCTGCTTCTCCCTCTGCCTGTGTCTCTGCCTCTCTCTCTCTCTCTGTGACTATAATACATAAATAATAAATAAAAATTAAAAAAAAATTTAAAAAAAAACACAATTTTGAATGTAGTGTATATGCAAGGGGGTGAACTTCTTCATTTACCTAACACCCTAAATGCTTTCCTTTGTGGAGAATCCAGATGCAGTGATGTGTTTTTGAAAGCAAATATGCTATACTTTTTTTTTTTTACTTGAATAACTCACAAGGAAGGAAGCTAGATTTAGAATCTAACTTGGCAAGATAATATGTAGATATGGTTAATTATAACAAAATCAGCAAGGTCTCAAACTTGGTGTTATCAATATAAGGTCAATGGGCAAATGTAACTTCATATAACAAATATAGTTTTAACTTGAAGTGAACACACATACTTCACTATGACAAATTCAATTTTCTACAATAAAAGAAAACAAAACCTTAAATTTTAGGTTATAATTTCTGGAGTTAGAAGTACCCTATCAGAGAGGCTACCTGATTTTATCCCCCTTTTATTTATTTATTATTTTTTAAAATTTTACTTTATTTAAATTCAATTTCTTAACATATAGTGTATCATTAGTTTCAGAAATAGTGTTCAGGGCAGCCGGAGACCAGGGGTTTAGCGCCGCCTTCTGCCCGGGGTGTGATCCTGGAGCCCCGGGATCGAGTCCCACGTTGTGTTCTCTGCACGGAGCCTGCTTTTCCCTCTGCCTGTGCCTCTGCCTTTCTCTCAGTGTCTGCCATAAATAAATAAATAAAAAGAAATAGTGTTCAGTGATTCATCAGTTGCATTTAACACCCAGTGCTCATTACCTCACATAGCCTCCTTAACGACCATCACCCATTACCCCATCCCCCACCCATTTCCCTTACAGCAACCTCCTCTTTGTTTCTTATAGTTAAGAGTCTCTTACAGTTTGCCTCCCTCTCTGATTTCATCTTATTTTATTTTTCCCTCCTTTTCCCAATGATCCTGTTTTGTTTCTTAAATTCCACATTTTCCCACTTTTTAAAATGAAATGAAAAAAAAAAAAACAAATAAAAAATAAAATGAAATGGTAGCTTTGGGCATGCAGACAGAGCATGCCCAAAACTAATTTTGTAAAACCTTCTTCCCTTGGCCAGATGTTGGTCCATTGCAACCTGGAGTCTAGCTTGATATTTATTGTCTATAGCTATAGCTCTACCTGTATGTGCCTGTACCTAAGCCGCACTGAAAGACCTCATGTCAACAAAGTTCTTTTCTTGCAACACTTCCCATTAGACATCACTCTCATTTGTAACTGATTTGAACCAAGGTTGAATTACAATCTTTTAAAATTTATAATTTATTTCTATGCCACACCTGCTACTGTGGAGTGTTTAAACGGAATGGCATTTAAGGTCTGTTTCTCCAATTGACTCTAAGTTCCCTGAGGGCGGGGCTGTGTCAGTTTGGGTTCAGGGTTGAATCACAGGCAATAGCACACGTAGAAGATGCACGGCCCCAATACGTGTACTATCTGAGGTATACGTCCTGTTAGAAATATATGCAAATTAAATTTACATCACATAATATAGTTTTGTCATCTTCTATTTAATAACTATCCACTGGTGGAGGGGTACCTGGCTGGCTCAGTCTATGGAGCATGCAACTCTTGATCTCAGGGTTGTGAGTTCAAGCCCTATGTTGGGTATAGAGCCTAGTTAAATTTTTTTTTTTAATTTTTATTTATTTGAAAGAGCTTCTCTGCACTCTTTCCCCTAGAGCCTGTAGACAAGGACCCAGGAGTCACCTCAGTGCTGTAATACTCTAGGAAAAACTGGACGCCTTCCTTTCCAGAATAAACCATAAGACCTACTCCTCTCCTGACTTCCTGTGGAAATGAGTGGGTCTTCTCCTCACAGGACCAGTAACTATATGCCTTGGTTGTGTTACCAAATAACATCCTGGGATAAAGGGAGAAACTTTGGGGGAAATCAATCACCTCTGGCTGGGTCCTCTCAGACCCACAGAAGTAGATCCATCCTTTGGAACCTCAGCTTCTGGCCTGTAACCACATCTCTACTCCTGCCAAGATGGAAGCTGCTTTTTCTGAATGCTTACTTATCTCATCACTCACAGCTGAGATGAGAGCTTCCTCTGGAAATCTTTCTTCAGCTCCTCACTTCTGAGAAAGGTGATCTAATAGCACTTGTGTTCCTTTCACCATACGGTATTGTTTTTTTTTTTTTTTTTTGCAAAACTCCACATCACTTTATTTAAACCTTTATCCAAAAATGTAAAAAGTATTAAAAATGTGTAGTCCTGAGCTTCAAATGCTGATACCCAATCTCATAGGCAAGTGGGGAGAGAGGGTGAGGATAGAAGTTCAGAGTTTCTCCCATTCATGGAGAAAAGGGAAGCCCCAGGTATGGCATAAGATTAGAAAAACACCAGGGTCCTGTGAAGGATAGGACCAGACTATCCTTGTGGTATTACTGTCTGCCCCTCACTCCAAAACTGGAAGCTCTGAGAGGAAAGAGATTATGTTTGCCTTCTTCATCAAAGCCTAGCACAGTGCATGGCATAAGTGGGCACTTCAGAAATGTTGAATGAATTGTACTTGAAAACTGAATGACCTATTAACATTTTTCATAATAGTTTTATTTTTTTCATAATAGTTTTAGAAATAAAATTCATCCTTTAAAGTGTACAAATCAGTGGATTTTAGCATAGTCACAGAATTGTTCAATCATCACCCTAGTCTTTTCTTTTTTAAAGATTTTATTTATTTATTCATGAAACACACACACACACAGAGGCAGAGACACAGGCAGAGGGAGAAGCAGGCTCCATGCAGGGAGCCCAAAGTGGGACTCAATCCTGGGACCCCAGGATCACACCCTGGGCTGAAGGTGACGCTAAACCGCTGAGCCACTGAGGCTGCCCCATCACCCCACTCTTAAGACCAAGGGGTCTGAGGATCAAGGCAATGACAACCGATTTTGTGGGAGAAGGTAACAGAGGCCAAATACCTGTAAGGGTCAGGGCCTAAGTAACACACTTTCCAGGAGAGTGAACACAAGAATTTGCTGGGGTAGGGTGGGGGGATGGAGGGTGACATCTTTCAGACAATCAAGGTAATTTTACTGCACACCTTGCCATCTGTGGAGAGGTCTACAAAGGGCTGGGGAAGAGAAAAGGAAACTGCCAGATAAGCCAGAAAGAGAAGCAGAGGAGGAAAAGATGAAGGTTTCAGGAATGTGATTTCCAAGGTAAGAAATCCTCCCCAGTTTGCAGGAGGAAATCTCTGGGGAAGAGTCAAGGACCACCAAGGGTGATCCCACTCAGCCTGCTCCTGAGATGAGCAGATGGGTGAGACTCTACTAAGACTAGGCTTGGAGAACTCTTATTATCCCCCGTGGCTCAATACTAAGGTCGTGGGGAGAAGTGAAATCTTTACAATATTAAGTCTTTCTCTGCAAGCACACAGTTTATCTTTCCATTAATTTAGATTTTCTTTAATATCTTTCAGTAAAACTTTATCATTTTATCCACAAAGGCCGGCATTCCTGTTCAATTTATTAAGTACTTTATATCTTTGTTGCTATTGCAAATGGTATATTATTTTTTTTTAAATTTTTATTTATTTATGATAGAGAGAGAGAGAGAGAGAGAGGCAGAGACATAGGCAGAGGGAGAAGCAGGCTCCATGCACTGGGAGCCGGACATGGGACTCGATCCCGGGTCTCCAGGATCGCGCCCTGAGCCAAAGGCAGGTGCCAAACTGCTGCACCACCCAGGGATCCCGCAAATGGTATATTATTAAAATGTTTGTGCACATTTAACAAAGTGCACAAATCAAGTATATACCTTGGCTTTATATATGTATATGTTCATGTAACCAAATGGGAAATATTTTTAAAAATGTATTTGAGAGAGAGAAGGTGTGGACCTGGGGAAGGCAGGGGTGGTTGGTGCAAAGGGAGAGGGAGAGAGAGAGAGAGAATCTTGAGCAGACTCCCCGCTGGGCACAGAGCTCAATGCAGGGCTCAACCTCACCACCCTGAGATGATGACCTGAGCTGAAATCAAGAGTTGGACACAACTGACTGAGTCATCCAGGCACCCCTTAAGTGGGAAATATTATTAAAAGTTATACCTTCTGATGGTTGCTGCTGCTAGAATTGCAATAGATATTGTATATTGATTTTTGCTATATTGTTTTATATCCAGCAACCTTGCTAAACTTACCAATTCTATCTTAATTTTCTTTTGGGGTTGCTACACACACAGTAATTTCATCCATGAATACTGACGTTCTTTAGTTTTTTTCCTCAATCCTTATATATTTGTTGCTGTTGTTTATTGGACTGGCTAACCTTCCACTATTGTATTGACTCGGGTTATTAAGAGCAAGCATCCTTGGCTTGTTTCTCAACTTTTTTTTTTTTTTTTAAGACTTTATTTATTTATTCGAGAGAGAGAGGGAGGGAGAGAGAGAGAGAGAAGCAGGCTCCATGCAGGGAGCCCCACGCGGGACTCGATCCTGAGTCTCCAGGATCGGGCCCTGCGCTGAAGGCGGCGCTAAACAGCTGAGCCACGCGGGCTGCCCCTTGTTTCTCATCTTAAGAGAAATGCTTACTATTGTGACGTGTGCTGCAGGATTTTTGAGGATGTCCTTTATCAGGTTATGGCGCATTCTTTAACAGCAACAGATGTTAAATATTTTGAGTTTTTACATGCCAATTGACATGGATAAACTGTTGCCCCTTTAATGGGTCCATACTTCTAGTCTAACGTTTGTTTTTAACTTTGAGTAAAGTCTTTCGCCGTATGTTTCTTCTCTGTTCTCCCTCTTTTTTTTTTTTTAAGATTTATTTATTTATTTATTTATTTATTTATTTATTTATTTATTTATTTATTTATTTATTTATGATAGACACACACACAGAGAGAGAGAGAGAGAGAGAGAGGCAGAGACACAGGAGGAGGGAGAAGCAGGCTCCATGCCAGGAGCCGGAATCGGGACTCGATCCTGGGACTCCAGGATCATGCCCAGGCCAAAGGCTGGCGCTAACCCGCTGAGCCACCCAGGGATTCCCTCAGTTCTCCCTCTTTACCCATCCATTAAGTGTTGGTCTTATCACCATCCCCCCCCCCCCCCCCACACACACACTCCTCTCTCTTCTTTTCAAGCTCCTGCTTTTTGTAGGTTTCCTAGGCTATCAACCGTTGGGGGATGACCACCCAGTTTTCAGACACTCTGTCTCCCCAGTCTGCTCCCTCCACAAGCAGGTTTGAATTTAAGTCAAAGCACTGGAATAAGGACGCCTGGCTGCGGTTGAGCATCTGCCTTCAGCTCAGGGCGTGATCCCAGGGACCCTGGATAGATGGAGTCCCACACAGAGCTCCCTGCATGGAGCCTGCTTCTTCTGCCTATGTCTCTGCCTCTGTCTCTCATGAATAAATTAAATCTTAAAACGTAATAATAAAAAACTTCCCACTGGAATAGAAGATGGGTGCCTTGATTCCAGTTCTGTCAATCTCCAAAAATGCACCAAGACAGAACTCCCCTTCTTTTCAGTCTCATCAATAAAATCCCTGTCCCACCTCCAGGTTGGTTGGAAACTCCGACGAATAAATGCAGTACAATCACTCTGCAAATTCCTCGCAGGTGAAGGGTTTGATGTCTTTGACACTAAGATTGTTAGAGGTTGTGTGGGGTAACATAATAGCTTGGATTTTGAAGCTGCTGGAATCTAGATCCACTCCTGAACATGAGTGTGACCTTGGCTTGGATACCTAACCTTTCTAAGCCTACCTTTGTCCAGCTTGCAGAGAAGAGATGCAAAACACTCGACCGTAGTAAGAGCTCAATGAATTTAGCGATTATTAAGAGATAATGCACGTGCAGACAGCCTGAGAAGCATAAAAACTTCCTAAATGTAAGCAGTCTGCCGTCCGTGGGATGGAGGCTCCGGAGCCCTAAGGCAGCTCCCCAGCACCAGTACCGGCGCCCAGGTACCGAGACACGCCACCGGCGGGCTCCTGCTCCCACTTCCGGGAGCTTTAGGGACCTCGCCTCCGCGGCGAGGCGCCGAGTCACGAACCCTAATCGCACGGACCCAGCCGGGGGTAACAAGCGCGCTCCCCGCCGCACTCGCTGCGGGCGGAGGGCTGCCCCGTCGCGCCCCTCCCCCTAAGCGAGTCCCGTGTGCTCTCGCGTGATTCCTTTCTCCCAGCGTTCCCGCCCCCACCCCAGAAGAGTTCGCGCGGCGCTGTCCGGGAATGCTCTGACGTAACGCGCTGCAGCCGGGAGCCGAGCGGAAGTGCAGCCCGACTCCGGCCAGGGGCGGGGCGGGCGGGAGCGGAGGAAGGGCAGCCGGAAGTGTGACTATCCGCCTGCCTCCCGGGCGCCGGCGAAGCAGGAAGGGACGGTGCCGGCCTGGCGGGGTGTGGCCTCGAGAGGCAGGGGCCGCTGCGATTGGTCTCGGCCGTGGCGACGGCGACGATTGGCCCTTGCGTGCGGAGGGAGGTGAGAAGGTGGCGACGGTTGGAATTCAAAAGTGGCGGGTGTGGCGTCGGGTCGGTAGCCCCGGAGCCCCGCACGCGCGTGGCTTGTGTCGCAAGCCGGCGAGAGAACGCGCGCGGGTCCCGGAAGCCCCGGCGCCCTGTCCTCTTCCAGGGGCGCCCCTGGCGCGTGTGGCCCGGTGCTGGCCATGGAGCCGCAGGTGAGTAGGGGCCGCGAGGGGTCTCCTGCCCGCGACGCTGGCGAGCCCCCGGCTCCCGGCCGGCCTCAGTCCTGCCTGCGTGGAGAGCAGAGGCCCGTGCGTCCTCGCGCAGGGGACAGGCGGGAGGGAGAGGGCTGGGAGCAGCCCCGGGGCGTCGGGGTGCACGTCTGCCAGCCCTCCCCGCTCTGATTGATGTCTCCAGGATTTTTCGATTTCGAATTCTCGGGCTTATCTGACTCTGTACCCACCTCTCCATTCCTGCCCAGCGATTGCAGTGTGTGATTGAGAAGAGTTCTGAGATTCCGCCTCCCTCGGGGAAGTGGTGCCTGAGGCCAAATCCCCGCTGATGATCTTTCCTGTTCTCTCCGGTTGCTGTCGCTTTGGAGGGCAGGAAGGGGATAGAGGGAATGCGGTAATCTGAACTGAAGGATTCCTCATTCTCTCTCCTTCGTCAGGTTTTACAGAGATCTCTGCCCCTGGGACTTAGTTTCTTCTCTTATCGGTGGCCCTACTGCACTTCACAACCATCAGCAGCCTCCCCTCTCCAGTCGAGAGAGATGTGTGACAGCCAGAGTGTATTGACTTTTGGTGCCAGAGAAATGCTCCTGCCTGGATCCTCTGTTTGCTAGTATTTCACATTCAGATTTACCCAAAGCAGGTTTCAGCCTGAAGAGATATTGTTTGTATCCCGACAGCTAAAGAGCAGATGAGTATGATGTGACCGTGAAAAACAGTAGAAGCCTTCTCATATTTACTGAGCACCTACTGTGTACCAAGCACAGTGGTAGATACTTGGGATGCAGCAACAAACAAGACAAATCCCTGTCATCCCTACAGATGCCACTCTATGAGAAGCTGCCATTCTGTGGGGAGCCAGGAAATATAAGTTACATAACTCTATTTCAAAGTGATGAATGCTATGAACAGAAGGAAAAACTTGAGCAGATTAAGGAAGACGAGGGGAGGCCAACTTGCAGGATACAGTATTAAATACGGTGGTCTTAGTAAGCTCCATTATGAAGATGAAAGTTGAATAAGTACTTTGAACAAGATGATGGACAAAGGCTAGTGGCTACTGAGGGAAGAGCGTTCCAGGCAGAGGGAATCTGCTAGAGCAAAGTCCTTCAAGAATTGTGTAGCAAAAGCTAAAATGGAGTGAGCAAGGGGGCAAATTGTGGGAGGGGAAGTCAGAGCATGGAGAGTGGGATTGTCGACCCCATTGCTTCTTGTTGGGGCTTTGTTGTGAGGCCCTTGACTTTTGGGTGGTTTTAAGCAGGTAAGATCTGTCTTACATTTTAAGAGGATCACTCTAGCTGCCACACTGAGAGTAAACATCAAGGGTAAGGAAAGAAACAAGGAGGACTGCTAGGAATACAGCAGTTTTTCTCAACTTCCATACTATTGACATTTTTACTGTAGGGGCTGTCCTGTACATGGTCTGATGGTAGCAGCATTCCTGGCCTCTGCCCACTAGATGTCAGTAGCAACTCCCACCTAATCAATGACAAACTGTCGCCAGATGCCCCCTAGGGAGTCAAATCACCCCCAGTTGATAACCAGTGGAGAATGATAACCTGAGAGGTGATGCTGACATGGATCAGGGTTGTAGCAGTGGAAGTAGTAACATGTGGTCAGTTCTGTCATCCTTTGCTGACATTAGATGTGGTATGTAAGAGAATGAGAAGACTTGGGATTTTTTGGCTTGAACAACTGAAAGATATATCAACTGGGATGGAGAAAGCTGTATGAGGACCAAGTTCGAAAGGGATTTGGACATTAGAAAGTCCGTTTGGATGTAGGTTTGACATGTTTATTGGACTTCCAAGTGGAGACATTGAGAAGGTACTTGCACAGAAGTTCAGGAACAAGGTCTGGGCTAGAGGTATACATCTTGGAGTTGTCAGCGTATGGATGAGAGTGCAGTGGAATGTGGATAGAGAATAGAAAGACCATCATTAAAGTTTGGAAAGATGAGGAGGACCTGCCGTGAGAGATGGGGAAACCAAGAGAGGATGGTCTCCTGGAAGCTCAATGAAGAAAGTGTATTAAGGAAGTGGGAGTGAGCAGCTCTATCAAATGCTGTGATAGGTCAAGAAGCAGGAAGATGCAGAGTTGACATAGCAACACACAATGTACTTGTGACCTTAGGAGAGTAGTTTTGGTGACACAGTGAGAGTGAAGGCCTGATTGGGATGAGTTTAGGAGAGAATCTGGACATGGTGAATATTCTAGCGAACACTTAAGGGTTTTGCTGCAGAGAGTAACAAAAAGCTGACAGGGAAAGCAGAGTCAAGAAACTCTTTTCAGGTTGGAAGAAATAATAGCATGTGTTAAAATACAGATAGGAATGATCCAGTAGAGTGAAAAGTTGATGGTGTAGAGGAGAAATGGAAGGATTGGTAGGATTCTTTCCCAATAGATAGATGAAGGACTGGAGTCTGATGTACACATGGAAGGGAAGCATTTCTCTTATGCTTTTCATTGTGGATAGTTGGGAGTCATTGTGTCTGGCTCTATATCACAGATGGGAAGAGAATTAATACTGCACTCTTTGGAGTTGTCCTTAATAAACAAACCTTTGAGGGGCACATGGGTGGCTCAGTGGTTGAGCATCTGCCTTCAGCTCGGGGATCAAGTCCCACATCAGGCTCCCTACAGGGAGCCTGTCTAGGAGGGCAGGGATTTTGTTCATTACACTCACCTCAGCTTCTAGAACAATGTCTGGTCCAGAGCAGTCTTGCAACAAATCTTAGTACAACAAATCCTTATTGGATGAAGGAAGAAAGGAATGATGCATTTTCTCTGCCTGTCATATCCCTCATCATCTACTTCTTCACATTGCTTCACACTGCTTTTTTGGTACAAATCTAGTCTTACTACTCTCCTAACTAAAAACCACCATCAGGGTCCCTCTTGCCTTCAGTAAATGCTAGACTCCTTATCATGGCATACTGCCTGCCATGCACACTCCATGTGTCAGCTGAACAGAACAACTTGGCATCCTTGCATGCACCCGTCCTTGCTTTTTGCCTGGGAGGCTCCTCCTTGGCCCAAGTCCCCTGGCTAAGTCTTTCTCATCATCCAGGTTTTGCCTAAAAAGACTTTTTAGAGGTGTTCTCTGACACTCTCTGCATGTGAACTACATGCTCATTCCCTCCTTGGGGTATACTTATTTTATGATACCATTCAGTAAAGTTTTAATAATCTCTTTAAAACTGCTTCTCTTCTCCATTTTCCCTGAGTATTTTGAGGGCAGGGATCACATCTATTATTCCCAAACCCAGATCATTTTCTGGCATAATGAGCACTAAGAGTATTGAGTGAATAAAGTGAGCCAAAGGGCAGAGAGACTAGCCTTGGAATTAAAAGTTAACTATAGTGAAGATTAAACGTTGATCTGTATACATATTACTCTCCTGATGGTCAGATAGGAGCAGGGTTTGCATAACAAGGACCTGGTTTTAGCATGGAAAAGTTCTCTGTCCTGAGAAACCCTTTAGTCCTGGGCAAACTAGAATAGTTGGTCACCCTAGTCGAGAGTAGCCATGGAGTGGACATAATCATAATCTCTAAGCACCAAATTGCAGTGCTTAGGAGAGGATCTCTCCCACTGCCCCCGCCCAATACCTGTACTTTGGTGGTACATGTGTCATGCTGCTTCTTAGTTCTCTTCTTGCAAGTCGGCCTACTTGTAACTCTTTTTTTTTTTTTTTTTAAGATTTTATTTATTTATTCATGAGAGACACAGAGAGAGAGAGGCAGAGGCAGAGACACAAGCAGAGGGAGAGACAGAGGAAGAAGCAGGCTCCATGCAGGGAGTCTGACGTGGGACTCAATCCCGGGTCTCCAGGATCACGCCCTGGGCCAAAGGCGGCGCTAAACTGCTGAGCCACCCAGGCTGACCTAACCCATTATTTTTTATAAGTAGGCTCTTTTGTATACTTTTCACATGCCTGACCAGAAACTATATCTGGTTCTCCACATAAATGAGGCTAAAGCCTAAACTCCTTTGCCTGGCATCAAAATCCTATGGGTCAATCTAATCTAGTGGTTAAAGACACGCACGGCCTCCAGAACCAGACTGTCTAGATTTTAACCGTGGATCTACCTTTTACTCACTGATAAACTTAGATAAGCCATTTTACCTCTAGATGCCTTCCTTCCTCATCTGCGAAATAAGGCTAATAATAGCACCTTCTCAGTGGGCTCCTGTAAGGATTAAGTTGATACAGATGAAGCATTTAAAACAATTTCTAAAATGTTACCCGCTTGAGGTGCCCGGGTGGCTCAGTTGAGCATCAGGCGCTTGGTTTCGGCTCAGGTCATGATTGATCTCAGGGTCATGAGATCGAGCCCCACATGGGGCTCTTGCTGGGTGTGGAGCCTCTCAAAATAAATAAATAAATAAAAATAAAAATAAAATGTTACCTGTTCCTCCCATCTAGTCTTCAGCCTTACCCATCTTCCAGTCTCTCCCTTAACTGTGATCCTCCATTCTAGCTGAAAGAGCCTGTTGATTTCCCAGCCATATATCATGTGCATGTTTGAAGTTTTGCCTTCTGAAAAGAGTGTCCATTTCTCTCTGCCTGTGTAGGTACTACCCTGAGAGTTAGCTGAGGTCCAGCGTCTGTCCAGCTCTTCCCGTAGAGATTTCTCCCTCTTTTGCATCATGTTGCACTTCTGTCTGTGCCTTTTGGCTGGTACATAATCCGTGGGCCCCCGTTTGTACACGAGAGGTACTCAGTCAGTGCTTGATGGTGGTTGATAATTAGGCTAGAAGAACAGGAAGGGGAGTTCTTAGGACTTTTGGGCTCCAAGGGTTGTCTGAAGGGTCTCTCTTTTCCCAGCAGAGGTCCCCCTTGTTGGAAGTGAGGGGGAACATAGAGCTGAAGAAACCCCTGATCAAGGCTCCTTCTCGGCTGCCTCTCCCTGGAACTAGGTTTAAGAGGGGGCCTGACCAGATGGAGGATGCCTTAGAGCCTGAGAAGGTAAGCTGGGTTTGGAAAGCTTTGCATGCACGTGTGTGTGTGTGTGTGTGTGTGTGTGTGTGTGAGAGAGAGAGAGAGAGAGAGAGAGTGTCTAAGCCAGTGAGGGAGACTAAATGGACTCATTCTTGTCTACCTCCAGAAAAGGACACGAGGACTGGATACAGTGACTAAAATTGCCACATCCCAATCCAGAGCACCAGCCATCACTGCAAGAACACAGACACAAAACCAGATCACAGGTGGGCTCTATGAATGGGCAGAAACCAAGGGCATGAAAGTCCAGCGCTCTTCAACTCACTTATTTCTTTTCCTTCAATTTTAGCTAATTTTGGATAAGTAATAGGTTTCACTTGTTTCAGAATTCCAAAGGCACAAGGGGCGTGCTGGGTGGCTCAGTGGGTTAAGCATCCGACTCTTGATTTTGCCTCAAGTCAAGTCTCCCATCTCATGAGATGGAACCCTGTGTCAGGCTACACACCCAGTGTGGCTTGGGGTTCTCTCTCCCCCTCTCCCTCTGCCCACCACCCCCAAATTCCAAAGGCACAAAATGCATTATATAGTAGAAAGTCTCCCTCCGACCCCTGTCTGCCAGCCGCCCAGTTCCCCTCCCCAGAGACAACTGCCTTGTCCCTTCCAGGGCCAATTTATGAATGTTCAAGCAAATATGGACATTTTCTCCAACATTTTATTATATAAGTGGTAGCATACTTAACCCAGTTCTGCTCCCTGCTCTTTTTACTTATCTTGGTCCAACTTACTCCTTGGTGTCTTGAGTAATTTCTGGTCATGGGAGGGATATCTTTAGAAGCTGGCCAGATTTCAGGGACGAGGGAAGTTATCTTATTTCTCACCCTCAGAAAAAGCAATCCCTCTGCCCCTGGCCCAGCCAGAGCTCATGCCATCCTGAGACTGATTGTTCTACTTTTTTCTGCTCCCATCTCCCAACAGCTCCAAAAGTTCCCAAGAAGACAGGACCCCGATGTTCCACAGCGATTGCCATGGGTAATAGTGCTTCAGAGTGGGGGCTGGGAAGAGATTCGGAGTATGTGGAAAGGGAGGGTGATGGAGGTAGAAGGATACCGGTGCTGTGATTCCTTATGTTCACTCTCCAATTCTCTAGTGCTGAAGAATCAGAAATCGGGCCCTGCTGTTCCTGCCCAGAAGCCTGGAGGTAGGTGACTGACATAACCATTGGGTGAGAGGCTAGGAGCGGGAAGAGAAGAGGTGGTGAGGACTCCCCGAAAAATCTGTTTGGTTCCCTCCCTGTCTGGAGGGGAAAGAGATGTAGCATCAGGTGTGGAGGTCTTAAAGGCTAGGAGGGGGGCAGAGAGGGAAAGCCACGACCTCCCTGACCTTTGCCCTTTCTATGTCCATCTCAGCAGCTGCCCCTCCGATGGTGGGAGGGAGGAAACCCACCAAGCGTCCGGCCTGGGACTTAAAGGGTCAGTTGTGTGACCTAAATGCAGAGCTGAAATGCTGCCGTGAGAGGACTCAGACACTGGCCCAGGAGAACCAACAGCTGCAGGACCAACTCAGGGAGGCCCAACAACAGGCCAAGGCCCGGGGGGCAGAGTGTAGGACACTGGAAGGGGAGTTGGCCAGGGTGCAGGCCCAAGCTGAGCAGGGCCAGCAGGAGTTGGGGAGCCTCAGGGCCCGTGTCCTGGAATTGGAAGAGCAGCAGTGCACACAGGAGGGCTTGTTGCGAGAGCTCCAGAAAGAACAGTTAGGATTGCAGGAGGAGCGGAGGGGACTGGCTGCCCGGCTGGAGGAGCAGGAGGTAAGGGCCATCGTCTCAGCAAACGCCAACCCACCTTTCTGGGTTACCCTGAAGTCTCTGGGGGCTGGGAGTCCCTGACCACCTCTCCAGCAGTATTCCTCTGTCCTTCTCCACCCCTGCTCACTCCTGTATCTTGCTTTCTGCCCCACTTCTCCCTACTAGATGGAATTACTTGTCATTTATCAAATGATTTAATCATCTGTTTGGGGCAGTTTGCATATGCACTTCCCTCTTTGTGGAATGTTCCTTGTCTTTTTGTTGGCGTATTCCTATACTTTTGGGTGTCAGCTTAGATATCATTGTCCTTGTGCCCCTTTTGGCTCTTTCCATAGCACTCCCTAATCTGGGACCCTGGTTCTTATTTTCTTACCTCTTTCCCTGGCAGACTCAGTCCCTGGGGACAGGGACCACCCTACCCCCACCGCCCCACATCATCGTGACTTGTCCTTACTCCTCAGTGTTTCACTCTCTCTGTCCATTCTGTTCCGGACAGAGGCGGCTGCAGGCATCAGAAGCAGCTCTGTCAGGCAGCCAGGCAGAGGTGGCATCTCTGCGCCAGGAGGCCACAGGCCAGGCGGCCCTCCTGGTAGAGCAAGGAGAACGTCTCCATGGGCTAGAGATGGAGCGCCGGCGACTACACAACCAGCTACAGGAACTCAAAGGCAACATCCGCGTATTCTGCCGGGTCCGCCCTGTCCTTCCAGGGGAGCCCACCCCACCCCCTAGCTTCCTCCTGTTTCCCTCTGGCCCTGGCGGGCCCGCTGATCCGCCCACACGCCTCAGTGTTTCCCGGTGTGATGAGCGCCGTGGGACCCTGAGTGGGGCGCCAGCCCCCGCCACCCGCCATGACTTCTCTTTTGACCGGGTATTCCCCCCAGGGAGCAGGCAGGATGAAGTGTTTGAGGAGATTGCCATGCTTGTCCAGTCAGCCCTGGACGGCTACCCAGTATGCATCTTTGCCTATGGCCAGACAGGCAGTGGCAAGACCTTCACAATGGAGGGTGGGCCTGGGAGAGACCCCCAGGTGGAGGGCCTGATCCCTCGGGCCCTGCGGCACCTCTTCTCCGTGGCCCAGGAGCTGGGCGGCCAGGGCTGGACCTACAGCTTTGTGGCAAGCTACGTGGAGATCTATAATGAGACTGTCCGAGACCTGCTGGCCACTGGGCCCCGGAAGGGCCAGGGCGGGGAGTGTGAGATCCGCCGGGCAGGGCCTGGGAGTGAGGAGCTTACTGTCACCAATGCCCGATACGTTCCTGTCTCCTGTGAGAAGGAGGTAAGGACTAAGGGCCTCTGGGGCTGGAGAACGGGGAAGAGCGGATGGAGGGGGCACAAGGTGCAGGTGGATGGAAAAGGAACAGGAGAGAGTGGGAGGATGGAGGAAGGGCAGGTTGCATGGGTGGGTGGTCACATCAGTTTTGGCCTATGGGCCACAGGATAGATTTGTCTGCCTTTGGGAATGAGGGGGTAGAGTGGTGCATGTGGCCGAAGGCTTCCTGGCCCCCACCCACTGCATCTCAGGCCTCATTCCTACTACAGCTCTAGCCGCTCTGCTCGCTCCAGGCACTGAAGCTGTCCCTGGCCATCTTGTCTAAGATTGCAACCCTCACCCTACCTTCACACACTCGTTACTCTGCTTTATTCTCCTCCTTGGTACTCTCAGACACACCGTGCATTTTACTTAGTCATTTTGCCTCTTCACTGGCTAGAAAGAAAGCTTAGGGTGCTCTGGTTCCTTGCTACCGACATAGCTGTCTGCTGATTCCCAGCCTGCTTTTGCCCTTTGCTACCCCCACCCCAGGTGGAGGCCCTGCTCCATCTGGCCCACCAGAACCGGGCAGTGGCCCGCACGTCCCAGAATGAGCGATCATCACGTAGTCACAGCGTGTTCCAGCTGCAGATCTCTGGAGAGCACACTGGACGAGGCCTGCAGTGTGGGGCCTCCCTCAACCTTGTGGACCTGGCTGGTAGTGAGCGGCTAGACCCCAGCTTAGCCCTTGGCCCCGGGGAGCGGGATCGCCTTCGGGAAACACAAGCCATTAACAGCAGCTTGTCCACCCTGGGGCTGGTCATCATGGCCTTGAGCAACAAGGTAGGAATGGGGATGAGGGCCGGTGGGACCTGGGGTAGGTTGGGGTGCTCCTATCCTAATCACCTATCTCCTTCAACCCTCTAGGAGTCCCATATTCCTTACCGGAACAGCAAACTCACCTACCTGCTGCAGAACTCTCTGGGTGGCAGCGCTAAGATGTGAGTGAAAGGGACAGACAGAAGGGGTTGGCTGGAGACTGTGAGGCTGGAATCAGGGGTGGGAAAGGGGAAATAGTGGGAACCTGGTGCAGGCTCCACCCAGCCACTGATGCTGGGGTTTGGCTCCCACTTCTCTCTCCACAGGCTCATGTTCGTGAACATTTCTCCCCTAGAAGAGAACGTCTCTGAGTCCCTCAACTCCCTACGCTTTGCCTCCAAGGTGCAGTTACCACCAGGCCCAGGCCCTGTCAGGACTCCTGGATGCTTGTAGGCTTCTCCATTCTGACCCTTTAGGGATCCATTCAGTCCTTTAGGCCAAGGGCACATTCATCTGGAAAGGATTCACATTTGTCGGGCATCTGGGACACTACCTCTCTGAATCCATTTTTAGCTATTGGCTTTTGGGGTTTTTATTTTTTAAAAATAGGTAGTTAAGAGGTCAAAACTGTATAAAAGCTATGCACAACATGGAAGTTTTACCACCTCCCGTGTGTACCCCATTCTCCCTACCTGTCCTGGTAGAGGCAGTCATTTTTGTCATTTATCATTTTACTTATCCTTTCAGTGTTTCTTCTTGCAAATAGAAGCAACATGCATCTTATTCCCTTCCCTCTTATATAGAAGACATCTCTTTTTTCAAATATATATGTTGTTCTGTACTTTGTTTTGCTAAACAGACATTCCTGGGATTACTCTCCCACCAGCACACAGAGATTACCCCATTATTTTGATGTCTGCCTAGGACTCTGCTGTGTGGCTGCACCAAAGTTTATCCACCAGTTCCCTCTACTGGACACTTGGGTTGTTTCCACTCTTTTCTCTATTACAAACAAGGCCACGTTGACTAACCTTATACATAGATGTCATTTTGTATTTGTTCAGTTATAGCTATCTAGGGAGATTCCTGGAAACGGGATTGCTGGATCATAAGAGACTTGGATACGGGCACCTGGGTGGCTCAGTTGGTTAAGCGCCCGACTCTTGATTATGGTTCAGGTCATGATCTTGGGGTCATGAGGTCAAGCCCCATGTCGCATGGAGCCCGCTTAAGATTCTCTCTCTTCCTCCCCTTCTACCCTCTGCCCCTCATGTGCACACATTCTCTCTCAAAAAAAAGTTTTTCAGACCATTCCAAGTAGAGTGAATCCAGATTCCAAGACCCCCTTAAACATTAAATAGAAGGCCATGCCATGAATTCTCTAGGAGACTTATGCTCCTTTCAGTAAAGTTTCTTTACTGTCTGTCTCTGGAGGGTGATTTTTTTCTCTGGCTGCTCCTTTCCAAGGGGATAGATGGGTTCTGGCTTTATTTAGGATCTCTGGGCAGGTGTGCCCTTCTGCTGTATTCAGGTCTTCTCCCCAATGAGCATTGGTTGCTGCCATAGAAGTGGTCCATTCCCTAGGTACCCTGCCCTGATTTTCTGCTTTGATCAGGATTTCCCTTGCTATCTTGCAAGTTTAATTAAAGTTATAGCAACGTCATTAACAGCCAACACCATAAACTCTTTAGTATCCTTAAATTACTATGTTATTACATTTTACCTGATTGTATCAGAAATGTCTTTAATATATTAGGTTTGTCCCAATTGGGATCAAAGCAAGGGCTACCCATTTCATTTTAATTTTTTTATTTTTTTAAATTTCTTTTAATCCGTAATAATCTCACCTCCTTTTATGTCTTTTTGTTGTTGTTGTTGAAGAAATAGGGTCATTTGTCTTATAGAAAATACCACATTCTGGATTTTGGCCAGTTGCTTCCTCCTCCTTCCATACTTTTTGTTATCTAGTAGTACACTTAAGGGCTTGGATTTTTTTTTTTTAATTTTTATTTATTTATGATAGTCACAGAGAGAGAGGCAGAGACACAGGCAGAGGGAGAAGCAGAGGGAGAAGCAGGCTCCATGCACCAGGAGCCCGACGTGGGATTCGATCCCGGGTGTCCAGGATCGCGCCCTGGGCCAAAGGCAGGCGCCAAACCGCTGCGCCACCCAGGGATCCCAAGGGCTTGGATTTGAATTTGATTTGAATCAGGCTTATTTCTTGACAAGAAAACTTGAGACGGTACAATACACTTCATTGCATCAGAAGTCACCTGATATCTAATTGCTTTACTTCTTCTTTTTTTTTTTTTTTTTTTTTTTTTTAGAATTGCTTTACTCTTAAATGAATTAAAAATCATCAGATTTGGGTGTTACCAGCTTGTGACCATTTGAAAACTCCCTGTTGACCTAATGATTTCACTTAGTGATTTTTGGAACAATGATCATACCTAGATTTGTTATTTCATCAAGGAGTTTAATTTTCTCAGTAACTTTACATTTATTAGTCTTGTCTCTTCTACAAAGAATTTTTCCCTTGCCATTTATTTGGTTACTCTGAAATCTAGTCTATATAGCAGCAAAGGCAGGGTAAATGTAGGATTCTTTTTTTTTTTTTTTTTTTTTTTTTTTTAAGATTTTATTTATTCATGAGAGACAGAGACAAGCAGAGGGAGAAGCAGGCCTCATGCAGGGAGGCTTGATCCCAGGTCTCCAAGATCACATCCTGGGCCAAAGGCAGGCGCTAAACCGCTGAGCCACCCAGTAATGCCTGTAGGATTCTTTATCAATTTTCAGTATTAGAAATTGATGTCTTGGCAACTCCCAAAGGTGACCAAGTGAGTTTTGGTTTGGGAGGTGTCATTTTGCAGATGCTTATGGATTTGATATATATCCTTTATAGTCATTATTCCTTCTGATGTTCAGATTGCCCCATCATTGGCCAATGGGAGCTCCTTTAAGTTGGCTCCTGTGTCCTTTAGACAGGACCCAGTAGTCTTTATTCTAGACTCATCTTGTACCTATCCTGCGTAGACTTGGGATCATTTATTTTCCAAGGAGCCTTTGTTCTTAAATGAGTGTTGTTCTATCTAACTTATTAACCAGTAAATGGTAGGAAGGCTTGGGGTGTCCGGGCCATGGTATTGCTGGAAATGGAGGCTCCATCTATCTCTGCTCCTGTGTGTGGCTTCTATCCCTTCTCAGGTCTCTTCACTTCCTCCAGTGGCTTCTATCCCTTCTCAGGTCTCTTCACTTCCTCCACACTTCCTATGTGGTTAGTGGGCATAGACCTAACCTTAACTGAGACCAGGCTGAATCTGCCTTCAGAGCCTTTGTTTCAGTATTTTCTGAGGGCAGCCCCAATATTGGGGGTGGGAGGTGATCTTGGAGAAAACTGTTATTTTGGTTACTCAGAAAACATTTTTATTCTGTCTAAAACCTCTGCCCGCAGGTGAACCAGTGTGTTATTGGTACGGCCCAGGCTAACAGGAAATGAAGACAGATCCAGATCCTCTGTGTTTGGGAAGGGGGTGGTGGGGGTGGCGCTGAAGGATGCTTTGTTGGGGGGAGGGGCGCTGTGTGACCTGGGTCTATCAAATAAAGAACAGGTTTTTTTTTTTTTTTTTTTCTTTAAATAAAGGTTTTGTTAACAATGGCCCGTATCTGTAAAAATGGGAACTGTGGATCGTCTACTCTGCCGAGTATTTGTGTTTTGCGGAGCAAGGGTTTCAGCTTTTCTCTCTACCTGGCTATTTCCTGGAGTCTAGATGGTTACCCTGGTTGTCCGCCTCTAGGAGATGTGCCCACTGGCCGACCGCCGTCACTGGTTTGCCGCAGGCCACCCAGCTCCACGCGGAGAGCTCGTCCGGTGGGTGCGGGAAAGTGGGAGCCCGAGTCCAGAGGCCGGGCCAGCGAGCCCTCCTACAAGCTGCTGGCTCTCCCTCCCGCTCTTTCCTTGCCTTCCCATTCGAAGAGCCGGGGCCGGCCCGCCCGCTGCCCATTGGCTGGCTCTCGGCGGCGTTACCGCCTCGCTACTAGCTCTCCCGGTCCGTGTACCCGCCCTACAAGCGCTGGGTGGGCTGCACGCCCGCTGACTCGCTCGCGCCAACCGCCAACGGCCACCGCCCGGTACAGGAGGGGCTCGGTCCACCCAGGTGCCGCGCGCGGGAGGGGTCACGCATGCGCAGAAGCGCGGCGGCGGTGTGGCGGGGGGAGACTTACCACGGGGAGGGCGGGGCCGGGGCAAAGGCGGGAGGAAGGCGGGGCACTCGAGGGAGGAGGGCGTGGCGGGGGCGACGGGACGGGTGAATGGGGGGCGGGGTCGTGAACTGGGGCCGAGGGGCGGGACTTGGAGTGACCATGAGGTTGGGGGGGCAGTTAACGGATGTGGCATGGGGCGGGGGCCAGGCTGGAGGCCAGCTGCGGGGAAGGGGGGGATTCCCTGCTGCCCCGAGGGCGGATCTCCCTCCGAGGAAGGGGCTGCAGGGATTCCCTCTCGCTCTGGGTCTTGACTTTCCACCCGCCCCAGCCGCGGGGAGGCCGCCACCCGTTCGGCGCCCTCTAGGCCCGTTGGAGGTGAGGGAGGTGGGGTGAGGTGGTGCCCGCCCCCCCACCGGCTCCTCCTTCCCCCCAGTCCTCCCCTCCCACTACCCTCCCCCCGAGCCGGTTTGTCCCTCCCCTCCCCTCCCCTCCTTCCCCCCGCCGCCTCCTCCTGCCGCTGCCGCTGCTTTGGCTGCTGCGTCATACGCCCCAGAGCTGCCGGGACGGAGGGGCTGGGCCTGGGGACCCCCCGGCCCTTGCCTGCCCGCCCTCCGACGCCCAGACGTGCCCTCCCCGCGCGGGGGGTTCGCCTCGGTCTCCCACGTCTGCCTCTGCCCGGCTCCCGGCGGCCCCAGCTGTCACTGGTAAGGAGGCGGCGGGAGGCGCCCGTGGGGGGGCAGGGAGCTGGGGGTCGGCGCGCAGGGCGCGGGCGGGAGAGCCTCGCCGCCCAGGCATCGGCTCGCGCTGGGCTGACTCAAGTCCCCTGTGGGACTCGCTGTCCTGGGGAGTAGAGACCGGGACTGGGACACGCCCCCCTCCCAGGGCACTCAAGGAAGTTATCTAACCCGGGGGACAGGGAGCCCCGTATTTGAGGGTGACCTGACATAACCTGGCATCGGGATTATTGTTCTGGAGACACAGGGGCCCGGGGAGGCAGCCGTTTCTAATTTGGAAAACATTTCCAGAAAGCTCCCAAAACACATTCTCTGGGTAGAACACCCCAATTACGGTATCTCTAAACAGAAGGTGACAGTAGAAACTGAATGGTAACCTTTGCTTCTGCAACCATCATTCCTCCTAAAATCTCAAGGCCAGGATACAGTATCCCAGGGGAGCTCTGGAAGCTGGGAAACTAGAGAACTAGGTTGGGGGGTGGGGGGTGTTAGGGAGAGGAGAGCCAGTCACCAGAGTTGGAAAAGCTGGAGTCATGAAGCTTGGGAGGGGTGCTGTGTGATTTCCTATCCAGGTATTTCATATCTGGAGACTGGTAGCACAGCTGCTTGAGTCTTTGAGGCAAAGAAAAATAGGGACAGTTTCTCAACATTCATAACCTTCTCCCATCCCACTTCTGGATAGCCCCCCCCCAGGATGCAATGGCACAGCCCCCCCGGCTGAGCCGCTCTGGTGCCCCCCCACTTTGGGACGCAGCCTCCCCTGCTCCCACCTCAGGCCCCAGGCCTCGACTTTGGGAGGGTCAAGATGTGCTGGCCAGGTGGACGGATGGACTGCTATACTTGGGGACCATCAAGAAGGTAAGACCTTTGACTTCTGACTTACTATCTTTCCCCCATTCTCCTTATGTAGTTCTGATTCTTGTTTCATCTCCTGTGCTCATCCATTCCAGGTGGACAGTTCCCGGGAGGTGTGTCTGGTCCAGTTTGAGGACGATTCCCAGTTTCTGGTTCTATGGAAAGACATTAGCCCTGGTGAGACCTTAGAGGCCCAAATACGTGCATGCTGTGGAAAGCAGAAACCTGGCTTGGGGGATGTAAAGGGGGCTTAAGGACAGGCCCCACAACACTGTTCCCTCACAGCTGCCCTCCCCGGGGAGGAACTCCTCTGCTGTGTCTGTCGCTCTGAGACTGTGGTCCCTGGAAACCGGCTGGTCAGCTGTGAGAAGTGTCGCCATGGTGAGAGGGCAGGACACCTAAATGGTCTAGCTTGCCCTGAACCTTCCAGGCTGCCTCTAAGTCTTCCCTCCACCACTGATCTTTAGACCACCTGTCCTGGCTGAGTCCCCAAGCCACTGCTCTGGCTAGTCTCCTCAACTCTGTAACCTCTCTTCCAGCACAGGGAGAAATAGCCATGGAATCAGGAGGTGTGGGCTTTGTAGACAGAGAATGGTTCAAATACACCTTTACTAACCATAAAATCTTGGGCAAATTCCCAAGCCCCTAGGAGCCTGTTCCCTCACCTGTAAAATAAGGGTAACTTATCCACTGCAGTCAGATCACAGTCAAAGATGAAATGAGGTGGCCCAGACTCCTCCTATCCCAGTCACTAGCACACACAGGTATACTGTGCAGTAAATGGTCTACCATCAATATTATCATTATTCAGCTTATCACCAGGACTGCCACGTTCCAAGGGCCCCAGCCCCTGGAGAGGGAGAGGGCACATCCTGGGTCTGTCGCCAGTGTGTCTTTGCCATTGCCACCAAGGTAAGGTCACCATTCTGTGGGAGTCTCCCCCACCACGTCTCCCAAGCCTTCCTGTTCCCTACCCCTCTGAGGTGGCCTGTTTCCTCCCTGCAGAGGGGGGGTGCACTGAAGAAGGGCCCCTATGCCCGGGCCATGCTGGGCATGAAGCTGTCACTGCCATATGGACTAAAGGGGCTAGACTGGGACGCTGGACATCTGAGCAACCGGCAGCAGAGCTACTGTTACTGTGGTGGCCCTGGGGAGTGAGTAAATGAGGGATAGGGGTGGAGGAGTGGTGGGGAGGGAATGAATGATGGAGTGGGTGGGGGGATCCTGGGGAATGAAGGAGAAAGAATAGGATGAAGGGAGTGCTGAAGAAAGCAGAAGTAGGTGGTGAGTAGGGTTTGGGGCCATTCAGGTTGGGGCAGTGTCTGGAGGTCACCAGTCCTGTGTTCCCTTTCAGGTGGAACCTGAAAATGTTGCAGTGCCAGAGCTGCCTGCAGTGGTTCCATGAGGCCTGCACCCAGTGTCTGAGCAAGCCGCTCCTCTACGGGGACAGGTGAGATGGGGCTGGCTCTCTGGGAGCCAAGGGAGAGCACTCTTGCCCTGCTCTACCCTCTCAGGCCCCCATGCTGCCTCAGCTCCATGTCTCCCCAGCCTCTGAAGCTCACCTCCTCTACGCACCCCATCCTTACTCATAAGTCCTCCATGCTCTCTCCCCCTCGCCCACTTCCAGGTTCTACGAGTTCGAATGCTGTGTGTGTCGGGGTGGCCCTGAGAAGGTCAGGAGGCTACAGCTTCGCTGGTGAGTTGGCACCACCTCCACATGGCTCCTCTCTCAGCACCCCCAGCCTCCCACCTTGGGGCTCTCCAGGCTTTTGTATTGACAAATCATTATTTCTCCAGGGTGGATGTGGCCCATCTTGTCCTCTATCACCTCAGCGTTTGCTGTAAGAAAAAATACTTTGATTTTGACCGTGAGATCCTCCCCTTCACCTCTGAGAATTGGGACAGTTTGCTCCTCGGGGAGGTAAGGGGTATTGAGGCTTTGGGAGTGAGAGTGGAACAGGGAAGGATGGAGAAAGGGAGAAGGGAGAGGGACTATTGCTTCCCTGATCCCGTTCTCCTTTCCCAGCTCTCAGACACCCCTAAGGGAGAACGTTCTTCCAAACTCCTCTCTGCTCTCAACAGCCACAAAGACCGGTGAGTTGGAAGGAGGTTCAGAAAGAAATGCAGATGCAAATATGGAAGCCTGGGAGGGAAGGGGCTGCAACTCACCTGGAAGATCATCTCTGAAAAAGATTGAATAATAGCATCAGAGGGGCCCTTTATTATGGCACTGACCCTATATCATTTCTTTTCTCACCCCAGTTTCATTTCAGGGAGGGAGATTAAGAAGAGGAAATGCTTGTTTGGTCTCCATGCTCGGATCCCTCCCCCTGTGGAGCCCCTTACTGGAGACAGAGCCCCCACCAGGTCACTGGTCCAGGGAGGATGGGGAAGTTCTCAGGGTATTAATGGAGGGAGGCATATGTATGGATATGGGGAGGTCTTTGGGGTGTCCGGGAGGGGGCTGGGGGGATAAGGAGGCCTCTTACAGCTTCCCTTCAGGGCAGGGCCCTGGGGGAGGGGTCTCACGTCCCCTGGGGAAGCGCCGGAGGCCGGAGCCAGAGCCCCTGAGGAGGAGGCAGAAGGGGAAAATGGAGGAGCTGGGGCCACCCTCAGCAGTGCGCAATCAGCCCGAGCCCCCGGAGCAAAGGGAGCGGGCTCGTCTGCAGAGGGCACTGCAGGTACAGGGGCAGGGGCACCCCCGTGGAGCCAAATGGTGGTGTGGGAAGGAATGAAGGATTCCCTCTCAGTCCTTTGCTCCTTCTTCTAGGCCTCAGTGTCTCCACCACCCCCCAGCCCTAACCAGAGTTACCAGGGCAGCAGCGGCTACAACTTCCGGCCCACAGATGCCCGCTGCCTGCCCAGGTCAGTGCTCCTTCCCCATTCCAAGCAGATGCATGTACCCTTAGAATCTCTCCTTCAATTGTCTACATTTTCTGGACTTTCTTACCCAGAATTATTGTCCGTCTCCCACTTGGCTACCCACTTCTTGTCCTAGAGATACTTCCAGAACCAATGTCTGGATTCCTAGTGTTCTGGGGATGGGGATTCCTTGGGGCTGTTTGAGCTTTGCTCTTCTTCGTGGGAGAGGATCCTGTTCCCCTGCTTCGGGTCCTGACTTTCCCCCTCCCCAAACCCAGCAGTCCCATCCGGATGTTCGCTTCCTTCCACCCCTCTGCCAGCACCGCAGGGACCTCTGGGGATGGTGAACCCCCAGACAGGTGAGATTCTACCCCTTTACCTGTGCCACCCCTCTTCACCTGTGTGCTCTTAAGTTCCTCAGTCTCTAATGTGGTATCTTGGTGCCTCTGATTCACATGTCAGCTCCGTTTTTGGTCCATCCTTATCGGCATCTGGACTCACGATTGCCTTCTCTCCCTAGGTCACCCCTGGAACTTCACATTGGTTTCCCCACAGACATCCCTAAAAGTGCCCCCCACTCGATGACTGCCTCATCTTCCTCAGTCCCAGCCCCCTCCCCAGGTCTTCCTAGACGCTCTGCACCCCCTTCTCCCCTGTGCCGTAGTTTGTCTCCTGGGACTGGGGGAGGAGTCCGAGGTGGGGTTGGTTACCTATCCCGAGGGGACCCTGTCCGGGTCCTTGCTCGGAGAGTACGGCCTGATGGTTCTGTGCAGTACCTGGTTGAGTGGGGAGGTGGGGGCATCTTCTGAACAGCCTGCCTCTGCCTACTTCCCCATTCACACACACCGGCACTTTCATACCCTGACCTCTGACCTCACCTACAGCTGGGATGTACCTGGGGAGGTAGGGGGATAGTTCTCCCTACTGCCCAGGCTGGAATCCAGGTGAGGGGGCTGGGGAAGAGGCTCTCTCTTCTCTATTCCCTTCCCGATTCCTGACCCTTCCTCCATCCCTCTTCCTATTTCCTTTGATGTTATTTTGTTACAGCTTTTTAAATATTTTTTAAAATTATTTAACCCCTGGGGACGGAGACTGAGGAGGGGGGGAATGATAAAGGGTCCCAGACTCTGTATGATTGAAATAAACATAAATAAACAAATCTAGCAGCCCTGGGTCATTCTGGAAGATGAGAACACCGGGGACTAGAAGCACTTCTAATCTTCCCAGCCAAATTCACATATGTGACAAGGAAAAATGCAGAGTGAACTACAGACAGGATTTATTAGGGGCCCAGTCATCACGTGGAAGTCAAGGGCATTGAAGTATAGGAGGGGAACATGGCAGAGACAGGGCTCATCATGGTAGGGCTGTGCTGGAGTCTGAAACTGACTCTGTAACCTGGCGCACCCAATGCAGGTATGGGGAGTTCCCCTGCTCCACAGGCAATGCAATCACTTCAGCCACTTCATAAGGGTGCACAGAACTGTGGAAAAATGGGAGGGGATCACTCAAAAAGATATACCTAAAGGAGCCCCCACCCCGAGACCACCCAGCAAGTGCTAGACCCCCACACCGTCATGGCTACCCACGTCAAAATTCTCACCGAATGAAATCTGTCAAAGCTGGAACCAAGGAACTTTGGGTTTTAATCATCTAAGAGGCAAAGATAAACATGACAATCAAGGAGTGGGGTTGATTCCAGGATGTCAGATAAGGGAGAGGGATGAGAGTCAGGGAATTGAGGTTTCATCGGATGGGAAAATGTTTCTCACCATCAGCACCTCATTGTCTTCCTCAATCTTTCCTTTCCACTCATAGCTGAAAAGGTTAGGGAGAGTGTTTAGGGAGCAAAGATTGTCCTCAAGGAAAAGTATTGCCCATAAGCCCCTAGAATTAGGTTAACCCCCCAACTCCTGACTCACATGGATGTAATCTGAGGGATGAGGTTAACGCAGGCTGCCAGCCGCTTCTCCACCACAGCCCTGAAGGTGAAGACAAAGCCCCATTCAGAACGCCCTATGACCTGACTTTCTGCACTGGCAGCCCAGAGACAGGGTTCCAAAGCCCGAGATCAGGCAGGAAGCTAGGGAGCGCACTCCTTCCCACCCCCAACTCTCTCCGGTCATGATCCTCCTTCCTCGCTCCACACTGAGGTCCCCCACCTGGCGATCTCCTTGGCGACCTTCTCGTTGGGGCAGGTGACAAAGGCTGCAGAGACAGAGCCGGGAACATAGCCGGAGCTTGAAGCCGGCGAAGGCTGGGACGGGGGGCTTCCTGAAGCCATGGACAGCAGAGCTCGGGGTAGCAAAAGAAGGCGGGAGGCCACAGGCAACAGCGCCGGCATCCAAAGGAGAGACAGGAGCAGAGCGGCCTGAGAGCACGAAATGAACCTGGTGTCACCCCACAAGTACCCGAGGAAGTCGCATCTCGGGAACCCTTCCCTTGAATAGACAGGCCCTGCCCACCCTCTTCTGCACACCGAAGGAAAAGGTCCCTGAAGCTGGAAGAGAAACTTGGGAAACTAAGGCCGACTCGGCTTTCATTCCCCCCTCAGGAGCCAACCTCTAGGATTTTGGGTGAGGGCGGTGGTCGAGGCTTCGAGGACCGGAAGGGGCGGGGCCGGTCACTCACCCCTCCGCCGAGCAGGATTGCGGGAGCCCGCCCTCCCCTCATGCAGCCTACGCTGCTGCAGAGTTGACTATCAAAAACCGCACGGAACGCCGAGAAGGGACCCCAGGCCCAGGAAGAGCGGCCTCTTCTTACCTGGGCAGCACCCACGTGATAAGAAAACCGCACACACCACGTGACAGTAGAAGCCGGCCCCGAACCTCCAGAGCCCGCCAATCCTGGCCCTCACAGGGCCCGGCTTGCCCCGCCTCCTGCTGGGGGAGGAGCGAAAGGGAATTTGGCCAATCGTCAGCTGGATCTGCAGACGTGCACGGAAATGGCACGCGCGTTTCCGAGTAAACCGGAAACAGCCAATTGCGGCCTGAGGAGAGCCGCAGCGGCGTTCCACTGTCACGTGAGGGGGCCGGTCGTCTTCAGGCGGCCGTACCTCAATGAGCTGCGCGAGGAGGCCAATCACAGGCCAGCCCCGCAGGCCACGTGACGAGAGACCTGGCGCTAGGAAAGGGGGCTGGAGACCCCGCCGACTAGATGCGCCAGGTTGTGGCGTGGGGAATCGTCCTTAACCCCCAGAGTGTGCCCAGTTACAGCCCCTGCACTGTTCCCGAGGCCTTAAAGAGTGGGCGGGTCTGAGAAGACTGACCCTCGGGGGTGGAGAGCGCCCCCTGCCTCTTTGGTCAGGACTGACATATGCCGGGTTGGGTGGTGAACGATAATCTGAGGAGCCAGCTGGCCCTGGGCAGGGGATAGTGATTAGGCAGGGATGGGCAATGCAAGACGATGGTCAGGTGGGAAAGATGCATTTTAAAGGGACAGTGAGACCCTGTAAATGGGATAAAGGGTGATGAAAATGGGGCTGAGGGCAATTCAGCCTTGCTAATTGAAACCCCAAAGGAGGAGACAGACTGGTGAAGGGGGGAGCCGAGGAGAGAGGGCTTCGGGTTGGGGATATGGAGGACACAAGGAAGCAGTGATAGTCCTTTTGTCCCTTACCCTCCCTCCTATTTAACTCTCCAGGACTAGTATACCTCTGAGTCTTGGGTCTCCTTCCCTTAACCCATCCCCCTAGGAGCCAGGACCTGTCCTACATAACTTCCCTGGGGCCCAAGCACATCCAGTGACCCAAAAATGGAGAGAGGGGCCAATGAGAGGAGAGACAGGTGGGAGGGAGGCAGCAGAGGAAAGCCTCTTGCCACTCCCCCTACCCAGTATTCCCCCTCCTTTCAAGTTTTGGGGTCTCCACCTGCTGGGTGGGTGTGACTGGGTGTTTATCAGAGTCCTCTCATAGCTGCATCTCTGAGGATGGGGTCTTCCTGAACTCTGTCTTTGGGTTTGGAGTTTATGAGCTAGATCTCTGTAGGGCCTTTCTGTATTTGCAGTGGGATCTTTTTCCAGACCAAGTTTCCTTTTTGTTTTGGGAGTTTCTGTGCTCCTGGGAGCTTGATGACTCTTTGTCGAGGTCTTTCAAACTCTTTATGAGCTTGGGGGTCTCTGCATTTAACATCTCTGAGCTACATGAATATCTCTCCCTGCCCCTCTGCCTTCTGCCCATCCTCAAACCCCAGGTCTGGAGTTTCTCTGTCTCTTGAGTTATCAGTCTCGGAGTCTGCAGTTTCTTTTCTCTGCGATTTAAGTCTGGGGTCTGGTACCTCTCTGGATCTGAGTCCCCTAAGAACTAATTCTAGCTCTGTTTTTTTCTGAATCTGGATCTCATCTTTTTCTTTGACTCTAGGTCTCTGATCTTGGTTCCTGAAATCACTGTCTGATTCTAGGGTCTAAGACTTCTGTGGCTGTGGAGAACCTTTTTGAAACTGGACACTCATATTTTGATCTCTGACCCTTCCCTCAATGGGGGACCCGGGGTCTTTTTTTTTTTTTTTTTCTGAGATCAGAGTCTCTTTTCCTCTAGATTTCAGGTTTTGTGCCTCAGATTAATCCCCACCCCTGGGGTGGGCAACAAGATATCTGTGGTCTGGGGTCTGTCAGTCTCGGGATCTGAGGTCTACATCTTTAGAACTGTGCTCTCTCTCAGTCTGGTGTGTTTTTGAGTCAGGGGTCTCTCTCTCTGGTTCTCACTCAGTAGGGGTGGGGGCTGCAGAGTCTCTCTCTCCTCCTCCTCCTGCTCTCTCCTCTCTTGCTCGCTCCCCCGCCCCCCCCCCCTCTCTCCCGGCTGCCGCTGCTGCCGTTGGCTCCTATTCTCCTCCTCCTCCTCCTCTCTCCTCCTCTCCGCTCCTCTCCGCTCCTCTCTCCTCCTCTCTCCTCCTCCTCCTCCTCCTCCACCTCCTCCTCCTTCTCCCCCTCTCTCTCCCCCTCTTTCTCTCTTCTCTTTCTCCCCCGTCCCCCCGCCCCCTCCCCCCCAGGCCTGATGAGCAGGTCTCGCGCCTCCATCCATCGGGGGAGCATCCCCGCGATGTCCTATGCCCCCTTCAGAGGTACGGTGGGGAGGGGAGGGGGAGGGCCAGTGGGGGGGGGAGCAAGAGGGGGAGGGGCAGGGGCGGGGGGGGGGGGCAGAGCCGGGGCCAGGGAGGGGAGCAGCTGAAATGGAGGGAGAGAGAGGACCGGGAAGGTTGGGATGGGAGCAGTGGGGAAGGAGAGATTGGAGGCCAGAGGGTAGGGGTAGCTAGGGGCCGTAGGCGCCAGGAAACAGGCTTTGAAGGGGGCTGAGGGGAAAATGATGAAGAGGAAATAGATCGCCAGAAATGGTGGGAAGAGAGAAGGATAGGGTTGGGGGAAGAGCTGCAGAAATAATTTGGAGGTAGGAGCTGAGAGATGAGGAAAATATTAAGGAAATAGGAGGACAGAGTCTTAGGAGAGGGGCTAGGAGGGAGAAATGAAAACATAGGGGTGAAAAAAGCAAAGAAGATGGGGGGTAGAATACGGTGGAAGGGCTCAGAGGATGGTAGGGGGTTGAAGAAGAGAGGAGGATGGAGGGAAAGAAGAAGGGGCCAGATGGAGAGAGAGGGAGGCAGTGGGGGGTGGGGGAAATGGAGGGTCCAGATGGAGGGAAGAGAGGAGAGAGGGAATGGGCTGGGGGAGGATAGACCAGGGCAGGGGGAGGGCCAAATTATGTGTGTGTTTATTGAGGGGGGGAGGGGGCAATAGAAGTAAGATTTGGGTGATGGAAGTAGAGGACAGGTTAGGACCCTGCCCTAGACTCTGACCCTCCTTAAGGCCTTTGAGCAGTGAAATGTATCCCCTGGGGTCCTATCCGCTCCCTTCACTTCACCACTTTTACCCCCCTCCCCCACCTCCAGTCCCTATTACCATTCCCCCTCCCTCCTCTGGTGTCCCTCACCTATATCTTTCCCCCCATATGGTGTCCGTTCCTTATATGAGTCCCCCTCTGTCCTTCCCTCATATCAGTCCTTGCTCTGGTCCATTCTCTCTCCCTCTGTTCTATCTGGTAGCTCCCTTATATCTCTACCACCTCTTCACCTGTCCTTCATGATCCCCTTGTCTAAATACCCCTGTTAGGTGCACCTCGTTTCCTCTGCCCCATGTCCAGTTGGGCTCTTCTGGTATATTCCCTTGTCCCCAGGAATTTACTCTCATTTCTGTGTTCTTTTCTCTGAAATCTATCCCTGTGATTTGTCTCCCAGGCCATCCTCTGTCCCTGCCTCACTCCCCATCTTGTCACTGCAAATCTATGCCTACCCACTTTCCCCTAACACCTCAGCTCTTACCACCCATTCCTCTTTTCTGGTCTCCTCTACTTCCTGGGGTGTTGGAGATTTGGGTGCAAAGAGGCAGGTTTTGATGTTTGGAACAGGGCCTACAAGGCATCCCCATCTGATCCCTGTGGGACTTCTTATCCTAGTAAATTTTTCCCTTTTCTCAGCTGTGTTGGTCTGTCTCTTGCATCTGCCTCTCAGAATCATCCTTACTTAAGTCTAGACAGTATGTGTGTGTGGGGTGTGTGTCTCCAGAGTGGCTTCTAAGCTAAGTTCCCTGTAACCCTTCCCTGCTCCCCAGGAGGAAGGTATCCCCTGAACTCTAACCTGCCTCCCTGTGGCTGCAGCCTGAACCAGCCCCTCCAAGAATTATTAGATATATCAACAGATTTCTCCTCTGGGAGTCCTCAGAGTCTGAGTGCAGTGGGCATGTTGCCTGCAGTGTGTGCAGTCTCAGAGCCCAGGGACTGGTGATCTCTGTATCTGGCGGGTATCAGATGGAATCTCTGAGATGGCTCTAAGATAGTCAAAGTCTCAAAGTGTTGGGGTTTCTGAAGATTGTATGCTAGGGGTTCATCTCTGACTCTTATTTGTGGTTTGGGTAAATTTGAAGAACACGTTTGTAGACAGAAAGGGGCTAGACTTTTCAAAAAGTTTCCTATTCAATGTATTCAGTTACAGTGAAGTTTAAGGGCCAAGTTGTTTTCCTGCACTGTACTCATGATTAATTATCTTGTAAAGGTGACAGAATTTGATTCTTCTTCCTCTAAATTGTTTCTAAATTGTTTCTCTGATACCTTAAACCCATTTTCTATCACTTTAATGTCACCACTTTGATTTCCTTCTCACTTCCATAAGGCCTATTGTTCCCTGTGATGGTGTGTGGCACTGGGATTTAAAAGAGAGACAGTTTGCAAGGATAGGGGATTGGGAAGAACAGCTAAGTTGGGTAAGATGCCCCTGGGGGCACCTCTGAGCATGGGCAACGCTTGGTCTACTGTTCTTTTCTAGAAGTTTGTCTGCATCCCCAGCTTGAGCTTTTGGAGGCCCCCTCTCCATCCCAGACCTGGATCTTCCTTTCTTCCTTCCCCTTTTTTCCTCAAGCTCCTCACTGTGCCTTGGAGAGGTTCCTCACCTGTGGAGTTGGCTTTCATCCTGTCTATGGAGACTAAGTGAAGAGAGGGGGCAGTATAGAATCTTTGATCTCTGGGCATGGAGTGAGAGAAGAGATTGATTCAGTCTCTGTTCCTTCAAACAAAGGCATATTTTCTACCTCCTCACTCTCTAGCTGTGCCCCCCTACAGCCAGATGTTGACAAGACCTATCCTCCCCCTACCATCAGAAGAACCAGAACTTTCCCTAGAGGTTGAGCAGGGTTGGGCTAGGGGAGGAGAGAGCTGAGAATAGAGAGGCAGAAGAGGCCCTCTCCTGTCTCTGACTCTGAACAGGTCATCTCCCTCCCTTCCTCTCTTTTCCAGATGTTTAGCTCTCAGAATTTCAAGACCAAATATTCCTACACCCCTACCCCATCCTTCTTTCTCACAGCTGTGTAGCTTTTTCCACTCAGTTTTACAGCTGGGGGAGCCACCTTCCCTCCAAGTCCTTATCTTCTGCAGTTATCTAGATGCCCTCCCTCTTCCCTGTCCCCTGCCACCACCATCTGTGTGTGCTTTTCTTCTGCCAGTTCTGCTGTACCCTCAATCTTTTCATTTTTTGGACATGGATGGAGATCTTGACTGTCTTTCTCTGCCTCTGAACGTGTACCCTCTGTGTCATGATATAATTCCCCTCCTGGAGCACCCCTCTGTATTTCTTTCCTCAAATCTACAGAGCCCCCTGTGATGTGATTTCCCCTCCTCTCCTTCCCCCAAGACATACAGGCTTATCTTCTGTTCCCTTAAAATAAGTTACCATGTGCCTCCCCCCAATCTGTGATCTCAGGGCGGGTGGGGTCTCCTACTCCCACTTTGTGGACTCTTTTCTTGCCATTTTGGGCCTCTGTCTCCTAAGTGCATAGAACCTCCCTTACCATTTCTGTGTGTCTCTGTCCCCTAGATGTACGGGGACCCCCTATGCATCGAACCCAATACGTTCATTCCCCATATGATCGTCCTGGTTGGAACCCACGGTTCTGCATCATCTCGGGGAACCAGCTTCTCATGCTGGATGAGGATGAGGTGAGCAGAGTGGGAAGGCTGGGGAAAGACCTCTGGGTAGCATGGAGAATGTAGAGAGAAAGATAAGGAAAGGCTTCATTAGCGAAGGGGTGAGAGACACAGAGAAGGCAAAGAGAGAAACATTTGCAAGCAGTCTGAGGAGGGTGGCCACTGAGATTGAGATTTGGATTGGGGTGTGCAAAAGTGCGGGCATTCTCTCACCTTGGCCAGGGGATCTTTCAGGGCCATGTGCAGTGTTGGGGAGGAGATGTGGTTCTGAAGACTTGGGGGTGGCTCCTGTTGTAGCTCTGCCCAGATTGTGGGATAGGTTAGGACAGGAAATAGAAACAAGGCCTTGGGGAAGGGGTGGCAAAATGGGCATTGCTTTGGAGGGACCACTTCCTGAGTGGTCCTCAAGAACCCTCTCCTGTTCTCCCCCCACCCCAGCAAGACCCATCACTCACCACTCCCAGGCCTGCCTCTATCATGGGAGGAGTGGGGACTGAGGGAAACTGGGACTGAGAGGGGGTCAGAGGGTACTGGGAGAAATGATAGCATTCTGGATCTTGGTGTGGATGGTGGTGAAGCCTGGGAAGGTGCCTGAGGTCAGGGTTTAGAGAGACCAGTTGGGCTTTCACCAGGGACATCAATGGGGGGGGGGGGGGGGGAGAGGATATAAGGGAAGAGGTGCCTGGGGAATGAGAGGAACTGGAAGTAGGGGACATTTTCTGAAGAACTTCAAGTGGGAGTTGGCAGGGACTAGTCAGAGTGTGGGAGCTGGGGCCCATGCAGAGCCGTTGGGGGGGGGGGGTGTTCCAATTGGGCACTGGGTCAGCAGCAGAGGACTCATCAGAGGAAACAGAGGGTACAGATATGAAAGGTAGATGCCCAGATTCAGGGAGTGGGGGTGATTTGGGGAACCTGCTTTAGAGAGTGATAGGTAGCCTTGGAGACCAGTGAGGTCATGAGAGATGTGCTTCTGATCCTGTTGGGGAGGGTGTGGTGAGGCAGGGCTAGAATCAGAGTTGGGGTTAACCAGGGTTTGGAGGTACCTGAGAGCCAAAGGAGAGTGTAGAGAGGCTGGTTAGAGCTTCCAGGTCACAGAGTGAAATCCAGGTGTCTAGGGGAGGACATGATGACTTTAAAGGCAGAGGTGGTTCAAAAGTCCCAAGTTTTAGGCATTGAGGGGCATTTGAGTGATTCACTAGCGGTTGTAGGTCTTGACCAAAGGTTGGAGTCTGTAGGATGAACTGGGGGAACTGGAACCAATAAGAGTGGGGACCGTTGTAAGGATGAGGGTGGGGGTAATGAAGGAATGAGAGCTGGGCACAGGTCTGAGTGGGAATGGTGGGGGTGGATGGGGGGGTGAGCAGTGTGTAGAACCACACAGGGCTGGAAGTGGGTAGGTTGTGGATCTGGGGCTAGGGGCTAGCAAGGTGGTTCTTGTCCAGCTGGAGAAGATTGGAGGATTGGAGCTGGGGATGAGGCTCAGGGAGAGGGAATGGCTCAAGAGAAGGAGGCAAGTGACCGTGGTTGAGTGGGGGGCAAGGGAAGGAGATGAAGGGTGGGGGGAGGTGACCAGGCCCTCTGAGGGGAGCGGGGAGGTTGGGTCCCAGTCTGGCCGAAAGCCGGGCCGTGGGAGGGAGACAAGCTGTAGATACTGATTATAAATGCAGCTTCTGCTACCCCCATGACAGGCACGGAGGGAGGGAAGGTGGTGAGGGAGGTGGGAGGTTGGGAGGGAAGCGGGGACAATGGAGGAACTGAAGGTCAAGGGGAAAGGGGATTACCAGAGTAGCAGACTCCCCCGGGGTTGCGAGCAGAGCTGAGTCGGCTTCGGGAGAATTTCCCGGAGGGGTTTTCAAAAGAAATGGAGGAAAGAGGAGGGTGGGACGGGAGGGAAACGAGGGAGAGAGACTGGGAGGGACTGGGAGGGAGTGGGGAGAGAGAAACCGACTCATCCCGAGACACTTGGAGAGTGTGCAGGGGCCGGGGCCAAAGGTGGGCAGGCCCCGGGGGTGAGGAAAGGGAGGTTTCCATTTCTCGGTGGGAAAGGGAGAGGCGAGGGCCGGCCGGGGCCGGTGAGGTCTGACACACCCCCGCATCCCGTAGATACACCCCCTTCTGATCCGGGACCGGAGGAGCGAGTCCAGTCGCAACAAACTGCTGAGACGCACGGTCTCCGTGCCAGTGGAGGGGCGGCCCCACGGCGAGCATGGTACGGCGGCCGAGCAGGCTCTCGTGCCCTGGACAGTCGCGGGGACGGGGCTGGAGGTGGACGGGGCTGCAGGGGAGGGGTGGGGGTCGGGGAAAAAGAGAGCTGTCTAGGGGTGGGAGGAGGAGGAGGAGGAGGAGGAGACACAGTCTCTCATCCCGCGAGTGGGAGCCTGGAAGGAGAAGGCGCCCTCTTCGGGGATCTGGAGCGGGACCGGGGTTGTGGGTGAGAGGCCCCAGTGGTCTTTGCTCTGTTTCGCTCCCTTTTTCCTCTCCAGCAGTGAAGTTTGCCTGTTTTCCCGGTGCTTATAAAAATAGTCTCCTTAGATCTTTAGCTTCCCGTCCCAGCTTTCCTGCCCCTGCCCCTCCCAGCCCTTGGTCTGGGATCGTGGAGAGAATGACCTAGTTCCTGCCCTCCCCCTCCCCCTCAGACCTTTGCCCAACCCCCACGCTCCCAATTCCTCTTCCAGCCAGACCTTCTGGCCTGTGGGCCCTCCCTCTTTTCTTGCCCCCTTTTCCCTCTTCTCTTCAGCTGCTTCTATTTTCTGCAGTCCTATTCCCCCCCTTTCTCTTTCCTCCCCAATTTCTCTTATTTTCCCCACCCCTTTTGATTTCCTCTTTCCGACCCCTCCTGGTCCCGGTGGAACTTCATCAGACCCCCCATCATCTCCTTTCTGTCTGTCTGTGGAGCTATCTGCTCAGTCTGTCTCTCCAACTCTCTCCCTCTCTCCATCTGTCTCTTCCCCTCCCTCCCTCTTTCTGCCCCCCCTTCTACCCCCCTCTTTAGTCATTTAAAAAAAGATTTTTGTCTTCCTGAGAAGTTCGCTTAAAAGGTTTCCATGGGAACAGTGAGGGGAGATGAAGGCAGAGAACAGAGATCTGCAGCCAAGGTGCAGAGAGATGCCCTCAGCCCCCAGAAACCCCCTTGTCACTGCCATTTACCACTGCATTTCCCTTCCAGGACTAGGGATCCAGTTCCTCTATTCCCCCAACCCCTGGTGACCCCTTTCTTCCACCAGCAACCCCTCCCCTCAGGAATCCAGTCTCCCAGTTTCTCTTCTTCCAAGAGATCCAGTGGCCTGTCTCCATCCCTTAGCTCCCTATATATAGCCCTCTTCTGATAGGCCCAGGTCTCATTGCCCTTGGGGGCCAGCTCTGGGACCTTGGGTGGGTGGGTGGGTGGGCAGGGATGTGTGTCATTGTCATGGAAACCTCTGACCATGGGGGTGTGCAGATAGCACATTTCTGTGAAGCAAAACCAGGGTGGTGGTGGTGGTGGTGGTGGTGGTGGTGGTGGTGGTGGTGGTGGTAGTGGTGTGTACAGAGAATGTGTGTGATGTCTGTCACATCTGTGTGTGTGTGTGTGTGTGTGTGTGTGAGTCATGTCCATGTCTGGGAAAGATTTGTGTGTGTGCACATGTGCCTACCTGTGTGTCCAGGCCAGAATGGTCACATGCTCATGGAGCATGTTTATCATGTTATCAGGTGGTTGATACCACTCTGCCCACTAATCCCCATCTTTCTCCTTATCCTGAGTCCTCAAGGGTGTGGGGTCTCTATGGGTCTCCTGTGTGTTTTGGGTGGGGGCACCCATATGTGTCCGGAGTTGGGGATGGTGTGTGGAGGTTGCTGTGTTGGGGGTTCAATAGGGGTTGGAAGAGGGTCCTGGAGTAAACATAGTTGGGGGGAGGGCTTGGTGAAAGAGTTGACGGCTGGCTGATGGCTGGTGAACATTGGGGGTTTTCAGGGGGACATAGAACGTGTAAAGGGCATGGAGGCTATGCAGGGGACAGAGGGATCTTTAGGGGCTTGGGGGCCTGGGTCCGCGAAGGTGTGTGCTGAGGCTGTGGACGCTGGAGCCCAGGAGAGGTCGCCGGACCTTTGAGGGGCATTGGAATCCAGGGCTCCTCCTCTGCTGGGTGGAGCCGCCGCCCCTAGTTCCCTCCGCTGTTTTGGTGGGGGGTCCTGCTCGGGAGGGGATGGTGGGAGACCCGGTTGGTTTTGGGGGTCCCCTCGCCCCCCTCCCGCGTCTCTCTCGCGCTGTCTCCGGGCGACGGGGCTCGTGACAGAGGCGGCCACGGCAGCAGCGGTCTCCTAGCAACGGCGGCGGGGCCCGGGCAACGGCGGCAGCGGCGGGAGCGGCGGCGGAGGGAGCCGTTCCCGCGGCCGTCACCGCGCGGCCTCCCGGGCCGCCCCGGGCCCCGCCGCCGCCCCCAACGCGCCGGGCGGCGCGAGCCGGGCCGCGCCGCCCCCTCTCCCGCCGCACCCCGCCCCTCCCCCGCGCAGGGGCGGGGCCCCTCCCCCACCGGGGACACCCCCGACCCCCCCCAGGGGGCGGTGCGAGGTAAGGGCGGGGCCGGGCGGACGAGGAGCGCGCGTGGGGGCGGGGGCGCGCGTGTGCGTGGGCGCGGGGAGGGGGGGGAAGCCGCGGCGGCGGCGGCGGCGGCAGCTGCTCCCTCCGCATGTTCTCGCTGCATCTTCCGAGTGGGGGGAGTTATGGTAACTGGAGGGGGACAGAGGAGGTGGGGGGTCGGGGACCGGCCTCGGGGGGCCGGGGTCTCGAGCACGCGGGGGAGGCCGGTGTGGGGTGGTCTCGGAGCCCTATGGTGGAGACGGCAGCCCGTGTGTCCGTATATGTGTTCGTGTCCATGCTCCTGTCCCCCGTGTGTCAATGCCATGTGTACCGGGGCCCAGTTCCTCATGCACACATGTGCAGTCAGCCGTGTGCAAGCTTGTCCTGTTTCATCGTGCCTCTGTCTGGTGCCTGCCGAGGAGGCTGCTGGGCGGGCCACTGGCCATACTGATACATGTCACCTCTGACCCTGAGCTTGCATGTCCCTGCCTAGGGCTCATCTCCAGTCAGTCTCCTGTGTGTAGGGATGTGTGGCTGCATGAACAGGATTTTCTCTGTCCCTGGTGGCAGCTGTGTGTCTTTGCATGTGTTTCATCATTGGCCTGGGTATCTGTGTCAATCCCAGCACGGGTGTCCAGGGCGTGTCTGGATGTGGGTGGTGTGCGAGTGGGGGAAGGGAGTGAATGTGTGTGAGTGGGTTTCTTGGAATCCTACTATGTGTGGAATACCTTTGGGCTGGGCAGGTGTGAGCCCCTCATCTGTCTGGGAGAGGGGAAAGAAAAGCTGAAAAGGAAAGGAGCAGGGAGAAAGTAGAAAAGTGGGGAGAAAGGAGGTGATGAGGAATGAGGGAGGCTTGGCTAGGATAGAAGGACTAGCTGGAGAATGGGAATGTAGGAGATATTTAAGCCAAATTGAGGAGAAGAGAGCTTAAGATGGGGAACTGGATGGAAATGGAGAGAGAAGGGGTCTGGGAGCTGGGGAGGTGGCGTGGGGAGAGCAGAGAGGCCTGTTCATAAGCTATCTCTTGAGAGAAGAAAAGGGGCAAGATGAGAGGGCACTGGCTGGTATAGATTGTATAAGATCAGGCTTAGTTGGATGAGGGATAGCCACTCAGGCATAGAGGCTGGCTCATGGTGAGGCCTGTCACCACAGGGACTGACATTAGAGTTTCCTGTCCTCAGCACAGAGTTTTGCCCCCCCACCCCCCTGTTTCTCTGCTCTGTCCAACTCTGTTCCTCATCCTGCTCTGGCAGCCTCCCTCCTTGGCTCTCCTCAAGAGCTGCCAGCTGGGTATGACAAGGAAGAAAGGCTGAAGGAAAGGTTAGGGATTTGGCGGATTGGAGGGCAGGGGGAGATTTCTGTGGGTGATGGCAAGATTAGACAGGTTGGAGAGGTGGGAGTCCAAGCCCTTGCTGTGTGTGTGAGAGTGCAATTGTGTGTGTACACAGGGTGTGTACATGTGTGGGTGTGTGCACAATGCCTGTGTTACGGGTGTGTGTAGGTGGCTGTTATGTGTGTGCATGTGTGTATACATTGTGCAGGGATAGGATCACAGTGTACACTTACCAGGTTTGCTTGTAGGTATACATGGGTTTGTGCTGTGTTTCTGTACATGTCACTGAATGCAGCATCAATAACAGAATGTCCTGTATTTCTGTCATCCTCTTCTTTCTTTCTCGTGCTAGTGAAAGTCTTTGTAACCATATGTGTATGTGGCCTCCATGTACCTGTGACTTATGTGTGAGCTCCTGGATCTTAGTTCCTGGTAACATGTAAGGTTATGTTACTTCCAAGAACCAAGTAAACCAGTTAGCAAATTTGTTCTCTTTCTGTCCATTCTTTAGTTCCAAAGCAAAATTTTAGTGGATTTGAAGTTTGTCTCTGTGCCCTTATTAGGGGAGCTTGCATATGAGAGAAGTGGCTGAGTTTGGTTCTTTGGAATGGGGGTGAGGCAGCCATACCTGAGAAAGGCAGAAACTAAGAAAAAGATTTGCTAACCCCTTAGATGCATTGTTTAGTGTGTCCTAGAAGGGTAATTGATGCATTTACTCATTTTTTCCTTCTTGGGAGAGCAAACATGGGTGCAGGCGTCAGAGTCAGAGAAGGGCTGAGGGAGAAGAAGGGCTCATGACGGAGTGGATATGGTCATACTTTTCATGTGAATGAAGGGTGTTTGTGCTTTTGGGGTACCAGGATACCTTGCTGTGATTGGGATCATGGTATATTCAAGCATGTAGCTTAGAGATTAAACTGGCTTGTCGTGCATGTGTGTGTGTGTGTGTGTCTGTGTCTGTGTGTGAGGGTTAGGTGTCCATTTCTGTAATGTGCTGCCCACATGATTGCCCAAGGGACTGGGGCCACATGTCCACACCAGCAGGTGTCTGGGTCCAAATGTGTACTCCCCTGTTGCAGTGTTCACATATGTCTAAGCATATCCCGTGGGGGTATGTGGGCCTCAAGGTCTCAGAATGTGGATCTGTGGCACTCCCCTGCTCACAGTTGTCTGTATGTCTCATAAGCACCTAGATCTCTATTTTTTGTATTGTGGTTATATACACGTACCCCCACAGTTCAGTGTGTGTTTCTGTGCTCTCTACACACTGTTCCCAAGGGTTGCAAGGGTTCCTGCGTCATAGGGTCCACGTTATTGTGTGCGGACCTTCTAACACCTGGGCTTTAGAGGCAAAGGGAAGCTGGAGACTGATTCTAGGGCAAGTTGCTGGTGATTTGCAATTCTGGAAGTAGACAGTGAAAATGTAGCTGTGGTCCTGCCTAATTCTGGAACCTAGAGAGTTAACAGGCAGCTCTTCCGGTCCCCCCCCCCCCCAGCCTGTAGCTTCTTGTTGCCTTGGAGATGGTAGTCCCGCCCCTGATGCAGCACCTGCCCCCCCATTGGCTGCAGTGGTGACTGTGGGGCTGAGGGGGGAGCCCAGGCCTGGGCAGCCATTCTGGAGCTAGAGCCGGAGCTTGGCATGCCCCCACTTTCATTCTCCTCTAGCCCCTTGGCCCCTCTAAATTCCCTGGCAGCAGAGCTTCAGCTTGCCTCCTCAAGCTGCCACCCTTCCATACTCCTGGCAGGCTGAGCTTCATCCGCATTCTCCTCCCCTCCTCCTCTTCCTCTCCCCACCCTTACTTGGGAGTCCCCTGAACCTCCACTGCTCACCCCCCCCCCCCAACGCTCTGCCCACTCCCCCACTCCCCTGCATTCTTTTCTTTTCCTCCCAACCCCCCTTCCCTTCTGAGGCCCTGCCACTGCAGTGCACGTGGACCGGCCCCTTCTTCCCCCCTCCCCCCATCTGCCCCTTCCCTGAATTTCCTGTCCCCAGGCTTCTTCCCCTGCCACTCCTCACAGGTCCTTTCTAAGACTTCCCCCCTCCAGACCAGGGAGGGGGTCATGGGAGGCAGCCCTGGCCCTCCAGACAGACAGGGGTTCCAGGATGGGGGAGCTGGTGGAAGATGTGCCCAGCTGAGGGGAGGGGAAAGCCTGCCTCAGGTCAATGACTTTTAACCCAACTCTCCCCCCCAGCTAGCCCCTTCCTGGGGGGGTGGGCACCAAGGACCTAGCTTCTGTGGATCTTTAGTGTCCTTTTACCACTGAGGTTTTACTGACCCCCTCAGCCATGCCCTTCTGCTGACTGCCAGTCCCAGTCATGGGCCTAAGGCCTCCCACCCCATCCCCTTCGGGGGGCTCCGGCTCGGGTTCTTTACCCCCTCCTTCCCGCCGCCAGCCTCTCAGCCGCCGCTGCTCTTCCTGCTGCTTTCCGGGGGGTAGGTGAGGCTGGAGCTGAGGGGTAGAGGGAGGTGGGCGAATGGGCTGGGGTCAGTGGTGGTCACCTGGGCTGACAGCGACCCCTGCCAACCTCCCTTCTGGCTCTTTGCCCCCCTCCAGAATACCACTTGGGTCGCTCGAGGAGGAAGAGCGTCCCAGGGGGGAAGCAGTACAGCATGGAGGCCGCCCCCGCTGCGCCCTTCCGGCCCTCGGTGAGTGAAGGCGCTTGCCAGATGTGGCCCAGCTGCGCCCCCTCCCCTCCAGCCCCAGCTGGAGCCCAGCATTCTAAGAAAGGGGGCTGCAGGGAGAGAGAGTGAGAGTGCGCGCACTTGCCTCTTCCCATCTCTTTGGTTTCCCCCTCCTTGGCTCTGTCCCCCTGCTTTTCAGACCAGCCCTCCCACCTTCTCCAGGCTGGTGTGTGTGTGCACGCGCGCGCGCGCGCGCGCGCACACACACAGCTTGTACCCTTTGGGAGCAAAGGAAGACAAATTGGTAGCAGGTCTCCCATCTCCGTTTCCTCACCTCTAGAGACTCCCCTTCACCCTCTCCCACTTTAATCCAGGGACTCTTTACCAGCTGAGGGGGGAGTACATAGAACTGACCCTTCCCCAACCCACCCCTATCCCCATTTCACCCCCACCCCAGCAAGGCTTCCTGAGCCGGAGGTTAAAAAGCTCCATCAAACGCACGAAGTCACAACCCAAACTTGACCGGACCAGCAGCTTTCGCCAGATCCTGCCTCGCTTCCGAAGTGCTGACCATGACAGGTACAGGGATTAGAGCCGGGGAGGATGAGTTGGATACAGTACAGGGGCTCTTGGGTGAGACTGGAGGGCAGGGGCTTGTCCGGGCTCAGAGAGCAAAGGCCTCAGATTGGATGAGGGATGTTTTGGGGCAGGAGACAGAATGGAGAAGAGGCAGTAGCAGGAGAAAGGCAGGGTGCAGGGAGAGGACAAGCAGAGAGGCAGGATGGGGAATGAAGGTGAGGCCAAGGAGGGCCTCTTCCAGACAACAGAAGGATGGGTTCCAGCCCAGGATTCAGGGAGCTCTACTGGACAGAGAAGTAGTGGAGCCCAGGAGGAACATTGAAGGGATCCAGAGAAGGGGGCAGTGGGTTGATAGGAGAGGGAGCACTGTGAGCTAGGGAGCAGGGTGTGAGGGAATGGCAGCAGGTTGAAGTGGGGATGAGGCTGGCAGGTGCCTATGGAGGAGGGAAGGGGAGGCTGGCACAAGTGTACAGGTTGATAGAGTGGCCAGGGGAAGCTCTAGGGTTAATCACAGACTAGAGAATGAGGAAGAAGCCCTCAGAGAATTCCGGAGGGTACTGTCAGAGAGTACTGTCTCCAAGGCCGAGGCCAGCGGTGCAGGAGATCTGATATTGCTTCTGTTGTCTGCTTCTTGGGTCCTCTTTGGGTTTCTCCCTCACCCAGTCACTCCCCAGGGAGAACCTTGTCCTTCCTTTTCCCCCATGTCTGCCCGCCCCCAGGATTGGGCAGGTAGGAAGGTTGGGATAGGTGAGTCACACCTTCCCCTACCCCCCTCCCGTGTCACCAGAGCTGGATTTGAGCCTGGTGGGGGGGGGGGGGGTGTGGGGTGAGGGCATGGTATTCCTGGCCGCGGGGGCGGGGGTGGGGGGGTGGGGGGGCTGGGGGAGCGTCTCGCTGACGGCAAAGGAGCCCAAGATGACGGGGCTGCTATAAATAGCTTCATGGAGGCTCCCACACCCGAGCTCCCCCTCCCGCTTTCCCACTGCTCTCCACTCTTCCTCCCCTAGCCATCTCCCAGCCGCTCACTATCCCATCCCTCTGTATTGTGTGGCCCATGTCCTCCATCCCTCAGCCCTCTGTACCTTCTGCTGTGGGGGGGGAGGGCAGTTTCTGCCCCCCCCCACCCCGTTCCCACGCCCATCTTTCCACCTGCTCCTCCTCATCTTCTCCCATCCTGTCTTTCTGCACGTGGCTTTGCCTCCACCTGCTCCCTTCTGCCCTACCTCCTCCTCTTCCCCAGGCCCCATTTCCTAGTTCTTCCTTCTCACTTCTCTGCCCATAGCTTTCTTCTATTTCTTGTAACTTACTTTCCCTCTTTCTGCTGATTTTGCTCAACCTTATCCTCTTCATGCATTCTTTTTGGAATCATTAAATGTTTCTTAGATGCTAGCTGTGTGCCAGGCCCAAAGAGACATCTTCTTTGTACTTCTGGTTCTTGAGGTCCACTTTTTTTCCCTTATATTGAGACTCTGGTTTCAGCTAGAAGTCCTACCTGGAAGTGTACCAGGCTCACCTGTTCTTTTTTTTTTTTTGTCTCATAGCTCATTTTGGGGTTGAGATATTTCCAGGTGTCCCCAGTACCCCCACAGGTGTGAATTGGGGGTAGGGGTCTCTTAAAGCATCCTGACTTCTCTCACTTTCCTCCTGTCCTTCCTTAAGGATAGGCCAATGTTCTTTTCATCTGTGTCCCCGTGGGGGAAGGGGATTCACGGGGCTCTTTCCCCAGGTCTCCATCCTAGAGCTGGCCCCTGAGTGTGTAAGAAGAGTGAGGCCCTGACCCTGTGGCCTGACCCTTCCCCGCCAGGGCCCGGCTGATGCAGAGCTTCAAGGAGTCACACTCGCATGAGTCCTTGCTGAGCCCTAGCAGTGCGGCCGAGGCCTTGGAGCTCAACTTGGATGAAGATTCCATTATCAAGCCAGTGCATAGCTCTATCCTGGGCCAGGAATTCTGTTTTGAGGTACTGGGTCTAGTGGGCTGGGGAGGGCAGGAGTGATGGAGGATGAGGGCACAGAGACCTGGAGAAAGTGGCACAGGTGGGGATGATGAGGAAATAGAAAACCTCTAGGCCTGGGCGAGAGGAGGGTAGGCCAGGGAGGGGAAGACATGGTGATGGGGGGTGTCTCAGATGCTTAGGAGTCACCTCCCCTCCAGAGCCCCATCTCAACCCCCCACCTCTCTCTAGGTAACAACGTCTTCAGGAACAAAATGTTTTGCCTGTCGTTCCGCAGCCGAAAGGGACAAATGGATCGAGAATCTACAGCGGGCAGTAAAACCCAACAAGGTATCGGGAGTAAAGGAGACAAAGACAGCATGGGCAAGGCAAAGGTCAAGCCACAGGGGAAGCTGGGGGCCTAGGGGGCAAGGTGAGCCAAAGGGAAGGGAGGCCTGGGGAGGAGGGGACCTGGATGACCAGGAGGTGACCCCCACTTTTCTGAACTGCTCATTTCCTTTACCATTTTTTCTGCTTCATGGTCTGTTTCTCTACTGTAGAAGTCACAGACCTAGAATGTTGATCTGTCTTCTATGTAGGCAGCGGTGCCCCACCAGCACCCTGACAGCCGGATGCCGTGCCCCTGCTTGCCACGTCTCCATGAGACTCTTCCCGTTGTCAGTTAGCCAAGCTTCCAGACCTTAATTTCCTCTCCATAAAGCTGGTGGGAATGGGGTTTATGTGGGAATTGGGTTTATGTGGGAATTAGATGATCTCTAAAGTCCCTCTGGCTCAGAAATTCTGAGTCTGCATTCTTCCCAAGGCTTCTATTTCCTAGGAGAAATGCTTCCAGTTCCACCAGCTCTTCTTGGATCCCAGGGTGCAGTAAGCTCACAGCCCTGGTGACCCTTCTCTGGGGGATCCCTTGTTTTTCATTGTCTATAACTAGACCCAAGAGGCTGGATGCTGTTTGACCCATGCAGAGTCGGAACACCATGCTCTCTTCACGCAGCAGCATCCTGAGCTTCACCAGGACCTTGTGGTCCACTGTATGCCCCAGGCCCTTGCACACGAACTCTGCATATAGCCTCACCCATCCTGTATTTTTACAACTCACTTTTTTGTTTTTGCAATCAATCTCTGGTTGTCTTTGGGGAGGACCCCCCAATTCTGCTCTTTAAATTCCACCTTATTACCTTTGGTTTATTCTTCTAGCTTTTGAAATTTTTCCCAGTGCCGATTCTATTGTCTGATGTATGAGCTACCATCTGTATTAGTTTTCTAGGGCTGCTGTAACAAATTACTATAAACAAGATCACTTACAATGAAAGAATTTTATTCTTCCAAGATTTAGAAGACCAAAAGTCCCAAATCAGTGTGTTGGTGGAACCTTGCTCCCTCTGAAGCTCTAGGAAGAATCCTTCCCTGCCTCTTTTTCGGGGGTTTTTTGGGTCATTTTTTTCTTCCTTGCCTCTTGATAGCTCCTTGACTTATAGCTGCATGGGTCCAATTTCTGCCTGTGTGTGTGTCCGGTGTCTAAATCTCCCTCTGCACATAGATACGAGGCATTGGATTTAGGGCCCACTCTAATCCAGTATGAACACATTTTAACATGAGTAGATCAGCAAGGACCCTTTTGTCAATGAAGGTCACATTCATAGGTTCCGAGTGGACATGAATTTTGGAGAAGGGTACACTATTCTACGCGGTACACATCTTCTCAGTCTTATGATTGCTGTCTTAGAGGCTCTGTCTCATTTTCCAACTGTCTCTCCTCTTCTGGTGTCTCTGTCTCCTCTCTCTTCCCCTTTACCTGCCATTCCCACCCCACCACCCCAGGACAACAGCCGCCGGGTGGACAACGTGTTGAAGCTGTGGATCATAGAGGCTCGGGAGCTGCCCCCCAAGAAGCGGTACTACTGCGAGCTCTGCCTGGATGACATGCTGTATGCACGCACCACCTCCAAGCCCCGCTCAGCCTCAGGGGACACCGTCTTCTGGGGCGAGCACTTCGAGTTTAACAACCTGCCGGCTGTCCGTGCCCTGCGGCTACATCTGTACCGTGACTCAGATAAAAAGCGCAAGAAGGACAAGGCGGGCTATGTTGGCCTGGTGACTGTGCCCGTGGCCACTTTAGCTGGGCGCCACTTCACAGAGCAGTGGTACCCCGTCACCCTGCCGACAGGCAGCGGGGGCTCTGGGGGTATGGGGGGCTCAGGAGGGGGTGGAGGCTCGGGAAGCGGCTCAGGGGGCAAGGGCAAAGGAGGCTGCCCAGCTGTGCGGCTGAAAGCGCGTTACCAGACGATGAGTATCCTGCCCATGGAGCTGTATAAGGAGTTTGCAGAGTATGTCACCAACCATTATCGGATGCTATGCGCAGTCCTGGAGCCCGCCCTGAACGTCAAGGGCAAGGAGGAGGTTGCCAGTGCACTGGTTCACATTCTTCAGAGTACAGGCAAGGCCAAGGTGAGTGCTGTGCCCTCAGGAATAGGTGGCCTGGGAGTGGGCACTTGCTTGGGGCAAGGGATGGATAGTAGGGATAGGGCCCTTCTGTCTTCAGAATGAGCTTAGGATATACAGAGGCTGATCCTTGGATTTTCCCGGGCCTCAGGACTTCCTTTCAGACATGGCCATGTCTGAGGTGGACCGGTTCATGGAACGGGAGCACCTCATATTCCGCGAGAACACGCTCGCCACTAAAGCCATAGAAGAGTACATGAGACTGATTGGTCAGAAATACCTCAAGGATGCCATTGGTATGGCCCACTCTCAGGTCTTCTTCCCAAACCTACCAGATGCACATCCCAACCCTAAACCTGGCTACTCCAGACCCCAAGTCACCCTTCCTCAGCTTGATGCTTCTAAGCCTAGAGTCCCCGGACTCCAGCCTCCAACCTTGGGATCCTGAGATTCCCCAACCCAGGCAGCCCCCATCCCTGCCTTTGACAAGTGTGACCACCCTCTGTTGTGCCCCCCCACCCCAGGGGAATTCATCCGTGCTCTGTATGAGTCCGAGGAGAATTGCGAGGTGGACCCCATCAAGTGCACAGCGTCCAGCCTGGCAGAACACCAGGCCAACCTGCGGATGTGCTGTGAGTTGGCCCTGTGCAAGGTGGTCAACTCTCACTGGTGAGACTGGGAACGCTGGGTGGGGGCTGGGGCCCGGGTCATGTGTTCATCTGTTCATTCATCTGTCCATCCGCAAAAAAGACTGAGTACTGGTCATGGGCAAAGCGGTGTGCTGGTGGCTGTAGAGCAGACAGAGAGGACTGAGGCCTGGCCCCTTACCTTAGAGGGCCTCGCCCAGAATGGATAGGGTCAGAGTGGATACACAGAAAGCCACAGAACACTTTAGTGTGTGTTAAGCACCAAGTGAGGGTTCCCCCAGGCAACATAAGATCAGAGGAGGCCAAGCTTTGATTGAGATAAGCAGGGAAGGCTTCACGGAGGAGATGTCCCCGGGGCTGGGCTTTGAAGACTGGGTGGGGTTCTGATAAGTGGATACGGTGGACAAAGAAGCCATTTTAGGAGAAGGCTATGGGATGGGCATGTGTGTGAAGGTAAGGGGCCTGGGAGCTTTCGGGGGGCCAGCAGTTAGCTCAGGTTTAATGGAGCATGTAGCTCATAATGGAGAGTGGCAAGAGAAGAGGTCCGGACAGGGGGTTGAACTTAGAATCTGGAAGTTCTCAGCTGCCAGGCTAAGGAGATGGAGTTCATCGGTAGGTCATGGAATGCCATTAGTGGTGCTTGTGCCAAGAAGTATCATGATTGAGAAGATTAATCCTTAAGTGGTGTGGAGCGTGGGGCATGACTGGAGTAGAGGGAGCAAAGTCCAGGCTATTTGGAGGTAATGGTTGATGGATGAGGTGTGGATCAGGACGGGGACAGGGAAGGGAGAAAGGGGCCCACTGTGAAGGCCTCTCTGAGGAAAGGATCAGCTGGAGCTGGCAGCTGCCTGGGAAGAAGGGAGCTTGTCTGTGGGGAGTCAGGGATGACTCAAGAGGCCAGGAGGCTGGTGTTTGAGACCTGTGGCCTCATTGGCAGAACTGGGGAAGTCAGGAGGAGGAGCCAGTTGGAGGTGTGGGGGCGATGGTGAGCTCTGCTTTACACTACCGGAGTCAGAGTTTAAGGTGTCAGTGGGACACTCAAGTGGAACAGGGAGGTGGGGGAGTGAGCTCTGAGCCACTGCAGGGAGTGGGGGTCATGCAGGGGCACCTCCATCCCCATTGCCCTGGAATCCAGAAGAGTTGGGGGGTCCGAGCTCCCTGTACCTCAAGTGACCCTCCATCTCTCTCCCATCTCTGTCTCTCCCTGGTGTCTGTTTTTCTTCTCCTCCTCTCCTTGTCTCTCTCATACATCCTCCGTCTCTCCCCTGCATGTCTCTCTCCCCTCACCTTCTCTCCCCCTCCATTTCTCTCTCCCTGATCTGTCTGTTCCCTCTGCCATAGGCCTCTTCTTCCAGTAGCCTCCCGTCTTCCTGCTGCAGACCCCCCCTCCCTGTCTCTCCCCCACTCTGTTTCCACACCCTCACCTCCTACCACCCCCCTCAGCATGTTCCCTGGAAGCTGAGGGTCTCTGGGGCTCAGTCCTGGTCTCTCTCTTTCTTTCTCTCTCTCTCTGTCTCCCCCTCCCTTCCCCTCAGCGTGTTCCCGAGGGAGCTGAAGGAGGTGTTTGCATCTTGGCGACTGCGCTGCGCAGAGCGGGGCCGGGAGGACATCGCTGACAGGCTAATCAGCGCCTCGCTCTTCTTGCGCTTCCTCTGCCCAGCCATTATGTCGCCCAGTCTCTTTGGGCTTATGCAGGAGTACCCAGATGAGCAGACCTCACGAACCCTAACCCTCATCGCCAAGGTCATCCAAAACCTGGCCAACTTTTCAAAGTGAGGGAAGCCTCAGGTGGGGGTAGGGTGGGGATGGAGGTGGCAGGAAGGGTCTCCCAAGTCCCCAGAGACCCTGAGACAGGCGGGTGTGAGGCCTGTGCGCGCGCGTGTAACACCTCTACCTTCTGGATGCCTTGGCCAGGTTTACCTCAAAGGAGGACTTTCTGGGCTTCATGAATGAGTTTCTGGAGCTGGAGTGGGGTTCCATGCAGCAGTTCCTGTACGAGATCTCCAACCTAGACACGCTAACTAACAGCAGTAGCTTTGAGGGTTACATCGACTTGGGCCGAGAGCTCTCCACACTCCACGCCCTACTCTGGGAGGTGCTGCCCCAGCTCAGTAAGGTCAGCAGATGCCCCCCTGCCCCTTCCCCAGATGTCTCCAGAGGCTCCCATGGCCTGAGAGGCCACTCCCTGCATAGTGCTTTCTCTCCTCCCTGTCCCCAAAATGTGTCTCCACTGCTCCCCCAGCTTGGACACCCTTCCTCCACTCCCTCTGGCGCTCTCTTCGAGCTGGGCGCTCAGCCCTCAGGTAACAGCCTCACCCTTCCAGGAAGCCCTCCTGAAGCTGGGCCCACTGCCCCGGCTCCTCAACGACATCAGCACAGCTCTGAGGAACCCCAACATCCAAAGGCAGCCAAGTCGTCAGAGTGAGCGGCCCCGGCCCCAGCCTGTGGTGCTGCGGGGCCCATCAGCAGAGATGCAGGGCTACATGATGCGGGACCTCAACAGGTGAGTACCTGGGGCTCCCTGCACCTGTGCCCTAAGGGCCTCTCCTTTTCTCTTCCGGATACGCTTCCCTGGGCCCCCGTGCATCTCTCTAGGGCTTAAGAGGAAGGAAAAAGAGGCAGGCTCTCAGAGAAAATGGTGGGGAGACAGGTAGAGTCAGCGGTTAGTCTGAGAGCCCATTAGGGCCAGAGAGAGCAAGAATCTCAGAGCCCCAGGAAGAGTGCGGAGGCTCCTCTGGCTCCAGCTTGCTGTGAGCCTGGGGTTCCTCTCAGTCCCTCTGCCTGTGTGCCTGTCCCAGAGCCGAGGTTCAGCCAGCCACGTGGGGTCAGCCATGTGGTAACAAAACGTTGAACCATCTCTGTACTAGTTGGTAAATAAGCACTGGCCCAGCCACCCACCAGAACTGAACAGGCCTCCGTCCTGATCCAGCAATGGAGAAGTAGCATACACACCCTAGCAGGACCTCCTAAGCCCCAACATCTGTTCCAATGCAGTGGCCTCAGCTGCTGCTTGTTCTGCTGACCGCCCCACTTGTTCCTCCAGCCTAGTCTCCCTCCACAATGCCATCCCCATTCCACCATTCCCACCTCTCCTTCCATGCGTCCACACCTTCCACCCACTTCCTTCTCTGTCTGTGCTTGCCCCTCTTCCCATCTCTCTCCAGCTCCATCGACCTTCAGTCCTTCATGGCTCGAGGCCTCAACAGGTGAGGGGCTCTCCCCTCCCCCGGCCCCCTCTCCTCTCCTGTCTGCTCCCCCTCCCCCTCCAGTGGCCTTCACTCTCCTCCTCTCCTCTTCTCCTCCATGCACCCTCATTTCCTCCATACTTGCCCAGACCCACCCCTCATCCCTCTTCTTGGTGCCTGCACCTCCCCTCCTTGATCAAGGCCTTGCTCCCTTCCCAGAGGGGCCTTTCCTTCCTCCTTCCCACGTGTCACCTCCCGTGCTCCCTTCCAGCCCTCTCTAGAGCTGCTACCACCAGCTCTCCACCCTTCCCTGCGGGTCCCACTCCTCACCCCAAGGCCTGTGCCAGACCACAACAGGCTCGATTGCCGGCAGTGTCGGCCTCACCTCCTGTTCCTCTGCCCCTTTCCCTTCCCGCAGCTCTATGGATATGGCTCGCCTCCCTTCCCCAACCAAGGAAAAGCCACCCCCACCACCCCCTGGTGGGGGTAAAGACCTGTTCTATGTGAGCCGTCCACCCCTGGCCCGTTCCTCGCCAGCATACTGCACAAGCAGTTCAGATATCACGGAGCCGGAGCAAAAGATGCTGAGCGTCAACAAGAGTGTCTCCATGCTGGATTTGCAGGGTGATGGGCCCGGTGGTCGCCTCAACAGCAGCAGTGTATCCAACCTGGCGGCTGTTGGGGACCTGCTGCACTCGAGCCAGGCTTCCCTGACCGCGGCCTTGGGGCTGCGGCCTGCGCCTGCTGGACGCCTCTCCCAGGGGAGTGGCTCGTCCATTACAGCGGCTGGCATGCGTCTCAGCCAGATGGGTGTCACCACGGACGGTGTCCCTGCCCAGCAACTGCGCATCCCTCTCTCCTTCCAGAACCCTCTCTTCCACATGGCTGCTGATGGGCCAGGCCCCCCAGGGGGTCATGGAGGGGGTGGTGGTCATGGTCCACCTTCCTCCCATCACCACCATCACCATCATCACCACCACCGAGGTGGAGAGCCCCCCGGGGACACCTTTGCCCCGTTTCATGGCTATAGCAAGAGCGAGGACCTCTCCTCGGGGGTCCCCAAGCCCCCCGCTGCTTCCATCCTTCACAGCCACAGCTACAGTGATGAGTTTGGACCCTCTGGCACTGACTTCACCCGTCGGCAGCTCTCACTCCAGGACAACCTGCAGCACATGCTGTCCCCTCCCCAGATTACCATTGGTCCCCAGAGGCCTGCCCCCTCAGGGCCCGGAGGTGGGAGCAGCGGTGGGGGCAGTGGTGGGGGTGGCGGAGGCCAACCGCCTCCATTGCAGAGGGGCAAGTCTCAGCAGTTGACAGTCAGCGCTGCCCAGAAACCCCGGCCATCCAGTGGGAATCTGTTGCAGTCACCGGAGCCAAGTTATGGCCCTGCCCGTCCACGGCAACAGAGCCTCAGCAAAGAGGGCAGCATTGGGGGCAGCGGGGGCAGCGGTGGCGGAGGGGGTGGGGGGCTCAAGCCCTCCATCACCAAGCAGGTACGTGAGGGTGGGAAGAAGGCCAAATGGGTGAGGAACAGGGAGGGTGGAAGGAAATGGCTTTGTGGAAGTGGGGGCAGAATAGAGTCTGGCATCTGAAATCATACTTTTCTCACATCCTCTCATTCATTAAAGAAATTGTATACAGAGTCCCTGCTAGGTGCCATGTCCTGTTCTAGGCACTGTGGGTTTGACACTGAGTGCCACACACACCCTGCCCTCATGAAGCTCACCTCTCCAGAGGGGAGACATGATATGTAATTAAATAGCATTCACAAGGAGATTGAGACTAGAGCAGGGGAATGAGATGGGAATGGTCATCTCCTTTAGCAGTGCTCTCTCCTAAATGCACCCTACCTTTTCCCACCTTTCCTCTCTCTTCACTTCCACCTTGCCCCATCCCAGCATTCTCAGGCACCATCCACACTGAACCCCACAATGCCAGCCTCTGAGCGGACAGTGGCCTGGGTCTCTAACATGCCTCACCTGTCAGCTGACATCGAGAGTGCCCACATCGAGCGAGAAGAGTACAAGCTCAAGGAGTACTCTAAGTCGATGGATGAGAGCCGGCTGGATAGGGTACGCTGGGCCCCTCATCTTCCCATTACCCACAGGGGCAACCTCTAGATGCTTCTCAGGGAAGGACCCAGGGGTCAAGTAGTTACAGTGGAAAGAAGAGACAAAGACCTGATTCCCTTTCTTAAGAAGTGTCCAATCTATTAGGGGATACTGGGCACACAGTCTGTCGGAAAGCCAACTTCCAACTTTATTTTGTGCCTTATACACATCATAGACTGCGGAGAAACGTTTTATGTTAAAGCTTATTTCCATTTTATTTCCATGTTCTTCCCCAGGGAGAACAGAAGCCCTGATTCCTATGACTACTCAGGAAAGGGACAGCTACTCTGCCAGCAGTGTGAGCTGATAAATTGGGTGGGGGGCTGGAGGGCTGCAGTTGTACTACAGACCATGTCCAGCTTACCCAGGCATTGTTCCACCAGCACAGGTGACAGAGGGTTGGTGTTGGAAAGTGGTATATGTTGGCCCACGTGTGGAATGACCAGATCCTCAGCTGGTGGTGGCCTAGAGCAAAAGACAGCAAGAGCTCAGGGCACACACACATAACTCAGCAGTGCTCCTTGGAGAGGCTGTTGCTCCAAGGACTCTGAAGAAGAGGGTGGCTGTAGGATTAGGTTAACGTAAAGACTGTATGACTCCAACTCGGGGGAGCAGAGAGAGGTTTCTTGGGAGCTGTGGTTTTTGAGCAGAGGAAAATGTTGGGACTGTCTAGATGGACTTGGTATAGCAAGTCCCATGAGAGAATTAAGCCCTAATGCCCAAGGTAGCCACCTTTGGTAATAAATGACATCTCTCCTTTGCTTCCAGAGTGGGGTTGGTTCTGTATGTGTCATCTTTGGAGAATGAGAAAATACTCTCAAGTCATTTTTTCTGTACTATGACTTGGATGAGATATTTTTGTTGAGGAAGGCTCTAGAACAGTACCAACCAGTAGAGTTTTCTGCAGTAATGAGAAACGTTCTATGATCTGCATGGTCCGTATGGCAGTCACCGGCCTCATGTGGTTGATGCAGCTGGGGAAGGAAATTTTGTTTTATTTACGTTTTAAATAGCCACACATGGCTGGTGTCTACTGTATTGGATAGCACCACAGCTCTAGACTCTAGAGCCAGTAGGGCAGATAAAATGACTCCTCTGTGCCCTTCGAGCCCCGGAATTCCAGAATCATTAACAGAGGCAGTCTTAGATTCTCAGCCTGGAGTTGTTTAAAGCCCAGACCTGGAACCCCACATAGCCTCTCCTTATCCAGTGTCTTTTCTTCCTGGGTCTCCCCACGCTCCCCATGTGCTCTGGTTGGACTGAGGAGTCACCTTAAGCTTTCATTTCTAGGTAGGATCACTCAAGGTGAGTGGAAGGGGAGTCTGTATAGGTTTGTGTGTGGGTCCTTGTGTGTCCAGATTTACATGTGCGGGCAGGTATATACTGCTCAGGGCATGGGAGCATATGATCTTGGTCCATTTTAAAGGAGCCTTAGGTAGCTCCATAGAAGGGTCTTCTCAAAAGCCACCATGTCTGGTATAATCAGCAGGCAGGGAAAGGACTGCAGAAGGCAGCTGGGTTATCTGTCCCTTACCATGCAGTGGCTGCTTGGTAGGCAAGAATGGAGATGGGGTGGTGGGTCAGGGTGAGGCGCCCCTCACAGTGCGGGGTCGTTTGCCCGGCGGGCAGGTGAAGGAGTATGAGGAGGAGATCCATTCACTGAAGGAGCGACTACACATGTCCAACCGGAAGCTAGAAGAGTATGAGCGGAGGCTGCTGTCCCAGGAGGAGCAGACCAGCAAAATCTTGATGCAGTATCAGGCCCGACTGGAGCAGAGCGAAAAGAGGCTAAGGCAGCAACAGGTGGAGAAGGATTCGCAGATCAAGAGCATCATTGGCAGGTGAGGGGCGGCCTGGGGAGGGGTCACAAGGGAGAGCCTGAGGCTGAGGAGAGCCAGCAAGTTCCCCCTCTAGCCTTCAGCCCCAAACTCAGGACACCATGAGGAAAGCCCACCACCTGCTCCCAGAAATTGCCACTCACCACCAATCACCAAATGGGGAGAAACTTCTCGCTCAGGGCATAAGTGAACCCTGATCTCTCTCCCGATAGAGTAACTTCTGAAGTTCTTGGACTCCCCACTGGTTAGTCTCAATCCAGCCTGTGATGTTCTCCCCAAATCTAAGCAGAGACCTCTAGCCAGAGTAGCCCCTAGCCATTCCTATCCTGGGTAGCCCCTCTCTCCAGCCCTGAAAAGATGTTCTCTTAGAAACTGAATGACCCTTCTGTTAGCATATGCATATTTTCAACTGCTCTGCCAAGCCCTGGCTTCCAAAGAAGGTATCTCAGCAAGGCGGTCAGCTTATCCTGAGAAGTGGTGGGACTCCAGGCCAGACTCTAACTAGAGCCAGTCCCATTTTGATCCACTCTGAATGTAGTTTGGATTAAGATTAATTAGAAGAAAAAGGCTTGACTTGAAACTTACTTTGAAACCCTGTTGTAATTGACATCCTTGATGGGAAATCGCTTTGAGAATCTTCATCAAAGGCATGGAGGTGCTGGGAATGATGATTGTAGAGACCCCTCTTGGGCTTGGGGTATCCCAGGGGTGGCACTGGTGGTGTCCTAGGTTCAGTGAGATGGAGATGTAGAAGTGAGGCCTTCAGCCACAGAGGGGCTGTGGAAGGGCACTGTCCTGCATGGGAGGGTGGAGGGCCAAGGGGGCATCTGGGTGATAGAGGTCTTTGAATCTCAGAAAGCTGTCCTTAGCAGGGAGATGTGAGGGTCCCTGAGAGGAAGGTTAGTATGAGGAGTCTTTGGGTCTTAACAATGGAAGGATTCTGAGGGCAGAGGAGAAGGACGCCTGAGGCTTTTCCAGAGAGCTGCAGGGGCTCCCCCAGGATCAGGAGTTCCACTGGCAGGCTCCGAGCCCGTGCCCGCCACTAACCCCACTGAAGCCCGTCCCTTCAGGCTGATGCTGGTGGAGGAGGAGCTGCGCCGGGACCACCCCGCCATGCCTGAGCCGCTGCCTGAACCCAAGAAGAGGCTGCTCGACGCTCAGGTGGAAATTACAATGTCATTTATCTTCTCCGTGTCCCATCCCCATCCATCCCACTGTCCTTTGTGCACTCACTGCACCAGTCACCCAGCCCCATCGCCATCTGTCTCCCACTGTCCTCCATTTGTCCACTGGCTGCTCCTGGCAGCGCCCCCAGTGACCCCATCTTCATCCCATCGTCTATGCCTTTGTCACTCCTAGCAGTGTTAGCCCCACCCCTGTGCCTTTCTACTCTGTCTTTCCCACTCCTGTCTGGGTCTTGGAGCATCCAGCAGAACCTCAGTCTCTTTGCCCCCAGATCCCACCCAGTTCCTGGCACCCCCGCCCCATCTGTGCCTGTTCCTGTTCACACAGGGAATTCAGCCTCCTCTGAGCTCTTCTTGGGCTAGAAGGGCTAGAGGCTGTAGTTTGCTAGAAGAGAGCCCAGGGCAGTACGAGTTCTAGCTTCCCAGGTTATAAATGGCCCCCATCACCTCTTGGCTCCTCAATTTTCCTGTCTCCTGGATAGCTCCTGAATAGCTTCCTCCTCTGACTCTTCAGCTCTTGAAAGCCCCCCGACCCTCACCCTGTAAGCTTGCCTTCCCTCAGTATTTAACCCCAGTGAAGGCCTCTAGTCCTTAAACCTGTCCAGCTCTCCAGCGCCCTCTGTCCTCAGCCAGCTTTTAGAACTTCTATCCTGCACCCTTGCCCCTTGCTCTCCCCAATTCTACTTTCCCACCCATGCTCCTCCTTCCTCTGCTCTGACCGCCAGGCTTCCCCACCACTACTGCCAAGGCTCCTGACCCCATGACCCCACTCTCTCCCCCTGCAGCTCCTCATCAGGTAATTCTCCTGGTTCCTTTGACCACGGGCGGAGGACACAGGGGGAGGTGACTCCGGACCACTGCAGGTTGGTCGTGAAGCCCACTCCCCTCTGACTCTCTGGAGCCTTTCCCCACCCCACCCCTCACTGCTGCCCTCCACATACCCTACCCTCCTGACACCTCCTGCACAGACCCATCTCCCAAGCCACTGCCCAGAGAGAGTACTTCTTGCTGCTCCGGGAACTGTTCAGGGACACCTTGCCAACACCAAGCATTTTACCTGGGACACGCCCAGCACATCCCCACATCTCTCTTTGACAAAACCCACCGCCCAGCCTCCTCTCAATCCTCTGCCTGTGCCTCTCCAGTGTATGTCTGTCACCCCCCATTTCACCAGAGCGTCCTTGGGAGTTTGGGACGTTGGGAGTGGGGCTTGTTAAGGGGTGGCAGTGATGACGGGTTGGGGGACCCTGGCTAAAGGGGCTATGCTGACTGCAGCAGGTAAGTGGGAGTTTCCTCTTCTTTCCCTAATCTCAGTTCTCCACCCCTCCTCCCACTCCTCACCTGTTTCTCTCTCTTCCTCCTCCCTTATATCAGTGAGATCGAAGGCATCTTTAGCTCTTATTGGGCCCCACTGGGTAGGAACTAGGAATGGGGAGCTAACTCAGGAAGACTTTGGGGGAGGGAGGCTGGAAAGAATGCTTTTCCTGATGGCAGGACACTAGGCAGGGTGAGTGGAACAAGGAACAAAAAAAGGAGCCTCGGCAGATGTCAGGACGCAGACCAGCCCATGTGGCGTGGGAGTTGGAAGTGGGGTGAGCCGTCTTCCTAGATAAGATCATGGGCTCAGTAGCCATGTGGATTCCGAGGCAGAGATGCCAGGAACAGCATGTTAAATAAATTCTCTATTCTTCTCAGCGGAGCTCACTCCTCCTCTCCCGCCACCCAGTGGCCTTGCAGGATGCAGTCCTACCTACAAACCAGTAAATGGGAACCTGTCAGCCACTGACATCATTTCTGAGGGGCTTTCTTTCTGTGGGATTGATCTGCAGTGGGCAGTGGCTCCTCACACTGTAATTTTAACACTCTGCCTGCCCAGCCTCTTTGTCAAAGTAGTTAGTGATCTGTAAACAGATGCTAAAAGGCACCAGGGGACCTCACCATTTAAAGGACTCCTGCAGTGAATTCTTTTGTAAAATGAATAATGGCACCCTAATTTATCTACGTTCTAAATTTGGGTCCATGGGGGAGTAGGGGGCATGCCTATGTTCTGTTGCCAGCAGACAAGCAGAGAGAAGGGAATCTGAGGTTTCCTTCCCCTGCTGTCCTGCCATACTCAGGATCCCCTACCATACATAATTTCCTCTCTCACTGACTTGGGGAAAGTGTGTGAGATGCTCAGCAAGCTAAGAGGGCAGCTTTACTTAAGGCTGGGGTTTCAGTGACCTGAGAGGTGGGCTCTTTGATTTGGAAGGGAGAGCTGATCTCGAGGCCTCTACTTAGAATATTTTTGTATCCTACAGAGATATGGTTACACGTAATGGGCCTAAATGCCCCATGGCCCGGGAAATAATCTGGACACTTTTTTTTTTTTTTTTTTTATATATATATTTTTTAAATTTTTATTTACTTATGATAGTCACAGAGAGAGAGAGAGAGGCAGAGACACAGGCAGAGGGAGAAGCAGGCTCCATGCACCGGGAGCCCGATGTGGGATTCGATCCCGGGTCTCCAGGATCGCGCCCTGGGCCAAAGGCAGGCGCCAAACCGCTGCGCCACCCAGGGATCCCTCTGGACACTTTCTAAATCACTTTTAAGCATTGGTCCCTCTGCAATGTAACCATTCGCTTAAAAGTTAATTTTGTGCCTGTATCTTAAAAAGGCAAGTGAGTGACCAGAAGTGTCATACAGGAGTACCACAGTGTGGTTCCTCTCCCAGCATAGGAACAGAAGCCAGATGTGAGGGCAGGAGGCAGGAGGCAGGAACTGGTCCAGGGGTGGGAGTAGGGTCTGCTACCCCTCTCCCTCTAACTGGGATCCCAGGGAGAGGGATTGAAAGGAACATGGAGGTGGAAAGGAATGAAGCAGTTTTGCTTCCAGGGGACACAGGGATGGGGGCACGCTGTGCCTCTGCAGATACTCCTAGTCATTTCTGCCCAGAGAGAGGCAGCCCTCCCACATTTTTTACCATCCCCCATCACTTTCTCCAATCTCTTGCCTTCCCCCCTCCCTCCCACCACCCCAGTACAGTTAAACCTCTCTAACTTGGACTGGTATATTGGAGAAGATGACTGCTCTGAGCAAATGACAAAACTGAATGGCAGTGTCTATTTAATGAAATGTATGTCTTCAAAATACATACAGTAAGTGGGACTCGATGAACGAGGCTTTTCCACTCGAGGTCCTCAGGGAGCATGCGTTAATGAATAGATAGATTCAAAAGCCTGTTAGCTGGTACCCTCCTACAGATACGTTTCTACTGTTAATTTGCTTAGCACACCCTTTCTTCAGAGCTAAAGGAAAACTCAAGCCCAGTTTTTGTTCAGATTATGAAAAAAGTCCAAATCCGCAGGGGTTTGGATTAATGAGGTTTTGCTGTACTGCCTCCCCTTGTTCCCTCAACACAAAGTTCCTACCTCGGATTGGGGGTGGGCTGGGAGGGGGTTCCATCTAAGAAGAGGAGGGAGGCTGGGTAGGGGAAGATCCAAGGGGTTAGGTTGGGGTGAGGTAGGAACTTGTTTCATTTGAACTGGTTTCCTGGTATGACTCCCTGGGTTGAAGGCCTGTTAGGAGTCGGGGGTGAGATTCTCTTCTCCCTGATCCCAGAAGATGTAACTTCCTCCGCAGGTGAGAAACAAAATAGGAGGATGGGGTGAGGGGTTGTCCTGGGGGCAGGGAGGGGGACATAGTTTATGGAGTGGGTTGGCTACTGGGGGGGCATAGCTCGGGGAGCTGGCACCCAGGCTCCCGCGAAGCGTCTCAATAAGTCCGCGCTCTCCTCTTTGGTGTCTTGCAGGAGAGGCAGCTTCCCCCCTTGGGTCCAACAAACCCGCGTGTGACGCTGGCCCCACCTTGGAACGGCCTGGCCCCCCCAGCACCGCCCCCCCCACCCCGGCTGCAGATCACTGAGAACGGCGAGTTCCGAAACACCGCAGACCACTAGCCCACCCAGCATCACAGACCTCCTCCTCCCTCCCCATGCACCCTGCCCTGGAACAGCACCCACCACCAGGACTGGATGTTGCCAAGGGACAGCGGGATTGCCTCCCTGAATGCCTCCTTGGGGCACCAATCCCCCACCCCCACTGCACCATTTCCAGCGGGGAAGAGTGGGGACCCTTAGCTGCCCCTTTTCCTTCCTGTTGGAGTGCTGCCCCCTGTGACCCCCAGGGACCCTTGCCCCAGGACACCACCTACCCCACACAGACCCCTTCAGTCCGGGGTGCTATCCCCATCCTCTGCCTCATCGTTCCCCTGAGCACTGGGGGACAGACCCTCACCCCCACCCTGGGGGTGTGGCACCTCCAAACTTTCAACTTCAGGGTGATTTTTTAGCAGTAACCAGAGTTGACAATCTAACTCCCCTCCACCGCCCCATTTTGGCCTCCCCTGTCCCCCTTGTAATGGGGAGGGGACCCCGGGTGAGGGGGCCCTATTACCCCTTGATTTCTCAGGAGCGTCTGGGGGGGCTCAGCACGCACAAACTCCTTCTCTTCCTACTACTCTTAAATTTACTCCCTCCCCACCCAGAACCCAGATGGGGTGGAGGGGCCACCGGGGCAGGGAGGGGGCGGCAAGGGGGGAATGGGAGTTGTCTCCCCTTCCTCCCACACCTGATCTGCTCTTGGCTGGTCCCAGAGCGGGGTGAGGGGGCTTATGCCCCCCCCTCCCCCAGTGTGTTGGGTGGGGTGGAATTGAGGTTAGGGTGAGGGGTTAGGGTCTAGGAGGGTGTGTATGTTAGGGAGGACAGACTAGGTGATCTGCCCTACCCTGACACACACAGCCCTCCTTGCCCCTCCCCTCTCTCTTCTTGGTCTCTACTCCCAGGGGGAGGGGGGAACTTACTCTAGGAAAAGCCATGTCTCTCTCCCCCAGGGTGGGGGGACCTGTGTTGGAGGAGGGGTGTTGGGGGCCCCCTTCCATGACTCTGTCCCCCCGGGGGAGGTAGGACAGGGCTGGGCTTCCCTCTCATCCTCCCCCCTCCCCAATCTCCCTCCACCTCCCTCCCTCCCGCCAGCTCCACAATTTTTCGGTGTTTCTCTGTACATAGCTCTCTGGCGGGATAGGGGAGGTAGGATGGATGGGGTTTAGGGTGGGTAGGTCATGGGAGGGGAGAAGCCCCTCCTTGGCACCCCCTCTTCCCTGACTGCTATCCCCTACCCAGCCCTGCCCCCTCATCCTTTCTTGCGTTTGGTATTGAGACTCTTTCCAGACTTCACCCTTCTTTCTTTTGTATGGACAGTTCCCCTTCAGACCCATCCCCCTACACACATACACCCAGCCGGGGCCAAATTTATACTTATATAAAAGTTGTAAATATGTGAAATTTTATCCCTGTGCCCTTTCCCTACTTTCCCAACCCCAGACCCTCCCCCTGGACCTCCTTTCCTCCTCTCTTTGGCTGTTGTAATTATCTGGGGTTTGTACTGTACATATTGGGGGTGTGTGTGTGTGGGCTGGGGGCAACCCCTCTGTATAGAGCTTCCTGGCCCCCTCCCTCCCCCAGGCTTCCCTCCCCCTCCGCCACCCTAAAGGTAGGAAGATGCTCTTCCTACTTGTTTTATTTTGTTTTCTCGTTCTCCCTCCCCACCTTGTCCCACCCCACTCCCAGCCTTTTCTGTCCTCCACCACTATCCCTTTTTCTCCACTCCCAGCCCCATTTCCTTTTTTTCTGGAGTGTGTGGTGAAACAGAAAAATCATGTTTAATAAACGGAGATTGTTCTTTTTTCGCTGTGCTGACTTTCCTAAGCTGGGACATTCAGACATATCACCCTATTCAGTAGGGTGATAGGATCTGCTTTTTGAGAGGAAGCTGGCAGCCTGGGAGAAACCATATCCCTGCATGATGCCACAGTCTCCTCCAGAATAGCATTCTCCCACCCAGCCATAAGATGTATTCTGTTTCTGAGCAGGGGTTGTGACCTGGCTAAGCTTACCCAATCCAGCTCTCCCCTCTCCACTGCCCCACTTAACCCTAATGAGTAGAGAGGCCAGGGAGCAGGGACACTATCTGACACGGAATTCCAAGTATATATATCTACACACACAACTATATTTAGTAATTACCTAGAAATAAGGTTGATTTAATGGCTGGTTAAAATGCTCCCGTACGGAATGGAGGAAAGAACTTGGTCCCTGAACAAATCTGAATTGCAATCCCAGGCCCCTCACTTGCCAGCCTCACTTTCCTCCGAGGAAACTGAGCAGAGCAACACCTACCTTGTAGGGCTGGGGGAGGGTACAAGGTGTTGTGGACAATGCCTGGCCCACATAATAGTTAATCTCGCCTTCTCAGCACTTAGAAGGGAGCGGGCGCTACATTTAATCATCCGCAGGGCTTAAGGGTCGCCCCCTCCTTCCAGGCTACGATCTCCCGAGGCCCAGCTCAGATTCCTCCGGGCGTCAGACACCTCCCGCCGGCACCGCCTTCTCGCCCGCGCAGCCAGTCAACGCGAGGCTCGTAGCCCTCCGCCCTCCGCCCTCCGATTGGCTGGGGCTCTGGCACCGCCCCCCGCACCTGGCGTTGGCGTCCGGCGGGAAGGCGGTGGCTTCCGGCCCGGGACTGAGCGGTGGTTTCCTGGGCGCCCCGGCCGGGTGCCGCCGGTGTACCCGCGGGGGCGTGGCGGCGGGAAGGGCCTCCTGGCTGGTGCGGCTCCCCGGGAGCCGGCCCTCTGGGCGCCGTGAGCAGGAGCCGTCCGGGGCCGGCGAGGTCAGGCCGGGGCTGGAAGGATCTCCTCGTCTCCCTCCGCAGGCCCTGGAAACGAAACCCCGGTTGGTCTTTCGTTGTGGTGCTTAGTTTTTTTCTTTTCTTGGCGGGGGAGTGTGCGGGCCTGATCTGCGGAAACCACCACTCACTGGAACGTTTCCACTTGGCCGGGTTGGGGAGGCGGGTGCTGTTGCCCTTACCCAGAGCTTCTGTGACCCCCGTGCCTTTCCTCCACAGCCTTCGTCCCGCGGGGCTGCGCCCCCAGCCCCTCATCTCCTGTGTTCCGCCCTCTGGGATTTCTCTCTCTGAGGAGGCCATATGGATCTCTCGACGCCTTTGCCCCCCGTACCCCGCTCCCCGACCCGCAACCCAGCCCCACGGACAATCCAGATCGAGTTCCCACAGCATAGCTCGGTGCTGCTGGAAGCCCTGAACCGCCACAGGCTAGAGGGAAAGTTCTGTGATGTGTCCCTGTTGGTGCAGGGCCGGGAACTTAGAGCTCACAAGGCAGTGTTGGCTGCTGCCTCTCCCTACTTCCACGACAGACTTCTGCTGGGGGATGCGCCACGTCTCACTCTACCCAGCGTCATTGAAGCCGATGCCTTCGAGGGGCTGCTCCAGCTCATTTATTCAGGACGCCTCCGTCTGCCTCTGGATGCTCTCCCTGCCCACCTCCTTGTGGCCAGTGGCCTCCAGATGTGGCAAGTAGTAGATCAGTGCTCAGAGATTCTTAGAGAACTAGAAATCTCAGGTGGAATTTCAACCTGTGGGGCGACCTCTTACCACACTCTTCTTTCCACCACATCCTCTCCAGGAGGCTGGTGCATTCGCTCTTCCTCTTTCCAGGCCCCGGTGCAGTCTTCCTTCACCTCTAGGGAGAACTCTGTTTTAGGGGAGGGGAGTGAACTGGGAGATGTGTTACAGATTAAAGTTGAGGAAGAAGAGGAGGAGGACCAGGGGTCAGCAGCCCCTTCTCAGACACCTCAGCCTCAGAGGGTATCAGGAGGGTTTCCCTGCCCTCATGGATCCCACCCACTGCCTGTATCCACTACATCTTGTAGGGTTCCTTGCGAGAGTGCCCCACTTGAGCCTCCTGCCCTTCATACTGCACCACCCCCCAAAGTCTTCTATATTAAGCAGGAACCCTCTGAGCCTGAAGAAGAGATATCAGGGGGTGGAACTCAGTCTGGAGGAGCAAAGGAGGAGACCAAAGTGTTTTCTGGAGGGGACACCAAAGGGAATGGAGAACTAGGGTTCTTATTACCCTTAGGAGCAGGGGCAACATATGGAGGAGGAGGAGGTCCATCCTGGAAACCAGTTGATCTTCATGGGAATGAAATCTTGTCAGGGGGTGGGTGGCCTGGAGGGGGAGGACAGGCTGTGCATGGGCCTGTGAAGTTAGGAGGTATACCCCCTGAAGATGGAAAACGCTTTGGTTGCTTGTGTGGAAAGCGGTTTGCAGTGAAGCCAAAGCGTGACAGGCATATCATGCTGACCTTCAGCCTTCGGCCCTTTGGCTGTGGCATCTGCAATAAGCGCTTCAAGCTGAAGCACCATCTGACAGAGCATATGAAGACTCATGCTGGAGCCCTGCATGCCTGCCCCCATTGTGGCCGTCGGTTTCGGGTACATGCCTGTTTCCTTCGCCATCGGGACCTATGCAAAGGCCAAGGGCTGGGCCCCTGCTCACTGGACTTACAACTGACTGCCAAGGGCATACACGAACTTCTAGGATAAGAGAGCCACTGCTGCTGATGGATACTTTTTCCTCACCACCATCACACCCTGCTCCTGGATCTTGTAATCATGCCAAGAAAATAGATATATTCCAGACATCTGGTTCTTAAGTGTGGATGTCGACCTGGCAGATTCTGGGATCTCAGATTTCTTAACCAAGTTTTTTGCTAACCACCCCATAGGAGGGTGGTTTACAGGGCATATGTAAATTGATCACTTGCCCCATAACAGACCTTTCGTGCAGGAAACCAGATTTCGGATTAGAAGTTTGGTGAGAGAAAAGTTAGAACAAAAGATGTAATGATAAACATTTCACTTGGTCTCCATGAGGTGTTGAAGGAGCTGGTCTCTATTCTAGGGATGTGTGATTCTAGGGTCCAGTAATTCAGAAACCAATTAAGGTCTATGTTCTCCTCTCCCTTGTCATTGCTGAAATGATTTAGGCAGAGTTCTTTTCATGTATTTTCTTTTGTTCGATCTTTCCAGAAGCCTCTCAGATCATAACTCATTCTGCACCTTCCCAACGCTTCTTTTTTTAACATTGTAGTTGAGCACTTTAACAAATTGAGCGTTCCATGTGTCATTAGAACTCTCTTTCTAATAGAGGATATCCCCTTAATAGCCTGTGCCTCTTGTTTACCTTTGTCCACCACTGATCACCCATATATTGATCACGGTGATTAGAATATGACCAATGAACTCAGGAGATGGCCACTGACCTAAAATGCTCTCAGGGTAGCACCACTGTTTTGAACAAGTGGCTGTTGTCAGAGACTGAGACAGCACATACAGGAAAGGCTGAAGAGTAACTGCACAGTGGGACCATACCCTTTATCCATCCCACTTACACATGATAGGCCCTTGGTTGAGAGAGATAGAAGAGTAGATATTGGAATGGGGAGACTGTCACAGGTTACTTAATTTCTTCAAATAAACTTTGCCCTGAAATTTAAACTGACAGTGGATTGGATTGGGTAATTTACGTGGGAGAGACAGCATGAAAGCAGAGTTGCAAAGACTTGGATATGTTACTTATGCAGCAGGGTTATATTGATGAGGGGAAAATGGGATGGTTTCACACTGGTGCAGAGAACACTGTCCTGGACTTCAGTGGGCCAGATTCTAGGCCCTGACTTGCCACTGAATGATCTCAGGTAAGTTACCTTATCTTTCAGAGTGTGAACTGTTTGTTTTTGTCTTTTTGGGGGTAGTATGCATCTCCTAATTGGTTCTCTGTCTTCTTATTTTTAAAGGGATTGGTTCATATGATTTTTACCTATAATCTTCCCTGACTTCATGTATTACATATAATGTTTGGTTGTTGTTTGGTTTGTTCTACAAACATTTAGTGCAATGCAGTATGCTAGACCCTTTTACTCTGACCTCAAAAAGTTCACAGCTACTTTCAAAGCTAGACAAATAATAACACTGTGGTATGATAAGTCCATATTAGTGGGCAGTACAGACTAATGTAATGGCATAAGTGAAGTCAAGAGAAGATCTCATACATCAGCAGAGGTTTCACAAAGATCTCTTTATACCAGAGATAATAATATGGGTGGCTGAACATGAGTGAACTTGAAGTTATAACTAGGGCCAAGATTGATAGCTTTCCCCAAAGCATTTTCCTTAAAAGTTGGTATGGGACCCAGAACAGGATGAAAAATGTGACTTTATGGCTGAGGAGGTGAATTCTAGCTTCTGTAAAGAGCCATGCCATGGTATCATCCTCATGGTTAAGGACTGTGAACATATTGGGAAGGGAGTCAGGGAGAGGGCTACCAAATGCCACCTACCTGTCATTCTTTTGACACATTCAGTAGGTGGCTACAGACATACCTCAGATATTACAGGTTCAGTTCCAGACCACTGCAACAGAGCAAACCAAATGCATTTTTTAGGTTCTCAATGCATATAAAAGTTAGGCTTTTACAGTAACCTACTAAATGTGCGGTAGTAGTAGTATTTCTTTAAAAAAAATAAAGTATATACCACAGGCACTTGGGTGGCTGATGTGGTTAAGCGTCTGACTCTTGATCTAAGCTCAGGTCTTCATCTCAGAGTATGAATTAAAGCCCTACATTGGCCTCCACATGGCATGAAGCCTACTTTTAAAAAAAAGTGTGCATACCTTAAAAAATACTTCGTTGCTAAAAATACTAACAATCATCTGAGCTTTTAACAAGTAGTAATCACAGACCACATAACTAATATATTAATAATGAAAAAGTTTTAAGTATTGCAAGATTTACCAAAATGTGACACAGAGACACAAAGCAAGCAAATAGTGTTGGAAAAATGGTGCCAGTAGACTTGCTGCAAACCTTTAGTTTGTAAAAATAAAAACAAAAACCCCCTGCAATATCTGCAAAGTGCAATAAAGTGAAGCACAATGAAATGGTGTGCCTGTCTATCCATTGAGCAAGATCCTTTGGTTGCAAGCAAGAAAAGCTGGCCTTGACCTTACCAAAACAATCTATGGAAGTATGTGGAATGGCTCCTGAATTGGAAGGCAGGGCTGAAGGACCAGCCTTTGGAAGGATAAGCTTGAGGGGTCCAGGGAGAAGGATTGCTCCTGGGGAATCTTTTCAGGTTATATGTTTTGGGATGACAGTCATTCTTATTTCTTTTGTTACTCATCTCAAGTCATTTGAGTGGCTCAGTCAGTTGAGTGTCTGACTCTTGGTTTTGACTCAGGTCATGACTTCAGGTTCGTGAGATCGAGCCCCACATCAGGCTCAGTACAGAGTCTGCTTGGAGTTCTCTTCCTCTGCTTCAGGTCTCGCCTCTGGCCAGAGGACCCTGAATCATATGTTCCATCTATCAAGGCAACAAAGTGGGCATGTAATCCTCAAGGGGAAATTGAAGTCCTGGGATAGAAGAGGGGAATGGGGAATAATGCTAGCCAGCCAGCCCACAGGAACAGAGGTGCACTCCAATCTCCACATGTTGCCCATCTTGGGATCCTTAAAGCCTCAGATATACTCGCCCTCTGAACTTAAGGCACAATTGCTTCTTTCCTCTCCTTAGTCTCTGTAATACTTTTTTATTACTGCTGTAAGTCAATTAAAATACCATGTTAGAGTTTTGTTTTTGTTTTGAAGTTATTAGGAATTATACAGAAAACAAATTTCCTTAATGAAAGATCTGGATTGATTGATTTTTTAAAGATTTTATTATTTGAGACAGAGAAATGGAGAGTATAGAGGGAGAGTGTGAGGGAGAAGCAGATTCCCTGTGGAGCAGAGAGCCTGGTGCTGGCCCAATCCCAGGACCCTGAGATCAGGACCTGAGCCGAAGGCAGATACTCAACCAACTGAGCAACCCATGTGCCCCGAAAGATCTGGATTTTGACCAGTGCCCTACTTGAGTCATGGAGTAGCCTTCTGCAGGCTCCTCTGCAAATGGGCCCTGTGGCCAAAGGCCCCAGTTCCTGCCACCCAGGATCGTGCACCCAGGCCTGGGAAGGGTCATGCGGAGGTTTCCATCAGCCCAGGAGCTATCCCCTCCAGTGGCTCATTCATGGCCACCCATGACTATTATACCACCTGGGTTCCACTTCCAGTAATAGCTTCTGCAGAAGTGCAAAGTATCTCGGGGAAGCCATCTCTCACCACCCTGGTCTCCCGAGAACTGACTGTGACCTGAGTCACTGGTGGGCAAACTTCTTTTTTGGGAAGTCTGTTCTCTCAGTCCTGTTTACAGTATTAGAGTTGCCAGAATGCTTGGAATCTCCCCAGGCCTCCAGCAGCACAATCACCTGTGACTTGACTCTGGAAGCAGCCTGGTGGCTAGCCAGGCAAAGCTAGCTGGCAAAGGCAATACAAGGCCCCGGTGTTTGTGTGTGTGTTTTTAAGATTTTATTATTTATTCATAAGAGACAGAGAGAAGGGCAGAGACACAGGCAGAGGGAGAAGCAGGCTCCCCGCAGGGAGCCCATGTGGACTCAATCCCAGGACTCCGGGATCATGACCTGAGCCAAAGGCAGACGCTCAACCACTGAGCCACCCAGGCGTCCCCAGGCTCCAGTCTTGAGTGGTTATCACCAGCCACAAGGTTTCAGGAGGCACTAGGCTCATCAGAGCCTCTCCCCTCCCCCATAGACTAGGCCAACTGTAGCAAACAGAAGCAGTTGGATTCTTTTATAACAGCAAAACACCAAAAAGGAAGTTGAGAGAACCCCACTCTTTACTATCCAAATCACATGCAAACCTTCCTGACACCCTGTAACTATATGCCTTGCACCAAATGGAAAATAAACTCTAAGCAGCCAGTTAAAAAAGCAAACAAAAAAAATTTATATATATAAATTTTAGAGTGTACCTCTCTATCTCTATCCTCTCCTTCTTATAATGAAGAGATGTCCCTCCTACTGACCAAGGCTAATCCCCTTCCCCCTTGCTCGTTTAATTACCCCATCTGTTCATCATTTTCACTCTGGAGTTCCTCATTTGTCCCTACTCGTGCTCACAGGTTTGTAAGAATTAATACATGTAAAATGCGGAGGACAGTACCTTGCCCTCAGTAAACTTGATAAATGTTAGCTGTTATTATGAGGGAGACCATTAGTTCCCCACTAATGGGGAACCTTTGTTGGGATCAGTGATCTCAGGGAGGGGTCAAATATATAAGGGGAAATATTTTCAGCTAAGGGGGAAATGAGGCATACTCAATGTCATTATTACCTTTCTCATAAATACTAGAGTTCTTCAGGGGTCTTTCCACCCTCTTCTAACTTTATATACTCCTGGGTGATTTTTATCCACTTTTCTGAGTTAAACCATGTAAATACTGATGACCCTTAATTTTATATCTCCAATTTTCCCGACCCCCAGATTCACTTAGATTTCCTCCTTTCCTTCCTTCAACAATAGGGCCGGCTGGGGCGCCTGGGTGGTTCAGCTGGTTCAGCTTCTGACTCTTGATCTCATCTCAAGTCTCCATCTCAGTTGTGAGTTCAAGCCTACTTTAAACAAAAAAAAACAAAACAAAAAAAACCCAATGGAGCCTGCTGTGTACCTGGCACTGATGAGAAGAGCAGGATTATCACTTGAAGAGACAGATGTTTAAACCAGGTATGTCAAAATAAATAAATAAGTAAACCAGGTATGTCTGTACTTCATGGGCCTCTCAAGCTCAATTTGTCTAAAATACTGTATCCCACCTCTAGCCAGCTGCTCTGCTGTTTCGAGGTTTAGTAAAAGTTCCACTATCCACCCAAATGCCCAAGACTAAAGGCTGGGAGAATTCCTGGGCCCCTGTCTCACATCCCATACTGGCCCTATCAATGCTATCTCCTAAATATTTCAAATTGATACGTTCTTTCATTCTCAATACTGCTACTGCAACCTCCTGGTTTTTTTTTTTTTTTTTTTTTTTTTTTTGTCTTGCTTCCCTTTGTGTCTCATTCCCACACACTATGGCCAGAGTGATCTTTCTAAAGCATAAAGTACTGTTTCACTAGCTTTCCAGCTTAAACCTTTCATTTGCTCCCTCCTGCTCTTTGATGAAGTCCAAGGATCTGCTCCCAATTGTTGCACTCTTGCCACTCATATTTCCCTTAGGCCTCTGCTTTTCTTTTCTTTTCTTTTCTTTTTTTTTTCTTTTTGCTCCTCATGCTTATCACTCTGCCTAGAATAGTTACCTACCCTGGAAATAATCTTTAGTGGGCTAATTCTTACTCTCTTCAGATATCAGCTGAAGCATCACTTCCTTTAGAAATCTGACCATTAGGGCAAAGTGGGACCTCTGCTATGTACTCTAATAGCTCTCATAGCTTGCTCATAGCTTGCTGTCATAAAATTTTCTTGGCATTTCCTTTACTCAGTAAGTATTTGTCAACTATCCACTGTTATATGTGGGTGCTGTTTTAGGCATGGTGGACAGTTCTTACCCTCATAAGATTACATTCCAGTGCTGTAAGGAAAATAAATCAAGTAATAAGGTGGAGGATAACAGAAAAGGAAGGCATGCTGTACACATTGATTTGGTATCCAAAGGAGAAGAAAGACCCAGACTTACAAAACGGGACAGGGGAGAAGGTTCCAATACAGTATGTAGCAAATGCAAAGGCCAAGAAAGAAAATGAGGCAGGTGTGTGACAAACCAATGGACTTAGAGAGGAATGAGATGTTGTCTTAGTCTATTGGGGCTGCTATAACAATACCATAGACTAGGTGGCTTATAAACATTTCTCACAGTTCTAGAGGCTGGGAAGTCCAAGATCAAGCACCAACAGATTGAGCTTCATGAGGACTTGCTTCCTGGTTCATAGATGGGCATCTTCTTATCATGTTCTCACATGGCAGACAAAGGAATTTCCCTGAGGTCTCTTTTATAAGGGCACTAATCCCATTTATGGGACCTAATCACCTCCCCAAAGGAGGTGGGAGAATTTGGGGGAGAATACTATCACAGTGGGGGGTTATGATTTCAACCTATGAATTTTGGGGGAACACAAATGTTCTGTCCCATGCAGATGTGATAGAAGAGATAGGCTGGGGCTGAGTTATATAGAGCCTTTCAGATCATGTTAAGGCATTTGGGTTTCATCTGAAATGCAATGGGAAGGCAGTAAAGAGCTTAAAGTAGAGAGGAATGATCTTTTAACATTTTAAAGAGATTCCTCTAGCTACAGAGGGAATATTGGATCATTTGGAGGCAAGAGTGGAAACGGAGACAAATCAGACTATTTCAGTAGCACAGACAAGAGGTGGATAAAAGCAGCAGATATGGGGGATCCCTGGGTGGCGCAGCGGTTTGGCGCCTGCCTTTGGCCCAGGGTGCGATCCTGGAGACCCGGGATCGAATCCCACGTCGGGCTCCTGGTGCATGGAGCCTGCTTCTGTCTCTGCCTCTCTCTCTCTCTCTGTGTGACTATCATTAAAAAAAAAAAAAAAAAAAAAAAAGCAGCAGTAAACGGATTCAAGCTATTACAATTGGAGGTTAGGGCTAACACAGGATGTTCTAAGTGATTAATATAGAGATTGTGGGAAAATAAAAATCAAGGAAGACCACCAGAATTTTGGCTTGAGTAATTGAATTAGAGGCCATTTACTGAGTGGAAGACAGAAGTAGAAGAACCTGGGAGGGATCAAGGGTTTTATCTGAATGGCTAGAAGCAGCTGGCTGTACTTGTCCAGTGCTCTTCTACACCAGGGGTTGGCAAATTTATGCTATAAAGGATCAAATAGTAATTAGGCTTTGCATGCCAAAAAGTAAAATCAAGGATATAACATAAGTACATAAAAATTAAAGAAAACATTTCCACAATTTATTATTGACAGAACTCAAAGTATAATAATTGAGTACAATTTTTTGGTAATAGAGGTCTGCTGCTTAATTGAGGTACAAAGTTAGTATTCCCTGTCATCAAAATCAATTGCAAATGTTCATTTGTTAGTGTCGATCTGTAATGAGATTTTACATATTTCGTCTTTGAATATGTCTTTCACACAGATAGTACTGCCAAATGCTGATATTAATCCAATAGCGTGTAATTTTAATTGAGCATATTCATCACCTGAGAGACATTTATAGAATTCTTTTATATTCTTCCCTTGATATTTGCCTTTTACCATGTTATTACATTGTGGATTAATCACATCAAAATGAAGGTGGAAACTCCTCAACTGCACAATTAAGTGAAATATAGAAATTTTCTTTCCACTTGCATTGAGATTTGAAAAACACTGCTGGAACTTTAGTTCAAGCTCAGAAAATATATATGCTTCAAATCCATGAGGGAATGGAGATCTTGCTTTTTTTTTTTTTTTTTTTTTTGATCTTGCTTTTTGTTTTAACTTTTGATAGCACAGGAAGTGTATACAGCCCCTTGACATTACCTGAGATTCATTACCTGATGACTTTGCTGCAATATATGTTTCCTATAAATATATATATATATATATATATATATATATATATATATATATATATATATATTTATATGTGTTTCCTATATTTATATATGTATCCTATATTATCACTGCTTTGGCCTTGTAATTTTAGATTAAATTCAGTAGGAAGTATTACCATGTTTGCATGAAGTATCCACTGATGGGTGAATGGATAAACAAAATGTGATATTTACATACAATGGAATGTTATTCAGCCTCTCTCTCTCTGTGTTATTCTCCCTCTCTCTCTCTGTGTCTCTCATAAATAAATGAATAAAATCTTAAAAAAAAAAAAAAAAAAGGAGATCCTGACTCATACTACAACACGGGTGAATTTTTTTTTTTTTTTTAAGATTTTATTTACTTCATGAGAGACTGAGAGAGAGAGAGAGAGAGAGAGAGAGAGAGAGGCAGAGACACAGGCAAAGGGAGAGTAGGCTCCACTCAGGGAGCCGATGTGGGACTCGATCCTGGGACCCCAGGATCACACCCTGAGCTGAAGGCAGGTGCTAAACCACTGAGCCACCCAGGGATCCCCAATATGGGTGAATTTTAAAGACATTATGTTAAGTAAAATAAGAAACCACAAAAGAAAAAATACTATTTGATTTCATTTAAATGAGGGATTAGGAACAGCCAAGTTCATAGAGACAAGAAGTAGAGCGGTGGTGGCTAAGGGCTGATGAGAGGAGGGAATGGAGAGTTACTGTTTCATGGGCACTGAGTTTCAGTTTAGAAAGATGATAAAGGTTCTGCAGATGGACGGATGATGGTTGTAAAGTTTCTCCTGCCGACGGTGGTAAGAAAAGAGGCTACAAGGCAAGTGGATCTGAGAGATGAACTTTATTGCAAGCACCCTCGGGAGAGGTTCCACGACTCACGCAGGAGAAGAAAAAGAGAGAGAGAGTGTGAGTCGTGGAAGTTGCGCTGGGAGGGAGTTGGCAGGGTCCTTTTATCGGGTTGAGGCAGGCCACAGGCTTGTGTCCATATTAGGTAAGGTAGAGAGGTCATGGGGTGGGAGAAGCCCGTGATGGACAGTTCCCAATTGGGAAGTTCCTGGGTGGAAAACTTCAGTTTCCTGGTGGTGACCTGGAGGCCGCAGTGAAAGTGGCGGGAAAGTCGCCATCTTGGAGAGGGTTGGCGGGGTGATCCGCCATCTTGGAGCCCCGGTTTCCCCGCCGGCCCATCAAGATACGCTGCGTAGCAGTGTAAACCTACTTATTGTTCCTGAACCGTATACTTGAAAATGGTTTAAGTGGTAAACTTCAGGTTATATATATTTTATCACGATAAGACAACAATATCAACAACAAATAACCGAACCATGAATGAACTAACGGATATAGGCATTGGGCCTTAGTGGTGCAAACAAAAAAGAAACAAAAAAGACTATATGTGCTTCTTATGGAAAAGACCATGACCACCTATGAATTAGTCTGGCGCAAAATATTGAACTTGAATGTGATCAAGCCTCAAAATATAACTACCAATTCACAGAAAATGCAGGGGACAGGGAAACATGTCAAACCACACCACAGTGAGGTAATCAGCAAAACAGACTGCAAGAAATTCTAAGGAACAAACACTCCATTTTCTTCACCAAAAAATTTCAAAGGGAAAAGGGAAAGGAGGGAAATCTGTAGTTTAAAAGATTTTCTTTTTTAGAGTTTATTATTTTTTTTAGTAATCTCTGCACCCAACATGGGGCTTGAACTCACGACCCCAAGATCAAGAGTTGCACACCTCCAACTGAGCCAGCCAGGCACTCCCTAAAAGATTTTAAAAGACATATTAACTGGGGCACCTAGGTGGCTCAGTTGGTTAAGCAGCCAACTCTTGATTTTGGCTCAGATCATGATGTCTCAGGTCATAAGACTGAGCCTCACATCTCCTCCATGCATAGCAGAGAGTCTGCTTAATATTCTCTCATTCCCTCTCTCACTGCCATCCCCATGCTCATTTTCTCCCTCTCTCTCTCTCAAATAATAAACAAATAAATAATAAAAGACATAATAGCCAGCCAGAGTGTGCAGACCTTATTTGGATCATAGTTTTTTAAAAAGATAAAAAAAAAAAAAGAGAGAGAGACAATTCTGGCCCTTATGAGATAACTGGGGACTCAATTAAGTGACTGGACACTTGCTAATATTAGGAGTTACTGTTAAAGTTTTTAGTTGTGGGGCATCTGGGTGGCTCAGTAGGTTAAGCATTCACTCTCAGCTCAGGTCATGATCTCAGGGTCCTGAGATGGAGCCCTGCATGGGGCTCCCTGCTCAGTGGAGAGCCTGCTTCTCCTTTTCTCCCTTGCTGGTGTTATCTCTCACTACCTCTCTCTCTCTCAAATAAATAAATAAATAAATAAATAAATAAATAAATAAAATCTTAAAAACAAAATTTTAGTTGTGATAAGGGTATTGTGGTAAAGAAGGATTCTTGTCTTTGGATGGTATTTGTTATTTATGGGTGAATAAATTTATTCATAGTTATGGATTGAATAAAAATATCAAATATGGGGATCTCTGGGTGGCTCAGTGGTTTAGCGCCTCCCTTCGGCCCAGGGGGTGGTCCTGGAGTCCTGGGATCTAGTCCCGCATCAGGCTCCCTGCGTGGAGCCTGCTTCTCTCTGCCTGTGTCTCTGCCTCTCTCTCTGTGTCTGTCATAAATGAATAAAAATCTTTAAAAAATATATCAAATATATATATACATAAGTACTAGATAATTGTATAAATTAAACTATAATTTGTGTATTTATAGTCAATTTTTTTAGGGCAGCCCGGGTGGCTCAGCGGTTTAGAGCCTGCCTTCCGCCCAGGGTGTGATCCTGGAGACCCGGGAACGAATCCCACATTGAGCTCCCTGCATGGAGCCTGCTTCTCCCTCTGCCTGTGTCTCTGCCTCTCTCTCTCTGTGTCTCATGAATAAATAAATAAAAATTTTAAAATAAATAAATAAATTTAAAAAAATAAAGATTTTTAAAGAATAAAATGGAAAACAAAAGAAACAAACAAAAAACAAAAAGTATGGTTTCTTTAAGCATGTATTTTGCTTTTCCAGTAAATGTTTATCTTAGGATAACTGAATAGTTCTAGTTAATAAAGAGAATTTTCACAGAATGCTAGTTAAACAATGTAAAAGAAATAAAAGAATTAGAAAAACATAATTTCATGAACTCCAACAGAACTGACTCAGGCAAGGATTATCGATTGGTGTTAAAACCAATAGGTGATTGATAATTGTAAACATGCATGCAGAGTCAAAGTAATACCATGCGGATTACTTTCTAGTCTCAAAAGGGAAAGCATTAACTGTAAATCGAGGGATCATTCACCACTAATTTTATCTAATCTAGGGGTTCAACCTCAGCATCACTGATGATTAATCATAGGTGTCTTCTAATGGGATGCAGCATTAACTATACAATAATATAATTATATGACTTTATTCTTCCTAGTATATTTTATCCTAATTCTGGTATCCCTCAGAGGATCTTTAAGAATCCATTCCTAAAAATATGTTGGATAGTGAATTTTTAGGTAGTGGGAGTCTGTAACTCATTATTCTATTTTATTTTTGTATGTCATTTTATTTTCAAATTTAAATTCAACTAATTAACACGTAGTGTATTATTAGTTTCAGAGGTAGCATTCAGTGATTCATCAGTTGTGTATAATACCTAGTGCTCAGGCAGCCCAAGTGACTCAGCGGTTTAGTGCCTCCTTCAGTCCAGGGCGTGATCCTGGAGACCCGGGATTGAGTCCCACGTCGGGGTCCCTGCAAGGAGCCTGCTTCTCCCTCTGTCTGAGTCCCTGCCTCTCTCTCTGTGTCTCTCATGAGTAAATAAATAAAATCTTAAAAATAAAAAAAAATCCAGTGCTCATTACATCCCATACCCTCCTTAATGCTCATCTCCCAGTTATGAGATACTTCCACTCACCTCCCCTCCAGCCACCCTCAGTTTGTTTCCTATACTTAAGAGTCTCTTATGGCTTGTCTCCCTCTCTGATTTCATCTTGTTTTTCCCTCCCCATGTGTCATTCTTTTAAATGAAAAAAATAATACTGTATTTCCAGCAGGTCTAAAAACCCCAACCAATTTCCCTCAGTGCTTAAAACACTCTTAAAAATCTATATAACAATCAACTAGGTTTTTGTGCCTAATGTAAAGCCTTTAAAACACCAGTTACTTAATTGTTTAACACTTAATTAACTCAATGAGTTTATTTCTGCAATAACATAGGATACTGATGTTTTCCTCTTAAACAATTGTTACTGTAATGTAAGTGAACAGTGAAATGATATGTTCAAGACACATAATGGAGGCAAATAACACTCAGCAGCAGTGAAATAAACAAGGCAAGTTTTTAAATGTGGTTACTGAAATTGCAGTGTCCCTTAAGTGAGGTTGGAGATGAGAAGGGAGATATGGAAGTTGTAGTCACTGTTGCTGTTTAGTGGGGGGAGGAAGGTGAACAAGAATGAGCTTGAGCAGGAGTGAAACAGTAAATGTCTGAGGTTCATCCATGCCGGTGGATAATCAGCTTACCTGAGACTCAGCAATGAGTCTCAGAAGTGGGTGGTCATGAATTGTCTTCTGAAAGTATTGACAAAGCACGACAAGAAAATAAAAATGGACAGTATTACATTCCGTTTGCTTGTATTATGCAGCTTTTGATAGCCATAGACTGTGCTGGAAATTGCATTTTTAAAAAAGATTTATTTATTTACTTTAGGGGGAGAGGAGAGGGGAGGGGCAAAGGGAGAGAGAGAGAATCCCAAGCAGACTGCCCCCTGAGAGTGGAGCCCAGTGCGGAGCTCCATCTCACAACCCTGAAATCATGACCTGAGTGGAAACCAAGAGTTAGCTGCTTAACTGACTGAGTCACCCACGTGCCCCGGAAATTGCATTTTTGGGTGTGATTTTTCTGCTATTGTCATGATCATGATCTCTTATAAGCAACAGTGATGATTCTGTCTCTATAATCTAGAATTTCTCTTAGTGGAGCCTACCTGGTTCAGTTGGAAGAGACTCTTGATCTCGTGGTTGTGAGTTCCAGCCACATGTTGGATGTAGGGATTATTTAAATAAATAAAAACTTTTAAAAATAAATAAATAAAATTTCCTTTAAACATTTGTCAGGGATGCGTGGGTGGCTCAGCGGTTGAGCATCTGCCTTAAGCTCAGGGCATAATCCTGAGGTCCCAGGATCGAGTCCCACATCGGGCTCCCCACGGGGAGTCTGCTTCCCCCTCTGCCTGTGTCTCTGCCTCTCTCTCTTTCCTCATGAATAAATAAATACAATCTTTAAAAAAAAAATTGTTGTCAAATATTAGTCTTCTAGGGCTGCCATTACAAAATACCACAGACTGTGTGGGTTAAATGACAGATATTTCTTTCCTTTTTTTTTTTTTAAGATTTTATTTATTTATTTGAGAGAGGGAGCAGGAGTAAGGGGGAGGGGCAGAGACTCACCACTGAGCAGAGAGCCCAACAAGGGGCTCAATCCCAGGACCCTGAGATCATGACCTGAGCTGAAGGCAGATGCTTAACCAACTGAGCCACCCAGGCGACCCATGACAGATATTTCTCTTCTCACAGTTCTGGAGACTAGAAATTCAATATCAAGATGCCAGCAGGTTTGGTTTTTCCTGAGGCCTTTCTCCTCAGCTTGCAGTCTGCCACCATTCTTACTGGTCACATGGTCTTTCTTAGTGCACGGGCACTCCTGGTGTCTCTATTCTGATACCGGTCATATTGGGTTAGGCTTTCACTCTTATGACCTTATTTACCTTTAATTACCTCTTTAGGGACTGTAGGGTGGCTCAGTGGTTGAGCATCTGTCTTTGGCTCAGGGCGTGATCCTGGAGTCCTCGATAGAGTCCCACACCGGGCTCCCTGCATGGAGCCTACTTCTCCCTCTCTCTCTCTCTGTATCTCTCATGAATGAATAAATAAAATCTTTAAAAAAAAAATTACCTCTTTAAAGGCCTTATCTCCAAATACAGTGACATTGAGCTTTAGGGAGTCAAATACAAAATTGCGGGGGAGGGGGGACACAATTCGGTTGGTAATACTGCTCTTCCTCCAACTTAGCTCCTCCCAGATTATTACCTGCAGTGGAATGTGTTTCTTGGAGGGAGCATGGTAACTCTCCGGAATGAACAAAACTTTAATCATTTGTGTTTGTTTTCTCTCATACAGGAAATAAGGTATTCCCTGGAAACACGTGCACGGCCATGCATATATTTTTTTTTTATGCCTTCACCTCTTAGTGCACTTTATCACTTCCAATATACATGTCCCCTATAGTCTTTTTTTTTTTTTTAAGATTTTATTTTTAAGTAATCTCTACACCCAATGTAGGGCTCAAACTCACAACCCCAAGATCAAGAGTCCCACGTTCCCCTGACCCAGGCAGGCGCCCCTCTCTAGTCTCTTAAGTTCACCTGCTTTCTTCACAGTTTTTCCGTTTACTGTGAAAAATATTACTAGGAACACTGGTGAACAAAGATCTGTTTGAGTCCTTATTTTCAGTTCTTTGGACGATATACCCAGAAGTGGGTATACCGTCAAAAGTATACATAATTTTTTGTTGAAAGGTGGACATCTTGAATATTATGAAAAAAAAGAAAAGGTAAGGAAAATTACTCTCTAGATCTTTCCAGATTGGCTCTGGATTGCAGTAACTCCTTCAGTGCCTAACTAGGCCATTTACAACTCTTTCTTAGCCTTCACTTCCTGCTTGCACTGAGCCTACAGACCAGCCAGAGATGAATGCCTATGCTCTTCTCAGGTCTTTTCTGAGCATACATTCTTCCCTGGACATATGTATGGATTTTGAGTTCCCACGGTATACATGAGAGCTTTTCAAGATCCCTGTTCCTCCCCAAATCTCTCTGGCTTTTCCTCTCAGGTTTTTGTTGTGTCTGTTGTTTGCTCCAACAGCTTTATTTGCCCCAGAAGGCAGCAGCTTCTTCATTTGTCTTTCAATATTCTCAAATAATATCCTCAGCATAGGGAACTCTGCCCAGGTAGAGTTCTGACATAGGGAAATGAAGGTAAGGTCCTTATGTTAATCCTTCAGGAAAACTCCAGTCAGATCAAAACAGACAAACATAATTCCTTGGGAACAAGGTCCATTCTTTTCCTTCTGAACCCAAGTACACACTCTGGGAATACAATCTGCCATCTTTGAGACTGCCACCAAGCCAGGGAGAGAGTGGACAAGATTAAGTTAAAACACTTCAAAGCTCTCTTGCCTTGTTACAGTGGCCTTTCTCCTGGTTAAGCATTTACTTGGTTGCTGTAAGCCCTTCACTACCTTCCCGAATACAGGAAGGATTGAGCTGAGAACCAGGCACAGGACTTGATTTCAACAGTAGCAGAATTATAGAGAAGGCTTAACAGCTGTTAAGACTCCTACATCTGGGTCGCTGGGTGGCTCAGTCAGTTGAGAGTCTCTTAATTTCAGCTCAGGTCATGATCTCAGGGTCATGAGATTTAGCCCTGCATCAGGCTCTGCACTAGGTGTGGAGTCTGCATAAGATTCCCCCCCTCTCTCTGCCCCTCCTTTCCCTGTTTTTTCTCTCAAAAAACAAAACAACAACAACAACAACAAAGACTCTTACATCAAAATCAGTGCCCTGATAAGAAGAGAATGACAACACTCTGGTACTTGAAATGGGGATATTATGTGGACATGCTTGAGCTCCAGATTCCCCTGAACTTGCTGGACCTAAACAAATGTCTCATTTCCCCTTTGTTGGATGATAACAGCTTCCACTTATTCAGAAACATGTGGAGGCAAATGCCTTGTAAGATGATACCTGAAGATTTGCCCCCAACCTCCCATGGCTTCTAGGTCAATAATTTGGATCATTCACTCAGGGGATCATTCACTCCTCTGAAGATTTGCCCCCAACCTCCCATGGTTTCTAGGTCAATAATTTGGATCATTTTTTGTCACAGCCCACCTGGGGAAATATTGACTCCATTTTGGGAAGAAAAAAAAATATTAAAAAAATATTCATGGATCTTTCTAATATATACCAGTAGTAACTGGGAAAATATGCCAGTTTTGAGGGTGTTGGACCAAGGGGATTGGGACATAAGATTGGATAAAGAAGAATATATTAATATAAGGACACTCTTTGTGACTTGGGATTTAAGGTTCTGGAAAAGACATCTAGAATTGATCCTAGTACATCACTGAGGAAGCTCCTTGATGCTTGGAAAAACAGTACCCCATAATAAAGGTAGATGGAGATGCTGGAACTGCCTTGGGAAATTTAGTATAGACATGCTAGAATGGATTTATCTTAAGATCAAAGATCCTATCAGTTGACTGTGTTCCCTGAAAGGCTCAGAGGATACTCTCCTCAATAAAGCAGTAAAAAATGTGCTAGATAAGAGCACTGACATTGTTGAGAATATCAGTAGTAGCTGTTCTTTGAAAACTAAGTTTCATAATAAAGGAGGTTGATAGGGAACCAGAGTCCCTGGGGTCAATGAGGGTGATAGGATTTTGAAAGAGCAGAGGCCCTGATTTAATTAGAGGCAAGGTGGATATAATTACCATAATAAGCAGCAAAGCCAGAATGGCATCCAGAGGGGAAAAAACCATGGAGATTTGTGTCAATGGCTAATAGGCCATGGAATTCCCAGCACAAGATAGATAGCAAGCCAGTTAGGATATTACTCAATCTATATAACCAAAAAAAGATCAAGAGTGGTTGAACCAAAGTCTGATATTTGCTACTGAAAAAAATCACAATCCCCCACTCAGTTGCTAGGCTTGACCAATTCACACACCCAGAAAAGACTGAATTATCTTAAGGAAGGACTGTGACAAAGCAGTAGCAATTTCTCTTATCCTAAAGGGACCTGATACAATTAACTAAGGAAACTGTACACAGGAAAAAAGAGAAAACAGCAAGATCTTTTGAGAGGTGTGGGTTTCAGAGTCTCAGGTGGCACTTGTATCAGGTACCTAAAGTGATAGCATGTCCCCCCTGTTAAGTAGTGTATGGAGCCTTGGTGATAGAGTCCTGACCCAAGTTTTTCTCATAGTGGATCTTTGGACACATCCTCTGGTAATATCTCTAATTCCTAAGAGCATGGTAAGGATGGATATATATAGATTTTGGTAGGCCCTCACAGTAATTCCCAGGCCGATGGAGTAAGATCCATAATGGTGGGAAAAGACAAGTAAAATCCCCTAAAACTATCTTTCCTCTTCCCACCAAACCAAGATAAGTTAGAAGGAGTTTTGCATTCTACATGGAAGACATAGATTAGTATCATCCTCCAGATACTTAAACAATACAGTTGTTATATATATTTCCATTTATTTCAGCACTGTGATGCCTGTGAAAACTAGATTGATCATGGTGGATGGTAGTGGACTCCGTGGTAGTCCAACATAGCCTCTGGATCTTGTATATGGCTTTTGATTTGGTAATTGTGTTCTTTTCTATATCAGGAAGGAAGATCAGAAACAATTCACATTCACATGCAATAGATTGCAGTGTATGGTCATGGTCGTTCCCAGAGCTACTCTCCTGCTCTCTTGTTCCATTATAGGCTACCATGACCTTGGTCATCTGGACATTCTCTAGAATATTATACTGATCAACTATATTAAAAACATCCTGGGGAAAAAAAAAAACATCTTGGGCCAAGATATAGGAAGTAGCAAGTAGCCTGGATACCCCTGTAAGATGCAGGTATGCCAGAGGGTAGAAGACAAGCCATACACAGATTTGGGGCTCATATTAGTGAAGAAAAAGGTGTCCAGATACATCTCCAAGGTAGAGGGGAACTTACTGCACCTTACGTCTTCTGCTACCAAAAAGATGCACAGTGACTGTTGGTCTTTTTGGATTTTGAATGCAGCAACAGCTATTTGCTGTAATTTTTCCCCCCTCTCTTTGGTTTTCAGCAGTTTTACTATGATATGCATAAGTGTGTGTGTTTCTTGAATCTGTAGTTTGATGTTTATTAATTAATTATTGGGAAATTTTTCAACCATGATTCTAACAAATACTGCTTCTGTCACATTCTCAGTCTTTTTGTCTTCTAGAATTCCAACCACACATATGTTACACTTTTTACCCATTCTTACATGTATCTTATGCTCTTTTTTGGTATTTTTCATCTCTTTGTCTCTCTGTTTCAGTCTGGATGTTTTCTACTAACTCATTTTTCTGGTCACTAATCTCTTCAGCTGTGTCAATTTTGTCAAATCTATTAAGTTATTTCATTTACTGTATTTTTACATTCTAGGATCTCCACTTTTTAAAAAAGATTTTATTTATTTATTCATGAGAAACACAGAGGGACAGAAACACAGGCAGAGGGAGAAGCAGGCTTCATGCAAGGAGCCCGATGTGGGACTCAATCCTGGAAATCCAGGATCACTCCCTGAACCAAAGGCAGACGCTCAATCACTGAGCCACCCAGGTGTCCCTAGAATTTCCACTTTATTGATTTTTATAGATTCCAGCTCTCCTGAAAACTCTCCATTGTGTCTTTTTTCTTAAACATATTAATTAGGTATTTTAAAATCTTCATCTGATACCTCAATATCTGGATCACCTAAGGGTCCATTCCTATTGACTTTATTTCTTGGTCCCATTTCTTGGTATGCCTGGTATTTCTTTTTTTCTTTTTTAAGATTTTATTTATTGAAAGAGAGAGCATGAGCAAGGGGAGGGACAGGAGAAGGAGAGAAAGACTCCCAAGCAGTCAGTAAGCCCAGTGTGGAGCCCATAATGGGGTTCAGTCCCACAACCCCAAGATCATGACTTGAATTGAAACCAAGAGCTGGATACTCAACCAACTGAGCCATCCAGGTGCTCCATGACTGGTACGTTTTTATTCAATGCTGAATATTTTATGTGAAAAATTGTAAAAAAAAAAAAAATTGTAGAGACTCTAGATGAAGTTATCTTTTTTCAGAGAAGACTTATTTTAGCTTCTCTAGGCAGGAAGTTAGAGATACGACAGATACATTGATCAGGAATTGAACTAATCTGTGGCTGTTGTGCTCTGTAAGGCTTTCTCTATTTCTTATTTCTGGTTTTCCTCTATTTTTTTTTTTAAGATTTATTTATTTATTTATTTATTCATGAGAGGCACAAAGAGGCAGAGACACAGGCAGAGGGAGAAGCAGGCTCCTCACAGGAAGCCAGACTCAGGACTCGATCCCAGAACCCCAGGATCACCACCCTGGGCCAAAGGCAGATGCCCGGCCACTAAACCACCCAGGCGTCCTAGATTTCTGGTTTTCCATTAACTCCAAGGATTTAGCTCTTATTTAACTGACAGCCTGGGGTTTATAGGGAACTCTCCTCCTTAACTGGCCTGAACTCCATGTTTTACATCCCTAACACCATGAGATAGCCAAGAACTCTGTTTAGATTCTCATCCCCTTGGTATATGTTTTCCTTTCAGCTCCTCAGCCTCCCACTGTGCCCCTTGCAAAGAGGCAAATGCTTCACAAAGAAAGTTCATTTGGGGGACTCTCCCCCCCAGGATCTGGGCCCCTCAGGTCCTGATTGTCTCAAGAGCCCCCTCATCCCTGTGAGGTCATTGAGGAAGCTGCTGAGCTTCTTGGCCTCTTAGTGGCCACTTTCTGACCAGCTTCTTAGTGTCTCGCCCTGTGCCACTTATAAACTAGCAAAGACTTATTCTTTATGAAGAATTGAGTAGAATTTGGATGCACCTCAATGATTTTTCATTCTTTTTGGAAACTTGGCCCCTCAAATTCTGGCTGTCTTGGTAGCTGTCTGATGCCTTCAAATAAAATTTGTTTTATTTTGTTTTTAGCTTTATTCAGCCTTTCTTGTTCTTGGTGACAAGCTTAGTCTGTACTAGCTACCCAATCATAGCTGAAGGGGGGGGTCTCTTCTTCACTTGGCAGTCCTTTCTTGCTTTATTTGCCTATCATTTATAGCCAATTAATATCTTTATATGTTTATTTATTGTCTGTCTTCACTCATTACAGTGTGAGTTTTATGAGAGCAGGCAATTGATCTCTTTTGTTCATTACTGTAATGCTAGGACCTACAACGACCTAGTACATAGTAGGAGATGAATAAATAGTTTTAAATAAATAAATGTTGCAATAGCCTGACAAATGAGTTGTAAGCACATTCCTTCTCTTCTTCTCCCCCCCTCCCCCCAGAACTGTTTGTATATAAGCACTATAGCAAAGTAATTGAGAGTATTATGCCAGCTATCAATTTATTAACTCTCAGCTCCAAATTCACCCTTCAGAACTTGCTCTGCAGTAATGGACTGGACTATTTAAGCACTTCTTCTGTAGAGTGAGTATAATGTAGAGGGCACAGGAGGACAAAAGGAAGAACGGAATTTTTCTTCCTGGTTCCAATATGCAGCATTTTGCGTTTATTGCCCCTGACACATGGTCGATCAGCAATGTGTGTATGTGTGTGTTTGTGTTGGCCTAGACAGGGACCATCCAGGAGTGCTTTGCTCCAGCCACGTACCCAGAGAATGCAGGCCTGCAGCCACCATGAAGCCCCAGAGGCCCCAGTGCAGACCCAGTACACTCCAGGCCTCATGGCTGTGCAGTGCCCAGACTCCCTCTGCCTGCCCACCCACCAGCCTCAGCTTGCTTCAACCCAGTTATTTCCCACTTGAGGTGAACACCACATATTCTACATGCCTCAGCTGTCTCTGCATGTCTGCCCACCAGCCTCAGTTCACCCACGCTCTGGAGGATTGTGTCCTGCTTGCCTGGTGATTGCTGACTAGCTCTGGCCTGGGAAACCCAGCAAACTTCTCTGCCATCCAGTAGGTTGCAGCCATACCTTCTCCAGTAAGTTCTGAACCATAGGCTTGGGCATTCCCCTCAGCTTTAGGATACTTCTTAACTTCTTTGTAGTTACTGACCTATCATTGTTTAACAATTCTTTACATTAAGCTACCTTGTTTAAATTACTATGTGGTTTCTGTCTCTCAATTAGACACAAAGTAATAAGGAATGGTCCTAGGAAGTAGACCCATGGAGGTGGCATTTGGGCATTGGTTTGGTAACACCTTTTGGCTTGAGCATGACACTGATCTCTTTGTCAATGAGAAATGGGCTGCTAGTAATCCATAGCATGCAGTGGCATCACAATTACTTGGATTATCTATCATATGTAGTTGATTGCGATCAAGTGCCAACTGAAGCACATGCCTTGGGAGCCTATGTGGCTGTGGCCTTTCACTGTTATGACATTAACGATGACCAGGAAAAGTGCCAATGGCCTAGCACTCAGTGGAGTGTGCAACTATTCATCTTGGTGTTGTGAGTTCGAGCCCTGTGTTGAGTGTAGAGATTACTTTTAAAAAAAATCTTACAGATTTTGACTATAAAGATTGTGGTGTGGGACAGGTGTTTTTTTTTTTTTTTTTTTTTTTAGTATACTTGAGCACTTATAAAAGGAAAATAATAGCTCAGTCTATTAAGTCTCAGCTCAAGTCATGGAAGCTTCCATGATAGCCCTAAAGGAATTTCTTATTTCTTATAGTTCCAGGGCTGATATTACTAAAAATCAAAACCAAAATTTAATTGTGTAGGTTGCTGAATTATAATGGCTATTGAATTAACAGTCTTGCCAAGTTTGTCGTGTGAAAGTTAGGACACTGATCTGGAAAGAATGGGATTCTGAACCTTGAAATTGAGACATCCCAAATGAATTGAGACATCCAAATAAAACTGATAATCTTGAACCCCCAGGTCATACTGAGCCCCCAGAGTTTGCCCTCTCATGTCTGAAAGTGATAGTTTTCCTCTACTTAAAAAACTTGTGACAATCTGACCTGAAGCAGATGCCTTGAAAGAGGATGATAATTCTTCTCCTCAGGATCCACCACAGCCACCCCCTTTTGCCACTAGGCCCATAAATATTGTTAGCCGTAGCATGCTCCAGAGGTACAGGAACACAATACAACCCAGGAGAAAGTAATTTAGGCTAAAAAGAATTGCAGGACTTTTCTAACATGTGTTGGTAGTAACTGCAGAATATGTGTGGGAATGGGTTCTTAGGTTGGTAAATCAAGGAGGGCAAGATATATAACACTAGATCAGAAAAATTTTAAAAACCACTATATCAAAAATTTTAAACATTTTTTAATTTATGTAAGTAATCTCTTCACCCATTTTGGGGCTTGAACTCACAACCCTGAGATTAAAAAAAAAAATAAAAAACATGCTTTTCCAATGGAGCCAACCAGACGCTCCCACTATATCAAATTTTTTGTATAAATATGCTTACTAGAATTCCAGGTGTAGTATGTTAGCTTGTGTAGCTAGAGGTGACTTTATTTGGTTGGTTGACTGAAACTTGAACTCAATATTCCAGTTTAATGAGGTTTAATTTAGTCAAGATTCCAGAGCTTTTCTGGTGTGAAGTGAAGGAGGAAATACAGATGTGCAGGGAGGTTGCCATGTTGGATTGGATTTATCATGTGTGACCTATCCCCTAACTATATTCTATGTGAAGGGGGAAGGCATTGTGAAATATATTTGTGAGGGAAGCACCTCTATCCTTTAAAAGGTCTGTGGTTTCTCTCCCTTGTAGGCCAGTTATGACTGTAGGGAATGCCACTTTCTTTTTTAATATTTTACTTATTAAAAAAAAAGATTTTACTTATTTATTTGAGAGAGAGGGAGAGAAAGAGAGAGAGAGAGAGAACAAGCTAGGAGGAGGGGCTGGGGGAGAGGGAGAAGCAGACTCCCCGCCGAGCAGGGAGCCTGATGTGGGGGGTTGATCCCAGGACCCTGGGATCATGACCTGAGCCGAAGGCAGATGCCCAACTGACTGAGCCACCCAGGTGCCCCAGGCATGCCACTTTTAAACTGCACTTCTTAAAAAAAATAAAAATAAAAAAAAATAAACTGCACTTTTTTTTTGTATATTTTTAAATTGGAGTTCGATTTGCCAACATATAGCAGTGCTCATTCCATCCAGTGCCCACCTCAGTGCCCGTCACTCAGTCACCCCATCCCCCTGCCCACCTCCCCTTCCACTACCCCTTGTTCGTTTCCCAGAGTTAGGAGTCTCTCATGTTCTGTCACCCTCACTGATATTTCCCACTCATTTTCTCTCCTTTCCCCTTTATTCCCTTTCACTATTTTTTATATTCCCCAAATGAATGAGAACATATGATGTTTGTCTTTCGACTGACTTATTTCACTCAGCATAATACCCTCCAGTTCCATCCACGTCGAAGCAAATGGTGGGTATTTGTCATTTCTAATGGCTGATTAAACTGCACTTCTGATTTTTTTTAAAGATTTTATTTATTTATTCATGAGAGACACACAGAGAGAGAGAGAAGCAGAGACTCAGGCAGAGGGAGAAGCAGGATCCATGGAGGGAGCCTGACGTGGGACTTGATCCTGGGTCTCCAGGATCACGCCCCAGGCCTAAGGCAGCGCTAAACTGCTAAGCCACCCAGGCTGCCCATGCACTTCTGATTTCAATGAGGATGTTGGTACTGTTCCATTGTAGCAGAGGCCAAGTAGAAGCACTTAACTGTCAAACACAGGGTGGACACCTCAACCATAAAGGGCATTGGGGATGGTTCAGTAATCAGAATGCCTTGGCCTATGGAGATCTCTAGTGGTAACTAATTGATCATGGTGTCTTTAGGGATGAAATAGATAATCAGCCTACTAGAATTGCTTGATCCATGTAACAGGAAAAACTCTAAGTCTGGTAGCCAAACACCTAACTTGGGTCACCATAGTAGAGTATGATGCCCTCTCACTCAGTGTCCAGACCCAAACCCAGTCAGTTTGCAGACCCAAAGCACTTTCAAAAAGCCAGGTTCCCTAGAGAAAGGACCTTGCTCCACCGCCAAAAATAAACACTTTAATCTTCCTTCAAGCATTCCCAAAGGAACCCACAACTATTTACTGGAGTGACAGTGCACTGGGGAAAAGGAATTACCTGGGCCTTTCGGGGGCTACTAGACAATGGCTCTGATCTGATGCTAATTCCTTGGGATTCAAAATGCCAGCAAGGCTCACCCCTACCCAGAGTAGGGGTATCTGATGGATAGGTGATAGAATCTCAACTCCCAAGTGTAACTCTCAACAGGCCCAGTTGGCCCATGAACTCACCATATTTCCCTGGTTCCTGAGAATGTAATTGGAATGGAGGTTTGGCCAATGTCAGAATCCCCACATTGGCTCTTACCTATGGGATCATTATGGGGTCATTATGGTCAGCAGGGATAAGTGGAAGCCTCTAGAACCTCCACCCCCTGCCAAGATAGTAAACCAGAAGCAACACTGCATCTCTGAGGGAAATGAAGACATTGACACTCCCATCAAAGACTTGAAAGAAGCAGAGCTAGTGACTCCTAACCCTTCCCATTTAATTCACCAGTTTGGTCTGTGCAAGTCAAGTGTAATCCTAGAAAAATGACTGTGACTTAATCTGGTGGGATTCCAGCTGCAGGTGCTATTTACATTCGAGATGTAGTCCCTTTACTGGACTTCTGACTCATCTAGAAGTTGCGTGTGTGGGATCCTGGGTGGCTCAGCAGTTGAGCACCTGCCTTTTGCTCAGGGCATGATCCTGGAATCCTGGGATCGAGTCGCACATCGGGCTCCCCCCAGGGAGCCTGCTTCTCCCTCTGCCTGTGTCTCTCAAGAATAAATAAAATCTTTTTTAAAAAGTATCTTCTTAAAAGATTGATTTTAACTTGATTGCATTGTAGTCTAAGCATATTGTCTTCTATGATAATGACCTTTGCGATTTGCTAAGACTTACTTTTTCCCCAATACACAGTCAATTTTTGCCATTTTTGTAAGTGTCCCACATGGACTCGACAGGAACGTGAATTCTCTAACATTTGTATGCAAGATTGCTTATCTATGGGGTGCTAATCTACTTCTCACTAGATAGTTCTCAGATACATGTTAAATCACCCATTGCCATTGGGAATTATAAATCTCTCCTTTTGGTTCTGTTTGTGTTTGCTTCTTATATTTATAAACTATGTGGACAGCCCTGGTGGCGCAGCAGTTTAGCGCCGCCTGCAACCTAGGGTGTGATCCTGGAGACCCTGGATCGAGTCCCACGTCGGGCTCCCTGCATGGAGCCTGCTTCTCCCTCTGCCTGTGTCTCTGCCTCTCTCTCTTTGTGTCTCTAAGAATAAAGAAATAAATAAATAATCTTTTTAAAAAAAATAAACTATGTTATTTTGTGCATACAATTGAGAATTTTAAACTCTTCCTTGTGCATATCATCTGTGATTATATAGAGATCCTCTTCATTTTTTTTAAACTCATCAGGAAAAAATAAAAAAATAAAAAATCATCAGGCATTTTATTTTATTTTATTTCATTTTTATTGAAGTATAGTTGACACACAATGTTACATTAGTTTCAGGTGTATAGTGGTGATCTGGCTAATTTATAGATTATGCCATGCTCACTTCAAGTGTGGTAACATTTGACATCTGTCATCATATAACACTGTGACAATACCATTGACTATATTCCCTATGCTGTGCCTTTCATTCCTGTGACCTATTCATTCCATAATGAAAGCCTATTTCTTCCATTCCTCTTCACCCACTTTGCCCAGCACCCTGCCCTGCTCCCCTCTGGCAACCGTCAGTTTGTCCTCTGTACTTATGTGTCTGTTTCAGCTTTTTGTTTGTTTATTCATCTGTTTTATTTTTTAGATTCCACATATGAGTGAATCATATGTTATTTGTCTTTCTCTGACTTATTTCACTTAATATACTACCCTCTAGATCCACCCATGTTGTTGCAAATGGCAAGATGTCATTCTTTTTCATAGCTGAGTAATATTCCACTGTCGCGCGCGCTGGGGGCGACAACCGTCCAGGGCTGAGGGTAAAGGAATGAGGAAAAGAAAGGAGACATAAACAGAGTGGGAGCAGGAGGGACATATGGCTGGATTCAGCCACAATGCCAACTTTATTTGTATTATTCACTCTTTTATAAAGCAGGGTTGTTTAACAAGCAGGATATTTTAAGCTTAGTTCTCCAGACATGTCCTTTCACAGTAGACAGCAACAGTATGCGCCCTTGAATAGATAGCTATAGTATACGTCCTTGAGCCACAAGCCTTCAACAACAAGGGTGAGACAGGTGGGCCGCGGTTGGAAGAGTCAGCAGAGAGCCTTTGCTTGATCCATTAACCCCTTCCTGGCACGCGGCTCCCAACATTCCACTGTGCATATATACTACTTCTTTACCCATTCATCTCTCAATGGACACTTGGGCTCCTTCCATATCTTATAAATTAAGCCACAATAAACATGGTGGGGGGTCTATATGTCTTTTCAATTTAGCATTTTCATATTCCTTTTTTAAAGATTTATTTATTTATTTGAGAGAGAGAAAGTGCACAGGGTGGGGAAGGACAGAGGGGGAGAGGGTCTTAAGGAGACTCCACACTGAGCATGGAGCCCAATTCAGGGCTCAGCCCCCCGTCCTGAGATCATAACCTAAGCTGAAACCAAAAGTCAGATGCTTAACTGACTATGCCACCCAGGAGCCCCTAGGGTTTTCATTTTTTTTTGAGTAAATACACAATAGTAGAATTACTCGGTCATGTGATATTTCTATTTTTTAATTTTTTGAAGAACCTCCATACTCTTATCCACACACAGCGTCTGCACTAATTTACATTCCTGTCAACAGTTCAGGAGGGTTCCTTTTTCTCCAGATCCTTGCCAACACTTGTTTTTCGTCTTTTTGATTCTAGCCACACTGACAGGTGTGGAGTAATATCTCATTTTGGTTTGGATCTGCATTTCCCTGATGATGAGTGATGTGGAGCATCTTTTCATGTATCTATTGGGCAGCCATCTGTATTATTTGTGGGGTTTTTGGGGTTGAGTTTTATAAGCTCTTTTTAACAAGATTTTATTTATTTGACAGAGAGAGATCGAGAGAGCACAAACAGGGGGAGCAGGCTCCTTGCTGAGCAGAAGCCTGATGTGGGGGCTTGATCCCAGAATGCTGGGATCTTGACCTGAGCTAAAAGCAAACTGACTGAGCGACCCAGGCACCTCAAGTTATATAAGTTCTTTATGTATTTTGGATATTAACCCCTTACTGGATATATCATTTGCAAATATCTTCCCCTATTCAGTAGGTTGATTTTTCATTTTGTTGATGGTGATCCTCTTCATTTCTTTTCTTTTTTTTAAGATTTCATTTATTTATTCATGAGAGACACACAGAGAGAGGCAGAGACATAGGCAGAGTAAGATTTCATTTATTTATTCATTAGAGACACACAGAGAGAGGCAGAGACATAGGCAGAAAGAGAAGCGGGCTCCCTTCAGGGAGCCCACTGTGGGACTCGATCTCAGGACCCCAGGATCATGCCCTGAGCTGAAGAGAGACGCTCAACCACTGAGCCATTCAGGTGTCCCCGATCCTCTCTCTATGTTAGTTTTTTTGTCTGCTATGTCTTTTTTATTTTTTTTATTTTTTGAGAGAGAGAGAGATAGAGAGAGCATGCAGCAGTGGCAAAGGGGGCAGAAGGAAAGGGAGAGAGTCTTAAGCAGACTCCACATTGAGCCCAATACAGGACTTGCTTCCAGGACCCTGAGATCATGACCTGAGCCAAAATCAATAGATGCTTAACCAACTGAGCTACACAGGCACCCTGTCTGATATGTTTTTTTTTACATCTATCTATTTTAAACTTTTCTGTACCTCTTTGTTTTATATATGCTCTAGTAAATAGCATATGGCTTCATATTTAAAATTCTTCCAACCCAACAATCCTTGGAAAGATAGGAAGATAATATCTATTTTGATTAGTGATATATTTGGACTTATTACTATCATCTTGTGCTTTGTGACTTTCTTATGATGCTTCTTCCTTCTTTCCTGCTTGCATTTGGGATGATTGTGTTTTCTTTTTTCCTTTATTTCCTTTCTAGAGGTTTGAAAGTTATACTCCTGTTTTTATTCTTTTGGTAAATATCTTTAATATATTGGGGCACCTGGCTGGTTCAGTTTGTAGAGCATGCAACTCTTGATCTTGGTGTTGTAAGCTGGAGCTCCATGTTGGGAGTAGAGATTACTTAAAAAAAATAAAGGGATCCCTGGGTGGCGCAGTGGTTTGGTGCTTGCCTTTGGCCCAGGGCGCGATCCTGGAGACCCGGGATCGAATCCCACATCAGGCTCCCGGTGCGTGGAGCCTGCTTCTCCCTCTGCTTGTGTCTCTGCCTCTCTCTGTCTCTCTGTGTGACTATCATAAATAAATAAAAATTAAAAGAAAAATAAAAAAAAATAGGGGTGCCTGGATGGCTCAGTCAATTAAGCATCCAGCTCTTGATTTCGGCTCAGGTCATGATCTCAGGGTCATGAGATCAAGCCCTATGCTGGCCTCTGCACGGAGCATGGAGCTTAAGATGCTGACTCTCCCTCTCCCTCTGCCCCTCCTCACACTCACACTCTCTCTAAAAAAAAATAAATAAAATCTTTAGTATTTTAACATGCATACCTGACAGTTTAAAGTTACTTAACTTCTATACCTTCTTTCAGAAAAATAAAGGGCCTCTGAGTGCTACTACACTGACCATCTCCCTTCCATCTGATGTGTTACTGTATCTAGTACACAGTTGTAACTTATTCTAGATACCCCATATTTATGCTATTATTATTGCTTTATATAATCTAAACATGTTTACATGTACTCAAGTCTTTATTTGTAAATTTTTCTCCCTTGCATCTCAATGTCCCGTTTTTCCTTCATCCTGAAATACAGCCCTTAGGAATCTTCCACTCTGAGTTTTTCTTTGAAGGAAGATGACCTTATTTCACCCTCACTTAAAAAAAATTAACTTGGGCAGCCCCGGTGGCGCAGCGGTTTAGCGCCGCCTGCAGCGCAGGGCGTGACCCTGGAGACCTGGGATCGAGTCCCATGTCAGGCTCTTTGCATGGTGCCTGCTTCTCTCTCTGCCTGTGTATCTGCCTCTCTCTCTCTCTCTCTCTCTCTCTGTGTCTTTATTAATAAATAAATAGTCTTTTAAAAAAACATTTAAAAAATTAACTTACTTTACATTTTTAACATCCAGAATTTTAGATGTCTTGATATTTCAGTCTTAAATATTTGTGCCTACATTTTGAAAAGAACTCTTACTCACATAGGCCAAATTAATACAAACACATCTAACAACAGGAACACTAGTAATTCCTTAATATCATCAAATGTCCATTTCATATTCAGATTTCCCCAATGGTGTCAGATTATCAGATTCAGATTTATCAGATAATTCAGATTACCCCCATGGTGTCTGGTTTTCCAAACTAGATCCAATCTAGAACGACATCCTGCATCAGTTTACTTATTGTGTCCCTTAAGCCTCTTTTAATTTCAAACACTTCCTTTTTTTGTGACACTGATTCGGTGGAATAGGCTGGTTGTCCTATGAAATATCCTCACTTCTGGGTCTGATTGTTTCCTTGTGGTGGTGTTTAGCCTGTTCCTCTTTCCTCTATATTTCCTTATAACTGTAATTTAGGGTCCAAAGGCTTGATTAGATTGATTGATTGATTCATTCATTCATGAGAGACACAGAGACATAGGCAGAGGGAGAAGCAGGCTCCATGCAGGGAGCCTGATGTGGGACTCGATCCCAGAACTCCAGGATCACTCCCCGAGCCGAAGGCAGATGCCCAACCGCTGAGCCACCCAGGTGTCCCAGGCTTGATTAGATTTAAAGCAAACATTCTTGGCTACCTCACATCACAGGTGATGCAGTATTCACAATACTATGTTACTGATCCAGCTGTTAGATAATAAACATTCTTGCACAAAGTTCTATTCTAAGATTGTGCCCCTTGCTAATGGGGGCTTTGGGGGCTTTTTTTTAGATAGGACTTCTGGGGACACCTGTGTGGCTCAGCGGTTGAGTGCCTGCCTTTGGCTCAGGGCATGATCCTAGAGTCCCAGGATCGAGTCCCACATTGGGCTCCCTGCATGGAGCCTACTTCTCCCTTGGCCTATGTCTATCTCTGTGTCTCTCATGAATAAATAAATAAAATCTTCAGATAGCACTTCTGTGTGATAGATTCCAGGGAAGTTCCGATAAACAAAAGACTGGGAAGTGTTGGAAAATGCATGCTGAAGATGGAAGGACATATATATTTAACTGCTAACTAGCACACAGTGTGGTAGGACCATCTAGCTTATGCCTCTGAACATGTAGACTTTCGCTAGGATATAAAGTTAAAATGTCACTGTTGGTTCACAGCATTAGGAGTTTCCTGGTATAATCTGAAACTAGTCCCCATCTACAGGGGGAGGGAGAGACAGAATAAAGAGGTGGGGCACCTCAGATTGGTAGGTGGCAGTTTTAATAATCAAGGGAAGTTACTTATGGGCTTGTCTTGGGCAGTGAATAGATCCCCAGCACCCACCCACCAAATCTTATAAGTTTATATAGAGGCTTTAACTTGGTTCAGTCATGTATCCCATCTAGATGGTCTCAATAACATATTTCTTTCTCAAGGCTTCGTATTTGAAAAAGGCTCCCACCATGAGAATGGAAGGGAGAATGTACATTCCAAGCAGAGGGGAGTGTGTGAGGAGCCTTGGGTTCAGCTCAAGGGTCAAATGGCCATCACATCCTCTTGACCACCTTCTCCATCAGCAGCATCAATGGGCAGAAGGAAACTGCATCTTTGACTCTACCACTTGATACCAAATTACTTTCCAGTTAGCCAATTTATGCCTCCACCAATGCCAATACTTGGTATTTTCAGACTTTTCTTTTTTACTTTTGACAATATGACTAGATGAAATAATAGCTCATTGTGTTTTTTAATAGATTTTATTTATTTATTCATGAGAGAGAGAGAGAGAGAGGCAGAGACACAGGCAGAGGGAGAAGCAGGCTCCATGCAGGGAGCCTGACGTGGGACTCGATCCTGGATCTCCAGGATCATGCCCTGGGCTGAAGGTGGCACTAAACCGCTGAGCCACCCAGGCTGCCCTCATTGTGGTTTTTGGAAAGTTATTACATACATCAAGAGATTTCACCCCTGAATACTTGAGTATTCATCTTTTGAAAATAAGAACATTTCCTACTTACCCACAATATCATTCTAACAAAAGAATAATTCCTTATACAATCTAAATTTGTCTATATTCATATTTCTCCAATTGTCTGAAAAATCAGTAAGGATTTAGTTTCAAGGTTCAAGGCACTTTTATCCTCAAATGATGGATTAGCTAGGTGTGATGGTCCAAGGTATCAGGTATTTCCTCTAAGAACTAGGAAGACAATAATCCTCTGTCTTGGGGTTTCTATAGTTGCTGTTGAGAAATTTATTATTGGTCCTGGCATCACTGTATTATGGAAAACATGTTTTCTTTCTGGTTTCTTTTCAAAGTTTTCCCCATCTTTGAGTTCTTCAGTTTCTCTCTGGTGTATCTGGATGAATATTTAGTAGTGTATCTTGGAATTAATTTCCTGAGACTGAGAATTCTTGTCCAAAATCAGTTCTGGAAGATGATCAACCATGATCTCATCACCTCAATTTTGGTGAAAGATTATGCCTGGCACACTTTAGGTGCTTAGTTGTTGAATAAATTGGTAAATAAATGAGCATTTTCTCCATTCCCTCTTATTCTCTTGAGTCTCTGGTGCTCAGAATTTTTTACAGACATTTGTTCAAACATCTCACTATACCCACTATGCCTTTTCCTCTATTATTTTTCTTGCTACATTTTATTTTTTTAACTCACCATTTTATTTTTATTTATTTATTTATTTATTTAAGCTCTACATCCAACTTGGGGCTTGAACTCATGACCCCAAGATAAAGAGTTGTACCCTCTACCCACTAAATCAGCAGGGCATCCCTTTTTCTGTGCTACATTTTAGATAATTTTGTCAGATATATCTTCTAGTGCTCAATTCTAAGCTCAGCTACTTTTTTTTCTTTAAAGGTCTATTTATTCCAGAGAGAGAGTGTGTGAGAGAAGGGGGAGGGGCAAAGAGAGGCAGAGAGAATCTCAAGCTGACTCCATGCTGAGCACAGAGCCTAATACTGGGCTCGACCTCACCACCCTGAGATCATGACCTGAGACGAAACCAAGAGTCGGATGCTTAACTGACTGAGCCACCCAGGCTCCCTTAACCTCAGCTACTTGTAATCATTTGTTTAATTCATCCATTGAGTTTATAATAATCATTTGTAATCATTGATACCTGACCTTTTTTTTATAACATTCTGTTATTTCTCATGCTTTTGATTCTTTGTTTTATGATGTCAGTAACTTTTAACATACTTATAGCTTGAAGCTTATACTAATTCCATTGTCTGAAGTGATCCAGGGCCTAATCCTGCTCTTTGTTAGGTAGGTAAATTTTCATTCATGGTGGATTATTTCCTTGTGGGTTTTCCAGTTTTGGATTGTGAACTCATGTTGATGGCCTTGAGGAGTGACCTTCGTAGGCTATAGTGAAGATTAAATCATTAAATCAATGAACTCAGATATGTCTCAAGTTCAGGTGGAAGTTAAATCACATCGAAAAGAATATACAGAAGGGCAAGAACTGTCCACCAGGTCATGCTATATATAAAAGCAATGCAGGGCAGTCCGGTGGCTCAGTTTAGTGCCGCCTTCAGCCCAAGTTGTGATCTTGGAGACCTGGGATCGGGTCCCATGTTGGGTTCCCAGCATGGAGCCTGCTTCTCCCTCTATGTTTCTGCCTCTCTCTCTCTCTCTCTCTCTCTGTGTGTGTGTGTCTGCCTCTCATGAATAAACAAATAAAATCTTAAAAAAAAAAAGGCAAAACCCCCACAAGATTGACATGCTTAAACCATCAAACTCTGGCCAGAATCACACTAGGGAATACTATCAAACACTGTCTCTCATGTGCCAGGCACTTTATTCACATCTTTAACCTTCATATCAACTGCAAGGAAGGTGAAATTCCCATTCGACAGAACAGAAACTGCCAAAGAATCATTAATTTATAGCTAATTGGTGGACTCCAGTTAAAACCCAGGTCTGAATGATTGTAAAGATCATGCTTTCTCAAATTGACCCCATTGTTCCTCAGAACTATTACTGGAGGGTGAATGGGTGATGGGCACTGAGGTGAGCACTCGTGTTATTCTGTAAGTTGGCAAATTGAACACCAATAAAAAATAAATTTATTAAAAAAAAGAACTATTACTGGAAAAAAGCACCATCATTTGGACTACATACATATTTTTTCCGAGTTGCAATTTTAATTGAGGCCAGTTAACCCCATGGATCATAAAAACATGTTGAGTAAGTAGTGAAAAAGGAAAATGAATGCATTAAAGCTACAAAAGAGTTGCATTTTAAGTAGAGAAACTTTCATTCCTCATTTCCTTTCATTTTTCCAATTTGAGATTTTGTTTATGTACGAAAAAGGCAATTAACAAGAAGCTTACTTATGAGAAACCCCCGGAGCTCCCAGAAGCTAATAAAAATGTATCTGAGCATTCTGAGTACAACAAAGCAAGCCAGTGTAAATTTGATCTCCTAATAAGGAGTTTGCAAATATACCTTCAACCTAAGCAATTTTACATCAGTAAACCAGGACAAGTTAAAGCCAATTGGTGGCAATACTTTTCAGCTGTCAATCCTTTGTTTCCAGGTCCAGAGAGACCACTGCAATGTGCCCGCTCCGAATGTAGGTTGGAGCACCCCCACCCCCCTTGCCTGTCCAGCTATTCCAAGAATCATCATCCAGGGATCACTGAGGTAATCGGGAATTGCCAACTGTCTTAAATATTATCAGCATAAATTGCACCTAGTATTTGGAGTTAGAGGGTCTGATTTTAATCAGGTTGATTCAATTTGTGACTTAAAATGCTGGTCTGGGTTTCTTGATTTAATCAACTTTCAACAAAAATTAGGGCTTGTCATTTGATAGAAATTTTATACATGATCTCCACCCCTCAGATTTGGCTCTAGGTTACATTTTACTATGGGGACTTTAAAATGATATTAATACCATTGAATAATTAACTAATTAAAATTAATCATTAACTTTGCAAATGTATCCAAAGAAATATAGAAAGACGATTCTGCTAATAAATTTAGGAAAAATAGAGGATGTAAATAATTGTGGAGTCACTGAGAGGTAAACTCTGTCCAGTTAATTGGTCAGTTTTGTATTTTGACCATGAGTTTATTTTTTTTATTTATTTTAGACTCTGTGAAGAGACGACCATTACTGACATTATAAAAGTATTTTATTTTCCTAAAAGAGCCACATCATATAATCTGGATTCTTTCTTCTATCTTTTTGACTTTAACCAAACCAATTAAGTGATTTTAATGCTATGAAGCAAAACAAATAAAATATTGTTAAAATGTAAAATATTGTTAAAATTGTTAAAATTTGTAATCATCTCAATGTGAAAAATCACCTTGCCTTCCTATTTAGAGCCCCTTAAATATAAGCTTTCTTCCTCTTTCAGTTTCCACAGGCTACAGAGTAAATTATTTCCACTGAAAATGATCTATCCACATCTGCTTTAAGAAAGCCACTGCTGAAAATAAAAAAAAAGAAAGAAAGCCACTGTTGGGGTGCCTGGGTGGCTCAGTCGGTTGAGCGCTGGATTCTTGGTTTTGGCTCAGGTCGTGATCGCAGGCTCATGGGATCAAGCCCCACAGTGCGCTCTGCACTCAGTGCTGAGGTTGCTTGAGACTCTCCCTCTGCCCGCCCCCTGCCCTGTGCTCTCTAACTAAAATAAACAATAAATCATAAAAAAGAAAGCAAGTCGGCCACTGCAAGCTTCATGCTGGCATTCATCCCAGCTGCTTGCACTCCCGCACAGGCTGGGATGAAGGTTCCCAGGCTTGTCTCTGCACGGGTCTGGGCAGGGCTTCTCTGTGCTCTGAACCCAGGTGAGAGTCGGCACATGTGCCAATAGCACAAAGCACCACAGGTGCCTCTCCAGAGGGCAGTATTCTCTATGTATCCACAAAAGTTGCCCAAGGATCCCAGCTCCCCAGCTCTTGGCCAGTGTTTCATATTTCCCACCTTTCTAACTTTGGTCTCTCTGACTGGGGTAAAGAGGTTATCTCATTGCCATGAATTTTTCATCTCATTTTTTTTTTTGACAGATCCTGCCGCATGTTTATTTGTACAAATAGCGCAGGAGGACACCAGCCCCATGCAGATAGAAGCCCATGGGTCACACCCGGCCTTCTGTCCTCACACTGGCAGACTGGAGCCTCTGCACTGGAGCCTTTGTGCAAAGGGGCCTGGGCACCTTTGGGAGCCTGAGCCGCAGCAGGAGCTGCAGCTGGAGTCACAGCTGTAGTCTGAGTCTTGTTTGAGCCTTGGTCTTGGACTCCGGACTCCAGAGCCCTGAGACCCTGGGCAATGTGGCAACGAGCAGATTTCCTGAGCTTGGGGTGAACAATGCAGGCAAGTTGAGCTTGCGGCTGCCGCCCTTTGGGATCTTGGGCTTGACCTCTTTGGGGACTCCTGGCCTTGGTGTTGTTGGCCTGCGTCTTCTTCAAATCTTTCTTGTTGTGCTTCTGGGAAAAGTGCATGTTCCTTAGGAACGTAGGATCTGCCCTCTTAAGAGATTCATATCTTCTTTTTTTAAAGATTTTAGTTATTCAGAAAGACACACAGAGGCAGAGACATAGGCAGAGGGAGACGCAGGCTCCATGCAGGGAGCCTGATACGGGACTCAATCCCAGGTCTCCAGGATCACGCCCCGGGCTAAAGGCAGATGCTCAACCACTGAGCCACCCAGGCATTCCTCATATCTTTTTTTTTTTTTTTAAGATTTATTTCTTTATTATTTGAGAGCGAAAGAGAGAGAGAAGGAGCAGTAGAGAGAGAATCTCAAGCTGACTCCATACTGAGTGCAGAGCCCCACATGGGGCTTGATATCATGACTCTGAGAGATCATGACCTGAGTGAAAACCAAGAGTTGGACACTTAATTGACTGAGCCACCCAGGCACCCCAAGATTCATGTCTTTGTGACTAGGTTTCTCGATGCCATTTCTGTGCCATCTTTGTGACTGGTTATCCACGGTGTTGGTTGCATTTGGTCATGCCTGAACCCAAGCCCGAGGCTCCCAACATGCCTTCCATTTCATTTACTGCATTTATTATTTGTAGAAGTCCAATTTGGTTCTTTTAAAGATGTACCCGTGTCACTTTTTCTACCTTCCTATTCCCTGTAGATATATTCAACCTATTTCTTTACAACAATAAATTTTTGTAAAAAGATTTTATTTATTTATTCATGAAAGACACAGAGACAGAGGCAGAGACAGAGGCAGAGGGAGAAGCAGGCTCCACACAGGGAGCCCGATGTGGGATTCGATCCCGGACCCCGGGATCACACCCTGAGCCAAAGGCAGACGCTCAACCTAAAACTAATATTATACTGTAGGTTAACTAACTAGAATTTAAATAAAAGAATTGCCATTTGAAAATTGAAAAAGAAAAAAAAGGCAGACACTCAACCGCTGAGCCACTCAGGCATCCCCAACAATAAACTTATTTTATCATGTGTATCATATAGTTCCATTATCTAAAGTCTTTACATGGGGCTGCCCCTAGGCCTTAGGGCATCTTTCTACAAATTAGAAAAAGTGGCCCTTCTTCAACCACATGTTTTTGAAAAGTTAGAAGATTACCACGAAACCTGACCAGCTCCACCAGGGAGAAAATTTCAACTTGCTGGTGGCACACACATGCACACACACTGTCATGCACTCACACAATGCCTGGCCACTGGGGCACACGGCTCCTGATGCCACACACTCCCTCCGTGCCACCCCACCCCTAGGTGTCAGATGTGGAGTCTAGCAGCTGGGCAGATGTGGAACTGGGCTTCTAGGGCAGCAGGCTGGAGCCTGATTTCCGTGTTTCCCGAGTTATCTTTGACTATATGTTGGTTATTATATTTGAAAAATTATTTGGAGGAGTAATTTGGGATGAAGGTAATTTCCTCCACAGAGAATTTGTGTTTGCTGCTTCCAAGAGCCTGGGGGCACTGCCAGCGCTGAGCTACTCAGAGTCAAGGCCGCGGATACCCTGGGTAACCCAGGCAAACGGAAGCAGGCTGTTCGTTCTGGCCGGTTGGTCCACTTCTGGTTTACACTTAACCTGGCTTACTGGGGACAATGGGGTCTCCCATTAGACTTTTCCCTGCCCCCGCAGGGCTGTGGTGGAGACACATTCATCTCAAGAGGCCATCAGAAAGAGAGCTCAACCCTCCGCGGTGGGCAGAGGTCCTCAGGAAGAGAGCAACCTCTGAGCTCCTCCCTCCTTGATCCCTGTGCCCTGTGCCTTCCAGCTTGTCAGCTCCTTACAGATGCAATTTTGGACATTTTATTCAGCCTATTTAGTTGTTTCAGCAGGAGGGTTCTGGAGAGATTTATCCTCTTATTACCAGAGAGTCCCGTTGTTTTAATTTGCATTCCTTTGATTAGCGGTGAATCCCAGCCTCTCTGGTGGCAGTTCCAATTTCCTTTCCTGCGAAATGCCTGCTCACCCCCTGTGCCTCTTTGCTCACTGTTTCCTGCCTTTCTCTCATTGACATGAAGGTGTTCCTTAAAAACTCTAGATGTTAATTCTGTGTTAATTGTATATAACATTTTTTCCTGGCATGTTATCCAGCCAGTCAGTGCCTTTCTGGTGGCCTCTGCTGAACAGAAATCCTTGATTTTGATGTGGGCAGATTCAGCATATGAATTCAGCACAGACCTCTCTAAGGTCAGTGATGTGTCACTATCACCCTTCATGGGACACCTGGGTGGCTGAGTCAGTTAAGCATCCCACTCTTATTTCAGCTCAGGTCATGATCTCAGGGGCCTGGGATCCTGCCCTCCAGCAGGGCTCCCTGCTCAGTGAGGAGTCTGCTTGAGATTCTCCCTCTCTCCCTGTCACTCCCACTCCTGCCTTTTCTCTCTCTCAAATAAAGAAATAAATCTTTTAATAAATCCCCCTTCATGATTCAAAACCAGGTCTTCCAGCGTCATTTGACTGGCATAAAGTAGAGGGGCCCTGACCTCCCTCTGTTGTTCACTAAGCCTGTATTTGCACGAGTCTCCAGTGTTGGTGACCTTGCCACACCACTGCCTCATTTGTTAGCGTCCAATAAAAACCAAATTCCCTGCCACATGTGGCTGTGAGGCCTACCCCCCACCATCCTGTGCTCCGCAAGCTGAGTCTGCGACCCAGAGGCAGAACACAGCTCTCTATTATTTTTCATCTTGAGTCAGCCCACCATCCAGGCTGCTAAGTTATATTTGGACCTCGATTCTCTCATCCAGTGCTTCGGCTGTCCCAGTTTTTTGGCCACCTGAAACTTTGGTAAATATGTCATCCGTTCCTCCACCCAAGTCACTGGTAAGAAGGAGGAAGGAGAGAGGATGAAGGCCAGAACCTTGGCCCACGTCCCTGGAGTCCTATTGGGCAGGTATTGATTAATTAATGATAACATTCCCCCAGAGTTCTCCAGGCGCAACTGAGTGCCGATCCTGGGCTAGTGCTGGGGACGAGGCGGCGGGGCAAACAAGTCCCCTACCCTTGCAGGGCTCACACACTGGCGGAGGAGGCAGAGGCATGCCATCTATAAATGATCACTTCCACTCATTCCATGATTTCGTTTTTATAGAGAACCCACTCACGGAGGATCTCTTTTGTGCTCTGTTTGGGATGGGCAGGCACCTGGGAGTAAGTGGACTTAGCCACAAAGCAGCCCATTTGTCCCAAGTTATCCTGCAGGGCTTTTGGGGAGTCAGCCCCGCACTTTGCTGAAGTTCCTGCGCAGCCGAGACTGGGCACCTGCTGCCAGCGGGACAGACCTGGCCCAAGGGCTTCCTGGCGGGTGCGCACCCTCCCCCTCATAACTTCTAATTCTTTGTTCATCATTCACTGCCAGTCTTACCTGCAGTGCCTCCTGAAAGGTCTGGGAGGCACCTTCTCCTGCGGTGCTGGGGTGTGATTCATCAGGACGCGGAGATTCCAGAGGGGCCTGCAGTCCACTCTGTTTATCTGGGGAGATGTTTATCCTCCCGCCCAGCAATTCAGGGGGCTTGGTAAAGCCCTCTTCTGGGTCCAGGGTACCTCCTCCACTGGCTAGAGGCGGTGATGCTGGGCTTCTCCAAGTGTGATGGGCATGGGTGGGGGGGCCATTGGGGATCCTGTCCCATCAATGGATGAAGAAATGCATTTAGGGCAGCCCGGGTGGCACAGCGGTTTAGTGCCGCCTGCATCCCAGGGTGTGATCCTGGAGACCCGGGATGGAGTCCCATGTCAGGCTCCCTGCATGGAGCCTGCTTCTCTCTCTGCCTGTGTCTCTGCCTCTTTCTCTGTCTCTCTGTGTTGCTCATGAATAAATAAATAAAATCTAAAAAAAAAAAAAAAGAAAGAAAGAAAAGAAATGCATTTAGCAGGCCGTGACCAGCATTTCTTTTCTTTCCTTTTTTTTTTTTTTTAAGATTTTATTTATTCATGAGAGACACAGAGAGAGGCAGAGACACAGGCAGAGAGGCAGAGGGAGAAGTAGGCTCCCTGTGGGGAGCCCGATGCAGGACTGATCCCCCAATCCTGGGATCACCCCTCTAGCTAGAGGCAGCTGCTCAGCCACTGAGCCACCCAGGCGTTCCTAGCATTTCCTTTTAAATAAAACAGAACGAAGAGAAGGCATCAGCAAGCCCTGCAGGTGGTAAGGGTGCCTGCTGTTTTATGAACTTTTCCTTTCAGTTATATATTAGATCTATGTGCGGTGGGTTCAGATCTAAGATCCGTCTTTTACTGTGGGTCTTCATGGCAGAGGTTCCAAAGCTACGGGCACAGTGATTAAATCCATCCTCTTGAGTCTGCTAGAACAGGGTTCGGCTCTGTGACTTTGGAGTCTGCTACCCAACCTAAGAGAATTTCATCAATAAAGCAGGATTGTAGTACCTATCTCCTTGGGCTTTTATGAGGATTAAATGAAATAATAAGTGGAAATTGCTTGGTTCAGCACCTGGAATGTAATGTGTTCCAAAGATGGGCTTGTTTTCTTGCTTTGAAGATATGCACACATGGCCTGGTTTCCTTCTCATCCCCAGCGCTATTAATTTCACTTCCTACTTTCTATTTTCAGCAGTTTGGAGAAGCAAGTCTGTGGCTTTCTAGCAATCCTGGATTTCATGGATATTATCTCTCACATCTCAGAGGGTTTCAAGGCTCATAAACCTGCTTCTCTTGGGGCTCGATGCCTGTGCTGCCTGTAGTTTGGGGGCCCCCCCCGCCCCCCCCCCCCGTCCTTTGGAGGCCCGCCTCCTGGGCCCTTGTTACCTCTTCCTTTTCCTCTGAGGAATGGAAACCTTTTCCTGTCTGTCCTCCCAGGGGTAAACTCTCCCAAATTCCCTGGGCCAGGCCTCTTTTCCCTTCTGCCGCCTCCCTGGACCCCTGCTGCTCAGCCCACGCCCTCTGCATCCCGCATCCCAGGGCTCTCGCTGTTCAGACCCCACTGGAGACAGCTGGCACTGAGGTTTGTGGGATCCCTGAGCGGGGATCCAAGAGCCGGGTGGGCAGACGGAAAAGCCCAGCTCCTGCCAGGAGCAGCACCGGGTTGGCTTGACCGGTTGGCTTTTTCCCCATGTGAAAGCCCCGCAGCCTCTCATTCATCCACAGCCAGGGCTGGAGGTACCAAGATGAACGAAGGATGGCGCTCTGCGTTCAGGGGCTCAGTCTGGAGTCTGGGGGTGGCTCAGTGGGTTAGGCGCCTGCCATTGGTTTAGGTCCTGGAATCGAGCCCCATGCGGGGCTCCCTGCTCAGCGGGGAGCCTGCTTCTCTCACTCAGCCCCTTCCCAGGCTTCTGCTCTCTCTCTCTCTCTCTCTCTCTCTCTGTCAAATAAATGAGTAGGATCTTTAAAAAACAACAACAACAACAACAACAAAAAACCCTAGCTCAGTCTAGGCCTAGTCTTTAATGCCTCTCCTTGAAAAGGTTTGCATCAAGCAATGGGTGCAGGGGGTGGGGATACCTGCAGGAGGTCACCCAGAAGGGAACCTCTAACAGTGGAAATCACCTTTCTTAACAATAAAATTTGAATTCAAATATGTCACAGTTTATAGTCTGATAGAAGCAGGATCAAAGAAATGTGGAGGATGAGAGTTTGCTTTTGAAAAAGCATTTCAGGGATTCTCCTCCTCAATTGTAAAACAGAAACCATCCTCGTTTTTCTTTTCAGATTACAAAATGAGCTCCGGGTGTCAGGAGGGGGGTGGAAGCCAGAACATCCCTTCTGGGCCACGCTGAACACAACATGACACAGAGAAGACCCTAGGTCATGAAGTCCGCTCCTCGTCTGGGAACGGGTCCCTAGCTGACCATGGGACACCCCACCTCTGTTCACAACTCGCAGATAAATATAACTTAGAAAAAGTATTGCTGTCAGTACACCAAAATGGATACTTTTCAAATATTCCCAGACTATATGCCGTTTTCAGCAATCCCATTAGAACTAGGCTTTAATTATTAAAAATGCCAACTTGATTAGATAGAAACTATTTTCTCACAACTTTCCTTTTATCACAAAAATGTGATAAAATTTTTAAAAAATATTTTATTTATTTACAAGAGACACACACACACAGAGAGAGGCAGAGACACAGGCAGAGGGAGAAGCAGGTTCCATGCAGGGAGTCTGATGTGGGACTCGATACCGGGTCTCCAGGATCACACCCTGGGCTGAGGGAGGCGCTAAAGCTAAACCGCTGAGCCACCCAGGCTGCCCTGATAAATTGTTTTTAATCTGTGCTTTACATGCCATGTGGACCTGGTGTGTCAAAATTAAATTTCAAGAGAAATAGGTGTATAGAAAGATCAGTGGAGCAGAGCCCTTATCCTGAAAACAGTACACATAAAAGATACTAGTAACTCATGGTACACATATTTTTCAGTATTTTAATTTCTCTTTCTGATTACAAAATACATTAGACGCACATGACACAGAAAGTGAGCTTCTCCAGTAATTCCATTTCCAATATCAAATCTCAGAAACAGTTGCCTGTCTGGCCCACCTCATAGGGAACAGAGAGATGCCGGTGCGTGAACACTTCCAGGAGTATACGTAGAACTAGAAATGTTTGGGGCATCTGGGTGGCTCAGTCAGTTAAGCATCCAACTCTTGATTTCAGCTCAGGTCATGATCTCAGGGTCGTGACATCGAGCCCCATGTTGGGCTCCGTGCTCAGTGTGGTGTCTACTTAAGACTCTCTCTTCCTCTCAAATAAGATAAGTAATTTCTTTGAAAAGAAATAAAAGGACAAATGTTTGCTTCCATTAGATGGTTTGAAGTACTTCTGCCTGGGGAGAATGCAGGGGCAGAGGGCCTTATGCCAGGCTTCGGGGCAGCACTCTGCCAGCCCTGCCCCATCTCTCAGCTAGAGCTGGTGACTGGGAGTGTGTGTGTGGAGTGTTCCTCCTTGTGCCATTCGTCAGTCTGGGACTAAGGACAGGGAAGGGAAAATGCTGGGAGGTGGCAAGCAATCACTGCGGCCACAAGAGGCGTCTGGAGAGGCAAATGCGCAGAGAGAGGGTCGCGCACACCCTGCCCTCAGTGACCTTAGGAGACTGCCCTGTGCACCCTGCCACTGGGGCTGTGGGGCGCCTGTGGGGGGGCAGGCGGCAGTGGTCCCCCTGGCAGCGCAGAGTGACTGCTCAGGATGAAGCCCTCCCCAAGGGACACGGGGGCCCGGCAGGTTGCACCTCCCCTTTTCCGGTTCATGCGGTCAGCGTTAGGGATGCTGGGCTGGTCCTCCATGGTGGAGCTAGGCTGAGACTTGAGATAGATCCTCCCCACCAGCCGTGCTCCCCCAGGTGCTCTCCCTCCATCCCTCCTGCCATCACCATCCGTCACCTCTCAACAGGGCCTGTTGCAGCCAAGGCCTCCGCCTCCGACCTTCCGCTTAGCTCTCTTTTGCTCAAGGCCGAGATGACCTCAACTCGCAATTCCCCAAAGCACACCACCATTTGTGGCACTGTTCAAGAAATCCTAGACAATAGAGCTGGGGTGAGCAATTGCCATCGGAGAGGGCAAGCCTAACGCGGGGTGCCCTGCATTCAAGAAGACTACCTCTTCGTCCTGCAAGTTTGGGAAGTGGGTTTAACTATGTGAGGACAGGTTTCTTGTGGCTGTGGGGAGGACGTGCCAACGGTTTTATGGATAGTTGCCTCAGGTTGCAGGTAACCGGCTTCTGCGAGCCCCCCCGCACAGCCCCTTCCAGAGGGGCCCACGGAAGTTGGGCCATCACAAGTTTGGCTGTGTAACAGGAATGCTTTGCTACACCTCCCCACTTCCTCTGTCCCCTGCTCCTGAGAATGTGTGCAGCATACGTGTGCATGCGTGCGTGCGTGTGTGGAGGGGCACAGGGTGCTGCATCCTACTCAGAGAGCCGGGTATCATAGGATCCCTGCTTTCATCAGGCAAGTGTGACTCAGTCGTACCCTCCAGCTGAGACTCACTCGCGGACTACACTACCTCCGCCCCCATTCTTCCCAGAACTGGCTCCTGTCCTTCTTTTTTTTTTTTTTTTTTTTTCCTGTCCTTTGTTACCATTACCTCGCCAGCAAAACCTGGCATGGGCTGGAAGGTGCCCCTGGAACCTATGGATGCAAACGGATTTGGGAAAGCGGGTGTTTGCAGATGTCATTAAATCAAGAATCTTGAGAGAGATCATCCTGGATTATGAGATGAGCCCTCAATCCAAAGACAAGTGCCCTAGGAGCCATGGAAGAGACACGACAGGATAGCAGGCCTGAGAAGACACCTGAGGAGCCTGGATTTCCCGCACGGGTGGCACACCGAGGAGCGCCAGGAGCTCTGGGAGCTGGCAGAGGCAAAGGATCCCCCCCACCCCCCGCCCCCGGGCCTGGTGTTGCACATCTGGCCCCCAGGACTGAGAATTCCTCCTGTTTTAGGCTCGGCTGGTGGTCATGTGCCCGGGCAGCTCCGAGCTGGGCCTTCCGGGCGCACCGAGCCCGCAGCAGCAGCGCCCTTGGGGTGTCCGTCCCATCCCCCGATGTGTCCTTCGCCGCCCTCCTGGCCCCCCCGCTGCCGCTGCCGTTGGCCTGCCTCTGAAAGCCTTCACAGTCTTTCCCGCTGAGACCTGTCTTCTCTCTGCAGCCAACTGCCCCAGCATGACCTTCGTGATTCCCCTTGGTGAAATTCATCCTGTCTCAGGCTCAAACGCCCTCCGCCCTCCGCACACCGATGGACGCTGCCTATTTCCCTCTGCAGGAACCTGGCCCAGCAGGAGCTCAAAACCTATTTGGAGGAAGAGTAGAACCTTTTCACATAAATCACCATTGTAAATGTGTTTACCGTAGAGGGGCGCCCAGCTGCTGGCTCCGCTGGAGGAGAATGGGGCTCTTGATCCCGAGGTTGTGAGTTTGAGCCCCACGATGGGGGTAGAGATGACTTAAGAAAGTTAATCCATGTGTTTACCATATTCTCTTTGGAAGCACTTTCAGATACACTTTCTTGCTCTTCTTAGAAAAGCGCTGTGGCTTTTAAATGACCCAGTGCTTGCCTTCAGCTATTTTGTGGGAATACCCAAGTTTCTGAATCTTTCATGCCTCTCCGACAGCCTCTCTGACAAGGCCGGAGCACCCCCGGAAGGCTCTGCTCCACTGATCCTGCAGTGGCAAGATTTCTCTGCGGGAGGAATCCCGTCTAGTGACTACTCTGATTATCAAGGCTTCCTGAGAGGCTTCCTCTCTAGAACAGGGGTTGGCCACATACAACCTGTGGGCCAAATCCAGACGGTTCTCTGTTTTTGTAAAGCAAACCATACGGGAAGGCAGCCACATTCATCGGTGTACATATTTCTGGTGCTTCTGTGCTCCAACAGCAGAACTGAGTCGCTTCAATGGAGACTGCAGAGCCCATGAGCCAAACATTTTTATTCTCTGGCCCTTTACAGAAGTGGCTTGGTGGCCCCTGCTCTGGAATTAGTCACAGGGAAGGCTTTTCCCTCCCTGCTATGTTTGCATAATCCGTCTTCTACATCCACTCTGGGAGAAGGAAGGTGTGATCTTTCTCTGTTTTCCCACACATCACACTCCCAGGATTTGAAAAGGTATGAAATCTACTACGTGAGTGACAGTCTTCGTGATTGTTAACCACCTTTCTTCTTCTCTCCCTCCCAGCCAAGGCCTCCTCCCAGAGTGGTGTGTCTGGTGATCAATAAGGCTGGGATTCCTCAGAAAGGCCTTCCCACATTGGCAATACTCCCAGATTCCTCTCCTGTGTGGACTTTTCTTTTCTTTCTTTTATTTTTTATAAAAGATTTTATTTATTCATTCATGAAAGACAATGAGAGAGAAGCAGAGACATAGGTAGAAGGAGAAACAGGCTCCATGCGGGGACTCAGGCGTCCCCTGTGTGGCCTTTTCAATGGAACCTTCGATTCGGTTTGGCTAAAGGCTTTTCCATGCCTCTGGCACTCAAGACTTCTCTGGAGGGAACATTGGGTGGCTCAGTGGTTGAGTGTCTGCCTTCAGCTCAGGTCATGATCCCAGGGTCCTGGGATCGAGTCCTGCATTGGGCTCCCCACAGGGAGCCTGCTTCTCCCTCTGCCTGTGTCTCTGCCTCTCTCTCTGTGTGTCTCTCATGAATAAGTAAATAAAAATCTTAAAAACTTCTCTGGAGTATGAATAGCCTGATGAGTGATGACATGGAACTGCTCCCTGAAGGCTTTCCCACACCTGCCACAGGTAAAAGGCTTTTTCCCAGAGACTACTCAAGAGGAAGCAAGTATTGGGAGCTTTGACATTTGTGGGGCTTCTCTTCAGGGTGAACTCTATGGGGCTCAGTAGTTAATGTAATCCATAAAAGCTCCTCTACTCTTGCTGCACACATGTGGCCTATCTGGGGTATGAACCCTCTGGTGTGTGATGAGGTGGGACCTGTCTCTTTGAGGCCTCTACAGCTTTTCTCTAGCATGCACCGTGTGATCAACAAAAAAAGCAGCCTCCTGAGCAAAGGCCTCTGTGCGCTCACCAATACACACATACTCCTTCCCATCAGGAAGAAAAGGAGAAAAGGCCTCGTTGTCCTGGAAGGTTCTCACACTTGTTACATTTATGGAGGTTTTTTGATTACAAAGTATTGATGCAAAGCCTGAATGACTGACTCCTGGTACTTCCTCTCCATCCTCAGCACTCAGGAGACTTCTCCCCAAGAGTCAGAAGCTGGGAACTAGAGCTAAAGGTTTTGCCACATTGCACCTGTTCACAGGCCTTCTGACTGCCGTGGATGGTCACGGGCCTGCACACAAGATTTCCCACACCTGCCACAGAAGAGGGCTCTCTCACTGTGAGCAAAAACCCACCTGAGGACAGAACAATCAAAGAGAGAACGGAGGCGTGTGGCCCTCGTCCTCCCTACCCTTCACAGCAAGGGAGGGAAGGGGCCTGGGATGCGGCAGGAGCCGGCAGACAAAGAAGGCCCACGGTGCTGACCGGTAACATGCAGAGACTAGGAGGGAGGAACACAGGGCTGGGCAAAGACGCAGGGAATGAATAGGGAAGTCAGCTGATGGGTAGAGGGGAAGTCAACCCCCAGGAGGACAGGGTAAGAAAGCTGCAGGGAAAGGGGTACGGCTGTGGGCGGAGGTCCTCGGTGTCTTTAGCACCTGGTCGGTAGAGGCATGGCACCAGCCAGCATCCTCTGGGTGCCGAGGGCTAACCCAGGGGAGAGGAGATGGGCACCAGCGTATTACCGTATTACTGTGGAGGTTTCTATCAGATTTCCACCTACTGGCTAAGAGACTGAGAGAAAAATGAGGAGTCACCTAAATCGGGGCTATGGCCTCGGTGCGTCAATGTTTCAAAAGGCACAAGGGAAGGCATTGCCACAAGGAGGGGTGCTAGTGGGCTCCCCTCACTCAGCCGTGCAGGTGAAGCCCTCCATCCTCAGTGGCCGGCAGATCTGGTACCTGCCATGCCTCTCCTTGTTCCCGGAAGATGATCAGATCAGGCTGGGAAAAATGAAATCCTATTCATAGCACTGAAAACAGGAAAGGGGAGATAATGGGCCCAAACCAGGCTTAGTCCTTCTGCCAACATGAAACAGATATGGCCAGGGGCTGCTCTCCAAGGGGGCGACCATCTCAGGCCAGAAGTAAAACGCCCATGGGCAAGGTCTTCCATACAAAGGCAGATCACTGGGTGCTGGAGAGCACAGATTCAGATCACAGGAAAGGTGCCCATTTCCAGTAAGGGAGATATCACAGTATAACGTTTATGGGAAGCAGAAATAGTCCACTTTTCATCAGGAGGGAGCATGCAGCTTACAAGGATTCAGAAGCTAAAATCAACTAAACTGAAATCTTTATTTTATGTATTTATTCATGAGAGACACACAGAGAGAGAGACAGAGGTAGAGGCAGAGACACAGGCAGAGGGAGAAGCAGGCTCCATGCAGGGAGCCCGACGTGGGACTGGATCCCGGGTCTCCAGGATCACACCCTGGGCTAAAGGCAGCACTAAACCACTGAGCCACCCAGGCTGCCCTAAACTGAAGTCTTTAGACCATGCTGCTAACAAATGGGTGGTGACAATGACTTAGCAGTGGAGGAACAGAGTCACACAGAGAGCCCTTACCCAATCAGATCACATTCCCAACATTCATCACGTCTTAAAGGGAGATTCCTCTCAGAAGGGTCACACAATTCCAGTCCCTATGAGTGAAGTGTATGGCCATGGCCTCACACATCCTCAAAGGTCACCCAATCCTGAAACACAGGATTTCTGCTGCCACCAGAAGAAGAATCCTTGGGGGATTATTCAGCAGGATAAAGAGGAGGCTCTGAGTCTGTGTTTATACATGATGAGCAAGGACAGATATGGAACAAGACAAGGGTCTTCCAGCAGGGAAGGGAGTGGCTAGGGCTGCTGTGTTCAGCAAATGCCACAGCAATGAAAGTGCAAGGGAGGATCCCTGGGTGGCGCAGCGGTTTGGCGCCTGCCTTTGGCCCAGGGTGCGATCCTGGAGAGCCGGGATCGAATCCCACATCGGGCTCCCGGTGCATGGAGCCTGCTTCTCCCTCTGCCTGTGTCTCTGCCTCTCTCTCTCTCTCTCTCTCTCTCTGTGACTATCATAAATAAATAAAATTAAAAAAAAAAAAGAAAGAAAGAAAGTGCAAGGGAAAACTGTATTTCCCTCCCCTACTCTCAATACTTCTGGTCACCAAATATGTGTGTGGGGGGGGGTGTTCCCACACCAAACAGTTCTCTGACACCAGCTGGGTGTCCCTCAATTTTTTTTTAAAGATTTAATTTCTAAATTTTTTTTTCTTCATTTTTTTTTTACTTTTTATTATTATTTATTTTTTAAAGGAATCTCCACATCCAACATGGAGCTCAACCTCACCATCCCAAGATCAAGAGTCTCAAGCTCCACCGACTGAGCCAGGCAAGTGCCCCAAGAGAGTGGAGAGAGCATCAGATCCCATAGGTGAAGGGCTCAGCCCCACCAGGCTGCCTCCCCTTCAGATGCTAATCACAAGTCCAAGTGGTCATCTGCACTTCTGATTGGCTAAAAATCAGAGGTTCCTATGACCCTCTCCTCTCCTCTCCTCAGATTCAATCAATTTGTTAGAGCCACTCTCAGAACTCAGGAAAACAGTTTACTTATGATTGCCAGCCTATTCCAAAGGATGTTAAAAGATATGACTAAATGGCTAGATGAAGAGTGTAGATACTTCTGTCCCAAGTGGACTTAGGATGTGCCACCTCCTTGCAGAAGGATGAGCCCCAGGAAGAGCTCATCAAATCTCACTGCCCAGCAGTTCTTATCAGGCTTAATATCCAGCCCTCTCCCCTTCCCATAGGTTGGCAGGTGGGGCTGGGAATTGCAATCCTCCAACTACTTGGTCTCTCTGGTGACCAGTCCCATCCTGAGGCTATTCGGGGAGCCTACCTGCCCTAAGTCCCCTCATCAGCATAAACTCCTGTGTTCTTGGAAAGGGACTCCTTAAGAGTAACAAGAGACAATCCTATCACCCAGGCAAGTCCAAGGGTTTTAGAAGCTCAGTGCCAGGAATCAGGGCTGAAGACCAAATATATTTATTATACCGTGGGAGGGAATGCAAATTCCAATTGATTAATTGGCCAGCCAAGGTCTCCCGAAGGAGCAGAGGAAACAGAGCTTACCAGATCCAAGTGCTAGGGCTGCAGCCACCATGACTGGGCCTCAGGACTTTCTTCTGCAGAGGGTGGGGGCTTCAGGGCCACAATGGGCAAAGGCTGGGGGCAAGTTTCTGAGGAACACACACACACACACACACACACACACACACACACACACACACACGAGAGGCAGCCCTCTACCTTGTACCCTGACCCATTCCCAATGCCCAGGGAGGGACCAAACACACAAGGCAGGAATATTTACAGAGGGGGAGTGTGCACAGCCCTGTAGTTCTGACCCTGCATTCAAATCTGCTTCAGAAACCAGGCTTTGAGGCAACAATGGACAGTAAGTACCCAGCATCCCTCGTGTGGAAGACAAGTAGGCTTCACCCTAGAATTTAAAAATCTTCCCACATGTACCCTAACCATCTCAACTTGGGCCACTAAATAAGTAAACAGCTAAAAGTATCACAAATAATAAATCTCCATTGGTCAGATGGATATGGCATGTCTCTGCTGTGAAATCCATGAGCTATAAAGAGCACAGAGTAGACTTACATGGAAAGACCTGGAGATGTTTCATGATGTAGTAAGGTGCTATAAGTGGAAAACCAAGATTTTGCTTGATCCTTTTAAAAAACACATATGCTTGGGGCACCTGGATGGTTCAGCAGTTGAGCAGCTGCCTTTGGCTCAGGTCGTGATCCCAGGGTCCTGGGATCGAGTCCTGAATTGGGTTCCCTGTGGGAAGGTTAGCTTCCCCTTCTGCCTATGTCTCTGCCTCTCTGTGTCTCTCATGAATAAATAAAATCTCTAAAATAAGTAAATAAATAAAACCAAAAACATATATGCTTACCTAAAATCTGGATTTTATTCTAAATTCTTTCAAAAAAGGATTAAAAAAGGTATCCATTCACTTTCCACATTTTTACACAAAGAGCTTTATGAAAAACATTTTCTCTCAAATTCTTTTATTATGCTAAGTAATATATAAACATAAAATGTATTTCTTGATTTTTTAAACAATAGCAAAGATTTATTTTTCACTCATGTTATAGAAGGGCTGTGGCGGGCTATGGCTTTGCTCTATGGCACTCAGGCTGAAAGAACCCCAACAAAACTTTCTCATGGCTGAGCCCAACCAGCAACCACTCCTTTTTTTTTTAAAGATTTTATTTATTTATTCATGAGAGACACACACACACAGAGAGAGAGAGAGAGAGAGAGAGAGAGAGAGAGAGAGGCAGAGACACAGGCAGAGGGAGAAGCAGGCTCCATGCAGGGAGCCTGACATGGGACTCTATCCTAGGTCTCCAGGATCAGGCCCTGGGCTGAAGGAGGCGCTAAACTGCTGAGCCACCCTGGCTGCCAGCAACCACTTTCTAAAAAGACTGATTGGTTGATTTAAAGATTTTATTTATTTGACAGAGAGAGAGAGAGAGAGCACAAGCAGGGGGAGCGGCAGGCAGAGGGTGAAGGAGAAGCAGGCTCCCTGCAGGGAGCAGAGAGCCCGGAGTGGGGCTGAATCCCAGAAGCCTAGGATCATGACCTGAGCAGAAGGCAGACACTTTAACCAACAGAGCCACCCAGGTGCCCCTTAAAGATTTATTTGTTTGAGGGAGAGAGAGACAGTCAGAGAAGGGGCAGGGGAAACCATCTTCAAGCATACTTTCCACTGAGCGCGGAGCCCATGTAGAGCCCAACACGGGGCTTGGTCTCAAGGTCTACGAGATCATGACCTGAGCGTGAAACCAGGAGTCAGATGTTTAACCGACTGAGCCACCCAGGTGTCCCTCAACCACTCATTTTTTTTTCAACCACTCTTAAAAAAAAGTTGTGGTATGATGTATAGAATATAAAATTTACCATTGTAGTAATTTTTAAGCATACAGCTAGGTAGCATTAAGGACATTCCAGCTGCTGGGCAACCATCTCCAACATCCATCTCCAGAACTTTTCTCATCTCTCATCTACCCAAACTGAAACTCCATATCCATTAAATAACTTCCTCCCAGCCCCTGGCAAGCACTGTTCTACTTTCCTTCTCTAAGAATTTGGCTCCTCAGGACTCCCGGGTGGCTCAGTGGTTGAGCGTCTGCCTTTGGCTCAGGGCATGATTCCCAAGTCCTAGGATCGAGTCCCACGTCAGGCTCCCTGCATGGAGCCTGCCTCTCCCTGTCTGTCTCATGAATAAATAAATAAGATCTTAAAAAAAAATTTGGCTCCTCAAGGTACTTAAGTGGAGTCAAACAGTATTTGTCCTCTGTACTGTCTTACTGCACTAATATAATGTCCTCAAGGCTCATCCCCATTGTAGTAGCATGGTCAGATGTCTTTCCTTTAAAAGTCTGAGTAACAGTCCAGTGTACAGATACTGCGTTTCATTTCTCCAGTCCCCCACAGGTGGGGTGGATCCTGGGTTGCTTCCACTTTCTGGTTATTATCACTAATGCTGCTATAAACATGGGTGTGCAAATAACTAGAGTTCCTATTTCCAATTCTTTTGGAAATATACCAGGAAGTAGAGTTGCTGGGTCATATGGTAATTCTAATTGTTTTGAAGAACTGCCATGACATTTTCATAGTGGCTGCACCATTGTACATTCTCACCAGCAATGCACAAGGGTTGTGATTTCTCCATAGCCTCACACCAACATTTGTAGTTTGTTTTTTCTGGTAATAGTAATTGTAATGGGTATGAAGTGGCATCTCACTGTGGGTTTGACTTGCATTTCCCTAATGATTAGTGATACTGAGCATCTTTTCCAGTGCTTATTCTGCTATTTGCATATCTTCTTTGGGAGAAATGTCTATTACTCAAGTCCTTGGCCCTTTTTTTTTAACTACTTTTAAAAAATATTTATTTATTCATGAGAGACAGAGAGAGAGAGAGAGAGAGGCAGAGACACAGGCAGAGGGAGAAGCAGGCTCCATGCAGGGAGCCCAATGTGGGACTCGATCCTAGGACTCCAGGATCGCACCCTGGGCTGAAGGCGGCGCTAAACCGCTGAGCCACCCAGGCTGCCCTACTGTCCATACTTTTGTATAGTGATTTATTGTTTACAAAGTACTTTTATGCATTTTTTGATAAAATAGAATTTTATTTAAATTCAATTAACATATAGTGTATACTCGTTACCCGAGCCCCCACTCCCCTCCCCTCCGACAACCCTATTTGTTTCCTATGATTAAGAGTCTCTGGGACGCCTGGGTGGCTCAGTGGTTGAGTGTCTGCCTTTGGCTCAGGGCGTGATCCTGGAGTCCCGGGATTGAGTCCCACATTGGGTTCCCTGCAGGGGCCTGCTTCTTTCTCTGCCTGTGTCTCTGACTCTCTCTCTGTGTGTATCTCAGGAATAAATAAAATCTTAAAAAAAAAAAAAAAAGAGTCTGTTATGGTTCATCTCCCTCTCTGATTTCATCTTTTTATTTTTCCCTCCTTTCCCCTATAATCCTATTTTGTTTCTTCAATTTCATGAGTGAGATCATAATTGTCTCTTTGATTGACTTCTCTTAGCATAATACTCTCTAGTTCATCTATGTTGTTGCAAATGGCAAGATTTCATTTTTTTCTGATGGCTGAATAGTATTCCATTGTATATAGATACACATCTTCTTTATCCATTCATCTGTCGATGGACATCTGGGCTCTTTTCATAGTTTAGCTATTGTGGACATTGCTGCTATAAACACTGGGATGCATGTGCTCCTTTGGATCACTACATTTGTATTTTGGCGGTCAATACCTAGTAGTGCAATTTCTGGATTGCAGGGTAGCTCTATTTTCAACTTTTCGAGGAACCTCCATACTGTTTTCCAGAGTGGCTGCACCAGCTTGCATTCCTACCAACAGTGAAGAGGGCTCCCCTTTCTCCATATCCTTGCTTGGCTCGTTGATTAATGGAGTTGTTTGGTTTTAATTGTATGAGTATTTTATTTATTAGTTTATTTATTTGAGAAAGAGAGAGCGTGTGTGAAATAGCAAGAGCACAAGGAAGGGCAGCAGAGGGAGAGGCAGAGTGAGAGAGAGAAGCAGACTCCCTGTTCAGAAGGGAGCTCCCTTCTCGCTGTTCAGAAGGGAGGGGCCTGATGGGGGCTCCTCACGGGGCTCCATCCCAGGACCCTGAGATCATGACTTGAGCAGAAGGCAGATGTTTAATCAATTGAGCCAGGCAAGCATCCCTAATTGTAGGAGTATTTTGTGTATTTTTGGATGACTTTCAATTTTTAAAAACTTTCTAAAAAACTTTTTGCACAGAAAACGCCTACAATTCAAGAATACTGTTTACATTTGGATTGGGATTTTGGAGATTTCTTAGTTTTTTTTAATTTTGAAATGGCATATCTCATAGGATCTTAGATGTTTGCATCTGGAGTTAGAACAGCATCACAGGCTGAATGTAAAAGGCAGAATAAATATGCAAAGCTAAGCAAGAGAGTTAGTCTCTTAGCCCATCTTTGCCCCTCCAGCCCTCCGCCATGGTCTCTTATTTCACAAATCAGAGTGGGAAAACTCTAGTAGAGAGAATCTGCATCTGGGAATAGTGACAAGGGCCATCACTTCATATATATTACAAAGTTATTTTGGTTTTACTGAGAACATCCTCAGAAAAAATTTCTATAAAGGGTAGGCAGTGGAAATCATTCTTTCTTACCAAAAATGAACTGCGACAATTAACAGGACAGTTTTCAAAAAGCTGCTTCAATGTGATCTGAGCACTCTGTCAGAGGCTGCTAGTCACCTATAAACACCTCTCTCTTCTTTCCTACTAACAGAAACACATTTTTTAAAAAAGATTTTATTTATTTATCCATGAGAGACACACAGAGAGAGAGAGAGAGAGAGGCAGAGACACAGGCAGTGGGCGAAGCAGGCTCCACACAGGGAGCCCGATGCGGGACTTGATCCCAGGACTCCAAGATCACGCCCCAGGCTGAAGGCAGACGCTCAACCGCTGAGCCACCCAGGCGTCCCAGTACAGATAATTTAAATAAATTTATTATTTAATATTTAAATAAATTTAATTATTTATTATTTAATATAATACTAATATATTAAATATATATTATATTAAATTTAATATAATATTATTTAAATAATTTTTTTTCAAAAAAAAGGAATTGTCTACTTTTGGGTGTGGGCTGATGAGAAAATAGGGAATAAAGTAAATGAGACCTTGCTTGACTAATGGTGACAAGAGACCTCAAATGGAGTGTAATTTGCACACCCTTTACTTCTAAGGTTCAAAAAACTTCCAGCTCACATCACATATTTTTGATTAAACATCTACTCACTGGCTTGAGTAAGTCCTTGGTTTTCAGATTTACTAAATAACTTTTGGCTACATTTTAAAATAAAAGGATCCTTAAGAGATAAAGACTAGTCACATTTCAGGCTCACATATATGTATCCATTGCAAAGGCAGCTCAAAAAACACTTGAGCCAGCACAGCAAAACTAAATGAAGTAGGTAGGGCCTTCCAGGATCCCTCCATTAAGGGGAAAATGTTGAAACACACACATTTAAAAAGGAAGCAATGCAGCTTCCTGTTGTGTGCACTCCCTTCTCTCCCTTTCCTTCTTGCACGGCTCTCCACACTCTGTATATAAGAACATTTCAAGAACTAAAACACACACACACACACACACACTAAGCTGTCTTTTGAATACAGCTAAAGTTAAAATGTGTATATAACAATCCAAATTGGCAAAATTCAAACTAAACTAAAACTGTAACATGAGAGTGGCTCTGTAGATACTAGCATATTGATGCCACCCAGTGAAATTCAATAATGCCCACATCTGACTCACTTACACATAAATTCATGAGGGAAGGAATTTTTATCTTTTCTGTTCATTGATGATCTCAAGCATCTAGAACAGGATGTGGCACATAGGAGGTGTGGGGGAAAATTTTTTTGGAAGGACTACATAGCAATAAACAAAGTCTCTGCTTGAAGTAAAGGGTATTGAATAAGTTCCCACTAATCTGTGTACTCATCTAAGTGTATAAAGTGAATACAAATCTTATCAATCAAATACTTAGATGTTACAAACACATGGATTCTCCCCACACAAGGCAATGAGATGTAAATTATGGGGGTGGGGGAAAGATGACGAGGCAGCATGTACACATGATGGACAACTGTGAAAATATTCAGGTGCCAGACCATGGGGATGAGAACAGGCACTCAGGACCCAAAGAGTGGAAGGAAAGACAAGATTAATCACTTGCAAACTCACGCACCTCAGGCTAGATTTAAAGGTGAGGATCAGAAGACCCCGATGTGCGTGATTTGGGCTTTGTCTTTGATGTAACTTGGAAAGCTGTGATATAGACAATCTTATTCAAACATCTTCAAATCTATATTAACAGGCTACCACGTAGCTTGCTGATAGGGGTTATTAAGATCAATGTCCCTTTTTTTTTAATTCTATGATATAATTTGACTTTCTATATCCTTTTTATAGGGAAAAGATGTGTGCCCAACTTGCAGAAATAGTCTTGTTCGCTTGCCAGATTTATTTCTCATTGTAAATTCACATGCTGGCTAATTATAACAGCTTGGAAGTTACATAAATGTCCAACAATAGGGAATTGGTTAAGAATAAAATTCATTATAGTGCATATGTATAAGACAACGCAGCCATTAAAAAACATGATGTAAAAGTAGATTATTGCAACAGGAAAATATCCACAAATAGAGGGCATATAAAAAATCAGGTTATAAAACAGATGCATCAAATAATCCCAGCTATGTTTAAAAACCTACTCAAGAGGTAAAAAAAAAACCTGGTAGAATTTTACTAAGCATAGGGTTATGCCTTAGGGTACAATTAGAGATGATCTGTTTTATTCTGTAGTTTTATAAATTTAGGTCTTATTTTTCTGTATTTTCCAAATTTTCTATAACTGAACAATAATTACTTCTATAATCAGAAAATAAGCAGCAATAATTTTTTTTCTCAATTTTCACTCATATGACCTTAGGGAAGTTAAGCAGCGTGTCTGTGCTGGGTTTTTTTACCTATAAATGGGGACAAAAGCACCCAGCCCTTAGGTTACTAGAACACGTAAACCCTTAGAACAGTCCCTGGCAAGTGGAAATTGTTTAGTAAAGGTTGGCTATTTGCTCTGAAGTTCTTGCGAGTATGGGGTTATGTACTTGAGGACCAGGCCTGTCTCACCTGTGGGGACTCTCCTTGTAAAGTCAGCCTAAGAAGCCCATAGGTGCTTTCAGTTCTTTCCACTGTGAACAGCTAACAGAGGTAGAAAGGGAAATTGAGGGCTGAGCTCACAAATTCCCCAGTCTCTAGGCACCAAGGAAGAAATGTAAATGTGAGTGAAGCAGCTGGGAATCTGATAAGGGGGGGGGGACCCTATAGCTCCCCAGAGAGGGTAAGACTCCCCAAAAGTAGCTCAATATATATATTTTTTAAAAGATTTTATTTATTTTTAAATATATATACATATATATTTTTTTAAAGATTTTATTTATTTATTCATGAGATGCATACACACACGCACAGAGGCAGAGACATAGGCAGAGGGAGAAGCAGGCTCCATACAGGGAGCCCGATGTGGGACTCAATCCCGGGACTCTGGGATCACACCCTGAGCTGAAGGTGGGCGCTCAACGGCTGAGCCACCCAGGCGTCCCTACATATATATTTTAAAGATTTATTTATTTGAGAGGAAGCACACAAGGTGAGGAGAGGGTAGAGGGAGAGGGAGGAAGAAACTCAAGCAGACTCTGTGCTGAGCGAGGAGGCTGATCCCACAACCCATGAGATCACAACCTGAGTCAAAATCGAGTTGGATGCTCAACCAACTGCACCACCCAGACACTGTATTTATTTTTTAAAGTTTTTTTTTTTTTGTGAGACAGGGCGAGAGAGAGAGTATGTGGGGGGGCGGGGGCAGAGGGAAAGAGAGACTCTCCATCAGCCTCCATGCCCAGCTTGGAGGGCCTGTTCTCACAACCCTGAGATCATGACCTGAGCTGAAATCAAGAGCCAGACACTTAACGAACTGACCCACCCAGGTGCCCCTAAACATTTCATTTTTAAGTAATCTCTTCACCTACCGGAGGGCTCGAGTTCTCAACCCCTATATCTAGCGTTGCATGCTCTGCTGCCTGACCCAGCCAGGTGCCCAGCTTATTTTAAAAGCCTGCACTGGCCCAACAGCACATCTGCCCTGGAGCTGCCTGAACCGTGCATTAAAAAGTATCCACAGAAGGCGCACCTGGTGGCTCAGTGGTTGAACGTCTGCTTTGGGCTCAGCTCATGATCCCAGGGTCCTGGGATCGAATCCCAATCAGTCTCCCCATGGCACTCTCTCTGTCTCATGAATAAATAAAATCTTCCAACAACAACAAAAAAGTCTCACAGAAAAGAATTTAAAGTGATGGGGATTTTAGAGGTTGTTAATAAGCCACTCCAGTCAATGCTTCATTCTCTTTAGGGTGTTTATGACTGGGTTTCAAATATTTGTCAGTGTTCCCTCAGGGAGGAAGTTGTTAAAGCACACAGCAACCTACAGTTCCCATACTCACATGCCAGAGGCTGTATTAATGATGGAAATCAACTGTATGACCTACCTGTGGTAAGAGAGAGATTCCAAAGCTTGCCTGTCGAGGGGCCTGTAGGCAAGTCAGTCTGACTGATTCCGGCCTGAACGACTGAAGAGGGAATTCAGAGAGTAGGAACTAATCCTTCAGCAAATGTGAGCTGCCTTAGAACTCCAGGGACCATATGATTTGTTGTCACAATGGGGATACTTCTTACCTCTGAGAGTGGAAGGGAATGCTATTCATAATTACACCAGGACACTAGGTCTTGACTGGAAATGCCTCAAACAAACTGGGATATGCAGCTACCCAATTAAAATCAAAGCATTCCCTGAGGCCTTGGGTAAATTCCAGCTCTTCACCTGAAAACTATCTACTTACGTGGCAGGAAGAAACCACTCTTTTCAAACCACTGTGTACTAGAAAATAACCCAGAAGACCTATTTCAAGGGCTTACTACCCACAAGAGTTTGGGATCTTCATCTCTGAAACCCCTGGACTGAAAGCAGAGAGGCTTTACAACCAGGATGAGGGCCCAGGTTCCCAGAGCTGATAGAGTGAAAAGTGTTTCAGCAGGAAAGGTTAGTTGATCTCTCAGTCCCTCGTCCCTCCAGGGATCCCTGACACCACCCCAGCCTCAGTGAGGAAGGGAGGGAGGGAGCTATTCTGAGTAGCAGCTCCATCTGAACTCAGCAGGGTCAGAGTCTATGCCACCAGTGAACCTCTGTTTCCCTTTTCCCACTGGACTCCAGGGGTTACAGCTGCAATATAATGTCAGAAGCCACAGGTACAATAATGACAGGAGGCCATGATTTCAGGCCCAAGACCACGTCCATAGTTGACACCAGCTGGGACTTAAATTTGATGCATGTTCTACCTAACAAGTGTCTTCTGCATTCTACAGATGGAAAACAGACTCCATTACATTCCCATAGTCTGTTTGACAATTATCCTACCCAGCCCTTTTCCTATGTTGTAAATTTTTAGCTTCTTAAATTTGCCTCTCTCTTCCCTCCTCCTGTACTAATTAACAGAATCCCAAGTCTGGCTTTGAAACTACAGAACTTCCCAACTACCAGTGAAAAAAGTCTCAGCAAAATCGGGAGGAAAAAATATTTCTCTCTTCTCCTACAGCTGCAGAAAAGCAAGCACCATACAATGTCCCGAAAGTGTTCTTGCTGAGGTTATTTTTAAGGAGTCTTTCAAACTCCTGGACTTCAGACACTGTTACTACATCCTGCGAAAGTGATCTTCAAAGTCTGTAAATTTTAAAGACTTTAATATCGACAATTCTGATTGGTTACTTAATTTGTAATCCTGAGGGGCACCTGGGTGGCACAGTCAGTTGAGTGTCCAACACTAGATTTCAGCTCCGATAGTGATCTTAGGGTCATGAAATCGAGCCCCACATCAGGCTCTATGCTCAAGCTCAGAGTCTGCTTGATATTCTATCTCCCTCTGCCCCTCCCCCCACTTGCACACATTTGATCTAAATAAATAAAATCTTTAAAATGATAATAATAATAATTTGTAGTCCCAGTAGCACTATTTCAATAGATATGGTAGGTTTTTTTGGAAGGTGTGATTTTTCATTCTTAAGCCAGGAAGAGGTTCATTACTGGCAACCTTGTCTATTCATAAGAGCATGGAGATAAAAAGGAATAAAAACACTGGCTTTATTGGATTTTGTTTTTAAAGAGAATTTAACAATCAAATGTTTAAATTAATTTTATCAGCAATAAAGCACCAACTGTTTCAATGTCTGGTGGTTGAAGTTATTCTTTTTGCTTTTAGCAAATCTGTAAGAGGACTGACCCAAGCTGAGTCATAGGGAGTGCATCAATCCTACACTGGGGCCAGGGATCAAGCCCCAGCAACCAGAAGTTGAACAGGAATGGGCTCTTGGCCCTTCAAGCAACCAGGAAAGGTCTTCACCTTCTATAGGCAAAACAGTCTGTCCTCTTCCTGTTCACTGGGATGAGAAGTCCCAGTAATTTCACTAAGAGGACAGAGGTGAGGAAGGAGGGTTGGAGGTCCCACTGCCATCACCGAGACCTTTTCTCAGTCCAAAGTCAGAATAGGGGCCAGATTCAGATTGGTGCTTATTTGAACATGAGGGTTCTGAGAATTTGAGGGGGTCCAGATCCAAAGTCCCATTCTCTACTCTGCCTCCATTTCTGAAGAAAAATGAAAATGCAGATTCTAAATAGAACACATAAAAACTGTAAGTGCTATGAATACCTGGCTGGCTCAGTCAGCAGAGCATGTGACTTGATCTCATGGTCCTGAGTTTGTGCCCCATGTTGGGCATAGGTTACTTAAAAAAAAAAAAAAAAGTTAATTAACAACATATGAAAAGAAAACCTTTAAATGCTACTACACTCTGCTCACTTAGAAATCTTAAATCCACTGGGACCTGAGGAGGGTGGGAAGAAATCCATCTTAAGTCTTCCTTCATAGTGACTCTGAACCAGAGTTCAGTGCTGAGGGAAAAGGCTTGGATAGTCATTGGTAATAGTAAAATAAACCAAACTATATAAATAAAATAAAATAAACCAGGAGGAGAAAATTAACTGGGATGAACCTAATTCTTAACAAGCCTTTAGAATTACTACTATAATGGGTATAAGTTGAAGGCAAACAAGACAGGGGTCCCAAAGGCCTTCTTGCACGTACCTGGCTATGGTTTTGTCCAGTCCAGATAGACAAGGCTTCCCCACTTTCCAAATAGCTTACTGCTTCAGTTTTATAGACTGAAAATCCTATTTATGGGCAAGAAAAAGGGTCAGCATGTTAAGGAATCAGGGTATGAGGGCAACTCTGCTGATGAACCCCCTAATTTCAAGGAGGCAGGCAAACTGTCCTCCTCCTTGCTCCTGCCCCTTGGCTCCTTCTCACTGGCTCTAGATATTCCATTTGCTTCCTTCTTTCCTATCTTCCCATGACCAACTGTAGACTTCCCAGCTTCCCACTATCTTGCTGTCCACGCTAACCTAAAATAACCTTCTCAGATGAAGGTTTTTCTGCTGATCACCAGAGAAATACAGAAAACGGGTAGAAAGCCTGGGCTATGTTTCTGGCATTCCAGATACCCTGGGAATCTCTTTTCTGCCACATTTTCATATCAAGGTTGGATTTCAACTCCATCCATTCGTACATACTTTTTCCAACATTTATACTGGGAGACTTCTTTTGTTAACTACGAAATATGGGGGGGGGGGGGGGGGGGAGGACGACTGAGAAACTCCAGATGCGAATCTTTCACCTTAATAGCCCTCCAAATTTAATCTAATTAAATCATTCTGATGACAGGATTATAGTGATAAAAGGAACTAAAGACTGATTCCCTGTATTCGAGAGAAGTCCAAGAAATATGCTCTGAGGGGCATAACATACTCTGAGGCTGGGATGGACCTGGCAGGCAAATCCTTTTTGTGCCTCTGGAATGAAAAAAAGACAGTGGCAGTGGGCAGCTGCCCTAAAAACCTACGGGTCAGTCCCAGGCCTGGGACCCTGACCCGTGGAGCGCTTACACAGAACTCCAGCTGTGAGAAAGGCAAGAACTGACAAAGCTCAGAAGTTTGTCCACTTTCGGGGCGCCTAGGTGGCTCGGTACATTAAGCATCCCTCTGTGGATTTGGCTCAGGTCATGATGTCACAGCTCATGAGGCCAAGCCCCAGCGGGTGCTTGGGGCTCAGTGGGAGCACGCTTGGATACTCTCTCCCTCTGCCCCTTTCCCACTCGTGCTCTCTTCCTCTCTCTCAAATGAATCTTGAAAGAAAAAAAGAGAAGAAAGAAAGAAAGAAAGAAAGAAAGAAAGAAAGAAAGACCAAAATAAAAACCAAAACCAGAAGAAGGTTGAGCTCTGCTATCCAGAGAGTTCTGGAAGCTCTCCAGACCCTGAAGCGTTCCACAACGTTGGAGACGGAAAATGCCGAGAGGTCCACAGTTAGTGAGAAGCCGCAATGAGGCCTTCCAGTCGCACTGCCTGGGGCCACAGGAGTGTCCTGACTCGGCGCCCCGGCGTGTCCGTGGTTCTTCTGCATCATGTCCGTGTAAAAGGCTTCTCAGGCCAGTCCAGGTGACTCCACCCTTGGTCTCTGAAGCCCACGTCCGCATCATCGCCGGTCACGGCCCCTGCAACAGGTTGGTCGGCTACGGCCCGGGTCGTACCAACACTTGCTCCTCGAAGGAGAAGGAGGCCTGGGAACTCGAGGGGAGGGAGGTCCGGCGGCGGGCGCGGGGAGCGGAGGGGCGCCGAGGATGGCAGGCCCCGACCACCGACCACCGGGCACGACCCCCGCCCGAGGCCTCGGAACCCGCGCTTACTGCGCTGGGGCCACGGCTGCACCGCCAAGGCGAGGTAACGGGAGAAGAGGGCAAAGCGCAGGACGCGCGCCCCCAGCAGCACACTTCGCGCCGACCCTCAGCCGCCGGGTCACGCGGCTCGCCCGCGCGTCCGCCGGCCCTCGGCCCCGCCCCTGCCCACCGCGGCCTCTCTAGGCTGCGCGGAGGACCTCGCCCCTCGCTCTCGGTGGGCCGCTCTGGGACGTGGGGTAGCCGGGCGGCCTTGGACCGCCAACGCGGCCCCGCCCCGGAGGTTCCTGGGGGCTTGGCCTTCCACGCCTCACGTTTTACGCCAGTCATCTTTATTTTTTATTTTTTTATTTTTTTATTTATTTATGATAGTCATAGAGAGAGAGAGAGAGAGAGGCAGAGACACAGGAGGAGGGAGAAGCAGGCTCCATGCACCGGGAGCCCGACGTGGGATTCGATCCCGGGTCTCCAGGATCGCGCCCTGGGCCAAAGCCAGGCGCCAAACCGCTGCGCCACCCAGGGATCCCTTACGCCAGTCATCTTTAAAACTCCCTTCCCCCCATTCTGTTTCCTGTTGGACAACTAAAGAGAGAGAGGGGGGCACCTGGGTGGCTCAGTGGTTGAGCGTCTGCCTTCGGCTCAGGTCCTGATCCCGGGGTCCCGAGATCGAGTCCAGCATCGGGCTCCCCGCAGGGAGCCTGCTTCTCCCTCTGCCTGCGTCTCTGCCTCTCTCTGTGTCTCTCATGAATGAATAAATAAAATCCTTTAAAGAGAGAGAGGGAGAGAAAAGCCTGTGGCACCCCAAATATATGGAAATAATTACTGTTAACATTTTAGAGAATTTTACTCCTATAATTTTCTACATATAGTTTGATATTTTTGTGTTTTTGTCGTCTCCAACTTCCCCACTTGATTTTGTCATATAAGCACTCTCTCCCCCCATATAGTGACCCCCATTGTAATACTCTTAACTGGATTATCATCATGGATTCATTCTATATCAAATCACTCAAACTGAGCCCAGGAAACCAGCCTTCCACTGAATGGCACACCTAGTGGCATCTCAGCCTGTCCTCAGGGAAGTGCTATGAAGTTCACCACTGTTTATCTCTGAGGAGGACTGTACTTTTGTTACACAGCCCCTTTCTGTAATCACTCAAAAGAAGACATTTTTATGGTCTTGCTATCAAGAAAAGTTAAATAGAGCAACTGGTTACTTTTGGCCTATGGACTCAGGGAGTTTTGAATTTGAGTTGAGTCGGCTATTAGAAAGCTAGCCGGGGAGAGGCCTGGGTGACTGAGCCGTTAAGTGTTTGCCTTCCGTTCAGGTCATGATCTCAGGGTCCTGGGATTGAGGGGCTCCCTGCTCAGTGGGGAGCCTGTTTCTCCCTCTCCTTCTGCCTGCTGCTCCTCCTGCTTGTGCTCTCTCATTCTCTCTGTCAAATAAATAAATACAATCTTAAAAAAGAGAGAGAGGGCAGCCGGGTGGCTCAGCGGTTTAGCACTGCCTTCAGCCCAGGGCCTGAGAGACCAGGGATCGAGTCCCACATCAGGCTCCTTGCTCGGAGCCTGCTTCTCCCTCTGCCTCTCTCTCTCTCTCTCTCTCGAATAAATAAATAAAATCTTAAAGAGAGAGAGAGAGAGAGAGAGAGAGAGAGAGAAAGCTAACTACAAATCTTACCTAAGGATTAAGGGGACCAGTAAGTGCAAGGGTAACTTTTTACCCAAATCTATTCTCAGAATTCAACCTCCTGCCATGTTTCTTTTTCTTTTTTTAAGATTTTATTTATTTATTCATAGACACACACACACACACACACACACACACACACACAGGAGGCAGAGACACACAGAGGGAGAAGCAGACTCCCTGCAGGGAGCCTGACATGGGACTCAATCCCGGGTCCCCAGGACCACACACTGGGCTGAAGGCGGCGCTAAGCTGCTGAGCCACCTGGGCTGCCCCCTTCCCTTATTTATTAACTCCCTTTATGTGATTGTAAAATCATGTAGCTCCTCTTCCCTATACCCAGGTCCTTTTTCATTTACCTTTAAATATCCCTGACTCTTCCCCCTTGAGGAGAGGATTTTGAGGGTTGAGTTCCCTTCTCCTTTGCCTGTTTTTTTTTTTTTTTTTTTTTTTTTTTTTCAGATAAGCTCAATGCCAAACCTGGGGCCCGAACTCATGATCCTAGGATCAAAAGTCACAGTCTCCACTGACTGAGCCAGCCAGTCTCCCCTCCTTTGGCTGCCTCTTGAATAAACTCTCTTCTTGCTGCATACTTGATATCTCAGTGATTGGTTCTGCTGCACTTTAGTCATATGAACTTGGATTGGTCACAAATTTGGTGAGCCAGCCAGGAGCTCTTTGATCTTGGTTCCACTGCACCAGCCTATTAAAGGGAGTCTGGTGAGGAGTCCAAGAAGACGCATAGGCTCTTTGTCCTAGGGACCTTCCCTGGGGCCCCACCCCAATTTGACTCCACTGACCTCAGGCGCTTAATTTAACTCTTCTGGGAAGGAAATCGCTTTGGTTTCCGTATGGACAGACATCCCTTTAGTGAGTAACTCAGTACAAGTGACCAAATCCTTTCTTCCTCTCATTTGGTGGAATGAATAGGGGGTTTGGCTTTAGATCTCTTGGCCTTTTTCTTGTTTACTTAAGAAAAGGTTGACTAGGAAACCATTTACTCAGTTGGTAAAGCCCCAACTTTTAGAATGAAACTAGTGAATCTTTGTTCACAGAGGTACTCTTGACCTCATTTGTTCCTGCAGTTTGTGGTGTATTTGAATAAAACTGGCTGTGTTCTAACTGGGAAATGGGGAATGACAATTTGATCACTGCATGCAGCCCTTTGGATTATATTCTCAAAAATTGGACAATGTTTAGTTGTGAACCTATGAAAAGGAAAAAGATGATCTTTTGCAACACTGCTTGACTACAATATTCATTAGACTCTGGAAAAAAAAAAAGCCAATTAATGGATCCTTAAATTATAATATCATCTTGCAATTAGATTTGCCTTTGTAAAAGGGAAGGTAAATGCGATGTTCAGTCATTTTTTGCTTTTGTATCAAATAAGCCAGCTCAGAAAAGATGTAAAATTCTATTTCAACAAACCAGTAACACTAAAAAGCCCGTGTTGCCTAATCCTCACCAGGGAGAGGAGGATGATTTTTGATTACTTGGATTAAACTCCCCTTCTACTCTATGGGGGGCACCAGAGCTACTGCCTGTCCTCAGCAGTCCCAGTCCCAACAACTTGAACCCCTTACAGAGCCCAAACCATGAACCTCAGCCTCAGGGGGCCAACAGGTAGGAATGATCTCCCCTTCTTATACCCTAACTCAATTTGGTCAAATTGAGCTAGTTCCCAGGGAGGATAATATCTGCTAAGGCAAGTCCCAGTCTGAGGCTTAAATGCAGGGGAAAGGGGGATTTCCTGTAGGGATGATTTGGGTCCACTCTCCACCTTGAATTTGTGTAACTGGAAAAACAATATGCCTACTTACAGAGATGACCCCAAGAGGATGGAAATTCATTCACATCTATTTTTGTCACCCAGAACCCCACTTTGGCAAATATACAAAATTTGTTAAGTATTCTCCTCACTTCTGAGGAATGACACTTAATACTAAAAAAAAAAGCTAAGGAAGTTACCTGGCTGCATGCTAAAACCCCCATAACTCCCTAAGAGCTAATGCCATGATGCCTGTTCCTACTGTGAATCCCAACTGGAATGTCAACATTGGAGACCAAGGTAAGTTTGAATACTATTGGTGGTATTTTAGCTAGATTAAGAAAGGGGGTTCCCACACTGTGCAGAAGGTTTTTATTTTGATGTAGTCTCAATAATTTAATTTTAGTTTTATTTCCTTTGCCTGAGGAAAATGTATCTAGAAAAATGTTTCTGTGGCTGATATCAAAGAAATTACTGCCTATGTTTTCTTCATGTTTTATAGCTTCAGGTCTCACACTTAGGTCTTTAATCCATTTTGAGTTTGTTTTTGTGTATAGTATAAGAAAGTGGGGGTGACTGGCTGGCTTGCTGAGTGGAGCATGTGACTCTTGATCTCAGGGTTGTGAGTTAGAGCCTACATTAAGTGTAGAGATTACTTAAAAATAAAATCTTAAAAAAAGAAAGAAAGAAAGTGATACGGTTTCATTCTTTTGCACGTAGCTATCTAGTTTTCCTAACACCATTTGTTGAAGAGACTTTTTCCCATTGTATATTCTTGCCTCCATGGTCATAGATTAATTGACCATATAAGCACGAGTTTAGTTCTAGACTTTCTATTCTGTTCCATTGATTTATATGTCTATTTTTGTGCAGTACTATAATGTTTGATTACTACAGTTTTGTTGTATATCTTGGGATCTGGGATTGTGATACATCCAGCTTTGTTCTTCTTTTTCAGGATTGCTTTGGCTATCTTTTAGGGTCTTGGGTCTTATCTTAGGGTCTTTTGTGGTTTTATACAAATTTTAGGATTTATTTGTTCTGGTTCTGTGAAATATGATGTTGGTATTTTGATAGGAGCTCATTAAATCTGCAGATTGCTTTGAGCAGTATGGACATTTCAACAATGTTTGTTTTTCCAATCCATGAGCATGGTATAGCTTTGTTTACATTTGTTTGTGTTATCTTCAGTTTCTTTCATCAGTGTTTTATAGTTTTCAGAGTATAGGTCTTTCACCTCCTTGTTTAAGTTTATTCCTGGGTATTTTGTTCTTTTTGGTGCAATTGTAAATGGGATTGTTTTCTTAATTTCTCTCTCTCTTTTTTTAAGATTTTATTTATTTATTCATGAGAGAGAGAGAGAGAGAGAGAGAAGCAGAGATACAGGCAGGGGGAGAAGCAGGCCCCATGCAGGGAGCCCCATGCGGGACTTGATCCTGGGACTCTGGGATCACGCCTCAGGCTGAAGGCAGGCACTAAACCGTAGAGCCACCCAGGAATCTCATTAATTTCTCTTTTTACTACTTCATTATTCGTGTATAGAAATGCAACTGATTTCTAGGTATTAATGTTGTATCCTGTGACATTACTGAATTCATTTATCAGTTCCTGTATTTTTTTGGTGGAGTCTTTAGGGTTTTCTATATATAATATCATGTCATCTGAAAATAGTCCAAGTTTTACTTCTTTCTTACCAATCTGGATGCCTTTTATTTCTTTTTCTTGTCTTATTGGTGTGGCTAGGAGTTCCAGTACTATGTTGAGTAAAAGTGGTAAGAGTGGACATCCTTGTCTTGTTCCTGACCTGAGAGGGAAAAGATCTCAGGTTTTCACCACTGAGTATGATGTTGGCTATGGATTTTTCATATATGGCCTTTATTGAGGTATGTTACCTCTAAACCTACTTTGTTGAGAGTTTTTATCATGAATGGATGTTTTACTTTGTTTAGTGCTTTTTCTGCATCTATTGCAATGATCAGATGGTTTTTACCCTTTCTCTTGTTAATGTGGTGTATCACATTGATTGATTTGTGAATATTAAACTACTCTTGCATCCCTGGAATAAATACCACTTAATCATGGTGAATGACTTTTTAAATATATTGTTGGATTTAGTTTGCTAATATTTTGTTAAGGATTTTTGTATCTATGTTCATCAGAGATATTGGTCTATAGCTAGCTTCCTTCCTTCCTTCCTTTGTTTCTTTTTCTTTCTTTTTTTCTTTCTTTCTTTCTTCCTTTCTTTGTCTTTGTCTGGCTTTTGGGAAAATTCTGGCCTTGTAGAATGAATTTAAAAATTAAACTATTGGGGGATCCCTGGGTGGCGCAGCGGTTTGGCACCTGCCTTTGGCCCAGGGCGCGATCCTGGAGACCCGGGATCGAATCCCACGTCAGGCTCCCGGTGCATGGAACCTTCTTCTCCCTCTGCCTGTGTCTCTGCCTCTCTCTCTCTCTCTCTCTCTCTCTCTATGACTATCATAAATAAATAAAAATTAAAAAAAAGAGTGCTTTAAAAAAAAAATTAAACTATTGGGACTACACCAAATAAAAAGCTTTTATACAGTGAAGGAAACCATTAACAAGTAAAAAAACTACCTACAGAATGGGAGAAGATATTTGCAAATGATGTATCTGATAAAGGATTGATACTGAAAACATATAACTTCTTCAACTCTACAATATATATAGAACTTGGGATGCCTGGGTGGCTCAGCAGTTGAACATCTGCCTTTGGCTCAGGGCGTAATCCTGGAGTTCCAAGATCGAGTCCCACATTGGGGTCCCTGCTTCTCCCTCTGCCTATGTCTCTGCCTCTCTCTTTCTGTGTCTCTCATTAATAAATAAATAAAATCTTTAAAAAAAATATATAGAATTTATACAACTCTACACACACAGATACACACACAATTCGATTATAAATTGATTTATAAATATAAAGGCAGAAGACCTGAATAAACATTTTTCAAAAGAAGACATACAGATGGCCAACAGATACATGAAAAGATGCTCAACATCACTAATCATCAGGGAAATGCATATCAAAAGCACAATAAGATATCATTTTACACCTGTCAGAATGGCTAAAATCAAAAACAGATGAAATAACAATTGTTGGTAAGGATGTAGAGAAGGAGAAACCCTCATGCACAGTTGGTGGGAATGCAAATCAGTGCAGCCACTGTGGAAAACAGTATGAATGTTCCTCCAAAAATTAAAAATAGAATTACCATACGATCCAGTAATTCCACTACTGGGTATTTACCCAAAGAAAACAAAAACACGAATTCAAAAAGATATATGCACCCCTTTGTTTATTGCAGCATTATTTACAATAGCCAAGATATGGAAGCAAGCCAAATGTCCATCAATAGATGAATAAAGGCACCTGGGTGGTACAGTTGGTTAAGCAACTAACTCTTGATTTTGGCTCAGATCATGATCTTGGGGTTGTCGGATCAAACCCCACATTGGGCTCCACCCTCAGCAAGGAGTCTGCTTGAGATTCTCTCTTCCTCTTCCACTGCCCCTCCCACTCATGCTCTTTCTCTCTCATAAATATATAAATCTCTAAAAAAAGAAAGAAGATATGATATATTTATACAATAGAATATTACTCAGCCTTAAAAAGAATGACACCAAAGAGAAAAAAAAAAAGAATGACACCTTGCCATTTGCAACTACATAGACGGACCTAGAGGGTATGATGCTAAGTGAAATAGGTAGATTGGTCAGAGAAGGACAAATACCATCTGATTTCACTCATATGTGGAATTAAAACACAAAGAAAAAAGAGACAAACAAAAAACAAACTTTTTAAAATAGTTTTTCTTTCTTTCTTTTTTTTTTAAGATTTTGTTCATTTATTCATGAGAGACACAGAGAGGGAGAGAGAGAGGCAGAGACACAGGCAGAGGGAGAAGCAGGTTCCATGCAGGGAGCCTGACATGGGACTTGATCCCAAGTCTCCAGGGTCAGGTCCCAGGCTAAAGGCAGCGCCAAACCACTGAGCCACCTGGGCTGCCCCAAAAAACAAACTCTTAATTAAATACAGAGAACAAACTGGTGGTTGCCAGAGGGGAGGCAGGTGGGGAGATGGGTGAAATAGATGAAGGGAATTAAGAGTGCACTTACCTTGAGGCACCTGACTGGCTCAGTTGGTGGAGCATGTGACTCTTGATCTCTGAGTATTGAGTTTGAGCCCCACATTGGGCATAGAGATTACTTGAAATAAATAAAGTTGCGACTAAGTTTTAAAAAAAGAGTATATTGGGGCAGCCTGGGTGGCTCAGCGGTTTGGCGCTGCCTTCAGTCCAGGGCGTGGTCCTGAAGACCCGGGATCGAGTCCCCACGTCAGGCTCCCTGCATGGAGCCTGTCTCTCTCTCTCTCTCTCTCTCTCTCTCTTTCTCTCTCTCTCTCTCATTAATAAATAAATCTTTAAAAAAAAAGAGTATATTTATCTTGATGAGCGCTAAAAATGCATAGAATTTTTGAATCATTATATCATACACCTGAAACTAAGAAAACACTGTATATTAATTATACTTGAACAAAAAAGAAAAAGAAAGGGAGTCCCTAAACAAAGGAGTTTGAGTAAGTTTTAAGAAATAAAGCAACGGGTGCCTGGGTGGCTTGTTCAGTTAAGCATCTGACTCTTGATTTTGGCTCAGGTCATGATCTCAGGGAGCCTGCTTGTGATCCTCTCCTGCTGCCCCTCCCATTGCTCGTTGTCTTTCTCTCTCTCTCTCTCAAATAAATAAATAAATCTTAAAAAAAAAAAAAAAAGATAGGGTGCCTGGGTGGCTCGGTCTGTTGAGCTTCTGCCTTCAGCCTGGGTCATGATCCTGGGGTCCTGGGAAGGAGCCCCATCTCCCCATCTCTCTGCTCAGTGGGGAGCCCGCTTTTCTCTCTCCCTCTGCCTGCCACTCCCTTGCTTGTGCACATGTTCTCTTTCTTTATCTCTGTGTCAAATGAATAAACTGTTTTAAAAAAAAGAAATAAAGCAAAAACAGAATGAGGAGCCTTCAGACTTTCTTGAAAGGATTTTTGAGATATATAGGAGATATACTGATATGGATCCTATGGCACCAGAGAATTTAAAAATGATAAATATGACATGGTGGGGGAAAAATATCCTAGACATTCAAAAGAAACTCCAAAGTCTAGAGAGTAGGAATGTCTGTGTCACAATTGGTTGAGATTGCTTTTAATGTTGTTTTGTTTTTTTAGAGAGAGAAGGTGGGGAGGCAGAGGGAGAGGGAGAATCCCAAGCAGACTCTATGCTCAGCACAGAGCCCAGTGTGGGGCTTAATGGAGGACTTAATCCCATGACCCTAAGATCATGACCTAAGCTGAAATCAAGAGTCAGATGCCCAACTGACTGAGCCATTCATGTGGCCCTATCTTTATTTATTTATTTTTTTTTGTGGCCCTATCTTTAAAGTTTTTAACAGACCATGTGCAAAAGAGAAAAGAGCATAGAAAATGAAACAGCAGGCTACCTTTCTATTTGTTGCCCTAATTCAAGGAAAACCAAGACCAGGCTGAGGACCACAATGAGGATGAGGTGTACCCAGATAAGAAATTTGAGGTTCTTGGGCCCCACAGGATGTCTCAATTTGGGGCTTCAAAGAAGGCCATTGGAAAAAGGAATGCCCCAAGTTCACAAGGTCTCTTAACGGGACAGAACAACAAACTGCCCACCAGATGCCTGAATTGACTGATAGTGACCAAGAATGAAGGAGCTCAGGGGTTCCTTTAAACCTTGAAAAGCTTGTCATCATTTCCTACAAGGAACCCCAGATAACAATGAAGGTGGAAAATGAAGTTACAGACTTTTTTATTGATATTGGGGACACAGATTCAGTACTGAACTCCTGGCTCTCTCTGCTATCAGATCAAACCATGGCTGTAGCAAGAGTCTCAGGGAGAAGTGTTGGCTAAAACCTTCTTACAACCACTCCTGACAGATGGAACAAATTCACTTTAAACACAGGTTTTTGTATATGCCTGAATGTCCCATTATTTTACTGGGATGTGACCTGTTAATTAAATTTAATGCTGAAGCTAGTTCTGTACCTGGTCACCTGGATAAAAAAGTACCCCCAGAGCAAGCTGGTGCCTTTCAAGCAATGTTACTACATGAAGGTGGATAAGTCCTATCAAAGCTTCCTGAAGAAGTTATCCAAAAGGTAAGATCACTTTACACACACACACACAGACACACACACACACACACATACACACACACACAAGCTAAGATCAGATGTTTGGGTCAATGGGAAGCTGGGGCGAACAAAGCCGGTGGCACTCATGCATGTTAAACTTCGTGGTGGGTAGAGATTCAGAATCTCAGTACCCACCAAAGGAACAAGTGAAAAAAAGAGCATTCAGCCCATTCTCCCTGCCTTTTTGGAATTTGGCCTCATCAGCCTGTGATGATCTCCATACAATTCACCTATCTTTCCTCTACAAAAATCAGGCACTCAAGACTTAAGAGGTATTCATTAACTATATTGCAGACTATATCCACTGGGTGCTACCTAATCTACATACTCTCTTAATAACCTTGTCTGGGGACTTTAGGTGGTTCACTGCTCTGGATCTAAAGGATGCTTTATTTTGCATTTTTCTTGGTTTAGATTTGTGTGAACTGAAGACCACTGAGACCAAGAGTAAGCTACAGTATTGGTGGACAATCCTTCCCCAAGGTTTTAACAACTCCCTCACCATTTTTGGGGAAGTCCTAGCTAGAGATCTGAGAAACCTCTAATTAGAGATGGAGACTCTCCTCCATTACGTGGATGATATATTCATTGCTGAGTAAAACAAAAGAGTCTTCACACTTCAATACTATTTTGACTCTAGACATTTTGGCTGAGGGAGGTTACAAAGTTTCAAGGAAAAAGGCCCAAATCTCACAAAGGCCCAAATCTCCCAATGAAATAGCATGGTTTTGAGTTTTCAAAGAGACAAATCTGCTCCCTGATAGAAGGGAGGCTCTAGTCTGAGTGGTAGTCCCTACATGCAGGAGACAATTGTGCAGGTTTCTTTCTTCTTTCTTTCTTTCTTTCTTTCTTTCTTTCTTTCTTTCTTTCTTTCTTTCTTTCTTCTTTCTTTCTTTCTTCTTTCTTTCTTTCTTTCTTTCTTTCTTTCTTTCTTTCTTTCTTTCTTTCTTTCTTTTTCTTTCTTTCTTTCTTTCTTTCTTTCTTTCTTTCTTTCTTTCTTTCTTTCTTTCTTTCTTTCTTCTTTTTCTTTCTTTCTTTCTTTCTTTCTTTCTTTCTTTCTTTCTTTCTTTCTTTCTCTTTCTTTCTTTCAAGATTTTATTTTGCTTATTCATGAGAGACACAGAGAAGCAGGCTCCATGCAGGGACCCCGATGTGGGACTCTATCCGAGGTCTCCGGGATCACGCCCTGGGCTGCAGGCGGCGCTAAACCGCTGCGCCACTGCGGCTGCCCAATTGTGCAGGTTTCTACGAATGACTGGGTTTTGTTGAATTTGGATACCTAACTTTGTCTGACCTGATAGCTAAACCCCTTTATGAAGCACTTCAGTGCCTGATTTTTGCAAGAGGAAAAATGGGTGAATTGTATGGAGATCATCACGGACTGAATGAGGCCAAATTCCAAGAAGGCGGAGAGAATGGGCTGAATGCTCCTTTTTCGCTTGTTCCTTTGGTGTGTACTGAGATTCAGAATCTCTACACCACCATAAAGTTTATTTTATTTTATTATTTTTTAAGATTTTTATTTATTTATTCATAGAGACACAGAGAGAGAGAGGCAGAGACACAGGCAGAGAGAGAAGCAGGCCCAGGGTCTCCAGGATCACGCCCTGGGCCGCAGGCGGCGCGCTAAACCGGTTCGCCACCGGGGCTGCCCTGCCATAAAGTTTAATATGCATGAGTGTCACCAACTTTGCTCGCCCCAGCTTCCCATTGACCCATTGAGTCTTCTTGATTGGACTAGAGAATGTCACAAGACCTTTTGGATTATCAGAGAAAAGTTGTTAACTGCATTGGGCCTCCTGGATATTAAGAATTAGCCTTTTGATCTATCTGTTCATGAATGACAAGGAATTATTAGCCTTGGAGTCTTTTTTTTTTTTTTTAAGATTTTTAATTTATTTATTCATGAGAGACATAGAGAGAGGCAGAGGCACAGGCAGAGGGAGAAGCAGGATCCACGCAGGAAGCCCGATGTGGCACTCAGTCCCGGGAATCCAGGATCATGACCTGGGCCGAAGGGAGGCACTAAACCGCTGACCCACCCAGGTGTCCCATAGCCTTGGAGTCTTAACCCAAAATCTTGGCTGTACTAGAAGATCTGATGCTTATTTCTCAAAGCAATTGGACACTGTTACCAAGGGATGGCCTGTCTGCTTAAGAGCTGCCACTTGTGATCTGGTAAAAGAAGCAGAAAATTTTACTTTGGGCTAACCCATCACTGTCTATACTCCCTCCACTGTGTGCTTCTCTTACTAAAGCAAAAAGAGGAATATTGGTTAACATCTAGAAGACTGGACAAATACCAAGCCACTTTACTAGATAACCCCAATGTTACTTTGAAGGCTGTCTTCACTTTAAATCCTGCTACCTTGCTACTTGTTAGTGCAGAAGAACCCATTTATGATTGTATTCAATAGTTGAGCAAGCTTATTCTAGCTGTCTGGACCTAACTGTTGTGCCATTGTAGGATCCTGACATGGAAATATTTACTGATGGAAACAGCTTCATGGGCCAAGGACAACAGAAAACTGGATATGCAGAGATTACCAGCTAAGGAACTTTGGAGGTGGAAACTCCTCCACCAGATACCTCTGTTCAAAAGGCAGGACTCATTGCCGTAACAAGGGCCCTTTATTTGGTAAAGGAAAAAGGTAAATTTATATATAGATTCAAAATATGCTTTCTCAGTGATTCATGCACATGGGTCCATATGGAAAGAAAGAGAATTATTAACTATAAGAAACAAATTAGACACACTGAAGAAGTTCTAAACTTATCAACTGCAGTAATGAAACGGAGAGAATTATGCCTATAATATAACCAGAACTGGAAGTAGTTCTTTGCCCAGGATATAAGAAGCCTAATAATTATATAGCTCAAAGAAATAATCAGGCTGATCTTGTCACCAAGGTGGCAGCCCATATGAAGTCTCCAAAACCTTCTATGATGCCGTTAGTGCCAGACATAGACCTAACTAAATGCCAACCCAGATATTCCTTGGAAGACCTAAGAAGGGCTAAGGAATGGGGATTTGGGAACAATGCTGGCATGAAAGTCGGCTAGAACGGATGCCTGGGTGGCTCAGCAGTTAAAGTGTCTGCCTTTGGCTCAGGGCGTGATCCTGGAGTCCTGGGATCGAGCCCCACATCGGGTTCCCTGAAGCCTGCTTGCTTCTTCCTCTGCCTGTGTCTCTGCCTCTCTCTCTCTCTCTCTGTCTCTCTCAGAATAAATAAATAAAATCTTAAAAAAAAAAAAGTCAGCTAGAAATATAGTGAATAAGGAGTATTCCTTATCCCAGAACATCTTATGGAAGAAATAGTCATATTCACCAAAGCACCATTATGAGTGAGATGCTACTTTTCAGTGGGTATAAGATATATTGTGAACCCCAAACTCCAGAGAATTATCCAAAAGATAGTCTAGAAATGTGACATTTGTGCTAAGAATAATCCTAGGATTGTGTCCCCACCAGTTCTAAAAGGTATAAAACTAGGGGGCACCTGGCTGTCTCTATCAGTAAAACATCCAACTCTTGATCTTGAAGTTGTGAGTTCAAGCCTTATGTTGGGTGTAGACATTACTTTAAATACATACATACATACATACATACATACATACATAGAACTCAAAAGCACTGAACCTGGAGAGGACCAGCAGATGGTCTTCACCATGATGCGGAGAATAACAGATACTTTTCAATGTTTGCTAGTATTTGTAGACTTTTACACGTTGGGTTAAGCCTTTGCATACTGTTCAGAGAAGGTCTCACAGATTGTCAAAAAACTTTTTAAAAATTTATTTAAGAAATTTCTATACCTAATGTAGGTTTTGAACTCAAGACCCTGAGATTGAGTCACATGCTCTACCAACTGAGCCAGACATTTGTAATTCTAATTATTGAAGTGTTATGTGTCACAGAAATAACCAGATTTCTTTGTCACCTGCATTATAATGAACTCTCATCAGATCTTTAACCATGGCCATTTTTGAGTCTTGTCATTTACGGTTATTGTTTTAATCTGTTGCTCCTGCAAATGTATTTCAGCTTCAGAGAGATTCACAGAAAGGACTCGGCGAATACAAGTTTTTGATACCTTTAAGATCATAAAACTAAGCTGAGTAAGAATTTCCAGAACTAATGGGCTGGATAGTGAATTATTCTGGTTTCCTCAAATACCTGACTATGACTCTCTAAACGAAAATTTTTCCCCATTCTCTTGACTTGGAATCCTTGAGAACCAAAACTGCCCTTTTTCCTAAAGCCCTGAAAAACTGAAGCTGAACAATTTGAAGTAAATTTTAGAGAAATTGCCACAATGGCCATGTGTAGACAATCTTAGTGCCTGTTACCGTATGGGCCACTCAAGAAGATGACCAGAGACATTCAAGCTGCAAATGGGGAAAAACTATCAGATTGCACTGCCTGCCCTCACTCCATCTGAAGATGCTTGAAGCCTGACATCTAGAAATCTTCTCACTGGCAGCACTCGGGACTCAAACACTGGATTTATAACATTAACCTGTGTTTTTCTTTTTGTTTCCACAGAAATATTTCTTATTGCCTCTGTAATATAAGCCTGAGAACCCACCTGCAGGAACCACCTCCTGAGATGAGCCAGCTGTTTAACTGAACTGACCTATTCTCAAGACTGAGACTGGTTCATGATGTATGGAGCAGACTTTGTACCTACAGTCCAGAATGAATATGAGGGAACAGTGTTGATTTGTGATGTTTTTGTAAGAAAAAAATCTTGGTCAAAAGAGGGATCTTCTCATTACTCCTAACCAATCCTGGTTATCTTATCTAGCTAGGCTTATCTAGCTAGGTACTGACATTTGGAGAATTGGAGGGGTCTACACACTAGGGAATTTGGTTACTCCTTTCTCTGTTCACTATTCCAGTGAACTTTTAGACCTTTTATTGAGTGAAAAGGGAATCGACACCAGATAGGGATTACTTGCCTGGTTATCAAGAGGCTAGATCTTGGTATTCTTTTGGGAGAACATTTTTAGTTGGCTGACAAAGCTGCTCTTACCATTGTTGCCCAACAAAAAGAAAGTAAATTTGTTAGCTAAGGTAGCACTTGATAATCACATTGCTTTGCACTATATTCTTGCAGAACAGGATAGAATGCCATTGCTAACACAACTCACTGTGTTTATATTAACACTTCTGCTGCAGTAAAAACTAAAATCTCATTTAGATAAAATCAGAGAGCAAGCCACTTGGCCATAGCAAATTTCGCCAGAGGTGCCTGGAAAAAGTGACTGGATTACTGGACTCTTTTTCTGGATTCCCCAAGGGATTAGCAAGGTTACAAGGACTACTCAGATTTGGGTTATCTATACTTTTCATTTCATTAATTGTATCTGTACTAATAAGATGTGCTTTCCAATGTTGCTCTAAAGTGGCCAAAGAAGAAACTAATGTTTTGGTCATGCAGAATGTACATGTTAAGCCAAATACTAGGAAATACTTCCAACAAAGTGCAAAGTAGTTTCATTCCTCAAACACTGAAACTGTAGGAAGTAGCCAGGGCAGTCATTGTCCCAATCCTTCAAGACTGAGGAATGATCATAACTCTTGGGGGGACTGAAAATGTGCCCCATAGGATTAATGAGGTTAAGACTAATAGGAAATTTAAAGCTTGTTTTTCAGAGGCCTGTCTCTCCCTAATCAGCTATTGTTTCGTTTCAGACCCTACAACAAATCCACTAACTGTTTCCATTGAGGCTTGGAATTCCATGAGGCTCACTGACACCAATGCCCTGCATTCCTTCCCTGTGATAATGAGCCCAAGAACTTAGGCAGTATATACTTCCTTTCAGAGATGGGCATAGCCCCTCTTGTCCTACAGTTGACTTCCTGACATCAGGCACCCAATTGTGCCTCGTTTTGATGTTGTATCTCCACCCTAAAGTGAACATGGGATGCGCATGCTCCATCTTTCTTCATGAATAGTCATAAATCTCCCTGTCTTTTGCATCAATATGTATGTAATCCCACCCCTAAGATTATAAACATTTGTTCTAATTTCACTCAGGGGAGACAGATTTGAACCAACCTCTGTTTCCTCTTTTTGCTGCCTTTCGAATAAATCTTTTCCCTGCTGCATACTTGATGTTTCAGTGATTGGTTTTGCCACGCACTGGGCAGACAAACTTGGGTTCATTTACAGGATTTGCAATTGGTTGTGTTTAAATCAATTTTCAATTTATTAAAGTTGTAAATTTACAAACAGATTTTCTTAAGTTTTTAAGTTGAACTTGCATAACTTTGATGTTCTATTTAGAAATCTTGTAATTTTCGTATAAAAATAAAAGCAATAACTTTTTCCTTGATTAATGTTCAATTAGCCCATGGGCTTGACATATTAAATCTGCTTGAACATTACTCTTGCCATTTACAAAGTTAGCTAATTAAGTTCTCTTACATATTTAAACTACATTTACAAATTTAATATACTTGATTTTTTCAAGCACTTCAAATTCCTCATATGGCCAATTTATACGTCAAGCAAGAAAAAATTCAAGCATGTAAATGACTCTCATAAACCTAATATTTCAAGCTTTTAAGTGTGGCAAATCAAGTTATCTTAAAGATTTCAATTGTTTACAAACATAATCAAATTATCTTATACCTTTCAGCTTCAAATTACAAGTCTAAAATAAATTACACAATTCAATTTGAAATCACAAGACTAATCTGTCAGATTCTCTAATATGCCAACTTCTCTTAAATATTATACACATTAAAAACACGTATACAGACTATCTCAATTTTCAAAAATTTTTCCTTAAGGGGGCTCCTGGGTGGCTCAATCTATTGGGCGTCTGACTCTTGGTTTCCACTCAGGGTCTTGAGATCAACCCACGCTTTGGGCTCTGTGCTGACCCGGGAGTCTACTTAAGATTCTCTCTCATCTCCCTCTGTTCCTCCTTGAAACTCCAACTCTCTATCTCTCTCTTAAAAAAAAAAAATCTTTTTGCTAACCTTACACAAATGAAGTAACATTATGGACTTCTTTTTATATAGTCGTTTCTATTTTCCTTCCCAATATGGCAGAATAAAAATGTTTTCTGCTCATATTTTTCTTGCCACAATTCTACAATCATCTTATTGATTTGTCCCTACAACTAAAGAAAAGTCTGATAATTATCCTTCTATTTTTTTAAAGGTTTGTTTATTTTATATGAAAGAGAGAGTGAGCATGAGTAGAAGGAGAGAGAATCTCATGCAAACTCTGTGCTGAGCACGTAGCCCGACTCAGGGCTCGATCTCACAACCCTGAGATCATGACCTGAGCCGAACCACAAGTCAGATTAACTGACTGCACCACCCAGACGTCCTTGATAATTATCCTTCTGAGTGTAAACCCAGATTTAAATGAAACTAATCAATGTATTAATTTATATTATTTATCTATGCAAAATAATAAAAATAACACTTATGATAGAGTGAATGATGCAACTGACCATTATCTTATACCATCCTGTTCTTTCTTTAGTATATATATATATAATATATAGATAATATATATAATATATATATATATTTGCTTCATCTATAAAATGGGCATAGTAATTTCTGTCTTAGTGAGAGTACAGCCAAACGAGACATCTGACATAAGTATAATAACTCAGCACATGTTCATTTACTTCTTTCTCCTTTTCTGTCACTACAATCTTTCCCCAAAACTCAGATTAAATTGGAGAAATTCCAGAGTCTCTCCTTCTTCTAAGTGTAAGGGGCAGGGGGCATATCTAGGAGGCAGTTTTGTGAAACACAGAAAAACTGGCTTTCTTCAGAGAGGCACCCCCTTCCTCACCCTCATCCCTCCACTGCCCACAGTAGGATTTTGAGATGATTCACTGTGTAAACAAATAGAAATAGGGGTGCCTGTCTGGCTCAGGTGGTGGAGCCTATGACCCTTAATCTCAGGGTTATGGGTTCAAACTCCAAGTTGGGCATAGAGATTACTTAAACAATGTGCATATTTGTATCTTGTATTTTAAGGATATGTTAAGGATTCTAAGGTCATGTGAAGACAATCTGTTCCATTACAATATATATTATACTATATACTATATATCACTATACACCCAGGTGGTTTGCCCCATACCCTTACCAGGATAGCACTTGGCTTTGAGCCTGCACACAACTCTTCTCTCACACAGCCCAGTAGCAGTATTATTCAGGTTTTGGAAACCTCATTCTTTTCCAGCAGCCATGGGAACCCACATCTCTAAGCTCAACCCAGAGCATGCCTTGCACTCTGATTCACAACATCCACAATTCAGAGATGCTGAACATGTCAAATCCTCCTGCCTTTCCCTGGTATGGTCTACCTGAGAATTTAGCAAGAAAATGTTCCCATTCTGGAGGAAGCCTACCCATCTTCCAGAAATGAATTGGAGAAATTGTTCTCAGAAGGCCAGAGGTCAAGTGAGAAAGGGGTCAGATCAAAGCATGACAAGGTTGATGAGCATAGCTTCCATGCAGCCAATCACCACATTAGTCTGAACTTTGCAAAAGGAGTTTTTCTTGTGATGCAATAGAGCAGGCAGCTTTGAAGAATTGCCTTTGTGCTGTGTTCTTAGCCAAAGCTGGGAAAAGCTGAGGCATTAAGCATCAGGATGATTCCAAGATTGCAAAGCAAGAGTTGAGGTAAGTGGAGATGAGAAATATTCTGATTTGCCTATTGATTTCAACAATGGATGTTCCCTCAAATGTTACTCTCCAGGGCGCCTGGGTGGCTCAGTCTGTTGGGTGTCTCTCTTTGGCTTGGGTCATGATCCCAGGGTTCTGGGATCGAGTCCCACATTGGGCTCCCTGCTCAGTGGGGAGTCTGCTTCTCCCTCTCCCTCTTCTCCCCCCCCCCCGAATTGTTCTCTCTCACTCTCTCAAATAAATAAGCAAAAAATCTTTAAAAAAATAAAAAAAAACCAATCTTTTAAAAAACAAAAAACAAAACAAAAATCAAAAAGCAATAAAAAATAAAAAACCCCCACAAATGTTATTCTCTAGATGTCACACATGCCTTCACATCCTCATAGGCATCCATTTGGTTACCAAATCCCATACTTCAGGTGGAGAAAGATTTAATTGAAAGAGAGAGAGAGCAGGGGTCTCTCTGCCTTTCTCTGTGCCTCTCAACTTCTCACACCTCTGTTTCTGGCAGTCCCGGAATGCGCTGAGATTTCGGTTTTGGAAACTTCATCCAGGCAGAACAAAGGGCGGAGTAGTGGGGGTCGGGGTAGACTCAGGCCAAACATTTTGGGGCTCCCCACGCCTTCAGGATGGAGTTCCAACTCTTCCCTTACAGGGGCAGAGAAAGCCACAGCCCTGCCGCTGCCCGCCCGCCTTTCTTCCAGCTGTAGAAACGCCCTCAAGCGGCTCTCAAAACCCGGCGGGGCCGGCGGGGCCGGGGCACCCGGAGGCCCCGCCCACCAGAGGGCACGCTGGCGTGCTTGGGGCGGCAGCGGCCATCTTGGATCCTGGCAGCCCGCCCACCTTCGCGGTCTCCGCCTTCCTGGGGCGGTGGCGCCGCGGCTGCGCGCGGGTGGACGGAGGCGAGTCGCCACCCCGCCCCTCTTGAGCCTTTGGCGGTCTTGTGCTGGAGACCAACGGCCTCGTCCCCACCTGGCCGGCCTCTACGTAAAACTTCGAGCCAGTATCGCGGTGGCAAGTGCCGGCTCCTGCCCCTTCTACCTGGTGACTCTGGGCAGGTACCTCAGTTTCCTTTATCTGTAAAGTTGGAGTTTAAGCCTCAGCCTCACCTCCCAACCCCTCAGGTCACTGATTCTAATACTTACTGATTGGGCGTGTATGATAAATTCCCAGCACAAGGCCTGGCATGGAGTGTGTTCCCTGTAGGTCGTCTAGATTGCAGGGTGCCTTGTAGCCACCACTGTGGGGAACAGGCGGGGGATCGCCACGAGGGCAGTGTGTAGTGGACTTTGGTAAGACCCGAGTCCAAAGGGAGCGGGGACTGCAAGATGCCCTCAAGCAGTGAAGGCGAAGCCCCTAAGCCCTTTAGGACTTGCATGTGACCATTTTGGAAGGGTGTCAGAAACACAGACCGGGATGCCCAGGACTGGAAAGACTTAGTAGGAACATTTGAACGCCCCCGTGCTTGTTATTTTTATCACCCCTCGTTGCCTGCCCATAGGGACTGGGATGCAGCACAAAATTCCTGGAACGAAAAGCCGTGTGTGTGTGTGTGTGTGTGTGTGTGTGTGTGTGTGTGTGTTTATGTGTGCTAGTTGTGGGGGACATGGGGAAGAGGGGACTGAGACAGTGTCCCAGGGAGAGCCAGTTGTGAGGGAGAAGGGCCTTTTGGGCCAGGATGGATAGTGGCCCCCGGGAGAGGCATTCAAATCAGGCCTGGCGGAGGCCTCTAGGAGTCCCCAGACATGCAACTGCCCTACCAGGTCCACAGGCAGAGCCCAGCACCCTAATTTCCTAAGGGGTGGGAAACTTGCCTGGGACACAAGAGATGAGGGAGGTGCCTGGGGAGGGACCAAGGCCTTGTAGGGAGCTAGGGCCTGGGAGAATCATACCCAGCCTTCTACAGGTTTGTGGAGGCCTAATAATGAGCTCTAATTCCGTAATAACGGGGGTGAATGCCAGGCATGCCTGGGTTCTCCTAGTCCAGCCTGGTGGAGTTAGGGGTAGCAGAGGATACAGAAATTAGCATATGGAATCAGGGGATTACAGTTTATTTTCAGACACACTCAGAGGGTGGGGGCTGGTCAGCGGGCTCCATCTGCATCCGCTCCCTGCATTTGGCTTAATCATGAACTTCTCTCTCCTTTCCCCCAGACCTGTAGGCTGTGCAAGATAGACAAGGTATTTCCACCTCCACTCACAGAAGGGGCTTAGGCAGGTGAGGAGTGTGAAAAGTGGGGGGTTGGAGGGTCGAGTTCAAGTATTCAGTTTTTCCATCCACACCCCCAGATTACACTGTGCCCAGGCCACAAGGGAGGATCCCAACCCTGGGGTTCCTAGTGACATTAACAGCCCTTTTCTCACTCAGAAACCTCCAGATGAGCTCCTTACCCTCTTTCCCTGACAATAGCAAACCAGTTCTAAACTCTACAGTCTGGGCAAGAAGGGGACCTCAGCACTCCACTTATCCAAGACCCCTCCTTCCTTGTTTGAAGTGATAGGGCCAGGGTGGGCTTCACTTGTAGTGAATAGGTCGGGTTTAAATGGTAATAGGTGAGAGGAAGGAAGAACACTGAGAATCTCAGGAGGCAGACTTAGGGGGTACTGATGAAGTTGTGACAGCTCTGGTCTGTACCCCCACGCCATCCTCATCCCACCCAGACCCAGAATCCCTGAGAGTCTGCTGCAAAGGCAGTATGAGGTGGGAGCAGTGGGAGAGCAGGGGGGAGAGCTTAGGAAGGGCCAGGACTGGGCTCCAGGCCCAGTAGTCACGCTCTGACCTTCTAGAACAGCTGAGTCCTACGGAATATAGAGTGGCCTACTAACCCCCCACACCTCAGACATCCTGGCTTAGACAGAGTGGTGGGTATGGTGGGGAGGGTCCTTCCAAGGGCATTATAAAAAAGCTATAACTATTAAAAATTTGGGGGAAAGTGACTCTCAGCCTCTTGCTTCCCCAAGTTGTCAGTCTCCCCAGTACCCAGAGACAGGGTGGAGAGAGCCCCAGAGAGCTGAGGAAGAAGGATACAGCCTGTCTCTGACAGGATGGGGCCCAGAGAGGGGGCCCATTAGCACCATGCAATGTTGGGGCACCCCTGGCAGCCTGACTGACCCTGGGCTGGGGCCCTCTCAAACTGGAGTGCCCACTTGCTAAAGCTTCTGTAATCTTGAGGAGGGCCCCTGCTGGGGAGGGGGTGAGGGAGAAGGCTTGGCTGAAGTCCAGGCAGAGGTGTCAGCTAGGACCCAAAGGGCCCCTCTGGGAGTCATGATTTGAAGAATCTTCGTACCACAAACTGGCCCAACAGAACCACAGACAGCACTATCAGCACGTTCAGGATGGGGCCGTTTCCCAAGTTCAGGGCTGCCACCTGCCAGGAGAGACAGAGTGGTCACAGTGGGGCTGATGGAAAATATAGGCACTCCAGGGCTGGGGCAGAGCTGGGAGAGAGAGGCGTCCCAATAGCAGGGAGGAGATCGCCAGTGCTTGGGCACCTACCCAGCCACCCCTCTGCGCGATCCACCGGGCAATGCAATGATGCAGCATGAAGTCGGCCACGAAGCGGGTCACCTGGCCCAGGAAGCCAGTCAGGCCACGTTGGTAGACATGCAGGGCCAGGCGGTAGCCAAAGCCCAGGAGAGCCACCACTCGGCCCCAGTTGATGCCGCTCTCAAATAGGCTGCAGACAGAATGGTGATACTGTCAGTGGAGACCCCCGGAGGGCCCGCGGCCTGCTCTTCCTCTCCCACCATCTGGTACCCACCCGCCCTGCTCCCAGCTGGAAAGCAAAATGGCTTAGCTGTGAATCAGGGTGGCAGAGGCTGCCCCAGTCTGGCCTCAGTTTGGGAAGAGCCTGCATCTCTGTGAAAGGAGAAAAACTCAGAGGGCAGAGGAGCAGGGCGCTGCTGCTGGATTGTGCCCCCAGTGCCCTGGGGAGCATAGAGGGGCAGAGAGCAGGAAGGGCAGAGCAAGCAGACGGAGGCAGCGGGGAGATTACCTGTGGGTGTTGCTGCTGGCCTGGCAGCCCGAGAGACAGCAGAGAGAGAAGGACAAAGAGGAAGTTAGGATAGGTCCTGGAATCCGAGAGGGGCAGGTGTGGCTTTGAAGGACGGGGCAGGATGTTCCAGCTCTGAGCACTAACCCTAAATCTACACCTACCCCTACCTTCACCGCAGCGTCAGTCACCTTGAGGCTGACTCCTAACCCAGATCTCACAATAGATGACACCAGTAAGTACAGCCACTGTTCTAAGCCTACTTCCTCTATTTTATAGACACGGCGTCTGAGGGCCAGAGGGTTTCACAAAGCCCGTAAGTGGCAAAGCTGAGATTTGACCCAGGCATGTGGTCTCACTAACTACAGCAGACTGCCTCTCAGACACCAGATGGTAGTAAAGGGGAAGTCATTTCCAGGACACAAGCAGCCTGTCTTTGGTAGGGAATATGATTCCAAACTGGAAGGACAGCTGTGTCTCGGCGAGGCTGGGAAGCTCTGGGGACATCCTGATCCTGGGCACTTCTCGAGTCCTGATCTATCCCGTCAAGTCCTCGGTGCCTCAGCTCACAGGAGCTGTGAGCTTATACACTGAAGATGACGAGTCTGGGCCCAGAGAGAGAGAGAGAGACAGGGGCCCAACACCATGCGTGAGCTAACAGCAGGTACGGGAATGGCACAGGTGTCTCTTGACACTGACAGAGAAGCGTGTCTCTTCCAACCCATGGGCAGGACACCGTGTGAAGGCGACAGCACAGTAGAGAGGCCAGGGCTGGGGCTACCTCGAGGCAATCTTGGTGAAGTACTCATAGGCATTCTCTGCTGTCGGCTGTAGGTGCTGCAGCATGGCCTGGAACTCCGAGTCATAGCGCTGGTTGATGTCGTCCCCAATGATAGCGAGCTGCCGACCCACCTGCCCCATGGTGCTGGAGGAATGGGAGCCAGGTAGGTGAGCACAGGACAGGCAAGGCTGGGGCCTGGGCTCACGGAGAAGGGGTTCCACCTAAGATGCCTCCGGCCTCGTGGACCCCTCCTTGGAGATTCCTAACCGTGTTCTCAGACCTGAGGGCCCAGCCTGGGGTCACAGGGCACACATGCTGCCATGAAGGGTGCAAGGTCCCAGATGGAGGTAGAAGCCCAAATGAAAAAGGCAATGATGGCAGAAGGACAGGAACCCCCGGACCCCCACCCAAGGCCTCCCCAGCTCCCTGACCTGCAGGGCATTGACCCCACACGAGCCTCCATCTCCCCGAAGATGTCCCAGAGGGCCTGGGGGGCTGTTGCTCACCTGCTAGGTTCTAAGGGCAAGGTGACCATTTCTGGGTCAGCTGGCACAGCCGCCCCCTCAGCCTCCTGCTCCTGCCGATGGCGGTAAAAAACATAGCTGCGGAAAACCTCCTCGGTGTCCCGGGCTACCTGCTCCTCTAAGGATCAAAGCCGGGAGTCAGGGAGGAAGGGCTGGACCAGGCAGCCCCGTGCTCTGTGGATGGGTCACCCTTCCTGAAGGCCCCAGCCGGCCTCCCCTGTGTCTTCCACGGAGGACAGTGCTAGCTGCTCCAGCCCTTCGTTAACAGCTAGCGATTTCTGTTTGGGATGAGCCTCCCAACAGCCTTGCAAAGTAGGTGAGCACCGGTGTACAGATGGGGAAGATGAGGCCTGCGGTGTTTACATACCTGCACGAGGTCACACAGAGCGAGCCACGGAGTAACCAGGGCCTAACCCAGGCATGTGGGATTTTTAGTGTGAGCTTAGTGTGCAATGGTACCTGGCCCTATGGCTCAAGAGTATGGAAGGCGAAATTTGAAATTGTAGCTTTTGGGCCCAGAAAAGTCACACAGGGACATAGTGACCGAGCGGAGCCCTGAGCCCGACACCCAGAGAGCAGTCTGTAGTGGGCTGGGGATGGCAGGCTTCCCTGATGGTCTCTTCCCTGAAGAGGGAAGAAGGGCAGCCATCTTACTTCCTCCCCAAAGTCATAACAATTGCTTTCGCCAGTTAGCACGCCTGACAGGGTGATAAGCCTAGGAACTTCCTTCTTTCTCTTACTGTAGGAATAGGAGAGCCACACCCCACTCTTCTCACCTCTCCACCCCTCCCTGCTCCTTTTTCCTTGGGATGGTGCTGTGCCCCACCTCACACTCACTCTGGGGGCTCTCCTAGCCCCTGCCCCCCCACGCCCCACCCTGCCCCCAGGCCCAGACTCCTCCCCACTCCCAGGGATTAACCTGGACTGTACTCCAGCTACTGAGGCCACCCACACCCACCTGCACTGCGTGGGGAGATGCTTTTCTCCTTTATCCCAGGTGAGTGAGTAGAGGGCAGGAAAGCCTGCCTATAAGTCCTGCCTGGCCCTGTCCACCTCTGCTCTCACCATCCTCTCCGACAGCCCTGGTGGTTATGGGATGGGTGAGGGGCAGAGAGACCCTTACCAGAAGTAGAAGACGGGGCAGCCTCTCCACACTCCCGCCTGGGAGGCCCTGGGCCTTGCCCGGATGCCATATTTCAGGTCCCAGTGGAGGACCGGGTCAGCCTATGGGGATGGGTGAGAAAAAGCAGAGATGGAGACAGGCTGGGGCTGTTGCGAGACATTCCCACAGCCCCACAGCCACAGAGAGAGGAGGAGGGGCCCCCACTCCTAGAAGACCCCATGGCCCTAGCTGTAGCCGCCTCTCATTTCACCACCTTGGGTCCCTGTGGAGTCTGCTGGCAGAATCAGAACTTCCTGAGCATTTCACTAGCAGTCCTTCAAGAGAGGGAGAAAGGCAGGGCAGTCAGGACTCACATCTAGGGACCCGGAGCCTGCAGCCAGGGCCCTGGGGAGGGGTGAGAGCAGCAGTGCCCTTGTGGCTCTCAAGTCATAATTCACCTCACTCCTGGGCAAATGAAGGGAGTTTTAGAGGCCGAGGGTTCTTTCCTTTGCTCCTGGGGCCTCTTGCACCCTACCTAGCACATGCTTACCACAGGATTGCCACCTTCTAGCCAATGACCCATGAAGGCTGTGCTTGAAGGGCCCACTTCCCCTTGGCCAGCCAGAGCATGCCTGATTTCCAACTCAGGCCTGTTAGCCACAAACATTTCCTAAGCACCTTCGCCTTACTTACTTCTCCCACTCCTCCAGGGGTGCCAGACACTGAAAATGTACATCCACTCAGCAAGGTAAGCATCAGCAGACCCATTCTACAGGGGGTGAAGTGAGGGACCAAGAAGTTAGGGAGGGGTCCAAGGGAGTCAGGTTGGTAATGGGAACCTCCAGGAGCTCATACCTTCAATTCTAACTTAAGATTGATTTTCCAGTTTGTGGGCCTCAGGGGGTACCCTTTCAAGGCGAGGGGACCTGTGTACAGCCCACTGCCCCAGCTCTCCCCATTCCTGCCTGCAGTGAGCTGAGGAAGCCTTCTCTGCGGCTCCCCCCGCCCACCCCCCCCACAGGTCCCCTACCACATACCTGCTCTCCTGTCCCCAGCCCCGTTTTCCTCTTTGCTCAGTGCTGGCCACAGCCCTGATCTGCTCTGTGAACCCTCGGCCAAGGGAGTGTTTCCTGGACGTGAGCTGTTTCACTTTCAATTTGCACCCCTTCATAGCCAACCACCCCCCAGGCTGCCTCTGTCAGCCTTTTGGGGAAGTGCTCCTCCTCCCACCCCTGGGGAAGGTGTAGTCCAACCCTGGGCCAAGCACTGCCACCTCCTCCTCCCCTCCTGGAGGACCTGAGAGCACCCTCCCCGCCTACCTCCTGCCTCTCAGGCCTGGGGCCATTTTTGAAAGTGCCCCAAGGCTGGGGCTCTCAGGAAGGGGTGTGGAGGGCTCTCCGCCTCAGCATTTACTGGGGGCAGGGGTAGGGAGAAGGTAGGGCCTCCCCTCCTCCAGCTCTGGGAGCCAGTGCAGATTGCTTGGCACACCCCCACCCCTGCTGCTCCTTCCGGAACAGGATGCCCTTCCCTCTCCCCTGTCCCCAAACAAAAGTGGCACCCCCGAGGACAGCCCGGCAGGAGGATGCTGACTGCACAACCAACTCCAACTGCCCCTAGCCCAGGGGCTCACTGCTGGGAAGTAGGAGGGGTGTCAGAGCAGCCTCCAGGGCCAGAGGCCTGTGCCATCCTGCCCTCATCCAATGGCCTGACTTCCTGGTAAGGGGAGTCCAGTGCTCTCCACTTGCTAGGCCTAGATGTTCCCTAGGGGGAGATGCCTGCTTGGGAGGCTCCTGGGGCAGAAAGAAGCACCATGTGAGTTCTCTCCCTGCCCTTGACCTTGGCTCTGACCTCCGATTCCCAACTCCACCTCCAACCCCCACTGCAAAAGGACCCGGTTCTTTGGTGCCCAGGGCCAGGGCAGGGTCAGGGGTGGGCAGGTGGGGGGGAAACTGTCTGAGGGGCAGCCAGAGGGAGCCCTGCCTGGATCGGCCCCCAGCAGGGGTTGGCTGCCCAGGCAAGCCTCCAGACCTACCCTCCCTGCCCGTCCCACCCCCCCCCCCCCCCCAACCTGGCTGCCTGCAGACCCCTGGGTCTGGGGCTGCTGAACGCTGGGAGGATGGGCAAGACCCTCCTACCTTACCTGCGGGACTCTAGCCCAGGCCTGGGATGGCTCACAGGGCCGAGGCCAAAGATCCTGAGAGGCCAGCAGCTGTTCCCCGGGGGCTGGGTGCCCAGGCCCAGCTTCCAGGAACAGGCGTCAGGAGAGTCCTGGAGTCTGGACGCAGCCTCAGCCTGTCACGGCGTGGCCCTAGTGCCTCGAGAAGCTGCGGTGATCCTAGAGGTGCCGGCTGCTCCGGCTCCGATCAGCTCCCCCTAGAGGAAGCTGCTGTGTGGCCGCCGGATGCGGATGCTGAGCCCCTGGCTTGGGGGTCGGTCTAGGCTCTCATGTGAGGGAGGCGCTCCACCCCCTACACTTGGCCCCGGTCAGGCAGTGTGGCTTCCCCTCTCCCACTCCTGATGCCCAGTCCTGGCCTTTGATCTTCACCCCCTTTCATCAATCAGTACCAATAAAAAAGCCAGGATGGCAGAGTTTCTTAAGCACCACAGTGTGCCTTGCACTTTAGCGAGGGACACTTATCCCTCTGAATCTTTTCAGTAACCCCTGGAAGTAGGTGCTGTCCACTACACCTGTTTTACAGATGAACAAACTGAGACTCAGCAGGTTTAAGGAACTCCCTAGGTCACTAAGCTGGGTTTATAATCAAGTCTGTGGGTGCTGTGGGGAATAATACCACTAAATTGAGATTCCGCGTGCAATTGAGATGTGTACCCAAGGCACCTTGGTGGTCTCCAGAGATTTGAAATCCTGAAGGTGACAGACAGGTAGACAGAGATGAAAACAGGGGTGTCTGGGTACCACCTGGGCACATGCCAGTGGATGCTGCGAGGAGAGAAAAGAGGAAGGGCAGATAGCATCTAGCTGTAGGGACTGGTTCTCAAGGGCAGGGGCAGCCCTGACCAGGGAAGGACAAGCCAGGTAGAGAGGGGTGTGTACAGAGGCCCCAAGAGCTCCTGCCCCCTTCTCCGTCCAGATACCTCCAGCTTCCTCTACCAGCCCCCCCACCCCCCATGCCTCCTGGAGCCTACCCCAAATCCACTGCCTCATATCTCCTTCCCCTGCCTCATGACTCTTCCCTCTCTGCCCCCAACTAATCCCCCCCCACCATGTCTTCCTCCCAGCCTCCCCATCCCCCCCACCCTCCATCTGACCTTTGCCTTCTAGAACTCCTGGAAGTTTCCAACTGGAGGTTTTAATTTGGAAACTCCTCCTGTTCTTAAGCAGTTGGTGGAGGTGGCTGCTACGGCCCCTCCCTTGGAGTCAGGGTCCCTCAGGATGGAGACCCCAGCTTCAACCCCTCAATCCTGAATTTTGGGCCGCTCCTCCATGTTCTGCTTTTTCTGTAGCCTGGTGGGGAACAAGGGCAGCCTAAACAGCTCTGACAAGGGCCTGATGGGGAGTCAGGCATGCCCCTCACAAGAGCAAGATGCCACCCCCCTGATGATAAACTGCCAGGGAGGGGTGGGGAGGAAGGAGCTGAGGTCGCCCACCACACTGTCCTACACGCTCTCTGTGGCTTTGCCACAGCACAATTCCTTGGGGCTAGGGATGGGGGACACAGGGGCCCAGATCCCCACTCCCATGGAGGTCCTGAGGGTGGGGGCCCAGGGTGGAGAGGTGAAACCCATCCTGTCCAGGGGAAGCCAGAAGATGCTGGGCAGCCCATCGGAGAAGAAGGAAAGGGAAAAGAAAGAGAAGGCAATAGGGGAGGCCTCCAGAGATACAAGGACCTCAGACAAGTGAGGGACTGAGCTGTGGGGGGCAGGTAGGGGCCTTGGATGGGGGAACTGGGGCAAGATATGGGGCTGAGATGGGAGGACCCATATTGAGGAGGGTCCAGGAATATAGGTCTTCAGATGGATAGAGGACTGGAGTAAGGCCCTCACCTGGGTGCAGAAGGGACAGATATATCGAGGATAGGAGGGAACCTGAGGGGCTTGGGGACCAGAGATGGGGTGAGTCTTCCCACAAGTCAGGGGTTGTGGGTGGAGGCACCAAAGATGAGAGAAGGACAGGCTGGGGATCGGGAGGGGCGAGTGCAAGGGTGAGCCAGGCTGCCATGGCTTCCCAGATCCTTCCTGGTCCCCACTCTACCCTACCTTCCCTCCCCATTCTCTCCCTCCTGGTCCCCACTCCCATGGGGACCTGGCATCACTCCCTGTGAGGAAGAGGGCCCACCTCCTCTTCTGTTCTCCACCTTCCTCCTCACTCTGCCTTCAAGGAGGGATACCCCCCTGTACGGTGAAGACCCTAGAGGGCCAAGCAGGGATCTGTTGGAGGTGGGAGGCGGGAGGGGCTTGAGCAGGGCCCATGGGAGGGCCTTAGGAGTTTGGGGGGTTTAAGGAAGCCTTTGTCACATCTCTGGCTCCACCTGCCACCCCCATCTGACTCTGCTTTGGGGTCAGGGGCCACTTTGTCCAAGCATTGGAGGTGGAACAAGCATGCCCATAGAGGGGTGTGGGGCCACTGGAGGTCTGCCCCAAGACTTTCATCAGGGAGGAGAAGGAGTGTCTGCTTGACGGTGAGTGTGGTGGCCATAGGCATCGAGACAGTGCCAGAAATAGGCCCTCTTCCTAAGACTCGTTAGGGGTGTGGGGCCTGGAATGGAAGGACAAGGGATAGGTATGAGGGAAGGAGGGGAGGGAGGGGGGCAGGCTGCCTGGATTTGAATCCCTTCTGGTGCACTATGCCAAGCTGTGGGATGGGGGCAAGTTGCTCAACCATTCTGTGCCTCAGTTTCCTTACCTACAGAATGAGAATGAAGCAGTATCTACCTCAGGGGGCAGGTGCAAGGAGTCAGTGAGATGCTCTTTGGAAAGTGCTTAGTGCTATGCCTGGCACATAGGAGTTGTTTGCTAAGAAAACGGGGCACCTCACCCTCACTTGAGCCTGCTTGGTGTGTCCCCATCCTGCTGGGCCCAACTAGGCCTGGGCTTACCCTTCGTTCCTGTCAGCCTCTCAGTTACACTGCTCCTTCACAGGAGACCTCAGGCTGGCCTCTTCGAAGGTCGGGGCAACTCCTTGGAACTGACTCCTCACCTTGTACAAGCAGCTTCAGAAATCAGCCATGGCCAAAGGTCTGTGGGACTAGGCTGGGGCAATAGAGGGGGTGAAGCCTGGGTCGGGGCCCCAACCCACATGTTGTGAGGCCCCGGGATTTGTGGCTTGGCCAGACCCCTCTCAGCCCTTGGGGAGCTGTTCCCTCCTGCCTTTTGTTTTATCTGGGGGTGGGGGCGGGGCTGCAGGCTTGGGTTCTTTTCCTCCTCACCTGTTCAGCAACCAGGCATACCCTCAGTTTCCTCTCAAGGAAAGCTTGTCTGATGAGGAGAAAGGCAAGGAAGAGGAAATGGAGGAAGATGACAGCTCCTTCAAGCTCTGTGTCCCAGGCATTGTCCCCCTGCAGTCACCGCTGCCTAAGACTTTTAGATCAACAGATACAGTGGGTAAGTGCAGCGTGCAACCTGCCCTCAGGCCCAGAGGGCTCCCCTTCCACGGAGGCTCATGGGTGTGATACCAGTTCTTACCACCAGGTGGGACCAGAGGACCTAAGATGACTACTGGAGCCGGGTTGGCGGGGCCTGAGTCATGCTTAGTCTGGCTAGAGTCCTTTCTCAGCATTTGGGAGGCAGTGAAGTGGGGACTGTGACTGGGGCTTGCGCTCCAGGAGCATCACCCTTTCTGAGCCCAGAATTCTAACTTGTTTGGTGCCCCTTGCTGCCCAGACACAGTGAGCAAGGATGGGAATAGCTTAACATGATAGCATAACGTGATCATTGCTGTCGTTTACATAGCCATTATTACTATGGGCCAGACCCTCTTCTGAACGCTTTTCATGAAATACCATATCACAACCCCGAGGTAGGTCCGATTATAATATCTACTTCATAGTGAGGAAGCAGAAGCACAGATAGGTTAAGTAACACAGACTTGTCCAAGGTCACACAGCTAGTAAGTGGCAGAGCTGGGATTTGAACCAGGGGAGTTTGGGTAGTTCCAGATCCTTGTTCTTGAGTCTACAGCTGGTGGAAAGTGGGGGCAGGTGTTTGTCTCTGGCATGCTCTCCCCAGGAGGTGAGGAAACTCACACTCATGCATGTAGGAGGGAGCTCATGGCCAGTGAGCTTCCAGGGGGAAGTCAGGGAGGTGGGGAGGAGCTGTGTGGCTGGCTCCAGGTAATGGAGGTGTAGGGGCTGGGGTTGGAGATGACCAGGGATTGCACAGGGCTGGGATGAGGTCTGGAGAGTCGGAGCCGCCTTTTCTTTCATCCCCAGCAGGTTTCTCCACCCTCTCCTGCCTGTCCCATGCCCATCTCTCTGATTCTCAGGTTTCGTGGAGTCGGAGTTAAAGAAGCTTCTGATAGTTCAACAGGAGTCCTAAGACTCTGGTCTCTGGAAGGTCTCTGGAAGAGGGGCAGCCATGAGGGCCGAGAGCTGCTGACCCAGCCAGAGATCACCCTGGAGGAGGCGGGCATTGTGGATGGCCAGGTACTTCTGGCCTGTCCCAACCACCACTCCTCTGCCTGAGGCCATTGGAGAAAGTAGGGCCTCCTACCTCCATAGGCCCCTGGCCCTGGCCTCAACCTCCCAGGGCCTAGATAGGGAAGGCATGATTCCCTCTTGGTAGTATTTCTGAGGGTAGGAGCCTGACCCCCGGTGCACATACACTTGCCCAGCAGTCTCTCCATCTCTTACTTGACCCCATTATGTTGCTCTTTTCCTGCTTTCTCTCCCAATCCCCCCATGCTTCCTCCCATAATCGCTCATCGGTTACCCATCTGTGTCGCACCATGGCCCACTCACTGCCCACCCTCCTTGACATCAGCCTTCAAGGTCAGGCCTGTCCCAGCTTCTCTGAGCACACACAGGTGGATCTGTTATTGAAAGAAGTATTGATGTGCTTTTTGAATTAATTTTCATTCATTCATCAACTCATTCTTTCATTCCGTGGACATTTGGCCCGGATAGCCTCTATAGTTTCCTTTTGTAGGAAAATGAAGGAAAGAGTGTAGGATTCAGAGGCCAAAGGCTTAGGTGAAGCCTTGTTTTGGCATGGATTTTCTCTGTGCTTTGGATGTGGGCTGTGGCATCTTTACTTGTAAAGGGAGACTGACTGGTGGGAGGATCAGATGGCACTTGATCTTAGCCAAATGGCCAAGAAGTGAGTGAAGGATCAAACATGATGAAGGGGGGTGCTTGCCATTGCCAAGGGCACTCTGGTGTTAGGGATGTGACTTTCCCCTTTGGGGGAGTGAATACCAGGAATGCCTGTCCCCATCCCCTGGGCACTGAGGGGCAGCCTTCTCATTGTCCTGAGTCACAATGTTCCTTTGTGCTCTAGGGAACTAGGCTGTGCACCCCATCCTAGACTACAGAGGGTGGTCAGCTCTGGCAGGGCCCCTTGCTTTTGCCTTTTCACGCTAAAGGGATCTTTAGTCACCCTTCCCGCCCTCTTCTCACCCCTATCCTCTCCAGAACCATCCTTGAGTCAGTCTGCCCCTGTCCCAGGGGTACGGGTCATGGTCCTGGGGTAGCCTGAGCAGTATTGGAGGCCTGTAGGGAGTTTCCGGGTTGTGGCAGGTCGGGGCCCAGCCCAGTCCTCACTTGGGGGACAGAGCTGCCTCAGGAATGTCTTCCTTCTATGGGTGTTTCAAGGGTCCTGTCCTCATCACCACTCCCTACTCTCTCCTTATCTGCCCTCAGGGACACCAAGCTGAGGGGGAAGGAAGCCACCCACCAGCCTTTGGGGAAATGCTGGGGACCTAGGGGAGGGGCGCTGAGGCAGCTGAAACACCACTCTAGGCTGGAGGGAAGGGTGCAGAGTCCCGTTGGTGTGGTATCCAGGACAGAGGTGAGGGAAGGGAGGGTTTGGCTGGGGTGCCTGACTCCTGGGGCTCCAAGGGCCACCTCCCCCATCAAGTTGGAGGGAGAAGGATCCCTCATTTAGTGGGAGGGAGGTGGACTGGGCTGGCTGTGGGGAGATGGGGGAGGGTCTGGCATGGCCTCAGGGTGCTTATCTCTGGGGGTACAGAGCAGGAAGGGAGAGCCCACGGAGCTGATGCCTCTTTCTTCACCCATTTCTAACCCTAGCACTTGCTCCTGGAGGAGATGGACGAGATGGGAAACTGGCCCCCAGAGTGAAGCTGGTGTTGGGCCGAGTCTGCTTGCTCCCAGGTCCCTTCAGCCCCAGTAGAAGTTTAGTGTCTCTCATGAGGGCACACCTGAGGTGCCCCTGGGGCCAAGGGGTCTTAAGATCAATGGTATTCATGCGTCTGCGGGGTGGGATGCCCAGCAGTGTCTCCACCCACCAGACTCAGGCCTGTGCTATTATTAATAAAATGCTCTTTGACTTTGGCCTCCTTGGCTATCTCTGGAGCTCACTCCTCATCCTCAGGCTAGGTGCCAGCTCAGTTTACCCAGGATCTCAGTCTAGCCCTCAGTGTGTCAGCCCTAACCACAGAGCCCTGGGTTCTAGTGGAGGGGCTGCAGTGGGGCATCTAAGCTGCAGGGTCAGAGGCTTGGTGTACCTGCCTGGGTGGTCCAGAATGCCAGGGTAGCCCCTGTGACCACAGGGCCAGACCCTGTGAGTGGGAGCATCCCTGACTTCCCTCCCTCCAAAGTTCCCAAGCCAGGCAGGCGGCCTCATGGGGAAGATCCGGGAATTCTGCAGCAGGAAGTTCCTGCCCAGCTACCACAGGGACAAAGCCAGGAAAGCAGCCTTGGGGTCATGGGGAGCTGCTTAGAGACTGGGCTGGGGGCAGGTAAGGGGTCCCCGGGAGTGACACAGGAGGGCCGCTGCTATAGGGGTGGGGGCTGGGCCCCATCCTGCTGCCCCTGGTTACAGCCCCTCTATGCCATGCTCAGTGCTAGGTGCCTGAGGGGATCTTGGCCAGAGGGAGGTCCAGACCCAAATCTTCATCCCAGAAGCAAGGATAGGCTTGAGTTGGGGGAAATGCTGTGCCCTTACTGGCCATGGAAGGGTGCACCTTCATACCTGGCTTTTCAGGGATGCAGTGGGAGGGAGGGCCAGGCCCGGTTTGGACACCAGAAGGCGTTGTTTGCCTGGAATCCTTGACGCAGGCTGGTGGAAGGGCCCTTCTGACTGTATGTCCCCTGAGTCAGCCAGGAAGCAGCCTTGTGACAATATGACTCACCTGTGCCCTAATTATTTCGTCCCAGAGTGCTGGCTGTTGGGAAGGGTGGGGGCCTTAGACAGTGGCCTGTGGGGGTTCCTGGTTCCACCTGGGCCCTTTGATCACCCTCAGCACAGATGGAGCACTCCTCACGGACCCTGTCTGTGCCCTACCTCCATCCTCATAGGCCCCTGACCTTGTGCCAGGCCATGCCCAGGCTTGGAAGGGGAATCCAGGGCCCAGAGCACTGTAGGACAGAACGTCTGCTCCCCCATTGCCCTCTGGGTGGGACCAGCCAGTGGAGTGCACAGACAGCCCTACGTTGGGTTGGGGTAGGCTGGGTCCCCACTGGCAGCTCAGGCTCCTTGGCTGCCCCTGTGAGCCACGTCGTCACTCATAGGTCACCTCCGCTCCTGGGGAAGGAGCATCTCATCCTCAGCCCTATAGGAGTGTGGCTGCTGGGGAGGCAGGGGGCAGGAACCTTGATTTAGTATCAGAGGCTCTGAAATGATCACTCCCCTTTCTGCTTCTCCCTTTCCCTTTCTCTCAGTGAGGGTCATGCGACCTCCTGCCCCCCTACCTCCAGAGGGTTCCCATGAACTACAGAGAAGGTCTCTGAGGCTGGGAGGTATCCTGTGGAAGCAGGAAGAGGGTCTGCGCACTGATGCAGGCACAAGGGCCTCATCTCGGCCCCTTGAAGTCCTTGGCTGGCTTGTGTGGGTGGGATGACACTCGTGAGTGATGAAGGCAGGGGTAACATGACCTGGGGACCTGCTGTGGTGGAAGGCCCAGTGGGCAAGTGCGGAGGGCTGGACTCAGGCTCACGGCCACACGGAGAGAACCGGGCATTTCCCAGAGGCTTCCAGGGACTTCTGTAGCTGCATCTGTGGGTCAGATCTGTGGACTGGGTGGCACTGAAAGTGGCCCTCCTCCCCCGCAGGCACACAGCAGGGCTGGGCTGGGTCAAAGGCCAGAGGGCTCTGGAACCCAGCCAGGGTGCCTCTCTCTGATTCACTCCAGAGCACCAGTTGGGTTGGCAGTGGCCCTGGGCCGGCCTGTGGGTTTGAGGGGAGCCGTTATTTCGGAACTCACCCGGTCTCGGCTCCTTTTTGGGTTTCGTCTTCCCTCTGTTGTCTCTGCATGTGTGGCTCTGTTTCGTGCTCCTCCCACACACACCCCCCCTCATACTTCTCTTTCTGTGTTTCTATCTCTTTCTTACTGTATCTCTGGTGGGATAGAGGTAAGAAAAGCAGCCTGCGATTATTCTGAGGGCATTTTTGAAACCCAGAGGTGGCTGAAAGGAAGGTAGAGGCGAGTGATGGGGGGCGGGGAGACACAAATAGTCCCAGGGAAAAGTGGTCAGGGCCAAAGCTGGGCCTGCCTGGGGAGCCAGTGAGTCTCCCTGTGGGCCCCTGGGCAGGACCTCTGTGGAAGATGCTGCCTTGGGCCATATCTAGACTCACTGTTGGTCAGTCTTGCCTGTCCCCGGGCAAGGGAATGGCAAAACCACCTGTATTCTTTTCCAGGTGGGTGGTGAAAGGGAGAACAGAGAGACAGAGGGAAGAGACTCACTGGGTTGGAGCCCCAGCTGCAAGGCTGGCAAGCTCATGTGATCGCAGACAGGACCCATACCTCTCTGTCTCAGTTTCCACATCCATGACATGGGCAATTCATGGGGCTTCTCGGGTCAGCTATTCGGCATAGAACAAATATTTATCAAGCACCTACTATATCCCCTTCCTATTCTAGGCACTAGGGAATAGAGCAGAGAAGATGTACAGAACCTTTATTATTTTCTTTGAGGATTTATCGTATTGCTAGAAGGATAGACAATAAACAGAATACATCAGGGAGTGATAAGTACTATGAAGAAAGATGAGCTGGGTAATGGGATGCCATTTTAGATCAATGGGGTGGGAAAGGCAGCTCTGAGGAGATTTTGTGTTAGCAGGAACCTGGAGGAAGGGGGGGGGGGTGTTGGGGGAAGGGCATTACAGCAGAGGGAATAGCAAGTGCAGGTGCCCTGAGGCAGGAGCAGACTCCAGTGTGTTTGAAGAAGGGGAAGAAGGAGGGTGGGGGTGGGTGTCGGGGGTGGGGACAGGGAGTGAGGGAGAGGGAGTAATAGGTGAGGTCTGGAGGGAAGGGAGAGGACATGTATTTAGCCCATCTGAGTTTTTTCTGGGGATTATTTGAACACAGCGAGGAGTGACCTGATGTGGTTTACGGTTTCAGAGTCCTCCTTGGCTGCTGAGGGGGAATGAGACTGTAGAGGCAGGGACTGCAGCCTGCAGCAGGGAGGCTGCTGGAGTCGTGAGGCAGGTGGCCTCACTGCTGTAATTATTACAGGGGTACTGACTGGGGGCTGCTGTGGGGGGTCTCCCACCAGGGAGCGCCCCCTGGCCCGCACCTCTGTGCAGCAGTCAGCCAGGGGCTCCCCCAGGGCAACCTCCCAGCCCCGCCCCTGAGGGCAGAGAGGGGCACCCTGGGCTTGGAGCGGGAGAAGGCCCAGGAAGGCTAGCGGTAGGCTCCAGTCGTGTGTGGGCCACTGCAGTGCGAGGGCAGCACTGAGGTGCGAGGTGCGGCAAATGCAGCCTGGCCCCCTGCCCCCACCCCCAGGCCTCTCACAGGGGCAGAGCCCAGAGGCGGTCTGACTTAATTAATGGGGAGACGAGGATAAGACACCTCCCTGCTCACAGGAAATTCACAGTCGGGGGAGTGGGGTAACAGCAGACTCCTGCAATGAAAGCAGATGATGAGGTTCAGACAGTATGCCTGAGGGAGCCAGTCATATCAGCAGGGAGGAATCCAGAAGGCTTCAAGGAGGAGGCACCATTTGTGATTTGGACTAGCAGGGGGAGGGAGAATTCGATGGATGAAATAAGGGTTGGGGAGGGCATACCTGCCAGGAGAACCCTGTCCTGATGGGAAAGTGTCCAGTGGGCACCACATCCCTCTGTCCACCTCCCTGAGCCATCCCAGACGTCTCTCCTGGGCCTCCTGTTCTGTCCACCTGTTCGTATGTCATCCTTTGCTCCCTGCCATCAGTCCCTCTTCGCACGTGCTCTCTCCAGGCCTTTCCTGGAGCCCCAAATCACAGCCACAGCTTCCTGGGCCTCTCTAAGCTGCTGCCCCACCATGCCCAGGTCCTCCCTGCCCCTCCTCAATAAGCCCTGCCCATGTCATACAGCTCAGCTCCAGCACCTCTTCTCCTGGAGCACTCAAATCTCCCTGGCTCTGCATGAGCAGGAGCTGTCAGCTCACCTGCTCTTCCCTACCCTGGACAGATACACTGTGAGGACAGGATGGGTCCTGGGGGGCCTGGGCTCCCTGTCGGCAGTGTCTACAGTGTCCACTGTAGTGGTTGGCACACAATAGACTCAACACATGCTGCTAGACTGAGGGGGGAAGGGAGGGGAGGGGCTCAAGGCTATTGCTGGAAAGATAGACAGGAGCCAGATTGTATAGGACCACTAATACCATCCTAAATGGCTTGGTAAGATGTACTGTGGAGGGTGGAGGGGACAGGGGGCCGATTGGCCAATTTGGAGGCTCTCAAGTGTCCTAGTGAGAAGGGTGTGGGCCTGAGCTGGGACAGGGGCAGATGGGGTGGACAGGAGGACACTTAGGTAGTCGTTCTCAACCAAGGACATTCTTTCTGCTAGGAGCCATTTGGCACTGTCTGGAGACATTTTTGGTTTGTGACAAGTTAGGGGAGGGTGCTACTAACATTTAGTGTGTAGAGACCTCTCTAGCTCAGTTTCCTCAGCTTTAATAAAAGTCATTAGGAGGATTAAACAGGTTAATACATGTTTGGTGTTTAGAAAAGTGGCTGATACATACAATACACTATGTAACATGAGCTACTGTTATTTTAAAACATAAATCCTCTGTTCAGAGCTCCACACTGGTTCCCCATCAGTAAGTGTGAGCCAAAGTCCTTCCAAGGGTGATAAGGCCCCTCTTTATCCAGTTGCTGCTCCGTCTCTGACCCCCTCTCCTGCTGCCCTCTTTGCTCTGTGTGCTCTGCCCTCACCAGCTTCTTTGCTGTTCCTTGCAAACACTCCCCCCCGCCCCACTCCTACTTCAGGGCCTTTGCACTTGCTGTTCCCTCTGCTTTGGAGGCTCTGCCTTTAGGAATTTATGTGATTCATTTCCTTGCCTCTTTAAGGTCTTTGGCTGTCACCTTCTCAGGAGGGCTTCTTATCCACTGTATATGTTGTGGGGGGGAAGGCATTTATTCCCTTTCATTCCCTGCAACTGGCTCTGTCCTTGTGCTCCTGCCCTGCTTTTCTTCCAAGCACTTTTATCATCTAATGTAGCACCTATTTCATTTGTGTGTGTGTGTGCTTATTGTCTCTCAACTGGAACGTAAGCTTCATGAGGGCAGACATTGTTGCCTGTTTTGCTTGCTGCTGTGTCTACAGGGCCTCGAACTTTACTAGCACATTCCAAGTGTTCCTTAAATATTGCTTAAGTGAATGAATGGAGTGAGTGAGCGAGGGAAAAACTCCATCAGGAATCAGAGAGGTAGGAGACGAATGGAAAGAAGATAGAATGGTGCAGGGGAAGGGAGAGGCCAAGTGGACCTCTGAAAGGGAGGGGCCTGAGGCACGGAGCCTTGCTCATTTGCTCTCCCCAAGGCCCTCCATCCCTGTTTACAGGGATCTTCCTGCCTCTGCCAGCCAGGCCCTGAGTTGGGCACCCGCAGCCCAGGCAGATGGCCAGGCCTGAACAAAGTGTCCTTTTCCCTCTGATAAGCGGCCTCTTTCCAGGGGCATGCAGGGCAGGATGTGTCCTGCTGCTCAGGAAGTGCCTGAGGGTCTGGGTGGGCCTCTGGAGTGGGCATGAGGCCTAGGGCAGTAGTCCTTCTGCCTGGAGGCTGAGCAGAGAGGGTGGGGCCGCGGGGGGCTGACCCCAGCCTGCCATCAACTCCAGCAGACACCCACTCCTCCTTCACTCGGCAACTCTATTGAGAGCCTGTTGGAAATATGGCTGTGCAAGTCCCTGCCTTGGAGGGGATGAGGGAGACTGGGTGACAGGTTGCCACACCCTGCCAACCACACTGGCCTGCCTTGGCTGCTTTGCCTTGGGCTCCTGTGGTATGAGGTTGGACTGGAGGCCTAGATCAGCTCCAGGGACAGCGGGGACAGGTGGGGTACTGGAGAGGTGGCTCCCTTCTTTTTTTTTTTTTTAATTTTTATTTATTTATGATAGTCACAGAGAGAGAGAGAGAGGCAGAGACACAGGCAGAGGGAGAAGCAGGCTCCATGCACTGGGAGCCCGATGTGGGATTCGATCCCGGGTCCCCAGGATCGCGCCCTGGGCCAAAGGCAGGCGCCAAACCGCTGCGCCACCCAGGGATCCTGGTGGCTCCCTTCTTGACCTCAGGGCAAGGAGTGAAGACCATGCATTTCTCCAGGCCTGCCTGAGCCCCCAAGTCTTCCACTCCCAATCTGCAAATGTTTCCCTGTGCTGCCAGGAAACTGTCAATGTCTGATGATTAGCTGTTGCTAGCTTCTTGGGAGCCCTGAGCCCCAAGACCCCAGGACCAGAGCGCTAGCTCCTCCAACCCTCATGGACCTTTTTCTGGCTCAGCACACACTCTTGACTCAGCCCCTAACTCTTGAACCCCTCTCATCCTTGTGGTCCTGCCTCAGCTTCTCCACTGCGCTGGAAAGTCTGTGGCCTACAAGAGAGGAGTTTGGCTACGGCACAGTATCTTCTAGTGAGTGGAGTAACCCTCCCCTGTTCGGGCACACATGCCAGTGCTTGTACAAAGCAGGCACAGACTTAAATACCCCTTGGGCATAGGCATCCCCCCACATACCTCTACCAGTTGCCGACCCCCCCTGGGTGTAGGGCCTGAGGACTCCTTGGCCTTCCCTGTCATGGACAGGCAGGATGGGGCAGAGGCAGGTGCTGAGAGCCAAGCTCTGCACTCTGGGAGCCCCAGTCTTCAGATCTGTAGGATAGGGGCTGACTTAAGGCCTCTTGGTAACTCTCAGGCCTCTAACCGGTGAGGTCCCTGTTAGCGCAGGGAGAGACCCATTCTGCAATGTTACCTGTGGTAGTTTTTTTTAAATTAATTTTTATTTATTTATGATAGTCACACACACATACACACACAGAGAGAGAGAGAGAGAGGCAGAGACACAGGCAGAAGGAGAAGCAGGCTCCATGCACTGGGGGGAGCCCCACGTGGGACTCGATCCTGGGTCTCCAAGATCGCGCCCTGGGCCAAAGGCAGGTGCTAAACCGCTGCGCCACCCAGGGATCCCTACCTGTGGTAGTTTACTTTTTTTTTTTTTTTATGATAGTCACAGAGAGAGAGAGAGAGGCAGAGACACAGGCAGAGGGAGAATCAGGCTCCATGCACTGGGAGCCTGATGTGGGATTTGATCCCGGATCTCCAGGATCGTGCCCTGGGCCAAAGGCAGGCGCCAAACCGCTGCGCCACCCAGGGATCCCCTGTGGTAGTTTAGAAGCATGGTCCCAGTATCCTTTGGCACTCTTTCCAGGGAGGGGTGGGATCTATGTCCTTCTTCCCTTGAATCTGTGAGGGCTGTGGCTGCTTCCATCAGTAAAATACAATGGAGGTGATGCCGTGTGACTCTGGAAATGAAGTTATAGGGATGCCTGGGTGGCTCAGCGGTTAAGCATCTGCCTTCGGCTCAGGGTGTGACCCTGGGGTCCCAGGATCGAGTCCCATATTGAGCCTGCTTTTCCCTCTGCCTGTGTCTCTGCCTTTCTCTCTCTCTCTCTCTCTCTCTCTTTCTCTCTCTATGTGTGTGTCTCTCATGAATAAATAAAATCTTTAAAAATAATAATAAAATAAAAACTAAAAAAAATAAAAATAAAAAAAATAAAATAAAAACTATTTTAAAAAAAAGGAAGTGAAGTTATAAGAGCCTACGTAGGTTCCTCTTGCTTCTCTTAGGGTCTTGGTTTCCTCACCTTTCAGGTGGGCGGAACAGCAGTGCCCCTGCCATAGGGCCATTTGAAGAATCAGTGCATCGATAGAGACATGGAAGGACTATGGTAAGGTTCAGGAAATGCTCATTCTTATTGGCTCCGAATGAGAGCAGTGTGAGCTGCTAGGTGTGTCCTGGCTGGAGGTCTGAACAGGTTCTGGAGTCAGCCTGCCAGCTGCCACTCCCAGCACTCAAGCCCTTAGGGGAGGGAGCTGGAGAAGCCAAAGGAAGCTAATTAGTTTGGAACCCTTGAATCTGGATTTTTACTCGGGCAGCCTGGCATAGGCCTCTTTTAAAGAACTCCACAACCTCTGTCATCCCATCCTCGGCACCTTCCATTGCCCACAACCTGGAAGTCATCCCTGCTGTCTAATTTCTTTTCCTCCTGCTGTGCGTTTTGTCTGTTGGGACAAAGGGAGAGCTAATGAATCATGGTGGTTGGTGCTGGAGTCTGCAGGAATCAGAGCAGGTGCAGCCTCCGTGTGTCCCGCAGACTGTGGTACCCAGACAGAAGCCAACCTGGGCATGGAGGCCCACTTGGCTCAGAATGGAGGGAGCCAGGCCAGGCCCACTAGAAGTTGGAGTTGGAGGAAAGATTTAGAAGGAGGCTGGAGCCATAGGCCTTGGTAGAATCCCTGTCCCAATGGTAAGGGTCTCCTCCCAGCCACCACCGAGTTCTAGGCAGGGACTGTGAAGGCAAAGGAACTGCCCTCTGGTGGGCGTAACTCGTGGGTGAGCACATTCCCCTCCTGTCTGCACCCCTTCTGCAGAGGGTAGATTAAGCCGGCAAGCTCTGCGGGTCAGGCAGGCCTGAGTTTGGGTCCCAGCTCTGTCATTTATTAGCAGTGTGGCACTGAACAAGTCCCTTCGCTTCTCTGAGCTTTCCTTATCTGCAACATGGGGACACCTTACTAGTAGACAGCCCTCACCAACCTGTTAGATAGATGAGTTTCCACTCCCTGGGTAGTGTGGGGATGATCCATTAGCTGTTTGATTGCCTTTGAGTCTGCTCAGCTCTGCAAGCCTCAATTTTCTCATCTGTAAAATGGGGCAGGGATGAGGCTAGCCTAAGGGCACTAATGCAGCCATAGCACCACCTAGGGGCAGTGGTCAGCAATAGTTTCTGCTTCTGGCTCCTGTTCCAAGAGCTTGGAGAGAGCGCCTTCCTCTCAGTTCGCCCAGTCAATTCTAGAGGGCTGGCTGAGGTGCTGGGGGCCGCTCCTGGGTGTGCCTATGTTCAGAAAGAGGGCAGTGCCGACTAAAGAGGGAACTGCTGAGGCCCAGCTTGGCCCAAGACATGCTGCTCAGAGGTCTGCTCTGGGTCAGGTGCTGGGCAGGAGCTGGGTGCCATGACGACCGAGATGCTTAGGCCCTTGGGGAGCTGTCACCCTGCTGCCCCTGCAGAGTGGCCAGCAACACAGCACGGGACTCAGTAGGTATCTGTCAAACGGCTGGACGCAGCACTCCTCACCAGACTGCCCTGAAGGTCTGACGCTGGGCCTGTTCATGGCAGACCAGGAGGGCCCCTTCCAAAGAAAAGCCTGGCCAGCTTCAATGGCCCAGACCCAGAGGGCTCTGCAGCCCTGGGGCCCCAGGAAGGTAGCACCTTGCTCAACAGCTCAGGGTTCTTCTGTGCACCCTGGGACTGTTCTTGTGTCGGGGTAGGATTGGGGGCTGGCTTCGCCCGGCCTCTGTGAGGCTCCTCTCTTGGTCTTGGGCTGGAGAGGAAGAGAGCCCCAGGAGCTCCGTGGGGGTGTGGGAGGAAGAGGCTGATTGCTCAGCCCAGGAGTCCCTCCTCTCCCGCCCGCTGCTCTCCATCTGGCCGGCAGCCTCCCCCGCTGCCCCAGGACAAGGGCTCTAGTGTCTGCTTGGCTCCTGGGCAAACAGCAGGCCTTTCTCTCCTTCTCCCCTACAGAGTGCCTCAGCTGTGACCCTTCCCTGCCCCCTCAGAAGGGCATGGCTCACCCTTGCTGCAGGACCTCTTCCATATGATCCAGAAACAGAGGCTGGCAAAGCTGGCATAGGAGCAGATCCTGTTTGGTGGGCGAACCCCTAGATTTCAGCCATTCCCAGCTTTGGCCAAGCAGCCCAGGCAAGGAAGGGCCGGATCACAGGGCCCCAGCCCTGCCAAGGTGGGTGTGGGGCGTGGCTGGAGGCCAGGACCCAGCCCAGGTGGACTTGACATCATCCTCTCCGTCTCCTGCCAGACAAAGGCTGCTCCTGCCTGGCCCTGGCCCCAGGGAGATTTTCCATGCTGGTCCCCTTTTCTAGCAGGATCACTGAGATGATATCCTTCTTCTAAATGGCCTCCCTTTCAGCAGGTGAAGTGCAGAGGCCTGCGCAGCTTCCCCTCAAGGGGCAGGGCCCTTTCCCCCAAATCTGGAGAGAGGCAGAGTTGCCAGAAGCCTGCTCCTGTCTCGGGAGCTCCACTGTGCTGACCTGGATCCAAGGATGGGGTGACATCACAGTGACTGGGAACTGTAGTCAGCCTCCACTGTAACCTCCACCAGTCCCGACTCCCTCAGAATTCAGGGGCATTTGATGCTCAGTCCAGCCTCCTCCTGGCCAGTGGGTGAAGTGGGCACTCAAACAACTGATTGTTCAGTTGGGGAGGCCTCAGGCATGGTTTGTGGAGAGCTTGATAAAATCTTGTGCCTTATCAATGTTTCCTCCTTGGTCTCCTCTAAAACAAAATCCACCATTAGATTGTCATTCCTTTAGACCCACAAGCCTTTCTCTTTATGAAGATCACTCAGGACTATGCAAAGGCTACAGAGAATATTTGCTGACAATATTTGCTACAGAGAATATTTGCTGACAGAACTAAGGGCTTTACAAAGCAGTTCCTTACGCTAGACATTCAGCCCTGCCCTCCAGGTCCACTGTCCACTCTTCTCTGCTTACTCTCTGCCCTGGGAGGCTGACCTCTGTGGCCTGAAGTACTTAGACTCCCTCACCGTTTGAGCAATGAGAGGGCAAGGGAGGGCAGGAAGAGAGAGCGGTCCAGGTGTTTGTTCCATTGGCTACTTTTCAGGCTTAGAGTGGTCATGGCTCTACACAGTTGTTAGCTGCATGGCACTTTCCCATCATCCCCTCCTGGGGCAGGTTAACCTGCCCGCACCTCTGTGGGTGGCCCCATTCATGAACTTCTCTTCAGTCCCTCCTTGGGGATGTGTTGGCAGTTTCCTGCCAGGTTCTCACTACAACAATGTCAGATCCTTATTTTACACACGAGAACGCTGAGGGCCAGAGGGCCTGGGCAGCTTCTTTGTACCTGTTGGCAGGTGGTCAGGGCCAGGACTCCAGGGGTCTTGCCCCAGGACTTCTGCCTTTCGCTTCTGTTTGTGAAGGTGCCTGGGGAGAGGGTCACGCCTCGTTTGCCAGCACACCTCAGGGCAGAGGAGGAGGGAAGGCCTGGAGTAGGGCCCCCTGGTTTCAGGACTCCAGAGCCAGAGTGCCTCTCTCTCAAGAGATTAAAATTAGAAGGAATCATGCTTCCTTCTGGGACCAGAGGGAATCCCAGAAGATTCTTTTATCTCTCTCTTCACCAGCATGGGACCATGTGTTCAAGTTAGCTGGCCACATTTTTATAATCTGTTTCCTGTCTGGTCCCTTGCATGTGAAGGTGGTTAGCAATGTCTGAAATACACAGATATGGCATCAATGACGGGGTCGTGGGGGTGGGGTGAAAGCAAACAGAATAAGTATTGTTTCCTTTTAGGCTTCCTGGGAGGTTGAGTGTGTGAGTGTGTGTGAGGGTGTAGATGAGAGTGTAGGAGTGAGAGTGTGAGTGTGTGGGGGAGAGTGTGAGAGTTGGTGTGAGTGTGTGAGGGAGACTGTGAAAGTGTGAATGTGCGAGGGAAAGTGTATAAGTGTGTAGGAGAGCACGGGTGAGGAAGAATACATGAGTACATAAGGAAGAGTGTGAGTGTGAGAAGAAGAATGTGAGTTTGTGAGGGAGAGTGTGACTGTGGAATGTCTGAGTATGTGAGGAGGTTGTTGGTATGAATGTGTGAGGGAGAGTGTGTAAGAGGGTGTGTGTGAGAATGAGTGTGTGAGAAACAATGAGGGAGTGTGTGAAAGTGAATGCGTGAGGGGAAGTGTATAAGAGTGAGTAAGAGAGCATATATGAGGGAGAGTACATGAGTATATGAGGAAGAGTGTTGGTGTGAGAGTGAGGAGACTGTAAGTTTGTGAGGGAGAGTGTGTGACAGGAATGTGTGAATGTGTGAGGGAAAGTGTGTGACTTTGTGTGTGATGTGAGTGTTGGTGTGTGTGAATGTGTGAATGTGTGAGGGAGAGTGTGTGACTTTGTGTGTGATGTGAGTGTTGGTGTGTGTGAATGTGTGAATGTGTGAGGGAGAGTGTGTGACTTTGTGTGTGATGTGAGTGTTGGTGTGTGTGAATGTGTGAATGTGTGAGGGAGAGTGTGTGACTTTGTGTGTGATGTGAGTGTTGGTGTGTGTGAGGGAGAGTGTGAGTGGATGCTCCTGAGGCACCAGCCCTGGTGGTGGCTAAGTGGTTACTGTGGGCTGGGGTGCCAGCCCGGGGCAGCTTATGGCATGGGGAAGGAATTCTCTGGGAACCCCAGAGGGCCTGGGCTGGCACCCCACCCACCGCGGTGACGGCTGGGTGGTTGCTGCACTGAGTCAGCCCTCTGGCCTGGCTCCGCCCCTGCCCTCTTGCTGCCCTATCAGGAGAGAGGAGCTGAGGAAGCCCTTCAGAACTACCTGTTATTTGCTCCAAACCACAGGATGGCACAGCTAGCTAACATGGGGGTAGCATTCCCACCCCTCCCAACTGCAGTCATGGAGGGACAGAAAGAGGTTAAAGGACAGTCAGAGCCAAGGGTGAAACTTGGGAAGGGGATGTGAACTCTCTTTACAAGAAGTCACAGGCCCAGAGAGGTCTGTCTGTACCCTGTGCAAAGTCACAGGGGAGCTGGGAATGTGTCTCCAGGAGGCAGCTGAGGTGGGGGTGGGGACATACTGGTGAAGGAGGCCTAGGGTTCACAGCTGGTAGCCCCTCCTATGTCCAATTGTCCTCTGTCCCCCCACCCCCACCTCTTAGGTGAAACCATGAATCCAGGAAGAGGGTCTGAGGACCACCACCAGTTCTTTTTTACAGGCCCAGGATGGACAGAGAGTGGAGGTGGGCTTCCTGGAAGTCTTCCTGCTGGCTCTTGGAACTTGGGGGTGATGCTTTGAACATCTTTATTTCGGGGATCCCTGGGTGGCGCAGCGGTTTGGCGCCTGCCTTTGGCCCAGGGCGCGATCCTGGAGACCCGGGATCGAGTCCCACATCGGGCTCCCGGTGCATGGAGCCTGCTTCTCCCTCTGCCTGTGTCTCTGCCTCTCTCTCTCTCTCTCTCTCTCTCTCTCTCTCTATCATAAATAAATTAAAAAAAAATTAAAAAAAATGAACATCTTTATTTCTATTTATTTGGGGTTAGAAGCTGTATATTCACATAGTCCAAAATTCAAAAGTTAAGAAGGGAGTGAGCCAAAGGTAATTTCCTCCCAATGGAGCCCCCATCCCCTCTTTGGTTCCCCCTCCTAGAGGCCCCTGCAATTGCTGGCTCCCTGTGAATCCGGAGTTCAGGATTTCTTACTAGAGCTTGCCATCCCCTCTCTTCCCCCTCTGGGAGAGGCTCCGGTGGGAGGTGGGTATGGGGAGATATCCAGCCATTGACACTGGGGCCTGGATAAGGCACCCAATTGCCCTGGGGACGGTGGTGACCTCCTTCCTGGGTCTGAACTTGGCCCCAGCTTCCTAGCATCCTGCTCAAGCCACCCAGGAGGGGTGGGGCCCATTACTTCTTTTCACCTCCTTAGCTCAGCATCCCTGGAAGTTCCCTGCCCTCCATCTAGGAGACCCAGGCACCTGATAGACACCCTGAGCTGGGGCTCCCACGGTATCCTTTTATCTCCTGATGTAATTTATTTATTTATTTTTAAAGATTATATTTATTTACTCATGAGAGACACAGAGGAAGAGGCAGGCTCTCCGCAGGGAGCCCTATGTGGGACTAGATCCCAGACCCAGGATCACACCCTGAGCCAAAGGCAGACGCTCAGCCACTGAGACACCCACGTGTTCCTCCTGATGTAATTTATATACTCTCGCCATCTTCTTTCTCCTTGACTGTTCAAATCTTGGGGTGCCTGGCTGGCTCAGTTGGCAGAGCATGCGACTCTTGATCTCAGAGCTGTGAGTTCAAGCCCCATGTTAGTGTAGAGCTTATTTAAAAAAAAAAAATTAAACATGGCCTTGTTAAGCCTTTATTATGTGCCTGACCTGGCCTGGAGACATAAAGTGAAGTGGACGTAGTGGCCTGCTCCAGTGAAGAGCTCACAGTTGCCTGGGGGAGGGCCAGAAAGCAGAGAGATCATTACAGTTCAAGATAGCCCATGATATGTTCCTTGGTAGTATGGGGGGGGGGGTTATAAATTCCATATTAAAGAGTCTGACAATGCCAGGTGTTGGTGAGGACATGAGTCAGTGGGCACACTCCCAGTGGCTGAAGAGAGGGGGAATTAGAACAGCCACTTTGCAGAGTGATTTGGCAGTTCTAGGGAGGAACTTCCCTGTGATCCAGCAATCCACTTTCTAAGCTCTTTCTCTAGAGTTTTTCAAAACCTCTGACAGTATCCTCAAATAAGCATATATCGCATGTTCATGACGATGCAGTTCTCACCCTGATAGTTACCCTGATGACGTGTGATGTATGTTATTTTTGAATCAGTTTCGAGTTTTAAAAATGCTGATCTTCACCTGCTAAATTGATTTGACCCATTAATAGGTTTCAAGCCATGGTTTGAACAATGCTCTCAGGAGACAGGGAGGCTTACTGCAACATTGTTGTCACAGCAAAAACTGAAATAGGGCTTTCATGGTTACCAACAAAATGGATATGGTGTTGTGACATGGTCAGGAATGGACTATCACACTGTCACACTACTGCCCCATGTATTAAAAGAGACACACAGGGTGAAACCATCTGAAGCCATCTAGAATGGAAAGCCCTGCAGAATGATGGTGAATTGTGATGATAGTTGTGATACACTCGTATCATTTATGAATACATCCCTATGTGGCATAAGCATAAAAACTGTACAAAGTGAAACCCACATCAGGATAGTGGTCACCTCTGCAGGGAGAGGGAAGGGAATGGGATTAGGGGTGGATAACATAGGGGACTTCAACTCAATTTTTAAGGTTCAGTTCTTTTTTTTTTTTAAGGTTCTATTTTTTTATTTGAGAGAGAAAGAGAGAGAATGAGTTGGGGCAGGGCAGGGCCAAAGGAGAGGGAGAAGCAGCCTTCCAGCTGAGCAGGCAGTCAGATGTGGGGCTCGGGCTCCCTGCCAAGACCGTGAGAGCATGACTTCAGCCAAAGGTAGACGTTTGACCAACTAAGCCACCCAGCTGCATCTTAAGGTTCAGTTCTTTAAAAAATATATTGGAACCAAATTTTGCAAAATATTTACATTTGGTGAAGTTAGAGGAAAGGCACCAGGCCCTCACTATATTTTTAATATTTTATTTAATATTATTATTTCTTTTTTTTTTTTAAGATTTTATTTATTCATAGAGACAGAGAGAGGGGCAGAGACACAGGCAGAGGGAGAAACAGGCTCCATGCAGGAAGCCCGACGTGGGATTCGATCCCTGGTCTCCAGGATCACACCCCAGGCTGCAGGCAGCGCTAAACCGCTGCGCCACCAGGGCTGCCCAATATTATTATTTCTTAAAATATTCCATAATAATTCTTAGGGGACTGATGTTCCAGAACATGAGGGAAGGAGATTTTCTTCTGACTCCTGGATGGGAGTAGAAGGGTGGAGTGGAGAGGGAAACCATTGAGCTCGGGTGCAGTGGTAGGAGTGGATGAGACCCTGAGTAGGGAGAATGAACACCTAGTCCTTCCTAACTGGGGGCGCTGTGGTGATGGCTTTAGCCCACTTCCCTCCCATGTTGGCACCACACCGGTTTCCAGATGGAAACAGAGGCTGGGACTCGAACCCAAGCCTGTGAGTCAGAGCCTGTGCTCTGAGCAGTCTGCAGGATGGTTCCTCCTTGAAGAGCTGTGTGTCTGCCCAGGGTTCAGGGGTAGGGAGGAGCGGGGAAGGGTGGAGACAGACAAGATCTGGTGCACTGAGCTAAGATGTGTAGACTTGATTCTGTTAGTGATGAGGAGATTCAGGAGGATTTCAAGCAGGGGAATAGTGGAGTGAACTCACTCTAGCTATAGCATCTGTTTCTTTAAAAAAATATATATATATTATAAAAAATATAAAATAAAAACGTTTTATTAAAAATATATTTTAACCAACGGAACCTTTCTTTAAGCAGACTCTAATTCAGAACCCAGAATCTAAAAGAGCTTATGGTGGAGTTGATTTGGCAGAAGCTGGTGATGGGGGCCTAGAGCCCAGGGATGGCTCCCCTGGGAACACAGCATGGATGTCATGTTCCAGAAAAATACCTGGAAGTGGTGTGTGTGGCAGGAGGCTGGCAGTGGCCTCCCTTCTCAGTTGGAGGAGAGTTGTGCTCTCTCCCTCTTTCCCCCAGTCCTCCTGGTTGGTGGAGGGACAGAGGTTCAGAGTACTCCCAGGCTGGGTGCGGAGGGAGAAACAGTGGCATGTGCTTTTGTGGGGAGGTAGGCCTGAGCTCCACTGCCTGGCTGGGAGGCCTTAGCTAAGTTATGGAACCATCCATCTGAATCTCAGGAGCAGGAGAACATGGATTCCTGGATGTGGCGGGCACAAGGGAGGCACATGTCCTGAGTGTGGCCACCAAGAGGGTGCTTCCAGCACATCCCTCTTCATCCTTGCTGGGTGGGGAGGGGAAAAAGCAGGCCAGGGTTCAGCTCCATCAGAGGCTGGTGCTCAGCAGAGGCCCTGCACACAGTAGGCCCTCAATAAACATTTATGAAATGAATGCATAGGTTTACCTCCTATCAGTGGAGGCCTGACTCCTGGGAGCCAGAGAGGCTGTTCCAGCAGGGCTCCAGGCATGGACAGTGCCCGTCCAGTGCAGTATGGAGTTCTAGAGAGAGTATGGGGCTGCCAGTCAGGGGCCGGGCTTCTGGCTAGGGCTACCAGGAATATACAGTGTGACCTTGAGGTTTGGTGCTCTTTCTCTGGGCTTTTGTCATTTCTTTTTGGCAGAGAAATCTGGATGAGGTTTTTTTTTTAACTGCAGTTAAATGTGAGGTACATTTAAAAAAGCAATTAAATGGGTCACAATCAGTATTGAAAAATGAAACAAAATACAGAAATAGAACAGAAAATATCAGAGTGCATCACAGGTCATCAGGGTAAGTATTGTTTTGTGAAACTATTGTTTCAATTATATATAGATAGCTGTGTGGACTGTGGATGTAAAACGTATTTATTACTGTGGGTCTTGGTAACAAACCGTCAAACATCGAGCTCAGCAATCCCGCAGGTGCCCCCCCCCCGCCCCCACATTCTAGGGGTCTATGTGAAAAAGCCACACAGCCAGAACTCTTCTCTTCATTCCCCGGGGGGTCAGCAGCTGTCTCTTTACTCTTCACGCCTCCACCCCTCCCTGGGTCTCTCTTCTTCCTGCTTCCATCCAGTCCCCTCCTCCCTTTCTCCCAGGGACAACCCCCCCACCCCACCCTCTTCCCAGGAAGTCCGGGTGGGGGTTTCAGAAGAGAGTTAAATGGGGATGGCAGTGGACACTCGATTCCAGGATTTACGATAAAAGGATTAAGAAGCAAACGCCCAAGCACTCGGGAACAGAACAGAAAGTAGGCGAGCCGGAGACGTGGGTTTCAGGGCTGGACTCCGTGAACCAGAGCTCGGTGGCGACACCGCAGCGGGTCACTCCCAGAGGCCCGGTACCGGCCTTGTGGTTGTTGGCACTCGGTGCGCTATTAACCAGCGAAGGTAGCTTTCTCTTTCGTCACCTCCCCACCCCCCTTTAAAAAGAAAGATAGAAGGAGCCAAGAGTTTGGAGCCAACTCCTGGAGAGGGAGCGGCTGAACTGATTCGGAAGTTGGATCTCTTTGTACACAGGAATGCGGAGAGAAAAAACAAAACCCACCCCATTGCTTCATTTCCCCTCTAAGCCCAAGCGCCTTCTATTGTGCAATGAAAAGGCTTTTCACGTTGAGAAAAATGAATCCCGATTTGCGCTGCGAAGGAACGAGCGCGCCTCCCGGTGCGAGACGGCTCTCAGCTGGGGCGCTCCCGGCCCTCCGCGCGCTGCTCCAGGTAGAGCCTGCGGGGGCGCTGGACCCCTTCCGCGCGCGCCCGCCCCGGCTCGCTGCGACCGAGGGCAGGGCCGCCCGGGGAACCCCGAGGGCACAGAGCCCCCACCGCGGCCGGGCCTCCCGGGGATGGCGGTTCCGCGAGTCCGTTTGGGAGCTCGTAGGAGCTGGAACTCCGAAACGGGAAGCCCGCCAGAGCCCAGGACTCCTGGGGCGGCGGGGGCCGGCGGCTCGTTCGCGCCCGGAGGCCCGGCCCCGGACGAGCGAGGGGCGCAGGGCACCGGGAGGCGGGCAGGCGCACATGGGTGCCCGCGGGCCGGCGGCGGCGGGGCGCGGGGGGGCGGGGTGTGGCTTCCCCGCCTCCCGGGCGGGATTTGCATGTGTGTGTGGCGGCCCCAGACTTCCTGCTCCTTCTACGCTGCAGGTACGCGCGGGCCGGGCTGGGCGGGCGCTCCGAGACGCGGGCACCTCCTCGCCCGGACGCCCCCGGCGGCTCCCGGGCCGCGCCGCGCCGCCTTCCGCTCCGGTGGCCGCTGGTCTGCCCCGGCCGCGCCGAGCGCCCCGCTCGCGGGTGGGGGCGCGCCCCTCCGGCCTCCGCGGCCACCGGCGTCCTCTGCACCCAGCCTGGCCCCGCGCCCCAGAGCGCCCGCGCCGCCCCGGGGCCCCGGCGGGCTGCAGCCATGAGCGAGATGTCCAGCTTTCTTCACATCGGGGACATCGTCTCCCTGTACGCCGAGGGCTCCGTCAACGGCTTCATCAGCACTCTGGGGTGAGTGAGCCGAGTCCGAGGGGGCGCGGGCCGGGAGGGGGCCCGGGTGCCTTTTGCGTGCGTCTGCCGCCGCCCCCGGACAGAAGCCCTGGAAGTCCCCAACTTCAAGGAGCGAGGTAACGGCTCGCCTCTCTTTTAGAGAAAGGAAGTGAAATGCTCGCCCAGGTAGAAGTCGGAGCCCTCCGCGGGAGTTGATGGGCGGGGCGCCCCCTCCGCGAAGCCTGCACCCCTGCGCGCTCGCCTGTCTCCGAGCCCGGGGAGAGGCCACTTCCTCTGCAGGTGGTCCCGGGGCGGGGCAGGTGGGCGGCTGGGGCCTGAGTTGGGGAAAGGCATCCGGGCCTGGACGTGACTGGCTCTGGGGGTGGGGCGGAGCTGTGGGGGAAGGCAGGCTCAGCCTGGAGCCCGGAGTCCTCTAGTGACGGTCCGCTCGCACCTTTTCCCTCCGGCTCTCTCCCGCCCTGCCCGCTTTCGTCCGAGCGTCTTCCCCGCCCCCCCTTCCAGGAGTCCCAGGTTCTGGCCGCCCCCCCGCCCGCCCCGCGCCCCGCCTCTCCCTGTTAATTTCCTGCGCGGCTCTCCTGGCGCCCCGGGGTCCCCGGTCCCAGGATCTCCCGGGCACTTTACAAACATTAATTAATTCTGGACGTCACCCCCCGGGGTCTGGATAGCAGGGAATCTCTTCACATCCCTGGAGAGGTCTAGGCCCGGAGCGGGGCATAGGGCAGGAAAGGAAAGGAATTAGGCAGAGCGAATAGGTCTATTTTCAAAGGAGCAGTTGGGTGAGTCGCTGGAGGTGGGGGTAGCGTGGTTTCTCCGCCTCTCCAGCCAGGCTCCTGGGCAGGGCCTGCTGTCTCTGTCCCATTTTCATTTCGGGGACTTGTGCTAAATTGTCTCATCCTCCCCACCGCACCCAGCTGTCCTTTAGGATAGACCCATCCTCCTCTGCTCCCCCTACTCTTCAGACCCCAGCCAGCCACCAAGGTCCCTCCTCCCTGGAGCCGTTGGAGGACAGCCCTGGAACCCTCCCTCACCCCAGGCCTGGCTCCCCCGAGCCCGGGAAGTGGGAGTCACCTGGCTCTCCTGGTGTCTCCCAGGGTTGTTGGGAGTTTGGCTCTAGTCCCGTTGGAAAGGGGAATCCAACAGGCCTTTGGGGATTGGAGGACTAGCTCGGCCAGCAGGGGATTCTGACTGGGAATTTCAGTATACCTGCCCTCCTTGTCCTGCCACCCTTTTCACGTTTCTTTCCCCTCCCCACTGAGACGTGGATTCCCTAGCCACAGGGCCTCTCCCCGCACTAGATCGGACAGATGTTGCTCATTTCCCCAGAGGATGGGGCTGGAACCACACGTGGGCAGCATCTGGACAGGCCTCCCCAGAGCACTTGTCCAGGGGTTCCTGACTGCTCCTCTGGCCAGGGCTGTGCTTGCAGCGAGCCTGCACACAGTAGGCACACAGTAAACACCTCTGACAACGCTGGGGGAAGGACAAGCGTGGGGGAAATGGGGGAAGATGGTGGAAGCCCCCCTCCTACTGCCTGGACAGCACTGGGGGCTTTTGGGAAATGATCATCTTCTCCGTTGCTCAGTGCCTGGGTCAGGGCTGGCACAAAGTGGGTGGATTTTTTGTTTTTGTTTACTAATTTATTTATTTGACATCACAGAGGGAGCACAAGCCAGGGGTTGGGGGGTGGAGGCGGCAAGCAGAGGGAGAGGGATAAGCCGATTCCCCATGGAGCAGGGAGCCAATGCAGGCTTGATCTCACAATCCCAGGACCTTGAAAACATGATCTGAGTAGACACTTAACCACTGAGCCACCCAGGCAGCCCAGAGTAGGCAGTTTTTAAGTACTTGTGAGATCTGACAGAGTCAGGGAAAGCATCCCATTCCACCCTCCACACAAGTCTTATCCCCCCACAAGACATTCTGTTGCCTCCCAACATAGCTTCCTCCTGCCTCTGCTCTTTCTGCCGCACTCCCTCCCTCCCCACTTCCTCAGGGCAGGACCTGGTGACCTCTGATGGCACTTCTACTCCAGGGTGCCTGTTCCCTGTGCAAACATCTCCAACATCTCCATTTGCACCGATGGATGCCCACCTCCCAGCTTGGTGCTCTCACACCCTAACTGCATTTTTTCCCCCTAACTTAGTTTTCTATTTTGTGTTTCCTACCTCCCCTTTTATAGACTCTGCAGCCCTAGGTGACACTACTCTGATTCCTGGAACCTACCCCAGGCTCTAGGTCTCTTTACCTTTGCACCTGTGCTGCCCCCGCCCTTCGGCCAGCCTCCACCTGGGTAAATCTGACCCACCCTCTAAGACCTAGTGCAAAGTGACCTCTTTTGAGCGATTCAGCTCCTCCTCCCACAACCTGGGAGAATTAACCCTTCTTCCTTTGTGCTTTGTGTGGCTTTGCATAGACTCCTCTCCGGTATTGTGTTTCACAATTAGTTGGAGGGTTCTCTGTAGGGCCATCTAATGCTGGGCATTTTGCCGGGATTAACTAATTAATTACACCATTCATCCGCTCAGCGTGTCCACAGGCCCCGTACTGGCCACTGAGACTCTGAGGGAGCAGTGGGTCCCACCCTCTGGGAACTTAGAGTCCGTGGGAGAATGGTCTCTAAGCCCTGCTAAGTCCTCACTACTGAAAGTGTAGTCCTCGGTCCAGCAGCCTCACCTAGATGCTAGCTAGAAATACAGCACCGCAGACCTCTGCCCGTCCCGCAGAATCTGTGTGCTGGACCTCGTGGCATTTGGTGCCTTCAAGTGTGAGCTGCTTTGCTCTAACTCAAACTCTTTCTGCTCTATCCTCACCGGAATTTATCTTTCTTTCTCCTTCCTTCCTCCCTCCACCCTTTTTTAAAAAAGATTTTATTTATTCATTCATGAGAGAGAGAGGGGGAGGCAGAGACAGATGGAGAAGCAGGCTCCATGCAAGGAGCCTGATGTGGGACTCGATCTTGGGTCTCCAGGATCATGCTCTGGGCGGAAGGCAGGCGCTAAACCGTTGAGCCACCCAGGGGTTGAGCCACCCAGGGATCCCTCCCTCCCTCCCTCCCTTCCCTTTCCTTCCTTCCTTCCTTCCTTCCTTCCTTCCTTCCTTCCTTCCTTCCTTCCTTCCTTCTTCTTCCTTTCTTTTTCTTTCTTTCTTCTTTTTCTTTCTCTTTCTTTTCTTTCTTCTTTCTTGAGAGCCAGAGCAGAGTACGAGCAAGCGGAGGGACATGGCAGAGGGAGAACCAGGCTTGATTCAGGGCTGGATCCCCAGGACCCTGAGATCATGACCTGAGCCAAAGGCAGCCATGTAACTGACTGAGCCACCCAGGCGCCCCTCATTAGAATCTTTCTGCTCCTGTCTTCAACTCTGGTCCCCTTTGAAGCCTTCACCCTGGCTCTTGATGCCCATGTCTGTGAACCCTGGAGGCTGATTTGACTGAGTTCCCAGGCTAGCCTAACACTTGATGTCTGAGAAGTGCCCAGTAAAGGCTGGACAAAATGAATTTGTTGAAGACAGGGGCGGTCTTGGTGGGCAGAGGGGCTGGTCAGCTGGGAGGTGGGAAGGGGGGCCTTGGTGGAGGAGGGAGTCTTGGGCAGCCTTCAGATTCTGGCCAGACTCTATGGGGTGAAGTAGAGGAGGTCAATTAGAGCTGCCTGAATAATTAGAGCTCCTGGTGCAGATTGTACATTAACTCTGGGTTGGGAGGATGGGAGGGGTCTGGGCCGCAGATCCTGGAGCAGGTCAAGACCTCAGCAGGGAAGGGAAAGCAGGCCCACGCCTGTTCTTGGCAGGATTGTGTGGCCAGGGCCACTGCCTCACAACTCACCCTGGGTGGAAGGCAGCAGAGGCCAGGGCTGGAGTGACTGAAAAGGAGCAGTGAAAGGTAGAGAATTTATGGTTGTTCCTGGCCAGCAGCTGTGAGGAACTGGTCCTGAGTGTGCAGGGTGGGCCGCTCAGAGTCTGACATCCAGTTTCTTGAAGATCCCTCTGGATGGCCAAGAGGGGTGGGCCCCCACCCACAGGGAATCACTTGGGAAGGGTAGGTGAGCTGGGTCTTGAGGCTGAGCTCCTGACATTTGTCAAAGTGCCTTGGAGCACCATCTGGGGGGGTCTCAGGGCCTCTGAACCTGTGTCACCCAGGGCTGGGTGATCACAGGGAGTAGGGTCCAAAGGGGCCTCCCCTTGGGCTTCCCTGTCCACCTTCCAGCCTGATTCACTTCCCCAGGAGGCTGGACACTGGAGGTCAGCACCCTGAAAACACAGAGGTAAATGTGGAAAAAGGCCCAGTTCCCCAGGGTCAGGACCCTTGGGTTGGCAGCCCCAGGGGCCCAGCTTTCCTGGCTTGTCACTAACTCGCTGGGTGACTTTGGCAGGGCACTGCCTTCTCAGAGTGTGTTTCTGTCAGCCTGGATAGCCTCTAAAGGTGCTCTGTTTGCACCTGAGAATCCCCCTGGGTTCTTTAAAAAACGTTTCAGCTTCTGAGTCCCATGTCAGACCAATTGTATCAATGTTTCTAGGGCTGGGATCTGACAGTTGTTGTTGTTGTTGTTGTTTTTTTTTAACTCCCCAGGGATTTTACCTGGGTGGGGATCCCTGATCTAAGGGCCCTCTTCAGCTGATAGGCTGTGAGGAAGCCTACCTGTTGGATCCACCTGCCCCTTGCTCCAGAGAGCCCATCTCTTAACCCTCTTCAGACTTCAGTAAGTCATTCAACAAACATTAATTGAGCACCTAATTTGTGCCAGACACTGTTCTAGGCACTGGGGAATCAATAGTACCCAAGATAATTCCAGCCTGTTTTAGTCTATACCCTGGAAAAACTGGGTGAGGAGGTCTGGAAAGGCCCTTTCAACCTTAAATCTCTGAGACACATGTAATCCCAGGGGGGAGGGCACTGCCCCTCCCATGCAGACTGCATTTCTGGGGCAACTTTCAGACCTGCCCTTGGCTCTCCTTTAATTGTGATTTCCCTGGGGATACTGGAAGTCCCCCTGTCCTGTGCCCCAGGGAAGGGTCTTGGCCTCAGCTAGGCTGATTCATGTAACTTATTTTTTAAAAATACATATTTTGGGGGGGGTACCTAGGTAGTTCAATTGGTTGAGCATCCTACTCTTGATTTCAGCTCAGGTCTTGATCTTAGGGTCCTGAGTTCAAGCCCCATGTTGGGCTCTATGCTGGGCATGGAGCCTACTTAAAACACAAAAACAAAAACACACACTTAAAAGAAATATGTTTTCTTTTTTGTTCAAGAATAATGTATGTCCCATGGAAAAACTGGAAAAACTCAAATAAAAAATTATGTGTGATACTACTGTGACTTACATGAACATTCTGTATGTGGATCTTTTAGTCTTCTTTTTTTTTTTTTTTTAACTTTTGATCTACACAAACGTTTACAAAATGATGTCAAACTGCACATGTAGATTCGTATTCTGTCATTTTGGGAGGATACATTAAGCTGTATTTTCTAATGCCGACAGGCCATTGTTATGGCTGCACAGCATCGTACGGTATGATTTATCCTAATTAATTCAAGCAACTCTAGTCTTAGGCATTCAGGTTGTTTCTAAATTTTTGCACTATAAACAATCTGCACAGAACATCCTAGTCCATACATGCCCGAACACTTGTCCAGTTATCCTCTCGGGCTAAATTCCCAGCAGTGGAATTCTGAGATCAAAAGGAAGGCCCATCTCTCCCTCATAGGCTCTAACTGTCTCTGTGGTGGTAGAGGTGCTGCAAAGGTGGCCCTGTGCCCCAGGGGGGTTCTGACTCCACTTCAAGGCCTAAATTTGAGAGTGTGGTACTAGGAGGTATGGGGAGAAAGATCAGCCTCCGCCCTTGAACTTGGATGTGGTGGCTGTGATGGAGAGGGGTGAAGTGAGGAGAGGAGCTGTGTGGGGGTTGCTCGAGGACAGAATAGGCCCCGGGGTTCAGCCATGGGATGCCAGGGACCCAGGCTGCATCCAATTCCCTGGCCCTAAAGAATCTTGCTGTAGCCACTTCTCATACTCTGCCCTGCCCCACATTCCTGACCCTATATCCCCTTCCCTTCCCAGTGGGGCTGTGGGGTGGGTGGGGCAGTGGCTTGGGTTGGGGGTGGGGTGATGTGCTGGATTTTAAGGTGAGGCCACACCAGCCTTCTGCTCCCAGCTCAGGGGGCGGTTTCTGAGTTTTGATTGCTTCTGAGACTGGGTCCGGAGTCCCTGTAGTCGAACCCAGGCCTGTTGTCCATGCTCCCCCCACCCCCATGTGGAGCTAGGGGCTCCGCCCTGGAATTGGGGCCTGTGAGAGAGGAGGAGAGGACGTCTGGGAGAGGGGAGTAGGGCAGAGCCCAGATCTCAAATAAGTTTCATCATTGGCCTCTGAGTGTGAGCTCTGAGTTGCCCTGAGTGTGTCACATTGGTCACGCTGGCACTGGCACCCAGCATTTGCCCCCGACAGTCACAGTTCCCTGCAGTGAAGACCCCTGGGGTAGAGAGGCTAAAGGACTTGCCCCGGGTCACATAGCACGGGTCTGCGGAGAGGAGGCCGCAGGGCCTTTCACACCAGTGACTGTGGGCCACAGAGATGAGTCTACGTCTTGACAACTCAGCGAGCCCAGGGTGTGGGTGGAGGCTGGGGCTGGGTAGGGACACTTTGCAGAGGGGTTTCCACTTGGGGAGATAGGCAGGGAGGGAATCTGCAGGGAGCAGAGTAAAATGATCCCGGTGGTGTGTAAATATGGGCATTTGGGGGTTGGCAGGTGGGTAGAGCCAGAAGAGGCAGTGAACATAAATCTCAGGCTCCCCCCTCCACCGGGGGGTGGGGGTGGGCAGCTGCAGGTGTTGGGGCAGACACCTGTGTGTATTTGGTTCGCAAATCCCTCCCATTACTCAGGGAGCCAGCTAGCACCCCCTTCCTCCAGCCTGCAGGAGTGCTATCCTCTCAGGCTGTGAGTCTAGAAATGGGTGACCAGCGTGATTTAGGTCATGGGAGGCAGAATCAAGTCTGCATCTCCGAGATGCTGTTGCTGCTGGTAGTGGGTAGGGGTAGACTTTATTGAGCTCTTATGCGGTGGCTCTGGCCTTTACCTGTCACTTTGGCCCCTCACCACTGGCCTGAGGCATACATATAATTCAAGACACTCAAATGCCCACTACTTAGACTTAATAATTGTCCACATTTTGCCATATATGATGAATCCATTTTTTTTGCCCAAGTATTTTATGGTAAATTACATAATTGCGTGTTTTCACCTCTAAATACTTCATTACACAGCTGCAAGAAATAAGGATATGTTCCTGTGTGACCATAGTACTGGCATCACACCCTTTAATAATTTATCCGATGCCCAGCCTGAACTCAGATGTGCCCCATTGTCCTAGTGTGTCTTTGACCACTGGTTTCTTCCTTTTCTTTCTTTCTTTCTTTTTTTTTTTGACCACTGGTTTCTTTAATTCAGGATCCAGTCAAGGTCCACGCGTTATTGGGGCAGCCCTGGTGGCTCAGCGGTTTAGCACCGCCTTCAGCCCAGGGCCTGATCCTGGAGTCCCGGGATTGAGTCCCCCGTCAGGCTCCCTGCATGGAGCCTGCTTCTCCCTCTGCCTGTGTCTCCGACTGTGTCTCTGCCTCTCGCGAGCTCTCTCTCTCTCTCTGTGTGTGTCTCTCATGAATAAATAAATAAAATCTTTATTAAAAAAAAAGTCCATGTGGTACATTTGATTCTTAGGCCCCCACCTCTTTCTTTGCCATGATGATCCTGAGTTTCTGACAAGACAGGGCTGGTTATGCCATAGACTGTTTCACTCTCTGGATCTGTCAGGGCTGTTTTTGCTGCCCTGTTTCCCAGAGAGCTCTGCGGCAGTCCAGAGCGGGGTGGTGGGGCCTTGGGGCCTGCCTGGCTGAGCCCTGAGGCTTCAGTTACTTTGGTGAGCAGGACAGGCTGAGTCCAGAGAGCAGGAGAAAGGCCTGGTTCCTGGCAAGCCCAGGGGATGAGGTGAGTGCCAGCCAGGGGCATGGCTCCTGCTTGCACCTCCTCTGTCCCTTTTCAGCTTCCCCTCATGTCTCTCTAGCTCCCTGTCCCTCTTCTTAGCCTAAGAGGCATATCTTCCCGTGTCCCCAGCAGCACTGTTGAGACCCCAGCCCTTGCCAGAGCCCACCAGTCCTGAGAGCCAGAAACCCAGGCCTGTGGGCAGAAGGTTTGTACATTTAGCCTTGTATTTAGCCAGGGATCTTTCTTTCTCTTGGGCCAAATATAGTCATTTTTGCCACCTCCATGCATCACTGGAGAGATTCTCGGGGTTCCCTGAGCATGTGGCTTACCTGTCCTTTCTAGATGTAAGCTCTCTGAAGAGAAAGCCTACCTGCCTGCCTATTGGTCCAGAGTCTATCTCTCAGCCTTCGTCGGACTTCATGAAGTCATTCAACAAACATTTATTGATCCATGCTCATTTAAGTTCCATATACTGGCCCCTCTGGCGGCACATGGTGGATCCTTGGTACAGAAAGATTGGGAGAGGTTAAATAAATGGATGTTTTTGCAGGGATGCAGAAATGAATCTTTTCCCTGATGAGCCAGGGATCCCAGCGAGTGAACCTAGGTTCCTCTCCCAACCTTCTTCCCCACCTCCATCTAGTGGGTGTGACTTTGGGTATTTGGAGAAAGGGACTCCAAGGCCTGTGTCTACCACCAGCCAATCCCAGTATTCTAACAGTGGCTTCTTTGGGAGTGGCCTTCCTTGAGTCTGGCTTAGATTTGTGGGGCAGTGGCCAGTGTCCTGGACTGGAGTCAGAGATCTGGGGTCTGGAACTGGCTATTCCTTTGACTTGTTGTGTGACCTGGTCAGTTTCCCCTCTGTGCCTCAGTTTCCAAGATAGATTGGGGGGGTGCTGTCTATAGAGTCTCTGATTCCCTGTCCTGTGCTGCTCTGAGGGTGGCCATGCTGGTGGGTGCAGGCTTTGATTCAGACTCGTCTGATCGTCACTTGCTCCACCTCTAGCTCAATTCTTCCTCCTTATCTAATCTTTCCAGACAGCATTGACCTGCCCCACTGCCTTTCCTGTGGCTCCCACCTGGATCTCAAAGTGCAGCCAGGGCAAAATGGGGCCACTCAGGTCACTGGATGCATCTACCTTCCTCTTTTCCCCCAAAACAAGCTCTTGGGGTGCAGACCCCATGGGCATTTCAAGGACGGCACCCTCCTCCACAACTTTGTAGTGCAGACTTGTCAACCATCTCCTTTCAAAGGGTTCAGGGCAGGGCCCCCTGGGTGGCTCAGTGGTTGAATACCTGACTTCAGCCCAGGGCATGATCCCGGGATCCTGGGATCGAGTCCCGCATCGGGCTCCCTGCCTGGAGCCTGCTTCTCCCTCTGCCTGTGTCTGTGCCTCTCTCTCCCTGTGTCTCTCATGAATAAATAAATAAAATGTTTAAACAAAAAAAACCCCCAAACAACAAAGGGTCCAGGGCAGCCCTGAACACAGGCCTCCTGCCAGGCCCTCTCCACTTACCCTCATCCCACTGCCCACTTTGCTGATGGCCTCTTGGGCCCTGTGTAGTCCAGGATCAAACTGGCTTTGTGCCTCCCAGTGGGTAGAAGGCTCCTAGCAGGCTCTGTCCTCAAAGCTCCCAAGTGTCCTCTGGACAGGCCCTGAGGTGGGTAGATGCAGGGGTCTAGGACATAGTGGCCCCTGTCCTCAGGGCAATCAGCATGGTGGTTATGAGCTTCTTGACTCCACCTCGCCCATAATGGCTTTGTTGTAAGGTTTTGTTGAATGCATGGAGATCTAGCTTGTACATGTGCCATCAACTGACCAGCTCTGTGGGTGGGTGGGTGGGGCTGGGACTGGTGGTGTGGTGTTGAGTTTTACTCAGTGAACCTCACACTAAACTGTGGTGGGAATAGAATTAGGTATTGGATATAAAAACAGCTTATAAATTGAAACACGTTCAGCACATTGGAAGGTTGGATTTTCTACTGTGGTCGAGGCTGGGGTGCCACCTGCTTTTAGATGAGGGGCGATGTCCGTGGTAGGACCGGGCGGGGAAGTCTGCAGGAGCCTAGGCACGGCCTTGAAGAGGGCAGGACTTGGCAGGACTTGGCAGGACTGGGACAGGGCTTCTGGTGTGCAAACGCCTGGAGGTGGGACCAGGCGGGACGATGAGATCAGCGGCTGGCAGAGGGCGGGAGGTGGCCTTTCCCGGGACCTTGGGCGGAGACCGAGGCTCTGGGGAGGGCTCCGGGGAGGGTGAGGCGCTGGGCACTTTCTCCGGAGAGCTCAGCTCTGGTCCCAGCGCCGGGTGCGCACCCGAGGCCGGGCACCTGTGACCCGGGTCCGGCCAGTTTAATGAATACAGATGCCCCCGGTGGGGGAGAGTGCGGGGTGCGCCCCGGCCGCGGGTGCCGCGGGTGCCGCGGGTGCCGCGGGGCGGGGTGCGGGGTGCGGGGGGAGAGGCCGGGAAGCGCGGCCGCGGCGCACGTCACCTCCCGCCCCCGCGCGCACTTGCAGTCGAGACAGGCGGGGCGAGGCGGCGGGGCCACGGCTGCACGTGGGGCGGCGGGTTTCGCCGGGGGCGGGGCGGGCGGCGCCCAGCACCCAGCGCCCAGCGGAGCCCGCCCGGCCGCCCCGGCGCGCCCCCTTCTGAGGCGCTCCCGCCCGCAGAGCTTGGCCCGTCCAGTCGCGCGGCCTCGTCCTGGCCCCGTCTCCCTGCAGCCCGGCCTCGTCCTGGCCCCGTCTCCCTGCAGCCCGTCTGATCAGAGCGGCCTGCTCACCCCCGACGGCTTCGCAGGCGCTCGGGGACCGTGGGACTCTGCACGTCCTGCCAATGGCTTCTCTGCTTGCCGGCCACGGCCACGGGGGGAGCTGCCCTAGGCACCAGGTGGGAAATAAAGCGATGAGCAGGGCAAGGGGCCGCAGCCAGACGCTCGGCTCCTGGGGACGTCCCCAGGCCGCACTGACTGTGCTAGTCCCCCACCGCACGTGGAGGCTGCAAGCTGTGCAACGTTGGAACCAGGAGGAACCCCTCAAGTCCCCATCTACTGCCCTTGTTTTCCTGATACCTTCGGGGAACACCCCTGCCTCTTGTGTCCTCCCACTTTGCTTCTTTCCTCTGGTCCCTCCTACACAGTCCCTCAGCTGTGGACCGGAGGGTCCAGGATGGTTTCCTTCCTGACCTTGTTTGAAGCCCTCCTGGAGGCCATGTCCCCCTCCCGATCAATCCCTCCCTTCCCCTATGTGGTTGCAGCTCGCGCTCCCAAAATATACCATGCTTTGTAGACCACAGTGCACTGCCAGGGGCTGCGTGGAGCCGCCAGGGCTTCAGAAGCCATGCCAGGGTGGGAGGGGACAAGTGGACAGCCGCAGAAGGGCGGGCAGATTTGGGCCAGGGGGTTAGGAAAAGCATGCCAGGCATCTGAATTTTCGTGTGTTCTTCCTGCACGTGTGGCCCAGACAAGGAGTTTCCAGGGCTGCTGTGGAGGGGTCAGGGTAAGGATGGATTTCTCCTTGGTCAGACAAGCTCTGAGGAGGTGGCCTCCCCAAGGCTTGAGGCTGGACAAGATAGGGGCTGTTACGGGCTACCCCAGCCTGTCCTCAACCACACTCACTTCCATGATGCCCTGTGGCTGTCCAGCACCCTTGGCAGTGCCAGGTCCTAGGCCAGGGCCTCCTCCCATCCCCCATCCAAACATAGCCATTCGGGTTCCCTCCCTTCAGGGCTTTGCTAAGAGACAAGCAGCTAATCTGATTCCCTAATGTCTTACAGGAAACTCTATGAATTATTCAAGCCTCTGTATAGCTCCGGCCTCTTCTTTCGCACCTTCTCTGATTGGCCAAGCTCTGACCTGTTCTTTCCCTGAATTTGGACAAAATCCACAGCTGGTACCACCAGTTGGCACTAATACATATTCTGCATAACATTAACTCTTCTGAGTATGTGACTTGTCTTCCCAAGGAGATTTTTAAACTCCTCGAGTCAGGGACCTACCTTACCTTTTGCTTCTCAAATACTTTCCTCAGCAGCTAGTCAAATGAATTAATTCATTCCATGTATGTCCTCTCTGTACCAGGCAGTGGTCTAGATTCTGGGGATACAGCAGGAAGCAAAACAGACACATCCCTGTCCTCATGGATCTTCCATCCCAAGTGTAGGGGTGTTGTAACCAAAATAGATAAGTAAAATATACAACAGGTCAGGTGGTGAGAAATATTATGGGCATAGTGAGGCGGCGGCGGAGAATGAGGAGTGTGAGAAAGAGCAGTTCTGAGTTTTAAAACAGATAGGGAAGGCAGCCCGGTGGCTCAGCGGTTTAGTGCCGCCTTCAGCCCAGGGTGTGATCCTGGAGACCTGGGATCGAGTCCCACATCGGGCTCCCTGCATGGAGCCTGCTTCTCCCTCTGCCTGTGTCTCTGCCTCTCTCTCTCTCTCTCTCTGTGTGTGTGTCTCTCATGAATTAAAAACAAACAAACAAAACAAAACAACAACAACAAAAAAACAGATAGGGAGATGGGTGCCTGGGTGGCTCAGCAGTTTAGCGTCTGCCTTCCACTCAGGTTGTGATCCCAAGGTCCCGGGATCGAGTCCTATATCGGGCTCCCTGCAGGGAGCCTGCTTTTCCCTCTGCCTGTGTCTCTGCCTCTCTCTGTGTCTCTCATGAATCAATAAATAAAATCCTAAAAAAAGAAATGAAAATGAAATGGTTAGGAAGGGAGGGTGTTCAGGAGAATGGCCATTTGAGTGGGGATCTGAAGGAGGTGAGGGAGGGAGCCAGAAGGGTGTCTGAGGGCAGACAAAAGAACTAGTGCCGAATCTCCTGGAAGGTTTGAGGAACCTAGGGGAGTGTGGGCTGGAGTGAAGTGGGCAGGGGGTAGAGGGAGGGGATGAGGTCAGAGAGGTGAGGGCTGGGTCATGTAGGTTCAGGCCATTGTGAATTCTTGGCTTTTACTCAGATGGGTAGTTCTGGAGGGTTCTGAGCAGAGGATGTTCCTGATTTGACTCACCTTTTAAAGTAAAGGTGTGAGGCATGTGTGTGTGCTGTGTGGAGAACAGGTCTTAGGGAGAAGAGGGGGGCACATCAGGAGGTCAATGAGGAGGCAGTTACTCACATCCAGGTGATAGCTGGTGGGGGCTTGGGTCAGGTGGTGGTGGCAAAGATGAAAAGTGGTCAGATTCCACACAGATCTGGAAGATAGAACCTGCAGGGTTTCCTCCCATATTGGGTGTGAGAGGTGAATGGAAGAGGAGCTAAAGAGTGGCTCAAGGTTTTTTGGCCGCAGCAGTGAGAAGGATGGATTGCCACCAACTGAGATTGGGAGGACTTTAAGAGGAGCCCATTTAGGTGGCAGACGAGGAGCTCAGTTTTGAACCTGTTGAGTCTGAGATCCCCGTGGTCAGCCAAGCAGAGGTGTTAGATGTAGCATCTGGTCTTTGCGGGGGAGATGGATATGGGAGTCATTGATGAGTGTCTGAGTGGTCCTTTGAATCTGTGAGTGTGGCTGAGATGTGCAAGGGTATGCGAGCAGATAGCAGAGGGAAGAGGGCCAAGCTCTGAGCCAGTGCTGCGGGCCAGAGAGAGGGAATGAGACCAAAGGGTCCTCCTCACAGAGCAAGCTGCCTCTCTGCTCCCCATCATTGTGAGGTCCTACACAACATCTGCTCTGACGCTTCTCAGCCGGCTTCAAAACCAACCCTTCTGCTTGCTGGCTGTGTGTCCCTGGCCAGATTGTTTACCTCTCTGTACTCTGGCTTCCCTGCTCACCAAATGGAAATAATAACAAAGTGGATTTAGAAAATTAAATAATGATATATGAAAACATTAGAAACAAAATCCTGCTTGCTTTCATTATTCTTATTGATGACATAAGTGCTGTTGATGCCAAAGAGAAAAACAGGGTCCTGTCCTCAAGAAGCCCATAGTGTAGACATGGCAACTAGTTGCAGTAGGAAGAGACATGGCAACAGGAGAGGCCAGGACCCGGGCGCCTGGGTGGCTCAGTGGTTGAGCGTCTGCCTTCAGCTCAGGTCATGATCCCGGGGTCCTGGGATCGAGTCCCACATCGGGCTCCCAACAGGGAGCCTGCTTCTCCCTCTGCCTGTGTCTCTGCCTCTCTCTGTGTCTCTCATGAATAAGTGAATAAAATCTTTAAAAAAAGAGAGGGGGGGGGCAGGACCAGGTGCTTCGGGAACATGGAGGAAGGAGGCCCAGCGGGAAGGAGGGCACTGGCACTGGCCAAGGAAGTTTTCACAGACTAGAGGGAGGGTCTGAGTGTGGAAGAATTAAGTGAGGTCTGCTAGGCCTGGGTCTTGGTGGGAAGCCAGGATGGGTTGGGCATGAACAGCATTGTAGGCTGCCACTGCAGAGGTGGTCACCTCTGTAGAGATGAGAGCTCCAGGGACCTTGGGATCAACTGGAGATTTAGCATGGTTGGAGCAAGAAGTTGTGAGGCTAGCTAGGGAATGGATAGAGGTCAGACCACAAAAGACCTTGTTAGCCAACCCAAGGAGGGGAGGAGAAGGAGGTTTTGGAATCAGCTCTTTGACTTCAGGCAAATTATCTCACCTTCAAAGTCAGTTTCCTCCTCTGTTAAATGGTGTTAATGACTAGACCCTGGGAGGAAGTTGGTGAGAATTCATAGGGAACAGTTGTGAAGTGCTGAAATAGACCTGGCCTCTGAAATGGTGGATCTTCATCATCACTGTATCCTAGAGGCTGGGATGGCATTGAAGACTTTCAAATGCAGGAATGGAAGGAAGGGTAGATGAGTGGGTGAGTGAGTGGGTGGATGGATGGATTGGTGGCTGGCTGGATAGATAGATGGGTAGGTGGGTAGATGTCCTCCAGAGATTCAGGATTAATCCCAGTTGTAGTTTAAGGGGGGGAGGGGATTTGGGGCCCTAGGATAGGCCTATAGGGAGGGAATGGAATGCAGCCTGACTGAGGTTGAGAAAGTGCAAGGTTCATTGTCCTGTCTTGGAGACCAAAGGACCATCCCCCTAGTTTGAGGTCTCATACACTTCTGTTTGTCTATCTCTAGTGTCTCTCTGCCTCTGTTTGTATCCTACTTATTTTTCTGATTCTATTTATCTTTTCTGTTCTCTTTCTCTGTCTCTCCCTTCTGATCTGACTTCATCTCCGTCTCTCTTAGCGCCTTTCCCTCTCCTTCCTCCATTACCCACTGCCCTTAGGTCTGGGCAGCAGGGTCTCAGGGCTTTCACGGGAGTTGCATCTACAGCATGTGGCAGCCCAGGCTGGAGGAGACCCCCCTCACAAGACAGCTCTAGCTCTGTCAGGCAGAGGCGTGGCCTGGGTGTGTCTCTGTGCTTTTCCTGGGGTTCCCCAGCCCCAGCCCCCAAAGACCTTGCCTTCTAACCTCTGTGCCAGGAAAGGGAAAGCCTTGATGCGTTGGGGGGGAGTGTGACAGTGATGGAGAGGGATTTTTTGGAGGCTTCCCTGGTGCCCTGGCATCCCCTGCCCTGGGGAGATGGCGTCTTCCCTCCCACTGACCGAGCTGCCTTGTCCCTCAGGTTGGTGGATGACCGCTGTGTGGTGGAGCCGGCCGCGGGGGACCTGGACAACCCACCTAAGAAGTTCCGAGGTGAGACTCCCTCCCCTCCGAGGCTGTAGGTCCTGGACCTGGGACGAGCCCGTTCAACCCCAGCCAGCGCCCCCACGGCCCAGCAGCCCTCATGCTGCTCTCTGTGGAAGCCCCCCATGGTTGTCTAGGGGTCGCCCCCAACTTCTCAAGGGCTTACCCCTTCTGGCAGAAAGCCGTCCTCCTGCAAACTCCCCATCAGCCACAGGCCACCTTTGTCTGCCTGACTGGGCATTTTCTTAGCTGGCGGGGGTGGGGAGAATTTCCTCAGGCTTCAGGAGGCCCAGGGTGAGAGCTCTTCCTGGGGGCTTCTGGTCTCCTCATCTGCCTGGTGAGGTTGTTGGGCCCTTCTCCTGCCCCCTGCTGTGTCCCCAGCCCCATGTGGATGATGCCAGCCCTGGGGGAACTCATGGATCCCGGGCAGGGCCCTGCTGGCTGACATTGGGCAGGGGCCTTCGTTCGCGGGGCCTCCGTGTCCTCCGTGGTCAGTGGGCTCCTCAGCCGCCCCCAGGCCCAAGGGCGCTGAGAGAATTAAATGATATCCTGCTGTCACCGTGCCCAGCCGGGGGGAGGTATTGTTGTGATTGCCTATGAGGCTGAGACAGACAATCAGACGGATCCTGGGCGTGGTGGGCAGGGTGGGAGCAAGCAGGGACATGCCGGGCTGCTGCCACCTTGCCTGCCCACGTGGCTGCTCCTCTGGGGAGAGATTAGCCGGGATTGTCCTCCAGGGGGATGCTGGGAGGAAAGCGGGGTTTAAGATAATCCTGTGGCATCCTTGGCCGTCTGTCTGCTGGGGCCTTGCCCATCCACCGGAGGGTGGAGGAGAGGGAGGGGGACCCTCCTCGCCCGCAGGGGGGCCCTGTACCTGCTGTTCTGCTTCTGCTTTTCTCCCAGGCCTCTGAGTGGGTCTGTGTGGGGGTCTCAGATCAGGCTGTGCCCAGGTGTGTGGGAACCGCCTCTGGCACTGGACATGCCTCACCACTGAACACGCCTCGGCCCTGCACCATCTGGCCCCGCTGCCCTCCTGCTGTTTTCATGTATCTATCTCTGCACCTTTATACTCGTTCCCTCCGCCTGGAAGGTTCTTGCTCCAAATACTCACCTGGCTTGCAAGGCCGTCTCCTGTCCTCAGTGGGCCCGTCCCTGATCACCCCATATAAAATTGCACCCCTATCTCTCTTCCCTGCTTTCCCTCTCTTCACGGCATGAGTCTGACACACTCCGCGTCTTTTAGTTATTTGTTTTCCATCCGTGGAGCTAGAATGTCAGCTCCACCAGAGCAGGTATTCTGGTTGTTTTGTTCACTGTTTCAGTGGGTGGTACACATCTGAGGAATAAATGCAGGCAGCAGCCACTCCTTAGGCTTCCTCCCACCCCTGCCACCTCTCTCAGGCCTGGCTGCTCTAGTTCCCATTGCTGTGATGACCTGTCCGGAATCTCTCAGCTGAACCCAGCCTTGAAGGCACTGGGCCCGGGCTTTGGGGATTTCAGGGTGCTTGTGCGGGGTGTCCTGCTTGGAGGCCCAGCTCTGACCATGCCTGCATCTGGGTCCTGATGATTGAGACGGGGCCTGTGTCTCTCCTGGAGGCAGAAGTAGTAGAACTTTGGGGACGCCTGGGTGGCTCGGAGGTTGAGCATCTGCCCTCGGCTCAGGGTATGATCCCGGGGTCTGGAGATCGAGTCCTGTATCAGGCTCCTCACACACAGCCTGCTACAGGCTTCTCCCTCTGCCTGTGTCTCTGCTTCTCTCTCTCTGTCTCGTGAATAAATAAATAAAGTCTTTAAAAAAAATAGAAGTAGGAGAGCTTTGAAGCCACTGACAGAGGGGCAGATTTCCACTCTAGTTGGGGGATTTAGGTAAATTCTTGGGAAGAAGTTAGTAAGGGTGAGGGTCCCCAGGGTGGGCTGTGCCAGGGCAGAGAGGGGACTGGAAAGGGAAGGTGTGTGCATGTGTCAAGGTGTATGTAGCCAGCCGTGTGGTGTGGCAGTGGTGACAGGGAGGTGGGTGTGACAGAGAAAGATTTGCCCTAGAGTTCCAGTGGACAGAGTTTGGGACCAATTTCTGACACAAAAAAGCCACTCAGCAGAACAAATGCTCTTTTGACTTCTCATCCTCCTCTCCCATTGGTCCTTCTAGTCTCTTCTTTCTCTTCCTCTCCATTATCCCAAAGCCTGTGAGTGGGGCCCTCCCCAAGGTCGGGGTGGGGGGAGAGGGAAATGCCCCATGGTCCCTGTGGCCTCACCGTGCCCAGCCAGCTCAGAGAGGTGGGAGAGGGGACTCAGCCTCCAGTCTCCTCCCTGCCCTCTCTGCCCCAGGTGTCCTGAGGCAGAGGCCCATCTGAACTCCCTGTGGCCCTATTTGGACCTGAGAAAAACTGATCTTCTGATACAGAACCCAGGCTCTGTGCAGCCCAGTGGCTGGTGGGTACAGTTGAAGTGTTAGAACTTGGGACAAGAGACATGGCCTCCAACGTGTTCATTTTGACTGAAGCCCGGAGGAGAGAAAAGCAGAGCTTGGCCTCACACCTGGGAGTCCTGGTTCTAATTGTTCTGCATCTCTCCCTAAATACCCTGGACTGGAAGGAGGTCCTGGCAGGGCCATGGGGACCATGGCAGGTGTGTTGGCTAGATGTTGTTAGAGATGGCTGTGTCCTGAGGCTCCATAAGTACTGTCCTGCCATCCTGGGCTGGACCCCACCATTGCAAGGAACTCTGGTTTCACCCTTTCTCTCGCTACAGCTTGGTTGTCCTCACATGCTGACCCTGGAGGCCCCCAGGCTGAGTGGGCAAAGCCCAGTGAAGCTCCCAGCCTGCCTCCATCAGCCCCTGATTGGCTTCTTGGTTGTGGTTTCAGCTCTAACCATCATCTGAGGCCATTCCAAGCCCTCACATGTTCTGGGAATTCTTCCCAGAGTCTGCAGGCTGTGGGGAGGCTCAGGCTACTGGTGCTCCGATGTGTAGGGCACCCCACTCCAGCCCACCATCCCTGACCTTTGCTTTGCTGTAGGAGTCGTGGGGTGATGGCTGCTCTGAGTTGTGTGCTGCTGACTGGGTCCAGGGCCTGGGCATGTTCCCTCCCATGTGGGGGCATGGGGAGGGGCAGCTCTCGCCTCCCAGTCTACCTTAGGGAAGCTCAGAGCCCATACACCAAGATACAGGGACCCCAGGAATGTATGTAGGGGCCACTTACTCCCCGAGACCGTTGCAGTGGGGAGTTGGTGTTGGGGAGGAGGCTGATGAACCGGCCTTCCTGTGTTTATATGGCTGGGTGCCCCCCATCTCCCCCAAGCTGTGCTTCTGCTCTACATGTCCTGCCTTCCAAGCCCAGTTTATTGGTTTTTTTTATAATAATAATAATATTATTATTAATATTCTATATATATGGGGGGGGCTGGGGGAGCACAGCTAGGAGGAGGAGCTGAGGGGAAGGGAGAGGGAAACAGTCTCCAGCAGACTCCACCCTGAGCGCAGAGCCTGATGCGGGGCTCCATCCACGTCCATGAGCCCTGACCAAGGGTTGGACTCAATCGACCGACTTACCTAGGTACCCCCAGACCTTGTCATTTTTAAAGCATCTTATGCCTGTCGCTGAGGCCCTCGGTCCTCTCCCTGACCCCTCTCCCCTCCTTCCCTCTCCAGAGGCAAATACTCATCAGAAATTGATGTGTATCGGGGTGCCTGGGGGGCTCAGTCAAGTCAGTGTCTGCCTTTGGCTCAGGTCATGATCCTGGGGTCCCGAGATGGGGCCCCATGTTGGGCTCCTTGCTCAGGGGGAACTCTGCTTCTCCCTCTCCCTCTGCCCCTCCCCCCATCCCCTGCTCATGCTTTCTCTCAAGTAAATGAGTAAAAGCTTAAAAAAAAAAAAAAAAAAAAAGAAATTGTTGTGTATCATTCCAGAGCCTGATTTTATACTTTCGCTATTAATACATAGGGCTATTATAACTAACACAGAGTATTTCCCATTTTTATAACCCTGTATATTAAATTTTTTCTGCACATTTTTCATTCTGCACTTTAAAAAAATATTTTCTTTATTTGACATGGAGAGAGAGAGAGCACAAGCAGGGGAAGTGGCAGGCAGAGGCAGAAAGGGAGAAGCAGACCCCCTCCCCCCCGAGTGGCAATCCAGATGTGGGACTCAATCCCAGGACTCTAAGATCATGACCCGAGCCAAAGGCAGACGCTCAACTGACTGAGCCACCCAGGCGTCCCTATTCCGCATTGTTTTTGAGATTTCTCCATGTTGATGCATGTGGCTCTACTTCATCTGGTTAATTGCTGTGTAATATTCCACTGGGTGAATAAACTGCAAGCCGTTTATCCTTTCTCCTGTGGATGGACATTTAGCTCATCTCCAGCTGTTGGCAGCTGGCAGCCATGCTGCAGTGAGCATTCCCATACATGTCTCCGTGGGCCCGTGTGCCGGAGAGTTTCTTGGGTGTGTTCCGAGGTAGGGGGAGCCCTGGTGTGAGGAGGCCCTTTTGAGCCTTCCTCTGGGACTGTGTGTGCTCATCCCCCTACAGATTGTGGGTGTGCCCCCCCCACCCTACCCCACTCCCACCCGCGATCTTGCCACACCTGGTTCTGTCCCACTTAAATTTCTTCCAGCCTGCTGGGTGTGAGATGGCATCTCACTGTGGTTTTAATTTGCATTCCTCTGATGACTAGTGAAATGGAGCATCTTTTCATGTTTATTGGCCACTTAAAATTCTGTACTTACCTGCCCACCCTCTCCTGCACCCTCAGTTTATAAAAGTAATGCAAACACTTTCCAGGGGCAACCATATAGAAAAACAGACTTAGTAATTTATTCATATGGTTAAAACATCAAAACCTTGTACAAAGAAGTATAGAGGGTCTGCTCCCACCTGTGTGGTCTCCTCACTTCCCTCCTCTACCATGATCCCTGCCAGTGACCACTTTCCTGAGTTACTTATGCTTCTTCCAGGTTTCTTCAAATATAAACATATATTCAGGATCCCACCCCTTACTTTTTTTACTCAAAGGTAGGATTCTGTATACACCATTCTGTTTTTTGTTGTTCTTACTTTATAAAGCTTACTATGGATCCTACTGGAGACCTTTTCATATTAGCATATAGAGATTTCTCTGTTTTTTCCTTCATTTAAACACTCATTTTTGTTCTGTATCCCGGACAACTGTGTGAAAATAGTGCTTCTACAACTTGCCTGGTTTGAAACATTTAGAAAATATTTATTTTTAAATTGTGGTAAAGATCCATAACAAAGCGTTTCCATCCTTGGACACCTGGGTAGCTCAGTGATTGAGCATCTGCCTCTGGCCCAGGTCGTGATCTTGGGGTCCTGGGATCGAGTCCTGGATCAGGCTCCCCACAGAGAGCCTGCTTCTCCCTCTGCCTATGTCTCTGCCTCTCTCTGTGTCTCTCATGAATAAATAAATTTAAAAAGAAAAAGTTTCCCATCTTTAACCATTTTTAGGTGTATGGTTCAGTGGCATTAAGCACATTCTCACTGTTTTACAGCCACCACCACCATCCAGGAACTTTTGTCTTCCTATAAAACTGAATCTCTAAACTGTTAAATAATTACCACCGCATCCCTCCTCCCTAGCCACCATGCTACTTTCCATCTCTATCAATTTGACTATTTCAGTACCCACATGAGTGGAATCATCCAATATTTGTCCTTTGGTGACTGGCTTCTTTTGCTTAGTATGACAGCCTCAAGGTGTACTCACGTGTAGTGTGTGTCAGAATTTCTGACCTCTCTCTCTCTTTTGCAGCTGCAGAGCATTCCATTATGTGGCTCTGTTGGAATGTATTTAGCCAGTCCCCTCTGATGGGCACTTGGGCTCTTCCTAATCTCCATCTTCCCCAATAGTGCTGCGGGAGAAGACCCTTGTCCCTTGTCATGTTGTACAAACGGAGGTGCGCTCTTGGAAGGTGGACCAGCAGCGAGATGGCTGAGTCGAGGGGCAGGGGCAGCTGGAATCAGTGTGGTAGGAGAAGGCAGCCCCTTCCAACTCTCCATTGTTCCTTCCGTTCCCTCCCAGATCTCTCAGTGTTTTAGCTCATTCCAGGAGAATTTAGCTCCCTCAGCCACTCCTCCACTTCCTCTGCCCCATCCTCCCTAGGCAGCCTGGTGGCCATTCCCCATTGTCACCTGCAGGAACCCAGGGATCATCAGTTCCACCTTCATTTCTCTGCAGCCAGCAACCCCGGATGCTGCCCCACACCCCCTCCCTCTGCTATCAGGTGCTCTTTCAGTTTTACATAGAGACTGAACAACCTTGCCTTTCTCTTCTGTAACCACAATGAAGTCTTCCGTGTTTTGTTCAATAGGTCGAGTCTCTGTCGAAAATAATTAGAAGCAGATGTTTACATGAGTTACACTGAGCTTATATGTGACTATGACTGTAGAACTTTATTCCCTGTGCAGAATACTCAGCACTGGTACTTTTCAATCTTATCGGAGCAGCAGAACTATTTGGGGTCAGGGGTGCCTTTACTAATGCATACCCCTCAGGCTCATGAATCTATGCAGGACCTGGGAGTTTGTATTTTTTTTAAGATTTAATTAATTTATTTCATTTTACTTATTTTATTTTTAAGATTTTATTTATTTACTCATGAGAGACACAGGCAGAGGGAGGAGCAGGCTCCATGCAGGGAGCCTGATGTGGGACTCCATTCTGGCACTTTGGGATCATGCCTAAGCTGAAGGCCACCCAGATGTCCCTAATTAATTTATTTTAAAGAGAGCATGAACTAGGGGAGGGTTAGGGGGAGAGGGAGAGAGAATCTCAAGTAGACTCCATGCTGAGTGCAGAGCTTGACCCAGGACTCGATCTCATGACCTGGGATTATGAACTGAGCTGAAACCAAGAGTCAGATACTCACCTGACTGAGCCACCCAGGTGCCCCAGGAGTTTGTTTCCTAAAGCTTCCCCACTGGCAGTAGCTTTTGGAGTATTACAAACTTGAGTTTAAGGGAAGGTCACTCGACTTCATTTACTATGTGAATATCCTCTTGTCTGCAGCCTCACAGGCCCTGTGCCCCCTCAACCGCAAGTTCATGTCCCCCAACACACACAGTCCTTACTGTTGGAGTCCTCTCTGGACCCAGACTTTTCTCTTGGCCTTCGATGCTGCTGCTCCGGTGTGAGCCCAGTCTCCTGGCCACCCTCCCATCTTTCTTCTTCTCTGCCTTTCTGCCCTGTGGTTTGGTGAGAAGAAAGGTTCCAGCCCCTTCTGGGGTCCTGGCAGGGCTGCCTTTGGGCCGAAAGCACCGTGAAATCATGGAGGTGTGTGTAGAGATGGGCCACAGACGTTTTAGGGGACTCAAGTCATTCGTTCATCCAACAAGCATTTCCTGACAGGTATTATGGGCAAGGCTCTAAGGGAGATCTGTGTGTGAGAGAAAGAGACAGTTTTGACAAGTGCTAGGGAGTCTGTTTCCAAGACAGACAGGAGAGTCAGGAGTAGGGAGGGCTCATTTCTGGCTTCCTTCCCACTCCCAGGATGCTCCTAGGCGGGGTGTTTCATTCAAACTCAGGCTCTGACCCTTTAGTGGCCGTGTGAGGTCCCTCTAATGGGGCTCCACCATCCTTTAAAGACCTGCATAGAATAGAATTTGAGTGCATCACCATAGGAGGGGTCGTTCATATTTCATTAATTCTTCCTTCAGCTCCTTCCTTCCTGTTAAATATGTTCAAGGAGTTTTAAATGTGGTTATTGAAGCTTTCTTATTTCTAGAGATTCCATGGCGTTCTTTTTCAGCCTTTGATGTTACTTATGTTACTTTTTATAGTTCCCTCCTCTCTGCAGGGATCTTCAAAGTTTTGTGGATTTAAGCAGAGTAGGCTATCTGTTCTACAGATGTTGTCTGTGCCTGAAGTCTCTTCGCGTCTGTTTCTACTCTCTGTTTGGTGGGTTGGTTCTCTCTCATGACAGCTAGTTCCTGAGAGTTCCTGGTTAGCTTTGACGGCACACTGGTTATTCTGTTTGAAAAATTTGGTGTGACTGGTTGTGGACTAGGAGGAAGGTACCTTTCTCCAGAGAGGACGGGGGTGTGTGTATCCTATTATGAGACTCCTGGTGCTCCACTTGTCCAAGACTGCCTGAAGCTGGGCTCAGGTTTGGGGTTTCTGCAGCATCCAGGAGATTCTAGCAAGGCTCTGGTTTCTAGAAGGAGCTGTTCTGCCTCGGGTTCAGCCTTCACTTGGGGGTGTAGCCCTGTGCAGTTCCAGCTTATTGAACGGAGGGTATCCTCTTAGATTCTTACCTTCTGTGGGCCTGGGTTTGGATTTCTGCACCACCACCCTCCATCACCTGATGAAACCATCCAAATAAAAGCCTATTTCTGGAGTCAGTGAATATCCTCAGGGTGAAAGTAGCTTGGGTGTTTCTATATCTTTCTGACTTCCCTTTGATCCTCTGCTTGGACCCAATAATTCTTCACTATTTTGTCAGTTCTTTAAGAAGTCTTAAAATAATATCCATTTGAAAAACCCAGTTGTGTTAGTTGCTTTCTGGTTGGATTGATCCAAAATATATCATAACCATGGTTTTTAGCCCTGTCAGAGCCTGCCCCCCTTACCAGGGACAGAAGCCCCTGCCATGTTGTTTCATGAAATGGTGATCCAAAAATATATTTCCTGGGTGAGCCAGTTCAGAAAGCTTGAGAACCTCTGCTCTAGGGCGACCTGGGGCAGCATCTCTCTTTCCTTCTGTTCTCCTTTCTGGATTGGGAGTGGTGGGGGTGTGGAGGAGTAGGGGTGCAGGGAGACCAGGGATCTCATGATCGCCAAGACCTGCGGGCTCCAGGCTCATTCAGACACAGGGCTCTGGCCTGCCTCCGCCCATCCCAGTTGGCCAGACCCCAAGTGTGACTGGCTGCTCTCACTTCACTACGCCTTCCACCACTCTCTTGCCCGTCCCTCCATTTGCAGTGCCTCATCCCTTTCCTCCCTTCTTGGCTATAAATTCAGCCCCATCTCATCCACATGAGAGAGTCATTTCTAGATGCATGCATTCATCTGGCAGATATTCGCTGAGCCCCAGGCTAGAGGCTGGGGACACGGTGATGAGCTCCACATGGCCCTGCCCACCTGCAGGTGAGCCTGTCAGAATCAGAGTATTATGAAGTAGAATTCAAAAATAACACAATCGATGCATGTCTATCTTTATGCAATATAAAATGGGCGTCCAGGGACAGGGTCTGAGTGACCCTGGAGCTGGGAGGAGGGAGCGAGGTCAATGCAATGTCCTAAGTGTGATAAAAAAGAATAAAGGGGAGCAGTTTATAATGAAGTAATACACATTTTAGAAGTAGATGTTGGACACAACTAGAAGACCCAAGGAAGCAGTCAGAGCTTGCCTGTGAATCATGAATAGGGCAGCCACACACGCAAGCATGTGGCCCAGCCACGAGTGATACATTCTCTGAAACAGCAAAACAAATGAAAAGGAAAACAAAAAAACTCCTGGTAAAATTGGAACAATACAAAGAACACAAATTCCCTCAGTTTATATCTGAGTTGCATTCCCAAACAATTCAGCATTTGCTAAAACCATGCAGAAAATGCTTTGTGTTTCTGTGTGCCCCTCTGGGCTCACAGCCCTGCCCGCGGCTGTCTACCTGCCAGTGTGTGGCAGGATGCTCTCGGCAGGAGTCATGCCGGACAATATTTATGGTGCAGGTGGTCAGCATCCCTGTCCTGACCACTGAACGCCCACTGTTACCTTTACTGAGACAACCACTTTTCCCTACCCCTTTGCAAAACAATCCCTGGCATGGTCCCCTTCTCCGACTTCTGCTGGGAACCGGTGGCCTCCATGTGGTAACTGGGGGACCTGGGGAACCCTTGGGAGCTCCAACCCAGCCTGAAGAAGCAGTAGGACTTTCTGGAGGGGGTGACACCTGAGCTGCTTCTTGAGGACTAAGCAGGTCCTTGTAAAGACATACTCTCCCCAGCAAACTGAGTGCTTATTTCCAGAAGTGATGGCCGTTCGTGCTGGTGGTGCCAAGGTGGGCCAGGCATGGCAGGCCTTGGTGACTCTATCCACTTATGGAATTGTCGTGTTTCCCCCCTCCCTTCTTGGAAGTTCTGTCTTTGAATTTTGACTCATTCAGTCTTTCTGCCTGTTCGTGGGCTAGATAGAAAACCCAGTTTTGCTTTTAGTTCCTGGGGGCTGGATGACCAGCTCTGACCCGAGCAGGCATCTAGCCTTCTTTCGGAGGGCAGAAGGAGAGGGCCTGAAGGAGGGGCTCCCCAGCAGCTCCCTTCCAGGTGCTCCAGCACAGCCATCCCTGTCCTGGGCACATGCCCCTGGAGCCTGAGCAGTCATGCAGGGGTCTCACGGGCCATGAACCCAGCTCCCTGTCCAGGCTGTGATTCCCTCCTGTGACAGGGAACTTGCTGCCTCGTAGCACAGCCCATGGCATTGTCAACACGGCCCAGCCACTGTGCTAGCACTTCCCCATGACCCAGAACCTTCCATCTCCTCCTGCCACACATTTTATTTATTTCAGAGAGAGAAAGCAAGAGACAGAGCACGAACAGAGGGGGAGGGGCAGAGGCAGAGGGAGCCGCAGACTCCCCCCTGAGCAGGGAGCCTGCTGTGGGGCTCGATCCCGGGACCCCAGGATCATGGCCTGAGCCGAAGGCAGATGCTTAGTCCACTGAGCCACCCTGGTGCCCCTGCCGTGCTTTAGAATAGGATTTTCCAACTCATGCCTCCTTTGGATAAGTAGAAACATCGGACGCCCTGTCTGGAATTTGGGCTTACGTAAAATCATAGGTGTTTTGTCTACTTTGCAAAATAAAAATAAGAATGGTGAAGCTGCTTCTGAAATTTTGGTGGGCTCGATGTCAGGTCAAGATCCCTGGAAGCAGAGCCGATTAAGGAGGGGTCTTGAGAGGACGGAGTGAGGGAGCCTTGCCCATTCAGGGCGGGGGAAGAGCCAAGCAAGGATGTGGTTTCAGGGCGAATAGGAACCTCAGCCTGGTCCTGCAGGTATTTGGGGAGTGACTAGCAGTGCAGACAGGTCACCTCCAGAGGCCAGATGGTTCTGTGCCTGTGTCAGCCACTTGGAGCGAGCTGCTCCTGAGCCATGTGGGGGATAGGCTATAACTTCCCAGGCATCTGTGGGCGACAAGGCAGTGGGTCAGAGAAGGATGGCAGGTATTAGCTGGCAGCCACCAATGTCCACAAAAGCTAGCACGGATGGGACAAGGGGTGGGGCCCCAGGAGCCTCTGATGAATCTGCCATGGGGGAGAGGGCCCGTGTCTGCCTTCCATGTGGGATCTTGCTCTCATGCCCTCTCCAAGTTCTTCGGGGTTATTCCAACCACTAGCTCTCCACCCTGGTGGGGCAGGGAGGCTGAGGAGGGATGGGGAGAGTGGAGGTGCGATTGGGGGCCGGGTCACGGGCCGAGCCCCGCGTGAACTGATCGCCCTCCCACAGACTGCCTCTTCAAGGTGTGTCCCATGAACCGCTACTCGGCCCAGAAGCAGTACTGGAAGGCCAAACAGACCAAGCAGGACAAGGAGAAGATCGCCGATGTGGTCCTTCTCCAGAAGTTGCAGGTGGGTGTGCTCAGGTGTGCAGCTGCCTGTGTACTGCGGGAACTGGGCACACACTGGGGGCCCGCTGCTCATCGAAGCCAAAGGGGGCCGTGGCCTAGTCAAAAACCCCAGTATGCGAGCGATGGGTATGCTGGGCTGTGAATGAGGTGAGAGAGGGGAAGTAGAGTGCTTTCCCGGTGATCCGCTCGTCTCTATGACCTCTGTGCTAGTTAGGAGAAGGTGCTCCTTCCTCCAGGCTGGCATAGCCCTCTGCTCCGGGCACATGGCTCAGTGAGTGGAATGTGGACTAGATTTCAGCTCCCCCACAACCCTTCAGCTGAACATTGTGGTGCAGTGAACAGCCTGAACATGGAGTTACCAGTAGTTCCTGGTGACAGTGGCTGGCTCCAGGGAACCTGATTTGAGAGCCAGTCATTTTTTTTTTTTTTTTAAGATTTTATTTATTGGGACAGCCAGGGTGGCTGAGCAGTTTAGCGCTGCCTTCAGCCCAGGGCGTGATCCTGGAGTCCTGCAATTGAGTCCCACGTCAGACTCCCTGCATGGAGCCTGCTTCTCCCTCTGCCTGTGTCTCTATCTCTCTCTGTGTGTGTCTCTGATGATTAAATAAATAAATAATTTATTTATTTATTTTTTAATTTTTATTTATTTATGATAGTCATACACACACAGAGAGAGAGAGAGAGAGAGAGGCAGAGACACAGGCAGAGGGAGAAGCAGGCTCCATGCACCGGGAGCCCGACGTGGGATCCGATCCCAGGTCTCCAGGATCGCGCCCTGGGCCAAAGGCAGGCGCTAAACCGCTGCGCCACCCAGGGATCCCATAAATAAATAATTTAAAAAAATTATTTATTTATTTGAGAGAGAGAGTGAATGAACAAGAGAGAGAGCAGAGCACAAGCTGGAGGAGGGGCCGAGGGAGAAGGAGTAGCAGACTCCCCACTGAGCAGGGTGCCCATGTGGGACTTGATTCCAGGACCCTGGGATCATGATCTGAGTGAAGATAGATGCTTAATCAACTGAGCCCCCAGGCACCCCGAGAACCAATCTTTACCTCCTCCCTCATGTTATAGAGTTGGATCCTGGGGCCCTTAGAGGGGGCCAGGGTGTCCATGCTCATCCTGTGAGTGTGTGGTAGGGCCTGAATGGCCCCAGGTCTCTGACCCACCTTGGGCTCATTGAACACATGGACAGTGCATAATGGAAGTGCCTGGTGGTTGGTCATGGGCCTCCTGGGGGCAGTGGGTCAGTTGACATCCTAGACAGCCCTCTCTAGACAGACCCCAGGGCCCCGGCCCAGTCCCCGGGAAGAGAGGAGGAGGCTTTGGGTGGTCAGCAACTTTGCAGCCTGTTTTCTGAGGCCCTCCCTCAGGCCTGGTGCCCCACCCCCTGTCCTGTAGACCTTGCTTCCTTGTGTCCCCTTCTTTGATGAGGTGGGTGGGAAATGGGAGAGGGTGGGCCTCCCCCTAGAGCTCTGAGCTGGGCTGAAAAGATGGGGCGGTGGAGGGGCTGCCTGAGGTCTGTTGTAAATACCCCATCTTTCTTCCCGGGCTGGGGGCTGTCACAGGCTTCCTTCCTGCTGCCAACATGGGCCAAGACTGAACTGGGGACCTGGCCTGGGTGTAAGGGCGCTTACATGTGTGCACACACATGGTCATATCGTCACACACTGTAGGTTGGTGGGAAGTCATGTGGTATGTGGCTAGTTTCCCTAACAGCCACCCTCACCCCAGCCTCAGCCATGAGGCCTGGATAATGGGGCTGAGGAGAAGATGGGGCAGAGGGGTCGGTGCTTTCAGGGAGTGCCAGTCTGTCGGAGGAGACCGAGCCCTGTCTCCAGGAAGCCCAATCTGATGGAGGAGATGGAGTCAGTCTATCCTTAGGCAGCTTCCAGTCAAATGTGACAGAAGTGCTTAGAAAAAGGTCCTTAATGGGAAGCCACCCAAATCCTCAAGGCCACTAGAGTTGGATCTGCCAGAGTGGGATATGGCCCACCAGTGAGGGCTTCCTGGAGGCAGTGGCCAGGAGCACATAGAGTTTTGGGAGGGAGTGTCTTAGAGGAGAGGGGTGGAGGAGGAGGAGGAAATAGCACCAGGCACATCTGTCAGGGTTTGGGCTGTGGCAGGGGTTCTGTTTTGGGAGCATCAGGAGTCTGCTAAGATGGGGGTAGTGAGGCACAGCTTAGGTTGTCTGCTGGCAGTATCAGAGGGCATAGGGAGCCCAAGGGCCTGCTGGCATGCCCCCTCCAGAGGAGGTGAGGAGGAAGGGGCAGGGGATTGGGATTCAGTTCCCTGGGCCTCATGCCATCCGACCTCCGACTGACCCTCCATACCCTGACTATCAGACCCTTATCAACAGAGGGAGGGAATAGGCTAGGCAGCCCCTGGGTGGGTGGGAGGGTCACTGTGAGTCCAGCGCCAGGAGCTCTGTGTGTTTGTGAGCATGCCCATGTGTACATGTGTGGGGGTAGGGGATGTCACCCTGCAGGAGCAGGCTTCTGAGCGTGCCTTCCACTTCTGTGCATGTCTATGCAGCATGCAGCCCAGATGGAGCAGAAACAGAATGACACAGAGAACAAGAAGGTGCATGGGGATGTCGTGAAGTATGGCAGTGTAATCCAGGTGAGACCCAGTTGCATCTTCCCCTGAAGAGACTGGGCTGGTGTTGGGGTGAGGGTGCCAGCAGCATGCCCTCTGGGGGTTGCATCCCCAGTGGGTGGCCCTGGGACTGTCTCTGTGACTGCGTATCTGCTCTGTGTGCACCTCTTGCTGTGTGACCCAAGTAGCTGTGCCCATGGGCATGTTTCTGGCACACTGGTTACCAGCACAGATTCTGGAGTCTGAGTTCAAATCTTGGCTCTGTGACCTTGGTTGGGCAAGTTGCTTAACTTCCTAGTGCCTCCGTTTTCCCATCTGTAAAATCAGGCCAGTGGTAGTACTTCCCTTTTGACTGTTGTAAGATTATACGAATTAATACAGAGAAAGGATTTAGAAATGCTGGCTTCCTTTTTTGTGATCACCTGGGTACCTGATGCAGGAAGGTGTGTGTTCTTGTGCTTGTGGCTGCGTGTGTCTCCATTTGTGTATTTATGTCTGTGTATCTGACCCTGTATGTGTGTCCAGCTGTGACCAGTGGACCCCCTAGAGTGCCCCTCCCTGACAAGCTGGCCTCCTGGGGCCTGGCACCCTCACTTGCACCTTGCCTGCCCCCCAGCTCTTGCACATGAAGAGCAATAAGTACCTGACCGTGAACAAGCGGCTGCCTGCCCTACTGGAGAAGAATGCCATGCGGGTGACGCTGGATGCAACAGGCAATGAAGGCTCCTGGCTCTTCATCCAGCCCTTCTGGAAGTTGCGGAGCAACGGGGACAATGTAAGGACAGGGCCTGGCTGGAGGGGCCTGATGGGAGGCTCAGGCCACAGCTCCAGAGGGGTCTTCGATGAGAGGACTGGGTAAGGTCATGGCCATTTCTTAGAGGGGTCAGACCTGACCCCCCCACCTTCCACCTGTCCCGCCTGTCCCCATAGGTAGTTGTGGGGGACAAGGTGATCCTGAATCCTGTCAACGCCGGGCAGCCTCTGCATGCCAGCAATTATGAGCTCAGTGACAACGTGGGCTGCAAGGAGGTGAGTGGGCTAGTGGGGTCCCTGAGGGCCTAGACAGCCCCTCCTCACTGCAGTCTCATCCCCCAGTCCCCCATCCCCCATCCCCCACTGCCTGCTGCATGAATTGCTTCTCTCCATTCCTCTGCCTGTTTCTCCACCTCTGCCCTATTCTGCACCCTCCAGGCTGGCAGCCCCAGCGCAGCCGGGTGGGGCCTGGGGGGCCCTGGCTGAGAGCAGACACCTCTTCCTGGTGCCCTCATGGGAAATGGGCTGCTCTTCCCCTCACCTGGGGCCTTTCACTTGCCCCAGTCTCCAACCGCTGGGGGTCAGCCTGGCGTCTGGGTTCACTCTGCCCTTCCCCAGGTCAACTCCGTGAACTGTAACACCAGTTGGAAGATCAACCTGTTCATGCAGTTCCGAGACCACCTGGAGGAGGTGTTGAAAGGGGTAAGGACTGGGGGCCCCCACTGCTGTCACCTGCCTGCTGGCTGTCCAGTCCCTCCCCTGCAGGTCCCCCTTCTCACCTTCCCTCCGCCTCCCCATACCCAGCTCTGCTCCTCCTCTGGCCCTCCCCTCCATGCGCCTCTGTCTCTGGCTCTGCACCCTCTTCAGCCACCGTCCACCCCCATGACACCCCGGACCCCCCTCCATAAGTTGGACAACCCCTTCTCTTGTCTCTAGCCTTGCTGCCTCCCTCTCCATCCCTTCGGGGTCCTGGCTAGCCTCAGTTTTGTCTCTTGCTAAGGGTGTGCCAGTGGACTAGGGGTCCCCATCCATTCACCTTGGGGGCCTGCATCCTTTGACCTCTCCAGCTCCCCCCGCCCCCATGCCTGTTCCATGGATCCAGGCCAGGCACCCTGCCCTTTGCCCTGTGCCCTCTTAGGCAAGGGTCTGAGGCTGGTGAGTCAGGGCCTGTGCCCTGGTTCCAGACCTGCTGGCTTGCGCATTGGGACATAGGGGTTGGCAGATACAGAGGGGTTCAGCCTGTGAGGCAGGGTACTGCTGGGTAGTGTGGTAATGACTTATGGAGGGAGCAGAGTGATGGGGAAGGAGGGCTGGAGAGACCAGTAGAAAAGCCCTGAAAACCCGATGTGGCGATGTGGTGGAGAGAGGGGGGCTGAGAGGTTTAGGTGGGGCTTTAGGGCATCGAACTAGCCTACTGGAGTGGAGGTCCTATGCAGAGGGGCAGATGGGAGGGGCAGATCTGGGGGTAGCAGAGGGTGAGGCTCCTCAGCTAGGGGAATTGGCAGGCACCTGGCCATGAAAGGGACACATAGTGACAGGTGACAGGCCTGAGAGCAGCCACCCTAGGAGGCTGGCTGCCCTGTGTTCATTGCATCCTCTCCTGCTTAGAAGCCTGCCCTGGTTCCCTTTACCCTCTGCTCCCAGCCAGGCTGTTGTGTCAGACTTTACTGCCCCCATGAGGCTACTGTGTCCCATCACCCGCCCCCCTCCCATCTCCTGTCCTCTTTCCTGTCCAACATGCTCTGTCCAAGTGCCTTTCTTTCCCTCCCTTAAGCCTGCATACCATCCACATACCATTCAAGCCTCAGTCTGTGTGCTACCTCCTCCCAGAAGCCTTCTCTGATTACACATTCCCGTCCCAAATCTGTGTGGCACTTAGATAATAAAGCAGGGTGCTGCCTGGACTGGTTTCGGTGAATCTAGCTAGTGCCACTAGCTATGTGACCTAGACAGGACACTTACCTGCTCTGCCTGAGTTTCTCCGCCCATAAAGTGGGGATAATGATATATGCAGCCGGGGAGTTTGTGTGAGGGTCAAGTGAGAAAGTCCATGTAAAGTACTCACACCGCAGCTGGCACGTGGGCAGCATACAGTGTCACTTCATTAAACCATGAATTCTGGGGCAGCCTGGGTGGCTCAACAGTTTAGCAACGCCTTTAGCCCAGGGCCTGATCCTGGAAACCTGGGATTGAGTCCCACGTTGGGCTCCCTGCATGGAGCCTGCTTCTCCCTCTGCCTGTCTCTCTCTCTGTCTCTCATGAATAAATAAATAAAATCTTAAAAAAAAAAAAAGTACACAGAAGTGATGGTCGCACCACATCTTGAGTGTACCACTAGAAAAAACCCAACCAACCAACCAAACAAAAAACCTGTGAATTCTAATTTCTAATCCTCGCAATGTCTGCAAGGAGGCCATAGTATCCCCATTTTACACAAGAGGAAACTGAGGCTCACAGATGTTAAGGGGCTTATCCAAGGTTATACAGCTTGTGAAGCAGAACCAGGATCCATGCTTGGTCTCTGTGTCCAAAGCCCTGGAGATGAATAAGCCATAGTCTATGCCCTCCAGTTGTCCCAGTCCTGTGGGAGCAGAAGAAATGGGCAAGAACTACCTATATTCAGGCAGAAGGGGCCCCGGGGAGGTACAGCCATGGGCCCGGGGGGACCTCCGCGGGGTGATATATCTCCTGCCTTCATAGAGCGGGTTTCTAGAGGTACCCATCAGGGAAGAAGATGATCAAGGGTGGGTTTGACCTAGGAAGCCGAGGAAGGCTTTGGATAAGACCATGTCCCGCCCCAGTGATCTGGAGGTTCTGGATGTGGGATCTGGGCAGAGTGCCTCTGGCCCTGGCCACCCTCCAGTGGGGCTTAGCATGCATCTCACCCCCTGCACCTGAGGTGGGGGTGCTGGGCCTGGGCCCCGGGAAGGTCCTGGCCCCTTCTGAGCCCGTGACCCACACCTGCAGGGTGATGTGGTGCGCCTGTTCCACGCGGAGCAGGAGAAGTTCCTGACGTGTGATGAGTACAAGGGCAAGCTGCAGGTGTTTCTGCGCACCACACTGCGCCAGTCTGCCACCTCGGCCACCAGCTCCAATGCCCTCTGGGAGGTGGAGGTCAGAGCTTGTGCCTTACCCCAGACCCAACGCTCCTCTCCAGCCCTGGGCCCACCCCTTCTTCTTCCCCCATCACCCTATAGGGGAGAGGGTGTGAAGCCAGGGAGGGGTCTGGGTGCCGCTGACCCAGAGCTCTCTAGGCCTCCCTAGAGTGTGAGCCACCCCTCCCTGGCCAGTGTCTCCTCCCTGCCTCACCCCTGCACCCCCCAGGTGGTCCACCACGACCCCTGCCGCGGAGGAGCTGGCCATTGGAATGGCCTGTACCGCTTCAAGCACCTGGCCACGGGCAACTACCTGGCTGCAGAGGTGAGTGGGGAGGTAGAGGGCCCCCGGGAGCTCAGGCTGTATGCATGTGGGCATGCATGAGCACGCAGGCCTGGTACACATCTGCACACGTAGTCACACGTGTCTGTGTGACTTATTTGCACTCTTGCATTTAACAAATACTATCAGATAATTGTGTGACTGCAAATAAGCCTAATCAATGTTACTGGGCCTCTACTATGTGCCAGGAGCTGTTCTCGGCACTGGGGGTACCACAGTGAGCCAGATTCCCAGTGCTCGTATAACTTACATTCCATATGTATGTCTGTCCACCACACAGGCTTGTGTATACTGGGGCATTCGCGCGTATTGGGGCATGTGTGTGTGTGTGTGTGTGTGTGTGTGTGTGTACTCATCTGTGGAACCATGAACAGAGGCATGAAGGGCAGGGCCTGGGGGCTCTTATTGGTGGCTTCTTCAGGAGTGACTTGGGTTTTAGTGCTAGGGTGGGCACCCCTGGGATGGTGGAGGCTCTCTGCCTCAGCCTAGGGCTCTGTGTGGACCTTGTTTTGGGGTGGGGGTCATGTGAGCATAGCTCAGTGTCCAATAGCTGCCCCACCTTGTGTCTCCATCCAGGAGAACCCCAGCTACAAGGGGGATGTCTGTGAACCCAAGGCAGCAGGAATGGTGAGGACCAGGGCCTGGGAAGAGGGACCATGGGGGCTGGCCATGAAACCCTGGGAGGTGAGCTGGAGGGGGAAGGCCTCTCAGGTGGGACCCCAGGTGGTTTCATGAGGCCCGAGAGCAAGGAGGGGCTTCTGAGCTGGGATGCTCATGCCAGGGTGCTCAGGGTCGTATAGGTCGCCGGAACGCTGGGGAGAAGATCAAGTACCGCCTGGTGGCTGTGCCCCATGGCAACGACATTGCCTCCCTCTTTGAGCTGGACCCCACCACGTTGCAGAAAACTGATTCCTTTGTGCCCCGGTGAGTAAGTGCCATGTGCCCCAAGGGCTGACGAGGGTGCCTAGGCTGTGCCGTCCTGTCCCTTGTCTCCCTGCATCCTACCTCCTCTGTGCTCCTGACGTCCTCTGGCCTCAGGACCTGCGTGTCCTGTCCCTCTGGGGTCCGAGCTCTCAGAGCTGGGGACAGCTGACCACCACGAACACTCACTGTGTGCCTGACCCTGGGTTCAGTGCATGCTGGGTGCTGCCTTGTGCCAGCTGCTTTGTCAAAATGCCTTCTCTCCAGAGTTCTTTATCAGCCACCTGCCCCCATTGGTCTGCATATTCAAGCATAGGCTGCTCCAGTTTGTCCATGGCGCACTGTTGAGGGGTGCAGGCTCCCTGATCTTTCAGGCCCTCCCCAACCCTGAAACGCTAGGACATAGCATCACATAGCATCAAGAAACTTCCTGGGTGTCACTCAAGCTTTAGCATTTACCAGCTGTCTGACCTCGGGCAGCTTACCCAATCACTTTGCCCTGACTTCCCGCTCTGTCAAGTGAGCATATGGAGTCCACCCTAGACAGGGCTGCTGGGAGAAGTGACAGAGTCACCATTAGGCCCACCCACCCTTACCTGAAAATCCTGGGGCCAGGTGCATGTTGAGATTCAGATTCAGATTGTTTTCTATTTCAGAAAGGTAATTACATTTCATAATAAGAGACAAGAGTGTTTCTGCTCTGAGACGTGTGGATCTCGACACTAAGTGGGATAAATAGTCTAAATAGTCTCATTTGTCTAAATGAATCTTGGTTTCAAGTTTACAAACAAGCTCAGGCTTTTGGGATGCTCTGGGTTTGGGAGTGGAGGTGAGACGCTTGCCTGGGGGCTGTTTGCTGGACCCTCTGCTCTGGCCTGGGCTCCTCCCGCCCATGGCTGTGAAGTCAGGGGGGATGTGGGGCCGTCCTTGGGTAGAGCAGACTCTGGCTGGGATGTGATCCAAGACATGCCCCCGTGTCCTGCCCCGGCCCCGCCTGCAGGAACTCCTATGTCCGGCTGCGGCATCTCTGCACCAACACATGGATCCAGAGCACCAACGTGCCCATCGACATTGAGGAGGAGCGGCCCATTCGCCTCATGGTGCGGGCCGCCCAGGGCTGGGGGGGCCGGGGCTGGGCCCTTGGCTTGTCCCTGGGTGCCCTGCTGACCTCTGTCCCCGCAGCTGGGCACCTGCCCGACCAAGGAGGACAAGGAGGCCTTTGCCATCGTGTCTGTTCCTGTATCCGAGATCCGAGACCTGGACTTTGCCAACGATGCCAGCTCCATGCTGGCCAGTGCCGTGGAGAAGCTCAATGAGGGCTTCATCAGCCAGAATGACCGCAGGTGGGCCACTGGGCGGGGTCCCCGAAGGGTCTGTGTTTCATGAACAAAGCAGATGCTGGGCAGGCTTGGTTGGCTGGGATGGGGAAGATAGATGTGGGCCCCAGGCCCTTGCCTTATTGCTTATGTACTCCCAGAACTCACCCTGATGTTGTGTTGATGCTCAGAGAGGTTAAGAGATTTGTCCATAGTCACATAGCTAGTAAGTGGCAGGGTCAGGATGGAGATGCAGAGTCACACCAAACCCTGTCTTGTGCCCTGTTGCTCCTTTCTAGAATGGAGTATACTGAGATTCATTGTCTTGGGCACTTTGGAATCCGGCGGGTGGGGGCTGGGGGGGCGGTGCGAGGGATGTATTGAGAGCCTTTTGGGGTGAAGCCAGGAAGAGAACTTGAAGGCTAATGATGGGCTCTGTGCTTTGGATAGCCGGGTGGGCAGGTGACTCGATGAGAGCGTGTTTGGGGAAGGGCTGGTTGCTCATGATTGGCACTTGACAGGTGGGTCCCCGGGGGGTGTTTCCCAGAATCAGTGCCTCACACTTGTCATCTCTGGTGTCCCTTCATGAAGGTTTGTCATCCAACTGCTGGAGGACCTGGTGTTCTTTGTCAGCGACGTCCCCAACAATGGGCAGAACGTGCTGGACATCATGGTTACCAAGCCCAACCGAGAGCGGCAGAAGCTGATGAGGGAGCAGAACATCCTCAAACAGGTGCTTGTGTGCACGTGTGGGGGATGGGGTGGGCTGCATCTGGGCCCTGCAGCTCCAGGCCTTGGGGGGGGGATGTCCAGAACAGGAGCCTTGTCCCATCTGCCGTGGACCTGCAGTCTCACTGCAGCTTCTCTTCACCCCTTTGTAGAAAATTAGTATCTGTTGCACACTGATCACATGCCAGGCACTGCCCTAAGTGCCCTATGTGTCCTGGCTCAGTTGATCCTCTCCACTTGGGGGAGGTACAGTAATTATCTCCATGTTACCTGTAAGGAGGTGAAGGCACAGAGGTTGGAGTAACTTGGCCAAGAGTATGAGGCTAGGAAGCAGCAGGATCAGGATTTGAACTCAGGATGTTTGGTCCAGAACTTGTGCTTTTTTCTTTTTTTTTTTTAAAGTAAGCTCTATGCTCAATGTGAGGTTTGAACTCACCACCTGGAGATCAAGAGTCACATGCTCAACAGACTGATCCAGCCAGGTGTCCTCAGAACTTGTGCTTTAAAAAAAAATAGGGGCCCCCTAGGTGGTTCAGTTGGTTAAGTGTCTACTTTTAGCTCAGGTCATGATCTCAGGGTCCTGGGGTTGAGCCCCACATTGGGCTTCCTGCTCAGGGGGGAGCCTACCTCTCCCTCTTTCTCTGCCCCTCCCCTCTACTGGTACGCTTACTTTTAAATAAAATTAAAAAAAAATTTTTTTTTCTGGGGTGCCTGGCTGGCTGAGCCCGTTGGTGGCATGTGACTCTTGATCTTGGGGTCATGGGTTCAAGCCCCATGCTGGGTGTGGAGATTACTTAAAAAAATTTTTTTTCTGGGCAGCCCGGGTGCTCAGTGGTTTAGTGCCACCTTCAGCCCAGGGCCTGATCCTGGAGACCTGGGATCCAGTCCCACGTCAGGCTCCCTGCATGGAGCCTGCTTCTCCCTCTGCCTGTGTCTCTGCCTCTCTCTCTCTCCGTCTCTCATGAATAAATAAATACAATCTTTATTTTTGTATTTTTATTATTTTTTATTTATTTTATTTTATTTTTATTTTATTATTTTTTTAAATAAATAAAATCTTAAAAAATTTTTTTTCTAAGTTTTGATTGTGAAACTTTTCAAATATTGAGAAAGTAGTGAAAGAATAGTACAGGGAACACTGTACAACCACTGCCTGGATCCACCGGTTATCATTTTGCCATTTTGGCTTTATGTAACTGTACATGTGTACATCTGCCCTTCCACCCTGGCATTTCCAAATGGGGTGTACCTCACCCTGAGTTTTTCAGTGTGCATCTCTTGGAATAAGAGCACTGTCCTCCATAAACATAATACTATTATCAAATGTAAAAAATTAGTAATAATACTGATCTGTACCAGATTTCTCTGCTTTACCCAAAATGTCTTTTTAAAGCTTGTTTTTTTTTTTTTTTTTTTTTTTTTTTTTTTTTTTTTTTTTTGGGTGCCTGGGTGGCTCACTCAGTTGAGCATCTGCCTTGGGCTTGGGTCATGATCCTATGGTCCTGGGATCTGGCCCTGTGTTGGGCTCCTTGCTCAGTGGGAGCCTGCTTCTCCCTGTCTTCCCCACTTGTGCTCTCTGTAGCTATCTCTGTCTCTCACTCTCAAATAAATAAGTAAAATCTTAAAAAAAAAAAAAAAAAAAGCCTGATTTTTGAGCCAGGATCTCACTAAGGTTTTCTCATTCCATTTGGTTGCATTTCTTTGGTTTCTGTTTTAGAACAGTTTTTCATGCTCACCCAATCCATGCTTTTAAAATTTATTAACTACATCAACATTTTTTTTTTGATGAGGCAGGCTTGTGTCTGGGCTCTTTGGTGCTGGCCACACTGACCTGGCCTGCCTTTTCTCTTAGCCTCAGACCCCTGAGCTGTGGTAGCCCCAGATGCTGAGCCAGGCCCAGGATCTGAGTGGAGATTAGTCATGTGGGGATGAGTGGGCTGAGGCCAGCGTTGGAATATCAGCCAGGAGAAGGGAGTGGGGGCTGGAAGTGGGGCCGATGGTGGGTGGGCTGGGGCTCACTCCAGATCAGAATCAGCTTGGGCATTCATGTCCGTATGGCCTTGGGGCAGGGTGAGTTTGGGGCTGAGGGTTCCTGGGAAAATGAGGGGTGTAGGGGATCCCTCCTTATTCTCTCTGCTCCCCCAGATCTTTGGCATTCTGAAGGCCCCTTTCCGTGACAAGGGTGGTGAGGGCCCCCTGGTACGACTGGAGGAGCTGTCAGACCAGAAGAACGCTCCCTACCAGCACATGTTCCGCCTCTGCTACCGTGTGCTGCGGCATTCCCAGGAGGATTACCGCAAGAACCAGGTGCGCTGGGGCACCAGGTGGCTCAGTTGGTTGAGGGTCTGGCTCTTGATTTCGACTCAGGCCGTGAATGTCAGGCTCCACTTAAAGTTCTCCCTCTCCCTCTGCTCCTCCCCCGCCACACCATTTCTCTCTTTAAAAAAAAAAAAAAAGAAGAAGAAGAAGAACCAGGTGCTAGACTCACCCTGGCCTGACCCTCCCTGGCCTGGGCAGCCCCACTCCCCTGCTCACTGCCTTGCTCACTCCCTCCCTCCTGCTTTTGTTCATTCAGCAAACATTTTCTGAGGCATACACCTGCTGTGTGCCAGGCACTGTTTCAGGACCCCAGGGATGTAGCAGGGAACCAGAGAGGAGCGTCAGCTTCATGGGTGGGCAATCCAGCTCCATGCTCAGAAGGGCCTCAAGATGGGTTTGCCATCTTGAAAGTCTCAGTTTTTGAAGAAGGGTCTGGCTGTTTAATTTTGACAGGGACGCACGAATCATGTAGCCAGTCCTGCCAGCCAATTTCCTCCCTCATGGAGGCTTCCCTCTGGTCGGGAGACAGGCTGTGAGCTGAAGAACTATGTTATGTGAACCCACTCCTCTGCCCAGTGCTCGTTTCTTCTCCCAGACCTTCACCTGACTAGGGTTGGGGTTCCCTGCCTGGGGTAGTGGGCTAGAGCAGAGCTGCCCCCCCTCCACTCAGCTCGTCTGGTCTCCAGGAGCACATTGCCAAGCAGTTTGGGATGATGCAGTCCCAGATCGGCTATGACATCCTGGCCGAAGACACCATCACTGCCCTCCTGCACAACAACCGCAAGCTCCTAGAGAAGCACATCACCAAGACGGAGGTGGAGACCTTCGTCAGCCTCGTGCGGAAGAATCGGGAGCCCAGGTGAGCCCACCCGCTCCCCAACTGCGCCCACTCCCTTCTTCCCGGTCCTCCCAGGGCACAGAGGCAGTTGGTGCTGGTCGTTAAAATAGTGAAAAACCATGGCCTCCATGGGTAAATTGCCCACGTGTCTGAGATCCTGGCCTCTGCAGCCCCTTCCTTGGACCCCTCCCAAATTTGACCCAATCTTGGAACAAGAGAGTTGACACCCGATACAGGAGAAGCCCTAAGACCCTTCTCTGGTGATGAAATTGGTGTCTGTATTGAGCCAGTTGTTAATTTTTTTTTTTTTGTTAAATATTTTGAATATCCCTCCTGTCCTTGTGCTCCCTTTACCCTGGCCCCCGGGATCCCCAGCTGGCTTCCCCCTGCCCAGGGTGATCAGGGTGATGCCCATGACTTGTCCCTCCCCAGGCAGCTTGGAGTCCATCACGCCCATCTTCCAAGCTTTGGGGCAGGAACAGAAGCAAGTAAATTAGCTCCAGGGAGCCTGTGCTGCCCGTGGGGACAGGAGGAGGAGGGTGGGCTTCATCCCCACTGGGGACAGTCCCCTGAGCCCCCTCGCACCCCTGCTGTCACCACACCAGGTTCCTGGACTACCTCTCTGACCTGTGTGTGTCCAACCACATCGCCATTGCCGTCACCCAGGAGCTCATCTGCAAGTGTGTGCTGGACCCTAAGAACAGCGACATTCTCATCCAGACCGAGTGAGCCGCTGCCTTGCCCTGCTTGGGCCCCGTGCACGTCTGGGCTAGAACTGGCCCTGGGCTCTCTGGATGTGTACCCTTGCCTGCTGCGTGCCCAGCTCTGTGCCCAACCCCCTGTGAAGCCTGCCTTCTGGCCTCTGCTGGACCAGAGGGGGCCCCTGTGAGGAAGGGGCCTCGGGGAATGAGCCAAATCCTCTGTCCTGGAGAAGCTCACTGTCTAAGAAGTGTGTTTGAGCTGGCACTTGGCCGAGCTCCAGGCAGGGTCTTTGTGGCTGGGCATGCTCGGGGAGGGCTCTGGGCAGCGGGTCCTCCTGTGATGGGTGGCCCTGGTTTGCAGGCTGCGGCCAGTGAAGGAGATGGCCCAGTCCCACGAGTACTTGAGCATCGAGTACTCAGAGGAGGAGGTGTGGCTCACTTGGACGGACAAGAATAACGAGCACCACGAGAAGAGTGTGAGGCAGTTGGCTCAGGAGGCGCGGGCTGGCAATGCCCACGACGAAAACGTGCTCAGCTACTACAGGTGCCTGTGGGCCCAGCTATTGCCTGTCCTTCAGCGCTCCCCATGCCCTTGGGCCTTCTCAGAAGGCTGTCAGCCAACCCCTGCTGAGGGACGAGCTCAAGCAGCTTTGTGGCCTTCACCGTGGAGACTGAGGGAAGGATGACTGTGTAACCCTGAGAGCTCAGCCCAGTGACAGGGCCTGAAAGCACCCCAGACCTGTCCCCAAACATATTTATTTATTTATTTATTTATTTATTTATTTATTTATTTATTTATTTATTTTTCCCCCAAACATATTTATTTAAAAAATAAGATTAGGGCAGCCCGGGTGGCTCAGCGGTTTAGCGCCGCCTTCAGCCCAGGGTGTGATCCTGGAGACCAGGGATCGAGTCCCACGTCGGGCTCCCTGCATGGAGCCTGCTTCTCCCTCTGCCTGTATCTCTGCCTCTCTCTCTCTCTCTCTGTGTATGTGTGTCTCATAAATAAATATATAAAATATTAAAAAATAATAATAAAATAAAAAAATAAGATTAGTGGATAACACTTAGCAAATGCTGGCCATATCCCAGGCCACTCAGGGAAGGCTCACTGTAGCCCTGTGACTATTAGCACCCTCAAAGTTAGGGAGACAGGCAGAGAGAGGTGAAAGAGCTTGCCAGAGGTCACACTTCCTTAGTGGTGGGCCACAGTACAAACCTGCCGTCTGGCGTCAGGGCCGCAGTGAGTGAGGCAGGGCTCTGAGCCAGAAGCTGAGGGCAGGCCAGCACCCAGTGCAGAGCAGCACCACCTGCGAGCCTACCTTCAGCCCCTCTTCTGCTCGGAGCTCACCCCTGTACCCGCTGCCCTGCCGAGGCCCGTCCCCCTGCTGCACTTCCCTCCCCTGCAGCTCCCAGCCTCTCTGCTCAGCCAGCTCTCCTCCCATGATGACCTGTTCTGGTTGAGCCAGAAAGTGCCCTCCTCCTTCATGAGGAGGGGAAAGCTGCAAATCCTCACTCAGAATTGTGTCTTTTCTGTTGCGTTGGCGGGTGCCCAGTTTGCCCTAAATCCCTTGGTCACCTTCCCAAGGCCTCAGGTAGTACTGGTAGCCCTCCTAGGCCCTCACCTGTCGTGTGCTCACCCTGTGCCCCCTCCCCCCACCGCAGGTACCAGCTGAAGCTCTTTGCCCGCATGTGCCTGGACCGCCAGTACCTGGCCATCGATGAGATCTCCCAGCAGCTGGGTGTTGACCTGATCTTCCTGTGCATGGCAGACGAGATGCTGCCCTTTGACCTACGCGCCTCCTTCTGCCACCTGATGCTGCACGTGCATGTGGACAGGGACCCCCAAGAACTGGTCACGCCAGTCAAGTTCGCCCGCCTCTGGACTGAGATCCCCACAGCCATCACCATCAAGGAGTGAGATGGGGAGGGGAGGGTGGGCCAGGCGAGGCCAGGGTTGGGGGGGTCTCTGTGAACCTCATGCCTCACTGCCTCACCCCCAGCTATGATTCCAACCTAAATGCCTCTCGCGATGACAAGAAGAACAAGTTTGCCAGCACCATGGACTTCGTGGAGGACTACCTCAACAACGTGGTCAGCGAAGCTGTGCCCTTTGCCAATGAGGAGAAGAACAAGCTCACCTTCGAGGTTTCTGGCCCAGGGGGGTGCAAGGGGGGCTCTGGTTTGCCCCCTCACTAGGAGTCAGCTGCCCCCAGGGGTGCCCCCGGGGTTCCATGACCTCAATTCCCTCTATGCCCCAGCCACTTCAGGGAGATGGCACAGACCACTGGGGCTCCCCGGGTAACCTTCCTTGTGGTCCTCAGTCCTTGCTGCCTCATCAGCCCATCGTGGGTGGCTGCATCCTTGCAGCCCTGTGCTCCCCTGGAGGTCCTGCCTTTTCGGAGGAACTTCATCACCTCCTGACACCTGCTGGGCCCCACTTTCCCATCCAGTCCCGCCCCTGCCCCTCACTTCAGCCTGCCCCCTCCCGCAGGTGGTCAGCCTAGCGCACAATCTCATCTACTTCGGCTTCTACAGCTTCAGTGAGCTGCTGCGGCTCACCCGCACGCTGCTGGGCATCATCGACTGTGTGCAGGGCCCCCCGGCCATGCTGCAGGCCTACGATGACTCGGGCGGTGAGGCTTTGTGGCCAGGGTCACCCCCAGCCCTGGCCTTCCTCCATCTTCTCCTAGTGCCAAAGTCCCTTCTGATCAACCCCCTGTGCAGCCTGCCTTCTGGCCTCTCCTGGACCAGATGGGCCCCTCTCCAGGCTCTGTGGAGACCCCGAGGTCTGGGGGAGTCACCTTCCAACGCAGCTTGGTCTTGAGGGGAGATGATGGGGGAAGACGGGAGATACAGGCCCTGCATGAGGGGCTCCCAGTCATACAGGGGAGGTGGGGGAAATAGCCCTGCCATGGAGGAATCACCGTCTGACAGCAGCCACGGCCCTGCCCTCAGGGACATTCCTAGGGGGCATAAACCCTAATCAAAATGTGCACAGAGTCTGACACCTGGTATGTCATGCTCCGCACATGGTGTCCCCTGGGCTGTGCATGCTCTGTAGCAGCCCTTAGGGTGCCCTGCACGAGGGTTCTCACCGATCTCCCCATGCAATGTACCTTTGCCCTGGCCAGTCCTTCTTTACTCAGATTTGGCTTGAAGCTCACCTCCCCCAGGAAGCCTTTCTGGGTTAGCCCTGCAGCTGACAGAGACAGAGTAAGGCCGCAGGGCCCTGCTGTGCACCCCCTGTGATCCCCTCATGCTTCTCCACAGGCAAGAACGTGCGGCGGTCCATCCAGGGCGTGGGCCACATGATGTCCACCATGGTGCTGAGCCGAAAGCAATCTGTCTTTGGTGCCCCCAGCCTGTCTGGGGGCACTGGTGCCACGGAGCCGCTGGACAGAAGCAAGTTCGAGAACAATGAAGATATTGTGGTGATGGAGACCAAGCTGAAGATCCTGGAGATCTTGCAGGTAGCTGGGCAAGGACAGTAGTTGGAGGTGTTGGGAACAGGGCAGGAGACTGGGTCCCGGGACAAGGAGGTTGTGGGGGGGCTGAACCCCAGCTCAGATCACAGTATCAAGTACTGTAGGGCTCCATAGTGATTGGTTGTGTAGCCCAATGATTTTCAAAGTATGGTCCTTGGGGTGCCTGGGTGGCTCAGTGGGTTGGGTGTCCACCTTTAGCTCAGGTCATGGGTCATGATCCCAGAAGCCCGGGATTGAGCCCTAAATTGGGCTCCCTGCTCAGTCGGGAGCCTGCTCCTCCCTCCACCTCTCACCTTGCTCATGCTCGGTCTCTCTCTCTCTCTCTCTCAAATAAATAAATAAAATCTTTAAACAAAACAAATTGTGGTCCTTGGACCAGCAGCAGCAGCAGCCTCACCAGGGAACTCAGAAATGCATATTCTTGGGTCCTGCCCCAGACTTACATGCAGAACAGAAGCACCTGAGGAGGCCCACAGTCGTGCTGTGACAAGCCTCCCAGGTGATGCTGGTGCGCTCTAGAGCCTAGCTCCATCCCTCCACTGTACACCTGAGGAAAGGAAAAGCAGGGACTTTACTGTCAGTGGCCAGAGATTTTGAAGCAAAGCTAGAGCTTTAAGAGCCCGTTTCCTGGTGAGGCAGACAGTCTTTCCTGTTCTGGGTCTTGTTTGAGAACCCCCCAGCACTTGGGGAAGGGGCTTGTAGGATCCCCAGGACTGGTAAGGATGCTTGCGTTTGCCTTGCTGCCACCAGAGGACGGGAAGGGTAGTGCAGTGATCTCCTTGGGGACCCAGGCTGGCCAGGGGCCTGGGCAGGGGAGTCAGAGGATGTGATTCAGTCTAGGAGCTAAGGGCTTCCAGATCTGCATCCTGGGGTGTGGTCAGAAGCTCTGTGGCCCATAAGGAGAGAGGCCGGTCAAGGGTGTCTGCAAACCATCTGTCCCCAACCCCCTGCCCCACACTGGCATCTCCTGCAACCCCCTCCCCGGGTCTTCAGTTCCAAGCCCCCTGCCCTCCAGCCCCAGGCAGAGCAGGGTAGGAGGATGAGGTTGGTCTCTGGGTCCGGGGAGCTTCATTCTCATTCCCGTTACTGTCCTCCCTGCGCAGGAGGGACAGAGTGGTCTCTGCCTCATTCGGAGAGGTGCTGTCATCGTCCCTCAGCACTGGGGCAGGAGCAGGGGAGAGGGTGCTCTGGACCTCCCCAGGGAGACGAGTCTGGATTTTCTTAGCTTTTGATGCTCTGCAGTATCTGGAACATCAGTGCCGAGATCCCTGTGCTTGAGCTCATTCTGGGTCCCCCTTCCCCATCCTGGGGCACAATTGGCCTCCCCACCTCAGCCCCGTCCTCACTCCCATCCTCCCTACGTCTCCAGTTCATCCTCAACGTCCGCTTGGACTACCGCATCTCCTACCTGCTGTCCGTCTTTAAGAAGGAGTTTGTGGAAGTGTTTCCCATGCAGGACAGCGGGGCTGATGGCACGGCCCCGGCCTTCGACTCCACCAGTGAGCACCCCCCACCTCCCCCCACCTTCCCCCTTCAGGCTGAGGCTTCATGACTCACCCAGGGGTGCACATTAGTGGGGTGGAGGCTGGGAGACGCCTCGGGGCCAGCTCCCCAGCCCTGCCTGTTTCCCAGATCATTCAACTGTCACGGCAAGGGGCAAGGGCAGACATCATTCTTTCCATCTCCTAAATGGAGAAACAGAGGCCCAGAGAGGGGCAGGGACTTGCCCAGGGTCACAGCCTGTCAGAGGCTGAACCAGGCCAGGACCCAGGTCTCTTGGGGCCCAGCTCGGAACTCTGCTCAGGCCCCTGCCCTGGCTGGCTCACCCCCACCGAGGAGCATGCAAGCGGGGCACAGGGATTGGGGTGGTTTGGGGTCCTCCCTGTTCCCTCAGCTGTGTGCTCCTCATCTTTCCTGGGCACGGACCTGCCACCTGCCCTCATCTACCAACTTGCTCCCCGCAGCTGCCAACATGAACCTGGACCGCATAGGGGAGCAGGCGGAGGCCATGTTCGGAGTGGGGTGAGGCCAGGGTGGGGTGCGGCTGGTGGGTGGTGCCAGCACGGGTGTGAGAACCCCCTCTTGGGTCTCCAAGGCTGGGGCTGGCCGCTCCTCCCACCTCCTGCAGCCCCTTGGCTGTGTGCTTTTGCTCTCTCGTGCCTACCTGGCCCCAGGGACGTGGGGGCCACTGGGGTCCTAGTGTCATCTTGGTCATTCCACTGCCCTCACCAGGCCCGTAGTGGCTGTGTGGGCATTGGGCCCAGGGCCAGGAGCCGGAGGGGGCGGGGCGGGGAGGACAACGGCAGGAGGAGGATAGGGCCTGTAGGCAGGGCTGTGGTGGGGAGGGGTCGCCCCGGGGGGCTGGGCGCTCTTAACCACTTCTCTGCTGCCCTTGGCACCTAGTGAAGCTCTTGGACCCTGCTTGGAATGGCATTTATAAATTCACAAAATAAAGTGCATGAATTACAAAGGAAACCAAGAGCTTTGAGATGCAGTTATCAAAATATTGAAGAAAACAAATTTGAAGTGACAGATATTTGGCTCTTTATTAACACATTAAGCAACGAGCTGTGCCGGGGGTATAATTAGGAGCATGATTTCGAAGTAGTGATGAATGTAAACGGTATTCACAATTCCTGTAACAACTGTAAGGTGGTGTGAGAACATCTATGATTTTTCTCGGTGACAAAATCATACGTACTGCTAATTTCCTCTCGCTGGAGGCAACACTGCCTTTTGGAGGCAGGTCAACCCAGAGATGGGACTTTCCCCACCCCGTTCCTGGCCCTCAGCCCATCCCCACGAACCTCTGTTGGGGGTGAGTGTCTGTGGGTCTCCCCACGGGGAGCAGCTGCTTGAGCTGCTTCATCCAGGGGAGCCCTGTGGGGTCTCAAGGGATGTGGGGATCCCTCGGGGCTGGTGGCTCTGCACACACTGGGCAGAAATCACTGTCCTGAGCGAGTGTGACACCGGGCGCTGCATGTGCAAAGGGGTGTGGGGAGCTTGTGTGCCCACCGTGCCCCTCGTCCGGCACCACAGGAAGACCAGCAGCATGCTGGAGGTGGACGACGAGGGCGGCCGCACGTTCCTGCGTGTGCTCATCCACCTCACCATGCACGACTATGCGCCGCTCGTCTCGGGGGCCCTGCAGCTGCTCTTCAAACACTTCAGCCAGCGCCAGGAGGCCATGCACACTTTCAAGCAGGTGCCACTCCCATCTGAGCCCCTGGGCCTGGGGGGCTTGCGAGTGGTGGTGGGGTGCCCCAGCCCTGCTCTGGCTGGTGCTGGGCGCTCAGGCTTGACCACCACAGAGGCGCTCACAGCTCAGGGGAGCTCAAGATGCTTCTTTCGTGTTCTCGGTCTTGCTGAGGTCCTTAAAGAGAAAGGCCCGCGGTTGGCCACCTTTATGACCTCTTGGCCTGACGTAAGGCCTGTCACTTTTTTATGAGGTGGACAGCACTTTAGAGTTTACAAACCATACCACATGCGCCTTTGTTGGGTGCTTCAAGTCATGCCTGGCACGCAGTCAGCTCTCGCTAAGGTGGTTGGCTCTGTGACTGCGGTGTCGTGTGGTCTCGACAGCTTCCTCCCACCCCGCCCCCGGAAATTCCACCAGCAGGTGCCAGGTACCAAGCAGCAGCCCCTGGCAACGTGGTTACGACTTTCATTCCTGTTTTATGGAGGGGGCATGGAGGCCCAGGAAGCTTTCCTCCCTTACCCTGACCAGGGCGAGTGAAGTGGGAGCCGAGGTTCACGTACCTCCTGTAGCCGGCATTCAGTGATGCCAGTGTGCTTGATTCTGCCCTGTTCGGGGTCGAAGTGACCAAGTGACAGGTCTTAGTGGCACAAGTCCGTGAGTAATTGAAGCCAGGGGGCGGGGCGGCTTGAGATGAGGAGTACAGGGAAGCCTCCAGCCATCAGGGAAGGCTTCTTGGAGGCAGTGGACCATGGCGGGGCCATCAGCCCTGGGTAGGAGCAGAAGTGGAATGGAGATGCCGGGAATGGAGGCCTGGAACAGGGCAGGTCCCCGAGTATGGGGGGTGGTCTCTACAAGGCGGTGGAGCCAGGGTGCCCGTCCAACCTGGCACGCCCTCCATCAACCTTCAGGTCCAGCTGCTGATCTCGGCTCAGGATGTGGAGAACTACAAGGTGATCAAATCGGAGCTGGACCGGCTGCGGACCATGGTGGAAAAGTCCGAGCTGTGGGTGGACAAGAAGGGCAGTGGCAAGGGCGAGGAGGTGGACACAGGTGCAGCCAAAGACAAGAAGGAGGTGAGCGGGTGACAGGGACCTGGAAGTCCAGGGCTCCCGGCAAGGCTGGGCCTGGCTAACTGCCCCTGCCCCCTCCCCGGCCCCATTCCCTGTGTCCCCAGCGGCCCACGGACGAGGAGGGCTTTCTGCACCCACCTGGGGAGAAGAGCAGCGAGAACTACCAGATCGTCAAGGGCGTGAGTATTCTGGGGCCCTGAGGTCCCCCAGAGGCCCCAGAGCCGGGCCTTTCCTGCCTCCTCACTCCTCCGGCCGCTGGCCCTCAAAGTACACATCTTCTGGCTTTGCATGTGCCTTAAAGACAACCCTGCCAAGGTCCAGATGGAAGTATTTTAAAGCTGAAGGAATTTAATGAAATTCCATTTCACAGTCATATTGTTCTATTTACTTTTATGGGCAGAATTGGGTTTTTAGTGCTCCCCTGCCTTGTTGCGGTGATCTGACTCAGTGACCATGGCCTCCTTCCCCCTTCGCATCCCTGATATGGGCTGGCGCTTGGCTGGGCTGGCAGGGGGCTCTGACCAGCCTGAGCAGGGGGGCCAGGGCGGAGGGAAGCGGCTCCAGGCTCACCGCCCCACCCTTGCCAGATCCTGGAGCGGCTGAACAAGATGTGCGGCGTCGGGGAGCAGATGAGGAAGAAGCAGCAGAGGCTGCTCAAGAACATGGATGCCCACAAGGTCATGCTGGACCTGCTGCAGATCCCCTATGACAAGGTGACCTCTGACCTCTGGCTCCCTGGGGCAGCTCCCCGCCAGGCCCTGACCACACAGTAACCCCGAATGTTGACCTAGCCCCGCCTCACCCCAATCCTTGACCCTGACCCCAGTAAGTTTCCCTCTCTGGCTACATCCTGACCATCTCTGCTTCCCTGTGACCTCTGACTGTTGCCTCTGCATCTTGAGCCATGTTGATCCTAATCCCATCCCAGCCTGTCTGTGACTCATGAGGTCAGCTCCTCATAATGACTGCTGACGATTTCATACCCTAGCTTCGCTCTGATCTCTCACCCTGACCTGTCTCCCACACACCCTGGCCCCAGACTCCAAATTCAGCATCATTTCACCCTTTGACTTTCCATGCCTCACCTCGACTGACCTTGATCCTGATGTGTGCCAAGCCTCTCACTGGCTCTTGAGCCCTACACCCCGTGTTCACCTGACCCTGACCCTGACCCCTCAGCCTTGCTCCCCCATGCCAGCCTCACCTCAGCCTCTGACCCTTAGCCCCTCACACATTTCCTTATCCTGACCTGGAGGCCCAGCTTTCACCTTGAGCCCGGCCTCCCTGTGGTCCCAGTCCCAGGCCCTGACCTGTTGCCACACTTGTTGGACCTCAGGCCCAAGGCCCGGCCTCACTCCCCCTCCCCTCCCGGTACCCAGGGAGATGCCAAGATGATGGAGATCCTGCGCTACACGCACCAGTTTCTGCAGAAGTTCTGTGCGGGGAACCCCGGCAACCAGGCCCTGCTGCATAAGCACCTGCACCTCTTCCTCACGCCGGGAGTAAGGGCACAAGGTGGGAGAAGCTGCAGGGGGAGGCAGGACCTGGATCCCCCTTTCTCATGACCGCCCACCTGCCCACAGCTCCTGGAGGCGGAGACCATGCAGCACATCTTCCTTAACAACTATCAGCTGTGCTCGGAAATCAGCGAGCCCGTGTTGCAGCACTTTGTGCATCTGCTGGCCACCCACGGGCGGCACGTTCAGTACCTGGACTTCCTGCACACTGTCATCAAGGCCGAGGGCAAATACGTCAAGAAGTGCCAGGACATGATCATGACCGAGGTGAGGACGAGGCCAAGGGGCACAGGGGAGCTCCACTGGTGGCTGCAGACAGGGAACTCAGGAGGCAGGATCCAAAGTTAAGACAAGTCAGATAGCAAGTCACAGAAGGGACACTGAAGGCATTAGCCCGGGGGAGGGAGAACTTAGGTCACAGGGGCAGGTCTAGTAGGACTCAGACGGCAGGCCTGAAGGCACCCAAACACTCCTCTCTTTATCCTTTTATTATCACGTATTTAAAAATTGTTAAAGCAGCTGCTGTATGCCAAGGGCCATGTGTACCTGGGGGATGTCAGGGGGGCACCATCCTTCATGCGCTCTGTATGGGCCCGGCATCTGGAGGAGGGGGCACTTCATCTGGGTCCAGGTTCAGCCCTGATGGTAGAGGGCCCGAGGCATCAGCCCACAGCCCTGGGGGCCGGGCAGGGGAAGGTGTTCCTGAGTAGTCAGGTGAGGGCCGGGGTCAGACTCCCAGTCTCTCCCTGGAGCCTGGGGCCTGCCTGCTGGACTGGGGAGGCGGGGGGTCTGACGGGGCACCCTTCCTGCCTGCAGCTGACCAACGCAGGTGACGACGTGGTCGTGTTCTACAATGACAAGGCCTCACTGGCCCACCTGCTGGACATGATGAAGGCTGCCCGGGATGGTGTGGAGGACCACAGCCCGCTCATGTACCACATCTCCCTGGTGGACCTGCTGGCCGCCTGCGCCGAGGGCAAGAACGTCTACACTGAGATCAAGTGCACCTCTCTGCTGCCCCTGGAGGATGTGGTGTCTGTGGTGACACATGAGGACTGCATCACGGAGGTCTTCTGGGGACTGGGAGAGGTGGTCTGTGGGGGAGTGGAGGAGGGCCAGGGGAGTGGCGGTAGTAGAGCCAGGCGGGGGCAGCTTCTCAGTCCTGGGATGTAAGGAGCATGGGGTGATGGGAGGGGCATGGCCAGAGGACCAAGCAGGGAGGTCAGGGGAGAATCGATAGGGTGCAGAGGAGAGCCTGGGCAAGTGGCCCCCCTAGCGCCCCTGACCTGGTTCCTGGCTGCTCAGGTGAAAATGGCCTACGTGAACTTTGTGAATCATTGCTACGTGGACACAGAGGTGGAGATGAAGGAGATCTACACCAGCAATCACATCTGGACACTCTTTGAGAACTTCACCCTGGACATGGCTCGGGTCTGTCCCCGGGGGGCGGCGTGGGCTTGTGGGCGCGCCGTGCTAGGCAGGGTCATGGATGGGAGTCCAGGCAGCCTTCCAGGGGGAGTGAGTGGAGGGGCCCCCAAGGCATCTGTCTCCTACCCCAGGTCTGCAGTAAGCGGGAGAAGCGCCTGGCTGACCCCACCCTGGAGAAGTACGTGCTGACAGTCGTGCTGGACACCATCAATGCCTTCTTCAGCTCTCCATTCTCTGAGAACAGCACCTCCCTGCAGGTGAGCTTCTCCCGCCCGCACAGCTTGTGTGCTGGGAAGGGGAAAAGCAGAGTAAATACTCATGTTTGCTTGTGGCTCATAAAGACGTAGCACAAGGACACACATGCGTGTGTTAGTTGTGTATGTGTAACAAATTGCCCCCAATATTAGCAGCTTAAAACAACATTTATTTTCCTATAACTTCTGTGGGTCAGGAATTACAGTGGGGACAGTACCCTGGAACAGGAATTCCTAAATTGACTTCGCATGACGGGCCCCAGGGTGGCAGGGGAGAGCTGGCAGCACCGCCTCACCAAAGAGAGGACGGTCATGTCTACTGTGATGGATAGCAGAGCCCAAGCAGTAATCCAGAGGGCCCGATGCAGAGATCTTTGGTGTTGGCTTAGTTGATCGGGTGCCCCTAGGCCCGAAAAGACAGGCTTCTGCAGTCTCACCTGCATCAGCAGAAAGGCTCGAGGCTAGGGAGCAGAAGTTTGCCTTCGGTCACTGAAGAGTCATGGCCCCTCAATTATTCTCGGATTCCCAGACTTCATAGCCCAGAGCCTCTTGGCTATGGTTCCCTGGAGGAGGGAGCCCGCAAAACAAATCATAGATCATAACACCAGAAGTCCCCGCATGGACACAAGAGACCCACAGAGGGGTTACCTACACACAGAGGGCCTGAGGGTGGAATGGGTCCTGGTCTGTCCACAAGGGCGGGTTGTCTTGACACACACATGTTTGGACCCTGGGACCTCTTCGGGACTATGAATGATTTGTGTCAGCCTTTCCCACCTCTCTGTCCCGGGCAGAAGTGGGAGAATGGGCTGATGGGATCAAGGCCGGGGTGAGGCTTTTCAAAGTCATGCTTTTGTGTTGCATACTTTGGGTTTTGAACCATGGGATTATATCACCTTTTTGCAATATTGATTTATTTTATAAAAATTTTTTAAAGGAAGTAAAGGCTCAGCAATAGGTCTATAAGCCCTAGCTCTGGACCTTAGGGAGTTCTCACAGGGCTGCACGTACGGTTGGGCAGGTTGTGCACTTCCAAGAGGAAAAGGGGTGCCTTCTTCCAACTGGCACAGAGACGTATGGTAGCTATTAGAAGCCTTCTTCCTCCGTCATGCCCACTCCCAGTGGGCCCTGGTCACTGGGCCTAGGGCTGCCCAGGGCAGAGGGTGGGCAGGCTGTAGCAGTGGTTGTGTTGCCTCTTGCAGACACACCAGACCATTGTGGTGCAGCTGCTGCAGTCCACCACACGGCTGCTCGAGTGTCCGTGGCTGCAGCAGCAGCACAAGGGCTCCGTGGAGGCCTGCATCCGGACCCTCGCCATGGTGGGTGAGTGTTCCCCGGGGACTGGCTAGGTCCAACCCCTGCCCCTCCCTTCACCACAGGGACACCTGCCCTCCAAATAAAACCCGGTACTCCTCAGCTCCCCCATCATCTACTCCCAGGTAGTTCTCAGTAAGTCCTTCTTGGCATCTTAGCAATTGACAGAAGCTTTATCTCCTTTGAGCTTTGAGTCAGTTCCCCGGAGGACAATGCTGTGTGACATCCCCCAGCCAAGGTCTCTTGCACACTTGTGGATGGTTTCAGGCAGAAGGGAGGCTGGCAGATTGCTGGGGAACACTGGGGAAGGGGACTGAGAGGTGGGAGACAGGAGGGATGGGTCAGGGTGGAACAGGGTAGAATCAAAGAGGCAGACACTCCCTCCTTTTGCCTGGAAAGGGGAAGAGGGCACTTCAGGCCAAGTGGGGGCCAGCATGTCCCCGAGTCTCGGTTAGTTCTCCCAGCCCCCAGCACGGCAGCCCTGGCCCCTCTGGCTGGCCAAGCCGGCACCCCGAGTGCCCTCCAGCGCCCCCGTCTCTCTCCCCAGCCAAAGGCCGGGCCATCTCCCTGCCTATGGACCTGGACGCACACATCAGCTCGCTGCTCAGCAGCAGTGCCAGCTGTGTAGCTGCTGCCCAGCGCAACGCGTCCAACTACAAGGCGGCCACTCGGGCCTTCCCCCGCGTCACACCCACCGCCAACCAGTGGGACTACAAGAATATCATCGAGAAGCTGCAGGTGGCTGTGGGGCTTGGCCCTGGGCACGGGACCGTGGGGCATCATTACAGGGGAAGCCAGGAGAACCCAGGCATCGCTAGTAGGGCGGGTGCTCGTATAGGGGGTCAGGACACCTCTCAGTCCTGAGAACACTTTGTGTTTATGCAACACACTCCAGTCCACGGTCTACACACTTCTTACTATCCACAGCAGGAGGCCGAGGCTCAGAGAGGATGAGGGGTTTGCCCCAGGTCACACAGCCAGAGGAGGGGTTGGGAGAAAAGCCCGGGTGGGTGGCTCTCAGTCAGGGGCTCTGAGCCCGCAGACAACCTGCACTGTTCAGGGTGGTTCTGTGGGTGAGGACCCCTCACACAGGCTGGGAGCAATCGCAGGGCTGTTTGTCGTGGGGGCAGGAGCAATGATATGGAGAAATGGCCTCACTCCTCTCTTGGGCCTGGGTGGCCTGCACCTGGCCCAGTAGTGATGGAGCCGTGCCTTGCCCAGGACATCATCACGGCCCTGGAGGAGCGGCTGCGGCCCCTGGTCCAGGCTGAGCTGTCTGTGCTGGTGGACGTCCTGCACTGGCCTGAGCTGCTCTTCCTGGAGGGCAGTGAGGCCTACCAGCGCTGCGAGAGTGGGGGCTTCCTGTCCAAGTGAGCGAGATGCCGGGCCGGGCACGGGGGTGGGGGCGGCAGGTGCAAGGCAGTCTGGGAAAGGGCAGGAAGGGCCCTGTGGGGACCGACAGCCCCCAGGCGGAGGGCCGTGTGCGCTCCTGCCAGGGATGGGGCAGGGGGAGTGGCTGCAGGGAGGCGGCTGGGGCTGCCCCGAGCGTGCCCCCCTTCCTCACCCGCTAGGCTGATCCAGCATACCAAGGACCTCATGGAGTCGGAGGAGAAGCTGTGTGTCAAGGTGCTGCGGACCCTGCAGCAAATGCTGCTCAAGAAGGCCAAGTACGGGGACCGGGTGAGTGCCCCGGTGAGCTGGACGTCATGAGAGCCCGGCCAGAAGGGCCAAGGGCTCAGGGCCAGTGCCGGGGCTGGTGGTTAAAGGGTGAAATGTGCCAGTGTAGGGCCTCACTCCCTTCCCCACAGGGCAATCAGCTGCGCAAGATGCTGCTACAGAACTATCTCCAGAACCGCAAGTCCAGCTCTAGGGGGGACCTCCCGGACCCCATGGGCACCGGTCAGTACTGCCTCCTTGCCACTGGGCCTCTGGTTGGCCCTCCCTTCTGTTCCCCTGCCCCCTGCCCCCTCACATGGGTTCCCCAACTGCAGGCCTGGACCAAGACTGGTCAGCGATTGCGGCCACCCAGTGCCGGCTGGACAAGGAGGGGGCCACCAAGCTGGTATGTGACCTGATCACCAGCACCAAGAATGAGAAGATCTTCCAGGAGAGCATTGGCCTGGCCATCCGCCTCCTGGATGGTGGCAACACCGAGATCCAGGTGTGGAGCGGCTGGGGGTGCTGGGGGGCTGACCCCCTGCTCAGGAGGAGGTACGGTGTGCCATGTTGCTGGGACCGCCGGGGCCTGGCTGCAGGGCCAGGCGCTGGGGGCCTGCACGGGTCTGACTGTGCATGGGCGGGTCCACACACATTCCCCCCCCCCCCGCCCCCCCCCGTGACTGTCCCCGTGTCAGGTGGTCTCTTTCTACCCATGCATACCGTCCTGCTAAAGCCAGGCCTGCGCCTGTCTCCCTAGCACACTGCCCACATCACGTCCATCATCCCTGCCTCTCAGCCTCTGCTCAGGCTTCCTTGCCTCCCCCCTACATCCTCCTCGGCCTCTGGTGCATAACTGAAGGACTGCCTCCTCTGAAAAGTCCCCTAGGATTGCTCTAGCCCCATTCGTTCATTCAGGCCTTGGATTTTTTTTTTTTTTTAAAGATTTATTTATTTGAGAGCGAGCAAGGGAGGAGGGGTAGAGGGAGAGGGAGAGAGAATCTTAAGCAGACTCTGCCAGGCGTGGAGCCCAACACGGCCCTGAGATCGCTATGTGAGCCGAAACCAAGAGTCGGATGCTTAACTGACTAAGCTACCCGGGCACCCTCCATGTGATGTTTATTTTATTTTATTTTATTTATTTATCTATCTATCATCTATTTTTTATTCATGAGAGACACAGAGAGAGAGAGAGAGAGAGAGGCAGAGACACAGGCAGAGGGAGAAGCAGGCCCCATGCAGGGAGCCCAACGTGGGACTCGATCCCGGGTCTCCAGGATTGTACCCTGGGCTGAAGGCAGCGCTAAACCCCTGAGCCACCCAGGCCGCCCCCATGTGTTGTTTAATAACTCATGCCTTCCAAGTGCCTGTCAGTGTTCTAGGCACTAAGGATTCAGCAGTGAACAAGAAAGACAAAATCCATACATCCTGTGGATTGGTCCTATATCCTGGGGGGGACACTAGCCAATAACTACAATCCCTACACGATGCAGAGAGTGTGTTAGACAGTGGTGAAGGGCCAAGGGGGTGCTGGGACAGCAATCAGGGTGGAGCAGGCAGCTGGGGCCAAGTTTGAAGGGGAAGTGGCTGATGTGGCAGGAGAAGGGAGAGAAGGGGAGAGTGGTGGGCCCTGGGGTCAGAGAGGTGGCAGGCCTTCAGGTGGCCTCATGGCTGCTGTGAGGTACAGCTTTTCCTGTGGGTGAGATGGGGCCACTGCAGGGTTTTGGGCAGGGGAAGGACAAGACTCAGACTTCCGAGGGGCACCCGCTGTGTGGGGAGCTGATGGAGGGCCAAGGGTACATGCAGATGGTGTGAGGAGGCTGGTGCAGGCCTCCAGCATCACTGTGATAGCAGTTTGGGACCCTTCCCCTCCGCCTCTGCCAATCCCGGCCACCCCAGCCCCAGCAGTAGTCCTAGAGCCTCTCTGGGGACCCATCTGTGGCCCCACCTCATCCCTGCAGCAAGGGATAGAGCCCTCCAGGAACTCACCAGGGGCTGCTCAGAGCCAGGCCCAGTGCTGAGAGTCACCCTTTCCCCAGAAATCCTTCTACAACCTGATGATGACTGACAAGAAGTCAGAGCGCTTCTTCAAAGTGCTGCACGACCGCATGAAGCGGGCCCAGCAGGAGACCAAATCCACAGTGGCTGTCAACATGAACGACCTGGGCAGCCAGCCACGTGAAGACCGGGAACCGGCAGGCCCCACCACCAAAGGTCAGAGGTCATGGCGGTACAGGATGGGGGTGCCTGGCCGGGGTCAGAGGGTATAGGGTGCGGTGGTCACAGGGCAAGAGGTGCAGGCAGGCGCCTGAGGGTGGGAACATAGGGTGAGAGTGAGGTCCTTTCCAGCAGCCCAGCCTCACCAGGCTTTGCCCTGCAGGTCGTGTGGCTTCCTTCTCAATGCCAGGCTCCCCATCCCGCTATTCACTGGGCCCCAGCCTGCGCCGGGGCCACGAGGTGGGTGAGCGCGTACAGAGCAACGAGATGGGCATGTCTGTGCTCATCATGCAGCCCATCCTGCGCTTTCTGCAGCTGCTTTGTGAGAATCACAACCGGGACCTGCAGGTGAGTGCCTGCCCCTTCCACCACCACCCCTGCCATCTGCCGCACACAGGGCCGCCATCCCAGGCCTCTCCCTCCCTGCGACGGCTGTGCCCGCCCTTTTGTGCCCTGCAGAACTTCCTGCGCTCTCAGAACAACAAGACCAACTACAACCTGGTGTGTGAGACACTCCAGTTTTTAGACATCATGTGCGGCAGCACCACCGGCGGCCTGGGGCTGCTGGGCCTTTACATCAATGAGGACAATGTGGGCCTCGTCATCCAGACCCTGGAGACCCTCACTGAGTACTGCCAGGGCCCCTGCCACGAGAACCAGGTGAGCCATCATGGCAGTGCGGACGTGTGGGTGGATGGAGCAGGCAGGGCAGGGGAGAGACTGAGGGCTCCGGAGCTGCCACAGTTCTGAGGGTCCCGGGCCCCATGTCCCCCCACTTCCTCTTGCCAGACCTGCATCGTGACACACGAGTCCAATGGCATAGACATCATCACTGCGCTGATTCTCAATGACATCAGTCCCCTGTGCAAGTACCGCATGGATCTGGTGCTGCAGCTCAAGGTGGGGCTCCTGGCAGCTCACACGAGTGTGCATGTGACGTGGGTGCATGTGTTGAGTGTGCATTTGGGGTGTGGTGATGTGTTTAATGTGTACGTGTTCATAAGCATACACGAATGAGAGTGTGACCAAACGTGTTCTGGGTTTATCTGAGGGCCTCCTCTGTAGGTGTCTGCTATCTGGGGGACTGTGTGCACCCGCTTCAGGGTGGGGGTGAAGGCAGCCAGTGGGTGGGCTGGCGTTGCAGGACACTTCTCAGCAAGTCCTGGGGAACAGTGGGGAATGCAAAGGTGGTGACACATCTTGCGGGCTGGGGGAGGCTGTTGTGAAGTAGACAGAGGAAGGGTTTGTGGGGGTCACTATGGGGGCTCTCAGACTGTGGCCTGTCCTCCTCCCCACCTGTCCACAGGACAATGCCTCCAAGCTGCTCCTGGCTCTGATGGAGAGCCGGCACGACAGTGAAAACGCGGAGCGAATCCTCATCAGCCTGCGGCCCCAGGAGCTGGTGAGGCTGGGCCAGGGGTCAGGTGGGAAGGCGGGAGTTGGGGGAGGTGCGGTGGGCTGGGGTGGGTGGGTGCTAGGTAGTTCCCTGCGCCCCAGGAAGACGGCGTTCAAACAGGCACTGCCCCACCAGGTCGACGTCATCAAGAAAGCCTACCTGCAGGAGGACGAGCGTGAGAACTCGGAGGTGAGCCCACGGGAAGTGGGCCACAACATCTACATCCTGGCGCTGCAGGTACCGGCCCCGCCCGCGGCCCCCCGCCCCGCCCCGCCCCGCCCCGCCCCGCGGAGGCCCCGCCCCGCCCCGCGGAGGCCCCGCCCCGCCCCGCGGAGGCCCCGCCCCGCCCCGGCGGCCGCGCCCCGTGACTCCGCCCCGCCCTCTCTCGCAGCTCTCCAGGCACAACAAGCAGCTGCAGCACCTGCTGAAGCCGGTGAAGCGCATCCAAGAGGAGGAGGCCGAGGGCATCTCTTCCATGGTGGGGGCCCGAGGAGGAGGCAGGGTGTGGGGCAGGGCTTAGATCTAGGGGCGGGGCTGGGCGAGAGATTGGAGCGGCTGGTATCTGGGGGTGAGGCTAGGGATTGAGGGCGGGGATGAGAGCCGAGGGGAACTCGAGCGCCCGTGGGAACCCGGGAGGAGGCGGGGTCGGGGCCAGGGGCTCCGGGCGGAGTGCGGCGGGGACGTGGCCTGAACCTGAGTAAAGAGCTAGAATTGGGGGTAGAGGGCAGGGCTGACGGCGGGAGGAGCCGGCCTGGTGGCCCCTGGTGAAACCTGGACGGAGTGGAAGCCTAGAGCAGGACAGCGGAGGGCGCTGACTGTCCTGTGGGTTGTTTGGACATGGCTCTCCCCCTCCCCCTCTTAATTTGGGGCTTCATCCTCGTCGGGCTGGGCTGGGCTGGGTCTGGCCTGGCTCCGGGGTCAGGCCTAGCAGTAGGGAGTTGCCGCCTGACTCAGCGGCCCCTCTACCCCCAGCTCAGCCTCAACAACAAGCAGCTGTCCCAGATGCTCAAGTCCTCGGCGCCAGCACAGGAGGAGGAGGAGGACCCCCTGGCCTATTACGAGAACCACACCTCCCAGATAGAGGTGGGCCTGAGGGCAGTAGGGGGCTGTGAGTGATGGCGGTGAACCTGGCCCTCGGTGGCTGCGGCCTGGGTGTGACCACGTGCCTGTGTGCACCCAGATTGTGCGGCAGGACCGCAGCATGGAGCAGATCGTGTTTCCGGTGCCTGGCATCTGTCAGTTCCTGACCGAGGAGACCAAGCACCGGCTCTTCACCACCACGGAGCAGGATGAGCAGGGCAGCAAAGTGAGCGACTTCTTCGACCAGTCCTCGTTCCTGCACAATGAGATGGAATGGCAGCGCAAGCTCCGCAGTGAGGACCCCAGCAGGGCGGGAGGGCAAGGCTGGGCCTGGAGCTGCTCAGTGATGCCCCCTGCGGAACCCCCCCCTCACGTACCCGTGGTTGTCTCACTGCATGCCACCCCTAGGAGGGCTCCAGCCACGTTTTCCTCCTGCAGTGGGGCCTGGAACTCGTGCAGGCACCGGGGTCCCGCGTGCGGTGGGTGGACAGTGTTGATCAGAGACCCCCACTCACGCCAGCCTGCCACCACCCTCCTCCCTCAGGCATGCCACTGATCTACTGGTTCTCCCGCCGCATGACACTATGGGGCAGTATCTCCTTCAACCTGGCAGTTTTTATCAACATCATCATTGCCTTCTTCTACCCCTACATGGAGGGCGCGTCCACAGGTGGGGACGCAAGGCTGGCAGCCCACCACACCCCCTCCCTGGGTTTGGGCAGAGCCATGGGGCCGCCAGGCTCTGAGGGAACCAGATGCTGAGTGGGGAAGAGCACCCCTGCACTGCTCTTTGGGCTCTGCACTCCATTGTGGGGAGAGAGATGTGGTCTGTGGCACAGGCAGGGTCCTTGACCTCTGGAGACAGTACATATCTCTCTGTCTCTCTCTCACACAAACGTGAGGCAGAGCTCAGATACGGTAGCAGCAGCTGGGTAGGGCCTCCTGCCTTAAGCCTAGACAGGCAGGTGTGATGGTGGGGGCCCTATTACCAGGTGACCAAGAACTTACTATGAGGAGGGAAGGTTTCCAGGAGGGGGTGGCTTCTTGGAGTCTGTGGGGGCTGGGGCTGTGGTGGGCTTAGCTGACCAGCGCTCACCCCTGCCCCCTTCCCCCAGGTGTGCTGGGCTCCCCACTCATCTCACTGCTGTTCTGGATTCTCATCTGCTTCTCCATTGTGGCCCTGTTCACCAAGCGCTACAGCATCCGCCCCCTCATCGTGGCACTCATCCTGCGCTCCATCTACTACCTGGGCATTGGGCCCACACTCAACATCCTGGGTGCCCTCAACGTGAGTGCCTGATGCCTCCCCCATGCACATGGTGCTGTTGGCCCTCACGCAGGCTGGCCGCCTCCCAGCAGCCACTGCTCTGCCCAGCCCCCCTTGTCCTTGTGTTGGGATCAGGCTTGTTAAAAATCCAGGGGCAGGACTGATCTGTGCCTCCTCCATCTCCCTAGACAACCTGGGGCAACTGGCACTTGGAGCCAGTCAGCTAGGGGTCACTTTGGGGCACCAGCTTCAGGGCTGCCATGTACACAGTGTCTGCTGGGCACTATTCACACTCTAGACATCAAAGATGTGTATGTTCTGACAATTTCTGACAGCTGGAAATAAAAAGTACCTGGAGCAAGGGTGGGCGGTGGGGCAGGCGCCTTTTCCTAACTTACCAAGTCACCATAAAGGCCAAGGTTGATTTATCCGATTCTATCCTCCTTCACCTATATCTCACTTTCTTCCTGGAGCCAGGGGCCCCAGGGGCTTCTCCCCTATTCCATCCCAGGAGCCCAGATACATTTCCAGAAGCAGTCTCATTAATGCCAAGCCTGCCAGTGTGAGCAGGACCAGCTCAGATCTGCTCCACAGAAGGGGCACCGCTGCAGAGAGTGGAGATCTGGGGTGGGTGGTGGGACACTGATCCCCATGCCTTGTACTTGCCCTCAGCTGACCAACAAGATCGTCTTTGTGGTGAGCTTTGTGGGCAACCGCGGCACGTTCATCCGAGGCTATAAGGCCATGGTCATGGACGTGGAGTTCCTCTACCACGTGGGCTACATCCTGACGAGTGTCCTGGGCCTCTTTGTCCATGAGCTCTTCTACAGCATCCTGGTGAGTCTGCTGGGGGTGGGGCTGGCAGGGGCGTGTGCCCCTCAGCTTGCTAGCGGTTCCCCCGCACTGGTCTTTCTGTCCAGTCCTCTTGCTGTGGGGCTGGAAGGCATGGACTTCCAGAGTCCTCCTCTGCCTGACCCCAGCCTGGCCTTCAGAGCCCTGATGGCCACTCCTGACTCCCATCTGGCCCAGCTCCTGAGGAGCTGGACTGCCCAGGTTTGTGTCCCAGCTCGGCCACTCTCAACTCTGTAATTTTGGGCAAGTTTCTTAATTGCCCCACACCTCCCTTTCTGTCTCTGTAAAGCGCAGATAATTAACAGCACCTATTTTCTAGAATGGTCATGAGGCTGAAATGAGCTAATGCATTAAAACTCTACAGAGTATGTCCTGGCAGATGGCAGGCACACTTTAGGAGCTGTCCATCTCCCCAGCCCTGTGCGGGTTTGTCTGCCCATTCACCCTTTACGCCTTCTCCGGGGCCATTCCCTTCCCTTGGGCTTAGAAGTCCAGGTTTCTCCGAGTGGCCTCCCCCTCCAGGTCCTCCAGGCTGGTTCCACCTGCCTGAGCACAGCTCCTTCGGGTAGAGCCTGTGGGAAGCCACTGGGAGCTGGTGGCTGCTGCAGGCCCTCAAGGCCCTATCCCCACCCTGCAGCTCTTTGACCTCATCTATCGTGAGGAGACGCTATTTAATGTCATCAAGAGCGTGACCCGCAATGGCCGCTCCATCCTGCTGACCGCCCTGCTGGCCCTCATCCTCGTCTACCTCTTCTCCATCGTTGGCTTCCTCTTCCTCAAGGATGACTTCATCCTCGAGGTTGACCGGCTGCCCGGCAATCACTCAGGAGGTCTGGTGCTCCTCTCCTTGGTGGGTGGGGGCGGGGGGCTGCACAAATGATCAGGCCCTGGGAGTGCTTATCCAACCAGGCTCCCTGCCTCAGTTTCTCCTCCTGGGTCCTGTGGAGGGCTAGCTCATACCAGTCGCCCTGGCACAGGCTGAGGGGGTGAGAGAGCCTTGGTTTTCGGCTCCCTAAGGAGCTTCTTGCTTGTAGACCCTGGCATTCATGTTAAACTCAGTATTTGTAGGGACTGCCTGTGTGCCAGGCTCAAGGGTGTGGACCCCCTTCCTGCCCTCAGTACACAGCCCGGAGCTGGGCGGGGGGGACAGGGCATGAAGACCCTTCATTCGTAGCCTGACAGTGGGGAGCTTGCAGGATGGGGGAAGGCTTCGTGGAGGATGTGATGCTGGGACACAACGAGGGGAATGGTACATCAGGCCAGCCATGTCCTTATCCTGCTGACCTCAGCCCTGTCCTCTCTAGCCAGCCCCCTGGGGATGCCACATGGAGCTGCTACGTTTGTGGGCACGTGCAGTGGGGACCAGCTGAACTGTGACTCAGGGGTCTCGGTACCCGAGGTCCTGGAAGGTGAGCACAGTGTGTCTCAAGGAGCCTGGGGGAGGGGCGTGGAGGCAGGTGGTTTGATGTGGGTGTGCGCCCACACTCTGCTTGTAGGGAACGAAGAGCTGGAAAGCACGGAGCGGGCCTGTGACACTCTGCTGATGTGCATCGTCACCGTCATGAACCACGGGCTGCGCAATGGAGGTGGCGTGGGCGACATTCTCCGCAAGCCCTCCAAAGACGTGAGCATCCCTGGCCCCACTCCCAGATCCATGCTGCCCAAGGCCTGGCCTAGCCAGCCATGGTGGGGTCCTGCCCTCAGGTCACAGGCTGGCAGAGCAAGCATCTTGGCCCTCCCACCATCTGCGGTGTTGCTGGTCCCCACCATGCATCCCCTTCTGCTCTCCCACCGAGTCAAGCGGCGCTCCCAAGCTTGTTGGGTTTCCCCGCCCCACTCCGCTTGTACCCCCCACCAGCTCACCGTAGCTGCTCTAAAACCTTGGCAACCAGGCTTTGCCCAGGCTAGGGAAGGCATGAGTCAGACATCGGGCGGATCCCCGGCTACACTGGCTTCCTCTGTGAGGCAGGGCCCCAGCCCACATTTGGGGTGGGCAGGGTGGGGAAGCTGAGTCGGCTCCACAAGGAGGCCTCAGGATTTGACTCAGGCAGCCAGGCATCACCGGTAGTCAGTCTGTCCTCAGTCGCATGGGAGCGAGAAGCCGCTTCCCTGGGCCAGTTTCCAGAATTTGTGAGGCCAGGCATCCCCAGGGTGGGGCAGAGGAGTTCAGAACTGGCTCTGCCCCCAACCAAGAGTCAGGGGCAGAGATAAGCCTCGACCTCCAGCCTTACTGCCCTGTGCTGGACTCCTTCCATGGGGCTCAGCCCAACTGGGATCCGGCATCTGCTCTTTCCTGACCTGCACTCAGGGCTTGCGGTTGCGGTGCTCGCTGCCCTGCTGCTCAGAGTGAGGCTGGCTGGGTGGGCTTGGCCTCCCTCAGGGTCCTGGGAGCCAGAGGCCTTCATTCCCCTCTGCTGAGGGCCCAGCCTCCTCTGTCACCGCCCTGCCCCCTGCCTGAGTCTAGCCTGCCCTGGTGAACTGGGCCCAGCCTCCCTGCCTCACCCCTGCAGGAGTCTCTCTTCCCAGCCCGAGTGGTCTATGATCTCCTGTTCTTCTTCATTGTCATCATCATCGTGCTGAACCTCATCTTTGGGGTGATCATCGATACCTTCGCTGACCTGCGCAGCGAGAAGCAGAAGAAGGAAGAGATTCTCAAGACCACGTGCTTCATCTGTGGTGAGGCCTGGTTCCTGCCTCCTGGGCTGACTGGGCGTGGTGTGGGGGGGCATGGCAGCCTCAGTCTGGCCCTTCCCAGGTTCGCATGGCCACCAGAGGGCCCTGCCCTGGGGCTGGTGGCTCCGGGACTTTTTGCTCAGGCCAGACCTGAGGAGAACAGGACCCTGCCTGAACTTGAGGTCATAGAAGGGGTGGGAAAGGGCCTCAGAAAGGCCCTGAGAAGGGCCTTCTCAGTTTATGGAGGAAACCCAGGCTCTCTGACCCCCGTTCCAGGGCTTTTCCTGCTCCTGCTGTGAAGTGCTAGTGGCTCACCACAGGCTAAGGAGCAGGTTGTAACCTGTGGGACAGACCCTTCTCGGCCATTCCTGCCTGCCCAGCTGCTGGGAGCGCTGGCTGCCCTGGGCCTCCGCCCCCAGGTGGAGGGCTGCGACTCTGGGGGCCTGGGGGGGGGGGCGTCACTCACCTTCATTGGCCTGTTAGGCCGAGGACCACACCCGCTACACACCAAGAGGCGGTGTCTACTCCACCAGGTGGCCCCACCTCGGCTCGCTGTCCTCACTCCCCCTCTGCACCCCCACAGGTCTGGAGAGAGACAAATTCGATAACAAGACAGTGTCATTTGAAGAGCACATCAAGTTTGAACATAACATGTGGAACTACCTGTACTTCATTGTGCTGGTCCGAGTGAAAAACAAGACGGACTACACAGGGCCCGAGAGCTACGTGGCCCAGATGATCAAGGTGTGACCCCCGGGGTGGGCGGGACAGTTGGGCACGCTCATGGGGATGCCATCGTCACCAGGGCCCCGCCAGCTGCCTATGCTGCCGGAGGGGACTCTGACTCTTCTGCTTGGGCACTGTTGTCCGGAAAAAGCCCACGGCTGACCTGCCAGTCCCGAAAAATGTGCATGGTGTCCCCCAGGGCCTGTGGGTGCCTGAACCTGAGGAATCCGGGGAGCAGGGGCTGCCGCTCCGTGGACCATCCTCAGAGAGCCAGCTCGGCAAGAGGAAGGGCAGCTTCCCCGAGCTTTGTATGGTTAGGCTGAGACAGAGCTTTTGGAAAAACTTTGAAACTATCAGACCTAGGAGGAATCAAAGTTAATCTGTCCAATTTCTATAGTGATGAAGGGAGGGAAGGCAATAAATTAAAAAAAAAATCTTGCAGTGTTTTGGGGAAATGAAGCCCATCCATTCCATCAAATGTAGTACATCTTCAAACTCTTGCACAATGGATAAATTGCAGGCTAAGAGAAAAGACGTATTTAGCAGCATGGCACGGGGTAGGGGACGGGGGGAGGGTTCTATTTGTTTCTTAAGTCTGTAATTTGAACAGATCTTTAGTATAGGTTTATCTGTCGGTCTGAGAACTCACGGCTTGTGACAAGGGGCCAGGAAACTGGTGGTCTTCTCCTGTGCCTCCTCTGTCCTGGGAAACGTGGCCTTGCCTCTCAGACACGTGTCAGATGCCAGCTGTCCTCAGCAGAGCCTCCTGTCCCTCAGCGTGCCATCTGTCTGGCTCGCAGCTTCCTGGGGTGTGGGGCGTGTAGGGTGGGGTGGGGCGGAAGGGAGGAAGGGAGGGAGGAAGGAAGGAGCTTCAGGGCCTGATGCAGAGGCCCCCCTCCACCTCTCGTGGGGTGTGAAGAGAGTAAACAGATGGTGTCAATACCAGTGGGACTTGAGGCTGTCTAATGGAAGCTGGCCTGTCACCACGCTCTGGCCTCAACACCCCATTGAGGGTTCACGGCCAGCTCTCTGGCTCCGGGGAGGACCCCAGTCGGTCCAGATTTTCCCGTGACATATCCCTGGGGAGCAGTTTGTCCAGGATGTGACAGCAGGCTCCCCCTACATTACTGCTTCTATAAACAAGGCCTTCCGAGGCCAGGCCCAAGCTTGCTCATCCTGCCCGGGATCTTTTTCAGAACAAGAACCTGGATTGGTTCCCCCGGATGAGGGCCATGTCACTGGTGAGCAATGAGGGGGAAGGGGAGCAGAATGAGATCCGGATTCTTCAGGATAAGCTCAATTCCACCATGAAGCTGGTGTCGCACCTCACTGCCCAGCTCAACGAGCTCAAGGAGCAGGTGTGTACCCAGGCCTATGCTGGCCCCACCCTGGGGTCCCACACTGTGCAGCTCCAGACCCTCACTGGGAGGTCACAGCCCAGCCTGCCACGGCGGGGAGGGGAGGGTGCTGGGACCTTCACATTCCTTCCTTTCCTTCTTGGGTTTGGGGTGGAAGACAGGTTCGGTACGCTCTTCCCTCCATGGAAAGCTAGACTGGGGTTGGCAGCCCCTGTGTGTAAGCACCCTGAAGGACATGGCCGAGTGGAGCCTTGGTGCTGTGTGAGGGGTCCTCCCCCTTGCCCACCCCTTACCCTAGAAGCTGCTAGGGAGGCTCTCTGAGGGGTTCACCAGTGACTGGGGAAGTCAGGGCATCCTTCCACTTCTCAAGACCTCCTCTTGCCCAGAACACCCTCCTTTCCAGCTGGCAGTGGCTAAGTGGCCTTAGGCAGTGCCTCTTAGGTGGGGGGGGGGGGGGGGGTGCGGTTTCCCAGTTGCACATCAGGGGTTTGTGATGCACCAATTAAGGACGAGGGTTTGGGGTTGACATCCTCCATGCACCCTGGGGGCGGGGGGGGGGGCTTGGCTTGCTGCAAGTGCTGAATAGCAGCTGGGCCCAGTGGGCAAGAGGCTGGGCAGTGAGGTGGAGGGTGGGCGCTGAGCAGCCCGATCTGACCCGCGGGCCCCCATCTAATCCTAGATGACGGAGCAGCGCAAACGCAGGCAACGCCTGGGCTTTGTGGATGTCCAGAACTGCATGAGCCGCTGAGAGCCACCCGAGGCCCCGACAGGGGATGGTCATCCCGGACAGTGTGACTGGAATGCTGCCCTTCCCCATGGGTCGGGTGGCGCCAGCCCACCAGCCTCGCAAGGCCCAGTGCCCACTCGGCCCCTGGCTTCCACCCTGCTGGACACCCCCCGGACACCCCCGGGCCATCCCAGGCTCGGCCAGCACGGAGTGGGGAGCCACAGAGCTGGCAGTCCTGCCTAGAGCTGGAGAGACAACTAGACAGTCACTGCGACTCAGCTTACCCTAATGCCTTAGAGGAAGTCTCCGGAAGGACTGCTTTGTCCCTTAGAACAGTACCTGACATTCCTGTGTTCCTCCTCGGGGGTCGTTAGGAGTGGGGTCACCTCTTTATTCTAAGCACTACATTTGCTCTCTGCCTGCCCCCCCACCGGGGGGAGGTGCAGTAATGCTGTTGTTGCTAGTGATCTTAGGGCTTCGTTATTTAACTTATTCGAGGGTGCCATGTTCAACCCTGGCCGCGGCTGCAAGGCTCCCCGGGCCTCAGATCTGCTGTAGACTGCACAGAGACCTTACTGTCCAGGCCATCCCTCTGGCCCGGGCCCAGGTACACTGGTGACCTGAGGACAAAAAGCCTTGCTCCTGGGACCTGCCTCTTCCTAGTAGGCAGCTGAGAAGAGTTGTTGGCCTAGATGACAGGGCAGGGGTGTGTTCGAGTGGCTGGTTCTTGACTGCTTGTTTTATCTCTTGGTGTAACATTTTACAAATCCTTTGGCCTGAGAACTAATATGGTAATTGCCTTAAATAAATTAATAGAACTCTAGTCCATTAGAAAGGGATGTGGTTTCCGACACTCCCCAGGGGCTGAGGGGCTTCATGTGGCACCCAGGCAGAGGACAGGTTCTGAGCCCTTGCACCCTGGCCTCACCTCACCTTGGGCTCCTGGTAGATGCCCTGGGTGCATCCTGTCTTGCAGCAATTCCTGGACAGAGCTGTACTGCACTGTAACTGGTTTGTATTTTATTGTATGTATTTCAAAGCATACTGAGGGGTACAGATGAGGCTAATAACTCCCCTGCCCTTGTTCCCGAGGGGTGCTGTCAGCCCCTGCCCTACACCTTCTCTCAGCTCTGTCCTTAACAGAAGAAAGCGCAGGTGGGGGGACCAAACACTGAATACAGAGCTAAGGTTCCATAGTAAGGTGACCCCGTGTGTGGCCCTGGCTCGGGGGCTCTTGTCCTGTGGCCTCCCACAGAAGCTGCTCAGAGTGCTGAAGCTGACTGCAAACCAAGGCCCCGCTTGGCCAAGGCCCATCTGAAGCCCTGCCCTGGCCTTTAAGCCAACCTGGAACAACCTGGTTTTCCTGCAAGGTCAGGGGCAGGGGACTGAGCTGCATCCTCCTGAATCAGTGGGAATGAGGGCCAAGTGGGCTCTTCTCATCTCTGCCATCTTTCCCTTTGCAGCAGGATGCCTTCTTCAATATTTACTGCTATTTTTGGCTCTCCCCCAGGAGCTCCTACAACAAAAGGGAGCCTGAGAATCTTGCCAGAAGCCAGCCAGAACCCCCAGCTGGCAGGTGGGGCTCCCGTGGCTGCTCAGGAAGCACCTTGCCCAGAGGTCCCTTCACCTTCCCTTCTCAGGCCCAGACAGAGGCCCCCATTTCCTCTCCTCTGGAGACTTCCCTACCTGACCAGTGGGTGGGGTGGATGCTCAATGGCCTTCCTTCTAAAGAAGGCAGAAGTTAAAAAAAAAAAAAAAAAAAGAAGACGGCAGAAGTTTCCTTTAGAGGCGCAGGGGCTTCCTTTTTGTGAAGGCTGGATAAGATTCCCAAACTGCGAGGATGGGGAAATCAGGACAGTTTTATTTATGATGGCAACATACAATACTCCACACTTAGGTGTGCGGGCGAGACAAGGACCGAGCCCAGGCCTTCTGCTTCTCCTCGGTATTCCTGGGGGCAAACTTCTCCTGCAGTTTCTGCCACATTCCTTTATTCATTTCCTTAAACTCTTCCAAAGTGTCTGTAATAGGGGAAGACAATAAATACATAAATAGACTGCGTTTTACAATTTGGTGATGTCAATTGGCCCCAGAGGCTTTTGCCATCCAGATATACCTTGATTTTCACACTGTGTGTTCCTGAGAGAGGGAGTGCGGCCCCAAGTTCTGATAAGCAAATCAGATGGGCTAAGAGAAAATCACTGCTCATATGGATGGAGCACTTGCATAGCAGGAACCGTGCAAAGCACTCTGTACCTCTCGACGGCCGGTCTCTGCCCCCATCTAAGCTGGGGCCCCTGCTGCCTGGTTCTGCAGGAGCAGCAAAGAAATGGCACTGCCATGTCAGCGACACATCCTGCAGGCCCAGGGGCCCAGAGGCTTTCACTCAAAACTTGGCCTGTGTCACATAGACCTTACCGTCTCCACTTTGCAGATGTGCAAATGGAGGCAGAGGGAGGTGAGGTCATTTGCTCAGGTCGCACAGCTCAGAAGTGGTGGAGCAGGATGGGTGTGGGTGTGGGGGAGCAGACCTGGGATGGGATCCCCACCAATCATTTCCTCACTGGGAAACAAATGATTTAACCCTGTTAGCCTCAGGTTCCTCATCTGGAAGGTGGAGATTGAAACTCCTGCCTCAAAAGTTGTGGACCGAAGGAAATAATAGAAGAATGTGTTGGCACCCGGCCTACACTCAAGAAGAGGTGGCCAGCTTCATAGCTACGAAGGTGGCAGTAAGCTGGCCCACAAGACCCCACAAACGCAAACACACTCACAATCCATAGGCACCACAACCAGCTCTCTCAGTCTCAGCATTACTGACCTTTTGGGCCAGACAATCCTTTCTTGTGGGGCTGACATGATCATCGCAGGACGTTTAGCAGCAACGTGGCCTCTACCCACTAGATGTCAGTAGCAGCCCCCTACCCAGCCCCTAGCTGTGACATCTAAAAATGTCTCCAGACACTGTCACATGGCAATGTGGCAGTTTTGTCATCTCCCCCCCCCCCCCCAACCAGTGGAGAACCAGCAATCTAAAGTCTCTCCAGGGCTAAAGTTCTACACTACCTAATTTTATCTGTATTTTAAATTTAGATTTTCACACAGTATTGTTTAAATTTCAGCCTGGATTTTCATGGGTTAATGAAACTTCTAGAGAAAAAAGAATAGCTTTTAGGAACAAAAAGGCAACTTAGATTATCATCAGTGGCCTCTTGACTAAATTAGGACATACACTACTGCAGCCAGAAGCCCAACATCCCACCCTGAAACCTTCCCAGAAGTCCAGGTTTCCTCAGGGGCACACAGTGGGATGCTGAGGGGCCCCATCCATGTATAAGCCCTGAGGCCTCTTTCAGAGGCGCCCATGACCCCAAGCCCAGGTGAACACACTGGGGCCCCAGACTCGCCAGGCCCTCAAACACTGTAAGGTGTGTAATCTTGCCTTGTCAGGGAAACAATCAGTAAGCCTATGTCACATAGTCACAACAAAATATGAGGCTTATCGTGAAAACAAATTATCAGCAAATTTCCTGGAGCTGAACTCCTGGCCAAAATAAGCTGCAGCACAGGGTGATAGTGGGGAGTCTGTTGCCCTCCCCAACTCACAGAGGGGTCCAGGCCCTGACAAAGGGGATGGAGGCCGGGATTCTGGAACTTATTTCCATTCTAGTTTCAAGCCCAAACTTTGTTCAAACCCTTTGGGGCCCTCAAGAGTGACACGGGGCATCGATGCAGGTGGTTATGTGGGCCCAGGGATGGGAATAAACTTATGTACGTGTTTTAGAAAATTGTTGATAAAGTAATTCTGCTTGGCCAAAATATCTTTACCCCAGTTTTCCAGAGTACTGTAACAAAAAGAGGATCAGAGTTGACACCACCAGGTTTTACCTGTTCAGAGGGTAAGCGTTTTCTGGAAGGCCAAATCCCCAAAATTTAGTTGCTAAAAAGCTGCCAAAGGAATAGGAAAGAGAAATTTCCAGAGTACCGGAAGGCAAATGTTTCAGGGCTATGCCCTCCCAGAAAAGGTTAGCCTTTTTGTATATGGTAGCCTTGGCAATACAAATCGTAATTTTCCAGAACTTGCCTACTTTAACCCAGGCTCCAATTGTCACTACCCCCACCTCTTCCTTTGGTGACAATGGAGATGGGGAAGTAAGGAGGGGATGGCTAGGCAGGGTATTTCCTTTCCTGTTAATTGAGGTCTGTCAACAACTCCCAAATGTACCTAGTTAAACCCATATCTAACCCACAAACCATGTCCCTGGGTCAAAAAACTCTTCGACGATATCCCTGTACAAGTTTATTGAATACCTTTTTGTTTTAATTAAAACCCTCATTGTTTATAAAGCTCCCTTAGGACCATAAAAATAAAATTATTTTCCTTCCATCTGATTTAAACTACTTCCATTTTGCAAATATGTATTCCCCTGTTCCTTGCTGCCCAGCCTTGAATTTAAAAGCTCTAAAGATGGATTTTCTTTTTTTAAATAATGTCTTTGACCTTCTCCATATTCTATGGCCAAAAAGCATGCCCTGAAGCTTCAGAATTTCCTCTGGGCTATTCCACAAGACTTTCCATCAAGCAGAGCAGTCTTAATAGACAATTCCCCTTGGCTGCTCAAACTCAAAGAATCATTTGCAAACCAACCAGAAAGGGGCAGCAGGGCTGTCAGTACCTGTGGACAGGATCAGCTTGTACTCTTCCACAGACAGGCCACTGAAGCTCGTGTCTCTGGGGCGAGGGTACTGGTCACATGGGGAGAGAGGACAGAGGAGAGATTAGTTCTGCACACAACCTGAGACCTGATGAACTGGGAGAAGCCTTGCTCTCCTGGCACGGTTCACCAGAGTGGGCCTCTGCAAACCAGACTGGCTAGAAGAGCAGCGCCACCTAGAGGTCAAAGACTTGGCCTCGCTTGAATGGACCCAAGAATCCTGCCTGTGTGATTGTCTGGGTGTGGCCCACGATTCTGCACTTCTAACCAGCTCCCCAGGGACGCCCACACTGCTGCTCAAAGACCCCACTTTGAGTTGTGAGGATTTAGAAGAAATCCCTTTTCCCTGCAGGCTAGGCATTTGGCTGTGTATATCTCTGGAGTTACTCAACATGCTCCAGCTCGGGGAAAACCACATTAAATGGAATTTGACAGTAATCATGTCAGGGCTGAGGAAAAGCCCAGCTTTGTCTGACAGGACTTTCCCGAAGCATCCCTCTTTATCACCAGTGTGGGGAAATGCCAGCTCCATCAGAGTAGATGGGAAAATATGGGTATGGTCCAACAGTTGTCAGATACACCCTGAGCATACAATGGTCTATAAAACACATGGCTTTAGTTCAAAATTATAAATAGCTTTTATTTAGGTGACCTAAAAGCCTCTACCAGGTGCCTCTGTTGGTTTGGCTGAAATTACTGGTTACATTTGAAAGTAGCAAAACCCCAATTCTTTACAAAGCACCGCAGAATCAGATTTTCACTTACTCTCATTGGTCCTTTCCAGTAGGAGGGCTGGGGTTATAAAAAACACTGGCCCACTCACCTTGTGTTTGTAATAGTTTGAATGGAGTCTTGCTAAGCTCTCATACATCTGATCACAGGCCTCAGGTTCTGCAATCTGAAAAACAAAGAAACCCCCCATGGAAGTGAGCAAACAAGCCCTGCCTCCCACAAGGAGGGTCTGTACTTCCAGGATGGACCCCTTACATAAAGGCATTCAAATGAAGCAGGCCTGCAGCTTAGCACTAGCTTCTCCACTCTGTGGGGAGCAAACTTGGCCTACAGCTCCAGTTATTAGAAAGCTATTAGAAATCACCTTTTCGTAATGGCTCCACCAGATCAACTCTCCAACCTTCAGAAAAACTCCATCAATCAACTGGCAAACAAACATCAGTTGAGCACCTGCATCAGGTACTCACAGTTGAGCAGCTGTGACCTGTGGACTACTACACCGGCTGCAGTGGGAGCCACCACAATGAAAATATAGTATCAGGAGGGTGAACCTTTTGGCGGTGTGGGCTGCAAGAAACCGGAGGGGGCATTCGTGTGCTCAGTGTATGACACAAATGACACTAAGCTGGGTTCTGAAGGATGTACAGGAGTTGGGGAGCAGAAGGGAGAGTGCAGACCCTCCTGGTGGAGGGAGGGTATGAGCAAGCAGAGGCATGGACACTATCTCAGCTTTAGACCAGTCTGGCTGAGGGCCTGATGTGTAGGTAAGAGCCTGGGCGGGAGAAAGAACAAGAGCTTTTTGAGTTAAACCTTCAATACAAAATGTATTAAATATTCTTTTATGAAAGGCAAAATAAATTGAGCTTTCATCTGTGGTGAGCCATTGCAATTTTACAAGGAAAGAAACATGAAGAAGGCCGTGGTTTAAGATCAGATAGGTGAACTGAGGAGAATCCAGAGGAGAGTCCAATTAGGTCCTGCTAGAAAGGAGAGGCCCTGAACACTGATGCCGTGCGAGTAGAGGAGGAGAAAACCAAGAGATACCCTGGTGCCCCTGCTGGAAATTGCAGGAAAGGTGGACACACACAGATGTGAGGTGGTTTTATCCTGTTCATCTCTCTTTTTAGTTATCCCTTCCTTCTGCCCTTGCTATTATTTACCTACTATTCCTTACATGATTCTGCCAAGAATTCTGAAAGCTCCCCAGAAAAAAACAAAACAAAACAAAACCCTTTCTCTTTTATGTTTTTCCCCAGAATTCAAATGGATTTTCCAACTTAAATCCTTTCTTGAAGAAGGCAAAGCATAAATAAATCAGTAGTTAAGTTTTTTAATAAGGCAGCTCTGCTTCTGCCTCTGTGCATGTGTCAAATGAGGTTCCCCACTTCAGAGCCAACAAAAAAAGACAATCTGTCATGTAGTTTCACTTGATCCATCCCTGGGTTCAGGCCACTCATCACGAGATTGCTCAGGTAGCCACATCAGAAAAGAGAGGATTCTGGGCTGAGGAGGTAGCCAGTATTCGCTGAATAACAAAGGCATTACTTGGGTAGACTGGTGCTGTGGACTAAACAGAAAGAATGGATGGAAAAATATGAGACCAGGACTGGGTTCTGACCCCTGCAGGACAGCTTTTCTGGAGAGTGGGGTGTGGGTGGGGTGGGATGTGTGGGGGGATGTCCAGTTGGAACAGAATTCTGCAGCTGGCACTTTGGAGGAAAGCATTTTGAACATTATGGTTTCAGCAGAGCATGCAAAACTGCGAGCTAACACGGAAGCTAGGAGAACAGAGGGTACGAGACACAAAAGGAAAAAGAGAAGAATGCCAGAATCAAGGTTTAAATATCACGTCGGTTATCAAAAGAAAATCAAGCATTTTTATCTTCTGCTTGTGGCTTTTATTCTTGTGTAAACGAGTTCACTTACAAATTTAAAAATCATGGGCACCTGGGTGGCACAGTTGGTTAAGCATCTGCCTTCGGCTCAGGTCATGATCTATCTCAGGGTCCTAGGATTGAGCCCAGCATCAGGTTCCCTGCTCGGCAGGGAGTCTGCTCTCCCCTTCCATCTGTCCCTTCCCCCCACTTGTACACACCCTTTCTCTCTCAAATAAATAAATAAATAAATAAATAAATAAATAAATAAATAAATAAATAAGATCTTTAAAAAAAATTTTTTTTTTTAAAAATCATGCATCCAGAACCTGCAGCGTGCTCGGCCTGCAGGTATGTGCAGGTCTCCATGGCTGTGAAGAGCAGTGGAGTTGCACTGCCAGGCCTGGAATCTTGACTCCTTCACCTACCAGATACTGGATGCTGGGCAAATCACACTCTCCCCCTATCCCACACACTTTAGAAAAGAACTGCCACATTTGCTTAATCACATTCCATCTCTATATACATATTTTCCTTCTGATCCATTTGAAAGTTGAAGCGTGATGCTCCTTCATGCCATATTTCAGGATGTTTCCTAAGAACAAGGGCATTCTCTTATATAACGATGGTTCAGTGATCAAATTCAGGACACCTGACATTGATGCAACACTTTTATCTGGTTCATCATCCATATTCCAATTCTGTCAATTGTCTCAGTAATAATCCTTATAGGAAAAAAAATATTCTGTTGGCCTGGCATCACCCATGGCATTTATCTATCATACATCTTTCTCCTTTCAGCTGGGACAATTCGCCAGCCTTTCTTTGTCTTTCAGGCACCGATATTTTTGAAGTACACCTGCCAACTTAACCTTTCTTTTAAAAGAATAGATAATAATAGTCCCTATTTCTGAGGGCAGTGCGAGGAAAAAATGAGGTAATGCCTGGACTGCTCTGAAGTTGGGGCCCGGGACACTGATAAATATGAGTGATTTGCTTTTCATAGTATTATTGGTAGTCAACAGTTGTAGCAGGCCTCCACCTCACAGACTATGAGGGGAAAGAGTAGAACCATTCAGGACAACCCTGGAGACAGGTGATTCTGGGGCAGGCGAATGAGGGGTGTTGTGGCCGCTGGCCAGAGTAGACCTGCCAGCCAGAGGGTCATGGCTGAGGATGAGCACCAGCTACCAGAGGGAAGTGGGGGCTCTCCAGGCACAGGGCCAGTTAAAGCACATGCCCAGGGAAGAGGCAATGAGATAATTCTGGGTGGATCAGTGTTGCTGGTGTGACCACCGGGCTGTGGCTAGGCATAGAAGTAACAAAGGTGTGGACAACTGCCCCATCTGACCATGCCACCGGCTCTGACCCTGTTGGCTCCCTGCAGCCACCAGGCACCCCACAGTCAGCTCGGTGGGGATGAAACTCTGATCCTTGGGTCTCTGCCAAATAAGCAGTCAACTGTGGCACCTTTCTCACTCAATGGGTTGTTTGTCTGGACTTTACCCCTCTACCACCATCTGACCACCTTCCCAACCGAGGTCTTAGGAAAGGCGTTCACACCTGGGATTTGCCCTCCTCACAGCTCTGCTGGGCTCCCATCACTGCTGTCAGGCCAGCAACACAGCGTTTCTTGATCAAACCCCCAATCTGACCAGGTCCTCGCCCTTAGAAATCTTGCCCACGCAAATTCCCCCTCCTGCTTCTCCTTTGACTTCTCTAACAGTGAGAATTTACCATGGGTCTACTCAGCTCAGCTACCTACTATACCCTCAAAAGGGTGAGCAGGTGTCCTCTTCCTTCCTGTCTTTTAGTATTAACGACACAGCCTCCTAGATATCTTACATGATGCCTGATGCTCCACTGACAATCCAAGAAGGAACCAAATGCCTAACAATAACCAATCACGAAAAAATCACTCAACTTCTTATTTGACGTCATAAGGTGTATGAGGCTGTAAGCACAGTTTGATGGAGGTGATGAGAACCACGCATGCCAACTTCTAGCCACTTGTTACTGCCAAAGGGCAGAAACAGCCATGGCCAATTCTGGGTCCTGGGCACATCCAACCCCAAGTTCAGCAATGAAAACAGTCTCGTTTACCACTTAAAAAGGTATCAATAGGAATATCTATCTAATTCCAGAAACCTTGCCACACTCCTACATCCTACACTTTATTCACAGACTCTGGCACAAACGTTTCTGAATTTTGAAATATACAGTTTTCCTGATGAAATGTACTGTGCACTTTTAGAAGTATTCTTATATACAAGCTTTAAATTACCTGATTTTGCATTCACACCTAATGAGATTATGGACATTTTAGGACTAATAGCAGCTCTGGGTTTGAAAAAAGGCAGCAGTGGGACATTATGAAAAATTCAGCTCTGCTCCTTAAATGTGAATAAAATAGATGTTCAACTGACATAGTGTCCTTTATGGCTCTATTTCTGCTCCTTTTGCATTTCCCCTGCTCAGTTGTCAGAAAATTTCTCTTTACCATATTAAACTTTCATACATACAAATCTACATCAGGGCCGCAGGCAATGATTTCCATTTTCAAAATTGAATTTTGGGTGGTGACTGCAATTGGTACACACAGCGGCCCTGATTCTAGTCACACAAAGGGACGCATAAGCACTTTTGGGAAAGGGTGTTGCAAATTGCTTTGCTAATTAAGGTAGAGCTGGATTCGGGCCAGGAGGATCTATGAAAAAAGGTTTTCCCGGCTGGGTAATGAACTTCTGGAGCCGCTTCCATTCAATTCAATTGCAAATCTATTTCTTGAGCACCTACTATGCAGACTGCTCTGCTAGGGGCTGTGAGGGGATGTAAAGACTGGGCCTCGGCCTTGGAGAAACTGGCAATCAAGCTGAAGAGACAAGGAATGCACGCATTAAAAATCGAACATGGCCCTGGGGCAGCGTGTGATTGAGTGCTAGAGATACAGAAAATCAGGGGTGGGAGTCACCAGGCTTGACTAACAGAGCAGGTATGGCAGGGGTCTGGTTTCACTGCAGTGACAGTTCACAGAGTGAGGGGGAGCCAGAGTACCACACCGAGGAGAGGAGTACAGTGGCAAGGCTGGAGCTGGATGTGGCTGGGAGAACCCATGAAAAAGCAGAGGACAAGGGTGTTTTAGGTAAAGCAGGGTCTTAAGCGAGCCAAGGAGTGCTTCGAGGGCATGGGAAGGCAGCAAGTCTTGGCAAGCCTTGTGTGTTTGGGGGGATGGTGTCTTCAGAGCACTATATTCTCAAGGGTTAAGAACCACTTCTATGGTGGCCAATCTGGGAGGCAAGGAGAGGCTAGGGCACATGCTGGGGTGTGGTGAGGGGCAAAACACAGGCTGGCACCAAAGATCAGAGGACAGTGAAGGCCTCACAAACCTGCCTGCCACTTGTCCAGGAGGCAGAGGCAGACCCAGAGAGCTCTGTGCAAAGTGCACACCCACTGAAAGTGATCAATAATTTATCCCTCTAGGAGGAAGAGCACGTACATCTCTAACAAGCACAGAAAACTCACATCCCTTGGTCTAAACACTACCTTAACTCTCTCTGGCTCCACCTGGAACTCAGGGAAGAGAAAAGATGGAGTCGTCTGCATTCCCTCTCAGAGAAGACTCTCCTCACAACTCCTGTTTTGCAGTGGATTCAATATTATAGCTAAAAATAGCATGATCTATCCTTAGGCCATGCCTTAGGCCCACATGTGGGGATGGGCACTGCTGAGATGGTGTCACCGCCGCTGGCACAGGCCAGGCAGTTGTGGGGCTAGCTCCTTGCCACACTGAGGAAGGCCAAGGACCAGGGCTCTGCTGGATGACCGAGACAACAGGATTATATACAATCTTCACATACTCCCCAGAGAACTGGAAACATCATTTACATCACTGCAAACCCAAGATACAGTTCAACTTTTTTCCAATGAGATTGGTATGATTTAACCCTGGCTATAATGCAAGAATTCTCTGGCTGGTGCGCAGTCAAGAATCTTTCAGGCGGCTGCTTGTGCACCTAGGGAACTCATTAGAAGGACTAGCCCCTTTCCCTGTACTTAAGCTAGCAATTAGAGTTGTTTTGCCACCTTCCCCCACGTTGTGATTCTATTTATTAAAACTCCTGGTGCTGCAGGGGACCTGTTTTCTTGAAGAAACTGTATTCAAAGGGGTGCAATACCCATAACCATTAACTTTCAAAATACCGCACAAAAGGACAGAGGGTGTAAGAGGTGTTAAGTGTGTTCCTGCTTCCCACCATCACCTCCCTCTTGGTGGGTTCTGGGTGGACCGTGAGACTCCCCAAAGGGCAATCTCAAGTGGAATAAATGGGAGGCGGTGGTTTTTGTATTCTGCTTTCAAGTCTGAAAGACTGATTTGCTTTCTAGGGAGTCTGGCCCTTCTGCACTGGTGTCCTACCTGAGAGTCATCTTTTTTCCTATTTGTACTAGGGGGGTCGTGGCTGGGGCAAAGAAAAGCGGGTGGGTAAACACAGGGTGATATTTGCTTTCAGCAAAACTGTCATTGGTTCAAAAAGGTTTGTACAGGACATGAGGGAAAAGGAGTAGCTTGGGGTTCATGGATCAAGAGGACTTTCTAGCAAGAAACCACTTGGAGAAATGGCAGCTGAGGAAAGATCTGGCACCAAGGAGGGAACGCCAAATCAGGACCAGGTGTTGCTTACTTGGCTTGCCACTTACTCCCAGCAGACCCCGAGTAAGCTGGTTTCGGTTTCTGATTTTGTTTCCTTGTCTGTAAAATGGGAGTAAGTGATGGCCAACTTACTCAGCTGCACTAAGGATTAATTTAAATGAGAATATGCATGCAAAAGCATACGGAACACGTGTGCAGTGTTACTGTTCAGATGCAGGAAGCCAAGAGGCGGAGAGAACTGCCTGTCCCTCTCCTCTACAGGAACAAGGAGGCTCCCCCTCTGATCTGGTCTTTCTGGCAACTGGCACAACCAAGGGCGAGTTCCCTAACCATCAGCCAACTGGTCTAATGCCTGCTGCTTGCTGCCAGCTTAACGAGGAGTCCACCAGAACCACCTTTCTTTCTCAAGGTTTATAAATGATCCGGGGGTGTCAGTGGGAGTGACTCACAGTGCTGTTCTCAATTCTGGCAAGAGGGCTGCTCCCTCTAAAAAATATCACCAAGATTTACTAAGCCCAGAAGTATTCTCAGGTGACATTAGGATGAGGTACCTGACAGTGGTCCTGAGTAATGTGCTTGCTGCCATCATGATATGTTGGTTTGCTCTACTAGGGATACATTCATCAGTGGCTCCAGAACCATCAATAGAGCCAGGACTTGCATCTAAAACCATGACTCAAATCTGTGTGGGCCTTCAACTGATTAGAACTATTTCCCCAGCTGATGACAAAGGATGACAACTCCAAAAGAGAAAGCTCTACCCTCCTTTCCTGGATCCCCTTACACAGTCAAGTAGGTGAACATCACACTCTCTCACCTCCCCAAGGGTCCAACCACCGTCAGCTTTCCTGCTGGCTGCTTTCACCACTTGAATTTCAGTAAATTAAATTGCATGTCTACCTGACTATAAAGTTTCTTGACGGTAAGGAGCAGACTGTTCCTCTTCTAGAGTTCCTGAGGTTCCCCACACACTCAAGCTCTCAAATTAATTCTCACCATCAGGACACAGAAATATTCCTTCTCACTCTTCACTGCTTCTCTCCATCTAGTTCTACCACACCTCCAACTACATTCAAATGATTTTTGTCTCATGAGCCATAACGGATCATTTATTTAATCTACTCATCCAGGGACGCCTGGGTGGCTCAGCGGTTGAGCATCTGCCTTTGGCTCAGGGCGTGATTCCAGATCTGGGGATCATGTCCACATCAGGCTCCCTACAGAGGGAGCCTGCTTCTCCCTCTATGTCTCTGCCTCTCTGTGTCTCTCATGAATAGATAAATTTAAAAATCTTTAAAAATCTATCCAGATATTTACGGATTGTCTTTTATGCACCAAGAACTATGCTAGACTGGGCGGGGGGGAGGGGGGAGATAAACAGCACCTTCTCTACTCTCAGGAGGCTCACACTAAAAATATGTAGGGAGCAGAGCCCTACGAAGTCTAGGGTGTTTGCAGAGCTGGGATGAGATAGAATTCTTGCCTTCGAGATCTTTACATGCTGGGCCAGTGAAGACCCTTGTAAAAGATGTGTTGGCCGAGTGCCCCCACCAAGCTCTAAGCCAGACCCTTCATCCATGCCCTCCACCCAATCTGGAATCTGGTTTCACTGATGCCACTGGGCATGTTCTAACTCCTTGAGATAGGCTGGCTTGGCTCTTTGTTGGGCTAAGTTGCAAAACCAAACCGAACCAAACCAAACCACGTTCCTGCTTTGTTGTGGCCAAGTCTGGCAAAAAGTCCTTTCTTCAGGTCCTGTGTTTATCACATTTCCTATCTCTGACCTCTTGCCTGAGCCCCAGGCTCAAATATCCCACTGTCGACTTGACATTTCCACTTGGGAGGTTAAGTCCACTTGGCATCTTGAATTTAATGTCTCACACTGAATTCAAGATGTTCTTCCCATACCCTACCTGTTCCTCATCTAGTCTTTCCCATCTCAGTAAACGGCACTTCCTCCCACCTGGTTGCTCAGGCCAAAAAAACATCTGGTGTTATGGTGTTATCATTGGTTTCTCTTTTTTCCCCTTTACGTCATATCCATTATATTAGCAAGTCCCGTTGAAGTAACCTTCACCGTGCAACCCAAATCCAGCCACTCCATGTCCTGCGCTGCCACCTCATCCAAACTGCCATTCTTTCTTGCCAGAATAGCCTTTTCTCTAGCCTCCTTGTTTCTCTCCTTGCCCCCTATAATCCATTCACCACCTGCAACCAAGATGATTTTTTAAAACAAATAAATCAGGTCGCATTAGTCTTCACAACCCCTTCCCGGTGGCTTCTTGCTGGCCTTATGATAAAATCCAACTCCTAACCAGAGCCTAGAAGACCGTACTGCGCCTGGCTCTTGTCCTATGACTTCAACTCTTAGTAAACGAAAAAACCTTCCTTTTTGTTCCTTATCAGGCCAGGTGCTTCCTACCTAGGACCTCCGGGTGGAATGCCCTTCGGACCAAGTATACAGTCAGCTCGTCCTCTTCCCTCGCGTCTCATCTCTGTGTCACCTCCTGAGCGAGGCCTTCTCTACCTCAATTAGTACTACCCTTTGATCATGCTATTCTGCTTTACGCCAGCACGGTATTGATCTGGACTGACCTATGTCCACTTGCTTACTGTGTCCCAGAGGAGAATGTAAACTTCAACTTCAGGCGAACAGGCGCTTGTCTGTCCCCCAGCACCTAGCACAGTTCCCAGCACACGGTGGGTGCTCAGTGAGTATGTGCTGTGTATGAATGGGGCCCAGAGCCGCCGTAGCACCAACCTGGAGGAGAGCAAGAACGCAGGTCGGCTACGCACACGGGGACAGGGGCTGAGGTCCCGAACCTGCCGCACCGGGCTCACCGGGGCGCAGGGAGCACACACGGGCTTGGCTGGGGCCCTGCAGAGGTCCTTGAGGTTTAGCTCGGTCACTGCACAACGCTGCCAGGAAAGCACCGTGTCGGGGAAGCTAGAGGCCTGTGACTGTCGCCACCTGCGACTGCTGTGCGTCTCAACCCAGGCTGCACCCTGAATCATCTGGTGAAAGTTAAAAAATAGAGACCAAAGCCCCGCCCCCAGAGGTTCTGATTCCCGAAGGCTGAATGGTTCCGGACATCTAGATTTCTAAAAAGCTTCTTCAGGAATTCCAAGTGCAGCCAGATGAGAGCGCTGAGTAACAAGGCTGGGTCGCCGCCCTCCGCAGTTCCGGGGCGGGGGGGGGGGGGGGGGGGGGCAGGAGGGTCCGCGCGCACGTGCGGCCAGGGAGGAAGGCGCGCGCATGCGTGGACCCCGCCGCTCGTCCGTTCGTAGGCCCCGCCCGCGCCTCGTCCTTTCCGCCCCTCGCCCCAACCACCGCCCCGTTGCGGGCGGACCCCACAGTCCGGTCACCTGGGTGTTCTCTCCCTCCCGAAAGGCCTGTGCTACCCGCTGCCGCAGGTAAGTGCCCAAGTCCCGGCCCCGTTTGCTCTCGTCCACTGGCCATTCCTCACAGAGCTTAAGGAAACGCCGATAGCGGCTGGCCGCCATCTTGGGCCCCGCTTGTCTCCGCCCCTGAGGGAGGAGCCCGCGCAATCGGCGGCGCTTGCGCGCTGAGGCTCTCCGGCTTCCTGAGGAGGCGGGGCGGGAGGGAGGAACGAGCATGCGCGGCTTCGCGGGCGCTCCGGGGCTCTCCGGATGGGGGCGATGTTCTCCTGTCTCTGCGGGGGAGCTGGTTCCGTGTTCTTCGTCCTCGAACTGGCCCCGCTCCCAGGGGCGGGTGAGACGCGGAGCACCCCCAGGGACAGGTTTGCTTCTCTTTTCAATGACTGCACAGTCTAAAAAAAACTTCCTCCGAGACCTCTGCTGATTTGCATAAACGAATATATTTGCATGTAAATGAAGATTGTTATTCGATGAAGATGTGTGTGGACTTAATCCCGTAGCATGCACGAGTTGTTCGCCTCCGCTGCTCTCCTCTGCAGCTCCTGTGCTTGTCACTACGACTTGGCACTGCTCCGCAGCTCTCGTTCCTCTTTCCCCAGCCCCTGTTGGTGCCCCTTTCGGAGTCCCCCCTCCAACCCCCCCATCGGGCACGTGTCCCTGGGAGGCGCAGATTTGCCAGCTTGAGCAAAGTCAGCTGGGTTGATTCAGCCTGGGAAACTTGTTTCACGAAGTCTTTTCTTATACATCTCCAGCTGCAGCATCATGTGGAATGTCATCATTTTTCTTTTCAAGCTACCCCCACCAGTTCCCTTAAGAAATCCTCAGCCCAGCTTTGCTGAGCCAGGCTCTTGTTTTCACTGTCTGCATTTAGCCAGGACCATCCCCTGCAGGCAACACTCGCCTCCCCCAGGCCTCTTCCTTCTCACCCTCCTACTATATAAAGGTAAATTCAGGAGACTCTTGCCTTCAAGAGGTAGACTGTTGAGTAGTGAACACACAACCCAAACACAGGTTCAAAGTGACAGGGGCTTTGACTGAAGTGTTAGGCAATGCTGCGGAGTTTGGAGGAAGAAATGCTACTTCTGGCTGTCAGGGGAGTAAGGGGCTTGTGGAGGAGATGGCATCTGGAAGGACAGTTAGGGTTTGAATAAGTGGGAACAAGAGGTTGCTGAGCAGCAGGAGCCAGGCCTGGGGCAGGAATGAGAGGGAGGGGTTTAATTTGAGGAAAGATCAGTGGGTAGTTTTAACAAGAATGAGTCAGCTTTGAACTGTTCTGAAGGTCTTAAGAGTAAAGACCTATTGAATGAGAACCTCTGGGGACCTGGGGTGTGCACTGCCCACTTGAGGTAAGTGAGTTCAGGGAGGGCCTACCTGAGGCTAGGAGAGCTCAGGAGGAGTGGAAAATGAAGCTTTCACGGGCACCCCCACCTCATTCCCAGTCCAGCAGTACCTCCCAGCCCTATCCTCCTCATCAGCTGTATTTATAGCCACATAGTTTTGATGGCTGCCAAGAGGCCTAAAGGTCAAGGATTATATCTGTTTACTGTCAAGTTCTGGGTGCCTAGGGCTGTGCTGGGTACCTAGAGGTCTTATCATTCTGCCTGAGGCCTGACCACAGCTGTGGCTCTGAAGACCACCTGGCTGGCTGACAGAGTCCCTAGGAGGCAGGGCCTGAGGTCCCTCTGTCTTCAGTGAGTGGAAGAGTAGCATTAGGTGGCAACAAATGGTTTTCACTCCGCTTGAGGCACAAGTGGATTGAGAGGTTGAGAACAACCAGACAGTTGAGTTCCAGAACAACTGGAACTCCTTCTCAGGCTCTCCTTTCCCCAGCACAATGTCTTCTAGAAGGGTTGTGGTTGTCCCTGGTTCAGACTGCCCTGCCCACCTCTCTCACCCCCTGGAGGCTTGTTTTGGTGATTCAGTAGTGAGGCCTTGGCGTCTTATAGACCGGAGTTGGAGTGTGGGCTTGCTCATTGATTCATTCATTCATTCAGAACTATCTATGTAATCTGTGGAGGCCCAGGATGAGGTGAAAATATAAAATTCCTTGTTAAAATATTATTAAGAATTTCAAGACAGGGCGTCTGGGTGGCTCAGTGTCTGCCTGGGCTCAGATCATGATCTCAGGGTCCTGGGATTGCACCCCACATCGGGCTCCCTGATCAGCGGGGGGCCTGCTTCTCCCCCGCCCCCCCCCCCCCCCCGCTTGTGCTCAGGCCCTTTCTCTCTTTCTCAAGTAAATAAATAAAATCTTACAAAAAAAAGAAAGAAAGAAAGAAAGAATTTCAAGACAGTAACAGCCAAGCGTTAAACCAGTATGGGGCTTTTGGTCACTCAGGGCTCTGTGTGACCACACAAGTCACACACCCATGAAGCAGCCCTGGGCTCCTTCCCCATGGTAGACGAGACAGGCGAGGGCCTGATCCTGTGAGTTTTATATTTAAGTAGGTGGAGATGGACAACAACTGAACAGAACTATGATAACAATAATAATAGTACCTTTTTTTTTTAAGATTTTATTATTGATTCATGAAAGACACAGAGAGAGAGAGAGAGGCAGAGATACAGGCAGAAGGAGAAGCAGGCTCCATGCAGGGAGCCCAACGCGGGACTCGATCCCAGGTCTCCAGGATCATAACCTGGGCTGAAGGCAGCGCCAAACTGCTGGGCCATCGGGGCTGCCCAGAACTATGATAGCAATAATAATAGTACTTTGTATGTGTTAAGTCGTTTAGCAAGTGATCAAGATAAGATTTGAGGCAGGGTGCTGGGTGCACAGTGATTGGGGCCAGGGTGGGTCTGAGTGGTCTAGGGGAGGGCTGTGTATGAGAGAGACCTGAGTGGCTTCCTAGCATGAGGGCAGCAGAAGCCTTCAGGGCAGCCAGGTTTGAGTGGGCTATTTAATCTCTCTGAGCTTTATTTTATTTTATTTTATTTTTTTAAAGATTTTATTTATTCATTCATGAGACACACACACACACACACACACACGCAGAGGCAGAGACACAGGCAGAGGGAAAAGCAGGCTCCATGCAGGGAGTCTGATGTGGGACTCGATCCTGGGTCTCAAGGATCAGGCCCTGGGCTGAAGGCGGCGCTAAACCCCTGGGCTACCCAGGTGGCCCTAATCTCTCTGAACTTTAGTTCTTCATCTTAAAATGGGAATTATAATGATAAAGTAACCCTTCTCTGGTACTTGCTCTGTGTTTGGCACTGTCCTAATGCCTCATACAGTAGTGGCTCATTTAGTGCTCATGATGGCTCTCAGAGACAAGTACTGTTATTGTTCCAATTGTACAGAGGTGGAGACAGTACAGAGAGGATGAGAACTTGCCAAGGTCACCAGCTGGTAAGTGGCAGAACCTGGATTTGAACCCTGGCTGACTGAGTCCAGAGCCTACACACTCGCCCCCTTCAGGAGGCCCCTTCGGTGTTATCATGAACTGCATACATGGTGTCTTTTGGGACACATGACAGGTTCCTAGGGGGCTCTAGGGCCCTCCAGCCTTGTTTTACCTGTGACCCCCACCTTCTGATGCCTGTGGGTGGTCAGAGCCAGAGTCTGGGCCCATTGGCTTGTCAGTCACCCAGCGCCATTCTGGACACATTAATAGGCCTTGCCTGGAATGCAACTTGGCAGTTCCAGTCCTCAGGGAGTTATGACCATTTTAACACCCACCTGCTGACTTTCACTCATTCCATAGTGAATGCCACCTCCCCTGGCTCCTTGAAAACTCCCTCCCAGAGCTGTACCTCCCGACCCATTTGGAATGGGTATTTGGGCTCTATGGAATCCTGGTTGCTCTTTATACAGACACCATAGGGAGAAGAGAGAGGGGAGGGGGAGAGGGAAAAGTAAGCACTGCTTCAGTTTTTCAAATTATAATGATCCTCGTAATTGAGATACCAAATTGCACATTTAAATCGCTTGAAAGTAAAAATATCGTTTTGTAATGCTGGTGTTAATAATGTAAACATTAAAAACGAATTAAACACTTAGCTGTATTGTCGAGCATAGTTGCCTGATTTTTCTTCTTTCAACTCTTTCAACTGGAGGAAACAATTGGCTATAATACCTAGATATGTTACCATAAAAAGTGGTCTGGACTTGCATGGAAGAGGTTAGTCAGTTAATGCCCCTCCCTTCACTCTGCTCTAGTTGAGGTCACCTCAGAGAGAGGCCTTCCCTGGCCCCCATTTCAGAGAGTAGGCCTGCTACGCTTGGTCCCTGCAAAATGCTAGTCACTATTGGACAGCAGGCCTGGCAGAGAGTCACCTCTCACTAAATGAATCTGAAGAGAACCGGCAACATCAGTCTGGAGCTGGGATATCCCCGCCTACCCGTTCCTACCCAGACCCCTGCCCCCGTGAGACACTCCTCTCTAGAGGTCTGAGGGAGAAAGGTAGGAGGGCACATCAGGAGCAAGTGGATCTCTAGATTTCTTGCTTGGATTAGCCTTCCAAGCTCGTGACCCATTTCAGGGCAGCCTAGTCACAGTAGGGAGAAGTTCTGAAATGAAATTACATTATAATGAAAAGGACCCAACCTGGCTGCAGGTCAACCTGCCAAGCTGGTGCTCGACTTGGTACTGTCCCAGAGCTGCTTTCCCTCCCTCCCACCCTCCGTCCCTCTAGTTCTTGGCACCCATGCCTTCATTTTAGTTCTTTCCTTATCTTCTGTTTTATGTTTTTGGCCACTGTGGATGCAGATGTAAATCAAAAGTCAGAAGCTTAGATCATTTTGCAGAGCTGCTGATGAGTGGTCTTGCCTTGCCATTTGTTTTAGGAGACTGCTTCCTGCCCTTTCCAGCATGGGCTACAAGACTCCATGCAGCGGGGAAGAATGATGGGACTGCCAGCGTGCTGCCCAGAGGCCCAGGGCTTCCTGATGACATCGCGTCATGGAAAAGCTATAATAACATTCTGCTCTTTAGCTTCCTCTTCAATCACACCAGGAACGCCAGAGGGAGGAGACAGGTCTGGGTGACTGTCTCCCAGGCCGTCCTTGTCCTTCCTGGTGGGGAGGTCAGGAGCAGATTGCTCCTCTATGTCACCTGTCTGGAGGACCAAGTGAAAGTTCCTGGGGGGCAGCTGGGGTCAGAAGATGTGAAGCAAGTCTACCAGCTCCCTGGGCTCATACTCACTGTGTGAGGATGCAGCCAGGAGAAGGATCTGCATCAGGCCACTGCTGACAGGAGGGTTATGGAGGTTATAAGAGATTTGCTGGGGTCTCCTCGAACCTATTTCCTTTTCTAGGCTCATAGTTAAAGTACATCTCAGCCTGCTGGCATCTGGGCCCAGGGCTAGTTCTTGTGTCTGGAATGTGGGTGTGCCTTTTCTGTGTCTGACTTTTAGACCTTGTGGTTGATTGAGGAAGGTCCCTGGATGACTGTGTGGAGCAGAGAGGCTCTCTCTCTGCTGACTAAACTTGATTGTAATGTTAAGCTACTGTTGTTTGGGGATTGTTTGTTATAATGGCCCACTCTGACTAATAATTGTGCATTTCTCAGTTTAGAAAAGAAGAGACTCCCCAGTCCAGGGAAGGGGAGGCTAACCAGGAGGCGCTTCCAGACAAGAGAAGAGGCGGGAGGTTTGGAGGTCCTTGATGGACCTCAAGTGCTGAGTTTTCTTCACTTCCATCTTATTCTCTCTTGGTGCCTCTTCACATCAACCCCTGTGGCCAACACCTACCCTGCTATTTCCTGAGCAAAATGCTTGCTTCCTATCCCTGTGCTTGTTCATAATACCTGCTTTCTTTATAACCTCTTTTGCCTCCCTTTCAGGGCACAGCTCAGACACCACCTCCATGAACTCCCCACATGGCTGTGAGTTCTCCCTGCCTCTCCTCTCCTGGTAATAGTCTGCATGGCTGAGCAAATGGTCACCAGGCCTTGTTTGAAGCACCCCTGATATTTTCACATGATGGTATTCACCTTTTCGTTACGTCATAAGGTTCTTAAGGATAACGACATGATCTTCACACACTTCCTTGTTTCTGGCACAGGTCTCAGCACTGTGCCGTATATACCAGGCACTAGGGAAATATTTATTGGTTGGATGAATGGAAGGAAAGAAGGACAGAATAATGTAATTACAAATGAATGAGCTACTCAGCCAGATTTTTAAGTGTCTCCACTATCTGGGTTCACTCCATTTCTTTCCTCTTCATTCTACTACTCCCAACTACAAAATCCCCATTCTGGATGGGTTGGTCTGTTCAGACTCATGAGCATGCTGGACTTTTCCTTCTCTCCACTCAGCTCCTTCCCCATTCTTATCACCATTCAGGGCCTAAATGAAGTCCCACCCTCTCCACAGTTTCTGTGATTTGTGTTTCTGTGTTGGCTGTGAGCTGACCTCTGTGAACTTTTAGGATTGATCACCTATGAACCACACAGATGAATCCTCTGTATCACTGTGTACAGTGCGGTTTGTTGTCAGTTCACACGTGTTATTCTTGCCTCCTAGAATACTAGAATCTATGCTCCCAAGAGCTGGATCTTCTCCAGTGCTTAGCAAAAAGGTCGACAAGGAAGAGCTCCTTAGTTCAGTGTACTCTTAATGGTTACTGGATACTCCGGGCCCCCTCACCTCTTTTGCCATTTTAAAGTAAACTGCCATTGGATATCAAATGCATTCATGCTGACGATCTTCTCTTCTTCCCGTATCTCTCTGATCTTCTCCTTATTCCTGGATTTGCAGTGCTCAGGTGCACTCTTTCAGCTGGGTTAGCGAAGCCTTGTACACATTTCTAGACAGTGGTGACTCCTCTGAGCCCAGACTCCTCTGAGTCTGGGAAGCACAGTCTAAAACTGGTAGCCAGCTTTGCCCCTTGCAACAAACTCCACCTTTGTTGGTGACATCTTCAGGGGTATGTGGGATTTGGTCTGGGCCTCGAGGGCTTGGCAGAGGAGGCCTCCTGTGAAGGGCACTGTTGGATAAAGGACTGGCTGAGGGAAAAAGGGTCACGTGGACAGGAGCCAGGAGAGTGACATGCATGGCCAGCCCTGAAAGACTAATATTCTAGCTAACCGCCCCCACCCCTCATCTTCAGGCAGGTCTCACAATACCCAGGGCTGAGAACAGGGACAGGAATCAGAAGCTAAGGCAGGGAGCTCCAGATTTGATTGAACCAGATTTTTAAGCAAGGAAGTGCCCTAGAAAAGGCAGTATTTAGGGCTCCATTTTGTCTTTAACAAATATTTAGTTTTTGGTTGACTTCTTTTTGCCACCCAACATACTTTGACTCAGTTCTCCCATCATGAGTGCAGAGCATGCAAATTAATCACAATGTTACCTCAGCCACACATACTTAGGGAAGTTAACTTGCTTTGAAATCCATATAATATATCCTAAAATTAAACAAACAAACTTTTTTAATCCAAGCCACTCTTTCCTTAAGTGTGGATTTTGGAAGGTTGATGGTAATTAGCCATGAGAATACAAAAATTATTTAACTCTATGTTATAGAAAGTTCAGATAAAAGGACCACTTATGAGGTCTGGTACCTTGTAGATACATGGAAATACTTGATTAGCCACCATTTTCCACCCAGGATCCCCAAAGGATTGTAGGAAATCAGTGAACTGTTCTTTCTTTTCTTTCTTTTTTTTTTTTTTTTCCCAGGGAACTGTTCTTGCTGTACACACTAGTCGCCCATAAATTGGAACAGCCATACAGTGTGGTGATCAGAATAAACAAACAGAAAGGGTAATAAGGCACACCAAATAATTACTGGTGACCTCAGCAATTTTATTAACAAATTTATTTCCCTAATTGGGTAACGTATCTTCATGCTCGACTCAAGGGCATTGTAATGGGTTTCCACACTGCAGAAGAACTAATTAATTAGGACTGTTTGCTCTTCCGTATTTACACTTGTCCACCAGTCTTGTAAACATTGCACCTGGTTTCCTCGGCCCTCCAGCCTTCTCTCTCCTGATTCCCCCACCCTACCCCCAAAATAAATAAATAGAAAGCAAATAGTATAATTTAATATCAGTAGCTCATCCTTTCGTGCAGTCCACCCCCACTGGAAGCTGCATTTTATGGTTAGAGCCATTTTGTGGCCAGGATCTAGTCAAGTTATCGCTCCCAATAGGTACTCGGAAGTCTAGAAAGAGACCCTTGTCTCCATGGGCAAAAATGGAGAACCTGGGGTCTCGATTTGCCAGGGCTGTGTCTGGATTGCCCTTGCCCATTCAGACCCTGGGTAGGAAGCTGGTGAGATGGGCAGATCTGCCCCACTCCTTCCTGCCCCACCCAAATGCCTCTTGGGAAGGTAGGAGACAGTCATTCGTGAGCTCCAGAAAAATCATACACTTGTGAACTCACTGTTCAGGTCTTCTTCAAGTAGAGTTTTTTGCCTCATAGCTTGCCAAGACTTCAGTGTGACAACAAAAAAGCATTTTTGGGGCAGCCCTGGTGGCTCAGCAGTTTAGCACTGCCTTCAGTCTGGGGCCTGACCCTGGGGGCTCGGGATCGAGTCCCATATCCAGCTCCCTGCACGGAGCCTGCTTCTCCCTCTGCCTCTCTCTCTCATTGTGTCTCTCATGAATAAATAAATAAAATTAAAAAAAAATTTTTCAACGCAAATTCTCCAGAATCTTCCTGTAATGCTGGCTTCTCACTCCTGCCGCAGCCCTCCAATGTACTGCAAAATGGTGCCATTTCACACTGACTGTCCAGTCTCCAATGACCAGCATTAGTATAAGATGCCAGCATACGTGGAATTCCCTCCAGAGCTAGTTTCTTTAGCAGCCAGTAATATACCTGCCTTGTATGGCTTTTGAATGTGGATATAATTATTACAAAGACATCTAACAGTTTCTAGAGTACCCTGGCTGGCAGTTAGGTCCCTTTTGAGAACTAGACTCCAAAAAAATCTGGATAGGCCCAACAAGCCTCATTCTCCCTCTTGAATATCCTGTAGGATCTGGATGAGGTTTTCTAGGCCAAAGATATAGCCCGGATCTGGTCCGTCATAAGTGGTGTGTTCGTTCCAGGAGCCTTTGTATGTTGTGTGAGCAAAGTCGATCATCCGGATGTCAACTTTGGTGAGACCTCCAGCAGAGATGCCATGGGTCGTCTGCGGAGCCTCCTGAGAATGCAGACCTCCTGGGGTCCTTTCTGGCAGCTCCTGCCCATCATAGATGATGAGGAGAGAGCTGGAGTAGAACCGATATGAACTCTGGCTCCTAATGACCGAGAGGAGGGCCCGGAGCTGGTGCTGAATGGGCTCCAGGAGCTCTGTCCGGAGGCGGGTTCCGTCATGCAGGAACTGATGGAGTGCTTGTCGGAACCCCTCAACGGAGAGTTTTCTTCCGTAATACTTGTCTTTGCAAAGAAAGTGCTTCTTATCAACTTGATAAACCTTATAATAAAAAAAGAAAATGTGAAGAATTGCCAACTTAAGAACAGACTTGGAACTGCTATGGTTGCAGTGTCAGAAACTAATAGGATATATAAACAGTTTTCTGGGAGATGCAGGGCAAGCATGGCTGAAATGAATGGAAGGATGATCTTTCATCAAGCACCAGGGGATCTTTCACATTTCAAAATGCTTTCTGTGCAAGCTTTTAATAGGAATCCAGGGTCTAAATATTCTTCACCCCACAAAGGTGATCCTCCACCCAGGAGGAAAAGCTTTGGATCACCTTTCTTGTGAATTTCCAGTGTCATCCTCCAAATCATGATTTAAACCCTGGCTTCTGGCCCTCTTCAATTCAAATATTAGCAAACCCAAGCTAGAAAGCTTCAGTAGGAATCTGAAATCACAGCCAATGGCCTTGGAAAGCCAACTAGATTCAAATTTCCCCAATTAAGTTTATAAAGTCCTTTCTCTGCAGATTCTAAGGAAACAATCATGGCTCTTGAGGTAAAGCAGGGTTGACTGAAGATAAAAAGATCAAAAGACGGGCTGGATCAGGTATGGGTGGGGTTTTCAGGCAGCCAGCTCAGCTGAGGGGAGCCTCACAGCAGCCCTGGGAACTGGTGGCTCCTCCTTGGCACCAGCACCTCTCCTCTCCCCTGTCATGTCTTGGCCACCAGAAAGGAACAGATGGAGGAGATGCTGATGGGGGGTGGGGGGACAGTGGCACCTGCTCCCATTTCATTCAGATGGCAGAGGCAGAGGCAGAGGCTGTACCAAGGCCAGAGGCTAGCATGGCCGTGACTTGGCACACCTCTACCTGGCACACCTGGGAAGGGCAGCCCACACCTGGCCAAGACAGTTTCTCAGGTCTTTCCTGCCTTCAGATTATGTGGTATGTTTATGGGAAACCAGTGCTGAAAAAATCAGAAAGATATGATAGACTTGCTTTGGAGGGCTGAAGATGGGCTGCTAAATTAGCTGTCATAAATACATGACAGGCGTCATTGTCTAAATAAATCAGATCATTTTCAGAAGATTGGAGGTCCAGAGAGAGATTCCATTTACACCCCAAATCATCACACTCCATTCTCTTGAGGACTGCATTCCAAACCTTCCAAGGGACATCTGTGCAACAAATTTATAGACTCCACTTCCAGCTTCAAGGGTGGCAGTTTCAATTAAGGAAAGCTTTAACGTGTACCGTCAAATTGGTGTCTGGTTTTGCTTTGGGGAGATAGACTGCAAAATCAAACGAGTGGGGAAAGTTTATTTCTTCCCTTTCCTATAGCCCCTGCCACAGGCCACATCAGAGCTGCAAAACTGGGGTAGAGTCTGGGCAATAAAAAACTAACTTTCCTTTGCCTCAGCTTAGCAGGCTATGATCTGCTTAATTCATTAACCAGAACAGGTAGCAAACAACAACAACAACAAAAACCCAGAAAAGGTGGAGTAGGAAGAAGGAATGGCTTCTAAGAATTCAAAAAGCAGAGTGCTGTACAGCACTAGAGAAGGAGAGGGTTCAGCTTTATCCTTCAAGAGACTGAGAAAGTCACGGAGTGCACAGGGAAGCTCTTTTTCACGTCTCTCCTCAGCCCCTGCTCACACACTGTCATCAGAGGTCTGCTGTCAATATGGACAGGACCCACGTGGCCACTGGGAAATTTAAGCTGCCAGAGACCCTGAGACAGAGTTTGAAAAAAAAAAAAAGTGGCTTTTTGGCAGCACTTTCCTGAAAGGGGCTCTTCTAGAAATCCCAGTATATCCTAGGGCAGATAGCGTTTTCTGCCTGGGCAGGCTGTGCCCAGCTCCCTCCTGCGTGGCTCTGTACACAGAAGTGTCTGGGAGACATGCTCACCACCCCACAATGGACATGCCAGGATGCCCAGCCCTGCACCTACCTGCATGCCGCAGATGCGCACGCCCAAGCAGGCCGAGGTGCTCTGCGCACACTTCCTCATGTGGCGGGCCTTCTTCTCCTCAGACACATCATCCCCGTGCTGCCGGGTCCCCATCTTCAGGTCTAGGATACAGGGGTGCTTATATTGTGACACGACGTTTTCCAGCAGCAGAAACCCTGGTCACGCCAAGTTCAGGAAGGCTCTGCCGACATGAAGGCCACTGCCCCTACGGAGGCCGTTAGCATGCCTTGGCGGATGCCTGGGAACACAAAGCTATTCCTTCTCTCTCGGCTCCTTACAGACAAGCCCATCATCCCCCTTAAGAATTCCACGTATTAGCTTTGCAGGCTGCTTTAATAAGTCGATTTATTAAAAAAAAAAGTCCATTTATTTAGGGGAGTTTATGACTATGTGAGCTTTCTTTTTCCTTTTTTGCTCTGAGATTGAAATCTAAATGCAGGCGTGAAATCCCTGGCAGACCATGCCCAATTTACATTTTATGGCAGAAAATCATAAGGCTAAAACCTTGAGTCACTGAACAGGCCAGTACCTTTTGGGAGAAGTGGGTTGATGTTAGCTTTGGAGATGAGTTGCAGGAATATTAATTTCAGCAGAGTAATTATCCTGCAAAAGCTTCTTAGGGATTAGGACTGCAGATGTGTCTTAGTAAATACTGTGAAACCAGTCACCCGTCTTGCAGGAAGGAGCCCAGCGCTGACAGAGGGGGCGTTTCAAGCCTACATGTACTCAGAACATGGCAGCCTGAGAATGAGGGAGGAATGTCTCCCTCACGGGCACTTCCCTGATGGGGGAACCACCCCCCTCACCCCGTCAGATCCATAGGAAGACATCTTCAGGGAGAATTTGGAGGGATAAAAGGGAGGCTGGGGTGTGGGGAACAGACCCATCCCTCTGAGCCTCCCACTGCCCCCACCCAGCATGGCAGTCATCATTCCTATCTGCACACAGAGACCTCCCAGCCCAGCCCCCTCTGCCCAGGTGGCAGTGACACAGCCAGTGGCTTGACCATGGGCACTGTGTTCAGCTCAATTTCCAGTCTGACTTTCCCACACTCTCTAATTTTTCTTTTGGAGAGATCAGATTTCTTCTAGGTCCTGGGTTTGAGGGCTTGTGCCTCGAAGTGTCCCTCACATCAGTCTCTCTCCCCACACTTCCCCCTCCCCTGGCCCTGTGTACACCCCGTCTGTCTGTCTCCACCACCCGCCTTCAATCCTCCCACCCTTTGATAGGTGGTAGGAGTGTGAGCAAGGATACGGTGCCGCTTGTTCTCTGGGTACTCGGTGCACAGGCGGGTCAGGTGGGCCTGATGGCACTGCAGGCCCCACGGGTTAAAGCTCCTCCTCTCAGACTGGTTCCCTTTAGCATCTTCCACCAGCGAGGAGACTTGGGCATTGAGTTGGAACTCGGACCTCAGGAGCGTCGTGGCCGGGCTATGGGAGACGGAAGCGAATGATAGGCCAGCAATGGCCAGAGGACTGGAGAAGGGTGCCCATCTCTGTGACTGGGCTCTCCAGAGTTGGGCCCTGACACGGACTGTCCCTGGCTACTCTCCAGGATGCCTGCAGGGCCTCTGTATGCCCCTCCTGCCCCATTCAGGCCCTGGGCACCAGATCAGTCCACACTGCAGCCCTGGCAGGGCGTCTCTCAGAACCCCAGAAGAACTCATTAGGAAACGTCATCCCCTCCTTAGAGGGCTGAGGTGGTTTAAATTCACTTGTAAGTGACCTGGATTACTATTGTGCTATTGAGGCGACACAGCGTGGAGAGAGCAACCCTCCCTAGAATCAGAAGGCTGGGGGTTTAGGCTGTGAGTGTGCCATGTCATTGTTCCCTTGAGACCTCAAAGTGTCCTCAGGGGTGGGAATCCTGGATCCTTGGTCCACCCTCTCTCCTGTCCTCCACATCTTGGCTTTCCCATCTGTGAAATGGAGATCATGTGTACCCACTTCCTGACGCTGAGCCAAGAGGCTTAGTTAGATCCGCTGTGCTCCTTGAGGAAGGGAGGTACTTTCATTGTATTAGCTCCCTTTGGTTTTCCAGAAATGTTTTATAAGTCCCCAGGGGTCCTTTTCATCTGAGAAAGGTCAGCTAACATTATCAGAGGCTTTGGAGACCTCTCTGGGATCTCGGGTGCCTTGAGCTGCCTGTGCCTCTGAGGTCCCAGGGGGGACTTCATTGACCTCTCCTTTTCCCTTCCTGATTGCTAGGGAAAGGTGATTTCTGACTGCCATTAGCCACTTTTCCTTTGTGTCAAGTCTTCTGGGTTTCTGCATTGCCCCCATCCTCACACCCCACCAGAGACACTTCCTGGTCTCGGTGAAACAGGTATTTAATTAAACAAATATGTACTGAATGCCTGCTCTACATAGGACTCCGTACATGCGGCAGCTTCTGAGGTAAATACATCAGTCCTCCCTCTAAAACCACAGGAAAGAAAATCCATTCCTTTTCTGGGTCCCATTGCGCTTCTAGACAGAGACTTCATGTGAATCTCTCACTCCCTTGTCCCTACTGGGGAGCCGTTAGCTTTGGCGCATGTGGGAGTGGTACTGGTCCTTGCTGGGTTTCTGCCATCCTGCCACATGGCCCTCACCTCTCCTCGAGCGAGTGTGCCAGCTGCCACTGGGTGAGGGGGTGGACGCCACCACTGCCGCTGGTGGTCTGCTGGAGAGTCTGCCATAGTGCCACTGCTGCCGACTCCGTGGAGACCTTGAAGGGCCCCCGGTTCTCCTTCAGCGGGTTGGCCACCAGGCTGAGATGGCCTCGGCTGTCTTTTTGGAGGTGCACCGTGATGGTGCCTGCAGAGCACACGAGGGAGGAAGGGAGGGGGAAACCAGATGGAATTTACCTGGTGGATGCGTTGCAAGAGGTGACATCCTTTTGAATTGTAGTTTAATGTAATGTCACTGATCAACCCCCCCACCCCTTCCCTAACTCTTCTCTCAAGGAAGAGTTATGGGGACTGTTCCAGAATGAGCCCAGGGCAGAAAATAGCCTTGGGCTGTTCTGGGCACAGGCTCTGCTTCATTGCATCTCTCTGCCCTTTCATGCTTTGAACAAAGTCAGTCCCATACATTTTGTTCTCACCTTCTGGCTCCTCAGTAGTGGTACCTTCCCCGTCAAGACAGAGCTGTTTCCACGGGGCACAACCTGGCGTCATTGGAGCTGGTCCTCTGTAGAGAGGGCCCCTCTGCCTCAGGGTGGCTGTGAGGGAATTTGGGGCCCATCCCATTCCTCCCCGTTGCCTCCTTCATCATCCTTTGTCTCCCTTCCCTTTCCCTCTCTCTTCTTCCAGGAAGCCCACCTCAGACAGCCTTCCAGGACCTGGCCTCTGTGTCACCTTAATTTAGACCCCCACCCCTACTCCTGGTCTCTGGCTTTAACACAGATGCCTGCCATCTCCTTCAGCTAGACACACAGCACGTGAATATTATTGATGGAACATGGTTCTTTGATAGGAAACAGGAGACTTGTAGGATTTCTCCAGCTACGGTAACTCCTGACCGTTGGTGTTTGTAATCGAGACACAACAGCCTGCTTCATTCGCTGCTTGTGAGAGTCAGAGTGCAAGGGAACCCAGTGGACAAATGTGCTAATTGGGCTTCTCCTCCGGGACATTGGCCAGGTCACGTAATTAGGTCTGGCACGAATGCCAATGACTCCGTGGCCACCCACTTTCGATTTCTTGCTCTGGTGGCACAGTCTAGGAGTTCCCTCGTGGAGTAGGCTTAGCATCAGAGCTAAGTGGGTGCCTGGCCTCACCCAAGTTCTGGTGGAGTCAGAGTTATACTCTTGCTGGTGGCATGGGAGACAGCCACACAGATGGCTTTGCGAGGACTGGATCTCTAGACTTCTTCCTGCAGCTGATGCCATGACTGTTCTATTGGCTCCTTCTCTCACCAAGCTACCCTCCACCTGTCCCCACCTTTCTCTGTGCCTGCGAGGCTGACCCTGTGGAGTGCACCAGTGGCTTCCTTGCCCCTGGTTTCCCAGGGGTTTGGCCAGTGGAGGACATTGGCAGGAGATGGGGTGGGGCAGGAGAAAGGTGGAGGTATTTATCCTACTGGTTCCCTTGGTGCTGCAGCATGATCCTGTCCCTCTAGGGCCCCCCTCTTGCTGGGTCAGTGATACTGTTCCCTCTCTGTGGCCTTCGGGCCTAGGGGTGGTCACAGCCTTTTAGTGCTGCTGGCCCCTCTGTGCCTCATCAGCACCCCCTTGTCCTCTTAATCCTGCATGCACTCCTATGAGCCATCCCTTTGAAAATTCTCCTCATTTAAACCCCTTTCAATATACCACTCATTTTCTGCTGGCACTCTGACTGAGAGAAGGGGGGCTGCACGTGATTATGTCCTCTCAAGTATTTATTTCCTCCCCCGGCCACTTGGTCACTTTCCTGGACATGTGGTAATTTCTGCTGCACCAGCACTCAAGGCATCTGATTTTCCTGCTTGTGTCCCTGCCCTGGCTGGTCAGTGCAGACGCTTGCTTTCAGGGCTGCTCTATAATTCAGCAAGTCACTCCTCAGGCCATCTGTGCCTAGCTCAGCGGTCTCTCCGGTCTAGTCCTGTCATCTCAGATTCCTGGTGCCCTAAATTTGCAGCCCAAGAGTGACATTCAGTTCTCTCTAGCTCCTTAAAAAGAATTCTGCTTTTCCTCAGCTCATGTCAGGCCCCTGAGTCTTGTGAATTAATAATGATACTACTAATAATACCATACGTGAACCTGGCATTTTGCGGTTTCCCTGAACACTGGCATGCATCCCCAGGTGGAGCCCACCAGAGGTGTTCCGCTCATGAGAACAGGGGACTGATGGCAGGTCAGAGAAAGAACCATGGTGGTAGCAATCAGTGCCAGGTATCTGTTTCTGTGCTTTTCGTTTGTTACTACCTAGTTCTAGCAGGCCTGTGATGCCCTTGTCTGCGGTTACTGAGACTCAGAGAGATGGAATAAGTTGCCTAAGGTCACACAGTAGGGGTGGAGCTCTTGAGAAGGCCATGCTCCAAGTGGGTATGGAAGAAGGGAGAAGCTGTAACACGGAGCCGAGGTCTTTAGCCTTTTATCAGGAGAGCAGTGTCGTCATGCTGTGTTTACTTGTGGGTAGGTGAGGAACATTCCTGCTGTGTCCCTATCAGATTTGTTTTGGCCAGTCTGTTCCGTGAGAGTGAACAGAGAAACCATGATCCCACTACCTTAGAGGGTCATCAGTCCAGAGGGCTGGGGGTGCCAAGAGGCCCCAGGACATGGTGTTTATGTTTCCATTCCTAGTTCTTTGGCTTGGAGGGTTGCTGTGCTTATTCCCTGGAGAGGGCCTGACCCGGAAGCCAGCACCAGGTCCCAGAGCTCACCCCTCCACAGTGGGGAAAGGAGAGCGCTCTGGCTTCTGTGCTTGTCCTTGGGGAGCTTGGAGCCTCCCAGCTGCCTGGAGAGCCCAGGATGTGTGCCAGACAAGGGCAAGGCCCTTTTGGGTCTTGTAAAGGTCAGCTCACCATCTGGTCTTGCCCGCGGTGGGACTATGGTATCACTCTTGCCAGAAACCACTGTCTCGGGGAGCCCCCGGCCTCAGGAGGCCTCCCCGGAAGGACAAGAAATGTGACCTTCACCCACTTCTCTAGGCTCCAGCTCTTGTCTGATCTCATCAGATCTGAGTGTCTAAATAAATGGAGGTGAGCAGAGGTGCAAAATAGCCCCAATAAAATCCAAGTCATTTCTACTCCTCATATTGTCAGAGCTACCCAGCCAGACTCCATGGCCCTGCCTCCTTGCTTCGCCTTTCTGCACGCCTGTGGCTCTGTGTCTCTGCCTGTCCATCTTCCTTGCGTTTCCCACAGCCATCTCCATCTCAGCCCAGACCTTCCTCTGAAGCCCGAGACCTGTAGCAGATAGCTGCCTTGCAGACGACTTCAAGTTGCCAGCTCTTCACCGAAGCAGCGTATCAGTGGGATCAAGACTCCTTGGGGCTTGGATTGGTTTTTGGTCAGGAGTCATGTCGGTCCTGGCCCGGCTTCTGGCTTGCTTTGTATTTCCATGGGGGCTGGGCCTGCAGGGATGTGGGCTCCCAGCACTGTGCGGCCCCCGCCTGTTGAGCCTTGTGAGCCTGTCACCAGCCCCCAGGCTCCCCAACCTGCAGTCTTGCCAGCTGAGCGCACAGGAATGCTTATGGGCAAAAGTGTTGCCCAGAGCACCACAGCAGTTTCGGGTTGGCCAAGCAGCTTCCCTAGCCTCCGGGAATGTTCTGTCCTGTACGCATGTATGTATGTATGTATTTTTTTTAATTTATTTTTTTATTGGAGTTCAATTTGCTAACATATAGCATAACACCCAGTGTGCTCATCCCATCAAGTGCCCATCACCCAGTCACCCCAACCCTCTGCCCACTTCCCTTTCCACTACCCTTTGTTCATTTCCCAGTTTTAGGTATCTCTCATGTTTTGTCACCCTCACTGATATTTTCACTCATTTTCTCTCCTTTCCCTTTATTCCCTTTCACTAATTCTTATATTCCCCAAATGAATGAGACCATATAATGTTTGTCCTTCTCCAATTGACTTACTTCACTCAGCATAATACCCTCCAGTTCCACCCTCGTCAAAGCAAATGGTGGGTATTTGTCGTTTCTAATGGCTGAGTAATATTCCATTGTATACATAGACCACATCTTCTCTATCCATTCATCTTTCCATGGACACCGAGGCTCCTTCCACAGTTTGGCTATTGTGGACATTCCTGCTATAGACATCGGGGTGCAGGTGTTCTGGCGTTTCACTGCATCTGTATCTTTGGGGTAAATCCCCAGAAGTGCAATTGCTAGGTCATAGGGGAGTTCTGTTTTTAACTCTTTGAGGAACCTCCACACCGTTTTCCAGAGTGGCTGCACCAGTTCACATTCCCACTAACAGTGCAAGAGGGTTCCCCTTTCTCCACATCCTCTCCAGCATTTGTTGTTTCCTGCCTTGCTAATTTTCCCCATTCTCACTGGTGTGAGGTGGTAGCTCATTGTGGTTTTGATTTGTATTTCCCTGATGGCAAGTGATGCGGAGCATTTTCTCATGTGCTTGTTGGCCATGTGTATGTCTTCTTTGGTGAAATTTCTGTTCATGTTTTTTGCCCATTTCATGATTGGATTGTTTGTTTCTTTGCTGTTGAGTTTAATAAGTTCTTTTTTTTTTTTTTTGAATTTAATAAGTTCTTTATAGATCTTAGATACTAGCCCTTTATCTGAGAGGTCATTTGCAAATACCTTCTCCCATTCTGTAGATTGTCTTTTAGTTTTGTTGACTGTTTCTTTTGCTGTGCAGAAACTTTTTATCTTGATGAAGTCCCGATAATTCATTTTTCTTTTGTTTCTCTTGCCTTCATGATGTATCTTGCAAGAAGTTGCTGTGGCCAAGTTCAAAAAGGGTGTTGCCTGTGTTCTCCTCTAGGATTTTGATGGAATCTTGTGTCACATTTAGATCTTTCATCCACTGTATTTATTTTTAAGCTCGTGAGAGCATCTGTTTGCCAGTGTCTATAGGATGAGTCTGGCTTATCTGTTCACCAGCCAGACTTAGAAGTATGTCCTTGCATGCCCAAAGCTGACAGGTACGCTGGGAGGCAGAGGGATGCAGCCCTGAGATGCTGTTGTGCCGAGGAGCCCAGCAAAAGGCCCGGGCGTGCTCTTGGCATGGGGAGGCTACCCTTTGGAGTGACGTCCATGCCCTACATTCCCGGGTGCCATCAGAGCAGGGCAGTGAGAAGGGAGAGGCTGTCCTCCATGGCATACAGTAGCCACTACAGAAACTGCCCCTCTCTCTAGGGCCCTTCCCATGGGGGAGAAAAAGGGAGGCCCCCTGTGGCAGTCCCCCTGACCTGAGGTCACCAGTTGAGTGACTCTGGGCAAATCATATCCCCTCCTTCATTGGGCTAGATGACCCCTGAGCCCTGGCATCTGAGGAGCCCGTCTCCTGGGTAACAGTGGCTGGTAGAGCAGGCCTTGATGGCCACAAGCCTACCCTTAGGAGCCACACCTCGAAGCTCTGAATCCCAGCTCTGCCTCTCACTGGCTGCATGGCCTCAGGCAAGTCCTGTCACCTCTCTGGGCCTCAGTCTCCTCACCTGTGAAATGGGGATCGTAGTAGTACCTGCCTCAGAGTGTTGTTGTGAGGATTGAGTTGATAGTGGAAACCATTTTCAGTGTGTTCTGCACTGAGTGAGCACCGACGGTTAGCTGATCCCACTTTTCTTATCTGGTGAAACGAGAACCTGCGCAGCCTGAGAGCCCTTGGAGGGACCTTTTCCCACCTAAAACCTGACCTCAGCCACCTGCTTCAGGCATCTGAGAGTGTGAGGGCTCTGGTTCTGGGCCTTTCTCTACTGTCTCCCTAGATGTGTGTTTCATTACATGGTGCCTGGCCAACGGCACCCTGCAGATCACGTTCTGGCTGCTGAGTGAATCCACGTTTCTGCACCATGGAAACCTCATGTTGGGAGTCATTCGAGTCCGTGGACCCTGCCTCACCCTCAGCAGGGCTATGTGGTCTCACCTGAGGGGTGTCCTGTGGTTCCCGACCCAGCCCCCTCCCGGCTCGTGTGGAAACACCATCCCCCAGGTGAAGCCCCAGGACAGAAGTTGAAGCATGTTCTGTGACCGCTGATACGTGCAGCTGTGATGCCTTGGCTTCAATTAATCTATCAAATTAGCAGGAGGTACCAGAGATGAGCCCAACCTGGATTGGGAGGCAGAGTATAGAGTAGGGGTCTAGACAGGAGACCAGTGCCTGAGGGTGCCCGAGAGTGGGGCTGCACTACACCCCCCACCGCGGAGGAATGGGCACGTGTAGACAGGACACAGGGAAGGCATCAGGATGGGGTCCTGGAGACTAAGCAGCCTCTTACATTTCCCTTCTTTGCCTGTGGCTGCCCTGGCGGTCTGTCTCAGCTCCAGAGCTGTGTCCAACAAGCGTGAAATGCTGCGGGCAGGAGCCACCCCACGCAAGATCCCGCCACCCTTTTACTAGGTTGAGTTCGGTTGTGAAAGGACAGACGTTCATTCCAGTGGGCGCTCTGACAAGATGGGCAGTGATCCACAGCTGATGGGCAACACTGGCCTGCGGCTCCAGAGGCCCCAGGGGAGGTATGCACAGACTGCACACCAGCCATCTGCCCCTCCCTCTGTGTGTGTGTGGTGCTCTGTGTGTGTGTGTGTGTGTGTGTGTGTGTGGTGCTCATATACATCTATCTTGCCTCAGACTCTCGGAAGGTCTTGGCAAGCCAGGACTGAAGCAGTGCCTGGGGCTCAAGGCCTTGGCCCCATATAAATGAATCTCACTCTGGGACATGTTGAATACAGATTCCTAGGCCCTGATCCCAGGGGTTCTGGTGCACAGATCTGCAAGGGAGCCTGGGAATATGCATTTTAACCCCCCCCCCCCCCCCCCATCAGCCTTGGTCAATCCCAGCACATACTCTGAGAAACACTCATAGGGCTAGGCCGTGTCCTTCCCGGTTATCTTGATCATTGAAATGCAAGTGAGTTTTTGACTGACTTATTTGGATTTCATCATCACTTTTATTGCAGATACTTAGATGATGAGCACAGAAGCTTGTAGTCACAACAGTTAAAAACCTTTGAAAGAGGTCTTTTCTCTGGGCACTCATCATCCTGTTGAGGGGCTGGTGGCTGGCAGAGTCATGCCCTGAAGGCTGAGTGTGGACAAAAAGCCTGTCCCATGGACGCTGGCCAGCTGCCCAGAGTGCCCCTGCCTGGAGGCCCACAAATGGTGGCCCTCCCCACCCAGCCTTCACTCCCCTGAACCCACCTTGGACTCAGATCCAGAACACACACTGCTCTCTGCCTCATTGCCCCCATTTTACCTGGAAGGCAGCCCATGGCCCTGGCTTGGCCACTATATGAGGATGTTCCCATCCCAGTTTCCTCAACATATCAGGTCCCAGCTCCTTCATGCCCTGACCCAGGCCTGAGGTTCCTGCCACCCACCTGGGTCCCCAGAGGGAGCTGAAGGAGGCCTCAGCCTGCCATGTCTTTCCCAGCCCTGGTCACAGGACCCAGCCGTGGCACTTCCGAAGCACAGACCAGGGTGGGGTTGGGGTGTCATTTTATTCCAGTCTCAGTTCCTCAAAGCCTGGTGGCTTGAGCTTATTTGTAGGGATGCCAAGTGGCATTAGACTCTGGGCCTGGAGGCTTGAAGAGTTCAGAGAAACTAGGACAGGGAAGGCCAACTGGTCTGTGGGAGAGGGGCATATCTCCATGGCAACTCTTACACACGCCACAGTGCCCGGGGAAGCAGTGGGTGCATGCGCACGAGCCCAGCCCAGTATGGCAGGCGCAGAGCCACATCTGGCTGCCTGGACACTCACCTTTGTACTGTGGAGTGAATCGCTTCATGGCCAGAGGCAGGGATTCGTAGAACCTCTGCTCCCGGAAGATGAGGGGCTTGCATACCGTGTGCTCATCGTACTTCATCACGCTCAGATGCCCTCCGACCTGGTGTAGGAAGGGCTCTAGCCGCACGCCCACTCTGGCATCCCCAGCATCTGTGCTGTCCTGCACAACCATGTATCCACAGGAAGAAGGTCTGGGGTAGAAGAGGCAGTTCCCGGACAGGAGGCAAGGCCGTCAGTGGTCCTCAGCTTTCTCCTTCTTGGCCTTTGTCACTGTCATAGCACAGCTGTCCTTCTGTCTGTGGGCCCCTGGAAAGCAGAGGAGGAAGGTGGAAACGGTGTGAGGGAGATGGTGTGCTGAGAGGAACAGAAGGACCCACAGTTCCCAGCCACGACCCACCAGTAGTTGAACGAGACTCGAAAGAGGCATCTGTCACTTCTAGAATAATCTGTCCTAGGAAACTGGTAACCATGATTGCCTCCAGGAAGCCAGGATGAGAGGTAGACTTCTCTAAATACTGTTCTGTGCCCTTTGAATTTAAATATTAAAACATTTAAAAAAAAATCAAGCAGTACACATAACCGTAGGCATCCAGAGTACACAGATTGTCTTAACTCCTCATGTTGTGTTTCCTGCCTGCCTTAGGGAGTATTGGTCACAGGCCCAAGAAGAGAGCAGAGTCCCTGCTATCCAGGCACTCAGCCTCTTGCAAGGGCTTAGGGGGTACAGGAAAGCTTCATTTTTGTACAGAACAGCTGTGCACGTTAATCTACATCATGGCTTCACGACAGAATTGCTGTGTAACTTTGAGAAGTGACCAAACCTCTGCGCCTCTGTTTCCCCATCTGTAGAATGAAATAATAAGGATACTTCATGGACTTAGGACAAAATTAAGGTAAAGACTGTGAAAAGGTTAGCTGAGGGCCCAGAGCTAAGTACTCCATAAATGTAATTTATCATTGTTATTTCTAGCATTATTGCCATGGTAGTTATATCTTCCCAACAGCTCTGGGTTGAAAGGAAGGCAGTCTTTCTCACTGCCGCTTTGCACATGAGGGAAGCAAGGTCTGAAATGCCTTGACCAGGCCCTGGTGCAGGCCAGGAGCGAGGCAGGAGGAAAGTGGAGGCTGCTTGTCTCTGGGCCTTATTCTCTGCTACCTGCCAGAGCTCCCCCTCCTCCCTAAGGGCAGGCTTGCTGGAACTTGGGGCTGGAAATGCAGCCCCGAAAGACATCCTGACTTTGTCTCAGGAGAGTGCCAAGGAGACAGTGTGAGGGGAGGCTCTTCTGGCCTCCTGTTTGAGAGGACATTCCTACAGGGGTGCCCATCACTGCCGAGTTATTAATACTCTCTCCTCTGTTGGACTCCCAGCCAAGGATGCCCTCAAGCTAGGCAGCACTGGACATGATTAATGCCCTGAATGACCTTCAGTCCAGACTGTCGGCATGGCCAGCTGGCTCCATGCATGGAGTGCCTATCAATTTGTTCAGGACCCCAGCTCAGAGAGCTTCCTGCCACCCACCTGTACCTCTGGCACCAGGTGGCGCTGAAAGCCTCAGCCTGGCCCATTTATTACCCCCTCACCCCCTAGGGGTGTCTCTCTCTTTCTCTCTCTCTCTTTCTCACATTAGCTACTGTCTTTTGGGCCACAGAGTGCCTGCCCCTTTAGGAAGGGACAGGTGTTTTGCCTGGTATATGCATTTGCTTTGCTGGATGTAGGATGAGGCTTCTAAGAGCTGCCTGTATGGCTGGAGCATGATGGGGGAGGTTAGGGTTGCTGGGCCAGGTATCAGGGGTTCAGGGAGCCTGAGGCCTGATGGTAAGGGGCTGTGATGACACCACAGCCTAGGCCTTACCCTGGGTCTGCTCTCAGACTGTAAAGAAGGAGCCCCACTTGAGCCTGTTCCACGAGCTGAGAATCCAGTAGGAGGCATCTCGATGCAGACGCAAATCAGAAATTGGCTCAGGGATAAGTTGATATATGACAAGATAGCACAATTGCTTGGCAAACCCAGCCTTACTTGCAAATTTGGTGAAGGCAAGAAAGAAGAAAGAAGAGAGAACCAAGGTGGCCCCACACCAACCAACCCGGCCTGGCCTTGCCAAGGCAGCCCAGCTGTGCCGATGTGTCCAGGTGGTATCCCAGGCGAGCCCTCATGCTCCCATGCCAGCAGCCCACCACCCTCCCTCCCCACACTCCTCTCTCCCGAAGGAGCCCTGAGGGAATCAGTGTCACCTTGCAGTGGTGGTGTGGGAGAGGAAATAGCAATAAATGGTAATAAAGTCAGAGAGCTTGCTGGGTGCCAGGCAATGTTCTAGGTGTGTTGTATAGATCAACTCCTTTAAACTTCACAACTACCCCATGAGGTAGTATTATCAGCCTGTTTCAGAGATTGGGAAAACGAGAGGTTAAATAACTTGCCTATGTGCACCCTGCCAGTAAGGAGGGAGCAGGGATTTGAACCCAGACACTTGTGCCCCATAGCGTACTTACCCACCATGCAGCAGGGTGGTTGAGGGCTACTGTGTATCCACTTTGAAAGTCAGAAAATTGACCCCAAGGAGACTGGAACTTGGCCAAAGTCACCTGTAAGTCACTGGCTCTGCTGGGACAGGACACAAGTTTCCTTGTCCCCCAGGCCTGTCTCTCCTCCAACCTGATGGAGTAAGTGCATGTCCCAGTGGTGGGTGGGCTCCGCACCTCTACAGAAACCATCATGGCAGGTCAATGCAGAGCTGGGGCTTGGTGTTGACCTTTTTGGGACTCTTTGGCTAGGGGTTTCAACAAGACCCAAGAGGCACTGTCATTCCCAGATGTTCTCAGGAGCCCTGCCTGAACCTTCTTAGAGAGCAGAGAGCAAGCCAGGGGCATCCAAGCAACCCATGGCACAACAGTGCAAACTTAGGGTGAGTTGATAGTGATGGGGTATCTGTTGGGTAGTCAGCCTATACTTCTAAAACTCTAGATTTGGGGCACCTGCCTGGCTCAGTCAGTAGAGCATGTGACTCGATCTTGGGATTGTGTGTTTGAGCCTCGTGTTAGACATAGAGCTTATTTTAAAAAAAATGTTAAAAAAAAATCTAGACTCAACAGGTAGGGAAACTGGGGCTCTTCCTTTCACGGGTCATCTGAAGGTATAGGTGAAGTGATATCTGAGGGTCCTCCTACTCCTGAGCTGTATGGTTCTGACACAGGTTGGTGGGAAGGGGCAGAGGAGGATTAGGGCGGTGGCCTCAGCCCCTGAGCTAGGCAGGTGGGTTTGCTGCTGCTCAGGGAGGCACTCTGTGGCTTCCCATTGGCACTAATGCTGACCTTCCATTCCCGAGGAAGCTTGAGGTTGTTCTCTGTCACCATCTTTGTTGTGCAACCTCCCATTCTCTGGGAATGAGTTAGGGAAGACCTCCATTCTTCCCAGTCCTCCCTCAGAAGTCCCAAGTAAATAATTCAAGCTGACAGGTCTTTCTCAACCCAGACCTTCCCTTTGCTACATGCAGGTACGTCTGTTATATGCATGGGCCGTGGCTTTGATCAGTGCTCTGTTTCCTCGGAGCACTGTGCAGGGAGTCAGGAGCCCAGATCTGTTGCAGGCATTCCCACTAGCCTCATGAGGCCCCTAGGATGAACTCCTAATGTTCATCTGAGTCTTGATTTCCCACCCACTGCCATAGCCTTGTCATGATACTCAGATGACAAAATGCACAGAATTCCTTTGTGAAGTCCTCTTCCCAAGTGTCTCTGCCACCCGAGGCTTGTCACTGCGTGGGTTATTCTCAGGACTGACTCAGCTTGGGTGCTGGGAGGCAGGTGAGGCACCCGCTTGAGACAGGACCTTCCACTCCCTCTGACACACTCACTGAGTACACTGGGCTCCCTGCAGTGTGTCAGAGGGAGACAAATGTCCTTTCTCCAGCCCACACTTCCCCCTGTAGCCCCACAGCCAGCCCCTCACCCAGCATCCCACCCTAGTGTTCTTGGGGAGGGAGAAATAGGAGACAGGGAGGGAGAGTGGGCAGGGAGGGAGATGCCCCGAGCCAGAAGAGTTCAGCTGAGAGCCCCCTCCCCAGGAGTAGTGAACAAATGACCTCAGGTCCCGGTGTCCTCTTCTGTCACTGGGTTGTGTCCTGAATGAAAAACTCTGGGCTCACTCCAGGAGGCTCAAGGGCTAAAATCCCTGATGGGCCCCACTGTCCAGCTGGTGATTAAATGAACCCCTCCTCCCCCGCCCCGCCGTGGGGCTGCCTCCGTCATTGCAGCCCCTTGGGACCTGAGCGATAGCCAGCCTGCCACAGGGTTGCAGGACACTCCCTAGACTGAAAGGAGGGTCATGGACAGCAGGGCCTGGGTTTGTATTTGGCTTCCAGAGTGGGGACAGATGACAATACCAGTGATGCCAGACACAGGGACAGAGGCCACCAGCAGGCTGAGGGGAATGAGTGCCTCGTGGCTCATCACTACCAGTTGGCACATTTTATTTCCTGAGAGTCTGTGTATATAATCTCTGCTGCATGCTAAACCCGGGTTCATTAAAAATTACAGAAGCTCTGCCCCTTTTTAAGCCTGCCGTTCCCATTGTAGGGAAGATGGCAGGCAAGACCGCAAATCAAACTTGTACCAGTTCAAACTTAGACGAAATTCGTCATGAACAGTATCTTATGAGAGCCTGTCAGCTCCTTATATCTGGAGACAAGCTGGCTGACTGTGGTCATTGTCAGCGCTGTTCACAAATAGTCTGTTTTTTTCCTGTGGGAATGTGGTATGATTGCGCTTCCCTTGCCCTTTGAAGGTAAGTGCAGCCACGTGATTTGCTTCTGCCGACATGATGTGCATGGTAGTGACAGATGTCATTTCCAGTGGGAACTTTAAGGGCAAGTCATTGCCCATGTCCTCTCTCTCTGGCCCATCTTGGAAGCACCATCACTCCCTGAATGACTGACTATACATGTTGGATATGTAGCCTGACAGAGAAATACATCTCTGTGCTAGTAGGCCCCTGTGATTTTGGGGGTGGTTTGTTATGCAGCACAGCCTCATGCTTCCTGACCAGTGCACCAGCTCACAGCCAGATTCCTATCATGGAGCCCGGAAGTGAAAAGTGACCTCACTTGAACCAGGCAGATACTTCATGCCCAAATATATCCTATATAATAGTAGCCTCTCCTGTGAAGCATCTCCTGTGGATCACTGGCTTTATAGTCACTATCACCATTTCTGAAGAGAATCACTCTCAGGTGGGGAACCTGAGGGTCTGAGACGTTGAAGACCTTGTGTACAGTTAGAGGAGCTACTGAGCACGCTAGCTGGGATTCAAGACTGTCTACTCTAAAGGCCTCAGGGCTGGGATCCTGTCTGAGGCCCTCTTCATGCTGTGTGCCTCAGTGGCCTACATCAGACATGAGAGCCTTCCAGGAGCTCATACCCAGCTGGGTGGTGCACTGCTGGTGGACAGGGTCTGATGGGGCGCTCGGCACTGTGGATTTGCAGGGCCAGGGGCAAAGGGCTGCTGCCTGAGGGACGATCTAGAGCCTCCCAAAGCCACACCTCCACAAGCATCATCTTTAGACCAGAACAGTTATACTCTTGGAGCATGATAACCTCTCAAATGTATATGAACACTTTGGAGATTACCAAAATACAGATTCATTTAAAGGCACTATTTGAGTTCCTAGTAGTTTTTATCATCATCCATTTTCTCAATCAGTGGATACTAAAAGTATAATGAGTATCTCAGGAGGACTCGTAGGGAACAAATTATGTTGAAATGGAGTCCTAGTTGAAAAGGTTTAGGAGAGGTACTGCTGTCATCTGTGACAGGCATGGTGTCACACTTCCAGGATAGGGTCTGAGCAGGGGGAGATGCCAGCTGTGCCTGGGTCTGGGGGAGGCTGAAAAGGGCCTGTCTCAGGAGAAGACGGGACGCAGGAAGCAATAGGGAAGTGGCCAGGGCTGGCCAGGAGACCAGAGGGAGGGCTGTGAGTGGCAGTAACCCTGGCTTGCTTTACTTGCTGGCCTAGAGGGGTGGAGAGAAGGCCTGGCCACCCAGACTGGGGGAGCGCCTGTCTGGTCCTGCTCAGGCCAAGGAGGCGGGGGTTGCCTGAGAAGGTGAGGTGAGGAAGCCTTCAGGATTGCATTCCAATAAATCTGACGGGGCAGGAAGTGTTTTGGGAAGAGATAATTAAGAAACAGCTTGGGGCAGCCCCGGTGACGCAGCGGTTTAGCGCCGCCTGCAGCCTGGGGTGTGATCCTGGAGACCGGGGATCGAGTCTACATGTGACTCCCTGCATGGAGCCTGCTTCTCCCTCTGCCTGTGTCTCTGCCTCTCTCTTCGCTCTCTCTGAATGAATAAATAAACAAATCTTAAAAAAAAAAAAAAAGAAAGAAAGAAAGAAACAGCTTGTATCAAAAGAAGACTGCAGTATGAGATGTGTCAGGCTGCAGATTCAAAAGCAGCATGGTTTATGGCCTGCCCTCTCTACTCTGAAGCTCTACTGTACATTTCGTAGGCCTGCTGGAGCCAGAGATTTGATACAAGTACCGTTCAGTGTCTTTGTGATGCCCAAGGGAGCATTTTTTAATCTATTAGAGAAGAGAGGACCTGAAAACCATTTAAAACTGCTTAGGTTGTAATGGGCAAGAGGATTTTGAGTTTCTCATGTGGCAGAGGGTTGTGTATCATCTGGGGCCATCCAGGCTGGGAAAGCACAAGATTATTTTCTGGGGGGAAAAAGCCATGTTTTAAAATCCACTCTAAAAATGACTCAAGGGCTGTAGGATGGCGTGCCCTCCATCTGTGTGGTCCTCTACCCAATGGGATCAATACCGAACACTGGGGGACTTCACACATCACCTTCTCAGCCATGGCTGAAATATGTGGCTTTGCGGAGTATCTGTTCCCCAGGGAAGGCCTGATAGCCAGAACCACAGAGAAATGCTTCATATTCCTCTGTCACACAAACTTGTTTCAGGGCTGATTTTATCCTTTGAGAGAAGTTTTTTTCCTCTCCTTTTCCTTTAACATTTAAAATCTCCCAATGTTCCTCCAATTTGAGGACCAAATGCGATTTTAATACAGCGATTATTAGTTTAGAAGCCCTTCAGCCACTGACAAATGTCCTTAGCAGAGGCAGCAGCAATGTTCTGAGCTTGCTGTCAGGGCGGGAGACGCATGGGGCAAAGATGACTGAAGAATCCCAGTGCCACTGGAAGGGCTACTCCGGGGGTGGCTAAGGCAGGAGGCTTCTTCCTCCCTCACCCCTACGGTATCTTAACCTCGTGACAGCATCATGGGCCCTCGGGTACCGTGGGCATGGTTACTGATGGCTCTAGCAGCATTCCCTAATTCCCTTAGGACCTGACCCCCTAGAAGCTGCATCTGGGATCTTGGAGGCTGCTTACCACCCAGACAGGCACATTTCCCAACCTCCGACACCCTTCCCCAGGCCTCTACACCTTTCTCTAAGTACTGTGATCAGCAGCCACCTGCCTTACATAAGAGGCCTTTGAGCTAGACAGGAGGTTTTGTCAGTGGTTAGCATGGCAACTTTATGGCTGCAAGAAGAAACGTCCTTTTAAGGTCAAAATGTAACGATGGGTGGAGCAAGCGTGTGAGCGTGCAGACGAATGTGTAAGTGCATGTGTGCGTGAGAGCGAGAGGTCCTGATGCTGCAAGACCACCGGTGGAACTGGCCCACTCGGCCGAGCCAGCCTGTTCAGGGAGAGCGCGAGCGGGCCTTTCCCCAGCAGAGGGCAGCAGCAGACATGCCAGCCCAAACTCCACAGCCAGCCCACCCGCCCTGGCCCTCTGCCAGGTCACACATTCCGGACCTGGACTTGCTGGGCCTGTCCTCAGAGAGCCCAGAACGGCGGCTGAGAGGCCCCTGCCTTTCCCAGGGGCAGTTTTTCAAGAGCTCAGGAGTTACCTTCAAGGTTGATGTCCCTCCACGTTCCGGTCTCCTCTCACTTCACCCTACTTTTTCTCAGGGGTGTCTGTTTGCAGGGGAGCTTCCTGCCCTTGATGAGGTGTGTTCTGAGGAATGGGGTGCCTGGCTCCATTCAGAGGGTGAGGGACCCCAAAGCCGGTGATATGGCTTGCCAAAGAGGGGATAGGGCATAGGAGCTGGAGGGCATATCCCAGCTGAGAGGAACGTGGTCCTCAGCAGCACCCTGGGAGGGTCCCAGGGGCCTCAGGCCCTTTGCAGTGGAGGAGCTTCTCAGATCCTCGATAAGGAGCTGGCTTTGGGGAGTACAGCACAGGAAGGGACTAGGAGACCTGGCCCTGCCTCAGATTCCCTGTCCCTTTCTTTCTGGGCCTCAGTTGCTTGTTCTATACTGAGAGGTGTCTGACTCAGCCAGATTCTCACTCCTGTGGGATGACTGGCCCTTTCATTTAGCAGGTCAGTGTGGTGATGGGTAGGCGGGGCGGGGGTGGGGGGTTGGCAGAGACACTTTCAGATTGGGGACTTAAAAGACATACAGACCCACATACCTTGATTGTATCCTGGTCCAAACAAAGCAATAAAAAACACCCAGGGGGCCATCGGGGAAATATGAATATGAACTCCACGTGGACATTCTTCGGGAGGTGTTCATTTTGTCAGTGGGATAATGGCCATCGGGGTTGTGTAAGAACCTCCTGAGGTACTTCAGGGGGAATGCTCTGATGTCCAAAAATTGCTTCAAGTACTTTATCCTTAGGGTAGTCAATGAAGCAGATATGGTAAAGGTCACACAACCATGTGAATCCTGGGGTAGGATATGCAAGAGTTCATTATATATCATTCCCCCTGCTGCTTCCTGTAGGCTTAAAGTTTTTCATGGTAAAAAGGTTAAATTATAAACTGGTAGCTTTAAAAATCTGTAGAAGCCTGGGCCCTGCCCCAGGGGATCCGAATCTCTGGAGGGGGAACCTGGGATGGATGTTTTTAGATCCCCTGGAGGTCCTGAGGACCATGACAGGCTCAGACAGGTTCAGGTCTCAGATTTACTGAGGTCAAGAAGAGTCCATGGGGAGGGGCTCCCCAAAACTGTGCCACCACCCCAGGCAGGGGCTCTCGGTAGTGCCCGTGGTCAACCCACACTCCACAGGGGCACCCGATACCCAGGCCATAGGCCCACTGCCCACAGGCTGAGGTCATCCTGGCTTCGTGCACCCCTCCCCCGCCATGGAGGGTGGGGCTGCCGGGACAGGACACACTGTCCCTGGAGCCCAGGGGCTGCTGCCTGCTTCTCCCCAGACAGCTGCCTCTGTGAAGGGTTAAATGGTGGGAATCATTGGCTCCCACCCCTGTACCTGCCACCCAGCTTTCTCTGCAGGCCCAGCTTGCGGAACCCACCCTGCCTACATGCAGGAGCCCAGGTTAAAGACTCCTGGACAGCCTAGGAAGGCTGGGATGAGTGACTCTAAGGCCAGGGCACAGAGATGAGAGACAAGCAAACAACAGAATTTCTGCTACTGAGCCAACCCAGCAGCACTCCCACATACACAGATGTATAGACGCACATAAATAAGCAGGCTGGCACCTCCATGAGGTAGACCCCTTGTTGGGGGTGGGGGACTGTCCTCACCGTATCCACAGAGGCAGCACTCACCAGGGCCTCCTTCCTGGAAGCACAGCAGGGAGTGTGTGGAAGAGAAGGTCCAGTGGAAAGGAATCTCCTTCGGTGGCTGCCGACTGCTGGCCCTGAGCAGAGGCCCTTCCCGGCGCCCCAGCACAGAGAGCTCACTGTCCACTACGGCGCTGGTGGAGAGGTCTGCCTAGACCCAGGTCCGCCCAGCGGGCCTGGGACAGGAGGTCACCTGACCCTTGGGAAGGGCTGGCAGAGGCTGACGCGTCCAGCTGTCAGCTGGTATATGGCTGCTCCGAGCAGGGGAGCAGGGCCTGCGGCCTAGGAGGGCATGTGAATGAGGAGGAGGAAGAGGAGGAGAGGCCTGAGGGAGAAGCTTTATGCTCTGCTGCCTGGTTGGAGGTCAGGCCCTGTGCACCAGGGCCAATTGCATGAGGTCCCCAGTGGTTTTTTGATTCCTTGAGGTAAGGCTAGGCTAGGGAGTCTTTTTTCCCCTCCCTTCACCCTCTTCCCCACAACTTTACTGTCAGCTTGCCCCAAGCTGTCACTCCCGCGAGAGGGAAATCAGGCAGGAAAACAGCAAGCCAGTCAGCACTCGATCAGCTTGAAAACAATCAGTCAAATAGTTTTTGAGGCCTTTGCCGGGCTGCCCCAGGAACCTGCCAGACCAGGGACTGTTGTCAGGAGATCACAGAGCAGGTGTTGGAAAGGGTGTTCAGCAGGTTGAAGGGCAATTCCAGTGTCTTTGGTATGCGAACATGGAGCTTAGGGGGGGGCCCCTTGCCCAGCCTGGGGGGAGCAGGGAAGGCATCCTGGGGGAAGTAACCATTGGATAAATAGGATCATCCAGGTTGGGGTGGAGAGGGTGGTGGGAAGAGCATGCTCGCTAAGGGAAGAGCACATGCAAAAGCCCAGAGGCAGCGGGGAACAGGGTGATCTGGGAGGTGGGGGCTTTTGGAGCATGCAGGATGTGGGGAGTGATGACAGTTAAGGCTGGGGTGGGGAAGTGAACCTCACAGGTCTCTAACCTTGGCTTCTCAGGAGAAACTGAAGGGCATTACATCAGGAAGGGCCAGGCCCAGGTTGGCGTTTTGAGCAGAGTGGATGCTTTGAGGAGAGTAGGTGAGGGAGGCATGATCAAAAATGGGCAGGCAGGTTATGAGGCTGCCAGGTTCTGTTCTCCAGCTGAGTTCAGCCTGGTGGGGAGAGGAGGCAGTGAGGTGGAAGGGAGTGGGTGAGTTCCTGAGATGTTTAGGAGGCAGGCTTGACAAGGTCTAGTGATGTAGAGATGGGGAGAGATGGGGTGTGGGAAAAGGACAGAGACTTGTCAGGGACAGGCTTCAGGTCTCAGCGACTCTGGGCTAAGTATTAGGTCTGGAGTTGGCCCTTCAGGCAACTCAAGCTACCCTGGGCTTCTGGCTGTAGTTCCCTCGGGCACTGTGTGCCCCACTTGCCTGGGGTGCTAGCCTGCCCCTTCCCGGGCTTCCCTGGCTGTGGACACTCAGCCCCTGCGGCTCAGCAGCAGCCAGGGGGCTCAGCCTCCTCTCTCTCTGGTCAGAGGCTCCTCCGAGGCCCCCTCAGGCCAACTTGCCTCTTGGTCTGGTCCAGCCTCTGTCTGACTCTGGGTCACAGCCCCCAGGTTTTTGCTTCCCTCAGGGTGCCCTCACCTGTCTCCTGGCTCTAACAGGGCTCCCCTAGATTTGTTGCTGCAGCACTGAGCTGTGATGGCTTTTCCATCCCCTCAACCCCCGTCTCCACATGTCCACAGAGGGGTCCTTCCTACGGTCTAGCCACCCTCACTGTTCACGCGCAGAACAGATGAGCCCAGAACAGATGAGCCCTGGGCTTGGATAAGGGCCGAAATGGGAGACCAGGCAGGACTGGAATGCAGGCCTCCTGGCCCTTGTCCCAGAGGTCCCTCTGTCACTGTGTGTGTGCTTTGCACCCCTCTGGGACATCGCATATCACCAGCTGCCCAGCAGATGTGTTAGCAGCAAAGAACAGTGTCACGGGAAGGCCACAGCAAGTTTGGGCCCTTCCTGTGGCCAGCCTCCTTTCCAGTCCTCTCCACACCCAGCCAGGGCAGAGCCCTGCTGGCATGACAAGGATTCCTGGGCACCATGAGGCTGGGTGTAATGGGCTGAGCATCCATGGCCCTGCTCGCTCCCCAGGGCAGTGGATCACATTTCACTGGGGAAGGCAGATGGTCAGGCTGCCTTGCGAGCCTGCTGAGTACTTGGTTGCTCAGCTGCCCAGCTATGTGCTGGGCTCCGGTTACCTGGCCCTGGAAGAGACCGTGTGACCTCCTTTCCCCCCACCCCTCCCCCATGTCCCCTTTCCCACCTGCTGGACTCCTATCCCTGTTCTGGGAAACTCTGAATTAACATGGGTTGAGCTGTAGGCTCTTAAGGGTGGATAGGAAGGGACCTCCCACCTGAGCCATTTGCAGGACTGAACCCAGGGCCTCAGGAGGGTGGGACCACATTCCAGTACTTGCTTTCTGGTTTCATTTTGTTGCTGTTGCAAAGAGCAAAGTTCCACACTGACTTCCTATCCCTCCCTTTATTTAACATCATTTTTGAGCCTCTACCATGTGATCCAAGACACACAGCAATAAACAAAATGCACAGGGCCCTGTGGTCACAGAGCCAGTGATCTGGTGCTTTCCATCATGCAATCAAATGAGCCACTTTATTTCTGTTTCCTGACTATGGCCAAGTTCTCTTCATGGTTGTTTTTCCAAAGCTCAGCTTTACCGCAACATAACCTGCAGCTAAGCCTCCTCCAGCCATGTCTGGGACCAGCTCTGCCCCATGACCACTCCCCGGCTCACCTCTGGGCCTGATCCTGCCTCTCCTCTAGGAAGTCAGTCCTGACCCATGAGGCTCATCCCTGGACATGGCATTCCCAGCCAGCTCATGGATGCCATTTGAAGGCAGAAGATGCCTGGGCTTATAAGCACACAGCCACCTATTTGGGGGCCACCCTGCTCACTCAAGGCAAAGGGGTTCTCCCCTTTCACCACCCCACCCACCCAACTGACCTTTTATAGGACCACCCCCCTTGCCACATTCCCTGGCAGTTTATCCATCACTACATCCTGTGAATTTCAAGTCCCAAACTGGACTCCCTTCTCTCCATCTCTACGGCTACTACCCTGGCCCATCACGGTGTCATGGCTTCAGTGGCAGGGCTCCTCACAGTGTCCCCCCTTCTCATCACACCCTTGCTCCTACAATCCATCCTCCCCAGAGTGATGCTTTGAGACAACTCAGGTTATGTTGCTTACCTGCTGAATAATCTTCAGTGGCTCCCCATCCTTAGAATAAAGTCCAAAGCCCTCCCTGAGGCCCAGCCCTGCCCACCTTCCTATCTAGCCCTATCTCCAGGGGCACCCCCTTGCCTTCTGTGGTCTAGCCACACTATGTGTGGATCCTTTGCACCTGCTGTCCCTTCTACCTAGGATGCCCTTCCCTCACCTCTCTGCCTGGTTAACTCCTCTACACACTTTAAAAGCTAGCTCAAATGTCACCTCCTCCAAGAAGCCCTCCCTGACCTCTCTGACATGGTCTGCCACCCAAGACCTTGCTTTAGAAGCACTTATCCCAGATATAGTCGTGCTTTTACTTGTGTGATTATTTGCCCCCTGTGTGTTTTCCTTCCATGAGGGCAGCAACCTGGATTGTTTTGCTTAACATTGTGTCCCCAGCATGTAGCATAGTGCTGGCTTCCTGGTGCCCGTTTGGTGAATGAATGAACAAACATATGAACTCATTCTGGGTCTGCGACTTCCCATTCTGGCCTCCTGAGCCCTGGCCTTCACAGCTGGGGGTGCGTGGGTCAGGAGCTGGTATCAGGGAGTTCTTTTTCTCTTCCTGGCCTCGGGCGTGGAGGCCCTGCCTGGTGACTGTGGCCTGTGACACCCTCCCTCTCTACTGCCCCCATGACCCAGTTTTCCTGCTCTAGAGACAACAACAACATGTTCCAGGACATGTCATCACCCCCTGCTCATGGCATAAACATCGTGGCTGTGGTGACTGCTGCTAACCCACCCAGCCTCCAGCAGAAGCCCCTGCTATCCTGTGCTGGGCCTCTCCTGCTGCACCACAGCGTGGCACGCTGCCCTCCCCTGCCTGCTCCTCTTCTGCTCTGTGCGAGGAGCCCCATTTCATAGGCCAGGATGCTGAGGCTCAGAGAGGGGAAGCACCTTGATCTTGTGGTTCCCTCCACAATCTCTTTTCTTCCTCTTTTTCCTGCCTGTGGATTATTTCCTGTGCTGCCCTGGCTTTTTCTCTCACATTCTCTTGTCACCTTGTCTGTTTCTGCGGGTACTGCTGTTCTCACTCTGCTGTGCTCAGGCCACATGTGGGTGTGTGAGCACCTCGAGGAGATAGAGCACGTTGGGCTGAACAAATATGTCCTCATTAGAGGGCTTTTGGGGGTGTGTGCTCTGGGGAGGGCAGGGGTATGAGATTCTGCCCAGAGACTCGGGTGCTGGGGGACCTCACACAGGCCCTGGGTACCTCTAAGGGAATCCTAGAGCAAGGCTGCAGGGGTGGAACCCCTCGGCTTCCTTCATGGTTGATGCAGTGATCTCACCTGCCCTCCAGCTGTTCAGAGCCTCCCTGGAAGGCGGTTACCTGTGCCCTGTGGGGGTCAGCTGCCTCCTACATCAGCTGTCACCCCATTCCCTGGAAAGCCCAGGACAGAGCGACCTCACTGTGCAGCCCCCCTTAGTCTGTCCGAGGAGGCGTGAAGGCTGGTGTCTGGCTACTTGCAGAAGACGGAGTACATGCTGGCCTGACCCAGTGCCCAGCTCCTGGCCCCACCCGCGAACTTCTAGCCTGGGCATTGGAATCCCATCCCAGAGCCTGCTTGGACTCGTATTGGGCTCCCAAATGGCTGGTGAGCTAAGACCCCTCAGGGCAGAGTGGCGCAGGCCACGGCAATGCCAGCCAGGCGCTAGAGGGTTAGGGCGCTGGCTCAGAGTTGTTGGGGGCTCTGAGGGAGCCAGAACAGCCACCTCAATTCATTTTTGTAGGCAGGGTTATCATTCTGCAGGGGCAGCAAACATTCACATATTTGGTGGCCCCGTTTTTCTCTTCTGACAGACACATGTGCACGCACGCGTGCGCGCGCACACACACACACACACACACACAACCTCGTTTGATTCTCATAAGAGCCCCATGAGGGAGGGCCTTTTATTACTTTTGTTTTCCAGCTGAGAAATGCAGCCTCAGAGAGGCCGCAGGTCACACAGCTATAACAGTGGCACACAGTGGTGGAGCTAGGATTTGAACCCAGAGCCCCCACCCCTAATGACTATTTTATTTCCCGGGCAGCCCCATAGGTGCACTTGGTTGCAAGGACACAGCCCAACACCAAGGGGAGAAGCACAAGGTGATCCCTCCACTCCCCCACTCAAGCCCATGGGCCAGCTATAGGGAGGGGAGGCCTCTGGAGGGAGGTGTCAGCTTGTCTGTGAGTGTGGACACAGCTGGGGAACTGGGCCCAGGCCTGGTATGCCCTGCAGCGCGGGGTTACTGGCTGTGTCCCCCTGCCCACATCTGGCTGAGGCACAAAGAGGGTTCCTTCCCCACACAGCTCTTGGGAGAGGCAGCTGGTGTGTGGCACAGATTGCCCAGCTACAGGCAATTGGTTCTGCTGGGTGTGGTTCCTCTGCCCTGAACAATCGTGGTCCCATTTAGCAGCTGCCATCAAAGGCCATCAGAGAAAGGACCTGCCCTGCCTGAGAATGCCCAGAGCACTTTGCCACCATTGCTAGACTCAGGAGCTGCCCTTCGGGAGAGGATGAGCTGCCACCTGCCATCCTGGCCCACGGGAGGAGCCCTGGCAGTGCCCTGCCCCAGAGCAAACCCCAGGGGATGAGCCTACCATCCCAGCTGTGTTGGTTCACCAGTGTGGCCGCAGCAGGTGCTTTCCAGAAAGAAATAGAATCCCAGAAGATCAGGGCTGGAAGGTCCCCCCCAAGGCCACCCATTACAATCTTTTCATTTTACTGCAGGGGAGAGACAAGGAGAGGCCGCAGAGAGATGCCCGGGTCGCACAGAGGCCAGTGAAGAGCTACACCTGAACCCGAGTCCTGAGACTGCTAGTTCTGTGGGCCTCCTGGGGAGAGGGCCGGCAAAGAGCCTGGCCTGTGGTGTGGACGCACCCAGGTCTGAGTCCCAGCCCCACCATTTCCAGGGGATGTGAGCTTGGGCCAGCATCCTAAACTCACTGAGTCTCTGTTTCCTCATCTGTAAAGCCGGATAGTTTTCTTAGGGTGATTGTGATGGTGTAATGACATAATGCAGGTGAGAACCATTTAGCACAGTGTGACACCAGGCCTCCAAGGTCCTGGCTAATTGTATGAATGGCTATAATTATAGATGGCTGGCAAGTCCTCATGCAGACAGCACTCAGTCAGGGAGGCGGACTGTGTACCTACCCTTCCCAACCCTGAATTGAGATTCGTGCCCTGACATGGTTATGGGGACAGCGGCCCAGAATATTTGATCCTGGGACTGGCTCCCAAATCAGAACCCGTATGTACCACCGAGGCACACAGGGTGCTGTGGGAGCCTGAGGAGGGAGACGTTAATACACTTGCCATGGGGGGCAGATGTCAGGCCTCCCAGGAGAGCTGGCGTCCAAGCTGGGCCTTATGGGGTGCTAGAAGCCCCAGGCTGAGAAGTGAATGAAGGGAACAGGAAGGGGAACAGCATCCACAAAGGCATGCAGGCTGGAAGAGCAGGGTATTTCTGGAAGCCTGGAGCAGAGGTGCCTGGAATGGAGGTGGGGGTGCAGGCCCGTAGAGAGGACACCTTGTCTTGCCTTTGTGCCTACATTCTGACTGTGAAGCCAGGCCCATAGCCTCTTAGAAGGACAACACTTAACGACTCACACAGACTGTTCAGTCATCTCACAGATTGGAGGGACCAGAGGCCTGCAGGATGAAGCGGCCCCCCAGAGATACACGATGGGGCAACTAGAGCCAGGAAGGGCCCCCATCAGCCAGCTCTCAGGCGAGGGCTTGACATTCTGAGGTGGGCCGTGGGAGCTGGGCGGATTGATTTGGGGCAGGGGACACACGTGGCGATCGTCCTGCGCTTGTAGGAGAGTCTGGCCTGGGTCAGTGAGAGATGCGCCCGGATGACAGACTGGGGGGGCGGTGGCTGATGCGGGTTATTTATGGCTGTTTTTCTGTGAGTCCTTCAGGGCCGCAGAGGTAATTGAATAAGTGAGCATGAGCAAACTCGAGCAATCATTTAATTGTGACAGAAAATGAAGTTGGTTGCAGCTGGGGGGCACCAGCCCATTACCGCTGACCCTGGTTTCTGCTGAGTTGGGCAGGCAGGGCTGGAGTGGCCATCGGTCCTTGGTCTGCCCTCATCCTGTCGCCCCGCAGCTGTCCCCACGCAGGCAGGGCCTGGGGGCATTGGCGGTCAGGGAGTTTATTTTCCCGGTAGGCCTCTCCCCGAGTCCCCTTCTCTGCCCCAGGCTGCCGTAGACAGTGAGGGGCTGGGAGGTCCTCAGAGCTCTGGGGGAGGCTTTTGGCCTGGAGGTGAGAGAAGGGGCTCAAATCTTGAGGTTTGGAACGGCAATGTCAGCAGATGCACAGGAAGCTGAGATGGAAGCACCATTAACATCCCCATTTCACGGATGAGGGAACTGAGGCACTGGCTCCTCACAAGATGCGCTTCTCCTAGAGAAGCCCCTGGGAGGCACTGAGATCCTGGGGGGACGGCAATGATGCAGGTGAGATGCAGTGAGGTCATATGGATCCCACAAGTCCTGCAAGCTTTCTCTCTCACCTCTTTTTCAGCCCAGCTGGCCACCCACTGCCTGTTCCCCCAGGAAAGATTAGGTTGGAAGCCTGGCCCCCAGGTTCTGGGGCTGAAGGAAACTGTTGGAGCCCTGGACGGGCTTAGCCCCCAAAGCTCTGGCCTCTGGCCTTGCATCCTCTGGCATCCAGTCCAGCCCTTCTGAAGAAGCAGATAAAATTAGGCCTGCAACGTGAGAAGCCAGTTCACCTTCCCAGGCTGGAGCAGCCACAGTGGCCGTCGGGCAGTGCTGGGATGACAGGCAGCCCCCGGCTCCCCGGCAGTGGAGCAGGGGTGGGGTTAGGCCTAGACCCAAACTGCAGCTGACCTCGGGCAAGTTCCTGGGATGCTGCATTTTATCTAATAACACTAACTGCAGCTCTGAGCCTGTTTTCTTCCCAGTGAAGCAAGTGAATGCTCCCTGCCACTCTCACTGGGTGATACTGTTGTAAAGAGCTGGAGAGACATCAAGAAGGGCTCCTCTTTTTTTCTCTTTCATTCATTCATTCATTCATTCATTCATTCATTCAGCTATGGGACACCTGCTATGTACCACCCATGAAATCTGTTTGATTTTTAAAATGATGACCCTGTGTTATTTTTGTAAAACTTAAGCTTACTTTAAAAAGAAGGGGAGGGTATTTTACCACTATTAGAAAAAAGAAGGAAAGGAAGAGGAGTTCAGTGTAGTGGCCCAGTGCACCAAAGCGGACCCCCCCACCTTGCCTGGCTGAAGCCCACAAAGAAATACCTGTGGTGCAGGAGGGTCTGTGCAGGTGGACAGCACTGAGCACTCGGAGAGGTCAGGAGGCGTGTCGTGGGAGGTCCGAGGCACCTGATTACTATGAGAAACTCACACTGGATAATGGGTTAATCTGATGGGTCAATCGCTGTGCTTCTCGGATGTCACAGAGGACTTTAGCAGCTTCCTGCAAACTCGGGCTGCAAGCTTTGACCCTAAACCAGAAAGCAACTCCTGGCGGGGTGCAGTGGGAAGCAACCACCCTGGAGAGGTGTTGGGAGGGGACGGAGGTGTCTTTAGAGCTGGCCCTTGGCCAAGGCTGAGTAGCAGGCAGAGTAAATCCTGGGAAACCCACCCCCACTGCTTCACTCTCCATTGGCCTCCCTACCAGTGTTTCTTCACGAGGATGCTATGTATTCTCTCTTTCTTTCCTTTGACAAAGCTATTTGTGGGTGGGGCTCTGATAGGTTTGAATTTTTAAAAAGGACAAAGTGTTCAGCTAAAAGAATGAATCTTTAGTGGTGGAATTTCAGACCTCTTCCTCTTAGGAGAGGTTTTATTTGTTTTGGTTTTGTCAGGGACTCTTCCCTGTGTCTCTGGAGCCATGCTGCCATCCCAGGCTCCCTCCTAGACACTGTTGGTCAAGTCCCTTTCTCCATCACTTGCCAGAGCATTTTGAGGGGTGGGGGTGGGGATCAAGAGCATCCTCTGGTTCCAAAATGAGCCCCCAGCCAGGGCAAATGCACTCTCTGCTCTTGCATTCAGCCATGCTCTGCCCTGGCACACCTTCCCCAGAGAGAGGTGGGGGGGCCTCTGGGAGCCAGGAGTGACCTGCACCCCCTGCCCCACCATGGGGCTGGGCAGAGGACCCCAGCCACATCTGAGTCCAGCTGGCAGCATTATGCAATGTCAGCTCCTACCTGGACTAGCTCCTCTGACCTCAGCACAAGTGAAGGAATGAACCCCTCACACTCCCTCTGTCCCAGGTGGGGGAGGCGTTAGGCACCAGCTGCAGGGACCTATCAGGCTCTTCCCCTCTTGCCCGCCCCTTGCCCCACTCTACCCCTTTTCTCCCAGAGCAGCCTTATCACAGACCCTGCTCTTCAGTCCTGGAGGGGAAAGAGGGACAAGCGCAGTCTTTTTCTTATTATTATCATTAAAAGATTGATTGATTTGGTGGGAGGAGGGGCAGAGGGAGAGGAAGAGAGAATCCCAAGCAGACTCTCCACTGAGCATGAGCCAGGACTTGATCTCACAACCTGGAGATCATGACCTGAGCCAAAATCCAGAATTCGGTCGTGGAATTTGGTCATGATCCTCCCAGGCACCCCGAGAAGCGCCCTCTTTAGGGATCTGGCTGTAGCAGCCAGTTCAGGATCTGGGGAGATAGTTGAGGCCCTGGCCTGCCCCGCCCTGCCTCAGCCTCAGTGTCCGGGCTCTGAGAAGCCCCCAGTGGAGCCGAGGGAGGGCTCTGCCCTGGTGTGGGGGTGCCATGGACCTTGCCAGCCCCCAATGCGGAGATCAGGAGGGAAGAAGGCCTCGTCCCTCGGACTGAGTGCTAAGGAGCCTGGGGTGCAGACAGCTTGGTGAGCAAGTCCCAGCTCTGGCCCCGAGTGACCCTTCTGAAGACCTTACCTAGGGCTTTGATCCCAGGGTGCCAGCACCCTGCCCCACCCTCCCCAGTCTGCCCAGAACCCCGCCCCCCCCCCCCCCCCCCACACTGCCCAGCTGCACTGTGCGTTCAGCCTCAGGGCTCCTCGTTGGAAATCTCAGAGCTCCCCTTCCCATCACCCCAGCCCAGGCTGCTGGGTGTAAGGACTCTGACCTGACCCTGCAGGACACACCACAGCCTGCGCCAGATCCTGTGGATCCTGTTTGCCTGGAAGCAAGGCAGCCTGGTCCAGTTGTCACTGCTGTCCCCAGCACTGGGGTTGGGGAAGGGGAGGGGAGGTTGACTGGTCACACCTCCCTTCTGACCTGCTGCGTTGCTGACCCCTGCTGGCCATCTCCACACACACCCCTCCCCGCACAGGCATCCCTCCACAGAGCCCTGGTGCTTGAATGCTTCCAGGGCCAGGGAGCTCACCACCTCATGCAGCATGCAGTAGCCTCTTCCAGGTGGAGGTGCTCTGCTTCTTAGGAAGGTTCTTTGTATTCGCTGAAGTCTCAATACTGGTGACTGCCATCTGTTTACTTACAGTCATTACCCTCTGGAGTAGATTTTCATCATCATCATCATCATGTACTATCTATGTGCCAGGCTCAGTACAACATGTCATTTAACCCTTTCAACACCTGTGAGGCTGGTGCCTGTGTCATCCCCATTATATAGATGGGAAACCTGAGGTCCAGAGGAAACGTGTCGCCTAAGTGTGTCTCAAAGCCAAGAAGTCACAGAACCTGGGTTTCAAATCCAGAGCCCATGCCCTTGCCAGATAGGGATGTCCCCATCTCACTGCCCCCCCCTCTTCTGCTTGGCTCTGGCTTGTTCTTTCTTCTCTACCAAGCCCTGCTGTCCCACATAAGCTCCCACCTTCCCCCCAGAATCTGCAGTGGATTCACTCCTCCTCCAGGAAGCCCTTCTGGACAGCTAAAGGGTAAGGAAAGAGCTTTCTTCCCCAAGTATCTTTTCAGAGTGAGAGGAGAGGAGTGGAGGACATAAGGAGCCCACGTCTATGATGTGGGTGAGTCCTTGGTGACACAGTGGTGGGGGGGAGGGGTCTGTTCCTTCTTCTCCTCTCCCCTCCAGACTAGATTTTGGTCAAGGACCTGATGCCCCTACTTGGTGCCTGTCAGGACCTCAGGAGTCAGCATTTGTGGGGTCTGCCCTGGCCTAGTCTCATGCTGACCATTGGCAGGATGGCAGCATCTGTAGCATTGGGGTGGCATCTTCCTGCAGGCCTGTGGCCCCACCCTGCCTGGTACACCAGCTTCCGTGGGGGGATCAGGAGTGCTTGAGGGCAGGGCTGGGGGTACAAACTTCATCGCCCCTCAAAGGGCAAGGAGCAGGAAGTGGTTCAGGCCAGCCCCTGCAGGGCAAGAAACTGCATGGGTGTGTGTGTGTGGGGGGGGGGTACCCAGGACACTCTGGTTACCAGGGGTCTGGGATCTCCCGCTTCCTTCAGTGACCTCCGGCCACCTTCCGTAGCCACAATGCCCTCAGTCATGCTCAGGTACCCTCATCCCTGGCTGTCACCTTAAGCTCCTTCCATTTTGCAGTCTAACTGTTGAGACCTCAGGGAGCAGGCCTGCATTCAGAAGGATTCCCATGAATGAAAATCTCTATCAGGCTTGAACCAAAAGCATCTCAGTGTAGGGCAAGACTTTCAGACTCACCTAGTCCCATCCATTCATTCTGTGCTAGCCTCTCTGCTGAGTGCCAAGGCAGCCTCTGCTTACATGCTTCCAATGACATGAGGCTCACTACCTTTTGAGGCAGCCTAAGGCTCAAAATAGTGGGGACCATCTTTCTCCTGCAGAGCTGAGAGCTGAGCTCACAAAGGCTCAGAATCCCCCTAGCCCTTCCCCTGATGAAGTTTGGAGCAACTGACCATCTTATTGCCACATCTTCTCCCCAGCCAAAGTGAAGAGAAGAGGCCCGCTCTGAGAATGGGGAGGGGGGTGCGCCTGCCACAGGGGAGAGGCATCTCACACCCAACCCTCAGCTGAGCTGCTGAAACTCCAAGCCCAGCCCTGCCAGCTTTGGGTGGAGAGTGGAGAGAGTTTTTGACAGAACCCACATATGCCCGCCCAACTTTGGGGTTCTCAGAGGTTCAGGCCTGACTCTTGGTGGCACACGTTTGAAGGGAGAGGCTGCCCTAGGGGTGTCCTGGCTATTGGAAAGGAGAGGGGCACCTGGATAGCTCAGTCAATTAAGTGTCTGCCTTCAGCTTAGGTCATGATCCCAGGGTCCTGGGAGAGAGCCCTGTGTCAGGCTCCTTGCTTCTCCCTCTGCCCCTCCTATGCTTTTCCTATGGCCCCTTCTGCCCACTTGTGCTCTCTTTCAAATAAATAAAACTCGTAAAAAAGAAAAGAAAAGGAAAGAAAGGCGAGATGGACATGGGGGCCTGATTCCCAGGTGGATGGCACGGAAGGGGGCCAGGCTTGAGCTGCCTGAAAGGCCCCTGCCCAACAGGACAGCCTGACCATCCTGGAATTCAGACTCAGGTTCTCTGGCTCCCTAGTCCCCACTGTCCTCCTCAGCCTGGATGCTATACTTTTTTTTTTTTAAAGATTTTATTCATTTATTTATTCATGATAGACACCACACACACACACACACAGAGGCAGAGACAGGCAGAGGGAGAAGCAGGCCCCATGTAGGGAGCCCGACATGGGACTCGATCCCAGGATTCCAGGATCATGCCCTGGGATGAAGGCAGGCGCTTAAGCCACTGAGCCACCCAGGCTGCCCATGGATGCTATACTTTTACTGATGCAGCCACAGACCCCCCACCCTCACCCCTGTTGCTGCCTATAGAACTGACCATTATCACGAGCCCCCCAAGCCCTCACTGGAGTTCAGTCCCCGCCCCACAGGTCTGCGCAGTCAGGCCTGTGGCCCTGCGTACAGTAGTTTTACCTCCTTCCTCCAGTAAGCCACTGTTCCTCCCCCATTCCTCTGCACGTGGAGACAGGGCACAAATAGATAAATAAAACGAAATAAACACGTTCGTCCCTGTTAAGTTTCATCTTGTTAGATCCACCCCATTGCTCCGGCCTGTCAGCTTCTATTTAGATCCCAGCTCTGTCATCTGGTGTATTTGCCACCATCTCCCCCTCCCCCAGCTGTGTGGCATCTGCAAATTTGATAAAGTACATGGAGCATGTTTGTCTCAGAGGAAGCCCCCTCCTCCCTGCATTGGGTGGCTGGAGCACAGGTGTACACACACACACACACACACACACACACATGCTTTCCTCTTCCATTTTTGGCAGAGGCTTGTCAGCCCTGTCCAGTCACTTGGATCCTGGTGGGGACCCTGGGCATCCATGTTCCACAGAGGGTTTGGCCCTCAGCAGCCACTTGCTGTGTACGTGTCCCTGTGGAGGATGGGATGCTCTGGGTACATCCACACATCCTCACCACCATTGGCTGCTATTTAAAGAGCCTCTGACCAGGCAATGCCCCACTGGCCCTTTCCACCGCGCTCGAGGCATGGCTGGCCAGCCAGCATGGGCCTTGGGTCTCCTGGACAGCTGCGTCTCACCTCCCATGCTGCTAGACACACAAGGCACAGCGCCTGGATGTGTAGCTCATCCTCCTTTTGGTCGTGGCTCTTGACAGTGGAGTCAGCATGACTGCATGGGGTGAGAACTCCTCCTTGCCCATGCACCTGCTGCGTGCTGTTTCTCTGATCCTTCTCTTCAGGGGACCCCAGCTCTTCTCTTTGCAGTAATCGCATAGCGAGGATAGCCAGCTTGGAAAGATCCAGATCTTTACTGCAGAGCCTGCCAGACATCATCTTAATAGAATGGAAAAGAACTCAGGGCCTAGACAGACCGTCCAGAATCTTCTAGTCCATTCCCCAGCCTCCAGGAACTGCATATTGGAACACAGAGAGGACTTGGGCATATTCCTATCGCTCCCCTCCTGCAATGGGAGCTGTTTGTTCTTCCCGCAGGGAAGGTGGCAAAAGCTGGTTACCTGCATCAGGTAGCTGATGGTGGTAACAAACCACCCCAGGTTCTTGGTAGTGGCTTCTACCAACATGCATTGATTTCTTGCTCCTTCTACTACACTGCAGGTCAGCAGGGGATTTGGTCTAAGCCATCATCACCTGGGACCCAGGCTGAGGGCCTGCCCCAGCTGCAGCATCACCCCGTGGCCGAAGGAGGAGGTCACAGATCCCGTACCAGCTCCTAGCAGCCCTGTCTCCATGTGCCATTTGTTGCTTCCATTCAGCATTTCACTGGCCAAGCAAGTCCTGTGGCTAGGCCTGATTTCAAAGGGGAAGAGGCAATCTCATCTCTTTGGTGCCAGGAATTCTGGCGAATGGACTCTGCATACTGGCTGCTCCTGTCCCCCATCGTGGTCCTGAGTTCCTGTCGCACCGTGTGGGTGCGCATTCTCTGAGTCTAGGGTGGAATGTCTTCCACTCCACCCCAAAGGCCTGTGTAATACACACTTCTGGGGGATTTTGTCCATATCTGGACCTGTTATCCATATGAGCAACAGACCACCCCAAAACTTAGTGGTTTCATGTGACAAAATTCCATAGAACTACACCCACTCACCCACCCACCCACACACACACACAAGAAGTGCCTTAATGAGGTCTGGGCCTGAGTTAGTGTATCAAGGTCAATTTCCTGGTTTTGACCAGGAAAAACTATGCCACAGTTATGTGGGGTATTATTCTTGGGGGGAGCTGGGTGAAGGATACATGAGAAGTCTCTGGGCTATTTTTGCATCTTCTTGTGGATCTTAAACTATTTCAAATTAAAAAGTTATAATAGTAGTAATACGGAGTTAGTGGCTGAACACAGCAACAGTGCAGTGACTCATGACTGCCATTTGGGCAGTGCTGGGTGGGAACAGCTTATCCCTGCTCACATGGGACTGGCAAGAGTGGCTTCTCTCATGCGTCTGGCGTGCCAACTGGGCTGCTGGAACAGCTGGGGGCAGGCAGGCATCTGTCCCCACAAAGTCTCTCCAGCAGGGCAGCTGGGCACTTTACATGGTGGCTCTGAGCCCAAGGGGTGCAAAGCAGAAACGAGCAGGCCTGGGCTGGCTCCGGCCAGCATCCCTCTGACCATTGCCCTGTGGTCAAAGCAGTCGCAGAATCAGCCCAGATCCAAAGGGGGAAGAGGTAGATGCCGCCTCCTGATGGGAGGGTGGCAGAGCATGTGTGGCATCTTCAGCTCACTGCTGTGGCAGAGGCTTCTCGATTTGCCACCCTGGCTCCAGTCCAAGTCGCTCACCTGTGCCGTGGTGGGTGGAGGCTGGAGAAGTGAATGGAAGGAACTGGCATCAGCCCTGCCTAGAGAGAGCGCTCCAGAGAGTGCTCCAGACTCCGGGGCAGTGCTGGACTCCCACCCAGGGCTCAGCCCATTTCACCCCTTTGAAGCCCCCACTCCCGCCCCCTTGGCAGCAGCAGGACGCACTTCCCCAGCCCAGCCCCGCCTGCTGGGGAGTCTGTTTTGCACATGCTGGTGTTTGCAATCAAAAAGTTCAGCGGCCCTTCCAGTCTGCTTAAATTAGTCCCTGTGAAAACCAAATCATTTCATTTGCAGAGAAGGGCTTAATTGCAAGGGGAAGGAGGCAAAGGGAATTCTGTTGCCTGTTTTCATTGAAGAAAATTGCTGTACTTTCCCCTGTCTCCTTCTTTAAACAGAAGCGGCTCAGAAATTGGGCTGTAATCACCAGTGATACCTCTGCTCCCTTTCTTCTCAGAGCTTGTTCAGTTCCTCTGTTCCTGAGACACTGCTCCGGACTGTCCCCCCAGCTTGCAGCCTGGTACCTGCAGGAGGCAGCCCCTCCACAGTGGCCTGCAGCCTCCGCACCCCGCTGCCCAGGTTAGGGTTCGTCCTTCAGGTCACGGGGCCTCAGCCCTGGACTGGCTCCGACTCTTGGCAGGAGGAAACGTCCTGTCACTTCCATTAGAAATCTTGGCCAATCTGCTCCGAGCCCTCCCTCCAGGAGGGGAAGGAGAGAGCCATGTGGAGACTTGGGAAAAGAGCAGACAGGTGGAACAGCCAGTGTGGAGCCTTGGAGGCAGCAGTGGGCCTGGTCAGGGTGAGGGCAGCAAGGTGTATGGCCTGAGCAGAGTGTGGGCGAGCATGAGGGCGGGCCAGGGGAGCTTCCTAGAGCCTCTCTGAGGTCCTGGCTCAGCGGTGGTTTTACTGTCCTGGTGAACCCAAGGCAACTCGACAAATCATGAGTGGCTCCCCTTACTTTGGTGAAGGGAAGAGAGCAGGGCCGAGAACACAGGCTCTGGAGCTGGTCTGTCTGGGTTCAAACCGCAGTTCCACTACTTGCCCGAACGACCTGTGCCTCAGTTTCCCCCACCCCATATAAAGGAAAGAACAGCTACGGCATGGGGATGTTGTGTCATTCAGTGGGCTGCAGCTCACTATGAGCATGCCATGATGCTATCATGTTCATTTTACCATTTCTTCCTTAATAACGTCCCCTGTACAGGGATAAAGGGATTGGTCAGCCCAAGGTTCCAGCCAGTAAAGGACAGAGCTGGTCCTGAGGATGCTGAGTCCCCGCCTCCACACCACCACTCGCTCCCTGGGGTGCAGCACCAGGTGGCATGCTCCGCCCCAACTCATCCCCTCTGGCTCTCTTTTTCTGACTGCACCATGGGGCCCCTCTGCCCAGATTCTCTCCTTGTCTCTAGAGCTTTCTCCGGACGGGGTGGAGAAGCCGGCCTGTCTGCCTGAGAGGCCTGGTCGGAGCAGTTGGTGGTTGCCGCCTGACTGCTCCCCTGCCCCTTCCCTTTGGTGGAGGCCCAGGAAATAAAGGATTTGAAGGCCACACACCTGCCTCCACGAAGGGATTTGTGTGTGTGTGTGTGTGTGTGTGTGTGTGTGTGTGTCTCAAAGTCAATGGTGTATTAATTAAGGGGAACAGCTGCTACTGCAGTTCTTCTGATAAGTCAGTGACAAATGGCCGTGTTTACCTTTCTCCTGAGCAGAGGCTGCGGGAGATGGCCTGGAGCTCCTGGGTGGATGTCCAGGGCTGAGATTTGTGGGGTACAGCTTCTCCCTCCCTCACCCGCCTCCAGCTTCTGTCTCTGTGCCACCAAGCCCAAGAGGGCTGTTTGTCACTGAGGAAAGGCCGGTGGACTGGGGAGCTGTGGAGGGGACTGGGCCGGGCAAAGGAAACTTCTCAACGATGGCTCCTACTCAAAAAGAGGCCCTTGGACCCCCTCCTCGGGCCGATCCCACCATCCTGCCCTTCCCCTTGTGCACTTAGAGCTGCTTGAAAGAGACTTGGCCCTTCAAAGCAGAGGAAGGCTGCAGGGCCGGATCTGAGGCTCTGCGGCAGAGGATGCGGATGCACCCCGGGGCTTTGTGCGCTGCAGGAAGGCCGGGGCTGGCTGCCCAGGTTGGGGGGGGGGCGCGGCCTTTTGTTATTTCACTTATTTTGATCTTGCTCCCGCTCTCCAAACAGCCTCACAGAAATAGAGCCCTGCATTAGCTCCCTTCCCAGCTTAAGACAAAACAAGGCAGAGGGACAGCCTTTCCCTGAAAAACAGAAAAGGGCAAGAGAGGTGGGCTCAAGTTTGTCTGGGTCGTGTTTTCTGGGTGCTTCGACTCCATTTCTCCACCAGATCTCCCACAGTGCGAAGGAAGGGCTGGGTCTCCGAGCCAACCCCAGTGTCTCCGCTGGTCCCCATGCCCACTGTGCCCTCAGGGTAGTGGCTATCCTGGTGGAGATCAGTGGGAGATCGGTGGGACCCCGGAGGCCCAGACCCTGCGGAGTCCTGGAGTCCTGCCTGTCCTGCGCCCCCCCAGATGGCACCTGGGCCTCTGCAGCCGTGGCGGGGGCAGGTGCAGACTAGGCTGCAGGGGACACGGATCTCCGCCTCCTCGGAAGGCACCACCAGCTGCCAAGGAGCCCCATCCAACCTTGCCCTGCTCTTCGTCCCCCTCCCAGGGCTGAGCATGCCCACCCTGGGAGCCTCTGGGGCCCCGAGGGGAGGCAGAAACGGGGCCAGAAAGAGGTTCTACTGACCCTCACCCTTTGCCACCACTCACTGTGACCAGGCAGGTGTTCTGAGTCCACCCTGCCGGGTATGATAGCCACGCTGTGTTGTAATAGGGAAACTGAGGCTGAGAAGTTATGAGGCTTGTCCAAAAACCTGCTCATGGAAAGGCTGGGGCCCAGAGGGGTGAGCCGCATGGGCAGCCTTGGGAGAAGACACCCAGCCAACCCGCCCTGGCCTCCTCTTCCCACTGACCTCTTGGCAAGCTGCCGCTCCTCACAACGTTGCTCTGTGGGGGAAAGGAAAGAATCGTGGACGAGAAACACATCCATTTTTAATAGTTTATTTATCCAACAGTTTCAACCCTGAAGTGAAGCCTGTTGCCGCGTTCCGAATTCCGGCTGGGGCCTGATTAGACCATTGCTTTGCTGTGGGGCGGGCACTCGGAGCCAGCCCCGCGATCATCCAGACATCAGAGGAAATGAGAGAGTATTGCTCAAATGAGGGAGATTGGAGCTTTATTAAGGAAACAAAAAATACCAGTAAGACCGACAAGGGGTGGCTGATGTCTTCTGGAGGTGCTGTTGTCGGCACCCTGGCTCGCCCCTCTCCCGCCTGCCTCGGAGAGCGCAGGGGGACGAGGCTCTGCTCGAGGAGCTCCTCGCATTGAGTTAATAGGGCCCCTGGCAGGGCGCTTCTGGAGCTGGGCCGGTGGGGGTGGGGGTGCAGGAGGAAGGTCTGTGGCGGTGCTCGCATGCACCCCGCGCCCCCAGGTCGGCCTCAAGTTCTGGCCCTATGGGCCCCGCAGCCCGGGCCTCAAGTTCTGGCCCTACGGCCCCGCAGCCCTGCAGGGGGGCCGCCTGTGGTTGCCCTGGAGAGGGGTGATCGTCGCACAATGGAGACGCGGCACTCCCAAGCTCCCGGAATCCGCATCCTCCTCCACGCAGTGTCGCAGTGTCGCACTGTGAGAAGCACCACTGAAGAGGCCCAGCTCTGACCCTGCGGGTGGCACGGGGCGGCCCTGCCCTCTGGCCGCCCCCGCAGCTCACCCCTCCTGACCGGAGGGTCCCGTGTGCCAGGACCTGGCATTTCTAGATCTTCTACAGTACTTGTTCTACTTTCTAGCACCTTACCCCTTCAGGATAAAAGAGGCCCAACCAAGCTAGAGGACAGGCTTTCTCCCCTCACCCTTGAGCTCCCGGTAACACCCTCTGAAGGCACATGGACCAAACCGCTCCCCAACCCCTGCTGCCCCCGCCTGCCATCCCGACCCACCTCCCACAGGCTCCACACCCACCCTGCTGAGTGCTCCGGGTGGTGGAAGAGCTCCAGCCCACCTGACTGCATACTTGCTCTGCAGGGTCTCCCAGCTGCTGCTCTTTCATCTTCTCTAAGCATCAGAAACAAACCCTTCTCCCCCTTCCTGCCAGCCACCGGGCAGAGAGGATTGGACCAATGCAGAGGACGAGCTACCCACCTGGCCTCTGGCTTTGCCACCCACCCCCACCCCGCCGCTGCCCTTCAAGGAAGCCCAAGCTTTCCTACAAGCTAATCTCTCAAGAGTCTTACAGAGAGACCTTTGGAACCAGAGTGGGGAGGAGGGTGAAAGTCAAGGCAAGCGTGAATTCAGCACTGGCAGGTCTGGTGGCCTTCCCACGTCCCTGGAGGGGACTGGCCTGGGACAGGCTGACTGGGAACAGGTCCCCACCCAGGATTTATCGCTCTGAGTCGGAGAAGGAGGAGGGCTTAGTCCATCTCCACACCAGCATATCCTCCCCAGCCACGCGGTGGGACTCTGTCTGGATCCGGGATTCATTGGATGCTAGGAATTCCACAGCCCGGTCCCAGACACGCTTCATGCGCCTCCTGCAATGAGAGGGACCAGGTTCAGCAGCAAGGCAGCAGCCCCCCGCCCCCCGCAAGCTCTGTCTGGTACTGCCCAGAGAAGCGAGCTGGCCTGTGCAAGCCCTGGGGACAAGACCCCAGGAGCCCACGCAGAATTTATCTGTGGGAGGAAACTGCGTCAAGTACTAGCAGAACTCCTGCAGAGAGAAATTTCTTGAGCCACAGAAAAAAATTATCCCTCAACCTTCTCTGCTCTAAAAGCGCTCAATTAAAGGGAGCCGAAGGGGACCAGAGGTGCCAGAGGACCCCCTGGTGTGTCTGAGTGGGACTGGGCCGTGCTGACCTTGGCCAGCTCTTGCCAGGACCTGTTACTGCAGCAGACCCAGCCAGGCGGCCCCATCACCAGCACTGGCTGCATTTTAATGCCCCATGTGGGCCAATTAAAGAGTGGCCACTGGGCTGTGGAATCCAAACCTGACAGTGCTTTGGAGCATGGGAATGAGCTCAGCATCTGACGGGGGAGGCCAAGAAGCCGGAGCTGCTCCCCTCTTCTGCTCTGCTGGGTCCCCGGGGCCTGGCATCCCCTTGGACCGCCCCTATAACCTCCTCCCCCTCCAGACTAGACAGGAAGATTCCAGGGCAGTCAGGTTGCTCTGACGTCTTCTCTTTGAAGAGTTCCTGTCTTTTGGCAGTTCTGCAGCCTGCCTCCCCATGACCCCTCACATGGGGAGAGTGACTGTGGACATGGGCATGTGTGAGCAGGAAAGGCTCCACCAGGGCCCAGGACAACAAATGAGGGAAGTTCCTGAGGTGGCCTCTGGGTTGGGAGTAAGAATGGGGGTGCTGGGGCTTTCTTCCTCGGAGTTCGGGTCCTGTCACCAGCGACCCCTTAGCCTGTTTGGCAGTCCCCACTTGCCTGGTGTCACCCAGCCCTCCCTCCCTGGCTGCCCATTAATAGGTGAATAAGCCAGCTGCTTTTAGCCCCCCTGCTTTCCTCACCAGCCAGGCTCTTCAGCCCTCCCTCAGTCTCACAGGCAGACCCTCATCTGCAAGGCAGACCTGAGGGGGCCCACGGCAGCGGATGTGTCCTCACAACTGGAGGGCTTGGCTGCACAGATAAGGGGTAGGAATCAAGAGGCTGAGAGCCAATAGTGTGAGTCTCCCGGGTTTCACTGCTAGGGCTCCGTCCCGAGACAAGCCGAGATGGACTTTTGCACTTACTTCAGTACATGTGTGGGTTGCACATAACCCGAGCTGGAGCAATAAGGGCTGCCCTGGGATGAGCTGTGAGGCCACCTCCGACACCCCCACTCCCCTTTTCCTGAGGCCTTGTTAATACCTAACAGCACAGTTTCCTTATGCATTTGTTACCTCTCTTCCTCCTGAGAAGCAACACTCCAGCAGGGTGGGGATTTGGGCTTTTTCCCCATACCCCAACACACCCCACCCCTGTGACTCAGGAGTGTATGGCCCGTAGCAAGTGCTCACTAAACATCTGCTGAATAAAGGAGGGCTTCAAAGCAACCCTCTGCAAGGTGGTGGTATTGTCTCTGTGTCTTGGATGAGGAAACTGGCTCAAGGAGGCTGTTCCCCAAGGCCACATGAGACTCCTGGCCAGGCCAGGAATTTGGTGGGAGTCTGGATGCACCAAGTAGTCTCCCCCTGGGAGCAGGGGGGCCACACGCCCGCCTCATGCTGGGCAACAACAGCAAGCACAAGCCAAGGCCGTGATCCCAGCTCTCCCTAAGCTTCCTGCCTGCACCTTCCCAAGGAGTAGGGAAAGTTCTTGAGCATCTTCACATTTAAAAGCGGCCTTAAATTCACATTTAAAAGCAGTTTTACTCTTCCACTTCCTCTTGGGTTGCACAGAAATGCCACCAGTGATGGGCTTTGAGCAAATTCCTTAGCCTACACGTGCCTCAGTTCCCTCATCTGTAAGATGGGATACTCATTGTTCTCACCTCCCAGGGCCACAGTGAGGGTCTGGTTGACCCTCAAGTGGGACTGTGCTGGGGAAGGCCCAGAGCAGGACAGCTCACAGCGAGCACTCGGCAAACGTGAGTGCTTGTCACTCTCCGAGGGGATGGCATCCAGCCGGAGACCGCACCAAACTGCTGACAAGGGCCCCCGGTCTGAGCCCACGCCATGCCAGGGCCCTCCTCCTACAAAGCTTCCCCACGTTTGGTTTTGTCAGGGGCCACCTAGCATCTGCAGCCCATGTGGAAGGCCCCCTGGAACCATGTGTGACAATGGTCTGCTACCCCTGCCCATGCAGCTGTGCACCTGACCACATCCATTGCCACGAAACCCTGCGTTCAACTACATGCATGCATGTGTAGGTGTGCCTGCTACTGTGGGAAGCGAACCATATTTTAGGGGACGTGTCATGGGTCATGGTTAAAAATGTCTGAAAGGCAATCTCATCCTTGCTAGTGACTGATTCAAGAACACAAGTAACCAGTTCTGGCCAGCGAGGCCTCAAGAAGTGTGTCACTGGCAGCTTCTGGGCATGTTTTCTCCTGCCCATGAGAGTGACCGGAGGCCCATCTCTCCCCAGTTGGCAGTGACAAGGCAGATGACGATCCAGCTGCCGCTGGCTACCACTTGTGTCTGGGAGGAACTCCAACCAGCCCACAACATCCCGGAGGCCAGAGCCACAAGCATCACAGAGAAATGGCACTAGAGTCTCGACTATTCTGTGCCCGGAGCCCAAGTGACTCTGGACTTCCACTAATAGAAACCCACCAGGTCCCTCCCAACTTGAGCCACTGGGGGGAAGGCACGAGCACCTGCCACCCACAGCTCTCCAGTTGGTATCGACGCTGACAGAGTGGGGTCATGCTTCCGTACTTCGGCTGTGCATTCTGCCAAAGATCCGAGCGCTGGGGCAGCGGCGGGAGGTTTGCCTGGCCCCCTCATCTGTGATCCTCAGGGCCAATCCGCAGCCCCTTAACTGATGCTCTAGGCCCTCTCCTGTGGCACCAGGCTGGGTCAGCCCAAGACTCACCGGCTCTGTGGAGGGATCAGGGTGTCTCGCACATGCAGGATGCCCACGTATGGGTAGCGCTCCATGTCCTGCTCCCAGTCCACGTAGTGGTCCTGGACCACATCTGCAAGGTAGGACAGAGGACACCATATAGGGGAAGGACGTTCTGGCGGGTACCAGTGGTCCTTTCCCCAGGGGCCACGCACCTATAATCTTCTTCACCATCTCATACATGGCTTGTTCCTCTTCTTCCAGCTTCCGCCACCGATATTTCAGGAGGATCAGGAGCCCCCACAAAAAGGCCAAACCTATGAGGGAACAAAGGCCCCGTTAATCCATCTCATCACTTGTGGCCATTCAGCTGCATGCTGGGTCTCAGTGCAGGCCAGTTGCTGTGCTGGAGGCTGTCAGTGAGCTGCGTTAGGTGTCCTGAGAACCTGCTATGTGTCAGGCCGGGGCTGGCACGCAGCTTACACAGGATGGGGAGATGGCGGAGGGGAGACGGGCTACAAAGTGATCATCTTCCTCTGCCGGCTGTCACCACGGAGGCATCCCCAGCTGTCCAGATTGAGGCTCCTCCCAACCCCATTCTGGGCTTTCATCTCCTCCCTTGCGAACCAGACCACGGGGTTTCATACATATACACACGCAGGGCCCTTTGTATTCCAAGATGCTGCTGCCGATAATGACGTCTCTGCCTGATGGCGTGGGTGAGGGAGCTGTGTGCACGCCCAGATGGCTGGTGATTTGCCTCTCTGCCACGTCTGCAGAGCTGGCAGTTTCTGTGACTTGGCCTTTCACCTTCCAAAACACCCTGAGGTCTCTGTTCAAAGGCAGCCCCTGATGCCACGCCATAAGATGCTAAGCTCTGCTTTGCAGCTCAGCCCCCTGGGTCCTTCCTGCTTTCCTTGGGTACCCAGAGCTCTGAGGAGGTGTTTACATCGTTCAGGGAGTAAAATTAAGCCAAGCTCCTGCTGCACCTCCTCCTCCTCCGAGAGGCCTGTGCCCTGGAGCTCTGGGGGTGACGATGCTGGGCTCCAGCCAAGGCCCAGCTCCCCCCTCGGGGACAATGATAGTCTCTGACCCCGATCAAGGATATTTTCCAGTTATCGTCATGCTCCTGCCACCAATCTCTAAAGGTAAGATGACCCAGGGCAGAGGCTGACTTGTTCATCTCCTCTGTTTTATTAGACAGACCTCAGGTTCACTAGACAGAAATGAACTCTCTGGGCCTGGGTTTCTATAGCTCATTACTCATGCCTAGGAGTGTCACTGAGCTGGGCTCCCGGGAGGTGCTGTGTGAGCAGTCCCTATGGCAAGGGCGGGGAGGGGCTGGTCACGGGAGGGTGGGGGGAGGTGAGGGGAGAAGGGCAGCCAAGGACTTACACCAAAAGAAGATGAGCAGGTTGGTGATCGCAGTGAACAGGGCACGGCTCAGGCGGCAGCCCACCCCCATGCGGGGGCGGGCGGATTCCAAGCAGACCACTTTGTCCACAGTTGTCACCAATTCCGATGGGTCTTCCCCTTTCAACCTGAAACAGGACACAGGGCTGAAAATGCATTCATGAGCTCCCAGGAACCATAGGATCAGTCCCAATTTGAAGCAAAGGGAGATGAAAGGAGGGGCTTTGAGGCCTCTACTTGCTTATAAAATAGACTTGGTATCCTGGTCGCATACTTTCCAGAAATTTCCCACATTGGCTACTTAGAAAGAATAAAGCTTTAAAGATGGCAGCAGGCTCGAACCCCTACTGCTAAAGTGACGTCTCCCTCTGTCGAGTCTTCTGACAACTCCTCTCAGCGTGTGGAAGATTAAACTGTAAATTGGATTCCCACCTCCCAGCATATAGAAATGGAAATGTTTACTGAATCACTGGCTTTGCACTGCATAGCAAGAACTGAAAGAGTCTGGGGTGTGCTTTTCCTTGTTGACGGTGACAAGGAGGCACATAAGCTGTTTAAGTATAAAGATTGGGGTGTCGTGAGGCTCGGGAAAGGATAACCACTGGGCTCTCTGAGGCCAGGCTCCCAGCCACAGCGCCTCCACTCTGGCCTCTGAGAGGTGTCAGGACACATGGGGATGCCCACGCCTGCACTTCTTCTGGCTAGGTGACAGTCTCATGTATGGGAATGCCCAGTGTCTGAAGTGTTCCGATTTCTCGAGACCCACTTTGAACACTGGTCATCTGAGCTGGGCTGGGCCACCCTCCGACTGCCTTCCCATAGTGTGAAAAGGCAAGTGCCATCATTCTTCTGTGCTAGCAGCTTTGGTGAGCACTGCTGAGGATAAAATCCATATTCTCTTCCGCCTATCCTAACACACAACAGGAAAATCGCTCAGCCACTCAGGGAAGCTTTATTTATTTTTTTTAAGCCAACGCATTTTAATCGTGTCCTGCATCCAGCTATCAAGCTTTAGGCTGAACAGTCTGAGGGGCTTCTGGTGGAGGCACTGCTGATGGAATTAGTAGTCTGGGTGGATTAGAGACGGAGGGAACAAAACCCCAGAGTGTACTTGAGTATCAGGAGCTGTGGCCTGAACAGAGACCCTAACAAACCCTGGGAAATGGGAGGGAGTCCCAGCATGAAGAACCTTGGTGGTGGCAAGGGGTGGGGGTGTGGGTGGGGGGGCATACTGGTGTGCCCCTCCCCCACAGGCTGAGCAGCCAGATGGGGCTTTTCAGAAGGCTGAGTGGGCTCGCCATCCTGGCTAACAGTGCTCCCCGGGGGTAGAAATGAGGTCAAATGCCCAGTCAGAATAAAATCCAGTATGTCCTTTTTCAATTTCTGTCCTGAGCGAAACCGACAGAAACATTTCAGCTAGGAATGAAGACCAGCACCAGACAAAAGGCAATACAGAATGACTTCTCTATGTGGGACCAGCGAGTTCAAAGGGCACAGAGTGAGTTACCTGAAACTCAAAGGCATAGGTAGAAAACTAGGCTAACCTGGATTTTGTGTCTTATCGTGAAGTGGCTCCTTCCGCTGCACCCCAACCACCTTTTCCTTCTGTTGCCTGGCTGTAGGCTTAGCTCACAAGGACTTGGCAGAGACCTGGCTCTACCTTCAGACACCTCTGTGAGCTGACTGTGGCCGCAGGTGCCCATGGTAGTGCCGCCACCCTGTGATGCTTCGCCCACACTCACCAGATGCCCACGTCCTTGTTACTGCTCAGTATCCAGGTCAGCGCAGCTTCAAACTTGGCAGGGGAATTGCCGGTCACATTCTGTGGGAGGGGGCGGGAGATTAGTGCTGTGGCTGGGCGGACCAGCTAGAACGTTGTTCTCCTGCTGGATTAGGGAAGACCTCTCCTGTGTCCTCCAGCGGGCCCCAGAGCCCCATTCCGCTAAATGCACGACAAAGTGGCAGATGGAAATGTGGGTTGATGAGAGCCAAGAAGGGGCTCTACTGGGAGAAGTCGAGGTGGGAGCACACAAGAAAGTGATGCAGGTCTGAGGTAGCCAAAAACAGAATTTTCTCAAGTACCAAAGCGTCAAGGGCTAGCAGCTCAACTTGGGGAAAATAAAAACACGTGTGGGGCTGGGGGCCCCAGGGGCCAGTCCCTGCCCCTTTCTGGGCCTCAGTCTCCTCATCTGGGAAATGAAAATAGGCTAGGGGACCCCTAGGTTTCTGCTGGCTCCAAGGTTCCAGAATTCTGTCAAACTGGAGCCAGGCCAACAGCCACACAGACCCCGAGCAATCTACAGTGAACATAAAGGAGAGAATGGACAGGTGAAATGTAGGTCTGTAAAGCTGCTGGGAAGGGGAGAAAAGCGGGGGGTAAGTAATGGGGCTGCTTCAAAAAGAGGCGGCCTGCAGTGGCCACACCAGCTGCTCAGGAGACCCCCGCCCACCTGTGGCAGGCAGGGCTCCGGCTCACAGCTCAGCTGGGACCAGTCACCTCTCCTGCTGCCTAAACTGAAAGTAGCCTAACACTCAACTAAGTTAAAAAAAAAAAGGAAAGAAAAGAAAAGAAAGAAAAGAAAGAAAAGAAAGAAAAGAAAAGAAAAGAAAGAAAAGGAAAGAAAGAAACAACAAAAAAGGGAAAACAAGAAAAGCCAAAAAGCAAACACAAAATGGAAAGAGAAAAAAAAGACAGGGTCTGAAAGATCAGAACAAAAGCACCAGGACCTCCTGGGAGTGGGTGAGCGCTGCAGCCTACTTACTGCTAGGTATTCCTGGGCTTCCACTACAGGGATGCATTTGCTTTTTAGCTTCTCTGGATTTCCACATTCAAAATTACCTAGGAGGAAAAAACACATATTCAAACAAAAAGAAGAGGTGGGGAAAAAAATACTCTGAAATGGCCAAAAAAAAAAAAAAAAAAATGCAGCAAGAATCAAGCCATCAGCTTTGATGGGGAGCATGTGGCCCCATGACTCTAGTGAGGCATCCTCAGTCTGCAGCAAGATCAAAAGCCACTTAGCTTGGATCGATTCCAGATCATTAAAACCTGACCTGCAAAGGAGTGCAGTGATTTGCATTAAATGACTAAAAAGCTACCCAATCCTAAGGTCTGTTCTCAATTGATCCCTAAAAGGATCAGACAGGTAGCTTTGGAAGGTACCAGAATGGCACTATAAATAAACGCGACCTGGAAAAAAAAGAAAGGCAGGGCGGCTGCAGGCACTGCAGGAATTCTGGCCATGACACAGGCAGGGGGCTAGGACCTCCAGGCCCACTGTTTTGAGGGGTTCTGGGGAAGGAAGGCCAAAATGCCCCACAGAGAAAGAGGGCATCCCTGTGCTAGGCAGTGGGGTCTCAGTGTGGTGCCCCAAGGGGCCACCCCCTTCTGATCAGGTCCCACCTAGGATGAAGCTGGGAGCCTCCCCTTAGGCCCACCCAGGGCCACCTCCTCTGAAAACTCCCCGGCCCGTGGGGAAATCTTGTCGGACCAAATCACTCTGGACTTGGGGACCTGCCACAGCCAGTGGCTCTCAACAGCCCACTATGGTCCACCCACCATGTTCTGCTTCCTGTGGGTCACTAGATGCCTTGAGAGCAGGCACAGCACAGGCTGGGGGCATGTACAAGATCCTTAACCCACACAGAGCCTCACTGCTCTTAACCTGGCACAGCCTGGGGTCTGTGGAGGGAGTGGCTGAGAATGAACTTTAAAAATCTTGAGACCGAACTAAAGTTTATCCCTTCTATGCCAAGTTGAGCTTGCCCTTATGGGACCCCTGAGATCAAGCTGGCTTTTCCCGACAGGCCCCAGAATGCCCTGCCCCACTTAAGCTGGCCTGGACCACAGCCATGGTCTCCTGATTAGTTTCGTCCTCTCTCCTTTCTCATCCACGTTTGATCAACAAAAGTTTAAAATGATTCTGCTTAAATCGCACTACTACACTCAAGCTGCCGTCACCCTTGCCTTCCTAGCTCCTGGCTCTCAACATATCACTCTGCTGCTCAAAAGCCTCGTTGGCATTCACCGCCTGCAGTGATCAAAGCCCTGGTGGCCTGACATCTATGGCCATCCATGGTGGGGCCCAACCAACCTTTCCAAACTCCATTCCTTCTGTTTCTCCTTCCCCTATGAAGCCAAGAGCTTCCATCCCTGACTCTGTCATTTCCTGCCTCTTGGCTCTACCCTGCCCCCTACATATACAGAATCAATCCTCCTTGGGCTTCAGGGTCTGGCACAGACACCACCTCCCCTGTGATGCTTTCCTGACTGCTCCAACTGAAAGGTAACATGCCTACTGGAACTTCTGGCCTCTCGGTTCTCATCTAATCACACCTTGTAACAGCCATTGGTCAGGGAGGTAGGTGGCCTATCCCTTCTACTAGATCATAAGCACCCTGTGGGCTGCAAGGGAAGCACAATGCCCCGCCCATAGGTGACCTCCCAGGTGGGGTTGGGGTTGGGCAGAGTATGGCTTAGCAGAGCCCTCATTCCCCTGCAGTGAGACCCTCAGACTCGCCGTTGGCCAGGCTTGTCAGAGGACAGGAGGCACTAGGCCCCCTGATGGCATAAGCCAGGACCACAAATGGAGGGCAGGATGGAGGAGAAATGTCTACCAGCATCTCTGGTTTAAGACAGAGCTTCCCTACTTTATACCCTAGGGCTTTTCAAAAATGCAGACTTTGATTCATAGGTTTGGGATGGGTCCTCAGATTCTGGATTTCCAATAGGTTCCAGGGTGATCCTAATGCTGCTTGTCCCTGGACCACAACTGAGTTACCAAGGTCTGGAACACTCTCTTAAAGGGCCAGAATTTGGGCAGCCCGGGTGGCTCGGCGGTTTAGCGCCTGCCTTCAGCCCAGGATGCGATCCTGGGATTGAGGCCCACATCGGGCTCCCTACACGAAGCCTGCTTCTCACTCTGCCTTGTGTCTCTGCCTCTCTCTCTCTCTCTCTCTCTCTCTGTGTGTGTGTGTCTCTCATGAATAAATAAATAAAATCTTGAAAAAAATAAAGGGCCAGAATTCATAGTCCAAGGACCCAGGCAATGCAGAAAGGCCCCTGGGGCCTGTGATGCTGTGAGCTTCCATGCCTACTGCTCCTCCTCCAAGCTCACAGATGCCTTCCTGACCGCCACTAGTCTCCTGCCAGTCAGGGGGGAGGTGGTGGCAGAGCGATGGCCCATAAGACCTGCCCCAAGGGCTGAGGGCCCAGTACAAGCCCATCCAGCCTGGATTCCCTAGCAATGACTTTAGACAAGGGTTGGCCCCACAGGTAAGAGGCGCCTCTTGAACATTCCATAAGACTGAATAGCTCTGTCTGGTTCTAGTGCACCAAGCTTGGGGCACAAGCTCAGGTCACACTATGCCCTAAGCAAGTGATTCTGAGAGGTGTGGGGAGGTGATATATCGGGCCTCAAAGAATAATTTTCTAAATAAAATAGTAGGGAAGCCTTCTGGATGGATTGCTTTTTAGAGGTACTTCATGGGGGTACTGAAAATGTCCTCCTCTAGAGTAAAACAATTTTCATTTGTTTAAAAAAAAAAAAATGACCAAGGACCACTTGGCTAGAGAGGGAGACAGTTTCTGAGAGGTTAAGGGACTTATCCAAGGTCCTGCAGCTAGATGGGGAGATCAGGACCAAATGTGACACGGGGGCCCTGGCAAGCTGGGTGGACCTGAGCGTGACCAGCCCACCGGGCAGGCCCCTGCCACTTGCATAGGCCTCTCCTCCTGGCCTGGCCGACCATCTGGTACAGGAGGCTCTCCAGGTCAGAAGATCCAGACTCTGAGGAGACCTGGGGCCTGGCTCCTGCAAGTGCAACATGAAAGTATCAAGTGGTGGGCATCCAGAGAAAACAGGCTTGTGCAGGGGCCAGGACCCCTGAGACCCTTAAAGGGGACATGAAAACCAACTGTCGGCTTAAGAAAGCTGTGTCTAAGTGGAGAATTGGGGCAAGACTTGGTTTCTGAGTGTGTCTTCTGGGAGATCCCCAGGAAGCATCTCGGCCTCCTGCCAGCCAGCCCCAGCCAGGCTGATGAGGGGAAGAGCCCACAGCCCCCACGAGGAATCTCAGGCCCAGAGATATCCACTCACCGGCTTGGACGGCCAGGAAGTTGTAGAGTTCATGCAGCAGCTCCAGCAAGGCCGCCTTCTGCTTGGCCTGACAAAACTGGAAGGGCACAGGACAAGCAGTCAGCAAGCAGTGGTGGGGGCAGGGGGCTCCGTCCAGCTGGTTTTACCTCCTTGGCTGCACTGCCAAGTGCTAAGCAGCAAGGCACAACTCCTAACCCAAATTCTGTAAAGTGGTGGGCCCAGGGACGGGGTCGATAAATACCGGGTTAACTGAGCACCATGAAAACAGAGGCAGAACTAAAAGCAGACATAGTAACTAAGGAATTGCCATCCTGAAGGCTCCCAGCCTGTCCTGCAGTTCCCACGGGAATAAAGGCCATTAAGCGGGGCGGTGGAGCAGAGGTGACTAGGCTGTGGGGAGATGCAGCAGCCCAGGTTCCCTGGTGGGCCAGGCAAATGCTACTACTGCAGCCTTGTCTTCCCTTGGGCCACTCCTGTCTGTTTTTGGAGAGTCAGGTGCCTACATTCTGCCTATAAATTGTCTGCCCGGTGGATTAGCTGCAGCAACTGCTTCATCTTAGACTGGATTCCTGACTAGAAGTGGGAAATTTCTAGAAATCTTAAAACTATAGAGGACAAAAGTCATCTGTATGAGAAAACAGGAACACGAATATACCTAGATCTCCTCCACTTATAACAGAATTGAAACCATTTTCCTAGACTTGCTAGATTTAGAATATTTAAAAGAAAAACTGCTCTTCCTTGAGAGTGAATGACAGGCTGTCATGAGTCTGCACTGAATCCTCACCACAATCCTTACCACACCCCAATTTCTCAGATGAGGAGTCCGAGGTTTAGAGTCCATAGCTAGGCCACCAAGATCCCACAGCTAACAAGTGCTGATGATGGTCAACTCCAAGCCTACCGCCCCCTTCAGACCTCCTCTGGGGTGTCACTGGGGTGTCCTGGGCTCCGGGCCTGGCTTGACAACTGTGGAAAGAACCACAGTCACTTTCCTTCTTGGGCTTGCTTGATGCCCTCATCTGCAACGTTGAGGGACTTGGTTTCTGAAAGTCTCAGAGGCCAAGATATATTCCCTTGTGTTGCCTAAAGACCCAAAAGCCTTTCCAAGTACAAAATGGGGTTACCAAGATTTACACACATGACTGTTAACGTTCAGAAACAACGCACAAATCTGTAAGTAGAATCAGATACTCAAACTACCTTTTAAAGATGAATGTGATGGAAAATGTTGATAATAAGAAATATAACTGAATATACATGGAGATCCCAATTCTATAAACATACATACACAAACAAATGAGAAGGGAAGGAAATGCCCCTAAATGTCACCAAAATTATTTCTTGGTGGCAGAATCATGGCTGATTTTGGCACATTTTTTTTTACACTAAACATCTATTACTGTCACAACCAGGAAAAAAAGAGAGGTGGTCACAATTAACTCCATTTCAAACTCACCGACGTTTAGGCAAAGCGGGGCTGATCCCACCTAAAGGGAACAGAAGGACGGAAGGCACTAGACCACGAGACGGCCTGAGATAGCACACCCACTCCCAGCCTATCCACGCGTTTTCAGTAGCACAAAGGCAGAGAGAAAAATGCTAAGTGTCATAGTTGGCTGAGAAGGGAAAGAACACATATCTCTCAAACTCCAATGCCCATCTGGATTCTGGGGGAGCCTGAGCCACACAAAGAATAAGACTTTTCAGCAAGAGCCTCACCAAAGCCAAGAAGCATCTCCCAAACTGCCTATTCCTCTGTCCACTCTTCATGACGGCCAAGAACACCCCATGAGATCTCAGCTCAGTGGGGCCTGTGATGAGGCCCAGACTCTGCCTTTTGATGCCCTGATGTTACGAGTACCCACGCTGCTCACCGAGCACATCTTTAGCAAGATCCCGGGATGGGCCCGTTGGGGCTCACTCAGCTGGGGAGATGAACCAAGAGATAGAAACCAGAGAAACCAAAAAAAAAAAAAAGAAGAAGAAGAAGAAAAGAAACCAGAGAACAGAGAAATCTTACAGAAAAGTTCCTTGCTTTCGGGTTCAAAATTCTAGTTTTCCCTCTCGCCACTACCTATTTTTCTGGGCCACTTCCTGTAATCATCAACTGTGGTTTCCATGACAGAAGGCACTTTCAACTTAATATGAATCTGTTTTCACAAAACAACTGAGAGGCAAAGATACTTGGTGGATGAATGCGATAAGTGAATGTAATAAAACAACCCCAAAGATGACATAGCGGAAGCCAGAGAAGAAATAAAGGCTATTATCTACACCAGGCCACCCCTTCTGTTAACATGGGTAAGAGAGTGAACTCTTGACTGTGTGCACTTTCCTAGGCCCGGGGGCTGCCAGACATGGAGACTGAGGCCTTGGGAGAGGCCTGGCATTGCACACTTAATAATTAGACTACTAAGTCATGCCCTCTAGCAGGAAAAGGCTCCTCCTGGTAGGATTTATGACCTGAAAATTTACTGCCTCCTATCTTCCCCAGACTATCACCTGTGCCAGCATCCCAGCTCCTAGCTAATGCCGCGTGCATGACTCATAAATGGATGGGGCTGCTCACCTTCCCCAAATATTATTTGTAGGGAACATTAAAGCCTCATAAAACAAATCTATAGGCAAGAGGCCTAATTCCACTTCAGATATATTTAAAACAACCCCACCCGCTCCCTGATGTTTCAAATCCGAACAGCATTGTCAGCCACAGACACCGGAGCAGAGGGAACGTGGACCTGAGAACTCGGCCTCCAGAAGCTTAAAAACTGCCAGCCCTTCCTCTGGAAGCCAGGGAGCTTGAGAGGTCCTTTAGCACAACCTACTGCATCCGCCTAGATTGACTTAGGCAGATCAAAGTCTCCGGCGCTGTGAGTGATGGGAGAGCTACCATAACAAGCCAGGGTTGGATCTTGGGAGTTCTATTCTTTCTATTTCAAGTACTCTGTCGCCTGCCACAATTGAGTCTGACACAAACATCACAGAACACGATGTGATTCTGGTACATTATAGGAAGCACTCCTGAAAATGATCCTATTATGATCCTTTTCTGGGGAAGTTTACCTCCTGATGGAGGCTAACATCCTTGGGAGGAATAACAAAAGCTAGAGAAACTCAGACTCACCTTATCTGTTTTGCTGTCACAGTCCACTGGCAATAATTTCACTGAGACCAAGAAAAGAAACACAGAGGAAATTAAAAGTGTGGGTTCAGGAAAAGATTTCAAAAGAGAACCATTCCCAAAATTCAGAGGAAGTAAAACATTCCCATAAGGGTGGGGACCAGAAAGATGTCCTCTAAATATGGCACTTGTAAAATGTAGATAGTAACATGTAAGGGTTTCCCAAGCCCGGATGAGGAATCAGGACTAGGACCACTGGTCCAAGCCGTAGCTGGAAATGATTAGCCATGGGCTCTTGGCAACTCAACCACTCTGAACCTCCATCTCCTCATTTGTAGAATGGGATCAATAAAGCTTCCGCTGCTTAACTCAAGGAGTAAACCTCAAACAAGTCAATATACATGATTGTTTTGTAAACTGCCAAGTGATATGTTGAATAGGGATTAGTACCACCATGGGAGGGGAGCTCCAGCTAAATCCCAAGATATACCCAAGAGCTGTTGTCTTAAAGTATCTCAGCAGGGACTATGAAAAGTGTACTGTTTGACTGCTGTGGTATCATATAGTCCCATATAGACCCTCCCAGGTCTGCTTAATTTCTTTAGCAAGTGGATAGACTGCTCTCATAGCCAAGGAGTTATTTGGGTGTGTGAGTCTGGGATCCCCATGCCCACAGACTTGTTCATATACCCAAACACCCATCTGCTGCAACAGCTAAGGTACAATTTAGCCTCTCCCTGCATTTTGGCTGTTCCTGCTAGGCATGGAAAGAAAGATGTGGCCTTGGCTTGAGGCTGGGAACAGTATTCATCACAATGCTTTGCAAAGAATATCAAAAGCTGGTGAACTCACTTTACACTTTAGATTTATACACTTTACCCTTTACATTTATAAAGAAATGATTTTCACGTTGAGACTAAAGCCCAGTTACCCAAGAAGCAGATTCTCCTTTTAAGAAACATACCAATCCTCAACTAGGCAGGATACCTACTGTATCCTGCAGACCTCTTATTGCCATGTCCAATCACTAACTAAAATGTGGACAGAAGCATGGCGGGCAATGTCCTTGACTCACAGAACTCTCTCTTAGCACACTCCAGGAGGATAATGCAAGCAAGGAAAAACACCTCCATGTATATCAGTTTAAACGCTTTTGGTGATGCAAAGCTGGGAACCCAACCAGATCCGATCTGTGGGCAGTCAAACCTGGGGTGTCTTCAAATGGGCACTAATGTGTGAATGAGCCAGAGATCCAAGTTAAGAAAGAACTAAAAAGGAATGGGGGTGGACCTGCCTGTTGGAGAGGGGTGTGGTTTTCTCTGGAGAGGGAAAACCAGAGGTTGGGGTGGAAATGCCTAGGAATGAAGACTGCTTCCAGCACGTGGTTGAAAGGGAGACTGGTAGGGAGGGCTAGGGCAGAAATGGAGAACAGGAACAGGAGAGAGTGAGGACAGAGATGGCTGCAGGAACTCCAGGCCTCTTCTCCCGGCGGCAGGGAGGAGAGGCAAGGTCTGGAGGGGAGAAGACAGCCAGAAGCAGCTGGCAAGGCCCGGGCCGAACCGGTGGCGGCAGGTGGGCACTCGCGCGCCCGGGGCCCTCCCCTGCGCCGGCCCGAGACGTACTGTTGTCCTCCGCCTCCTGCGGCGCCGAGGGCTTGCCCATCTTCACCCAGAGGATGCCCAGGAAGACGAGCAGCAGCCCCAGGCTGGCCCAGAACAGGAGCCGGGACAGGCAGCGCTCCAGCCGCCGCCCCGCCTCGGGCCGGGCCCGCGCCGCACCCGCAGGGCCAGTTCGCGTGGCCCGCAGGCCCGGGCGCGGGTCGGCGCCGAGGAGGGCGGAGGGCGGCCGGGCCGGGGCCGGGGCCGGGGCCGGGGTCGCGGCCCACCAGCGACGGACTCCGTGGCCCGGCGCGGCCCTGTCGAGCGGCCGGGCGTCTTCGTCCTCCTCGGAGCTGCCCCGGGCCGAGGCGCGGCGCCGGAGCGGCGCGGGGCGGGCGGGGTAGGCGAGGCCGCGGCTCCCGGCCCAGGACGCCGCGGAGGCCCCGCCGTCGCCGTAGGCCCCCGAGGTCGCGTAGGCCGAGCCCGAGGCCGGCGGGGAGAGCCAGGGCTCCGCTCGCAGGGAGGCCGCGGCGGGCCGGGCTCGCAGCGGCGCCTCCTCGCGCAGCCGGGCCTCCCCGCGCAGCCGCTCCTCGCCCCGCAGCCGGGCCTCCTCCCGCAGCCGCTCCTCGCCGCGCAGCCGGGCCTCGCCCCGCAGGCGGCGCAGCTTGTTGCGGTACACGTCCCGGGTGGTGTCGGTGATGGGTCCTGGCTGGAAGCCCAGGGCCTGTAGCTCCCGCCGCAGCTCCAGGTCCGACAGGCCGGCCATGGCCAGGACGCCGCCCCCCGCCCGCCCCCGGCGCGCACCGCACCCGGAACTGCTCCCGCCGGCGGCCGCGGCGGAGCGGGCGGGGCCCGCGCCATGATGGGAAGGTCTGTCCGCGCCCTCCCGGCTGGCGGCCATGTTGGGGAGGTCAGACTCGGCCCTTGATGCCGCCCTGTTGGGGAGGTCCGAGAATTCAAAAAATGTTTTTCTTCTTCCTTTTTTCTTTCCTTCCCCTCCTTGCTCAGTCCTTGTCTGTAAGACCGGTCGGTGTTTCTTTACGAATACTCCTCCGCATGCGCGGTCCCGGGCACGCGGCAGACACCTAGTAAAGTGTTGATTTAGTGGATAAATTGCCTAGTGGTGAAGGACGAGCCCCTGCGGACCCTTTGCCTCTTTCTGTGCTTGGGGAGGGCTGTGGGTCATGGACTAGGCCCGGCCCTGGACCCCAGGTGGGGGGCGGCGGGCCTGTGCCCAGGCGCTGGGCGCAGCTCCGGGACCGTGGGCCCTGCCCCAGGCCCCTGCCCCAGAGCCAATGCCCTGGGCTCGAGTGGGCGGCACCCGCTTCGGGAGGAGGCCCTGTGGTGGGGTCCCCCGAGCGCTGGGTGGCCGAGCTCCCCAGCTCCCGAGCTCCGGAGCTCCCGAGGCAGTCGGCGGGGCCTCTCAAACGCCCGGGGCGCCACTGTTGGGTGTGTGATCACATCCAGTGAACATTTCTGGCCTCCTGGCCAGTAAAGTCGGTAACGAGAATTAGAGCAGGGCTTCGACGCGGCCCGGTAGTGCTCCCACGTGTTTATACTTAGCCCCTCTCCTGGGGCGTGGGGCGTGGGCGGTGCGGGTGGCACCTGACTACTGGGCGGCTCTTAGCTGAGGCCCTGAGGGAAGCCTGGGCGGTGAGGCAAGTGCGAGCAGAGCTGGGCTCTGTCCTTCCACCTCCCTCCCCTGTTTGTAAGCCTTCCACGGCCTTCTTCATCCCCCCCCCATCCCAAACGTTTATGGCCACCCTTGGCGTCTTGGGTTCCGGTCCACTGCGGCTCCTCTAATTCGGTTCTCCCCTTGCCTGCCCATCGCCCACCCCCCACCCTGCTTTCCCCTCTTCCTTCCCTGGGTCATGGGCAAGGCCCCTCTGCCGGTGGTTTGCATCCCTGCCACTCGCCGTACCACCACAGGGATGTATTCCTACACTGGCCACGGTTGCTGGAAAATTATAGCCCCTGCTCGGTCAGGCTTCCATTGTTAGCCTCCCCGTATCCCCCAACGTAGCTGTTCCCATGTGGTGCAATTTTTCTCACCAAGTGTTTTCCTCTTCTCTGCCTGTGTTTGCACGGAATGCCATGAATTTGATATAGTGATTGCCTAACACATATACCACATAATAGTATTTTATTTCTTTCTGAAGCACTGTTTGCATGACAAATGAGTTGGTAACATTTGTGCAACTCCTTGCAGCTGTGCAGTTCAATATATAAGGAATGAGCCTTTCAGCATCAATACCGGCCCTGTGTATTCTAAGAGGGTTTGAATCTGACGCTTCAACAAAGTGAACGTTCTGACATTTCGCAGAGTTACGGTCTGTTTCATCACAATGGATCCCAGGATGATTTAAAAATATGTACTGAACTGGAGCCGCCCCCTGCAGTGGTCCCCAGTGTGGGCTTTGTCAGCCTGCCTCGTGTTTGGGGACGCTGCTGCTGCTACACATACCTAGGGCCAAATGACCCCCCACCCGTCCAGCCTGCTGTCTTCCCTCCAGCCTGGAACCCATCATGTTGGCAGCCGTGGCTTTCTGCCCCCATGTGGTCTACCCTCTGTCTCCATGGGACTCCTACCAGATGCTCAATTTGTCTCTCTGGGTCGAAGGAGCCTTTGGGGTAGTGCCACCACCGTAGCCCGCGTCCCTGCCATGCCCGCCCCCAGGCAGAAGCCTCACCATCTGATTGAGAAAAGTCAATCAGAAAACCCCTCACAAGTCAGTCGTCCTTCTCAAGTCTGAGGCATCTCTGTTTTCCTCCTGAGCGTCCTGTCCCAGTCCTGTTCCTCCATGGATTGACAGTCCCTCTGAGGCCCGCCATCAACATTCTGTGCCAAGACTACTTTACCTCCTTGTTGCTGCTCATGTTCCCCCTGCATGACCACCACATGCTTTCTTCACTGACCCTCATGTTTTCCAGGCCCCGGCTGAGCCGTGGTGCTTCTTTAGTACCCCTGTGTCGTTTTGGGAGCTGCCCAGGAGGCTCTTCCTGGCACGTGCCTCCTTTGCCTTCTGTGTTGAGCAGGGGAACGCATATTTTAAAGAAAAAGGCACCATTGCAAAGTCAGTGGCTGCCCTGCAGGCCCCCCCTCTCCTCACTTTCTTGCGGGTTTTTTAAAGGTGAGCAGCCGGGCTGTGGGCAGTCTTCCTGATTTATTAAAGGCAGAAGTGGAAAAACAAGCTGCAATGTCCAAATATACTTAGTAACCACATCCACGCATTTAGCAGAAGTGAGGGGCCTCCAGGAGGAGGAGGCTCTGGATTCCCAGAGGGCTGCCACGCTGCCTGCCGTCCAGCTGACCTCCCTCTGTCTCAGAAGAGCCTTATAATAACAACAGCCATAAATCTTTTAGTGAGTTCCATTCTCCTTCTTCTCCTGCAAAAAGCCCTGCACACATTTATCAGGTCCTTAAAGATGCAGGGGGACCATGGACTCATCCTCGATCTACCCTCTCACCAGCCTCAAGCATCCCTCTGGGCTTCCTTGGAACCATATCGTGAGTGGCGTCATGCTGTGCGGTGGTGGGGGCACTGGGAGAGTGTGGTTGAAAAGTAGGGGACAAAGCAGGTGCCCTCTAGGCTCAGGTTTTGACTGGGAATGTTCCCAGCACTGCCCAACTTCTGGCTGCCCCATCTCAGTGCTCTGGTGAAGAGGAGAGCCACCTTTCATCTCTCCAGGTAGACGAAGGGGCAAATAAAGTCACAGAGAAATGCCAGAACAGGTATAATGGGCAGTTATGTTGGCTGCTTTTCATAATCGGCTGAAAATATAACAAAACTCTCATTCTTTTGGCCACACTTTGATATCTGTGGGTAAGAGTTCTTTCAGAAGCCTAGAATACATTCCCTGATGTCAATAACGAATTGTGTATGAAGAAAAATGTAATGCTTTCAGAACATTTTCTTTTGGGCTTTGTCCATGATTAGATTATACTAAATTACAGAGTACAGATATCAGGCAATTACTCTTTGCTTTTAACTATTCAATTTCATGGCAAATCCTCATAGCTTGGTAATTATAAAATCATACCGATGCAGTTACTGAGAAAATACCTCATCATCTCCATCTTGTGAAGCTGGGTTCAGGTTGCCCTCTAATTACCCATGGTCCTGTTAAGTGTAAAGTACATCCCAGATGAAGAGGGGGTAATCTGTAACTCTCTGTAATGGCCCAGTTTTCTGGAGAGATTCTTGCAGATTTTGCTGGATAGACCTCAGTAAGATGTGAGGAAGGTGGGTGTCTTCACCTGACTGGTTCCTCTGGGCACTTGCCCCCTCTCCCCTCCTGGCTGGGTCCTGGTCCTGGCCTTGGATAGCTTTAGCCAAGAGTGGATCTCTCTTTACTTCTGTTTTTTTGAAAACATGGTCATTTTGGTCTTGGCTCAGCTCACAGTATCCTCCCAGCCTCCTCCAGTTTTAATTTCTTCCAGGGCTGTGCCCGTCCTGTAAGCAATCGAGTCTGCTGTCCTGGAAACTGGAGGAACTCGTCAGAGAAAAAGAATTATTTGAGCCGATTGTGAGAAATTGAACAACGGCAGGAGGAGGAAAAGGAGAGAAGAAAGGAGCCGACACATCTAACCGGGCAGCTGGGGCACTGTGCATACAGATGCAGGTGGCAGCTGGGTCCCTGTTGCAGCTCATTACTGAGCAGCACATCAGAGGCCACTGGGTGAGGGTCACGGACAACCCGGCTGCAAGCACTGAGCTTTGAACAGGGCTGTTCTGCAGGACGAACAGCACCCTCCTGCCACCTGGGTACTGTGGCTGCGGAACCAATTCCCATTTTCAGAAATGCAGACTGCCTGGGGTACAACCACCTAGGGGCCTCATTTCCTCCTTGGCACCTATTTCAATGCTGCTATCCAACCCCAGGATCTTAAGGAAAACCTCCCAGCGGGGTGAGGGGTATGGGGGGCGGGAATCCGAGCAAGCGGAGAGGCAGGGGTGGAGGGAGAGAGGAGCACCCCTCCTCTGGTGGTGGGGGAAGGTAGTTTCAGTGTAGGGACAGACCCCAGCAGAGTGAGGTAAAGACACAAAAGCTGTGTTTTCCACCTAGACAGAGACCGGGAGCATTTTGTTGGCCTGCGTTTTGGAGTGGGTTCCAGATAATGGTGTGAATAGCATGCATGGTGGAACTCTGAAGGGCAAGGAGTCCTGGATCAGTTCTTCCCAACCATGTACTTAGTAGATTCTCCTGCATTTCTTCCTCCTTGCTCCTCCCCTGCCCTGTGCAGCCCTCTCTCCGTTTATTACAGGGTGCCTTGGCAGCATTTCCCAGGAACCTGCCCCTGCCCTTGAGCTGATCAGTACGTACACAGGAAATCATGTGACTGTACAGCATGAAGGGTCTGGGTCCCATGTAAGGTTTGGGTGTCCCTCAGGAGCATTCAGAGCACCCCAAAGGAGCATCCTTTCTAAGGGTCAGAGTTATCTTGTCCTGATAACTATGATCTATGGCTAAGCTCTCAAAATGGCTGGGGTGGGTAGAAATGTGAAAGGGGCAGCATGTGTAGTTGCTGGTAACCTATGGATAGAGGGAGCTGTGGTTCCTCTAAGGCCCCAGTTTATAAATAAATGAACATTCATTAATGTAAAATTAAATTAGAATGAAATTTCTCATCCAGTTTTGTTTAGAAGGCAGAAATAAGTGGGTTGGCTGTGGAATTTTGCTGCGGATGCTGGAGCGTCTAGTCACAAGATGATGATAATAATGATAGTGATTTGCTGGTGCCTGTCCCCCCGCCCCAGTCTCAGGGCACGCATTACCACCTTGCTTTTGCAAAGGCTCATTGAGGTTAAAGGGCTAGCTGGAAGTTACTTGGCAAGGGGTTGAGTGCAGAAGACTGACAAGGTCTAGCCCATTAGACCTCGAGCTTGCCAATAAACAGAAAGTAGACCAGGATTCAGGAGACCTGGATTCCAGTCCTTGCTCTGCCACTGACTGGTGTGTGGGCAGAAAATGCTATCTTTCCTCATTGGCACGAATCTTCCAGTTCTGTGGGTCTGACTTAATATTTGAACATAGAATTGATCGAAGGCAGATGTTTTACTACTGTATGTACCGCCATTTATGGCCAACTCCCTCTGAGCTTAACCCCCCCCCCCTTATGGAGTGACTTAAAGCTGACCTTTAAAAATTAAAATATTAAATAAAAAGAGTCATTTCTGTATATTTCCTGCTTTATTTGCTGGAGGGGGGGCTTGCTTGGGAGAGAGTATTTTCCTTCGGAGCCTGGTTGTCCGGCATGCAGATTTTGGGGCCTGCCTCGGTTGGGAAGCGGGCTCCTGGTGTCATCCACCCTTTCTGCCGCCCGCAGGAGGAGCAGGTTGTCACTTGTCTGCTGGGGAAAAGGAGAGGAGGTTTGCAGCTCAGTGACAGCAGTTCCACTTATGAAACTGTCATCTAAACCTGCCTGCTGACCAAAGGGAGAAGGGGCCCGAGGTGGGAGGGGTGGGGGGAGTGGGGGGATTGGTCAGGCATCTGGAAGCTCTGCAGCTAGGTTTCTCTGTAGCCTGGGGCAAGTCATTTAAACTCTGTTCTTCCACCTTAAACACTTTCTCCCCACCTCTCTCCTCCCCTCCTGGAGACTAGAAGTAATCAGTGGCTGTTTGTGAGACAAGTCCTAGCTTGACCCAAGTTACTTGGGCAGACCTTGAACTGGGCGAGGGCCAAGTGGAGCTCAGGACTTGCATCTGTAAAACAGATCAAGAAAATGCAGACCTTTGTGGTTGGCCAGTTCCAGAGGTTCCTTTGGAGGAACGGCCCAGCCTTGGTAGTGTTTTGGGAAGGAGTGAACATTTCTGGAGCAGAGGGAGGGTTGGGTGTGTTGTGGTCTGCTCCGCCAGAGGGCATTTGGGAAAGGGGGCTGAGCCTTCAGGGCAGGACCTTGAAATGCCCCTGGCTGGGGAATTGCTCAATGATTAGCTCTCCTCAGAGATGGGTGCCCTTTCCCCAGAAGACAGCTTCATATTCTCAAGTGCAAGGCACAAAAACAAATCGTCATCCGCACACCGTGCTCAGGTGTGCTCCCAGAATATTGACACAGGATGGCTGAGGCCAGGTCCCAGGTGCAGGGCCCTGCCTTCCCGTACCGTTCTGGGGGGTCAGCAGCACCTCACTCAGCAGCTCTTCCAGGGCGGCCCAGTACTTTTCCAGCTGCCTGGAGTTCATCTTCATTCCAATTTCCACAGGAGCAGTCAACTGTGAAATAAGGTAGAGTTAACAAGGAGGAAGAGACGCGGAGAGCGCCATTAACCCCTGGGTGCCTTACAGGTGGCGGGAGGGACTGCTCAGCCTTGGCCCCGCTGTTCCTGATCCTCCTTGGACTTCCAGGCCGGCCAGGGAATTGTGGCACCTCCTCCCCTGCACTCAAGGTCGGGGGGGCTGGATCCTGGAAGTCACACAAGACTTGGCTGGGAGGAGGATCCACAAACTTCCCTACTGGGGAAGCTGGGATGGAGGGGAGCAGTGGGCAGGAAATGCCTTGGCTTTTCAGGTGGGAGGAAACTCTCCCTCCCCCTCCTCCTGAATAATGACAGCCAACACCTGGAACCTTAGAGCTGGGAGTCCTTCCAGAAGCTTAATGTATAAGAAGCCTCTTAGTAACCCTATGAGGTAGGGACGATTAGGGTCTCCGTTTCACAGATGAGGAAGCTGAGGAAAAAGAGGTAGAGTAACTTGCTCAAAGCCACACAGGTGCTAAGTGGCAGAGGGAAAAGGTGTCATTCCCAGGGGGAATGATTCTAGCCAGCAGGTGAGACTTTCTCTAGCCCTATGGGGACACAATAGAGACCCCAGAGGAGCGTCAGGAGAGGCTCCCCACCAAGAGAGGTGGGTGTGGCCCAGCGGGGGTGGGGGGCAGGGGATGTGTGCTGACCAATCTTGCTGTCACCCCAGAGCTTCCTGGCTCAGCGATCTTGGTTCCCACGCCAGCCGGCAGATGGGCAGAAGACCGGAGTCTCCCTGCCTGTCTGGAGAGCTGTACGCAGGATTTTCCAGGGGCTCCCTGGCAATGGAAAACAGGCTGGGGCCTCCCGAAGGGCCACACGGAGGGAAGGTCACTGTGGGTCCGGCTCCAGCCCGACCCACGCCATCCCCTTCCGTGCTATACTTTTCTCTCCGACATCAGTGTCCTTAAAGTCAGGAGGCTGGACAGAATGATCCAGAAAGGACCTTCTGACCCATGTGTCCTGGTCTAGGCAGCTGGGAACAGCCTCCCCAAGATGTCCCACAGGATGTAACTCGTGCCTTACACTGCCCAGGGTGCCGGCATTGGGCAGCTCCGAGTGAGCTCCCCTTTGCCACCTGAGTGGCAGTTCCTCCTGAGAGCCCAAGGAGCATGTGGGAGAGGAAGGCACACTGCCCTAACCCCATCACCCGGTGTGGTGACAGCCCCGAGGTCCCTCTCTGGGCCGTGATTGGCCTCCCTGTTTGTGGTCACAGGCTGTGACAACCTGCCAGGGTGGAAGGATCCGTGGCCGGTGGCTGGCGGGAGGCGGAAGACCTGGAGTGCAGCTCAGTTTCACCCTGACTACTGTGTGACCTTGGCAAGGCCCTCACTCACTCTACTTATCAGTCTCCCCACCTCCCAGGCCGCTGGGAGTGTCCCCCGCTCAGGTCCAGCAGCGCCTTCCTTCTCCATCCACACTCACCCCTTCTAGGATCTCACCCGGTCCTGGCTTGAAATTCCAGCAAATTGCTGATGCTTCCCACGTGGATGTGTCCAGCCCTAAGCTCTCCTATATCCACCTGCCTGTCCCATGCCTCCACCTGGAGGCATCTTACAGTTCACAGATCTGTCCCACTCGACCTTCCTCCCGCCCTCCTGTGGCCAATCGTAGGGTTAACCGTCTCCATGAGTGGCAAATCCATCCTTCTAGGTCTTCTGGCCCAGAACCTTGAAGTCCATGTTTCTTTTCTTTTTCTTTATAGCCTAAATTCATAGCAAACCCTGAGGGCCTCTAACTCTAAAATATTTCCGGAACCTGACCACTCTGCTCTGCCTCCACCATGACCACCCTGGGCTGTTGGATGCTGCAGCAGCTCCTTAGGGGTCCCCCTAATCCTGCCTTTGCCCCTTCAGGCTGTTCTCAACACAGAAGCTAGCGAGACCTTTTTTTTTCTCCGTAAAGTAGGCTCCATGACCAGCATGGAGCCCAATGTGGGGCTTGAACTCACCACCCTGAGATCAAGACCTGAGCTGAGATCAAGAGTCAGATGCTTAACCGACTGAGCCACCCAGATCAGATGCTCCTGGGGAAACTCTTTTAAAATATAAATCTGATCATGTCCCTTCTCTGCTCCAAAGCCTGCAATGGCTCCCACTTCAGCAGAATGAACGCAAAGTCCAAACAATAGCCTACAGAGTCCACTGTCTGGTCTCACCTCCCACTTTCTCTGACTCCCTCTGCTCCAGCCACTCCAACCTCCTCACTGTTCCTTCCTCACTGTTCCTGGGATGCACCAGGTCTACCCCTGCCTCAGGGCCTTTGCACCGGCTGTTCCTGCTGCCTGGAATGCTCTTCCCCCAGATATTTTTCTGGTTCAGTGCCTCACTGTCTCCAGGCCTCTGTGCTAATGCCATGCACTCATGAAGCCTGCTCTGACCACCCTATTTAAATCACAACTCATCCATCTCCATTCTCTGCTTTACTCTCTTCCATGGCACTACTGGCCACACTGTGAAGGTTGCTTATTTATCCTGTGTGTAGTCTGTTGCCGGTCCTTCTGGTATCTCATTTCCGGTCCCCCACTCGAGTGTGAGCTCCATGAGCTTGGAGGATTTACCTGTTTTGTTCACCACTTTATTCCCAGGGCCCAGAACCATGCTTTGCACTTAGAGCTTGGGAACTATTTGTCGCCTGAATAAGTGAGTTTGTGAAATTAAAGAGGTGCCCTGGACAAACTCAAGGCTCACTCTGACCGCTGCAATCTGTACTATCCGCACTCAGCACTGACCCGGGGGCTGGAGGCTGACCCTGTAGTTGTCTCCTAGGTTCCTTGCTAGGGGGAGGAACTGGCACCCTCGTCATCTGTCCCCTGAGGATGATAGCTGCCTCCTGACTGGTCTCCTGCCTCCTCTTGTGCTGTCCCGGATCTTTCAAAGTCAGATCAGGTGACTTCCCTGCTTTGAACCCCAGGTGACCTTCCAGACATCTAGCCTGGACACCAGGCCCTGCCAACCTCTTGTTCTCTCCCGGTGCGCCCTGGCCTCGAGGACCTTGCACCTTCAGTGTGCTTCCTGAGCAGGGCCTTTGCACTCACCTTTCCTTCCTTCTGGAATGTTCTTGCTCTAGCTCTTTAGCTCTTTGTATGAGAGGATCCTCTCTTCTGAGAGGCCTTCCCCAACCCCTCCCCCAGCTGAAGGAATGGCCCTGAGCCCCACCCCATCATGCTCTATCCTACCTCCTTATGTGGTGCCTGAAATGGTTCCTTGTCTCATTGTTGGTGTCTGTCTCCCTTTCTTCTAGGATGGAGCTTGTTGCCAGAATCCTAGCATAATCTGTGGCTGGCCGGGGGAGCCATTCCCCAGCGAGGTTTCTCTGCATCACCCCCCTACCTGCTCACCTTGATAACTTGGTTTTCTTCTTCCTCTGTGGGCTCTACAGGGTCCAGAGGCCCCAATTCCTCAGACTTCTTTTGTAAAATCAAGGACTTCTTTTGCCCTTTGTTGCGCTCCTTTTCCTAAGGGCAGAGCACAAAGTCGTACAAAACCAAGATCTCTCCACTGCCTGTCTGTGCCCAGGGTGCCAAGCAGCCTGGCTTCCCACAGGCCAAAAGAATCCCTCCTCCCCAGGTGCCTCTACACAAGGGGTCCCCCAAGCCCAAAGGCTCACAGAACCATCCACCAACAGATCAACTCCCAGAAGATTCCATTCCTTTGTCGCTCAAACACTGCACCCAGATTGTTACTGTTAATTAAGTTAAAATGTTGAAAATAATGGTCGCCCTTCATACATATTAAGTGTGGAAATATGTTTTTCTTAGCAGAGAGCTTATAAAAGCAGTGGCAAGACAGCCTAGCCTGCGAGGGCACCATGGGGTGGCCCAGAAACCGAAGTCCCTGGGAGGTGATTTATAAGAGGCGAGACAGGGAGATGAATTATGGTGGAAGGAGTTTGCAGCTTCTTCATAAAAATCCTGGTGCCTGGCAATTATGAGGCGCAAAACCAGAGAGCGGATTAATGCAAAGTGTCCTTTGGTTGCCATTTTGCTAGTTTATGTTCTATCGAGTTTGACTGTTTCTGCCCAGGCCCAAATCTTATGTGGCGTCCTGCTTGCCAGGTCCCAGGCACTGAAATCAGAGGCACCTCAGTCCTTTGGTTGCTTTAATGGTACCCTTGGGATTCAGCTCCAGGCCTTGCCTGAGACATGGTGATTCTAGAGCAATCAGCTGTCTCTTCTGGGGAGGAAGCCAGTGGTGGAGAAAGTGTGTTTAGGGAGCCTGCCGCATCTTTTCTGGATTTCCATGGGTACCCCTGAAGAAGGGGGGCTGGGGCCAGCCTTGGCTCTGCAAAGGACCCGGGCCACTGGGCCTGTGGCAGCCTGCCCCAGACAGAGCCTGTGGGTCCAGAGGCCACGTGACCAACCAGAGAACCGATTCATGTCTCTGTCCCTGTTAGAGCCTTGATCTCAGACTGGAGGGATGTGGAAGACCCATTTCATCATCTCCTTGGGTTAGAGAGAAACGAATGACTGCACAAGATACTCAGAACCCCTTGACATCTAAAGTAAAGGGCACGAGGAGCCAAGTCTGGCGGCCCACTTTGCCGGAGGCCCCACCGCCTGGGTTCTGTTAAGCCTGCCCTGTTTTCTTCTGGGTTCTTAAGTGGCAGCGGCTCTGGTGAGCCTTCCATGAGCAGCATCTTCTTTCCCACTCTGGGCATTTGCTCCCACAGCATCCCCTCCTTCTCTCTGAAGACCCCCAGCTCGGCTCACCCTTCCCCTGTAGGCTTCTGACCCGTGCCAGCCCGTGAAGACCTCGCCCTCCGTGGAGCTCAGCACTCACCATCAGCGGCGCTTGCTGGGCAATTAATCATGTCCTGTCTCGTGCCATCTCCCTTGTTTTCTATCGTTAGTGAATTTTTCAATGTTTGTACCTTGGCTCCTAAGCCTGCTCCTTGAAGACGGAGATTCCTCAGATCTCCTTGTATGCCTGGCCTCTCACCCAGGGTGGCCCTTTGTACTGCAGAGATGCTCAGCAAATGTTTATTGGCTTGTTAATTGAAAATCTCTCCCGAAGGCCAGACAGGGGTGGGAAAAGGTGTCGCTTGTGGGAGCCTCTGTCACTTTTGAGTCGTGTTAGGGAGGAGTGAAGGTAGAAGAGCGGCAGCTGGAGTTTGGGGTGAGCTTGGGTCCAGGTCTTCCATGCTGTCCTCTATATGGCTGGCATAGCTGATTAAATGTGGGCTTATCAAAGGGACACTTGTCCCTTAGACTGAGGCCACCTCAGTGCTAAATAAGGTTCTGAGTCACCTGGGCTACACGGGGGAACCAGGCAGCCTGGGGGATTTCCTACCCGAATCTTCTGGAGCTCACTGTGGGTGAAGATGGGAACGAAGGCTTCTGTCTGGGAGGCCAGCATGGCAGCCACGTGCACCACCAGCAGAGCAGCCACGGCCTTTCGGGACACCATCCTAGGGCTGGACAGTGACAAGAAGCTCAGTCATTGGGTTCAGGGTGCACACCCTGCCTGCAGCTGTGACCTGGAGCGAGCCGCCGAGCCTGTCCTGATGTGGATAGGCTGCGGGGCTTTACTGCAGCTCAGAGCCCCTTCTGTGCCAGAGCCAGGGGAGGTGAGGGAGCACCCGGGAGAGGCGGCCTGGCCCTGCCACAGGCTGGGTGAGAAGTGTTCTACATGTTGGGCCCCCTCTTTGTTATAGGTCAGGTCTTCCAAGGCCAGCAGGGCTCCTGAAGTGGGAAGGACTCCATGTTTCAGAAGAAAGACTAGATTATCCACAGAATTGTGCCCCAGTTGAGCCCTTCTGCTCCCTGGGCTGATTGGGATGACAAAAGAGATGGACCCAGGCTCAGATGACCCTGGCTGTCCCCGAGAGCACCAGATAAAGACTCTGGGTCTGGAGAGAAAGGGGTTGGAAACTTCTCCCCAGATGGAGGCAGAGTCAAATGGAAAGTTCCAGGAGGAAACAGCATCCAAGAGCTGGAAGCAGGGTCTCTACCCCTATGGGGGCCAGCCCTGGGTCTGGAACAAGATTCTCCTGAGCTCCAGCTAGCTGCATATTGGTCTAGAAACAGGGAGTGCATCCTTTCCCTGAGCCCACTCCCTGCACAGCTGAGAATGCCACCAGTGCTGGGGGTGCCTGCGTGCATGCATGGGGCCTCCTGTGTCCCAGGAAGTGGGAATGTCTGGAATGTGGATAGAAAGGTGGGCTGTGGATGGACCCCTGCCGGGGAACAGAAGGGGGTGGTGACCCCAGGAGTACAAAAGCTTAAAAAATAGGCTCAGTTGGGCCGAATTTGGGCCGGTCAGGATGGTCCTGTGGCGGGGGTTGGGGGAGGAGGGTACTGCCCACTGGGTGCCTGTCTCAGTTGATTCCTTACCCTGGTGCACGGAGTCCTCTTCCAAGCCCTGTCCCACACCATCCTTGCCCTCACCTGGGAGCAGGTGCAATCTGGGGAGGGGAGGAGACCTAGACAGGCGAAGGGGACTCATTCAGAGGTGGTAGGGGCTGGAAGTCTGGCCTTCTGAGGCCTGCTGCACGGCCCTGCACCCCACTCTGCATTGCCTCTGCACGCAGAAGGTGGGGAAGGGCATGGGGGGGGGGCAGCCTGTTGAATACTATTGGAGCACCCACATTCCTGTGGCGAGTGGGCTGCTGAGCACAGGGCCAGGCACCCGAGCAAGGAGGGGAGGCCAGGGGCAGCCCTGCCGTGGCAGGAGTGGGGTGACTAAAAGGTTGCAGAGGAAGAGCTTTGGAGGAGTCAGCTCGGGGCTCCCACAGCCATGGGGCAGCCTGGATTCTGTTAATAGGAGAGGGTCCTGCCCTGGACTAGCCTCCAAGCTTCTCATAGGTCCAACCCCAGTTACCCCTGTGGAGAGAATCTTCCAAGGCTGTGGGCTTGCAATCAGCCTCTCCTCTGAGACCCTTCTCCTGGGTCATCTGAAGCCACCTCTACTAAGCACCTCCCTAAGTCACCTCCCTTTGCCTTCTTTCGATCCTTCTGTCCCCATCCTACTTTTTCTCTCCATCTGGCTAATACTCCATGAGAAAGCATATGAGAGCATGACAGCCAAAGCTTCTCATGCCAGCTACATAAGATTTCCTAGTAAGGTCAGAAGACTGCCCTCCCTCTGAAGACCACCTCTCGGGAAGCTAAGACCCTGTCCAGGAGCCCAGGAGGATCTGGAACAGAACAGAGGATGGGCGGAGTGGAGGGCTCCCGATCATGACTCCCCCTCCTGTTCCTGTCCTTTCCTTGTGGAGTCTGTGGGGCCCCGATTTCCCTCCCAGTGGAGATGGATGTGTCACATTTATGGCATCCCATTTCCTTCATGGAGATGCAATAGAGCCCTTTTCATTCTGATGTTCAGATTTAATTCACTTCATAAGAATCAATAAAAACTTTAAATAAAAAAAAGGCAAAATCCAATTGCTGCTCATTTTCTTGATCCAACTGGCAGTTGGCATGTCACCTACATTCATTTGTGTGCCTGGGAGCTTGGAGTGGGAGAGCTTTTCACTGTACGATGAGATACTGACTTCCTTTTCTATCTCCAGGGATGGGGCTCCAGCCTTCAAACCATCAGCTCTGGATGGGGGGCACCTACCCCCTCCCTCCTCTCCCACAGTAGCACAGGCTCCCTAGGCACCAGCTTAACTGCTAACTTTCCAGAGAGAAGCCTCTGTGCCGAATAGGGTCCTGTGTCTGTGCTGGGCTCTGGCTTGGGTTCCTGGCCTGTAGTCAATGGCACCATGCACCCCAGACAGCCTCTCCTTTGCCAGAATTGTACCCACCGCTCCTCCATCCAGCTTCTGTGCCCAGGGAAGTCCTGCTTTTGCTCACACTCTGTGTGGCTTTAACCTGCTCCTCTGGAAATCAGCTCAGCACTTTCAGCCTTAGCCTAGCTAAGTATTTGAAGGTGGCTGAGGGGCATAGATGTGATCTCTGGACTGGGCTGGGCTGGCTCTGGTCACATTACTGTTCTGTCCTGGTTCTTATGCTAACCGCCCCCTCACCCCCTTCTGTGGCTACTCACAGCAGCACGTCGGAGCAGGGCTGGCGGAGTCGGTCTCTGCTGTCCTCTGCTCTCTGGCAGATCTGACCGGTCTTTATATCTGGTGTCTGACTGGTCTGATGGGCCCTCGGGCCCTCCCTTAAGAGCCCGTTAACCTTTGGCCACCCCTTGGGGGCTTTGGGTGGAGAGCCTGGATTCTTGAAGCTCATGGAAACAACGGGCAGGACCTGCCACGCCGTGGACTTCTGGGGCTTTCCTGGAAGGCCTCTGCCTCGGACAACAGTCCAGGTTTGGTGGAGGCCAACTCCCACCCAGATGGCACTTTGTGGGCCACTTAGAACTCAGCTGCCACTCAGAGGGTCATTTTAACAAAAGCCCTTTCTTTTTTGTTACTTAAATTTATGATGTTGTTGAGCGGCTCTAGACCAGCTCTTTAGTGATCAGATTCTCAGTTAGCATGTCAGGGAGAGTGCTGCATTAGAAAGATAGCTTGTCTTCACCCTCCCCCCCACCCCGAAGCCCCTCACAAAAGAAAGAAAGGGCTGAGGGGTGTGTGGCAGTTTCAATCAACTACTGAAAAGAAAATGCAGCCCAGACTCAAGGCTGTGGAGCACCAGAGGCTCTGTGGGAGCCAAGGAACAGTGTAAGGTGTGTGAGACAGAAGGTTTATGGGTTTGTAGCCCAATGGGGAAGAGGAGCTGCCAATCTGGGAACATCTCATGGTATTGCGTAATTCAAATGACCAATTGAAAAATTTAAAGAGGGAAGGGGTGGGACACCTGGGTGGCTCAGTGGTTGAGCATCTGCCTTTGGCTCAGGTCCAAATCCCAAGGTCCTGGGATCAAGTCCTGCATTGGGTTCCCTGCATGGAGCCTGCTTCTCCCTCTGCCTATGTCTCTGCCTCTCTTTCCGTGTCTCTCATGAATAAATAAGTAAAATATTAAAAAAAAATAAAGAGGGAAGGGGTGAATGTAATCAGGAGTCAGGCAGGGCTTGCAGCTGCAGCCGGCCAGTGCCATTTCTGGAACATGGTTGCGTCTCTGGCACCACTCAGGGAATGCTTGACATGCATGTTCTAATTAAGCCTCAACAGTGCCATGACACTGGTGCTCCTGTATCTCCCATTTTACAGATAAGGAAACTGAGGCACAATTAAATAGCTCCTCTATGATTCAACTGCAAGATCACTCTTTCTCTTTTTTTTTAAAGTAAGTTCCAACCACTATGTGGGTCTCAAATTCACTACCCTGAGAGTTGCATTCTCTACCAACTGAGCCAACCAGGCACCCCCAAGGTCTCTTTACACAAGAGTCAAGGCTGGATATGGCCAAATGTGGCAGTGGGTGGGAGTGGGGGCTTCTGGGATGCAGGACACATACAGATGTGCAAAGGATGGCACAGGGTGGGGCCATCCCTGGAAGTCCCCTGTGTGGGTTGGGAGAGGGTCGTTCCAGGGTCTGAATGTGGGGGGTTTAATGAGGGGAGAAATTGGGGCCCTCATGGTGCCTGGAAGGGGCTTTTCATGATAATTGTGTCATGCTGGAAGGTCACACAGTGACTGTACTAGGGTACAGTCACGGGGGCAAGGTGAGTAGAGGCTGGGAGGTGTCTCAGACAGACTGCGAGGTCCAGAGGGTCTGGGCTAGCAGAGGCTATTTCCCTAGGTGAACCTTGCTGGCCGTTAGCACCTTTCACAGAGGCTGCCCCAGACATCCAGGTGGGGACTGCTTCTGGTCCAGGAACCCCTCCCCTGTCAGTCCTTCAGTCGGCTGTGGCTTTTCTCTCAGAAAAAAACAAATGTTTGCAGTGCTTCAAACCCAACCCACATAACCTCTAAATACCCTGCTCATCAAGGCTTCTTGCCAGCAGGGTCTCTGCATTCCACTCCAACACCAGGTCAAAGCTCCCCCAGCACGCTGGCCCGCCAACTGTTGTTGGACATGTGCCCTGGGTCTCTGCAGTCTTTGAGATTTATCTCAGAGGAATTAGAGCCTGAAATGCCGGGACTTGGAACTGAGATGCCATCCCCACTCCGCCCCAGGTTGCAAGAGTGGCTTTTAAGATGTGGTCACAGACCTCGGTGGGGACAAGGTGGTGTGAGGGCTGTGAAGGAGCCCACTGCCTTCCCAGGCTCCAGGAGGCTCCATCTGCACCACGGATTTCTAGGGGCAGGCGTGGGAGGGAAAAGGGTTGATATCTGTACCTCTAACACATAGACCAGGGACCAAATCCAGCTTGTGAGCTAAGAGTTGTTTATACATTTTTTAATAATTTAAAAAATTAGAAAGAGAAGAATATTTAGTGACATGTGAATTTAGAAGACATTCAAATTCTTGTGGCCATAAACAAAGTTCATTGGAATATGGCCACTCTCATTCATTTGTTTGTTATTTGCAGCTGCTTCTGGGCTACAAGCAAGGGAGTTGAATAGTTGGACCAAAACATTAAGATCCACAAAACTGAAAATACTTATTATTTGGGACTTAAAAAAAATACATATTTATTTATTTATTTATTCATTCATTCATTCATTCATTCATTCATTTATGAGAGAGGCAGAGACACAGGCAGAGAGAGAAGTAGGCTCCCTGCGGGAGCCGGATGTAGGACTTGATCCCAAGACTTGGGATCCCAGCCTGAGCCAAAGGCAGATGCTCAACTGCTGAACCACTCACAGACCCCTTATTTGGGTCTTCTAGAGAAAATTTGCTTACCCCTGGCCTCAACAGTATCTGGAGTGTGGAAGTTGCTTGTTATGTAAAAAATAACAGCCAGACATCTTACGGATCAGCTTTTTAAAATCTCACAACACCACTGAGGCTGGTGTGATATCATCCTATTCTACAGGTGGGAAGACTGAGGTGAAACAATGAGCCCAAGGTCACAGTGATTAAAATGACAGGGCCAGGATTCAAAGAATCCAGATTCAGTCCCCTGTGCTTTTTTTGCCACTTGGTGTTTGTTGCATGACTACATGGATGTCTATGGCAGGGGAAGGCCCTTTTAATAGTACCCCATGGAAATTCTGCAAACCTGCCACTTTCTCATAAGCCAGCCCCCCACAAGGCATCTGAGCATGACCCATTCGAGCTGACCGACTGGATGACAACACAGGTTGTTCTTGTTCTCAGAGGAGGACTGCTGATGGTGGACCAGGCCGCCTGCCAAGCACAAAGGGAAAGTCGAATCCTCTCCCTGTCACCCCTCTATCCCAGGTTCTGAGACCAGTACCCTGTCTGTTGGGCCAGTCCAGGCTCTAGTCCAGAGACACTGTGTCTGAGAAATGATAAGAACCTCGGTACCCGAGACAGGCCTGTGATGAGAGATGGGAAGAAGGGAGGTGCTGGGAACAGTAAATAATCCAGGATCAATTTTCTGGGCAAGAATAGCATTATCCTGGAGCTTTCCTGTGATTCAGTACTTTTGATCCAAGCAATGTGCCATATTTCAGTCTGATATCTGCAGTTTGGTCCAGAAGGAAGGCAAATCAGGGTTCACAGTGAGCTGCTCCTTGTAACTCAGAGGAAAACGTGGAGCAGAGGGGTGCTCTGCTGTGGCCTCTGCTCTGGAGTCACGAGCTGCAAGGATGAAGGGGCCTCTCCCTTGTGCCCCTCTTGGCTGTGGATCTTGAGGCCCAGCCCTTTAGGAAACATCTCACCAGAAGAATATCCTGTCTCCTCTCTGTCAGGTGCCTTGATCCTCGAGGTACATTTTCTCCTGTCACAGATAGTGCTTCAGAAAAGGAGAGATGGGTGCATAACAAGCCTAATAACGGCTACTTTGCCTTTACCATGTACACTGTCTCGCCCTACAAATGCTCAATTAGTGGCTATTTCTCCTGCGAGGAATAAATAATTGGCCAAAAATAAAAGGAAGGCATAATCTGATGTTCTCCATTCTCCAAAAGGGAACCGCTATGGATGTGCAATGGCTTAAGCAGAGGGGAGGCAAAAAACCTAACCCAAGTCTGAGAAAGGAAGTTCACAAAACTCAGAGGAAATGACTCAAACCACATGTGGCCACTTGATTGCCTCTCTCCCCCATGTTGGGCAGAAGTATTAGCAGTTTAGCTCTCCTCTCTTCATGACCTTGAAAATATTGTTTGCTGGGCACTGCCATAACATCTTCATTAATGGCCTGGAACAGGGAGGCAACGGCATGTTAATTAAATTTGCAGATGATACTAAATTGGGAGATGTAGCAAACATCAGGGAGGACAGAGCCCTAATACAAGAAGACGTCGGGAGGTTAGAACTACAAGCTGGAAAAGTCCAGATGAACTGCTGGACATATGTCATCCAGGCCCCGAGGACACGAGATGAGGATGTGGGTCGTGGGGAGAGGCCAGCAAAGAAGGAGAGCGGCAACTGGGGTGACCTGGGGTGGGGTGGGGGACATGGTGGTGCACACATCACCCTGTTTACCAGATGGTTCCCTCAAAGACGGTGGCTAGACGAAGGCAGAGCTCAGATGAGTCAACATTGCCCCAAGGTTGCTGGGAATGCCAAAACTTGAGGTATAAAAATGAAAAATGAAAGGTTTCAAAAGACCGGCTTGTCCAGAATGCTGGTAAGGTTTAAATGTGCGATTGCTAATGTTGAGCAGAGGCCAAGGAGAAGCAAAGAACACCGCCCCGCCGCCCCCCCCCCCCCCCCCCCCCCCCCCCCCCGCCCCAGTGTCAAGTCCAGGAGTAGCAGCGGGAGAGGGGCGGGGTAGCCGTGGCTCCTCCTCCAGGAGGCCTTCCTGGACCTAGAGGTGCGTGACCCCACCCCTTACCAGCAGAAATACTAGTTGATGGTGATGGCGTTTAAAACTAGAGCAAGCAAAGCACTGAGAGATGTATTTTAGGCAACAACATGCCCCGGACCATGGGACACATGCTTTGGTGACCTGTGGGGTATCTTTATTCTTATCCTTCAATGGCTCAGGTTTTTTTCAGAAGCCACAAATGATTTGTGGAGAAATGATACACAGCAGATGCCATACACCAAGAGCCCCCTGGTATGGAAATAGTGTGAGTGGAAAGGAAAACACGAACTCTGAGAGAGTCTGTCCAGAATTAATTTCCAATTTGTTGAGCTTCCTGTGTGTTGCATCTGATACTCGAATTAACGCTCCCACATCTCTGACTTCCTGTTGAGTCCATTCAATGTGCACTGACAACCCTGGACCCCAAACAATCCAATAAAATGCTTTCCTGTTCAGCTCAGCGTCGTGGACTATTGACAGTGTGCACAGAATTTGGGGACTCGGTTGAGTTTTACAATAGCATTCCTGCTGACTTCCCAGTCAATACCTCCCTGGGTGGTTAATATACTCCTAGAAATGTCCCAGTCACTAACTTGCTTCTGGGTTCCCTTTCTATTTATGGGGGTTTATCACAAAAGCTGCTGTTATAAAACTTCAAAAAGAGGTCACATAACTTTTTTTCCAGGGACAAGGATGCAGGTGCTAAGAGCTGAAACTATGGGCTGGACTCTCTGGTGGGATCTGTTTTTTTCTATTTTTACTGTTAATTGAGCTGGTGACACCAAGTCTCCTTTTAGTTGAATTTTAAATATATGTATTTATAGTTTTATAGAGATGATGGATGTGTGTGAAGAGAAAGCAGATGGCTTTGGAAGTGACGAATTAATTATGAGGAAAGCCAAAACCTCTCCTTTCTCCTCAACAGCTTCAGGGCTGGCGGCTCCCAGCGCCCTGATCCGAGGGCATGAGGCATTAGAACAAGGAGGCAGAGACAGCTGACACATTTTCATAAATGATTAAGGGAGTCTGTGGTTGGGAAAAGTTTGTGCTTTCATGTTTAAGAAGGAAAGAAGTCTTGGTGGAGGTTTTACACCATGTGGATGGGAAGCCAAAATCATTTCGAATGTCAGCCCAATCCAGGGTAGATTCAGGTAAAAGGAGCTAGCTGTCCAAACTTTTTCTCTTCCATTGCATCAATGAACCGCATCTGTTGACTTTCCCATGCCCACTGGGCTGACAGGTTTTGGAACTGGGAAGCTGTCAGTGGCTGCTAATGGGAACAGTGGGCCACACGCAGCTTCTGCCATTGACAACTGTGGCAGTCACACAGACCTCCTTCCCACCAGCCCACTCTGGAGGCAAGTGGCAGGGCAAAGACAAGATTCTGTTTCCTCTGTGGTCCATGGCTGGGGCCGGGTGGCCAGGGAGGGTCTGGGTAAGTGTGGAAGACAGTAGAGGAGGGCGAGTTTACCCAGAAATTGTTTGATGCTCAGGTCTGGTGCTCAGGAGCCATTCCCAGCTCCAGCCACCTTCGTAGATATCTGGCTGAGCAGAGACCTGATCTGTCACCACAGTGAGCATGCTGCTGAGGTCCTGAACCCTTGTGATCTCTTGTGCGGCACCTCTAAGTGAGGTATGGGCCAAATGAGCAGGTCCTACATTCTCGAATGGGTTGGTAGGGGGAGCCAGAGGCACCATGGGAGCCAGGGCAACATGGGCTTGGAGAGAGTGATGTAGACAGTGGCAAGTCTTGGTTACTCCGACCAGGGTCCTACACAATAACATCCCTGGGCAGCTCTGAAGACAGGGATGATAAAGCTCATCCTCACCCCCTTGGCAGCACCTGGTCCTCCTTTTTTCATTTTCTGCTTCCTAGAATAATATTTCTCTTGGAAAAACAACCAAGTTACTGAGAAACTGCAGCCAAACAACACTGTGGGACTTTGAGAGAATGCCCCCAGGTCCCAGGCAAGACCCAATCATGGTGATAATTCATCTAATTATTATTCACCCAGGGCTCATCTCTTGAGTGTTTGACTGTCAGATCTGAATTCCACCCCAAAGAAAAGCTATGCTCAGAGAAGATTTGCAGTTGTTCTTTGTAAAAAGGACAGAAAAAAGGGAGAATTTATTTAAAATAGGCACGTGTAAGCTCCCAAGGGACAGGAGGCATAAATTGCAAGAACAGCTCCAATCAAACTTGAATCCTCCTGGTTTAGGATTTTACTGAGGGGGATGGAATATGAAAGAGAACCGAGTATCCCCACTCACTTCCAAGTCACATCAAGGCAGTCAGCTTGTGACAGGAAGATTACCTGCAGGAGGGCTTTATTTGATGTGAAAAGGGTTAACGTCATTTTAGCAGATTAGAAATTCTCTGGGTCTTTAAGGAATGAAAAGCAAATTCAAAGCTTTTACATGAAGGAATGTGCCTAAACCCCTTTTTAGACACTAGAAACAAAAGGGGGGAGTGGCCGGGCTTGCTTTGTGGTTAACACATAGGCCCATGAAGATCATGAGTTTTTTGATTCTCATTTTAAGGATGGCTTTGCTGGGCTGTGAGTAAGTAATGGGGGGTGAGGGGATGAGACTATGTTAAAAGCCTCAGCCTTTGAACCAATGAATGAGTAACAGTAACTGATCACCTATGCAGGGTTCAGCTCTGTGCTAGGCACTGGGTGGGGTGGGGCAGTGGACACAGATGACACAAGCACAGCCTATCCCTGCAGGAGCATATATTCTGGTTGAAAAGGAAAGCTGACAGCAAGGAACCAATCAATGCTGAGCACCCTGAGATGACAGTAAGCTCTGGAAGACTCCAGAGGGGAGAACTTCCTTAAGGCCAGAGTCATCAGAGAGCCCTTCCAATGCCATTGGGATGGGCAAGCGGCGTGGTGGGAAGGCATCCAAGCCTCAGAAACCTTCTCCGCCGCCGTGTCACCATCTCTCCCTTTCCCTTTTTTCTCTCCCCTTGTTGCTGCATCCTTCTGGCCTCAGCACCTCCCCACACCCCACCTCCACCCTCTCCAGAGACTGAAGACACATTTCAGGCCAGCCGTGTTATTGGATTTTAACTGATGCTATGGCTTTTTAATTCTTGCTTTAATTGCCTTTCCATGCAGGGCACTGAGGATGGTTGATTACCAGGCAACTGGGCCTGGCGGTGACATTCTTTATCCGATGTTCCTTCAAGCTGCAGTGAAAGGGACATCCTCCAGGGCCACAAGTGTGGACTTTTCTTTGGCCTCGCCCTCAGCATCCTCCAGCCTCCAGCCTGTGGCAGCGCGGGCCCAGGGCTCTGTCCGTGGTGCTGAGGATCCCAGGCTGCCCTACTTAATCAGGCTTCCCCGCCACCCCACGGCACTCTTTGCTCCAGCTTTGGAGGGCTGAATAATTTTTTTTTATTAAAAAAAAATTTTTTTGAGAGAGAGAAAAGGAGGCAGGGGTTGGGGCAGAGGGACAGGGAGGGAGAGAATCCCAGGCAGGCTCCAAGCTCAGTGCCCAACCTGACATGGCAATGGATCCCACGACCCTGAGACAGACCTGAACCAAAATAAAGAACTGGATGCTTAACCAACTGAGCCACCCAGGCACCCCTGGAGGACCTAATAATTTAAACAAATGGATATATTTCCCTTTCCCTTATGGGCAGCAAAACATTCCCTGCTGCATCTCTGGAACAATTACCCCTCATTCAATGTACTCAGCAACCCTGCTGGGAGCTAGGAGAGCAAGAGAGGAGTGTGGGCAGCCTCTGCTGTGGTGTTCCCACTGTGGGTGGGGCCTGCCATTAGTACACAAGAGAGAGGAGCCCCTAGAAGAAGAGCCAGCTCTGGTGGTCATGCTCAGCCTTCCTTCCCCCAGCCTCTGGCTTTGTCAAGCTCTTTGGGAGACAGTAAGTCCAATTTGTCCTCTATCATTGATGACAGGCCTAGCATTGTGCCAAGAAGAAGGTCTTACTTTGTCCTAAAACACAGCTGCTTAGCGAGGCCAGGCTGTCACAGAGAGCAGCACCACACAGACCCACGCAGGCAGATGCTGCGTGGGGATGAGAGGGCTCATTAAAGGATGAAACAATCTGGGTGTGGTGCTAACTATGCTGGTGGGCAGCAGACCTTTCCTTCACCCTCCAACTCACAAGCTGCTGTCTCCAAGGTCCTGTAGGACCCCTTCAGGCCTGAGTCCAGCTTGAAGCTGTAGTCCAACTTGTCAATTGAGATGAAAGAATGAACACTAGGGGTAATATCACTCCCAGGCAGGGCTGGACCAGCCAAAAAACCTGTGGAAGGGCAACCCCACTAGTTCACAAGTAGTTAATTAGCACACCCTAAAGGTAAAACCTTTATGTTCCTGATGAATCAGATGTACTCAGTGAAATCTCTAACATAAAGAATAAAGATATGTTTCAGATTCCAAGTTTCTTGAGATGGAGAAGACCTCTGGGGAACAAGATGAAGCTCCACTAGAGCACCTGCTAGCATGGCCTCATGGGGCTCCAATCAATGGCATCTCCCTTCTCAGGAGACCCCAGGCCCTAATTTTTCCCTTAAAAACCCTCACTGACAAGCCCCTGGAGGAGTTTGGGACTTTTGAGCATTAGTTTCCCGTTCCTCTGAGTGGCACCACACCAATAAATAGCCTGCATTTCTTCACTGCAGTGGAGTATCAGTTTTATTGACTTACTGTGCACTGGGTGGACAAATTCTTGATTCAGTTATAAGCTTAGGTTCCGGGAGGGGTGCCCATGCCCCACCTCCACTTGGCCCCTGTTCTATACTGCTGGCTGACTCTCTGGGTTTCTGTCTTGTCTCCAAATGTTCTTCACTTCCTCTCTTCTGTTGTACAGCTTCTCATTGAGTAGCTATGTCTGATGAACCCCTGTCCACAGTTGTCAGCCACTTCTTTCTCCTCTTTTCAGCCCCCTCTCCCCACCAACTTAATCCACTTGAAATCCTTCTGTAGTCAGTTGATCCATGGTCACAGTCAATGACGAAGGGACTGAGTGTCCATAAGGAACAGGAATGTAGTCCATCTCCTTGGGGGCTCAACTCTCTCTGGGACAGAGGTGGGCAGGAGGACCAGGTCCAGGCCAGGGGGTGGGCAGGAGAAGCTGTTTCTAGAGAGCCAAGGAGGCCACTATCTCTTCACCAAGCTTGTGGAGGCCATCTCTAATGCGTGTCTTCTCTAACTGCACCAAGAAATTCTGTGACATCAGCTGGTGTCCTTCAATTTAACTCAATTCTGACACTATCTACCTAGAGGGCTCAGTCCCACAAGACTGCCTTCATTTCAGATACTAATCAGAAGTCCAGGTTGTGACCTGTGCTTCTGACTGGCTGGCAATAAATTGTAGATTCCCCATGAGCCTCTCCTAAGGTTTGATTACGTTGTTCATAGAAGTCAGCTTCTGTGACTGGTAAGCTTATGTTTACCAGTTTATTATGAAGGATACAGATAAACAGCCAAATAAAGAGGTGTGCAGGATGGGATCTGGAAGGGTCCCAAGCACAGAACCTTCTCTTTCCAAGGACCTGGGGGTACATCACCCTTTTGGCATGTGGATGTGTTCCCAACTCAGAAGCTCTCTGAACCCCGTCCTTTTGCATTTTTTATAGGAGTTTCAGTGGCACCATTGATTAAATCATTGGCCAGTGGGGACTGAACTCAATCTCCAGCAACCTCTCCCTTTCCTTGGAGGTGGAGGAATGGGGCTGAATATTCCAATCCTCTTAGTCAAGTGATTGGTTCACTTTGGCAACAAGCCACCACCCTTAGGTGCTTTTCAGAAGTCACCTTATTAACGTAAACCCAGGTGCATTAGAAGGGGGCTTGTTGTCAATAACAAGACACTCCTTTTATTTTCATTGCTCAGGAGCTATTTCAGGAACCAGAAAACAAACATTAACAAAAGATGCCCCAGTTGCTCTCCTCACTTGGGAAATTCCAAGGATTTAGGAGCTCTAAGCCAGGAAAGAGGAAGATCAACTATGTATTTCCTATTATAAATTCCATTATCACTCCACCATTAGGGAGCACTCTCCTAAGGACAATTTGGTGGTGTGGAGGGGCAGAGACAAGAGCTCCCTCCAACCCAGACTATCTAAACTGGAGAGGAAGATGAGGAGGCCCAGAGACTGGAGGGAAGCCACAGCAAGAGGGAACTCAGGAGCCAGCAGGATGGGGGTGCTGACGTTAAGCCTCACAATTTGACACTGCCTGTGTCCCCCCCACCATCACTACACTGTCATTGTCAGAGTGTGGGTGTGACAGGCTCCACCTGGCAGTCCCACTTTCATCATCATCATTTTTTTAAAAAGATTTTGTTTATTTATTCATGAGAGACACAGAGAGAGGCAGAGACACAGGCAGAGGGAGAAGCAGGCTCCCTGCAGGGAGTCCGTGTGGTACTGGATCCCTGGACTGGGATCACACCTTGAGCTGAAGGCAGATGCTCAATCACTGAGCCACCTAGGCATTCCATCATCACCAGCATTTTAATTAGCTGATGTAACATTTCCCCCAGAACATAGGGTTGATTTTTTCCCCCACTTGATTTCCTAGGGTTTGTCTCTTCATTGTTTTTCTTCTTAAAAGAATAAAGCCAAAGATAAGCCCCTCTTTTATGCTTTTGCTGAAATATTGCTGCTGTTGGTGAAGGGGGTGGGTGGTGATAGAGAAGGTGCATTTGGGTGAAGGGATACAGAGGGACCAGATTCCTGTGCCCAGTGAGGGTGAGCCCTGCTTCTAGAAGAAGCACCCCCTGGAAGATGCTAAGTCTGGGGTGGGGTGTGACTGGCTTTGGAGGGTGCACTCTTGGGGAAAGCAGGCCTGTTCCATAAGCTACCTTGACAACACTGTAGCTCTGAGACTGTGCTGACCCTGAAGGCTGGATTTAGGGTCACCCATCTCAGTTGACTAGAGCATGACTTGGGTACCTACTAGACACAAGATTAACTCTCTTACCCCATCCTTCCCTCCAGCATGGAAAGTGAATTGAGTAAGGACTGTGGGTAGCAGGGATCATGAGACATCTCTCCTATGACAGGAAAGAGCTTGACCATGTTCTAGAAACTGAGTAGGTCAGCATGTGTGGAGTGAACCCAGGAGGTAGCTGGTGGGAGGTGGATAAACTGGGGGTGAGGAGAAGGCAAGAGCTGGATCATGCAGTGCTTGAAGGCCACCTGGGGATATTTATCGTGATTTGGCTGTCCAGCATCCACCCTTCCTCCCTGCTGGGGCAGTGAGAGGAATCTGGTCAGATTCTCTCTTGGCTGAATTTGCTTGGCCAATTGCTCCCTCCTGCCCTGGACTTTGAGTCTCAAGTAGCCAAAGATGGGAAGAAAGTCAGTCTCTCTCTGGGGTAGTGATGGGGAATGTGGGGCCTAGCAGCCTTGAGTGTGTTCTGTCCTGGCCATTGATGCCAAAAATGTTTCTTGCCTGTTTTCCACACCTAGAGTCTTCCGTCATCAATTCTGAGGCCTGATATTCCCCAGAAGAGCTTTCTTTTCTCATACTAGACAGAAAAGGTGGTGTTACATATGGATGAGTACAACTTGACTGATCCTGGATGGGAGTCTGGATTCAAATGGCATGCCTTTGAGGGGTTTTAGGCAGGGATCTTTATTCTTTCTTTCTTTTTTTAAGACAAAAAGAGAGTGTGTACGTGCACATGAGGCAGGGAGGGGCAGAGGGGGAGAGAGAGAGAGAGAACTTTAAGCAGGCCCTTTGCACAACATGGTGCCTGGCATGGGTCTTCTATCTCACAATCCTGAGACCATGACCTGAGCCGAAATCAAGAGTCAGATGCTCAACCAACTGGGCAACCCAGTCACCCCAAGTAGGGATTTTATTTATTTATTCATTTTTTAAAATATTTTTAATTTATTTATTTGAGAGAGAGAGAGTGCACACTTGAGAGAGAGCATGAGCAGGGGGAGGGCAGAAGGAAAGAGAGAAGCAGATTCCCCCCTGAGCAGGGATACCTATGTGGGGCCTGATCCCAGGACCCTAGGATCATGACCCAAGACAAAGGCAGACACCCAACTGACTGAGCCACTGAGGCACCCCAACAGGGAACTTTTAAAAGATCCTTCTGGATGCTGCGTGGAGAGTGGGTTATGGGGAGGCAGGAGAAGAAGCAGGGATACCATCTTGGAGGCTATAGGCCAGATGGGAGATGATGGCAGCAGGGAAACCAAGAACTCAAGATCTATATACTTGGAGATGGCTTCAATGATGATGGATAGATGCTAAAAGGAATCAAGGATGCTGCTTAGGTGCCTGGGTGGCTCAGTAGGTTAAGTGTCTACCTTCGACTCCCATCATGGTCCTGGAGTCCTGGGATCATGCCTGGCTTCCTGCTCAGTGGGGCGTCTGCTTCTCCCTCTGCCCCTCCCCCACTCATTCTCTTTCTCAGATAAATAAATAAAATCTTTTTTTAAATAAGAGGATTGTGCTGAGGTTTCTGACTTGGATACTGTGTGGGCAGTCCTGAAGAGGACTGAGGACAGAGGAGGTTCGTGTTGGGGCAGGTGGAATCAACAGTTTCATGTTGCACATTTTAAGTGTGAGCAGCTATGGTCAGTGACAGTCTAAGCAGGAAAACAGAACTTTTGCCAGGTAGTTCAATGGAGGGAACACAATATGCAGAATGAGCTAAAACAGGAAGTGGGATCTGCTCCTTCTCCCCCACTCCTCCCACAGCCCTGCCCCTAGGATAGAGGTATAAGAGAAAAAGAGGTCCTGGGGTACGAGCCCAGGACCTGAAGCTGCCCGGTGGGAGCTAGGATGTGGGCAAGGGGCTGCCCAAAGGGTCTCCCAGGCTGGGGAGGCTGAGGCCACGGCAGAGATGTGGCCACTGCCAGATAAGCAGCCTCTGACAGAGACACCACAAATCAGAGAGAGGAAAGAAATACCCTGGCTTCTCCTCTTCTCCCTCCTACGGGTCTCTAACCATTGGCTGAATCTGATTGGAAGCCAGCCGGCCAGGAGCCTTGGAAATGTCGTTTACTGGGGGCAGCTGCTGTGATCCAGAGAGCAGCAGGAGTGCAGGCGAAGCAGGCAGGGGTCAGACAGATGTCTGCCAGAAATCACAGTGACAGGTTAACTAGTCTTCTCCCAGAAATTATCTGTATTTCTAACGTGCCTTTTTCAAAGGAACAAATCACTAGGGAGGGGATTCAAGCCCACAGGACAGGTGAGCTGGGGGACCCAAGAATCTCTCCTAGTTTCCCCACAGAGAAACTGAATGTGATCTATCCCATCTGGGATGGATCCACCTTGGAAGTCAGAACCAGCCTTGCTCACATTCTAAGAAAGCGCTTCTGCTCGCCGGCTGCTCCCAGCCTCCGTGTCCAACATCCTTCTGCTTTTCTGCAGGGACAAGGAAACAGCCGACTTGTCAGAAACCTGCCTCCAGGATAAAGAGAAGGAGGAGAAATGCGACTAGGAGAGCCATCAAATGGTGATGACAGCTGCTGCTTAATATGGAAAGGGGATCCTAATTATTGCTTGGACAAGCAGGGAAGTAAAAAGTCCATCAGCCAAGGTGGAGGGCAGACAGGCGAGTCAGGGCAGGCTGCCTCCTGCTAAGAACACTGGATCCCTTCACAAAGGTGGACGAATGAGTTTCTGGTGACTGAAGGCACCTGAGCCACTCACTCTCGACCTCTGGGTCCACCGAGGAGCACGGGTGGCGTGGAGGTGGGGCAGAAGGCCTAGAGCAGCATTCTGGCTGCAGCAGGAGAGTGGGGCTTTGGGACAGCCTTGTGCAAGCTGCCACACCTCTCCCTTTGGGCCTTCAGTTTTCTCCACCTTGTTAACCAGATGTCCCCTGCTTCTCTGGTCTACAGAGACTGGACTTCCTGCAACGCCCAGACCACAGGCTCGGAGCCCTCCCCTTGTGTGCAGGAAGCCCAGTCATGCCCAGGTTCCCCTCCAAATCCTCCAGCATCTCACTCCAGATGACAGCTCTTCCTGGGGTCTGCTGTCTCTGCCTCATGTGGGCATTTTCAGGCAATTCCTTCCTTCTCAAACTCCTTCCCTCCAGCTGGGATACAGTTCTAATTCCCATAATTCCCAAAGCCTGGCTATGAGTAGGCTCTGGGATCTAAACAAGCTTTACTTGGGGCTTAGCCAGCCCCTCTCCCTCTCCCTCAGGGTGATTCTCGTCTTAGCTTGGATCTGATGCTACAGACCTGCTCAGACCCTCAATGAGAATGCCGTTGGCCACAGCCTGTGACCCAGAGCCGAGGACCCCAACCTCTGCTGGGCTCAGAGAGAGAGGTCAACCTGCTTCTGAAACCATGCACTTCTCATCAAATCCATCTTGTCTAGTCAAGAATAGGAGTTTGGCTGCACTTTGATACAAAAAGACTCTACCGAATTATTTTGCCCAGAACAAAGAGCTCTTTCTACAATATGGATCAGAGAATTGCTGACGGCTTTGATTGCAGAAGCTTGTTCCCACTTCTGGCCATTGAGGCTGCAGAAATATTGGGGTTTGGCCTGGTTAGAGCCCCTTTTCATGTGAATAATGGGGACCATCAGGTCTGCTTGGCTGGGGCATTCTGAGTATTAAATACATATTGGATACAAAGAGTCTGGAAAATATGGTAGGTATTCAATACATGCTGAGGTGTTCTCCCCATCTTGGCTTAGGTACTTCAACAGCATTACAAGGAGCTGGGGAAAAGAAGGCTGTATTGGAGGGTTTGGGTTGTCCCTCTCAACTCTCTGAATACTAGAGACTGGGAGACGGAGGATTTTTCTGGGTGATGGCTGGCCTTGGAAGGGGCCAGACCAAGCATGGTGGATGTGGGTTCAGGTCTCTACTTACTGTGGTCCCTGGCGGTCAGCTGTGTGGACCACTGAGAGGCACGTAAAGAGCCGGGTTCATGCCCAGCTTCTCTTTCTCCCTGCCTTGCTGTGTGTCCCTTGGGCAAGGCACAACGTCTCTGTGTCTCTATTTATTTATTTATAAATAAATGTCTCTCTGTGAGAGACACAGAGACACAGGCAGAGGGAGAAGCAGGCCCCCTACAGGGAGCCTGATGTGGGACTCGATCCTAGGACACTGGGATCATGACCTGAGCCGAAAGCAGATGCTCAACCGCTGAGCTGCCCACATGTCCCTGGGCCTGCGTATCTGATTCAGGTTTGAGTTGCCAACCTCTGCTTGTGGGGCAGAGCCAGGCCTATGGGGTTGTGTGAACCGAGGGCCGTGGGCCCTGATCTGTATGTGGAGGGTTTGGAGAAGCTGCCCGTGGTTATGTGTACAGATGTGTAACATCATCTTGGGCACTGTGTCCCTGCTGACCTCCTCTTGGAAGGAGTGACCTCACTTTCTCCTCTCCCTACACACCATGTGGCTTAATTAGAGTTTGCTGAATAAATGGGTTTATGGGTGAGAAGTCATGGTTTAAAAAATGAGAAGATGAGGGGCACCTGGGTGGGTTAGTTGGTTAAGTGTCTGCCTTCAGCCCAGGTCATGATCCTGGGGTCCTGGGATGAGCTCCGACTTGGGCTCCCTACTTGCAGGCAGTCTGTTTCTCCCTCTGCCTCTGCCTCTCTCCCACTCATGCTCTCTTTCTTTCTCTCTCTCTCAAACAAATAAATAAATAAAGTCTTTAAAAGAGAAAATGATTAAAGGTTAGAGAAAATTAGTGAGGGGGAATAGGGAGAAAGAAACTCTCAGGTAGAAAGATGGTCTGCTAGTCCTTAGCTATAAAGTTACCTACATGGGGGAGAGGGAGATGGACAAGGCACAGCCCCTGCCCTTCAGAAGCTCACAGCAAATGATCCACAGTGAAGGGTGGGCTGGGCAAAGTCTGGCAGACAGAGAGGACAAAGTTGGTGGGCCTCCTGTAGTAGGTGGACTCCCTGGAGGAGGCACATTTAGATGCAGGGTGGGAGCAGGGTGCTCAAGGACAGGTTCTCTCAGGGTCTGATGAGCTGAGAATGAGGCCTGTCAGCAAAGTGTCTGGGAATGGGGACCCTGTTTGGGACCCTGTTTTGTGTCCCCTGCCCTCCACCCTCTCCTAGTGGGTCTGCTCCTGCTGCAGGGTGGGGTGCCCACTGTTTGTCACTGTTGTTGGAGCTTTGAGGTCTTAGATTTACAGCTGTGTTCAGCATAAGAGTGCAGCTCAATGCAACTGAACGAATGTTTCTGGAGCATCCACCATGGACCCCACAATTGGTGGTCCTGACCCGTTTCTCCCCTGGAGATGAGAAGAAGATTTTGACCCAGTTTCTGGCCTGAGATTGCTCCAATCTGTTGTGTTGGAGGGTGACTTGGGGTGGGGACTAAGAGGAAGGTTGCAATTAAAGGAAAGGGAGACATGAAGGCTGAGACAAGCTAGGCTCCCCGACTTTTCAAGTATAAGGATCCATGTTTGATATAAAAAAACTTTCAACAGCTTTGAACACCGACTGGATATGACCGAGTTACCATTAAGTATTAAGTGTGACAACGGTATTTTGACTCCACTTTAAAGCGAAGTGGAGATGCATAGTGTAGTATGGACGGATGGACCCATAGGACACAGGGCGCTAGGATGTGTGCTTCCCAAGAACAGGGAAGGGCGTAGCTGGGGTGTGGCCACAAGGAACCTGCTCTGCACTTTCGGGTAGTCTTGAAATTCTCCAGAATGAAGAGTTAAAACAAAACAAAATCCAACAATCCTTTGAAAACAAAGACTTTCAACTGTACTTGTGGTAGAAGTGCATCACTGTGGGGGGAAATCACAGTGGCAAAAATCCACCCTGGTTCAAGGAGGCTTTGGATGAATTTGCATTTTATTAGCCACAATAGGATCTTTTGATAAATGAAAAATGGACAAAACAGGACACAGGAGGAGGGCAAGTTTTAGCCCCCCCCCAATAACCTCCAGGGTGGGGGAGGGACAGGGAGAGGAGGTGGGAGGGGGAGGGGGGACAGGGTGGGGAGGCAGGGCTGCTGTGAGACAGATGATAGAGAGTGCCTCTGGGTGGAGAACAGCTTTCGGTGCACTGGGAGTCAGGGACAGAGTTGTTTGCTGTCAGCGGTGGCGAGGGAAATGAGGTGGGGTCACATGATGCAGATCATAGGACTACCACCAGTCCTAGGGCCAAGCCTGGAACCTCAGAGCAGATCTGCTCCTCCCTCTCCCTCTCGCTTCCTGAGGCCTGTCATCACCATGGGGCATTCTCTGTGCTTACTTCCTGACTGCCCCCCAACCCGACTCCATCACCTGCCTGGTCTCCAGCTTCTCTTTGCTTCATCCCATTCAATCCACTCCCATGGCCACAAAGATGTCCTTCTGAAACTGCAGCAGGGTCGGGGGCTGGGGGACTCATCTTCCTGCTTCACAACTTGGAGGGCTCTCCGTGGAGTCACAGCTACTTAGCTCCATAGATAGAGGCCATCACCTGCAGGCCACCTGCTTTGTCGGCCCTGCCTTCCATTCCTCCATCCCACATCCCAGAGTCCTCCCTGCACCCCAGGCTTGGTCAGGTTCCTTAAACATGCAGATACTGCACTCCTGCAGGTTGGGCACACTGTTCCCCTTGTCTGGGGTCCTTCAAGGCTGAACGAAAATGTTCCCTTCTCTCTGGCCGCATTCCCTGACTTCTCAGGTGGAATCGATGGCCACCTGTGCTCCCATCATACCTGTAAACACCTCTGGTGCAGTCTCACCTTCTCTCTGTTACTTCCGCTTTGCTCTCATCCCCCATCTGACTCTTCAGTGTCCGGACAATGGGGACTGTGTCTTATTCACTGAAAAATCTGCCCTGGACACAGTAGACACATAATAAATGCTTGTTACTTTGGAGAGATAATTGCCATTCACATCTTACATGAATTGCTTGTTTTCTTTTAAAACCTTGAAAATCTATAAATAATAGTGAAAGGGAATATAAGGGAAGGGAGAAGAAATGTGTGGGAAATATCAGAAAGGGAGACAGAACATAAAGACTCCTAACTCTGGGAAACGAACTAGGGGTGGTGGAAGGGGAGGAGGGCGGGGGGTGGGGGTGAATGGGTGATGGGCACTGAGGGGGCACTTGACGGGATGAGCACTGGGTGTTATTCTGTATGTTGGCAAATTGAACACCAATAAAAAATAAATTTATTATAAAAAAATAAAACTTTGAAAATCATTACAAAAATCATCCCCAGGGCTTTTACACATTCATAACCCTGTGGAAGTAGATAAATAAAAAGCAAGAGTCCCTCATACTTGTCTCCCAGTCTAATTCCCCAGAGTGGGCCTGTCAATCACAGGGAGTAGTTTCTCTAGGCCAGTGGTCCTGAAAGCTGGCGCCCCACCCCCCAGCCCTGCAACAGCATCAACCTCCATTAGAAATGCAGGCCTGCGGGAGCCACAGCCACTTGAGGACCAGGCCTAGCACTCTCTCCAGGTGAGGGCCACTGAGAACCAGCTTAGTTAGGGCTGAAGCTCCTGGAGTCAGAGCCACCCCGCACCCCTCTGGCCCAGACAGGAGGGAGGTACAGCAGGTGCAGCCCCTATCACAGACCCTTGCATTTTATTTTGGAGCAAAACCCCAAAGTCAGCTATTTTCCTTGCCTTTGGTCTCCTTTAGTCTCAGTGGGTGGCAAAAGAGAGCCAGTGTGGGCTGATGGCCAGTCCCCTTCTCTGGTGAGGAAGGGGTGGTGGAAGTGCATCACTGTGGCAGGGTGAGGCTCTGGCTCGGACACTAACGTGCTATGTGATATTTGGCAAGTTGCTGGACTACTCTTGTCTCAAAAAGACACTGGTTCTCTAGATATTCTCCTGTACACTAACCAACAAAAATCTGTGTTTTGAGCTCTCAGAGAGCTTGAAGTTCAGATAAGAGATTTTTTTTAAGATTTATTATTTATTTATTTAATATTTTATTGATTTATTCATGAGAGACACACAGAGAGAGGCAGAGACACAGGCAGAGGGAGAGCAGGCTCCTCGCAGGAAGGCCGATGCGGGACTCGATCCCGGGACCCCAGGATCACGCCCTGAGCCAAAGACAGATGCTCAACCACTGAGCCCAGGTGTCCTAGATAAGGGGATTTTATGGGCATTTCCAAAGGGAAGAGGCAAGACGCCCAAATAGTATTAAAGAACTCATTTCTCTCCTGTGCTTTTCTGCTTTCCCAATGCAGTACAAACCACTGCCCACCAGTTGCCTGTGTGGCCTCTGTTTATGGATCAATTCGAAGAAAAGACCCATTGCATACATTCAATCTTCGTAAAGAACGGGATATAACAAACATCATCCCCGCCCATATGCCAGCCGCTATTCCAGATGCCAGGGATCCAGCAGTGAGGAAAACAGGCAAAACCAGCCTGCCGGGATGGAGTTTACATTCTAGTCCGGAGAATTAGGCAATCAAGAAAGAACTCAGAGACAGTGTGGGAGAAGGGCCATGGGCTACAGCAGGTGCCGTGACCTTAGCGGGATCCAGAGTGGCAGCAGCTCGGAGTGCAGAGCCAACAGGCCAGGGCATGATCAGGCCTCTTCTGCACAGCAGGAGAAAGGGAATTTCCAAACGTTCTTCACATGAGCCAGGGGCTGGTGTCAGGCTCTGTCTTTAAGGGGCTCTGGTGTGTTTACAGAGAGAGACAAGACTGGCCTCGGGGTCACATATGATTCTTCCTTGGACAGGATTCCATTTATGAGCTGGCTTGGCCCATCAGGGAAGGCTGGTCAGGAGGTTGGAGGATTCAGAGTGGGCTTCTCCCAGGAGGCGGCACCCTGGCTGGGCCATGAAGCATGAGAAAACTTACAGCTGCACAGGAGGGAGAGTTATCCCTGGGTTCATGGAAAAACTGTTTGGGAAACTCCTTAAAAAATAGAAAAATGGAGGGGCACCTGGGTGGCTTAGTTGGTTAAGTGTCTCCTTCAGCTCAGATCATGATCTCGGAGTCCTGGGACCCAGCCCTGCATCAAGCTCCCCACTGAGTGGGGAGTCTGCTTCTCCTTCCCCTTTGCTTTTCCCCTTGCTTGTGCTCTTTCTCTCTCTCTCTAATAAATAAATAAAATCTTTTTTTAAAAAAATAGAGAATGGATATCTGTGCCTTTCTGTAGCCCACCCCCCACACAAAAACTTTCTCTTTAGATTTTTGCCCAGAAACAGTTCTTGGTTAGGTAAGGCTGGTGTGGGAAAGGGAAGGGGCGTGAGAGGGCCAAGGTACAGTCAGAGCCAAGGGCTGCTCAGCCCTCCCCCTGACCCCCACCCTGTGCAGGAGGGGATGGGCTGCCCCAGACCCCCTCCTTCTACTCAAAGCCCAGCCCCTGCCTGAGCTTGGCAGGTGCTGTCAGCACACAGTGCTCACTAATTATACCTTGGACAGATGCTGAGCCTTCATGGCCCTGGCACCTTTCAGGGGCCTGCTATGTAAGCCTCCACCCTGGGCAGTGCATTGATGGGATTCTTTTGTTTTTTTTCCAAGGCCTCCCCTTCCCTTTCCCACACCAGCCTTACCTAACCAAGAACTGTTTCTGGGCAAAAATCTAAAGAGAAAGTTTTTGTGTGGGGGGTGGGCTACAGAAAGGCACAGATATCCATTCTCTATTTTTTTAAAAAAGATTTTATTTATTTATTAGAGAGAGAGAGAAAGAGCACAAGCAAGGGGAAAAGCAAAGGGGAAGGAGAAGCAGACTCCCCACTCAGTGGGGAGCTTGATGCAGGGCTGGGTCCCAGGACTCCGAGATCATGATCTGAGCTGAAGGAGACACTTAACCAACTAAGCCACCCAGGTGCCCCTCCATTTTTCTATTTTTTAAGGAGTTTCCCAAACAGTTTTTCCATGAACCCAGGGATAACTCTAGTCCCATTCAGGCCCCACTGGGAAGGGGAAGCCAGTACAATGAGTAAGTCTGGTGGTCCAGAAAGGGGTCGGGAAGATCTGTGTCTCAGTTTCTGTACAGTTGTGTTATGGAACTGGGGTGGGACAGTCAAGGCCTTGCAAGTTCTGAATCTTGCACTAGAAGGGCCTGGCTTGCCAGCGAGCTGACCAATAGTGAGCATTTTATATCTGTCCTGTGGCTCATTACAGGATCGAAGGCAAGTCTGGGCTGCGGAGCCCTGGGGTGAAATATGGCTCAGGGAAGGGGAGTTTGTGGATGGCAGAGCTTGATGAAGGCCACCAGGCCATTACTTAACCATCCTGATGGGCTTTACACTCCCAGTGGTGACATTTTTGCTTTGATTGCTTAAAAAAACAGAGTGGTACCTCCCCCGGTCATTTTTCTGCTTTTTCCTCATAAATGAAAAGGCAGATGTTTCCCAGAAGAGTTGTAGCTAGAATCTCATTTCTCCTTAGTGCCTTGCTGCTCAGGAGGAGATGAGAGACACTGCCACCCCTTGGGCCTGCCCTCCCTCCCAGTCCCGGCCCCTCATCTCCACTTCAGCATGCTTTCTTGGTGGTCTCCCTGCTGACTCCTGCTCAGGGCTTCTGGCCTGTGTCTGTTTCTCTCTGCCCTCCCCTCCCCCTCCCCTTCCATCCTTCCCCTTTGTCTTCTGTGGGAGTGCTTCCCGTTCCCTCCCCACCTCCTTCCTCAACCCTTCCTCCTCTCTCCCACTTTCCAGCTTCCTCCCCATTTTGCAGATGAGCAAATGGAGACTCAAAGTGGAGGAATTTGCCCAGGAGCACCTAGCTTATCCCCTGGGTGGTCAGGGCACCAAGGCTGCTGGTCGTGTCATCTGTAGCATGGGGAGGCTGGATGATCGTCCCCCCAGCTGGGTTGTCTGTGCTGTAGTGTCCACCTGGGAAGCCGCAGTCTGGCTAGCGCAGGCCCTTGCTCTGTGGCTGAGCAGCATCGCCAGCTGGAGCTGGTGAGAGATGCAGAACCCCCCATGCAGATTCAGCACTTTAACGCTATTCCCCCTGAGATTCATAGGCACATCAGAGTTTGCGCTGAGCATTTTCAGGGGAGGGTCTAGATCCCCCCATTCCTTCCTCCAGGGGCACTGTATAGCCCTCAGGGGCCACAGGTGTGGCCACAGCCACTGCAGCAACCCCCCCCCCCCCCCCCGTCCACCCCCCCCACCCCCCCCCACCCCCCCCCCCCCCCCCCCCCCCCCCGTCCACCCCTCTTCTGCACCAAGGAAGCACGTCAGGGTCCCCACCAGGCTGCCCAGCCCAGAGTGGGGCCGCAGTGGGCACGGCTTGGCCAACTGCCCTGGTTCTCTTGTTGCTTAGTTAGGTCTTGATAAATAATGGCTTGGAGACAGCTGGAAACCATAACCTGGCATTAGCGGCTGGGCCCTTCCACCTCTTTCCTTCCACCCAGGTAGGCCTCGGTGGGCAGCTGTGGCCTGGGCCAAGCCCACTGTGGTGGGGAGGGCCGTGGGAGCCTAGCAGAGGCAGGATGTGAAGGAGCTGGGATCCTGCTGTGTGGTGAACCTCCCAAGTCAGCTGCTCTGGCCCGAGCCTCAGGCCTCCTCACGAGGTTCTGAGAGCTGCCCTGGGAAGAGAGGTCATTGGTTTCTGGGAAGCCCATGGGGCAGGGTGCTCCCAGCCCCCGTGGCTAGTGTCCAGGCTGGAAACATGGCTGTCTCTCCCAATCGAAGCCCCTCATTTGACAGGAAGAAACAGGTCCAGTGCAGGGAAGGGACTCGGTTAAGGTCACACAGCTTGTCCTTGGACATAAATAGCAACCCCAGTCAGGACAGAAGTGATTCAGCTCCCAAATCCTGGAGTCATCCTTTGACTCACCTCCTTCCCTCACAGGCCCTGTAGCAGATTACTGATGGCCAAAAATTCTCCACTTCTCCTCCCACTGAAAGGTGAAGGTGGTAGCTAATCACCTTCCTCTTGAGTCAGGGCCGGCACGGTGTCATCTGACCAATAGAAGGTGGTGGAATGAGATTCTAGGACTAGATGCTTGATCACAAGAGGCTTCCACCTTGGTTTGTCGGAACACTTGCTCTTGTCACCAGCTGCCAGTTATGAGAAAGAAGCCTGGAGCACCTGGGAGAGGCCTGTGGGAAGAGGAATAGACCTTGGGCCACCTGCCTGGGACAAGCTCCCAGCTGCTGTCACACACACTAGCTGTGCCTGAGCTGTCTTGGAGGTGGCTCTGGTAGCTCCTGTCAGGCTGCCCCAGCCGATGTCACATGGAACACATGAGTCTTCCTCATTGAACCCTGCCAAATTGCAGACTCATGAGCAAAATAAATTAGTGTGGTTGTTTTAAGCCACCAAGTATTGGGGGTGGTTTGTTATGTGGAAATAGACGACTGGAATGCACCCTGAATCAATCTGTCAGCTTTGCCTTCTAAATATATCTAGAATCCAACCTCCATAATCTCTTACTTGGAAGATTACAATAGTCTCCTGATGGATGGGTCTTCCTGCCTCTGGTCCCTGGCCCCCTACAATCTGTTCTGCTAAAACAGAAGTCAGATCAGGCCCTTCTGCTTGAACCCTCCCCAGGCTCCCCAGTCCACTCAGAGTGAGAGGTGAAGTACTTTCCACATCCAGCAATCCCTGCAGGATCAGATGCCACTTACGTCCCTGTCCTCACCTCCTCCTGTCTCCTGGACTCCCTCTACTGCAGCCACTGGGCTTGTTAGTTTTCGACCATTCAAAGTTCACTCTGGCCCCAGGATCTTTGCATCTACTGCTTTTCTTGAGCCCGCAGCCCATGGCTTGCAGATACCCTGCTAGCCCACTCCCTCATTTCATTTAGATCTCTAGTCAAATTTTCCAGAGGGACTTTCCTGATCACACTACATCAAGCAGCATCCCTATCCTTCCCCTGCTCCCTTATCCTTATCTTTCTCCATAGCACATAGCACTGGCGTTCTACATGTTTATTTTATTACCCCTCTTTCCCGACTGGAACACAGTCTCCTTGTGGGGGGGAGGGGGTTGTCTGTCTGCATCACTGCTGAATCCCCAGCACCCAGCTCAGCGTATGGCCTGCCGTGGGTGCTCAGAACATATTTGTGGGTGGAGGAATGCATGAGAGCTGACCTGGGGAGCCTGGGGGCCCTGAGGGTCCTGGGGGGCTGGCAGGGCTCCTGCCTTTCTCCTGCAAACTTCATTTCCCAGGGGCCCTTGCTGTGGGCTTCTGGTTCTGGAGGAAGCACAGGGGGCTCCCAGGCCACACGCTGCACCCCTCCCCCTCAGGTCCTCCCACCTCCTTAGCACCCAGTGTCTCCCTTTGGACCTCCCTCACACTTGCCCCTGCCCCTTGAATGGCTTCCTCCAGTCTCTGCTGCTTGTTGAAATCTCACCTGGCTCAGCTGGCCACCTGGGATTTCATGAAGGCTTCTGGAAAACAGAGCAAGTTAAGTGCCTGGCTGCAGAGTGAGGCTGTTTGGGGGGGAGGCCACCCCAGAACTCTCTGCACTGTCTGTAGCCAGATCAGGCCCAGATGATTTTCCTCCCTGCTCAGCTCAGCATCCCTGGCTCCCCCAGCCTTGCCTCTCCTCCCATGCAGCATTTTCTTCCTCAAGTCCCAGGCTTGGTACAGCTGGCACCCACGGGGCCGCTCCTCTCACCTGGAGACAGCGCCAGGCCCCGTGCCATGTTAAGAGGCCTCACTTGGCACTGCAGCTCCCAGCTCTCCCCCAGAATGTCTGCACCCACATTAGCATGTCTGACATCCTTTCAGCCACATACGGCGGCTGGAGGACCTGCTTGCAGCTACTTCTATCTCAGAGATGAACTCTGCAGGGCACAAGAAGAGAACCTTAGTCCTGAGTCTCAAAAAGTATTTTCTATTTGGCTCTGGAACCTGGTTCTGCTCATCGTCTGCCTGCAGGAGGCCTTGGGAGAGCCTCGAGCCCGAAGCTGTGCTGTGAAAACCTGAGGGAGGGGGACAGAGTCCCACCTTTAGGTGCTGAGGAGGCGGCACCACTTGGTCACGTCAAATCCAAGATTCCATTCATTTAAAGACTGACGGTTGTCGCAGGTACCATGAAAGGGGGGAAATGCTGCTGATTAAACCAGGAGGCGCCATCAATAACTAGACGGACCTTAGTTTCAGCGATATTAAAATGTGAGAGCAAATGTGCATCTTTGATAAAATACGGTTGTGATGGAGGTGGAACAGCCCCTTCCTCTCTAAGCTAGGCGCTCTCTGGCTCACACCTTCCCTGGAAAGGAAGGAATGGAAGGGTTGCCTCTGATCCAAAGGCTTTGGCTCCCACCCTTGCCAGGGCTGTCTGTGAGAAGAACCAGAGATGGGGGTGATATCAACAGAGGGCCGGGGGGTGGGGGGTGGGAAGCTGAGAAGGGGATCCTGGCAGTAGAGAGTGGAAATGAATCTACCACCTACAGAGCCTGTTGAATAATAAAGTCACAAGCCCAGCCACCGTCTTGTCAGCCCAGAGCAAAACAGATGGCCTCAGCCCCTGTCCCCCCATCTGAGTCATGGAGGAGTAGCAGGCACAGTGACTGTCCTAACCCCTCCCCCGGTTACTCAGCTCCCTGCTGCTCAGAGAGATGCTCTCTGCCCGGGGGAAGGAAGGGGAAGGGGTGCTGGAGGAAACCTCCTCCTTGGATTTCTGGGAGGGAAACCTAAGCCTGCAATGGGGAGTCATCATCACCAGTCCAGGGAGATGGGGTGATGTGGGAAGGACAGACAAGGGAGCAGGGCCCAGAAACACTCGAGGGGAACATCTGGCTGCAGTGGGAGGGACTGGAGTTTGACCTGCAGGTGGAAAGGGATCCTTTGCCGGCTGAAGGGACCCTCCTTCCCCAAGGTTACCCCATTTTCCCGAGGCAGCGCATACGGGAAGGTCCTCCAGGCCTCCTGGGCGGCTGCCTGCAGGACCATCCCCTACTGGCAGCTCCTGGGGATAGGGGTCGGGGTGGGGGAAGCCAAGGCTTTTGCTGTGCCTGCCTCAGGGCCCAGTTCTGTACCCTGCCCCATCTTATCTCCTTCGCTCCCCCATGGGTCCTGTTTCCAGGAAACCCACACATGACCCTCCAGCTCAGAGTCTGTTTCCCAGGAACCTGACCTGTCGCATTTGGAGTAAACAAGATGGAGCAGTGAGTGGTTGCAGGGAGTCCCACTCTGAAGCTGGCAGGTGCCCCAGGCAACCCCTGGAGACTCCCCCCCACCGAGCCTATGGGTCCTCTGGGTAGGAGGGAGCTCTCAGTGGCTCCCCTGGGAGTTCTCCACATCAACCCATGGTCCCTACCCACCCACAAGGCCAGAGGAGAGGCAACAGATCTGGAAACCATGTGTCTGGACCACGGCAGGGGCAGGGGATGCAGATAGAGCCCAAGAGGGGGTGCGGGGGTGAGGGGGTGGCTCGGGGACATTTGGCAGGTGATACAGGCTCTGAGGGCCCCAAGTGAGGCTGTGGGCAGTGGACCCCCCCTATCTGGGTACAGAGCAGAGCATATTTGAGCTGTAGACGAAGCTGAGTTGGCCAGTACAAGACTACATATGATTGCATGTGTAGGAGTGTGGGCACAAAAATGTGTGTGTGCATGTGGAGGTATGAGAAAGTGTGTGTGTGCTTACACCTGGCATGTAAGCATGTGGTTATGAGTGCGCACGGCTGAGTATGTGCCCGTAGGCATGAGTGTATGCAAACAGGCCCGTGTGTTTATCGATGTGCCTGTGTGTGGGTACAGACAACTCATGGAGGCGACTCATCCTCTGTTTCATCTCCCTCACCAGCTTCAGCCTTCCTGTCTTGCCTCAGATCCTTTGCCTAAGCTGTCTTAAGACCAGCTCTTCCTCCCTAAGTCTTCGCCTCCTCCAGGAAGACTACCTTGGTGAAGATGACACAATTGCCGAGCCATCCTTTCTTGTTATGGTGTTTTTTCTCGCCGGAACAATTTACCTGTGGATTCAGCTCCATGTATTTGTCTGTATCCCACCATCAGACTGGGAGGTTTCCAAGCCTGGGAACAGCCTTTCCCCAATGGCCAGGATCTCCCCAAAGATGGGAGCTGGAATCCTAACTGTCTTCCAGACTGTGCTTCATAAGCCCCACTGCTAAGGCCCTTAGAGAAGGTGGAGGGCTGGGAACCTCACTCCCTCGCACCAAGCCCAGTCTCCTTTCTGGATGACCTATGTGGGTAGTTCAGCAGAATGAGCTACAGGCTAGGCATTGGGACAGTTGTGTTCTCATCTTGACTCAGTGTGACTTGGGAAAAACGTCTGTTTTCTGGGTCCTGAGTGCCTCATTTGTAACGTAGGTGGTTAGACAGGTGGTCCCAGGGCACCTCATGGCCCTGCCCTCTGCCAACACAGCTCTGGTGTCCTACAGACCTGTGCAGCCCCTTGTTCCTCCCCCTGACCTCAGTCTACCTCTCTGTCCTCACTTTAAGCTGGTCAATTGACCTGGCTGCCAGCAGTGTGTGCCCCCTCAGCCATGCAGAGGGTATGGAGAGGGTCACGGTGGGCCACACATCCTGTGTTATTACATTGAGTAAGCTGACAAAAGCCATCAGAAGATAAATCATTTAATAGGAGATTAAAAACCAACGAGAGCAGCTGGGGTTCTGACCCAGAGTCTCTGCGTTTTTAATTTAATTTCTTTTGCTGCTCAAATCACAACATTCTAAAATGATAGAAGTAGCTGTGTTTGCTCATGGGTTTTATCATTAATTGATTTGGCTGAGGTTTTCCCATAAGCTTCATCTTTTGGAACATGCTTCTCATTTTAAGCCTCTGGACTGAGCAAGAAGGGGAAGTGCAAGATATGTGGGCACTGGAGTGGGCGCGAAGGGTCTGCCCTTGGCAAACACCTCCCCTTGGGTCAGTGGGTCCAGGACCAGTGCAGAAGCCTGGTGGCAGCTTGGTGGCGTTGCTGCCTCAGCATCCAGAGCAGGCAACTCCACAGCCTTCGGTCTAAGAGGCCAGAGGCTGGGCATCAGGTGACGCTGGGCAGGCTGGAGGCGGGGCGGGGGGTGCCCTGGAGGGGCTGGTTTCCGGCCAGGCGGGCCTCACCCCCAGGGCTGCGCAGGTCAGTGGCGGCCAGAGCCCACGTGCTTGTCCCCCCGCTGCCCATCTCCATTGGGCCCTTCCCCAGGGCCAGGCCCCAGCTCTGACAGCCGCTGGTCAGGGCTGGGGCCGCGCGATCGGAGAAGCCCTCACGGAAGAGAGGACAGTACGAGTTAACAATATACGTGTTATTTAATTTCTGTTTATAAGTGGTAACCTACGGGCCTATTGTCGAAACCTGAAACACGAGGACCAGTCTCCTGTTATCCGAGCCCTTTTGGTGGCACGTGAGGGGCCGCCGACTGGAGCCCGGGCAGGCAGGAGGGAAGCTCCTCGGCGACCCCAAGGGCTGGGCGGTGCGGGACCCGTCCCCGCCCTCAGCCCTTTCCCGGGTCCCGCGGCTCCATCCCCCTGAGGCTGCTGCAGGCCCGGGGACCTCGCGGGAGCTCTGATTGGCCCAGCTGGGGCACATGCTCACCCCGGGCCAATCACCGTGGCCTGCGGGCGGGGTCAGCTCCCATTGGCCCTCACGGCGTGCAAGGTGGGGTGCTGCTTCGTCAAGCCGAGAAGCTCCCGAGTTAAGCGTCCTGGTCCTGTGGGGCAGGGGACGCAGCTTCCCTGTCAAAGCACGGTCACATTCGGATGTGGTTCCTACTAAGTTTCCCCTCGCGAGGCAAACACCCAGTAGAAGAGAAGGCATGTAATGGAAGAGGAAACCGAGTAGGACCCCCGTGTGCAAAGATGCTGGGCGCCGTGACCAGGGCTGCACTCCAAAGCCACACTGGGAGACAGTTCCTACCCACCGACTGACAAAACAAAATCTCTGGGGACACTGGGTGACTCAGCGGTTGAGCGTTCGCTTTTGGACCAGGGCGTGACCCCGGGGTCCTGGGATCAAGTCCCACGTCGGGCTCCCACGGAGCCTGCTTCTCCCTCTGCCTGTGTCGCTGCCTTTCTCTGTGTCTCTCATGAATGAATAAATAAAATCTTTTTTTTTTTTTTTTTTTTTAATGAAATGTCTCTACATCCAGGATATGGGAAACAGGAACACTCCACTCTTGGTATCACTGCTTGGGAGCACAAGGTAGCAGCGCCCTGGGAAGGGGAAGGTGGGCATGCCCTGCACCCCAACTGCACTTTGGGGTGTAAATCCCAGAGCCAGTCTCACTCGTGTGCACAAGGAAACCTAAGAGCTACAGTCTGTTCTGTGTGTGTGTGTGTGTGGTTTGGAGAGAGAGAGAGAGTGACTGTGGGGGAGGGCAGAGGGAGAGAGAGAATCTCAAACAGGTGAGATTCTGCTCTCTGAACTCCTACCCAGGGCTCCATCTCACAACTGAGGATCACCACCTGAGCCAAAACCAAGAGTCGGACACTTAATCCATTGAGCCACCCATGGACCCCAGAGCTGCAGCATTTTTTGGGGAAAAATGTCGTCCATAGTCTCAGCATTTATTAACCAGAGAAAGGATAAATAACGTGTGGGATACATAAATGGTGTTCTTGACAAGAATTAAAATTAATGCTTCATGTTACCAAGACGGATTAAGTGCATAAACATTGTTGATTGAAAAAAGCAACTCCCAGAAAGTCTTGTTCTATTTAAGAAGCTGTGAAACTGAACAAATATTATATATTACTTATGGATACACACGAGTGGTATGTATGTTTAAAATCATGCATGGGAATGACACCAACTTAGGCTACTTTTGGAGAGGGAAGAGGCTACATAAGGAACTGGGAGAAATATACAAAGGATTTCACTTGTATGTGTAATGCTTTATTTCTTAAAAAATGATCTAAAACAAAATTTAAAAAGGGGCTCATTGTGTGTGTGTGCATCTCTGTGATGTCCTGCTATTCACTGAACATTTTATAATGAACATGGAAACGTGATTTTTAAAAAATTTTTATTTATTTATGATAGTCACACACAGAGAGAGAGAGAGAGAGGCAGAGACACAGGCAGAGGGAGAAGCAGGCTCCATGCACTGGGAGCCCAACATGGGATTTGATCCCGGGTCTCCAGGATCGCGCCCTGGGCCAAAGGCAGGCGCTAAACCGCTGTGCCACCCAGGGTTCCCTGGAAACATGATTATTAATGTCTGCATAGTATCCCTCAAAAGGGATGTGCCCATGTCCTATTGTTACATATAATGGTGTTTTTTTTTCTCCTATTTTTCCTCATCATAGTGCCTGTCCTTATACAAATTATTATTTTTTTAATATATTTTTTTTAATTATTATTTATTTATGATAGTCATACAGAGAGAGAGAGAGAGGCAGAGACACAGGCAGAGGGAGAAGCAGGCTCCACGCACCGGGAGCCTGACGTGGGATTCGATCCCGGGTCTCCAGGATTGCGCCCTGGGCCAAAGGCAGGCTCCAAACCGCTGCGCCACCCAGGGATCCCTACAAATTATTTTCTTAGGGCACAAAGCTGTGCCAAAGATTTAAGCTCTTTCTAAGGCTCTTGGTAATTATTGGGGGACACAGGGTTTGTCGGAACTCCTTCAGTTGCAAGTGACAGAAAACCAATGCAAACTGGCTTAAGTAAGGAGGGAACACATGCTGGTTTATGTTGCTGAAAAGACCAGGGAAGAAGGTTGTCCTCAAGGGCTGATTTCTGAGGCCTCTGCCACCCACCGGTCCCTCTTTCTCCACCCTCACCTCTGCCTTCCTCAGAATCAGCTTCTTCACAGGTGGGCGCCTCCACCAGGCACAGGTGTTTCTGCCACTCTAGGTGCCCACTGGCTGTATTAGTTTCCTAGGGCTGCCGAAACAAATTACAACAAACCCAGTATTCCTTCTTTAAAAAAAAAAAAAAAAAACTTTATTTATTTGAGAGAGAGAGAGAAAAAAAATGAGCGGGTGCGGGGAGAGGGAGAGGGAGAAGCAGGCTTCTTGCTGAGCAGGGAGCTCAAAGCAGGGCTCAATTCCAGGACCCCAGGATCACAACCTGGGCCGAAGGCAGACACTTAACTGACTGAGCCACCCAGGCGCCCCAGTAGAAATCTATTTGTTCACAGTTCTGGAGGCCAGAAGTCTAAAATCAAAGTGCCAGCAAGGCTGTGCTCCCTCCCTCTGGAGGTTCCAGGGGAAAAATCTGTTCCTGCTTCCTCAGCTTCAAGTGACTGTCAGCATTTCTTGCCTTGTGGTCACCTCATCTGTTTGGCTTTCATGTCACCTTCTCCTCTGTGTGTGGCACTTAGGGCCTGCCTGGATGATCCAGGATAAGCCTCTCCTCTTAAGGTCTACAACTCAATCATATCGTTGGCATATGAGGTAACCTTCATAGGTTCTGGGTGTTAGAAGTGAATACATCTTGGGGAGGGAGGCATATCCCCAGCCTACCCTACCATCCTTACTGCTCAGAATCCCAGAGAAGGGGCTGAGGCAAAAATCCCAGGGGAGGGTTCTAATTGGTCAGCTCGAGTCACATGCCCATCCCTAAGCCAATCCCTGGGGCCAGAGCACAGAAGGCCTCTGATTGGTTAGGCCCAGTACACAGGTCCCAGAGTGGGGCCAGCCCCACCTAATTATGTGGATTAAGTGGTATCCCTATGGGAGACACAAAGGAGGAGGCCCCAGACTGCTCACAGGCTTGTTTTACCCCAGGGGCTGCAGCACCTCTTGAAGGGGGGGAGAGGGAAGATGGAGAGAGGGTGTCCTCCCTGCCTGCAGCAGGTTACATTCCTAGGTGGCTTGTCCCTACCCTCCAGCTGTTAGTTTTTTCCCAAATGAATGGGGGAGAAATTAAAAAAAAAAAAAAAAAAAAAACGGCAAAGCCAGGCAGTAGGTTCAAGAGTGCTTTAATGGGGAGTGCTCCCCGGCGGGGGGAGGTTCCGTGACTTGGAGGGGCTTGAGTCAGGGAAGTCGCGCCCAGGCAAACCGTACGGGGGGTCTATAAAGAGTTTTTTGGAAAAAAAAAAGAGTTTTTTGGGGATCCCTGGGTGGTGCAGCGGTTTGGCGCCTGCCTTTGGCCCAGGGCGCCATCCTGGAGACCTGGGATCGAATCCCACCTCGGGCTCCCGGTGCGTGGAGCCTGCTTCTCCCTCTGCCTGTGTCTCTGCCTCTCTGTGTGTGTGTGTGACTATAATAAATAAATAAAGAAAAAAATATTAAAAAAAAAAGTTTTTGGTGGGAAGATGGGGGCAGGGCAGCATTCTAATTAGGGCAAGGGTTACAGGTCTTTTGCTATGGTAGGGTAGGGAGGTTACATGGTGTTGGCTGGAAGATGGGGGTAGGGCGGCATTCCAGTTAAGGCAAGGGTCACAGGGCTTTTGCTATGGTAGGGTAGGGCGGCAAGGCGGCCAGGTTGCTGGCCTGGGGTCAGCAGTTTTGAGGTCCAAGCCCAACACCAGCAACCTGAGCTCAGCCTGCATGTGCCCTCCCTCCTCAGGAGTGGGAGGGGGGCGGGCTTCATCTTCCCAGCAAACAGTGCGGGTGGCAGGTGAACTATGGAATAAGTGCAGGGAAAGGAGGGGGGTCCCAATGAAAGCTCCAGCAGAGGAGGCCCCAGCCTCAGGGCCACATGGCTCCTGGGTCTGACATCTCTGGTCCTCTAACTCCTGCCCCAGGCCAGTGACCCCCAGAGAGCTGTCCATTGTCATAGGTAGGGAACAGGTGAGTATGGGATGAGGTGTCTGATCCTCAGTGCCATGAACCTCACCCCAGCAAAAGTTCCCTCAGGGATCTGCAGCCAGAGTGCTTGCGTCACAATTGTATTTTGAAGAGGGGGACCCTCGGGTAGTCTGGCTTTTTAATTCAAGATGCTGGGACCTCCAACAAATGTAGCTCCAGGCAAGACAAAGACTTTGGGCTTCTGAGATGACTGTAATGACTCAGGACTGGGGAGCCCTGCCCCCTACCTCGGACTTCCACACTGGATTTTAACTGCCTTGGCTGCTCCTGTCATCAGAACCCCAGTGAGAATATGGACAGAACTGGGGTGGATCAGCCCCTAAGATGCCCTCTGCTCCTCTTCCCCTGGCAGGCCTTTGCACACACTCACACTCACAAATGTGTACCTAGCTCTTCAGTCTCTGGCCGTGACCATCAGCCAAACAAACCCTACTGTATTTACACATCTTCCCCACCGCAGGGCCTCCACCAAAAGCAGTCAGCCTACACTGGCTGTAAAAGCTGAGCCAAGTCAGCCTGTGGGGGTCTCTGGGCAATCTGGTATTGGGCTCTGAGATACGTGCTCGGAGTCAGCATCTATTCTATTCCTTCTGGGGCTGCAGGGGCTGCAAAGCTAAAGATGACGTTTCCCAGACTCCCGTGCATGCAGGGTTTTAGTTCACATTAGGTTCCACTGAATAGATGCACCTGTCTGGGATCGGGAAGGGCAGAAGCGAAACAGAGCCACTCCCTGCTCCTTTGACTGTGTGCTGATGGCACTTGGGCTTTCTTTCAGCTGCACTCCCCCCTCTAGTCACCAGCCTTGTGGGAGCCCAGATACAGGTATGGTGGTGACGGTTGCTTGTGGCCCTGTGTCCCATTGGTGGCTCTGGATTCAGCACCTTCCGGATGGCGATAACACCTCCCCAGAGGGACTGTGTCAGCGTTGCTCTGAGACGTTCCTGGAGGCCTAGCCTAGAGCTGGTGCCTATAGCACTTCCCATGACTCGGTAAACACCTGATTCCCTGCACTAATTCCCTCTCTGCTTAAAATCCCCTTGCTGCTTCTGTTTCCTGCACTGGACCCTGATTGAAACAGACACAAATGTACTTTGTGCCAACAGTTTGGACTTTTAGCATGAAGCCAATAGATCATGAGGGGCCCTAGGACCACGGTAGCCTTGAAGGACCACACTGAAGTGAAATCAGGAGTACAGTGTCTGCAGAGAAGGGCCCATCCAACCCCCTGCCATGCACACACACACACACATACACACACACACACACACACCCTGGAAGGACGTGTGTACTTTCTCCCTCCCCGGTGCTCCAGTGTTTGGGGTCGTTAGCCACACATAGCCTTGTGTTATAGGATGTCTTGTTGACATGTTAGTTCATATATACTTGGTATGCCCCCATCCCTGACCTTGGCTGTTCCTGTTCAGTAGCCAGCAGGACAGCTGTTGTCTCAGGGAAGGGATGAGTCAGCATAAAGAAAGAAACAAGTAGTCATGGCCTGGGTTTTGAGTTTACAAAAAAATCACATCCCTCAAAGGGAAATGGAAATGACTCACGTGGGTAACAGTTCAGGTGACAGGAGTAGGTGGGATGACACAGAACAAGCTTCCTGCACTTCTCCCCTCTATACACACAGAGTTTTCTGGAGGAAGACTTGGGGGGAGAGAGAGAGAGAAAGTAAGCAGGGCAGAGATAGTTTGGGCCTGAGAAACAGGAGGCCTGAGGTCATATGTGACCTTTGAGCTTGACTCACACAGCTCCCTGATTGGATTGCTGAGTTCCAATTCCAAATTCTTCCAATTTCATCGGCTTACCTCATCATTTTTAGCCAGGCCCCAAGTCAAGGCCACTGAGCAGCCTGTGAGGAGATGGCCTGTGGCTCTGCTGACCAACCCTGGTCTAAGCAGCGGTGGTCAGGAAGTGGGCCACATGGATGGCAGCGTGGGGTGTCATGCATAGGAGGCGTAGAGGGAGCTGCCGGTGAGGGCACAGCTGACACACCTAGTACTGGAGATGGCCAGTCCTTCAAGGCCCAGCCTAGGGGTTCTAGGCTTTTGTAGTTCCTTTACCTCACTGGTTCATAATGGAGCCACAGAGGTGTCACCTCTGGGAACCAGGAGTTTTGCCAGATGGAGTGGAGTGTTCATCTGCTTCTGACTGGACCGGGCTGCAGGGAACTGCTTTGTTAAGAATTTCACGTATCCCAGCAGCAAAGTCCATGCACCTTTTCCTCTTGACAATCTGGGTCTGTCACCTGAGTGCACTGTGCCTCAGTTTCCTACTTTGTAAATATATACACTTCTTGGGAGGCTTCCAGGACATTCATCAGCATACATGCTATGGAGAAGCCCAAAGCAGACCCTGTAAATATAAACCCTGTGGGGAATGGTGAACTCAGGCCTCCGTTTCTCTGTCTCTCCCCAAACTGGGCCCCCAGCCCAGGCTGCCCTCCTGGCCCCCTCAGAACCAAGGCAGAGAGAGAAGGAGCCTTCTTCACCCCTGGGCAGGCACGGGGAGGGGTGGGGCGCAGCCAGGCTAGGGGCAGTGAGGCGCCGACAGAGCCCTTCTCCCCATGATGGATGGCCCGCTGGCTGGAGCTGCACTTCCAATTTGCTCCCCATTTGGACAGCCGCTCTACCCACAATTCAACTTGTCATGGCCACAAATCACTCTGTGCCATCAGACCAAGGAGGCAGGGGGTGGGGGGTGCAGTGGTTCCCAGAAGAGCCCAGGCTGGGGATAGGGGCCATGAGGTGGGGGTGCTGAGGCTGTGAGGTTTGGCTGGGACCCCTGTCCTGGGACCTCTTGTCTTCCACACCTGCCCACTCCAGCCATCCCCACAGTTCCAGATGGCAGGCTCTATATCCACTCCTAAGCCCCACCCTCTTCCCAGTTCCCCCTGAAAAAAGTCCCACATACCCTATGTTTATTGTCGTATTCCCCCAAACTGTCCAGCTCAACAGTCTTGCCTCCATTTGTGCTCAGAAATCCCCAGGGCCTTCTGCTGCCTTTCTGTGCCTCAGTGGGACTGATCCACTCCATCTCCAGGCCTTACCGGAATTAGGGCTATCGTTCATTCATTCATTCATTCATTCACTCTGAAAACATTGAACATTCACTATGTCACAATGGTGAGCAAAAGGGGCACAGGAGTGGCTCAGTGGTTGAGCGTCTGCCTTCAGCTCAGGTTGTGATCCCGGGGTCCCAGGATCGAGTCCTGCATCGGGCTCCCTGGGGCGGGGAGCCTGCTTCTCCCTCTGCCCATGTCTCTGCCTTTCTCTCTGTGTTTCATGAGAAAATAAATAAAATCTTAAAAAAAAAACAACAAACAATGGTGAGCAAAACTGTGAGCCCACAGTCCAGGTGGCAGACAGGGAAGTGTACAAACTTCAAACTGAGACCACAGCTGAGGGAGGAGGAAAGATCGTGGGACTGGTGAGGGCATGCTGCTGGGGAGCCCACCAGGTCTGTAGTCTCTCTCCACCTCATTACTTCAAAGCACTGCTTAGGCTCACCTCCTCTGGGAAGCCTTTCCTGATTGCCCAGCCATTAATGGGCACCTTGTGATGGGTCTCTGGATTAAGACTTCTGGTGGTGTCTTTTCTTTCTGTTAAGCCCCCAAGAGTTAACATAAGGTTCTGCCTCCCCAAGCATGGTTTGGATACCACCAGCACCTCCCTAGGGCTCAGCTCAGATGCTCAGATGCTTCCTCCTTTCCTGCCATGTGTCTTGGGCCTGGAGCTCCTCCTTTGGCCCCCAGCACATCCTGGGCTCAGAGGGCATTGAAGCTGCCCCCGCCCCGTACCTCCACCAGGTGCCTCAGGGGCATCCAGCTTTACTCTAAGACCCAAACATCCCTCCTCCAGTTCCACTGCTGCCCCCTGGCCTCCCCCTACCTCTGCCCTCAGCTAATGATGATGTAGAGGCAGAGAGAGCAGGCTTTGATCTACAGCAGCTGCCTCCCTCCTTGATGGATTTCCGGGCCTCAGATATCACTTTCATCAGCCCCGTTACAGTGTTCCAGTGTTCCCAGATTCATCTCACGGAAGGAGCTGGTGCTGCTGTGCTCAGAATGCACTGGGAGGGCAACTCTCCCTATGTCCCTGCTGGGCCAGGATCTGGGAGAAGCTGGTGGTTGAGGAAGTGACGGCAGGGCTGGGCAACTGGCAGGCCCCAGTGCCCATCCATCACTTTGCCTCTCTGCAGAATGAGTAGAGACATACACACTTTCCCTCTTCAGACTGACTGGAGGCTGGAGAGGGGTGCAGGCTGGCAAGCGTCCTCTAAGACTGGGGTCTGGGAGGCAGGGGCTGCCCATCACCCATCACAGTCCTCCAGAACGTCCCCATGATGAAATCTTACAAAGAGGACCAGCCCACTTTCAGCCACCTCAGCGTGTGAACACCTGCTTTTAGGCAAAAACCAAATGGGGAGGACAACTGTCCTCTGCGGAGAGGAATTCACTGTGGGGTCCTCACTGATGTGTTTTCCTGGTGGATTTCAACGAGTATTCTTTTGCCTGGCATTGATTTATCCTCCCAACCTTTTGGGTACTCGTGGCTTGTATAGAGGGAGGATTCTGCACATCAGAGGCAGGTCTGCCAGCTGATCTCAGCAGAGAGCCTTCCGCCCACCAGATATGTGGGAGCCGGCAGGAGAGGGGGGAGGCCGCAGTCACCCCTCGCGGGCCCTACTCACATGTCTGCCCCCCAGGGTGTGCTGTTCTGGTACCCAGAGATCTGGGGGTTTAAACGTGGCAACTATTGCATGCTTCCAGGAGGAGCAGAACAAAGCCGCTTCCACTCCTGAAGCTCCTCTCCCCCCTCGTCTCCCTTTTGGTGCGCCCTGGGCCCTGCGTTTCATCTCTCCTCTCTCCTCTTCCTCTTCCCACAGGCTTTTCCCACTTGCCTCTCACTTCCCCGCCTCTGCCTTGGGCCCCAGTGTCGTTTGCACAGGAGGCTCCCTGTCTTTGGGGGCCTCTGATTGGCCTGAAGGGAGGCTCCCCACAGATGATCAAAGAATTGGAGGATAATAGGATGGGTGTTCATGGGTGGCTAGTACCAAAGCCCTGAAGCTCCCTGCTGGCTCCCTCAGAAGTGCCCAGCATAGGACCCTTATTCTGGGGAGTGGTGACTTTGAGCCCCACCACGGGGGTAGAGATTACTCACATAAATAAAAATTAAAAAAATAATTTTTTTAATACCAAAGCTGTGGCAGTTCCTGTGTGGCAGCTCCTCCACGCCTGCCCTCTCCGGGCCCACTCCCTCCCTTGCCCCTGCAGGTTTCGGGGTGGTCCTGAGTCCCCACATTGTCTGCCCCCAGGCATGCACCACTCCTGCTGTTTTTCCAGAGTGCCTGTTTGAGGGGCCATCTGCTTTCTGCCTTGCCTTCCACTCCTCCTGGCCCGTTTTGCGTCCTGGTCCTTTTCTCTCTAATCTTTTTCCTTTTGTCCCTCCTGAGGCTCATTCCTGCTGGGAAGGGCTCCCCAGGGAAAACCAGAGCCAGGCTCAACAGGGGTGATGGTGGCCTGGTAGGGCCTGGAGTCCTAGGCGTGGTGAGGCCCATCAACAACTTGGAAGGTGCTGAAGTTGAGTTCTAGTTGATTCATCCAGGGGTGCACAGGCCCAAGGGAGATGCTCCAGATTAGTCAAACCCAGAAAGCAGGTTTATAAAATAGATCCCTTTCTTCTGTGTATCTAACAAGGGGTCCCATACCCAATGGGAATAACACTTCCAGTTATTTGTTGAGGACACCCCCTTCCAGGGCCACCACCTCAGGGTGGGGAGAAGAAATTTGGTTCCTTGAGGCATTTGCCATAAAACATAAATCTCATCAAATGCTCCTTACCAAAGGGGTTTTTGTGGCCAAATAAGTTAGAGAAATTCTGCATTTTGTAGACTCCCAATGTGTTCCCTCTATCGAAGACTCTGAAATGCTCTGTGGTAAAGAATATCCTGCTTACTATGTGTTTGGCTCAGTGTTCCCAAAGCTGGACCAAGGAACCAAAATACCTTTTTCCCCCCCAAAGACTCATTTCCTGAGCCCAGGTGTTCTAGAGGACACACATTGGGAAACCTTGAACACAGGCTCAGATCGTACAGCTCTGTGGAGTAGAGAAATGAGAGCAGGCTTTGGGCTAGGCAGATGAGGCTGGAGTCCCTCCCAGCTCTGGTTCTTAGTGGCAGCTAGGTTTGGGGGCGGGAGTAGGAGGGAAGTACTCACAATCTTTCAAGTCTACACTTCTTCATTTTCTCTCAAAAGGGAAGAATCCACGGCTCTGAGGATTCAAGATGATAATCATATCTTAGTGAAGACTCTCTTGGTTGCAAGAACAGGATTCGTGTTAAACGAAAAAAAGGAATGTATTGGAAAGATGCTGGGTGTCTTCAGGGCAGAAGTGTAGCATGAAGGCCCCAAACCAGGAGCGTGGTAACCTTGGCAGTGTCCAGAACCCATCCTTCAGCTTTCCTCTCTGCATATCTGCTTCCTCTGCAGACTATGTTTTTGGCTCCCAGGGCGGTGGGGCCAGCTGTGCTACCCCCAAGTCCCATGACAGCCTCAGCTCCTGAGCTCCGGGCACTTCTTCCTTCCTCAGTCTCCATCTGGACTGGCAGTTGTGCCCCTCAGGACAAATTGGAGTTTGTCCCCAGAAGAGAGTACCTGGTTGGCTTAGCATGGTAAATGTCTGCTCCTGTCCAACCACCTGCTGCCAGGGTGCTGGGGGCATGTGCCGACTGGGCCACTGTACCTTAGCTCATCTGGGTCAGGAGCGGTTCTCAGCATATGTGGTCCAAGGGACACAGACTGAGCAGATACCCACAAGGCTGTCTGCTATAACACATGTAGTGCCTGAAAGCCGGGTAAGTACTTGGTAAGTGTAGCTCATACGAGTAAGCGAAGTCTGTCTCTGAGAAGGAAGTGGCATTTAGCAACAAGGACTGTTGTCCGTCTCGAGGGGCTCCACTCCCATCCCAGAAACTTCCACGTGAATAAAATGACTTGGACACGTGTTACCCACAAAGGAAAAAAAATGGTAATTCAGAACACATTTGGATAAAAAATTCAGTCCTTCAAAAGACATCAGTAAGAGCAAAAAGGCAAGATACTAAGTTGAAGAAGATATTTGCAATGCATGTGCCCAAGGAAGGACTGGAATCCAGAATATGTACAGAACTCCTATAAATCGATAGGAAAAAGACAGACAATAGGATTCCAAATTGGCAAAAGACCGAACAGGCACTTCATAAAAGAGGAGGCCCAAATGGCCAATAAACATAGGAAGATGTGCTTAACATCAGTAGTCACCAGGGAAATGCACGTTGAAGCATAAAATGATACCACCCCACCGGAATGGCTCAAATGCAAGGAGAAATGTCCTCAACCTTTTTTTTTTTTTTTTAATTATTTATTTTTGATAGTCATACAGAGAGAGAGAGAGAGGCAGAGACACAGGCAGAGGGAGAAGCAGGCTCCATGCACCAGGAGCCCGACGTGGGATTCGATCCCAGGTCTCCAGGATCGTGCCCTGGGCCAAAGGCAGGCGCCAAACCGCTGCGCCACCCAGGGATCCCCTGTCCTCAACCTTTTGTGAGGATGAGGATCAAGTGGAACTCTGAGACAGCACTGGCGAAAGCCTGCATTGGTGTAGCCACTTTGGAAAATCACTCAGCAGTATCTCTTAAACCCTAGGACACAACAATTCTACTTGTAGTAGATGGATACCCTTCGGAAATGCACACAAGTGTCCACAGAGGTATGCGTACCACAGTGCTCAGAGCAACCCTGTCCTAAAGCTGGAAACACCTCAATGCCCAGCCCCCCTCCACCCCGTAGGAGGCAGACAAGTTGTAGGTTGTAGGACAGGCAGCCTGGAGTGCTCCTCAGTGGTGAGCGTATATAAACCACAACGGCGCATAACGGTATGAGGGAGCCTCACAGACAGTGTCAAGCAGAAAAGGCCAGACACAGACAGCTGTGTAATTCTATGCCTGAGAAGTTCAAAAGCAAGCAAGAAGGAGCTAAGCTGTTAGAAGTCAAGATAGTGGAACCCTCTGGGGAAGTTAGTGACGGGAAGAAGGCATGGGGGGGCAGTTTCCGAGGGCTTGTTTATGTTCTATGTTTTGATCTGGTGTAGATTAAACAGATGCAATTTGTGAGAATGCATTGAGCCCTCCTCTTGCAGCTGGTCAGTCTTCTGTATTCATGTATCCACTAATAGCATTTAGGAAAAGCCCTGGAGAGTTGATTTTAAATGCAGGTTCCTATGACTCGCTGGCAGAAACTCTGGTTCCTTGGGTCTGGGGTGGGACCTGGGAGTCTGCATTTGAACCAGCTCCCCAGGTGATCCTGGTGAGGGTTTGTGTCTGAGCAGCAGGCTTTAACCTGGTCCTGGCCAGTGCTGGAGAGCGTCAAGTGGAGCTGGGCCGTTCTTGGTGGCCTGCCCAGTCGGCCCGAGGCGCTAACGGAAGGGCTCAGGGTGCTGCGCAGGAGATGGGGAGGTGAGAGGAACCGACTGGTAGAGCCTGTGCACCCGAGGGAGCCCCGGCTTGCTGGAGAACTCTCAATGGAAAAGGAAGTGTGGACTCTTGGACAAGTTTCCAGAGCGTGAGATGTGTGAGGTGATGCTCAGAGGGCCAGCCATTCTCAAGTTAGGTGTGGACATCGGGAGGGCTCCATTCGATGTCACAATTAAGTGACTTTCTGGATCTCCATTTGTTTTGTTCGACGTGAGGATGGACACCCTTGATAGCCTTAGAGGTGGGTTCTAGCCCGAGTTCCAGGTCTGGTCCTGCCCTGCAATAGCTGTGTGACCTTGGGTCAGTCACCTGCCCTCTCTGGGCCTTAGGTTTGCACCCATAAGACAGGATGGGACTCTCCGACCCCAACCTCTCTGTTCACGTGGCCAGCCTTGGGACAGCTCTCCCTCAGCTGTGAGCTGAGACTATCCCTCAGACCTCTTTAGAGGGTGCTGCTGTTGACAGCACAGGCTATGGATGCTCTGATAGGTCCGAGGGTCTGTTACAGGTCTATTTCCTCCTCACTTCCTGCCCCGTCAGCAGGGCTGGGCTCTAATTCCTCTGTCCCTAGCAGTGTCAGGCATGGCAAATCTTGAAAGCTCTGAGGCCTCTCTGCTCTGACATTCTGGGGTTCTGGTTTCTTCCTTTCTAGGAATACTATAACCACACGCAAGTCCCAGGTGCAAGGGGGTCTGCAGTGCCAGCCCCCCTCCGGCTGGCCTGTGATAAGACTGGACTCTTGGGGGATAAGAGGAACCAGAGAGGCGCCCCCACCTCTCCCTCCGGCCCAGAGCCCAGGCAGGCAGGCAGGTGGGCAGGTGGGCAGTTGGGTGGTTCTGGCTGACCCTCTGCTGAGTTCATTAAAGGGTGAATTATTAACGCCTGGCCGGGGCAGGGCAGCCTGGGGCCCCGGGCGCCCCTTGGAGCCGACAGGGGCAGGCCTGCGCTAATTGAAGGCTTAATGAATTTTCCCAGTGGAGGCTGCAGCCGGTGCCTTCTCTCTGCCATCTGGCCATTTGTCTTCTCCTGGTGGGATTACCCTCTGCCTGTCCAGGATGCCAACTGCTCCTCCGTCTGGGCTGCCGAGCACGGCGGGCTCCCAGCCTGGATCTCCACCCTAGGGGCTCCCTTGGCTCCTCAGCCCCTCAGCCCTTTGGCTGGGTGCTATGTTCCAATCACTCCTCAATCTTCCACCTTCAGGCTTACTTCAAATTTTGGGCATTTCCACATAGGCCCTGGAGACTCGCCAGCTACACCTGAGTGGTCCGTCAGAATGTTCCAGAGGTGGGCAGGGCTGAATACTGTCAGCTGGCCTTCCAGTGGTTCCAGAGGAGTTGGGGTATAGGTCTTCACACCCCACCACTGTTTGTGTGAACAATGCACTCCCTTGGCAGGATTCAAGAACTGAGTGCCTGGTCCCGGGAGATTTGCTCGCTACAGATTTGCTCGCTATTTGCAGGTGGGGGAGAGAAGGGATGCCCAGAGGACACTCCCCAGAGATGGGGGGATACGGAGGGGGGAATCTTAGGTCAGGGAGCTCCTACAACGAGCCAGGCATCCCTCATCGGATTCTAAGATTCAGCAACATCTTTTTTTTTTCTTAAGATTTATTTCTTTATTTGAGAGAAAGAGGGAGAATCCTTAGGCAGATGCCCCGCTGAGTGTGGAGCCTGCCACAGTGCTTGATCCTAGGACCCAGAGATCATGACCTGAGCTGAAATCAAGAGTCAGACCCTTACCCAACTGAGCCATCCGGGCGCCCCACGCAGCAACATCGTGACATAGCTATAAGGTGGCACTGTACGCAAGGGGATTTGGGGGCACAGAGAGGTAGCTCATTTGATTCATATCCCGCTGGTGGTACAGGGCGTCTCCAGGGCTGGCTTCTCCATGGCCCCCAGAGCTTCTCACTTTGACTCCGTGAGATGAGAACCTGGCTCTCCCGCTTTTCTAGGACAAGTTACCTAATCTGTCAGAACCTCACACCCCAAGGCAGGAGTAGAGTGGGCCCCAGCCCCTGTCCCAGAGCCAGAGCTGGAACTGGCAAGGGCAAGGGAGGACTGGGGTAGGGTTGCTTGAGGAACTGAAACTTATTTGGAATTGGGGTAGAATCTGGATTCTTGTCACTTCCAGGTTAGGAACAAAGCCTCAGATCAGATTTGGGATTGGCGTTCTGAATGCTGCTTGGTTAAGGACTGGGTCACGGTTGGGATTGGGTTGGGATCTGCCTCTGAGGCCAAGACTGGAGTTGTGGAAGCCTGGGGAGGGATGGGAAGTGGGAGTCGGGACTGGGAACTCTGGGCCTGCCTTTGTGCTGACCCACTGCTGGGCCCAGGGCTCATCATTTCCCTTTGCACCCTTTGGCCTCAGCCTCCTTCTTGGTCTGCAAACAAGGGATCGTCACTGTGTCGTGTGTCCTTGCAGCTGTCACAGAACAACACTAGCCACCATGCCATGAGTGGCTCCTGCGTTAGGCTCGCTGCTAGTGTTCTTTGTGCATCTTCTTTAATTATGACAAGCAAAGGAGAGAAGAGATGGCAAATCGCCATGACAGGCTACAGGCCCCCGTGAGCTAGGAAATACGTGAGGGTTATGTTCATGCCAGGCTCTGGGTGTCTTGCTTTCTATAGACCAGCCCCCTCCAGCTATGCCCCAAATAACAGCTTGTCCTCACGGATTCTGGCTACGCATCTCGCCTGTTCCCCTGAGCCCTGGGCCTGCCTCTGAGCCTCCGGAAGGGCCACGGGGAGGACTCCCAACCATCACCACGACCTCCCTGTTCCCCGGTTCCTCCCGGGGTCTCGAGCCCAGAGCGTCTGGCTCTGGCCCGAGTTGGGACCCTCCACCACCTCCGTTGGAGCAGCTTCCCGCCCAGGGCCCTGGGCCCCTGCAGTGAGGGAGGAGAGCTGGGTGCTCTCTCTCCCAGCACCCGGCCTGCTAAGAATACACACTTGTTGCTTGGAGACATGCTGAGCTGTCAGAGCCTTAAAGTCACTCTCGGGGGCAGGAGACCCCGGGGCTCCATCGACAGAAACCGTGAGAGGGGCAGGGCCTCTCCTTGAGTCCAAGATGGGCGGTCACCATGCTCATCCCTAACCCCGCCCTGTACGAGGCTCTGGACCTCTCCCCTCTCCTGGCAGGGACAGGAACTGGTTCATGTGGGAGTAGTCTTCCTCTTCCCTTGTCTGGAAGCCCCTGAATCATTTCCATGGACTAGGTGTATTTTGACATTGTCAGAGTAGCAGCCTTAAGACACCACTCTCAGGGACCTAGCACACTCCCCCTGCTCCAGCCCAGAGGCCTTGCTGCGTCCCCAGAACGTGCCCTCACCCACCTGTTGCAGGGTCTTGGCACTCTCGGCTCCATCTGCTTGGAAAGCTTCACTCCACGCATCTGTTCCTAGGTCGGCTCTCAGGGGACCCAGGGGCAGAAGCGGGCCTCCGTAAATGCAGGCAGCCCCAGCAGGTCCTGTAGCTTGGTGAAAGGATAGGTGGCCGGGGAGGTGGGGCTGGGGTCAGTATGGGGGTCAGTCGCAGAACTCACTCCAACGGCAGCAGCATTGGGCCTCTGCAAAGCCGGCGCTGGCTCCTTGGCCTAATGAGCATTCACTGTGTGCCCAGGACGCAGACATTGGTGCCACATGCTCCCGTTGCCTTGGTTTTCATGTCTACAAACACATTGGGTCCCTGCGCCCCTCTGGCTCTGATGTTCTGAGTCAAGACCAGCTGGGACCCCACCTGAGAAACTGATGCACAGAATAGGAGGGTCTAACTGGGGGAGAGTGGTTCGGTGGAAGGTTTGGGGCCCAGAGGCAGTGGGGTTGTTACGGGCAGCATGAGGTCCACACGGTGGGCAGGTGGGGTCAGGAACCTATCCTGTCTTGCCCCACTCCTGTGTTTGGGACTCTTGGGGTGTCTCTCCTTATTCCTGGAAAGTGGCCTCAGGCCTGGGGAGCCCAGGTTGTGCCAGGAGCAGAGGCTAGGGGGCGCTGGTCTCCTTGTGAACTTGGTGGAATTTACACTCTGGGAAGGGGTGGATGGGGAGGGGTATATTTGAGCCCTGCTTTCCAGGGTGGGTTGGGCCTGGGCTGACCAGCCAAGCCGCTGAGGAGGTGACCAGCAGCAGGGTCCTTGCACCAGGGCCTGTCCCCACGGGAAGGGCCTTGCCTCATCCCAGCTGCCTGGAGGCACCAGCCTCTGGCCATCCTTAGTGGGGGGAAGGATCCTGAGGTTCAAAGGGGTTCAGACAGGGGCAGGGGAGATATGGGGGACACCACCGCCTCCCTGGCCAGCGGGTGTGTCTTGCCCCACCTTGCTGCTGGGGTTTGAACACTTTCATGTCACTTTTCTGTCCACCTCCCACCGTGAGACCAAGCTGATGCCAGCACGTCTTTGATACCTCCCCTCCCAAACTTGGAAGTTTTCAAATTGCCAGCTGGGACTCATAAATCAAAAAGGGATTTTGGGGAGCACTTGGTGGCTCCATTGTTAAGCATCTGGCTTCAGCTTAGGGCGTGATCTTGGGGTCTTGGGAATGAGCCCCACATTGGGCTTCCCATGGGCAGTGTGCTTTACCCTCTGCTCCTGCCCCTGCTCGTGCTCTCTCTCCCTCAAATAAATAAATAAAACGTTTAAAAAAGATTTTTTTTTCTGTTCTTGGGGTGAAGTAGTGTGGGGACAAAGCCTGGGTGCCCCATGTTGGCATTTCTAAGACATTTCAAGACTCCTAGGGACAAGGGATGGGAGATTGAGGACATGATTCTACTTGAGGAGGTGGCAACTTGTCAGCAGGACTCTGGCTCCCAGCCTGGACGGGAGGCTTTCGTGGCTGGGGCCACAGCCTTTCCTCTTAAGGCATGGAAGAGAGGGAGGCTCAGGATGGCCCCTCAGCACTGCCTATGGACATCAGGGAGCAGACACCTTCTTGAGGGTGCCCTCCTGGCTGGAGATGAGCCCAAGTCGTGGCCCTACTCCTCTCCCGTAAAGCTGATACTGGTTAGGTGCCAGGAGCCCACTGAGGCCTGCTGCCAACAGCTCTGACATGGCCGGGGGGGGGGGGGGGTAACTGCCCCTGGAACCCCAGAGACCTCTTGAAGCCTTCTTTTTTTTTTTTAGATTTTATTTATTGAGAGAGAAAAAAGAATGAGAGCATGAGCAGGAGTGGGGGTGGGCAGAGGCAGAGGGAGAAGCAGACTCCCTGCTGAGAGCCTGACATGGGGCTCCATCCCAAGCCTCTGGGATCATGACCTGAGCGAGAGGCAAACACTCAACCTATCGAGCACCCAGGTGCCCTTCCTTGAAGCCTTCTTGTTAAGTCTTCTGTCTGCCAGCCCTAGCCTAGTGTTTGAGCACCTGGCTTGAGTCCCTCTTCATATAGAATCCTCTTCTCCCTCTAAGATAGGGTCTGATGGTCCAACTGCCTCACTCCAGGCTGAAAGGTACTGCCGTCCAGCCTCCTATTCGGAGCCTCCAAACACAGAAGACTATATACTGTGTGGTGGGTACAGACCAGAGAGGCTCTGGGTTTGGACTGCCTGCACATGAGCCCTCACACTGCTCCTCAGAGGGTTTATGAGCCTCAGTTTCTTCACCTGTAAAATGGGTAGGACAAGAGAACCAATCTCCCAGGATTGCTGTAAGGACTCCAGGGAATAAGGCAGGTAAGGCTCTTAGGGAAGTGCCAGGTAGAGCCAAGTGCCCAGCACAGTTTAGATTTTAGATTTTAGATTTTAGATTTTAGATTTTAGGTTTTATTTTTAGCAGACCTGAAAAGAACAGGATGCAAAGTCAGGCAAATCTGGGTTCAATTCCTGGCTCTCACACTTGCTGGCTGTGTAACATTGGCCCAGCCAGTTAAGCTCAGTTTGTTCATTTGTAAAATGAGGTTTGAATAATGACCTACTAGGGCACCTGGGTGGCTCAGTGATTGAGCGTTTACCTTCGGCTCCGTTCGGGATCCTGGGATCCTGGGATCCTGGGATCGAGTCCCACATCAGGCTCCCTGCATGGAGCCTGCTTCTCCCTCTGCCTGTGTCTCTGCCTCTCTCTGTGTGTCTCTCATGAATAAATAAATAAAATCTTTTAAAAAAACTATGATCCACTTACCTCCCTAGGTTCCTGTGAGGGCTGAAGGATCCATCTGCAGCTTGGCTCTGGATTTAGCACATGGCTGAGGCTTATTATCAGTTAACTTTTCCTACTCTTCTTCCGCCTGGCCTGCATCCCCACCAGACTCTGTACACAGCCTCACCCAGTCCTCTTCTGCCGCCGTGCCTTGACTCGAGTAGCCATCTGGCCCCTGTGTCCCACCACACTTGTTATTCTTGGGCTGCCACAAGTCCAGGCTGCCCCTACCCCGGGGGACAGATGTCAGTCTCACGGGCTGTTTGAAATCAGTTGAGACAACAGGTGGCAGAGCTCTTTGCCAACCATAGAAAGTTCTGTACATGTGAAGGGTTAAAGCGCTGCCTGCAAGTGACACAGAGAGCTGAGAGTGGTCCCAACAGAACCCTCTAGAAGCAGGACATCCTTGGCCCACCACCTCCTCCTGAGCCAGCCTGGAGTCTGCTTCCAGCCAGCGCTCTTGCTTCTCCATCCTAAATGCCATTTCCCCCCATCTAAATGCCATTTCCCCTGTCTGGGCCTGAGCCACTGCCTGCTGTCTGGGGCGGCTGGAAATTTCTCAAATGTCGCTTTGATTTATGGCTCTAGTTAATTCTTGAGGAGGCCCGTGAGATGCCCTGAGCTCTGGAGCCTCAATGGGATAAATCATTTAACAGGTGGTTAAATATTCTTTAAGGTCTGAGGAGCACAGGCAGGGTATAGACTGGGGACGGAGGCTGGGGGCAACTTGGCAAGTTTCTGAACGGAAGAAAGGAAAGCTCTGCAGCCGTCTCAGAGCCATGGGGACGATTTGTCCTAAGCCATGGCTAGAGGTGGCACCTGGGGGCCCTTCATACCCAGAGACCCAGGAGGCCGGGGGCACCTAGGGATTGGAGAGTGTGGAGACAGCAGAAGGTAGGCAGGAGGCAGAGGCAGCCTGCTGGGCCCCCTGCCAGCTGTGTGGTCCTCTGTTGGGAGGCACCCAGAGAACCCCAGAAGGCTTTGATTGGAAGTGAGGACTCTGATACCCCCGAGCTCAGGGCTGGACACAGGCAGTGCATGCCCTATCTAGTGGCCTTCCAATATGAAACTACCCAGGGGAACCAAAGGAAACAGAGCTGGGCTGTCACTCTCGGGACCCCAGAAGTATGTAATCCCTCTATTGCACATCTGCAGGCACCTCTAGGGCTTCAAGGCACACTCCCATCCTTGGTAAAGTTTGATCCTCACACAGGTTCCAAGCCAGGCGAGGGATGTCACCCTGGTGTACGAAGGAGGGACAGGCTCAGAGAGGCTGAAATCCTGCCTGAGGCAGCACAGCTGGCCACAGGCCAAATGGAGTCCAGGAGGATGCACCAGAGGGAAAAAGCCTCGGGTGTGGGATGGGGGATCAGGAAGGGGACCCAGAAGTCACAGGCCCAAAGCATCCATTTTAAAGATGAGGAGACAGGGCCTAAGATGGGAAGAGGTGGACCCGAGGGAAGGATAGTGGCAGGGATGGGGATGAAGCCTCAGGGAGAAGGCCAGAGGGTGCATGTCTGCCCCTCAACAAGTGTCCTCCCAAGGGGACTGTTTCCTGTGAATGAAGGCTGTGTTAGAGTCTCAGGGGGCCATGAAAATTGAAGTGGCAGTGGTCCAGGTGGGAAGGCAGTGGGAGTGGGAGGCCCCTCTAAGATAGCCTCCCTGCCCTCCCTGGTCCCCCATGCTGTACCCTGAGTTCACACCTCCTTCCTGGTCCCTGATCCTGCATCTGTCTGATGCAGCCCTGGGGTGCAGGGCCAGGCCAAAGTGAGGCATCACTCTGTCCCATGGGAGGACAGATTCCTCTAGGGCTGGGGTTCAGCTCCATGGGTGGGAAGGAGCAGGAGAGGCCTGGGCTGACACCCTGCCTGACCGTGGACCCACAGAGACACAGGTCTGCTTCAGGGCATCAGGGCTGTTTTGGTGGGGGTGGGGGGTGTCCCCAGGAGTGCCTCCTGCCACTAGCTTTCTTTATTTTTAATATTGCCATTTAAAAAATTTTTATTTATTTATTCATGAGACACACACACACACACACAGAGAGAGAGAGAGAGAGAGAGAGAATGGCAGAGACACAAGCAGAAGGAGAAGCAGGCTCTACCCAGAGAGCCCGACGCAGGACTCGATCCAGGGACTCCAGGATCACGCCCCAGGCTGAAGACAGGCACTCAACTGCTGAGCCACCCAGGCATCCCAATATTGCCATTTTTTAAAAAAGATTTATTTAGGGGCAGCTGGATGGCTTAGTGGTTTAGCGCTGCCCTCAGCCCAGGGCATGATCCTGGGGATCTGAGATCGAGTCCCACGTTGGGCTCCCTGCAGGGAGCCTACTTCTCCCTTTGCCTGTGTCTCTGCCTCTCTCTCTCTCTTTAAAAAAAAAAAAAAAAAGATTGATTTATTTGAGAGAGAGGGTGCATGTGAGTAGGGGGAGAGGCAGAGAAGGGGAGAGAGTATCCTCAGCCGACTCCTGAGTGTGGATCCTGAGATCATGACCTGAGCTGAAACTGAGATCGGGTGCCTCACTGAGTGAGCCGCTCAGGTGCCCCTGCTCTCAGCTTCCCAAGCAGGTCAGAATGCACAGGAGCAGCTAGAGTGGGCACGGGGCCCCGGGCCAGTGTGCGGTGAGCTGCCCTCCCTGCCAGGCCCTACCTTGCTTCCTATCAGAAAGTTCCAGGAAGGTGATGCTTGCTGTGGTGCATGAACTGGCCCCATGGCTGACCAGGGAGTTCTGGAACCTTGGGAGGTTCTGCAGGCTCAGGAGGCAGTCCAAGAAGCTGATGTTGTAGGACTGACTTGTTTTAGGGACAAGGCCAGTCCCTTCTTTCCTGTGCTCCGACCAAGACCTCAGGGGACCCTGAAGCTGCCATGGACAAGTACTGGGTTAGGGTTGGGGGGATCCCTAGGGCATCTGCCACCCACCCCTGCAGCTGTGTGTGTGAGTGTATGTGTGTGTGTGTGATGGGGAAATGTCACCCCACAGTGCCCGTGCCCACGTCTCCAGCCCATTGTGGCTGATGCTCCCAGGTTGACTGCCTGTGGCCCGGCTGGGAGTTTCTTGTGCCTGCAGTTATTTTCTCTCCCAGGTGAGCGTCTCCTGTGGCAGAGGGAGGTCTCGACCCCAGCATTCCCCTCCAAGCCCCCAGGTTAACATGGCACAGGCCTGGATCCTGGCAGATGCCACTCAGGTGAATATGCCCCATGTCAGAGCGTGGCAGAGCATGCCATGTGGTCCGCAGCTGTTGCCAGGGCTATAGAGGGGAGGGGAGGAGCCCAGGGTCCCCCGATGAGCCTGGCTGAGTCACCTCTGGGTGTAGGCGAGGGGTGAGGGCGGGAGTGAGAGGAACAGGTCTTTCTGGGTGTGCAGTGACAGGTAGTCCTGGAGCATCTGGGCACCCTCATCTTCTGAGTCATCCCATCACTCTCTCTTACAACCATGGAGGATGAATGAATAATTCACCAGTGGTTCCAACTTTATGAAGTATCCACCCTTCCCTGGCCTCCAGAGTAATTAACTCTCATGCAGGCAGAGGAGCATCATCAACAGCCCATTAGCACCCTGTCCCTAGTACCTCCATCAAACTGCTGTCTGGGTGGGGCTTCCTGGGAATGAGTGGTGGGTGGTTTGCCCAGGGAGCCCAGGGTGAGTGAGGTCTTGGCTCTAGCTCCTGGGTCCTCAGTCTGGAGCAAACTGTTGCTCATGGATTTTGTAGAGAGCTAGGGGGTTGCAGGTAGGCTCTTAGAAGGACTTCCAGGGGAAGAGTAGAGAATCTTCAGCCTCTGTCTGGTGGGACTTTAGATATTTTTCTTTTTGCAGCTGGGGGCACAGAGACAGGGAAATTGCTGGCTCATCATCTCATAGCTTGTGGGTGGTCAACAGGGGAGCTCCGGTCCAGTGCTCTTTGTATTAATTAGGCTTTCTGTCTACCCTCTGCCTCACCTTGAGCCCAGCAATGTCTCCAATGGGGGTGTGGAGAGATAGTAGAGACTCCCCTCCAGGAAGGGATGGGTACTAGGGGGAACCAGGTCATCCTTCCCTGGGCCACTCACCCCTTGGTGCTTGGGATGAGGTGCAGAGAGGAATAAAGCCCCTCCAGACATGGGTCCACTTGCTCAGTGAGTACCACTCACCTCCCAGGTGCTGCGTTGGTACCACCGTCCTCTGGTGCACGGAGGGGGCAGATGGGGGCTGGATAGGCTGGGCAGCTCAGAGGCCCAGAGCAAGTGGAGGGAGCACAGGGGCCTGGGCTGAGGGTTCACACAGGCCTGGGGTCATTGGCTGTTTGGGGGGGATCCTCCTCCCCAGCTGGAGCCAAAGAGATGGGAGAGGGGGAGGAAGAAGGCAGAGCCTTGGAAGGAGAGTATAGGGAGTATCCAGCCTCAGACGGACTGGCACCCTCTCCAGTCCCCTGACAGCACCTTGTACCCTCGTGTCCCTGCTTTTGTCTGAGCCACGCCCTTTGAAAGAGAGCACTCAGATGGCTCCTTCCTCTCTGTGAATAGATGTGCATCTAACCACGCAGGTCCCTCCTCCAGGAGTCCTTTCTTGATCCCCCCTTCCCCCTTCCCAGTTCCCACCTCCCACCTGGGGGTTGGGCCAGATGTCCCTCTCCTGGGCTCCTCATACGCCCCTCATGTTGAAATGGCTTCTGTGCCTTAGTCATTCAGGCAGCCCTGTCCCAGCACCTAGCACAAGCAGGCTGAGATCAGAAGCTCCAAAATCAGCTGCTGAGTCAGCGGGTGGGCTGCCAGCCAGGGGACCTCATCTCACTGCCTGGCCCTCACACCCATTTGCTGCGTGACCTTGCACAGGCCTCTTTGCCTCTCTGGGCTTGGGCTGCACTACTGTTTTCCATAGGTTTTTGAAATGCATTTCACATCCGGACACCATACAATCCCCATATGTTGATTTATAAAACCTAAATTGAGACCAAATTTTACAAACTGATGTTTTCCTTACTACATGTACATACTTTTTATTTTGTGTTCTCTTCCCCCACTCCTGCCCCAGAGGCTGGTTGCAATCCATGAACTGGTTCTCCCACTCACAGGTGTCGATGGCCAGTTGGATAATACTGCCTAAGATGGTCCCCAGCTTCTCTGCTGCTCATTGCTCCTGCACTACCCCCATCAAAGACTTTTCCGACGTCCCCAACAAAGACAGCATCAGGAATGAGGCTCGAGGAGGCCACAGCCAGGTCCTCAGCTCTCTGGGGGAGATGTTGGCTAGGCTGTGTCTGACGCCTCAGTAGGGAGTATGCTAACCTCTTCCAGGCTCTCTGAGCAGGGTGGGGAACAGAACCCCAGCTCCTAGCCCCTGCTCCAGGCTTCTGCCTGTTTGGGAACCTGCAGAAGAGGCCTCTGGAAAACCCCGCAGAGATGCTTCCTGCCCTGGCCCAACCTAGAGATCTCCCCAGCGTCCTATGCTCTGTTCTTACAGGGACCCCAGCATTCACCTTCTGGACCCCTCCAACAGGGAAAGGAGGTGCGATTAGAAAGGGCACTAGGACGATGGGCATCAATCAGGTATCTGTACAAACCAGGATGAGTGGTGACCCTGTGGGGGCCCACCCAGCCCTCCTCCCCTTCCAAGGGTCAGAAGCAGGCGCGTGGCTCTCTCTCTCCCTTACCTGGGCCTCAGGAGGCATGCAGACGCCTCTCTTTAATCTCTGCCTCGCTGTGGGGACCATGCTGCTCTCAGCAATGTAATCAACCCCCTGAGCAGACCCTACTGACCACTGTCCTCCCGCAGGTAAACCACGACTGGTTGAGGGGAGGCCGTGTGACCCAGTCCTGACCAGTGAGATGTGAGGGGAAGGTTTCTCCTGACAGAGGCTGCCGGGGGCAGAGGACTTGTGGCCCCCAATCTGCCCTTGGCCGTCTGGGTGGTGTGGTGGGAGAGCTTCAGTAGTCGTGGCTGATCCTGAGGAGGATGGAGCGGGACGATGAAGGGAGCCTGGGTCTTGGTGACAGGACTCCTGAGTTGGGTGAGTGACACTGAGCCACTCCAAATAAATTTGTGCCACAAAGATAAGTGTGGTGGAACCCTGCAGTGTTACTTGCATGACGTCCATTACCCCTCCTTCCACTCCCAGTGTGTGGGTTAGCGTAGGAGTCCTCACTACACAGACACACACACCCCATGGGTCCCGATCCAGGCTTGGCCCATCAGCATTTTCCTCCTCCTGATTATCAATTGGTTCAGGCTGAGCCTGTGACCCAGTAGAACCCGTGAAGCTTCGTTAAGGGCCTTCTGCTGGGACATGGGGGAAAAAGAAGTTCTCTCCTCCACTGGGACTTCTAAGGTCTAAAGCTGTTGGCCACCATTGTGCCACCCTGGGAAGAACTTGGGGACATAATGGGGAGAAAGTCTGAGTTGTGGTGAGGATGCATGGGTGTCCCACAATCAGTCCTACCCCCCGATGGCCCAGGGCCACCTGCCTGAGGATGTGTAACAATGGGCTCAGGGGTGCGGGGTGGGGTAGAGGGAGTCCTGAGGTGGTGTGTTTGCCAATTCCCGAGTGTACACACTCCTCCCTTTGCTAACTCAAGCTACCGACTGCTTGTCATTGAACAGAGTTGGGAAGAAGTACACACGGTTGGCCCTTCCAAGTCTATGAGGACCAGCTCCAGCACACTGCTGGGGTTAAGCCCCTCTGGCTGGGCTTTGTGTCACTGATAACTAGAATGATCTGACCTCCATACCCAGTCCCACTATTCTGGGAGGGAACTCTTTCTCAGTTGGGTGTGGGCTCCTATCAAGACTGAGCAAATATGTGGTGTTCCCCATTCACGACGCCATGGGGGTAGCTGTGGTTTCGTTGGGCTGTGTTCTGCTGCTTTGGGCTCTAGAGGAGGCTGTGGACACCTCGAAGCTCCTCTATGGCCTGACCTGGGGCTCTGTCTCCCCTCCCCAACCCCCAGATACTAGCTCATTTTTGAGCCTGGGCTCTGACCCAAAGCAGGAAAAGCTGGGCCTTCAAGCCACTCTGCTCTCTGCCTCCACTACCTGGGACCTGGCTGCCTGGGTTTTGTTTTGGTTTTGTGGTGGGGAGGTGACAAGGTAGGAGGCAAGAACCGGCAGAAAGAATACAGAGTAATATCTTAAGCAGTTGTCCTGCCGCAGGGAACAGAAACAGCACCTCCCTCCCTGGGCTGCCGGGAGGATTAAATTACATGAGACTGGGGGCTCCGTCTAAGCATCTGCCCTCTGCCCAGGCCCTGGGGTCCAGCCCTGCTTCGGGCTCCCTGCTCAGCGGGGAGCCTGCTTCTCCCTCTGCTTGTCGTTCCACTTGCTTGTGTTCTGTCAAGTAAATAAAATCCTTAGAAAAATAATAAATCACATCAGGCCTCAGAGTCCTCAGGAACCAACTTCCCATGCGTGGTGCTGCCTTTCTGCCAGCTATTTTCATAACTGTGCTGCTGTCCTGTCCACACATCCCTGTCCATACACCCACACACACCCCTGCCTGCCTCCCAGAAAAAAACCTACCCTGCTCTTCCCGAAGCTTCCTTATCTTGTTAAATGGCAGCTCCATCCTTGCAGCCAGACCCAGTCCTTGGAGCTATTCCCTCATCCCACCTAGTCCACCAGCTAGGCGAACTGCTCCACCTCAAGATGTCAGCCAGGTCTGACCACTTCTCACCGCCTCACTGCTTCCGCTCTGGTTCGGCTGTTTCTTGTCTCTCCTGGAGGAGTACAGCAGCCTGGGTCACTGCCACTGCCTGTGCCCCATCCTCAACCCAGCAGCCAGAGTGATCTTATTAAAACCTGGGCCAGACCATTCCACTCCTTTGCTCTGACCCCCACGGTGGCTCTTGTCCCCACTCCAAGTCAAAGCCACAGGGCCCTAAGGATCTGCCTCGCCTCACCCCTCAACCACACCAACACACTCTGCCCCTGGGCCTCTGAGGGTCTGCTCCTCAGAATGTCTGGAACATTCTTCTTCCCAGATTTCCCCATGGCTTGGTGCCATCAGGGTACCTTCTTGGGGAGGTGCTCCCTGCATTGCTGATCATGCCACCTCTGCCTCCACGTCATTCTACTTTGCCTCTCCCAGCACTGACTATCAGTGTTTGACAAATTGTCTGCTCAGAGGCATCTCTCCTCTACCCATCCAGGGGGGCAAGGCCACCAAGTCACTCACCTGGCTGAGACGACATGTTCCTGACTAGCCCAGAAAGGGCTGGCCTGGGGCCTTGTCGTCTTCCTTGCTCTATTCCCAGGGCCTGGATCAGAGCCTGGCATAAGCAAGGAGTACAGTACCTATACATTTGACTGGCCTCACAGTAGTCTTAGAATACATTTCCTGCAGTTGCTCCAAAGTGAGTTGGAGCTGCTCAGAGGGGAGTGTGCTTCTCCCTCTCCCTCTGCCAGTTGCTCCCCCTGCTTGGGCTCTCTGTGTCAAATAAAATCTTTAAAAAAAAAAAAAAGAAAAAGAAAAAGAGAAACCAGATGTTGGCCCTGTTGGGCCCAAATCTTTGCAAGCAACAGTGCCAAGAGGCCGGGTAGGGGAGGCTCCCATTTGAGTCTACACTCTCTAGCTGGCGGCAGGCCTCACCACCCCTATTGCTCCTCAGGACACTGGGCTCTCTGCTCCCCTCGTGCACATACCCTGCTTCCCTCAGTGAGGTCTCATATTTGGCTTCTTTTTGGCACTTGGGTTTGTGATCCTTGGTCCAATGAATGAAGTTCCAGCTCCTTCCAAGTGTATGATGTCTTCTGTCAGGCTCTTTCATACAACTCCAGCTTTATCCCTGGCTTCTCCTGGCTTGCTCCTTGGACTCCAATAATAAGGAACCACTTATAGCTTCCTACAACCACACTGATGTTATATTTCTCTGTGCCTCTGCCACCTCCCCTTTTTAGCTGAGTCCCATTTACCTTTTTTTCTTCTACTCATCCCCCCCTCTTTTATTTTTTGTAAGATTTTTACTTATTTGAGAGAGCAGGAACAAGAAAGAAAACACAAGTGGGGGGGTTGGAGGTGAGGAGTGGGGAAGAGGGAGAACCAGGCTCCCTGCTGAGTAGGGAGCGCAACAGGGGGCTTGATCCCAAGACCTGGGGATCGTGACCTGAGCTGAAGGCAGACACTTGACTCAGCTCCCCAGGTGCCCCTCTACTCACCTTTTAAAGCTCAGCCATAGTGGTTGCCGGGGTGGGTGGGGCGGGTAGGGAAATAGGGACTACAAAGGGATATGAAGGAACTTTCTAGGGGTGATGAAAGTGTTCCATATCTTGGTTGGGGTGATGGTTACACACATATGTACATTTGCTAAAAAAATTGTTTTAAAAGAATTTATTTATTTATTTATTTATTTATTTATTTATTTATTGGAGACAGAGAGAGGCAGAGACATAGGCAGAGGGAAAAGCAGGCTCCCTGTGGGGAGCCCAATGTGGAACTTGATCCCAGGACCCCAGGAGATCATGACCTGAACTGAAGGCAGACAGTCAATTACTGAGCCACCAAGGTGCCCAATCCATCCTTTTATTATCCCCATTTTTATGGGTGAGGAAATTGAGTCACCGGGTAGATAAGCATCTTACCCAGGGCTGAGCAGGAGGTGGGTGCAGACTCCGGTACTCTGACTCCACCTGGAGCACGTGGCCTCTCTACTGGATCTGATCAATGGCACCTGCTATTTGTATTATGTAGCTCTTTCTCCCTCGCATGATCCCCTGGTGCCCCTTGTCTTTAACCATGTCCCAGAATCATCTCCAGTCTTTAAGGTCACGGTCACAGTTAACAGGACGCTTGCAAAAGCAAGATTTTCTCATTCCCCACAGAGTTTCTGGATGGAGAACAGGCTGGGCCTCATCACCAGGCAAACACCCGTGTTGTGTTGACAGGAGCCAGGCAGATTAACAACGCAGACGGTTCAGCTCAATTCACAAACATTTAGCCAACACCCATGATGTGCCAGGCAGTAGTCTGGCACCAAGGAGCAGGGCAGAGCTAGGAAGATGGAGAAAAAGGTGCCTCAGCTGGGAGATGCAGAGGAGGATCTGAAGGGGCCTGAGTGAGAGAGCTATGGCAGGCCCTGCCCCACACCCTAGCGGCCCAGTTTCTTGGTTTAACTCCTATCTGGCCTAGGCTTTGGGGGTTTGGAGGTGACGTTCGTCATTCTTTTGGGCCACCCAGACCCTAAGAAGTTGGGGGGAGTCCTACTCCAGACGTCCCTGTCTCCCACTAAGGAATCCCAATGCTTAGTTTCCCAGACTCCCTCACAGCCAGGGCACAGGCCTATGACCCACATCCTACCAAGCAGAAGCTATGACCCCAGAGAGCAAATGGTTATGGAGAGGGTGGCTGCAGACACCCCTGATCCCAGGGTCTGTGGTGGCAGAGGTTAGTGCTGTATCCTCAGTGATGGTGGGCGAGATGGGGTGCCTGTGTTGGCTGTTCTACGGTGAGATGTTGGACCATACTATATTCCTTATCGGACAGCTGCCAAACCTGCTCTTGGGCCCTCCCAGGGTCCCTGACTTACGGCACATCCTCTGGTAACTTGGTTTCTCCTTAAACTACTTGGAGCTGGGATCCCTGGGTGGCGCAGCGGTTTGGCACCTGCCTTTGGTCCAGGGTGCTGATCCTGGAGACCCGGGATCGAATCCCACGTCGGGCTCCCGGTTCATGGAGCCTGCTTCTCCCTCTGCCTGTGTCTCTGCCTCTCTCTCTCTCTCTCTCTGTGACTATCATAAATAAATAAAAATTTTTAAAAAAAGAAAGAAATTAAAAAAAAAAAACTACTTGGAGCTGCTTGTGGTTGGTGACTAAGAGGCTGGGCTCATGTGTTCAGTCCTCACGGCCCTCATCACCCGACCGCCTGACACACAGCCTCTGCTCACAGCCCAGCAGGGAGCTGGAGATCTCACCACCTTGCTCCTCACTCCTGAGCCCTTGGGACTGAGGAAGAAGACAGTGGAAGGGGTGTGTGGACACGGTGGGTGGGTTCACTCACCCTCTATCCCCACACCCTGCTGTGCTTTCCCTTCTGCACTGGAAGGCTGGGAAGCTACAGGCTACACTTCCCAGGTGCCCTTGGGTCCTGCCATCCAGTGCACTCACAGGAGGCTTTGACTCAGGAGCCGTGTTTTGAGGGGAGGGAAGAAGGGCATGAGTGTCCACTTTACTAGAGTTGATGTCAGGGTCAGTCATTTGAGGGTGGTTTCCTGTTCTGGCACTTTCTGGAGGCAGCAGCTCACTTGGGTAGCCTTGTTCTGGGGTGTGGTGTTGGCAGCTGTCTATTGCTAGGAGTTGTCTATTTGGATCTTCTGGTGCCTTTGTGAGCTATCTGTGCCCCCTTAATAAATTATTTTTGCTGGAATAAGAATCATGGGAGTCTGCCATCTGCCACTAAGAGCCCAGTCCACCCTGCCCAATGGAGTCCAGCCCTTCCTTGCTCCTCCCTTTGCTCCAGGGGGTCCCCACAGCTGCCACAGCTCCCATCAGCTCACCCCTCCAGTGGGAACTTCCTCATGGCTCCTGCCAGGGGTAAGCCGTCTCCCCAGTCATTTCCCCAACCTTCTAAAGACCAGAGCCCCATGGAAGCCTAGGGTCCTCACCTATGCCGGGGCCTGGGGCTCTTCCCACCACCTTGGCCCGGAGTCCAGAGCACTCGACCTGCACTCACCACTCCCCGTGTCGCCTGTCTGGAGAGAGCAGTCTCCTCCTTAGCTAGTTTAAGCAGAAAGGAATATATTACCAACAGTTCATTTACAGAATTGTCAGAAGAACTTGTGGGAGGGTCCTACTTACCAAGGAAGAAAATAGACCAAAAAAAAAATTACTTGGGGCAGTGGGGCTGGTGGTCAATGTGCTCCTGGGAGTGGCCACATCCCCCTGCTTGCCCCCAGCACCAGCCCCATCTCTGCCCTGACACCCCACAGTGTGGCCCAGGCTTACTCAAAAGCCCTCCAGGTGGCCCTCCAGCGCAGTGGAGGTCTGTCTGTGGAGCTCCTGCCTTAGCACATGCTGCCTATGGGAGTGACCAAATCTATTGTGGGTGCTTTACCTGTTTGTGAGCTTTTAATGAATACAAAATCAGGTTCCTAGATGGTTCTCTTGACTGACTTTTCCTGCAGGCGTTATGGAGGGCCAATATAGAGAGCATGTAGAGAGCATAAGTTCTGAGTCTCTGCCAGTTTGTGTGTGTGTGTGTGTGTGTGTGTGTGTGAGAGAGAGAGAGAGGGAGAGAGAGAGAGAGTATGTGTGTGTGTGTGTGTGTGTGTGTGTGTGTTGTGGGGCAGTGTGTGTAGTGTAACCTGGTTACACCCCCTTCCCCAGCCCATCCGGGCCCACAAGAACAGATTCTGGAATCAACATAAAAAATAACAGGGATAATAGGGTTGAACAGACCCATTCTCCCACACTTCAGAAACTGGCATGGAAACACTAAAATCTGGACGAAACTCTAGAGCAATAAGCAGATTTCAAAGTGGTTTGAAAAATAAATAGTACACAGGGCCCTGCTTGCTATGTACTCTGATATATTCTGCTTGAATTTTTTCTTTTATTCTCTTCTTTTTTATTTTGGTAATACTGGTCATAGCCCATGAAATTGGTCTCACTGCTCACCAGTGGGTCTCCATCTTGCTGTTTGAAGTTCACCGTCTGTCTTAGAGCATCTCCCTCCACCTCGGGTTTTATAAAGGCAAGCAGGAGAGACCAGCTCAGCTGTCTTGTGTGCTTGGTGGGGAAGGGGGGTCAGAGAGAACAGACTCCAGCCTTTGGAGGGTGAGGTGATGAGACAGGGCAAGGGCTCCTGGGAGGACACAGGGGCTCTTACAAAGCCATCAACAAAGGAGGGCGGATGGCCCAGGGCTGCCTCGGGGAAAGAGGAGACTGGTATCCAGCTGCTAGCCCAGAAGCCACAGCTTTGTGGTCCTAGAAGTGTGGGGGATTTCCTAAGGCAGGGAGGAAGAACTTCCCTCCCTTCCTCCCTCCATGCCTCCCTCCCTCCCCTTCTTCCATCCTCTCTGCCTTCCTTACTCCCCTCCTTCCTCCTCCCATCTCTCCATCTCTAACCTCCTTTCTTCCTCCAAAGCCTGGCTGAGCTGGCTTCCTGTCTGGACCCTACTCCTCCCTGGCTCCCAGGCTGTGGCTAAGCCCCCTCCTTGCTCCAGGCCTTGGGGTGCTGGTCCTCACTGTCCCTGTGAGCTCTGAGAGTTCCTGGGGTGGCTGATGGCTGGAGCTCTGGGCCAGGGGCCAGAAGGGGCCTCAGAGGCCTGTCCAACGGTGGCTGGGTGATGGAGGGATGGGGGTGGGGTGGGAATCTCTAGATGTTGGGGTTTAATGCTTTCTGCCGCACAGCCCATCCTAAGCATGGAATATTCATTATATGATACCAACATTTAGCTTCAGCAATGGAAATGTCAACTTTAATTATGTTCAAGGAGTCTTGATGGCTCTGGGAATAAATCAATATAAATAATGTTTTCATAAACTCTGAATCATGCTCCTAATAGCATTATATCTATAATTTTAATATTCAAAACAATTTTTCTTTGCATCTTCACAATTAATTGATGCCAAGTGCTCATTTTTCTGTTTTCTATTGCTGTCACCTCAGAGCCAGAGGCTGGAGGGGTGACACAGGGGCACAGGGGCTGTGTCCCCCGAACCTGAGAACATTCATAATTCTACTGCCCAAAGGGCCAGGCTCCGTACGACGTCTCTTCCCCAGAAAACCACCCCATTTCTCCCCAACCATTAGTTTACTCACCCTTCTAGCCCAGTGTCTCCAAGAAGCCTGTTTTGGCCACCACGCCTGGCAGGGATGGGTCCCTCTTTTACACTAGCATGGCATTCCCATTCACGGCTCCCCAGGTAGACAGTGGGGACAGCAGGACAGCAGTGAGAGCTCAGGACTTGTCCACGGTGCGCCACCAGCTGTGTGACTCTGGACAGGTGACAGGTGACGGTGCCAAGGGGTCATCTACGAGGTAGGGTTCCTATTTGCAGGTCACAGAGAAGGACGCTGGTGGATATGAGCAGAAATGGAATTTATTAAAGACACCAGGAAGCTCAAACTCTGCAAGAGCCAAACAGTTCTGCCTGGAGGCAATCCACCAGGAGCAGTGTATGAAATTCGGCTGCAGAGCTGGTCCAGAGGACACCACTGACGCACTGAGGTTCTGGCCCTTGCAGTTTGCACAGCAGATAGAAAGGCCTGGATGCTGGGCAGATGCTGAAAGCTCTTGGAAGAATAGCTGGCGTTGGAAACTTGGCTGTGGCAGGGCCACCACTGTTGCCTGGATGGAGAACTTTCCCATCTGCAGCCTCCTGCTTAAACCCCGGGGAGACATGCTGGGGCCTGGGGCTCTGTGCAGCCAGGCTGCAAAGGAGTATGGAAAAATGAGTATCTCCTGGTTGGCATTTCTGCTAAAGTGAGGCAACCTTTCTGCTTATCCTACGAGGGGACCCCAGGCATAAAGAGGAGGCTCAGATGATGGGCAGATGGGACAAACAATGCTACCCTGGCCACAGGCCTCCCTCTGCCTGGTGGTTGAAGCCCTTTTGCAGCAGCATTGGGGCCAGCATTTTCTCAGTAGGGAACCCCACAAATGCAGCTCCCACAGCCTCTTCTCCAATCTGATTTCTGCCCCAAGCCTCTGGTTCAGATTCACTGTCCCAGGTTGTCGACTCATCTACAGGAAGAATGCACTGATGGGCAAATGGGAGACTGCAGTCCTCATGATGGTTATTGTTCTCATGTAAGGAAAGAATTGGCCTTCGGGGTTTTTTTTTTTTTATTTTTTTTAAATCTTTTTTAATTTTCATTTCTTATTTATTTACTTATGATAGTCACAGAGAGAGATAGAGAGGCAGAGACATAGGCAGAGGGAGAAGCAGGCTCCATGCACCGGGAGCCCGACGTGGGATTCGATCCCGGGTCTCCAGGATCGCGCCCTGGGCCAAAGGCAGGCGCTAAACTGCTGCGCCACCCAGGGATCCCCGGCCTTCGGGTTTTTAGAACCTGATCCCTTATGAGGTTACAGCCTATGAACCAGTATCCCAAACCTGTCCCGTCCAAGCCACCAGCCATTTAAGGTCCCTTTTTCTAAGGCTGGTGACCTAGCCCCAGGTCCTGGTGACGGCATGGGGACTGTCTGGACGGTGGCTGGCCCTGTCCATGACCCTGACCTAGCAGCACCTTTCCATTCCCGCAAGCATAGGACAGTGCCCTCCATCAGTCACCATGCATTTGAGAGCAGAAACCAAACCGACAGCCTCTGTGAAATCACTCACACCAAGGCTTTAAAAAGATCAAGCCCATTTAAGGATATATTGGAATATCACCTTCACTTTCAAAAATGAAATTTGTCTGGGTGGGACTCTCTGGGAATTTCCAGACCCTGTCCCTCTTCAGTGATAACAGGCTGGGCACCTAGGGGTTCTGCTCTGTGGGAGGGACAGACGAATGGCTGGAGAGCTACCCTCCAAGTCCAAGACAGCCAGGGAGGGAGGGTTAGGAGCAAAGGGGTCTGTGCTGTGGAGAATATTTGAGCACAAGATTATTCTTTGTCTGGGACTCCTGGGGGTCTAACCAGAGGTGAGTGGATGGGTGGGATAATTTTCTGGGGTCCCTTCCTGGACATTTTTTCTAAAGATGCCCAAAGAGTACAGATCAGGTAAAAAGCCACAGGAGAGCAGGTGACGGGACTGTTATCTCCATGTGCATCATTCTAAGGGATCTGCCAAAGACACCAAATTATATTCCCTTCATGCATGAAGACAAAGAAGGGACATCTGAGAGCTCTTCTTTTAAACCGTGCTCCTCCTAACAAAGAAAGAATGCAAGCATTTGTACTGGAGAGCCGTCCACTTGATTACTACACCCAGGACAACCAATTCATATTATCCCTGAGCAAGATCCTCGGAGATTAACTCGACGTCTCATAGGCCATTCATCTCCCACGTCCAGGGGTTGGGCAAGCATGTTTGCTCCTGGAGAACATGATCTCCCAACTTTACCTGAGAAGTTTCTTCCCAACAGCAGCATCGTTTAAGAGTCACCTCCTCTGCCTCTGCCCATTCCTTCTCTTCTCCCTCCTACCTGTCCAGATCTTCCATTATAAGTAGCCGCAAAGGAGGAGGGAGGTCCCAAACAGACTTCCTGAGGGTGTGGGAGCCTCACCCCAGTGAGAAGGGGCAACGAGACAGCCTGGCAGCCTGGCATGTACCCTGCAGCTTCAGCAGAGGGAAGGCAGACAGGGAGGAAGCAAGTGGTAATGGGTCACAGTGGGAGGGACAGAGAACCAGGGGACGGACGCCAGGCTGTGGCCAGCATCAGGTCTGCAGGGTTTGGGGACCCAAGGGGGTCGCAGAACTGCCAGTTTCTTTTTTTTCTGGCGTAGGCTTGAGAGAGAAGCCATGGCATAGGGTAGGAGTGGGAGGAAGCCAGGAAGGGCTGGCCAGGTGGGTGGTACATAATTGAGATCCTGAAGGGAAGGTTCTGGCCCTCCCCCCTCCCGGGCCTACCCTAACTCCTGGGCAAAAGCAAAAGTGGGGGACTTCCGGGGGGGCCCTGTCAGGGATAGAACTCCTCACCCCATCAGGTCCGGCTTGTGGGACCTCAGAGACCGTCCAAGAGGAGAAGCCTGGGTAGGGGGTAGCTGAGGGCCTGATGCATGGCCCAGAGCAGTGGGCAGGTGCTCCAAAGAGACCAACGTCATGCCCTCCTGCCAGCATGAGTGCTGGCCCCGGGAAGAGGTGCCTGGCTGCCTGGAGCTTCTGGGTGAGAGCCAGCTCTCTGAGGGGTGGCCCCATAGCTGCACCTGCGGGGTAGCTCAAAATGGGTTGCTGGCAGGCTGTCTGAGCCTCCTGGGGGGTGCCAGGGCCGGTCACAACCCGACTGGAGAGAGGTTTCTGGGGGAACTGTGTGCAGAATGGGGGGATTGTGGGAGTGCTGGGTAGGCCAGTGGCAATTCTGTGCTGTTTATCATCTCAAGCCCTTATCAGGCACTCCCTTCCTCTGCGGAGGGCATCAAAAACTGTCTGCAGGGGTGAGGTGGCAGGAAGGAGGGTCCCAGAATGCCGCCCCTGCCCACCCCCCCACCTCACTTCTCCTTTTCCTCTCCAACCACTCCACTGGCTTTAAAGCCTGCAAAGGAGTGCTCCTCTCCTCCACCCCTCCAGCCCAGTGATGCCAAGGTTCCGAGGCAAATGTGCTTTCCTAGGAGGGGCCTCTGGAGCCCTGTGGTCCTCCTGTGAAGCCCTGGGGGCTTCAAGGTCCAGGATCTGTGCTAATTCTGTGCCAGGCCACAGCTGGGCAGACCCCAGAGAAGGAAGCTGTGCTGCAGAGTGTAGCCAGCTCAGAGCAGAGCGTGGGCCTGTGGGGCCTTCTCCTTTTTAAGGGCTGGGCCCGAAGGGGAGCCTCGCTTTTGGCTCTTCTCTCTGATCCCCGCTTCCCACCTCCCACCTGACACCAAGCCCGGATTCCACCTTTTTTCTCCCTTTTCTCTCCCACATCCCAGCTGGTCAGAAACAGTATGTCCCAAGGGAGCTCTGGCCCTTAGCAATGTGAAAAAACGGGTCTGTTCTTAGAAATACAGTGGCCATTTGGCCAGCCCTGGGGATCAGTTCTGTCCTGGTAAGCCACCTTCCCAGGGATGGCCAGAAAGTGGCGCTTCCTCTCCTGCCAGCTCTCTCCCAGAGTCATGGCTCCATCTGCTTGGGCTCAAGGCATTGCTGGGGCTGAGGTCCTGAGGCAGGGAGTGACCTACCACAAGTCCCTCCTGCCCTGAAGGCCTGATTCTCCTCATCTGTAAAATGAGTGGGGAGTGGACCCCATCATCTCAGTGGTTCCTTCTAGCTAAGAAATCTCTCTGTGATGATGCTGGGGATTGGATAGCCTCAGTGGCCTGACTGATAAAAGTGGAGACTAAGAAAACCATTGAGATGTGAAGTGTTGAGTGTGAAGAGTACTCCCACTGTCTTTTCTGGAACAAACATGGTTAGCCTTAAAGGAGGGAGGGCCCTGGCCAGGGCATGGGGCAGAGTCCGGCCTGCACCCAGGGCTCCCCATGCCCCTCGCCCCCGGCTGCCCACCCTTTGGGGTTTTGGGAGGAAGCCATTGGGAGGCTCTATGTCTGGGTGCTGGTCCACAGGAAAGGCTTACGCAGACACTCAGAGACTATCTTCTGTTGAATCATGAGGACCGGCAGCAGCTATGACAACCAGCCATGGCCCTGCTTGCCAGAGAGCAGACTCAGGTCTGTACAGAGGCCTTCTTGTGTGACAGGAACGGGGGGCCTCCCAGGGGGCTGCCTGTGTAGAAGGGTTGAGCCCTGGTGGAAGGGCCTGGTCCGGCTTGGGTGAGGGAGAGCAAGCCACCATGGAGCACACAGCCCTGGGATCTGCAGAAGAGGCAAGTCGCTGGGGGACATAAGGAGCCCCAAAGCCAAGTAGCCACGTCTCCACAGTACAACAAGCGATTTCTTGGAATACTTGTGGAGATAAAGAGGGCATTGATGAGTGCAATAGGTGCCCCCACCTTAGAGTCTAGAAGTGAACAGTTGGGGTCCCGGCCAAAGTCCAGGCAGAGGGCAGTTCTAGACTAAGAAGTCCATGGGGGGAAGGGGAGCTTCCACACACATTAGTCACCATGCTTTGTACTATGTGACTCCACTGACAGGGCCAAGGCAGCCCCCTCTCCCCTGGGGTGGTGACCCAGTTTGAGGAGCAGCAGAGATGGAGATGCAGTCCGGGAGCCTGGTAGGGCCATGCCTGTGTCCACGTTCCCAGACCTGCTGTGTCCCCATTGACCCCCTTTCTCATTTCTGGAGGAAAGGGAGCCCCCTTTCCAACAGCTCTAAGATTCTTAGAACATGGGAGCAGAACTGAGAAGATTCTTAGAATGCAGGGAACAGAACTGGAAAGGCCCTTAGGATGAAGGGAACTGCAGGCACCGCTGCCTGGGGTACCCGGGGCAGAGTCCCTCCCTCTGGGCTTGCCTGCTGTGAGCCCGGTTGCAGGACAAGGTTGGCCAAAAGCAGAGGTGTGAGCTCACAGGCTCCAGGGCTGATTTCTAAGGACAATAATTCCATTCAGATGTTAACCTCCCAGTGTTGGGTATCATTTCTGCATCATCCTACCAGGTCTTTCATCAGCCCAGGGCAGCAGCCAAGATAGATTATTTATCTCCACTTTACAACTGAGGAAGTGGGCTTGAACAGGTCACGGACCTTCAAGTCCCAGAAGCTCCAAAGGTGATGGCCGCCAGGGGGCTGTTGGCCGACACACAGGGGACAGTCAACTCTCCCTCCGTCTTCACTCACTTTTCTCAAGACCTTCCACAGGTCTGACTCCCTGCACACGCACAAGGGAAACATTTCAGAGAGGAGCTGATCATAGCCCCTGGCTGTGCCACCCCTCTTCTGCGCTTCCTGTGTCCTGAAGGAACTGCCTCCCAGCAGCTAAGCCACCCAAGGGGTCCCCGGAACACTGCCGGCCCGGGGCCGCCCAACAGCGGGGGCCTGGTGTGTGTGGCTGGGGCACCACCACCATCACAGATGGAGCCCCTCGGCTCGTCGTGGCGCTTTCATCTGTACTCAGTACTGTCAACCCGTTTTCTGCACAGAATGAAGATAAATGGCTTTGCTCTGGAAAACTGCATTTAGCATCTCATTCTTTTTGTGGGGCAGGGAAGTTTCCATCGACAAAGCATTCGTATTGCAGATGGCTTGCCATATGCCACATTCCCTCTCGCTATCACCTTATAAGCAGATTCTGGCAGGTTCCAGGAGTAAAAGCTTAATTAACGAGTGGTGTGTACAATTATGTACTTAATTATCTACTGCTTTCACTTCTTTGTTGTTTCTTGGTTTGCAAAAGTTTGGTAACAATTAGAGGCAACTGTTCCCTAATGCAATTTCTCTCTGCTCTCTCTCTCTCTCTCTCTCTCTCTCTCTCTCTCTCTCTCTCAATTTTGCCCTTTGGAGACTGCCAGTGGGATGAGAGGGGGGCTTCCTGCTTGGACAGGCAAGCTCAACGTGGCCCCATCCTAGACTTACTGACCAAGCTTCCTGGGGGGCGGCCCAGGCACAGGAGTTTCTAAGAAGGGTCTCTAGGATGCTGATCTGCAGTCCAGGCTGGAAATCCAGACCTGGACCTCCCTGCTACTGGCTGGGTGGGCAGTCAGGACAACCTGTCTTGGTCTTTCTTTGTCTCACCCTATTGGTCCATCCTGGGGAGAGTGAGTGAGGCTGGACCAGGGTAGCAAGGAGAATGGGAGGTGCTTACAGTGGGAGGGTGGGTGGGGGGCAAGAGACACACACTTCTGTCTCAGGGTAAGGACAGGGGCAACTTTAAGGAGCAGAGCACAAAAAGCAAGAAGACTTGAAATGGAAGCCAAAAGGCAGCAATGTGGAGGGAATCTGCTAGGCTGAAGGCAGATTTGGGGGTTAGAAAGGAGTGACTGGACTCCCCTGGATGCGAACCCATGTGGCCCAAGGGCCAGGAAGCCCAGGCTCTCACACAGGTTATCTAAGGTAGGCATCAGGGCAGCGGTGTCCTGTTTTAGCAAACTTCCCTTAGAGTTCAAACTCACTTATCAACACGTGGTGGCAGAAGGCCACAGAGCAGACAGCAGAGGAGTCTGAAGCATTAGGGAGGTAGCCCATGTGGCTTTTCAGAGGGCCAAGGGCTGGCCCCGGGCTCCTCAGCAGTAAGATCTCCAGTGCATCCTCCTCCCCAAGCCTACAGATGTTGGTTGAAGCTGGGTGCAGTCTGAGGAGGCAGGAGGGGGGTGGTGTGGGAGAAAGGGAGAAGGTGCATGAGCAGAAGAATTGCAGAACCAGGGAATCAGGACTTCCCTTTCTCTGAGTCAAGGGAGAAACATGATGGATGTTTCCCCAAAATGAAGATAGACAGAGGCCGTGCCTGGCACCTCAACCAGGAATCATTGGATATGCCACTTCTCTGCAAGTCCATTTCCTGGTCTGCAATGAACAGCAGGGGCAGGAAGAGTTCTTGGGGCTCTGCTAGGTCCCTCATACGACTCTGAGTTCTACAGACACCCCCATCTCCTATTTCTTAGAGAAGAGTCTGCCGGGCTCCAGAGGGCGGTGTGCTGGCAGAAAAAAATGGTAGTGGCCAGGCCGGGCCTCTGACCTCATGGTGTACTGGAGGCCTAGAATAATTCCCTGCATGTGTTAGGTGCTCAATTCATGAAATTTTGACAGACATGCCAGTGGCAGCTGCTCCAGGCTCATGATTCCTTCAAAAGATGACCGTCTTACCCCAGAGGGAGAGCCAGAGTTCTCTGTACCATGCCTGGTCCCAGCCTATGGGCAGCCCATCGAGGTTGGCCAGCTTGAGATAATAGCCTGAAGAGGAGAGATGACATAGGGTTTGATGGATTCGGCTTCTCAGAAGGTTGACCTGGAAGTCTGAGGGGTTGAGCAATGGGAGTCAAAACTGAAAAGGATCATTAGAAGGAAGAGGTAGAGGTGGGGTAATGGACAGCTGACACAAGGGGGAGATGATGAGGGAACGGGAGCCGGGTGTCAGCAGTGGTCCTGCGGTGAGGGGAGACAGTGTGCCCTGGGCTGGCCGACTGGGGGTGACCAAAGAACTCTTCAAATGCATGGCTAGGGAGCCTGAGGAAAAATCACAGTGGGGTTGTGAACAGGAAGGAGGGCTCTTCCGCTGATCCTACCTCAGGGCCAGGGACCAGGCCCCAAGGCCTTCTTGGTGCCTTTCAGCCACAGATAAACCTACATATATCACTGTATCCCCCAAGTCCCGTCTAGCCCTCTCCATTACCCCATCACACTCCTCCCCAGGGTGGGGAAGCTGCCACATGGCTGCCGGCCACCTTCATGGATCAGCAGTGGTGGTACAGGGCAGCTCTTCTCCCCAGCCTGCACCCCTGGCCGCAGCTCAGGGCCATATCAGGTCCCAGAGTACCCAGCCCTCCCGCATCTGCCCCAAGTCATTCCTCAGAAGAACTTCAAGAAGACCCTATTTGCTGCCCATGTATGCCGTGGGCACCTCAGATGCGGTGGCGATGCGGCTAGGGAGGTCAGAATGATGTTCATCACCCCTGCTGAGAGGGACGGTCCATGACACTCTGGGGACTGCTGGAAAAGGTTTGGAACTCTGCCCTCCTTGCAGAGGTGGAGCTCAACTTGCGTGACACATGGGGTCAGGCTGGGGCTTGGGGACTGTGTGCTCAGCTGGCCTTGGGGTGAGTGATCAGTGCTCTTAAACCTGGTGTCACTGAGGATGAAGAGCAGGGGAGGAAGCCCCATGTAACTACCACTCTTGTGGGTGATTGTCATTTCTACCCCTCCACCAGAAGCTCACTCCTTTAGCCATCGCCCCCACCCTCACCCCAGGCAGGTTCACCTTGTCATGTGTAATCCCTCCCCAGGTGTGCACGTAGCACCTCCGGGTGGGGAATGGTTTCCACCTGAGCTCACCAGCCCCTCCCACCACCCTACCTTACAGCTGGTCCCCAGCAGCCCCAGTCCTAGCTTTATTTCCATGGCGACATCGGGGTCCCTGGGAAGAAAGAAGGGCCCACAGGGAGAGGGGGGCAGTCCTCTGAACATCAATGAAAGTGAAAGTGCGTGTTCTGGCCTCTCCGGGTTTGTGGCTGATCCTCCATCCAGGCCACTCTTGGGCCAGAGGACAGCTCCACGAAGCATCGCGTGAAGCCCTGCCGCCTCCCCAGGCAGGATCGGCTCTTGTCCAGCTGATCCACCACATGACTTCCCACCTGGTCACTGCTGTCTGCTACCCTGTGCTCAGTTCAAGGCCTGGGCCTGTCTCCCTGGCCAGAGTGGATGCACTCTTTCCAGCCTCTTCTGATGCTCCTGCCCTTGCTGGGGCTCTCTGCTGAGGCTCCTGGACAGACCCCACCTTTTGTGAAGCCCGTCCATGAGGCCCACACTTGGTATCCCACCGCTCCTCTCAGCTCAAGCATCATCTTCCCACGTGCTCTTCCCCGAACCCACCGGCCTCTGTGTGGCTACAGAACACTCTGCTCCCCACCGAGAAATCCTACCACATTCTCTCATTTTTAATTGTTTACAGGTTTGTCCTCTGCAGAAGTCTTAGTACTGGTCACCTCTGTGCTGACATTGTTCATGTCCAAAAAGGGCTTGTCTTGCGGATGTGGGGTGGTGTTGGTGAGTCAGGGCTGGGGCACATGGGTCCAGGTGGGGCAGCCAGTGGGATGAAGAATGGGATGGCTGGCTTTCCTGCTGCCTTGCTGATGAGAGGCCCTTGGGCTCTTGAGCAGTTTTACCCACTAAGAACTTGAGTGTTCAGAGAAAATAAACACCTGGTTCTTGTGGCTTCAACATGTGCCATGTTCCATGTGGTTGGATCAGGTTATCCTGAGGACGTTTCACATGGAGAAGGGACAAGGGGACCACGTGTTACAATGTGCCCAATGGACGCCAGTGTGTGGAGGAAGCCCGGCTCGTTCTACAAGGCCAGGGATGGAGGCCACTAGGAAGCAGAGGGTGATCAGATGCGTCCGGCCTCAGACCTGGCTCTCAATCAGCTGCGTGCAGGTGATGGTGCAGGGCTCTAATGGAGAGGAAATGCAGGCTAGACAGACTCAGATTTCTTTCTGTCCCCTCCCCCCACTTGGGGGCCAGGTGGGGCCTCTGTGGGTGATTCTGACTACATAATTCTTCATGGAATTTACTCAAAACATGATGAATGTGTCCCCAGTGTTCTTAAATCTTAGAATATCTGAGCCAAAGAGGACTCTGGGAAAGTTCTAGAATGGAACCCAGAGGAAACCGAAGCTTGGATGCAACATGTAACTGCTCACCCACTCACAGCAGAGCTGGAACTGGGCCCTGGGCCTTGCCTTTTTCCCACTCCACTAAGACGAGAACATGCATTTCCTGACAAGCAATCTGCCAATATCTTGTCGGGTTGTGTGCATGAATGTTCCAGGATGCCAGAATTAATGTAATGTCTCATTACGTTACTCTTATCACCAAGGAGTGGCTCACAGCATCCCACTCAGGGCCAGCTGATTCCCCCTTGAGTGGAAAGACGATGGTGTTGAGGCAAGGACCATGTGGGCAGGTGGGAAAAAAAGGAGAGAGGAAACATTCCAGGGGACCAAAGACAAGTTAAAGATGAGGAAGTAGCTACCTTTTGCTCCCCCTCCTCCTCCCTACCCATCAGCTAGAATGTTGCCTTTGGTTAAATGCCTGTTTGGGGTATGTGCAAAAATCAAGAACTCTGCCAGGATGATTCCAAAGTCTGCCACATGGAGGCCAGGAGGGAATCCTGGCAGTTAGGAGGGAACTGTTATGGAGCTGCTTTGTGAACCATGAAGTGAGACAAGTGTCCCTTGTCTGGACACCCAAAGGGCCCACTTTGTGAGCCTGCAGCTACTTACTGGCCAGGTGCCAGAGAGAAGACTACCCTCTCAAGGCCATGCTTGGCTAGCTTCACTTCACAGGGCCTTGGGTGGTGGCAACAAGGAATCGTAACTTACATTCAGTCCTTCATCATTTTTTTTTTTTTACAGGTTTTAAAGGACATTCTTATATTATTTTAAGCCTCCTCTTAAGTATGGATAAAGAGCAAGGAGCAAAAAAGCCTTCCCTAGGCAAATGCAGACATGTGTTCCTTCAGTTCTGGAATGGGGTAGAAAGACTCTTAGGTCGATCTGCATCTCAGTACCACATGGTGACTCCTTTCCCCTTGGGGGACCACAGATTTGCTCACTTTCATCCCTCCAAATAGCTGTTTCTCGCTTTCCATCAAGATCTCCATCCCAACTCCAGAGAGGCTCCTCTGTGCCCGGGCTCGCACTCCAACTCACCGTCACTCTCCCCAGCACCCCCATCAGGCCTGCCCCTGGAGCCCTGGCACTTGAGAAGCTTCAGTCAGCTATGCCCTCTGGCCCCCAGAATGAGCAGTGAGCATGTTCAGCAGAAATGCTCCTCGGCTAGCAGAGATCAATACATCGATAGAAACGTCAAGCTGAACATAAACAGAGGGAGGATGAGAGAAGCAGGGGCAGGGGGCTAAGTAGGTTCTGGAAGGAAAAGAGCCAGACAGCCTTGTCTAGGGAACAGTTCCATTCAGTTAAGCACCTCACCTGCATTGTCAATGAAAAGAAAAAGACTCATTTATTCAGGCCCCACTAATTAGGAACCCACCATGACACCCCTCCGGCCTAGACTGAAGCCCATTTGTACCCTAGGTTCAATGAGAAGGGTTTTCAGGAGGGACAACCTGCTGCTGAGCTCAATCCCTGCAGGCAGGCTTTGCAGCTGGGCCTTGCAGGGGCATCCTGCACCATTTCTAGCCAGGTCTTTCTTAGGGATGTCTTAGTGTCTCATGTCCCACACCAGATTGTAAGCTCCATGAGGACAGCAATCGGGACCGGGGGGCCCCCCGAGCCAAGCATGCTGTGCGTCTGTGCCACAAGTACCCAGCAAACACCTGAGGACCTGCCTTGGCTAACTTAGAGCAACTGGGCCAGGCAGCAGTCTGGCACAGTCTGTCCTTTTCCTTGGGAGAGTTTGGAAAAATACACCCAAACCAATGAGAAATGGTTTAGGACAGGGCACCTCTGTGGAGGTGTGACTAAGTGGGTCTGGGTGGGTTCTCCGTCATGAGTCCTTGATCATGTTTTTGAAAAGGAAGTAGGAAGAAGCTAGCAGGCTGGGTTAAACATGGCAGAGCTTAGCCAAAGAGACCACCAGGTTTTTTTTTTTTTTTTAAATCCTTCTGGAGGTCCTTGCAGTGCTCAGATTCCTTGTGTAAATTAAAACTTGATTTCTTTGTACTGTTATGTAGCTCGGGTCAATGTACTCATGGAATGGAAGCCTTATGGGAGACGGGGGGTGTTATGGAGTGAGAGAGAAGAAAGAGGAGCACTTTTGGAAACTAGTAGGGTAGGGCTGGATGCTTAAGAGTGCAGCAGGAGGGGACTGGGGTGGCTGGAGAGCAAGGGCAAGTTATTGCTCAAGACCCTGGCAGTGGCAGCCGTACCCCTGAAAAGTCACTTTTGAGATTCTGCACTCTGGGTGACAAAGAATTGTCCTCTTGAACATCAACAGATTCAAGGGTTCACTGGGCTAAAGGGGACTAGTCATGTAGGAGAATCTGGAGTTCTTGAGGTGGCTCAGAAAAATTATCCCACTGGAGAGAGATTTGGGGCAGCTGCTGTCAAGCCTGGTAGTCAGACGGTCTTCAAGGATTCAGGGATGGGCCTCAGGCCAGCTGCTGGGCCGAGCAGCCTCAAGCAGAGACCCTTGTGGAGGATGCTGGGTGGTGGTGCAGACACCAGTTCTCGAAAGTGAGTGATCAGGACAGTTTGAACTCGAGGTGGATAAGCTGGGTGGAGTCCAGTGCTCTGAGTGGATGGCCCCCGCCTTCCCCTGTGGGATCATGGGAGGATGGATGAGTGAAAAGAAAAGATGCTGGTGGGGAATGGGGTCATTGTAGGGGGATATTCTGGATTAGTGACCCTCAGATTCTCCACCTTGGCCCGATATGGAGTTGCTTTGCTTTCCCTAATTTTAGGCTTGCCTTGGGTGGGGAGGTATATGAGAATGTTTTGGACCCTGGTGTGGTGGGGACATGGTGGCACCAATGGGCCTGGGGATAGGACCAGAAATGGCCTCGAGAGTGATGCCTGATGGCAACCTCTTTGCTCAGCCAGCAATAGTTACAGCCTGTCACAACTCAAGGATCTTGAATATTTATAAAGTCCTGTGGTATCCAGGTTCTCACTGGAGCTTTCCACGGCCACTTCAAGGTAGGAAAGCAGAGGCGACTGAGTTTCAGAGAGGTGACCTGTCTGAGGGTACACGGCGGCTTAGTGGTAGAACCAACACCAGACCCCAGCCCCAGAGTGCTCATCTCTGGCCCTTTGTATTTTTGCCCCCTTCCCCTCTATCAAGCTGGAAGGGGGTCCCCAAGTCACCCCAAGAATATAATCCCTGGAATGTGAGCATGTGCGGTGCTCTCTCGGCTTCCAGGAACCTCCTCATATTCAGCTTTCCAAACCCCCTTGGAAGGATGTGATAGGGACATTCTCACTATTTGCTACCTGCCTTGTCTTTGAACTTTGCAGATTGGGAGTGGGAGGGGGCATAGGACAGGAGGTGTTCCCCACCCAGCAGACCACTAAGAATGATTCACACCTGACAGTTAAGTGGGAAAGGGGCTGCCTTAGTCTCTTGGTGTACCTGACAAGTGCTGGTAGTAAGCCAACTGAGCCCCTCAGAGCAGGGGCAGCCCATGAGCTCCAGAAACCCAGGGACCAGCAGATGACCCCAATCAAGGGAGTGGGATGAAGCCTGGTATATCTGACATTGGGAGATTTGTCAGCTTCCCTCTGGGGCTGCCTCCTTCCACCGTGCAGCTCAAAGGCCCAGTTAAAGTGAGTCCCCTCTGGCCTAGGCCTGGGTTCCAGCCTCTGGGGCCTTCTGTGAGGGAGGAGGCTGGTAGTGGCGTAGAGCCCTCACTTATTCCTGGAATTTCAGAATCTTCTGCTCCCTGCAGCAGAAATGGGTCTGGGTTTGAGAAAGACTTTGATCTTGAAATAGATAGTCCTGCATCCAAGTCTTGGATTTGCCACTGACTAGCTGTGTGACCTTGAGCCAGTCATATCTCTGTAGAAGACCCTCACAGAGTTTCTGTAAGGATCAAATGAGATAATGGGTGGGAAAGTGCTTTACCGTGTATAAGAGGGTCTGTAGTGGAATCGGATTTTTACTGCCAGGGGTTTGAGGGCTCTGGGCCCTGGAAGGGTAGATGCCTTTGGAGGAAAGCATTGGTGCAGTGAGGGCTCTAGGGGGCCCAGAAGACAGCTGCCACTGACTTTCCTACCTTGATGTGGCTCTCCAAAATGCAAAGGGGCTGCCTGGGTGGGTGGGGCACTGCTCAGCATGGTTGAAGAGCCACCAAGCAGAAGGAAATGAAATCTCACTGGCTGCTCAGCTTCCCCAGATCTTTTTACTGTACATCATAAATTATCATCCTGTTTTATTCTCGTTTTATAGCCTCTTCCAGGCCATTTCTGGCATTTACTCTTTGCTCTGGGCCAACTGTGTTAGAAACGGTTTCCTGGTCTTTATCTTTCTCTGTCGACATCTCAAGAGTCCTGGCAACTGACCCAGCAACTGGGGGGCTTCTGTGACCACCTGTTGGGTGACGAAGCATAAAAGCTGGTGGCTGAGGGGGTGACACCAAAGCTGGGATGCCTGGTACCTGCCCTCAAGTAGCTTGATGAGCAGGAAGGAAGTTAACACATATTCCATGGGTGTGCATAGGCTTGTTGAGCCTGCTTCTGGAGAAGAGAGTCTCACGTCTGGGGACCTGGGCTTCTAATTCAGGCAGCTGTCAGGAGGTAATGACAAATGCTTCAGGGTAATTGGCTTTCTCTCCATGTGGGCAGTCCAACCCTTTTTGTATTTAGAAGTGTTAGGAAGACTTCCAAGATCCTTTCCACTGTCAACATCCCAGTTCTACCATCAGGACGTGTTGGGGGTGGGGTTGGGGAGGTGGGGGAGGGTCCCCACAGTGAGTCATGAGGCTTCCATTCTAGTCCCAGTTTTTTTTTTTTATTGGAGTTCAGTTTGCCAACATTTAGCATAACACCCAGTGCTCATCCCACCAAGTGCCCACCCCAGTGCCCGTCACCCAGTCACCCTAACCCCCCCGCCCACCTCCCCTTCCACCACCCCTTATTCTTTTCCCAGAGTTAGGTGTCTCTCATGTTTTGTCACCCTCACTGATATTTTCACTCATTTTCTCTCCTTTCCCCTTTATTCCCTTTCACTATTTTTATATTCCCCAAATGAATGAGACCATATAATGTTTGTCCTTCTCTGATGGACTTTAGTACTAGTTAGAGAGAATGTTTGTCCTTCTCTGATGGACTTTAGTACTAGTTAGTGGCCCTCCGCAAGTCCTTTCCCCTTGCTGGGTGTCCGCTTCCTCATTTGTAAAGTTAAGCCCTGAGCTCCTTCTAGACTGCCATGCTATAACCAGGGATTCAGGAAACATCCCAGGCATTGTTTGCAAAGTGACAGATTCACACGACAAATTAATGTACTGTCAAGTGTCACCCATAACAGTTCTGTTTTTAATGAAATGCTGGCTTTTCAAATGAAGGCGATGGATTAGGGAAGGTTTGAATGATGCTCATGCGCCTTTGATATACATTTTTCCTGAGTTTTTTTGTATCCTGATTAAGGGGCAAGCCAAACAGTGGCCAAGTTGTCTCGAATAGAAGAGGATCTTGCTCAATACAATTCTGTTGTAAATTGTCAATTATTTTCCCTGATCTATTTCTATAGCCTGACCCTGTTTCAGCCCATTTTGTGGATGCAAGATGATAAGAGATAGAGCTGACTATGCTGAGTTTGTGATGAATGGGAGGGCACAGACGGGGCCAATGTAACATACTCATAGTGTGGGGGGGGCGGTGGGGGGGTTGGGGGAGGGAAGAGATAAGTAATGAGAGGGTGACAGGCCATCCACTCAAAAATATTCTGAAGAGTAATGTAGGGCGTGGGGCCAGGGAGAGGCAAGGTTGGTGTCATTCATGCCAGAAAGCATCAGAAATGAAGGCAGGAGGACAAGGTGTAGGGGTTATAGGACTGGGTGAGAGTGGTCCCTCTCTGGGCCTCAGTTTTCTCATCTGTAAAATAAGGGAGTTGTACCAGATAGGCTGCGTACTTGATCTGCCTGTCACCCAGCCCAGTGGAGGCGGAGAGGAAATGAAGGATGGATGCATTGGAACGGGCTTTTCCTGGCTCAGCTGCATCTTGGTAACTCAGAAAGAGACCCCCACAAACGAAATTTTGGTACAATCTGCACCCAGCATTGCTGATAAACTGATAAATGTTGAAACATTGCTGTCTGGGTTTGCTTATAAAAAGTAACTGCCAAAAAAATGTAGTTTCCAGGCTGAGTCACAAGACTAGAGGGAACCCTGCACTTCACATTCTGGGGTACTGGTCAGATGAATGCCAGAGCAATTTTTTGCTGTGCAGTGTTAAGAATGTTCAAATAAATATATAATCCCATTTCAAGTGCAGACCACAAAATCACATCTTGTGTGTGTGTGCGTGTGTGAGCGCGTGTGTGCATGCGACATGTGTGCATGTGTGACATTAGGAAACATTGAGAAGCAATAGCTTTTCGTTTTTGTTTTTGTTTTTTATTCTTTGAAAGACTTCTATGCCAGAGGTTACAATGGCAGAAAGAAGGAGGGCCCGTGGGGGACAAGGACATGTGGGGGAGACATTTTCCAGTTTACCAAGGTAAGCGCACAGGTCCCTCTTTTTTGAAACCTGCAAAGCACTCTACTTTGAGCTTCTTAAATTAGGAAGCATCGTTCTTAATGGACCCCCTGAGGCAAAGCTATTGCTAAAAGAACAATCTGAATCAGTGAAACCAGGCTGGGTGGCTCCAATGTTGGCTGAGTCCAGGGTCAGCACCCAACTCAGGTGTTCAGCTTCGAGACAGCATGCCTTGGCTGAAGCATGGACTGGGAGAGAAATGGGTGCACCTTGGCAAAGCCTTGTCCCGTCAGCCCCAACTCAGAAGGTGAGTTTCCTGTTGCCATGCTAAGCGCCCAGTAGTAAACACCTAGTTAAAACTCTGGGTCTGTTGTTCGGACTTCCTCCCCTTTCAGCAACCTGCCTTGCTTTAGGCCTTCTGGGTTTGGCAGAGAATAATCTATTCTAATCAAAGATGTACAGAAAATGATCCATCTTCCATTTGTATAGCATTTCACCCACTCCGAGTTCATACACATATCTAATTAGATAACGTTAATTCTAAATAGAATGAACTAGCCCACTAAGCCAACAAGCTCCATTTCCTGAGAATTCTGGAAGGAAGCTTCAAGCACTGTGAGATCAGTTCCTTTAGCCTACAGAGGGTCTAAGAGAATCCCATTAGAATTACAGGAAAAAAAAATAAACTGAGATTTGGAAGATTTGAGTTTGCAAATATAACATCTAAGACAAATGGTTTTAAATAAAATTCAACTTAGGGTGCCAGGCCCTGAGCGAAGTACTATAAGGAACAGAAAGTAAGACAGAGCCCCAGCTCCTGAGGGGCAAACAGTCTAGCTGGCGTGGCCAGACAGTATATACACAAATTCATGGGACAAATCAAAGAAAGGAGAGATTAAACTACGCTCCCCCGTGATCCAGGTTCTCACTTGTCCACTTTTCTCCAGGCCCACTTTCTTTCCTTTGTCCCTCCTGGCACTGGCCAGATGTCTGTGCAAATTCTCTGTTCCCGGGTTTTTCTTATTGGGCCATGAGGTCTACCCCCAGGGATATCCCCAGGGACTTTCCGTACTTTAAAGCCCCAGACTACCCCATTTCTGCCGACACCCCTCTAAGCCACTACTTCTTTCTACAGCAAGCCCCAAGGGTTCAATCTTTCTCATTTCTCTGAAAGGGTTCTGGCTCTATTCAAGACTAATGCTTAAGAAGCACAGTCTTCTTGCTCCTCACTTTCTTGCTGTGTTTTAGGGGTTTAACTAAAAGAAAAAAAGAAAGTTGACCAAAATAGAAACATTCAGAAATGACGAGATACAGACTCTTCAAAAGATTCCATGAAGCCTGGCTCCTAGTTTATAGCTTCTGATTTCCTTCTGGAAGCACCACTGGAGTTTGGCTCTCTGCTTTTAATACGAAGGGTGTGCTATTAAAAAAACAAAAACAAAAACAAAGCTGTCCCTGTGCAGATGCTGCTCCTCCAGGAGGTTGGGTAGAGGGCTTCAGAGGGGAATCACAGTCAACTGCAAATGCTTCCGGCGTTCTGAAGTCCTCCCGGTATGACTGAGGTATTGCACATTCTATGGCCTCACCTCTGCACCATCCCAAGCTTGCTTACCCAGTACTGATGCCTGGTTAGCCCTCCCACCAGGCTTCAGTCCCTTTCCGAGAATTACCAAGGTTTTCAAGGACACTCTCATTTGGGATTTAACATAACCGAGCCCAGAGCCCATCTGTAGGTGATCTGAAATTGGTTTTCTGAGAGAAGAATCTGCGAGTATGTGAATATTCCCTTATCAAACCTCAGCCTCCCTCTCCAGCTACCCATGAAGCTTGGTTCACACACACACACACACACACACACACAGCCAGTGAAGGTGAAAGCACAGTACAGCTGGGAGCCCCTTCTAGATGCACTGCTATAACTACCACTTCCACCACCGAGACAAGCTGCACTTCCCTCTAGTCTGAAACTCCTCTTTGCTGTGGGGCAGAGCAGCTCTGGCATCCGCTGTGGATCACCTTAACCTATTTGTCATGGGCCACAGGGCAGAATTCTCCACCTTGTCTTCCTTTATATCCATGGATTCTTCAGTATCTCCCCCCTTCAGACCATCACAACACACATCTGCATTTTTAAGTCCCTCTAAGCTTTTGCTACTTTATAAAGTCCAAGCTCTAATTAAAAACAGATTTCCCTCCCATTTTGGGGGCACAGTGACTTGCAATTTACCATGACTTTCTTTGAGAATAATAGTCAGAGATGCATTGGGTGGGAGGGCCAGGAGGAGGTTACTGCAAAGTAGTTGGATTGGGGTCATCAATGACAATGAGAACAATTATAAACTTTCTATTTTAATGAACTTATATACTAACAAATGGTATAATTCTAGAGCCACCTTTTGTTTGCCTCAAGAAATAGCCAATTCACTTTACATTTTGTAAAAGTTCTTCAGGCATTTAAAAGCAATGATGGGGGACTGATGAGGTGGAAGCATGCAAGGGATTGGTGGCAAACCACTTTCAGTTTATTAATTCTACTTCCTCCAGGTTTCTCTTAGGACCTGTTAGACTGAAAGGAAATGACTTTTCACCCCCTCTCTTTTCAGTCACTGCTTTATCTCCTTACTAGAGTTGGAATCTCAGTGGGGAGGAAAGACGGGAGTGGGGAGGAAGGACCTGATTATCCAGGACTCTGTCTAAAATAGGGAGAGAGATGTAGTCTGCCTGCTCCTTCTGGCAAGAAGGTGCTTTGTGGAAACTGAGGCCTGAATTTTTCTTAAGAAGCTAAAAAAGATCCTTTGATTTGAGGGTGGATGGGGAGGAAGTAGGACTTGACGGCACCCCAAACCTGTGGGCAGGGCCTCAGTCTCACTGGGTAAGATGAGCCCACTCTACCCCCACCTCCGTCCTGCTCTCTCCAGCTCCCTCAAAGTCCTTGGCCTCGGCACTGCCCATTCCTCCTCAAGCCCAAAGACTTGGGAAGGCGATGTCTGCTGCCCCCCGCCCCGCAAACAGACATTCCGGACCCCAGGGACAATGTGGTGGATCAAGCCACCTGAGCATGGGAACCCTCCATCACTTCTATTCAGTTCAATCTGAGACCCTTTAGGAAGAGAGCGCATGGGCTATTCTCCAAAGCGCAGGAAAGGGGCTCCGTCTGACAACCGGACAGGATATTTGAAATCAGGGATGTCTCGGGAAACCCTCTAAGTTGGTCCTCGCCCCCCTCCCCCACGGAGGTTGGAACAGAAAACGGGGCTGTCGAGCGTCTGAGTTCGGAGGGGCGCAGGGCCACACGCGCGGACCGCCAGGAACCCCCGCGCCAGCGCCCCCGCCCCCGCCCGCGGGAGGAGCGCGGGGCGGGGCGGGGCGGGGCGGGGCGGGGCCGGGCCGGGCCGGGCCCTGCCGGCTCCGCCCACCCCGGCGAGCTTCTCCGCCGCTGGCCGTTGGCTGGGCGAGGCCCCGCCCCGAGGCTCCGCCCCCGCGAGCGCAGAGGCTCCCGGAAAACGGCAGTTCCCAACTGCTGCGCGAGTCCTGGCCGCGCGCAGAGCCTCGTGCGCTCTCGGGGCGGGGCGGGGCGGGACACCAGAAGGGTCCGAGGCGGGGTGCGCGGGAGGGAGCGGCGCAGGGGGCGCCGTCCCGGAGGCTGGGAGCTGCGGGAGAGGAGACGCGCTCCTGCGCCTGCAGCCCGCCTGAGCCCGGAGCCTCCGTAGTGGGTCGCTGCGGGTCCCAGACCGGCGGAAGGAGGAGGCTGGGACAAGAGATGGGGCCGCCGCGCATCTGAGTGTAGGGGAGGCATTGCAGGGGCATCAAGTGGGATAGAGGATGTTGGGCTGGAGGCCGCCCCGCCCAGGGGGCAAGATTTGGGCCCCAAATGGAAGGCAAGCAACTGTTCCCCACCCCCGCCCCAGGTCATAATATTGTCTGGGTATCTTAGGATCTGCCAAATCTCCCTTTTCAAGTTGCACTTCCAAGTCTAGATAGCATGGCCTACAACTTGGTTCCTGTGAAGTGAGCTTCACATGAAGTGCCTCTTTGGGGGCCACTGTGGGCCCTTTGAAGAAATTCTGGCCTGGAGGGTCTGGGGGGGCGGGGCGGTGCACAAAGGAGCAGGTGTGATTCGGGGAGTGGGCTGGAGCCTGCTCTTACAGAGGAGCAGAAGTCAGTGACAGCTCACAGCTCGTTGTACATAGGCCCTGGGCTGGGACCTGTGGAAAAGAATTTTTTTTTTTTAAGATTTAGTCATGAAAGACACACACACACACACACACACACACACACACACAGGCAGAGGGAGAAGCAGGCTCCATGCAGAGAGCCCAAGGTGGGACTCGATCCCCGGGTCTCCAGGATCACGCCCCGGGCCGAAGGCGGCACTAAACCACTGCGCCACCCGGGCTGCCCGGGACTTGTGGAAAATTAATGGACTTCATTCAGCAAACAAGACTGGGAACTCCAGGGGTGGGCAGGTGCCAGCCAGGGTTATTAAATGAGGACTAGGGTGTCCTAAAAGGGCTTGGAGGGGATGTAGGTGAGGTGCTCCCGGTTGCCCAGCATTAGCCTTTTGCTATCAGTCCTCAGCTACCTTTGGGAGACATCTCCTGATGGAATCTGTACAGTCGGTGCAGAAGGGATGGAGGAAGAGAAGTTTGGGACCTTAACTGGCTCCCCACTAAGATACTCAGAGAAATATCTTTCTTTCACAGACCTGGAGTCCAGGAAAATCTTTTGACTGATCCAAAGTTCCAAAGGTTCCGGGTATCCAGGCTTTGAATCCATCAGGCATGACTATTCATGCCTTAGTTGTTAAAAACATTATGCGCCTCTGGAAAGGAGCTCTTCCCACGGCAATATTCTCTTCTCCAGCTAGAACCCAGGGGTGATAAACTCTCATGACAGCCTCCCAGGAGGGAGAGAAGGGGGTTTGGCAATGGCCTCGGAGTCGGCTTCCATCCTTGGGTCTTTGGGAGGATCACAAGGCATCAGGTCAGGATTCAGGTTAGCGGTGGTTCAAGACTTGCCCAGGTGGCATAGGTGGATGAAGGCAAGTTCACCGGGGCACAATGCCCTTATATTCATCTGATTTTCCAACCTGAGGCAGGCTCGTAGGCAGGGAGTGCCTCATTCACTCTGGGCCCCTATGGCCTGGGTTTTGAACTGGCACAGAGTTGGCATCAGTGGTGCACATACAGGATCTTGAAGGCCCAAACCATAGGCACATTTAGAAGATCCACATCAGCAGTGGGATGGGGGAGGAGCTGGAGAATCAAGTAAAATCATGTAAAAGTATCTGAAGAAATAGATCAATTTAACTACCGGAGAATGGAACCTGAGCAGGCCCCACTTGCTCACACTCTGTAAGTTGGACGTGCCTTCTGAAAACAGAAAAGCCACTAGGAAGTTCCATTCTCACTGAAACATGAAGGATTTCTGGGTGCACACTGGGTTGTCTAAGGGCCATGGCAGTAAATACTCCCCTACCTCCAAGGTACCTTCCCGCTCCCTAAAAAAAGTATGGAGACTACATATCCTAGCCTGTCTGATCACCCTGGGCTAACTTCCTGAAGGAAAGGGGATCAAGGAAGCACTAGGCCTACCCACCTGCCTGGCCCAAAAAGGTTAGAGTTGAAAGGGAAACATCTTCGAGGTGGGTGGGACTCCGGTCCTGCCAGTGCATCGAGTCAGAGCTGGGAAGGAAGGAAAGGCCCATTACCCTGGCTGGTGATATGAGCTCTGACTTTGAGGAGCGACCACCACCCCATCAGTGCTCTCTGGCGCTCCTCTCTCCCCAGGGCTGGTGGGCCTCGATTGGCCTCCCAGGTCACATCCTCTGGATGCTGTACTGGTCTTGCTTGGTCTTGTTCTCATTGGCTGTGGCAGAATGTTTGGTCCCCAAAGCCCAGGAAGCTGAGTCCCCCTGCCCCCACAAGAACATCTCTGAGAGGACAGGAGTCAGCTAGCTGCTCCAGGACATGGGGACGCCTCTGTGTGTGAGGGCTTGAAAGGCCACGGAGTGTGAAATTCTCAGATGTGCATCATGGCTGCAGGCACTGATGTCACCATAAGTCACACCTAATGACCCTGTGAACACAAGTGCTTTCCAGACCGTCTTCTGAGGCAAACTCCCTTGCCTGCTCTGCAAAGTTTACTGCGGAGACACAAGGACTCAGGAGGCTTTCTGGACTTAGGGTACCCCCAGCCTACAGGGCCCAGGCCTCGCACTGAGGCTCCCTGCTTTGCTCAGACAGAAATCCCCCAAAAGATGAGCTGGAGCTGTCTGGCAAGAAGAGCAGATAAGAACAGCAGGATTGGGCCACAACACCCCCCACCCCCACACTCCAAAGAAAAACCACACACACACACACACACACACACACACACACATACACACACAAACCAGCTTGAGAGCTATCAGAATTCTGGACAGTGGTTCCTGTCAGGATCTGTGTTGGGAGCTGAGAGCAGGAGCTCATCTCACAGGGACGTCTGCAAATGGCAAGTGACCACTGTCAAATATTGAACAAGGCCAATGGGGACGGTCATGTCTGAGGTCCTATTCATGGTTACTTCAGCCAGAGGCAGAGCCCGCAGCCCAGCCTGGTTCCTGCCAAACTTTGCCTAGAGTGAAGCAGGGAAGCTTGGCTTCTCTCCTCTGCTCTGGGACCACCAACCCCCCTTTTGGGAGGCACAGTAAAGCATCGGGTCAAATGGAACCTAGGCATCCGCTACTTGAAATGGTTTACTCCTCTGTGTGGTCCTTGTATGTCCTCTGCTCCCAAGACACCAGTCCCTGCATGGAGCCCTTGCTGGCTGCGTCCTATGGCCAGTACACCCACATCTCCAGTATTGCAAAGTTTCCCTCCCTCCCTGGACATGTCTCTAATATTAATGGTGGGGCCCTCAGATGAGCTTTAGCCACAAATACAAGACAGTGAGGAATCCACCCAAAAAGTCCTGAGAGAGAGATCCCCCTGGGGGTCCAGGCAGAAGCAAAAGCAAACCTTCTCTTGGGCTTCCCCCTCCCCCAGGCCTCCTAAGTAAAAATGGGCAGGAGGAGAGACTCCCACCCTAAGGCGCTAGAACCTGAGGCTACAGAACCATCAGAGAAGTCTGGACCATGGCTCTGGATGGGAGTAAGGTTGGGGACTTGGAAAGATGAGTAGTGGGGCAGAGGCAGTTCACCAGCCATGACTTACCTGCCCTTGGGCCTGTGTCTGCCCTTTAGACCATCTCTCTACGGTGGCAGCCCCCCCGCACGCCCAGGGAGCAGCCGCTGGAGGACCAAACGGGGGGATTATGGTAGCCGTGGGAATCCCCGTGAACTTCAGAAACACCTCAGTTTCTCCCTGTGAAGGGCAGTTCCAGAACCCAGAGTGGCTCTGAGCTGGGGGGCAGGTGTAAGGGAAGACAGAAGAGTCACTCGGGGCAGAGCTTGCTTTCCCCCCTTCACTCTGATGGGGCAGAAAAACAAGACCATAAATTCTCTCAGAGAGCAGGGCCTTTCTTTGCCTGTTGGGAGCCCCTCACCCCAATATTTTAAGTTGCCCCCAGCATTTAGCAGGCCCGCCAAGGAGTTTGCTGTAAACTTCGGAGCCGAGAGGCAAGTCTGCCTTAACTTCCTCTGACTGCCCCAGTGAGAGGAGCCACGGAGCAGGGGGGCACAGATGGGGTTATTGAGTCCTGCAGCCCTTTTTCATTTAGAATTCCGGGATGACTTCTTGGTCCCGGGTATGTTGAATGGCATGACCTGGGAAAATTTGGCTTGATGCCTGGGGGAGGCATGCCCAGATCTCACTGAGTCACCATTCAGTCCAAAGCAAGAACTGATGCTTGTCTTTTCTGGTTGGAGGGAGAGTTGAGGGACGGATAACACTCTTTCTCCAGATCAAATCAAAATCCCAATAGGAGGAGATACCTTGGTCAGGATGGGGGTGGAGAGCAAAAGAGCAATCAGCAGGCTTGGGGCAGGCTAGAAATATTCATGACACAGAGCATAGGCTTCCCGTGGCCGAGAAATCTCCAATTTGGCTTGTAGTAAATATGTAAACCTGTTAAAATACATTGATTAGCAAAGGATCTCCACTCAACACTCTTTAAACACTAACATCTGTTCCCAATAAATAATTCACATAGTAGATATTAATTAGAAGGCACGGGAGGAGGGAATGGCAGCTTTAAAAGGACACTGAGATACCTCTTTGCCAAGAAAGGCAAAAACCCACACCCAGATGTGGAGGAAAAAGCACCGCGAGAGGCCCGCTTCCCTCTTCCTGTTTTGGACCACGCACATCACTCTACCCCTGCCCCCTGAAGGCAGGCAGTGCCACAGCTGCTTCCCACCCCCAGGACAACAGTGCCCCTGGAGACAGCTGTCCAAGCACAGCTGGCTGCTGCCCACAGCCATGAGAGGGGTGGCCCTGGATTCCTAGAGCTACAAGCGGTGGAGGGCAGCCCTCCTGACCCACCCCTCCACACATCCCCTCTGGCACCAGCAGGCAGAGGACTGGTTGCTCAGACATCCACTGAGGATGGGAGAAAGCATCATGTCCTGAAGGCAGCCTGGAGGCTCTGCTGAGGCCTCCTTAATTAAACCCAGGCCGTCAGAGACCCCCATCTCTGATAAGGAGCAGAAGTCAGGGGCCAGTGATCTTAAACCATCCCAGAGGATGCAGCTCCTACCTGGGGTTTTGGTGGGGGGGTGGGGGTGCGGGGCTTCCAAGCCCCTTGCCTCCTTTTCTCAGCAGTTTCCTTGGGAGTTTTGGCTTCTTTAGCAGATCATCATTGCTTTCAACTTTGGGAGGAGGAGGGCTTCTGGGTCCCCACCAAGGGGCCTTGTATTTACACTCCTGGACAGAGTGGGTGGTGGGGCTGACTTCTCTAGGCAGGATAACCCAGTTCATTTCCACGGAGCAGGAGGGAAGCTGGCCCCACCTGGGGCCAGATTCATCCAGTCTTCTCTGAATGAATAGTTTGTGCCAATCATTGAGACCACCTGGGTGGGAATTGAGACGGTGCATGGGGGGAAAGCACTTTATACCCTCTGACATCTACTCTCTATCAAGTATTTGAAGAGTCTGAGGCCTGAAGTTGAGAAGCTGCTAGAGGTGGCCTGGGCCCTACACCTGCCAGCAAGTGCTGCCCTTGTGGGGCTCTTCATTTGCACAGAAGAGGGTTCCCCAATTTGTGTTGGAGAGCCGAGGTCACTGAGTACTGTCTCTGCCAGCACTGTAGCCCACTGAGCCCCTAAGCTAGCATGTACCCTGGGCCGGGAAGCCATCACACCTGGCACAGGGACCAAACAGCAGGTGGGACAGCTCTGGTGGGAGCCACATAGCTGCCCAGGTGAAAGGAGTCCCAAAGTCACCCACATGTCTTTTGCTCCAGGAATGAACTGTGTTTAATTCCTGAAAGCTTTGTTCTTCTAAAGGGCTTGGCTTCATTCATTCTTTGTTCCAGAATCCCCTGGTGTTATTATTGCAATGACCATTTTCCTTCTGATTGGAGGAGGTCTTTGAAATGGAATGCAACTACACTGAGGTGTCTCAGGATGAGAAGGGAAAGAGCTGGGTTGAGAAGGGAGAGAGCCACACTTTCAGAACCAAAATCCAGAAAGAAAGGGAGGTGTCACCCTATGGAGAACCCCTCCCCACTCCACTACAAGTCCAAAAAGTCAGAGACCCGGCCCAGGGCAGGTGCCATGGCAACTCCTGAGGGTGAGGCTCAGTGGTTGGTAATCAGTGTGGACAGGCACCAGGGTGAACTCAAGTGAGGTCACAGTGGGACTGCCTCATGTTTGCAGGGCTGTTGTAGAAAGGGGGTGGCAGCTGGCTGGCCAGTTTCTTGGAGAACTTTTAAGTGTTCACACCATGGGCTGCAGGCTGCAGAGAAGAGGCTAGGATGGCCAGAAAAGTAAGCCAGACCTTAGCATTTCTTGTGTTAACCGAGGGGGTTTGAGGCATCAAGTACAGGATTGGCCAGGTGCTGTGAAAAGAACCACCACCTAACATATTTCAAACTTCAGTGGAGGTGGGGCAGCAGAGGGTAAATCTCCTGAGTGGTGGAAGCAGGGCATCCCTACTAGGGAGACAAATGGGAGTCCCTTTGCCTGGAGGTCAGTGTGGCCTTTCTGGGCAAAGAGTGGGTGGTTCTTGGCTGATAGGCTAAAGGGTGGGGCTCGAGACTCTGTCACCTTTCCTTTCATTTAGGATGGTGCCTGTGGAAGCCTCTGAGTGGTCAGATAGGGCAGCCAATGATCAGACCACTATCTGGAGGGATTTAAGTTAGATGGATGATGGGGCCACTGGCCAAGTTAAGTGGCTTTGTTTTATCCACAAGGATCAGCATTTCTTAGTCTTAACTCAGAGGTGCCCAGATTGCAAAAGCAGAAAATAACAGTGAATGAAAAAATAGAACACCGCGCCCCCTTCCCACCCCACCCCCAAGAGAAAGCATTGGCCGGCACAGATCCCCAGAGTTGCGAAAAGCATGCCTCTGGAAGCCAGAGGTGGTCTTCACAGAAGAGTAGATTGATCGGCCAAAAGCCAACCTCCCATTCTCCCCCCGCCGCCGCCCCCCCCCCCCCCCGCCGCCACCCTTGCTGTGGCTCAGATGCTAACATGCTTTTTCCAATGACTTGTAGGAAGCCTTTGAGTGTCCAGCCAAGGGGAAGGATTATATCAGCAAAGGCAGAGTATAGGGATAGAATAAAGACAATCAGTGAAAGACAGGGTGAAGATTTCTGCTTCCTGCTTCCTGCTTCTCTCCCATAAGTGCATCCTAAATCTGAGGTCCCGTGGTCTGGGAGGGGGCAAAGCAAGGGGAACAAGTGTTTTCTGCTATTTCCTTCTTTTCCTATTTCCTGAGAAATTCAGGCAAGGTCAAGAGCAGGAATCTCACAAAGCACACATCTTATTTACCCCACTGCCTGCCGCTCTGCCCTAAGTCTTCCAAAGCCCCCAGCCATATATCCAACTCTGTCCTCATTCCTTGAGGTCCCTGGAATGTGCCTTACTCCCCTCTGGCCAGGCCTTCTGTTCCAGTGTGGAGAGCTTTTCCCCCGACCTGTTTCATCTGCTCAAAGCCTGCTCATCATTCAGATCGCAGGTCTAATGTCATTCCTTGGGGAGCACCTTCCCAGGCCCCTTGGACCTGGCAGCTGTCCTATGAATCACTCCCTTGTGGCGTTTAGCACAGTTTGAACTCACACATTTATTTGTGTGATTATTTGACTCACGTCCTTCCCCCGTCCCACAAGGCTGACCTTCCTTGCCTGATTCAGCTCACCATTTCCCCCAGCTTCTCTTACAATGCCCCAGCATTTAATAGGTTCTCAATAAATATTTGTAGAATGCATGAATGAAAGGGGGTGATATGAGTTCTCCTTTTCCTCACACTCACCTGTGCAACCCTCATTCATTGGGCAGTTCACTTGAATCACTCGGCTTCCCAGCTCCTTGAGGCATAGGGAAAGAAGAGGTGTGGAGCTGCAGGGGCTGGTTAGAGACCCATGTGAGGCCCACTAGCATAAAGATGAGACAGGAGGCCATTCAAAAAGCAAACACAGGAAACTCAGGAGACAACATTCAAGGGGGATGGCAGGGAGGATGGCCAGTGTAGAGGGGTGGGGGAATAAGTATGAGGAGATGTCTCATAAGAAGAAATCCAACAGCAGAAGCATGGGGTAGAACCGTGCTACAGATGTCCTGAGGGAATGGTTATCAGGCACCAGCCAGGAAACAGGCAGGTGCACCCTCTGGTGTTGTGGGCAGGCAGGGGAGCTGGGACAGCCTCTTTGGAAGACCATTTTTTAACATAAAAAGCATTTTTATCTTTGGCAGTCTCTCCAACAGACATGCTTGAGTAACTCTGTGAGGATATGCATGCAAGGATAGTTGTGGTAACCTCGCCATGTTAAGCAAATTGGAAGCAAACCGAGCTATCGTTAATTGGGGAGTGGCCAATACATCTGCGTGCTGGGATATGATGCAGCCTCACCGAAAATGCGATGGGGATGTGGGCACTGATATGGAAACATATTGATGCATTAATTGAAATAAAGCAAGCAACAGATCGATATGTGTACTACGATTCCATTTAAGTTTTTATGACTATTTGTGTGCATAAAATTTTATATATGTTCATGCATAGAAAAATATCTGCCAAGGATACATACATATTCCACATTTAACACCAATTTCCTCTGGAGAATGGGACTCAGAGTAGGATATTTGGGGAGACCCACCCTATTTGACTTTCCCTGTGGTATGGTGCAGAAATGAACGTGTGTTTCTTCTGTGGAAAAAGATTGTAGGATGTGGCAATGAGGCGGGGATCCTGCCCCCTCAGAGCTCAGATTCATCAGACTGAGGGAAGCAGAGGCCAATCGCACTGGGTAGAGAAGTTTTCTGGTGAACAGCCGTTTTGAAGGATGGTCGCTTAAGGAAGAGGAATGGTGGAGGGAAGGTTTCTATCTGTTGGGAGATGTTGACACACTGGTAGGCTGTGGGGAGGAAAGCCAAGAGTGGAAGTAATTTCACTAATGCTAAGGAGAGAGGGATACTTGGCTGGAGAGCCAGCCTGGCGTGTGCAGAACGGTCAGTGGGATCCAAAGTCCGAGTGGAGGAATTATCCTTAAAGTGTGGGGAGCATGTTTGGGGGAGGGTATGGGAAGATAACAGGGGGTGAGAGGGCCAGGAAAGGAGTTCAGGTCGATGACCTGGTTTTGGCCTATGAACTGAGAGTGGATAAGTCACCGAAGGGAGTGGGCTAGGGATGGAGATGGCTGAAGGACATCTGTCGGTAACGGGGAAACTCTGGGAAAGGGAAAAAGGGGCTATTAGTAAACTGACTGCTCGTTGGCGGCAGAGGAGGGCCAGCTGAACTTAGCCATACCTTTGTAATAGAACAAGTTGGAAGTTCTGCATTTCTCTGTTAGCAGGGCTCAAGTGTAAGACTAGAGAAAAAGGTCATATTGTTCCAAGGCTGGGGACAGGCAGGGCCAGCCCAGCATAAAGGGAGATGTAAAGAAGCAACATGAGGTAGAGGAACATGATGTGGAACTAGGGACCCGCAAGCTGGGTCAAGCGCCACAGAAGCATTTTGAGAGAAGGGGCTTGAGGAGAGCCAGGTGGGAGCCTCTTAGGTGATGTCCAGGTTCAAGGTTTGGCTGTGGGGATGGTCGTCATGGGTTGCAGAGGTGGACAAGGTTGTCTCCACGTGGGAGCTGTTAAAACCGTCTAGGTGGCAGCAGCATTGAGGCAAAGATGAAACCTGGGAGCCTGAGGCCAGAGCTCTCAATTCATTCATTCGACAAATATTTATTGAGCACCTACTATGTGCCAGGCACTCTTCCCAGCCCTGGCAGGGAGGGTGGATCCCCTGGGCTGCTGATAGATGAAGATGGGAAGAAGAGGCTCACATGGCGCGGGGCTGTGGGGGCTCCAAGAGGAGAAAGCATCACTAAGGAAGGGGCTAGAATAGAATGGTCAGAAAGATGAGGCAGGAAGTCAGGAGGGCGCTGCTGGCCTGGGATGGATAGGAAGAGAAGCTGCTTCTCTAGAAGAGCCGGGAGAGGAGCCATCCGGGAAAGGCAGGCTTCAGATGGGCTGCAGGCAGGAAGCTAGCACATTTTACAGCTTCCTCCTGGAAGCCTGCCCTGCTTTCCTTGCACCTCACACCCTGGGTCTCAGAATGGCACAGGGCTGGTGGCAGAGGAGAGAGGCAAGTACTCAGGCACCACGAAGCTCCACCCAGGGACTGTGACACCCTTTTTTGTGACTTCAGCTCTGGATTCCGGCCCTCAGCCACTGTGCAATGGTGGAGAGAAACAAGAAGGGTGGGTGAGGCATGGTAAGGCCAGATGCAGTGGTAGGAGAGACAAGGGTGAAAATGGAGGAGGAGCCAGATGATCCTCCCACACAGAGGTGGTAGGAATGGCCTGGAGGAAGGCGGTAAAGCACAGAGCCAAATGGGACCAAAAGGAAGAGAGGGTGTTATGGGATGACCACCAGGCACATGTGGTTCTACTGTGTTCTCGGGAGCCAGCAAACGTCCTTCAGTGGCTTTTTTCTGTCCTTCAGGCCACCTTGAAGTCAGGAGAAGGAGAGGGCTGGGGGGCAGTGGTGAGGGCCAGGAGCGCAGGAAAAGGCCTGGAGAGAGGGGGACGGGGATGCCCCAAAGGCCTGGGTTGGCTCCCATCCTCAGGGAGGACGCCCTTCCTTCTATCTGCACCCTTCTACCTTCTACCTGGCCTTCTGCCATTACACCACCTTCCAGATGGAGCCCCACTTCCTAGGGTTGCCTGCTTTTATTCTGTCCCATTCTCTACACTACAGACCTTGTCATTTGACTTGAGCATCCTGGTCTTTATTCCCCCCTCTTGGGAAATGGGGCCTGCCCATTGGCAGGGCATGGACAATCGAGTTGGGCTCTCTCAGATTCCAGATAAAGCTGTGAGGTACGGTGATTTAGGGCTTTCGGCTTCCCCTAAAGGCCAAGGAGGCTTTGTGGAGGAGGAGGGCCATTCTGAGCCTGGAAGGGTCTGTCTGGAAGAGATGGAGGCAGAAACCATTAGAGGGAGGGAGGGAGGGAGGAAAGGGGAGGGGAGGGGGAAAAAGGGGAGGAGGAGAGCTGAATTCCTGAGGTCTTTTTCCTCCTTTTGCCATTGAAATCTGAAGTCTCACCCACAGGGGGTCAGATTGCTCTTTGGGCTCCTGGGCCCCATGTCAGCAACTGCTACTTCTAGAGAAAGAAAACAAAAAAGCATTTTGGGGAAGGGACAGCAGGAATTGTGGTGGGGAATCCACCCTTGCAATCCGCAGGGGCCACCTGAGAGTAGCAGCAGATAATTCTAGGGAAGAATAATAGGAGAGGTTGGAAAAAAAAACCAACAACAACTTGAAACTGCTTAAAAGAGGGGCCGAGGCAGAAGTGTGGCAAACAAAGTGCCACAAACAGAGCCCCCTCTGGGGTTGATGGGGTGGGAGGGGAAGAGGGCACACACTCACTTCCACCCACAGTGAAGCCCTATTCCTAGGGGTGGGGGAGGACGGGGCATGTAAGGCAGGCTCCTTCCCACAGAGGCTCCCAGGAGCATACCAGGGTCCCTTTGCCCTCTCACTTCCCAGAATGGCCTGCCAGCTAGTGCCAACATTTCCTCTGCTTCTGCCCTGGGGTCCCTACCTCGCCACCCCCCACCCCACCCCCATCTCTGTGGAGACCGTCAGGCTGATGACTGCTTGGAAACCACTCTGGTCCTTATAGACCAAACTTCCGCCCCCCCCCCCCCCTCCGCCTTTCTTTCACCATACACAGGAAGAGCTCACAGATGCCAATGCATGCAACTGCCACAGTGGCAGGGAATGTTAAGAGATGTCACCCTGGGCCCCCTGTCCAGAGCAGAGGTGCTTCAGGCTGACTTGTGGCAAGGAGCAGAACATGGGCCCCCTGGGACCTGGGGGCTGGGACCACTTTAGGGCTCCCAGAGCGCTCCCCCCATAACTTTGTGGGGCTCCCTCATGCTCTCCATGTGTTAAACTCTACTTTAAATGTATTTTCAGCTTAACAAACTCTCCTGAGAGCACCACGAAGCTACCTGCTTTGTTAAATGGGTCCTTACAGCTCCAAGGCAGGTCCTGCTCCGCGTAAGGCATGGTCTCATGAACTGATTCATGATCTCTGCCGACAAAATCCTTATGCACAGACCCTAAGGATTTGTAGACAGCCCTCTTCTTTATAGAACCCCTGGAGCTTCCTGGCTCCCTCCTTGGGACTAGAAGAAGCCTCGTATTGTCTTGCTTGAGGTAGAGTGAACAGGACTTCGAGTGGGTCCCAGGTGTGGAAGCCCCTTGTGTTAGGGTCAGATGAGCTTCTGTGCTTTCTGCTGGTGGTCTCACCCTTCCACTGGCTTCACATGAGCCTCGTCCTTATTGCAAGGCGGTCTTGGAAGCCACGCTTCCCCCACAGGCACTGTCATGGTCTCCCCTGAAGTTCAAGTCTGCCATTCTTCCTCCCCCCCCCAACGGAGGCTTCTGCACTCCTCCACGCTGTGGCCCAGATTCTCTTTAGAGTGCCCTGTTTCCCCAGGAAATAAACTGTCCCAGCGATCGATCCCAGCTCAGCTCCTCAGACCACCCTGGCGCTGACGGTTCTCAATTCAGAAACCTATATGTTCAGTTCTGCTTTTGAGCTTTGCTTTTGGTGATCCGTTTCTCTTCTCTATACACATGTTTGATGATACATCCTGTGTCTCAGATTTCTTCGTCCTTAAAATCCAGTCCCTAGGGGCACGCCTGTTTCATCTTTAACCAACTGCCTGCCTCCACCAGCTTTCTAACTTGGGTAGCACTTTCCAAAGAACCAAATCCTAGAGGCAGGATCCTGCCTTCCTCCCCATCCTTCCACGCTGGTGAAGGGTTTGGTTGGTAACTGTTCCAGGCAATACAAAAGGAGGACCTACAAGGTGGGGGGGGGGGGGCGAGGCTCTGGTGATGTCAATGCCTGCCCCCTCCCAGTTTTACTCCCACTCACATTCTTCTCTAGCGCACGCTCCAACCCTCCAACCCCCTAACCCCTGCTGAGGCCCCTCTGTTCTACTCTGGACTGCTAGAGGCTCCCTGAATGGACTGCAGCGATGTCTCCCAGGGGGAGCCGAGAGCAGGAGAATGAGGCTGGAGAGAAGACTGGCGATGTCCCTGGCGGCAGGCCACAGCTCCAGCAGGCTGCCCTCTGCACACAGCTGCCCTCTCTGGGTCTCCTAATGGTGTGATTCCCCTGCTCTAGGGTCCTCTACGTCTTACTGAGGCATGTTCTAAATCCTGTCATTGTAGAGAGTTGGATCACTGAGCTTTACTTAAGCTACCCGAGGTGGCGGGGCCTTCGTCCCTGCTGGCTCCCTGGCTGAGACAGCCCTTCTCTCCAGTGGTTTCTCAGCTTCTGTTTCCTTTCGGCGAGCACGCATCCGGCTCTCCACCAGGCATTCTGATGCACCTCTTGGGTGGGAAGCCCCCACCCCACACGATTAGGCACCATGGATGTTCAAGAGGGACAGACTGTTTGCTCCGCACCTCACATGCCAAGATTTTGCTGGGCTTCACGTGGTGTGGTTTGTGCTGCAAAAACACTTGATGGTTTGTTTTCCAATCTGAACGTGCTTTTATTTGAAAGGTATCTTTCTGAGGCTTCTGGGACCTTCAGATGGAATGACTGGGTAGGAAGCCTGAACTCTGGGTGGGTAGTGGGGAGGGTGGGACCAGGAATGATGGGGGGAAAGTGTGGAGGGGTCCCCATAGTTGGTGTTGCTGAGAGGAGGAGGCTGAAAACAGAGATTGTCCCAGATCTCTGGGTCAAGTTGACACTTCAGGGGGAGTTGCAGGAAGAGACCCAGGCAAGGAGGACTCTGAAGGGGTGGGGAGGTGGAGAGAAAGAGATTAGGAAAAATTGCTGTCCCAGAACTCAAGAGAAGCGTTTCAACAGAGAGAGCTCCGCCTGTTACCTATGTCAAACGTGGCCTAGAGGTTCCATTTTGAAGGTGCCAGCTGTATCCTGTGGACTTAGTAAGGCTGGTAGTGAGCTTGGCTCCTGTGGTGGAGTGGAGGGGCTATGTGTCCCCCACAGAGGAGGAAGGGACTGCCCTCTTAGCAGCTTGAAGGGGCAATGCCCTCTGAGTGGGGGAGGGAGAAGACTGAGGGCCAAGTCCTGGTGGGTTGGGGAGGGGCTCGGACCCGGAGGAGGGTGTCTGGATCTGAGAGACCCTGGGAGCCAGGCCAGAGCTGCTGGTGATCACACCGGAAGTTGAAAGCCTGCCAAGTGGGAGACGGTCAGGGTTCAAGGCCTCCAAGGAGGCTGAGGCAAACGGGCAAGAGCCCATGGGGCTGAGTATTGGTGAGACAGGGTCTAAGCAGTGTCTAAGCAGAAGGAAGAAAGTGAATCCTGGATGCTGAGACCCCCCCCGCCCACACACACACACAATGGGACTCCGGGACCTGGAGTTCTCCATGAGATTGAAAAATAGGAACATGTTTTAAGATGAATCCTTGTTTATCTTTGTAATCAGAAAAAAAAAAAAAAAGAGAGAAGTCAATTTAAAAAGCCATGTTGCAAAAAAAAAAAAAAAAAGCCATGTTGCCTGAATGCCCATTAACTGTATAATGGATAAATAAATTGTGGTGTATTTCTGCAGGGGAATACATTACAATTCCACGCGATAGCATAGATACACCCCAAAAACATATAACTGTTGAGCAAAAGAGGTCAGACATAAAAGACAGGTGCTATTTGCAATCCTTTCTGTAAAGTTCGACAAACAGCAAAAGTAAGCTGTGATGTTAGGTTTCAGGATAGTGATCACTCTTGGGGAAAGAGGTCCCTAGGAAGGGGTACCAGTCGCTCCCTGGGGGCTGCTACTGTTCTACCCGCCAATCTCGATGCCAGCTCCACGGGTCCATTCAGTTAGTGAAATGCGTTGCCTGTACATTGATGACCTGGGCATTTTTCTGTGTGTTTATTCTACTTCAATAAGAAGTTCACTTTAAAGAGAGACTACCTAACGTGAAGTATTTCCCTTGGGCTCCAAGGCCTGGCTGCTTCTAAGATGGTCTCCTGTAGAAGCTGGACATCTTCCTGGCCAGCTGAAACAAAAGTTATTAAAGTAGCAGTGATTCTTCCTCTCCAGTGCTCTGGGTGAAGAGCCCACCCTGTTCGTCTTCTCCCCCTGCCCTCGTCAGTTATGGTGAGAGACATTCCAGACGTCCAAACACATCATAAATACTAAAGGCCATTTCCCCTCTGGAATCCTCCCTGCCTTGCGTCCCGTGTCTCCTGCAGCAAGACCTACAACCATCGTATCATGGTTCCTTTGCCTGAAATTGAGGAGCTGTGAGGGCTGTGGTGGGGGGCCTCTCCCCCTGCTGGCATGTGCCAGCTTCCCCCAACAGGCTGGACAGGGTCCAGCTGCCCTGGATTCACCTGAGATGGGAGGGGGGAAGAGGGGATGCCTTTTTCTAATTTGTCCCAAAGGTGCCCAAGAGATCCTCAGTATCCCTGCTAGAAGTTGTTGGGCCAACACTGTCGAGGTCTTACAATGGCAGGGCCAGAAAGGAGGGAGTGTGAGGGTTGAACCGCGGCATTACACCAACAGTAGTGGTGGAGTATAGAATCTTTTATTCAGAGCACTCAAACGGGCGTTATCTGTGGCCAGGGCTTTGTTTGCCCAAGTCCTGGCAAGAAAGGTCGGAGCATCTCTCCCGGCCACAGTTGCTCTGGCTCCCTGGGAGCTGGCTGGGTGGCCATGGGACAGTGGGCACGGCAGGCTTTCTTAAACCTCTGTGTGTTGTGCGCAGACAAGGAGGACGCCTGGCCTTCATTTGTAAGACATGTGTCTGGGGTTCCCCATGTCCTGCTGTCATTCTATCGCTGATGGAATCCTCCTGCAACCTGATGGATGGTTCTCTAGTTCTCACTTTTGATGTGTGCTGGGGTCGGGGGTACATGAAGAGGCCAGGGCTGCCCTTCCCAGCGCCCTCCCCCAGGGGGCCTTCTGCTCGAGGCAGCTTTGTAGTAGGCATTCAGTGGCATCTGGTCACAGCCCAAGACATTTTGCTCTGCGAGACACCTTTTTTTTTCTTCTCCTGTTTTCAAGCATTCTCCAAGGCTTTCTATGGGGGTTTTTGCGCTTTAGACAGTTTCTTTGATGTTTTTTTTCCCCTTATTGATGGCCACATTTCATCCTAGGTCCTTTCCCGGAAATTGAGTACCTGTGGGGGCACAGCTAGGGCCGGCCCTCTGCCACCAGAGCGTGAAATATCACACGGGCATTAAGAGCCTCGCTGCCACCCTGAGGACGCCTCCCACTCCGGCTCTGTCCATTTGGAGAATGAACCCAGCCCTTTTCCTATCTTTATGGATGAGAAAACTCTGTATTTGAGGAAGCAGCCATTTATCTTCACTAAGAGCCTCACCTCCACGCCTCGTCCTGATGAGGCAGTCAGCAGCTGGAGCCAGGAGAAGGGAGTTTCATTCGGAGGAGTGAAATGACAACTGACTGATGGGAATCACATATGGAACTCATCATCCAGAAAAGTGGTGCAACTGGAAAAGATGAAAGTTCTAGAAAGCTTTGGGGACATCTCAGGGCAATTAGCAAAATGAGGTTTAGCTATGAAACCCAGTGCGATACAGCAACGTGACGACCGTTTGCTTATCTATGTACAGTGGAGTCGAGTGAGCAGCACCTGCCACCTTCTTCCTCCCTGTAGAATTTCTCGTCAGTCAGAGCCGCTGCCATCCATCCAGCTGCTTTCCACCAATTAATTCTCTTTCACTGGCTCCTGCACCAGCCACCCCATCTGATTCCTCACTTGTGATACGCATGTAGATACAGTTACACGTTTGTCTTTGCTTTTCCGCCACTCCCTGGGCCCACCAGTGGTCGGATTCTGTGGGTAAATGTCCTTACTATTTTCTTCCAACCCCTGAGCATTTCTTCGTGCCTACTGACTGGCCCTGGGTAGGTATCAACTGGAATCCCAGTAGAGTCTGATGCCAGTTGTCCTTTTTCTTAGTTGGGAAACCACCCTGACTCCATTTGAACCCCACTCCCAGCAACTTAGAGCCCTCCATCCAGCCCACACTTTTCGTCTTAGAGGCCCTGCCTGACTTGTTTCCTGCATTGGAACAAAACCCTCAGAGGAGAATTAGCGGAAGATGAATCCAGCAGACAGAGTGGGAGTGCTGGCACGAAATGGTGAACCAGCCTGCAATAGGCCGGGCCACACAGGGTGGCGGCAAGGAATCGCTATGTGCGGACTGACCTGGAGATCAGAGGTTCCAGAATCCAGGACAAGTTAAGCCATACATGGAGTATGAGGCCCGGGGAGATGAAGAGGATAAGGCAGAGAGGGTGGGTGAAGAAGACCCCCAAGGTATAAGGAGAAAGGGAGAGGTGTGAGGATTCATGCTGGGGCAGGATGCTCTGTGGAAATGGAGTGGCTGGGAGGACAGGCATTCTGGGCCTTGGGAGCAGGGAAGGGAGGAGGGGAAATAAATGATGGCCACCCTTTTGGACCACATCTAAGCAAATGATTGGCAATGTGATGGGAACCTCTCTTCTGCAGCCAGACTTGCGCTGCTTGGTGGGCTGCCTCACGCCTCCTTTGAAGGGCTTGTCTCTGGCAGTGGCCGCAGTGCCTGCCCCCTACCCCCAAACCCCTCAGACCCTCCACCTGTACCAACAACAGAGCCTGCTGTCAGTCCACTTTCAGCCAGGCTGAAAGGGCCTTTTTCCTGGGCATGGAGGTGGCTGCATCCTGCCTGTCTCCCCCTCCTGCATGCCCCCAAATCTAAAGTACTGAAGCACCCCACCCCTCACCCCAAGGCCTTTCCCTCTTTGCTTCCTCATCCCCAGCAAACTCTCCAGAACTACCCAGCCCTCAGCCAATGTGTCCTCTGGGACCCACCAAAGAAAGACAAGACCAGCCGCTCAGGCCTCCCCGCTGGGCCCCACATGCCTTCATGGAAACAACAGGGAAGCAGCAGGAAGCAGGCCTCCAAGGGCTTCTCCTCCTTCCTATTCTGGGGATTCATTCTGTAGTGTCACTAAAGAGTATCTGACTTTTTGGAGGAGGGCTGGAGGGGAGCGTATCTAAATACCTTCAGCTTCCCACCCCCTCCTCGCTTCTAGCACTCTCAGCCTGCTTTCCAAGGCCTGCCGGGGGCCCTTTCCCTCCACTCTAGACAACCACCATCGCCCCAGGCCTCTGATAACAGAGAGATTTTATTGTCTGCATCCCATATTTTATTTAGCATTTTATGATACTCCATGTATGGCTTAACTTGCTTTTAATCTCTAAGACTAAAGCAAGGTCTAGCTAGATAATATTGAAGACAGGCCTGACCCTGCACTTTTTGTAAAGCTTCCCCCACCCACCACCACTCCCTGGGAATAAATGAGGAGCTTCAGGGAAGCTGGGTGGCCCCGAGTAATGGTGGCTGATGGTCTAGTATGAAAAGGTATTGAGTACACCTGGGCACTGGCCATAGACAGCAATGACATTGGCTCTGACAACTGATGACATTTCAGTGGGGGTGGAAGAGAGGAGTTCAAGGACAATGAAGAATTAAACCTGGTGCTGGGGACATGCTCAGGAGCAAAGGAATGTAGGAAAAGCTCAGGTGGGTGCAGTAGAAGGGAGGTCATGGGGGTAAGGAGAGGGAGCAGGAAAGATCTGCTCAGGAAGGATGTGGACTCAGATGCTGGGCTGAGGGGACAGACCTTAGGAGCCAGCCCTTTGTCTAGTGGACAGGCTGGGCCCTGGGACCAAAGGGCTCCATAATCAGTCATGGCCCAGGCAGGGCAGCTCAGAGGGAGGGCAGTGGAGGGGACCTGCAGGGTTTGGGGCACAGGGGAGGGAAGGTAGGAGTTCCTTCCCAGGGCAGAGCTGGGGTCCCCAGCCAGGGTCCAGGATGGCTGCAGCAGAGCACAGCCCAGGTGGGCCACGAATGCAGGCCAACCTGAACTGAACAGTGGAAACGATAAACCACGCTTCAGATGTCCTTGCATTTTTGGGAGGGCCCAACAGAGTGGGGAGTGGGAGAGAGGGACTCTGATATGGTTTCATTCTTGGCTGTGGTTGCCCTTTCTCTTCAGTAACAGCTGGTTAGAAGTGAGGGGGCAGGGGAGGCTCCTGGTGGGGTGCCGGGAAAAGGGTTTACATCCCAGACAAGCACAGTAGACGCTAGGCAGAGGGACCCCCAGGGGAGGCCTGGACAGCCAGTGGCTTTTCTCCAGGGAGCAGATCTTGCTTTCCTCCATCCCCTGACTGGTTCCTGGAATTGAAACCTCCTGACTTCTCCTGAAACACTTTCTATTCTTCTGTGCATAGCTGGCTCATCTTCCCCCCTCTAGCTCAGCTAATGTCCTCTCAGAAAAGCCTTCTCTGATACCTCTCAGCTCCAGTGCCCACCCCACCCCTAAGACTGTCCTGTCACCCTGTTGGTCCTGGTTTTCTTGACATTATCTGGATTGATCTTGTCCATCTCTGTTTCCTTGTTGGTTCCTCCCTAGAGGGTAAATTCCATGAAGGTGGGGTTCTGGTCATTCTTGGCTGCAGCTATACCTTCAGCTTCTAGAATGGGGCCTGCCACAGATGGGCACTCAATGAGTATTTGTTGAATGGATGAATGGGTGGATGACAACACATTGACGAACACCAGGTCTCTGGGGTGGGAGTCCTATCAAATCTCCTTGATGCTCATCCCGTGGAGGCAGGGAAACACCCCACACCCCCAGATGCAGGAGTTCTAGATGGACACTGTAAACTGGGCTTCTTCTCAGCTTTAACATAGGCAGTTCCAGTCCTGTTCTCCTTCCTAGCTAATTGCACTGTCACCACTGCCTCTGAGACCCCAGGGTGGACAATGCAAGGAGAAGCAACAGAAGGCACCTTGAGATTTCCCCTTGCTCTGCAGGTTCTGACCACCTCAGAGTTCAGGGACTATCAGACAGTGGGATAGGGAAGCTCAGAGAGAAACTTCGAACTTCACTGAAGGTGGGTTCTAGAATAGGTTGATGATGCCTTTTTCTCTCTTCTCATGGGCTCCTTCCCTCTTTGGTATACTTGTGAGGGAATTCAAATCTTTTATTTTTAAGAGAGAAAATATCTGGGTTTGGAAAGAGGAACCCCAAACTGATACCAGTTTGGGTTGGGTATATTTGGGGCTGGACAAAACTATTCAAAGAGCAAGAATCAGGGGGAATATTGCCCTTAACCCCATCCATGTCCTCTTGGCCTGTTTGGCTTTGGCCAGGTCCCTCACCCCTATGGAAAGTCTGGAAGCATCCTATAGCCTCCCCGAAGAGTGTTCAAGCCTGAGCCTTGGAGACCCTCTAGGGCTCAGTGTCTGGGCCAAGGAGCCGTCGAGTGAGGCATGGCCTTGAACTCTCCACACTTGCCCATTGGGGACCAATCTGATGAGCCTCTGCAGCCTCCCCATGCTGCCGATCCCACAGAGCAAGGTGTCCCATTGGCATTTCCTCTGCAGGGACCCACCATCTCACACATCTGCTCCCCCCCCATGTCACCCTCACCTCCCAACCCTGCTCACTTCCCACTCCTTATCCCAATCCTCTGTAGCAGGGCTCTTGCTGTGAAAGCCCTGTCCTGCTCCCTGGTCTTGGGTCCGTCCCTGTGGGTCCCTCCGTTGCTTGAGCCGCAGGGTCTCAGGGCAGTATCCTCTTTCCTTCACAGCTGCAACCACCTGCCCTACCTTTGCAGGCTCTTCTTCCTGGTCTCAGCAGTGGCCTTGGAGCGGTGCTCCAGCTGCCTGGCCAGTCACCGAGTCCTGTCCATTTTATATGCTTCTCTTCCAGGAATGGTGAGGTTAACAGCTTAAATAAAGATGTCCAAGAAATCTCAGAAATGACACGAAGCATTTGTCCCTAACCAAACAGAAGTGCTGGTGGCTGGCGGAGCGGGTGCTCATCCTCTGGTTGGTTCTTTGTGGTCCCCACTTCACTTTCATACCTCTTTGGATTTTCTTGAGTCTCCCAAAGGTCAGCTGTGACCCGGCTTGTTATGGATATTGTATGTGCATTCACAGGCTGTAGGAAGTCAGGGGCAATGATGGGAGGCCAGAAACAGCCAGCTGGAGCAGCACAGGAAGATCCCATTGAAAGCAGGGCCACCATCCCAGATGGTGTAAGCTGAGACAGGCTGAGATCGATGGGGACCATGACAGATCCCTGCACCAGTCGCTAGGCCTTCCTGGCAGCACCTGGACTCCCGCTGGTCAGAGAAGACCAAGCAAAGGGTCTTATGCCATACTCGTACCGAAAGAAGGAATTTCTAGGCAGGACACCCACACTAAAGAACTTCAAAGAAAGTAGTCCTCTTTGGGACTGACCCTGCCTGATAGTCTGGTTCATAAGCCAAGGTAATGGAATCCAAGTTGGGACAACTTGTTGCAAAGGTTTTTGGGAATGTCACTTTTGTAAAGGATCAGGTATTAGAGTTTCTGGGGTTTGATCTCACTGCTGTTCTGATTTCAGGGGAAACACAGATTTAGGAGGTTAGAATAAATAAAGTTAAGGGGACAAAGGGCTAAGGGTTAGCCCCAAATAGCCACCAAAGCAGAAACCTGTGTGTAGCACTGGGGATCCTGCCAGTAGGGAAGGTGCAGGAGTGGCTGTGGAAGCTCTGAGGTGCCCTTACTAGCAGGAAGGGGCAGGTGAGAGAGTGGGAGGGAGGATTGCTTCCTAAGGGTCTGGGTGGGGACCAGGAAGTGCTTTAGTGCTTAAGCACGGTCCCTGGTTGAAGGGCTTGGAAGTGCAGAGGGGCTGGTGGCAGGGCCCTGTGTCAGTACTATCCTTGGGGCCAGGCCTCTCTGGCTGGTGGCCTGGCCTTGAACTTGGTCTGGATAGCCAGAGACTCTTCCTCTACGGGGGACTTGCATTCTACCAGCCTCAACTTTTCCGGAAGAGAATATATACAAGAACAGGGATGGGGGTGGTTTGGAGATGGGGATGGAGCTTTGGGCTCGTGATGGACTAGGGTGACACCAAGTCCCATGATGGACTGGCCAGTTTCCATGCCCCAAAAAACCATCCAGGAGCAAGGGAGCCAGGAATAAAGCCCAGATAGAGAAGCGGCCAGCATTACAGTGAAAGCTGGCATATGGGAGCATTCCAATAGGTTCTAGGAAGAACAAAAGAGGCTGTGGAAATAACCACCAGTGTCTGGTTCTATAGCAATACATTAGCTACAATACTGGGAGTTAGCAAACTAGGGTTTAGTTCTGAAAGAAGAGTGTCTAACTCTCCAGTCCCCTTCAGTAGTATGTTGAGGGCCAGGCTGAGTGAGTGAGCCAGACTATGGAATTTTTACTTACGTGAGGTTCAGCTAGAAAAGGAAGGGGCAAAGCCAACCCTGCCTACCCAGGAGATTCTGGGAAGGAGAAGAGAGAAGAGAAAGCCCTCTCTGGGGTTCGGCCCCAGAGCATCTGAAGGAGAGCATTCTTAGCTGAGTACTGCCAAAACAAAGGGCGAGTGTCCCACGGACCTGGCCCTGGGCAGACTGAGGGGTCACAGAGTCTGAGCTTTCTTGAGCTGTCCTGGTTCCCGTGTGCTTTAGGAAAGACCCAGAAGAGGCTGGCTATTCAGTCAGAGGTGCCTGGTATAGTGGCACCTCTAGTGCTGACACCATACCAGACCACATGGAGGCTGCAGCCGGTGCAGAGGGCCAGCAGGAGCACTGCTCAGACCACAGAAGGAGCCACAACGCTGCTCCTGGGGTGGGGTAGGGTTGGGGGAGAGGGGTGGGCAGAGAGCCTCACCCTGAAAACCGGAGCAGGCCACACACGGGGCCTCGGAGAGACTCTCCATTATTGAATGGGACTGAACTTTAAACCAGATTGAACATATGGGCAGGGTTTTTTGTTTTTGTTTTTGTTTTTTGTATTTTATTTTTTTGTTTTTCTTAAGCTATAGACCAAATAAAGAGATTTCATTTTCTCTGCCTAGTTGTCATGTTGGTTAAATGTCACAGCTGCGGGGAGGTGGGGGTGGGGTGGGGTGACTGGGTGATGGGCACTGAGGGGGGCACTTGGCGGGATGAGCATTGGGTGTTATGCTATATGTTGGCAAGTTGAACACCAATAAAAATATAAATTTAAAAAAATGTCACAGCTGCCCCATCAGCCCATTTTTGTCAGGGGATGTGGCCCTCCTGCCTTCAAGAGGGCTCCTTGGCTGTCAGCATCCTCTGGTCTTTCCCAAGGTGTTTACTGGGTCATTAGTGTGGAGAGCCAGAGAACAAAGTGCTCATACTGACTGATCCCATGTGTGGCCTTGGGCTAAACATCCTGTGTCCCACAGATCATTCTGTGTCCAGAGTCTGTGCTTGGATCCCAGAGACGTGGGCCTGGCTGCTTTACCTGATGATCCGTGGAGGCTGGGTCAGGGGAGTGCCTCCTGAGTGTCCCCTAATAGACCCTTCAGGAAGAGGGGACAGGCCTGCAGGGCCAGGGGTTTCTGGCAGCCACAATTAAGGTAGATGGGGGAGCCAGAGAGGCCAGAGTTAGAGACCAGGCTGTATGTTAGCCCTTCCTCCAGGGGCAAGGAGGACTAAGACCTCAGCTCAGATGGAGGATTAAAACATAGTATCATAAAAGCTTGTAAGCCTGGGAACATCCTCACTGGGTTCATGGGCCAGGAATATGCCTGGAGCAGGGTCTCTTGACCATGGGTGATGGTATGGTGGCAGGGAAAGGAGGTGCCTTCAGTCCCCAGTGGGCAGCCAGGACAACTGAGGAGGGCGGGAAGAGTCTCCCCAGGTCTTGGCCAGTGGCCCAGGCATAGCAACCACATAGCACCCACTATGCTATGAGAGGAAATGTGGAAGTTGTCCAGCTGGGGCTGGGGCCCAGGCCATCAGGACCTTGTCCATCTTTTTGCCATCCCCAGCATGTCCCCTCCACCCTCGTGCTCACAAGATGCTAGAGCTCCTCCGGATACCATGCCTAGAGGGAACGGACAGAGGCCTGATGGGGCAGATGGGGCCCTTTTGGGCCTATCACCTTCACTTACATCTCATCAGCCGGAACCACCTCACGCATCATCCCTAGGTGCAGTCACTGATGATGGCCACGGAGGAGGAAGGACCTTGGGGTGCACACCAGCACCCCAGTCAACTGTGTTCTGGCATAGCTACCTCCCTATCTCCTCCTCCATCCTGCCAAGGTCCCTCACATTGAGGGCAGAGTCCTGGCTTCACCAGCCTTCCTGCTGGCCCCTAAAGAGTAGATTAGGATTTTATGGCAATTCGGCAGAAAACAAGAATGGATATGGCCTCTGCACCACAGAATGGGCAGTGGTGCAAGAAGTGTAGGTTGGAGACAGCACAACAGGTTGGAAGGCATACAGAAGAAGTGTGACTCCCGGTCTAGAGGGAACAACGGGCACAGAGAGCGTCCAGGAGGTAGAGTTGTCCTGGCTAAAGCCTAAAGGATGGAAAGGAGCAAGCCAGGGGAAGGAAGGCGAGAGGGTGGCAAGATGACACAGCTAAGGAACAGGGAGGAATTCCGCTGGAGGGCCAGGAAGAACTGCGGCAGGAGAAGCAGCAGGCCCAGGCCAGAGCACATGGGGCCACATCGAGAGGAGTGAGCAGAGATGGCACCCAGTGCAGGCTGGAGAGAGGTCTTAGCTCACGCAGCCAGCAGCACAGGCCAGGCTGGGGGGTGGGGGCCAGTTAGGAGACCATGGCAGTTAGGCAGGCAGGGCCAATGCTCAGGGAGGGACAGAGGTATGGAGAAAGAGTGTGGAGACAGACCATACAAGGCTTACAGACTGACAAAGGGGTAGACGTGGCTGTTTGGAGAGAGAGTGGGAAACCAGGTGTGTGGAGGTGGCCTTCAGTGAGGGAGGGGACACAAGGGAGGGGCCACTGTAGACAGAAGGGACCATGTCCGGTTGGAGAGGCTGGGTTCAAGCACATGGGGGAGGAGATGGAAGATGTGGGTATCTAGTCTAGGTGCTCAGCAGAGTTCTGGCCTGGGATCCAGTTATACTACCTGCCGGGGGCCAACACCAGGGATGAAACTTTCCTGCTACTGGCAACCAGGGAAACAAAGGCAAGGGATGTACAAATGGGTCTTTGCTTTCCTTTGGGCCACCATCCAACATAGGCAGCTGGCCTTGGGTGGGCGCCTGGGAGAGTTCCCAGGGATCTCCCTCCCCTGCTCCCACTCATCCCACCCCATCCCATGCCATCTCATTGCATCCCCTAGACCCCAGCCTCCCTCCTGTCTCCTGGCACCCCAAGGGCTCCAGCTCCCCTGTAGGGAGACTCATATTGCAAGGTTTTGAGGGTAGCAGGGGGGCATACCTTTGGGCTTTCTGGACTGTTCCCAAGGGATGCCAAAGGGGCGCAGCCCTGCCTCCATCAGAGCGGACTTTGGTGCACACCACACTTTCCCATGCGGGGACCTATCACAGACGCCTTCCCCTCTAGGATGAGAATGGGGTTGTTTCCCTTGTTAGGAGTTCAGTGATCCCCATCATGAATCCAGAGACTTCTCATCATGGGCTCCTGGAGAGGTGGTGGAGGCAGTGACCTAGGCTTTTGTCACCAGATGTGCTGCTGTGAGGCTGCTTGGGAAGTTCCATCTTCCAGAAAATGAGGAGCCTTTGAGCTTATGGGAGACTGAGTAGGGCTTCTGGCATCCAGCCCTAGTGTCCCAGCTGCCAAGTGGGGAGAAAGGTGTGGTTAGCCAGCTCAGACGTAAGGTATGGCTGAGCGCTGCTTCTGGCTCAGTAGCACCTCATGGCCTGTCCTGAGACACTCTGCTGGCCTGGCCTGAGAGCATGTGAGCTACTGGGCATCCGTAGTAAATCCCCTCATCTCTTGAACCAACCCAAGGGGCTTTGGTGAAGAACCTCATACAAGAACGCGAGTGGGGGGAGGAAGAACCCCAGCTGGCCCCACAGAGAACGGGCTTGAGATGAGCCAGGCAGAGACAGAGGTAGGAAAGGATCCCAGGATGGAAAACGGGGTGCTGGGCCAAAGCTGGAAGACTTGGGGGGCCCCAGGAGGGGAGGAGCTGATTTAAGTTCCCCATTTGTAGAATTGGGATGAGAACAGTCATTCATTCATTCATTCATTGAACAAATATTTTCAGGCCACAATCACATGGCCAAGGCCTCAGGAATCCATCTATGAACAAGACAGACAAGTACCCCACCTTTCTGGAGCTAATGTTCCAGCTGAAAGGGTGGGAGGAACAAAAAAAAATGCCAAACAAATGAAGTCTGAGGGCTGTGGGGGTGGGGCAGGAAACAAACCCAAGGGTGGTACAACCCCACTGACCCGGCCTGGGAGCCACATGGGGAGCAGTCTCTTGGTGCCACGGGGTCCTCGAGAGGCTGGGTGAGATGACAGGCCTCGGCAGAGCACCTGCACTGAAGGCCTTAGGTGTTATGATGGCAAAGACAAGAAGGATGCTTAGCATTTCTTTAGTGCCTACTATATGCCCTCTCTTCCCTGGTTGGCAGCAACAGCCCCTTTCCACCCCCGCCCACCAAGTTCCCTGCCACCCCGAGTGAGACAGCTTGGTAGGCTCAGGGGAGAGCCTCTGAACATGCTCTTTGCCCAGAGGAATATCCTGCCTGTGCTAGAGCCAGGAATGGAGGCACAGCCCTGGGGGCCTCCCCCCTTCTGACAGCCTAGCCTCCCCCTTCTGACCACCTTCTGAGCCCTGAGTAGTGGGAGAAGGTAAAGTTTCATTTGCCAAGGAGGTAGGATGGCGGCGGGGGGAGGTCAGCGGGAGCCGGAGGGAGCCTGGGTGAAGCGATGCTGGAAGACAGAAGGGTGAGCACAGCCAGGAGAATTGAGGCTGAGTGGGGGGTAGGGCAGGGGGAGATAAGGCATAGCCCTTGGGGAGACGGTCCCAGGTTCTGCAGGGCTGTATGATACCCTACTTTCTGGGGTTACCCTCCATGGCACTTCCCCTTGGATTTCACAGCAAGGTCCCTTAGCCCCTGAGCTGGACATACCAGCAGGTGACTCGGCAGTGAATGAATAGCAGCCTCTTGCGTGGCTCACGGCCTCCCCAAATACCTAACCTCGCTGAGCCTTGGTAACCTCCCCAGGTAAAATGGGGCAGCATGTCTCTCATAGGATCTCTGGGAGGAAAAAAAAAACATGATAAAGCATTTCTGATTCTGAAAAGGATGTCTGACCCACAGCAAGTGCTTGGGGAAAAACTGAGCACTCACGGTAGGATTCAGGGGACCTGTGACATGGATGTGCTCTCCAGCCCAGCGCCGTGCCCAGCCCCAGCTTCTGGCCCCACCAAACCACCAACCTCTCTCCAAATGGCCCCTGGCCCCTTTGTGACCCCTGCTTTTTGTTCAGGTTCGTGTGTTGTGACACCCCTCTGATCCTTTCCAGAGGGCTGTGGGGTGTGGCAGCTGGCAGCTCCGGTCCATCCAGGATCAGGGATCCCCCCACCCTCACAGACCTGACCGTGCTGACTGTCCCCATGTGACGGAGGACTGTCCCTCCACATCCAGCCCTGCCTTTCTGATAGAGCCCTGCCTGTGACAGGAAATGAGGTGGTTGCATGACCTCACGGCCCTCCTTGGCAGCCCGGTGTGGCCCTGTGAACAGACACGCCAACAATCGCCACATGTGGGTTTTGGGAAGCCCCTCAAGGGGACTTGCCTGCTGCCCCTGTCTGGAAGGCATACAAGCAACGACTGCCACCACCGACCATGAGACAGAGGCCATGTTGTGAGGATGGAAGAGGAACGGCTAACCCTGGCGCCCCTGAGAACCAGCCCTGAATTGCCTCTGCTAAAGTGAGGGAGAGACGTCTGTCCTATTTGACACCCCTGTTTCGTGCAGGCAAGCCTGATCCCCATAGACAAAACTGTAGCTCCTCCCACCTTTTCTCCCTGCCTTGCCCTTTCTCTCCATGGGAGCTGATGAAGCATCTACTGCGGGGAGAGCAGAGGAGGAATAGGGAAGCAGCTAGAGGTGATTTAGGAAGGGTAGGATTCCAAGAAACAAGGCAATGGAGGTAGCGCCAGAAGAGGAGGACAGAGCCTGGGGAGGATTCGTCACCGCAGGGGTGGTGAGACAAACCTTCCAGAAGAGCAGGGGAAGGCAACAGGAACTTCCTACCCATCCATGCCTACCCCAGTTCTCCCCTGGGGGGCCCGGTGCACTGCCTCACCTCCCCACTGGCCCATGAAGACCCAGTGCCCCTTCCTGATGAGGCAGTAGGTAGGGGGGGTGGGGGTGCCAGTTGGGTGAGAGGGTGTTTAGTGAGGGCCTGGGGCTGGCAATAGAGAAGAAGGGTATCCCCAGACCTACACATTCCTCCCAAATCAAGACAATAGGTGTAGAGTTGACCACGGAGATCCCACCTCATGCCTGAGCCCCCCATGCTCTCTGTGTGGCTTGCTTCTCAGCCCCAGAGCGGGCTTCCTCTGGGTCCCTGCTGAGCTCCGTTCAGTAAACATATAGGGGTCCTACCGTGTACACTACATGTACATGGGGCCAAGCGCTGAGGACATCCCCTCGCAGAGGTCCCTGCCCCGCAGCCTCCAGCACACGCTGCCCTGACAGGCTGGCCCAGAATGGAAGTGTGCCGCTACCGATTAACAGCCGGTTCTCTGAGGAAATCACGTCCTGTTCTGTAGCCTTTGTAGACTTCTGTGGCCTGACTCCTCCAGCCTGGCAACTTCTGAGCTCTCAGCGTGAAGCACCAAAGGGATCAGCCCTCAGGAGTGGAGCTCACATGCCACAGCCAGGGGCTTCTCCTCCATCCCCTACTCCTGTGTCTGGGCCCCTGAGCCTCCCCACCGGCCTGTACCTTGTCTGGGGGCGGGGCAGGGGGGGCCTCTGGTAAGGAGACAGCCCCTGGAGCACCCTCTTGAGGTGCTCAACCTTCCTTGACATCTGCCCCTGCCCTCCCTCCCCGCCCCCACCAGGCCTTTTCTTTCTCTTTCCTGGCTTTGCCTCACCTCCAAGCTCTCCTCCTCCTCCTCAGAAGGGACTATTCCCCAGCATTTGGAGACCGGGTCTCCCCCAGCGCCCCCACCAAGCCCGCTCCCTAACCCAGGCTTGCCCTGCCCCCACACAGTGCTCACGCAGCTGTCTCCCTCCCGGCCTCATCCCCTCAGTCTGAGGCCCCGCTGCCAACCCCCTGCCTGTCCCAGAGAGGCCTCCATAGACACTTGCTGCGCCCGGAAGCCTGCGGTTCTATCAGCTCTCCAGTGGCTGCCACAAACTGCTGTCTTGGAGAAAGGGTGGCTCATCCCCCTCAGCCTCCCCGCCTGCACCCCCATCCCAGCCCCAAGCCTCCTGGCATCATCTGCTCCACCTCCAGGCAGCTCGGAGTCAGGCCCCCATCTGCCCTGGCAGCCTGGGGCACTGGGGCTTTAGGACCCCAGGGTAGGACAGAGATCCGGGCCCCCAGCCCCCAAGCCCCTGCAGGGGAGCTGCTTAATGACCTTGTGAGCAGTAATTACACCCCAGGACCCGCTCTTAATAACCACGTATTCTCCCTGTCAATGTGCCTTAATTGAAAATGAGTAGGCGATACAAGTTGCTGTGAAGTTGGCTGCCAAGCCCTTAACGTGATATTAATTGTAGTAATTAGTAGTCACTTTGTGTTGGAGTCATCTATAAATAGGGGGTCTATTAGTTTAGCAAAAGAGCGTGATTTAAAATGCAAATAAAAGCCCAATTAGACAGATAAATCATTCGTCTTTCCCAGCAAATTATCATCTTGGGGGAAGATGGGGGCAGCAGCCACTTTGAGGATGCATTGGTCAGTTCCCGGGCTCTGGATTGTTACACCATGTGAGTGGCCCACTTGGGACACTGTTCTTTAAACAAGTCTGTTCAGGGTCCCTCAGGAGGCTGTCACTCCAGGGGCTTTGACCAGGCTCTTTGTAGGCTTGACTCTTGGCCAGGCTCCCGAGTAGCTCCTCCTCCATCTGCTTGATTGGTTTCCTTTGGGGACACTGGAGCACTTTTTAAAGGCACAGTAGCAGAGCGTGCCTCTAGGTCCTGGGGGAATGGGCTGGGGTGTGGAGGAGTCCCATCTTTAAATGTAGCTCTTCACCTTCCTGAGGGAACCCACAGATGCCATATATTGTTCTGTGACCCTAAAGAGTTAAAAAAACAAATAGACCCACAACACTGTTCCTGGGGTAGACAACTTACTCTCCATTTCCTGCTCCCTTCTACAAAACCTATGGAGGTTATTGGAGTGGCGCATGTGCACGCGCGTGCACACACACACACACACACACACAGTATTTCTCACAGGCTTTGGGGGAACATTGGAGGTAGAAATGACTGGATGAAGAAGAGGCCAGTTAGGGACGTGTTAAGGCCAGAGGGACGTTTGATCATCTAGTTCAGCCTTCTCAAAACCTTCTCCCAGGCCTGTGTTTCCAATCTCACAACTAGGGAGGTGGTGAGATGTGTCTGGGCACGTGGATCCTTCCCTCTTGGTCAGTGCAGTTGCCAGAAACCTGATGCTCAGAGCCCAGATCAGAGCTCTTCCCACCCCCACATCTGCCTCCCACCATCCCCTCCGAGAGTCCATCACTCCCTTTTGGACAATCAAGCCTGACTTTTTCACCGTATCTGCATTTTAATGAGTCAAAGCTGTGAGATGAGGCAGCCAGGCCCAAGCCCAGGTAAGAACAGTCCATTCCAAGAGGACTTTCCCATCATTGTCCAAGAAATCAGGGGAGTGAAGGCAGTTTGAGAGTGTTATCCTTTATTTGATCTATCATCCTTTCTTTTATGACACAGTGCTTGCAACAGGTGGTAGTACTTGTGATTTTTAATGTCCTATTTGACAAAATAAATTGTTGGCAAGCCTATGTGGATCCCAAGAAATGTTTTAGAAAATGTTTCCAGGTATAAAATCCAAATGTCTGGTCTCCACAGTTGAGACTTGAGGCCAGATGAGTCAGCTGTTTTGGGGGCGGGGAGAGAGTGAAGGAAGGGGAATGTGTGTGTGTGTGTGTGTGTGTGTGTGTGTGTGTGTATGCGGGGTGGGGGGGATGAAATAAGGATGTGTATCAGCAAAGATATCCCTCTCTCTGAAATAGCATAAGAAGACTGCTATATCCTAGATAAGGAACTGGAAGGAGAGCCAGGCACTGTCCATCCCATCTCCCTGTATGACAGATGAGGAAATCAAGCCCCAGGGAAGGAGTGACTGGGCCAAGCCACACGGTGAGTCAGTGGTTCAGACCCTGGCTAGTACACACCTTCCCTGCCTGCCCCTTGTCCTTGTGTTGGCCCCAAAAGCAAGCTTGAGAGTTGATGTCATAGGATACACGGGCTCTGCCTTGGTTGGCTGTTGACACTCTAGTTCTGCATGGGGACTGCTTGTTGACTCCTAGAAAATAGAAAACAGCCCTGCTGACAGTCAGACCAAGAAGTTCTGCGAGGAATAAAGACCATGCTCAGAAGAGCACACAGATAAGGCCACTCCACCCCAGCCACTCTGAGGGTGCTTCTCCACCAGTGACAGCTCTGACCCTACTTTAATCCTCCCACCTCTTAGATATAAACAGAGATCCCCATCACTGAGTTGCCCCCACTTCTTGGTGGCACCCAATCCCAGCCTGCCTGTGCTTTGCCAATCTCTCCTCAAATCAGCACCAACCTCAACCCTTTAAGAGGACTTACTCTCAGAATCTTCCTTCTGAGATCCTCTGGAGATCCTGTAGGGTTTGTTCTCCTTTACCTGCAGCAAGCCAACTAAACTTAACTTTTTTGATTACAGGTGTGTTCCTGGTGGCATTTGGTGGTTGGGCTCTGAACATCCAACAGATAATGTCAACAGGCAGTGTTTCAGGCAATGTGGTGGTGACAAAAAGCAACAATTCACAACAGTGTATGGTGGGGACGCCTGGGTGGCTCAGTGGTTGAGCGTCTGCCTTTGGCCCAGGGCGTGATCCTGGAGTCCCGGGATCGAGTCCCGCATCGGGCTCCCTGCATGGAGCCTGCTTCTCCCTCTGCCTATGTCTCTGCCTCTCTCTCTCTCTCTCTGTGTCTCTCATGAATAAAGTCTAAAAAAAAAAACAAAAAACAAAAAACAAAACAGTGTGTGGTGATAGACTTACCGGTAACTAGACTTACCGTGGAGATCATTTTATAATATATAACAATATTGAATCACTATGACTTACACCTAAAGCTAGGAGGATATTGTATGCCAGTTATTCTTCAATTAAAAAAAATTCAGGATGCCTGGGTGGCTCAGTGGTTGGCCGTCTACCTTTGGCTCAGGTCCTGATCTCAGGGTCTTGGGATGGAGCCCCACATTGAGCTCCCTGCTCAGCAAGGAGTCTGCTCCCTCTCCCTCTGCTGCTCCCCCTGTTGTGCTGTCCCTCAATCTCAAATAAAATCTTTAAAAAAAAGAACAAAAATTATAAAATTCTTGAAAGAAAACATAGGGATAAATCTTTATACCCTCAGATTTGGCAATGCATTCTTAGATATGACACCAAAAGCATAAGCAACAAAAGGAAAAAGTAAATTGGACTTCTTGAAAATGAAAAACTTGTGTGTTTCAGAGAACACTATCAAGGAAGCAAAAAGACAACCTAAAGAATAGAAAATATTTGCAAATCGGATATCTGATAAGCGACTTGTCCCTAGAATAAAGAACCCTTACCACTCAATAGTAAAAAGACAACCTGATTTTTAAATGGGCAAAAGATCTGAATAGATATTTCCCTGAGGGAGATATACAAATGGTCAATAGGCACAGGAGAAGATACTTGACAGCCTTAGTCATACGGGAATGGAAATAAAAACCATGAGATGGGGGCGCCTGGGTGGCACAGTTGGTTAAGCACCTGACTTTTGGTTGGTCAGGTTGTAATATCAGGTCATGATTTCACAGTCATGAGATGGAGACTCATGTCAGGCTCTGCGCTCAGCTCAGAGTCTGCTTGAGTTTCTCTCTCTCCCTCTGCCCCTCCCTGCCTTGGTGTGCCACACACATGTGCATGTGCTCTCTCAAATAAATCTTAAAAAACAAAACAAAACAAAACTGTGAGACAGCACTTGACAGTAGGACACCCATGATCGAAGAATCAGATAAAAACTTTGGGGAGGGCATGGGGATAACTGACCCCTCAAACTCTTCTGGTGGCCATGTAAAATGGTACAGCCACATTGAAAGTAGTCTGGCATAAAAAGTTAAACATAGAGTTGCCGTATGACCTAGCTGTTCTACTCCTAGCTGTTCTACTCCTAAGAGAAATGAAAACCTATATCCACACAAAAATGTGTACATAAATATTTATAGCTGCATTATTCATAATGGCCAAAGGTGGAAACAACCCAACTGTCTTAACTGATGAATGAACGGATAAGCAAAATGTGATATAGCCATACAATGGAATATTATTCAGCCATAAAAAGGAATATACTGTTACAACATGGATGAACCTTGAAAATGTTATGCTAATAAGCAAAGGAATTCAACCCCTAAAGACTGCATATTATGTCCAGAATTGGCAAATCTGTAAAGACAAAGAAGATTAGTGGTTGCTTAGGTAGAGGGATGGTGGGGTGGAGAGGGTGAGTGATAGCTAATGGGTATGGTTCTTTTCGAAGTGATGAAAATGTTCTAAAATTGACTCTACAGTCGGGATGCCTGGGTGGCTCAGTGGTTGAGTGTCTGCCTTTGGCTCAGGGCGTGATCCCGCAGTCCCAGGATCAAGTCCCTCCTTGGGCTCCCTGCGAGGGGCTTGCTTCTCCCTCTATGTCTCTGCCTCTCTGTGTCTCTCATGAATCTTAATGTCTTTTTAGTGTCATATCTAAAATCTTAATGTCATATCTTAATGTCATATCTAAGAAATAAAATCTTAAAAATAATAATATTGATTGACTCCACAGTCAATGGAGTCAATGATAATTGTCTTTTTTTTTTTTTAAGATTTTATTTATTTACTAATGAGAAACACGGAGAGAGAGAGGCAGAGACACAGGCAGAGGGAGAAGCAGGCTCCACGCAGGGAGCCCGACGTGGGACGTGGGACTCAATCCCGGGTCTCCAGGACCACGCCGTGGGCTGCAGGCTGTGCTAAACCGTTGAGCTACCCAGGCTGCCTGAGTCAATGATGATTGTACTTATCCGTGAATATATTAATTATACTACTGAATTGTATACTTTAACTGGGTGAACATATGGTATGTAAATTATAGCTGCTTAAGAGAAAATAGACCCAGGCCCTTCCCCATGGAGGCTCCATTCTAGAGGAGAAAGTCGGCATGAAACTAATCACCTCACAAAGGTATAATTTCTCCCAACACAAGGGCTGTCATGGCAAAGCAAGGGACTATGAGACAGGGCGAGGACCACTGCATTTAGCAGGGAACAGGTATCCGGGAAAGCTACTCTGGGAAAGTAACTCTTTTTTTTTTTTTTAAGATTTATTTATTTATTCATGAGAGACACAGAGAGAGAGGCAGGGACATAGGCAGAGGGAGAAGCAGGCTCCTCACAGGGAGCCCGATGTAGGACTCGATCCTGAATCCCAGGATCATGACCTGAGCTGAAGGCAGGCGCCCAACCACTGGGCCACCCAGGTGTCCCAGAAAGTAACTCTTTAAAATATCTTTTTTATTTAATAGCTTTAATGAGTTACATTTTATATATCCAAAATTCATTCATTTGAAAGGGACAGTTCAATATTTAGTAAATTATGTTGTGCATCCATCACCATAATCCAGTTTTAGATCATTTTCATCACCCAATAAGATTCTTTAAATGCATATACAGTTAATCCAATCCCTGGCAACCACTAATCTACTCTCTGTTTCTGTAGATTTGCCTTCCATGGAAATTTCATATAAGTGGAATCATACAGTATGTGATGTCCCTCGTCTGGCTTCTTTCAACTAAGCATGTCTTGAAGATCCACGTTCACAAAACTTTTTACTACTGAACGGTACTGGACTGTATGAGTAGATCACATTTTGTTCCTCCATTCACCAGGTGATGGACAAGTAATTTGCTTCCAATTTTTGGCTTTTATGAACAAAGCTGCTCCGAACATTTCACAGCAAGCCTTGTGTGGATGGATGTCTTCGTGTCTCTAGGGTAGATTCCTAGGAGTGGAATTGCTGGGTCCTGTGGTAAATTTCACTTTTTAAAAAACTGCCACACTGTTTTCCAATGCCTCACCACCTTATATTCTGTGGGAAAGTGACATTTAAGCTGAGACCTAGCAGATGACAAGGAGCCAGCCATGCAGTGAGTAGAGGAGCGTCCTGGCATGGCAGACGGGACTGGTGTCCCCTGTGAAGGCCCTGGGGCCTGAGAAAGAGAAAGCCCATCTGGAGAGAGGAGCTGGATCCCTTGGGGGCATTGGGGAAGATTTTGTATACTGACTCACCTGCAAAAGTACAGAAAGGAGTCTGTCGGAGAGAACGAGGTAAGAGCAGGCTGACTGAGGAGGGACAAATCCTGAGGTGGCTGCAGTGATCCTGGCAAGGTGACAAGAGCCCAGTGGAGGCAGAGGGAGGAGAGGTTAGGAGGGTGGAGGGGCCGCCTGGTAACTGGACTGGGAGGGGTGTGATGGAGTCCAGCATGTCTCCAGGCATCTGACTGGCTGAACACACAGCAGAAGACCAAAGACTGGAGACAGCAGGCTTGGAGTGGGAACAAGGGGGAGTGAGCTTTACTGGACACTTGGGTGTGAGGGGCCTGTGGAGAGCACCAACTGGCCTCCTAGCAGATTTCCAGAAGAGAGGATCCTGCTTCTGGGAGACGTGGACTCGGGTGTCCTCGGGAGTGCTCCCTCAGATGCCTTGGCACCAACATGCCTGCTGCCACAGACCAAGAAGGGGCTGCTTTCCTTCCTCATCCATCTTGTTCCAAGCATGGGAAAAAGTTTTCCCTGATTCCCCACCTCTCTGGAGGGTCCCAGGTGTGGCTTTCAACAAGTCCCTGAAGATTTGGGGAATAATTCTATCGCATGATCACAGCAAAGGATCTCTTCCGAGGCCAGCTCCCCACGGTACTCCCGGCCTTGCCCTCTGCTTCCCTCCCAAGTGGCCACAGGCCTCTCACCCCCACCTCTCCAAACCTGGGGTCTGGGACAAAGTGATTCTGGTACCCAGAAAACAAGGATTCCCCTTACCACAGAGTCTGCTAGTGTCCCCAATATCCACTCTCCTCTATGAGCTTTTTTTTTTTTTTTTTTAAGATTTTATTTGAGATAGAAAGAGCCAGGGAGAGGGAAAGAGACAAGCAGACCCCCTGGTGAGAGGAAGCCCAGATGATGCAGGGCTGGGTCCCAGGATCCCGGATCGTGACCTGAGCTGAAGGCAGACACTTAACCGACTGAGCCAACCGTTCCTCCTCCCTGAGCTCCTGATTGAGCTAGGCACATTGCCATCCAGCATAGCCTTACTTCCTGTTGCATATGGTCATGTGATTAAGCCTGGCTAATGAGGTATAAGGAAAAGTGTCATTTTCAAGCAGGGAGGAGACGTGGCCTTCATCATTCTTCTCGACAGCTGGAATACAGATGTGTTATCTGGGGCTCCAGCAGTGACCTTGGATCATGAGGTGGGGTGACCCTGGGAATGGAAGCCTCACGCAATGGAACAAACAGTCTGGCATACCCTGCATGGCTTAACTCCAGGTGGCGGCACCCTTTACGTTGTGTTCTATGGCAAATAGATTACAGAATATAATGTGAAGGGCGTCCCTGGAGTTTGGAGCTTGGGCCCTTGACACCGGAGCACCACATCAGCCTCAACCGCTAAAGGATTCTGCACCCAATTTCAACATGGGGTGTGTGTTTTCCCCAACATTGCCAAGCAATTCTCCAACACCAGCGGGGTGGCCTACCCAGCTTAATTCTGGAATTGCCTACCTGGAGAGATCATCAGATTCCACAGGTGAGGGGCTCAGTCCCACAAAAGTTCTCCCACTTCAGATGCCAATCACAAATCCAGGCTATTACCTGTTCTTCCAACCAATTAAATCAGAGGTTCACATGACCCCCTCCGTGGGTTTTATTAAGTTGCTTCGGCAGCTCGTGAAACTCGGAGAAACATTTACTTACTAGATCACCAGTTTACTCTAAAAGGATACAATTCAGGAACTGGCAGATGGAAGAGATACATATGTCGAAGTATGGGAAGGGGGCTTCAAGCTGCCATACCCTCCAAGTGCGCCGTTCTCCCAGAAGCTCCGCATAGCCAGCAATCTAGAAGCTCTCTGGACCCCATCCTTTTGGTTTGTTTTTTTTTTTTTTTTTTTTTTTAAGATTTATTTATTTATTCATTCAGAGAGAGAGAGAGAGGCAGGCAGAGACACAGGCAGAGGGAGAAGCAGGCCCCATGCAGGGAGCCTGATGCGGGACTCGATCCTGGGTCTCCAGAATCACGCCCTGGGCTGCAGGCGGCGCTAAACCGCTGCGCCACTGGGGCTGCCCCCTTTTGGAGTTTTTATACAGAGGCTTCATGACCTAGCTGGGGTTGATTAAATCCTTGGCCATTTGGTGATTGAAGTCCAGCTCCCTCCTCCCCAGGGCTCGGGGCGGGGCGCTGGGTGGGGGTGGTGGGACAGAAAGTTCAACCCTTCCATCACATGGTAGGTTCTCCAGGCAACCAGCGCCCAAGCTGGGGGGATCCAAAAGTCACCTCAATTACCTAACAAAAGACACCGTTTGGAGCTTCACGCCAGGAACAGTGGACAAAGACAATATATATTTCTTATTCTAAATTACAACTAGCTACCTCCGGACATCATGTAAGAGAGAAACATACTTCCGTCATGACCACCTGCCATTTGAGAATTTTCTGTTATCTGCAGTTGGATCTACTCCTAATCCCATGTCTTCCTTTCCTCTGCCCAGATCCACTGTGCCTAGGACAAGTGACTGTCGGCTCCCCTCGGAGGAGAGCTCGCCCTACCCTAACAGTGGCCCTACAACATGACCCACAGAAATGCCACAGCCAGGATTCCTCAAAGTCCAGGCTATTCTACCTTAGGTCTCATCCAAATTCATCTTGGGTTTGATTATCGATTGCCAATTATTCCAAACAGTAGCTTCCTACACGATTTCTGTCTCATGGGTTTTCTGGGCTCACCAGGCATTTCTAGCTTAGGGTCCCACATGAGTTTACAATCAGGGAATGGTTAGGGCAAGAGTCATCTGTAGGCTCGACTAGGCTGGAGGTTCAAGATGACCTCCTTGCCCCGCTGGCAGGTGGCGCGGGCTGGGAGCTCAGCGAGGGCTGTGGGTTCCTCATGGCGTGGAGGCTGGATTCCAAGGAGTGTCCTGGCACTGAGGCTTCCAATGCCCCAGCCTTCTAAGCCATGCAGAGTCACTTCTGCCACCAACCGAGGTTCAAGAATAGGGGACTAGACAGGATGTGAATACCAGGAGGTGGTGCACTAGAGTCCACTCTATCACACAGCTAAGGGTCTGGAGCTTGGAGAGACACCAGACCAGACACAAGATTTCGGCATCAGCAGAATTTGCATGCTAATTCAAAGCCCAGGAATGGATGGGTGCTGTGTGCACTTGAGTGTGCCTGTGGCCTGTGTGGGTGGGTGTGTTGTGTGTTGTGTGTATATATGTGGGGGCGGTTAATGTAGCATGTGCTGTGTGGTAGGTGTAGTGAGGAGATGGTGTATGTGCCTGCACATGGTTGGGAGTTGGAGGCTGGCAGAGAAAAGATGGAAGTCAGGGGAGGGGTGTGTCCTTAAATTAGAGTCTTTATGGACTGGATTCCCTTTTCTGTTGCCTCCCACTCTCCTCCTTCAAAGCTCCTGCCTCCTTCGGACCCACCCCGGCCACTGCCAGGCAGGGAAGAAGTTTCCAGAGATCACTTTGAGGGAGGAGCCTGGTCCAGGGCCCCTGGGGCAGCACATCTGGTCCCATCGTGCCCACACTCCCACCCCACCCCCACCCCCTGAGTACAGCAGGTACAGGTGAAGGCCCTGTGGTGAGGTGGGCAGGACTTACTGATGTCCCTACCTTGCCAGCAGCTCCCAGAGGGCACCGTTATCATACCTCTGCCCCATGCCAGGAGGCCTCCAGGGAGGTATGGGGTGCCACCCACCTGCCCAGGCCCTAAGTCTGATACATGAAGGTAACGGAACCGAAATCAGGAGTCCTGGACTCCACCCCTACCATGTGACTGCAGGTAGGTCATTTGCATCTTTTGAGCCAAATAAAAAAGACTGAATTAAGATCCCTTTAGATTCCATCCGGAGTCCCAGGACTGAACACAGCCCCACACAGCCTCTCCAGGCTCTCCCATTCATGCTCTCCCACTTTCACAGGTGAAACCTGGAAGGGCCGGGAGAGGCAGGAAAACACCCAGGCTCCAGAGGTCATCTCAGGCAGCCCCCTGCTGGGTTCCAGGTGTCATCTCTGCCTGAGCCAGAGGCCCTCATCTGTCAGGCAGGGCCCAGTGGCTGCAGAGGAGGGAGCAGAGGGGGAGTTAATCTTCCCTGGAATATTAATGGCCCCGTCAGGAGTGCTGGGGACGAGCTGAGCAGCAATCTGCCTTTATTAACGAGGCGGGCGCCAGCTGGAGGGCAGGCGCCCCAGGAGACACAGGAGGGGAAGAGTGGAGGCGGCTGGGAGGAGCCAGCATCCTAGCCCGTGGGGTAGCAGGTAGGGGGGGGGGGGTTTTGCCCCTCCCACCTCAGCCATACCACCACCACCACCACCACCACCACCACCACCACCACCACCAACCACCACCGATGAGGTTCCCTAACCTCATCCCTCAGTTTTCCTGCCCCTCCCTCCAGAAAGCTTCCCTGCTCTGTGGGGACTCCCAGGAAGCCCCCATTGGGCTATGCGTGCCACCCACACCTGCTGCCCTCCCAGTAATTGTCTGACACGGTGGCTCTCAGCACTGCTGCACAGTACCATCACCCAGAGAGTCCCCTGGAGAGTTTTTAGCGATCCTAATGTCCTTCTGACACAAGGGGTCGGGAGAGGGCCTTGTCACCAATATCAATATGTCCTTGCCACCTCTCCCCAGTACCCAGCTGCTGCCATCAAGAATGCTAACCATGTGTGGGGCTCACCGAGGCCAGGCACGGTTCTCTGTGCTTTATACACTCATTGGACCCTCATGACAACCCCAAGACCCAACTGCGATGCTCTAGTTAATAGAGAAACTGAGGCACAGAGGGGTTCACATAGACGCAGGCAGTGGGGCTCCAGAGCTGAGCTCTTTGCCACTCTCATAGGTGCCTACGCCAGGCACCCGGTGAGGAGAGAGGCTCAAGCTGTGAGTCTCTTGGGACAAGACAAGGCCATGTGCAGCCAGCCCATCAGCGACCAGGTCCTTGTCTGAGACCAGATGCCACAGACTCAGGGCAGAGGCCAGAGAAGTCACCAGGAGACGGCAAGGGGTGCAAAAGAAATCCCAGGCAAGCCTTGATCAAAGGCCCAGGCAGTGACCAAGTTACCAGTTACCTCTTCCAGTGCCCACATTACTGATGGGGAAACTGAGGCTAGGAGTGGTGAGGAGCCAGGCCAACCTCTCAGGCCTAGGCACGTTGGGCTGGAGCTGCATGTGAGAATGTGCAGAGTGCTGCGGTAGGAGGTATTCCTTCCCGAATCATCCAGTGTGTGTGCTCACAGGTGTGTGAGAATGTATGCACCTGCACGGGTGTGTGTGCAGGGTACACATGCCTCTGTGTGTGTGTGTGTGTGTGTGCAGGGGTGTGCGCACAGGTCTGCAGGCATGAGGGATGCGCGCATGCCCTGAGCCCATCTGGGGGCCTGGCCCACACACCATCCCAGGTCCCCAAGGGCATCAGGGTACACTGGCCATTGGCTCCCCAGGAAAGCCATCCCTGAGAGGAGGGGTCATTTAGCCCGCCGGCACTTCGCTTCGTTATTTAAGCCACCACCGGGACAGGGTTAGGAAGCTGAGATTAACCACTGGCCCTGTGACTAGAAGCAATACATATTTCCCTCTCTTTTGCCTTTTTTGTTCACCAAATTGAATCAATTTATTAAAGTTGCTCACAATCAACTTGTTCTGAATCCCCCAACAGTAAAGAAGAGAAATGAGGCGTTGGGCCCCAGGGCCAAATTTCACTCATTGAAGTGAACTCCGGCTGGCCCTAGGGGGCGCAGCCAGCCTGTCACATGCCATTCCCACCCCACCCACTGAGCAGCCCCATCTCCCAAGCTGGAGGCCACTTTGGCCACCCTGCCCCCAAGATGGGGCACACCCACACCCAGGTGCTCGGCTCTCCGGCCTCAGACATCTCAAATTGAAACCAAATCCTGACCCCACCTGCCTCTGCGGAGCACGTCACACCCCTTGTAGCTCAGTGAGCCGTGCTTTCTGGGGCAGAACCCCACAGGATGTGGGAGCACAGAGTGCAATAGATGCCTCACCCCCAACATGCTGCCACAGTGCTTCAGATGCCACCATCAGAGTTATTGATCATCAGGGTAATAATACTGGCTGACATTTGTTGAGAGGTTTCCACCTACCAGGTGCTATGAACTCACCTAATGGTTTGGGCATTACAGTTATCCCCATTTCACCGATGGAGACATTGAGGCTGGGGCAGTTAAGTGACCTGCCCAAGGTTTCACCAGCAGCAAGTGGTTGCGGCCCACATAGTGAATGAGCCATCCAAAAGCTATCATCAAACTCACTTTCTCCATTTCAGAGTCTGCCTCATGGGAACCCAGCCCATGACATGAGAGCTGGAAAGATCTGAGACGTGTGGGCCGGAGAGGCCCCATCATCCATGAACAGAGATGAGGAGCAAGAACTTGGAACAGTGAGAGGCAGATGTGAGACCACACAGCCCATGGAGGAGTAAGATGAAGTCCGCGCCTGTGCTGATTCCTGACATTGCCCAACCCCTGAGGAAGCCCTCGGGTTCTGTGAGACACCCCCGGTTCCGCATAATACACCCTCCCTTTGTTGAGCTAGCTTGAGTGGATTTCTATTTCTTGCCATCAGAGTATCCCGGAATAAGACATGCTGTTATTCCGTGTTTCATGAATAAGAAACCCAAGTCCAGAGCAAAGGGGCCTTCCCTGAGGTCACAGCTGGTTAGTGAAAGAGCTGGCTCTTCACCATTTATTTATGTAATGAATAGCTATTGAGGTCCTACTGTGTGCCATGAATTTTGTCGATTTGAGGGTTATAACTTGTTGGGGTTTTTTAAAGATTTTATTTATTTATTTGAGAGAGAGAGGGAGCAAGAGCTGGGGAGGGGGGAGAAAGTAGAGGGGGACACACACACACACACACACACCGCTGAACTGGAAGCCTCACTAGGAGTTCCATCCCAGGACCCTGGGATCAGGACTTAATCCAAAGGCAGACGCTTAACCAACTGAGCCACCCAGGCACCTCTCCGGTTATAACTTGTAAGCAAGGCAAACATAATCCCCTTTATTGTTGACTCACAATCCCGTGAGAGAAAAAGACAAGTAAAGAAACAATGACAATGCAGGAAGACAAATGCTATGGAACCACTTAGGGGGTCACTTACCCTGGGTGTGGAACCTCACAGAAACTTCCTGAGGGTAGTGACATTTATGCCTAGGCCTGCAGGAGAGCGGAGCCCTATAGGAAGATGGGATAGAATGCCAAAAGGCTCAGAACTGAAAGGGAGCTTTGGAATCAGTCTGGTTTTATCTGCTCAGCATCTTCTGGGTGGTCAGGGGAGGTGGAGGCACAGCTTCCCTGGCTCTGCGTCGCTTCTGGGAGATGCCCAATCACATCTCTGTGTCCCTCACCATAGGGCTAGGTCCATGAGCCAGTCTAGTCCAATCAGCACCTCTCTCAAGAATCTGCATCTCTAATGGAGACACAAGGTTGGAAGGTGGTATGAGCTGAGGTACCTCGTGGCGGTACGCCAGAGAGACTACCTATGCTCCTCAGACCCCCAGAGCTGCCCCAGCTTCCATCCATCCCAAGACCCGTGGTCTAGCTTTTCCTTCTGCTCTGTGACCTGCTTTGCTGCCTTTTCAATAAATCACCTGCTCTTGTTTCTCATTTTCAGAGTCAACTTTTGATGCTTGCGACCAAATAATCCTGATTCAGAAATTAGTACCAGGAGTGAGATTCATGAAAACCCCTGGAGGATGTATGAGCTACTTAGAATTGGTTTTCATAACTCACCAAGGCCCAAATCAGGAAGCCTCGGGTTCAAATTATTGGACAGAAAAGAGGTTAACCCAGGGGACACAGTGGTGAACAGCTAATCATGTTCTACCCTCCAGTCACCCGGGACCATGTACCAACTGAACGTGAGAGAACTGGCAGCTGCCATGGCCAGTGCATAAAGGATGAGGAACGCTGGACTCATACGCTTGGTGCTTGTCCCTAACACTGGATAATTCAAAGCAAGAAAATGACAGGTTCAAATCAAAACATTTGCCCCAAGGCACAGAATAAAATTTAGGGCCATTAAGATGACTGTGCTGAAGGAATCTTTTATTGCGGATAGCCATGGAGTTGAAATTGCAGAAGACTAGCTTACGAACTGATTCTGAAGTCACTGAGTGACAGTTGAATTCCCAACCTTACCAGTCCCCCTCTGCAGGAGGGCGGGCATCGGTCAGGAAGCACTCGCATCCTATTGGAATGGTGATATCTGGGAGGATTATGAGGACTTGGAGGACCCTAAGCCCCCAGGTGGCTCACTGTCCAACCTGTGACTTCCCTCGTGATGTCCTTCAGTTTCTCCCAGAATACTGGGGATCTGGGCTCCCTGTGGTCCAGATGAAACAAAGCAGAATCAGGGGGCTGGAAAAGTTATATCCAAAATGATCTGCAGGAAGTCACTAGTTTGTGTTTCTAAGGTATGAGGGATACATGTGGGAATGAACTTTGAGGGTGCCTCCATCAAGCGGGGCAGGATGGAAGCGTGGATTTGACTACATTTATGGAGATGGGTGTAGTCACCAGAAATTCCGCATTCACGACGCTCGGGCAATTGGCACAAGTTCTGACATTTTGCAGAAGTCAGTAGTGCAAACCTGGGCCAAACGGTGATCCTCATGAATTGGGTAAAAAGATCTGAAAAATCCCCGGCATAATTAGAGGGATGGAGGCAAAACAAGACAAGAATGCTGACTAGATCTATCAATCCCCATCACTGCCGGGATGCTCCCTTCCTGCTTCCCAGGAGGATACTGCCAGTGAGAGGGGATCATAACCTTTCTTTTTTAATCAAAATCAGTAACATATTTCAGACAAAAGGTATAAAGAATAATGTAACAAACATCCATAAACCTCTTTATCCAACCTAACACATGAAACATGTGAATTTGAGTCCTCCAGGAAAGTAGACATGAGGATGGGACCTGGAAACATCTGTGAAGGAGAATGGGGAGGGCAACGGAGGGGTGGGCAGGGCCGGCAGGGCCAGCAGGTCACAGCACAGCTGGACGCCTGGGAAGGGCAGAGCAGAGGGAGGGAGGCTCGCTGGGAAGAATCCCAGATAGCAGTGCAGTTCTGATATAGTTCATCAAGGCCAGTGGGAGGTCCTGGAGCCAAAGTCACTCGCAAGAGGCACGAGCCCTGCATGTGGCACAGGACAGGGTATCCCTGCCAGGCATAGTTGGGCTGGGTACAGCCTGGTGATGTGCGACCTTAACACAAATCCAGTGGAGGACTCAGCGCAGTAACAAGGGCCACGGGTCATTATGAACCATGCAGTAGGCCATGTGCGGCGTTTTCATGGCCACACATGAAACGTGGCAGATACCAATCAAACTCCTTATCAACTGTTAACCTTCCAAGTCTAAAATGGGCTCAGCTACCTCCTCTCTGTAGTTGAGGAATTCTGGCAGAGGGGCTGCTTTTGCAAGGGGGTTTCTAATCTTAGAGTGGGTGGAAGGAAGGAGTTCTGGTGGCCCAGTCCAGTCAAATCATGGGAAGGTAGTAGGCATGGTCATCCCGAAGAGGCAGAGGGCTTCTGGGAGGCAGAGGTACTTGCTCGAGGGTCCCTTGGGAAGGGATGAGCAAGGAGACCACTGGGGCCTTCCTCACCTCTGGGTTTGCCAAGTAATGGGCTCCCTTGAGGGTAGGATTCCCAATCCAGGAGTGGGCCAGACCCAGGACCTCTCAAATGTAGGGGTGGGCAGTGCCTCTGAGCAAGGACCTTATGACAGCACACAGAGAACATGATGAATCTTGCATCCAGCTTCCCCCCACAGGAAATTACTGCCCTTTACCTGCACTGCTGGGCACAGAATGAGGGGCAGTAAGATGAACATCTGGCTAAGTCTCACCTCTGGGGACAGGAATACCACATGGTCTGGAGATCAGAGCTGCCCTTTCGGAGTTCAGGGGGCACTGTGTTCCCTGCTGAATTCACCCTATGCTAGGTCATTGGGGCCTCAACCCCCTTCACGGGTTATGTCTCCAGTTCCCGAGAGGAAATAAAGGTCCTGTGGGTGACAGTAAACCCACACCAGTGTCCTGCACAGAAGGCTGGGATCTCATAGGAAGAGGGCCCAGGAGGAAGCCACTGCACTCCCATTACCTACAGACACAGAGAACCCAAGCAACACCACGACCCTGAGGAGACAGCAGAGCTGAGTGCCACCCTCAAACACTGGAAAGACAGAGCTGTGATGATCCTGATCACACCCTCACTAGAGTGAGGCCACCCACCACCAGCCAGTGCGGAAACAGCTAGATCACGGCAAACCGCAACGGCTCACTGTAGTTATTCAGGTGGTGACTCCATTTGCAGCTGCTGGTTCCAGATGTGGTCTCCTTGGTAGAGCAAATTAATGTGGCTCCAGCACTTGGTATTCAGCTGCTGATTTGGAAAATGGAACACACTCTGTCTCGGAAACAGAGACACCCCCCCCCCCCCAAGAGCAGTCTGCTTGCCCCTGAGCGGGGCAGTAGGAGAATGTCACTGGCCTGCCCCAGGGATGCTGGCCTTCCAGCTCCTCCCTGGATGCCCCCCCCCTTCCGCGGGGCACCCCCTGCCCAAGGCCTTGTACTCTGAATGGAGAGCAACACACTGACGGCATCCAACACGAAGGAAGTCACAGGTGCCCTAGACCTCTCGGTAAGATGCATGTGACAGAGACGGGGACATAATTCAGGGCGCACCACCACAGTGAGGATCCTGCAGGTCCATGGTCTGGGATATGCTGGAATATGCTGGAATACTCTCTTCAAAGTGAAGGAGAATTTGCTGCAACTTGAACCCCGCTACCTCTGAAAAGGAGACACAATGCTTGGTGGACTTCTTTGGATCTTGGAAGCAGCCCTGAGGCCAAATCTGCTGACACAACTTGTAAGCAGGCTGGAAAGCATCCAGCTTTGAGTGGGGTCCCGAGCAAGTGGAGCAAGTGGGGTCTCGAGCAGCTTTGAGTGGGGTTCCGAGCAAGTGGGGTCCTCTGCAGGTGGCCTGGGCTGTGGCACAAGCCTCTGACCTTGGAGCTTGCCCAGCAGCGCTCAGAGTGTCCGGGGCAGGGCACAGTGCCTCGTGGAGCTTGTGGCAGGCAAAACTTCCCCAGTGGAGTCCGTAGAGCTTCTGAATAAGAAACTCTTCTCCTTTGAGGAAATGGGTTCTTGCCTCGGGCTCCAGAGAGATGAGAATACCTAACCCCAAGTCACTAAGCAGTTGACAGCCTGAACTCTCCATCTTGAAGCAGATAGCATTAATGCCTCCAGCCCTATGTGGGGTGTGCCCAGCAGAGCTCCATCTCCAGTAACCCCATGAGTAACCCTGTGTCAGGGCCTCTCCTTTTTGTCCCACATGGGAGTGACCCTCTATGCTCTCTTAAAAAGTAGGACTCACACAATTTTTAAAAATACAAAGTACTTAGCTGCTTCAGGTGAGGCTGGATCCAGCAGCCCAGTGATATCACTAAAGACCTTATTTCTGCCATGCCTCTTCTGCCTCCTGTGGTATTGACCTCATGCTAACATTACCCTCTCGGGACCCCACAGAATGGCTGTCAGCATTCTGCACACTCCCTTCAAGTCTGCTGGCAGAGAGCACAGCCCTGCTGGCCACTCTTAGGAAAGCAGAGAGTCTCCTTTCCTGGAATCCCCCAGCATCCTTGTGTCTCCTTGGCTTAAATTGGGTCATGTATCCCTTGTAGACCAATTGCTGTGGCTGGGGAGCTTCACTGATTTGCTGCAGACACCTAGGTCCACCCCCACTGCACCACCCACCCAGGGGGAGGTGGTCTGAGAGGAGCCAATCCTATCCAAGCAGCATGACCAAGGGTAGAGGGGGTGGTCCTCTAAAGGAAGTAAGAGGCCCTTATTGCCATCAAGTGGGGGGAATGGATGCTGGGCCTCAACATGGGGGTGGGGTGAAGAGAGGAATCGGGTTTGCCCCGCCCCACATGATTATAGAATCACAGCCCGGTGTTTTGGCTGGAATCTTAGAAGCTCAGACTCCAGCCATGTTCATGAGGGGGGACCCGTGTTCATGTGTCCTCAGCTAGCCGCTTGGAGGGGATGGAGCTGTGGTTCCCCCCCACCCCCTGGGGGGGGAGGGCGGAAGGGAAAACCCACGTGCTTCGGTCCTACCTCTGTTTCTCCTGAATTCCCAGATGGACCCCCTCCACTACCCCGAGGGCTGGCTTCTTCTCTCAAATCCCCCGTCTGGTGGGTGCCTGGGGGGCATAGGAGCCACCTACCAATAAGGTGGGGTCTCTGGGAGCCGAGTCCTGGGAAGATATAGCCCTTTGCCTCGGGTTCTACACTTGGAGACTGTGCCCTACTGGCTCTTAAACAAGGTACACAGCTTTTCAGACAACTCCTCCCTTTTGTCGTGATAAAAGCATTTCACCCCCAAACCCAATAATCAAATCAACTCTAAGAAAATGATAGTTCAAAAAAAAAAAAAGTGATAGTTCTGCATGCTGTTTTCAGACAAAGACACTGTCACCATCTGTTTAGTCATCCCTGCAGTCCCGAGGCAGAGGTCATCCTATGGAATAATACATCAGTCACCGGCCATGTCTACACGGACCGGACCGGTTCGTTTTGTGAGCGTGCACTGAGCAGAGCAGAGGCAGGAGGTGCCTTCCTCCGCTTCTCTGGCTGCTGCCCGCGCTGCCCTGTCCACCTGTTTGCAGGTGCTCTGGGGCAAGCCTTGACTTTGGCCTGAAGTTCACTTCCTCTAACTACTTTTCAGTGCAAGATAACCACGAGCCCCAAAAGGCACTGCCTGGAGGTGCTGCCTTCCTTCCCTCCCAGCGGGAAAGAGAAGCCTTGTCCCAGTACATTTTAGTTACAGACCAGTGTTTAATTTCAGGTCGCTGTTTATTCCTTCCATAAACATGTTTCCCCATGTACAATCGCTGTGTTTTTCTGTCTGTGAGAAATTGAGTGTCTTGGTATGGGATGGAACACAGTGTAATTTTTTCATTAAAATTAATGAAAACATTTTTTCATCTTTATGGCTTTGCAGCCGGGGGCAAGGCTTTTAGAAATTAATTAAAGTCACTGAGTGAGAGATAGGTGTGTTTGCCCTGGAGCTTTGCCTCCTCCCTGCACCTCTCTCCTGACCAAAAAGAAAAACCTCCACTGATGCTTACGAGGCCTCTTGGAGAGGCAGGGGCTGTCCCCAGTGGGGCCCCCAGGCCCCACATTTTCTCCTCCTGTCACGAGAGTGTTGGTCGTCCCCCACCTTCGTCCCCCCCTCACCCCTCCACCGTCACCCCCGACCCCGCACTCCCCGGCCTCGGGAGTAGGGAGGTAGGTGTGGGCCAACAAGGTTCAGCCAAATCTAGCCAGCACTGGGCAGAGTGGGATGTTCTGGACAGTTCCACCTTTCAGGGGATCCTTCCATCTCCCTCCGCCAGAGGCTCTATCCACGGCCTCTCCTGTCTCCCAGGCACTGGGAACCAGGCTCTTCCCAGAGTTTCCCCATCTCCCCTATCAGGGCCATTCCTGTCCAGCCCCAGCACCCCACCTGGACATTAGAGACCAAAGAGTCTGTCCCGAGCACACCTGTGCTCAGAACGAGGCGCTGGCAGGTACCAGGAATGGGTGGGAAGAGGGCAGACCTAGGTTGGGAGAGAGAACAAGCGGGTGCTAGCTCGGGAGCAGGTGGCAGCAGGAAGTGGAGGAAGCCAGAGCACAAGGGTAGGCCTTCCTGGGCGGGGGTGCTGGGCTGGGAGGGGCTGGGGGGTGCCCAGAGTGGCCAAGGAGACAGAGGGCTACAGGGGAGGCAGGCGCGGATGTACTGAATTTGGGATGTGTAGCAGGTGGGGTGGGTATGGGGCTGTTTAAGCAGGCTCGTCAGGGAAGCTATGGGGAGCGTGCAGCTCTGGAGCCCCGAGGGGGGGTCCAGGCAGAGGTAGAGTGGATCTGGGGCTCAGCAGTGAATCGGATGGAGGATGGAGCCAGCTGCCCAGGCTCACTGGAGAGGCCAGGCCCATTCTAAATATTCTAATATATTCCTTTCCTTAGCTTATTCCTTTAGGGTTTAAATACATCTCCACCTCCAGAGCTCTTTCTATTTAAATCCAAAGACCCATGGAGAGGTGACATCCTAAACCTTTGTAGTAATCAAGCTGTAAGTCATAGAAACTGTATTCATTTTGTTTAAAAGATTTTATTTATTTATTCATGAGAGACACAGAAATAGAGAGGCAGAGACACAGACAGAGGGAGAAGCAGGCTCCCTGCCGGGAGCCCGATGCAGAACTGGATTCCAGGACTCTGGGATCACGACCTGAGCCGAAGGCAGACGCTAAACCACCGAACCACCCAGGCATGTCCCAAAAACTTTTAGCTCAAGCAAAATAAAAAGGGAGGAGGTGGATTTATTTCCTTAAACCAATATAAAGTCTGGAATTTCAGGTAGAGCTGGATCCAGATGCTCAAGCAATGTCATCAGGATTGTCTTGACTCCTGTGAGCTGGCTTCACTCGTGGGCAGGCAGGGAAGGCTGGCAGCCCAGCTTTTCCTTCTACTAGAGAGAAAACCCCCACGGGAAGGGAACATGTCTTCAAAGTCCTGGTATCGATGGGTTTGGTGAGGCTGGGGTCATGTGGCCGCCTGAGCCAGGAGTGGGGTCCATTCAATCCACACAGACTAAAAAGAGGAGGGAGATCCCCGAGTAAAAGGTAGAAATTGGCAGCTGGAGCTGAGGCTGGAAGCAAGGCCCTTACCCTAGCACATAAGTTCTCAGAGGGCAGGAACTTTGTGTCTGTGTCTTCCTGGCCTAGAACACATTTGTTGGATGAATGAATGAATGAATCAATCAATCAATCAATCAGTCAGTCAGTCAATCAATCAACCAAGCTAAGCTATCAGACAAGGTCTGGAAACCTGGTCTGGAAACCTGGGAAAAAAACAGATTTTCCTTGAGGCCAGCCTCTGTGGGGCACTTAGTGTGAAAAATAAAGAAGGCAGAGATGTGACCTGTTGGGGGGTTGAGGAGCCACTGAAGATAAGCTTAGCTTTGAGGTCAGCCAGGTCGTGAGAGGAGAAGGTGGGATGTGGGGCCTCTGTGGGCAAGGTAGGAGGGGGGGTGACTAGCCCAGGGCCTTCAGGCCCAGGATCAGAGTCCCACTGAGTCCTCTATGTTCCCTGCAGTGACATGTGGACTCCTTCTCTAACTCACCAAGAGGCTCCTTAAGCTCCTTTGCACCCCCCAGCACCTGCCAGGTGCCAAGTACTTTGGAAATACTGACCACTCAAAAGAAAGACAGGTGGTGGCCCTGTCCTCACCAGAAGTTGCCCCCCTGGAGCTGAACACAGAGATATGGAGAGAGAGCCCACAAAGCCTGGAGGCTTCCCTCTGGCCGGTTGGCTCTTGGGCCCAGCAGGCCTTCCCAGCTCAGGCTGTCCCATCCCCACTCCCCGCTGCCCTGGACCAGGGGATGCCATGGCAGACAGACTAGCACTGCCTCCCTCTCAGGTTATGTCCACAGAGAGGCTAGACAAGGACACACTCCCAGCCTGTGTCCCCCTGAGGACTCAGCCAGGAACAGTGGAAAGAGAGAATGCACTGAATGCAGGAGCTGACCCCTGGGGAAAAATCTGCTACTGATGCCCCAATATCTCTTTACCCCGTCTTCGAGTTGGCCGTATGGAGTGTCAGGATGTTTTCCTTGCAGCTAGGAGTGGTCATCTGACTAAGTTCTGGCCAATGGGACATATGTGGAGCTTCCAGGAATTTTGCTTAAAGACAGTTGGCATATACACACTTTGCCTCTTCTTCTTCATCCCTTCTTTTCCGATGATGGAATGAAGATGAGATGGCTAGAGCTGTGGCAACTATGTTGGGTCATGAGGTGACCCTAGAGCGGAGATCATAGATAGCAAAACAATAAGAAAGAGCTCAGGTCTCCAAGGACTGTAGAGCAGAACTGCCATGTCATCCCTAGACTTTTACATGAGAGAGAAATGCACATTTATATTATATAATTTATTGATATTCTGTCCCTATTACTCCCTGTCAAACCTAATCCTATTGAATTCATGCTTCAGTCCTATGACTCTCCTAGTGGGCCCAGTATGAAAGCCTGGGGGGCAGTGGGTGCTGGGGCTACACTGAAGCTCCAGGAACTGAGGTCATTCCTCAAAGACACAGCTTCCCCCACCTCACCATCCCCTAACTACTGATTCTCACCTCCTCCCACATATACATGCCCACATCAGGATCCCATAGCCAGAGCAGACCTCAGGGAGCACCTTGTGCCACCTCACCCCCTTGGCAAATAGGTACTGTGCACGACTCCATGTAGGTCTTGGGGGTAGATAGCCAACATGGCATGGCTCCTCTGGAAGTTCTGTATCGTGGGGTGATGGCAGGCACGGAGTGCCAAGATGGGGCCGATGCACGGTTTCTAAAGAGAGGTTTCTAAAGAGAGGGCTGTCTAACTATGGACAGCCCTGAAGTCCAGTCACGTGTTTATCAGAGGTTCCCAGGACACATGAGCCCTAGATGTGCAGAGCTGCCCCCCACCATTGGCCAGCCCACCCTGCTCTCAGGGGGAGGGGCACATCGGAGGAATACAGCTCACTTCGTCCTTTGTCCTTACTCCCAGTTGCCTGCCCGACCTGGCCCAGGGACAGGTACACAGTGCTGCCCCTGCCTTGCTGGGCCACAGCAGGTTACCTGAGGAGCTGGAGCCAGGAAGGCCCAGAGGAAAACCACTGGGCCTCATGGAAGCCGTGCCATTTGGGAGAAGGGCCTGTCCAGGCCCCTAGGCCCAAGGGTCAGGGTTGGCTCCTGCTCTGATCAGGTACCAGAGTATCAGGCATGAGCTGTAGAACTGTCCCTGTCAGCTCTTCCATGGTGCCAGATCCTGGCCAGGGACATGGGGATAAGTAAAGCCCTGTCCCTGTCCTCAGGAGCTCACAGCCCAGAGGAGAAACTGGACCTGTAGACAACTGCAGATGGAGGCACTTCCTAGTACAAGAATGGTCACATCGACTGTTAGGCCTCTGCTTGTTGCCGGCCCTGCATCAGCTCAGTGAGTCTCTCAGCATCTCACGGAGGCCCCATCCCCAGGGAGACCCCACAGGGCTGGCCCATATAGGCTGCAGGCAGCACCTTCTCAAGTCCTGGCAACTTGGGACCGTGTTTTCTATGTGCACACTGTAGTGGCATCATCAACAAGACACACGTGTCCCCTGGGTAAAGGTGCAGAACAGTACCTCTCTGACCTGGCTTCTTCCACATGCAGATACTCTCATGTCCCTCACTGAAGCAGCTCCTTCACTATCTGGCACGACGGCTGAGCAAGGGCAGGCCCTGTCCTGTTTCCACTGTGGTCCCTACTGCCCCCTTGCCTCCCTCCCCCATGAAAAGAAACTAAACAGAGCCTCAAGGGGTGTATGGGAGGCGTTTGGGCAGAGGGGAGCAGCACAGAGCAGTTGATCTGTAAGCAAGGCCCCAGGGTGCTGAGGGTCCTGTGCCTGGAGCACAGGGTATGTTAGAGGAGGCCGCAGGAGGAGCCGGGCCCTGGGGGGGCGGGGTGGCAGGCAGAGAGCAGACCCTGCTCAGATATCGCCAGGGCTTAAATGTGAGCCCAAGACCCTGGTAATGCGGAGCCACTGCATACTATTCAGAACAGTGTGCGTGGGCCTCACACTGGCCCAGAGCCTCCCACTGCGGCCCCTCCCACCCAGGCAGCACCCCCTGCTCCAGCCCCCACCTGTTACAAAGCTGTCCTTGCTGCACTAGCCCAGTGGTAGAGACCTGGTAACCACAGGAGTGTGGGTGTAACAGAGCTTCCCCTAAGGACAAAGATAGGAGCTCCAGAGGCTCTAGCAGGTGGAGCGGGGCACACATGTGCACTTGTGTATGCGCCTGCAGGAGGGTGTGAGGCCATATGAACTATCGGCCCTTGTGCCCCAAGAACAGATTCCCTGGCCCTCTGGCCTCCCACAGCACCCCACAGCGACCTCTGTCCTTGTCCTAACGTTACTTTTTGGTCTGATCTCATCTGGTCTGCAATTTCCACCAGGGCAATGACAGATAACTATGGTATCTCAGGGAGTGTAGCACCTGGCATATAGTAGGTGCTCAAGAAATGCCCAGTGACTGAATGCATGTGCTCTGGGACAGCACAGGAGGTGTCTGTGGGTCTGTGTACACCTGTGGGGGGGGCACGTGGGTGTGCACGCGGGTGTGCAGTGCCCAATGTGGCCAGGTCTGCATCTCACCTCACCCACAGAACTTTCTGGCAGGGCCAGGAGGAGGGGCTGGTTTTCTTTCCCACTCCATTTGTGTGACAGGTGTTGGCAGTTTATCTAACTGTGATAATGAAGAGGATGGGGGGCTGCTAATTCCTTCTCACTTTATTGAATCCACCAATCCTTCACAGCCTCAGGGCCCTGAGAGGGGGTGATTAAAAGACACTTCAGTGCACTGCTTATTGCCAATTAACAGACTTCAATATAAACAATTAATAAAGCCACCGTGGGAGGCGAGAGGAAGGGATTCAATGCCCCAGCCTGGGCAAGCTCCACCTGTTCCCGAATACCCCCTCTCCCCGCAGGCTCCACCACTCAGAGGGCTCTGCCCTGGGAGTAGGTGGTTAGGGGTAAACACCTGGGAAGGGTAGGGGGATGCCGGGACGGGTGCTGCTGGCAGGGCTTCCCCAGTCTCAAAACTGGAGGGGGGGAGGCTGCAAGTTCACCCCAGTGATACCAATAGACCCCAGTCCCAGAAAGGACAGGGGCTCACCCAAAATTCCAGCGACCCCTCAGTGCTCTTTAAACCACACCCTTCTTCCCCTGCCTGCCCTTGGCAGGTGGTGGCCCACCCTGATGGGTCTCCTTTCCTATCCAAGGCCAGTTATTGAACCTCTGAGGAGAAGTGAGTTGACTGCCCCTGCTTATCAGGCTGGCACCGCCATGGTCCCACCATGGCCTCTGGTAGCCACTCTCTAGTATAAAATGGGCCCCACCTAGCTCTATTTTTTTTAAGATTGTATTTATTTATTTGAAGGAGAGAAGGAAGGGAGGGGTAGAAGGAGAAGCAAGACTCCCCAGGGAACCTGATGTGGGGCTCCATCCCAGAACCCCAGGATCATGACCTGAGCCGTAGGCAGACACCTAATCCACTGAGCCACCTGGGCGTCCTGCACACTTAGCCTCTTCAGGACAACTTTCAGGGGTTGCTTTGTGAGCTTCTGCTCTGTGCCCCTTAGTGGTAGATGCCACCCAAACCCATCTCATGAAATCCTCAAACAGACCTTAGCTGGAGGTATGGATTACATGGGAAAACACATGCCTCCAAGGGTGAGGGAGCTTGGTTACGTGACCCAAGCACTCTGTCAGCCAGCAGGTGGGGGGCAGGGGCAGGGGACTGGACGTGACCCCAGGTTCAGGCTCCACAGGCCACAGGCTCTAGGCCAGGGGTCTGCAGACTTGCTCTGTAGAGGGCCAGATATAAATATTTCAGGTTCACAGACCACATACCGTCTGTCACAGCCACCCAGCTCTGCAGACGTGGTACAAAAGCTGCCATAAACAGTATGTAAACAAAGGAACATGGCTGTGTGCCAACAAAACTTTATTTATGGACAGTGAAATTTTAATTCCATGTAATTTTCACACCACAATATATTATCTTTATTTTGATTCTTTTTCACATATTTAAATATGTAAAAACCATTCTTAGCTCACAGACCGTCCAAAAACAGGTGGTGAGCCAGACTGGGCCTACAGGCCATAGTTGGCCAACCCCTGATCTAGGCTTTAGGAACCTTCCAGATTCCCTGAGTATCCCAAAGGGCATGTTCCTGGGATATGATCCCTCCTGGGGCAGGGAGTTTGAAGTCCCACGATATGGTCTTATTGGAGGAGAGCTGGGAGGGCAAAAAATGAGGTGCCAGACCCTGTTTCACCAGAGAACCAAATGGTCACAAGCATGGCCACAATGAGGGACAGAAACGGGCTGATAGGCAGGATGTGATGCAGAGGCAGACAGAGGAAGGGGTGTAAGTGTAGAGAGACAGACAAGGAGTGGTACCACCGGTTCTTCCGCCATCCAGCTGACTTCAGGGCAAGGCATGGACAATCCACAATGGTGGCCAAGCTTCAGCACTGACGTTCTGGGACTTCAAGATAAACGAGAGAGAACAGACTCAGAAGGGGCTGAGAAGGTGGCTTTCTCTCCTCATCGTTCAGCTCTTTCATTCCATCAACAAGCATGTTCTGAGCATTACTAAGAGTGCCTTGTTTTTCAGTTTGGGACAAAGACTTGCAGCTGTCTTTGGAAATGACCCTGGCGGGTGTGTGTGTGTGTGTGTGTGTGTGAGGACGTTTCTGAGCTGCCTGGGAAATAAGAGTAAATAGAGGACATCCGTGTCAACAAAGCAGATAAGTAATCTCTTGAAGAAATCCCTGGGTGTTGGCAAAGCAAGTAATTTGGCAAAGCAAGTAATTTAACAAAGCCAGTACTAGGTAGAGGAAGCAGGAAGGTGTCCTCAAAGACTTCTGTAAAAGGCAATACTGATTGATGGGAGAGGGAGAACATTAGCTTTGGAACAGTGAAGTGAGTTTGCAATCTGGCCCCTGGTGGGGGCTCCCCCCTTGTCCCTGCCTCCTGCCTCAGCTTCCGCAGGAGGCTTTGAGGGGCGCGGGACAGGAGCTCCAATACCGCATCTTTGCAGCTGGGTGAAACAACCCAAGCCTCGGCTGTCCTGCCAGCCCTCCGGGTGGGGTCAGGGAGTAAGACCCAAGTGCCTCTCCTCTCACTCTGATCTGCAATCCTCAGAACTGCCAGCTCTGCCTGAAAAGTGTGCCCCCAAATCCAACCACTCCTCCCACCCTATGGGTGCCACACAGGACTGGAGGCTGGAGGAATGCAATAGGTTGCATGCAGCCAGAGCGCCCCTGTGAGAGCATTGGTCAGACTGCCTGCCTCCATGGTCTCACAGCCCTGTCATTCCTAGGGTGAATCCACATTTTTAGCATTTCCTAGGGTGAATCCACATTTTTAGCATGGCTCAAAATACCACAACCTCATGTCCGCTGCTCTCTACATACTCAGGCACCCCCAACCTCACTGGCCTCCTCCCTGTTCCCTCTGATCCCTCTTCCCCCAGATGCCCCCAGGCACCCCCCTCACTTCCAGCAGGGGTCCCCTGGCTACCTCCCTGACCTCTTCCTCACTGATTTTCCCTGCTTTTCACCCCCTGGCTAGTCTCCCTTTGCCCCCAGCAACTCGAGAGGGCCTCAGGTCTAGGGATTAACATGGCTCCCTGAGGATTCAGGGGGTCAGTGAAGGTGAATGGGAAAAAAAATCACATCTTTATTTTACTCATTTTGGGCTGAAATTTAACACTTGCTTCCATTGTGTCTGTTAGCAACAGACCATAGCAGTTGTCATGAAACCCTGTGGCTCTGTCACACATAGAAAGCACAGATAATTTCAAATCGTATTATAATTGCAGAACCAGTTTTGAAATACCATTTATGCTCAACCCTACTTCAAAGTGATGGTAGTTTTATTAGGCCCACTGCTCAATTGTATTATTTAGTGCATTAATAAAGAAGCTCATGTATTACTCCATCCCAATTTCTTAATATTTTGATAACTGCATTTTATATAATCAGTGTCCTCTGAATCCTATAACTTTTATTGTGTGGATGTATAAATGTTATTCCGAAAAGACGAAAAGACGTCCTTAGGCTTCTTCAGATGCCAGAGAGTCCACAGCATAGTGACAGTGAAGGGCCACCGTTCTAGAAGGTAAACTCTGTGCAGAGAGGGCCCAAAGCAAAGCAAGATATATGGATGGAAGGAAGGAAGGAAGTGAGGAGGAAGAAGGGAGGGAAGGAGGAAGGGTGGGAGGGAAGGAGGGAGTGAATACAGCACGAAAGTATAGCTTAGGGGCAGGAGCAGGGCCTGAGTCAAAGTGCCCTGGGTGAGCCCTGCTCACTAGCATGCTCAGCGCAGAGACTTGGTTTGTCATGAACCGGCCAGAGCCTCGATTTCTTCATCTGTAAGATGCACAGTCATACCTGCTTCATAGGGTCATTGTGGAGATAAAATAGTGTGCTTGGTACATGGCCTGGCACATGGTAAATGCTCAGTAAATTATAACATGGGCAGTTAGTTTAGTCAATGTTGTGGCTTCCCTAGTTCTAGGCTTTTGCCTGAGGGTCTGGCTCCTCAGCCAGGAAGGCAAAGGCATTCCACAGAGCTCTCCCCTCCACCCTGCAGATGTCCGAGAGCGGGCCAGGGCTGGGCCATGGGCAGGGTGTCCATTGAGGGTGGGCTGGGGGTCGTGCCTACACGGGTACTCTTGTCTGGGGGAGTGGGGTGGAATTCTAATCATGCTCCAAGGGGAAATCCTCCAAGACCCCAACTGGTGAGTCTGGAGGCAATTATGAGAGCAGCCAAGCCAGGAAGGCATCTGGGGCAAACCAGTAGGATAGGGGCTCCTGAGCTCCCTCCTCGCTGCCCTGCAGCCTGAGTTTCCATTTTACACTACAACGGTATCCTCTGAGAGGACAAAATCCTTGCCCTTCCTGCTCAGGGAGGCCTGGATTGGTCTCTCAGCTCCCTTGCCTGAGGCCCGAGGACCGAGGCCCTGCTTCCTGACCTTCTGCCCATTATAACACACAGGAAACGATAACCATGGGCAGAGTCCACTGTGGCGGACAGAGGTTACATTAGGACCCCACAAAGGGGGGCTGTGTGTATTCAGGGCTCTGCAGCAATGACAGATAATCTGCATTTATTGAGCTCCAACGTGGAGCCACATGTTTGACTCTGGACTTGTTAATCCTCACACATCTAGGAATAGGCGCAGCTGTCCCATGCAGAGAGGAGGAAGCCAGCGCCAGGAGTGAAGGCTGGTGTTCGTGATGTGGAAGTCTGTGCTCCCTCCCGAAGCACGAAGCACGCCTGGCAGAGAAGGGGAGGTGAGGACAGAGAGGAGGGCGTGAAGAGGAAAGAGAGTGCTGTCTTGAAGAAACTTGAAGTCTGGAGAGTCGGGCACACCGGAGGGGAGGCGGACTGGGGTGCTGATTCGGGAGACAGAGCTCTAGCCAGGAAAAGCAAGCTGGCAGCCACTCCGGAGCAACCCAGGAAGCCTCAGCTGGGCCGAGGAAGAAGGTAACTGCCAGCACATGCACATCTGCACTCTGGAGAGCCCAAGAGGCACTCAGCAAAGCCGGAGTGAGGAGGAGGCTCCTAGGGACACTGGGGAGATGCAGAGTCATGAACCCCACTACTCACCATCCTTGCTCCGCCAGGGATCTCAGCCCATCCTGACTCACACCATCCTCCCCTGAGTCCAGAGTTAAGACCCAGGGATAATCGGATGCATTAGAGTAGGCGTGAGGGTAGACAGGTAGGTGTAAGTTTCTGAGGGTTGGTTCCCTGATGTTGGGTAGCTGGAGAGCACAAGGCAAGAGGGTGCCTTGTCACTTTTGGTGGCTGGATGTGCGTGTGTATGTGTGCACAAGTGTGTGGTTCTGTGCATGTCTTCGTGCACGGGCCCCTTCCTGTGTTTGCATGTACATGTGCATGTGCTATGCGCATGTGTGTATGGGCATGAGCAAGTATTGAGTGTGGACAGTTGTGCAAATGTGCATGTACACGCGGTGGCAGGAGGGGTGTGGGCGCGTGTGCTGTGTCAATGCACGCGTATGCACGCATGTGTGCCCGTGCTAAAGAGCTCCACAGAGAGTACTCACAGAATGGCGAGAGGATCCCCGCTTTCCCATCATCCCCCACTGAAGCTGGCTGAGGAGGCTGAGCGGGGAAGGGAGGCCTGGGAAGCCATCTCCCAAAGGTGCCGCCATCAGCAGGGGAGGGAGGGAGGGAGGAAGCAGCACCTTATTTAAATGCAAATGACTGAAATACAACTTTCTGTATTAACATGCAAATTGCACTTCAGTCTCACACCTCCCAGTGCCAAAGCCACAGAACACTTTCAGGAATCAAAGCTGCAGGACCCCCAATCACCTGGGTTGGTGAGAGGCCCCACTTGCTGGATCTAGGAAGAAACAGGGGACAGAAGATGGGCCCTGGGTGGTCTTGAGATGCTGAGCCAGATGTTCATCCTGCCTCCAGGACTTCACGGGGAGGCCAGAAGTGGGGGGCCGGAGGTCTCGATTGCTGCCCCCATAGTAGACCAGGCTGGAGCTTGCTGTGGGTCGTCCACTGGCTCTCTGCCTGGCTGGGGCAACATGCTTTGTGGTTTCCTAATAAGCCGGGCTCCCGGTGATCCTGGAGCCCTCCTTTGGGAGATGGTAAGAATCGTTTGTCTACTTGCCAACCTGGTTCAACAGATCATGTCTTGGATGGTTGAATCCGGCTGCGGGGAACAGAGCGTCGCGGCCCACCCAGAGCCGCCTCCAGCCCTGAGCTCAGGCCCCAAGGCGGGCTTGACTCTCTCTTTGGCTCTGGAGCAGGCTGCCGGCACAGCTGCCCGGGTCACCAGGGGGGCTGCGATAGGGCCTGCTCCCCGAGCTGGGTCACCTGGCACCAGATCCTCTGGGAAGAAGGGCATCTTCCTCTTAACACGCAGACGCACTGGACTTACACCCTCTCCTAATCCAATCCTCCCACAGAGGGCGCCTTTTCCTAATTTGCACACAGTCGCGGTACAGGTGTGGGTTGGGGGGTGCCCTGAGACCTCGGCCTTCTCTCCAGCCCTTCTACACCTGCCTCTCAGGTCTTCCCTTCCCTCCCTGCTCCTTGGTTTCCCACCACCCCCATGTCTCTGCTCGGTTCCCTGCACCCCCTGCTTGCTCTGTGTCTTCCAGACATTATCCACCACCTCTCTGTACCCTCTCCCCGTGGGTCTCTTTTGTTTGTCTCCTGCCCTCCCTCATCGCCCCCCCCAGCCCGCCCGCCCCCCCAATCAGCATGACCTGGAGTCCTTACCTGCTGGGGCCTGGGCAGGTGCAGGCAGCCGAGGGAGGGCGGGCCAGGCCCTGGCTGGCTCAGGGCCCTCCTGGCACGTGCAGGGAGCCCAGGGCGTGGGGGAGGGTCCCGGCTGCTTCCATCTGCCAAGCTCCGCATTTAGGCAGTGGCAGCCGGGGCGCTGCGGGGGAAGCAGAAGACATCTTGGAGCTGCAGGGGGAGAGGGCTGCATTTCATCCACATAAATAGGCCTGTCTGTCTCCCTGGGGGCGGGTGACTTTCTGGGACACTTCTGATGTCCTGGGCTTCCCAGGAGAGCTCCACCCGTGGAGCAGGGGGCCTGTGATGAAACCCTCCACCCCCACCCCCCACCCCCACCCCACCCCAGGCCACGTGCCTCGGGGCCAATGCCTTGGGCAGTCCTGGCCTCTTTCAAGCATCCCCTTGGTTGCCAGAGACCCAGCACCACAGGCCCCGTGGGTCACAGCTGGGTCACGGCGTGAGCCCCTCTTCCTTGATGTCACCCCCAAATCACTCCCCCCTGATCTCACCAAGCCCAGGGTTCAGGAAGGCTACTCTTGGGGGACTTTGAGGACACTGCCGCCTCATGGAGATCCCCACCTCTCTGTGAGCTGGGGCCAGGCACAAGAAATGACAAAAGATTTTGGCGAGAGACACAGATGGCTCCTGGCTCTTGCCATGCTGGCCTCACCCTCCTCGGCATGGCTCTGCCTGGACCTGGCTCTGTCCACTCGGGGGGCGGGGGGAAGACCCTCATGCACATGCACACCACACTACGCCACCCCCCTTTTGCTGTCTACTATTTCTTTTTTTTTTTTCTGTCTACTATTTCTGAGTGTCAGTGCGGACTTTGTCAGACCCTGCTACCCTGTCAACACGGCAGAGGAAGGAGACCGCCTGGGAGCTCCCAGAGAACAGGGACTGCTCCTCCCATCAGGCTCGTGGAGGTTCCCTGCCTCTGTCCTGAGAGTGGAGTTGCCTTCATAGAAGGTGGTCCTGCTGGCCCGCTGATGGTGTCCCTTGGGATTCTGTCTCAAGAGCCTGATGTGTCCTTGAGAGTCCGGGGCTGGAGGGGGAGGGGCGTGGAGGGGACAGGACGCCTGGGTGGCTCAGTGGTTGAGTGTCTGCCTTCAGCTCAGGGAGTGATCCTGGGGTCCTGGGATAGAGTTCACATCGGGCTCCCAGCAGAGAGCCTGCTTCTCCCTCTGCCTGTGTCTCTGCCTCTCTCTCTTTCTCTCTTGGTGTCTCTCGTGAATAAATAAATAAAATCTGAAAGAAAGAAAAAGAAAGAGAAAGAAAGAAGAAGAAAGAAAGAAAGAAAGAAAGAAAGAAAGAAAGAAAGAAAGAAAGAAAGAAAGAAAGAAAGAAGAGAAAGGCTCTGGGGGGCCCTTGAGGGCTCTGGGGGCTGGTGGTGTTCACCCAGACCCTGAGACCTCAGGCCTAGAATGTTCTTAGGAGGGTTTTGCTTAGGAGAGAGGCACTGGGAGGCCAGAGCCTGTTCCCCACCCCCACTTCCAGCCACTGGCGTCAGTTGGGTGTGAAGGGAAGACCAGCCAGGCAGTGACCAGGGGCCCTCCCTCACCCTGGGGAAATAGGTTCAAACGTCCACAGAGGAGGAGGCGGGAAGTCTTGGGACAAGCTGACAAGAGGCTGAGGATCCCTCTGTGCCCGGTGGGTGTGGAACAGTGTGGATCATGTAGGACAGAGAGCTTGGGCTCTGGAGCCACTGGACTTTGCACTCACTAGCTCTGTGATGATGGAAAAGGCACTTAACCCCTCTGAGCCTCTCTTCCTCTGAGGGGACTCATAAGAGGACCTGCATCATGGGGATGACATCATACAGCAAGGACTGTCCCTAGGCAGAAGCCCCCGGGGCTCCTCTTTGGATGATTCTTGGGCTGGAAGAGGCCCCGCCGGCCTCGTAGGGTGCTCCTGCTAAGCAGCGAGAAGGTGCTTTGCTATGGGCTGACCATATGCCCCAGGCCCTTTCCACTCTGCACCTGCCCACTCCGTGTCAAGCCAGGGACCTCTGAGCACTATTGACAGGGCAGCGCCATCCTCCTACTTGGCCGCCCTGCGGCAGCCCGGCCAGCCAGGACTAGAAGCCCCTGGTGGGGCAACTGCGGGCTTGCTCAGCACCTCTCCCAGAGGCCCCTAGAGGGCTGGAGCCCTGACGGCCCACGGCACCACCTGCCAGCCTCCCAGCCTCCCAGCCTCTCCTGGGATCCCCTCTCAACTAAACTTGAGCGTAATTGGATTTGAATTCTTATCTCAGGGCCTGCCTCTGGGGGACCCCAAACTAAGAGTTTCACATGGTTGTGAGCCAGCTCTCCCTACAACCAAGTGACTCAGAGGTTGGAACTGGGACAGAGGGCTCCTCCTTCAGGGGCTCTGAGGGGCCCAGGCGAGGGCTTTAAGGAGATGCTTTGTGACCAGGCTCTGCAGACTTCTGCTGCCTTTGGTGCTGTGTCAAGAGCCATCTTCTCTCATGTTCTCGCTTCACATGTCAACATTCTTTTATCAGCCCTTGTAAAGGAGGCTGACAGCAGCATGCGGTAGCAGCGAAGTCATGCTCAGTTCTTGAGGAGGTAGAGTCAGAAAACTGGAGGATTACTAACATACACTAGGTGTGATGTCTTATTTACTCTCATGACAACCCTGGAAGCAAGGCTGCCACATACAGTTGGGCAGGTTGTTCACTGCACAAGAGCATCTGGCCAAGAGGACAGCAGATGCTCTTCCTATCAAGCAGCATACCTGGCCTATATCTGTGACCCTTCGGGTGGTGAGGGGAAGAAGAGGAAAGCTTTTCATAATTTGGAAACTGAGGCACAGAGCCCTTAAGTAATTTGCCCAAGATTCTCAGCATGTAAGAGGTCTAGTTAACTAAAGCTCTAATTCCAGGAATTCTGACTTCAGAGCCTCCACTCCTTACTATACTACTTCACACAGCCTTGGCAGGCTGAGCCAGTAAGGACAGCTGGAAAGTTGCGGGGAGGGGTTTGACTCTTGGGGGCCAAGTCAGTCCTGAGACATGGGGACTCCAAAGAACCAAGGAAAGACAGTCCTCTCCCCTCAGCTGACCAGGGCTCTGGGGGCCGAGCCTGAGCTCCCTGCCACGACGGATGAGGCCATAGCGAAAAGCAAGGAGACTGGACTTCTGTGGCTTTGTGATCCTGAGCAAGTCACCTCACCTCACACAGCCTCAATTTTCGCCTGTAAAATGGAGTCTAGATGTTCCATCCTGCCTGTCTTGCTGGCTAGGATTAAGCCAGATGTTTGAAGGATTTCAAAGGGAAGGAGGTATTCTCCAGGCCTAAAATCACACCGAGAATTGCCTAAGTTAAAGCTCAATACATATTTGCCATCTGCTTAATACAACCATTTTTCCCGGGTCTGTCTGTGGGGACCCCCCCAAATCCCTGCACTCACTGCCTGAGAGCCCGTCTTTCCACGGCCTGCCTTCTCCGACAGTAGCAGAGCCTGAATGCCAGGGTGCTCCTGGCTAATGACTCAGCCTCCGTAACGAGTCCAAACATCTGGCTGACAAAGGGCACGGCTGGCTCCCAAAGTGACTGCTTCTGCACAAATATGTTCTTAATATTCAATTAGTATTTATCCACCACGAACAACAATTATGCCACTGACTCTCAATGAAGTGCCTGGTTAATTAATTAACGGCGTCTTGAACGTGCTGGCAGTATTTCTCTGTGAGTGCAACAGTTAATAGCGCAGTGACGCCAGGAGGACCCGGGGGCTGGCGGGGGCGCCCTGGATTCCCCGGGCCCCGGATGTGAATCTGGAGTTGAGCATGTGTCACACAAGCCATCTTCTGGTGTTAACACACACACACACACACACACACACACACACACTGGGATGTGCTGCAAGCCACTTAAGCCCTTCCCACCCAGCCTGTCTCTTCAGTAGCAGGTGGGCCAGGGGGTCACCAAGGCTCCCTGGAGTCCTGAACGCATGGGTTCCATCTGTGCTGCTCAGATCTGCGTTGATCCTCGTATCTCCATCTCCACACACAAGGACCACCTCAGTCCACCCGGCCCCACCTGGGGGAGGGGAGGCACTGCTAACCACACCCCCTGCACCTCTTTCCTCTCCACCCATCCCCTGCCCCTGCTCCCTCCATGCGTGTTCCCCAGAGCTATGTCCCCCTTCTGCTTCTGTTTCTGTCCTCTGGTTTCTCCCAGCCTCCTGGTCCAGCCCCTCCGCTAGCAGTCTCCAGGTCCCTAATGCCTCCTCTCTGCCCCCACCTTCCTCAGAGTCTACTGAGGGCACAGAGTGTGCAGACCGAGCTGCCTGAATTCATCCTGGCACTCCACTTACTAGCTGTGTGACCCCAAGGCCCCGTGCCTCAGTTTCCCTACTTCCAGAAAGCAGATACTCACATGGGAATGAACATAGCTTCCACTGCATTAGTCGGGGGTGGGACTAAACTGCCATAATCAACCCAAAATGTAATGGGTGAAACTCCACAGCTGCTCCAGGATGCGGGATGTGTTCTTAAACTAACAGCTCTTGTGTTGGCCTTGGGACCCCCACCTGCTCCGTCATGCAGAGGAGCCGCTCTCCTGGGCTAGTTCTGCGGTGAGTGTGGGTGTCATTCCCACCAGCTCTTCCAAAGACGGGGTCAGCACCTGAAGGCCTGAGATAGGGGAGCCAGCAGGGGGGCTTCGGGAGTGCTCTAGGCAAGAGATGGCTAACAGCTTGAACCAGGGCTGTGGCTCAGGCTGCAGATTTGACAATAGATTTGGAAGACAATTCTGAAGAGTCCACTTGGCTCACTGATCTCCTGGTGGTAGATGAGGCGATTAAAAATGACCCTAAATATCCTAGTCTGCATGGCTGGGAGAAGACGGAGCAAGCCAGTGGTCAAGATAGGGAAGAAGGAAGGAAGAGCAGGAATAGGGAGGAAGGTAAAGATTTTGAGTTGGCCCACTGGCTTGAGGACCTGGGGGGCATTCAGATGGAGGTGTCACCAGTAGGCGGGTGCAGACTGGAGTCTGGAGTGTAGGGGGGAAGACTGGGAGGTGCTGGCCCAGAGGTGGGGATTCCAGCCTTGGGGCGGGGAGTAGGAGATGGATGGGAGGCTGTAGGCTGAGGGAAGAAGGAGGTCCCAGGGTAAACTGACAAACCCTGACATTTAAGGGGCAGACGGTGGGAAAGCAACTCAAGGAGAGGTCTGAGAAGACAGGAAGGGAATGGGCCAAAGATGTCACCTCACAGTGATGGCAGCAGGGTCATGGAAAGCCACCAGCAGTGTTAGACTGGGTCAGATGGTGTTAGACGCCTCTAGGAAGTCAAGGAAGTCACAGGCACCAGGACAAACCTTCCCATCCTATTAAGAGGCTACTTGTAGCCAGCAGCCTCCTGCATACAAGGCTGAAATGAAATGTTACCATTATCTCAGTTTCCTCAAGGGTTTACTTACAAATTTGGCTCCTCAGTGGGCTTCTTGAGAAAATTGTCAATATAAGATAGAAAGCAGAAGCTACATTGTGAGGGACTGAGGAGCGGGTGGGAGTCCTGGATTGGAGAGAAAGCTGCTCTTTCCTCAAGTGTGCAGGGTATCGGGAAGGGGAGAGAGTAGGAACAGGAGGCAGGGCCAAAAGCCAGGCACCACTTTCTCTTGGTGGGGAGGAGGATGAGAGCAGAACTGGAGACCAGGAGGAGGGGGAGATTGAGGAGGTGCTCCCTCCCCTCCACTCCTACCTTCACCCAGACTGGGAACAACCACGCTGGCCAGTCTCCCTCTCCCAGTGCACCCTGGAGGCAAATCAGAGTGAGCTCAAGCCCACCACACCACACCTCTCCCTGACTCCGAATCACTCACTGGCTCTCCATGGCCCAAAACAAGGTCCCTGACTCCTTGCACTCCCACTCAGAGCCCACCCCAATCTCCCCACTGCCTATCTTCCCAACCATTTGCCCTGCTCCTTCTAACTGAAAAGCACGCTGCTGCAGCCAAACCACTCTGGCTTGATTTCCTCCAGATAGGCCAGTCCCTCATGCCTGTGAAGAAGCTATTTTTGACTCCTGAACACTTGTTTGAGTTCCCCTGATAGTTTCAGGAATGTGGGGAAGCAAAAAGGTTTGACCCTTTGAGAAGCCGAACAGTTACACCCACCCAACAGCTATGGGGCACCCACCTTCTGCTGAGGGGGCTCAGGGAAGGAACCCTCTTCCCCTGAAGCCAAAGCCAATCACAGCTAGCCCATTGCTTCCCTTCGATTTAAAGGTGAGCATGTGACCCAGTTTAGGCCAATAAGTCATGAAGAGAAGTTTGTGGAGGGATTCTGGGAAAGCTTTGGCTCCCTGATGAAAAGAAAGCCCTGTGCTAGAAGAGGAACTCTGCTTTTCTGCTTTTGGATAGAGAGTTGTGAGCATGTGATGTGGCAGCCACTTTGTGACCATGAGGGGAAACATAGCTGACACACAGAGAGTAGCTGAATGGAACAATGAGCAGAAATGAGGGCCAAGATAATGTGCTGAGCCACTGTACTACCCTGGATCGATATGCTCAACCTCCTGATATCTTGTTAAGCAAGCTACTTTGGCCTCCTTTGTCAAATTCAGAAGAAAGAGAAGGAGAAGACCCATCTCATAGGGTTGCTATGCAGAGAAAAGCAAACCCTTAGCTATACATGACTGCAAATACACCTGGAAATATCGGTGTTAAATAAATAAAAATAGTAAAATAATGAGCCCCTTTGAATTGGCTTTTCTGACACTTGGATGGTGAAGAATGAGCTCCTTCAACAGAAGGCAGGGGCTAAAAAGCTGACACAGAGGAACCTATATGGGGTGGAGGGTAAATGTGCAGACTTGGAAGGATCTGGAGCCTCAGAGCCTCTGGCTTATCTAGGGGGATGGCTGGCATCTGCGTGGTCTGGTGGGGGGCACACCCCCTCATCTCTAGCAGTGCCATCACCCCACATACACAATCTTGGCTCGAAGGGCCAAATGTAAGTCCGTTACAGAGGGAATAGAGTGTGAACAGGGAGCAGAGCAGGATGTCCTGTCGCCGAGGAGCACCTGGAGGTGAGGCTCTGTGCACCACAACTCCCCTTGGGGACCATCTAAGGGCCAGTTCCCTAACTAGACATGCCCTCCCCAATCGTGCTGTGAAGATCCACACCTATCCCCTGGTAAAACTGTAGCGTTGGTGGTTGAAGTGTTGAGCACTTCAGTGTCTTGATACCAGCTGTCTGAAGGCCAGGTGGCATCCCTGACTCTCCTAGACTTTGAGTCTCCTGCCCTGATTCTGTGAGCCAAAGCTTACCCTTCCCAGGCTGGCTTTGCAGCCCTGTGACCTGGGCAGCCTCCCAGGCCCCACACACGGCCTAATGTCCTGCTGTTGCTGCCTTGAAATTACTGATTTTCCAATAAGGGACCCCATCAGGTCCTATAAATAATGGAGCCAGCCCTGCCCTTCATCCAAGCTGCCTGCACTGGGGTCTCTGTTCTTGCCGCCACGGACCCAAGTGCACAGACGTCCCTCCCCTGGTTCCAGCAGGTGCTGCCCTCAGTCGTGGCCACCTGAACACCTCCCCTCCCCCGCCCTGGCACAGCCTCGCAAGCACCCCTCCCCACCATCACCTCCTGGGTTCAGATTCAACGTCCTGGCCTGGAGCACTGGCTGTTATCGTCCCTAACCAGTCTCCTGGCTTCAGGCCTCTCCCTCCTCTGCACAGCAGCCACCAAGATCTTTCTAAATTACAAATCGGATCATGTCCCTCACCTGCTTATAGCATCTCAGGGGCTCCCAGCAGCTTAAGCTATAAATTCCAAGCCCCTGTGGCCTAAGGCACAAAGCATTTCCTGGTCCAGCCCCTGACTATGTATCGAGAAATCATCCCAAGCCATGCGCTCCCGGCTCCCGCAAGCCTCCCTCCACCCGTACTCGCAGCATCTCTTTTGATGCCCAGAAGGGGCCCTTCATGCCCTGTGTCTCTGCACACGCTGTTTCTGCTGCTGAGTGCTCTGTCTCCAGTTCTTCATCCAGCTAACTCCTGACACCTTCAGAACTCAAGTGCCACCTCCTCCAGAAAGCCTCCCCCTGTGCCCACAGCCCGGAGGGCCTCTCCGCATGGTGGCCTTAATGGTCCACTTGTCTCCTCCCCGTGTCCTTGGCATCCAGCACAAAGCCTCTGGGTGCAGCGGTGAGGGGGGGCAGCGCGAGGGAGGGCTAACCCCCGGGGCGCCAAAAGCCACTCCTCCTCTCTGGACCTCAGTCCTCCTGTTCCTTCCTTCAGCAACATGCCCTGAGCACCCTCTGTGCCAGGCGCTGAACAGGCACCTGCCCTGCAGCCGACATCCAACCAGACCCAAACCCCAGCCTCAGGGAGGGAGACAGGCAGGAGGGGTGACAAGCATGAATGATGCACAGTGAATGAACACCCATGACAACATCCCCTGGAAGCATGCAGAGAAGACAGTCCATGGTAGGTCAGAGAGGGATGGGGGTGCTGCCCCACAGCGGTGCCCAGGAGGGCCTCTCTAGCAAGGGGACTCTCCTGAAGGAAGTGAGGGGTGTAGAGGGTAGAGGGGTTCCAAATAGAAGGCCAGGGAGGGCAAAGGGTGAGTCCCAGCAGTGTGGCCAGGGCAGCACGAGTGAGGGGAAGGATGGAAGATGGATGAGGTCAAGGAGGAACATGGGGGTGGGTCAGGGGTCGATAGGCTGTAGCGGAAACCCCGCCCAAGCCCCCCCCCCACTTTGCCCTGAAGCCCACCCCCCACTCCCATCCACCTACTCTGGCTTCTCTCTCTCTCCTTCAATGAACAGCTTCATCCTTCCAGGCCTCCTGCCCCTTGCCCCTTGGCTTTTCCATCACCCCCAGACCCCCTCAACACAGCGTCTCCTTCCTTCCCCCTGGGGCAACCCCCAGTGATCCCCTCACTTCCCTGCCTGTTGACTGACCCCCTCCATCCCTGTAATGATGGTTTGAGCACCCTGCTCCATCGCCCACCGGCCCTCCTGGGATTCTAGCCGCAGCCAGCTCCACACTGAAGCATCCCACTGGAGCCCATCCACTCTCTGGGCCAGGGGGCAGGGGTGGGTCTCCGGCAGCCGGCAGACATAGCGCCCGAAGGGGTGGAGGTCAATACCCCAGAGGCAACCTTGTTCATGGGAGATGGGGGTAGAGGGATAATGTCCCTGCGAGGGACAGTACTGAGATACATTCTACGTGTTCCTCTGGGGTTCCCGAAGGAGCTACCTCCCATTGCCCACAGCTGGTGACCAGCTCAATAATCCTGTCCCACCTTAGCTCTCACTCCTTCCACTCCCTCATTCTTATTTATTTCCTGGGATCGCCTCACAGACAAACCAGTCTCCAAGCTAAACTTGGAGTTTAACTTGTACCAAGTCTTGTCTCGGGCTCTGCTTTCACGGAACACAAATGAAGCCAGTTTTTGTGGTTACATAATGGAGAAGGGGTCCTTCCTCCCGGCCAAGGGCACACGTGCCACCAGCCACCCGTGCAGTATAATTTCTCCCCTTTTCTGGAGACTCTCCACAATCCAGCTACCAGTCGCTCCCCTACGTTCACTTATTCTCTCTCTCCCATCATTTATGTTTAAACACAGCCGAGTTTCCTGTCCAAAGGAAAAATGAAACATTCTTCAACCCCATTTCCTTCTGGCTTCTAAGAACTCATCTTGCTCCACCTCTCAGGTGGGTTTGGCACCACTGCTCACTCCCTACACCTTGAGACACACTCTCTGCTGGCTTCCCTCCTTCAGATACCTCTTCTCAGCCTCCTCTGCCAGGTCCTGCTCCTAGAGGAGAGGTCCTGGTCCTCCTATCCTCACACTGTGCTCTCTGTCTGGGGGACCCCGCAGACATTTGCACCTGTGTGTGTCCAGCCCAGCTGCTCTCTCAGGCACACACCCAGAGATAGCCAAGCACCTGCCTTTTGCCCCCACTATCATGTCTCAAAGGTACAAAAAATCAGTACATCCCATACTGCCCACTGTATCTCAACCCACTCCTTCTAGGTTCCCCATCTTAGCGAGGGTGCTAATCTCCATCCAATGATGCACAGATCACATGCTGCCCTGGAGCCATCATGACTCCATTCTATCTCTCAATCAGGTCCCATTCATTACCACATCCTCTGGATTTCACCTCCTAAATCTTTATGGATCAGTCTACTTGCACGTGTTTCATCACTACCACCCTTCATCCTGGGCACCTTCACTAAAAATAACATCCTAACCAAGGTTACCAGATAAAATGCAGGATGCCCAATAAAATTTGAATTTCATATTTTTTAAAAAATATTTTTAAAGTATAAATATATCCCAATATTGCATGGGACATACTTAAAATGAACAATTTTTCATTGCTTATTTGAAATTCAAATGTATTTTTAAATGTTCTTTTTTAGTTAACATTCTATGAAATTCTCATAGTATTTCAAGGATCATCTTGTATTTTTATTTGCTAAATCTGGCAATCCTAATCTTCACTGATCTCCCTGCAACCCTACACTGTGGCCAGATGACCTTGTTCAAACAAAATTTGCTGAGTAGTCAAAATGTTAAGTATATGTATGTAATTGCTAGATCCACCACTTTAAAAAAAATATATATGTGGTATGTCTGGGTGGCTCCGTGGTTGAGGTCTGCCTTTGGCTTGGGTCATTATCCTGGGGTCCTGGGATCAAGTCCCACAGTGGACTCCTTACAGGGAGCCTGCTTCTCCCTCTGCCTACATTTCTGCCTGTCTCTCTGTGTCTCTCATGAGTAAATAAAGTCTAAAAATATATACGTAATGTACAACATAGTGACTATAGTTAATAATACTGGATTTTATATTTGAAGGTTACTAGAGAGTACATTTTAAAAATTCTCATCTCAAGAAAAAATTCGTGGGGATCCCTGGGTGGCTCAGAGGTTTAGTGCCTGCCTTCAGCCCAGCATGTGATCCTGGAGTCCAGGGATCGAGTCCCACGTCAGGCTCCCTGAATGGAGCCTGCTTCTCCCTCTTCCTGTGTCTCTGCCTCTCTCTCTTTCTCTCTCTGTCTCTCATGAATAAATAAATAAAATCTTTAAAAAAAAAAAACAAGAAAAAATTCGTGAGTATGCATAGTGACTATGCATGGTGACGGATGTTAACTAGATTTATTGTGGTGATCACTTCCCAATATATACAAATATTGAATCAATATGTTGTACACCTGATACTAATATTACATATAAATCATATTTCCATTTTTAAAAATAATAATTAAAATAAAATTTTCTTTTTGAGAAAAAATCTAAGTACAGAAAATTCTGTTAAAGAAGAAAATGTTATTAATGGCAACAACTTAAATTAGTTATTATTATATTGAGTGGGGGATCCCTGGGTGGCTCAGCAGTTTAGCCCCTGCCTTCAGCCCAGGGTGTGATCCTGGAGTCCCAGGATCGAGTCCCATATGAGGCTCCCTGAATGGAGCCTACTTCTCCCTCTGTCTATGCCTCTGCCTCTCTCTCTCTGTGTCTCTCATGAATAAATAAATAAAATCAATATAATGTATATTATATTGAGTGCCCATTGTGTGCCAGAAATGCCTGGAAAATGAAATGTTCTGTTTAACCAAATAGTCTGATTAGTCAAATTATCATATATAATATATATCTCTTGACATCACTATTTGCAAGGATATAACAATATAAGCAGCAGTAAGATTGAATTCAGCACTTTGAGACCATATGATGTTTCAGAGTTACCACCATAAAATATTTTAGGAGCACAAAAACATTAACATAGAATCTGGAAAGTACATATGACTGAATGCCAAGGACACAAGAGTCAGGTCCTGATCTCATTCTTACCTTGTTGTTGGATTTGAGCAAATCATTTTACTTCTCTCTGTTGCAGTTTCCTCCTCTATGAAATGAGGGGCTACACTAAATGAGCTCTAAAAGCTCTTCTGGCTCTGATTCAATCACCTTATAGTGTGATAGATTGAAGAAGTGCTGCCTCATGGTGTTTCTGTTGAGAAAATGCTGAATATACTAGTTTCTACTATAGTTCTATAAAAATGAAAAACCTGTAACTTCGTATCTTTGAGGGAAAAAGATTTATCATCATTGGACCTGAGAAAATACAGTCAATTTATTTTGATTCTGGAAGAATGGAAATGGATTAAGAGATTTTTATAGGGCCCAAGAAATCCAAGTATAGAGCAGATATTAGATGTCATTAATTCCAAGGGCATAGGTCCCTAAAAAAAAATCTTCAGGATCTACTGAAGCCAACATCTATGAGATGGGATGCCAGAGTCTGAAGAAGAAGTTTTAAGCAGAGCACCTTCTTCCTAGTTCAGAGAAATTCAGGTGGATCCAGTTCCTTGAAGGCATGCACATAGTAAAATATTACAATGTGTTTTCAGGTGGTAACTTCTGTTTCTCTCAAAAGTCTAAAAAAATGAGAATCTTGACAGATTATGTATTAGATTTAGTTTGAATTGTCTCAAGGAGTTGTGAAAACTTGAGAAAATAATTTAGAATCTACTCAGTCTTCCGAAGGTAAAAGGGAAAAAAAAGTATACCAGGAGATAACAGTAAAAAAATAAACATAACAAATCCTCAATAAATAAAATAGAATACAGAACAATAGTCAAATGATCCACTGAAAGCATAAAAGGGGAAATAGAGGAACTAATAACATAGGGAACAAATGGAAAGCAAATTATAAAATGGAAGTTCTAGGGGTACCTAGGGGTGGTGCAGTTGGTTGAATGGCTGACTCTTGGTTTCAACTCAGGTTGTGATCTCAGGGTCATTGGACCAAGCTCCTTGTTGGGTTCTGCACTCAGCAAGTAGTCTGCTTAAGATTTTCTCTCCCTCTCCCTTTGCCCCTCCCCATTGTGCTCACTCTCTCTCTCTTCTCTCTAAAATAAATAAATAAATAAATAAATCTTCTTTTAAAAAGGAAGTTCTAATCCAATTATATCAATAATTACATTAAATGCATACGATCTAAATATATCAATTAAAAATCAGAGATTATCAGAATGAATAAAAAACTAGCAAGAGTCAACAATATGTTGTCTCTAAAAAACCCACTTTATAATAGATAGTTAATAGTAAAAGGGTGGAAAAAGATATACCTTGTAAACAGTAAGCAAAAGAAAACTACAGTGGTTATTTTAATAACAGGCAAGATGGATTTCAGAGTAAGGAAAATTATCAGCAATAAAGAGAGGCATTTTATACTGATAAAATGGTCAATTCACCAAGAAGACATAACACTCCTAAATGTGTATGCACCTAACAACAAAGCTTTAAAATACACGAAGCAGGGAGATCCCTGGGTGGCTCAGTGGTTTAGCACCTGCCTTTGGCCCAGAGCGTGATCCTGGAGTCCCGGGATCAAGTCCCACATTGGGCTCCCTGAGTGGAGCCTGCTTCTCCCTCTGTCTATGTCTCTGCCTCTCTCTCTGTGTGTCTCTCATGAATAAATAAATAAAATCTTTAAAAAAAAAATACATGAAGCAAAAACTAACAGAATGGAACAAAAAAAATAGAAAAATTTGGGTGGAGATTTCAACAATTCTCACAGCATTTGATAGAAAAAGTATACAGATTAATAAGGATGTAGAACTGAACAACACCATCAACAAACTGGATCTAATTAACATTTTTAGGACCCAACCATCAACAGCTAAATATGCATTCTTTTCAAGTGCACATAGAACATTCACCAGTATAGACCATACCCTGGGTCACAAAACAAATGTTAACAAATTTTAAAAGTTGAAGTTATACAAAGTATATTTATTCTCCAGCCATAATGAAATTAAATTAAAGTCAATAACAAAAAGACAACTGGTAAATTTCCAAACACTGGAAATAAAACAACACACTTATAAATAATCTACAAGTCAAAAAGAATGTCTCAAGAACATTCTAACTGAACAAAAATTAAATTACAAGTCAAAATTTGTGACATGTGGCTAAAGCAGGGCATAGAGGGAAAGTCATAGCTTTAAAACTGTTTACATTAGAAGGGTCTCAAAACATCAATCCAGTTCCATCTTGAGAAACTACAAGACTGGGGGTGAGGGCAGCAGAGGGGAAAATATACCCAAAGCAAGCAGAAGGAAGGAATTAAGAACAGAAAGCCATGAAACTAAAAATAGAAAAAGCAATGGAAAAAATCAGTAAAACAAAAAGTTGATTATTTGAAAACATCAATAGAATTAAAAAATAACTAGCCAAACTGACAAAGAACAAAGGAGAGGGCACAAATTATCAATATCAGTAATGAAAGATAAATGTCACTACAGACTCTGACATTAGAAGGATAATGAAAAAAAAAAAAAAGAAGGATAATGAGATAATACTATTACCAACTCTATACACATTATTACATTCAACAGGGCAGATGAAATGACTGACTCCTCAAAAGACACAACTAACAAAACTCACTCAAGAAGAAACAGATCAGAGGAAGAAGAGAAGGAAGAGGGGGAGGAAAAAGGAGAAGAAGGAACAGATTATCCAGAGTATCTATTTTAAAAATTGAATTTGTAATTTAAAATCTTCCAAAAAAAAGTAAGTCTCCCAGCCCAGATAGCTCCATTAGCAAATTTAACCAAGCATTTAAAGAAGACATACCTATCTCTTCCAGAATATAGAACAGGGAACACTTCCCAACCTATTTCATGAAGCCAGCATTACCTTTACTATAGATAGTAAAGGAAAAGGAAACTACAGACCAATATCCCTCATGAACGCAGATTTTTAGAAATCCTCAGAAAAATATTTGCAAATAGAATCAGCAATAAATCAATTGAATAATGTACCATAACAAAGTGAGGTATCCCAGGAATGCAAGGCTGGTTCAGTATTTGAAAAATCAATGAATATAGTCCACCATATTAATAGACTAAAGAAGAAAAATCATATGATCATATTAATTGAAACAGAAAAAAAAAATCATTTGACCAACTTCATCAATCTATAGTAAAAAGCTCTTGGCAAATTAGGAATAAAAAGAGGGATCCCTGGGTGGCGTAGTGGTTTGGCGCCTGCCTTTGGCCCAGGGCGTGATCCTGGAGACCCGGGATCGAATCCCACTTCGGGCTCCTGGTGCATAGAGCCTGTTTCTCCCTCTGCCTGTGTCTCTGCCTCTCTCTCTCTCTCTCTCTCTGTGACTATCATAAATAAATTAAAAAAAAATAGGAATAGAAAGGAATTTTCTTAATCTGATAAGGGACATCTACAAAAAACTTATAATTAACATCATACCTAATAATGAAGAACAGAATGCTTTTTTTCAAAATCAAGAGCAAGGCAAGGGTGTCTACTCCCATCACTCTTATTCAACATCATGCTGGAAGTCCTAGCCCATGCAGTGAAGCAAGCAAAAAGAGATAAGAGGTTGGAAAGGAGGAAATAAAATGGTCCTCACTTCCCTCCTTAACAGGATTGTCTTTATAGAAAATATGGAATCTATCCCAAAACTCCTAGAACTAACAAATGAGTTGAGCAAGTTTGCAGAATATAAGATCAATTCACAAAAATCAATTATTTTTCCATATACTAGTAATGAACACTTGGAGACCAAAATTTTAGAAAAAAGTTATCATTTATAATAGTTCCCTAAAATGAAATACTCACGTGTTAATATAGCAAAACATAAGCAGCATCTGTAGGCTGAAAACTACAAACGCAGATGAAAGAAAGCAAAGAAGACCTAAATAAATGGAGTGACATACCATGTTCATGAATTAGAAGACTCAAGGCAGTTTAATGTCAATTCTCTCCTATCATAATCCTGGAAATTTTTTGGCAGATACATGCAAGCTGATTCTAAAATTCATATGGAAAGACAATGAAACTAGAATAGCCAAAACAATTTTGATAAAAGAAAAAGTCAGATGAATCACATCACCCAATTTTAAGACCTAATAAAGCTGCAATAATAAAGGTAAGGTGGTAAGCAAAGGATAAACAACAAGGGAAATGGAACAGAACAGAAAGTGCAGAAGTAGACCCACATAAATGCAGCCAATTGATTTTTGCAAATGTACAAAGGCAATTCAAGGAGAAAGGGTAGCCTTTTTTTTTTAAGATTTTATTTATTTATTCATGAGAGACAGAGAGAGAGAGGCAGAGACATAGGCAGAGGGAGAAGCAGGGCCCCCACAAGGAGCCCGATGCAGGACTTGATCCCAGACCCCAGGATCATGCCCTGAGCCAAAGGCAGACGCTCAACCACTGAGCCACCCAGGCTTCGGTGGGTCTGCAGCCCCAGCCGAAGCCCACAGAGTTACCATCCAGTCTATTAAATAATTCTGTCGGGGAAGAAGCCGGCTTACGAGGGGCTGTGCTGACGGGCCTCTAAAATGTAATTGCTGTACTAAAGGGGATCAGAAAGTGGGGAGGTGAGCCCAGGGCAAGCCCAGGGCGAGCCCAGGTGAAAGGACAGCGGGGTCTCGGATGGTGACTGACAGGCTGGCATCGCACACTCCCGAACAGACGGACCACGGCTGCCGGTGGGGTGCCGGACCTGAGCTCCCTCACCTCCCATGGCCTGGCCGAGCTCTGGCTCCCTTGCAGCCTGCCATTCCGCTCCTCCTTCCCACCCCACATGCTCCTCCAGGCCAGTCACACCAGTCTAGACACCTTTCCAGAAGGTGCTCTGCTCTTCCTAGTCTATGCTCAACTTTAACCAAGGGGCTGTTCTCCCTTCACCAAGCAAACTCCCCCCACCTCTCAAAAGCCCTCCCAGATCCCCCCAGGCAGAGCCAGTGGTCCTTCTTTTGAGGAGTGGGACCCCTGAGGGAAAGATGGGGCTCCACTATGGTTCTGAAAAATGCAAAACTGCCATGTCTGCTGCATCTGCTGGATAATGATGTGACTGGATATTATTTTGGTGTCTTAAAAGCTCTTTTTTCTGATGATCTGCCTCCTTGCGTTTCTCCTTCCACCTTTCTCTCAGCTAAGTAGCCAGCTCTGGGCCTCACTCCCCTAGAAAGTAGGGTCTAATGAGGGCCAGAAACAGGGCCCCTTCGTTGTGCCCCCTTGTCTCGGTGTCTTCCTCTCACATCATTTAGAGCCAGAACCTCCTGCCTTCTGGCTGGCTTTCCCCCCTAAGCAAGATTTAGCTCTTGCCACCCTCCAGAACTCCTGATGCCCCTCCATACCAAGGCTTCCCTGTCTACGCAGCCACTCTCTTCCCTCCTCTCTCCTGCTGCAAACCCCTCTCTCCATTTCCCCCATTGAAAGGTCCAAGTTTCTGTGCTGAAAAATGAAGTCCCCCATTTCTCAGGACATCATCTCTGAAAAGCAAGCACAGCTCCAAAGCTCTGAGCTCCTTGATGATACACACATCTGTCGAGTACCTACTGTGCGCCAGGCACAGTGCTGGGAGCAAGAGATGCAGCAGCGAATCAGGCAGACGGGGTCCCCCTGCCCTGTGGAGCAGTTGACATTCTAGTGTGGAGAAACAAAATGCTCAATGAAACAAGAAAGTAGGGATGCCTGGGTGGCTCAGTGGTTGAGTGTCTGCCTTTGGCTCAGGTCATGATCCCAGGGACCTGGGATTGAGTCCCATATTGGGCTTGCTGTGGGAGCTTGCTATTCCCTCTGCCTGTCTCTGCCTCTCTCATGAATAAGCAAAGAATTTTTTTAAAAGGGAAAAAAAAGAAACAGGTAAGTAAACAAGACAATTGTAGAAAACATGACATGTGCTATGAAGAAAAGAGAACCCAAGTGATGAAACGGGTGGTGATGGGGCAGGGGAGGCTACATTGGATGTGGTGGTTAGGGGAAGCTATCTGGAGAGGTGACACCTGAGCTGAGACCCAGACTGGGAAGCAGCCCACTGCGTAAAGCTTTGCAGGAAAGAACTACCAAGGAAAGGACAGCGAGTGAAAAGGTCCTGAGGTGGGAGCATGGCTAGAGGGGGTTGGAGAGGCAGACCAAAGACTGGAGTTGCTGAAAGGTAGGGAGAGAAGGAGTGAGTGATTAGAGGTGAGCTTGATATTTTGATTCCTAAACCTTCATTGAATCAAGGCCATATCCCGGGGGTGTTTGGAGAGGGGGACCTTGAGTCTTATTGGTCAGGCCAGATGGGCTCTTCCTTCTCTTCCAGAATTCCCTTCTGGGGCCTACCAGGCTTTAAGGCTATTTATGGGATCACATAGATGCCTATTGGCTTCATTTCTATGTTGTGTATCTATCTGTCCTACTTATTCTCTGACCTTGACACACAAAGTGTCAAGGGTGGAGACCGGCTCCCATCTACCCACCCCTCTTTTCCCAAAGCAAGTCATCACCATCTTTGTGTAATCTTCTCCTGCCCGTGGCCTCTTCTCCCACATTCTTTCTGCTCAACCACGGACCCTGCTTTGAAGCCTGCATACAACCTTCTCTGAAGGGCCAGAGCTTCCCCTTTTATCACCACTGACTCTCCTCCAGACACCACCACCACCCCCACCACCCCCACCACCCCCACCCCCGTCCCAGGGAAGAACCAGCCAGAATGCTCCAGCTGCCCTAGTTTTATCCCTGCAGCTGCAGCGAACACATCGAGCTCTTCCTCAGCCTCTGGCCAGGCTCACTGAGCCTGTGGCCTGCGTATCAGAAGAGGCAGGGGCTGTAAATCCGAATCCCAACTCCCTCACCTCACCTCACTGGGAAAGGGCCTGGGGGTGGCAGCCTAGGTCACTTTGCTATGGTGACATTCCAGCATTTTCAACAGCAGAGCTCTTTTCTGGAATGAAATCAAGGTAGAAGTATGATGGGAAAAACAGATCAAAGTATTTTGCTGGTATAAGTGCACTTGATATGCTCACACGTTTGCCATATTCTTATTGTAATAAGAGAGAACAATTATAACAAGATCAGATAAGATGAGAACAAGTTTGTTTTGTTGAATATAAAATAAAAGTAAGGGCTTATGGATGATGGTTTCTGTCCTTGCTTCCAACTTGTTTCACATTTAGTGTTGTACGCAATTTATTCACGCAGAGAAGTAATTGCAAGTTAAAAGAGGCTTTTCTGTTTCTTCTATCATCCCTTCCTGCAATAATCTTCAATTAAACACAGGTGCAGGGGAATCTGTAGCCCCACTCAAAGCAAACTTTCTGGTGATTTCTTTTTTTTTTTAATAAAGATTTTTATTTATTTATTCATTCATTCATGAGAGACAGAGACATAGGCAGAGGGAGAAGCAGACTCCATGCATGAATCTCAATGTGGGACTCGATCCTGGGTCTCCAGGATCAGGCCCTGGGCTGAAGGTGGCACTAAACCGCTGAGCCACCCGGGCTGCCCCCCTTTCTGGTGATTTCAAATGGGCTAAAAGTCATGTAATCTAATTGCCAGCTTCTATCTGTTTTTAAATACTGGTTTACCATAAAATGGTATCAGAAATGAACTTGAGTCAAACATTTCTAGACTCTTCAGTGCCTCCAGAGTACCCAAGGCTCCATGTGCACATGCTTTGGAAGCTGTAGCTTCACAGCCACATCTCACTCAGCAATCCCTCCACCTGGGGCTCTGGACCCTGCCCCCAAAATCCAGCTGATTCTGTTTCCCAAAGTCTAACACAGAAGGCTTTGAAGCAGGGGGCCCCAGTAGAGCCCATCTTCTGCAGGAATTCCTCCAGAGTCCCCCAAACAGCTACTCTTCCAGTCTCTGCCTGAATACCTGAAGTGATGGAGAGCTCGCCTCCTTCTGAAGCTGCCTGGCCTGGTCCATGATGGGGCTGCTCTACTTGTTAAACATTGCTTCCTCTCTGAGCCTGTTTCCTTATCTACAGGATGGACATAATATTTATCAAGCCGGGCTGCTGTGAAGACCAAATAAGATGACACAGAGCTGACATACCAAATGTGCAACAATGCTTGTGTCCTTCTCTCCTCCCAGAGTACCCCCATTTTAGAGGGACAGACAGTCTTAAGCCTGCAGGGATAAGTGGGCAGGGGTGGGGTGGGGTGGGGAGTGTGCATCCCCCTGGGAGGTCCCTAAAGGAGGACTGCCTGGAGAGTCTGCCCACAAAGAAGACTGTAGCAAAGGAGACTGTGCACCCCCACCACCACCACCACCACCACCCCCACCCCCGTGAGCTTCGCCAACTCCACCCCGTCCCTGCCCCCTGCCCCCTCCGCCCACCGACCTCAGAGTCTCATCTGTCTTCCCTCCTGTCACCAGAGCTGGAGGCTTGTCAGGGAGGCAAGGGGATTAAATCCCAGGGCCAGCCTCGCCCCCACCAAGAAGCTGGCCCTACATTACCCACCTGCCCAGCTGTCTGCGGCCATCGATCGGCCCTGGCCTAAGTGACCTCTGATTGATGGGCAGCATGTTATTTACTAGATTCTGTCCCAAGCCAGCTGGGAAGAGGGGAGAGGGACCTAGTCAGAGCCCCTGTGTTCCTGAGGCAGAAAGAATCCTGGGGTGGGAGGGTATAGAGAGCAGGTGGCTGGGAGTACTCCCCTGGGAGTGAGGGGTCTTGGCCCAGCACAGCAGCATGATCTTGGCTGAGGTCTCTGGCCTTCCCTGTCTCTGGGCCTCAGTGTCCTCTATAAAAGGATCAGGTGCTGCTGGCAAGGTTCACAAACTTAGCAGCCCTCAGGGCAGCAGGTAATGACAAAGTAAAGAAGCGAGTTGGGGCTGCCAAGCTGCCAAAGGGGGCACCTTGCTCCCCCCATCTTGCCTGTCTCCCCCCACTGTCCCTGACCTAACTATAGCTGGGGAAGCTTCTTTGCCCTCCGCAGGTAAGCTGGCCCACCCCTTCTCTCCTCCTTCCTGCCATGGGCCTTCTTTCCAAGCCAGCCCCTGTACCTGCAGCAGGAAACCGCAAGAAAGTTCACCTTCTTGGAGAGATTTATATTTGAGAAGGGCTTTGACAGAGTGGAGGAACTGGGGTCATGGGGACAGGATTGCTGAGGGTCACCCCCCCTGCCCCCACAGCTCCTCCCCAGCCTCTTTGGAAGGTGAGCCTGGTGAGGACCACATGATCGCATTCTAGGGCAGTTAATCACTTGTGATGGAGGCTGCCTTGACCTATGGCTTATGCTGTTATCTGCTCAGGATCTTGACCAAAATGCAGGAGACAGGGCAGTTCTCAGTGCAGGATGGGCAGAGGAAGTACGAGGAGAGGCCACGATGGGCCCCATGGACTCAAAACCAGAGGACAGCACATTCTATGAGTAATGGGTGAGCAGAAAACCTCCCGGGGGCACAAGGGGAGTGGACCCAGCACAGGCAGGGGGCCCCAGCCAGGACTGGAGACACTCGATGAGTAGGCTCTGGCCCCAGGCCACATATATCCTTCAACAAACCTTTGATTAAGGTAACTTGAGTTTCTCTTTTCTTTGAAGCCAAAATACCTGAACTAGGACTTGAGCGGGAAGGTCATTCCCAGCCCTGAGCACAGTGTAGGCAAAGATACAAAGGCAAGACAGTTAAAAGAGGTGTTCCCAGCATAAGGATGGTGGGTGGTCCACCCAAGCTAGAAGAGAGTGAGGTACGGGGGCCACACGTATATCCATGTGTGCACAAATGTGCACCTGTCCCTACAAGGCTCAGAGATGCAGAAGATCAGAATGTCAAATGGGGTCAGAGGCCAGAAGAGTGGGCTGGGGCCAGATAACGGGACGGGTGGGGGGAGGTGGGGGAGGCATCAGAGCATCAGGAAGTACTGTGAGCACGTGGATGTGTGTCCTAGACAGAGCTGGCCCGGTGGAGAGAGGCTGGACACAGCTATGGCATGGGGAGCTGGGGGGTGGGGGCAGTGGGAGAGTCAGGATGAGAGCTGGCCATGCTGGGAGGACATTGCCAGAAGCCTGGCATTGGATTCCTATTTCCAACTTGGACAACCAAGGCAACTATAGGGCTATTGACCCAGGAAGAGAGCTCATCTTGGGTGGTTGGATTTGGGACCTGTGTTTTTAAGGCAAAACCAGACCAGGCAACTGGAGTTACTGATCAAGAGCCCAGGAGAGAAGTCAGTGGTTTAAAGATTTTATTTTTTATTTATTCATGATAGACATAGAGAGAGAGAGAGAGAGAGGCAGAGACACAGGCAGAGGGAGAAGCAGGCTCCATGCAGGGAGCCCGACGCGGAACTCGATCCCAGGACTCCAGGATCGCACCCTGGGCCAAAGGCAGGCACCAAACAGTTGAGCCACCCAGGGATCCCCGAAGTCAGTGGTTTAAAACAATTTCAGAGGCATTGGCACGCAGGGGTCCATGGGAGAGGAGAAGAGTTCTCCAAGAATAGACATTTGTGCCCATTAGGGCTCGTTACCCAATCACCGTCCAGTCTGAACCTAATTCCAATGTTTAGGATATTCTGCACACCAAGCATTCTGTGACATCAGCTGGGTGTCCTACGTATGAGTCATCGCAATTGGGGCACTGTCTTCCTGGAAGCTCTCTGAACCCACATCCTTTTGGGGTTTTGTGGAGGCTTCATTACAGGGATAGGATTGATGAAATCATGAGCCATTTATTTGGCCATTGGCTCAATCTCCCGGCTCCCCACCCTGGAGGTCTGGGGGTGGGACTGGAAATTCTAACCTTCTAATCCCAGGGTTGGTGCTCCTGGCAACCAGCCTAACGGGTTTAGGTGTGGTCTCCAAATTGCCTCATTAACATAACAAAAGTCACTGTTGCCTTCCAAAGGGAAACTCCAGAGTTTTAGGAGCCCTGTGCCAGTAATGGGAAGAACACCAGTAAAACAAACCTTCCCAATCAACCTCCCTTGCAGCTGGTGCTGGCCACATAACATCTGCAGGCAGCTGGGTCAGCCCTCCAGACTTCTTGTTATGTGAGAAAAAACGAAAGGTGGCCGGCAGTCCAATCTTCCTTGCTTGCTGCTGCAGCTGCACACATTCCCGACAGATTCAGGGATGCAGGGAGGCCCCTGGGACATTAGGCAGGGGTGGGGGAGTGGGGGGGGGGTGGAAAGTTAGCAAAAGCCCTGGAGCTGTGGGGAGGCCAGCAGAGTGGATGGGTGCGGACCCCAGCTTGGAGGCCTGGCAGTGGGCGGGGTGTGGACAGGGTGTGGGCTTGCTGAATGGCCCAATCCTGGTCAGGGTATCCAGGAGCCCCTCTGCCTGGGGTCAGAGGGAGGGAACCACGCGGAGACGGGAGGGGGAGGTGGGAGGGTGGGGGGGTGTTCAGCTGCATCTGACCATGCAGTGTGCATGTGCACACAGCACCCTAGGAGGGAGGAGTCCCTAAAGGCTTGAGTGTGGTCTGGGGAAAACAGCTCAAATTGCTGGTCAGTTGCTTTGGTCTCGGTTAACCTCCCACGTGGTTTTCTGGGGCTCTTCTTGCTGTTTTGGAGATTCCTCAGGTCTGCAAGCCTTCTTGCTCCACTATAGATCCCAACAGTTAAAACCAGACATAGGTGGGACTCCTTAACTCATGCTCTAGCCCATTGTGTGTATGTCTGATGGTGCTTTCTTGAAGTGTTGATAAAGATGGTTTGTAATGCCTGGAACTTCCCAACAGCCAGATCAGGGAAGGCCAACAGAAAGCCTAGAAGAGCACATCCCACACGTCCCCTCCCCTGCCCAGGATCACATACTGAACACACACCAATCACACACCCTCTGCCTGCTGCTCTCTTGCACATACTCCCCTGAACCTCTCCTTTTAAACTCTAGGCATCCACCTGGGAGGTAGAGGGGTCAGTTGTTAATGCTTGGGCCTGCTACCACCCCCTGCTGTCAACACCCAAAATAAATTTCTCCCTTTCTCCCTTCCAAAGCCCCTTCTCTTGAGTTACTGGCTTCATTTACAACAAGTGAGTTTATCCAAGTTTGTTTGGCAATGGGGTTGGCAAACCCAGCCAGGAGCTTGCTTTCGATTTTTCCAGACCCCTCTGGATTCCCCAGGCCAGAGCAGTTGTCTGCAGCAGCACACAGGGGCTTACCTGTTTCTTTCCTGAGTCAGCGGCTATTATATATGGATTGGGAACATTCGTATCAGCCTCTGTTCTAGCAACCTGGACAGACTCCTGTCAGCCACAGGTAGTTGATTTTTAGGGTCACCTCCTTCTGGAAGCCCTCCTGGCTTGCCCTTCTACCTTACAGCAGTCAGTCCATCTGCCTCCCACATTAGCCCTCACCCTACTGGGTATAACTCTGCTTCTTCCCACCCCACATGTACTGGACCACTAGTTCTCAGACCTTTTGTCGTCAGGGCCCCTTTACACTCTTAAAAATTATTTAAGGCCCCCAAAGAGCTTTTGTTTATGTAGGTTTATCAATATTTTACTACATTTGAAATTAAAACTGAGAAAATTATAAATATTCATTTATTAACTCATTTCAAGATAAAAATGATAAACTCAGTACATGTTAATATAAGTAATACATTTTTGTGAAAGATGACTATTTGGGGGAAAGAGAGAACAAAATTGTTCACATTTTCGCAAATCTCTTTAAATGTCTGGCTTAATAGGGGTGCCTATTAACAGTGGTTCAGTCCATTAAGCGCCTGCCTTTGGCTTGGGTCATGATCGCAGGGTCCTGGGATGGAGCTCTGCATGGGGCTTTCTGCTCAGCAGGGAGCCTCTTCTCCCTCTGCCTTTGCCACTCCCCCTGCTAGTGCTCACTCACTCTCCTCAGATAAATAAATAAAATCTTTTTAAAAAAATAAAAATAAATGGCTAAATAGAAGACAGCTAGATCCTTGTATGTGCTTCTACATTCCATCTCCTGCCACATGCCGTTTTGGTTGAAGTAGATAAAGAAAGTCTGGTCTCACCCAGATAAGAAGCTGAGAAAGGGAGAATTCTAGTAGCTTCTTCCATTACTATGGATGGACATTCTTCTTTGATATTACACCAAACCTCAACATATTGTAGATTCTGGGTTTGGGGCATGTGTGTTGGGGGGTGCGGGGTGTGTGTGTGTTTAATTTAGTAGAATCCATGTCTAACATGGAACTTGAACTCATGACCTTAAGATCAAGAATTGCATGCTCTGGGAGCCTGGGTGGTTCAGTGTTGAGCATCTTTCTGCCTTTGGCTCAGGTCATGATCCCGGGGTCCTGGGATCGGGTCCCTCATCAGGCTCACCTCACTATGGGGACCTGCTTCTCCCTCTGCCTATGTCTCTGCCTCTCTCTCTGTGTCTCATGAATGAATAAATAAAATCTTAAAAAAAAAAAAAAAAGAGTTGCACACTCTACTGACTGAGCCAGCCAGGTGCCCCCACATGTTGTAGATTCTTTAGGGTGAGTTGAAGTCTGGAATCTGAAACCTTACCAACAAACTTTTCATACTCTGTTACATTAAAATCCATTGGTCTGTCTCATACTTTGAGTGGATCTTTTACTCATATAAGATTTTGTAACACCACGTATTGGTCATTCAGAAATAAGGTCTTTAGGTATTAGGAAGGTGTCCAGCTCCCGGTTGCAGACAAAAGTGGTCCAAAATTCAAACTTTTGCTTGAAAGCTCTGATTTTATCATTGGCAATAAATACTAACAGTTGTTTTCCTTGGGGCGGTATGCTCACTTCATTCATTTTCAAGAAAATGTATGTCAAAATCCAAGAAAAATGATGAGTTTTCCATAGTTGGGGTGTTTTGTTTTGTTTTGTTTTGGTCCCAAGTAAAAATGGTGCTTTGTGAGAAATGGCTGCTCTAGCTTACAACTCAAACCATCACAGAAGTGCGATTCTTTGAAACGATGTCTGTGCTTCAGGATGCTGTGGAAATGCTTTATATGTATTTCCCACATTATTACCAGAAAATGAAAAGGATGTGTACTCAAGAATAGAGTTTTAATAAAGCTAATGATTTTTATTGGCAAATCAAGGACTCTTCGTGAAACTGGTGATGGAGTTCAGGGCAGGCCACCCCCAAATATGCCGTTTTGACATATCGATTGTTTTGAATTACAGTTACTTGGGAAACAGCCTCACTGATCTCCACAATTCCCTCTGGCTTGCCAGCGCCGAGGTGGCTGGGCCGTCACCAAGGCTGCCCAGACCCGGCATGTATGCCAACGGCCTCCGGGAGGTACATCGTCCGCTGACAGAATCAGTTAACACACAGCCGCCTCTCCACTGTTTGCTGAGGCCCCTGGAGGCCCCCTGCTCATTTTCTCCCCCTCCCAGAATCCCAGAAAAGTAAATACCTACCCAGAGATGCTTCAGTGGGTAAACAAGCTAGAGTTTGCTCTCCAAATTGCACCTGACCCCACCTCCAAAGGCTACCCTGAGGGCTGACAGGTTTCTCTGTAATTCATTGCCCTGGTTTCTGTGTCACCCACTGCCTCCCCGCCCCCACCTGTGTGGCCTGCTGTCGGGGCAGGAGCAGGGCGGGGGTGCTCTGGGGTGGTGGGAAAGGCCTCCCTGAGGGGCCGGTTGCTGCACAAGCTCCTCAGGGCACTCAAGTCTGAATGGGGACATTCACAAACTCAAAAGGAGTGGGCAGGCCTGAGGGAGAGTGCAGGGGACAGATGTGACCTGCAGCCATCCACGACCAGGGACTCTCTGACAAAGAGTGCTTCACCCAGGAGCCAACCCCCAAGGTCCTGGCCCCCTGGATCTCTGCTGGTTCTCTCATGGTGTGCACCAGGGGTCATCTTCCCGAGGCTGCCCACATCCCTCTGCCCTGCTCTAAAATGCTCTTCACTCCGTCCCCAACTTTTTGTCATCCTGGCTTCTTCAGATCTCTGTCCCTTGCCATGCTCATGTCCACATCACTCCCTGCTCTTCCCTCCTCATCCCCACCCCACTCTAAGGAGCCCCCGTGGCTCCCCCTTTCCCCACCCCTGGGTCCCTCTGTGTCAGTCAACAGAAGCGCTGATTACTCGGGTCAGCATGGCAGCACTGAGTAAAGTCCTGGAGGGCCTGGCCCGAGGGGTCCCTGCCCTGGAGAGCCTCAGAGCCACACAAGAGGTCACACATAACATGTCTCTGTGCCCCATACACACTTTACAGGTTCAGAACCCATGTGGGTGAGGCTAAGTTTTGCCCATGGTGATGCTCCTTGGCAAGTGGCTGAGCTGGATGGACTCTAGGCCTGTCCCCTGACTTTGGAAAGGATATAACCACAGAGATACAGAACACCTTGGCCTGGAATCCAACCCTTGAAAGTGTCTGTTAACATCTCTGAGGCTCAGTTTCTTCATCTGTAAAAGGGAAATAAACAATCCCTGCCTCAGGAGATGTTAAGGACATCTGTCACCTACTAGGCATTGAGAAAGCACTAGCTCTAGGGGTGCCTGGGTGGCTCAGTTGGTTAACATCCAACTCTTGATGTTGGTTCAGGTCATGATCTCAGGCTCTTGAGATCAAGCCCCATGTCAGGCTCCAGGCTGGGTGTACAGTCTGCTTAAAATTCTCTCTCTCTCTCTCTGCACCCCTCACCCCCCTATCCACGCGCAGGGATGCACACTCTTTCTCTCAAAAAAAGCAGTAGCTGTAATTAGTACTACTACTGAGTTATTATTGCTGTCAGGCTAGCAATAGTCCCAAACCCAAGAGTGACTTTTAAGGAATAGTTGTGTCAGATAAACAGCCCCTGAGATGGCCACCTGCTATGACTCGGTTGCAGGAGTGGGCGGGGGTGTGGAACGGTGACAGCCGGGATCAGACGCCGAAGGCCGAGAGGGCAGCAGGCACAGAATCCAACAGCTGCGAGTGACGATGGCCTAAGAAGATTAAAATTTGGTGTGTGAACATCTCCTGGACCTCAGCAAGAGGGCAGGAGTCTGGCTGATAACCTGCTGCAGTGCCGGATAAGGAGAGCTCGCCTCCAAATCCCCAGGCCCGAAGAGGAGGGCCCTGGAGGCTGAGAGGCTGTCTGGGGATAGAAATGGTGACTCGGAGCCAGCCCACGAGCACAGGCTGGGAGCTGGTCCAGCCCCAAGATGTGGTGCTGGGAGGTCCCCTACATTGGGAAGGCTTTGCTGCAGGCTGGAGGGGCCCCTGCCCAGCGTATAGGCAGGTGTCAGAGGGTTCACCACAGCATGGGCCAGAGCGGTACCTACATCTCCTGAAAGGCACAATGTCCTGTGGTTACCACAAATGTGAGGCTCAATGGCCAGGCTTTGTGTTCAGAAACGGCGCTAACACAGAATGTTGGGAGGATGGGAGCTGGCTCACAGATCTGTGATGTTGGCTGGCTCCAGTTTTTACGTGCAGAGAAATACATTTCTATCTTGTTTTAAGCCCCTGGTAGTTCGGGTCTCTGCTGTGTGACACCAATCCGCAGTTGTCACTAATAGAACCAGCTGCAGCGCCACCATGGCTCTGTTGGGACGGGAAGGGCAGAGGACAGTCTCTACAGCAGAGTCTCTTTTTATTTGTTTTCTGTTTACTCTTATGTTACAATTTGCTTTTTTGGATGGGTAATATGTGCACATAATACCACATTTAAAAAGCACAAAAGTTTGTCATTAAGAATAGATTTGGGTGTAAAAGAGACTGTCGGTTGGTAGTGGCTGAAACCAGGTGGATGTTTCTCTCTCACCTGTAAGTCTGGAGCAAGCAATCCAGAGCATTTCTGCTTCCTGAAGAGCAAAAGGATCCAGGCTCCTTCCAGCCTACTGATCCTCCACCCCTGGGTGGGTCCCCTTCTCTGTGGTCCAACATGGTGGTCATGAGAGCGGTGTCCCATGCAACAGGAAAGAGGCCAGAGCGAGCCAAGGACACACTAGCTGTCTTTTAAGGATGATTTTTACAAGCAGCTGCATGATGCCTCTACTTACACTCCATAGATAAGAACTTAATCACATAACCACACCAAGCTGCTGGAAAGACCAGGCAATGTAGTCTTCTCCGGGCAGCCATGTGTGCAAGCGGAGAATGGATGCTGGTGAACATCAGTCATACAAAGAGGTGCAGTGAAGAGTCTCTGGCAGAGATTCTCTGGGAAGGGACACCAGGGAACTTTCTGGGGTGATGTCATGTTCTGTATCTTGATGGAAGTTGGATTACACAGGTGTATACATTCTTCAGAGCTCTAGAAATGCTTCACTCAAGATTTGTGCATTTTGTTTTATATAAATATCTCCAAACATTAAAAAAACAACAACTTGTAAACAAATACTGAACTCTAGTTAATGATGCACACCCGGCAGTGCTTAGGGGTGGAGTATACTGGTTCTTGCAACTACTTTGAAATGTACCAAAAAAATAAGATGGCTGGAGACATGTGGGATAAAGTAAATCTAGCAGAATGTTAATTGTAGAACACAGGTGGTAGATAGATGGGCGTTCTCTATTTGATTCTTTCAATCTTGCTGTATGCTTGAAAATTATGATAAAATATTGGGGGGAAAAGTCCCCCTTACACCCCTCTATCCTCAAGCCACCAAATCTTCCTACCACCTTCTCTTGGATCCCACTGGCAACAGCCTAGACAGGTGCTAATGTACCATCTACACAGCAGTCTGTCTTATCCAATTCCAGCCTGGTGTGTGGGCTGTTTGTTCCTGGGTGAAGAGAAACCCCTCCCGGGAGCTACTGACCACTGAGCTGGCCCAGGCAATCCAAAAAGGTGGCCCCCCTAGAGACTCCCCCTCATCCCCTCAAATCCCTGTGGCTTTCTGGCTGCCCTCCAGCCTCTGTCCCACCCCCGACCTGTTCCCAGGAGTCCTATCAGCTCTGGTCCTCTCCCTCTCTCAGCCCCCTCTCGGGTTATCACCACCTCCCTCTTCAAGAGCCTTCCTGCCACCACAAGGCCTTGTAAAATCTAGGTAATTCCTTCCCAGTACCACCAATAACCCCTCCTGCACCCTCCCCGCCCCCAACTTCCCCAACAAAAGAGGATGAATCCTCTTTTGCTTCCTGGGTCTCTTGGTCCAGATCTCTCCTTCAGCCTCTTGGCCCCTGGGGTTCCCTGCCCTGCTTTCTAGCTGGTCATCCCAGGGACCCACTGCACAGAGGAGAGCCTCTGCTTGGGGCTCTGGAAGGGTTCCTCAGTGATGAGGGAACAGAGGACTAGCTGAGGACAAAACACAGCCCGGGGCAGCACATTGACAAGTTCTTGAAACAGGCAGAGGGACCTTCCTCTACGGACTCAGCTGCCCCGATGTTCATACTTAGCTAAGGACTAAAGGCAATCTCAGCCCGACCCCCAGGATCCTGTAAGCCTACTTTAACATATAAAAATTCCTTTAGAAATTTCCTTTATCTCTAAACCCCATCTCTATACATGTTGGCAACCATCTCCCAAGCACATGGCCCACTCATACACATCTGAAGGGTCTCATGACTCAGGATTTATTAGACTAATAAGTGACCTTTTCCCAACAACAGCTGGCCCCCTCAAGGTCTTGGAAACCTTGCTTCCAAAATCCCTTAGGCACTTATCCTATCCCTAACCACCTCCCAACTCCCAGGACTATAATCAGTCACCTCTCATGGGCTCGGGGCAGCAGCTCTTCCTGCCCATTTCTGTCCCCCTGCTTTAATAAAACCACCATTTTGCACCAAAGACGTCTCAAGAATTCTTTCTTGGTCGTCGGCTCCAGACCTCACCTATATTGCAAAACTTCATCACTCAGGGAGGTGCCATTCAGGTGAGATCTTGAAAGAAGACCAGGCTGAGTGGATGGCACCAGTAAAGGCTGGAAGTGCAGGGAAGGGCAGGTTCAATCAGAGAACAGAGATGAGGCCAGCCCTGCCATGGTGATGCCTATAGGCCGAGGAGGGAGAAACAGAGGGACCCAAGGCCCCAGAGTGTGAGGCCAGGGCCTTGAGGCCATGCAAAGGAATGGGAGCTTGCTCAGGCAGGGAGGGCAGTTATGGGGTGGCATCTACCTCCTCAGAAGCTGAAGAGGACAGAGCCACCCCAGGGCCCCAGAGCCCCAGGCCTTCAGGGAGTGGTGGGACGTGGGGATAGGGGGGCGCAGAGGAAAAGGCACTTTGACTTCTGAAGGAAGGGCTTTGCCGAATTCCCCTCCATGGGGGGCGTGGCAACCTCAGGCTGCCTCCCTGTGAGGCTGGAAAGACCTGTTCTTCATGACTTTCCTAACAAGACCCTCAAGCCCTGGGCCTGGAGACCCAACCAGGTATTGATCCTCCCCCAGGGTTTGAAGAAAAGCCTCACTCCAGCTTGGGGTGGCTGAGGGCACTGCTGCGAAATCCCAGCCCCCTACCTCCCTTTCCCTCCTCCTCCCACCCCACCAGCTCCCCCTACCCTTACCCAGCTCCCAGCTCCAGCCTCTGCTCTTCACCCCGGAACCCCTCCCCCAGGAAGCCCTACCTGACCCTCCCCACACACACCACCACCGGGGAGTGGGAGTGGGAGCCCTTTCTCCATGTGCTGTTCTGTGTGAGCTTTGCTCCACCTCCACACCCACCTCTGTGTGTTGCAGCTCCTAGTTTAAGACAGGGCCCTGGGATCCCTGGGGGGCTCAGCGGGTTAGCATCTGCCTTCTGCCCAGGGCGTGATCCTGGAGTCCCAGGATCGAATCCCTGCAGGGAGCCTGCTTCTCCCTCTGCCTGTGTCTCTGCCTCTCTCTCTGCCTCTCTCTCTCTCTCTCTCTCTCTCTCTCTCTCCTGTGTGTGTGTCTCTCATGAATAAATAAATAAAATCTTAAAAAAAAAAAAAGGCAGGGCCCCATTAGCTGTTAGCAAGTTGGTGTGTGTGTGGCAGGTGTGGGGGGAGCGGTTTTTCCAGCTTCTGGGTGGCCATCTTTCCTACTGTGCCCTAAATTCACTGGTAGCTATTCAGCCATCAATTCAGGTTTGCACCCTGCTGGTAAAATGGTCTATCTCTATGCTTCCTTTAAAAGAGGACACAGCTGGGGTGCCTGGGTGGCTCAGTCGGTTAAGTGCCTGCCTTAGGCTCAGGTCATGATCCTGGGTCCTGGGGTGGAGAGTCCACATTGGGCTCCCTGGTCGGTGGGGAGTCTGCTTCCCCATCTCCCTCTGCTCCTCCCCCTGCTTGTGCTCTCTCTCTCTCTCTCAAATAAATAAAATCTTTTAAAAAATAAAATAAAAGAGGACACAGCTGTCACAAGTAGGATGTAAAGATATGGATGGGACAAGTGGTTGGAGTTCAGTTTCTCGGTGCTAGATTGGAGTGGGGGGCAAATCCTGGAACTCACAACCTACAGATATGACTGATCTAGAGAGACGATGGCGGCGTGTTACTACTCCACGTTTCCTTATAAGGAGAGGGGGAGAAACACAGCGGCATATTATGAGCAAGAGATAAGATAGTGGCAAGACTCAGGGAAGTTAGGGCTCAGCACCAAGGTTATGGGCGTGTTTGTTACTACAGCATGACTGCACCTATCCTGACAATTGTGGGATCAGATAGGAGAGCAGCCTCTGTCTCCCCTTTATACAAAGAGAGGTGGTCACAGAGACACAGGGCAGCGTCTTCAGCCTCACAGCACTCCCCAATCAATCATTCAATGAGTATTTACTGAGCATATACTGTGTCAGGCATGTTCTAGGCACTGAGAATGCTAAGTAACAAACAAGAGTTGAAAGTCCCTGCCCTCATGGAACTTACAGTCCAATAGGGAAGACATGGACAATTAAAAAAAAAAAAAAAAACAGATACATATCATGTTTTTATAGCACTCATGAAGGAAGAAAAAGCAACACCAGAAGATGGAGGCCTGGGGAGTGTGTGCTATTTTAGATGGAATAGTCAGGGGTGCCTTTCTGAGGAGACAACATGTGAGCAGAGGCTAGAAGGAAGTGGAAGAGTGTACTGCATGGTTATCTGGGGAAAGATGGGTCCAGGCAGCCATGATAGCAGGTACAAAGGTCCTGAGGTCTGCTTAGCACTTGGTATGCATCCTGGAAGCTGAAGCTGGGACCAAGACCTAGCTCATTCGCTCTCACGCTCAGTCTCCAGCAGCTAGGAAGGACAATATTGGACCAGGTTCAAGAGAAGCAAGTCAGGCAGGCTGCCCTGAGACCTCCTTCCTTTGAATCCCCCAAACCCCAGCTCTGGATGCCCCCTGCCAGCCCTGGCTGCCCTCCCTACGTAACAGGTAGCCACATAAGCTGCTTCATGCCAGGAATCCAGAGCATGCCTTATTTGCAAATGCCATAACGTCTGACTACCTATCATGACTCTCCCCAACCTGGATGCGATGAGCCGGGAACCAGACAGGGGCAAGTCCTATCCTTGCCCACCCTTACTTAGGCAGCCTCTTTAGTGTACAGGTGTGGGAGGAAGGAGGAAACCTTGTTGGTATATGTCCCACCCCCAACCCCTGAGAGCAACTAGCAAATGAGGGCCCTGCAGAGAGCTTGGAGCTTGTGGCTATAGGCCCAGTGGAAGGTTACAAGGTTATCTGGAATGCCCCAGGTGCTTCTAAATGATGCTACTTTGAGGCCAGTGAAGCTGTATTCCAAGCAGGCCATCAGGGCTGAGCCATGAGGTCATAGGGCCAGGCTGCCTGGGCTTGAGTCCCACCTTTGTCCCTCACTAGCTGTCCACCTTGGGTGGGTTAATTACCCTATAGGTACCTCTCCCCTATAAACTGGGGATGGTAACAACAGGGTTAGTGCAGAGCTAAATGAGATAATACGTAGCCCATGACAAGTGCTATGAAAATGTTTTTTAAATAAAAAGGAAAGTGCTTAGTAAAGTGTATTTTAAAATCAGTCTCTTCCATGTAATTGTATTTAAAATGTTGAGTAAGAAAAGAGTTTGCCCCCTTTAAGAATAATCTGGGGAGAAACTGCTTCTGTCAGCACAAAGTCAGTGATTAGGAACCAAAGCAAGAGTTGCCAGTGGTTTAATTAGTTCTTCTCAGCATTAAAGCCAAACCCTCAGGTCTGCACAGGTGGGTCTGCTGGAGTGGTGGCAGCTTGGGGAGAGCCAGCACTCCCCGGTTTGAGGGCACCTGCTGGCAGTGACCTGCCACCTGAGCCTCAGCCAGCAGGCAGAACTGAGCTGTTAGAGCCCAGGGCCTGTGGTCCAGAAGCTCAGCTATAGGCATCTGACCCTCAACAGCCAAGGAGGCCAAATGTGAGGGGGACTGTAGGTGTCCGGGCTTGGAAGCTGGGTGATAGAATAAAATATAAGTGTATCAAGAGAATGGAAAGTCTAGTGATAACAAGAGGAGTATGTCAACAAGCCACCAGGGCCTGGCCTGCATTATCTGTTCAAACTTTCTGGACAGATGTCATCTTTCTTTTTCCAGCTCTTTGATTACAAAGGCACTTTCAGTTTGCGCTTAATAGGAAAAAAAGCATGACTGGAGGGAGGTGGGCCTGAGCCTGGTCCTTTCTAGTTCTATGCCCACACTGGTGGCATCAGTCTTCCCTTGAGGCCAAAACAAGCACCAATATTATTTACTCAGCATCTACTGAGTGCCCTGCAATGTATATTTTTCACTCTTCACAACTGCTGCTCCACAGTCAGGCACACTCCCATTGCCATCTCACAGATAGAAAGACGCTGTAAATGGCTGCTCTGCAATATTGCCCACAGAGCAGGTTTTCCTCAAGAGTGGTGTTCAGAGGGGATCCCTGGGTGGCTCAGCAGTTTAGCGTCTGCCTTCGGCCCAGGGCGTGATCCTGGGGTCCCGGGATCGAGTCCCACATCGGGCTCCCTGCATGGAGCCTGCTTCTTCCTCTGCCTGTTTCTCTGCCCCCCAACCCCCTTTCTCTGTGTCTCTTATGAATAAATAAATAAAATCTTTTTAGAAAAAAAAAAAGAGTGGTGTTAGTGATCAGGACGGTAGCCAGGGTCCCGGCTGCCCATTTCTCTCCTTAGATCTCTCCACATATCCCTTTCCTTCTCTCAGGGCCTCATCCCTGGGTGTCCCTCGGAGGCACTGCAGCCAGGCACTGAACTTCCTTTGAGCAACAGCAGTCACAGGGATGGAAGCTAATTCCCACCAAGTGCCAGGATGCAGTGGAATTTAAGAGAAGTCAGGATGCTAGAAGAAATTAAGGAAGATATTCATAAATGGAGAGATACACCATGTTCCTGGACTGGAAGTCTCCATATGGGTACTGTCAATTCTTCCCAAAATGATTTGTAGATTCAGCACAAGCCGAGTCAAAGGCCCAGGAGGTTTCTATGGAAATCGACAAGCCTATTGTAAAATGTATATGAAAATGCAAAAGACCTAAGATAACCAAGAGAATCATGAAGAAGAGCAAAGATGAACAGCTTACACAACCCGGTTTTAAAGTTTTCTATAAAGCTATGGCTATTAAGACACTGTGATATTCGTTTAAGGGTAGACAAATAGACTAATATAATAGAGAGAATCCCAAAATAGATCCACTGATTTATAACAAGGGCACTGAGACATGACCCCAAAGTATGCCACTTTGGCATGAAGATTTTGGCATGAATCCAAAATTCATATATATATATATATATATATATATATATATATATATATATATGATTTTTTTTATTTATTTGAGAGAGAATGAACAAGAAAGAGAGCATGAGCAAGGGGAGAGGCAGAGGGAGAAACAGACTCCCCACTGAGCAGGGAGCCTGATATAGGACTCTGGGATTATGACCTGAGCCAAAGGCAGCCACCTAACCAACTGAGCCACCCAGGCATCCCTGGCATGTAGATTATATTGAATTGAAGGCAATTAAGACACAGCAGACTCAAGAAAAACTTTTACTTCTCCCTTAACTACTGGAAAGGATTTGATAGGGAGCGTGAGTCACAGAGCTATTACCAGAGATAACTTTTATCTGAAGGACCTACCTCTATGTCAGGGTAAACATCTAATCACCAAATATCTGCTTTCCTTATTACCCTGTGAATTAACCTTCTCCCCTTCAAAGCCCCGGGTTCCTAAACCATTCCTAAGCACAGGACAGAATCTTAACCTCAACTGCCCAACTTGCCCTTGGGTCTCATATTTTTATAGGCCTCCCACATGTACACATTTTTTAAAGATTTTATTTGTGTATTTATTTATTTGAGAGAGAGAGAGTGAAAGCATGAGTGGGGGTGGGAGGGGCAGAAGGAGAAGGAGAAGCAGACTCCCCACTGAGCAGGGAGCCAGATGTGGGGCTCAAACCCAGGACCCCAGGATCATGACCTGAGCTGAAGACAGGTGGTTAATTGACTAAGCCACCCAGACCTCCCAATTTGTTTTTCTCTTATTAATCTGTCTTACATCAATTTAATTACTAGACCAGCCAAAGAACTTACAAGGATAGAAGGAAAATTTTTCCTCCTCAATTACAATTCAGTGGAGAAAGGATTGTTTTCAATAAGTGGTGCTGGACCAGTTGGCTTATTTGGATCATATAGGGGGATAAAGGCTTGACTCCTACCTCATACTATAAACAATAATTAATCTGAAATGGATCAGAGATCTAAATGTGAATGGCGAAACAATAAAGCTTCTAGGTAAAAATATGAGAATATTTGCATGACCTTGGGATAGGCAAACATTTCTTACACATAACACAAAAAACAATGGGGTTCATTGAAATTTGAAACATCTGTTCATCAAAAGACAACCATTAGGGGGCCCCTGGGTGGCTCAGTTGGTTAAGCAATGAACTCTTGGTTTCAGCTCAGGTCATAATCTCATGGGTCAGACTCTGCATGCAGTGGGGAGTCTTCTTGAGATTTTCTCCTTCTGCCCCACTTGCTCCCTCTCACCTCTCTCTTTCTCTCTAAAATAAATAAATAAATCTCTCCACTTTACTGGTAGAAAAACTGAGACCCAGAGAAGGCAACTAGCTTACTCAAGAGTGAAGCCAGGACTCAAAGCCAGGACCTCAACTTCATCAGGACCTCAACTTCATCAATTAAATATCTATTTCACTCAGGCCAGCAACTCCCCAGTCCTCTACTGGAAACCGCTGAGAGCTTGAGACCCTTCTGCCCATCTCAACATCTTTGTCCCTCCAAATAGCCTCGTCCCATGATAGGCACCAGAGGGAAGAAAAGGGCTAGAGAGGGGGCAACTGGGGACAGAGGGGGGACTCACCTAGTTTTTGATGAGAGGGGCTGGGTGTATATGTGCCTGCTTGTGTGTGTGTTGGGGCTGATCTTCCTGTTGAGGCAAGGCCTGAAGGGCTCGCTTGCTGAGTGGAAAGCCTGGGGGTGCTCTGGCCAGCCTGGGGAGATCCTGAGACCTGAAAACCCTCCTAAAGCCTTCAAAGGCATTTTTTTTCCAAAAGGGAAACTGGGCTGTTGCCACGTCAGGCTGAGCCACACAAAATCAATGGTGCTTGCTAATGAGGAGCCACTGTCTGTACGAGTGTTGATCTGAGCACCCCAGATCCCTCCAGTTCCATATGTGTTTTGTCCAAAACCCAGGCCAGCCCCATTATCCTGCTTCCCAGTCCCACTCGTCCACTAAGGGTCCCTCTGGAGATCAGAGCAGAGGCAAGAGACGTCAGAGGCAGCAAGAGGGCTTGTAGGTGGAAATGAGGGAACACAGGAGCTGAGGGCTGGGGAGGCCAGAGGCCAGCGAGTGGCCATGGACTGGTAACAAGAGGTGACCTCCGTGCCCATACAGGTGTTCTAATCCCCAAAGACTAAACACAGAAGGAAATCATGAGAGACTTTCTTGCAGGAGGCTGGGTGGTGCGGGGCTGGGGCTGTTCTCAGAGGAGGGACAGGGCTGGGATCAGGGCCTTCCTCTCACATAAAAACATGGCCTAAGGTTTGAAGAACAAAAGCTGACACTTCTTGAAGACTCAGTGTGCCACCCCTCTTCTAAGACTTCCTATATCTAGATCAGTGAATCCCTACAGCAGCGCTATGAGATCAATACAATTATTCTCTTCCTTTCCCAGATGAGCTAACACTGGCACAGAGATGCTAACTAGCATTCCCAAGACCACACAGCAGTAAGTGGGGAAGACAGGAGTCAGACCCACGCAGCCAGGCTGGCCTGTTCTCCAATATCCACCGTGGTAGGATGTAGGGGTCCCTCTCTCAACACTGAGCAGCCCATGCCCATGCATATTAAAGTGCACACCACTGCCACTGTCGGGCAGGCATCCAGCCACAGTGTGCAGCACACAGAGCTCCTGCCATTACACAGATCCCAGTCTAGGGGGCTCCCCAATGCTGCTGTGGGGGGTCTCCCATCCGCATGTAAATATATGCCTAGGGTGTCTCACCAGAGCAGCTCAGGGTTGAAAATATATTTATCTGCTGTCACAAGCACGATTCCTTCTCATCCTCAGCCTCACCCCAATCTTGCAGGAGGAAATGAATGAGGACCAGAAGGGGAAGAGATCTGCCTAAAGTCTGGAAGCCAGAGGGGCAAGCAGAAATGTGAACCCCACACACAATGGATGCGGTCTCGCAGAGGCAAGGCTGTCGGCTTCCTCGGGCTAGGCAGTGATCACAGCTGGCTGAACAGGTGGTGGTGGGTTGAAAGCAAGTTTTGGGGTGCGGTTCAATCGGTGAACCAGCCGCCTCTCTCAGACACCCCCCCCCCCAAGGAAGAGCCTGCGTGGTGGGTGCAGGTGAGCTAGCCCAGGCGGGTGCGGGCGAAGGCCAGACAGCGGGGGTGGGGCTGGGGCGCTGGAAGGCTGTGGGGGAGCAGAGGTGCAGCTGGAGCCGAGCTGGGTGCGGCGGCTTCTGCGGTCTCCATGGCGATGCGGGGGCGGGGTGAGGGGAGAAGGAGGGAGGAGGGAGGCCTCTGCGCATTGATCTTGCTCCAGTCAGATTCAATCCCGAGTGAAAATGGATTTTTTAATGCGTCTATTAGCTGCTTTGAAAACGCAAATTGAGTTCAGGAGAGACGGAGGCCGCCAGCAGAAAACAATTTGGCGTCTGAGGCCCTCAGTGACAGGAACACCCCAGCATGGGTACCCGCAAGGCTGAGCTCAGCCTCGATGGGGGGGAGGTGATACACTGGGGCTTTTCCTCCTCTCCAGTCTCCAGGATTTAGTGGGAGCTGTGACTACCCAGCGCTTCTACAGAATTACCAAATTGTGGCCCTGGAGGAAAGCCAGTTCCAGGGAAGAGCACGACCCAGGAAGGCTTCCTGGATGAGGCAGGATTCTAAGAGGCCTTTGAAGACACACACTCCACCCATCCTGGGGTCAGGTAAAAAAATAATGCCCAGCAACCTTTGGCCCAGCACTCTACAACTTATAAAACGCTCCCTCACTTGCTCTTAGCATAGTCGTCTTAAGGACTGCAGAGGGCGGGTGTGCAAACTCATTTTGAAGTAAGGAAATCTGGGTTGGGGAAGAATGTTGTTGCCAAGATCACTCAGGTAGAGCCAAAATTAGACTTCCCCATCGCTGTTTTGTGAGCCTGGCCTCTCTGCGTGCCAAAGGAGCTGCAGGAGCTGGTGTGGGGCAACAGGCATGGAGAGCAGGGGTCCTGATTGGCGGCGCTGCTGGCTGGCAGCAGGGCTGGCATCTCAATCCCCTTTCTAGAGAGGTTTAGGAGGGGGCTGGAGGAAGCAGGATGTCGTGGGGAGAGATGGAGGTGCCGGTCAGATACACAATTACTTCTCTCCATTGTCATTTGCTGTGTAGGGAGACTTCTTTGCATATGCAAATGAGTTCATCCTCCTACAATTACACAGTAATCGGAAGCAAATTACCTTCTTGCTGTTTACTTTTAGCGTCCTTAATTAATCTGGTTATTAGACGATTAATGAAGCTTGTTTGGTGAGAAATTCATAGCAAGAAGAGAGAGTGTGTGTGTGTGTGTGTGTGAAGGGGTGGGTGACACTGCATTTATCCAGAAATAGAGGCGGTCCCTGGGCTTCCCCTCAACCTTCTGAGCCTCTCTACTGACCTCTCTCCTTTCCTGCACACACCCTGGGCCCACCTCTCCCCAGTCCTGCCATGCTCATGTTTCCTTCACCATACCTATGTGGATTGGAGAGATGACCCCAGGATCCTCCAGAGTCCCTTGAGGGCATGGGTCCCAAATAGGCCTGGAGGCAAGGCAGTGAATTCCCAGAGCCACTCCAGATCCCCTTAACTCACACTCCTTGTATTCACTGCCACCCCTGGGCTGTGCCCAGGCAGTGTTCCCAAGGTGGCCCTCTCTCCTCTCAAGGTACAAGCAACCTCCTGCAGCCTGTGAGCCAGGTTCTGCCCAGGTATTACTTAGTGTGCCCCAAACACCCACATACTAGGCTGTGCAACCACCAGGCCCTGGCTAAGGGGATACTAGGATTATATTTCTTTTTTTTTTTTTAAGATTTTATTTATTTATTCATGAGAGACACAGAGAGAGGGGCAGGGGCAGAGGGAGAAGCAGGCTCCATGCAGGGAGCCTGACGTGGGACTCCATCCCAGGACTCCAGGATCAGGCCCTGGACTGAAGGCAGAAGCTTAACCGCTGAGCCACCCAGGCTGCCCCTATTTCTTTTAATATTTGAACCATAAGGCCCTACCCACTCATGCTGGCAGCAGTTGGGCATTCCTCCCAAGGTATCCTTCCCTTGGTAGTCTTTGGGCATCCCAAGGCCAAGTGTTCATGTCCCATAATTCTATCCTGGACCCTTTGTGATCTGACTGTTCCTATCTGGCTACTTTTAAGGTCTTCTCTTCCCTTTGGAGTTCTGCACTTTTTTTTTTTTTTTTAAGATTTTTATTTATTTTTTCATGAGAGACAGAGAGAGAGAGAGAGAGAGAGAGATACAGAGAGGCAGAGACACAGGCAGAGGGAGAAGCAGGCTCCATGCAGGGATCCCGAGGTGGGACTCAATCCCGGGTCTCCAGGATCATGCCCCGGACCAAAGGTGGCACTAAACCACTGAGCCACCAGGGCTGGCCTAGTTCTGCACTTTCACATGATGTTTCTAGGTCTGGGTTTCTCCTTTTCGATCTGCTTGAATTCATGCTTCATTCCCAGCTTTTGTCTTTTTTTTTCTTTCATTTTTGGAAAATTCCTAATCAATATATTGTTAAATATCACCTCCCCAGTTCTCCCAATTGTTGCTGCAAGAATGCCTAGATGACATTTGTTAAATTTCCCATTCTATATCCCATGTCTTTTTCCCACTTGTTCATATTGTTCTTTGTGTGCCCCATAATAGCTAACAATTTCTTTATGTCTATTTTCCAGTTCACTAACTATATCTTCAACAGTATCTAATCTGTTGTTTAACCTGTCCATTGAATTTTAACTTTCAACATTATCACTTTCATTTCTGAGTCTTTGTTCATTTTCATGTTTGCCTGATTTTCCTGGAGGCATCTTTATTTCTCTAAACATTTTAAACAATTTTTAAAAATATTTTTTAAAATATTTTTTTAATATTCACCCTAATCACCCCAGTCACCCCAATATCTTAAGCCTTGAAGGCTAATTCTATCATTTGTTGTTTTCCACTGACTCACGTATGATTATTTCCTCATGTGCTTTGTAATTCTGTATTGTAAGGTCAAGTTTGGTTGAGTACTATCCATGGGAATCCTGTACAGCAGGAGTCAAGGGTATGTCCTTCTCAGGAGAATTTGCTTTTGCTTCTGCCAAATGCCCCAGGTACTACCAGCATCCTTCGGCTTAAATTCATCATTTGGAGTTTCCTAGAACACATGGGTAATGCAAATGCTTACCCTAAACCTTTGTGTGGGTAGGCATGTAGTTACAAATGGAAAAGCTTTTTTTAATTCCTGAAGCATGTGCTGAAATAGACAATTATCATTTCTCTTTGCCACTGGATGGATATTTTCCCTCTCTATCCTTTCACCCAAAGTGCAGCCTTTAGAAGCCCTGGCTTTTGGCAGAGGTCTCAATTACAACTTCCCACCATGAGTGCCCACAGACTGTTTCTTTCTTCCTCTAGACCTTTATTTCTGGACCTGGAAAACTTTGTTCCACAGGAGACATATCTGGTTGTCTCAGCTGGAGGAGGGAGTTGCTATTGGTATCTCCTGGGTAGAGGCCAAGATTTCTGCCAAACATTCTACAATGCACAGGACAGGCCTCACCCCAACAAAAAACAATCCAGCCCAAAATATCAATGGTGTTACTACTGAGAAACTCTGATATAGGTCATGGAGATGTATGTGCAAATAACCTGAGGTCTCCTTGCAGCTTTGGAGCTCCCTAACACCCAGGCTTCCAGCATCCTCTTTATGTTTGACATTCTAAAGGTTTTCCTTTCATTCATTCATTTGAAAGAATAGTTGTCGTTTTAGGGAGCACTTCTGGGTGTTCTGTAAACTACTTGTCACTCCTGCCTCATTCCATCTATCCACCTCTCTAACATTTGCTGCTCTGGCTCACCTCTCATTGTCTGGTAACCACCTTCTCTATTTCTCCCCCTCTCCCTGTACCTGTGTGCACCTGGAAGCCCCAAGAATGTTACTGAAGGCTTGGGAGACCATCAAGAGAGTCCTGAGAGGGTGTGACATGCCCACCAGCCCCAGTGACTCTTGGGGCTCAAGCCCCTAAATCCTACCCTCATGGCCCCTGCCTGATTCCATAATGCTGAGGCCTGATCCCCCAGACTTCCAGGTCTCTTCACCCCCCCTTACCCACAGAGAGTGCCCTTTCTTCCTCCCAGGCCAAGGCCCAAGCAGTTCCCATAGCAGGAATATTCATCTTGTCCTTGGAGTCTGTATTGGTCTTGTCCACTCTGGTGCCTGGTGCCTGGTGCCTGGCCCACAAAAGGCACTCAGTATGGACCTGTCAAATGGATGAATGAATGAATGAATGAGTGAGTGAATGAATGAATGAATGAATGGGGCCTAGTTTCTGGCCCAGGCAAGGTAGTCATAGTAACTGAGCATAGATTTCCCCTAGTCTGGATTATTCAATTTCTACATGACACTGTTGGGAAAGCCACAGTTTAGCTGAGTTCCCCAAACACACATTTAGGGAAAATGGTTCTCTAATGCTTTAGGGCACAACCAGGCTAGAAATGCTCCCAATTTACACAACTTAGCACACTTAACCTGATAAACTGCCACATCTGCACTCCAATTTGTGGTGACTTTATAGTTTCCTTCGAGAACAAATAGAGGTGGGCTCTGGCTTGTTTGTAACCACAGGGCCCAGCCTGGGATGAGGAGAAAGTAAATGAAGCCAGTTCCAAAGCCATTAGTTCACCACCTCCAAAAACCCAAACTGCACACAATGGCCTCTTCCTGGATGAAACAAAACAAGGTCTCTGTTGCCCTAGCAGTCCTTGGAATTCCAAGGTCATTCACGCCATTCATTCATTCAACAAATGAATAGAACATCTTCCGTGTGGGGGGTACTCTTTCTGGCATTCAAAGTTTCATAGAAAACAGTGTAGAGTCCCTGCCCACTCAGTGCTTTTGTCCGCCTCCCTGCCCCCAAGGGGAGAGACACAATCAGTGTACTGTGTGATGCCAGAGAGTGATGGTGTCTGTGAGGGAAAATGAAGTGGGGTGTCGAGGAGCGATGGGTGTGCTGTTGAGGGGCAATCTGGAAACACTTCTCTGTGAAGACAACTTAGTTGAGGGGAGCTCACCAGCATTAGGGAGAAGGTTCCATGGTGAAAGAGCAGTACTTAAAGCTGGATACTGAGACATCCTGAGCTAGCCAACAGGATTTGCTGACACACCGGATGAAGGGTAGGGATTAGGGGTCAAGGTTGAAGCCAAGGCTTCTTCTGACCACGAGGATGGTGGGGTCTTCTATTGAGAGGGCAGAGGAGGAAGGGGCAGGTTGACAGATGCTCAAAAGTCTGGATCTGCACACGCCGAGGTGGAGGTACTTGGTAATGGGGTTCAAGACATACTACCCCAAAATATGGCATATTGAATATTTTAAATTGAATCCCTTTGAGAAAACCGCTTTCTTCCCTGAAAGAGATCATAAAACTCTCATGTGAGAGGCACTTTCCCACCTGGAGGAAAGGAGCTTCCTTATCCCTGAAGACAAAGCAATGACAAGAAGAATCTTGTTACGTTCCCACAGTTTGCTATACTTCCCTCGCACTTTCTAACCCATCACATTTCTATAGGACTGCCCACTCTTCATCAAACCTAGCATAAAAATACTCCGGTCTGTCTCTCTGGGTCTTCATTTTTTATGAAGCCTCCTGTATCATGTAAGACTTACAGTAAATAAACGTGTATGCTTTTCTCCTGTTAATATGTCTTTGTTTTTATTTTCAGGCCCAGCCAGAGATCCTAAGAGGGCAGAGGGAAACTCTTCCCTTCTCTACACTGGCAGAGCTGAGGAGTGCCACAGGGGGCTACATGGGTCAAGCTCAGGTGCAAGAACAGGGATAAAGATGTGCATCTGGGAGTCAAAGCCGCAGGACTGGGGGATTGGACATTGGAGAAGCAAAGGAGGATGTGGTGGCCTGAGAGCACTGAAACATTTCAGAAGTCATTAAATGTACACATCAGGCCCATCCTGCTTCAAGCTTTCCAGAGGCCTTCTGGCTGCAATCTACCAAGTCCTGGGCCTCTCTGTCCTCACTTCCTTCATCACTGCCCCCAAATCACTCTGCACCAGACTCAGCCTCCTTGCCAGACCCCTTCCCACCCCAGTGCCTTTGCACACGTTGTTCCTTTTGCCTAAAAATTTCTTCCCCTGCACTCGTTCCCTGACTTCCTTTTTCTTGGAGTCTCCTCTCAAAGGCAGCCTCCTCAGAGAGGACTTCCCTGACTCTCCATGCTAATATAGACAGACAGACAGACACACACACACGCACACACACACGCACACACATGCACCATTATTCTCTTTCATAGGACCCTGTTCTTTGCTTTCAGAGTACTTATTACAAACTGTAATTATTTCTATATGAGTGTGATGATTTGAACAATGTCTGCTCCTCTTCCTCTTCTTGATCATAAACTCCATGAGACAAGGAACATTACCTGTCTTTCACCATTGTGTACAGTGAAATACACATTGAATGATAAATGGCTAAGGAGCAAAAACAAGCCCTGGTTGATCATTGCACTACATTCTCAATATCATACCAGACCTCTTACATAACTGACTGTGGCAGACGTCATCACTGCTAACCAACTCATCTAGTCCTCTTCTCCTTCTGGGCACACAGGATTACAAATCCTCATCTCCTTGGAGTTACATGGGGTTATGGAACCTGCTCTGGCCAATGCAATATGAGCAGAAAGGAATGTGTCACTTTCAGGTGGAAGCATTTAAGAGCTGTTATGCAAGTTCTGCATGTGCTCTTCTCCTGCCAAGAAACCCTTGTGTGGAGATGATAAGGGAGCCTCCATCATCTGTGGTCCCTGAGTAACTATGACAGGAGCACGGTCCTCTCCCCCCTTCCTGCAAGCAAGGTACAAAATCTTTGTGGTTTTAAGCCCCTGAGAATTTGGAGCCATTTGTTACACAGCATAACCTAGCCCACCTGACTAATACAGTGAGCTCACTGAATTCTCCTGACAGCCCTGTGATGTGCTTCCCACACCCACTTCTCAGAATCACTCAACCACCACATATTGAGTCCCCACTAAAAGCGGACATTGGCCACACAAAAAGAAATAAGGCATGGCCAGCCCCTGAGAAGCTTGTGGTCTTGGTTACAGAAATGGTCAAGAAAACTCAAGAAAGAGGAATGGAATGGAGGCACAGTAGGACTTGTCCCAGAGGAAGAAATACTAAGGTAGAATCTTGACCTGATGGTGCCCTTGTCCAAGCGAGTACAGGTGGAGGTGGTAGAAGGAATGGCATCCCTGGTACAGGGACCAACATAGGCAAAGGTGAAGACAAAGGTAAAAAAGTTAAACCAGCATGATGGAGAATCAGTGGAATATAGGTGCCTTAGTTCAAGGACATGCCAAGCTGCTGTTAGAGAGACTGCAAAATATAATGGCTTGAAGACAGAAGCTGAGTTCTTCCACACAAACAGTCCAGAGCTGGGTGCTCCTAGGCTTAAACTTGGCTCCAATCTCTGAGTTCAAGGCAGCTGCTCCAGCTCCTGCCATCACATCTATATCCCAGCCAGAGGGAAGGGGAAAGCATTAAGTGGGGTGCATACCCACTCCTCATAGAGATATAACCAAGAAACACAAGTTACCACTCTTCCCTTCTAGCAACTCCACCGCCCAGTTATCCAAGCCAACGTCAGCCCCACTTTTTCCCCTAAGCTACCCTCTGCAACCAACCAAGTCTCTCCTCCCCAGATCCTCACTTTTCTCCAGGTCCTCACCTCTCCAGAGGTGCAAAGCAGTGGCTGCCTCACAGGTCTCCCAGTCTCCAGGCCAGGCCCTTCCAAACCATCATCCATATAATGTCCATCCCACTTTGTAGTTCTGGCCAAATCACTCCCTGCAGGCCACTTGGCAGATCCTCCGAGGCCCTCCTCCCCTCACCCTTGCCCACCTCTCCAGATTCACTTCTCTCCTCTGGACTGCTCATCTCCATCTTCCTGATGCCCCTACTTGGCTCCTCCTCCCAAATATCATGTTATTTATCACCTCTGTCTCTTTGCTCATCCCTGAAATAATCTTTCCTGCTTCCAGCTTACAGACCTCTCATCCTCCTGGGACTGGCTCAGGTGCTACTCCTTTAGGAAATAGACTCAAAGATCCTGAGCTTTGGATGCATGGACCTACTTTCCCCCTTAGTTCATAATTATTTCTTCAAGCTAGTTGCTCCCCATCTCTGGTAACTAGCAGCGAACCTGGGCGCATGGCAGCGCTCAGGAAACAACTGAAGGGAGAAATGGATGGTGGGCAGAAGCCAGTGCAGATTGGAGGCTAAGAGCAAGCCCTGAAGCTGCACCATCTAGGTTCAAATCCCAGCTCCACCATCTCCTGGCTGTGTGCACCTGAGCAAGTTATTTTAACCTCTCTTAGCCTCAGTGCCTCCACCTGTAGAGTGACACCAAAACCAGTACTCCCTTTATACAGTCTTTGCAAAGATGAAACAATGGGCGTTGTACTTAGAGTAGTGCCTGGCACTGAGTTAGCCCTTCTTGTTATTATTAGGCCAACATCACTGAGGAACCTCTGATAAAAATGAATATGGAATAGCATGAGCATATCTGCATCTTAGAAAGATAGGAGGACACTTCCACTTCCAACCAAAATGAAGTAGCAGGGACCAGATTTACTTTACTGTCTGAAATAGCAACATAATGCATGAACTACATGGAACCCTGGTTCTTAAATATTGGATATTAAACAACAAATGACAGTGGTCCTTGAGACATGAGAACAACTGAGGTGAGCTCTGCAATTGTCCCCCATATGCCCAGAGATAGTTTCCAGACGCTGGCATGAGGAGAGGGGACCCAGGCAGACCCTGGAGTCTCCTGTGTTTGGGCAGACAGAGAGGCCAAGGTGGGTAGAGTTCACAGGTCAGAGGCCAGGGAGGAGACAGTTACGCAGAGAGAATCCCAAAGAGTCCTCCTTCAAGAGTTCAGCTGAATAGCAATCATGTTCCAGCAGGAAGCACTGCAGCTGTTTAGAGGGAACGATCACTAGGATTATAAATGCCCCACCAGCCAGAGCAGGAAGCTTAGAGGTTTTGCTTCATAGTGGGACAAAACGAGCCCTGACTAAATGCTGTTCTGGCCCTCCCTAACAAAGCTGGAAAGCAAGACCTGAAAGGACTGAATCATTTCCAAGTAACTTAACCATACTCTGTACAAAGCTCAAGCATATTTATATGTATACAAAAATAACCCGCACCCTATGAGATAAAATTCACAATATCTGACATCCAATATGGAGTGCCTGGGTGACTCAGTCGATTAAGCAGCCGACTCTTGATTTTGGCTCAGGCCATCATCTCAGAGTCCTGGGATTGAGCTCTGCATTTGGTAGGAAATCTGCTTAAGGATTCTCTCTTCCTCTCCCTCTGCCCCTCCCCATGCTCATTCTTTCTCTCTCTCTCTCAAATAAATAAATAAATCTTAAAAAAAAAATTATCTGTTACACAAAGAAGGATGAATATGCAGTCCATAATGAGAAGATCAACCAATCAATTGAAAACAACCCAGAAATGCCATGACATTGGTAGACAAGGATATTCAGTATTGTAACTGTATTCCACATGCTCAAGAAGCCAGAGGAAAACAAACACTTAACTGGAAGACATGGAAGATATGAAAAAAAAAAAAACCCACTCAAACCTCTGGAGATGAAAACTACGTACTGAGATGAAAAGTGCACTGAAAACAATTAACAGCAGCTGGACACCCCAAGAAAAAAAGGTTAGTGAACTTGAAGACATAGTAATAAAAATATAGAAAATGAAACACAAGGAGAAAAAAGACCCAAAATGAAAGAATAGAGCATCACTGCATTATTGGACAACTTTGAGGCCTACTGTATGCGTATAGAAGTCCCTGAAGGAGAGACGATAGATGGGAGGACACAAACAGTATTAAAGAAATAATGGCCAAAATCTCCCCAAATATGAAAGCCGCAAAGCCATAGATCCCAGAAGCTCCAGGAAACCCAAACACAAGAAACATGAAGAGATGCCACACCGAGGCACATCATAATCAAATTGCTTAAAACCAGTGATAAAGAAGAAACCTTAAAAGCAGCCAGAGGAAAGAGACATTGTATACAAAAGGACAAAGGTCAGGATGACGGCAGTTCTCCCGGAAGCACCGCCGCCAGAAGGCTGGAGCCCCGGGGGGCGCGCGGGCGGAGGGCTCGAAGTCCAGGGCGGCAGGGCCCGCGGAGCTCAGCACCCACCGGGGTGCAAGGGGTGCAGGCAGGCGCGGGGTTACCGGCCCGGGAGGCTGCGGATCCCCAAGCCGGGAACGTGGGGCAGGGACACACCTAGGAGAGGCTACGGCTTGGGCTTGCACCCGGATGGTTCTGGGTATCCAGCACGGTGCGCAGGCGGTGTGGTGGCTGGGCCGGGGGAGAAATTCGGCGGCTGCCAGATGATACATTAGTCAGAGCAGGAAAAGCCAGAACTTAGAAACAAACCCTGAAATCTCAGCATCTTAACAAAAAAGCTTATTTTCTATTCATGCGAAGTTCACAAGGGGCTGGCAGAGGATACGCTCCGACCACTGATTCAGAGACCCCGGCGCCCTCCACCTCAGAGCCGCCGTCTGAACCCACGAGGACGCGCGGCCACCGGCGAGAGGCCGGTCCGGGACCCCTGCGCCTGCACCCTCGCCTGCACCCCAGCCCGGAAGTGACGGGCGTGGTCGCGCCTCGCGGCTAGCTCATTGGCCAGAACTGTCACGTGGTCTCAGCCCGCCCGCAAGGGACGCTGGGAAATATGGGGGACGAAGGTGGAGTGTTGGGCAAGCGCTGAGGCTGCGCGGTCAGATGCGAGAGACCCCGGACTTTTGAGGAGAGGGGAAGAATGCGTGGAGGTGGCCTGGAGCCCCGGAGGGAGCCCCGGCGTTTGAGGACTGAGAGCGAGCGGGGTCCTGGAGGGTAAGGCAGCCACGGCTCCGCGCAGGCGCCAGGCCCCTCCTGACCTGCTGTGTGTCCACGTGGAGGCCGGAGAGCGTCTTGCGTGGATACTGATAACTGCGTTCCACGGGGTCGGGCGGCCCAGTGGCTGAGTCACGGTGACCCGGCGGAGACCAGAGCCAGGGTCTTCCCTCCCAGCTCCGCTCCCTGCTTTCCCAAGGGCCCCCGCAGAAGGGACAGTGTTTACCAGGGAGAGGTCTGCCACCCCCCCGCCCCCAGAACCGTGCCTCCCTGATTTCCCGGGTTGACCAGGACGGTGGTGAGGAGGGTCTTTCCCGGGTCTCCCAGATCCTGACGAACTTCTTGACCCCTGGGCCTCGGTTTCCTCCACTGCTGCTGTTTGATCTGCAGGCCCGGACACCACACTGTGGCAGAGTGCAGGGCTGGCAGGCTCCCCCGACTTGTCCTGCTCCCTGAGAACCCCCACCACTCTCCACCCTCTTCCCCTGCCCCACCATCTTAACAGAGCCTCCTCTGGTCAGAGACTACCCAGACTGGGAATGCCAAAGGCCCTGATTTGCATACACAAGCTCCTCCCCCACCTCTTGGTGTGTGCATAGTCGCCATAGCAACATGCCCCCAAGACTCTTTTTTGCAGTCACCTCCCCTTACTGTACTGCTGGAATGCTGGCTCCCTACCCAGGCTCCCAGGGCTCAGAGCTCAATCCCTCATTTTACGGATAAAGAAACTGAGGCCCAGAGAGGGAAAGCAAGTTGCCCGAGATTGCACTGTGAGTTAGCAGCAGAGCCTTATGCAGATTCCAGGTCTCCCCATTCCAACTCTAGGATGCCTGTCACCCTGAGCGGGTGGTGGGGGTCCCCTCCCCACCCAGTCACCAGTATGATATATTCAGGCTCACCTCAGGCCTCTGGAAAAGACCTTGGGCAGCTACAATGAAGAAATGATCACTGGACTTTGGGCAGAGACTCAGAGATAGAGCCAAGCACTGGGGATTGTGGAGGTGGGGGCGCAGCTAAGTAGGTCCCTCTGGGTCTCCAGCCCCTCTCTCCACCCCCTAACTCCTTCATTCCACAAATATTATATGCCTGTTATGTGTCAGGTACTGCGCTAGGCCCTGGGGTTCAACTGTGATCACGCTGACCAAAACTCCCTGCCCTGGTGGGCTGACACTCCTGGGGGAGGTTGGAGATGATGAACAAAGTACGTGAACATAATACAATGTTGGGTTAATGTGGGCTCAGAAAGTGGTGAAGGGATCACTTGCTGCTTGAGTTAAGGTAACCTGCATGTTCTTTCACAGCTTACCTGTCCCTTATTCTATGCCTCAGGGCAGCCGGTGTCCTGACACTTGACTCCAAGATGATTGCCAACCAACTGATGTGTTTTGGGCAAACACACCTTGGCCCATGAGTCTGAGACTTTACCAATAGAATTTTCAGTGGCATAGGGGGCAGTTGGGAAGATGTTTGGGGTGAGTGGGCTCCCCGATGTGGGCAACTGCCTTTCCTGTTCCTAGCATGGCCTGTAGATTCACAGTCAGATTTCAGAGGCCCCCAAAAGATTGCTTGCCTGCCACCACTCACCAACATCAAAATACTGACTTTAGCAGAGTTCCTGGTGTGGAAAAACAGCCCTTCACCTCATAGTGAGAAAGAACAGCAAGTCACAAGTGCCCCTGAGAGCAGATTCCAGATACCAGGCTCTGTTAGCAGACCCTTTCCTGGGAGGGAGTTTTATCTCACTTTCTGCAGAAATTTTCAAACATGTAACAGGAGAGTAGTACAAAGCACTCCCAGGTGCCTATGTGCAGCTCAGGAAACATCAACTCCTGGCCACTCTGGTTTTAGCCTGATCCCCTTCCTGCCCACTGGAATGCTCTGAAGCAAACTGGGGCTGCTATTATAAGGAAAGGAGGGGGAGATCAGGAAGGCCCTCCCAACCAAACTGGAAGAGGAGGACCCCAGAAGTGCAATCCAGGCAAGCCAACAAGGAGGCAGTCTTGGTGGGATGCCTGGGTGGCTCAGTGGTTGAGCGTCTGCCTTTGGCTCAGGGCGTGATCCTGGAGTCCCGGGATCGAGTCCCACATCAGGTTCCCTGCATGGAGCCTGCTTCTCCCTCTGCCTATGTCTGTCTCTCATGAATAAATAAATTAAATATTAAAAAAAAAAAAAAGGTGGCAGTCTTGGGCAGGGAGTACCAGGGTGGACCTTGAAGCTGAGGAAACCCAGGGGTAGCTGCATCCAGAACAGGGGCTCCTGGTTCTGCCAATGGGGTAAAGGAGCCTGGCTGCGAGCACCAAGCCCCATTTCCTGCCCCAGTTTCACCTCTTTGTTTTCTTTCCCTCTTCTTCCCCCTCCCTCGCCCCCCCCCCCGCAATAAAAACATAATTATGGGCTTTAAAAAAAAAAAAAGGCAAATTATGGTGACATGCTTTAATTATCTGCCGAGCAATGGTGGGCTGAATTACACAGGCAGGGCCTTGGAGGTTACCTAAAAATAAAGCAAGAAGCCTCATTAAATGCTAATTGCCACTTTTGCCAACTGAAGTGAGATTTGGGCACCATGTGCCATTCAGTGCCAGGCTGTCTGCAGCAAGGTCCAAGGCCTGGGAAGCTCAGAGTGCCAGGGCCAAGCCTGGCTGGGCACCCAGAGCAGTGCAGGGCAGGTACTAGGGGCAGAAAGAAGTTCTCGATGCCAGGGAGAGTGCCCCAATCTCCCCAGGATGTTGAGTGGGGAGATGGAAATCCAGGCTGGGAGGAGGAAGCCTCAGGCCTCAGAGCATCCAAGAGAAAGGGCCCATGGCCGGTCCTCTGCCTAGAGAGGAGCCACAGAGCCTCCTGGAAGTTGAGCATCTTCCTGTGGGCTCCTGACGACTGCTCCTCGGACCTGGAGGCCGAGATGGTGTGGGGGCACCTGGCATGGTGCTAACAGGCCACTTTCTGGTCCCCTTTGTCTCTGCCTCTGGGGCTTGAGAAAGCAGGATAGAAAAGCAGGTTTTGAGACATTGGAACCCCCCCCCATGAGCTGGAAGAGACCCAAGCTGGTATATCACCCCTCAAGTTAATACCCCAGGGAACTAGGAGTTCCATGAAGGTGTGTCCTGTGTGCCCCACTGACTCGGTAGCTTGGTGGCCTCCTGCCCGGGGCTGGTAGCAGCCCAGTCTTGGCTTTGGGCCCCATAAACTCTTTAGTGGGCATTGTTCCCTCTTGGCTGCAGAAACCCCAAAGTCTGGTACCACATCTGTTCCATTCAGTACTGTGTACCTGGGGCCTGGCCTGCAGTAGGTACTTAATACCTGTTGAATGGATGGCTAAACATGAGGTCTGACACGGTGGCCAATTTGTCTAGTTTTTCCAGGACTTTCCTGATTTTAGCACTGAAGGTCTGGCATCCCAGGAACTCTGCTACCCATCCCCAAACCCTAGTCCTTTGATGACCCTAGGCCTGAATGCCACCTCCTCCCACCCCCCAAACACACTTCCACCATACACGTTGGCCTTCTTACACTCAGTTTGAAGTAGTGGTCCTCAACCTTGGGCTTGCATCACAGGGACCTGGAAGGCCTATAAGATAGAGTGCAGACAGCGCCCCCAAAGCTTCCAATTCAGCAGGTCTGGGGCAGGGCCCATAATTTGCTTTTCTAACAAGTTCCCAGAGATGCTGATTCTGATTTAAAGAAAGAGTTCTGGTGTTAGAACAGCTTGAAAGTCACTGATTTACCTGGCCTGCTGCATGGCCCACACCTAGGGAGCTTGTAAAAGGTGTTGTCCCCAGCCCACCCCCAAAGGAGACTGCAGCCCTGGGTAGCCACCACAACTACCTCTGGGTCTCTCCCGGGGAGCCTGAGGAGACCGGATCATCCCTCATACAGAACAAAGGTCTCTGGGGGGCACCAGCCCTCTCTCCAAGGAGCCTGGAGCCCTGCAACCCCACCTCCCCACCCCCAGCTATCTCACTGAAGTATAAAATTCTGAAGGCCCTACTCATCTGTCTACCTCTCCTAGGTGTCCCGCATGAGCCCGGGGGATTAATAGCAGGGCATAGGAAGTAAAGGGGAGCAGCCATGGGTCTTCCCCACCCATGCATCAGAATAGGTCCCACCCAGGCCTCCCAGTGGGATCCCAGCCCTGGCTTCACTGGCCAGGCCTTCTGGGTGATGGGTGGCACCCACCCTCCCACACTGCTATAGCAGGTCTGACTCCCAGAAGTCCTGGGGAGACTGGTCCCTCCCCTCTCCCTACCTCAGACCCATGGAGCCTGCACACCTCTCTCTACCCCCCTGACATAGCCACTTAGGGTTCACACCCCACCCTCGGCTCCCCGCTTAACCCACCCTATTCCCATAATTATGTTACTTTGGGATAGTCAGCATTTCTGGGTGGTGGGAATATGCTGGGGGCCGTTGTCTCTCCCATCAGACTGGAAGCTCCGTGAGGGAGAGGCTGTGTTTCTCCCCTTAGGGCAGTCCTTGAAGGTGGGGCTGTGTCTGCTCCATCTGACTGGCACCCCCTTGAGGGCAGGGCCTGTGTGCTTCCTTCCCTCTCTTCCTACCCCTTTCTTATAGTCCCAGGCAGGCTGGATGAGGCCAAGGCTCAGGAATGCCTCTCCCAGCTCTAGGTGCTGAGGGGAGCAGAGGAAGCAGCACCCTCCCTGGAAAGAGGGTGATTCTCCCTGCCGGAGCCTAGAATAGGGGCTCCACGGATGTGGGGAGGGCCCCTAGGAAAGTCCTGGGCTGAGCAGCAAACCCTGCGCCTAGCTTTGGGCCTCAGCAGGGCAATCACCTTGAGGGGAAACAGACCAGAGGGGGGACAAGGTGCCCAGGCTGAGGATGCCACACTCCCCTTCTCCATCAGAGCCACCCCCCAGGGCGCACACGTGCTGCCCTGGGAGCTCCTGGCAAACACCCCTGGTCTGACAACCTAGTTTTGCCTGACTGGGCTGGAGCACCGGCTACAATATATTCTGGGGTGTAGTCTTAGGAACCGTCCTGCGAAAGCAAGACCAACAGTGAGAAACAGGCTCTTCCCCCCTCCTTCCCTTACAAATACTGACTGAGCGGAACGCAGCTGCTCTACACACACACACAGTCTCACAGACCCTCCAGGGGAACAGATTTCCTGAGCAGAGGTGCGTGCGACACCCATCCTCCCCCAGGAGTACGATGGGCTCAGCCAGGGGCACTACCAGAGGCACAATCCAGTGCACCAGCCTCACCTCTACACACTCCCCCACACCCAGTCCCAGCCTGGCTCCCACCCGGGGCGGGGGGGGGGGGGGGGGGTGTTCCCCCCCAACACACACACACCCGCACTTCAGTCAGCTGGCCTAGGAGGTGGGCAGGGTTGAGGGGCTGGGGGTGGGGGCGCCAGGAAGGGGCGGGCCAGGAAGCCTGGGCTTCAGCTGCTGCCTGTGGCCTCATTGTGTCACCGGCTCTGTAATTTACCCCTGGCAGGGCCCAGCCCCTCCACTGCTTCCCCTTCCCCACCTCCCAACCTGCCAAGGACGCCAGCTGCTGTGAATGCGCACTGGCACACTTGCCGCCGGCCAGTGACAGCCATCCTCACGATGTGGGTGCAGTGTGGACAAGCCCCCCTCCGTTGGGCCTAAACAGACATTCACGCTACACAGACAAGCACACCTATGGAGGTGCCAGGAGCAGACATGCAGCCAAAATAGACACCCACACCTGTGTCACACCCCTGGCTCACATGGACACACGCCACACTCCAGGCTTCAGGACAGACACACATTGTCTCAGCACCTGTAACCTGGGGACAGGACAGGCAGCAGGGGAGGGCTGTGGGTGCTGGGAGCCCTGGAAGCCAATTCCTCAAGAGGAGAGGCTCAGGTTAGAGGCTGGGGGTCCAAGTCCCGTTGTGAAGAGTGAGAGTCAGGGGAGAGGCAGGGCAGAAATGGTACCTTCCTCAAGGGCTGCAGGGCAGGGGACAGGAATAGAACACCCCCTTACTTAGGGAACCACCAGGGGCAGATTTCTGGAATCTGTTGCAAAGCCCTGGTCCCTCCCTGCCCGGGGCCTCTCCATGCTCCCACTCCCTGCCAGCCCCAGAGGCAGCCTCTACCATCCCAAAGCCCTAGGTCTCCATCACCCACTTTCTCCTTGCCTCCAATTCCAGGCTCTCCTGCTGAAGGTTGAGACAGGGGTCCCCCTGCAGCACCCCCAGTGGATGTGGAGCCAGGGTGCAAAACCATGTGTTTATTTTTATTAGAAATGTTCTTGGTATAAAAACAATCATGCGCTACACATTGTCATCAATAACCATCACCAGACACCCAGGCACTGAACTCCATGTCATCAGCAGGAGGGGCAGGCGGGCAGGCGGGCAGGACTCACGGCAGACAGGCGAGGGCAGGCGGGCAGGCTGCGGGCCACAGGGACATACACAAAGGCCACCGGGAGGACGCGGCACTTCGCAACACACTCGAGATTTTTGTTTTGGCTTTTTTGTGTTTTTAAATTTTTTTCCTTTTTTTTCTCTTTCGCCACAAGTAAGAGTTGGTGAATTGGAAGACAGTGGCAGGGGAGAGAGCAAAGGCTGGATGTAATGAAGGCGAGGAGGGGGCCGAGGACAGGAAAGAAAAATGCACGAGAGACCCAGGTAGAGCACAAGAGAAAAAACTGGAGAGGCCTGGAGACGGAGGATGCACAAGGGAGACGGGGCAGAGGCAGAAAGGAAAGAAGATAGGGAAAAGCAGAGCACACAAACAGGTGGAGACACAGAGAGGAAAGGCAGTGATAAAGACAGGGATGGAGACAGACTGGGACGGTCACCAGTGGAACAGGCAGAGACAAAGGGAGGGTGAGAAAACCAGCACTGGGGCCCACTCAGTCGGAGCCCCTGTGATCTGGGGCTGGGCGGGGCCGTGGTCCAAGATGCAGGCTCTTGGGGTGGCCTGAAGCTGCCCTGGCCCCTTGTCCTCCTCCTGTCACCTGACCAGCTTGCCCAGGCTGCCCAGCAGTGACCGCTGGGGGCTCTGCTGTCCTCAGCACCAAGCCACGTCCGTGGGCGCTCACGGGCAGGCAAGACATCAGCTGGGCCCCTGGGAGTGGCCCTGGCCCGACGTGTCAGCCACAAGGGTCGCGGGTCCTCCTCCTCTTGTTCGGCTCTGGCGGCCTAGCTAGATTGCATGGTTGGTGTAGGTGACGTAGGTCTGTTTGGTGGCCAGTGCTGGAAGGAGAGAGACCAGGGGTACCCAGGTATCAGGGGCTGGCTTCTTCAAACACCCCCTTCCACACGGGCACTGCCCTGCCCATGGCATCAAGTCCAGATCCCAAAAGCAAGCAGTTCACAGCCCCTCAAACTGCATGGTGGCCCCCCACCCATCCCATTGCTTCCCCCTGCTGCCCTCCTCCCACCCTGGGTCCCCACCCCCAGCACCAAGTTCCCCCATCCCTGGACTCACCCAGTCTCTGAACATCCTTCCCACCTCCACACCTTTGCTGGGGCTTTAGTTGAAACATCCCCCCTTTGAGGATTCCCTCTCAACCCCGCTGCAATGGTTGGGTCCCCCAAAACCCAACCCCCAGTGAAGCCCCAGCCACCTCCCAACTCCACCACACTCGAGGAGAATCATTTTTATTTGATATATATAGCCTTAAGGTATTATCAACAGAAGTTTTTCAGGTCAACAGCACACATTCTGGAAGAGCACATGCGAAGAACAGACATGATACGTGGCCTGGCAGCCTAGGGGAAGGGAGTGGCCAGCTGGGACAGAGGGAATGAATGATGGAACCAGAGTGGCGGGCCTTGCGAGGCTAGACACCAACTAGCTGACCAGCCGGGCCCTCTGACTAACTCAGCCTCCACCCCTCACTCAGGAAAGCGGAAGGCCTCCAGGTTCCATCAGGCCTCAGTGTGGCCACCCTTCCCATTTCTGAGTGCCCCTGTCTCCCCCCAGCCTTGAGTCTCCCCTCTCTGCAGCCATCGGCTCTGGCCCTCACTCAGCCACCACTGGGACCAGGGCTGCATGTCTGGGTACCCCTTGTTTCCCGGCCCCTGCCCCCTGGGGCCCTCCTCCTCCCACCCCCACAACTGGGTGACAATGTCAACTCTTCTGGGAAGCACGAGTCTCCTCTACCTCCATATGGCTGGGGCTCAGGCCTCACAGCAGCTTACTGACAAGGCCAGGTAAGTGCCACCCTCCTGTGACAAATGAGGCACTGAGAGGCCAGAGGGGTGAGGACCCTGGCCAGGTCCTTGGTTTTGTCCTGTCCACACCCAGAGTTTCCCTGCATGGCCCAGGACAGCTCAGTGGAGAGTGATGTGGGTCAGGATTGCTGCCTGGGGTGGAAGCTGGGAGCTGAGTGCCGGTGTGCAGAGGAGGCTGGGTGGGAGACACAGTCCTGGCGCAAAACTGCCCTGACACTCCATCAAGGGCCTGTCTGCTCAGAAAAGGAGTGCATCCACCAGGCTTGGCCAGGGACACCAAGGGGAACGGTAGGGCAGGCTCCGGTCCCCTTTACCCCATTTTTGCTGGACGCAGGACAGCAGTTAAGGCTGCATTTCCCACACTCCCCACTTGATGACATTCCTGCTAATGGCATGTGAGTGAAAGGGCTGTGTGCAACTAGCATGTCATTTGATAAAAACAACCTGTTTCTCCTATACTTCCTCTCTTCTGCCTTCTGTGAGCAGAACAGACACAGCGTGACCAGCCTCAGCACAACCCCCTGGGAGCTGATGGAGCAAGATGAAGAAACCCGGTTCCTGATCCTGCTCACCCACTGCACCAGTGTAGCTGGAAGCCCACCAACATAGGCAGGGTGCTGGGCCCAACTCCCAGAGTGCCCATCATGTGTGGCCAGAAGCAAACTTGTCAGGGTGGGGTGAGCAGAGGGGTACAACGTAGGGCCAATGGGGCAGCATAGGGGTGGCATGGAGTCCAGGTGCACTAAAGGAAGAACTTTCTCCTGCGTGGAGAGGGTGGCCCTGTGTGGTGGCTCAGTTCCCTACTTGAAATATTCAAGCAGAACATGAACAATCACTTGGCTGGGCAGCAGCCAGGAAGTTGCGAGTCTGCGGTGCCACCCGGATAGGTACAATGGGAGGAGACAGGCGCCGCGACTTCAGAAGAGGGTAAGAGCCCAGCACCTCACAGTGTGCCAAGACGTGCCCCCTTCGTTTCTAATATGACCCATGTGCCTCCAGGGTGCCAGCTGACCGGGAGGGAAGAAGGACCATGGACAGGGCCGTTTTTGAGAGGGGAGCACCCAGAAGGGGACTGGGCTGGCACACTTGGGCACAGGAGCCAGGCCACGAGGGTAGAGGTGCTGAAAGGGAGGCGGGAGAGTGCACAGATCAGCACTCTGGGGACAGAAGCCTCTAGCTCCCTCCGTGACCTCTGGCAGCTCCTGCCCTGCCAGGCCTCAGTTTCCCCACCCATGACATGAGAGCACCCTTTTTGCCCAGAGTTCTTTCCCCAAGGGGCTCCCCACAGCCCCACATCTCCACCCTGCTCTCTCCAGCACGGTCAGAAAAAGAGCCGGCTCTGTGAATCACGAGCTGCAGGCCAGGCCGGTGAGAATCAGTTCCCCAGGGCTCCATCACCCCCTGGGTGAACTGATAAAATGGAGTTTCCAAACCTGTAAAGCCGTCAGCAGCTGTGGCTCAGAGGTGAAGGAACGCTGCAGCAGAAGCAGCAAAACCTCCACCAGCTGCAGGGCAACGGGCACCCGAGGGCAGGGGCTTCGAGGCAGGCAGGAGGAGGAGACAAAGTGGTGAGGAGGTGTGGGACACTTGGGCCCTGCTGTCCCTCTAAGACCAGAGCTGTCTCCAACAGAAAATCCAGTCCTTGGGTTCCAGAACCTGGAAGCGCATTCGGCCCTCAGCTACAAGCCAGGGGCCCCAGAGTCCTTCAGCGGAGCTTCGGTCTCACCATCTGGAAAATGGGAGCAGTGAGTCTGCCCAGGCCCCCCGGGAGCTAACTGTGAGCCTCCAAAGGAAGCACTCTGGCCGGGAGTCAGGAGACTTCGGGTCCAGGCCTGCCTTCCCCAGTATAGGGGATCTCAGCACCTGCCAGGTGGCCCTTGCAATGAATTGAACCTCTCACAGCCTTGATTCCCTCATCTGTAAAATGGGGTCATAAACCTGGCTGGCTCTCAGCCACAGGGTGGACGGAGTTACTCTTCAAAGCTTGTGAAGTGGTGGGCAGAGGGGCAGGGCTGAAGTCACAGCAATGAGGACAGGGTGGGGAGAGCAACACTTCAGGGGCTTCCCCAGCCTGGAGGCTGTACGAGCCAAGAGCCCCGACCCACCCCTTGCCGGTGACAGGCCCCTGCTGGTCTGCAGTCCCTGCCGCCTCAGATAACAATTAGCCGGGTGGCAGCAAGCACAAGCGGACAGCCCCCATTTGTTGCCCTGTGTCTTTGTGCCCCCATCAGCCCACAATCGGGCCCGTGAATTATTTATTCTGTTGTTTGTTTAAAGATACATGGCCTGCCGGTGACAAGAGTGAAAAATGTCCCTGCTCCACAGGAGTGACATCTCCCCACTCTTCCTGCTTAAACCCCCCCAGTCTGGCATCCCCAGAATTAATCACCTGGCTCCCACCCAGCACCTCCACAGCCCCTGTTGTCGCCAAGCTAAGGGACGGGGGATGAATGAACCTGGCCTCTGGTTCCCACTGCAGGGTGGAAGGAGCAAACAGCTCTCATCCTTCCCTTGCAGGAAGTAGGGCCTGGAAGACTGCATCTCCCTTCGCTGTGCCTCCACTGCCCTCCTTGTCTGGTTAGGGGCGGGTGGAGTGGGAAGGGGCGTAATCCTACCCTGTACCCATGTGTCCATGAGGTGCCATCAGAGCTGCCAGGGAAGGACCTGCCCTCTGGTTTCCCCTGGCCAGTGACAGCACCATAAGTGTCACCCTTTGGGGTTAGGGCATTATGTCCAGTGAGACTCCCCACCATAGCCCCCAGAAGGCTAATGCCCCACTCTGATGGGCCCTGGAGCAGAGCTCATTTGACAGACCCACTGCCGCACCAGCAGAGTAAGGCATGACGGATGAATCCAGGAAGGATAAAGCTCCGTGGGAAAGAGGAAAACAGCAGTCAGGAGTGTGGGGTGGGGAGCAGTGAGGGATCCCTGCTTAGGACAGAAGGGTCTGCTTAGGGGCTGCATTTGGGGTCTCTGCAGATCTAGACACAAAAGGCCAGAAGAGGGGAGTCCTGGGAGGACCATGCCCCTTCCCATCTCAGAGTGCAAGGCCCAGGGGGCACCTGAAGGGAGTCCCAGGGCTGTAGGTTCCCAAGAAGCTGGTGGTCCGGGAGGAGGAGCAGGATTGAAGAGAACCAGAGGTCCTCTGGTAGAAGATGGGACAGGGAAAAACACCTTGTCATCAGGATGTCAAAGAAGGGGGCATGTCAAAGCCATGTATCCTACTCCACACAGAGCATGGGACCCCAGAGATAGGGAGGCCATGTGAAGTCAGGGTCAAAGGAAAGACAGTGTGCGGCCAGCCAGCCAACCACCGCCTTGCTGTGTGACCTCAGGAATGTCACTCATCCTCTCTGGGCCTCTGCCAGGGATCAAACCTCTAGCCCTACCCTGACCTCACAGGACAGCTGTGAAGATCACTCAACAAGGAGAGGCTTTGGGAGTGAAAAATTGTGTGTGGATGTAGGAAGGGACTTTCCTTCTTTCCACAGATGGCAGTCTCTCAACACGTGGGGGCCGTGCTAAGAAAGGAAGAGAAGATGCTTCCCTGGAGCCACAAGGCGGGGGAGCCCATGAGAGGTGCTGCCTCAGCCAACACACACCAGGGAGGCCTGTTCTCCTGACCTCCTGGCAGGTGACAGTGGGCCTCCTCTCTGGAGCCTGTGTTCCAGACCCTCCTGTAGTCTAGCCCATGTCCTCCTGCTGCCATCAACAATGTCCATTTCTGGCCTTCTCCCCAGGACAAGACGGAAGAAGCTGAGTGCTAACTCCCAGGTCCCGCTGATGGAAAGTCTGGGGCGAGGGGGTCTTCTCCTCCCTCCCCACCAATAAGAGCCCCCAGGACTTTCAGAGAGCCAAGGAGGCAGGAGAAGCTGCCACTCAAACTATCTGGACACTTGGAGGATGTCCAGGGAGGGAGCCATGGTCTCAGTGGGGCGGGGATGACCACAGCCACCCCTCCATCTCTCCCCCCACCAGAGCAGCTGGAAGTGAGGCCCATGGAGGTCCACCCTACAGGCAGGAGATCCCATGGCTCACCCCAGGGCAGAGGACTCCAACTCTTTGGAGGCGGTAGGGATACCACTGTGGCAGTCAAGTCCAGCCCCGCCACCTGCTGGCTGTACAACCCAGGTGAGTCCCTAACTTTGCTGAGCCTCCCTTTCCTCATCTGTGTTACACAGAGGATAAAAAATAACCTGCCTTCCAAGGTCGCTGTGAAGATGAACACTGGTACGTGGTAGTGTGGGACACAGTCAGGGTTCAAGAGACAGTCGCCATTATTACTGGTGCCCCCGAGGTCTGATCTGTCCTTCACACACCCTGCCCCTCTCTTTCTATCTCTTCTCCTCACACAGGAGAGGCTTCAGGGGGACCAGAGACGCTGGCAAAGATGGTAGTCTTGCTCCCTCCCATGCACATCCCTGCCCAGGCCTGGACCTTAGTTAGGCCTGCCCCTCAGATGCCGAGGACCCCCTCAAAGCATGACCCTCTACTACGGAGGTCTCCTTGGACAATCCCTTCAAACACCCTGCCACCTGAGAACTGAGGTGCCTGAAAGCCCTCCATCCAACCTACTCCTTCCCAGACCCATCCTGGGGACTGGCCTCCTGAGTCCCCATCTCTCAGGGCCCTGGTCAGGGGTGGCCAGGCTGGCACCGGGCCTCCATGCCCAGGAAGCAGAGACCCTCCAGACAACCCCTTTTCCCAGAGGGACTGAAAAGGCACAGGCCCAGATGTGGGTACCAGGGCAGAGAAATCCCAGAGTCCCCTTTTACCCTTCATGAACCAGTTTCCCTTCATGGCCTTGCCCTTGGCGGGCAGAGGTCCCTGGAGGGGTGCAGGGAGGGCTACGTGGGGTGGGACCCTGAGGTTCTCTCCGGGTTACCACGATGGGCAGGGCAGAGGGGCACTAACTTGGTACCTCAAGGTTCTCCTGTAACTCCCACTCACCTGTGGCCTTAGGGCTCTCCCGAGACCCCAGAGGACTAGGCTCAGGAAGGGCATGGCCACGTTCAGGTTGGAGGGGGAGGCTGGCCTTCTCCCAGAAGGAGGCGGGCCTGGGTGAGCCCTGAGGGGAAGGGGGCAGGGCCGGGCGCTCACCTGGCGTCTCGAGGTTCTCGCAGAGCTCAGACTTGGCCTCACCATTGGGCCGGAAGCTGCCCTTCTGCGTGAACTTGTTGGACATGGTGGCGGCGGTGACAACAGCTTTGAGGCTGCGCTTGCGCTTGGGCACATTCTGCTCCGGGTGGAAGAGGATGATGTAGACCTTGGGCATGTAGAGCATCCCCAGGGACACCGAGGCGCTCAGACTCACCGAGACCGTCAGCGTCGTGGTCTGGATGTACAGCTGGAGGCGGGCGGGGGTTGGTGTCAGAGAGGGCTCGGTCTAGGCCTCACCGCCCCCAGAGACAGGCACAGGGGGATGGACCCAGGAGCCCCGCGCTGGGTCCCACAGACTTGGGCAGAAGGGAGTCTGAAGGGAGTCATGGTGGAGCTGGGACTTCAGACCAGAATCTCTGGATTCAAAGCCTGGCCCCACCACTTCCAGCTGTGTGATCCTAGATGAGTCCCACCCTGTGCCTTCGTTTCCTCACCTGTCACCTGGGTGTGATGTTATAGTACTTACCTCATGACAGGACTTGGTAAATGGCGACCGTATGTACAAGGGCCGGCACATGGTAGGTGCCTGGGAATGCCGCTCACTGCTACATGCAGATACTGGGGGTAGCGCCCCTGGAAGGGCCCTCGGGGGATCACAGGGCCAGGAGTGAGATGAGCGTCTGCTGGTGCCCTGGAGTAACTCCCAGTGGCCGTGCCACAGCCCCTCCACCAGGTCCCCATTCAGTGACTGCGCCTCCCACCGCCACCCTGTGCAGAGCCGGCCACTGGCACAGGAGCCACAGCGCCCAACCAGATATGGCGATGGCAGTAGTCAAAGCTCATTTCACGCTCGCGAGCCAGCACTAACGGTGACAGATGTTTAGCAAAATGAAAGTCCATTAATCTGGGTGTCGGATAATCCATTCTTCAATAGTGGGGCCTTCCAGGCAGGGCCTGACAATTCCCACTGCCCCCCCCCCCGCCCCTCCCCGCCTCCTCCCTCCTTCCTAGTTCTCCAAGGCCTCTGCTGTCCCTTCAGCACTCCTCCCCACCAGCCTGTGGGAGGTCAGAGGTGGCCAGGCTGTGGCCCCCAGGTCCGGGCATGGAGAGGGCAGGAAATGCTCAGCTTCCTAAATCTGCTGTTTCTAGGCCTAGGCCCCCTCCCGTGGGGCCTGGCTGAGGTGCCACCTCCTATAGGACACTCTCCCCGACCCGCAGCTCTATCCAACCCTCTATGACCCCCATTCTCATATTCCACCCATCTCCTGCCCTTCTCCAGAAATGCTTCATGACCTGGATCTGAAGGCTATCATTCTGGCTACCCTTTGGGAGAGAGGCTGGAGAAGTTCTAGGGTCTGAAAGGAGGGAGGGGTGTGATCCTGAGCAAGTCTCAAGCCCTCTCTAGCCCTCAGTTTTCTCATCAATACAATGGGATGATAGCTGCTACCTCTCCCAACCCACAAGGTCACCCAAACCCAGACTGTGAAGCTCTGTGAACTTGCACAGCACCGTGGGGAAGGAGGCTGGGACTGTGGAGAGGCTATTTCATTTGTCACCATTCAGAAAATGTCATGGGCCCAGGGAAATGACAGCCTGGTCCCCAGGCCGGAGGAGTAGGCAGGGGGACAGTTTCCACACCACTGGGGAAAATAATGAAGGTCTGGGCTAATCAAGATGAGGCTTGTTTTCTGGATCTTCACCACTGGATGGGGAGCTCCCTGGGTGAGGGTGTATGTCTCCCTCATTAGATTGGGGGTTCCCTAAGGGCAAGGGCAATCTCTCCTGTTACACATGGGGGTTCTTGGGTACAGGAGTTGCATTTCCAAGTCAGATATCCAGTTTAGGCTCTCTGTCCCCACCTTGTTGATTGGGGGATGGGGCGTGCAGTTGGGCCCATATGGAGTTGATAGAACCAGGGATAGAGGCCCCCTCTCTGGACAGAGTGAGCCCTGCAGTGGACACAGCCCTGTGCTGGGCACCAGATTCTACTCTGCCCTGACCCACTGCGGGACGTTAGGCCCCTCCACTAACACAGGCAGAGTCAGCACCATGGGTACACACACTTGGTTTCATGCCCTGCTGCCACCGTCTTGAATCCTGAATCAATCATTTTTGAACAAGGGGCCTTTACTTGCTTTTTGCACAGTGCCCTGAGAACTATGGAGCCAGCCCTGAGCATGGAAAAGAGGACAATCTTTGGTGTTCTTTTTTGCTTTTTCAGCCTAGGACCCTTTCTGCAAATAAAATAAAAGATGGGGTGTCAACAGATCAAACCCAAGCAAAGCTGCCCCCATCTTCTGGGGGGCAGAAGCCCTTCCAGCATGAGCCTCGGGGGCTCTTCTAGCCATCACACATGCATATACATGGATGTGGGGGTCTCTCCTTGCTCTGAGCACTGGAAGTCCCACCACACCACCGGCTCAGGCATTAGAGCCCCTGTGTGAATGTGCATGTTGTCACCAGGAGGTAGTAGCGTGCCAATTCTATCAAAGAAGCAGTGGTCCTCTAGAGCCACTAGAACCCGGCAGGTACCTCCTCCCCCCTAGGAATGGGGCCCAGGCACACGCAGCTCTGCAAGGCAGGTGGGGTGAGAGGCGACCTCCAGGATGTGATTTCATCTTGTTTCCCAACCACCCATCTTCCAGACAGAGGTGTCTGAACTCCTGCTCCCATCTCTGATCAGGCCAGGCCTGCCTGCTACACTGTCCTCTGCAAGAAATCCTGTCTTAGCCTCACCAGTGAGTGCTCCTCAAAGTGAAAAAGGTTGTCAGAGCTAGGTCTGATGGGTGTGGATAGAGGTCACCGTAGGTGGGGCAAAGGGCAGAGTCCGAGGGGCCCTGTTGGGGGCACAGAGGAGTCCTGACGGCTCCATGCTTCTGTCCAGGTGGACCCGAGTGGCTACTAAGATCCCCAGAATCTCCACAAACCGGATGAATGAACTTCCCCACAAGCTGGTCAGCCTGTGGCCAGGTCCCGCTCAAGTCCAGCTGAGCCATAACCCCACGCGGTAGAGAAAGGACGCTCCAGACGGCTCAGAGTAATGCCTCGCGGCAGCAGCGATAACCCCTGAAAATCCGGACTAAGGCAGGGAAATCCATCCTCCTGCTCACCAGAGCGGGCTTCACTCTGCGCCACCATCTGCACGCTTGGGGAAACGGGTGCAGCTGAGCCCCTGCAAGTGCATGTGCGCACACACCTGGGCATACCCACATGCCCACAAACACACACACCCGTCTACGCATGCATCTCTGCATTCACACACACACCTGAACTCACAGCTATACACTCATACCTAACTCAGAATCATACTTGGGCATGTGCGTGCACACACACACACAACACATTCTCCTTCACACACACTCACGTGCCTACACACAGATACATTCACCCACATCTCCACACATTACTGAATATGCATGTACAAGCGCATACACACATCTGCAGACACCGCTGGGCACACACAACTCATCTGCACACCCACACCAGCAGCCATGAACCTCTCAGCATACACACCTGCCCATCCCCACTCAATGTGCACACATGCGCCCACCTGCACACAGATCCACATACCACCCAGCCATGTGCACCCCTGAACATGCACAAAAAGGCACACACACCTCTCTGTAAGCCTACCACAACTCCACACAGCAACCGCACCCACTCTATCTATACACACACACACACACACACACACACACACACACACACACACACACACACACCAGCCAGGCCTACAGCTTCCAATGCTCACAGCATTTTATAGTGCTACAGAACATGCACAGATACACCCCTAGGGCTGCCTTTGCCTCCTCACTCAGAAGCCCGGGAGGCAGGTCCATGTCCTCCCACCCCAATGGGGGGCAGAGCAGGGCCTTATGGCCACACATTGCTGTGAGGCTGGCCTGCTGTGTGACCCCAGGCAAGTAAGCCTCTGCCCCTTTCTGAGCTTCAGAGGAGATCATTTCAGAGGCTCCCTTTCAGAATCAATACTGAGCGGAGCCTCCTAAAAAGGGAGAAGGCCTGGGCGCCAGGAGAGATCTGGGGGCTGGGAGGGAGGGAGGGCCCAGCAGCTGGAGTAGGCGGGTGTGACACCCTGGCGGGGGGCGGGGGCCCAGGGCAGCGGGATGCTGGCGGGTAGCCCGAGGAAACTACCAGAAGCAGTATAAAGGGCTGCTACCAAGCCATGGGCCTTCCAGCCAGGTACCTTTCCGCCCTGAGGAACCAAGGGAAGGGGCGTCCTGTCATTGCTGAGGCTCATTTCTCAAGCTGGAGTAGGGATGGCTTCTCTGGTGGGCTCTATGGGCCCCCCCACCCCCACACTGCAGGCCAAGGGGCTTCTGCCTGCATCTGTCCTCACCAGGGCGGGCCCCCCACAGGCCCTGGGTGCAGGAGCCCTGGCTCATAGTGTGAGCTGGGCCTGATGGCTGCTTTGGCTCAGGGCACTCACTGCCAACCCCAACGTCCACTTCTCTGAAGCCCTCAGCCCACAGGCCTCCCTGCACCAGGCCAAGAGTTTCAGAACAGAGAGCACAGGGATCCCTGGGTGGCGCAGCGGTTTGGCGCCTGCCTTTGGCCCAGGGCGCGATCCTGGAGACCCGGGATCGAATCCCACGTCGGGCTCCCGGTGCATGGAGCCTGCTTCTCCCTCTGCCTATGTCTCTGCCTCTCTCTCTCTCTCACTGTGTGCCTATCATAAATAAATAAAATTAAAAAAAAAAATTAAAAAAAAAAAAGAACAGAGAGCACAGCTCCTGCTTCTAGTTGCTGCGGGAGAAGAGGCAGCACCTCCAAAGGAAGCCCCAGGGCAGGAAGGTGTCCCAGGGCTGCAGGGACAGTGTGCACTAGGCTTGGGGTGGGGGGCTCCTGAGGTAGGCCAGCAGGGTCAAGTTCAGCCATGCCCCTACCGGCGGAGTGATCTCAAACAAGTCATTTGGCCTCTCCGTGCCTGTGTCCTCGCCTAAATGGGGACAGTGATCCCTACCCTACCCTGCTACAGCGGAGCCTGCTGGCCAGTAGGTAGCGCATCAGGCACAGGACAAGCACCCCACCCATCGTGGCTTTGGCAGCAGCCTCACTGAAAGCCATGCATCCCCGGTAGTTCACACCTGGGCGGGCTCTGCTTCAGATGCTGTCCATGGGCTGAAGACCCCCCAGCAACATATCCAGCCCGGGCTGCTTGCCCTCGGCCCCCAAACAGGCTCCTCTAGTGTCTTCCCCGCCTTAGGACGCAGACATTCCTTCCTTCCGATCCTCACACCAAAAACCATGGAATCATCCTTGATCCTCTGTACTTCTTACCCCACATGCAATCCATCCAGAATCCAGCCAGCCCACCTGCAGACACATCCAGGGGCCCCCACTTCTCATCACCCCTGCCGCCAGCAGCCCCTTGGTGGGGTCCCTACAGGCACCACCACATTGGCCATCCAGCTCCCAGCTCGCCTTCCTCAGGGCCCCACCCCGCAGCCAGAGGGATCCTTCTAGACCTGCGCTATGTCACATTCCTCACTGTTCAGAACCCCGTGGTGGCTCCCTTCTCACCGACAGTAGGAGCCAGGATCCTTCCCACAGCCTCTGTGTCTTCCAGCATCTGCCCTGTCATCCTTCTGACCCTGTCTCTGTCACCCTCTGGGTTCCTCAGCCCCGGGCCTCCCTGCATTGGGCAAACTGTTTTCATGCCCATCATGCCATGTGACTGTTACAACACCTTAAGGATTGCTAGAGAAGAATCATGGCCCTAATACACTAATGAGGAAACTGAGGCAGAGAGGCCAGCTGGCTTGCTCAGGATCATGTGGAGCTCAGACCAGGCGCTGGGGTCCTTTGTCCCCACAATTCTCCCCTGTTTCTAGCCTCTGGCTTCAGTGACTCCCAGTCCTTCAAGATAAAACCACACGGGAGCACCCGGGGCACCACTCAGGGGCTGAGTGTCTGCCTTCGGCTCAGCGGGTGATCCCAGGTCCTGGGATTGAGTCCCACATGAGGCTCCCCTGCACGGAGCCTGCTTCTCCCTCTGCCTGTGTCTCTGCCTCTCTCTATGTGTCTCTCATGAATAAATGAATTTAAAAATCTTTAAAAAAAGAAAAAAATAGGTAAGACACCCCCCCACACCCCAGAAGCCAGGCAGTGCTGGGGCTGGGATATGGGCAGAGTGCACAGGGCCCCAGGGTGCATCCAGGCCCATGGGATGGCCTGACAGAGCCAGCAGGAGGCAGCCCCTCTGCAGCTCCGGGCCGGTGGAAGGAAGGAGCCTCGGCTGACACCCCAGGCTCCCAGGCTTCAGAGGCTTGGGGGCGAGGAGAGAAGGAGACAGTGTCGGATCCATCCCCCACCAGGGACCCATGGGGATCCTGTGAGGACAGAGAGAGGGGCAGACAGAAGATGAGGAAGAGAGGAGTGGATGGCAAGGCAGATGGGGCTGGGTAGGGAGAGAGGTAAGGGAGAGTCTAGAAGAGAGGGAAGGCTGACAGAGGAGAGAGGAAGACGATGGGAGGCAGAGGCAGGGAGGGAAAGAGAGAGGAGGACAGAAGGAGAGGGGGAAGGGAGGAGGAAGGAAAGAGATGAGATGGTGGGGAGAGTAAGCCGGAAAAGAGGAGGGGCGACTCAGAGATTGGAGAACAGACTGGAGGCAGAGGAGGCAGTGAGGTGTGGGAGAAGGCATCTCCAGAGCAGGTGTGAGGCCAGGGAGCCCCGGAGGCTGCCCCCAGCTCAGGGCCCTCACTCACCCACCCCCACCCTGGCCCCATCACTCACCTTGTCTGCCGACTGCGAGGTGCCAAAGAAGATGGGGATGAAGGCGAGCCAGACGATGCAGGTGGTGTACATGGTGAAGCCAATGGGCTTGGCCTCGTTGAAGGTCTCGGGCACACCGCGCGTCTTAATGGCGTACACGGTGCACGTGACCATGAGCAGCATGCTGTAGCCCAGCAGGCAGATGAGCGACAGGTCTGAGATGTCGCACTTGAGCACACCCCTGGCAAAGCGGGGGTCGAGCGTCCGCTGGTCCTGGAAGTCTACCACCGAGTGGGAGGGGTCCACCACAAACCACACACAGATGCCGAGCAGCTGCAGGGAGATGAGGCTGAAGGTGATGGCCAGCTGTGAGGCAGGGCTGATGAAGCGTGGAGCACTGACCGACCGCTTGCCCTGCTCGAAGATTCGGTAGATGCGGTTGGTCTTGGTGAGCAGGGCCGCATAGCTGATGCTCATGCCCAGCCCCAGGAAGATCCGGCGCAGAGAGCAGGTCCCCAGGTCAGGCTCAGCGATCATGAGGAAGGTGGTGGCGTAGCACAGGAAGATGCCGGCCAGCAGCACGTAGCTCAGCTCACGGCCTGAGGCCTTGACGATGGGTGTGTCATTGTAGCGCACGAAGGTGACCACCACGAAAAGTGTGGCAGCGATGCCCACCACCGCCAGGAAGAGGGGCAGCACAGCCCAGGGCGAGTCCCACTCAAGCTTGATGATGGGGATGGGCCGGCAGCCCGTGCGGTTCTCCGTGGGCCGCATGTCATACGGACAGGTCTTACAGGTGTAGCGATCCACCTGATACTGGTACCCCGTGCAGGGCTCACAGTGCCAGCAGCAGGGCATGCCTTTCACTGTCTTCTTCCGCTCACCCGGCTGGCAGGGCAGGCTGCAGATGGAGCGGGGCAGCTGCTGCCCACTCCCTGGCCAGTGCATCCGCTCTATCTGGCAACGACAGCACAGGGGAGCTAGCCTTAGGATATGCCGTCCAGTGCCTTGGGCTACCCTCCTGGCTGGCACCCTGGGGCCCCACGCCTCCATCACCCGGTTAGGTGGTTAAAATCCAGCTGTCCTGCCCAACCATGAGCTGCTGCATCCAACAGCTGGATTTAAATAAGCCCACTCACATGACTCAGACACAGCATCTGGACCAAACCCGAAACCCTCAAGGACCATATGGAGACACCAAGCCCAGAGAGCAGCAGTGACAACCCAGAGTCACATGGGGAAGCAGAGGGGACTCAGGAGCTCTGACCCCAGATCAGCATCTGCATCACCCAGGGGCTTGAGGGAAATGCCACATTTTGACCGACCCCAGACCTGTTTCAGGATCTGAGTTATAAGTAGGCCCTGCAGGTGACTTTGGTGCATGCTGGAGATGCGCTGCCCCACAACTCAGACCATGGGGTCTCCTCTGGGCAGCCCAGGAATCTGAGCTCAGCAGGGAGCAATGGACAGAAGTTTATGCCGAGGACACATAATCTGTGCCCAGGGGTTAGGGTTTCTTTATATTATGCTCTAAATTAGTGCTAGTCACCGTTACATGTCTCCAAAGACACAGTCGCTGTGAGCAAAGGAGCCACAGGCATGTTGGCACACCCTACTGAATTCAATGTTAGAGAAGCCTGGAAAGTAAGAAAAGTTCAGGGAAGTAGCTTATCCTGTGGCTCTGGGCACGACAAGGCCATGTGGTCCCCTAGAAGCCAAAGAGCACAGCAACAACCAGGGCCACCATCCCGTAGGAACAGTGAGGCTGGACAACCCCCATGCACGGGAGCTATGAGACCACAAGGGACACAGCGGGATGGTAGCTGTTCTGGAAAACTCTGGCTCCTGGGAGAAGAGCCGCAAATGCAGGCAGACCCTGCGATCACAGATGTGTTGCTAGCTGGCTGCAAGCCCTGCAGCAAACATCTCAACCCTTCCAAGCTTTTGTGTTCTCACCTGACCAAAGGGCAGCAGATATGAGGCCACTTTGCCCTTTGCTGTTTATTGTACCACTGCTATTGTGGCTTTCACTGGCAAGTCAAAGCAGAAACGCTGAATATTTCCCCAGAATGGCTCTGTGCGTGTTCCCTGCCGCGTGTCTGGCGCCCAGCACAGGGCTGGCACACAGAGGGCCCAGGGAATCTCTGCGGAATCTATGATAGAGGTAGTGAGTCCCAAGCACCAGCCACGAGAGGCCACCTTGCTCTCAGACCCTGGAGGAAGATAGCAGCAGGCGGGGCGAAGTCTCCTCCTCAGCGCCCCCTATCCCAGCCTGGCCCACTCAGTGGACCCCAAACTGAGCCCTCAGGAGAAAGTGGGGAGGGTATGAGGGCTGAAGCCCACTTCTCCCTAACCCTCCCCACTCTCACTGCCCCAATCCATGCTGGCAGAGGTGCCTCGTATCATCAGGGAGGAGTCCGCTGTGCACCCCACACCGAGGCCCTGCTTTCACTTACCACATCTGTAGAATGAGACCAGAATAGTACCTGCCTCGCAGGGCTGCCGTCCACACATTAAGGTCACATGCTTACAAGGGTCACTGTACACAGCAGATACTCAGTAAGGATTAACTGCCGATGCTGCTAGTCAACTGAATCACAGGCCCCCACCACTCCTCCCACTGCACCCAAAAGAGACACGCCTCCACCTGGGGTATCGCCTCACTTGGCAAAGTGAGTCTCCGTTCAACAGCCCAGAGAGCATCACGACAAGAACAGGTTCGGCCCCTGCCCTACTACTTGGCCTTCAGAACATCCCTCAGGCTGGGCTTGCAGAGATAGTTCCTTTGACTTAGAAGATCATTGGAGCTAAATGGGATCATGGGCAGAAAGGGCTTTGAGGAGTTCAAGGGGTTCGCCGCTGGAACAGATTCTTACAAGAGGGGAGAGCAGGGACACAATGCAACTCTCCCAGGATCTGGCTCTAGGGTAGCTGTGGCCAGACATGGGCCTGGGCCTCCTGAGTCTTCTGGTCCATCCCTCTGACTGTCACACTGTGCCCACCCCAAGCTTGGCTCGCCCTGCCACCAAGGCAGGGGCCAAGTCCACTGGCATTTCCTCGGGGAATGAACCACAGGTCCTCGCTCTCCAAACACCTGGCTCTGTTCACCGCTGGGTACACTGAAGGTCAGAGAGGGAGAACCACCTTGTCCCTGGGACGATCACGGGCTGGGAAGATGTCGCTAAGAGGACCCAGGAGAAGACCCCCCACACCCACCCAGCTGCCCCAAAACCCAGAAAAATCATGACCTTCTGGGTGCACTTTGACAGCTTTAAGAAACGCTCTCGAACAATACTGTGCCCTTTGCCTTAGGCCACTGTCCTCCTTCACCCCATGGCAGCCCCTCCCCACCCCTACTCACCTAGCTTCCCGACCCCTGCTGAGCCGCCATGGCCCTGTTCCTCCATTTCAGGCAGGAGTGGTGCGCAGGGCCCTCAGAAGCCAGAGGACGGCACGGAAGGAAGCCCCAACCTGGCAGCAGTGCACCTGGGCTCAGGGCTGACCCAGACTGATCGGGGGCTGCCTCCCAGGGGCTGGGTGGCACGAGTGACTCTCTCCATCCCTCCAGGGGCCCCTCCCTGCCCTCCTGCTGGGCACTTACTCTGAGGTGCAGGTGGTCAGTCCAGGAGCCGATGACCTTATACTCAGCAGAGCCATTGCGCAACTGGTACTGGTAGATGTCATAGCGCCCAGGGGCATCTCCGTTCTCGTTGAAGGTCACAGGGTTCCCTGCGATGCCTGGAGGGACCGGTGAGGGTCACACACTCAGTATATTGGCTGAGCTTTTACTGAGAAGCAGGGAGTACCACGAGGTCAGTGCAGAGACCCCTCGGGGGAGGCTCCTGCATGGAACATGCCCTGGAAACATCTGAGGAGACCGCCCCCACACACTCCTACCCTACGGAGCCCCAGGACCCCTTCCCCTGGCTGCAAGGCCCGGGATGCTCACCTGAGAAGTTGACACTGCGGATGTACTTGAGCAGTTGGGTGCCATCCACGGGGTCCATGCGGGGGCAGAGACCCACGCGGCCGGGACACAGGTCACGGTGCATGGCGTGCAGCGCATGGCCCATGGCATACACAGCATCGATCACAAACTGCACCTTCCCCTCCTGCTCATATGCTGAGTCCTGCCCAATGCGTTCTCGGTCTGCAATGAAACGCACAAGGCGGGGGCAACCATGAGGCTCACCGTCCTCACAGACCATGAGACAAGAGAGGTGACACAGCCTGTGTCTGCACACCTGGGCCTCCTGGCTCCTAGCCCAGGGCTCGCTCTGCCACACAGGAGATGGTCTTATGGAGGCACACGAGGGCACAATTCCAAAAGGTGAAGGGGAGGGTCCACTACCCTCGCCATGGTACTGCCAGACCCTAGCCTCTGAGGCCCCAGAACAGCCAGGGCAGGTCCCCATGTCACAATCGCCTTCAGAAGGCAATCGGCCAGGGGGTTTCCCTGTGGCTGTGGCCTCCCTGCTATCCCCCAGCCTAGCCTAGACTAATCTGGGAGCAGCTGGCCCCCGCACAGTCTGGGAAATCGCCAGGACAAAAGCTATGTCTTGCAGTGGTACCCGATGGCAGCCCACTGATGGGCAGCCGCTCCAGCCATGGGACATATGGGGAAATTAAGGCCCAGAGAGGGTGAGAGCCTGGCTGCAGATCCCTCAGGGTTCAGGACCCAGGACACCTGGTGCCCTCAGTGGCTTCCAGTCACCCTGGACACCAGAAGTCACCAGCATCCCCACCCACTCCATCTCCATTAGCCAGGCTGAGTGAGTTTTGCCAAGTGGGGAACCACTCCCACCTCTACCCTCACCTCGCTGCAAATGGCCGTAGCTCCCCAGGGCAGCATGGTCTTGGGGCTCTGGTCTCCTACCCTTACTCCCTGGGCCCAAGCTCCTTGTCTGCCTAAAGCTTCAGTGTCCTCTCAGTAAAAAGGGGATCATAATCCTGCTCCACAGAGGCTTACATGAGAAGAGGTACAGAAAACACTTGGCACTGAGGTGACTAATCCATGTTATTGTGCGAAGTGGTCAGAGTGGGGGGTTTCTGAGGTCCCTGAGCCAGAGCAGGCCAGGAAGGCTTTCTGGAGGAGGAGGCGCTACCTGAGCCTGAGCCAGGGTAGCAATCATAAGGAAGAATAAGGGTTGCTAACTTCTAGCGAGTACCTGCCCTATGCTCAGCATCATTCTCAGCTCTTTATGCATATTAACTCACTGAAGTCTCACCAGGGTGCTAGGAGGTGAGCAGTTATCCCCACACCAGAGAGGAAACTGAGGCACAGAAAAGCCCAGTGACATTCCAGAACCACGAAATGCCGATTCTGAACCCAGGCACGCTGGCTCCCAGCCTGGGCACCACTCTATGCCTGAGGGATTCTAAGAGCGGGATTGGGCGGCGGACAGGAAAGCAGGGAGGTTGAGAGGAGGAGGGGACAGGAGGTGGCTGCAAAGTGGAGGGAGGCAGAGGATGGCCAGAATGCCAGAGAAGCCTGGCTTCACTCCCGAGGCCACAGACCCTGCCCACATCACAACCTGGAACCTCCTCCCTGGAGACCAGGACAGAGAAGCCCCGCCACAACAACCACCGCCTCTGTGCCAGAGGGCCAGTGCCACAACTTGCAGAGGTGATTCCCCAGCGGGCAGTAGGATAAGTGGCTGCACCCCAGCCTAGCCCCATGGGCCACAGTCTGAGCCTCTCATGTCTACTGTGTGGGGGCCAGGCCGGGCTGGGTCAGCCCCAGGCCCTGCTCCCCTGGGAACTCCAAAGGTCACTCTGTCCCTCCCTCTCCCTTGGATACCTCGGAAGCAAACACCGGGTAAAGGGAAACACACTGCTGTCCCCAGGCTCTCTCTACCATCTAATCCTCTCACCCCGGAAGGACAGATGCCACCCCACCCAGATGTGGGATGGCTGGGCTATGCATCGGTCACCCCTCAACTGGCCAGGTCAGGTGGCCAGGACCCCACCCCATTCTCAGCTTTGCTCAGGGTTGAGATTCAACACTTGCTGAATGGACAGCAGAAATCATGGGATCACAGTGCTAGGAACAACAGGACAAAGGCAGGTCATCTGTTCCAATTCTGCTATTTTACAGATGAGAAAACTGCCTGCCCGGGGCTCCTGCAGAGCTGGGGACACGTTTCGTATCCCTGCCTCAGCCACCAAGACTGACCAAGGGCAGAACCTGACCCCAGTCACCCCAACCTCGGGGGTCAGAGATCAACAAGAGTCACCAGTACTCAGATTGCACAGCTGGGGGGCAGATGCCCACTTAGCTCGAGGCGGGGGGGCACCGTTCAGTCCAGACAGGGCCCCAGCTCCTCCAGGGTGGCCTTGGGGCTGGAAGCAGGCCAGGCTTCGGAGCTGCCTCACTGGCTCTCTCCTGGTCACCAAAGGCCCTCGCTACCTGCTGTCACTGTCCTCTGTATGCAGGAGCCTGGACTTGAGTCCAGACTGTCTGGGCTGGAACCCCAGCTCTACCACCCATTCCAGCTGTGTGTGACCTTGGACCTGTCACTCCATCTCTCGGACTTCAGTCCTCTCAACTGCAAAATGAGGACAGTGATGGTACTGATCCCAGAGGGTCAGGATTAATAGGTTAGTATGTACGAGACCTGAAAAGAGGCGTGGTGCTTCCCAAATGCTACAGAGGTTGGTTAAATCTTTGCACCTGAGGGCACAGAGAGGCTTGAGTCCTGCCCTGCCTCAGAGCTCCTGGGCCAGCAGAGCCTTGCTAACAGGCAGCATTATTTCTAGGCCAAGGAGCAAACAGGAATGAACATGAAAGGCAAATACTCCAGCTTTCCAGGCTGCCCTTGTGTCTGAGCTCCTGATGACAAGGTTCTGAGAACCAGAAGAGAAGCACAGGGATGATCCTGTCCCCAAAGGGAGGGCAGTTGGCGGGGGAGGGTCCTAGAGCAGGGTTGCCTGGAAAGCTCCAGCCCTGGACCCTAAGGGGACCTGCTCCACTGAGCCTGAAGAATGGAAGACATAAAATCCCACTCAACAACCCACATTCCCATCACACCTTCATTTCATCTGGGTGAGAGACTAAATTATTAACCAGGACAGAGGGAAGGCTGTGGCCACTAAAGCAAGCTGGCAGCTCTCTCCCGAAGCCAAGGACACATGGGGCTAAGGGGATCTGGCTGCACCTCCCGAGCTAAACTGCCCTCACCTCTCCTCTCTCCTCCTCCAAGGGTCCCTCCTCAGGGGACCAGCTGAAGCATCCATTCCTGGGCCACTTGGGTCCAGGACAAGTGCCCTCGCTGGGGTCACGAGCCACCTGCAGATTGAGGACCACCCTCAATGGGAGAAGCCAGCTCTGGCTGGGGAAGCTCCCACTAAAGAGGCTCTGGGCTCCTGTGGAGCTGTCAGTGCCCCCTCAGCGCAGCCCCTCTAGAATCTCTACCCCAGAGCTGTCACAGTGCCAGCCACAGACTCCTAGAGACTTCTCGACACACCCGCACATCCTTGACTTTTGTCTCACATCCAGCCCCAATGACAGATGAGAAAATGTGCAGCAAGGCGACTTGCAAAGGACCTTTATTTTCAAGGGTACCCCAGGCCTCAAGCATGTCCTCTACACACAGGCACCCCTCAAACCCCAAGGGCCCTTCCCCTGCACCCCTTGGGAAGGCAAAAATGAGAGGGCCTAAGTGGCTCACATGGTGGGGGGCAGGGAGCAGGAATCATAAATACAAGTTAAAAAGGACAAGATGCTCCATCCTGAATGTCTGAAGCTGTGCCAGTAACCAGCACGGCTCTCCACGTTCCTCCTGATTCCTCAAATAACCTTTCGGCGTAGCTGCTGCTCACCGAGAACCTTCACATGCCTGGCATTTTCTGTTCTGGGAGGCTCTGGGAGGTAGGCAGGCTAAACTGACCCCTCTCACAGAGGAGGTAACTGAGGTGTGCGAGTGGCCGAGTGATGTACCAGAATCTTACGGAATCCTGGCACCTGGCGTGTGCTCAATACGTCCCCGGGGATTGGCCTGGCTGGGAAGTGGCTGAGCTGGGATTTGAACCCGGATCTCTCTAGTTCCATAAGAGTTTTCCACCACCTGTACCGTCCCTCTCCTACTTCTTCCACCCAGCCTCTAACCTGCCTCCTTCCCCTTTTCTGGGGTCCAGGCTCAACCAGGAGTTAAGGATCCCTGTCTGTGGGGTTAAAGCAGGTGGTGGCCGTGGAGAAAAGTGGGGATCAGAAAAATCCCCTCATGGGTGGGCAAGACCTTCAGAAGGTCCAGGTGGCTCTGGAAGGAAGCATGACACACACCCCCGAGAGCCACTATAGGAGATAAATCCCAGACACACGGTGGCAATGACAGCAGCAACAGTTTGAAGATGTCCTAATTGTGTCCCGGGGTGCAGTGAGCCAGGGATGCGTTTGGCTCTGCCACAGGTGACAGCCAGCGGGGGAAACTATTGGGAGAGGATTTTCTTCGTCAAAACCCTGCAGCTATAGTTACTACGGTGACTGCAGCCTTTGTATGCAGGTTGTAAATTGTAATTGAAATGAGTTTTCAAGGTTGAAATAATCAGAGTGCCCCCTTGTCTCTCTCCCATCACCCCGCCACAACTCACCCCGCCCAACTCACCCTGCCCAACCGCAACCCTCCTGAGTTCTACGCTCCCTACGCACGCACGCACACAGTTCTTGAAGCGGCTCCCTCACAGAAAGGAATACGAAATCCATTACGTACGCACGCACGTATATTCACATCCACCCATCCAGGGTGGCTGCATGCAAACCTGCAGGCATTGATACACATGTCTAAACACACACCCGTGTTCAAACACAGATAATCACAAGTATATGTATAAACACAGGTAACACATACATCGCTACACAACTAGCATGGCACTCATCCAAACACAGGGTCACCCAGAGTCACCCACTGTTGGGCTGAGATGCCCACAAGTGTTTTCTTTGGGAAGTGATACCTGGAAGCACCAGTAGGGGTAGGAACCTGGGATGGGGAAGGGCGGCCACTGATGCCAGGTGTGCGGCCCCATCCCTCTGGGGCCCTCCAGGAGACCATGCAGAGGACGCCTCAGGGCTGCCCATCTGAGGAGACAACCACTCCCGCTCCCACCAATCTTAGGCCAAGGCCTGCTTCCAAGGGCACTAACTCCACTGGCAAAGACGGGGCTGGTGAGCACTGCAGGGACCAGGGAGTGGCAGCGTGTCTATATTCACAGGTAGAGGCCCACATGTGCAATCCAGCATAGGTGCACGTACACAACACACACATCTGCACACAGAAGTTTGCATTTACATACAATATACAAACGTACACACCAGCTTTCATCCCTTGGGCAACTTCTGGGGAGTAGGATAAGAGGGTCCCAGGGTCCCCCCAGGAACAGCAGCCTAGCAAATAGCTGGGCCTGTCTCCCAGCCTGCCATGGACCAGCTAGTGATATGACCTAGGTCAAGCAAAATGTACATTCCTCAGATGTAAATGCGGGGTAATAATACTGGCCTGCAGGGCCCCTCGGAGGATTAGGGAGATACAGGTACAACACACAGCATCATACCTTCTATACAGAAGCACTTTATAAACTTGTTTCCTCTCCTCCCAGGCACTCCTCCACGGGATAAGATCCCACATCCCGGGCCTCCCTGCTCCATCCTGCGTGGTGCATACAGGCCCTCCTACCCTCAGGATGACATGAGCACAGGGTACCCACCCCATGCAGACAGGGGCCCAGCTGAGGTCCGCCCGCCGAGATCTAGATTTGAGGACAAAGCTGCCACACTGTCCTTCCTGGCCATTCCCCTTCTTTCCCGACTCACCTGTGGTTGATCCATCCTCCCCAATACCTCCCTGAAACACCCAAGTCCTGGCAAGCGATAAATGCCATATAACTATTAGCTGTTATTATCATTGGTGGTGGTGGTGTGGATGCTGGCACAGGCTGGGCGACAGGAATCCCCCACACATCCTCAGCGGCCATGCACCCACCCTCCCTCTCAGAGCTCCCAGCCCCTGTGAACAGAAGGCAGTAAATTTCTCCTATTTCCTCATAAACCGGGCCTTCCTCCGCTCAGCCATCACCTGGCTGGCAGTGCTGTCAAAAAGATGGATGCCACATCTGCCTTGTTTACAGCTTTAATTCCAAAACCCTCTCTGCATGCTCCCAGGGAGGGGGCCAGGAGACAGAGAGGGAGGCAGGTGCTGCCCCTCCCTGGGCCTTGACAGCTGCAAGCCTCCCCCTCAGTGACTCCTCCCTGGCTCAGGTATGGGGGAAGTCCCTGGGCAATCTGCAGGTGCTTCCCACAGATCACCTCCATCCCTTCTTCGGGAAAAGGTGAGCAAGATGGCTCTGCAGGGATGGGGCTCTGTGGGGATGGGCGTGGGTAATAGGATTCCCATTTTACAAATGAGGAGACTGAGGCCTCAAGAGGTATAAGGCCCTGCCGAGGTCACACAGCTAGGAGGCAGCAACAGGGGGATTCACACCCAACTCTGCAGGACCCTCACAGCAGAATGTGTGTACCCTCTCCCTCTTACCACTTTGAGACACACCGGCCCAATCTCCAGCTGCCAGCATCTGCTGCTCTTTGGAGACTTTCTGTGGTGACAGCAGCTCTCTGCCCAGCCATCCGGCAGGCAGGCTGGAGGCGCTGAGGAATTAGCGCCCTCCAGGAGCAGCCTGTGGGAGCAACAGGCAGAGGCCAACTGTGCAATCTGCTGGCCTCAAGGGGACCAGAGTGGGCCAGTACAAGGCCACCAGTGCAGATGGGCAGGCCTCCTGGAAGAAGTGAGTGGGAAGCCAGGCTGGGAAATAGAGCAGGGGTAGGTGGAGAACACAGAGCACACCTGGGCTGGCTGGAGGCAAGAGGGGGTGCCTGGGAGAGCAGGAGGGCAGGAAATCGGAGATTGGGCAGGGCACCAGCCCCAGATAAACTGGGATAAAGCCAGTTCTGCCAATTCTGGTGCCGTGACGTTCTCAAATGGCCTCTGCAGCCTCTTCTGCAAAATGGGTGCTGTACCTGCAACAGCCTCTACCAACTGCCCTCCCTCATCCTGGATCCTACAACTGACACGCAACACCAGTACCAACAGATCTGGCAATCCCATCACTCCCACTCCCTACCCACATCAACAACCATTTTACCAGCACCGATCATGCACATCATCTTTCAGCCAGCCTCCTCCTACCTTTCATCTCCAATCCTCACGGCAGCCCACTGAGATGGGCAGTGACTCCCATCTTCTCTGAGACGCAGAGAGGTTAAATGACTTGTCCAAGGTCACACAGCAGGGAGGACATGGAGTCAGATCCAGACCTGGGGCTGTATCCTTCTCCTGCCCCCCACCAGGTGCCCAGTGCAGAGCCAGCACCGCCCCCCCCCGTGGGTGTCACCCTGGCCCTCCTGCCTAAGACACTCTCCCAAGGGAGCAGCTCAGCTCAAACCTGGACGGGGCCACGGGATGCTTGAGCCGCCTCCCCCTCACCTGGGGTGGGTCTCAGGTCCCGCACACATTCCCAGTGGCAGCCCTGCTCCTCCGGGTACCCTGAGGTGGACCCGATACCCTGAGGTGGACCCGCTCACCGCACCTGACGTGGGGCCACACAGGGACTCTTAGCAGCCTCTGCTGCCAGAAGAGCAAGATGCAGCAGGAAGGATCGGGGTCAGCTATGAGGTGACGTCCTCTGCTCCTCCTCCCCACCCTGTGTTCATTCCAGCCTCTGCTCCTTCGTTCACACCTTCCCCCTGCCCAGGGTGCGTGCCATCACTGCCTCTCCCTCTGAGCCAGGGGCTCCCACACTTTGCTGCACAGGAGAACCACCTAGGCCACTTTTAAAAAAATCCCAATGCCCAGGTTGTACTCAGTACCAATACACTTAGAACGTCTGGGGGTCAGGCATCAGTAGCTTTAAACAATCTCCAGGTGACTCACTGTGAACAAGGCTTGGGGACGACAGCTCCCACTATGGTCTTCAGCGCTGAACACACACAAAATCACCCAAGGAGCTTTCTTGAAGTCCACAGCCCAGACCCCACCCCTGAGATTCTGACTGAACGGGTCTGGCGGTGGAGTGTTGGCATAGTTTTAACAGCCACCTGGTGATTCTAATGCACAGCCAGGCCTGAGAGCCACCATTTTACAGTTCACGAAATACCTCCATCCATGCTTTCTCATTTCCAACCCAAGACATTCTCTGGGCTGGCTCACCATCAATCCCATTCCTCCAATAAGAAAGCAAAGGCCTGAAGAGGTTAAAGAGCTTGCCTCAGGCTCCCAGCGAAGCTCTACACTCCTGAACTGTGCTCCAGCCCTCCCTCCTCCACCTGCTCTGACAGCCCAAACACCTCCCTCAGGGCTGCAGAGAGATGCCCCTGTCCCCAGTTCACCAGCCAGGCCGAAGACATTTGCGAATCCAGACCCCAGGACTGGGAGTCTAGGTAAATAGAGTCTACAGGAGCTGACCAAGGTCCTCTCCTCTCCTGCCCCTCCCAAACCAAGGGGTGACTCCAGAAAGCCCTTTGCCCTTGGCAGGCTGGACACTGGAGGCCCTGTTACCCATCCTGCCCCCATTTCCAGTCTCACCATTCCCCATCCTCCAGCCAAGTCTGGAGATTTATAATCAGGGTGAACATACAATTTTCCATCCCCATTTAGGCACTTTTAAGAATAAAAGGGATGTGGGACTTCTGGGTGGCTCAGCAGTTGAGTGTCTGCCTTTGGCCCAGGGCATGATCCCAGACTCCTGGGATCAAGTCCCACATCAGGCTCCCTGCATGGAGCCTGCTTCTCTCTCTGCCTCTGTCTCTGCCTCTCTCTTTCTCTCTCTGTGTCTCTCATGAATAAATAAGTGAATCTTAAAAATAAAAGAAGAAGAAGAAGAAGAAGACGACGACGATGACGAGGAGGAGGAGGAGGGGGGGGGATGTTTTTAGGGGCACCTGGGTAGCACAGTTGGTTAGGCATCCAACTCTTGGTTTGGGCTCAGGTCATGATCTCAGGGTCATGAGCTCGAACCCTGCATCAGGCTCCGTGTTCAGCTTAGAATCTGCTTGAGATTCTCTCTCTCTCTCCCTCTGCCACTCCAGCTCATACTCTAAAACAAATAAATCTTAAAAAATAATAAAAGAGATGTTTTCCAAAACTATGTAAGATGCATAGTCACCCTACCCATGAAAGCTCAGTCTCCTGTGCTGTCATTTTTGCATTTCTTAAATCTTCAATTACTGCCTGACAAAGGCATTTGCTGTACAGCCTTTGGCAAGTTGCTTGGCCTCTCTGACTCTCCAGACCCTCCTCTATAACATGGGGATCAAAAAAGCCCTTAGAGCTGTTATAAAAGTGAAAAAAGTGAAATGAGGTAATGTGTATAAAGTGTCTGGAACACAGAAGATACACAACAGTGAGTGATATTTATGGTTATTAGCTTGCCTAGGAACATAAGCCCCCACATCAGACAAACACACACACCCTTCTCCCATAGACATACTGACTCATGTACATGCACAGTCGCACACACCACCATGTACACCCACACATGAGCTTGCCTGCTGGGCCCCTGGGGAATACCCATGATCCTAACTAGCCAATATTCCTGACTCCCAGAGGACCCAGGCCACCAGAGGGCAGCACCCTCCCCACCTGCCTGCCAACCTCCTCAAGTTTCTTCCTCCCTGGCCCTGGGCCATGGCTCTGGATGAGTTCTGTGACTGGGGAACCGAAGATCCCGCAAGCCAGGCCAATGGCCCCTTGCTCACCTGGCCCTCTGCCCAAGACACATCAATCTGTCCAGGAGGATATGAGAGGGAGATCACCATCCCCTCTCATGACCACTCATGTTGAAGGAACCCAGAGCTCCCTCAATGTCACTAAGGGAAGGTCCTGCTGCAGGCTACCCAGATGAAGAATATACAGGGACCCACATCTGAATGTATCCAAATGTGGATATACCATGATGACTACTCTAGGGGACTTAGGGCCTAGACCTGGGTCCAAATGCTGCTCAACCACCTTCCATCCATGGGAACTCAGATCCTTTTACTTTCTTACACCTACAAATTGTTTTCCAATCTGTAGAATGGACACACTGTCCCATTCTCAGGTGACCCATTCCTCACCCTTTTCAGGACTCTACTCAAATGCTACCTTTATAGGAAAGCCATCTCTTTGTTCTAGTTGTTTCTAGTGTACATTTCCTTTCTGATATATTGTACAGTTCACTATTTATCTCGTTTAAATGTTTTCCTATTAGGATAAACATTCAAGAGATTTTTGACTCATTCATTCAGCGCCATATCCACAGTGCTTAGAACAGGGACGAGTACACCCTAGGAGTCAAATTGGTGTTTGTTGAATGACCAAGGGAACCGCAAGGGATTAGAGATGGTTTCTGCAAAATGCTCTGATGGGTGAATGTCTGGACTCCCACACGGGGCAGCTGGGGTCAATTTCGTGGGCTCATCCCCCAAGGTGGCCACAGGCAGGAGGAACCTCTTGCCGAGACCCAGGAGCCTCCTCCTGCCACACCCCACCCCACCCCACCCCCCAGCAGCATCCCTGATGGCTGAGAGCCAGCCAGGCGGCTTCTACTGTTCTAAGCCCTCCCACCCCAAGCCTCGGAGCCAAAGGGACTCTCCTAGCCCCGCCCCTCAGGCCCCGCCCCGCCCCCGCAGTCGGCCCGCCCCCAGCCCGCTCCTAGCCTCGCCCCTCAGGCCCCGCCCCACCCCGCAGTCGGCCCACCCCCAGGCCCCTCGTAGCCCCGCCCCTTCAGGCCCCACCCCGCCCCCAGGCCCCTCGTAGCCCCGCCCCCTCAGGCCGCACCCGCCCCCGGGCCCCTCCTGGCCCCGCCCCTCTGGCCCCGCCCCACCCCGCAGTCGGCCCGCCCCCAGGCCCCGGCCCGCCCCCTACCCCTCCTGACCCCGCCCGCGCGTGCTCACTGGTGCACTTCTTGACGTGGCTGCCCTTCTTGAGCGCGTGGCGGCTCAGCTTGCAGTGGAAATTGTCCTCCCAGAACTCGGCAAACCAGATGTTGCGCCGGTTGTTGTCCAGCGTGCGGCTGGAGAAGTAGCGGTCGAAGCCTGGCGGGGAACCAGGGCATCAGGGCCTCGCGCCCCCTTCCCTACCTGCCCCCAGCCCTTCCAGCTCCCGCATCCCCCAAGGGTTAGAGATGTCCAGGCAGAGGGAGGGAGGAAGGGAATAGCAAGCCTCTGATCCAGGGCTCAGCTGGCAAAAACAAAATGTGGAGCATTTCATTTCATTCAAAATGAAAAGAGCTGTATTAAGTCCCAGGGGTAGCATGTGTAATCTTACAACTGCTGCCTTTATGGAAGAGAGGTGCACGGGGAGGATGCTTCACGCTTGGCCTTTTAACCACCAAAATGCTAATATCCGTGCTCTTTGAGAAGGAGCCACCTGGGGGTCCTGAGATTAGAGCAGAGAGGCTGTTGGGGGCTGACCAAAGCTGGGGGCACCTGAGCTCTCTGGTTCTGAAGAGGAGGCCAGACAAGAGAGGGAAAGGGGTGACCCAGGTCACATAGCAAGACCAGGGCCAGGATCTTCCGCCTCTGCGTCCAGAACTTCCCCATTTCTGACAGAGGCGGCTTCCTCCTCCAGATGTTCCAAAGGGGACTCCCACCTCTGCTCTAAGTGCAGAAAACCCCACCCCAGGGTGGGCAGGCTGGCCAGTGAAGAGTGCCTACTCTCTCCCCACAGTGCTCCTTCTGCATTGATGACTGTTGCCAGCAACATGCAGAGTTGACTGAACTGCTTGGGGTGGGCCCAAACACCTGAGAGTTCAGTAGGGTCCATGCCATGCAGTGAGTGTCCTGCCTGGGGCAGCGTTCAGGTGGAGACTCTGTGGCTGTCGGAGCTGTAGGAGAATGCTGACATTGATAAGGGATTAGGGTTAGAGCAGGGTTTCCCAAGCCGTGGCACCATTGACAGTCTGGGCCCTATCATTCCTTGTTGTGGGGGGCTGTCCTGTGCATTGTGGGATGTCGAGCAGCACCCCTGGCCTCTACCCACTAGATGCCAGTAGCATCACTCCCGAGTTGTGACAACCAAAAATGTCTCCAGACTGCCAGATGTCCCTTGGGGGGTCAAATCGCTCCTCTCCCCTATGAGAACCAATGCTCAAAGTCTTCTCTAGTATCATAGGGAGAAGGGACTTGCCAGATAAGTTCTGGGTTCCAATCCCAGCTATGCCACTTAATAACCATCATATGTCACTTCATCTCTCTGAGCCTTAATATATTCACTTACTAAATGTGTATAAAAGTGTCCTGTGGGGTCGCTGGAAAGAGTAAATGAGATGTCTCTCAACAGCCATAGTCACTACTGTTTTGTGTTTACCATGGCTCGAGGCTGAGAGGGATGATGTGGAAACTTCTGTGGCCTGTGTCCCCTCTAGCTCAGGGTAAAGAACACGCTGCCCTGTGACCTTGAGCAAATGCCTCCCGTGCTCAGGCCTCCATCTCTTGGAAAGCTCAGTAGAGACGGATGTCTGCAGGCCTTCCCAGCAATATCAATGCTGGCTTCTATTTACCGAAGCAAGAGCAGGGGAGAAGGCCCTGGGAGCCTGCCTCCCCCGTGATGAGAACAGTGAGGTCCCTGCCAGACTGGGCCACTAATGGGAACGTCACGCCTCACTCACAGAGAGGTTCCAGTTAGAGCAGGTTGTTCCTACCCAGGGTGATTGTGGGTTCTGCCCCGAGAGGAAGGGATGCCGGACAGGACAGGCCCAAGCCCGACAGCACCCAGGGCCTGGATCTGGCAGGCCCTGCAGGGAGAACCTGCCTCCACCCCCACCCCAGCACAGCATCTTCCTCTTGTCTCCTGCTCCCAGGCCCTTTTGACAGAGGGCTGGCCCCAGGCAGGGAGAGGGCCTTGGCTCTCTGTCTCAGATGGGAGAAGGGATAGAGGTACATGGGGATGAAGGGAAGTCCCTGATAAATAACCTTCCTGTATGTGCCACACATCTCCACACCCAAAAATATCTGAGAAGGAGGAAGAAAGCTTCTGAATCTAGATTTGAATTATGCTGGGTTGAGTGTAGCCAGAAAGGCCACCCAGCCTAGACAGTCAGCACAAAGCAGGTGTGGACCAAGGAAGAGGAAGGACAGGATGTGGGAAAATGAGGAATGGAGCAAGGGGACAGTAAGAAGGGACAGCTGGGGAGGATGGTGGCAGCAGTCAAGAGCGGTGGGCGTGCCCTGCCCAGTCCTACCTCGCACAGACATCCTCTTGGGGAGGATAGTGACTGCACCCTCAGCCACCTCCTCCAGGTGCAGCACCGGTGTGCTCTTAGAGCCCCAGCTGTCCGAGCCCATCCAGAAGAAGTGGCCTGTCTGGTTGGCCTTCCGTGCCGCCTCTAGCACACGCCTGTGGGAACACACACCAGCCCAGCCCAGCCGTGTCTGCCCATGCCACGACCCCACCCCAGCCACACCTGCTCAGGGGCCGTTGGATGACCCTCCCCACCCCAGGCACACACACATCCCCCTCATAGCCCATGCCTGTTCCACCAGGCCCATGCTTCCACCTACATCTGGCCCACACCCTCCTCTGGCCCAGGGTGCTCCCCCAGACCCACTTCTGCCCCTAAGGCCACATCTGTCCTACAAAGACAAACCCATTTCCCTAGGTCCGTGCACGCCCCATATCTGACTTGCGCCCCCGGCACCACATCTGCCCAGTCTGTGTCCTCTCAGGCTCATGCCACCCTGGTCCTAATCCCACAGCCACATCTCTTGGTTCATTTTCACATCTATATGCCTGCACATGCGTACATACACACGCGCGTGTGCAAACATACACACACTCCTCTACATGGTTACCTGCACCTGCTGCTCCCCTGCCAGCAGAGCCCTCTCCAGCCCACCCTCTTCTGTGCCAAAAGCCTGGGCCTCCAAAGAGCTGCTTCCCAGACCCTCCTGGGTAGATGAAAGGGTGAGAGGCAACCAGGTGCTCACCTCACCCCGTCCACAGTCCTACTGTGACAGTGGTTGTAATCAAATCAAATCGGGGACCCTAGAGCCCAGCACAGGGCGGTACCCACAAGAGGCACTCTGGAGGAGAAAACCAGCGAGAACTCCCCCAACCCAGCTCTGGGGAATGCCTCCTCAGAGGAGGGGAGGCAGAGGGGGGCAGGGAGGCCGGAACTGCAGGAGGCAAGCACCAAGCTCAGAAGCTCACGGTGAGGGAGAGGCTGTGATACTAGGAACTGGGACATGGCCCCCAGGGCTTGGGAGGGGCTGCGGATCTTGGGAGCCTGTGCAGGTGGCAGCCACTAGGGCCGGGACAGCCCAGGGCTGCGGGAGAAACTCGCTAACAGGCCCCAGAGCCCACGCCTTCCCTCCTCCAGCAGCTCTCCAAGTCCCCAAACCCCAAACCTGTTGCAGCCACCCTCCCCAGGGGACATTAATGCGGGGGTGAGGGGGAACTGTTCCCAGAAGCCATGCCCACAGCCTATTAGTACCCACTAGCATCAGGCCAGCCAGAGATGACCAGAGCTCCCAGGCCTTCCTCCCTGCAAAGTCACCTGGGTTTATTTTTACTTCTGTTTGCTTCTGAAAATGCATGTGGATTTCCCGAAATGCCTCTGCCCCCCTCCCTCCCTGCGGCATTCCCTCTGGAGTCAGCCCCTCTCCTAGGTACCTCCCCTCTGGGAGGCATGGCCCAGCGCCCTCATCTTCCCTTCCCAGCACATGGGTCCATCTGAGCTAAGCAGGAGGCCGGGAGCAGGGTGCACTTCTGGGTGGGGTATGGGTTCTGAGTCCTGGGCTTTGGGGTGGGGGTAAAGATAGGAGTGCAGGGACCAGTAACTGAAGGAGAAGGACTTCTGAAGGGAACCTCCTCCTCCAGGAGCTGGTGACCTGTGGATAACAGGAATGTCCCGATGGCAGAATTTAGGGGGCCTGTAGGCCTTGAGGGGGTCAGGAGCAGTCCCAGGCTCCACAGCCTCTAACTCCTCCCTCCCAGCCTTGGGCTGCCTGAGACGCTGCCCTTAGAGCTGCCCTTAGAGCTGGTCTCTTTGGCGTTTGTGGCCTTAATGATCTTCCAGAACTTCCCCCTCCATCCCTGCAGGGACCTGGCAATGTCTCCTGGGGGAAATCTGTCCAGGATGGAGTCTTCACCAAGTGGGGAAAGGGCTGGAAAGAATAGGACCCAGATGGACACTGGTTAGCAACAGGGAGGGAAGCACAGGGGGGCAAGGGCAGACAGGCGGCCCTGGTGGAGCAGGAGGGCAGGGGAGGCTGAGGACACAGCAGGCTATAACACGTCAGGCCAGCCAACTGAGGGGGGAGGCCTGGGGAGGATCACATCTACTGACTCATCCTCCCCCGCAAATGTGGGGGCCTGCCTCCCCCATTGGACTCTAGCAGGGGCTGTGTCTCCCCTGAGCCTGGGGCTTCCTGAGCTCAGAGCTTGCATCTTTCCCCTTGGCCAGGACAATCACAGAGGCCTGGCACATCTTGGCCCTGACATCAGTCTGAGAGGTAGTAGCAGGGAAAAGGCAAGGCAGGAAGAAGGGAAGTAGGTTAAGATGGGTGCTTTGATGTGCACCAGACTCGGGACCAGAAGAGATGGGCTGGCCCAGCACTGCATTACATGGTCCTAGCACCCTAAAGTCCTCAGCAGATGCAGAGACTGAGGCCAGGGAGGGGACGACACCGCCCACAGAGAGTATGCACCAGAGCCAGGACTAAACCCACAGCCCAGGCCTCTTCCCACTACTCCAAGCTTTGCCAAAGAGAGGAGGCAGGGGCTAACAGAGGTGGGGGTGGTGGGGACTCCACACACCCCAGGCACTTGCTTGGAGCCTGACTTTAAGCCCTTTAAGCACATTACTGCATTCAGTTCTCAAATAACACTACCAGGCATGCATCCTTAGTACCTCCCTCCTTTTTATAAAGCAGAAAAGAGGCACAGAGAGGTTGAGAAACTTGCCTCGGGTCACACAGCTAGGAGGAGGGAGAGTAGGATTAGACCTAGTTCTTTGGCTGGAAGTCCAGGGCCTTAGCTCCTTTGTTAAAGTACCTGCTTACCATCCCCAGCTGATAGAATGGATGCGGGGAAATAGGGAGGGGGGATAAGAGTGCCCATTAGCAGTAGCCTGTGCCCCAGCTGTCTCCCACCCCACCCCTCCAGATCCTACAGTGCAGTCAGGCTTGTCTAGGAAGGTCTCCAGCGGGACCCAGGGCTCTCCCCGTGACTGGCTCCCAACCCTCACCCCGCTGCCGCCTGCTCTCACCTGATGTCATCCTCATTGGCAAAGATGATGACCGCCCTGGCGTTTGAGGTCTCCAGGAGGCGACGGATGATCTTGTCAAACTCCCCAGGCTTGGGTTCCCGCGGTATCTTCACTGACTGTGCGATGCACACGCCCCCTGTGGGAAGGGCACCAGTCAGCCTGGGGCAGGGAGCAGCACCAGTCTCTCCCCGCTTCACCCTACACCCTCCAATACATACTCCCTCCAGGACACAGAGGCCAGGGCTGCCCATGGCCCCCCCAGCCAGACTTCTAGCTCACAGGTCCTGATCTGTGCACAGGCACAGGCTGTGCAGTCAGAACTGCCACGGTACAAATTTTGGTTCCACCACTCACCAGCTGGATGGCCCTGGGCATGTCACTTCAGTTCTCTGTGCCTCAGTTCCCCAGCCTGTAAAGCAGGCTGGTAGCGAGAGGCAATACAGCATCATGTTTAGGAGCTAGACTGCCTGGGTTTCAATCTCAGCTCTGCTGCTTACTGCAGTGTGACCTCAGGGTGGTGACTAAACCTCTCTGTGCCTCAAATACATCATCTATAAAGTGATGACACTACTACTTACTTCACAGGGTTGTTACCAAGCTAAGTGAGTTAGTGCACATAAATACAATAATACCTGGCACATAGGGAGTACTGAGTAATGGTGGTTATTTTCGTTGAAACCATCTCATAAGGTTTTTTTGGAGGAGTAAATCTGAAAAGAGAGCAAGTTGCCCACCCTGGGCTATCAGATCACCACACATCCACATCCATGTCATGTGCACCTCCCAGGGCTCTTGTCCCCAGGTCATGTGCTCATCAAAAGGTCCCTTGATGAGACCGCTGTGCATGGCTGCTGACTCATACCTGTGCATCCGAGGCCTATCCCTCCAGGTCTTCCCACCCTTTCCAGGCTCTTCAGCAGGTAGGCTCCCCAGCTCCCCCTCTATGCCCTGACCCTCACAGGGTGCCTTGATGCCTCTCCCCTCATTCCCAGTTCAAGAACTCACAGGAAAGCCATTCTAATGTGTGTGTTTCAGGTGGAGAGACCAGAGGAGCTCTGAATGGGTCAGGGGGTTTGGGAGCCCTCCTGTCTCTCCTCCTTTGGCCCACTGCCTGCCTGGCTGGGTCCTGGAGGAGGGGCCAGGGGCTGGAGCCTGACTATCTCTTGAGCTGTCTGCCTACAAGAAGCCCAACCCCCACGTCTGCAGAAGCATCCAGGAGGCAGAGTCAATACATCCAAGGCCAGATTCACATCCAGGCTGCAAGGCTCACAGAAACCCTGGGAGCACTTCAGACTTCACCCAGCCAGTTCCTAGCCTTAGACACGTCTCCAGTGTTGGCAGGGGACAGACGTCATTCGTGCATTGAAATCCCACCTGACCTCCTGGTACAAAAGCACCTATGGATCACTGTTGCTGTTATCAACAGCATTTGACAGATGAGGACGCTAGACAGGAGGAGAAGCTTGCCCAAAGTCACACAGTCCCCTGCCCCTACTGAGATACAGAGCAGGGAGCCTCCAGGGGCTGAGAACACCAGGGTCCCTGGTGGCAGAGTCAGAGCTCAACTGATGGAAGAGCATGGGGGATTATTCTTAAGGAAGCAGATCTTTTATCTAAGACTGTCAGCCCCTCTGGGTCCTACTCAAGGGTCACAGCCCAGCTCCACCCCAAACAGGATCCCCTGGGGACCCAGCAATGCCTCAAACCATCTACCTTGGCTGGGCACCTGGCTGCTACCCACGCTGGGGCCACTTGACACTTCTGCACAGACTCCATATGCCTCTGTGTGGGGCCCACCCACCAGCCCCACCAGAAGTGCCAACAATACCCAGCTCCACTCCAGAAGGAGCCTCTAGGGGCACCTGGTGGCTCAGTGGGTTAAGCATCTGCCTTCAGCTCAAGTCATGATCCCAGAGTCCTGGGATGGAGTCCTGCATCAGGCTTCCTGCTCAGTGAGGAGTCTGCTTCTCCCTCTCCTGCTCCCCCTGCTTGTGAGCTCGCTCTCTCTCTCTCTCTCTCTCTCTCTCGTAAATAAATAAAAATCTTTAAAAAAAAAAAAAAAAAAAAAAAAGGAGCCTCTACCCTTGGAACAGAGGTGGCAATCAGGGAAGGCTGCCCAAAGGCGGTGACCCTGAGCTGAGTCTGAAGGAGGAGGCATAAGCAGCCAGATACGAGGCATTCTGGAGAGGAACAAGGTACACTCACTAGAAGACTAGAAGGGGGGTTGCTCTGTGCCAGGCACCTGCCAGGCCTGGGGCCACACGACACATGCACACTCTCACGTCCCTGTCCCCAGGAAGTAGACCCCACCCTGGTTCTCCACAGCAGGCAAAGCAGCCATGGTGCTCTGCCCTCGCCCCTGACTAGAACCCACCTCCCTTACTTTCTGCCTCTTTCAGGCAGGCCAAGCTCCTCAGGTCTCTCCTAAGGCACCAAAGAAATCCTAAGCACCAGAGAAGACCATGGTCACCAGGAGCTCAAGGGGAAGGAGGGAGGGTCCTTGGGCAGGACTGGTCCCTCCAGACCCAGGTCCCACAGAGAGAGCCAAAAGGAGCCAGTCTGCTGCCCACAGCACTGGCCATGTGCTAATGGCAGCTGGGCAGGCGCTCAGCTCCCAACTAAAGCCTCCATATGGTTCCTTTCCAGTTAGAAAGTGGGCCAATTGTGACATTTCCCTCCCATCTGGAGAGACAGATGGACAAGGGGAGGTGGCTGGACAGCGGGTAAGGGTGAGCCACCTGGCTCCAGGAGGGAGGAGGGGGGCCAGGGGCATAAGGAAATGGGAGTTAACTGTCTTCAAATGGGGAGAAACTCTCAGAAAAGGGGTATTTCTGGGCCACGCCCCCCCCCCAGGAGGATCCACGGGATGGTCCCACCTGACAGCCCAGGGCCTATCTTGCATGTTTCATTTCTCTGGTGAAAGAATTAAATGACCACCACTCCACCAGCTAGAATGAGAGTGAGCCACGAGGTACCTGAGATGGGAGGATGGTCCAAGCAGGATACTCTTACAACCACAAGAGAGGGAGGCAGTTGGTGGCAAGGGGGGGCAGGGGGGGATGTTCTACAAAGCTCAAAAATACCAGTGAACATTTATGAAGCATCTAGTGTGCATTGACTATTACTCTGCAAATTTTACATGGATTCATTCATGTGGGGTGTCATCAGCACATCTCTAATTTCTAGATGAAGAAACTGAGGCACAGAGAAGTTAAAGGGGCTTCCCAAGGTCACATAGATAGTCAGGGGGAGGGGGAGGGTTTAAACACAGGCCATCTGGCTCCCCCATTGTGTCATGGCTCAGGCCATGTGGGGAAGGGGCTGGTGTACAAGGTCAAGGGAACACTGCAGCCTGTAGACATGGGCATGTCTGGGCACACTGCCCGTTCTGGAGTAAGAGCCCACTGGCGCCACTGCCCTGGGGTGAAAAGCCAAGTACCCACAGGGTCTCTTTGCATTGCTGCCCAAATGTCAGCATGGCTGCTCCAGGGACCCCAGGATGGGGATTAAGCAACTGGCTCACCGGGGGCTGTGCCGGTGTGACACAAGCTCCCAGCAGTGAGTGGCACGGCATCTATCTCAGCTGCCCTCCTGGCCCCTTGCTGCAGCCAGAGAGGACCGGAGTAGCCCCAGAGGGACAGCATTTACTGAAGCATCCACTCCAAGCCTGGCACGCAGTGAGGCCTCACACCCCCCAGGGCAGGTGCTAGTAGTCCCATCTTACAGATGAGGGCTGAGGCTCAGAGGTGCTAGGCAGCCTGATGGAGGTCACACAGCCCGGAAATAGGAATGCAATCTGGGTCTGTGTCCAGACCCTCTCTCAGGCAGAGAAAGAAAAGGCCTGGGTCACTGGGTCTCTGTTGAGCTCTGCTTCCCGCAGCCCCTCCCCACCCCTGGAAAGACCCCAATCACATGCCAAACCCGCCAGCCCTCTTGCCTGCTATCCTGTAGCTGTAGCTCCATCACCATCGCCGTGGGGACCATGGCTAACACACCCCTAGGACCCCCTCTTCAACCCTCTCTACCAGGGAGGGAGTTCTCCTCACCCTACTCCTTTCCCCCATGGCCTCCCTCATTGGATAAAATACAAACCCATGAGTCCATACGGACAGTAAACAGAATTAAACCTAAGTAGCAAGAAACAAGCCCACTCCCTATCTCTGCTCAGAGGTTGAAACCTTCTACGTCTCCCAGACTCCAGGCATAGGATCATAAGAAAGCAGGAGCATGGAGGAGTCTGGAGTCCCTCCTAAGCGCCCCCTTGGCCAGCCCCTCACTCTACACCCCAGCCTCCCAGGCCCTGGGTGAGCACCCAGCTGCCAGCTGCAAGCTCTGCTGCCCACCAAGTCAGTGCATCCACTCACAGGGCCACAGGCATGAAGCCATGACCACTTGCCAAGCACATCTGAGCAGTTGGGAGCCCAGGGACCTCACAGACCTCCTGGCCCAGGCTGGACAGGGAGCAAGGAGGATGAGGCCAGAGAGGAGGAGTGCTTTCCCCAGGGGCACACGGCAGTTGGGGGAGAGCCCATCTCCAGATGAGGCTCTCGTCACTGCACCAGGGGGTTTAAAATCCAGGCCAGCCCTCTGTGGCTTCCCGCCTGCTTTGTCACAGAATAAGCAGAGCCGCCCCAACTAAACCCAGTGAATGTTGGGACATCCCCTTACCTCTCTGGGACCCCTCCCACCCCCGTCCTCCCTCAGCTGTGCAGTGAGTGCCCCACATACCCCCAGCTGTGGCAGCCCAGAGCCTGCCCTCTCTCCATGCCTTCCCCTCCCACTGGTCAAAACTGACCCATCCTTGGTCCCCTCAAGGCCCTGCCTCTGCTCCCAGAAAGCTGGGAGAGTGGCCACTGAACACTTCGGAGACTACATAGAGACATTCAGTAAAGTGGGGTGTGCTGATCGCCTATAAGCTGGCACGCCCCTTTCTACATTCCTCCCACAGGAACGCACACATGGGCACAGGAGCCCCACGCAGCCATGCACTGCAGCACCGTTTGCAAAAGCAGACTATTGGAAATGACCTAAATACTTTACAACAGAACGGATAAACTGTGGTGTTTGTACAGTGGAAAGAAAATAGCTCTCACAACAGTACCAGCACAACCGAATCCTGAGAACGGGAAGTTGATCAAAAAGGCAAATTGCAACATGATGTGTCCCGTCTATGAGGAGCTTAAAGATCACATATAATAAGACTTAGTGTATAGGGAGACACACATCCATATGAACAAAAGCTGCAGGAAGGCAGGAGCTTCTGTCTGTTGCACTCATCGCAACCTCCCCAGAGCCTAGAACAGTGCCCAGCACATAGTAGGTGCTCAATAAAAGTATGCTGAATGACTTCCTTCTACCACCTTCAGAGTTGTGGTTACCTCAAGAGAGGAAAGCAAAAGAACAGACTGAGAAGGGCTCCATGGGGTGGGGGTGGGGGGCAGGGGGGATTGGCTTCTAGACAATCCATGTTCCATGTTTTATTTCTTTAAGCAATAATCAGAAGCAAATACGGCAAAATGTAAATGCTTAGTAAATGTGGACCACAGAATCCAAATCGGACAAAACTTTCAGACACAAGGCGCAATGATGGTATGCTCGTCCTCATGTGGTTTGTGCTGCCCATTGGAGGACACAACGGGACAAACCCCAGCCTTTCCTTTCCATTTGTGGAATGGAGCCCCTCAGCCGCTCCCAGCCCAGTGGCATCCACAGGGCACTGGAGGGCGGGGAGTGGGGAGCCTGCCAGAGACCGCCCTTCTCCCACCAGCCTTCTGGCTCCTGAAATCCTATCTGCCCCTGAGGACAGGCTATTAGCCCTCCCCCTGTGCCTCCCCCAGGCTCCAGACACCTGCCCTGACTTGAATGTGACATAGAGACTCCACTAGCAAAACTTGATACTGGCTTCCTGTTGTATTTTGTGGTCTCTGAGCCCCTTCTATTTGCGGTCTGATGACCTTTCCCGGTGTTCTCCAGGTCCAGCCAATGTATCTGTGTCAGTGTCTGCCTCCAACTGCACTCCCCAAGGGTAAGGCCGGGTCCGTGCGTTCGTGTGTTCCTTCATTCATGCATGCTTTCATCCAAGAAGCGCCCTGCTCAGTTCCCAGCACAATCAGATGCTGAGAAATGATAACAAGCGAGATCCCTACCTTGGAGCTCATGGTCTAGTTGGGAAAAGCAAGACCAGGAAAGAGAGCAATCAGCCAGAGGAGAAGTGCAAGGGGACACCCTCTGGGCTGGCAGGAGTAGACAGTGGCAGGGGATAGCCCCTGGGTGCCAGGCCCACCACATGCTTCTCTGTACTTCTCCACGCATCCACCAACACACCCTGCCCACTGCTACTTTCCCTTCATGGAGTCAACAAATGTTTACCGAGCTTGTCAGGTGCCTGGCAAGTTTTAGATGCTAGGGCGCAGCCATGAGGACAGGGCCCCTGCCCTCACACAACCTGCTCACAGTGGCAGAAAACCTCTTGGAGGCGGGGCAGAAGAGGAAACCAGCAGGGTGATGGGGGGCAGGGGTGGGGGCTGCATCCCCTCATTCCACCCCGTTGGGTCCTAGAGGACAAGGAGGGTCAGGCCAGGCTGTGTAGCTTAAGAGGCAGAGGCAAATTTGAGTCTGCTCTGACTTTTCCCTTGGAGCTGCTGCCTTGCCGGAGAGCCAGGAACTGAAAACACTTTAGACTTGTAAATCCCACCCTCAGGTGAGAGCTCACTGCTAAAATGACCTGGTTTCTCTGTCCCCCAGTGCCTGGGATTGTCAGCACCTGGCTCCCTCCATCAGCACGGGTGATCCAGGGAGTTTGAGCACAGGGACACAGAAACCGCCAGGCAAGAAGGGACACCCCGGGGGAGCCAGTCAGCCAGCCTTCCTACCTGGAGGGCTCTCCCTCGTGCTCCAGGGGACTCAGGTTTACACACACTGCACCTGTGCCCAGCTTCCTCGTCCTCCCCACACTTCCCTGCCCCCCACCAGATGGCTCTCCCCATTCCACCAGTCTAAAGAAGCCCTCCCCACCATCCTGCCACCCGCCCCCAGGGAACCTCCAGGTCCCCTGCCTTTGCAGCACCCCACTTGAGGTGGCCTTCCACCAGAGCAGCCTGCTTTCACCCAAGTCCACCCCCCCATGTTGGGGGCAGTCAGGGGACCCAGGCTCTCTCCTTCCTCCCCAGAGGTCTCACCCTCCAGGCTTGGGCATCTGTCTCTCCATCCTATTCTCATTCTCTCACTCACCAGGAGACCTACCCTTGCCAGGCCCTGAGTAAGGAGCTAAGTGGCCAGCACGCAGGCAGCGGGATGGGCCCCATTGGGCAGAGAGGCCAGGACAGGGTGCCGCATCCATGGCTCCCCAGGGGACTCCATGTCCACCCCGTCTTTCCCCAGCTCCCAGGGCCCTAGGGTCACACTCTTCTACCAGGCTGTTCAACTGGCCTGAATAGCACCCTGGGTGCTAGGCTCTAGACTAGGGAGGAGAAATTTCCCTACGGTGGAAGCATGCAGGTGGCCCAGGAAGGCCTGTTCCCTCACAGCACAGGTGAGCAGCTGCAGACCAGCACAGACACGGGCTCCTCTCCTCTTTTTCTTTTCTTGCTTTTTTCTTTTTTTGGTCCTTTTAAATTTAAAAAGGGAGAAAAACAATAAAAAGACAAATCCTGGGAAATCAAGTGGAAAAATCTACATTACAGCAAAATGTGAAGGCAGCAAATTGCAACATAGAAAGAAAGGTGGGGGGAGTTACACAACCCAAGGGGGGTCCCAGGTTCCTATAGGTTCCCAGCAGAGGGGGAGGTGGGAGGAAGGCATGAGGCAGGCTAGGAGTTACCCTGGACCATATGGCACCACACACATACACATACACACATGCACGGGCACACACACACATGCACAAGCACACACACTCAGCCCTGCCTTCCACTCCAAAAGCCAGGTCCTCTTCCCAAATCCGCTTTCAGGAGAGGGACCCACTCAGGGGGTCGGTGACTAATCCAGTGCTACTTTTGTTTTCAGGCAGTAGAGCTGTGGCTGGAGGGTGTTTTGAGGTCAGGAAGATGCCAGGCTCTGAGAGACTGCCCCTGACGCCTGGCTGTTCCAGGGTGAGGAGGGCTGTGGGAGCAAGTGAGAGGTAGGCCTGGACTCTAACCAACCCTGGCTCCTGCTGGGTCTGGGGCTCCCCAGGGGGCTTAAGGCCTCTGGTTGGGGGGAGGGTGGCCATTCAGGACTGGTTCACGGCCACTGTCCCTTTCTGCTCCTGCTCCCAGACCTACTCCCCACTACACTCCACCTGACACAGCTCCCTGCCTACAACCCCCAGTGACTCTGTGCGTGCATGCACGTGAATGTGAGACAGAGATGGAGACAGGGACAGGGATTCGAGGTCCACCCCTCCTCCTCAGGTCTCTAACATCCAGCCTTACCCGGGCCCCTACAAGGATCTGCTATCCAACCACATCTGCTGCCTCCACAGGCCTTCGCAGAGGATGCTCCCTCTGCCAGGCCCCCACCTGGTGCTGCAGGGACCCTCTGCAGCCTTCCCTCCCTGCACCTTGGATATATCCTTAGTGTCTGTAGCTCTGCTCAGAGCCTCAAGGGGCCCAGGCCTCGTGCTGTACCTGCTCAAGAGATAGGCACTGATTCATGCTTGCTGCATGAATGAGCCACTACATAGCTAACTGAGGGGGACGGGAGGGACAGAGGGGCAGGGGTAGCTAGCAGGGAGTAGGGGCAGAGGCTCTGCAGGAATCCAGAGTGGGGACCCGCACCTGCTCAAATCCTTCTGCCTCCTCTGGGAGCTCCCTGACCCCTGCACCTGTGACCTCCCCTTTGAGCTGCTGCCCAGTCATGCTGAGTGCCCAGACATTTGTATGCCAGGCACTGGGCACCCACTTTGGGCCTGGCACCTCGTCCATGCCAGACTCTGGGCTCCAGAGATAATCCATTCACAGCATCTGCCCTTGCAGGATGCACTTGTGAGCTCTGTGCACATGCATGGGCTGGGCATCACACACACCTGGACATCTTCCTCAGTCTTGCCTTGCTTGGAGATTTTACTTCTCCAACTAGATGCAAATTCCTTGCTGTGAGCATTTAGGAAAAACAATAACAAGTGAGGGGGCACCTGGCTGGCTCAGTCAGTGGAACATGCAGTTCTTGATCTTGAAGTTGTGAGTTCAAGTCCCACGTTGGGGATAGAATTTACTTAAAAAAAAAAAACCCAAATAGTGAAGAAAAGTGTAAGAGAACCATACAAACTGGCAGGTCCTCAGAGTCTGAAGATAGCAGGGCCAGTAGAAAAGCATGAAGATGAAGTAGAATATTCACCCTCCCTGCATGACCAGGGTGACTCTACCCCTAGGGAAGAAGTGGGCCAACTGTGAGAGATTTGGCTGGAGCCAAGAAGACTCAGGTATCAAGGGACAATGAAGAGAAGACAGTCCCCCAGTTTCCTGTCCAGGTGCCTCCCTAACATATGCCCCCAAAGGTCTGTGCCAAGCATGAATACTGCACCTGCATTCGGCTCCCCCCCCCCACTCCGCCCCTCCAGCTCAAGAAAGACCATGCTAGCTGCACAGCTTACTGGCTGTGTGGCTTTGAACAAGTCACCTAGCCTCTCTGAGCAAAAGACCTTCCAACTACAAAATGGGAAAGGACTGGGACACCTGGGTGGCTCATTGGTTGAGCATCTGCCTTTGGCCCAGGGGCATGATCCTGGAGTCCCGGGATCTTGTCCCCACATCGGGCTCCCTCCATGGAGCCTGCTTCTCCCTCTGCCTCTATCTCTGCGCCTCTCTCTGTGTCTCTCATGAATAAATAAGTAAACTCTTTTTTAAAATGGGAAAGGACTTAAAGAAACTGCACCTGGTGGAGTTGCAGTGAGGGTCAAAGGCAGTGGCGCCTGTGAAGACCTGGGTCTGCCTCCTGGGGCCAATGCCTTTGGGGACAGGTGAGGACAGTGGGGGTAGGAGCTGCTCACACAGGAGGGCGGGAGCTGGGAAGACAGAGAACTCATTCCCCAGGCCAAATCAGGACCCAGGGCTGCTGAAGTGTGCTCTGGGGGACCAGGGACACCATTATAAACCAGGACCTGGCCCGGGAAACAAATGCTAGGCCAAACATACACGTTTCCCTTCCTGAATAATCTCAGCACCTAGCATCACTCCCAGCCGCACCCCATCACACACATACACACACACGTGCACACGGGCAACACACCCCTTCACAAGTCACATACCCCAACCTCACACCACCTTAGGGCCATGGACCCGCACGAGGCCAAACCCAGCCCCACCCCATCACCAGCACGAACCTGATGACAGCCTGTGCAGAGGACAGGCACATGGCCACACTCAGGCACCGACGCACAGTCCGACTCACACATCCAACAGCCACACAAGCTCACGTGGTCTGCAAGGCCTCACATGACCACTCACCGCACCCGGCCTCCCTCAGTCACTCAGCCACAGAGCTGGGTAGACCAGCACACTCGTGTGTCCACTCCTCCTTGAAGCTGCCATGCCAGCAGGACCACACCTGGGCACCATCATACCTCCCCTGCACTGCTGCCTCCGAGGCGGGCCTGGCTGGGGAGTGCCAGGGGGGTGGGTTAGTGACCTGACGGCGGGGTATGGCACCCTTGTCTTCCAACAACTATTTACCAAGCAGCTTCGGTGGCTTCTCCGTCAAGGCAAACCCTGTCTTCCTGCTGAAATCCTGTCCCTCTGCCTCCGCTCCAGCCCAGCCCTGCCTCTGTGGAGAAGCAGGCTGGCTCTGGGAGTGCAGGGGACACAGATCCAGAGCCCTGGCCTGGTGTGACATAGGAGGCTGAGTATGGGCACAGAAGGGCCCACGTCCCACTTCAACCACCAGGTTGCTTTGTGGTAAAAGCTACTTTGCCCAAGCTTTCCAAACATCCATTTCTGCATCTGTGATGGAATGACATTACCCCCACCCCCAGAAACACGAGGTTGTCGTGAAGATGGACGGGATCCCCCCATGGACATATCTGGCCTCCAGGGCAATACTTAGGGGAGGGGGAGAGGGCAGGTTAGGGGAGACTTGTCAGGGCAGCTGTGGGGCTCAGTGCCTTGGAGCTGAGTGCTGCTATCTCCTCCCCAGGAGGCTGCTGGGCAGTGGCAGCCTTGTTCAGAGCTGCATTATTCATGGTGCTCAGCTCTGAGCAGAGGGAAATTTGCTGAGTGATCGACCTAATATCTTAACACAAACCCATTTAGGCAAAACACCTTTGAAGCAAGAAAGGCAGGAAAAAAAATAGAAAAGAAAGCAAAGAGGTTCGGAGGCAGGCAGTGACAAAAGGCTGGTTCCTATCTACCCGCACCCCTAGCACCCCCCCCCACCACAGGATACCCCTGCCCCGACTCAGCCCCCCAACCTCCACTTTCCCTGACTCTCAGGCATCCTTTGGTTGAAGGAATCCTACCCATTTCTCAGATTTGGCTCAGAGAGGAAGGAGTCTGCCTAAGGTTCACACAGCACGTCAGGGGTCAGCCGGACCCAGGTCTGCTGAGTGCTAGCTCAGAATTCTCTGCTAAGGAGCCCTTCACAGAGCAAGACCCCAGAGCTCCAGTGACACCCCTGCTTCCTCAGCCTCCAGCTCCATACCCTCATACAGCAGGACCTCTTTCTCCAGATCAACTCTGATTTTCCCACCCTCAGCCTCTGCTGGTCCCTCTGCCAGAAATACCCTTCCTGCTCCTCTACCCACCCAATACCCTGGAGGGGCTCATTTTCTCCTCCACTTCCCCCTGGAAACATGCCAGCTCTCTGGCCCAGCTGGAGCTCACCATGCCCACGTGGGCTCTCCCCACACCCTCTCCACTGGCACACGCCATCCTCCTGCTTGTGCCGTGGCCCATCTGGTAACTCTCCTGCTTCAGGGTGCCAGGGCTCCCAGCTCGGCCACCTCTAGGCTGGGTGACTTTGGACAAGTTACTTACCTCTCTGAGCCGTATTTCCCTGTACTACAGTGTGAAGAATAGGTTAATACACATAAGGTGCTCTGAACACAGCCAGGCACACACGCACTCAGTAAGTGTTTGCTCTTGTAATATTGTCGGGTTTCTCCCATCACCCCATAAGCCCCTTTCAGGGGAGACCATGTCTTTCTCCTCCCTAACTCCCCAGTTTCCAGCAGAGTGCCAGGCACACAGGAAGGACTCATCAACATTGGCTGAACTGAGCCTCATTTCCAGCAGCATCCTCCACCTGGCCTCTCCACACCAGACTCGAGAGGAGGAGTCAGTGATGGGCTGGTTGCGGGTGTGTGGGGCAGGGGTGTGAAGATGACCTCTGGCTCGCTCCACCCCCACAGCAGGAACGTATGCTCGGATGGGCAGAGAGAAGCCAGGGCGAGGGGCCGGCTGCCTGGCCTGCGGTTTGGCCAGGGAGGAACAGGCAGCTGCAGGCCGGGATAAAATATTTAGGAGCCCACATCCCCAGGAAGTGGAAACTGACAAGCAAAATGAAATGTTGAGATGTAATTACCCGGGCAGGCCAAGCATGTCTCCCCGCCGGCAGCGGGCTCAGCACCGCCCCAACTGCCACAAGCAGGCACTGGGTAATGAAGTCCTCCTGGACCCTCTCCCATGCCAGCCCTTGCCCCCTCCTCTTCCGGCCAGGCCAGCAGGAGGGGCAGCAGAACAGCAGGACATGCAGCAAACAGGGCGGGCGGGGAGGGCATGGTCCAGCCCTGGCATAGATCCACCCAAGCAATCCCTTCACCTCCACTGGGCCTCAGCTTCCTCAGCCAGAAAATGGGGCTGCTGAGCCATGCCCAGGAGGGAGGACCAGACGGCGAATGTGCGCGTGCTTCATTAACTGGCATGGGCAGAGGACAATGAAAGGACAGCAGTGAGGACAGCAGTGAGGACAGCAGCAGACACCAGCCTGACCCAGCATGCCACGAGAGGCATTCTTGAGGTGCTGGGCTGCCCAGGACTCAGCTTAGCAGAAGCTGGTAGAAAAAGGTCTGGGGCTGAGGCCCAGATGTGGGTGGGCCAGTCTGCTGTGCTCACCTCACCCCCAGAAACCTTCCCCAGGCCCTCCCAACATGGTTAGGCCACATCCAGGAGCAGAGAGACAGGCACCTGGACAGGGGCTCCAGGCCTAGATCCTGCTTTGCTCAGATTCTTATCTCTGCCTTAGTGCCCAATCACCCTGCCCAGACTCCTCCTTCCTCAAGTCAGCACCTGTCCATTCTTGAGGATTCAGGGCATGGCCTACTCCTCCAGGAAGCCTTCATGGGTATCCCCAGGCTCCTTCTCCCTTGGGAGCCTGTAACAATTCCAACATCTCCATCACTGCACTTAGCACAGTGAATGAAAATTATGGGAGATGGCCGCTGTGGGGCCCAGAGCATTCACTGATTCAGCAACCACTTGCTAAGCAGCCCTCCTCCCAGTACCAGGCACTGTCCTCGACACCTTGGCTACAGTTACGAATAGGACAACCAAGAATCCTGCCCTTGTGGAGCTGATAGCCATCTATGGAGTAGACAACAGATGCTGAGGAATGAACGAACTAATTAATTAAGAGTCAGTCTACCATCCAGAAGGTCTTGGCCTCAGCTCTGCTCCTGTCTTTCTACTTTCCTCTTCCTGTCCTCTCCCACCCCATCTTCTGTCTCTTATCTCTCTCTCTCTCTCTCTCTCTCTCACACACACACACACACACACACACACACACACACTACCCCATTATTCCACAGACCCTCATGTTCATACAGTGCTCACATGTTCTCTCACTAATTCCTCCCAATCAGCCCTCAGCTTAGGTGACCATTTTACAGATAAAGAAACCAAATCTCACAAGCCAGAGCCTTATCCTGGCTGCCTCCCTGTTCCCTTTTGCCAGCTTCTCTTCCCACCCCCTCCACCTTTCTAACTCTTTCTCCCACCTTCTGGGGTGACTGGCAAGTTGCCTCCTCTCTCTGAGCCCATTTCCCTCTCTGTAAAATGAGGCAGGCAAGGCAGGCTCTGGGAGATGGTAAATGGGACCCATGCTTCTTTCCCCCATTCTCCACTCAGCAGCCCAAGCTGTGTCCCTCTCCATCTTCATTCTCATCCCTCCCTCCCCTCTCCTCTTGCTTGTCACCTTGTCCTGCTTCCTCCTCCCATCCCAAGGCCTCCCTTGGGTCCCAAGATGTCTGTAAAATGGTCATTAGCTTTCCTTCCGGCTCATTAAAAATGCGAATTTGCATAGAATACCCATATGATCATTCTGTCTACAGCAAAATGGGACATGAATATAAGGCACCATGCAAGTCAGGGAGAAAAGGGAGGACAGTCACAATGGGAAGGGCAGGAAGAGGCCAAATGCTCACCACTAGAGTCTCAGGCCTCAGAGTCAGCCCCCCTCAGGCCCTTCAGCCCTTTCTTGCCCTTTCTGATGGCTAATTCACCTGTTTTTTCATTCTTAACAGTAACCAGCAAAGTAGGGACTGCAATTATCCCCATTTTACAGATGATGAAACTGATAGCCAAAGAGGAACAGTGGCCTGTCCAAAGACACCTACAGCAGGTCTGTGGCATTCCTGGGGGGCAGCACTCTCTGCCATGGACTAGACTCCCCCAACCCACGTAGGCCTGCTGCTCTCACCAGAATGCTGCCCCTCCTCCCTCTCAGAAGGAAGAGGTCATGAAGAGCCACACCAGTCATGCAGTTCTTCTACCCAGAACAGCCCCTGCTCCTCTGGGACAGGCCCACCTTTTTTTAATTCTCCTCCCATCGCCCTCTCCTCAAGGAAGCTTCCCCTCCCCAAAACAACCATTTAGCCAGGTGCAGAAATTTTTGGAGACAAATGTTTCCAAACCTCTTCTCCCAGCTATAGACAGTTGACCCTTGAGCAACACGGGTTTGAGCTGTGCAGGTCCACTTGTAAGTGGATTTTTCTTGGTCCAGTAGAGTACTGTAAACATCTTTTCTCTTTCTTGTGATTTTCTGAGTGATATTTTCTTTTTTCTAGCTTGCTTTATTATAATATCACATACAAAATATGTGTTAACCAACTGTTTATGTTATCAGTAAAGTTTCTGGTCGACAGAAGGCAATTAGTAGTTAAGTTTTGAGAGAGTCAAAACTTATATACAGATTTTCAACAGCACAGGGGCCAGTACCCCTAACCCCTGTGCTGTTCAAGGATCACCTGTAATTACGTTTAGACCTGCCTCATCCCAAAAAGAATTTGCAGCAGTGCCCAAAAAGAAATATACTTGGCTAAAAAGAATTTGATAACAGAATTGAGGAGATAGAACCTCTACTCTATAGATGAGGCTTTGCTCAGCAGCCACAGACTGGCAGAGAACTGGCAGTTTGTTGGGACCAGAGCCAACCAGGGCTTCCCCCAGATGGCCCGCCTTGGGGCAATTGCCACTATCCGTGGTGCTGAACCCAGGTGTGCACGCGTGACCTCCCGTCCACATGCAATTTAGGAGCAAGTCCTTCGGGCTGGAGCTTCAAAATACACCCTAAATCTGTCCCTTATCATCAGCCCCACCCCCAGTCTAAGCCAAATCACTTCTCACTTGGATGATGGCAATGGCCTCCTCACTTGCATTCCTGCCTCAGTGCCTCCCTCCACCCAGTCTGTTCCCCACACAAAGCCAGAAAGATTCTATTAATCTCAAGTATGTTAACATCCCGCCTCTTCTCACAAACCTCCAATAGTTCCCATCTCATTCAGAACAAAATCTAAAGTTCTCCCAGTGGCCTACAAGGCCCCATGTGACCTGTCCCTCTTCTTCTACTTCCCTCTACCTCACTCACTCTGCTGCTTCCTCTTGGCTATTCCCCAAATGCCAGGAAGCTTCCCACCTCAGGCCCTTTGCACTTGCTGGTTCCTCTGCCTGGGGCACTCTTCCCAGAGATCACAAGCCTCACTCTCTCACTGCATTTGGGGCTCTTCTCAAATGTCCATCTCTGCAGAAAGGCATTCCCTGACCACCTTATATGAGATAATCTCCCCTATCTGGCCCTCTCTGTCACTTACACTGATTTATTCTTCTCCATAGAATGTCATCAGCTTCTATCTAAAATTGTATTACACAGTGATGCATTTACTTGTTTGTTATAAGCTCCTTGGGCCCTCTCCCCAAATGGGAGCTCACCAGGCCAAGGATCTTTGTCTGTTTGGTCCACTGCCATAGGCCCAGTGTCCTGGTTGAATGCCTGGCACACAATAGGTGCTCAATAAATATTTATCCAGCAAATGAATGAATTACCACCCAAAGGCAAAAGATGAAGGGACTGAGAGGAAGAGAAATCCCCCACTCCTCCTCACCAGCTACATCCCATGGAGCTGGCTCTGTGTAATTTAGAGGCCTAGACTCCATCTTTCTGAGTCCCTAAGAACCCTAGGAACGAACACGAGGGGAGCTAGCATTGAAGAAGTGACTAGCAAGAGATGTGTTCCTCCCTATCTTTGGGGACCGTTAGACAGGGCCTCTCATAGGCTCATACACAGCCATCATAATGGTGACACCTGACCCACCTCCCACCACCACCCTCCCACACACACACTCTCCATCAGAGGAACCCGTCTACCCTCTCCTCCTACTCTGGCTCTGAGCAGAACCTCTGGCCTTTCTTGGGGACAGTCCCTGTAGGTCCCTCCCTCTGGCTGACCCACCAGCATTTCCCTGAAGAAGGCCAGGTAAAAGGCAGGCTCAACTGCCTCAAAGAAGGCTCTACCTTCCTTCCCTCGAGCTCCAGAGTCACACAGACCTAAGTGTCAACCCCAGTTCTGCCACTGCCAAAGTAGTGAGGGCCCAGGCAAGCCTGTGGGTAACCTGAGCCATACTCGCCTCTACTAAAAAAAAAAAAAAAAAAAAAGGGACAAGTCTCAGAGTGGCTGTGTAGGGGCTCACATTGGGGCCAGAGCCTAGCAGCTTCCGTGAGGACAGTTAATGAGATATCCCCAAGAACTATGTATATTAAAACAAAAGGAGATTCAGGGGCTTTCCCCAGGCCAGGCCAGGCCAGCAGAGGAGCCAATGCAGGAGTCAGAGCCTGTTGGGGCTCAAAGACCCTGGGAAGGGGCTGGTGGACATAGAATAACAAGGCAAAAATGGCTATGAGCATCCCTCTGTGTGTCCATGTGTGTGACCCCATTGAAGAAGGCACCCAGCACCTTCCTGGTCTTACTGATAAAAAACTGGAAGCTCAGGAAGGGAAAGGGACTAGCTTAAGGTCACACAAGGTAGAGGATGAGGCTGAGAGTCCCCCCTGCCCAGGACACTCAGCAGCCCCATAGAGGCCTGAAGCAGGAAGTCTCAGGGTGGAGAAGAAAGAAAACGGTGAGCTCACAGGGTCTTTCTAGAGCTGCAGGGAAAAAGCAGTCTGGAGCTTGCTTCAGCTGCATCTCCAAGGAGCTCAGAGTGAGGTGGACCCCGCCTCAGATGGGAAACAGGACTGGGGACCCCACCTCAGATGGGAAAACAGGATGAAATCCAATAGTCAGCCACCAGGTGAAGAGGGTTTGTGTAAGTCAAGTCCCAAACCCGAGCAGGGAAAGGTCACTGGTCTTCACTGCTTGCTTTTTAACAAAAGGGAAGAGGTCAGAAGGGATCAGGTTGCCATGCACAGGGCTCCTCTGTGGGCTCAGGTCCAGACCCAAGAACCAGACACACTGGTAGCTGAAGGCCAAGCCTATGGTATCCAGATTTTCATGCGATGAGGATGGATAGAAAAGCTAAGAGAGGTGAGTGAGGCATGCAGAGATGCATGCTGGGGGAACTCGCAGATCCCCTAACCTATCACCTTCACATTGGCCATCAAGCTGACACTCCAAGAGGGAAAGTGACTGGTTACACAGCTACCCAGACACAGAGGCAGAACCAGACTGGGCCCCAGTGCCCCTAGTCTGATTCGTCATGGTGACAATGGATGCACCTTTGGTAGCCTGGTGTTTCACTTAGGGACCAGACTGTGCTAAATGCCTTACACCAATTCATTCACTAAATGCTCACAGCAACCTAATGGGAGTACTATCCATATCCCCCTTTCATGAAGTAGAAACAAGCCCAAAGACCATAAGGGACTGCTCAAGGTGGTGCAGAGTCTGGCGGCAGAGCCAGCATCTGGGCTCTTAACCACTCCACTCTACTACAGCATCCAGAGGACAGGGTTCAGAAGGTCAAAGCCACAAAGGGGCTGCAATCCACAAAGGGAAATTTTTTTAAACCCCAAAGAAATCTTCAAACGTGTTCCACAAAGGAGGCTGGTGAAAAAAAAAAAACGTTGCTTCCTGTCCAAGAGGGCAGAGATGCAAATTCAGAGCAACAAGGGCTTGGTGTCTAATATTTTCTTCCTCCTGTAACTCCCATCAAGCTTAGAGGCAAACCCAGAATGGAGCACATCCCTGCTATGATAGGCCAGGGTGAACACATCAAAGACGAATGGAGAGAGAAGGAAAAGTGACCCAATGCCACCCACACCAGGGGACTCACAAAATCAAGAGGTGACAGCACCTTGCCAAAGGCCAGAGTGGCAGAGAAATCAGAGTGAACAGGCAAAGTCCCCAAGGCAGGCCAGGCAAGCTCGGGGTTATCTTCACAGCAATACGAAGATTGACCTGGCAATCACCGAGCAGTCACATTGATGCCAGCACCTTGCCAATCTCCAAGCACTGGCCAGGAGACTCAGCTGGCTCGTGGTAGGCCTCATGGGTTGGCAGGGGGTACCCATGCCAGGTCCACTTAATTTCCATCTATAGTAGAGTGACAGGCAGCAGACCAAGGCAGGGGAAGTCATGATGGGTCTCAAGTTCAATGAGGACTGACTACTAAGCTAGAATGGTGGGTACTGGCTGCAAGGTGGGGCCCACTTCCCTTCCGCATCCTTGGAAAATACATGGCTAGCAGGCAGGGCATACCGGGCCCCAGCTGCTGGGTCCCTGTACTGTGATTCCCGGAAGCAGCTGGGGGGAGAGTCCAGAGGTCTCCCCCTGAGAAGATGCTACAAGCTCATATATACCAAGCTAAAGCCAGCAGCAGGACCCCTCCCTGCTTCCAGCTCCCCAGCCCTTTGGCTAATGTCAACCACATTTCATCTGATTACATGCTCCAGGCTCTGTCCCTGTACAATTGGCCCATATCATCCCTGAACCAAAAGACCAAACTCTGAAGTGCTACCATTTGATACCCATTTCTCTGGGTCTTCAGGGATGTCTTCTTTTCCAGCAGTCCTCTGAGAGCCTTTGCTTATAGAGAAAAATGCCTGGGGCCCAGGGCCATGGACTGTGAGGACACAGCCTGTAGGGGGCAGAGTTAGACACTGGAGATGAACTGATTACAGATGAGGGAAGGAGGGCCCAGAAGGACAGTGATGGGCCCAAGGACACAGGGCTGGTCATCTGCTGGCCCACATGTCCATTCCATAAACATCTATTAACTCCTGCTGTGTGCAAGGGAGGGCAAGGAGCACAGAGCCAAGGAGCCCTTCCTTTCCCAGCCTCAAGAGGCCTAGAGTCAAATGGAAGAGGCCCAGGGAAAGTTCAGTAAGCACTGGGGTGGGTGTGCTTGAGGCTTCCCAGGTGGTGAGCCCTGGGGACCATCATCTTCCCTCCTGTTGAGCATCTCTGCCTCCCAGGCAGGAAAGCAGATGACAGAAGCCCTCAGGGAGGCAGGGCCTTGGCCTGAGCCTTAAGGGCAGAGAGGACCCCCCAGGGCCCTGCGCAAATGAGACACAGAAGGTGGAGACGGTGTGTGCTAATACCATCCCTTGGGTAAGCACACATGACCCCAACTGCCAAAATTTTTTTTAAATAGGATTGGCTTGAAAAAAACTCTGTTCAGCTCCATGTCACACTACTCCCCGTCCCATGGCCATAAGGACCAGGCCAAGCCCCTCAGCGGGGTCCCACTTGCCTGACTCACTCCTACCTCCAGCCTCTTACTCATGCTGTTTCCCCAGCTGGCATGCCCTTCCCCTCCTCTTCACTTGTCTAAGCTATGTCATTGGGCCGGATCCCCTGCAGCCCTGGAGTATATCCCTTACTTTACCAGATGCATGGTAAACTCTACTGAGCCCCTACTGCATGCAGGGCAGGGCATGAGGTCAGGTGGTACACTGCTCCCCTCACCCTACCCAGAGCCAGCAGGGCCCCTGGGACCTCTCCTCGCCTCACACAGGAGCTGCATACCTGGAGGGTGTGAAGCCTAGGCCAGCTGGGAAACTCAAGCAGGTCTGGAAAGCTCAGTGTCCTCCCCTTGCTGCCCTCCAGGAAGAAAAAAAAAAAAAAAAAACACCCCCAAGCCAGGCATTGTAGCAAGAAATGAGAGGAAGCAGGGCCCCTCATGGCAGCCTGATGCAGCTGGCTGCAGAGCAGCCCCGAGCTCTCATATCCCTGTTTCTGCCTCCGGGAAAGGATTCTGTCCTCGGGGAGTCAGGAGAGGGTCACTGGCCAGGGAGCTTAGTGGGAAAGGAGCTGGGGTCTCAGGGCCCCCGGACCTAAGCCCAGGTGCCTCTGCTCTGTCGACCTCAGTCTGCCCTTCTGCAGGTTGGGAGAACAACCTCAGGCCCCCTGGGAGAAGAGCTAAAGAAGGAAGCAGCTGGGGGTGGAGTCTGTGATCGATCAGTCACTCATTCCCCAGATATTTACTAGGCAGCTGCTATATGCTGGGGACTTGCTGGGGATGCAGCGGAGAGCAAAACGGGCAAAAAAAAAAAAATCTCTGCCCTCGCAGACCATAAACAAATATAAATTGATTTGTCAAGTGCTATAAGAAAAACAGAGCCAGGAACGGAATGGAGAGCAATGGCCCAGGGGAGGGGCTATAATACTGTGGTCAGAAAGGCCTCTCTGAGGAGGGGACAGCTGGGAAGACACCTGAATGTGGTGAGGATGTGGGCATACGGACATTCACAGAAAGACAGCTCCAGGCAGAGGGGCCACCAGCGCAAGGCTCCTGAGGTGAGCTACTACCCAGTGTCAGAGGAGCAGGGAGGAGGCTGGTGTGGCTGCAGCAGAGATGGGAGGGAGGAGAAAAGGCCAGGGGCAACGGGAAGGGAAGCAGGCATTCGGTCCACTCTCAGAGGCTCTCTGGATCCTGGAGGCACCTCTCTGCTTTCCCAGATACATAAACAGAGCTAGCACCCTCCCACCCCAGTGGCACAAACCTTTCCGGCTGGCCAACCTCTTCCCCATCCCCTTGGAGCCTCCAGGAGGCGAGTGTTCCCTTTACAGCCAGAGAAGCTGAGTCCAGAGATGTCACATACACAACAGGACGAGGAGGCGCCCCAGCCTTGAGCCTGGGCTGCCGCCCCGCCAGTCACTGCCCAAGCTGCTGCGCTGCTGACAGGGACCATCTAAATGCAAGCCTGACGCTCAGCAGTGGGAGCTGGAGCTGGAGGTCAGACCAGTAACAGCTTGACTCACCAGTGTCTCCGGAATATCAATAGGGGACACAGGGACACAGTGGGGAGATGAGGCTTTGGAACTCCTCACTGTGCAAGGGACAGGGTGTCCTCCAAGAAGCTGGCCTGATCCATCCACCCCTGCCCTCTCCTGCTGCACCGAGTGGCCACCTTGTTCCCACCTTAGAAGCCCGTGCCTGGAGGCACCCAGGAGGCTGGAATCGCTCCCCAGAAAAGACCAGAACCAAACTCCCCAGGTAATCCCATGGAGACACCCTTGTCAGGAGCTGACCTGTGTCCTTCCTGCCACATGCACTAGAGGTGGGGGGACCATCAGCTGGATTCAAATTCCACTCGTGCTATTCTTCCAGCTGTGTGACCTCAAGGAACTTACAACTTCTCTGATCCTCAGTTTTGCCATCCGTGTAATGGGGTTGTCTTGAGGGCTAAATGAATTAATATGTAAGTACACAAAAGGAGATCTGGTCCACAGAAGGGCTCCATCAATATTACCTACTACTACCATCCACTCTCCCGTCACCCACATAGGAGGCGCTAGGATGCTACTCCTGTTTGACCTTAAGCAGACCTTAACTGACCTTAACTTCTCTGAGCCTCCATTTTCCTCATTCGTGAAATGGAGCCCTACAGGAAATAAACCGAGGCTCACATAGGGCCCCATGGGCAAAGAAAGGTTGTGGGGGTATAAGAATTTATACCCCAGGCCCCTCCCCTGAGAGGGCCCAGGATGGTGGAGGGAAGCACCCAGGGCAGGGCCATGTCTCATGGGTACCACCCCCTCATGCCTGGGTGACTCAGTCCCATTATCTCCAGAGCCCAGGCGGAGCCTGCTCTGCATGCCTAATCCCAACATCGGTTTCACTCCTGCCTCTCTGCCTTCCCCTCAGCACAGGCTCCCCCTGGCAAGGAGGAGGGAGTCCCGGTGTCCAAAGACGACAGGGAAGAGCACCAGACAACGCACGTGAGCACGCACACAGGCCCACCAGTCACATGTCCAGAAAATCACAAATGTGCACCCCCACCACCACGTGTGTCCTGCCCTCATGGCTTCTGGAGCTCACCTGGCTGCTCTGTGGCTGCCAGACCAGCTGTCCCATAAGTACCAGTGGGCCTGGGCTCCTATGGCTTTGTCCCTAGCCTTGTCCCTGAACATGAACTACAGCTTCAGTTAGCGCCCAGCATGGTCCCCTCGGGCGTTCCAGCTCACCCGGGGCCTCCCCAGGAGTTGCCGGGCAATGGGGAGGCCGGTAGCCACCAGACCCCCCAATAATAACCCTCTGATATGTGTTCCTGGGCTCCCACATCTGTGGGCCAGAAGCATGTTCCACTCTGGTAGCAACCAAATTTATCCTCATTTCACAGGTGAGAAACCCAAAACTGAGCAGCTGAGTGACTTTCCCGGGTTCTCACAGCCAATAGGTGGACAAGCCAGAGCCCAAATCTGCCTGCCAGAAGCTGCCCGCTAGCCACACGCTGCTGCCTCTGCTACGCGGGCCGCGGGGAGACAGGCAGCATAGTGTTGAAAGGCCTGGGTGGGGGATCCCTGGGTGGCTTAGCGGTTGAGCGCTTTCCTTTGGCCCAGGGCATGATCCTAGAGTCCTGGGATTAAGTCCCGTATCCGGCTCCCTGCATGGAGCCTGCTTCTCCCTCTGCCTGTGTCTCTGCCTCTCTCTCTCTCTCTCTCTCTCTCTCTCTCTCTCTCTCTCTCTGTCTCTCTGTGTGTGTGTGTCTCATGAATAAATAAATAAAATCTTTAAAAAAAAAAAGAAAAGAAAGAAAGGCCTGGGTGTGACAGCCACACTCCAAGGCCTGCTCCAACACCTCGCTGTGTGAGCCTGGGCAAGCCCCTCTGAGCCTCAGTTCCCCCATCTGTAAAATGGGAACAAAAAGAACAGCCCCCACAGGGTTGTCACCAGGATCCATGATGGTGCAGGGAGGGTGCCTGGCACAGGGCAGGGCTCAGTCAAGGGCCACAGGAAGGTCTGGGGGCTGAGCCACAAGACTGAATGATCAAAGTGGGGGCTGGGAAATGCAGGACCAGGGCTTCCTTTAAGCCCCAAGCCAAGGGCCCAATCCGTGCTGGGTGTAATGCAAGAGCTCCCCACACAGAGGACAGAGCTGGGTTTCAGTTCCTGGTCCTCCATATCCTGGTTACATGGTTGGGGAAATGACCTACTCTCTCTGGCCTTAGTTTCTTCTTTTATAAAATGGACACAACTGCGCTCCCCTGCAAGACCCCAAGCCCACACAACAGGCATCCAGGACTTGTTGGCCAAGCTCTCCCCTCAGCTCTGATGTTTGTCCTCGGCCTAGCAAGTGCGCCCTCCCCTCTACTCTGCTCCCTGGCACTCCTCTGAGCAACTCACAGATGATTTATACTTCAGAGAGTGAATCAATACAATATACGGCCAAAGACATCTTTAATCTTTCACAGGGATTAGGCTACAAGGTACAGTGGCCTCTTTCTACAGGCCGCTCAATTCTGATTTCAATTTGGCCAGCTGGAGCGCAGCTTTCTCTCTCCTTTTTCTTTTCACCACCTAAAGACGTTCCTCCAAATCAAGTTTCATTTTAGCAGGTGGGGTGGGGAGACCTAGCTGCCCATACCCGAGGGGAAGCCTAGCCAGGGCCCTGGGACTGCGGGGGGACAGAAGGAGCTTTTAAGGACATGGAAGTTCAGGCCGGGTGGGAGGCCAGGCCCTCGGTGATGGGAGAGCACACAGAGGGCAGGGGTGTGGTGAGGGACACCTGTACCAGGCCAGGAGTACCCCTGAGCTGCATTGAGCTGCAGGCGCTGGCAGCACAGCTAGTTTTCTTATTTTTCTAGAATTCTTGGTTTTTAAACTTTTTTTAACAAGATATTTTTTGTGTGTGATTTTATTTATTTAATAGAGAGAGAGAGACAGAGATAGTGACAGAGAGCATTTAGCAAGGAGGAGAGGGAGAAGCAGCTCCCCGCTGGGCAGGTAGCCAGATGCGGGCTCGATCCCAGGACCCTGGGACAAAGGCAGACGCCCAACTGTTCCAGCCACCCAGGTGCCCCTTTTTAAAAATCTTGAGTAGGCTTTATATTTTCTAGCCACCAAATGAGATACTTGTGGAAAATTCAAACAGTAGTCTAAGTTTCAGCCAAAACACAAATACCTAGAGCTCATCCCAATCCCATGCTTCTCCCACTCTTAACACACCAGCAAGTGTCCCTCCAGGCTCTGTGTGTGTGTGTGTGTGTGTGTGTGTGTGACTGTCATCCCCCCATCCGTGGGAAAGGGGGGCAGAAGATGGAGCGATGAATACAAAAGCAGTTCTGACGTCTCATCCTGGAGCCAGATAGCCTGGGTTCAAATCCCTTCTCCAACTCATACGTGGATGGCCTGATGCCGGTTTTCTTTCTCTCTATGCCTCACTTGCCTCACTTCCTCCCCTGTAAAATGGGGATATCCACTACACAGGGTAGGGAGGATTCCCCAGGACCACAGGTGTGAAACAGGTGTTCAGCAGGGGCCAGGCATGTAGGGAGAGCTATGTAAGTGCTGGGAGTGGCTCCCAGGGCCCTATGGCTGGGTCTGAACACAACTGAAAACTAAAGCTCTAGACCTTCCATCCGTCCCTCTAGCACCTTTGTTCCCAAAGCCTGTAGAGGTTACACCATAAACAGGGAGGTGGTGGGCTTGTTTGGGAAAGGATTCCAGCCAACGGGCAGAGCAGGGGATGGGGCTAGCCCAGAGAGAGGCACCCACCTCCGAGCAAAGCAGCAAGGGACCTATAGGCAGCCAGAGGGAGGGGGCTGTGGCACCAGGGTCTGACACTACTGGGGCAGGGGGGGGCAGGGAGCCGCAGCCCGCCTGCTTTAGGTGGGAGTGGGACCCCTCCAGCCCGTGCTGCCCTCTGCCTGGCCAGCTGCCGGAGCGGGGAGTGGCCTGGAGCCGCGGCCATCGGTCAGCGCTGCCCCACTTCCGTCCTCTCCACCAGGTTGCAGGCACCCGAGCTGCTCTGGCTGTACAATTAAAGGGGCTTATCTGAGATTTATAGCAGGATTATGTCCGCAGGGTGTTACCAACACCAGCCTCTGGATACTCTGTGGTCCTTAGGAAAAGCAATTAGAGTCCTGAGGTTATTCGGGTATAAATATACAGATGCCATCCTCCAAGGTCGAGGGCGCCACAATGAGCTATTTAGAGATAGAGCCTTGGGAGAGGCCAGGGGCCCCTCTGCGAGGAGCTGCCAGGAGGGGAAGAGCCTGTCTGCCTCCCCCGCACACCCCACCCGTGTGCAATGAACCATCCCGCTTGGCAAGGCTCACCCAGACCCGGGAGGAGCCCCCAACCTGGGGCCTGACCACAGCGGCTGGATGCACACCACCACCACCACCACCACCACCACCACCATGGTCCCAGGCAGCCTGCCCTCCTCAGCACCATCAGAACTGAGCCTTGCAGTGCTGGGGGCTTCAGGCTTGCCTAGGTATTAACCCTTGTTATACCAGTCTCTTACTGCTTGCTGGTATCTAAAAGGGTTACCCCTGGAGCTTCTGAGGACAAGTAAGGGAATGGGGGGAGTTTAATGGGGGAAAGCTGGCTTGTGGTAAGGGTAGGGGGAGGCCTCCAGGAGAGCACATCACTTTCCCAGGTCCTCACATTCCCCCCAAGGGCACCAACTTCCCTGAAGACACCAGGAACCAACACAGCCCTGCTGGCCCTGCCTCTCACTCCCACCACACAGCACAATCCTTCCAAGAACCTGCTGGTGGAGCCCCTGTCTCCCGGGTCCCTGAGACACCCCCCCCCCCCCCCCCCGCCCCAGACAAAGCCACCTCCATCCCCACCCCTTCCCCTTCTCCATCTGCCTGAAAACAGCAGCTGTTCCACTGGATCCCATGCCAGGAAAATTGACACTCCCTCTGTCTGCCTGGCCACGCTGGCAAAAGTCATTCACATCCCCTCCTACCCCTGGGGGGTTACCCAGCCAGTTGAGGAGGCCACGGACTGCTCCCCAGGGCTCAGGGGGCTGAGGTCCCTGAGGGGAATGGCCCAGGGCGGGCAGGGCCCATGGCAGGACCCAGAGAGCGGCTCTTGGGCAGTGCCTGGCCACCAGGCCCTGACACCCGCCCCCCCTCTGGGCCCAAGCACGACTCACCATCCTCCCGGGACTTCTGGATGAAGGCCTCCACACCACTCTCACCATAGCTGCCTTCCGAGGCCAGCGTGGACACGTAGTTCCACTTGAGGGCACGGACGATGTCCACCATGGCCTGGGCCTGGTACGTGTCCGACGGGACCACACGGGAGAAGAAGTCGTAGCGGCTGTTGTCACTCAGGTCGGGGGCTGTGGAGGCGTAGCTGATCTGGGGGATCTGGGGGCGAGACGGGCCGCTGATGGGGCGGCTGGCACCCCCACCACGCCAGCCAACACCACACCACCACTCCACACCGACCTCCTTCCCATCCCCAGAGCCACAGGAGGTTGGGGGGAGACCCCTGATGCGGACTGGATGGGTCCTAGCCCACTTGACAGAGGAGGAAACTGAGGCCCAGAGAGTGTGAGCACCTGGTTGGGTGGCTGTCCCTTGGCTCCAGACCAGGGTCCCAATGCCTCCCACCTCCTCCTGGTCCCCCGCAGTCCTCCCCATGTCCTCCGCATTCCCGACAGGAATCAGACTGGCATCAGGGTGAGAAGTAACTGGTGCACCAGCATCAAACCCTCCTCTTCCAGAAAAGTGTTCCAACCAGCCTCACTGGGTCCCGTGAGGTCCTCACCACACACGCACATATGCATATGTGCACACACAGACACACACACACACACACCAGAATCATAGAGGATTACACGTGTAAACACACACCAGAGCCTCTGGGTGCCTCCATTTACACAAAGAACTGGAAGATCCCAGGAGCAGATGTCCCCAAATGGACACCACAGCGCAGCCCAAGGATGGGGTGGGGCTGAGGGTGTCAAGATAGATCCCTAGAGGTCATTTGGCCCATGACCTTCCCCCAGGCAGCCCCTCCTGTCACCACCCAGCGGACCCTGTCCCCACAGCTCCTTCGTGCTGCCCAGCTCAGGGGAGACAGAACCCAGGTCCCTGCTCTCCCACAGCCCTGCCCACCCCGTGGATGGACTCGCAGGAAGACAGAGTGTGTGGGGACCCCGGGAGGTCCCTCCCTCTGCAGCCTGCAACACAGGCCCCAGACAGGCCTCCGTGGCAGACTCCAGCCCCCTGCCTCCCGCCCCAGCTCTCCCAGCCACAGAGCACCTTTCTGCCCCCGCAGACCTCACCGAGGCCCTCTCGACACAAAGGTGAGCTGCAGAGCCCTTAAACCCTTAAGCTGACCCTCTTCCTGTGGTTGATATCCAACCATTCCCGAAGGACAAACACCTCTCAGCCAGTCTGTGGCACCCTCAGTTGAGGGTGGGAAATGTTGCAGGGGGCGAGAGGATTTGGGGTGCACCCTGGACAAGTGGCTGCCCGCCTGGCCTATGCCTATGATGTCCCTACCCCCAGGGACAGCAGGGTCCGCCTTCCACTAAGGACACCCATTGGGACAAGGACACGGCTCAGCCCCCCATGAAGCCCCCTAGATGGGTTCCAGTGAGCCCCTCATTGAACTCACTCACAAGAAAGGTAAGGATGGGGTAGGAAGGACTGGTTTTCCAGATCTGGGGAGCCAACTAAATGTAACCCCAGGCCGTCTCACGTAGTTGTTGTGGTCCTTCTAGGATGCCATGAAACCATTGTGACGCTGTTTGTAATAGCAAACCTTTGGAAATAATCCGGTAAAAGAAGCCAGGGCCCCACAAGAAGTACTAATCGGCCGTGAAAAAGAACCCGGCAGCTTTCCATGCTTTCCATGCGCTGCTCTGGATAGCTCTCCAAGACCCGCAGCAGGAACCGAGCACCCAGACACAGCTCTGTGTGTGAGCGGCACCCTGCTTGTCATGTGCGGGGGGGGAGCGGCACAGATTCTCACTCTCTGACACAACAGGGAACCAGGTGGCTGGGGGGCAGGGTTGATGGGAGACCTTTCCCCTGATACCCTTTGTATATTTTGCATGTAGAATCATGCAAACATACCACTTGCTTGGAAAACAAATCACGCTAAAATCTTCCCTCTCCTACCTGTGTCGACAGCCTCCAGAAACTAGCCAGTCCTCTCTGCCTTGGAGAGCACTGAGCATGAACACAGCACCCTCTAGAAGTGGCCTCTGGTTGGAGAGTTGATGGTTAATTTTAGGAGTGTCGTTACTTTTAGGGTTGTAGGGGTTGGTTGGTGTTTAAGGGGCTACTATTCAGAGCAACGTCTCAGCCTTGGCATTGTTAACATTTTGGGGGTGTAATTCTTTGTTGGGAGGCTGTTCTGGGCACTGAAGGATGTTTAGCAGCATCCCCATCCCCTACCCACTAGATGCCAGTGGCATACCCCTCCCCAAATTGTGGCAACCAAAAATGTCTCTAGACATTGCCAAGGGTCCCCCAGGGTGCAGAACCAGTGCAGAACCCCTCCCCCAAGTGGGGACCTACTGTTTTAGAGACCTGTACAGAAACATTGAGGGATGTGATGATACGATGAGGTCGCGGGTTTGCTTCAAAAGAACCACAGTGGGAGCACATGGAAGAAAGAATAATAGCCAAGAGCAGACAACTCAGTCCCACGTACACGGGGGCTCACCATGCCATTTGCTTCGTATGTGTCTGAAGTATCCATATTTAACAAATTTTTTTAATGTTCTATTTATTTATCTTTACAAAGAGCACAAGAACTTGCACAAACAAGGGGAGGGACAGAGGGAGAGGGAGAAGCAGGCTCCCACCCAGCAGGGAGCCCGAGGCGGGGCTCGACCCCAGGACCCTGGGATCATGACCTGAACTGAAGGCAGACCCTTAACCAACTAAGCCATCCAGCTGCCCCTGTACTTAACAAGTTTTTAAGAATAAGACAAAATAAAACAGACGGCACTCCAGGGTCATCCCTCTGAACAGGAGAGCCCCGAATTTGGAGCCGGAGCAGGTGGTGGAGATCGTGAGGCCAGGGCCTGCCCTACCAGCCTGCCTTCCCAGCAGGTCCCTGAGAGAAGATGGATGTTTGTCAGCTTCCCTCTGCGCCTGGCCCTCAGCAAGGAGCGCTATTCACACACCCAGGAACCCACTCTCTTCCTAATTAGAAAAAGCTGGTCTCCTACTTCTGATGTTTTCTCCCAACCTGGCGCTGAAGTCAAAAGGGACTGCGTACAGCAGAGGGGTGGGAAGCCCAGGGAGGTCTCGGGGCCTCTCACACAGGGGCCTTCTCACTCTTCATCCCTCACTCCTCCCTCCAAGCCACCTCCCACCACTGCAGTGCAGGACTCAGCATGGGCTGGGACGGCAGATGGACAGATGGATGTCCGGACATCAGGACCCAGGCCCTCCCCGCACTGCAGGCCTCCATTCCCACAAAGTGGGGAGCCCCAAGCATGGGGTTCAAGCAGGGCAAGTCTGTCAGCCTGCAGGGGTGCCCCGGCCTCAGATTTCAGGAGCCCAGGAGGGGCCCCTGCTCTGCTGCCAACAATTCCTGAGACCCGGGAACAGGGACCCAGCCCCTGCTGGTTGAGAGGGAGGAGCGAGCCTCCAGAGCAGAGTCAGGGAAACAAGCCAGCAGCCCTGCCTCCTCTCCCCCCCACCCCCCTCACAGGCTCCTCCCCAGCTCCAGGCCCTCCCAAGCTTCCTAGCACGCTGGTTTTGAGTAGAGCTTTGGGAGCTCAACGGCTCAGGTTCAAACCCCAGCTCAGCCCCCCACCAGCCGGGAAGCCTCCAGCAAGTTACTTCACCCCTCCAGACCTCAGTTTTCTCAGCTGCAAAATGGGAATAATTATAATCCCCGCCTGGTATGGTTGTAAGGGTCACATGAGGGAATTTCCATGAACTGCTGGCCAGCAGTAAGCACTCGAAAGGTTAGCTCTGAGGCAAGCTACAGTCCCTCCTGCTACACCCCCCTCAGCCTCTGGTCCCTGTGCCAGCTCTCTCCCAGCTACAGCTGTGCTCCTAGGGGTGAGGCACCTCCTCCTGGAATGCTGATGAACTGGCCGGCCCTCCAAGGGCCTCCCTCCTGGGCCCATCCAGGCCTGCAGTGGGTGGGGAGGGGCAGGGGCCCCCCTGGAATGCCCTGGACAGGGTGCCTGGGACAGCCTGGCCTCACAGGGCTCTGAGGTCTCCTCAGCTGTGTCTTCGCAGCCCCGCTGGAGCAGGAGGGGCGCCTGATTAACATTCTTCTCAGAGAAGTCTTCTCCTCTGACAACAGCAGCATGGCAGAGGAGGGGGCAGCCACAGCCATGCCAGTGCCAGCACAAGTGTCAGCTGGAACCCAGATTCCAACGGTGCCTAACCAACCACAGCTGGCCCACTCGCAGTCCACCTGCCTGGCTTCCTCTGCCTACAGAGCCCGTATCACCTCTTCCAGGCAGCCCTCCCTGCGTTCCAGAGAGCCTGCTCAGACCTCCCACAGCACCAAGTGGAGGTCCTCTAGGGGCACCAGGCCTGTCCCCCTGGTGTGAGGCCGCCTAGACTACTTGCCAACTCAGCAGGCATTCTAAGGTGCCCTCGACATGCTGGCAAGGCCACTTGTGGAGATTCAGAGAAAAGTGGACTATTCCCAACACCCACTGCATCCCCCGAAAGGGGCAGGTGGGCCACCCCAGAATGACACAGTGTGTCTGGAGCTGGCACCCAGCAGAACTTCCCACCCAAGGATGAGTGACTGAGGGGAGAGATGGAGGAAGTGAAGAAATCCCCCTTTCTCTCCACCCCCCTCCACGTGCTCACGTTTGTGCTCACGCAGTCTCTCTCTCTCTCTCTCTCTCTCTCTCTCTCTCTCTCTCAGGTTTCTGGAGTGACAAGGAGGTCCATGCCACGTGGGGAAAGACAAAAGCTGCTTCCGGGCTTGAGCAACAATGAAGATGAATGCCAAGTGCATCAGATGGGGGCGGGGGGCAGGGCGTGTGCGCACACGCGCATGTGCATACACGTGCTGGAGCGTGTGCCCTAAACACATGAGCGCAGGGCACGTTCATTCATTTATTCCTCCTACCAATAGTCGCTGAGTATGGACAGCCTGCCAGGCATAGTTCTGAGTGCTGGCGACAGACGGGTGGACACTCTGACCTCGTGCAGCTCCCAATCTACACGGAGGCAGGCCATGGAGGGGTGATCCCAAGCTGTCATATGGGATGAAGGATCCAGAAGAGAAAGGAAGGAAGAGCAGAGCAGGGGACGTTAGAGGGGTTGGGGGAAGTCTCTCTGACCAGGCAACATCTGAGTCAAGACCTTAAGGAGGTGAAGGAAGGAGCCATGTGGGTATTTGAAGGAGGGCATTTCAGGCAGAGGGAACAGCCTATGTGTGCATGCGTAAGTACGTTACATGCATGTGTGTCCAGGCACACACACATGTGTTTAGAGCCTGAATTTATTTTCAGGCTGTCCCAGGCCTGGCCAGCATCAAGAAACCTCTGAGAGTGGCTGCTCCCTGTCCCATACCATCCAGAGGAGTTTGGCCACCTGCCCAGCACCTCAGAGCCTCCCAGAGCATGGTCCCCTGGAAGCTGATACTTCATTCAAGTCTGTATAGAGCACTCAGGGATGAAATTCTACCCTGACCTCCACGAAGCCTGCAGCACCCCGAGCCAAGAAGCTGGGTGTCCATGACCATCACATGGACACCTCAGGGCCACCCCACAGTAACACCAACCCTCTTCCTGTGAGCTTTAGTGTTTAAAAGCACCTCCCCTTCTGCCTCTTCCCTAATGCTTTGCACAGCACATAAGCTTCCAGCACACCCTGGAGCCATCCTCCCTGGACTGTGCAGTGACCCAGCCTTGTCATCCAGCTTTGTGACCTTAGGCAAACGAGCAACCTCTCTGGGCCTCAATTTCCTCCCCTATAAAGAAGCCACAGTAACAACAGAGAGGACTGCACTAGCCTGGTACATGCAAAGTGCTCAAAACACACAGGCCCTCAGCAAATGCCAGCTATTTGCATGAGAGGAGGAGGTGAGGCTAGGACCATTGTGCCCATTTTGCAGATGAGAAAACAGAGGCTCAAAGAGATGAAAGTATCCTCTGAGTATCACAGCCAGAAACAAGGCACAGACGGAGCTCTTCTGCCTCCCTGCTCACCATCCCCAAATCCCCAGCCTAGGGCCCTGCCCAGCCCCTTCCAGCTGACTCTGTTCCTTCCACTCCACCCTGAGACCAGGCTGGGCAGCCACAGATGAAAGCTGGACCGTGCCCCCACCTGTGGCCACCAGCCCCAGCCAGGGCCCTCGTAGACCTCGGGACCCCACCTGGCCGGCTGCAGCCCCTCTCACCTGAGCAGCAGGGAGGCCCTGCATTGGGCTGGGCAGACCCTAGGCCGGCTGCCTGCTCCTTGCCCTTCTGATCCTGGCTGCTCAAGGCCTCAACTGCCCGGCCCTCAGCATCAGCCATTTCCCCGCCGGATGAAAGGCAGCCAGGCTTTTAGGTACATGAAAGCAGCACAGGCAGGGACGTGTAGTTCAGAGAACTGGTCAGAGGAAAGAAGGCCTGGCCTGCACTGGGTCAGGGCTGAGAGACACCATCCCCCACCTCAGCACCCCCCACCCGCCTGAGCCACACACAGTCTCCCAAGGGGCATCCGCTGCAGACGCACAGCACCCAGAGGAGCAAGAGGTGTTGCCAGCCACCTCTCCTCCCTCTACGGGGCCTCAGGAGGAAGTGTGTCTCCCTCCGAGCTGGGCACACGGTAGGCACTTCACACGCTCTAGTGGGGCACCAAGCACCTCCTCTTAGCCGGGTGTTGAGGACCAGCCTGGTGGGGGGGCAGTAAAAGTGGTCCTCAGAGGGACATGCTGCCTCCAGGCTAACACGCCAGGTTTGGGGCAATGAGGGATTCACTGGGGGCCTCGCAGAGGAGCTATGTGAGAGAAAAGGTGGACAGTATGGGACAAGGGCTTGGACGGGCCGAGGAGGTGCACAGAGGGGAACACAAGGTCAAGGGGGTTCAAAGCAGCTAGGCAGGGCCGTCACAGTGAGAGACCAGAGGTATGGGTGAGGGGTTCAGGAAGACATAAGAGGAGCGGGGGCGGGGGGGGGGGGACCAGCACATGGAGGGGGTATGGATGGCCCCCCCGGCCTCAGCCCTGAGGTGGCCTACTTCTAACAAGGACCCCAGAGTATAAGAGCAAAAGAGTGACCCTATAGCTTAGGGCCCCCCTCAAAAAAAAACAGAGGAGCAGACTTCCAAGGCCTGGGAAGTAGGCAGGGGCAGGACAGGGCACCCTGGGCATGAGACTGAGGTGGCATCTGGGTCGTCTTTGGAAGGATTAGGATAGACCCAGGTAGGCCTGTCCCATAAGCCAAAGGCCTTCCCCTGTACTCAGTAGGTCACTTGGGGGCTGCTGGCCACTTCCCCTCAGAACCTCTGGGAATTTGGGTCAAGCTGGCCTGCACCACTCACTTCAGGATGGCCTCATCAATCAGACCTCATTACCCTGCTCTGCAGACACAGACCCGCAACCAACTCCCAGCCCCAGGTGTCCAGCCACTCGGGGGCCTGGCCATGCACCCCACCGGGCCCTGAGCCAGCCTGTGCCTCAGTGCTGCCAGTCACTCAGCCCCTGCTGGGGGCTGCGCCCACAGTCTCCAGTCTCGGTGTCCATCTCTGCTCTCCGGGGCACTCGGCCTCCCTGGCCCTGCCACCCCCCAGGCCTGGAGACTGGGTGGCCCTGGCCCTACTCTACCTTTACACAGACCCCCTTCCTCTCACACCGTGCCCCATAGTGTCTCCTCACTGCCACTAAGCAGTGGACATCAGACTCTCCCAGACGACGAATGCTATCTTAAAAGACAATCAACTTTGCCCATGGGACCCCTGTGTTTCCTCTGCCACAGCTGCTCTCGGGGCCACCAGCCTTCCCCTCCCACACTCTCCAGGCCTACCCGCACTCCTCAGAAACTGTTCATTCGTTCATTCATTCACCCACCCAATAAAGGTTTACCCAGCACTCACTGTGTGTCTCGCCCACTCTTCGGCACAGGGGTGAGCACCCAGAGACATCCCTGCTTTCATGGAACAGACATTCTAGCGAGAGGGATAACCAGTAACAGACGAACACACACACAGTTAACGTTGTCCTCAGAGCTGCTGGAGGCATCTCCAGCTCTCGGCCTTCCCGCCGCATGGTAAAATTCGACTCCCTGACCCTTATGGTTGGCTGGGGTCGTGGGCCACGTTCTGGCTAATGAGGCGCAAGTAGAAAATGCCATTCCTTCGGAGCCAGAGCATTTCACTGCAGTTGTGAGACCCTACAGGGTCCACGTTCCCTCTGCTACCAAGACCAGCCTGGGTCCCTGGGGAGACGGGGCGGAGCACTCAGCCAACCCACACAGAGCTAGTAAGCAGCTAGTTCATGCATTTTAAGCCACAGAGCCTGAAGGGTGGTTTGTTCTTTCAGCACAGCCTCACTGATGCTGACAACAGTGGCAGGAGCAGGTGCTCTGGCTTCGGGACAGCCAGGCACGAGTCTTCTTTATCACCACCTCACGAGCCTGGGCATGTCAAGTTCCCATTCGGTACATGCTGGCTTGGGCTGAACTGAATTACATTCACATTCACACACACACACACACACACACTCGCAATCATCATCACCATGAAAACTAGCACTTAGGAGCACCTGGGGGGATCAGTCAGTTTAGCATCTGCCTTCAGCTCAGGTCATGAACTGGGGTCCTGGGATCGAGCCTCAGATCGGGATCCCTGCTCAGCGGGGAGCCTGCTTCTCCCTCTCCCTCTGCCCCTCACCTCGCTCATGCTCTCTCTCAAATAAATAAATAAAATCTTAAAAAAAAAAAGAAAAGAAAAGAAACTAGCTTTTATTGAGACTTTACTATGTGCCAGGACCTGTCCTCAGTGGTTACAAATGCCTTCACATCTTTGATCTTTTGAAAAGCATATGAAGTAGACCCTTTTATTGTTCCCATTTCCCCAAAACTGAGGTACAAAGGGATTAAAAACTTCTCTAAGGTCACACAGTTAGCAAGTGGCTGAGGCAGGATATGGACCCAGAGGGACAAGTTCCAGAGCCCAGTCCACTGTCATGTGAAACCCCAGCCTCCCCCTTGTACCAGTTGGCCCAGACATACGTGTGCGTGCACACACGTGCACACAGAGTCTGAGGGCGTGGCTGACAGCCTCCAGGGACCCGGAGGGCTGCCCACACCCTCTGCGGGGCAGGGTCCTCAGGGCAGCAGCCGAGGAAGCCACCCCTGCTCGCCCTCCATGCCAGTCCCTACCTCTCCTCCTGGCTGTCACACTCTCGGCTGAAGTGGCCCATCTGTCTCCAGCATAAAGGATCAAGCAGAGGTGAGGCTGGGGCCCCAGAGGGTTGTATAAATTGCTCTGCTTTGAGCAACAGCTAATTTCTAAACACAATTATTAATTTCATGCTTATCATATGCAAACCTCTGTCTCCCAGACGAGATGAAATTGATTTAATTAGAAATTCCATCATCAAGCCTTTCGGATCCAAGCTTTTAATTAGGATCACCATCCCACCCAAGGCTGCCAGAAAGTGTGCCCTGGCCCCTGCTTCTCTTCCTGAGGCCCCAGGCACAGCCAGGATGTGTGGGCCACTCCACTGTCAGCAGGGCCCCACCGGCCAGGTCAGCACCCATGACCTATGTCCCACCCCAAATGGGGGACATGGCTCCACAGTCACCAGCAGCCTCTTTCCAAATGGCATCATAATGGGGGAAACAGCTTGGAGAGAACTCGTATCATCTTGCAGCAAGAAGGACTGGGATGGGGGATCCCTGGGTGGCGCAGCGGTTTGGCGCCTGCCTTTGGCCCGGGGCGCGATCCTGGAGACCCGGGATCGAATCCCACATCAGGCTCCCAGTGCATGGAGCCTGCTTCTCCCTCTGCCTGTGTCTCTGCCCCTCTCTCTTTCTCTCTCTGTAACTATCATAAATAAATAAATTAAAAAAAAAAAAAAAGAAGGACTGGGGTGTGTAAGGTGAGCAGGAGACAGGAGATGAACAGACCTCCACTCTTCATGCAAAATTCACATACGGCCTCCCTTTGGAGCACCTGCCAGGTGCTAATAAAATGCCTTTAACAGCTTAGCTCAGGGCAGTCAGTCAAAATTATCAACAGCACTTGGCGTTTTATCAAAGCATTTCCAGCACATGACCTCTGACCTCATCCCACCTTGGCCTAGCTTGTGTTCTCAGGGCCCCAGTCACACACATCTCCTTGCTGAACCCTGAACATACTGGGCACGCTCTGCCTCAGGGCCTCTGTGCTGGCTGTTCCTCTGCCTCAGTGCTCTTCTCCCAGGCACAAATGTGGCTCGCTCCTTCCTTCACATCCTTCCCTTGGAGAGACTGCTCACATGTCACCTTCCTGGGAAAGCCTTTCCCAACCTCCCCACTTAGTACCCATGCTGCTTCCAGACCCTGCACCCTGCTGTCACTGCCCTTGCTTGGATTTTCCCCCATAATAACGACCACTTTCCAGCACGCTGAACCTTTACTTACTTTTCACTTAACATCCACCTCCTCCGGCCACATGAGCTCCACAGATCTGGGGACCTTCCTTTGATTCCCCACGGGGTGCCTGGCACAGCACTTGGCACAGGGCAGGTGCCCCATACTCAAAGGGGCCCCTTCATTCCTGCCACGTAAGTGGCCCGAGGACAAGCTCACGATCTCACAGACGCCTTAGACAGGTGAGGAGACCCAACCTCACAGCCCTGGGGCCTTGCCCAGGTCACAGAGCCGGCCAGGGGCTGAGTTCCAATTCTCCCGTGCTCCGATGCTTGACCTGGACAAGCAGGCCACTCTGCACACACAGATGCTACTCTAAGGTCTCCATTCTCCCTCCCCAGGGCTCAGCAGGGGCGTCCCTCACTTCCTGGGGCCTGCCATGCCCAATTCCCACACCCCCCTCAGCCCCCTGATTTCCCAGCAACACCCTAGAAGGCAATCATTGTGGGGCCATCCCACACCCACCACTGTCTCCCCCTCCCTGGAGCCCACCCGGACTCTTATCAGGACAGCAAGCGGACACTTGGATTAATTTCCAGAATGGTTCTGAATTATGCTTTCCAGGAGAGAACCCGACAGATGCAGGCAACAGGCCTTTGAACAAATATTTCCCCAGAAAGTGCTTTATTCAGTCCCTTGTCTCACCCCTTTAAACATATGTTTTCTTAGGAGCCCAGGAAAAAGAGGGCTCAATAAGGCAAGGAGGCTGGAGAAGAAGAGGGCATGGGGGTAGGGTGGTGGGAGGCCTGGGAGGGGAGCTGACAAAGAAGCTGTTCAGATGCAGGGGTGGAGGACCTGCGTAGATAAGAGCACAGGCAGGGAAGCAGGCGGTGCGAGGGCAAGAGCAAACAAGATCCTCAAATCAGCACTTGTCCTATTTCATAAGCAAAATGTAGATCAATAAATTACACTCACTTTTACAGGTTTTACATGCTGACTCCATAACCTTGTCAAGAGTGATACTTACGGGGGGAGACTAGGAGGCGGAGGAGCCCAGAGACCTAGACAGGAAGGGCCAGGGACCTGGTGGAGCCCCTGGGGCCACAGGACCTGCACCCCTTTTTCCAAGAAGGGGTCAAATCCCAAGTTCGCAGAGGCAAGGAAACAGGCTGCCACACCCTCAGCCCACTGCCTCGCTTGGTAACCGTGGGCAAGTCACCACCCCTGTGAGCCTCTATCTTCTCATCTGTCAAATAGCCCCAGCAGTGAGAGCCTGGGCTCTGTAAGCCTTACTGTGAGGCTCCTATGGAAGGAGGGACGTTAAGTCTTAGAAAGACAGCAGCAGACTAAGACGCTAGAATCATGGTACCTCTTGCACACACGCATGCTGGGTACAGTCAGCCTATACAGACTCTCCTTTTGTTGATTCTCACCACAGCCCCGAGACAGGGAGCCGTAGCCACATTTATATGAGGCTCAGAGGGCTGAGGGGCATGCCCAGGATCACCCAGACCCATCTGATGGCAAAGCTGGGGTTTCTCTGTGCCACAGCACTGCCCAGAAGCCAGGGAGCTGGGCAGCACTGGGCCACACCCACGTGTCCAAGGGGGCTCCTCAGACAAGCCCAGGGTGGCCGCAGCTGGCACCTGTAATGGGCTCAGCAGGGACTGGGCATGGAGGGTGGCAGGCAGCAGGCAAGAGGCTGCTCAGTGTTGGTGGTGGTCATAACAGGCCTGGTAGCTGTGCCTTCATGAGCACCTACTCCACGCAGAGCAGGTCATGGAGATTATCTCATTTAATCCTCACACAATAACCCCATGAAGCGAATGCTATTTATTACCTTCGCTGTTCAGAAGAGTAAACAGAGGCCCAGGAAAACACAGAAATAAAACTAGAGCACATGGCAAATCAGGACCTGAACCCAGGGTCTGACTCCAGCCCCTGAGAGCTCACAAGTGGCTACACCGGGCAGGCCCGCCACGTTCATTGCCAGGTCCTGCCCTTTATCCACACCATCCCCACACGGGGGCGGGGGGCGGCAGCCGGGATGGGGAGTCCAGGGTCATGCTCCAGGTCTCTCCCCAGCACATCCTGTGAGCACAATGCTTTGCATCTCTGAGCCTCAGTTTCCACATCTGTTCAAGGGGACGGTTAACGACCCCTACCCACTGGACTTATAAGGTTGGGACAGAGGGAGGGGCCTCCACAACATAAGAGTGACATCTGCCCACAGCCACCAGCCCTGGGAGGTGGAGGCGAGGCCAGGACAGCGTCAGCCACTGCGGCGTGCCTGAGGCTCCAGGAATTAGCCCTGCGCCCCACCACCCCACTCCTGCACACTGAGCACCAGCCGTGGGGCACAGCCCGGCTAAGGGAAAATTACCCACGGCGTCTGCCCCAGTGTTCTCCCAAGTTAATGCGCTGTGCCGTGGGTAATATACGGCTCTGTATTAATATAATATGATACAATGGGATGTATTAACATTATTGAATACATGAGCCGATAAAAGTCACATCACCGTCACTCCGTGTAATTTATATCACAGCCTGGGCCAGAGCCAGGCTGGCGGGGCCGGGGAGGCCCCACTGAAGCTCTGGGGCTCCTGCTGGGGGAAGGGCCTGAGCCCTGGGTGGGGGAGTGGAGCCAAGACCAGAGAGAAAGGGATGTGCCACCAAGCAGGCAAGGCCAGGTGATCCCCGGGCCAGGGTGCCAGGCTATGGTCTGGGGACTCTTGACCTGAGCCCTCTGGCCAGTCCTCAAGCACTTGACCCCACAGCAACATCTGACCCGGCAGTCCCTCCACTTGGCTGCCTGGATCCTTGCTCCCCTGGGGCCCTCCTTCCTCTAAGACAGCACCTCCTCAGCCTCCTTCGCTGGTCCTGAAGGCCAGCAACCCCAGGACTCAGTCCTCCATTTCCTCCCTCTCCACTCATTCCCAGGCCACCTATAGCCTGATGACCCACCCCCAAACTCCAGGCTCCCACCCACTGCTTGCTCCTCTTGGCTGTCTACTGGAACCCCCAGATCCCCCCAAAGGCCTTCCTAGCCAGGATCAGACACATCCTTGATTCCTCTCTCTCTCATGACCCAAACCTGATTTATCAGGAAATACTTTTGGCTCTATGAGGAAAATAAATCCAAAATCCAACCACAGCTCAACCATGCTGCCACTACCGCCCTGGGCCATGGCTCCAGCATCTCTGGCCTGGACTGACCCAGCAGCCCCCTTCCCTGGTCCCCCACGTCCCATACTTACCACCCATCTCATCACCCATTCCTTGGCTAGCACCCATTTAAAATTCAAGTTAGGGGGCACCTGGGTGGCTCAGTCGGTTGAACATCTTTCTTTGGCTCAGGTTATGATCCCGGGGTCCTGGGATCAAGCCCTGCATCAGGCTCCTCTGCTCAGTGGGGACCTCCTTCTCCCTCTCCCTCTGTCTGCCACTCTGCTGGCTTGTGCTCTCTTGCTCTCTCTCTCTCAAATAAATAAATACATAAAATCTTTAAAAACAAAACAAAACTCAAGTTAGATCATGTCCCTCCTCTCTTCAAGAGTCTCCCATCTTGGGCAGCCCGGGTGGCTTAGCGGTTTAGCGCCACCTTCGGCCCAGGATGTGATCCTGGAGGCCTGGGATATAATCCCACATCAGGCTCCCTGCATGAAGCCTACTTCTCCCTCTGCCTGTGTCTCTGCCTCTCTCTGTGTGTCTCTCATGAATAAATAAATAAAATCTTTTAAAAAAAAAAAAAAAAGAGTCTCCCATCTTAGCCAGAGTTTACCAGGCCCAAGGAAATCTGCCCCCTTAGCCTCCTGACCTCACCACCCACCCCTCTCTACCTCACTTGCTCTGCTCCAGCCACTCGGGCTTCATGCTGTTCTTCCCAACACACCAGGCAGGAGCTTGCCTCAGAACCTTGGCACTGGCTATGCACTCATCACTGCCTGTTGATACTATACATTCCATTCATGTGCCCTCTTGACCATCTGTCTCCCCAGCACTGCCTCCAGTGGGGCCCAGGGTGAGCAGGCTGCTGAGCACCCAGCCTGCAGGTGGTGCTACCACCCTCCTAGGGCTTCTCTGATCCCTGGCTGCCCTCACTGCTGTCCTCAGGCACCAGCAGCCCCTTACTCTGAACCATCATCTTCAGCACCATCAAGAAGGGGACCCACATGTGACATACTCCAGGTGGTGTCCCACCCTAGGGGTCCTTCTTGGGGGACATTTGTTGTGGAAGTCCCATCTCAGCCTACAAAATGAAGGCTTCTGGTCCCTGGCAAAGGTAGAGGTTGTATGGGCTTCCCACCACATCATGCACTCATTCAAAATATGTTTACCAAGCACTCACTAGTGTCCAGCACTGTGATAAGCACCAGGGATGCCAAAGTGGGAAAAAGCAGACAAATATGTGTTCTCATGGAGCTAAGTCTAGTGGAAGAAATGGTCCATAACCAGATATGCACACCAACACATACATAATCACAACCTCTGAGATATGCTGGGAGGAAGAGGCAAGGTGCCTGTGAGAGCCTGGAATCAGGGCCTGGATCTGGTCAGGGGAGCCAAGGAGGCTTCCTGAGGAGAGGTAGGAATCTGACATCCAAAGGATGGACAGGAAATACCCAGGTGAAGAGGGAAGGAAAGAGCATTCTGTGCAAAGGCCCTGTGGCCAAGAGCCCATGGCAGTTTCAAGGAAAAGCAAGACCACAAAGAAAATGGGAGAATAGAGCATGAGATGCCCTGTAGAGAAAACAGATGTGGGGACAAGATGGGGACCAAGAACAGCAGTGGGAAGGCCACCACACTGGTCCAGGTGCGAGGTGAGAGCAGCTGGGCCAGGGGGTATCCGTGGAGACAGAAGTATGCCCTCCCCACACGCTCTCCAGCTCCCAAGTATCTCCCTCCTTGTGACACTTAGTGAGCTCTTCACTAAACTCCAAGTTCACCAAAAACCAGAGGAAGGGCCTGGAGCTAAAGACTGGCAAACGGGGTCTCCAGGTGCCTGCCTCTCCTCAGACCCAAGCCCATTCCTCCAAGATAAGCAGGCTCCCCAGGGGTTCTCCAGCTGCCCCAGTGACACAGGCAGGGTGAGGAGGCGGCCAGGGCGTAGACACAAAGCAGGAAAGGGCCACCCTTTGCCTCTCACTTCCACTGCCGTCACCCCCTACCTACAGCTCTGTGAGCTTGCCACGATGGAAAGAACCTGAATTCATCAGCCACCAACTCACTGCATGGCCTCAAGCTAGATGCTCCTCCATCTGTGCTCCAGGTTTCTCATCTAAGAATCATAACAACTACAGTAATAACTTACACGTATTGAGCACTTACTATATGCCAGACTCTGTTCTCAGGGTTAATTTCTTTACTCCTCCCTAGAATTCTGTCACAGAGATACTAGCATTCAGCCCACTTCACAGGTGAGGGAACTGAGGTACAGAGAAGTTAAATTACTTGCCCAAAGACATGCATCTGGTAGGTGGCCAAGCAGGGACTTGCGCTCTTGCAGCCAGGCTGTCCTGCCTCCCCACCGAGATAAGGACCGGATGGAATCCCCTCTAGGACCCTCCAAACTCTGCTGTGGCTGCCTCCTGGGATCTCAGCCCAGAGATCCAGCCTCCAGCCCGGCGACTCCAGAAGGCTGGCAGCTTGGATTTGGGGTGGATCTCACCCCAGACCCTTCTACTTCTCTCTACCTTCTGCAAAAACCTCCAGATGCTGCATTCTATTCAGCAAGCACGTTCCACTGGCCCACAGTGTGCCAGATATTAGGACATGGTGGGGACCAGCACGGTCCCTGCCCAGTACCATGGACCTGCTCTGTGCCACGTCCCAACAGTCCCCAGGGGCATGGGCCCTGGCCACCACTGAGCAAACCTGCTCTTTAACACACCTGCCTGGCTCCTCTCCTTGTTCTCACTTCTCCTCTATCACTGGTACATCCTGAGGTCACCTCGAGGGGACTGACCCCAGATAGTACTTTCTACCATTCCCTCACTTAATTTACTCCTAACAAAACCCTTCAAGGGAGACATTATTATCTGCATTTTTAGGCAAAACTTAGAGTCTGGGAGAGAAGTCGTTCTCCCTCTGTCACTCAGCTACTGATTGAAACCCAGGCCCACCAATGCCAGAGACAGAGCCCACGGCAGGAACCACCAGCACGTCTGGGTCCTGTCCAGATAATAAAGGGACAGGCTAGAGATGCCCACAGGCTCTCCCTGTCCCAGCCCAATGTGTTCAGTTTCCAGAAACTGGTAATCCGAGCTGACACGGCTCTCTGAAAGGGAAGCCCTGAGTGGATCTTGGCCCCTTCCACCCTGTCTCACTCACTCAGGACCCTGCCTCAGGATCTCTGGGGTGAACAAAGCTCTGCCCATTAACCCAGGGCTCAGCAGGTCCCACTGGGGGTCGCCTCGGGTAGCAGAGCCTGGAGAAAGGTCCTGCCACCGTCGTAGCTGGGAACCCCAGGGCCTCCCTCAGTGCCACCAGGCAGCAGGGTAAATTCAGAGGAGCACGAAGCTCACCTCAAGTTCCCAAGCATCTCCCAACTCCTGCCCCACAGGCCAGAATCCCCATCACTGGGATCAAAGTGGCCCTGCCAGGGACCTGTGCTTATCGTCTCCTAGAGGGAGCCCATCCTAACTCCCAGGCTTGCCAGGCTTTTCGGGACTCTGAATTGAAATCTACCTCTTTGTCACTTTCATGTGCTTCTATGTAGTTCTCTGGAGCAGCAAACACCCAGCCTGTGCCCCCAGCTGGAAGGCCCCCCAGGGCTCCTTGACTCTACTATATTTACACCCCTACTTGCAGCCCTGCTTGGGCTTCTGGCCTGTTCTTTGTCTGGTGGTCTAGGTCTGCACATGTACCCACATGGACACGCAGGGGCACAGTGGAGCAAACCCGGGCAGGACCACCACTCTCTGCCCCAACATTCCCCCCCCCAGCCCCCAGGCTCCCCCTTGGAAGGAAAGCCCAAGCCCTGTGTGAGCCCTGCTGCCTTGCTGACCTCAGCTCTTACAAACTGCCCCACTTTACTCCTCAAACAGCCCCTGAGCATCGAGCACTGTCTAGCCTCACAGCCTCTGCACCTGCCATGCCCTCTGCCTAGCTGGCTTTTCCCCCCACACAGCCACAGAGCATACTCTTTCACTCTATCCTCGTCTCTGATCAAATGTCACCCTCTGGGATGCCTGGGTGGCTCAGTGGTTGAGCATCTGCCTTTGACTCAGAGTCCTGGGATCAAGTTCTGCATTAGGCTCCCGACAGGGAATCTGCTTCTCCCTCTGCCTGTGTCTCTGCCTCTCTCTCTCTCTCTCTCTCTCTCTCTGCATCTCTCATAAATAAATAAAATCTTAAAAAAAAAAGTCACCCTCTCAAAGATGCTGTCACTCATCTAAAGCAGCCCCACCTCACACCCTGTTCCCTTACCCATGGCCCTTCTCACCCCAACTATATATAACATGTCTCTCTTCGAGTAAGTGTCTAGCTGTCTTTTGGCTGTGCCTCACAGGATTGGCAGCCCCAACAGCCTGAGAGCCACAGGGGCCAAGGCCCCCAGGCACTGGAGATCACGACTGCACCCCTCCCCTGGCCCTGGCTGCAGGCCCCGTCCTTCACTGGACTCATTCCTCCAACTTCCATCTGGAGATAAGGAAGACAGCAGGAAGGCCCTCCAGGGCAGGCTGGGGGTGTGGAGAGTCAGGAGCCCACAGGAAATGGCCCCTCTCCAAGGGGACCCTGTGACCACAGGAGCCAAGTGGAGACAGGCTTCTCCACGGTCACCCTTGGGGCTGCCGTGGCCAGGTGGACAGCTCCAGACAGTCCAATCGCACGGTCCATAGTACCTGCTGATGGTGGCAGGGGCCAGGAAGGAGGAAACACACATACAGATGGACATACACCCTATAACTCAGCCCTGCCAGGCCCAGCAGACTCAAAGTCAGTCCACCCAAATCGAAGGACCTGCACACACACGTGTGCCACAGGAATATCCCAGAAAGGCTCACTCACTCATGTGAGTGTGCACATAGACACACACACATACACACCCCACTCTGATACAGTCTGGTGGAATCATGATTCACAGCACATTTGGGGAGCACAAAAGAATGTTCATCCCCCACCCTGGAAAAGTCACTGCCCTGCCCAACTGCCCATCAAGCAGCTGGAATTCTTAACTGCCCACATGTGAGCAGGAAAAGTGCTGACCTGCTATCACCCATTAACACCCAGCAGGTGGCAGTTTTTCTGCAGGGCTGGAGGGAGCCAGTGGGAGATCCAGGCTGTCAGCCTCAGAGCCCAAGGTAGGCGAGAGTTGATGGGCCGGGAAAGGGTCAGACCAGGCAGTGGGGGGGAACTGAGGAACTGGGCACCAGCGTGGGGCAGCACAGAAGTTGTGTACCCACCTACTATGCTCACCTGCCCATCGTGCTCCCACAGATACCAGGGGTGGGGGCTGGGGTTGGCAGGCCTACCTCCTGCCCCAGGCCCCAACCTGCCCAGGTCATTGGCATTGCCAGGAGTAGGCTGTGCTGGCAAGCACCCTGTGCTCCTCTTTCTGGTTGTCCAGATCGCCCATGAGGCTGTGAGGACATGAAAACCCCAACAAGAAACAGAGGGACCTTGCGTAGAGATCCTACGGTGAGGAGGCCCCTCCCTCAACCCAGGTTGCACCTAAATACCCGTATTGGGAAAGCGGTGGGGGGGGGGGGGGCAGAATCACTCCCTGTAAGCCAAGTAAGCCAAGGCCTGCTTCAGCCTAGGGAGGAGAGGGCAGTGTCTGTAATTTGTTTTAATAATCCTGCTGAACAGGGAGAAAATTAACAAACGAGAAACCAGCTGGAAATTAATCAAACTTCTCCCTGTCCATCCCCCCACCTTCCATCTTAATGAAGGTTATTTATCCAACGAGCAATAAAACATGGAATTAAATTAAACAGGCCTTTTCTTTTGGTCCTCTCCCCCGCCCCAGGGAGGCGGTGTCTCCTGCTTACAGCTCTATAAGCCGGGCCACGGGGAGGAGCACGGGGAGGAGCACGGCGGAGCCATGATTCCCAGATGCCTATCACAGGGGTTTCCCCGAGAAGGAGCCCCTCAATTAGCACGCTCCCAGTTTAGGTCTCCCTGCCAGCTCTCTGCCAAAAATATGAACGGCAGTTAACTCAACCACCCTTCAGAGATGGGACAGAGGGAGGTTCCTATAGTTAGATGGGGGACTCACCAGCTTCCCTGTGGGGGGGAGAAGGGCCTGGATGTGGATGGTGGGGGGATATCCCTCCAAATGAGGAAACTCTGATGCCCACGATTCCGGCTGGAAACACCATCCTGGCCCCAACCTCTTGGTAGGAAGGGGCTGGAGGGAGTGCAGGGCACAGAGGATGCTGAGGAGGGACCTCCCTTGAGGACAGGACTCAGTCTCCCCAGCTCAGGGCACAAGCATCACAGGTCACTGCACCTGCCCTCGGGCCGAGACTGCGCCCTGTACCCTCAATTTCCTCTGGCAGTTTCTTGGGCAGCTGAGTCCCCGAATTTCTCCTCACAGCCTTTGAATCCACTTATGCTTCTGTCAGGCCATGTCTTGGAGTCACAGGTTCCTAAATAACTACTCTCAGGGTCCCTCCTCAACCACCCTCTTTGGTCTTCCCTCTGGCTTTGAAAAATTATAATAATTGCCTTCCATTTACAGCTTTCACATACATTCTCCCTTTGAAACCTCACATCAGCCAGGTGAGGGTTTGTCACTGAGGCCCACTTAACAGGGGAGAAACCCTGAGGCTCAGAGAGGACCATGGGCAAGGTGCATGTCGCTGTGGCTGGGGGTCCTAGCCCTGGTGGGCTGGGGCTTGGGGACCAGGGGTGTGGGGCAGGCAGCAGGGCAGGGGTCTTCAGAATTGCCAGGTCCCTGGGAAGCCTCTTCAGGCACTTTCGGTGGAGGACAACTGGGAGGTCGATTGCTGGCCTGGAAGGAGGGGAGGCGAGGGAAGAGGGGAGGCAAGAATGGAAGAGAGAGGGATGGACGGAAGATGGAGGGTGACTGCAAATAAACTGCTCTAAACTGGCCGGCCCTGACAATGCTGCAAATCCAGTCTACACGGGGCAGCCAGAGAGCACCCTGGAAACCATGCAAAAGATCCCATCATTCTCTGCTTAAAACCCTCCAAAAGCTGCCCAGAACAACTGGAGGGAACAGTCCAACTCTGTCCCAGGACCCAGGAGTCCCCGCTGGTCCCAGGACCCAGGACTCCCCAGGAGTCCCCGCTGGACCCAGGAGTCCCCGCTGCGCCACCCCTTCCCCGCCTCTCTGAACAGCATGCTTATTGTTCCTCAGATGAGCCATGAGTATTTCTGCTTCCAAGCCTTTGCACCGCCTGTGCCCTTAACCCAAACACCTTCCAGCCACTGGCCCCCTTCCTTACTTGCCTGCATCTATATTCAAACACCCTCTCCCCGACCACCTTGTGTAAAATAGCCTTCTCCCTCCTCATCTGTCTCAAAACCCCTGACCTGTACGCTGTTCGTCCACAGTGCCTGTCACCATTCGAACTATTGCTCACCTCATTTACTATCTTCTCCCCCTCTAGAGGGTCAGCTCCATGTGGGCAAGGAGTCTATGTGTGTGCTTCTTCACTGATGTATTCCTAACCTAGCCCAACATCTGACTATTTGGCGAATGAATGACGGAATGAATGCTCAAGGCCATTATTTGGGCCATCATCACCTCTCGTCTGAATTGTTCCACTGGATCGCAATCACTCTCTCAAGACTCAGGCCTCAGCCTACAACCAATCTTCCACTCTACACTCAAAGGAATATTTCTAACCCCCAAATCCAACCAGGGCACTGTTCTACAGGATCAAGTCCACACTCTTGGCCTAAGCCCCCAACCCACCCCAGCATCCCCCTCCACTTATCCACCACCCAACCTTCTCCCCCCAAGGCCACAAGCCTTACTGATCCAACCAGACATATCTGAAGTTTCAGCCCTTTCCACTTAGAGCACTCTCATGGCTCCCTCTCTGCCTACAGGATACTGACCACCTCCTCTAGGCAGCCACCCTATGCATGCCCTGTCAGAAGTGACTTCTCCCTCCTCTGAAACCCCATAGACCCTCACTTGCACCTCCACCACAGCCGTCCCATACCCCAACTTAAGCTATGACAAATCACACATATGCCACACCTCCCATTCCAGGAAGGACACAGATTTATTCACTCTGGCAATCTCTGCCATCCCTACCACCTGCTCCAGTAGCTTGCACAAACTCGGAGCTCCATAAATATTTGCTGAATCAAACTGAACCAGTTCAAACACAGTCCAGGGAGAGTGCCCATTAAGAGGGGTCTTTCCTCCAGTTTGCTGGCATTTCAGGCTGGTCTGAGGACAAACGGACTTTTAAGTACCTCTTAATTGCAGCACATGGGAGCAGCTGGCCCCACATTCCACTAACCTCTCCTTGGGGGATGCCTGGGAGGAAATCAATTCCCCAGGGTTGAGAGGTGGCCAGGGCCCTGTTAAAACGGCAATGCATGGAATGAGCACTGGGTGTTACACTATATGTTGGGAAATCGAACTCCAATAAAAAATATACAAAAAAAAAAAAACAAAACAAAAAAACGGCAATGCCCTGCCTCCAGTCCAGCCCATAATAGCAGCTCCTGGCCCACCCGGCAGCCTGCATATATGAGCACAAGCATGGCCACCCCCATGGGTGAGGACAGCAGGCACAACACAGCCACTGCTGAATTATTTATTCCTTACATTGTTAGCACAGTAGAGAGAGCAACCGTGTCTCCAGGCTTCAATTAAAATATCAAGGCACTCGCACCGTCTGCCGGGCCACATGCCCAGCTCCCACCAAAACTGGCAGGATGGGACCGCCTGGGAAGCCAGAAGCTCCCCAAGGCCAACCCTGCTGCCCTGCTTTGCCTGCCCTCAGCCAAGTCCTGTGTCTGGACCACAGACAGGGCCCCCTCCTCTAGGGGTCTGCAGTGAACTTTAACCCAGAGGCTGCCCCTGAGGCCCCTGGCAAAACCGTCAGGGCTCTAAAAGACCACTTAGTACATCAGTGACCTAAAGGAGACCCTCTGGCTTCCCAAGGCGGCCCTGGGACAAGCCTGGCTGGGTTTGAACCTTACTCCAATTCTCTATCAGCTCCCAGCACCCCCCGAAACACTTCACGGCCTGTGGCTGGGAGGCAGGAGTTCAAGGCTCACCCCAGCTCTTCTCCAGCCTCCACGATGAACTCTGGCCACATCACACCACCTCCCTGGGCTCTGCTTTCCTTTTTTTTTTTTTTTTTTGGCTCTGCTTTCCTCACTCAGAAAATGCAAATGACGATGCCCAGGCTGTGACCCCATGGGAGCGTCACAATCACTGGAGAGGGGCTTGGGAAAAGTAAAATGAGGTATAAATGTTGGCCTTGCTAGGAGAGGGCTTTCATTTCAGAAGAGTGGGTTCTACAGCCTTGCCACCCGTACCCCAACCTGAAAACCCCTGATTCTGAGGCCCAGACTCAGGAGGAAAAAAGGGCTGGCAAAGCCAGGAGCTGGCTGGGTCACAAGCTAACTAGGTCACCCACAAGATTCACTTCAACAACCCCCGGACTAGAATATGAGGCCGAGTGAAATCAAAGTGGGCGAGCTGAAAAAGAACAAGAAATTGCAAACACATGCCGCCAAGAACAGTGGAATGAGCACAGGTTTCGGGGACAGGCGGTGCTGCAGGCCTCCGCTACGCCCTGGACAAGCCCGCTTCCTCACCTGTAGAATTTCCCAGCTGGTCACTTACATTAGATAACCGTTATGAAGCTCTGACTCAGTGCCAGGCACATAAATTCAACCATGGGTGTTATTAAGCACCTACTATGTTCTGGGCCAGGAGGTAGAGCAGTGAGGAAGAGAGGCAGAACCGTGACTCGCAGAGCTTGACATCCGAACCATCACTGTTATCCGTCAAGATGATGACAGAGGTAGCATTTGAGATGGGCCTTGGAGCACAGGAGAAATTTCCACGGCAAAAAAAAAAAAAAAGTGGCAAGAAGGTATAATCCTTTCGGAGAAATGCTTGGCAGTACCTTTTTGTTTTTTGAGATCTTATTTATTTGACAGAGAGTGAGAGAGCACAACAGGGGGAGCGGCCGGCAAAAGGTAAGGGAAAAGCAGACTCTGCTGAGCAGGGAGCCTGCTGCAGGGCTCGATCCCAGGACCCCAGGATCATGACCTGAACTAAAGGCAGAGGCTTAACAGACTGAGACACCCACCCTGTGGCACTTTTTAAGCTAATCATTCATTTAGCTGATGAGCCAGCAATTGTGTGTGTGCGCATGTTTGTGTGTGTGTTCATATACATATATACGTACATGTATGTATATGAAATGAGTGCTCATGTCCACTAAAAGACATGTCTACAAATACTCAGAGTACCTTTATTCATAATAGCCAATCACTGGATTCACCCCAGATGTCCAGCAGAAGCAAAATGGGTAAACAAGTTATGAACCAGGCAAACAACCACACAATGGAATAGTATGGAGCCATGAAAAAGAAAAATACCAATTATTCTTTCATCTAACTACATGGATGAACCTCCCAGACAATGTGGGTGAAAGCAGCCAGATACAAAAGACTTACTGTTTGTGTGATTCTGTTTATAAGAAGCTCAAAGCCAGATGCAAGTAATCTATACTGTTAGAAGTCGGGCTCGATTAGCCTTGGGGAAGGAAGGATATGGACTAGGAGAGGCTCAAGGGAACACTCTAGGGTACTGGAAATGTTCTCCATCTTAATGTTCATACAGGTACATGCATTTTTGAAAGCGCATCAAGTAGTACACCTGAAATTTGTGTACTTTACTATATATAAGTTATACTTCAATTTTTTGTAATGTAGAAGAAAGAAGAGGTGGACAGAGCATTCTTCAGGGACTGAGGGAATACTAGAAGCAGAAGCCAGCAGATTGGACTTCAGGAGGCATAAGGAGTGGCACAGGGGACCTGGAGCAGGAGTGACAGTGGCCAGAGGGAAGGACCAGGGTGAAGGTCGGCCGGATGGGCTGCTGAGGCAAAGCCACCCTGGGAGCCCAGGGGCTTCCACTTCCTTCTCTGGGCACCCCCTGCCACACATCCCACCTGTGCACAGCAAGTGGTACAGGTGAGGTCATTTCCCCTCCCTGCCAGCCTGCCTCCCCCCACCCCTCCCTCAGCCACCACCCTGAATCGGAATCCCTGAGTTTAATTTCTGGGGCTTTTGGGGGGCTTTCATCCTGAGCAGAAATAAAGTGATAGCCACAATCTCTCACCCCCATGCCTGTAGTTCAGCCAAGCAGGTTTCTCCAGGCCCCCGTGTCCCACGCCCACAGCATCACTGAGGACACCTGGCTCTGCCTCCTACGCTCCACCTGCCATGTCCACCTTCCCATCTGCCCTCTCAGGGAGCTCACCTGAGCACCTGTCTCTCCCAGGATAACTGGTCCAATTAGGTAGGACCCTCCCACCTTCTGCTTCTTACCACCCAGCACCCAAGCCTTCGCTATCACATCACCCCTTGGAGAGAGAGAAAGCACTGGAAATGCACGGCTGAGGGAGCAGCCAAGAAACCTCACACCCCACCCAGCCACCAGTGAGACATAGCACATAAAAGGGCCCCCTGATGGGGGATTACGGAGCCATTACACACCATGTTTCAAAGACTATTTAAGGATAGTGGAAAATGCTCCCAACTGTAGTCTGGTGGGCAAAAGCTGGCTACAGAACCACAGAGATGTTATTGTCTCAACCTCGTAAATTATATATAAGAGAGGCTAGAAGGAAATACACAAATGTTTCAAGTTTGTCACTCTGGATGGTGGAATGAGTGGGCAATTTTCATTCGCTTCTTTATGCTCTTCTGCTTTCTTCCAAATCTGCAATGAGCACATTGGCTTTTAGAGGCACCAACAGGAAGGAGTCAGGCCATCAGGCCATACTCACACATAAGGACCCTGGGGGCTGACGGTCCAACGCTCCACAGGGCAGAGGAAGACCTACACGATGCCAGACTGCAAACCACCTTCAGCACCACCCACGGACTCCCACACTAAGACAGGTGGCCTCAAAGGACCTGCGTGTCACATCCAGCTATGTGGAGGGGACGGGGACAGGTCTGGGGATCTGGGACTGGATTTTTTTTTTTTTAAGATTTTATTTATTCATGAGAGACACAGAGAGAAAGGCAGAGACACAGGCAGAGGGAGAAGCAGGCTCCACGCAGGTAGCCTGACATGGGACTTGATCCCATGTCTTCAGGATCACCCCCTGGGCTGAAGGCGGCACTAAACCGCTGAGCCCCCCGGCTGCCCCTAGGACCGAGGTTTAAAGCCCATCTCTGATTCTGACTAGCCAGGTGGTCTCCACACATTAACTTCTACGGGCCTCAGTTTCTTCCTGGAAAGTAGGGCATCTGTTCTGATCACTCTGTAGTACCATCGGCCTGTGGAATAACCAAGAAGGGACCGTGAAAGGTTGTAAACTGTCACTGGTTGTAAGAGACCCCGGTGTCCCCATTCTTGTTTTTCTGTTTTTCACCAGGCCCTAAGGCCCTACCACGGTTTCTTTTTTTTTTAAGATTTTATTTATTTATTTTGTTTATTTATTTAAGAGAGAGAGCATGAGCAAAGGCAGAGGGAGAAGCAGACTCCCTGCAGAACAGGGAGCCCAATGCAGGGCTTGATCCCAGGACCTTGGGATCATACCTGAGCCGAAGGCACACTCAACCGCTGAGCCACGCAGGTGCCCCCCTCCCATGGTTTCCAAGAAATGCTCAGAAGCTGCCTACAGCAGGTGCCTGAAAGTTCCCCAAATCATGGACCGTACCCCTATGCTGAATCCCAAGCTGTACAGAAAACATACGTATTTTTAATTAAACTGGAAACCCAACAAAAGCTAAGGAAAAAGCCACTTCCTCCTTCAACACTGCCAAAGACCACTGTGCATACTAGAACAAAACCCACTCACTTCATCTCTACGAAATAGGGAAAAGTTCAGTGTCGAAGCATTCTTACTGCCTAAGTTCTAGCCAAATCTGTGCCGGATTTCCTTTTGGAAAAGAGGTTGAGTGGTTTGGTGTTTTTATTTTTTTCACATTGACATCTTTCTGTTAAAAATATTTTTCAGCTCATCTCTCTAGATTCTATGGGGACTCCCCAGAAGAAATAGGTGACATAGTCCCTGACCTCAGGGTCCCTCTCTTGGTGGGGATGCTAGAGGGAATGAAAGCTTTAGGGGCCAGCACAGACCCAGGTAAGGACTGGTGTGGGAAGGGTCCCAGGGGAGGAGGTTTGTAGCTGGATATGAAGAGCAGGGAAGAATAAAGAGGGTTTTCAGTAGGGGAAGCTACGTCTCATTCAAAGAGAGTTCGTTTGGTGAATTATGTAGAATTAATATAATAAATATGTACAATGGCTGCGGGTGACAGCATCTCCCTGAATACTTTGGAGGGGGGAGAAAGAAGGCAGCAGAGCCCTTGATTCTTCAGAGGAAGTATTACATGGAAAATCCACATGGAAAACAAGAACAGCTTCAAGCCCCCCAAAAGAAGAATTCTGAGGCCCCTCCAGGAAGAAGTAAGAAAGCTCCTGCCTCACTACCCTCAGAAAGTATTCAGTAAAACTGGGTCTTGATGCATCGCACAGATGGGGAAATGGAGAGGCAGACAGTCTAAGTGATCTTGTCAAGGGCCCAAGGCTGGTTAGACAGAAGGGGGGCCCCTCCAGCAGACAGCAGTGTCTAAACCAAGGTGCAGACGGAGGATGAGCATAATGTGCGGGCCTGGGGCAGAAGCACTCCTTGGGGAGCCAGGGAGGCAAAGGACCAGCCAAACTCCAGCCCTGAGCCGCTGCGGGACCCAAGGAGTCACCACCCCTCCAAGCCGCACCCCTTGGAGCCGCGTCTGTCACAGGGATACACAAGGCAGCTGCAGCGTCGAAAGACAGCAGAGTGTGGGCACTGAGGGTGTTACTAGGGGTAATCACACCTGAATGATGGGGGATGGAGGGAATGGGAGGACAGATGGCCAGCCGAGCCAGGCCAGCAATGGTCACCCCCCCTGCTAGTTCTCAGCACCTTCCCGGACCTGCAGAGAGGCCTAGGGCTGCCTCCACCCCACCCTACACAGACTCACAGTGAAGAGGGCCCACTCACTCCTCTGAGCCTCTCCTTAGCTAAGGACTGAGGTCCCTGCTCCCCATGATCTGCTACACAAGGCTGCAGAGGCCAGGTCAGCAGCACCAGCCACGGGGCCTCCTCCCAGCCTCACCCAGCTGGCAGCAGAGGTGGAGACCAGGCCCCAGGGAGTCCAGGCCCCACCCAGGGCTGGCAGGAGGCCATGAGATTACAAATACACTGGCCCTCTGACCCGGCACTCCGGCACTCCGTAGGAATTCACCCCACAGAGATGTGCAAAGCAGTCAATGACAAAGGCAGCCATCATGACTCTGTTCACAAACGCACAGGGTGGGGAACCACCTAGCGTCCATCACCAGGAGACCAGAAGCAGGGAGTACTGGTGGCCATGCAAAGGACAAGGTCCTTACTCTCTGATCAGTCCCCAAGGTCACCCCTGCTGAAGTCATGTGAAGACAGTGGAGGAGAACACAGGTGTACACACCTTGCCCTGATACACTAGGTGAATGGTGTCCCCAGCGTGTGCCATACGGCAGCCCCAAGTCCAGACTCATGCCCTCTTTGAAAGGAAGCAGTGGCTGCCTCCATGGTGGGGCTGGGGTATGTCCCTCAGTACCTTTGAATACCCATGGGAAAGTATTTCACACTTAAAAATACTACTACAGGCCTAGGGGGTCTGGGGCCCCTGGATAAAGGGCACGTTCAGGAGAGAGAAGCATCTCCATGGGAGATCCTCTCAGGCACCTCCACCTACAATCCCTCTCTCTGCCTACCCCCCACCCCTCCACTCATCCTGTCCTCTCCCCCTACCTCCCAAACTGCTTGAGAGAGAAGCCAGGACTCAAGGCCAGGGGGGCCAGCACAGAAGTTTGGGGCTCCCCGGCCTGATGCTAGAGGGGAGAGGACGGGGTCCTGGTCCAGGCTGACAGGCCAGGGCCGAAGCCAGGCCCAGGTGAGCCTAGGGGAAGACAAGCAGGGGAGGGGGCTACTCTCCCTCGGTTGGGTTTGTTGCACTTTCCTAATTGATTTTATGTCTGTGTCCCCGGGATACTTAGGACCATCTTAGAAACCACTTAAGCAATTTAAAATAATCAAAGTACTTAGAAGGCACTTAACATTTCCTCACACTTCAGGCTTCCCATAAACACCCTTCCAGCTGCAACCTGAGGCCTCAGTCAGGAGCAACCACAGCCAGGAGGTAGGTGCCTATGTCAGGCCCCTACCTCCTGCCATGTCACCCCAAGCCACAGCAGTACCCAAAGCAAGACAGCTGACCCCCACACAAGCACCAGGCTCTCTCTCTCACCACCAGGCCTTCGGACTCCTGGGTCCCTCCGCCAGCAATGCCCTCCCCTGCTGCCCAGCACAGACCTCCACCTACCTAATTGTATCCTGGCTATTGAGCTAGTTGTCCTCCTACAGGAAGCCTTCCCTGACACCTCCCACCAGGCTGAATAAGGGCACTTCATCTACCCCAATTAAAGTCACACCTGGGTGGCTCAGTGGTTGAGTGTCTGCCTTGGGCTCAGGGTGTGATCCTGGGGTCCTGGGATCAAATCCCACACTGGGCTCCCTCCAGGGACCCTACTTCTCCCTCTGCCTGTGTCTCTACCTCTCTCTTTGTGTGTCTCTCATGAATAAATAAATAAAAAATTTTTAAAACACTCATCATTTTTAAAACACCCAATGGCCCAGCAGTTTAGCACCACCTTCAGCCCAGGGTGTGATCCTGGAGACTGGGGATTGAGTCCCATGTCAGGCTCCCTGCATGGAGCCTGCTTCTCCTTCTGCATGTGTCTCTGCCTCTCTCTCTCTCTCTCTCTCTCTCTCTCTGTGTGTCTCTCATGAATAAATAAATACAATCTTTCAAAAAAAATGTTTCTTTAAAAAAAAAAACTCATCTTACTGTCATGAAATTACTGACCATATGACTCTGCAGTCAGGTGTCTTCACCTCAACCCCAAGTTTCAGAAGCATGGGACATGGTCTGCATAAAGCAGAGATCTGTCACGTTTGTTGTGTAAAACAATGAATCAAGCCTGACATCACAGATGGAGTCAAGGAGATACAACCTTCCGCTGGACAACACTAGAGCCTGAGTCCTCAGTTATCCGCATCCCCATTTTATAGAGGAGGACATCCAGGCTCAGAGAGATCCAGCAACACTCCCAAAGTTGCACAGCAAGTGAGCAACAGACCCAGAGGAAGCACCTCCAAATGCAAGTCCACAAGGCACCCAGGAGCTTGATGAAACAAGACTTCACACCCTGAGAGTCCTCTTAGCAAGGCTGCGTAGGCCCAGGCACCTGGTGAAAACGTGTGTTCTAACCAGCACCAGAAGGTTCTAATGTGGAGGCAGGTTTGGAAACCAGCATTCCTGCATAAAACGTAGAGAGCAACCTGCCAGCCTCTGGGAAAGTTCAGGAGGCTTATTCCCCACGAGTCTGCAATTCCACTCCTGGGTGCGACCCACAAGAAACTGTCCCAAGAACACAAAGACACAGTGGCCAGCATTGTCGTGCAGCACCCTTGGTAAAAAAAACTAGGAAGATCATCAGGAACCTTGCTAGGTGTCCACAGTCAATGAACAAGTAAATGAACAGGGTGCTGTTCCAGCGGGGGGAGATGTGGCCAAGGAAAGGAACAGGAAAAGTTGAAGAGCAACGTGATACCCAGATCCCAATTTTAGCAAGCTTAAAACACGCAAAACAAAACTATTTTTAAGTGCACAGTAACTGAAAGAATTACAAACAATCCCTACAGGACAGGGCAGTGGCTGCCTCTGAGGAGGAAGCGGAGGAGGGGCAAGGATGCACACACGGAGCCTCTGATGACATCTGCAACGTTTTCGTTCTTAAAATGAAAACAAATGTTGATATTATTAGGGCAAAACATCAATATTTGACCAAGCCAGGTGGTGGGTACAGAGCAGTTTATTAGGCTCTCTAATTCTCCATATGCTTGGAATTTGGGGGTAATAAAATTCATGATGCCTTGTGAGAGAGAGAGAGAGAACCCCTTTCCTGCCAGGCCCGTGTGGATGATGCCACTCACCTTTGATAAAAGGCTCCTTTGTGAATGCTGTGTGCTCCCCCACTTCCCCCATCTCCCCTCAGAACAGACCTGATCCTGGAAGCCATGTCCCTCACACACCTGGGGGCAGGGCCCCCAAATGTCCTAACCCTCAAGATCTCCCCTGAGGGGAGGAGTGTCCTTTGCCCACATTCCTTCCTAAGGATCTAGCTTTGCTTTCTATCTGCCGCTGTGGTGCAGGGGCGGGGATGGGGAGAGGGGGAGACATGGGACTGGATTCCCTGACAGCTCTCAGGCCCCAATTCCAAGGGAGGGAGGCAGCTGCACTGAACACAGACACCCACTGCCCTGACCGAGGTTAATGCTGCTGGGCCTCCCCTGAAACCACAGACCACAGGGGATGAAGAATGAGCTAAGTGCTGTCTCTCTACTCCGCAGCCCTAGCCAGAGACACCAGAGGACCATCAGGGCCCTTGGCCGCTCCTGCCCAGCATGGGGGTGCTGCTCGGTGGGCTCCCTCCCTCCCTCCAGCATATTTCAGCCTTAACAATTTTAAATTCCTCCTAGGCCCCTGGGGATGGCTAGAGAACAGGCTGCCAGGCCTGCTTCTTCCTTCCTGCACCTGCACTTCACACCTCCTGTGTCATCCCGGGGCCCCTCTCAGTGGACCCCAGGAAAAACTAAAGCCTGGGTGGGGAGGACTCAGGCCTGAGAGGGGATAAAATAGGGGGACAGAGGGAAGAATCCAGCCTTCCTCTCATGCATGAACAAACTTCACAACAGTTACTGCTTCTTGAGGGCCTACCACACGCTAGGCACCAGGCCAGTCACTTTACCTTGTCCCATTCATGCTCACAACCGTCCTATCCATTTTACAGATCCAGAAACAGGCTCAAAGACGTTCTGTGACCTTCCCTGCCTGAGGTCACACAGCCAGGAGTGGCAGAGCCAGGATTTGCCCTGTCTGAAACAGCTTCACATCCCTGCAACTGACCAAGTGTCCCCACCACCCTGGGATGCCTGCAGAGCCAGCCCACGGTCATCCCACCGGCAAGGGGGGGGACGACGACGACAGGAAAGGGGGCGGACGACGACGACAGGAAAGGGGGCCTCGACGGGTTTGGTGCCCACCAGGAGGCGCTCAGTACTGAGATACGGATGGCCATCATCAAGGCGGGCAGGTGGCCAGAGTGGCTGGGAGGCTGGGGCACACCTGTCCAGCCTCAGGTGAGCTGCTGGCCACTCCTACCTCTTGGCCTTAACTGTGGATGAGGCCACCACATGATCCAGAGAGAGGCCCAGGCAGAGCCAGAGAAGGTGGAAGGAAAGGGAGATATGTGGGTAGAACGTGAGGGAAGCAGAGAAAGCCACAGGGTCCCACAGAATGAGGCAGGGACTGGAGACTAAGGGTGGCCCTGCTTCCCTCCCCCCATCACAGCTCCGGGGTACCGCTCTCCATGGCAGCCCCAAGGCAGAAGGCTGGGGCCCACATCTCATCCCCTCACCCAGGCCAGGCCCCTGAGGAAGTGGCAAGCATAAAGGTCAACTGGAATATAAAGCAGAATGTGCCTTATTTTCATTTCCAATATGTCTGGGTCATAAAAATGCTAGTTTAATAAATTGGGAGGAAACCAAAAAGCACACAGCTCATTCAGGGCTGGGCAGGGGAGATACCATGAGCTTAACAGGTCTGACAATGTGGGCCCCACCCCTCCACAGGGCCCACTCCCTCACCAGGTTCCACACCTGGTCCCAAGGCTGACAGACTCCCTGGCACTGACAGGGCCTGGCACTGGGGTGGAGGGGAAGGGGCCTAAAGGCGGAGTGTCCAGCCCGATTCTACCCTCAATAAGTCCCTGGGCCTCAGGGAGCCCTACAAGAGCCATGCAAAGGACCTCACGTACCAGGATCACTGCAGCCCACGAAGGCTCAGGGAAGTCTTGAATTTTGAGTCAGGGTTTGAAGGAGTCTGACTCTGCCCATCAGACATCAAGAGGGGCACTCGAGGGGCACCTAGATGCCTCAGTGGTTGAGCATCTGCCTTTGGCTCAGGGCATGACCCCAGGGTCCTGGGATCAAGTCCCTCATCGGGCTCCCTTCAGGGAGCCTGCTTCTCCCTCTGCCTGTGTCTCTGCCAATCTCGGTGTCTCTTATGAATAAATAAATAAAATCTTTAAAAAAAAGAAAAAAAAGGAGGGGCACTTGAGGAGGAGCACTTGACCAGGGAAACCCCTGAGGTAGGTTTGGAAAGCAGAGCCCAAGTTCAGAGAACATGCAGGGTTGAGGCAGGCTGGACTCCACTGGAGAGACGACCAGAAAGGCCACGGGGGCCATGGCAATCCCATGGTGACCTGACCCCTAGGAGGTAAAACTCAATGCTCCTTCTGCAGGAGAGGCCACAGGGGAGAGGAGTGGGGTCAGCCCACCTGATCCAATGCCCTCCTTCCACCCAAGGTCACACAGTGAGTTGGCAGCAGAGCCAGACCCAGAACGCAGATTCCTGAGCTATGGGAAGCCTCAGTGGTAAGAGGACCCACAGCTCTCCCCTGAGTGGGGAGCCATTGATCACCTCAGCATCCCCAGACCTCATAGTGAGGTTCAGGAAAGCCCCAGGACCATCCCACCGGGGACATTCAGGTACACTCACCAGTCATCCCTCTGCCAAAAGCCACCAACCTCAGCTTGCATGGCTCAGACCACATCCCCTCTCCTGAACCCCCCTTGGATGCTCTGTCAGCGGGAGATGAGGACCAACATTATGGAGCCCAGCTGTGCACCCACCCCACTGCCAGCTCCTCGCTACATTATTCCACTTCCTTGGCCTGAAAGGTACATCTGAGTCTGCCCATTTCACAGATGAGATGAGCAAGGTCCAGAGAGGTGGAGTGACCTGGGGCCAAGCTCTGGGCTACCTACCATGTGGTTACCTGCAAGGCCAGGGAGTGCTCTGGGCTTCGCTACAACCAGGCATTCAGCCGCCATCCACAGTCTACATGCTAGATGCTACCCTAGCACTCTCCATGCATTTGTGCAGTCTTCACAGCACCCTATTGAGGTGGGTTTCTGGCATTTCACGGACAAGGAAACTGAGGCACAGAGAGGTGCCCCCCAGGTAGTAAATGGCAGAGCAGGGGTTTGAAACCAGGCCCTGGAGCCAATACCTTAACTACTACATGCTACTGCCTCTGGGGGCTCCCTGTCTGGCTGGCCCTGCCTGGCTCCTGTCTCCAGCTCTCCTTCCTCAGATTGGGGGTGGTGGAAAGGGACAGCGGGGGGGGGGGGGGGGGGGGGGGGGGGGGGGACATGGGTAGGAGGAGGCCAGCAGGATAGGATCCTCCCTCAGGCTCCACCCCCATCACCTGTGTGGCTCCAGGAGAATTGTGCAGGGACCACTTGCCTATTGTACAGGTGACAAAATTGAGGTCCTGGGAGGCCCAGTGATTGTCCAAGGTCATCAGACTCCTGCCGGCCCCCCTTCCACAACACCCTGTGCAGCAATAAGGAGCAGGATGTAGGTTTTGGAATCCCTGTAGTCCCCCTCTCCCTGCCCCCAGGGCTGTCTCAGTACTTCCTCTTGGGTTCCCAGGTCAATAACCAGGAAAAGCCGTGCCCCAGGGCCTTTGTACTTGCTATTCCCTCTACCTAAACACTCTACCTCCAGATATCCATAGGGCAACCCCCCTTACTCTACCAAGCCTATGCACAAATGTCCCCTTTTCAGTAAAGCCACCCCCAACCATCCCATTGAAATTGGCCCCCCACTCCCTCACCTCTCTAGTTACTTCCCTGCTTTGTTCTCCATTAAGCATTTATATGCTTTACCTGTCCACTGCCTGCCTTCCCCCTCAAACATGGAAGCCCAGCAAGGCAAGGCCTTCCTCCGTTTTGTCTCCTGCCTTATAAGGTTCCTTAAAGCAGTAGTCCTCCACCTAGGGTGCACGTGGGTTTCACCGGGGAACCTGAGTTCCCATCTCAGACCAATTAATCTGAATTCCTGGGGTGGGGCTCAGGTACTAGGATTTTTTCAAATTCCCCAGGTGATTTCAGCGTGCAGCCAGATGGAGACTGCTGCTGGCAGGGCTGGGCACAGGAGATGCTCAGTATGGAGTCAGTGAACGAAAGAGTGAGTGAATGAATGAATGAGTGAGTAAATGAGTCAGTGGAGAATTAATTGATCATTATAGGTGGACAACCCGAGGTCCAGCCAGGAGAGAGACCCAGATGCTGGCAGTAGTGAACTTGAGCCTCCCAGGCTCTGTCCCATCTCAACCTCAAAGTCACACCCCTTGCCCACCCGGGGGCCGTCAGCTCCTACCTGGACTCCAGGAGCCCACCAGACTTCCCTCAAGGGCATTTCTGGGAAGTCCCTCCAGAGGCCCCACTCCCTCCTTCTACTTTCTCAATAACAGACCTGTTTGCCAGTCCAGTCGCCAGGGCTGAATCCCGGCTTCCACTCCCAAACCTCCTGCATTCCGAGCGGCTCTGCAGGCACAGGGGGCACCTGGGAAGCAGCAGGCTTGCCAGGGCTGCAGGGTGGGTGGGGTGCCCCCTGGGGAAGCCAGGTGGAAGGGGAATGCCGGGCCCACTCAGAGCACCTGGTCTGGTGGCCAACCCAGCCCCCTCGCAGGTGTCCAAACACAGGTCAGGCCTCCACGTCTCATCAGCCTCCTGGAGGCTGAGGAATCAAATGGCTCTAGTAAATCCCCTGGTGGTTGTGATGAGCAGCCAGGCTTGAGAACCACTGAAGCCACAAAACCTCTACCCCGGCAGCCCTACCCACCCATCCTCCCGCTACCCCTGGATCCCCAGCATCTGACTGTATTGCGGGGGCTACCCCTCCACCATGGACAACATCCAGCTGGTTTGGACAGAGCTCAGAGGGCATGGAGAGAACTAGCAAAGAAGTAGTCAGGGGGGCTCTGAGCCCGGACCTGCAGCTGCTTCCTGGGGCCACGTGTCCCCCCCCCCTAGGCGCAGGCTTCAGCCTGACCCTTATGTCTTGAGGCCCCCCCTTCCCGGACTCTCACCACAGATGGACAGCCGATGATTGTGGGAAAGAGGGGCACAGTCAAACAAGGCCTACGTGCTACCCCTGATAGTCACCCTCAGCAAGACCCCCTTCCCACACCTCCTCCACACATTCCCCACCCCTCATGTGGCCTAGCACTTCACAAACACTAACCTCTGGCAAAACTATTCTGGTGACACCAGTGTCCCCTGAGCACCTCCTCAGGGCTTTGCACACATTATCACCTCTGCCAGGCAAATACCATCATGCCCGTGAGCAAACAGACTCAGAAAGGCCACACAGAGTATCAGGCCAGGTCTCAAATCCAAGTCTATCTGATGGCCAAGAGATAGGAGAGCAGAGTGGCGAGCTGGGTAGCTTCTGGGCCAAACAGCCTGCATTTGTATTCCAGCTCCACCACACATGCTGTGTGACCTTGGGCAAATTGCTCAACTTCTCTGTGCCTCAGTTCTCAATTTGTACAAAGGGAATAACAATTACACACCAGGCCTTGCTGTGAAGATTAAGAAAAACCCTGGCACAGGATGTGTGTTTTGTTGTAAATGTGGGATTTTCCACCTCAGACACCTCTCCTGGAGGGTCCCTCACTCACCCTCAAATATTTATTGAGGAAGCTTTGTTAGAACAAATCTCTAACAACAGCCTCAAATGGTACAGGGTTAGATATGCACTAACAGGGAACAGAGATTCAGGTGAAAGGAATTCCGTAAGTCAGGGAGGAACCGGAGGTGTTTTGGGGTTGGAGATATATCCAGGTGGTCCTGGGATGATCAAAGTGGTGGGCACTGGTGGGCACTGCTTTAACCCAATGGTAAGATGGGCCTGGCTACAATCATGCCCACAGCCAAGAGCTGATACAGGACTCTGTAGACCATGGCGACCCTACTGATAGCACAGAGTCTGGGGGGACATGGGGACAGCAGATGCCTCACTCTCCATGAGTTCATTCAGCCAAGATTCCTGAGAGCCTATGGGCCTGGCATCAACTGGGGGTCCTGCAGGTGCTGTTGAGAGGCTGGCGGGGTCAGCTGATGTCCTCTGACTCATCTCACTTCCCAGGTGGGAGCTCAAGTGTAGCCCTACACCCGGCTGCCTCAGTTGGTAGAACGTGTGACTCTCGATCTCAGGGTTGTGAGTTCCAGCCCCATGTTGAGATTACTTAAAAGTAGAGATTACTTAAAAAAAAAAAAAAAAAAAAAGAGTAGCCCTAGATTATACATAAATGTGGGCCTGGTATATACCCACAAAACTTTATTTATGGGCACCAAAATTTGAATCCCACATGCGTTTCCTGTGTCGTGACATATTATTCTTTTGATTTTTTTCCTTCAACCACTTAAAAGGCCAAGACTATTCTTAGCTCATGGGTCATACAAAAACAGGTAGCAGGCCAGATTTGGCTCTTGGGCTATAATCTGCTAACCCCTGGTCTACAGGGGAAAGGCAACAGCCAAAAGGAAAACAAGGAAATGTGCACATGAGTACAAACCACGATGAGTACCATTAAAGGGAAAGACGGGGAAACAAGACCGAATAATTGAGGGGTAGGGGGGCTTCTCTGAAGGGAGTCCATTTAAGCTTCAGGTTGAAGGAGAAGTACCTAGCCCCACAGAGTGAAGGGAGAACATTCCATATAGAGGGAACAGCAAATGCAAAGGCCCTATGGTGGGGAAAACAGTGTCATCAAGGACCATAAGGAAAACTTATGAGTGTAAGGAGTGCACCCAGGAGAGACAAAAGATGTGGTCAGAGTGCCTGGTAGCACAGAGCCTCTCAGACAGGCAGGAGTTTGGAAATTTGCATTTTAATCTAAAAGCAATGACAGGTTTAATAGGAGTGAGATCTGGCTTTTAGAAAGCTCACTATGGCCACTGAGCAAAGGTTTGGCTGTGGAGAGGCCCATTTGGAAGGAGAGAGAAGAGAAAGTTTCTGCAGTGGTCTGGGGAGAGGCCCCAGGGGTGGGAAGGGTGAGGGGTGTCATGTCTAGGGCACATTCTAAGAGGAAAGCCTGTAGGGTTTGCTGACAGTAGAAAAAGGATGGTCAAAACTGTCACCAGATTTTTTCGGCCTGGTGCTGGAAGGATGAAGCTGTCTTCAAGGGAGTGGGCAAGCTGTGGGAGGGTGGATAGACTTTCTTGAAAGTTCCTCCTCGTTGTGCAGTAAAAACACTTTGAAGACACAAAGCCACATCCTCAACAGAATATCTTGTGTTATCTAAACCATAAAGTTTCCCCCAGAGTCCTGGGTCAGGCACTGAGGAGCAGAACAAGCCAAGCACCAGGCAGGCAGCTTTCTCCAGAAGTAAGCCACAAACCTTTACAGCACTTACAACCCCATGTGGGTCCAGAGTATCACACAGCCAGGAGGGCTGGTGGGGGGGTTGCACAGAAGGCCTAATGTGGCTCACCAGCGCCCCTGGCCCTGCCTTTCTTAGGAAGCTGGGGCACCTGCCCATCTCCACCCTCTCCCCAGCTCACCAGTGTCCCCTCTGCCCCCTCTTCTCCCAGCCCCCCTCTGCCCTCCCTCCATTGTACCCCACTCCTTCCTCCCATGCTCCATTGTCTGACAGTGAGACCTAGCTTGTTATCTTAAAGTTAGGTTGGCTGCCTGGTCTGCAGGAAGACGAGAGGCCCAGCAGATGGTGGGGCCTCTCTAGGATCAGCCTCAAAGGTCACCGTCTGTCACTGCCCACCCGCTCCAGCCTCTTCCACATCAATGGAGTCTCTCATGCTGATTTCAGGCCCCACAAGCTGTGCAGTGACATTTCCTGCGGGCTGACTGTGTGCCAGGCACCGTGCTAGGCCTTCTCTGGACATTAACTCTTAATTATCCCACCTGGCCTATGAGGATATGTTCTCATAGGATAGGCCTATGTTCTCATCCCCATTTTACAAATGAGGAATCAGAGGGGCACCTGGGTGGCTCAGTGGTTGAGTATCTGCCTTCAGTTCAGGGCGTGATCCTGGGGTCCCAGGATCAAGTCCCACATCGGGCTCCCCACAGGGAGCCTGCTTCTCCCTCTGCCTATGTCTCTGCCTCTCTGTGTCTCTCATGAATAAATAAATAAATAAATAAATAAATAAATAAATAAATAAAATTGTTTAAAAAAAATGAGGAAGCAGAGGCACAAACAGGCAAAATAATTAGCCATGGTGACACAGACTCTCTGGCTCCAGCATCCAAATTCTTCAACACAACACCAGGCTGGATAACCCCACACACACCACCCTCTTCAAGCCTCAGCTTTTCTGTCTGCTGCAAATGAATGAGGGACTCAATGGAACGATTTCTGGATCCTTCTAGCCTTTACAAGTCTGGAATTTAAAAACTGCTTTCTTCCAAGGCACCTGATATATTCTTTCTCCCCCCAACAGTGGCTGCTCTCAGGAAAAGATCTTCTTGGCTCATTCACACTATGGTATAAATGACCTACATGGTGAATGGAGGTGAGGGGACTCTGGTGGAAAGATTCAAACCCAGGCCTAACTGGCTCCAGAACCTGGGCTGTCCCAACATAGCATTGCGCCAGCCACATCCTTGGGCTTTAGGAGCTCTTCCAAAAGGTACTCTTTACACCCATCAATATTCCCTGTTCCCAAAGAGAGAACCAAAATGAGGATGAAGGAAGAAGATGGGAACAGGAAGTAAGGGATATAAGCTATAAGTCAGACCCACGACTTCTGAGAGTCAGGGCTTCTGGTCCCCATGAAAGCCTGGGTCCCACTTCCAACCCAGTTTATTTGGACAGGCATTCTGGAAGGAGTCAGGCCTGGGAGCTGAGGACCTAACTTCTGGCCCTGCCTAGCTCACTTAATCAGGACTTAGATTCCACATCTGTACAATGGGGAGTTGGCCCCTTCCAGCTCTACTAGTTTTGAGTTTTGCTCATACCCTGACCCCAAAGGCACCCCATTAGCTTTCTCCAGGTAGGAAATCACCTCTAGTGCCCCCAAGCCCAGAGCTCCTCTCTGAGCTGTGCACAAGAAACTCACCTCTTAGAAGAAGGGGAGCTATAATCACAGCCTCTGGTAGAAGTTCCCAGCAGGCCCCACTTATTGGCCTTGGCAGAGCAGGGCTGGGGCTGCAGTGATGCCCTTTGAAACAGGCACCTGACACTGCAGCTCTCCTGGCCTGGGCGCCCCTCCCTCATGCTCTCCAGGCAGTGGCCTCTGCTCCTGACCGCCCCCAACAAAGTTCAACCTTTTTGCCTCTGTAAAAGGCTTTTAAGTTTCTCACCCAGCCTCTCATTTCTATCAGTTTAATTATTGAGGAGACCTCTTGTCGCCAGGCTGGAACATTAACACTGTTAAAAGGAACCCAAGGAATGCAGACCACAGATGACTGCCTCCCTCTGGCTCTCTCCCCATCTCCCCCGCCCTGAATCTCCTTTCCAACATGTCCCCCCTGCCCCCATTCCTTCTCTCCTCCCCAGGCCCCCACCTCCCAATTCCATCTCACTTTCTGTGCAGCAGGGAGGCTCCTGACCCCCTGCCCCAACCCATTCATCTCTCGGCAATCTGAGAAGGCACAGATAAAACTGAGGCCTCGGCCATGTTCATAGGTAACCAGAGGGGCAGAAAAAAAGGAGTACCTGTGAGCCCCTAGGCTGGTGAGGCCTAGCTCCAGGCACCCTCACCCTACCAGAGACCTTGTGCCAACTAGAGAGAGATTAGCATGGAAGTCACAGTGCACTCCCAGTGGAGTCATTGATGCCTCACTCCAAAATATCCATGTTTCCAAGAACTCACAGATACCATTCTTGTACCCTTTACCCTGTGTCAAGTGACACCTCTCCACTCCTTTAGCCTCTCCATCTCTCCATAAAGTGGGCACTGGCTCATCTCTGGGAGATGGCAGGGAGGCACTCACTGAGGTCATGGACACAAGGGTCCCATCACCTTTGGCTCAGGATGTGATCCCAGAGTCTCGGGATCCAGTCTCACATCGGGCTCCCTGCATGGAGCTTGCTTCTCCCTCTATGTCTCTGCCTCTCTCTCTCTCTCTCTCTCTCTGTGTGTCTCTCATGAATAAATATATAAAATCTTTAAAGAAAAAAAAAAAAAACAAGGGTCCCATCAGACTGTCTTCTAAAACACCCACAGTCCCCAAAAGTTTTTTTTTTTTTTTTAAGATTGTATTTATTCATGAGAAACAGAGAGAGAGAGGCAGAGACACGGGCAGAGGGAGAAGCAGGCTCCATGCGGGGAGCCTGATGTGGGACTCGATCCTGGGACTCCAGGATCACACCCCGATCCGAAGGCAGATGCTCAACTACTTGAGCCACCCAGGTGCCCCCAAAAGTGTTTAATAAAAAGCTCCAATAAGGAAACTGCAACAGCCCCATGTATATAGTCTGGGCCTCTTCTCCAAGGCCGAGGACCTAGGCCCCACCCAGACAGATTGACAAGGAGTCTGGGGCTTGTCCTTTCTGCTGATGGCCCCAGGGGGCCTTCCCTCTCAGGCCTGGGGCAGGCAGGCTGAAGCAATGACTCAGCTAACCTAAGCCATTGCCAGGACCTGGCCTGGGCAGCTGAGCCCTGCTTTCTCCTCCCCTCTGGGTCTCCACTCCTCAGTGCAGGTGGGAGAAGTGGACCAGGCTACCCATTCCCAAACCATCTGTAAGGAATGATCTCTGGCAGCACAGCCCCCTGGGGGCTGTTTGGATTGTCTACTGCAAGGGCAAAGTTTCCTTCAAGTTTTCTGTTCATCTTAATCTGGCATTCTTCATAATTCATCCATTTGCTTAAAAATTAAGATAGTGTTTCCATTTGGATTATAAGTAAAACCAACACCCCAGGAAGAAGGTCCATAGGTAAGGAGCACAAGGCACATGACCCCACAAAGTTGTAACCCCCACCCCATGCTGTAACAGGACAACTCTAGCTTCATTTCTTTCCCACTCCCACCCCATGCCCAACTTAGTGGACTTTTACACCATTCACCTCCACTTCAACCCAGGCCCCTAAAAATGCTCCCAAAGTACTGATGCACTGTGGGACTGGACAAATGGGCTCTCGAAAAGGTCTAGGTGAGAGAGTCCCAGCCTCACCACTTCCCACTCTACATGGGCCCAAACAGCCTCTCTCAGCCCACTGGGTCTAACTTTGGAGACTGAGGAGGGAAGGGGCCACCTCCAGAGGCTGGGAACCTGACACCAGGATGAAGGAGGGACCCAGTGGCTTCCTCTGTGCTTTCCTTCCTCCTCCTCCTACATATTTTCCCTCTCTCCCTCCCCCCCTACCCCCCACCCCTTACACAACACACACACACACACACACACACACACAAGCACACAAGCACACACAAACACACAGCAAAGAAGGCAGGCTCCAAAGAAGAGCGGCTCATAATTATTGGTAAAATGCTTGTAATGTTTTTCTCTCTACCCGGTAGCTTTCAGTTGTTTTAGCAGCTTAGCGAAGCACTTGGCTCCAATTGAATTGCAAATCAGCAGCTCTTGCCCCAGGAAGAGAGGAAGGGAGGTAGCAAGGAGGGGGCAGGGAAGGATTCCAGACGAAAGGGAGAAAGGTGTGCAAGGAAGAAGGGCAGGAGAAAGAAATGAGCAAATGAGCAAGGGAAGCTTGGTTCTGGGCCCAGAGCAACAGCTACAGAGACCGCCTGCTCCTTCCAGGCCCTTTCCCTGTCCTCATCCACCTTCTGCAGGTGCTGTAGCCCACTGCCCCATCCAAAATATCAAGACACATTTTATAACCATAATCTTGGGGTGAAGTGTGAGGGCCACACTGGGTTTTCTCAACTACTACAAGAAAAGCATATCTTTCTAGGGAATTACAATTTATTTGAAAACAACGTCAAAAACAAAAGTCTTGCTTTATCTCTTTGGCAATCTCCAACATTCATATTTCCATTCTATTTCTTTGACTCTGTTTCTCTTTCTGACTACATGTATTTCTACATATCCATCTGTCTGTCTTTTTACACATCTGTCCACCTATCTCCTTCCTTCTGTTTCACCAGCACTTCATTCTCCCCTCGGTTCAGAATTCCCCACAGAGGAGCGGAGTTGATCAGGGAACTCTGGGCGGCCGTGCTGTTTCAGCACCATGGTCAGCGCCCCGGAGCCGCTCCCTCCCTGACACCTACACTCCTCCGATCCTCAGCTCTCACCACAGGACTGCCCCCAAATTCTCAGATACTGTTGTGATGGTGGGGGATGGTACAGTCCTCAGAGTCCAGGAGGGAAGAGGAGAAAGAAACTAGCCAGGACTGGCACCCTGGGTTGTTGGCGCAAGACCACGTCTGGGGCCAACCGGCCAGACACTAACCTTGAAGAGGCGAAGGATGTTGGCCACCATGATGGAGACAGAGCTCCCTGAAGCACCGATGACACCGACCACACGTTCTGGTTTGGTGATGATGGGGGGGCCGCCACTGCCACAGCGGACCTCTGTGCCATCCTTCTCGATGAGCGCCTGCACAAAGGTCAGGGACTGCTCGAGGGCATGGGTGTCCCTCGAGCAGGTGTCCAGAATGCGGGCGCCCAGCGTGATGTTGGGCAGCAGGTCCGGGTCATTGTTGATGCGATCCAGGGCAAAGAGCATGGCCTCCAGCCGATGGATGCCCTTCTCCTTCTTAAGTTCTCCGCAGGCCTTGCCCTCTGAACCTCGACCGTGCACTGGGAACAGGCCGCCCAGTGTGATGTCCCCATCTATGCGGATGGAATTCATGTGGGGGTGGCCCTTGGGCTTCCCCAGGGAGGAAGGCACCCAGGGGCCATAAAGGCTAAGGAGCAGGCAAAGAGGCAGCCGGGCCCACCACCAGCCCCAGCCTGTCTTCCCAGGCATCTCGGAAATCCCTAGAGACCCATGAAGGGCAGGCCCTACTCCTAGCCTTGGCAGGCCCCTGGCCCCACAGCCTGGGTGAGCATGGGCAGGGCAGCCCCCACAAGTCTCTCCAGGGCCGCTTCAGCAGCAGGGTGGCTGAGGGCAGCCAATGGGGTCACCCATGCTGTGCTCCTCGCCACTCAGGCAGTGCTCAGTTGCTGACATGGGCCATTCCCACAGGCAGCAGGGAGTGGCCAGGGAGCAGCAAAGCTCTAGTCTTGGTCCTCACGTTCTGCGGGCCTGTTCTTGACGGATGAATGTGAAAAGAGAGTGCTCCTAGCTTGACGTATCTTGGCATCAAGGAGAAAACAGCTTCAATGCTCTCCTCCTACCAACCTTAGAAGGGAGGGAGAGGGAGAGGGAGGGGGAGGGAGAGGGAGGGGGAGAGAGAGAGAGAGAGAGAGAGAGAGAGAGAATCAAACAGAAGCCCAAAGAAGACATTAGCTATTCTGATCTCTCATGAGGAGCCTGAGAGAAGGAGATGCTGGAGGTTATCGCCACAGGCTCCACAAATCTGAACTTGGTTTTCTCCCAGCTGCTGCTCGACTTTGGTTCAAGTGGGAGAGCCTGAGGCAGAAATTAGGTCATGTTTGAAGATTTCTTAGGCCTAGACCCACTGCCATCAGAAACCAGGGGATCAGAGTGCACACTCCCCAGGAACAGCCTGGAACTGACTTGAGAGGAAGAAGGGTCTTCCTCAACACTCACCCACATGAAGGAACAGCAAGAAATCAGGTCCACAGGATCCAACCCCATTTTAGAGATGAGGGAACTGAGGCCCAGAGCAGAAGAGCATTTTGTCCAAGTCACACAGGCAGTGAGAAGCACAACACCACGCGGACCCCAGCTTCCCAGCTCTGGAGCCAAAGACACTTAGGTTCCTTGGGGACTGAGGAATAAGGAAGCCAGCAAGGCCCCCTGCAGAAGAAACCAGGCTGGGAGCTGCTCACTCTGAAGACCAAGGAGAAGCTGGGGCTGTCCCAGTTCAGAATCCTCATCCCAAATCCAATCGGGCAATGCAAATTTCACATTTCTACCTCAGCCACACCCCAGGCAGACGGTAACCCCAGGGGCTCCAAGCTCAAGGAGGTAGGCCTCCTTTTCATTTGCTTGGCCTCCCTCCCCCACCATCTTTCTCATGGTCTTTATCTCTCAATTTCTCCACTGCTCTTTCTCTCTCCCCCACTTCCTCCCTCTGAGAGAGGGGGCTCAGGTTATGGCCTGAACTACTGCACATTATTATGATCATTGTCATTATTATTGTTGTTGTGATTAAATATTTATCTGCAAGGGTAGAGGAGAGAACACCAGCTCTTCCTCATTCTCACTGCTAATTTGGGCTAATTTCCCCTGGGGTTCCTTCCCTTGCCCCAGCCTCCCACTAGCTCAAAACCAGCAACCTCCCTCCCCTCAACTTAGAAGGCCACAGGGAGAAGCACTGGAAGCTGAGTCAGGGATTGGTTGGGGGGCTGACACCCAGGCTCCCATTCCAATGGGTTTGTCAAATGAAGAACAGCAAGCCACTCACCCATTCTGTGCCTCAGTTTCCCTAGCCATTTAGAAGAAGGGCTTGTGTTTGGATTAGGAGGTTTTCCTAGAGATGCAGTCCCTGCATCCAGGCCAAGCAAGCCTCTCAGAGCCACCTGTCCCCTGCTTGGACTTCCCCCACACAGAGGCCCCAACTGCTCCAGTTCTGGGAAAAGGAGAGGAAGAGAGTACAGCCTCAATTCCTGAGCTTCCCTGCCTAGCGCCTTCTGAACCCTCACCTCACACATCTGACCCCTCATCAAAATGTTCCCCCACCCTTTAGCTCCTTAGAGGCCAAGAACACAGCTATTAATTCTCCTTCAGCCCATGCCACAGGGGAACCAGAAGCCCCGAGGAATCCCATAACCCTCCCAAAGTCACAAAGCAAGTCAAGATGGGGCAAGACTAAAGCCAGCACCAGTCACACTGAGAGGTCCGAGGTAGCCTGCAGGAAAGCTTCCTAATCCCACAGCCACTCCTGAAGCCAGGAGCCAGTGACCTAGTGCTGGGGCGGGGCGGGGGGGGGGGGGGGGGTGTCAGTACCTGGGGGAAGGCTGAAGAGTAAGAGCTGCTAAAACACCGGAGGGGAACTACACCTCAATGGAACTGTCATCCCCACTTCCTCCTCCCTGTGAGTGAGTTTAGCAGATGGCTTTCTGGGTGGCCACGGGGAGTGAGGGGCTATGGGGTAGTTGCCACTGATGCCAGCACCAGGCAAAGGCAATTCAGACAGGAACATCGGCGGTCCCCGCCCCTGCCATCCCCTAGAGAGATCTCCTTCCCAGATCTCCAGAACGCAAGGGGATGGATGAGGATGCGGTCTGGGGGAAGACTGCCCCTGCAGGGCACTTTCAGCTGTCACAGCCATGGGAAGGAGTCCCCTCCCGGCCGGTGTCCCATGGGTGGGACAGCCCACACAATGAAACACTGTCTTGTCCAAACGCCATGGTGCCCCTGGAGCGATGACAACACTGCTGTGTGCCGGGCACCACACTAAGTGCTGCGCGTACATGTTCTCTGGTGGCGCTCACACCCCGGAGCGGGCTGCCTGTCCAAGCACCCGGCTCAGAGGAGGAAGGTGAGCTCCACCCCAGGCCCCCCGAGCCAGCGCTCTGCTGGCCCGCCCTCTCCTATCGTCCTGCAGGCCGGGCCTGGGCGGCCTGGCTTAAAAATGGAGGGAGTCTTGGCCTCAGATGGGCCTTGTGAGGAGGCCGCAGTGGGGCCGATGCTGGCGGAAGGCCGGGGCTCCTCACAGTCGGCCCAGCTCAGGCTCCAGATTCCTCATGAAGGCCCAACACGGGCTTCTCCTGGGAGCCCACGCACCCTAGGCGGAGCAATGTGCACACACCATGCAGACACAACACACACTGTACACACACAGCACACAGACACGAACGTACCACACCACACACACACCCCATACACACAGCACAGATATAAACGTACCACACACACCACACATATAACACGTATAACACATCGACAAACATGCTACACACCACATATACCACAGACACAGACAACATACCACATACACACCATACACACGCTATACACACACAAAACATACAGCACACAGATACAAACATAGCACACACTATACAACACATACCACATACACACATCACACATGCATATACCACACACCCACACACCATACACACATTATACACACATGCCATATACACACACACCACACACATATATATCACATAGACACAAACATACTACACACCACATATGCCACACAGATACAAACATACCACACAGAATACACACATACCACACATGCATACACCACACACACACACCATACAGATACACCCATACCACACACATATAACATATATCACGTAGACACAAACATATCACACAGCATGCACATACCACATATACCATATGCACACACATCACACACATATATACCACACAAACATCATACATACACACTTGTACATACATATATCACACACAAACACATTACACACGACAGACACCACACACACATACACCACAGACACAAACATACCACACACCAGACACACACACACACACAATGGGGAGAAGCAGAGGCCACATGGTGGAAGGAGGCCTCAGTGAGGAGAAAAGCAAATTCTTGCAGCATTAGAATCAAGAGCCCAAGGCCCCAGGCCCTGCCCCCTAACCGCTCACAGGCTTCCCTCCACCCCACAGGCTTCCCTCCACCCCGATGGCCCTGCCCCCACCCACAGCAGTCCCGCTCCATCCCTGGTCTTCCCCATCCCTGGTCTGCTGGGTCTGCCTTTTCTGAACATCTCCAAAGAGCTGGGCAAACCACCACCTCTTTTAGCCTCCCCTCCTTCTTTTGATCCTGTAACAGGAACAAGGGAAAAGTAAAAATACTCTGAGTAAAAGGCGCCACCAGGAGCAGAGGCTGGGGGTGGGGCAGCAGGGGGAGCCAAGGCCATCCTTCCATACCCTTCCATACCCCACCGGGCAGCCTCCACCTTAGCAAAGAGGGGCCAGGTGGGGGAGGTTGAGTCCTCAGGCCACCCCTTCAATTCTAAAACAGCCAGGGAAGCTCACACTTCAGACGTTTGGGGGCTGGAGGTGGGGGGTAGGGGGTGGGGAGTGAGGGGCCTCTTATTCTACCCTTCCCTCTCCTTCCCCACCTCTCTCCTCAACCTGTCTATTCCCTTCCCTTCCACCCCCTGTCAGATCTTTGGCTCCAGATAGGCAGGGAGGGACAAGGAGCAAAGGAAAGAGCACATGGTCATCTCCACACACAACAGCATCTTTCAGAACATCCTCCAGAGAGGGGATGTAAGGAGAGCCAAGGAGGGAGGATGCAGTCTGCCCTCCTCCCCCTCCAGCCCAGGCACCCTACAATCTGAGGGCCTCTCTGATATCTGCAGGCCTGCAGGGAGAAACTCCCCAACCTGCCTTAGTGATCCTTCCAAGTCCCATGCTTCCTCACATCTAACCTAAATCCTTCCCTCCACAACCAGGGCCTGAGCTAGGAAGAACCACAAACCACTGAACGGAACGACAAGCGGCTCCAAAGAGAGCTACTGCGACGTTTACTAAACTCACTCAGCTTTTTATTCTCCCAAAGCTAGGGAAAGAGAATTCTCCCCAAACACCAATGTAAGGAACAGAGTCAGAGGGAATGACCCTGCACTTGGCACCCAGAGCTGCTCAAGCAGGCTTTCAGCCCCTGCAAGGCCACTCAAGCTCTGGGCTCTTCCCCCTGCCCTGCCCCAGCACCCCCTCTCAACCTCTGCCTTCTGCGAGCCAGGCCTCCTCCCTCCCCTCAGCTTTTCCACATTTCCTCAACTTCAGTCCTCTCCATTCACCTCTGTCTCTGTGGCCTGGCCCAGCCCAGGTGCTCAGCAAAGCTGGGCGTGGTGTCTGTTTTGAATCTCTGAGCTGTTTAGACACCTCATCGCCCACATCTCACACTTCCATGGGAGGGGCTCTGCTCCCCAGCAGGAAACATGAGGGAGAACTGGGGCCCTTCTCCTCCTTCCCACACTACCCCAAGCCCACAGGTGCCCACACAGACCTGAGACGCTGGACTGCAGGCCACCTCTGAGGCCCCCTCCCTCCTGCCCCCCTGGAGGCCCCGCACTGGTCCAGCAGAGGTGCGCTATGCTGGACAGTCTCCTCCCAAATGAACAGAGCCTAGACCCAAGGAACAAGCAAGAAGACGCTGCACCCCACAGCAACGAGGCTCATAGTTTGATCCCCACCTTTGTGATCCCTGGTCCATGGGGAAAGGGGCTGGCTAATTAGCTTCCTCAACTTCAACAGCCCAACCCTCTCCCCACAGGGACCACAGCTTGAGGAGACCGTGTCATACTCCTCTTGGTATCTCTGCATCCCAGCCTGGCACATTGCCTGGCATCCCCCACCAGAGCTTGTGGAAGGGAATGAATGATATGATGTGAGTGAAGAATTCTGGGCTCTTCCCACCCTCTCTCCCAGGTCATCAGTGTCAATATTAATAGAAACAGCAGCCCTGCTCCCAGACACTCCCCAGGGCCGTGCCAGGCCATGTTTGAAGAGCAAGGAGGAGGGCACAGTGGGGGTCCAGGCTCCTCCGTGGATCTCATTCTTTTCCCATCCCCAAGAAGCTCCAGCCCATCAGCCTGTATCAGGAACCCTCCCAAGTACAGAAATCCCAGATCTTGCTTCATAGGCCATCCTCTCCCTGTTTCACCAAAAGAGCCTGATTCCAAAGTGACTGGTTCGCTGGGCATGTGGTGGGCACTGCAGAAACGTGGAAGGAGAGAAGAAATGATAGAGGATAGGAGGGATGAGAAAGTAATTCCTCAGCTCAATGCCCATAGAACTAGAGAAAACTTCAAATCCGCCATTGTGGTTCCTCCAATCTAGGATTCCCTCCAGCCTCCTCCCTGTGACTTTCACCCTTCAGGTAGCAACTGAGACCCTTCCTCCTCCAGGAAGCCTGCCCTGATGATCCTAGCTCTATTTCCTCCTTCTTGCACATTCACATCTCCCTCTCTCTTTCTCTCTCTCTCTCTCTCTCTCTCTCTCTCTCTCTGTGTGTGTGTGTGTGTTATTTGGCAATGATGAGCCTGGAAGATTTTAAGGGCCTGTGTGGACCACACTCATCTCTGCATCTCCTGTGCCTAGCCCAAGGCTCAGAAACTCTCAATAAGCAACAACACACAGGCAGGTCTTTGCCCAGAGCCAGCAGGCAGCCAAGGTGATGCCCAGGGACAGGGTCTGAAGCAGCATTCTGCGTGTGCAGAGTAGAACTCTGACCTGGCACCAAATCCTTACACGTCCCTGGTGTGGTCAGGCATAGAATACATCCTTTCTGCCATAGCCATTCAGTTATTGACCGTGTCGATCGAATATGTGCTGGCTCTGCTCTGGGCACTGGAAATGTGTTAGGAGTAACAGACACAGACAGCAGCACCCACCTCTTGGGGCCAACCTGGGGGGTGGCCCAGGAGATGCAATAAACATACTTACATAAAGATATGTGGCGCTTCAGGGAGTCCAGAGGTTATGAAGAAACTAAGGCAGGTAAGGAGAGAGGTCAAGACCCTGGGGTCTGTTCAGAAAAAGATAGTCAAGGCAGGCTTCTCTGAGGAGGTGGCATAGGAGAAAGCAACTAAAAACAGTAGAGGTGTGAGCCACAAAAGTGTCCCAGGTAGAGAGAAGCAAGGGCAAAGTCCCTGAGCTCATGTTTAGCATTGATTGTTCAAGGACCAGCAAGGAAGCCGGAGTACCCGGAGGGCAGTAGGAACGGGAGGGGGGAGAGGAGGTCAGAGAGGGCATGGAGTACAAGATCAGACAAGACCTGTGCTGATGGAGAAATGGGGGCCCACTGGAGGGCTCTGAGCGCAGTGACAGGCAAGGATTCATGGCAAGAGAAACCTGAGACTCAAAGAGATGCCACCTGCTAAGGCCACAGCAGCTCTGGTCAGCTGAAGGCGAAGCAAGCCCATCTCATCAGCCCAGGAAGGCCCCGACACTGACCTTCCCCCTCGCCCGGAGAGGGAGCACAAATCTCCTCCATTTGCCAGCCCCCACTTCCATGTAGACTTCCAGGCCTCTCCTTCCTACCCTAAGTTGTCCTGCCTCCACCTACCACCACTGCCAACCCGCCCCCCTCCCAGTCTTCTGGCACAATCCAAGTGGGCATGCATCTTTGTTTGCAGCTGGTGCTACTGTGAGCTTCCCGACTAATACTGTTTCTTCCTCTCTCCCCCTTCTTCCTGTCCAAACACCTCCTTAACTCAGAGCTCCCCCTACTCCAGCACTGCCCCAGAGGGAGAGGGACCACGGGCTCCACAAGTCAAAGCTCAGACTCTACCATCTTACACAGCCATAAGCACAACCAGTTGTGGGTGACCCTCCCATCCCCAGGCCACACAGGAGCCAGGCACAGGGAAGGGGCAGTGCTACCTGTGAAGTAAATGGCTCACCAGAAAATTAAGATCAAGTCCCCAATCTTTATTCCTAAAGATCAAAAATCACCCAGTGATTTTAGAAACAATAAAGGTGTAAGCCACAGCAATGACAGTATTTTCACTAGAAGTCACAGCCCCAACCAGAAAACAGGTCCAGGGGCCAGTTTCTGTCACCCTGAAGAGCAGAGAGGTGGGAAGGCTGAGGATAGGGGACAGGGCAGGACCCAACCTCCTGGTCCTGATTCAGGTGGTCCAGCCTGGGACTAGCAGCCAGCTGGCTCTCCTGGGACCCCCCTGCATTACAGCCAATGGGCAGCCAGTGCTTTCTCCAGAATGGGGAGGCTTAACCAGATACTACTGCTAGCTAGTCAGCATGGCTCAGCCTGAAATGGCATGGGCTGTCATTATGGGCTGGCATTTCCCAATTACCACAGATAATATCTCCTTTAATTGAATGGGGTCCAGATAATGTCATTATGCACTGCATTCCCCAATTTATTTAATATACATGTGTACACATATATTTATGCCTCACTGCTGCCAACGACATTGCTAAAGGTGAGGTTGATAATAAAACATTTCGACGGGAGTCATCAGCTTTAATTTAAGGGGTGATTTTTACTATCCTTGTGGTGCTCATTTTTCCAAGGAGCCAAGAGAAACAACGGACAGGCTGGAAGAGGCTGGCTCAGGCCTGCGGGCTAGGAAGTGGGGTGGGCAGGGCTGTGGGGTAAGCTTGTCTTTTCCAAGCAAGTTCTGCTGCTACTCCTCCTTCTTAGGAGTGAGTTCAGGCAGGGAAAGGGTGGGGGGGACAGGGGGGAGCAGAGGCAGAAGCCCCCACCCACCCACCCAGCTTGACTGCAGGACTGGCAGGGAGGAGGAAGCTTGTCTGGAATGCAGAGCTACCTGGCTGGGGTAGCACTGAGAAGCAGCAGGGTGACACTGGGAGAAAGGCAGGGCAAGAAGACAAGGGAGGCCAGAGCCAGTCCACAGCCAGGAAAGAAGCAGAGTTCCCAGGAGCCAGGAAAAGACAGTCTGCACTCTGCAAGGGTCAAAGGCAGTGAAATCTCTAAATTAATTTTTGATAGTCCCCTGCTAACTGGGGCAGAGTTGACATGAAAACAAGCCCTCCTTGCTCTTTCCAGGAGTCAGCACCAGGCTAGGTGGGAGCAACCGAAAGCCAGTGTCCTTGGCCCCAGGCCAGCTACCCACCAAGGCAAGCCCCTGGGTCTCCTGCCTCGGGTCAGCCCAGCTAGCTGGCCACTCCTCTGCCAGCCCCAGCAAGCAGGACCAGAGCCCAGATGCCAGCTTCCCCCCACGCCTTCTCTGGGTAGCAAAGGCAGCTTCCACTCTGCAGAAGTGAGATAACCTCCCAGCCAGCAGCTAGCGGGCCCAGCTGCCCAGGCTGCCAGTGGGGCCTGCCCACTGCAAAGTTAGGTTCTCAGCCGGCCAAGCAGAGGAGGACAACAGGGTGGGCAGATGTCTTGGGGTGGGTGGTAATTAGGGGCTGCGAGCTCCAGACTTGTCTAGGGGAGAGGATGTGTCTGTTGGCTGTAATTATAAAGCTCAGAAACCCGTGGGTCCTGATCCCATCTTTTCCTGCCAGCTATTCCCCTGCAGCAGGGTGGGTTGAGGTGTGGCCCAGCATCCTGGAAGCTGGGCCAGGGGACCCCCCATAGAGCTTTTCTGCTCCCTCCCCTTCCTGGTAGCAGGTAGCATGCTAGCTGCTCACTTACTGGCTGGCTTGCTCACTGATGCTCTCACCTACCTCGGGCTGCCTGTCTGCCACTGTGCCAGGCGCTCCTCTTGGGGACGTCACGCCTCCAACAGAATGAAGACGCCCAGACGCAGGCTGGGGGAGGAGGGATGAGGGAGGAAGACAGGTGCGGCCTACACTAGGCCACTAAGGCCAAGAAAACAGCTCAACTCCTGACGTGCTCCCACCCACCCCCTTACCCCTCTGCCAGCTCAGGACTCCTTCTCTGTGCTCTGCAGCCTGCCCTACCACCATCCCATACATCTCTCGTTTACCACCAGTAGAGCATCCTTTTGGGTTGAGCATTGCCATCTCCTCTCTGGGCCTCTCGCAAATGCAAACATCCCAGGGAAAGGTAGCCCTTGCACTGACTGCTGCCTGGCGGGGGGAGGCGGGTAATAACTTTTTGGTATTTTTGTCTCTGAGAGGTTGAAGGCATTGACAGGTGAGGGAAAGTTTATGGCTAACAGACAGAGGTTGGAGGAAGGGGAAGACAGTGGTCATCCAATACCTAAGTGGGCAGGCATGCTCATCCAAGGCTAAGCAGAGTCTCAAGGGTACCAACCCCAAAGGCCCCCAACCCCATGTCAGGGACAGGACTCTGAGTAAGGGCCAAAGAGGCCCTCCAGTGGTCCTCTGTGGGGCCCAGGGAAAGGGACAGAGCTCTGAGCACCCCCTCCACTGCAGACAGGTCCTCTTCAGGGGCCCTCACCACTAGCTCCCAGAGCCTGCCCAGGAGAGGGGACCACACCCAAGAGCCCCCAGACACACCTGTGGGAACTCTCTCTGCCACCTCAGGAAAGGTCACCCCGAAAGGCTCCCTAGGGTCCTCACCTCTTGACTGAAGTGCTCCCACCACCCAGGCACTGGCTTCTGAAGAGTTCAACCAGCAGACGCAGAACCCCAAGCCCACATCCCATGTGGATCTGAGGGGAAAGTGGGGCAGACCCAGCGCGCACCCTGGGGGAGTAGGGAGATGGAATTTAGAACATTCTTTATTTCCACCATGAGCTGGCCCCAGGGACCTGAGGCTGAGTAGCAGGCTGTGGGAAGGGGGTGTCCAGTGTGGAGACTCTCAGAGCACTGGCCCCGCCGCCTACCGAGGCCCCACAGTGGCCCAGAATGGAGGATGATGATGGGAACACACACACACACACCCTCCCCCATCACCGAGAGCTTTCCGACAGACGACAGAGGGTCAGACAGACTAACCACGGCTCCCACTGACACGTGGATTCGGGCACCCCACTAGGCAAGCCCAGTCGGCCGCAAAGCGGCTCTCCCGCACCCAGGGGCAGGCACGGTGCCGAGAGAGGGTAAGGAAGCGCGGAGCCTCCTCCAAAACGGACTTAACTCTAGGAGGGGGTGTCACTCGTGGCCTGGGGGCAGGGGGCGCTCGTACGCTGGGCCTCAGGACTCCCCGCCGCCGCCACTGCCGCCCCATTTCTGCACAAACAGCTTCAGACCGCCCCGGTGCGGGGGCGCCTCTCTCAGGCCGGGCCTCCACCTCGCAGCCCCGCCCCCGCGCGGGGAGGGGGCGCCGCCAGTTCCCGGGCGCCGGGGAAGCCCGACCCCGGAGGGGACCCCCCAGCACACACATGCGCGCGCACGCACGGCCCGGCCACCCGCCCCGCGGCCCCAGAGCCTCGGGCTCACCAGGGTCCGGGAGAGGGTCGGTGCAGAGTATCGCAGGAGCCCCTGACCCTGAAGTCCCGGGGCCGCGGGGAGCCCCCGGGCCCTGGGGCGCAGTCCCAGCCCGCAGCGGCCGCGAGCCAGCGGGTGCCGGGCTCGGCCAGTGGCGAAGGTGCCGCTGGGGCGACCAGGGCAGCGGGACGCGCTGCAAGGGAAGGGAGCCGAGGCGCGCGAGGCTGGCGCTGCCCGCCCTGCCGCCGGGGACCGCGGGGAAGGGGTGCAGAGGACGCCCCGCGCCCCCGCCGGCCCTGCCCCTCCGCAGAGGGGCGCGCTAATGCCCCCGCCCCCACCTGAGAGCTGCCACGACCCCCATTTGGCAGAACCCGACATAAGCCCCACTACACAGAGACACTTTCCCCCAGGCCCGGAAAATAAATAAATAAATAAATAAATAAATAAATAAATAAATAAATAAGCCGCTGCCCCGTTCCCTCCCTCGCGGGCGTTCGGAGAGCCTGCCCTAGCCCCGAAGGGGGACCCTCCAGCCTGGGTCCCGCGCCCTCCAGCCCCGAGGGCTCCGGTCCGCCGGCCCCCCTCCGGGCAGCCCGAGCGCCGGCGCTCTCAGAGGCCACCTCCCCGAAGCCCGAGGTCCCCGCCGCAGCCCACGCCCCAGAGGCCGGAGGGCACGGCCCCTCCGCCGGTTCCCCGCGGGCCACAACTCACCGCGCGCCGCCGAGGTCTGAGCCGCGGCGAGGGGTCGGTTGCGCTCCCGCCTGCCCCGGGGGCGCAGAGAGGCGGCGGCGGCGGCGGCGGCGGCGGCTCGCGCTGCCCAGAGCCCGGGCCGCGGCGGACAGCGCTGACGCTGCGGACCGAGCCGGGCGCCGAGCCGCCGGGAGTCCCGGACGCAGCGGGGATGCGCCGGCGGCCGCCCGGCCGGAGCCGCCTCCAAGCGCGCGGCGTTCCGCTGCCGCTCCGGCAAGAGCAAGGGAGCGGCGGCCAGCCCTGCTCCGGCCCCGCGGAGCCCGGCGTCCAAGCCGAAGGGAGCGGGCGAGGCGGCTCCGGGCAGCAGGGTCCGGCCGGGGCTCCGGGCGGGCGGGAGTGCAGCGGGAGCCGACCTGCGGGCGCAGCCGGCCGAGATGCGGGCGCCCGGCGGCGCCGCGGCAGCGGCAGCGGCGGCCGCGGCGGCAGCAGCAAGACAAAATGAGAGCGAGCGAGAGAGCGCGCTGGAGAGCGAGCGAGAGACGCGGAGAGCGCGGAAGACGCGGAGACGGGAGGCTGCGGGAGGGGGGGGGCGCCCGGAGCACGAGGGGGCGAGGGGACCGCAGCCGCTCAGCCCCGCGCCCGCCGCCGCCGCCCTCGAGGAGGCGCGAGCCGGGCCCGGCAAGTTTGCGCTGCGAGTGCGGACCGAGCGCGCGGCGCCTCCGCCGGCCTTTTAAAGAGAGAGCACCTGGGCGCCCACCGCGACCCCGCACCCGCACCCCCACCGCCGCAAGGCCGGGCGGCACGCGCCCCTCCGCCTCGCCACACCCGCCCCGCCCCAGCGGCGCCCTCCCCTGGAAGCCCCCTTCCTTGCCCCGCCCCCGCGGGTCAGCCCAGCGACCCGAGGACGCGTGGGGGGACCCTCCTGACTCCAACGGTCGAGGGTCAGGGAACACAGCCTCCGACACACACCCGGAGAAGTACAGCAAAGCACAGCGATGCAAAGGGGTTGCGCTCCTCCCCACCCCTGTGCGTCACGAGAACTCCCACCCGCAGGGCCTCTTCTCACACATCCGCATGCACGTGGCGTGTGCCCCCATGTGGCATGTTCATTTGCACGCCCCACCGCTCCTGGTTGGAGCATACCACGGGGGGGTGGGGGGTGGGGAAACTGAGGCCCAGTGAGGCAATTCCACCTGTCCTTAGTCTCAGCCTGTTGGGGGGAGGCTTTCCTCTGAGGCCCCCCTCCTCCCCAGAACCCCACTAGGCCAGGGGAACCTCCAAGCCCTGGTCCACAGTCAGCAGGTCTCCCATCAACCTTGGTTTGCAAAGTGTAACAGGTGGCCTGGCCACCAGGCCAACACAAGCCAGGGAAAGAATCCCTGTTGGGGAGAAGCTGGAGCCCCAGCTCTCTTCCTTCCCTGGGGAGTGCTGTGAAAAATCCCAGGAGAGGGCGGTCCTTAGAGCCAGGCAGAGGAAGAAGAGAGGGAGGGAGCCATGCAGCCCTCTTAGGATTGCAAGAGCATCTCGTCCCAGACTGCAGAAGTGGCTTCAATTAGAGCTGTGACGTGTGACTGTCCTTGTCCTGGGGAGGGTGCTCAGCACAGTGCCAGGGAGCTGGGGGGAGAATGGCTGGCAATGGCCTCCCTCCCCCTCGCCCCTCAGTCCTCCTGGCTGATCTGCAGGGTGCCACCGTGGGCTTAAATGTGCCTCTGCCCATGGGGTGGGGGGCCTCAGCCCCCCCTTACAGCCCCTCCCCTAATTTCCATAGATAGCACCCTTATAGGTCAAGGGCATGTCTGGGGAGTCTGGGGACAGCAGGAATGACCCTCCCCCCTACTCATCTGATCTTTCTCCCTCCATGCCTCATATCCACCACCCCTACCCCTTCCCAGAGACCCACTCGGGCACCCCCACCTGGTCCAGAATTCCAGACTATGCCAGGCTGGGACCACAACTGGTTTACCATGGTTCATCCGGTGCTTGGCACTATGCCTGGCCCATAGTGTGAACTTAATGAATGTTTGGTGAAAGAATAAATGTTGGCAAAGCATGAACTCTCTTTGCTGACACATTAATGGCCCCAAATACATGTCTCGTTTATCCAGTCAGACCAAAGTCTCTGATGGAAGGACCTAGAGCATGAATTCATTCATACCTTTTGAAATGCAATCAACACTGGAGGAGATCCTATTCCATTCCCAGTCCTGGGAATCCACGAATGACTGAACACTATCCTGCCCTTGAGGAGCGCACCCCATGGCCATGCACACCTCAGCCTGGAGCATTTTACAGAGATGTAAGCTAAGGCCACGAAAGCTCCTGCCATCCAGTGGCTCTACGCAGCCTCATGTGCACAGTTCTGGGCTTGCAGAGCTCCTGTCACTCCTGAAGAGGCCTGCTCCCTGGGAACAGCCTGCCTGGGTCCCCCTGCTCAGGGTCCCTCAGTTTCCCTATCCGGTATGTAGAACAAGGACCACGATGCTGACCTCAGAGCAGCTGCTGGTGGGCAAGAAGCCACCCGTTCAGGGAATGCTGGGAGGCTCCAATTCAACTTGCCTTGGGCTTGGCAAGTGACTCGTCCTATCTTGAGGCTGCATCTAACTAAAGGGAGGGCGGGTCCTTCATCTAATTCATGGAAAGTTACCCTAAGAGCTGGCAGTACCTGGGTGCTACTGGCCAGGCCATCGTGAGAAAGGAATGAGATAATGTGTGCAAAGCGCCCAGTCCTGTGTTCAGGCGTCAGCAAGTGGGAGCCACATTTTTAACACGGTATCGTCCTCAATATCCTTGTATTGAATTGATAAATCAGTTCATTAATCAATAAAGCTGAAAATACACGGGCCATGGTTTATGGAGAAGGCAAACTAACACAGCCTTTCTTGCCATCCCCTGCCCTGGGTGTTGCCTTCACTCTGACCATAATTATCTCGCCCCCGCCCCCCACCAGCTGTGTCGCAGAAGGCTGGGCAGGCTCTATTTTTCAGGGGTTAAAAAAAGAAACGCTGTTGGCTGGCAGATAGCTGAGAGTGTGCACTTGTCCAGTTTGAAGATGCCCAGCCTGAAGCCTCGTTCTGGGCAGCCGTCCCGGGCCACTCTGGGGCCTCCCTCCCCTCCACCCCGCCCAGAGCACTCAGCCCCCCACTCTCACCAGTGAGCCCCAGCTTGGTCTAGCTGGGCCATCCTCCTTCTCCTACCTGCTGGCTTTGGCTGACCTGACTTGTCATGGAGACAGACAGACATACACACATAGAGACACATTCAGATATACAGGCACACACATATATATACAAACAGCCACACACCCACGGAGACCCTCAGACCCAGACCCACATGGAAACACACATATATAGACAGGCACACACCCTCAGAGACCCTCAGACACACACACACAGGTACACACACATACATACAGATATTCAAATAGGCACACACCTGCGGAGACCCTCAGACACACACACACACACACACACACACACACGGATACACACATACACCTCAAGGAACTTCAGTTGGTGTCCCTAACCTGGGCATGATGTGGAAACAAGGGAGATACAGCGCCACCTCTATAGGGGAAGAATGATCAGAAGTGACCTCAAGGGGTCAGGGAACAAGGGTCCTGGTGCCCAGGGCCAGGTGGGACACAAAGGCCTGAATTCCCAGATGCCCCGTTCAGCAAGCTGTACCCTGACTGTTAGGGGCTGAGGTGGGGGGAGAGGGCCCAGGACTGGAATCAAGAGGCTAGGTCCTCGGTGTAAGACTGTGTGACCTGGGGGAGGTTGCCCAGCCTCTCTGAGCATTGGTTTCCTTACCAGTGAGATGAGGGGCCGGGCTGGTGTTTCTCTAAGCATGCTGGGATTCAGGGTTGCGTCTCACTCGGAAATCTTTTAAAAAGGCTGACCTGCTTGACATGAGGGGGGGCGGGGGGGACGGTATTGGGGGAGTGAGCACGCTGGTTGTTCTAATCCACCAATCCCATGCGCACAGGCTTCCCCAGAGAAAAGGAGACACCATCTCAGCATTGGGGGTAGGGGCTTGGTGGGGAGGAGAAAAAGAGACAGGTAGTCCTAGAGAAAATAATAATACTCCTGTGCTTCATGTCGTTGTGACCTGGAAATTCTTCCCGAAGTCTGACCTAACTCCCTTATGCTGCAGCAGAGACTTCCTTTGGGCTCTGATTCTGACCTCCCTGTTATGGGGAAACAACTTCCCTGCCCCTTCCCACCCACTGTGTTGGCAACTGGCATCCAAGTTACTCCTCTGACTTCCTCATTTCAAAGGATGCCAAATAGGAAAGGGTGATTGATTGCCTTTGAAAATCGTGAAGTTTAGAATTTGTTGAAATAAATCAGAGTGAACTTGAAAGTGGCCAGGGCCAGAGGAGAGCCTGGCAGGCCTAGAACACCTAATAAGTGGTTCCTTGGCCAGTTGACCTGACCACCGTCTCAACCTCCACGTCTGATGGGCTTCAATTTTGGTTTCCCCTAAACCAGGTCATTAGATGAAAATGCCTCTGATGGAGGAGTTCCTTTAAACAATAACTGTCCCCCAGCAGGACATTTCCAGGGTGAAGAGCTAACTGCTAGGGAAGGCAGTGGTTCCAGGCTCTCTGAGAGGGGCCTAAATTACTCTGCTGGCACTTGGCTGAGAGCAGGTGTCAGAGGCGGGACCCTGGGGTTAAGAATCCTGAGGCCAATCAGTCCTCTTCTGCCTCCTGGGGTCACACCAGCTCCTCTCCTTTGCCCCATGGAGATACTGAGTCTCAGGGGCATGGGCATGGGGACTCTGAAATTCCCCCAGCCAGGACAAGGTGTGAGCGACCCCCTCCTGACACTGCCGAGGGTTAGCAGAAGAGGGACCTGAGGATCTACTCTTCCCTTAGGCCAGTGTGGGTCCAACCTCCAGGACATTCCACTTCAATGAGCTCCGGGACTTTCTCAGGCTAAAGCTATGATCCCCTTTTCACAATTCCAAAGTCCAGAATGCTCTGAAAGCCACAAGTTGGTCCATAAGTATTCCACAAACTCCTCTGGCTGCAAAAGCTGATGTGAGAGCGAGTCATTGCCACATCTGGCTCCCTTGGTGGGAGATAACTCTGCTTCACTGCAGGCATAGGAGCCAGCATATTCCTTTGGGGAATACTGCTCCAAGGCCTCCTGGGGTATTGTACAATAGATAATATTTGTGCCATATTTTCTTCTAAATTCCAAAAAAATCTAACTGAGGTTTCTGACAAGGGTCTGCTTCCCTGGAATGATCCAATTGGGACCAAGGACTCTCCAGGTTACACAGCATGGTCACACCTAGGCCCTCCCACCTGCCACCTGCCTTGCGAAGGGAGAGAGGGGACCCAACAGAATAGAGAGCAAAAAAGAGCAAATTCTGAATACAGCTCTGCTAAACCCAAGTGCATGGGACCAGAGGCAAAAGCCAGACGAGATATGCAAGGATTCAGGGGACATTCAGCAGCATCTTGCTGGAGAGAGGTTAACAGAGGCTGCAGGAGCACCCCACAAGAACAGGGGTACAGGTAAGATGCTGGGGGATCCTCCCTGCCTGTGTGGTGATGAAGCCAGCTGGGAAGGAGAGGAAGTTCATCTGGTGGGTGGGCAGGGGAAGCATGGTGGGTGGGGCGGATAGAGGGAGAGAAATGGTCTAAGGTCAATTTTAGCTACTTCCCTCTGCCCCTCAGCTCTGAGGCCTGAAAGATGATGCTTCCCCTTCCCTTCCTCAGCCTCACTTTCCCCCACCTTTAGGGCAAAAGAGGGAGGAGAGAGGAGAAAGGTAAAGGAGGGGAAGCATTCGTGCTGTCTCAAGCTCAAGGGTGGCCAGGAAGGGAGGTCAGGGACTAGTGTCACTTAGACTCTGACAGAGGAGCTGAGAGACTCTGGCCCCATGCACAGGGCAGCGGGGCACATGGCCCAACTGGGCTTTGGATCCTCCACAGCTGAGCCAGTGCAGAGCATGCAGTAGGTGCATGTTCGCTTGTTAAACAGATGAAGGGCTGACCCCCCCCCCCACCCGAGTCCCTAAGCATCCTCCTTCTCCTCCCTAGTTTCCACTTTCACCTCCTCCTCCTCTCTCCAGCAACCCTCCCTCTCTCTTTTTTTCTTAAGACTCAGGATTTTCCAGCCTTTTTGCCACACTGCAATTTAAAACTACTTATCATCCCTCTCTCTCCACATGTCCGGGGGCTGTCAGCTGCAAGCCAAATGTCATTAGGATGGATGTCACAGGCCGGGATGTCAAAATACAATTAACATTTAAAAACCCCTCCCGCCTGCCAGGCCTTGTGGCCAGCCTGCTCCTTGGGCTGAGTGGCAGGGCTCTGGGTGCCAGGGGGAGCAGCCAGGTGACAGGCACAGGAGGGGACACAGTCCAGCTGGCCATGGTGGGAGGGGGACAGGCCCAAGCTGGAAAAGGCATGTGTTCTCTCGGCTGCACCCCACCCACAGGGCCTTTTTCCAGGTCTGCCCCCCAACACATCTCTCCAGTCTCAATCACACACTCCATGGGCAGCCCAGGGGCAGACAGACCCCAGCACCGCTGCTCTAATCCAGTCCCATGCCACTCCCCTACTTGGAGCTTCAGTGTCCCTCCTGCCAAATGTGGATTGTGATGCTGCTGGGGCTCTGTGAGGCACTGCAATTAGAGCCTCAGGTTGTCCTCCAAATGGGCCCCAGGCCCTTGGGAAGAGGCACAGGCCACACAGCCTGGCCGACCGATTGACAGCTGGGCTAGAAATTGCCAGCAAGCCCCTTTGTCAATCCCTGCTACCCCCCCCCCCCAACACACGCCAGCCTTGGTCCTCCTTAGGAACCTCCCAGACAGTGCTAGAAGGGAGCCCCAGCATTTGCTCCCTCTGAAGGGGGACCCAGACAGCTAACAGGAGAGAAAGCTGGAAATGACCCCCAAGACCTCCCACTATCAGAGCCTCGGATGCATCTCTCTGCATTCGTGCTGTCTCCAAGGTTCTTGTCCTCACTGCTGAGGTCTCTAACTCAGCCCTCGAGCCAGCGCCAGGGAGGTGGAGCTGACCCGGAAAGCGGCCACTGTCCCATGGGGGGGCAGTCATAGTCAGATCACAGGGCTGGGGTCACAACCCCACGGCCTCTCCTCACCCCACACCCTCAGTTATCCTGGAAATCTGAGCCACATGCAGGATCCCATTCCTTGCTAAGGCAGCCACATTCCTGCAAACACCCTTTGCCCTCCTCCTTCGCCCATTTTCTCTTGCCTCTTGCACCTGCCTCACAAAGACCAACCCATCACACAGGACTCCCCCCCTCCAAGAGGACAAAGCAGTGCTGGGAATGAAAAGCCCACACCCATCAGCTCCTCCCTTCGTGGGCTGCATTTTAATGGCATTTGATTGGATTGGATGCGCTTTTAATTCCCTCCTGGGACATCAGAAGGAGGGTAGAAAGAATCTTTAATTCATCAAACTGAAATATTAATAGAACTCCAACCAGCTGGAGTGGGGTGTGAGACCCCCCACAACTGAAGACTCAAGGATTGCGCAAGAGCAAGGTGAGAGATGGCTAGGTGGGAAGGAGGGGCCTCTCAGCTGGGCTGGGCACAGGAATGGGTAGAGGACCCAGGGCTCCCAGCCCTCCCAACCCTCCCACCCCATGCACGAAGTCCCACCCACACATCCCCTCACCTGGGCCTCCCCTAGCTCTCACCACCTCAGGGGCCTTTACCACCCCTTTGGGCCTGTACACCTGAGCAACTGAGGCGCAGAAAGGGGGAGCCACCAGGCCAGTGCTTCACGTCAGCTTCACCACAGAATTCAGCCTGACCTCTGGACCCAAGGCCTCCCTGGCCCCAGTCCCTGGGGGTCACAGGAGGAGTGGGCACCCCCGAGGCATTGGCTTGGTCCCACCAAGCGTTTCCCACCTGCTGGCAGAGCCTAACTCACCTCTCCAGGGGCAAAGGCTTTTCCCACACACTGCAGAGGTGGGGGCTGACGGCAGACCCTCTCCCAAGAGTAGGGGGAGCTTCAGAGGCGCAAAAGTAGAAGCAGGGGCATGAAAGACACCCTCTGTTTCTGGAAGGCGGGCATCAGGGTGTAAGCTGACACTGGCTGACCTTGGGGCGGCTCTGATTAAGGAACTCTGTGGTTAAAGGCCAGGCTCTTCTTCCGCCTGAGCCTAATACACCTGCTCTCAGCCCCAGCCATGACACTCACTGTGTCACTGTGGGGCCACAGGAGGTCACTTGACCTCTCCAGCCTCAGTCTCCTCACTAATAAAGAGGGGCTGACACAGCTCCCTTTGCAAGGTTGCTCCGATGACCGGCCCCAGAGATAGTAGAGCTGCTGGCACCAGGCCACCCGCTGCTCCTCCCTCCCCTGCAGCCTCCAGCCCAAGTGGGACCCTGGGCCCTCCTTCTCCGTCTCACCTACATGGTGGATCACCTTCTCTTCTCCACCCGAGACACCAACAACCCCCCCCCCCCTAGCCGCCCACCTCCAAGCCCCAGCTTAACCACTACCCCTGTGGAGAATTCCCGAGCTTTCAGTCCAGTGGTCTACATCCCCCATGGGGAAGGATCACCTCTTGCCCCTCTACTTCCTGTGCCCGGTGGGTGTACAGCCTGTGAGCACCAGGGTCCTGAATAGACAGGTGCATGGACACACAGACAAACGGTTAGATGGACAGGTGGTCCTGACCTCCACCACCAACCCCTGTCCCAAAGTTCAGAATTCAGGAAGCCAGTGGGAAACTGACAGAACGAAAACCAGGAGCGCAGGGCTGGTGGCCCCGCTCCTCTGCCGGCTCCTGCAGGAAGGGGTACGCCCCAGCCTCCTCGGGCAGGGCCCGTTCAGCCCCCTTCCACCCCAGAATTTCAGGGAGACCACATCTCAGGGCGCTCCAGATCGGGAAGGGGCGCGAAGAGCCTCCCCTCCGGAGAGCGGCCCCGCGGGCCTTTCCTCCCCTCTCCCAGGCCCGGCCGGGAGCCCCAGTCGCCGCGAAGGTGCCCCAGTGCGGACAGCAGCGCCTCCCGGTGGCCGAGCGCCCTCACTGCAGCGCTGGCCCGGCCCCCGGCGGGTCTGCCCGGACCTGGGCTGGACCGAGGCCCCCGCTGCGCGGCGCGGAGCGCTCGGCGCCTCCTCCCTCCGACGCCCGGTGCGACGCCCGGATTGAGAGGCCTGTTTTTCACCTGAACAGATTCCCGGACAAGGCAGCGGGGGCGGCGAGGGGTCTATTTCAAGGCTGCTTCCCAGCTGGGCCGCCGCCCCCTCGGATTCGTGCGCAGCCCAGCTCACCTGCTCTGACGGCAGGGAGGGAGGGGGCCTCTTCGGATGCCCCGCCAAGTCCAGGGGCAGCTGGCGACCCGGGGCAGGAGGCGGTAGGTGAGGGGATGTCCTGGATTCCTAGGTGGGCAGAGGCAGTGTAAAGGGGGGGGCGGAGTGCGATGGGGAGGCATGAAAGGGGAGCGAGGGGGGCGTCAGCCCCAGGAGGTTGCATACTCCAGCCTCCCAAACCAGCCTCACCTCTCTCTCTGCCCAAAGTCAACATTTGCTGCACTCCCACTATGTGCCAGGCCCGTGGTTGGCAGCCTTACTGACCACTGGAGTCACCTGGGAGCTTTTAAAACTCTCAATGTGAGGGATCCCTGGGTGGCGCAGCGGTTTAGCGCCTGTCTTTGGCTGAGGGCGCGATCCTGGAGACCCGGGATCGAATCCCACGTCGGGCTCCCGGTGCATGGAGCCTGCTTCTCTTTCTCTCTCTCTCTCTCTCTCTCTCTCTCTCTCTCTCTCTCTCTCACTGTGGGCCTATCATAAAAAAATAAAAAAAACTCTCAATGTGGGCAGCCCCGGTCGCTGTGTGCCTATCATAAATAAATAAAAACAAATTTAAAAAAATAAAAAATAAAATAAAACTCTCAATGTCCAGGCACATCCCAGACCAATTAAATCAGCCCCTGTGTGGTCATCTCAGGTGATGCACAGTCCAAACATGTCTACGGCCTCAGTGTCAGGCATCACCGATAGCATTGACAAGCTCTGTCGGGGGTAGCGGGTTATCTTCACCACGGTCCTGAAAGGCACTTGGAGTGGTCCTCATCCCCGCAGAGCTTAACAGAGAGCTGGTATGGAACCCCCTGTGTCATGCCTGTGCCAATAACCATGTCCTCCCAGGGGCCCCGAGGACTGCATTCTGAGGGGACAGACTGGAGATCAGGGCAGGTGAGCACTCTTGGAAAAGAGCCCTTTCCAAATTTGGAAGTGTAAACAGCAAAGGGCCCAAGGGTGGAGAGGTGCATGTGTTTCACCCATGAGGGCCCATGGAGCTCCAGGGCTCTGAGCCACAGCTCTGCTTGTTAGACAAAGGGAGTGGTTCCAGGGGCACTGGATGAATCCTCAAAATAGATGCCAAGTCTACTCAACAGCGTGGGTGAAACCCACTGTCATAATATTGAGCAGAAAGAAGCCAGACCCAAGTATACATACTGTGTGATTCCATTCATGCTAAGTATAAAAACAGAATAAATAACCTATGGTGAGAGAAGTCAGAGTACTGGTAATCTTTGAGGGGGTAGTGATCGAAAGGGGCATGAGGGGACTTCTAGGTTCTCTCCTTCGTCTGGATGTTAATGGCACGGGTGTGTTCACTCTGTGAAAGTGTTTTACTTCAGTAAAAGTTTAAAAAAATACACAGAATTATGAAGCTGCCCGGTTCCCAGAAATGCCCCCTGGGCCTCAGGATCACTTAAAATCAGGGCTCCAGAGCTCCTCCACCTCTCTCCCCAGCTCCCATCTGCCTCTCCCTGCAACCCAGCTCCATCCAGGGTGGCCGGAAACTTGGTGTCAAAGCTAGGATTCTTTGGTTGCCAGCAATAGGACAACTCTGGCCAACTTTAACAAAAATAAAATAATGGGGACTGACTTGATAACTCATGTGTAACTTGCCAGTGGTCACTGCCAGTTCTGTAAAAGTACCCAGGCTGGGTTTCAGGCCGCCTTAGGATAACAACAGCAGCCTAAATCCAGATCCCTGCACATATCCCCCCAAAGCCATGCAGAAGAACAAGGAGAGTGATAAAGGCACCCAGGCCCCCTATCCTCAGTGTTACCAGGAATCAGAGTGCTGCGAACTTCAGTCTATAGCTAAGTACAGAAAGAAAGCAGCAGAGCAAGCCCTGGACCCCACCGAGTAGAGAAGGTCAAGTGGAGACTCCGTGCAAAAGAAAAAGAAGGCAGCAAGAGCCTGGATGGGGACGCAAATAAAATGATCCTGAGAGAGAGTGAGCCCTGCCCTGGTGGGAAAATACTGCGAAGAGGTCTGATGCCCAGTAGATCAGAGCGCTGGCTGCTGCCAGAATTGAAAGCAAGGTGTTTTGGGGGCACCCGGCTGGCTCAGTCGGAGGAGCATGAGACTCTTGATCTCAGGGTCATGAGTTTGAGCCCCACGTTGGGTATAGAGATTACTTAAAAATAAAATCTTTTTTAAAAAAGAAAGAAAGGAAGGAAGGTGTTTTTTTGAATGTGTGCAGCTGGAGTAGCTGTCTTAAAAAGGCACCAGTTCTGGGTGACAGGGACGACTGGGGAGGGTGGTGGCTCTGGGAGGCTTGCTGGTGAACAGAGGGAAAGACATAAACTGGCGGTGAAGTAAGGGATTAAGTTTACAGAAACGAGAAGATCCAGTAAATTAAACGCATCAGTCTCCCCACCCCCAAAAAGGTGTCATTGGTTTGCCCAAAATGTCACTTCACTCTTGCAACAGAAGACAGTGCTCCTGAACTAAGAAACAAAGTAAGTCACCCAAACTTCTCACCTGGTCTGCCAATGCCTAGTATTGCTGGTCAAAAAACAGAAGTGGGACGCCTGGGTGGCTCAGCCATTGAGCATTTGCCTTTGATCAGGGTGTGATCCTGGAGTCCCGGGATCAGGTCTCACATCGGGCTCCTGCAGGGATCCTGCTTCTCCCTCTGCCTGTGTCTCTGCCTCTCTGTGTGTATGTGTCTCTCATGAATAAATAAATAAATAAATAAAATATTTAAAAAACAACAAACAAAACAAAACAAACAAAATAAACAGAAGCTACCTCTGGAAGAACAGAGAAAAGAAGACATCTATACAAATCCACTCTGTAAAAAAAAAAAAAAAAATGAGAATCAAAACATTTCAGCTGAAACTTCTACTTATAAAATAGATAAGTCACGGAGATGAAAAGTACAGCAGAGGGAATACAGCCAGTGCTACAGGAGTAATGTTGTGTGGTGACAGATGGTGACTACACTTACCATGGTGAGCATTGAGGAATGTGTAGAATTGTCACATCACTGTCATACACCTAACACTAGTAGAACATTTTGTGTCAACTATACTTTAATAACTTTTAAAGTTTATTTACTTATTTTAGTAATCTCTACAACCAATGTGGGGCTCAAACTCATGACCCTGAGATCAAGAGTCGCACACTCCACCGACGAAGCCAACCAGGCGCCCCTGCATAATTTTTTTTAAAAAAAGAAAAATATTTCATCTGATGAGAAGTCTCCTCCAGAAAAATAACACCAGGCAGAGGACAATTCTGACACAACACCTCAACCTGGACTAAATATTCTTAAAAAAAAAAAAAGAATTTTATTTATTTATTCATGAGAGAGGCAGAGACACAGGCAGAGGGAGAAACAGGCTCCCTGCAGGAGCCCGATGTGGAACTCGGTCCCAGGACCCTGGGATCACAACCTCAGCTTAAGGGCCTACGCTCAACCACTGAGCCACCCAGGTAACCCTGGACTAAATATTCTTAAACAACCATTTGCAGAGATGAAAGACATTTTTTTTTTAAGATTTTATTTATTTATTTATTTATTTATTTATTTATTTATTTATTTAAGAGAGAGAGAGAGAGAGAGAGAGAGAGAGAGAGAGAGCACCAGCAGGGGGAGCAGCAGGCAGAGGGAGAGGAGGAAGCCGACTCCTGATGAGCAGGGAGCTGGACGCAAGGCTTCATCCCAGAACCTGGATCATGACCCAAGCCCAAGACAGATGCTCAACCAACTGAGCTACCCAGACACCCAAAAAAAAACACTTTAAATCAGAAATTTTGGAACATCCAGCAGAAATGGGCCAAAAAATTAGAGGCGGAAATAAGAGTTAATAAAAATCAAGAAATTGAAAAAAGAAAGTCGAAGTCTTCTCAGAAGTGATGATTAAAAGGCAAGATACTTAAGAGAAATTAAATTGAACTGAAAATATAATAAGAGGCATTCATATCAAAGAAGGAATTAAAAGAACCAAGAAAACAAAAGTAAAATCAGTAACAATGTAGGGGCACCTGGGTGGCTCCATCAGTTGAGCGTCTGACTTCTGATCTTGGCTCAGGCCATGATCTCAGGGTGACGGGATCGAGTCCCACGTTGGGCTCTGTACTCAGCACAGTCTGCTTAGGATTCTCTATCTCCCTCTCCCTCTGCCCCTCCACCCCTAAATAAGTAGATGAAGCTTTAAAAAATCAATAACAAAATTTTTTAAAAAAGTGTCAGAGAGAAAGAGATGGCTGAAGAAGATATACAAAGAGAATACATCATGCAAACCACTGGAGTGCCCAAAAAAGAAAAACCAAACGGTTGAAAAGAACTAATATCAAACAAAAGTAGAGCTCCCTCACCCCCCAAAAGAAGGAACTTTCTAGAAATACACAACAAAATCTACACATTGAAGGGGCATATCAAATACTTAGAAATGTTGACATGGAATGGCTGTCTCTGGGGTAAATCTTAATAAATTTCTCCCATTTACTGGGAGAAAATGGTGGGCCCCACCCTAACCAGAGGCAGCTCAGCCTTCTCAGGGAAGAAGAGAGAAACTGATGTGGGCGCCCCAAGTGTGGTGCAGGGAGCCTGCCGTGCCCTCCAGGTAGCATTCTTGCCAGGAATATTTTCACCTGAATCTGTTCATGAGGAGACCACTGGATAAATATGGATTGGAAGATACTGTGCAGAGACCCCTGGATTTTTCAAAATCGGCAACATCGTGAAAGACAAAAGACACGGGGCGCATTCTAGGACACACGGAGTCATGAAACTCAGTGCACTACATACCTTTGATTGGTTCCTGGATTTTTAGAAAAGAGTTATAAAGGACATTACTGGGACAAACTTTAAATAGAGACTGTGTTTTAGGTAATATTACTGTGTTGACCTTAAATTTACGAGGTTTGGGGGCGCCTGGGTGGCTAAGCAGCTAAACTTTGCTTTTGGCTCAGGTCATGATCTCAGAGTCCTGGGATTGAGTCTGCAGAGAGCCTGCTTCTCCCTCTGCCGCTTCCTCTCTCTGTATATGTCTCTCATGAATAAATAAATAAAATCTTTATTTTTAAAAAATATTTTATTTAGGGCAGCCCAGGTGGCTCAGCGGTTTAGCACCTGCCTTCAGCCCGGGGCGTGATCCTGGAGACCCGGGATCGAGTCCCACGTCGGGCTCCCTGCGTGGAGCCTGCTTCTCCCTCTGCCTGTGTCTCTGCCTCTCTCTCTGTCTTTCATGAATAAATAAATAAATAAAACCTTAAAAAAAAATTATTTAGGGCAGCCCAGGTGGCTCAGCAGTTTAGTACCTGCCTTCAGCCCAGGGCCTGATCCTGGAGACCCGGGATCGAGTCCCACGTCGGCTCCCTGCATGGATCCTGCTTCTCCCTCTGCCTGTGTCTCTGCCTCTGTGTGCGTGTGTGTGTCTCTCATGAATAAATAAATAAATTCTTAAAAAAAAAAAAAAAGAAAATCAGGAAGCTATTAGCTGGAGATGCGGGAAGAAACCATGGATGTTCTACCCACATGGACTCCACGGGCTTCTGAGTTTAACTTCTTACTGCTTCCCACATGAAAAGGGGCTCGGCCACTGCTCCCTGGATTCTAGTTTCAAAAAATCCACAGGGAAGTGATTTATTCTATTCTCCTGGATCCAGCTAGCTTTGGCCAGGGTTAAGGTGATATGACAGGACCAATCCAGACCAGGTGCCTCCTCCAGAACCAGCCACCTGTGGCTGGGGGTTTGGGTCCTATAAGAACGTGGCTGCTGTCTATGTTACAGAAGGGATCTTCAGAACAAGGGAGATTCTGAGCAGACATTATCCACGGTGCAGGGTAAACGCAGGATATCTTGGGCACCCAGAGGAGAAGCACCAGGCTTGGGGCCCGGGTCGGGGGGTGGGGAGGCAAGGGGGTGAATGGGAGCTGCCCGGGCATTTGGAGGAGGCTTCCAGACCTTAGAGAAACCTGTCATGATGGGCATTCCAGACCCGTGTGGAGCCTCCTCTCTCACCTCCTGCCTCCCCTTCCTCCACCCACACCTGCAGTGAGTGCAGCTGAGAGACCTCACAGTGCAAAGGTCAGATTTGGGGGCTGGGTGTCCGGGCCATTGCAAATGTGCACATGTGGCTACTGATACCTGTCCCTACAGGGACAGAAGCTGCTCCCTCCTCCCCAGGATAGTTCTCAGGACAGTGGATGGAACAGCTCTGTCCTCAGGGGGCCCCACATGGGGCCCTGGAGTCCTCATGGGTTTCCCTGCCCCTCTCTCACCTTGGCAGCTTCCAGCTCGGCCTCTGATCACTAGTGACCAGCAGAGGGCGCGCCCACACCCCTTTTGGCCATTTCAAGCCCAGTCCTTTCTTCTATCAATTCCTTCCTTATAAGGGTGCTAGGACCCCGGCAGGTGTGAAGGAAGGAAGTAGAATAACTTACTGAGCACCTACCGTGTCCCAGGCACTGCGGGCTATTTCACTATCCCGCACACTTCATTTGCCCCATTTACAAGGGAGGAGACAGGCTCAGGAAGATGGTCTTCAGGGACATTTTCCATCAGGTGTACACAGCTCCTGAGAAAGGTCCACCCTCATTCACTCCGCAAGCTGGGGGCTTAGGAGAAAAGGCCTAATGAAAGCAGTAAGGGGAACCACCCTGCTGCCTCTCGATCATGTGCCTCCGGCCAGGCCTGGGCTCAGAACACCCCCGGGAACCGCCACCTGTGTTTCTGCCCTGGCCAGCCTCCCTCTTCCACACTGAGTCCAAGGGTTTGCTCCTCTGGGCTCCAAGGACCTTGGCTGTGAGCTCCCCCTCTCCTGGGCATGACCCCCAGAGAGAGAATGGGAGGTCAGAAGGGAGAGAGCCCCCAGGATACGACTTCCAGTGGGGCACGGATTGCCAGCCTAGAGCTCCCTTGATGACATTAGCAGTTGCCACCCAGAGCCCAGCAAGGACAGGGGCTCAGCCTCACTCTGGGGCCACTCATCCCCTAGACTCTGTGCCACTCCTCACCTAGGGCCTCTAGCTGAGCTGGGCACTTGGGGGCACAGAATGGGTGCTCTTGGCGAGGCGGCTCTGGCCACTAGATCCCAAGGCGCTCAGCTCTGTGGGACTCCATCACAGTTTCCCCCCAGATCCAAGCTTCAGCCTCCCCTCCCATACCTTCCCACCATCGTGGCAGGTCCTGTGGCTTCCTGGTGATTTTCAGATACAAAAAAGCCCAGTCCCATCTAGTGCCAACTTAAACTCCACCTCTCAGCTAATCAGACGCTCCCTCTGCCCTCATGGTGGGGTAGGGGGAGGCTATGGGGGAAAGAGAAAAAAGATGGGGAGGAGCTCTGTGTTTCACTGCCCCCTGGCATTATCTCCTCCTTGGGGTGTCAATGTCTCCCTTCCCTGTGGCTGGTGTCCAGAGCAGTGCCTCTTGTAGGATGCATGTGAGTGGCAGAGGCCTGGCTGGGTCTGTTCAGTGCCCTGTGCACGTCTCCGCCCCCTGGGGCCCATCCCACCACTGCTGCTGCTGAGGGTCCTCTGCCTGTGGCCAGCCCTCCTAGGGGACAACAAACAAAATGGCCCTAGCACTCCCACAGGGTCTACTTGGGGTCCAGGGGAGACTCCCTCATCCTATTCCTGCCTGCGGATGTCCCCACTCCATCCCCACCCCTGTCCACTGCTCAGGTGGGCATGAGGAGGATCAGCTGGGTCACTGAGAAAGCAGATGTCCAGCCAGAGAATGAGATGCCAGTCTCCACTCCCCACGGGCACCCCGCCCATTGAGAGGAATCTCTGGCGTTCATCTTCATGGCTGGCCCTCCCTGCTATGCCCTTGATTCATGTGATTTCTTGGACTTCCTAGGCTCTTGCCCATACAGACCCAGGTGGGAGTTGGGGGGCAGGTAAGGGTTGGGATAATAGTAATAATAATTAGTAATAATAATAGCAGATATATACCGCTTCCTAGGTCCTGGTCACTGTTCTCTTTTACATGTACTGCCTGTTAGTCCTCAGCAACCCTACAAGGTGGGCACCATTTCACGGACAGGGCATCTGAGGCCCAGGGAAGTTCAGTAGCTCCCCAGTTCCTTGGCTTTGTTACTACACCATCCCTGCTGGTACCAGAACTGTGGGCTGAAGCAGAACAAGTTCAGCCGCTTTCCAGCAGCCCCTGGAGGGGCAAGTCTGCTGCCTGGGCAGAGTCTTCTTTCTCCAGAATGTGAATCCAAATGCCTCTTTGTCCCAGCTTTGGTTCCAAAGTAACAGCAGGAACAGGGTCTTCCAGCATTGTTTTCCACAGCTGGCCAGCACCTGCCATTTGACCTTTCCTTCTCCACCACCAAGACCACACATTGCATCTTGACTTTGTGCTCAAGTGAGCTCAGTGAGTGTTGGCAGCTGGGACACCTCACAGTGCAAAGGTCAGGTTTGGGGACTGGGTGTCCGGGCCATTGCAAATGTGCACAGATGGCTACTGATACCTGTCCTTACAATTGGGGCCTGTCTAATCCTTACAACCCTGCACGGAGCCCATTTTACAGAAGAGGAAACTGAGACTCGCCTGAGACCACACAGCTTGCTGGTATCAGGACCAGTCCAAGAAGGATATGGGATGCCTGACTCTAAATCTGAGGCCTGGCTTGAGTCACTTATTCAAACCATTTCTTGCCAGGTGAGTGCTGGGTGCTGAGGCAGCCCCTGAAACATCACAGGGCAGTGAGGCAGAGGCAGAGGATGGTACCCGTGTGGGGACTCCAGAGCCACTGCCCCGTCGTCCATCAGGGCCACCACAGACATTTTGCACAACAAGGCCAGGCTGCTTTTCTTGGGGAAGGTACATGTTTCCCTCACGGTTACCAGAGCGGACGCAAGACTCCTCACCCACTCACCGGGTCCCTGCTTTCGCCAAATCCAACACGTGGAGATTTCATTTCACAAAAACCAATGAACCTGGGTGGCTCAGCGGTTAAGCGTCTGCCTTCGGCTCAGGTCATGATTTCAGGGTCCTGGGATGGAGGCCCCCCCGCAATCGGGCTCCCTGCTCAGTGGGGGGGTCTGCTCCCTCCCTCTGCCCCTGTGCCCATTCATGCTTTCTCTCTTTCTCTCAAATAAATAAATAAAATATTTTTAAAAATCAATTAAGGTGAGGTTATTTGCTTCACCAAAAAAGTGAATGCAGGATTTTTAAATAATATATTTGTTTTATTTTTTTTAATATTTAGATGGCAAAACATTTTTAAAATACAAGGAGGCAGGGCAGCCCCGGTGGCTCAGCGGTTTAGCGCCGCCTTCAGCATGGGGTGTGATTCTAGAGACCTGGGATCGGGTCCCACGTCAGGCTCCCTGCATGGAGCCTGCTTCTCCCTCTGCCTGTGTCTCTGCCTCTCTCTCTCTGTCTGTCGTGAATAAATAAATAAAATCTTTAAAAAAATAAAATAAAATAAAATACAAGGAGGCAGAAAACAAAATAATAACCATCTATCATCTCACCGTGTAAGAGGTTAGACAGTAAAAGGCAGAGGAGCTGAGCAGCACGGGAGGATGTGCAGGCGCACGTGATCAGACCACAGATAGCTCGGACTCCTGCAATCCCCACCCTCTCTTGCATCTTCTTTGGTCTCTCAGCACCTTGGCTCCATGCTCTGCAGGCATTCTCCCCATGTGTCGGAAGTAAGACTGCTGCTTCACTGAGCTCCCACCCTTATGATGCTCCCAAGTGGAAGAAGCGCCTCTTCCCACTCAAATTCAGAATTCCCCAGGGTAGGGCTCTAATTGGACATCTTGGGTTTCATGACCCACCCTGCAGTCTGAAGGATGGAGCTCTGTAATTGCCAGTCATGTGACTGGGCTGGGGGAGAAACCAGAAGTTCTCCAGGAGAAGGGGCTGTTCTTCTTGCAGACAAAAGGATTAGATGACCACTTTATACCACCAGGGGGAAATCATTCTTAATATCTGGCCTTCAGTGCAGGCAACAGAACCCATGCAGGATGGTTTACATAGAAAGGAAATTATTAGAGAATATAAAGAGTCTTCTGTTTCTGGCATTATAGCATCCGGGCTGAGGAGAACAACTAAACTCTGAAAAACATATTTATTGAAATATAGCCAATCTGACAAGAGATAAGGGATGTCCCTGAGCATACCGCCTTCTGGACAAGGGATTGGACCTGGCAGGGGCTGGGGCAGCAGGCAGGCAGCCAGATAGATTTCCTTCTTTTCCTGGGAAACTGAGCCTTGAGCCAAGCCCAAAACAGGGAAGGGGAGTGTTGGGGTCCCTCATTCAAGGCAAGATGAAGTAACCCCATATCATGGTGCTTCTTGGTACCAGCGGAAGTAGAAAAACAAACGCTATCTGTAGGACTGCTCCCCCAATCCTCAACTGAGACCCACAGGATTCCTACCAATTTTAAACCAACAATAAACTCACAAAGATGACAGGAACACAAGGAAGCAAGTGACCATGTCTGTGAGTCAGCAGAAACAATGAGTTGCAGGTTTAGATCCCTAAGAACAAAGGTGGAAGGATTTTCAGATACAAAATATAGAACATACATTTATGAAAGACTTAAAGAAATAAAAGATGCAGGGCACCCAGCTGGCTCAGTTGCTGGAGTGTGCTACTCTTTTTTTTTTTTTTAAGATTTTATTTATTTATTCATAGAGACACAGCTAGAGAGAGAGAGAGGCAGAGACACAGGCAGAGGGAGAAGCAGGCTCCATGCAGGGAGCCTGATGTGGGACTCGATCCCGGGCCTCCAGGATCACGCCCTGGGCTGCAGGTGGCGCTAAACCGCTGCACCACCGGGGCTGCCCTGGAGCATGCTACTCTTGATCTCAGGGTTGTGGGTTCGAGCCCCACACTGGGTGTAGAGACCACTGAAAAATAAAATCTATTGCGGCACCTGAGTGGCTCAGGTGGTTAAGCATCGGAGGGGCTTAGGTCATGATCTCAGGGTCCTGGATTGAGCCCCACATCCCACTCTGCACTCAGCAGGGAGTCTGTTTGTCCCTCTGATTCTCCCCTGGCATGTACTCTCTCTCTCTCTCTCAAATAAATAAATAAAATATTTTAAAACAAAGTAAAATATTTTTAAATTTTCATAAATAAATAAAAGATGCAGTCATGAAGAAGCCATTCAACAAAAAAAAATTAGGAATCAACAGATGGATTTTAAGGTAGAACTTCAAAAAATGAAATAATGGTTCAAATTAAAAACTTTACTGAAGGGATACCTGGATGGCCTAGTCACTTAAGCATCTGCCTTTGGCTCAGGTCATGATCCCAGTGTGCTGGGATTGAGCCCCGCATTGGGCTCCCTGCTCAGTGGGGAGCCTGCTTCTTCTCCCTCTCCCTCTGCCTGCTGCGCTTCTTCCTTGTGCTCTCTCTCAGTCAAATAAATAAATAAAACCTTTAAAAATAATAAACAAAATTTTAAAACCTTACTTAGATATTAGAGACAGCCAAAGAAAGAATCAATGAGCTGAAACCACATCCAAAGAAATCATCTGGCAAACAACACACAGAGGGAAGAAAATTAAGAGTTTAAAAGGGATTTTAGGGTGCTTGGGTGGCTCAGTCAGTTGAGCATCGGGCTCTTGACTTCAGCCTCAGGTCACGGTCTCAGAGTTGTGAGATGGAGCCTCACTCTGGGCTCCGTGATCAACACAGTCTGCTCATCCCTCTCCCTCTCACTCTGCCCCTCGCCCTGCATGCACATGCTCTCCGCCATAAAATAATTAGTAATTAATTCATAAAAATAAATCTTTAAAACAAAAAGTTCTGAACTTCAAAATAAAAAAAAAGAAAGAAAGAGAGAGTGATTTTAAGGGGCACCTAGGTGGCTCAGTTGGTTGGGCTTCTGACTCTTGGTTTTGGCTCAGTGGTGGTCTTAGAGAGGTGGGATCCAGCCCCAAGTTGGTCTCCACACTCAGCATGGAGTCTGCTTGGGATTCTCTCTCTCTCTCTCCCTGCCTCTGCCCCTCCCCCTGCTTATGTGGGCATACTTTCTCTCCCTCTCTCTCTCAAAATAAATAAAATATTTTTTGAAGATTTTATTTATTTATTCATGAGAGACAAACACAGAGAGAGGCAGAGACACAGGCAGAGGGAGAAGCAGGCTCCATGCAGGGAGCCTGACGTGGGACTCGATCCTGGGACTCTGGGATCACGCCCTGGGCTGAAGGCAGACGCTCAACCACTGAGCCACTCAGGCATCCCTAAATAAAATATTTTTAAAAAGAGATTTTAAGGGATGCCTGGGTGACTCAGCAGTTGAGCGGCTGCCTTCAGCTCAGGGCATGATCCCTGGAGTCCCAGGATCAAGTCTGCATGAAGTCTGCTTCTCCCTCTGTCTGTGTCTCTCCCTCTCTCTATGTCTCTCATGAATAAATAAATAAAATATTTTAAAAATTAAAAAAAGGGGATCCCTGGGTGGCTCAGCAGTTTAGGGCATGATCCTGGAGTCCCAGGATCGAGTCCCGCATCGGGCTCCCTGCATGGGGCCTGTTTATCCCTCTGCCTGTGTCTCTGCCTCTCTCTCTCTCTCTCTCTCTCTCTCATGAGTAAATAAAATCTTTTCAAAAAAAATTTAAAAAAGATTTTAAGAGATGTGGAGGATAGAGTAAGAAAATCTAACATAGGGCAGCCCCGGTGGCGCAGCGGTTTAGCGCCACCTGCAGCCCAGGGTGTGATCATGGGGACCTGGGATCGAGTCCCACGTCCGGCTCCCTGCATGGAGCCTGCTTCTCTCTCTGCCTGTGTCTCTGCCTCTCTCTCTCTCTCTCTCTCCGTCTCTCACAAATAAATAAATAAAGTCTTTTTAAAAAAAAAGAAAAAAAAAAAGAAAATCTAACATATATTTACTACAATCTCAGAAAAGGAGAATAGAGAAAAGGAGGAAATGAAATACTTAAAGACATAATGACTTCGCAGGCTCCAGAAGTGATAGATAACATAAAGCCACTAAGAAAGCATACAGTCCAACCAACCAAATAAAGAGAAACCAACGCCTAGCTGCCTCATTGTAAAACTATAGAACACCAAAGACAAAGAGATCTTAAAAGAACCAGAAAAAAAAGACACAGATCCACCTAGACTTGAGAGTCACAACAGATGCCAGGGACAGTGGAATAATATCAGTAAAATATTAAGGGCAAATAAATGTCAGATTAGAATTATGTGCCTGGGAAAATCACCTTTCAAGAACCAGGATGAGGGGCACCTAGCTGGCTCAGTCAGTAGAGCATGTGACCCTCTTGATCTCTGGGTCAAGAGTTCAAGCCCATGTTGGGTGTTTAGATTACTTAAGTAAATAAATAAAAATCAAAAAGAAAAGAAGAACCAGGATTAAATAAGATCATTTGCATATAAACAAAAACAGGGAGAGTTTTATAATCTGACAAGCCCAAGAGTTGTCAAGGATGTGGTGGGAATGTAAGTGGGTGCCTGAGTGTAAATGAGTGTAACCTAGGACATTATCTAGTGAAACTGAAAAAATGCCTAACCTACCTGCCAGTAATTCCACTCTTGGGTAAATTACAGTGGACTTGAGAAATGCATGCACACATACAGGCATGTGTACATGCACGCACACACACGCATATACACTCATACACAGGAGATGTACTAAAAGTGCTCATAGCAGCCTTGCATGTACTAGCAATCCACACACCCATCAGCAGGGGACTAGATAAATAAGTTATGATATATCAATATGATAAAATATGATATAGCAATAAAAGTGAGTGAATCGTACTTATATGCAACAACCTAAATGAACTGTACAAGCGTTTATGCTAAGAGAAGGAAACACACAAGAACACGTGCAATATGGTTCACCTGCATAAAGTCCGAAATAAGCAAAACTAACCTCTGTTATGTCAGATTATATATAGGTGAAACTGGGACGCCTGGGTAGCTCAGTGGTTGAGCATCTTCCTTTGGCTCAGGGCATGATCCCAGAGTCCTGGGATCAAGTCCCACATCAGGCTCTCTGCAGGGAGCCTGCTTCTCCCTCTGCCTGTGTCTCTGTGTCTCTCATGAGTAAATAAAACCTCATGTAAAATAAAATCTTTAAACATATATATATGTATATATATATATATATGTGAAACTAAAAAGAAAAACAAGGGTATGATTAACATAAAAGAACAGTTACTGAGTCATGATTTAAAAAGGAACATATTGGGAATCTAGTGTTCAGTTTATAATTATTCTGTCCACTTTTGTCTTATGCACCTTTGTGTACATCTGTTATATTTTATATAATTGTTCAAAAGTTCCAAACGGGGCAGCCCGGGTAGCTCAGCACTTTAGCACCGCTTTCAGCCCAGGGCGTGATCCTGGAGACCCAGGATCGAGTGCTACGTTGGGCTCTCTGCATGGAGCCTGCTTCTCCCTCTGCCTGTGTCTCTGCCTCTCTTTCTCTCCCCCTCTCTCTCCCTGTGTCTCTCATTAATAAATAAAATCTTTAAAAATTCCAAACAAAACGCAACTGGGAGTTCAAACCACTATCAGACATACACTAAAGGACATACTTCAGGTGAAAGGAATATAATTCCAGAAGATGAGACGGAAAGGCATAAGGAAACAGTAAGTGAATCAAATGATGACCACGTGAGAAAAAAACAAACAAATCCTATTATATAAAATAAGGTATAATTTAAAGGTGCAAACCAAAAAGGATAGACCTAAAATGCAGAACAAAAATAAGTCAGGCAGGAGAGTATAACCAGCATCCAAGGATTCTGAGGTCTTTCTTGCATTATTCAAGAAGGATATTAATATATCGCTCAATGGTACATCCTCTTAAGCTACATATGGATTTTTTAAATCCTGCTACATATTGTTTACAAAAGACATATCCAAGACATAAGACAAAGAAAGTTTGAAAGTAAAGGGATGGAAAAGATATAGTAGGCAAATATTAACATCCTCCCACCACCAAAAACTTAGAATACCTTTATTAATATCAGACAAGGCCAGTTTTTTTTTTTAAGATTTATTTATTCATGAGAAACACAGAGAGAGAGAGAGAAAGAGAGAGGCAGAGACACAGGCAGAGGGAGAAGCAGGCTCCATGCAAGGAGCCCGATGCGGGACTCGATCCCAGGTCCCCAGGATCACACTGAGCTGCAGGCGGTGCTAAACTGCTGCACCACCGGGGCTGCCTCCAGACAAAACCAGTTTTAAGATAAAAAGCATTATCAGGGATACAGAAATTCATTATATAATGACAAAAGTCAAACTGGTTAAAAAATATAACGTTAAATGCCTATTTTTTAAAAGATTTTATTTATTTATTCACGAGAGACACAGAGAGAGGCAGATACACAGGCAGAGGGAGAAACTGGCTCCCTGCAGGAAGCCCAATACAGGACTCGATCTCAGGACCCTGGGATCACAACCTGAGCCAAAGGCAGATGCTCAACCATTGAGCCATCCAGGTGCCCCATTTAATGCCTAATTAGATAACAGTTGAATATAAAAGGCCAAAAATGGACAGAACCATGAGACAAGTAAAGAATCCACCATCTTAACAGAACATTTCAATAAACCTTTTCTGATTATTAACAAATCAGGAAGAAAAAAAATCCAGCAAAGATATAGATTTGAATGACAGAATTAACAAACTCAATCTAATGGACATGTAAACAAGCCTGCACGACCAAAAAAAATGTTAGACTACTCACACAAAACAATCACATGCTAATCAGAGCAAGTCTCAAAAAATAGTAACAATTCAGTATCATGGAGACCATAGTCTCTGACCACAATGTAATTATGTCATCAGGCATCAACAAAAAAGGGTAAATACAAAGTTTCTGTACATTTAAAACACACTCTCAAAATAAACTAGGTTTGAGTTAGGAGAGCACATGGACATATAGATGAAAATACACTGGCCATATGTTCATAATTGGACCTGGCTGTAGGTACCTAGGGACTCATTACGTATTCTCTTCTCTTTTATATATATTTTTTCCATGATAAAAAGTTTTTAGAAAAATACTCAAGAATAACATGTATGTGTCAAATAATTAAAAGTAATTTTTAAATGTTTTACAATAAACATTAATGAAAATACACCAAAACTTGGTGGCTACAATGGAAACAATGAGTAGAGGGAAACATATCACATTAAAAGCTTAAAAAAGAGGAAAGTCCGAAAATAACATGTTAACTGTCCAAGTTAGAGAAAGAACAACCACATAAATTCAAAAACAGCAGCAGTCAGAAAATGACAAAGATAAGAGCAGAAATTAATAGACAAAATGAACAAGGGGTAGTGGAAGGGGAGGTGGGCAGGGGGATGGGGTGACTGGGTAACAGGCACTGAGGGGGGCACTTGACAGGATAAGCACTGTGTGTTATGCTATTTGTTGGCAAATCAAACTCCAATAAAAATATACAAAAAAAAGAAAAGAAATTAATAGAAAACAATGTAAGAGAGAAAATCAATGAGGTTGAAAATTGGTGCTGTGAAAAGACCAATTAAATTGGCAAACCTCTGGTGACACTGACTGAGAGAAAAAGGGAGAAGTCACAAATAAACAATGAGGAATACACCAAATAGGAAGCCCCCTGCCCAGCAGTGGGAGGAAAGGATGAAGGAAATGTAGACACCTGTGGACCCCGGGTGGGGGAGGTAGAGTCTGGGTCAGCTCAGGTAAGGTACCCAGGGTCACTCCGCTGGCCCTGGGGTGGAGCATCAGAACCTTAGCCACTTACAACCAGGTTCCAGAGAGCCCAAGCCCAGCTCACCACCATCTTCACCGAGAAAGAAACCACTAGTGCCCGCCCCCCACCCTATTGCCCCACTCACAGCTCCTCACAAGTGTCTGAGAGGTGGAGCCTGGTCACAGCCTGTGCTCTAGGTGGGAGAAAGACTCATGGTTCTACCTTCTTCCGTGATCAAGCAGACGTCTCCACATTTGGGGAGTGTGGTCAAAAGATGCTAGAAAGGGGACACCTGGGTGGCATAATCAGTTGAGCAATCTACTCTTGGTTTTGGCTCAGGTCATGATCTCAGGGTCATGAAATAAGCCCCATGTCAGTCTCCACGCTCAGCGCAGACTCTGCTTATCTCTCTCCCTCTGCCTCTGCTCCTCCTCACACTCAGCTCTCTCTCTCTCCCCCAAATAAATAAATAAATAAAATCTTTTTTAAAAGGAGGGGCACCTGGGTGCCTTAGTCAGTTAAACATCTGCCTTTGGCTTGGGTCATGATCTCAGGGTCCTGGGATCAAGCCCTGCTTTGGGCTCTCTGCTCAGTGGGGAGCCTGCTTCTCCCTCTCTCTTTCCCTGCCACCCCCCCTGCTTGTGCTCTCCCTCTGTCTCTCCACGTCAAATAAATAAATAAATAAAATTTTTAAGTCTGAGGTTTTGCCTTACTTGCAAGCTAACAAGTTAGTCTGCCACAGTTTCATGGGTACTCGCAGAAGACAGGGGACTCGTGGGTCAGAGACAAAGGACTTTACTACTTCTTCTTTTAGGGCTTCATTGCTTAAAGCACAGCGGGCATCCTGAGTTTCATGTTTGCGTTGTTCCTCTTGCCTCACAAATCCCATGGGGTGGCATGAAGGCCAGGTATGTGCCAGTACACAGAGGGTCTGCATCACAGCTGAGGAGCTCAGTGAACTCAAGCCTTTTTAAAGAAACTACAAGAAGGGATCCCTGGGTGGCGCAGCGGTTTGGCGCCTGCCTTTGGCCCACGGCGCCATCCTGGGGACCCGGGATCGAATCCCACGTCGGGCTCCCGGTACATGGAGCCTGCTTCTCCCTCTGCCTGTGTCTCTGCCTCTCTCTCTCTCTCTCTCTATCATAAATAAATAAAAATTAAAAAAAAAAAGAAACTACAAGAAAATCTGCCCAAACTTTGCCCTGAAAGAAGACATTATTATATTATTATATGGGACAGTAAACCTAACCTCTGCTCTGGAGATAGCTGTTATTTCCATCTTCCAAGACTGTTCCATATACAAACATCCCTTGTCCAGAACAAAGGTGTGTGTGTTGTGGAACTCAAGAGTAGGACAGGCCAGGGCACTGCAAGCAGCGGCTCTCAGAGAAGCAGGGCCGCACATGGTCAAGAACCAGGTCCCACAGCAGCAGAACAACGACAAGGGCAAGGGCAAGGACCAGGCCCCTCTCATGTTTTCCTGGGACCAGGGGAATCTCAGATTCTTATGTGAGCCAATATAATGGGGATAGAGAATCAATACCAGCTGCTGCCTGTTGTCCTGCCAACCCGGCAGCGAGTCAATTTTAAGTTTATTTTGAAAAATAAAGAAATGTGACACTTCAGGCCTAGGTGTTTTGGAAACAGTTCCCACCTCTGTCTAATGGCCTGTCCCCTCTCTCTCTCTGAGGCCACACAGTGGCCTACCCATCATCTGTTCCTGGCTCCAGCCCCATTCCAAGTCTTTGGCCTCCTTCTATCCCAAGACAGGTAGAGCAGTGGCAGAGTGAGGGGTATATTATTTATTTTTACCCCATCTCATCCCAAAAGGATTCTAGGTAACCAAAAAAAATACATGCAAGACAAGATTTGTTAAATCAAATAAGAGGCAAAATTGGGATAAAGTGGCCTTAATCTGGTACCCTGTTATTCCACAGGTTTCTGGATTGGGCTCTGAGTTTCCTGGTGGCCAGGGCAAAGGGGGAAGCAATAACATCATCGGATCCAAAACATAAATACAACATAGTTATTCAGAAGAAAGCTGTCCATTCCTCTACTCACATGGAGAGAGAGTTCTTCCCTGGTCCTCTTTGGGAGAACACCATGTGATGTAGTAAACGCATCCTCAACAATATCCCTTCCACAAGTACAACAGTATGTCTGTTGTGACTCCTCCCCAGGTATCCCTTGCTGAAAGCTACATGTATCCTACACTCAACTCAATGAGCAAAGTTTTAAGGGGCTAGAGAAATTCTAGCCATGGGCTCCTCAGAGGTCTCCCAGAAAGATTTAGAGGTTCGACTTGGTGACCAGGGCCTCACCTGCTGGCCTGACTTGACTAGACAGACCTGCTCTGGCCTCATTACTGAGCTTTGTGCCTGCAATGGAGTTTCCTCGATGGCCCTTCTCTAACAACTGGGCCTCCACACTGTAACCTTAACCCAAAACCCTTCTGGCTTCCTCCCCTACACCTGTAGCAGACATCACTAATCCATCCCAGCACCAGTCCTCAGTCCCCGTCCAGGATCAGATGAAAAGAAGACTGTAACAGGGTTTGCAATCAGCATAACCAACAAAACACACCCAGAACACCTACATATCAGCAAGAAAAACATAAATGGCCTAAAAGAAAAATAGGCAAAAGATCTAATCAGGCCTTTCAAAGAAAGGAACTGCCAATGGCCAATCCACATGAGAAGTTGTTGAGTCTAACTAGTAATTAAGGAAATGCAAAATAAAACTAGAATAAAATACCATACCCAACAGATTGGCAAAGACTAATACACCTCATGGAGCATGCATAGAAACAGAAATTATTGTTAGCTGTAGGAGCGCAAATCAGTGCTACCACTTTGGAGAACAGTTTGATAATTCTTAGTAAAGCTGAAGATGCATAAACATTATGACCCAAAATTTCTACTTCCAGATGACAATGGCAGAGAAACTCTTCTTTGCATGTCCACGGAGACATGTTCAAGAAGGTTCTCTGTGACATTGATTATAATCATAAACTATTACCAGCAACTATTCTTAGCAGGAAGGTAGATAAATTGTGGTCATCATAAGATAAAAGACACAGAGAGAGTACAATGAATGGATTCGAGTTACATACTTCAGCACTGATAGATCTCAGAACCATAATGTTGAGCTAAAGTAATTTGCAAAATGATATGTAATGTTATGATACCATTTATGCAGAATTTTAGAACACAAAAAAATATTGTTATGGATATATACTTATTTGGTAAGTTGCCAAGCATGTTTGTGAATGAAAGAATACTTCAAGGAGGGGAGAAAGAGGGAGGTCAAGGGTGGGCTTTTAGTTTTTATCACGACATTTCTTCTTTTCAAAAAAAAAAAAAAAAAAATAGGGCAGCCCGGGTGGCTCAGTGGTTTGGCGCCGCCTTCAGCCCAGGGCGTGATCCTGGAGACCCGGGATCGAGTCCCACATCAGGCTCCCTGCATGGAGCCTGCCTCTCCCTCTACCTGTGTCTCTGCCTCTCTCTCTCTGTGTGTCTTCCATGAATAAATAAACAAAATCTTAAAATATATATATATATATATACACACACATATATATTCTGGGGAAAAGAGCCAAAACATTTCAAATAGTCTCATTAGAGAGTGATAGGTATTTGTTATTCATTTTCTATATTTTCTGTATGTTTCAAATATTTCAAAATGTGTAATTAAAAACAAAATGAAATAAAATAAAAACAAAATAAAGGGGATGGCTGGGTGGCTCAGTGGTTGAGTGTCTGCCTTTGGCTCAGGGCATGATCCTGGGGTCCCGGGATCGAGTCCCACCCTGCGGGGAGACTGCTTCTCCCTCTGCCTGTGTCTCTACCTCTCTCTGTGTGTCTCTCATGGATAAATAAATAGAATCTTTAAAAATAAAATAAATAAAATAAATAAAAACAAAATAAGAGGCACTGGGGTGGCTCAGTCAGTTGGCCGTCTGCTTTCGACTCAGGTCATGATCCCAGGGTACTGGGATGCAGCTCCTTGTCGGGTTCCCTGCTCAGTGGGGAGTCTGCTTCTCCCTCTCCCTCTGCCCCTCCTCCTTGCTCTTTCTCTCAAGTAAATAAATAAAATCTTTAGAAATAAATAAGCAAAGTACAAAGAAAGGGTACTACGATCCCATCGTGACGCTAGGCAGAGCAGGAGCACGACAGCGAGAGGTCACCATTTCTGTCCCTGCCCAGAAATCCCAGTTTCTCGGACTATCACCCCCCCTCACACCATCCTGGGACTCACCACGCACACCTGACCATAGGCCTTGCTGGCACCGCCTGGCCCTGTCACCTGCCCCTGCATTCCTGCAGGAACCTCCCCACTCACCACCATGATCTCCTAGTAGACGCACATCCCGGTTGGCTGACCATCAGTCCTCATCACACAGGCTGAGCAGGGACCCTAGGGGTTAAAGCCAGAAGATCTGGGTTCAAACAGCAGTTCTTTCACACCTTGGCTAAGTGACCCTGGGTAAGTCCCTTGACTTCATGTCAGGGGTGATAAAACAATAGGAGGGAAGGAACCCGGGTCCCTGACATTTGTGCAGCTGGTCTACCAACCCTAAAAAGCCCCCCTCTGTCTCACTGACATTTGAGAGAAAGCAATTCTGTCTTGTGTAAGCCACTACTAATCTAGGGACTGAGGTAATTCCACTCTTCCCAGAATGCCCCACGCCTCCCCTCAGAGATCTTGGCTTCTCAAAGTGTGGTCCAAGGACCAGCAGCACGGGTCTCAGCTGGGAACTTGTTAGACATGCAGAATCTCAGGCAAGATCCCAGACACTTACCTACACCTATATGTTGGAAGGTGAGGAGCCCAGCTTCAGGGCTAGGATTCCGAGAGGGACTTTCCTGTTGCCATGGAGCTGCTAAAGCTGCAAAACTGGGAACACTGGGAGCTGCATGCTCCTTTGTTCTAAAGCTGCTCCCGGGGCAAACAGGCCTGCTGTCATCATTGCCACCAGCTCCCCAGGAGCCTCAGTGACAGGACCACGGGCAGGGCTCCCAAGCAGAGTGGAAGTGTTGTGGCTTCTCCCTTTTGGTGGCCCCCACCCGCCACCACTAGCCCCCACCAGGCCAGGCAAGAAAAGGGCTCCCAGGACCTGGGAGGGATGCCCCGCGAAAAGGGGAACCTAGCAAGTGTCTCCTTCCCTGGAGGGGCAGCTCAACAATCAGCAAGCAACCATCCCCCAAACCACCTGAACAGGACGGAGGGGGGGGGGGTGCGAAGGGACAAGCCCTTTCTCCCAAGGGGTGCAGTCATGGCACGCCAGGACTGCTATGTCCCAGAAGACATGACTCTGTCCTGGGGCAGGCGATCTTTCTTCAGGGGTGCTGCTGGGAGTCTCCGCATTTCCTGGTGCCCTGGTGCCCGACACAGGCTGGCCCCTTCCAGTCCCAGGCCCCCATGCTGCCAGACTCCCCTTGCCCGTAGAGGCTTCTGTGAGACTCCTGAGTCCACTCATGGCAAACACACATCTTTGCCAAATGGTGGAGGGCAGGCTGCCCCTTCTCTCTGCCCCTCCAACTTTTATCTCCTGCTCAGAGGGAGGATGGTTCAGGAAAGCCAGCACCCAAATTGCAGGAAGTGTGGAGCAGAGAGCAGACAAAACAAAAAGCAGAAGGATGGAAATTGTTCAATAATAATAGCAAAAATGTGGAAATAACTCAAATGTCCATCAGCTGATGAATGAGTAAATAAAATATGGTTTATCCTTTTTTTTTAAAGATTTTATTTATTAATTTGAGATAAAGAGATATCGAGAGAGAGAACCTGACCAAAGAGAGGGGCAGACGGAGAGGGAGAAGCAGACTCCCCACTGAGCAGGGAGCTCCATGTTGGGCTGGATCCCAGCACCCCGGGATCATGACCTGAGCCAAAGGCAGACGCTCAACCATCTGAGCCACCCAGGTGCCCCAAACATTGTCTATCCTTATAATGGAATATAATTCAGCCATCAAAAGAAATGAATACCAGCATGCTACCTTGAATCCATGCCCAGTGAAAGAAGCCAGACATAAACACTCTATAGTGTATGGTCCCATTTATGTGAAAAGTCCAGGAGAAGCAAATCTATAGAAACAGAAAGTAGACGAGTGGCTGCAGAGGGCAGAGGGGTGAAGTGGCAGCTAAAGAGGGGGGTGCAGTGTATGCATCTGTTTTGGACTAATGAGTATGTTCTAAAATGTGTTGGTCGGGGCAGCCTGGGTGGCTCAGCGGTTTAGTGCTGCCTTCAGCCCAGGGCCTGATCCTGGAGTCCCGGGATCGAGTCCCACATCAGGCTCCCTGATGAAGCCTACTTCTCCCTCTGCCTGTGTCTCTGCCTCTCTGTTTCTCATGAGTAAATAAATAAAATATTTTAAAAAATAATAAATAAAATAAAATGTGGTGGTCGGTGCACAACTCTGATTATACTAAAAGCCATTGAATTGTATACTTTTTTTTTTGCATACTTTTAAAAAAATATTTTATTTATTTATTTATGAGAGACACACAGAGAGAGAGAGAGGCAGAGACACAGACAGAGGGAGAAGCAGGCTCCCTGCGGGGAGCCCGATGTGGAACTCAATCCTGGGACCAGGATCACAACCTGAGCCAAAGGCAGACGCTCAACCACTGAGCCACCCAGGCATCCCAAATTGTATATTTTAAATAGGTGAACTGTATGGGATGTGAGTTATATTTCAATAAGCGGCGCCTGTGGGGCTCAGTCAGTTAAGCATCTGCTTTCAGCTCAGGTCATGATCCCAGGGTCCTGGGATAGAGTCCCGCATTGGGCTCCTTGCTCAGCGGGGAGCCTGCTTCTCTCTCTGCCTCTGCCTCTCACCCTGCTTGTGCTCTCTCTCTCTGTCAAATAAATAAATAAAATATTAAAAAGAAAAAAGTTGTTTGTAAAATTTTTGTAAATTTTTTCTTTTAAAAAGACAAGCACTCAAGAGCATTTTTCCAGGGGTGCCTGGCTAGCCCAGTCCGTGGAGCATGTGACTCTTGGTCTCAGGATCGTGAGTTCAAGCCCCATATTGGGTGTAAGGATTGCTTAAAAATAAAATATTTGCGGGGTGGGGGGGAGAGAACATTTCTCTGAAGTGAAGGATATGAGTTTCCAAACTAAAATGGCCTGTCAGGTGTCAATACAATGGACAAAAATAGACCCTCATCAGAGCCCATGATCGTGAAATTTCAGACAGGGATATTCTACAAGCTTTCGAAGAGGAAAAATAGGTCACTTTCCTAAAAAAGGTCAGGACTGAGAATGGCTCCCAACTGCTCAACCTTCGAAACAAGATGCCAGGGGAGCCTGGGTGGCTTAGATAGTTAAGTGTCTGCCTTCAGGTCAGGTCAGGATCTCAGGGTCCTGGGATCGAGCCCCATGATCTCAGGGTCCTGGGATCAAACCCCACATTGGGCTCCCTGCTCAGGGGGGAGTCTGCTTCTCCTTCTCCCTCTGTGATCTCTCTCGCTTTCACACACTCTCTCAAATAAATATTTTTTTTTAAAAAAAGAGTGCCTCAAGCTCCAGAACATTTAGAAAAAAAGAAACAAGAAACCAATGGATCAGCCCTTCAACATCCTGAAGAAAAGTGATTTCCCACCCAGACACCTAAGCCAGGCAGAGAGTAGCAATCAAATGTGAGGATAAACCAAGGACATTCAGGGACCTGCCATGTCTTGAAAGGGTTCTCTCCCACCAGCCCTTCTCAGAAAGTTAGAGGATGTATTCCATCAATAGGAAGGGGTACACCATGGGTTACAGGGGAGGGGCATCAACCACAGCAGAGGGGAAGGGAACACCAGGAAGGGATGGAAAAGGGAGAGCCTAGGGTCCCCGCCAAGAATCAGGCAGAGGGGGAAGCCAGACCATGCTGTCTTTTAAAATAGATTTTATTCTTATTCATGAGAGACACACAGAGAGAGAGAGAGAGGCAGAGACACAGGCAGAGGGAGAAGCAGGCTCCATGCAGGGAGCCTGATGTGGGACTCGATCCCGGGTCCCCAGGATTACGCCATGGGCTGAAGGCAGCACTAAACCACTGAGCCACCTGGGCTGCCCTGTCTTTTAAAATAAATATAGTCTATACTCCCCTAGATAAAATAATGAGGGCTGATTATAAAAAATAGGATGTATGGGGGCACCTGTGTGGCTTAGTCGGTTGGGCATCTGCCTTCGGCTCAGGTCATGATCCCAGGGTCCTGGGATCAAGCCCCACATCAGGCTCCCTGCTCAGTGGGGAGCCTACTTCTCTCTCTCCCTCTGCCTGCTGCTCTCCGTGCTTGTGCTCTGTCAAGTGAGTAAGGAAAGAAAGAAAGAAAGAAAGAAAGAAAGAAAGAAAGAAAGAGAAAGAAAGAAAGAGAGAAAGATATGTTGTACGGGAAAGGGCAGCCTGGCCGAGCTCCTATCCGCTCTCGATCACTTGTTGGTGAGGTTCCTTTTGTGCTCCCCAGGTCTGGCCACCTCTGTCCGCTGGGGACCCTCATGCTTTGACAGCTGATAACTGAGAAGCAGAAATTCTGAGGGACCTGCTCCCCCCTGGACCCCCAGGCACAGGCCTCGCCATAGAGCTGCAGGGAGCACCAAGTTTTCAGGACTTACTCATAAGTTTACAGTCAGTCCAGTCAGTCCCCTCTCCGGAAAGCTGAAGGCAACCAGAGGCTCTGTTCAGATGACCCCTGGCAGCCTTCACCCAACAGTAACAGACAGCCCTTCTGCGGCTTCCACCCAGTGTGTTCATTGACTACCCTTTTCATTAATTTATATGCAAGTCCTGCCTTATAAAATTACCTAAGATTTTCTTTTGATTGAGGAAGAAAATAGAGAGAAGAGTGTGCCCAGAAGTCATGAAGTCAGAGAAGCAAAGGAATACAAGTGAGTGCACCTAAAATGCAAAGTTTGAGGCCGGAGGTTGCAAGGAGCCCAGCCGACTGAGCCCTGGACCCCGGGGGGCCATTAGGGCAGGCCTGCAGGGGGACAAGTGCTCCCGAGGGTCATCCCTGGACTGCCCTGGCCACTGCCGGTGAGAGTCCTGCGGGGCCCAGGGTCTGGCACCGCTGCCCTTGCTGCCCTCGACTGCCCGGCCGCGAGCTGCCCTGAAGCTGGAAGCCCGGCAGGTGAGCAGGGCTGGCCCAGGCGGCTGGTCTCCATTTCCCGGCCACACCGCGGGTTCCGTCCTGGGCTGTGACCCCAGCTCTCCACATCTCCCCTCGGTCATTACTCCCCTCGGTCATTATTTATTTATTTTAAAGATTTTATTCATCTGTTCTTGATGACACAGAGAGAGACGCAGGCAGAGGGAGAAGCAGGCCCCATGCAGGGAGCTCGACGTGGGACTCGGTCCCGGGTCCCCAGGATCAGGCCCGGGCGGAAGGCCGCTGAGCCACCCGGGCTGCCCTAAATTTAGTTATTTATTCATGAGAGACACAGACTATGAGAGAGAGGCAGAGACCCAGGCAGAGGGAGAAGCAGGCTCCTCGCAGGGAGCCCGATGCGGGGGGTGGCTCGGGACTGGATCCCCGAGCCGGGATCACGACCCGAGCCACAGGCAGGAGCCCATGAGCTACCCGGGCGTCCCAGGATTCGAGTTATGATCAAGAGAGCCAGGATGTGGGTACTGGGGTGTTTTTCTCCTCCTGGGGCTGGACCGCCACAGGTCTCGGGGGCCCTCGGAGCCTCGGTTTTACCTCGAAGGACAGGAAGAGAGGCGGGGGAGAGGGGGGTCGTCGCAAGGTCACCGCCCTAGAGCTCACCTCGGCCCAACCCAAGCCGAGCGCCCCGCGCCCGGAGCCCGCAGCCCGAGAGCAGGCGCGGCAACGCCAAGCACGGCCACGAGGTGGCGCCAGGAAACCGCGGGAGGCGCCCAAACCCAGCATCCAGGCTCCTCGCTCCTCCTCTCTCCCGCGGGCCCGGCCCCTCCGCCCGCCGCCCGCCCCGGGGCCCTAGTTCACCGAGCAGCCCGGCGGGCTGGGGAGGGGAAGGGGGAAGCCGAGCGGCCGCCGGGACGTCGTCGTGGAAGGAGCTTAGGGACCGCTTCGGTCCAGGGCCACCTGGAGGCTGGACTGCACCGGCGACACCCTGGAGGTGCCGCGTCAGGTGTGCAGCCCACCTTCCCTGCCGGAGCCCTTGCTCCTCCTGCATCGTAAAGGGAGAGCACGGAGTAGGAGACCTTGTGGCTGGGCACCGCCTGCGCCCAGCTCTGCTGCGCCTGGCTCTGCTGCGCCTGGCTCTGGCCAGCCTAGTGTTTCCAGGCTCTGCCGGGCTGCTGCTAGCGCTGACCCTTCCCCACCACCCGACGAGACTCCATCCGCTTCCCAGGCTGCACAGCTCTGGCTGGCGGAGCTCACATCTGCACCTGCCACCTCGCCGGGCAAGGGTGCTGACCACTGTGCTGGGTCAGAGTCATCCCAGGCACACAGCGCATGTCAGACCCCGAAGCCCAGGCTCCTACAGCCTGAGGAAGCTGGGTCCCAAGGCCAGGCTCCCACCCACACCCAGTCCCACCCCTGAACTGCAGTCTCTTTCATCGAGGCCCACAGGCCCTGTAGGGAAGTAATCACAAGGCCTGGAAAGAACCCGGGCTTTGGAGCCCATGCAGACCTGGGATAAAGCTCCCTCTGCATTTACTGGCTGTGTGATCTTGGGCAAGTCATCTAACCTCTCTGGGTCTCACTGTCCTCATCTGTAAAATGAGAGCGCTCATACCCACCTTGGGAGGTTGTAACTTTTAGAAACCATACCCATGAATATTAAAAAGTTAAAAATTGGGATCCCTGGGTGGCGCAGCGGTTTGGCGCCTGCCTTTGGCCCAGGGCGCGATCCTGGAGACCCGGGATCGAATCCCACATCGGGCTCCCTGCATGGAGCCTGCTCCTCCCTCTGCCTGTGTCTCTGCCTCTCTCTCTCTCTCTCTCTCTCTGTGTGTGTGAGTGTGTGACTATCATAAATAAATAAAAATTTAAAAAAAAAAAAAAAGTTAAAAATTAATTAATTTTTTTTTTTAAAGAAACCATATCCATGAAAGAATATTCCTGGTGGAGGGCGAGTGTTCAGCCAAGTCAGCTTATCGGAGGGCACCTGGCTGGCTCAGCAGGAGGAGCGTGTGACTTTTTATTTCAGAGCTGTGAGTTTGAGCTCCACATTGGCTGTGGAGATTACTTAAATAAATGAATAAATAAATAAACTCTGCTTATTGGATATTCATGGACTCCTATTTTATGCCAGGCCCTCTGCTGGGGTTCAAGGGAATCCAAGGTTGAATGAGATGTGACTGCAGCCCACCAGGAATGACCCTCTGGGCAAAATAAAACTCATGCTTCAAAATTCAGGCAGCATTTTCCTGATGCTAAATGTGGTGGCATTCAAACATTTGTAACCCTTCAGCCTCTAAACATGAGGGGCGCCTGGGTGGCCCAGCAGTTGAGTGTCTGTCTTCGGCTCAGGGTGTGATCCTGGAGTCCTGGGATCGAGTCCCACATCGGGCTCCCCTCAGGGAGCCTGCTTCTCTCTCTGCCATGTCTCTGCTTCTCTCTCTGTGTCTCTCATGAATAAATAAATACAATCTTTTTTAAAAAATAAAATAAAATAATAGATAAAAGAACAAGCCACCGAAAAGAGTGGAGCTACCCTTTTTGACTCTATACTCTGCACCAGGTTCTTCACCTACATTCGTTCCCCAGATGCCAAGTACTGTGCAGGGACGTGGGGCACAGCCATGAGCAGGAAAGTGTCCGCACGGAGGCAGAGCTGATAAGCTAGGGGGGACTAGGTGACAAAGGAGTCAAGACAAGGATGCACTTGTAATTGAGGTAAGTGCCTACAAGGGAAATGGAAGATCAGTACTGCTGAGGGTACCCTGAGGGTGGGGGGTGAGGGCGTCTGCCCAGATGCAGGCAACAAGAGGGGGTGTCATCAGGAACAAATTTTAAAACAATAAGAACCCACTAAAAGTTGGTCTGCTGCTTATTAACACCACATACCAGCAACTCTAAACAGCATCCTCCCTCCCAAAAAATTATTCTGTTGGTTTAAGACCTCAACAATTGTTTCCGTTCCTGTTAATTTTTAGTAATATACATGTAAATTTCAAATTAGTACATTTGTATTGCTTATCCTTTAAAAACCATTGTATTCTGCTTAGAAGTTAATTGTGAAAATTCCCAGTCATTGAGCCACTCCCACCCGCTATCCGTGGTCATGTGGATGCAGAATTGTTCACGCTCACTTCAGAGGAATGTTGTGTCTTGAATCTGAATCCCTGTTGTACTGTCCTTCATTTAAACAGGCAGTTTGAAATAAACATTGGGAGCATACCTTTGCGTGACCATTTGGAGTTCTTATTTGTTTAAAAATTACCAACTGGGAAGATACCTGAAAGCTGCTAGAATCGACTCTGAGGAACTACATGTGGATAGAAGCATAATTTCTGGAATTTATGGTGAAATGGATTTTTACATAAGTCTCTACCAAACTTATCCTTATGTTTAAGGTTTTTCCTAATTATTTTTCTATTTTTAAAAATATTTTATTTATCTATTCATGAGAGACACAGAGAGAGGCAGAGACACAGGCAGAGGGAGAAGCAGGCTCCCCCTGGGGAGCCTGATGTGGGCCTTGATCCCCAGATCCCAAAGGCAGGTGCTCAACTGCTGAGCCACCCAGGCGCCCCTCATGCATGCATTCTAGTCATCAGGAAAGAGGAAGGGGCAAAGGAAGCCCACCTACTCCCCCACACACAGAAGAAACCAACACCTGCCTGCATCCAGTCAGTCAGGATTTAACCATTTGGCCCAACCTAGCTACAAGGGAGGCTGGGGAAATGGAGTCTTTATTTAAATGGCCTTGTGCCCTGCCACTAACAGGGGGTGCTCTTTCTAAAGAAGGAAAGAATGGATAATGGGGGAAGGGCACATGTCTGCCGGGCCATCAAGAGAAGCTTGGTCTTTTTCCTAAAAGAAATAGTGAGCCACTGAACGTTTTTTGGTTTTGTTCGTTTTTTTTTTTTTTTTTTTTTTTTTTAAGATTTTATTTATTTGTTCATGAGAGACACAGAGAGGCAGAAACATAGGCAGAGGGAGAAGCAGGCTCCATGCAGGGAGCCCGATGTGGGGCTTGATCCCAAACCCCAGGATCACGACCTGAGCCAAAGGCAGACACTCAACCACTGAGCCACCCAGGTGACCTGAATTCTATGTTTACAGGAGGAAGAGAAGGCCTTCCCTGCCACGGCCTTCCCTGACCTATATTGATGCAGAGGCAGGAAAGTGATGAGAAGAAGACCGCAGGTCAGGGGTCAGCAGACCCGGCCTCGACACCTCTCTTCCTAGAACTCAATTCTTCATCTGTAAAATGGGGTCAAGGCACCAACCCTACTGTATAGCCGCTCTGGTTGCCTCTCCAACACCATTCCTCCTGATTCCCTAACAGAACCACAGTTTTATTGGAGAGACTATGGCAGAGACTGCTGATGGCCCCCAATATCCATTCTCTGTTCTTCCATAGAAATGGAAATTTCGGATGGCTAAAGACTACATTTCCTAGCCTCCTTTGCAGTAAGGGATGGTCATGTGACTACAGTGAGTTGTGTTACAGGAGGGGAACCCTGAGTTTAGGGAACCTGAATCTTTTAAAACAGAATCTTAACGAATTTGCCCTTTGACCTGGAGGAAAACACTATCTTCTAAGGCTGTTTGCTTTATGAACTTCTTTGAGAGATGTGCAGAAACTTGAGGGACCTACCGAGAATTAATGATTTCCCAGCATTGCAGTAATACTGGATTTTGAGGGCAGCCCAGGTGGATCAGCAGTTTAGTGTCGCCTTCAGCCCAGAGCCTGATCCTGGAGGCCCAGGATCGAGTCCCACGTCGGGCTCCCTGCATGGAGCCTGCTTCTCCCTGCGCCTGTGTCTCTGCCCCCACCCCCCTCTCTCTCTCTCTCTCTCTGTGTGTCTCATGAATAAATAAATAAAATCTTAAAAAAAAAAAAATACTGGGTTTTGAATGAGCAGTAGTGTAATAACGGCCCTGAGATATGAAGATGAATTGTCAGCAGCTTCCAGGAGGGCTCTCTTCTTTCACGGTATGTTGCTGACGTCTGGACATGACACTTGACATCAGGCAGCCCTCTTATGAGCATAAAAAACATGGCTGACTCCCTGGCAATGGCAGAGTTGAAGGTTGAGAATAGCCTCAGTAGTGGCCGAGGCTGGAGAGTCACTCAACCAGCACCGGAGCCACTCACCTCTCGCCATCTTGTTACAAGGAAGCAGAAATGTCCTCATTGTTGAAGCCATCTCAGTCAGGAGTCAGCTGGAGGCATCCTGAATCCTGCTCGTGGGCAGCGTGCCTCCCTCCTAGAAGTGTTGGGAGGCCACCCAGTACAAAAGCCAAGGTGGGAAGTACTTCTCCATGAGGGGCAGTGCTCCACTTACCAGAGGGATGAGGTGAGACAGCTCAGTGAGGGGTTTTCCTCCTCCCAAACTGCAGATTAAATAGTCCCTGGCCTACCAGCAGAAAACCAAACCAACTGGCTTGTTGAGGCCCCTTCCAGCTCTGGGGTCTAGGGTTGTTTGGTGCCACCTCACTCCACCCCGGCACACTGCTCCTACGTCCCCTGAAGCTCCAGGGAGGGACCCCCGCACTTGCACTTCCACCGGGGTAGTACCTGTGGGAGTGGGAAGGAGCAGGAGGCCATTTCCCCTCCAGGCCCCAAGGGGAGCTTCTTCTGCCTCACGGTGGTCACCACCAGAAGCCCCAGTGGGGCCCTGCTGCCCGACGGTGGGGACAGGGCAGTTCAGAGGGGAGTTCAGACCGCCATGGGGCCACTGGAGGTTGGTGGAGGGGACCCCAAGGAGGAGCGTAGCTGGGTGACACACTCGGCAATTTCAGTGTGGCTTGGGGCTGTGGGTGACAGACGGTTTGTCAGATGGGTTCGCCGGGACTAATAGGCTGCTCTGTTACCGCCCACAGAACATGCTGGATGCAGATCTGAACATTTGAAAGGGAGCTTTCTGGGGACACAGGCTTTTAAGCCAAACATGAATCTAGCCGGGGGAGTGGGGTGGGATTTCAAGCACCTTGAGCAAACTGGTGGGGCACGCTTGGGGGGAAAGCAGGGATTTTATCACTCCTCACATCCTCAAGCGACCCTCCTCCCCATTAAGCTCAAAAGCAATTATTGAGCACCTGAAGTGTGCAGATAAAAGACACAGGACTACTCACTGCTGGCTTGACATCTGGAGGCGGCAGGGGATTATCATTTACCTCTCAGCTCAGGCTGGCTTCCTCCAGGCAGCTGGTCCAGAGCCACATCCCACCCCCCCACCCCCCCACGCCCCCCACCCCCCACCCCCCACCCCCGCTGCTTGCCATCTCAGGGGGGTTACCTTCCTGCTATCCCAGGAGGCCACCACCAACTCAGCAGTTAGCCACCACCTTCCCCCAAACCTGTTTCAGTGTGGATCTTCCCACTCACCCCCCTAGGCCAAGCCTAGCAGGATGCCAGGCCCCAGGAGCGGGGGTGGGGGGGGTGGGGGGGTGGGGTGGGGGCATGCCTGAGAGGCGCGGAGGAAGGCAGCCCCCTCTGGGAGAGCCCACCAGATTAGGTTCCAGGAAGAGATGAATGGAGGCAAGGGGGGGGCATGGGGCGGACCTGTGGGGGGGGGTGCGGGAAGAGGGGGGCTGGCCCCTGAGCAAGGCCCGTAAGACTCAGCGGTAAGGCTACATGGAAAAGTTTTGGATGTCTTTGGCGCTACAGCTCGGGGAAGCCCCTGGAGAGCTGGAGCTGGGAAATTAACCTCATACAGGCACGTCTAGAGATATTGTGGGTTCGGTTCCAGACCACCGCAGTAAAGCAAGTCAAGTGAATCTTTTGGTTTCCTGGTGATATAAAAGTTATGTTTACACTATACTGAGGTCTATTAAGTGTTCAGTAGCATTTCATCTGAGACAACAATGTACATACGATAATTTAAAAAAACTTTATCGCAGAAGTGCCAGGCTGGTTCAGTCAGTACAGCATGTGATTCTTGATCTCGAGGTCATGAGTTCAAACCTCACACTGGGTGTAGAGATTACTTTAAAAACAAAATACTGTATTGCTAAAATATGCTAACCATCATCTGAGCTTTCAGTGAGTTGAAATCACTGATCACAGATATAATAAAGAATAACAAATATAATCCTAATTTAAAAGTTTGAAAAAAAAAAGAAAGTTTGAAATATTATGAGAATTACCAAAATGTGACACAGAAACACCAAGAGACGGATACCTGGGTGGCTCAGTGGTTGAGGCCTTCAGCTCAGGTCGTGATCCCAGGGTCCTGAGATCGAGTCCCACATCGGGCTCCCCACAGGGAGCCTGCTTCTCCCTCTGCCTGTGTCTCTGCCTCTCTCTCTGTCTCTCATGAAATAAAATCTTGAAAGAAATAGAAAGAAAGAAAGAAAGAAAGAAAGAAAGAAAGAAAGAAAGAAAGAAAGAAAGACCAAGTGAGCAAATGTTGTTGGAAAAATTATCCCAACAGACTTCCTTAATGTAGGGTTGCTGCAACAAGGCTTTACTTTGTACAAAATGCAATGTCTTTGAAGTGCAGTAAAGCAAAGCACAATAAAACAAGGTATGCCTATAAAGCTTTATTTGGGCAATTGTGATGTGCAAGGCACCAGCTTAGATGTTCTACATATATTTCCTTTATTTTCTTTTTAAGTAATCTCTGTGCCCAACGTGGGGCTCCAACTCATGACCCCTAGATCAAGAGTTAGACACTCCAACTGAGCCACGTATTTCCTTTTTAAATCCTCATGCTGTGGGCAGCACTGGTGGCGCAGCGGTTTAGCGCCGCCTGCAGCCAGGGGTGTGATCCTGGAAACCCAGGATCGAGTCCCACGTCAGGCTCTCTGCATGGAGCCTGCTTCTCCCTCTGCCTGTGTCTCTACCTCTCTCTCTCTCTCTCTCTCTGCATCTCTATGAATAAATAAATAAAATCTTAAAAAAATAAATAAATCCTCATGCCGGGACGCCTGGGTGGGTGGCTCAGCGGTTGAGTGGCTGCCTTTGGCTCAGGTCCTGATCCCAGGGTCCTTGGATCAAGTCCCACATCAGGCTCCCTGCGAGGAGCCTGCTTCTCCCTCTGCCTGTGTCTTTACTGTCTCTGTGTGTCTCTCATGAATAAATAAATAAAATTAAAATTTATAAAAATAAATAAATAAATCCTCATGCCAACCCTATAAGATGGATATGAGCATCCCATTTGGCTGAGAGACAGAAGCACCACAACCACCAAGTGGCAAAGCTGGGACTTGAATCTCAGACTCTCTGACCCCATCCCCAGCAGGAGCTAAGGTTTGGGCCACATGCCTTACAGACGTTCCCCGTAACTAGCTACCCTTGCTGGAATATGTCACAGGCCACCACTATGCTACACTGTCTCTCCCCTCCACTCCTGGAAGAGGCATCAGTCTTTACTGACGTAAATCCTTCAACACAGGGCACACCCTCCGCATAGGGCAGCAGCCATGTGAATGAATCATCCTGGAAAGAGCTCCTCCAGCCCCATCAAACCTTCAGATGACTGCAGTCCTGGCCAACATCATAACTACAATCTCATCGCAGACCCCAGCTAGCATTACTCAGATAAGCCACTTCCAGACTCCTGACTCCCACTCACTGCATTTTGGAATGATTTCTTACTCATCAATAGGTAACTAATGCACACTCCAATCGGGGTCCCACCCCTCCTGGCTGTGGGACCATGGGCAACTTTACCTCTCTGGGCATATGGTTTCTCCAGCTCAGACCTTTCTGCTAAACTCCAGATCAATGCAATCAGCAACCACCATTAAGGTCCTTCAGGTGTGGGCACGTAGCATGTCTCAAATACCTCTCTCTTTTTTTAAAGATTTTATTTATTATTCATGAGAGACACAGAGAGAGAGGCAGAGACACAGGCAGAGAGAGAAGCAGGCTCCATGCAGGGAGCCCGATGCGGCACTTGATCCCAGGGCTCTAGGACCACACCCTGGGCCAAAGGTGGTGCTAAATCGCTGAGCCATCCAGGCTGCCACTTTCAAATATCTCTTAATCTACTTTCCACTATGGCTCAGGCCCTCATTGACTCTCCCTTCAATTATTGAAACAGTCTCCTCACTGATTCTCCTGTCTTGTATAAGGCTGCAAATAACAAAATCCCAAAATACCGTATAAAGAACTTATAAAACTCAATACCCCAAAAATGAAAAATCCAAGTAAAAAATGGGCAGAAGACAGGCATTTTCCTAAGAAGACATACAGATGGCCAGCAGACATGAAAAGATGTTCATCACTTACCATCAGGGAAATACAAATCAAAACTTCAATGAGCTATCACCTCACACCTGTCAGAATGGCTAAACTCAACAACACAGGAAACAACAGGTGTTGGTGAGGCTATGGAAAAAGGAGAACCCTCTTACACTGTTGGTGGGAATGCAAACTGGCACAGCACTGTGGAAAACAGTGTGGAGGCTCCTCAAAAAGTTAAAAATAGAACTACCTTGTGATCCAACAATCATACCGCTAGATATTTACCCAAAGAATACAAAACACAAATTCAAAGAAATACATAAACTTCTATATTTATAGCAGCATTATCTACAATAGCCAACTTAATGAAACAGCTCAAGTTTCCATTGATTGATGAATGGATAAAGATGTGACATATATACAATGGAATATTACTCAGCCACAAAAAAGAATGAAATCTTGTCATTTGCAACAGCATAGATGGAGCTAGAGAGTATAATATCTAGTATAATAGCTAGAGAGCTAAGTGAGATAAGTCAGTCAGAGAAAGACAAATACCACATGATTTCACTCATGTGTGGAATGTAAGAAATAAAATGAGAAAGAGGAAAAATAGAGGACAAATTAAGAAACAAACTCTAAACTACAGAGAAACTGATGGTTACTAGAGGGAAGGTGGTGAAATAGGTGGATGAAATATGTGAAGAGCATTAAGGAGGACACTTGTGATGAGCATCAGGTGTTGTATGGAAGTGTTGAATCATTTATGTACCTGAAACTAGTATTACACTGTATTTTCACTGAATTTTTAATTTTTTAAAAATCTCAAAACACCAGGGGTCCCTGGGTGGCGCAGCGGTTTGATGCCTGCCTTTGGCCTAGAGCGCAATCCTGGAGACCCGGGATCGAATCCCACGTCGGGCTCCCGGTGCAGGGAGCCTGCTTCTCCCTCTGCCTATGTCTCTGCTTCTCTCTCTCTGTGACTATCATAAAAAATAAAAAATATAAAAAATATAAAAAATAAAATTCAGATTATTTAAAAAAAAAATCTCAAAGCACCAGCAGATTACAACTAAACAAAACTGTATTTCCCTTTCACACTCAAGAAGTCCAAAGGCAGATAGTCCAGAGTTAGCATGGCATACCATGGAGCCAAGAACTCAGGTTCTTTCTTTTTTTTAAGATTTCATCTATTTATTCATAAGAGACACACACAGAGAGGCAGAGACATAGGCAGAGGGAGAAGGAGGCTCCATGCAGTGAGCCCGATGTGGGACTCCATCCTGGGACTCCAGGATCATGCCCTGAGCCAAAGGCAGACACTCAACTGCTGTGCCACCCAGGCATCCCAAACCCAGGATGCCTTCTATCTGATGATCAGCAGCACATGGATTTCATTCCCAAAGTTTCCTCACAGTCTAAAATAGCTGCTAGTGCTCCAGCCATCATGTCCACATTCTAGACATTAGAAAGGTGGAACTGGAAAAACAAATCCCTTCCCTTTAAAAACATTTTTATTTTCCACTGACCATATCTAGCAAGGGAGGCAAGGAAACAGTCTATTTTGAGGTTCATCATGTGCTCAGCTAAAAATACAGAAATTTTGTACTTAGGAAGAAGGTGAGAGCAGGCATATAGGACAACCAGCAGTCTTTGCAGCACCCTCCACCGCTGCTGCCCCGTAAAGTGTTTTATTATTACTTCTGGGTTTTGTCCTTCATTATAAAAATGATATAAAAAAATAATATAGTATAGAAAGCTGAGGCCCGGAGACAGGTCAAGAGAGTTGGTGGCTGTGCTAGAAGCAGACTCCTGAACTGTGGTCCCTCTCCACTCTGTCCTCAGTTTTCTCAGCAGGTATTATTTTATAATTGGGGCAGTGAAACACATAAACATACAACAAAAGAGCATTCTAGTTTTGACCTAAGTTACAAAGGAAATTGAAAGAAAATATTTATAGTTATACTTTTAAAAATAACAAAGAATCCTGGCCCCATGTTTGAAGGAGGCAAACTTCCTGGCTGAGTTCTTGGAATCAGTAAAAATGATCACACCTCCTTTGTACCTCAGGCTCTGTGCCTCAAACCTATAGAATAGAGCCTGTTTTTTTTCCTTATAAATATAAAACTATTATTGCTAGAGGATAGACATGGGAAACAAAAATGGAATAGATTTGAACTGCCTTTTTTTTTTAAAGATTTTATTTATTTGTTCATGAGAGACACAGAGAGAGTGGCAGGGAAATAGAGGGAGAAGCAGGCTCCCTGCAGGGAGCCCAACGTGGGATTCGATCCCCAGACCAGGGATCACACCCTGAGCCGAAGGCAGATGCTCAACCACTCAGCCACCCAGGTAACCTAAGCTGCTTCTTTTTTAAAAGGTGACATAATCTGAAAGAAATGAACGTGAATTTAAGAATTATCCTTTAAGGTATACGCAGAATGTTAATAGTGTTGGGACTGAGTATGAGAGACTTTCTATGTGGGGTTACCTATCTCTATACCATAGAAATCTATGCAAGAAGCATAGATTGTACATAAAAATGGGGGAGGGGGCATTTGAAATCAAATATAGCCAATACCCTCTCTAAATAAAATAACAGGTGCTCATTATAGAAAATACAGAAATATATAAAACGAAAATTTTTAAATCAACTATTTTTTATTTTATTTTTTTAATATTTTATTTATTTATTCATGAGAGACAGAGGGAGAGGCAGAGACATAGGCAGAGGGAGAAGGAGGCTCCTCATAGGGAGCCCAATGCGGAACTCGATCCCTGAACCCCAGGATCATGCCCTAAGCCAAAGATGGATACTCAACCACTGAGCCACCCAGGTGTCCCTAAAACGACAGTTTTAATGACCTCCAATTTTATCCCTTCAGAGAGAGCCCCACTGTTAATATGTTGATATGATGCCTTCAATCCCCTAACTTAGGATCATTCTGGATATAGTCCTTTCCAAGATTTATTATGATAATTTTCAAGCAGATAGTAAAGCTAAAAGAATTGTTCAGTGACCACTCATACCCACCCCATAGATCCTCCCACTAACATTGTACTCCAGTTGCTTTATTGCATAGTTACCTAACTGGTCACAGATAGCTTTTTGTTTTTTTATTATTTTTTAAAAAGATTTATTAATTTATTCATGAAAGACACAGACTGAGAGAGAGAGGCAGAGATACAGGCAGAGGGAGAAGCAGGCTCCATACAGGGAGCCCAATGTGGGACCTGATTCCAGATCCTGGGATCACAGCCAGAGCCAAGGCAGGCGCCCAACTGCTGAGCCACACAGGCATCCCCACAGATAGCTTTTTAAACCATCATACACTCATAGTAACCTCTTTTGGGTTAGTGGTGTGCAGTTCTATGAATGTTATATGTATAGGCATGTGTAACCACCACAATCAGGATTCAGAACAGTTCCATCATCCCCAAGTAATTCCCTCTTAAAAAAAATAAATTAAGAGAGGGAGAGAGAGGAAAAAAAGAAAGAGAGGGAGGGAGGGAGAGAGGGAGAGAGAGAGAAAGAGAGAGAGAGAGAGGAGAGGGAGAAAGAGAATCCTAAGCAGGCTCCATGCCCAGCATGGAACCCAATGCAGGGCTCAATCTCACAACCCTGAGATCATGACCTGAGCCAAAACCAAGAGTCAGATGCTTAACTGACTGAGCCACCCAGGTGCCCCTCACGTGAGTCCCTCCTGCCCTCCCCTTGTAGGTATGCCTTCTCCCCCCACCCCTAAGCCCTGGGAACCACTGCTCTATTCTCAGCACCACTGTTTTGTATCTTCTAGAACGCCATAGACATTGAACCACAGAGCATGTATCCTTTGAGACTGGCTTTTTGCAGTCACATTATGTGTAGCAAGAGTTTGTTCCTTGGGGATCCCTGGATGGCTCAGTGGTTTGGCGCCTGCCTTCAGCCCGGGGCATGATCCCGCCCCGGGATCAAGTCCCGCATCGGGCTCCTTGTGTGGAGCCTGATTCTTCCTCTGTCTGTGTCTCTGCCTCTGTGTGTGTGTGTGTGTGTGTGTCTCTCATGAATAAATAAATAAAATCTTAAAAAAAAAAAAAAAGAGTTTGTTCCTTAGGAGGCACTTAAATATATGAAGCCAATCTTTACAGACATAAAGGGAGAAATAGACAGTAATACAATAATAGTAGAGGACGTTAACACTCCACTTACATCAATGAATAGATCATCCAGACAGAAAATCAATAAGGAAATATTGGCTTTAAAAGACACATTAGACCAGATGGACTTGATAGATTTATATAGAACTTCCATGAAAAGCAACAGAATACATATTCTTCTCAAGTGCACATGGAACCTTCTCCAGGACACATTAGGCCACAAACAAGTCTCAGGAAATTCAAGTAGATGAAAATTATATCAAATATCTTTTCCAACCACAAGGCTATGAAACTAGAACCAGGTACAAGAAAACTGGGAAAAAAACACATATACACTAAGACTAAAAAACATGCCACTAAACAACCAATGGGGCAACTAAGAAATCGAAGAAGAAATTTAAAAATACCTGGAGACAAATAAAAATGGAAACAACTTTCCAAAATGCAGCAAAAGCAGTTTTGAGAGGGAAGTTCATAGCAATTCAGGACTACCTCAAAAAATAAAATTCTCAAACAATCTAATTTTACACCTAAAAAAAGAACAAACAAAGCCCCAAATTACCAGAAGGAAGGAAATAATAAAGACCAGAGCAGAAATAAATGAAATGGAGACAAAAGCAAAAAGAAAAAACAAACAAAACAAAAGAATGACATGCACACACACAATAGAAAAGATCAGTGAAGGGTATCTGGGTGGGTCAGTTAAGTGTCTGACTCATGGTTTCGGCTCAGGTCATGATCTCAGGGTTTTGAGATCCAGCCTTGCATTGGGCTTCAAGCTCAGCACAGAGTCTGCTTGAGTTTCTCTCTCTCCCTCTGCTCCTCCCCCATTCTCTCAACTCTCTCAAATAAATAAAAACTTTACAAAAAGAGAGATGAAACTAAAAGCTGTTTTTTGGAAAAGACAGACAAAATTAATAAACCCCTAACCAGACTTATTAAGGAAAATAAGAGGGGAAGGGTGCCCAGCTGGCTCAGTCAGTGGAATGTGTGACTCTCAATCTTAGGGTTGTGAGTTTGGGCCCCACATTGGGTGTAGATTAGTAAAAAGTAAAATCTTACGGGCTCTTGGGTGGCTCAGCCATTTAAGCGACTAACTTTTGCTTTGGGCTCCAGTCATGATCTCAGGATCATGAATGAAACTGAGCCCAGTGTTGGGCTCTGCATTGTGTGTGGAGCCTGCTTAACATTCTCTCTCTCTGTCCGTTCCCCTCCTGTGCTCATGCTCTCACTTGCTCTTTCTAAAAAAACAAAATGAAATAAAAATAAACTCAAATGGACTAAGACTTGAATGTAAGACCCCAAATCATAAAAATCCTAGATGAAAACATAGGCAGTAAGCAATCTGACATTGATTTTAGCAATGTTTTTTTTTTCTTTTTTTTTTGACCAGTCTCCTCAGGCAAGGACAACTAAAGCTAAAATAAACAAATGGGATCACATTTGAAAAGCTTTTTCACAGTAAAGGAAATCATCAACAAAATGAAAAGGCAGGGATCCCTGGGTGGCTCAGCAGTTTGGTGCCTGCCTTTGGCCCAGGGCACGATCCTGGAGTCCCGGGATTGAGTCCCGCATAGGGCTATATCTATCATGAATAAATAAATAAAATCTTTCAAAAAAATTGAAAAGGCAACCTACTGAATGGGAGAAGACATTTGCAAATCATACATTCAATAAGAGGTTAATATTCAAAATACATTAAGAACTCATACAACTTAATATTTAAAAAAACAAACAATTTAAATAAAATGGGCAGGAGGCATGGCTAGACACTTTTCTTTCTTCTTTCTTTTTTCTTTTCTTTTTTTTTTTTAAGATTTTATTTATTTATTCATGAGAGACGCAGAGAGAGAGAGGCAGAGACACAGGCAGAGGGAGAAGCAGGCTCCATGCAGGGAGGCGGACACAAGACTCAATCCCTGGTCTCCAGGATCACTCCCTGAACTCAAGGCAGCGCTAAATCGCTGAGCCACCTTGGGCTGCCTTCTTTTTTCTTTTTCAAGATTTTATTTATTTATTCATGAGAGACAGAGAGAGAGAGAGAGAGGCAGAGATATAGGCAAAGGGAGAAGCAGGCTCCTCGCAGGGAGCCTGATGTGGAACTTGATCTCAGGACCCTAGGATCATGACCTGAGCCAAAGGCAGGCACTCAATCACTGAGCCACTCAGGTGCCCTAGCTAGACATTTTTTTCTAGAGAAGACATACAGATGGCCAGCAGGAACCAGAAGAAATGCTCATCACTCACCATCAGGGAAATGCAAATCAAAACCAAACTGAGGGGATCCCTGGGTGCGTCAGTGGCTTAGTGCCTGCCTTCAGCCCAGGGCTTGATCCTAGATCATAGAGTCCCGGATCGAGTCCCACAATGAGCTCCCGGCATGGAGCCTGCTTCTCCCTCCTCCTGTGTCTCTCTCTCTCTCTCTCTCTGTCTCTCATGAATAAATAAAATTAAAAAAAAAAAAAACTGAGATCTCACCTCCTGTCAGATTGGCTGTTATCACAAAGACAATAAGTTAAAAGTGTTGGTGAGGATGTTGTGTGCTGTTGTTGGGAATGTAAATTGGTGCAGTCACTATGGAAAACAGTGTAGAAGTTCCTCAAAAAATGAAAATGAAAATATCAACTTGAAGAGATGTATGCACCCTATATTCACTGAAGCTTTATTTACAATCACCAAGATATGGAAGCAACCTGTGTCCATCAATAAATGAGTGGATAAAGATGTTGTACATGTATATATATATATATATATACACACATACATACACGCAATGGAATATTACTCAGCCATAAAAAGGAGATCTTGCCATTTGTGGCAACATGGCGTGATAATACTTAGGAAAAAACAAATCCTATGTGATTTCACTTATATGTGGAATCTAAAAAAACAAAACAAAACAACAAAAAAAAAAACACAAAAAAAACCACACAAAAAAAAAACAAAAAAAAAATAAAAAAACAAAACAGATGAACAAAAACAGTTACAAGAAACAAATTGTTGCCTACCTGACTGGGGACGGGTGGGAGGATGGACAAAGTAGGTGGAGGAGTTTAAGAGGTACAAACTTCCAGTTATAAAATAAATAAGTCATGGGGATATAATGTACAACATAGGGAATATAGTCCAATGATAATAATTTTTTTAATAAATTAATTTTTATTGGTGTTCAATTTACCAACATACAGAAAAACACCCAGTGCTCATCCCATCAAGTCAATGATAATAATTTTGTATGTTGATAGTAACTAGACTTATCAGGGCTATCATTTCATAATATATAAAAATACTGAATCACTATGATGTACACCTGATACTGAATGATATTGTATGTTGGTTATGGAAGAAGGAAGGAAAGAAGGAAGGAAGCAAGGAAAGAAGCAAGGAAAGAAGGAAGGGTTTTGTTCATTTTTACTGCTGAATAGTATTACATAAATGAACCACAGTTCATTTGCCCACTCCCCCAGTTTGGGTTGGGTTGCTTCCAGCTTTGGGTGATTCTGAACAAAGCTGCTACCAACATTCTTGTACAGCTGTTTGTGTGAATGTAAGTTTTCATTTCTCTAAGGTAAATATCCAGGAGTGGGATTGCTGGGTCATGGCAGTTTTAATTTGCACTTAGCCAGTGGCTAATGATGTGGAGCATCTCTGCATGTGCTTATTTGCCATCTGTAAATCCTCTTGAAGTGTCTGTTTAGCTCTTTTGCTCATTTAAAATTCATCATTTTTCTTACTGTTTTTAAAATTTTTTAAGATTTTTTTTTTTAATTCATGAGAGGCACAGAGAGGGAGAGAGAGAGGCAGAGAGACACAGGCAGAGGGAGAAGCAGGCTCCATGCGGGGAGCCTGACGTGGGACTCGATCCTGGGACTCCAGGATTGCGCCCTGGGCCAAAGGCAGGCACCAAACTGCTGAGCCACCCAGGGATTCCCTCCTCTGTTTATTTAGATCTTGGTTTCTTTTATCACCGTTTTGGAGTTTTCAGCATAGACAACCTGTGTATGTTAGATTTATACCCAAGTGTATCTTTTTTTTTCCTTCTTTTTTTTTTGGAAATATTATAATAGTATTGCCTTTTTAATTTGTTTTCAAGCGTTGACTGAGAGCATAAAGAAATAGGATTGATTTTTGTGTGTTAATCTTGCCTTGCAGCCATAATGAACTCAGTTACTACTTGTAAGAGTTCTAGAAAACTTTCTTTAAAAAAAGATTTTATTTTGGGGGCGCCTGGGGCGCCTGAGCTGAAGGCAGCTGGTTAAGCATCTGCCTTTGGCTCAGGTCATGATCCTGGGGTCTTGGGATGGGGCCCCGCATCCAGCTCTCTGCTCAGTGAGGAGCCTGCTGCTCCCTCTCCCTCTGCCTACTGCCTCACCCTGCTGTGCTCATCTTCTTTCTGTCCCACAAATCTTAAAAAAATAATAATAATAAAGTAAAATATTTTATTTTTAAATAATCTCTACACCCAGTGTGGGGCTCAAATTCACAACCCTGAGAACAAGAGTCACATGCTCGGGCAGTTCTGGTGGCTCAGTGGTTTAGTGCCACCTGCAGCCCAGGCCGTGATCCTGGAGACCCGGGATCGAGTCCCACGTCAGGCTCCCTGCATGGAACCTGCTTCTCCCTCTGCCTGTGTCTCTGCTCCTCTCTCTGTGTCTCTCATAAATAAGCAAATAAAATATAAAAAAAAAAAAAAAGTCACATGCTCTTGTGACTGAGCTGGCCAGGTGCCTCGAGTTCTAGAAATCTTGAGCACTTCTGATGGCATTTACTCTCTTTGAAAAAATGTATTGCTATAGGGATCCCTGGGTGGCGCAGCAGTTTAGTGCCTGTCTTTGGCCCAGGGCGCGATCCTGGAGACTGGGGATCGAATCCCACATCGGGCTCCTGGTGCATAGAGCCTGCTTCTCCCTCTGCCTGTGTCTCTGCCCCCCTCTCTCTGTGTGACTATCATAAATAAATAAAATTTTTTTTAAAAAAGTATATTGCTATAAAAAATTCCATGGGGGATCCCTGGGTGGCTCAGCGGTTTGGCACCTGCCTTTGGCCCAGGGCGTGATCCTGGAGTCCCGGGATCGAGTCCTGCATCTGGCTCCGGGCATAGAGCCTGCTTCTCCCTCCTCTTGTGTCTCTGTCTCTCTCTCTCTCTATCATAAATAAATAAATAAATAAATAAATAAATAAATAAATAAATCTTAAAAAAAAAAATTCCATGATTCTTCCCTCTTTATGTTAGCAATTCCCTCCTGTTGCACATTCACATTGTTTTCTTTTATTACTATTACTATAATTATTAGTGATGGAATGAATTTGATTCTGGGTCATAAATCTCTGACCTCTTCTCTAACTGTGAGAAAGGATTCCTAGAAATGGGATTAGCAGGTCAAGGGCTGGGCCCTCCTTAAGTACTACACATGGCTCAGCTGCTTTCCAAAAAGGTCCAACTAACTCATTCCCAACAGCTACATGTGAGAGCACTCAGCGTGCTGAAACGTTGCCAGCACTGGGAATTATCATTTTAAAGCGTTTTGCCATTTGATAGAAGACAGTATTTCCCTTGCATTTTAAAATAATCCCTTCTAAAATGCCAACTTGTCCCACCCCTGCTAAAAACCTTCTATGGCTCCCTATTACTTTTAGAAAAAAGCCCATGGCCCAGCTATAGGTAGGCACCCCAATATTAGCTCCCATTTACTCCATTGGCAAATTCTGTGGCTTCCTTTTCCTACCCTGTACTCAGCACTACAGCATGGCTGGTTATTTCTGAAACCCACTACAAAAGCTCCTTCCCTCCAAGGCTCTGCCCATACTATCCCTTCTGCCCAGAATGCAGGTGTTTTCCCCTTGTTGGCCCCTCACCAAGGTACACAAGAGAGGTTTTAGAGTGTTGGTTCTGGAGCCAGACTGACCATGTTCCAACCCAGCTCTGCCCTGCGGCCTTGGGAAAGTTATTCAGCCTCTCTGTGCCTGCATTACTGCAATGGTAAAGTAGTAGGAAGAATAGCAGCCACTTAGGGGGTTGTTATAAGGATTACATGAGTTAAAAAGAGTATATCAGAACTGTGTCTGGCACTTTGAAAGTATTAGTACATCTTAGCTATTCCTATTATTACTGTTATTCATGTCTGCCCACCCCTACTCTTGGAAGGAGGGAGCAGGATGGCAAAACCACTAATTCCCTGGGTGCCAAGCACTGTGCTGCCCCATTCAGGGCACACCCTGCAGCCTAGCAGGACATGGAACACAACCCAAGGGCTTCAAGAGGCTTTAATGGAAGGGCACTGGTGGAGGGAAGAGGAACAGTGTGGTGGGGGAGTGGGGGGGTAGCACCCGCACCAGCAATGGCAGGAAGTCATTGTGACTCCCAGGGCTGAAAGGGCAAGGGGCAGACGAACCGGGAGCTTGAAGATGCAAGGGGATTCATGGAAGGTCACAGCCTAGCCAGACCAGGGGCCAAAGCAGGGCTGGGGCCAGGGCAGGAGTATGCCGACTTCTCCGACTTCTCCTTCCCTCAGATGCCCTTTGAGTGGGTGCTGCCCGACAGAGAGCCAGCTGGCAAGGGGGCCCGGGCACAGAGCCAGTCAGGGCAGGGATGGATGGGGAGGTAAGGGCAGGGATGCAGGGGGAAAACAAGCACAAGGGGATGTGTTACTGTCCACCACACCTCCCATCTTGCAGGTGACCAGACTGAGGCCCGAGACAGGAAGGAACCTGCCCACTGTTACAGAGCAGGTGAGGTGGGGCTGGGAGAAGACAGCAGGCTCAGAGGCACCGTCCCTCGTCCTAGGTCCCTGGTCCCTGGTCCCCGCCCGCGGTGCCAGCAGCATACACGGCGGCGGCAGCGCCCAGGCCCCCTGCCTCCCTCCTCTCCTCCCTGCCTCCCACTGGTCACTTGTCCCTTCCTCTCGCTTGTCCGCCTTGGCCTGCGTGAAGGCTTCGGCTCTCCCCTCCTGGGTCTCGTATCCTTCGCTTTATCTCTTTCTCCTCCCAATGTCAGCTTCTGGGCCCCGGCGCTCGGTCCTGGCATCCCTCTCGGCCTTTCTCTCCCACACGGCGGGCTTTCCGCACCCCTCAGCCCCTCTGCGCTCTCGCCTGGACTGTCCCCGGTGCCGCTCCGTCCCCGGCCCCGCCGCGAGCACTCGGTCCCCGCACGCCCCGCCCCTGCGGCTCGGCGGCAGGGCCCGGGGGCGGGGACAGCGGGCTGGCGCGGCGCCCGGCCTGAGTCACACGCATGAGGCAGCGTGAGTCAGGCGCGGAGGGAAGTCCCTACGGAAGGGGCTTTCGGAGCCGCAGTCGAATCACAGGGAAAGAGAAAGTGTTCGGCCGTTCCTCTGACACAGTGACCTTGCGTGAGCCGAGCCGGGCACACCCCCAACACCCTACCCGCAGACAACAACACGCGCGTCCCCGGCCCCCCACCCCTGGGTGCGCGGCCGGGGTCCCAGCGGGTGGGTGCCGAGCGCGGTCTCCCACCCCACCCCCGGCCCCTGCTCCACGCCAGGGCCCGGGGCCGCACCGTCTGTCCCCTGCGCCTCCGGCGGGCAGTCCCTCCGGCATTGCTCAGCAGCGGCCAGACCTCACGCTCGTCCCCCCGTACCGGTGCAGGCAGCGTGTCAGGAAGGACCCCTTCCAGGTCGGCCGGCTTACCTCGTGGGGCCCCGCTGTGTGGCAGGAGATGGGCCATGGGGATGAAGGATCCTCCCTCAGGCTCTCTGCCCAACCCTCTCAGATTGGCCAGGAATCAGGTTGGCTGGATTAAATTAAACAAATTTTTTATTGAACACCTATAATAAAATCCAGTGCCAGACCTTAAAAACTTAGGATAGGACCAAAAAGGCCATGAACAGAATATGTTGACTCCCACCCTCCGTGAGCAGATATTGGGGGCAGACAATAAATAATAAGCAAAGAATCTAGATCAGCACTGTCCATGGAAATAGAAGGCGAGGCATTTGGTAAAAAAGAAATAAATGAAATAAACTTTGAAAATATACTTCATTTAAGCCAATATGACCAAATATTATCATATCAACACAAAATCAATATATAAAAACTTAGTATTTCTTTGTGGTTTTTTTTTTTTTTTTTTGATAGTCTGGGAAATCCAAAGTACTTCACATTTCCAGCACATCTCAATTCAGACTCACCACATTTCGGGTGCTCAGTTGCTACCTGTGTGTGGTGGCTACAGTAATGGGTAGCACAGTCTAGATGTGAGGTAAGGGCTATGGAATAAAAAAAGTAGCGCAGGGTAAGGGGCGGGCAGAGTGGGGGCGGGGCAGGATTCAGAGCACTGAGACCTGGAGATAGACTGAATCCCAGTCACCTGACCTCGCTAAACCCCAATTTCCTCATCTACAAAATGGAGAGACCAATCCTCCCCTGTGGATGAGAGTAATGAGCGCTCATTAAATGTTATTTTGATCCCCACCCCTCCAGCTGTCTGTATTAGCCGCCAGCGCACAGGCTCCCAATCTCAGTCACATCCCTCCACCCCCAACACTTAATGGCGGCCAAAAGGCGGCCTAGCTGCCCACCTGGCCCGTCCCTCCACCTTGTAGCTATTCCTACCCCTTGCTACAGCAAGATACCCTCTTTAGACCTTGCTCTCACTGTACGATGGATACTTAAGAGCTCCTGAGAAAAAGTATTGTAGATTTCTGGGGACCAAGCCACGGCTTAAGCTGGACCCAGGCCAATGCCAAGGTAGGTGGGGGTACCAGGTGCCAACTTCATCATACTGGGAAGGTGAAATCCCTTTTTGAGAACTCATAGAAGAATTTCTGCCCGCGAAAGACATCCTGCTCCCCAAACCTCCTCCCAACAAGGGCAGAACTGCCAGAAAAAGAGATGCAGAGTTGCTGAGAGCAGAGCCCAGGAGCAGGGATTGAGGAGAGAGGGCCCCAAGCCTAGGGGTTGCCATGGCAGGGGTTCTTGATCACCTTTATCCGCTCTACCTTCAAGGTAGATAGGCCAGCAGAACTACAAGCCCAAGGGAAGTTCCAGGATCAACAATTAGCCCCTTCCTGGAGGCCTCCATGGCTCAGGAGGAGGCCCCAGCAAGGCTGGAAGTGGGGGATGGGAGCAGCCCCAGAAGTGGCCCAGACAAAGAAGGCAGCCGGGTCTGGGCTTGGGATGCAGCTGGCCCTCACCCCTCACCCCACCCCACCCCCAAAGCCCAAGAATTGGCAGGGCACCCTGGATGGTGACCCAGAAACCTGGCTGTCAGCAGCTCCTGACTGGCACTGCCCACGTGGAGCTGCACTGCTTCCCGCAGGGGTCTCTGGCAGCTGCCAGTGGGGCAAGCCCTTGGATTTTCTCTGCCCACTGGCTCACTCCTCTACCCCTAGAGATCCATCCCAGACTCTGCAAGGTGGCCCAGATCCCAGTCTCTGTATTTCCTGTCATCCAGACCTCAGAGTGGGGAAAGGGGAGGGGGGAGTCCAAACCTAGGTTTACCATCAGACTAACACTGCCCACCAGGGCCATTCAGCTACTCTGGTCCTGGAGGACCACCGAGGCCCTAGTGGCTGGGTTCCTAGAAAGTAAGAAAGTAAGAAGACAAAGAAGGGCGCCGCTGGATTGGCAGTGAAGAGCTGGGCCTAGTTGGACCTACGACCCTAGGACTCGTGGGGTGGGAGGGAGGCGGGGAGGCTGGGTGAGCAGGGGGTAACGAGGTCTAAGCCAGAGTGGTGGGCAGGGGAGCCAGCCAGGCCCGTCCCCGCCGCCATCTCCTAGCCAGATTCCAGACCAGCAGGCTCGCCCTGCTCCGCCTGCCTCCCTCCTCCTCCTCCGCCCTCCCGCCAGTGGCTACCTCCCCTCCCCCAGCCCGCTTCTCTCCCCTCCCCCAGCTACCCACTTCCTCCGCCCCTCCCCCAGCCCTTTTGGCTCTCATTCATCCATCCATTCACCAAACTTCTGCTGAGCGCCAAGGCCCCCTTAGGCCCTGGTGCGAGGCTCGCGGGTGGGGAGAAGAACAAAACAAAGCCCTGGAGGATTCCGACAAATCCCTGGCCTGGTGTTGGCTCCTCCCCTCACCCCCAGCCCACCTCCTCCTCAACCGGGGCCCCCGCCCTTCGACCTCCACCCTGCTCTCCTTTCTATCCGCAGACTCTGGCCGGCCCCAGGCCGTGAGCCCAGCCCACGTGCTACTGGGCTCTACTGGGCTCCGGCAGGCTGCAGGCAGCACGCCCTCCAGCCCATCCCCGGCATGGAGAACCCAGAGCCACGCTCTCAGCCCCAAGAAAGGTGCAGGGTGGTCTGGAGCGGACAGAGCACTGGGGAACCCAGGAGACACCCCAAGTGGAGCAGCCGTCCCCTGCAGAGGCAGAAGGACCCAGCTGGGCCCCACCCCACCCAGACAAGTGGGTAGGAGGGAGCCTCCCCACAACTTGTGAAGAATAGTCACTCTTGAAGGCTTCAGGGTTCACTATTCCCCTTCCTCAGACCCAGCACTTAGGGAAGAGAGCAAGAGAAACAAGTTAAAGACCACAGGAGATTCTCCTGAACGCTTGGGGCATGTTTCCAAAAGAGTGTGAGGGAGGGGGGTCCCTGGGTGGTGCAGCGGTTTAGCGCCTGCCTTTGGCCCAGGGCCCGATCCTGGAGACCCCGGGATCAAATCCCACGTCGGGCTCCCGGTGCATGGAGCCTGCTTCTCTCTCTGCCTCTCTCTCTCTCTCTCTGTGACTATCATACATAAATAAATAAAAATTAAAAAAAAAAAAAAGAGTGTGAGGGAGGTGGGAGCAGGTGGCTAAAGCTACAGGACTTGGGAGGCCTGGGTGGCTCGCTGGTTGAGCTACCTTTGGCTCAGGGGCTGATCAGGGATAGAATCTCGCATCTGGCTCCTTGCATGGAGCCTGCTTCTCCTCCCTCTGCCTGTGTCTCTGCCTCTTTCAGTGTCTCGTGAATAAATAAAATCTTAAAGAATAAAAATAAAGCTACAGGACTTGAGTCCCCAAGAACTAGAGCTGGTTATTGAACTGACTGGACATCCAAACCCAGAGGGCGTGTGGTCTGGGGAGAAACCCAGCCCAGTGCCTCAAGCCAGACTCCAGAATTACACTTCAGCCCCCAGAGAACAGGGTCCCAAGCCCTAACACTTCCTTCCACTTGCTCGCAAGGATGGGGCTTTCACAGACTACGTAGCTTTCAAGTGTATGTATTTTCAGCCGTTCCTGTTCTGGGCATTGTACCTGTAGAGCCTGTTGCACTGGACATTGTCAGGTAGTTCCTTAGAGCAAAGGGACACCTGTTCTGTGCAAAGCTTAAATCTCACATTCACTCAAAGCACGCTCTAGAGAGCTGCCACCACTGCCCAGCCACCAATAAACAAAGCAACTCGGCTGGTCCACTCTGGCCAAAGGGCCAAGATGGTTGCCAGGTGGCGGCCAGCTCCTGATGACTAAACCTGAGACCAAAGGAAAAAAATTTCCCGATTGCGGGCAAACTGTAAGATCTAGAAGTAGTGCGTGCTAGAAACGAGTCTGCGGATGACAATGGTACAGTGATTTTAACATAAACAGAAAGCAGGTGTTTCTGTAGGGTGTAGAAGCCGCATCTTGGGCTAGACCATCTTGTGACTCCCATGATGATATGCTGGGTTCCTCACCCTTTTGTCTGCCTTGAGGTTTGGGGACAGATGGCCATTGCCCAACCCAATGCCCTGTGGGTTGGCCTTTGTGATAACGGAAATCACTTCTGCTAAACATTCTTCATTCAACAGTTGTTTTAGATTTGAACACTGTGTGAGACCCTGGGAATCCCCCTGTCAATACCACACATCAAATCCTCTGGCCTTCCAATGGACACTGTTGGACAGGAAAAAAATGTACCACTTTTACTGATTACAATTAAGTACAAAGTTAGTTATATAGTACCTTAGCAACTGGTAAGTGTTATGGGGGGAGAAGCGTGGTAAAGCAGATGAAGAATTGCAGGGCAAATGTGCAATTTTACATAGCATGGACAGTAATATTGAACAGAGACCTGAAGGTGGTGACAGGGTGAGCCCTGAGAATATTTATAAGAATAGCAAGTCAAGCAGAGGTAATGGCAAGTGCAACAAAGGCCCTGAGGTGAGCTCTCACCTGGCAGGTGTGGGGACCATGGAGGAAGCTGGTGCAGCTGAAGTAGAATGGCAGGTAGGTGATGGGGTTAGGGGTGGGGAGATTGCTGAGCTTTGGGGTTTGGGTGAAGACTTCATTTTTACCCTGTGAGATGAGAATCTATGAAAGATTCTGAACAGAGGTGGGACATGCCTTATGTTTTAGGTAGAAAGAGATTTATTTATTTATTTATTTATTTATTTATTTATTTATTTGGAAAGAGATTTAATACCAGGAATTAGGTGCTCTTAAAACCTTTGGAAGAACTGGAGGAGCCAGCTCTAGGCTGGGCCTCCTGGGAAAACACAACTGAACTGCCTCCCTCTGCTCTGATGGGGGTGGGAATCAAGAGGCCCTCCCATCTGAGTAGCTGAGCTGCCATCCAGGAATAGGAGGCCCTTCTGCCCTTCCCCCCATACCTGCCTCTTGATCCCCATAAAGCTGGTAACTGGATGTTATATGTGCTACAGAAAAGCCCAAGTTTCCACAGCCCACACAGTGGTATTTCCCTCTCCCTGCTTCCTTCAAATTTTCCTCTTTCTTTGGTGGGATCTAATTCACATCCTAAACTGTGTGGGGAATGGTGCTGAGTCCAGCTCCCATGTGTGTCACAGCCCGGAGCCCGTCCTCACATCAGATGCCCTGCTGCCTCACCTGCCCACTCCCAGGCCTTCCTGTGATGCTCCACCCACACACTGGGCCCCTGCCTTGTGCTTCCTCGGGCCCCCATTCCAGCAGGTACCACACTGTTCAAAGTATATTTGCCATGTACTTGTCTGCCCCCCATCCCACCCAAAGTACACCACTTAAAGACAGGGAATGTAGCTACCTGGTTCAAGGCCACATCCCTTATGCCTCTCTTGGTGCCTAGAGAGACCCATCTGGCCAGGCTGGGAGAAGGCAGCAACGCCACCCAGCCTGGGCATAGAAGCAGAATGTCAAGCTGTTTAATCTTCCTAAGCCTCAGTTTTAGCACCTGTATAATGGCGGCAACAGCATCACTGATCTGGTAGGAGTGTTGAAGGATCTGAGAACACATTTGCATTTAGTCCATGCTCATAAACTCCTTTTCCTCATTTTTTTTTTTCTGAGGCTGCTGAGGAGTGGGGCTTACCTGCGTTTCAGCCTTGAAGAAAGCTGACAAAGTCCATGGTGCCCTGCAGCCATGCAGCATGGGTAGTTGGCTCAGGGCACAGGGGTGCCTGTCTCCTGGGCCTTCCAATTCGTTGAAGAGATTTTCCCTCGAAAGTTGGAAGCAGAAGAGGCTCTCCTCCCATTCTAGGCCTGCCAGGCCTCCTGGCAGCAGAGCTTGTGGTCAGCAGGGCCTGGAGACCTGATCCTGCCAGATGACCAGATGTACTAGTAGCTGGGTGACTCTCCAGGAGTGGTCAAACACTGTACACCAGGGCACCCCTATATGTGACATGCGTGGGTCAATCCTGGTTGATACAGCCGGGGATCAATCCCAGTTTTATGCTGTCTGGTCAAAACTACCGCTAAGTCCCCCCTTTTACTCTTAAGTGGCCTACTTGCTTGTAATAGCTGGACAAACCTATCCTACAATCCAAGAAATCCTTTCCTAGGCACTACTTAGCAGAAATTTGCACATCTAATCACGAAGACATATTCTGGAACACCCACAGTAGTACTATTTGTAATAACCCAAACCAGAGTCCATCCAAATGCCCTTCAACAGAACGGATACATAAACTGTGGCACATTCACACCATATAACTATGCAGCAAGAAGAATGAATATTAGCCGCATGCTACCACATGGATGAAACTCAGATATAATGTTGAACAAACCCAGGAGTGTATCACCTATGATTCCATCCATGCGATGCATGCAAAAGGGGAAAGTACAGGAGGCTATTAGAAGTGGCAATGGTGGTGACGTGGTGGGGCTGGAGATGGTTTCTGGATCTGGGTGCTGGTGACACAGGGTGTTCCTTCTAAAAAAATGCATTGAGCTGATACAGGGTTGTGCATTTTCTGCACATACAGTTTTCATCAGTAAAATGTTAACTTTAAAAAGTATCCCAGTTTGGGCAATAGGTTAAACTATTCTGGTTTCTCTTCTTCCTGCCTCCTCCCACTACCTTTTATGTTGGGCTGGACATACAATGTTAATCAAACCTCACCCCCCGGGCTTCTAGAAAACCTCAACTAACCCAAACACTACGTGGAACCATTGACAGTGGTCTTCCCCTCTACTCTTCCAAGAGCTAGCCGTAGATGATTCAGAAGAGGTATTGAGAAGCGCATATGCTGACTGGAGAAATGTACTGAGACATGAATCCCCAGGGAAAGCTAAGAGACACCCCAACCCACTACAACCTCTGCATTTCCAAACTTCGACTGGGAGTGTCAGTCTCCCGCTACACCACTTGGCAAGGCAGGGGAAGAACTGGCATCCATCAGGGGGAATTACAACAGCTCAGGTGAAAATGAACTTAACCTGCAGCTGTCCTGAATTACAGAGTTGATTGGAACTCCTCACTCCGTGGACATTCCTGTTGGGTTCCTGAAGTTGGCTGGTTGTCCTTGTGGAAACTGCATAACCCAACTCTGACAGTAAGAAAATGTTTCCTATGGGGAAGACCAGTTCTGACATGACGGATTCCCCTGGGACTCCTCAGGCCTTGACCAACCAGGTTGATGCCCCAGGCTTAGAATAGCTCTTTCTTGCTGCTCCTCATAATTCCCTAGTTATCCAAATGCCATCAAGACCAGCTCAAGGCCTACTCCAGCCCAGCTCCTCCAGCCAACTTACTTCCCTGACTATTCTGAGCTCCCATCTTCCCTCCCTCTGTAGCATGAGTCTCTGTTTAAAGGCCTGACTCCCTAGACATAAGCTTCAAGAGCACAGGGAATTTTACTTTGTTCACTGCTTGTACCCCAAGAGTTTGGACCAGCTCTTAGTACCTAGTAGGCTTTCAATAAATATTGACTGAATCAATGAGTGCACTTGGCCTCATGGCATCTCCTGGGTTGCTCCTCAGCTTTCTCTGGTGTGTTCTTGGTTCTGATTCCTCTAAATATGAAACTTGCTGGAGCAAGAACCATATCTTATTTATCTTTTTCTAACGACCACTCACCCTTCTGCTTCTTACTGAAAAAGTAAGGACAGAAAAGGAAGGGAATTCAGGGCATCTTTAATCCAGAAGGCATGGAGGTCAGTGGGTAGTTCCGTGGATTACAGGGGCGAGGGGAATCCTGAAGAGGAGCAAGCTATGGTATTTGCCCCCAAGTGTATTTATACCTGCCTCCTTCCAGGGAGGGTTTGAGGTGGCTGACAAGAATACCCGCAGGACAAGGTAAAAAACCAAGTCGGTGAGAAAATCAGGACGAGGGGAAAAATAAGAGTAGGAAAAATAAGATCAAGTCGGCTAGTAAGAAGTGGGCCAAAAAGTTGGCCAAGTTTTCCCACAGCCCCTGGAGGCAGAAGTCCCTCTCCCTTCCCCAGGTCCCTCAGGGAAGGCCGCAGGACACCGGCCATGCGCGGAAGGCAGGGCTGCCCCAGGTAAGCTGCGTCCCGGGAAGGGGCCTCCCAGGCCGTGAGCCCCGGAGCTCGGCCTCGCGCCCCGGCGTCTAGGGGCGCGCGCGCTTCTGCGAGGGCCACCCCCGGGCCAGGCCCGGGGCCCGCGTCGCCGGCGGGGAACCGTGACCTGACGGTAGTGGGGCAAGAACTGAAGGCTCGTTCTTCCACTCAACGCTGCAGAGGTTCTCGAGCTACCTCAAGGCGTCCAGCCGACCCAAGTCGCGGCCTACTAAGCGCGCTCGGCACGCAGGGCACAAAGATGGAGGGAGCCGCGCGCCTTCCACCCCGCCCCGCCCCCACCCCGGCTCCAAACAAAGGGGCAGGCCGCCCCTCCCCCAGCCTCTCCCAGGCCTTCCCCTCCACCCTCCTCTCCCCTCCGGTGACTTCCTTTCCCCTCCAGGGGCGGCCTGGGCACTTCGCAGGAACTCCGTTTCACCTGGGCGCGGGGCGGGGAGCCGGCGCGCGCTGGGCGGCCTCCGGGCCCACCCCGAGCCCTGGCCGGCCCCAGGCCCGCGCGCCCTCCTGGCTGAACCCGCGCCCGGGGCCCCCGGCGCCTTCCCGCCCGGGCGCTCCCGCCCCCACCCGGCCGAGCACGTGCTGCCCCCGGCCCCGAGCGCCGGCCCGCCGCCCCGGGTGGGGGCTGGGCCCATCCCGCGCCGCTCCCCACCCCCACCGGAAACATTCCTGAAACATTCCTGAAAGTAGGAGGCCCGGCCCCTCCGGCTCCCACCCCGCCTCCACTCCGGGCGCAGGGTTTTCCTGGCGGCCCCCTCCATCGCCGGCTCGCCCCCTGAGGAGGGGGCTGGGCTGGGGCCTCGGCCGGCCGGGGAGGAAGGAGGGGAGCAAAGAAAAACATGAGTCACAGCCGTGTGTCACTGGGCCGCATTGCATTTCCCTGCATCACGGGAGGTGTGGAGGGCAGCCGCGGGACCAGAGGCGGGAGGTGCGCCCGAGGAGGCCCGGACCCGGCCTGCAGGGCGCGCCGCTCTCGACAGCGCCCTTTCTTCTCCCACCGCCCTCCCCGCCATCTTTCGACTTTGGCTTCCTCCTCGTTCGTGCAACAAGTCTCTGTGGCGCCGGGCGGGCCAGGCGTGGCGGGGACGGCTCGCGTCGACCCAGGCCCTGCCCTCAAAGTGCTTCCAGGCGACCGTGGGCTCACGCCTTCTCGTTTTCCTTCGCAGCGGAGAAGACTAGGGCACCGGTGGGGAGGCGTATCTCCAAAACACCATGCGAGTCCCCTAGAGGGACGAGTCCACCCTCGGGTTTACCTGCAAGCGAGCCAATCGTTGGCTTCGCTTGGAGGCTGCACCTGGATGACGGCTCACTCGCGGCCATTAATAAGCGAGAACTCGGGATTTCACAAGTTTCACGTTTGGATTTCACAAGACTTGTATTTCACCAGTCAGCCACACGCAGGTTGGCACTGAAATGCACATGCTGACACCTGTCCGCCCAGGGGAATCTGCGAGCCGCGAATCTGGGCGCTGGGGCGGCGGGTAGGCCGCGGAATTCTCCCGGGCGCGTTCCTCCCCGCCCCCGCCCGCCCGCGCGGATCCCGCGGGCACTAACGCCCGCCCACACCCAGCGCGCCCCGCGGGCGCCGGGCCCACGCGCCCGGAAGGTCCCTGGAGGTGATCCTCCCAGGACCGCCCCCCCGCCCCGTTCCAGGCTGTGAGGACGCCCTCCCCTCTCCCCCCGCGAAAAGCCCCTTGGCGTTCCCACTCCATGCACCCTCCCCGGGCTCCCGGCCCGGGACAGTAGAGAGGGGATCGTGGCCTCGGGTTCCCAGCCCAGGCCTCCCGCGCACCCCTCCCCGTCGTCAGCACCCACCCGCGCGGCGGCGGCGGCTGGCGGGCGGCCGCCCTTTTAAATCCCCGGGCTCATTTGCATGGCCCCGCCCCCCACAGTGACACGGCTGGCGCGGGCGGGCCCGTCCCCCCTGCCCCTGGGTCGCTCTTTTTAAGCTCCCCTGAGCCGGGGCTGCGCTCCTCTAATTGGGACTCCGAGCCCGGGCTATTTCTGGCGCTGGCGCGGCTCCAAGAAGGCGTGAGTTCGCGGCCCCTCCGGTGGCTTCTTTTTTTTTATATATCTATCATTTAATTAAATTATTTATTTATTGAGGCCGCGCACGGGCCGTGCCTAGCTTCCTGCCCCTCGCCATCCTTCGGGGGAGGGCGAATATTTTTGTCCCCCCGCCTGAATGTGACAGATAAATACCCCGCGGGGGCCTGGGCGGCGAGCACGCGGCGGCGGCGGTCTCTGAGCGCCTCTGCTCTCTCTCCCGGTTTCAGATCCGCATTTGCTACCAGCGGCGGCGGCGGCGGAGCCAGGCCGGTCCTCAGCGCCCAGCACCGTCGCTCCCGGCAGCCCGGAGCGCGCACCGCAGGCCGGCGGCCGAGCTCGCGGTGAGTCGTCCCCGGGGCCCGCGGCGGCGGCGGAGGAGGAGGGGGCGCCCGCGCCCCCGCCCGCACGCCGCCCCTCCTGCGAGCCGCCCGGGGCTGCAGCGCGCGCCTCCGGCTTTATTCCCAGGCCGGGGCTGCGCGAGCCGGCGGCGGGGGAGGGCCGCGCGGCGCGGGGGCGGGCGGCGGGGCCCCGCGGCGCGGGGAGGGCGCCCGCACCCCTTCCCCCGCGCCGCGGGTGCCCTGTGGGGGGCGGGGACCCGGGAAAGGCGCGCGGTGGGGGAGGGGGCGCGCGGCTGCGGCGAGCGCGAGTTGTGCACCCGGCGGAGCCCGGTGCACCTCGCGCGGCCGCCGCTCCCGCTGGAGCCCGAGCCCGAGCCGGGGCCCGGGCTGTGGGGGGTGGGGAGAGGAGCGGGCTGCGGCGAGGCGGGCGAGAGGGGGGCCGGGCGCCCCCCGCAGCCCCGGGAAGTTCTAGAAGTGAGGGGGATGGGCGGGAGCCCCGCAATTCAGCTCTGCTCCCGCTCGGCCTTCCTCTTGGTGCCCCCCCCTACGCAGAGGAGGCCGAACCGCGCGGCCCTGGGTTTGGGGCTTCACCCCGACCCCACCTCTGGCCCGGCCCGCGCCTCTTCAGCCCCCGGGGCCGGGCCTGCCCTCCGCCCCCACAAACAGGTTTCTCTGCTTTGCAGGGCTCTGTTGGAACTAGTCCCTCTGACTCCCCGTTTCAATTTTTTTTTTTTTTCTGGAGCTTTATTTTGCGGGGAGGGCGCGGAGGGAGGTGGCTTTCTTCCTCTACCCCGCGCCCGCGCGCGCCAGGTTTCCTGCCCCAAGGCGGGCTTGGGTGCCCCCTCTGGCAGGAAGTGGGGCCGGGTGCACCCGCGTGGCGGTGCATGCGGTCGGGGTGCACCAGTTTCCCGCGCCTGCGAGAGCAGCCCGTGCCCCTCCCCCCGCGCGCTCGGGCCCCTAGTTTCGTTGGCTGACCTGCAACGGCCCGGCCCAGACACTTGCAGAGTCACCCTGGGGCCGGGTCTGGAGCAGGGGGCGACAGAGACTTTAATCAGTCTCCAGGAGGGTAAGGAAAGAAAGTCCCGGGCTAGAGGGGTCGCCGGTAACAACCTCTTTCGCTCACCAACTTGCTGTGTGACCTTGGGCAACTCCTCAGGCCTCTCTGGGCTACTTTTTTTCCGGAAAACAAGGGAGCCCCATGATGATTTCCTAGGGTTGTGCTCGTAGACTCGTGTGCATTTGTGGAAGACCCATTGCATGCACGGTGTGTGGAGGGGCAAGCTTGAGGCCCAAAAAGGCTCATTACATACAGAAGGATTCAGGTTGGGCCCTAAACATGGCTTCGCCAGCCAGGCTTCTGATATTCAGAAACAGGTGGAAGAAGAGACCAGCATTTGTTGGTTTCACGAGAGAGGGCTTCAGGCCTTCATTCAGTTCCTGGAGGCCTGGAAGGGGAGGGAGTTGGAGAGTGGATTAAAGGGGTCCCCAGGAGTATGAGGTGGTGGTGGGGATCTCCAGATGATGCAGGAACTTTCCCGGAGACCCACCAGGATTCCCAGGCATGCTGGGCCCAGGCTTTCTGGGATTAGGGGCTGGCTTGGCCCAACTGGAACCCCCTCCGTGAGGGGGCCTTCTGCAGACCTCATGTGAGGTCAGCGCTCATTTAGACTGATTAATTTTGATGTTTAGCTTGAAGGGGAACCTGTGGTGTAATATAAGATTCTAATCACTGCCTGTAATTACAGAGCAGGCCAAGCCACTAATGACGGCGCAGGATAAATCACCAACCACCTTGTTTAAAAGGGTCTTCAAGTCTGAAATATTATAAAATAGAATAATTACCAAAGTCTCACCGTCTGGAGAATCGTGATGCTTGAGGATGGGGGCCTCAAGCCCTCCAAAAATCACAAGTTTGCAAAAAACTTTCTTTTCTCTTGGCTAAGTTAAAATTGGAAATGTGTTTGAAAATCTGAAATAGGGGAAAGAAAAGTCATTTTCGAATATCCTAGTTCTCATTTTGATTGGAGTGAGGACTTTATGTTGACGCATTTAACTATGATCTTGACTATGATCATTTAACTATGATCTGGTTTAATCTTTGGCATCAGTTTGGAGAGGGAGCTGGGGTAGATGTCTTCCCATTACCCCATTTTACAGATGGAGGTCTTTTGGAAGTGTAGCTGCGTGGGCCCGCCCTTTCCCAAGGGCAACCAGGGATCTGTTACCAGGGAGGTATAGACAGAGTCCTGGGTCTCCCGGGTCTCCTGTCTCTGCAACTGGAAAGACAAGAGGGGAAATGGGATGGGGGAGGGGAGGACCCTCACTGTGTTTTAAGCCTCTGGAAGAGCCTCCCTAATCCGGGGTGCAGGTGCTCCTTGCAGTGGGAGGTTTTATGTAAACTCAAAATTAGTGGGGCTGATTAAACCCAAAACGGCCTCTAAGAAGAGGGAAAATGCTAGAAAAGAAGCTTTGAGGACCAGCTCTGCCAGGGCTGGGGGGGTGGGAGGGAGGGAGGGCAGCCAGCATCTGCTAGAAGGATCCATCTCAGTGGAGAAATACTGCCCCTCCTGAAAGCAGGCATCAAAGGGGAAGATTTTATTTGACTCCAGGTGGGTGGGGTGGGGACAAGGGGAAAGTGCTTTGGGGTTTTCCTCCCCTATTACAATTTTGGCCATCTTCCCCCTTCCCAAATTGTTCCCAGCCTTGAATCCCCAAGGCTCTAGCCCAGGGAGAGCGGAGAGGAGACCGAAGTGGTGGGGTGGGCACGACCCCTGGCCAGGTGATTGATGTGGAGTGTCGCAGTTGGTCCTGAGGCTTGGGCCGTGGCAGATAGGCAACTCTGTTGGCCAGGTGGGGGGGGTACTGATGGCCCTGGCTGTCTGGGGCTGATTGATTCTGCTTCCCTTTCCTCCCCTGTTGCCTGTGAGCCATTCAGGCTTGCTTTTCTCTAAGAGAAAGGGCAGCTGGCTAGACAGAGGGACCCTGGGCAATGTGAGGACCCCCCCAACCTACACCTCCGTCTAGGTGGCCTCACCTGCAGAAATACATCTGAGCTTGGCTGTGCCTCTTGGGCCTGGGCCCCGTGGGGGTGGCAGGACAACAAAGCACCCTTCTGAGCAGGAGATAAGGAGTTGATTAGGGCCAACGGCCCAGCCCCACCCTGTAGCAGCCTGCCGGGGCTGGGTGGACACCCCCCCCCCCAACTCCCCATCCTTTTTTTTTCTTTCTTTTTTTTTTTTTTTAAGATTTTATTTATTTATTCATGAGAGACACACACAGCGAGAGGCAGGGACCACAGGCAGAGGGAGAAGCAGGCTCCATGCAGGGAGCTCAATGCAGGACCTGATCCCAGGACTCCAGGATCACACCCTGGGCTGAAGGTGGCGCTAAACCACTGAGCCACCCAGGGATTCCCCCTCACCCCATCCTCATGATGTCAGGAATCCTGGGTAGCCCTAGGAGTAGGCAGGGTCCTACAGTGCATTTGGAGGGTGGAAGTGGTGAAGGAGTTTGGAGGTGGCTGAAACAAGATGTCGTGTTTAAAACAACTTCTTCTGCTCCCTAGTATCCCAGCCGTCGCTCCTCCACCTGCTCCAGAGAGAAGGGAAGATGAGCGAGTCGAGCTCGAAGTCCAGCCAGCCTTTGGCCTCCAAGCAGGAAAAGGACGGCACTGAGAAGCGAGGGCGGGGCCGGCCGCGCAAGCAGCCTCCGGTGAGTCCCGGGACGGCGCTGGTAGGGAGTCAGGTGGGTGTCCAAACCTTTGCTCAGTTTACCCCCTTTGGGTTAGGGAGGTGCCACGTGTCTGAGCAAGTGACAGCTGGAGTAGAGGGCTGCAGAATCCATGCTGCATGTCCGTGTGTGCTCACTCCAAACATGCACCCCACACATGCCAACCCTGGTCCGCTCCTGAGACCCCAGGAGAGAAGTGGGGGCTGAGAAATTTGAGTGACCCCTGAGCCCATGCCAGATAATCCAAGCCAGAAGTGACCCCATGCTCACATCCTGGTAAACTACCCACCCTTTATGTCCAGGCTGTTGTGGATAGACCAACACGTTTACAAAAACACGGTAAAGAGGAGTTTACATACACGTCTAAGTCCTGTGTTTCTAATCCTTAGGCTCACTGCACATACTAGTCTGTCCATTAGCCATAAAAGTTACTAAATACTTAACTGTCAACTCCGTACTTCCTTATCCCAGACCTATAACAAAGCTTGTGGGCTGCACCTGTCCACAGGCCTGGCTTCAAGCAGCCCTGGGCCCAGGCACTACTCTGGCTCCGTAAAAGGAAACGGAAGCCCGAGAACAGAAAATGTGGGGAAGTTGTCATAGGGGTGGGACTCTGGGAACCCTGATGCTGGCCACCACTGAGGTTCCACAGGGTTAGAAGGCCAGCCTGGCCCCTTGGGGCACTCTAGGGAGCATGGCCGGTGAGGCTGTCGGGGGAGCATCTGTCACTTGGTAGAGATCTTGGATTCTCTCGGAGGGGCTGCAGGGGCGAGGGCCAGAGGCCAGGGGTCCAGGTCAACCCTTGTTCTTTGCTCCGTGGGCCTCAGGCTTCTCCTACCTGTAGGATGGAGGGCACGGGAGGTACTGACTGCGGGGAGACGTGAGCCCTGAGAAGTCAGAGTGGAGGGCTTCAGCTGCCCCTGGCACAGCCCACAGTGTGGAGGGAGTTGGTCTTTTTGTCTCGTTCCCTCGGCCTCCACCTCTTGCCAGGTAGCTGGGGTCTGCAGCCGGGTGTCTGTGTGGTGGTGGGGGGTGTTTTGGGTTACTGGACCGTAGTTCCAAACAGCCTGTGGGCAGCTACCCCGAAACCGTAGCTGACCTGCCTTTACTGCCCAGCTTCTGTGCATTATGCAGCAGCTTTTTATTCCGTCAGGCTTAGTCAGGCTTAGTAAATTTCACCGGCGACTCCGGCAGGGATCTCTTGGTCTCTGACATCCGGGCCTGATTTCCCTCCATGGGACAAAGCCTGGAGGGAGTTTGGTTTGCAGGTAGTGGCTGGAGGCTCCCTCTGGTTGGGGGAGGTGTTTATCCTCTTCTGCATCCCCCCAGGGGCTGGGGCGTGGTATTGGCCCAGTGGGGGACACTTCCTCTGATGCTGTGAGGGAAGTCTTCTCACCATTTGCAGTTGAGGAGACTGAGTCCGAAGCATTCTGGGTCTTGCCTGAGAGCTTAGGGCCCATTGGTGGCAGAGCTGCCGGATGGGGTTTTTCTGCCCTATGACCCCTTTCTGAAATTTTTCTGGTTTCTTGTCATTTTGTTGTCACAGGGAAGCACGGGAGGGGCTTTGCAAAATAGAGCGAGAACCTGGGTCTGGAGGGCTTGCCTGCTGTGGTGCCTGTGGATTTCTGGGTCAGGGTGATAGCTGGCTGACTTGGGTGGAGGGGAGAGCTGTGTCTCGAAAGGGGTGGGGCAGATGGCATCTGTGTCTGATTATCCTACCTGCCTTTGCAGAAGGAACCCAGTGAAGTGCCAACACCTAAGAGACCTCGGGGCCGACCAAAGGGGAGCAAAAACAAGGGTGCTGCCAAGACCCGGGTAAGGATGAAGGAGGCACGGGTGGCAGTGGGTCTTGGCTAACTGGGGACAGCAGGGCAATGACTGACTCCTCACTGGTGGGCACTCAGGCCTGCACGGGACGATGGGGAAATCCAGTTAGAAGCCCCATAGCTCTCCTTGTCTGGAGAAAGGCGAATGGGGAAGAGTGAAGGGGTAGTTCCATCACTCCTTAGGCTGACCATGTTCCCTTCCATTCCGGGGTCCCCTGGATCCCCAGAGAAATGGGGCCAAGCAGGGAAGGCCAGATTTACAGTGGCATCAGTCTCTCAGAGAAGTTGTTTTGTTTTTTATTTTATTTTTTCTGAGACACGACTCATATCCTCTGAGTCATGGGTGGAGGAGGGAGTGGGGGGCGTGTGTGTATATTGGGGGGGGGTGCAGTGTGGCTAGCCAGTCATCACCAGCTGGCTTCGGGTGGGCCCGAAGGCTGAGGGGTGGGCCCGCAGGCTGAGGGAGTCCCAGGCTGCCCTGAGCAGAGGTAGGTGGTTCGGCCCCTCCCCATCCTGGTGGGGCACCGGGCATCCGGTGAGCAGTGGTAGGGATGTTTTTCAACTTAGTGGATCTTTTTCTCTGACCATCTAGAAAACTACCACAACTCCAGGGAGGAAACCGAGGGGCAGACCCAAAAAACTGGTAGGTGAAGGGATGGCGGCCGTTTCTTATTTCCTGGGAGGGTGTTTAAGAATGGGTGACAGATTGGTCCTGCGTGCTCTACCTGGGAAGATGGCTCTGCCCAACCTGAGCCAGGAATCCTAGTGGGACATCCTCATTCTTTCTACCCAGGCCGGGAGAGGGAGAGGATGTGCGTGTGGCCCAGCGTCCTGGCACCCAGCCCACGGCTTTTAAAGGGCTGTGTCCCTGAGAAGTGAAGGGTCCTGGGGACAAACCAGACTCTGACCCCTGCCCTGCCTGGGTGGGGGGGTTGGGGCTACTTCTCTTTCCTCTACTCCTAGAACAGACTCCATTTCTAGGGGGAACTTGGAGGCCATCTAGTCTCCCACCCCCGGGCCCCATTACAGAAATGAGGAAAGAAGACTATGAGCATAGGGTGAGGTCTGTCCTCCCCACGCTCTTGGGTAGCGAAGGAAGTAGCAGCAAAGGAGCTCAGCCCTGGGGCAGGTGGGTAGTGCTCTGTGGGAGCAGATCCCACTCAGCACCTCAACTGGGACCCACCATCCGTTTCTGAGCCCCCCCCCACCCCAACACCTATTAATGAAAGAAGGTAGGCGAAGTCCAGGAGGCTGCTTCTAGGGCCTATACTGAAGTTAAGGCAACCCTAGTCTGCTCTTTCTGGCCTTTTCCTACCTACCCCACCCCCCAATCTGATCTCAAGGCCTTCATTCCTCGAGCTGAGCCACCACCAGGGTGAGGAGGGGAGTTAGGGGGTGCTGGCCCGGCCCCAGGAGTGAGTAACAGGAAACAAGTTGTTTTGGAGTTTGTGCCTGGCACGGGGGCCGCAGGCCCATGTGGTGTCCCGACATTCCCGCCCAGTGAGTGAGCCCCGGCGGCACACACTTCCCCTTCCTCCCCGCCCTGGCCCGGGGTCAGTCCATGGCCCATCAGCTGCCTCTGCGGGCCAAGGCCACCTGGTTCCCCGGCACTGCACCCAGCACACCCCGCAGCCGCCCCTTCCCGCTTCCTCTTTCTGGCCACCTCTCCCTTCCCTTCCTACAGAGAGCCACTCACTTCCTCGGGCTGCAGCTCAGTGCCACACAGGGCTCTGTGGGTCCCCCCATGTCTACCACAGGCCCGGGGGCCAAGGGGGCCTGGCCTGGTGCAAGAGCAGCATGTGTGTGGGGTTTTTTTTTCCCTCCCTCTAAATTCTTCCTTTTTTATGAATGAAACTGGGCCGTGGAGGTTGCTGAGTCACTCACACACTCAGCCTTGACTCATCCCCCTTCTGGAGAGCCAGGGAGCCCGGGGAGGGGTGGGAGCGATCCTGGCCTGTGCCTGCCCCCTTCCCCCAGGTTGGGGGGGGGCAGGCCTGGCCCTCCCACTGACTGCCCTGTCCACCTCACAGGAGAAGGAGGAAGAAGAGGGCATCTCGCAGGAGTCCTCCGAAGAGGAGCAGTGACCGCGCCGTGCCGCCCGCTCCTTCACCAAGGGGCAGTTTCCTTCTGGGACTGGACAGCTCCGCTCCGCTCCGCTCCCACCGCCCCCGCCCCTTCCCCCAGACCCACGCCTCCCCGCCACCCCCCTGCGCCTTCACCACCACACTACACAGCACACCAGCCGCTGCGGGGCCCCAAGGCCCGAGTGGGAGCCGTCTCCTTTGGTCTTGGTTTCCAGTGACCCCTCCACCCACACGCACACTTGCCCTTCCAGACAAGGCTGACTTCCCACTGCACTGTATGCCCTGCCCCTGCCGCATCCTCCTGCTCAGTGGTGGGGACATTGCTGACCGGGCTCTTGGCTTTGGGCGGGGGTCCCTTCTGCTTCCCCATTCTTCCTCTGGCTACCCACTAAGGGGCCTGGGAGGGCTCCCCTGGCCTTAAAAGGGGCCCAAGCGCCCATCTCATTCTGATCTGCCCCACTCCACAGCACTGGCAGCAGCAGGTATGGCCGGTAGGGAGGGGCACTCGGCCCCAAGATGCCCCCCGACTGACCTGTGTTTCACTAGGTGCGGTTCACACCCACTTCTCTTCCTTCCCACTTTGCCTGGTCCCTGCTCTGGGTCAGACAGCCCCCTTTGGGCACAGGAAGGAAGGCAGGAGGGGTTTGAGCCCCCCTACTCTCTAAATGGGCCCAGCCCACCTTCCTTCCTGGAATCTGTTGCAGTGAGGGAAATGCATTCCCCCCCTTTATCCAGGTGAGGCTCAGGAGGTCCACGTTCCCTGTGGCAGCCACCTGAGGTGGGCTAGAGCGCCTGCCCAACCCCATGCGCTTCCCCCTCGGCCTCAGTATCCCTTTCCTTACATGGGGCACTGATAACAAGGAGCTAGCCTTGCCCACTCCCACCCTTCTGCTCCTCCCCACCCCCCAAGGTTCTGGTTCCATCTTTTCCTCTGTTCACAAACTACCTCTGGACAGTTGTGTTGTTTTTGTTCAATGTTTCCATTCTTAGACATCTGTCATTGCTGCTGTGACCAGCGCCAAATGTTCATCCTCATTGCCTCCTCCTGTCCTGCCCACATCCCCTCCTCCGAGACTTTTAGGGGAAGGGCCCCAGGGCAGAGCAGGCTGGGTTACCGATTACCCCAGTCCCAGGGAAGGTGGGGCTCTGCCCCTAGGATGCTGCAGCAGAGTGAGGGGGGGGGCCTGTATAGACCGTCAAGGGTGTAGGGGCCACCTTCTCCCCCTGTTCTGCTGGGGAGGAGGTAGTCATTATTTGTCCCAGCCTGGGGCCCCCCCATCTGGTTTCCTATTTGCAGTTACTTGAATAAAAAAAATATCCTTTTCTGGACTGGAGTCTTCCTCTGGTGGGCACCTGGGGTAGGTGTGAAAGGTGTGTGGAAGCCAAAGATCTAGTTGACAGGGGTGGCTTACCCAAGGGCTCTGTTCAGCTCAGGAGAGGGGAAGAGAAGCTCCAGGGAAGGTAATTTAAGCCTTTCTTGGAAAAAAAAAAAAAAAAAAAACATACCCCTAGCCACAAAACATTTTATTTACAAAATATATATACTGAATACTATACATTGGGCCCTGTCACCGTGGAAACACGTTCAAAGCCAGGTGGGGGAGGGCTCGAGAAAGGTGGTGCCTAACCTTCCCTTCCACCCCAGCTGGAAAGCCTTTTCTATTAGGGGGAGCGGGTGGTAGGCTGCACCCTGTCACACAGGGTTGAGGGCCCTGTGGAGGGTGGGGGAGTGAGGTGCCGCTGGGGATGGAAGGAGAGGAGACACAGTTCCCAGCAGGGGGAGCTGGGTGAGTGCTAGCGGACAGGGAGGCAGCAGACTGCAGGCCCTGGGCACGCCCCAGACCCCATGGTTCTGGAGAGCAGGGAGAGGGGTCTGGTTAGGTCTTGACATCCAGTAAGGGCATCCGCTTGTGCTGGTAACCACTCTGCCAGCCATGGACCACCTGTGGGGAGAGATGGGGCCATGGGGTGGAGTTCCTGGGCCTCAGCACAACCATGGGGATGCCCCACTAGCCCGGCCCATGTGGGGGAGGGGAGTATGGATGGGAACGCAGCAGCTGGACCTCTGCTAATTCCTGGAGCCCCCGAGTGCTCACCTTGGGGTCCCCCACATCAGACAGTAGCTCCTGCTCAGCCTCATGTAGCTCCTCGGCAGGGTCGTAGCTGTACATGGGGAGCAGGTGATGGCGAAGCCGGTCCACTCTGGGGAGCAGGGGAGGGGAGCTCAGCCCAGGGTGGGTGTCCACTCCCTTCAAACACCTGACAGCCCTGTGTCTACTCCCCAATGCAGTGGGACCTCCAGTGGGTGCCTTCAGGGGCACACTAGGGTTCTAAGAATAGGAGCCCAATTTTATAAGGGGCCTCTCATGTGGGTAAGCCCAGGGTGGGCAGGAAATCCTAACAATGGGGTGCGGAGAATTTCAGGCTTGTATAAGGATAGCCGAGGGGCATCTTAACCGTGTATGTAGAGAACCTGATCCTACAGGAAGAAGTGTAAGCAGAATGCAGGGGAGGTAACATTAGGGGCAGAGACACTCACCGCTTTTTCTTCTGGACATACATTACCTGTAACAGAGACACACAGCTGCAGAGGCTGCTGAGCCCACAAGTGAGCACAGCCCACAAGTGAGACACCCACCTGTACCCCTCCACTTGCGTAAGAGCAGGACAGCTGAGACCATGTGTGCAGGCTGGACCAGCCCCGCCCCCTTCCTGCCTCAGCAGAGGTGTGGGTGTTTATGTGCCTATGAGGGGACTCCTTACCACAGCCACCACCACCCCGACCAGGGTGATGAGGAAGAAAGGCCCCAGCACGTAGCCCACCATGGAGTCACTGTTGGCCTGAGGGGCATTGGGCACTGTAGTGTTACTCATGACCTCGGCAGCCGGAGGGCTGGGTAGTCAGCATGGGCAGTTGAGCCTCGGGAGGGCGCCTCCACTGGGCTCCCTGGGGAGGAGGAAGGGAGGTTATCAATTTCACCCAGAGTGACAGCCAAGCTCTGGATCCCTCCCCAGGAGCTGGTGATGTATCAAAACTTGGGTCGGGCACTGGGACGAGGTATCCTCCAAGTCAGTGTGCTGGGTTTAACCTTACAGTGAGTGACTCACTGGATACCCTGAATGTAGAAGACACCAAGGGGAGGCCCAGAGTCCTGCCCAGCCCCTATCCCCCCAAATCAGGGTGAGGCCCCAGTCAGGTGCTGGCCAGACATCTGCACATCTGAACCAAGAAAAGCTTAGATACACGATCCGGGCTTCTGTGGCAACCCCTCCGGACACTGGGCTGCCAGCACCTATCCACTGGAGCAAAAGGAGAGATCTGACAAAAAACATGAGGGTCCTACACTGGGGGGCCGCGGGGTGAGGCAGGAGCATCTGGAGGAGCCTGCCTCAGTCTCGCCCAATCCCCACACTTTAGGCAATAGGCCCGGCCCTCCCTAGGCCGGGCTGGTCCCTGGCGTTCCTGCAGACACACAGCCGGGACAGCCTCTCCCCTACTGGTCTCGTGCCAGGGTGGACACGGGTGGGCAGGGCTGGATTGTATCTGCGAGGTGATGTCACCTCCCTCTGGTCCCCACCCGGGGCTCCGCCCAGGTCCCTCCCCTCTTAGCCTGGGCTGCCAGGCGGAGGTGAGAGGGTCAGTTCCCGTCGAGAGATGCAAGGAGATGGTCCGTGGGCTCCTCACGCAGACCCCAAGGTCCCCGACCCCGCTTCGCCTGGGTCTCCACTGGACCGCAAGGTATGAACTACCTGTCCCGGTGTCCGTGGGGGCAGCGAGCTTGCACAGTCGCATGCACACCGTCCCATGGTCGAGGGGACATGCCGAGGTGGGGCGGGTGTCGGGCCGCTCCGAGGATGCGGACCAGCATCGGCGAGTGGGAGGTCGTTCCCACGGCGCTGGGCGACTCGGCCGAGGGAGGGAGGTTTGGGGGTTGCGCTGAGGGCCCGGGCCTCCCGGAATCCGGCCCCCCGGGATGCGGCCCCGCGCCGGCGCTCCGCAGCCCGGCCCACCCGACCGTGCCTTACCTCCCGCCGCTGCAGCCCGGACAGGAACGCCCTCGCCTTGCTCCCAGGCCCCGGAAGAGCCGGCAGGCGCGTGATCAAAGGACCCGGGGAAATGGGCGGGGCCTCAGCGCCGGGACGCAGCCAATCCGGTGGCGGAAGGCGGACGGCCCGAAGGCTTCTGGAGCGGCCAATCGGAGGCGAGGGCCCAGGCTGCAGGGCCCACCCCCCGGCGGCAGGGGGCAGCCGAGCGCCGCGCAGCGGGGGGAGGAGAGCGCGCGGGGTGGGGGCGGGGCCGGGGCGGCTTCCCGGCGGCCCCCGGGGCGGAGCCCGGCGCGCGCGGCCCCGGAGGCGGCCGTGGTCCCTGCGTCGGGCTTCCTCGTCCTTCTGGGTGCAGCCCAGGTGTCCCGCCAAGCGGCTCCCGGAGCTTAGGTCAGGCGCGGGCTGCTCTCCGCTGCCCGGGGCCCGCAAGGACTCCGCGAGTGGTCCTGGGCCCGGTGCCCTCTGCGCTGTGCTCGGAGGCACATGGAACAGGCAGCCCGGGTTCGCCCCTGCCTGGCCGTGGGACCTGGCCGGCACTTGGCCTCCACCCTTTTCTGCGCCTGGGTCCTAACGTCTGCAACACAGGCCCTTGTGAGGATCACACGACGCCCTGGATAAGCAGTCTGGCGCATACCGTGCCCTGTCAGGTCCCCCGCTAACCTCCGTCGGTCTTGACGCACACGTGCAGCAGCAGGGTGCAGCCCCCCCCCCCCCCCCCCCCCCCCCGCCCGGGGTCACCAGCACCTTGAGAAGTGGGTAAATTCGTTAGCTTGACTGGCGCGATCATTAATGCCACACACTGGAGATGGATTGATGGATTTTTACCAATGTCAGCACCCTGGTTGTGATACTCTGCTATAGTTGTGCAAAGGGAAGCTAGGCAAAGGATACAAGGGATCTCTCTTGTTTCTTTCTTTCTTTCTTTCTTTCTTTCTTTCTTTCTTTCTTTTTTTTAAGATTTTATTTATTTATTCATTAGAGACAGGCAGAGACACAGCAGAGGGAGAAGCAGGCTCCATGCAGGGAGCCCCATGCGGGACTCGATCCTGGGACCCCAGGATCACGACCTCAGCCGAAGACAGACACTAACCGCTGAGCCACCCAGGCTTCCCATCTCTCTTGTTTCTTACACTCGTATGTTACCTCAAGTACGTGTGTAGGTTTGTACTAGACCAAGACTCCAGCTGGCAGTGGATGAAAGCCACATAAAAGTTGTGGGAGCTGGGCAGCCCTGGTGGCCCAGCGGTTTAGCGTCGCTTTCAGCCTGGGTCATGATCCTGGAGACCGGGGATTGAGTCCCATGTCGGGCTCCCTGCACAGAGCCTGCTTCTCCCTCTGTCTGTGTCTCTGCCTCTCTCTTTCTCTCTCTGTGTCTGTCGTAAATAAATAAAAAATATTAAAAAAAAAAAAAAAAAGTTGTGGGAGCTGAGCCAGGCTGAGGCCCTCCAGGGTCCTTGGATGCTACTGGAGATGAAGGGATTACCTGGATCCCCTTATTCTTGCCAGAGACACCCAGTGGCACGGACATGGTTGAGCCATTTGGTCTGGTCTGGCCTGTTTCCTCAGGCCTTTCCAAAGAAGGTTGATCAGGGCAAGTCTGATGCAGAGATGACCCAATCTAGAACCAGAGGGCAGTTGGGAACTCTGGCCTCTTGCCTTCAGACACCATCATCTGACTGGTAGGAAATCAGAGATAAGGGGAAAGGAATGACAGAAATGCTTGGGTCTGGAGGCTCCAGGTGGATTCCTTGGTGTTCTCCGGCTTTTGAGTCTGAAGAGTAAGAAGACCACTGATCGCAGGCTTCTATCAGAGCTGAGGGCAGAGGGAGGAAGCCACATCCCCAGGCAGGGCCTGCCTCACCTCGCAAGAGGTTAGGATCAAAAGACGGGTTTTAGAACCCCCTGGCTGCCCACACACATGACCTCTGTCCTCATCCCCACAGTTTCTGACCACATATCTTGAGGGCTCTCTAGGGGTGGGCTTAGAGGTCAACTGGCTAAGCCAGTGTGTAGAAAGGACTGGGGTCTCAGCATCACTCAGTAAACCCCAATTTACAAATGAGTAAGCTGAAGCCCTGAGCAGTGTGATGACTTCCCAAGGCCCTTGTGATCAGCAAGGGTGAAGCGGAATGGAAGGACAGGTGGGTCCCTCTTCCTGGTCAGCTTTGTGCCAGTGGCTGCTCCATGTCTATATTTGAAGCCTGGTTTGTTCCTGTGATAAGGCTTCAAACCCCAAGAGGGCACCCCCCAAGCCTGGCCAGGGAATACTCCAGCCCTCCTTGTTCTCATCATGCTGTTGCATGAAGGAAAGGGAGAGATAGGGCAGAGCTGAGGTTGTACCATGCCACCCTGATAAAGTTTGAACTGTTCCCTCACCCATGTTTCTATGGTTAGTGCGTGGCCTTATGTATCCCCTTTCACTAATGCCTTACTCATCCTTGCCTCCCCCTGCTCTGGACCTATCTAACAAATCATAAAAGCAACACTTGAGAAGATCAAATTGTTGACAAGTAATGTAAATTCATTCTGGAACAAAGCTCAAGAAGATGTATAGGAATGCAGCTATCCAGCCCCCAATAAGGTAACATTCCTAATGTGTTGCATCCACTAAAAAAATGGATTCATAAATAGACATGCAAAGAGGCAGGAAAACACAATCTATAATCAACTGAAACTGACCCAGAACTGAAAGATGTTAGACCTAAGGAGAACACTAAAACAGTTATAACTATATTCCTTATGCTTAACAAGTTAAGGAGAGACAAGAAGGATATTTAAAAGTCCCAAATAGGGGATCCCTGGGTGGTGCAGCAGTTTGGCGCCTGCCTTTGGCCCAGGGCGCGATCCTGGAGACCCGGGATCGAATCCCACATCGGGCTCCCAGTGCATGGAGCCTGCTTCTCCCTCTGCCTGTGTCTCTTCCCCTCTCTCTGTATCTCTCATGGATAAATAAATAAAAAAATAAAATAAAACACAAGTCCCAAATTGAGTTTCTTTCTTTCTTTCTTTCTTTCTTTCTTTCTTTCTTTCTTTCTTTCTTTCTTTCTTTCTTTCTTTCTTTCTCTTTCTTTCTTTCTTTTTCTTTCTTTCTTTCTTTTAAGGTTTTGTTTACTCATCAGAGACACGGAGTGTTAGAGAGGCAGAGACATAGGCAGAGGGAGAAGCAGGCTCCCCGCAGGGAGCCTGATGCAGGACTCGATCCCGGGACGCCAGGATCACGCCCTGAGCCAAAGGCAGATGCCCAAGCACTGAGCCACCCAGGAGTCCCTCCAAATTGAATTTCTAAACATGAAAACTTCAATGTCTGGGACAACTGAGTGTCTCAGTGGTTGAGCGTCTGCCTTGGGTCCAGGGCGTGATCCTGGAGTCCTGGCACCGAGTCCCATATCGGGTTCCCTGTGGGGAGCCTGCTTCTCTCTCTCTGCCTCTGTCTCTGCCTCACTCTCTCTCTCTCTGTGTCTCTCATGAATGAATAAATGTAAAAAAAATCTTAAAAGAAAACTTCAATGTCCAAGATGAAAAATACACCAAATGAGATTAGTGGCAGATTAGATTGCAGAAGAAAATATACGTGTACATGAAGGCATTAGAATAGAAATCATCCAAAATGAAAAAGAGAAAAAAGAATCTAGAATAAAATTACAAGAGCATCAGTGAATTGTGGGATTCAATTTCAAGTGGCCTAATAGATGAGTAAGTAGAGAGGCCCAGAAGAAGAGAGGGTGAGGTGACAAAAATATTTGAAGAACTAATGACTGAAAGGTTTCCAAAAGAAATGAAGATTATAAACCCATAGATCCAGGAAACACAGTAAACCCCAAGCACAAGAAACATGAAGAAAACTATACGAAGGCATATTATAGTCAAATTGCTTAAAATGAGTAATAAAGAGAAAATCTTAAAAGATGTAATATACAGAGAAACAAAGTATGACATTTGAGTTCCACCCAGAATAATTCATGTAAGAAGACAGTGAAGCAATATCTTTAAAACATCAAAAGGAAACCTCCCAATGTAGAACATTAGGCAAAAATATCTTTCAAAAATATACAGTAGCCAAATGATGGAAGAACCTATAGATAGACCATCTATCCAGGGGTCTGTGGATAGATGAATGGATAAAGAAGATATGGTATAAATATACAATGGAGTATTTTTCAGCCACAAAAAAGAATAAAATCTTGCCATTTTCAACAATGTGGAGGGAAGTAGTATAATGCTAAGCAAAGTAAGTCAGAGAAAGACAAATATAATATTTCACTCATGTGGAATGTAAGAAACAAAAAAATTGTGAGCAAAGGGAAAGAGAGAGAGAGAGAGAGAGAGAGAGAGAGAGAGAAACCAAGAAATAGACTCTTAACTCTAGAGAACAAACTGATGGTGACCAGAGGGGAGGTGGGCAGGGGGATGGGTGAAACAGGTGATGGGGATTGAGAAGTGATTTGTTGTGTTGAGCACTGAGTAATGTATAGAACTGTTGAATCACTATATGGTATACATGAGACTAATATAACACTGTATGTTAACTATACTGGAATTCAAATTAAAACTTCATAAAAAATATCTTTCAAAAACAAAGGTGAAATAAAGATATCTTCAGATATATAAAAACTTAGAGAATTCATCACTAGCAGACCTGCACTTCAAAAAAAGTTAAAGGAAATTCTTCAGGCAAAAAGAAAATGTAAAAATGTGAACCTTCCCAAAGGAATGGAGAGCTCTGGCAATGGTAATTACTTGAGTATATCATCTTTTTCTCTTATCACTTAAGTCTTTAAAAAAGATAATTGTGTTTAAAAAATGATAATGTGGGCAGCCCCTGTGGCGCAGCGGTTTAGCGCCGCCTGCAGCCCGGGGTTTGATCCTGGGGACCCTGGATCGAGTCCCACGTTGGGCTCCCTACATGGAGCCTGCTTCTCCCTCTGCCTATGTCTCTATGTCTCTCTCTCTCTCTCTCTGCCTCTATGAATAAATAAATAAATAAATTCTTTTTTTTTTTTTTTAAAGAAAATGATTCAAGTTAACATATGTAAAAGTAAAACATGTAAAAATGAAATGTCCAATCAATAGCATAAAGGCTGGACAGGAAATGGAAATATATTGTAAGATTCTGGGGTGCTTGGGTGGCTCAGTTGGTTAAGCATCAGACTCTTGATTTCGGCTCAGGTCATGATTTCAGGGTTGTGGGATCAAGCCCCATGTTGGGGTCTGTGGCCAGGGGGGAGCCTGCTTGTTCCTCTACTCCTCTCAAATAAGTTAATAAATAAAATCTTGAAAAAAAAATTCAGATATATATGAGATTTTATAATAGTAGTTAAAGGCGAACTGTGGTAAGTTAAAGATGTATGCTGTAAAGCTTAAAGCAACTAATAAAACAACACAGTTATAGCTAATAAGGCAGCAAAGGAGAGAAGATGGAATAAAAAATACTGAAGTAATCCAAACGAAAACAGAAAAAGAGGAAACGGGGAGCAAAAAACAGATGAGACAACTAGAAAACAAGTAGGATGATAAACTAAAACCTAACTACCCTTGATCCTTAAACAGCCTGGCAATTAGGAGCAGCCAAATATCTATGTAGAATTTTTGACTCCCCCAGAACTGAACTACTAATAGCCTGCTGTTGACCAGAAACCTTACCAATAACATAAACAGTTGATTAACACATTTTTTTGTATATGTATTATATACTGTATTCTTTTTTTGAAAGTTTCTTTATGCCCAGTGTGGGGCTCAAACTCATGACCCCAAAATCAAGAGTTGCCTGCTTTACCAACTAAGCCAGCCGGGCGTCCCTATATTATATTCTTACAATAAAGTAAATAGAGTAAAGAAAATATTAAGAAAGTCATAAGGAAGAGAAAATACATTTACAGTACTATATTTATTTTTAAAAATCTGCACAGTTCAAACTAATGCTGGTCAGGAGTCAACTGTATATCACTCATCACATTAAAGGTGAATTGTCTAAACAATCTAATTAAAAGGCAGAGATTGTCAGAGTGGATAAAAAAGCAAGACCCAATTATGTGCTGCCCATGAGAAATGTACTTTGAGTATAAAGACTCAAATAGGGTAAAAACAAAAAGATGGAAAAAATAGCTTTTGCTAGTCAAAAGAAGGCTGGGAGGGCTATAATAATATAATACAAAGTTGATTTCAGGGCAGAGAATATTGCCAAGGATAAAGAAGTTCAATTCGTAATGACAAAGGGGTTAATTAACTGAGGACATAATAATTCTAAATGTTCAGGTGCCCAGTAAGAGACCTTCAAACAATATGTCACCAAAACGGATAGAACTACAAGAAAAAGTGGTCACAAGTCAGAGATTTCAACAATACTCTTTTAGTAATTGATAAAACAAGTAGACAAACACTAAGCCAGGATATAGTAGACTTGAACAGTACTATCAACCAACTTGACACACAGAACATTTACCAAGACATTATATTCTGGGCCATAAAATAAATCTCAATAAATTAAAAGGGATTCAAGTCATACAAAGTATGTTCTCTGATCATAGTAGAATTATATTAGCAATCAGGGGCACCTGGGTGGCTCAGTCAGTTAAGTGTTCGACTCTTGATTTTTGGCTCAGGTCATGATCTCAGGGCCATGAGACCGAACCCTGTGTTGGGTTTGCACTGAACATGGAGCCTGTTTAAGACTCTCTCTCTGCCCCTCTGCAGCCCTCATCACTCTCACTCTCTCTCTCTCTTTAAAAAAAGAAAGAAAGAAAAAAAAAAAAAACAATCAAAACAGAAAGATCCTTGGAAAATCCTCAAAATGTTTGGAAAATGAATAATATACCTCTGGATCAAAAAATAATTAGGGGGGTGCCTGGCTCCTCAGTCGGTAGGTGTGTGACTCTTGATCTCAGGGTTGTAAGTTTGAGCACCGTGTTGGGTGCAGAGATTACTTAAAAATATTTTAAAAATATTTTATGGGACGCCTGGGTAGCTCTGTGTTTGAGTGGCTGCCCTCTGCCCAGGGCATGATCCCAGAGTCCCAGCATGGAGTCCCATATCAGGCTCCTTTCATGGAGCCTGCCTCTGCCTCTCTCTGTGTCTCTCATGAATAAATAAATAAAATCATTAAAAAAAAAATAAAAATTTTTAAAAACTTAAAATTTAAAGTATTAAAAAAAATAATTAGAACATATTTGGAACTGAATGAAAATGAAAACACAACATAGAATCTGTGGAGGCGGGATCCCTGGGTGGTGCAGCGGTTTGGCGCCTGCCTTTGGCCCAGGGCGTGATCCTCCAGACCTAGGATCGAGTCCCACATCGGGCTCCCGGTGCATGGAGCCTGCTTCTCCCTCTGCCTATGTCTCTGCCTCTCTCTCTCTCTCTGTATGACTATCATAAGTAAATAAAATTTAAAAAAAAGAAAAGAATCTGTGGAGGCACTTGTATTAGAGAGATTTATGGCGCTAAATGCCTTAAAAAAAAATCTCATGTTAATGACGTCAGCTTCCATCTGAAACCAAAAGATGCGGAAGAAAAGAACAAAGATCAATGCAGAAATCTTTGATTTTTGTTTAAAACATTTTTAAAGATTTAAAAAAATTATTGATTCATGAGAGACACAGAGAGAGGCAGAGACACAAGCAGAGGGAGAAGCAGGCTCCCGGTGAGAAGCCCGGTGTGGGACTCGATCCCAGGACCCCAGGATCACACCCTGAGGCAAAGGCAGATCTCAACCACTGAGCCACTCGGGTGCCCCGATGCAAAAATCTTTGAAAGAGAAAACAGAAAAATAAAGAAAAATCAATAAAACCAAAAGCTGCTTAAGATCAACAAAATAGGGCCCCCTGGGGAGGCTCAGTGAGTTAAGTGTCTGCCTTCAGCTCAGGTCATGATCTCCAGTCCCTGCATGGGACTTCCTGCTCAGCAGGAAGTCTGCTTCTCTCTCTCTCTCTCTCTCTCTTTCTCCTTCTGTCCCTCCCCACCCCTTGTTTTTTTTCTCTCTCTCTCTCTCTTTCTCCTTCTGTCCCTCCCCACCCCTTGTTTTCTCTCTCTCTCTCTCTCTCTCTCAAGTAAATAAATAAAATCTTTTAAAAAAATCAACAAAATAGATAAACCTCAAGCCAGAATGATCAGGAAAAAAAAAATACAAACCACCAATATCAGTAATGAGAGAGGTGATATCACAACAGATTTTTACAGATAATTAAGGAATAATAAAGAGATATTAGGGACAACTTTATGCCAATAAATTCAATAACTTAGGTGAAATAGAGAACACATGGAAAGACACAAATTACCTAGGTGCACTTAGGAATAAACAGATAAATTTATAACAGTTTAGGTTGAATTGATACCATCTTAGCTTTAATAGCATACATTAATGCCTCCTATCCAATTCCACACCCCATTTATGTTGTTATTGTTACAAATTCATCTTTATGTATTGTGTACATGTGAACATAGATTTATGATTATTGGGGGGATCCCTGGATGGCTCAGTGGTTTAGTGCCTGCCTTTGGCCCAGGGCGCAATCCTGGAGACCCGGGATGGAGTCCCATGTCGGGCTCCCGGCATGAAGCCTGCTTCTCCCTCTGCCTGTGTCTCTGCCTCTCTGTCTGTCTGTCTCTCTCTATCATGAATAAATAAATAAAAGTATTTTAAAAAATATTTATGATTATTGTTTTATGCATCTGTCTTATAAATCATGTAAGAAACAAAAAGGAGGATTTACATACCAAAAATACAACAATATTAGTTTTAAATATTTACCATGTAGTTACCTTTACCAGTGATCTTTATTTCTTTATGTGGCTTTGAGTTATCATCTAGTGCCTTTTTGTTTCACTCTGATGGACTCACTTTAACATTTCTTGGAGGGCAGGTTACTAGCAATAAATCCCATAAATTTTTGTTTATCTGAGGATGTCTTCTTAATTTTGAAGGATAGTTTTTCTGGATATAGAATTCTTGGTTGACAGTTTTCCCCCCTTCTTACAGTACTTTATTTTAGCTATTTATTTTTTAGTAAGTGTAACTTTGAAAATATGGAATGCTTCATGAGTTTGCATGTCATCCTTGTGCAGGGCCATGCTAATCTTCTCTGTATCATTCCAATTTTCATATATCTGTTGCTGAAGCAAGCTCCCTATCAGTACTTTATTTTTTTTTAAAGATTTTATTTATTTATTCATGAGAGACACACACACACACAGAGGCAGAGACACAAGCAGAGGGAGAAGCAGGCTCCATGCAGGGAGCCCGAGCTCGATCCCGGGTCTCCAGGATCACACCCTGGACTGAAGGCAGCGCTAAGCCACTGAGCTACCAGGGCTGCCCCCATCAGTACTTTATATCATCTACTTGTTTCTGACCTTCATGGTGTCTGATGAAAAATTAGCTACTAATCTTAGGGTATTATTTGTCATCCTTATGGTAACCACTAAGAAAACAAGTAGGAAATATACAGAAAAGGAAATCAAAATGGTACACTAGAAAAAAAAAATTAAACACAAGAGAAGTCAGTATTGGGAGGATTGAGGAACAAAAAAGATGACATCTAGATCACTATTGCAGGGCAGCACCAGTGGCTCAGCGGTTTAGCGCTGCAGCGGTTTAGCGCTGCCTTCAGTTCAGGGCATGATCCTGGAGACCTGGGATCGAGTGCCACGTTGGGCTCCCTGCGTGGAGCCTGTTTCTCCCTCTGCCTGTGTCTCTGCTTCTCTCTCTCTGTGTGTGTGTCTCCATGAATAAATAAATAAAATATTAAAAAAATTTTTTTTAAAATAGAACACTATTGCAAAAGTAAATCCTTTAATATCAGTAATCACTTTATTACGATTATGATTTTTTTAAAAGATTTTATTTATTTATTCATGAGAGACACACACAGAGAGAGAGAGGCAGAGACACAGGCAGAGGGAGAAGCAGGCTCCATGCACCGGGAGCCCGACGTGAGATTCGATCCCGGGTCTCCAGGATCGCGCCCTGGGCCAAAGTCAGCGCTAAACCACTGGGCCACCGGGGCTGCCCTATTTTTAAACATTTTATTTATGAGAGAGAGAAAGAGAGAGAGAGAGAGAGAGAGAGAGAGAGAGAGCGAGCACACGAGCATGAGCGGGGGGAGAGGCAGAGGGAGAGGGAGAATCAGGGAGTCTGACTCAGGGCTCCATCCCAGGACCCCAGGACCTGAGCCAAAGGCAGTTGCTCAACGACTGAGCCACGCTGGCACCCCTATTTATGTAATCTCTACCCCAAATATGGGGCTTGAACTCACAACCCCCAGATCAAGTCTCATGCTCTACTGACTGGGCAAGCCAGACACCCCTAGACAAAATAGATGTTGAATCAAAAACGGTTGCAAGAGGGCAGCCCCAGTGGCTCAGCGGTTTAGCGCCACCTTCAGGCCTAGGTGTGATCCTGGAGACCCTGGATAGAGTCTCACGTCGGGCTCCCTGCATGGGGCCGGCTTCTCCCTCTGCCTGTGTCTCTGTTTCTCTCGCTCTCTGTGCCTCTCATGAATAAATAAAAAAAAAATATTAAAAAAAAACTTGTTACAAGAGACAAAGGAGGACATTGTATACTGATAAAAGGGTCAGTCATGAAGGAGCTGTAGGATGCAAACAATAGAAATGAAAGGGAAAATAGACAAATCTACAAGAAGAGCTGGAGATATCAGTACCCTACCTTCAATAATGGACTAAATATCCTATACAGAAGGTCAATAAGGAAATAGAGTATGTAAAAAACACTAGAAACCAACTAGACCTAAAAGACATACAGAACACTCCCAACGACAGAAATACGCTGTTCTCAAGTATTCATAAAACATTCTCCAGCACAGACCGTGTTAGGCCACAAAAAAAAAAAATCTTTTTTTTTCTAATATTTTAAAATTTATTCATGAGAGACAGAGACACAGGCAGAGGGAGAAGCAGGCTCCATGCAGGGAGCCCGATGTGGGACTGGATCCCAGGACCCCGGGATCACGGCCTGCGCCAAAGGCGGGCGCTCAACCACTGAGCCACCCAGGCGTCCTGACCCCTATGTTTTTTAAAGACTTATTTATTTATTTGAGACAGCGTGTGCATGTGAACATGGGAAGGGGCAGAGAGAGAGGACGGGGAATCCCAGACTCCCTGCTGAGTGTGGGACCCAACTCGGGTCTCATCCTGATCCCAAGACCCCTAGATCATGACCTGAGCTGAAACCTAGAGTCAGACTCTCAACCCGCTGCGCCACCGAGGCACCCCATTTCCTTCCTGATTTTTTTTTCCTGATTGCAAAAAAAAAGTTACTCTCAAGAGTTGGAGAATATACGACATAACAAAAAAGGAAGTAAAATTACTCCTAATCCCAGCTTCAGAGGGTGTTTCCTTCTAGGCTTTTACTCACATGGGCTCACTTGTGTTAAGTTACTTGGTGTTCCGCCTGCAGCTCGTGTGCGTTCCCAGCTCCACGGCTTTTTTAAGTAGTTCTTTTATCTTTTCTTTTCTTAAAGATTCATCTATTTGACACAGGGCGAAAGAGCGTGAGGGCGCAAGTGGGCAGGCAGGGCGGCGGGCGGCGCGAGAGGGAGAAGCGGGCTCCACGCTGAGCCGGGCCCGGTGCGGGACGCGATCCCGGGCCCTGAGCCAAAGGCAGGTCTGAGCCACCCAGGCGTCCCCCACTTTTTTTTTTTTTTTAAGATTTTATTCATTTGAGAGCGCGAGGGAGCGAGTGAGCATGAGGAGGGGAGGGGCCGGGGGAGAGGGAGGGGAGAGGCCGCCGGGCGGCCCGACGCGGGCGGGGTCCCAGGACGCGAGCTCCGCCCGAGCTGAACCCCGCCCCGCCCCCCCACGCTGCTGCTGCGCGGCCCGGCGCTCGGCCCGGGGGGCGGGGGGGCGGGACGGGGGAGCCCGGGCGGCCCTCGGCCGGTAGAGCGGCCCGGGCCGCCCGCTCTAGGTAGAGGCCAGTGGGCCTGGGGGCTCGAGCCGCGCGGGCTGAGGCGCGGGGCCTCAGAGCAGGGCGGGCTCCTGCCCCGCTGGGGCTCCCCCGCCTCGCAGGTGCCGCCGGAAGCTCCCGCCGCAGGGCCTGCCAAAGGCAGCCGCACCCGAGCGCAGGTGCGGACCGAGGCCCGCGCCGGGCCGGCCCCGCGAGGCGCACGCGCGCGGCCGGAGACGGGGCGGGGCGCGACCGGGGGCGGGGCCGGGGCGGGGGGGCGGGGCGCAGCCCGGGGCCGTCCGCCCGCCCCGCCCGCAGCGCGCAGGCGCGGCTGGCCGGGTCCCTGCTCCCTCCGGCTGGCCCCCACCCGGGCTCCTGGCCCGGGCCCTCCAGGGCCCCAGGCATCAGCTCCCTCAGGGACCACGTGGAGCCCGAAGAGCCCACGGCTCGGGCTCGGCGGGGAGGCGGCCCAGGGGTGGTTGGAACTGGTGGGGGAGCGCTTCGGAAGCGGCTCGGACGGTACCTGTCTCAGGTCGAGCTCCCACCGGTAAAGTTACCCTTGACGCCACCCCTCGATCTGCAAATCCCCACAATGCCCTGCCCTTCTCGGGCCTTAATTCCAGCGTGGCTCCCCTTGCTGGTCTCAGACACAGGCCCCACCGGAGGGACCAGCCTTCTGGTAGGTCCTGCCCCGGGGCTGGAAAGTTCCCAGGGTCCTGAGCTCAGACAAAAGGGGAGTAGCAGGAATGGGGGTTCCCTCTCTGTGAGGAAGCACCTTCCCCTTTCCCCTCCTCTAACCCACAAACTCAGGGGTGCGGAAGAGGCCTCGGTGGGTGCTGTGCCGCTAGAACATCACCCTTATCCTAAGGGAAGAGACTGCTATGGAGCTCCTCCTCTCCCTGCCCCAAACTCCCCCTCCCGAGATCCCGGAGGGCAGGCGGCATGGACTTCCTTCCCAGTCGGGGTGTGTGTGGCTGCTATAGCTGTCCAGAGTACAGGGTGACATTAGGGATGCATTTCCTTGTGTTGTGGACATTCCCAAAACATCATTTGGCTCTTTGCTTCCTCCAACCTACATTTCTTAGGTACCTGCTCTGAGCCACTCAGCTGGATACCAAGAACAGAGAGATAGCGCCCTGCCTTAGAGGGTGCCTTCAGGGTCAGGGCGTGTACAGGATTTCCACAGCTCCGCCTAGGGGAGAGGATCTCAGAGATCCTTCCCAAAGGAGGGCATGTGTGAGCTGTGAAGCAGTGCAATGGTGTATGATGCATTTGGAGAACCGCAAGCAGTTCAATGAGATCTGAGGAGAAGCAGTACAAGATTGGTGGCAGAAAAAGGGTCTGTGAAGGTGGGCAGGGGCCAAATCACAAAAGATATTGGGTGCTCATCTAAGGAGTTGGAACTCTACTCTGAAAGCTATGGGTAGGAGAATCAGAAGTGTTGCTGGGCACACCAGTGGGAGAAGGGAGGGGCCAGTGACGTCAGATGAGAAGAAAAGTGGCCTTTGGACTTGTCAGTGTGGCAGTCACTGACCATTGATGGGTGGTACTGGAGGCTCAGTGGAGGGGAGACATGAGCCCACGGTACATAACCATGTACATTCCCTGGGCAGGCATAGCTCTTGCATGGTGGCGGGTAGGAATGAATGGATTAATTCAGGGATGCAGTTCTACAGCGAGGCTGCAGGGGAAGAACAGGAGGACGAGGAGGATGGGAGTAGATGATGGTGGATGAGTAAGTAACAAAGTGATGAGCAGGGGTTAGACTGCCACTGGCTGGACAGTGATTTGTGGCCAGAGCAGGATAACCATTTTTTTAAAAAAGATATTTTCAGGGGCCCCTGGCTGACTCAGTCAGTAAAGCATGTGACTTTTGACCTCGGGGTTATGAGTTCAAACCCTGTGTTGCGTGTAGAGATTACTTAAAAATAAAACGGGCCGCCTAGGTGGAGCAGTCAGTTAAGAGGCCAATGCTTGACTTGACTCGGGTCATGGTCTCAGGGTTCTGGGCTGGAGCCCCAGGTAGGGCTCAGCACTCGCCATGGAGTCTGTTTCAGGATTCTCTCTCTCCTTCGGCCTCTGCCCCTCCCCCTGCTCGCTTGCATTTGCTCTCTCTCTCAAATAAATACATAAATCTTTAAATAAAATATATTTTTAAACTTATTTTATTTATTTATGATAGGCACACAGTGAGAGAGAGAGAGAGGCAGAGACACAGGCAGAGGGAGAAGCAGGCTCCATGCACCGGTAGCCCGACGTGGGATTTGATCCCGGGTCTCCAGGATCACGCCCTGGACCAAAGGCAGGCGCCAAACCACTGCGCCACCCAGGGATCCCTAAATAAAATATTTTTAAAAAAAGATGTCATCATGTCAACAGAGACAAGAGGAACTGGACACGGCCAGGGAGGTATATTCTCTGCTCAGAGTTCCAGACTAGAACACTGGTGTAAAAAGAGGAAAGGCCTTTCTCACTGTGCCTATTTCCCAATCTGTAAAACGAGAGGCCTGGACAGATGATCTCAAAAATCCTCCCTAGCCCTACATGTGATGATTCATTGCTGTTGCCTTAGTTTTATCCTCTTCACACCTGCCCAGTGTCATGACCACCTCTACACCCTCAATGGATGTTGAGTTCCTTTTTTTTTTTTTTTTAAGAGCTTATTTATTCATGAGAGACAGAGAAAGAGGCAGAGACAGAGGCAGAGGGAGAAGCAGGCTCCCTGCAGGGAGCCCAATGCGGGACTTGATCCTGGGATCTTGACCTGAGCCAAAGGCTCAACCGCTGAGCCACCTAGGTGCCCAACGTTAAGTTCCTGATGGCATCTCTCACATGGACACCTGGCAGGGTCTTGGCACACCATCAGTGCCCAACCTATTGACTGAGTGACACTGGTATCATGAGACACTCTCCCTCTGCCTCCCCAGTGATCCTTCACGGGGTACCTGTGGACCAGACACAAATCCAGCCTTCATTCACCTACCTTCAGTGTCTGCTTGCACTGGTCCACCTTACACTCTGAAGTGACCAGGACAGAGTACTACTGAGTGGGTGAGAGGACAGGCTCTGGCACCAGGCTCCTTAGGTTCCACTACAGGCAGTTTCTCCATTTATTACCTGCCTAACCTCAGATATATTACATTACTTCTATATTCTATTCTAAAAGTTTTAGGACTTGGGGCACCTGGGGGGCTCAGTGGGGTAAGCATCTGCCTTTGGCTCAGTTCATGATCCTGGGGTCCTGGGATGGAGCCCTTTGTCAGGCTTCCTGCTCAGCGGGGAGTCTGCTTCTCCCCCTCCCTCTGCTCCTCCCCCATTCATGCAAGTGGGTTCCCTTGCTCTCTCTCAAAAATCAATCAATCAATCCATCCATCAATCAATCAATCTATCTTTAAAAGTTTTAGGACTCATTTTCCACATTTGTGAACTTATTTTTACATATGTTGTAAGGAGCTAATTTTATTTTTTTCCATTTGGCTAGGCAGTTGTTCTCACACCATGTACCGAAGAACCCGGTCTTTCCCCACTCCACTGCATAGCTCCTTTGGCTTTTACTGTATTCCCTCATGTGCATGGCTTCTTGGTCTCCTGTTTTGTTTTCTCTTTTATTTCTCTATCACATCGTTTTAGTTGCTATGACTCTATATGAAGTCTTTTTTTTTTTTTTTTATGGCACCTGATTTCTCTTCCTTCCTTCCTTCCTTCCTTCCTTCCTTCCTTCCTTCCTTCCTTCCTTCCTTCCTTCCTTTTTTTAGGTTTATTTAACTTAAGTAATCTCTGCACCCAACATGGAGCTCGAACTCACAACCCTGTGATCAAGAGTCGCATGCTCTTCAGACGGAGCCAGTCAGGCTCCCCCTATCTTGTCTCAGTGTTGATAGAACATAGGCCTTCTCTTGTAGTCCTCCTGTATTTTCCCTTGTAGTTTTTTTTTTCTTTTCTTTTTTTTAAGATTTTATTTATTCATGAGAGACACACAGAGAGAGAGAGAGAGAGGCAGAGACACAGGCAGAGGGAGAAGCAGGCTCCATGCAGGGATCCTGACATGGGACTCGATCCCGGGACTCTAGGATCATGCCCTGGGCCGAAGGTGGTGCTAAACCACTGAGCCACCAGGGCTGCCCCCTTGTAGTTTTTCAACATTATCTTTAGACATCCTTGGTACTTTACCCTATGATTTTTTTTTTTTTTTTTAAGATTTTATTCATTTGAAAGAGTGAGAGAGAGCATGAGTAGGAGGTGAGGGGCAGAGGGAGAGGGCGAAGCAGGCTCTCCACTGAGCAAGGAGCCTGACATGGGACCTGATCCCAGGACCCTGGGTTCATGACCTGAGCCGAAGGCAGATGCTCAGTCTACGGTGCCCTACCCTATGATTTTTTCTTTTTTTCTTTTTTCTTTTTTTTAAATTTTTATTTATTTATGATAGTCACACACACAGACAGAGAGAGAGGCAGAGACATAGGCAGAGAGAAGCAGGCTCCATGCACCGGGAGCCCGACGTGGGATTCGATCCCGGGTCTCCAGGATCGCGCCCTGGGCCAAAGGCAGGCGCTAAACTGTTGTGCCACCCAGGGATCCCCCCCTATGATTTTTTCAAATTAGTTTGTTCAATTCCCTCCAAAAGTAGTCTACTTCCCTAAGGCTCTGTTCTGGTTATCAGACAATGGTAATGATCACAGGTTCTATGCACCGTGGGGATGCAGAGACTAGACGTAAAGCCATGGACATGCTGCTTGGTGCTAAGGTCTGGAGCACGAAGGCCACTCGGTACACAGTAGCATCATCTTCCTCAACTGTCCAACCCAATGCAGTCACTGCTCTGTTTAAAACCTTTGTTGGCTTCCCAGTCATGCGGAGTAAAGTTCAAACAGCCTGCAAAGCCACCTGACCCCGGCTGACCTTTCCTGTGGCATCTCCTGCCTTTCTCATCCCCGCCCACTCTTGATGTCATGTTCTAGCCCCACTTGCTGTCCCCTTCATCCCTCTGCATCCCTTATGATGTTGGCTCCTCTGGGAAGGAGACAGTCCCTCCCTCAGCCTCCTTTTGATCACTTGTCACTCTGCATGGTGATTATTTGTTATCTGCTGTGACTTCGTGAACTCAGCACAGCCCTCGGCCATCTCCAAGCAGGTGTCTGCTCACAGCTACCACTGAGTGATCCCATGGCAACTTTGACGTCACACACATTCCTCCACTTATTTGACGCTTACAACAAGCATGAAAAGTAGACTTCTCCCCTACTGAGTAGGAGGGAACAGGGATGGTGACTTGTCCAGGATCCCAGAGCATGGCAAGAAGCTGAGCTGAAACCTGAACCGGGGTCTAACTGTGATGCTCACACCTGCTATTCCAGCAGGCCGCCTTTCGACCTTTTGAGCCCTTCGATCTTTCGAGCCTTTCGACCTTTCGACATAGGACAGTCCTCCCTTACTCTTTCCCACACTCCTATGGTCCCCCTCTTGAGCTCTCCCCAGCGTCCCCTCTCAAACCTGCCCCTAGTGTTTTTACCTCCCCAGGCTGTCATCTCTCCTATTTCATGCCATCTGTCACCTAAGCAGGTGCCTCTGTGAGGACTGCATGTCCTGGGTTTAGTACATTGCTGGTATTCAGGACATAGAACATGGAGCCACATGACAGCATCTTCAGATGCGGAGATGTTAGCAGGGTGTCACAAGACGTAGGAGATAAGATACACCCCTTTCACACTCCAAATGTTGTCTGAGATCAGAAAGCGAACAAGGCCATGGTTTATAATGCCAGGCTTTCTTGGGCACAACTACCAGGTCTCTAGAGAGGATGGTGGAACCAGCCTGACTGAGGGATGAGCAAGAATTGTGTCAGCTTAGTCTGGCTTGGATGCTCAGAGCTGCCACTCTGCCTAACAAAGCGCAGAGGAATTGCAATGCATGTTGTGGCACACTGTTCGTGGTGCTGGTTCCAGCAGTGTCAGAGTTGCACTGGTGTCCTTTGAGCTAATTTCCTCTGCTCACCCATACTCAAACTTTTGGGGACTCTTTAGACCTCTCAGTAGCCACAAGTCCTACAGGCTATTGGAAGACTGGGCTGCAGCAAGATAATACTAAAGCTTGCATTTACCCTCTGATTTCAATGCAGAGCGATCAACGTGTAGTAAATGTGATGGTGATGGGACACCTGCACAATGGCCCATCATAATTGGACATGGGCGAGTGGAGAGTTCCGGGAACCCCAGATCCCAATTAGAGATTGCCATCTGGTAGTTTCCTAAGTATAGCACATCACTTGTGTCAGCGTTTATAAGCTCATGGCCTCATTATGCACACTAAATCTGGCAAAAGAAAGAATCCTTTGATAAAGGAGGGGTAATCATCACAGGATGGACAAAGGAGGCCTACAGAATCAGAGTTTAGGGAGAAAGGGCACCCTGACCAGCTGGTAGGGCATCTGCCCTGTGGTGGAATGAAATCATCGGGTTACTATTGTTCAGCAACCAACTTCCTATTTTTGGCTACTCATGTAGATAGCCCGTGTGCACTAGCCAGGTTAACTTGGTTTGACATTTATCATCATACAAAAGAGCCAACTGCCGTCCAGGAACATCCATCTCGGTCTTTTTATGAGTTCGGTTCATGAGAGTCTCATTCTGGTAGTGTTCCTTTGGGTACACGGACCATATCAGGCTCGTTGGCTTACCAAAACTTGGCCGGTGCTGATACCGCCAGATTCCCAGAGAGGCCAGCCTGCCTCAGTGGATGGACAGGCTTACGTGATTGTGATACGCTGTTTACTCCTGCTTCTCTATCCCTCTCTTCGTTCCCAGGTTCATTCACCCCCAGTCCAAATCACCTCATGTATGGGATATCATAAGCTTCCAAACCACTTCTCTCCAACCTTTCCTTCTGCCTCCTCCTCAAACATGGTTGTTATTACAGGACTATTTTTATCTTGTTCAAGAATGCTTCACGTGTATGAAGCCAAATTCCCTGGCCTGGCTTTTGCTGTCTTCCATAATTTAGCCTCATCATGCTTTCTTTTTCATGACAGCTCAAAATGCTCGTCTGTCTCCAGGTCACTCAGTGTCGCTCTCTTACCGATGGTACCCTGCCTGTTCTCTGCCTGCAAGTCCTATCACTACACATCTTCAAAACACGGTCCCTGCCCATCAGCATCCCCCACCAAAGTCATTGGAAAGGATGGGAGACAAGGTTCTTGAAATAAAGGTTTCCTGACCCTACCAAGTCCACCTCTTGCTCCCACACAGGAAAGCGACACCCTGCTGTGCTCTTGTATTGTCTTGTATGTGGCTCACCTCTGTCCCTTTTATGTCCCTTTGGGCTCTTAGGAAAGCCTCGCTGGCTTAGGGGGAGAGGCCCTCTCAGCGCTGGGCACTGGCAGTCCACCCAAGAAATCTCCCCGGGCACCTTCAGCAGTGCTGGCAAGTGGAGACAAAACGCGGAGTTTCACTGCCTGCCACGGGCTTCTCCAATTCACTTCTCACTTGAAGTCCCCAAACAGCACATCTTCTGCAGGCACCTCTGACTTCCAGGGCAACTCTCAAGACCTGGGCAGAAAGTGTGTGTGTGTATGTGTGTGTGTGGGGGGGTAAAATCAAAACCAGACTGATGTGAAAGGCTCAAGGAAAACCTCAGGAAAGAAGAGACACTAAGCAAGGTTGTGTGTGAAATACTGGTTTTTATTGGTTGGCACAAGATTACAACCTACAATTCCAATGCCCTTCCCTCCCACACAGTTCAAATGGAAGGAAACTGATGAACACATAGAAAGGAACAGCACGCTCACAGGATTAAGCATTTGTTTTTACAAAAAGGAGTGGGATATGGGAATGGTGGAACCTTAGGGAAAATACCAAAGCTCTATCCAGACTACAGAGGGGTCTGTCTGTCCTCTGTTGCTGGCACCACAGAAGCAGACACCTTAGTTCAGGAGAATTGCTACATACGACTGGCCTGCTATGGAGGGGAAAGTGGACTCCCATCAGCTGTGCTCCTGGCTGGACTGTTTCCTTTTCTTTTCAGCCCTTCCTCCACAGCCCTGATTGTCCCCACAGGAAAGCGAGGCATGAAGGAAGCCTAAAAACACCCGCCTTGAGAAGAGGAAACAAGAAAATTCAGTTTTGGCTGCCTTCTCTGGGCCAAATTCCACTGCCCTTAACTCAAAATGGCACTATGCGGGTCTTCCTACGAGAAGATACTGGGGAAGAGGCCAGGCCTGGGCAGGTGGCCCCAAGTGGGCGGGAAGGAAAACTGGAACTTTCCATGCAATACCAAGCAAGGCTGTTTTGGAAACAAAAAATGGAAAATAAGTCCCTACAGCCATGGGTTGGAAGCTTCAAAGTCCTGGAGTGCATTTGGATTGGGCTAAGGGTGATATTATTCCAAACCCCAGTTTCAAGCTGCAGCATCAGGTCCCAAGAGGTAAAAGGACCATAACCAACTCTTTCCATACAAGTGCTGTCCCTCAAGTTTCCTCAGTTTTGTTGAGCTCACGGGGGTTATTTCTGCCAACCTTGCCAAGGTTGTATATGCCAAGTATATGAATACTCAGCCCATTGGGTGTTCCACTTTCTACCCTTTCTAACAAACAGGAGGCACACCGCCTACGCAGGTGATACACATACACTCAACTCTGTAGAATGGTCACCAAAGGACTCCGGTGACCTAATGACGGGAAGGGTAAGTCGTCTGCTTTTCTAGGCAGCCCTGATGGAAGGGGACAACAGCAGACTTCTGGTAGGATCAAAAAAGTCTGGTTAGAGCATGTGGGTTCCCCCAGGGGACTGGTCCCTGGGGGCATGGGCCCCCAGCTCTTATCTCACTTCTGGAGACATTATCAGACTTGATGTTTTAAGACTCAGCTAAAATGTATGAGCACTAGGGGGAAGGGACAAAGACTATGTTTGACTTTTTGAAAAAAGTCAAAACATTTTAGCTACATGCCTCAATTTAGGGGGTTCTCTGGAAATACCAGTTGAACTCGGCCAAAGGGAGACTGCATCTGGATAATACACTTGCAAAAGGGGAGGAAGCACATCTAGTTCATCTGTTTCAGAATTGGAATGGTCCCAGGGATTTTCACCTTTCGGATGCTGATGGTAGATGAGTGACGTGGGGGGAATCACAGTGAGGAAATCCCTTAAAAAAAAAAAACCCTCAGACTGTTTAGAGGCCACGTCCTACAGCCCAGTCCTACAGCCCAGCAAACGGAGCTGGGGCCTCAGTGCCTCCTCAGAGATCATCTTCTACCAATGTCATTGTAGAGGAGGGGAGGTAAGGTCCTTGAAATTAAGGTGGGGTTGGCCAGAGCAAATTTAAACACGCTATGAACCGGCTTCCATACTCTCTCTGATACACTTGGGTAGGCTAGAGCCACTTGCTTTATTTTTACAACAGCTCCCAACATCCTCAAATGCTCCTGACTTCCTTAAGCACATGGCAAACTGGCAGCTATCTTTCCTTCTTAGGAACTAACTAAATTTTACTTATTCTAACCATCTGCCTTTTCTTGGATAAACTAGTTTGAAAGTTTTCAGACCACAAAATAATAAAAACAGACCTGATGTGAAAAAACTGCACCACATACTGTTATAGAGTGGACCAAGTGTTTTACTAACCACTAAACACAACAGTGTGCTGCTGGGCCCTGGACTCACTCGTGCATCTGTGTCCCGAGCAACACATCTATGTCCATTCGTAGGTGGGAGTGACAGGGGGAGGTTCTCAGGGGCTAAACAAAACACCTGAAGCAAATGAGATTTTGAAGAGGAAGGTCCCCTTGGATTCTGAGCAAAAAATGCATAAGCTATGTGAGAAGAAGCAAAAGGGAAGGTCTGTCTGCATGCTGTGGCTTCAATGGCTGCCATTCCCTTTGGAGCTTCACGTTCTTGGGAGGGATACAAGCCGCCCACTTGCCTGAGCAAAGGCCCTTGAAGTCCTCCCTTCATTTCAATGCCTTGGAAGTTCTCCAAAACCTAACTTCAGATCTGTTCCCTGTGGAGGCTGTATGTGGGACAGACCCTTCTGGTTTGTGGGTGTCTTATCAGCCTCTACCTTCCTAGGCACAAGTCATTATCTGTTACACCGCTGGATCTTTAGATAATTTGTTAGTGATACATTTCCCCAACAAAGAAGTTAGAGGCCAAGGTTTAACCCTGAAAAGCTTTTTTTCTCTCCCCCACAATGGGACAATAAAGAACGTGACAGAGGCTACCATTTTCAAGTTGGGATTTATAGGCAATCTCACTGGAAAAGTGGTTTCCTGAAGGTGCCACTTCACCCCATACTGGGGGTGGGGGCGGTGACATACAGTCTCAAGGCTGAGCACTGGGATTTAGCCATCTTGCTATTTCCCTAAGGAGGTCCAAAGACTTCCAATTTTGATCTAAATGCCTGATTGGGCCCTCAAGCCCACAACAATTTTACTAAATTGTCAAAATGTTCTCTGAAAGGTATACCCCAAAGATAACTTCCACAGGCAGTAGGCAATTTAGCAGGTAATTGTTCCAGAAACAGAATTTATGTTCCTTAAGTCAATGAATACAGTCTTCACATCTGGCCTGGCTGCAAAGTGTGTGGAAGGATGGGCAGCACATCAAAATGGTGAACTTGGAAAGTAACGATGCTACCGATTTTGTATCTTTTAAAGCCAACCTCCAGGGTTTTAGACGCTTTTGGTGTTCTAGGGACCTCTTTGTGGGATTAAGAACGGAGACTGTAAACCAAAGGAAACCTAGAATTAATTATTAAACAACTGATTGGTGGAGGAACAGAAGCAATGCCTGTCTACCTTTTAGATATTAATCTTGCTTTTTTGTCGAAAGGCACTTTCTTCTCCAGCAGAATCCCTCCTGGTGTGAATTCTGAGTTAATGTAGCATCCCTCTGAGCTCCCCTTTCAAGTGGACCGTCTCATTTTTTCAGACAACTAAAGCTCCATAAATCTTCACTATAAACAAAGCTTCAGGGGAGAGGCATGCCTTTTCCACTTAGAAAGCTTCATATTGCAGACTCATAATCATGTGACTGTAGCCTCAGCTCAAGGAGAATGTCCAAATCCAACCAAATGGCATTCTTTCTTTCTTTGTTAATTTTTTAAGGGGACTAAGAGGACAAACTATTTGATGAATCTGAAGGTGAGAGGTATCATTTTCTCAAATGTTCTGATTAGGCTTCTCACATCCCCGAAAGGTCATCAGCTATGGCCAAAATGTGCAGCTGCCTTTGTAGGGGCAGAAGTAGAAGGCTTCTGGCCTTTAAAGGAGAGCCTAAAATCTTCAGGTTGCCAGGGACTGTGGTGATCTCAAGCCACCTAATCAACAGACAACAGTAGCTTTTATGGACTGCAGCCAATGCTTCCCAATTTACCACCTGAACATCTCAAGTGTCTCACTGCTTTAGGTGACATCTAAAGTGACATGGAAAAAACAGCTCTTCCAGGATGGCAAGGTCTCTGTTGCAAGGCTCACCCCCAAGAGGACAGAGGCTGGCCTGGGCTGCTTTCCGGCCTATTCCAAGTGAAATGGGTGCCCGGATGGACCAGGGATGAGGTCACTAACATGGATAACTGCACAGCCTGGAAGCCCCCCACCCCCACCCCCTACCCCCTACCCCTCGGCCTTGAGGAAATGGGTTCCTCTCCAGCAGGGCTGAGAAGGAAAGACTGTCACCTCAACTGGGCAGTATGACCTATGTAGCTTCAGGTCTGACCTCTTAGAGCTTCAAGAATAAGAACCACAGGGGCTGTTGCATTATTTCATCACCATTAGATAATCTCACCCAATGTTTGCCTCTTGAGCAAACATGCCTCCTATTTGTTATAAACCTGTGTGGTATTTTCTGAAATGCAGATGGAACCAGGACGAGGCTTGATCATCAGTTACAGCTAATCTCCATTTCCCTTAAAGCAAAAATTTGGCCCTCTGTGACTTTTCCAGGTAGTTCTTCTTATTCTAAATTTTCTCTCAACTAGTCTGAACTTCGAGAATAATTCAGGAATACTCAAATTCACACAGTTGTGGCAAAGATCCCGCTGTGATTATTAAATCCTTTTTGGGAACCAAAAGAAATGTAGCTCGGGCTATGCTGTTTTAAAAAAAGATCAGGTGGGGAGACCAGCAGAGGCATTACTCCAGCACTAGGTGGAAATGACAAGCACATCCAGCATGATGTGTGAGCTGCACATCCAGATCTAGCAGAAGACACATTACTCCTTGGAAGAGAGGTTTGGAGTTGGGGGGCTGCTCCAATAAGCACTGCATGTGGGCAAGAGAAAGGGGAAGGAAGAGGAAGAATGGTCCTGTGTGGACATTTTTTTCTTCTTTTCAAAACAAAAGGTGATTTTTTTTTTCTAAGCTAGTCAAGGGACCTTATGTGGACTGACTCCTAACATCAAAACAGAAAATATGTGTCACGAAGGAACTTGACTGTATAGCAACGTGTTTACAAAACTGTTGCAGGACTCCCAGAGGGCAGTAGCCTGCTTTCCTCCCTAGAGCCTGCGAGAGGCAAGGCCTAGAGCTAGAGTGCACTGCATCCGGCCACGCAGAGGGTGGAAATCCTGCAGTGAAGCCACCTTCCAGGCCTTCTGTGGCCTCACAGGGGGTGTTACTCCCATACTCTTTGATCCCTCCAGATGGCCTCAGCTCAGACTCAGCAGTGCCTTTTCTATGCAGGGCAGATGGGGCAGCAGACACTTGTAAAAACAAAACAAAACTGTCAATTCGTTAACTTTCCATCCTGCTAGTTTAGCTACGAGAAAGATCAAGATTCCTATTTCATGGGCTACACCATTCTGGAAGGCTACAAAAGGTCGAGTAGAGCTGACTCCTGGTAGTCCTCTTTCTTCTCTCTCTCTCTCTCTCTCTCTCTCTCTCTCTCTCTCTCACACACACACACACACACACACACACACACATACACACAGTCCTGGTCCCAAAAGACGGCATGACCTCACTGATGCATTCCCAGTGGCTGCAAATTGATAAACTAAAAACAAAGTTTCATTTAAAAATATCCAATGCTATCTTTCTCTATTCTGAGCATGTTGGACTGTGATGGACACCCTAGAAATAAACAGAATCCAGGACAGGCAAATTCACTGTGAGAAAGAAACTTTATGGGCAGCCCCAGTGGCGCAGCGGTTTGGCGCCACCTGCAGCCTGGGGCGTGATCCTGGGGACACGGGATCGAGTCCCACGTCGGGCTCCCTGCGTGGAGCCTGCTTCTCCCTCTGCCTGTGTCTCTGTCTCTCTCTGTGTTGCACATGGATAATTAAAAAAAAAAAAAAAAAGAAACTTTATATCTGCCCTGTACCCCATAAGCTGTTTGTGTCAAGCCTGAATAAGGTGAGTACTTGCAGAATTCATGGTAAATTGGTGTCAAAGAAATACTCCGCAAGTGGGATCATTTTTGTGCTTTCTTCTGTTTCTCCTTGCTTTCTTTGGGGAAGCATATAATGGCTACCGCAACCGTGGTCTAAGTAATCCATCACAAAAGGGCGATGACTACACATCAGTGAAGATAGCCATGGTGTTATGGTGCCAGGGAGGGAAAAACACCAATCCCCACTCATCAGGATCCCAGTGCAACAGAAAATAGCACCAGTTTCAACAATTCTGGCATTGGACAAAGCCTCTTTTTGTCAGTTAAGAAAGCATCCGCACAATCTCCCCAGTTAACTGCATTAATAGGATCCATTCATGTCACTGAAAAATACTTCTTGGCACAGTTCACTTTCCTGACCCAAGACGCCAACATCAATCCAAACTGGACTCGGTGGGGAATGTGTTGTGACACCAGCCCAGTAAAAACATCTTTAGATCATGAAAAAATGCACAAATTACTATTAACACTGCACTTCTCTTTTTAGGAGCACTGCCTGTTTTCCTGCAAAGTACTTTTGAAACAGATCGTAAAGGTAGAATTGAGCTGGAAGGATGTGTTTTTTTGGATACTTAGTGCTTGGTTGAATTTATTACGTTTTCTCCTTTACTCATATGGACAGAAACTCCAAATGTTCTCAACTGGGCAACAAGCAGCAGGATGTTTGTTTCTGAGCAGGACATGCAAACAGCGGGCTGGTATTCAGACTCCAGTCTGAATGGTGCTGTTCCTGTCCACTGAGACCCTACTTGGAACAGAATTCCTTTCCCAGAGGTAGGACAGTAACCTAAGGAAGCTGTGGGCACTACTTGTTGGTTCTGTGTCTCAAGACTGGGAGAGAAGATGAAACACAGCAGACAGCAAGATTTAAAGTTCACCGCAAGATTCCCCCAAAATGTTAAACACTGAATGACACAGGCCTACATCATATCTACATATGTATATATACACATACATCTTCTAGTGGGAGGGAAGAGCAAAAGCTTGTCAAAATTTGAGTATTTATTAGAATTTTTAAATAAAGAGAACCACAATCTTAATTTCACATCTTGGCTATGTTTTGACAAAGGAGATGCCACTCAGAGTACAGCAACAAACTCCTGCCCTAGCCAGGGACTGATCAGTGTCAAACCAACTGGCCCCAGTCCTCCATCTCAAGACCCTTTCCTGTTTACTTCCCAACTAAACAACATGACTGGCAAATGAAGCCAGCATGAAGCCTGTATCAAAAACCAACACGACAGTTGCTAGTGACCAATGCTTATGTTGCTACTCTAGTAAACGACTGAGCATTTTCCCATACCACTTCTCAGGAGACATCGAGACCTTCTGCATCCCAGCAGGAGACAAACTAAGTATTTCTGAGCATGCTCCATGGTGCAATTCCAAGTGCTGTAGCATTACAAAGATAAGCAAACACCTGAATTTTCCTCCTGTGTACTTTTCAGGAACTTAACATGGTTACCCAGGATGGGGAAAGGACTGTACACACACACTTGCCAAGTACAAGCTGGATGCTTCAGCACAAGGACAATATCCAGTTCAGCACGGTGTAAGGCATGTATGCACAAGGAGAGGCCATTGTCGGTGACAAGGAGTATTATGGAAAAAATTCCCACCAGCAGGACAGAAACAGTACTTGATGCTCCAGTTTTTTAGATAGTAATCCCAAGAATCCAGTTCAAATCCCTACTGTCAACACGTAGGGAAGGAATTCAATTTCTACCACTGTTTCTCCAGGTCTGAGCTGAGGCCATTTGCTCCTGGCTTGGTAATAAAAAAGGAAATAGGTTTCTTCCTGTTTCTTTCTTGGCATGGAAACACAGCTTTCAGAAGAGAAGGCCATGAGTCCTGGGACTGCTACGAAGGTAGCTACACTCTTTCTGTACCCTATGTAACTACAGTCAGTGACTGGGAAAAGGGAGGACAGGAAAGCTTACTTAAACACTAGCATCAAAAACAAAAAGGGAAGTTAACTGTGAGGCTCTCCATTTTAGAAACACCCGAATTTAAAAAACAAAACCTTGAAAAATTAAACAGCTAAATTCCTCTTCTAAAAGTCATTTATTTACATATTATATGCCCAGTATATAATGTGTAGATAAATGTATCCTATGGTGGAAATGACCAACCTACTGGACTCAATAGAGCATTACAGGACAAATTCTTGAAAGGTTTCATCTCATATTGGTATCTTTTAATAAAAAAAATTAAAAATCAAAGAAAAAATGTCTGGCCAGGGCTGGGGTGAGACAAACAGGAACACTTCAGAATCCAAGGCAGAGGGAAGGCTGTTTGTCTCTTTAGACAATTGTAGGGGTGTGAAAAGGAAGGGAGCAATCATGCACAAAAGTACTTACAAATTACATACCCACCCCCCACCCCCTCCATAAAAAGAGAAGAAAAAGCCCACTTAACACCAAATAGCAACACCATCAAGAACCCCTTTCTCTGCTGCCCATCATGCCTTATTTGGAGAGGAGGCCTGTGAGGAGAGGTGAAAAGAGCAAGGGAGGGAAGATCTGCACTCCAGTCTAGTTTCCAATTTCCATTCCTCTTACGCGAAGTCTTCAGTCATCTGATGCCTGGCATGGAGCTCTGGGAAGAAACCGAGTACGTGGTGGCCACGACCGGGGTGCCATTGTTGGCTGAGTAGCCTTGCCTCAATGTTTCAAAATACGACGCCTGCACTGGTTTGTGATACTGCAGCACTTTTATGGCATCTTCTATTTTAAACCATTCCCTCTTCCTTCCTGTGGGGGCAGAGAGAAAAAGAAATGAGTGCAAAAGGGAAGCAGTGGCATGTTTCTGATCTTACAACTTGGGAGAAAGTGTCGATGAAAACAAGAAGGCAACATCATCAAGACTTTAAAACCGTGCATTATAAAGGTATTTTTCCTCACAAGAGTATATGTTTCAAATACCATACAGCTGCCAATGCCCAAGAAAGGAAGACATCTGAGAAGTGAACTGTGTGAAACCTGCCCTCCAGGGAGAACCACTGCTCCTGGTTTCCTCTTGAGTTCCTGCGCCTCTGAGCCTTGCCCGGCTTGTATGGCAACACCTGAAGCCCAGCCAGCACCCGCCATCTTCTGCATAAATCAACACAAGCGTCAGCTTCTAGAATTACTAGGATGGCTGCTTTATAATCAGTTACCTATTTTATTTTATTTTATATTTTTAAAGATTTTATTTATTTATTCATGAGAGACATAGAGAGACTCAGAGACACAGGCAGAGGGAGAAGCAAGCTCCATGTGGGGAGCCGGACTCGGGACTCGATCCCTGGACCTGGTGATCATGCCCTGAGCTGAAGGCAGATGCTCAACCACTGAGCCACCCAAGTGCCCTTTCAGTCTGTTTTCTTTCCTTTTCGTGTTTAAGATCCTTTATTTTTTTCTCTTTTAATAAAAGATCATTGTTTAATACTGGGAAAATGGAAGAAAGTGTAAAGAATATGATTAGCACAACATTAGAAACCAGAAATGACTACTCTCAATAGCTTTGTGCCTTTTTCTTTCATCACATTTGAAAAAAACACTGCACTGAACAGCTATAACTGGGATCATGCTTTCAGATGCTTTAAATCCCGAGAAGCTCTAATAAGAGTATTGTGGTTAGAATCCTGGATGCTGGAGCTAATATCCTGGGCTCCAATCATATTACTGGCTCTTATGAATGGTCAGTTTGGGGCAAGTTACTGAACTAGGTACTGAGCTGTGCCCCACCTTCCTCATCTATAGAGATAATAAATAGTATCTATCTCACAAGTCTGTTGTGAGGATTAATTAATATGTAAGACATTTGAACCATATGTGGCCCATAGTACATGCTATGAGTCTGCTTATTATTATTCCTTCTTTCTTTTTATTTCACACTTTTTTTTTTTTTTTTAATTTATTTATTCATGATAGTCACACACAGAGAGAGAGAGAGAGGCAGAGACACAGGCAGAGGGAGAAGCAGGCTCCATGCACTGGGAGCCCGATGTGGGACTCGATCCCGGGTCTCCAGGATGGTACCCTGGGCCAAAGGCAGGCGCCAAACCGCTGTGCCACCCAGGGATTCCTATTTCACACTGTTTCTTAAGTGCTCTTCTAAGTTATAAAAAATATGAGGGGCGCCTGGATGGATCAGTCAGTCAGTTGAGCATCTGAATCTTGATTTTGGCTCAGGTCCTGATCTCAGGATTGTGAGATGGGGCTCTGCACTGGGCAGATGGGGCCTGCTTAGGATTCTCTCTCCCCCTCTCCCTCCCCCATCCCCCCACTCCCCCAGCATACACACTCTCTCTTAAAAAAATAAAATAAAAAAGCTTTATGTGTTTTTTCTTTTCTTTTTTTCTAAAGATTTTATTTATTTATTCATGAGACACTAGAAAGAGGCAGAGACATAGGCAGAGGGAAGAGAAGCAGGCTCCATGCAGGAGCCCAATGTGGGACTTGAACCTAGAACTCCAGGATCATGTCCTGAGTCGAAGGCAGACTCTCAACTGCTGAGCCACCGAGGCGTCCCTGTTTTTCTTTCTTTTAACCTCCCAGAAGATGCCTAGAACTGAGGTATTAGGAATAAAACACTGAACTCGGAAGGCCTCGTGTTATATAATGCCAAACTGCTTTCCAGAGAGGCCATCCCAATGCACAGTCCTGCTTGTGTGTGCTGGAATGTCATTTTTACTACCTTTTCTTTTGTCATTGCCAATTCTTTAGGTGAAACCGAGTACTTTTTAAATTTTCATTTCAAATTTCTTATTTTCGTGTAGCTTTAATCAGTGTGTATATATACATATGTGTGTGTGTGTGTGCGTGTGTATATATATATATATCTGTACCCTGCTTTCTTCATTCACCAACACTGACTCATAAGCACTTTGCCATGGTAGATCAGTTTTCGTGAGTATGTGTTTAACAGTTGTGTAACAGTCCATCAGATGAATGTACTCCAGAACACTTATCCTTCACTGAGGCATCAAATGTTTGAGACCCAATTTCTACCTGAAAAAGGCTCATCTGCAGGAAGGCTCATAGGCTTATTCTCCATATTTTAGATTATTTCAATATTTCAATTCTTGGAAGTAGTATAAGGTGAAAGGCTTGCTAGATATTAATAGAGCAATGGTACCTTGAAAATTCATATCACAAGTGTGTGACTCCCGCCTGACAGAGTGCTCTGAGGACAGGGCCATGCCACATTCATCTCTGTCTCCTTTTTAAGTTTTAGCACTAGCTGTCAAGGAGTCTATTTTTAATAAACCCCTACTGAATTTATTTACTTAAGCATATTGCATTCTTACCAGATACAAAGCTGTTAAAAGCTGAAGGGCCACAAAATGCCCAGATCAGCAGTGTGAGGGGCATGGTGGCAAAGCACATACACACAATAAAGGAAAAGGTTTTAGCAAATGGATTTTATCCCATTTGCCAATTCATAACCAGTTTTTAAACTATTATTAAACTTCTAGAATATACTTTCCTACAGAGGTAAAAGATTAAACATTAAATCATTGAGGTTTTTAGTTCTTTTTTTTTTTTTTTTTTTTGAGGTTTTTAGTTCTAAAGACACAACTTCGTAGTAATCTGAGAGAGCAAAGAGAGTGGCTCCTTAGGAGAAAGGGAGGGGCACCCGAAGGGGAACACGGCTGAACTGGAAACTGCTCCCACTACTCTGTATCTACGAAAGGGCTCTGGAGGGAACAGCTCACCCCACCAGGTCAGCAGCTTTCTCCAACAATATGAATAAACACCACAAGGAACAACTAAGATCCTGCTCTCAGCTGGGGTTTCGTGGCCAGCAGCAGCCCTAGCATGGTGGAAGACGGTCAGTATCTGCTGAGGGTCCAATTTGACTTGGGAAACAACTGTTTTTATTTTTACATGACACGTTTCTATTTGTTGACCATGTACCCACCTTCAGCTTCCTTTAGGACACTGCAAAACATTTTCATTAAGTTCAAAATGGACATGTTTCTTTCATTAAACATGTCCTTCTATGACTTCTTTTATCTGGCTCATTTCTGGTTCTGGGTCATGACCTATTGTGTGGCAAGGGCCCTGTGGTGAGGAGCATTGTGGAGGCTATCTGGGGATCTGGGGACAACTTACCAATGTTAACTGAATCTTCCCAGTCTTCCAGCACTTCTGTGACAATGAGCACATAGACATACGTTCTGTGCTTCCTCTCCTGGTTCTGAAGGGCAAAGAGAGGACAGAGGAAGAGCTTTCCCTTAGAGAGCTGAGATTACTTAAGTGAAACACACTTTTAGCCATATGTCCAGAGAGCTCAGACACAGGCATTCCATTTACTCTGAGTCGTCCTATAGTCACACAGGGAAGAGCACCAGATGACCTATCTGAAACATGCTGCACTTGCATTTCAGGTTGCGCTCTTTGGCTGGCCTTCTAAAGCCCAAGCTTTAATCTCTTTTTTCTTTCCCCTCACAGGAAGGCTGTGAGAAGGAAGTTTGCGACCACTCAAGAAAAAGGCACTCAGTAAATGTAACTCGCTAAAACACAAGAAGGAGAGGAGGCTGTGGGTGGGTGGGGGTTCCAGTAATGCAAGCAAGCTCATTATCTCATGCATCTCCCCTTCTACTAACCTTGCTCATCTTTATTTCCCCATTTCTCACTACCTTCCACTTTCCTCCAAATTTCTATCCCAGCCTACTTCACTTCATTGTTTCTTCCGCCTTTCATGATAGTTAATTGATCTTCTTTTCCTTCAATCTTCTCTACACTTCATCTCCCCTCCTCAAATCTTGGGAGAAGAGGAAGAGAGGTGGGGATGGGATAAACCATCCAGGGATATCTTGTTTGTGCTTCATAGCCACCGCCTTTGCTGTAAATTAAAGGTCTGTGGCAGTGCTGTGTCAAGCAAATCTACTGGTGCAATCTTCTCAACAGCATTTGTTTACTTCGTGTCTGTCATTTTGATAATTCTCACAGTATTTCAAACTTTGTCATTATTATATTTGTTATGGTGATCTGTGATCAATCATTTTTGATGTTACTAATATAACTGTTTCCCAGCGCCACAAAGGACAACTATATAAGACAGTGAAATTAATAAATAAATTCCACTGACCCATCTCTCCCTGTCATTCTCCCTATTCACTGAGAGACAACAAAATTAAGATTAGGTCAATTAGGGGTGCCTGAGTGGCCCAGTCAGCTAAGCATCTGCCTTTGGCTCAGGGCATGGTCTCAGGGTCCTAGGATGGAGCCCTGCCCTGAGCATGGGGCTCCCTGCTAAGTGGGAAGTGTGCTTCTCCAGCTCTCTCTACCTCTCCCCTGCTTGTGCACTCTCAAATAAATAAATCTTTTTTTAAAAAAGATTTTATTTAATTATTCACGAGAGGCACAGAGAGAGAGAGAGAGAGAGAGAGAGAGAGGCAGAAACATAGGCAAAGGGAGAAGTAGGCTCCCTTAGGGAGCCTGATGTAGGACTCGATCCTAGGACCCCAGGATCACGACCTGAGCCAAAGGTAGGTGCTCAACCAGTGAGCCACCCAGGTGTCCTAAATAAATAAAATCTTTAAAAAATTATTAAAAAAGGATTAGACCAATTAATAACCCTACAGTGGCCTCTAAATGTTCAAGTGAGAGGAAGAGTTGCATGTCTCCTACTCTTACTTTAAATCAAAAGCTAGCAATGATTAAGCTTAGCGAGGAAAGCATGCTGAAAGCCAAGATAGGCTGAAAGCTAGGCTGCTTGTGCCAGTTAGCCAAGATGAAAATGCAAAGGAAGAGTTCTTGAAGGAAATGAAAAGTTCTACTCCAGTGAACACATGCATGACAAGAAAGCGAAACAGGCTCACTGCTGATATAGAGATAGTTTGAGTGGTCTGGATAGAAGATCAAACCAGCCACAACATTCCCCTAAGGCAAACCCTGGTCCAGAGCAAGGCCCTCATTCTCATCAATTCTGTGAAGGCTGCAAGAGGTGAGGACGCTGCAAGAGAAAAGTCTGAAGCTAACAGAGGTTGGTTCATGAGGTTTAAGGAAAGAAGCCATCTCTGTAACACAAAAAAGTTCAAGGGGAAGTGGCAAGTGCTGGTGGAGAAGCTGTAGCTTCCAGAAGATTCAGCTCAAATAATCCATGAAGTGGCTATATTAAACAACAGATTTTCAGTGTAGACAAAAGAACCTTATGTTGGAAAAAAGTGCCACCTAAGACTTTAACAGATTGGTCAGTGCCTGGCTTCAAAGCTTCAAAGGACAGTGACTCTGGTTAGAGGCAGCTGGTGATTTTAAGTTGAAGCCAATGCTCAATGAAAGTCCTAGTGTCCTCAAGAATTATGCTAAATTGACTCTGCTTGTGCTCTATAAATGGAACAAAGTCTGGATAATAGCACATCTGTTTCCAACATGGTTTACTGAATATTTAAAGCCTACTTTTGAGACCTCCTGCTCAGAAAAAGATTTCTTTCAAAATACTACTGCTCATTGACAGTCTGCCTGGTCACCTAGGAGCTCTGATGAAGAGGGACAATGAAATTCATATTTTCATGCTTACTAACACAACATCCATTTCACAGACTATGGATCATGGAGTCATTTCAACTTGCAAGTCTGATTATTTAAGAAATACATTTCATAAGACTACAGCTACTATAGATTGTGATTCCTCTGATGGATCTGGGCAAAGCAAACTGGAAACCTTCTGGAAAGGATTCACCACTCCAAATGCCATTAAAAACAATGGTGATTCATGGAAAAAAGTAAAAAATATCAATACAAACAGGAGTTTGGAAGAAGTTGACCCAACTCTCATGAGGGACTTTGAGGGATTCAAGACCTGATTCATGTCATTATCTCAGTGTCATGAGATTGAGTCCCCCATCCAGCTCTGTGCTTAGCACTGAGTCTGCTTAAAATTCTCTCCATCTGCCCCCCTGCTCACTATCTTGCTCTAAAAAAAAAAAAAAAAAAAAAGAAAGAAAGAAAGAAAGAAAGAAGAAAGAAAAGAAAGAAAGAGAAGTCTAGCCTGAAGATGGGACTGAACTGCTGCTGCAATCTCATGATCAAACCTGAAGAGATGAGGATCTGCTTCTTATGGATGAGCATAGAAAGTAGTTTCTTGAGATGGAATCTACCCCTGGTGAAGATGCTATAATGATTGTTGAAGTGACAACAGAAGATTTAGAATATTCCACAAATGTAATTGATAAAGCAGCAGCTGGGTTTGAGAACGGAGTCCCAATTTTTTGTTGTTGTTTTTTTAAAAGATTTCATTTATTTATTCATGAGAGACACACAGAGAGAAGCAGAGACACAGGCAGAGCAAGAAGCAGGCTCCATGCAGGGAGCCCGACACAGGACCTGATCCTGGGACTGGGATCTTGTCTTGAGCCAAAGGAGATGCTCAACTACTGAGCCACCCAGGTGGTCCCAGAGTCCCAATTTTAAAAGACGTTTGTGCGTAAAATGCTATCTAATAGCTTCATCTACTACAGAAGAATTGTTCATGAAACGGAGTCAACTGATGCAGCAAACTTCTTATTTTAAGAAATTGCCACAGCCACCCTAATTCTCAGCAGCCATAACCCTGATCAGTCAAGTAGCCATTAACATGGAGGCAATATCCTCCACCAGCAAAAAAATGCCATGCTAAAAGCTCATGACAGTTAAACATTTTTTAGCAATAAAGTACTTTTAAATTATGGCATATACATTAATACAGACACTTAAGTGTATGTATACACTTCACAGACTACAATATAATATAAATATGTTTCACATGCACTGACAAAAATCAAAGAAACATTTGATTTGCTTTTTTTATTCTTTTTTTTTTTTTTTAAGATTTTATTTATTCGTGAGAGACTGAGAGAGAGACAGAGAGAGAGAGAGAGGGGCAGAGACACTGGCAGAGGGAGAAGCAGGCTCCACACAGGGAGTCTGACGTGGGACTCGATCCTGGGTCTCTACCTGGGCTGAAGGCGGTACTAAACCCCTGAGCCACCCGGCTGCCTGGGACTATGGGATTTTAAAAAAGAAAGTAAGCTATCCTCTGCTGGTGCTGCTTTGTTTGGAAACCTTAGTGAAACAAAGATGGTGTCTATCCTAGATTAGGACTGCAATGGACTGAATGTTTATGCTCCCCACAATGCAGATGTTGAAATCCTAATTCCTAATGGGACAGTATTAAGAGATGGGGCCTCTGGCAGGGGATTAGGTGATAAGGGCTGATTCTCATGAATAGGACAGGACTGGTGACCTGATAAAAGAGACCCCAGTGAGCAACCATCCCCCTTTTGCTGTGTGAGAACACAGAAAGAAACAGCTACAGATATCCCCTGCTTTTCCAAAGTTCTAGGTAAGCCACTTCACTTTAATGAAAGATCTAGATTAGTACCTGTTTTTGGTAACTGAAAGAAATCCGAAAAGGATTTTGCTTTTATAAAAAAAAGGTGGAAGACTAAACCAGCATTCAGCATTTATGCTGCAGTAAGCCATTAAAGAGGCAGTACACACCTGGAGCAGCAAGAGTGGCAGGACTGAACTCCTTTCCTGGGAACTACACTCAGCACTTCCTCATCAAGCAGCCAAAGCTCTGAACTGTGGCTGTGAACATCTGTGCTTTACCTTGATTTATTTTATGATTTATTTTATGCATCTGTTAACAAGATGTATCCTGAGGTACCAGAAAAACCTGAGAGAGGTTATTTTTTGGTTAATGGAAATGCTAAAAAACATTTTCCATATAAATTAATTGCTTCTTCACTTTCTCCCATTTCAACTTAAAAAGGTTTCATACGAACACTCTACTTTTGGACAGCAGGAGAAACCTTTAACTATGAACCAGGAAGTGGGTCCTCACCAGACACTGAAACTGCTGGTGCCTTGATCTTGGACTTCTTAGCCTCTAGAACTAGAAATCCATTTCTATTGTTTCTAAGCCACTCAGTTTTGTTATAGCAGCCAAATGGACTGAGACAAAGATATACATGTATACATAACATGGTGACTTATATGATACCAAATGCACCAAAGATTTTAAGACTTACCTCAAAAATTCCAACTAATCTTCCCAATGTCCCTTTTACTCCAGCCTGAAAAGTAAAGAAGAAAAATCAACACATTAATATTGTTTACATTGCTGGTCTCATTCTGAATCAAAGCCCAAGAGGAACACCTTAGTGGAATCCAGGTCTCTGGAGGTCACACCAGTATTTCTCGAGTATCACAGACCAGTGACAGCAGGGTGTGCTGAGGAAGGATTCCTCTCATCTCCTCTCCATCTCTCTCCCCACTGCAAAGCTGCCCAAACATAACAGATAATCAAGGCCATGAAGCCACAAAGAAGATATTCTGAGGTGTTAACTTCATTCATTCATTCATTCATTCATTCATTCATTCAATAAATACACCGACTGCCTGATAAATGTCAGAGGTATAGTGATGAATAGGCTAGAATACAAGATCCACAAGAGCAAGATCCTCATCTGACTTGTTCTTGGCTGTCTGTATACAGTATGCCCACAACAGAGCTCAGCATGTTGTAGAAGCAGCTCAGGAAGGCTTAAGTCAGCAAGTAAATAAACCAGGTGATTCTGCTAGTGACAGAGATGCACAAATGATGCGATGGACAGAGAGAGGGGGATGGGATCATACAATGCTTAGGCCTTTGTGCATATACTCTGTATCTCCCATCGGCCCTTTGGTAATTTTTTTTGGATCTTTCTGATGCATCATGCAAATTTCTCAGTTTATTCCAATTGATTTTCTTTTCAGCTGTATGAAAACTAAGGTTATTCCACCTCTAGTCATTTGATATTTGATTATTTTTCATTTCTACCTGTTCTTTAGATATCCCATTTCCATTATGTAGGCATTTGTTTCCATGATTTTTACAATCTTTTATTTACTTTATTTTTTTTTAAATTTTTATTTATTTATGTATGATAGTCACAGAGAGAGAGAGAGAGAGGCAAAGACACAGGCAGAGGGAGAAGCAGGCTCCATGCACCGGGAGCCCGATGTGGGATTCAATTCCGGGTCTCCAGGATCGCGCCCTGGGCCAAAGGCAGGCGCTAAACTGCTGCGCCACCCAGGGATCCCTCTTTTATTTACTTTAAAAAGATTTTACTTCTTTATTTGAGAGAAAGAACAAGTATGAGTGAACAGGCAGAGGGAGAAGCAGGCTCCTGCTTAACAGGGAGCCCAATGCAGGGCTCAATTTCAGGACCCCGGGATCATGACCTGAGCCGAAGGCAGATGCTTAACCAACTGAGCCACCCAGTTGCCTTTATTTTTTAAATTAAAAAGTTATTCCTTAATTTACTTTTGAACATCCTAAACATATTTAAGTTGTTTGTCAGACCATGCTATAAAATTCGCTTCATCTGAAAAGTAAACTCATGTTCCAACTGGTAAAGGGCTTACTTGTGAGGCTTCTTCCACCAAGCTCTCCAAAGCCTGCTCTTAAAGTGACCATTTAGGACTCCTGCTCCAAGGTGATGCAGCGAATATTGCAGGCAGAGCCATGGTATGGTTTGGCTCCATCTTTTACTGCACACCGCATCTGTGTCCTCTCCCTACCTAGGCCTATATCTTTCTAAAAGTCTCAGCTCCTGGTGTCCTTTCCACCGGGAATCTGGGCTCCCCCTACTCCAAGGGGTCTGAACACTAGCCACTCAAGGCTGGGCAGGTTGCAGGTTTCCAATGACATTCAGCAGTTCTAACTTGTTTCTGATCTATGGAGATGGTACCCACCTTGCTTTTGAACTAAGCTATGTCTTTTTAGCTTTTTATATTTTGTATCTGTCTCTGCTAGAAGTGGGGAGAGGTAAGGGAAGGATGAATCCCTGGAAATGCCTGGGAAATACTGTAACTTGTTTTCTATTACCACTGCCATGTTATTTGTATAATAAACTAAAAATTAAGGCAAAAATACTTTCTAAAGACAGTAGGTACTCATTAAGTTTGTACAGAATGGGGGCACCTGGGTGGCTTAGTAGTCAGTTAAGTGTCTGCCTTCAGCTCAGCTCATGATCCCAAGGTCCTGGGATCCAGACCTGCATCAGGGTCCCTGCTCAGCAGAGAGTCTGTCTCTCCCCCAGCTCATGCTCTCTCACTTCCTCTCTAATAAATAAAATCTTAAAAAAAAAAAAAAGTTTGTACAGAATGAGCAAAATTAAAAAAAAAGTACTCTAAAAACTCTTTAGAGATATTTAGATTTTTTAAAAATTTATTCATGATAGACATAGGGAGAGAGAGAGAGATAGAGAGAGAGGCAGAGACACAGGCAGAGGGAGAAGCAGGCTCCACGCCGGGAGCCCGACGCAGAACTCGATCCCGGGACTCCAGGATTGTGCCCTGGGCCAAAGGCAGACGCCAAACCGCTGAGCCACCCAGGGATCCCCTCTTTAGAGATATTTAAAATAAGAGCAAATTTATAGGCCTAGACTCCTAGGTGAGCTATATTTTGAATTTTTTTTTTTATAATCATCTATCAAAGAATTCTTTTCCTTTCTCTTGCCAACATGCCTGTTCATTTCCCATCCATTCTTTCCCCATGTGGCTTTTGGGCCTACTCAAATGGAAATGTTCTTTCCTTAAAACAATTCTCTACATTAAATCATTTTTTTGAATTTTTTAAAAGTTATCTTTCTATACCCAATGTAGGGCAAAAACTCTTGACCCCAAGAACAAGAACCACTTGCTCCACTGACTGAGCCAGCCAGGTGCCCTAAACTGATTCTCTACATTTTTAGAGATAATTGCACTCCATGGCTAGCTAAGACTAGATTGTACTTCGAGAATTAACCAATGTAGCTGCCTGAACAAGTGGGAGCTGGCAGGCCAGCTTATACTAGAAAACCAATTTTGTACCCCAATCATAGGCAGCCTGAACACTCAGATCAACTCCTTTGAGATGTGGTATCTGTGCTCCTGCCTGTGGTCCCCACTGACAGGGCCTATGAGCAGGGCTGTCAGATTGGTTGTGGGGGAAGGGAAGTAAGGAGATTCATAGAGGCCATCATTCATATTTCACTTCTGCAAAGTAAAGAAAGAGTTCTCTTTTGCAGTTCTAACTGTTCAATTTTTTTTCTTAAAGAACCCAAAAGTTTAGAAAAGAAAATGATCTCCAGCTTTTTTAAAAAATATTTTATTTGAGAGAGAGTGTGCACACACAGGGCAGTAGAGAGGTGGGTGGAGGAGCAGAGAGAGAGAGGGACAAAGGACAAGCAGGCTACAAGCTGAATTCAGAGCCTGATGCGGGGCTTGATCTCATGACCCTGAGGATCATGACTGGAGCCCAAGTCAAGAGTTGGACACTTAATGACCTGAGCCACCCAGGCACCTCAATCTCCAATTTTTAAGGGTGCAATTAACATAATATCATGACAGCTCAATATAATTTTATTTTATTTTATTATTTTTAAGATTTTATTTATTTATTCACGACACACACAGAGAGAGAGAGAGAGGCAGAGACACAGGCAGAGGGAGAAGCAGGCTCCATGCAGGAAGCCTGACGTGGGACTTGATCCCGGGACTCCAGGATCACGCCCTGGACCGAAGGCAGGCGCCAAACCACTGAGCTACCCAGGGATCCCCCTCAATATAATTTTATTAAACTTTTGTTTAATAATGGTGTTTTCTGCATTCAACACCAACATATATCTATGATTTACTGTAACAAAGGCAGTTGGAAGAAAGCATAAAATCATTTTCTTTATAAAACAGATACATTCTTATAAAGTCTAGTGTAAATTACATAACATTGCCATCTGTACAAAGAATTTCAGTAGCATATATTTTCACTTCTAATTAATCTTCAATAGAAAAAAATAAGTTGTAGAAATTAACAATAGCTTTGTCTCAAAGTTTCAAGTTTTTTTAAAAGATTTTATTTATTTATTCATGAGAGATACAGGGAGAGAGAGGCAGAAACACAGGCAGAGGGAGAAGCAGGCTCCCTGCAGGGAGCCTGATGCAGAATTTGATCCCAGGACCCCAGGATCACGACCTAAGCCACTGGCAGACGCTTAACCACTGAACCACCCAGGCATCCTTCAACATTTCAACTTTTTTATCAATATTTATGGGATCTACTTTGCAGAATTCTATCTAAGGTGACCCTGCCAATGATTCTATTGTGGAAAAGCAAAGAAATATTCTTATATTTACCAGTTGCTAAATTGAGATTTAGCAGTTTTCTTAGGAGGAGGTGCCTCTTTAGGAAGCAAGAGGATTTCAGTTCTTTTAAGGCATAGTGGTGATCAGGAGGAAGAATCATCAGAGGTAAAGGTCCTCTAAGACAGAGTTCACTGCAACCATTTTACATTTTCATGCTTCCCCACAGTCCAATTAGCTTTGAGCTAGCTCCCTCTCAACTGCTGCCACAAGCAACAGGAGAGAGTTATTTTTATCTCTCACATGATTCTTGCATGTGGGTCGAGGTAGTGTCAGGGTCACATCAGACAGCTGACTCAGTTTGGGGATAAGATTTGATTCAGGGTATATGTAAGTTTGGTCTAGTCAGGGTGCTGGTATGACCTGTTCTACAAATCACATAAAAGCAGTTACAATTTCAATCTATATGTTCAAAACCCCTAATCTGGTGGAGTCTTAATTTAAAAGCTCATCTTAGGTAGTGGTAAGAATTCTAAATAGAGGATCTATTGCACTTCATTATTCAACAATATGCAGGTGAGTGCTTCCTTGAACTTCAAGGTGTAATATACACCAATTCTAGCACGTGTGGACTAGTTAACAAAAATAATTTGAGCAACTGTCTACTTTTTAAAAGAAAAATCTCTCCACAAATGTCTTTTTTTTTTTTTTCCTTTGGGGTGTTTTGCTGAGATTGGAAGTAGCAGTCACTGAGACTCCAGTGATCCCATCCTTCCCTCTTATAAAAAGCTCTCACACTATGTACACGAGACTTGGGCAAAGGCACTAATATGGATGGGTCTTTGAGAATGCCCCTAAAATGATCTGCTGCCACAAAGAACCCTGGCTTTGTTTTAGTTTGGATGGGTACAAAATGGGTCATCACCTTCTAAAACTTATTTTTTACTCTAAGGTAGACATTTTGGTAGACATGATGGATGCCTAGCCCACAGGTATTCCTCCTTCCACTTTGCTACCAGGAAGATCTGGATTCTGTTCAGGTAAGAGCTATGGCACACCAGGAATGGCACTGGGAATTCTGTTCCCCTCTGCAGTGACAGATTCAGGTGTGCTGTGACCCAGTTCTGGATCAATGGCTTCTGAGATGGTGTCTCTTGTGGGCTTATGGGAAAGATTTCCCACCATGATAAAAAGAAATCCTACACCTTGCTTGTCAAGTGGGGACCTGAAACTTGGAGCTGCTACAGTCACCTTGTGATCATAAGGGGAAGGGCAAGAGAATCACTGAGAAGCTGAATGGAAGCTGTTGAAACAATGTGGTAATGTCCAACCTCTAGACTTCCTTTTTTTTTTTTTTTTTAAGATTTTATTTATTTATTCATGATAGACAGAGAGAGAGAGAGGGAGAGAGAGGCGCAGAGACACAGGCAGAGGGGGAAGCAGGCTCCATGCAGGGATCCCGACATGGGACTCGATCCCGGGTCCCCAGGATCATGCCCTGGGCCAAAGGCAGGGGCTAAACCGCTGAGCCACTCAGGGATCCCCAAACCTCTGGACTTCCTATGTGAAAAAAATAACTGGTACGGTTGAAGCCCCTTTTAGTCAGGTATTCTGGTACTGTATCAGAATACTTCCTGCTACTTCCTTTGATTTAAATGGTATCTCTCAAAAAAATAAAAATAAAAAAATAAAATAAATAAATGGTAGCTCTCATAGGAAGACGAATATCCCAAAACAAAAATTCTGAACATCCAAGGGAACTGTAGTATTAAAGCTTGCTCTATTAAAGCAATAAGCCCAGACCCCAAAGGAGCTCAGGGGAGCAACTCTCATGCAAGTATCTTATGAGGAAAGCCAGGAATAAAAATATATGGTCTTCAATTCACATACCTTCCTGGTACCGGACAAACTTAAGTAACAGCAGGAAAGAGTCACAGTGAAGACAGATGAAAGGAGATTTGGGAAGTAATTGTAGTTAAGTCCAGTGAAATCCCATCGCAGAGTTTTTTGTTTTTGTTTTTTAAAGATTTTATTTATTTATTAGAGACACAGAAAGAGAGAGAGAAGAGAGGCAGAGACACAGGCAGAGACACACGCAGAAGAGCAGCAGGCTCCATGCCAGGAGCCCGATGTGGGACTCGATCCCAGGTCTCCAGGATCACGCCTGGGCTGAAGGCAGTGCTAAACTGCTAAGCCACCAGGGTTGCCCAGTTTTTTGTTTTTTAAATGAAATCTTTCAAATATCAAAAAAGTAAAGAAAATAAACATTCAAGTAGTAACCACCAGCTCTGTCAAATAGTAATGTACCATTTTGTATATTTTTTTATTATTTACTTTTAAAAAATATTTTATTTATTTACTCAAGAGAGAAAGAGAGCAAGTGAGCACAAGGGGAGAGGACAGGGCAGAGGGAGAAGCAGGCTCCTCACTGAGCAGGGAGCCCGAAATGGGGCTCAATCCCAGGACTCAAGTCATGACCTAAGCAGAAGAGATGCTTAACCAACTGAGTCATCCAGGCAACCCCTGTGTATTTTTTAAAAAATATGTTTAATTTTTATTTTAATTAATTAGCTAATCAATTAATTAAAGACTATGCATTTTTAAAAAAAGAAATAAAACTACTCATACTACTGAAGACCCTTTGTGTATTCCCCAGCTCTGCCAGAACTAACTAACTACTCAACCAAATTTGGTGTTTATCATTCTCTTGCATGGCTTTATACCTGTACTACTTAGTTATCTACCCACTATTCATGGTAAATAGTATTTTCTAAATGTTTCTCTATTTGATTAAAAAAAGGATTATACCTCTGAAACCCTGTCCTCTCAATATCATGATTCTAAATTTTAGATATATTGCAACATGTAGTTCAAATTAATTCATTTTATTTGTTGAAGAGAATTCTACTTTAGGAATTTATTTATTTATTATTATTTTTTAAAATTTTATTTATTTATTCTTGAGAGACAGAGAGAGAAAGACAGGCAGAGATACAGGCAGAGGGAGAAGCAGACTCCATGCAGGGAGTCCGACGCAGGACTCAGTGCCAGGTTCCCAGGATCACAACCTGAGCTGAAGGCAGGCACTAAACCGCTGAGCCACCCGGGCCGCCCTACTTTAGGAATTTATTTACCACAATTAATCCATTTACTTGTTGGTAGACATTTAGTTCTGCTATTATTAAAAAACACTGCAAAAAACAAAAACAAAACCCCAAACTTCTCTTGCAGATATCCTTGTTACAACCTACAATGTGTACAAGTTTAAGATTAAATTTCTGAATCACAGGATAAAAGCTTCAATTTTCCCACATATTATCAAGTTCTTCTATGCATACATCAAAGGCAGAAATGACTATAGTCCTCTACCTCTTCCTGTATCCATGTCTTTTGAAATGTGATTTTATAGCTCTTCCTATCAAGACATCTATTTACCCACTTCTTTACGAGGCTGGCCTAGTGACTTACTTTGGCCAACAGAATGCAGAAGGATGGTATTTCCAAGACTAGGTAGGCCTCAAGAGGCCTTGTACTTTCTCTTATTCATGAGAGACACAAGAGAAGCAGAGACACAGGCAGAGGGAGAAGCAGGCTCCATGCAGGGAGCCCGATGTGGGACTTGGGACTTGATCCTGGCACCCCAGGATCATGCCCTGAGCTGAAGGCAGACGCTCAACCACTGAGCCACCCAGGAGTCCCTGAATGGTCTAGATCTTAAAAGGTTATGTATTTTCTAATCCATTACTGCTTTTAAAGAAACTGCTGGTTTCTGCATATTTTTAAAAACCATTTTATTTATTTGAGAGACAGCACAAGTGGGGACAGAGGCAGAGGGAGAGGGAGAAGCAGGCTTCCCATTGATTAGGGAGTCCAACATGGAGCTCAATCCTGGAACCCCAAGATCATGATCTAAGCTGAAGTCAGACGCTGAACCGACTGAGCCACCCAGGCGCCTCATGGTTTCTGCATATTAATCTTATGTTTCCAACCTTTCTAAGTGCTTTTACTAGTTCTACCAGTTTCTGTTGTGTTCCTTTTTTTTTTTTTAATTCTCATTTATTTATGATAGTCATACACACACACACAGAGAGAGAGAGAGAGGCAGAGACACAGGCAGAGGGAGAAGCAGGCTCCATGCACCGGGAGCCCGACATGGGATTTGATCCCGGGTTTCCAGGATTGCGCCCTGGGCCAAAGGCAGGCGCTAAACCACTGCGCCACCCAGGGATCCCCTCCTTTGGTTTTCTTAAGTTAGTAATTGAATCATCTGCAAATAATGACAATATTGTTTCTTCCTTTTGAATATTTATAATTTGTACTTATTTTTGTCTTATTGCAGTGGCTAGGACCCCAGTTTGTTTGTCTGTTTAGGACCCCCAGTTTATTTTTTTAGGACCCCCCAGCTTAATATTAAATGGTAGCATGATAGCAAACATAACTGCCTTTTTCCTGTTAGGAATACCTAGAAGATTTTAAAAATATGATGCTCACTGTAAGTTTTACCAGATACACTATCAGGTTAAGGAATTTTTATTTTTAGCTTCCTAATAACTTTCAAGATGAACAGATACTGAATTTTATTTTCTTTTTAAAGATATTTATCTGGGATCCCTGGGTGGCTCAGCGGTTTAGCGCCTGCCTTTGGCCCAGGGCACGATCCTGGAGTCCCGGGATCAAGTCCCACGTCAGGCTCCTGGCATGGAGCCTGCTTCTCCCTCCTCCTGTGTCTCTGCCTCTCTCTCTCTCTCTATCATAAATAAATAAATAAATCTTTAAAAAAAATAAAGATATTTATCTATTTTTTTTAAAGATTTAAATTTTTTTTTTTTTTTTAAGATTTAAAAATTTTAAGTACAATATACCTCCAACATGGGGGCTCAAACTCACAACCCATGAATCACATCATGATCAACAGTCTCATGCTCTACCCTGGATACTGAACTTTAATAAATAATTTTTCCTTATTTACTGAGATGATAATTTTAATCTCTTAATGAAGTAAATCATGTAAACATTTTCTAAGACTTGTATTCTTGGGATAATTTAGTGTATTTGCTCTTATTTTACTTGGGATTTATATCTGTGTTCATAAGTGAGAATTTATTGTTCCTTTCTACTTTTAATTATCAGGGTCAAAAAACCCAAGGGCCAAAAAAAAAAAAACAAAAAAAAACAAAAACAAAAACAAAAAAAAAACCCAAGGGCCAAATCTGTCTTGCCATCAATTTTTATAAATAAACTTGCACTGGACCATAGCCATGCTCATTCACTGAAGTACTCTGTATGGGTTTATTCATGTTATGACAGCAGAACTGAGTATCTGTGACAGATACCATATGGCTTCTAAAGTCTAAGCATTTATTATCTGGCCCTTTACAGGAAAGTTTGCTGATCACCGATCTGAGATTACACCAGCCTTACAGGTGTAGTTATTCTTTTCTGAAATAGTTCTTTTTCTAAGATTTTATTTATTTATTCATGAGAGACACACAGAGAGAGGCAGAGACACAGGCAGAGGGAGAGGCAGGCTCCATGCAGCGAGCCCAATGTGGGACTCAATCCTGGGACTCCAGGATCACACCCTGAGCCAAAGGCAGGAGCTCAACTGCTCAGCCACCCAGGTGTCCCTGAAATAGTTCTTTAAGGTAAAAATATATTTTTGGAAATTTTGACAAAGTTCAATTAGTCTGAGTAAATTTGTCAGCAAGTGATTAACAATTTTGACAAGGGTTAATAATCTGTACATAGGTTTTCTAATTTTTTAAGATTTCATTCATTCATTTATTCAGAGAGTGAGCATGTGTGAGTAGGGGGAGGGGCAGAGGGAGATAAAGAATCTCAAGTAGACTCCACGCTGATCTTGGAGCTAGCTGGATGAGAGGCTGAATCTCACAACTCTGAGATCATAACCATAGCAGAAATCAGGAGTTGGATGCTTAACTGACTGAGTCACCCAGGTGCCCCAGGGTTTTCCAATTTGTATGTAAATTTGGGTAGCTTTATCTAGAAAGTTTTTTTAATCAAAGTTTTCTAATTTTTGTGTTTATAGCTCTACATAGCAGCATTCTTGTAATTTAAAAGATTGTATTATATTCTGTGGTTATCTCTTATTTTATTTATTTGTTGCCTTTTCTCATTTTCTTTATCAGTCCTGCAAGAGGCTTGTTTATTTTATTAGAAAAATAAAAGTAACCCACTTTGGGTTTTATTGATCACTTCTATTTTCCTCTATTAATTTCTGCCCCTTTCCTTGTTATTTCCATTTTTTTAAAGATTTTATTTATTCATAGACAGAGAGAGAGAGAGAGAGAGAGGCAGAGGGAGAAGCAGGTTCCATGCAGGGAGCCCGACGTGGGACTCGATCCTGGGTCTCTGGGATCATTCCCTGGGCTGCAGGCAGTGCTAAACTGCTACGCCACCGGGGCTGCCCTGTTATTTCCATCCTTTTATGTTCAGTGTGTCTTGTTTTTACTAGTCTCTTATTTATTCATGAGAAAGAGAGAGAGAGGCAGAGACACAGGCAGAGGGAGAAGCAGGCTCCATGCAGGGAGCCGGACGCGGGACTCAGGGTCTCCAGGATCAGGCTCTGAGCCAAGGCGGCGCTAAACCGCTGAGCCACCCCCTAGTACACTTTTTTGTTTCTAAATATATATTTCTCTGTCAAGCTGGCTTTTTAAAAAGGATTTTATTTATTTATTCATGAGAGACACAGAGACACAGGCACACAGGCAGACACACAGGGAGAGAGAGAAGCAGGCTCCAAGCAAGGAGCCTGAGGCAGGACTCAAACCTGGGAATCCAGTATCACGCCCTGAGCCAAAGGTAGACACTGAACCGCTCGCTGAGCCACCCAGGCGTCCCTCAAACTGGCTTTATTGTTGATTTCTAATTTTACTGCATATGTCAAAAGTATATACACAGATGATCCCTGACTTATTATTTTTTTGACTTTATGATGGTACAAAAGCAATACGCATTCTGCAGAACCTGTACTTTAAATTTTCATCTTTTCTGGTCTAGTGAAATGTGATAGGATACTCTTTTGTGATGCTGGACAGTGGTTATGACTATAGTTGGCTATTTGGTAACAAGAGCAAATGACCAATCACACCATTCTGTACCTGTTCAACAATTCTGTTTTTCACTTTCAATATCGTATTTAGTAAATTACGAGATATTCAACATTTTAAGTGCATTTTCGATTTATGAGAGTTTATCAGGATATAACCCCATGATAGGCTGAGGAAGATCTGTAGTTTGTGTTACTGATGCTCTGGAATTTCTAATACTTTATGGCTTAATATATGGTTGGTTTTTATAATACTCCCATGTGTGCTTGAAAAAATTACATATTCTTGGTTGAATACAAGGTTTTTTCTCTCAATATAGCTATTTGATCAACCTTGCTAATGGTATCATTCAATCTATTTTTTTCCTCCCGTCTGTCACTTTTTCTATCAGTTTCTTAATGAGATGTTTTAAAGTCTCCAATGTGAAAAAAAAAAAAATAAAGTCTCCAATGTGGCTACAGATTGGTCAACTTTCCCCCAAACTCTATCAATTTTGCTTTATATAGAAGTTTGCTAGGTATATATAAGTTCATGACCGCTGTATGTCTTGGTAGACTGTCCCTTTTAAATGTCCCTCATTTACATTCTACTTTAATATTGTAATTATTATCCAAGTATCTTTTGGTTAGTATTTGCTTGATATACCATCCTTTCATTTTTAGTCATTCAGTACTACTTACTGTGCTTGAAAACATATGACAAGCTTTACTTTCTTTTTAATACAAGTTTGTATCTATTAGTAAGTGTAAAGTGTAACCAAGTTACATTTACTGTGACATTTAACCTGGAAACATAGCTTTTTCTGAGCCACATGGTGTCCCTTCAAGGTGAATTAGAATCAGAGTCCTTAAATTTACTTCCTGTGTAATAAGCTCTGTGATAGGCAGTTGGCACTTTTAAGTTCACTGAATTAAAAGGAAGCTGGTTAAGTGCCACCTTAGCTGGGTCAGTTAGATCTACCTGGGTCTAGTGGTTGTTGGGTGGTTTAAGGATTATAATCTCCAGAAGCAAAAATTGCATTTAATATTTGCTGAAGCCAGGGTGAACTGTATCGGAGTCAATGGAAAGTACACTGTAGATGTACTTCCCAATGACCAAAAATTCTTTCCTGGAATGTGGAGCTGGATAGGAAAGCAAGTACAACTGGTTTGGAAGAGTCATCTGGACTCAATTCATTTAGCAGAAGGCTATTGGCTCCCATCCCAGCAATTCAGCTTCTATTCAGGGTTCCAACACAAACCAGCTCAAATACAGTACTATACTCTGTAACAGGGCAGATTCTAATCTCTACACTAAACCAATGAATTAGCTATTCATCAATGGGTAGCATTCAATTATATCTCATAATATAAACAGATAAAGAGATTTCTCTTATTCTAGTTTTTAAAAGTGGTTGAAAATAATTCAGTAATTATTTGCAGGTAAAAGAGCTAACTTTACTTTTAGGTTCTCCTAGTGAGTTTAAAATAAATAATAAATAAAATTTCAGTTGTGACTAAAGAATGGGTTCTTTTAAAAAGCTGCTAGTGTTTAAGGTAAATTATATATAAAGATGGCTCAATTTACAAAATCATGACCTACTTGGAATTTTTTTATCCACTGAAAGCAAGAAATCCGTCTTTAGTATCTTAGAGAAACAAAAATATTTAGGGGCGCCTGGCTAGTCAGAAGAATGTGACTCTTGATCTTGGGGTTGTGAGTTTGAGCCCACTCCTGGCAGAGAGATTACTGAAGAAAAAAATATTTATAACATTACTTAAGAGTGAAAGAAAAAAAGACCTAATTCTAAAAAGTAAAAAAAAAAAAAAAAAAAAAAAAAATTAACTAAAAAAACTTAGTAGTAGATTAAGCATTATCTCCTCTTCCTGAGACCCCCATCAAAATGAAAGTAAAAATAGAAAGGGGCTATCAGAAGAAAGGAGACCTCAAAAAAAAAAAATTCCAGGAAGATGCAAAGTGATAAATGAGGGTTGAAAGACAAAGAAAAGCAAAAAAAGTCAGCTCAACTTCCAGACTCTGGAGAGGTTCCAGGATAGCATATGGCAGGAACATGGAGTAGAAGCGAGAAGGGGTCCAGAAAGTTGAATGTCTACATACCAAATAGCTATCCCCACACATGGAGAATGGCCTGGAGCCAAGCATATATCTAGACAACTCTGAGGGCTCTAATCCCAAACAGAAAAATAGAAACACTGGGAAGAACTACTGTAGTGTATATAAGTACTCCCCCCCCCCCCGCCCCCCGCCCCAGTAAAGTCCACCTATTGTGGCATTCTTTTAGCTGGTTCCTGGAAAAACAGCCCCACTTCCCTCCACATCACTCTTTACCCCACCCACTTAACATAGGGCTCCCATTCAGTGCTGCTACTGCCTCAGTCTAACTGGGACAGAATGACCATGGGATCACCTGACATCCAAAGGGCATCACCAAAAGGAAGGAAAGATGAAAACAAATGAAAACTAGCTCTGATTTAAAAAAAAAAAAAAAAAAAAGGAACAGAAGAAAACTTAAGGAAGATTATTACCCTTAAGGAAATTTGAGAGGCTATAGCATCCTAAAAAAAGAAAATGTATGTAAACGCAACCAAGAATGAAAATAGAATTGTAAACTTAGAAATGTGACTGCTGATATAATACATTCATTAGACACTTTCTGTGTGACAAGCTCTATGATAGGCAGTTGGCACTTTTAAGTTCACTGAATTAAGAGGGAGCTGGTTAAGTGCTACTTTAGCTGGGTCAGTTAGATCTACCTGGGTCCAGTGGTTGTTGGGTGGTTTAAGGATTATAGAATCTCCAGAAGCAAAAATTGCATTTAATATTTGCTGAAGGCTACTGGCTCCTATCCCAGCAATTCAGCTTCTATTCAGGGTTCCAACACAAACCAGCTCAAATACAGTACTATACTCTGTAACAGGGCAGATTCTGGAGAATGAGATAATGAAAGTGTAAGGCAAGAAATAAGACATTACTTATTGTGTGGTTTTTCTTAGGGAATTACTTAAGGAATGTTTCTCTTCTAAGTCTTCCAGTCCTTTTTATTTTTAAACCATGGACCACACAAAAATATTATCTTGATACAGTTTTAGAACTCAGGGGAAAAGGTTATCTTAAAAAAGAAACATTCTTAGATGGACAGGTCTATGCCCATATATTTGACTCACTGTCTTAAATTCCTTCCATAACAACCAACACACATGGAACTTAAAATCTTGGCAGATGACTGGGCCAGTAAGAATGGAATGAAGAGAAAAGCATCAAGAACACGGGAAACCTATGAAGAAAGTAAAGGAATCTTTTACCTTAGGCTCTGATACTCCCTGCAATTGCCCCTGACTCACACACACAAAAGAGTTCTACTAAACTGCATGCACGGAGCAGGGACTGAATAGTCAGGAGAACTCTAATTCTGTGGTGTATGGGAATGAAGGCCCTGCAAGACTGATCAGTTTATAAGGAGTAAGGTTGGCAAGCTAGTGGAGTAGGGATGAGCGCTGAGGCAGATGAGCTGTGGAGAAACAGAGAGGTGTAAAGAAGACTGTTGGGGCAGCCTGGGTGGCTCAGCGGTTTAGCGCCTCAGCGTTTAGCGCCACCCTCAGCCCAGGGCGTGACCCTGGAGACCCGGGATCGAGTCCCACATAGGGCTCCTTGCATGGAGCCTACTTCTCCCTCTGCCTGTGTGTCTCTGCCTCTCTCTGTGTCTCTCATGAATAAATAAATAAAATCTTAAAAAAAAAAAAAAAAAGACTGTCCCCGAAGAAAAGATTAATCACTAGAAGTGTTTATTTTAGTTGCAATTACTAAGCAAACTCAGACTTCAGTCTAAGAATGAGCACTCAGAGGAAGTCAAATACATGAAAAGATATAGTTCAAAACAAGGGAACCAATCTGATAATTCAAGCAAGTCATTACAAGAACAACTGAATTCTTATTTAGTAAGACCAAAGAAGACGTTACAGTTCTAAAATAGCGGCAGGCTGTCACAAATACGGAGCAATGTGAAAACAGAAAAGAATTCCTAAATAGCATTACCATTATTATTATTATTATTATTATTATTATTACTACTACTACTACTACAAACCAGTAACTCCAGAGAAGGCAAATGAATAGCTAATTGAATACGGCAGAAAAGTAGAGATTTTAGAGGCCAAAACTTGAAGAATTCTCCGAGCACACAAAGTAAAAATGTGGAGATCAAAATTATAAGAAAGGATTAAGAAATACAATATTACGTCAAAGTTTCAGCAGAAGAAAATAAAACTGACGAAGGTGGGAAAATTGAAGAAAGAAAGAAGGAAAGTTTCTGAAGCTAAACTATGGGCCTTCCTATCAGAAGAGCTCACCAAGCATGAGGCAGACTCCAGTGATTCCTGAGTTTTAACACAGATAAAAATTTTCATGCATTTACACAAGGGAAAAATAATTTGATACCAGACTTTTCCTCAATAACACCAAATGCTTGAAGTCAACAGTTCTAAGGACAAAGATTACTATTCAAGAAGTCTATAATCAGCCAAACCAGTTGTGTGTGAAACATTTTTTCAAAACATGTAATAACACATACTTTACTTAAAAGTAATTACCCAGTATAGTCAACCAGTAATAAATGATGAAAAACAGAAGAAAGGGAATACATGAAGGGAGAAACATTCACTGTCTTAAAATTGAAATAATTATTTTTTAAAGCAGTATTTTCTTTTTTTTCTGCTTTTCTTTTAAAAAGATTTTACTTATTTATTTGAGAGAGGTTGAGAGAGAGAGAGAAAGCAGGCACACACATACATAAACAGCGGAAAGGGCAGAGGGAGAGGGAGCAGCAGATTCCCTGTTGAGCAGGGAGCCTGATGTGGGTGGGACTTGATTCCAGGATCCCAGACAATGACCTGAGCTAAAGGTAGATGCTTACCTAAGCCACCCAGGCGCCCTGATACTGTTTTCAGTATCATACATGGTAACTTTTTGTATTTTGAAGAATGGTATCTTAATAATAATGATAATCTATACCTACATAGTTACAAATTTAAACACAGTGAGAGTTGTGCAATAGGGGATATTGTTTTTATTTTTTACACTGTGTGCATGTAGACTATTTTGTTTGCTTGGACAAATAAATACCTGTTCAAATATGCTATTTAAAAGGGACTTCTAGTTTCTGGTCTAGTATATAGGGAGCTTAGAAGTTGCTACTCTGTCTTAACAGCAACAAAGAATCTGAACCGAAAAATTAACAACTCTTCTCAGATTTTTTTTAAAAAGTATTTATTTATTTATAGGGAGACAAATATTTATTTTTTTATTTTTATTTTATTTTTTAAAAGATTTTATTTATTCATAGAGACACACACAGAGAGAGAGAGAGGCAGAGACACAGGCAGAGGGAGAAGCAGGCTCCCTATAGGAAGCCCGAGTGGGACTCGATCCTTTAGTAAGACCAGTCTCCAGGATCACAACACCCCAGGCTGCAGGCGGTGCCAAATTGCTGAGCCACCAGGGCTGCCCCGAATTTATTTATTTATTTGAGAGAGAGTGCACATGCAATGAGCAGGGGGAGGGGCAGAAGGAGCGGGAGAGAAAGAGAAAGAGTGAGAATCCCAAGCAGAGTGTCTGGAGTGTGGAGCCTGACACAGGGCTCGATCTCATGATCTGAGCTGAAATCAAGAGTTGGATGCTTAAATGACTGGGTGAGCCATCTAGGTGCTCCTCTTCTTAGATTTTGTGCAAAAGTGAATAGGGCAAACCAGTGCACCTAAAATTGGAGAGACAGGCAAATACAGAAAGTCACAACTTAATGGAGCAGAAATCAAGGGAACCAGTGGAGGTGGGAGGGAATGGGGTAAGAAAACCTAAACTGTCTTGCTAGAGGCTTAGTGGACAAGTCTAAGAATCAAAACTTTGGTGGGGTGGTGGACACACCACATTTCTGTGTTTTTACCTCCAGGTACCTCCCCTGTCCTGCTTCTGGGGAAAGGAAAAAAAGAGCCATTATCAAATACTCTAGAGCATTCTGCTCTAACAAAGCTTGCCTTCAAGAGAAAGTTTTTTTTTTTTTTTTTTTAAGATTTTATTTATTCATGAGAGGCACAGAGAGAGAGACAGAGACAGAGAGACAGAGACACAGGCAGAGGGAGAAGTTGGCTCCATGCAGGGAGCCTGACCTGGGACTCCATCCTGGGTCTCCAGGATCACGCCCTGGGCTGAAGGTGGTGCTAAACCACTGGGCCACCAGGACTGCCCCAAGAGAAAGTATTTTACGAGAGCCTAACCTACTGGGGTTTTGTCAGAGCCTAGCCAATGGGGAGGAAGGGTAATAACCAATTCTAGCACTTTCTAGCCATCCTCTCCCACCTAAGGTAAGGGTGGAGAGGAGATGTGAAGAAGAGCTGGAATGACAGAAAAGCCACTTGTGAAGTTTACAGCCCAGAGGCACAGATCACTAAAAGACACAGACCTAATCACAGGACTATACACTGCTTCCCTTCTTTGCACACCTAATCACTGTACTACTAAAGTCCTGTTTATCAGACTTCCTTTCATCTAGTACATCAATGTTCAGTTTTCAACAAAAAATTTCAAGGCATACTAAAAGGAAAAGACAAAACAAGCATTAGAACCAGTCTGAAATATGGCAGGAATGCTGGAATTAATAAGCCATGAATATAAAACAACTATGATTAGTATGTTAAGGGTTCTAATGGAAAAGCAACCAATGGATACTGTGAAGAGAAACACGGAAATTCTAAGAATGAATCAAAAAGTAATGCTAGAGCCTGGGTGGCTCAGTGGTTAAGTGTCTGCCTTTGGTTCAGGGCAAGATTCTGGAGTCTTGGGATCAAGTCCCACATTGGGATCCCTGCATGGAGCCTGCTTCTAACCTCTGCCTCCCTAGCTCTCTGAGTCTCTCATGAATAAATACATAAAATCTAAAAAAAAAAAAAAAAAAAAAAAAAGCTACAGTTAACAGAAATGAAGAATGCCTTTGATCGGCTCATTCCTCAACTGAGGAGAGTCCTTGAACTTGAGGATACATCAACAGAATCTTCCAAAATTGAAAAGAAATTAAAAAATAACCTGAAAAAAACAAAAACAAAATATCCAACAACTGTGACAACTATAAAAGGTGTAACATTGCATAATGGCAATATTGGAAAGAAAGACAAAGAAATAGAAGCAATATCTAAAGCAGTAACAACTAAGATTTTCCTCCAAATTAATGTCAGATACAAAGCTTAGATTCAGGAAGCTTAAACAACACCAAGCAGGATAAATACACAAAAAAACTACATGCAGACATGTCATATTCAAAGTGTAGAAAATTAAAGATAAGGAAACAATGTGTTGAGAATAAAAACAATCAACCTAGATTTCTGCAGCCTGCAAAATTATCCTTTTTTTTTTTTTTAAGATTTTATTTATTTATTCATGAGAGAGACAGAGAGAGAGAGGCAGAGAGACAGGCAGAGAGACAGGCAGAGGGAGAAGCGGGCTCCATGCGGGACTTGATCCAGGTCTCCAGGATCAGGCCCTGGGCTGAAGGTAGCGCTAAACTGCTGAGCCCCTGGGCTGCCCCAAAATTATCCTTTAAAAGTGAAGGAGAAAGACTTTCTTAAAAAAAAAAAAAAAATTGATGGAATTTGTTGCCAGTAGACTTGGCTTGAAAAAAAAATGTTAAAATAAGTTCTTTAGGGAAAAGGAAAATGAGAATAGGTCAGAAAGACAGGTTTATGTAAAAAAGAGTGCTAGAGAAAGAATAAGGAAAAATAAAAACTTTTATTCTTCTTCTTAATTGATCTAACAGATAATAGTTTAAAAAATAATAGCAACTCTATATTCAACTTATATGTACATAAACTTATGTATAAATGAAATGAATGATAGAAATGATAGAAGGGATGGAGGAATAAGGACTATTTTGTTATTAAAAGGTACTTACATTAGTTGTACATATATATATATTGCAATCTTACAAAAAAATCACTTCCAAAAAAAAAAAAAAAAAGCAAAAACTAATGTGTTAGGAAAGGAGAGAAATGGAATCATATAAAGTACTCAACTAAAAGCACAAAAGGGAGAAAAAAGAGTGGAAGACAAAAATACGAACAAAGAACAAGAGCACACCAAAATAGAAAATGGTATCAAACATGGAAGCGATTTTTTATTTAAAAAAAATTTTTTTTTTAATTTTTATTTATTTATGATAGTCACAGAGAGAGATAGAGAGAGGCAGAGACACAGGCAGAGGGAGAAGCAGGCTCCATGCACCAGGAGCCCGACGTGGGATTCGATCCCGGGTCTCCAGGATCGCGCCCTGGGCCAAAGGCAGGCGCCAAACCGCTGCGCCACCCAGGGATCCCGGAAGCGATTTTTTAAAAAAAGATTTTATCTATTTATTATTCACAAGAGACACACACAGAGAGAGAGGGAGAAGACACAGGCAGAGGGAGAAGCTGGCTCCATGCAGGGAGCCCAATGTGTGTAGGGCTCCCACCATGGTAGCTATTAATTCAAGTATATCAATAATCACTTTGAGGGACGCCTGGGTGGCTCAGTGGTTGAGCGTCTGCCTTTGGCTCAGGGCGTGATCCTGGAGTCCCAGGATCGAGTCCCACATCGGGCTCCCTGCGAGAGGCCTGCTTCTCCCTCTGTCTCTGCCTCTCTGTGTCTCTCATGAATGAATACATAAAATCTTAAAAAAAAAAAAATCACTTTGAACATCAATGGTCTACATATACCAAATAAAAGACTGTCAGAGTGGATCAGAAAATGAGAGCCAACTAATACGTTGTCTCCAAGGAAACTCACTTTAAATATAAAAACACATACAGACGGAAAAGAAAGGGATGGAGAAAGACATTCCATGCCAACACAAACCAAAAGAAAGCATAAATAGCTATATTAACTTCAGAATAAACAGATTTCAGAGCAAATAAAATTATCCGAGAGAAAGGATATTACATAGTGCTACATCAGAGCATTACATAATGATAAAATGATCAATACTCCAAGAAGACATAATAATCCTAATGTGTATGCACCAAACAAAAATGTATCCAAATTGTATCCAAATATGTGAGGCAAAATCTGATAGGACTACAAGAAACAAATAAATCCATTACTGTTGAAGAATTCAACAACTTTTATTGGAAATGGACAGTTCCAGCAGGCAGAAAAGAAATCAGACCTAAATGATATCTATAGATTACTTCATCCAACAACAGAATACACATTTTTCTCCAACTCACATGGTACATTCAGACTACATTCTGCACCATAAAACATACCTATTTAAAAATACAGAAAAAATATAGAAATCATATAACATATGTTCTCAGATCACAATGAAACAAAACTAGAAATCAATCAGGAAAAGATAGAAAATCCAACATACTTGGGAGATTAAACAACATACTTGTAAATAACACATAGGTCAAAAAAGAAATCTCAAGAGAAATTTAAAAATACCCTGAACTAAATAAACATAAAAACACTACTTACCAAAATTTGTGAAATGCAGTGAGAATAGTGCTTCAACAGAAATTTATAACACTGAATACAAATATTAGGTAAGAAGAAAGATCTAAAATCAATCGTCTAAGCTTCCAACCTAGGAAACTAGAAAAAGAGAGCAAATTAAATCCAAAGAAATTAAAAGAAAAGAAATAATAAAACTAGGACAGAAATCAGGGGTGCCTGGAGGGCTCAGTCAGTTAAGTATCTGCCTTCAGCTCAGGTCATGATCTCAGGGTCAGTGGGATGGAGCCTGCATTGGGCTCAGTAGGCAGTCTGCTTCCCCTTCTCCCTCCCCTCACCCCTGCTCATGTTTGCTTTCTCTCTCTCAAATAAATAAATAAAATCTTTTAAAAACCCCACAAAAATCAATGAATTTCAAAACAGAAAAATCAACAAAACTAAACGATGGTTCTTTGAAAAGATAAATAAAATGTTTCTTCCAGGTTAAGGAAAAAAATGCAGACACAAATTACTAATATCAGAAATGAAAGAGAGGCCATCACTACAGATCCCACGAACATCAAAAGGATAATAAAGGAACACTAAGAATCAATGATTACTATGTTTACCAATTCAATAACCTAGATGAAATGGACCAATTCCTTGAAAAACACAATCTGCTAAAACTCAAAAATACACAATCTAAAGACGACTATGTCTATTACAGAAATTGAATCAATAATTAATAATCTTCCAAAACAGCACCAGGTCCAAATGTGTTAACTGGTGAATTCTACCAAACATTTAAGAAGAAATCATACCAATTCTCTACAGTCCCTTCCAGAAGACAGAAGCAGAGGCAACTATTCTTATTCTAGGAGGTCAGCATTACCCCAATACCAAAACCAGACAGACTTACAAGAAAGCTACAGATAACATCTCTCATGAACACAGATGCAAAAACCTCAACAGAATATTAGCAAACCAAATCCAACAATATGTAAAAAAAGAATTGTAAATCAGGACAAAATGTGATTTTCTCAGATATGCAAAACTAGTTCATCATTTGAAAATCCATTAATGTAATCTACCACATCAACAGGCTAAAAACAAAAAATCAAGATTCTATCAATAGATGCATAAAAAGCATTTGACCAGATCTGACACATTATTGATGAAACAATGCTCAGTAAAATCAGAATAGAGGGGAACTTCCTCAAACTTAATAAAGAATATCTATAAAAATCCTACAGCCAACTTCATACTTAATGATGAGAAACTTTCAAGTTTTCCCACTAAGGTCAAGTACAAGGCAAAGTGCCTCTTACCACTTCTTTTAAACATCATACTGGAAGTTCTAGCAAATGCAGTAAGACGAGAAAAGGAAATAAAAGGTATACAGATTGAAGGAAGAAATAAAACCCTTTGTTTGCAGATGACATGAGTGTAGAAATTTTGAAAGAAAAGGCAAAAAAAAAAAAGTACTTGTGGAATTAGTAAGTGATTATAGATAGCAACAATACAGGATACAAGGTACAAAAGCCAACTGTTTCCCTAGGTATCAGCAATGAAAATTTGAAATAAAAAACACTATACTATTTATATTAGCACTCCCAAGAATGAAATACTTATGCATAAATCTAACAAAATATAATATCTAAAAGAAAACTATAAAGCTCTATGAAAGAACTCAAAGAACTAAATAAATGGGGAGACAGATACTCAATATTCATGAGTAGGAAAACTCAATGTTGTCGAGATGTCAGTTCTTCCCAATTTGATCTGTAGATTCAATGCAATCCCAATCAAAATCCCACAAGCTTTTGTGGATATCAACAAATGGATTCCAAAGTTCATAATGAGAGGCAAAAGATTCAGAATAGCCAAACTGTCTACTGAAGTCAAATAACAAAAGGCTGTCACTACCTAACCTTAAAACTTATGATAAAACTACAGTGAACAAGATGGTGTGGTTTTGACAAAAGAAGAGACAAATATATTAAAGGGACAGAATACAGAGCCCAGAAATAGACCTCCATAAATATGGTCATCTATTTTTGACAATGACCAAGGCAATACAATGGTAAGAAGAGTATTTTCAACAAATTGCAAAGGCATAATCCATAAAGAACTGATAAGCTGGAATTTATTAAAATTAAAAACTTCTGCTCTGTGAAAGACAGTGTTAAGAGAATCAGAACACAAGCCATAGACTGAGAAACACATATCTGATAAAAGACCATTATCCAAATAACAAAGAACTCTCAAGACTCAACAATGAGAATATGAATACCCTGATTTAAAAAATGGGTAAAAGATCTGAACCAACACCTCACCAATGAAGATATACAGGAGGCCAATTAGCATATGAAAAGATGATCAACCTCATGTGTTATTATGGAATTTCAAATTAAAACAAGGAAATATTATTATACCCCTATTAAATGGTGAAAATGCAGAACACTGACAACATCAAATGCTGAGGAGGTGGTGGAGCAAGAGGACTTCTCATTCACTGTTGACAGACACTTTGGAAGATATTTTGGGGGTTTCTTACAAAGCTAAACATACTCTACCATACAATCCATCAATCACACTCCTTCGTATTTACCCAAAGGAGTTTAAAACTAATGTCCACACAAAACCTGCATACATTTATTTTTTTTTTAATATTTATTTAAATATTTATTTTTTTTTTGAAGATTTATTTATTTATGATAGACATAGAGAGAGAGAGGCAGAGACACAGGAGGAGGGAGAAGCAGGCTCCATGCCGGGAGCCCGATGCGGGACTTGATCCCAGGACTCCAGGATCGTGCCCTGGGCCAAAGGCAGGCACCAAACCGCTGAGCCACCCAGGGATCCCCTGCATACAACATTTATAGCAGCTTTACTCATAATTACCCAAACTAGAAGCAAGTAAGGTGTCCTTCAATAGGTGAATGGATAAATTATGGTACATCTAGACAATAGATCATTCAGTGCTAAAAAGAAATGAGTTATCAAGCCTTGAAAAGACATGAGGGAATCTGAAACACATACTACTAAGTGAAAGAAACCAATCTGAAAAAGCCACATACTGTATGGTTCCAACTATATGACATTCTGGAAAAGGCAAAACGATGGAGACAGGAAAAAGATCAGTGGTTGCCAGAGGATTAGGGGAGAAGAAAGGATGAACAGGAACCACACAAAGGATTTTTAGTAGAGTGAAACCATTTTGTATGATATTGTAATAGTAGACACATGTCATTATACATTTGTTGAAATCCACAGAATATACAAGAGTGAACCCTGATATGATCTATGGATTTGGGGTGATAATGATGTGTCAATATAGGACCAGCAATTTAACAAATGAACCATTCAGGTGTAGGGTGCTGATGGTTGGGGATATCGCACGTGTGCAGAGATATGGGTTATATGGAACTCTGTACTTTCTACTCAATTTTGCTGTGAACCTAAAACTGCTCTACAAAAATTAAATCTTAGGGGATCCCTAGGTGGCTGGTGGTTTGGCGCCTGCCTTCGGCCCAGGGCGTGGTCCTGGGGTCCTGGGATTGAGTCCCACATCGGGGTCCCTGCATGGAGTCTGCTTTTCCGTCTACCTGTGTCTCTGCCCCTCTTTCTCTGTCTCTCATGAATAAATAAATAAATAAAATCTGAAAAAAAAAAATCAAATCTTAGGGGCACCTGGGTGGCACAGCCAGTTAAGCATCTGACTCTTGGTTTCAGCTCAGGTCGTGATCCGAAGCTCATGAGATTGAGCCCTGCGTTGGGCTCCTGAATGCAGTATGCTTGACATTCTCTCTCTCCTTCTCCCTCTTGACCACCTGTCTCCCCGGTTCTCTCTCAAACAAAGAGATGAATAAATAAAGGGGAAAAATTAAATCTATTTTAAAAAGAAAGTAACCACTGCATTAAAGAGACAGTATATGTAATTTCCATGTCGCTAGAGAAAAAAAAGGAAGAACAATCAATATAGTAAAATGTAGACTAGTCATAAGAAAAGCAGATAAGAATAACACAGCATAAAAGATGACAGGAATACACTTCTTAAAAATTATCATAATTAGGGATGCCTGGCTGGTTCAGTTGGTATAGCATGCCACTCCTGACCTCGGCCCTATGTTGGGTGTACAGATTACTTAAAAATAGAATCTTAAGTGATACCAGCAAAATGGTTACCTGCATCACCACTTAAAAAGCAGAAAAGGCTAAAATTCAGAGTAAAAAGAATAAACGGGACAAAGAAGGTAATTTTATGATGATATGGTATGATCCATTATGGAAATAAAACTATCATCATTCTTTTTTTTAAAGATTTTATTTGAGAGATAGAGCAAGTGAGAGAGAGAGTGTGTGAACATGGGCAGAGGGAGAGGGAGAAGCAGACTCCCTGCTGAGCAGGAAGCCCGACGTGGGGCTCGATTCCAGGATCCTGAGATTACGACCCAAGTTGAAGGCAGAAGCTTAACTGTTCAGGCGACCGAACAATCATTCTTTATATGCTGAATTACATAAACAGATAAAGAAAAATACAAAGCAAAATATAAGGAGAAACAAACAAAAATCACAATTACAATATAACATCTCAGAATTTCAAAACCTATAGAATAAAGAGTCTGTATGTATGAACAAAGACTATATATAATCTTTGTGTATAAAATGAAACATTTATACAAACTTAAATACACTTGGCAAAAAAGATTTTCTTAATGAATTCCCTGAGAGAATCTTATGGGCCACTTCTTCCATCACTTTCATCATAATTACTCAATCATCTGAGACTGCAGTTTTGATTTCTTTTGGATTCAGGAGTTATTTCAAGGTGTTTTTATTTTTTAAAGATTTTATTTATTTATTCATAGAGACACAGAGAGAGAATGAGAGGCAGAGACACAGGCAGAGGGAGAAGCAGGCTCCATGCAGAGAGCCCGACGTGGGACTCAATCCAGGGTCTCCAGGATCACGCCCTGGGCTGCAGGCAGCACTAAACTGCTGCGCCACCGGGGCTGCCCTATTAAAAGGTGTTTAATGTTTCCCAAATTAAATTTGGAAATCAGCAGAATAAGATACAATTTTCATCTCTCAAAGTGGCTATGATAAAAAACAAAAATACCTTGCAAATATGTAGAAGAAATTTGCATTTTCATGGTGCTGGGCTGTAGACAGGTACTCTTCCTAGAGAGCAACTGGATAATTAAAAACAAAACTTAAACATATTACCAACAATTCTGCCTCAAGAAATTGATCCTTAAGGAATAACTGGGCAGTGCTCACTTCGGCAGCACATACACTAAGAAATAACTGGGCAAATACCAAAAAATAAAAAACAACAGAGATATCCTTCTCAATGTTGCCTGGAATAATGAAAAATTAGCATCGAACTAAATCTTCAACAAAAAACAGTCACAATGGCATCCTGGGTGGCTCAGCGGTTTAGCACCACCTTCAGCCCAGGGTGCGATCCTAGAGACCTGGGATGGAGTCCCATGTCGGGCTCCCTGCATGGAGCCTGCTTCTCCCTCTGCCTGTGTCTCTGCCTCTCTCTCTGTGTCTCTCTCATGAATAAATAAAATCTTAAAAAAAAATAGTCACAAGCATGGCATATTTATACCGGACTCGAGGTCTTTCAAAATAATCACTCACATACATGCCTATAAAAGGCATCACAAAAGGATGTCTTTCCGCAATATAATAAGCCAATGAAATGGCTAAATTCCTATATTATTTTAAATATATATATATATATATATATATATATATATATATATACACACACACACATATTTATGGATGTGTAAACAGGCATGAAATTACCAAAATGTTAACAAAGGTTATCTTTAGGTGATGGCAATATAAATGAATTTTGTTGTTGAGTATTGGTTATTTCTTAAGGTTTCAGTACCAGATACAGATCCTGCGATAACACAAATATAGAAAAGTGCTAATGGCAGAATGTACGTGGCAGGCGTATGTGGGGTATTTACAATATAATTCTGTTAATAAGTTAGAGTTTGAAAATTTTTATAATGTGGGAAAAAATTTCAATCCTGAAAATTTGCAGAAAAAAAAACTATTTTAGAATCTAAAAATGAGAGACTCCTGAGTGGCTCAGTAGTTGAGCATCTGCCTTTGGCTCAGGTTGTGATCCAGGGGTCTTGGATGGAGTCCCACATCAGGCTCACTACAGGGAACCTCTTCTCTCTTTGCCTGTGCTTCTCTCTATGTGTCTCTCATGAATAAATAAAATCTTAAAAAAAAAATCTAAAAATAAGGTACTCTCATTTCCATATCAATTTTTCTGAGCTTCACAAAATATGCTACAGAATACACTGCAAGATGGGAGGAGTAGCATTTTTTAATTATGTGAGCATTTTTTTTTAAAAAGCAACAAAAAATTAAAGGGACCCAGTGCCAAAAATATAAATCCAGTTTCTTTCCTGTGTAAATAAATAAATAAATAAAGACAGTGAGACTGTCCATTGACAGATGAACAAAATGTGGTATATCCAAAAAAAAAAAAAAAGTAACCTAAAAGGCTCATACAGTTCATTAACCTGACTAGCATCCTCTGGATGAAGATAATAGGATGGAGTAGGAGTGGAGAGATACAAGAGCCGAGGGCTTTTGGAAACAGTGTTGTGTAGTCAGGTCATGATCTACTGTGTGATTTCAGGGCAAATTACTCCTCTTTTCTAACAACAACAACAACAACAACAACAACAACAACAACAACAACGATAATGGCTAGTATTTGAGCTCTTACTAAAATGTCTACCTACAAAGCAAGTATTATCATGGTTCTTATGTTCCAGATAAGAAAACCAATGCTTAGAGATGATAAATAATTTGCCAATACCATGCTGTTCTGTTAAGCAGCAGCACCAGGATTTGAATGTAGATGACTAATTCTAAAGCCAGCACACGTACCAACGTACCAAATGTATTAATGCCCTCCTCATCTCTGCTGCTGAGAAAATAAATTAAGACACATTCTGGAGGGCAGGCAAGCTTATATAAATGGAACCTTCAATTGTTTTTTGAATTTATAATTACTGAAGGGGTATTACATAAATCTGCATTCTAGACTGAAAATTCTGGAAAATAAGTGTAAAAAGGTTTTCTTAACAATAATCTAACCTTCATTTTATTTTTTTTATTTTGTATTTTTTTAAAGATTTATTTATTTATTCAGAGAGAGAGAGGCAGAGACACAGGCAGAGGGAGAAGCAGGCTCCATGCAGGGAGCCCGACGTGGGACTCGATCCTGGGTCTCCAGGATCACACGGCTGCAGGCGGCGCCAAACCACTGTGCCACCGGGGCTGCCCTCTAACCTTCATTTTAAAAGCAGAATTGGCAATTTCAGTTTGAGATGACAAAAAAATTCAATATTGTTAAATATCACCATAAAGGCAATCTTGCTCTGAATATTTACTATTTCATGTTCTCAAGTGGCCTAGCAGATATAAACAGTTTATTTGAAAGCACCGAGCAACTACAATTACATTTCTGACCCTCAATCTGCTGCTAACTGGTACCATGCAGTTTTTATTTTAGCTATACTGATAGGTATATGCAGTGGTTATCTCATTGTTGGATGGCATTAAAAGTAATTTTTAAAAACTAGACATTAAGAAATTACTCACTTAAATAACATAAAAGTTAGTAGCTTTTATAAATATATATTCAAAAGAAAGAGAAAAACCCAATGGCTTGAATGGTATAGATGTTTAGCTCTGCTTGACCAAAAGTGCAGGTTTATTTATTTATTTTTAAAATTTTTTTTTAATTTTACTTATTTATTCACGAGAGACACACAGAGAGAGGCAGAGACAGACACAAGGAGAAGCAGGTTCTCCGCGGGGAGGCCGATGTGGGACTTGATCCCTGACCTGGAATCACGCCATGAACTGAAGGCAGACGCTCAACCGCTGAGCCACCCAGGTGTCCCAAAAGTGCAGGTTTAAACCAGATAACTTCCTGATGTCCTTTTCAACAACGTGATTGTCTGGGCCTATAAAAATAATTTCTACCTCACATCATAGTCCCCATATAGACAGGCACACTCCCTCGGGTTTCTCAAGCCTGTGCATCTTCTCGGAGATGTCCTCATTCAGTTTTGCACCCAGACCTCTGCAGCTCACACAGCCATAAATAGCTGATCGTCTTTCCTTTGGCTCTCATAAATCTCAGTGAAAGCATGTCACAGAGGAACTCTTGGTTGAAAATGATACTCTTCCCTACTTTAAGTGCCTCACTCTTCATACTAAAAAGCCCTTTTGTGTGTTTTTATGGCATACTGTGAAACCAAAACCGTATCTGTTCTGAGGCCTGACATGGAGCCCCATCAGCTCTCTCAATGGACGGGACAGGCTGTTCAGATGGCATTCTAGACTGCCCATGGAGGCCCTTAAGTCACTCCTCAACCCACCGGCAGGATAGGACTGTTCAGTGTGGCAAGATCTAGCTGAGCAAGAACAGCAGGTAGATGGATGAAAAACAGCATTTCGTTCGGCATAGATGTAAATGCATGGGCCTGCTACTTACAGTATAGATTACATCTGTTTTTTTGAAACTGTTAATTTCCCATCCTCAATACCATGACATTTCATCACCAATAAAAGGCAATCGCCATACATAAAAGCCATTAGGAAAAACCAGCAGGATGGTCTCTTTCCTCCAGATTCAGTCTCTAGGGGCTGTGTCAATACCATGATGATGAAGCAGGAGAAACAGCAAGGGGGCTACTAGGACGGGTGGAGCAAAGTGAGCAAAAGAGAGAAGTGAGGTCCCAGAGGAAGCCAGATCATAGGCCATTCTAAGGGCTTCAGCTTACAGAGTGACATGATGTACTGCAACCTGGCTTCTTTTAACAGGATCATTTCACCTGCTGTGTTGAAAACAGACCGAAGAGGTAAGAACTGGGGGAGAGATGACAGTGACATGGACCAAGGTGGTAATAACAGAGATTGGTAAGAAGTGGTTGGCTTCTGGATATAAATGCATTCTTTTTTTTTTTTAAATATAAATGCATTCTGAAGGTAAAGTCAACAGGATTGGCTGGTAAACTAAATACTGGGTGTGAGAAATGAAAGAAATTAAAGATGACTCCTAGTATTTTGGGTTAAGCACCTAAAAGGAAGGAGTTACACTTACGGAGCTGGGGAAGACTGCTGGGGGAGCAAGTCTGGGAGAAGGTACTGGAATCACAGGTTTAGCTTTATATATATTAAGTTTCAGCTGCCAGTCTGAGAACCAAATAGAAATACCAAGTAGGCAGGTTAAGGAAAGCTCTGGTTGAGGATGAAAGTGCATCTACCTACCTACCGACTAACCATCCCCCATATTCAAAACCTTGAGACTGAGCCGGATCACCAAGGCGGAGATGGAAGACAGACAAGGAAAGAAATGAAAAAGGACAACTCTAGGATATTCCAACCAAAACAGCAAAGACACTCAGATGCAGGAGAAAAAGTCATTCAAGATTTCTATTCCAATAGTGTTCTGCTCCTAGCCTTTGATTCTTCCTGCTAAGGCCCTAGTCATTGTGGATAAGCCGTCTCTGCAGCGCCTTGTCTGAATTCATGTCTCAGAGAAACTGAGATAACATGGTTAGTCTTGTTTCAGGTTTTGTGAGACAGCAGTAAATAACTCTTTCTTTCCTTTCTTTCTTTCTTTCTTTCTTTTTCTTTCCTTTCTTTCTTTTTCTTTTCCTTCCTTCCTTCCTTCCTTCCTTCCTTCCTTCCTTCCTTCCTTCCTTTCTCTTTCTTTCCTTTCTATGTAACAGTTTCTAAAGTCATAATTGTCTGCATAACCAACAAAAAGAGTTCACATAAATATATCCAACAGCAATATTCTTAGTTCTCAGGCTGATGAGCAAAACTGATGTTTTTTTCATGGATCACTTCTACTCATACTCCATTAAAGATTAATCTAGTCATCTGGAAACAGCAAACTCCATGTGAATCATCCCTTTCTCAACTATCTTATCTTCAGTAATCATTTAATTCAAATCTAGAAGACAAAAAAAAAAAAAAAAAAAAAAAGCAAAGAATAGCATAGCAAGATCAGGTTGCAAAGCTAAAAATAAGCTTGCATCAAAGACTAAAACAAAAACCTAACTGAAGCTTTGCTGACTACCACCAGAGAGGGCACTTTCTTGCAGAAGACAATACAGTACAGAATTTCAGCAAGTCTAGTTTTAACCTTTCTGAGCTTAAATATATTGCCTTTAGAATTCCGTGGAGGATTCTGGCTATACTGTTAAACATTTTAAGTACTGACTTTTACAACTGCTTGATGGCTTCACATTTCTACCCAGATTCTGGAAAAAGTGATGGAGTTATAAGATTTCCCACAGGCTTCCTAGTCCCTCTTCCCTCCCCAAAGGTAATCACTCTAATCAGTTTAGTGGTTTTCTTTCCAGCCTCCATTCTAAGTATTTGCATATATATGCACATACATAAATATGTTTTAGGACATTTTATTTTACACAAATCAATCATACTTGCCATTTCATTTCACTAAATGCTTCTGATAGTTCTATGTGTTAGGATATATACATTTCCTTTATTATTTTTAAACTGCTGGATAATATGTAATATGAATATTTCACAACTGAGGTAATCATTCTCCTACTGAGGGGCACTCGGATTATTTCCAGTTTTTGCTACTACACATTGAAGCTGGCACGAACCTCTTGTACATGTTTCTTTCTGCCTGTGAATAAGCATTTCTCTACAGATACTCAGAAGTGAAAATGCTGGGCTCAAATATGAACCAAAAAGCACAAAAAGTCACAAGATTTGGTCAAGGTCTCCAAGCCTATGGTAAGAGAGAGGGGAGGAGAGGTAGGAAAACAGAAAATGAGAGCAAAGATTAAAGTCAGAAAACCCCTGCCTCCTTTTTATTTTATATTTGTTATGAGCTCCCAGTGCTTTTTCATGTCCCATGTATGAGGTTACCATTGAGAAACTTACAGTCAAGTTGGATGATGGCTGATGGGCAAAAACACACGGAAATTGAAATACAAAAAAACGTTCCTAGTGGGGAGTATGAGAAATTTAAATTTGTCCCTTTTGGGACTCCTGGGTGGCTCAGTGGTTGAGCATCTACCTTCAGCTCAGAGCGTGATCCCAAGATCTCAGGGATCGTGTCCCATGTCGGGTTCCCACAGGGAGCCTGCTTCTCCCTCTGCCTGTCTCTCTCTCATGAATAAGTAACAATTACAATGGGATGGTGGGGGAAGAACCTATGTATCAGCCTTGAAAGTCATGAAAGCTTCCATAAAACGAAATGACTGCACTGAAAACTCAAAGAAGTGTGCTAGGTGGCAAGGGAACAGGGCAAGCTTTCTAGTTGGAGGGAGTCACATGATGTCACGTGTGTGGTATGTCCTGAAATGGAGAGCACTTGCAATGACTGGTGTACAGTGTCCAAAAGCAGTTTAGACATTTAAGTGATCTCTATACCCTACATGGGGCTAGAATTCACAACCCGGGGATCAAGAGTCACATGCTCTTCCGATTGAGACAGCCAGGCACCCTGAAAACAGTAGACTTTTTTTTTTTTTTTAAATTTTTATGAGAGAGAGAGAGAGCCAAGACAGTGGGAGGAGGAGCAGATGGAGAAGGACAAGGCAAACTCCACGTTGAGTACAGAGCCCAATGTCGGGCTTGATCCCACGACCCTGAGATCATGACCTGAGTCAAAATCAAGAGTCGGATGATTAACCATGTGAGCCACCCAGGCACCCCCAGTATAGACATTTTTAAGGCTCTTAGTACATGTTGCCTCCTTCATCATCTTGGGTAGAAATAGTTTTTTAAACCTTGGCTAATTTGGTAGAAGCCAAGATACCAGCTTTTTTTAGCTGGCATTTATCTGATGACTAGTGAGATGGAATATATATTTTTATCATTTATCATTACCTCTCCACTAAAAAGTGGGAATACCCAAGGAAGAACTACTTTTCTTCAATCATTATCTTTCTCTCTCTATTCTGAGTTTGCAGGTCAATGAACAGTACTACACTTTCACCAAGGTATCCAAGTCTTAGAACCTTCTCAAATGTGAATCCCTCTGCCAGGATGTCAAGGCCCTCCACCATGCTGCACTCATAACCTGTTCTTTGCTTCTACATCATCTGCCATGTTCGGGACACTAGTCCTAACCCTAACTGAGCCTACAGCAGGAGTCTGACAAATAGTTACCAACTAAGCATGAGTAATTAAGCAACTGAGATCTGGAGGACAAAAGGAATTCCCTAGAACATTCAACATAGAGGTTTTCTACAAGTGCGACTGTCTCCAAGGGCATTGTGGAGATAATGTATGTTTCTTGTCATGATGACTGGAGGGCACAACTGGTACTTAGTAAGATGGGACCAGAAATGCTGGACAAACTGCCATAAGAAAGATGGTCTCACTCAAGAACTATCCTGTGTGAATTTTCAAACTCCTACCATACATTTATGTCGGGTGGGAATCCCGCTTTTAACTCTCTGAGCCTAGAATCCAAATGACAAGGTTGAGAACTACTCCAATCTAAACAATCATTTGCAAATGTAGGAGGTCAGGTAGAGAATGGTACAAGTGTAGGCCCTACATCATGTCTATAACCTCATCAACACACACAATGAAGGACATCTACAGACCAAAAATCTACTACACAAAAGCAATACAAACCCTCCTACTCAGTTCTTAGGTTATATTTCGTAACCCATCTTACTATTTCTATGCCTGAAAGCGGCCCCCAGATAGGGTAAAGAAGGGTTATATTAGGTATACTGTTCCTAAGTAAAGGAAACTATAACCCAGGTTTACAAAGGAAAGTGATTACCTCCTTGCTGATGCCAATTACTTCCTCTTTAAATAAATATTGTCTTGTCATTTACTACCAATTCAAAACAACCCAGATCCAATACCTAAATAATCCAAATTAGCACCAAGGGCTAATTCTACCCCTTAAGAGTACTCCTCCCTAAAATCAACAGGTTCACACTAACCAGCTTGGAACACATTGTCAGGCTCCTCAAAGTATTAACAATGAAAGTACCATTGATGTGAAAGTATCAATGATGCAAATTCATTCATACTATCTTATAATATGAAAAAGCAAATAACATTATTAGAAACTAATAACAGTATCAGAATATTATTAAAAACCAGTATCTTAAGAGTAAAAGAGATACAAAAAAAGGGAAAAAAACCTTGTAATGTTAAATTTGAAGTGGAAATATTAACGTGAAATCATGATTTTTCTTTTTTAAAAAGATTTTATTTATTTATTCATGAGAGACACAGAAGGAGACAGAGACACACAGAGAGAGGCGCAGAGACTTAGGCAGAGGGAGAAGCAGGCTCCATGCATAACTTTACCGCATTACAGGGCAAGGAAGGACTCAAAAGTATACAGAAGGCTGCCTGAAAGGGTACACGCTGACCAAATCTGAGATAATTAAAGAGAATAACGACTGTAACTGACTATGACACAATGAAAAAAAATTAAGATCTATGAACCCAGGAGGTTATTTAAAATAAGAAGAAAAGAGGCACCTGGGTGGCTCAGTGGGTTAAGTGTCCAACTCTTGATCTCAGCTCAGGTCTTGATCTCAGGGTGGTGAGTTTAAGCCCCATGCTGGGCTCTGCACTGGGCATGGAGCTTACTTTAAAAACAAAATAAGAAAAACATGGGAAGGCAAGGAGCATGAAAGAGGAACAAGGAAAAGAGCTTTCTCTTAAAGAAGAATTTCAGCTAATTAAAAAAAAATCAGAAAATCATTGTATTTCAGTCTCTACTGTAAGGATCTATTTGGTAAGGATCATCAGAAGATGCTAATATTGGTTGAAAGATTGCTGGGAGACAGTATATTCATACAGTGTAGAAGCATTACTCAATAGATTTAGGTATTCTGCTGCATGGGCAGACATGCACTGCTACAATGGAGAGATCAGTCAGTAACAACATGATCAAACATTTTATCAGTAATGGCTAGGCAACCTGACATTATGCATCTCCTAATGTTAAATATTAGGAAGGATGCAGCATCACTGATGCAGCAATCTATCAACAATGTCTATCCTAAATCTAATCAAGCCTCTAGCCCTGTGCTATTTATTTAATATGATGGCCATTATCCACAAGCAGCTAAAGAGCACTTAAAATGCAGCTATCATAACTGAGGAAATGAATTTAAAATTTTGATCTTAATTAACTTAAAGAGCCATAGATAGCTAGTGGCTACTACACTGGACAGTGCATATAACTTCTGAAAAGTTCTACTGGACAGCACTGCTCTAAAAGAAGTTGTTAGAAATACGGGATAAGGAAACAAGTTAAAGGACACAAAGAAGAAATAATCAAAGAAAATCAGAATGTGAGATATTCTATTAGAAAAGGATCCTGGACTTTTTAGGTGGGGATAAGAGATTATAGAATTATGAATTTTCTTAGGCGTGACAATGGCATGTGGTAATGTAGGGAACTGGCTTTATTCTAAAAAGATGCATGCTAAAGGACAGAATTTTTTTTTTAAGATTTTATTTATTTACTCATGAGAGGCACAGAAGAGAGAGAGAGAGACAGAGACAGGCAGAGGGAGAAGCAGGCTCCATGCAGGGAGCCTGACGTCATACTCAATCCCAGGTCTCCAGGATCACACCCAGGCTGAAGGTGGCGCTAAAGCCACCGGGGCTGCCATAAAGGACAGAATTTAGAGGTGATATGTCATATGTATGACTTCTTTTCAAATGGCTTGGCAAAAAAAAAAAAAAAAAGTATGTATAGAGATAGAGCAAAAAGCCAACAGATATATCTAGAAGAATATAGTATTTGTTTCACTATTAAAATTTTTTTCTTGGGATCCCTGGGTGGCGCAGCGGTTTGGCGCCTGCCTTTGGCCCAGGGCGTGATCCTGGAGACCCGGGATCGAATCCCACGTCGGGCTCCCGGTGCATGGAGCCTGCTTCTCCCTCTGCCTGTGTCTCTGGCTCTGTCTCTGCCTGTGTCTCTGGCTCTGTCTCTCCTTCTATCTCTCAAGAATAAATAAATAAATAAAATCTTTAAAAAAAAATTTTTTTTTTCTTATATGTTTGAAATGATTAAAACACTGACGAAAATAGAGCCAGCCATGGAATTATGGTAATATACTGTCTTCTTTGTGCTTTCTGGATTTTCATTCTGCTAGGAACATAAATTTTTTTAAATAATTTTTTTAAAAAAAGATTTTATTTATTCATGAGAGAGAGAGAGAGAGAGAGAGAGAGAGAGGCAGAGACATAGCAGAGGTAGAAGCAGGCTCCATGGGGATCCCTGGGTGGCGCAGCGGTTTGGCGCCTGCCTTTGGCCCAGGGCGCGATCCTGGAGACCCGGGATCGAATCCCACATCGGGCTCCCGGTGCATGGAGCCTGCTTCTCCCTCTGCCTGTGTGTCTCTGCCTCTCTCTCTCTCTGTGACTATCATACATAAATAAATAAAAATTAAAAAAAAAAAAAAAAAAAAAAAGAAGCAGGCTCCATGCAGGAAGTCTGATGTAGGACTTGATCCCAGGACTCTGGGACCACACCCCGAGCCAAAGGTAGATGCTCAACCGCTGAACCACCCAGGCATCCCATAAAGTATTTTTATAATCAGGAAAAATGGTGAGCTATAGTAGTCACCGATTTAATCAAGTAATCAAACTGCTCTGCTAACAACATCAGTAAGTGCTGCAAGGAGCACACAAAAGCCCTCAGATTAAGAGTACTATTCAGTAATACTTACACTCAACATGGGGCTCTAACTCACAGCCTCAAGATCAAGGGCCACACGTTCCACAGACTAGGCTAGCCAGGTGCCCCCTGGGCACTGCTCAGATTATACTGTTTCCATTTTTAAATTTAAAAATCTTACAAACCACTCATGGAGATTTATAGTGTAAAGTACCTATACATTTAAACTAAAATGCTAACACAAATATGTAGTAACAACATTTTGAATATGTCAAATTCACAAAGCTGAGAGTATTTATTTACTCAGTAATTTTGCAAAAGTCAAAATGATAGTCCTACAAATTGTCAATCATTTTAAGGTGGACTCCAGAAGTAACCATGGAAGTAATCCAGGAGTACCCATCTCCCGTTTCGTAACAGAGGAGAGGTGCCTTCCTCTGAAAGGAAAGAGAGGCCTCCTTGCTCTAGGGCCAGAGTTGAATTACACTCTTGGCCACGTGAGTGTAGAGCAAAAGCTGAGCACGAGGATTAGCACCATACGCCTCAGCCAGGCCCTTCACTGGAGGTGGTGTCTATGCCAAGGTCTCCTTTCATCCCTGAACTGTAACTGGGAGGAAAGGCCCTTTGCAAGTTCTCAGCTGCCAGAAACAGGAGATTCAATACGGATTTACTTACGGGCCTCTGCCAGCGATCTGCAGGACTCATTCCGCCCACTAACAGAAAACAGCCTCACACACATTTCCACACTAAAACGTGGTATGCTTTCTCTGTTCATCTTACAGATTTGAAGTTATTTGTTTCTAAGGAAAAAGCTCTTCTCTTGCTATGTCTTCTTTCCTCTTGATATTTTTGCATGTAAGCTTTCTTAGGAGGTCAGAATAAAGATGTTTCCACACGCAAAAATATGTCCATGTTAGGTAAACAAAAATTTCCTGATATTTTTTCATCACTGAACCACATTTCCTATTAAGTTCTTTAAAGGGAGATGGGGTGGCATCTGGGTGGCTTAGTTGATTAAGCATCCAACTCTTGATCCCAGCTCAGGTCATCATCTCAGGGTCATGAGATAGCAGCCTGCATCAGGCTCCTGTGCTGAGTGTGGAGCTTGCTTAGGATTCTCTGTCTCCCTCTCCCTCGCCTCTGACTCTAAAACAAATTCTTTAAAAGGAATTAACTATCAGAATAAGATATTTTAAGAGACATGATGCTTCTTGCATTCTATAATGCTGTGACCAAATGAGCTAAAAATACCTCCTTCCCCAAGTAAAAATAAGGACTCGGTAGTACTTAACAAAACACAATCTGTCTTAAGGAAAGTAGAATCCAGCATATCATTTTACTTCATAGTTTCCTCCTCAAGATCTGAATATAGCTGGTGCATAATAAGCATTTACGGTTATTTTCTGACCAACTTTTTATTTTGAAAAGGTTCAAATATACAGAAAAATTCTTTGCCTATTTTTGTCCCTATTTTTAAGATAAATCTGTAGGTGCACATAGCCATGCATATACCTTATTATTAATAACTCAAATTCATGTAATTTAAAGTTTCTTAAAAATTAAATCCTGGAAATTCAGAGAATAGTCTTTTTTTTTTAAATTAATTTATTTATGATAGTCACAGAGAGAGAGAGAGAGGCAGAGACACAGGCAGAGGGAGAAGCAGGCTCCATGCACCGGGAGCCCGACGTGGGATTCGATCCCAGGTCTCCAGGATCGTGCCCTGGGCCAAAGGCAGGCGCTAAACCGCTGCGCCACCCAGGGATCCCTCAGAGAATAGTCTTTAAATGAAAACTGCTTTTCAACATCTTAGGTTGATTTATGGTCTCTCTTGATTTACAATAATTTACATATGGATATATTTTCTCATATTAACATTTCCATTAAACAGTGAAATGCTGCCAATATTAAAAACCTTTATTTGCTTTCACGTATCATTTAGGAGACTGAAAAATAAAAAGCTGTCTTCTTCAAAGAGGCTGGAGCTCATCACTTTACAGCTGAAAATAAAGTAAAAATGTGAAACACAGCTCATCGACCTCACTAAGAACACATTTTGGTTGTTTTTTTTTTGTTTTATTTTTTACTTTTAAAAAAAGATATATTTATTTTAGAGAGAGGGAGAGGGAGACAATCTCCAGCAGACTCCCTGCTGAGCACAGAGCCCAATGTGGTGCTCAATTCCACGACCCTGAGATCATGACCTGAGCCTGAGCCAAAACCAAGAGTCAGACACTCAATCGACTGAGCCACCCAGGCACCCCTGGTTGTTTTTCATATGGACCTTTTAGTATTACTATTGTTGTTTAAACCCATATGCATGTATTATTTTAACATTTTTGAAAAAAATTTTTGAAAAAAAAAAAGACAATTTTAAAAATTAGTTATCTAGGGGTACCTAGGTGGCTCAGGTCATGATCTCAGGGTTGTGAGACTGAGCCCCACTTCAGGCTCCACACTGGATCTGGAGCCTCCTTAAGATTCTCTTGCTCTCCCTCCACCCCTCCCCCACCTCCCAACCTTGTGTGCCTCTTTTTCTCTAAAAAGTATTAGCTGCCTATATTAAAAGACCAGATCTCACATGAGACTCTAGCTTTCAAGATTCTCTTGAAACATCAGAACCATATCGGGTCTTGATTGCCACATGACAACTAACGGCTAGGCCTGAGTAGGAATTGCCTTGTGACCAGGGCAGGCTCTCCCCATATGGTTAGAACTACATCCACTATCAACTGCTTGTCCACTTCCCTACATACAAGCTTATAAGCTGGAGGACCCCTGGCCATGACATTACTTCCCACCTTTTCCCCATCATATTAATCTGATTAAAAATATTCGTAATATATTCTGATACATATTTTGTGATTAAACTTTGGGATTTTAAAAGAATCATCTTATTTCTCTAACAAATTCTGTGATTCCCTATCCCCACCTTTTGGACACAACTGTTCAGGCTGAGGCCAAAAAATAAAGATGAAAATACAATGTAGTCACACAGAGCTGTTACGTTTTTCTCCACTTCAAATAGAGTCAAATACTTATGACCTAAAAAGAAAGGGTGACAAAGTAGTATCTTAAATTATTCCCAAATAGTTACAGGCTTTTTAAATGTTCTACTTGTGTATAACAAGAGCTGTGAAAGACTGCTTCTTTGTTATAGACAGTTCTGAGATTCCATATGGAGCTTTCTAGTCACTAGGACATGTATATTAGAGTACAACTATTTTTTTCTTTTTTTGGCAGAGACAGGGAACACAGAGTACAAGAATTCGATAAGAAGATATAGATTTTTAAAAAGGGTTTTATTTATTTATTTGAGAGAGAGAGGGAGAGAAAGAGCAAGGAGGGAGACAGAGGGAGCGGGAGAAACAGACTCCCTGACCAGGGAGCCCAATATGGAGCTCAATCTCAGGACCCCGAGATCATGACCTGAGCTGAAGTCAGAGGTTTAACTGACTGAACCACCCAGAGGCCCCCAGATAAAAATGGGGCCTCTGGGTGGCTCAGTCAGTTAAGAGTCAGACTCTCAATTTCAGCTCAGGTCAGGATCTCAGGGTTGTGAGACTAGCCCTGCACTGGGCTCCCTGCTGCGTGTGGAGCCTGCTTATGATTCTCTTCTTCTGCCCTCCCCACACCTCTGCCCCCTGGCTCATGCATATGCTTTCTCAAAAAAAGACGATGATGATGATGATGATACAGATTTTGAAAATAAAGTCCACTATATTATCTTCCACGCTATTATCTGAAAATGAGATCAAGAAGGGTTATAATAGATTCCTGATGGGATGATGCAAGATTAGGAAAGCTAGAGATAACAACAAAGCACCTCTCCACTCCTAAGGCAACTGTGACCCTTGATATTATATTAAGGCACCTAGACGCTCAAAAAACTCCTAAATGAAGGTGAATTAAACCAAACATTCTGTGACACTTTTACGTTTTGTATAGTGTATTAAAAACTTGAGATTTTTCCCTGTACAAAAAGTACAGGGAAGTATAAGAAGACCTCACTAAAGAAATTTCTAAGATTGTGAGTTTATATGGCAAAGCAACAAGTGGTTAAGAGTCAGAGGAGTAGCAGAAAAATGTGGTATCATGAGACAAGTGAGGAAGTCAGAGAACAAGCTACACCTTTTTTTTCAAGCTGTATCTATGTCATAGATTAATGATCAAGCTGCCTACAAATACTTTATAGTTGGGTATGCTGGAAATGGCTCCATGGACATAGGCCTTGTCCAGACATGAAGCAGCAGACAAAAGGAACTGGCATTTGGCCACAGATTTTCAATTGTCACCACAGACTACACTTCTATAAAAGCAGAAGGCACCCATCTTTAACATCCTTTTTTAAAAATTTTATTATTTTTTTATTTTTATTTATTTATGATAGTCACACAGAGAGAGAGAGAGAGAGAGAGGCAGAGACATAGGCAGAGGGAGAAGCAGGCTCCATGCACCAGGAGCCCGACGTGGGACTCGATCCCGGGTCTCCAGGATCGCGTCCTGGGCCAAAGGCAGGCGCCAAACCGCTGCACCACCCAGGGATCCCCATCTTTAACATCCTTGAAGAGGTCACAGTTGAAGGTATGCACGTATCTTTCTCCCAATTCTGTTTTCAGATGTTTTTTATTTTTGTGATAACGCTCTTTGGTTCGCTCAAGGTGAGAGGAGAGATGAAACATCAACAGAAGACACAACAGTTTCAGATCCAGTTTCTCTTTTTTTCTCTGTTAGCCAACAGTTTTACCTTTCCTATTGAATTAGCAAGAAAGAATAGCTCTGAAAACTACAGAAAGAGGTGCTTTTCTTTTTGATTACAGAGGGTGTCTCATGGTTGGCTCACACGAGCCTTTGCTGCCCTGGGCTGGAGATGCACTGTTACCAAAGCCCCTGGGGGGCCTGGGGAGAGAGCCCCAGCCCTCTCACTCAATGGGGGTCACTTTAATAGGATTCTGACCATAAGCAGCTAAAAAACAGAGGCCAGTTTCCAAAAGGGAGTATTTTAGCCCTTGAAATGTGACTTCTAATGTTTCAAGTGCTACAGATTTATTGGTTTCTGAAATTCAGCCAACATGCTGAAATTTTTAAGCTGGGTTAAACAAAGCTTCTGAATAGATTCAGTTGTCCTTAGCTTTTTTAAAAAAGATTTTATGTATGTATGTATGTATGTATTTATGAGAGAGAGAGAGAGAGCGAGAGCACGCGTGCGTGCGACCGCACACAAGCACGCACAAACAGGAGGAGCAGCAGGCAGGGGGAGAGGGAGAAACAGACTCCCAGCTGAGCAGGGAGCCCGATTCCAAACTCAATCCCAGGACTCTAAGATTATAACCTGAGCTGAAGGTAGACACTTACCTAACTGAGCCACCCAGGCACCCCAAACAGACTGAGTTTAATGGTATCTTGGCCCAACAACAAGGCCATAACAGCTACTTAGTATTCTATTCCATTCATGTTTATACAGAATATTTTTCTAGTAATAAATATATGTTCAATGCAGAAGATGATAATCTCCGAGCTAATCCAAAGATAACCTGCACGAACATCTTGGCAGACATTCTTTCAATGAGCACAGCATAGAAGCATGTGGGTGCTGAGGCTAGATGTTCTGGATTGAAATCTTACCTTGAGCACACTTGGTTGGGCACAATTTGTTTGGACAAATTACTTAATCTTGTGCGTCTGGCTGGCTCAAACCTGTTTTTTTCTCACCCGCAGAATGTAGACTGTGACAGTTCCACTATCTCATAGGGTCTGGAGAGGATTTAATGAGGCAATATTTGCAAAATGCTTAGAACAGAGCTTGACACATAGTAGATGTGCAAGCAATGTTATTTTTTCCGCACAAATAGACACACACGTTTCTTTTCCACTAAATGGTTTTACATCATAAATACTGTTTCATAGTCTGCTTTGACCACTTAGGAATGTGCTGCAAACATGTTCCTGTGTTAGTAAATATTTTTTTTCCCCACATACACAGGATCCTCCCAGTAAAGCTGCTGCAGATGTTCTGAAGCATGAGCGGCCATACTTTTATAGTACATGATATCTTGACACTCTGAACGCAGCAAGAGAAATAAGAAATCAGCAATCAAAGCAAAGTTAAGGCAAATGTCTTCAAAATGTCCAGGAGCTGATAATGTCACCTGGCAGCTGCACCCACGGGTCAGGTCATCTCTGCTGGGAAAGCTGAATGTGACATGCAGGTGAGCAGAAACCAGGAGGCTGAGAAGAGATTAGAGAAGCAGCTCATCTACAGAAGACAGAAGCTGAATCACCAGCACAGCGACTAGGTTCCAGGAGCCATACTGCATTCCCACTGCCGTTCCAGCCACTGTGAGCGAGGCCTGTCTGCACCCTGTGACCCAAGTTTCCAGTCCTGCGTGCCTGGCTGGACAGCTACTGTGACATTGAACTATTCTTCTTCGTTTAACTGAGAGACCTGCCGGTATGTTTACTCCTGACAACCCAAAAGGGCCTACCTTGTATTTATGGGGCTGCTCTAAGTAGTCCTGTCAATAACTGAAACACTTGTTTTGTTAAGTACTTGCTGTGAGTTAAGTACTTGCTGTGTGTTAAGCACTGAGGACTGAATAGTGAGCAAAAAGGAATGGTGCCCAACTACACAGAGACAGACAATTAAACAAAGATGACAGATACCATGATGCTAGAAGTGTAGACTGCAAGGGAAACACACAGAAAGAGCAGTGAGTCTACAGGGAGTCATCACAAAGACTTTATGGAGGAAGGAGCCTTCAGGTTGAAGGACAAAGTTAGCCAGGCATGCCAGATACTGCAGTGTTCACTCAGTACACATTCCTGCCCAGTGTAGAATCTACAACCATTAGCCTTCTGAAGTTAGAATCTTGATAGAGCAAAAGTGGACTAGGTCAGCATTTCCAACCAGGCTACCTAAGAGTCTTGGCCTCACTTAACAGGGAGGGCTTGGTTTCTTTGGTGGGTGGGTGTCATTCAATCCTGGAAATACTGAGAATGAAATACAGAAATATTTAAGAGAATCAAAATTGTAATATATTTCTACGTTAAGAATGAGACCAGAGATATTTTATAATTTTGTAATGCGTAAAAGAATTTGGCCTAGGGTGCCTGGCTGGCTCAGTCGGCAGAGCATGTGACTCTTGATCTCAAGGTCATGAGTTTGCGCTCCATGTTGGGCACAGAGATTACTTTAAAAAAAAAAAAAAAAAAAGAACTTGGCCTATTAGAGTATAACCTTGGTTTTCAAAATATAACTGAATAATTTCTTTCTGATTTGTCTTTTTAAGTTGAAAATCTCAGTTTACATATGTTATGGGAATATTTTAAGTATCTAAGATTCTAAGACTCGCCTCATTTGTAAAAAAATTTTTTTTAATATTTATTTACTTAAGTAATCTCCACACCCAATGTAGTGCTCAAAACTCAAGACCCTGAGATCAAGAGTCGCATGTTCCACTGGCTGAGCCAGTCAGGCACACGACATCCAAAAGTGACCAGTAAAATCTCCTACGTTCATATAGAGAACAATCAGAGCTGTAAGCATTAAGAAAAAAATTAAGTTTTTGAATGTGTACTTTACAAAAGTCGTACCATTTTGTTTTTTGTTTTTTTTAAAGATTTTATTTATTCATGAGAGACACAGGAAGAGACAGAGAGAGAGATAGGCAGAGACACAGGCAGAGGGAGAAGCAGGCTCCATGCGGGAAGCCCAGCGTGGGACTCGATCCTGGGTCTCCAGGATCACACCCTAGGCCGAGGGCAGATACTCAACCGATGAGCCACCCGGGCTGCCCAAGTTGTATCATTTTGAAACCTAAACAAACCCCTGAATAGTGATTTCTGCTCACAAAAGCTACCCTTCAAAAAAAAAAATCTTTCTATATCCTCTCTGATTCCAAGTCTTATGCTCTGTTGATGGATGTGGAATTGGAAGAACCATCCCCTCTATTTTATTTTGACAGAAATACTGGAATGTTTGTTTTCACTATGACATTTCACCAATTTTTATTGTTTGTGCAAACATTTGATTTATTCTGTATTGTATTCTAGAGTTCACAGACATTTATCCTCTCAATAATGCTAGAACAAAGTACAGGGTGTGGTATGACTCTCCTCTGACTTGCTCAGAGTCAGGCAGGGTTTAATTTCAAGCTCAGGACCCTGTGCAGACAGGAGGGAGTGCAGATCCTGAATATCTGAGGACAGGATCCAAGCACTCTGCCCCATCCCCACTCATTCTCACTACCTGTGGAATGGCATTTCCAGGAAACAAAAGAGTGAGCAGGGCACCCTACACCCTTACTTGCCCCTCACTACATTTCTACTCATCACCTACCTAGTTCTCTCCATCTTCACTGCATGTGTATAACCCACAGATGACTCAACTATAACACTCAGAATCCAACAACAGTAATGGCAACTGATATATGCTCTCCTAAGACAGATGCCAAATCCAAACATGCTCCACAAAGGTATAGTGGTCAGATGTGCCCCCACAACTCCTAAAACCAATTAGCAAGTTTTGCGCAAAGTCTCTGAACTTTTTCCCTTTCTCTGTATTCTAAAACCATCACTCCATTTCAGGTTTACCAACCACATTTCTGAATCTACAACTGCCATAGAAGCTCTGTCAAACATCACTTTTGCTTTAGGTACTATGGAACCTACAGCAGCCAAAAGGCAAAAAGATTCTGGTGCCCTCAGGCCTAGAAAGGCAGAGTACAGAATCACATCTGTCCATCCAGGCCACCCTACCCCTATGCATTCCCCATTATCCCAGGTCTGATAAGAACGGGGGACACCAATTCTTACTACTGTGAGAAGGCCTTCTCACATCCTCTCGGACAGTATCTATCACTCCCCTACACTCTGATCATTTCCATTTGGGGTAACCCTTCAGGACTTTTACTGTTGCATCCCTTGCTCCACCTGTCACAGAAGCATGTATTCGTTAATTTCTGTTCACCGGGCAGCCCGGGTGGCTCAGTGGTTTAGTGCCTGCCTTCGGCCCAGGGCATGATCCTGGAGACCTGGGATCGAGTCCCACATCAGGCTCCCTGCATGGAGCCTGCTTTTCCCTCTGCCTGTGTCTCTGCTTGCCCCCGCCCGGTCTCTGTCTCATGAGTAAATAAATAAAATCTTAAAAAAAAAATTTCTGCTCACCTAGTTGTGTACTGGGCACATGCAAGGAGGATTTAAACCACAAAACATACATTATGCTCTCAGAGATTATAGTCTAGTTATGGACTCCAGATAAATGATAAAATGACAGAGTTGCAAGTCAACACAAGCCTGTAGGAGTTCAGAGCGAGGAAAGAATTCCTTACATATTCCATGGGTAAGATTAGTCTCAGGGCACTTCAGCAAGGGCTGAACCCAAAAGAAATATAGGAGACTTGTTCTTAGTGCTATTTTAGATGTCCTTAGCATCAGTTTTCAGTTCCCTATGGAACAAAGAAATGGATCTAAAAAGCACTAGCCATATGGCCAGGGCAAGTTAATGGGTGTGATAAAACTTACATCACCAAGTTAGGAGTCTTAAGTGAAATAACATAAGCAAAGCAAGGAACAGCATGGCATCACCACTGCAGGCTATGGAGGAATGTTAGTTCCTTCCTCCTGGCTTCGAACTGCAATCTGTATCTCAGTTTGCCCAAACTGTAAGCTCCAGAAGTAAGGGAACTAAGGTACTTCTTTTGACTACTTACTCTAGATTATCTAGTAAAATATACTGGGTGTGGTCCAGGAATTCAGGACATATATGCTGAATAACTTGTGACTAAATAACAAAGAACAAACTATTATCTCTCTCTTTTTTTTCTATTATCTCTTTAATGGCATTATTAGTAACACTTTCTGGCTAACAGAATTGCTGCTTTAGCCACTGTTGTAGCGCCAGGATCCAGGAAGCAGAGGAGGAGAACAACAGCCTCTTCCTCCATCTCATTAATGAGAACAAGCCATATATCAATACTGCCTGTCCCTCTTATTTCTTAGGGCTGATGAACTACTTGTTCTTGATCTTCTGCTACAGGTAAGAGAGGTAATGCTGAAAGAGCTCCATGGGGAAATCACAAAAGACTATCTGGTATGGTTAGATATGGTCATTACCAGAGCCCTCGCCCTACACAGAGTACCCAACAAACATTATCAGGTCACAACCTGACCATCCCTTTAATCAAGGAAGCACAAGGTAACTGGTAAACTCCTTTCTGTGATCACAAGTATGCTTACTCAGTGAGTGGTGATAAGGAACTACACAGACATGACAGACTCACGATTACGAGGTACAGTTCCTCCTCAGTGCGTACCTCCTCACAGACTTCACGGACTGCTGCCACGCTTGGCTCCTCCTCAGGCTCCATGCCTCCCCCAGGAACAATCCATCGGTCTGGATGGCGACTACTGCTCACAAGCAGCACCTGAAAGTCACAGGGGTCACGTGGGTAGTTAAAAATAAAAGACACTATTTGTACAAACTCAGGACCTGAGACCCATTTTTTGTTTATACCTCTCCAGGTCACTTCTTGTAGAGTAGCTTTTGGTTCTATTGGAAAAAGTAAGACAGTCCACCTGGTAAAAGCAGAAGGGCATCTGACCTAGTGTCCAGTACCTCTCCCTTCCCTCAGGCTCTCAGTCACTTGTCCCATCTATCCTCTCCTTTGTTCCTTTCTCTAAAGCCCTTTGAACACAGAGTTGACAAGGACTGGGGGGAAAAAAAGCCCATGAGCGCTGTGACGGCTGGCCAGAAGGAAAGAAGTCCTTAGCCCTAATTGGTACCATCGTCCCAATACCTTCTCTCCCAGATCCTCACTCCTGGTCCATCAGATGGCCACAGGCCAAAACCACACACCACCCCTAAGTTCTAAGTGCACTGAGAACCCAACTCCCTCACCTACATGAAGTCAAAATCTTCATCATGCTTTCAGCTGAGATAAAACTAGAACTCTTCTTACTAGGGAATTTTATTAAGAAAGGAGAGAAGACCAACCAAGCACACATATAAAATCCTGATAGAGACTATGGTTTACTAATGCAAAATTAACCAGCATCCTAGTTACGGATGAAATAAAATCCTGGAAGGTCTCAGTTCCTTTTCCCTACCCCTCTCTAGGACAGATGCTAAACAGTTAGCTAGACTTCTCCTTTGGAGGTAGAATTGGGTGGGCATTACTTCCAAAACGAAAGGAATCCTCTATAGTTCCCTACACCATCCCTTTCTGACAAAGTCTTTTGACCCTCCATCCCTATTCCACCTGTGCACTTCACTTCTACTCCGCAGTCATCCTTGTTGCCTGAAAGAAAATGCTATGTATTCTGTAGTGCTTGTAGATTCCATTACTGACTTCTGGTGACCTTCCTTCTGGTCATCTTCCATCTATCCCTTGAGGCTTCTGCAACTACATGAGCCCTTGGAAATTCTACCTTTTTCTCATCCTTAATCCCTTTTCTTCATGTCATGATAGATTCTCTTCATGTTCCTCTATAAAGCCTGTGATCTGCTGACTCAGGGGACCATGGAGGAAGGAAATCTGTGAATCCACATACAGTCACCAATATACAGTCTATACCTGGCTGGCTCAGTCGGTAGAGCATGTGACTCTTGATCTTGGGGTCACGAGTTTGAGCTCACTCTGGGGGTAGAGTTTACTTTAAAAAATAATTTAAAGAACAAAAATAAATAAAACAGCAATAAATCCTTATGACCTTGAATTTGGTAAGACATGCTGAATTCTTAGACATGACACCAAAACCATGAACAACAAAAATTAGATAAGTTGGACTTCATTAAAATTAGAATCTTCTGAGCATTAAGAATATGAAAAAATGACTTACAGAATGGGAGGAAATATTTGCAAATCATCTGACAAGGGCCTGCTGTCCAAAATATGAATACATAAAAATACGTACAATGACAACAAAAAGACAAGCAACATTTCTCCAAAGAAGATCTACAAATAGCCAAGGAGCACATGAAAAGATGCTCAACCTCATTAGTCACTAGGAAAGTACAAAGTAAAACCAGCATGAGATGTGACTTTACACCCACAAGAATGGCTATATTTTTAAAAATAACAAGAACTGGCAAGGATGTAGAAAAATTGGAACCCTTAAACACAAGAAAAGAATGTCAAATAGTTCAGGCAGTATGGAAAGTTTGTGGTTCCTCAAGAACTAAATAAAAACTACCATAAGGGGTACCTGGGTGTCAGTCAGCTAAGCATTCAACCCTTGATGTTGGCTCAGGTCATAATCTCGGGGTTGTGAGAATGAGTCCTGTGTTAGGCTCTATGCTCAGTGGGGAGTCTGCTTGAGATTCTCTCCCTCTCACTCTGCACCCCCATCCCTGCTCTCAAAAAAACAAACAAAAACCATATGACTTAGCAATCCCACTCCTAGGTATATGCCCAAAAGAACTGAAAAGAGGTGCTTAAATACTTACACACAAATGTACATTATTCACTGTAGCCAAAGTGTAGAAACAAATGTCTATCAATGAATGAATGGATAACAAAATGTGGCATACATATGCACAGGAAGAGTATTTAGCCATAAAAAGAATGAAGCCCTGATACACACCACACAGCTGATGAACTTTGAAAACATCATGTTAAGTGAAAGCCAGACTCAAAAAAATCACATATTGTAAGATCCCAATTATGTTCAATAGGCAGAATGGGTCAATGCACAGAGACAGAAAGCAAACTGGTAGTTGCCAGGGGTTGGGGTGAAGGGAAGAACAGAGAGTAACTGCTTAATGAGTATAGGATTTTGTTTGGGAGTGATCCAAGTGTTCTGAAACTACCTAAAGGTTGCTAAATGCCACTGAATTAGTGGAACTAAATGCCACTGACTTGTTCACTTTTAAATGTGGTTAATGTCATGTTATGTGTACTTCCTTCCAATAAAATAAAACTGGTTTTAAAATCATAGTAAATTTTTAAAAGCTAAATTTAGGAGTCAGTGCTATTACTTTCTATCTCAGAGCTTACACTCCAAGGGAGTGGCCTTCCCAAAAGTTATCCTTAGTTTCATATAATATTAAATCATAAAGCTGAAATAATATACTATTTCCATAAAGAGGGAGATCATTGCCATACTCCTCCCATCTTATAATTGTGGCTAATCTTACATTTTAAAAAATTCCTTATCAAGTACACTTATTGTGATGAACACTGGGTGTTATATGTGTGATGAATCACTAAGTTCTATTCCTGAAACCAATGTTATACTATATGCTAACTAGAATTTAATAAAAACTTTTTAAAAGTTTTTTTTTTTTTTTAGATTTTATTTATTTATTCATGAGAGACACAGAAAGAGAGACCGAGACACAGGCAGAGGGAGAAGCAGAAAAACTTTCTTATCAAAATAAAAACAGGGGCACCTGCCCCTCCCCCTGTTTATGCTCTCTCGCTCACTCCCCCAAATAAATAAAATCTTAATATACAAATAAAATCCAAACATAATCATGTTTGTTAATTTACGTTAAACAGCTTTATTTATTTTTAAATATTTTATTTATTTATTCATGAGAGACACAGAGAGAGGCAGAGACACAGGAGAGGGAGGAGAAGCAAGCTCCATGCAAGAAGCCCGATGCAGGACTCGATCCTGGGAAACTAGGATCACGCCTTGAGCCAAAGGCAGACGTTCAACAACTGAGCTACCCAGGTGTCTCAGTTAAACAGCTTTTTTTTTTTTAAAAAAAAAGACTTATTTATTTGACAGAGAGAGAGAAAGAGAGCACACACAAATAGGCAGAGCGGCAGGCAGTGGGAGAGGGAGAAGCAGGCTCCCCGATGAGCAGAGGGCTGGATGCAGAACTCCAGTATTCCAGAATGACGACCTGAGAGAAAGGCAGACACTTAACGAGTGAGCCACCGAAGTGCTCCTAAGCAGCTTTTTAAAAAAAGTCCTCCAAAGACTTTCTAGATAATGGCATTTAAGTCCTATCAATCCAATCTGCAAAGAAAACTCAAGAAGAAAGAGTAGAAAAATGGGTTAATCATTCGTTGATTTGTTATATAAACAACACAGTCTTTCTTCCTAGAGTTTTCCCACTTGGCAGAGTGTTACACAGCCATTCTAAACCTAAGTGTTTGCTTGAAAAGCTGACTAGGGCCATCCAATTAGGTTATAGTCCAAATGAAAGGGACAATTCCAAGCCAAAGCAAAGAAAACCTCTAACATAAAGTATAATTTAATTTCTAAATTTCAATCAGTGTGAAATATTAATTAGTAAATCTAGAAAGTGTTATTACCTTGCATATTCAAAGCATGGCTATGTGAGGTAATAACTACATATAACAGTGACACTGGGAAAAACAAGCCTCATTACTTTGTAGTCACTCTTCAAAGCAAACACCATTACCAGTAAACAGTTCTCCTGGCTTAGTTTCCTTGACAACCCACTGAAAATTTACTGCAAAAAAAACAAAACATTCTTTACTTTAGCTACAGGCTTTACTCCTTCCTATCTTAGAAAACACTAAATGGTGTTTCTGGTCAGTAAATTCTGATTCTGAAGCTTGATTTTTAAGTACAGAATTATCTGAAAAGAAATTAAATGACAAAAAAATTAAACCTAAAAATGACATACTAAGGGAAAAAAAAAACAATTTGTTATTTATTCAACAAACATTCATTAAGCATCATTATAAACCAGGAATGGCAGCTGCAGCTTAAAACCTCTGCAATTTTAAGGCAGTTCAAAGTAGGGGACTGGACAACCAGGTATCAGACCTTTCATGAAACTCTTATCACCAAGACAGGTGATTATCAGTGCAGAGATGGATAAATGTACCTAGAGAACACACCATATCCAACTCCTGGATTTATGGTACAGGTGGTCCTATAGAGCAGGGAGAGATCAACAGGTAGGGCTGGGGGATAGGTTGTTATCCACATGGACACAAAGGAAAATCCTTATATTGATTAGGGACACAAATATACAATGAAAGACTAAAGAAATCTATGGGAATGATAAACCTAATGGGGGAAGAGTTACATAAAGGGCTTACTTAAGCTTGGAATAGTAATGTTTTATTTCTTAAGGTTTTTAAAATTGCTTTAAAAATGCTTAATACAAATTTTCCTTTTTCTTTTTTTAAAGATTTTATTTATTTATTCATAAGAGACACACACAGAGAGAGAGGGCAGAGGGGGAGACAGAGGCAGAGGGAGAAGCAGGCTCCATGCAAGGCGCCCGATGTGGAACTGGATCCTGGATCCTGGGATCACGCCCTGGGCCGAAGGCAGATGCTGAGCTGCTGAGCCACCCAGGCGTCCCCAAATTTTCAAAAGAATATAAAAGAGGGTGCCTGGGTGTCTCAGTTAAGCCTCTGGCTCTTGGTTTTGGTTCAGGTCATGATCTCAGGGTCCTGGGATTGAGCCCCACATCAGGCTCCAGGGTCTGCACAGAGTCAGCTTGTCCCTCTCCCTCGGCTCCTCCTCATGCATGCTCTCTCTCTCTCAATCTCTCCCAAATTAACAAATACAATCTTAAAATATATATACATAAAAGAAAGCCATAGCGCCTGCCCCAAAGGAAATGAGTATCTAGTGGAGAGAGGAAGGAAAAAAAAGTAATAATACAGGGTGAGGAATGCTTTGGTTGAGGTAGGCACGGGATACTACAAAGACTGAAAAGAGACACCTATCCCAGGCTTGGGGCAGGGGGAGGGGAAGGCAGTAGAGGGATAAGAGGTTTCTTAAAGGGAGTGACTTGAGGTAAATCCAAGCTCAAGAACGACATTTATTCAACAAAAATCAGAAGCTTACTGTGTGCCCATGTGCTTATTAGGACACAAAAGCAAGGTAGATACAATCTCAGTTCTCAAGAAATTTAAAGTCCAGTGGATAAGACAGACAAGAAGTCAGGAACTGTTTCTATTTCAGTAACTGTGGCAGAGATCATAATGTTCATCAGATATTTTATGTGCTTGTTTATGGTATTTGAAGCCCCTCTGCTATTAGGTGGGGCCACCTGACTGTTTCTGACTAAGGAAATGTGAACAGAAGGGACACACACTTCACTTCTGGACTAAGGCAGGGAGAAACCCACCCAGCCTCTTTTCTCTTCCTCTGTCACAGTGCCCAAGGACATAGTGAGTTCCAGTTGGTGTAGCTGTAAGATGGGGCCTCTGATTGGAAGAGACCCTGTGTAGAGCACAGCCTCTGAAAAGTGACTTGAAACAAGCAATACAACTGTGTTGTGTTAAAACAATGAAATTTGGGAGTTAATCTGTCATTACAGCATAACCTAGTTTATCCTGATTAACAGTGTGAGAGGTCAGTGAAATGTCTAAGGATCTCTTCTGTTGGCTGCCTCATACCCAAACCTTAAGCACAGAGCTTGACCCATTATTAGTGGCCAATAAAAGTTTAATGAGCAAATCAAAGAATGGTCCAATGACTGAATGAACAAACAAGTGCTTTAAAAAAGGAGTGCAGAAAGCATATAGAAGGGGTTACTCAGGGAGGCTGAACAAAAGGCAGGGGTCTAATTATCAAGAGTTTGGATTGAAACCTGAAGGCAATGGGTAAATCAAGCAAGTTGTTTAAGCAAAGAAATAACATAACCCAATTTGTTTTTGTTTTTAATTTTAAGAGTTTATTTAAACAAAAACTAAAGCCTTCTGGGCAGCACCAAACTAGAAGTGGCTAGGAGCACTCTTCCCAATTTGGGTTTTAGAAAGGTCACTTTGACTTGAGCTGGATGTGGGCAAGCTTGGTAAGCAGAATAGGTTCACACATTTAATTCGGGTTGAGAAAGGAGGAGGACAGAAGTGGGAGTGGGAGGGAAATTACAAGTTCTCAGATAAACAGAAAGAAGCTTCCATAGGACCAAATGATTGACAGATTACGGGATAGGTCAATGGTGGAGCTGCCCTCCAAGGAAAATGTGAAAGGTCAGTGGAGGAGCAAACCACAAGGAGGATATCCTCTGAACATATGAATTGAAAATATAATGAGATGTCTAGTGAATATTTCTTTTAAAGATTTATTTATTTATTCATGAGAGAGAGAGAGAGGCAGAGACACAGGCAGGGGGAGAAGCAGGCTCCATGCAGGGAGCCCGATGTGGGACTCGATCCCAGGACCTGGGATCATGACCTGAGCCAAAGGCAGACGCTCAACCACTGAGCCACCCAGGCGTCCCTCTAGTGAATATTTTCTAGTGGGCAAACATATAAATGTGGGACTGGAGGTAAGAGAGAAGAAGAGATTTGGGGAAAAAAATGGTCTTAGATTCTTTGAGCCAGGATGAGACTAGCACAAGAGAGAATTTACATATTTGCAAAGCTCTACCTATTGTTCACCCTTCTTAGTGTCAGAAAAGTTTCTATTCCCATCACCAAGACCATAGTGGGGGTAAATATATTCCACATATCCTAGGTTAAAGTTCTGGAAATGTTTTCCTTTTTTTTTTTTTTTTAAGGGATGCCTTGGTTGCTTAGCGGTTGTGCATCTCTGCCTTCAGTTAGGGGTGTAATCCTGGAGACAAGGGATTGAGTCCCGCATCGGGCTCCCTGCATGGAGTCTGCTTCTTTCTCTGCCTGTGTCTCTGCCTCTCTGTCTCTCATAAATAAATGAATCTTAAAAAAAAAAAAAAAGATTATCTATGCTGATAATCTACATCACAGGAAATCCTGATTAACAAGCTATAGATCTTAGATATATTACTAATTTCCAGAAAACTACATTCAGTAATACACCCAACATGATCTCATTTCCAACAATGCAATGCCCCTGACATTTGACAGCCCCTCAGCACAACCATTACTGCCAGAGAACTTTGCTGGTATCCTAGATGACACAAGGGCTGCACCCTACCAAATCTGTGATATGCTCTGCAAACTACTTTACAGAGTAGTTTCTAATCATTTTTTTCTCATCATTTCTGTGCTCCTTCTTGTAATAAGACCAAAATAATAGTGAATAATTATCTGCACTTGCTTGGATTCCAGATAAACAGAAATGTTACTATTTTTTACAGAATGTATTATGTATGTGTGTAAATATTTGAGATTTTTAAAAAGCAGGCTCCACACCCAGTGTGGAGTTCGACATAGGGCTTGAACTCACCACCTTGAGACCAAGATCTGAGCTGAGATGAAAAGTTGGGACACTTAACCGACTGAGCCACCCAGGTGCCCTATAACACAATATTTTAGAGAACAGCTGCTACAAGTTCTTGTGTAGAAGGACCCTATAAAAATATCAAAAAGATGAGTTAAGCTCTCAGCAAGAAGTCAAATAACTTGTTCAAGTTAAATCAATAAATAATCACAGGGCCAAGTATTAGTAGTATCAGTTCCTAGAGTTTTGAAACCGTTTTACCCTCTGACTCTTTTTTTCCAACACAGGAGCTCAAAATACTGGTCAAGGGGACATAAACAGTCAGTTTACAAAATGCCTTATAAACATTTCTTCTCTTTATCTAGCTAATCAGACTGCTTATTTAATGAAAGGAAATTCTCTGTCTAGTACAAAGAAACATCATACTGTGCTGTGAACAGATATTTTGACAGTTTTACCTTGGAAACAAAGAGGTATTTTAAGAATATGAAAAGGTAGTCAGAGATACAAACTCTCCTGTTCGGCATTCTTAAGTATTGAGTCCCAGGGTACAGAGCGTACTCTGGTCTTCTAAGTGAGACAGTGGTCTGCACGATCTTCCTCAGTTACTGTTGATGTTAAAATACCAAAGCTTTATATTGCCTGGTAGTCAACGACTTTATTTTAAAAAAGAAGACTAAAGGGATCCCTGGGTGGCGCAGCGGTTTGGCGCCTGCCTTTGGCCCAGGGCGCGATCCTGGAGATCCGGGATCGAATCCCACGTCGGGCTCCCGGTGCATGGAGCCTGCTTCTCCCTCTGCCTGTGTCTCTGCCTCTCTCTCTCTCACTGTGTTCCTATCATAAATAAAATAAAATAAAAAAAAAAAAAAAAAAAAAAAAAGACTAAAGAAACCAATAAGCTTGGCTGTATTGGCAGGTTATATGAAAAAACAGAGACTAAACATTGTTGGATTACAATGTTTCAACATAACCGGGGTATTTCTGTAAATCTCACCCACTCCCACAGGCCTTGTCTATGCTGAACGAAAACAGACTAATCCTGGGGGGAAATAAATAATAACAACAGCAGGTAGTATTTATTCAGTGCCAATTTTGTGCCAGGTGCTGGCATTTTACATATTCTATTTTTAATATACTCTTCCTAAATTTCAAACAACCATACAAGCTGGGTATTCTTCAGTACCTGCCATTATAGCAATGAGGAAGCCAAAACTTAGATGATTTGGTGATGTGGCAAAGGGCACAGAAAAAAAAGGTCAGTGCTGAGCCAGGATTCAAAACACAGTCTACATGTCTGACTCTGACCACCAGGCCACTTAGAGCCTGTTATCCCCATGATATAGCTAGCTAGCCCTGTAAGAAAAACCCTCTGAAAAATGCCATCAGATAAAAGGAAAAGATGAGGAAGGCATCCTGATCTAATCTTGAATTCAAAACAAGGATTTGGGGCAGCCCAGGTGGTGCAGCAGTTTAGTGCCTGTCTTCAGCCCAGGGTGTGATCCTGGAGACCCGGGATCGAGTCCCATGTCAGGCTCCCTGCATGGAACCTGCTTCTCCCTCTGCCTGTGGCTCTGACTCTCTCTCTCTCTCTCTCTCTCATGAATAAATAAAATCTAAAAAAAAAAAAAAAAAAAAAAAAAAAACCCACAAAACAAGGATTTGGACCAGTTTTATGAGCAGAGACTATTTGCTTGTTTATTATATCTTTTCTGGAGGCCAGAGCTGTCTTCCACATAGAGGAGACCTGTGAATTCCTCTAATTATGCAACTTCTGTACACTTTCTTTTCTGAAAATGTTTATTAATAAATACAAAAAAAATGGCTACTAATTCACAATATGATGCTCTGTATTTTTTCACATCCTAAAAACAGGATTTTTATCCTGTTTAGATACCACCATAATCCAAGTAATTCCTCACTGAAGCATTTATTCTATAAACAACTGTTGTGCAGCACATACACTATATAAACAACTTTGTCCAGTGGCGCCTGGGTGGCTCAGTCGGTTAAGCGGCTGCCTTCGGCTCAGGTCATGATCTCAGGGTCCTGCAATCAAGCTCTGCATCCCCTCAGGCTCCCTGCTCAGCATGGAGTCTGCTTCTCCCTATCTTTCTGCCCTCCCTCTGCTCCGCTCATGCTCTATCAAATAAATAAAACCTTAAAACAAAAACAAAAACAAACTATTGTCCAGTTATCACTTGCTTATAAAGGAAGTGAGGCACGGAGAAAGTGGGGGTGAGTGGGAGGCAGAGATGTATAAAAATATAGAAAGCCTACCCCTGAACAGCCCACTCTCATGCAAGGATTGGCAAACTGTGGCCCATGGACCAAATCCAGCCTACTGATGGTTTTTGTATGGCCCAGGACCTACGAATTGTCTTTACCTAAAAATGGTTTTCAAATGTTTGAAAAAGTCTAAAGAAGAATATTTGGGAACATGTGCATTTATATGAAATTCAAACCACAGTGTCCATAAATAAAGTTTATTGGAGCATAGCCATGATCATTCATTTACCCACAGTCTATGGCTGCTTTCAGGCTACAAGGGAAAAGCTGAGTAGTCCTGGTAAAAATCAGGTGTGCACAAAGCACAGATATTTTCTATCTGGTCCTTTACAGAAAAATTCTGCCAAGCCTTGATCTAATGAAGGGCCCAATAGCTACAACATCATGTTGATAAGGCTTATGAGAGAGGAGAGAAGACTCTGAGAGGGTCCCAGAACACTTCTCCAAAAGGAACCTGTGAACTGAGCCAAGAGGACTTTCCTGAGCCCAGGAAGGAGAGGTGCTCCAGAAAGGTGCTCCACAACTGCCAAGGCACAGTTGTGGAAACAGTGTGTTATATCCCAGGAATGCTGAGAAATCCGAGTAGTTTGATAATGGTATAGGGTGCATGATGGGAAAGAAAAAGAGAGGAATGGAGGAGACTGATAAATTAGACTGGAACCATATAAAAAACTCCATTTTTGCATTACCAAAGAGTTATAGCAACTGAAGGCAACTGGGAATCCTCCTTGGTTTTTGAAGAAGAAAATGGCAATTTCATTTGTTTGAGAAGCCTACTGAATCTGAAAGGTAATGAGTGATGGGCTATTCGAAACAGAGAGGTCTGGTAATCAGCATCCTTGAAGACGGGGAACAAGTGGCTAAGTCATATTTAGGGGTGAGTGACGGCAGGGGCTGTTAACTAATCAGAAATATGGGTGCTGTGAAAGGGATGTGGAGGCTAAGGCTTTTTACTGGAGTCAACAGGCAGACAGAGATACCCATTTTTCAAGAGACAGAAACACAGGAGGGGAGCAGATGGGAAAAGAAAAAAATTCTGAGGCACTAGGAGAAGTTTCCTGTACTCCATGTGATAAGAACTTCACAACCTCAATTTAAATTTCCATTTGAGGGATGCCTGGGTGGCTCAGTGATTAAGTGTCTGTCTTCGGCTCAGGGCATGATCCTGGAGTCCCGGGATCAAGTCCCACGTCGGACTCCCTGCATGGAGCCTGCTTCTCCCTCTGCCTGTGTCTCTGCCTCTCTCTGTCTCTCTCATGAATAAATGAATAAAATCTTTAAAAAAATTTAAAAAATTTTCCATTTGAAAGCATTGACCCCAGAAACAATGACTGCCTCTGTATAGTACAATTGGTGGCACTAAGGAGGAGAAGGCATTTTCTTTAAAGGCATTTCTTTAAAATCTCATGTACAGCTTGAATATTTTAGAACAAGCATTTAAGATTTTTATAATTGGCCAAGAAGAATGCCAAGCATTATTCCCTAGGAAATTTCTGAAAACCAAATAAGAGTGAATGAAATATTTAGAATGTTCAAGTTTCCTGAGGTCATTAAAACAAACAAAGCCACAGCAACAACATTCCTGACATCCATAAGCTGCATTATTTTCCCACACACGATCTTAGAACTGTAGGAATACACTGTAAAATCACTGTTTATCAATACACTGATTTTGCTGAGCCATACACAAATGAAGTCTTCCAAATGCAGGTTCATAAAAAACAATGCTCCTGCAGATTCAAAGGCAGGTATGTATCTTGTCCCCAGAGTAGCAGGAAATGTATCAATCACATTTCAATCTAACTTGAGATGGCAAAGTTTAAAACCATACTTGTATGCTGTCTACTTTATAGAGGAGGGCAGAGACTTGGCTTCTAAATCGGCCTCACACCAATTCGCCACACGACTGAAAAAAAAAAAAAAAAAACCCACAGACTTCAACTTTCTCAGTTTTAAAATGAGGTTGTTCAAATAATCTCAAAATCCTCACCAGCACTGACATTCCATTGTTCTAAATTTACACAGGTGTGTGTGCCTGGAAAAGTGGTTCCTAATTCTTTTTATTTTTTATAATCTATTTTTTTTAGTGGTACACACTACACTTGTTAAAAAAGTACAAAAGGACATTCCGTGAAAAGTAACCCTTCTTTCCTACATCTGACCCCAGAGGCACTTCTTATGAAGACTTCTTGAGATATCTTAGCATATATGAGTATAAATAGATACACATTATTTTTTTTAAATTTTTATTTATTTATGATAGTCACACACAGAGAGAGAGGGAGAGGCAGAGACACAGGCAGAGAGAGAAGCAGGCTCCATGCACCGGGAGCCCGATGTGGGATTTGATCCCGGGTCTCCAGGATCGCGCCCTGGGCCAAAGGCAGGCGCTAAACTGCTGCGCCACCCAGGGATCCCGATACATATTATTTTTTTCTTTGTTATCTCAAATAGTAAGCCATCACATACACTGTCCTTAGTTTTTCACTTTAATCGCAGAAATCATCTTATCATTACATACCAAAGAAACTCCTTTTTTTTTTTTTAATTTAGTTATGAGAGACACACAGAAAGAGGCAGAGACATAGGCAGAGGGAGAAGCAGGCTCCCCACAGGGAGTCCCAAGACCCCAGGATCATGACCTGAGCCAAAGGCAGCCGCTCAACCACTAAGCCACCTAGGTACCCCTCCTGTTTTTTTTTCTCTTCATGACCATGCGGTAATTTTAAAAACTGCTTTATTTTAGAAAATTCCAAACATACACAAAAGTAGAGGAAAAATATAATGAATCTCCACATATTCATTACCCAGCTTTAGTAATTATTAACATTTTGCCTATCATGTTTTATTTGCCTAAACCCCATTCCCAGGGTAGCTTAAAGCAAATCCCAGACATCAATATATTTCATCACTAAATACTTCAGTTACATTATCACTAACGGATAAGGACTTTTAAAAAATATGATCATGGGGCGCCTGGATGGCTCAGTTGATTAAGTATCCAACTCATGATATCATGGTGGGGAGATCAAGCCCCGCATCACGCACCCTATCTCCTCAGGTCAGCAAAGAGTCTGCTTGACATTTTCTCCTCTTCCCTGTCCCTTCCCCAACTCTTGCATGTGTGCATTCTGTTCTCTTTCTCTCTCTCAAATAAATCTTTAAAAAAATATATAACCACAAAGTCATTATTATACCTAGCAAATGAGTAATTGCTTATAATAATCTAATAAACAGGCCATATTCAAATCTTTCCAATCGTTTAAAAAATGTTATTTTACAACTGATTTATTTTAAGATTATTTACTCATAGAGACACACACACACACACACACAGAGAGAGAGAGAGAGAGAGAGAGAGAGAGAGAAAGAGAGAGAAGCAGGCACCATGCCTCGTGGGACTCGATCCAGGGTCTCCAGGATCACACCCTGGGCTGCAGGCAGCGCTAAACCGATGCGCCACTGGGGCTGCCCTCAACTGATTTATTTAGATAAAGATCCCAACGAAGTCCAATCATTGCATTTGGTTGATATGACTCATAAGCCTTAGTCTAAAGCAGTTCCCCCTCCTGGCCCATGGTTTTCAAACCGTTTATTTGTTGTAGAAAACATTTATCTTGTAGGATTTCCCACCTTCCTGCTTTTTCTAGTGCCTTCCCTCTGTGGTAATATTCAACTTGGTGATCTCTCTCCCACAGTTCCTGTACTCAGGTGGGAAGATCTTGAAGCCTAATCAAGTTTGGATTTATTTTGGCAAGAAAACTTCACTGCCAGTGCCACATACTTGCTATAGCACTGCACTGTCAGACAATAAGATCTGACATCAGCTTTAATGATGAGATGAAACTGGTGTCAAGAGCTCCCATGCGATCTATCCATGACAGAGCTCACCGTCAGCCTTTCTTTGACTAGTTGTAGCATCTATTAATGATACCCATTCTATAGCCATAACTGCATTGGGGAATACAAATGATAATTTTCTAATTCTATCATCCCTTTTATATTAACTGAAACTTCCACAAAGAAACTTCTTCACTGACTGATTATCCTAACACAGGAAAGGTAAGATAAATGCTTTTTTCCTCCTCCTAATTTACTAATTTTTAGAAAAATGAGAGTGTCCAAGCTACCTCCAAATATTTTGTTGTTACTCTTGTTACTGTGTTAATACTTATGTTTCAATCGATTGTAGTCATTAGTTTTGTTTTTTTTTTAAGATTTTATTTATTTATTCATGACAGACACACAGAGAGGGAGAGAGAGGCAGACACAGGGAGAGGGAGAAGCAGGCTCCACGCAGGGAGCCCAGACGCGGACTCAAATCTTGGGTCTCCAGGATCCAGCCCTGGGCTGAAGGCGGCGCTAAACTGCTGAGCCACTGGGGCTGCCCTGTAGTCATTAGTTTTTTTGGTTCTCCCACCTTTAACCAGCAAGAGCTAGTTCTAGCTAGTCTAGCAAGAGCTGCTTCAGGTTGGATTCCGTCTTTTTCAACTAGCACTTAATTATAACAATTTTCAAATATACAGTTAAGCTGAAAGAACCATATGGGGGGCAGCCCCGGTGGCGCAGCGGTTTAGCGCCGCCTGCAGCCCAGGGTGTGATCCTGAAGACCCGGGATCGAGTCCCACATCAGGCTCCCTGCATGGTGCCTGCTTCTCCCTCCGCCTGTGTCTCTGCCTCGCCTGTGTCTGTGCCTCTCTCTCTCTAGCTGTGTCTCTATGAATAAATAAATAAAATCTTAAAAAAAAAAAAAAAGAACCATATGGTAACCACCCATAGGCTTACCACATATATCCTAACAGTAATGTTTTACAAATCTTGTTTATCTCACATATTTTTGACATAAGTCTTTAATCTTGTATGGCTGTCTTGCTTTTTTGTCACTGTCACATCTCAGGGTCATTGTAAGCACTGCCTGCCCCAAATCTGAATTTAGCTGGTTCTTAGTGGGAAATGATAAATGATAAATGATAAATGAGGCCTCAATTTAGGTACTGGCACTGTTGTGTTGTCATTGTTTCTAAAGCCTTTCACTTTCAATGGCAGATAGGAAATATGTATTATTAGAACGAAAACAATAGGGACACCTGGGTGACTCAGTCGGTTAAGTGTCTGCCTTTAGCTCAGGTCATAATCCCAGGGTCTTGGGGTCGAGCCCCATTTTGGGCTCCCGACTCAGCCAGGAGTCTACTTCTCTCTCTCTCCCTCTGCCTCTCCCTTGGCTGGTGCTTTCGCTCTTTTTCTCTCTCAAATAATAAATACTTTTTACAAAAAAAAATGAAAATAGGATAATTGAAGAGAAAAATGAATTATGGGCTATGCTGATATTTCCATTTCAGATTTAGAGTTACTGAGCTTTTGGGGCATCTAGCTGGCTCAGATGATGGAGCATGCAACTCTTGATCAGGGGTTGAGTTTGAGCCCGTGGTGGGTGTAGAGATTACTTAAAATCTTTTAAAAAGTTTACTGAGCTTTTAACTAATTGGATTTTATGCTTACATATATTTTTTATCCTAAAAGATAACATTAATATAATTATCTGAGTTGTCCTGTAATATAATAGTTTCAAATTAATAGCACTATTAGCTATAAAACCACTAACTACAGTTCAAGGTTCTTTGTAGTTCTTCTTAGCCTAAGGATAGATCCCACTAGAGATGTTCAATCAAAACTCTGTTTTAAAGTCACATGAAAGATTTACCTTCTGTACAATTATGCCACTAACTTGATACACAAATTCATTTTTTCATTTATAGGAAATATATTTTGTTGTAACTGAATAATTATTCACACTCACTGGAATTTATAGACTGTCAGTGCACAGTTCAATGAGTCTAACTAATGCATGCACCTGATCCCATATACATTCCTATAAGGATACATGTTTCCATCTTCTCAGAAAGTTCCCTGTGACTCTTTCCTGTCAATGCCCCCAACTCAGAAACAATTGCCATTGTGATTTATACCATCATAGATTAGTTTTGCCTGTTCTGGGTCTTCATATAAATGAAATCATACATATCTCCACTGGGGACTTTATGATGTGGTTGTACCACAATTTATTTAATCACACATCTTGATGGACATTTTGGGTATTTCCAATTTCTGCTATTAAAACAATGCTACAATAAACAGCCCTATACACAAATCACTTTCCAAATGTGAATATACTGGTAGAATTCATAAATTCATTCCCTCATTAAACTAACAGCCACTGAATATCTACTCAGGGCCAATCACTATCTAAGCACTGTGGAGACAGCAATAAGCATAACAAAAGCCCTGTTCTTTTGGAATGTACAATCTAATGGAAGACGACAGACAATAAACTAAAATAAAGTCAGGTGATCAGAAGTACTAATAAGAAAAAAAAGACCAGGGACACCTGGGTGGCTCAGCGGTTTAGCACCTGCCTTTGGCCCAGGGGGTGATCCTGGAGTCCCAGGATCAAGTCCCATATCAGCCTCCCTCCATGGAGCCTGCTTCTTCCTCTGCCTGTGTCTCTGCATCTCTCCCTGTGCCCCTCATGAATAAATAAATAAAATCTCAAAAAAAAAAAAAAAAAGACCAAAAAAGGAAGCAGAAATTAACAGAGGACTCTTTTAGACAGAGAGGTCAGGGAAAGTCTCTCATAAAAGGGGATGTTTGAGCACAGATCTGACTGAAGTGAAGAAAACAAGCCTTTTGCTCTCTAGGGAAAGGTACCTTCAGAAACAAAGTTCCTGCCCTGAGGCCACAAGGTCCAGGTAAGAAAGCCAGCATGGCTAGAGCAGAATAAGCAAGGGAAAAAGCAGGAGGAGGGGAACAGGTCACAGAGGGAATCACAGAACAAGTTAAGGAGGTAAGGACTTGGGATCTTATCCCAAGTGAAGAAGAATGCCCCTGAGGGGTTCTAAGCAAACATCTGGAACAGTTACTGGAGAATAGATTGCAAGGTTGAACAAGGGTGGGATAAAACAGGAGGATGGATCTATGCTAGTCCAAGGAGAGAAGTGAAGATGGTTTCAGACTAAAGGGACAACAGGGAGAAAGAAGTGGTAACATTCTGACTCTTCTTCTAAAGGTAGAGCCAAGAGAAGTCTTGATATGGGCTATGAGAAAAAGAAGGAAGTCAAAGATGACTTCAGTTCCTGGACCTGAGCCAATGGACAAAATGGGAAAACAATGGGAGGAGCAGGTCTGGCAGGTAATACCGGGAATTCAGCTTTGCGCATGTTGAATCTGAGCTGCCTATCAAACACACAGATGGAGCTGCTGAGAAGGCACTTGGAGAGATGAGTCTGCTGTTCAACAAAGAGGTCAGAGACAGAGATTAACATCTAGCAGTGTGCAGAATTTGGAGCTGGACGAGATTATTTAGAGAGAAAATCTGGAGCTCTCCTAGCCTCTGCCCTGGGGCTCTTCAATGTTTTGCAGGATTCAACAAAGGAGTCTAAGAAGGAACAAATAGTGAGTGCGAAAGAAAATCAAGCAAAGAGGCATGCAAGAAACCAAGAAAAGTGTTTGAAAGAGGAAGGTACAACCAACTGAGTTAAATGCCACTAAGAGGTCAAGAAAGATGAAGACTAATAAGAATGGAGCATTTGATTTGATAACATAGAGGTCATTTGGATCAAGATAAAGGTATTTTCTTTATACAATCTAAGAACAGCTATAAAGATAAGACACATTTGTAATTTTAATAAATGCTGATACTTTGCCTCCCACAGAGGTTTTACCGGTTTATATATGCCTGCCAGTAGTGTATGAGGCTCACTGTTCCCTCACGTTCTTATCACATGTGGTATTATCCTATGTTTTGACACTGGTCGATCTCACAGGTAAAACATGGCCATCTCCTTTTAGTTTCAATTTGCATTTCTCTTATTACAAGAGAGGTGTTGCATCTTTCACATATTTGAGAGTCACTTGTATTTCCTTTTCATACCCTCTGCCAATTTTTCTATTGGGTTATTGGTCTTTTCCTCACTGATTTGGAGAAGCTCTTCATATAATATTAAGTTAATTAGCCTGGTGATTGTCAATTTGACTTTATGGTGACTTTGCCATGGAGAAGCTTTCTATTTTTCTGTAATTGTATATATATATATTTTTTTGCCAGTCAGATGTGTTCCCCCTCCCAGCTTTAATGAGGTATTGTTTGTTTACTATTTATTAAAAAATAAAACTATAAATTTACAGGGTGTGACATAATGACTTGATACTCATAACATGCTGTAAAAGGATTACTGCAATAAAGTTAGTTAATACATCCATTACTTCATATAGTTGCCATTTTGTGTGCCTGGTGAGAATATCCAACAAATTTTTTTTTTTTTTTTTTTAGAATATCCAATTTCAAGTATGCAACACTGTATTTACTAACTACAGTCACCACTGTATACATTTGTTCTCCAGAACTACATTTTATAACTTCAAGTTCGGGTACCTGGCTGGCTCAGTCAGTAGGGCATGGGACTCTTGCTCTCTGGGTTTGTGAATTTTGAGCCCCAAGTTGGGGATAAAAGTTACTTTAAAAAAAAAACAAACTTGAAGTTTATACCCTTAGATCAACATCTCCTCATTTTCCCCATGCCCCAGACTCTGGTAACCACCATTCTACCCTGTTTCTGAGTTCAATTCTTTTAGATTCTACGTATAAGTGAGATCGTTAGAGCATTTGTCTTCCTATGTTGGACTTACTTTACTTAGTGTTATGCCCTCAAGATTTACCCATAGTTGTTACAAATGGTAGGATTTTGGGCAGCCCAGGTGGCTCAGCAGTTTAGCACCACCTTCAGCCCTAGGGCCTGGCCTGATCCTGGAGACCCGGGATCGAGTCCCACGTCAGACTCCCTGTATGGAGCCTGGTTCTCCCTCCCCTGTGTCTCTCTGTTTGTGTCTCTCATTAATAAATAAATAAAATCTTAAAAAGGTAGGATTTCCTTCTTTTTATAGCTGAATAATATCTATGTGTGAGTGCAGATGCACCACATTTTCCTTATGCATTCATCCATCAACAGACACTAAGGTTGTTTCCATGTCTTGACTACTGTGAATTAATGCCACAAGGAACAAAGGGGTGCAGTTATCTGAGATACTCACTTCATTTCCTTCAGAGGCCCTCAGAAATAGGACTGCTTGGATCATAGGGTGGTTCAATTATTGGAGGAACCTCCAAACTGGTCTCCATAATGGCTGTACCAATTTACTTACATTCTCTTTGGTAAGAGCGTTTAATAGTATGTTAGTTTAGTTAGTATGTTGGTTAATAGTTTAACAGTATGTCATTGTGGGGGGTTTTGCATTTCTTTGATTACTAATGAGGCTGAGTACTTTAAAAAATGTTCTCAGGCCATCTGGGTTTCCACTTTTATCACGGGCTTGATCAAGTTTAGGGTCCATTTTTCTACTGTGTTCTTTTCTGGTTGGTAGGAGTTCTTTACAGATTTTGTTATACGTTCAAATATTTTCTCCCATTCTTGAGGACTCTCTTCATTCTTTCGTATCTTTTGATGAACACAAGTTATTAACTTTGATGAATACATTTGTTTTCCCCTTTATGGTTAGTATTTTCTGTTTCTTGGCTAAGAAATCCGCCCCTTCCTTGAGATCATAAAGCTCTTCTACATCAGGGGTTGGCAAACTTTTTCAATAAAAGGCCAGGTAGTAAATATTTTCAGCTCTGTGGGCTGTATATTTTTTTTCTTTTTTTTTTTTTTTGTGGGCTGTATATTCTGTTGCAACTATCAGCTCTACCATTGCAGCACAGACGCTGTGAGAGACAATACATAAATGAATGTGGCTATGATTCTTGAAAACTTTATTTACAGTGGTGCCTGGGTGGCTCAGTCAAACATCCAACTCTCGATTTTGGCTCAGGTCATGATCTCAGAGCCATGGAACTGAGTTCCATGCTGGGCTCACGAATGGGGCAGGGAGCCTGCTTAAGATCCTCTCCCTCCCAGATGAAATCAGAGAGGGAGACAAACCGTTAAGAGACCCTTAACTCTAGGAAACAAACGGAGGGCTGTTGGCTAAAACAGGGCTAAACCGCTGAGCCACCTGGGCTGCCCTTGATGCTCTTTTAAATGATATTCTTAAAATTTCAATTTCTGTTAATTGCTAGTATACACAAAATACTGATTTCTGCATGCTGATCTTATCCTTTTTCCACACTAAAATCACTTAATAGTTCTGGTAACTGGGACGCCTGGGTGGCTCAGCGATTGAGCATCTGCCTTCAGCTCAGGGCGTGATCCCAGAGTCCTGGGATCAAGTCCCACATCGGGCTCCCTGCAAAGAGCCTGCTTCTCCCTCTGCCTATGTCTCCGCCTCTCTCTCTCTCTCTCTCTAGGTCTCTCATGAATAAATAAAATCTTTTTTTAAAAAAATAGTTCTGGTAACTTTTTGATAGATTCCTTAGGATTTTCTACATAGATGATGAAGTAAGCTGCAAAAAAAAAAGACAGTTTTACTTCTTCCTCTCATATCATTCATTCATTTATTTTTGCCTTACTGTACTAGACAGGACTTTCAGAACAATGATTAACAGAAGTGGTAAGAACAGACATCCTTGTCTGGTTCACCATCTTAAGGAGAATGTATGTATTTTTTTCAATACTAAAGTATACAGCGCCTGGGCAGCTCAGTTGGTTGTGTCTGACTCTTGATTTTGGCTTAAGTTGTGATCTCAGGGTCATGAGACTGAGCCCCAAGTTAGGCTCCGTGCTCAGGGCAGTCTGCTTGGGATTCTCTCCCTCCCTCTCTACCTCTCTCCACCTCTGCTCCTCCCCTGGCTCATCCTCTTAAAAATAAATAAAATATTAAATATATAGATATAGTAAAGCATAATGGTAGTTGTTTTGACTAGCTATTATCATGTTGAGGAAGTTCCTACCTTTTCCTAGTTTGCTGAGGCTTTTTATCATAAATGGATATTGAATTTTGTCTAAGATTTTTTCTAAATCTGCTGATATTGATATGGCTTTTCTTTTTTTTAGTCTGTTAATGTAGTGGATTTCACTGACTGATTTTTCTTTTCTTTTTTTTTTTAGATTTTATTTATTTATTAATGAGAGACAGAGACAGAGAGAGAGAGGCAGAGGCAGAGGGAGAAGCAGGCTCCACGCAGGGAACCCAACTTAGGACTTGATCCTGGGACTCCAGGATCACGCCCCAGGCTGAAGGCAGATGCTCAACTCCTGAGCCACCCAGGCATTCCCACTGACTGATTTTTCAAATGTTAAATCAGCCTTGCATTTCTGGAATTCATGTGGTTAGATTGTCATCATCTATTACTCTTTTTGTATATTGGTGGACTCAAGTTGCTAAGATGTAGTTAAATAAATACAAATGGGACTCAGGAGTTAACTTGAAGAGACTCCTACTAGTCAAAAATCAATATGATGAACTCATGGATTGAACCATAGGTGATGTACTCATTAATTTGGGGAATAATGCTACACTAAGGGGAAAACCTATCTTTCCTGTATGAACTTTTTACTGTATGATTATGATATTGTGGAGGGGTTCTAAAAGAGTTCTATTTCAGAAGTATTTACGAGGGGCACCTGGGTGGCTCAGTGGTTGAGTGTCTGCCTTTGGCTCAGGTCATGATCCCGGGGTCCTGCAGGGAGCCTGCTTCTTCCTCTGCCTATGTCTCTGCCTCTCTCTGTGTGTCTCTCATGAATAAATAAAATCTTAAAAAAAAAAAAAGTACCTACTAAAAATTTATGGACAAAATTATATGATGTTTAAGATTTGATCAGATAACAGAGGAGGAGAGAAGTGGTTAGGAATACACATGAAGCAAAACCGGCCATGAGGTGCTAACAGCTGAAACTGACAGAGAGATACAAATGGGTTCATTATACTATCTAGTGTACTTTTGTACAGATTTGAAATTTTTTTTTTAAGAAGATTTATTTTTGAGAGAGAGTGAACACACATACATGAGCACACATGGGTGGGCACATGAGAGGCAGAGAAAAAGAGGGAGAAGGAGAGAAGCAGATACCCTACTGAATTCAGAGCCCCACTCAGAGCTGGATCTCACTACCCTGAAATTAGGGGAAATTAAGAGTCAAGATTTGAAATTTTCAGTAACATTCTTTTAATGTCTTGGTTATTCTTAGCCATGTACTTCCATATATATATTTGGGAATTAAATGGCATAATTAGAAGGTCCTGCCCCAGTCCAAGACTGTAACAAAACGACTTTATGTCTTCTTACAGAAATTTATGGTTTTAGTTTCTTAAATATTTATATTTCCTATTTACAATGGAAGCTATTCCGCTATAAACATAAAAATCCAACTTTATATTTTTAGATGACTCGCCAATTTATTTCTGGACTACCTATTCTGTTGCACTGATTCATTTGCCTACTCCTGATCCAATTTCCAAGCATTCTATATTATGTAACATAGCTTTGCAACATGGTTTAATTGGACTAGATATCACCACTACCACCCTTCATTCTTCTGTTTCCAAATTTTACTGGCTATTCTTCCATGTTTATTTATCGATTTGACCCTCAGAAATTGCTTGAGCTGTTTAAGACATTTCTAATTTTTACAAGAAACAAGTTTAATTTGTAGATTAACTTAGCAAGAACTGCCATCTTGTGATGCTGAACCTTCCTACCTAGGAAAACGGTACATTCTTCCATCCTCTCAGTGACATTTTAGAAGTTTTCTTTGCACACATCTTACCTATTTCTTCAGTTTATTATTTTTTGTCACTGTTATAATGGGCTCCTAATTATTCTGCTGCTTATTATTTCAAAGAAATCACACCAAAATTTTCCAGATTACTATTAAAATAATATTAAATCCACACATAAGCACATCAAATGATTAAAAGGAAATTATTTTTAGTAAAAAAAGCAATTTTTAACTTTACACCAATGTATTATAAGCCTAATGGTTTACACCATGGCTACAGCCTGCCCAGTTATAGTCACGAGCAGATGTACCGGAAAGCCACACTTTATGGTGGTGTCAGATGAGCAGTAAGTAGGGGGCAGGCAGGTCACAAATAACTATTCTTTTGCAACTCTGACCGCGTATGTGTGAACTCCAGCTTATCATTCTTATGAAAATGAAAACACAAAAGGGGTCAAACATATATGGTGCTCCAGGAATAAACCAAATATTTAAACTATATATGAGAAAATTAAGATGAAAAGATTTTATGTCATTTCAAATACTGTATTTCACAAATTTCTGTTTCTAACATAATCAAGCTGTCGAACTATTTTATTCTACCACAAATTATACTTCATTTACTCTATTTAGGAAGATGGAGAGTGTCACTAGAAATCAGAAAAAATTGGGTAGCAACTGCTTTAAAATTGTGCTCTCTCTGTCAAATAAATAAAACCTTTAAAAAATTAATATAAATGAATCTTATATAATCAAACATCTATTATAGGAATCATAAGAAACTGCTAAGACTGGTTGACTGCAAGGAAGGAAACTGGGTAACTGGGAGGACAAGTATGGGAAGGGGAATTTTCACTGTATCCCAATTGTACCTTTTGAATTTTATTTTTTTTTAAGATTTTGTTTATTTTAGGGGAGAAAGAGAGAGAGAGAGAGAGAGAGAGAGAATGCATGTGCGTGTACAAGCAGGGAAAGGGGCAGAGGGAGAAGCAGATTCCCAGGCTGAGCAGGGACCTGGATGTAAGGCTCCACCCCAGGACCCTGGGATCATGACCTGAGCTGAAGGCAGACACTTAACCAACTGAGCCACCCAGGCACCCTGCACCTTTTGAATTTTAAACCATATAAAAAGAGACGCCTGGGTGGTTCAGTGGTTGAGCGTCTGCCTTTCGCTTGGGGCATGATCCTGGAGTCCCCAGATCGAGTCCCACATCAGGCTCCTCAGGGAGCCTGCTTCTCCCTCTGCCTATGTCTCTGCCTCTCTCTCTCTCATGAATAAATAAATAAATCTTTAAAAAATTAAATAAACCATAGAAATGTATTGCCTATTCAAAGATAAATTTAATTTTGGGGCACCTGGTTGGCTTAGTCAGAAGAGCATGTGACTCTAGATCTCAGGGTCATGAGTTTTAGCCCCACGTTGGGTATAGAGATTACTTAAATAAAAACTTTTTTAAAAATTTAATTTTGAGGTACCTGGGTCGCTCAGTTGGTTGGGCATCCAACTTTTGGTTTCAGCTCAAGGTCATTTCAGGGTCGTGGGATTAAGCCCTGCATTGGACTAGCATTCTCTCTCTTCCTCTGCCCCTCCCCCTGTTCACTCTCTCTCTCTAATAAATCTTTAGAAAATTTAAAAAATTTTAAGAGCCCATTAAATGCCATAAAATGACCAAATGAAGAACAATTCTGAATCTTCTATAAACCACACTCAGGGGCGCCTGGGTGGCTCAGTGGTTTGGTGCCTGCCTTTGGCCCAGAGCATGATCCTGGAGTCCCAGGATCGAGTCCCACATCGGGCTCCCTGCATGAAGCCTGTTTCTCCCTCTGCCTATGTCTCTGCTTCTCTCTGTGTCTCTCATGAATAAATAAACAAATAAAATCTTAAAAAAAAAAAAAACACATTCAAAGATACCGCCACTCTAACATTCAAATTCCCTATACATGAGAATTACTCTATAAATACATCTTAAAATGTAATGTCAGGAAAAGTCTATTTCTAGACTAACTTATATTTGTTCTTTGTCAGTCTCTAAAAAGCCATTAGTCCTATCACATTTTCCTTTCTTTTTAGCTAACCCATAAGGGATCTAGATTTAGTGGATGATTGCCCATTCTGGGAATATCTCTTCTATAGATCTTTTTAAAGTTTTTACTTGTTCTGTTTCATATATTTTTTAAAAGATTTATTTGTTTGTTTGTTTGTTTGAGAGAGAGAGAGACAGCGAGAACACACATGCGAGCAAGGGGAGGGGCAAAAGAAAGGGGAGAAAGAAAATCTCAAGTGGACTCCACAAAGAGCACGGAGCCCAATGCAGGGCTTGATCCCATAACCCCAAGGTCATGACCTGAGCCAAAATCAAGAGCTGGATGCTTAACTGACTGAGGCACTCAGGAGCCCCTGTTTCATATATTTTTAATGCAAACTCTCATAAATTATTTTCTTAAAATAAAGAAAACTGAAATTATATTCTTGACATTCCTTTATTCAGCCATTAGGAGACCAAACTAAAAATTACTCTGTCCTACCCTGAGAAAAGCATTATTCCAGAACAATTAATTTGGCCACATTTTTGTAATTCCTCTAAAACTTTTACTTTAACAATTTGATCCTAAATTTGTCTCTCAATTGTACTTCAAAGCATCTGGAGAATGAAATATCCTCACAACACCCACCTGATGAAGTATGTAGAAAACAAAGCCTTTTTATCCATGAAATCATAATGAATTATAAGTTGCCATTTAATAACAGAACATTCTATAAGAAAAACATTTAAGAGAATACTTTTTAAAACTAGTTTTTTTTGGGGCACCTGGGTGGCTCTGTCTGTTGGGCATCTGCCTTCGGCTTGGGTCATCTCAGGATCCTGGGATAAAGCCCTACATCGGGCTCCCTGTTCGGTGAGGAGTCTGCTTCTCCCTCTCCCTCTGCCACTCCCCCTGCTTGTGCTTTCTCACTGTCAAATAAATAAAATCTTAAAAAAAAAAAAAAAAAAAAAAAAGGATGAATAGTTGCTAAAGGTTGGGAGCAGGGAAGGATGAAACAGAAAGAGAACAGAGGATTTTTAGGGCAGTAAAACTATTCTGTATGACACTCCAATGGTGATAAACGTTATTACACATGTCAAAATCCACAGAATATACAACACCAAGAGCAAACACTCATATAAAGTATGGATTTGGGGTGATAATGATGTGGCAAGGTAGGATCGGTGCCTTGTACCACTGTACCACTGAGTGGTACCAATGTACCACTCTAGTGGGGGATGCTGACAATGGGGTAGGTTTTAAGTGTGTGGGTGCAAAGGGCATACAGGCACTTTCTGTACTTATCACTCGATTTTGTTGTGAACCTAAAACTGCTCTGGTAAATAAAGTCTATTTAAAAAAGCTTTCAAATATTTTTTAAAGGTACTGGTATATTTTAAAACACAACTGCTGGATTACTTTAAAGGAACGGTAAAGGTTCAATCTAAGCTTACAGAATTATTAGTATAGCAATTTAAAATGTCTTAAATATATTCATATTTATTTATATATTTATTTATATGCTGTGCTTTTAATATAATCTAACTTAATTCTCATAATAATCCTAGGAATTAGATGTTGTTAGTGGATGTACTTCTATTTTACACTTGAAGAAACTGTGGTTTAAGAAGAGTAACTCAGACCTGAACTACAGACCTGACTCTAACACCATGTTCTTTCCACCACATGGACTCTGGCTGAATGCTATAGCACTACCCACCATGAGCTAACACTCATAATGAGAATCCTGGGTGTCTGTGTCTGTAGAAAGAGCAAATTACACTTGGAACTTTGGTTCCATAGCACATGGTCTCAATTTGCAAAACATGCTCAGTATATCATAATGATTAATCACGATACTCAAAAAATACCAGTACGAGTGTCCTCTTGCTCTCCACTTTTCTGAGTAACCAAAAGCTGACATGTTCATAGCTGGTTTATGAGCTATGCGGCTGCATTACATGTTAACAGCCAGACCAAGACTCATTCTGTTCTAAGCCAGTGGAGCCTGGGAGTCCTCCAGATCCACAGACTCACCTCAACAAGGATAAAGGGTTATTTGGGTTCCTTTGCAAGCTAACAAGTACTGACATTTCATCACTTCCACTAGAGGAAGGGAGCTACCGAAGACAGATCAGCCAAAGTTGCAAATAACCAGAAAAAGTAAAACACAAAGAGCAGACTGAACTCCTTATCTACCCTCAGCCCTGAAAAATAACTCAGTTTTTATCCTTGCCCATTAAGAGGAGTGAGGGAAGCAGGCTTGTCATTTAAGGGTAAGAAGCAAACTCAGCAGTCGTGGGAGATTAGGGAGTCTTGGCAGTGGGAAAAGATGGCCCAAAATAGATGTATTAAACATGGCAAGGTGAGAGTTCTGATCAGCACATATTTTTAGTAATTGCACATTTACAACATTCACATGTCCAGTTCAAAATTAGTTTAGCTAGCAGTCTTCTAAAATGCCAGAAAAATGATTCCTACCCCCACAATCATCTTCACAATGGAAATAACTACAAGACCAAAGCCCAGCACTGGGGCACCTGGGTGGCTCAATTTGGTTAAGTGACTTGCCTTTGGCTTTGATCATGATCCCAGGATCCTGGGATGGAGCTCTGCATTGGGCTCCCTACTCATGGGGAGTCTGCTTCTCCCTCTCCCTCTGCCATTCCCCCAGCTTGCGCTCTCTCTCAAAAAAATAAATAAAATCTTAAAAACAAAACAAAACAGAAACACAACACTGATTCTGCCATTGCCCTGTGACCTTGTAAAGCCACCCTCACAGGTACAGCATTCACTCCCACCATTCCTCTTCACTTACCCTACACCCCTGCCTCCAGTCCAACGGAACTTACTCTATGCTCCACATCTGATTTGTGGGTGGGCATGATGGGGGGCAGCCAAAGGAAAGCAGGAAGGAAAGGAAAAGAAATGTGGCAGAGACTTCTAGGTGTCAGCCACCTAGAACAGGCATCTGTTCCTGACTTCATCCTCGGGAGGCTGAACAAGGAAGCTATTGCTAACGAACCAGATTGAGTCAAGCTCTCAAGTAAGACCCAACTTGACCATACATTGTCTTAGGTCACACATTTCTCAGCTGGTATTTTCTGTCGCTGTCAAATTATTATATCACAATGGCTGTTTTTATCTACCTCTGCTGGACATCAAGAAACAACAGACATATTTTAGAAGATTTTAAAAAGTCAGAAAACAAGACTGGCATAGGAAACAGAAATAGTTCTTAAGTTGCCCTTACTGTCATTGCAAATACAACTCTATTTAAATGCTCTCATTTAAAAAGCTCAGTCTGTTCTTTAGCACTGAAAAAGCTCCTGTGTTATTTCCAATAGCAGCTCAACCTGTGCATCTCTTCTATAGAAGCTTAAAAAACAAACAAGTATTTGTTTGAATAGGGAAGGAAATCAACAAAAAAAGCAATCTACTGAGAAGATATTTACAAATGATATGTCCAATAAGGGGTTAATATTCAAAATATATAAAGAATTTATAGAATTCAACACCAAATAATCCAAAGAAAAAATGGGCAGAGGGCTTGAAGAGACATTTTTCCAAAGTATATCCAGATGGCCAAAAGACACATGAAAAGATACTCAATATCACCCAACATCAGGAAAATGCAAATCAAAACCACAAAGAGATTAGCACCTCACACCTGTCAGAAAGGCTAAAATAAATAACACAGGAAACAAGTGTTGGCAAGGATGTGGAGAAAAAGGAACCCTTTTTCAATGTGCACTGTTGGTGGGAATGTAAGCTGGTACAGCCACTGTGGAAAAAGAGTATGGAGGCTCCTAAAAAATTAAAAATAGAATTATCATATGATCCAGAATTTCCACTACCAGGTATTTACCGAAAGAAAATGAAAACATTAATTTGAAAAGGTATCTGCACCCCTATGTTTAGTGTGGCATTATGAATGGATAAAGAAGACCTGGCGTGTGTGTTACGTATACACACGATGGATGTTACTCAGCCATAAAAATGAATGAAATCTTGCCATTTACAACATGGATGGATCTAGAGGGTATAATACCAAGAGGAGTAAGTCAGAGAAAGACAAATACTATATGATTTCATTCGCATATGGAATTTAACAATCAATACAAATGAACAAAGGAAAAAAGACAAAAGAACAGACTCTGAAATACAGAGAACTGATGGTTACCAGAGGGGGGGCGGTGGGTGGATAAAATACACAAAGGAAATTACGAGTATACCTATTATGATGAGCACTGAGTAATGTAGAGAATTGTTGAATCAATATACTGTACACCTGAAACTAATGTAACACTATATAAATTACACTTGAATATAAAAATTGTTAAATAATAAAAAATCAGTACATTGTATTTTAAAATACTTGTGTTTTTACTAATAATTTTTTTAAAGATTTTACTTATTAATAAGAGACACAGAGAGAGAGAGAGGCAGAAACACAGGCAGAGGGAGAAGGGCTCTATGCCAGGAGCCTGACACGGGACTCGATCCCGGGACTCCAGGATCATGCCCTGGGCCAAAGGCAGGCGCTGAACCACTGGGCCACCCAGGGACCCCCAATTTATTATTTTTTTTAAAAGATTTTATTTATTTATTCATGAGAGACACAGACAGAGAGGCAGAGACATAGGCAGAAGGAGAAGCAGGCTCCCTGCAGGGAGCCCAACGTGGGACTCGATCCTGGGACTCCAGGATCACGCCCTGGGCCTAAGGCAGACACTCAAGCGTCCCTGTTTTTACTAATAATTTCTAAATGAACTGCTAAGGACAGTTTCTAAATAAGAGAAATCATTATATAAATTCTATCCATCCTTTAAGATTCAACACAAGTGTCACAACCAATAATAGTGTCACAAGTGTCACAACCAATATTCATTTGAATACAGAAGACAGAAGGAGCACTAGCATAAAAATGTAAGTTTCTAAGGCAGATAAGTCTGCAACATTCTTTCACAACAATTTCTTATCAGATGTGCAAGTTGCACTCAATTGATCAAAATCATTATATATAACTGGACTAGGTTCTCACACTTCAAAAGCTAACAGCAAAAGAAGAAACAGAATGATAAATAGTCCATCTGGACTTTTTCTTAGTGGGAATTAAGGGTTATTCATACTTTCATGTTACTGAAAGATACTTGCGAAAAGCATCCTGAAATCTCTTTTCTCTCATTATTTAGAAATAAAATTATTGGGCAGCCCAGGTGGCTCAGCGATTTAGCGCCGCGTTCGGCCCAGAGCATGATCCTGGAGTCCCGGGATCGAGTCCCACGTCGGACTCCCTGCATGGAGCCTGCTTCTCCCTCTGCCTGTGTCTCTGCCTCTCTCCCTGTCTCTCATTTATATTTTTTTTTCTTTTTTTTTTTTAATTTTTATTTATTTATGATAGTCACAGAGAGAGAGAGAGGCAGAGACACAGGCGGAGGGAGAAGCAGGCTCCATGCACCGGGAGCCTGATGTGGGATTCGATCCCGGGTCTCCAGGATCGCGCCCTGGGCCAAAGGCAGGCGCCAAACCGCTGCGCCACCCAGGGATCCCTGTCTCTCATTTATAAATAAAATCTTAAAAAAAAAAAAAAAAGAAATAAAATTATTCTAAAAATATAAAATAAACCAGTAGCTTTTGAAAAATCAAAGGTAAAAACTCCAGACATCACATCATATAAGCAACTTTTGTCTATTTTGTAAACCATAATGCACAATTACATCTCTATGTACATTTCAATATGAATTAGGTACCAAATAATTTATTTGTTGAGAAATCACACTACTCATAATGATTAAACTAAACAATGTGAATTATCTAGCAAATGAAGAAAAGACAGAAATATATTTATATATTAACATTCATTTATTCATTCAAAAACTATCTCTTGAGAATGTGCACACATTGGGCTCTTGTCTAGGCACAAGAGCTACACTGATGAACCCAACAGGAGACTGCAGCTCTGGAGTCACTGTTAAGGCAGGGAGTCACAAAACATGTAAACAAGGTGACTTCAGTGATAAGCGCCATGAAGAAAAAGAGCATGATGTGACAGTGTGTGACTTGGAGAGCTACATGAAAGAGACCCAGGCAAGACCTCTCAGAAAAACCAAGAGACTGATATAAAGAGATTCATCTTTTACTTAAAATGATTTATTCATCACATCTCACCTCAGCATGGTGAAAAGATTTTTAAGAATTCCTACAAAAAATTTAAAAAAAAAGAATTCCTACAGAAGTTTACAGCTAGCCATGACTTGAACAGGTGCCCAGATGGTCTTCTCAGGAACCTCACAGAGTTACTGAGCAGCTAGCTGGTGCAACTCCAAAGCGGGGAGACTAACCCCATCCTCTTCCTGGAAGGACTAACACAGGCACCTGTGTTAAAATACATATTATTCAGAATCTTGGAGACAAAAAAAATAAAAAGAAGAATCTTGGGAGACAAATCTGAGACTTCCTAGAGGCAGTTTATCATAAATTAATTACCTGCATAAGGGCCTGAAACATATTATTTAGAAAGTGTTACATTTTTTGGTCTGGTTTATTTTTTTTTTTAAGATTTTATTTATTTATTTATTCATGAGAGAGAGAGAGAGAGAGAGAGAAAGGCAGAGACACAGGCAGAGAGAGAAGCAGGCTCCATGCAGGGAGCCCGACGCGGGACTCGATCCGGGGTCTCCGGGATCACACCCTAGGCTGAAGGCGGCACCAAACCGCTGAGCCACCCGGGCTGCCCAGTCTGGTTTATTTTTAAGAATTGGCGATTCCTGAAAAAAATAGTGCAAATATTACTCAAAATCCAAGTAGAAAAAATAAAAAAATCCAAGTGGATTATTTATGGACTATTTCTAATAGTTTGTATCTGCCCTGGTAGATAAAGTTGGTTTTGCTGCCTTCTTAGCACCAATCCATAAAGCATTTCCAGGATGTCCTTTGAACCCAAACATGACCATATCCTTTGCTCCAGAGAACTATTAAAAGAGCACCTGGGTGGCTCAGATGGTTAAGCATCTGCCTTCGGCTCAGATCTCCTGGGGACCTGGGATGAAGCTCCACATTGGGCTCCCTGCTCAGGAGTGAGCTTGCCTCTCCCTCTCCTTCTGCCTCTGCCTCTCCCCCTGCTTGTGCTTGCTCTATAAATGAATGAATGAAAGAATGAATGAATGAATTACACCTTTTTAAAAAGATTTTATTTATCCAATTGAGAGAGAGAGAGAGAGAGAGCACACATGCTCTCGAGTATGAGCAGGGGGAGGGGCAGAGGCAGAGGCAGAAGCAGGTTCACCACCAAGCTGGGAGCCCGACATGGGGCCAGATTCCAGGACCCGGGGATCATGACGTGGGCCAAAGGCAGGCGCTTAACCATGTGAGCCACTCAGGTGCCCAATAAATAAAATCTTAAAAAAAAAAAAAAGAGTGCACAGCTCAAATTCATCTTAGCTCTTTGGCCTCAGTATGAAAGGTCAAACTGCCATGTAATCTGGAGAAAGAGCATTGGAGGTTTGAGGAGGGGATAAGATGGCAAAACTAGGTGCCTGCTTTCTTCCTGTACTTGGTCTTCACACTGCAGTGCCACCAACCATCCTTTAAGTTCAGGATCTTTCATCCATCCCAAGTTCAAGTCAGCAACCAAGGGGTTACCAGGGCCACCTTCTCCCTCTCCTTTATCCCTTATATCCAACCTCCTACCAAATCCAAATCCAGAGGATCTTCCCATTGACATTTTTGAAATCTGTCCACTTTTCTCAGCTCCACAACAGCCAATTTGATTCAAGGTATTTACATGACAGGACCACTACAGTAAACTGTCTACCTATCTGCCAGTATATGTGCTCTTCCCCCTCTAATTTCTTTCCACCCCACAGCCTGAATTATCTTTCAAAACAAAAATCTGGTCCAGTTTTTTACTCACTCCTGCTTTTATTAAAACTCTTCAAATGTGGGGATCCCTGGATGGCTCAGTGGTTTGCCGCCTGCCTTCAGCCTGGGGCGTAATCCTGGAGTCCCGGATTCAAGTCCAGCATCGGGCTCTCTGCATGGAGTCTGCTTCTCCCTCTGCTGTGTCTCTGCTTCTCTCTCTCTCTGTATACCTCTCATGGATAAATAAATAAAATCTTTAAAACAAAACAAAACAACAAAAAAAAAACCTCTTCTAATGCCTCCCATTACTTTAAGAATCACAACTGTAATCAGGTGAAAATATAAATTAAACAAGATTGGTCAAGTACTGATTAAAGCTAGATAACTACACTAAGTAGTGTATATTTGTCACTCTTCTGTGTATGTTCATAATTTTCCACAGTAAAAAAGTTAAAAAGTAAATATCCACCAAGAAGCAAATAAACAAAGACCCAATACCAAAGACCAAGGCTAACAAGGACCTCTACGGTCTGGCCCCACTGACTTCACTTCATGCTTGTACTCTGCACCTCTGTACCACTGGCCTACTTTCAATTCTTTAAACACTCCACTCCCTCTTGATACAGAGTGTTTGCACACGTTGTTCCCTCAATCTGAAATGCCCTGCCCAATGCCTAGTTAACTCTTACTCATTCTTTTATTTTTTTATTTATTTTTTATTTATTTATGATAGTCACAGAGAGAGAGAGAGAGAGAGAGAGAGAGGCAGAGACACAGGCAGAGGGAGAAGCAGGCTCCATGCACCGAGAGCCCGATGTGGGACTCAATTCCGGGTCTCCAGGACCGCGCCCTGGGCCAAAGGCAGGCGCTAAACCGCTGCGCCACCCAGGAATCCCCCTTTTTTTATTTTTATTTTTTTTTTTTACTCATTCTTTAGAGATCAGCGCAGCCCTCCCTAATACACCCCTGCCCACCAAGTCCATATCAAGGTTTTCTGTCAAATGGGTTCACTTGACTAATGATGTTCTTTTCTTAGACAATGCCACTTCAGTTTGTGATCAAACGTTTCTGAGTGTGATTAACTCTAAAGTTCAAAGAGCAGAGTCCATATTTTTGCTTATCGTTGAATACCAAGCATCTAGTACAGGACTTGGCAGACAGAACAGCCAATGCTTTAACGGTAGTTGGTGAATGATCTATTTTACCACCTAAGACTATCAAGGGAACTGCTTTCAAACTTCCCATAACAAAACACATTCTAAAGTTTTTAAAAATTATTTGCTATTTTGGTCTCAGTTTCCCTCAAGTGGCAACAGAGAAATCATTCTTGATTTATTCCCTTTGCAGAGTCTTTCCTTTGAGATATTGGAGTCCTTAACATTCCTGTGATGGAAGTATCATGATTACCCACCAAAAATAACCACATAAATAACAGCCTGGTCTCTTTTTCACTCTTCTGTATAGTTGCTTCTCCTCCCTCCCCAAAATCAAGATCAAAGGACTGGAGGACACGCGAGGATAAATTCCCTCTCAAACCCCAGGAACTTCCCTTCATGTCCTGCTCCAGATGGCTGACAAGCATATTTCTATTAGGAATGCTTCAGCAGAGGCCCCAGGACTTCACTCCATTCTGCTTCCCTTGTGATCACCACTAACATTCCTTCTGCAATATAATCCAACCATCATCACAGTGTCATTTCATTTGCACTCTGTGGTAAACTGACATTAAATGATATGGTTTATGTTTTTATTTTATTAAAACTCCTGGGTGATAGGCAGAAAGCAGAAGAAACTAGAAATTAAATCAGATTTAAATAATTCTATTAGAACATGTTAACATTTAATGTAACAATTGATATAATTAGTGACATCTTGAACATTAATTTCAATACTTCTTAGAACTACAGTGCTATTAGGACCCTAAGAAATAAATGGCCAAGAGACTAAATTATCAAAAATCTTTTTATTTTTTATTTTTTTAAAGACTTTATTTATTTATTCATGAGAGACACAGAGAGAGAGAAAGAGGCAGAGACTCAGGCAGAAGGAGAAGCAGGCTCCATGCAGGGAGCCTGATGTGGGACTCGATCCCGGATCTCCAGGATCACGCCCTGGGCTGAAGGCGGCGCTAAACCGCTGAGCCACCAGGGCTGCCCTCAAAAATCTTAAAAAAAAAAAAAAAAAAAGAGATTTTATGTATTTATTCATGAGAGACACAGAGAGAAAGGCAGATACACAGGCAGAGGGAGACATAGCCAGATTGAGAGGGACTCAATCGCAAGACCCGGGGATCACGCCCTGTGCTGAAGGCAGACACTCAACCACTGAGCCACCCAGGTGCCCCATCAAAGTATCTTTTAAACAAAAACCCCATGAAGCATGTAGAACAGACTTCACCAATTAACTCAGACAACGTTAATCCAAATTTATAACTGAGGAGCTGATTACAAATTTAACTTTTATTCACATGACCTGCTAAGTAAATCAACAGTAAGGTCCAAAAAAATTTAAACATCCTTAAGCACTTGTTCATATGAAAATAATCCATGTTAACTACTAATCATTCTTGCCAATTGCAGCTAGATAGTGAGGGCCTTCATTCACTAGGAATACTCAAATGCTATGTATCTATCTATGCATCAAGAAAGCTCCATAACACAGGAACATCTCCAAGGTATCAAGGGTGTGGTTTCCAGACCATGAAATAAAGCAAATGTTTCCATAAAATGAGTCAAATGAGTTTTTTGGTTTCCCAATGTATATAAAAGCTATGTTTTAGGGGTACCTAGGTGGCTCAGTTGGTTATGTCGACTCTTGATTTCGGCTCAGTTCACAATCTCAGGGTTGTGAGATCGAGCCCTGTACTGGGCTCTGTAGTCAACAGGGAGTCTGCTTTTCTCCCTCTCTCTCTCTCCCTCTACCCCTCCCCTGCTTGCCTCTCCCTCACTTCTCTCTAAAATAAATCAATAAATCTTAAAAAAAATAAAGTAGGCTCCATGTCCAATGTGGGGCTTGAACTCACGACCCTGAGATCAAGAGTTGCACACTCCTGGGCCAGCCAGGCACCCTGTGTATAGATTTTTTGTTCAGTCTTCTACTTCTTTATCTTTCAGCTTATTGCCTACAAGTGGAATTAGGTGGACAGCTTTGAGATATTCCATACTCTCAATGAAAAGTTTTGCCTGTACACATAATTCTTCCGGGTAAGTCTCAGCTAGCAATCTTCAGGATTATTGTCAGTCCACAATATAGTGTTAATTCTGTACTATGGGCTGTCATCTTCCTATACACAACCAAGGCAATCATCATTCTCAAGAAACTCCTGCACCATTAATCCAGGATGCAAAAGAAACATGTTAAGGGCACTGAAACTCAACCTAAAGCAATGTTAAGAGTTGTGGCAGGCAGGGAAAGAAACACGACAGCTGATCAGCCTGACCACTTCAGAAGGACTATGCTACCAATAAGAGATGATTCCACAAATCCTGGACTCAGTCACATAGCAACAAAGTCTATCCACATAAGAGTGAGAAAATGGCTACTCACCTATGTATTGTCTTTTCAAACTTACACACAAGACGACACCAGTTTACAGCATCATTTGAAAATACAAAAAACATGACGATATACATATGACACGCTAAGGATCAAGAACAAAGAAAGAATTACAAAAGCATTAATGATGTATGGTTGGTTTTTGTTTTGTTGCTTCTCCTAAAATTAACTGTTTAAAAGCTTCGATTATATACTTTAATAATGAAAATGAATCTAGGTTTCACACAAAAGAGTAACTATTAAGCAATATACTTTCAAATGTATAATAAATCACTCTGATTAGGCAAAGTCCTTAAGAGTTCTAGGAATGGACGACTTGAAAAAATATGATTTTTTTGGATTTGTTTTCTTCCTTCACTAGAAAGCAACTGGCCATTGGTTTCATAGATCTGTATCATGTATCAAAGTTCAAAACACATTTTACATAACCAATGGATGTTATTTCACTAGTGTTATTAGCATATAAAATAGATTTGATGTAATCAACTGTTTTTGTCCTTTTGCTTTCCCAATATTAAGTTTTTCTAACATCTTTGTATATATTTACAAGAACTGTGAAGTATAATATAACCATTAAAACAAGGATAATTCTAAGGCAACCTGACTGCAAAAGCTAATCCTTTGATTACAAATAAAATATCATACACTAATCAGGCAGTACTTTAAAAATATTCCTTGATAAGAAAGGTAACACATTAGAAACTTAAAGAAATGTAAATATATCTCATTTAGTGAGACTATGGAACCAAAATGGAAGCTCTGTAACAATTAATCCTAGAATTCACTTGAGATAATCAGATGTGAAATTCACACTTAGCCTATTTCTTGTTATACCCCAGACGGTCCTTTTATGGCTTCTTTGCCATTTCACAGCTATATTTGATGTGGCACATTACCCTTAACTGCCCCACCCTCACTCTCTTGGTTTTTGTTTTGCTGAGAATAGACACAATCTAAAAAGAATATCCATGTTTCCATCCTACAACTTAGCTACTTATCTGCATCCATGTCCATAAACCCTGCCTTTCCTCCCAGTCCTACAAAGACACTATCTGTGCTCCAAGTGAAAACCAACCCCTCCATTTGTGCACAAGATCTTCTCTCTGTCCTACTTAAAGACACTGCTCCAGCAATTCTCTTCTGAATCTTAACATTTCACCTCTTTACCAAATCAGATCATTTCCATTAGCATAAAACATGCTGTATTTCTCCCTTAAGAAAAACAAAACCCTCTCGTGACTCCATATCCTCCTTCTATCTACTGTTCTTTATAGCTAAATTATTCAGTAAAATTGTCTATACTAATATATATTCTTTTCCCACTCAGTCCTGAACCCACTGCAAACGGAATTTTGCCCCCTATCAAAGTCACCAATTACCTTCTTGTTGCCCCATCTCATAGTCAACTCAGTCTTCATCCACTTGACCCACTAGCCCTTGTCATAGTAACATTCACTCTGCATTGAATCAACCTTTCCTTGGCTTCCAGAATACATACTCTTCTGATTTTCTTGCTCCCTTGCTTGCTACTCTTTGCTATCTCCTCAGCCTCTAAATCATGCAGTGTTGGAGGCCTTAGTCCTTAAGGTGTCTTCTCTTCTATAGCTACGTATTCTCTTTGTGACTCTGAGACTGTGGCTTAAAATACTACTGATAGGCTGACAACTTCCAAATTTATACCTCCAGCCCATTCCTCTCCCCTAAACACTATTTTCTGTATATAGTGGGTCTCTTCCCCATCCCAAACCTGCTCCTTCAGTACTTTTCTTCATGCCAAGGAAATGGCAGCTCTACCCTTCCAGTTACTCTGGTCAAAACCCTTAAGGCCACCCCTGACCTGACTTGCATCTTACACTCAACAAAATCCCATCTTCATATATAACCCAACTGTGACCTCATATCACTTCCATCGCCACCATTACAAAGACCTTGACTAAATGAGATTGTATCTTGTGAAGATCCTAACACAGTGCCTGGCACAAAAAGCACTTGACTAATGCCTTTCCTTCCACCAGTTTCACATCAGGCTGTAGTCAGAATCACTTAGAAACAGCAGTTCTCAAAGATTCCTGGGGGATCACAGGCCCCAGAGGGGCCAACACTATTGTCATCTTAATACTAAGATGTTAAAAAAAAAAAAAAAACTAAGATGTTATCTGCCCTTTCCACTCCTATTCTCTCATATGCGTACAGTGGATTTTTCCAGAGGCTACGTGACTGGTAACAAAGCCATCACTCCAACCACTAATGGAATGTGTGCTTGTATAGTCTTGCGTTATCCAGATTTTCTAAGATAATGATGCTTTAGGGTATAAATATGTCTTTCAGAGATTAACTCAGATTGATCTCCATTCTGTGCTTTTACCAGTCATTACCATTTACACCTGCTTTAAATTTCTGTAACCTGAATATTGCCCTATATATCATTACTTACAAATTCTGAAGCTTTGCTTATGCCTACACAAAAACACAAGCAGTACCTTTTGTGGTCTTGTTTTATAATACAACTTTTCAAATTTTTCTAAATTTTTAAATTGTATCTAAAATGTAAACAGCCTTTAATAATAAACATGACTTTAACAATATTTTATTCTCAAATAAAAGAAAATGTATAATTTTTTTATATTTAAGAATGGATCAGGGATCCCTGGGTGGCGCAGTGGTTTGGCGCTTGCCTTTGGCCCAGGGCGCGATCCTGGAGACCCGGGATCGAATCCCACATCAGGCTCCCGGTGCATGGAGCCTGCTTCTCCCTCTGCCTATGTCTCTGCCTCTCTCTCTCTCTCTCTCTGTGACTATCATAAATAAATAAAAATTAAAAAAAAAAAAAAGAATGGATCATTTCTTTAAAAAGGAAAGACTAGGAGATTTGATTTCTCAACCCACAGTTGCACCATCCGTGTCTAAAGATGCTGAAAATGATGAAACTGACCACATCAGTGAGTTATCGAGTTCATGAAAGGGAGGAGTCTACTCCAAGGAAACTGGATGAAACTGTAAATAAGAAACAAAAAAGATGGAAGCCATCCTACCTTTAGCTTTATGGATGTTAGTAATTTACCTTATTATATCTTATGCAACAAGGTATTCTTCTAAAGATTTTTTATTTTTAAGTAATCTCTGCACACAATGTGGGACTCAAACTCACAACCCCAAGATCAAGAGCAGCATTCTCTGAGTGAGCCAGACAGGTGCCCCAACAAGGTATTTTTTTTCTTGAGCTTCATTTTTTTTTTTTAAATTTCCTTAAGTAACCTCTACACCCAACATGTGCTTGAACACAAGACCCTGAGATTGAGTAGCACGCTCTACTAAATGAGCCAGCCAGATGGCTCCACACAATGAAGATATTTTCTAATATTATTACTAAGATATCATTCTGACGGGATCCCTGGGTGGCGCAGCGGTTTGGCGCCTGCCTTTGGCCCAGGGCGCGATCCTGGAGACCTGGGATCGAATCCCATGTCAGGCTCCCGGTGCATGGAGCCTGCTTCTCCCTCTGCCTGTGTCTCTGCCATTCTCTCTCTCTCTCTGTGTGTGTGACTATCATAAATAAATAAATAAGAAAATTTAAAAAAATTTTTTAAAAAGATATCATTCTGAGACTAATCAAAGTTTAAAAAAAAGAATTGAATATTTTGTATGTCACAATCAAGTGGGATTTATTTCAGGGATGCAAAGATAGTTCCACATATCAATGTAATATACTACATTAACAAAATAAGAGTTATATGATCATTTCAATAGATACAGAAAAAGTACTTGACAAAATTAAACATTTCATTATAAAACTCTAAACAGAGTGGGTAAAAAAAGTACATACCTCAACATAATGAAGGCCATATATGACAAGCCCACAACTAACATTATACTCAAAGGTAAAAAATGAAAGCTCTTGCTCCAAAATTAGGAACAGAACAAAGACGCTCACTCTCACCACTTTTATTCAACATAGTACTGGAAGTCCTAGCCAAAGCACTTAGACAAGAAAAAGAAATAAAAGGGATCCAATTTGGAAAGGAAAAAGTAAAACCTGCACTATTTGCCAATAACATGATCTTATATATAAGAAAACCCTGGGCAGCCCCAGTGGCGCAGCAGTTTAGTACCGCCTGCAGCCCAGGGCATGATCCTGGAGACCCTGGATCGAGTCCCATGTCAGGCTCTCTGCATGGAGCCTGCTTCTCCCTCTGCCTGTGTCTCTGCCTCTCTCTCTCTGCATCTCTATGAATAAATAAATAAAATCTTAAAAGAAAACCCTAAAGACTCCACACCAAAGTTAGAACTAATAAATCTGGTGAAACTACAGGATACAAACACCATATACAAAAAAAAAAAAAAATCAGCTGCATTTCTATACGCTAACAATGAACTATCAGAAAAAGAAATTGTGAAAGAAAAATCCCATTTCCAACTGCATCAAAAAGAATAAAATACCTAGGAATAAATTTAACCAAGGAGGTGAAAGATATGTACACTAAAAATTGTAAGACATTCATGAAAGAAAGTGAAGACACAATAAATGGACAGTTATTCCATGCTTATGGATGGAAGAATATTGTTAAAATGTTCCATACTACCAAAAGCAATCTACAAATTCAATGCAATTCCTACCAATATTCCAAATGACACTTTTCACAGAATAAGACAATACTCCTAAAATTCACATGAGCCTGAATAGCCAAAGCAATCTTAGGAAGAACAAATCATGTTCCAATTCCAAACTATATTACCAAGCTATACTAATCAAAACAGTATGATATTACCATCAACTGTTGGCAGATACAAAGATCAATAGGACAGAATACAATCTGTTGGCAGATAAAAAAATCAATAGGACATTATAGGGAGCCCAGAAATGAACCCTTGTGTTTATGATCAATTAATTTATGACAAAGGAGCCAAAAATCTGTAACAGGAAACGACAGTCTCTTCAATAAATGGTGCTGGAAAAACTTGTACAAAAAAAAAAAAAAAAAAAAAAAAAAAAAGAAAAACTTGTACAGCCACATGCAAAAGAATGAAACTGCCCCACTACCTTATACACAAAAATCAACTCAAAATGAATTAAAGACTTTAACGTGAGACCTGAAATCAGAAAACTCCTAGAAGAAAGCACAGGGGGTCAGTCCAGAAATGATTTTTTAATTTGACACTACAGCAAAGGCAACAGGGGCACCTGGTGGGCTCAGCTGGCAGAGCATGAGACTCTTGATCTTGGAGTTATGACTTCAAGCTCTGTATTGGGTGTACAGCTTACTTAGAAAAAAAAAAGCAAAAATAAATAAATGTGACTACATCAAACTAAAAAAAGCTCCTGCAGAGCAATGGAAACTATCAACAAAATGAGAAGGGAACCTACCAAATGGGAGAAAATATTTGCAAATTGGATATCTGATAAGGGTAATACCCTAGATATACAAGGAACTCATACAATTCAATAACACAAAAACAAAAAAAAGGGGGGGGGAGGGGGAGAATAAAAGATAGGATTTAAAAATGGGTAGAAGAGGGTGCCTGGGTGGCTCAGTCAGTTGGGCATCTGCTTTCAGTTTGGATCATGATAATGGGGTCCTGGGATCCAGCCCTGCATCAGGCTCCCTCCTCAACGGGAGTCTGCTTCTCCCTCTCCTCTGCCCAGCTCCCCCACCTTGGCTTGTGCTTGCTCCTTCTCTCTCAGATAAATAAATAATCTAAAAAGAAAAATGGGCAAAAAAATCAAAATGAGATATCACCTCACAACTGTTGGAATGGCTGTTAAATGACAAGACATTAAAAGTGTTGGATGTGGAGAAAAGGGAAACTTTGTGTGCTGCTGCTAAGAATGTAAGTTGATTCAGCCACTATGAAAAGTAGTACAGAAGTTCCTCAAATAATGAAAAATAGAACTACCATAAGATCTAGCAATCGCACTTCTAGGTATATATCCCAAGGAAACAAAATCACTACCTCAAAGAGATATCTGCATGCCCACATTCACTACAGCATTATTTACAACAGCCAAGACATGAGAATAACCTAAGTGTTCACCAGATGGATGAATGAATAAAGAAAACGTGACACACACACAAAGAGGAATATTATTCAGCCAAAGAAAAGGGAAAGCCTGCCGCTTGCGACGTGGACAGACCTTAAAGGCACGGTGCTTAGTGAAGTAAGTCAAAAACAAATACTGTATGATCTCACATGTGGAACCTAAAAAAGAAAAACAGAGAACAGACTGATAGTTGTTGGCAGAGGTGGTTGTGGGAAGGTGAACAAGGTCAAAAGCTACAAACTTTATAATTATAATATATTATAATTATATTATAATATAAATAAGTTCTGGGGATGTAATGTACAGTGTGGTGACTACAGTTAACAGTATTTTATTGTATACAGTTATTTTAAAGTTGCTAAGAGGGATCCCTGGGTGGCGCAGCGGTTTGGCGCCTGCCTTTGGCCCAGGGCGCGATCCTGGAGACCCGGGATCGAATCCCACGTCGGGCTCCCGGTGCATGGAGCCTGCTTCTCCCTCTGCCTGTGTCTCTGCCTCTCTCTCTCACTGTGTGCCTATCATAAATAAGTAAAAAATTGTAAAAAATAAAAAAAAATAAAAATAAAAATAAAGTTGCTAAGAAAGTAAATTTTAAAAGTTCTCAATATCAGAAAAAAAGATTTGTAATTATGTTACAGCAGAGAAACAAGACAGACCTCACCTTAACCAATCAAGGTTAACATCGCCAGTAATAAGATAGACTGATATCAGGTACCTTTTGGTATGATGCTATGATGCATTGACAAGGACATAGCACTTCTGTGATATTACCGCCAAAAATGCATGACCTCAATCTAATCATGAGAAACCATGAGACCCAAATTAAGGAACATTCTACGAAATACTTCACTACATATTCTCTATGGGACTCAATTTTCTTCAGATACCTCAAAACAACTTATCAAAAGACAGAATCTGTACTGAATAGCATATATGAAAACTAAGCTATCAATTATCTAAGGGTATTTGGAGATTTGTAAATTTAGGAGATTTGTAAAAAGGTAAAATACCACCACTCTTTCACTCTTTTCACTAAATACTTGATTAATGAGCACTGGGGGAAGAGAGTAGCAAATGGAGGGCAGTAATTCTTTAAGATGGTTGGCGGTCATATTTTTAAAAATGTGTACTTTTTGAAACCAGAGAAGATAAAACAGTAATTACTGTGTTTGCCAATATTACCTTCTTCTGTGATTTAACAATATCATTTACAACAGAGAACAGTAAGTAAATGCTTTCATCCATTCAATGGGCACATAGTCATTAAAATGTTTACGCTAAATTCAGATTAAGAAAAAAATTTGTTTATAATAATGTGAAAAACAGGACGCCTGGGTGGCTCAGCGGTTGAGCATCTGCCTTTGGCTCAGGGAGTGATTCTGGAGTTCTGGGATCGAGTCCCACATCAGACTCCTTGTGAGGGGCCTGCTTCTCCCTCTGCCTATGTCTCTGCCTTCTCTCTGTGTCTCGAATGAATGAATGAATGAATGAATATCTTTAAAAATCCGTGAAAAAATAGTTTATAAAACTATACTTAAGTCAATCACCATTTTTGTTAAGAACCGAAAACCATAACGATTAAAGAATTTACTCCCTATGTTTTAGAAATTATTTGGAGGTATTTAACCTCCCAACAATCATGAACCTGCTATGTATAAAGCACCATCTAGGCACCAGGGAAGATGAACTATGAGCAGGACAGACACATTAGAACTCTGATAACTTACAACCTACTGGGAGCAAAAGAGGGAATGTTTTCCAAATTCACTACTGTGAGCATGAACTATCTTTATAATGAAAAGAAGACTAATAAAACTGCCTTCAAAAAAATGTCTCTGGCATTCAAAATTTGCCAAAAATATCCATGTTTCTGATAAATTCAGTTTTCTTCCCACAACACATATGTGCTGGCTCTGTGATGCGTGATCAGCTGCAGCCAACGGTGACAATAAGCAATGGATGCTGCTAAAGTCAGTATAGATTATGTTTCTATAATTGTATCACAGCCTCTCAATCCACCTTTGTTTTATTTTGTTTTGAATGCTGGTGCGGGGAGTCAGCTTTAGAAACGTATTTTTATTCAAATTTCTTCCTTTCCACTTATTTAACTCCTTCTTATAGATCTGCCAGGGGAAAAAAACCCCCCAAAAAAACAACAACAACAACAAAAAAAACCTGTGTTCTTTTCTCCTTTGTACGCATTTCACCAGAAATAGCACAGTAGTCAGATTTGGATGCCCTTTTGGTTTCAGTTCCCTTATCTCATTGAAGTGGTTGGATAGGTTCTGCCTAAGGTTACTTCCAGGTTTACAAATTTCAAGATTCTATAACCTTAGGTCTTACCTCCCTCCATAACGCCCTTTCAAAGTACACTCACACAGGTCCATTTACTGCATTTAAATCCTTTTTAAAGTTTATTCCATTAAATTCTTTCTTTCCCACTTCCTAGGTTTTTGGATCACATGCCACACTGAAGTCTATCTTTGTGCAGCTGTAATAGGCCCTTATGAGCAGGATTTGATTTTTTTTTAAGGTTTGCACAATCTGTATTAATGCAGTGGCTAGTAAACTTCTATTCACCCATCAACACCCAGATTTACTCCTTTCCCACTATTTCTAACTTTCCGATTCAGCATTAGTCACCTCGTTCATTAAGCATTCTGTACCAGGTTCTTTTATAACACTTCTCTCACTGCATCGTAATTAGCTGTTGACCACTGGGATTCCTTCAGTGGTTCCCGTCAACAATGGCTAACAATTCTTGAGTACTCAATATGTACCTGGGAAGGGCTATCTTTCCTCATACAAGTTTCACAGAATTTCATAAATTAGGTACCATTTATTCCCACTTTACAGCTGAAAAAACGGACTCTTGGTCAATTTCCTACTCCCCTGACCTTATAATCATATAAGCATTATAGCTCCTGAATCAGTCCCCAACCTTGAAACATTCCTGTTTCGTTTCCTCTCCAGCTCCTACATGCAAAGCAATAGGAAAATACAGAAAATGTAAACACTATAAATTCTATCCTCTCTCTTGAAGATGGAATTTAAGTTTCCAGAATTCTAAAACACTTTCCTGGCAGCCTGGGTGCTCAGCGGTTTAGAGCCGCCTTCAGCCCAGGGCCTGATCCTGGAGACCCGGGATCGAGTCCCACGTCGGGCTCCCTGGAGTCTGCTTCTCCCTCTGCCTGTGTCTCTGCCTCTCTCTCTCTCTCTGTGTGTGTGTGTATCTCATGAATAAATAAATAAATAAATAAATAAATAATCTTAAAAAAAAAAAAGAAAGAAACTTAGATGATTTATGAATTGCTTTGAGTTTATCTTGCTAATAAAATATAAATTAAAATATTAAAAAAAATAAAACACTTTCCTGCTTAGAGTATATCCTCTGTAGGGCTCTACACACAAGCAGGCCCACAACTGTCTGTGAGGATACACACCATTCGACCTCCAACATTATAAAACTATCCTTTTGATCCCAACCCCACCAGTCTGCCAGACTTTTTCTTGCCTCTGAAACTCCTATGACCAGACCACTTTCAGTATATACATTTTACTTCTCAGAAAGATGGTGCCACCTAGAAGTTTTCTCAAATTCACATCAATATAACTCAAGCTCTACGTTTTTTTCTTTTATCCACACTCTAATCTCAGATGAAAATGTACTTCTTTCCTAAAAACCTATCCTAATCAACCCAAATCCATGCTGGATCCCCTTCTACACATACCCATTCCCCTCCTTCCCACCTACCTAAATCCTATCCTTTCCTAAAACCCAAGACTGACTACTTCAGTGTTTTGTCTCCAACACGAAGTCCCTCCAAAGTACAGTCTCTCTACACTTTCTCTAATTGCTCCATGTACTTCAAGTCCTGTTTCTTCCATTTTTCTATCTGCCCCCACATAAGACACATTAGAGTTGCTTGTTCAACTGCACTGAAATGGCTAAAGGAAATTAAATTAAGCAATTTATTTATTTATTTATTTATTTATTAGATTTATTTATGATAGTCACAGAGAGAGAGAGAGAGAGAGAGAGAGAGGCAGAGACACAGGCAGAGGGAGAAGCAGGCTCCATGCACCGGGAGCCCGATGTGGGACTCGATCCCGGGTCTCCAGGATCGCGCCCTGGGCCAAAGGCAGGCGCCAAACCGCTGCGCCATCCAGGGATCCCAAATTAAGCAATTTAGAAAAGCATTCTTCCTGGAGACCAGGGAACACATCCCATTTTAAAAATCACCACTGCAAAAAAAAAAAATAAATAAAATAAAAAATAAAAAAAAAATAAATAAAAATCACCACTGCACCTAGAATAGTATTTATATAGGTAAGGACTCAATAAATTCTTATAGGAGACTATAATGTGTATTTCAAGAAGCATCCTGCGGTTTTCATAAACTTGCATCATTAAAAAACATTTTGGGGGATAATGGCTGCTCAGTCGCTGTAGTATGCAACTCTTGATCTAGGGGTCAGGAGTTTAAGCCCCATGTTGGGTGCAGAGATTACTTAAAATTTTTTTAAAAACAGGGATCCCTGGGTGGCTCAGCAGTTTAGCGCCTGACATTGGCTCAGGGCATGATCCTGGAGTCCCAAGATGGAGTCCCACATCGGGCTCCCTGCATGGAGCCTGCTTCTCCCTCTGCCTATGCCTCTGCCTCTCTCTCTCTCTCTCTCTCTGTGTCTCTCATGAATAAATAAATAAAATCTTAAAAAAAAAAATTGGGACTCCACACATATACATTCCTTCTAGCACAGTGCATTAGTGAGGAGGTTACCTTAAAAACTACCTAGGGGGTGCAGTAGACAGGGTTCTTGGACTACAAGCAAAAGAAACCAAGACTGGCCATGTGTAGCCAAAGGGGATGTACTGAAAGAAACATCAAAGGCTCAGAGAATTGGAGTGGCAGGGACAGGAAGGCCAGGGTTGGAAGATGGGCCCACATCATGGCATGCCAGGGCTGGCAACAAAAGCCACAGCCTGAAACTAAAACACAAACATCTGGTTAGCATACAGCCGCTGTCTTTCCCCTGTTCTCCCTTCGGCGTCCTCAGGACCCAGACTCGAAGCACTGAGCCACCAACTAATGGAGCCTGAGTCCTGCATCCACATTGGCACACCAGAGAAGGAAGCTAGCACATTGGCCCATTCAGTTCTTGGGATGCTAGGGTGGGCCCTTCCTCCTCTCCAAAGGAGGATTTCTCCAAAAATAAAAGAAGAATGCTCTGAGGAGAGGTGCTGACCAGAGACCCTAGAAATCAAAAGCAGTTATCCCTCGCACAGATATGCACCCACTTGCAAAGTCACTCACAGAATGACTCCACAAACATTCTATGCCCTGATTTTCTGCCAGAAAAATCAATCATTTGGTAGACTCTACATCCCTACACCATAGCCCACAAACTGTTCTCCAGAGACTCTAATGTGTATGCCACTGCCTCAGCTGCCCATCTTCTATCCCATCTGACCACAGCAGATCCTCCCCCAGGTCCCTTGACCAGGTCCTATGCCAAGTCCTTCCCAGACATGCACCTTACTAAGCCAAAGAATTCATCTCCCCACTTCTTTATCCCACAGCACTATATTTCTAGTTTAAAAAAATTTTAAGTTTTATTATAAAATCAAGCTACAGGGATTATTTTAAGTAAAATTCAAGGTGTTAAAATAAATCACTTTTCTTTTATGCATTTAAAATATTTTCTTAGGGATGCCTGGGTGGCTCAGCAGTTGAGCGTCTGCCTTTGGCTCAGGTCATGATCCTGGAGTCCCCAGATCGAGTCCCACATCTGGCTCCCTGCATGGAGCCTGCTTCTCCCTCTGCGTGTGTCTCGGCCTCTCTGTGTCTCTCATGAACAAATAAAATCTTAAAAAAAAAAAAAAATTCTTAGACATGCTATAAAGTACGACTTTTTAATGGTACAAAGTATTAATATCATGAAATAAAAAGTAAGTTCAATTCTGAAGGATTTTCCTGGTTCCAGTGGCAGCTCCAAGGTTTCAAACTGGTAGGGTTCTCTGTTGAGCCTCTTGTTTTCAAGTCTTTGAGGATGAGAAGTGTCTTTATTCCTCTCCCAGACACTGGGTGGGTTGGACCCTCTTAATTTCTCTTTCTCCAAGTACAGATCTGGGACAGTGTGAGGGGGAGGCAAGCTGAGGATAAGAGCTTTCTTTATCCAGAGAAAGGCTTCTCTTTCTGTTTTCTCTGTCAGGCTTGGACATTTGCCCAAATCATGGTAGATGCTCCATAAATGATGATCTGAGGAAAGGGGAAGGAAAGATGGTGGACCACTTAACAGTGCCATGCTCTTACAAACAGGGCCCACCATCACCAAGTACTCTGCCCTGTCTGGCACCCCTCCTAACACTATAATTGTCATAAAAGATGAAAACAGAGAATGACTTAAGTCCTCTAAGGCCTTCTACTTCAAATATCACACTGTACTGCAACTGCCGGCTTAGTTATCTGTCTCCACCACAGATCGTAAGTAACGTGAAAGCAGGGGCTGTGTTCACCTCATTCACTGTAATGCAGCACAGAACCCACTGCTCAAGAGATACAAACTGATTTAATTAACAAACAAATTCCCATAACTTTCTTCCTACCACAATTTGCTACAAGCCCAGGTTGTAATGAAGTTAGAAATTGTCTTTTCCAGGGGATCCCTGGGTGGCGCAGCGGTTTGGCGCCTGCCTTTGGCCCAGGGCGTGATCCTGGAGACCCGGGATCGAATCCCACGTCGGGCTCCCGGTGCATGGAGCCTGCTTCTCCCTCTGCCTGTGTCTCTGCCTCTCTCTCTCTCTGTGACTATCATAAATAAATAAAAATTTAAAAAAAAAAAAAAGAAATTGTCTTTTCCTTAGCTTTATATTTACATAGCTGACACCGAATGTTAACTTGTGCCAGGCACTGGACTAAATGTTCTATAATTAAGTGATTTCACTTGTCCTCCAACAACAATAAAATAGAGAGGTACTATTATTGTTAAAAGTGAGAAAATGAGGCAAAGAGATGTAAAGTAATTTGCTCAAGATCACCAGACTAGTGAGTGTGACAGCCAGGGATCCAATCCAGGTATGTCTGACTCTAGGGCCTAAGCTCTTCAACACTACAGACATGGAGACTCGAATGCCACTTTATGGGACCTGGGCAGGGTGCAGAAGAGTGTGAAATCAGTCGGAATCTCTGACACTGACTCGTCTAAAGAGGTAGGAATATTTCCATCTCCACAAAGAAATATGCACTCTCCCCATTTTTCTTGAAATTTACATGGGTACAAGAAATCTCTGACCTTACTCTTAACTCTACCTTGAGAAGGCGGTAACACCTCAGCCACCCCAATAAATGTTAGCGGTCACTGGGCCTCTCTATCTAGGGGACCACAGGGAATGGTAAGGACTGTGGCCCACTGAAGAGGGGTGGGCAGTCCATAAGGGTGGCCACCAATCAGCTCTGGCCTCAGTCCTCACATAGGGAAGCTGGTGTAATGAGGCCAGATCCTCTGGTTTTTCAAGAAAAACACTAAAGACCAGATTCCTTATTCAAAAATTTTCAAATTAAAATGCTGGCAACTAATTTTTTTTAAATTGCTTTTTATCATCTTTCATCCCAAACACAGCCATGAGCCATCAGCATGTGGTCCTCACACAAAACTTCAAGGCAAACAGGGTTCCAAAGGCCTCTGACTTTCCATGAGGTCACCTACCTGGCCCAAAGTCCTCCATCTAGAATACAGTTTTGTCAGCTACCCAAATCTAACCAAGACATCTAGGTGTGGCCCTACAAACTCCCTAAAACGATCCCGACACTCCAGTTCATTTTCACAGACTCCTCCAAATACTCCTAAACACTCCTCTCCATCGCCTCTTTAATTAGCTTGCATTTTACATTCTACACTGTATCCTGCCAACAGCTCACAGCTCCTCAGGAGCTCACATCCTATTCCATACATCTTAACCTCCTCAGTTTGGAGTATTCTTCAGAGACACACTACTTCTGTAATTTTTTTTAAAAATTCCTTTTCGAAAAAAAAAATCACTCTAGTATCTGGCAGAAGGATGACCCCAAGCTATGTCCTTATTAAATAGTTGTTGAACCTTTGAAAACACCATAGAAGTATAATTAATAATTAATCCAGAAACTCTCTGGATTATTTTTTCTGACTCATTTTACCAATAAAATCTAAAAGTTTCATCTCATTATTATTAAAAGCAGTCTACCTAAACTGCAAAACCTCCCGGGAAAAAAATCAGCACTGCAGTGAGAGGTGCAAAAGCCCTGAATCAGGGCGCAGCACATTTAGTAAGCACTAACTTACTAAATTGTTTTAAGTCTAACAACCAAGTCATTCGAAAGAGGAAGAAAATGAAACATTAAGTAATTAAAATTCCAATTATTCAAAACATATTAATTCAAGCTACTCACATTTACAAAGTGTTTTATAAAAGCAGGTATTTTGCTTAAAGAAGTTCACTAGAATTCCTGAATATTTGAAGAAAAATCATTATCCTTTCATTACTCTTTCTTTTTTTTTTTTAAGTTATCTCTACACCTAATGGGGGGCTTAAGCTCATGACCCCAAGATCAGGAGTAGAATGTTCTACTGCTGAGCCAGCCAGGTACCCCTTCAGGCAGTTCTTTAAAAGGATTTTACTGTGGGGTGCCTGGGTAGCTCAGTGATTGAGCCTCTGCCTTCGGCTCAGGGCATGGTCCCAGAGTCCTAGGATCGAGTCCCACATCAAACTCCTTGTGGGGAGTCTGCATCTCCTTCTGCCTGTGTCTGTGCCTGTATGTCTCTCACAAATAAATAAAATCTTTTAAAAATAAAAATAAATTTTATTTTTTAAATATGATTTAATGGTTATATATCATATTAATTAGACACATCTTGACGTATTTAGCCAATTATTTCTTAACTTTTTTTAGATGGGTTCATTTTTCACTATTTTTTTTTTAATTTTTATTTATTTATGATAGTCACAGAGAGAGAGAGAGAGAGGCAGAGACACAGGCAGAGGGAGAAGCAGGCTCCATGCACCGGGAGCCCGACGTGGGACTCGATCCCGGGTCCTCAGGATCACGCCCTGGGCCAAAGGCAGGCGCCAAACCGCTGCGCCACCCAGGGATCCCAAGTCTTTTTTTTTTTAATTTATTTTTAGGGGATCCCTGGGTGGCGCAGCGGTTTGGCGCCTGCCTTTGGCCCAGGGCAGGATCCTGAGGACCCGGGATCGAGTCCCACGTCGGGCTCCCGGTGCATGGAGCCTGCTTCTCCCTCTGCCTGTGTCTCTGCCTCTCTCTCTCTCTCTCTGTGACTATCATAAATAAATAAAAAAAAATTAAAAAAAAAAAAAGACTTTACTGTTCTATGAACAAAGAGAACAACTAAGTGTACACAAAGAAAGTCTATTTAAAGGACCATTTCTTTTTAGTCTTTTCTGAACAGATTTGTTTCCGCTTGCTTTAGATTTAAGTTTTTGTTGTTTTTGTAATAATTTTCTTTTTTTTAAAAAAAAGATTTTCTTTTTTCATAAGAGACAGAGAGAGAGAGGGAGAGAGAGAGACATAGGTGGAGGAGAAGGAGGCTTCCCGTGGGGAGCTTGATGGGGCACTCGATCTCAGCACCCCAGGATCTCGACCTGAGCTGAAGGCAGATGCTCAACCACTGAGCCACCCAGGCGTCCCTTATAATAATTTTCTTTACGTGGAGTTGAAATTCACCTGCTTTATCTCCTTTTGGAAATGCTCACAAAACACAGACGTTAGATAATGTTTTATGCTACTCAAGTTATTAATTTCCCGTTTTGAAAAAGAATTAAAAACTGTCCTAAACTGCCTAGGAATTTTTAAAAGTATATTTGGATAAAGCACACAAAAGATATGATCTTACCTGCCTCAGATATGTAACCAGATTTGCACACAGCCCACTTCTGGTTAACTGCACTAAGAAAGCAGCAGGCAGCAGCACACACAACATGCATGATAAAATGTCAAGAAGCAGAAAAAAAACAACCCACTCATGTTTGCTTTGCAAATACTTTTCGTGCTCACATTTGAATATGGTTGTATCATTCTAGTAATTCTTTTCTATTTCATAAATAAGGAGGTTGCACTGTGATGATCTTCTTCAATCAAGTTTCCCATACCCAGCTCTGGGATGGCATTTTGGGGGACTGATGCAAGGAGATAGAAAAGAAGGTTAAGGCACAGGCTGGGAGAAGGAAAAATCTTCGTTTTCTTCCTTCTTGAGAGCCTCCATCACTACTCACAAAGCACACATCACTTTTGATACTTCTGGTCATGGAATGTGTGGGGTTCCCCCTACACCAAACAGGTCTCTGCAAAACCAGCTGGGTGTCCTACAATTTTACTCCATCCTGACGCTATCTCTGGGTGCCATCTCTCTACTCAAGAGATAGAGTCAGATCACACAGGTTAAGAGCTCAGTCCCACAAGTCCACCACCACCCTTCCCAATGCCAGTCCCAAGCCCCCATTACTACCAATGCTTCTGACCAATTGGCTACAAATGAGAGGTTCCAACAGCCCCCTCTGTGGGCTCAATGAATTTGCCAGTGGCTTACAAAACTGAAACAAACACTTCATGTTTGCCAATTTATTAAATAATATGATAAAGGATACAGATGAACAGCCAGATCAAGAGCTACATAGGGCAAGGAACTTCTGGCTCCATGGAGGTGAAGTGTGTCATCCTCCCAGTGTGAATGTGTTCACCAACTTGGAAATTCTCCAAACCCTATACTATTGGGATTTTTATGGAGGATTCATCACGTAGGCATGATGGGTCATTAACTCCATTTTCAGCCCTTCTCCCTTCTCAAGGCAATGGGGGGCAGGGCTCAAAATTCCAAGCTGCTAATCATGGCTTGGCCTTTCTAGTGACTGGCCTTCATCCGGGAGCCATCCAGGAACCCACCCAGAGTTGCCTCACTGGAACAAAAGACACTCCTATCATCCAGGAAATTACATCAGGAGCCCTGTGTCAGGAACAGAGGTCAAAGACCAATATTAGAACAAGAGATGCTCTCGTGTTCTTATCACTTCCGACATAGTGAGAATATTAGGAGCTCTGTGCCAGGAACCAGGGGCAGAGACCAATACATGCCTTCTATAACCTCACAGTCTCTCAGGAAGAGCTGAAAAGTCACCATTCCACTCAGAATTCTACCTCCTTCTCATTCCACAGCTGGGACAAAAGCATATGGCTAAAAGTGAACTGTTTCCTACTACTACCAGGAAGGTACTGTGGCTTGAAAGGTCGACTCTAGGGATCCCTGGGTGGTGCAGCGGTTTGGCGCCTGCCTTTGGCCCAGGGCGCGATCCTGGAGACCCGGGATCAAATCCCACGTCGGGCTCCCGGTGCTTGGAGCCTGCTTCTCCCTCTGCCTATGTCTCTGCCTCTCTCTCTCTCTCTCTCACTGTGTGCCTATAATAAATAAAGAAAAATTTAAAAAAAAATAAACTTCTTAAAAAAAAAAAAAAAAAAAGAAAAAGAAAGGTCAACTCTGCGTAGTGTAAACAGCGAGAGTTTAGAAATCAGCAAGCCCAGTTTGACCCAGACAACTGCTAAGCTGCTTTTCAGGGACTTGAAGGCCAGTTAGACAAGTAGCTTCCACATCATAGCACTTTCCTGATACACACAGGCCACTGCCAACACTGATTCTAATGCACACATGCAGACCACTCCATTCCTAGCAGTTCTGCATTCCAGAAGGATCCCCAGCACTTAGGTAACCAAACTTCAATAAAATTAGGTAAGTGCTCAAAAACTATAGTGCTTAAATGGCCTGGGTTCAAACACATTTCTAGGGATGCCTGGATGTCTCAGCAGTTGAGCATCTGCCTTCAGCTCAGGGCGGGATCCAGGATCAAGTCCTGCATCAAGCTCCTTGTGGGGAGCCTGCTTCTCCTTCTGCCTATGTTTCTGCCTGCCTCTCTCTCTCTCTCTCTCTCTCTCATGAATAAATAAAATCTTTAAAAAAATATATTTCTAATAAAGATGATAGTTAAAAATTTGCCATTAAAAAATATATATATTTCTAGGAAAAACTGGCAAAAATCTCTATTAAAAATAACACCCAATCTTTCACTTGTAATGCCCTGCAGTATATCTTTTATAAGCTAACAACTACCTGAATCTTTTGTTCCATATCCTTTGTACCTTTTGAATTTTGTACTGTGTGCATATACTACCTATTCAAAGTAGCCTTTCTGACTAACTACCCTAATAAAGTGTAAAGAAACTTTAGGGATTTTTCTTTGGGTCCTTTCAGATTTATTTCTTTAAAATATTACAGAACAATACTTTTATCTCCACTTGTACATTTCTTAAGCACAAGTTTTTTTCTAATCAACTCTTACTATTCTATTGCCATCCTGTCACCATCACTTCTATTCCTCACATACAAGGGAAAGAAGGTGGTTTCATGGATATTACTGGTTTGTTTGCTGGGTTGCTGTAGGTGGCAGAGTAAAGGAGAACCAGGAAAACTAGAAGAGTAACAAACCTCCACAGGAAATGGTAGCCTCCCACCTCTGCAACATCTCCCACCACTCTCCTCCACTTGGCCTTCAGCCACTCTGGCCAGCTTCCTGCTTTTCCTCCTTGCCAAATTCATTCCCACTAGGGGCCTCTTCCCTCTGCCTTGCTTTTCAGAGACTACTGGACCCCAATTTGCCAACACCCCCACCCCCAGTCTCAGTCCCATCACATATTTGTTTCCTGCCCAGTATCACCACTGCCTAAAATCAAGTTCACTAATATTTTTGCTCATTTATCATCTCCCTGCATCTGATATCAGAAGCTTCACAAGAGCAAGAGCTTCCATCCTGTCTTGTTCACCACCGCATTCCGAAAACAGCATCTGGCCTAGAAGCAGGTACTCGATAAAAGTTTGTACAACCAATGAGTAAATGAATGAATGACTATAAGAATGAACATTTTTCAGAGCACCTGGGTATCTCAATCAGTTAAGCATCCAACTCTTGATTTTGGCTCAGGTCATGATCTCAGGGTCATGGGGTCTAGCCCCACATGGAGCCTGCTTAAGATTCTCTCTCCCTCTGCCTCTGCCCCTCCCATTGTTTGTACATGTGCACACATGCTCTCTCTCACAATAAATAAAACCTTTAAAAAAATGAAGAGTTTTCCTCACTCAAAGGCTTAGTAAGCTAGGAAGCAAGGATTTCATGAAGACTGGAAAAAACTGTTGACATCCTTGAGCTTCCATGTTATTTTAGGACAGAAATTCTCAAACTAGATTCAAGAAGTTTTCTTGGATATTCGGAAGGTGTTACTCAGCAAGTTGACTTTGGATGCATATGTTTTATTACTAAACTTTAAGTTTGGGGACTTTTTTTCTAAATTCAATTCCTTATTCTTCTTTTATTTATATATTATCTTCTTCGCCTATGATGGATCATTTGTTCCATTTCATACATTAACCACCATAAATCAAATGCTTCAAGACTCCATACTCACAAACTTGACATCATGTCTCTTTCACTTTGACCTAGATAAAGAATAAAATGATGACGAAAACATTTTTATGACCATCTTTATCAACCTTCATTTGCAAATTGATTACTACTAACTAAACTTTGGAATCCAGATTTGATATACATTGTTGGTTGGCTACAACCACTACTGACAAGTCATTAAAACAGTATCTACTACTTGATGGTAGTTTGTTGATGTATTTACTTATCTACTAGTAAAAGGCTATCAGCAAAATGAAAATCCTTTATCCTCAGATATTGCATCACTAACGGTTAAGGATCAGTACATTTTATCAACTACCCAACACAAATCCTGCAAGATGGCACAGGCTCACAAGTTCAACATGTAAAAGAAATCCTAAGTGTCCTATTATGAAAAAGGATCCATTGAGACTCAAAAGATTTACAACCGAATACACATACACTCCCACTGGGTTGATACTCAACATTATTATCAAACACCCTGTCACTAAGACACTGGAAATAAGAGCTAGAAGACTTCCCTGAAACACATTACTGGTAGGCACTAGCATTCAGTGTATTGGGGGTATTTTCAATTCCTCTACTAGCTGTAAAGATCCTACAACCCTGAGATCATGCCCTGAGCTCAAGGTAGACGCTCAACCAATGAGCCATCCAGGTATCCCTAGACTATAAACTTCTTCAGGGACAATGTGTTCATTCATTCATTCACATAGTCAAGAAATAATATTAAGCATATACTATGTTCTCATCACCAAGGATACAGGAGTGCATAAGAGACAAAAATCTCTATCCTCATAAACTAACTTGTATTCTAGTGAGAGAAAACAAGAGAACAAACAAATGGGAATATAACATGTTTTCATGATATGTGCTGCACAGAAAGAAAGAAGCCTAGGAGGGATCCCTGGGTGGCGCAGCGGTTTAGCGCCTGCCTTTGGCCCAGGGCGCGATCCTGGAGACCCGGGATCGAGTCCCACATCGGGCTCCCGGTGCATGGAGCCTGCTTCTCCCTCTGCCTATGTCTCTGCCTCTCCTCCTCTCTCTGTGTGACTATCGTAAATTAAAAAAAAAAAAAAAAAAAAAAAAAAAGAAGCCTAGGAGATACAGTGACAATGGACTGGTATTATTTTCTATAACATGATCATTAAAGACTTGTCTGATGTGGTGAAAACCAAGCAAAGAAAGGGGACCAATAATATGACAGAGAAACAGCACAGTGGCCAATGTGGTTGCAAGAAAGGGATGAGTAAGAGGGAGAGTAATAAGAGATGAGGTCAGAGACATGGCAGGGGACCCAAACATCCAGAACCTTAGAGGTCATGATTAAGACACTGGATTCACTGAGCAGAATACCACTGGGGCAGAGAAGTGACATGATCTGACATCTATGTTGGAAGAATCACTACAGCAGCTATGGTAGACGAGACTAGAAGAGTGAGAGAGAAGCAGGAAAACCAGTTAAGAAGATTCAGCTGTAGTCCAGGCAAGAGGCAATAATGGGTTAGACTAGAATAGCACAGTGGAGGTGGAAGAGAGAAGGTTAGGCAGGATCTGCTGCAAGATTAGATATAGTTTAGGAGAAAGGGAGAAGTCAAGGATGGCTCTAAGGTTTCTAACCTGGAGCATGGATATTTCCTTTACTGAAAGAGGCACAACTAATTAGAAGAAGCAGGTTTCTTTTTTTTTTTTTTTTTTTTTTTTTTTAAGAAGCAGGTTTCTGTTGCTGTTTGGTTTTTGGTGGATGGAATCAAGAATTCAGTTTGGGTATTCTAAGTTTGAGATGCTGAGAAGATATCCAAATGGAAACACCAAATAGCTTGCAGGATAGTCAAAAGTCTTGACTAAAAATACAGTTGAAAGTTATCAGTATAAATACAGTAGTTAAAGATGGGACTGGATGAGATCACCTACTATATGAGCATGTGTAGGAAGTATGGGGAGTGGAACCGGTTCAAAGATTGTGTCCTTGTGCACTACAATAAAAGAATTCAGGAAAATGAGAAGGAATACACTAAGAAGGAACAACCAATAAGAAGGGGAAGAACTAGAAAGATGCCCTAGAAGCAAGGTAAAGAAAGTATTTCAAGAAGAAAGGAATGATGAGGTAGCAAGGATTCAGAACTGGCCACTGGTTTTGTTAACTTGTTATCTTGAAGACTGATTCCAGCAGAATCATAAAAAAGAGTGCCTGACAGGAATGAGTTCAAGAGAAATGGGAAGTCGGAAAGTGGAGACAGGGAATACAAAAAAGTTTTGCTGGGAACTGGAAGAAGGAAATGGGATGGTAGCTGGAGGGAACATGGGGTAAGGGAGCATTTCTTTTAAGATGGAAAATACTTTACCCTACTCAGCTGGGAATGATAAAGTAGAGAAGAATTTGGTAATGAAGCAGGAAAGACAGGACACCCATAGGAGTGAGGCTGCTGGGCTGGCAGGAGGGGATGGGCACAAATACATAGCAGACAGAAAAGCTGACTTTATGAGGGACCATAGACTTATTTACCAGTGTAAAGATACACTGCAGGATCTTGCACAGAGACTAGTCCACAATAGGGCCCTCAAAAAATGAGTAAACTAATGTATTCTTGAACAAGGGCCCTTCCTTTTTGGACTAGGCTATGAAGAAAATGAGAGATTGCTTCATACAAAGTAGATATGCAACCTGATATTTACTGAGAAATGAGAATCACTCAGGAGCAAAAAAGGTTAAGGCAAAGAATAGAAAAGAAGAATGGAGATTACAGTATGATTTCAGGCCAGAATTCACAACTCAGGAAGTAGAAAAGGAGGTAATGGGAAAAATGTTTAACTGACTAACCAGTATTACTACGTAAGCACGAGAGAGCCCACACACAAGAAGCCTCCAGGAAAAGAATGAGAGAAATGAGCATCAGTAATGTCCAATCAGATGACTGGATCAATGCACTCATCATGATCCTAGAACAATGTAACTGGACAATGACCAGAGATATATTACAAAAAGACTCTCCAACCAGCCTGGGATCTACTGAAAGCTTTGTCATGGTTATTGCCTCTGGGATTGCTGCCTGTGCTTTACTCCCCTCTCTAGAGCCCAGGAGAAGGTGTGGTCTGCCATGACGTCCACCTGCTCCTCTGGGACATTCTTACTAACAAACACTCAGGCCACCAGAGTCCCTGCCCACTGAGGATCTTCAATGTCAGTCATCTCCCCACCCACCCTCGTGAGCTCAGAGAAAGTGCGAAGCAGCAGTCCCTTGCCAAGAGATGGAAAAGTTCAACAAGCAAACCTAAGACCCTTAAGGACAGTTCTGACCTATTATTTTTTATTTTTTAAAGATGTATTTATTTATTCATGAGACACATACAGAAAGAGGCAGAGACACAGAAAGACAGAGAAGCAGGCTCCTCACAGAGAGCCCAGTGTGAGCCCAGACCCGGAATCACACCCTGAGCCTAAAGGCAGATGCTCAACAGCTGAGCTACCCTGGCATATCTGTCCTTTCCTTTTAAAAGCAGTTTTAATACACAGAGAAATCTAAGATGATCCTATCAGTACTCGTGTTTTACCTTGAGTAAAAATAGACCCTTAGGCGCAGCTTTAACTTTCCCAAGCACTGTGACATCATCTGGTGTCCAGACTGTGTCACTGGCCTTTCTAGGAGGGTATTTCACACTGCTAGATATTTCAACTGTCTAAAATGCCTGTTTCACTCCCCCACTCCACTCTGGGGAGGGTACAAGAACACAAGCAAGCCCACCTCTAGTGTCCCTCACTTCCTGTCATCACAGAGCCTCAAAAAAAGAGGGATAAGGGAAAAATCTCAACCGGAAGTGCTTTCAGAGAACCAAAGACAAACAATATGACAAAGTTGATTGTTATTGTCACCCAGTCCAGAACAATAAAATCTTACTCAAGAAGCCAGTTTCAGTCTTGTATACTGCTTATGATAAAACATTAACTGGGAAGATAAGGCAGATTAAAAATACAAATGTATACTTTCTTGCTAATCTTTGTAGGTCTAAGATCTTGTCTTGAATCTATCATTGGACGGCTGAGTTGTCTTTCATATACCACACCCATCATGCATGACCTGTTTTCCAGTTCAGGTTTTTAGGTTTTTTTTTTTTTTTTTTTTAAGATTTATTCATTTATATGAGAGAGAGCAAGAGCGTGCACATGCACACATGCAGGGGATGGGGGGGACATGGGGGGAGGGGGGCAAATCTCCAGCAGACACCCTGCTCAGCCAGACATGGGGCTTGATCCCACAGCCCTGAGATGACCTGAGCCAAAACCAAGAATCAAACGCTTAACTGAATGAACCACCCAGGTGCCCCTCTGGTCCAGGTTTCTATAAAGAAAAACGAAAACCTGAAAACATTCATGAAGTGATCTATGTGCAGAGTCCTTTTAGACTTTTAAGACTCTTCTCCATCCTTCTCAGTTTGCTTATCCATATAATTGAGCAGTAATTTCTTTTAATGACTTGAAATTATTGAGTCATTCCAAAGAATTTAGAATACTCACAAAACCATTATTTTTGAACTCAAATCTCACATGCTTATATATTTAATTACACTACATAATTACAATAACAAGTAAGATGAACATACACAAATACAGGAATAAATACAACTGATTCTATGTAAGCACAGGACTGATTGGGTTGGGGGTGTATATGAGACCCAGTGGCTCACAGAATAACAAGAGTATTCAGTATACCGAGCTGGTTTAAATGGAGGTTGGGTAAGAGACTGTCTACTGTGTATCAGTAGGTTCAAAGTACAGTAATAAATATGTTATCATGAATGCCCTAAACCTAAAGGTTTTAATTTATCAAAATGTTGATAACAATTAGTAAAACTTTGAAGTGGGGGGAGTTTCCTGCTATCGATTCTTGTTTACTCACAGGAAAAGCAGTCCAAGGTCTGACGGAAAGGAAACACACTCTGTTCATGCTGTTGGGCCTGTTCTTCTGTCGCTCCCTCTAGACTCTAAACTCCCTATATGTAACAGTATCTCAATAAACTTGCTCTGTAAACTTGCCAACTTGCCAAATATGTTCACACATCCTAACCTGGATCAATGTTTCAACTGTCATTGCTGGCATATAAAATCTTCTGGGGCTGAAAAAACAAAATGTTCGAAGGTTTGATTCTAATATTTTCTATCTCTTTCTCTTTACATTGTATGTATGTTTCCTGACACTGGTTAAGTTTATTAACCAGGGTCTCTTTATTCTTACATTACTATTGTATTCATGCTAACAGTATTCTGTAAGCTATTCTATCTTGATTAAAGCCATTGCTTCCCATTAAAAAATAAAATTGGGTTGAATGTCCTATTGAATTTGAATTTCACATTCCCACAATGTGTGGCAGCTAATACTTCCAGTTTCTGGCACTTCTATTGAGAACATAAAAGTTCTCCCGGAACTAACAAATTACTTCCCTTCTAACACAATTATGTAATCTGAGAGCTGAACGGCACCCTAGAGATTATTTTGTGGTCCAAAATCCCTCTCAATTAAGGGATCCCATCAAAAAGTACTCAACTTTTTTGGGCAGAAAGGGATATTTATCTTTAAATCTCACATTATAGAGTGCTGCACCCATAGTAGGCTCTTAACACATACTTGTTTAATTGAACTGAACAAGTCTAAAATGGGTGCATTTCATTAATTTTCTTGTCCTTTCTGGGCTTTAGCTGTAACATCCACCGAATCTGTAATTAAAAATTTGCATGAGGCATCCCTGGGTGGCGCAGCGGTTTGGCGCCTGCCTTTGGCCCAGGGCACGATCCTGAGGACCCGGAATCGAGTCCCACGTCGGGCTCCCAGTGCATGGAGCCTGCTTCTCCTTCTGCCTATGTCTCTGCCTCTCTCTCTCTGTGTGACTATCATAAAAAATAAAAAAATAAAAAAATAAAATTCAGATTATTTTTAAAAATTTGCATGAAAAAAATAATAAATAAAAATAAATTTAAAAATTTGCCTGAATCTTCTGCTCATTAACCAATGTTCAAAAAGAAGTTCAACAGAGAAAACTCCACAATCAGCCAAATGTCTTAACATTAAGTCTGTTAATGTTAGTAAATAACAAAACTAAGAAAAAATAGAAAATCAAGTCTTAGTTTGCTTATGATCTATGAAGTTTCCAATTTATCCAAAATACTCACATGTTCTCAATTTCAGAATGATTTTTTTAAACAAATAGTCTTGCATCATTCATACAACTAAATTATACACCCTTCTACTTATAATTGGGGTGCTCACAGACTTAACCACAGTACTGTAGTAAGACATGTTATTATGCTAATTAATTTTCCCTCCAGTTAAAACAGACTGTGATCCCATCTGATTTCCTGTAATATGATATGATAATGAAAAGAACAAAGCCTCTGGAGCAGTAAACACCACCAAAAATTTTACTTTACTCAAGTATATATTCCAAAACTGCATCATTCACAGCATGGCCCTGCTTAGCACCCCATTACAATGCTTCTGTTTTGGGGACTTTTACAATATATGATAGAACACAAAGTATACATTTCCAAATTCCCTTTCCTTCTGTTTTGCTGAAAGGGAACACACACACACATAGTCCCTCAACAGCACAATTACTGCTTTACTAATTTTTTTTCAGGCAATAATTTAAAGTCCCACTTCCTCCTAAACATCTCTGGACAGCAACTCTTGGCAATCCATCTGTCTCTTTCATCACAGCTTCTTTTCATAACTAACGGGTCAAGTTCCTTTCCCCCCATTTCAACACGATGCACTGTACTTGCAGCCCTGCCACTATAGCCCGCTGCTGAATGCCAGAATATAGCATATTGAATTTCACTGTCCTTCATTGTTTCCAGTTTAACTGCCATTTTACCACCATGCACAGGAGAGAAACGCTTTCCCACAGGCATCTTATGAATTTCCAAAGCAGCTACTCTTTGTGGATTTACAAAAACGTGTGCCTTCTCTAAATTCCCTTTATCACCACAAAAACGGCTCTGGCAAGCTGAGATTTTCTTTTCTTTCTTTCTTTCTTTCTTTTTTTTTTTTTTTTTAGGTACTCCATGCAAAAAAGAAACTGATTTTAAGCATGTCCATTTTGCTAGCAAATTCAATCCTTAAGCGTTTCCGATAGGGCAATGTCCGGGCACAGATCTTAAACACGGCTTTTGGGCTTCCCAATTAAAATGAAGTGGTTTCAGGTCATAAAGATTCTCTTATCGAACGTCCTTTCTTCTCAGCTACACCAGAAAGGCTACCCAGCGCATCGTAAAATAAACAACTGGCTCTGGCGTCTGCACAACGCCCTAAGTCTCCCCAACCACCCCCCATGGGCTCACGGACACACGTAATCCCTCGGCAACCCCCAAACCTGCCTCGGTAGTGGACTATTTATCTGGCACAAAGGGCCGGCCTGCGCCTCGTGCACGGCGGCCTCTGCACACATGTGCGGGCTGACAAGTGCGGGGCCGCCCTTCCTGGAGCCGACGCTGGAGGCCTGGCCCCGAGGCCACGCGCTGTCCCGCACCCACCGCCTTCTCTCGGCGGCCCCCGGCCCCTGTGACAGGCGGTCGGCTCTCGCGCTCCCCCGGCCTGACCCGTGCCGCGCGGGGCCACGCTCGGACCCGCTGCCCCTCCGCCCACCGTCCGTCCTTTTCCTCCCTCCTCCGCTCTGGCTCAAGGAATTCCGGCGGCACTTCCTTCGGGCCGGGGGGGGGGGGGGGGGGGCAGCCCTGCCCGGGGCCCGGCACACCCCCGGCCCGCGGCCGCGCCCCCCGCACCTCGGCCGACTCCGGCGACCCCCGGCCCTCCCGGCCGGAGCCTCACCTCCTCCTCGCTCTCGCTACGGAAACACAGGCACGCGGCCCGCTTCTTGTAGCCGTCGCCGTCATAGGTGCGGGTCTGGTTCGACTTGAGCTTCATCATCCTCCGGGCCCGGGTGGGGGTGCGGTGCGGGTCGCGGGAGTCGAGGGTGGGGAGCCCGCTCCGGACGGCGGCGCGCGCGCGCGTCCCCGGCTCGGCCGAGGGAAGCAGGGAGGGGGAGCCGCTTCTCCGCTACACGGCTCGGCCGCTGGCCCGCCACGGCTGCCTCATTCCCCCCGGCCCAGGCCCCGCGCCGCCGCCGCCGTCACGGCTGCCGTCGCTGCTGCCGCCACGGCCGCCGCCCCCTCTGCCGCCGCCACCCCCGACGACGACCGCGCCGCCATCTTGGGCGCGCTGCGTCAGCAGCGTAAGGCCGCGCGGGCCTGCGGGACGGCCGCGCGCTCGCGGCGCAGGCGGCGTCCGGGAATCGCACCCTCCCAGTCCGCGCGGCGTAAACGAGCGTCTGGAATGAAAGGGCCGTGCGGATGGAGGCGGCCGCCACGCCGGGAGCGGAGGGGCGGGGAAGGCGGGGCGCGCGCGGAGGAAGTCGGGGGAGGGCGGGGTGCGGGGTGCGGGCGCGGGGTCGCCCGGGGCCGCCGAGAGGTGCCTGCCTAGCCACGGGGTCGCGGAGGGGGAAGCGGGGACTTTCCCAAGGTCAGGCCGCCCGCCTTGGCCTCGCCGGTTCTCTGGGAGCGGGGAAGGGGAAGGTTTGGAGGAGAAAGCCGGATGCGGTTAAACGCTGTGGAGCGCGCCACCTGATTTAGCCAGGATCCGGCACTGCGCGGCCCCGGGCGAGAGGAGGCTGGAGGGAGGGGCGTCGTGCGCAGTGCATGGACCTCCGGAGCTCTGGGAGTCTTGAGGACGGGGCACCCACATATTTATCCCGCAGCCCTTGACGGGTGCAAAGACAGATGCTTCCTGTTAAGGTAAACAGGAGGGCCAGACAAGGAAGATACATATGTATGTGCTCTACACACACAATGCAAATTGTAAAACATCCTTGTTTCTGGCAATAAACGAGGACTTTATAGTGTGGACGTCAGATTCTCCAGAGAAAATATATAGCAAGACGCAGGAGCAAGGAAAAATGAAATATAACCTGTGAATATTCCCAGCAGCCCAGACCAAACATAATACCATGCCCATTCCTTGAACGTGGTGTAAAACCTGTGCGGGATTTGTCTGTGAGTTGCTTATTGCCCTTCTTTAATTTGCTTGTATTTAGCACATAAAAATCAGGTTTTGAAACCAAACCTTTGTTGGAATCTGTTACATGTTTTATTTGCTTCTATTTTTTGTCTGGCAATTAGTCACTTAATACATTGCAAATAATATCAATGGCATTTCACCTAATCCTAGCCACATAAAATGTGGAAGTTCAGTTAATTTGGGTCAATCTTCATGCAATAGAATTCCCAAAATCTTGGTCATTTTGGTTGCTTTTCTAACTTTCTCTTCTGCCATTAGGTCTCTGAAAGGAAAGAAAAAAAAAGTTCTGGCTGTAGAAATCCTGTAACATGATCATTGTCAAAAATTTGAAAAATACAGAGGACATAAAAAACTAAATCATGTATCTTTGAGCACATTCTGTAGAGATCTGTAGCCTGCCGCCCCCCCACCGTCTTTCCCCGTATGCTATCTTTTTTTAAAAAAAAAAATACCTTTCTAATTACTATCTGATAGCCCATCATAGGGATGACCATCAATTATTTTATATTTTCCTCATTGTTAGAAATTTAGATGGTGTCCTCTGTTTCATTAGAACAGTAATGAATGTCCCTGTATATAAATCCTTGTCCCTATTTCAGATATTCCTTAAGATGAATTCCTGGAGGCAGATCAAGGGGGTAGGAACATATTTATGGCTCTTGCTACCTCTTGCCAAAGCCTTCCCAGAAAAGTTGTCTGAGTACAATCATTCCTGCAGCTAGACAGCTACATGGTACTATCTGCCACTTTCTTAGGGTTGAGAGCAGAATTGCAAATGGTATTCCAGGTCTCAGTATACCAGAGTAAGCCTTTGAACATGCTTCCCTGGTGTCCAGAAGGCTCTAGGCTCTTCTTCCAATACCCTCACCTATTCCATTATCCCTCCCCACGTACCCAGAGAAGAAGCCAAATTATATTTATCCTTTAAAACTCAAAAGTTGGGGATCCCCGGGTGGCTCAGCGGTTTAGCGCCTGCCTTTGGCCCAAGGCGCGATCCTGGAGTCTCGGGATCGAGTCCTGCGTCGGGCTCCGGGCATGGAGCCTGCTTCTCCCTCCTCCTGTGTCTCTGCCTCTCTCTCTCTCTATGTCTATCATTCATAAATAAATAAATAAATAAATAAATAAATAAATAAATAAATAAATAAATCTTTAAAAAAATAAATAAATAAAACTCAAAAGTTCCCTCCTCCTGACTGCATAACTGCCTCTATGCTTCCTACTGGCCTGAGTTTGTCCTGCTTTATCGCATTGTCACTGTTTCTTTTTTGCCAATCTCATATTTCAAATGTATTGAAGTCAGAGTCTGTGTCTCACTCATCCTTGCTTATTTCATTCAGCAATTTTCCCAGGACCTAACAGAATCAACCTTGAAAACATTTTATTAGTGAAAGAACAACTACTGCCCTTCCAGAACCTGATCTTGAGTATAAAGCTTAATCACTTGTCCACAAGAACACACCACACGACACACCTAAAATCTGGTCCTCTGAATGAAGATCACATAACATTATCCTGGCCCAACATGTCAGAAATCATCTGTAATGACTTTTAGTGTGATCTAAGGTAAAATGTTAAACAAAATACAGAAAATTGGTTTTCACAGGTGCCTTACTCTGTCTTGTTCCTTTAACATGCCTTTCTCTCCTCCCTCCCAGGACTACCTTGTCCATCCCATCAAGTCCCCCAGGAGCACCTACTGGGTCTGATCTTTGCTCTTGTACAAGTTACCTATTAATGCATAACACATCTCCTCAAAGCTTAATGGCTTAGAACATGAATCAGTTATTATTTCTCACGATTTCTGTGGGTTAAGAATCCTGGAGTGGCTTGACTGAGCAGTCCTGCTCTGTGTCCCTTATAAGGTAAGCAAACTGGTGTTGGCTGGTCCCACTGTCATCTGAAGACTTGACGAGCTGCAGGACCCGCGTCCAGGGGGGCTCTGTCACATGGCTGGCAGGTAGAAGAGGCTCTGTGCCCTTTAATGTGAACTTCTTCGTAGGGCTACCTGAGCATCCTCACAACATGGTGTTCAGATTCCTCTAAAAGCAAACAATACAAGACTCCAAAACTGAATGAATTGCAATGCCTTTTATGACCTGGCCTTGAAAGTCACACTTTGTTAGTACCACAGCTTTCTATTGACCACATTAGTCAGCCTGACTTAGTGTGGGAGAAGATTATACCTTATACCAGAAGGCAAGGATCACTGGGGTCGGGACACCTGGATGGCTCAGTGGTTGAGTGTCTGCTTTCAGCTCAGGTCCTCATCCCAGGATCTGGGATCGAGTCCCGCATTGGGCTCCTTGCAGGGAGCCTGCTTCTCCCTCTGCCTATGTCTCTGCCTCTCTCTCTCTCATGAATAACTAAAATCTTCAAAAAAAGAAAGAAAGAAAAAAAGATCACTGGGGTCCATAGTTAAAGCTGCCTGTCACACCTCACATAAAATTTACCTGGTCTCTAGTTCATTCATTCATTCATTGCCCATATATCCCAGGCAGTGTACCTAACAGAGGAGAAGGAGATAAGAGATAATTCTTGAGAATAGGCTACCCTTCCAAGGATGGTGGTGGTAATAGATTTAAATAATCTTTTTTTAGAAAGGATTTTATTTTTAAGCAATCTCTACACCCAATGTAGGGCCTAAATCCACAACCCTGAGACCAAGAGTCACATGCTCCACCAACTGAGCCAGCCAGGCACCCCTCAAATAAATTAACAAATACATAATTCTAAAAATGTTCAATTTTCCAAAAGTCTTGTAGGTAAAGATCTAGTAAATAACATTTCAAGTCCCAGGGCAAGTCTAGGGAAAATTTTTAATAGGATTACAAAATTGACCATATTTACTCATCCTTTCCATAGGGACAGTCAAATTTTGGCCCATGCTTTCCATCTATTTTGATGCCACTATATTTATCACTATATGATTGTAGCTCATCTCACCTGACCAAGCTTTTTTCCCTGTCTGCTTCAAAAGTAGAATACCATCAGAGATAAAGAGAAACATTTAAGGAAAATCTAACAGTTATATATATGAAACAGCTTCAAAATACATGAACTGGGGTACCTGGGTGGCTCCTGGGTGGTACCTGGGTGGCACTGATGGAGTGCAACTCTTGATCTCAGGGTTGTGAGTTCAAGCCCCACATCAAGTATAGATTACTTAAAAAACAAACAGCAGGGCAGCCTGGGTGGCTCGGGCAGCCTGGGTGGCTCAGCGGTTTAGCGCCGCCTTCTGCCCAGGGTGTGATCCTGGAGACCCGGGATCGAGTCCCACGTCGGGCTCCCTGCATGGGGCCTGCTTCTCCCTCTGCCTGCGTCTCTGCCTCTCTCTCTCTCTCTCTCTCTGTGCCTCATGAGTAAATAAATAAAATCTTAAAAATAAATAAATAAATTTAAAAGATTTTAAATTTAAAATTTAAAAGATTTTAAATTTTAAAATAAAATAAAAAACTGAAGTATACATAGAACATGCACCAAGATGGACCACATGCTTGATGTAAAACAATACTCAATAAATTTTGAAACATCAAAATCTGAGGTGCCTGGGTGCCTCAGTTGGTTAAGTGTCTGCCTTTAGCTGAGGTCATGATTCTACAGTCCTGGGATGGAGCCCTCCATCGGGCTCCCTGCTCAGGCTCAGCCAGGAGCCTGCTTCTCTCTCTCTCTGTGCTATCTCTGTCTCTGTGTCAAATAGATAAATAAAATCTTTGGGAAAAACATCAAAATCTTACAGAATATGTTTTTTTGGAAAAAAAGACTTGAAGAATAACTAAGATATCTTTAAAACTCCAAATATTTGTAAATTAAACATTCTATTCCTAAATAACCCATAAAACAAAGAGGAAATCACAGGAAAAAAGAGGAAATCACAGGAAAAAATTATTATCTCTAAATGAATGATACTGGGGCACCTACCTGGCTCAGTTGGTGGAGTGTGCCAGTCTTGACCTCATGAGTTTGACTTCCACATTGGGGGGTAGAGATTACTGAATGATATCAAAATTTGTGGAGTTCAACTAGAGCAGTGCTTAAAAGTAAATATATAGCTTTAAACACATATATTAGAAAAGAAGACAAAAATCAATTATCTAAGTTCCCACTTTAAGAAGCTAGAAAAAAACCAAGTAAATTAAACCCAATTTAATTAGAAGATATAGAGATTCAATCAATGAAATAAAAAAGAAACAAAAGAGAAAATTAACAACACCAAGTTAGTTCTTTGAAAATACTGATAAAGTTCGTATCATAAGGAAGACTGATACAAAGGAAAAGAGGAAAAACAAATTACCAATATTAGCAATGAAAAAAGAGATGCCATTACAGATCTTATAGACATCAAAAGAGTAATAAGAGAATATCATGAAAAACCTTAACAAATTCAACAATTTCAGGGGAATTAGACAAATTCCTAGAAAAACAGTTTACCAAAAATAACAAAATAGAAAGTTGGAACATCCTTATCTATGTAACAAATTGAATGTGCTTAAAGCCTTCTCACAACTTTAGTTAATAACAATGTATTGATATTGGTTGTGACAAGGGTACCATATATATCTTTAATATTATTGATTTAAGAGAGAGAGATAGCAGGAGCAGGGGGAAGAGGAAGAAGCAGGCTCTCCTCCGAGCAGGGAGCCCAACATGGGGCTCGATCCCAGGACCCTGGGATCATGACCAGAGCTGAAGGCAGACACCCAACTGAGCCATCCAGGTGCCCCAACAAGAGTACCATATTAATGTAAGATGCCAACAATAAGAGAAACAGTGGGTTTACATAGTGACTGTTACCCCTACAACTTTTCTGTAGATCTAAAACTATTCTTTTTGAAATTTTTTATACTATTTTATTTTTTGATAAAAAAGAAAGAGAATGAGGTGAAGGGTAAAGGGAGAGGGAGAGAGAGAGAATCACAAGCAGGCTTCATGCCCAGCCCATTGAGGAGCCCAGTGTAGGTCCAGTCCCAGGACCCTGAGATCATGACCTGAGCTGAAATCAAGAGTTGGACTTAACTGACTGAGCCACCCATGCACCTTTAAAACTATTCTAAAATAAAAAGTCTATTAAAAATAATAAATTAATAAAAAATTAAAAGCCTTCCTACAATGAAAACTCTAGTGTCTGGGGTATTTTTGGTGAAATCCATTAAATATCCAAAGAAGAAGTAATACCAATCCTACACAAACTGCCAGGACATAGAAGAGAAAAGACTACTTCCCAACTTGCATTATAAGGCAAAAATAACCCTGATTACAAAATCTGATAAAGACATTACAAGAAAAGAATTACAAACCTATATTCCTCATAATATAGATACATACAAAAAAGCTCCTGAACAAAAAATCAGTAAATAGAATCCATCTACATATACAGTGAAATATATCATGACCAAAGAAGTTTAATACAGGAATGTAAGGTTAGGGGATCTCTAGGTAGCTCAGCTGTTTAGCGCCTGCCTTTGGCCCAGGGCGCGATCCTGGGGTCCCGGGATGGAGTCCCATGTCGGGCTCCCGGCATAGAGCCTGCTTCTCCCTCTGTCTGTGTCTCTGCCTCTCTCTCTCTCTCTATGTCTAGCATGAATAAATAAATAAAATCTTTGGGAAAAAAAAAAAAGAATGTAAGGTGAGTTTAACTTTACAAAAATCAAACAACAACATGAACCTCCTGAACATAATACAAGAAAACAACTGTATGATCGTCTTGATCCAGGAAAAGGATTTGATGAAAAATGTTTAATAAATTATTATTTCATAATAAAAACTATTAGCAAACTGGGAATAAAAGTGAACATTTTTGGGGTACCTGGCTGGCTCAGTCAGTGGAGCATGTGACTCTTGACCTTGGAGTCATGAGTTCAAGCCCCATATTGGGTGTAGAGATTACTTAAAAAAAAAAAATCTCAAAAAAAAAAGTAAGGGGCACCTGGGTGGCTCAGTCAGTTAAGCATCTCCCTTTGCCTCAGTCATGATCCCAGAGTCCTGGGATTAAGACCCATGTTGGCTCTCTTCTCAGCAGGGAAGCCTATATCTCCCTCTCCCTCTGCCCTACCGCTTACTTGTACTCTCTCTCACTCTCAAATAAATAAGTGAAATCTTTTTGAAAAATGAATTTTTTCAGCTTGATAAAGGATATCTCTGAACAACAGCTGACATTATACCTAAAGGTAAAAGAATAAATGCTTCTCCACTAAGATCAGAAACAGGGCAAGACTATCTCACCACCACTACTAGTAAATATTATATTAGAGAACTTAGTGAAATAAAACATGAAAAATAAATACAAGGCATAAGATTGGGAAGGAAGTAAAACCATCACTACTCGTAGACAACATGATTGTATATGTAAAAAAATCCAAAAAAAGGCTACACCCAAATACTAATACATACTAGAACTAATAAATGAAATTAGCAAGGTGAAAGGAATCAAGGTCAATACATAAAAATCAGGTATATTTGTATAACCATCAATGAATAATTGGAAAATGAAATTTAAACAAAATATAATTTATGATAATATCAAAAAATGTCAAATATCTAGGAACAAACCTAAGAAAAATTGCACAAGACTTGTATACTGAAAACAAATATTGCTGAGAGAAATTAAAGAAGACCTAAATAAATGTAAACATATACCATGTTTGTGGATGAAGAACCTCAGTATTGAAAAGAATCCATCCTCCCTAGGTTCATACACATATTCAATGAAATTTCTATTTAAAAAAAGTCACCAGATTATTTGGAAGAAGTAGGCACAGTGATTCTAAAATATACATGGAAATGAAAAGGGTATAGAACAGCCAAAAAAGTCTTTAAGAACAGAATTAGGGGATTCATATTTTAATTTTAATACTTTTTAATTTTAGGGACATCTGGGTGGCTCAGGGGTTGACCATCTGCCTTTGGCTCCAGGCGTGGTCCTAGAGTCCCAGGATCAAGTCCCATGTCGGGCTCCCTGCATGGAGCCTGCTTCTCCCTCTGCCTGTGTCTCTGTCTCTCAGTCTCTCTCTCTCTGTATCTCTCATGAATAAATAAAATATTTAAAAATGCTCTATAAAATTAAAAAAAATAATGTCAGACTTCATTAAAATTTAGATATTTTTCTTTGTGAAAGACCCTGGAAGAGAATGAAAAGACAAGCTACAGACTGGAAGAAAATATTTACAAAACACATATATGACAGAGAACTAGTATTTATAATAAAGAGTTCTCAAAACACACTGGTTAAAAAACACACACACTTTGATTAGAAAATGGGGAAAAGACATGAATAGGCATTTCACCAAAGAGAATATACAAATGGCAAATAAGTGCATGAAAAGATGTTCAGCATCATTAGCCATTAGGGAAATGTATATTAAAACCATATGAAATCTCACTCCATCCCTCTGAGAATGGCTAAAATTAAAAATAGGGATTAATAGTAAATGCTGGCAAAGATGCAAAGAAACTGAAACACTCATATGCTGCTGATGGAAATGTAATTTGTTTTTTTTTGTTTTTTTGTTTTAATTTTTTTTTAATTTTTATTTATTTATGATAGTCACAGGGAGAGAGAGAGAGAGGCAGAGACACAGGCAGAGGGAGAAGCAGGCTCCATGCACCAGGAGCCCGATGTGGGATTCGATCCCGGGTCTCCAGGATCGCACCCTGGGCCAAAGGCAGGCGCCAAACTGCTGCGCCACCCAGGGATCCCCTGGAAATGTAATTTTATACATTTTACCAAATTCTCTGGAAAACAACCTGACAGTTTCTTAAAAAAACTAAACATGCAACAATCATACAACCCAGCAATTATACTCCTAGGACTTATCCTAGAGAAATGAAGATTTATGTTTTCTTGAAAACCTGTACATAAAATTTTTTAAAGATTTATTTATTTATTTATTTATTTATTTATTTATTTATTTATTTATTTATTTATAAATAGAGGCAGAGACATAGGCAGAGGGAGAAGCAGGCTCCATGCAGGGAGCCTGATGTGGGACTCGGTCCCATAACTCCAGGACCACATCCTGAGCCAAAGGCAGACGCTCAACCACTGAGCCACCCAGGCACCCTAATAAAAATCTTTTTTAAAAAAGTGCTTAAGATCATTAGTTATTGGGTAACTGTAAACTAAAACTACAATAAAACACAAGTTCACACTAGAACGAGTAAAATAAAAAAGACAACAGCAAATACTGACTAGCTAGGATATGGAGCAACTAAGACAGTCACACTATTGTTGCATAGTGGTTGTACAATGAAGCAACCACACTGAAGAACTATTTTTTTTAAAGACCTTATTTATTCATGAGACATACACACAGAGAGGCAGAGACACAGGCAGAGGGAGAAGCGGGCTCCATGCAGAGAGCCCGATGTGGGACTCGATCCCGGGTCTCCAGGATCAGGACTTGAGCCGAAGGCAGACGCTCAACTACTGAGCCACCCAGGTGTCCTGTGAAGAACTATTTAGAACATTCTAAGCAAGTTAAAAACATGCTTAGTCCTAGGTATTTACCCAACAGAATGAAGACAAATGCTTATTAAAAAACTTGAGTAGGGATGCTTGTAGCAGCCCTATTTGTAACAGCCTCAAACTGGAAATAGCCCAACTGTGCATCAGTAGGAGAATGGAAAAATTGAGGTGTATTTATTCAATGGAATTCTACTCAACAATAAAATAAAATGAACTAGAGAGGAGAAGGAGCAGGATGATGGAGTACTGAGCTCACATCCTCCCACAGACAGGATAAAGGCTACAGCTACATGTAGAGCAACTCTTTCTGAGAATGACCCAAAGACTAGCAGAACAACTCTTCCACAGCTAAAGATACAAAGAAAAAGACACATGGAAAGGGAGGAGGGGCAGAGATGTGGTCTGGTCGGGACCCACAGCCTCAGCGCAGTGACCCACAAACAGGAGTGATATCATCACAAATGCAGAGGGCCTCCCTGAAGAGTGAAGAGTTCATGTCCCACATCAGGCACCTCTGCCCTGAAGATCTCCACCAGAAAGATGAGCCCACAAAATACCTGACTCAGAAATAACAGCAGGGCTTGACTCTGGGAAAGCAGAGGGCCATAAGAAGCCAAGACTCTGCTCTTAAAGGGCACTTGCACAAACTTACTTGCTCTGAATCCAGCACAGAGACAGCCATTTAAAAAGCATCTGGGCCATATAAGAAGGAAATTTATTGACTAATTTTAGGGTATGTGCCAGAGGGGCAAGGATCTGTAGGAACTTTCTGTGGGAATAAAAGCATTAGCAGGCACTGTTAATCTCATCCTCTTTCTACCTAGCAGGCTTGGTATTGGTGGGCATAATTTTTGACACTCTCCATCTACCTTGCTAGCACCCTGCCAGGTATTCCACTGCAGACCTGTCCTACCCAACCTGCCCACCCCAGCAGATGCCCCTTCAAAATGGCTTCCACTCTGCTGCAGCCAGTGGACAGCCTCAGCCTGGCTCCCATGAAGGGATGGGGGGCCAGTCTCCCACCAGTGCACTCTAACACCTGCATCCAAGCATCACAGCCAGCCAGCTGGGGGCCAGTCTCACAAACCAGAGCACCCGCAGCAGTTGCAGCCCAGCCACAACAAGGGATTGACTATTTATTAGGGGTACCAGGTTCTGGTAACCAGGAAGGACTGAACTTCTGAGCCCCACAGGAAATCTTCTATATAAGGCCACTTCTTCAAGATCAAGAGACATAGCTGATTTACCTAATATATAGAAACAAACACAGAGGGCGCCTGGGTGGCTCAGTGGTTGAGCATCTGCCTTCAGCTCAGGCTGTGATCCCCGGGTCCTGGGATTGAGTCCCACATCAGGCTCCCCAGAGGGAGCCTGCTTCTCCCTCTGCCTGTGTCTCTGCCTCTCTGTGTCTCTCATGAATAAATAAATAAAATCTTAAAAAAAAAAACAACACTCCAAATAGAAGAACAAGGCAAAAATCTCAGAACTAAATGAAATGAAGATAAGCAATCCAAAAAAAAAAAAAAAAGATAAGCAATCCATCTGATAGAGTGGGAGATCAACAGAGGATTATAGGGTGGAGAAGAATGGATCAGGGATCTGGACGGCAGGGTAGAAGAAATCACTCAAGTTGAAGAGCAAAAAGAAAAAAAGAATTTTAAAACATGAGGATATTAGAAGGGACCTCGGGGACAATAAACATCAAGAGTACCAATAATTGAATTATAGGGATCTCAGAAGAAGAGAGAGAGGGAAAAGAAATAGGTGAAGGGGATGGGATTAAGAGGTACGGACTTCCAATTTTTTTTTAAATTTAAATTCAATTAGCCAAGATATAGAGATATAGGACATCATTAGGTTCAGATGTAGAGTTCAGTAACTCATCAGTTGTATATAACACCCAGTGCTCATCACATCATGTGTCCTTAATCCCATCATTCAGTTACCCCATCCTGCCACCCCAGACTTCCAATTTTAAAATGAGTCATGAGGATGTAAGATACAGCATAGAGAATATAGTCGATAATATTGTAATAATTTTGTCTGGTGACAGATAGTAACTAGATTTACTGTGGTGATCATTTGACAATGTATATAAATGTCAAATCACTGTGTTGTACCCCCGAAACTAATATAATATTATATGTCGACTATACTTCAATATAAACAAATAAATAAATATGAATACGTGCAACAATACAGATAAATTCCCCAAATACTACATTAACTGAAAGAAGCCAACCATTTAAAAAATATATATACTACATAATTCCATTTGTATAAAATCTAAATCCAGATCAAACTAATAAGTGGTAAAAGAAATCTGAGGGCAGCCCGGGTGGCTCAGCAGTTTAGCGTCGCCTTCAGCCCAGGGCGTCGTCCTGGAGACCCAGGATGGAGTCCCACATCGGGCTCCCTGCACGGAGTCTGCTTCTCCCTCTGCCTGTGTCTCTGCCTCTCTGGGTGTGTGTGTCTCTCATGAATAAATAAATAAAATCTTAAAAAAAAAAAAAAAAAGAAATCTGATAGGAGTTGTAGGGTGGTTGGAGAAGGAATTGGCTGGAAAAAGACAAAAGAAAACATTCCAGGGGGTTGAAAATGTATCTCTCATTTTATGAAGTATTTCAACAGGTGTGAGCAATTGTCAGACTCATTGTACTGAATATCTAAGATCTGTACATTTTATTGTATGTTTATTACATCTTAATTAAAAGATCTAAAAGTCAATCACTTTTACTATCCTAGCAAAAAATAATTGGAAAATAAAATAAAACAATTCCATTTAAGATATCACAAAGAGACTCAGGAATAAATTTAGCAAAAGACTTTGCCCTAAAAATTACAAAATTGGGGGGGGGGGCGCCTGTGTGGCTCAGTCAGTTAAGCATCCGACTCTTGGTTTCGGTTCAGGTCATGTTCCCAGGGTTGTGAAATCGAGCCCCACACTGGGACTCTGCACTCAGTGTGGAGTCTAAGATTCTTTCTTCCTCTGCTTCTTCCCCTGTTCATGCTCACTCTCTCTCAGATAAATTAATTAAATCTTTTTTAAAAATTATAAAATTTTGTTGAGATTGAAGATCTAAATAAATGCAGAGATACGCCATGTGAATGGATTAAGAGGCTTGACAATGTTAAGAAGTCACTTCTCAGGGAGCCTGGATGGCTCAATCGGTTGAGCATCTGCTTTCTGCTGGAGTCATGATCCCTGGGTCCTGGAATCAAGCCCCAAGCCAGGCTGCCCACTCAGCCTGCCCAAGACGCAGGCTCCTTTGGCTCAGGGCGTGATCCCGGGAGTCCCAGGATTGAATTCCTCTGCTTCTCCCTCTGCCTATGTCTCTGCCTCTCTCTCTGTGTGTGTCTCTCATGAATAAATAAATAAAATCTTTAAAAAATAAAATAAAATGTCAGTACAATCTTGAAAAAGAAAAATGATGGGGGACTTATCTAACACCCTGAAGCCATAGTAATCAAGACTGTGATTTTGATGAGGATAGACATGAAATTTTATAGAATAGAGTCCAGAAATCGACTCACACTTATACAATCAACTGATTTCAATGAAATGGGAAATATTTCAACTAATAGTCCTAGAATAACTGGATATTTGCATGAAAAATAATGATACCGGGATCCCTGGGTGGCGCAGTGGTTTGGCGCTTGCCTTTGGCCCAGGGCGCGATCCTGGAGACCCGGGATCGAATCCCACATCAGGCTCCCGGTGCATGGAGCCTGCTTCTCCCTCTGCCTATGTCTCTGCCTCTCTCTCTCTCTGTGTGACTATCATGAATAAATAAAAATTAAAAAAAAAAAGAAAAATAATGATACCTACCTGACACTATCCACAACAATTAATTCAAGATGGATCATGAAGGGGGCACCTGAGTGGCTCAGTTGGTTAAGCATCTGCCTTCAGCTCAGGTCATGATCTCAGGGTCCTGGGATCAAGCCTCGTGTTGGGCTCCCTGCTCCATGAGGAGTCTGCTTCTCCCTCTTCCTCCCCCTCTGTCCCTCTCTAATAAATAAATAAAATCTTTAAAAAATAAAAAAAAGGTGGATCAAAAAAAAAGGGGTAGATCATAAAGCTAAATGTAAAAGTTAAAACCCTAAAACTTTCAGAAGACATCATAGGGAATATTTTCAGGGGCTGAGGTTAAATGAAGATTTCTGAGTAGGACCCAGAAAGCAATAACAATAAAAAAATATGATAAATTAGACTTCATCAAAATTTTAATGTTCTGCTAATCAGAAAATGGATAGCCGTGGGTTGCCTGGCTGGCTCAATCGGTAGAGAATACAACTCTTGATTTCAGGGTTATGAGTGCAAGCCCCATGTTGAGGGTACAGTTTATGAAAGAAATAGAAAGAAAGAAAGAAAGAAAGAAAGAAAGAAAGAAAGAAAGAAAGAAAGAAAGAAAGAAAGAAAAAGAAAGAAAGAAAGAAAGAAAGAAAGAAAGAAAGAAAGAAAGAAAGAAAGAAAGAAAGAAAGAAAATAGCCAAGCCACAGATATGAGAAAATATTCACATTTTATTATCAATAGTAACAATATTAACAAAAATATTACTGACAAAGAGCTTGTATCTAGCATATGTGAAGAATTCCTGCCATTTTATTTGTTTGTTTGACAGAGACAGAATGAGAACAAGAATGCACAAGCAAGGGGAGAGGCAGGCAGAGGGAGAGGGAGAAGTGGGTTCCCTGCTGAGCAAGGAATCCAACGCTGGGCTCAATCCCAGAACCACAGGATCATGACCTGAGAGGAAGGCAGATGTTCAACTGACTGAGCCACCCAGGCACTCCTTAGTATGTCTATTTTGAATTTGTATAATTATGTCTTGATTCTGAGTAATTTCTCATCTTATACATGTCTATTAGAATGGCCATGGGGATCCCTGGGTGGCTCAGCGGTTTAGTGCCTGCCTTTGGCCCAGGGCATGATCCCGGAGTCCTGGGATCCAGTCCCACATCGGGCTCCCTGCATGGAGCCTGCTTCTCCCTCTGCCTGTGTCTCTGCCTCTTTCTCTCTCTCTCATGAATAAATAAAATCTTTAAAATAAATTTATTAGAATGGCTAAAATTAAAAAGATTGGCAGTATCAAATGATAAGGATCTTGAGTTAACTGGAATTCTCATACACTGCTGTCAAGAACACAAAATAGTACAAATACTTTGGAGGAAAGTATCTTATAAAGCTAAATATATTATCTACTTAATAACAAGGCAATTCCCCTCCTGGGAGTATCTATCCGGTGTGATAGAATAATAGCCCCCCCGCCCCCACAAAGTTGTCCACATCCTAATCCCCAGAACCTGTGGATACACTGCCTTATATGGGAAAAGGGATTTTGCAGAAGTAAAGTAGAGAGAGATGTCAAGTTGGGAATATAATCATGTATTTTCTGGGCCCAATGCAGGTCCTTATGAGGGGTCCCTAAAGAGGGAGACAGGAGATTCAGAGACAGAGATGTGGTGGCCAAAGTAGAGAGCAGAGAGAGAGAGAGATTTAAAGATGCTACCTACCCTGCTGGCTTCAAGATGGAGGAAGGGCCATTGTTTGCAGGTGGCTTCTAGAGGCTGGACAAGGCAAGAAAATTGATTCTCTTCAAAGCTGCCAGAGAAATGCAGCCCTGCTGACCCATTTTGGACCTCTGACCACCAGAACCGTAAGGTAATTTTGTGTTGTTTCAGGGCACTGAGTTTGTGATAATTCATTTAGCATCAATGGGAAACTAATATACCTAGCAAGAATGAAAACATATGTTCATGAAAAGACTTTACAAAATGTTCCACAGCAGCTTTATTCATAATAACCAAACAACACAGGTGTCCACAAGAAAGTGAAATGTTCTGTATCTGACAGGGCTGTTAATGCCCTCCAGGCAAAGACCAAGAACACACTTGTAGTTGAACAAAGTTGTTTTTTTTTTTTTTTGCTGATTGAAATGAGGGAGGATACCTCCCATGGAGAAGCATAGGGTGTCTGGGGAAGAAGATGTTAAGAATGACTTATTACAGGATTTGGGCCTGTGTTGGGTGATTTGGGGGAGGTTTTCAGGAAGCAGGGCTTTGCTCTGGATTGGATGCTAATACGAAGCAGGATGATTCTATGATTCTGTAATTGGGTATCTTCAAAAATCTTACCTAGGGGCACCCCAGGTGGCTCAGCGGTTTAGCACCGCCTTCAGCACAGGGCCTGATCCTACAGTCCTGGGATCAAGTCCCACATGTCGGGCTCCCTGCATGGAGCCTGCTTCTCCCTCTGCCTGTGTCTCTGCCTCTCTGCCTCTCTGTCTCTCTCTCTCTCTCTGTCTGTTATCTCATGAATAAATAAATAAAATCTTAAAAAAAAAAATCTTACCTAGAAGGAGTCTGGAATGAACATGGTTTAACTTATAACTTGTAGAGAAAAAGCAGTCTATTCCTATGAGCTGGGAGAGAGGATCTTTGGTATTTTGGTGGTTTTCACAATGAACTTGTTTTTATGTTCTTAGATAAGATTATAAAATAGTCTTGGGGCACCTGGGTGGCTCAGTCAGTTAAGTGACCAACTCTTGATTTTGGCTCAGGTCATGATCTCAGGGTCCTGGGATCGAGCCCTGTGTTGGGCTCTGCTCAGCATGGAGACTGCTTGAGGGTTCTCTCTTTCCCTCTGACCCCTCCGTATGTATGCTCTCTCTCAAATCTTAAAAAAATAAGTCTTGATTTTTTTGTATACATCATCAGAGTCATAAAGTGACCTTGTCTGGTGTTATTGTTTGATGGCATTGTTTATGTCCAAGAGGAAAATGGCGAGGCCTCACTATGAGTGCCAGGCCAATTTCTTTCTTTCTTCTTCTTCTTCTTCTTCTTCTTTTTTTTTTTTTTAAAGATTTTATTTATTTATACATGAAAGACACACACAGAGAGAAGCAGAGACACAAGCAGAGAGAGAAGCAGGCTCCATGCAGGTAGCCCGATGCAGGACTCAATCCGAGGACCGTGGGATCACTCCCTGGGCCAAAGGCAGGCACTCAACTGCTGAGCCACCCAGGTATCTCCCAGGCCAATTTCAAACACACTAAGACCTACCTGTAAGGGTGAGGTCAGTTCCTGGATGTCAGGGGCTGTTTTTCTCTTTCTTAGGGGTGTGAGTTATATGGTTATACCCATTTATCAAAAGAATGGGGAGGTGTGGGATGCCTGGGTGGCTCAGCAGTTGAGCGTCTGCCTTTGACTCAGGGTATAATCCTGGAGTCCTGGGACCAAGTCCCACATTGGGCTCCCTGCAGGGAGCCTGCTTCTCCCTCTGCCTATGTCTCCATTTCTCTCTCTGTGTCTCATGAATAAATAAATAAAATCTTAAAAAAAAAACAAACAAAAAAAAAAACAGGGCAGCCCGGGTGGCTCAGCAGTTTAGCGCTGCCTGCAACCCGGGGCATGATCCTGGAGACCCGGGATCGAGTCCCCGCTGGGCTCCCTGCATGAAGACTGCTTCTCCCTCTGCCTTTGTCTCTGCCTCTCTCTCTCTCTGTGTGTCTCTCATGAATTAAAAAAAAAAAAAAAAGAATGGGAAGGTGCCTGAGTGGCTCATTAAATTGGGAATCTGGCTCTTGATTTTAGTTCCGGTCATGATCTCAGGTTGTGGGATTGAGCCCCTATCAGGCTCTGCACACAGTGGAGTATCTGCTTGAAATTCTCTCTCCTGGGCAGCCCGGGTGGCTCAGCGGTTTAGCGCCGCCTTTGGCCGAGGGTTTGATCGTGGAGTCCCGGGATTGAGTCCCACGTCGGGCTCCCTGCATGGAGCCTGCTTCTCCCTCTGCCTGTGTCTCTGCCTCTCTCTCTCTCTCTCTCTGTGTGTCTCTCATGAATAAATAGATAAAATCTTAAAAAAAAAAAAAAAAGAAATTCTCTCTCCCTCTGCCCCTACCCCCACTTGCGCTCTCTCTCTCTTAAAAAAAAAGAAAAAGAAAAAGAAAAAAAGGATGGAGTTAAAATTTGTATGTTTCAACTTTACCTAAACATGCCTGCATAAAAAAGAAAATTAAGATGACTGGGGCAGCTGGCCGGCTCGGTCAGCAGAGCATGTGACTTCTGATCTCAGTGTCATGAGTTCAAGCCCCACATTGGGCATAGAGTTTACTTAAAAAAACAAACAAACAAACAAACAAACAAACAAACAACCACAATGACTAAACCAACTGCAATATATCCACTCAATGGAATACTCAAAAATAAAACAAACTACTGATACATGCAACATTATGGATGAATCTCAAAACATGATGCTGAGCAAAGGAAGCCAGACAGAAAACTATAAATAGTTCCATTTATTTATCTAGTATTCTGGAAAAGGCAAAATAATAGAGATCAAAACAGTGGTTGCCAAGGTGTGGACCACAGTGAGGCAGCACAGGGGATCTCTTTAAGGTGATGGCAAGTCTTCCACACTGTGGCAGTGTGGTCACCGTGCAGATCTAAATTCAGTCTATTATTTCCTGCAGGGGTTCATGTATTTACCACGTCACCAGCACTCCTGGCCACTTCTCTCTCTCTGCTCTCTGCTTCTGCCATCACATCTCTAACTCTCCGGTCTCCCTCCTTCCTTATAAGGACCCTTGCGATTGCACTGCCCCCCCCCCCCAATACAGGATAGCACAACTGTGTAGGATATACAACTATGCCTGTTTATCAAAACTCAAAACTGTATCCATATAAAGGATGAATTTTATTGCATGTAAATTATACCTCAATAGGTCTGACTTTATTTTTCATTTTTAAAATTTTTTTTACTTATTTGGTGGGGTGGGAGCAGGCAGAAGGAGAGAGAATCTCAAGCAGACTCTGTGGTGAGCACGGAGCCTGACACAGTGCTCCATCTCATGACCCTGAGATAATTGACCTGAGCTGAAATCAAGAGTCAGATGCTTAACCGACTGCGCCACCCAGGCACCTCTCAATAAGCCTGACTTTAAAAACATAACTGAGGGATGCCTGGGTGGCTCAGCGGTTTAGCGCCTGCCTTCAGCCCAGGGTGGGATCCTGGGGTCTTGGGATCGAGTCCCGCATTGGGCTCCCTGCATGGAGCCTGCTTCTCCCTCTCCCTGTGTCTGTGCCTCTCTCTCTCTGTCTCTCATGAATGAATAAATAAAGTCTTAAAAAAAAACCATAACTGAGTTAGGGATGAGTGGGGAGTGGGTGTATGGTTGGATATGACAAGAGAGGCAGAATGCTGGGGACCGCTGAAACTTGGTGGTTGGTATATGGTGGTCTGTTCTCTTACGTTTATATGTGTTTGAAATTTTCCATAATAAAAAGTTGTTGTTAATTTGGATAGAAAGGGAAATTGTGTGATGGAGGCAGAGATGTCACAGAGTCAGTTGACTGCTCATTCCCCCAGGATGCTTTTTGCACATTAATGAACCAATGCCCCTGGAGTCTCAAATTGACTTCCTCCTTTTCATGCACTTAAATAAGCTAGAGCTATTTGCTTTGACATTTTTTGCTGGTATGCCTCAAAAAATTTTAATGCCATTTGATTCTTAGGTTCTACAATTATTTTTTTCCCAAGTTCTCCTTATTCCCTGTGCTTGGGTATCTTCTCCCACTTAATATTTATTTATTTTTAAAGATGCCCTTTCCCTCACAATGGCCTCTTTGATAGGTCAGTAAACCATGCAGGGCTTATTTTTCAAGTGGCTGTTCTTTTGGATTTGTGCCATGCATTTATCACGGGCTACCAATAAAGCACTTTTAAAAAGAAATAGGCTCCAGGCTTTCTATGGGCTGTAACTTTTTAAACAATTCCTTTCATTTCTCCCCCTTAATGCCCTCATTCTGTCCTAGTTTCCCTTTCTAAAACTGAGCAATTAAATGATGGATTTGCCCCCTCCTTTTCCCGTTAGCAGGCTGAATGTGTATTGTGGTCACTATTGACTGAGTGATTTACCCATGACCACTCAGTGCCCCAGTGTGGTCACTGTGCAGACCCAGATTCAGCCTACTATTTCCTGCTGCGGGGGTTCAAGTATTTCCCAAGCAGCCAGCACTCCTGGTTGCATCAATCCTCACCTTTATATTGTTAATCAGCACTCCCGGGATAAAAACCAAGCTCTTCGCATTTACTACTAGAATGGCTACAATAAAAAGACTGAGCAGACCCAGTACTGGTAAAAATGAGAAGCAACTGAAAAGTAGTCCACTGCTGATGGGAAAGGTGAGATGATGGTGCGGCCACCCTGGAAAAACGGTTTGGCGAGTCCTCAAAATGTTAGTCGCAGAATTACCACATGACCCAGCACCTTCATTCCTTAAAAATGTGTGGTATATCCACACAGCAGAATACACGCAGCAATAAAGAACTCCTGAGGCAAGGAATCACACCAAGGAATCTCAAAACAGTGATGTTAAGTAAGAGAACCCAGACTACAAAAGAATGGATTTCTTATGCCATTTTTAGAAAACTCTAGAAAACGCAAACTTTTCTGTATCACAAAAAGCAGATCGCTGTTTGCCTGGAGATGAGCGTGGAGGAGGGTGAGGGATTACAAACTAACAGGAGACTTTTGGGGTGATGGATATGTTTAGTGTCTTGATTTCATGAGCACATACATATGTAAAAATTGATCAGATTGTATGTCTAAATACATGCACCTTAGTCTATGTCAATGACACCTCAATAAAGCTGAAAAAGAAAAGAATGGAAAATAAGACAATTTCTAGACTTGGCCAAGGAAGCCCGAGCCTTCTGAGATACTCTCTGATACTCTGATACGGGGACCGCCTGGGCCAGGCACATTATTGCCTCATGCTGTTTTGAGTTTGGACTAAAACAAGTCCAGACTTGAAGGTTTAGTGCAGATGGTCATGGTGAGCCACTGGTCACAAAGATCCACTAGCCTTCCCTTGGAGAGCTGATTGCTCCCTCCTCCCTGAAGAAAGCCACCAAGACAACTACCCATAACCACTAGGCCACTTACCATCTAGTATGTATTTCCAGGTCTGCCTGCCCTTACGCTGGCAGAGCTTAGCTTCGGTAGTAAGGATGTGTTTCGGTTACTTTCATAGGCCCAATGTAGGTTTGAAGGGATTTTTTTTTCTTTTAATTTTACAAGTGTTCTTTTCCACAGAAGGGGACAGCATCTCAGAGATGACTCCTTAAGGACATCATTCACGCAGCTGACAATTAAAAAGGAGCCACTGCATACAAGGCACTAAACGAGGCCCCTAGAGCAAGGCTCAGCATCAGAGAGGAAATGAGCAATTGTTCAAGCATTCCAGCACAGCCTGCGCAAGCCAGAGATGCTGCAGGCTCTAACAAGGAGATCCTAACTTGAAGTAGGAGTGAGTTCTATCAGGAACAGCTTCCCAGAGGTGACATTTAATCTGAAGAATGAAGAATGAAGAAGAGCCCTGAGTGGGTTGGGGTGGGAGAGCTTCCAGGTATAAATGGACCACAGCATGCAAAGAGCCAAGAGAGTGAGCTGCGTTAGCTGGATTCTGAAATTTGGAGCCTTGTTCTGGTAGGCAGATGAGAAGTTGTGAGGGACCTGACTGGCTACACAAGGAGTTCGGCATTAGTTTAGATTCTAGAAGACTCTAGAAGGCAACATAGAACTTTTGAAAGATTTTAAGCTGGGGAATATCTTGGTCACATTTGTGTTTCTAAAAAAATGACAGGGCAAAGCGGGGGACAGGAAACCTCTTAGGAAAGGATTGCAGTGGTTCTGGGGAAGTTATCAGCTGCCTGAGGCATGGGCAGGGAGGGAAGTTCTTGAAACTGGAGGATCTGTTACACTTCTGCTCTCAACTTGGGCCCAGCCACCTACTGGCCAGTAGACCATCAGCTTCCTTCCACAGCATCCTAAGACCAAATCCTTGTCCTGAAAGCTTAACCAAAAAAGGCTCTCACCAGTCATTGATACTTCCTCTGAGAGCCAAGAGTGCTTCACACTCATTGGAAATAGATAAACCTTGTCCCCAAGACAGTGATCAAATCAGGATCTCCCTCACCCCGTGGGCTTTGAAACGAATGTCCTAATTAGTGCTATCAATACGACTCCTTTTCCCCATCTTTCTCCAAGGTCCAGGAAGGAAAAGGATAAATCTATTCTAAGGGTTCAGCAATACAGCAGCAGTAGGAGCTCATGACCCCAGTAATGCTATGGGGCTGCTACTGGCTGTATTCCCAAACCTTGGAGAACAGTTTGAGCATAGTGGGCATTTTAGTTCTCAACTGGCCTGGCTTCTGGAAACAAGAGATGGGGGATTCTAGCCAGATGAGCCCATGCTGCCCTGCTGGAGGCCCATGCCAGGCACCGTGTAAGCAGTGTTCCAGGGGGCCCTCGTGTTCAGGGCTAGAGGATGCATCCTTCTCAACATTGTCTCCCAGCACCTAACATAGGCATATGGTAGCAGCTTCTTAAAGATCTACAGTTGGGACTTTTAGGGAATCAGAGATGAACTGTCCCAAAGTTTTCACCCATTGATGGCTGTGCTCATGCAGGCCTCTCACTGCCCCTTGTAACCAGCCACTGGGCAACATTCCTGGGTGCTTATAATAGTCAACATCCACCTTCATCCCCCAAACCCTTAATTTTTCTCATTTTGCCCCTTCCCCCTACTCATTCTCTAAAATAATTAATTTTGGGCAGCCTGGCTGACTCAGCAGTTTAGCACCACTTTCAGCCCAGGGCCTGATCCTGGAGACCAGGGATGGAGTCCCACATCAGGCTCCCTGCATGGAGCCTGCTTCTCCCTCTGCCTGTCTCTGCCTCTCTCGCTGTCTCTCATGAATAAAATCTTTTAATAATAATAATAGTTTTATTTGAGAGCGAGGGAGCACAGGCAGGGGGAGCAACAGCAGATGGAGAGAGAGAAGCAGAATCACCGCTGAGCAGGGAGCACAATCTGGGGCTCAAACCCAGGACTCTAGGATCATGATCCAAGCTGAAGGCAGATGCTTAACTGAGCCACCCAGGCGCCCCTCTCAAGTAACTATCTTAAAAAAAATTAACTTTGGACATATTTATCACTTATATAGTATTTGGCATATGAATTTTAAAAAGCTCTACACCCAACATGGGGCTTTAACTCATGACCCAAGATAGTCACATGCTCTAGACTGAACCAGCCTGTGCTCCTGGCAAGCAGAACTTTACTGTGTAGCATTATTTTTTTTTTCCTTAGACTATGAAGTCTTTTAAGGCAGATCTTGAGGCTTCAGTTTCCCAGAGCACATATTAGCACTGATCCCTGAACAACTGATCCATGGTTATTGATTGGCAGTGGCCTTTCAATCTGCCCAGGTAGGACAGGGGACTGGTGGGCAGAAGAGCAGCCTCCATTGGCTTGCATCCACAGGCGATGACTCTACCTTGTATATTCCTTGGGTTTTCCCAGAGTCCATGGGATTTTGGAGAATACCTCCTGGAACTAACTTAAATCACGAAGGAAAGGGCTGGCAAGGAAGCCTTAGCCAAAAAAGTGACATTTACGGGCCAGAAAAATCAGCAAGGCTACAGAGGAAACCCATCTGCTTGCTTGCTGGCTTCGGTGGGAAACAGAAAGGCCAGGAGCTACTAACATTTCACAGTGGAATCCAGGTTAAACAATCACAAGGCGTGTGAACACGGGCAAACCACTTGACATCACTTGAGCCAGCAGAAAAATTGGATAAAAAGCAATCTTTGACAAGGCAGCCAAGGCCGCACTGAAACAGCTTCCCCAAACACCACCTTTCTGCCAAAGCAAGCTTCTACTTACTGGTGGCTCAGAATACAAAGCTCATCTCCCAAAACGAAGTATGAAGTGCACATTTGGGAGTTGCTGTCGGCTGCCACCTTGTGGTCCAAATCACAACTATCAAACCCAGGACTCTAGGATCATGGTGGCTACCAGCACAAAACCACCTGTTGCTATTCTAATGTTATGAACCTCACTTGGCTACTTATCTGCACAATGCTTGGACTGAAGTAACCCATAAATAGGACTCCCAAGCCCTGCATCCCCTTAATATCCAGTTACCAGTTTTGCTGACCAAAAAAAACCTTACTTGGCAGAAATGCCCCATTACTAGTTGGCCCAGAGCCACTGCCTCATATGCTGACCCTGTCCTGTGTATTTACTGTAACCATCACCAACTGTGGTTTGATCTGCAAGCCAAAGCCAGCATCTGACCCAGGAAACCTGTGGGATGGTGTCCCTGAACTTCTCAAGGGCTACACCCATAGGGTCACTTCCAGACACCATGTCAGGCTTGTTGTGGTGCAGGGCCAGCACAGTCCCAGCAAAGCCCTTGGGAGCACTTGGCCCCCCTGGGGAATGTCACTGCTCATCCATTTAATGTCACATGCAGGGCTCCCACTTAAAAAGCCTCCAGGAACACTGGACAAGTGAGGTCTGCCTAGTGGAGGATGCCCTGCTCTCCCCAATCACCCCCCAGATGGTAACCACACTGGATCAGACTCAACAGGGCAGCATGTGCTGGAACAGAGGGCCCGCGTCTGAGCCAAGTCCTGTAGCTCTCACAGTGGCCAAGTGATGCCACCCTGGATGAAGGCAACTTCTTAAATGGATCCAATCTTGCCCCATTTACATTCTGATCCTTACTCCTGTTCAGGCCACAAAATGCAAACCAAACAGGACACACAAGATTAATGTTTTTCTGGCTATAGATTTATTCAACACAAAACAATCTCCAATTTTACTGAGGTGGCTGACCACGTCCACGACCAAATCCGCCTCTCTGCAAGAGAAAACATACATCAACATTAGCAGCATGCCAGGCAGCAGGCCTCTCTCTCACAGGACATGGCCCCAAATATAGGGGCTCATAAGTTCAGGCCATAAATCCTAGTCCCGCCTCTTACTGGCTACGAGGCTACATTCACTTTCTAGGCCGGTTTCCACATTTGTAAAATGGGAATATAGATACCCACTCAAGAGTGTTTATATACACACTCACGTACCCCCAGCACAGGACGAGACCCCGTCTGCCACACACATCTTTTCACAAATGAGGCCTCAGACAACACTGGTGTGCTCTGAAACCTGCCATAGGACAGGTGTTGCTGCAACAGTGATATGCCTCACCCTATATAATTAATCTCACAAGTTCTCAAGAGAGCTACCACGATCAGGATGAGGAAACTGCAGCACGAAGGGGCTGAGCCCTGAAGAAGATGAAGGACCTGGCCCCACACCATCCTGGACCTAGAGCTCACTCAATTTCCAGCTTGTCGTGCATAACCCTAATTTTTAGTTCATGAAATTAAGAGTTACAATTATGATGCTCATTAATGAAGCAGCTACCACTATGCCACGTGTAGTATTGATGTGGGGGACTCATTTTAGTAACTTATGTATTTATAAAAGTTTGCATACTGTATCTTAATGTAAAAGCTCTTGAAACATGGGGTTTTTTGGGGGAGGGGTGGGATCCACACACCGTACCATACCCCTAGAACTTGCAGACCCCAGGGCTGAGACCAGAACAGTGACCACCTATGGAGAGCAAATAGGGATACTCACAAACTGGAACTCAGTTGCTGACCCAGCCCCAGCCTCAGCTTTCTTGTCGGCACCAGCTGGAAGGAGAAATACCAATTCAGTCATCATATGATATCATCTATTACAGACCAAGCGAAGATAAGCCTCTGGCCTAATTCTGCAGAAAAAGCCATGTCAGCAAATACACTGCATGAAGTACAAGTAACTTACACCCAGGGGTGGGAAACACCCCATGAACCACTTCTGCCCCCCCCCACCCCCCGGCAGCTTCCCTTAAGTCATCCTTCAAGACTCACCCGTAAACCTTCACCTCCAGGAAGGCTGCCCAGACCACAAAGCCTAGATTATATGCCCTTCTATGTGGCCCAAGAAGACCCTCACTTCCATGCTTACATGCTTCAGATAAGCATCTAGCTGACAGGGGAAGAGATAAAGGACAAAAAGGCCCACAGAAGCCAAAAGCAACCCTGTGGTGACCACAGCAGAGAACAAGTAAGATGAAAAGACCCAGTGCTGCCCTGACCTGTATGGCAGGCAAGAGTCCAAACTGAGGTGTGTGAAAATAAATCTAACATTTCAAGACTTCAGAGGATGGGAAGTATCTTAGTATTTACAGATTACATACTGAAATAACATTTTAGAACTTTGAGGCTCAGGTCCAATCTTACATTCTCTGGAGAACCACTCTAACTCCCATGTGGGACTTCTAGTAAGAGCCACCGTTAACCTTCTCTCAAGTTAGTCTGATCGTTGGAGAAATTTGTTCTCACTACCCAGTAACATAGTCAAGTGCTCACTTTTATTTTATACCTTGCTTTCTTAACACAGTTAACTGCTTCTCAACAAAGACACAGACTCTAAAATCCCAAGTCTGCCCACGGAGCTAGGGACCTGTATCTCCATCTGCTCTCCTGCTGTCTTCTGGTTTAACAAGCCAGGTGCCTTAATGCTCTTTCCCCAGAGAGCCACTGGCTGACTCCTTCCTTCAGGTGTTTAAATCACATTTCTGTGGCTTTCCCTGAAAACCCCACTGAAAATTGCACCATCTGCACTTGAATTTTTCCCTGGAGCACCCACACCATGGACATAGTATATACTCATTTTTGCTTACCAGTTTCCTACCACTAAATTACAATTTCAACGAGAAAGGTCTTTTGTCTGTTATGCACACTACTGCCTTTCCAGCCCCTAGAACACAACCTGGCAAGTCAGAGAGTATGTGTTGACTGAAGAACAAACATCTGTTATTCCAAGTCAATACAAACACGTGCTACTTAAGAACAAGATTTTTAACTATTTTTGCATTAAGAAAACAAAGATAGGGATGCCTGGGTGGCTTAGCGGTTTGGCACCTGCCTTCAGCCCAGGGTGTGATCTTGGAGTTCCGGGATCGAGTCCCACATCGGGTTTCCTGCGAGGTGCCTGCTTCTCCCTCTGCCTGCCTCTCTGTGTCTCTTGTGAATAATAAATAAATAAATAAATAAATAAATAAATAAATAAATAAATAAATAGGAAAAAGAAGAGAAAAGAAAAGAAAAGAAAAGAAAAGAAAAGAAAAGAAAAGAAGGAAGGAAGGAAGGAAGGAGAAAGAAAGAAAAGAAAGAAAAGAAAGAAAGAAGAAAACAACAAAGATAACGTAAACGGGCCCTGCCCTCAACGAGCTTGGGACACAGGATTACAACCAGAAAACAAAGAAAAGCATGTTGTCCTCCTGAGTTTTCAGTGCTGCTCTAGTTAAAGGTCTTTAACTCAAGCCTTTGGTATCCCCAGTGAGGGGCTTGTCTCTTAATCCCATCCATCAAATACCTGCACCAGGTAAGAGACATAGAGGACTCCAGCTGAAGATGGCCTGGAGACTACGAATCCTTCCTGGTCACCTTGGCATTTCCAAGGGCTGAACCCCAGCCAGGGTGACCGAGAACCCAGAGATTCTCCCCCAAAGCCCCAGAGAGAGATGCTTTACTCACGGGGCACAGCGCTTCGTCTGTAGGTGTCTCTGTCAGCTTCCCCTCGTGTCAGTCTTGCAGGTCGCTCTCCCTCCAGACCTATAAATTAAACCACACTGTGAATGTAAGGCGATGTGGGAACTCTGTTGCCTTCAGGCCAAGAAAAGTGGAATTGCTCTCCTTATGCTCACTGGCAGCAACTTAGTTATGATGGGTTAAAGGGACACAACTCTTAGATCCTGAGCTGTCTGCTAGAAATGTCAATCACTGTCCCTAGCTCCTCAAAGGTCGAGGACATTCATAATGAAAATGCCATCCAGGGATCCCTGGGTGGCGCAGCGGTTTAGCGCCTGCCTTTGGCCCAGGGCACGATCCTGGAGACCCGGGATCGAATCCCACGTCGGGCTCCCGGTGCATGGAGCCTGCTTCTCCCTCTGCCTGTGTCTCTGCCTCTCTCTCTCTCTGTGACTATCATAAATAAATAAAAATAAAAAAAATTAAAAAAAAAAAAAGAAAAAAAAAGAAAATGCCATCCATCTGCAAAAGGACTGCCTTTTTTCTACTGTTTCTCACCATACACATCCTTTCCAATTACTTGGCAAATTAAGCAATCCAACCACTTCCACAAACATCTAAATAGCCCAAATTTTGAACCTGACTCAACTCTGAAGTGGAAAATCTCTTGTGCAAACAGCAAAGCCCCAACTCCAGTAGTCAGTGTATAAATACAGAGGCCACCAAGAATCCTCCAGTTGCCCTGGGCTTCTCCACACACCTCACTAGGGTGTGGATATATATGAAGTCAGACATTTAATCTGGTATTTTTCCTAGTTACCCTGCAAACTTGCCAACTTTACTTTCGAGTCCACATGATTAGAACATAAACTGTAGTCGATCTTGAACAAGACAGGTTTGAAATGCATGGGTTCATGATCTTTTTGATCAACAAGATTATAGTAGTACAATGAATCTATTTTCCTTATGATCTTCTTAATAATGTTATCTTCTCTATTATAAGGATAGGGTATGTAACAGATGTACAAACTGTACGCTAATCCACTATTTGTTATCAGACTGACTTCTGGTCAATAGCAAGTTGTTAGTAGTTTTCAGAGAATCAAGTTATACATGGATTTTGGACTATGAGGGTAGGGTTGGGGGAGACGGACGACGACACAGGTGTCCCAGGCCCTGAGCTGTTTCAAAGGTCAATTATGTTATTATTTTTCAGCCCAAGAAGTTAAGATTGAACCTAAAATAAATGCCAGGTTCCATCTATGCCAACAAAATCAGAATCTGTAGGGGCACAGACAATGGTATCCCACTGCCCTAGAGACTCCAAGATGCAGCAGAGAACCTCTGCTCTACAGATAGATACATAACCCCACCACCTAACCAACTGAATCCCCTAAGGAGAATTCATAAAAAATACAGATTCCTGAGCTACCAAGCTTCTCCCTACAGGACCCAGACAGTCTTGGTGATCATCTGTTTTTAGGAATCTCTGCACCTCATCACCCAAGCCCACATACTCCTCCTCCTACCAAGCTCCTGTAACAAGTTCTTTCAGAACCTAGGGAAAGAGAACCATAACCTTGAGAAAACACAATTGTGAGCCAGCAATGGTCTTGAGCCAGAAAGTAATCCACCATCCCCCCACAAGCACATCCTTTCACACTATCATACACACATCCGTTTTCCCCTATTTGACTTCTGATTATTTTTGCTCCCATCGCCAAGAAATTCTAGAAAATTCTCCATTCCATTTCTCTCACATGTGGCAAACAGCTTTGCTCCGTCCTGCCAGTTACTCAATACTCTATCACATGTGCCTGGACACAGACTATATTCTGTGTTTAATGGGATCTCCTGGGATGGTTTGAAGACCTGACCTGACTGCAGTTCCATTACAAGTCTAAGTCCCATGTCAGAGGGACAGAGGCTCCAGGACGAGGCCTAGGTCCTGCATGCAGGGCTCCTCTAACGCCGACCCCAATGGTGTATCCTAAGGCCTCCTTTGCCCTCCGCAGTTCCACATATACCCTTCCTGAGAAAGAGCAGTTGCAGAGCAGGTCTTTATTCGGGCAACATACCTTTGGGCCGTGGCCTGCCAGTCTCAGGTCTGCTGCGGCGCAGAGTGGCAGGCACAATCTCAGGGGGTAGGTGGAGGTAATCACGGAGATACTGGATACCCTCGTTGGTAAGGTACCAGTAGAAATGTCTCCAGGCAAACTGTTCCTTTACGTAGCCTCGGGATTTGAGAGACTTTAAGACAGAAAGAAAACCACCGTCAAGACACAAGCAGAGACTTCAATCTAGCAACTCAGTGCAAAAGGAAGCTACGTTGCATAGACAAGTTTTCACGGTGTATCTACCTCAGTGCCCTTGGAGGCAGCAAGCTGCTTGGCTGTCCTGACCTCTCCTTGGAATCTGCCTCTAGTTTAGTGGAAAATCCCTCCATCTGCACCCCACTCCAGCAGCCCCCAGGCTACCTGCATGGCCTTCATGACGTGAAGGTTGGGCACATTCTTGTCGGCCAGTTCAGGGTGTTTGGGCATGTGGACGTCCTTCTTTGCCACCATCACCCCCTCCTTGAAAAGGAGTTCATAAATGGCGATTCGGTTCTTCTTGGGCATCAACATCTGGAATGAAGCAAATCATCCGGAGCGTTTCTAAGCAGTGCAGCTAGGGGCCAGCGGGGTGAACTAAGTTCAAGACCCCAGCACGACCACCCCGAACCCCGTCCAACGGGCTGAGACCTCAAACCACAGCACAGAAAACTTGCAGGGAGATCTTGAAACCCTGCAGAACGGAACGCCGCCGGTGACCCTCCTCCACTCCCCAGAGACGCTGAGAAGACAGTTGCCGTGACACTGGAGCAGAAACAGGGGCAGGGCTCCCGTCCGCTCCAGACCTCGGAGCGGTAACTCCAGACCCACGGAGGAGTAACGGGCCGGGGGGCGCGGGCGCAAACCCCGCACCCCGGGGCACTTGGGGAGGAACAGCAACTGTACGCGGCGCGGAAGGCCGCGGCACGTTTCGGGGACGCAGGGAGGGTCTGGAGGGCCCTCCGTCCGTGGCAGGCCGCGGACCCAAAAGCAAAGAGCCGAGGCCTCCGCACCTTCACCCCCTTCCATTCTTCCCTCAAACTAGAGCTCCAGGGCCGGGCAAGGAGGCGGCCCGCGGCGAGCGGGCAAACGAGGCGCAGTTCCCCTCACCTCGCCTGAGGCTGGCCGCGACACAAGGGCTTCACACCTCCCCTCCTCGGCCTCCGCCGACGGGACGCCAATCCTCTCCTACTAGAGCCCCACTACCCCCTCGACGGGCGCCCCCGGCCCCCTCACGACTCAAAAACGGGCGTGCTAGGAGCGGGAGAGCGGCCCCCCGCCCCGTCCCCGGGGAGGAGCAGCGACTGCGACGGCCGGAGAGCCAGGATGGACGCCGATGGGACCCGGACCACGGAGAAACTCACCTTGGCGGCCGCTACGTCCCGGACCGGGGCTGGAAAGGAAGGGGCATGCGCGGCGCGGCGCGGCGTCTCTTCCGGGCTGGCGTGCCCCGCCCCCCCGCGAGGACCCGCGGGCTGCCTGGGGTGGCCTCGGCGGTGCCTGACAGGCCGCCGCGCACCTGAGCGCTCCCGCGGCACGCGTACGTGGAGCGGACGCTGGCACCTGTGAGCCTGGGGCCGGGCGGAAGGCGGTTACCTTCGTGCTGGGCCTGGCGCCTCGGAAACGCGCGGCTCCTTTACCTCCCGCCGATAACCTATTATTATGGAAGTGATAGATGTTCTTTGAACGGAGACAGGACAGACAAAACAATAACAATAATAAAAGAATGAAAACAGAATCCTATGGGCCAAATGTAATGGCTCTTAACATTTTGGTATCTGCTCTTCCAAACGCAAATGCACCCGCGCAAAAACCTGTGCGTATTTAACAAAGCCGGGCAGTTCCGCGCGTACGTTCTGTAAGGTGTGGTTGGTGACCTTTGCTTTTCCGCTTCCCGATACCTCAGGAATCTCTTTTCGTGTTGATACCTGCGGTTGTAATGACAGGAGTCCACTGGTGGATAGTTTAATCAACACTATGACTGGATACATATTTTAAAACCCTTCACTATTATAGGTGACTATACTACACACATATTTGCACAACTGTCCCAATATATTTTCCTTAGGATGCATTCCTGCAAGCTGTAATTGTTGAGTAACAAAGCACACATTTTTACATTTTTTACACACTCCGCATTGACTTCCAAGAAGGCATCATCCATTTCATTCTAGTCAGCAGTTATTAACAAGGCTCACTTCCCTTTTAACCCTGCTGGGATTGGATAATGTTCTTATTCATATTTGCCAGTCTGATAAATAAGAAATACTAATTTCATTGCTCTTTTAATTTACTTGTTTTGATTACATCTGTGGCTCAACATTTTTCTTTTTAGGCATTTGTTTTCCTTCTTTAATAAATCGTTCATTTCCACCATCAGTTTTCCTATTGAAAGTTTTTTCCTGTTGATTTGAAATCACTCTTTACATATGAAAGCTATTAATCCTTTGTCACATACTTTTCCAAAAATTTCCCCCATTTTTTCATTTGTCTTGATTTTCATGGTATTTTGAAGTAGAAGTTTCACATTCCTTCATATCCAAATCTTTATGGCTTCAGACTTTGGTACAATGCTTAAAAAGTCACTTAACCCATCTCAAGATTATGTAAATATTAACCTAGTTTCTTCAAATATTCTTGTGGTCTTACTATATAGAAATAAATATTTGGGGGTTCCTGGGTGCCTCAGATGGTTGGGCATCTGCCTCCAGGGCAGGTCAGATTCCCAGGGTCATGGGATCCAGTTCATGTGAGGCTCCCTGTTCAGCTGAGAGCCTGCTTCTCCCTCTGCCTGCTGCTCCTCCTGCTTATGGGCTCTCTCTCTGTCAAGTAAATAAATAATATCTTAAAAAAGAAAAGAGATAGAATATCTGAAAGAAAGGGTAAGAGATACGAATGATAGAGAAAGTCTCCTGTATGTCTAAGTGAAGTCTCATAGTGAAATAATAGAGAATGTAAGTAATATAGAATGTAAGAGAGACCCTCAGAATATTTTCCAGAATTACTGGAAAACAGCACATTTCAGATTCACTGAGCTCACCAAATCCAAGTTGGATTACATAAAAACATATCCATCCACACAAAGAAAAAACTGCCAAATAACATAAAAATAATATATATATAACTTTATGCCTAAACATCATAATGAAATTGCAGCATATCAAAAAACAAAAGAGAAAAACAGCAATAAAATAAAGAGAAGATCTAAAAAGCAAAAGACAGGTAGGATTTCTTTCTTCCTAGCAGCAATAATGGAATGCCCTCGATTGAAATTGAATCTCTCAAGTCTCTTCCCTTATAATAGCTAGAGTGATCCCTCTACAATATCAGACCATGTCATTCCCCTGCTTAAAACCTCCAATGACTCCCTTGTTCACTTTCAAAAATAGTCTTTTTTGTGACTTAATTATGTTTAGATCTTTTATCTTCCTAGAGTGTTTTCTGATGTAAAATTTTTCCCTCTGAATGTTAACTGCTATCTCAACATCATTTCCTCAATAAGCTAAGCTTCTCTTTCTTTTTTTTTTTTTTTTAAGATTTTTTATTTATTCATGAGAGACGCATAGAGAGGCAGAGACACAGGCAGAGGGAGAAACAGGCTCCATGCAGGGAGCCTGATGCGGGACTCAATCGGGGATCCCCAGGATTACACCCTGGGCCGAAGGCCGGGCTAAACCGCTGAGCCACCCGGGCTGCCCTAAGCTTCTATTTCTATAAAATACCAGTAAATTGTTTATGAGAGATGAATTCAGTTTTAGAATTTGTTGCATTAGTGCCTATGAGACACACTGGTGAAAATACCAGTATTATTTTTTTATTTTTAAAGTTAAAATTTTATTTCCAGTTAGTTAACCTATAGTTAACTTTTTAAAAAGATTTTATTTATTCATTTATTCATGAGAGACACAGAGAGAGAGAGCGGTCGAGGCACAGGCAGAGGGAGAAGCAGGCTCCATGCCCAGAGCCTGATGCGGACTCAATCCTGGGACTCCAGAATCATTCCCTGGGCTGAAGGCAGGCACTAAACTGCTGAGCCACCCAGGGATCCCCAATCTACAGTATTATATTAGTTTCAGATGTGCAGTATAGTGATCCAACCCCAGTATAATTTTAGATAGAGTTCAGAATTTGTCCTGTGGGACAGAGCTGGGTTAGATTAGGTGAGGGAATCAACTGAACGTGTAAGGATATGAGAACATCTAGAGAGGGTGTGGAATGAGAAGAGGGTGAGGAGGGACCTTACAGAACTTCCCAGCTCACCCTTTGATGAGCTGGGAATACCGGTAGACGGTATTCCTGTGGGTGTCTCCTTCCCTGGATAGGGCCTGCTGATGGGCGGGGACCATGCTTTTCTCTCTCTGTCCTCTATAGCAGTGAGCACAATGTCTCACATGTTAGGTATACTTAATAAATGTTTCCAGAATAAACAGCAACCTCATGGGGAGCAGAAGAGATTAGAGGTTAGAGATTAGAGTAGGGAAGGAGGACGAACAGTAATACTCTCTGACTTCACAGAAGACTTCTCTGATGACAGTACATCTTTGGGTTCACTTGAATTCCATTCAGCAGTTAGGCACGGAGCACCTGGTGCTGGGCCAGATGGTAGGGAAGCACTGGGGGCAGGAGCACACACGAGTCCCACACCAAGCAACACAACCTCTATTATGTGCTGGGAGCTATGAAGAAAATGACCAGGGTGTGATGACAGAAGGTAATGGGGAGTGAGGAGGTTGAAACCTGTGGAGGAGTTGAGCTTGAGTTGAGAACAGGCTGGGGACAGGCTCCTCCTATGAAAGGCTGTACTGCAGAGAAGTGCTTGAATTGAAAGGCAGCCAGCGTGGCTAGGACATGGTGAACAAGGCACACCCCGACAGGCTAAAGTGGCCTCAGAAAGGAGTTTGCAGTTTATTTAAAGTGTAATGAAAAAGCCACAGGTTTCAAGAAGTTGTGACAGTTGTGACAGTAGAGCATGTGACTCTCAATCTCAAGGTTTTAAGTTCAAGCTCCACATTGAGGGTAGAGATGACTTAAAAATAAAAATAAAATCTTAAAAAGTAGTGACAGGATCAGATGTATGTTTTAAGGAGATTAACTTTATAAAGATCTATACCGTTTTGACTACTCCCATGCAATTTTGTGCATAAGGTATAAGCTTATCTCTTGCCACATGCTAAAGATGCAGAAACCCTAAAGAACCAAAAACCTGAATCTGAGGCTTAGAGAAATAGATATTTCTTGCTAGGTTACAGAGGTAAGAGGTGATAGAACTGGAGTCTGACTGCTGCCTTAGGCTGCCTCTCTGCAATGGGGACTTTTTGCTGGGGCCAAGGGCAGAGGCAGGGAGTGGAGAACTCAGCGCAGTGAGAGGAAGGACTCTGGCCTTCCTGGGATTGGGGCTCACCCCTGTGGCCTGTTAGAATCCCTTGGCAGGTTTTAAAAAATCCATTCACCCAGGCTTCACCCTAGACCAATTTAGTCAGTTGCCCCGGGGGTGGAACCCAGGGGTCAGTATTTTATTTTTCCATTTTTCTTGATGTGTAATAGATGTAAAATGCACAACTCTCAAGCTTCCAGCTCAATGTATTTCAATGTGTGTGCGAAGATAAATGTAGATAAATGTAGATATATCCACATGAACTACCATCCAGATCAAGAGACGGAATGTGAACAGACCCCAGAAGTTTCCAGTCAACTCACCATGTCCACTCCCAGGGCCACCTATTCTGACCTGATAGCACAACGATGTATCTGCTTGTGTCTGGCTACCCCTCCTCTTGTGACTCATTAAGTCTGTGAGAAGCCATATCACAGGCATCAGCAGTTTGTTCCTTTTTGTTACTGAGTGATGTTCCACTGTATAGTTATATGACAATTTGCCTACTCACTTATCAGTTGATGGACATCTAAGTTGTTTCCAGTGTTTGGCCACTGTAAGTAAAACTGCCGAGAATGTTCTGGTGGACATGGGTGTGGGGCAGCAGCAGTTTCTGAAGCAGCCAGCCTTGAGAACCGCCAACTTTGAGGAATCTCTAAACTCCTGAGTACTCTTGCAGAAGTCAGGGTTGGGCCCCTGGGGCCCCCTGGGAGCTGCACGTTGGAAATAAGTAAACTATGGCTTGTAAAGATTATCTAGTTGCAGTTCCTTTCCTTTTGAGGTGCTGGAGTTTTTAGCAGAATCTGTGTCGCTGTAAGGATGGAGGGAGATTGGGGAGCAGTGCCCTCTATGGCCAGCATGGTGGCCTCTATTTCTGAGTATAGGGGAACAGGGCAGACATGCCCTTTCATGGCCCAGGTAGGGTGAGGCACTGGCTGTAACAGCAGAGAATCACACCTCCCCAGCAGACACCGTGGGCCTCACCATTTCCCCACATCTCCCTTTACCACGTCTAGAATAGCTTTCTAATCCTGTAGCCTGTTACTTCCTCCCACTCCTGAAGAAACCTCCTCAAAAGAGCCATCTGTGCTGTGATTTTTCATTTATAGCTCCCACAACATATGTGAGTTTGTGATATGTAGGTAAATGGCTGCTGATACATTCCTGGACACACACACACACACATGCATGCACACGTACATTCGTGCACACACACACACACACACGCAAGCATACATGCATGCACGAGTCACCCACATTTGGTGCCATGGGGCTGACGGTGGAATTTCTCCTCTAAGTGGAACCTGACCATCTCCTCCACATGGGCGAACTGCATTATGGAAACCTCTCCCTCAGTGACTATCACCTTATTGCCTGTCATTGTTTGGAGCAGCTCCTCGGACCTCACCTGCCTGGAGCGGCCATGATTATTTCTCCAAATTATTTGTTTCATTTAAAAAAATTCTTTTTTAGTTTTAGGGGTTTTTTTTAAAGATTTTATTTATTTATTCATGAGAGACACAGAGAGAGAGAGAGAGACACAGAGACACAGGCAGCAGGAGAAGCAGGCTCCATGCAGGGAGCCCAGTGTAGGACTTGATCCTGGGACTCCAGCATCATGCCCTGGGCCGAAGGCACCCAACCATTAAGCCACCCAGGCAACCCTAAAAATTTTTTTAAAAAGATTTTACTTATTTGACAAAGAGAGAGAAAGGGGCACAGGGAGAGGGAGAAGCAGGCTCCCCACTGAGCAGGGAGCCCGATGTGGGGCTTGATCTCAGGAACCATTACCTGAGCTAAAGGCAGAAGCTTAACTGACTGAGCCACCTAGGCGCCCCTCCCCAATTTATTTGATAATGATCAGTGTTGAGGCGAAAACAGTAGACAGAGTTCAAGGATTGCCACTTTTCAGCCTGTTGGATCTGTTGCCTTGCATCCCTGCTCTTGTTGCTGCTGCAGAGATGATCTTACCTTGCTGTCAAGGTCTGATTCATCCCCCACCACCCATAAACCTCTGAGCACTTTTCATACTTCCTTTTCTTTTTAGCTGACTAATTACATCTTTGGGTACCTGTTTACAGGTGGACAAACTGACGCTTGCGAGGGCAGGGATTTCTGTCAGCGGTAAGTGAAGCTGGTGAGCGCGTATCCCAGCAGCCGGGGACAGTGCCTGGCACACATGAGGGGCTCGGTAAAGATTTCTTAATAAATGAAGCTGGTGATGCATCTTGGTTTTGAAACTCCCAGCTCTATATCCTCTCCCTAATGAGCTTCCTTCCTCAGCACAGGCCACCAGGACAAGCAAGATAGCCATGCCCCTATCTGGAGAGTTCCTCTCTGGCCCCCATTGGAGCCTCTCTCTACCTCTGCAATTGAGAGCACAGACTCCTACTCAGCCTGTTGCAAATCCCAGTGCTCCCATTATCACTGTGGCGCCTTGGTCCTATCTCTTAGCTTCTCTATGCCTCAGTTTCCTTATTTGTCTTCTGGAAATAATAATAGTACCAACCTTGTGGAATTGTGGGAAGGATTCTAAGAGTTCATACAAGAGATGCATTTGGAGCAGTGCCTTGCACATGAGAAGCACTCAAGAAATGTTAGTGTCATTTAAAATTTTTTCAATTTATATTTTACTATTTCATTATAAAATAAAATCAAACAGGGGCATCTGGGTGGCTCAGTTGGTTAAGCATCTGCCTTCAGCTTGGGTTGTGACCTCAGGGTCCTGGGATGGAGCTCTGAGTGGGGCTCTCTGCTCAGCAGGGGTCTGCTTCTCCCTCTCTCTCTACCCCTCCCCCTGCTTGTGCAAATTCTCTCTCAAAGAAATAAAATCTTTTTTAAAAAATCGTATTTTGGGATGCCTGGATGGCTCAGCAGTTGAGTGTTGGCCTTCAGTCCAGGGCATGATCCCAGAGTTCTAGGATCCAGTCCCATATCGGGCTCCCTGCACGGAACCTGCTTCTCCCTCTGCCTGTGTCTCTGTCTCTCTCTCTCTCGTAAATAAATAAATAAGATCTTTTAAAAAACTTAAATTAAAAATTTATATTTTATTTTTATTAACTGTATTTATTATTTAATATTTATCATTATTTTAATTATTTATTATTACAGAAAATAAAAGTATAGCTTCGTGAATTTTTATAAGGCAAGTGCACTTGTAACCACCATCCATGTCAAGAATCAGAACTTTGTTGTAACCAGCAGCCCCTCCTCACCACCCCATCCCAGGTACAGCTCCTGGCTTTCTCCCACAGTGACCACCAGCCTGGCTCATAGTATTCACTTCCATGGAGTTTTATCACCTACGTGTGCATCTCTAGACACTGTAGTTCAGTCTCTCCCAGGTTAAAAATTAACTTTATGGGGGTATAATTTATATGCAAGAATGTTCACCAATTTTAAGTGTACAGTTTGATGAGTTTTGATGAATATATACAGTCATGTAACCACCAATCATGATATAAGAACATTTGTATCACCTAAAAAAATTCCCTTGTGCTCCTTTACACTCCACCCTCCTCCCTTACTCCTGAGTCCAGGCAACTACTGCTCTGCTTTGCTTTTGTTTTAAGATTTTATTTATTTATTCATTCATGAGAAACACACAGAGAGAGGCAGAGACATAGGCAGAGGGAGAAGCAGACTCCATGCAGGGAGCCCGATGTGGGACTCGATCCCAGGACTCCAGGATTCAGGCCCTTGGGCCAAAGGCAGGTGCTCAAGCGCTGAGCCACCCAGGAGTCCCTACTGCTCTGGTTTGTCACTACAGATTAAATTTCCCTTTTCTAAACTTCTGTATAAATGAAATCATATGGTATATTCTTTTTTAATGAATAGCTTCTTTCACTCAGCATAATGGTTTTAAAATTTATTCACACTCTAGCCTGTTTCAGTATTTTATTCCTATTGCTGCTATGTAGTATTCCATTGAACAAATATATTGGATGTTTATACACTCCGCTTTTGTGTTTCCTTTTTTTTAAAGATTTTATTTATTTATTCATGACAGACACAGAGAAAGAGACAGAGACACAGGCAGGGGGAGAAGCAGGCTCCACACAGGGACCCCGAGGTGGGACTCGATCCAGGGTCTCCAGGATCACACCCCAGGGCCGAAGGCCATGCTAAACCATTGGGCCACCGGGGCTGCCCCTACACTCTGCTTTTGATGGAAATCTGGGTTGTTAGCAATTTTTGGCTATCATGAATAAAGCTGCTGTGAACATTAGTATACAGGTTTTTGTATGGATATATGCCTTTGTTCTCTTGGGTAAACACCCAGGAGTGGGATTGGTAGGTTACATAAATAAAAGAGCTGTGTTAAAATTTATATGAAGGGCGCCTGGGTGTCTCAGTTGCTCAAGCAGCTGCCTTCAGCTCAGGTCATGATCCCCGGGTCCTGGGAGCCCAGTGTTGTGGGCTCTCTGCTCAGTGGGGAGCCTGCTTCTCCCTCTCCCTCTGCCTCTCTCTCCCCTGCCCCCCACCCTCAGGCTGGTACACTCACTCTGTTTCTCTTTTCAAATCAATCAATCAATCAATTAATTAATTAATAAAATCTTTAAAAATATAAAATCATTTGTTTTTTTTAACCCCTTCTTTTTGCAGTAAAGTGCATACTTTATGGATGCATACTTTATGGGATGCATATCCCATAAAACTTACTATTTTAGGGGCAGCCCCGGTGGCTCAGCGGTTTAGCGCCGCCTTCAGCCCAGGGCATGATCCTGGATACCTAGGATCGAGTCCCATGTCGGGCTCCCTGCGTGGAGCCTGTTTCTCCCTCTGCCTGTGTGTCTGCCTCTCTCTCTGTGCATCTCTCTCGAATAAATAAATAAAATTTATACAAAAAAAAAAAAAACTTACTATTTTAACTACTTTTTAAGTATATGGGCAGTCTTTTACCTATTTCTAAACCTGGATCACTTTTCCTCTTATTATTGAATTGTAGGAGTTATTTATATAATCTGGATGGCAGTACTTTTTTCAGATATATGTATTATGAATATTTTTCTGCTACTCTATGGCATGTCTTTTCATTTTCTTTTTTTTTTTTTTTTTAAGATTTTATTTATTTATTTATTCATGAGAGACACAAAGGGAGAGAGGCAGAGGGAAAAGCAGGCTCCATGCAGGAGCCCGACGACGCGGGACTCAATCCCATGACTCCAGGATCAGCCCCAGGCCAAAGGCAGGCGCCAAACCACTGAGCCACCCAGGGATCCCGTCTTTTCATTTTCTTAACAATGTCTTTTGAAAGGTAGCCCCGGTGGCGCAGCAGTTTAGCGCCGCCTGCAGCCCCGGGGTGTGATCCTGGAGACCCGGAATCGAGTCCCCGCGTCGAGCTCCCTGCATGGAGCCTGCTTCTTTCTCTCTGTCTCTGCCTCTCTTTCGCTCTCTCTGAATAAATAAATAAATCTTTAAACAACAAAAAAACAACAATGTCTTTTGAAGACCAGAAGTTTTAAATTAATTAATCAATTATTAATAGTCTGATTTATTAATTTTTAAAAAGATATTATTTATTTATTCATGAAAGACACAGAGTGAGAGGCAGAGATGTAGGCAGAGGGAGAAACAGGCTCCTCGCAGGGAGCCTGTTGTGGGACTTGATCCCCAGACCTGGGATCACATCCTGAGCCAAAGGCAGACTCTCAACCACTGAGCCACCCAGGCGTCCCTAATTTATTAATTTTTTAACAACTATGCTTTTTGTTTCCCATCTAAGAAATCTTTGTCCACCTGAAGGGCACAAGGATAGCCTTCTATGTTTTCCTTTAGAAGTTTTGTCGTGGGGGCACCTGGGTGACTCAGGTTAGTTAGCATCTACTTTCAGCTCAGGTCATGATCTCAGGGTCCTGGGATGGAGCCTGAGTCAGGCTTCCTGCTCATCTGGGAGTCTGTTTCTCCCTCTCCATCTGATCCTCTCCTTGTTCTTGCTTTCTCTCTTTCAAAGAAAGAGAGAAAGAAAGAAAGAAAAGGGGCAGCCCGGGTGGTTCAGAGGTTTAGCGCCACCTTCCGCCCAGGGCGTGATCCTGGAGACCCGGAATCGAGTCCCACGTCCGGCTCCCTACATGAAGCCTGCTTCTCCCTCTCCCTGTGTCTCTGCCTCTGTGTGTGTGTCTCTCATGAATAAATAAATAAAATCTTACTTTTATACATCGTTTTAACTTTTATGCTTATATCTATGATCCATTTCAAATTGAATTTTGTGTGTGGTATAAGGATTGAGATTCTTTTTGTTTCCAATGGACATCTAGTTCTTCCAGTGTATTTGTTAAAAAGACTATTCTTTCTATATTGAACAATTTTGGCACCTTTGTCGAAAATCAATAGACCATAAATTTGTGGATCTGCTTCTGGACTCTTTTCTTTTCCACTGTTTTGTGGTTCTTCCTGACACCAGCACCATACTTCCTCGATGCTGTTGCTTTACAGAAAGTCTTGAAATCAGATACTTCAAGATTTCTAACTTTGTTCTTTTTTTTTTTTTTTTAATTTGTTTTGGTTTGCTCATTAAAAAAAGTTTTTTTGATAAGCATCATAAAGAAAAGGAAAAATGTAAAGATTGAAGGAGAATAAGGAGAAATAACAACTAAATGCGGTGTGGGATCCTGGATCAGACTCTGGAAACAAAAAGGGATATTAGTACAAAATTCATGAAATTAAAGTCGGATCTGTGGTTTAATTTGTGTTGTACCTGTGTTACCTTCCTATCCTTGGTGATAAGGTATTAACACCAAGAGAAGAAAGTGGAGGCTATAGGACAACTCTTGGTACTACTCTTACAACTTTTCTCCAGGTCTCAAATTAGCTCAGAATAAAAGGATTTTTAGGGACCCCTGGGTGGCTCAGTGGTTGAGCATCTGCCTTTGGCTTAGGGCCTGATACTGGGGTCCCAGGATCGAGTCCCACATTGGGCTTCCTGCAAGGAGCCTGCTTCTCCTCCTGCCTATGTCTCTGCCTCTTTCTGTGTCTCATGAATAAATAGATAAAATATTTTTTAAAAAAAGATTGTTTAAATGTACGGACACTGATTGTAACAGCTGTACCAATCTGGCTGGGGAGGGGCAGGGGCTACATGAGGACTATACTTTCTGTGCGATTTTGCTGTAAATCTAAAACGGCTCTGGGGCGCCTGACTGGCTCAGTCAAAGGAACGTGTGACTCCTGATTTCGGGATTGTGAGTTCGAGCCCCATGTTGGGTGTACAGATTATTTAAAAATAACATCTTAAAAAAAAAACTGCTCTAAAAAATAAGGTCTATTAAAAAAGAAAAAAAGAGGAGTGCCCGGGTGGCTCAGATGGTTAAGCATCTGCCTTCAGTTCATGAGGGTCATGATCCCGGAGTCCCACATTGGGCTCCCAGCTCAGTGGGGAGCCTGCTTCTTCCTCTGCCGCTGTCTCTCTCCCTGCTCATGCTCTCTCTGTATCTCTTTGTCTCAAATGAATAAATACAATCTTTGAAAAAAGAGAAAAAGGTGCAAATAAAAAAGGATGAGATAGGAAAAAAAACGGATATGACTTTTGGGGGTAGATGTTTTTCTCCCAACTTTTTTGTTGTGGTATAATACAGATAACATAAAATTTATCATCCTCACCATTTTGAAGTGTACAGTTCAATGGCATTAAGTACATTCACATTGTTGTGCAACCATCTCCACCATCCGTCTCCAGAACTCTTCTCATCTTGCAAAACTGAAACTCTATACCCGTTAAACAATAATTTCCCATTGCCCCCTCCATCAAGCCTCTGGCAACAACCATTCATTTTCTGTCTCTATGTTTTGACTACTCTAAGTATCTAAAATAAGTGGAATCACCGTATTTGTCTTCCTGTGACTGGTTTATTTCACTTAGCATAATGTCCTCAATATTTATCTGTGTTGTAGCACACACACACAACAGACACAAATAAAAAGAATGAGAAAGAAAAAAATTGATGTCTTTTAGCTCTCTTTTATTTTATTTTATCTTTAGAGCTTTATTTATTTCTTTGAAATGGAGCACTCGAGAGAGAGAGCATGGGGGGAGAGGACAGAGGGAGAAAAGAGAAGCAGGCTTCCTGCTGAGCAGGGACCCCCCCAACTCAGGCCCCAATCCCAGGACCCTGGGATCATGACCTGAGCCAAAGGCAGTTGCTTAAGCGACTAAGCCACCCAGGAGCACCTAAACTGTCTTTTAATCTATAGGTTTTCCCAGTGTATTCATTTTTCTATGCTGTATAATGAATTATCACAAATTTAGTGGGTTAAAACAGTGTACATTTTTTAAAAATTACTATTATTTTAGACTGTGTTTTGGGGGCACCTAGGTGGCTCAGTTGGTTAAATGTCTGACTCTCAATTTCAACTCAGGTCATGATCTCAGGATTGTGGGATTGAGTCCCATATCAGGTTCCACAGTCTGCAGGGAGACTGCTTGAGATCTTCTCTCCGTTTGCCCCTTCTTTTCTTTTTTTTAAAGATTTTATTTATTTATTCATGAGAGACACAGAGAGAGAGGCAGAGACACAGGCAGGGGGAGAAGTAGGCTTCATGCAGGGAGCCCGATTTGGGACTCAATCCTGGGTCCCCAAGATCACACCCTGGGCTGAAGGCAGGCATTCAAACTGAGCCACCCAGACATCCTTCCCTTTGCCCCTCCTACTCACTCATGTACACCCTCTCTCAAATAAATAAGTAAATCATAAAAAAGATGTTTTTAATTGACACATAATTAATATACAGTGTTGAATTACTTTCAGGTGTACAATACAATGATTCAACAATTCTGCGCATTTTTCAGTGCTCATCAGGACAAGCGCACTGTTTTTTATCACAAGTGCGCTCCGTAGGCCCCATCCCCTATTTCCCTCATTCCCCCACTGACTCTAGTAACATCAGTTTGTGTCTTGGTTTGTCTCTCTGTTTTTTCTTCCTTTGCTCAATTGTTTTATTTCTTAAATTCCATGTAGAAGTGATATCATATGGTATTTGGCTTTCTCTGATGGACTTATTTCACTTAGCGTTATACTCTTTTTTTTTTTAAGATTTTATTTATTAAAAAAAAAAGATTTTATTTATTTATTCATGAGAGACAGAGAGAGAGAGAGAAGCAGAGACATAGGCAGAGGGAGAAGCAGGCTCCACGCAGGGAGCCTGATATGGGATTTGATCCCAGGCCTCCAGGACCACATTAGGCTGAAGGCAGGCGCTAAACCTCTGAGCCATCCAGGGATCCCCAGCGTTATACTCTTTAGGTCCATCCATGTTGTTGCTAATGTCAAGATTTCATTATTTTGGTGGCTGCATAATATTCCATCATATATAGATACCAAGTCTTTATCTATTCATTATGGAAGGATACTTGGGTTGCCCCCATATCTTGGCTATTGTAAATAATCCTGCAATAAACATAGGGGTGCATAAATCTTTTCAAATTACTGTTTTTGTTTTCTTTGGGTAAATACCAGTAGTCTGATTACTGCATCATATGATATTTCTATTTCTCATTTTTTAAAAGATTTTCTTTATTTATTCATGAGAGATTCACAGAGAGGCAGAGACACAGGCAGAGGGAGAAGCAGGCTCCATGCAGGGAGCCCGATGTGGGACTCGATCCTGGGTCTCCAGGATCACACCCTGGGCCGAAGGTAGGCGCCAAACTGCTGAGCCACCCGGGCTGCCCCTATTTCTCATTTTTTGAGGAACCTCCATATTGTCTTCCAGAATGGCTGCACCAATTTGCATTCCCACCAACAGTGCAAGAGGCTTTCTTTTTCTCCACATGCTTGCCAACACTTGTTATGTCTTGTGTTTTTGATTTTAGCCATTCTGACAGGTGTGAAATCTCATTGTGTTTTTCTTTCTTTCTTTTTAAAATTTTATTTATTTATTTGAGAAAGAGAGTGAGAGCGTGTGAGAGAGAGAAAGAGAGCGGGAGAGAGCATAGCGCACAAGTGGGGGGAGGGGCAGAGGGAGAATCAGGCTCCCCGCTGAGCAGGAAGCCCAATGTGGGTCTCGATCTCAGGACCCCAAGATCATGCTCTGAGCCACCCAGGCGGCCTCCCATTGTGATTTTAATTTGAACACACGTTTATTATCTTACAGCTTTCGTGGGTCAAAGGTATGGGCATGACTGCATTGGGTCCTCTGCTCAGGGTCTCATGGGCTGCAATTAATGTGTTGGCCAGGCTGCATTCTTGTCTGGTTGTCCAATTAGGGAAGAATCCATGTTTAAGCTCATTCAGGTTGTTGACAGAACTCATTTCCTTCCGGTTGCATAACTGAGAGCCCCAGCTGTTTGCTGCCTATTGAGTGAGGCTGCCTTTAGGTTCTAAGAGCTGCCCCAAATTTCTTGGCATGTGACCCTCTCAATAGGCTGTTCATAACATGGCTGTTTTCTTATTCCAAATGAATAAGAGAATTTCTACTTCTTGTGTAGATGGAGTCTTACATAACAAACAGCCATGGTAGTGACAGCCCATTATCTTTGCCATATTCTCTTGGCTTGGGGCAAGTCACAGGTCACATTTGCACTCACAAGGAAGGGATTGTTCAAGGACATGACTTGTAGGGGAGTCACTTAGGATATGTGCATCACACTCTCCACCCACTTTTTTCTTTTCTTTTTTTAAAGATTTTATTTATTTATTCATGAGAGACACAGAGAAAGAGGCAGAGACATAGACAGAGGAAGAACCAGGCTCCTCACAGGGAGTCCAATGTGGGACTCGATCCCTGGACCTGGGATCACACCCTGAGCTGAAGGCAGACACTCAACCCCTGAGCCACCCAGGCATCCCTGCACCCACTTTTTTCTTGAGTTAATTTGTTAAGGTACTGGGCTGTTACTGTAGAGTTTCCTAGTCTAGATTTTCCTTCTTTTCACAAAATTATTTATTTATTTATTTATTTATTTATTTATTTATTTATTTATTTATTTATTTATTTGAAACAGAGTGTGCATGAGTAGGGGGAGGAGCAGAGGGAGAGAATTTCAAACAGACTCTGCTGAGCATGAAGCCTGATGGCGGGGCTCGATCTGAGATCATGATCTGAGCCAAAACCAAGAGTTAGACCTTCAACCGACTGAGCCACCCAGGCTCACTTCGGTCTAGATATTCTGATTTCACACACAGTGCAGTTCAACATATTCTTCTGTCTCCTGTATTTCTGGCAAACTGGTAACTGGACTCAGAGGATTGACCAGACTCAGGTCAGATCCCTTTGGCAACATTTGGTGGCAATGTGATATTCCCTCAGGAGGCACATGATGTCTGGCTGTCTCTCTTTGTGATGTTAGCAGTCATTGACAATGCCTACATCAGTTAATTCACAGGGTGTGGTGAAAAGATGATGTTCTATTTTTACTATTGAACTTATTGGTTGCAACACTTTTATAAAGAGATTCTTTCCTTCATCTATTACTTGGTTATCCAGTGGCATAGTTCATATAGGGAAGGCAGTATAAATGGTTGAGTCATTTCTTTTATTTACCAATTTCCAAGACAATAAATTGATTCCCTATCCAGGTGGCCAATTATTTTTTTAGGGGGGGGGCACTCCATTTTTATTCCCAGAGCTGTTGCCACTCAGTTATTTTGTGTCCCAACCCTGTAAATGGCAAAAACCCAACCCCTCTTTGGCGTGAACTTTCAAGAGAAATGGAACAGCATAGTTTTGGAGTTTCCCAAACTGGCTGGAGATCTGCAAGGTCAGGTCGTTCCAAGATTTGGGGCATGGCCAATTATTTGTGAGCCCGTAGATTTAAGCATATTTGATTGATTTGAATCCATTGCATTTCTTATCCTTATTGAAGCTCTCAGGATCCAGTGGGAGCCTCTTCAGACTGGCTCCTGAGTCTTTTTGACATGATCCTGTTAGTCTTCGAGAGCTTCCTACTAGCTGCTGCATCAAGGCTTGTTGTGTACCTTGCATCTAGTACCTTCCTGCTCCAGACTCGAAACCAGGCATTTCTCCAAGAAGCTTGATTTATGTTCTTGGGAAATGATATTTCAGGACCACAATCTGGGCTTTCAGGAAGTTCATTGCTGTTGAGTTGGTCACTGCTTCTAGTCTTTTTGGTGGATGGACTAGAAAAATCTATATAATCCCTTGGGATCTCATCTGATATGGAGAAGAAGGATGGTTGCTGGGAGGCAAATAAATTAATAATAGGCACACTCATTCTTTTTCCTGGCCCTTCTCTTTCCTTCATTTCTATGTCCCTGTCCCGTGGCTCAATTTAATTTCATGACCAGCAGTGTCTCGCTAGTGTGGGGGTCCCGTCCCGTGGGTAGGGAGCCTTGGCTAATCTCTCCAAGAGTTTATGGGAGTTGCACCTCCCAGCCCCTTCAAGCACCTTGCATCTGGTCACACTCTAATGTCAGCTGCTCTTCTCAAATTGGATGCTGTGCTTTCCATGAATATCTGTTGCTTATTTTGGGGTTCTCCTGTTTTCAGGTCACCAGATGCTACCCCGATTGCTTCACTCTGCTTCTTCCCCCACAGATGCGAGTCTTGCAGCCGTCTGCAATTTGTCCTCATCCACTTGCATTTTAGGCTCCGTGGAGACAGCTTGTCACCACTTGTGATGTAAACCTTGTCTGTGGCTTTTGGTGACAGCTTAGGGTCACTCACTCAGCTGGTGGCTGGGTTAGGTTGGAAGGTCCAAAAAACCCTCAATCGGCATAAGCAAAAAGCTGCTAGGTCTCCTCAAGGTCACCCCAACTGCATTCTGTGGGTCACAAGTCCCGCTCAGATGCAAGGAGAGGGAAACAGATGCCACCTTCTGAAAGGAGGAGCAGCAGGTTTACCCTGAAGGGGATGGACTGGGCCATCTTTGGAGATCCCAATTCTAGCTTGTCTGACCCTGAGCCCAAGCAAGCACCATCCCCAACCCTGGGGCCCACAGAAGCCTGTGCCAGTCACTGTCACTAAAGGGTAAGGCAAGAAGGGAAGGGTTGGGGCAAGGGGGCTCCTGGCCTCCAGTTCCAGAAGGGAATCTTGGTGTCCCACCTAACTCCACCATACTCCAACTAGTTTGGAGTTTCCACCCGGGGCTCTGGGGAGGTACCAGGATGGGTGAGCCCTCCGTCTCCAGGGACCAGCACTGTGAGAAGCGAAGAAATTAGCTCTCATCTCTCCTCCCCGCCCCTGGCACTCATAGGCCCTCTGAGGGCTGGCAGGACATATGGCCCTGCCGGTAGTAAGTTAAGCTGGGAGCCCTGCCAGGAAGGACCAGATGGAACGGGAGGAAGGCACCGACCAACCAGCATGGCCAGCACCATAAATAACAGTCCTGGGCGTCGTGGCTGCTCTGCAGGCCCATTGCGCGGTTCTGCAGTATCCTGGAAGCACCTCTGGCCTCAGACTGCATGTGGAGAAGCCTGGCACAATAGCTCCTTGCAGCCTGCAGGGCGAGGACAGCTGAAGGGGAGGGCGGATAATGTTACAGGTCAGGGCCACCCCCCCAAAGTCATCATTTTGTTCCTGCCTTGCTGCTCCTCTGTGCGTGGGACTGAGCCTCCCGGCTGAACGTGAAGACAAGTCACCGCCGGGAGCCCTGGCATTCTGAGGGAGGAGAGGGCAGGGCATTTTACTCTCTGATGCTTCAACTTTTGTTCTGGGGCTGGCTGGGAGTGCCAGCAAGGCTGATGCCATATGGCAGTTCCACTTCCTCAGCAATACGAGTAGGTTTTTGCAAATTGGAGAGCAGGCCCCGAGCCATGTTCCAGCTGCTTCCCGTGCCTGGCTCTTCCCTTTCAGGGGAAGATTTGACTTTCTGCCTCACATCAGATTCTACAGACTGACCCTTTCCTCCTTAAGAATCAGAGACAGGGAGTCCTACCCACCAGAACGCCCCACTTATCTTTGCTGTGGGGCTAACGGTGAGCTCTGGTGTCAGGAGGACCAGAGGGGGCCAAAATGAGCCAGGCTGGGTGTGGAGCCCCCTGCTACTGTCATGTCCTGGTGTAGGTTGCACCCCCCGCCCCCGCCCCGTATTTGGTGTCATCAGGAAACATCTCAGTGCTCTGATTCTCAAAGTGTAGCCCGGGTTCCACGTGGGAGTCTCTTGAGGAGCTTTAGAAAATGTCAGGATCCAAATCAAAGGGGAATGAAATAAAGCCTTACAGACATTAGAATGGCTACTATCAAAAGCCCCAGAGAACAACATATCTTGGCAAGGACATGGGTAAATTGGAACGCTGTGCACTGTTGGCAGAAATGGAAAATGGTGCTATGGAGTTTCCTCAAAAAATTCAAAGAATTGTTAAACTAAGCAGGTTCAGCAATCCCGCTTCCGGGTATATAACCAAAAGAACTGAAAGCCAAGTCTCCAAGAGACATTTGCGCATGCTGTGTTCATTGTAGGCATTGTTCACAGTGGCCAAGAGGCAGAAGTGACTCAAATGTCCATGGCTCGATGAAGAGGTGGAGAAGATGTGGCATATGCACACACAAGGGATAGTACATGGCCTGAAAGAAGAAGGCAATCCTGTCCCACACTACAACATGGATGAAACTCAAGGACATTATGCCAAGCTAAATAAAACAGTCAAAAGAGGACAAATATTTTATGATTGCACTGGTATGAAGTACCTGAAGTAGTCAAAATTATAGAAACAAGGACGCCTGGGTGGCTCAGCGGTTGAGCGTCTGCCCTTGACTAGGGTCCTGATTCTGGGGTCCTGGGATTGAATCACGCATAGGGTTCCCTGAGGGGAGCCTGTTTCTCCTTCTGCCTGTGTCTCTGCCTCTCCCTGTTGTGTCTCTCGTGAATAAATAAATAAAATCTTTAAAAAATATTATACAGGAAATAGATGGTTGCCAAGGGTTGTGGGAAGGGGAAGGGAAAATTAGTGTTTAATAGATATAGAGTTTTACAAGGTGAAAAAGTTCTAGACGTCTATGGTACAATAATTTAAATATACTTGGGGCACCTGAGTGGCTTAGTTGGTTAAGCATCTAACTCTTGATTTTGGCTCAGGTTATGATCTCTGGGTTATGAGATCGAGACCCAGGTCAGACTCCATGCTGGGTGGAGAGTCTGCTTGAGATTCTCTCTCTCCCTCTTCCTCTGCACTGTAACCCCCCATACTCTCTCTCCGCCTCTCTCTAAAGATAAATCAATAAATCTTAAAAAAAAATATATATATATATATATATATACTTAACACTAGTGAACTGTGCACTTAAAAGTAGTTAAGATGGAATTTTCTTCTAAGATTTTGTTTTTAAGCAATCTCTACACCCAATGTGGGCTTGAACTTACCACCCTGAGATCAGTAGTTGCATACTTCACTGATTGAGCCAGCCAGGTGCCCCAATTAAGGTAGAAAATGTAACATTTTGTGTGTTTTTTTAAAAAAGTTTTGTTCATTTATTTGAGAGAGAGAGAGAGAGAGAGAGAGAGAGAGAAAACTCTTGGGAACCAAGGTTGTGGGGGTGGATAGAGGGAGAAGGAGAGAAAGTATCCCAAGTAGACTTGGGAAGAAGGAGAGAAAGTATCCCAAGTAGACTTCCATGAAGCATGGAACCCATGTCGGGTCTTGTTCCCATGACCCTGAGATCATGACCTGAGCCAAAATCAAGAGTTGGACACTCAACCAACTGATCCAGTCAGGCACTCCTACATGTTTTCTTTTTAAACAACAATTAAAAAAAAAATGGACTCATTTTCATTTGCAAATGCAAACAATTTTTAAAAATGCAATTTCCTGGGCTTTGCCAGACCTCTGGAATCAGAATACTTACAGAAGAAGCTCAGAAAACTGCCTTTCAGGGATCCCTGGGTGGCTCAGCGGTTGAGCGCCTGCCTTCGGCCCAGGGCGTGATTCTAGAATCCTGGGATCAAGTCCCACATTAGGCTCCCTGCATGGAGCCTGCTTCTCCTTCTGCCTGTGCCTGTGCGCCTCTCTCTCTCTCTCTCTCCCTGTGTCTCTCATGAATAAATAAATAATAAAAAAAGAAAGTTGCCTTTCTTTTTGCCTCCTTTTTTGTGGGAAGCTGCTTTTTTTTTAAAGATTTTATTTATTTATTCATAGAGATGCAGAGAGAGAGAGAGAGAGAGAGAGAGAGGCAGAGACACAGGCAGAGGGAGAAGCAGGCTCCATGAAGAAAGCCTGACGTGGGACTCGATCCAGGGTCTCCAGATCACGCCCTGGGCTGCAGGTGGCGCTAAACCGCTGCGCCACCGGGGCTGTCCATGTGCCACTAGGGCCGCCCGGGGAAGCTGCTTTTTAAGCAGCCCTCAGGTAATTCTTTTTTTTTTTTTTTTAAGATCTTATTTTATTTATCTAGAGAGAGAGTGTGTGTGCAAGTGCCCAAACACACACACATATGCACACATGCAAAAGCAGAGGAGAGGTAGAGGGCGAGAGAATTTCAAGCAGCTTTTACTTTGAGAGTAGAGCCAAATGTGGGGCTCCACCTCACAGCCCTGAGATCATGACCTGAGCCCAAACCAAGAGTCAGACACTTAACTGACTGAGCCAACCAGGCGCCCCAGGTCCTCAGGTAATTTTTAAACCCAGTACCTTTTCTTGTCTTAGATAACATGATTAGGAAAACAGGTGCTGAAACTAAACTGCCTGGCAACTAAAGTGACCCTAGAAAAAAAACTTGTGTTCTCAGTGCCTTAGTTTTCTCATCTGTATGATGGGAATGATAATGACACCTACTCACAGATAGGAGTGCTATAAGAATTAAATTAGTTAACCGTCACAAAGCATTTGACATGGACATATGACTGCCAAGCACCTCCTTTTGTCCAAGTGGATGTGAGGCCTAGAGAAGGAAGAGGCCTTATCTGAGCTTAGTCCTCAACGTAGGGCCAGCTCTCAAGTCACCGAACACGTTCACCTGCCAGATGTGCTGTCCTGTATCTCAGTCCCTGAGGGCTTGGCCAGGAGACTAGATTGATCACTACACTCAGACTAGAGAGGAACTCAGCCCTTTCTCGAACACCACTGTGTTTCCCCAGAATGCCTCCAAGGTGAGCCCACATTGTTCCATTTCCCTGGCAGATAGAGTGAGAGCTTGTTTTAGACAAGCATGGACACATGGTTGGCGTGCTGTGGGTGGGCTGGCATGAAGCAGTGGGCCCCTATTATCAATGTCTGGGCTTTCTGTGTCTGACTCCCTGGCTTCAGGGGATGGGACAGCACAGCATCTTGGGAGGGTTCCTGGTCTTATGTGACCACACCAGCAAATGCAACTTAATGGCCGCTTGGTAGAACAGTAAGAACAGTGAGGGTCCCTAAGGGGCTCAGTTGGTTAAGTGTCTGCCTTTGGCTCAGGTATTGATATCCAGATCCTGGGGTCAAGTCCCGCGCATTGGGCTCCCTGCTCAGCAGGGAGTCTGCTTCTCCCTCTCCACCCTGCTCATGCTCTCACTCCATCTCTCAAATAAATAAATAAAACCTTTTTTAAAAAGAACACTAAAAATGATGACAGAGAAAATGGGTTGCCTGTTTACTGTGTGCCTAGCTCTGTTATGATTATGATCCCAGTTTATAGATGATGAAACAGACATACAAGCATTTACCTAACTCATCCCGAGACACACAGTTAAAGTGGAAGTAGCTTGGGTGGTTACAGAGCCCTGGGTCTGGGTCCCACTTCGCTCCATGAAGTGGGCCAGTGGGGTCTGTTGAAGTAGACCATGTCCAAGTCCCAGCTATGTTTCTCATTGGCTGCATGGCCTTAGGAACGTCCTAGTTTCTCTGAGACTCAGTTTCTCCATCTGTCAGATGGCAATAATGATCTTTATCCTGTAAGGCTGATATAAGAGTGAGGGCCAAGTGGAGCGTGTTCATTTCTTGTGGCTGCCATTAACACAAATTTAGTGGCTTAGAAATCCAAAATGAATCTTATGGAGCTAAAGACATGACTGCACTGCTGATTTCTTCTGGAGGCTCCAGGAGAGAATCTATTCTTTTTTTTTTTTTTTTTTTAAGATTTTTAAGTAAATAAAATTACTTATTTATTTGAGAGATAGTGCATGCATGAGTGGGGGGAGGGGTAGTGGGAGAGGGAGAAGCAGACTAGACTCCCCACTGAGCAGGGAGCCCAATGAGGGGCTCCATCCCAGGATCCCAGGGTCATGACCTGAGCAGAAGGCAGATACCTGACTGATCCACCCATGTGCCCCAGAAAGAATCTATTTTTTATCTCTTGTAGCTTCTAGAGGCTGCCTGCGTTCCTTGGCCACAGGCCACCTCACCCCAGCCTCTACTTCTGTCATCCCACTACCTTCCTCTCTTCTGTAGTCAGAAGTCTCTTCCTCTTAGAAAGACCCTTGTGATTACATTGTGTCCACCCAAATAATCTAGAATAATCTCTCCATCTCAACAGCCTTAATTTAGTAACTTCTGGAAAGTCCCTTTTGCCACAAAAGGTAACATATTCACAGGTTCTGAGGATTTAGATGTAGACTTCTTTGGGAGAAGTGGCCACCTTTCTGCCTACTGCACAGAGATCAGCAGAAAGGAGGGGTGAGGTGGGTGATCATTATTATCTTCTGATCTCAGGTCGTTACCAACTAGCTGTGTGATTCTGGACAAGGTGTTCTACTGTCTCAGTCCCAGTGTCCTCATGTGTGAAATGGGCATAATGACAGAGACTATAAAACAAGGGGGCTGCATTCAGTGAAGATGCCAGGCAGTGTCTGTTGCATGAGTTTGCTGAAGGATGTGCATACACTGAGGTCCCTCCGGGGAGCCTGGTGCAGGGTGAGGAATGAGGAGGCCCAACTCCAGAATGAAGGAAGTGGAAAGGCACCGAGACATGCTTGGTCTCTGGGGTCTGGTGGGTGTGGGGCTCAGTCCATGGCCCTGTGTTGTCTCTGCGGCCGGATGCCAGCTAGGCTCTGTGGCAGGGCTTGGGAGGCTTGGGGTGTTGGGATGTATTGTAATTTGAGTAAAGGTTGCAGCTTTGGGGGATGGGACAGAGATTCTGCTCATGGATGAGCATCTCGCAGTCACCATGCCTCTCTTCTTCCTTCTTCCTTCATGGAGTTCATGGCGTGTGAGCAGGGGCAGGGTGTGCTCACAGGCAGACCTGGTCCTCAGCTCCTGCCTTGGCCTGCTCCACTGCCGGCAGAGCAAAGGGGACAGAGTGGGGTGGTGGGGATAGAGGGGGCTCAGAGCTGATGTGGCCTGCGCAGCTTTCTCCTGTCAGGGCAAATGCAGATTCAGTTCTCTGGGACGGGGACCCAGAGCCAAAGAGGAGCAGGAGAAGAATGAAGGGTCTCCTTTCTGGAAAAAGTGCCAAACTCTTTTCTCAGTCAAGATCCAGATTTTCCAGGAGAAAAAATCCCTCCCTTCAGGAAGTGGACACGCTATGCCATAGGTGGAGTCGTCTCCCCAGTCCCTTCATGGAGCACCACCACGTCCTCACATTATTGGTAGTCTCTCTGACAACAATTCTAAAGTGATCACTGTTTGCTCCATGTTGTAGATGGGAAAGGTGAGCCCAAGGGTTCAGCCTGGGCCCAGCCTCAATCTTACATAGCCAGCAAGTGGCAGAGGCTGGGTCAGGCCTCTAGAATGCCTGGGCACAAGGCTCTGCAGGCTTTCCCTGGGCAGGCCAGGTGGCCTCAGAAGTAAGAAAAGTAATGAACAGATTCAGGGCAATTCCTATGAGGAGCCCAATAGCCTTTTTTTACAGAAATAGAAAAACTCATCATCAAATTCAAATGACCCTAAATAGATAGGGTCACTTGTTAGATAAAGCACTCTTTAAAAAAGAACAAAGTTGGGAGTGCTGGGCTGGCTCAGTTAGTACAGCATGTGATTCTTGGTCTTGGGGTTATAAGTTCAAGCCCCATGTTGGGTGTAGAGATTAATTAAAAATAAAATCTTAAAAACATTTAAAAAGAACACAGTTGGAGATCTCACATTTTCTGATTTTAAAACATACTGCATGGACGCCTGGGTGTCTCAGTGGTAGAGCATCTGCCTTTGGCCCAGGGCGTGATCCTGGGGTCTTGGGATCAAGTCCCACATCGGGCTCCCTGCATGGAGTCTGCTTCTCTCTCTGCCTGTGTCTCTACCTCTCTCTCCCTGTGTCTCTCATGAATAAATAAATAAAATATTAAAAAAAAAAACTTACTGCAAAGCGAGGCACCTAGATGGCTCAGTCTGCCTTTGGCTTGGTTATGATCCCAGGGTCCTGGGATTGAGCCCCACATCAGGCTCCCTGCTCAGCAGGGAGCCTGCTTCTCTCTCTCCCTCTGATGCTCCCCCTGCTTTCTTTCTCTCTCTCTCTCTAATAAATAAATAAAATCTTAAAAAATAAAGCATACTGCAAAGAAACAGTAATCAAGATGGTGTGGTAATGGCAAAAAGACAGCTCAATACAACAGAATAGAGAGCCTAGAAATAAATCCTTATGCGTATGGCTAAATGAGTTTTGACAAGGGTACTAAGACTACTCAATGGAGAAAGGACACTCTCTTCAATAAATGGTGTTGGGAAAACTGGACAGCCACATGCAAACATATGAAGCTGGATCCCTACCTCACACCATGTACACAAATTAGCTCAAAATGGATCAAATATCTAAACATAAGAACTAAAACTAGAAAACTCTTAGAAGAAAATATTGGGGAAACTTCACAACATTGGATTTGGCAAGATCTCTTGGACATAATACCTAGAACACAGACAACAAAAGAAAAAATGGACAAATTGGACTTCATAAAAATTAAAGATTGTGTACATCAAAGGACTTTATCAAGAGACCAGTGAAAAGTCTCATTCTGTTTTTTAAATTTTGTTACTGATATGTAATTCACTTGATATAATGAATGATATGAAATAATTTACAGAACATAAAATTCACTATTTTAAAGCACACAATTCAGTAGCATTTTGTATATTCAGAATGTTGTGCAACCATCACACTATCTAGTTCCAGAACATCTCCAACACCCCAAAAAGAAGTCCAGCACTCATTAGCTGTCACTCTCCATTCATCCCTCTCCTCATCCTATGGCAACCACTAGTCTAATTTTTGTCTGCATGAATTTGCTTATGGACTCCAATGTTTAATATAACATTTAAATCATATTTTTCCCATTATCAATTTTCACTGAGAAAATGTTTTCTGGAGTGAATGATATGAAGATAATTCCTTGACCAATTTTCTAAAATATATGGTAAAATTTTGCCCATTTTAGTTTTTACCTTATTGAGATTTTTGTCACTGGGATCAATTCTTCACTAATAATTTTAAAAAATCCCATGTGATTTATTGACTTTTGTGGAGGGAAAGTACATATCAAGTTTTACTGTCTAGAGCTCCTAAGATTGTGAGTTTTCTTTGTGCTCATATTTCTATCAAGTATTACTTCCCTGATCAGATTTTACAGATATGAGTTTTGTCAAGAAGTTCTGCTTCTTTCTTTGAGTCATTTTTATGTTATTTTGATGACTTCTTGGGAATGTTCATTGACCTCCCTCGTAAAGACTATCCCTATCCCCTGTTACTCTCTTGAGTCTCGTTATTCTTCGTAGCATTATCACCACCTGACATGATTGTATACTTATTTATCTGCTTATTATCTCTCTCCCCACAGGGCTGCAAGCCTCATGAGGGCAAGGATTTTGCCCGACTTGTTCACGGCTATATTCCCAGCACACAGAACAGTGCCTGGGACACAGAGGGCCCTCAATACTTGGAATGAATGAAGTAATGAAGTATGGCTTGGATAGAACACTGCTGGTCTGTATTTGTCTCATAACCCATGAGTAAAACCATGGGGAACCTTTGGAGACAAAGAGGCAGAGGGTAAGAGAGAAACAATGCAGGACTGAGAAGGGACCCAGGCCCCAGTGATGCGGCCAAGCCATCCTACTCTACTGAGGATGAGCTAAGTTCCAAGGAGCTTCCAATTTTGCTAGGGAGACAGATAACCAACAAAGCAGTCTCTGCTCCACTGTTTGATTTACTGTTACTACAAGTGGTGACTTATGGCTTAGGGGCAGCAAGGCATGTGTCAGCACGACTGGAAATGGTGCTTTCCCCCTCTTTTGCCCTCATGCTAGCCAGACCATCAGGGCAAAAGGAGAGACAAGGAGGTGGAGCTTTGACAGCAGCTGAGCCTACATCTTGTGATGGCTATTGTCACTGGAGGTTGTCACCGAGGAGCCTGGCCAGGGTCTTTGCCTCTCTCCCTCCATTCTGCCAACTGAACGCTATGGGGCAACCGAACCACAGTCAAGAACTGGGCTCCACAACGAGTAGGCTCCCCTTAGGGCCTCCATTCTGATTATTCATTGCTGTGTAATGAACCACCTCTTCCCAAGCCTTAGTGGCTTCAAACGACAGTGTGTTATTCTCTCTCCCGACTCTGTGTGTGGGTTGACTCAGCTCAGCTGGGTGGTTTACTCACTTGAGATCTCTTGGGTGTTTGCAGTCAGATTGCTCTAGGGTTGGAGTCATCTGAAGGCCTGACTGATCTGGAAGTCCAGGATGGCTTTCTCTCTCACAGCTGCTGGGTGGTGCTGGCTGTCAGCCAACGCTGTTGGCTAGAACACCTTCATGTAGCAGGGATCAGAAGATGCAGGTCGGTGAAGGGCTATGCTGGGAACTAACACAGCATCACTCCTGCCACATTATATTGGTCCAAGTAGTCACTGGGCACCTGGATTGAAGGCTGGTGGAGAAACAGACCCCATCTCTTCCTGGAGAGACATGCGGAAGGGCACATGGGTGGGAAGTGCCATTGGGGCCATCTTTGGGAAATACACTCTGTCACAGCCTCGGAAAGCATTGAGGTGGGGCTCTACCAAGATAAACAGAAGTTTCCCACTTTAGCAGAGCACTCTCTACTCTTCAAAGAGCTTGCGTGGCCACGCCCATCACGATTTCTGTGGGGGATGTGGACCACAGCGCTTGGGAGACAGTACAGCAGCGAAGGCCAGAGCACTGCTCTTCCAAGATGACTTAGGAAAACTCTTTCACCTCTCTAAGCCTTGGTTTCCTCATCTGCAAAATGGGTAATAAGGATGCCTCGCTTCATAGCTTCATTGTGAGAAATAAGAGAGGTATTAGCTGTGGGCACTTGGAATAGTGCCAAAGAGAAAGCAAGCCCACGTGAGTGGGATGATGATTATTACTCCCTCACTGTATTTATTTCTATCTTTAAGATATGTAATTTAATTATTTATTTTTTAAGGATTTTTTTTTTTTAGATTTTTATTTACTTATTCATGAGAGACACAGAGAGAGGTGGAGACATAGGAAGAGGGAGGAGAAGCAGGGTCCATGCAGAGAGCCTGATGTGGGACTTGATCCAGGCATCCTGGGATCACGCCCTGAGCTGAAGGCAGATGCCCAACTGCAGGTATCCCTGCAATTTAATTTTTTAAATAGGTGATATGCTGAAATAGTTCATACATCAAAAAGGAATATGTGAGTCCACAGAGGGGAGTCTCCCTGCCTGGTATCCAGCCACCTGCTTTTCTTCTCAAGGAGGCAGCCACTCTTTCCAGGTCCTGTGTCCTACCAAAATACCCTCTGCATTTTATAAGCAAGCATGGGTATATAGTCTTCCACCACCATTTTTTTTCTTTTTAAAAATTCTTTTAGAGAGAGAGTGAGAGAGAGAGCAGGCGTAGGAGCAAAGGGGGATGGAGAGGGAGGGGGAAAGAATTACAAGCGGACTCCATGCTGAGCGTGGAGCTGACCTGAGGCCCATCGCAGTCCCCAATCTCACGACCCTGAGATCATGACCTGAGCGAAACCCAAGAGTTGGAAGCTCACTGACTGAGCCACCCAGGTTCCCAAGCACGCAAGTCTTGATCTCGGGGTCGTGAGTTCAAGCCCCACGTTGGACATGAAGCCTACTTAAAAAAAAAAAAGAAAAAATCCATTTCATTGTGTGGTTGTACAATGGTGCTTCTAATGCACTCCTTGCGGAAGGGCACTTTGCTGGTTTGCAGTAGTTAGCTCTAACGCACTGTGCTGTAATCCATATTCATTGTGTTGGTGAGGAGACCAAGGTTTGAGAGGCAAAATGCACGCCCCCCGCCCAGGCCCCAAGGCCAGGTGGTGGCAGAACCAGATCAGCTTCCAGTCCCCTGGCTCTGCACTCTCATCTCATCTTGGCTTGGGCCTCCTGGTTCTGGGATCGGGGTGGGAGGAAAAGGCAGTGGGCAGCATAGAAGGGGACAGGTGGCTGGAGCATGGGGGTGGTGCACAGGCAAATCCATCAGTGTGGTCTTTTTCTCTTCCTTGGCCTAACACTGGCTGCATGCTGAAAGAGAACCGGTTGGATGGAAAACCCCAGACCTCAGAGTGGAAAGCAGCCAAGCAGAGATCATGGGCTGCAGGGGGTGTGTTGCAGCAGCGAGCCTCATGGCAGAGCCCTTACATGCGCCTTGTTGTTCCTTCAGGTAGGGTTTGCTTTGGAGGAAGTAGAAGCTGGAACACAGTCCCCTGGTGGAGAGGAACCCAGTCCTATAATTCAGGAGACCTGGGATCAAGACCCAGGCCTGTCACTGACTCATGGGATCCTTGGGCCAGTCACCTAGCCTCCCTGGGCCTGGAAGTTGGGAGCTTGACCTATTGGGGCCTCTCCAGTAACAAGATCCAGGTTCTGGAGCCACTGGGAATAGGTTCAAACACCAACTCAGTGTTGGAGGCTCAGTCAAGGCACCTTTCACTGGCCTCATTCCCTCATTAAAATTACCAGATGTGGTAAGAATCGAATGAGATAATCTATATGACAGCTCTTGGAAAATTAAAAAATCAACACACTGTTTAAATTCCTCTCCCCTAGGTATTCATTTTGAGGCTAGTATTACAAATGGTGAACTCGGGCAGCCGGGGTTGGGGGGGTGGGGGGGTGGGGGGGGTGGCTCAGCGATTTAGCGCCACCTTCAGCCCGGGGTGTGGTCCTGGAGACTCCGGATCGAGTCTCATGTCAGGCTCCCTGAGGGGAGCCTGCTTCTCCCTCTGCCTGTGTCTCTGCCTCTCTCTCTCTGTGTCTCTCATGAATTAAAAAAAAAAAAAAAAAAAAAAAAGGTGAACTCTGCCCATTACCACATCTTCAATGTAAAAGATTATTAGTGAGCCACATCTCTCTGTTGTTCAGGACACAGAAATTAAAAATCATAGCCAAGGGGCACCTGGGTGGCTCAGTTGGTTAAGTGCCTTCGGCTAGGGCCAGGGTTCTTAGATCAAGCCCCATGTCGGGCTCTCTGTTCTACGGGGAGCCTGCTTCTTCCTCTCCCTCTGCCTGCTGCTCCTCCTGCTTGTGTTCGCTTTCTCTCTCTCAAATAAATAAACAAAATCTTTAAAAATAAATAAATAAAAACCACAACACAAAATCTTCGTGGGGTGTTGAACTTGATACCCAGCATCTGCTTAGACAGTCTACCTGCATTGAAGGTACAATGCCACTAGGTGGCGATGGTGTCCAGACCACTGCGGTGTGCTCTGAGCACAAACCCCAAGGACCATCTGGGAAGTTCTTTTTTTAAAGTTAGAGAGGTCTCACTGAAGGACCGGGCTCGGCCTGTTTCCTCATCTGTATAATGGGGATACTAGCACTAGATGAGTTCACGTAAAATCCTCCTGTGCACAGAAAGACCTTCAGTAAGTGTTTGCTTCTTTCCTAGCTAAGTGACATGAACCCGGCTTTTAGAACCAGACTGCCTGGGTTTGAATCCCAGCTCTGTTACTTACCAGCTGTGTGGCCTTGGGCAAGTTACCTAACCTCTCTGGGCCTTCATTTTCCCTGTCTGTAAATGGGGCTAGTAGTCATACCCATAGTTCATATGCTTAAAATGCTTAGAAAGCGCCTGATCCAAGAAGAGTGCTCTGAGTTTGCCACTGTCTACATATGTCCTAGGGCGAACCCTCTCTCATGCATAGTCTAGGTCTTCAATTTGGGCACCTCCCAAGATTGAGTACCTTGTCAAGACAAAAGGTCTTCAAGGCATGAGTCATGGACAGAGACAGCTACAATTCCAAAACTCCCGACACCCTGGTCTCTGGATTTAGGGCGCAGCTGGCAACAAACAGCCTCTGTCCACCAGGCAGGTGACGGAAACCAATTTGCAAGTGTGAAGCCAGCTGGTGAGAAGATAAGGAGAGGGCAGAAGGGGGCTGTGAGGCTGTTTTTAAAGTACTTTTGTCCCTCTGGGCTTTCTTGCTCACCTCCATGCATGCTGTTGGGAGGCAGCTCAGAAAATGAAATACCATGGGCTACCGGGCCAATGGCTTTCCCCATCAGGTCCTGCCCCACCTCCATGCAACCTTGCGGGGGAGGTAGAGGCATCTGGTGATGACAGCACCTGACCAGGAGTCAAGAGATCTGTTTTTAGCCCAGCTCTGTTACCAATGTGCTGTGTGACCTTGACGAGTCACTTTTCCTCTCTGGGCTTCAGAGTCCTGCTCTGCCAAAATTGGGACACACTCCCTGTTCTTCCTTTCCAACTAGAGATGTGGTGAGTATAGAGAAACTCCTCAAAACTTCACCTCCCCCTTGAAGGCTTCCATACTAAATGGAGCAAAAGGGACTCTGAGTCATTCCCATCCCCCCCCACCTCTCCCAGGAGAAAGGTGATATTGATCACTAATCAATTTTGCTCACCGGTTGATGCCACAGGCTTCTCAGTGCTGGTCTGTCCTCCTATCTATGTGTCCTTTTTGTCTTGTCTGCATTGAAAACTCATCCGAGGAGGGTCTCCTTGCTCTGACTGGCATGTAGATTCTAGCAGAGGAGTTGTAGTATGACCAAGGCATGGCTTGGGGCTCTCAGTGGGAGGGAGGACAGTCCCATTGAATCCCAGATAGGTTGGAACTTAATGGGACTGAGAAAAGTGAATTGTTGGGGAAAGAAGAGATGTTAAAAGTGCCTTGAGGAGTGAAACAGATAAACTTACTCTCTGGATGGGGCACAGAATACGAGAGAGAGGGAGAGATGGGGTGGTCAGCTTTGGTGAGCGTAAGTTTTGCAATTAGAAAATTGAGAAGGAAAAAAAAAAAGAAAATTGAGAAGGAAACTAGTTCAACTTAAAGAAGTTCTGTGTCAATTTCAAAAATAACATTTTATTTGGGTTTACACATGGACAGGTGTGTGTGCATGTGCATGTGTGTGTGTTTTCTACTCTTATTTTTTTTTTTTCCAGAGCTGGGGCTTGCCAGGGTCTTAATTCTATCCTGGGCACACCTCTACTCCAAAGGGAGTAAGCCCAGCCTGTCAACTTCCTCACTTCCCTCCATCACCTGCCTAATCAGGTCTGTTTCTCTATTCTTCTCCCCACAACTGCCCTAACTGGGTCCAGTTTCTATCAACCTCCAGCCCCCCAGCCTTTCTTATCCTCTGTATTATGACCCCCACCCCCTGGGGGTGCCTGTACTCTTCCCATTCTTGCCATCCTCCACCAAGGCTGCCAGGGGAAACTGAGCATCTTTGATCAGCCAGTGTCCTGTGCTCTGGACTTCACTACGTTTTAATTTTTTTTTTTTTAAAGATTATTTATTTATTTATTTATTTATTCATTCATTCATGAGAGACACAGAGAGAGCAAGAGAGAGTCAGAGACACGGGCAGAGGGAGAAGCAGGCTCCATGCAGGGAGCCTGACGTGGGACTTGATCCTGGGTCTCCTGGATCAGGCCCTGGGCTGAAAGCGGCGCTAAACCGCTGAGCCACCGGGGCTGCCCTTCGCTACGTTTTCATAACATGCCAGTCCTGGGCATCTACACCAAGGCTCTGATGATGCACTGGGTAGGCGGATGTAGGGGAGGGGCAGGTATTGTAGTCTAGCCATCCTAGAGTGTGCTTAAACAGCTCATGGGGAATTAGCCTCTTCACATTGAGAAAATTCTTTTCTTTTTTTTTTAAGATTTTATTTATTTATTCACAAGACACACACACTCACATACAGAGAGAGAGAGAGAGAGAGAGAGAGAGAGAGGCAGAGACACAGGCAGAGGGAGAAGCAGGCTCCATGAGGGAGCCTGACATGGGACCCGATCCCAGGTCTCCAGGATCAGGCCCTGGGCTGAAGTTAGTGCTAAACCACTGAGCCACCCGGGCTGCCCACACACTGAGAAAATTCTAACGGGAATTTTGCAGCGCCATGGAGACCCAAAGGGGAGAGATGTGGGGGTATGTATAGTTAATGATAATAATATATATGATTTATTACATACCTATTATGTTCCAGGCACTAGGCTAGGTGCCTTAAACCCTTTGTCTAATTCCAAAAACTCTGTGAAGCAAGTGTCATTATCATGATGATAAAAACAACAAAATTCTCTGAGTACTTAAGTGCTAAGCAATTCATCTTTATTGTCTTGTGTAACATTCACATGACCTGTGGGACAGGTGCTGTGGTTGTCTCTTTTTCCAAATGAGGGAATTGAGGCATAGATCACTGTAGTAAGTTGTCACACAGCTATTAAGGAGGCTGAACCTCAGAGGGATTCAACAATATGTCCTTTTTTACCCAGCAAACAAACAACCGAGTGAAGTCTGTTTTCTCCTCCACAAGTTCAACACATTTCCTCCTGGCAATGGGAAATTCCAGGTTGACAGAAGGCGACTGGGGTGGCAAAGATGGTGAGATTTCATCAGCTCCAGACATGAGCACATCCCTTACATGGAGGGGGTCCAGCCTGCTCCGGGACCCCAGCCCAGCCACCTGCCAAATGTCTCCTGGCTTTGCTGACCCGTCTCAGTAATCCTTCGTTGCCTCTCCCCCCATCTGGCTCATCAGAATCCCAGCACACTCATTAGAAGGCTGCCTCCTCCAGGAAGCCTTTCTGGATGGCCCTAAACCAGAGCCCTTTGACCTTCTGTGGGACATTGTCCACTGGCTTTGGCTGTCCCCCTCATCCTTGGTGTAGGTACTGTCGTCTGGCCTCCCTAACTAGGTGTTGAGTTCCTCTAGGCTCTAACACCTACCATGCACTCAGTGCTCAGAGAATTCCAATTGAATGAATAAACTCTGCTCTTCAGCCTTCCCCTGGATCACTGGGGTCATGAATTTTGGTGCTATGGTGAGGATGGGTGGGAGGGGGATAACAGGACATATGTGTGACCAGCCCAGGTGTACAACAGAGGGTGGTGAGGTCTGTGGCAAAGGAGAGTTTGGATGCCTAGTGAGGGGCTTACAGTCAAATTCAGCCACCCCTACTCCCCACAAACGTCCCAGATCCAATCGCCCTGTGAACACTCTATCTTTCCCTTTCACTGGCTTTATTTTTCTACTTTGTGCCTACCATCTTACAATATCTCTATCCTATTTATTATATTCAACATTTGTTTTCCGTGACAAATGCGAACTACCTAAGGGCAGAGATTTGCTGTTGTTTCTTTTTTGGGGGGGAGGGGGAGGGTGCTGTTTGCGTTGAATAAATCATCAGCCCCTTGCACGTGTCTGCAGCGGAGAGAGCTGCCCGAGTCCCCCCTGCAGTGTCCAGGCTCCCGGACACACTTGGGGTTCAAGTCAAGAAGAGCGATGGGCCTTAGGGGTCACAGCAAGCCTCCCCGGGAACCCCAAGGAGACGGCCTGGAGTCTGTCTCCCGACAGCAGGTGCGGCAGAAACTAAGGCGCGAGGGTTAGTGGCTGCCCCTGGAGGGTCAACGGGGCACTTCTGGGAGAGCGGATATTGGTGGGGGGAGGACGGGGGTGGGAGAGGCCAGCAACCGACAGACGGACGGTCCGACGGGGCGGGAGGGATGTCCCAGGAGGTGGGAAGGGCGACGAGGGGAGGGGAGTGCCCCCCGCGAGCGCGCCTGCAGGAGGGCTGCGGGCAGGAGGAACGGGGGTGCTCCCGCCACCCGCCCGGCCCCGCAGAGCCCGGGAGCCCCGCCCGAGCGCCCCAGGGGGCGGCCCGAGACCCGGGGAGCCGCCCCCCCCGCCGGGTGCCGCTAAGCCGGGCGCTGCCTCCTCAGCAGCGCGGCCTTCCCCCGCGCGGGCACCGCGCCGCCCTGCGCCTGCTGCCATTGGCTCGCTAAAAATGCCTCTAATCTGCGCGCATCTGTGCACGCCCCCCCGCCTCTGACCTTCCTCCTCCCCGCAGCCCCGCGCGCCGGGGAGACGCGGCGGCGGCGGCGGCGGCGGCGGCGGCGGCGCAGCTTCCTCTTCCCCCGGGAAGTCGTCCGGGCTTGAGGCCGCCCCGGACGCGCAGCTCCGCCCAGGCGCTGCTGCCCGCAGGTAGGGGTCGGGCCCGGGGGCGGGGGCATCACCCGGGCGGTGCCAGGAGGCCCCTGCGCCGGGCCCCGCGGGCAGGCAGCTGGCGGCGGAGGCCTTACCCGGGAAGCGCAGGGCATCGGGGCCTTGGGAGCTGGGACCCAGGCCCGGGGATCCCGAGGCCCTGCCTGGGGCGGGCTGGTCTCCGCGGGGGGTGGGCTCGTGCCCGCTGGCTGCGTCGGCTGTGTGGACCGGAGTGGGCCGAGAGAGGCGCAGCAGCGGAGGCGCCCCGTGCTCCGTCCCTCCGCCCCCCCCCCCCCCCCGCGGCCGGCGCGGAGGGGGGGATGCTACCCAGCCTGCGAAGACGCCGAAGCCGGGGTCTTCCCGACGCTCTCTTCCCCATCCCCCAGGCCACTTGCTGCCCGTCGGAACTACCTCTCCGTCTTCTTTTTGCCTTAGGAGGGCGTGAAAATATTAAAAGGTCATCAGGGTGTGAGGGCCGCAGTGGCAGACCCCAGAGCTTGGCCAGACCCGGCCTCAAGCCCCACCCACCCCCGCCCCCACAGCCCAGCTCTGCACCCCACGTGCAGTGACACATGTGGCCGCTTTTCTCTGGGCATAACCATAAATAACCCACATTGCCCTGGCTGTGGCACAGCCGAGGTGCAAACAGAATTGTCTGTCCATGATTTTGGAGGTTCTGGCCTTTACCCACCTGACCTTCCCATCACATGCAAATCACCGCTCACAACCTACCCCCCCCCCCCCCCCCGCAGGATGCTTCCTGATGCTCCGGTGAAATCCCTGCCTGCCTCCTGCCCTGCATTCTCCCACCTAGTCTCCTTGTGGTTTAGTTATTTATGGCGCGTCTGTCACCCTCTAGACCAGAAGTGCCTTCGGGGTAGGAATCTGTTTGATTCATTTCTGTCATTGACTGTGCGCCTGGCCAGGGTCTGGCACCAAGTAAATGTTTGTGGAATGAGTGAATGAATGGGTTTGAAGTATGGGAGATAGCTGGCAACCTGCAGATGGGGAGTGAGTCTCCTCTTGAGCTTTCTTTCCATCCCCCGGAAGGAGAGCCACCAAAGTCAGACAGTCCCCTTTTGGCCCTTCCTGGTCTTGCAGCTGATGGCTACTATGGCATTTGGAGATAAAAGGCACAGTCCCAGTGGCTCTAAGAGGGTCTTTTGGGCTCCTTGTTTGAGTGCCCTGGTCTAAGCCAAACTTGGGGAAGGTCCCAGTGAAGGTCTGGCTTAACCTCCTGCCCTTGAGTGGGCACTTTCCTCTTGGGGTGCTCAGCTCAGATCATGGGAAAGTCCTGGTCAGCATCAAGGAGTCTGGGAAGGCCCCAGCCAGGCCATCCTCAGCTTCCAGGGTCCTCATAGAGAGCTCAGAGCAAATCTCATGATTCCATGTGTGGAGGAGGAACCCAGGCCAGAAGAAGAAGAAGCCAAAGGTCCAGGGGTCTGCGACAGATGTGGACCTTCAGCACCTTGTTGCTCCTTTGACAGCCATGCTGATAAGACATCTGCAATTTGTTCTTGTCCTGGCCTTACAGAGGGGGAGACTGAGGCCCAGGGAAGCTTAGCAGCAGAGCCAGGGGTGGCACTCAATTCCTGCCTCCAAGTCCAGTGCTTTCTCCATGGGGCCCCAGGGAGCTAAGGTGAGGCCCCGGTGCCAGGTCAGAATGTGATCGTTGTAGAACCAGAGGTTCCCGGTCTTTGGCTCTGTCTTGACCTCTAGTAATGGAAAGAGTAAGAGAATATGGAAGGGGTGCTTCAGGGGTAAGAGAATATGGGAGGGGTGCTTCAGGGATAGGGGGAGACAAGTGGAGAATGAGTTAGTCAGTGCCTGCAGGGGGTTGGCCCTGGGGGGGTCCCCAGAAGAGGGTGCAGTAACAGCAGTAAAAACTAACAGCACAAGGCATTTGTCATGTGCCAGGTCCTGTCCCAACTATAATTCATTCAGTCCTCACCGTAGCTTGAAGTAGATACCGTTATCATTCCTATTTTGAGAAATGAGACTGAGGCACAGAGAGGTTATCTGTCCAAGATCACACAGTTTGGAAGTGGAGGAGCTGGGATTTGAACCTCAGCTCCTGAGTCCAGGCTCTTAGCCTGTATTCCCTATTGCCAGAGCAAGAGGGCTATGGAGCTGACTGATGGGGGCTTGCTGTCTCCTTGGAGACACGGGTTTCAGGCACTCCGTGGCTGAAGTTCACGCAGGGTGGGTGGGATGTGCATGACTGTGACTGTGTGTTGGGGCTGCTGAGAATAAGAATCCAGTAAGCAGCAAGTGTGACCTTCATAGGATGCACACCTGACCCGGTGTCAGTCCCCTGCCCTACATCCTTCAATGGCTCTCCACTGCCCTGAGGACTAAAGGCAGTCTCCTTAATGTGGCACTTTTGTCCTCCCCAAGTCTGGGTTTCCTCCTTCTCTTCACCCTCCCTCTGCCTTCCAGCTGCTCTGAACTGCTCTCAGTTCCTCAAGAAAGTCATGCTTCTTTTACCTGCACGCCTGCTCACAGGCTCTTCCCCCACGAGAACATTCTTGTCCTCTTCCCTCCACATTCCTTCTCACCCTGGAGTTGGGGTGGCTGAGACTTCTGTTCCTCCCAGAAGCTTCCCGACTTGGGCATCCTGCTCACCACCCCTCATGCGGTGCCCTCTGGGGCGCTGGGTTTGTTACTCCATCTTCCCACTGCAAGGCTGTGAAGTCCAAGGGGCAAGGTCTGTGCTCTGTCCCTGGTGTCTCCAGTGCCTGGGACCATGTAGCCCTAGGTCACTTGTAGAATGAATGAGTGCATATGGGTCCCTCACATCACCAACCTCAGGACACAGAAAGCATTTTTCTTCTCCCCACGGGAATTGGGGAAACCACTCATAAATTTGCATAACCCCCCTCTGCTGCCCCCCAACAAGGATAGGCTGGTGGTAGAAAGCCCTCACTGGAGAAGTGAAACCGCCTGTGGACCTGGTGGACAGGTGGGAGAGGTCAGTGATCTGCGGAAGAGTCCTCCCCAGGGGAACAGGTGGAGGGATGGGGTAGGAGTGAGTGTGCCAGGTGGAGGAGGGATGCTTGGTTTGGTCTTACACTTTTCTGAAGTTTAAAAACAAAAAAACCTCTTATTTTCTTATGACCAAAGGAATATGTGCTTGCGGTGGAGAATTGAGAAAGTACTAGAAAGCCAAACAAATCCATTAGCCTGTATGTGCCGCACCCACCTGATGTAGGCACTTGGTGGCTGGTTTCCAGCCAGGGGCAGCAGACTAGGGCAGGGAACCGGCAGTGGCGGGCGGGGAAGGGGGGAATCGGGGGACTGAACACAGGTGGGGTAGAAAGTGGAAGGGGGGCATTAGTGGGCAGGTGGGACAGGGAAGGGAGCAGGCAGGACAGGATGAAGGAAGAAATGGGCAACCCCAGGGATCCAGGTGTGCTCTGGAGCTAGAGTCACCATTTTTTTTTAAAAGATTTTATTTTATTTATTCATGAGAGACACAGAGAGAGGCAGAGACACAGGCAGAGGGAGAAGCAGGCTCCCTGTGGGGAACCCAATTGCGGGACTCGATCCTAGAACCCCGGGATCAGGAGCTGGCCCGAAGGCAGACACTCGGCCACTGAGCCAACCAGGCATCCCTGGCGTCACCCTTTAGAGCTGAACTTGGATCTGTCAGGGGTCTAGACCTAAGCAGCCAACAGGTGCTGGGTAGGGGGCAGGGTTGCCCTTAAGCAGGTGGCCCTATATTGGCAGCAGTGCCTGGAGGCTGCCACCTGACAGTCCTGTGCCCCACATCACCCCCAGCAGCCGGGGTGAGAGGTGGTGTTTACCCCCGGAAAGGACAGATGGGTTCCTGCATGATGGGCCAGGGGAGAAGATGAGCAGGAACCCGCTGGCTCTGAGGGGATGGGAACACCAGTGTCAGGGAAGTTAGTGGGGCCATCTCCGGGTGGGGGTGTACTGTGGGGGTGGGGGTAGTTCCTCTGGAGACTTCTCCGCCATGAGGGGCAGCAGGCTGCCTGATGGCTGGGCAGGCAGAGGAAGCCTCGGCTGCTATTTAAAAAACACTTGATATTAAAATGCTGGGTGGGGGCTGCATTAAGCTTAGAGGATAAAATCCAGGATACCCAGTTAAATTGGACCTCCAGATAAACAACAAATTTGTTTAGCGGGAGCCTGTCCTCAATATTGCATGCAACATCCTTGCACTAAGAATTTTATTTGTTGCTTATCTGAAAGTCACATTTTTTTTTTTTTTTTGAAAGTCACATTTAAGTAGGTGTCCTTGGGATCCCTGGGTGGCGCAGCGGTTTGGTGCCTGCCTTTGGCCCAGGCTGCGATCCTGGAGACCCGGGATCGAGTCCCACGTTGGACTCCCGGTGCGTGGAGCCTGCTTCTCCCTCTGCCTGTGTCTCTGCCTCTCTCTCTCTCTCTCTCTCTCTGTGTGACTCTCATAAATAAATAAAAAATTTAAAACAATAAGTAGGTGTCCTTTATTTTAAGTTGCTAAATCTGGAGGGGGAGGGGGGCAGTGTAGAGGTTCTAATTCTCTCTTCTTTTGTATTGTGGGAGGGGTCAGTGGATACTTGCTTAGAGTTGACAGTTAAAAAAAATTAACATGTCCATCTTTTTTTTTTTAAAGATTTTATTTATTTATTCATAGACACACACAGAGAGAGGCAGAGACACAGGCAGAAGGAGAGGGAGAAGCAGGCTCCATGCAGGAAGCCTGATGTGGGACTCGATCCCAGGTCTCCAGAATCACACCCCAGGCTGCAGGCAGTGCCAAACCGCTGCGCCACCAGGGCTGCCCAATATGTCCATCTTTGAAGTCAATGAAATATTTCAAATTTTGCATATGTAACCTGTTTGTTGTCTAGAGAATGATGCCTTACTTGTGGATTTGGGTTCCCTAGGGCCATTCAGAAATGATAAAGGATACATCCTCTCATTTATTCAAGAGGGACAGGAAATTTGAGGATCCAGGGTGGAGTCCCTAAAGAATGTTAATTCATTCAAGAAATAGATATCTGTATCATAAGAAAGCTCTTATGTGGCAGAGGGTGTGACAAACTGGAACTCCCTGTCAGCCGGGAAAGTAGGTTGGCACTGCCTTTCTGGCAATAGTTATCAAAGTTCTGACCTGGCAGTTTCTTTCACAGGTTCCAGGGTGCAGAGACAGCGGAGTGGAAATGGTCAGTGCAGCAGAGCTACATGCCCAACGGGAGGGACAGAGTTAGGACCTCTCCAGCCAGTGGGATTTTGAGCAGCTGTTCAATTATTTCATTTGGTCAGTGAATCTCCACTGCATGTCTCCTGTGTGCCAGGCACTGTTTTAGATGCTTTAGGGATGCTGAGAGAGAAGAACAGATGGTCAGAATGTATGGGCAAGTGAAGGCAAGTGACTTTGTGGGATGATGTATTTCGTCTGATCCCATTTTAAAAATGTACGCATGTATCTCTGTGTTCCTATTGCATAAACATGTTCAGAAGACTAGACTGTATACTCAGGTGTTTTTTGAACTGACCTCTGGGGACAGGTAACAGGAGGCTCCGTGCCAGGCAGGATGGAAATGTTTCCTTTTTCTTTCGGCCAGCCTGTGCTGTTTAATTTTATTTATTTTATATATTTTTTAAGATTTTATTTATTTGTTTGAAAGATGGGGAGAGAGGGACAGAGTGGGAGAGAGAATGAGGGGGGTTTGGGGTAGGCAGAGGGAGAGGGAAAAGCAGACTCCCTGCTGATGTGGGGCTCGATCCCAGGACTTTGGGATCATGACCTGAGCCAAAGGCAGACACCTAACCGCTTAACCATCTGAGCCACCCAGCATCCCGCTGTTTGCATTTTATAGAACGAATATCACTCCTCATAAAAACATAATTAATATTATGCGTGATAATATCTTCTTAGGAATCTTTAAAAAAGTGAGCATTTAGGGCAGCCCCGGTGGCTCAGCGGTTTAGCGCCACCTTCAGCCCAGGGCGTGATCCTGGAGACCCAGGATCGAGTCCCACATCGGGCTTCCTGCATCGAGCCTGCTTCTCCCTCTGCCTGTGTCTCTGCCTCTCTCTCCTTCTGTGTCTCTCATGAATAAATAAATAAATAAATAAATAAAATTTTTTTAAAAAAAGTGAGCATTTAAATTGCATTCCCCTTAGTTTGATGGCATCTGAGTCAGATGGGCTTACATTTTTATTTGTGGCTAGTTTTGAACTGGTCCCTGCATGGGTGTCTTTCTCTTCTCTTTCTTCACGTCCTCATCGTGGGTGGATGAGACCCGGTTGGGTGGGCATGTGGGTAAGGTAAGTCTGGGTACCAGGAAGGCAGAAGGAGCATCGTAGAAGCCAAGTCTCCATGAAAGTGGTGATTGGCACCCGCAGCGTGTAAGCTGTCTTGGCAGGGGGCAGGGGACACGAAGGTGGGAGGTGGGCCCTGGACAGCAATGCCAGGGATGCCCCACGGGGCGGGGGCCTGAGGTCCACTGTCGTGTGGCAGGCACTGTTTTGTTTATCCATACTGATGAACTCATTTAGTTTTCCTCAGTCACCTTACAAGGTCATCCCCATTTTACAGATGTGGAAAATGAGGTTAAGTGACTTGCCTGAGCTCACAGTGCAAGTGGCTGAGGCAGGATTCACACCCATGTGATCTGGATCCAGAGAGACTTTGCTGTTTTTAAATTCTTTTTAAAAGATTTTAGTTATTTATTTGAATGGGGGGACGAGGGGCAGAGGGAGAGGGAGAGAGAATCCTAAGCAGACACCTCTCTGAGCACAGAGCCTGAGTCGGGACTGGATCCCAGGACAATGAGATTGTGATCTGAGCTGAAACCAAGAATTGGATGCTTCACCGACTGAGCCACCCAGGCACCCCCAGAGGCTCTGCTCTTAACTTCTATGCCGCGGCTCGTCTTGTTAGGGAGGGAAGATAGGCATGCTCCTGAAGGCTGAGGGTGCTTGGCCATGGAAGGTCTTCTGCAGGAGGTGGATCTTGAAGGGAAGGATGGTAGATTCAGAGAGGTGGAAGGTGCCTTCCAGGCAAAGTGACAGCAGGGACAGAGATGTAAAGGAGCGCGGGAGCTGGTTGTATGTAGGGGCTGGGGAGGAAATGAGCACAGGAATCTGAGGGAGGAAGTGAGAGTAGAGGCTAGTGGAACATGTGGCAAATATTTTAAACCATTGGCCTCCTCATTGGACTCTCTGGAACAGATGGCCCAACCCCTCAGCCCTCTTCTGCTCTGCTTGGTCCTCCCCAGGGGCGAGGTACCCTATTCCTCACCTGCCTGGGTCTAGCCTTGACTGACCACTGGAGGACAAGAGAGACAGCTGAGGCAGGGGAGGAGCATGGGCTTGGGAGCAGGGGGATGAGGGGGTGGTGCAGACGAGGTGCTGGCCCTCACACCCACTCGTGGAGGGACCTTGGGCCATTCAGCATCTTTCCTGGGACTCAGTTTCCTCTTCTGTTCTTTATTTTTAAGCTTTCTATTATGGCAAAATATAAGCATTTCCAGAAGTAGAGAGAATAGGATAGTGTACCACTATGTATCCATTGCTCAGCTTCAACTCATGGCCAGTTTCATGTCATTTCTGCCCCCTTCCCCAATTCAGACCAAATCCCAGACGTCATTTCATCACAAATACATCAAGATGTGTCTCAAAACAATAAGGATTTCTGACATAATCGCAATGCCATTATTCCACCTGAGAAGAAACTATTCCTTTATATTGTCACATACCCACCGAGTGTTCATGTCCCCAGTTGTTACAAACATGTCTTTGTTTTGTTTTCATACTTAGTTTGACTCAGGATCCAAATAAGGGCCACATACTTTGGTTGATATGTATCTAAGTCTCTCTTGATCTGTGGTTTCCCTCTTCATCTTTTCTTCTGTCCTCGACAGTTGATCTACTGGAGAAACCAGCTTGTTTGTCCTGAGAATTTCCTGTAGTCTGGATTTTGTTGATTGCATCCCGGATCCCTGTGGTGTAGTTTAACATGTCCCTCTGTCCCCTGGCAGGGGACTAAATTGGGTAGTTGGGTGCATCTGTCTTCTGACTCCTCATCATCCAGTCATCAGTAAACCCTCCTGACTTTACCTTCATGACGCCCAGAATCTGACCACCTCTCACCACGTCCATTGCTACCCCCAACCCCCGCTTCTGAGTCTCCACTCTAGCTTCCCTGCATTATTGCAGTAATGGTCTTCCGGCCTCCCTCCTTGTCCTAGCAGCCAAAGAGACCCTTTTAAAACCTAAATCAGGGCACCTAGGTGGCTCAGCAGTTGAGTGGTCCTGGGATCGAGTCACATAGGGGAAGCCCACTTCTCCCTCTGCCTATGTCTCTCATAATAAAATCTTAAAAAAAAAAAAAATCCGATCCCATCCCTCCTCTGCCCAAAATTTCAATGACTCCTTCTTCTTTGGAATAAAACTCAAAGTTCTATAAAAAGTCCTGTGACAGCCTACAAGCCCCTGTGTGATCTGGCTGCGTAGTACCTCTAACCGCATCTCGCACCATTCCTTCCTCACTGGGATGAGGATGTATTGGATATCCTCTTGCCTCAGGGCCTTTGCACTGTTACTCCCTGTGCCTGGCTGGTCAGCATGGCTCGTGATGTTCACATTCCTACCCATGTCACCTCTTTGGAGAGGCCTTCCCAGAGCATCTCATCTAAAATAGCGGCCCTTGCACCCCCGCCCAGGCTTTAGCTTCCTTCCTGGCATTTGCCCATCCTTGGTGTTAAAATATTGTTGCCTTCCCCTCTTTTTCCCCTACCCGCCTGTGAGCTCCCAGGAGGGCAGGGCAGCATGACTGCCCATAGACCAGGCTTCCTCTCCCACTTGCGTGGCTCCAGTCAGCTCCTCTCTTTTCAGCATTTCCTGGAAAATAAAACAATGCTTCAGAGTTTATAAAATACTTCCTGTCCTAGGTCAGACACCAGGAAGTCTGACCTAAGACAAGGATTCCTGGGCAAGTGATTTACTACAGGCATGCTCACAGAGCGGAGGGAGGGTATCTGCCCGGTAGGGCAGGGAAGGTGTGCTGTGGGGTGCTTGAGAGGGGGCCGGGGATGGGGCTGGGGCCAGGCCTCTCTACCCCTTTACCAGGCAGTCATTGGGGGGAAGACATCACCTCCCAGGCGTCTTGAGTGAGACTGCTCACCTAGAAACCTGGGGAGACTCTCAGGAGAAGGGGCCACGGTACAGGGTATCTGGCACCCCTCCTCCACTTTCTTTGTATCTGTTTGCTGCCCTGAGCCCAGCCATCAACTGCCAGGAGGTATTTATTTATTTATTCATTCTTTTTTTAAAAAAAAAAAAAAGATTTTATTTACTTATTTGAGAGAGAGAGCGCGCGCTAGCATAAGTGGGGGAAGACAGGGAGAAGCAGGCTCCCCATGGAGCAGGGAGCGGGACATGGGACTTGGTCCCAGGACCCCGTGATCATGACCTGAGCCGAAGGCAGATGCTTCACTGACTGAGCCTCCCAGGTGCCAGAGGGAGGTATTTATTAATGACCACTTTTCTTGTGTGATAGGTGAAGAAGCCCAGGTTTGAGGGCAGGATGGTGGAATGACTGGCCTGGGGTGGCATAGCCAAGTAGGCACAGACCTGGGATGTGCATGCAGATTCTTCCTTGGGACCCTCTAGTGGCTGCTGGTTCTTGATATTCCTCTTGATGAAGTTTGGAATATAGGTGAGGTCTGGTGGGGTGAGGTCTGGAGCCGACGACCAAGAAAGAATTCCTGAGATGTCTTTGGTGCAAAATGGTGGTTTTATTAAAGCAGGGGGACAGAACCCATGGACAGGAAGAGCTGCTGCCCCGAGCCCGTGAAGGGTGGCTGATTATATTCCTGGGAGTTGGGAGGTAGTTAGGGATAGGGTAAGTGTCTAAGGGATTTTGGAAACAAGGTTTCCAGGACCTTGAGGGGGCCAGCTGTTGTTGGGAAAAGGTCACTTATTACCATCTAATAAAACCTGAGGGGCAGCCCTGATGGCTCAGCAGTTTAGCACCACCTTCAGCCCAGGACATGATCCTGGAGATCAGGGATCAAGTCCCATGTCGGGCTCCCTGCATGAGGCCGGCTTCTTATACCTGTGTCTCTGTCTCTCTCTGTGTGTCTCTCATGAATAAATAAATAAAATCTTAAAAAAAAAAAAAAAAACCTGAGTCATGAGACCTTCAGATATATTTGGGTGGGCCAGGTGCTTGGGGGATGATTGCCAACATGTATCTTGGGGGTTTATTCTTATTTATTTATTTTTAAAGATTTTATTTATTCATGAGACACACACACACACACACACACAGAGAGAGAGAGAGAGAGAGAGAGAGAGAGAATGAGAGAGGCAGAGACACAGGCAGAGGGAGAAGCAGGCCCCATGCAGGAAACCCAATGTGGGACTTGATCCCAGGTCTCCAGGATCAGGTTCTAGGCTGAAGGCGGTGCTAAACCGTTGAGCCACCCGGGCTGCCCCTGGAGGTTTAGAGATAAAGGAATTTTTATATGTTTAACATATAAAAATATATCCTGTAGGCTTACAGGATCCTGGGGGTCGGGCTGAGATTGCCTTTAGTTCTTAGCAAAGTATGAACATCGAGGCAGCTGAGTCCGTAGAGGAAGGTCCCTTTGCCTGTTTCAAGGACATGTCAATGTGCTGCCCCAGGCTTGTGCTTTGTCCTTAGCTAGCTGTCTGTTCCCTATCACTCTCATTCATTCAGCAAATAGGTATCCAGTACTGGGTACCATATTGACCTGAGTGCTGGCCATTTGTGGCGAGTGAGCCCCCTTCCTGTCTGGGGATGGGTCCATCTACACCCTTTTTACCCCAGAGGAGCCCTAAGTTCCAATTTCCAGAATGAAAACATGTGACAGCTGTCGAGCCCTTGTTGTGTGCTGGACACTGTGCTAGACTCCTCTTGTGGAATAACATGCCTCAGCTTCACAGCACCCCATGCAGAGGGGCATGAGGCTGAGGCTGCAGAGGGGCTTAAGGCTTTGGGCCAGGGTCTCCAGCAAATGTGTGATAGAACTGGGATTCACACTAGGTCTGAACATGGCTTTCCCCACATCCACCTCCCCTCCCCGGCCCCACCCACAGCAGGCTATCTGGTGTCACCTCTATCAGCAGCTCCATCGGAGACCAGGCTGCTACCCTCTCCTGCTCCCCAAGTGTTGGGTGACCAGTTGCCATCTCACCTGCCCCACTTGGACAGGCCCCAGATAGGGCACCTCTGATGGGTGCTCTCCCCCACCCTACTGGGCCCTGGATTCTTGCCCCCGCCTACTCCCCCAGTCCCTTTGTCATGACCCTGACTGGCTGGGTGGGCCCTTGGGCCAGCCCCAGGTGGCCTGAGCATTGGGGCCCCCTCCCACTTGCACCAACTGGCCTGGAAAGCTGCAAAGCTGGCTTGGCCTGGGTGTCCCTGGACAGGGCTGGGGGTGGGGTGGCAAATCACAACGGGCTTCCTTCGTGTCTCATTACTTCCCAAACAGGGTCAAGACAAGCCCAACTGGGAGAAAATAAGTTGCAACACTGGTGCATTAGGTATATAAGGTGAGGGAGGGTCCCCTGTCCTGGCTGCCTTGGTGATGGGGATCTGTGAGTCAGGAGAATGGGGACGGGGCCCCCAACCTGCATCAGCTCCAGATTCCTGAGACCCCCATTCCCCCTATGGCTCTTTTCTATCCTATCCAAGCTGCTGTGGACTATTGCTCAGTTGAGCTGGGTGCTGGAGGCCAGGCTCTTTCCTCAGGCCTCGAGACTCCCTCCAGGGACCACACCAGGAGGGGTCTATGCCCCCCTGGCAAAAACTCCAGGAATATTTGTGCATATTCTGGACATGAAGTAGCAGGCAAAGAAGCACATGCAAAGAAGCCCACTACCCTGTTGGTGTGGCTAATGGGGCAGTTACTATGCTTACAGCCTGGCCTGGATGGCTGGAGAGCTCTGGTCTGCAGGGAAGTGAGGTGCTCACAGCAGCCACAGGGATGCAGGGGAGGTGGGAGCCCCGAGAGCTGTAGCCACCCCACCCTTACTGCAAGTTAATGTCTGATTTCCATCATAGTTTCCTCCTCACCAGATGGTGATTTTCTAATTTGATCATTTTGTTTGCATTAGCTAGACTTCTGTAAAGAACTTTCCCTCTTCGTTCTGAAATGTGGTATGTATAGTAGAATAAAGGCTTGCTTCTTTCCCTTTATCAGTTTCAAAATAAATGAGTTGGTGCTCTAGCAACCTCCAATGGTGACCAGTGAGTATTTTTCCCATTTTAAAATACAAAAGTGTATAAAATAGGTTATGCATTGTAACAAATCAATACAAAGCCAACATCCAAGTCACTAACCCTGGAGGTCAAACCAGAGAATTGCTATAGTTGCAAAAGGCCCCCTTTGCATCCTTCTCCCTCATTGGGCCTCCCAGAGGGACCCATTGTTCTAAATAGTGTTATTAGCTGCTTTGTTTTTGGTTTTACCACCTAAGTATGCATCCAGAATCAAATAGTTCTGTCTTTGAATTTTAATTAATAAAATTACTATCCTTTCATGGCTATTTTTTTTTCAATTAGGATTTGCATTTTCTTTTTACCATGCATCTGGAGTGTTCTTTGTAGCAGTGATTCTTTCATCATTTTCGCCATTGTATAGCGTTTCAGTATGTGAATAGACCGTGATTTAGTTACCCAGGCTAGCATTCACATGCGTCAGGGTGGTTTCTGATTTGTGGCTATTGTGAAAAATGCCACCCTGAACATTCTCTAAATAAACACACTCTGTGTTTCTGTGGGTTACATGCCTAGGAGTGGAATTGCTGGGTCACAGTGTATGTGTGTCTTCACTCTTACTGGATAATGCTAAACTGTTATCCCAAGTGGTCGTACCAGTCCACACGAGTACAGGCCGCGTGCACTGCATCCAGTGCTCTACATTCTCGCAGACCTTGGGGTATTAGCAGACTTTTAAAGTTTTTTTAGATTTTAATTTTTATTATCACTATGGGTTTTTATCAGTTTGATGAGTTTCAGTCCTGTATTCACTACATTGTCCTACCCTTGGCCAGTGGGAGCCTCTTCAACTTGTCTCTGGCATCCTTTTCACACATGTGCACTGGTATTTGGAAATATCCTTGCTTTCTGGAATGCAGATGTTCTAGGCTTCTCAGAGCTGCCATCAGCCATTTCTTCAAGAAGCTCTGGGTCATTTTATATATGTTTTTTTAAAAATTGGGATATAATTTTATACCATAATTTCCCTTTTAAAATGTACAATTCGGTGGCTTTTTGCACATTCATGAAGTTGTGCACTTTTAGAAGTTGCCACTGTCTAGTTCCAGAACATTTCCATCACTCCAGAAAGAAACCCCATGCACTTGAGCACCTACTCCTCCAGGTCTCCTTCCCGAAGCTCCTGGCAAACACCAGGCTACTCTGTCTCTATAAATTTGCCTCTTCTGGATAATTCTTTTATGGCCAGTGGACTCATATGAGACTTTTCTTATTTTTTAAAGATCTCTCTTATTTATTTATTTATTTATTTATTATTTTTTTAAAAAGATTTTATTTATTTATTCATGAGAGACACAGAGAGGCAGAGACACAGAGACAGAGAGAGGCAGAGAGACAGGCAGAGGGAGAAGCAGGCTCTGGGAGCAGAGCCTGATGTGGGAGCCTGATGTGGGACTCGATCCTGGAACTCCAGGATCACACCCTGGACTGAAGACAGGCGCTAAACTGCTGAGCCACCCAGGTGTCCCTCATTTATTTATTTGACAGAGAGACAGAGCACATGAGCAGGGGAAGGGGCAGAGGGAGAGAGAAAGAGAATCCTCAAGCAGGCTCCCAGCTGAGTGCAGAGCCAGATTTGGGGCTCAATCCTGATCAATTATGATCAGGGCTCCAAGATCATGACCTGAGCCACAGGCAGATGTTTAACCGACTGAGCCACCCAGGTGCCCCTCATATAAGACTTCTCTGACTGGCTTCTTTCATTTAGAGTACTGTTTTTAAGGGTCATCTTGTGGTGGCATGGGGCAGGACTTCATTAGTTTTTTGTTTTTTTTTTTTACTTCATTAGTTTTTATGACTGAATAATAATCCATTGTATGGATATACACATTTTGTTTATCCATTTATCCCTTAATGGACATTTGAGTTTTTTTCTACTTTTTGGTTGTTATGAGTGATGCCTCTATGAGCATTTATGTACAAGAGGACATATGCTTTCATTTCTCTTGGATATATACCCAGGTAACAGGGTAAATATACCTTTAACTTTCTGAAGACCAACCAGGTGGTTTCCCAGATGGTGCTAGTTCACATTTCTGCCAGCAGGGTATGAAAGTTCATTTCTCCTCATCCTCCCCAGCACTTTGGATTATCCATCTTTTTGATCGTAACCTTCCTGGAGGGTGTAAAGTGACATCTTATTGTGGTTATGATAGGCATTTTCCAATGACTAATGATGTTGAACATCTCCTCATGTGCTTTTTATGTATCTTTTTTGGAGAAATATCTTTTATGTATCTTCTTTGGAGAAATATCTTTTTACTTCCTTTCCCAACTTTTAATCGGGTATTTTATTTATTTATTCATTCATTCATTCATTCACTCACTCATTCATTTTTAAGGATTTTATTTATTTATTCATGAGAGACACAGAGAGAGACAGAGAAGCAGAGACCCAGGCAGAGGGAAAAGCAGGCTTCATGCAGGGAGCCGACATGGGACTCAATCCTGGGTCTCCAGGATCACACCCTGGGCTGAAGGCAGCACTAAACTGCTGAGCCACCCGGGCTGCCCCTCTCTCTTTTTATTGTTGAGGTTTTTTTTAGAGTTCTTTATATATTCTAGATATGAGACACTTATTATTAAATATATGACTTGCAAATTTTTCCCCTCATTTCTGGGAGTTGTTTTTTCTTTGTGGATTCACTTATTTTTATTTTTAAAAAAGATTTTTAAAATTATTGGAGCACAGAGAAGAGGGAGAAACAGACTCCCCAATGAGCAGGGAGCCTGGTGCAGGGCTCAATCCCAGAACCCTGAGATCATGACCCGAGTTGAAGGTGGATGTTTAACCAACTGAGCCACCCATGCGCCCCTCTCTGGATCCATTTAATGAGGAATGGTAGTTAGAGACTTAGTCTGGGTGTTGGAGGCATTATGCTTTTTGAATTCTAGAAATCAACCTAAGAACCTACCCAGAGCCTCAGAAGCTCTGGGCAGTAGGGCCTTGGGCTGTAGGGAGTAGCCTTGCCTGATCCCCTTGCTTTACAGGGATATTGAGAAGTAGAGGGGGGAGGTGGCTTGCAGGGGCACCCAGCTGCTATGTGGCTAGGGGGCACCAGACTTAGGTCCCCACTTTAGTTCCCATTACTCCTCTTAGGATCCTCATCCTAGCCCAACCTACATCCTCCAAACCCCTAGATTCAGCCATTCTCTTTACTTCGGTGCCTCCAGCTCTGTTTTGTGGCTCTTGGCTTCTCTTCTTTCAAGGAGAAGCTTCTTTGGTTGCCCCAGCCCAGAGGGCTTGTTTGCGATGAACCCCTGTGGCCCCAGGAGGTGGAAGGTTGCATTCTCCAATGCATTGGATGTATTATCAGTGGTCAAATTTGGGAGAAACGAGGTACACCCAAGGTAAAGAGTTTCCTTTATGCAGGACTTATCAGTGCCTTTAACCTATTGTTTATTGTGAATGTGAAAGTATGTAATTGCTGAAATTTAGGAGTAAACTAAGACGTCCTGTAATAGGTGAATGGATAAACAAACTCATATGTCTAGACAATGGTATATGAATCAGGACTCAAAAGAAGTGAGCCATCAAGCCACGAAAGACATGGAGAATCCTTGAAGAAATTAGTGAGAGAAACCAGTCTGAAAAGGCTATATACTTTTTGATTCCAACTATATGACATTCTGGAAAAGACAAAACTTACAGAGACGATAAAAAGATCATGATTGCCAAGGGTTTGGGGAGAGGGAGAAAGGGTTAGAGGGATGGATAGTTGAATGGGTAGGTGGAACACAGGAGATTTTCAGGGCAATGAAATGATCATGTAGGATACCGTAGCAGTGGGTGCATGTCACTATATGTATGTCAAAATCTACAGAATGTACAACGGCAAGAGTGAATCCTAACGTCATCTATGGACTTTGGTTGGTGATGATGTCACTGTTGGTTCATTGACTATAACAAATGTGCCATACTGATGTGATAGTGGTGGTAGGGGAAACGGGGGAGTGGGATATGTGGGAATTCTCTGTATTTTCTGCTCAGTTTTGCTATGAATCTAAAACTGCTCTAAAAAAAAAAAAAACTGCTCTAAAAATAAAGCCTATGAATTAAAAAAAGTAACATCAAGGAGTAATGAGTGTTGCAAAGGAAAAATAAAACAGAAGTAGGGGGCTAGGGAGTGACAGGCTGGCTTTTAGATGGGTTAGGGGACAGAGACATTAGAGACCTAACAGGGCAAGGAAATGAGCCTTGTGGACATCGGGAAGAGTATCCCAGCACAGGGAGGGCACACGCAAAGGCCCTGGGGCAGGAAAGAGCCTGATGTATGTGAGGGACACAGAAAGGACAAAGTGCCTAGAAGGGAGAAGGGGATGGGGGAGTGGCTAGAGGTGAGGGTAAGCAAACAGGCTGGGGCCCTCCATGTTCCACCTACAGGCTGGGCAAGCCCTTGGATCTTGTTCTCAGTGAAATGGTGAGCGACAGGAGGGCTTTGCAGGAGTATGGGAGTATGTGACATGGCAAAATCATATTTATGATTTAACGAGAGGAGTATCTGGCAAATAGGTGGTAAGGCTCAAGGGTGGAAGGTAGACCTGCTAAGAGGCCACACAGTCCTCCAAGTGAGGACTCCATCATATGGTGCTGACCTACTATCTGTGGCAGAGGAGGTGTGGAGTAGCTGGGGATTCTGGGGATAGTTGGAGAGGAGAGTCAGTGGATGTGGGGGCGAGGGAAGGAGAGGAATCCACATCGTTGATTTGAGCACTTGGGTGAACAGCGATGTCATTTTGGGGGATGGAGATGACCAGGGCTGGAGCTGACTCCAGAGCAATCAAGAGTGTTTTGGGGACAGGTCAACTTGTTGGGCATCCAGATGGGATGCTGAGGAGATGGTTGGATTTATCAGGCTGGAGTTCAATGCCCAAAGTTGGGGCTGGAATATACAAGGGAGGCATTTAAAGCCTAGGGGAGATGACTTGGAGAATAGATGTGCCCAAGGGAGAAAAGGGGTCCCAGGGCTGAGCCCTGGGTGCATAGGTCAGTAGAGAGCCAAAGAAAGATGGCAGTGAGAGTGTGGTGTCAGAAGCCGAAAGGCCACCATGTCAGGGCTGATGGGGCTGGGGCTTTGGTGGTGCCGGCCAGTGGTGACCAGAGAGGGCCAGAGCCTGACTGGGGGGGGGCTTTGGGAAGGAGGGCTTGTGGATGGCCTTCCCAGAGTGTCCCCTGTGAACCATGGGAGCAGGCCCATGGGGCAGGAACTGAGGGCAGTGTGCAGTTCTGGGGGGGGGGGGGCTTTATTTTTTTAATTTTCCCTTGGTGGGAAAAGAATTGGTATGGGGGGAACCCTTATCACATGGGAGGGGGATCATCGTGGCTGAAAAGCCAGGAGGGCAAGGGCTAGCACCTGGTGCGAGGGAGGCAAAGCTTGGGGTGGGTGGGGTGGGGGCAGAGCGAGTGCGGGGGTGTTTTCGGCAGACTGCTCCCATTTTCTCCCAAAAACAGCACCGGCATCAGCTGGAGCGAAGAAGGAGGAGGTGTTGTGAAACATTGGTCTCCGTGGCGGTTCTCACAGCCACTGTGTTAAGTAGGTGCTGTCATCCCGCTTTGCAGAAAATGAGAAATGAGAAAATGGGCCTGAGGGTGACTTGTCAGGAAGGGACAGGGTCGAGATTTGATCAGAGTCTAGTGGATCCCTAAGGCTCTCCTTGGGATGTTTGTACAGGAGTGTGGACATCAGGTTGAGTCTACATCCTGCTCTTGCAGCCTCCCCTTCACCTGCAGGGGGAGCCAGGGGCCCAGACAGGGGAGATGACTGCTCCAAGGTCATGCAGAGTGGCTCAGGGCAGACACAGTGGACTCCTGTGAGCCCACCCTGGGCCACGAAGCCAGTGTCATCTGGCCTCATATGCTGCCATCACACAGCGATCATGATGGCTGTTTGGGCCTCTGGGACTGATATCTATTTGGACCTTGTGTCTAATAGCCCTTGAAAAGCCTGGGTTTTCCTCCCTCTCCAGTGATGCTTACCCCAATAAATGGCTGTGTTAAGTCCCTAGGGGAGATTGGTCAAATCATTATCTGGGTCACCGGTCTCTTCCTCTGGGGGACCTGGTCTCTACTGCAGTCACTTGGGTCTGAAACCTTGCTCAGGTCTGGAAATGGGGCAGAGGATCATGACTTTTATTGCTCATCAGGCCTTGCTTTCTTTTGATTATCTAGAGTGGGCGGGGTTCTTGCTGGCTGCCCATGGGCTTGCCCTTGGGGCCGCCGGATTCTGTTAACCATTTCCATAGCTTGGTGGCTCAGGCCATCCCAGCTGTGGCTCCGACCTTGCCAGGAATTATGATGTTGCACCCACCTTGCTTCTGACGAGTAAGTGCTGCCACCTGGCCTCTTATTTTGGGGCACTGTCATCTCATTGCTATCTGGGCGCCCAGTTCTGTAACGACAGCTCCTAGTCTCTGTCTTCAAGGACACTCACCCCTAAGCTCGTCGGGCTCCTGGGCCTGCTCAGGCCACTACCTCCCTTATGGCTTCGGCAAAGGGAGGGTCCGTCAGTCCTACAGGAGGTAGACAGACCCCTGGTGGGCTTTCTGGCCTGACTGACCTATCCACCGACTGTGCCCGCTTGTCCGAGGCTCTGCCCCCATCTTCCAGGGTGACACGGCAGGCCTGGCATCTCTGCCTCTCACACTGTGATCGGTGCTGTCTCTCTCTCTTATATGTGGGATTAACTCTTCATTATCCAGCCTCTTGGCCCCCACACTCCTTGATCCAGCCCTCGGATGGCACCCGAATGCTCCCCTGGCTTCTGCCAGGGCACGATGGCCCCATCTGCAGCCGGGCTGAGGTGTGTCTTACCCTGGTCATTGGGCTGGGCCCCAGGGTGGGGTGGGGGTGGGGTGCCGATCCCAGGGAGGATCCTCAGCACCATCTTCAACGTGAAAGCATGCTTGGCTCTGAGGGGTCACTTCCAAGACCCACCCCTCCCAAGCAAGGCCTGACCTTGGTGCCACAGACTGACTCATTGTGGGCTGAGAATCCAGCCTCCTCTGACATTCTGCTCCCCTTATCATTAAGCCCTGCCTCTATTCCTCAGCGATTCTGTCACCTTCAGCTGCGGGGGAGAATTTATATGCCGCTAAGGAGGCCATTGGCTTTCACACTTGGCCTTGAATTAGTGATTCATCACTCTAGCCTTTCACTGTCTTTCTCTGGGGCACAAGAGCCTCCAGCAATAGCCGGTCCATTTCACTTTCCCAGGCTTTATAATTACTACTCCCCCAACCTCTCCAACTCTAGAGGCATTGCCCCTTGAGCTTGCTCCCTTCCACCTGCAGCCCAGGAAGGTGTTAACAAGCTTCACTGCTGCAGGCTGCTGGTGCTTCTCCTGCCCAGCCGAGGTGCTCACTGCCAGCCACCAGAGGGGGACCCAGGACTGGGCAGAGAGGGAGAAGCTGAACAAAGGCCTCACTTGACCCCAGAGGGGGCTCTGAGTCTGCGGAGGTACTTCACCTCTGTCGTCCTTTGTTAGGGAGATGGATCCAGGCCTGGTTGCAACCAGTTATTGGATGTGAGCTGCCCGCCTGGAGCGTTTTTTGTAAGGTGGAGGGAAGATCTTGGGGAGGCACCAAGAGTTGTCAGCAGTGGGCAGCACAGGTGGCTCAGCGGTTTAGCGCCGCCTTCAGTCCAGGATGTGGTCCTGGAGACCCGGGATCGAGTCTCATGTCAGGCTCCCTGCATGGAGCCTGCTTCTCCCTCTGCCTGTGTCTCTGCCTCTCTCTCTCTGTCTCTCATGAATAAAAATAAAAAAAAAAAAAAAAAAGAAGAAGAATTGTCAGCAGTGAACACTCCCTGAAGCTGGGGTAGGGGAACCTTTGGCCTGAAGCCACTGCACACAGTTTAGTTCATCTTTCTGCTGTCAATGGAAATTTGGGTGGTGTGGGGCTAATACAAATACCACCCAGTGAGCATTCATGCTTGGCGCTCTGGTGGCCGTTTGCACTCATCACCGTTGGGCATACACCCAAGAATGGAAGCATTGGCCTACAGTATGCATGTAGCGAACTTTGCTAGATTTTGCCCAGTGGTTTTCCAAGCTGGCCATTTTTCTTTTTTTTTTTTAAGATTTTAAAAAATTATACATTTGAGAGAGCGAGAGTGAGAGCACATGAGTGAGGGGGAAGTGGCAGAGGCAGAGAGAGAGAGAGAAGCAGACTCCCTGCTGAGCAGGGAGCCCAACGTGGGGCTTGATCCCAGGACTCTGAGATCATGACCTGAGCCAAAGGCAGATGTTTAACCATCTGAGCCACCCAGGTGCCCCAAGGTGGCCATTTTCAACTACTGGGGGAGGTGTTGTTCTGCATCCTAGCCAGCACTTGAAACCATCTGTCCTTTTATTTTAGCCATTGTGGTGATCCAGACAGCACTGATTCTTATGTGCAGTCATGGTGGGGAGCTACTGCTCCCTGGTGGGTGGATGGCTGTGAGATTTGGAGAACCTGGACCACCCCCACCTGACTGTACCTGGTACCCACTTCTAGGGGCCTTCTTCAGATACTGACAGATGCATTAAAACATTATCGGGAAATAACACCGTCACATGACTTGGTTTGTCCAACTCCTTTCAGCCTGAGATTCCAGTTCTGAAGGGTCATGGGAAGGAAACAGGTAAGCTTGCTGCCAGGTTAATGCGGGGTCTCCTGAGGACACCAGGAGGCAGCGGCAGTGACTCACTCTGTCTAGTGGTTCACAGTTTCCAAAATGCTTTCTCATTGTAGCTCCCCTGGGCCTCACAGCAGCCCTCACATTCGTGGCAAAGTGAGCCATGCACCTAGTGATGGACTCCAAGTCATGGGTCCTAACTTTACATCTTACTGGCCTGTGACCCCCTCCCTTCCTTGAGAAAGCAGCTCAGGTGGGCTTTCACTCCTCTCCCCAATTTTCCCATCCTCCACTTGTTTTATGAGGGACCCCTGCCTATTGCCCGTTAATGTTCTCTCGGAAGCAAGTAATTCCCGGGGCTCTCTGGGGCTAACTGCTAATTGGGCTGGAGCTTCTGATGAGTTCAGAAGTGTCCTGGGGACTTTGCTCCAAGATTCAGAGTCATAGGATCTGGTGGGCCCAAGATTCTGCATTTCTCACAAACATCCAGGTGATGCCAGTGCTGCTGGTCCACAGACCACACTTTGAGTTGTGAGAGTTAGACCATTCCCCAGTTGTGGGCTGTGCAGGCAGGTCTCTGTTCTGGGCTTGACATCCCCCATGGAACTCAGGCAGACGCTGGTTAGTAACCGTCTGGATTCTGGCAGGAGTGCTAGTTACGGCAAGTTCAAGCCTCCCTCTGGTTTCTCCACCATGAGACATACCAGTCAAGTCATCTGGCTCAGTTCAAAGCCCCTTACTCTTACTACCTGTCTCAGGAGCATCTCTGTTCCCTCCCTCTTCCTACTTTCTTCTCTTTCTTCAACACTCCTTTTTCTTTTTTGGAGGGTGGGGCTTAAATCTTAACACATTAATCTTAAATACATAAATCTTATGTATTTGTGAGAGAGAGAGAGAGCGCGTGTGCAATCAGGGGGAAGGGCAAAGAGAGAGAGAGGGAAAGAATCCCAAGCAGACTCTTCATTGAGTGGGGAGCCTGACATGGGTCTCAATCCCACAATCCATGAGATCATGAACTGAAACCAAGATTCAGACGCTCTACTGACTGAGCCACTGAGGCTCAACACTCCTAATTCCCACCCTCCTCTTCCCCTAAATGGGCAGAATGTCAGCTAGACATTAAGCAGAAAGGTGACTAAGTAAACTTCTTTATACTAAAGTGTGAATGACCCACAACTCTTCCCTTACCTCTTCCAGGGGTTATTTAGATGTGAAAAAGAAGGTGCTTTGGGTTGTTGGAAAAATCAACAGTGAGGAAAAGATCAGAGACTATTCAGGGATTATTTCCTCTGCCCTCTAATGTTTCCTAAGCTTAGGCTTGTTATTGAAATCATATGAGGGAACTTTTAAAAAATAAAACAAAACAAGACAGGGACACTTGGGTTGTACCGCAGATCCGCAGACTCAAGACTCTCCAGAGTGGGTACTAGGAATGTGCATTTTCTTTGAAAGAGATTTTTGTCCCACATCCAAATTTAGAAACTGCTTCCCTAAATTATACCATGGGTGCTACTCGTGTATCCATTTCCCCTCTGTTTCTAGAGGAGAATGACTCAGAGGGTCCTTCTATCTCACCCAGGAAACTGCTGAGTGGGAATAAAGGGGACCCAGATGAGATGTGAGAGGCTAAGCTCCCACCAGAACTCAGTGAGGAGGGGCCTCTGTTTGCTCACCTCTGCAATGGGGCTGAGGCCAGCCACCTGCAGCCCACCCTGTGGTTATCGCTGGAGAGTGGAGAGGCCTCAGGTTGTGCAGTTGCTGCAGATTATGCGGAGGGACAAAAGGCAGCCCTGGTGTGGGGGGAGGGGGGAGGCAAGAACCAAAGTCCATTGGGGGCTCAGCACCTGCACTGAAGCCTGGTCACAGTGGCTCGCTGAGGATCGTTGCTGTGGTAATCATGAAGATTGCACAGGCAAAGGGATTCCACTTTACATTCTGCTCCCTTGCAGAGGTCATCTGTAGTTGCCTGAATTCCTCCCTGTAGTGGGTAGGAGACTGCGGTGGGGGCCCCTCAGGGAGGGGTGTCTCAGGGTTGCAGGCCCAAGCTGAGGGGGAGGGGGACCAGAGCCCCTGGGGGCGGCCTCAGGCAGCCTGAGGTGGGTGGCAGGCCACTGAGCTCGCTTGCCTTGCCTCCTCCTCCAGGATGCACCCGGGCTCCCTACTGCACTCTTAGTTGATGTGGCTGCAGCTCTGGGCACCTCGTGCCTACCGAGTCATGTGGAACCTGAGGCCAGCGTGGTGATCTGACCTGCCTGTCAGTCCATCTGGAAGACTCAGCCCCGGTTCCCCCTCAGCCTGACATCCTGTGGGGTTGGCTTTGTGCCATCACCCACCTTCTCTGGTTGTCTTTCTTGACAAGAGAAAGGAGATGCAGGAGCTCTGGGAGGCACCTTCCAGCTCTGGGGCCCAGGAATCCAGCATCTGTTTCCAAGTTTTGCAGAAGATTTGTGCGTAGCTTTGGAGTGGGACAGAATAGAGTTTCAATCCTGGCTCATTCCTGCTGTGTGATACTGGGCCACTGATTTTACCTCTCTGATCCCCAATTTCCTCTTTGGAAAAATAGAGATAATGGTATAATGGTATCCATCTCTTAGGGTTGCTGCCGAGATTAAAGGAGATAATAATGAAGAAATATCTAGTTGGCACTATTGACTGCTTTTTCCGTGTCAGGCATGGTTCCAGGGGCCTTTCCTGGCCCAGATCACGAAATCCTCCCAGCCGCCCTGTGTGCCAAGTGCTGCTGTTATCCCAGTTTAAAGATGAGGAAACACAACCCTGGAAAGCATGAGCAGATAGGCTCCTGGCAGATGGTACAATTATTTCTTTTTCTTTCTTCCTTGGGAAGTTTCTCCAGCAGGTCTTCCCCATTTGCCCCAGGTATACTCACCCATGTGCCTCTGCTGGAGCTCCTCCTCCTGTGAAACTCTCCTTCCTGTCTGGCCCTTCAAGGCTGAACCCCAGCCTGTCTCCAGGCAGCCCTCCCTGCAGCCGGACCTCTCTGATTCCGTGGTTTGGACAGCCTGTCTCATGCTATTTGGCACCCTATTACCATCTGACTCTGTGGCTTCTCCAGAGTCTACACCTGTTCCCCTGGAGCTGACCGTGTGACCAGATCTTATTTATCTCCTTAGATGCACCTGACATAGCGCTGGAGAACCATGTGTTTAAAAAGTTCTAGGGCCAGAATCTCCCACAGTCACCCCAGGCCCAGCATAAACCCCATTGAATATCTCCATGGGCCTCACCTTTGCTAGAAACTCAGCCGAGACCAATGCAGGCTGACCTGGGACTAAAATTTCAGGGCAGTAGAACATTGGTTCGTAGCCCAGGATGTGTTTGGAAACCATCTGAGGAGCTTTTCTTTTTACTGATGCTTGGGCCCCACCATAGAGATCCTGGGGTACAGAAGGAATTTTAAAAGTGTCCTAGGCAGGGACACCTGGGTGGCTCAGTGGTTGGGCATCTGCCTTCTGGCTCAGGGCGTGATCCTGGAGTTCTGGGATTGAGTCCCACATGGGGCTCCCTGAGGGGAGTCTGCTTCCCCCTCTGCCTATGTCTCTGCCTTCTCTCTGTGTCTCTCATGAATAAATAAATAAAATCTTTAAAAAAAAAAGTGTCCTAAGCAAGAAAATTGGATAGCCGCATGCAAAAGAATGGAGTTCGACCCTTACTTTACCACCATATACAAAAATTCACTCAAATGGATCAATGGCCTAAATTGAATCAATAGAACTAAAAATATAAAATTCTTAGAAGCAAACACAAGAAGGGAGTCTTCATGATGTCGAATTTGGTAATGATTTCTTGGATATGATACCAAAAGCATGGGCAACAAAAGAAAAAATAAATTGAACTTTATAAAAATTTAAGACTTTTGGGGCACCTGGGTGGCTCAGTCATTTAAGCATCCAACTCTTGATTTTGGCTCAGGTCATGATCTCAGGGTTATGAGATCAAGCCCTGTGTCAGGCTCCTTTCTGGGCGGGGAGCCTGCTTAAGATTCTCTTTCTCTCTCTGCCCCTACCCCCTATAAAAAAAATTAAGACTTTTGCGTGTCAAAGGACATCAAGAGAGTAAAAGGACAACATACAGAGTGGGAGAAAAAATTTGCAAATAGTATGTCTGGTAAGGGATTAATATTCAGAATATATAAAGAACTCCTACAACTCAACACAAAGAACCAGGAACCTGGTTTAAAAATAAGCAAGGGATTTGAATAGATATTCCTTTAAAAAAGGAGATGCAGGTGGCTAATAAGCACTTGAAAATGTGTTCAACCGCATTAATTATTAGGGAAATGCAAATCAAAACTACAATGAGATACCACATCACACCCATTAGGATGGCTATTATAAAAAAAAAAACAAAAACAAAACAAAACCAGAAAGTAATAACTGTTGGTGAGGATGTGGATAAATTGGAACCCCTTCTGCATGGCTGATGGGAATGTAAAATGGTACAGCTGCTGTGGAAAAACAGTTTGGCAGTTCTTCAAAAAGTTAAACACAGGATATGACCAAAATTCCACTTCTGGGTATATACCCAAAAGAAGTGAAAGCAGGAACTCAAAACAGATACTGAAATACAGAGTTGATAGCATTATTCACAGTAGCCAAAAGGTATAAACAACCCAGCGTCCCTTGGTGGCTGAATGGATAAAGAAAATGGGGCATATACATCCAATGGAATATGATTCAGCCTTCAAAAGGAATGAAGTACTGACCCATGCTGCAATAGGGATGAACCTTGAAAACATTAAGCTAGGTGAAAGCAGCAGACATAAAAGATACATTGTGTGATTCCACTTACTATGAGGTGGTCCCTGGATGAGGCAAATTCATAGGCATGGAAGGTAGAACGGTGATTACCAGGAGCTGATTGAAGAGGGAGGACAGGGAGTTTATTAATGAGGACAGAGTTTCAGTTTGTGATGATGAAAAAGTTCTAGAGATGGATTATAGTGATGTTTGCATAACAATGTGAATGTACTTAATTGTATACTTAAAAATGTTTAAAATGGTAAATTTTATGTTATGCATATTTTACCACAATCTTTTAAAAAAAGTGTTCCAGGTAATTCTGATGTGCATCTGGATTTGAAAAGCACTTTAAGAGGAGCTAGCAGATTGTCATGAAAGTAATAGTTGCAGTTAAATATTACATGTGCAGTGATAGACATGAGTATGTATGTGGAAAAAAAGGGTATGTCTGTGTAGAAAGGTCAGGAGGTCAGGGGGGATTTTTCCCCCCCACAGGTAGGCTGCTATAATGATTAGAAGGTCAGTTCTAGGACCAGACTATTTGGTTTAAAATCCTACCTAGTTCTGTGGGTTTTGTGCAGTAACTTGGGTAGGTTACTGCTATGTGCCTCAGTTTCCTCATCTGTAAAATAGGGATTCTAATAATGCGTGCCTAATAGGGAAGCTATGAGGCTAAACAAGGTAATTCATGTAGAACATTTATAAAAGAGAGTATCCATTTAGTGAATGTTAACTAATGTTGGGCGCCTGGGTAGCTCAATTGGTTAAATGTCTGACTCCTGATTTCAGCTCAGGTCATGATCTCAGGGTGGTGGGATCAAACACTGGGGCAAGCCCTGCATCAGACTCCCCACTCAGTTGAGGGAGTCTGCTTGAGGATTCTCTCTCTTCCTCTGCCCCTCCCCCCACTTGCATGCAAGCACACACTCTCTAAAATAAATTAGTTAATTTAAAAAATGTTAACTAATGTCATGGTAATATGAATATACGGTAATTTATTTATTAATTTCCCCAACTAGGAACCTTTAGGTCATTTCTCCCTTTTCTGATGTGGCAAAACTGCAAAGGACATTTTTATGTTTGTTTTCTTGAACATATGTAAGTTTTTCTCAAGAGGGTATGCCATTAAGTGGAATTCTAAGTTATAGGTATGGGCATGGTCAGCTTTATGAGACATGGCCACAATGTTCTCTAGTGCTGGGAAGACTGTTGGGGTCCTCTTGCAAGAATTACTTCAATGTGATTTAAATGTGTAAATCCTGTGTTCAGGTGTGTTAGCTGCATAGATGGTAACAGCAGGGATGCCAGTAACAGAAAAAACAACTCAAAATGGCTTAAGCCATTGTTTCTCAAATTTTATTGTATATACAGTTTACATATTACCTGTGAAAATATAAGCTCTGAGCAGTAGGTCCCAGAGTGTGGGGTGGGGCCTGAGATTCCCCATTTCTCACAAGCTCTCAGATAATGCTAATGTTGATGGTCCATCAACCACACTTGCAGTAGCAAGAGTTCTCAAACTGGGGACACTTGAGTGGCTTGGTGCTTGAGTGTCTGCCTTTGGCTCAGGGCGTGATCCTGGGGTCCTGGGATCAAGTCCTCGCATTGGGCTCCCTGCAGGGACCCTGCTTCTCCCTCTGCCTGTGTCTTTGTGTCTCTCTGTGTGTCTCTCATGAATAAATAAACAAAATCTTAAAAAAAAAAAAAGTTCTCAAACTTGATTAAATATTGAAACACCTGGTGAAACTTTAAAAAAATACTGGTTCTTGGATTGTACACTCAGAGGTTCTGACTTAATTGATGTGAGAGGAGTCTTAAAGCTTCCCATGTATTCCAATGGGCAGTAAAATTTGGGAACTACTTGCTTAAACTAAAAGGAAATCTTGCTATCTTGCTCATCAAGATTTCATGAGGTTAACCCTAGTATGAGTTCTGTGACTCAACCACCATCAGGAACAAGCTTTCTATCTTCAGTGGGTAGGTTTGGCCCTCAAGCTCCTGGGAGCACAAAATGGCTGCTACAGCTCCAGACATCACACGCAGACTCCACAATGTCTGAGAAGACAAATGACTATTTCTTCCCAAGTGCCTCTTACCGTCAACAAGGAAACCTTTCCTGGAAGCTCTTTCCCTCTGGTCTGATTGGCCAGGGGAACAGGAGTGCCACAAATGGCTTAGACCCGTGGTTCTCTCTCTCTCTTTTTTAAAGATCTTATTTATTCATGAGAGACAGACGCAGAGGGAGAAACAGGCTCCATGGAGGGAGTCCGACGTGGGACTCGATCCCGGGTCTCCAGGATCACGCCCTGGGCTGAAGGCACTATAAACCGCTGAGCCATCCGGGCTGCCCGGACCAATGGTTCTCAAAATGGGTCCCTGGACTAGGAGCTTCAGCATCACCTGGATGCCCAGTAGAAATGCAAATTCTCCAACCCACCACAGACCTATTGAGTCAGAAACTTTGGAGGTAAGGCCCAGGAATCTGTGTTTTATCAAGTCTACAGGCAGAGTTCATACCTTAGGCCAGAGGTTCTCCGCCTGAGTTAATTTTGTGCCCCAGGAGACATTTGGCAATGTTTGCAGAGTTTTTGGTTATAATAACTCAGAGTGGGGCTGCTACTGGCATCCAGTGAGTAGAAGCCAGGGATGCTGTCGAACCGCCTACAATGCACAGGACAGCCCCCAACAAAGAATCACCAGCTCCAAATCTCTGTGCTGAGGTTGAGAAAGCCTGCCCTAGGCCATTGAGGCTTTCTGAGTCTCGTAAAGCAGCTGGGGCTCCAATCAGCAAGTGCAAAGGAGGACTGGCTGTGGGTTAGACAACCAGCAGTGTCGGCTGCTAAAAATTACTTTCACAATAAATCAGACAGCCCCCCACCCTTCCCACACTACCCCCTTGCAGAGCAGCCCTTTAGAAATAGCCGCACGGGGCTTGCAGGGTCAAAGACATTTCTGTTTGTCAGGATGAGCCAAGGCCCCTGGCTCTCCTTCTTTGAGGGTGCGGGGAGCCCTACGGGGCCCGTTCTGAGTAGGGGCCATACTTGGTGGCTTACCCTAGGTACTATTGGTCATGCAATTCTATCAAGACCTTAGTCATCTTTTTTAAAAATTTTATTTATTTATTTGAGAGAATAAGAGAGAGAACATGAGAGGTGAAGGTGGGGGCAGAGGGAGGGGGGAAGTAGGCTCCCTGCTGAACAGGGAGCCCAAAACGGGGCTCGATCCCAGGACCCCAGGATCATGACCTGGGCCAAAGACAGATGCTCAACCAACTGAACCCCAGGCACCTCAGTCATCTTTCTTTAAACATAATACATGACTTGCTTTTTCTTTCTTTTTTTTTTTAGTACCTGACTTTCAAGGTTGGCTGTATCCTGGGGAGCCTAGCTGGCTCAGTTGTAGAGCACGTGGTTCTTTATCTCAAAGTTGTAAGCTCAAGCCCCATGTTGGGTATAGAGATTACTTAAAAATAAAATCTTTAAAAAATATGGTTGGCTGTATCCCTAAGTGTGATTTTTGCACTGTTCTGGAGCCAATTTTTTTTTTTTTTGGAAAAAAAAAGAAGAAATGCAGTTCCATCACATCCTATGAGCAGTAGAACACCTAGAATTTGATGTGTAGGAGCTCTCTTTTTGGGTCCCGTCAAATGTGTCGTGTTGGACATGTCTGCATTTGTATCTTTTTTAAAGGTTTTATTTATTTATTTTAGAGAGAGAGGGAGAGAGATTGGGGGGAAGGGTAGAGTGGAGCTCAGTTATTTTGAATATTACCAAATGTCCCCAAACTGAGCATTTCTCAGACTGAGGCAGCACAGTCCAGCCAGTGCCTCAGAATGCTTCGCTTTGGGTGGGAGTTTTATCCGTTCAGCATAGAAATGTTGGTAATGCCTTGCTGATCAGAAACTCTACCTGGTAATTAATTGAGTCAGGAGTAATTTGTGGTTTAGTTTAAAAAAAATTTCTCAGCTCGTGCAGTTTGTTAGACAAAAGTCTTTCCAAACGTGAAGCTTCTTGGGTGAAGAAATATGTAAAGGGTCCCTCGGTGGTGCAGAGATTGTTCATCTGGTCCCACCGGCTCACTTTGAGGACAGCAGACCGGTACCCCTAGAGGGAGTGCCCTGTGCAAAGTCACCTGGCTGGACTGGGGCTGAGTCAGGACTCGGAGCCACAGTCCCACCCTTACTGAAGAAGCCACTATCTGAACAGTGTTCCTGTGACCCAGTGTGTGGATCTGCTCTGGGCTGTCCACCTCCGCCTCCTCCAAGACAGTGATTGTGTCTGTGACATTCCCTTTGATCAATGACTAGAACCGGCGGGGAGACTGAGAAGCCTCTTTGATGTTGGTGTTACAGAATAGGTGTAGGAATAGGGTAGGAAGTTCTTGCAGTGTGGTCACTGGAACGCCTGTATCCCCCTCACAGTGGGGATTTACCTGGAAAGAGGTAAAAAAAAAAAGCAAATCCAGGGGATGCCTGGGTGATTCGGTGGTTGAGCATCTGTCTGGCTCACAGTGTGATCCCTGGGGTCCTGGGATCAGGTCCCGCATCGGGCTCCCTGTGAGGAGCCTGCTTCTTCCTCTGCCTGTGTCTGTCTCTCTCTGTGTCTCTCATGAATAAATTCTTAAAAATGCAAATCTGAGGACACCTGGGTGGCTCAGTGGCGTTTAAATGTCTGCCTTTGGCTCAGGTCATGATCCCAGAGTGCTGGGATCCCTCTTCCTCTGCCTCCTTGTGCATATACTCTCGCTCGCTCTCTCTCTCAAATAAATATATAAAATCTTAAGAAAATGCAAATTCGTGGGCCCCATCACTGACTTAACTGTGGTCTGATACATTGGTGCTCCCTGCTGTCACCTGTGAACCCCACCTCCCACTATGTACACCCTGGTGTAACACCTTCCCTCCCTCCACCCTTCTCCCCTCCCCCATTGACTCTGGGTTTGCTATGTGACCTGCTATGGGCAATTTGACGTTGGCCAGCTTGAGAGAAGCAGAGGGTTGATAGATAAGATAACTTGAAAGACAAGTTGCACACTGGAACTTTTACTTTTGGAATGTCTGCTCTTAGAGCCCTGAGCTACTATGTAAGTTGGTCTTAAGGTTTCCTGCTGGAGAGACCACAGCCTGGGGGAAAAGACATCCCTCCCCTGGGGGGATGGGGACTGCCCGGATTAGCTGAGGCCAGTCACGGGAATGAAGAAGCTGTTTCAGACACTGCAGCCCCAGCTGAGGCCACTGTAGAAGAGACAATCACCCAGGTGAACCCAGCCAAGCCACAGAGTTGCAAAATACAATAAATCATTGTTTTAGGTCGCTAAATTCTGGGGAGCTTTATCATGCAGTGACATAACTGAAACCCCTGCTAGATCAGAATCTCTGTGGCTGGGGCCAGAATCTCCATTTTATCCAAACCTCCAGATGGTTCTGGTGCTTCCCTAAGCCAGACAACCCCTGGGAGGGGAAAGCCTGATTCAGATCACCATGAGCTATGTGGTTTCAGACAAATTCCTTAGTTTCTCTCATTCTCCTTTTCCTTGTGGGGGTAAGTACAGACTCCAGAGATTCATGGAGAGGAGCGATTTTTGCAGTCACTACTTTGAAGACTTTCAGCCCCTCACCCTTACTCCTGCCCACCCACCCCCCTAACAACAGGAATGTTGGCTCTTTAGTTATGAGCCTAAGGGCCCAGAGGCTCTGTTCATTCCTCCACCCTGTCCATCCTCACTCTGTTGTGCAGATTGGGTCATTTCTATTGTTTTATCTTCAAGTTCACAGATTCTATCCTCTCTTGTCTCCAACCTGCTGTTGAGCCCCTCCAATGACCTTTCAGTTCTAAAGTTTCAGTTTGATTCTCCTTCGTATCTTCTGTTTCTTTGCTAAGGCTTTCTTCCTTTTTTTTTTTTTTTAATTTATTTATATTTATGATAGTCACGAGAGAGAGAGAGGCAGAGACACAGGCAGAGGGAGAGAAGCAGGCTCCATGCACCGGGAGCCCGATGTGGGATTCGATCCCAGGTCTCCAGGATCGCGCCCTGGGCCAAAGGCAGGCGCCAAACCGCTGCGCCACTCAGGGATCCCCATGTTAAGGCTTTCTATTTTGTTATTTGTTCTAGGGTGTTCATGCTTGTGGAAGCCTTTTTAAGATTGCAGCTTTAACTTCCTTGTCCGATGATTCCAATATTTGTGTCATCTTGCTGTTGGCATATGTTGGTTGCCTTTTCTCATTCAGATTGAGATTTTTTCTGGCTCTTGGTATGACAGATGATTTTTCTATTGTATCCTGGACATTGGGGTGTTATGAGACACTGGCTCTTATTCAAGCCTCCTGTTTTAGTGGGTCTCCTCTAAGACTGCCTGTTGATGCCAGATGGGGGTGGAAGTCCAATTTCCCCCACTTGACCTCAGCTGACAACCTGGTGGGGGAGAAGGCTTCCTCCTTACTGCTGGGTGGGAATGGGAGTTCTCATTATCCACCAGACCTCCACTGATACCTCCCTGCCTGGGAAGAGAGGGGTAGCTCATGATTGCTCCCTGTGTGGTCTTCACTAGTGGGGATGGTGAAGGTCCTAACTGGGTTTCCTAGGCCCCTACCCAGTGTGGCGGGTACTGTTGGGTGGGGATGGAAGTCCCAGCTCCCTACCTGTTCTCTGTAACCACCTGGTGGTAGGGGAATGGGGTCCTGGTTACAACCAGGCACAGCTCTCCACTCAGCGTCTGGTCATGTAGAGGGGATGGGGCCACAGTTTTTTCTATAGTGTTTGGCTAGAGTAGGGCATTTATTGTTTTCAAGATTTTGTCTTGCTAGACTGTGCCTTTCCCAGTCCTTGAGATAGGGAGAAGATGCTTTTCTTAAGGCTGTTTTTGTCCATGCTCATTGGTATTTCTGGGTTGCTGACTTCTCCAGCTCCAAATCTGAGATATTTGGGGCAATAAAGAAAACCCAGAGAACTCACTGCTGTGTTGCTCCTTGGGTCTTCCTTAGTCTACTTTCTTCTCTCCCTTTTGAGAGTCTTTGTAAGTTTGTTTTATATATAACATCCAGGGCATTAGCTGTACTTCACAGGAGAAGTAGGAAAAAGTGTATCTGCTTCATCTGGCCCAGGAACCAGAAGCCAAGATTTACCTGTTTTTGAACTTCATGTAGATAGAATCACTACAGATGTTCTTTAAGCTTGGCTTCCCTTGCTCAGCATGATGTCTTGAGATTGACCATGTGGTTGTGTGTAGTCTGATGTTTTTTATTGCTGTATAAGGTTTGATAATCTTATACAAACCACACTGTGGAATTTACCCAGTGGAATCCTATACAGCTATGAAAAAGCAAGCTACCTACTTTTACTGTGCAGTAAACCACACAATTTGCTGATCAGCCCTTCTGTAGATGGCATCTGGGTTTCTTCCAGTTTGGAGCTATTATAAACAGAGCTGCTTTGAAGAGAATTTGCTGTTATGAACAAATATTTTTGGACGTGTGTTTTAGTGCCCACAGCACTCCTTTCTGTTGGAAATAAATATTTCAAAAACCTCTTAACTGGTTTGCTTCTTTAGCCCTTGCCTCCTCCTACTCACTTTTCCACATAAAAGCCACAGCGATCTTTTAAAAACATAAATGGGATCCCGTTTTCCCCTTGTTCAAAAATACCGAAGGCTTTGGGGCATCTGGCTGGCTCAGCTGGTGGTGTGTGTGACTCTTAACATTGAGGTTGTGAGTTTGAGTCCCATGTTGGGTATAGAGATTACTTAAAAATAAAATCTTAAAAAATATATCAATGGCTTCTCTTCATACTTAGATAAGATGGTAGGGGCGCCTGGGTGGCTCAGTTGGTTGGGCGTCTGCCTTCGGCTCAAGTCATGATCCCAGAGTCTTGGGATCAAGCCCCACATCAAGCTCCCTGTGTGGTGGGGAGTCTGCTTCTTCCTCTCCCTCTGCAGGGAGGATCTTAAAAAATCTTTAAAAAAAGAAAGAAAGTAGAATTCTCCCCATAACCTACAAGGCCCTGCAGGATATAGCTGCTGCCTGCCTCTTCTTTATCCCTACCTTATTTACTATCTCTTTCTACCTGCCATCCCTTTGTCTACCTGCCTATCCATCCATCCACACATCCATTTAGTTTTGGGGTGTCTTCAGTGTTCCTGGCTTACTCCTGCTTCAGGACATTTGCCCTTGTTCTCTGTGCTGGAAAACACTGTTCCCGCAAATCACCATATACCTCCTCTTCCCCCTTTATTTAAGTCTCAGTTCAAATGTCATCTCCTCAAAGAGGGATCCTAACATGTCATCTCATTCATCCTTTCTCTACCCCACATTATTTTTCTCAGTAGCACCCATCACCCCATCACCACTTGACCTGCAATTATGTATTTGTTGTATTTGTGTCTCCCGCTTTGGGAGAATGTCTATGAAATGTCTGCAAGGTTATGGATATTGTCTTTTGGGTTATCTCCTGTGTCCCTCTCCTTAGTGTAGTGCTGCACATAGTAGGTGCTCAGGAAAGATTTGTTAATTTGGGATTAACTGATTCAGGCACCAGTTTCATCTCCTGGCTGTGTATCAGAGGGCAGCTCCCTTAACAAGTACTTCTCCTACCCTAGTCTCCTAGGATCTTGTGGCAATGCAGACTCCAGTTCAGGGTCTAGGGTGGGACTCGAATTTTTGCATTTCCTCCCAGCTCCCAGGTGACACCCCAGCTGCTGGTCCTGAGATTTAGGCATTGAGTAGCAAGGCCTTAACAGCTTGGAGCCTCAGTTTCCACATCTGTAAAATGGTTCATTGTGAAAAACAAATAGGTAAAGTGCATAAAGCACTGTGCATGGTGCCTGGACTTAGCAGGTGCCTGGTAAGTATCTACTGCTCTTCCTTTGGCTGCCTATCTGGGTCTGGAACTTGAAGTTGCCTTGGTTTTCTCCTTCTGCTCTTCCCTATCCCTCCATGTTTAGCCCCTTAGTGGAATTTTGTCCATCTTATTTCTCCAGAGCTGACCAGCCCTGCCTGTCATGGGCAGGGGTTTGGGGAGGATTCTGGCATTTTGACAGTTGTGGGAACATTATGCAAATGAGATGCAAAGCAGCAGCTAATAAGCCCTGATTGCATTTGCCCTGGCACTGGGGAACTGTGGGATAGCTGTGTTGGGCTGGGAAGGAGGGGGCAATGAATGTTTTCTGGGTTGGACGAGAAGGGGTCAGCTTCTCCTGGATGGCATGAGGCCCCCTCCTCATGCTGACTGCTCGCGCCTGTGGGACTGCACTATTGTTAAGGTCCGGGAGTAGAGCTGAGGTCGGGCATGGGTGTGTGTGTGTGTGTGTGTGTGTGTGTGTGTGTGTGTGGTGTAGGGATGTCCCTGAGCCTGTCTGAGACCTGCAGGTGGGAGAGTACACGGCTGCACACTGGTGGCTTGGGGGCCTTCCCAGGAGCAGATGAGACTGGATCAGGCTGATGGTGGGGCAACGTGGAGGTGGATGCTCTGCAGGCTGGGCAGAGAGGGGGCGACAGAAGGGTCACCTTCTCCCACAGAGCTTGTCTAAGCCTGGGAAGGAAGAACTGGAGGGTCTGCCCAGCAGCAGGTGGGGCTGGGTCCGGTTGATGCAGGGGTGGAGGCGAGAGCAGCTATCTTTCAAAATGCAGAATGGAGCTGGCTCTTTAGTAGAAAGATGATCTGGGGCTGGGGGCCTGACAGGTGGGTCGGGGGCTCTGCTTACAGTGCCTGGAAACCCAATCCCTCCTCACCCCCAACTAAGGTGTCCCCTCTCCAGGGAGCCCTGGCTCTCAGGTGCCAGCCCCACTGTCTGGTTTGGGTCTTGACTTGACCCTCCACTGAGAACCTTCAGGCCTGGGGATGGCTGTCAGGCTTCTGGCTCCAGATGGTCAGGCTATAAGTGACTTCTGAGGTCATTTGGCGGGGGGTCTTCACTCATGCCCACTTCTTGACTGGCACTTCAAATGCATATGACCCTGTTCTGCCTTTAATCTTTTTTTTTTTTTTTTTTTTGCCTTTAATCTAAGGATGAGAAGCACACTTGGCTGTGAAACTTCTAGAAAATGGGTGGCTGTTGCCATGTGTCCCAATCAGATCTTAATGGAGCCAATGTAGAGCATTGGAAAAAGCTTGGCAAAGCAGCAGGTTTGAATCCCAGCCCAGGCATTTACTGGCTGTATTACCTGGGGCACATTGCTCAGTCTCTGGAGCCTTTGTTTCCTTGTCAGTTCTGTGACCTCACCTGTAGGGCTGCAGTGACAGCCAGAGGTGCTGCAGGAAGGCAGGAGGTCAGCACCCTCAAGGTCAGGGACTTTGTTTTGCCCATGGCTGTGTCCCAGTTCCTAGAACAGTCCCTGGTACCTGGTGGGTGCCCAGTAAGCATCTGCTGGATGACTGAGATGCCTTGTTTCACCTATCCCAACATGGTTTTCCCTCTCCCAGCTGACATCTCTCATTTGCATGCGCCATACAGCTTATAGCCCTGGTTTAATTGGTGGCAATTTCATGGTTGAGGGGGGTCTTAGATGGGATGAAATATGGAAGAGGCTATTATTATTAACAGCTTTGGAGTGGACTTCTGGGTCTTTCCATTGTATCTGCCTTCTCTGGGCTGTATGAAGCCCCTGAGAAGTGCCCTGGGACACGGGGTCGGCAATGATCCTTCCCAGGGTCCTTCCAAGGTGGTGCTGGGGTGGGGGCAGTGCATCCTGTAGGGCACACAGTGTGTCTTGGGCCCCAATCCCCACTTGACATCCCAGCTGCCTCCACCAGATATTGCCCCTCCTGGGGGATGGCAGGGTCATCTGAGCCTGGGATTCCTTCCAAGGAGGAGGGGCCCCCTTTACTGTATTTGTCATAATTCTAAGTCTCAGGACCTGACATCAACTTCGGGGGGGTTGGGAGGGAGGGGGGAAGGGTGGAGATACCTGTGAGCCCCCTGGGCCGAGGCAGGGGCTCTAGGTAGGATTTAGTCTGGATCAGGCAGGGGACTTATCAGAATGAGGGAAAGAGTTAGGGGAGGGCGAGCCCAGGCCTCCTGCAGCAGAGCTGAGGCAGGGGGGCAGATTAGAGTCTGATCTCTGGAGGGCAGGTGCAGAGCAGACAGGTCTTTCCCAGAAGTGGATTCTGGTTCTGACACTGGATTCTTGCTTGTGTCACTGATCCCCTCCCGTGGGCTAGGGCTGGGGCTTGTGTGGACAGCTGTTGATTTTGTGTAGAAAGGGTTTATGTATTACGTGTTCTGGATCCATGTAGAAGATGTGTGCACACGTCTCTTAAAGGTGCATAAATGCTGATGTTACAGTTCTAGTTATGCATATGCATCTGTCACCTGTGCACGTAGACTTGTGGAACTGCATGGGTGCAAATACATGTGGGTGTTTGTATCTTTAAGTGTGTTGTTGAGGTGTACATTTGTGTGGCACGTGGCTGGCGCATGTAGATCACACGTGTACAGTGCGAGCCTAGCTGTCTTCTTTGAGGGGTATGTGATAGCGGTGGCCCCGTGGGAGCAGCACCAGAACTGGAATCACAAGGCCTCCCTGCCAGTAACCAGCCCAGGAGCCCCAGATGCTCAGACAAGTTGTTTTACAACTGGAGGCCTCAGCTTTTCCAGTCTGTAAAAAGGGTATGGATTCTCAAAGGGATGAGACTGTCAGATGAGCATCCCATACTCAGCCTACCCCAGAATGGGCTCAACATAAAATCGTGAAGAATGACCAAGTGAGCGTAAATGATGAAGCAAACAAATGCTTACGGAGCAGCAGGCAGTGAAGTTTAAGGACCCAAGGCAAGTGCTTGGGAAGGTGCTGCTCGCAGTGTCTCCGAGGGATGTTGGGAGGGAGGGTCTTGGGGAGAGAGAAAGCAGAGGGCCTGGAGCAGGGTCCCCCACAGTCAAGAGTGGCCTTGTGAGCCCGTCTGTTCACCCCGCCCGAGGTGACATCCTTCCCACATAGCAGGCCAGCGTCCCCTGGTGTACGGGAGGGAGGCTGGCTGTGCAGCATTGCCCGGTTGCCATAGAAACGAGCAGAAGGAGGTGGGTGGCTGGGGAAGGAGGCGGGTCGGGAGGAGGGAGGGGAGGAGGCAGCAGTGGGGGGCGGGGAGCTGGCTTCTGCAGTTCTGGCGCTGCTGCCTTCCTGAGCCGGTGGTGGAGGGAACCCGAGAGGACCGAGCCCCCCCACCCGGGCACCAGGCCCCTTCCCTGCCCACCACCACGGAGACGGTGGAGGACAGCCAGCCCCTCCGGCCCTGGCCTGGCCCAGCGGGGGTGGTGAGCACCTACCTGCCCCTGGCTTGGTGCCCAGACAGGCCCAGGTAGGCATCCCGATGGGGACAGCTGGAAGAGGCTGCAGGGAGAGTGGGGTCCCCCTGCCTCCAAGCACCTGGTAGGAAGCATACTGGCTGGAGGGGCCGGGGTCAGTGGACCTGGGGGGGAGCAGCCTGCATCCTGGGAGGCCCTCTTCAGAACAGGAGGACAAATCCCCACCTCTGCCTTCCCCCTCTGCACTCCTGTCCCTCTCGCCACAGGTCCTGACTGTAGAAACGCTCTCCCCGCTGGAGGCGTGGGCTGCGGGGGGGCTGGCACTTCCAGGGATCCACAGGGCTACCCCTCCCCAGGCTGAGGCTGGAGGGGTGGGCAGGGAAAGGTGAGGATATCCCCTGCTCCCACTCAGGGCCCTGCTAGGCCCTGGCAGTTGGAGAGCAGCAGATTCACGTCCCACCCTCCACAGCAGCTGCCTCTGCTGGCCCCAGGTGATCTCGGGCATTGGGCTTCAAGCCCCCTGGTCGGGCAAGAGGCATCCTTCTCCTCCCCCAAGCTCAGGCCCTTTGCTCCCCATTCTCCCTGCAGTCCTGAGCCCCAGACCTCCTGGGGGACCCCCGGCCCTCCCCCAGCAAGCCCAGGGTCTCCATGTTGGATTGGGTGGGGGTGCCTGTGGTCCTCCCTCCCCCGTGTCTGTCCCTCTGCTGCATTGCTCCTGGGGACAGACTTGGAGGCTGCTGGGGAGCTCCGGCACTGGCACTGCGGAGGAGCCTCTGCCCGCTGCTCAGGAGGGGGCGGGGCTGGGGCTCGGGGAGGACCTGGGCGCCCAAAGGACAGGAGAGGGCGTGCAGTTCATCGTGTGAGTTGCACCTGGTCTGGTCCTGCCCTGGGATAGCACTGAAGGGCCTTGGCTGGCATTGGGGGGGCAAATCCTAGCCCAATAAGGGCAGGGGATTGGTGTGTGCGGCCCTGGTTTGCTCCATGTGCCTGGGCAGAGAAGGATCTTCCCATCTAGTGTACCCCGAGAGCTGGGCTGGGTCCTCTGCTGGGCCTTGGCATCACATTATGGGGCTTCCCATTTCCCTGGGCACGTGGGGGTCAGAGTACCAGGTGCAGGGACCAGGGAGGGATCCTGGGGCCTGTAATGGGGTGGGATAATACTCGCCAAGAAGCTCGTTCATTTCTGCAAACATTAGTTGCACCTGCTGAACGTTAGGCGCAGGGGGCTTCCGCCGTGGGGCTGACAGCCTGGGAGTGAGAAGGCCAGAAAGGTGGCCGTGTCAATCTGCCCAGAAACTGGTGGCCAGGTAACCCATATATACTGTCACAGTCGGCCCCCTGCTCCTCTGAACCCCGCCACCCTCTTTGCTCATCTCTCTCCTTCGCAAGGAGGTGGGGACCCCCCTCCCCACCAAGGCCTGGCTGTCATCTGTCCTGCCTCACCTTCTACAGCTGAGCCTGCCTCCATCCCAGCCAGAACAGGGGGCAGGTTGTTTTGGCAAGAGCTGGAAGGAGCCATCCCATCCCCCAGACCCTCTGGGCCTGGCCCTGCCCTTCTCTGCTCCTCACCGCCTTCTCTAGGCCACATTCTTCTTCTTCATTGTTTTCTGCCCTACATGTCCCTAGGGGCTGTGCTTGCTCTGGGTCTCTGTCTTATCCCTACACTTGGGGCAGGGAGCCCACCAGGATGGCCTCCTGGAGCACATTTCCCAAGTCTACCCCTTTGCACCCAGTGGGCCTGCAGTGGAAGCCAGTGTGAGACCCAGCCTCTCTGAATTAGTCTTCTCGGTGTCAGAAAGGGGTTGAAAGGACACTCAGAGGCCTGGGGCTTAGCCAGGGGCTGGGGTCCTGGGACTGGCTGGAAGGATACTTTAGCCCTAGGCTGGCTCCTCCTGTGTAGGAGCTCTGGGGGAAAGGAGGCTCCTTATGGGCATCTTAAGTCTTCAAAGCCAAGGTCCTAGGCTCCCCCAGTTTCTCCTACTTGGCTGCCTTCTCAGGAAATAGTCCTCCACCTGCCGGCCACTCAGGCCCAAACCCCAGAGTGTCTCTGACTCCTTCTGTGCCTCACGCTCTCTTTCAAGCCATTAGCAAATCCCATTGACTCCTGAGTCAGAGTATTTCCAGCCTGCAGCCACTTGTGCCTGCCCCGGTTGCCTTTGGAGCTGGTCTGCTCTCACCTCAAGGACTGCAGGCACCTGCCTGCCGCCTCCTGCCCTCTGTTCCTCCCGTCCTGCCCTCATCACTATCTCCCCGGCAGCCAAGGATCCTTCAAAACCTAAGCCCAGTCACATCCTACCTCTTCTCAAACCCCGCAGCTCACTCTGAGGGAGGAAGTCAGAAGTCTCACTCTGCCCTACAGGGCCCTGTGGGGTCAGCCTCCTGCCCCAGCCTCCCCACCTCAACCTCCCTGACCTGACTCCTTCCTTCTCCCTGTCACTCACTCCCCTCCAGCCACATGGCCCCCTTATTCCTCAACCATGGCAGCCATGCTTCCACCTCAGGGCCTCTGCACGTCAGCTCTCTGAGGGCATGGGGGTTTCTGTCTTGCTCACCGTAGCTCAGAGCTGCCCTGCAAGGACCTGGACTGCAGAATAAAACTGGGGCTGGCCTTCTGCGTCTGTGCTGTGATGAAGGGCCTGCGATTGGGCCATCACAAGGGAAGGGGCGCAGGGCCCCATGGCTGGACAGTTGCCTAAGGGGCATCAAGCTGGACAGGATGTTGTGCAGAAGCTGCTCCAGCCATCGCCAGATGTCTCTACCTGGCCAGGAAGGGGAGGAAAGTGAGCTGTATGCATTCCACCCCCAGTCCCACTGAAGACAGAGGGTAGCTTCCTTTGGGTGGGAATTCATCCCAAAGTTCTCTGCTGGGGGTGGGGGAGAAGCATGCAGTGCACCCATCGGGAGCTGCCCCTACAGAGCAGCAGCCCGATCTGGCCCCCATCCTCCAGGAGGCCATGGACGCAGAGGGCTCAGGACAGGACCCACCCTCTCGGGGAGCCAGGTATGCGGGATGACTGCTCCCAAGGAGAGAGATGCACCCAGAACACAGAGGATGGGGGCCTGTGTATCGCCAGCTCCCACTCCTGCCTCGTCATCTGTGGTATGGTTTGGGCTTCCCAAGAAGCTGACCCTGAGACAAGGATTTGATTTGGGCGATGGCCCGTGGAAACAATGAGCATGTGTAGGTGAGACAGGGAGCCTGTTGCAAGCAGTCCTGCTGGGGACCTCTGGGAGGCACTGGAGGACCCGCCCCAGGCTCAGCCTACCAGGAGGGGCTGCTGGAGTGTGTATGCACCATATGCCCCCGTTGCTTGAAGGCCGCTCCTGACCCCCTCAACCTGCCTGGCATCCCCCTAACTCTTGTCACTACTGCCTAGCAAGCAAGATGATATGTATTCACTTCTGGGCCTTCCGCCTGGCACGGGTAGAAGCTCCATGGGAGGCCAGCCTCATTCCCTGTGAAGCCTGCTACACAGCACGGACACCAGCACTGTCCTAGGGCCCCCTGGAGATGGACAGGCCGCTGGATCAGATGTTTCCTCATCCACTTGGCCTGGGACCCTGGCAGGGTGCAGGGTGGGGCCACCTTTAGTGATGATTTTCTGGAGGAGAGAGAGAGAGAGAGAGTGTCTGGGGATGGTGGAAGAGGGAGAGAATAGGGAGGGTAAAGGCCAAAGGTCAGAGTCTAGGGAGGAGGGGAGGAGAGGACAGGGTGGCTGAGGTGGAGTGGCTTTGATCACTGGCTTTAACCATATTCTGCTGAGGATGATCCTACCTGGTTCCCCGGACCCTGGGCCTCTCTGGGGCCCTCCAGCCTCAATGCAGATCCAGACTCTGTCTCTCAGTTTCCCCATTTGTGTTTCCATCCCCTTTCTTCCACCCTACCTTGGGACTCATTTCTGAAGGGAGGGCCCCTTGGGGACTGCCGCATGGGCCTTACCTTAGAGGAGATGGAGGATGTGAGGCCTGGATTTTATATCCAGAGAGAAGGCAAGAGGAAGCCAGGCCTGGACTCTTCTCACAGGGCACCTGGAGACCTGGGGGTCCCAGATGAGGCCCAACAGTCATGGAAGGGACTCTCAACTCAGGTGGCCAGCACAGAACACCAGAGACGGGGTGGCATGAACCATGGGCATTTATTTCCCGCAGTCTCAGAGCCTGGAAGCCCAAGATCAAGGTATCAGCCTACTGGGTTCCGGGGAAGGTCTTTCCTCCTGGATTGCAGACAGTTGCCGTCTTGCCCTGTCCTCACACCGACTTCTCTCAATGCCGGCACAGAGGGAGACAGTGAGCATCTCTCTTCCTCCACCAGTCCTATTCGATGGGGACTCCACCCTTCTGACTTCATGTACCTTTAATCACCTCCTAAAAGCCCTGTTTCCAAACCACAGTCACATTGGGGAGGGGATAAATATTAGCACATGAATATAGTGGGGATGCAAGTCAGTCTTTAGCAAAGGTCTCTGGGGGGCATTAGCTCAAATTGAGGGGGGGGTGTGAAGCCCTCTAGGGAGATGAGTGTCTCCTGCTTTGAAAGCTCTGCAGCTGTAGAAGCACAGGTAATAACATCTCTGATAATAATACCAATAGTTAACATGGGGTCTCCTGCACCAGGGCACTCATTGCACAAAAACCCCATGGGGTAGCCAGTGTCCTCCCCTCCATTTTGCCGATGGGGAAACTGAGGCACGGAGAGCTTAAGCAGCTTACCAAGGTCACACAGCTGGCGAATGGCAGAGCTGGGGTTTGAACTCAGTTGATCTGTCTGGCCCCACAGGCAGTGCTCTCAACTACTGTGCTAACATAGCAGGATTTTCTCTGCTTGTCAAGAGGGAACCAGCAAGATGTGGTGGTTTGTGGCAGGTGTGATTAAGAACTGCACCAGGGCGTAGGGTTGAAGTAGGTGAGGGCTGGCGTATTCAGAGAAGGCTTCTTGGAGGAAGTGGGACTGAGTGGGCCCTTGGAAGGGAAGCAGGGTTATTTTATTTTGGGAGAGACAGTGATGGGAGGCAGTGATGGCACGCACCCCGGGCAGGGGGAAGGTGTGAACGAAGGAGCAGAGGCTGGAATGAACACAGGGTGGGGAGGAAGAGCGGAGGCCGGCACCTCACAGCTGACCCCGATCCTTCCTGCTGCATCTTGCTCTTCTGGCAGCAGAGGCTGCTAAGAGTCCCCGTGTGGCCCCACATCAGATGCGGTGAGCAGGTCCACTTCAGGGTACCCGGAGGAGCAGGGCTGCCGCTGGGAATGTGTGCGGGACCTGAGACCCACCCCGGGTGAGGGGGAGGCAGCTCAAGCATCCCGTGGCCCCGTCCAGGTTTGAGCTGAGCCGCTCCCTTGGGAGAGTGCCTTAGGCAGGAGGGCCAGGGTGACACCCACGGGGGGGCGGGGTGCTGGCTCTGCACTGGGCACCTGGTGGGGGGCAGGAGAAGGATGCAGCCCTGGGCCTGGATCTGACTCTCTGTCCTCCCTGCTGTGTGACCTTGGACAAGTCATTTAACCTCTCTGTGTCTCAGAGAAGATGGGAGTCACTGCCCATCTCAGTGGGCTGCCGTGAGGATTGGAGGTGAAGGGTAGGAAGAGGCTGGCATATCGCAGGTACTCAACTGTCATAGCTGATATAGGGGGAGAGTGAAGAGAGGGTTCTAGAACAGCCTCTTTTGTATATGGTGCGGATCCCCGAGGAGGGAGGGCACCACCTTAGGGCAGAATCGTCACTGGGATCTGGGAGGAAGAGACCCTGGAACTGGACCCTGAGGGTTGGCCAAGAGGAGAGGAAGGGGGGATGCCAGGAGAAGTGAGCGGCCTGAGAACAGAGGACAGGTGGGATCTGGAAGCCTTCTTGTGAGATTCTGGCTTTTGGTTGTATCAACATCATTATCAACATTTCTTGAGTACCTACTGTACGCCGTATTTGCCTCTGAGGTATAGAATTCAGTATTTCTGCTATTTAATGAATGAATGTTCCAGAAGGTGCTTGGCTTTTTTTCATTCATTCAACAGAAACATATCACACACTTAACTATGTGCCAGGCACTGCTCTGGATGCTGGAAATACAGCAGAGAACCAGACAGACAAAATTTACTGACCTTAGCAAGCTGACATTTCAGTGAGAGAGGAAGACACAAACAGGATGAGCACTCTAATGTTGGGAGCCTGGCATATGGTAGCACGTGCTGTGGAGATTACTAAAGCGAGGACAGGGAGACAGGAGAGTGCTAGGGGTGGGAAAAGAGTGTCAAGTGAGATGGTGGGAGGTCAGGACATTTGAGCAAACATGGAAATCTGGGGCTGGGGGTATTCCTAGCAAGTGCAAAGGCCCTGGGGTTAGAGCAGCAAGAAGGTCGGTGGAGCTGGAGGAGATGCAGGGCCTCCTGGGAAATAATTAGACTTTTACTTGGAGGAAATGGGGAGTCATGGGAGGATTCCGAGTAGGGCAGTGGTGGGGTCTGACTTAGGAATTACCAAAGTCCCCTGGCTTTTGCAGTGGGGAACAGACTGGAGTGGGTGCAGGGGTGAAGGACACAAGGTCAGAGGCAGGCAAGCCACTGAAGAGGCCACTGAGGAGAGTGATGGGGCTGGGACCAGTGTGATTGAGAGCAGGGCCCGGGATCTGCTGATGCGTTGGGTGGTGGCGGGAAGAGAAATGGGCTGGGGCAACTTTGAGGCCTATGGTTGTTAGTGACCTCTGATGCACGAGTCCACATGGTGCCTTTGTCCACAGCAGGCCTACTCCCTCTGGGCTCATGCTCTTAATCCTCTGTCCCTTCTTCACGCCAGGGTGAACAGGCCCCAGCCCTCCAGAGGCTTTCAGAGGCATCTGACTAGAAGCCTGGGGCCCTAAGGGGGACACCTTTCACCCTGGGGCTCCTTTCTCCCTATAGAGGAAAGGTCAAGGCCAACATGCAAACTTCACACTTCCATAAATGGTCTGTATTTTTCAATAAGAGTTTCCTACCCTTTTACCATTTGAGTGTCACATGAGACTGAAATATTGTTTCCCATCGGAGGAGTTAGAAAACCAGGACTGTGACAGGACTTGATTGGGATTCCACCGGGAAGTGGTAGGGCTGGAGCAGAGCCCATGCCCCCTGGTCAGCACACTGAGGGCTGTACTATCTTTGTGGGCGAGAGAGACCGGGCTCCTTCCCTGGCTGTATAAAAATAGCACCCCACCCCGCCCCACGTGGCCCCGCCATGGGCCTGCCACCCCCACTACAGCAATGGTGACAAATCAATAATGAGAGGTGACAAGCTCTTTCGGTCATGTCCCAGCCTCTGGATGCTCTCTGCGATAATGTGGGGGTGATAGTAGCACCTGCCGTAGTGGCTTGCTTGCAGGATTTGATGAATTAAGACACATGAACGGTCCTTGGCATCAAGTATGTGCTCCATAAATGCCAGTTGTTATTATCAATGATAAAGGGCTTGTAGGGCCGCAATTGCTTTACAACCACCAGGAAAAAAAGTCTGATGGGCATCGTGCCCATTCAGTGGGTTCTGCTAAGAGTGCATCAGGCTTGCCCATGGGCATGATAGATGCTGGCCACACCAGCTTCCTGACTCTGAGAAATGCAGTGTTTTCAGTGACGGCGGCTCCTGACCACCATTCAGGAAGACCATGGCATTTGCCAGAGTTAAGCCTCCCACTTGCGCCCAGGGTGGGGTGTGAGGCTGATTTGCAGGAGGTGGGCGCAGGGTGTCTCGCCAGGCAGTGCTGGGGGCCTGCCCCCTCCTGCATCCTCTCCCCAGTGCTGCCTGCCTGTCTCCCCGAGCCTGCCTCTGTGCGGGTCCAGCCTGGCCCCTCACCACTTCATCCAGGCCTCACGTTGGGTCGTACCATCCTCATTTCACAACGAGGCCTGACAAAGTCATGTGAATTGCCTGAGATCACACCGCAGTTTGGTGACACAGCAGGGACCCCCAAGGCTAGAACTACACATGCTAACTCAGCTGGGAGCCCTGAGACCCATGACTTACCTGCACTGAGGGAGGGGCCCCAGCAAATCCACTCTCCTGCCCCTGGGCCTGGATAGAGTGGAGATTGGTCTCTGCCCTCGTGCATTCCCATCCCGTCTGACATGCCAGGTCTTTGCAGAGCTGTCCCCTTCCTCTGTGTGTCTGGTACACTCTGGGTCCTGGCTGAGCTCCCTCAGCTCCTTTCCAATGCAGGCCAGAAGGTTTTCTTTTTTTTTAAGATTTTATTTATTTATCCATGAGAGACATACAGAGAGAAGCAGAGACACAGGCAGAGGGAGAAGCAGGCTCCATGCCAGGAGTCCGATGTGGGACTCGATCCCGGGACTCCTGGGACCCTAGCCAAAGGCAGACACTCAACCACTAAGTCACCCAAGTGCCCTGGGCCAGAGGGTTTTTAAAAATATGCAATTTATGCATACAAGGCACAATTTAAAAGGCATAAAGGACCGACAGATGCCAGATGCCTACTCTCCTTCCCATCACATTCCCCAGCCAACTAGTTCCCTGAAGGCAACCACCACTACCAGCTTTCCAGAAGTGTTCCCTGTCTGTATTTTTCCCCCCATACATATGGAAGCATCCACAGCCTCGCTCTTCTGCACCCTGCTCCTTTTGTCTTAGTGGCATGGCTTGGGGAGGGTTCAGTTCAGGACCAGAGCATTCTGTTATGTGTCTGCACCATAATCTCCTTAGGCAGTCCCCTGGCTGGGAAGCAGGGATGTTTCCAGCCTTTGGCTTTTGCAAGCAGTGCTGCAGCAAATGGAATTAGGCAGCATCGCCCTGCTGGCTGGAAGGTGAATTCCTAGGAGTGGCATTGCTGGGTGAGGGAGGCATTCCTCTGTCATGGGGAGAGAAGATGTACCCCGCCCCCTCTGATCCAGGCTGGTCAAGTCACTTCCCCACTACCTGGGTGGGTTCGACCTTTGCTCTCATGAGGGCATGTCCCTACCCTCCTCCCCTTCCTGCGCCCACTGCTAGCCTGATGACAACTGAGCATTATTTGAATCCCCAAAGAGCACGGTTCTGTATGATTTCAAGGATTCTAGAGAGGGCTCTGGTCCCAGAGATACTTAATCTAACCTGGCTGAAAGTCCTTCATTAAATATCCCTGCCTTTCACTTTCCCATATCTACATGCGTTGCTCTTTATGAAGTGAACGCTGCTTTGTAGGTGAAAAGTGCCAAATTCAGAAAAATCAAAATCCAGACTTGTTTCTTTGTCCCTTGATGCCGCCCTTCCTCCCACCCACCCCCACTGTGCATGAGTTTGTGGGAAGGTTGGTCTGAGGCTTTGTGAAGGGGAGTGGAACAAAATATATTTAGAGCCTGGGAGGAGCAAAGAGGAGGCAGTACTGGGTTATTACTGGGAGTAGGGCACTAGCCCCTGGACAGACAGGGAGACTGAAGCCAGGGAAGGCAGGGATGTCCTTGACCAAGGATCCTCACGTGGCGATGCCACCTGCCCTGAGCCTGAAGGTGAGCTGCCATAGGGGCTGGGCATCCCCGGGACCCCCAGGTGGGTGTGAACTTCGCAGAGGCCGACCCTCCCCCAGTATCCTCACAGGAGAAGGTTCTTTTTTAATTTTAATTTTTATTTTAAAGATTTCATTTATTTATTCATGAGAGACACAGAGAGAGAGAGAGAGAGAGAGAGGCAGAGACACAGGCAGAGGGAAAAGCAGGCTCTATGCAGGGAGCCCGACATGGAACTTGATCCTGTGTCTCCAGGACCATGCCCTGGGCTGAAGGTGGCGCTAAACCACGGAGCCACTTGGGCTGCCCCTCGGGAGAGGGTTCATAGTCCCTGAGCAGTGCAGAGGCAGGGAGGCATCCCTTGGGCATCCCCTGCCCTGAGGCTGGCAGCTCCTCATGGCGTCATTCCTGCCCTGGCCTCCCTGCCCCTTTGAAGACCAGGTCCCTGGCCCTCTGGGTCCTGTCTCCTGAGCCATTCTTGCATGGGTTGGCAGCGAGGCCTGGGTGGGGGCACAGGGAAGGGCAGCATCCCAGCCCTGGGGCAGCACATGGCCCAGATTGGACAGCCTTGATGCCTGCCGACAGATCCAGGCCACACACAGCCACTCCAGTGCTCACACAGATCACAGTGGTCTGACCTGTAGGCCAGGAAGCTGCATGTTTGGGACTCTTAAAGAGACACGTAAGTGGCTAATGGAGGCTTTTGAAGCCTGGCACCGGGGCAGGCAAAAGGGCATTTACAGGGGCCCAGCCTGGGCCAGAGATGGGAGGCGGGCCCTGCTGCCGGCTTCCCAGGGAGCTTAGGTCCAGGTTCCAGGTGGGGGGCTTGAGGCTCTAGGGGCTGAGACCGGGGACTCTGTTGGGTGGGAGAGCTAAGGAGGGTATATTTGGTGCAAGGGTTCAGGTGGATCAGGGTGGGGGCAGTGCTAAGGGGGGCAGATTGAGAACCAGCTGGGGTCATGGAGCCTCAGTGGGCCCTACAGGATGCCAGGTCCTGGGGAAGGGAGGCAGGATGTGCATAAAGATTCGCCTGATTGCTGCCTTCGAGGAGCTGTGTGTGTTTCTGAGGCCAACTGCAGGTTTATATAAAGCAATATGTAAGTGTATGGTTCTGACTTTTAACTGAGTCCAGGAGCACAAAAACAGTTGTGGGTGCCATGGTTCTGGCAGTTGGGGCTGGCTTCTGAAAAGAGCTGCCACACTGGAGCTGAAGAATGGATCTGGGGGAGAGGATATGGAGTGAAGGGAGGCAAGATGGGGGGTCTACACAAGGGGTGCTACGAAGTTACTCTTGGGGTTACCGTAAGGATGGGGAGCCTGTCCCCCAGCAGGAAGTCCCCATCCCCATGCAAGGCTCAAGCCTGTGGAGCCCTCATCCCCACAGCAGGTTTGGGCCTCAGGCCTGGAATGGGCCACATGGGGCACTTCCCCTCTCCAGGGATCTCTCTTTACCCTCCTAGCGCATGAGCAGCCCAGCCTGCTGACCACCACTGCACACCCACCTGTCCCCCCACGGCTACACCATGTCTGGCTCCTACGACGAGGCCTCGCTAGCTCCGGAGGAGACCACTGACAGCTTCTGGGAGGTGAGGCTTTGACGCTCCCCAGTCCTGGAGACCAGATGGTCTGGCCCTGTGGCAGCCAGGCTCCCACCCACCCACAACCTTGCTCCCCAGCCCCTCGGGTCCCTCCAAATTCCTTGGTGTTCAACAGGCAGCCGTAGCCATGAAGTGGGGTAAAACCACTGCCCACCAAGCCCAGAGCCCCTCTGCCCCACAGCTGCCCCTGGAGAGATCCTGCTGCATTTTGTGATGTGGAACAGGCTCCTCCTGACTGGCTGCTCTAGGGAATCTCACTCAGACCCTGACCTTCAGGAAGGCAGGTGCAGGCCTTCACAGCTTTCACAGCCTTTCACTGCGGCTCCCCACCCCCTACCCTGTAGCGTGAATTCCAGAAGCCCCACAGCAACAAAGAGGTGGAGACCAGAGAAGCCAGCATTTCAGGCGGCTCCCAAACTATCTGAGACCAAGGAATAACATGTTTTCGATCGGCTTCCTAAACCCAAAGCAAAAACTGCCAAGCCTGTATTAATAAGTGTTTAATGAGATGTCTACAAAACATAATATTATGTCAAGAAGCTGCAGCTCAGCTCAACACTTACATGACTCTATAAATATAATACGTTTAGCTGCAAGAACAAGATGAATAATTCATTCAAGTCTGGGTCCAAATTATAAAAATCTTGCACTTTGTGGCAGCAAGAAAATTGTGTGGCAAGCCAGGTGAGGGAGTGTATAGGCCGTGAGGTTTGGCGCCGGGTGCTGAGCAACCCCCCTCCCCGCCCCGAAAGTGAACGGAGGAGGGGCCCCCAGCGCGTTCCGGGGCGGCGAGGCGGTGAGGAGGGGGAAGGAGGGCGCGGCGGCGCCCCCTGCAGGACGCGGCGTCCCGGGCGGGCGGGGGCGCGGGCCGCGGGGAGCCCGCGGGAGTCGTGCTCGCTCCTTGGCCGCCAGGTGGGGAACTACAAGCGGACGGTGAAGCGCATCGACGACGGCCACCGCCTGTGTAACGACCTGATGAACTGCGTGCAGGAGCGCGCCAAGATCGAGAAGGCGTACGCACAGCAGCTCACCGACTGGGCCAAGCGCTGGCGCCAGCTCCTCGAGAAAGGTGCTCCCATGCCCACCCCCGGCGCGCTGCCCACGGTCCGGGGCCCCAGGGCGCCCCGCCACGCGGATGCACCTGCAGCCCCGGCCCCGGCCCCACACTGCGCCCTGACCCTCCCAGACCAAGCCAGGTCTCCCTGTCCCTGTTCTACTCGACTTTGTACGATTTTAGGTTGGATTAAAAAGACAAAACAAAACCAGACCTTTTTATTTCCAAAACTTCTTAGAGAAAAGATGCAAGAATCAGAGAGAGAACTATGTAGTCTTCACCCAGGTTCACCAGTTAACGTTTTACCACATTGTATTCTCAGTCCCTCTTTCTCTGATGCATTTTTTTAAACTGTTTACGTGGGAGACATGCCACTCTACCCTAAATCCTTCATATATCTCCCAAGAATAAGAACGTTTGCTTACATAACCATAGTTCAGCGATCAAATTCAGGACATTTAATATGACTCATATGCAAATTTTATTATAGCAATTGTTTGTGCTGGTCCAGAAGCCAATCCAGAATCACATCCTGCATTTAGTTATCCTGTGTATAGATTCCTTTAATCTGGAACACTTTCAGGTTAGGGTTTACATGTATTTGTTAAATTTTTTTTTCTTCCATGAGACCCTAAATCCCATGAGGGCAGGGGCTAAACCTGTACTCCCCAGCATTGTGCCTGGCACAGAGTTGATCCCCAATATACAGATGAACAAACAAACGACTGTGGAATGTCTGGTTCCAGTGGCCTCCCGGCATCAGTCACCAGCTGCTTCTTCAGTTTTATACTCAGTCAACATTCCTGAAGCACCGGCTGTGTGCCAGGTGCTGTGCTGAGCTTGTGAGAGCTTGCCGGGTCCAGGCTGCCCCCCACCATGGGGCTCACCAGCTGGCTGGGGAGATAGGGAGTAGAGAGGGGCAGATGCTGTGTAAAGGATGCAGTGAGGGCTGCAGGCCAAGCCCGGGTGAGCGCAGGGTGTGAGAACAGAGCAGTCAGAGAAAGCTTCCTGGAGGAGGTACATGGGCTCTGAAAGATGGATAAAACTATAAAGAGAGCATGGGAGGGCATTTCTGTGCATGTGGCATGGACGGGGAAAGCCTCAGAGAAAGGAGGCATGAGAGAGGCCTCTGAGCAGGGGGTGATGAGGGCATCGTGATCCTGTGACATTTCCTCAGGGCCACAGTATGGCAGCCTGGAGCGGGCCTGGGGTGCCATCATGACGGAGGCGGACAAGGTGAGCGAACTGCACCAGGAAGTAAAGAACAATCTGCTGAATGAGGACCTGGAGAAGGTCAAGAACTGGCAAAAGGATGCCTATCACAAGCAGATCATGGGCGGCTTCAAGGAGACCAAGGAGGCTGAAGACGGCTTCCGCAAGGCCCAGAAGCCCTGGGCCAAGAAGATGAAGGAGGTGCCCAGGGGTGGCTGCTGCGGTTGGGGCGAGGGTGGGCAGCTGAGCTCAGAGGGGCAGTCTGATTGGAGAGGGTGGGCGGTACCTCACCCGCCGGGACTGTGCCTGCCGGGGAGCAGCATTGCCTAGATGGCAGAAATAGCCACAGATGGGGCGGGCATCATGGTGCCCAATGGGAGGGTGTCCCTAGAGGCAGCAGGCAGTGCCGTGCAGGGAAACATCCACAGATGGGTGGGCAGTGCTCCCAAATACCTGGAGCAAGGGCCCACATCCCTTCTGCCTCTTTAGGACGTGTGCTCCCCAGCCCCCGGCAGGTGGGAGGGCTTGACGAGTGACCGCATCTGTTCCTGATTATAAGTAGGAGCTCTACCTCCTGTTCCCTCCGGCCCACAGCTAGAGGCAGCGAAGAAGGCCTACCATCTGGCCTGCAAAGAGGAGAAGCTGGCCATGACACGGGAGATGAACAGCAAGACGGAGCAGTCAGTGACGCCCGAGCAGCAGAAGAAGCTGCAGGACAAAGTGGACAAGTGCAAGCAGGATGTCCAGAAGGTGCCCCAGGGCTGGGGTCTGAGAGCTGCCGGGAGTGGGTGGGGGCTGGGAGCCGCGTGCCTGGGCCTCACCCTTCCTTCGCCCTGGTGCCTGTAGACGCAGGAGAAGTATGAGAAGGTGCTGGATGACGTGGGCAAGACCACACCCCAGTACATGGAGGGCATGGAGCAGGTGTTCGAACAGTGCCAGCAGTTTGAGGAAAAGCGGCTGGTCTTCCTCAAGGAGGTGCTGCTGGACATCAAACGTCACCTAAACCTAGCTGAGAATAGCAGGTAGCTGGGCGTGGCAGCACGGGGGTGGGGGGGCACGGGCACAGAGGGCAGGGAGTGGAAGTGGTGTGCAAGGCCCCCTGGGCCCGATGTCACTGGGACAGGAGGGGTGGGCAGAGCTGCAAGGGCCAAGAAGGAAGAGGCTCCAAATACAGCGCTGGCTGCCGGGGAAACATGCCCGGATGGATGGGTGAGTGGCTGAGGTGGGGATAAGAGTGCCCCCTGGTGTGTCCGGGGCTGCCCACTCAGGGATCGCTCCTTGGCCAGCCCACCTTCTACCTAGCTGGCCCTGAATGGGCTCCCTCTGGCCCTCAGCGAGGATGAGAAGGGACCATGGTGCATCTTGCCCCCCAACTCCCCGTCTCCCCCATGCACAGCTATGTCCATGTGTACCGGGAGCTGGAGCAGGCTATCCGGGGGGCCGATGCCCAGGATGACCTCAGGTGGTTCCGCAGCACCAGCGGCCCTGGTATGCCCATGAACTGGCCCCAGTTTGAGGTGAGGAAGTGTGGGGATGGGGAAGGGAAGTCGGAAAAGGCTGGAAGGGACCTCAGGGGTCTCCCTGCCTCACTGCTCCCCTGGTACCCACCAGGAGTGGAACCCAGACCTTCCTCACACTGCCACCAAGAAAGAGAAACAGCCCAAGAAGGCAGAGGGGGTGACGCTGACCAATGCCACTGGAGTGGTGGAGACCACATCCCAGGCTGGGGACCGTGGCAGGTGAGTGCCTCCTGCAGAACTTCCTGAGGGGGCTGGAGGGGCCCACATACTGGGGCAGATGAGTTTTACCTCAGGAGACAAGAAATGGTCTGAATCACAGGAATCACATGCTTCTCTCAAAGATAGTGGTAGGTCATCCTTTGAGAGCTCCTACTACGTGCCAGGCACTGCTGTAAGCCCTTTCCATATATTAACTCCTGGAAGCCTCCCAACACTGAGAAGTGTGTAGAGAGTCCCATTCTGCAGATGGAGAAACTGAAACCCAGAGAGATTAAGTGACTTACCCAAGGCCACACAGCTAGTTAGTAAGCCTCAGAGCTGGGATATGATGTCCAAAAGGTCAAGCTCCTGGGACACCTAGGTGGCTCAGTGGTTGAGCGCCTCCCTTGGGCCCAGGCTGTGATCCTGGAGTCCCAGGGTCGAGTCCCACACTGGGCTCCCTGCATGGAGGGAGCCTGCTTCTTCCTCTGCCGTGTCTCTGCCTCTGTCTGTGTCTCTCATGGATAAATAAAAATAAAATCTTAAAAAACAAAACAAGACAAACAAAAAAAGGTCAAGCTCCTTATCCACTTGCTGCCCTTCTCAGATGAAGGGTCAGATGTTCTCAGGGGTCCCATGCAGTGCCCCCTCACTCAAGGGCTGGGTAATAATGCTAATAGTCCTGCCTCATATTTATCGAAAGAGCTGTCAATGAGCGGCACTGACTTGGGACCCCCTCTTACGAGGCCCATCCCTACACCAGCCTTGGTGGAATTTGGGGCCAGAGCCCTGATGGGCAGGACAGGGCAGCCCTAGAGACGAGGGGAGGGGCAGTTTATGCAGGGTCCTCTCATTGCGTCCCAGCGTTAGCAGCTACGACCGGGGCCAGCCGTATGCTACCGAGTGGTCAGATGACGAGAGTGGGAACCCATTTGGGGGCAATGAGGCCAACGGGGGCTCCAACCCCTTTGAGGACGACGCCAAGGGAGTGCGTGTGCGTGCGCTCTACGACTACGACGGCCAGGAGCAGGATGAGCTGAGCTTCAAGGCTGGTACGGGGGGCGCCGGGATTGGGCAGGAGTGCGGCTGGGGCCCGGCCAAGCCTGGCTGGATCCCCAGACGCGGGGCCTGGGCTTTGGGGGGCAGGGCCGAGGCCCAGTTCAGGTCTTTGGCTGGGGGCCGCACGTGGGTGTCGGGATGTGGCTGGGGCTGGGCTCCAGAGCAGGCTTTGGAACAGTGATGGGAGGGCAGTGGGATGGCCCAGATTAACCAGTTTTAGAGAGCTCACCTAGCACTGTGGGGGTGGGGGTAGCTCTCTCTGAGCCCCTGTGGATGAGCTCCTCTGTGTTCCCTTCCTAGGAGATGAGCTCACCAAGCTGGGCGAGGAGGACGAGCAGGGATGGTGCCGCGGGCGGCTGGACAGTGGGCAGCTGGGCCTCTACCCTGCAAACTACGTGGAGGCCATCTAGCTGCCCTGCTCCTCTCCACACCCCCCTCACCCCTCGTCCACTGCCTCCCCTCCCTTCTCTCTCGTCCCTCTTCCCTCGCCATAGAGTTCCAGACATATTTTCCGATCAAGCTTTTATTTTTTTAAAAGTCAAAACAGAACAAAACAAAAAATACAGAGACAGAAGCATTTGCAGGGCCGCCTGGAGGCCAGGGTGGTGGGACTCAGGGTGATGGCCCCAGGGTAGGTGAGGGTCTTAGTACTTAGCCCAACAGAGACATTACTTCTGCTCTTCAGATCCCACCAAAGAGTCTCCTGAGCCCTGAGGGATATCTCCTGGACCCGCACTCCCCACAGACTACACTTCCCAACCCCAGGCTGCCAGCACCTGTTCCCCATCCTCTCCTCGGGGCCTGCTTTCCCGACCTCTTCCTTCTGTCCCGCCATGCTCCTCTCCCTCCACCACCCTACTGTCAAAGGCCTCCCCTTCAGACCCCAGAGAAGGGGGCCCTCCCAGTCTTCAGTCTTCCACTTTGTCCTGGGGAGTACCCTTCTTCCCCTGGCCTCACCCCTAAGGACTGGTGGGCCTGGAGGAGGAACAGTCGCTGTCTTCTCCCATAGCCATGTCCTGGGGTCCCTAGACGCCCCCAGATGTGACGGGGTGAGCTGGAGTTGGTAACAGTGTCACTGGGGTATAGAAGGATGAGTGTAGGGGGGCCAGGCCCTCAGCAACCCCAGCACCAGGCTCAGCTGTGGCACCAAGACCCGGTTGGGGTGCTTCTTTCCAGCTGTTGGCGATTTGGGCACAGGCTCTTGCTTAGAGCCATACCCTTCAGTGACTTGCAGAAACCCTGCTCCTCTCTCCTAAGTCCTCAGGCAGGGGGAGAGGCCTCACAGCCCAGGGCAAAGCCAGCAACTGTAGCAGCCTCCTCCCGTTCCCTGGGGAGAAGGGCACCTTGCCCAACCACCTCTGTCCCTCCCTGTGCACCCCCTCCTTGTGAATCTTCCTAGATTCACCAAGTTCAGCCAGCACCCCCTCCCCCCGCCCCGCCAACTCGCCCTTTTGCCAGACAGCCTTGTGGCCTCCCATCCCTCTCTCCCCTTCTCTGGCCTTCCCGAGAAGATGCTGCAGGGTCCAAGGGATTTTCCAGCCTGGGACCACTAGGAGGAACACAGTAGCACCAATGGGAAAGATGTGGCTTTGGCAAGAAGGAGGCTCCCAGGCTCTCTGGAGCAGGACAGTCACAGTGTCTTTCTTCCTTGTCCCGTCCTCAACTGGTCCTTGCCCCTGGAGCAGCATTTCCCCTGCTGGCAGCCCCTCCGTATCTCTAGGCCTGGGTCTCAAAGGACTTTTGGGGAGGTAGGGGGTGGGGGTAGAGGAGGCAAAGGACCTGCCCAGAGTCAGAGTGTTTCCTGTGGTTGGTGAAGGAAAGCAGGGTTGGGTTACCAAGTATTAGTACCAGGTACCAGCTTCTCCCACACATGTGGGCACAGGGGCTTGAAGCAGACCAGACCAGGGCAGGACAAAAACCTCAAGGCAGCCGGGGTGGGGGGTGGGGGGGTGGCTGGAAGAGGAGTCTCTCGGAAACCTCTGGGACTTCTTGTAGCACCAGGAGAGCTTCTGAGCCTCAGGGCTGCAGACACCCCACCCCCTTCTACAGCACCTGGTGCCCGGGTGATACCCCAGCCTTCTGGCACCCCTCAGTCCTTCTGCTCCGGCTGCTTCTGCCATCAGTCCACTTTCAGGTGGTGGACCCCAGTCTCCAGGCCCTGACCCTGTTGGCGTGTGCATGGAGGATCCCGGCAGACTCTGCAGAGCTCCCTGAGGGTCAGGAGAGTTGGAGGGTGGGGGTGATGGCACCCCCCAGGGACAGGTGGACTCCCATTTCTTGCTACTGTCTGCTCTCTGGGCGTCTGCTGCAGCCTGAGATGTGCCCTAGGCCCCTCAGAGCCCAAAGCAGGATTTTGGAAGCCCTCTGCCCATCTGACTCCAGACCAAAAGCCTCTTCAGCCTCTCCTCCGGGTGGGAGTTGGGGTTGGGAGTCTTTGCCCTTCACCATGGACCCTTGGAAGGCAGGAAGCTGGCACATCTGCGCCTTGGGGCCTGGGCTCCCCTTGTCTGTGCCAGTGGCTTTCTAGCACGTGGGGAGGGCCTGGGGTCCCTGCTGGATCCCAGGCCTGTCCCCCTCAGCACTCCAGCTGCCCTTTCTGGGGCAGGGACTTGAGATCTCATTCTTTCTGAGCAACCACCTCCATGGCCCAATTTGGGACCACTCTCTCTTAGTCCCCTGGCTCCTCAGGACCCCGGAGTGGGAGGCTCTCCCACCTGGCCGTCCCCCCCACCCCGAGCTCTAGGGGCCTAGCCCCACCCGTCAGTGCTGGTGTCAGGGCACTCACCACCAAGCGTGGGGGCCGCACCCCTCACCGTGCCCACCATCTCTTGTAGCCCCTACCTGCACCCTCAATGCTGCACGGGCCCGCCCCATGGGGCTCGGCGACTAATGTGTTTTGTCCCCAGTTAATCACCATTCTACAGCCTGGCTCTGCAAGGGGCTGGGGCTGCCCTGCCGCCCGCCATCTGCTGCCCTAGGCTTCCTGACTCCATTCGTCCAACACTTGTGACACTCCGAGAAGTGCTGTGGTCTCAGCAATGCACCTGTTTTGTACATGATTGTGTAATTTAAAGGTATATAAATACAAATATATATATATATATCAGTTGTGATCGTATGACTGTGGATAAAATCCAGAACTGTGTCAACCTAGTGGGATGTGGTGTTCTTGAGTCTTGTGTGTCTCTCGAACTCTCTGAGACTTGTTTGTGCTTGGGGGGGCCTGTCAAGGAGGGGGTGCCCAGCATACTGCGTGCCGTCCTGGCTGACCACTGATGGGCAGGAGGACTGAGGGCTGGTCCCCCAACCTTCCAGGGCCCTGGGCTCTGTCTGCACAGGGTAGTAGGTGACAGATGAGGCTTCTGACGCTGTGGCCCTAGAGTCCTGGGTGCCCAGAGATGAGCACTGATCAAGATTGTTGGGGCTCCAAACTCACAGTTCAAGGGTGACCCCTACATAGGTTTGTATTTATTTATTTATTTATTTATTTATGGGGGGGACACTGAACCAGGAAGCTTTATTTTAATTTATTTTTAAAAAAATATTTTATTGATTTATTTATTTGAGAGAAAGCCGGGGATGGGGGCAGGGTGAGGGCAGGTGGAGCAGAGGGAGAGGGACAAGCAGACTTCCCACTGAGTGCAGAGCCTGACATGGGGCTCGATCCCACAACCCTGAGATCATGACCAGAGCTGAAATCAAGAGTAGGATGCTTAACCCAACTGAGCCACACAGGCACCCCAGGTTTTAGTTTTTAAAGCAAAATTGTAAAAGTGACTGCTGAGGCCTGTGGCTCCAGTTGTTCACTGTCCCAGGGCTCCCTGTGATGTGGCATCAGGTCATGGCCCGTTTTCCTGTGTCCTGCCTGTCCTCTGACAGCATTTCTGTGTGGGAACCCTGGGAGGGCTCCCCTAGGAGGATTGCTTAAGGGGGTGGGCAGGACCGAGGTCCTGGGCTCTCAGCTCCATTACCCACCCTCCACTCACAGGTAGGTCTCCTCTGGGTTAGGCAGGAGTCCCAGGTCTGGGCCAGTTCTGCCGCCAGTTCGCTGCATCCCCACCTGCACCCCAGCCTCAGCTTCCCCCAGTCAGGTCAGATATCTTTGTGAGGCCCCTCTGGCCCTGGCAGCCTGGTGGGGCCCAACACAAAGCCATTATTGGAGGCACATGTACCGCAGCCCCCAAGCCCTGGCAGCTTGGGGCCTCAGGCCAGGGAGGAAAGGTCAAGGTGGGGGTTGATCTGTTCACCACCTTGTGTCCTTTATCCTCCACATCCACCTCCAGTGACAAGCCCCTGGTTTTAGCCACACAGAAGACCCTTCAAATAAAGACAAAGGGTGGCCTGGTCTTATTTGTGCGGGCTTTTCTGTGCGGTTGTGGGGAGCCCTGCAGGCACTGTCCTGGGAGGAGGGCCAGGAAACACCTGGGCAGGATGGAGTTCCGATGGGCAGGTATGTGCAGGAGGAAGAGGACTCTGGAGTTGATGTCAGTGCACAAGGTGTCACTGGAGGGGTGTGTGCCTGCCAAGGGGATGTGTGCCTCGTGGCAGATCCACGCAGCAAGGAGCTGCCTCACCCCTCTCCAGAGCACCCTTTCTGGGAGTAGCTCCAGCTCCCCACTCCTAGCACTAATCCTCCGTCCTCTGCTCCCTCCTTGCCCCAGCCTGAGACCCCAAGCTGCTCCAGGCCCAGGTCCAGCTGGGGACATGCAAGCAGGTGGCTCCAGGGACTCAACTGGGGGCAGGCCAGGAAGGCGGGAGACAAAACCAGTTCAGCAGAGTAGAGCTGAGTTCTGGCCAGGGTCCCAATCGGGCCCCCTCCCTAGAAGGAGGCAGGCAGCCAGCCCCCCCCTCCACCCCCCCACCCCCCCGCCCCGGCAGAGGCACAGGCCTGGGGCAGGGCCCCCTCCTCCTGCCAGTCCAGTCCCAACTGACAGATGCCAAGGTGGTGTTTGCTCACTGCCAGGAGTAAACTTTCTTTTGGAGACAATAAAATTGCTGAGGGCAGAAGGCAGCAGTCTAGGGTAGCATTTAACCCTCCATGGTCTGGGCCGTTCTGGCTGCCTCCCAATCCTGTCTCCTGGAGCCTGGCATCAGAAGTGGAGGGTTATGGAGGCTAGAGCTGCTCACCAGCCACAAAACAAGGGGAGTGGAGGGGCAGAGAGAGCACTGTCCCTGCGGGTTCAGCTCCTGGTTCTGCCACTGATTGGCTGTGTGACTCTGAGTAAGTCATTTAACTGCTCTGAGCCTTAGTTTCATTGTCTGCAGAATAGGGGAGTAACCCCTACCTCACAGTTTTGCTGGAAAGGTTCATGACAAAAAAAGCGGTGGAGGCACCTAGCACATAGTCGGTCCTCAGGACGCGGAAGCTGGCTGAACAAATGTGAAGAAGCTGAGATGGTTGCTGGTGGGCCCAGCTCTCCCCCCGCACTGCCCCCTCACACACATACATTCTGACCCCACCTTTCCCCAGCGGCATGGGGTGCTTTGCAGGGCGCATTTGCAGAGGTCCATGACTCTACAAGAAAGGGATACTGCAGGGGATCCCCGGGTGGCTCAGCGGTTTGGCGCCTGCCTTTGGCCCAGGGCTTGACCCTGGAGCCCCGGGATTGAGCCCCGGGATCGAGTCCCACGTCAGGCTCCCGGCATGGAGCCTGCTTCTCCCTCCTCCTGTGTCTCTGCCTCTCTCTCTCTCTCTCTCTCTCTCTATCATAAATAAATAAATCTTTAAAAAAAGGAAAAAGAAAGGGACACTGCAGACAAGCCAACCCTTCCTCCACCCCTTTTGCTGCAGAGCCAGGGTCCCAGGCAGGAGGCTGAAGTGCCCACCCTCTCCTGCACCCCTGCTGCCCCATCCAGAGCCCCCGAGGTTCAGGGTCCCCTCGAAAGAGGGTTAGCACCCTGGCCACTTTAGGCAGAAAGCCCTGATGTACAGCAGAGCATGAGGAAGCCACCTTCTCTCCATTCCTAAGTAGGGGAGACTCCCTTCAGCCCCAGCCCCACTCCTTCCTTTCGGTCCGCACCTGGAAGGGAGGACATGTGGGCCATTCCAGCCCCTCCTTGGCCTTGAGGGCTCACTGCCTCTCTCCCACAGCTTCTACCGATCAATTATCCCTTTCCTGGTAGGCTCAGCTCAATGCTGCTTCCCTCAGGAAGCCTCCTTTGACCACCCCCAGGCCACTGTGACCATAACCACTTTGAGCATTGGTGGCCTCAGGGCTGTGCCACTCACTTGCTGCAGACACCAGAGGCCACATTGGTTTTCTAGTATCTTTATTACCTGTTCCCAGGAGCACCCTTGGCTCCCCAACCCAGGGGTGCAGAGGTGTCCTAGCACCATGGCAAGCATGGTGCAGAATGGGTGGCAGGGAGCACCGGACTGCGAGTGGCCTTGGCTAAGTCACTGCTGTTCCGTTGGCTCTGCTCTGGAAGTTCTGGGGTCAGAGGTTGGGGTGGAGGGATGGCCTTTCCTGGAGAGCTGTGAACACTGAGGACTGCCCTGGTTCCTTCCATCCTCCAGTGGACTGGGCACATGAGCAGTCAGGCCTGAGGGTGATGCACCCCCACCCTGGGGTCCCTTGGGCCCCTGAGAGCTCACTTAAACCCCTGGGAGCAGTGGGTTGTCCCCTCCCTGACCTTGGGCTCCGATGCCAGCAGACTGCCCTCAGCTCAGGGTCTGGCGGAGGCAGGGGCAGGCGGGAGGGGGCACTGGCAAGGGCGAGTTTCAGGCCCAGGGCCTGGCCCGCAGCCCTCAGATGGGGTGCACGAACTGGTAGACGAGGCGTTGGGAGATGTCTGGCTTCCGGATGATGCCCTTCTTGTAATACTGGCGGATGGAGCGGCTCAGCTTGTCGTAGTTCATGGCGGGCCTGTTCTTGCGGATGCCCCATAGCCGGGCCACCTGGGCAGAGTCCTCAATCTTGAAGATGCCTGAGGGAGCAGGGATCCCAGAGACAGAGCCAGGGGCGGGCAAAAGACCAAAACCAACAGGTCAGACTCAGAAAGCCAAGGGGGCCGGTGTCAGCTGGAAGCAAGGGCCAGGCTGTGGGGGCCGCAGTACCTATACCCAAGGTTATGGTGAGGGTTGGAGGCTCTGTGCAGAGTGCATCACAGGGCCCAATAAGTGGCAAGTGATACCATGGAGTCACAGACCTCCTGAGTGCAGGGTGAGCCTGTGTACGGTAGTGGGTTATTTGGGGTCCTTGAGACGTGGTCCGTGCCAGCCTCTGCTCCTCCTGTGGGGTTCGCACAACCATTCAGAAGCCCTGGGGGGCTCTGAGCTGTGGCCACAGCTCCTTTTTCAAGGTCATCCCCACCTCCACTCCCACCCCTGCCACTTTCACCAACAGTTTCCAAGCCCAAAAGAGCTCTTGGCCATCCTCAGCCACTTAAGCCAGCACAGCCCTATCTGATAAGATTGATTCCGAGGAGGCAGAGGAAGCCGTGGATTTGAGCCAGGCTGAACTGGGTTCGAAGACTGGTTCTGCCCACTTCTACCTTTGGAAGCTATTCTGAGGCCCCTTTATCCAGTCATTGGAGGGGGTCGTAGCGACTACCATTCATGGAATGGTGACAGAAAGAGCTTACAGGGGAGGCTGAAGGAAGTGCCCCCAGAGAGGAACCATTACACTGTTAACACCTCAGTTCTCCTGCCAACCCAGGCCAGGACACCCCCTCCAGGAAGCCTTCCCAGACCACCCTGCCCTCCCTGATCTTTCCCTAGAAGTCTACCATGGAACTGTCTCCCCGAGGACCGGCTCACATTAAGTCTCAAATATACATGAGGGCTACCGCCCCTTGTGCAGGAACTTCTTTCTACCTCCTCTAACCCTGTACGTCCTTCACACTCAGCCTGTCACCTCCCCCGTGAAATCCTCCTGGACCAAGGCACAGCTGGCCCCACCGCCGACATGCTCTGCAGGCCAGCTCATTTCACTGCTAGCTCTCCTACCACGCTGCAAGTCCCTCCAGGATGGGATGCAACGGAATCTTCCCTCTACTGTCAGGACACTGATTGTCCATAAATGTTGCCTGGGCAAGTGTGGACGGAGGAGGTACTCAAGGAGAGGTTGTTGGATGAATGAACCCAGTTCATTTTAAGATAAGAAGACTGAGGTCCTGGTAGCCACAGCTACAGATGACAGGATGGGGTCTAAAACCCAGGTTTCTTGTCTTGGAGTTTTTTCCAATACACGCACACACACACGTACACACACACCCCACCTGGTCCTGTCCAATGAGACAACCACTAGCCATATGTGGCCTTGAGCACTTGAATGTGGCAAGTCCAAACTGAGATGTAGTCTAAGTGTAAAATATACACCAGATTTTGAAGACTTAATAAAAATACCTCATTGATAATTTTCGATTAATTATATGTTGACATTTTAATAACGGTTAATATCAGATTAAATAAAAGTGTTCTCAAAATTAAAGCTGCCTTTTAAAAAAGTTTGATAACGTGACGTGGTTACTTGGAAGCCTGAGGCTGCGTTTGCGGCTCCTATCGGGCTTCTCATTGGACCCCATCCGGCTCCCCGGAGAAGCTACAGTGTTGAAGGCGAGGACCGTGTCCAATTCTCAGCCAAGTGCAAACCCCTTAGTGTGGCCCGGGCACCGTGTGGAGTGGGTGTCCAGACCCCTCAGCCTGCCCCCAGCCCCCCAGGGCCTGGCACCTGGTAGGAGGCCAGCAGGTCCCCGCCAGCCCCCTGAGGCCTGTTCCCCGTGGCTCACCCTTCTCTTTGTTGAGCCACCGGATGAAGCGGCCGTAGCTGTGCGGCTTGAGCAGCAGCTCCTTGAGAAACTGCCACAGGTGGATGGGCTGCCCGGAGCACGAGGAGTCCACCTCGTTGTCGGTCCAGCTGTCCTCGCTGGTCGAGGCTGGGCAGCCGGCGGGGGAGGCGGTGAGTGGGGGGCCCCCTGCTTCGGGCGCAGCCAGCCCTCCAGCCCGGCCCCGGCCCCGGCCCCTCCCTGGCAGCCCTGGCTCACCGCAGTAGTGAACGGTCCCAGGAGAAGTCCTCTCTTTCATCCAGGCCGCTGCAGGGCAGGGAGAGAAGGCTAGAGACCCAGGGCTGACCCCAAGGGTGTTGGAGGGGGCTTGGGTGGGACTGTGGGGCCTGCAGAAACGCCCCTCTGTGGCCAAGCAAGGGGGCACGGAGGCAGCCAGCTTCTGTCCCCATCCCCACCAGGCTCTTAGCCGGGCACTGACTGCCGCTACCCTGCTGGCCACTGGGCTGGGCAGGACAGTGGTCTCTACCGGTCTCTACTAGTGGGTAGGCCTTTATTCATCCCAGGTCCCTAAGGGCAGGAGCCTTGACTCACTGAGCAAGCACTGCTTCCTCCCAGCACTGGCTCTGTGTAGGGCACACAGTGGGATGCCAGACAATTCAAGGGTTAAGGAGTTGGCACGCAGCCATTAAAAATAGGGCGGCTGTAGAGATGCTGATGGGGGAACAAGATCCGAGATGCACCAAGAGCAGACCTGCAGACTGGTGTGATACTCTGGTGCTATTCGTGTTAAAACAGGTGAAAACCACACATATATATCTCCTTGTACATGTGTGGACTCTCCCCAGCAAGGTGCGCAAGAAACTGAGGACTGTGCTTGCCTCTAGGAAGGGGGTCTGGGGGTCACGAGTGACCAAGAAGATTATTTTTCATGGTACTATTTTCACTGTGGTCTTCTTGGAAATCATGCACGTGTACTACCTCATTATTTCTTTAATGAGAAACAATGCAAAGCAAAATTTTTTTTAAAAGGACAAAGAAGGACCTCATAGTATCCACGGTCCCCATCAGCTATGCCATCCATGTCCCCCCCCCCCCATTTAACTCCTACCTTTTTTTTTTTTTTTAAACTCCTACCTTTTAACTTCCCACGTGCTCTGCCCTAAGTTCTGTGGGCTTGACCAGGGCTGGGAGTGGGTCAGGGCTGGTGAGTTAGCCCAGGATCCAGGCAGGCAGGTGCAAGTGGGGCTGAGCCCAGACTGGGACCAAGGGTTGTGGCCCCAGCAGAGAGCAAGCCCGGCTGGCATCCTGGCCTAAGCATCCCCCTTGGCGTCCCTGGCTTGGGGCTTGGAAGGAGCTTGTCTCCCCCAGGCCATGTCCCACCTGACTTCCAGATGTCCAGGTGGGCGTGCAGCACGTCCCCACCCAGAGGTGAGCGCTGGCGGAACTGCTCCTCTGACATGGCACACAGCTCCTTGCCCCCCAGCTCCTGGAAGGCCTTGCCCACAGGCGGCAGCCGGTACTGGTGCTCCGTCCACAGGAGCCACTTCTGCACGTTGCCAGGGCTCCAGTCCATGGGGTCTGGGCAAGAGATACTCCCTCAGTTCCACGAGCTACTTGAGGGCACCACCCCACCTCTGGTGGGGTGCCTGTGGGAACTGGAAGCAGCCTGTGGCCAGGACCACTTGCTTCTGGGATGAGAAGGGGCCAGGCCAGACAGGACCTTGAGGAACCCCGTGGAGGAGGGTGAAAGGGCAAAGGCCCTGAAGGCAAACTTGGCTCAGGGCAGGGCAGCCTGGGGCCTCTGCACCACCCCACCTCACTGGGACCTCAGGTTCTTCCCACCCTTGCAGTCCCTCCAAAGGATCTTTCAGGAAGCCCCAGCCCTGGAGAGGAGAGTTAAGCCAGAGACACCTAAGCTTATCTTCCAGCTGCCTCTTGCTTTCCCCAAACCCTTCAAGGAGCCAGAAAACCTGACTAGGAAGTAGTCCTATAACCCCAACCCTCAACCCCTGCTGTATTTTACAGATGAGGAAACTGAGGCACAGAGAGCTCTAGCCCCTAGTCCTATGGTGTGCATAGTAGCTTCTTGGTGTATCTACACTGCATGAATGAATGGCAGGACATCAAGTGATCATGGGGCAGCTATGGGCCTCAGAGGCCAGGAAGAGAGTCACTGGCTAGGTCCTGGGTGTCTTCCTGGGGGGCTACTCTGGGCTGAGCCTGGCAGGGCACACGGGGAGGAGGCCAGGCTGATGGGCATGGTCACAATGGGCCTCCAAGTGGACACCGTGGTCTTAGCTGGTGCCCCAGCTCAGTGACCTGCAGGCTGGGCTGCCCTCACTTAATAAACCCATTTTCCTTCCCAGGGTCAAAGCAATTTGTTTCTGTCCTCATTGTTCGAGAGCAGGCCCTTCCCTCTCCCTGTGTGGGAAAATCTCCAGGGGTGGGAGCTGGCATGGGCATTGGGTAACTGGTAGAGGAGGGCAGTAGCCGCTTCAGAGGGGGGACACCAGCTGGGATGGGTGGCGGGAGGGTCCGGGGCCCGATGACTCCGATGGGGAGGGGCTGAACCTGGGGGACCCCTGAGGACTTTTCTGTATGAAAGCAGCACGAGACAGCGATGCCCAGACACCAGGACCCAGCATCCCCGGAGATGGATCAGGCCTGCCCAAAGCTGGAGAGATGATGCGTGAACAGGGGGCTGGAGACCCAGCAGCCCCTCGATCCAGAGTCAGCGCCATATCCACATCTTCCGGGTCCCTCAGACACACATGTGCTTGGACCCCTGAAGTCCCCCCGTCATCATAGCTCTCCTCACTACCAGACCAGGGACACATTCATCTACGTATCTATGATCCATTTCCCTCACTGGCATGTCACGAAGGAAGGGGCTTTTGTGTTGCGTTCACCGCTCAACTCCCCCATGCTAGAGCAGGGCCTGGCATATTAAGAAGTTACTGTTTATTGAGCATCTGTGATGTGCCAGGTGCCTTCCTAGGAACTGGGTATATGGAACTGGGCAGTGAACAAAACAAATGAAAATCCCTGCCCTTGGGGTGTGTACATTCCAGTGGGGGAGACAGACAGCAAATACAATAAATCAATAAAATATGCAGGGTATTAGTTCATGTGATGAGGGGAAAAAGGCAGGTAGGAAGAATAAGATCTGGGGTTATGGACATAATTTCAAGAGAGGTGTCAGGGAAAGCCTCGTCAAAACAGGCAAGGCATGAGCCCAGTAAATATTTGGAGAAAGAGCATTTTAGATTGAGAAAGGCACAAGCCCAGTAAATATTTGGAGGAAGAGCATTTTAGATTGAGAGACAGGGAGATGCAAAGGTCCTGAGGTATGAATGTCATGGGAACAGCAAAGAGCAGGTGTGGCTGGAGCAGAGTAAATGAGGAGAGCATGGAGAGGTGTCCACGGGGACGTGGTGGGCCAGATGGTGTAGAGCTCGGATTCCCTGCCTCCCGTAGTTGGGGCTCAGAGAGGGTCCAACCTTCCTAGGCTCACAACTGTTAGGTGCTATGGGCTGACTATGTGCAGAATCAGCAGCATCCCTGGGGCTGTGGATGCAGGCCCAGGGGTGACCAGAGTGCCGCAGGCAGTACCTTCGCCCCCCCCTTGTGACCTCAGCCCTGCTTGTGCCCCGCCTAGGAGGAGGGCCCGCGGGAGGGCTCACCTGCAGTGATGTTGAGCAGCTTACAGGCTGTCTCGATGTCCTTAAGCACCTCGCCCACCACCATGGACTGCACCTGTTCCAGGGAGTGCTCTTCCAGGGTCAGCCCCCCCGGTGCCAAGTCCAGGCTGCCCCCAGGAGCTTGGCTGTCGATGACCGGGCACTGCTCAGGGTCCTCAGATGGCTCCTCCCGAGCGCTGGCCCCGGGGCCCTTGGCGGCCCAGCTACTGTCCTCAGGGTACAGCATGTCAAAGTAGGAGAGGTAGAAGGTGGACAGGCCCTGCTCAGGTGTGGCAGGTGGGCTGGGGCTCCAGTCCCGTCTCTCAGGGGCCACTGCCCCCACGGCCGCCTTTTCCAGGCCTGTCCGCAGCAAGGTGTCAGGGGGCAGCAGGAGGCGGCTGGGGGACACGCTGCTCAGGCCGGGGCTGGCGCTGCCCATGCCGCTGTCGCTTGGGCCGGTAGCTGTGTCTACAGAAGTAAGAGAGAACAGAGAATCAGGCTCTGGCTGCTTCCCCATCCCCCTGGGGGCCACTAAGCTGGTTACGGGGATGAGGGCCCAGTGGGCAGTGGCCAGGCCTGGGAGAGAGAGCTGGGGCTTCCGGGTCATTGGGCAGTTAGGACAGGGCTGGGCGGATCGGCTTCTGGCTAGGAAAGACAGTGAGGTATAAGCAGACAGCTCCCTCAGTCCCCAAGGAAGCCAGCTTGGTTGGAAGCAGTGAATCTTTATGCATGTGGTGTGTCTTAGACACCTTCTGAGGTTCTTGGCCTCACTGAATCCTCACCGTGGAAGGCATGATTAGCCCCACTCGGTAGATGAGCAAACTGAGGCCTGGACAAGGAGTCTTTAATGTCCAGCCCCGGCCCAGATCCCAGTCCACCACTCTGTGGAGGAAGTTCCTACTGAGAGCTAACCTAAATCTGTCTCGCTGTAGCAGAGTTTGTGTTCTTTTATTCTTCCTTAAAGAGGATAGAGAAGGGAGAAGGTCACCATCACCTTCACCTGTCAGGTGAAGGAAGAAAGGAGCAAGAGAGGGGTGTGACAGGTTAGCATCTTCTCACCAGTTGGGGAAGCCGGCCCCTTCCCCTCCCATGGGGCCATCTGGGGGGCGGATACATTTCCAGCTAAACACCTCTGAAGTAGTCACCGAACAACACCACACCAACCCAAGAGGACTTTCTGGTCCCCATCCCACCTCATCCTCCCCAAAGATGCTGCCCCCGGCCCTCCTGGCTCCCGGGGCCCTCTCCTTTCCCCTTGTGCTGGAGGAATGAGGGCTGAGGACCTACAGGTGAGCTGGAGGAGGGGGTGCTGGTAGGGGTGCAGAGTGAGAGTGGGAGACGAGGAGGTCAGGTGTGGTTAGAGGGCCATGGTCTGGGGAGCCACAGAGGCCCACTCTTGGGGCACCTGGATAGCTCAATTGGTTAAGCGGCTCCCTTCGACTCAGGTCATGATCCAGGAGTCCTGGGATTGGGACCCACATCCCTCAGCTCCCTGCTCAGGGAGCAGTCTGCTTCTCCCTCTGCCTCCCTTCCTTCCTGCTCGCTCACTCACTCACTCTCTCTCTCTCTCCCTTCCTCTCAGACACCCACTCCTCCTGCTGTCCCAAGGCCCCCAGGGGGGCACCACGATTCAGGAGCTAAAGGCCTCTTTCCCCATCTGTCATGCAGGCTCTGCTTTGCCTCTGAGCCCTCTTTCTCTGAACCCCATATTAGAGTAGGTGGCTCAGGAGAGGCAAGGGACCCAGGGGATGTACATACACCATCACACCAGGGTTTCTGGGACTATTTCGGGGACCTGTGGGCCTGGGACTCCAGAATAAATCCCAGTGGAAGGTTATCAATAGGCTCCCAATAAAATCAGTAGGGACAAAAGGAGCAGATAAACCTGTTAAGAGCAAGTCAACGTCTGTTCTTAAAGCCGTGTTTCTTTCTCTTTTCCTCTATTTTTCTGTTTTTAAATTCAATTAGCCAATATATAGTACATCATTAGTTCAGATTTAGAGTTCAATAATCCATCGGGTGTGTGTAACACCCAGTGCTCATCACAGCACGTGCCTTCCTTTTTTTTTTTTTTTTTTTACTTTTTTTTTTAGCACGTGCCTTCCTTAATGCCCATCACCCAGTTACCCCTCCCCCCTCCCCTCCAGCCGCCCCCCCCCCCCCCCCCCCCCCCCCCCCGCCCCGTGACAGCACAGAGGGTCATAGGGGAAGGGAGGGAAAACTGGATGGGAAGTCATCAGAGAGGGAGACAAACCATGAGTGACTCTTAACTACAGGAAACAAACTAAAGCCGTGTTTCTCACGACGTGGTGCCTCGGACCAGGAACAACAATACCACCTGGAAACTTGGTAAAAATGCAAATTCTCAGGCCTGTCTGGGAGCTACAGGATCAGAAGCTCAGGGAACCCAGCGATGCATTTCAGTGGGGCTTGTGGGTGATCCTAACACATGTTCACGTTTGAGAATTGCTGCTTCAGAGGCATCTGGCCAGTAAAAGGGAGAGGCTTTAACCAAAGGACTGGTAGGCTCTACTGGGGGCATTTATGGTGCCACACTGGGACAGAGAGGGGGCTCCCTGGCCCATTGCAAGTCACCCCATGGTACTGACCCACTTAGCTTTGGTGTGTGTTTGCCCTAAAGAATCCAGTTGGGAAGATACTTCTGGCTTCTCTAGGGCTGCAGCTAGCCCCTTCCACGCCTTCAAATATCTCAGCAAACAGCGATCTTTCTCTCTGGATAGCAGTTTGGTGAATGGAGCTCAAGGGGCATTTCAACTCCCCCTTGTCCCCTCCCTGTGCAGTAGCCAACTTTCCTAACTTTACATGGCAGCCGTGTAGTTTCCTGTGGCAGAGAGAATGCCAGCAAGAGAGAAGGGTGTTCCCTTTGATTTCGATTCTCCCTTTCAAGGGCTCCTTCAGGTGACAAGGAAGGAAAGGTCAGGGTGGGGTAGGGTGAGCAGGGAAGGAGGGGGGCTGGGATTGCGGGGGACAGAGGGCAGGCCTGGAATCATTTCAAGGCCTTCTGTGCAAACACACATGTGTGCTGTGAGCCCAACATTATTTACCCAGGCAGTGCCAACAGCCCGCTCTGCTCCTGGGTCCCCACCCTGGCCTGTGCCCACGCCCTACCCCCTAGGAGGCCCCACCCCAGGAGAGCCCCCTCTCTGTCACCCACCCCTTCCTCATCACCCCTACCTGCCTCCTGCCCCATCCACGTCCCCCAGAACTCTCAGGCCTGCCACGTTAGGACAGTCTCTGCCAGCACTCTGGGCCATATGCCAGGGAGACGGAAGCTTATCCAAGAAGCAGGAGAACTTGCTTCCCTCATGGCACTCCTGTTTGCTTGGCCACAGCCACAGGTAGGATGGGAGGCGGCTGCTGTGTTTCGGGGCACAGCGGCATTGAGGGGGTCAGTGAGGATGAATGGGCAGGGCAGGTGGCAGCATTTGCTAGGCAGGGATGTGATGACACGTCCCTGACACGCAGTGAGCGTGCCTCCCTGAGAGAAGCAGCCCGGGCCTTCTTCACATTCCTGTTTCGTGGAGAGGGGAGTGAAGGTGCAGAGGACTAAGGGATTTGTATCCGGGCCTTTGGACTCCTGGCCCAGGGCTTCTTCACGTGCACAGAATTCCCTCCTCCTCCCCACTCCACAGTCCGGCTTCCCCTCACCTTGCTCCTAAATGCCAAGGCACCTGCTCCCAACCAAGGCTTGATCCCGGCTCCCGATACCTCCCTACTGAAAAATAGGTCAACAATTAACCATGTGGTGGGAGGAAAGATCTGACTGTCTATAAGTGGGGAGGTGGTGGGGAATGCTCTGACCCCAGCAGCCCACATCTGGGGGGATTTTGGTTTACTAGACAGGGAGCCAGGGGTTTATGTGCCTAGACTGCTAGTCTGGAGTCCCCTCCAGGCTCCAGGGTTGGACTTGGGAGGGAAGAGAGAACTACTCAGTGTGTACATCCTATGTCCCAAGCATTCGTGCCCACATCCCCCTAACTACCCACAACCCTGGAGGGACGTGGGCCTGTTTCATAGGTGGGAACAGTGAGGCTTAGAGATCTTACACAGCTTGCCTGAAGTCCTCAGCTGGCCACATGCAGGCTCTGCTCATTGTATCACATTCCCTCTTAGGCTTCTGCTCCAGCCAGTCCATTTTCCCAGGGTCCTGCCCACTTCTTGACTGGGCAACTTAACCCTCTAAAGTCCATTCCCACCTCCTGGCTGCTCAATCTACCCCACCGTCAAGCTCTTTCCCCTTTAACACTCCTTCACTGGGCACCCCTGTGCTCAAGAACCTCCCATAGCTCCCCATTGCCAGCCTTGCACAATTCCGATGACTGGTACCCACCTCTAAGCCCACCTCCTCTCCAGCCCAGATAATCAGAGTTGGAAGGACCATACGTTAACGTGATCATTTTATAGATCACATATGGGGAAGGGATTCATTGGCTGGTCAGTGGCAGGGTCTAGACCAGAACCAGGGATGGACTGACATCGTAACAATATCCAGGCTCTAAGGACAATGGCATTTTCCCCCTGGCCTCAGTGCTGTGGGTACAAAGTGGCTATTTTCTCTTGTGCTGCCATCCCCCTGCCCAGTGCATGCCCCTTCCCTCTCATTGAAATTCAGCCCAGAGCCCTCCTCTCCCAGGAAGCCCTCCTTGGCAGGTTCCTTCTCTGACTTCCCAGCTCTCCCCATCTGTGCCACGTAGTTAGCCATGATTATGTTCACAGGTGACCATTCACCCGAGAAGACATATGTACACTGGGAAAAATGAGGATCTGAGAGTGGCAAGGACATGCCCACAGTCACAGCAGACTAGGACCAAACTGGGGCCCTGCTGACCCTCAGGCCCCTGCTCCATACCCCTGGGGCCCTGGGACAAGCCTCTGTGTTTGCCAGGTCCAGGGCCTTCAGAAGGCAGGCCTGGCTCTCCCACCGGCCTCTGCTGGGCCCGGGGTGCGGCCCGTCTCCCGAGCAATGCCTTCAGCTCCGAAACCTCGAGTTGATCTCTTCTGGATTAAACCACATGTCTGGATTAAGGCTCAGCATGTCCTGGCTCCCTCCTGCCCCAGAGGCTCTGGCTCAGACTTCAGACAAAGAAAGTTTGGTAACAGCTGGTGGAGGCCAAGGCCCAAATACAGGGCCAGATCGACAGGGCAGCGGCCAGAGGGATTAGCCACCTTGGGGCCCCTTCTCTCAGCACCTCCCACTTGCTCGGGAAGGCAGATCAAGGAGAGAGGGCAGAGGGACCCTGAGTTAAGAGATTTATAGCAGCTGTTCCTTGCCGCTGCCGGGTCTGTGGCCCTATAACTCCCCTCCCTCCCGAGTTCTCACTCCCACCCTGACCTGGCACCAGCAAAAGATCCCCGATATCTCTTGACGGCACAGCCTCAGGGAGATGCAGTTACCAAGGAGGTCTTTACTGAGGCCCTGGGCTGTCACAGGATTGGAGCCCGTTTCCCATATCCTGCTCAGTCCAGGCTCCCAGATCTTACCCGGCGAGGGATTGTAGGTGGCACAAATGTCCTCAAGCCCCTCTCAATCCTGGGACCAACCTCAGTCTGCCCTGAGCTGAGGACCCTGGCTGCAGACCCCAGTGAGAAGAGCACCAAGGGAGGGTCGGTGGGGCAGGGGGTGACATTGCCTACCACGGAGCTGGCCTTTCTCCACCAACCAGGGCAGCCCTCCTCAGGCTTCCTCACTGCTCGGCCATGGTCCTGGCTGGCAGCCCCTCCCTCTCCATGCAAGGGCCTCCTTATGAGGGAGGTGGGGACGGTGGGAGGGCAGAGTGGGTAGGAGCCACAGGGGCCGGCCCCCCAGGCCCCCAGTCAGCACCTGCGAGAGAAGACTGCTGGGAGTCGGGGGCCAGTGCTCACGACCTGCCTGAGCAACTGTGTTTGGCTTCTCTGAACCCTCCCTGCCTCTCCCCTCTACCTTCTCACCTTCCACTCCTCCTACTGTCCCCTCACTTCTACTCCCATGCTCCTGCTGCCCTCCAGGGGCCCCCAGCCCCCTTGCCCTGTGAAATTGCTCTTCAAACAAGCTGGACCCAAGAAAATTACCCAGCCTCTTCCTTACTGACCAGGCTTCGCTGTCCAGAGCACCGCCTCTCTGCACTGGACAGGCGACCTTCTTGCCCGGGAAGATGTCCAGGCTCAACACCTCGGGCAGCTCCAGCCTTCCTCCAGCACCCCACTGTGGCCATCCCCACACACCTGGTTCCCCTTGGGGTCTTCAAGGCAAGAAAAAGGGAGGTGGGTCTGGCGGGGGTGGGCAGTGGCTGGCGGAGAACTCACCTATCTTGGGTTCAGTGTAGGAGCAGGGGAGGCAGGTTTCTTCTAGGTCTCCTGGCTTTCTCTCACCTCCTCAGATCCCAGACATGTGCAGGCCACTGGCCTGACAGTCCAGGAGCCCTGCTCCCTGGGGGGGGGTGCACTTTGTGGAGCCAGTCAGTGGGCCCAGGAGGTGGATGTAAAGAATGGGGTGTGGGGGTGAGGCTAGATAGGAATCAGAGGCTGGGTAGGGAGTCAGGATGCAGGGCCAGGTGGCAGGAGCAGAAAGGTCAAGGGAACTTCAAGGAAATCTGGTCTAGTCTACTTTTCCCATAGTTCCCACAGGCAGCCAGGAGCCCAAAGGCACATTTGTATGAGCTATGGCTGCCGTTTGCTCCAGCTGCACGAGCACCGCTGGTGTCCATCCATGCCGCCTCACTGACACCGCTTGCTACCCCTTCTGAGACCAGGTGAAGGCCAACTGAGTAAACTCCTTCGTTGGGCTGTCACAGCCATCCCGTGGGGCAGCCACTATTACTCTCACCTGACAGATGCGGGCGTGAGTCCGTGGGGACTGAGCACTTCTCTCTTTATACATGGTACTGTGACTTGGCACCTCCCAGACCCTCAGGTCTCCCCTGCTGCCCACACCTGTCACCACTGCCGAGGCCACCCACTGACCCAGCCCCTTGGAGATGCCAGCCCCACGAGGGCCCTGGGTGGCACGGATGCCTGCAGCCTGGAGGTGCAGGAACCCGCCTCAGCACCATGCTTTCCCCTGTATTTGAGTTTGCTCCACTGGAAATGTGGGTCTCTGTCCTGCTCTGTTCGCACTGTACGCGAGGCCCTGGGCAGCGCTTGGTGCCCTCTGGGCCCCGGTCTCCTCTTCTGTGCTCCGAAGGGGTGAGTCATCTCTCAGGGCTTTTCTAACCCCACGGTGTCTGGATTCTATGATCCCCTGTCCCCATCTCACCCCTCAGCCTGGCTTGGAAGGTGGATGGTGGAGAAACAGAGGTGGATCCCAGGGGCTACCTTGACGAGTAGAAACATAATTCATGGGGGACATTTGGGCAGAATGAAGGATGTGGCCGTGTCTCCTCCCTGCCTCCTCTGGAGTTGGTGTCCAGGGCTTCTGAGAGACTTGGTCCGGCCTCCTCACCCAGCAGGGCCCCCGCCAGGCTGCCTCTTGCCTCACATATGACCCTCCATGTGGGGTACCCCCCCCCAGCAGCACTGAAGTGCTGACACTTCAGGCCCAGAGCTCTGGCAGGGGCTGTGGGAGTCAGAGGCAGGAAGAACCTGCTGCCCCAGAGCAGAGAGACCTAGGCCCCCACCAGTGTCACTGGTCCCAGGTGCTGAGACCCTAGCTGGGCAGTCACCCCCAGACCCTTCTCCTGAACTCCAGAGCTAGAGCAAGACAGAAGGGCTCCTCAGTTCTGGTGGTGGCCAGAGAGACCTCACTGTCCCTCTGGAAGATCCTGGGTGGGCTCTGGTCGGACTGGTGCCCAACAGAGTCACACTCAGGTGCCTGGCTAGGGAGGAGAGGTCAGGAGGGATGAGGAGGCTCACCCTCCCCCAGTCTGGGGCCCCATTCAGCTGCTGAAAGGTGGGAGAGGAGAATCTGGCAGGGGGCGCCTCCTGAGCAGGGATCATGCAAACGAGGCAGGGGAAAGGAGCCCAGCATTAAATGTCAGGAAGAGCCCAGGGCAAATCGGCTTGTGCAAAGTTTGCTTTGGGAAGAGTGGTTCTACCTGACAGGCTGCTGGCTAGGCTGGGATGCAGGGTGGGGTGAAGAAAGGGAGGGGGTGGGGCGGGGGCAGGGTCCCAGACCAGGTTTGAGCCCCAGCCCCTGGCCCTCTAGCTCTGGGACTGGTGTAAGTCACTTGGCTTCCTCAGAGACTCAGTGATCCTGTCTGTTAAATGGGCTGTCAAGAGCATGCTTTAAGGAGCTATAAAGATTGAGGGCATGAAGGTGGATGAAAGTTCCGTGTGAACTGAGATGGGCTTAACATTCAGGAAGGTGGCACCTGGGAGCAGATGAGGGGATGGGGTAGGAAGAGGAGAGGGAATGGTAATGGGGTGAGGAATGAGGGTAACAAAGGAAGAAGTAGGGAGTGATGGTCGGTGGAGCCTGGGGAGGAGTTGAGGTTGGCAAAGAGGGAGGCCTGGGCCTTACCGGAGGTCATCCTGCCCTCTAGGTCAGTCTTGGGCAGCTACTGGCCTCACTCAACCGTCTCTGGCCTCTAGGAGGAGCCAGAGCCAAAGCCAGAGCCGCCTGCCTCTCCAGACCTGAACCTAGGGCTCAAGGCTGGGAAAGCACACATCTTCGAGCTCTGGCAAATCCAGCCAGCTAGCCAGCCTCCACCAACTCCTATGCAGCCTGCAAAACCCAGCTCCAGATGATCCCTTCCAAGAAAGCCTCCTTTAACGGAGGAGACCACCTTGTCTAACCTTCTCATTACACAGACAAGGGCTACAGGGAGGAAGAGTGACTTGGCCAAGGTCACACAGCGTGGGCCTTAAGCCCATCCCTTCTTGCCCTCCACCCAGAGCATCTTTGTCTGCAGGTCAATCTGAAACGACTTTGCAGGTTACACTCAAGCCTCACCAAGTCGCTTGAGGAAAAAATGGGGCTCTGATTGTTTCAGGGCTATTAGCTTTACACCTGCACTGACCTCAGTAGTAAAAAGTGGGTTCTCCTGGTTTTCCTGCTTATTGCCAACATCGCAATTTTAGACCACCAACTGAGCGACCACCCTGCTCCCTCAAGCTTGGTGGACAGAGAGTCCCTGTCTCATTCAGGGGGTCCTTGTGAAAATCGAATGGCATCTCATTTATATCTCATTTTATAAGTGGCATTTTATCACAGGTTAACTCACAGTAAGCAGGTCTAAGAGGGACTGAGTTTTGGTCTCTGGGGCCCCCCATAGTGCCTGGGGCAGAGGAAATTATTGTCATTTCTCAAGGGAGAGGGTGGCTCCCCATCCTGGGAGAGCATCTCTGCTACACCTCAACTTTCCAGGGGCCCCGAGTCTGTAAGTTTGGGGTAATGAGCCCCCACGCTGGGAGTCCTCGGCTCCAGCCCCACCCCCAGTTGGGCTAGGGCTTGGCACAGGTCCACACATATGCTGGGGAGTCTCCTGCCCATCCCATCTGCCACCTCAGGCCCCAGGGCAGCCTGATGCCTGTTTGTTTTGTTACTCAGTGGAGCAGCTGGTGCTGGGGAGATGCAGCTTTATTGGGGATTCCTGTGAAGCTGTTTATTGGGGTGGTGGGGGCAGGAAATGAGGCCTCGTCCCAGCCTTGGCCAAAGAAAGGGAGAAAGGCCATACTGTCATACAGGGGACAGGCCTGTGGCCTGGCTCTGTGCCTGCCCACTCCCCAACACACACACACAGATGCCCATGCACCTGCAAGCACATACCCATACACACACACACAGGAATGCACACACATACACACCCCTTGTCCAGCTTCAGGGGGACCCCCCAACATCCAGACCCTTCAGCTCTCTATCCCATCATTACCACTGTCACTTCCCTCTCTCCACAGAAGGCATCTGGCAAATCTTAGAAAGGGGGGTCTTCAGGGACATCCCATTTCCCTGCTAGTGTGCTCAGACTGGGGCCCACAGGCCATTTGCTTCCCTGGGTCCCTGAACCCCCAGCAGTTAGCTCTGCAGCTCCCCAGACCACCTGGGTCCTGCACCCACCACTGCCACAGCCCAAGCCCTGGCCCTGGGCCTGTCTCCGCTGCTCCCAGCCTGAGCTTGGCCCCAAGCCTCCAGGCCTCAGCAAGCCCCTGGACACAGTGGCCTGGCCCCAGGCAGACCCTTCCCTTGGCAGAGCAGCTGCAGCTGGCAGAGCAGAAAGGTCGCCTGTGTTTTACTAGCCAAGCAGAACTGGCCGTGTCTTAGGGGCCGAGGCTCTGCACCTGCAGAGCCGCCTCCCTCAGGCTGCATAGGCCGGGCTCAAGGTGTGGCCTTGGGGGCTCACGCAGGCTCTCGGGTCCACCCAGGGAGGCAGATGGGTGGCAGGGGCAGGGGCAGGGGCAGGGGCTTCTGAGGGTGAAGGACCTAGAGCAGAGGGCCAGCAATGCCTGGGAGGCCAGTTCTGAGCTCACAGACCATGCCTCCAGTCCTGCTCTCCCGTCACCCACCTCCCCACAGCTGCGAGGAGGACACCCCCCGCAAGGCACTCAGTGTTCCCACCAGACTCACCCGTTAGCTGCCTTGTGCCAGGGAGTCGTCCACCGCAGCGCCAACCTCGGGGGAGGCCAGGAGAAGGCGGAGGCAGCGTGGGCCACTGCTGGGGTTCAGCCAGGCATCTGGGGGACCAGTGGGACAGGAGGCCAGCAGGGCTGGGGGCAGAGGTGGTGCTTGGGTGGGCCGCTGGGGACCTGGCCACCCTCGAGGGGTGGCCCTCTGAGATCCCGGGGCCTTGTGTCCTGCAGGGAGCCCTCTGCCCCCAGCCCCAGGGCCACCTGTTGGCACGGTGGCAGGACCTAGCTGAAGGGGCTTACATGGAGGCTGTGGTGGGCTTAGGGCAGTGTGGACACGGGCAGAGTGCAGGAATGTGCTGGGAGGAAGTCAAGCAGCCGTGAGATGAAGAGTTGGCCAGGCCTGATTTCCCATTATAAGTAATCCTTCCTTATTTACCTGAACAAATACGCTCCCTGCTTACCTCAGACCACAGGCGGGCTCCTAGTTAACCCTTGCAGGCCTCCTTCTCCTCAATGGGGAGCCACACTCTCACCGCTAGACAGCCCACTCACTCATTCACTCATTCATTCACTTACACACTCATGTTCATTAGTTGATGCATAGTTACTGAGCTTATTTAGTATGTGCAAGGCACAGGGGGTACATCTAGAGGGACGTGGGGTAGGGCCCTGAGAGGGAACAGCCAAGATTGGGGAACAGACAAACAAGCTCTGTGGTAAGTCAGAGCCACCCATGCCTCCTCTCCAACGGAGGTCTGCGGAAGCACCCAGCAAGGCAAGTCAGAGAGGGCTTCCTGGAGGAGGTGCCATCTGGCTCTCCAGGCCTGGGATGGAGGGAACTTCAGAGAACCCTGTGGAAAAGGACCAGAAGCTCGTGAGCCCACTCACTGCGTGTGGGGCCGGTGTTGTCCGTGTCCCCCGGGGCCTGGTGCAGGTCTAGCGTGCAGTGGTGCTCAGGAAGGATTGGAAGCTCACTGCCCCAGGCCCAGAGCTGGGGGTGGGGGTGACAGGCAGCAGCAGCTTGCTCTCCAACAGCCTCTGAAGGATGCAGGTGAGGAGGTACCCATGCTTGGCCCCTCCACATCCATGAGTCCCAGGAGGACCGCAGAGCCGAGTGAGCTCTCCACTTCCTCCCCATCCTGCCAGGTGGGTTGCGGGATGTCCCGGGAGGGCAGGGGCTGGCTCTTCCTTTCTTTGGATCACCCAAAGACACCAAGCCCCTACTACCCCCGTTCTATCAGATGAGGGCATCTTAGATGATGCTCACTGTTGTTTTCTGATTTCAGAAGGAACCATGTGGCTGCTCACAGTGAGAGTATTCTGGGGCTGCAGAAAGATTCCAAGGCCTTCGGCACTGGCCCTCTCACCGTAACGGAGGCCCCAATTCTCCAGCATCTGCTTGGACTCCTCATCCTGGAGAGCCCTGTGCTTGGCTGTTATGGTCACCGGCACCTTGGTAAGGATGTTTCCATAGTCAGTCCCCAGAAAAAGTGGAAGCAGGCTGGGCTGGAGATAAAGATAGGTCTTTAGGCAAAAACCTAAAATCGCTACAGGCGACCAGCCCAGCCCCCCAGGGCCAATAAAAAGAAAGACCTGTCTCTGCTTGGGTGGCTCAGCAGTTGAGCACCTGTCTGCCTTGGGCTCAGCGCGCGATCCCAGAATCTGGGATCGAGTCCCACGTTGGGCTCCCTGCATGGAACCTGCTTCTCCCTCTGCCTGTGTCTCTGCCTCTCTCCCTGTGTCTCTCATGAATGAATAAATGAAATCTTTAAAAAAGAAAAAAAGAAACAAAGAAAGACAGACCTCTTTCGTCCCAGGCAGGATCTCCTCCAGAATACCTTTCATACCCCATTCCCCTGCCTGGCAGGCAGCCTTCCTCTCCAGTCTCGCAGAGTCTTGTGCCCTTCTCTGCACTGTGACGCAGTAGTAATAATGACCACTGCTCATTATTAAGCACCTACTAGGTGCTGCTTGACACTCAGGAAATAAGATATTGATCATATTATATATATATAATATTATATACATATATATAAAATATGTACTATAACATGGGTAAGTACAGGACTACCCCCAAAAATGCTCGTTCTTTTCTTTCTTTCTTTCTTTCTTTCTTTCTTTCTTTCTTTCTTTCTTTCTTTCTTTCTTTCAGATTTTACTTATTTATTCATGGGAGACACAGAGAGAGAAAGGCAGAGACACAGGCAGAGGGAGAAGCAGGCTCCATGCCGGGAGCCTGACGTGGGACTCGATCTCGGGACTCCAGGATCATGTCCTGGGTTGAAGGCAGGTGCTAAACCGCTGAGCCACCCAGGGATCCCCAAAATGCTTTTTCAGTGGATGGGGTGTCAGAAATAGTCACTCCTATTGTCCATTTTCCCTATTTCCTCAGAAACAAGCTCCTAATTTTTGCCTGGGAACTTGGTTACCTGGAATAAAGACTATCCAGACTCCTTCGCAACCAGACTGTGTGTCCAGGTCCAAGTTTCATGTGCCAGTTTCTAACAATATCTCTTAAAGGTAAACTGGCATGTACCATTTGCCCCCTTCTTCTGGACCTTTCCTCCATTTTGCTGCCTGGAATGCAGCTGTGATGGAGTGAATTCTGGTTGCCATTTTGGACCATGAGGACCAGGTGGTGGATCAGTGAGCTGGATGGAGCCCAGGTCTCTGAGGACTGCATAAAACCTCCATACTGGCTCTGCACTGCGTGTCTTGGTAAATTTATTAGAGAAATAGACCTTATGCTTTTTGTTAAGTGTGGTCTTTAATATTAAAAGCCAACTTTGATCCTAGCTGAGACAAGAAAATAAGCAGATGAAGACAGAACACACTTGGGGCACCTGGGTGGCTCAGTGGTTGAGCGTCTGCCTCTGGTTCAGGTCGTGATCCCAGGATCCAGGATCGAGTCCCATGTCGGGTTCCCTGCATGGAGCCTGCTTCTCCCTCTGTCTCTGTCTCTGCCTCTCTCTCTCTCTCTCTCTGTGTGTCTCTCATGAATAAATAAGTAAAATCTTTAAGAAAAAATTAAAAGAGACAGAACCCTCTTCCAGCCAGAAGTGATATCCCATGGCTGGGTGGCATTGAGAAGGCACCTGGTTGTGCCACAGACAATCTCGGCCTTGGGAAGGCTGGCCTTTGAATGCCGGATAGCCTTACCCTGGATGCAAGGGAGCACCTTGTAGGTGTCTCCAGGGATGGGTGGACTTGAATGGATGGACCAGGCTAAGCTGTGCTGAGGGTGGACAGTGATTCTATCTGCCCAAGCGTAGAGTATGTGCCTCTGAAAGCTGGGAAGTTCCAAGAGGGAACCAAGGAGAAGACTTTCCATCTGTTCAGCTCGGGCTCACATGGGTTAAGGTGCTAAGAGGTGACTCTGAGTGACTTCAGAGGTGGGCTCAAGGCAGATTTGGTGGTCACTCAGGACATTCTGCTGGGTTCCAGGGGAAGGGAAGCCCAATTATAAACTATCTGTAACCCGTGAAGGGACTCTGAGGGACACACACCTCTCAACACTTTGATCCATCCAACATCATGCTGTGGCACCAACTCAGAAATTGACCCAACTATACAATCAGGTTCTTTCACTTTCCAGCTTCAGGACTTTGACTAAGTGTCTGAAGCCTGCTGAAACCTCCTCTCCCCATCCCCAGAGAAGTCTCAGAGCCACTGTGGGAAGAGATATAATATTGGTGAACGTGTTCTGTGAATCGAGACACCTGTCCCGATGTCCTGCTGCACCAACCACAGCCCCCCTATTTGATGTGTGTCATCTAACTCCTCATAGCAACCTCTCCATAAATATTGCTATGTCCATTTTCCAGGTGAAGAAAATGAGGCTGGAATGTGAGAAATGTCTTGCCCAAGGTCATGCTGAGAAGCAGAGTCAAACTCAAATCTGGAGTTTCCTTGATTGTGCTGTGCCTGGTAGGACCCTGTTAGTATCCCTTGTCCCCTCAGGGTCAAGTCTCAGGTCCCGGGCATGAGTCACTGGGTCCACTGGGCCATGCCCCTCCCCTCTCTGGCTGGTGTCCTCCTCAACTCTCCTCTGGCCAGTTCCCATCAGGTGAAACGTACTTCCTTCATCCACATACCACCCACCTGTTGTGGGCACCCTCCAGACCTGGGCGCTGGCACACCACTCACATTGGCCTGATGCCACTTCTTGGGGTTTTTCTCCAACTCACTGAGATGGTGTATTCTCTCTTGCCACTGGGAGCTCTGAGCCCCAGCCCCAAGGACAGTATGCTGTGACAGCCCAGGACAAGACCCCAGTAGGAGCCTCTGCTGAGTCAACACCCGGATGAACCAGTAACATTCTTTGTCTGTTGCTCAAATGGATTTAAGTTGAGTTTCTTCTACTTGGGATTACTCCTCATCCTTCAAGCCCCATCTCAAGAGCTGGCACCTCCAGAAGGTTTTCTTGTGTTCCCTCCAGCCCTTGCAGATTCCCCATTTCCCATTTCTCTGTACTCTAATGTCTCCCAGTGGTTCTTTTCTCCCTAAGATTCTCACCTGTCCAGGGCAGGGGCCCCGGAGCTGCAGCAGCACAGAAGCCTGCACACAGATTATGGGTCCTGGTGCCAAAGGCCTGAGCCCTCTCCCGGGGTGCTCCTGCCACCGCTCACCCATCACCCATCTGAGAGTGAGAGCACCTAGTGGGGGCAGGGCCCATTTACTAGCAAGCCGGCTCAGGCCCCTCTGAGCCTCGCTTACCTCCTCTGTTGTGTGGAAATCATACTTGCCCTGCTGACCTTGTGGATAGAGCACCGAGATGTGTGAGTGGCCGCTGACATTGGCTGTTGGAAGTACTGTGGAAAGGGCAGTCAGTGTTGGTGGGTCGGTTGGTCAGAACGTCCCCTTCCTAGCTTTCCATCCTCCCATCCTCCCACCTGGGTCATCCTAGGAACTGCAGCCTTGGGGTGATGGCAGGGTCAAGGCTGGGCCTCATGCCAGCCAGAGAGATGGGGCTGTCCCTCCCAGTTGACACAAGGCCCTGAGAAGGAGGGAAGACTGCCCTGATGAGGTGTAGAGAGCCTGGGGCTGGTCCCTCAGATGGGACCGCAGGGGCTGATGGGCAGGAAGCCTGGCATGCCACCCCCCAGAGACCATCCAGTTTTTGTGGCACAGTGGGAGACTCTGAGACCAGCGAGGCTGGGGAGCAGACCCAAGGACACACTAAAGGGCTGGGATAGAAGTCCAGCCTCCAACTGTACTTCTGTGTGGCGTGTGCCAGCTCATCTAATTTTTTTTTTTAAGATTTGATTTATTTATTTGAGATAGAGACAGAGAGCACAAGCAGGGATGTGGGGCAGAGAGGGAAAAGCAGACTCTCCACTGAGCAGGGAGCCCGATGTGGGGTTTGATCTCAGGACCCAAGGATCATGACCTGAGCCCAAGGCAGATGCTTAACCCACTGAGTCACCCAGGTGTCCCTAGCTCATCTAATCTTAATAAGTCCAGCACCTGAGTGCTCTGTTGGCCTTCTTGTCCACAGATGAGGAACAGGGGCTCCTTAGGCATCGTCAAAGTCAAGGCTAGAAAGTGGCAGAGGCAGGACTCGGGCTGGGTCTGTTGGAGTCTTTCCAGGATACCATGCTTTAGCCAAATGGTGGACAAGGAGACCAGGAATGGCGTGGGGTGGCAGCTATGTCCTAAGCGACCACACAACTAGGCATTTCCACTAATTAGAGCATGTAGGATGCCACCTCGGTCCAGGGGAGGACTGTTGGGCACCCCTGAGCCGTGACATGCTTCTCTGTTCAACTGGCACATATTTCTTGAGCACCTACTCTATGCCAGGCTCCATGTGGCCAGAAATAGCCTGTCGTCAAGGAGCTCATGGACTGGGGGCCACAGTGTCTCTCTGTCTCAGAGGGCCCCGATGCCCCTAGCAGCCCTCCGAAGGCTAGCCATCTGTGGGGCTACTGGATTCACAAACACCTATTACATGCAGTGAGCTATAATGCGTGGCCCTCTCCATTCTACCCAGCTTGGGGCCTGGTTCCCCAGACTCTGGGCTACCTCACCAATGCTCCTGCTCCTCTTCAGATGGACGCCTCAGAAAGAGACCCCAGTCCCCTAAGGGGGAAGTTGAGTGGATAGGTTGTATGTCACCTCCTTCCCTGTGGTTTCACTCACCAACCTCCATCATCCATTCACAGCTAGGATCCCATGTGAGGAGGCTTCACCCCTGCCCAGGGCCCCCTCAGGGTCCCCAGAGTTTCCTGTGAACTGAGCCAGAATGGGCTCTTGCCAGAGGTGATCTCCAAGCCTGAGGAACCCTGCAGGCTTGCTGGGGGCAGAGAGGGTGTGCACTACACACACACACACACACACACACACACACACCATCCTCCCTACTGGTTCCGGTCTCTGTGATGATAGAGCAGGTTGGGTGTCCCCTTGGCCCGGTCCCTGCCACATCAATCCATTCGCTCCACAAATATGTGGCCTCCTGGTCTGCAGCGGGCCAGGCATGGTGGGTTTCACTGGGTTCACATTCTAAAGGGAAAAGACAGAGTCAACAGTAAAAGTAATAAATGAGCACATTATAATAGAACTCCAGAAGGTGATGAATGCCATGAAAAATAGGGCCAAGGATGTCAGGAGTGCCGGGTGGGGCGTGGGGAACAGTATTCAATTCAGTGGTCAGTGCGGATCCCTTTGAGAAGGTGAGATTTGAGCACAAACACGGAGGCGAGAGCGCCGCTGTTATCTGTAAACATTCCGGGCCCCAGAGCTTGAGCAAAGGCCCTGAGGTGGGCTTGTGCCCTGGGTGCTTGTGGAGCAGGCAGGAGGCCGGTGTGGCTGGGGCAGAAAGAGAAGGCAGTGGAAGGACGTGAGGCCAGGGAAGTGGTGCGGCTGGGGACAGCCTTCAGGGCCTTGAAGGCCCAGCCTCTTCATTTCCCGGGACCTCACTTACCTGGGCTCAGGTGACCCGGGTGCCACCCCTTACAGCCATTATTTATTTGATCATCTTAAGGGCCTTTCGAGGTGGCACCCCTAGCACTAGGGAGCCTATTTTAACCTGGGGGGGAGAGGGGAACTGAGGCACAGAGAGGGCAGCTGCGGGCAGGGCCGGGCGTGGGGCCGGGCCCTGGAGCAAAGCCCCGCTCCCAGCCACCACAGGGCCCCCTCCCTGCTCGGGGGCGGCGCGGCAGGTGTCCCTGGGCCCTCTGGAGTGCCAGGTGCCCCCCCAGCCCGCGTCGTGGGGGGTGGAGACGGAGGGGCCGCGGCCGGCCCGCACCCAGCGCCGCCTTTCCCCCCGTTAGCGCAGGGCCGGTAGAGCCTCACCAAACCGCAGCCCCAGATAAGAGCACAATCGGAACCTGTTCTGCTCGCAGGCCGGCTGTGGGGCTGGGCAGCGGGCCGGGGGGCGGGGGGGGGGCCGCAGCAGCGGGGCGCTATCAGCAGCCCTGCCCACCCCTGCCCCAGGAGCCCCTTTGAAATTTACCCACCTTATCGGCGGGCTCCCCCAGGGCCGCCCGCACTGCCTTTGTGCCCAGCTGCGGAGGGTGCCTCTGAAGGTGCCTCCCCCTGGCCCGGCCTCTGCCCCAGACCGTGCGGGGGGCCGGCAGGAAGGAGGACCTGGCCTGGGAGTGCACAGGGCCACCTGCAGGGTGGGCGCCACCCCCCGCCCCTGCCACGCACCCCTGCACCAAGCCTGCAGGACTCAGCGTGCTCACCTCTGTCTCCAGACCTCTCAGCCAGCGCCTCCTACTCGGTGCCGGGGGAGCACGGCCCCCACCTACCCCCCCAACCCATGCCTGCCCCCCCAGGCACGCCCTCAGCACATGTTTATTGAGCAGTTACTAGGGCCAGGCCCTGGGCCCCAGCCCTGCACAGACCAATCTCATTCCTTTTTTTTTTTTTTTTTTACCAATCTCATTCCTATGGAGCCGTCGTTCGCAGGCTGGGAGAGAGGAGAAACACACACAAATAAGTAGGACGTGGAGTGTGTCAGAGGTGACAAGTGCCGCTATGGGGCATAAAGAAAGCAGAAACAAAAAAAAAAGAAGAAGAAAGCAGAAACACGGAAGTGCTGGGCGCGACTGGTGTGTGCATGAGGGGGTGATGCTTGAATCAAGATCCGAAGGATCCTTCCTTGCTCCCCATCAATGCAGCCGTTAGAACCACAGACACAGGGCAGACACAGTGGCTCAGCGGTTAGCGCTGCCTTCAGCCCAGGGCGTGATCCTGGAGACCTGGATCGAGTCCCACGTCGGGCTCCCTGCATGGAGCCTGCTTCTTCCTCTGCCTGTGTCTCTATGTCTCTCATAAATAAAATCTTAAAAAAAAAAAAAAAAAAAAAAGAACCACAGCCACAGAAGGGCAGCACCAGGAGGGCAGAGATCAACCGGTCCTACAGACTCCTTTATTTACTGAGGCTCAGAGAGGGCAGTGAGGGGCCCAAGGTCACACAGCACAACAGCAGCGGAGCCCAATAGGCTTAGAGCCCAGTGAGGACACTTCCCGCCGTTCCAGGCATCCCTTGCCTGGGCCACCAGCAGGCCCTGGGCAGGATGCTGTGGCCATTGCCGGGCAGCTCAGGGGAGCAGGCTAAGCCTGGGCCGGCAGATGCTCAGGGCCATATGACACTGCCTTTTGCAGCCCGGGGCCTGCAGGGTCTTCTTGGAGGATGAGTGTCATGCCCCGGGCCCAGTGTCGTGGTCCTCCCGCTCCCTCACCGCCCCCATGTAGTCCCCGTCTTCACTGGATGTTGGAGTACACCAGCTGCCCAACCTCAAGGCGTGCTCTTCTAGAAGCTGCCTTCTCCGGGGCGGGTCCAGCGCAGCCTCCCACTTTCTCTATGGGCAGGTAGCACGTGGGCCGGGGGGGGCCGGGTGGGCAGACTTGTGCCGGTCGGGCTCTGTGGGGACAGGTGACCGGGTGGAAGCTGAAGGCGGCTCGAGCTGCCCGGCTGCTGGGCAGGCCATCTCCTTGGGGCCCGGCTTGTGGGCATCAGAGGCCCTCAGGCCACCGTTCCCATGGGACTGAAGAACCCGAGGCAGTTGGGAAAGAGTCTGGAGACCGAGTTCAAATTCCAGCACTCTCGTTACATGACCTTATTGGGCAAATCAGGCAAATCGCTTCCCCTCTCAGCCTGTTTCTCTCAGTAAGAGGGGAATAAGGCCTCCTTCTTCAGAGCGATGCCAGGAGGAGCAAACGAGGAGAGAGGAAGTGGGAGTGCCTGGCATGCAGGCGGGCCTGTCCACAGCGGGCTCTCTTCCCTGTGGCCCTCCACTAGACAATGGCCAGAGTTTAGGGAGCACTCCGCATGTGCCAAGCACTTCAGAGGCTTCAAGCACATTAATCGGATTTACGGTAAATCTGGGTTTATGACACACACTCACCATGCATGCGTGGCCCTCCTTTAATTTTTAATAGTATAATGAATATGGTGAACCCACTGCCAACCCAGGGTCAATGTTATTACCAGCAGTGATACATGTATTAACTTACTTATTTCTCATATCAGTCCAATAGTTTATCTCTGAAGTCTCCCCCATTTTACAGGTGAGGAAACCAAGGCACGATTGAGGGTTTAGGGCACCTGCCCCACTGGGCAATGCTGGAGATGCACTGGGTGCTTTCTTCTAGTTGACTTCCATTCTGGGCCCTAGGAAGACGGAGCTCTGGACAATGACGCCATCACGTGACCCCCACCCTGGCCCTGCCAGGTTGGGTAGCTCTCCTGAGGGGATTATAGCCCCCGGCAGCTCCCTTTCCATGCGGGCCCCATCTTTCACCTGGGGGAGCTGTGAGGAGCAGCCTGCCTGGTCTGGGGGCTCCCTGCGTCCCGGGGCCTCCCCAGGCCTCTTCTTGGCCCCTCAGGGGTCCCCCCCAACCCAGCTCAATGACACAAGAGCCTGGTGCTCCTAACAACCCTCTGATGCTCTTTCTTAGTGGTAGCCCAAAAAGAAAGAAAGAAATGAATGAATGAATGAATGAGGATGCTAGAAGATGGAGAATGATATTAAAAAGAAAAATGGAGCGGGGAGAGATGGGAAGTGGGCAAGGTGGGACTCAGCATTGAAAGCTGCCCCTTTGCTACCGCCTCAGCCTTCGGTGGTGGATGGGACCTTTACATCCTACTGTCTATGCCCTGACCCTGAGACCCTGCTCCCTCCTCTTTGGTGACTTCCCAGATGCCAGGACAGCCAGAGTTCCCCAGAACCTCTTTTTTTTTTTTATTTTTTTAAAGATTTTATTTATTTATTCATGAGAGACACACACACTCATAGAGAGAGAGAGAGAGAAAGAGAGGCAGAGACATAGGCAGAGGGAGAAGCAGGCTCCATGCAGGGAGCCCGATGCGGGACTTGATCCCAGGACCCCTGGATCATGCCCTGGGCTGAAGGCAGACGCTCAACCACTGAGCCACCCAGGAATCCCTCCCATAATGTCTTAAAATGAATAGAGCTAAAGCCACTCCAGGGGCTTGGGGTGAGGGCGGGGCACCCCTGCTGGGCAGGAGCACCACCAGCTGGGAAGTGCCAGGTGCTTGGCCTGCTGCTGGGAACAGCCAGCCCCCCACATGGGCTTGGGGAGGGCTTGGCAGAGTCAGGGGTAGGCTGAAATTGAAAATTCTGGGGCCTGAATCTTTTCAGCAGTATTTAGATGCAACATGGGGTGCAGGAGCTTTCTTCCTCACACATGTGGGTCTTGACCTACATGGGGAACTGGTCACTCTTGAGAGTGTGCTGAAAGCTATAGATTCCTCACCTCTGAACACACACAGACACACACAAGCACACCAATTCCAGGAGCTCCCAGAGCCTCTGAAACCTCTCCATGATCCCCAGAATAAGAGTCTCTGTCTTGGATGGAGGGTAAATGCTACCAGAACTGCCTGATCCACCTCACAGCAAAACATCTGGCATATAGTAAGTCCTTGCTCTGTGTTTATTCCCTCAAATCAAAGGACATCAGCTTATCAGATGAAGGAAAGGGGAGCCATGGGAACTCATACTGGATCTGAGTCAGAGTCGGGGAAGGGAAAGGAAGTGGGGGGCAGCGGAGGCTGTTCCTCCATTGCTTACTATCCTCCCATGGCTCCCCATGGTCCTCAGAGAAAGTGGAAGGCTACGTGGGCCGGGGAGCCATGCTGGCTCTGCCCCGTTGCCTGTCTTGCTCCTGTTTGCAACCGCCCGTGCAGATTCAGCTCTAGGAGCTGCCGGCAGCTCTCCTTAAACACTTGCTTCTTCCAGCGTTGACTGAGCATCTGTTGTGTGCCACACTGTTCTAGATCCTGGGGCCGCCGCAGGGAGTGAAACAGGCCTTGCCCTTGTGGGGCTGACGGGGCTGATGATGGCTCTCTCTTCCTGGCTTGCTACGGGCACTCGTCCTTTGTGTTCAGAGTCCCTGTGCATCATCTCTCCCCTGAGAAGCATTCCCCGATCCTGCCCTTCTCAGGACCCTGAGATGACAGCACAGGTCCCACCATACCAATTGTCCTTCTTCTGGTCTGTCTCCTGCCCTGAGCAAGGAGTACATGGAGACAGGGCTTTGTCTTATTTGCCCAGCACATAGCTGTGCATGGAATAAAAGGATGGATGGATGGATGGATGGATGGATGGATGGATGGATGGAATTTGTTGGGGATGGGGCTATCAACCAGGAAGTGGGATGGGAACAGGGGCTGAGCTGAGGTAGGTCTGGGAATGTCCCTGGGGTGGACAGAGGGTGTGGGGAGGGTGCAGGGCTGGGTTCCCTTCTCTTGGTTCCCATGTGAGACCTAATTGCCCCGACAACAATGGCCATAGGCGTGTGGGAAGGAAGGTCAGGGGAGGGGTGACAGAGAACAGGATTTGTTTCCTCATCTGGGGTTTCCAGCCACTCTACCCCACCTGGCGCTCCAGTCAGAGGCACCCTTCCCCTGAAGTGACTTAAGCCCTGCTGAGCAGGGAAGACTGGAGGCAGGGTGGGCAGTACAAGACACCACCATCCCCCCACCCCATGTGGGGCCTCTGGGGGTTAGGGATAGTGAACTCTTACCTCCCTGGGTTGTGACCTCTGTGTCACCAGTGCCAGGAGGGGCTGAGACATTGTCTGCCCCACACTCAGAACTCAAGACAGCCTCACAGAGAATACGGGGGCTGCCTGGGGTGGCATAGTGGGCCAGGGCTTGACTCAGGGCCCCTGCTGTCTTCATTCTCAGCCAAGGTCTACCCAAGCTCTGCCAAGCCATGGAGGGGTTTCTTTGAGAATCACCTCCTCCTAGTGGAAGGGCAAGCTGCCTTCTGAGGGTCCCTACCCAGTTGGAGAAGAGCAGAGGCCAGGCCTATCCCTGGGACACCAGTGGGGAGCAGAAACAGGGTTGAGGTTTGGGGGGAAGGGGCAGATCTCTCTCCTTCCCACCATTCGAACACTGTGACCGCCTCCCCACTTCCTTCCCCGCTAGGGCCGCCATCCTTTGGCTGCCATCTGGAGGATAAGAAAGGAGAAAGGGAGAGAGAACAGCGGCTGGGGAGGGGTGCTGTTCTTAGGTGTGCAAGGACCATAAAATGGGATGGGTGTTGTGTGAGTGCAGATGCTTCTGCTCCACACAACTATGGATCTCAGAGCCACAGGAGCTTCTGGCTAAATTAGTCTAATGACTCGTTTTACAGGGATTTGGCAAAGGCCCAGAGTAGAAAAATAGTCGCTGAAGGTCACACAGCACTAACTGCTCAGTTTCTGGACTGTTTGCTCTGGTACCAGGCATTCTCCCCCGTGCTTTACCCGTATTAACTCCTGAATCCTTTCAGTAACCTTAGGAGGGGGGTGCACTATTATAATCCCCATTTTACAGACGGAGAAACTGAGATACAAAGAGGTCAAGATGGTGGCCTGGAGTCAACAGGTTGAATAGCAGTGCTGACCTTTGAGCCGAGGCAGCCTGTCTCAGTGCCTCATGCAGACTCCCAAGGAGTCTCAGTCAGGGGGCCTGGGTGGCTTAGTCAGTTGAGCATCTGCCTTTGGCTCAGGTCATGATCCCAGGTCCTGAGATCGAGCCCCACATCTGGCTCCCTGCTCAGCAGGGAGTCTGCTTCCTCCTCGCCTCTAGCTCTACCTCCTGCTCATGCTCACCCTCTCTCTCAAATAAATAAATAAAACTTTAAAAAAAGGGGGGAATCTCGGTCTGTCTTTGGTTCTCCCTGCTGTGTGACTTCAATTCAGTTTTTTATGGTCTCTGTGCATTTATTCTAATAAATATATTAATCACATTGCTATTTGCGTTTATTGGATGCTTTCTGTGATCTGCGAATAAACGCCTTCTCTACATAACGTCCTTCCCCTTCGCAACAATCCCGTGGGTAGGTAGCATAACCTCCATTTGCAGGCGAGGAGACCAAGGCCCAGAGAAGTTAATTGATTGAAAAAAAATAATAAAAGAAAATAAAAAATAAAAAAGAAAAGAAGTTAATTGACCTGCCAGTTCACAGGGCTGACTGTGCATGGGTCGTGAGTCGGTCCTAGGAAGTCGTTCTGTCCAGCTCCTCCCTCCGCCTTTGGAGGCCTCCTGCCATGCGTGCCCTTCGCTGGCCTCAGCCGCCTGTGCCCTCCCGCCCCACTGATGACCCTTGCCCTCTCCTGCCACCCGACGCCACTCCTGCGTCACGTCAGGGAAGCCAGCATCCCCGCGCCCAGTCTGGGACGTGGTTGGCAGCGGCTGCAGGAAGCGGCCTCCGGGCTTCTCAGGTGTCGCCCCACCGGCCTCGCTCCCTCCCTCCTCGGCCTCCTGGGCCTCCTCTCGGGGAGCCCAGGGCGCTTGGCAAGGCCCCCAGGGCAGAAGGGGGGTCCAAGGGGCTGCGTGGCTCAGGGCAGGGGCGCAGCGGCCAGGCCTGGAGGGGGCAGCTCGGACGCAGCCGGTGGGGAGGGAACACACTTGCTGAGCAAACCACAACCCCAGGCGGTGCTGCGCTCGGTGCTTCTCCCTTGGGAGGCAGGGAGCGAGTCCTGGGGGAGTGGCCTCCCCCTCCCTGGGGGGTCAGGACGACTGTGGGTGGAGGTGAGGAGGGGCCTGGCTCCTCAGATCAAGCCGAGGAGAGCAGTAGTGAGTGCTGTGAGAGGGGCCTGGGCCCTGCTGGGCCCTCACAGCCCTGTGTGGGTCTCTTCTGATTCCCATTTCCGAGATAAACCAGCTGAGGCGGGCAGAGGGAAGGCAGCCTGCCTGTCGCTGAGCCAAAGCAGAGTGATTGGAAGGGGGCTGGCCCAACTGCGTCTCAGAGCATGAGGCCAGGGTGACTGGGAAGTCGGGGTGGGGGGTGGGGGGGAGCACCAAAGCAGGGGGTCCGGGAGCCAAGGGAGCTCAAGACCTAGCTCTGCCTTGGACTTGCTGTGCAACCTCCACACGTTCCTTTCTCTCTCTGGGCTTCAGCCCGGTCTTCTGAAAGCCAAGCGGCTGGATTAGACCATCTGGCTCTCCCAATACCTGCCCACCAGCCCTGTGGTTGCGGGGAGGGACTCCCAATCTTCCCCTCACTGGATTTATTCTCCATCGCCATCCCCGACACTGTCACTCTGGTCAGGTAGACCCTTTACGTATGTCATTTCATTTCATCCCCCCACACCCTTGAGAGGACCCAGTTTAGGGCTGAAGAACCTGACACCCAGAGAAGGGAAGTGGGCAGAAGGAGGAGCCTAACCTCCATGCCTTTGCCTCTCCACCTGGGTTAGGTGGTCACCCAGCCCCGTGGAGACCAGGACCACCTCCAGCCCAACAGACCCAAGGGCGGCCAGTTTCAGGATGGGGTGCCTCTCACTCCTCCTGGGGCTGCTCAGGCCTCAGTAGGGATGGGGCACGGGGGTGCTGGCAGCCCATCCACATGCAAGGGCTGGCTGTATGCATTGTGGTGAGTAACAGTTGCTCTTTCTCTGCGCTGCTACGTCTGGGAGCTTCCCTGGGTGCCCTCTGGGAAGAGTCCCCATTCTCACTAAGTGGACAAAATACCAATGAGACCGTGCACAGACCCTCAAAATTCTCAACACTTTATATATTTTAACTGTTGAAGTCACACATCGAGCCTAGGAGGCGGGCACTATCACCAAACCTGTTCTACAGATGAGGAAACTGAGGCAGAGGACGGGTTACATGACCTCCCAGGGAGCGCAGCTGGCACGCACAGAATGAGGATTTAAACCCTGGCAGCTTGGCTCCAGAACCACCATGCTCTACCCCCTCCCGACGTGCACAGGAAACAAAGGAAAACAATTGTGGACAGGCAATCTGTAATTACCAATTTACCTGTACGGGACAGACTCTCCCTGCCTGAGAGAAGGGAGTGGGGAGCAGATCAAAGTTTCCCAGAAGAAAGCCTGAGTCCTGGTGACTGGGGAGTTGGAAGGGGTGGGTCAGGGTCGAGGCCTGGGTCTTCTGGTGACAGGGTTTGACCCTGGGTCTCTGTCCCCCAGGCACCAGGCCCTCTTCTTCCAGCCCCCACCTGGCCCCACGCCCACCCTGACACTCCCATTGCACAGAGGGCAAAGCCAAGATTCACCCAGGGTGGAGGGTGAGTTCCTGGGGGCCCAGGAGGAGGGGCTGAGGGTCCTGAGCCCCAGCTCTCCAGGCTTCTCCCGGCCCACCTGGGGAAGGATCCTCTCCTTCCCTTCCCTTCTCCCTGCACCCCCAAGGTAGGTGGGCGCTGGGCAGGTGGGAGGCCAGCATCTTTGAGCCTTCACAGCCCCCCAAGGAAGGGGGCCATTTCACAGAGGGGAACATTTAAAGCTCTCTGAGTTTCAGTCTTGCCCATGGTCACACCAGCTGATTGGAAGTGGGTCAGTTTGCCTCTCTCGAGAGTGGGGAGGAAGGGTGGAAAACAGAGAGGAGAAGAGAGGGTTGGGGGTTGCTCCGGTGTCCTGGGCCCAGCTCTCACAGCTTGCCCCAGCTTCTGTCTCCCTGGCTGGCTTCCCTCCTCCTCCCCAGGAAGGACAGACCTTAGCCTCAGCCCCCAGGCAAGAGTGAGGCATGGTGGGAGGGCGGGAGGGGATTGTCCTGATGAGGGTTCCAGTGGGGTGTGGCCTCCTGGGAGGGGCCGGGGAGGGACTGTTTGTTCCCGGGTGGCCCAGGCTTGAGGATGGCTTTATGGTGCCATCTGGAAGATGTGGCATGGGTGGGCCTAGCTGGCACGGGGCCAGGGCAAGGAAGGGGGTACCGGGGCAGAGTGAGGACTGCCCCCGGCTGTTGCCTGGTCCCAAGAGGAGGGTGGAGGCCCCTGGTGAGCATGAGCTCAGCGGAGTCGGATGAAGATTCTGTGAAGTGGGAACTAGTCCCAGTTCATGAGTGGGGACACTGAGGCCAGCAGATCCGTGAACTGCCCAAGGTCACACCTGGCCGGGTATGAATGACATTGGAGGCCATGTGCTGCCCGCACACCTGGCTCTCAGCACTGCCACACAGGCACTGGGCACCAGAGGCAAGCCTGGAACCAGAGGACCTGGCCCAGACACTCTGAAACCTGGGGCACGGGTCTCTATCTCCACAGGGCTCAGTTGCCCGTGCTGTACAACGGGGTAATACGCCTCCTGGGTTGATCAGTGGGAGAAGCTGAGATAGTATCTGCGAACACTGCCGGAAGCGTAAAAGGAAAGTGGTCCCAGGGATGGATGTGGGTGTGCTTTTTTATCGTGGGGCTGTATAAGGGGTGTATCGTGGGGGTGTATAGTGAGCAGTGCTCACTGCTGCCGCAGGTATCCGAGACCTTGACTGCAGGATCCGGTTCTGCCCCTGTTACTTCCCTCTGGGGGAGTTTGAGCATGTGTACTCCTGTCTCTGAGCCTCAGAGTTCTCCTGTGTCAGGTGGCAGCAGGCAGGGGTGGGGTGGGGTGGGGGCAGACAACATGCTCTACAGAGGGCCCAGGGGAAGCTCCAGGAAGCCCCTGTATGAGAAAATGCATCACATGCACACATAGGGTGTAATTACTGAATAACAGTGGGGACCCAGTAAGCAGTATCAGTCCTTAGCTCCTCAGTGAGGGGTTTCTTCAGTCTTCCTAAGGGTCTCAGCGACATCACAGTGAGACACAAGGTCTCCTGCAGCAGGACTTGCAGAAAGAGACAATTTGGGGCACCAGCCCATTTTTACGCCTCTCCTAGTGCCCTGACGCAGCTTTCTCCGTGGAGAAGTGTGCTTTGGGCTTAGGGGCTCTGCCCTTGGTGGTGAAAGTTACTGCTCTTATATGGCTAGTTTGAGGGTAGGGCTGGCTCCCTTCCAAGCCCAGTGAGAGGCCAGGAGGGTCTGCCTGGGGATGTGGGGATCTGAGGGGAGGGAGGCCCTGTCTCTGTTGTCAGGTGTCCACCGTACAACCACACACATGGGACCCAACCCACTAGAGAGGACCGCTAAGGGGCCCCACCCGGACAAGTCTTGGACCTCCAGCATGTGCTAGGTGTCTACACCAGCAGCTCCTCTGTACAGCCTCAGGATTGCTGTAGGGCCTCCTGCCCACACCCCGCTGTGATTCTTTCTGTCCCTTCTCCAGGCTAGGGCCAGCCTCTGGGCTGAGGGTCCTAGCACCTGCCACCTGCCCTGGGCCTTTCCATCTGGAGCTGTGTTCTATCACCTGCCCCTCAAGGGTCTACAGCCTTTGGATTCTAGGCCACCTTCCTGGGGGCTGCCCACATTTATTCACACACACTTAATTGTCAACCATGTGCCTGCTGCTTCTTGATCATCTGGTTCATCACTATCTACCGCCTTTCCCTGGTTTATCTTCTTGGTACTTAGAGGAGCCTGAAAAGACCTTCTTTAGGTTTTGGTCTGTGTCCCCCTCAGATCTGTGTCCCCCTCAGAATGTCAGCTCAGGGCAGCCTGGGTGGCTCAGCAGTTTAGCGCCTGCCTTCAGCCCAGGGCATGGTCCTGGAGAACCAGGATCGAGTCCCATGTTGGGCTCCCTGCATGGAGCTGCTTCTCCTTCTGCCTGTGTCTCTGCCTCTCTCTCTGTCTCTCATAAATAAATAAATAAAATCTTTTTAAAAAAACCACACACAACAGAATGTCAGCTCCTAGAGGCAGGGACTGGACCTACCTTGTCCACTGCTGTCTCTGGTCTGGTCCCTGCTATGCAAGCGAATGGGGAGGCCCTGCACTTCTCTGCTGATGGACATCGTAGGCTGGTGCTCCGTGTTCTTATAAGTAACTCCATCCTCCCTCCCCTTTTACTCAAGCAACCCTGGGGGATTTCTGTTACTGGCAACCCTAATGGGTTCAGAAAATGTGCTGTAGGCTCCTTATCCGAGAATAGAAGGGTGGGGGGAACACCTGGTTTTATTAAGGCACAGAAATGGAAGAGTGCAGGGCATACATAGGGAAGACAGTGCTAGTTGTCTCCCTAATATCCACTCTCTTTTCTTACTAATGGAATCCTAATTTTCCTGGATAGAATATTACCATCATTCCTTGCATACAGAAGGAATAGTTTACCAAGTTCTGGCTAATGGGATATACATGAAGTTGTTAGGCAGGGATGCCAGGATGGTTCCTTAGAAAGGGGATTTGGTTTTTCCTCCTTTCTGCCTGGAACTAGGATGTGTTGGCTGGAGCTGTGGTGGCTACATTGTGACCACGAAGAGGCCTTGAAGATGGAAGCCAGCCCTGTAATTGCCTTTGGACTTTACATTTAATGAGAGAAAATAAATCCCTATCTTGTTGAAGCCACTGTCCCTCAGGACTATGTTACTTGCAGCAGAATGCAATTCCTAAATCATTTAAGAGGGTCTATCAATATCTCCTTCTTTGCCATATCCTTTGTCTAGGTGGTCTTGGGTACCATTTCCCTTAAGGAGGCTTTTGAGAAGCAAAAGGGATGAAGGGAGGGGGAACAGGGCCTAGATGTGGAGCCAATCCTGGGAGGAGATGGGGATGGACAGGAGATAGGTCCTCTGGAGATGAGCCATGCCTGGGAGTGTCCAGGGAGGCTGGAGTCTGAAGGGACCCTAAACTCAGTTCTCATCCACTATTCCCCTCAACAATAAATTTACAGATATGACATCCAAGTCACATACAAATCTCCAGTACCGGGGCACCTGGGTGGCTCAGTGATTGAGCATCTGCCTTTGGCTCAAGCCGTGATCCCGGGGATCCTGGGATCGAGTCCTGCATTGGGCTCCCCACAGGGAGCCTGCTTCTCCCTCTGCCTGTGTCTCTGCCTCTCTCTCTGTGTCTCTCATGAATAAATAAATAAAATCTTTAAAAAAAAAGCAAACAAAAAACTCCAATACCACCACCTCATTCTTCCAAATGCACAGAGCCAATATTTGAAAGTGCTCTAATAGCCAGGAACTACGCCAGGCTCTCCTTTATGGCAGCCCTGCCCACTGCATTTTAGCAGGGTCAGGGCCAGGGACTGAGGCTGTGGCCAGCCCGGGGAGTGAGAGCGGCCAGGCCAGAGGTCGTGAGCAGACCTGGGGGTGAGCACAGATGCTACTCTTCTGGATGGGCCAGGCCCTTGAGGACAGAGTGCTCAGGTGGACACTGCAGCGCATTAGCTCCCATCATGTGGGTTAAGAGACGGCCCAGAGAGGGGGGCTGGTTCCAGCAGTGACACAGCCCCAAAGGCGGGACCAGGTGAAATGCCAGAGTCTACCTTTCACAGAATCCACCCTGGCCTCTAAAATACAACAGGTACGTCTGTCATTTTCCCTTTTTTGGCTGTTCTGCCTTTCTGGAATGCTCTTTTCCCAGACATCACAATGATCACTCCCTCGGCTGCTTTACCTCTTTCTTCAAACATCATCACTTTCTCAGTGGGGACCTCCCATTCAGAGTCGCACTTCACCTTCCCTTCACTATCCCCTTCTGAGTCTCCATGTCCCTCCTCTTCATCCCATATACTATATATTTCACGTTTCTCAGCCCCACAATTTTAGTCTGTCTCACTGCTGCCTCATCAGCATGGAAGACGGGGCTGGGCCCAAGGTAGGGAAGTCCCCAATACTTATTTATTAACAGGGTGAAGAAAAGAAGAAACATCAAGCTTCACCAGTAGTGCTTCCACAGATGGAGGGCACGATGAAGATGCTTGAACAGCCTCTACCTGTGCAGAAGTGACCTCCAATGTGTCCCCTGCCCCCACGGACACCACAAGCCCCAGGGCAGGAGCTGCAGCCCCTGGGAGCACAGCCCAGCCCAGCACAGCACACAGCTCGCCCAGTCTTTGTGAGCCAAGAAGCACCCTTTCAAGGGCCGATTGAAAACAAAGCTTAAATTGTTTCTGCTGCTTTCCTCATGGAAAAAACAAAATAGGCCCTTCCACCCCTTTTGTGACCACAGCCCTCTCTGCATGTGAGGGTGTGCATGTGTGCGTTGCGGGGTATTTAGGCAACGTGGTAGTCTGGGGTCGAACAGCTGCCAGCCTGGCCATTTCTCAGCGTGGGACTCCATTTCCCCACCGCTTAAATGGGAATAATAGCGGTGCTTACCCTATCAGAGTAGTGGGGTTTCTTGTGCAGGCTGTTGATTGGGAGGGTGCACCGGACGTGCTCTGGACCTTGGCCTGCGTGATGGTGACGCAGGGCGTTGATAGGAACGAGTTCATCAAGCTGCACCTGTATGCTTTGTGTTCTTTATGTATGTAAGATATACGACAGTAACAGAATAGCAGTGAGGCTGGAGCAGAGCAACTTCAAATACGCCTGAACGATAGCAAAAACTAGTAAAAAAAAAAAAAAACAACTATGAAGTACGGACATGTGCAGGTGGGCATGTGGTGGTGTGAGCTTGCATGCCCCAAGGGGTGGTAACGGGTGGGCACCTGTGTCAGTATGTGCGTGCACGTGTGTGGTGTGCACGCGTTCCTGCGTGAGTGGAGCCAGCAGTGCACAGGTACGCTGGATCACACGCTTGTGAATGTGCTTGTGCACACTCAGGTGTTAGAAGCTCTGTTTCTTGGACTCCAAACACTGAGCCTGTGGGACTGGGATGCAGTGGTGCTCCTCACACCAGGTAAGGCGGAGGCTGGCTGGCACAGGGCCTATTCCCCCATACCCACCCCATGCAGGGGGTGGCAGGCAACTGAAGGCCTGACCAAGGGCTCCCGGCCCCCCTTCCCTTCCCATAGCTGTAACTTCTCAAAGATGCAAATTCCTCTTCACTCCATGCAAAAGAGTCCTGAGAGCCAAGGCTGCCTCCCCTCAGGCCCAACCACTGCCACTATGATTGGACCCCACCAGATGCCTGGCTGCCCAGCTTGAGGATCCAAGCCAGCTGGAGTCGGTTCCTGTTTCCCAGCCACCGATTCTTTCTCTCCCCTGGGGGACATTGGCTCTCCCTGCTGGCTCAGGTGTCCTGGAGAGAGCCCGGGCTGGGAGTGGCCATGCTGGCTGTGGGACTCTGGGGAAGGCCAGTGCCCTCTCTGACTGGGCTCTACCCCTCTTCCTGGTCTCATGATTGGGATGCTCTGGAATGGTCACTGTCCCCAACCCAAGGCTGCTGGGGAGAGGCCTGGCTGTCCCAGACTCTCCTGCACTGTGTACTCACTGTGGGACCCACTCACAGGACTTGGCCTATCCAGTGGCCCACTGGTGCTCACTTTTCCTGTCTCCTAGGTTCTGTCTCCCCACAGGGACATGTGTCTTCATCAACCCTGGGTGACACACAATGGGGGGTTGTTGGGAAGGGAGCAATAGATACACAGACTGCCCTTCTGACCTGGCTTGGTAACAACTGCCCCCAACCCAAGCCTTCACCCCCATGGCTTCTGGATAAAGCATGCTCAACTATCAGGAAGCCAGGTTGTGTGGGAGGAGAGGGGTCAGAGCCAGAGATGGTCAGAGATTTCTGCACTCTCTGACACCAGCAAATCCCACGAGGATGGGATGCAAACACCATTGCAGTGCCCACCTGTGGCCTGGCCTCCATCCCTGGCCCTGGTATTGATATGGGCCCTTGAGGGCACCTGGAAGCAAACGTGTCAGCCCCACTGCTCCACCCTCGGAAGTGGTAAACCACAGTGGCCAAACCAGTTCTCAAGCATAAGTTTCAAGCTGTCATTCTCAACCTCAGGCACACCTGTGATACCCTCTCCCTCTAGGAGCCCTACCATCGTCTGGGGTCTGAGCTGGGCTGGGCTGGGCAGTGTCCACCTCTAGAAACCAGGCCAGTCACAAGCTGCCTCTCCTACACACTTACTTTTTTCTCCACTCAGGTGGAGAAGGTATGTTGGGAGCCTACTGCCTGCGACTGTGGACAGAGCCTCTTAGAATTGGGATCTTCTAGACTCCTTTCCAGAATGGTCCTTTCCTGCAACCCAGCCCCTACCCCAGACCAAGAAACGGCCACAAGGATTTGCTTGAAATAAGGGCTGTGGTGCAGGGAGACTCCCGCTCAGGTTGTGGATTTTCTAGACTCTGTCTGCCAAATGCCCAGCGTCCCAGTCCCCTCTCCTCAGGAGCCTGGACCTCCCACCTCTGGCAGGTCACAAAAATATAACAACAGCTTCGTGGGACACTTACCATGTGGCAGGTATACGGTGCTGGCTAAACTTCTGTGATGGGTTTCAATTCTCATGACACCTCTGGAGCTGTCCTCATTACAGACCGAGACAGTGAGGCTCTCAGAGCATACCCTGACCGGGCCCACCATGGAAGAGCAGCAGAGCCTCAATCCGAGAACTCAAGCTCACCTACCTGCAATGGAGAGCAGGGGCCACATGCCCTGGAGCAGTGCGGATCTGGGAAACATACTTTCAGGGGAGCCAGCCTAGGGCAGCAGGACATCCCTCTGGACAAGGCCTGGGGCACGGGGCGCCCTCTGCTGGCCTTGGGCCCAACCCCGCACCAGCTCCAAGGTGTCTCCACTCCCAGGCCCCAAGGATACGGATCCTGTTCCCTACACGCCCCCCTAGAGGGCCTTCCTCATGGCTCAGCTGCAATCCCTCCCTGGCACTTGCTATCGCACTGCCCTCCACACTGCACTGCCTTCCAACCGTCTGGGGGGCCTCGGCTGCTCAGAAGCCCAAGTAGTGATAGCCCAGCCTTTCAGGGATCTTGGGGGTCCCAGCTGCTGACCTGGCCTGGGGGCCCCCACTCAGACATAGCCCCCATCTTCTCCACACTTCCCTGTCCCACAGCCTGGCAGGAGGAACTCCTAGAACTTGACTCCAGGGCCCTGGACTGTCGTTGGGAGGAGGGGACCACGGGAATGAAGTTACAACCCACTGGGGCCCTTGCTTCACCTGGCTCCTGGGTGAGGCCACCCCGGCCTGGACAGCCTGCAGCCGCACATGCCCTCTACCCCCATCTGCAGGAACGATGAGCACAGAGAGCTGGACAGAAGGGACCGCTGAGACGGGACAAGTCAATTGCAGCCTCGGAGCTCTGGGTCAAGGAGGATCATCACAAGGGAGTGGGGGCAACGAGCTGGCTTGGAGGAGGTGTGCGGACAGATGAGGTCAGAGCTGGGGGCACGCCTGTGATGGACATCTCTAGTCCTGCAGCTCGACTCCTGCCCCGTCTCCGACCCCCCTGTCTCCCTAGCACGTGGCAGACCTGCGTCTCCACCTGGCTGCTCCGCGCCTCCTACAGATGCCAATGGGCACAGGTGTGCACCTGCCTCAGAGCCGACCTGCGAGCTGCTCCTCAGGCAGTCCTCTGTCTCGGGGAGCAGCGATTCCCCATCTGGCATACCATCCCTCTCCCAGCACTCGGCATCCTATCCGTGGGCACAGACTCTCGGCTCTGCTTCCCAAGTGTTCTGAGAACCTAACCACTTCTCACCATCCCACTGACAGCACCCGGTCAACACTGGGGCCCCTCGCTTCTGCCCTTGTCTACACCTACAGTGTAGTCTCTTTTAGAGGATGTGCTCACCGCCCTCCGATGGCTCCCGTCTCCTCCAGTGAAAGCCAAAGCCATGTCAGTCACCTCAAAGCCCCACCTGACTTGACACCCCTCACTTTTCTGACCTCATTTTGAAAGTTTCTATTGATCTGAGAGAAGAGGTGGTAGTGGAGGGCTCATGACCCTGAGATCATGACCTGGGCCAAAACCAAGAGTCACTTAACCAACTGTACCGCCCAGGCGCCCCTTACCTCATTTTCTTTCTTTTCTTTTCTTTTTTCTTTTTTTTTTTTAAGATTTTATTTATTCATGAGAGACAGAGAGAGAGAGGCAGAGACACAGGCAGAGGGAGAAGCAGGCTCCATGCAGGGAGCCCAATGCAGGATTCGATCCCAGGATTCCAGGATCATGCCCTGGGCCGAAAGCAACTGCTGAACCACCCAGGTGCCTTCATTTCTTACTACTCTTATTGCTCAGTCTGCAACTGCCACGTTCCCACCTCAGGGCCCTTGCATTTGCTGTTCTCTCTGCCTGGAACCTTCTTCCTCCACATATCCACAAGATGCTCTTCATGCATCTTCTTAGTGAAGGCCTCTCTGGCCTTCTCTAGCAGTCCTTTCTCCCACACCAGCACTCCCTGTCCTTTGCTTTCTCTCTCCCCATAGCACCCGTCACCTCTTGACATACTGCATCTGTGTTTCTTGCCTGTTAACCCTGGCTGGAGTGTTGGCTCTATGAGACTAGAGACTTTCGTCTCTTTTGGTCACTGCCCTATCTCCAGCACCTAGACTAGTGCATTGCATATAAGCAATGCTCAGTAAGAGCAAATACATGAAGTGCACAGGGGTGAGGGCAGCAGAGCTCTCCCAAGCAGTGACTGGGAAGGCCATCCTTCTTCCTCTCCTCAAGATACAAACGGGGCCACAGGAAGGAACTCACAGAGGCGCTGATCTCCTATCAGGGGCTCAGCATACCACCCTCTCCCCAACCTTCCCGCAGACGGCTTCATTCACTCCCTTCCCAACCCTCCATCCTCAAGTTGGGCTGAAGTGCCACTTCCTCCCAGGCACCCCTGGACTAAGTGGGGGCACATGCTTTGTGGTGCCTGCACTTCTGTTTCGTGAGTGGTGACACTTATGAGTTACTTGATCACAAACTGAGCACCAGACTGGCCTGCCTTGGGCTGTCTCACACTTGTGAGGATTCAATGAATTCATGTAAATAGTTTTAATAGGAGTTGGTCAACAGCAGTCAGCCAATATAACCACATTTACAGTGGACACTCTGACATTTGCTGTTTGTGACAAAGGCAGTACACTAGAAAGAACGTGTAAGCCAGAAATCACAGCCTTGGATAATCCCTGGGAAATGCTGGGGAACCGTGGCCCACATTTTGAGTATCACTGTTCTAGATTCTGAGTATTACTGTTCAACTCCCCCAAATTCTAGTGGGTCTGGCCACCACAGCCCTGGCTAGCTCTGGCTCGATCTCACAGCTGCAGCAGGTGGGGGGCTTGCGATCCCTTCACGCCTTTCTCTACTGTCCCCATGCAAACTCCAGTCCCCAGAGGGAGCAGTGTCTGCTCACCTGGGAGCTTGTTAGACATGTAGAATCTTGCCTGCTTCCCCAATATTTGCTAAATCAGAAGTTGCATTTAATACATTCGATTTGTGAAGCACTGCCCTAGATTACAGCATCTCAAAGGGCTAAGAAGGATATTAAGCACCTCACCCCCATCCCCCAGAGCTCCATCTAAGTCCTGGCTTTTAAACATGGCCATGGACGTTTTACAAAAGAGAAGGCATCTGCGATCCATCAGTCATGTTAACCTGTCAGAATCCATTCTCTGGACACCCTGACCCCCAAACTCGAACACACTCTCAGGCTCAAAGCAGCCTTGCCTGCTTGCTACTCCACTCCCATGAGTGCCCAGGGCGCCTTGCTCTCTTGGCCGCCACACAGGGCTGGACACCAGGTGGTGTCTGGGAAAGCGGCCGAGTCACAGCAAGCAGGTGAGGGAGGGGCCTTCTGGAGAACAGGGTGGGAGGCACCCAGGTTCAACCCGAGCTAGGGCAGGGAAGTGGCCCGAGGACCTGTTTGCTCTGCAGGAGGGCCGGGCCCGGACCACTGCAACGGCCTCCCCAGCACCTCCACCCCCACCCCAGGCAAGAGCCCCCTCCCTGTCACCCAGCCCCCGTGGGAATAGCTTGAGCCAGGAGCTGCCATCAAAGCTGCTCCCCTCTCCCAGGGCCTGGTCACTTCTTGACAGGTTACAGCCCCAAAGACAAACAGATTCCGCCAAGCAAATAGGTGTCCAGTGGTAGGGGTGTCGAGTAGGGCCTGGGAGTGGGTCTGCGCTGCCAGATACCCAGGTTCAGGGTGGGGGCCCTCCCCTGAAGAGAACAAACAGCCTGGGGCGCCTGGAAGGAAGCAGGACGCTGGTGTGCTGTCACGCACCACGTGGGGGCGGGGCTGAGGGCACCCACCACTGGGGTCTCTGGGCCAGGCGCCCACACCCTGGGACTCTGGTATCAGGGTAAGTAGAGACACTCCTCGAGTCCTGTATTTAGGCCCTTGGAGCAGAGGCCAGTTCTGTTGTGGCACCCCCATTTCTCTCATGAATCTAGGGCCACCCGTTCCTTCACTGAGCTGTCTAGGGGGAAATGGCCTCACCATCATTTAGGACACACAGCTTTGCCAGCCAAGGGTGAAGGCCAATTTGAGAATCTGCAATTAAGTGAAATTAATGCCAGAATCTGGGAGCCAAGGCCATGGGTCTGAGCCTGTACGATTCAAGCAACCCCTTCTCTGATCTCATCTCTTCACCACAGGGGTGATTGTGACTAAGGACAAACTTGAGTTCTGAGCTCTTAAAAGTGCTACCAACATGAAGAGATGGATCCAGTGAATCCACCATTTGCCATCATGCCAGTTAAGTCATTAAATAGCTTTACATGCTATCTGACGACAAGGTAACCATAGGCCTATATCACTTTTAAGTACTGGGGGAAGATTCCAAGCTTGTTTGCCAATTGCCTAGAACATGGTCCCTACCTGACTCTCAGATTGCCAGGCCAGTCCACAAAAACTTAACTAATTCATTATATGCCAGAAGCAGTGCCTAGACCACCAAAGAACTATAACCCAACCACCATGGGAACCACCTTAAGAGAAGATGCATTCCCTCTTCTATCTAAATCTAGGATGCCAGGGGCCCAGCTAGGACTGAGGACGACTCCTCAACTAAGCCTTGTCTTTTTTCCCCCGTAGGGAAGATGCCCGTGATGCTCTGCATTTCCCCTGTGCTATTCCTACACCTGTGCTATGTACCCAACACACAGTAAATGCCCAAACAATGCCTGCTGGCAGATCAACACTAACTTGGCTGGTGCTTATGTGCTGGGGATAGCAAGATGTTCAATAGATGCACAGTACTCTGTGGACCTAAAGGCCGTTGGAAAGAGCTTCCTCACCATTTTGGTCACTGAAGCTAGGAAGGCAGTAGATCTAATTATAACCCCAGGGCTAATCAGTTTTCCCATTTGCAAAAAGAAGACCCAGGGACTAAAAAGCACATATCACAGAGTCACTGTGGGGGTGAGCAGTACATGGCGAGTAGCAGTTGACAGCACGATAAAAATAACACACATGAAAACAGGATTTTGTGTGTGTGTGTGTTAATTTAATCATACAAATATTCATTTATACAGTAAGGAAAAACCTCCCCATCTTCAGCTCCTCCCAGGCACCAAGAGGCCCCACCACAAACACCCACCCAGCCTGCTTGCTACACACCACTGTCCAGGTTGGACGGGCAGCCACTGCTGCTCCAGCACTCAACCAAGGAAATGAAGGAAAGGCAAGGCAGGGTGGGGTGGGGAATCAGCTTGCACTTCTGAGCCCTGGCAACCCCACCGTCCTCTCCTGCTGGGGCTCTGGTTGAATTTGGGGATCCCATCTTGGCCATCCTCAAGCCACACACAAGCTGTCCTGGTGAGGTTCTATGATGAGCTTAAGGTTACAGCCAATCCTTACTGGGGGAGAGAAGGCTGTTTCTTGTAGAAAAATACCCCAAATTCAACTGTCCCCATGGCAAAAAGAAAAAAAAGGCATGCACGCGTACACACATCCACACACACCTCACTCCATGCACACAATAGGTTCTTCCCAGGCCTGAGTCTCTCTGCCTCCCTCGCTGGGCTCAGGCCCCTAAGGATGCTGTCTGCCTCCTCTCACGGGTGCCAGACACTGGTGGTCCTGCCTAGAGGCAGCCTGACTTTTGGGGAAGAGTCCAAGAGGAGCAGAGCACACTGGGGCTGAGAGAGTCACTCCTATCACCACACTAGGCAGGGGAGGAGAAGGGGCTCCAGGCACTGCTCAGAACTCAGACTAGTGAGAGGGGACTGAATGGTCCTGGGGCAGCCATGGAATCCCTTACTCCTACCACATGGCTTTGCTCTGGCCTTCTGCAAGGAGCTCACCTCTCCAAGGATGTGTACAGAAATGGTTTGCTCTTGGGAGGGGAGTCAACGTGCTTGGGACAGTCACCTTGCCTCCAAGCAAGAGGAGGAGTGGGATGCCTCTGGCAGGGCCAGACTCACTAATGGTGACCTACTAAAGCCCCAGCTGAATCAAGCCAGACAGCCTCTCCTGGGAAGTGGGGAAGGGACACCTGGTGTGGGGCTGATGAGGAAGCTAAGAAACCAGGTGATGTAAAGCCTCCCATGATCCTGCCAGCAGTAGCTGAAGACGTGCTGTCTTGAGGGCCATCAAACCAGGAGAATGGCTGGGGTGTCTGTGGGCTCCAGGGTGGCAGTGTCCCAGGAGGTTGGCACCAACAGTAGTGGCAATCTGGGCCTCAGAGGGCCCTCAGACAAAAAGCCATGGTGAGCCCCTGGCTTGGGCCAGTGATGGCCTGGGCACCCAGAGGGACTTCCCTCTGCTCAGGAGCGGGGCACTTGTGTGCACTGGAAGCAGCTGCTTGGGGTGAGCCGTAGTCTCACCCCAGACCCAGCTGCACTGCTCTCCTTGGCAGGCTGGCCCCACCTTCACCCAGCACTTTTCCACTGGACCAAAGCTTATCCTGTCTTTTATTTTCTGGGAGGTGGGGAGGTAAAGGGGGAACTTCATACAAGCTTTTCTCCCACAGTCAAGCTTTAAAAAACAACAGTCTCAGAAGAGGATGAGGAGGAACAAACAACACACATTTTTGGAACTCAGACACTCAAGAGACAGACAGGCAGGCAGACCCTCACCCACACCCAGGCTATATGACCCCTTGCAGCCGCTCATCACCCGGTCTCTCTGCTTGTCTCTCACCCCTGGGGTGGACGGAGGTGTGAGAACAGGCAGGTGACCCTGCAACCGCACCCTAGATCCACATCCCCGACTATCAAACCAACCAAGACTCAAGGGAAGGAGGGGGTGAGAAGAAAAGAGAAGAGGGACTTTGCATATTCTTGTATCTTTGGCAGACAGCTGTTCTAGCCTGGTTCGAGCATCCCATGGAGAGGTCCACATCTCAATCTGCTTGGGATCCACAGGATGCCAGTGGGGCCACACGCCCAAGTGGGCAGCCAGCCGATCATCTTCTGCTCTGGCTGGGCTGCCCCTCGCCCACCACCTCCCAAGAGCCAAGCATTCTTCTGAGGGTGGGGGTGCTCTCATTTCATCAAAGTGTGGTCTCCCAAATCACATAGTCAGTAACTGTGGCCCTTCCCCATGGTCAATTCCCCATCTGGGGCTGTAACTTCATATGTTAACAGCTCAGCCTCCACTAACAGGCTGTGAAAATAGCACAAAAGACAATGGGAGGGAAACAAGGGAAGGGAGTTTGTTAACAACAGAGAAGCCCGGACACCTTTCCACCTGCCTGCCGCATGTTTGCTGGTGAGCTGCACCAACACTCGTGTGTGTGTGTGTGCATGTGGCACACACACATACAGAGGCACTGTTTCCAGAGCGAACGGGGAGCCACTGTGTATGAAGAATCCAAAAGAGCAGTAAGCGTGATGGCATTTCTCTCTGCCAAGAGAAACATGGAAAAAAGCAATCTGAATTGTTGTGTGTGCAGAAGGACACCTCTCGGCCTCAGAAACTTCCATGTTGCCCAAGATCTGTCTTCAAGACTTCCTCTGCTGGCCACACAGGGAAGTTTGGTCTTCAGAGAGGTTCTGATGGTAACAAGCCACAGGGTTGATGAATACAAATGTCAAAGGTGTAAATCAACAGAAGATTAAACAGAAAAGAAGAGGAAAAGGGTGATAACTCATTGGCTGATGCCATTAAAAACAAATGGGGTCAGAGACTGCCGGAGTCAGGTGGCACAGGAGATGTCCACCTGTAGCACAGACCCACGGAGTCCCCAAACATGCCACACCAGCTTGTAACCTGAATCGCTTCCAGAGCAAGCAGCTATTCTAGAAAGGGTTATTATCCCTTACCTTAAAAAAAAAAAAAAAAAAGAAAAGAAAAGAAAAGAAAAAAAGAGTGGGGAAAGAGGGAAACAAATTAACGTGTGCTCAAAACTACAACCTGTCTGTAGGCAAAGTAATTTTTGTTTAAAAAGATGGCTTTTTTTCCCCCATTTGAAACTTTGTTTTCCTTCCCAAGTGACCTAATGACTTGTTAGACTGATGCCTAATAAACAAAACCCAAGGCGGCTGCATGGGTTTCTTCTTAGTAGCCTCAACACCATTCCTGCGATTCAGCATTCACACATGCATACTGAGTTTACTCAAAACTAGTCTGTTTTGCTTCTTCCTCTTCTTCCAGGATTGGGGGGGGGGGGGGGTCAGAGCCAGGGGTCCATGCGGTATGGTCTGCAATCCAGAGGAACCCCCTGCCCTCCCCCCCACCCCAAAGTCAGGCCTTCTGTCTTTTGTTAATTTTTCTTCTTGCCGGTGTCCGTTTAAGACTGGCCGAAGGGGTAAGGCCCGTGGAGCCCCTGGAAGAGAGTGAACATAGTCAGTTATGATAAACAAAGCAGGTACAACTTGACAATTAAACCAAGTTAAAGAATCTATGGTCCCCAGTGAGCCAGAAGGAAGCCCCAAGGCACAGACAAAGCCTGAGGGTTGTCCTTGCCACCCAAAACCTCAAGGGGCCACATATCAGCATTTCTGCCCTTAAGTGTTCCCACTCCATCACACCAACCAAAGAGATGGGAGGCAGTGGGGGCAGTCCTCATCTTTCAACTGCTACATCAATCAGTGTCAACTTTCCTCCATCCAGGTCACAAAGCCTTCCTTTCTGCTGGACAACAACGTCTCAACCTTTCTGCTAAAGATCCCAGTGCACCATTTTCTGCACCTTAACCTTCTGGCTAATGCCCCTTATACCAACAACAGCACTGCAGCAGAAATGGCAACTGTCTAAGCACGTAGATAACAGGCATGGTACTAGCAGCTTTGCACACATTGTCTTTAAACCTTACCTGAAAGCCAGGTGAGTATTACGACACTCATTTAACTCGGGCCCATCTGACTGCAGAGAGTAAAAGACCTGCTCTCCAAGTCACATGGGTAGAATAAGGCAGAGCCAAGGTTTAAAACCAAGTCTGATTTTTGCTCTCCCCACACTGCCTCTCCCCTGCCATGTGATAATATGGTTTATTCTGTATTCCCAAAGTTATTTTCAGTACTGTTTGGGTGGAAAAAGCTTCATAGTCTCACTTTTCCCTTATATTCAGAATGAGACACCAAGATGTGCCGACACCAAAAAGCAGCGGCATGAACTTGCTGGAGGATGCCCTGTGACTCCCTCCACCTTCCCACCCTCCTCCTGGAGTGTGTTCTTTGGAAAGAGTTGGTCAATGCCAAGACCTAGGAGGGCAAAAGTTAACTGGTGACCAGCCTCCCTAGGGTCCTACGCCCTAAAGTGGCCTATGGGCAGCTGGGCCCTTGGACCAAATGGACCAAAGGGGTACAAAGAGCAGATGCCTCAACCATAACTGTGACAAATGACTGGAGAGTGTTGATGCTTGACAACTAGGTTAAGAATCCTGAAACTAGGCATAACTGAGAGTGAGAAGGCACAAGAATGACTGACATGAAATTTCCTATTAGCTTGATGGGATATGGGCAGTCAGAATTTGATGGTCTTAAAAAAAAAAAAAATGACACAGAGGCACCAGGGTGACTCAGTGGTTGAGCATCTGCCTTTGGCTCAGGTTATGATCTCTTGGGGTCCTGGGATCAAGTCCTGCACTGGGCTCCCCGCAGGGAGCCTGCTTCTCCCTCTGTCTGTGTGTCTGCCTCTCTCTGTGTCTCTCATGAATAAAAAAAATCTTTTAAAAAAATAAAAATAAATTTAAAAAATTAAAATATGACATATTTCTTTGAGGAGGGAAAACAGTGTCTGCTTGCTGGGTTGGCAGTGATTAGAATCCTTTTCAGTATAACTTTGTCCTGTTTGCTTCCATCTCCCCAGCATCTAGCATGATGCCTGGCCCAAGAGGTACCCAATAAACATTTGTTGAATTAATAACTAAAAGAGGACAGGTATTTCCCAGACTACTATCTGGAGTGTCAGACACCTCTGAGTCACAGAAATATTGGCCGTTCCAAATCCAAGTTTTAAAATAGCTGCTTAGGCCTGGCGACACAAGTGCCTGGGGGTCATACCATCTATCTGGTCACAGTCTCCTAGGTCCCAAGTGAGGCAGGGCTCTCTGAAGGTAGTTAGCCTGGAGATGCAAGACTCTCCCTGTTTCCACTGCTGTGGGATGTAGGCCGCTCAGAACTGGGAGGAGGGGATCTGGGTTCTGCTCCCAGTTTTGCACCAGCTCACAAAGTGACCATAAGGTCCTTTCCCCTCAGAGGGTCTCGGGTTCCTCTCTGAATCTTTCCAGGATTTCAAGCTCTAGGAGTATTGACTCAATATACTGCCTGGCTCAAGAGACTGAAAAATAGGACTCTAAGAAAGGATGCCCTTTGGTCATGCTTAGGCCAGATGTCAAAGATGACAAGAATAGGGAACATGAGATTAAAGTTTCTATAGTGTTTTCAGTGGAAGGCACTGAAATTGCTTTCCCTTTTTCCCCCCTCCTCTACATGATGCTTCAAAAGACCGGGAGTATGTCTCTAGCTGCTTGGTGGTTATCACTGAACAAAAAATCCTGACCAGGTGAATTTGGAGGATGGACAGGCCTTCATGGATTGAGCATCAACTACACACGAGATGCTGCTGGGGCACTTTAACATATTCTCTGTAATTCTTGCAAAGATTCACTGAGACAAACCAAGATCTCCAAACTCAGAGAGGTGACCAACTTCAAGGGCACATAACTGGTAAGAGCAGTGGTGTTTAAAATGGCCGCATGTTTGCCAGTCCCCAAGTGAACTACATTCCAGCAGGTAGGCTAAGACTGTAACCATCTCAGCTACCATGGTACAACCTGATTAACAAGGGTGGGCTGGGGAGCCAAGGGGCTCTCAGACTCCATTCTGTAGGGCCTGGTTGGAGGTCACACACACCATTAGTAGAAAGTATAGAAAGCTTACAACAAGGTGTCCTCAGTACTTCCCAGTATTTGTTCATCTGGAATAATCCAAGGAAGGCAGTAACGACCTTGATTCCTACAAGAGTTAGAACCAATACAATGCTCAAAGGTCTCTGTGCAGGAAAAAAATGCACAGACAAAAGAAAAACCGAAAGACAAACAGCATTGGCTTTCTATGAAATATTTTCCCCTAAATTTAACGGTCTTCCAGACCAAAGCTCCACACACTTCACATGGGCCTTAAAATCCAACCAATAGCCGTGTGACTTGCCTGGAATGCTTGGAGAAGGGAGTTCGTGACCTTGCTAAGGAGCTGTTGCACATTCCCATTTTACAGATAAATAGAATGGGTCCTGCACAACCAGCAGAGGGAGGAACAAAAGCACGATGAGCATTTTCAGACTGCCACGTTTGACTGCCTTGGCCCTTGGACATTCAGTGCGGTATATAACTAGCTTAGATTATGGATTTGTTGGCCTTTAGCTTGGTGGCTGAAGTTCTGTGTCTTTTGGGGGAAAAAAATGCTACCTAATCCCTTTTCATCCAGAGAATGGCATATTGGAAGTTGTTGATGTTTTACTGGTGCAGAAAGGTGGCTTGAAGAACAAACTCTATTCCCACCCACCCTACCCTTCAAATTAACTACCATCAAGGAAGGGAGAGGGAACCAATTCTATTTCAAAACCACTTTATCATCTAGACTCCCCACACGCAGGATTATAGGTGTCACAGATGGATCACAGAACACAGGCAATGCATTACTAGTGGTGGAGGAAAAGCCTGGCAGAGATTCCAAGAACAGCTTGTTCAGGGCATCCAATGGCAGGAGGCCAAGCAGGAAGCTAAGCAGGAAGTGCCTTTCCTAGCAGTGGGATGGAGGTATATTTGAAACAGGAGGCCCATCCACATTTCAGGTTCCACTGGAGTTCCAAGGCCCAGTGTAACAGGTTTTAGTGGCTGATGTCTCCAACCCCAGCCTAAAAGCAGGGTTTGGTAATAGAGATAACGTTCATTCTCTTCTGGGCCTAGCAACTCTTCAACCTCCATCCAGAGGAACAAGAAACTGGCTTCAACTGACACCTCTCCTAAAACAGCTGTGACTCTACTAATAAGAAAAACAGGGACAGGGGCATCAGGTGGTAGTTAGTACAGAGCCCTGAATTAAACCAACTCAAGTGAAAGTTGTGGCCATCAGCATGGTTGCAAAGCTCAGGAGTCTGGTGCAGAAGGCTGCCCTTCTCTCTCTGAGGAATCACTCCTCATCACACAGAGACCAACAGCAAGGCTGGATTTATCCATGCTAAGAGAGGGTATGAATAATCAAACCCTGAAAAGAAGTCCTGTATCTGACTCCAAGTCTAAAGGCCAGTTCCCCAGGGCCTATTTGAGTTGCAGTTTTCAAGGCTTTCAAAGGCTACATCTGTTGAGGGGACAGGAAAGTTTTCCTGGCAAAGGAGAGACAGCCTTTAGGTCCACGGGGACTGAGGTGCTGCCTGTGTGCTTCAGCCTTCCCTAAGCCCTTCACTGCACAGCTGCAGTAGCTATGAGCCCTGGGGACCTAAATTCTACTTGGCTCCAGGGCAGGCAAGCTCTCTTAAAGCACAGAAGCTCCATACCCACCAGCTAAGACAGAGGTGCCTCTCTGTTCCTTGGTGTCTGGGAAAAAGACCTTGGCCTCAGGCCAGCTGAATCATCACAGTAGTTGGACCAGGTCCCGAACTGAACTTCCATGATGGAAAAACTACTGAGAGCCATAACTTAGCTAAAATTCTAAAATATTTTTAAATATTTTTAGAAGACAACATTTATGGACAAAACATAACTCAGTCCCATTTACCACAATCTCCTAAAAAAGACAATTTAAGATCCAGTACTTGTGATCTGTTCTCAAACAAACCTAAAAATAATCTGTGATTTTTCACAATAGTTTATAGTTGCCCCCTGTGGATTAGCAGAGTCACTCTCAGCCAGTGATCTGGTTATCACTAATCTTATGTGAGTGTGCACCTGCAAAAGTTCTCTTAAAATACAGAGAAATCAAAGTAACTTTTTGAAGAGTACTAAAAATTGTCACTCAGAGAAAACATTAACTGTATGTTAAAGTACTAAAAAGATAGGAAGGAGTTCGGTTTCAGCTGGACTATTTTAAAAAAGTTTCCTCATCAATTTTCAACAGTAGGAAGTATGGGGCTATGAGGAGAGTAAGTTGCCCTTGAAGAGGGTGGAACCTGCTTCTACCAATTCTTTATGCCTTGCATACAGTAAGTCTCAAATAGCAGTAACACAAATGAGTGAATGACGGTGAACTACTCTGCACTGATGAGCCATTTGGTTTTTAACATTCCAGGGAGAAAAAAAGGAGGCTGAAAAACCTACTGAAACAAAGTTGTGTCTTACAAGGGTGTTTTTGGGGTACACCTTTTCTATTTGGAAGTTAGTTGTGTAGATAAAGCACCACAACATGGACACTTTCACATACCTGTCTTTATTTTGCTTTTATTTGTGATTTAAATAAATAAAAAGGTTCACGCACATTAACAAAAGGAGCGTATGCTGCAGGGCTATGAAATAACATGCTCTCCCGGTGTATACTGATGGCAGCATCAGATAACACCAGGAGAGCCCTCCTCCGCCTTACTGCCTGAGCCAGTCCTGGTCAGCGCTGCATCTGCCTAGTGCTCCTTTTGTATCACTAACTACACTGAATGCAAACACAGAAGAATACAAGATTTAGTACTAAGTTCTGTCCTGATCCTGTACTGCAAACATGGTGTGGTGGGGCCCTGCTCACAAGGCTGGCTTGACTGACCAAGCCCTGATCAAACCTGTTCTTCTCTTATTAATTAGAAATAAAGTCTCTATTGGAATAATGGGCAGAGTAATGAGGACTCTCTCAAGAAAATTCAAACCAGGACCCTTCCCTCAATGGTGGCTGACTGCTCCAGGAGGTTTCCTACTGGAAGAGCAGGGCCACGTGAGCAGGAGGGGTACTTCTGTAGATGCTTTCACACTGGTGTTCAAGCCACTTTCATGTGACAGTCCTCAAAATTTCAAAGATATATTTGATGCACTGGCTGAGGATGAGTATGAGAACCAGCCAAAGGAAAGAAAATAAACCTATTTTTATGCATGAGGGCTGATCATGGGGCAGGCTCAGTTCACAGCCTTCTGCTTGTGCCAAAGCTGCTCAAAGCTTGACTCAGTCGAAGTGTGATTTTTTTTTAAAAGCCCTGCAAAACCAATTTTTTATACTTATCTCTGTAACAGTTTTTCTGTTGCTCTTAACTAACTTCTACAATCCTGCTGGGGACCTGGTCATCTATCCATCCATTCTCCCTCTACCCATCCATCCAACCCTTCATCATGCAACTCTTTTTTTAAAAAAATATTTTATTATTCATTCATGAGAGACACAGAGAGACAGAGACATAGAGGGAGAAGCAGGTTTCCTGCGAGGAGCCTGATATGGGACTTGACCCCAGGATCCTAGGATCAGGACCTGAGCCAAAGGCAGAGGTTCAATCACTGAGCCACCCAGGTGCCCCTCATCATGCAACTCTTATTCTTCCTCTCTTCATCATCTCTCTTCCCATCCTCCCTCCAGTCTTCCTCCTATCTATCTAGAGCTCCCTATGGCCAAAGGCAACTCTCAGAGCATTCACCTACCCTACCGTGGGCAACTCAAGAAAATCACCATAAAGAATAAAACTCAAACAAGATTGTGAATTAAACATATAATTTATAGTTCTAAAACAAGGAGATGAAGAACACTGGCTGGGTTTGACTTTCCCTTTCAGTAAAGACTTCAGAAAAAGTTATTTACAATTTGGAATTCTAGCTGCCAAATCCCATGTAATAGCAGGTGTGTTAGAATCCAGGTGGGGGGCTAGCACACAGAGCTTTCTCATGGTCACCTCCTAGGGTGGAGGAACTTCCTAAACAGGAAGAAAGAACTGACAGGAGTCTCACTGGGGAGGGCACCCAAAGGGAGAGAGAAGCTTACTCAAGTTCCTAGCCCTGTCACCATTGGTGCTGGCTGCACTGCGGGGATTCTGCTGTAGCACTGGGGGAGGTGGCTGGTCCCATTTCCTCTTAGAATTTCCTTCCAAATTTCTGTAACCTTCTGTCGACTATACCCTTCCTTACAGGCTACTGCAGTCTCCCACCTCTTTTACAATTAATTCACAGAATCACTTGCCACCCTCCAGTGTCTGGCTAACTGAGGTAGGAGAACAAATGGTCTCTCCTTGGTCTCATTCAGCCATACTTGCTGTCATCTTGCCACGATCCTGCTCAAGAGTGTTGCTGTTATTCTGCTTCTTTCCACATTAAACAATTGGCTCTCCTTTGCTTGGCTTTCAAAGGTCTTCCTTCAAAATTCGCCCCACCCTCTTTAAGCACACCGTACTCTGTAGCAGGCTGGCCGGTGTCCCGTGAACACACACCACCTGTGGATGCCTCTGGGCCTTCCTACGTGTGATTCCTCTTCCCTCCAATTCAGTTTGAACCTAACAAGTACCAAGGTACCAGTGCCTTCTCCGTCCTCAAAATTCATATGAACACTTACTTAAAAGTCAACTGGAACTCAATATACTCCTTTACTAGCTGTTACTCTTTCCCATGAGCTAGTCACATGTATGTAATCAGACAGTAAATTCTTTGAAGATAAGGATTAGCATGGGTTGAGCACCGGAGGCCTCATTTATGAACTAAATAGTATCAAAGCTATCTCTCTGTATAAAGCAGTTTTAATTGGTCTTTGGGCAATGAAATCACAGCAAAAAGCTCAAGATTCTCAGGCCTTGCAAGTGGATGTGTCCAAAGCTTTGGAAAAAACCTCCCTTGCAGCTGAACTCTAAGGAAGCCCCCATTTCCCCTGAAGTCCAACAGCTCCCAGCTTCTAACCTTGAATTCCCCACCTGTCCTGCTAGAACACAGTTACAGCAGACTTAGCTGAGAACACACCAAGGGGAAATTTCTCACACTTCTGAATTTCGCTTATCTGTTTGAACTTGTGATTTCACTAGTCCTACTTTGAGAACTTCCATCAGAAATTAAAATGCTAAATTCAGAACATAGGAAAGAAAAAGCACCCTCATAACCAAAATAAAATATTCTGGCAATCCTGGGAACACTGGCTGCATTTCAGCTACAAGACTGCCCAGCATCAAACCAGTTTAAAACAATGCTCAGAGCCCCAAAGCAAATAAAATGGAGCTGAACAACTTTGAAGCTCTTGAGGGACAAAGGGGAGAGTTCCTGGAGATACTTTTTATTTTCAGTCAGACAGTAACTTTACAAACAACAAAAGACATTTTCTAAGGCTCATAGTGTTTGCTTAATTTATTTTTAAAATGCACACATGACCCATGCCAATACAAACACCAGCAAGGCTGGGAGGACTTTCCTGGCTCCTCTGGGTTTTCAAAAGAGAGTCATGGTAATATCATTAAACCAGAGTTTCCTGACAATTCCCTTCTGGTACAGAATGTACTAATTGGGCAATGAACAGGACAGGTTCCTCAGTTTTGCACTGCTTCCTCCCTGGTCATAAATTCTTTTGGGGCTCCAAAAGATGAACGGGAAAGTCCCTACGACCTGACAGTAAGTGTAGACTACTTTCAGTGAACAACCAATGGTCTTTGCTTCTGCCAGCAAACTTCATCATAGTGTGGTCTAGAAGAACACTAGACTCAAACTGGGTTCCTGGGTTCCAGCCCATGCCCCACCCCTAATCTGCTATGTGAGGGTGAACAAGTCACTTACAACTTCCCTATTTTGTCAAATGAAGGGTGTAACTACAGAAGTCACGAGACTGTTACAAATTGAGAATAAGTACAGTAAATGTGCTTTGAATAACATGAAGTGGTTTGTTTAAATGTTAGACAGTATTAAGCCCAGTCCGGTCTTTGGACCTCTTTTCTACCTGTACCAATGATTCACAAGTAGGGAGATTTTGTCATCTTCCTGCCCAAGGGACAGTTGACAATGTTTGGAGATATTTTTGGTTGTTACACTTGGGGTTGGGAAGGTACTACTGCCATGTACTGGGACTGGGTAAAGGCCAGGAATGCTGCTAAACATCTTACAATGCATTTAGACACCCTCTCCCACTCCCCACCTCAAGACAGATCTGGCCTAAAATGTCAATAGTCTTAGTACTTCAGCTGAGAAATCCTGCTCTACACTCATCACTTAGTGGACTGCAGCCAGTCTCATAGCATTACATATAATCCGTATGTCACAATTCTCAGATTTGTATCTCCACCCAGACCTTTCTCCTAAACTTTAAATGCAACCTGGATATACAACAGCCCACTTGACATCTCCATTTGGATATTTAAAGAAATCTCCAATGTGCCTCAAATGGACCTCCTGACTTCTCCCCATTTCTACCATAGTCTTTTCCCTTTCCATCGATGGCAATTCCATCCTTTTAGTTGCTTAGACCAAAAACCTTGGTGTCATCTTTACTCCACTGTCTTTTACAACCCCCTTCCAAAGGCAAGGGGTTTATTTATCACCCCTCTGCTCAAAACCCTTTAATGGTTTCCTCTGCCCACAAAGCCCCCCCACGATCTAGTTTCCATCCTCTGACTTCATATTTCTCTACTCTCCTTCACCTCCACTCTGTTCCTTAAACAAACCAGGTAAACTTCAACCTCAGGGTGTGTACTGGCTATCCCTTTGCCTAAAATATGCTTTCTCTAGATAGCTTTTACAGAAATAAAATCTGACTTTAAAGGGAATAAGCATGTTCAAAAAGAGATTTTAAATTCATTCCAGAAAAGTAAAACTTCAGAGACTATATCTTTTGGCCATAATAGAGGAATACAGACAGGTTTTGTGGCTTCAAGACGGTACAGATGTTGTCGTCACAAGAGTGATTTAATGGAAATTTCAATGTCAGCAAAGATCTAAACCCAAGTAACTATAGAGGGTCTAGGGAATCTTTTTCTTTGGGAGGCTAGAGAGAAAAACTGGTTTCTACAGTTTCCATAAGAGCTTGTGAGGGGAGAGGGTTTAGTAGTAGAGAAGTCACATAATATTTAGTTAATAACTGGCTTGATCCTCATTTGAAACATAGCACTATAGTATAGAAAGCATTCTCTCCTAACCCACAGCTGTTAGCTAAACTGGTAAGAATATGTACTTGAACACTATTTATGATTTATGAATGCAGTACACTGTTAAGAAAGCAGGCTCAAGAGTCAAAGACAATTGCTTTTGTTCAGATCCTAGTTTTACCATTTCCTAGCTGCATGACCTTGAGCAAATCATGGAACCTGTGTACTTCAAGTCTCTGCAACTGCAAAGGAGGGAAGAGAGCAATCCCTGAACCATGGTACTGTTGTGTGCACTACATGAAGTAATGCATATCAAACATTGAGCCTGCTGCCTCTGAGGAGCAAATGCTGGGGGTGGGGAGGAAGGGAGGCGACTAGTGTTTTTGTAATAAACTTTGTAGAACTACTTGGCTCTTTAAACTATATACATTGATAATTTTAACAAAAATTAAATTTAAAAAGTTCTCAGCACAGTGCCTGGACATAGTAAGTGCTCAATAAATGGTAGTTTTATAGTTCTAATTACGGCATTCTGATTGGCCTTTACCTGAGTGTCCTGTGCTTTTGCTACCTGTCCCCTGCCAAAAGAAAACAAAAACTGGATAAAATATCAAGTGACTCAAGTTTTCCTTCTAGTTTCTCTCTGAATCATCTTTAAACCTTTCACAAAAGGGTAGGCATCTGAGAGCGAAAACTCAAGTCCCATGGCAGTGGGAAGGTCACACTGCCCTCTACTCCCTCACAAAACCAATTATCCCAGCTACAGACACCAACAACCTGCCTTCTGGTCAAATTCAGGGCCCTCTGCTCTGGGCAAATGTTGAACCCAATTCCATTATGCCACCCCAAACTCACCCCCTATTATTATGTTAAACTGGCTACTTCAAAATAGATAGTAAGATCCATCACCCTTATATCCTCAGGCCCACATAGCAAAAGATTTGCCTTTTCCAAACCTCCCCAGGCAACCTCTACTAAGATTTCTAAACTCTCACCTAAATGGAGGGAAAATAACTCCTCTATGCCTTAGTCAACATAGATTGTAGCAGATCTAGAGAGAGCTGACTTCCGATGTAATAAAAGCAGGCTGACTCCTGCTCTATCTCCAGAGCCAAAACATACTAAAGGTTGGCTGTCAGAGAGAGATAGGAAGAGAAGCAGGTGGGAATGTGGGCAGGCAGGGCAGATGGCGCTCGGCAGTGGCTGACACTGGAGGAGCACGATGAACCTCCCCACAAAGATAATAACAAGTTTCTCCTTCTGAACCAGCACTTGGCGGAAGTAATAACAGTGGCTCAGACTGTAATCCAGTTTAAAGGAGGAGTATATGACATATACCAGCTCCAAACATTTTTTAAAGTAAGAACAAATACAAAATAAGAGCCATAGGCCAAGTAACAAAATAAATGAATCTGGGATTCTTTTCAGCTCCCTCAGTGTAAATTTTTACTTTTTTAAGAGAAAGGAAGTGAAGCATTTGGCCTTCCTTAAGTACAGCCCCTTGGTTTTTGACAGCCACACGCCTATTACCATCTGTCCTGCATCAGACTGTTTGGCATGCTTTTCCTCTGTAAGAAAGCCTTCTTAGAAAACATTTAGATATTAAAGAAATTACTGGCAAATAAGGGGGAAAAGCCATCTAATTTTAACAGGACTTTTCTCCTTCCACACCTCTATAAAATTTTTTTTTAAACTATTCTCACACTGTACAAACAGAAGCTATCCTGGCCTCCAGAGATGAGTCAGAGAGCTAGAATGCATGGCAACACTAGCCTTGAGTCAACAGAGTAAGCACCTATCCTACTGTGACTGTCCTCAGAGGCTCTTGAGCTAATCACATAGAAAGGGTTCACTATAACAGCACCTAACCTTCATCAATACTTGATCTCACTGTTCACATGGGACAGGTCAGCCACAATTGAGCAATGAGGCCAGCTAATTTCTAACAAAAAGCAAGGAGTCAGATTTATGAATATTTGGAGGAGGTCAGCATATACTTACTTTTCTGACTCTCTTTGACAGCTCTCACACAGGGAGGGGCCAGGCCTTCTGGGTTGTGGGATGGAACTAGAGCTGGCATTCCCACCCAGAGCTTCCCCCCAGACATGGAGCACTGCGTCCAGAGAGCTTATGATTATTCAAGTACAGCTGGGGAAGGGCTCCTGGGGTGTCCAGTTCCTGGCACTGCCATATGTGTCATTATGATGACATACCTATGCAGCCCTCCTAGAGCAGGTGCATGAAGCAATCTTTTCATTTCATCCTACCAACCTCACCAAGTTAAACTGTAACTATGGAGGCAGTAGGAAACCGTATCTATTATAGTTGTGGTCATGGGCTTCCAAGAGCATCATGTTCTTTCCCAGCCTTAATGGGAAGCAGGGAATTTTAGAGTAAGTCAAATCTACTGTTTACTCTGATCCCTGACATGGGGGCATCAGGTACTCCTCCTCCCCATCCAATAAAGGTGGCACCTGGGGTGAACTGCAAACACACAACCCAACTCTAAAGCCCAGAGGCTCCCTTCATTCTTTCCACTCATTTAATAAACCAAAGGGTGCTAATCATTATAAACACCACAAAGGTTTTGCACCCCAAGTTCTTATTTTTATTAACCAGGAAAACTACTTTAAAGACAAGCAAGGGAACTCTTCAAAAAGAAGATGCCACAGGTAATTTTCAGTTTACATTAGAGCCACTGATCTTATTTCAACTCTGCTTTTTTTCACTCTTTGATGATACCGATCATCAACTCAGTAAATGCTTTAACCAAATACAGCCTCCAGCCCAACAGGAGGATCTAGGGAGAGCCCAGGTTTACCTACTAATACTACATTTTAATAATGTGGCACCTTGGATTGGAATTCCAACTCTGCCTCTCAATAGCTATGTAATATTGAGCAAGTTACTGAATCCCTTGGAGCTTTGTTTTCTTGTCCAAAAAATGAGATCAAACATGTAAAGTACGTGGCAACACACTTCCCATACAGGAATAGTTAAAACACAACTTTGGTATACCCGATCTCATCACTGTGTCAAGCATACTCTTGAGCTGACTCAAGCATGCCTGCCTTCAAAAATAAATAAATCTGGGGGTGCCTGGGTGGCTCAGTCAGTTAAGTGTCTGCCTTCGCCTTTGGCTTGGGTCATAATCCCAGGGTCCTGGGATGCAGCCTGCATCAGGCTCCCTGCTCAGCAGAGAGTCTGTTTCTCCCTCCCCCTCTGCCTGCAGCTCCCCCCTGCTTGTGCTCTGTGTCAAACAAACAAATAAAAATAAATCTGTATTCTCAAGCCAAACACAAATGTTTAGCATTATGAATAAGCTCTGCTTTAAGATATCCATTTAAGTACAGTCTCAATTCATTTCAAAGCCATTTATGACTATTTCATCCACTGCTTCTCAAAGAAAAGCACCGCAAACTGAACCCATCTCTGTCACCCACAAGAGAACATGTCTCTTACTCCTTCTGCCCTCAGCACTTGAAGTGTTCTCCACTGTCCTTCCTCTTTCCAAATCTATCCTTTGAAAAGACCAACTCAATCTCTTCTTCCTCTCTGCCCTAACTTTAATCCACAGCCATACACACAAACTGCACATTTTGACTGTTTTTGTCTCTCCATACTTATTAACTAAATTGTTTCCTAATTGCTGTATGCATATTTCATCTCCCCTACTGCACTGTAAGCTGCTAGTTGATAGGGGTAAGTTCTTTTATTCTTCAAGTCTCCATCTGAACAATGTACACTGATCTAAAATGTGCACAGATGTGTTAATAAATACTTAGTGATGTCTGTCTATACCCTACCCTGTTCTCTTACTGCCTTAAGAGGTGGAGCTGACTCAACTTTAACCAGAAATCCTTTCAGAGAAATTGCTAGATGCACACATAAATGCATTCTGAATAAGATTCTCCTTAAATTAAGAAACAAGAAGGGTGCCTGAGTGGTGCAGTCAGTTAAGTGACTGACTTTTGATTTCAGCTCAGGTCATGATCTCAGGATCATGAGACTGAGCCCTACACTGGCTCCCTGCTCAGTGAGACGGAGGTCTGCTTGTTTCTCTTCCTCCTCTCCTCTGCCCTTTCCTTAACCTTAAAAATCAATCAATCAATCAATCAATCAATCAATCAATCTTTAAGGAAGGAAGGAAAAAAAGAGAGAAAGAAACAAGAGAGGCTCCAGTTTTTCTTTGGGACTTAAGTGCCACATTCTCAATGCATTATAGCCAATAGTCTTCTTGAATATCATCTCCATTGAGAACCTTTTCTCTGTGGTTCTTGCAAATATTACTTCTAAATGATCCTACAGAGTTCATGAAAAAAAAAAAAAGGCAACATACCATGAATTCATCAACCTCATCAACCTCAAGAAATCTCAATAGTCTCTACCCTCACCATAGCCCAGTCCTTCAAAGAAAAAAAAAAAAAAAAGACAACATGGTAGGACCTCAACTAAGGCTGGTAGGTAATCCACTCCGACCCCCTGCCAATCCCACCCTAGCTCCCACCCCCTAGGCCTGGGCAATCACCAATTGGCGAAAAGGCATCAGTCCCTAAAGGAGTGGCAAACAACAGGTTCACAACTTAGGACGATGAGTGCAGTGCTGTGGCCAAGAACAGCCGCCTCCTTAAACCACAGGAACTACTGATCCAAGTAACTCACAACTGGGAGAGGGGCTTCTATTATACAAAGCACCAAAGCAACTCATTTTGCCTCCTCTGACTCTCATCTTCCCATTGAATTCAACTGCAAATTCCAATTCTAACAGGACATGCTTACCCTAGGGCTTGGCTCACTTAACTACCTGGAATGGTTATACTCTGGAGGGTTAAATTTAAGGAGGAAAATCTGGAGAAATAGTAGCTTAGAGGAAAAACCTTTTATTATAGTGTTACAATATGAAGTCTTGACTCAAATACAGGCATTTTACTGTCTTGCCAATTGACTTCTCTTATATCCTGCGCAACTAACATGACTCCACAGAATCCTTTATGACAACCATTCAAACAACAAAAAAAATTAATCCTCTGTTACACCACTACTGAATGAAGTCTCTCTTACTAACTAGAATGTGTGGAGAAATAGGATTCACATCACCAGGTTTCTTTTCTTAATTTGCCTCTTGATCTGAACCATATATAAAGCATTAGTCAGAAAAATACCATTCTTATTACAGACAATTTGTCCTCAAATAAACATCAATCTTATTTTTCAAAATTTGAGGGTAAATCCCAACATGATGCAAGGGCAGACTTAACAGTTATATGATTGTATAGGGTGGGGTGCTAGGCCTAATACACAGCATTGTTAACCAGAAAAGAATGAAAAGGAATGCTCACAGGCCCGTACCATATGAAACATCTGTAACTGTGAGTGCTCAGCATCAAGGCTTTACTCAACCAACCAAAACCAACAACCAAGAACCATCATCACCTTAGCAGAGGGTAGAAGACACTGTTTAATCAGCTAGCAAGGAGAAGCAGATCAATAAATCAAACACAGAGAAGAGTGTCTCAGAACTATCAAAATATTTAAATTCATGGTGAACTCAACAATTCTCTCACTTACTGCCCCACACATAAAAAGTCAAAATATCACTTGGGCCACTCTGGGTTGTGGGTGAGGAGGTAGACAGGCCGTAATAGACTGAAAATACATCAACAAGAAGACATGCAAATAAGGTAAATAAAGCGAAAGCCCAACAACAATATTTAGATATATAATTGAGTTTGTCTTTGTTCCTTGGAAAAATGAAAGCCCCACCCAAAGCCAAAGTAAAAACATAAACAAAAACAACAAAGCAGGAAGAGATTCCAAAGGCATGTGGTCTAGGTTTAGTATACATTTACACTGGAAGGACAGTTGGTGATATTTTGACTTTATTTTTTTAAATGCTAAATGTAAAAAACTTTGTTCTTTCAACACCCAAACCAGAGCAGAGAGACAGCAGTAAATTATAAATGTGGATAAAGTAATCCACAGGACATGAAGATGGGGGAGGGGGAGGGGAGAAGGGGTAGGTTTTTGTATTGTTGCTGTTGGCAGGAGAGCTAAGCAGTCTTAAAGAACATTCTAGGCTTCTAGGTTTGCCATGAAAGGGTATCACAAATCCCAAGGCCCACCACCTACCCCTTCTCCTCTTCTCCGAGGGCACCTACCTTACTGTAAGTCACTACTGATAAGTTGTTTGCGTGACTGCTGGGGGACAGATTTACAGAGTTCTGTGAGAGTCTATTCTCATCTTGCTCGGTTTGGTCAGGAGCAGGAGCCCATGTGTTTTTGCTGATCGAGTCGAACCCGGAACCCCCAGGGTCTTTTAAGTTGTTTTCATCTGATTGTCGGTTCTTTTGGGGAGAGGCAAACGGGTTGAAGTTTCCTTCTACCTTGCGATGTGGCTGTGTGTTGAACTCCGTTTCAAAAGATGACAGCTGCTGCGTTACTCCTAAAAGTCCACCCACCTCCACACTGAGAATCACCCAGATGACATCTGAAACAAAAGGGCAATTCATGTCAGTGATAGGCATTCCTTCAAGACCCAAAGCAGCCACCACCATTACTCCAAAATGCCTCTCAAAGCCACCCAAATCTTAGGAAGGAATGTCCTTTAAAAGCTGGCTGACAAAGTAGTCCACTACATTTGCATTGCATGCATTTCTACATTTTTGATAATATCATATTCAAACTCCAGTACACATTCAGTATAGGTCTATGGTAAGACCTGTGAAAGTATCTGTTAAAAGGTTACCAGTTGATCCTGATGCACAGCCATATTTGGATATCACTGTTCCAGAGAACAATGATCTATAGATAGAAACCTAAAAACTCAGAATTATAAGCTCGTGGTTTTGCTTTGGTTTGAATGTATGTAACTAGAAAACTCAGGGCAGAGGTGCCTGAGTGGCTCAGTCAGTTAAGTGTCTGCCTTCCACTTCATCCTGGGGTCCAGGGATTGAGCTCTGTGTTGAGCTCCCTGCTCAGCGAGGTGTCTGCTTCTCCTTCTCCCTCTCCCCTTCTCCCCCGCCCTGTGCGCTCTCTCTCTCTCTCTCTCTCTGTCTCACTCTCTCTACCTTGAATAAATTCATTTTAAAACAATCTTAAAAAAAAAAAATAGAAAACTCAGGGCAGGCATAATTCTTGAGCCAAAAAATGCTTATAATTACTAAAATTGCAACTTACCAACTACCTCCTCTCTACTTCTTTGAGCAATTTAGAATGACAACATACTGTCCAAATAGAACAACTGAGAGTAAAGAGGGGAGCTAGTAATAATGACCACCAGGATACACGTGTAAACCAGCATTAACCATGAGTATATTAAGACAAATATCACTTGGGGTGTTTTCTTTTTCTAATGATCTATGTGATCAAAAGATACCAAAAATTCAGTATGCCCAGACTTTCTAAAATAATCCAATTTAACACCAACTTTGCCTTTGTCATATAGAGAAGCCTTACCATCTACACTGAAACCATAAGGATGTGTTTTAAAAAGAGGACTTTTTGGTCATAATTCAGTTATTTCCTCAACTGCCAAAGCAAAGGGTTCAAATAGAAGAGTAAAGAGTTCCCTTTGATGTTCTGTACCTCAATTTAGAGAACAGTGACATCAACTTTCCTGCTAGGAAGGCCTTTAAAAAGCAAGCTACAGAAAGGCCAAGAAGCTTTTAAGTATGAATCCAGCTGAAGCAAATGTGAAAAGTTATCCAAATCTCCTGAATAACTGCTAAATGGTTGATACAAAAAGGCTAATAAATTCCATTAGTTACTCACACAGAAATTCAGATAATATTAAGAATAGGAAACCCTCCGCCCCAATACTAAAAGGAATAGTGAAAGAAACTGGGGAAAACACTCTTAGGCTGTGCTTAATCTCAATTTTCAATCTGGGTTCCGTGTCTGATGAAGGCCATAAATACCCCATTTGCATTAGGTGGTTTGGGAGCTTCATTAAACAGCTAGGAGGCAGAACCCAGCTAAGGAGCCAGAACTGTAGTAAGCAGAGATGCAGTGACATCTGCTGTTCACTTCTGGAATTAGCACCTCTGCAGCCACTAGCTGCACTAGCAGGACTCCTAGGAATGGGAATCCATTCCAGACACAATTTTTCATTAAGGCAAATGTGAATCCTCATGTAAACTTGTGCCAGAAAATTTCAATCTGTTGATTAACACAGGATATGCAGCATGCCACTTCATTTGGAAATATGGGATGGTGCTAGGTCAGAGGACCTTCATTCAGAGCTCTTAAGTCAATCTCATAAACCAACTTGACGTAGGCCTTAAAAAACAATTCAATGGCAGGCAGCTAAGGAAGATTCATTCCATGCCTTCCTAGCCTATCTTTCTAACCAAAGCCAACATTTCTTCACTTTATTTTTTGTTTTTCTCAAACAGATATGCCCTTATAGTACATTAATTCGTACTACTTCTCTTTCACCCATCTATTTTCCAAAGTTCTTTTAAGCACATGATATGTTTCACATACTCAGTTACAGGTCATACACTTCCTTCATTTTGCTCAGGAAACTAAATGCTTACAAGCAGAGAAAAGATAGTCTTCTGAAGACTATTACCGGTATATAAGACTAATGACATCTTCTCCCCTGGCTTTAAGAACTAAAACTTCTTTCGTATAACTCATTGGGCCATATCATACGTAAGCCACTGCACTCTCTTTACTGTGGCTATTCTTCCGTACTGTTCACAGATTTTACATTGTAGCTATAAAGAGAGGGTCATTTAAGAAACCACTGATTTATAAACATCCAACAATGAACACTCCAGCTCTGATCCTCCCAAGTTATTATTACCATGATGGGTCATTATGAACAGCAAAATACACCTTCTACATGGTATAATCTAAGCCATCGAAATAAGCGCTACCAGCCCTCATGTTTCTTTTTTTTTAAGATTTATTTATTTATTTATTTATTTATTTATTTATTCATTCATTCATTCATTCATGATAGAGAGAGAGAGAATGAGAGAGAGAGAGAGAGGCAGATACAGGAGGAGGGAGAAGCAGGCTTCAGGCCAGGAGCCCGACGCGGGACTCGATCCCGGGACTCCAGGATCACGCCCTGGGCCAAAGGCAGGCGCTAAGCCACTGAGCCACCCAGGGATCCCCAGCCCTCATGTGTCAAAATGTGTTTGTCCCATGCAGAATGTGTGAGAATGAGCGTGTGTTAAAGAGAAAAAGGTGATCAAAATGGACCAAATAAGCTTGTTTCAGAGAGGCTGACCATCCGATTCTTGCCAGAATGCCTTACTTACTGAGGTAAGAACTGCCAGCCATGTATTTTACTACTTGTGATGGAAGGAATCATAGGGGTCATCGAATGAAAGGCTACACCTTCTAGATACAGGATTCGAGGTCTGGAGACAGAAATGATGGACCCGAGATCAGTCTTCAAGTTAAACGCCAACTTGCACTGATGACTAAGAACACTCAACTCTCAGAATAGCTTTTCCAACTCATATTTATTTCTCAACAGGAACTTGGGAATCCAAGAACTCAGGGAACTACAGCTATATTAAGTCAGTCCCATTTCCCAGGCCATAATATCTTTACCAACAAACATATATGATTTTTGGTACCAATAACAAGAATGAGCCAACAGGATGTCCTAGAGAAGTAGTCAATAAAGTAGAATCAAGTGCCAAGCCTATACGTTTATGGGTTAGTAAAGCCAATGGAGAAACTGATTTTAGAATGTCTTGCCTTAAGGTGTTTTACAAAAAGAATCTGAGCCAGGACTTTGGAGATAAATGGTACTATAAATAGTTTCATTCAGCTTGTCCCTTTTACATATAAAACCTTTAATAAGTATATAACTTTAATAATAAGTATAAACTTCCTTTTGTAGAAATGTATGATCAATTACTAACGAGAGTACACAAACTTTGTACTTCTTTAGTTTAGATTTATTAGAAATGCAGAGCAAAAGGAAAGTATTTTGGAGTGCCTGAATGGCTCAGTCAGTTGGGCATCCAACTCTTGATCTCAGCTTAGGTCCTGATCTCAGAGTTATGAGTTCAAGCCCCATGTTTAAAAAAAAAAAAAAAAAAAAAAGAGGAAAATACTTTACTTGAAGCCCAACTCCATAATCTTAAGGAACCATACTGATGTAAAAAGACATCTCAGATTATGGTAGGAATGTTAGAAACATTGCATATGTCTAAAGGCTGGCATCACAGATCAAATCACATGATAATAAAAAAATCAGTAAAATATTCGAACTGGTAAGTTTGTTCCTTGTAGGGTTATGGGTTATAATACATGCATAGCATGGGTACATGTTAACTGGAGTTGAATAAGTAAATGAATTGTGAAATGTGGGAGAGTAAGGTTTCTTATTGTTGAAGAAGGATATTACAGATGATCAAGAAAGGAACATTCTAAAATGAACTCTGTGGTACCGGATTAAAGTCAGAGACAGAAATATAAACTCATGTTTATCTTAATATATATACAGATGAGGAAACACAGAAACAATGATAGATAAGTCTGTTTACAGAGGTTAGGATGTATACACACATGACCTAGCTCTGTCTGCTGAGAAGGCCTAGAAGTAATAACAGCCCAGTAGTACTGAACATATCCAGTGCCCAGTGGTTTCTGAATAGCATTCGTTAATAGAAAAAGAGAAATGGCTGATTCTGGGCTAAGACATGGAAAATATAAGATGAGCCTGGAATATCTTTGTAATATCAGAAACTAAGAAAGTGTTTAAAAAAACAAAGGATAGAAGTATGTCACAGGGATACAGGTGCAACCTGAAAGAGCTCCTTCTGGCCAAAGCTGGAACAATTTAGGCAATAAAATAACATAGTACTGGATTATAACTCATAATATAAAATAGATATTAGATACACATGAGTCCATAGTGATAGAAATAAATGACTTAATGGGTAAGTAGAGATAAATTTCTTTACATAAGAACTCTAAATAATGTATGTAGTTACTTCCCCTTCTACAAGATGGAGTTTAATTCTATATATCCCCCAATCCATATTGAATGTGGACAGACTTAGTGATTTGCTTCCAAGGAACAGAACAGGGAAAGAGAGAGACGCCTGGTGGTTCAGCGGTTGAGCGTCTGCCTTGGGCTCCCTTCAAGATTGAGTCCTGCATCGGGCTCCTTTCAGGGAGCCTGCTTTTCCCTCTGCCTATGTCTCTGCCTCTCTCTCTGTGTCTCTCATGAATAAATATTTAAAAAAAAAGAATAGGGAAAGAGAAAAACAGTAACTTTACAATGGAGAAACTGGCAACAAACAATTTAATCAAGTGACCCATGTTAATATCACCAGTGATGTTATGTATATATCAGGTGCCCCCTGGTAAGGTACTTCATCTCTGTAGTATTCCCCAAATCCATAACATTAGTCTAAATAAATTGAGGAAAACATCAGAGAAGCTCAAATTGGGGTATGTTATGAAGGATACCTGCCATTATTCCTCCGAACAGTCATGGGTCATGAAAACTTTCTGGAAAAGACTCTGAGAAACTGTCACAGGTCAAGAGACTAAAGCCAAGACAACTACATGTCATGTGGTACCACAGACCAGATGCTGGGAACGATGAAATAAAATCTAAAGAAAGATAAAATCTAAAGAAAGTCTATGCTCACTTCAGCAATACGTCCACGAAAACTAGAATGTTATAGACATTAGCATGGCCCCTGCACAAGGATGATATGCAAATTCATGAAGCAGTCCATATTTTTTAAAAAATCTAAATAAAGTCTGGAGTTCAGTTAATAGTAACTCAACATGTGCCACAGTGTTGAGGTCTTCATTCTAACAAGTTGTCCATTCAAACTAGACACAGGAGTTCACTCCTATATGCAGTGTGATGGCTCTTTTCTTCCTGGGCTACCCTATTTCAGTATAGCAGTAAGGACCAGTCAACAGTCTTCAAAGAGATGTAACAGCAACAGCTATACAAATGAGCCATCACCTTGATGTGCATGTTGGGCTGAAGCTGCCCAATGACTTCCAGAGCATGCCTCTGGCATGCACAAAATACAAACGCAAGTCACTTAAAGAAAGCAATAATGTGCCATATCAGTATGCTCCACTTGGGTCTAGGCTTCCCAAGGGACAAGGCTAGGGGACAAAGCACAACTTTTACAAACTCAGTTTATGAAGACACCTCAAAATGGTTCAAACTGTGCCTCAGACTGAAATCTGGTGGGCTTCTGATCCCCAGAGCAAATGCCCTGGGCGTGTCCCAGGGAGCAATGAGACCAGAGGGCCCCAACACCAGGAGACACATCCTGGCTTCTGTCAGCATGCACATGGAAGACTACGATGGAGGTCACACCTAGGTTTGGGGGTGCTAGATTCAAATCCTTCCTAAAGCTCCACCCATCTTCCAAGCATGACAGAAACTCACATTTGTCCTGAGGATTAAGAAACAACTTGGAAAAATAAAAAAAGAAAGAAACAACTTGGATCCGGACAGGTGCACAGGCTCCAGTCAACTGCTCAGCTACACAGCTACAGGCTGTAGGCTCACATTTCATCTCCCACAGGAGGGCTGGATACGTACTGCCTAGTCTGAGCACTGCTAGTCTATGCCTGAAACATTCCCAGACAGTAAGTAGTGCAAAGGACAGCATTATGAGCAAGTCTCAACATATTTGTGTCTGTCTCTTGGAGCTACCAAGGCGGCAGTGTTTGTGTACCACTGGGAAAAGGAGGTACTTCCAATTGTCAGCACTAATCTAACTAATCTCAACTTCCAGTCTACATTTCCACACTATTTACACAACACAGAGCTCCCATGACAATGGCCAGGCACTTAGACACTCACTATATCTATCAACACACCACCTACCTACCTCGGCATTGAAGGGAAAAGAGGGTAGAACTGGGCTCCAGTTCATGAGGTGCTCAGAGTGACACCTGAAGGACTGCCTCTGCTCAAACTCTGTTCCCTACCCATCCTTACTCCCCACCTCATCTTAACACAAATGCATTAAAACCTTGTTCCTGGATTTCAGTATTATTCTCAGGAATTTCCAATTAAAATGCAAATGCCCCTCAAAGGAATATAGTAAGCTACCTTAAACTCATTATCAAATCAACCACTAGGCCCAAGTTCACATAGGGGAAAAGAAAAAGGCCTAAGAAAGAGCAATGAAAGCCTGGATGAGACGAGACAGTGATGGGTCCTTGGGGCCCCTAATAGGGATAGAGGTCCACAAAGAAAAGTTGAAATGGCAACAACAGGGGATCCCTGGGTGGCTCAGCGGTTTAGCGCCTGCCTTTGGCCCAGGGCGCAATCCTGGAGTCCCGGGATCGAGTCCCACGTCAGGCTCCCGGCATGAAGCCTGCTTCTTCCTCTGCCTGTGTTCCTGCCTCTCTCTCTCTCTCTCTCTCTATCACAAATAAATAAATAAATAAATAATCTTAAAAAAAAAAAATGAAATGGCAACAACAAAGTAACTATTCCTACTTCACAATTTTCCTAAATCATGCCCTATTTAAAAATTATGAGCTTCTACCTTGATTTGGAGATAGGATGGGGAACTACAGTGATCATTTAACCATTTAATTACTGGCTTCAGTTTTAGGAAACAAGAATTTCTACCTCTCAAATCTAGGAAATCAGTGCCATGGAAGTGAGAGTCAAAACATATCTGAGATCAAAGATGAAAATCGGGGTGCCTGGGTGCCTTAGTTGGTTGAGCATCTGCCTTTGGCTCAGGTTGTGATCCTGGAGTCCTGGGATAGAGGCCTGTGTGGGGCATCCTGCTCAGCCAGAGAGCCTGCTTCTCCCTCTCCCTCTGCCCCTCCCCTCGCTCGTGCTCTCACTCTCATTTACTCTCTTAAATAAAACCTTTAAAAAATATTTTTTAAAAAGATGAAAATAAGCTCAGAATGAAAAAGAAAAAAACAACCCTATTAATAACTGGGCTGGAAGGACACTTATTTACAAAGGCAGGTGCAAAGTTAAGAGAAAACATGATTTCTCCCAAGATCATGTAGCTGCTATAAAATGCTCTAACAACCCTCGGATTGACTACTGCTTTCTTACCAACAATACCCCCAGACTCATTTTGTTGTAGCATCAATTACTGAGGATTGCTGATTGTTAAAATGCCCCTGCCTCAAGATAGCACCCAAACCTTAATTAATCCTCCCTTCTAATCCTGCCTCAGAAATAGCAACCAATCCAAAATTGATCCCCACTTCCCGTTGAGCCCTCTCAGAATCCTTCAGCAGGAACCCAAACTGTATGAAGACTGCTTCCCTTCTCCCTCTCGTTGTGTGGCATTTCCACAATTCCCCCTAGAAAGCCTGCCCTCACCGTATTACGTTAATAAATTCTGGTTGTATCAGGCTAAGGGCTTGTTTCAGGTGACCTTTGAAACCAGAAGGCTTTCTCTTTCCCCTCCCAGCTTCAACTTCTAGAATCCCTTCCTACTTCCCTTCTCTTACAGACTGCCCTCTCATGAAGTGGGCCAGGTTGGCCCAGCCATCAGCTGATACCACAGGAAAGAGGAATGCATTCATTCAATGATAAGAGGGTCAGAGAAAAGAGAGAAGGAACAGCCTCAAGAGTAAAGAAAACCCAGGAGTATATGGTGTTCTAGAAGCCTAGTCACAAGCGTTTCATCAATTGGGTCCAGTGCAGCTAATAATCCAAGTAAGGCTGAGAAGTAAGAACAAAGCATTGGAGGTAGCATTATGTAAGTCCACTGGTACTGAAAAGAGCAGTTTCAGTGGAGTGGTGGGGGCAGAAGCCTGATGGAAAGAATTCAGGAGTCCAGAAATCAAGAGGTGGGGATAGCCATTACTGACACAAAATTTTCCAAGGAGTTTTGCTATGAAGGAGAGCAGCAAAATGGGAGAGAAGCTGGAGGAAATAACAGCATTATATTATATGTAACAGCAAGAAATTTTTAGAAACTTGAATGTCCATCAGTAGTGACCGGCTGGAAAAATGATGACACATCGACCTGAGAGGGGATACTCCACAGCCATAAAAAGTAATGAAGATTTCTAGAGTGGGGCACCTGGGTGGTTCAGTTAAGTGTCTGTCTTTGGCTCAGGTCATGATCTGAAGGTCCTGGGATGAACCCCACATCAGGCCCCCTGCTCAGTGGGGAAGCCTGCTTCTTTCTCCCTCTCTCTCTGCTACTCCCTTGCTTGTGCTTTCTGTCAAATAAATAATTAATTTTTTTAAAAAGGTTTCTAGGGAATCGCTGGGTGGCTCAGCGGTTTGGCGCCTGCCTTTGGCCCAGGGCGTGATCCTGGGGTCCCAGGATCAAGTCCCATGTCGGGCTCTCTGCATGGAGCCTGCTTCTCTCTCTGTGTCTCTCGTGAATAAATAAATAAAATATTTAAAATAAATAAGTAAATAATAAAAAAATAAAAAAAGGTTTCTAGAGTGATCTCTAGAATATATTATTAGGTGGGGAGAAAAAGTAAGATGCAGATCAGTATCTATCGTTATGGCACTTTTGTGTAAGCATAGGGTCAGACTTACATATATTGGCTAGCATTTGAAAAACAAAGCAAAACAACACTGTATAGATAAACCATAAATGAGTAAATAAAAATGGGTATCTCATTGAAGGAAGCAGTAATGGGAGACTCTTCTAATTATATCATTAGTAAATTGTGACTTAAGATTAGTAGAAATGCCCTAGATACTGAAAAAACAAACAAACAACAAAAACAGAAACAAAAAAACCTAGGTCAAAAGGAGATGGAATAAGCACTGGAGATAAATTTTGCAGGATGGTGATTGGCATAGGATAGGAGCACAATAAACAGCAAATTATTTACACAACACTACTTGCATTAAAAAACAAACAAAAAAATGTTTATTTTGTTGCCCTGTTGGAAGTCAGCCAATGTTAAGAGTAACTATAGCTGAAGGATTGTAACAATGACAGTCAACGAAAAGCAGAAAAGACCTTATTTAAGCAAGTTAACATTTAATGCTGTAATTTAAAAATCAAATACTTTGGTAAGATTGGGCATTATCTTGTCAGTGAACACCTCCTGTGGTATGGAAGACAACACAACAAAACAGTAAACAGTTTTCAATTGATAATGTAACTTTATAAGCAGTCTGCTCTGCAGACCACCTATATCAAGACCATGTGGGGGGCAGCCCCGGTGGCTCAGCGGTTTAGCGCCACCTTCAGTCCAGGGCCTGATCTGGGAGACCCGGGATCAAGTCCCACGTGGGGCTCCCTGTATGGAGCTTGCATCTCCCTCTGCCTGTGTCTCTGCCTCTCTCTGTCTCTCTCTCTCTCATGAATAAATAAAATCTTAAAAAAAAAAAAAAAGACCATGTGGTTTGTATGTGAAAAATACAGATTCCTGGGTCCCTAACTACAATGAACTAAAATGGGTTTCATATATGAAATCTAAGTGTTTATGATATCTCTAAGAAGGGTATAATATAATATATAACCCTTTAACTTTTCATCCTCACGCATTAGTTTCACTGAAAGCAATCAGAGCACCAACTCCTTCCTCTAAAAACTGGCAATTAAAGGTAAAGAATTTAACCTAGCCTTATTATAAAAACATGAATTTCAAGTTGTCATTGTTGATGAAAAAAATTTACTTTTTTAAAAAAATTTTATTTATTCATTCATGAGAGACACACAGAGAGACATAGGCAGAGGGAGAAGCAGGCTCCCTGCAGGGAGCCTGATGCCGAAATCAATCCCAGGATCTCGGGATCGTGACCCAAGCCAAAGGCAGATGTTCAAACACTGAGTCAACCCAGGTGCCCCAGAAAATTTTTCTTTTTATCCCAGAACTACTCTAGCTAATGTATAAGGAAGACATAATCACATTGTGACCCCTGATGAAATGATTCAGGCAGTAATTATCAATGAATGAAAACCATTAGGGAAAAGGTTGGTTGACAGGGAGGACCTCTGCAAGTGAAGGATCAGGCTATCACTACCTAAAACCTTTGATTACTTTTAGCATCACTCAAACCCTAACAATTTTCAATAGCCAAAACAATTTGAAAAAGAAGGAAGTTGGAAGTCTCACATTTCCTGATTTCAAAACTTATTATAGCACTACAGTAATCAAAACAGTGTGGTATTGTTAAAAAGATGTACAGACCAATAGAAGAGAAGAGAGAGTTCAGAAGCAAACCCTCACATATATGGTCAAATGGTTTCTGACAAAACTAGAAAGGCCATTCAAAGGGGAAAGGACAGCCTTTTCAACAAGTGGTGCTGGGAAAACTGAACATCATATGCAAAAGAATAAAGTTGGACCCTTACTTCACACCATATACAAAAATTGACTCAAAATTGATCAAAGACCTAAACATCACAGCCTAAACTATAAAACTCTTAGAAGAAAACATTGAGATGGAGCTTCATGACACTAGACTTGGAAATCATTTCTTGGACATGACCAAAAAAAAAAAAAAAAACAAACACAGGCAACCAAAGAAAAAATAAATTGGACTACATCAAAATTAAAACCTTTGTGCATCAAAGAACACAACTGTGAAAAGGCAACCCGCAGAATAAAGAAAGTATATGCAAACTGTATATCTCATAAGGAGTTAATACTCAGAATATATAAAGAACTCCTACTGAAAAAAAAAAAAAAAACAAAGCCTGGGGTGCCTGGGTGGCTCAGTCAGTTAAGTATCTATCTGCCTCTGGGTCGGGTCACGATCCTAGGGTCCTGGGATGGAGCCTGACATCAGACTCCCTACTCAATACTGAGTCTGTTTCTCCCTCTCCCTCTATTCCTCTACCCACTTGTGCTCACTTGCTCTCTCTCAAATAAATAAAATCTTTAAAAAATGAAAAATGTGATTAAAAAATGGCTTGAATTGACAAGCTGAATGACCAACAAGCACATGAAAAGATGCTCAACATCACTAACCATTAGGGAAATGCAAATCAAAACTGTAAGATACCACCTTACCACCCATTAGGATGGCTACTATCAAAAAAAAAAAAAAAACAGAAAATAACAAGTGTTGGCAGGGAGGAGAGAAATAGGAATTCTTGTGCACTGTTGGTGGGAGAGTAAAATGGTACAGCCACTATGGAAAACAGTATGGCGGTTCCTCAAAAAATTAAAAATACAACTGTCTCATGGTCTAGCAATTCCACTTCTAGATGGATACCCAAGAGAACTAAAAGTAGGCTCTCAAAGAAATATTTCTATACCCTTGTTCATAGCAGCATCATTCATAGTACCAAAAGGCAGAAGCAATCCAAGTATCCATTGATGTATGAATGCATTCTAAAAGTGCAGTATAGGCAGCCCGGGTGGCTCAGGGGTTTAGGGCTGCCTTCAGTCCAGGCGTGATCCTGGAGACCTGGGATCAAGTCCTGCATCAGGCTCTCTGCAAGGAGCCTGCTTCTCCCTCTGCCTGTGTCTCTGCCTCTCTCTCTCTCTCTCTCTCTCTCTGTCTCTCATGAATAAATAAAATCTTTAAAAATAAATAAAAGTGTTGTATATACATATAATTGAATATTATTCAGCCTTAAAAAAGAAGGAAATTCTGATCCATGCTACAATTTGGGTGAAATAAGGCAGTCACCAAAAGACAAATCCTATAATACTGTATGAAACCACTTATATGAGGTACCTAGAGGAGTCAAATTTATACAGACAGAAAGCAGGATGGTGATGTCAAGGGCTGGAGAGAGAGAAAGAGAGAAATGAGAAGTTATTTCATGGTACAGAGTTTCAGTTTCACAAGATAAAAATACTAGAAGTGGATAGTGATGATGGTTGAATAACAATGTGAAAGCACTTAATGCCACTGAATTATATACTTATAAATGGTTAAGATGATAAATTTTGTTATGTGTATTTCACCACAATTAAAACACACAAAAAATACCCTGAAGCCCAGTAACTTTAAGTTAGTCCTTCAAGGGGCACCTGAAGGCGTGGCTCAGTTGGAGAGGCTGCTTCTACCTCTGCACCTCCCCCTGCTTGTTCTTTCTCTATCTCTATCTATCTCTCTCTCAAATAAATAAAATCTTTTAAAAACCCCAAAACCTTAGTTCTTCAAGGCCAAATCAGTAATACATTATGTGGCAGAATAAAAAACAAAAACAGAAGTCAGCTATTTTTAATCCTAATCTAGTGCTTATCTATAATACCATGTAGCACTCCCATCCCTGGTCAGTTTTGAATGTTCCACCAATCAGGAAAAAGGTAACAGTTAACACAGACAACTATTCCTGGCAAAAAAAGATGGAAATATTAACATTCTCATTATTTAAACTTCTATAGCCTACAAATAAAGCATAATCTGAGTGGATAATAGCACAACTGCAGGAAATTAAGATAGATTACAAGTACACTGAAGCAACTTAAAATACTAATTTGAGTACAATTAAGTTTAAGAATAATGCAGGGAATCAAAACTACAACTACAGCACATTAAGAGCCAAACTTATGCAAGTGGCATAAAAATACAGATTAAACTGACATTTTAACAATCATTTTGGCAGTTATGTTGAAAAGCATTTAAACATAATGCTGGATAAAAAGGACTTAATATTTAAATATTATCCATTTTATATGCAAATAGGCAGAAAGATGGCCGGTGTTCTTTTTTTTTTTTATGATAGTCACACACACACATACACACACACAGAGAGAGAGAGAGAGAGAGAGAGGCAGAGACACAGGCAGAGGGAGAAGCAGCCTCCATGCACCGGGAGCCCGACGTGGGATTTGATCCCGGGTCTCCAGGATCGTGCCCTGGGCCAAAGGCAGGCGCTAAACCACTGCGCCACCCAGGGATCCCCGGTGTTCTTTTTCTTTCACTACTACTGCTGAATTTCTCAAGCAGTTTGACTAGCACACACTTGGAACTTCTTGCTATCTGTAGTATTTTCATCAAAGGACAATTCAAAATAGAATACTTAAGCAGAAATACTTCCAACTAAGTATTTAGTTCATCAGAAAGTCAAATTTAAACCACTGATTTACCTAATTCAAACTTAAATATACATATATTTTTAAAAAGGACATTCCTCTTTGTACACGTGCTTCTAAGATGAAGTTTAATTTAGGACTATGATACCTTTCTATAGAGTTACTATGTATGTTCTGAATACTTAAAAGGCATAACAAGACATAGGCCCCATTTGTCTTTTTTAGAAATTCAAATCTTGTATCTTTGACATAATTATGGACAAAAAGTATAAAACAGCATTACAGATGACAATTAGTTATTCCTGGTGAAAGCTTTTCTGTCCTAGAGATCTGGTAACACACTACATTAACTCTGTTCTCCCTTCCCCCTCCTCCTAAAAGAGGACAGGCTTTGTTTCTGGCTTCAGAGAAACTGCTGCCAGTCAACATCACCATCCAAGCAGGACCAACGCAAGAACTAGCAAAACAAAACCCCTTCCTCCTCAATGTTCTCTCCAGAATTACATTACAGACCTCACATTCACTGACAAGTCAGAGTCAAAGACAGTGACAAAGCAGAACTTCCTAAATGTTTCTTCATTCTCCTCCTCACATTTTTACTTTCTCCTTCATTTCTTTGGTCTGGCACATCTTGCACAAGCACCCTGTCCTCTTTCATTTCCTATTGCAGCCTCCTAATAGGCCAAATTATTTTCCTGGCTCAAATCTGGGCACAGACCTTTGGAGAAATGAATAAGTACTCATTCCTAAGCTAAAGAAGGTCTAGCAAAATCCACACATGTGGGATCGTAGGGTTCACTTATGACCATCTGGACTTGTCAATCCTCTAAAAGAAAGTCAATCTCACTACTCATCCACATTTGAGGTGTACAGCATAAACAGACGCCTCTCCTAGGTCCCTTAGTCTGGGCCATGATAGCTGCTACTCATCTCTCTTCCAGATGACTGATGGTGTAAATATTCCTCAGAGTACTATCACCTCCAATCCATTTCCCACTCTTTCCCACACAAAATTCTCACTCATGTCAAACTGCATAAGTCCCACTTAACCAGAGTTTATGCTTACTTATTGCAGTCTAAAAATGTGGTACCTTTTCCCTGTCACCAATCTGAATCCATTTAGTTCAAATACCACATATTAGGGCAAGCCTTTCTAGACCATTTGATCTAGAAAGTTATTTTCTAATATTTATTATTGAAGAGAAGTATTTTTAATAGACTTTATTTTTCAAGATTTTATTTTTAGAACAGTTTTTAGGTTCACAGCAACACCGAGAAGATGCATATATCCTCTCTACCTCCATCTATATACAACCTCCTCCACTATCAACATCCCTCACCAAGGTAATGTCTGTTATAATCAATGAACCTACACAGGCACATCATTATGTTCCAAGTCCATACTTCATATTAGAGGTTACTCTTGGTGTTGTACATTCTGTGGGTTTTGATAAATGCATAATGATGTGCATCCACCACTATGGTATCATACAGAATAATCTTACTGCCCTAAAAATCCTCTGCACTCTGCCTATTCATCCCTCCCTCCCCTGGCCTTCACTGATCTTTTTACTGTCTCCAGTTTTGCCTTTTCCAGAATGTCATACAGGAATCATACAGGATGTAGCCTTTTCAAATCGGCTTCTTTCACTTAAGAGATATGCATTAGGGGGATTCCTGGGTGGCTCAGTGGTTTAGCGCCTGGCTTCAGCCCAGGGCGTGACCCTGGAGTCCCCGGATCGAATCCCACATCAGGCTCCCTGCATGGAGCCTGCCTCTCCCTCTGCCTGTGTCTCTGCCTCTCTGCGTGTCTCTCATGAATAAATAAATAAAAATCTTAAAAAAAAAAAAAGATACGCATTAAAAATTTCTCCATGCCTTTTCATGGAATAAATGTTCATTTCTTTTTAGTGCTAGAAGTATTCCATTGTCTGGACGTACCAGTTTATTTACCCATTTACCTATTGATAACATCTTGGTTGCGTTCAATTTTTTGCAATTATGAATAAAACAGTTATAAACACAGCAAGAGTATTTGTTTTATAAGAAACTTTCAAACTGTCTTCCAAAGTGACTAACTATACCATCTTGCACTCACGTTCACAGTAAATGACAGTTCCTGTGGCTCCACATCCTCACCAGCACTTGGTGGTGTCAATGCTCTGGATTTGGTGCATTCTAATAGGTAGAGAGTAGTAACTATCATGTTTTAATTTAATTGGCAATTCTCCAATGATGTGATAATGACAACTTTTCAAATGCTTATTTGCTATCTATATATCTTCTCTGGTGCAATGTCTTTTTTACATTTAGATTTATGGTCCATTTTGAGTTCATTTTTGCCAAGGATATATAAGATCTGTGTCTAGATTCACTTCTTTGCATGTAGATATCTAGTTGATTCAGCACCATTTGTTGAAAAGACTATCTTTTCTCCATTGTCTTTGCTTTTAAAGATTTATTTATTTGACAGAGAAAGAGAGAGCAAGTGTGCACAAGCAGGGGGAATGGCAGACAGAAGGAGAAGCAGGCCCCCCACGGAGTAGGGAGCCTGATGCAGGGCTCAATCCCAGGACCACGGGATCATGACCTCAGTTGAAAGCAGACACTTAACTGACTGAGCTGCCCAGGCGCCCCCTGTCTTTGCTTCTTTATGAAAGATCAGCTGACTGTATCTGTATCCATTTCTGGACTTTCTATTCTGTTGTTCTATCAAACTATTAGTTTATTCTTTCACCAAAACCACATGGTCTTGATTACTGTAGCTTTATATAATAAGTCTTGAAGTCAGGGAGTATCATTTCTTCACCTTTGTCTTTCTCTAATATGAGTTGGCTACTCTGGGTAGCATCTTCACAAAAAATTTAGAATCAATCAGTTGATATCCACACAAAAACCTGCTGTAATTCTTACTGGAATGTGTTGAATCTATTGATCAAGATAGGAAGAAATAACATCTTGACAACACTGTCTTCCTACCTGTGAACATGGAAAACCTTTCCTCTTACTTAATTCTTTGATTTCTTTCATCAGAGTTGTATTGTTTTCCCTCATATAAATCTTGTTCATATTGTGACAGATTTATACTTAGTATTTCTTTTTGGAGGGATGCTAACATAATTTCAAATTCAAGTTGTTCATTGCTAGTGTTACCGGAAAGTGACTGACTTTTACATATTAACTTTGTATAATTGCTTATTAGTTCCAGGAGTTTTAGTCATTTTTTAAAATTATCTATATAGATAATGTCATCTGCAAAAAAGTGCAGTTTTAGCTCTTCCTTCCCAATCTATATACCTTATTTCCTTTATTTGTGTTATCACATTAGCTAGAACTTCCACTATGATGCTGAAAAGCAGTGGTCTTTTCCTTGCCTTATTTCTGATCTTAGAGGGAAAGTTTCTCATTTCTCACCATTATTTTTTTTTTAAGATTTATTTATTTATTCATGAGAGACAGAGAGAGAGAGAGACAGAGACAGAGAGAGAGGGGCAGAGACACAGGCAGAGGGAGAAGCAGGCTCCATGCAGGAAGCCCGACGTGGGACTCAATCCCAGGTCCCCAGGATCAGGCCCTGGGCTGAAGGCGGCGCTAAACCGCTGAGTTACCCGGGCTGCCCAAGGATAAATTTCTTTAAAAGATAAAAGCCTATTCATATTTTCTACTTCTTCCTGTGTAAGCTTTGGCAGATTACATCTTTCAAAGAACTGGTCCATTACATCTAGGCACAGAGTTGCTCATAATACGCCTTTATTATCCTTTTAATGTTCATGGGTTCTGTAGTAATGTCCCTTCTTTCATTTCTTATTTTAGTAATTTGTGTCTTGTCTTAGCCTATCTAGAGGCTTACTGATTTAAATGATCTTTTCAAAGAACCAGTTTCTGGTTTTGCTGATTTTCTCTATTGATTTTCTATTTGTAATTTCATTGATTCTTGATCTAATTTTTATTATTTTTCTTCTGTGTACTTTGGATTTAACTTGCTCTTCTTTTTCTAGTTTCTTAAGATAGAAGCTTTTAAGATTATAGATTTTAGGCCTTTTTTCACATTAAGCTGAATATTCTTCTGCCTTGGGTATTCAACACAAATGTTCAACACCTTTCTGATTTTAGGACCTAGAATCTCCCGACTTCACCATTAAGATCCCACTAAGACTCCAAACACAAAACAAAACAAAACAAAACAAAACAAAAAACAGATCCCTGGGATATCTGAGATGACAGAAGCCTTAAGGAATCTTTACTAAGAAGTTAATACAAAACAAGTTAACAGTTGAGGAGTGACTACTGTACTACAGGTTTCACAATATAGTCAGGTCTTTTAATAATAATAACAAAATGCCAAAATAATAACAGCATCTAACAATCAATGCTTATCACGCCAGATGCTGGTTTATAAACTTTTACATGCATTAACTCTCTAATTCCCTCAAAATCCTATGAAGTAGGTACTGTTTTCCTTATTTTATAGATTAAAAAAATCTGTATCACTAAGATAAAATAATTTCCTACCAGTCATATTGCTAATTACTATTAACTAGAAGTCAAAACCAGATGGTATGATTTCAGAGCCCACACTATGACTCTATTGCCCTATATGTTACTAATACAAAATTTATAAATTTAACTATAAGTAAGCCAAAAAAGTTATGTTTTACTCATTCTTAGCAAGCAGCCCAGATTCTATTATTCAGATGGCTAATACATCTATTATTTGATCATTATTTATACATTTTGCCCCACCTCAGCAAAAAGAATTAGCAACCCACAGAGACAGAAGGCACATTAGTGGTTGCCAGAGGCTATGACAATAGGAAGTGATTGTTTAATGGGCATGGGGTTTCCTTTTGGTGTAATAAGAATGTGTGGGAGCTAAATAGATGACAATTGTACAATATTGCAAATGTACTAAATGCCACAGAGTTGTACATTTTAACATTCTACCACAATTTTATTTATTTATTTATTTATTTATTTATTTATTTAAATGGGACATCCTTTTTCTTTTTTTCTTTTCTTTTCTTTTTTTTTTTTTTTAAGATTTATTCATGAGATACACAGAGAGAGGCAGAAACAGAAGCAGAGGGAGAAGCTGGCTCAATGCAGGGAGGCCATATGCAGGACTCGAACCCTGGGACTGCGGGATCACGCCCTGAGCCGAAGGCAGACGCTCAACCGCTGAGTTACCCAGGCGTCCCTTACCACAATTTTTTAAAAGAAGAATTATCTAGGGCAGGCTGGGTGGCTCAACTGGTTAAGTGTCGAACTCTGCACCGGGCATGGAGTCTGCTTAGGATTCTCTCTCCCACTGCCCTTCCCTGACCCTGTCTCTCTCTTTCCCTCTTGAAAGCAAGCAAGCAAGCAACCAAGAAAGAAATAAGAGAAAAGAAAAGAATTATCTACAATATTTTGATTAATAATAATCCAATGGAATGATATTCAACTCCTAAAAATTGTGTTTTTGAAGAGTATTTAACAAGGGGAAAGATCCTAAAATATTAGTGAGTAGGGAAAAAAGTAGGTTACACAACTGTGTAGCATAACATCAAATTTGAAAAATAAATTTTTATTTATTTTTTTTGAAAAATAAATTTTTAAAAAAATATTTGGACACATACATTAACAGTGTTTATATCCATATAGAAGTGTAAATATTTTGTTTTCTTCTTTCTTTTTTTGTTTTCTTCTTTATATTTTTTGTATATTCTAAGTTCTATATTTCTTTTATTGTCAGAAAAAATACACTTATAAAAGAATTTAATTGCAAATACCTAATAAGTTTAGTGATATAACAGACTTAAAAGTCCCTCAAATAAGAGAACACAAAACAAATAAAATGATTGAAATAAATTCAAATATATCAATAAACATTAAATGTGAGTAATCTAAATATACCAATTAGAAGACAGAGATGATCAGACTGGGTGAAAAATTAGCCTAACTATATGCTGTCTCCAAGAAACTCCAAATATAAAGACACAGGTAGGTTGAAAGTAAAAGGCTGGAAAAGGATATATCACGCAAACACTAATCAAAGAAAGCTAGAATGGCTCTATTAATATCAAAGTAGACTTCAGAGTGAAGAAAATTATCAGGGAAAAGGGGGACATTACGCAAAAATAAATGGGTCATTCACCTAGAAGACATAATTTTAAATGTGTATGCACCTAACAACTGACCTTCAAAATAAATGGACCAAACACTGACAGAACTGAAAGAAGAAATACGCAAATCCAAAGCTGTAGGTGGAGACTCCAACACTTCGTTTTCAATAATAGATAGAACTATTAGACTAAAACAAGCAAATGATAAAGACACAGAGAAACTGAAAAACCAATACCAACCAACTGGATCTGACAGTTATACAACACTCCACTCAAGATAGCAGAACACTCTTTTGAAGTATGCATAAAATATTCACGAACAAACCCCCCCCCCAAAAAAAATATTCATGAACAAGACAGACAATATCTTCTGGGACAAAAACATCTTAACAAATTTAAAGAACCAAAATCAAAATAAATTGTGTTCTCTGACCATAATGGAATGAAACTAGAAATGATTAAATAAGGTAACGGGAAAACCATCAAACATTTGGAAATTTAACAACACATTTCTATATAACCCATGGCTCAAAGAGGAAGTTCTCAAGAGAAATTAGAAAATATTTTTGACTGAATAAAAATAAAAACAGTATTTCAAAATTTGTGCTATGTAGCTAAAAGTAATGCTTAGAGGGAAATTTACAGTTGCTATAAAGTAAGTGTTTATGCCCCCATCCCCAAATTCTTATGTTGAAACCTAATCTCCAATGTGATTGTATTTGGCAGTAGGGCCTTAGGAAGATGATTAGGTTGAGGGTAGAGTCTTCAAGAATGGGTTAAGAATGCTCTTAAGAAAAAACAACCAACCACCGAGAGAGCCCTTACTCTCTGCCTTGTGATAACATAGAAGACAGCCTTCTATGAACTAAGAAGCAAACAGCAGACACCCAATCTGCTGGAGTTTTGACCTCAGACTTCCCAACCTCTAGAACTGTGGGAAATAAATTTGTTTTTTTTTGTTTGTTTGTTTTGTTTTTTTTTAAAGGTGAAGGGATCGGCAAAGGCCTTTTGTGTTTTTTGTTTTTGTTTTTTTTAAATTTTTTTTAAAATTTATTTACGATAGTCACACAGAGAGAGAGAGAGAGAGGCAGAGACACAGGCAGAGAGAGAAGCAGGCTCCATGCACCGGGAGCCCGACGTGGGATTCGATCCCGGGTCTCCAGGATCGCGCCCTGGGCCAAAGGCAGGCGCCAAACCGCTGCACCACCCAGGGATCCCAATAAATTTGTTTACAACACACTTCATCTATAATAGGTTTGTTACAGCAGCCCAAATGGGCTAAGAACATAGTTTTAAACACCTATATTATAAAAGAAAGGTCTCAGGTCAACCTTAGCTTCCATCTTAAGAAACTGGAAAAAGAGTAAAATAAACCCGTATCAAGCAGAAGAGCTAAACAATTAAAAGCAGAAATACAATAACTGAAAACAGAAAAATAAAGAAAAATCAATGAAACTAAAGACTGGTTCTCTGAAAATACCAATAAAATTAAGAAATCTAGCAAGAAAAAAGGAGAGAAGTGGTGCCTGGGTGGCTCAGTCGGTTAAGCATCTGCCTTTGGTTCAGTCATGATACCAGGATCCTGGGATCCAGCCCTGCACTGGGCTCCCTGATCAACGGGAGCCTGGTTCTCCCTCCCTCTCCTCCCTGGTTTGTGCTCTCTCAATAAAATAAATACAATCTCTTTTAAAAAAAAAAAGCAAAAAGAAAAAAGGACAGAAAACATAAAACATCAAGAATGAGAGAAGAGGGGGCGCCTGGGTGGTTCAATAGTTAAGCATCTGACTTGATTTCGGCTCGGGTCATGATCTTCAGGTTGTAGGACCAAGCTGCATGTGGGCCTCTGAGCTTGGTGTGGAGTATGCCTGTCCTTCTCCCTCTGCTCCTCCCCCCCAGGGGCGTCCACACACGCATGAGCTCCCTCTCTCTCAGGAAGGAAGGGAGGGAGGGAAAGAAAGAAAGAAGAAAGAAAATCTTAAAAAAAAAAAAAAAGAATGAGAGAAGAGATTATTACTACTGACAGAAGGCATTAAAACAATAACAAAGGTACTACAAACAACTCTACACACAAAAATTTGACAATTTAGTGAAAAGGACCAACTCCTTGAAATTAACCAAAGTCATCCAAGATGAAATAGACAACTTGAACAGATCTATAACTATGAAAATATACTGTAGTAATTTTAATTCCAAAGAGAACCCCTCCCAGATGATTTCACTGGCAAATTTCTTAAAAGAAAAACACCCCCATTTCTATACAATTTCCTAAAGGAAAAAAAAAATTAGCACAACACATTAGTTTATAGAACTGCATTGTCCACGAGGCAGGCTACTGGCCACAGACAGACAGCTACTGATTACCAAAAATGTGGCTACAGTCTCATGTTGAAATGACCCTATTTTGGCTATCCTAACATAAAATATATTACTTTGAACATTTTTAAAAGTCCTCACATAAGATTTAGGTCAGAGGTAGGATCTGTTTTCTTAATCACTTCTGATTTCTAAACATAAAACAGAAACTAAAACTAAAAAGAAAAAATGACTTTGAAGTGGCTACTAAGCCACAGCTTAACTCACTCTAGAATTCAATTGCTCTCAAAATCATCTCAAAACAAAGTACAAGCAAAACTCTTAGAAATCAAGCGGGAGGGGGAAACGCCTGAGTGGTGCAGTCGGTTGAGTGTCTGACTCGAGGCTTCAGTTTGGTCGTGATCTCAGTGTGGGATCCATGCTCAATGTGGAGCCTGCTTGGGATTCTCTCTCCCTCCCCCCCCCCCCCCCCGCTTGTGTTCTCTTTCTCTCACAAATACATAAATACACCTTGAAAAAAAAAAAAGAAAAAAGAAAGAAATCAAGAGGAACTGGAAGAACACTGATCACTACAAATCAAAATCCAGAGGTTAACAGGTGCACATAGCATTCCTTTCTAGAGCCGCAAGATCCAATACTGACACTCTCTTTGTAAAGAAAGGGAAGTACAAGCTCTTTAGAGATAAAAGGAGAAAAATAAAGAAAGCTTTAAAAAATGTATTTTTTTTTTAGAACGAACTAATTTCTAAATGACAAGTATCTTTGCTGTTTCAGGGAAAAACCCCTTAGAGTATTATGGGGCTAGAGTCAAAGCATCATTTACAGGAACAGAATGCATTTGCTTTTCAGTAAGGAGACACCCTTTTCAAAGACTACCTTTAACTACAAGACTAATGGGAGGTTTCTAAAAATAAAGTAATGGCTACATTCTGAGCAGTAATTGAGGAATATAAATTCCATCTGAAAAACTAAGATATCAGATAAAGCTTAAGAGACCAATACATGGATCATTTTAGACACTAGTCATCAATCTGTTACAAAATAACCACACAATTTTCAGCAGGTTTATAGCACATACTGATAAAGTAGGTATTCACCACGATTTGAATGGAAAGCAATTATGCTTGCTTCCTTACTTTTATAAGAGATTGATCTGGCCTAATTCAGTAGAAACTGCACACAATGGCACTTACTAAAAATTCCCATCATATGATAATCCAGTAAAACCTTAAGAATTTCTCATGTGAAACAATTTCAACATATATGGACATATATTTTTTTGAGAAGGGGAAATATACATATCCCATCATGTCCTTTTTTCCTCATTTTTATTATTTCTGAAATTAAAAGTATCATATAATCAAATGTGTTCATTTAATATAATGGCTCTCCCCTCCCCTCCCTGCAAGAAAGGTAATCATTATTATTTTTTTTTTAAGAAAGGTAATCATTAAATGAATGATGTATATTAAAATTGCTATCACATAAGATCAAAGAAATGCAGTTTTTACGTGTTTTACTATGATAGGGTTATGCTAAGTAACAACACTTAAAAAAAAATTTTCTGACTTTTTTTTTTTAAGATTTTTATTTATTTATTCATGAGAAACACACACACACACAGAGAGAGAGAGAGAGAGAGAGAGAGAGAGAGGCAGAGACACAGGCAGAAGGAGTAGCAGGCTCCATGCAGGAAGCGATGTGGGACTCAATCCCAGGTCTCCGGGATCATGGCCTGGACAGAAGGCGGCACTGAACTGCTGAGCCACCGGGCTGCCCTAACTAAACACTTTTAAACTAGATCCAGCCCCCAGCGACAGCCCTTACCAATGCATACACACAAAAGAGTTAGGGATTCTATATACGTATTTTTTTTTTAAGATTTATTTATTTATGATAGACATAGAGAGAGGCAGAGACACAGACAGAGGGAGAAGCAGGCTCCATGCTGGGAGCCCAATGCGGGACTCGATCCCGAGACTCCAGGATCACGCCCTGGGCCAAATGCAGGTGCGAAACCCCTGAGCCACCCAGGTATTCCCTATATACGTATTTTTTTAAAAGCAAATGATGCTTAAGTATTTAATCTTTAAAATTGTCAGGGATTTTATAACTATTTTCTTTTTAATAAGAAATATATTCATATTTTAAGAAAGAATTATATTTGGTTTAAAACATTTTTAAGGGGGCTCTTGAGTGGCTCAGTGGTTGAGTGTCTGCCTTTGGCTCAGGTGTGATCTCAGGGTCCTGGGATCAGCTTGCCACAGGGAGCCTGCTTCTCCTTATGCGTATGTCTCTGTCTCTGTCTGTGTGCTTCTCATAAATAAATAAATAAGATTTTCAAAATCAAAATAAAACAACAAAATTTTTTAAGGAACTGTCATGTCAATCCCTAAATTTTGAATCCTTGAAACCTAACATTCCAGATCAGAGAAGTTTCTGTTAACAACAAAAGGGCTTTAGCTACCATAAGAAAAATAGATGCTGCTTTCAAATTATATTTTGCCCTTCTATCAAACATATATACACACACACACATATATATGTATCAAATATATATATACATATATATATGTATATTCTTCTGATTTCTTGATTTTCTATGTTCCAAACAGGTTCATGACACATATGTGCATTTTAGAGGCTAATCTGAACATTACAGCCATTTTACATTGCCTTCGACTCATTTGGAACTACCTAGACAAAACCACCAAATAATTACCACCATCAGGTAACACTACCACCAACAGTAGGCTTTCTTCTCTGAAGCTGAAACAGCAAATCACCTGATAGACTTAATATTAATCTTACAACATAAAGATATTTAAGGATTCCAGATTCATTTATATTTGAGACATCCCTTCTAATAAAAACATTTCCTACACAAGTCACAATCAGCTTAGGCTAGGAGGGCTACTCATATTTCTGATATTACAGAATTCTAGAGACCAGAATCCAAACAAAGAATGCCTTACTGAGGATCTTCTAGAAGCAAATGAGGCAACCTTTTGAGTATAACATATAAAAGAGAAAAGTTCTAATGGTAAGGTCAACTAAATAGACATTTTTCCAAAGATATCTAGATGGCTAACAGACACATGAAAAGATGCTCAGTAACACCAATCATCAGGAAAATGAAAATTAAAACCAAAATGTAATACCATCTCGCACCTGTCAGAATGGTTATTATCAAAAGACAAGAAATATCAAGGTTTTTTGTTTTTTTAAAGTAGGCTCCAGGGCAGCCCCGGTGGCGCAGCGGTTTAGCGCCGCCTGAAGCCCAGGGTGTGATCCTGGAGATCCGGGATTGAGTCCCACGTCAGGCTCCCTGCATGGAGCCTGCTTCTCCCTCTGCCTGTGTCTCTGCCTCTCTCTCGCTCTCTCTGAATAAATAAATAAATAAACCTTTAAAAAAATAAATAAATAAAGTAGGCTCCATGCCCAACATTGGGCTCAAACTCACGACCTCAAGTCATTCTTTAACTGGAGAAGATGTAAGAACTTTAAAAAGTTTTAGGAAATAAACTGTGGTTTATATAGAGCACCCAATAAGTTTCCTAGCATGTGGGACTTATTATGGTTTAGGAACTTAATAAGGTAAGTTCCAGGGGCATCTGGGTGGCACAGTCGGTTAAGCATCTGACTCTTGGTTTCGACTCAGGTCGTGATCTCAGGGTGGTGAGAGGCCCGCATCAGGCTCCCTACTCAGCAAGAAATCTGCTGGAGATCTTTTTCTCTCTTCCTCTCCCCCTCCCACACCTGCTCTCCCTAAAATAAATACATCTTTTAAAAAATGAGGAAAGTTCCATTTCTACCTCAGAAAAATGAAATGAATAACATATAAGTATTTAATGTACATTTGCAATGTCCCTAGGAACCCATGTGAACTATTAAAAAGAAGAGCTACTTCAAGCGGGAGAAACCTTCATTAGCAGGTGATGACCACACTATTACTTCATCTTAGCTTACTTCACAACCAGAATGCCTGCACAGGAGTAAATCTCTCTTACAGAACTGGGAAGAGGGTACTCTATTATTGGAAGAGAGGAAGCATATTACTGTTGGTATCAAGACTAAAATGGTGACAACCACTCATGCTGCTTACTGCTTCCCAAGAGTCAAGTGTCCTAAGTGTTCTTAAGAAGTGTGCCATCGGGATCCCTGGGTGGCGCAGAGGTTTGGCGCCTGCCTTTGGCCCAGGGCGCAATCCTGGAGACCCGGGATCGAATCCCACGTTGGGCTCCCGGTGCATGGAGCCTGCTTCTCCCTCTGCCTGTGTCTCTGCCTCTCTCTCTCTCTCTCTCTCTCTGTGTGACTATTATTTAAAAAAAAAAAAAAAAAAAAAAAAAGAAGTGTGCCATCTTCTAGCAGGCAGGAACTCCTTTGAAGAACACTGATATTTACCCAACTACCTAAGAGTCGCCTCACCAATATTAATCCCATCCTCATCCCTAACTTACTCTAGAAATGTAGAGAAGACTTGGGGACTAATACCCCATCTACCCTAAGCTCTGACAGGAGCCAATACCCTGCAGTCAAAGTTTCTTTGTGAACCCCATGTAGTAGTGAAGACCAAATTAATGACAAAGATCATTTTATCAAAATGATAAAACTACTTTTCTTAATTTATAGCTATAATTTATAACTTTTACTGAACACCATATTATTATCTCTTGTCTTCAGTTTCCTCATCCATAAAATGTAGCCAATACTTCCTTTATAAAAAGTAATTTATATGTACACAGCCCAATACAGTGCCTGACATACAGCAGGTATTAAATAACAGGTTGCTTTTATCTAAAAAGCAAGTCTGTAAAAGAAGATAAAAGAAAATATTTGGGTTTGAAAATAAAGCTGCCAGGTATCAGATATGATTAGAAATGTGAGTGGTCAAAAAGGATTGCTGGTAAAGATAAATATGTGAAGCTAAAGTATTTAGTAAGGGCCAAGGGCCATATACACACACCCCACATAATGAAGAACTGTCCATACAACACACCAACAGCACCTCTCTTGAGGGATTCTCAGAGCACAGCCAACTGAAAATGGGTAGGTGTCCCACTTTATAAATTATTCAATATAGCAAAAATTCCCTTTGAGGACAAGAAATGAACTGAAACAACAGAAGTCTTATTATAAAAAATAAAGAAAATTATTCTTTCTAGAGAAGACCATCTAAAGACTGTAGAAGAGACCACCCACCAAAAACAAAACAAATAAACTTTGCTGTTAAGACAGGAAGATGAGACCCAAGGTAGTTACCTAACTTGTCCAAGTTTGTGTCCAGGCAACCCAGGCCTACTTTCCAAACACTTTCCACTATACTATACTCTATGAGCTTACAAGGTGAGAGCAGAAAAACTGGGAAGGGTAAAGAATGCTTAACAAGGCAGGTTTTTTTTTCATGTGCTCATAGCTATGGTTTTATGTATACTATATCACATTCTGCCAACAATCTACCATGTCTGCTATCAGCATGTATTATGATCAATAGTAATGTGGATTCAGTGAAATATTATAATATTACAGAATTAAATTATTTACTAGAGAAGATGAACCGTTTGCAAACTAGGTCACACAGCACCAGAGATCATCAGAGAAGGCAAGAAGGCAAACACAGCTTAAGGAGGCTCCTAATTCAACAAGACCAGTTTCATTTTTAGGTTTTCCCTTTTTTTGAAGGGGCATTCATAAATGCTCTTATAAAGGAAAGAGTTCTACTGATTTTTTTAAAATGCTTTGAAAATCATGGAAGCAAATCAATTATTAAGATCTCTTGAAGGTATTAGATTTCACAAAGTCCTAGAAACAATTCACAGATTATATGACCACAAAAGGCTTTAAATTCTTTATTGCCTCCAAAGCTAGTATATTTATACCTACTTCTAGAATTGATGACAGATGTTATAGGTACAAATTTTAATGTCCCACATAGTGATAATTTTTATATTACCACTAAAACACACCACACGACCAGAGTTTTCAAACACTAGAGAACAGTAAGAAGCAGTATCTTTGCATCAAAGGGATTTTTTTTTAATTTTTTTTATTTATTTATTTATGATAGTCAGAGAGAGAGAGAGAGAGGCAGAGACACAGGCAGAGGGAGAAGCAGGCTCCATGCACCGGGAGCCCGATGTGGGATTCGATCCCCGGTCTCCAGGATCGCGCCCTGGGCCAAAGGCAGGCGCCAAACCGCTGCGCCACCCAGGGATCCCTAAAGGGATTTTTTTTAAAGTCACATCCCTCCCTTAAAAACAGTGACATTCATTTAAAAAAAAATCTCCACTCTGCTTTGGGCTCAGCTTTTTGAAGTTACAAAATAAATAAGACACGTATCACCTTAAGTTTTAAAGGTATGTGAGGGATTCATCGAATTTAGTTGGGTAGAAAGAGGTAAAAATGCCAAAGAGACGTAAGGGGGTAAGTGCAGAGAAACTGCAATGGGTGGCGGAGAGAAAATGCAAATGGGAGCTCAGCAGTGGAAGAAGCTAGTTGATCCTTGAACAACATAGGTTTGAACTGCCCAGATCCACTTATACATGGATTTTTTTAAAAATAAATACAGCGCAGTACTCTAAATGTATTTTCTCAATTTTCTGAAAAACAGCTTACTTTACCAGAACAGAACAGCACAGTATATAATACATATAACTACAAAACATGTGTTAATTAGCTGTTAATATTATTGGTAAGGTTTCTGGTCAACAGGCTATTAGTAAAGTTTTCAGGGAGTCAAAAACTTATGGGGGCATCTGGGTGGCTCAGTTGGTTGAGCATCTGCCTTCAGCTCAAGTCATGATTCCGGGGTCCTAGGATGGAGCCCTACATCAGGCTCCTTGCTCAGCAGGGGAGTGTCTCTCTCTCTCTCTCGTTCTCTCTCAAAATAAATAAAATCTTAAAAAAAAGTTATGCTGGATTTTCACATGTCAGCATCCCTAACCCCCTATGCTATTCAAGGGTTAACTGTACAGGTACAAAGGTTCTTAGAAGAAGTAGCTTGAAAAGGGAGTCCAGAGGGAAGAAACAAGTAATTTCTGCATTCTGATACATGATTGCATATTCATTTGTCATTCAACAAATAGTTCACAGTCTAGCAGGAGAGAAGGAGGAGTAAAAAGTAAACAAACACCTAAAATACAATGTGTCAAGTGTAATAACAAGCTCCTGCATAATATTAATGAAAAAAGGAGGGATGAATTTCCATGGGGTAGTGAGGAGAGTAAGCAAGAAGGGAAGGAGGAATGGTGACTTCATCCCTGAGGATGAGCAGGAATTTACTGGAAAGAGAAAAGATATTTCTGGCGATAGGAACAACATGAGCAAGGACATGGTGAAGTGAAAGCATGTGGTGTCTTTGGGGACTGGCTGTGGGGGAGTAAAGAGGAGACTGACAATGAAAGTGAAAATGAGGCCAGATCGTGAGCAGCTTTAAGCCCCACGCCAAGGAATTGGGCTTCAGGACAGTAAGCAGGGAGGTTTCAGGCAAAGAATGATGTCATATAAGCACTATGAGACACCCTTTCTAACATTAAGATTTTTTTTTTGAGGCTACTAAAAATATGTAAAGTTTCCCCTGGTTGCAAAAACATAGAGACGAACATTAATTCCAGGACCCCTTGAAATCACTCCAAAGGCCCCACTGGCCTTGGGTCCAGTTAGGAGCTCCCAGAAGGTGGGAACTATTCACTATATATATATTTTTGGATTACCAGGACATGGGATATAGTGGAACCAAGAAGAACCAGTTTGTGACAAAGGACGGTTAAGACTGAACAAAATATGACTCCAAGGTTCCTGACTGATCACCTCGGTGGGGTGTTGTTGAGAAGAATGTAAGTTTTGCCTGGAAGATAATAAGATTCAGAAATCTACAAGATGTCTACATGTTCTGTCCAAAAGCAGTTAAAACATAGGGTTGGAGCTCCAAAAAGAGTTTGCAGACACAGAGATGAATCTGAACATTGCCATGTACACTGAACTGGTGACAGCTGAACCTACATGGATGGATGAGGTCACTGAGCATGAAGAGGACCCAGCTCAGACACTAGCAATCCTGGGGCAAAGATGAAACTAGACAGAGAGAGATCATTCAGAAGAGGAGAAACAAGACGGGTATCATGTGAGCCTAGGAAGATCTAGATTTCAAAAAACATTTGGAGCAGGTGCCAAACGGCAGAGGGTAAGCTAGTATGAAGACTACGTGGCTGCTGAATTTGGAAACTGGGTAGTCTCTGATTTTCATTTCTCTAGAGTGGAGAAAGAATAAACTAGGTTGAAGAACAAATGAAAAAGGGAAGAAGAGGCAGTTTAGCTTACTCTGCTCAAAAAGTATATCAATAAAGAGTGGAGAGAGGTGTTGACAGGTCCTCAGGTTGGGAGAAGTACACACATTATGCATTATCTTTTTTAGGACTTATATCTAGAGACTCTGAGAACAAGGACTGCCTTTAGCATTCCTACCGCACCTACTAGATTATATAATAAAAAGAGCAGAACTACTAAATCATTGTTTAGAATGCACAATAGATATATATCTATATATCTATCTATATACATATCTCACACACTTCACTAAATTTTAACTAAACTGCTAGTGTAAAAGGGAGAGCACTAGACTGAATCTGTTAGATAGTCATTGAATGAAAATCATTTACCTGCATGGGGTGACTGTTTAAAAGAGGCCATGCCTTGCTATGTAATTTGACAGGCTCTGTGAGCAACACTGGGAATGCTGTAAGATATTACCTTAATTCCTTCACCCTGGGCTGCATAAGAACATACTCACCTCCATAGTAGAGTCCTGTAGCAGTGCACATCCGCCACTGTCCCTGATACATTCCTGCTCTGCTGGGGCTGCACATCTGGACGCTGACATCTGCAATCTCCTGGGGCTCTAGCGATCTCACCATCACCATGTTCACATGTCCAAATTGGTCTCCCCCGACATATTTAAGACAAACCCCTGGAGGCCAGGCCTCTGCCCCTGAGTTCAAGCAAAAGAAAAAAATGTTAGGCAATTAGTGGTCCTATGCTGGGTGCAGTTCATTACAAAACTGTAGAAGAGCCCTTTTTCTCTGTCTTTCACACATACGTGAACCTAGCCACATATCCTTGAGCTATAAAATGTCACAAGACTGACCAGAAGGAATTATCAGAGTTAACAACCTCTGACCAACAGTCTATCCCTAAGATAAGGCACATATGACCAAAGCAAGGCAGTTCCTCAAGAAAATGTGTTTTAAGGGACCCCAGGAAAGGCTACCCATCACACCGAATCTGCGGAACCTAAGAATGATGTCTGCGAAGAGCTGTGGAAATGAAGCATAGGCCACATCTTTGGAGGCCTGCTTTCTTCACTAAGAGGTTACTTACACATGCCCATTTTCACTATAACTTTTTAAGCTAATTCTAAGTAAAAACATATTTGATTGTCACCAGTTTTTCTATCAAGGCAAGCTGATGAAACACATGAGGAATAATTTCTATATTATGTTCTTTTTAAAACTTTTCCCCTGATGTATGACTTTTCCTTCTGGAGTCCTTAACTATGAAAAGACCAAGGTGCAAATGACCCTACAAGTTCGAGAGAGAGGAGTCAAGTGAAAGTTTCATTTTCAGGTTCAAACAAGTAGTGGGGAAAACAGGAACAGTGGGGTGAACTCCCCTGGTAACAACACACTGATCTGTGGTCTCAGAGGTGATGACACCAGCAAGAGGTACCTGCACAAAGAGTAGGAATAGCAATACAGAGACAAGGCACAGGCAGAAACGTCTTTCCTTCTTTGGTCTTTCCTCCTTTGGAAGTGACAAAGATCTTATTTGGGTACCTCCTCCTGTGTACCTGTAAACTAATCCAAAATAAGCAATCCATATATGGACTAGTTCTGAGAGCCAAAGGGCCACACAGTGACTAGAGGCTATCTTTCTGGTGAAATCTCTCCAGTATACTCTTTTTTACTACAGACAGAAACCTCTATATATCTTTTGGGGGGATACATAAATTCACTATAAAAAATAAATCACTGTGAAAAAATGGACATGGCAGGACTCTAGGACAAAGCATGCTTGAAATGTAACTCCTGAGAGCATTCTAGGATGCCTCAATACCTTGTTCTCAAAGTGTGAGATTGGTTTTGATATACTCGATGACTTACTATTGAAAAGGGAATCACAGAGAAAGGTAACTACAGCTCTACTGCTGAGATCTCAGTCCCATAAGGAATGGCACATTCTGTGGCTCTTGGATCTGAAGGGGTAGCAGATGAAACAGTAAGCACAATGTTTTGTCAGACCCTCTTAAAAACATACCTGCTAGCAAAGTGCTCTCCTTAAGTTAACATTATAAAGGGCAACCACTGCTGGTGGAAAGCTTGTGATGATACCCTGGCAATACATGCAAATTGTTTCTCATTTCTGGAGCCCATGGTCTTGGCAAAAGCGTATTTGTCTGAGGTCAAGAATAGTAGCAGCTGGCATGGAGCACCTTGGAAAATGCCAGTCTCTTTAAAGACCAAGATCCAAGAGAAAAGTTAAGCTGCTATATTAGGGTTGAATTCACAATTATTCTTTCAAACACACACACGTACACACGCACCCACCTGTAACAAGACATGTTAGTATGAAAACCCAAGAATGTCTGATTTTGAACTTCTAAGAAAATGAGGAAAACCAAGACAGGGTGTGGGAAATACTTGGCTGTCCCGCACAGACAACCATAAGCAGCTGAGATGGTCAGAGCTCTCAGCTATGCAAAAGAGGAGTGCCAATATGTTCCAGGGAGACTGCGTTAGTTGGTAAACATGAAGCGATTAACAAATTATGCAGCTACTGTCCTGATCTTTTTTTAATATGCCAGATACTCTATTCGTATGGTGCCTGGGGAGCTTGTTGGAGAAAAAAAGTTGATGAGTTATCCACGATCAACTCTAAAGTATTAATTTACTATAAAGTGAAGAACCAATCATTTACCTTATAAGAATTACCAATAGTGTTTACTAAGACATTTAGTTCTTACAGCCTGGTAAGTCGCGTAACTCTAAAAAGGTCAAAGATACTAGTTCTTAACACAGAAGGAAAGGAAATACTGGTAAGGGGCATGGACCACCAGCATACCTAAAATCTAGATTTGAGAAGTATAATACAATAGACCTTCATATTAAGTCTCAGTTACAAATTGGCTTAATGGAGGGTAGATACATCTAAAAGAAAAGAAAGACCAATCTGTGTTTTATGACTTAAGTATAACAAGCACACATTTGATCAAGGCTGTGATTCTCCAGTTATCATGGAATATAATTTTATTCAAAAATAATTAAAAGTAAAAACAAAACAAAAAATCCTGACATATGGCAACTTGAGATGATAGAGAACATGGCAAAAAATGAAATAAAAGTCCACCAGTTCCAGAAAGCCTGGATTTACTAGGTACAAGTGATTACAGAAACAGCTGGAAGATAGGAAGGAACATCCAGAGACCAATGAGGAAGAAGACAAACCTTGATAAAAACCTATTCTTTTTAAGCCCTAAAAGTCTGGAGACTGCATTTCAAATTAAGCTGCATGCGAACAGGGACCTTCATTGATCTTGTCACTATTTTCTTCCTGTACTTGATATAAAGTGACTGGAATATAATAAAATTTGCTGAACGGATGAAGCAGAATTGCCTTTCCTATAGTTGTCCTGAAGAGAAAGGCAGAAATTAACTGTTTTAAGGAGCCAAAAGAAAAATGGAGGAAACAGTTGTTCTTTCGTAAGTTCTTTTCTCAACTCTTATTTTATGTTCACAAACAATAAAGTTGACTGTGAAGCCACTTTCTCATACAACAATCACACATACTTTGCCAAAGTCCAAGAAACACCAGAGTTATAACATACTCAGCTTAACATTCACTATGACTGGAAAACAGAGTATGGTTGTAAAAACTCAGAAGCTAAAGTATTGGTAAGGAAAACTGTCCATTTTCACCTTGGAGAGGCAGTTTCAAATTTTTACTTTCAATTTTAATTATAAGACTTCCTGTTCAAGTTTCCCAAGCTTCTAATACTCATATAGTGCCAAAAGTCTGGATCCTGGGATTCTGCATCTATGTAATGAAATGTCTGACTTCTGTTTTTGCATGGTCTGTATCTAAGGATTTAAACAATATTAAAAGCTGAATTTTAAACAATGTGTGACATTTATCTTCTTTGGGGAAACTGCTGGGACAGCTATATGCAATTCCTTTACATCTCATCTGTTGTATATTTGAATGCCTGACATGCCTGAAACATGACAGCAGAGAGATACCATGAAAATTATTTATGAAACTATTTCAGTGAGCACTTCTCTCGTGGAGAAGGTTATGAATGAAAGTAAAAGAGCCAAAGGAGAAATAGCTAAGGCCTGCCCTATTTCTGTTACTGTATTTCCAGGAAGAACTCAGGCCAGATTAGGATGACGCCGAAGCCAGTACACGTGCATGCTTTCCCTCTTTAATATCTATTACTTAGTTATGGAAGGTCAGTTTCTCCTTAATCGAATGGAAAGCATGCAGCTTATAGATACAAAACTATTTAAAAATGGATGAACAATTTCCAAAAGGATAAAAAAAATCTTTGTGTTCAAAGTAACCTAAATGGTAAAAACTCCAGCCAACTATTGCCCAAACTCTTCAAAAAGTGTTCAGGCACAAGAATGGCCTTTCAAAGAACAAACAATGCAGACCCAGAGGCTGTTTTAGACTGGAGTTACCATGCAAAAGCAGGCGGAAAGAGCAGCTAGCCCCACCAATACAGATTTTCTCCAAGTCAAGGTGAAAGAAAGGCAGGCTCTTTGGGGTTCTGATCTGACATTTAACAATTTTATATCAACCCCTCCCAATTCCCCATTAACTCAAGGAGCTGTGTGGTAAGTGAATGGATGTATCAAGAGGATGTTTGACATACAAAACGGTTTCTGCAAAAAAGAGTAGCTCAAATATTTCAGTGGTACTCTCAGAACTTTTAATATTTAAAAACACTATAAAGAATTCACAGCAAGCCAGACCATTTTCAGTAGTTTCACTATAAATAAACAAGGTCTTAATTTTTTAAAAAATAAAATTTAATTCATGAATAAGCTTCAAAAGCAGTTCTGAGCAGCAACTAGCAGGTTTTAGTAATTCAAAGAAGAAACATGATGAACAGAAGCTGAACTAAAGAGACTGTTTTAGGGGCACCTGGGCATCTGACTCTTGATTTCGGTTCAGGTCATGATCTGGGATCAAAGGATCAAGTCTCACATTGAGCTCTGTGCTCAGCACAGAGTCTACCTGGGATTCTCTCTCTCTTCCTCTGTCCCTCCCCATGTAAGCTCATTCTCACTCGCTCTAACAAATAAATGAAATCTTTAAAAAAGAAATTGTTTTAATACTTTTAAAAGCCCACAACACTGGGACGCCTGGGTAGCTCAGCAGTTGAGCATCTTCCTTGGGCTCAGGGTGTGATCCCGGGGTCCTGGGAGCCAGTCCCACATCAGGCTCCCTGCAGGGAGCCTGCTTCTCCCTCTGCCTATGTCTCTGCCCCCTCTCTGTGTCTTTCATGAATAAATAAATAAAAATCTTTAAAAAAAAAAAAAAAGGGCCTACAACATTAAGAAAAGAAAGAAAGAAAGAAATCAGACCAATAAAAGGGAAAGAAATCAGGCAAAAATAATTAAGCTTTGAAAAAAAGCTTAATTCTTTTTTGGAAAAAAAAAAGAATTTCAAGAAAAACAGAAAACATGGCTATTTTCCCATACCACCGTGTGTCCCTCAAACTAACAATGCCCTACACAGTTACAACCAAAAGGGAAAAGAAGCTAATGAAAATTTTATAAAGCCATGGATATCTCCAGTCATCTACAACATCGGGTCAATCCGGATTATACACTGAACTTCATCCAAAGGAGAGTTACTCCTAAAAAAGTCAGAAAAACTAAGAATAAAACTTTGGTACATTAGTTAGTATATAAAATGCTAGCTTAGCCAGTCTTTCCCCATCATAAGAAAATTACAGTACAAAGAACTTAAAAGTAAACAGTCAATAAAAGGTCACTTTTACAGGTTTATTTGAGCCCTGAGAGTTTTTTTTATCACGTCACATCAGATCACCTTGCTAGACAGAGTTCCCCCACATACACAGATTTTTAGCTAAATATGCCTTCTGCCAAGATTCCCAACTCTCAGAATTTCTGTTAAGTCCTCAGTAACAAGGAAGTTAAAGCGCCCTGATCTAGTCAGCCGCATGAATAACTACTGCATGAAAAAAGCAATACTAACCCCACTCAAATTTAAAGTCATTAGAAAAGAATTTAACTAGCAAAAGGAATAATTAACTGTTACCAGACATATACTCAGATCCTATTTTCAAAGAACTATCGCTAACTTATTTTTAATTTTTCTTAAAGTCGGCAGTACATTACAACAATGCTTCAAAAAAATTTCTCAATCTTTCCATCTTTCCCATTCTGAGCAAATGTCCAAACCTCTTACCCTATTTTTCAAAGTGGTATTAACATTTCAGAGAGATATCTCAATGAAATTTCATAAAGAAAAAAAAAGAAATTTCATAAAGAATCATCCCTGTGGTTTCAAAGAAATGAGCTTTCAAAAGAGCAGATGCTCACAGCTCTTTCTAACCACCTTGTTCTATTCAAGGATGTACCTCCTCTAGCCTGCTGGAAAGAACTGGAAGATTAATTAGAGCAGAATTAAAATGACAGAGTAGAACTGTACAGGTGGAGATAATACTACCACCACACACAGGCTTAGTTGCTGGTATCAAATGAATACTGAATTGTTTAGAGGCCATCAAGACCTGGAAAAAAAAAAAAAAAAAAAAGAAAAAGATCTAAATCATTTTTCCAGATCCAGGGCAGGGGACATTTCATTGATTTCTCGTCATCACACCAGTATAAAAAAGTACTACATCAGGGTGCCTGGGTGGCTCAGTCAGTTAACTGTCTGCCTTCGGCTCAGATCATGATCCTGGGGTCCTAGGATCAAGCCCTGCATTGAGCTCCCTCTTCTCTGCCTCTGCCCCCCACCCTCCATTTGTGCTCTCTGTCAAATAAATAAATAAAATCTTTTAAAAAAGTACATCATATATAAGAAAAAGTTCAATTACAAAAGCACATAACTTAAGCTAAAACATTTCCTTATTTCTTATACTACTAAAAAAAAAGAAAACTGGGCAATGAAGAATTGACCATTATCCATTTACCAGAATTCTGGATCCGCCATGTTTTTATAAATTGAGTATCAGGAGGTATCGACTCCCCTTCTCCTATGGTGACATCTTCAACAAATGACATAGAGGGCACACTGATGTTTGGGCTCTCAAAGTCGTAATAGGCGCCAATTGCTGCTTGTAGGTTCCTACAAACAAAAAGAAAAGGCAAAAGACTTTACTTTAGTCCTGGCCAGAGTATATGATCCTGATTGTCAAAATAAACGAAAAAAGCCTTTTTCTTAGGGTTTGGTATAGAACTTAAGGCTCCTGGTATATAAATCTTCAGAGCCACTGATTCTGGCTGAGGAACGCCTGGGACTGATAAACTTATACATCACTTTCCTCCCAAGGTGTGCACACAAAAAGTAAGAAACATTAGCACCATCAGCAACATCTCCTCTTACCCACAAGGACAGCAAGTATGGGTAAGGAAGTCAATTAAGAGAGGGCTCCTCTACAACCTTTTGACTGGAATTCAAAAAACCCCTCTATTTTAAGACATGCTAATTATTTAATTTTTTGAAAAGGCAACACATGCAGATAAAGAGTTTTGTAAAATGAAAAGTAATCATCTTGTCTCTTCTTTCCTACACACACACATACACACACACGTAACTGCTCATATTACTTTCTTCAGTAACCTTCCAGAACTTCCTTATGAATATACAAGCAAATAATATATATTCTTACTTCTCCCCCTTTTATACAATTAGTGGCATATTATACACTTCCCTTTGCTTTATTCTCGTGAAGATATTCCCTGTCAGTACATAATGAATATCCTGTTTTTAATAGCTGTATCCATTGTACAGATACATCATTATTTATGTAACCAGTCCACTTGCGAGTTTGTTTTCAGTCTTTAGTTCTTCCATAAATAAGCTTAAACACATATTGTTTTTATAAACATGCAGGTGTATCTGTAGGATAAATTCCTCTAAGAGATAGTGCTGGGTCAAAGAGTATATATTTGTGGTTTTAATAGATATATCCTAAGCTTTCCTCAATAAAGTTGTACACTTACTGCTCCCATCAAGAATGTATCAGAGTGTCTATTTCCCCATTTGCTCATCAACAGTGTTCATCCAAAGTTTTGGATTTGTGTCAATCTGATAGGTAAAAAATAAGATCTCAGTGAGCCCTTAAAATGGTTTTCTCTTGTTACATAAAAGGTTAAGTATCTTTTACATGTTTAGGAGCCATTTGAAGTTTCTGTTTTAGAACCACCATTTTGTAAATGTTAGTGTTCTTTTTAATTACTCATAAACCCCCTTATGTCAGAAGGAACTACCAACCACACAAATCGAGTCCCTAATTAAACTGAAACACATGATTGACAGCGGGTCATTCATGTCAGAAACCAAAGGCCACTAAGGGTTAGTTTAAGCAAGCTGTGTTCATTAGAGAGACCAAAGAAATTGCTAGTAATTACATTAACTGCTCCTCTTAAGGTCTTACTTAAACTAGTGACATCATCTCCAGTCCCCACAGTAGACAACAATACAAATTGAATTTTTCTAAACATAACCCAACCATAAGCCAATGGATCCAGTGGGTTGTTTTTAATTATGCATAAACATAGCATGAAAAAAGCTCCAAGAGTAGTATACAATTGTTCAACAGACATATTATTGACAGCAAATACTTTCTGCTGGGGGCCTGCCTGTTCCTCCAGGTGTTTGCAGCTGCCAGAAAGGAAGGCTATATTTAGAGCAGCTGCCTCAGGTCAAGCCTCACGCAATGGTGGCCCGTCATATTAGTCAGTAATAACTAGAATTACACCACTAACAACTGCCTGCCTGTTGTGTGTGTACTAGATAAAATTTACATGGAGCTGAGCTGGGCCAGGGGCCAAACTGCCTGTTTGCTTGACTATTCAATAGGAAGGCTTGGACTTTAGTCTTCTCAGCAACTTCCTTCTCTAGCTGACTGTGATGCAAAATGAGTAATATGTGACTGGCCAAACTTAGGGACGCCCAGCCTCTACCACCCACAAACCGGCCATAGGAGTGTATCTGAAACCAGCCATACACTTAGGAATCAGGGAATGAAAAAATGAAATGTAAGCCCAGTTTGCCTTTTGTTCTTCTAAAAAACCCTTCGTAAAAGCTATGTGTCTATCATTTTATAAAGATAATTTTCTGCTGCAGGAACTTCAGCAAACAGCCTGCTGAATTGTTTTCTGTTCACTTGGCTGTAAAATATGCTTGGGAGGAAGAAACTATTTGTGCACTCAGGACAATTGCCAATTCTCATCCCCAGCATGTATCATATTTCACCACTTGGCTCTGCCTGATATCAGAAAGGACTTCAAGACCACTCCAGTAGAAACATAAGCACATTCAGCTACCCTACTGAGACAGAGCTGGCCCCCTCCTCAAATCCTGTTTCACACAGCCCAACTCATCCCATGGCCAAGCCAACAAAACTACTTATTTGTACCTGTATTATATAGGTAATTCATCCAGAGAAAGATTAAGAAGCACTTTTAAAGCCCAAAGTGAAACCAAAAGTAGTGAACTGGACTTCTGGCAGGAAGCAGGAGTGGAGGATGACAAAGCAAATTAATTTCCCAAGTACAAGGCCAAGTGTGGACTTCAGCCCAATGCTGCTCTAACCCATCCGGCAGGTACACAGCTTAAAATGTGGGTACGCAGCTTTTTGGCACTTAAACCACTTATATCACTGCCTTGCTGGGCCAAGCAATGGCAGAAATAGACCAAACAGCTCCAATTCAGTGTGAGAACAAGTAGATATGAGAGCATGTATCCCCGTTCAAATCAACATACTCAGTTATTATTAGCCAACAAGAAATTCTACATGAAATAGAGCTGGCTGAGGAAATGGGAAAAGGAAGAACACAGACTCTGTATTCAACCCAAGCTGAAAGTTTAAACTTTCAGGTTCCTCCAGCATTTTTGCTCAGAAAAAGTCTTTAATCTGATTTCAGATTAAACCAAGAGCACCCTAAAGAACAAAGGAAGGCAGTGTAACTGAGGAAAAAGGCACAGGCCAAGACGATGGTGATGGCTATGAATATGCTTAATGCCACAGAACGGTACACTGAAAAATGGTTAAAATAGTAAAATTTAAAATGGCTCTGAGGCAGTTCCTATGCCTGGCTGTGGGGTTTTGAACAAGTGGCTAGGAATCTATGTCATCTTACTCATCTACAAAACTGAGTTTTCTGTCATCAGAAGGCTGGCTTATATTACAAAGTTGGCACGATAAGGTTGGCTGCAAAGACTGTATGAGACAATGTGTGTAAAAGCCCTAGCGCTGGCATTCAGCCAATATTTAACTAATAACGAGCATTTATCCACATGCTAAGCACTCAAACAGAGACTAGGGGACAGAACAGATAGGAAGACAGGCAAGGCCCCTCTACACACCTTACAGTTTAGCAGACTTCAACAAACAAGGGACATTCAGAAAGGGTAACTCCCAACTGTCTCTCACCCGGAGGTAATTTATCAGCCCAAGGCAGCTTTTCCTACTGAGTGAAAAACGGGCTTGGTGCACAAAACAGTCTCTACTGCACTGATAATCAGGTTAACCTGATTCAGAGTAGAAAAATTTGGTGATGTTGATATGTGTTCCCTGATGAAATGCAATTTTGTAACTCAGAAGCAATACTGTCCAACATTAATTTTATAGAGGAGGCTACAAATCCAGTAACAGGTAAATAACCTGTCTCATGCTAGACTATCAATTAGAAGATTTATTCAAAGACATAAAACTTCACTTACCTAGAACTTTCCAATTATCTAATAACCTTCTGAACACCTGGTTTTCTTAAGAACATAATAATTACCATCATGAATTTTTTTTAAGATTTTACTTATTTATTAACTTTAAAGTAAATAAAGAGAGAGAGCCCGTATGAGTGGAGGAAGGGGCAGAGGGAGAAAGAAAGAATCTCAAGCAGACTCCTCACTGAGCATGGAGCCCAATGCAGGACTTGATCTCATCACCCTGAGGTCATGAACTGAGCCGAAATCAAGAGTCAGACACTTAACCTAATAAACCACCCAGTCACCCCCACCATCATGAATTCTATGAACAAATTAGTTGTAACCCTCCCTTAAGCTGAATTATGGCCAAGTATCTAATCCTGCAAAAATTCACAAACACAGAACATTTATTTTTGTACTATGTATACATATTTAGGTCAGATTACTGATCTTATGAGGAAAAATAATCTATTTGCTGAATGTATATGAGAGTAGAAAAGAGTTAAGAAAATCAGGAAATCAGAATTAAAGAGGGAATGTCAGAAGACTAAGAATTAGCTTAGATTCTAAGGAAAATAAAATCAGATACCTTCTCTTTCTGTTCTCTGAACAAGAATTCAAAAAGATCCAAATTATTTATGAGGTGGAAAAAAAAAAACTACCCAAATTTTGGACACAAATGAAAATGGGAAATAAGAATAATGAACCAAACCAGTTAAGCACAAACAACAGCATCTTTGGGCTGTGAGCCATGATTATTCCAAACCACAAGAAGCTTCTCTCACCTTTGGACAGGCTGCTGCTAAGGCCACAAGCCCAGCGGCAGTCTCTGATGTAACTGAAAAATCAAACTAGGATCAGCAAAATAGAGAAGGTTCTTACTAGGGCTTTCCAACATTAACTCGACAGGAATCAAATGTGGAAGACCAGAAAGAGAAGTCAAAAAATAAGTACTTGTGACTATATGAAGAAACTGAGAATTTCATGAAACGAGAAAGATGACTGCAGGTAGGCAACAGGAGATGGGCTGAAGAAAGCTCAGTATTTTTAAACCTAAAAAATAACTCAAGGGGATCCCTGGGTGGCGCAGCGGTTTGGTGCCTGCCTTTGGCCCAGGGCGCGATCCTGGAGACCCGGGATCGAATCCCACGTCGGGCTCCCGGTGCATGGAGCCTGCTTCTCCCTCTGCCTATGTCTCAGCTTCTCTCTCTCTCTCTCTGTGTGACTATCATAAATAAAAAAATAAATAAATATAAATAAATAAATAAATAAATAAATAAATAAATAAATAAATAAATAAAAAATAACTCAAGGAAGATAGTATTTAACATGTTAAGATTGGTGGGGTAGTGGAAGAACTTGTGAAAAGTTTCATGAAAAGGAGCAAGTTCACACCAGCATTCACCCACTTCTTAAGAGCCCTAGTAAGTTCAAGATCATTTCTTCTCTCTTTTTTTCTTGGCTATTTATTGATCCATTAATTTTATTACTTTTAGAACTGATCCTTCTAACTAGCATCAGTAGTTATACTTTTTCCAAAAAGAAAGTAAAGAACAAGCATTGGGCCATGAAAAGGCAAGGTGGATGACTTTTTTTTAAGATTTTTTTTTTTTTTTAATTCATGAGAGACAGAGAGGTAGAGGCAGACATAAGCAGAGAGAGAAGCAGGCTCCCTCTGGGGAGCCTGATATGGGACTTGATCCCAGAACCCCAGGATCACGACCTGAGCCAAAGGCAGATGAGCAACCCAGGCACCCAGCACTAGATTTAAAGGGATGTAACCACCAAACACAACACATGGTCTTGAAGTCCTTGATTGAATTCAGACTCTTTAAAAACACAAAAGAAGGTTATAAAAAATACATTTGGGGACAACTAAGGAAATTTAAACATGGACTAGATATTTTTTACTAGTAAAAATTTTTTGTAAATTATCTTCATATCTTAGTATGTGGTTATTTAAGAGAACGCCTATTTTTAAGAGAAGCATGCTGAAATCTTTAAGGGTGAAGAGTTGTGATGTCTACAACTTTCAAATGATTAAAAAAAGTTTATACAGAGAAAACAAATTATGACAAAAATGTTTACCACCGTTGAATCTAGGTAAACACTACAATTCTTCAAAATTTTCTGTAGGTTTGAAAAGTTTATGATAAAAAGGCCAATGGAAAAAAGAGAGAGAGAAGGGGAGAGAAGGTATCCTTTTGTCCTGCCACTGGAAGATACCAAGAAAATTCAGTGAACAGAATTACTGCAACTATCTTCAGAACATGAAGAGATTACCAGGAGCCTCAGGGGACCTAATGAGGATGTGGCTGATATACGAAGGGTGACCATCCAGAAAGAGGGAAAAATTGTTGTGTCCTTGAAGACATAAACCACTAAATTAAATCTGGCAACTCCAGAGCCATGTTACATTGGGTATTCTTGTCATCTTGAGATAATTAAACTGGCTAATTGTTTAAAAAAGCAGATTCTAAGGACACAGAAAATTCAACACTGGCATTGTAGAAGTTTAGTATCTAAGTGCCTTTGGCTAATAGGTCATAATCAAACGACTTTTCCTTTTTTAAAAAATTGAGGTGCGATTAGCATAGCAAAATTAACTACTTTAAAGTATATAATTCGGGGGCATTTAGTATTTTCACAATGTTGCACAACCACTACCTCTCCAGCTCCAAAACTTTTTCATCACCTAATACCTATTGAGAACACCCTATACCCGTTAAGTAATCATTACTCATTCCTCCTTCTCCCTATTCCCCCCTATTCCTTGGCAACTATTAATCTTCTCTACGAATCTGCCTATTATGGATAACCTAGATAAAGGGAATCATACAATATGAGACCCTCTGTGTCTCGCTTCTTTCACTTACATAATGTTTTCCAGATTCATCTCGAATTGTTGCATGTTAATCAGTATTTCATTCCTTTTAATGGCTGAATAATATTCCATGATATGTACACACTACATTTTGTTTATCCATGGGCATTTGGGTTGTTTCTACTTTTTGATTATGAGTAATGCTGCTATGGACATTTATATACACTATCTTTGTGAGTATATGGCTTCATTTCTTTAAGTATACACCTATAAGTAAACCTGCTAGGTTATATGGTAATTCAATGCTTAAGTCTTGGATGAACCACCAAACTGTTTTCTATAGTTGCAAAACCATTTTACGTTTCCACCAACAATGTATAAGTGTTCCTATTTCTCCACAACCTTGCTAACACTTTTCTTTTTTTCCAATTATAATTATCCTACCAGGTGCAAACTGATATCTGATGGTTTTGATTTGCATTTCCTTAATGATTAATGACCTTAAACATTTTTCCTTGTACTTTTTGGCCATTTGTATAGCCTCTTCAGAGAAATGTCTGCTCAAATCCTTTGTTCATTTTTTGACTAAGCTGCTTACTATCCTGCTGCTAACTTGTAAGAGTTCTCTATATATTCTGGACAGTAGACCTTATCAAATACATGACTTGCAAACAGGCTGGTTTTTCTTTTTCTTAATAATAATGTCCTTGAGGACACTAGTACCTGAGTGGCTTAGTCAGTTAAGCATCTGACTCTTGATTTCAGCTCAGGTCATGATCTCAGGGTTGTGAGATTAAGCCCTGCATCCAGCTTCACGCTCAGCATGGCTCTCTCTCCCTCTGATCTGCTCCCTCCCCCGCCAGCTCATGCACACTCTCTCAAATAGATAAAATCTTTAAAAATAATAATATTGTCCTTTGATAACCAAAAGCTTTAATTTTGATGAAATCCAATTTATCTAGTTTTTCTTTTGTGACTCATGCTTTTGTCATCAAATCCAAGGTCATACAGATTTAACCCTTAACCCTCTCTGCTTCTAAACAGCTTATTTTAGCTTTTATATTTAATATTTTTATTTATTTTTGAGGGAAAGCATACATGCACACAAGCAGGGGGAGGGGCAGAGGGAGAAGCAGACTCCCTGCTGAGCAAGAAGCCCAATGCAGGATTGATCCCAGGACCCTGGGATCATGACCTGAGCTGAAGGCAGATGCTTAACCACTGAGCTACCCAGCTTTTATATTTAAACCATTGATCCATTTTAGTTACTTTTTATATAGGAGTAAGGTAGGGGTTTAACTTAATTCTTTTGCCTTTGGTTATCCAGTTGTCCCAGCACCACATGTTGAAGAAAATCAAACATTTTTAAGAGAAAAAAAAGCTGGCCAAAGGGTATGGGTGGAATCCTGCTCTATTTAAGATCCTAGCTCTTGGTGAGACTTACAGGACAAGTCCAATCAACAGTGTGAAGCTCAGATTTGGGAAATCAAGTGGGAGAACAAGTTGAGACATGCATGGCACCTCATCTTAAGTATGGTAATCCTTATGCTCAAGATCACCCTAAATGGTATTTCCTGTTCCCACCAGTTTCTAGGACTAAAAGAAGCAACAACATGTATCTAAGGATCAAACTACATTATAAGCACTAAGTTTTTCCCTCTCTGCCTATCAGTATAGAGTATTTACTCATTTATTTTTTACTTATTCATGATTGTAGGTACTGAAAACATAAAGATAAATAAGACAAAGTCTTTGCAAAGTCTATTAAGAAAGATTTGGGAACAATTAATCACAATTCAGTGTGATAAATGTCAGAGGAGAAATATAACCAACAACTATGAAAGTACAGAGGAGGAAATACCTAATTCAAACTAAGGCATCGAGAGAAAGCTTCATCAGCCAGGTAGTATCAAAACTGATAGACTCAAAAAAAAAAAAAAAAACAAAACTGATAGACTCATTAATCACCTAGAGGAGAAGTAAAGGGGCAGTTAGTTGGAGAATGTGCAAAGGCACACAAATGAAGAAAAATCACCAATAAAGTCCTGATAGACTGAAGTATTGCAAAAGTGACAAACCCAAAATGTGTCACAAAGTTAAAGTGAAATGGGGCTTCCTCCATCTCGGCTGGGAAACCTAGCAGTCCTTGTTGTAGGTATAGCAAAACAGTTGGTTACACTCCATATGCACTGCAAAGCTACATGAAGTTTAGGAGCTTTGGACAAGAAAAAGAAATTGCTCACAGAAGTTTGTGCTAACCTCAGTAAGGTTCTGCAAAACAATCCAATCTGCAAAACACAATCCAGCCCAATCCAGCCTACTAGAGAGCTGTGACACATAAGACAAGAATATAACAATTAAGCAAAGCCCTTTCTGCTAAAGCTGATCCTTTCTGCTAAAGAGATCCAAAACCTCTAATGGTCAAATAATTACTTTGCTGAATTTCAGCAACTGAATTCTTTAATTCTTTGTGCCACTAAGAGACTGTGAGACTCTGGATAAATACAATGTAGACAGCCCCGTTCAGAACACTGAGGTGTTCTGAAAGGGTTCCCCTTAACTGCCATCCCCTCTCATCACAAAGTATTTTTAAGATTTTAATTATTTATTCATGAGAGACACAGAGAGAGAGGCAGAAACATAGGTGGAGAGAGAAGCAGGCTCTCTGTAGGGAGTCTGATGTGGGACTTGATCCCAGGACTCCAGGATCACGAACTGAGCAGAAGGCAGATGCTCACCACTGCGCAACCCAAGCGTGTCCCCACCGCCCCCCATCATAAAGTATTATCTGACAGAAATGCAGCTGGGGAGGGGGGACAATTATTCAGGGCTGACTCAATAGAAGACTTGAGAAAACTCTAAATCCAGAATTTTTCACCTATGCCCTGAGGTAGAAAGATAAGCAAAACTAAGGAGAATTAAACCTGGTCCTAGTTATTCTCTTCAGCAATCTTAGAGATGAAAAAGCCTAAATACTACTGGAGTTGGTTATCAAAGGGAATGATCCAATATGAAATAGGTGAGCAGTGGACTGCAGTTTTAAAGGAGTCTATCAGCAGGAGGCTGTAATTATTATACTCCTGGTCAAACCCTACGTCCAAAAGGTTGCATCTTATTGGAAGGGGAAAAAAGCTAAACCAGCATGGCCCTCATAAAAAGAACAATCTTCCACTCTGTCCTTCTATCCCCTGTGCTCCTCTCAAGGGTGGTCCTGAAGAATATCAGACATGGGGAATCTTCTGGGGCAAGCCAGGCTAAAGCCTTCAATCCTCTGCCAGTGAAATAAGTTAACAGGGGACCATGAAATTTGCTGATTGTATTATACTGCTCCTGCCCTGTAGAAGACAGTATATGCTCTGTTTTCTTCTGCTTATATACCCCAGGTTGACAATAGGGCCTGACACACAAAAGGTGCTTAATAAATGAAATAAACTAGAAACCAAAATATAGTATTTTTCCTTCCTCCTTTTTATCTGGTCTTCCTCTCAAGATTATATACTGGGACTATATGACAGAGGCCAGAGGAATGACGAGAACCAAAAAAATCTATGAGTTAGGGGTGCCTGGGTAGCTCAGCAGGTTAGGATAGGCATCTGCCTTTCAGCTCAGGTTGTGATCCTGTGGTCCTGGGACTGAGCCCCGCATCCAGCTCCCTGCTGAGCAGGGAGCCTGCTTCTCCCTCTCCCTCTGCCTGTGTTGTTTATCTCAAATAAATAAATGAAATCTTAAAAAAAAAAAAATCTATCAGCCCACAAGCTGCAGGATAATGCAAGTGTTTATCTGGACCAATCAAGACCAAACTAGGGAAAGCAAAGCTATCATCCTGAGACCTTCAGCTGGTGGGATGGGGTACCTTTAAAGGTAAGTCACCATGTGATAACTGGACCTGACTAGGTAGGAGTCATCTCCCATTGGGGAGGGAGATGAGAGAATCTGTAGCTGTTACTTGTTTAGCCAATGGCCTCACTTCCACATATTAGGGACAGAGTGAGGTCACTGCACAGTTAACAGAAGGGTGAGGGCACCCTGGAATTTGGAACCGAGAGTTTTTCCCATAGTGTCTGGGCTGCAAATGACACATCTGGGAGCTTCTGACAGTAATGGTTTTCTTTAGCAGAGATAGAAGACCACTGAAAACTTACACAGAACATACATAAAAAGAAACCTGAGGGGGTGCCTGGCTGGCTCAGTGTTGGAGCATACAACCCTTGATCTCAGGGATGTGAGTTCAAGCCCCATGTTGGACGTGGGGCCTAATTTTAAAAAAAAAAAGAAAAGAAAAGAGAAAGAAACCTAAGATATTTAAAGTCCAGTTTTTCCTAAAGCCCAAACACATTCCAGTCTTTGGGTTCTGTGTAACATAGCGACATCCTTAAAATACCTCCCCCCACTCCAACACACACATCTTAGCATTATCTAGTCTGAAGTGAGTTTGTTACCTGCAACATAATAGGCCCAGATTAATTCAAAATTACATAGTGTGTCCAGGGATAGAATCTGTATGTAGGGGCAAAGTGTCTGTTATAAGAGGCAGAAGAGGAGCTGGAAAGGTAAAACTCAATTCAAATCCTGTAATCCCACATTTGGGTATATATATCCAAAAGAACTGAAAGTAGAGTCTCAAAGAGATACGTACACATCAATGCTCAGAGCATTATTCATAACAGCCGAAAGGTAGAAGCAATGCAAGTGTCCATCTGAACAGGTGAATGGGTGAATAAAAATGGTATATGCATACAATGGAGTGTTATTAAGTCTTAAAAAGGAAAATCTGTCACATGCTAAAACATGGATGAACTTGGATTACAATAAGCCATAACAAAAAGACAAGTACTTTATCATTCCACTGATATAAGGTATCTAGAGTAGTCAAATTCATAGAAACAAAGTAGAAGGATGACTAACAGGGGCTGATGGGATGGGGGGAGATGGAGAATTACTGTCTAATGAGTACAGAGTTTCAGTTTTACAAGATGAAAACGTTCTGAAGGTTGGTTGTACAACATGCTTAACAATACTGAACTATATACTTAAAAATGATTACTATGGTATGTTTTTTCACAATTTTTAAAAATTTAATTAGTATGAAACCATTATGTTTCATTAAGAAATTCAGACTTCTAGGGGAGACTGGGTGGCTCAGTCAGTTAAGTGCCTGCCTTTGGCTCAGATCAGGATCCCAGGGTTCTGGGATGGAGCCCCATGTCGGGCTCTCTGCTCAACAGGGAGTCTGCTTTTCCCCCTCCCTCTGAATCTCCTCGCCACCTGTGCTTTCTCTGTCTCAAAAAAATAAATAAAATATTAAAAGAAAATAAATTTGGAGTTCTAAAAGCAAAGGAGAAAAGCTAAAGGTTTAAAAAAAAACTTCATGGAAATATAATTTACATAGTATAAAATTCACCCATTTCAACTGTAAATATAATAATTTTCTAGTAAAGTTACTGAATTGTAAAACCATCACCATGTTTTAGAACACTTTCATCAACCCCAAAATGTCCTACTCTCTGTAACATGTAAAAGTTAAGGTATATGAATTAAGGCTGCTAATCAGCTGACCTAAAAATGGGGCAATTATCTTGGATTATCCAGGGGAACTCAATGTAGTCACTTCTCTAAGAGAGGACTGAGGGAACTGGAAGAGAGAACCAGGGTGATAGCCACATGAGGACACACAAAGCATACTGGCTTTGAAGATGGAAAAATGAGACCATAAGCTGAGGAATGCATGCGGCCTCTCGATGCGGGAAAAGGTAATGAAATGGATTCTCCAGCAAGAACACAGCTCTGATAACACCTTAATTTTAGCCCAGTAAGACCCATTTTGGACTTCTGAACTTCATAATTATAAAATAATAAACTGATATATTTTTAAACCACTAAGTTTGTGATAATATATTACAGTAGCAAAAAACTATGAATGGCTGGCTATTCGTCTTATTATTCTTTCTCCTTTACTATATATTTGAAAATATTCATAATTAAAGAAAAAAAACTATGAATATGAAAGGAGACTAAAGAAAGATCACAATAAGGTACTGAGTCATTTCTTTCATCATAACTCTGCTTTCAAGAACTCAACTAACCATTAAAGATGTATATTTAGAAATAACTCCCATTTTTCTGGCCCCCAATTTAACAGTCATGAATAGTTCCTGAAAAGGTAACAATCACTAGTTTCAGCGCTAACTGAAATTTCTGAAGATACTTAACTAGAACAGCCCAGAGGAGACATGAAAATGTAGGATACCCGAAAAGTCCCAGAATGACAAACAGAAATGGTGATTCAAAGATAGACAAAGCTATCTTCATAAACAAAACATCTGTGGTTTATTGTTATTCACGAAACTTTCTTTGGGACATAATTTTAAGTAGCAGTTATGAAATGATCAGGTAAATCTATAAGTAAGTATGGTTTTCAAAAGCATGTTTACCTAACAGGAAACTTACAATACGCCAGCAGTGGTCAAATGTGTCTTATCCTGTAGCCTAGTCAGAGAGCTAATACTAGAACTTATGGGGTTTTTATTTTTAAAAAAGGACAAAGGGCCTAGAGGCTAAATTGTAAATATTCTATTCTCAAATCTAGTTGTTGTTTCCACAAAGGAAAATGCATGAACTCTGAAGAGAAATACTACACATCTTTTTATATACACTATTGATTAAAATGCTCTATACCTAAGTGTCTTGTCTTTGATATATTTTTTTTAAGATTTTATTTATTCATGAGAGAGACACACACACACACACAGAGGCAGAGACACAGACAGAGGGAGAAGCAGGGTCCATGCAGGGAGCCTGACATGGGACTCGATCCTCGGTCTCCAGGATCATGCCTTGGGCTGAAGGCAGTGCTAAACCCCTGAGTCACCTGGGCTGCCCAACCTTTGAGATTTCTTAATGGCATGCTACCAAGGCCAGCTTCAAAGCCTTTTCAGTTTCATCTCCCCTAATGAACAATGCCAACCATACCATCTTTGGAGATAATTCAAAAGAAGACCTCGGTATACCTCATCTCCAAAAACACATACTGAAGACACATCTAAGAGAGAATCTAAAGCCCTTATGTTATCAATCTTACTTTTTCCCGTAAGAACAAAAAGGTACATAAACCTTGACTAAGTTCTGAGTAATATGATAAACAAAACCAATGCAATGTTATCATCACTACCAAAAAAATGCTACATAGCGTTAATGCCAACTCTACTCTTCAACCAACCCATCTCCAAAACTCTATGGCTACATTTGGCTACTCCCTGGTACATATAAGATAGGTACCTTTAAAACGCTATTTACATACTTACAGCTAGGAGACTAAATTAAATGGAACTTGTAGAAATATGATAAAGGTAGATTTTATGATAGCTCACAAACCTGAGAAGACCTTTTTCTTTTACACAATAATAAAATGACAGTATAAATATGTCAGAGATTGCTGCCATTTTTCAGTAACTAATCGCTGAGAACAAGAAAGGAAGACAACATTTAAAGACAATTTCCTGGGCAGCCCGGGTGGCTCAGCAGTTTAGAGCCGCCTCCAGCCCAGGCTGTGATCCTGGAGACCTGGGATCAAGTCCCATGTCAGGCTCGCTGCATGGAGACTGCTTCTCCCTCTGCCTGTGTCTCTGCCTCTTTCTCTCTGTGTCTCTCATGAATAAATAAAATCTTAAAATAAATAAATAAAGACAATTTCCTTTAAAAGTCCTAGGACACTGGCAAACAATCTCACATATTCTATTAATATTTCAATGTTCTGGGCAACTAGCTACAAATGACAAGTAGTCAAGTCTAGACAGCTCATCCAAATATGGCATTTCTTATACGTTACGAAAGAAAAGTATTTTTAAAAATAGCTACTTACATGACACTGCATACTTGCTACCAGTTAGACTGGTATCAAAAATAGTCATAAAATCATAGAAAGAAAGAAAAGAAAGAAAAGAAAAGAAAAGAAAAGAAAAGAAAAGAAAAGAAAAGAAAAGAAAAGAAAACCAGGGGGGAAAAAATCTACCTGATTGGTTTACAAAGAAAAAGTAGTAAAAACAGAAAAAAAAATCTTTCTGTAGCTTTTTCTGATTCTTTCTAAAAAAAGAGTGGTCTCTCAAAGAAAGAAAAGCAAGCAAACACACCAAAATAATAACACAGTACAGGAGTTTATGTATTTCTGGCTTAAAAATTAAGATCTGTCTCTCTGCAGCACCTTTTCTTTGGATCCTCTGTAGCTGATGGCAAAGCAAATACACTTCTTTCCACACTATTAACACACACTAAAAAATAACCAAAAATTTTGTTCATTTAGCATAAAATCCTTCACGACTCTATTTTTCTAAGTTCCACTTAAAAATCAGTATCAGGATCCCTGGGTGGTGCAGCGGTTTGGCGCCTGCCTTTGGCCCAGGGCACGATCCTGGAGACCTGGGATCGAATTCCACATAGGGTGCACCCACCCAGTGCATGGAGCCTGCTTCTCCCTCTGCCTGTGTCTCTTGTCTCTCTCTCTCTCTCTCTCTCTCTGTGTCTATCATGAATAAATAAAATCTTAAAAAAAAAAATACACCTGGGAGAAAGATTGATGGGGAAAAGGATATTTTCTGTCAAAGATTACTTATTAATTACAAAGGAAAAAAAAAGAAAAAAAATTACAAAGGGAAAAAAAAAGAGGTAGATGTGGAACTCGATCCCAGGACTCCAGAATCACACCCTGAGCCAAAGGCAGATGCTCAACCGCTGAGCCACCCAGGAGTCCCTCATGCATTATTTCTAACAACAACAACAAAAGTGTTTGACCTGAACCTAATTGTGAGGAAACAATCAGACTAATCAAGACAGGACAAATGGAATCTTAAAAATTTTTAACGTCATAAAACATCCAAACGACAAAAGTGACGGATACATTTTCTAGGTTGATGGCAACTAAAGAGACATGACAACCAAATATAACATGAGATGTTTGAGAAGATCCTGGATTTAAACAAAAACAAAAACTAAACACATTATAAATAAAGAGTATTTGGGGAATAGGAAAATCTACATATGGCATATATATAGGATAATACTAGTTTCCTCACTAAATTCCTAGAGAATGACAATAATATTGCAGCAATGTAATGATGTCACTGTTCTTAACAGATATTTGCTGAAGGGCCAAGGGTTGAAATACCATGCTATCTGCAGTTTATCTCAAATGATTCAAGAGATACAGAGAGAATTCTCATATATTGCTGGTGGGACTGTAAATGGTTACATTTCGAAAGAGACTGGCAGTTTCATAAAAAGTTAAATACAAAATAGCAATCCATTCCTAAGTATCTACTCAAAAGAAATTAAAACCTACATCCACACAAAGTCTTCCTAGAGAATGTTCACAGCAATTTTATTCATACAGCCAAAAATAGAAACAATCCAAATGTCCATCAACTGGTAAATGAATAAACAAAATGCTACATATCTATACAATGGAATACTGCTCAGAAATAAAAATGAAGTAAATACTGATACATAAAGGGATGCCTCACAAGCATTATGCTAAGTAAGAAAAGCCAGATACAAAAGATCACATATTATATGATTCTATTGATATAAAAGTGAAGAAAGAAGGAACCCCTGAGTGGCTCAGTGGTTGAGCGTCCACCTGGCTCAAGGCAAGATCCTGGGAGTCCTGGAATCAAGTCCCAAATAGGGCTCCCTGCAGGGAGCCTGGTTCTCCCTTTGCCTGTGTCTCTGCTTCTCTCTCTCTCATTAATAAATAAATAAAATGTTAAAAAAAAAAAAAAAGTGGAGAAAACACTACTTAGAGACAGAAAAAAAGATCAGTGGCTGCCTGAGGTTGGGGGCTAGTAATGAGAATTAACAGTAAATAGGCAGGGGTACCCAGCTGACTCAGTTGGTGGAACTTGTGACTTTTGATCTTGGGCTTGTGAGTTCCAGCCCCATGTTGGGTATAGAGATTACTCAAAAATAAAATTCTTTAAGATTTTATTTATTTGACAGGGAGAGAGGCAACAAAAGCAAGGGGAGTGGGGAAAGGGAGAAGCAGACTCCACACCAAGCAGAGAGTCTGATGCAGGGCTCAATCCCAGTATCCCAGGATCATGACCCATGCTGAAGGCAGCTGCTTAACAAACTGAGCTACCCAGGAGTCCCTAAAATTAAAATTTTAAAGAAAAAAAAGAAGGAAAAAAAAAAACAGAAAACAGACAAAACTCTTACTGGAGTGATGAAAGTATTATTCAACTGGATTATACTGATAGTTGCTCAATTCTTACTAAAAATCATTCAATTATTAAATGGGTTAATTTATAGTATGTAAATTATGCTTCAGTAAAGGTATATAATAATAAAACAAGTGTGGTAAAATGGTGATTATATAGGTATTCATTGTGCTAGTCTTTCAACTTTTCTACAATTTTGAAATTCTTCAAAATAAAAAGTTAAGGGTTAGATTAGAATGAACTCTGCAAAACACACACACTCAAAATTTAGTGTTTGTAACTGCAGATTACCTAAAGGAGGTAAAGAACATGTGTACCACAACTGTGATAAATTTAGGATTAAATAAAAAAAAAAAAGAACACAGTATGTTGAAATCTAGGCCCAATTTTTATCCAAGGATTTGATTAATAATTTTTCTCAACTTAGGTGTTCTTTTTTCCTAATTACACAAGTAATGCATATTTACTGTAGAAATTTTAGAAATTAAAGTGAAAAGGAAAGATTTAGAATTAAAGTATAAAAAAGAAAATAAAAGCTAACTATAATCTCATAGCCAAAGATAACTATTAATAATTTGTTCCTCAGCTTTCAGGTGTAACAGTTCCATTTCAGCAAAGGCAAGCTATCTATATATGACATCATCACAACTTGATCAATTGGCATGCTGAAATTTTATATCGCACCCAAACAATCACATAAATCATAGTAAGAATGAAAAGGCAAAATAATAAAATTTAGATGGAAATCCAATGGTTCCTTTCAGTTTTCAATTAAAAAAATGCATGCACTGGGACGCCTGGGTGGCTTAGCGGTTTGAGCATCTGCCTTTGGCTCTGGGCATGATCCCAGAGTTCCAGGATCAAGTCCCACATCAGGCTGGCTTCCTATAGGGAGCCTGCTTCGCCCTCTGCCTATGTCTGTTTGTCTCTCTCTCTCATGAATAAAGAAATAAAATCTTTTAAAAAAATAATGCATGTACTACCCTCAGGTCTCCCCCCAAACCCTTCTAAAATACAGATATGATGCTGCAGATTGTAACAATGTACATTTGTAACCCCCAAAATTCACATGTTGAAACCTAACCCCCAATGTGACAGTTTTAGAAGGTGGAGCCTTTGGGGATGATTAGGTCATATGGGTGGAGCCCTCATAAATGAGATAAGAGAGCTCCCTCACCCCCTCCACCATGTGGGATTTCAATAAGAAGTCAGCCATCTATGAACCAGGATCAGGCCCTCACTAGACATCAAATATGCTGGCACCTTGATCTGGGACTTCCCAGCCTCTAGATCTTGTGAGAAATAAATTTCTGGGGTTTATAAACCACACAGTCTATGATGTTGTTACAGCAGCCCGAACAAACTAAGACAAATCAGAGAAAAAGTCATAAATGCACAAGGACAAAATGAACAAGTGAGGAAGCTATATTTGGGGCCCTAGAAGGTAGACAGACAAGTGGTAAATGACTTAGCCAACCTGAAAGCTGAATCCTCCTCAGCCAGCAGTGGGGAAAAGTAGAGAAGCAACAACCCGACTTAAAATGAAGATTCCCAATAGGTTCAGGAATTAACAGCACCGGGTACCCTACAAGTGAAGGTGAAGATATGGATAAAAACAGGAGAGGTTATGCATTTACCTAAACCCAACAGGTAGACCTGTCTAAACACTGTGTATGCAGCCTTGTGAATGCCTCACCCTGGAGGAAACGGGTGGGTTTTTTTTAAGCTCTCACTTAACAAAAACTATGGTCAGGTCCAACAGCTTCCAATTCACTTTCTGTGTCCGATTTTTAAATAGAAGTAGATAAACAAAAACAAGCAAATACTTAAGGTAAAGAAGACATCGAACGTGAAAGAAAAAGACTATAACAAGCACACAGAAATGGAAACTTGAAGAAACAACACTGAGATCTCCCAGAAAACAGCAACAAAACAAAAACCGTCAGATGCTGAAAAGAGAAAAGACAGAGAGACAACCAGACCAGAAGGTCCAATATCTAAAAATAGAAGATTTAAGAAAAGAGAACACAGAAAACGAAAAGAAGAAAAAGGATTAACTCAAGAAATCTCCCAAGAACAAGAGGAGGACAGTTTCCAGATTGAAAGAGCTCCCTAAAGCTGAGCACAGGTAAGAAAATACATGTTGAAATGTATCACCATCAAACTTCAGGACACCAGGACACAGCAGTTACCAAAAGCTTCCAGAGAGGGAAAATACAGGATTCATACAAAGAACAAAGAATCAGAACAGCATCACATTTCAACGTTTCTACTGAGAAACAGAAGACAAAGGAACAATGCCTTCAAAATTCTGAGAAAAATATTTCCAACCTTAAAATTGCTACCTAACCAAAATTGGGATACCAACTAAGCATCAGAGTAAAATACAGTTTCAGAATATAAAAGTCTCAAATTTTATCTCCTCTACATTCTCAGGAAATTTTTAAAAATGGGGTCCAGGAAACAAGGTTTCCAACAAAGGGTAGGGAGTAGGAGTGTGAAAGAAATCCCCGGGGTACCCAAGATGTTAAGAGCTGCGTAGCACACCCAGAGCTCAATCAGTCCAGATCAGAGTATGTCAAATTCTCTACAAGAAACTTCAAAAAGGTAAAACAAATATAACAGTTTGAACTTACCAAGGGATTCATAGTTGGCAAGGACTTTGAGGGTAACTTAGGAAAAAAATACCTAAGAGACTAAGCAAACCAAAAGTCAACACATTTATTATCCTTGGGGTAGCAAAAGATTGTACAGGAAAGGAAAATGAATCTTAAGTATACTAATAAACTCAAGTGTCAATAAGCATTTAAACAGTTAACAATACAAAACTGAAGACTGACTTAACCAAATTACAAATGATAAAAATAGGAGAATGGGAGATAGGGTGACTGACATCAAAAATTTCCATGTGCCAGGCACAGCTATCTTTTGTCTAATCATCAGATAAAAACAGATATTGTCCTTATATGTGAGGAAACCAAAGCACAGACAGGGTAATAATTTGCCAAAAGTCACACAAATAGTAAGTAGCAGAAGAACTTTGAACTTTTTTGCTCTTCACCATCACATTGGCTATCAAAGAATGAAATCTCCATCTCCCAGTGGGAAATCAACCGGTAATGGTTAAAACTGGGGAAAAAAAAATCAGTAGAGAGGCAAAAATCTCAAAATCAATCAAAAGAACTGAAAAAGATTGTTTCTGGGGAGTGAAAGAAGGAAAAAGGGGTCTAGAATTCTTGTTCTTAATCCCTGTAGAACTACTTTACTCTTGGAAACTGTGCATTTATAACTTGGATAAAGTGAAAATTAAATTTTTAAGTAAACCTTAAAACTCTTTTTCAAACACCAATAAAAATTAATTTAAAAAAAAAAAAAAAAAACTCTTTTTCAACCCTAGAAAGCATAAACACTAATATGACAGAAGAAAAAGTGAAAAAATAAGACCAAAAATATAAATAAGTATTTGATACATGATAAAGATAGCATTTCAAATCTTTGGGGGGACGAGGGTGTGGATATTAATTTCTCATTTTTGAGAAATTATCTGAAAAATGTATTAGATATTGATCTCCCACCACATTGCCTAATATATTTCAACTATATAAAAGATTTATATGTAAATTTTGAAATCATAAAGAAAACAGGAGTAATAATTAATATTAACAATTATGAGGGGAAAAGATTTCTAAGCATGAAACCAAAAACAGAAATCAAAAAAGGCTGCTGGTTTCAACTTCATAAAAATTCACAAAAAAAGTACCACAGAGTAAAAAAAAAATTATAAACCAAGTTAAAAGACAAACTAGAGGAAAAGCAAGTATTTAATAAGAAGCTAATTTCCTGGGGATCCCTGGGTGGCGCAGCGGTTTGGCGCCTGCCTTTGGCCCAGGGCGCGATCCTGGAGACCCGGGATCGAATCCCACGTCAGGCTCCCGGTGCATGGAGCCTGCTTCTCCCTCTGCCTGTATCTCTGCCTCTCTCTCTCTCTCTGTGACTATCATAAATAAATAAAAATTAAAAAAAAAAAAAAAAAAAAAAAAAGAAGCTAATTTCCTTAATATGCAAACAACTCAAGTCAACAAGAGAAAAAAATAACAATCCAATTAAGGTAGACAGGAAAACACTAGTAAGTCAAAGAAAAGCACAAAAGGCCTCAATAAATCTGGGGGAAAATACAAATAGCCAATAAAGATATGGAAAGATGTCCTACCTCATTCATAATTAAAGGAATACAAAATAAAATGAACACACCTTTAACCTATCAGATCAGCAACAATGTAAATATAAAGATCATTCTTGGGTTGAAAAAAGTGTGTGGCAAACAAGCACTCTTGTACACTGACAGTAAAAATGAAATGTCACAGTATTTTGGAAGTGAATTTGATATTACCTATCAAAATTTAAACTGCCCATACACCCAGCCCCAGTAATTACACTTCTAGAACTGTACCCATACCAGGGCAGCTTTTTGAAGCAAATACCTATACCCTAGCTGTCCATCAACAAGGAACTATTTAAATAAAGTATCATCAGCCACAATGAAATAAATACCATGCATCCATCCATTAAAAGAAATGATGTCCTCAGCATTATTTTGACGTGAAGCTAATCTAAGAACAGTATATATAGTATGACTCCATTTGCATGTGTATGCGTATTTTCAAGCATGGGGTAGGAGATAAGACCTCTATGCAAGTGATGGTGCATCTACAGATCATGATCTATGTTGGAAAAACTCTTGACAACTGAAGTAGATGATAGATCTGAAATGACCTGGCCTAAAGTCCACACTTAACAACATATCAAAGTTTTTTTTTTTTTTAAGATTTTATTTATTTATTCATGAGAGACACACACACACACAGAGAGGCAGAGACACAGGCAGAGGGAGAAGCAGGGCTCCATGCAGGGAGCCTGACGTGGGACTCAATCCCGGGTCTCCAGGATCATGCCCTGGGCTGAAGGCAGCGCTAAACCGCTGAGCCACTCAGGCTGCCCTCAAAGTTTGTTTTAAAGTGCCGTGGAGGAGAAAAATTTCCCAAGACCTAACACATAAGACTTAAAGACTACTATCACGAACAATGACTTTTAACTGTCTATACAGAAGACAGTTCTTTTTCAGAAAGAAAGAAAAAAAAAACTGTACGAGGAAGGATTTAAATCTGTGTGTAGAATGGAGGAGATATAGCTATAACCTTCATTAGCATACATATGGACTCTGTGACCACTCTGATCAAATACAGGCCTACAAAGGTACATAGCGTCTCTGAAGAAACAGAATAATGGCCACTTCTGGAGAGTCAGTCAAGGGAGACAAAACACAAGGATTTACATACTAACTTTTCACAAAAAACGTGTATTGGTTTTATAATTATCTAAATAAAACCTTAAGTTGGGGATCCCTGGGTGGCGCAGCGGTTTGGCGCCTGCCTTTGGCCCAGGGCGCGATCCTGGAGACCCGGGATCGAATCCCACGTCGAGCTCCCGGTGCATGGAGCCTGCTTCTCCCTCCGCCTGTGTCTCTGCCTCTCTCTCTTTCTCTCTCTCTGTGACTATCATAAATAAATAAAAATAAAAATAAAATAAAATAAAATAAAATAAAACCTTAAGTTAAAAAACAAGAAACTGAAAAAACATGTGTAAGATATAACTTACAAATACCAATTTTTAAAATGACAAAAAAAAAATAAAAAATAAAATAAAATAAAATGACAAAGATACCAAAAAGAGAGGACATTTACAGGTATTAAAACTATGTAGAACAACATCTGGAAAGATACACAGGAGACTGATAGTAGGTACCATCTCTGACAAAGAGACATAAAATCTAGAATCAAAGGAAGACTTACCTTTCATTGAAAAAACTTTGGTACTGTTTGAATATTTTTTTAACAATAATGATTATTTTTTTATGTATCTAGACTATTCATCAGTAAAACAGAATAGAACGAATTTCCATAAAAGATCCATGCTATAACGCAGATAAACCTCGAAAACATTATGCTCAGGAAAAGCCAGCCACAAAGGCCACATACTGCACATTTACAAATGGTGGTTAGCTGGTGCTGAAGGCAACAGGACTGACCACAAATTGGCATAAACCTCACTGGAGTGACAGAAATGTTCTAAAACTGGGGGTGCCTGGGTGGCTCAGTTAGTTGGTTAAGGGATTGACTCTTAATTTTGGCTCAGGTCAGGATCTCAGGATTGTGCGATCCCTGCGCTAGGGGTGGAGCTTGGTTAAGATTCTCCTTCCTTCCCTCCCAGCTTCAGCAGTGCCCCCTACCCGCACCCCCCAGGGCTCTCTGAGGCGGGGGGAGTAAAATACTGTCCTTCTGGTGAGAAAAAATGAAAAAAAAAAAGAAAAAGATTAATGACTGTGAAATCAGAATAATGGGTATTCAGGCTTCATTACACTTTTTTTTTCAAATTAAAAATGTAAGTCTATTAAAAAATAGCCAATGCACACACATAAAACTTAAGATCTCACCAAGCAAAGAAATGCAAATTAGGGGCCCCTGAGTGGCTCAGTCAGTTAAGCTGTTAAGTGTCTGCCTTCCCTAAATCATGATCCCAGGGGTCCTTGAATTGAGCCCCAAATTGAGGTCCCTGCTCAGTGGGAAGCCTATTTCTCCTGCTCCCTCTGCCTCTCCCCCTGCTTCTGCATGCTGTCAGATAAATAAAATCTTTAAACTATATATCTCTCTCACGTACAAATATCTACATATGCATACTTGTGAACACAAACTGACAGCTGAGTAGTATTGTCAAGTGGCTTTATTTCTTTATTGTCTTCCTTCAACATTTCTCAATTTGTTGGTTTTCTATATTCAGTATTACTACTTTTGTAGTCAGGGGGGAAAAATTCCACTTTCCAAAAAGCATACTTCGTTACCAAAAAAAAAAAAAAAAAACAGGACAGGGCAGCCCGGGTGGCTCAGCAGTTTAGTGCCACCTTCAGCCCAGGGTGTGATCCTGGAGACCCGGATCAGGTCCCACATCCAGCTCCCTGCAGGGAGCCTGCTTCTCTCTCAGCCTGTGTCTATGCCTCTCTCTCTCTCTCTCTCTCTCTCTCTCTCTGTCTCTCATGAATAAATAAAATCTTTTTTTAAAAAATGGACAAAGGCCATGTTCAGCCAATTCATAAAAAAATACAATGGATATTTAGGACATAAAAGTACTCATCAGAAATAACAAAATACAAATTAAAACAAGTCTCTTTTTTTTAAATCTACCAAGCTGAAAAAAATTTTTAATTGTGATATTCTGCATTGATGAGGTATTATTACTCACACAGTAGTGGTGGAAATACAAATTAGCCTGACCTTTATGAGATAGAGAATTTGGCAATTAAATATTAAGAGCACTAAAAGCCATGTTTATCTTTAGCCCGGCAACCTAATTCTAGGAAAAAATTCTAAGGAAATAATTAAGAATGCCAAGCAAAGACTTACCTACAAGGATATTCAATACTGAGTTTATAGTGACAAAAAATTAAAAACCCTGATATCCAATGAAAAAGGATTATTAAATTATTTTATATCCATGTAACAGAATACTATGAAGCTTTTAAAAGTATAGAATCGTATTTATTAAAAACGAAGAACAGCCATAAGAGATTTTAAGTGAAAGCAGATTACAAATAGTGTGTGTAGCAGATGAAGAGTATCCACCAAAATTCTCATCTACTCAGAACCTCAGAAAGTGGTCTTATTTGGAAAGAGTCTGCAGTTTAGAAGAGATCAGGTTAGGCTGGGCCCAAAATCCAACTGCCTAGTGTCCTTCTGGGGAGGGAGAAATCTGGAGACACATACACAAGGAAGAAGGCCACGTGACTACTGAGGCAGAGATCAGAGTGAAAACAGCTACAAACCTAGAGACCCCAAGAAATGTCATCAGAAGCTAAAAGATAAGGGAGATTCTTCTCTAAAACCTTAGAGGGAGCACAGCCATACTGATGCCCTGACTTCAACTTCTAGCCTCCCCAGAACTGTAAGAACATAACTTTTTGTTTTAAGCTACCCTATTTGTGATAATTTGTTATGGCAGCCCTAGCAACGTCCCTAGTGTATAAAACAGCAATCGGGTGCACACTGCTCCCAAACTGCTTAAATCTGAATCATATTTCTACCACTATTATCCATGTAACTTTAGGCAAATTATTTAACCTTACTGAATCTCTTTTCCTTTTCTGTAAAATGAGGATAATGTTACTTACTTCCTAAAATTATTGTGAACATTAAATTATAGAGTAAACAATCACTTGGAAAGGTATCTGGAATATAGTAAATATTCCACTTTTGTAAAACATACAGGTACACACACATACTATAGTATGAGAAAAAAAGAGATGAAAAGGTTAAAATTATTTATCTCTGGCTCCTGTGAGTATAGCTTATTTCTGCTCCCTTTTTGCTGACTGGCACTTTCTAGCTTATCTGCAATGATTTATGTAACAATAAAACTTTATATCATAATAAAATAGTTATTTTTTAATTTAAAATTTTTAAAGGCAGTTGGTTTCCAGTTGTAGTTATATGCAAAACCCACCCTGCAGCCAGTGATCTCCATTTTCCCAAACCCTATTATCAAAGTATTACAAAAAATTAAAAAGTAAAATTTACTATATAAAAGAAATGCGGGGGTGCCAGGGTGGCTCACTCCATTAAGTGTCTGCCTTTGGCTCAGATCATGATCCCAAGGTGTGGGGATCAAGCCCCATATTAGGCTCCCTGCTGAGCAGGGAGTCTGCCTCTCCCTCTCCCTCTGCTTGTGCCCCATTGAAAGAGGAAAGGAAAGGGAAAGAAAAGGGAAAGGGGAAGGGAAGGGGAGGAGAGGGGAGGGGAGGGGAGAAAAGAAGCCAAAGCAAAGGAAAGGAAAGCTAACCAGAAAGCACTTTAGAAAGCACACTGTGTATCATTCAATCTAGTAGTAGGCTGTTGCTCCATAATAGGCTGTGAATCACTGACCTCAAGCACAATAATTCAAGTGTGAACCTTTGGAAACACTTCACAGAGCCAAGGCTCAAACATAAGAAAACACCACTGTTCATTTTTTAAAGTGAGTCTTTTAAAATCCAGTACATAGTAATTTCAGTGGGCCTGAGTTCCATATTTGGAATAAATTGTTCCCTCCCAAGACATATATTAACTTTGGCAAATCATTAGAAAACCACTCACAAAATCAATTACGCTTACAAGTGAAAATGTATTAGTTTCATCTGCACAAGGCGACTTAATAATAAGAGCTAAACCTCTTCTGTGAGTTTCAGTCTTGTGTTTTAGGTTCCTAAAAAGTATAACTCATAAAATGTGTTCCCTGACAATCTCTCATAAGCAAATTCAGATGAACTCACTAGTTAACACATTTTGCTCTTAACGTAGCAAAAGAACTTTTTAATAATTTTATGTAATTACTGGATGAGAGGCTGTTGCTCAATACAGTGAAGAAATTCTACCGTACTTGAAGAGATCAAATCTACCACTGCACTTTTAGAAAAGTATGTATCTATTTGATCATCCCATCCAAGTATCATGACAACTAATTCAGTTCAAGGGCTGTGGTATCCATTATACTGGATAGGAAGAACAATTATTCAAATTGCAATACCACTGCTGTTAAAATACATATATGCACACACACTAAGTATATATGTGTATATATATGCATGCAAAATTCTAAAGGCATAGAAATTTTCTAAAAGGTACAGAAAAAAACAGACAGTAGTGGCTATATGTGGAAAGGAAAGGGGACTTCTGCTTCTCACTTTTAGCCCAGAGTTTGCAAATTAGTGGCCCAAGGACCACATCCTACCTATAGATGTGCTTTATTTGGCCCATACAGTGTTTTAAAAATATTTGAATTAGTTGCCAACATTTGAAAATCAGGAGATTTTCCATAAAACTCTGATTTACTGGCTTCTCTTGAAAAAATGGAAAAATCTAAGAACACTAGGACCCCATTCCATCCTGGTAATATGTGAATTAAGGGAAGTAACCTTCTTAAAAAAGACAAGTACTTTCTAGCGCTTGTTTCTTTCAAACACTTCAACTGTTCACATTCTCCTCCTGACATCTATAGACATTTTAGTTTGCAACCCCTGTGAAGGCCTTTCTAAACTACTTGAACTTACTATGTGCTTATATTACTTTTTAAATTTTTTCCTCAATGAAATACAGAAAAACTTGAGAGACCCCACAAAATATTTTTCTCCATTCACATCTAAATAAATGTTACCTAATATTCAGTTCAAGGAAATATGCCTGAAAAGGTAGGTATATAAGGTGGGCCAATATCTAGAGGGCTCAAATTGCTTCCAGAAACAATATTCTTGCTGTTTAATTTTAATTTCTTTCACGTCATGTTTGGAATATATACTGGCAACATTTAAATCTTATGGCAAATGAAATCTACAAAGAAAAAAAAGCCTTAAAAAGAGCCTAGATTATAGAACTTTTTTCTTCAAGATTTCTATAAAAACGAAGTATTTACTCCATTTACCTAAACAGCTTACTTCAAATATTTACTGAGCACCAAATATATACCATTCATGGCAGCAAATGTTCTGGGAGAACCAAAAACTATTAGGGTGTATTTTCCTCTCCTGCGTAGGTATCATATATGATCAATGATATTAAAAAGGCAAGAGCGGAGTTTAGAGAAGACAGCACTACTACAGTGATTAGTGTCCCAATTTCAAAAAAAAAAAAAAAAAGGATCTCATGAGGCATAAGAAAAGGAAAGAACATTCTAGGTAGAAGAAAAAGTTTAAAATTGGGAAAACAAAAGTAGGTGTGGAAAATGAGCAACAAATCAGTTTGAATGGAACAGAGAGAAAGAAGATATCCAGAGTAAAGATATACCAGAAAGGTTTTCTTTGGGGGCACCTGGCTGGCTCAGTCAGTTGTCTGTCTTTGGCTTATGTCATAATCTCAGGGTTCTCAGGCTGCCTGCTCAGTTGAGAGTCTGCTTCTCCTGCTTCTCCTGCTCCTAGTGCCCCCCCCCAACTTATGCATGTGCACACTCCCTCTGCCTCAAATAAATAAATAAAATCTTAAAAAAGAAAAAAAAAAAAAAAAGATACGCCAGAAAGGTAGAGATAGATAAACCAGGACCAATCTTTGGAGGGCCCTGAATGTCAAGCTAAAGCTCTGTTCTTTTTCTAGTATTCAACAAGGGCATTGTTAAAGGTTTTTAAGAAGAAAAAAAAATGCACCAAAATAAAGCTGTGATTTAAAAGATTAATCTGGGTGGGTGGAGGGACAGGGTAACTGAGTGACAGGCATTAAGGAAGGCATGTGATGTGATGAGCACTGGGTATATGTTGGCAAACTGAATTTAAATTAAAAAAAAAAAAAAGGGACACCTGGATGGCTTAGCAGCTGAGCGTCTGCCTTTGACTCCAGTCATGATCCTAGAGTCCTGGGATCGAGTCCGACATTGGGCTTCCAGCATGGAGCCTGCTTCTCCCTCTGCCTGTCTCTGCCTCTTTTTCTCTCTCTCATGAATAAATAAATATCTTATTAAAAAAAGAAAGATAGATTTATCTGGTAGTGGTGTGTCCATAAAATGGATTAGAAGGAAGAGTGCCAGGTGTAGAAAGCCAATTTGGAGAGTGTTCCTGTTAAGGTTGTGGCAAGGGGAATGGAAAAAAAGAGTTGGGAAGTGCACTGCAGAGTGGAAACGAATGGGGTTTGGCAAATGATTTGAGGTCTCCAGGAACAAGAGGGCATTGGATAGAATTCAGTTCAAGCCTAATGTCTGGAAGACCAACGGAGCTATTAACAGAAAAGGGAAAAATCAGAATGAAAAGCTGGCTAGTAGGATGGGGTAAAGGATAGATTGACTTTTTAAAAACACATTTAGTTTTGCCAACAATATAACATCCATAACACATTCCACCATCAGAAAACCTTGCACCCTTTTCTGGCCCAATTTTTAGGTTTAGCCAAAGAGAGTATATTTCCTATACAAGTAAAGGATATATTTAATACAGAGTCAATGAGAAACCAGTCACAGAGCATATTAAGCTAAATTAAAATTAAAATTAAGCTACAGGGCAGCCCGGGTGGCTCAGCGGTTTAGTGCCACCTTCAGCCTGGGGCATGATCCTGGAGTCCCGGGATCAAACTCTCCCTGCAAGGAGCCTGCTTCTCCCTCTGCCTGTGTCTCTGCCTCTCTCTCTCTCTCTCTGTGAATAAATCTTTTATAAAAACAAAACAAAATTAAGCTACAATAGGATTAAGTTGGACTCCTACCTTACTTTCTATACAAAAATTAACTCAAGGGATCCCTGGGAGGCGCAGCGGTTTGGTGCCTGCCTTTGGCCCAGGGCGCGATCCTGGAGACGCAGGATCGAATCCCACATCAGGCTCCTGGTGCATGGAGCCTGCTTCTCCCTCTGCCTATGTCTCTGCCTCTCTCTCTCTCTCTCTCTGTGACTATCATAAATAAATAAAAATTTTTAAAAAATTAACTCAAAATAGGTCAGTCATCTAAATATAAAACGTGAAATCTTAAAACTCTAAGAAAAAACATAGAGATAAATCTTCATGACCTTGGGATTAGCAATAGATTATTAGATCCAATGCAAAAAGCACAAGCAACAACAAAAAAAATTAGATAAACTGGAAGGCATCCAAAATAAAAACATGTGCATTGAAGGATGTTATCAAGAAAAATGAAAAGACAACCTATAAAATAGGAGACAATACTTGCAAATCACATATCTGATAAGGGTCTAGTATACAGAACATATAAAGAACTCTTACAACTGAACAAAAAAGACAATCCAAATTAAAAAAAAAAAAAAAAGCAAAAGGACTTGAAAAACACACTTCTCCAAGGAAGTATACAAATGGCTAAAAAACATACTAAAAGGCATTCAGTATCATTAGTAATCAGAGCAATAGAAATAAAAATTGCAATGAGGTTCCACTTCATACTCAGATGAATAGCTATAATTTAATAAAGGATAATAGTGGTTGGTAAGGTTATGGAGAAACTGGGACAGACCTTTGTTCATTGCTGGCGGATATAAAATAATTCAATTGCTATGGAAAATACTTCGATGGTTCCTCAAAAAGTTAAACACAGAATTACCGTTAAGACCCAGCAATTCAATTCCTAAGTATTTAACCAAAAGAAGTAAAAACAGGGACTCAAATATGTGTACATGCATTTTCATACAGCACTATTCACAATAGCCAGAAGTTGGAAGTGGCTTGAACATCCATCAACAGATGAATGGATAAATTGTGGTATCAGCATACATTGAAATATTATTTAGCCACAAAAAGTAATGAAATACTGATACATGCTATACAATATGGATGAACCTTGGAAGACATTAGACACAAAAGGACTAATATTGTATGGCTCCCTTCATATGAAATATCCAGAATAGGTACACATCCACAGATAAAGACTTCAGATTGATGGTTGTCAAGGCAAAGGAAGAAAATGGTGACCCGGGTGATTGCCAGAGCTTCGGTTTCCAGGGAATGAGGAGCAACTGCTTTGACAGGTGTAGGGTTTCCTTTTGGGGTGTTGAAAATGTTTTGGCTACAAAGAAGTGGTAGCTACCACATTGTGAGTGTGGTAAATGCCACTGAATTGTTCACTTTGTCATGGTTTGATTTCATGTTATGTCAATTTCATCTCAATTTTTAAAAAATCAACAATATTCCAAACAAAAAATAAAAATAAATCCATGTCTTGTCATTCTTGAGTCCATTAACCAACCACATTCTACCCAAGCCAAGCTCCTAGATGGCTCTGCTCCACTTTCTCCTTCCTGGTTTCACTCAGGAAATAGCTTTTACCTACAATATACTGCTTTTCCATCAATTCAAATCCACTAATTATTTCAAAACTTCTAAGAACACAACTTGCCTATGGCAGCCATTCAATCATTGTGAATCACTGGTTTTTGTTTTTGTTTTTGTTTTTATGATAGTCACAGAGAGAGGGAGAGAGAGGCAGAGACACAGGCAGAGGGAGAAGCAGGCTCCATGCACGGGAGCCCGATGTGGGACTCCATCCTGTGTCTCCAGGATCATGCCCTGGGCCAAAGGCAGGCGCCAAACCGCTGCGCCACCCAGGGATCCCCTTGAATCACTGGTTCTATTTGATTCAGTCCATTCCTACCTGTCTGAAATTTTATACAGCTAATTCGGTATTGATATATGAATGTTTCTGCATTATCCTGAAATTTTTCTCTGATCATTTCAGACATGTTCTTTTCCTACTAGAGCACAAATTATAATAGTTGCTGTCTTCTGCTTTTTGTATTACACTGTCCGCTAAGGATCTATCCAAAATACATTCATTTAAATACTATCTGGTTGATAGTTTTTGCTGTTATGTGCTACACAAATTTTGTGTGGAAGGAGTGGGAAGATAAGATATGGTAAAGAAACCACTTCCACCCACCCTAGCTATAATGGAGATTAGTTTTGACTTCATCTTTGATCAGGAATACAAGTCCCACAGCAATACTGTTTGTAAAGACTTCCTGTAGGGCAACAATGTACGTTTTACTGTGCTCCTTTTAAAACTAAAATGAATCTAAATGCTCTATTTGTAAACTTGTTTATATCCTACCCAGAGTTCTACTTTGTACGTGTCACTCAAAAAAGGTAAGAACAAAGTAGAAGAGAAGAACTCCAAAGCAAGAATTCCCAATCTTCTTGAAAATGTCATAGAGTGTAGGACACTGGGGTGGCTCAGTCTGTTGAGAATCTGACTCGATTTCGGCTCAGGTCATGATCTCAGATCAGGGTCATGGTCTTAGGGTTGTGAGACCTAGTGAGTAGGGCTTGTGCTCGGCAGGGAATCTGCTTGAGATTCTCTCTCTCTCTCCTTTTCCCTCTGCCCCTCTCCCACTTTAAATAAATAAATATTTTTTAAAAAGGTCATAGAATGTTATGCAATCCTTCCCTACCCTCCTCCTAAAATTGCTGCTTGGCACAAATTACTTTCAAGAAACCCAGTATTAATATCATGGTTTATCTGTTATAAAGGGACTTTTCCTAGACTCATGCATATAAACCAGAGAATGGATCAGAAACTCATTTACCATGCAGGTGACTGAGAAATGGATTAAGATCAGGCAGGAGAGGTACTGTGAAATAAGAGGTACAACTGATTTTCATGTCTAGATTCTGATTTTGCTTCACTGTGTCAGTTATACCTTTATTTTATCCAGTCAGGTGCCTCTGACAATGTTGACAAAGTCAACAGGACAAGACTGTATAAAAACATTTTCCTCCAAGTTACTTTTCTAGAAAACATCTGTTCCATCCATGATGGGCACATGTAATTGTTCCAAAAAATACAAAATACTTCCTGAAGATACCTGCAGGTAACCTAGGATGTTGCCAACACCACAACTGCAAAGCACTAGCCAAATGAACAGTCAATACAGGCTATATGCTAGTCAAAATTATTGTATTTATACCTGTAACTCCTAAGTTAATGTCCTCTAAAAACCTAGAAGTATTAAAAAATAAAATAAAATCTAGGGGATCTGGTTAGCTCAGTTAGTAGAGCATGCAACTCTCAATCCCGAGGTCTTGAGTTCAAGCTCCAAGATGCGCATGGAGCCTACTTTAATAAAAAATAAAAATAAATAAAATCTAAAAGTGTTATTTGCCTCTTGTCTCAAATGCTAAAGAACTCACTTTAAAAACACGAGACAAAAGATTTTGAAGGCCAGAAGTGAATTTAAAATCTTATGTAACATTAAACTGTACACTTAAAATAAAATGGCTTACGTTAAATTTTTATGCTGGTTTCCCCTTAAAACAAAAAATGTATTAGACTACATTAAAGGATGAGAAACCACTAAATTGAATGTGCTTAAATTATAAAAGGTTAAAAAGCTTTAGTGATTTGAATTAACAGAAACTTTCTGACCTCTTAAGGAAGATGTTTATTAGATATTCTCCATCTCCAAGGAGGGTATAAGCAATGAAAAAGTCTAAATTGTAGTAAGAGAGATTTAGTTTTGACAAAATTCTAACTAGAAAAGTAATTAAACACAATAATAATGTATCATGCAAATCTCTGCCCTCAGGGATGTAAGAATAAGCAATCTTGGAAGTATTATACTCAATTCTTCAGGAAAAACTGAAATGAACTAGAGGATCTCTTAAGCCAGCTTCCAGTTTTAGAATTCCAGATTCTATACTCAAAGCCTAGTAGTCTCTCTGCAAGACATTATACCTACAGAAAGTTTGTTTTTTTGTTTGTTTGTTTTTTTCCTACAGGAAGTTATACTAATCTATAAGCCATTCCAGTTGGCTTCAGATATTGGGTCTTTTCACACCATTTATTCATTTTATGTACTCACTTAGGAACTGAAAATTGACTACTTTTTTTAAGAGGCAGTTCTATCAATTCTCCAGCAGCATGGCTGCCAACTCAGGTTTATCACTACAAAAAAATGCTTACATTGAAACATACTTGGTTCCAAACTAAACAAATAAATATATCTACATGCTGCACAAGGAGCAACTAGAAAAAAAAAATTCTAGGGTAGATAATTTACAAAGCCAAAACATTCAATTTAGTTCAACAGCTTCTTAAAAAGTTGTTTGTTACTGAAAACAAAAAATACTTACTTTTGAAAACAGAAGCATAGTCTTTCCAACTTGAGTTTCATTTTAGAAAACTTATGGCCTATATTTTTAAATAATTTTTAACTTACCATATTATTTTCTAACAGTTATCAAACAACTAAATGATGGTTATTTATTAAAATGCACAGCAGGCACTTACGAAGTCACAGTAAAGTTAATCATCTCAAATTCAACAGGTTAATCACAACAATTTGAGAGAGATTTTGCTAACCTGTATTAGGATTATCTCAACAGTTTACAAAATTGGATATTAAACGATACTTAAAAATAATAAGTATCTAGATTATATATTTCTTTTTAAGATTTTATTTATTTATTCATGAGAGAAGCAGAGAGAAAGGCAGAGACATAGGCAGAGGAAGTATCCCAGGACCCCAGTATCACCCCCTGAACCAAAGGCAGAGGCTCAACCACTGAGCCACCTAGTTGCCCCTAGACTATGTATTTCTTAACACACAAATGTTTTGACCAAGTACACATGTACAATTTCATTTATTTTAACCTAGATCTTATTAATTATAATGAGTATTTGTTTAAAACAAAAATCTAAGAAGACAAATTTAGCCAGGTCAAAATAGCAATCAAAATACAATACTGCAGCTAACTACTTTCATTAGAAAGAAAAGAATACCAAGCCTCCTTTCAGTTCAGAAATAGTTTTTCATTTTATAATCAAAGACAAAGAATATGACTTCTACAGCCAAAAAATAAGGTAATGTAGCTTAAAGCTGAGTTATCACTTAATTGCCTGGATTTGTAAGAAGCTACTAACTTCTAACTACTTTAAAACCTGAACCCAGGGATCCCTGGGTGGCACAGCGGTTTGGCGCCTGCCTTTGGCCCAGGGCGCGATCCTGAGGACCCGGGATCGAGTCCCACGTCGGGCTCCCGGTGCATGGAGCCTGCTTCTCCCTCTGCCTGTGTCTCTGCCTCTCTCTCTCTCTCTCTCTCTCTCTGTGACTATCATAAATAAATAAAAATTTAAAAAAAAAATTTTAAAAAAAAATAATAAATAAAACCTGAACCCATCTTTTAATGACTCATTGCTTTGTTCAGAAGTGTATCGCACCTTGTTTCCCTCCCCCCCTTTTTTAAGATTTTATTTATTTATTAATGAGAGAGAGAGAGAGAGAGAGGCATAAACATAGGCAGAGGGAGAAACAGGCTCCATGCAGGAAGCCCGCTGTGGGACCCAATCACAGAACTCCGGCATCACACCCTGAGCCAAAGGCAGCCGCTCAACAACTGAGCCACCCAGGCGTCCCTATCACACCTTGTTTCTTACAGATGTCATCTCATTAGAATACATGGTGTCTTTGAGCTTAATAATTTTTTATTTAAAAATCCAAGTAATAAAAAAATAAAAAATAAAAATCCAAGTAAAATTTTTATAAGGCAACTATAATTTTTAAGTTATTTTTTTTCTTATCCACACTGGGCCTCATCTTTCACAACACCTAAAAACAAACAATCTTAGATGTTAAACACTCACACCTCAAACATATAAAATTCATTACACTGGTTCTGTAGCCATAATAATTATACTAATAAATACTGACTCTAAAGAACTAAAAACTTATAAGGGCAGGGTTTAAGTGGTACGACTCAAAAAGCAGTGGGGAGAAATAATGATCCTCCCCTACCAAACTGGTAGCAACAATATGCCATTTCCAATGCTAAACTAGTGTAAACAAGGAAGGAAAAGAGCTGGAGGTACAGAAGTAGGTAGGCAAGAGAACCCTCGTCAAGATACAGCTTTACTTCCAAATTTCACTAGTGTAATACTTGTTCTCAATGTTTTCAATAACCTCTACCACCGACTATTTAAACACCATAGGTTGGTGTTCAGAAAACTACTAGAAGCTCTAGTCCCTCTCGTAGATAATCCCAGACATAAAAGATAGAAGTGGGGATCACAAATGCTTCTTCAATTATAAAGACTTTCTCCTGCATTCAATGCCTCAAAAAGTTTTCTAAAATCTAAAAAATTCCACCCTTGCTACAACAATCAAGTTTAAAGGCAAAATAACAAGACCTACCAATGATGCAACAATGAAAAAAAATTCACACATCACTTTTGGTGTGACCACAGCTACAAGTAAGATGAGCGTCATTCCAGAAAGGACTAGAAGAAGAATGAGATAAAGAGGAGGCTTACAGCCTCTTTTTTTTTTTTCTTTCTGGCATTGCCTGAGGCATTCAGTGGACATGGAATAAAGGGAAAGCTGGTAGTATAAGTGATGCCAAGAGAAACAAGATTCCACAAGTCAGGGGACTGAATGCCCAAACAGAGAGCAAAGGGCACTCATCCCATGGCTTTCTGGCCAAAGAAAAATGAGTTGTTTCACCTGAAATCCTTTCAAAGTAAGTCTAATGGTCCCTACTTCATCACTCACCCTAAGTGAACTCCACAACCCCTTCTCCTAGAACAAGGAGAAGCCCTGCTTATCAAAATAGCAAGTGCTACATTCAAAGCCAAGAAACACTCCTTTAGTCTAAGTGCCATGGTCTTCTGCCTTAATTCTACAAGGAGACACCAAGCCAAAAAATTGGTTCCCAGCCTAAGCCAAGCTCTCCATTTCCCCAAACATCCCAAATAACTCCGCTTTATTTCAGATAAGCCCCTCCCCACTCTGACATCCTGGGGTCCAGGGCTCCAGTGCCCGCAGAAAGTCCCCTCGTCCAAGATGATCTCCCTTCCTTCACCGTTCCTAAGGCTTTCCCGGACCCAGCCCCAGGTCCAGCACTCCTGGTCTTCCGTTAGTACATGTACTCGCATATCCCACTCCTCCCTGGCACCACTCTTCAGGAGAGTCCTCTCTCTTACCGTACTCACTTGTCCTCCCCCATAACATTGTTTTCCTTTTTCCCTATCATTCCTCGAATGGAGAAACCCAAACAAACACGCACACGCACGCACACACACACAGTATGTGTTCTCAGCTCCCAACTCCCAAGTCTCTCCCGTGCCCCAGGTTCTTCCATCAACACCGAATTATCTCCCGGAGTTCCCCCTTATCCCGGTCTTCCTCGACCCTAACTCCATACTCCCAGCTTCTTTCCCACTCCCCAAATTCATATTTCCTATTCTGTTTACCAACACCGCAGCCCTCTTGCGCTCACGTCTACTCCTGTGCCTCCATACTCAAGTCTCTCCCGACGTTCCTCGGCCCCTAATTCTCCGCAGAACCTCTGGAGCCCCTCCCCAATCTCCCCTCCGCCCCTCCTGCACCCGGTGGCGCCCCATTCCCCTCGTACGTCCTCTCCAGCCTTGCTCAGCACCCCCCCTCCTCCCCAGTCCCCGGGGCACCCCACACGCCGTCCACGCCCTGGGAGGGGGGTGCCCCTCAGTGCCCGCCCGGCCCGCCCTACGGCCGAGCTCGCGTGTCCCTTCCCTTCCCTTCCCTTCCCTTCCCTTCCCCGCGGGCCCCAGTGCTGGCGCGGCGGGGCCGGCTCACCAGTTGGTCATGTCCAGGAAGAAGGCGCAGCCGGCCGGGTTGAGCTGGAAGCCGAGGAGCCGCTGGAACTCGGAGATGAGCACGTCCTTGTCGGTGGTGCCCAAGCAGCTGAACTTCTGCATCAGCTCGGGGTCCAGGTCCACGTCCATGCCCTCCATGGCTGGGGCCGGACACCCGCTTCCCCGCCTCCTCACAACCTAGCCGCCGCCGCCGCCGCCGCGCCGCGCCGCCGGGCCCGGGGACAGGGAGGGGGCCCGCTGCTAGCAGGCGCCGCGACCCCGCTCCTTTGAGGTAGGCCCCGGGCCTCTCACCGCCTCATAGGGATAAACTCACTCAGCCACTCACTCACACTCTCGCTCCCCCCCCTCCCACCCCCCCCAGCGCCGCCGCCTCCGCCGCCGCCGCCTCTCGCTTCTCCGCCGCCTCCGCCTCCTCCCGCGCCGCGCCCACTGCGCAGGCGCCGCCCGCCTTGCCCCGCCCCTTCCTCTCCGGGGGCCCCGCCCCTCGGTGGCGTCACAACCCCGTGACGTCCCCCGCGTGACCTCACCGCGGTGGAGCGAGGGAGCGGGGAGTGGGAAGGAGGAGAGGGACCGCCCCGCGGCTGGGGGTGACTCCTGGCCTGACCTTCTGCTCGCCCCACCCCCACCCTCAAGGGGAGGAGTTAGAGCTCGGGGTTTGGGGAGAACCTCGGGGATGTCGGTCTGCGGCAGTTCCACCATTTTGCAGGTGAGGAAACCAGTCTGGGAGGAGAAGCGACCAGGGCAAGGTCAAGTACCAGGGTGTACGCAGGACAGTCTTCTCGGTCAGGGGTTTGCCCCTCGCCCTGAAAGGGTTTGTCTGCGTTAAGTTTTAAGAGCTGCTTTCCCGGATAGGTAGTGCCGTGAATCCCTGGGTTCCAGCCATCCTTCGTCAGGGTTACTACAATTTATCAGTGTTGTTTCTGTTATGCAACAGTGGTATCAAGTCTCTGGAAAGTAAAGGAGGCCTTGGATACGAACGTCAATCACAGGTCCAGACAGCAGCACCCGCAATCTCCTACTCATTCTGTCAAGACGAACCCTCTCAAAGTAAAGGTTAAGTGATGGATATTTGGCATGCCTTCTTCTGTTTTTAAAATAGAAAGCAAAATATTGCTGCACAAATGGTACACCTGCCTGGGCAAGGTCCCATCTGAAGATCAGAGATTGAGAAAGGCAGCATAGAGACGATCTTGTCTACCCCTTCCATTCCTATTTGTCCAACACCGCTATATCAAAGGGGAAAAAGATGAGTAAGAAATGGCCTTCTACCTTTCAGTAGCTCTCTGTTTTACGAATAAGGAAAGTGAGATCCAGAAAGCTTAGGTCTTGTCCAAAAATATAGAGCAGTGAAGCTAGAACCCCAATTTTAGATTCCTAATGGGGTATGTTTTCCTTTTTTTTTTTTTTTTTAAGATTTTATTTATTTGTTCATGATAGACATAGAGAGACAGAGAAGCAGAGACATAAGCAGAGGGAGAAGCAGGCTCCATGCCGGGAGCCCAATGCGGGACTCGATCTCGGGACTCCAGGATCGCGCTCTGAGGCCAAAGGCAGGCGCTAAACCGCTGAGCCACCCAGGGATCCCCCTGGGGTATGTTTTCCATGACGATTTCAACGCCACACAGCACTAGAATAAGTCACCAGTAGTGTCTGGGTTTCTAGGAGGTTTTAGAAAGGGAAAGCATTCTACTTCCTTATGTCCCAAATAAGTACCAAATAAGAGTTAGTAAAATATGATGGCTTTAAAAGCTTGGGTTCTGGGTCACATATCTGTAAGATTCAAATTCTCATTCTGCCAAATAGTGGTATTCACAGTGCCTGCCCACATAGGATTGCTGTGAGAATTAAATGAGATAAAATATGTAAGCTCAACACAGTGCCTATTCCTTAAACACTTCGAGAAATGATGACTATTGTGGCCATAAACATGACTATAGAAATAGACAATGGTACAAGTAGCCTATGTTACTACTTCACTTGGATCCCCTTCTACTACATTTCCCTTCCTTGTTGTCCTCTATTAAATTTTGAATTATATGCCCTTTCTCTTCTCTAATGACTTTTTTCCCTCCAACATGACTATCTTATGGGAAACAACTGTATCAGCATACAGATACATTATTTACAAACTTCTACTGTACAGTAGTTATAAACATTTTATAAGAAACTGGTTTTAAGCCTCTAATACCTGTGGAAGCTTAGATCATTGCCAGGACCTAACTTTTGAATGGCCACAATGTTGAAATATTTTACTAATATTAAGGAAAATTCTGTCTCTCTCAGAGGTAAACACATATTGTCCCAATCTTATGGGTGATGGAATGGGGACACAGATTATAAAAAAATCCCAATATTAGACCTAAAAGAACCAGACTGTTTAGCCCAACCTCCCCATTTTACAGATGAAGAAATTGAAGCCAAAAAAGGGGAACTGATTCACTCAAAATTAGGCAGTAAGTAAGGGATCTCCAAACTCCCAGTTTAGCACTCTATCCACTATATCCTGCTACAATTCCCTTTATGCTTTGAGTTCAACTTGGCCTTACATACAAAATAATCAGAAATTGATGTTAGTCTACTGACTAAAATTTAAGTTAACTTGTAATACCTATGAATTAAAGTTGTGTTAACCAAGGATCCAAAAGAAGAAAATGTTATTGGAACCTGACAACTCCCTTAGAATGCTGACCCAAGGAGAACAAACAACTCTTGGCCAGCCCCATGCAATACTAAGGTCTTAGCTCACATATAAAGAGCCCATAAAATGCAAAGAGATCCTGGCAAATAAGAGACCCAAGTAGCTCAGAACTTCAGTTCATGGTAGGAGTTATCTCAAAGGAGCGCAACTATTCCTCAAATTACTTCTGAAACATTGTGGGGACATTTTTAGTTCTCATGAGATTGGAAGTGGTACCCCGGCCATTAATTCCTTGAGGACCAAGGATGCTAAACATCTGCAATTCTTATGTCAGCCACACACAATAAAGAACTGACCCATTCCAATACACTATGCAAAAACACTGACCAAAATGAGGTATTACCCAATCAGGACACTCACAGAAATGTGAGTTTCCACTTAAATCTGAGGGGTTAATAACACATATGGTTCTTCTATAATGGCTCTGTAGCTGTGTTTTGTTTTATTGGGAAGAAGGCATGGAGAAGGACTGGGTGAGAGACAAAGGGACAAATTGCTGAGTGCCACCCTAAGGAAGAAAAGCTGATGGCAATATTCCCAAAGGGCTTTTAGGTTTTATGTCAGAACAATGTCAGGAGCTATGCCTGGAAAGGCCACTGCCTGGAATATGCCCAAGACGAGCCAGTTTCTTTCTGAATTTCTTGGGCTGGTGATCTCGATTGAGAAATTTAAATGGGCACTTGAGTGGCTCAGTTGGTTGGGTGTCTGCCTTTGGTTCAGGTCATGATCCCAGGGTCCTGGGTTTGAGTCCCGCATGCGACTCCCTGCTCAGTGGGGAGTCTGCTTCTCCCTCTGCCCCTCCCCCTGCTCTCTTTCTCTTTCTTAGTCTCAAGTAAATAAATAAATTTTTTAAAAAATTTTTAAATGAATCCCAAATCCCCAGATGAGGCCAAAGTTTCTTAAAGGAATTAAGCCATTCTATCATTAGAAGTTGAAAGTCTAGGAGAAAAGTGATTCATCTTACCAGGGCAGCTGAGATTATGTCCAGATCTCTAAGTCCTTAAGATTCAGAATTGCCAAGACCAGCTAATACTAAGATTATGCCACAGCATAACTGATTAAGAGAACAGAGTCCAAATTGGCATCAGGGTACATTATATGATAATAGCAACTTGTAGTCAAAACCTTTTAGGTATATATCCAAACTGTGATGACCTCCTTTTCTGCAAATCATTAATGACCCTCTAATGTGGCCTCCAGCAGCCATATCTGCCCTACATGGCCCTGTCCTTTAGCCCCCATTGATTGGACGAGAGGGAGATGCTTAACTTAGATCAGCCAATCAGATTCTCTCTCAGGAATTTCGAACTGAACTCAGTGAGTTTGTGGAACAGGCCTGTTTACTTGAAAGTGAGAGAAATACAGAAAAGGGTCCATCTTTGTGGAGCACCCATGAAAACGAGAAAATGCCTATCTGCAGAAAGACAGAAACAGAGAAAAACAGAGAAACAAAGATGGGAGACCTAAAGACTTGAGAGAGAAGTTCCTCAATCATCCTGAGTTCTGATTATTCAGCTTCCTTTAGATTCCATGAGAATCTCCAGGTTCTATTCAAAATATGTTATCTCTTAGATGAAATTCAAAAAGAATCAATAAATAAGTGAAGTGAATACAGTATTTGATTTCTAGATAGAGATGGACATCCTACTCTTAAAAATAATGAAAACTTGAGGCTAGATTGGTAGAGCATGCAACTCTTGATCTCAGGATTTGGTATTCAAGCCCCACATTGGGTATAGAGATTTCTGAAAACTAATTAATTAAAAAATTAATGGGGGCACCTGGTGGCTCAATCAATTAAGCATCTGACTCTTGATTTCAGCTCAGGTCATGATCTCAGGGTTGGGAGATGGAGCTCAGATCAATCCAGTTCCATGCTCAGCAGGGAATCTGCTTAGGATTCTCTCTCTGTCTCTCCTTCTGCCCCTACTCCTCCTGCCCCCACCTACCATTTGCACATGCATTCTCTCTCTTTCTAAAATAAATAAATCTTTAAAAGAAATAATGAAAACTCCCGTAGGAAAAAAAAATAAGGATGCAAAAAGGCAATTCACAAAGGAGAAATACAAATGGCCAATAAACATGTTGAAAGATGTATTATGCTACTCATAGTTAAATAAATGGATTAAAACAACAATAAGGCATCACTTTTTTCTAATCAGATTGTTAATGCTTTATAATATAATAGCTTTTGTTGGCAAGAGTATGGAGAAACATGTCCTCTCAAATACCACTGCATCTGGGAATTTAAAGATGAGTAGATGTGAATTTAGATGAATTGATATGAGGAACTTTAATAATATTTATATATAATAGTCCCCAAACCCCCAAAAAGCTTTTTTATTAGAAGTATTATAATACATATAATAATAAAAAGTTGGAAATAACCCAAATGTCCATCAATAGGGGAGCTGTTGAAAAAAAAGTGGCCAGGATGGATTCATTCTTTTTTTTTTTTTAATTTAAATTCAATTAAATAATATATAATGTATTATTAGTTTCAAATATGGAGGTCAGTGATTCATCAGTCTTATTTAATACCCAGTACTTATCACATCATGTACCCTCCATAATGTCCATCACCCAGTTACCTCATCCCTTTGCCTCCTCCCCTCCAGCAACCTTCAGTTTGTTTCCTATTATTAAGAGTGTGTCTTATGGTTTGTCTCCCTCTCTGATTTCATCGTGTTTTATTTTTTACCTTTCTTCCCCTATGATCCTCTCTTTTGTTTCTTAAATTCCACATATGAGTGAGCTGATATGATAATTGACTGATTTCACTTCGCATAATACCCTCTAGTTCCATCCACATCATTGCAAATGGCATGAATTCTTTTCATCAATATAATTTTACATGAATCTGTGACCAAAAAAGTAAGGAACTGGAAAGAAACTTAAATGAATATTTTAATAATCTGAGAGAGAAGAAGAAATATCCAATTATGAAATCAAAGAAAAGACTGATAGTATAAAAAATTTAAAACTTCTTTGTGGGCAGCCCGGGTGGCTCAGCGGTTTAGGGCTGCTTTCGGCCCAGGACGTGATCCTGGAGACCCGGGATCGAGTTCCACGTCGGGCTCCCTGCATGGAGCCTGCTTCTCCCTCTGCCTGTGTCTCTGCCTCTCTCTCCTCTCTGTGTTTCTCATGAATAAATAAATAAAATCTTTAAAATAAATAAAAAGTAAAACTTCTTTGCTGCAAAAGCTAAAAAATAAAATAAAAGACACCGTAAGTATGGTGAAGAGACAAACAGATAATTCAAGGATAATATTTGTAACCACAGGACAGAGTATTAATATCATCACTTAATAAATGAAAAGCTATTAAAATCAACAAGGAAATGGGATCCCCGGGTGGCTCAGCAGTTTAGCGCCTGCCTTTGGCCCAGGGCATGATCCTGGAGACCTGGGATCGAGTCCCACGTCGGGCTCCCTGCATGGAGCCTGCTTCTCCCTCTGCCTGTGTCTCTGCCTCTCTCTCTCCCACTCTGTATCTCTCATGAGTAAATAAAATAAAATCTTTTTTTTTTTTAATAAAATCTTTTTAAAAAATAAAATAAAATAAAATCAACAAGGAAAAAACCATCTAAAGGGAAAATTGGTAAAGGACATGAATGGGCATTTGACAAGAAAAATTATAAATGGCCTACAACTATATGAAAATATTTTGAATACCATGAATAATCAAGAAGTGCAAATTAAAAGCACAATATCATTTTTATCTGTCAGTTTGGCAAGGATTGATCATAGCCAGTATTCTATAAGATGTGAAGAAAAAGGCAATTTCATACAATATTAATAGGATTACAGATTGGTAGAAACCTTTTTGGAGGATATTTTGGCCATGGCTATTAAAATTTTAAATGTGCACCTTATCTTAGATTTCATATAGATAACTAAAAAAGATGGTCAAAGATATATGTTGAAGGATGATCACTACAGATATGTAATGCTGGAAAATTGGAAACAATCTAAATGACCAACCGTAAAGCTTTGATTCGATTATACTAGATTTATGCTATAGAATACTACACCACCATTTAAAAAATGAAGTAGTTCTATATGAACTAACATGACAAGATGTAGATTTTTTTTTAAGGAAGCAGTGGGGGATCCCTGGGTGGCTCAGCGGTTTAGCGCCTGCCTTTGGCCCAGGGTGCGATCCTGGAGTCCCGGGATCAAGTCCCGCGTTGGGCTCCCACCATGGAGCCTGCTTCTCCCTCTGCCTGTGTCTCTGCCTCTCTCTCTCTCTCTCTCTCTCTCTCTCTATGTCTATCATGAACAAATAAATAAATAAATCTTAAAAAAAAAAAAACAAGCTGTGATCTCTTTTGTATTTACTTAAAAAGCATAGTAAGTGTATATGTTTATGTATGTGTGTGGAATATACACATAACAAAATATTTGGGGAGACATATACCAGTAGTTAAGGAAGGTGGGTTTATGGTAGAGTTGCCATATAACAACTGGATATCCAGTTAGATTTGAATTTCAGGTAAACATTTTTTTTTTACCATAAGTATGTCACAAGCATTAACTGGGTATCCTGTATTTTTTTTTTTATTTGCTAAATCTAGCAATCCAGTTTATGGGGAATGTTCACTTTTAATGTTAAATTTCTGTATTGCTTGAGTTTTTACACTGAGCATGTATTCATTTTTAAAAGATAAAAATTTTAAATAACACATTAAAATAATTTTATGTTGGTAATGTAGAATTTTATATGGCTCTTTGAAAACACATTTTGGGGGACACCTGGATGGCTCAGTGGTTGAGCATCTTCCTTTGGCTTAGGTTGTGATCCCAGAGTCCCAGAATCAAGTCCCACATCGGGCTCCCCATGAGGAGCCTGCTTCTCCCTCTACCCATGTCTCTGTGTGTCTCATGAATAAATAAATAAAATCTTTTAAAAAATGATAAAAGCTGTAAGAAAACAGTACTATTACCTATGCTCCAATTTCTAACAGATGCAGGAATGAGTGAATGCAAGAGATGTATAGAAGGTTATACTTCAAGGTATTAATGATGACAGTCTCTGAGTGTGGGAAATTATGGGTATTTTTACATTTTTAATCTACATTTTTAAACTTTCAATAAAATGCTCATGTCATAAAACATCAAGAGACACTTCATTTTAAAGAAAAGAAAATTAGGTGACCTAAGGGTTTGTCAAACATGTGTTCATTTTAGTTCTGGACACTCTCTTCCCCATGTCAGCTGGCTTAAATTTTGTAAACTGCAAAAGCTAGGAAGCAGCTAACAGTCCAATGAACTATCCAGTTGAGCAAGCAATGTCTGCTGACTTACTATCAGCAAGGATGAATTAGGGGCCTTGTGCTATATGACCATGAACAAATGACCATGAACAAATTACTGAGTCTCTCTATAGACCTCAGTTTACTCATTTCTGTATAGAGAATGCTGCAAAAAGATCACTGAAGTGGAGTAAAATAGTAAGTCAAACAAAAGAAAAAAAGTTTTTGGAATTTAACCTATGGCTACAATTAGAATTTGCATAAACATAACTGTGAAACAAATCTTACATTCTATGCTTATTCCCCAGGACTGGAAGTTCCAACAAAGTAGGCATAACTGCTTGTTGAATATTAAGGTATTACATGGCAAGAGGGGAGATACAAGGACATACATTTCTATAAATAATTATATTTGTATATATATTTATATATTATACGTATGTGTGTGTGTATATATATATATATATGTATATATGTTATATTGAACATGTGCTCAAGTGCCAAATGAGCAGTAGACAAAGACTGAGTAGGACTTGGGAGGAGGGAGGGGTCAACAGTGGCTTGGGATATCCATAGAGACCTTTAAGAGTCCTTGACCAGGCCTTGGATGATTCTCCACAGGATTTAAGGAACAGGCTAGAGAAGTGACACATGACAACAAGTCATTTAGGGGACTGGGTAGCTTAGTGGTTGAGCGTCTGCCTTTGGCTCAGGTTGTGATCCTGGGGGTCCTGGGATTGAGTCCCGCATCGGGCTTCCTTCAGGGAGTCTACTTCTTCCTCCACCTATATCTCTGCCTCTCTCTCTGTGTCTCTCATCCATAAATGAATAAAATCTTAAAAACAAAGTCATTAGACATTTATTTATTCTTTAAAGTGTGACCAAAAACCCCACACATAACAAAGCTTACTATCTTAACTATTTTTAAGTGTACAGTTAAGAAGTATTAACCATATTCACATTGTTGTGCAGCCAATCTCTAGAATTTTTCATCCTGTAAAACTGAAACTCTGTACCCTTTATTTTTTTATTTTATTTTTTTTTAAAAGATTTTATTTATTTGTTCATGAGAGAGAGAGAGAGAGAGGCAGAGACACAGGAAGCAGGCTCCATTCAGGGAACCCGACGTGGGACTCAATCCCGGGTCTCCAGGATCAGGCCCTGGGCTAAAGGCGGCTCTAAACCGCTGCACCACCAGGGCTGCCCCAACTCTGTACCCTTTAAATAACAACCCCCCCAACTCCCTCTTGCCAGTCTCTGGAAACCACCATTCTAACTTTCTGTTTCTGTGAATTTTTAGATACTTCATATAGGTGGAATCATACAATATTTTTGTGATGCACAAAAGTTTTAAGTTTGATGTAATCCCATTTGTCTATTTTTGCTTTCATTGCCTGTTTTTGGCGTCATTTACAAGAAAGCATTGCCAAGTCCAATGTTGTGAAGTTTTTTTCACCATGTTTTCTTCTAGAAGTTGTATAGTTTGGGTTGTACATTTAGGTCTTTAATCCATTTTAAGTTAATTTTCATATATGTTGTAAGATAAGAATCCAACTTCCTTCTTTTGCTCAAAATGGGAGCCATTCACATCTATAAGACCCAGACTCCTCTTTGCCTATGCTGATCACTGCCTATGCTGATCACAGAAATATACCCGAAAGTGGATTCAGGTAAAGAAAATAAAATCTAAGGTGTACCTGAGGGGGTACAGGTTCATTTCCCTTAAAAATGAATGGGTGAGGGATCCCTGGGTGGCGCAGCGGTTTGGCGCCTGCCTTTGGCCCAGGGCGCGATCCGGAAGACCCTGGATCGAATCCCACGTCGGGCTCCCGGTGCATGGAGCCTGCTTCTTCCTCTGCCTGTGTCTCTGCCTCTCTCTCTCTCTCTCTCTCTCTGTGACTACCATAAATAAATAAAAATTAAAAAAAAAAAATGAATGGGTGAGATTGAAGAGCAGCCTATGACAGTGAGTGGTACCTCTGCTTTCAACATCCCAGAGCATGAAGGGAAAGAACCAGATCCCCTACATTTGAGGATCCCTTTTTCCAGTTCTTCTATCCTATTTCCCTATTGAAGAGATAAAAAAAAAAAAGTAGAAGGCACTAGCCCACTGTACTATCTTGTCTTCTAGAGAGAGCATCTGATGCCCTGGGTCTCCCTGTTCTTACTGTGGTGAATGGGACAATGCGGGGTGGGGAGGTGGGGAACTTGATTGTCTTTATCTCCTATCCCACAGTCCCTCAACCTAGATATCCAGAAGTAGTCCGTTCTTTTCTTTTCTTCCTTCTCCTCCCCCTCTCCTTCTCACTCCTCCTTCCTCTTTCTTTCCTTTGTCTTTTTTCTTGCATCTTTTCTTGGCCCCTTTAATCTCCCAGATCCAAAACATTATCTAAGGAAACACCAACTCCTCACCTCTCCCTCATGTAAAAAACAAACAAAAATACCTCACAACCCTTCTTGTTTTACTATGATCACTCTTTACACACTCTCCAACTGGGTTACGATGTGTAAATCATCTTGCTATATGCATCCAAGCTAGCAGTAAGAATGAGGAAACATAGTTAATGAACCCTTACAATATGCCCAATGCCCAGCACTTTACTTCAACTCATTTAATCCTCACAGCCAAATGAAACCAATATTATTATTATTCCCATTTTACAGATAAGGAAATAGAGAGTGAGAGAGTTTAAATAATGCACCCAAGGGGACAGCCAGGATTTAAGCCCAAGGCTCAGAAAGGAACTTGTGCCTTCCTTTTTACCCCAGATTTCTTCCAGTTCTAGGAATTTTTCCTTTTCACCATGTTCAACTTGATTGTGTTTGCATTGAGCAGTCATTACTGCTTCTAATTGTTTCTTCGATAATTTCTAGGATACTGTCAGAAAAGACTGGGGTAACAAATACTAATATTAATACTAATATTTTCTATTTATGTGATAACATCTCATAATTTCTCAACAGAGCCATCCATTCTCTCATCTTATTCTCAAGAAAAACAGGTTGTATAAGTTTATTTTTTTAACAGCTTCATTATTCTGCAAGGACTCATACATGCCTATTGCAAATAAAACTAAGCAATATATAAAATTACATAGAAGAAAGTAAAAAATAATGCCTTAAATCCCACTACCCAGAGATAACCATTATTAATATTTTAGTATATATGTCTTTCATATAACTCTCCATTTGTATACTTTGCCTCAATGATATCTGCCTCTCTAGCCTGTTTTTTTTTAAGATTTTATTATTTATTTATTCATGAGAGACACAGAGAAAGGCAGAGACACAGGCAGAGGGAGAAGCAGGCTCCATGCAGGGAGCCCGATGTGGGACTCCATCCCGGGTCTCCAGGATCACGCCCTGCGATGAAGGCGGTGCTAAACCGCTGAGCCACCCAGGCTGCCCCTAGCCTGCTTCTTTCATTAACAGTATGTTGAAAACAGCTTTTCACATCAATAAATACATATTTACATCATCCTTTTTAATGGCTATATGGTATTCCAATTTAGGAATGTACTTCACTTGACCAATCTATTGATGAACTCTGAGACTACTTTCAATTTTTTATTGTTGGAAGAAATTGTTAATGCCCATATAAAGAAATTGGTCCAGGGATCCCTGGGTGGCGCAGCGGTTTGGCGCCTGCCTTTGGCCCAGGGCGCGATCCTGGAGACCCGGGATCGAATCCCACGTCGGGCTCCCTGCATGGAGCCTGCTTCTCCCTCTACCTGTGTCTCTGCCTCTCTCTCTCTCTCTCTCTCTGTATGACTATCATAAATAAATAAATTAATTTAAAAAAATAAAAATAAATTAAAAAAAAGAAATTGGTCCAAAAAAAAAAAAAAGAAAGAAATTGTTCCCTCATAGGGAACTGAAGCTCTGAGGGAACTGAGCTCTATGACCTCTTTTTAAAAATCCAGGTCTGGAAGTAAATGCTTAGGCTAAACTGCTGACTCTTTTTTTTTTTTTTTTTTTTAAGATTTTATCTATCTATTCACAAGAGACACAGGGAGAGCAGCAGAGAGAGAAGCAGGCTCCATGCACCGGGAGCCCGACGCGGGATTCGATCCCGGGTCTCCAGGATTGCGCCCTGGGCCAAAGGCAGGCACCAAACCACTGCGTCACCCAGGGATCCCTCTGACTTCTGACTCTTAAAACAGTGCTTTTTTCAACTAAACTACCAAGATCAAGAAACTGGAATTCTTAACATATATATGGATTTGATAACTAGAAATGAGATTTTTAAATAACGGGCTCATTTTTTAAGAAATTAAGTATATGGCGCGACGGATCCACCCGCGGACGAGCCTGCCCAGCACCTGCGAGCGCCACGTCTGGTTCCTACAGCCTCGCCGCGATGAAGAAAGTGGTTCAGCAGCTCCGGCTGGAAGCGGGGCTCAACCGCGTGAAAGTTTCCCAGGCAGCTGCAGATTTGAAACAATTCTGACTGAAGAATGCCCAACACGACCCCCTGCTAACTGGTGTATCTTCAAGTAAGAATCCCTTCAGACCCCAGAAAGTCTGTTCCTTTTATTTTTATTTTTTATTTTATTTATTTATTTATTCATGAGAGACACAGAGAGAGAGGCAGAGGCACAGGCAGAGGGAGAAGCAGGCCCCATGCAGGGAGCCCTATGTGGGATTCGATCCTGGGTCTCCAGGATCGCGCCCTGGGCTGAAGGCGGCGCCAAACCGCTGAGCCAACAGGGCTGCCCCAAGTCTGTTCCTTTTTGTAGTAAAACGAATCTATTGATGGTTTTCTAAACCACTTTACATGAACCAGTGAATATTCAAAGGAGAACTAAATTTGAAGCCTGTACAAAAGCTTATCCCTATAACACGTGCCATACTATATAAACTTCTACTTTTGTCAGTCCTTAACATTTACCTCTCTGAATTTTCATAAATTTCTTTTTTTAAATTTTTATTTATTTATGATAGTCACACAGAGAGAGAGAGAGGCAGAGACATAGGCAGAGGGAGAAGCAGGCTCCATGCCCGACGTAGGATTCGATCCCAGGTCTCCAGGATCGTGCCCTGGGCCAAAGGCAGGCGCTAAACTGCTGCGCCACCCAGGGATCCCTGAATTTTCATAAATTTCTATTTCACAAGGGTAATTATTTTATATACACTGGCAGCAGCATACAATAAAATACTTAAGTGTAAAAAAAAAAGAAATTAAGTATATACTTACCATAAAAACCAGCCATTCCACTCCTATGTGTTAACCCCAAATAAACAAAAGCATATATCCATACAAATATTTTTACATAGATGTTGATAGCAGCTACATCTAGTATTCAAATAATGTAAACAACCTAAATATATTTATCAACAGGAAAATGGCTAAACAAATTCTGATATATCTGTACAATGGGATAGTATTCAGCAATAAAAGGTATGAACTATTGGCCATACAACATGGATGAATCTTGACAATATTATATTGAACAAAAGAAGCCAGACACAAAGGACTATATACTGCATATATCACTTATATGAAGTTCAACAGGCAAGAGTAAGCTATAGCATTGGAAAGTGACTAGTGAGACCTAGGGTTGCAGGGAAGTTTGAATGGATGGTGAGGGGTTGCCTGGGAAGAGGCATAAACAGACTTTTGGGGTTGGATTCATAGAATTGTTCTATATCTTAATTCAGTAATGGTTAGATGGGTGTATCCATTTGTCAAAAGTCATCAAATGGTATGTTTTACCTTTTTTTTTTTTTATTAGAGACAGGGAGATGGGCAGGGGCAGAGGGAGAGAGAGAATCTCAAGCAGATTCCCCACAGAGCATGGAGCCCGATGCAGGACTCAATCTCAACCCTGAGATTATGACCTGAGCCGAAATCATGAGTTGGACGTTTAGCTGACTGAGCACCCAGGGACCCCTCAAATGGTACACTTCATTTTTTTAAGACTTTATTTATTCTTGAGACACACACACAGAGAGAGAGAGAGAGAGAGAGAGAGAGAGAGGCAAAGACACAGGCAGAGAGAGAAGCAGGCTCCATGCAGGGAGCCTGATGTAGGAACTCGATTCTGGAACTCCAGGATCATGCCCTGAGCCGAAGGCAGACTCTCAACTGCTGAGCCACCCAGGTATCCCAATGGTACACTTTAAATGGGTGAATTTTATTGTATGTAAACTATACATCAATAGAGGTTTTTTCTTTAAAACTGGCCATTTGGTTTTATTTCCAAGCCTGTGTACAACAGGCAGCAGAGATAAGCATTTGGCATAAATAATAAATGGCTGTCAGTGAATGAATGACTATATTTGCTGCTTAAAAGAAGAGGATAAAAGACACTTATTTGAACCTTTCACAGGAGCAGGGATTTACAACCTATCAGGTGAATAAATTGCTTTCGTGGACTTGACCCTGAAGAGATGAGACCCCACTTAGCCATAGGTGATTATGGGTGTTGCTGCTTTGGCCTAGCCCTTCCTAGATGGGAGGATCCCGAACAATAGGCCTCAGGCAGGCATCTGAGTAGGAGCAAGGCCTCAGGGACACAGCCCTCCCCTCAGCATACACTTCTCAGGGCAGACCTGTCTAGGAGGGCCACCTGCTAAAGGCCCAGGGCAAGCCACCGCCCATGCAAAAGCTGAAGGGTTCCCTGAGAAAGAAGCCTTGGTGTTAAAAAAAAAAAATTAACTTTCAAGGGGAAAAACAAAAGCCATTTTCTGAAGCTGGGCAAAGGTGAGCTTTTCCTGGAAAGTTAAATGCCTCAAAAGTTAATTTGAATTTCAGAGGGCCATGGTAATGACTCAAATGTGAGAGCACCTCAAGGGCCCTGCATGAGAGGCAATAGAATTTGCTGGCCTCCTTCAGTCTATCTCCTGGGGCTGCCAGAACCTTGGAGACCAGTTTTAAGGTTATCTCAGTTTCTACAGAAAAGGGGAAATTAAGTGAATTGCAGGTGCTCAATTGATTAGGAATGTCAGAGGTACTTGCTTGGAAAGAGAGCAAAACAAAACAAAACTGAAAAGCCCTAAAGAAGAATCTCTATAAAGAAATGTGTCTCTGTAACTGATTACAACAGCCAAAGCAAAATGTTTGTTTTCTCTGCAAAAGCATGATGTATATATGTGTGTGTAAGTGAGAGAGAAAGAGAGAGAAAGAATGTTATAAATGATCCTGAGAGAGAGAGAGAAAGTGAATTTTTTCTTACCAGACCTCACATAACCAAAAGGTACTTGGGTCCATAACCAACGAATTCCCAACCTTCCTCTGTGTGTATTCTTTTTTTTTTCCTCTGTGTGTATCCTTAAGCAAGTGTTCCTCTGAGTGTAATTTCCTGCACTACTTAGATCAGAGTCACTTGGGGGAGGGAGAACTCTTTTAAAATGGTCCATTCCTGGGTCCCAGGTCCCTAAAACCTGAGTTAGTGTGTCTGGGGTGGAGCCCAGGAATCACCAGGTGATCCTTATGAACACTAAAACTTGAATATCATTGCTTTAAACAAACAGTGAATTGTTTATTGATGATTTGCTCAATAGTACAACTCAATTTTAGGTTCACAAATTGAACTGTATTTTCACTGGTTTATTTGAATTACAACTGTCTCAAGAAAAGCAACTATGAATTGGTGAAGAAGCAGACCAGAAAAAAACAAAACAAAACACTGATGGTTAGGAATGTAAATCCACCACAACCTTTCTGAGATTGGTTGCAATATGTATCAAAATCCTTCCAAATGCTTTGACCCAGATTTTCCACTCTTAGTCATGTATCTTAAAAAAATAACCTAAAGAGACCTGAGATATGTACAAGAATGTTTATTTTGCTATTGTTCATTATAGTGAAATACTAGCATCATCTAAATGTCTAACAACAGGAGGTTAGTTAAAAAAAAAAAACAAAAAAACAAAAAAAACAGGAGGTTAGTTAAATAAATTATGATAGCATCATATAATAAATCCAGATTGATATTTACAGAATTGGAAACATGTTTACAATACCATATTGTTCAAGAGAAAAAGATTACCAAAAAATTTTATCACATTTCATTTTTGTACAAAATTAAAAAGAATTGGAAGATAAGAAAATGTTAACAGTAATTATCTCTGAGTGGTAGGATTACAAGGAGCATACATTTTTCTTCTTTGTAACTTTTCTAAGTTGTTTTAAAATAAGATATATTATTTTCAATCAGGAAAAAAACAAGGCTGTATTCATTTCAAATAAAAGGGTAGTAAGCCACTGAATTCCATGTCAGAAGATTGAGTTAGGTGTGCCTGGGTGCCTCAGTCTGTTGGGCATTTGACTTCTGGCTAAGGTCATGATTTCAGGGTCCCGGTATTGAGCCCTATGTCAGGCTATGCACTCAACAGGGAGTCTGCTTCTCCCACTCCCTCCTCCTACTCATGCTCCTGTGCTCACTCTCTCTCTCTTTTTCTCTCTCCCTCCTCACCCTCTCTCTCTCTCAAATAAATAAAATCTTTTTTTAAAAAATTGGGTTAAAGTCCCAGATCTGCTGTTTTGAACCTCACTCTTCTTTTCTCTGAAATGGAGATGGTAACAATTGCACTACCCACCTCAGACATTACTAGAGAGTTAAATACGGGGGCACCTGGGTTGCTCAGTGGTTGAGCATCTGCCTTTGGCTAAGGCGTGATCCTGGAGACAGGGTCCTGGGGTCGAGTCCTGCATCAGGCTCCTTGCAGGGAGCCTGCTTCTCCCTCTGCCTGTGTCTCTGCCTGTCTCTGTGTCTCTATGAATAAATAAATATATTTTTTAAAAGTGTTAAATATGGAATTGCTTTGTAAACTATAAGATGTTTTATAGAGTTAGTGTATTGTGTTGATTTTTCACATCAGAATCTTGAATTCAGGGCAGCCCAGGTTAGGTGGCTCAGCGGTTTAGTGCTGCAGTCAGCCCAGGCGTGATCCTGGAGACCGGGGATCAAGTCCCGCATTGGTCTCCATGCATGGAGCCTGCCTGCTTCTCCCTCTGCCTGTGTCTCTGCCTCTCTCTCTCTGTCTGTCTCTCATGAATAAATAAATAAAAATTAAAAAAAAAAAAAGAAACCTGAATTCATTCAATACCTATATATAATACATAAAGATCTGTCATTAAAGCATAATGCTAGACTTTATTTTTAAAGAAGTATGGTTCTTTTTTTTTAATTTTTATTTATTTATGATAGTCACAGAGAGAGAGAGAAAGAGAGAGAGGCAGAGACACAGGCAGAGGGAGAAGCAGGCTCCATGCACCAGGAGCCTGATGTGGGATTCGATCCCGGGTCTCCAGGATCGCGCCCTGGGCCAAAGGCAGGCGCCAAACTGCTGCGCCACCCAGGGATCCCCTATTTTTTTTTATTTAAAAATTTTTTTTAACACTAGGCTTTAAAAGAATTTTTTTTTTTTACTTTAAAATAATTTTTATAGACACAATCATGTAATAAAACTCCAGGTATACATCACCTAGTTTCAATATTAACTCAGGGCCATTCTTGTTTTAGTATATTTGCCACCCTCTCTCTTCTCCCACATTAACAAAGCACCAGACTTTCAACTGACATTGAATCTCTGTAACTTTCATGTACACAGGAGAATGTTTCAGTTCTTAGTTTCTCATCTGAAAAGGGTAGAGTTGTACACTTTAAAAAGGTGAATTTTCCGGTATTTGAATTGTATTTCAGTTAAAAGACAGGAGTACCTGGGTGTTCAGTCAGTTGAGCATCTGACTCTTGGCTTAGGTCATGATGTCAGGGTCCTGGATCCAGGCCTCTGTGGGGCTCTGCACTCAGTGGGAAGTCTGCTTGAGATTCTCTTTCTCTCTCTCCCTCTGCCCCTCTCTCACTCTCTGTCTCCCTCCCTCTCTCACTCTCTAAAAATAAATACATAAATATATTTTTTAAAAAGACAGGAATTAAAAAAAAAAAGACAGGAATTTACATATGTGCAAAACTTAGCATAAATGTCTGGCATTTAGGAATGACTATGGGTAATTTCTCATCCATGGTGTTGTCATCACTTCAAGCTCTAAGGTGGCTACAAACCTTCTTTAAAAAAAAAAAAAAAAAACACTCACTAAAAAACAACTAGAGTGTAACAGTGACAATATTGTGTCAAATGTAGTCATGAGATTGTGAGTGACATTTTCCCCCTCAATATATATGGAAACCCTCTATGACTTAAATTAAAATCTTGTATGATTCAAAATATATGCCACTTAAATTGGGGAAAAAATACCCAAAATGGTAGCCAGCCATATTATCTCTCCAGATTGTTCATTCTTGGAAGGCATTCTACCAGAAATTCGACACCACCATGAAGAGTTGATTTAATGCCATTCCTAAAGATTAGGCATGCATCTCAGCATTAGGATAATCATAGAGACCTTGAAGCCTGACACACTTGAGTTCAAATTCCAGCCCTGTCACCTACCACCCATGTGATATTGGAAAAGTGAATTACTCTTTCGACGTCTTATATTCTACCTCTGACAATGAGTAAGAGACCCAGATAGGAGAATGTATATAAAAGCACTTAACATGATGCCAAACACAGAGTGGATTGGCAGTGACATCTTACAAGATACTCACTTCATTTATAGAATACCCTTAAGAAGCATTCCATAACATTGATTTCCTTTGGATGAATGAAGAAAGTGACAAACTTAATTAGTATTGCTGAGAGTGTGGAGCCAAATGATGCTCATTCGCTACTGGAAAAGTTAAAATAGGGACAAGCACTCCGCACAGCCACTATTTGGCAGTGTCTAGGAAAGATGAAGAGGCGGTTTTCCCTGCATCCCAGCAAGTCCATTTCTAGGTATATGCCCTAGAAAATGTGTGGGAAGGAGACAGACGCGAGAATGTTCATTGTAACAATGCTTATGAGAGCCAAAAATTGGAAGCAATTTAAATGTCCATCATCAGGGAAATGTTTAAATCAATTGTGATATAATCATGAAGTGAAACACCTATAGCAATTAAAATGACTCAACTAGGGACGCCTAGGTGGCTCAGTGGTTGAGTGCCTGCCTTTGGCTTAGGGCATGATCCCAGAGTTTCGGCATCGAGTCCCACATCAGGGTCCCTACATGGAGCCTGCCTCTCCTCCCTCTGGCTGCGTCTCTGGTCTCTGACTCTCTCTCTCTCTCTGTGTGTGTGTGTGTGTGTGTGTGTGTGTGTGTGTTTCTTGTGAATAAATAAATAAAATCTTTAAAAAAATGACTGAACTAGTTACATGTGCAACATGGATAAATCTCAAAACCATGAGGTTAAAAAAATGGTGGAAAAATTTGTAAAATATGATGTGATTTAAAAAAATATGATGTGATTTTTATAAGTTTTAAAGACGGGTGAAACAGTATACAATCTTTATGGAATCATATATATCAGCTTTTAAAAATAATAAGCAGGAGCAGCTGGCTGGCTAAGTTGGAAGAACGTGTGACTCTTGATCTCAGGGTCATGAGTTCAAACCCCACACTGTACGTAGAGATTGTTTAGAAATGAAGGAATGAATAAATAAATAAACGAACTTAAAAATATATAATAAGTAATGAATTTAGGAGGATGCTTACCTCAAGAAAGAAAAAGGAGGGAATATAATAGGGGAGATATATATGTGCATGTGTGTGTAATTGTTTCTGTAATATTTTATATCTTTAAGAGTATCTAGGGGCGCCTGACTGGCTGAGCCAGTGGAGTGTGAGACTCTTTGATTTTGGAGTTGTGGATTCCAGCCCCATGTTGGGTGTAGAGATTACTTAAAAATAAAATCTTTTAGGGGAACCCTGGGTGGCTCAGTGGTTTGGTGCCTGCCTTCGGCCCAGGGCATGATCCTGGAGTCCTGGGATCGAGTCCCACGTCAGGCTCCTGGCATAGAGCCTGCTTCTCCCTCCTCCTGTGTCTCTGTGCCTCTCTCTCTCTCTCTCTCTATGTCTATCATAAATAAATAAATAAATCTTTTAAAAAATTTTTTTAAAATAAAATCTTTAAAAAGAAAATTTTAAAAAATCAAAGTATCTAAAGTAAAAAGATCAGAATGTTAGGATTTGTGTGTAAGGGCTTGGATGTTTATTATTCTTTTTTTGTATTATTCTTCATACATAGATATGTATATGTTTATAAGCAGGAAATATACAGTGCTTACAATATCATAGGCACTGTTAGGTTCTTTACATGTCTTAACTAATGTAATTATTTCTACCTGTAAGGTAATTACTATGATTATCCCCACTTTACAGATGAGAAAACTTGCTCAACGTCACATTTTTGGTAAGTAATCCTGGAATTTGAAGGCAATCTGGTTTGAGTCTGATCTCTTAACAACCATACCCTACTGCCCCTTGAAACACTTTAAAATTTTTAAATTTAAATTTTATTTTTAAAGTAAACTCCACCCCCCAAAGTGGGGCTTAAACTCACAAACCTGAGATCAGGAGTCACAAACTCTACTGACTGAGCCAGCCAGGAGCCCCCCTCCAAAAAACTTTTTTTTCACATAAGAGGAAGGTGGTGGGACAAACTAGGAAGTAAAACCCTCTAGCATCACACAGGTCAGTGAAAAGGCATTTCAACAACCTTTCCTAACCTACTTCTGCTCTTGGTAGGAAATACTTAAATTTTCTGCCAGACCACATAACAAAAGCCAGAGAGCGCTGCCTGGACCCATAGACCTTACATACAACATCACCAAGACTGTGGTAACACGACAGTAAAAGCCAAGTCACCTCTAATTTGGGAAGAGGAGGATAAGTCAAACAATAAACTCTGAGAAGACCCTTTGGAGGTCTTACACCTGGAAGAAATTCCCTGGAAGGCAAAGCAAGCAGAATAATTCTATGAGTGAAGAAAACTTTTTGTATTTTTTTTTTATTGGAGTTCGATTTGCCAACATATAGCATAGCACTCAGTGCTCATCCCGTCAAGTGCCCTCCTCAGTGCCCGTCACCCAGTTACCCCAACCCCCGGCCCACCTCCCTTCCCACCACCCCTTGTTCGTTTCCCAGAGTTAGGAGTCTCTCATGTTCTATCACCCTCTCTGATATTTCCCACTCATTTCCTCTCCTTTCCCCTTTATTCCCTTTCACTATTTTTTATATTCCCCAAATGAATGAGACCTTATAATGTTTGTCCTTCTCCATCTGACTTACTTCACTCAGCATAATACTCTCCAGTTCCATCCATGTTAAAGCAAATGGTGGGTATTTGTTGTTTCTAATGGCTGAGGAATATTCCATTGTATACATGTACCACATAGTGAAGAAATTTTTTTATTTAGAGTCTGAGTTAATAATCCTGAGAGTTCTGAGTGTTGCTAAATTACTGTCTGCATTTGGGCAGGACCAGTTGAATGGGCAAATTCCCAAATGAGTCAAAATCCACATGAATACAATAAAAGTGGAATCCAAGCTTCTGCTGTATTACAGCAAAGCACAATTAAGACTAGATTAGAAATCAAATATAATAATCTGCTTCCAGATCTGTTGGTAGCCTCTGCCAACCCTTTGGGGTAGATCAGAGGCCATTATGGACAGCTGGCCTGTGGAAGATGGCTAACAGCCTCCTCCAAAGATCTTCCATAGCCCTGCCTCCATGTTCCGCATCCAGGCATAGTGTGGTTCAAAGGTTTGGGGAGGCTGATGACTTGGACTGCTGGTGGCAAGTCTCAGAGCAAAGAGAACTTAACCGAGCAAGCAAAATGCTTTAGGGGGGAAGTTAGGGGACCATTTTTCAAATGGATAATTTATTTTTGGATGATAGAGGATATTTTTACTTCTGTCATAACTCTGAATTTTATGATTTTATTTTCCCTCTAAGAAGTCCCTGTGATCATCCATCTGTTCCCACGAAAGAGTGAACACCTCTATGGATAAATCAATCCTTAGATTTCCAGAGGAATTTCTTCTTTACAAAGAGGGTCCATATCCATTATGCTATTTGGTTCTCAAACTATCTTAGTCATAGAAAATAAGAAATAACAACAATAATAGCAATCATATTTAATGTCTTATGATAATGAAAGCTAATCAAAAAGACAGCATATTATAGATTCCATGTATATGATTGTCCAAAATAGGTAAATCTGTAGAGATTACTCGTTGCCAGGGGTGATAAGGAAGGGCTCCTGGAGAGTGACTGCTAATGAGGACGGGGTTTCTTTTTGAGGTGATGGAAAAGTTCTGGAGTTAGTGGTGGTGGTTGCACAACTTTGTGGATATATGAAAAAACCACTGAATCATATGCTTTAGACTGGTGAATTTTATGGAATGTGAATTTTTAAAAATTCACTGATTTTTTAAAATTGCAGAACAAAAAAAAATGGTACTCACCATGTGCTAAGGAGAAAGGGCTTTACTTGGTTCAAGCCACCTATGTCACCTAATTATCCTGACAAACTTAGGAGATAGTATAATTTCCTCATTTTATAGATGGGGACACAGGCTCAGACAGATGATCAGTCCGTAGTGATGTGGCAACCAGTAAGCACCAAGCAAAATTTGTTTCTGACCTTCATTCTCCAAATCAGTCTCCTAATTGTCATTCCATTCCAGTAATTCAAGGAGATATTTCCAAGTGAAGTTCATCCAATAGTATTTCTTCTGCTCAACTCTTTTAGTAAAAGGTCTTTTTTTTTTTTTTTTAAGATTTTATCTATTTGAGGAAGTACAGGAAAGAGCACAAGTGGTGGAGAGGGAGAAGCAGGCTGCCCATCAAGGAGGGAGCCTGATGCGGGGTTCAATATGGGGTTCTATACGGGGTTCAACATGAGGCTCCATGCAGGGTTCAATCCCAGGACCCTGGGATCATGACCTGAGCTGAAGGCAACCACTTAACCAACTGAGCCACTCAGGTGTCCCTTGGTAAAAGGTCTTCATGCTTTTACCTTTTTTCATGTCTTTTTAAATTTAGGATTCTTTCTCCCCAATTTTAGAGAGTTAAACACAACAGTGATTTCCTCTCTGAAAATACTTAACTCTCTAAACTACCTGTCTTCTGATAAAAAGCAAACCTTCATTTCTTAGCTCCCAGGGAAGTCCCTTAGGGTCACACAACCAGGGCTGATTTTAAGCAGAGATGTGATGTATATCCCCTACACTCATTCTGCCCCAAGACATGATTACCTTGTCATGCAGTTCCCAAAGGTTTTTGTTTACTCTGACCTAATAGATCGCTTGGATTACAAATGAGTCACTCAAAATACCAGAGATAGCAGCAGCCTCCGTGATGGGTAAATCCTCAGACATTCAGAGCTGGAGCAAACCTTATAGAATATGTGTTCTGACCTCTCAAACATGGAGCATTCCAAGGTGGGGAGATGTTGAATGACTTTCCCTTGGTGGTGGAGTTAGCAGCAGAAGTGAAGCTGAATTTCTGACACTATGTATCACTGCCTTGGTAAATGTCTCAAATGATTCTCTATCTTTGAGGCAGTTCCATTTAGCGTTACTGATATTGCTTGTTAATATATTACTATGTGAACTTTTCCAGACTTTTGGCATATCCATCCGATGGATTATTGCATAATCATTAAAAATTATGAGTATGAGGGGCGCCTGGGTGACTCGGTTGATTGAGCATCTGCCTTCAGCTCAGGTCATGATCCCAGGACCTTGGGAGCCTGCCGAGCAGGGAGCTGGCTTCTCCCTCTGCCCCCTTCTCCTGCTCGTTCTCTCTCTCTCAAATAAATAAATCTAAAAAAAAAAAGTTATGAGGATGAGTATTTATTGATATTTATATAAAATGTGTTTTAAAAGGTTAACTAAAAAATACAGTACAATCCACTCTTTTGGAAAAAAACAGCAAAAAACTATATGTATAAACATTTATAAATACTAGAATATGTACTGAAATGTTAACAGAGGTTATATCTCTGGATGGTATCATTGTGGGTAATTATTTTTCTTCTTTGTGATAATCTACCCATTATAATATTTTTACAATTTACTTTTGAAAAGAATAATTTTGTATTTTTAAAAAAGAGTAGGCAAATGATTTTTAAATAGGACACAAAAAGTACTGGGTATAAAATAAATAATTGACTGAATGAATTATTTTAAACTTATGAAAGACATCATTAAGAGAATGAAAAGGTGAGTCCCAGAGTGGAAAAATATATTCATACATGGATCCAATAATGGACTTGAATCCAAAATATATATCATAAAAAATTTTAGAAATAACTAAGTAAAAGATAGACAACTCAATAGTTAGAAAAGAGACTGAAGCAAGCACTCACAAAAGGGAATATCCAAAATTTCCAATAAGCCTATCCTATATACCTTTTAAGATGCTGTTGCAAATTAAAACATACAAATGAGATACATACTCATTAGAATGGTACAATTTTTTTCTGATTTTTTAAAAAATAAGTTCTAGGCTCAACATGGGGCTCAAACTCACATCCCTGAGACCAAGAGTTGCATGCTCTACCAACTGAACCAGCCAGATTCATTCCTAGGCTTTTTTTTTTTTAAGATTTTATTTATTTATTCATGAGAGACACAGAGAGGCAGAGATACAGGCAGAGAGAGAGGCAAAGAGAGAGAAGCAGGCTCCATGCAGGGAACACGACGTGGGACTCAATCCCAGGGCTCCAGGATCATGCCCTGGGCTGAAGGCAGGCGCCAAACTGCTGAGCCACTCAGGCATCCCTGTTCCTAGGCTTTTTGATTTTTTTTTTTTAATACGTTGAATAACACAAGTTTTTTTTTTTAAAGGCCATACTGAATAATAAGAAGGTTGTGGAACAATTAGAATTCTCATACATTTGTGGTTGGAATAAATTGGTACAACCACTTTGGAAAACTGTCAGGGATGCCTGGGTGGCTCAGTGGTTGAGCATCTGCCTTCAGCTTGGGGCGTGATCCCAGAGTCCCAGGATCCAGTTCCACATCAGGCTCCCTGCATGGAGCCTGCTTCTCTCTCTGCCTGTGTCTCTGCTTTTCTCTCTGTGTCTCTCATGAATAAATAAATAAAATCTTTTTTAAAAAAGGAAAACTGTTAATAGGTAACTACTGAAATTAAACCCATGCTTACACTCTGATCCAACAATTTCTCTCCTAAGTACATACCTGAGGGAAGAGAGCTTATATCTACTAACAGACATAAGGATGTTCATAGCAGTGCAATTCATAATCACTAAAACCCTACTGAATTTAGGCTTGGAAACATCCAATGCCAATGAACAGTTGGAAGGATAAATTGTGATCTCTCCACACAGTGGGATACTACATACAAACTTGAACTTCTGCTATGTGCGACAACATGGATGAATGGAACATACATAATGTTGAAAGAGCATATGCAGCATATTGTCTCTGATCGTATTGAAAAGATTGGCAAAACTAATTTCTGCTGATAGAGGCTGGACTGTTGTTTACCTGAGAAGATGGAGAGGAAGGACAAGGCTGGGTGGAATCCACGAGAGAGCTTCTAAAGTGCTATAAACATTCACTATAAACCAATCTAGAATTACACAGGTATAAACATGGGTAAAAATTCATCAATGAAGATGTTACCTGAAGAAGTGTCCTTTCCTCCAGGGGCACTTGCATTACAAAAGGGGACTTTACAGACACTGTAGACAAAAATAGGCGGGAGGAAGAAAGGGAGTTTACAAAAACAAGTCACAATTGAAATGATCGTCAGGTTCCTTAAAATTTTTTGAGGGAATTCCAAGAAGCCCAAAAACTTTTAGATAAACTGAAACTCAAAATTTGTAGCAACCAAATCCCTCACTACACTCTCACATTATTATCGTAGTCGAGTCTCACAACAACCTGTGAGGTGGTCTGGGTCACTGACCCCATTCTACAGACCAGGAGACTGATTGGGAAAGAGAAGCACTTTTCACAGGATTAAGTAACTGGAGCTACAGGTCAGAATGTGAACTTGAGTCATCTGAATCATGACCCCACACTGCTCTCCTCTTCCAGAAAAGCCTTTTCACCAACATGGGTTCATGAAACGTCCTTCCTGGAACCAGCAGAGAGGAAGGAAGAGCCCGTACATGCAGAATTGCCTCTGGAATATTCTTTCTCTTTTTTCTCTCCTTCTAGTTTTTAGTTCAGTGTTACTTGTGCTGTGTCACCTCTTGAACCTTTGGAAGGTGTTGGTGGCAACTGCAAACTACCACAACCTTTGATTTCAAATTTTCTCCACACTTTATTTTCACCTCTAGTCATGGGTGGGTAGTGGTGACAACAAGAGGTGGTGCGAGGAGAGCTTTAGCCTCCCTACTCATCAAGCCACTCCAAGTAAACATGTAGTTTAAGTAGAAAAAGTGCTAGGGAAATTTGGCCTCATAACAACTTCCGGAAATTGAGACTCCTAAGCCCCATAGCCCCAAGAAGTGTCACTTATGTGAAATACCAGCTAAGGGATGCCCCTAGAATTGCACAAGAGGGAAGACATGCCGAACCATCTTCCAAAGAGGCTGCCCCGTTTAAGAATCCCCATGACAGAAATTCTGGAGCCACCTTTGTTTTTGGTAAGTGGTAGGAAATCAGGACTCCCCAGGATCTGGGAGATACCAGCAGAAAGGATCAAGTCCACAGAGATCACAAGAGCAAGGGAGAAATGGAATAGGACCATAGGTTGAGACCGGTAAGGTCCAGAGTCCCAGAGGTCAGGGAGTTCAATCAGCAAACATAACATGATTAAGCAGGGCCTCACATTGACCCTGGGGGAAGGCTGTCTGAACTTTGGTCTTGTGTGGAGATGAGAGGAGTTCTGAACCCACTCATGCTGATTTCAGCCATAAGGAAGTCCAGGGCTTGCAAATAACCACTAGAAATACTCAGAGAACTTCTTGTAAGAATGACTAAAATTGCATGTTTGAGTTAAGACTTTGGTAAAAGTTGCTATTTGTTTCAAGTGGATTCATATTTTGATCTGGAGTCTGGAGTTTTTACTTTACTGTATTCTCAAATCTGGGACATCTACTAATCCAAGAGAGGATTAATTTGGCTATACCACTGAATTACATTGTTTATGAAATGTGAAAATTTCTCAACTCTGGAAGATTGGTGGAAGGTGAAACCACAGTCTGTGTTGGTGGGCCAAATTCTGGTTTGGTTATGTACAGGAAATGGAGTAAGGTCTATGTAAGCTGCAGGTCTCAAATTCTGGTCCCAGGTGCCCATTTCCAGACTGAAAGGGACATTTCTATCTGGGAGAAAAGACGTGGTCATGCATGACTCTTTGGAGTCCATCCTACTCAGGCTCATGAATCCCAGTGTTCTGTTTTTCAGGTCACCAGGAGGCCCAGAGTGTCCCTAGTTGGGTCTCTCTGGAGGACTACCTACTGTGGCACTGAGTGTGGGGAAAGTTGTGAACTCTGGACAGATGTTACATCTGATGTCTCCTGAATATCACTCTTTCCTTTCCCTCTAAATTCCAGAGTAGAGAATAGGCTCCTCAGCCAGCTTTGTTGGAAGTTTGTCAACACCTGTTTGTTCAGAATAATCAGAGGGGCCATCTCAGCAACCCCAGGGAGTTCAGGGGTGCCTGCACTGCTACTATGTATCTGCATTAAGATATATTTTGCAAAAACGACACCCTGTGACCCATTGCTCTTCTATTACATCCTGCCATGTGGGCCCTGCTCTAAGGCCTTGATCTTTCTTTTTGAAGAGACTGATGTCCATTACATTGTGGTCATAGAGCAAAGTACAAATGGGCAGCACATGGAAAGGATTGGCATGAATAACTCCACCACTAACCAGGGAATTGATGTAACTAAGACTATAAGAGACATGAGAAGTTGTGGAATCCTAATAACATGCAATTAGGTTCATTATGTGTGAGGCCCTGTGCTACAATGTCATGTATATTAGTTGCTTCATTTAATACAACAACCCTATGTAGTCTTATTGTCTCTATTCAATGAATGAGAAAACCTAGAAAGAGTTTAAATAAATTGCTCGAGTTTACATAGCTATTATGGCAGAGCCAAAGCTGGGTGTTCACACAACTTTTTATTTTCCTTTGGACCACACAGAAAGACTACATTTTCCAGATCTCCATGCATTTAGATGGGAACATGTGATTGAATACTGGTGAATTAGATGTAGATGCGATATACCCCATTTCTCGGTTTAAAACATTCCACCGGCACTTCTGCTATCTCTTCCTTATTCACACAGCTGGAAGCCCAGGACCACCTTGCTTCCCTCTCCCTCCCAAGGACAGAGCCCAGATACCCTAAATAACTACCTGGTGGAGAGCATCTCAAGGGAGCTGACTGGCTTACGTTACACCGTAATGGGAACAATAAATAAACCTTAGCTTGGTTGTGCTAAGCAGTTGACATTTCAGGGTTGATTTGTCATTATTGTGTAACCTACCTACCTTGAGTAGTAGCCAAGATTTGAGCGCAGGTCTGTCTGACTTCAAACCACTCTTAACCAATTCCTTAAATGAGCACAGAAGGATCAAGAAAGACTCTAATCGCTGACTCTGCCACTAACCTCACAAAGGATCTTGGGTAAGTCACTTAAGTGACTCGGTTTTTCATTTGTCCATTGGGAATAAAAATGTCTGCCCTTCTAATCCTTCAAACTTGTTGCAAAGAGGATATAAGACCATTCCTATGAAATAACTTAAAAAATGAGCACCGTACAAGAGCAAGGAAGTGTTATTATCTGGTCCATTTTTCCACCTCTGATTAGGAAACTATTCCGCTGACCTTAGAATTGGCATGAAACTTTAGTTTTGTAGCCCTGCCTCTATTTTCTCTAATAGTTGTTCTTCTGGTACCTTTAAATTTTAGCATAATCAAACTTACAGAAGGGTTGCAAAAATAGTCCAAGGAGCTCCTGTTATAACCCTTTATCCAGATTTCCCAATTGTTTACATCTTGCCCCATTTCTGATTTATTCATAAGTAAATCGGAGACAGTATGTGCTACTGAGGGAACACGACCTTGCCAACACCTTGATTTCAGCCCAGTGAAACGGATTTCAGGTTTCTGGTCTTCAGAACTATAAAAGAATAAATGTGTGTTATTTTAATGTACCAAATTTGTAGCAATTTGTGCAGCAGTTATAGGAAACTAATACAGTCCAACACCTTGATTTCAGCCCAGTGAAACGGATTTCAGGTTTCTGGTCTTCAGAACTATAAAAGAATAAATGTGTGTTATTTTAATGTACCAAATTTGTAGCAATTTGTGTAGCAGTTATAGGAAACTAATACAGTCCAACACCTTGATTTCAGCCCAGTGAAACGGATTTCAGGTTTCTGGTCTTCAGAACTATAAAAGAATAAATGTGTGTTATTTTAATGTACCAAATTTGTAGCAATTTGTGTAGCAGTTATAGGAAACTAATACAGTCCATATTCAAAAAATTTGTCCAGGGATCCCTGGGTGGCTCAGCGGTTTGGCGCCTGCTTTTGGCCCAGGGCGTGATCCTGGAGTCCTGGGATCGAGTCCCACATGGGGCTCCCTGCATGGAGCCTACTTCTGCCTCTCCCTGTGTCTCTGCTTCTCTCTCTCTCTGTATCTCTCATGAATAAATAAATAAAATCTTTAAAAAGTATATTTGTCCGGATAGAATCCATTACACTTGCTTTGGTTCTCTATCTAATCTCCAGTTCAGAACCATACTTTGCATTTATTTGGTGTGTTTAGCTTTCTTCTAAAATGAAACAATTCCTCAGCCTTACTTTGCCTTCCTTGACCTTGACACTTATTATTTTTATTTTATTTATTTATTTATTTATTTACTTACTTATTTATTTTTAGATTTTATTTATTTATTCATGAGAGACACAGAGAGAGAGCAAGAGAGGCAGAGACACAAGCAGAGACACAGGCAGAGGGAGAAGCAGAGGGAGAAGCAGGCTCCATGCAGGGAACCTGATGCAGGACTTGATCTTGGCACTCCAGGATCTTGGGCTGAAGGCAGGCGCTAAACCTGCTAAGCCACTCAGGGATCCCCGACCTTGACATTTTTTAAAAGTGCAGCTTTTTATTTGTAGAATGTTACTCATTTTTTGTTTAGCTGATGTTCCCTCAACCTTAAATTCAGATTATGCATTTTGACAGGAATGTAATATGATAACAGGAAGTATATGAAGTTGCTCTGTCTCAAGATCAATAATGTTTATTTTGATCAAGTGGTTAACCTAGACACTGCTAGATCCCTCCACTCTAAACTTACTAGTTTCCCCGTTTATAGCTAAAAGTAGGGATCCCTGGGTGGCGCAGCAGTTTGGCGCCTGCCTTTGGCCCAGGGCGCAATCCTGGAGACCCGGGATCAAGTCCCACATCGGGCTCCCAGTGCATGGAGCCTGCTTCTCCCTCTGCCTGTGTCTCTGCCTCTCTCTCTCTCTCTCTCTCTCTCTCTCTGTGACTATCATAAATAAATTTAAAAAAAGTTGAAAAAAATTTTATAGCTAAAAGTAATTTGTGAGGAGATACTTTGAGAATCTTCCTCATTACATTTTAACTCTCAAGTTTCCATATCCATGATGATTTTCTTTTTTTTTTTTTTTAAGATTTTATTTATTTATTCACAAGAGACTCAGAGAGAGAGGCAGAGACACAGACAGAGAGAGAAGCAGGCTCCCTGCAGGGAGCCCGATGTGGGACTCGATCCTGGGACTCCAGGATCACACCCTGGGCCAAAGGCAGGTGCCAAACTGCTGAGCCACGCAGGGATTCCCCCCATGATGATTTTCTATCCCCATCATTTCCTTCTGTATTAGCAGATATGATTCTACTATAAGGAAGATCTCCTTCTTCTTCATTATCTATCTATCTATCTATCTATCTATCTATCTATCTATCTATCTATGTATCTATCTATTTCAGGGGCACCTGGCTGGTGCAGCAGTAGAGCACACCACTCTTAATCTCAGGGTGGTGAGTTCAAGCCCCATGTTGGGCATAGAGCCTACTTTAAAAATAAGTAAATATTTATTTATTTCAGAATAGACTCATGGATTCTTAGTTAATGCAATGGGCTATCATCTACTGACATCATTAATTATTTTTGATGCTCAGATCATCCCAGATTTGGCTGGTGGGAGCCCCCTTAGGCTGGTTCCTGTGTTCTTTTTTTTTTCTTTTTAAGATTTGTTTATTTAATAGAGATAGAGATGGTGAGCAGGAGGCAGGGCAGGGAGAGAGGGAGAGAGAGAGAGAGAGAGAGAATCTCAAGCAGAATCCATGCTGGGTACAGACCCTGACATGGGGCTCAACTCCAGGACCCTTAGATCATGACCCGAACTGAAATCAGGAGTTGGCTGCTTAATTGACTGAGCCACCTGTGCGCCCCTCCTATGTTCTTTTGATACATCCCCAGAATTTATTGAGTACTTTCCTACTTTCCAGCACAAGAAGGTATTTCAGGTTCATCTTATTCTTTCTTTGCAGAAGTCTGTTCTCCAAGAAATCCTGGTTTCCTTCCTTAGAAAATGGTATTTAGAAACCAAAATCTGGAGGGGTGCCTGAGTGGCTCAGTCAGTTGAGCATCTGTCTTCAGCTCAGGTTATGATATTGGGGTCCTGGGATTGAGCCCTACATCAGGCTTCTCACTCAGCAGGGAGTTTGCTTCTCCCTCTGCCCCTCACCCTGCTCATGCTCTCTCTCATAAATAAATAAATAAATAAATAAATAAATAAATAAATAAATAAATAAAATCTTAAACCAAAAAGAAACCAAGAGCTAGCTCATTGCAGCTGGTATGTCGTTGCTTCTCTAGGCTCTCTCAGTGGACAAACCAGAAAATTTGTATAAGACCATAAGTTCATACTGATACCTCCAATTCTAATCCAACATCACATAGTATATTCCCTCTTTTTGTAACTCCCTTTATCCAACTGTGAGAAAACTGGCTCCCATTGACCTCAGTATATTTTCTTATTTACTCAAGCCTAATCTACCAAGTATAGGTCAATATTTATTTATAGATTTGGCAGGGGTAATGGACAGTGAGATGCAGACATTTTAAGTACATAATTTGATGAGTTTTGACAAATGCCTACATTTATGAGGCCCACATCCCTACCAAAACATAGTTTCATCATCTTCCTTGCCTCAGCAATTTGACACCCCCAGACACAACCAATTTTTAAATTTTATTCCACCATAAATTAGATTTTCCTGTTCTAGATCTTCATATAATTGAAAATAAACTGTGTGCACTCTTTTGTATCTAGTTTCTTTGGTTCAGCATAATGATTTTATCTGTGAAGTTCATTCACATTGTTATATATATTGGTAGTTCCCTTTAGTGGTTGACTAATTTTCTATTGTATGAATTTTTTTAACCATTGTACTAGGATGCACATTGGGTTGTTTCCAGCTTGAGGTTATTATGAAAACAACTTCTTTGAACATTTTTGTACAAGTTTTTGAAAGGACATATGTTTCATTTCCCTTGGGTAATTGCTTAAGAATGAAATTCTTGAGTCATAGGGTAGGTGTGTATTTAATTTTATAAGAAACCCAAACATTTCCCCAAAGCAGTTGTACCATTTTTCACTACTGCCAGCAACAAATGAGTATGCTAGTTGCTCCACTCTTGCCAACATTTGGTATATTCAGTCTTTTAAATTTTAACCATTACAGTGAATTTAGGGAGGTATCTCACTGTGATTTTAATTGACATTTCTCTAATGCATGACATTTTTTAGCTATTTTTTAAAAGACTTATTTATTTATTCATGATAGACACACACAGAGAGAGAGGCAGAGACACAGGAGGAGGGAGAAGCAGGCTCCATGCCGGGAGCCTGACTCAGGACTCGATCCCAGGACTCCAGGATTGCGCCCTGGGCCAAAGGCAGGCGCTAAACCACTGAGCCACCCAGGGATCCCTTTTAAGCAATTTGTTATGGGCTTATTGGCCTTTTGTACATTTTCTTTCGAGTGTTCAGGTCTTTTGCTCATTAAATATTTTGGAGTCCTTTTCTTATAGATTTTTAAAAATAAATTTCAGGGTGCCTGAGTGGCTTAGTCAGTTAAGTGTCCAACTTTTGGTTTCAGCTTAGGTCATGATCTCAGGGTCCTGAGACTGAGCCCTGAGTTGGGCTCCTCTGCTCCTCCCCCTGCTCTCTCTCTCTCTTCCTCACTCTCTCAAATAAATAAATAAAATTTTTAAAAAAATGTTTTAAAATACACTTCAGGGGCACCTAGATGGCTCAGTCAGTTGGGTGTCTACATTTGGCTTGAGTCACGATCCCAGGGTCCTGGGATTGAGCCCCAAGTCACGCTCCCTGCTGAGCAGGGAGCCTGCTTCTCCTTCTCCCTCCCCCTGCTGTGCTCTCTCTCTCTCTCAAACATTCTCTCTCTCTCAAATAGATAAATAAAATCTTTTTAAAATAAAAATAAAAATACACTTCAGATGCAAGTCATTTGTGAAACAAATGTTTTATGAACATATAGTGTCTCAGTCTATGGGTTTCCTATTAATTTTCTGAACTATGTCTTGTCATCAGCAGAAGTTTTAAATTCTGAAAAAGTCTAATTTATCAAATCTTTAAATAGGGGGATCCCTGGGTGGCTCAGTGGTTTAGCGTCTGCCTTCGGCTTGGGGTGTGACCCCTGAGTCCCGGGATCGAGTCCCACGTCGGGCTCCCTGCATGGAGCCTGCTTCTCCCTCTGCCTGTGTCTCTGCCTCTCTCTGTATGTCTCTCATTAATAAATAAATAAAATCTTAAAAAAAAAATCTTTAAATGGTTATTTGCTTAAGAAATGTTAGCCTACCTCCAGGTTGTGAATCCCAAGTACTTTACATGAGTACTGGAATCAAATGAACAAATTTTTCTTTTAAAAAATTCAGGAAACCAGAAACCAAACAGACTTTGTTGGTGAGCAAATGAAAGATTTTAAAGGACATCCAAGAGAAAAGGAATGAGAGCAGGAGTAAAAGCCGCTTTTTCAAGTGTCATTGATGGAGCTTAGATGAGAGTCATCAACCAGGCTGAATCACTTGCAGTCTGAGAACACCTAACAAAGCAGCCATACTCCTTCCCACGATCCCAAGGATTTGGGGGGAGGGTGTTGAAGGGTGTCAGTTTAGGAGACTACATGTTAATTTGAGTCACTTCTTTTAATGAAGAGTCTGTCCACTCAAGAAGGCAGTTTGTAGAGCGTGGATTGGAGAGACAGTCCTATAGTGCAGCCAGAATACATATGATGTGCCCCAATACCACATTGCTTTTCTTTATTCCTTTTATTTTTATTTTTATTTATTTTTAAAAAAAATTTTTTTTTTTTTAATTTATTTATGATAGGCACACAGTGAGAGAGAGAGAGGCAGAGACACAGGCAGAGGGAGAAGCAGGCTCCATGCACCGGGAGCCCGATGTGGGATTCGATCCCGGGTCTCCAGGATCGCGCCCTGGGCCAAAGGCAGGCGCCAAACCCCTGCGCCACCCAGGGATCCCTCTTTATTCCTTTTATTGTAAAAACAATCATTCTTAATTTTAAAAATTCATGAACTTTAAACATCAAAATTTTAAAAAGGTATACAGTGAAGTACATCCCTCCCACTGTTGCTTCCACAATAGATAACCACTGTTACTAGTTTTCTTGCATCTCTGTTAAGAGATTTTGAATGCATTTACAAGATAATACACATACATGATATTTCCCTTTTTTATGTAAATAATATCTACTGTATACACTGTTATGTGTCTGGCTTTTTTCAAATAAATAATATGTGTTAGAATGTTTTCCAATCAGTACACAAAAATATTTCTCATTCTTTTCCTCAGCTGCATAGTGTTCCACTGTATGGATGTCCCATAATTTATTTAACCAGGCCCTTTTTAAAAAAATGTTATTTGTTTATTTATTTATTTATTTGAGAGAGAGAGAGAGAGAGACATCGAGTGATGTGAACAAATTTTTCTTTTATAAACTCAGGTAGCTAGAAACTAAACAGACTTTGTTGGTGAGCAAATGAAAGATTTTAAAGGACATCCAAGAGATAAGGAATGACAGCAGGACTAAAAGCCGCTTTTTCAAGTGTCATTGATGGAGCTTAGATGAGAGTCATCAAGCAGGAGGAGGAGCAGAGGGAGAGGGAGAGGGAGAAGCAGACTCCTCACTGGGCAGGGAACCCAATGACACAATGACACAGAGGCTGATCCCAGGACCCTGGAATCATGACCTGAGCTGAAGGCAGACACTTAACCAACTGAGCCACACAGGTGCCCCATAACCGGGCCCTTATTGATGGATATTTAACTTTTCAGATTTTTGATGTTTATTTCAAGTACTGCTTCAGTGAAAAACCTTGTATATACATCATTTTGCATACCCACAACTATAACTGTAAAGCAAATTCCTAGAAACGAACTTGGTGAGTCAGAGGGTATATACATATATTATTTTGGTAGTCATGACCAAATTGCCTTTAATAGGAATTATCTCAATACTGGTAATGTACGATAGCTCCTATTTATCCACATTTATGGCTAATCTAAGTGTTATCAATCCTTTGGATTTTTATCAGTCCAATACATAATAAATAAATTTCAGTGACTTTTAGTTTGAACTCATATTAAGTAAGGATGAGTATCTTTTCATGTGCTTAATAGACACTTTATATTTCACTTTCATTAAGATTTATTTTTTAAAAGATTTTATTTATTTAATTGAGAGAGAGAGCATGAACAGGGGGAGGGGCAGAGGAAGAGGGAGACATAGGCTCCCCATTGACCCAGGACCCTGGGATCACGACCTGAGCTGAAGATAGATGCTTAACTGACTGAGCCACCCAGGTGCCTCAATATTTACTTATTATTATTATTTTTTAAGTAAGCTCTATACCCAGTGTGGGGCTTGAACTCACAACCTCAAGATCAAGAATCATATGCTCTACTAATTGAGCCAGCCAGGTGCCCCTCATTTGTACTTTTTAATTGAGTTGATGATCATTTTATTATTGTTTTACAGATGCTTTTTATCCCCAGTGTCTTTATTAAAAGCCGTATATTATTTGAAGTTCAAATTGCATACAATAAGATTCAACTTTCCAAGGACTGTCCCTTGTATGTGGGAGGCCTTGCCACACAATGGTGTTTTGAAGTACTTTTTTGAAAAACTCTGGAGCAGTAAGAGAGTTATAGGGAGCAGGTTACACTTAGGCCACGATTTCAAAAGTCTCATATGCACAGGCAGTGTGTTCAACAGAAAGAAGTTAAGCTCTGGAATCTAGTAATTTGGGTTCAAATCCTATCTTTGCCATGTATTAACTATGCAATTTTGTTCAGATTATGTCACCTCTTTGGGTCTTGGTGTCCTCATCAGTAAAAAACCCTCAAAATCAAATCCCATCAGATAACACAGTGAAAGCACACTGTCCAGTGCTGACACAAACTAGGTGCTTTATAAATATGTTTCCCTTTCTGCGGGGAAAGCCAGTCACCAGAGACAACATGCCCTGGGGCAGCAGAATGGCGTGCGCATGTTTGTGTGTGTGAGCGTGCACATGTACATGTGCTTGCGCACACCATTCCCAACCATGACCTCAGATCCTATTAAAGTATTAAGCCACGAAAAAGCCACTTATGTTTCTGTTTCCAGCTTTCCAACGTGGCACTTCTAGGATCAGGCTGAAAGCTTCCGTGTTCATAAAATGGGCTCAGGAAGAAAATACTACACCTAAGAGAGGACATTCCAAGAGTAATAACTCCTTTTCAGTAGAGAGTTACTCAAAACCACCCTGCCAAACCTGTTCTTCTGCCTTTTTGATTAGTGCCTAACCAGGCTTCCACCTGTTGATCCAACAGCGTTAGAGTTTCAAAAAAAGAACTTGCTCCCCAGATCCTGGGACATTGGCCTTTCCTATTCCCAGTTGTGAACCCTCTGTTTACTGTGAGGGAGACAAGATAATCACGGCAGAACTAATGAATAATCATTCTCTCCCCACTCAGCCAAAAATGGATGAGGTCTGCTGCCATCCTGAAGGTGCCAGATGCTCATACTCACTGAGGTTCTAGTGCTGCCCAGGCTAGGTGGCAAAAGCCTTGCCTCCAGGCACTGGCCTTGGAAGGCAGCATCTAGGTCACCTCTCAATGATTTCACTTGCAGGGTAGACTGGGCTAAAGATTGGGTGAAGTCCTCAGAAGGACTTCCCTTCCTCCTACCAGCTATGGTCATGAGTCCTCAGCCATAGCTATGTTTATACCCATCTGGGACACCTGGTGTGAACTTCTAAAGCTGGTGCCCTTTGTCCTTCTGTTGTTTCCAAATAGAAAGGTCAAGTGTTAGCCTTCTAAGTCTACCTCATTGTAGCAAGGTCTCAGTTCAAAAGGAAAAGTTAGGGGATAAAGTCACAGTTGTATGATCCTCCCCACGGAGGTATCTATCAACAGATCAGCTCTCTCTGAACTGGAAGTACAACTCAGAGTGCAGAGGCACGTCCACCTGGGATTCAGCCTCTCCCCCACATTTTGGGGCCCTGAGGTCTGGGAAAGAAATAAGAATGGTGGATTCTGGGGTGTTTGGGTGGCTCAGTCAGTTGAGCATCTGCCTTCAGCTTGAGTCATGGCTCCAGAGTTCCAGGATCCTGGGATTGAGCTCCACATCAGGCTCTCTGCTCAGTGAGGACCCTGCTTCTTCCTCTCTTTCTGCCTTTTCCCCTGACTCGTGTTCTCTTTCACTCACTCTGCTCTCTCTCAAATAAGTAATCTTAAAAAAAAAAAAAGGTGAATTCTGAAGAGTGCCTCATAGATAGAAGAGTCAGCAGCCACTGACAGCTGCAAAGTGGGTCTGAAGTCTTTTATTGGAAGGCAGACGGAAAATGACTCTGAGTTCTGCAGCTCATCTCTTGTGTGGCCCTGAAGAGGCCTGGAAGGATTCCTAGATGTGTGTGGAATTCAGGAGACCTGGTTTTTAATAACGAGTCTTACTATTGACAGTGCCAACACTATTTGTCAATTATTGCAGGGCTAACCTGTGCTAAGTGCTTTGTAGTAATTATTTTATTCAGTCCTTACAACCATGACCCCATGAAGTAGGCATTATTACTGTCCCCCTTTTACAGATGAGGAAGCTAAGACCGAAAGAGGTTAAGCAACTTTCCCAAGGTCCAAGCAATAGCTTGTGGTACTGGGATTTAAACCCAGGCATTTTGGGTCTAGAAATTGTGTTTATTACTTATTTTTTTTTTTAAGATTTTATTTACTTATTCATGAGAGATACAGAGACACAGACAGAGGGAGAAGCAGGCTCCCTGCAGGGGCCCAACACAGGACTCGATCCCAGAACCCCGGGATCACAACCTCAGCCAAAGGCAGGCACTCAACCATTGAGCCACCCATGGTACTTCTTGATGAAGTTGTTTTATCATTGTCCTTATTATATAATGCTCTATAGCTCTTTGTTTAAATGCTTACTGTGTACACTAAACTTAATGGTGGACATAGCATGTTTAATCATTTTCCATTGATGGTGGCCAACACTGACCTGAACACCAACTGGGTAGTCAGCAAACATTTATTGAATAAATATTAAATAACTGAATATTACTTCCTGTGCCTTAGCATTGGGAAAAGATGAGGGAGAGAGGAAGGGAAGTACAATGTTGGTCATTGAAGGCACTAGGGACCTCAGAGGCACAAGTCCTCTGGTGGTTACAATGGAAATTACCACCTTAAACTGGGTATTTCCTTTGAGCTGGGTTTTGCAAACTGGGTTACATATGAGCAACGGTGGCAGCTGTACACACCATTTCTGGCCCGGGAGGCTTTTCTCTTCTTCCTTGAAAACAGTACCCACCACCCATCACCTCTGGATACTCCTGTCTTATTCCCTCAGGTTTTAGTGGGACCGTTATTACAATTCCCCACCCATCCCTATCCAAGGAAGATTCTTGACTCAAGCCTAGCTATTCAGGCCGCTCCCTGGCTTTTGGCACTATGGTGCTAGAAGAATGGAATTTTGGAAATATTTGACGTTATCTTGCCTGGTTGTGTAGAGGAAGCCAGGCTGAAATGTGAGAAGTTGAAGCCAATGTACAAAGAGAAGCAGACAAGCAGAGATGAGATGAGAGATGGAGAGACAAACAGACAAAGTAACAACATTTTTTGAGACCATACCTGGAGATAAATCTACCCTGAGATGTCCCAATTTCTGGGCTTCTGTAGGGAGCTATTTGCCAAAGCTAGTTTAAGTTGGTTTTGTCACATGTAACTAAGATAATTCTTTTCTTTTAAAAGATTTTATTTATTTATTTTAGAGAGAGCGCGCTCATACAGGACTCGGGGGGAGGAGCAAAAGGAGACGGAGAAGCAGGCTTTCTGCTGAGCAGGGAGCTTGACGCAGGGCTCAATCTCGGGACTCTGAGATCATGACCTAGTGAAGGCAGATGCCTAATGAACTGAGCCATGCAGGCACCCTATTCTCTCTCTCTCTCTCTCTCTTTTTTTTTAAGATTTTATTTATTTATTCATGAGAGAGACGGAGAGCGAGAGGCAGAGACACAGGCAGAGGGAGAAGCAGGCTCCATGCAGGGAGCCCGATGTGGGACTCGATCCCGGGTCTCCAGGATTACGCCCTGGGCCAAAGGCAAGTGCCAAACCGCTGAGCCACCCAGGGATCCCCTTCTTCTTCTTTTTTTAAAAAGATTTTGCCATTTTTAAGTAATCTCTACAGCCAATGTGGGGATCGAACTCACAACCCTGAGATCAAGAGTTGCACACTCCACCAACTAAGCCAGCCAGGTGCCACAGATTCTTTAAGGCTCTTAAACATATGAAAAAAATGCTCAACTTTATTCATAAGAGAAATTAAAATTATAACACAGTGGCACTTTTGGAATGAAAAGATGAAGAAACACTCTTAAATACAATCACAATAGAGGGAAATTTTGCAATATTTTTCAAAATGATAGATGCAAAGCTCTTTAACCTAGTAATTCCAGTTTTAGAAATCCATCCTACAAATATATATATATATGCCAATTAACTGTGTGCTTTAGCATCATTGTCATAGCAAAAGACAAGAAATAATATAAGTGTTCATCAATAAAGGACTGGTTAATATATTGAGGTACATCTATACAAAAAAATACTGTGCCATATTGGGAAATAGAATCAGGAAACATATGCTTATATTTGCATATGTGTGGTTTTTCCCTGGAAGGATATGCAAGAAACTGACAAGGGGATGTGTGTCTGGGAACATACTTTTGTCCTTTCCTAATCTTGCATCATGTGTACTTATTACTTATTAAAACATAAACAAAATACATTTTATGTTTAAAATACCTTAAGAAAAATTGAAAAATATAAATGTTATGTATAAAGTAGATTGCAAATATTTTAAGATATCATCTAGAAAGTTCCAGGGCATTTCAAGCTCAGGTAGGCACTTCGGATTTTCACCTGAGACCTAGGGCAATGAGGGCAAAAAAATGAACTCTCTCAGTTGCTTGGGACACTCAGGAAAAGTGTGAAAAGCACTGCTTTCTAGATAATAAGGCCCATATGCAAGACTCAGGGGAGATACCATTTGGAACTTGGAAGTAAAGTTACTTTCTGAGTTCTAGAAAACAGACAATTCTAAGTTTTTAAAGCAGGAGGAATTTAATTCAAATAAGTGGTTTATATAGGTTTTGGCAGAGGTAAAAAGTGAAACAGAGAAAAGTGAAACAGTCCAGAGACAAGCAATAGGAAGAAACTATTGCCGCCCTCACACTGGAGAAACAGAAGGAGGACATTTTGTTACCAGAGCTGGGGCTGAGGATCTGCTGCTAGAAATTGGAGCCAGGTAGGTGGGAGGAGACAGCTTGAGTTTGGGGTGGGGTGGAGGTGGGGATACTCTGCCTTCTTCCTCCATCTCTCCAATTTCCAGGAGTGCCTCTCTTCGGATGTTGCCCAGTAACAGCCTGGAAGCAAAACAGCACAAGAGTGCAAGACACACAGCCTTCATGGCATCACCGCCATACTGAAAAGAGCAAGGGAAAGGTGAAGAATGCATCTGAGGGTAAAGCAGGCCCAAGATCAGCACAGAAGGAAATCGGACATGGGGTGGGGTGGTGGGTAAAAACATGGTTGACAAATCTATCTCCTTTGAAAAGAATCAACTCAGGGTGCCTACACAAAGGTGGGTTTCTAGAACTACAACATTAAGGCCCAGATAATTTCCCCAAAATGTTCTTTAGAGCTGGTTTCTCCAAACTAGGATCTAACCCTGAGCTATATGCTATGTCTAACTGTTATGTCTCTCAAAAACACGTAAATCCAGAATGACATCTTTTCTTGATTTGGTGAAGGAAAGAGGCCATTTGTCCTATAGAATATCCCAACTTCTGAATCTGTTTGCTGCCTTTTGCTTTACTTTAGCTTGATCCTCTTGCCTAGCCTATAAACTTGAGTAGATCCAATTGAAACATTTTTTGGTAAGAATAGGTCATACTTGATGATGCATATTGAATGTTGACATCCTAGCAGGAGACACATAATATGATTGTTCTACCATTAATAATGCTAGGATTTACTATTGTAAGAGTGATGAAAGCCTAATAATTTCATTGGGCAGTTAACTTTTAAGACGGGGCTAGTAGTACTTGTGGTACACTTTCCCTTGTTAAAACTAGTTTCCTCATCTGAAATGTGAATAATAGGATTGGGCTTTTTATAAGTATTTTTTAAAATATTTTATTTTTAAGTAATCTCTACACCTAACCAGGGGCTCAAACTCACAACCTGGAGATCAAGAGTGGCATGCCTAGTGACTGTGCCAGCCAAGCACCTTGAAATGTGAATAGGGTTTTTGAATAGATCAAATAAATTAATGCATTCAAAGCACCTAGGACATAGTAAACATTCAAATAAAGCAGCAATTATTATTTTGATTGCAACGCCACCATCGGAGAATATGGAGAAGAATCAAAAGCTCTAACTCACCATTCTAAACAATTACTTGGACGCCTGGGTGGCTCAGCGGTTAAGAGCCTGCCTTCAGCCCAAGGAGTGACCCCGGGGTTCCTGGGATCGAGTCCCACGTCGAGCTCCCTGCATGGAGCCTGCTTCTCCCTCTGCCTGTGTCTCTGTCTCTCACGAATAAATAAATAAAAATCTTAGGAAAAAAAAATTTACTTCCCTTTTCTGAGACCGGTCGGGTCATTCTGGAGTCTGGCAGGCCACGCTGGGAGTTTGGCCTTGCTGTTGCACGGGTTAGGTCTGTGGACAAGATACTTCTCTCATTTTCCCCTTACGTAAACGTAACTGCCATATGCAGAGGACTTAGGATGTACAGACGTTGCACCAAACACTTTACGAGCATTTTCACATTTAGTTCTTAAGCTCCACAAGTGAGAATTATCATCCATACTCTTCAGATGAGACTGAGGCTCAGAAAGATCAAATAACTTGCTCAGGTGGCACGGCCAGGAAGCCGAGATAGGACTCCCATCTCCTCGGGTCCACGAGACCCAAGAAGACGCATCGTAAAAACTTTTGCTTCGGGCTAATTGCTTTAAGAGACCTATGACTTCCCTGCTGTCACCTTCTCAGCAAGCTTTCTGGGTCTTACAAGTGGAACTCCTCTCTTCCTTGCGTCACTCCCTTCCCCCAACGCCCCAGCACAGGACTCCACCTAACCGACATTCATTCGTCTTCCCCGACTCCATGAGGGCAGGGAGTTCTGTCTGTTTTGGTCACTGCTGTCTTCTCAGCATTTACAGCAGTGCCTGGCACACAGCGGACGACGCTTAAGAAGTTGTAGACAAACGAAAAACGCTTTCGGAAACGTCAGGGAGCCAGAGTGCAGCGGCGCGGATTGAACCTCGCAGGGACCCTTCATACCCCACCTTCCGCCTTCCTGTAGGCGGGGGGAGAAGGAAGAAAGCCCCGCCTAAGGCCGGCGCGCCGCAGCAGGCCCCGCGGATTGGAGGACTAGCGGGAGTTTCTGGAGTCGCGTTTGCGCGTCAGCTCCGCTGCGTCGGCGCCTGCTGTGTGCGTCATTTCCGGGCGGCGCGGGACGGAGTGGCCAACGGCCTGCAGCGCAACATGCCTAAGTGAGTCGGGGGCCCGAATCTGCGGGTGTTGGCGCTCACGGGCAATCACTGTGGCCCAGTGTGGGAGTGGAGAGCGGGTTCTAGCTCTTGAAGTTTCCCGGAGAGCGGCAGGCTTGGGCGAGGGAGCCCCGGAATTCTAGACGCTGCCGTCTTTCAGTATGTGGAGGTCGACTCCGCGCAAGGCAACCTCCCCCCCCCCCCCCCCCCCCCGCAGCTTGTGTCAGGTCGCTTTGTTGGACGTCTTGGAATCGCGGGTGGATCTTTTCGTAGTTTACGTTCATTGAACGGCACGTCGGTGGGTGGGCTCTGTTAACTGGCTGTCGTCTTCTCTTTTTCTCTGCTTTCTATCTCTTCCCAGGTTTTATTGTGACTACTGCGACACATACCTCACCCATGACTCTGTAAGTAGCGTCTCTTTTCATTTTCACAGCACCTGTGTGTGACAAATTAGATTTTTTATTTTTTAGGTGTAAATTTGTGCCTTCCATCCTGTGGGAGTTTAAGTGCGCCTGCTTGGAGAAAATAATCTGGATTTCTTTTTCTCCATCCTTCCTGTAACTGTTTTCGTAATTTGTAGTTATGAGTCTTCCAGCGGTTGGTGTTTTCAGTTGAGACCCAAAATAAAGGTGAAATCTGAAGGTGAAAAAAGTTTATGACAAGTGAAAATTCCAGGGAGATCTAAAGTTCAAATATTTGATTGTGACAAGGCACTCACACATTTGATTGACTAAACTGGAAAGAAATGCCTAAATTTGAAACCCGAGTACTGTCCTTTGATTTGATTAAAAGCTGCCCCCCAAAATTAAGATCGAATATTTACTGTGTGTCAGGCAGTGTTCCAGATGCATAACATATATCATTTTGTTTAATGCTTATGATAAGTTAGTATTATCTTCATTTTACAGAGGAGGAAACTGAGGCAGAGTATGGATACATGACTGGGTGTGTTGCTAAACCAGGAAGTTGTACAGAGCTAAAAGGTTAGCCTAAGCAGTCTAAGTCCAGGGCTTCTGTGCCAGCAGTTCCCAAACTTCTTTGGTCCCTTCCACTCTTAAAAATTACTGGGTTATTAAAAAACAAACAAACAAAAAAACAGTTACATGAGTTATATTGGTTTAGCTATTAATATTTGTTGTATTTGAAGTTAAAACTTAAGATACTTATTGATTCATTTGAAAGTAGTATTAACACTTTAATTGTAATACAAATAACATTTTAAAAGTGAAAAATAGCAATTTTCAAAAAAAAATGAGTGTGAAGAATGGCATTGCTTTAATCTTTTTGCAAGCCTCTGTAATGTCTGACTTGATGGAAGACAGCTGGGTTTTTCTGCATTATATTTGTTGCACTATATTTTGGTTGAATTGTATGAAGACTTCAACCGCACAAGCATAAGGAGTACTTTACTAGCCTTTTTAGATAATTGTGGATATTCTTTAATACTTTATATTACTATATCCAAACTAGTTTCAGTGTGGGCTCTTGAAACCATATCAAATTTTTCATACTGTTACATCAGAATTCACTGATCTGGGGATGCGTGGGTGCCTGAGTCAGTTAAGTGTTTGACTCTTACTTTTGGCTCAGGTCATGATCTTAGGGTTGTGAGAGATGAAGCCCTGTGTCCAGCTGTATGCTGAGCATCAAGCGTGCTTAAGATTCTCTCTCCCTCCCCCCCCCCCCCCCCCCAAATTTCACTGATCTGTCTTGTACTTTGAGGGAATATTTTACCAGACATGATTTTGTAACATGCTTTGGTCAATTGGAAAATGAATATTGGAATATTGGTTCACTCAATTTTACAGGTCTTCCAAATGTTGACACATTTGATTATGTAATATAAATATTCACATTAATGTCATAATCTAATAAAAAATGGCTTTTACGTATTAGGAAGTTGACAAGCTCATGGTAGTAAATAAGGTTTTCTAAAATTCTGAGTTTTGGGGATCCCTGGGTGGCTCAGCGGTTTAGCGCCTGCCTTTGGCCCAGGGAACGATCCTGGAGTCCTGGGATCGAGTCCCGCGTTGGGCTCCCGGCATGGAGCCTGCTTCTCCTTCCTCCTGTGTCTCTGCCTCTCTCTCTCTCTCTCTCTCTCTCACACATGAATAAATAAATAAATAAATATTTAAAGTAAAATAAAATAAAATTCTGAGTTTTGTTTGAAAGCTCAAATTTTGGGGATCCCTGGGTGGTGCAGTGGTTTGGCGCTTGCCTTTGGCCTAGGGCGCGATCCTGGAGACCGGGGATCGAATCCCACATCAGGCTCCCGGTGCGTGGAGCCTGCTTCTCCCTCTGCCTGTGTCTCTGCCTCTCTCTCTCTCTGTGACTATCATAAATAAATAAAAATTTAAAAAATTAAAAAAAAAAAAAAGAAAGCTCAAATTTTATTTTTGGCAGTAAATAGTACCAATTGCTTCCTTAAAGTGATAGGCTCACTTCATTTATTTCTAAGAAGTCTAAATTTCCAGTTTGTGTCTCAGCTCTGTCAGGTAAAAATGTTCCATTGAAGAGGCAGCTGGTAGAGCTTACAACTTGAAACATTTGCATTCCTGCTTTTCTTTGGAATGGCACCATATTTTGGCATGTGGCTGAAGTACTTTGTATATCTCATTTTCACCCAGAATATTCAAAAGACATGAACACAAGAGTATATATAACAGTTATATATTAGTAGGTATGATAGAATTAATAACTTTGCTACTTCAGCAAGGACAGTCTCCATGAAACTGGAGATTTTTCCCCTGTGAGTGCATACTGTTGAAAAAATACAATAATCCTTAATGCATTGGGTTGCCATTGCCTCAGTTCATTCTAAAGTGCCAGAAGTTTGGCATCATCTGGAATTGTCAATACAGTGAAAAAGAAATGTCTTTGTATTATGAAACTACTTTGACCTTGCACACCTTCCCAAAAGGTGGGTCTGAGACACCCTTAGATGCTCGTGAGCTGCACCTTAAAGACTACAGCTCTATACTTTGCTGCCTCTGCAGAAACCTAATTAAACCAGAACTTTTGATCATCTTGTCCTCTTGAAATGTAGCTGCAAGGACCCTAGCCCATGATTTCTGTGTTGTTACTTCATTTGGAATTCTAACACTTGGTCAGATGTAGTTCAGCATTCATTTGTGGAATATTGAAATAAGATGGTCCCTCTTGAAGGAATAATAGTTTTGAATATTACTTATAGTTTGTCCTGGATGGGACTTCTCCAATAAGTTGTTATTATGGTAGCTTGCCTTTAGAATCCCAGTCTTGGGACACCTGGGTGGCTCAGTGGTTGAGTGTCTGCCTTTGGCTCAGGGTGTGATCCTGGAGTTCCGGAATTGAGTCCTACATTGGGCTCCCTGCATAGAGCCTGCTTCTCCCTCTGCCTGTGTCTCTGCCTCCCTCTCTGTCTCTCATGAAATAAACAAATAAAAATCTTAAAAAAAAAAAAAAGAACCCCAGTCTTTTTGTTTGGTCAAACCCCTCATCATAATTTTCTGATATAGCGAGTAGGCTAATTATAGCTTACCTGCTAATGCCAGCGTTTAGAGAATTGAAGAATATCTCTTTAAAATGCATGTCTCTTTGTGAGAAATGCCAGGTGCTTTTGTGATATTGTTGTCCTAACATGATAGTTTGTGAATGTAGCAAAATTCCATAGTGATTGAACCGGTTCCCTGTGGTGGACTTTGATATGCAGTAAACAATCAGTGCTGCAACTTCTGAGTTTTTGCTGACTTTTAGGCATGATTTTGTTATTAGGCTTAAGGCCTCATTGTTGTATTACATAATAAGTCATTGAGGAGTCAGGGAACAATATTTTGAAATGTAGACCATGAAAAGACAGTCTCTGTTCATGTGGTATTGGTCATACCTGGTTCTAGTGAAGCAATCCTGTGAAGAGAGGATCTATCAGTAGGAGGTAGTTAGGCAGCCCTGAGGAGCATCTGAGTAAGATCTGGGCTCCAGGCCTTCATTTGCTACTTACCAGCTAGTTGGTTTTTTTTGTTTGTTTTGTTTTTTTAAGATTTTATTTATTCATGAGAGATGCAGAGGGAGAGACAGACTCCTGTTGGGGAGCCTGATGTGGGACTCAATTCCAGGACCCTGGGGTCACGACCTGAGCCAAAGACAGACGTTCAACCACTGAGCCACCCAGGTACCCCTGCCAGCTATGTGTTTTATCAGACAAGTCTTTAAGCACAAATTGAAGATAGTAAGCTTGTGATTTTTTTTTTAAGATTTTATTTATTTATTCATGAGAGACACAGAGAGAGAGAGAGAGAGGCAGAGACACAGGCAGAGGGAGAAGCAGGCTCTATGCAGGGAGCCTGATGTGGGACTTGATCCCAGGACTCCAGGATCAAGCCCCGGGCCAAAGGCAGGCATTTGCCACCGCTGCGCCACCCAGGGATCCCAAGCTTGTGATTTTTTTAATCAATTTCATTGAATTATATTTTGATTAAATGCATACATTCTAAGCATACAGTCTGATGATTTGGCAAATAATTACAGTTCGGTGTATACATTGAAATACAGGACATTTCCATCATCCCAGAAAGTTCCTTTGTGTCTTTTTATAGTCAGTCCCCTACACCCTTGGCCCCGATTGATCTGGGTTTTATTATGAAAGATTAGTGTTACTGGTTTTAAAACTTTATATGAATGGAATCTTAGAGTATTTAGTCTGTGTACCTCATTTTGATAGCTAAGCTTGCTTTATTTTTTTAAAGATTATTTATTAGCAAGCAATCGAGCACTAGTGGAGGGAGGGGCAGAGGGACAAGCAAACTCCCTTCTGAGTGAGATGCCCCATGTGGGGCTCAATCCTAAGACCCTGAGATCATGACCTGAGCCAAAGTCAGACACTTAACTGACTGAGCCACCCAGGCCCCTCTGAGCATAGTTTTGAGATTTGTCCATAATTGTGTGATTCAGTGATTGGTTCTTTCTGATTAACATTCCATTGTACCATGCACATGTGATTATTATGACAATTGAGACACTGCTTGTAAAGTAAATAGCATGGTGTTTAGCATGTAGTAAGTGATAAATGTTAACTTGTTAACAATGGTTAAATGTGTGGAGTTTATCTTATGTCAATTCTACCTGAGTAAAACTGCTAAAGAACAAAAGGATTAGTGGGCTAGAGACACAAGTCTGTATGTGACTCACATAGTCTGTATTCTAGACCCATAGTCATTTAAAAGAGGATATTCTCATAAACAGTATAAATATATATAAACTATATTATCTTGGTATAGGATAATCTTAGAGCATCAAAAGGCATATTCTAGATCAGAAGTTTGCAGACTTTTCCTTAAAGTGTCAGATTGTAATTATTTTAGGTTTGTGGACCATATCATCTTTGTTTTGATGACTTGTAGAGGAAAGAAATAGATAGTACCTGAATAAATGAATGTGACTGTGTTCTACTATGTTGTTTTACAAAATCAGGTGGCTGGCCCTTAGGCCATAGTTTGGTGATCTCTGGTTTAGATGACATAGTAGTTAAATGACCACAGTACATTGTTGGATAATGTTTGTGAGTGATGCTTTAGCACCCAGCTAAAGCTGCTAAAGGTACCCAGGCCACCTATATAAAGGGTTTATAAAATTTCTAGTTTGGAAAACTTGTTTCTATGACTGATATGACCTTTTTGTTTTACAGCCATCTGTGAGAAAGACACACTGCAGTGGTAGGAAACACAAAGAGAATGTGAAAGACTACTATCAGAAATGGATGGAAGAGCAGGCTCAGAGCCTGATCGACAAAACAAGTACATTTCAGTGTCTTGTTCTGATGTTCTTGATGTGGTAAAATGGTCCCATTCTTTCTCAAATCCCCGTCTCTCTGTTGTTTTTCACAGAAGCAACTCATTCTGAGTGATAAATAGCGTTCTGATGTGTTAATCATTCTGATGGATTAGAAGGTCATCAGTTTCTCAGGGAATATGGAACACATTAATATTATTGAGATTAGAGCAAAATGTATTGCTTAGATTAGGAAGTGTGGCAGAGGAGAATGAGTTACCTAATATTTCTTTATTCACATGGACTAGATTTTGTAGCAAATTTGTGTGAAACCTCCTTTGTAGTGATCGTTGTTTTTAGAACTATTTTCTTTTTATAGTAGGAAAAGGTGGAGGTGGGTTTATCGTTACCTTCAAAGAGTCTGAGAGACTTTGAGTTTCTTATTCTTACAGTTCTCACAAAGATAACCAGTCAAGAAGGAAGTAATGGATGTGACATAATGATCTGAGTATGTTTTGACCTCTGTCGGACATTCCATACTCTTTTTCTTTTGTTTTATGTAGGCTCCGTGCCAGCATGGAGTCCAACATTGTTTGAACTAACTACCGTAAGATTAAGACTTGAGCTGAGATCAAGAGTTAGATGCTTAACCATCTGAGCCACCCAGGAGCTCCTCTTTTTGTTTATTTAGGGAAATTTTTGTTTAGGCTAGTTGAGTTCAAGACACTGACAGAAGATGTTGCATTTCTATCTTAGATCATTCTGGTGTGTTTGACACATGGCCTTTCTTAGTTATTCAGAGCTGGCAGGCAAATGTGGGCTTTGTGTTGTGATTTTAAGAAAAAAAAAAAAAAGCTTATGGAAAATCTCAAAGTAGAAAGGTTAATGAATGAGCCTCCCATGGCTGACCCCCACCCCTGATTTCCATCACCTAATTGTAACAGTCTTGTTTTGTTTAAACGTAGGTTCTTGGGATCCCTGGGTGGCTCAGTGGTTTGGTGCCTGCCTTCCACCCTGGGCACGATCCTGGAGTCCCGGGATGGAGTCTGATGTCAGGCTCCTTGCATGGGGCCTGCTTCTCTCTCTGCCTGTGTCTCTGCCTCTCTCTCTGTGTCTCTCATGAATACATGAATAAAATCTTTTAAAAAAATAAAAAATAAAAAAATAAATGTAGGTTCTCAAACTTAGCATTGCTGATATTTGGGGCTAGATAATTCTTTGTTGTGGGGCTGTCCTGAGCATTTTAGGGTGTTTAGCAGTAGCCCTGGCATCTGCCCACTCGATCCCAGTAGCAGTTCCCAGTTGTGACAACTAAAAATGTCACCAAGCATTCCCCAGTGTCCCCAGGGGGTCAAAGTGCCCATAGTTGAGAATACTTTCATCTTCTCCCTTTCTCTATCCTGGATTATTAGGAGTAAACTCAGATATTGTCCTATTTCATTTGAAAAAAATACATTATAATGTAATCTTTTTTTTCTATTTGAAAATATGTTAGAAATTTCTTGGTGTTAAAGGTTAGAATTATATTCATTTACTGATTTTCTGTATGCAGCAAAAGAATTTAGGATGAGTAAATGTTTTTGATGGATTATGGAAGAGAGAAGGCAAGCCATCAGGGACACCATGTGCTGCTGTCCATGATTATGTTGGCTTTGAGTCCACTGTCTACTCCTCAATCTTTACAAGTTGATTTTCTGCTTAGGGTGTGGGAAGTGACATTTTGATTGGAAAAGCCTTTGTTGGGCTATGATCCCTTATAGAGCACAGGCTCTATTCAGAGGCATATGAATGGCTAGCTTTATGTAAATCTCCACTCTAGGTCATTTTTTGGGATCTGACCTTTAGGAGTTGGCAGTGATTTGCTTGAGTAATTTGACCTACATTGTACTGGTTGGGTAGAAAGGGACTAGACTGCAGATTACACTGAATTGGAAAGGGCTTATATTTAGGAATAGCTTTCTGAGTTTTACTCTTTTCTTTTCTTTTCTTTTCTTTTCTTTTCTTTTCTTTTCTTTCTTTTCTTTCTTTCTTTCTTTCTTTCTTTCTTTCTTTCTTTCTTTCTCTTCTTTCTTATTTATTTATTCATGAGAGACACGGAGAGAAGGCAGAGAGAGAGAGAGAGGGAGAAGCAAGTGCCTCATAGGGAGCCTGATGTGGGACTTTATCTTGGAACTCTGGGATCACCCCCCAGGCCACAGACAGATGCTCAACCGCTGAGCCACCCAGGAGTCCCTATATTTTACTTTCATTTAGAATTTTTATTTATTGGGGCACCTGGGTAGCTTAGTGGTTGGGCTCCTGCCTTTGGCTTGGGTTTTGATCCTGGGGTCCTGGGATTGAGTCCCACATCGGGCTCCCTGCAGCGAGCAGGCTTCTCCCTCTGCCTGTGTCTCTACCTCTCTCTCTGTGTTTCTCATGAATAAATAAAAATTTTTTATTTATTTATTTTATTTTATTTTATTTATTTATTTTTTAAATTTTTATTTATTTATGATAGTGACACACACAGAGAGAGAGGCAGAGACACAGGCAGAGGGAGAAGCAGGCTCCATGCACCGGGAGTCCGATGTGGGATTCGATCCCAGGTCTCGAGGATCGCGCCCTGGGCCAAAGGCAGGCGCCAAACCGCTGCGCCACCCAGGGATCCCCTTATTTTATTTTTTTAAAGATTTGTTTATACGTGAGAGAGAGAGAGAAGGGAGGCAGAGGGAGAAGCAGGCTCCATGCAGGGAGCCTGATGTGGGACTCCAGGATTACACTCTGGGCTGAAGGCACGCGCTAAACCACTGAGCCACCCAGGGATCCCCTAAATAAAATTTTTAAAAATTTATTTCTTAATTTTAGTTTCAGTATAGTTAACTGAGTATATATTTTAGTATTTATGCATGACTTCTTTGTAAAGCTATATATAAAATATCTTCAGTCTCTTTTGTTTTCATTTGTGCCTCATATTGTCTGTATTAGACATTTTTTCGGATCAGAATCTCCTTCTGGGCAGGCTCTTGCTTTAAAAGTTTTGTTTCTTTTTTATGTCTCTTAGCTCAGTATATTAATTTCAAACCTAAACCAACATATGAAGTTTTACAAAGCCTGGCCTTTGGGCAGATATCACACTCTTTTTCAAACAAAACTGTGAATGGTTCACGCTGTTTGTAAACCACATCTACTGATTAAAGATGACTGTGTCTCTTTGCTAGACACTGGTAGATTGGAGGTCTTCATTCCATTCTCCTGTTGATAATTCAGCCATAGAAATGCTGACTAAATAAAAATAGGTTAAAAAACCCAAATCAATAAACCAATCAATTGTAATTTTTGCTGGTGAATTTCTATGATTGATTTAAGAACTATAGAGGCCATGAAATAGTAATCTTTTTTTTTTAATTTTTTAAAAAATTTTTATTTATTTATGATAGTCACAGAGAGATAGAGAGAGAGGCAGAGACACAGGCAGAGGGAGAAGCAGGCTCCTTGCAGGGAGCCCGATGTGGGACTCGATCCCAGGTCTCCAGGATCCTGCCCTGGGCTGAAGGCGGCACTAAACCGCTGAGCCACCGGGGCTGCCCAAGAGACTGTTAAAGATTTAAAAGAAAATTGTTATTTTATCAAATGGGTTGTTGAGTTCTTATTTACTGTGTGGTGTTTTTTATCTCACTCTCTCCAAAGCCGCTGCATTTCAACAAGGAAAGATACCTCCTACTCCATTCTCTGCTCCTCCTCCTGCAGGGGCAATGATCCCACCTCCCCCCAGTCTCCGTAAGTTTACAGAGTTTTTATCTTAACAGCCATAACTTAAGGGGGCAGATTATCCTTTGATTTTGTTAGATTATCTTACAGTTGACTTTTGAATGCTTATTGAATGAATATATAGGTAGTAAAAAAAAACAACTTCATTGGTATCATTTCTGAAATATCGTCAGAGTTGCCTTCTGATCAGGTTATTACTAGGATATTGTATTTGTGACATCCCATGTGGATCTGAGAAATTCAGTGGAAAGGTCTGACTGTATCTGTGATTAGACGACCTAAAATATGAAAAGGTATAGATGAGTACATTAAATTATTTACTGCTGTGAACCCCACACTGAAGGATTAAAACTCTTTAGTCTTTATTTTCTAACCCACCTGGCACCAATATATATTCCTTTGGAAAGACAAGAATTGGACAGTTGAAAGTGGAGTGGATCAAAGGCCTCTCCTCTCTGTGAAGGTTTTTGTTTCTGAATGACAGAAGAGTGAGTAACTAGGCTATGAGTTTCATTGATCTCCTGGGAGGGCTTGGACTGTAATTGAATTCAAAAACCTAAACTTGGTCCTGTAAGTAACCATGGATATGAACATTGGAGTAGTCTGTTTATAGTAGCTGCACACTAATGTAACTAGACCACTAATGTACTTACGCCATCCTGGGAACAGGTCAGGCCTTGCTTGAGTCACAGCAGCTCTCAGGTCACCTCTCTGTCCTACTCTGTATTTTGGCTAGCTGGCACCCAACTCCGTTATTTTTAGTAGTGAAATAATCTATACTATTAACGTACCATAATTAGCCTCACCATTTTCATATTGTTGGACACTTAAGTTCCAAATTGTTGTAAATAATTTTGTCAAGAATATCTCTACAAATGTTTTTCATAATTTAAGTATTTTCATAATTTAAGTATTTTTCTTTTAAGGGTTTTATTTATTTATTCATGAGAGACACAGAGAAAGAGAGAGGCAGAGAGACAGGCAGAGGAAGAAGCAGACTCCATGCAGGGAGCCTGATGAGGGACTCAATGCTGGGATTCCAGGATCACACCCGGGGGTGAAGTTGGCACTAAACCGCTGAGCCACCCAGGGATCCCCATTTTCATATTTCTAAAGAATATTTTAAATATTTTGATATTTTGAAAAACAGATCTGAAATTAGGTACTTCTGGTTTTAGTTTGACAGGAACTCTATAGAAGGCATAATTCTTAATAATTATACCTTATAATATTAATAATTCTCATAATTCTTTTTAAAAAAAGAATTTAAAAAATTAAATTTTCGGGATTTTTTTTAACCTGGATAACCTGACTTCATTTTATACTTCTGTCTAGACAGTCTTATTCTTGTTTTTTAGACATAAAGTGATTAAAGTTTTGTGGCATATTGATTTTTGTGGCTCTACTGTTATAAAAGAAACCATAAGAAGTCTGTTGTTCCAGAACTTGGACAGGACCATGAAGCCCAACTAGGTTCATAGAAGAGAAAAAAAATATTAATATGTAAGCCTATCTTAACCTCAGCCCTCATTCGATATTCCAGCGGGTCCTCCTCGCCCTGGTATGATGCCAGCCCCCCATATGGGGGGCCCTCCCATGATGCCAATGATGGGCCCTCCTCCTCCTGGGATGATGCCAGTGGGACCTGGTAAGTTTGAATCTCTTTCCTTTTAGGATGCTCCATTTTGTTTCAGTTCTCCATTTAAATGGAATTCTTAATTCATTGTAAATAATAGGTTTAGTATTATTGCAACAAATTATATTTGGTGAATATGTAATGATGAAAAGAAATAATTGTTTTATCAGTATAATTGAATGCTACCCAAAGACCTGTGCTACTAAAACCAGGATAAAGCTGCCTTTTTTTCTTCTCTTCCTCCCTACTGCTTACTTGCCTCCTCCTGACTTTTGGCCATTTACAATGGAGAAAAAAGTAAATGAGTTTGTTCCAAGGGGGGCGTGGGGGGGGGTGGATAAAGGGAACGGTAGGTAAATACTTGTGCTGCTACTTTTTTGTTTTGATCTAGAGCAGAGCTACCTTGTTGCTGATTTAATCTTTCTGGTTAAATAAGCCAAATTAGTATATGAAGAGGGCCTTAGCACTGTAGTTAGTCTTTTATTCAGGAAGGATGTAAAGATACCTCAAACATTTTATTTTAATATAAATAAGAATGTACATTAGTTTGCAGATTTATGTGAAAGCCGGTCAGGGCCTTTGTTTTGAAAATGAGGCTACTGATTTGAGCACCATATATTTCTTTCCTTTTTTTTTTTTTTCCATATATTTCTTTCCTAAATCAATAAGCCATATCCATAATATATTCTTTAACAACTTTTTTCATTTTCTTTCAAGGTTAAAACCCTTGTGAGGCAGTCTAGTTCTGATCTTTTATGATCCTCTTATCCATTAAATTTGTGAGCACTTTTTGGGATGATTTACTTGAGTTTTTTGAAATATCTATTAGTTTTCATGGAAACAGTTCTTTTTTATACTCATTTTATTGATTGCAGAATAAATTATGTAATTAGAGTAAATCCAGTGCCCATAAGAAACCTACAACTCAACTGGTTGGACAAGGTGCAAAAGTATTAGAGTAGCTTTCCAGCCAGAAGCATTCAGTGTGCTTATTACTGTGGGTATCATTTAGAGGAATGTTAGGAGAGTCTACATAAGAGCTCCTGCCTTACTGCCTTGTGAACCCAAAACAAGGTGACTTGGCTTCTTTTGCATTCTTATATCAGGATCACAAATTCAAATTCTTCGAGGGGTTAGGAATGTGGTGAACTGGTCAATGCATGACACACCTAAAGAAGGCTTCTAGAAACTCAGCTTCAGCCTGTGGTTGATATTTGAGAATGCAGGCTTGGTATTGCCAGTTCTCCTGAGTATTTTGTTGTTATTTTCAGCCAGGATAAAATAATAAGATTATTTAAATTAAAATAATTAAGTAGTTGGGGGTGGGCAGGTATAAGATAGAAGGTTGGCCAGGAGTGAATAATTATTAAAGCTGGATGATGGGTACATGGATGTTTTGTATACTCTTTTTTTTTTTCTATTCTTGTCTATGTTTGAACACTTCCATAATAAGAAGTTGAAAAAAAGAATCTAGAGTTACTACTTACTAGTGATTAAATTTAGTAGTTGCTAATGTTGGCAACTAATTACAAGTAAATGCCCTGTGGAGACCAAAGTAAACAACTTTTCAGGTGCCTTGTTTTCAATCTTTGGCCTGGATGAGTTTCCTCTAGGAAATGCAGAATATGAATTATGTTATAGTGGGTTTTTAAAGTAAGATACTTAGAAGTTTAGTAGTATTCTCTGTTCCTGTTGAAATTGATCTTAAAAAATCCTGTACCTGTTGTGTCTTTGCATATACTTGTGTTTTACTTTTTGTGATAAGACTGTATTTGACTTTGAATATAGTTTTCTCTTGAACCATTTATTGCAAGCCTTTAATTAAAACGGTTTAATAAGTAATTAGGGAAATTTTTATATTTAAAAGAAGACCTGAAAATTATGAGGCATAATAATAAGATGAATACCCGTGAACCCACCACTCAGCTGAGGAAGTAGAATATTACCAATTCTGTGAAGCTACCTATGCTCTTCCCTATCCCTCACCCCTGGTTGTCCTCCCTTCCCTAGCTCATATATTTGGCTGGTATATTGATGGGACACCTCAAAAAATTCCTTAACAGTTTCTAAAATGCATTAGAAAAACCAGATTTTTGTGTGTGTGCTAATTGTTGTAAATCACATTATTGCCTATCTTTCTTGACTTGAGCTAAGTATGGTTACTAACAGGTTCTCAGCATGGGCCTCCTGCTCACCTTTCCTACAACTCCGAACAAACGCTTAGTGGTAAGATTGTCCTCCGTGCCTGTGTACATTCATGAAATAGCTCCTGGTTTTATGGTGAATAGAACTGATTAAAAATGCTGACTGAGTAACATGTGATTTAGTTGTGAATTTCCCTGAGTGAGAAAAGGTCAGTGTAGGGAACTAGTATCCCTGGTGGTTTCTGAAAAGCAGTCTATTAATAGTTTCCCCCTTTACTATCATTAAATCATGATTCCCATATGGTTCTTCTGTTGACCTTTGTTTTTTGTTTGAGAATGTCTAAGTAATTTACAGATGTGATGAATTTGTTGCATTTCTTCTGTCAAGTATGTCTTTCTTTCAGCATTTTGCAAGGGGGGGGGGCTACTTTTTTGTCTTTAATTGAAGTTCCATCAAGCTTGCTCATAAGTAGTATTTTCTGACTTTTTTTTTCCTTTTCTTTGTTTTGTCCTGCAGCTCCTGGAATGAGGCCACCTATGGGAGGCCATATGCCAATGATGCCTGGGCCCCCAATGATGAGACCTCCTGCTCGTCCCATGATGGTGCCCACTCGGCCAGGAATGACTCGACCAGACAGATAAGGAGAGACAGGAACCTCTTTATATTCATTTTATATTACTTGTTCTACTTCACCAGGAGATCATGGTGCTGTGACTCTGGGTGTTTTCTAACAGCATGACAAGGAAGACTTGCTTCCCCTTCCTATCAAAGAGAGAATAGTTTTTGCAGGGGAGTAGTGAGACAAAAAAAAAAAGGCAATTTTCATTTGTATTGTGAAATGTGAAAATAAAATTGTCAACTGTTTTAGTTAAAAACGTGTTCCCTTTTTTCTCTCCTCTAGTCCTTGTGTATTATAAAAGAGATGAAGTACTTGAGTTGTGTTTCTCCAGCACATTATCTCTGCAGCATGCCCTCCACATGACATTCTTTTTCCTTAGCTATAGTGGTTCTTTTGGACAACTTGCCATTATTTAGTAAAATTCTCTTGTGCAAGACTTGGTAAATCTAACACTTGTAGAACTTTTTGTTGATTAAAACAACAGCACAATTGATTACTTTTTCACATGAACAACACTTGGTGTATTAAGTGGAAAATTTTAAATCTTTTATGCCGCAGTAGGAAAAAAGACTTTCTAGTCTGTATATGTCAGCTAAAGTTGGCAAGAACTGCCTTAACCTCAGCTTCTCCTTTCTCTTAGTTCCTCTTTTTCTTGGGCTTCAATAATCAGAAAACTTTCTAATAGCAATGGTAAAATTATGCAGATTTCCATGGTATAGAAGTTGTCTTCAGAATGTCCCTTGTTAAATTACTGGGCTATAAAAGTAGGATATCGGAGAAACACCTAGAAAGTAAGCCATTGATATTGTTTATATTCTGCTCAGTGTAAAAGCTAAGCTTTTTCACATTGCAAATGGGAGTGAAAATTACTGTACTTGGGGAGGGCAACTTAGCAATATCTGTCACAATTATAGTACCTTTGACTTAACATTTCCATGCCTAGGAATTTATCATACAAGTAGACTTGCGCATGTACAAGATGACGTGAGTATAAGACTATGCATTGTAACACAAGATGGGAAGTAACATAGGTGCCTACTGAAGGGGGACTGATTTATCAAGTATGATACAACCGCAAAATGGCATATGCCAAGCAGGTTAAAACAGAATAAAGAAGCTCTATATATACTGATGGGGAAGGAGCTCCAAGATACACATTGTACTGAAAATTGATTTGTTCAAAATGTATTGTTTGCTGCTATCTTTAGAAGAAATACCCATATGTTCCTGTGTATGCATGAAGGCTCTCTAGAAGGACAGATAAGCAATCGGTAATACTGGTTGCCCGTGAAGAGTAAATGGATGGCTGGGGACAGGGATGAATGAAAAAGGCTTGTCACCTTTTATATCTTTTAGATTTTGAATCATTACTTATAAAACAAATTATCTTTGCCATCTGACGTTATTGTTACAGTGATGTTATGGCAAAGGTGCCCTAAACCAGCAGTTACAACCTGGCTGATGGTTAGAATCATGGGGGATCTTTTTTAAAAGTAAGGATTGCAGATTTTGATTCAATATATCTGAGGTGAGGCTTAGGAAGTTGGCATTTTGGGAAAGCTCCCTAGGAAATTTTTATTATTAGTGGGTTTGGCAAACTCTTAGGATCTATTCTACAAGGAATGTAATACTGGATGTATATGTGTGTCTATAATTTTTCATAGATGTGCGGTAGAAATTGAAATGGCAATAGGTGGATGGCTTTTTTTCCTAGAAACTTGTAAAAGGGTTACTATAGGCAAATGAACAACCTCCTCTAGGTAAACAAGAGGCTAGAAATAGAGATTCTGATAGGTGATTTTATGCTCAGCCTCTTATAAAGCTGAGTCAACTTCCTAATCTGAGCCTTTGCTAGGACTACTTAATTGCTTTTTAATATCTCATTGTTACATCTTTTAAAGAAGGACTTACTAGAAATTGATAGTTTATATATCTGAGTTCTGTGGCTCAGATTTGTTATAAAATCTTCGTAGACTTAAGATACGGGAAGCCTTGCCAACTGAGCTTACATTGACTCAGCAAGTTTCTGGCTTGATGCTCTGTCAGACTCAAGGTGCAGAGGGTGTCTTTAGTGTATACATAGAAAGCTTACAGGTACCTATTTGCTTTTTAAAATAGCCTCAGGTATTTCCTAAAAGAAATAACCCAGGTCTTCCTAAAAGGAAGCTTTTTCCAAAGTATGTTTTTAAGGTTGACTATCCATTCCAGAAACTTTTTTTTTCTTTCAAGATTTCATTTTTTTTTTTTTAAGATTTTATTTATTCATGAGAGACACACACACACACACCAGAGGCAGAGACACAGGCAGAGGGAGAAGCAGAGGGAGAGGCAGAGGGGGAAGCAGGCTCTATGCAGGGAGCCTAACATGGGACTCAATCCTGGGACTCCAGGATCACGCCCTGGGCTGAAGGCAGGTGCTAAACCACCGAGCCACCCAGGGATCCCCCCAAAATTTCATTTTTAAAGTAATCTCCACACCCACTGTGGGGCTCAAACTGACAACCATGGGATCAAGAGTCCCACACTCCACTGACTAAGCCAGCTAGGTGCCCAGAATCATTTCTTTGAAGAAAGTATTTTACATAGTTTTAGAAAAACAATACAATGACTTAAAAGTTTAACAAACTTTACAATGAATGTATGTAGGGATAAATAGTTCTAATAAGGTTCTTTTTGTCTTTTAACTCTTAAGTCAAACTTTATAGTTAATGAATATAAGATGCTTCCTTTGTAAGAGGCTATGAAGAATACAAACAATGCTGTTGGTCTGTGCCTTTAAGCATCTGGTTTTAATTGTAAAATATGAATCAACTATAATGTGGGAATTTGTATAGTGCAAACAAGAATGCCACTAGATCTCAAGAATCAAAGTTAGTTTAGATGTGGGCTTCACACACTTGCTTCCTTTCTGTGGGCAAATCCAAAGTCATAGGAGTGCATTTAAAGTCCAAGCTAGCATCATTTCCACTGTCTTGGCTTTAGTGGTTTGTCAGAATGCCAGTCTCCTCAATTCCCAGCTGCACAAGAAACAGGATCCTTGCATAGAACCACAGGCTAATTTGGTCATCCTATATGGAAAAAGTCCAGTGGTGATTAAGTGTTTGTCCCAATTAAATAGCTTCAGTCAGATGATATCTTTTATTTAGGCTCCTAGATATATTTAGTGAACAAAAGAAAAAAGCCTGGCTGCCTTAGTTTTTTATTATAGAAGTATCCTGAATAAATGCTAGCTAATTGGGGTAATTTTTTTGCCTCCCAATTGAAGCCTAAGGGTTAGATTTTCTGGCACAGAATCAAATACAGTATCTAAAATAGTTTGTCAGGTGCAGGAATAAGGTAAATCTGAATGTTGCTTACTGTCCTTACTCTTTAGGCATGAGGGATTTCAGACTTAAAGAAAAGTTGGCAAGAGCTGTACAAAGAACACTTATATACCCTTTGACCAGAATCACCGGTTTGTTGTCAGCTATTGGCATCTTACTCCATTTGCTTATTTGCATGCATGTTTTCTCCTTCTCGCTATATATATGTATGTATGTATTTCTCCTGAACCATTTGAAAGTGCTCATATCATGCCATAATGCTTAAGTGGGTATTTATTTCCTAAGAATAAACACATTTTCTTACACAACTGTGGTTTAGTTCTCAAGTCCAGAAAATATAACCTTGACTCAGTAATTGAATCTGCCAGTCACATTTCATTTTTGTCCAGTGGTCTGACATTGTCCTTGTATTTTTTTTTTTTCCCTTTTCTGTACAGGATTCTTTGTAGAATCACATACTTTATTTTTTGGTCAGATGTCCTTTGTCTCCTTTAATCTAGAATAATTCTCAGCCTTTGTCTTTTATGACGCTGACAATCTTAACTACCTTCTGTTTAATATATTGTTCCTCATTCCTCATTTTGGGTTTGCCTGATGTTTCTCCGTGATTATATTCTGGACATGTCCTCATTGTATCCCTAGGATATCACATCTGTAGGCAGGCTCACAGGATCCATCTGCCCCTTCATTGGTGATGATAATTTTTTTTTAAAGATTTATTTATTTATTTATCATAGACAGAGAGAGAGAGAGAGAGGCAGAGACACAGGAGGAGGGAGAAGCAGGCTCCATGCCGGGAGCCTGACGTGGGTCTCGATCCCGGGACTCCAGGATCGCGCCCTGGGCCAAAGGCAGGCGCTAAACCGCTGAGCCACCCAGGGATCCCCTGGTGATGATAATTTTGATCAAAACTTTAAAAATTTTGTTGTGTACTTTGATACATATCAATCATATCTCAATAGAGTCGTTTTAAAAAGTCATAACTACCACAAACTAAAAGACTACTCTCAAGAACCATTAGTCAGTAATAACCTATCTTTGCTATTCAGCACTCTAAAATCAGTTACCATGAAGAACAAGTTAGCAGTTGCTAGAGGTTAGAGGTTAGTGGTTGCCAGGGGTTAGGGTGTTGGGGTGAGGGGAGCAGGAAATTACTATAAAGGAGTAGCATGAGGGAGATTTTTGTAGTGATAGAGTAGTCTGTATCTTGACTGTGGTAGTGGTTATAGAAGTCTACATATGATAAAATGTTGGAATTATACACACACATCAATACAAGCATATCTGGTTTTATTAGCTTCACTTTACTGTGCTTTGCAGATACTGTGTTTTTTACAAATTGAAAGTTTGTGACAACTGTTGAGCAAGTCTGTTGGTGCCATTTCACATTGTGTCTCTGTGTCCATTTTGTTAATTCTCTCAACATTTAAAACTCATTATTGTAATATTTGAATTGCTACAAATCTCATAAAATTTTAACAGATGAGGAGTTGCTTCTTACTGATGAGCAAGATATTTTCTCGATATGGAATCTACTCCTGGCGAAGATGCTGTGGAGATTGTTGAAATGACAAAAAAGATTAGAATATTACATAGACTTAGTTGATAAAGTAGAGGCGGGGTTTGAGAAGACAGACTCCAATTTTAAAGACCTACTATGGGTAAAACACCATCAAAGAGCATTGCCTGCTACAGAGAAATCATTTGTGAAAGGAAGAGTTAATTGATGTGATAAATTTCATTGTTGTCTATTTTAAGAAATGGCTACAGCCTCTCCACCCTCCAGTAACAACCACCACCTTGATCAGTCAGCAGCCATCAGCGTTGAGGCAAGACTTTCCACCATCAAAAAGATTATAACTCTTTGAAAGACAAGGATGGTTAGCATTTCTTAGCAATAAGGTTTTTGTTTGTTTTTTATAAGTAGGCTCCATGCCTAACATGGGGGACTCACAACCCTGAGATTGAGAGTCAGCATGCTTTACCGCTGAGCACCACACAAACCAGCAGTAAAGTATTTTTAAAAGTAAGGTATGTATATAATTTTTTGGACATAATGCTATCACACACTTAATAGACTATAGTACAGTATAAACTTAACTTACATGTGCTAAGAAACCAAAAAACTTATTTGACTTGTCTTGTGATACTTGGTTTATTGTGGTGGTCTGGAACCAAACTCAACCTGCAATATCTGTGAGATATGCTTGTATCCATTTCCTGAGTTTTATGTTGTACTCTAGTTATATAAGGTGTAATTCTTGCAGGAAAGTGGGTGAAGAGTACATAGGACTAATCTGTATTATCTTTACAACTTCTTGTGAATCTGTAAGTCATAATAAAACATTAAAACATTTTTAGAAACATGGACTTATGCTTCCAGAAAGATAGAATTGATGTACTTTTCCCTATTCCTACTGTTAAGTACAGCTAAAACACTGGAATGAGTGTGTGTGTGTGTGTGTATGAAAAGCATAAGAAGACTGAAAGGTGAAAAGAAATGAGATCTGTTAGAGAACTTGGGACTCAAGGAACAACTAAATGAGCTCTGGATTTTCTTTTTGCTTCATATATACCAGACTTGTTGCTGAAGAAGCTGGCAACCAAGAAACAGTGATGGGCCACAGACAAAAAACACCCAAGAAAAGCCTGCTTTCTGAAGTCAAAGGACTAGAAAAGAGGTTAGCAAGACAGAAAACTTTTAGATAATAATCACTCTGCTCCAGCCAAACATCACAGGGAATATACAATATAGATACCCAGGGAATATACATACTCCCACTCATGCCATCCTCATGGGAAGCTTATTCTTCCACCCTTCCCCAAACTCCTAGGGTGGTATCAGAAAAGGCCAAAAAGGGAGCTGAGATTATCATCCCCTATTAGGCAATAACAAGGCACTGAGCCCTCCCAAGAGTCAGAAGAGGGCTAATCAGGACTTTAAGGATTTTCAACAATGTCCAGTGTTAATGAGGCTGCATATACCCCCATGTCAGTGGAGGCCTTGTGAGAAGCATTAATAAGGCAGTCTGCTATACCTTGCTAGGAAAGAATTAGCTGAGTCCTACTGGAGAGTCAGAACTCCCATCCAATCAGTAATAAGGAACCCTTCCCTGGGTGTCCAAGGAGGCTAATTGTCAACCTGGACCTCTGTTTTCACCTGACCATAACAAGAGGTCCCCTCCCCCTTTTGCCAGACCAATGTGAGAAAGCAAAACAGGGGGTTTAAATAAGATCCCAAGTCTTAGAACATAATATGAAAATGTTTAGGTTTTAATCTAAAATCACTCATACCATACCAATCAGGAAGAATCAAATTGAATTTAAAAAGGCAATCAATTGATATCAATGCTAAGATGGCATAGATGCTGGAACTATTTGACAAGGATTTTAGAGCAGCCATCATAAAAATGCTTTAATGAGCAATTATGAGCTTGCTTGAAAAATGAAGAAATAGAAAATCTCAGCAAAGAAATAGAAGACGTGAAGAAGAACCAAATGGAACTTTTGGAACCAAAAATTAAGTAAATTCAGTGGATGGACTCAACAGCAAACAATCAGTAACATGAAATAATCAATGAACTTGAAGATAGAATACTAAAAATATCTGATGTGAACAACAGAGAGGAAATAGACTAAAAAAAAAAAAAAAAGCAAATCTTCATGGGCCTGTGGAACTATAAATAAAAGATTTAACATTCATGTTGTAAGAGTCCCAGGAGAAGAAATAAAGAACCAAAGAAGGTACTGGAACAAATATTTGTTGAAAATGTCCCAGATTTGCAAGAAACAAACCTATATATTTAAGAAGTTGAGTAAACCTCAATCAGGATAATCTTGTACTTTTCAAGATTTTATTTTTAAGTAACCTCTGCACCCAGTATGGGGCGCTAACTCACAACCCCAAGATCAAGAGTCACAGGCTTCACTGACTCAGCCAGCTGAGCAGTCTTCAATCAAGGTAACTCAAAGAAATCCACACATCAAGATATGTTGGAATCAAACTTCTGAAAACTAAAGACAAAAAAAAAAAAAAAAAAAAAAAAATCCAGAGAAAATGACACCTTATTCTTGAGGGAAAACATTTTTGAAGGACAGATTTCTCATCAAAAATTGTGGACGCCAGGGGATCCCTGGGTGGCGCAGCGGTTTGGCGCCTGCCTTTGGCCCAGGGGGCGATCCTGGAGACCCGGGATCGAGACCCACGTCAGGCTCCCGGCATGGAGCCTGCTTCTCCCTCTGCCTATGTCTCTGCCTCTCTCTCTCTCTCTGTGACTATCATAAATAAATAAAAATTTAAAAAAAATTTTTTTTAAAAATTGTGGACGCCAGAGGGAAGTGGCAGCACTTCTTTCAAGTACTGAGTCCAATATCCAGTAAAAAAGAGCTTCAGGAATGAAGGGGAAATAACAAATGTCCTCTGATGAAGGAAAACTAAGAGAATTTATTGCGAGCAGACCTACTTTAAAAGAATGGCTAAAATGTCTCAAAACAGGAAACAATAAATGAATGAATCTTATAACATCAGGAAGGAAGAAAGAACAGTAAGCAAAAGTATGGGTAAGTGTAATAGACCTTACTTTTTTTGAGTTTTCTAAATTTTTTTGGATGGTTGAAGCAAAAAATTGTAATATTGATTAATGTAGCTCCAAATGTATGTAGAGAAAATATTTAAAGCAATTATACTTCTGGGAAGGAAAAGAGACCGAAAGGTAAAATTTCTGTACTTCACTTAAATTGGTAACTGGCAATACAGTAGGCTGTGATCAGATTATGATAGAAATAATGTAATAACTAGAGAACTAAAAGCTGTGCACCTAAAAGTTACCAAAGCTATACAAAAACATTATGGATTCCTTATTTCAAAACTTCTTACAAAGCTACAGTAATCAAAACACTATTACTGGTGTAAGGATAGATACAGATGAATGGAATAGAAATGAGAATCCAGAAATGGATTATTGCTTTTATCAGCAACTAATTTTCACCAAGACATTCCAATGGGAAAGATTATTCTTTTCAACATATGATGCTAAAATAACTAGAAATCCACATGATAGATAAATGAAGTTGGTCCCATTCATCACATCATATACAAAAAAGTTAGCTCAACATGGATAAAATTCCTAAATGTCAGAGCTAAAACTACAACTTTTAGATGAAAACATAGATGTAAATCTTCCTGACCTTGGATTACAACTATTCCATAGGTGTAACACCACGAGCACAGCAACAACAACAAAAAAACTGGATATCATCACAATTAAAAAATTTTGTGCTTCAGGGCTGGCTCAGTCAGAAGAGCATGTGACTCTTGGTCTCAGGGCCATGAGTTAAGCCCCATGTTGGGTGTAGAGATTACTTGAATAAATACATAAACTAAAAAAATTTTTTTTGTGTGTACTTCAAAGGACACACAGGAAAATGAAAAGACAACTCACGGAATTGGAGAGCATTTTTGCAAATAATATATCTGACAAGGAACTTGTATCTAGAATATAAAACTGCAGCTGAATGATAAAAAGACAACCCAATTTAAAAGGGACCTGAATAGACATTTCTCCAAAGATATACAAATGGCCCATAAGCCAAAAGATGCTGCACACCATTAGCCATCAAGAAAATATACGCAAATTCTTAAGCAAACATTAACAAATATAATTCAGCAATATATGAAAGTAATATACACCATGCCCAAATGAGATTTTAAGGATGCAGGCTGGTTCAGTATTTGAAAATCCATCAGTGTAGGAGTGTGTGGATGGCTCAGTCAGTTAAATGTCTGCCTTCAACTCAGGTCATGATCTCAGGGTCCTAGGATTGAGTGCCCTGCTCAGCAGGAAGTCTGCTCTCCTTCTTCCTTGGCCCCTCCCCCTCCACTCTTGCATTCTTTCTCTCAAATAAATATGTATAAAATCTTAAAAAAGGGATACCTGGGTGGCTTGGCGGTTGAGCGTTTGCCTTCAGCCCAGGGCGTGATCCCGGAGTCCCAGGATGGAGTCCCACATTGGACTCCCTGCATGGAACCTGCTTCTCTCTGCCTATATCTGTGCCTCTCTCTCTTTCTCTGTGCCTCTCATGAATATATAAATAAAATCCTTAAAAAAAATAAAAAATAAAATCTTAAAAATGGTTTTAAGCATCACGGGACTCCGGGGTGGCTCAGCAGTTAAGCGTCTGCCTTCGGCTCAGGTATGATCCTGGGATTCCAGGATCCAGTCCCATACGGGGCTCCCTGCATGGAGCCTGCTTCTCCCTCTGCCTGTGTCTCTGCCTCTCTCTCTCTGTGTTTCTCATGAATAAATAAATAAAATCTTAAATCCATCAATGTAATCTACCATGTTAACAAGCTGAAGAAAAGTCACATGAACATAACATTCAATGCAGAAAAAAGCATTTGAAAAAATTAAATTCTTGATAAAAACTCTCAAAAATAGGAATAGTGGAGAACCTCCTGAATTTGATAAAGAGCATCCACAAAAAAATGTACAATTAACATTTATACTTAATGGTGAAAGACTGAATGAGTGCTTTTTCCCTTATGATTGAGAACACAGAGTATATCTACTGTTACTGTAACAGCATTCCAACTGGTCTTAAGGGTTAACTTCCTTCCAGTTTACGCACTCCTTGCTTGCTGACTGAAGTCCCTTGGTCTGTAGTAGACCTAACATAATCTTGAGATTTGCAGACCACAGGCCTTGAGTGAAGGATGCAACTTTCCCGGAAGATAAAGCCTGACTAAATTTGAAAACAATTGCCACTGATGGCAGCAAATATGTTCAGGGTCATGTCAACAAAGGACTAACCTTTGGCTGGGCACTTGTTTCTTCTGCACATAGCCCTCCTCCCTTTACCCATGACTTCCCCTTTTAAAACCTCCAGTTTCCCCTCGGTGGAGAGCCTCGGTCTTTGAGACGTTAGTCCACCATCTTTCCAGGGGGCCAGCTTCCTGAATAAAGCAACCTTTCCTTTCCCACCATGACTTGTCTCCTGAGTATTGATTTTCAAGTGGTGAGCAGCCGAACCTGAGTTCAGAACCAGTTCTCAGTTTATCACCAGTTCTGCTACACAAAGTGCCAGGAATTGTGGCCTGCTTAATAGATGAAGAAAAGGAAATAAAAAGCATTCATATCAGAAAGGAAGAAATGTTCTGTATACTGAGTGTATTAATGTCAATGTTCTGGTTGTGATATACTAAAAGTTCGCAACATGTTGCCCTTTGGGGAAACTGAGTAAAGGACACAAGGTTCTCTTTGCATTATTTCTTGTAAGAGTTAATATACAATCATCTCAAAATAAAGTGTTTTAAGTTTAAAAAATGTACGGATTGGGCCCAAATTCCTCTTATTTTTATATGCTTTGCATTCTTAGCATTGCAGGGAAAGATAAACACATTCAAACTATAGGTTAGAGTATATTCTAAGTAATTCTCCTTCTGTCTCTGCCTCTGTGTCTCTCATTAAATAAATTGTTTAAAAAAAGCAATTTGGGGATAACTTCTAGGGAAAATTGAACTTTCCATAAGATACACATAGGAATGCACGAAGTTTGTAGATTGTTTAAAAAATTTAACATTTATATAGTTGACCATGCTTGAACTGCCTCTGGAATCAGGTAACATTGTATTATGTGCATATATTACCTAGTCACACAAATGAATAGGTGGCCAGATTTCCGATAAGCATGTCTCAGTATTTTACTCAGGTTTTTGTCGTGAGATTTAAGTCCAGAAAGCTGCCACTTTTTCACCTTTTGACAGGTTTTACAGGTGTCCCCAGCATACGGATTACACTTGAAAGTGTATGAACGACATAGAATGGACGTAACTCTGGATAGAGAGGGAGAATCCTTGAGTCCTCACCCTGAGTTTCACTAAGTAGTTGTGGCCTTGGGCAGGGTTTTTCAACTATTTTTCCTAGGTTCAGTTCCTTATGTATTGAGTAAACATTTGCCTGTTGGTTCGCCTGGCGGAGGCTAAGAGGGGCAGAGAGAAGATGATGCGGAGCTCCCTCCTCAGCTCTTTCGCACAGAGCAGCAGACCGAGGTGGTTCTAAGGGCCGGGGACGTGCTTGAGACCACTTGTCACTCCTCAGCCCGGTTCCTGGAGTAGAGTCAGCTGGTGCCCAACAAGCAATGATGAACGTGCGAAGGAAATGAATGAGAAATGGACGGGGCACGACGCCATTGTCTAGAGAATTCCTGCAAAAAATTACGAACATGCAGCCTTTCCCGTACGCTTCAAAGCACCTGCCGGAACCCGACACACTTGAGAGGGGAAGACTTTCTGGTCTCCGTGGGTGGAGAGAGAGGCGGGCCGCGCACACAGCGCAGGGAGCCAGCCCGGAGCCGCCCCGCCCCGCCCCGCCCTCCGCCCCGCCCCCGCCCCGCCCCTCACCGCGTGCGCGCGCCCTTGTCGCCGCGCGCGCCTCGGGCCGCTGCGAGCCGGGCCGGCTGCGCGCCATCTCCGCGTCGCTCCTGGCTGGCGGCCGCGGCGCCGCGCGGGGGTTGGGCTCGCGGCGGAGCTCCCGGCGCCGGGGCAGGGGCGGGGGGGCACCATGGCGGCGGCGGCGGCGGCGGCGGCGGCGGCGCCATCTGGTCCCCGCGCCGCGGCGAGGTGACGGGCCGCCTCTTCCCGACTGAGGAGGCCACGGCTGCCGGCCTGCCCTCCACGCGGGCCGCGGCTCCGGCATGGCCGGGATCATTAAGAAGCAGATCCTGAAGCACCTGTCCCGGTGAGAGCGCCAGCGCCGGCCCCCGGCCCCCCGGGCCCCGTCCTCACCCCCCCCCGTCCGCCCTCCTGCCGGCGCGAGCCGGGACTCGGGCTGGACCGCCCCCCGCCGCCGCCCCCCGCCGCCGCCCCCCGCCCGCCGCGGCCGCGTCGCCACTCTTCCCTCTTCGCCCGGGCCTGCGGTGCTGGCGCCTCTGCCCTTGCGGGGCGGGCGTGCCGGGCTTTCCCTCCACTCTCGCAGCCTCCCGACGCCTCCCGACCGGCGGGGTCGGCCGGCCCGCCGCTCCCCGCTGGTCACCCCCCCTCGCCCAGACCGGGCCCGGGGAGGTCGCCCCTGGCTGCGCGCCCCCTCGCTTCCTCTCCGCGTCGCTGGCCCCTCTGCCCGCCTCTCTTCCCGCCCCACCAACCCCTCCGCTGCTTCCTCTCCTTCCTGGTGCTAGCTCGGCCCCTTCTAAATAACCCATTTTCTGCTCGGATTTCCAACTCCAGCACTGGTCTTCTGCCTCCTAGGAGCCCCAGCTCCTCCACTCTTGGTTTGGCTGACCCTGTTGCATCGCCCCTGAAGTGGGTACGATCCTTACACCCAGGGCCGTTCCCGATCTCTTCTCTCTCCTTTGCTTCTCTTCTCATTACACAGACTAAATGGAGAAAGGTCACGAGAGTTGGGCATAAAGTTTCAACAACCTTCCCTTTAAGATGTGGAGGATTTTTGACAGCCTGTGAAAAGAATTCACCAAGTCCACTTCTCTGCAGCCATTTATCAAGCTGTGTTATGTCTCTCAGTAGTTTTGTCGGTCAAACCGTTTTCAGGTGTGCCTGGGTGACTGCTGACTCCTGTGCGATTTTGCAAGTTGTCAGAACCGGTGTCCACAAAAATTGGAAGCAAGCCTTCCATTTCGTTTCCACTCTTTATTCCAGGCAGGTGTTGGAGATGCCTTAATACTTTTAGCCAGCCTTGTATCTCAAGGGGAGGGTGATCCCAGCCTTGTCCACGCTGCTTTCCCTGAGGTAGGAGTAGGGGATTGGAGCCAGTCAACAGGGGGCACAGGGGCCTCGCACTAATCTGCCTTCCTGGTGTTCTCATTGCCTCGGTGAGTGATATGTGAGACACTTTTGCTGCCACTGCATCCCTTTTTTTGGCTGACACTCTGGCTTATTTACTGTTACTTTGATTTTAGACTTTAATTAGTAATTAGATTCAGATACACCTGTTGGTTAATCACCATCCTATAACAGTAAAAGCGAATTGGAGGCTGGAGCCAGAAGGTGCCTTCAGACCCTTTACTCTGATTGACTATCTAATAAATTCTTTCTTAGGTAGCATTCATCTGGGTGTTCCATGAATTTGGTTGTAGAAAGATTTAAAAGTAGGACTAGTGATTGTGGAATTGTATAGAAAATTTAAAGGAAAACTGTTAATTTGAATAAACATAGAGTCAGAGAATTTTAGGATTTAGAGATGATCTAAGCTAACATAGCATTGTGTTTTATTTTTATTTTTTATTTTTATTATTTTTATTTTTTATTTATTTATTTTTTTATGATAGTCACAGAGAGAGAGAGGCAGAGACACAGGCAGAGGGAGAAGCAGGCTCCATGCACCGGGAGCCCGATGTGGGATTCGATCCCGGGTCTCCAGGATCGCGCCCTGGGCCAAAGGCAGGCGCCAAACCGCTGCGCCACCCAGGGATCCCAGCATTGTGTTTTAGAGTCCAGACTCTTTCTGGTGTACTTTCTTCAATTGTAAAATGAAGATAATAATAATCTAACTCACAGGGTTATTATTTTTTTAAGGATTTTTATTTATTTATTTATTTGAGAAAGATAGAACATGAGTAGGGGGAGGGCTAGAGAGAGAGGGAGAAGCAGACTTCCTGCTGAACAGGGAGCCCAGCTCAGGCTGGATCCCAGGACCCCAGGATCATGACCTGAGTAGAAGGCAAGCACTTACTTAACCCACTGAGCCACCCAGGTGCCCCTCAAAGTGTTATTTTGAGGGTTACATGAATAAATATATGTAAAGACTTAGCACAGTGCCTAGCACATAGAAAGTGCCCAATAAAACATGAGCTGTAGTTATTTTTGGGGCTACGACTTGTTTGACAATTTGATATAAGCCATAGACTTCTCCAGAAAAATCCACATATGCAAATAGGTAGTTTTTTATGTAAATTCTGGGGGAGAGTTTTGAACTTCAAAATTACATGCCTGAATCCTGCAAGGCATCCTGGAACTAGGTGAAGAACGCCTGACTAGTTCCACTCCCTCACTTTATGTCTGAAGAAACTAAAGCCTAAAAAGGATAAACAACTTGCCCAAGTTGCAGTGGAAGGTAAGGTAGTGAAAAGAACCTAGATTTTTTTTTTTTCTTTCTTTCTTTTTGTTTTAAAGATTTTATTATTTTTAAGTAATCTCTATACCCAATCCAGGGTTCGAAATCATAGGCCTGAGATCAAGTTGCTCTTTCCACCGACTAAGCCAGGCACCCCATAGAACCTAGGTTTCTAATTCTGGTATGTTTTGCCCTTTAGCGCACATGTATTCTCTGCATTCGCTATGAGTATAGAGTTTTTAAGGGAAAATTTTAATATAATTTCTTTAAAGATTTTTTTTTTTAAATTTTTATTTATTTATGATAGTCACACACACAGAGAGAGAGAGAGAGAGAGAGAGAGGCAGAGACATAGGCAGAGGGAGAAGCAGGCTCCATGCACCGGGAGCCTGACGTGGGATTCGATTCCGGGTCTCCAGGATCGCGCCCTGGGCCAAAGGCAGGCGCTAAACCACTGCGCCACCCAGGGATCCCTAATATAATTTCTTTGGGAGAAATTTCTGGTTTCCTCAGTGTTGTGTGGTTGAGGAGGAAGAGGAAAAGAAGGTTATTTTGGGCTGCAGCATCAGGGCTCCGGGAAAAGGTGGTAGGACGTGGACCTGGAAGATGGACGGTCAAACTCTTTGGGCCTTTCTATTTGTTTATCCTGGAAAAATGGCCTAATCATGTATGACATTTGTATCTCTGTATGGTCTCTATGATACCTACAGAGGCTGGCCCACCTGGGGCAGAATTATAGCTTCCTTGGCTTGCCAAATCTCATGGGGAAAGAGAAGAGAAGATATATGGAGTTACTATGTTAAATAAACATTTGTAGGTGTTTAATAATTACTTGATGATGATAGTGCCACTTGACCTGGAGTGTTAAGAGTGTCTTAACAGCAGGAAGGATATCCCAGTGACTCTCGTGTTTAATTTTGGTCATGAAGTTTCCGATATTACTAATGTTTTGTTGGAATGCATCTTCGTTAGTAGTATTCTGGTAAACAAGATTGGAGGGAGGTGGTCTTCAAGATATTTTCTTTAAGTGCCTGCACTAGGCCCAGGCCCTGATCTGGGCACTGGGGATTCAGCAGGGAAGAAATATAAACATCTTTTAAGGGCTTTAACCTATTGTTTGGATGACTACTGTGTAGTACAAGTAGCTGCAATGCACAGTATTCTTTTAAATAGACCCAGGAAGAGACCTTTACTTAGAAACCAAAGTAATCATTTAAAAAATAGCCAAAATTGATTTTTCACTAAGTTGGATTATTCTTGTTTTAGCTCACCTTAACTAATGACCTTTCGTAAGAAGAAATGTGATTGATTGTCAAGTAAGTCAAGGGACTAAGGCTCATGGGAAGAGCGTGGACTCTGGAGCCAGAGAAGCCTGATTCACCCTCCAGCTCTGCCACTTAATGAACAGGTCAGCCTTTCTGAGCCTTAGTTTTCTTATCCATGAAAGATGAGAATAAGGAAGAATATTACGTAGCTAGCAAAGTTTTTTGAGAATTAGGGATAAAGTATTTATTATGATACTTTATAGCATATAAGTAGCATGTAAGTAGGGTTTAATAAAGAGTAGCTATTATAACATGACTAGAGAAGTTAGGGACACTGCCATGGATGGTATTATTGACAGTAACCTACCTGACTGGCTTTTTTAGAAACCTACCAGAAGTCTTGATTATTTAAATAGCAGCAGGAAATGTGACTCTAAGTGACAGAAACACAGCTGATAGACATAGATATTTTAAAAACATAAGTATTAGGTGAAATCCAGAAGCATACAATATTTCAGAGTCCTCTTGGAGGATAAGAGAGCCTGCTGTGAGCTCAGCCCTCTTGGTTCCTGATCAGTGCCTCCCTTCATTATTATTTATCATCCTGAAGAGGTCTTCATGGCCAGCTGCCAGTGAACAGAGGGGAGCTACAGACTCAGAGAGGCTGACTGCTAGCCCCGGGTCTGTGTAGGGGAAGATTTACAGGAGTAGTCTCAACTTCTAGGTCATGCCTCTTTGTACTAGACTTTATTTATTATCACCTTCATTTCCTAAATATTTTGTTCATTTCCTAGTAACGGTCAAATCATATATGTCTTTGTTTCCCTTCTGCATTTTTTTGTGTTGCTTCAGAATAAAGCTTTTTTTTTCTTAGCAAATAATAATAACCAACTGCAAATAAGCACTTTACATGTCTTATGATGATGTAACTCTCAGACTAATCTTATGAGGTAGTTACTAGTCCTACTTTATAGTTGAAGAAATGAAGCACAGAGAGGTTAAGCAACTTGCCCCAAATCATAACTATTAAGTGGTGGAACTGAGATTCATATATAAACACTTCAATTCTCTTTATGACTCTGCTGCTGTTTGCTTCTCATCTACTGAATATACTCTTGCCACCAGCATCCATGTGAAGAAACGATATTGCCAGCAGCTATGAAGCCTTCTTGTGTCTTCTTCTGTCATTATCTTTACCAAGGGATGACCACTGTCCTGAGTTCTAACAACACATATTAGTTTTGTCTGTTTTTGTACTTCATATAAGTGGAATCATATCGTATGTATGCTTCTATGTCTGGCTTCTTTAGCCCAACATTATTTTTGTGAGATCAATCCCTATTGTTGAATCAAGTTGTAGATTCTGCGTTTTTATTGCTGTATGGCATTCTATTATGTGAATATACCTCAATTTATTTATATAATGTACTACTGATGGACATTTGGTTAGTTTCCCAGTTTAGGACTCTCATGAATAGTGCTGCTAGAACATTCTAGTATATATTCTTTGGTGTACAAGTATACACGTATCTGTTGGGAATATGCATAGGAGTGGAATTTCTGGATTATAGGATATGTATATGTTACATTTTAATAGATACTATTAAACAGTTTTCCAAAGTGCCTATACTAATTTCCTCTTCCACTGAAAGTGTTTGAGAGTTCTTCTTACTCTTCATCCTTGCCAACACTTGGTATTTTTCATCTGTTTCATTTTAGCCATTCTGGTGGATATGTTTTGAAAATTTATTTACTTCAGCAGTAAACCAGATGGCCACTTTGTTTTTGCCTCTGTTTAGTTTTAAAATTCTGATTTATTTGTAAATTTTAGTCACAAGCAAATGTCGGAACACTGAAAACAAGATTTTTTTGGAGCAATGTTCAAATTAGGCAGGTTCAATAAAAATAATTAGGGTAATTTATAACTACAAACCCATAACATATCTTTTTTTTTTTTTTTTTTTAAGATTTACTTATTCATTTCAGAGAGGAAAGAGAGAGCATGCACGGGGTGGGGAGAAGAGCAGAGGGAGAGAAAACTCAAGCAGACTCCACGCTGAGTGCAGAGCCTGATCTGGGGCTTGATCTCACAACCCATGAGATCACTACCTATGACATCACCACCTGAACCAAAACCAAAAGTTGGGCATTTAACCAACTGCGCCACACAGGCACCCCTAGCCCATAACATTTCTTACTTGGAATGGATCTGAGGCTTAGTTCCCTGTCAAAATAGCTGTCATCTACATTAATAGCTTCATTTCTTCAACTATAAAGTAGGACTAGTAACTACCTCATAAGATTAGTCTGAGAGTTACATCATCATAAGACATGTAAAGTGCTTATTTGCAGTTGGTTATTATTATTTGCTAAGAAAAAAACTTTATTCTGAAGCAACACAAAAAAATGCAGAAGGGAAACAAAGACATATATGATTTGACCCCTACTGAAAAAGGGGGTGCTGTTCTTCAGGCATTTGGGTTTTTGTTAAATATTTGGTCTGCAGACTATCCTGGATATGAAATAGTTACACTCAGTTCTGTAAGCTGGGCACCCCATTTGCATAAAATTTTTTTTATCTTTACTAAAGGAACTAAAGAAACTAAAATTTGAATTTCATAGCTTTTGTATTACAATCTTTACACCTTTCTAGGGTCTATTGTAAGATGTTGTCTCACATCTTAAAAGGTAGCATTTAAAAGCAATACAGATTCAAAGCAGTGCTTTTATATGTATCTGACACACAACAGCTTAATGTGTGGTTCACAAAGAATGGAATTACCTGCTTTGAAAAATTGATTGAGAGGCACATCAATGTAGCAGAAAAAACTAGGACTTCATGAAGAACATTTTCCAGTATTTATGGGAGCCCCATACTCCAGTAGAGTCAATCAGTATCTATAGTAAAGGGGAAAACTTAAGTGCAAAGTAATACACATTAGAATTTAGGTAAAAGGTATGTTGTTTGTACCTTCTTGCCATAGAACATTGATGGTGAGAGGTCAGTATGTTTAAGTCTCTTACTTATGGATGTAGTATGTTCTCAAATTCTAAACTTGGTATTTGGAGTGTGTATTCCAGTAGAAATAGTTTATTAAATGTTGACTAGGTTTCAAGTTAGTCCGCAAAACCCATAATGGGTTAACTATAATATCAGCTCAGTAGATGGAGTTCTGGGTCTTGGTTGTTAGGGAAACATTTGAAGGTAGGGTGGAGGTGAAGGAGAGGAAGAAAAACGTTTTTTCTCTCCCATTTCTTGGAGTAAGATCTTTTAGATTATTGAGATCATTTTATCTCAGCAAGGAGTTTTTATGCTTGTGATTAAGGGGTGTGACCAGCATTTAGTCAGCCGGCTTGAGATGCTAATATCCAGTTTGCTGAATAATCTCACACAAAGAAGCATTGTCCTTTGTCACTTTTGAATTTTGAATATTTGTTTGATGTATAGGTGAATTACCCATTTATGTAAACCTAGAATCTAATTCTGTTGTAATAAACACAAAATATTGTAAGCTTTAAACTATAGTGAATGTTCTAGACAGCAGCTACCATGAGGGAAAATTGTTTTGAACTTTACCAAATGTTTGTCATTATTTTAGAAAATATTGTTACTTTGGGCAGCACCACTCGTGGAATTGAATCTGTTAGGGTTGAGAAACACTGATTTACACTAAATTTTGCAACACTTGAAGTTTGCTCTTGATATACTCTCTCTTCCCTTGATGTCTCTTTCCCACCTCTTAAAGCCCTCCTCATGGACCCCATTACCCCAATTCTACCCTTAGCCCTCCGCTACCATACTGCCCTCCCAAGCCTGCATGCCCTGCCCCTCTCACTTTTACACCAAAATTCCCAGTTCTTCAGGTTATATGATTTCAGCTAAGTCAGCAGGGTATATGGAGATAGTATTTTTGGAGAAGGAATGCTACTCTAATTAGACCAATTCTAATTCAAAATATGTCCCACAGGGTCAGCTTTCTTAAGTTACAGTTACTTTCATAGCTTTTAAATCCACAGATGCTCTGGAAGTTCCCAGTTTGTTTTTAGTTTTCCAAAAATGGTTTCTAATTGGAACCATTCTATTTGGGGTGGAGCAGGGGGCTGGGCAGCCATTTGTGGCATGTATGAGCCCTTTGAAAGTTGGAGAATTCCAATATATAGAAAATCCAGGTAAGAGTTGGCTAATTTCATTCAAGCTGAGTGTCTCCAGCCCTCTGGTCTAGTGGTTTCTCAGGCAGACCTGAAAACATGTATTTCCCTTTTCTAAGAGAAATCTGTTTTTATTTTCTATTTCTCTTTATTTACTTCTTTCTCTCTCTTTGAAGTCTATGAAAGAAAGGTCTGCAGTTCAGGAATACATTTCATTTGAGAATTATGTCTTACTAGATTGATGGGAAGTTACAGGCATGGCAGTGTATTATGAGATACCCTTTTCCTGAACCTCAGCAGAGTCCTCGCTGTCTCCCTTCTTTTCAGGTGGAGTTGGCTGTGGCTTCTTAGTTCTCTGAGCCCACAGGAGAGTTTCCTCAGTCTCTTTGAGGAAGATTTGCTGCAAGATGGTTGGATGGTCAGCTGCAGTTGGTGTGTCAGCCATTCTTAAAGGGAGTCTAGCCTTCCCCCAGATAGCCCCATACTCTGGGCTGCCTTTGGGGACTCTGTTTCTGAGACCATTTATTCATTGATTCTATCAGGAAACCTTTACTGACCACCTTAGTTTTATGGTAAGAGCACTAGCAACTCGAAAACAAATGAGAAAAGATTCCCTTTCAGGGACTCTGCTGCCTAAAGTAATAGACCTGTAAACAGCCCAGTAAGGCATTAAGAAGTACCTGTGGAGCCTGGTGGTGGGGGGGCACAGGTAGTCAGGGGCTGAAAGGTGATGCCAGGCAGAGGGAGCTACATGAGTAATGGTACAGAGTTGAGAAATACTAGGGGATCTTTAAGAGACTACATATGGTTCTGTGTCACTTGTATGTAGGATTTGAGGGTGGAACATAGCTAGAGATAATATTGGAAAGATAGAGGCTGAATCATAGATGCTTGTAAACTATGTATAGGCATCTAGATATGGCTCAGCTTGTTCTCTGTTCCCATTGATCTGGGTCTTAGGCAACTGAAACTTCTCCAAAACTCTGTGATTCTGTTGACTTTGTTAAAAGTGAGAGAAATGGAGGAAAAAGAGAGATGGTATAGTGTAGTTAAGGCTGCAAGTTCTTGAGTCATGCTACTTGATTTTGAATCCTGGCTTGCTATGATCTTGGACAAGTTATTTAACCTTTCTATGCTTCAGTTCTCTCCTCTATAAAATGGAGATAATAGTTGTCCTTTATATCATAGGGTCATTGAGAGAAATAAATTAATTAAAAATGTATATTAAAGTACTTATTAGGATCGTGTTTGGAATAAAGTAAGCAACCATTAAATGTTAGCTACTATTTTTTATTTTATTTTATTTTATTTTATTATTTTTTTAAATAATAAATTTATTTTTTATTGGTGTTCAATTTGCCAACATACAGAATAACACCCAGTGCTCATCCCGTCAAGTGCCCCCCTCAGTGCCCGTCAGCCATTCTCCCCCACCCCCCGCCCTCCTCCCCTTCCACCACCCCTACCTAGTTCGTTTTCCAGAGTTAGGAGTCTTTATGTTCTGTCTCCTGTTAGCTACTATTTTAAAAATAGTTTTTGTTCTCAGAGAAATATCATCCTTCTTTTTCATTTTCCTGTTTATTTTTTTTATTATAAAAGCTTCTAGACAGAGCTTTTAGAATATACTAATCTCTCTCTCTCTCCTTAAAAACCTTGCACTTTCTAATTGTCTCCAACAGGAAGGGTATGCCTTCTACTTCAGCTTCACAGATAAATTTATTTCCGTGTTTACATATGACAATTCTTTTTTTTTTTTTTTTTTTTTTACATATGACAATTCTTAAACCTGGTTTAACACGTCTGGTTTATCAGAGTATTATAGTTGGTTTACAGTGTGTGAAAGAATGCGGATGGATTGTTGGATATGTCCTTTAGTTCATTCCATCTGTTCAACAATTATCATTTATTTGCTCTGTATTATAAATAAACATTGATTAAGCATTCTTATCCTAGACTTTGTGCAAGACACAGATCTAAATGAAACAGTTCTAGCTCTTGAGGAACACATAGTCCTTCTTGGAGTTAGAGACCTTCATTTTTATTTTAAGCTCTTTGTTTCCTCCACAGCTACTTCTATGATTTGCACCTATTTATTTAAGTGAGTGAATGTGCTACTATCTTAGGTATTTGTTCATTGAATGATCTCTGCAGGGGAAACTACTCAAAGGTTTGCCAGGGCTTTTCTTTCACCATTGGATGTGAAAGATGGCTCATTTTGAGGAGCCTTTGCACCCCCCCGGCCCCTCCCCACTCCACTTTTTAAAAGTAGGCTCCATGCCCAGTTTCAATCCCAGCGTGGGGCTTGAACTCACAACCCTGAGATCAAGACCTGATCTGAAATTAAGAGTCAGATACATAACCAGCTGAGCCACCTAGATGCCCCAGAGCAGTCTCTGCCTCTTAAATAAGCTATGTTAGGGTCAGTTCTGCTAAAAAATTAAAGACAGCCTTGTGTATGGAATCTTTTTTCCTCAGTTTCCTCCTTGAGCAATTTCCAAAGCTCAGATAATTTATATGCCATACTTCCCTAAATAATTGACGCTATGCCATGAAGAAATATGTTAACATTCAGTATTGAATAACCAACAATATCTGTTAGAATAGTCCTCTTCTGAGCATTAACAACTACGGTTTCTTTTTTTTTTTTTAAGACTTTATTTGAAAGAGAGCACAAAAGGGGCAGAGGGAGAGACAGAGGGAGAAGCAGACTACCCACTGAGCAGGGAGCCTGATATGGGTCTTGATCCCAGGACCCTGAGATCATGACTTGAGCCGAAGGCAGACACTTAATTGAATGAGCCACCCAGGTGCCCAAGTATTCAGTTCCAGAAGAAGACTGGCTTGGGACACCTCGCTGGTACAGTTGTGTAGCATGTGACTCTTGATTTTGGGGTTGTGAATTCGAGTCCCATGTTGAGTATAAAGATTACTTTGAAAAAAATAAAATCTTAAAAAAAAAAAAAAAAGGACTGGCTTAAACCAGAGTATTAGGACTTCAGCTAAATAGGCTAAGTTTTAGCAAGATTCCAGGCTTATGGAAGGGAATTAGAATGTTCAACAGGTTACTGTTGAGCATTAAGGAAAGCGCTCTTCACAGTCTCCAGAATATCAACTGGCCTAGTATTGGAATGGGAAGTTAGGGTAAATGGCAGTGCTTCGAGTCAATTGGCTATATAACTACTATGGATGTGGGGAAATTTGTATAATTGGTTACAGTGTAGAGAGTGTAAATCAGTATCATACTTATAGGGAGAAATTTGGCAATATATGTTAAAATGTAAAATGTACAATTTTACTTTTATGAATTCATCCTACAGAAGGAACCAAACAAGTGAGCAAAACCTAGAAGGCTATTTAGTGAAATTAATGTAAAAGAGCAATCAGTAGGGACTTTATTAAATAAATTATGATATTCCATACAGAGGAGTTGCTTGTAAATAATTTTCCAATTATTAAAAAGTACTTAAAAATTTGACAGTGTAAAATACCCAAGATATATTGTTTATTGAAAATAAACACAAGTTTTAAAAGAGTATGTATGGAATAATTCTATTTTATACATCTATCTAGATATATAATTACTTCCATGTATTGGAAATTCATTTTTTCCTTTATACCTTTATATATTGTTTCAATTTTTTTATGGTAAACACTTCACCAGCAGATCAAGACGATGATTTCTTTATTACTGTCTGTCATACTGTTTTGAGATGGTACATTTGTGCACATCTAGTCATATGTATTTTTTGGTAACTCACATCATGGTTGCCTCTTGGGATATAATACCACTGAGATTTAGTGGAAAGGGTTCTACTAGTAATATAGGTATATCTTATATTGATCTAGCTCTTTCTCAGATAAAAGTTATGAACTCTGGACAGTATGTAAAAAAATAACTAGTTAAAGACGTTGGAAAGTGACCAAATCAGGCAGAAATTGATAGAAAGCTTGAAAGATGGGAATTGTACTGGCATGCTTCTCATTTGTACAATTCTTTTGCCTGAGGATACTCCCCAGTTTGTCATGGTGGGTGGTGGCTAGAACTCAAGCAAAAGTCTATAGTTTTACTAGTTTGGGGAGTTGGAGGATTGAGTTTAGGACTAAAAGAGGGACTGGAGAATGAGGGGAGAATTCTTAGAAAGGAGGGAGCAACAGAAAAGGGAGCCCTAAAATCTGCTTTTAAATTCTGTCGAAATCCTTGGCATGCATGGGGAAAGGCTTCATGGAGCCTAGAAAAGGGGTAGTTGGAAAGGTGAATGAATTGAGTTGAGATTTAGCTGCTGCCCCTTGTGGGGGAGACAAGAGTTTGGAGTATGAATCTAGCCAAGTTAATTTCCCAGTAGAATAAAATTCATTCTTCAGAGGCTGATAGACAGAATTTGGAATCCTAATAATGTTCAGTATACAATAATAAATGACTAGATGTGCAATAAAGGAAAATACGACTCATTGTTGAGAATAGCAGTCAAGAGAAATTGACTCCAAGATGACTCATATTGGAATTTTCAGACAAGAACATTAAACTTGGTATTAATAAACGAACAGGTGGAGAATCTCAGCAGAGAAGTGGGAACTATAAAAAGAACCAAATGTAAAATCTAGAACTTAAAAGTATAATATCTGAAATGAAAAATTTATTAGATGTGCTTAACAGCAGATTGGAGATAGCTAAAGAAAGAGTTGGTGGACTTGAAAACAGAGTAGCAGTAATTATCCACTCTGAAGAGAAAAAAGATTAAAAAACGAAAACAGAGCCACAATGATTGTGGAGCATTATTAATATATACATAATTGGAGTCCTAGCGGTAAAAGAGAAGACATCTGGCAGACTGTATTTTCCAAAGATGGCTGCAACAGTATCTACCATCCTACATGTTCCTCTCTTGGCCAATAGAATCGAGTTGGAAATGACATCCATGCTACACAGAGCAACCTTATGTAAGTGCTCCAGTTAATAGCCTGGCTTTTGAGATGTTTCAGCCCAGAAACCAACAATGTGAGTGAAGAAGCCACTAGGTGATCCCAGCTGCCAGTCATTCGTTGGTGTCCCAGATGAGGCCCCAGAATTCATGAATCAGAGTAAAGCTATCTCAGTTGTTCCTTGAATGAATTTCTAATGCATAAAGCCTGTGAACTTAATAAAATGCTTACTGTTATATGGAGCTAGGTTTGGAGTGATTTGTTATGCTGTAGTAGATAACTAAAACAAGACAAAAATATTTGAAGAAACAATGGCTGACAACTAAGCAATAAAAAGATTTAAAAATGAGCAAAGGATCTGAATAGACATTTCTTTAAAGAATATGCATAAATAGCCACAAATATATGAAAAGACACTTGATTATCAGCCATCAAGGAAATGCAGATCAAAATTAAAATGGCTACAAGGATGACTAATAAAAAAGATAATATAACAGTGTTGGTGAAGATAGAGAGAAATAATAACAAATGTTGGTGAGGATGTGGAGCAACTGGAACTCTCAAACACTGCTGATAGGGCTATAACCTGGTGTGGCCACTTAGGAAAACAGCAGGTCCTCAAAAAGTAAAATGGAGTTACCATTTTACCCAGCAATTCACTCCTACATATATACCCCAAAGAAATAAAAGCATATGTCCACACAAGGACTTGTACTTGCACGTTCATAGCATCGTTATTCATAATATCCCCAAAGTGGAAACAACCCATATGGCCATCAGCTGATGAATGGATAAACAAAATGTGGACTATCCATACAATGGAATATTTTTTTACCATAAAAAAGAAAGAAGTGCTGATTCCTGTTACAACATGGATGAACCTTGAAAATGTGCTAAATGAAAGAAGCTAGTCACAAGAGACCACATATTATATAATTCTATTTATATTAGAAAATATAAAGAGACAGAAAATAGAATAATGGTTACCAGATTAGGGGAAATAGGGAAAATGGGGATGATAGCTGAAGGGTACAGTGTTTTTTTTTTTTTTTTTTTGGAGACGGTAATGAGAACATTCTAAAATAGATTAAGCTTATGGTTGCACATCTCTGTGAGTATACTAAAAGCCATTGAATTGTACATTTTAAATGTGTATATAGCATGTGAATTTCAGTAGAGCTGTTACTAAGAAATAATAGCTAAAAGTTCCAAGTTTGGTGAAAAACATTTATAGAATCCAAGAAGCTCAGGCAACCCTAAGCAGGATGGATGCAAAGAAGACTACTACAGGCACATCATAGTCATGTTGCTAAAAACTAAAAGAGAAAAACTTAGGAGCAGCCAAAGGAAAATGATTTATCACATAAAGGAGAACACTGTTCTAAATTAATGGCTCACTTCTCATTGATAACAATGGAGGCAAGAAGACAATGGGATGATATCTTTAAAATGCTGAAAGAAGCTTTCAACCTAGAATTCCATATCCAGCTTAAATGATTTTTAAAAATGGGAAGTAAAGGCATTTTTAGACAAATGAAAACTGAGAGAATCCTAGCAGTACAAGAGATAATGAAGAAAGTTCTTCATATTGAAGAGAATTGATACCAGAGGGAAGTTTGGATCTTTAGGAAAGTGAAGAATGCTGGAAATGTAGGTGTAAAAGACTATATTTTTTATTCTCAGTTTCTTTAAAAGGCAAGACTTATGCCTAACACTATTTTGAGGGTCTGTAACATATGTACAGTAGTCCCCGTTATCCACAGTTTTGCTTTCCATGGTTTCAGTTATCTGTGGTCAACTGCAGTCTAGAAACAGATTATCCTCCTGACATATCAGAAGGACAGTAGTAGCCTGACACGTGTCATAGTACCTATGTCAGTCACCTTACTTCAACTCATCCCATAGCCATTTTATTTTACATCATCACAAGAAGAGTGAGTACAGTAAGATATTTTGAGAGAGAGAACACATACACATAACTTTTATTACAGTGTATAGTTATAGTTCTATTTTATTATTGTTAATCTCTTACTTTGCCTAATTTATAAATTAAACTTAATAATAGTTCTGTACGAAAAAAACCCCAGTATATATAGGATTTAGTATATTTCAGGCATTAATTACAACATGCCTGCAATTTCAGGCATCCACTGAAGGTTTTGAGATGTAGCCCTTGTGGATAAAGGGGGACTACTGTAATATATATGACAGTTATCGTCCAAAAGGTGAAGGGGAAAAAAAACAAAACAAAACAAAACAAAAGGTGAAGGGAAATAAAGAACTATTTTGTTGCAAAGGTTCTTACATTTTTATGTGAAGTAGTACAATATTAACTGTAAGTAGATTGTGATAAGTTAAGTTTGCATATTGTATCCCTAGAACAGTCTCTCCGTCTCTCTCACACACGTATAAAGATGTATAGCTAAAAAGTATATAAAATAATTACAATGAAATGCTAAAAATAATTAGGTTAACCTAAAAAGAAGGCAGCAAAGGAGGAATAGAGGGGAAAAAATCAAATGAAACGGAATGAATGATAAACCAAAATCCAGCCAGTAAAAAGAATTACATTAAGTGTAAGTGAATTGACCACTCCAATTTAATGGCATAGGTTGTCAGACTGGATGAAGGATAAACAGGTTGAAAGTGAGAGGATGAAAAAAGGTACACCACCATGTGAACAGTAAGCACAAGAATGCTGGAGTGGCTATATTATCATCAGACAAAGTAGACTTCAAGACAAAGTTTACTACTAGAGATAAACATTTCACAATAAAAGGATCATTTCATTAGAAACACAATCATTAATGTATATGAGCCTAATAAAAGTTTCAATACACATGAAACAAGGAGCACCCAGATGGCTCAGTTGTTTGACTCTTGATTTCAGCTCAGGTCATGGTCTCAGGGTCATGAGATCAAGCTCTGCATCCAGCACTATGCTCATGGAGGGGGTCTGCTTAAAATTCTCTCTCCTCTCCCTCTGTCCCTACTCCCTGCTCACACTTGCACATGTGCTCTCTGTCTCTCTTTCTAAAATGAATAAAATCTTTCAGAAAGAACAGTTAAAAAAAAATAACACATGAAACAAAACTAAACAATTAAAAGCAGAAAAGGGCAAAGCCACAATTATAGTTGGGTGTTTTTAATACTCTTCTCTCAGTAGTTGATAGAACAACTTGAAAAATATCAATAAAGGTACAGAAGATCTGGGGTGCCTGGGGGGCTCAGTTGCTTCGGCATCTGCCTTTGGCTCAGGTCATAATCCCAGTGTCCTAGGATCAAGCCTTGTGGGGCTCTGCTCAGTGGTGAAGCTGCTTTTCTCTCTCCTCCTCTTCCCTCTCCCCTGCTTGTGCTCTCTGTCTTATTCTCTCTCAAATAAATAAAATCTTTAAGACAAAACAAAATATGTTTACTAAAAAAAGATGTAGAAGATCTGAATAACATGTATTGCCTTGCCTAATTGATAGTTATAGAACACTGCACATAACAACTGAAGAATAAATACATGTTCTTTTTCAAGTGCACAGGGAATGTTCACCAAAATAGACAATACATTAAACTATAAAATATGTCTCAACACATTTCAAAATATTGAGAAGTTACATAGTGTATTCCCTAACTGAAGTATGGAATTTAATTAAAAATCAATACCAATAAGATAACTGGAAAGGGCTGCAAATTTGGAATATTTATTTATTTTTAAAGTTTTTATTTACCTATTTGAGAGAGAGCACAAGTGAGGGGCAGCGAGAGGGGGAAGCAGGCTCTACACTGAGCAGGGAGCGCAACTTGGGGCTCAAGGACCCAGGGATCACAACCTGAGCTGAAGGCAAACACTTAACCGACTGAGCCACCCAGGCACCCCCAAATTTGGAATATTTAAAATAACATTTCTAAATAACTGATGATCAAAGAATAACATTATAAAAGAAATTAGAAAATATTTCTAGCTAGTTGGCAATAAAAATTCAACATATTAAAACCTGTGGGATGAAGTAAAGTGAGTAGCTTTAAACACTTCTATTAGGGAAAAATTTAAAAATCAGTGGTTGAAGTTTCCAACTTAAGATGATAGAAAAAGGGATCCCTGGGTGGCTCAGTGTTTGAGCATCGGCCTTTGGTTCAGGTCGTGATCCCAGGGTCTCGGGATCGAGTCCCACATTAGGCTCCCTGCAGGGAGCCTGCATCTCCCTCTGCCTATGTCTCTGCCTCTTTCTGTGTCATGAATAAATAAGTAAATCTTAAAAAAAGAATGTTGGAAAAAGATGAGCAAAATAAACCCAAGTAAGTAGAATAAAGGAAAAAGAGTAGAAATCACTGAAATTGAAAATAGGAAAGAAAAATAGGACAAAAATAGAGAAAATTAATAAAGACAAAAGGTTTTTTTTTTGAATACCAAAATTAACCTTTAGTGAAACTGATCAAGAAAAAAAATCATAAATACTACCAGGAATGAAAGAGAGGATATAGATAGATCTTACAGATGTTAAAAGGTATTGAGGGATATTATGAATATCTTTTGTCAAAAAAATTGAACAACTTAGATGAAATGTACATAATTATTTGAAAAACATAACTTACCAGAACATTTAAGTAAGAAATAAGATTCATTTAACATGAATTCCTTAGGGAAATAGAGAAGGGAAACACTTCCTATCTTGTTTAACATCTGTCCATCATAACCTTGGTAATAGAAGCTTGACAGAGATGTTGCAGACAACATGAATGTCTATGTAGAAATCTTGCGGCTTCTTAAAGTTACTAGAACTGATATGTTAGCAAGGTTGCGACATATAAGATCAATTTATATCAAGTTTCAAAAAGATTGGAAATGAAGAAGTAAAACTGTCTTTTTTCACAGATATAATTTTTTACGTAGAAAATCCAAAGGAACCTACAAAACAACCACTAGAGATAACTGAATTTTTAGTAAGTTTGTAGGATACGAAGTCAATGTAGGGGCACCTGGCTGGCTCAGTCAGTGGAGCATATGACTCTTGATCTGAGGGTTGTAAGTTTGAGCCCCATGTTGGGTGTAGAGATTACTTAAAAATAAAATCTTTTTTTTTTAAATAAAATCTTAAAAAAAAGGTCAATATGAAAATATCACTTTGATTTCTGTCTTCTAGCACTAAACATTTAGAAAAAGTTTTTAAAGTTTCCTTTTAAATATTCCTTTACTACATGGATAGATATACAGATAAATTGAAGAAAAGATGTATACTGAGAACTATAAAACATTGCCTAGAGAAGTTAAAAAAGACCCAAATAAATATGCTTATCTTGATTGTATACTGTGTTCAAGGATAGGCTGACTCAGTTTTGTTAGTATGTCAGATCTCCCCACAAACTGAGCTATTCAATCCTAATCAGAATTTCATCAAGTGCTCCCCCCCACCGCCATATAAAGTCGCAGGCTGATTAAACAATTTGTGTGGAAATGAAAAGGACCTAGAATGGCCAAAATAATATTGGGAAAAGAAGCAAAATGAGGTTTATACTTTACTTTCCATCACATCCAGGATGGAAAACTGATAGCTACTTTAGTGATTGAGATGTTTTGTTTAGATGATTTGGGAGTCCTATGTTTAAATCAATAGCTTGATGTGTTATATTTTTGCTAAAAGGTATGCCTGTGGTATGGCTGAGCAGTGAAAATACTTGATATGGCTTTGGGTAGGAAGTTTAGAAACCAAGGCCTGAGCTGTGATCACCTTAGGGGAAAAAGTAGTAAAGGAAGCAAAGTGTGCTTGCAGTCATTTTTGCTTTTGTGGGGGTTCAATTTCTATGGAGCCTGAAGCAGACTGCTTATTGCAACTTACTGACTGTATTATTAACAATTAAAGTACTGAATTACAGGGTACAGGGTAGTGGAAGAATTGAATGAATGCTGGGTAAGATCTCATTTCTGCCATTTATTTAGTTGCAGGTTTTCCACTGGCTAGCTGGACAAGTCATTTAACTTTCTGGCCATTTGCAAATTGTAGATTTGGACTAAATGATTATTTAATATTCCTTCTACTCTGAAATTCTGCAAATCCGAAAATCTAAGAATTCTCACTTCCTAACATTGTGGTACATTTTCACAAAGATGTCTGAGAGTTTTTCTCTGTTGTCTCTTTGGCAGATTGCAGTCCCCTGGCAGAAATGAAACCTGATCAAAATCTGTTTCTCCAGCTTGATTTCATCTTAGTTTCAATGCTCTGTAACAGCAACAGATGGCTAGAAAAATGTTTCGTGACATACTTGAAATGGAATAAATAGCAAGCTTCCATTAGCCTTTTCAGCAACCCTGGAATCAGTGATACCATTCACAATCAGGAACACACGTGCTAAATAAAGTGGTTTCAGATCAGATCTCCAATCTGGTTTCCTTGTTTGAACAAACCTCCGCAATCCTCCACAACAGGCCCCGGATTACCTTTTCACCTGTTCTTTGTTATTACTGTAAAATCCAGTCAAAATCAGTTGAGAAATTCTTACTGCCTTTTTTGAGAGGAGAATAACATGATATCCACCTTTTGTTGAATACTAAAAGTAAATTGATATATGAAAAAGCAAATTATATATCATTATTACTGTTGGAGAGAACAGCCATTATAGTCCAGCAAACCTGCATGTAATCTCTAGAGAGATTCTTTATTCTGATAGCCAAAATTATATAATAAAAGGAAATTTATCCTCTTACTTGGTTATTCTTCTCTGCCTTACCTGGAAATATGAATGATCACTTTTCATCTGGGGCCTCATCACACTTTGGGGTAGGAAGACAGGTTCTTCCTGGTTTTGTGCTTTTCTAGTTCCTCCGTGTAAACGCTGTTGAAGAGCAGGATGTCAAGATGCTGGTGAGCAGTCCTCACTGAGATTAGTCTGTAATCCTGGCTAGTTGCTGTGCATACAGTTGCACTTATTTCCAAGATCAGTTCACCTGGTTTCTATCAGAATAGAGTGGGCACAGTGTTCTCTCCTCCACAGAACTACCCTGAAGCAGTCAGTGCTGTCATTTGCCAGATGACATGATTATGACGTTCATAGAACTCTGCTGGTTACCAACTGTAGGCCTTTTGTTTTAAGTTGGTTGGCCTTGCCTTTACGCACTTGATTTTGACTACCTTCATTGATAATTTTGTTCCCTGTCCTCAGTTCTCTTGTGACCCAGTAGTACTAGAGAGACAAGAGATGAAAATCTGTTATTGGAGCCAGAGTGGGATATAATGGAAAGGCTTTATGGGGAAAATTAATTTAGTTTTAACCTTGTCTAGATATCAATTTGTAGACACCTGGGTGGAAAGGATAGAAATAGGCATACTTGAGAATAGGGGATCATACGTTGCGATAGAAAGATAGCTGAGGGGTTGTCTCTTGACATCTTGAGTCCCAGGATAATAATATAAGCCTCCTAAACCTTTTTTAAAAAGATAATAATTTAATCCTTGTCTAAAGGCAGAGAGCAGTGGAATCCAGAAATAATAATGATTTGATTTATTTATTGAGCACTTAACAAATGCCAAATATTTATATGTTAGTTAGCTTTGTTAATCCCCGCCGTCCTGTGAAGTTGGCTTTACAGTTTGCCTAAAGTCACAGCAATTAGTCAGTGAGAGAGCCAGGTTTTGAGCCCAAGTCTAACTCTAAAGCCTGTGCTCTTAAACACCAAGCCGTAATAAGAATAGAAGTTGAAAACGTCTCTGCTCTTGAAGAATTGATTTGTGCATCTCTTTTCCATCTTGAGCCTCTCATTTTCCCTTCCTTGAATCACCTTAGCTGGTTAACTGAAAACTAAAACCATTTTCAAACTTGAGAAAACAGAAGAATCACCCTGAGTTTGTCTAAAATGCAGATCCCAAATAAATGAATAAATGAATAAATAAATAAAAATTGCAGATCCCTTACTCCCCTCCCCATTGTGATTCAGTGTTTCTGGAGTGTGGTCCAATAATCTGCTTGTTAATACAAACATACACCAAAGTGATTCTGCTCATGTGATCACAGGACCATGGTTTGAGACACAGTGCCCTATATACTGGCAAGGTTAAGTTGAAATATAACACAATCTCATACTTTTTTTTTTCAAGGCTTGAAAAATGACACATATTTTATATGGAGCTGTAAATAGATTTTGCATAGAGCACAATGTAGAAATTAGATACATGGTGCTTATATAGTATCATTTTGAGAATGTCAGTACTAATATGTGGCATAACTTACTATTGACTGTGCTTATGTTTCATTCAAAGTATGTTCCTTTTATTTTTTTTTGTGGAATGTACTTGAAAAAGTCCCTGTTACTTTCTTTTCTTAAAAATGGTTTTTATTATAAAGAAAAGTAAATTGTCTTAGTGATTCCCAGCCTTTTATCTTCTGCATATTATTATTATTAAAAATACTTGTTTGAGAGAGAAAAGAGAGCACAAGTGGGGGCATAAGGGGGGTGCAGAGGGAGCAGAAGCAGGTTCCCCGATGAGCAAAGAGTCCAACATGGGGCTCGATCCCAGAACCTTGGGATCATGCCCTGAGCTGAAGGCAGACACTTCACCAACTGAGCCATCCAGGCACCCTTCTCTCCTGCATATTAAAGGGTCCTTATTCTCATCTCTGACAGTGACTCACCCTACCATGATTCCCAATTGAAGCAGGGAGGTAGAGTCTTATCATAATTTGTGGGGAGGGGAGGAAGAGACATACAGTTACAGTCTTTAAAACTAATTTTACATTTTCAAAAATTATTATTTTTAAGACAATACTTCTGAAGGATGCCTCACCTGAGTTTGTGAGCTGATATGGCTTCCCTGAATACTTAAGAATAAAGGAAGGGTTGCTAGAAGGAAATAACAATAATAATAATATGTCTGACCTAATATCTTACCTGGCATGGAGACAGTGTGGTTATTAATCAGCACTTCTTTAATTTTCTCTTTTTTCCAAATTGAAAAGTGTTATTGGCTATAATGACCATTTAGTGGATTTCCATGGAAATAATAGCTTCTTATCTTTACTCTTTTCAGGTTCACCAAGAATCTTTCCCCGGACAAAATCAATTTGAGCACCTTGAAAGGAGAGGGTCAGCTGACCAACCTGGAGCTGGATGAAGAGGTTCTGCAGAATGTGCTGGAGCTGCCCACCTGGTTAGCCATTACTCGGGTCTACTGCAACAGGGCCTCTATCCGGGTGAGAATGGGGATCAGAGTGCTGTTGCTGTCCTTGGCCAGCAGGCATGCTTTCTTGAGGGGCAGCTCCCACAGCCCTGAGTCTTGCTTTCCTCTTTCAGATCCAGTGGACAAAGTTGAAGACACACCCCATTTGCTTGGTAATGACCTTTCTTGATTGCAAGTAATCAAATGGGAATGGCTGGGATGGGGTTTTAATAGATCTGAGAAGGGATGGGGAAGAGTCCTGATAGGTTATTAGCCCTTTTGGGAGTGGTCATTGCTGTCTTGCTTGTGAGCTTCCCTCTGAGATAGAGTGACCACTGTCTGGGCTTATTCTGAAATTACTGTGATGTATAGTAGCACCGAGACACAATACCCAGGAGTCCTGAGTTGGTTGTTTTGCTTTGTTTTTTATAACAAATTTTGCTGTCCAGGTTCTTTTAGATTTTCTTTGGAATCCTGACAGAGAAAAAATTAGAAATTTAGTTCATGTTGACTATTGAGTGATGATCAGCTGAAAGCCCTTCAAGAACAGATCAGTGCATATCTTTATCCAAAGATTAGGATCCCCAGGGACAGTAATACCTCTGTAACTTGGATTTATGTTTCTGCTGTGAGCTAATCCCATGCTTGTCCTGGAGTTCTGCTGCTAATGGACATAGAAGAGGGAAGATGAGGCCTCTCCTTGCATTTCAGTTTGTTCATTCACTCGACAAACATTTATTATTTGCCCACTGTGGTTACAGCACTCTACTAGGAATTAGAGCATAGGGATGAATAGATGCAGTGTGTGCTGTGTGGGGTTTTGTGGAGTTGCTTAGCTCTCCATGGCTTTTATTTCAGTGTCTGGATAAGGTGGAGGTGGAAATGAAGACATGTGAGGAGCCTCGGCCCCCGAATGGACAGTCTCCCATTGCTCTTGCTTCAGGACAGAGGTTAGTTGCTTAGGTCCCTATTATTTCCAACATGTTAACTGTTCATATCAACTTTTAGTGAAAAATAAAAACTTTCCTTACAGGAATTTTCCAACATACACTAAAGTAGAGGGAATAGTGTAATTGCCACCATGCACCCAAGATCTGACTTCAATTATCAACATTTTGCCATTCTGTTTTCACCTTTTCCCTAACACTGGGTTTGTGTGCATACACATGTGTGTATTTGAAAGCAAATCCCAGGTAGTACATGATTCCATCTGTAAATACTTCTGGATACTGTGTCTTAGCAGACAGGGATTGTAAAGAAAGAAAGAAAAAACACAATACTATTATCACAATCAATAAAATTACTAGGAATTTGTTAATATTTTTTATTTCATATTCAGGTTTCCTGAATTGTCTCCCAAATATTTTTTCCAGTGCAGTGTGGATCCAAAGAGCTCCATATATTACATTTGGGGATATGCCTTTCAAAGCTCTTTAATTGTAAACCATCCCCCACCCTTACTCTTTAATATACCATTTATTCTTTGTAGAAATTAGGTAGTTTTTTCTAAAGAATTTCCCACATTTTGTATTTCAGTTGATTGTGTCAAGGTGATATTTTAATGTTTCTCATTTAACCTGGTAGTAGGATTTAAGGGCTTGATTTCAATGCATGCTTTTTGTTTTCTTGGTAAGAATACTTTAGAAATTGTACCATGTATTTCCTATGGTAACATATCAGGAGGCACAGAATGTTCCTTTGGTTAAGATTAATCAGTGGATTTAGATGGTGATGGCCTGATTTGTACGTTGTGATAAGTTCCTCATCTGCCTTTCACCTCATGATGTAAGGACCGTTGATGATATTTGTCTAGATCTGTTATTTCACTGTAGGGTGCAAAACAGGGATTTTATAATTCTTTTCTTTCTATTAGCTATGATTTTTTATTTTTTTATTTTCTTTAAAATTTTTGTTTATGGAGACAGAGAGTGAAGGCAGAGACATAGGCAGAGGGAGAAGCAGGCTCCCTGCAGAGCCTGATGCAGGACTCAATTCCTGGACCCCAGGATCATGACCTGAGCCAAAGGCAGACTCTGAACCGCTGAGCCACCCAGGCATCCCAGCTGTGATTTTTTTATAAGAAACTTTCTTTCACCAACTATTTGATTACCCTGAAGTACAGTTTGTATGAGAATGTCAGGATAATTGCTGAATTTTTTACCTTTATTTATCAAATGTAAGAATTATAATTGACATCCTAATAATCTCCAAAGAGGTTTTTTATGGGTGTGTGTGGGGGGTATGAAGGAGGCATATCATTTTGAATTTATGTGGTTTTTTTGGATAGCTTTAGTAAAGTATAATCAATACAAAATAGACAACACATACAAAGTATACAATTTGATAAGTTTTGGCATATGTATATACACCATGAAATCATCAACATAATGAAGACAATGAACATATCCATTAATCCTTAAACATATTGCTATTCTCGTTTGTATTCCTTCTCTTTCCTTTCACACCCTCTCCTATCCCCAAACATGGCTTTCTGTGACTATAGTTTACAATTTCTATAATTTTATATAAATGGAACCATATAGAATGTACTGGTTTTTGTCTGACTTCTTTTACTCAGCATAATTACTTTGAGATTCACCCATGTTGCTGAGAGTCATTCCTTTTATTATTGATTAATATATTCCATTGTGTAGGTAGATCACTGTTTATCCACTTGTTAATGGACATTTTATTTACAGTTTTTGGCTATTGTGAGTAATGCTGCTATGAACATTCATACACAAGTTTTTGTGTGGTCATGTGCTTTTCTTTTGGGTAAATTCCTAGGAATGGAATGGTCAGGTGGTATGGTAGGTAAGATTTAACTTTTTTTTTTTAAAGATTTTATTTATTTATTCATGAGAGACACACAGAAAGAGGCAGGGACACAGGCAGAGGGAGAAGCAGACTCCCTGCAAGGAGCCCAGTGTGGGATTCAGTCCTGGGACTCTGGGATCAGGACCTGAGCCAAAGGCAGATGCTCAACCACTGAGCCACCCAGGCGTCCCAAGATTTAACTTTTTAAGAAACAAACTTTTCTAGAGTGGTTTACTATTTTACGTTCTTTTTGCATTTTACATTCTTTTTACATGATTTTACATTTAAATTTTCTAACATCCTACTCTTCCATTTACTTTTAAAAAAAATTTGTTGTCTTTCATACATCTATAGTCCTCATTTGTCTTGATATTCAGATGTCCTCATCTTTGGCCAATGAGAGCTTTTTGGAGACACCTCCTATGTCTTTTAGAGAAGACCCCAATAATCTTTTTTCTTTTAGACAGAACAAGATGTTTCAGGCTTCTCATATACATCCTTACTTCAGACCTGGAATCTGACATTACTCCAAAGAACCCTGATTCCTTTTAGTGAGAAATGCTATTTAGAGAGAACAATCTGGGCAAAATGTATTCATTGAGTTGTAATTGAATAAGGACTTTTAAGTGTTCAGTTCTAAAGTAAAGTTATTTTTAAGAGAGAGAGGAATAGGGGAGCCTGGGTGGTTCATTTGGGTAAGCATCTGCTTTTGGCTCAGGTCATGATCCTGGAGTCATGGGATTGAGTCCTGTGTCAGGCTCCCTGCAGGGGGGACTCTGCATCTCCCTCTCCCACTGCCCCTCCCCCTGCTCATGCTCTCTTGCTCTCTTTCTCAAATAAATAAATAAATAGAATCTTTAAAAAAAAAGAGAGAGAAGAATAAAGATAATATGCTGATATTTCTCAATTCAAATTAAAAAAGAGGATTTTAAATTAACTTTTTAGATTTAATGTTTGTATTTTTGTTCATATGCTGAATCTTGGTTCCTAACAACAATAATATAATAAATGATTTACTTTTTAAATTGTTTAAAAAATATCAAAACCAGTATTATAACTATCAATACAACTAGATTACTGTACAGTAGATTTCTGTGTGTGTGTGTGTGTGTGTGTGTGTCTGTTTTAAACTTATGATATGTCTCATAGAGAAGTATGGTCAAATGCTGTGTTTTAAAGTCACTTGAAATCATTTTTTATGTGGTTGGGATACCAATTTGACTACAAAGTAGTTCATTTTTTTTTTAAGACGAATTTTGCAGTTTTAGGCTCACAATAAAATTAGAGGAAGGTACACAGATTTCCCATATCCCCTTTCCCCCCACACATGCATAGCCTTCTCCATTGTTAACATCCCCCCCCAGAGTATGGTACGTTTGTTACAGTGGTTAAACCTACATTGACGTCACAGTCACCCAAAGTCTATAGATTATGTTTAGGTTTACTCTTGGTTTTGTACATTCTCTGGATTGGGACAAATGTATAATGACACGTATCCACCATTACGATATCACAGTATATTTATTTCACTGCCCTAAAAATTCTGTGTGCTCCTTTATTTATCTCTATCCTTGCCCTCAACCCCTGAAGTCAATGGTCTTTTTTCACTCTCCATTATTTTTCCTTTTCCAGAATGTCATATAGTTGGATCCATACAGTATGATTCCATCTTTTTAGATCGGCTTTTTTCACTTAATAATATACATTTAAGATTCATCCATGTCTTTCGTAATTCTATAGCTCATTTCTTTTTAGAATTGAAAATACTCCATTGTCTGGATGTACCACAGTTTATCTGTTTACCTGCTGAGGGACAGCTTGGTTACTTTCATATTCTGGCAGTTATGAATAAAGCTGTTGTAAATATCCTTGTGCAGGTTTTTATGTGGACATAAATTTTCAACTTTTTTGGGTGAATATGAGGAGCATAATGATTGCTGGATCGTATGGTTAGAGTATGTTTAGTTTTGGAAGAAACCACCCAACTGTCTTCCAAAGTGGCTACACCATTTTGCATTCCCACCAGCAGTGCAGCTCCACGACCTTGCCTGTATTGGGTGTTGTCAGTGTTCCAGATTTTGGCCATTCTAACAGGTGTATAGTGGAATTTCATTATTTTCATTTCATTTCTTTTTTTTTTTTTTTTTTAATTAATTTTTATTGGTGTTCAATTTACCAACATACAGAAAAACACCCAGTGCTCATCCCGTCAAGTGTCCACCTCGGTGCCCGTCACCCTCATTTCTTTATATATAGTGTAGAGCATATTTTCATATGCTTATTTGCCATCTGTAGATCTACTTTGGTGAGTTGTCTTTCAAGGCCTTTGGTACAATTTTTTATTTGGGTTGTTTTCTTATTGTGAATACGTGTTCTTTTATATTTTGGGTATCGGTCTTTTATCAGATGTGTTTTTTGCAGATATACTGCAAAATACTCTCACAGTCTGAGACTTGTCTTCTCATTCTCTTAACACTGTCTTTGCAGAGCATAACTTTAATTTTTTAAAATATTTTATTCATTTATTCATGAGAGACACACACAGAGAGAGAGAGAGAGAAAGAGAGGAGAGAGAGAGAGAGAGAGAGGCATGGACACAGGCAGAGGGAGAAGCAGGCTTCATGCAGGGAGCCCGACATTGGACTCGATCCCGGGACTCCAGGATCACACCCCGGGCTGAAGGCGGGAGCCAAACTGCTGAGCCACCCAGGGATCCCAGAAGTTTTTAATTTTAATGAAGTCCAGTTCATCAATTATTTCTTCCCTGGATTGTGCTTTTGGTGTTAAATCTAAAGAGTCATTGCTATACCTAATGTCATCTAGGTTTTCTCTTATGCTATCTTCTAGGAGTTTTTATATCAGTTTGTTTTAAATTTTTGAATTGTGGGCAGCCCAGGTGGCTTAGCGGTTTAGCGCCGCCTTCAGCCCAGGGCGTGATCCTGGAGACCCCGGATCGAGTCCCACGTCAGACTCCCTGCATGGAGCCTGCTTCTCCCTCTGCCTGTTTCTGCCTCTCTCTCTCTCCTCTCTGTGTTTCTCATGAATAAATAAAAATTAGGGATCCCTGGGTGGCGCAGCGGTTTGGCGCCTGCCTTTGGCCCAGGGCGCGATCCTGGAGACCTGGGATCGAATCCCACATCAGGCTCCCGGTGCATGGAGCCTGCTTCTCCCTCCGCCTGTGTCTCTGCCTCTCTCTCTCTGTGACTATCATAAAAAAAAAAAAAAAAAAAAAAAAAAAATTAAAAAAAAATCTTTAAAAAAAATAAATTTTTGAATTGTCTTAAAACTTATTTTTAAAAAATATTTATTTATTTATTCATTCATTCATTCATTCATTCATGATAGACACACAGAGATAGAGATAGAGAGAGAGAGAGAGAGGCAGAGAGACAGGCAGAGGGAGAAGCAGGCAGAGGGAGAAACAGGCTCCAGCAGGGAGCTTGATACGGGACTCGATCCTGGGACTCCGGGATCACGCCCTGGGCCAAAGGCAGGCACTAAACCGCTGAGCCACCCAGGATCCCCATTATTTTTAACTATGTAAGATACAAAACTAAAGTTCCAAAGTTAAAACTATAATACAAGGTATATGTATGCATGTTTGTTTGTGTTGTCCCTTTTCTTACACAAAATGTAGTATATCATAAACACTTTCCACAATTGCTTTTTTAAAAAAACTATGTCCTGGTGATCACTCTATAGAAGTATATACAGCAATGTTCCTTATCCCCCCTGCCTTTTTTTTTAGTAGGCTCTATGCCAAACATATGGTACTTGAACTCATGACCCTGAAATCAAGAGTTGCCTGGTGTACTGACAGACCAGCCAGGCACTTCCCCTACTCCTTTTTGAATTTATAGAATATTCAGAATATTATAGGGGGGCATCATAGATTGCATAGCCAGTTCTCTATTGATGTTTGAGTTATTTTCAGGGTGTTTGCTTTTACAAATAGTGCAGCAATAAATGGCCTTATCACTTATCATAAGTGTATATGATAGCTTAGTGATTCTGTTTTTTGTTTTTGTTTTTGTTTTTTTAAGATTTTATTTACTTGAGAGAGAATGGGAGAGCATAAGCAGGGGGAAGGGCAGAAGGAGAGAGAGGCAAGCTCTCCACTGAGCAGGGAGTCCAACACAAGGCTTGATCCCAGGACTCTGGGATCATGACCTGAGCTGATGGCAGATACTTAACTGACTGAGCCACCCAGGTGCCCCTAGCCTAGTGATTTTTTACAAAGTTTTACACATCAATAAGCAGACTACTGACTTTGAGAATCCCAGAAGCCTCCTGTGCCCTTTCCAGTCCTATCTGCTCTCAAGGGGAATTTATTGTGATTTTTAAACATCATACCTTAGTTTTCTCTATTTTTAAAGTTATATAAATGTAGTCATGTAGTATGTCATCATTTCTATCTAGTTACTTTAGCTTCATGTGGTGTTTCTGAGAGTTGTCCATGTTACATGCATTTGTAGTTCATTCATCCTCATTACTGTATATTCTTACATTGCATGTCACAGTCTGTTCTGTTGTAGATGGACATGTGGTTTGTTTCTAGTTTCTGGATATTAGGTATACTGTTGCTATATGGAACTGTCTCTATCATGACTGTGGTGGCCTCTATGTATCTGTTGAAACCCTTGACTTGGGCACCATAAAGAATGAATTTTTCTGTATGTAAGTTAAACATATGTAAGAAAAAAGCATAATGCTACTATGAATATTCTTGTACATATCTCTTGGTGCACACATTTCTGGTTTTTTTTTTTTAATTTTTTTATTTTTTATTTTTTATTTGTTTATGATAGTCACAGAGAGAGAGAGAGAGGCAGAGACACAGGCGGAGGGAGAAGCAGGCTCCATGCACCGGGAGCCCGACGTGGGATTCGATCCCGGGTCTCCAGGATCGCGCCCTGGGCCAAAGGCAGGCGCCAAACCGCTGCGCCACCCAGGGATCCCACATTTCTGTTTTATATAGAAGAGGTGCAGGGTCATAGGCTGTGCGTGTGTTCTTTAGTAGATACTGCTAGATGGTTTTCCAAAGTTTTTGTACCACTTTTCCCACTAGCAGTGCATAAGAGTTCCAGTTGCTAGCACTTAGTATTGTCTATTTTTTTATTTTAGCCATCTGATAGATATGTAGTTGTATCACATTGTGATTTTATTTTATTTTTTTAAAGATTTTATTTATTTATTCATGAGAGTCACAGAGAGAGAGAGATAGATAGAGAGAGAGAGAGAGAGAGAGGCAGAGACATAGGCAGAGGGAGAAGCAGGCCCCATGCAGGGAGCCCGATGTGGGACTTGATCCCAGGTCTCCAGGATTAGGCCCTGGACTGGAGGCGGCGCTAAACCGCTAAGCCACTTGGGCTGCCCCACATTGTGATTTTAATTTGCATTTTCTTGATGGTTGGTTTATTGGAATTTTGAATATCTTGTTTAATAAAATATGATATAAGTATTTTTCCTATTTATCTTTTGGGTGGTTTGTCTTTTTCTTATTAATTTGTAGAAGTGCTTTATATATCCTGGAGTCACTCCTTTTGTCTTCTCTTTTTTATTGAGGTATAACTGACATATAACATGATATTAGTTTCAGGTGTACAGCAAAATGATTTGATATTTGTATATATTGCAAAATGACCACCAGGATAAGTCTAGTCAATATCCATCACTATACATTACCACTGTCCCTTTTATTTTTATTATTTATTTCATTGTATTTTTAAAAAATATATTATTTTTAAGTAATCTCCACACCCAACATGGGGCTCAAACCCACAATCCCCGAGATCAAGAGTTGTGTGCTCCACTAACTGAGCAAGCCAGGCACACTTGCTATCCCTTTTATTTTATTTTTTACTTTTTTAAAAAAAGATTTTATTTATTTATTAGAGAGAGAGAGAAAGCACACACAATTGATGGGGTGGGGCAGAGGGAGAGGAAGAAGCAAACTCCCCAATGAGCAGGTTGCCTGACATGGGGCTCTATCCCAGGACCCTGGGTTTATGACTTGAGCCGAGGGCAGATGTTTAACCCACTGAGCCACTCAGGTGCCCCACCTGTTGTCCCTTTTAAATTGCTCTATTATAATTATTGTAAATTGTCTCCTCTGTATTTCATGTCTTTTTAAAAGATTTATTTATTTATTTATTTGAGAGAGAGAGAGAGAGAGAGAGAGAGAACAAGTAGGAGGAGTGGAGGGAGAGGGAGAGAATCTCAAGCCGACTCTGCACTGAGCACAAGAGCCTGACATGGGGCCCAGTATCACAACTCTTAGATCACCACCCAACTGAAACCAAGAATCAGAAACAACTGCACCACCCAGGCGCCCCTTTATTTCATGTCTTTTTAACAATTTTTAAAAATTGTGCTAAGAAACATAATATAAAATTTACCATCTTAACCATTTTTAAGCATACCGTTCAGTAGTGTTAACTGTATTCACACCCTGCAGCAAATCCCTAGAGCTTTTTCATCTTCTGAAATTGGAACTCTGTATCCATTTGTATTGGTTTGCTATAACTCCATGACATAACACCACAGAAGGGGCACCAAAATAGTTAAAATTTATTTTTTCACAGTCCTAGGGCTCGAAATCCAGTATCAAGGTGTCAGCAGGGTCCTGAGGCCTCTCTCCTTGGCTTGTAGACCTGACTCATCAGCATTTCCTCACATGGATTTTTCTCTGTACCTGCTCATCCCTGGTGTTGTTTCCTTTTTTTCTTTTTAATTAAAGTACAGTTAATATACAATGTTTTTATTGGTTTCAGATGTACAATATAGTGATTTGACAGTTCTACGCATTATGTAATGCTCATCATGATAAGTGTAGCTACCATATATTATTACAGTATTATTGACTATATTCCCTATGTTGTACTTTTTATCCTGATTTATTACTTGAAGTATGTACCTCTTCATCACTTCACCTATTTTGCCCATTTCTCCTACCCCTTCCCTCTGGCAACCACCAGTTTGTTCTCTACATATGAGTTTGGTTTTGTTTTGTTTTTTAAAATTCCAATCTAAGTGAAATGGTATTTGTCTTTCTTTGTCTGACTTGTTTTACTTAACATAATACCTTCTAGGTTCAACCATGTTATCACAAATGGCAAGATTTCATTCTTTTTTATAGATGAGTAATATTTCATTATATATACGTGTGTGTTTATATATAAATACATATATACATATATACATTTATATATAAACACATATATACATACATATATTTATCCATGCATTTGTCGATAGACCCCTGGGTTGCTTCCATATTTGGCTACTGTAAATAATGCTGCCATAAACATAGGGGTGCAGATGTGTTCTTGAATTAGTGTTTTCATTTTTCTTAAGTAAATATCCAGAAGTAGAATTACTGGATCGTATGATACTTCTATTTTTAGTTTTTTGAGGAACCTCCATACTATTTTCCACAGTGGCTGCACCAAATTGCTATTCCCACCAACAGTGCATAGAAGTTCCCTTTTTTCCATATCTTCACCAACACTTGTTTCTTGCTGTTTTGATACTAGCCATTCTGACAGATGCCAGGCGATATCTCATTGTGGTTTTCATTTGCTTCACTGAGGATGAGTGATGTGGATCACCAATATCATTCTTAATGTTTTTTTTTTTTTTAACAGAAATGATTAATTCTAATGTAGTACAGTATACCTATTTTTTCTCTTTATGGATTAGCTCTTTTGTATCTTATTTAAGGGCTCTTTTCTTGTCCTAGGTATGAAGATATTCTTCTTTGTTTTCTTCTAAAAGTTTTATTGTTTGACCTTTCACATTTAGATACAATCAGTCTTAAAACTGATTATTTTTCTTGTTTTGTGTAAGATAGGGGTCAATATTATTTTTTCCCTGTCGGCATCTTCAAATTGACCATGCCCTGTTATTGAAAGACCATGTTTTCCCAACTGCTCTGTCACCTCTATTATAAATTAAGTGTCTCTCAGTCTAGTTTTGATTTATAAGTGAGGTAGAGCATTTATATATATATATATATATATTTTTTTTTTTAAAGATTTTATTTATTTATTCATGAGAGACACAAAGAGAGAGAGAGAGGCAGAGGCAGAGGGAGAAGCAGGCTCCATGCTGGGAGCCCAATGTGGGACTTAATCCTGGGACTCCAGGATCACGCCCTGGGCCAAAGGCAGGGACCAAACCGCTGAGCCACCCAGGGATCCCAACATTTTTATATTTAATATCATTTGCACTTACTTCTCTGTGAACTGTCCATATTTTGTCCATTTTTATTGGCCTGTAGGTCTCTTTCTTTTCAGTTTCCTAAAACTCTTTATACATTTGAGATGTTAGCCCTTTGTGATATAAATTGCAAATATATGTATTTTTCCAGTTTATAATTTCCATACCTTCTTTTTCTCTTATAATGAGAACTGATTTCATTTACATGTCAGGAATGTCTGTGTTTTCTACATTCAGAAGGATTTTAACATGGCCTTCATTCTTCTCCTCACCATTTCTGACCTCTCACTGTGGAAGTATAGCTATAATCTTTGGGATATATTTGACAGGGTCTAGTTGGGATTGTTCTTGACCTCTTGCTCACCTAGCTGTAGTTCTTTCCTCTTTCTACTACCTTTGCAGAGTATGCTTGTGTCTTTGAAGATTTTATAGAGACCTAGCATTTCCTTTCCTCTCACAGAACATTCACATTTAGGTACTTTGTGGACTGTATGAATATTTTTCAGCATGCTTGGGTGGCTTAGTCGGTTAAGTGACTAACTCTTGGTTTTGGCTAGGTCACGATCTCACGGTTGTGGGATGGAGCCCTGAGTCAGGCTCTGTGCTCAGCAGAGTCTTGCTTCATATTCTCTCTCCCTCTCCCTTCCCCTCCCACTCATTCTCTCAAATAAATAAATAAATCTTTAAAAATACATATATATTTATATTTTTGGAATATAATGGAAGAGATATATTTATATGTGTATATATTTTAAGATTTATTTATTTATTCATGAGAGTCACACACACAGAGAAGCAGAGACCTAGGCAGAGGGAGAAACAGGCTTCCTGCAGGGAGCCTGATGCAGGACTCGATCTGGGTCCCGTGAGCTGAAGGCTGATGCCCAACTCTTGAGCCACCCAGGCATTCCTAAAAATATATTTTTCAATTTATTCTTTCTAACAGAAGGGGGATTATTTCCAGGTCAACTTTTTTTCTTTCATTTCATTCTTCAAAAAATCCAATTAAAAAGAGTACAAAAAATTTTCAAAATTAAAAACATTTAAGTAGAAATAGGAAGAGAGAAATAAAGAAGTCACCCACAGTTCCTAGCACCCAAAGAGAGATAGTGTTAATAATCTTGTCTGATGTCTTCCACTATAAAGAGTGTGTGTACCATGTCTCACCTGATTCTGAACATTGGTCTGCCTCATTTGTTGTAGTGAGTATGGCTTTGCTGAGAAGGTGGTGGAAGGGATGTTCATCATCGTCAATTCTATCACCGTCAAGATTCACTCCAAGGCCTTCCACGCTTCTTTTGAATTGTGGCAGCTCCAGGGCTACAGTGTCAACCCCAATTGGCAGCAGAGTGACCTCCGCCTCACCCGCATCACTGACCCCCACCGAGGAGAGGTGACAGCCCTAGTGTTACAAGAGGAGAGAAAGGGGAGATTCAAAATGGGACTGATTTTTAAAGGATATTATTCCTGCTTTGGGGATTTCCTCAGATATGTCCCTCCATTCTATGTGAACCCAAGAATCCCAGCGTTACTGTTACATCTTTTCTTCTCTCAGGGATCTCTGATCCATTATATTCTATTGGTAGGATCCCAACTGAGAATGGTGGGAGTTCCTGCTTTGCTCATCTTTTCCCCTTGGACTTCCTGCTTCTTGGTTAATTTCTTCCATAGAATTAAGGGATTTTACCTTTTTTCCTTCTAGGTTTTAACATTTAAGGAAATAACTTGGCAAACACTTCGCATAGAGGCAGATGCTACAGACAATGGTGATCAGGATCCAGTTACCACTCCACTAAGGCTTATTACCAACCAAGGCAGGATCCAAATAGCCCTCAAGAGAAGAGTGAGTATGTTTTCTGACTCCATGAAAACTTCCATCTTTTATTCTCCTAGATAGCCTGGGAGTTGGTGTTCTTTCCTTTTTGAATAATATTGGCTCCAGGAATAACCATCGAAAGGGGCAGACCTGTAATTCAGTGTTGTACAGAACGTTTCTGTGAACATTTGCACCTCCTTGTCACCTGAATTTTGGAAACCACAAATTTTACCCATATATAGGGACTGTGACATAGGTACCTAGCAGTTGACTACTGTTGTTTCTTGTTAATCCAGAAAACATTAGTAGTTTTGTAAGAAATTGACTCTCCATAGTGTTTGCTGCTTTCCTTTCATGTTCTGGGGATTGAAAAACCATTTCTGGAATTAACTGGGCAATCATCACATGGAGGAGTTGGAATGAGACCAGATGTTGAACCCCATGTTTTATGTGGCCCCTTCAGACCAAAGATTGCAATGTGGTAGCCTCCAAGCTGATGTTCCTGTTGGATGACCTGCTGTGGGTGCTAACTGACTCACAGCTCAAAGCTATGATGAAGTATGCAGAGTCGCTGAGTGAGGCCATGGAGAAGTCAGCCCAGCAGAGAAAGAGCCTGGCCCCTGAACCTGTACAGGTTAGAGGCAAAATAGATACCCTTGGTGGGGCTAGGGAGATGATAGGCCAGACCTAATTCATGTTCATGCCAACATAGATGGAGTTGATACTTTATGGGGTATTTGTCATTTGGATAGGCTTTGTTATGCTTCTAATTTATTCATTTATTCTGTTCATTGGGTACCTCCAGTGTATTAACTATATAGTACTAGCCACTGGGAAGGAAAAGTAGAATAAGCCTCTTATTCCTGTCCTTGGAGCTCTCACTGTCTTAAAATATGGACTGTACACAAGTTATTACAATAGGAGGTAGTAAGTGCTGTGTTATAGGTAGACACTATGCCATGAGAGCACAAAGAAGAGGGACCTCACTACACAGGCTTAGCATCAGTCAGCTAAGTCCTGGGGGATGAGAGCTTGGGGGCAGTTCAAACCTCAGAACAGTACTTTGACTTGAGTTACTAGACTAATTATAATTAGGCTTTTTGGAGTTTGGGTTATTTAGGTGGGACAGACCTAAGTGAGCTACTAGGTGAATAGTTATGAAAGGGAGGGGGCATATTGCTAAATTGTGGCTTTCTTTTAGCCTGAGCTAAAGCTTAAGAAAGCCTGTGCGGAGCCTCTCTGGGTTTGGACTTCTTGTTTTTCTCTGTCACATGTAGATCACCCCACCTGCTCCCAGTGCCCAGCAGTCCTGGGCCCAGGCATTCAGTGGTGGCCAGGGCAGCAGCAACAGCAGCAGCAGTCGCCTCAGCCAGTATTTTGAGAAATTTGATGTGAAAGAGTCTTCCTACCATCTGCTCATCTCCCGCCTGGATCTGCACATTTGCGATGATAGCCAGTCCCGAGAGCCAGGTACCCTGTCAGTTCTGAGCCTGGGCTGCCTGGTCTGTCAGCTCCTTCAGCTCCAGACAAAGCTTTGGGATGGAAGGCTCTTTGCAAGATGCTGTGGAGTAATTTAGTTGGCTTCCCTAATTCCAGGCATTCCTTGGGCCTCAGTCTTTGTGGCACCTCTGTCTGTTGGTGTGAGGTAGTGCTTACAGCCTTTAGGGTGTAGTGGGACCACTGGTAATACTTAATGAGATACAGAGGCCAGCACTCTCCCAGGCTTCACTAAGTCAGAATCTTCAGGGGCAGACCTCAAGCAGTGTATACATTTTTTTCTCCCCAGTGTGTCTTGGGCAATGATGAACACTGGTTTAACCTTGTAGGAAAGTAAATTCAAGTATAGGAAACACCAGGATTTTCAGGTTTTTGAGTCAATTTAAGTATTTTTTATTTATTTTTACTTTTTTTTTTGTTTAAATATTTTATTTATTTATTCGTGAGAGACACAGAGAGAAAGAGAGGCAGAGACACAGGCAGAGGGAGAAGCAGGCTCCATGCAGGGAGCCTGACATGGGACTCGATCCTGGGTCTCCAAGATCACGCCCTGGGCTGAAGGTGGCACCAAACTGCTAAGCCACTGGGACTGCCCCAATTTAAGTATTTTTTTAAAAAGATTTTATTTATTAATTTGAGAGAGACAGAGAGAGAGAGAAAGAGAGAGAATGAGCAGGGAGGAGGAAGGGACAGGGAGAGGGAGAAGTAATTCCCTATTGAGCAGGGAGCCTGACACAGGGCTCAATCCCAGGACCCCAGGACTTCAGTACCATGACCTGAGCTGAGGGCAGAGGTTCAACCGACTGAGCCACCCAGGTGACCCCAATTTAAATATTTTTTATGTGTAAATGCCCTCTTCCCAAGCAGAGAGGTTATGTTGTATTCTCTTCATGCTTTTACATTCATTAGGGCAGTTAGTATTACATACACATATATGTTTATTCAAAGTGAGAAAGGAATTGACTAATTTTTTTCTTTCATGAACCTTGGGAAAATCACCTAACCTCCTGCTTAACCTCTTTGAGTTTCTTCATTTGTGAACTTGAGTTAAATCATATCTGACTCCTTTACTGCATTGGTTGTCGATCTCAACTGAAATAATATACTGAATTTGGGGGACCTTAATTATAGTCACATACTCGGTATTATTATTCCTTTGCTGCCTGTTCCTTTAATACTCTATATTTTATTTATTTATTTATTTATTTATTTATTTATTTATTTATTTATTTATTTATTTATTTAAATTCAATTTGCCAACATATAGTATAATACCCGGTGCTCATCCCATCAAGTTATAGTCCCTTTATACTCCCCTTTGCACCACCTTTTGGCTTGAGATGCTCTCATATGGTAGATTTTTTTTCTTGTGCTGCCTTATCCTTTCTGAAGGTTATGTCTGCCTCTTAATGACACTTATACTATTTCCTTGGGGGATCTTACCTTTCCTTTCTGGGGCTTCAGGCAGCATTGTCTCTCTTGCTTAGCTATTCCTTGGTGTTGAAGTGACTTCAGTCCCAATCTACTCCCACTCTGAGAGAGCTAAAAGAAGCAGTGACAACATAGATTGCTTTTGTGACTACAAGAAATAAATTGCTCACTGGTTTGCCACCAGTTACTTTGGAAGTTCTTTCCTAAAACGATTATTATTTTGTTTGGTTGTTTTTTCCAAGTGTAACTCCAAAGGCTTTCGGTTTTTTCTCTTGTTTTATCTTGAATCCTTTCAGAGGTCTTTATTAAGAGTATATTGTTAAGAGTTTTATCCTTTTGGGATGCATAGGTGGCTCAATGGTTGAGCATCTGCCTTTGGCTCAGGGGGTGATCCCCAAGTCCTGGGGTCAAGTCCCGCACTGGGCTCCCGGGAGAGAGCCTGTTTCTGTCTCTGCTTATGTATTTGGCGCTCTCTCTGTGTCTCTTAGAATAAATAAATAAAATCTTAAAAAAAAGTTTTATACTCTTTCTTGATGGAGAGGTATTGAGCACTGTCCTCTTCATATGGCCAGGACCCATAATCCAAAGGAAGATGTGAATGATTAGCCTCCTGCAGCCCTCATATATTTATTTATTAAACTAAATTTCTCTACTTGGTGGAATTTAGGGAATTTTTGAATGAGATATTTTTAGGTATGGGGATAACTCCCAACTTACCTTACCAAAGTATGGTGTATGACTCTTAAAGGAGCAAGAAACAGAACAAGTTCTTGTGAACTTGACTCTTCTGGGATTTGGGGAAAAGGGGAAGGGAAAACTAGCTGGCACAGTAAGAGCTCTATAATTCTCTGGAGTTGTTCTATCTAAGATGGAGCCACATGTGACTACTGTTGGCTGATCCAAATTGAGATGGGCTGCAAATTAATATATGCATGAAATTTTGAAGATATAATAGATAATTATTATCATATTATATCTTGAAATGATAAAATATTATATTCATTTAAGTAGTATGTATTATTAAAGTTAATTTCACTTTTTTAAAAAACTTTTTTTTGTATGGCTACTAGAAAATTTAAAATTACTTATGTGGCTTACATTCTATTTCTACTGGATAGCATTGCTCTAGAACTGTCTGTCTAGTATGGTAGCCAATAGCCACATGTGGCTGTTAAGATTAGAATTAAATAAATTAAAAAATTCAGTTCTGGGACGCCTCAGTGGCTCAGCGGTTGAGCGTCTGCCTTTGGCTTGGGGCGTGATCCCGGAGTCCCAGAATCAAGTCCCACATTGGGCTTCCTGCATGGAACCTGCTTTTCCCTCTGCCTATGTATCTGCCTCTCTCTCTCTCTCTGTGTGTCTCTCATGAATAAATAAGTAAAATCTTTAAAAAGAAATTCAGTTCCTCACTTGCAACGGCCACATTTCAAGTGTTCAGTACAATCTACAGACCATATAAGATTTTCATCATCACAGAACATTTTAGTGCTGTTCTAGAGGCTTGTTAAAGGCTAGATCTATCTGCTTTTTCATCAAGGGACACCATAGCCTGGGATGTTGGGTCCTTGAGTAACATGCTTACCTCTCTCCCTTGGTATTGGAAGTGAAATTATTAGAAAATAGGTGGGTCCTCAGGGACAGCTTAGTGTGAGGTGGGGCAGCATTATCTCTAAAAATAAAACGGAGCAGTGTATACAGCCTTCAGTTGATGAGGAAGAGTGTCACCTGCCTCTTTAATCTTTTTTCCTTAGGATGAGGCCTGTGAGCCAAAAACTTTCTTTCCCTCTCTTAAGGCCACACGGTCCTCATCCCACCAGTTCGTTGGAGAATTTTAATTAGTCTTTTATGGATACTACTTATCATTTATGTCCCATATATCATTATGTGCATATAATTAACCATGTTGGTAATTGATAATTAAATATAATTAGATTTTGATTTTAATTCTACACCCTACTTTAATATGCACAGTCTGTGTAGTTTATTCTTCTTTTAGGTCTAACTAACTCCAATGGGGGGAGCATTGCTGTGAAACCCTCTCCTTCCAGTAGTCTCACTCATGCATTTTTTTTAAAGATTTTTAAAAAAAAATTATTTATGAGAGACACAGAGAGAGAATGAGAGATCTCATGAGAGAGAGGCAGAGACAGGCAGAAGGAGAAGCAGGCTCCATGTAGGGAGACCGATGTGGGACTCTATCCTGGGTGTCCAGGATCATGCCCTGGGCCGATGGCACTAAACCACTGAGCCACCCGGGCTGCCCTCAGTCATGCATTTTTAACTGGGATGCTATCACCCAACGGCAGAGAAAAATTGGCTCTTTTAAACATCTTTATTGAGATTGAATTCACATAGCATACAATTCACCCATTTAGAATATACAACTCAGCATTTTTTAGTACATTCATGGGGTTGTGCAGTCATCACTACAATCTAATTTTAGAACATTTTTGTCTGGGCAGCCCCGGTAGCACAGCGGTTTGGCGCCGCCTGCAGCCTGGGGCGTGATCCTGGAGACCCTGGATCGAGTCCCGCCTCAGGCTCTCTGCATGGAGCCTGCTTCTCCCTCTGCCTGTGTCTCTGCCTCTCATTCTCTCTGTGTGTCTCTATAAATAAATAAACAAAATCTGTAAAAAAAAAAACAAAAAACAAAAAAAATTTTTGTCCTTCCTAAAAGAAATCATGTACCCATTAGCTGTCACTTTCCATTTTGCAGCTCTAAGCAGCCACTGATCTCCCTTCTGTTTTAAATTTTGCCTATTCTGGACATTAAAAAATGGGTTCTTTGGTGAGATGTGGGGGCAAAAAATAGTCTTAGCTATAACATGGTTTCTGCCCTTCCAGAGCTTAACCCTGCATGAAAAAATTTTATTCCTTATATTTAATTTCTTTCATTGGGTTTTCTTGGTTATCACATTAGGAGCATTGACATTGAATTCATGGAAGAAGCACAAGATATGGTGAATAGATGGCTGTGAATAGAATACTTTTTCCCTATTGATTGCTTAATTTGAAAATCATGCAGTGGGAGTGGCCTTGCACATATATGCCTGTTGGCTGCCATTGACTGCCTTGTTGGTGGTGGTATATTTGAGCCTCAGTGCTTTTGTGATTTGAACTTAAAGAAATAAAAATAGTTTTTATTTTATTATTTATTTCTACAAGTTATTCAGCAAATCATTAAGTGTGAAAAGAAAAAATATGACCTAGTCTTAATGAATACCTAGAAGCTAGATAGGCTAAAAGATTTTTTCTCATAATAAGTGAAAGTTAAAAGTTATGTTTACTGAGGTGCATCTGGCTGGCTCAGTTGGTAGAGCATGAACCCTTGATCTCGGGGTAGTGAATAAGCCCCACATTGGGCATAGAGCTTACTTTAAAAAGTTCATTAAAATTCATTTTAAGAAATTTATTTAAATTTTCCATTTTTTGCTGAAAAATACTTTTAAATAATTAAAAATTTGATTATATTGCTTTTGTGATTTCTGATTTGCATATGTAATTTGATACATTATGATCTATATAAAATAAATTTCATTAAAGGTTACTCAGCAAATATACGTATAAAGTTGTTAAATATTAATAGCTTTAACTTTTATTTATTTATTTTTTAAAGATTTTATTTTTTTATTCATGACAGAGAGAGGCAGAGACACAGGCAGAGGGAGAAGCAGGCTCTTTGCAAAGAGCCTGATGTGGGACTCCATCTTAGGACTGGGACTCTGGGATCATGCCCTGAGCTGAAGGCAGACACTCAACTGCTGAGCCACCCAGGCTTCCCAATAGCTTTAAGTTTTAAATTTAACTTTTGATTTAAAACAATTATTTAATCTTTCATAACCATGCATTGAATAAAAGGAGTAAACTTCATACTCATTCTTTTTATGTATAAAGCACAGGTAGACATATAGTACATAAGCAGATACATAGTGTATCTGTGGTATGAAAATTTCATGAAGAGGGGGCAATTGGGGAAAAAATGTCTAAACAAGCTTAGAGGTAGTGATAATAAATACAAAGATTGAGAAATAGGAGTGTGAATGTAGATGGTGATTAGTCCAGAATTTGGGGTGGTAAAATCTAGATTAGACAGAAATGTATTAGCTTACCCCTTGAGGATCCCATGGTATTTCCCTTCACCCTAATAAGAGAAGTATAGAACAGTATAGTTCAGACATATAGTTCATGCATATGTAGGAGAAAGTTTCTACTCTAACTACTCTACTAACAGTTCTTAGAGTGTAGTTGGAGAGATAGGTAGAAATAGGGAAAGTTCATTCATTTAGTAAGCATTAAATGTAAATTCAAGATAAACATAATACATTGTTTGACTTAACACTAAAAATTCCAGTTTACCTACAATATCCTATATGTGTCATTTACAGTGTCCTTGTTAGTGCAGTGTTTTAAAGTTCATGGTACTGTGTATGTACAGTATGGAATGATTATCTAATTAGTTCTGAGGCTAGAATATGAAAGTAAATAATATGGGTTCTGTTTTGGGGGAATTTGGCTTATGCTTCTCCAAGTGTTGGGCTGAGGAATAGCATTCCTAGCATTTTTAGTTTTGGGGGGAACCAATCAATTAGGGTTTTAGAATGTGTTGGTAGGATACCTAGGATTCTAATTCCTGAATCCTGAGTTTTGCAGTTTCTTTTGCCTTTCTGGAAATCTTGCAGCCATTTACAGAGATAATGGAATATACTTTTTTTGGGTCTTATCCATTGACTGTTAGAGATGAAGAGAGGAGGGCCTCAACCTTGCAAATCCTTGACATCATGGCCTTTCAGTTGCAGTTGCACTTGTGTATCAACTAGGCTTTTTTTTTTTTTTTTTTTTTTAAGAGAGCGAGGAAGGGGTGGGGAAGGGCAGAGGGAGAGGGATTGAGAGAGAATCTTAAGCAGGTCCAAGCTCAGCACAGAGCTAGATGCAGGTCTATCTCACAACTCTGAGATCATGACCTGAGCCAAAATCAAGAGTTGGTCACTAAACTGACAGGCGCCCCCAGGCTTTGGAACTGATCCTCAAGAGGACCTACGTACTTTAAGTGGTGTTTAGGCTTCTTTGTTTCTTCTGCTGCTGTTTACCTTTATTTTTCTTTTATAGGTGTCTCTGCAAACAGACTGACGGGTGGTGCAATGCAGCTTACTTTCCGCAAGATGGCATTTGACTATTACCCCTTCCACTGGGCAGGTAGGACAGCCCTGAATGGCAGCAGTTCTAGTGTGTCCCCTGTACCTATGTATTGAGGACATATTCCATGGGTTCATTCCTGTCTGCCCAGCAGGAGGGTACCAGGAATTGGAGCTCAGAGAGGTATTGGGAATAGCCCTCTTCAAGAAACTTGTAGGGTCTGCTATCGATGATTCTTTATCAGTGATGGAAAGAAGTAGGAGGAGAGGCAGTGCTTGAGATGTTGCTTTTGATTCTGTGCTCTGCCCCTTACTTCCACTAGTTTTAGATCTCTCTAGTAGTCGTCCATGGTCAAAGATGGTGACAGCATGTTTGCTGGCCTTTTTCGGAACCTTAGGGAAAAATCACATATGGAATCCAGAAGAACTTGAATGTTCTCACTAGATTTTTACTTTTCTCAGAGAACTCTGGATTGGAGTGAGGGATCAGATTCTGAAGTAGGACTATACCAATGGAAGATAAAAATCAGAATGTTGGATTATGATCTTGGACTAAAATCTTATTGCTTTATTGTTGTATAGGTGACAGCTGCAAACATTGGGTACGGCACTGTGAGGCCATGGAGACCCGAGGCCAGTGGGCCCAGAAGCTGGTGATGGAGTTTCAGAGTAAAATGGAGAAGTGGCATGAGGAGATGGGTTTCAAACCACCTTGGCATCTGGGAGTAGAGTCTCCCTTCCAGAAGAAAGCAGGTAGGTTATAAGGAACTGGAAGACTCCCATAGCTTGGCCTTATGCTATTTACCTTTGACTCTCCAGTGAAGATAAAGCCCTGGACTAACTAATTATCCCAACCTCATCCCATGGAGAGTTGTCAGTGACTTCTTTTCTTTTTCTTTTATTTTTTAAAAAAGATTTTATTTATTTATTCATGAGAGATAACAGAGAGAGGCAGAGACATAGCCAGAGGGAGAAGCAGGCTCCCTGCAGGGAGCCTGATGAGGGACTCAATCCCGGTTCTCCAGGATCATGCCCTGAGCCTAAGGCAGACACTCAAATGCTGGTTGACATCACAACCTGAGCTGAAAGCAGGCACTCAACCATTGAGCCACCTAGGTGTCCCAGTGACTTTTTTCTTTACAGAGTCCTAGCTGTCTTTAGAACTAGCCACAATGTTGAGGAGAGGTTGTCGTCCCCTTTATTTCATAGGCTGTGGCCTTGGTCTTAAGGAGAATACAATTTTTTAGTTTCTTCCAAAAATTAGACGGTATTAATCAGTCTTTCCTACATATAGCCTTGATGATCTTAGGATTTTTACTTTCCTTATTCTATTAATAATGAGAGTTGAATGTATCTGATTCTCTTTCCTACCTTCTTATTTTTATTTAGATTCTCTCTCCAGTCCTCGAAAGAACCCCCTTGAGAGAAGCCCCTCTCAGGGCCGACAGGCTGCCTTTTGGCCTCCAGCCTGGAATCGTTTACGCTCTAGTTGCATGGTAATACGAGTGGATGACTTGGACATCCACCAGGTGAGAAGCCCAGTGCAGGGAGACATGGTTGGAAAGGGGTGGATCAGTTCACTTGGAAGGCAGCAGGTGTGAACAAGATTGTGGAATTTGGGGACTGCTTACTTCTGAATGGGTTGATAACACTGGTCTATTTCTTTCTGAGCATGGCTGCTGAGATCAGGACCTGCAATTCCCCTAGTTTCCTCTGATACCCTACTATAACTGTTCCCCTGAGAAAAATGAACTTTTTTTTTAAAGATTTTCTTTATTCGGGCAACCCCGGTGGCTCAGTGGTTTAGCGCCGCCTGCAGCCCAGGGCGTGATCCTGGAGACCATGGAGGGAGTCCGCGTCGGGCTCCCTGCATGGAGCCTGCTTCTCCCTCTGCCTGTGTCTCTGCCTCTCTCTCTCTCTGTGTCTCTATGAATAAATAAATGCAATCTTTAAAAAAAAAAGATTTTATTTATTCATGAGATAGATATGCCTCTCTCTCTCTCTTATCTATCTCATGAATAAATAAAATCTTTTTTTTTTTAAAGATTGCATTTATTTATTCATAGAGACACAGAGAGAGAGAGGCAGAGACACAGGCAGAGGGAGAAGCAGGCTCCATGCAGGGAGCCCGATGTGAGACTTGATCCTGGAACTCCAGGATCACGCCCTTATCTGAACGCAGGTGCTGAACCGTTGAGCCACCCAGGGATCCCCGAGAAAAATAAACTTGCAGATGATGTGAGGCAGGTGTGAGAATGCCTGCAGTAAGTGTGCAAAGCACTCTGCTTCCTGTGAGAGACTTTGCAAGGATTGTAGTGGCTTTTATATGACCTCAGAGGAAATCGAGGAAATTCTATTATAGATGCTGTACGGGTACTAACAGCAACTTGTGTGTGGTTGTGTAGGTTTCTTCAGCTGGACAGCCAAGTAAGAAGCCATCTACACTCCTCTCCTGCAGTCGGAAGCTTCACAACCTACCCACTCAGGTCTCTGCCATTCATATTGAGTTCACAGAGTATTACTTCCCCGATAATCAGGAGCTTCCAGGTAAAGCATCTCATCTGGTCACTTCTTACTTTGCAGCCAGCCTTGGGGCCATGGCTTGTATTCTCATTTGTTGCTAGCAATTTTAGGTGTTTGAGTTAGTTTAGCACACTTTTGTTAAAAATTCTCCCTTTATAAACATGTATCTTTGCTTTCTTCATAATAAGATGAATATCAGCTGGTAAGTAGGAAATGACTTGCTACTCTATATATGATGATTCTTTTTCTTTTTTTTTTTTCCCTGCTTTCTAGTTCCCTGTCCCAATCTCTACATTCAGTTAAATGGTCTGACATTTACTATGGATCCTGTCAGCTTGCTCTGGGGAAACCTCTTCTGCCTGGATTTATATCGCAGTTTAGAGCAGTTCAAAGCTATCTACAAGCTGGAAGACTCAAGCCAGAAAGATGAACACTTGGATATCCGACTGGATGCCTTCTGGTTGAAGGTAGGGGAGAGTGGGATTTTTGTTCCTTGTTGGCAGCCCTAGCTGCATTTCTTCCATGGCTATAATCCTGGGTTCTACTCATCCCTTTGATAGAAATAAGAAAAACTATAACAGCTCAAATGGTTGGTCTTTTACGTGTGTATTAAAAACAGGTTGTGGAGCTACTCAGATGTCCATTCTGAATTGGGTTTCATTTTCTTTCTGAAGGTTAGCTTCCCGCTGGAGAAGAGAGAGCAAGCTGGGTTGCATCGTCCTCAGGCCCTCGTCTTTTCTGCGTCGGGCATGACTGCCACCAATACACGTCATGCCCCACATTGTAGTTGTCCAGACCTCCAAAGTCTCTTCCGAGGTTTTGCGGCTGCTGAGTTCTTTCATTCCAATTATGTTCACTTTCCCAAGGTTCCAGGTGGCTTTAGCCTTCTGCACATGCTTTTTTTACATCATGCTTTCCAGATGGATTCCCGAATCCCTCAACCCAGTACCCTCCCTCCCCAGAGGCTTAAGGCTTCCCAGGATCTGTGGTCCATCCACTTCACCCAGATCTCATTGGACTTTGAGGGAACAGAGAACTTCAAAGGTCATACTTTGAATTTTGTGGCCCCCTTCCCCTTGTCCATTTGGGCCTGCCTACCCCTCCGCTGGCAGCAAGCTCAGGCACGGAAGCTCCTTTTGGCCACAGAAGGGAGGTTGAAACCATCAGCTAGCTTTGGCAGTCCTGTCCATTCTGAGGCCCTTGCCTCTGATGCTGTGCCCCATCAGCGGTCAAAGACTGAGCATGATTTGAAAAGCCTATCAGGCCTCACAGAAGTCATGGATGTTTTGAAAGAAGGCAGCCGTAGTGTGGACAACAAAGGGCCTCTGACTGAACTTGAGGATGCGGCAGATGTCCACATGCTTGTACACTCCCCTGCACATGTTCGTGTGAGGCTTGACCATTACCAGTACTTGGCTCTGCTCCGCCTGAAGGAGGTGCTACAAGGTCTTCAAGAACAGCTGACTAAGGATACAGAGGCTATGACTGGCTCCCCCCTGCAGGACCAGACAGCTTGCATTGGGGTCCTCTTCCCCAGTGCTGAGGTGGCTCTGCTCATGCATCCTGCCCCTGGGGCTGTTGAAGCTGACTCTGCAGGTTCAGATACCACCAGCCTCATTGATTCAGAGCTGTCTCCTTCAGAGGATAGGGAGCTGAAATCTGATGCCTCTTCAGACCAGGGCCTAGCAAGCCCTGAGAAGGTTCTGGAGGATAGTGGCATTGAAAATTTAGATGCATCCCAGGACAGGCCAGTGCCTCTTCATAGCAATGAAGTACTACAGGATTCAGATTCTCTTGCACAGCAGGAGGCAGGGAAGGGCCATGAAGCAGTCGATTCCTTACAGGCCAAGAGACTGAGCAGAACCCAGACATCCACCTCACCAGCTGTGGTGAAGCCTCCATGTGGTAGGGATACCACTGTGAATGGACAGGCAGAGCTCAAGCCCTTGAAGAACATTGAGGGAGAATTGTCAAGTGCTATTCACATGACCAAGGATGCCACAAAGGAGGCCATACATGCCACTATGGACCTTACCAAGGAAGCTGTATCCATGACTAAGGATGCCTTCAGTCTGGGCAGAGACCGAATGACCTCCACCATGCACAAGATGCTGTCCCTGCCCCCAGCCAAGTGAGTGGCTCTCTGCCTCCTTCATTCATCCTGTCTCTTCCTCCTAGCTCTGGTCTTTGGGCTTAAGGCCTTCTGCTGCGTGTGCTGTTAGATTGGGAAGCGCCATGTAGTCCAGGAGAATGCATAGAATGGCCTCTTTAATGTGCGAAGCCTTTAGTTTTCAGTGCTGCCTGCAGGGCAGTGGAAGAATTTTCAGGCTACTTAGAAGATACAGGTATACCAACTGGAGAGACTTATTGTCAGGACTACATCTAATTCTGTGATAGGTGAAGAACCAGAAATTGGATTTGCACATGCCTCCATGTAGCTTAGCCTATTCTTTTTTTTTTTTTTTTGTAGCTTAGCCTATTCTTGGGCAGTTTTCAAGTCAACATTTATTGCTTCATAGGATCTTCCCTTCTCTTTCACTGATTCACTCTTATAGATACAGCTATGCTCTGTGAGAATAATAATGATAATAATACCTGGCATCTGTATGATATTTTATTCTTTTTAGTGGCCTTTCACATAACATTTTGTTTGATCATCACAGCAGCCCTATGAGATAGTAATAAAAATTTGTATCCTCAGTTTATAACTGAGGGAACTGAAGTTTCAAAAAGGATGAGCCCATGGATGTTGTATCTTATAAATAGAGAAGCTGGGGCTTTGGATTTGCTCTTTCTGGTACACCTTATCAATGTCTGCCAGAGTAATAGAGAAGGAAGAATTTCATCTGTTCATTCAACAAAAAATTTTGGAGCCCCTACTTTGTGCCCAGCTCTGTGTCAGACACTGAAGAAATAGTAGGGAGTAAGCAGAAAAATACAGAAATGCATAGTTAGAAGAGTGGAAAAGGTATGGATTTTTCCATTGGTGCCTTGTGGTTTTAGGAATGATAATGAAGATTATGGGAAATCTTTTTTGGGACTCTCTGTGCTTTGGGGACCATGGTTTGAAGAACAGTGGCCTTGGAGCTTTGTCTAAGTGAATTGTGGGTCTAAGTGGGTGTCTGAGCAATGTCAGTGCTAGTACTTGCTAGGTGCAGAAAGCCTAGAAGGAAGGAGAAGGGAAAACTTTGAGGGATAAATGATATAGTAATATGAGGCAACACAGAGTGTTACAGTGTGTGTAAGCACAGTCCTGAGTGCTTACAATGTTAATCCATTGAATTCTTTTTTTTTTTTAATTTTTTAAATTTTTTTTTTTAAATTTATTTATGATAGTCACAGAGAGAGAGAGAGAGGCAGAGACACAGGCAGAGGGAGAAGCAGGCTCCATGCACCGGGAGCCCGATGTGGGATTCGATCCCGGGTCTCCAGGATCGCGCCCCGGGCCAAAGGCAGGCGCCAAACCGCTGCGCCACCCAGGGATCCCCCATTGAATTCTTGTAACAACCCTGTAGGGCAGGTACTAATATCAGTCCTCATTTTACGGACGAAGAAATTGAGCTCAAAAAGGTAAGAAACTTGCTTAGGGTCACATAACTCTTGAGTGGCGGGGCAAGGATTGAAAGCCTTGAGTCCCAGACACCAAATGTGCTACTTTTTCCAAATGGAGAAGCATAAGGGAGGTGGGAAAAGAGGAGAGAGAGGTGATAAAGGGAAGAGAAAGGTGTGTGACGCAAGCCCTTTTTTTCACTCACAACCTTGACATGCTGACTGCCCAGCCCACGGTCTCTTCACAGTCCTCCCTGTCCTCGGCTTCTCTGTGGCATTTGTACTTGTAGTCGCCCTGAACGCTTACAGGTCTCAACCTGTGCGGCTGCTCATGCTTCTGGGCAGGAGGAGTCTTTCCTTCTTCCTTGGCTGCTCTCTTCTGCCTTGAGTTCTATAAACCTAACTGCTCCATTGCACCAGGCTGTCCGTATTCTAATCACTTTTATTACAATCTTTATGTTTTAAATTATTAAAACTAGTTTTGTTCGTTTTGTTGACAATGTAGGAAAAGAATAAAGAAGAAAACAGAGTCATTCGTGACAATGCAGAGATAGCCACTATTCACATCTGGATCTGTTTTCTTCCAATTTTCATACCCATATTTGGGTACCCATGTGAATGCTTTTATGTGTATACACGTACACTTACACGAATATTATTTTTACAATAATACAATTATTTCTCTATCATCTAGAAAATTTCCAGTTTTATTCACTTAATGTTTGTGAATTATTTCCCATTCGTTAGGTATCTGAATACATAATTTTTAATTGCTCTATTGTATTCTGGCAAATGGATGTATCCTAATTTATTCATTCATCTCACTATGGGAGAGGGCTTTAGTGTGTTTCCAGTTTTTCTCAGAACCAAAGCTCTATTAAATGCCCTTGTTTTTGTGAACATAACTCTTTTTTAAAAGATTTATTTCTTTGAGAAAGTGAGACTGAGACAGAAAGAGAGCATGAGAGGGGCTAGGAGCAGAGGGAGAGGGAGAAGCAGACTCCCTGCCAAACAAGGAGCCTGACACAGGGCTCAATCTTAGGACACCAGGATCATGACCTGTGCCAATGCAGATGCTTAACTGACTGAGCCACCCAGGTGCCCCAATGTGCACATTAGTCTTTATGCATATCTAAATCTTTAAAATAAAAACCTAGAAGTGGGTTATTATTGGGTCAAACGCTGCAAACATTTTTAAGGTTCTTGATGTATTTGCCAAACTTCAGGAAGGTTTATATCAGTGCATTTTTCCATACCTTCTCTCGAGGTTATTTTATTCATCTCTTCCTCTACTGTAAAGTCTTTCCGTTCTGACTTTTCTCCCCTCCCCTGCTCTTCGTTAAAAACCATCTACTGCATGTGGTTCCCCATGGATTTCCCAGGGATATGGTGAACCTCACATACATAAAACTAAATTCCCTATCCCTCCCAGACCAGTTCTTTCTTTTTTCAGTAATATTCTCCTGCCTGTTCCAGTCATTTGTGAGACTCTGACTGTAATTTCTAGAACAGGGGTTCTCAAACTGAAGCATGTTGCAGAATCACCTGGAGCGCTTGTTCAGACGGCTGAGCCCCACCTCAGAGTTCCTCATCTAGTAGGTCTGAGATGGGGCCTGAGAATATATATTTCTCTAAGCCCCTTTTTTCTCCCTGTTGATGCTGATGCTCCTACCTGTGTGACACTTTGAGAATACTACTTTATGGAGTCTTGTATCCATTTCTGCTGTCTGTTCCTACATGTGGACTATTTCAGTAAACTATTTTTTTTTTAAAGATTTTCTTTATTCATGAGAGGCACAGAGAGAGAGAGAGAGAGAGAGAGGCGCAGAGACACAGGCAGAGGGAGAAGCAGGCTCCATGCAAGGAGCCCGATGTGGGACTCAAACCCAGGAATCCGGGATCACACCCTGAGCCAAAGGCAGGCCCTCAACCACTGAGCCACTCAGGAGTCCCTATTTCAGTAAACTATTAACTGATTTCCTCATTGGAGCTCTTTTCCTCACTAGCTTGTTTGAAAGAGCCAGGTCAACCTTCTTAAAACACAGGTCTGATTTGTTATTTCATTATTCTAAAACTTTCAGGCTTTATGCTTACACCCTCTAGTTTTAGTTTGAACCTACTTCTATGACATAATCAATTATGCCACACAATTATGCCAAAAAGTGATATCTATATATATAGATATATATAGATATCACTTTTTGGCTTTGTTTTTAAAGTAGGCTGCATGCTGGGGCTTGAACTCATGATCCTGAGATCAAGACCTAAACTGGATCAAGAGTTGGATGCTTAACTGACTGAGCCACCTAGGTGCCCCCACTTTATGGTTTTTTGATTGATTATTTTTTAGAATAGTTTTAGGTTCATAGCAATATTAAACAGAAGGTACAGAGATTTCCCATATACCCTCTGTACTTTATAGTTTTAAAAGTACTTTCATATATAACCTTTTATCCACGTTTTTCTGTAATCTGGCTGCAATCCATGTGGTGAAAGTGGCAGGAAAAAACACTTAGCAGGAAGTTAGGAGACTTGGATTTTTCTTAATTCTCATCTTTAACTATGACCTTGAGTCAGTTTCTTCATCTATAATATGGGAAGGTAAGAACAAAAGATCTTTAAAGATTTCTTTTCAGTGTATTGTGCCTTTCTAACTTTATCTTCCATTGCTCTCCCCAACAAAACCTAAGCTCTAGCTGTCTCCAAAGGTACTTTTTGTTGTCTAGCTCCATGTCCTTGCTCATGCTGTTTCTTCCCAATAAAAGGCCCCTTCCCTGTCTCTTTCACAATCCTTCAAGGGCCCGCTCAAATGCCATCTCCTTCCATAAAGCCATTACTGATATCCTTCTTGTCATCCTTTCCCCTCTTTGATATGGCCTAGCCTTTGGCTGGTACTGCTGTCCCTCTCTTCTGGTGTGTGTGATTTACTCCCATACGGTGATAGTTGTATTTAAATCTCCTCTCTCCTGATAGACTATACTTCATTGAGGACAGGGGATACCTTACTCATTATTTTATTCACTCCCCACCCCCACCCTGTGCCTAGTATGGTGCCTTATATGCAAAAGAATCTCAGTAAATACTTGTGGAATGGGTGTGGGTGGCTTCAGGTGTCATTCATTTGTACTGGGGCTGTAAGTAGTTGGTCTCCTCCGTATATAGGATGACCTTGAAAGTTTGGCATTTAATGTTGATACGGCAGAGGCACTTACGCAGTTTGAAATGCCGGATTCAGAAAGGCCAGCCATTGAAAAATTATATGACTTCCTTATAGCAGATAATAATTGATACCAAAATTTATGTATAATAACTATTTGGGCTGAAAGTGTTGGGCGTTGCAAGGGACAAAACATATCTTCTAAACCACATTTGTGGTTTTTTTTTTTTTTTTTTTTGGTTTTTGTTTTTTAAACAGGGAGCCCATGGCCAAAATAGATGAGGGGGCAGTAGCACCATTGAGTGGAGGAGCTGCCCGACTCCGATTTTTCTCCATGAAGAGGACAGTATCTCAGCAGTCATTTGATGGCGCTTCATTGGATAACAGTGGTCCTGAAGACCGGATTTCCGTGGACAGTGATGGCAGTGATAGCTTTGTGATGCTTTTGGAGTCTGGTAGGTGGAAGCAGCCATGTGGCATTGAAGTCCAGAAAGGGTTCTTTCAAAAAAAAAAAAAAAAAAGAAAGGGTTCTTTCTGCTCCCTCTATACTGGCAGGATACAAAAGGAGCTGAGATTTGATAAAATAGACATTTTCTTAACCAAAACCAAAAACCAGAGAAATTTTAGTGGATTTGTGGCTCTGGCTTTATCTACACATCTTCTAGGTTATTGATTAACACTTGACCTTTATCACAGAATGAGACTCAGACCAAAAGAGAGAGTGCTAGTCTTATAGTCATGTAGCTATGGCAGTAGGATTAGTTTGGTGGCTGGTGTCAGTAGTGTGTGTTTGTTGTCTGGTGTTTCTTTGTTTTTTGGCCTAACTATGTATTTTATTGTTGGAAAATAGGAGCTTTTGTCTCTGGTACAATGAGTAACTACTGAGAATTGAATCACTCACTACTGGAATTTACACTGGTTTTTTTCATCTTTTTGAACTGGAGACTTTTTAAATGGTCCCTTAAGAGTGCCTAAGTGAAAATAAAATAAAAATAAAATGAAAACACTGTTTCTTAAGATGGGTGTTGTGTACCTCTGTTTTGTTTTATTCTGGAATATGGAATAATATGGGAAGTTTCAAATATGCTAAAGAGTAGGTGGAATCAAATAATGATGAACCCTCATGTACCCATTATCTAGCTTCAAATATTAAGAACTCATGGCCATTCTTATTTCATATATACTTCTGTTCATTTCTCTTCTTCTCATATTATTTTGAAGCAAATTTCAAGCATACAATTTTATCCATAAATATTTTTATTATGTATCTCTAGAAAATAGACTTTAAAAATATTTGAAAAAAATTTAAGTTGTGGTAAATATATATTATTTAAACTTTACAATTTTAACCATTTTTAGCTATAATTCAGTGGCATTAAGTATCACTGTGCAACCATCATCACTATCCATCTCCAGAACTTTTTTCATCTCATAAAATTGAAAATATGTACCCATTAAATAATAATTCCTCATTTCCTTCTCCTCCAACCCCTGGCAACCACCATTCCACTTCGTATTTCAGAATTTGACCATTCCGGGTACTTCATATAAGTGGAATCATACAGTATTTGTCCTTTTGGAACTGGCTTGTTTCACTTAACATAATGGCCTCAGGGTTCATTCACTTCATAGTATGTGTCAGAATTTTCTTCCTTTAAGGCTAGTACCCTATTATATGTTTATACCATATTTTGTTAATCCATTCATCTGTCTGTGGACTCTTGTATTGCATCCATTTATAGAGTTTTTAAAAATGTGCCCAAATACCACTATCCCATTTTTAAAAATTATAAATTCTTTAAATTTATCAAATTACCAGTTTTCAAATTCCCAATTGCATCATAAGTGTCATAAGTGGCTTTTTTTTTTTTCACAGTTGTCATTGTATTTAGAGATTGAATTTGAACAGAAATTTTTGACTTTCAAACTCATTTGTTGTCTTTCTTATGCAGAGTCTGGTCCAGAATTTCTTCCACCAGGAGCTCTTCCAAATGACTTAGACAATGCTGGAGTTCAAGGGAGCCCTGTTATGGAGAGTTATGGCCAGGGGTCACCAGAGGCCAACAGTTCGGTCTCACCCAGTGGAGAAGGCCTCAGCCCTCACCCGGTCAGCTGCTCTACTCTTCTTTGCAGAGGGTAGGCTGTAGGCTAGAAGCTTCCAAGGGGCTCATCTAAAAGAGTATCCTTCTACAGGTCTCCATTCTGGTCCTGAAGGTGAATGAAGTGTCTTTGGGGATTGAGGTACGTGGTGAGGATCTGACTGTAGCCCTGCAGGCAGAAGAACTGACCCTCCAACAGCTGGGAACCGTTGGACTCTGGCAATTCCTGCATGGACAGTGCTCAGGTAAGGATGGTGGCCATTCCAAGAGAACTGGGACTTATCTAGGGCAGCTCCAGCTTCTTGCTCCTGTCACTGTGTCCCAAGGTTGGCTGTCCTTGTGCCAAGCCTATGGTCCTGTCCAGCAGCAGTTAGGAGGAGAAACTCTAGTGATGCCTTCTTCTTGCAGGGAACCTCCCAGAGCTCTTTGCATTCAATGGCTGTTCATCATCTTCATTACCCAGGTGCTCCTTAAGCTTATACAGGAAGCCACTGTCCACTTCTTCATTTGTGTAGACAAATGTGATGACACATATAGCTGACATCAAACTGGGAATTTCTGTCATTCATATTCAGTCCTTTTATATTTGTATATTAGATAGGAAAGAGCTGAGCTTAGCATTTAAAAAATATTTTTTTAAATATTGGGTAGATACCAAGGAATACTTAAAAAATATATGTAAGGTATGAAATAATAAAAATACAGTGAACCCATGTACACCACCACCTAGTTTAATAAACAGAACCATACTATTAATTTTGAAGTCCCCAGGAGCCCCTCTCTTGAATATTTCTCTACCTCTTACCTGTCATAGAGAATCACTATTCTGAATTTTGTATTATTTATGGCAGACCTGGGTGGCTCAGTGGGTTAAGTGTCTGTCTTTGGCTCAGGTCATGATCCCAGGGTCCTGGGATCGAGCCCCACATTGGGCTTCCTGCTCAGTGGGGAGCCTGCTTCTCCGTCTCTCTCTGCTGCTTCCCCTGCTTGTGCTTGGTGATAAAACTTTTGGCATTGGATTGCTATGAATATTAAATATATGTAAAGTGCTTAGAATAGTCCCTGCTAATTAATTTTTTCCTTCTGTCTCTCTCCTCAAAGGTACAAGCTTTCAGGAATCCTCAACTTTGAAGACTAACCACATCAGACCAGCTCTGGGCCTTCGCTTTGAGGTGGGGCCTGGTGCAGCTGTTCATTCCTCACTGGCCACACAGAACGGCTTCCTGCATTTCTTGCTTCAAGGCTGTGACCTTGAGCTGTTCACTTCGGTGCTCAATGGCCTGGGGCCCTTCTTGGAGGATGAGGAGATCCCAGTGGTAGTTCCCATGCAGATTGAGCTCCTGCACTCCAGGATCACCCTAAAGGTGAGAGGAGCTTTTTGGTTTTTACCTCAGACTCTGTCAGGCAAAGAATTCTGGCAGTGATAGCTATTCACTTCTTCCCTTGTCATGGTACAACATGGTGACTATCAAGTGAGTAAATGCATATTAGCATTGTTAGTGAAGGTTATAGTAATACATAAATGTGTGTTGCATCAAAATGTTCTGGATTTAGGTGAGGAGACCTTGTCTCTAGCCCTGACCTTGTCTCTGGCTTGCAGCATGACTATAAATAAGCCCATTAGATTATCTAGTCCTCAGTTTAACCATCTCTAAATTAGGAGGTACTCAGTTATGCTTCTCTACCTTGCAAGAGTGTATGGATACATAATTAATGGCATAAAGCTGCTTTAAGCTGAATGGTAGAAGCATAGATTGTTACCTGAAGTGCTCTCAGCTGGTTGGGGGCATCGGCTTCTTTCCTACAGGATATGGTTTCCTTCTTTCCTACAGGATGATATCCCCCCCATCTATCCAACATCTCCAGGCCCTATCCCCATCACTCTAGCCATGGAGCATATTGTGCTGAAGCGGAGTGATGATGGTGTGTTCCACATAGGCGGTGAGTTGGGCTTGTCAGCCTCCCGGCTTCTCTGCTTTTTTTCTCCTATAAGGGAATAGGTGATAACGAGGAACTGTTTGCGTGTTTGCAGCAGTTTGCCATTCAGAACCTTTACTTTTTTCCAGCTGTTCCTCAAGACAGACCATCGGCTGAAGTCCATAAAAGTGAGAAGAGGCAGCCCCCAAAAGAACAGATGTTTCTGGTGCCCACAGAAGCTTTTGGACAGCAGGTAGGGACCTAACCGAACAGTACCCACAGACCCTTAATGGCTGTAATTACAGAAGCTGGTAAAACTCAGAGGGCTGAAAAGGTTGTCTATGCTGTGTACAGCTGGGTGGTTGGGGCTCCTGTCACCTAGCAGCAACTTCTAGAAGTGCTTAATAGAGGATATAAGTCGGGAACTGTAGGTAAATGGTTAGTGATCATATATTCTACCTGTTGCTGTCCTTATAACTGATGAACTCTGAAGATGGGATTAGGCTTTTAGAAAGTTCTGGTTGGGTTCTCTTGATCACCAAATTTGTGGATTTTTCTGCTTGAATTCGGACTCCTTATTCCCTTACCAGATGTTTTTGCAAAGCTTGTTACTTTATTTATTAACTGTAAATTACTTATTATTCTCCAGGTGAAAGAATTGCATACCCTACAAAAGGAACTTACAGAAACTAAACAAGCATTGGCCAATGCCAACCAGGATAAAGAAAGACTGCTTCAGGAGATTAGGAAATATAATCCCCTCTTTGAGCTGTGATAACAGTGGCTCAGCCATGTGTGCCAAGGGGAGAGGAGGAGGTCACCAGCAATAGCACCACCTATGACAGAAGGCAGCAGCCAGCACTGAAATCTGCTAAGGATGCCAGAGGGACTGGGGAGCACTCAACTCATTCCTCGTGCTGTCCTTACTCCTAGCTGTTCTGATTTGGGCGGAACACAGGGCAAAGAACGACTATGTTCTAAGGAATGGGGGGCAGCTTTGCACGTGGCTCAAGCATCATGTCATGCCTATATAAAGCCTTTTGGCCCTTTGCACACTAGGTGGATCTGCTCGACACCATAGGGCCATTTCACCACTTGGTTTCATGGCAGAGATATTTGCTTCCTCTACAACCTGTGCGAACAAGAGAAAGTACCCACTCCTCAGTTACCCACAGAGCCACCAAAGATTCTATGTCCCAGAGCTTCCTGTAGCAGACCCGAAAAGTCTCTGGCCTGAGCTTTGGCCATGGTAGTAGAGTGGAATAGGAAATAGGCAGCAGGGCAGGGGCTAGGAGAGGCACAGGAGTAAGGGAGACTTGGATGCTGCCTTTTTTGGGAAAGGAGCCAAGCTTATACCATCTTGGCTGATACTGCAATCACATTTTTCAGGGTTAAGGTTCTTTTGTTATACTATCATCATTGTGATGCTATGGTAGAAAGTAAACAATGGTACTGGCTCAGTTGTGTCATCTTACCTTTCTATAACATAATTTATTTGAAAATTTAAATCAAGAAAAAAATACGAGCTAGGCTGAAGGTATAATGTGTAAGAATCATTAGGGGAGCTTGTCCTGAGCCCACTGTTGTCTGCTGGAGTGCTCTCTGTCTTCCACAGCTGTACTTCAGAAGTGATTTCCTCTGTCTCCCTGGGCTCCCTGGCACATCTGCTCTCCCAGTTCTGGGACTTTCTACCAGCACTATCCTTTGCACTTGGTGGTTTGGGAGCTGAAAATGTGTTTTAAACTGTAATGTAAACATCTCAACTTGTTGCCTCTCTATAACCCTCTATCACTGTGGCTTTTTAAAATCATGTAATTTTGGCTTAAGTAAAAAAACAAAACAAAACCCCTTCAATCTACCTAGGTTTTCTCCTTGCCCCATGCAAGAGCTATTTCCCCCCTTTCTTTCCTACCTTATTCTTCCCCAGCATTCTACCTTCACCCATACTGCTCTGTAATATACTTCAAGCTATGTTTATTGGACAGAAGTTCATCAGCTAACTTACCTTGAATTGGTAAGATGGTAAAATTAGTGATTCGGTGGTGTCACATAAGTCTTAATCACATGACATATTGGAGAAAGAGAAATGTTTTCCTTTATGGGAAATCATGCCTGACTTGCATATTCTAGTTTCTTGAGGATAAAAAGAAACATACATCCAAGAAAGAACAAGATACAATTTTCTCAGACTGGTAAAGAACTTTTGTCAAGGTCTTCACTAAAGCAACTTTAAAAACACCAGTTACTATGAGATACAGGAATATTTTGTCATGCTTAGGAAACAACTTAGAGACTTAAGAATAAACATCTTTCTGGAGATAATACTAACAGAGGAACAGAGGAAGTTTCCTGTGGGTTGATGCTTAGTTTAACCTTAAGGTTTTTATAAATTACCTGAAAGTAGGATATTATAATGCAGTCAGTAAAGATAAACCAGAAGGGATTAAAAAAAACAAAACAAAACCACAGAAGGCCCACAAGCCGAACTGTGACAACACAGGAAAAGGATAGGTAAGGTTCAGTCTAGGGAAGTATAAAGTAATAGAAGAATCAGCAAGGCAGCAAGCTGTTAGAATTCAGCACAGTAACCTAACCATTGCTGAGGAGAAGGTGGGGTCAATGTGCTGCTCTGGCTCAAAGCCCAAATGAGTTATCAGGAAGGGCTCACAGAGACAACACAGAAAATAGGGCTTCATAGAAAACCATTTCAATGGCTTAAATTATCTGTGCACTGATAGTGACCTTATTTACAAAATACGTGGTAAAGGGAGGAAAGGTCCAGAGAATAGCAAAAATTATAAGGGGGTGGAGATACTTCCACACGAGGACACGTGTAGAATGTTGGCTCTGACTCTGGAAAGATAAAAGTTGAGGGTAGTGTGAAATCAGATATCCAGCTGAGAGGAAGGACATGCTCACCAAGTCCTGATATACTAGCTCTGGGGCTTAGCCTCATGGCCTTAGGTACAAGAAAGCACTTCTCAGAGTAAATCAGAAACTTAAGTTGCTCATTGTTCAGCAAGTGATGCTGGCAGAGCTATATATGAGTGGCGGGGGTTTTAGAGGAATCCTTGTATGGTGGCTTTCCAAAGGAATCATGGAAAACTAGTGCTATTTGATACACCGCAACTGAGAGGGTAACTGTGTTCTTCTATGCACTCCCCCTTAATGCTCCTTTGGAGGCATAATATTGAACAAAATGATCACTGGTCCTCTCAGGTACGGCCTTTCTAATGTTCTTAGAGGAGGCCTTGAGGAGGGAGATCAGTGGCCGGAAAATAGAATCATTCAAACTTAGACTCACCTGAATTGGTTTTTTTATTTTATTAAAAAAGATTTTATTTACTTATTCATGAGACACACACATACACAGAGAGAGAGAGAGGAGAGAGAGAGGCAGGCTCCATGCAGGGAGCCCATCATGGGACTCAATCCGAGGTCTCCAGGATCACACCCTGGGTGGAAGGCAGGCACTAAACTGCTGAGCCACCTGGGCTGCCCCCTGAATTGGTTTAAAATCACATTCTGATTCTCTTTCCCTTCCCTCCTCCCCCCCACCTCCCCAGTGTCCCTCTGGTCCCTCTCGTATCCCTCCATGCAAAGAAAATGCCTAATGGGCATTGCTTGATAAATCTTCACTTTAAGCCTGTGCTTGCTGATAGGCAATACAAGCAAATCTGGCAAACATCCAGGCTAAGCCCTTCAGTGGCCAGAGTTCAGTCAGGTTTCCAGGTTCTCTGGATTTCTTGTCCATATGACAGATGGAGCTCTAGAATTTCTGACTTTCCTATGTGGCATCCTTGGCCCTGTGTCTTGAAATACTCCTGCAGGAAATGGTAGGGGTCATTATCTCAATGCATTTTATTAACAATTATCTTGTATAACTTATACTCCTGTTTGTTGGGGGAAATACGCATAATGAAGAAATGTGATCTGGTTGTTAGTCCTTAGGATAGATATAATGTAAAGGGAAAAAAAAAAAGAAAGGAAAATAGTAGTGCTTTGGACTGCTTATGATTTCTGTCTTGGAGCTTTAAGACTCTGAACAAGAAATAACAATACCTCAAGAAAATGGAGTGATAGCACCATTATCTCTCAAAGACCTCAGCTGCTGCACATCACCATTTCAGCTGTGAAGCATTTACAACTATATATCATCTATGATTGTCAAGATTTCCTGTTTACATGGGTGTATTGGAGATAGGTGTTAGTGCATATGGACTAGTTTAAATATCTCTTAGCTGAGCTGCAGGGTGGTTATTGACCTCAAATTTGTTTTCAACTCACTGGAATAATTAACCTCATTTCTTTGACTTAAGTCCAAAGGAATGGGTTCTATTCTTGTGATGGCTGCTTTTGCTGTTTTATGTAACCTGACCCTCATTTTGCCATGGGCCTCAAATTCTATGTACCCTTTTCATGGTTCTCAAAGGAATGGTTTTTGTGTACAGAATATATATAAGGGATAAACACTGCCCCTCAACATACCCCATAATTTAAATGCTTCCATTTAGCTCATTTACATTAGTTCCCCCTTAGTCCAGTTCACTGGGGCGGTGGAAGGCAGGTAGTTTAAAGTATTACCATAGTGATACAGGAATTTGCCATTCTAAACCTTTACACTAAAGGTCTGTTTTTATCATTTAATACTCACCTATACTTCTAAAATCAGTTTTAGTAATGTGACAACACTGTGGAAACAAATGAACATTGCTGAAGTGCTAATAGACATTTGGTTATTTGTGAACTGCAAAAGCTGTCATTACCTTGCGATTTACCATAGTCATTGCTGTTTCAAGAGAAGCTGGTGTGCTGAAACATCCTTTAGTGGACTACAGCCCTCACCTCTATCTTCCCCCACCTTCTACTAGAATAGGAATATTCCCATTCTCTGGATAGGTATGGATGGTAGCTCTTGTTGAGTGGGGATTATTTTCCCTATCTTACAACAGACATAAGGAGAAACACTCTAGGAGAATCTTATTGTTAGGTGGCTAGACTTGAGATGTGACCTTTCTCCCTTATTACTTTTAAATTTCAGCCTCATCCAGTATCTCAAATTGCAATAGATACAGTTCTTATAATCGTTAAAAAAATAAATAAAAATTCCTGTTAGAGCTGAGAGACTATCTGCCTTTCCCCTCTCCAGTTTATTAGTTTTCAATCAAGATTTAACCTGAGTCTTACAGCATTTCTTTGTGGAATGCCCCACTGAAATGTCTTCTTCACTGGCTACATGTATGTTTAAAGACGGGTTTTAATGTAAGATATGAAAAGTCAGATTTGCTCAACTTTGTGAGTCCAAGCTGTTTCCCCTCCATCAGGGTGCTGAACAGATTGACATCTTTTAAGATGTGCTCATGAAAGCATCAAAAGAGAACAGCTTCAAAACTCTTCTTCCTATAACACTGAATGACAGAGGAAAGAATTCTTGGGGATTGCCAATTATATACAGTAAGTAGCCTTATTACTGCTAATCACTGTCAATAAAAGGTCACTCCATTCCCCTCTATTTGAGGAAACCAATGAGAATGTATCTAATGAACTGGACTACTGGTCAGTGTTGGGAAATTTTAATGTTGCATTATCAAATCAAACCTTGAGCGTACTGGTTCTGTGAACCACCTGAAAAAAGCAAATTAAACTTACTAAACGTTGGTTGTGGTATTTCTGTTTATAGGAACCTGAAATATATGGGCTTTTACATTATTTTTAAGGGTTTAAATACTCTTTAATTTTAATGATTCTAGTAGGAAATGGGAAGGGCTCAAATTTTCGAAAAAAGCCAAGACCAGTTTTATTCTGACACCAAAAAAGAATGATGAACTTCTCCCCATTCCAACCAACTAGACGTAAAATGAATACACATATGGCAAGTTGGAAAACAGTTTAATGATCACTCCCCAAAATCCATAGGAGAACTTTACACATTTACAAGGGCAAACTTTTCTGCTACTTCCATTATCACTGTGTTCTTCGTGGTAAAATATCTCGTGTCAAAAGCTTCTGGTAGTTTCATTTACTTAAAACCAGAGGGAGGAAACAACCTAAGTCACAGCAACTTCATGCTTCAGTGTGAAACTATCAAAGCTCTCTTAGAAAGGTTTTTCTCTCTGAAAGTAGCTTCCCTGTCTAGAAGATGCTTAAAGGCCCATGTACCTTCTTCCAACTAGCCAAGAAACAGTTAAATACCTCAAAATACCCAAAGAGGTCCCAATATTTAGTCAAGCATGTATGAAACAGGCTGCATGCCTTTTAGATGTGATGAATATCAGAGTTCTGAGAAAGACATTAAAAATCATCATGGAAAAAAAAAAAAAAAATCATCATGGAATCCTTGGAGGACTGAGATACTAAAGCACCAGTGCAAAAGTCTCATGTAGTAGGAAGTCCAGAACCAGTACTTCCTCCTTCAGTACCAGGCCTTTCTAGGCTTTGATCTAGAAAAAGATTATTTTTTTGTGCTTTGAGTTGGGGATCTGTCCCTTCGACTTTAACCTCCGAACAGCCTCCCTCATATGTTTGGGTTGTAGTGGTGGCATTTCTCCCCACTTCTCACACACATCCAGTGCTAAAAAAGAGGACAGGAGGAAAGCTTCATTGTCACACAAAGACTTCATATCACACAATCCATTTGAATCCTGTAATTCCCATTAACCCTTCTTAAGCTTGCTAAGGAAATAAACCAAGACATTTTCCCTTCTTAAGAGAATGCTATGAAACAGGTCATGTTAACTTTAGTATAATATATCATATCAGGCTTTATCATAGGCAACACTTTAAAACATATCTTCTGCTTGAAAAAATAAAACATTCCTCTGACAAGATTAGCAATACATAGTAGCCAGGTTCTTTCCTGACAGACAGAGGGCAGTTCCCATGGGTCATAACACTGGGGACTATACCTCATCCACCACACTGGTGAGCCCCCGTGATTGCTTTTCTTGTGTCTTTAATTTGGCATCAGAAATGAACAAAGTCCATTGGAGAAAAATAAGTTTGCTTCTGTCACCTGGGCTGAGGACAAGAATCAAAGGAGATTTCCCAGATGCTTCCTTGTCTCTGAGTATTAAAACTTTTGAGGAATAATGGTCATGCCCTCCTGAATACAAGGTGCCCCACTTGGTTTACTCCTAGTGCAAATGGAAACTCCCACAAGTACTCTAATAGGTCCCTTAGTATAGATCTTCTTGAAAATAAGACCACCAGAGTATCAATAATACTCACCTTCTTCTACCACTTCCCCGACAAAGACCTTGGAAATACCAGACATAGCGATAACGACATTCTGAGACACAGAGGTTCCAGTGATGGACTGGATCAGCTTGAAAGAAGGACAAAGACCATGAATTAAGATAGTCAAGAACTGGTTTTGGAATACAGTACCCTTAAGAGTTTTTCTCAGTGCTAAAGGCTGGATGCTGAAATTAAGACTATTAAAACAAGGATTTGGGTGTACAGTGACTTACTCTGTATGTAGAGACCGTATCCTTATAATATAAAACTCCCAATTCCTAATTGAGGGGCATGTTACTTTTATTTTCCTGCATGAATGATCCACCTGTTTGACTAACACATCACTCAAAATGCCAATGGACATAGCTCATGCATCTAGTTCAGCTCTCAAATTTGATGGAAATGAAGTGTGGTAGTCCATTCTTACCCTTTTAATGGCTGCCTTAGGGAAAGCTGACCGGCGATACATTTCATAACGGTTCAGCTGCTCCTCCGAAAAAGAAGAAACCAGGATTCTAGACAAAGATTCAGGTAATTAAAGTGGCTTACAAGAATGAATGCTTAAGATATATTATTACATCAATAAAAGCAAGTTTCGGACAATTAGTGAATTTTCAAGGGGTCAATAGCATTAGGCTTGGTGCATACAAGGAATGAAGATAAAATATTTTTATTCTTAAGGAACTTGAGAAAAAGTGAAAATACAACTTCCTTTCTACTTCATTAAGCATAAAAACTTGAATAACAATGTTGGGTCACTATATAATATACTATCTAGATTGTATTTTCAGCACTTTGCTCTCTCTCCTCATAACTCTATACCTTTACTACACATTGATGGTAAACATTTGATACATAAATTTATATTCAAACCAGTAGTTTTCAACATTAATAGATTTGGGGGAAAATATTTGTAAAATATATGGAAAGTGATTAATACTTTCAAATAAATAAAAAGATGGCTATATTAATTTAGAAAACGAGCAAAGGACATGAATAGGGAATTTGCAAAAATACCAATGGCCAATACAGAAAAAAATTAACCTTCATTATTAACTAAAGAAATTAAAATTGATAAAATAACATTTTCATGAATCAGACAAGTATTATAAAGCACAGTATTAGTAAGAATGGGAGGATACAAAAACTCATACCTGCTGGTAGAGTGTTAAGTGAACAACCTTTCTGGAAAAGAATTTGGAAATGTGTATGAAGAGCCTTTGAAAATATTCATACCGTTTGAACTGGCAATTCACTTCTAGGAGTTTATTTAGGAAATAAATGGACAAGTATGTGAAATGTGCTCAAAGATACTTGTCATAATGTTGTCAAAAGAAAAAAAAAAGGAACTATAGGGGTTATTTATCTGCATAATGGAATATAACGAAGCCACTGCAATTGAGGATTTATGGGCATATTTACTGACAAGAAAATATTTAGCTACACATATCAAACATTAAAAACAAATCTGAAAACAACAACAACCAAAACCCCCAAATCTGAAGAAGTATATAAGCAAATATATATCCGGGGTTACTCTGGGTGGTGGGATTATAGGTAATTATTTTTTCCATTTTTCTGTATTCTCTGAATAATTTCCAACAAGCCCATACTACTTTTATAATCAGAAAACACAGTGAGGGGTGCCTGGCTGGCTCAGCCCAGTGGAATGTGTGACTCTTGATCTAGGGCTTGTGGGTTTGAGCCCCATGTTGGGTGTAGAGATTACTTAAAAATAAAATCTTAAAAAGAAAACAACCCCCAAACACTACAATGAAGCTACTTCCAAGTAAAGAAAATTATGACCTAGATATATAATTACTGATATGGAAATCATTCACCATATATAATATGAAAAACAGGTTACAAATAGTAATATCTTTGAAAAAAATTCTAGATATGTATGTATAGAAAATATCTTGGAGACTATATACCAAAATATGAACAGTGTTTATCTCTGGTAATAAAGTGATATCTTTCTTTTTACTTATATTTCCTAAAATGTAACATAGGATATTTGCTTTATTTTCTTTTGAATATAAAAAAGTAAAAAAAAATTAAAGGCCAAAGAAACTAACTTTGTGTGGTCAAATTAGAGCCTTGGAATGGGGAAAAAAAAATCACAAAGTGACTTACTGCATCTTTTGAATCTCATCTTCATCCACTTTTTGCTTCTTCTCTTTCTTTTCTTTGGTATCTATTTTTATTTTTTTGGCTGCAGGAGTAAGCAAAGAGGAGTCTTCCCTTTCAACTGCTGTTAAATCTGAGATGTCCTGATTCTTGAGCTGAAAAGACAAAAGAAACCCTTTTATATATATATTCAAGCCTACATTCCAGACTTGGGCAAGGTAAGAGTTCATTCACATTACAACACAACAAACCTATTATTCAGTAGTTTTTTGGTCCCAAGCCCTGGCTGTGCCATCACACGTAAGACACACTCTCTCTCCTAGAGAAGTTTATAGCTCAGCTGTGTAATCCAGTTTTCCAGTTTAGCTATGATCATAGCTTTAGTATGTATTCACAAAAGAAACGATGTGCCAAAGATAATGAAAACCACTCTGCCTCCTTGAGCCCACTTTCCTGACCTCACTCTTTAGAGGGGATGTCAGAAAAGTCCTCTCCAACCAGCCAGCTCTTCTGCCTCTAAATCTATAGAACTCTTTATTGCTGATGATTCCATCTGGAAAGAACATTAAAAAGGAGGCACCTTCCCATCAAAACAGTGTTTCTTTGGATTTGGAAATTTTAGTAATTTTTTAAAAAAGTCATTTCTACCCTCAGCTAGGGCTTGAACTCATGACCCTGAGATCAAGAGTCCCATGTTCTACCTATTGAGCCAGCCAGGCGCCCCTGGATTTGGAACTTAAAAGTGAGCTTCTCTAACAGGTAGTGCTCTTCTCTTCCTATCTTTCATTCTACTGTATCATACTAATATTTATTTCCCATTGCTAGACTGAAAACTTTTTTTTAAAAGATTTTATTTATTTATTTATTCATGAGAGACACAGAGAAAAGCAGAGACATAGGCAGAGGGAGGAGCAGGCTCCATGCAGGGAGCTCAATGTGGGATTCGATCCCGGGTTTCCAGGATCATGCCCTGAGCCAAAGGCAGATGTTTAACTGCTGAGCCACCCAGGCGTCCCCTAGACTGAAAACTTTTTGAAGATAGATTTCTTATTAATCTCTCCCCACATAAGCATTTAACATAAATTTACTCGTACTAGATGTTTAATAGCAATTAAAATCCAAATTCATCCTCTCCATCTTAATGTAAGATCAAAAGACACAACAAACCTCATTAATGGGATTTAATCTGTTTTCCCTAAAGAGGAACTCACATAAACTCATACAGGAATATGAGGGGGCAGGTGAAAGTGAAGGTAGTATATCTTTAAAAAACCTTTCCATTTCTTCTCTAGTTATTTAATACATATTTTCTAACCTCTTTGTGCTTTAATTTTGGTGATTTATATTTTCCTTAAAAATGAGCCATTTTTCTTAGACATTAAAATTTATTTGGCCTAAACTTGAACATCAAGTATTTCTGGTTTGTTCTGTTCTTCTCGTTTCTTGAGTTGGGTGCTTATCTCCTGTTTGTTAACAAAAATATAGAAAGCTATGAATTTTTCTGTAAATAAGGTATTGGCCAAAGCCCATAGGATTTGATGTCATGTTCTCTTTGTTAATTTCTTTAAGGGCTATTTTTATTTTTTATTTATTTTTTAATATGTTATTTATTTATTTATTTATTTATGAGAGACACAGAGAGAGGCAGAGGCACAGGCAGAGGGAGAAGCAAGCCCCCTGCAAGGAGCCTGATTCAGGACTCCATCTCAGATCCCAGGATTAGGACCTGAGCCGAAGACAGACGCTCAACTGCTGAGCTATCCAGGCAACCGAAGGGCTATTTTTTAAAAAAGATTTTATTTATTTGAGAGAGACAGATAATGCATGAGCAGGGGGAGAGGGGCAGAGGAAGAATCAGACTGCCTGCTGAACAGGGAGTTGAGGTGGGGCTCAATCCCAGGATCCTGAGTTCATGACCTGAATCAACGGCAGACCCTCACTGACTGAGCCACCCAGGCACCGCATCTAAGGGCTATTTAAAAAAAACAGTTTAAAATATTCAGGTGTGGGATCCCTGGGTGGTGTAGTGGTTTAGCGTCTGCGTTTGGCCCAGGGCGTGATCCTGGAGACCCGGGATCGAATCCCACGTTGGGCTTCCTGCATGGAGCCTGCTCCTCCCTCTGCCTACGTCTCTGCCTCTCTCTCTCTCTCTCTATCATGAATAAATAAAATCTTAAAAAAATAAAATAAAATATTCAGGTGCTAGTTTTTTGGGGGGGAGTGGAGATGGGGAGAAGCTTTTTGTTGTAAGTTTTAGGATTATTGCAGGATGTGGCCTGTTTGATTTCTACTTTTAAGAATTTGTGTTTTTCTTTATGGTTTGGTATATGGTCAAGTTTTATTTTTTTTTAAATTCTTTTTTTTTTAATTTTTATTTATTTATGATAGTCACAGAGAGAGAGAGAGAGAGGCAGAGACACAGGCAGAGGGAGAAGCAGGCTCCATGCACCAGGAGCCTGACGTGGGATTCGATCCCGCGTCTCCAGGATCGCGCCCTGGGCCAAAGGCAGGCGCCAAACCTCTGCGCCACCCAGGGATCCCTATGGTCAAGTTTTAAAAAGTATTTCAGGAATACAAAAAAAAGTCCTCTGTTGGGTGCAAATTTCTGTATGTAGTGAGCTATTTATGGAACTAAGTCAATTATTCAAATCTTCTCTGTCCTTCAGATCTGTTTTCAAGGCTCTTTCTTGAAATAGCCTCAGCCCATTTTTCTTTTTCTAGAACTTCTTTATATATCTTGATGCAACTTAATGCTCTGAAAGGCTGTTTCTGTTTAATAGGATGCCCTCCCTTATGACCTCTATAAGTCCCTAAGAACCTCTAAGACCCCAAGATTTTATTTCTAGAAATGGAACAGAGAGAACGGAGATTCTGGTTCCCTGACTGATGCTCAGTTAGACAACACTGCTGAGCTCTTGGGGTGGCACAATGCATGGGTTTGGTGTTTTAATGCTATAGAGACCCTTGGACATTAGCACCCAGGTCAATGCAGTAGTTAAATGTTGGAAGGAGTAAAAACGTGACTAACCCAGTAAGTCCCTCAGAGTCTCCATTGAACGATTCTGCAGCATGTAATGACAAAGTTATGCTTGAGCAACATATAGGAGAAACCATATTTCGGTCAAAGGGCTTCTAGGAATCCTGGCTTCTAGCTCTTGCATTAAGTCTTAGTGTGACATCAGGACCCAATTCTTCACCAGGAAAACCAAGAGGCTATGCCAAAGTCCCTGAGGGGCGCCTGGGTGGCTTCCTGAGTAGGGAAGGAGGCGACTCTTGATCTCACCGTCGTGTTCAAGTCCCACCTTGGGGGTAGAGTTTACGTAAAAAAAAAAAAAAAAAATCCCTTATAAGTAGCCTTGCCAGGTAAGGGCAAGGATTAAAAGTATTAAACCCAATGGCTAGGTCTCTGGAACCGAAGCAGCATTAAAGTTTTGTCTCTTCCCTCTCCCCGCCCACCTTTGCATATCTAGAGAGTTATGGTGAGTTAGAGTTTTATCTTAGCTTGGAGGGACCAACCAGGAAGGCGGTCGGGCGAGCACTAAAAATCTCGGAATACTCCTCTAGCCTCATCAACACTTCCCTCCCTACCTCGCCTTCTTCGGCCGTGGCTTCCTTCAAGTCCCCATCTCCGTCCACGTCAGTTTCCTCCGGGATTCCGTCAGTATCTGTAGGCCCGGGGACCCCGGGAGCAGCGGCCGTTTCATCTGACTCCCTTGCCTCTCCACCTTTTTCCGTGGGCGACTCGCAGGCATTATCCATAGCGGTAAGAAAAAGAGCGGAGAGATCGCCCTCCTGTCTGATCCTGGAGCTCACGCACGACCTACTGGAGCACAGCAGCCCCGAAGCTTACTTCCTGTCGTCGCTCTGTGATGACATCACTCCTACCGCTCCTCGGAGGGGACAGTTTGAAGCACGTTTAGAGTACTTCAGGACTCCCTTTTAACTCTGATTCGGTGACGGTTGGAGAGGGATGACTGAGGTTACAGAATTCAGTTTGTGGATTTTCCACACTGGGAAAGAAGAGCTGTGTTGCTTACTGAAGGACTTTTTTTTCTCTTTTTTCCCCTCCGTTCTGCCTTTCCAAAAACGAAGTTAACTGCTTAATCCGCTTTTCTCAGAGTCAAGTTTGGGGGAGGGAGAAAACTCAATTCCATTGTACGCGGGTGTGGTGGGATGCGGCTACCTGGTAAATTTATAGGCGGGGACACAGCTTCGTACATTTCAATTGGTTAGCGATCGTGGGCCTGTGTGAATCGCCAGCATTTCTCTTCGGTTCCTTATGCACCTTAAAAAAAAAAAAAAAAAGTCATATAGCTCGAACAGAATTGATCCAACCCATTTATTCACGCCACAACTGTTGAGCGCCTACTTCGAGCTAGGGACAGTTCTAGTAGCAACAACACATAGTTTCTACCCGCATAAGTGATTTTTCAATTCACCGGTCCTAAAGATCGAGGTCGGTTTTACAAACCTGACTTCTTAGGTCAGTTTGGTTAATCTCATCAAAAGGAGAGGAAACAGAATCTACTGGGAAGGGAGGTCTTGTCTTTGCATATTTCACTTTAACGTGCCATTTCAGAGATTGGGACCATCAAGAAGTGGAGGGATTTTTATTCAAAAATTTTCCTCTCTCCCCTCATTGAGGTAAGTGGGGCATTCTATTCACCTCTGTATCACTAGGCCCCCACATACACCACATATTTAATTTATGCGTGCTGAAAGAACGGACTTGGAAATGTAGGTGGGCGTTACCATATTTCTCTCTTTGTCTCCACGCTGCCTGGGTGAATTACCGTATTTCCTGTCCTGTGGGCTCCCAAAACCTTTGGGGAAGGAGCGCACTTCGGGAGGCGCATACAGGTGGACTCCGTTTGTCCCCTTCCACCCGTACAGCGGGAATCTACAAGTCGCTTTCCTCTTGCGGCTGGAGGCCTATCTCCGCACTCCGGGGTCCACTTCCAGCGGCCCAAAGCCACCTGCGCCCGCCGGCCGAGCCCCGCCCAGCTAGGTGGGCAAGGGGGCGGGGCGTGGGGGCGCGGTGACGCGTGACGCCAGATCCCGGAAGTGACGCGCTCCTGGGGCGAAAAGGCGGGGGGAGGGGGGTGGTGTCCCCGGCCGGTTTGGGGGGTGCGTTGCCCGGAGACGGAAAGTTTGGGAGCAGGAGCAGGCTCGGCCGCAGCCCTGGGAAGGGGGTCCCGGGGGCGGTGGCCCTGGGGATGGGGAAGGAGCAGGAGCTGCTGGAGGCGGCCCGCACCGGGCACCTCCCGGCCGTGGAGAAGCTGCTGTCCGGGAAGCGGCTGTCCTCGGGCTTCGGGGGTGGCGGCGGCGGCAGCGGCTCCTCCGGGAGCGGCGGCGGCGGCGGCGGCGGCCTCGGGTCCTCCAGCCATCCCCTCTCCAGTCTGCTCAGGTGAGGAACGCGCCGGGGCCGGACAGCCGCCCGGGGATCCCCTCTCCCCCGCCTGTCGCCTGGGTCTCGAGAGGTCCGCGCTCCGGGGAGCCGTTCGGGTGGTTCGCGGGGCCCGCCGGCCGGGGGCGGGCGGCCCACGGGGCGAGGGGCGCGGGTGCAGGTTCGCGCGGCGCCGGGCTGCCGTCTGGCGTCCCGACTCGGCTGTGGAGAATGGTGGGAGTGCCCGGCGGCAGCCTCCGCCGCCGCATGGCACCGCCTGGCTTCCCCTCGCCCGCCGTCGGGTGCCCGCTGTCGCATCTCCCACGGCGCTTCAGAGCAAAGGAATATTCATTTTAAATCTCCCTCACCTCGTGCAGAAACTCCCACGCCTTGCAGAATCTCGCCGGTCCCCTGGAGGGGATGCTCATGATTTCCTTCTTTTGGGAACTTGGAATCTTCCACCACGCCCCACGGGACCTGGCTTTTGTTGTTTATGTTAAAATTGTGTCCGGATTTGCCACGTCCCGAGTGTTCTTTTAGCCCCTCTGGTGCTTGGAGCTTAGATTCTAGTGCGTTGTAATGAACCTCGTTGGATTAGTCTGCGAAGTGGCGTATGCAGGATTCATCAAGGGGTTTATTCGTCAAGAAACAAAGCTTTAGAAAGAGTGATTTCGGAAACTGAGGGGTGTTTTAAACTTTTCTGAGGTCTGTTGTTAAACACTTGAATCTGGAGCTATCTGGATTCAGAGGAGAAGGTCACTTTTGCCTGGATTGGAGGGGGAGTTGGAGGTGCTTTGTCAGTGTGAGTAAAATGTGTTGGTCAGCAGCACTTTCATTGCCTGTTTTCTTTTCCTTCCTTGTTCTTTTGAGGTTTTCAAGAAGTGGAAGTTCATTTAGAAATGGCTTCGCTGGCTTTTGTTCCCTATTAGTTTACGTAACTTCAGTTCCAGTGAGTTTGGACCAAAGCAGCCTAAGGAGGTAATAAATGTTAGGTATTAAGCACTAAGTACAAGCCCAGGTCTACACAGGAAGGTTTTTAAGTAGCCGTGTAAGGGGCATCTGGGTGGCTCAAATGGTCGGATGTCTGCCTTTGGCTCAGGTCAAGATCCAGGGATCGAGTCCCACCTTGTGCTCCCTGCTCTGCCCACTCATGCTCCCGCTCTCTCTGAAATAAATAGTCTTTAAAAAAAAAAAAATAAGTGAATAAAAAGCAGTGTAAGAGAAGAACTCTCCCCAGGAGTTCTTTCGTGGAAGCTAAAACCAGTGCTATTTGCCACAGTTTCTCTAGCCCCTAGAACAATGTTGCCACACAGTTGGTACTCAGGATTCATTGAATAAATAGAAGTATCAATTAAAGGATGACAGATTTCTAAATAGACTCATGGTGGTACTGGCAGTAATTGTTAGTAGTTCAGAGAAATGAGATATAACTTTGGGAGTGAGGTGGAGATCAGAGCTTCCAGGAGAAGTACTTCAGCTGGCTTGAGGGATGTGAGGATTTAGAGTAGGTGAAGTTACAGTGAGAGCATTCCAGGCTGGCAAGCCATGATCAGAGGCACAGAAGCAGGAAAGGAAACTTATCTGGTGCTAGTGGGGCACTAGAAGAACTTCCTGCTGGAGCCTTGAGTGGTTGGGCATGATAAAGGGTGATAGTAATGAATGGTTACACTTCCATCTTTTAGAGTGACTTAGTCTTTCTTATGTTTATAGTCCCAGTTCCTAGATCAGTGCCTGACAACTCATGGGTGTTCAATAGATGTACTTTGAACACATGCATTGGGTTTGGAATCTTTCCTGGATTACTTTGATATTTCTGCACTTCTGATGTCCGAGAGATGAGAGAAAGACTATACAAGTTTGGAGGTGCCTGTCTCTAATTAGATGAATAATGTAGCTTTTGGAAGTTTGCCAGAGATACCTTAACCCTTAATATATCCTGCTGAAGTGAGAAACTTCCACATATCTCCCGCCTTCAAGGATGGGTCAGATTACTCTTACTGGTGACATTCAGAGACTTGAAATTTTGCTGAAGATTTAACTGCCCTGTGGTTAATCAAGACTGGGAAATCTTTGTTGACTACAGTGTTTTTACTTTTGGCCTCATGCTAATATATCCACTCTCTGTCATAAAGTGTAGATGGTGTCTCCATTTCCATGCATAAGAGTGTTGACTCCTGACTTGCTCTTGTATCTCTTGTAGAGATGGCCTCAGAGCTGCCTTAGCCTCTCATCCCTGTGATTCCTATGGGCAGGGAGGATCTGCAGGCGCTAGTTACACTAGGTGTGTCATTAATTAGAGATGATTCTGGTTCAACCTAGTGAAAGATTTCTGAGCAAATGACACTCTGTATATAAATAGTCCCCAGGTCAGCATGTCCTTCCTTTTTAGGTTTGGAAATAGTAGAGGGTAGGTTCCCTGTGCCCACACTCCCCACCTCTAAGGACCTCACAAAAGCTGTGGAATCATAGCTTCAGATCTGGCCTTTGCATTAGCTGTCATGTCTTACCCTCACTAGTGCAGCTAACTGCAACCTGTGTTTGTCCAGCTGTTTGAGTGACCAAGTAAGGCTGGCAAGAATGGGAGCTTACAGCTGTAGTGGATATAAATGTTCTAAACCACATGTGTGTTTTTCTGTTCATCCACCCCAGTTCCACAAAGGTTTTGTGTTTATTCTTAAGCTACAAAATGCTCCCCTCTCACCCCATTTCTTTACTCTTACACTTCTTGGACTTAGGTCTTAACCCTCCCTAATGGCCCTAATACAGATCTCTCAGGCTTCTACTTCTTTGGAACCTATCATCTCTAGTGTACAGTAGCTTATCGGCTCATACTTTACCTGCCTACCTTTCATAGTTTATTGCTGTGGCCTGTCAGTATAATGTTTGCATATAGTAACGCTCACCAACGGAGAATATACCTGAGAATCAGATAGTCCGCAAAAACTTCTACTAGGAAAAAAAAAAAGTTGTTACAAACTTCCTATCTTTCTGCCCTTCACTTATTTACTGCACGTTTATTCAGAGGCAGATAGTATAATGCTCAAGACCACTTGTTTTGCAGTCAGACTGCATGAATTCACAGAGTACTGCCACTGCTGCCTAGCTGCTTGAGTTTATACAAATTGCTCAGCTACTTGAAGCCTCAATTTCTTTATCTGCAAAACGGGGACATTATTGTGTGCCTTATAGGTATCATCTTGGATACTGTGTGTAAGACATTTCCACAGTTCTGGCACATTGTAAGTGCTCACTGTTAACCATCTTCAGTTCAGCACATACAGTTTTGTTGTACTGCCCCTGCTGTGTGCAAAGTACCCTTCCAGACATATTATAAATTGTGTTCTTTCACATTTGGGTATGTGTTTTCTGGACTATGGCAGATTAGAAACAGTAAATAAAGAAGAGAGCCTGTTTAGGTAGGCACATCAGTGCTGTTCATTTATCTAGTGTTTATCCATCATCTACTTTGTGCTAGGCTGATTGCTAGATGCACTGCAAAGTTTAGCTCAGACCTGGCGCATAGTAGGAACTTTATGAAAATTACCCCCTCTCTTGATACGTGGTCTGTTTCCTTACAGCATTTATAGCAGTATGTCTGTGTGACAGATCGACAAAATAAGAGACAGAAAAAGCAATTAAAATCTATCATAATTTTTCCCACCTCAGTAATTTGAGACTATTAACATAGATGAGCATATCTTATACACTTGCTCAATCCCCAGGCATCACTGTATTGTAATTTAGTGTTGTAACTGCTGTTTATTATGGCTCTTAGCCATCAAATACAGATTAAATTATGTTCAGTGTAGCATGTTAATGAAACTAGGAGAGACAGATTTTAGTTTTTTTTATCCAATATGATTCAAATAAAAATTTTATTACTTAAAAGGACAAGCAATAGATTATTTAGAAAGCATAGTTATCTAAAATGTCTAGTCCTAGAAAGGCTCTGGATGGCATGGATTTTGCTTTATATAATATTACCTCATTTTCTGATTGTTGAACAGATGCATGCCTTTAGTTGGTACCCTGAGACAGACACTTCGTTAAACTTCTTTTTAACTCATGGTATTTTTCAGCCCTGGGTACAAATTTTTGTGTAATGCAGAGTTTGATATGTTGATGGTCATACTGAGACTACTGATTTCCAGGAAAGCAAATTTTAAATGAGAAGGCAGTAAGATTTGAGTTAGAAGTGAATTCTATCAACTAAAGGGCCAAAAGACCTGACAAAAGGAAATGTTACAGGAAAACATCATGTATTACCTTAAAACTATATTGAATTATGAACTAAATACTGATATATATGAACAATGTAAAGCGAAATGCATTCCCAGGGGTTCAGAAGCTTAGAGAAACAAAACCAAAGGCTAGGATTGAGGAGTAGATTGTGTCATGGTTTAGGAGAATTCTATACTTAATTTCTCAAGCATGAGAAGAGCGAACAAGAAAAGAAGCCAAAGAGACTTAGTGGAGAAATTGGAAAATTTATAGACAGTAGCAATAAATGTGGCTATAAATTTTAGTTTTTGCTCTACCATTTGGTGTGTATGGGGGGAGACTATCCAGAAATAGTCACGAGTTTGCCAAAAATATGAAATATTTTTTGAAATAAGGAATGAAGAATGAAAACTTTTGAAAAATGGACCCCACTTTGGGAACCATAAAAAGTTCTTCCAATATCAGAATATATGACAACTTATTCATTGTTTTTAAGAAAGATTCCTAATGTTTATGTCAGGAATTCAGACTTAAAAAAAGAAAGAATGGTTAACATAACCATTCCATTACAGTGGTCCTTCATTCACCCCCTCGAATGGATGTGTTGCTTGGAAATGATAATGACATGACAGGTTTTCTCATGCTGGCCCTGCTACTTTTGCCCTTCTCTCGTGCCAGATTTCTTTTGAATATGCCTAAGTTGAGCAAAAATGATTTTAACATCCTAAGGAGTAGGACAGTGCTGACCAAGAATTGTAGAATGTGAAGTCCTGAATGAAGGAAAATCTCATGGGCTTGTGTGATTTAAGTTCTAATTCTTCCAAGAGAATGCAACAAAACAAACAAAACACAATTATCCATTAGGATAACCATTTTCTAGATCTTACACTAAGCCTTCCTAATTCATTAAAAATGATTTTTGAAGAACTTCCTAATATATATCTGTTAAGTATGATTTTATTGGGATAGGAGTCCTTTTCCTTATTTTGGAATTGCTGTGCATTTTTGCTTTCTTTAAAGCAAAGTATGACTTTGTGTGATTATTTTATATGCAAAAATAGTGCCTAATCTTAAACTGAGTAAGGCATGTAATTGTAGAAAAAGATAATTTAACAGAAATTTGAAAAGTCAGACATCTCTTTTTCTGAATTCTCCAATTGAAGTTCAGTTTTTACTGTCTTAGTTACAAATTAGAGACTGGGTACAGTGAAACAATCTTGTGGTCTAAAGATTTTGATTTGTATCCAGTAAACTTCAGCATGTTCACTTGTCCTGGGAGATTATGGTCCCAGGTGAAAGTTGCATGGGTGGCCAGAAAAATCCCTTCAGAAGATTCCTTTTTTTCCTCTTGGTTTGTTCACCCCAAACAGCTGTGAATTTTGGTTTGCAAAAAGGAAGTCGAGGCTATTTCTACCCTAGTTTTCAGCAGGGAAAGTAAATCACTGGGTTTTATAGCTCAGAGAGACACCAAGGAAACCCCAAAAGTAGATAGTGGAGAGTTTGTTCTTGGAAATGTCAGGCTCTCCTGTGGGTAGGAACTTGGTCTCTTCTGGACAGCTCTCAGAAAATGTTCCCCACACTGATTTCCAAAAGATTACTGGGAGATTTTTTGTGGTACCGAAAATTATATTGTTAAATTCATAGAACATCTTCAAGTAACTTTGGTGTGGTTAGAGTTAATGGTGGTAATACTAGAAATTATATGTTATGGCTTCATATTTATCCTTTCTTAGTAATTTGTAGATCAAGTTTGTTTAGTTTACAAATCAAAAAAAAAAGTTTTTCAAACAAGTCCATTTTCTCTGCTTCATTTGTGATGTTATTACCACTATTAAAAATGGTGGAGATGGTCCAGGAAGCTGAACTGCCCGCTGGGTTGCTTAACTGGCAGAGGTTTAGCATGGCTGTTGAAGGTCAGGCTCTGACCCAACTCTGCCTTGTGAGTTAGGCAAGTTATATAACCTCTCTGAGCATCTGTGTCTTCATATGTATAATGGACATGGGATAGTAGCTACTTCCTGAAGCGGCATCACATGAGTTGAAGTATGAAAGGCACATAATGCCTGGTACATGCCAGGGACTTACTTGGTACCTAGGCTGCTAAAATCATCTGTTGGGAACCCAATGCTTGACAGCTTGATAAACTGGAATGATAATCCTGTTGTTAAAGGACATATTTTATATTGATGCCCTTTCAAAATGTATAATAATTGATAGCAGAAACTCCCAACCTTTTCAAATGTAGTCCCATTTTTAGAAGCCTAAAAATGGTAATAGTGGCAAATTACAAGCTGATACAGGTCCACAATCTTTGGCCGGAAACATTGAGATTTAGTATCCAGAATTTTGGGGTTGTTGGAGAGGAATAGCGAGCCCCTAGTGGAATCTGGGTCAACCCTCTGAAACATTGTATTACTGCAGTGAAATCTGTCAATATTCACACTAAAGGGGATAAATATGAAGCAGTTTATCAGTTTAGGACGGGTTAGTACCTAAACAAGTTTGCCACTAACTTTTAAAAATTTATTTTCAGAGATTTTTGGATATCTGGATTGTAAATAAAGGATTATGGATCTCCATATTTACTATAGAAAAATTAAACACATAGACACATAAAAGCACAAAGAAGAAAATAAAATCATCTGTAATTCCACCACCTAAAGGAATTAACTGTTGTAGTTTTGGTGTATATTCTTTGGTCTTTCTTCCCTGCAATTTTTTGGCAGAAATGATGTTGTTCTGTACCTACTTTGTCTAAAAATTTCATTTAGTATATTATAAACACTTTCCTACCATTTTCTCTTCAACCTCATTTTAAATGAATGTGATATTCCATAGTGGTTATGAACTAATTTGTTTAATCCCTCCTCTGCTGTTAGATAGGAGTTTGTTTTTAGTTTTCTGCTATTGGAACAGCACTGGGATGTACCATCTTGTATCTAACATTTTGTGCATACTCATACATGTAACATTTTATACACAGGATAGTAGATGTAATTTGAGTATTCAGCTATTGCAAAAAATCATACATGGATTTGCATTTTGAGGACTTTATAGTCATTCTAAGGACCCTTAAATCTCCTGGGTCCTTCTGATTGGAAAGCAATGTACTGAACTATGGCTGCTAAACACTACTTATATTTAGAAAGTTATCTTTGTGCAGGCATTAGATTTTTAATGGTCAAGTTGGGGCCTCTTGGGTCCTTCTTCAGAGGCTAATATTTAGAAGAGGGCCATTAATAACAAATGCATGGAACAGTATGCTCCAAGCAAAATGAGACAAAAGCCATTTTCTTTTGTTGTTCTAGCTTTTGTCAGGGGAAATTTCAAACATAAGTCAAGAGAATAAAATAATGAATCCCTGTGTACCATATATACTCATCAAACAATTACCGGCTTATGACCAATTTTGTTACTTTATATCATCTCTCCAACTAAATTATTTTGAGGAGAATCCTATATATCATATTAAGTACATCCTTAAAAGATAGGGACTCTTTAAAAAATATTCACAATACTGTTGTCACATCTAAAAAATGGCAATTCCTTAAAATCATCAAATGTTTAGTTACAGTTAAAATTTTCCATGTTGTCTAAAACATTTTATATTTTACAGTTGGTTTGTTCAAATCTGTATCCAAACAAGGTCTACACATTTTTTTTTTTTAAGATTTTATTTACTTATTTATGAGAGACAGAGGCAGAGACACAGGCAGAGGGAGAAGCAGGCTTCATGCAGGGAGCCCGACGTGGGACTCAGTCCCGGGTCCCCAGGATCACGGCCAAGGCCCAGAGTGGCGTGAGCCACCCAGGCTGCCCCCTACACATTGTATTCACATTGTATTCACTTGATATAGCTCTTAGTCTCCTTAAATCTGTGGGTTTCATCTTTGTTATTTTTTCTCCAGTTTATTTTTTTAAGATTTTATTTATTTACTTATGTGTGTGTGTGTGTGTGTGTGTGTGAGAGAGAGAGAGAGAGAGAGAGAGAGAGAGAGGCGGAGACACAGACAGAGGGAGGAGAAGCAGGCTCCATGCAGGGAGCCTGACGTGGCACTCTATCCTGGGTCTCCAGGATCATGCCCTGGGCTGAAGGTGGCGCTAAACCACTGAGCCACTCGGGCTGCCCTCCAGTTTATTGGTTGAAGAAAAAAGGGTATTTGCCCCATTTCCCACAATCTCAATTTTGCTGATTGCGTCTCTGAGGTGTCATTTAACATGTTTATCTGTACCTTATATTTTCTATAAGCTGGAAATTAGATCTAGAGACTTGATCTGATTCAGGTTCAAAGTTTTTGGTAGGATTTCTTCCCGGGGGCATCGTGTACAACTTCATTCAGTCTTTCTTTATCATGATGTTGGCAGCCATTGGAGACCACTACTTAGATCCGTGATTTAATTAAAGTTGGCAAAATGGTGATATTTCGTTTCTATTTTGCCTTCTTCACTTATTAAAAGGTATTTTTTAAATTTATTTTTATTTTTTAGAGAGGGAGGGAGAGAGAGAGAACGTGAGCAGGGCAGGAGCAGAGGGAGAGGAAGAGAGAGAATCTTAAGCAGGCTCCATGCCCAGTGTGGAGCCAGATGACCCTGACATCAAGACCTGAGCCCAAATGAGGAGTCAGATGCTTAACAAACTGAGCCACCTAGGCACCTCTAGAATACTTTTTAGAGAGAAACTTTGTAAAGAAGCCTCCTGCTATCAGGAGGTACAGTTTATTCAGGAAAGATGAGTTAAATACTTATTTCTTTTCTGTTATTTGCCAGTTTTCAGATCAAGTTGGTTACTTAGTAGTCTTCAGAGGTGTCTAATGAGTTTTTTGTAAATATTATTATGAAATGTATTTAAACATATTTATGCTTCAATAATAACCTTCTTAAAAACTTTTTGGGGTGGAGCGTGGGGGGAGGCAGAGGGAAAGGGAAAGAGAATCTTAAGCAGGCTCCATGCGCAGTGTTGAGCCAGATGTGGGGCTTAATCTCACAACCTGAGATCATGACCTCAGTCGAAATTAAGAGTTGGATGCTTAACTGACTGAGCCACCTAGGTGCCCCCAACAATAACCTTTTAAAAATGTTACACTTAGACTGTCAGTTTTACTTTACTATGAAAAGCAGTTGAATTGGTTTATAAGGAAGAAGTGTTGTGTGTTTGTGTATTTTACTTGAGTGATATTTCTACTCAGTCTCCCAGTTTGTGCTGGTTCATATGGCCATTTGCAAATCAAGTGTTCTTATCTTTGAGAGTGTAGATTAGTTCAGCTAGGTTCCAATCTTTTTTCTCTTTTAAATTTTGTGCGGGTCATAGATAGCCCTATAGATGACAAAGCCATAAAAAATATGCTCTGGGGACTTGAATAATCAAATTTCTTAGCTTCTACTTTTGGAAGAACAACTTTATTTTTTATTTTTTAAAGATTTTATTTATTTATTCATGAGAAACACACACACACACACAGAGAGAGAGAGAGAGAGAGAGAGAGGCAGAGACATAGGCAGAAGGAGATGCAGGCTCCATGCGGGGAGCCTGACATGGGACTCGATCCCAGGTCTCCAGGATCAGGCCCTGGGCTGAAGGCGGCGCTAAACCGCTGAGCCACCTGGGCTTGCCCCGGAAGACCAACTTTAAATGGTGTTTTCCCACCAGCTTTATGGATTGGCTCTAGATAAGAAGCTAGAAGTGTCAAACTGAGTTACTTAGATTATTCAGCCTCATTTGTTACTCTGATTTCATGGTGTTAGACTTTTTATATGAATATTGAAGAGCCCACTGAGTTATCTTTTATTAAGTGTACCAAGCATATTTTTCCATGTACTTATTGTTGATTTCTGTTACTGCATTGGGAATTCCCATTCACAGCTCTGATTTTGAGTTCCTGTTCTGACGTCTGTGTATTTTCTTTGCTTAGTTTGGAGCTCAAATATATACAAAAGCATTTCTTTTGTTATATTTTATTCATTGGTTTTACATATTTGGAGTAAGGTTGGGCGGTTTGGGTCTGGGTCCTTCTGGATTGGCCCAGATTCCCCCATTGGCTAGTCATTCAAATGCTACATTTTAGAGTCAATTTAAAAGTGATAAAAGCAGCATATGGAACCACTTATTTTTTTTATTTTTGACAGTTGGGACAGTCTGTGTTCTACTTTAAAGAGATTTTGACCTCTATTAGACAATGACAGCATCCAGTGCCATTATACTGACTGATTTCCTGGCACTTTCACATTGGGCTCTCAGATTCCTTAAAGAGCATTTTCATTAGTTAAGATGAAAAATGAAAAGTAAGAGAAATATACTGAACTTCTTTACTCAGAAAGGCAAATGTATCTTAAAACACTTCGGTTTCATTGTGCCAAGTAGTTATCAATACCTTGGAATTGGATGGTGCATGATTCTTGCAAGACTGAGGCTGTGACTCTGTCTCCCTGTGATAGGGTCCGTCCTTTGTCATGATTACACTGCATGCTTATCCTTGCCTGTAGTGACTAGAGGTGACTTGATGTATGGGGTCTGTCAAACTTTTTACTGTGCCTGGAAAAGTAGCTCCAAATGGATATCCCACTAATAAGACCGGTAGTCAGCATTCATTGAATATGCATTGATCCTAGATTAGCAGCATTGATTTTTACATTTGGAAGGCATTACCAGGTGCTTGTCTTTACTAGGATTGAGAAAGTAAAATTTTTTTGTCCATCCTGTCATGCATTTTATGACTTTAAGCTTTGAATGCATACAATTAGATCTATTAATTACAGTAGTTCTCAGTCATAGCAGAAGTTTAAAATGTCAGGGATTTTGATGTTTTTTTTTTTTTTAAAGAAATTCTTTTTTTTTTTTTTTTTTTTTGCTAAAAAGAAATTCTTATAGGTGAAAGGTAGACAAAATAGTACTGTTACTTGAGGTATCAGCTATTATAGAAAACACAAGCTAGTTTATTATTGAACCTCAGAAAAAGATCCTTCTTAAAGGGGATTTCTGCCTGTGTCACAACTCTTGTCTGAGTGAACCAACTTATTGACTTTGTTTTCCTTTCACTCGAGTAAACATTCATTGTGATTTCCCTTTGTTTCCTCCAAACACAATTTGTGTCTTGAATTATTTTTCCTTCTGGATTATAGTCAGGATCCACTTAAAAGAAGTTCAACCACCAGGAAAGCTTACCAAACAGATCAGTTCAGGGCTGTTTACATGAATCATTGCAAGATTCTGAGGCTTTCTTGTGTTTGTAGATCTGTAGCTCTTTGCGGGGCCTGGAGAAGAGCCCTAGTCCTGGCTTAGTTTGTAACAGAGCATTGTTCCCCGCTCTTCCTCTGATGCTGTTTGATAAAGCCTGTGCATCGGTTGACTCTTCCCTGGGTTGGGTCCAGCTAGCTGATTTCTTGCTTCTTGAGGTCGTCCCACTGTCGTGATAAAACGTGCAAAAGCCAGCCTATATTACAGTATTTGGGGTAGTGAACTTACGAGTGAATTCATAATAGCTCAGAGTTGTTGCTATAGATTGTATTGTAGGTGAGTATGTACATGTGTACCGGGGAGAGGGATAGTTTCACTTCTTGAGCAATTAATACTTTGTGCCAGGAACTTTACATCTATATTTTCTCAGTTTACCTTTATAACGTGCCTAGTAGATAGTTACTGTTATTCCCATTTTGCAGATGAAGAAGCAAAGGTTCAGGGACAGGTTAAAGTGACCAGCACAGGGCTATACAGAGGTTACAGAGCCAAGAGTTTCTCTGGCTCCAAACCGTTGCTTGTGTAGCACTATACAGGACCACTTGGAGAATTCCATCTCTTTGGTAAGATTCAAACATCACATACTTTATGCTTAAGTAATATCTTACCGGAAAAGATGAATTAGGGATTTATTTAAATTTAATAGTTACTTTTATAACACTTTGTGCCATGCACTGTTCTTTGCACTAGTGCAAAGTGCACTATAGTGCCATGCACTATAACACTTTGTGCCATGAACTGGTTCTATTAAAATTCTAATATTTACAAATATTAACTCCTTTTGTTCTCATGACAACTCTTTGGGAAAGGCACTAGTATCTTTGCCATTTTATTGATGAGAAAACTGATGAGAAAACAAAGTAGTCACATAGCTTGCCCCCGGTAGTAAGTTAGGAAGTGGTAGAGCTTGGTTTTGAACACAGGCAGACTGGCTATGGAGTCCTTGCCCTTATTTTTTATGCAACTGGGGATTCTTCTGTTTATCCAAGAATGTAACACAAGATCCCTTTGGAACATTGGAACACTTTGACTACATAAAGTGAAAGGCTTATTTAAAAAAAAAAATTGGCAATTTCCCTGGAATATAGGAAAATTAGATGAGGGGAATGTCTTTAAACTTATGCCAAATAATATATTAGTTTAGAGGATATAGGGGAATGCCCTGTAGCTCATGAAGAGGAAAAAGCCTCCCATATTGTTTCTTTCAAACTTTTCTTCTAGAAAATTCCCATCTTCCTCTAAAGCAGGTTAATATGTTCATGAATTTCATCTGGGAGAAAATTCAGCCTCCTCCAACTCCTTCCCCAAGTTCAAAGTGATAAAGATTTGTTTTGGACACGTGACTGCCAGATGTACTACCAAGGCCAAAGTGTGTGCAAGGGAAGTAAATCTAAACAATTGGCAAGAAACCAGGGGCCTGTATATTTGAAGTTATTTCAAACTCTCGCTACCCACTGTGCTTTTTTGCAGCTCTCTCCTCTTACCTCTTATGACCAAATTTTATATCTCAAATAATAATTAGTTTACCCATAAAATGATTTTCAGAGAATATTACCTGACCAATTCAAATGAGCATTGATACTAGTTTGAAGCCTGGGATTTGGGGATAGGAGATGTTACTTTCCATAATCCTTGGTGCTTTAATCTTCACAGTCCTGTGATAGAGGTATTAGTGACCACTCTACTGATGAGATTCAGAGAGGTTAAGTGACTTGCCCAGGACTGAGGCTTTCTATTTGGGCCTTTAGAGTCTGATCATGGCTACCAGAAAGAAAGTCGTCTGAGCTCCCAGGTTGTAGAAGTAGAAGGAAAATGTAGTATTCTATATCCTAGTTAAACAGCTCTGAAAACACCTATGGGTCCTATACGCTTAGCAGTAATAGAAGAGCTCTATTACTTTTTACCTACAAATACAAATACCTCAGATACTGAAATTGGCAGAGATTCCAGATTTGCTACTTTTTAATCTATTTCTATCTCCATAATTGTGTATTTAAGACCTAGCTGGAGAATAGTTCTCTTGCTAGTCACTCATCAGCAGTCCTTTGGCCATCATTAGCAGACCCAGAGCAGATTTTCAAAAAGGTTTTTAAGTAAATGATTCAGGACTTACTCCTTCATTTTAAAGTTGAACTGTTTGATTCATTTTTTTAATTTTTAATTTTTTTAAATTTATTTTTTAAGATTTAATTTATTTGAGAGAGAGAGTACAGGTGGGGAGAAGGGGCAGAGGGAGAGGAAAAGAGAGAATCTTAAACAGGCTCCAGGCCCAGTGTGGAGCTCAATGTAGGGCTGGATCTAATGACCCTGAGATCATGACCTGAGCAGAAATCAAGAGTTGGACGCCTAACTGAGCCACCCAGGCATCCTTGTTTGTTTTTTATTTTTTTTTCTTATTTGTTTTTTAAAAGAAAGAGTGTATAAGAAATTAGGATCCAGTAAGTTTACTTACTATGTTTTGTCAATCAGATTGATAGAGCTGTCTTTTTTTAATGTCTTTTCTGTACCCATTATGATCTGTTAGATGCATTGTCTTCAGTTACCATCACTTCTTTTTACCTCTCTTTAATATTTACTCTTTACTTTTACTATATCATTAAGTTACAGAGAGAACTGGTGAAAATGGCAGCCCAGGCATATGTTAGCTTCTGCTCATTCAATTGGCAGGTGTTTATGAAGAGCTAATTCTTGTGAGTGAGTTTTCATAATCATTTAAAAATACCTATCGGGGCACCTGGTGGCTCAGTCAGTTGAGCATATGCCTTTGGCTCAGGTCATGATCCCAGAGTCCTGGGTTCTAGCCTCATGTTGGGAATCCCCGCTCAACAGGGAGTCTACTTCTCCCTCTCCCTCTGCTCCATCCCACTCATTCTCTCTCTCTCTCAAATAAATAAAATGTTTAAAAAAAATACCTATGTTCCCTGAGAGGAATGCATATGTAATTGTAAATTTTGTATAAGCTGCTGGTACTAGCAAAATGGTCTAGTAGAAGCTAAATCCAAGATTTATTTTGTGTGTGTGTGGGCGGGGGGATAGAGAGGAGGTCCCATTGTAATCTATAAAATTGATTGCTCATCACTTGTGTGTTTTTTATCTTGATATTTATGCTTTCTAACTGCCTTATTGTTGGTTTTGGTCATCATTTAGAAAAACCAATTTACCAATAAACCACTTCTTTAAAAGCCAAATCACCAGATAGAAGTACATTTTTTGGTGGATCAAATCAGCTGTGAGTTCAGACCACAGCCTGGGTCTCTAAAAAATTGTGAATGTTATCTAAAAACATAATGACCACCATTTTACCAAATTGGTGGTAAATTGTCCAAATTATTTATATTTATATTTATATTTATATTTATATTTATATTTATATTTATATTTATTTGTTTTGGTTTTTTTGAATGCTTTCCTATTGCTAAGGTGTTATCTAATTTTCTTTTGGTGATGAAATAATGAGGTTACTGGGGTCATCATGATAATGAATCTGACTGGCATCACATTTCCTCATTACCAGGTACTGGGACTCGTGAGATGTTGACACATATAGGCTTAACCGACTGCTTTTTTATTATTGTTTTGATTGTGATTCACATTTGTTTTTGTTTTTGCTTTTTTAAGATTTACTTGTTTGTTTGAGAGAGAGTGAGAGCATGCATATGATTTGTGGGGAAGGGCAGAGGGAAAGGGAGAGAATCTCAAGCAGACTTTCAACTGAGGTTGGAGCCTGACTCAAGGCTCAGTCTCATGATCCTGAAATAATGACCTGAGCCAAAACCAAGAGCCGGCCAATCAACCAACTAAGCCACTTAGATGCCCCTTGATTCACATTTGTTTTAACCTCTTTGTTTCTCATTCCACACTTAGTATTTATACTTAGAATTGATCTTTGGTTTCATGTGGCCATCTGGGTTTGAGTAAAGCAAAATCTAAGTCTTGTCTCTCCTTCCTTCATGGATTTTAATTTTAACTTTTGATCTGTTGTTGTAGATACCTGGACAAAACCTGCAAATTAAGCTTTAAGTTCTTCATGTCCCTAGAGTTTTATTTTTATTTTATTTTATTTTTTTAAAGATTTTATTTATTTATTCATGAGAGACACACACAGAAAGAGAGAGAGAGAAAGAGGCAGAGACAGGCAGAGGGAGAAGCAGGCTCCATGCAGAGAGACCAACGTGGGACTTGATCCTGGGTTTCCAAGATCAGGCCCTGGGCAGAAGGCAGCGCTAAACTGCTGAGCCACCCGGGCTGCCCTCATGTCCCTAGAGTTTTAGCTTGGTCTAGGCCCTCTCTAGATCCCTGGGATCTGAAAAGTACATAGGTCTCCTAGTCTTATCCTCTAGTCTCTCCATGGGCTACACAGAAAAATCAATCTGCATGAAACATTGTCTCCAGGAACCTTCCTCCTCCTGAGTGCACACTGCCTCTGGGAGAGTGCTTGGAGAGTAGTCCCTCAGGGCCTCCCACCTAGTACCACCTCAGCCACACTCTAGCTGAATGATCTTGGGAATGTTTTTGTACTTTGTTTTCTCATCCATGAAACAAGGCGATGTTTGTGTCCTACTAGGGGTCCTAAGGAAGGTGCGTTAGCATGTCTTAAAGGAGTTGCAGAGTCAGATTGTGGCTTGCTGTCCTCTCACTGTGTGTGGGGACGGGGCCAGGCGGTTCATATACCTCATCCAGAAGGGTAGGTCAGGAAAGGAGGAAGTCTGTCTGCCCCCTCCCTTGTCTATGGGAGTAAGTAGGCCATTGCTCCTGTCCTTGAAGCTTTCATAAACAAACACTGGTTAGTGACTGATCACTGTATGTTATGCAGACTCACATAGGAGATTTTTAGGAATACAAAATTTGTCAGTTCCCTTAAGAAATTGGCTTGATTCAAACAATGATACAATGGCCCTATCAACTTCTCAGAGAACTGATTGATTCCAGGACTGGGGCAGGGAAAAGAAAAAAGACGGGGACACATCAAAAGGACACAGAAATCAACCTAAAAGAGCTCTCAATAGCTAAAGCTGGAATAATTTGAACAACAAAATAAATAACAGTAGTATTAGATTATAAACCAAAGAATAAAATAAATACCCACAAGTTTTGAATAAATAAATGAGGGTGAAGAGATAGCTCTTCCTTTCATAAGAATTCCATATAATAAATGTATAAGGAATGAGGGGAATGAATAGAAAATCTCTTTAGTGTACCACAGTAATAATTGCTGCAGGCAAGATCTCCAATGGAGGCTCAAATTAGTGGGTAAAAGTTTAAGGGGAAACAATATTTGCATGGCCTCAAAGCATCTTCCCTAAAGTATCTATTGATTGCTGTTATGCTTTCAACCTATGCTCACATATTCTTTGAAACTCTTCTCTCCAGGAGGTGGAGTTTGATTCCCCTCCTCTTGAGTGTAGGCTGGACTTAGAGACTGGCTTCCAAATCACAGAGCATGGAAAGGGAAAAAAGTAATTTTACAGTGGAAGAACCTGACAGACACCACCTTAACCAAGTGATCAAGGTTAACATTAGCGGTGGTAAGTCATGTTGCTATCACTTACCCCTACTAGGATGTGGTAAGGGGGTAACTTGACCTCTTAGATTCTCCAAAATCTGTCCCCACGGTGTAATCTTGAGAAAACAGATAAACTCAAGTTGAAGGATATCCTACAAGATACCTGACTAGTATTCTTTAAAAGTGACAGGGTCATGAAAGACAAGGAAAGACTATGGAACTGTTACTAGAGACTAAGAAATTATGAGAACTAAGTGTATAGATCAATCTTGGAACAGGAAAGGGGCATGTGTGTAAAAACTGGGGAAATCTGAATAAAGTCTGCAGTTTAGTTAATAGTATATTGTACTATTACAATATACCATATACAATATAGTGTTAATGTCCTAAGTTTTGATCAGTGTGCCATGGATATAGAAGATGTTGACATAAGGGGAAAGTGGGTGAAAGGTATACAGGAACTCCATAGTATCTTTGCCATTCTTCTCTAAGCCTAAAATTATTTCAAAATAAAAACTAAATAGACGAAGTATCAGATAGTGGCTCTGGAATCCTATTGTCTCGGTTCAAGTCTTGCCTTTGCCACTTACCAATTGAGAGATACTAAATGACTTTCTTAATTTCTTTGCCTTTTCCCTCATCTGTAATAATAATTCCTCCTCCTTAGGTACTCAGTATGTAGCCATGGATATAAACAATGTTTGCTAAAGGATTTTGGAAGAGGAGAAGATGGTGAGGGGGATATCTGGCTAGAGTGGCCTGGAGATCCCTCCTCCTATAGACTCCTGGGAGGTGGGACTTGAGCCCTGCCCTTGAGGAAAGCCCAAGCTGTAGCTGATGGGAGATTGGTGTGGAGGAGGAAAAGGAACAGATAGGGGCAAAGGTAGAGAAACTGTATTGGGAAAGATCTGTTTGAGCAGTGAGTAAACCATCCCAGGAGAGTGAAGACTGCCTGTGGAACCAATGAGGGGGAGGCTGGCAGGGTGGGTGAGTGCCAGCTTGGATGCTGGCTTGATCAAGTGTAGGCTTTAGCTCTAGGCCTGAGAGAGGTGGGGAGGGGGGGAGTACGAAAGGGAATGGGCAAGAAAGAGGAGAAAGGGAAGGGGGAAGGAAGGAGGGAGGGAGAGAGAGAGAGATTGAAAAATTGTTTCAGTCCCAACAGGATTGTGGTTGTACTTTGAGTATCTGTTGATTGAGGAAATATATTATGACAGAATGACTGTGAAGGTAGTAATAATCTGCAGTAAGTGTGTTTTATTAAGTGTGGTAGCTTCTCTGTACCTCTAGGATATTGTAATATGTGTGGGTGAGACCTTTATTCTGCCTCCTGTCAATGTCCACTGACCTTTTATAGTAACACTTTGGCCCCAAGGCTAAGAATCACTGCTCTAGGTGACCAGGAGTCTTCAGTGTGCAAGCATACTTTGACTTCAGAGCCCTGTCTTTGGGGCTGTCTTCCATCACACAGAGAGTGTGTTTCTTTAAAAAAAAATCTTGAGGTTTAACTTATGTACAGAGTACATGGACATTAAGTGTACAGAACAGTGTAGTGTTATCAGTGTATATATTTGTGTAGTTATCAAGTAGATCAAGATATAGAACATATCCAAGACTTCAGAAGGCTCTCTTGGTTACCGCCCAGCCAAAAATGCCCTTCCTTGAGGAAACCACTATTCTGACTTCTCTTGCCATCAGTTTTTGCCTGGGAATGTGTTTCTTTTTCTCCCCCTATACGTAAGTCTATGTGGTACAGAGAAACTGGAACAGGGATGGGTGTGTATGTGCCAAATACTACACTAGACAGATTTCCAGGCTTAAATAAATTCTCCCATAAAACCACAGACCTAGGCTTTGTGTTACTTATCTAAATTCAATCCCATATTTCACTGACTGAAGAGTCTGTGCTTTTTCAATGACAACATGCTCTGTGCCTTCAACTGACATTTACCATAATAATTATCATCATCATTAGTGTAAAGTCACTTTAATAGTTTTAAATTTTTTTATTTAAAAATTTTTATTTATTCATTTAACAGAGTGCAAGAGAGCACAAGCAGGGGGAGCTGCAGAGGGAGAGGGAGAGACAAGCTCCCCACTGAGCAGGGAGCCCAACATGGGGCTCGATTCCAGGACCCTGGAACCATGACATGAGCTGAAGGCAGATACCCAACCAACTGAGCCACCCAGGCGCCCCTTTTTCTTTTTCCTTTCAGTAGTTTACATGGTAGTCATAAAGCAGCAATTAACACCCAATCCCCTTTCAGTGCTTTTTTTTCTAACTCTCTTGGATGTAGGGGGAGTTGTGCTGATTTGGAACCAAAGAACAATGGCAGTTTCTTCATTTACTGGATGCCAGACCATGTGCTAGTCAGTGGAGTTAGAAAAAGAATCTCAATTCCAACTTCTAATCTTGTAAGGGGGGACGGAGATAATAGTGTGATAAGTCCTGTGAAGCAGAGGGATGCTGGGAGATCACATAGAATTAAAAGGGCAGGGTTGCGGGTGGAGGCAGCTCCAAGTGTGAGGGAAATGTGCCTCCTAGAAGAAGAGAAGTTCGAGTGGAGTTTCAGAGCTCATAGGAGTTGTATAGGCAAAGAAGAGGGAAAGCAGGGGCTCCTTTTAGCTGGAGTGAGAGTGTATGGCGTATTCAGGGAATGGGTGTATGGAGAGTATGGTGCATTCAGGAAACTACAGGTAATTGCCTGGTGGGAGTGATAGTGGTGGGGTGCTATGGAGTAGGGAAAGACAATCTGAGATAGCAGGCAAAGGCAAGGCCCTCATGCCCCTCTTAAGGAGCTGGGTTTTGTCCTGAAAGTAATGATGGATTTGCAATTTTGGAAGATCACTTCAGGTTTTTGGGAAATGGATCCATGGGGTTGAAATTGAGTAAGACGGCAATTCGATTAAGGCTAGTAACTATGGGTTACTAGAGGAGGCCAAATTGGAGAGATATTTAGGAGGTCACCTGAACAGGCCTTGGTAGTTGTTGATTTGCAATTGAGAGGTTGATGACTACTACATAGAATTTAAATACGATGTTACCATGTAAAGAGAATGGAGAGATATTTAGGAGGTCACCTGAACAGGCCTTGGTAGTTGTTGATTTGCAATTGAGAGGTTGATGACTACTACATAGAATTTAAATACGATGTTACCATGTAAAGAGAATGGAGAGATATTTAGGAGGTCACCTGAACAGGCCTTGGTAGTTGTTGATTTGCAATTGAGAGGTTGATGACTACTACATAGAATTTAAATACGATGTTACCATGTAAAGAGAATGGATTTTTTAAGGACTGGATTTCTGTAAGTCACAACTGAAATGACCTACTTTTCCTCCTCCTCAGCACAAGGACCTTGTTTGCTTTAAAACAGCCCCATTACTTATTTGGGGGTCATAGCAGTTTGTAGATGGAGGCCTACAGTTGTATGATACCTTTTTAAAAATCAGACAGATAAATTAGTCTTCTGGTTTGTTTTATTCATCCTTTTTTTCTTGTAATGAAAGCTAAATATCTCTGTGGGTATTTCCAGAGAAGTGGAGTATTTCCAGAGAAGTGGGTATTTCCAGAGAAGACCCACGAATCCCTAAATGGAAGGAGCACCAGTGATATGGAAAGAAGAAAAGGCAGACCTTATTCCTTTCAGGATTTTCAGTTATTTATTTACTGAGACATGTGCAGAAAGCCAAACCAGCACCTCTTGTGAAATGGTGTATAGACTTGATTCTAAGGGTTTTATGCAGTTTAGAGCCAACCGTGTCTTTGCTTTGGCCTGTGGTCTGCTAAAACAAGCTCCTCTGTGTGCACAGGATAGCAGTGAGGGGGATCCTTAAACCCACAGGGCTATTATCTAGATGCCCAGGACTTCCTCACTCACAATCCTGGTCCTTAGCTATGAGAATGTATCCTCCTGAAGCTCAGGGACTGCGTGCATAGGACTGAAAACTTCTAGAAAAGGCAACACAAGCTGCCTGGGCCTTGTGATTGTCAGCATCTGGAGTTCCAACCCTGAATGGTCCTTAAGAAACCCAAACCACACCCTTTATGTTGAGGGGAAGCTTTTCTCTCCAGTCAGCCAAAATCCAGCCATCTGCCTGCCCCAACTCCAAATTTTCTGTTATTATAAATTCTTGGCATCTTAGAGCAAGAGATGTTGTGTGGGGGCAGAGAATCCTTAGATGAACAGAAGAGAAACGGCAGTTTGGCTCCAGAGACTTCTATAATAAAACTGCAAGATACATTTCTTGCCTCTGGAATCACTATGTAGTGTTCTGAGCCACCATGAAGCTCTGCTATTCCAGTTTACAAGTTGTGCCCAGGGACTATTAATGCTTTTACAACAACACAAGTTCTTGTTTACCCAGAAATGCTCATTGCAGTTTGAAGTTGTAGAGTGAACAAGCATGCTAAGTGTGGAACAATTTATGAGTGACTTCAGTGCAGTGTTTTGATGAAATCTAATAATCACATGCTAATCTAACACCTTTAATCATATGCATGATCATTATTGTGCTGCATGGTAATTATAAGCAGTTCACATAAGTGGCTGTAGTTAGTATTAAGTTTTATGTGGCCAAATCCAATTTTCACAGGTTCTTGTTTATTAATTTGTTGGTTCTCCAGCATCTATAATTAGCATCAATGTCAGCATTTTGCATTGATACCTCATGTAGTCTGATTCTCATCACTGGCATGCTTTGGTTCCCCTGTGTTTAAAACAGAGAAGTCTAGATTCTCTTCTATAGAACCCCCTGGAGGGAGAGAGTTGTCCTCAGTCCCATTCTCTCTCCCCAACCAACCTCAACCTCAGAGCAACTCCTACAACATTTCCCTGATCTCAGGTATTTTGAAAGTCAGGGGTCTTTAGAGAATTGAAGGTCCAGTTCCTGAGAATGAGTGGCCTGCCCAGTGGTAGGAGAGCACACTCTGTTGGGGTGAGAGACTCCTTCACATCTGAGAGGAGTTGACAACATATTAAAGAGTAAGGATTGAAATAACTGAAAACTTCTCACTTAGATAGTAAGGATTTAATAGACATTTATTTATAGAACTATCTTATTCTACCACACAGTTGATTTTAGGTTTTAAGAGTGCACTTACAAGAGTAGTGTGAGGGGCACCTGGGTGGCTCAGTCAGTTAAGCAGCTGACTTGATTTTGGCTCTGGTCGTTATCTCAGGGTGGTGAGATTGAGCCCCGAGTCTGGCTCCATGCTCAGTGGAGCCTGCTTGAAATCTTCACTCTGCCTTTGCTTCCCCCCCCCCCCCCCCCCGCCCCGGCTTGTGCGCCCTCACGCTCTCTCTCTCAAATAAATCTTTTTTTTTTTTTTTTTTTTTAAGATTTTATTTATTTATTCATGAGAGACACAGAGAGAAAGAGAGGCAGAGACACAGGCAGAAGAATGGGAGAAGCAGGCTTCATGCAGGGAGCCCGATGCGGGACTCGATCCCAGATCTCCAAGATCACGCCCTGGGCTGAAGGCGCCGCTAAACCACTGAGCCACCGGGGCTGCCCTTTCTTTTCTTTTTCTTTTTTTAAGAATACTTTGATATCTTGGTTAGAGGTTCATTGAAAAGAAATGATACATTTTAGATGGAATGAGATACAGAATTGGTTTTGAGTGATGTTTTTAATCTACCCTTGTGTATCTGTGTGGCATGTAGTGATGGGTGGTTCAGTTTTTGGTGGTGAGATGCAGAGCCTTTTATTGTGGTCCTGCTGCCTGAGTGTGTATTGTCTATTTTTATTGTGGTTAACCTGACCCGCCATTTGGTTCCCTAAGGTTAGAATTTCCTTTCCTGTACTTGATGAATGCTATCAGCTTCTATAGAAGTGAACTTTGTTCTTTCTTCAAACATTTATTGACTTTCCGTGCTGTGATAGGTTCTGTGCTAGGAGCTAGGTACAGAAAGATGATCAAATATCTCGACTTTAAATAATACCTTTTGCATTTACCTCTGTAATCTCTTTTGGCCTCAACTACCCCTGTAAAATGCAGAAAGACTCTTCATGTACCCACAATAAAGATAAGTAATCACAGAGCAATGAACCAAGTTGTTTAAGATTGCATATCATAATAGTGGCTGAGCTAAAGCCTCGGTCTCTTGACCCCCCAACTATTCACTAGGTAGGAAAGATTAAATAAACAGTCTTTGAATCTAAAACCAATCAGTCAGGAAGGATGGCATCTCTCAGAGAAGTTTATGCAGACATTTTAAAAAAATTCATACAAATGATTGAGACATACTTTTGAAAATTTGATAATTAAAAACATTCAGAATTTAGGGGTGCCTGGATGGCACAGTTGTTTGGGTGTCCAGTTCTTGGTTTTGGCTTGGGTCATGATCTCATGGTTGTGAGATTGAGCCCTGCATCAGGATCCGGGCTCAGTGTGAAGTCTACTTGGGATTCTCTCTCCTTCTATCCCTCTTGCTTGTGCGAGTATGCTCACTCACTCTCTCATAAATAAATAAATCTTAAAAAAAAAAAAATTCAGAATTTAGACAGTAAATTTTAAAAACTCAAAAAAAAAAAAAAAACAAAACTCATAGTTTGCTCAACAAAAATATTCATCACCTAGTAAATCACCTTGATGGCCTAGAATGATATAGTCATCACCTTTTGATTTATATGTATTTTCAGGAAGATACTGTTCAGTTTATTTTTAAATTGGTTTGGGAGGGGATCCCTGGGTGGCTCAGCAGTTTCATGCCTGCCTTCGGCCTAGGGCCTGATCCTGGAGTCCCAGGATCGAGTCCTGTATCGGGCTCCCTGAATGGAGCCTGTTTCTTCCTCTGCCTATATCTCTACCTCTCTCTCTGTGTGTTTCTCATGAATAAATAAATAAAATCTTTAAAAAAAAATTGGTTTGGGAGATCGTAGGATTCTTCTAAGATTGAGGAGGAAATGGTTTTGAAAATTCGGTTAGCCAATATTGAGTTGCCTAGGATGAGAAAAACAGAGCTAAGTAAGGTAATGTGCCAACCCATTTTCTTGCGCAGCTAGAAATTCTCCAGGGTCTAATAGCCATTTGAGGTTTATTCTGTGAAAAAGGCCTTTGGGTTCTTTGTGTTATTGACTCTTTTCAGTTTCTGAAGAACTTAGGAAGGAAAATTTCCCCACAAGTGAAGTGAGAAGAGAAGAGCATTAAACATTGCATTGTAGACTCCAAGAAAACAGTGTTTATTGAACACAGGCCTGTCTGAAGGCTCTGAGTATGGCAACAGGATGTGTCACAGAGTTATTTTTTTCCTGGTGCTCTTAGTGAGGGCTTCTGGCAGCAGCAGTAAGAGGGCTGAGGTGCCTCGGTATAGTCAGAGAGTATGGACTTGAGACCTTGCTGAACTGAGGTGCTTAGTTGTATGATCTTGACAGATTGCTTGACAGATTGTATCTCATTTTTTCAGCCATAAAATCGGGATGATCTTGGGGCACCTGGGTGGCTGAGTGTTTGAGTGTCTGCTTTCAGCTCAGGTCATAATCCTGGGGTCCAGGACGAGTCCCACATCAGGCTCCCCGCGGGGAGCCTGCTTCTCCCTCTGTTACTGCCTCTCTCTGTCTTTCATAAACAAACAAACAAACAAACAAACAAATAAATAAATCCTTTAGAAAATAAATAAATACAACTTTTTTAGAAAGGAAAGTTTAGAGTATCCTGTATCTAGAAGGTCCTCAGTGGGAAGTATTAACTAGCTCTTTACGTATGTTTATTTCTGGGATCATTTGAAGTCTGTCTCACCCATCAGAATATACATTCCATGAAGGCCAAGCCCATATCTGTCTGGTTTGCTAACAAGTATCCCTGTCCCTATGGCAGTGCCTAGAGCTTAGTAGATACTTCTATACTTGGTAAGTGAAGGAGTCCCCACAGTACTGTAGCATCTGAGAAAAAATGTAGACCTGCTGTCAGTAAGCATAGATTTATATTTGTTAACATTTGGGCACTTCAGGTCTAGGCAGGTTTTGGGTTTTTTGTTTGTTTGTTTGTTTTTTGTTTTTTTGTTTTGTTTTTTTGTAGGTCTTTCTTTCTTTCTTTTTTTCTTTTTTGGTTGACGAGGTACAGTTTGGGTTTTTGTATTCCCAAGATTTCCTATTTCCTTCTGGGGGATTTTCTTCTTCTAAGTCAGCTTGTTTGATGAAAATGCAATAATGGAGATGCCTGGGTGGCTCAGTGGTTGAGCATCTGCCTTCAGCTTGGGTCGTGATCCCGGGGTCCTGGGATCGAGTCCCACATTGGGCTCCCCAGAGGGAGCCTGCTTCTCCCTCTGCCTATGTCTCTGCCTTTCTCTGTGTCTCTCATGAATAAATAAATAAAATGTCTAAAACAACAATAACAACAACATAAGTCTCTTTTAAAAAATGCAATAATGAAGTGAAAGAAAAGACTGGCTATGGTTTTGTTTTGAGGTGACTGGCATATTCTTGAAGCCCTGATCTCTGAGCCCCTCAGTGGTTTGGGGTCCACTCTTGGCTTAAGGCAGAGCCTGATTCTCTCCACTCTCATCTTCTCAGAGAATGTATTTAGTTCCAGGACTGAGCTGTTTTCCTTCTTGTAGTCTGTTAAAAGCTTCTGAGGGATTTGAGGGTAAGGGAGCATCGTGTCTGCATCTTACTTTTTGACACATTAAGGAAAATCTGGACACAGATTTATGAAAGGGTGAGCACAGAGTCAATTACAGGACACTTTTCAACAAATATTGCTGAATTTGAGTTAAAATGTTAATTAATATGAAAATGAAAAATTACTTTGAATTGAGACTGCTGCTTCCTCTGTGTTCTCAATGGAGCCTACCATGGAAGAATAATTAGACAAAATGCTCTCTATAAAGCATCTATTTTAAGAAGAATGATTCAGAGAGGAACTCAGGTCCAAGAAATGTTCATCAGCAAACAAAAACTGAATTGCCAGGTTTGCCAGATGTCTCGTTTTAAAGAAAGTTTTCCTCATTTGGTCTCTTGTAAGAGTCTTCCCTTTGCCTCTGAAATATGTTCTGCCCCCATGTAACTTAAAAAGTTTCACAATGTTCAGAATTCCATCTCTGAAGGGCTTATAATTCTGTGTGGTTCAGCTGGGAATTGCATTGCATAAAAATAGGGGCAAAAAAATACTACACTACTGGTCTACAGAGTTCTGGGAAATTTTCCTAAGTTATTTAGTATACAGTCTTGGTCTTTGGCTCAACATTTATTGAGCACCAGCTGTGAACAGACACTTCTCATTCTTTAAGGCAGCAAGCAGCAACATCAGTGCTGCCTGCAGTGTGGTTGTCCCTCATTAAAGATATACCCGACAGCCCTCCTACCTTACCTGGGGTAACAGAATAGAATGGCTATGGTTCAAGGGGGCTTTCCTTTTTATAGTTAGAAGACAAAGGTCTTTCTAAAGGGCATCTCTTTTGGGGTACAACATAAAACACTTCTGCGAATTCCTTAATTTGATCCACTGCTGAACCTCTCCCTGCAGGCTGTCTCAGTGTCCCGTGTACATTGGCAGATGAAGAGCAAGGGGGAGAAGACAGAGAAGTTTAAGGAGCTAGCTGAGCATCCTCTCCTGCTTTGCCCAAGCATGGCAGGCAGGGCTGCCTAGGGAGAAACGGGAGTAGGTCCTTGGCTGAGTGGAGAGGCTCTTCCTGTGTGGTTTGTGGAAAGGCAGCTTTCACCTGAGGTACATTTAGACATCAGTGATGTTTTCTTTTGCACCTTTTCATTTGTGTGACCTCTTTACTTTGCATCCATCCAAGTTCCCCTGCCCCTCTAAATGTTCCAAATTACCTATCACAATCCCTCTAACATAGCTAGGTTGGACTTGGTGTTAGAAAATCAGAATTCACATTAAAGTGCAAATGAAGTGGCAATCTGCCCTGTCCCACTATGTTTGTCTGTTAAACTAACCAAAAAATCTGATGGTGTGCTGCAGGAAAAAAACCTTTCAGATAGAGGTTCTTTGCTTTCTTCCAGCTGGGTAGAATAAAGGGGCATTTTGTCCCTACGGAATCCACAGCTGACTGCTCTGTATGCCCTCCTTGCTCACTGACCTCTTCTCTGGACCTAAGGCTGGGCCCAACTGGGCCCCACCTCACCACCCTGTGGCTTCCCTGTAGGTGTTTCACTCTGGTGAGGGTCACAACAGTTTATGAGGGTGGAGCTGTGGGTGGGAGGGAGCCGATAAGCAACTTCCAGAAATCCCAGACTCTACAGGCCTTAGAGAGAGGAAGAGGCTGTCTCTGGTCTCCAGCTGAGCTCCCTGTACCTGGTAGCACATACAACTGGCTCTCCTTGAGAAGGCTTTTCTGCTCCCCTCAATTTTTCTGTCTCAGGCTCACTCCAGAAATGTTTCCCTGTTTCTCATTCTGCCCTCTCTGTTTTGTGCCTAGAACCAGCCCCAGACTTGTTCCTTCTACAGACCAAGTTTAGCCAGCATTGAACTCAAAGCCTTGAGAGTTTGTGGTTGTAGAACAACCTTCTGATTGAGAATCAAAGGATGTGGAATTCCGTGCAGTTGGGGAGTGGAATTGGCGATTCTGTTTCAAGGCAGGCATAACTTGGGAGAGGCAGCGTGCATGGTGCTCAGAAATATAGATTTTGGGACCGCTCAGCCTGGGTCCAAATGCCAGCTCTCTGCATAGCAGTAAGTTATTTAAACTCTCTGTGCCTCGGTTTTCTTACTTCCAAATTGGGAATATTAATAGTACCTACCTACCTCATAGTGTCCTTGTGAGGATCTTTAATATTTAATATATGGAGATGTTTTGAACAGCACCTGGCACATGGTAGGTGCTTATTCAATGAAACCTGTATGACTGTTACACAAGGTGAGGCTGTGGGGCTGCTGAAATGGCTGCCAACAGGTTCATCCCCGAACTGCCTCTGTGCTTTCTATGTAGAACATTATGATGAGGACAAGAAAGTGGCAAAAGGTATCTCTGGATGACTTTCACGAAAGCTATCACATGTGTTAGCATGTTGTCTCAAGATCTCCTTAAAGCTGGCTACTAAATCTGTTTCCTGAATTTTACAGTCCAACGAAAATTATTCTGTTGCCTTCTGATCTATTGAAAGAAAAAGTTGATGCAAGCATAAGGAAAAATTTTTTAACAGAACACCATGTAATTTTGCATATTAAATGTGACTTTGACAAGTTATGGTTTCATTTTGAAGTTTATATACACCTTAAAAAACTTGATCCTGAATGAATATCAGGTATGATTGGTAAACTGTAATGTTTGTAGTTCTTTATGCAAGAAGTTAGAAGTTAGTCCCTTGGAAAGGTTCCCTCAGCAGACTGTTGTTTCTAGAAAACATTAAATATTGGCTTGGAGCACCTTTTCAGGATCGTGGCTTGCCCTTGAGCCCAGTCTCTTTAATGTGTGAGGCTTGTGCTTTATGGCTCATTTCTCTTTCTTCATTTCTCACCACTGGTGGCTCTGTACTGGATGCTTCAGCATGATTTAATTTAACAAATATTAAATGCCCATTTGCAATTCCCTTGGACCTGGGCCCTGTACTGACTCACATCTAGAGCTGTACATACACCTCTTCCTGTAAAACCTTCATGCTCTGATTTTTGCAGCTTCTGGTCTCATCTTAGGGAAAGCAGTAGTTATGGTGGTTAAGTGCCTAGACTCTGCAGTCAGACAGCATGGGTTCAAATCCTAGCTTTGCCACTTGCAAATGGTATAACCTTGGAGAAAGTTCTTAACCTCTTTGTTTCATCTTTAATGGCAGTAATAGTAGTGAGTGTCTCACACTGTTCAGATAATTACAAGAGGTGATCCACAGTGCATTTAGCATGTTCCAGGTACATAGATTAGCTTCTCAGCAAGTGGTAGTTATTATTATTGCTGTTGTTGTCATAAATATTTCCTGCGGGAAGTCTTCCAATTCTACATGTGAAGGGGAGGGAGCCTTTCCTTTGTGCTCCCAGAACCTGTTCTATAACTTCTGGTGTTTCATTTGTCATGCAGTGTTGTAATTTCCTTGCTGTCTTGTTTCTGTCCACTGCAAGCCCCTTCAGATACTCAAGGTTTCTGTCTTGGCTACAGTTGTATCCTCATTACCTGGTATACATTATTTTTTTCTTCTCCCTGCTCTAAGATGTTAGGGTAGGTGCTTTCTTCTTCTTCTTTTGTATTTTAAAAAAGGAGTCCCTAACTAAATTGCTGTTGATTTTTTTTTTTTTCATTTACTTAATCCCTACACCCAACTTGGGGCTTGAACTCATGACCCCGAGATCAAGAGTTGCACACACTTCCAACCAAACCAGCCAGGCTCCCCAGCTGCTGTTGATTTTTTTTTTTTTTTAAGATTTTATTTATTTAGTGAAAGGGAATAAAGGGGAAAGGAGAAAAAATGAGTGGGAAATATCAGAAAGGGAGATAGAACACGAGAGACTCTTAACTCTGGGAAACGAACAAGGGGTGGTGGAAAGGGAAGTGGGTGGGGGGTGGGGTGACTGGGTGACAGGCACTGAGGGGGGCACTTGATGGGATGAGCACTGGGTGTTACGGTATATGTTGGCAAATTGAACTCCAATAAAAAAAGATTATAAAAAAAGATTTTATTTATTTATTCATGAGAGACACACAGAGAGAGAGGCAGAGATACAGGCAGAGGGAGAAACAGGCTCCATGCAGGAAGCCTGATGTGAGACTCGACCCCCGGTGTCCTGGATCACACCCTGGACCAAAGGCAGGCACCAAACCGCTGAGCCACCTGGGCTGACCTGCTGTTGATTTTTTTTTTTTAAAGATTTTATTTATTTATTCATGATAGACATAGAGAGAGAGAGAGAGAGGCAGAGATACAGGCAGAGGGAAAAGCAGACTCCATGCCAGGAGCCCGACGCGAGACTCAATCCCGGGACCCCAGGATCATGCCCTGGGCCAAAGGCAGGCGCCAAACCGCTGAGCCACCCAGAGATCCTCCCCACTGTTGATTTTTTTTTTTTTTTTTTTCCCACTGTTGATTTTTGATGAATGGGTCTGCTTGCCTGTTTTGTCATGAGCCAAGAGGTACAAATGTTTCTCTATTCCCTCATTAGGGCAGTTTTTAAAGATGCATCAAATTTGGGGGATGAAAAATCACATTTATTAAGCCTATTGTGCTAGGCTCTTTAGATACATTCTTATGAATTTTTCTTCAGCTCCTCTGAGTTAGGTGTGAATAGACCCATTTAAGAATTGTGTAAGGTGGGGATCCCTGGGTGGCGCAGCGGTTTGGCGCCTGCCTTTGGCCCAGGGCGCGATCCTGGAGACCCGGGATCGAATCCCACATCAGGCTTCCGGTGCATGGAGCCTGCTTCTCCCTCTGCCTGTGTCTCGGCCTCTCTCTCTGTTTCTAATAAATAAATAAAATCTAAAAAAAAAAAAAAAAAGAATTGTGTAAAGTGTTCAAGCATCATTCAGCTTTAGTAAATGTCAGAGTTGGGCTCTGAACCTAGTCTGATTGTTCCCTAGCCCACAGTTAAACGATTGCGGAGCCTTATTGTCTCTACTCTTAAGTAGCAGTACAAGTAGACTTCAAAACTAATCAAAGGGATTGATTCTGTTGGGAAGATACTGAGTTGGATATGATCTCATATATTGAGCAACTGCAGTACTTTAATAGCATAAAACGTTGAGACTGTCCTGCAAGCAGATAAAGATTTTGGACATAAACAAGCTTGGGAAGATTAGGGAGGAGAGCAGAGAATCATCTATTTTTATAGTTTCATTTCTTAGTTTTCCAAGAGTTAAAAATAGAGCTAATCATGCCCTCTAGGCCCCTGGATCTTTGGTTGGTACAAAAAACTTAGACAGTGTATCCAAAGGATAGTCTTATAGACTTTCTATCAAAATAGGCCATTGTCAAAGAATAGGTTCTACCTCTCTTCTGAATATGTTTTTTTGGACAACAAAACACAGATGGGTTTGGAAACTAAGATTTACTGGGGACAGAGATGATTTAAGTGGTAAGATAAGCTAATCAGAATAATACAGTGTTTGTTTTTTACTCCAGGAAACATTAGGGTACCAGCCTTTTGTAATATTGTTACATTTTAATTTTCTATTTGCAATTTTAAAAAACAACAGAGTGGGAATGGCATGCTCTTAGGTGATTAATTAGTGCCCCAGGGCTGAGCTGTTTCTAGTGTAATAGGCCTGGCCAACTTGCATGGCCACCTAAAGGAATCCCCTTCTCCTCTGGTTTGTTCAGTCCCTCACCCAAACTGACTACACAAGGACCACTCAGAGGAGCTTCCTAATATAGCTGCTGATGAAAGCCTTGGCTTCAAAAATATCGAAGGCTCCTTCTAGCTATGAAATTGTGTAAGAACTCTGAAGATACAGAAGAAAGGAAAATCTTTGTTGTTCATTTTAAGTCCTTCAGAAATATTCACATCTTTTCAACATTAACATCTTCAATAAATTTTATTTAAAAATTTTTTCTAATGGTAGGTACCTGTGCAATGACTTCTCAAAAAGCCCAAGTGTAACTTAAAGCTTCCTCATCAGAAGATGGTGTAGGTAACGACTTATTTATCAAGACAACTGATGTTTGTTGTTCACAACAGCGTGAGCCACTTTGGGGAGTTCTTTTGGGACGCGGATCCATCTAGTCAAACTTGCAGACTCAGTGTTGTTAGCATCTGTTGGCTAGTGAAAGAATCAGGCACTTTTGTAAACAAATGTTATGAGCATTAGAGGTTTGTGGGGAGACTCAGAAGAATGTATCTAAGATCTTCTGAATAAATCGATACCCTCCTCTAGGTTGTTGCATACAGATCATTTAAAACCTTGTTCTTTGCTCTGTTTCCTGTGTGGATTATTCCCCTCTGTCCTTGTAATTGACACACTTTTTTTGACTAAGCCTCTGAATGTAAGGGTAGGGCAACAGCAGCTAAAATTTCAAGCACAATTAACTGTATTTGAAGCACTGTGCCAACACTTTACATTGAATCTTCCCAAAACCGCATGAATGGGTACTGTTATCCTCATTTTATGGATGAAGACACTGAGTCTTAGAGGAGCTAAGTAACATGTCTGAGGCCAGAGAGCTAGCTAATGGGTGAGCCAGGATTCGATGTGGCTCCGGCCCACAATTCCTAACCACAACACTGTTCCTGTCAGGGCTGGAGGCATCATGAGAAATGGAGACTTTCCAATTCAAGCTGTTATTTTCATACATTGTTTTGGCCACAGACATCACCTTCCCATTGTGATCAGCACACCTGGTTTTGTTTTCCAGCAGATTTGCAGAGGTGAAATCTGTCCTCATAGGACTGAAGTTTCCTTTACACACATATAAGACTGCTCAGGCCCACTCACAGTTAGCCTTTGTAATCTCTGGGGCCCACCCCAATGGAAGATGGTGAGGTGCAGCTGGGAGGGTGACTGCATCCCCCCGAAAGTGAGCGTGTACAGAGAAAGAGGGTCCAGAGTACGGAGGCCCAAGCGTTCCTCCAGGGAGCAGCCAGAGAAGCCACCACAGGAGGAACCAGCAAGAACTAAAGGAGAAGTCTCAGAAGGCCATGACAGAGAAACCAAGGGAAAGTTGGATCAACTGTATCAAGTGCTTTAGAGATCATGCAAAATGAAAACAGAAATCAGATGAGTTGCTGATCTTTGAGGGTGCAGTTCCATTAAAGTGGGAAATGCTAATGGTGGCCTTGTGAGGCTGTGCAGTGAGTGTGTAGGGAGTCCACTCTGAGGCTGTTGTATATGGAACACTGACTTCCAGAGTTTGGCAAGGACAGTAAGAATTGAAATAGGATGGCTTTTGGAGCCATGGAACCCAGTGAAGCCCTATTCTTCTGTGTGGTTCTCTGTTCTGACTATATCCAAAGGCAGTGGAAAAACCTGGGGGAAGGGAGCAATTGAAGATGCTGCTACAGTAATGTTAATCGCACACATTGAACGCTTACTGGGTGCCGGGTACTGGATAAGCATATTTCCTGTTGTGTCTTTTTTAATGTCACATTAATTCTTATTTAATAAGGCTTAAGCCACTTGTCCACACTCAGAATGCTGCTATGTTGTGTAGTTTGAAACTGAGGTCTGCTGGGCTACATCATGGGTATAATGGAGTGAGCAGATTATAGGGGAGATAGAGTCTGAGAAGGGAGATGCTTTTCTTCTTTTGAGACCCTGGGAGAGGATTCCTGAATTCTGGTAGAGAGAGGAAGACGGATCAACTAACTCTCTGACTCTTAGTTATGTGTGTTGTGCTCAGTGGCAGGCTCCATATGCTCCTCATAGCTTCGTACTCAAAAAGCCTGCAAGTTGTCTGAAGGATGTCTGCTTTTTTTTTTTTTTTTTAATGGTCCAAGCCCTTTTGCGGAGGCAGGATCTTCAGACATCTAGAGGAGGTTTAAAAAAAAGTGAATACACTAGGAATGTTGGCTTGGCTCCACAGCCTCCCAGGATCTATTTGTACTTGGCATTGAATGGAGGGTTTTTTTGGTGTGTGTATTTTCTTTTCTTGTGTATTTATGGATGTTAATATGAACCATTCAGCCAGGTCTATGAAGTCTGATAGAGGTTGGTCAGAGTTTGGTTTTAGATAAGTTTTCCTCTAGTTTTTCTTTCAACAAAATCCTTATGCATTTATTGGCCCCAGAGACCTGTGTCCTCAGTACTCACTACAGTCCTCATAAAGTCGTTGAAGATTTGTACAAATTTTTTACTTCAGAAAGCTTCTACAGTGGTGAACATAGTTGCTTTAAAAAAAGCTTCTACAAGGGATCCCTGGGTGGCGCAGCGGTTTGGCGCCTGCCTTTGGCCCAGGGCACAATCCTGGAGACCAGGGATCGAATCCCACGTCAGGCTCCCAGTGCATGGAGCCTGCTTCTCCCTCTGCCTGTGTCTCTGCCCCTCTCTCTCTCTCTGTGTGTGACTATCATAAATAAATAAAAAATTAAAAAAAAAAAAGCTTCCACAAGTGCAGTTTCCTGTTTTTCCAACCTTTAACCCTTCCTAAAGAAGACATTCTTTGGGGGCAAGTTGTTAAGTTTCGTGTTTCTCTGCAGCACTGCTATTTCTGAATGTGGTTTGGCAACCACTGACAAAGGGACTTTTGGGTTTCCAAATGGGTGGCTCCTGCTATTTCAAGAAAATCTGTGTGAAACAATCAAGGACGTGGAGGAGGAGGCAAAATGATAGAGAAAGGCATAAGAATCTGCTAGTACATTTATCAATACTATCTGATCTTAGAAGAGTCTTAATTGCCTCTAGTGTCATTCTTATTTTTCCTAACTAATTATGTCAATCCTTTGCCTCTTTTTTGTTGAAGACTAATTTTTAAAAATTGGCGCTCAGCAGTTACTATTTTGTTTATTTCTCTTGGTCTTTTAAGTGTTCTCATATTTCTTCCTTGCATTTATTTACAAGGAGACATTGAATTCTTAGTACCTTACCAGTCTGTATGAATTATAGTTACACATTACTCTTTTCTTTTTCTCAGAAGCCTTGACTGTCTTAGCAGACTCTTGATTTCTTTCCTGTCCCCTGTAAATGATTATTTCTTAATAAAATCCATTTGTTTGGGGCCTTCGGTAAACCCTCTTTTAATATATTTTTCTCCTCCTAGTTTCTATAGAATGGCTTTACTGAAGTCCTATATGATAGATGACATGAGAGGTGCAGGAAAAAGGAGTCTCATTGGTCCCTGGTCATGACCAGATACTGAGCATGTAATTAGGCCTTGGAGCAAAGGCCTTCACACATTGTGTATGATAGCCCTATGGACCCAGGGCTAAATGAGTAAGAAACTTAGCACCTTTCTAGAGAAATAGCTGAGAAACCATGGAGGCCTCAGTGATAAAACATGAAGGAAGAGACTTTTCCCCAGGAATTAGAGAATTTTATTGAGGGTGATTTTGTTCATAGAATTCTGGTGAACTGTGTCTGGAGATGAGAAAACTGAGGAAAAAGTAATTTTAGCTTGAAGCTGGGTTCAGGGGTGGGGAGTACTCTTTGGGATTCAGACCAAATGGAGCTGTCTTTAGTTCTTTAGAGCAGTGATTATCAACCAGGAATGATCCTCCCCATTCTCTGATATTGATGATATTTGTTGTCAACGATGCAGGGGTGGGGAGTGGTGCTACTGGTATCTAGTGGGTAGAGACCAGGGATGCTATGAATATATACAATACACAAAACAGTTACCCCAAACCAAGAATTATCTGGCCAAAATATCAGTAGTGAGAAAGTTGAGAAACCCTGCTTTAGAGAGAGCCTTGAGAGCTTTTCACCAGGAGGGATTAGAGTTAGGAAGTAAGACTAGAGGAGGCTGTAAAAACACTCGGATCTTATTATATGCACTAACGTGTCCAGGCTAACATGAAGCAAAACTATGACTAAGGTTGTATTTGTGTATTTCTCGCTCTGGTGTAGTTTTGTCTTCTGATGATTACAAGTTATAGAAAAGAAATTTTGATGTTCCTAGCCACTGGTGTGCTATCCTGCAGAGGACATAGGTGAGGGGTGCTCATCAGTGACAGTGGCAGAACATTCTGGAGTCTTGGACTCTCCACAGCAGTCTCTGGGTGACGGCCGCTTGGGAAACTTACTTGTGGTAGTTGAGAAACTTCTTTGATGGCTACTCATGGCCTCCCTTGACTATCCATAACCTTCTCTTGGATTGGTTTGAGGAAGAAAGACAGCCCCTCAAATGTTTCTAGGATTTTCTGAAAGTACAGTGTTCTCAGCCTCTTAGAGCCATTCCTCTTGGGGCTAATGATGTTAGATGTGTGATTTCTGTCTTTGACTTATACTAGTGCAGGGATGGGAGAATGTTGATGATGCCAAAGATCCTTTCTTTAAGGAGATATCATCATTTTATTCGTAGTTTCCAAAATGGAACCTTTTGAATTGTTTTGTGACTCCCTTCTAATTTGTGTCATAGAACTTATTTGAATTCTTAAAACAAGTATTTCTTACCATTGAATCCCAGATCCCAAAATTGTGGATTTTGAGGTGCAGAGTGTGTAGACAAGGAGACAAAATGTGTTCTATCTCCGTACTTGAGGTGGATTTTTATATTGGAACACTCATATTAGTCAGATGTTAAAGAGTTTATGGCTCACTCATGGACGGCCTTGTTACCCTGGTTCCAGCCTCCCAGGAGGAGAAAATCTCCTCTTTCAGCTGCTGCTAGACACTAGAACCAGTCCCTGATTGTGGGTTTGACCTTGTTTCTTGTCATCAGTTAACCAGGTATTAGTAGTGTGCAGCTTGGGGTTGGGCTGTAGGGCATATAGACATGAATCCTGCTAGCGAGTAACTTAAAATCATGGTGCAGTATAAAGCAGTGTATAATTATTATATAGTGATTAAGAGTACAGGCTCTGGCACCAGGCTTGAATCCTGACTCCAGGGCTTTCTGCTGTGTATTTTGAGGCAGATAGGCTAAGTTTGCCTCAGTTTGTCCATTTGTAAAATGAGAATAATTCCATTAGGTTGTTGTAAGGATTAAATTAACATAAAATATTTGGAATGGTGCCTAGCACATACTAAGTATTCAATGACTTTTTTTTTTTTACATGAAGAGGTACAAAATATAGGAACTAGAGGAATTCAGAGGAGGAGGAGGTAAGTTGAGGCAGATGTGGTTAGAAGAGGTTTCATTGGTGGGCCTTGACATGAGCTGTAGGTTTGAGTCAGGCAAAGAGAACATTGTGCATGAGGGTAAGAAGGGACTTGATGTGTTTTAGAAGCTATAAGGAAACATTAAGGTAATGGGAATTTAGTTTGGGTTATGTGATTTTATGTGTGGGAGGTGGGAGAGATTGATAAAATCTAACACTATTCTAAGGGTTCGTTACTATAGAGGGGCACCAGGGGCAATTTGGGTCACAAGGCATTTCTGAGCTGTGGAATGACACAAGGACCCGGAAATTCAAACAGATGAGTCTGGTAAACTGAGAGAGTGGGTTGAAGTAAGGAGAATGACAAGGGTCAGAAGGCCAGCTAGGAAGCTGTTCTGTAAATTGTCTCATCTGGGTCAAGACTAAGTGATAGCCATGGGAATAAAGAGGAAAGGATAGGTGTAGGTAGTCTTTTGAAGTAGTGCTAACATATAGAAATTATTGCTTGTTGGAGACACAGGGGGAGACAAGTATGAGGTGAGCTGAGTCTTCCATCCTGTATGAATGGCTGTGTAAAAATCTGGTCAGAGAGAGAATGAAAAGGAGGAGCAGGTTAGGGGAAGGTTTCATGAGAAACAAGAAAGTAGTTACCCCTCACAACCAAGAGCAACTCTAAGAGCAGCTCCATTCCCCAAACTGAGAGGACTTCCTTTGGGCTGCAGTTTGCATGCAGGAGCAGTAGGCAACATTAGCATTTCCCCTGCTTGTTCAGGGCGTTCAGCTTAACTTGGTCTGCTGTAGGCATGGCCCAGACTTGGCACTTACTTCTTAGTGGCTACTGTTCAACTTGACTGCCAGTTCCCCCAGATACTCTTGAGCACAGGCTTCTCAGAGAATTGGGTGGTATTTGGGCCACAGCCCTGTTTTCCCTGAGGGAGCCTCTGAACCTTGATAGAGGTTGGAGATACTATCTCCCCTTCCCTGTTTTCACAAACCACAGACTTCTGCTGTTTCAAATCTCTATAAAAAAAAACTCTGGTTACCATGATAAGGCACCAATGGTGATATGATTGCTTTTGAGATTGCAAAGGAAGAAACATAGTGGAAGAAGGGGAGCAGACTTCCAGAGCCCCAGGCACCACAGGATTGTCTGAAAGGTCTCAGATTTTCATGCTTGGAATCATTCTGTCAGGAGCACTCTGTCACAGAGATGACACTGCAGTCTTCCAATAAGGAAGAGCCCTGGCCTCCCCCAGGCCAGGGCTATAGCCCAAAAGCCCAAATAAAAGCATTATTCCAGCAGGGGGGATTGGGCTAAGGACCTTCTCCATATTTGCTTTGTTTCAGTGATTCTTTTTTGAACAGATTCTTTTTTGAACAGATTTTTGTCTTTGTTTTCTGTTTCAGTGATTCTTTTTTGAACAGATTCTTTTTTGAACAGATTTTTTCTTTGTTTTCTGTTTTTTTCCTTCCCTGCTTTGTGTCAGACACTGTTCTAATATTTTCCAGGTACTGGCTCATTGAATCTTCACAACAATCCCATTTGAGGAGGATACAGTTGCTACCCTATTTTATAGATGAGGAAACTGAGGCACAGCACGGTCGAGCACCTTGCCCACAGTTGCACATCTAGTATTGTGGCTGGGGTTCAAATCCTGGCAGGCTAGCTCTTGGGTCTCTGTTCTTCATTACCTTGTCTCCTGGGCTCTCATCGGTTAGCTGGGGCCATCGTTTTTAAGGTGGCATTTTCTCTTTCCTCTTTTAGAGGAATTTGTTTTAGGAATGTCACATGTAATGTAAGAGGGAATGGGTGCTTTTTTGAGTCCTATAGACCTGCTGTGAAGACTAGCTGTGCTCCCTTATTCGCTGTGTAACCTTGGGCAGGTCTCTTAACCTCTTTTAGCCTCAGCTTCTAAGTCTATGTAACGAAGATAAGACTGGTCATGAAGATGTAAGACAGTTTTTGTAAAGTGCCTAGAATTTAGCAGTTGCGGGGTCTTGAGCCCACAGGATTCAAACCCTAGCCACAGTACTAGGTGTGCAACTCTGGGCAAGGGGCTTCACCATGCTGTGCCTCAGTTTCCTCATCTGTAAAATAGGGTAACAACTGTACTCTCCTCATAAGAGATCTTTGTATTGAGAGGGAGAGAGATATCAATGACAGACAACTAAAAAAGAAAAATCTCTTTCATGGATTTCAGAAGTCCTACAACAGCAACACAGAGAGTAAGCCAGAATTATATGGGAAAAAGGTAAAAGTGAGGCCTAATAGAGACTTTTTAGGTCTCTGGGTCTCATAACTAAAAGTAATGGTTATATACCTGAAACAAATGTAGCATTGTATGGTATCTATACTTCAATTAAAAAAACTTTTTGGGGTGCGTGGTGGCTCAGTCAGTTAAGTGTCTAACTTTTGATTTCAGCTTGGATCACGATCTCAGGATAGATCGTAGATTGATTGCCACGTTGGGCTCTGCACTCAGCATGGAGCCTGCTTAAGATTCTCTCATTCTAACTCTTCCCACCCCTCATCACATGCGTACACTCTTTTTCAAAGAACAAGACAAACAAAACAAAACACCTTTTTAAAATAATGAAAGTAACGGTTAACCAATATAATCTTTATAGTAAAGAGAGAGAGAAAATATTTCAAAAGCATAAAAAAATGAAGAAAAAATTTTAAGCAAACTGGCAGATGGCTAAATACTCCAATGGCAATGGTAAAGAACAAAACTACCACTACTAGGATAGATATCTGGATGATTACTCATTTTTCATTACTTTTAGGGGGAGGACTTAGCAAGGGGGGAGGGGTGGTAGGTTATCTCTCCAAGGCTGTGTTTGGAAGGCCAACAACTTAAGTAGGTAAAGCTTAGGAAAGGAATGGAGAGAGAAGTTTCTGTGAGAAGGAAAGTAAGTGGATGGTCCTGGAGGCAATACAAGCGCAAGCTGCAGAGCCCAGCAAAACAGGATTCATACTCCAGCCTTACCCACATGTTCTCTGTGTGACTCGGGCAAGCTGTTGAATTCTTTTAAATCCCAGATTCCTATAAAATAGGGATATCAATGTTTACTGCACAGAATTCCATTAGGGTTGATGAAGATGACTGTGGCAGGCCCTAATTGTCTTTACCCCTTCTTTTGGCCTTCTTCCCTGTTCTTCTGCTTGTCTCTAATGAAGCCAGTTTCTCTGCCTTTGCACAATTTCCTGTCATGGAAATTAACAGCAAATTTGCAAACTTAGGAATGTTATGTCTTCTAAGAAGTATCATTTGCTTCATTCCGTGATAGCGACCACAGATGTAGCCAAGTCCCCTTCCTAGTTGGTAAGCTACCCATGAGAAGTGACCCTCTTCCTTAGTACTTTGTCTAGGGGACGGTTTTATGCTTATCTCAAATAAAGGCTTGGACCTTCATGCTTTCTTAGCTTTGAGATTTTTCAGAAACATGTTTTATCTTTGTAAAAAGAATCTGTATCCCCTCCCTTTCTGCTTTTTTTGCTCCTTACAAATGACATTATTTCATGGAGCCACCAAGTCTTAAGAAGTATTTAAATCTTATAAAAACCTGGATGACTTAAAATGGTTGAAGGAGGGAACTGCTGTACCTTTTCTTCCAACCAGTCTAGGTTGAGGATGAAGCCAATTTGCTGAGTTCTTTTTCCTCATTTAGGAAAGTCTCTTATAGTCTACATGCAAGCCTGGGAAAATCCACACTCAGATGAATGTATGACAAATAATACCCCTTTATGTTCTGGACACTTCCAAAGAGCTAACGGGTAGAGAAATGGTTGTGTAAGAAGCAAAAAATAGAAGATTAATAATCAGAGTTTTTTTTTTTCTGTAAGATCTCTTTTTCACAATAACATATTTTTATGAGTGAATCTGTTGTGTTTGTAAAATAGAGACTGTAGGAGAACCACCTGTATTTATTTCTGCAATTCCATAGTAATAGCCACTATGTAGAATAGGTAGTGTTGAATGATGACTCAACATTTTACCATTCTCACACTTTCAAATAATGTACACTTATCTTTATCTTTTCCTTTGTTTTATGTATTACTTTCTAACTGAAGAATCTGTATGCATACCCTTTAGATCAGAGGCTTGGAACATTGACTGTATTTGAGTCTGTATTCAAAGTTTAATAAACATATATTGCAGAAGAGTGTGTTACCCTAAAATAATCAATAGCTTCTGGAGAAGAGATGAGGTGAACTGTTATAGGCTGAGGCTTCCAGCAGCCAGTTGGATGACTGTGGGTAGTTCTGACACAGTTTAAGATAACAGAGAGAAACTGAGGATCTGGAATGGAATTAGGCCTTCAGTTCTAGCCTCAACTCTGCCTTAGAGTCATTTCTCCCCTTTTGACCATGCTTTTTTCATATATAATATAAGGGAGTTGGTTTGGATGCTTCCTAGGGTCCCTTCTAGCTCCAAAGCTTCTGATTCTTAGCAGCTTTCTGCTTGTATTAGAGACAAGACAGATACAGGTTCACAGGCCATAATGTGTGTGTTATTCTTGTCCTTTAACTTGGTCATATCGACCAAATGGTGTGTGGTGGTGGTGCTTTTTCTTAAAGCTTATTGAGGTATATTTCACATGCTATAAAATTCACCTACTTAGAGTATACATTTTAGTAGTTTATAGTATAGCCACAGCCTTGAACAGATATCACCATAGTCTTATTTATTTTTATTTTTCTTAAAGATTTTATTTATTTAGATGGAAAGAGAGAGCATGAGCAGAGAGAGGGAGAAGCAGCCCCCTCACTGAGCAGAGAGCCCAATGCAGGGCTCAATCCCAAGACCTGAGATCATAACCTGAGCCTAAGGCAGATGCTTAACCGACTAAGCCACTCAGGTGCCTCATCCCATAGTCTTAATTTTAGAACATTTTTATCATTCCCAAAAAGAAACTCCCATACACATTGGAATTCACTCCCCATTTCCTCCAATCTCCCCAGATAACTACTAATCTTTCTGTTTCTATGGATTTGCCAATTCTGGACATTTCATACAAATGAAAGATAAAAACAGTTAAAAGAAGAAACCTGGGGGTACCTGGGTGGCTCTGTTGGTTAAGCGTCTGCCTTCGGCTCAGGTCATGATCCCAGGGCCCTAAGATGGAGTCCTATGTCATTGGGCTCCCTGTTCAGCAGGGAGTCTGCTGCTCCCTCTCCCTCTGCTCCACCCCTCCCCACCCCCATGCGCTCTCTCTCGCAAATAAATAAAATCTATAAATGAATGAATGAAGAAACTCAAGCAACCTGGTGTGTGAAATAAGGGGAAAAAGTGATCCATGACAGTCTGGATTGTGCCTGGAGTCTTAGCATAATGTTTTCCAGGTTCATCTACATTATAGCAAGTATCGGTACTTCATTTTTTTAAATTGCCAAGTAATACTTCATTGTATGGGGATGCCAGATTTACTTATCCATTCAGCTGGTGAAAATTTAGATTGTGTCCATATTTTGGTCATTATGAATAATGCTACTTTGAACATTAATGTACAAATTTTGTGTGGGCATAGGCTTTATTTCTCTTGGAGTGAGTTGCTGAGTTCTATGGTAACTCTCTTTACCTTTTTCAGGACCTGATACATTGTTTTCCAAAATGACTGCACCGCTTTTGCATTCCCATCAGTGTTTGAGGGTGCCCGTTTTTTCTTATCCTTGCTAGCATTTGTTATTGTACATTTTATTTTAGCTATCCTAGTGGGCATAAAGTGATTTTTTATTTGCTTTTCCCTCATAGCTAATGATATTGAGCAACTTTTCATGTGCTTATTAGCCATTTGTGTATCTTTTTTGGAGAGCTGTCTTTTAAAATCCTTTGGCCACATTTGATTAGTTATTTTTATTTTTATTGTTGAGTGAGAAGAGTGAGTCCTTTTTTAAAGTTTTTTTTTGGCAGTGTGGAATTTAAATTTGTGTCACTGATCATTCCAGCACTACTTTGGTAGACTAAATATCACTGGTTAAATGGATTTTTTGAAGTCAATATTAGAAGTGGAAGCTTGAAAAGATTTTAAATCCAGGGTGGCAGAAGGGTCATGCATGGAGTGATGGGAAGAAGGTTGTTTTGTGGGTTTTTGTTTTTGTTTTTGTTTTTTTTGTTTTGTTTTGTTTATACATGGAAAAACTTTAAGTTTTCTGGAAGCAACTGCCCTTCCTTCAAACACTTGACTTCCTTTGATAGCATACCATGCCTGATTTCTTCCCACCTCCTTGTGGCTTTGACTGACATCTTCCAAAAGTGTTTTCAGGACTAATGGCTTTGAAAAATACTAATGAATTAGATGGAAATTAATGCAATCAAACATTGTTTTCATTTGAGGATATTGTGGGTTTAAAAAAAAAAATGGCAGTCAATAGCTGATATTTTATGGCTTGTTATTCCAGAAAGTGTGGCTCTAGACTGGTGTACTGTGATATCTGGAGGAATGAGCTGGAGAAAGGGAGAAGAATGGAAGAACCAACCAAATAACTGTGTATGTTCGTAGATTGAAAGCTTTGTTTTTTCTTTTACTATCCTTAAAATTGAAGCATTTTTAAGAAAGTTGATGAGAAAGGAAACTCTCATCTTAATTCCCAGGATACTTACAACACTAGGTGAAATGGGCTTCTATTCACCGAAGTCTTTGGAGCTTGCCTAGAGCTTGGTTAGCTTTAAGTTATTTTGGCCTTATTTAAGGACCCTGTCTAGTTATTGTCCATGTTTTCATTTGCATGTGGGTATAGCTCAGGGGTCTTCCCTGTGCTCCTTCCCTTGGGACTTAACACAAGAAAAAAAATTCTTGCAATTTTGCCTCTTAGTGAGTGTTGGAAACTGGGCTTCATGACAAGTTGGCTCTGAACCAAGCTTCCTTGCTCTTACACATGTGAAACCTGTTTCTTTTGGCTAAAGTATTTAAAGAAAAAAAAAAGTATCTACATCTCAGCTAAAACAATCTTGCCCTACTCCTCCCTTTCCCTTACCCCACTTCTCTTAAACTTGTTCCCTCTTCTTCCTTCCCAATTTATTAAGACTGCTGTGGCTCACTCTTTCCAGTTAATTCAAAGAACAGGCTGCTCAGGTTTCTTCTGTCGCATGTTTTTATCTCCCTTAGAGCAGTGGCCATGTTAGGCCATTTGCATTCACTCTAATATAAGAAAATCTTTTTGAGTTTTGTCCTTTCAGCATGCTTGGGAGATCTGACCCTGTTTTCATGCATGGGGATGGGCTGATTTACATTTTTCTAATGCCCATCTTCTGAATCAGAAGTAAGACTACCTAATGTTTGCATTAAAAACTGCCAAGATTAAATGTGGAGCTGGGACTTTCTGACATTGTTGGACTTTATTGTTTGTACTTGAATTGGTGAAAGGGAAATGCTTACAATAATAAGCTGGTATCCTCATTCCTGGGGTTTTTGACATCTGTCTTAAAACTAAATCATGGAGGCATAAAACTCTTTAATATATGTTGTTAAAAGCCCCACTGGGTAAAATACACATTAACATTTTATTTTATTTTATTTTATTTAAGATTTTATTTATTTATTCATAGAGACAGAGAGAGAGAGAGAGGCAGAGACACAGGCAGAGGGAGAAGCAGGCTCTGTGTAGGGAGCCCGACGTGGGACTCAATCCCGGGCATCCAGGATCACACCCCAGGCTGCAGGCAGTGCTAAACCGCTGCTCCACAGGGCCTGCCCACATTAACATTTTAATATTAAAAAGTGTCATCGAGGGCAACCCTGGTGGCTCAGCGGTTTAGCGCTGCCTTCAGCCCGGGGCGTGATCCTGGAGACCTGGATCGAGTCCCATGTCGGGCTCCCTGCATGGAGCCTGCTTCTCCCTCTGCCTGTCTCTGCCATTCTCTCTCTCTCTCTCTCTCTCTCTCTCTCATGAATAAATAAATAAAATCTTTTAAAAAAAAAGTGTCATCGATACCTCCTGTAGATCTCTGGCCACCACCAACTGTGTAAGAAGAACCATGAAAGAAAAAACGTGCAAGTTACTTATTTAAAAAAAATAACTTGGATCACTTGGGTGGCTCAGTGGTTAAGCATCTGCCTTCAGCTCAGGTCTTGATCCCGGGATCCTAGGATCAGTCTTGCATGAGGCTCCCTGTGGGGAACCTGCTTCTCCCTCTGCCTATGTCTCTACCTCTCTCTGTGTGTCTCTCATGAATAAATAAATAAATCTTTAAAAATAAAATAACTCCCCCGTGAAGTGGTGATGGAGTTATCCTGTCCCCAGCAACTGGGAAGGGAGCTTTAGGAACTTGTTTTCAAGTGTTCAGCACGCCCTACTCTGTAGTGTGCATCCAAGAAGTATGCATCATAGGGAGAGAGGTAGATGAGGAAAGCATTGAAAGGGAAGAGGCAGTGTATATTTGGAGAAAGGCTATATTTTGCTGAATCAATGGGGATATGAAGCAGTGAAAAAGAAAGTAAGAATGGGAAGTATAAGTTGTGGCTGGACCACACAAGTAACCAATCTTTCACTGAGTCATTTTGGCCTCATTTTGAAGTCTGAGGGGTGCCACTGAAGGTTTTAGAGTAGCTTAGGAATGATTAGACTCTGGCTTTAGGAAAATTAACCTGGCAAAAATCTTTATAGTGTTCATCGTGGGGAAACTAAATTAGGACAAGGTGCTAGGGGGCAACATGGGTTTAGCACCACCTTCGGCGCAGGGCGTAATCCTGGAGACCCGGGATTGAGTCCCATGTCGGGCTCCCTGCATGGAGCCTGCTTCTCCCTCTGCCTGTGTCTCTCATGAATAAATAAATAAAAGTCTTAAAAAAAAAAAAAAAAGGACAAGGTCCCAGGGCCTAAAATAAGTCAGTTGTGTTGTAGCCTGTACTGTTCTAGAATTTGGTCTTTTATATATAATATATATATATATATAATTTATATATGTAATTTATAATATAATAATATAATATATATTATATATATTATATATATTATATATTTGGCCATATATATATATATATATATATATATATATATATATATATCTTGGACACGTTCCTTTGTCATTGAACTTTCTTTTTTTCTTCTTTTCCTTTCCTTCCTTTCTAAAAGATTTTATTTATTTGAGAGAGAGAGTGAGCCAGTGAGAGAGAACACAAGCAGGGGGAGCTAGATATACCACTTTTATTACCAATAAAAGTGTTTGACAGTTGTGGCCTTGAGCTGCAGCCAAATGAGCACACTCATTTTAACATCTGAAGTGGACAACAGGCTTACAGACTAATCACTAACAGAAGTGTCACAGGAGCCATTCCCTGAAGGGCAGGCTCTTTACCTCTTGGGATGGGACAGATCAGAAAACATGCTTCCTGCAGACTGAGAATAGAAGTCTCTTTCACAGCTTCACTGAACTGAGTTCACAAGTGTTCTCAACAAACTCACTTAATTTGATCCTGTATGTTTCATCAGATTTGTGGAATTTGCTTGCAGATCTTGTTGCTTGAGAGGACATCTAGGTTGCAGTATGCATTTGTTAAATATTGTTATCACAAATTAGTTCAGTTTGCCTTAGCAATATTATGATAGGCATAATGGTGAAGTAAGGATTTAGTTGCCTTTTGCTATTTGCTTTCAAGCAATCAGAAGTAAAAAGAATAGGGCAGCCCGGATGGCTCAGTGGTTTAGTGCTGCCTTCGGTCCAGGGCATGATCCTGGAGACCTGGGATTGAGTCCCATGTCGGGCTTCCTGCATGGAGCCTGCTTCTCCCTCTGCCTGTGTCTCTGCCTCTCTCTCTCTCTCTCTCTCTCTCTCTCTCTCTCTCTGTGTGTGTGTGTGTGTGTGTGTGTGTCTCTCATGAATAAATAAATAAAATCTTTAAAAAAATAAAAAGAATATGCTAAGGACAATAAATGCTTTGCATTTATTTGAATAGTGTTTGTTAATGGCTTCCTCATTCTGCATCAAAGAAATATCTGCAAAGTATATGACAGTACAAAAGTCACCCACAGCAAGCTTGAACAGTCAGGAGTATTTTCTGTTTCTCTGCCCTTTTCATGTCTTGCTCATCTAAGAAACGTGACTGCTGCTCCCAGCACTTGTGGGCGGTGGCTGAAGCTGCTTGACCAGACTTTAAAGGAAGTGCTGTGGTACAAGCATAATGAGTTTTAGTCAACTTGATCCTGTTTAGATGGCCACTAATGCTCCCATTTCCAGATTTGACTTCTCAGGGACTATTCACTTATCTTTTGAGCCAAGAATGGTCCTAAGATAAGAGGTTATGTGGATTAAGAACAGAGTGCATTTTGCACATCTAATGAGCACTTTGTGTCTCTAAAGTTGAGATTCCACAAAGGGAGCTCTGGAAAACAACTGCCCATAAATTTAGAAGATACTGAAAAGATTAATTATACATTCCTTATCTCACTGAGCACCCTGAGCTGACTGATATAGTTCACTGACCTGAAGATGGATCCAAGAAGTCTGGAATGTGCTCTTTCACATTGTTTCTCTTGAGAAATGTATTTGATCAATGTGCAGAGCATTCGGGGCAATACACTTGGTATGACCTTTATCCTTGAGGTACCTATGGGAGTCTGTATGTGACATACACGATGAGGATGAGGATTTGGAGGAAAAATGGAAATGAGAGATGATTTACATTGTATCAGTCTATATAACTGAGAAATACTTTTTTCTGATTATTCTTAGTAGACAGTCTTTTCTATACATTTGATATAAAATTGAGCCAAGATTAGGAATGCTACTAATCCTAACTTTTCTAAAACAATATAATTTTAAAATTATTAAGATAATGCATCTTCATGATGGGAAAAGTCAGTATAAATCTATAATGTCTCTTTATTCCTTCAGTTTTTTCAGTTCTATGAATATATATATTTAAAATTTTTTTCCTATGCTTTACAGATATATTCCATTTTTGTTTTGATAATGATACATAATTTGCAGATTGGGTTTCTTTAACACATTGACATTAGTTAATTGAAGGATTTTTTTTTAAATCACCAATGAGTATTGAGTCAACAAATATTTCGTATCTAATGAAAGGAACATATGATTTTTCTTCTTTAATATGTTAATAGATACATCAGATTTGATGTTCAACACTCCTGACATTCTTAGTATCACTTTAGTCAGTCCTTAAAATGAACAGCTGCTCTTTTTTAAAGACATTTCAGAGATGTCACCAAGCAGCAGTGTGTGACCTGGGCTAGGATACCTGAGAGGGGCGTGGTCTGACTTATGCTGGAAATAGGGCTGAGCACACAGTGTAGGAGTCAGGAAATTGAATTGAGATCCGACACTTTGGGAGCTGTTCTCAGTGTAGTTGGTGGTTAGAAGTTATACCTTTATTAAGAAAAAAAAGAAGGAGAGAGAGAAAAGAAGTGATACCTTATTAGGGGTTAATAATATCATCAGTCTACAAAGTATTGGATCTAAGGAACATTGTCCTAGTTGTAACCTTGAGGAGTTTGCATACAGAGAGGTTTTAGCACTATGACTGCTTTCAATTTTTGGAGTTTATTATGTCTAATTTTCTTTCAGAGTCCTTTGGGGAGATGTCTTAGTGGCCAGGTGGAATTTCTCATGCCATTCTGCAATTAAAATATTTAGGTGTCTTTCAAGTACTAGGTCACAACCGTGGTCATTTCATTTCTTCGAGGAATCAGATTCCAAGGGTAAATTTCTCTGCTTTACCAGCTCTTTCTAGAACAACTGGTGACTTAGCAGTACATGACAGAGTAATTGGAGATGTGCTGTGAACAGTCATCATAAGTGCCAGAGCTCAAGTACTCTTGGGTTTATATGGTCTAGATTTGAGATTAGTAGCTTGAAAGAGATGTGATCTGTTGGCTTCTCAGAGCTAAGACAGTTTAAACATTTAGGTTTCATGCTCCCAATCTAAAGAGTGACTGAGTGGGTGATCTCTACAGTTTCTTTTATCTCCATAATATTTCAATTTTGTGTAATTGCACCCACTTCTCTTAGACTCATCCCTCAGTTGAGAACTGAAGATTGCAGGCAGGGGTGGGAAGTTAGCATCTTGACTTGTGTTTAAATTGTGTCACCCTTGTTGGCTTATGCCCCGTTTCATTCTGATGCTGATTTTTGTCTTCCCAGGTTTTGGACTATACATTGCTATTTCTGGCATTAGTGTTCATTTTTTAGGGACTGTGGGATTTTTTTCAGTAGACTTAATTTTTAAATTTATAGAAAAAATTGCTCAAAGGACAGATTCCTATATACCCCTTCCTCTCCCTCACCCCCACAGTTTATTATTAACATGCTATATGCATGGTATTAGCATTCTGACTGTGTGATACGCTTGTTATAATTGATGAGCCAATATTGCTATGCCATTATTAACTACTCTACTAGGGTTCACTCTGTGTTGCACAGTTTTGACAAATGCATAATATATATACCCATCATTACAATAATCATACAAGATAATTTCACTGACCTAAAAATAACCTGTGTTTCATCTATTTACTTATCCTCCACACCCCCTGAGTTCCAGGGAACCGCTGATCTTTTACTGTCTTTAATTGTTTTGCCTCTACTGGAATGTCATATATAGTTAACCATTGAATAACATGGGGGTTAGGGGTACTAACAGTCAAAAAACTGCATATAACCTTTGCCTCCCCCCAAACCTATACTAATCTCTCACAGTAGGCCAAAAGCCTTTCTAACAACATAAACACTTGATTAACACATATTTTGTATATTGTTTGTACTGTATACTGTATTACTACAATAAAGTAAGCCAGAGTTAAGAAAATCATAAGAGAAAATATATTTGTATTATTGTACTGTATTTATTTTTTAAAAATCCATGTATAAGTGGACCTGCTCATTTCAAATCTGTATTGTTCAAGGGTCAACTGTAGTTAGACTATATGTAGCCTTTCCAGACTGGCTTCTTTCACTTAGTAATGCACATTTAAGTTTCCTCTATGTCTTTTAGGCTTGATAGCTCATTTCCTTATAGCAGAATAATATTCCATTTCCTGGATGTAGCAAAGTTTATCCATTCACCTACTGAAGGACATCTTGGTTGCTTCCAAGTTTTGGCAATTATGAATAAAGCTGGTATAAACATTCATTTGCAAGTTTTTGTATGGACATACATTTTCAGCTCATTTGAGTACTTCAAGTGCAATTACTAGATCATATGGTAAGTCTATATTTAGTTTTGTAAGAAATTGCCAAACTTAACTTTCAAAGTGATTGTTCGCATTCCCGATCACTTCGCATTCCCACAGGCAATAAATGAGAATCTTGTTGCTTCACATCTTCACCGATATTTGGTGTTATGTTTCTGATTTTATTTAATTGTAGTTTAATTTGCAGTTCCCTAATTCCCTAATTCAACATGTGATGTTGAGTATCTTTTCATATGCTTTGTTACCACCCATGTGTCTTCTTTGGCGAGGTGTCTGTTCAGATCTTTTGCCTGTTTTTAAGTCGCATTGTTTGTTTTATTGCTGAATTTTAAGAGTTATTTGTATGTATTGGATATATGTCCTTTATCAGATATGTGTTTTTCTCCCAGTCTGTGTCTTGTCTTTTCATTCTCCTAACAGTCTTTTTCAATGAGCAGACGTTTTTTATTTCAATCAAGTCCAGCTTATTAATATTTCCCTTCATGGCTCATGTTTCTGATGCTGTATCCATAGAGTCCAAGCTCATCTAGATTTTCTCATATTATCTTCTAGAATTTTATAGTTTTTCATTTTACATTTAGGTCTATGATCCATTTTAAGTTCATTTTGTAAGAGATATAAGGTCTATGTCTAAATTCATTTTTTGCATATGGATGTCTAGTTGTTGCAACACCATTTGTTTTAAAGGCTATCCTTTCTCCATTGAATGACTTTCGTTCCTTTGTCAAAGATTCATATATTTGTGTGACTATTTTTGGGCTCTGTGTTCTATTGATCTTTTGTCTGTTTGGTGGTAGTGTTGTTTTTGTTTGTTTTTGTTTTTGCCAATACCAAACAGTCTTGATAATTGCAGTTTCAGTAAGTCTTGAAGTCAGATACTGTCAGTCCTCCAACTTGTTCTTCTCCCTCAATGTTGTGTTAGCTGTTCTGTCTTTTGCCTTTCCATTAAAACTTTAGAATCAGTTTATTGATATCCACAAAATAACTTGCTGAGATTTTGATTGGGATTGTTGAATCTATAGATCAGTTTGGTAAGAATTGATATCTTGCTAATATTTAATCTTCCTATTCATGAACATGGAATGCCTCTCCATTTAGATCTTTGATTTCTTTCATCAGAGTTTTATAGTTTTCCTCATATAGATCTTGTTCATATTTTGTTAGATTCATACTAAAGTATTTCATTTTGCAGTGCTAATTAATGTAAGTGGTGTTATGTTTTTAATGTCAAACTTCAGTGTTTATTACTAGTAACTAGGAAAGCAATTGACTTTTGTATAGTTTGTGTCCTGCATCCTTACTATAATTACTGAGTTTTAGGAGGATTATTTTTTGATTCTTCAGGACTTTGCATGTTATGTTTTATTTCTTTCCCAATCTGAATACTTAAAAAAATTTTTAAAAAATAATCTCTATCCCAACATGGGGCTCAAACTCATGACCCTAAGATCAAGAGTTGCACACTTCTCTGACTGAGCCAGCCAAGCACCCCTCAATTGGAATACTTTTTTATTTCCTTTTTTTAAGTAGGCTTCACCCTCATGACCCTGAGATCAAGACCTGAGCTGAGATCAAGAGTTGAATGTTCAACCATCTGAGCCACCCCTTTGTTTTTCCTTTTCTTACTGCATTAGCTAGGACACTGAGTAGGAGTGATGAAGGGGGGACATCCTTGTTTTGTTCTTGATCTTAGGGGAAAGCATCTAGTTTCTCATCATTAAGTATGATATTAGCTACAGGTATGTTTATTCTTTATCAAATTGTGGAGGCTCTTCTTTATTCCTAATTTTCTGAGAATTTTTATCATGAGGGGGTGTTGGGTTTTTGTCAGATGCTTTTTCTGCATATCTTGATATGATCATATGATTTCTTTTCTTTACCTTGTTGATATGATAGGTTACATTAATTGATTCTCAAATGTTGAACCACTCTTGTATACCTGGAATAAATTCCACTCAGTCATGGTGTATAATTCTATTCATGTATTGTTATGTTTGATTTACTAGTCTTTTTTTTAAAGATATTTGCATCTATGTCATGAGAGAAAGTGGTCTGTAATTTTCTTTTCTTGTAATATCTTTGTCTGGTATTGGTATTAAGGTAGTGCTGGCCTCTTCAAATGAGTTAGGAGGTCTTCCCTTTGCTTCTCTTTTCTGGAAGAGATTGCAGAAAATTGGTATCATTTCTTCTTTAAATGTTTGATAGAATTAATCAGTGAAACCATCGGGGCATGGTGCCTTGTGTTTTGTAAGGTTATTAATTTTTATGTCAGTTTTTAAACTAGATATAAGACCATTCAGATGATCTATTTCTTGTGTGAATTTTGGTAAGAATTCATCTATTTCCTTTTTTTCTTTTTAAAGATTGTATTTATTTATTTGAGAGAGAGAGAGCACATAAGCTGGGTGAGGGGCAGAAGGAGATAGAGAAGTAGACTTTTCGCTGAGCAGGGAGCCCAACGCGATGCAGGGCTCAATCCCAGGACCCTGAGATCGATCATGACCTGAGCTGAAGGCAGATACTTAATTGACTGAGCCACCCAGGTACCCCCCCTCCTTTTAAAGATTGATTGATTGATTGATTGATTGATTTGAGAGAGCACTCACAAGCAAGGGGGAAGGGGCACAGGGAAAGGGAGAGGATCTCAAGCAGACTACCCGCTGAGCATGGGCCCCCCTCCCCCCCTACATGGGGCTCTATCCCAGGATCCTGAGATCATGACTGGAGCCAAAATCAAGAGTCAGACACTTAACTAACTGAGACACTCAGGTGCCCCAAAAATTTATCTGTTTCATGTAAATTATGAAATTTGTGGATATAGAGTTGTTTATAATCTTTTATTATCCTATTAAAGTCCATGGGATCAGTAATAATGACTCCTCTTTCATTTTTGATGTTAGTAATTGTCTTCTCTTTTTTTCCTTGATTAGCCTGGCTAGACATTTGTTAATTATATCAATCTTTTCAAAGAACCAGTTGGAAGGACGGGATTTTTGGTTCATGTTATAGTTAAGAGGCATAATCTTTTTTTTTAAAATTTTTATTTATTTATGATAGTCACACAGAGAGAGAGAGAGAGAGAGGCAGAGACACAGGCAGAGGGAGAAGCAGGCTGCATGCACCGGGAGCCCGACGTGGGATTTGATCCCGGGTCTCCAGGATCACGCCCTGGGCCAAAGGCAGGTGCCAAACTGCTGCGCCACCCAGGGATCCCCAAGAGGCATAATCTTGACTTTGAGTCAGTCTCTAAATTTTTGCCAGTAATTGCTATATTTGTGTGTGTGCACAAAGACATAAGTATGAAGATCTAATACAGAGATATCATTAGAACTTTTTTAGGACTTTCGTTAATAAGACTAAGGCTTGGGATCCCTGGGTGGCGCAGCGGTTTGGCGCCTGCCTTTGGCCCAGGGCGCGATCCTGGAGACCCGGGATCGAATCCCACGTCGGGCTCCCGGTGCATGCAGCCTGCTTCTCCCTCTGCCTGTGTCTCTCTCTCTCTCTGTGTGTGTGTGACTATCATAAATAAAATAAAATAAAATTAAAATTAAAAAAAAAAATAAGACTAAGGCTTTCATTATTAACAGAATGGTGGGTCAGGGAGAACAACTTTGCTTGCTGGCTCCCTATGCTAGCTATGTATCACTGGGCAAGTGACTTCACCTCTCTTTAGTTTTATGTACTAATCGCTTCTCTGAGCATGTTAAAACTTGTAGCGTGCAAGTTCTTATTTTACTGTTTAGAATGAAAAATAGAGCTAACAAAGTGTCTAATATGATACCGGGTAGACTCTGTTTGCAGCTATTGTATTTCTAAAACACATCTTAGACTCATTAAAGATTCTCTGGGTTAAAAAAAAAAAAAAGATTATCTGGGTTTCTTCATACTCGAGGTCTTTGGGAAGTGATAAGGGCTTTCCTCTTATTCATTGATATGTGAAGCTGTATTTCTTCCCATAGAGAGTTTTTGGTTTTTGTAAATGGCTGCCTCTTGACTTGTACATTTAAAATTTGAGAAAGAAAAAGTTGTTTGTGGGAAAGCCATCCAGTTTGGGAAACTATTTTCCAGCCTTTATGGTCAAGTCTCTTATTTCCGATTTGGTAGATACTGGACACAGCATGGCCTTGCTTTTTCTGTCAGGTGTTTTGCCATGGTTCCTAGTCATCCAGTGTGAGTGCTGATTTTTGGCCAGGCTCCAAGGACAGGGTGCTTTTGGGGGAAAGTTAGGAAAGGAATTGGGCAAATAGCACAGATTTGGGAGGCTGATTAAATGCAGATCGCAGCAGAGTTCCTGAGACAGGCTCTGGGATTAAACTAGATTGAAACATAGTACAAATAAAGACAAAAAAGTGAGTGGACTTAGTTAAAGCCAAAAGTTTTGCTGTTGTTTTGTTTTGTTTTGTTTTTAATTTTCCAAAGTAATGTGTCTTGTTTAGCTGTTTTCACTAATGGAAATTGCAACTAGGTGGCTACAGCACTTACTAAGTTAGGGAGAAATGACTTTAAAAATTAGTTTTTGGGGTTTGGTTTTTTTTTTTTTAAGATTTTATTCATTTATTAGTGAGAGACAGAGAGAGAGAGAGAGAGGCAGAGACACAGGCAGAGGGAGAAGCAGGCTTCACGCAGGGAGCCCGATGCAGACTCAATCTCGTGACCCAGGATCACACCCTGGGCCAAAGGCAGACGCTCCACCACCGAGCCACCCAGGTGTCCCTAAAAATTAGTTTATTTTTTATTTTTATTTTTTAAAAGATTTTATTTATTTATTTATGAGAATACACAGAGAGGAGAGAGAGAGAGAGGCAGAGACACAGGCAGAAGGAGAAGCAGGCTCCATGCAGGGAGCCCGACGTGGGACTCGATCCCTGGTCTCTAGGATCACGCACGCCCTGGGCTGAAGGCAGTGCTAAACCCCTGAGCCACCCGGGCTGCCCTCTAAAAATAAGTTTAATCAGAAAAGCTTAACACAGCAAAATTCATCTGTATAACCTGTAAGTATGTATTTTCAGAAATAATTGCCTTGTTTTCTTTAAGAACAGAGTGTGATTTTTAGAAATGAAACCATCTGGGATCCCTGGGTGGCGCAGCGGTTTGGCGCCTGCCTTTGGCCCAGGGCGCGATCCTGGAGACCCGGGATCGAATCCCACATCAGGCTCCCGGTGCATGGAGCCTGCTTCTCCCTCTGCCTGTGTCTCTGCCTCTCTCTCTTTCTCTCTGTATGACTATCATAAATAAATAAAATTAAAAAAAAAATTTTTTTTTAAAAATATTCTATAGAAATGAAACCATCTGCTTGGGGGAAGTTACTTTGGCTATGTAGAATGAAAGCAGGGAGGGGGTTACTAGTAAAGTGATTCTGAGAAGGAGATAGTTACTTATATCCTGAGTCTCTTGGTTCAGAGTAGATGGTGGCACTTAAATAAGAAGCCTTGGTCATGGACCAGATGCCCGGGGGGGGGGGGGGGGGGCACAGTTAGCCACAGCCGCTGAGAGATTACTTGCTGCCCCTCAGCCCCCTCAGAGTGCTCTGGCTTCATCTGCAAACCTCATGGACTTCACCTCACCTCCTTTCCTTTCACCTGGCCTTACAGTACCAGACCATTCCTCACACTGGGATTTACCCATTCGCAGAATGACTCTGAGCCTTAACAATGAGAGTGTTTAATTGTGTGCTGGACTGAATGTTCAAACCTCTTGGTCACTTCATGAAGAGAAGAAGTAAGGGAAGGAAGGCAGGGAAGGTGATGGAAGGAGAGAGCTGAGGACAAATGTCATATGAGGAAGGAAGGAAGGAAGGTTTCTCCTCGCAGGTGGTATAGTAAAAAGAACATTTCATAGGAAGATAGGCGGCTTCCATTTTCCATCTAGTTCAGCCATTTACTGGCTGTTTTCTTTTCTGCAGTTTTCCCGCCTCTAAATTAAAAGTTTTGGGCAAGATGGTTTTAGGCACTGGAGATTGAGAGAGGAATAAAACAAGGCCCCTGCCCTTGAGGAGTTCATACTCTGATGAAGGAGACAAGTTTGTTGTCAGCAAATAAAGAAAATAGAGTATTGGAAGGTTTTGAATAGAGGACTATAAAGAAAAGCTATGGGTGAAGTTAATTCAGTCTGAAAAGTGGGATGACATTTCACTGGGGCTTTGAAGGATGTTTGAGATTTCACAGAGTTTAAAATAGGATGAGTCAGAATAGCAAGCATAAAGACAGGTGACACGTAGCTGGTGCCCAGGATGTGTACAGGAGTGTGGAAGGTGGTAGTCAGGTAACTGGGTAACTGGGAAGGGCTTGGGAAGATCCTTATTGCATGGCAGACTAGGAAGCTTTCCCCATAGGCAAGAGAGAGCCATCAAAAACTCTTTGGGAGGAATATCTGATTGTGTACGTATTTTGGAAAGTTAATAGTGACAACATTGTAGAAAATGTTTTTTGTTTTTTTTTTTAAGATTTTATTTATTTATTTGACAGAGAGAGAGAGTGTGCACAAGCAAGGGGAATGGGAGGGGAAGAAGCAGACTCTCCGCTGAACAGGGAGCCCAATGACCTGAGCCGAAGGCAGACGCTTAACCGACTGAGCCACCCAGGCACCCCAAAAGTGTTTTTTATTTTTTGTTGAGAGAGGGAGACTTAAGGCAATCAAGATCATTTTGGAGATTATTTCAGGAGTAAGATAGCAATTTTGGAAGTGGAGAGGAAGGGACAAATTTGTGAACAGTTTTAGGATGTGGAATATCTGGGATTCAGTAACCCCCTGTTGACTCACTCACCTCCCCTAACCTCACTGTCACTTAAACTAGAGGTAAAGAGCCATTATGTACAATTCCTACAACATCCCCTAAAGTCCACTAGCCTTTGAAATCACTGATTCATTTGGTCCCTTCCCCTGGGGACTGGTACTGCAAGCTTGTTCTTAGTCTCTGTAATTGAAGAGCTCCATTCAGAAGCAAATGGGAATAATTGATTTTCATCCGCCAGAGGCTGGAAAAATCAAACACCACAAGAGGAGGCTTTTTTAAAAAAGAGGCCAAGTCCAGAAATCAATTTTCTCCATACTCCTTCTTAAAAGAACTCTTAAGAATCTCATAAACAGAATTTGTGTCCCTGAAATAGATCTGGCTTCACTTAAAAAAAGAAAAAAAAAGAAAAAAGAAAAGGTAGGCGTGTGTTTGGGGAGGGGTTAAAAATTGTCTCACTATTGATAAAACAGTAAGGAAGAGTTTGTTGAAGACCACTGCAAGGGAAAAAAGATGAGGCTCCCTTCTGAATATAACAAGGACAAGTAGGGATTTATAGCTAAGGAGCAGGGAGGGTAAAGGGTCAGGGGATGAAAAACATTACTAAGAGGAAGCAGCAGGGTAGGGGGATTCTTGCTAAACTGACCTAACTGGATTCTTGCCAAAGGCAGGCCAAGGACTTAAACAGCAAAGGTGGGGGATGAGAAACTGTATCAGATAGGGTGGGGGAAGCTCTTGTTGAACTTAACAGGATTCTTGATAAAACTTACCTCAGCAGTCCAAAGACAGGATGAGGACCAAAGTCAAGGCCTAGTTGAAAAGAATACTCAGAGGAACCTGACTAAAGTTTGGTCAAGGAGAGAAGTGAGTCTTTATCAGTTTGTGTATGTGTGTGTGTACGTCTGTGTATATATTTGTGTGTTCTATTACATAAGTAATGCATGACTCACTCCCCAGAACTCATCAGTCTTAACTGTTTGGTACATAGCCTTCCATATATAAGCACAGGATTAGAAAAATACACCATTCCAACAGAAATGAGATCATACTCTATATACTGTTATGCAGGTGCATTTCCCACATCATATATCTTGCATGTTTTCTCATGTCAGCACGTATATACTGACTGTTCTCATTCTTTAGAATGCCTTGCCTCACTTTAGATCCTGAGTCAAGCCCTTATATTTTTTTCAGGTTTTTTCATGCACATTCTCCCATTTATTCCATAAAAATAACCAGTTTACAGAGTTTTTCACCCACATTCTCCCATTTATTCCATAAAAATAACCCTCTCAGGTTAGGGAGAGGGCAAGTGACATCTCTACTGTACATAGGGGTTAGGTTATTTACTAGAGATTTTGCAGCTAATCTGTTTCAAGTCTAGGCTTTACACAAATGGGTCAGTTGCATGTGTGAATAAAATGGAGATCTTTGACATTAAGATTTCATGTTAGCCACATCCATAATACTATTTTTGTCTGTGGTGCTTGGGCCCTTAGGAACATGGTGTATGTAGGACCTGGAATCTCATAATAAATTTCATTTGAGGTGTTCATCCCTTTTGCAGGTATTAACTTCCATATATTGAAATTTTTGTCATTTTAATTTCCTTAAAACAACGGTAGTCATCTTAAATACCTTTAGATTAAGTGAATTCAGTCAATTTGTATCTTTCATTATACTGTTGATACTTTCAATAGTTACCTTAAGTAATGAAGTTTGTCACTAATTGGATTTCTGAAAATGTTAATAAGAGTCTTTCAGTTAACTGCCTCTACTCCTTGCCCTCTAGGACCTATTTTCTACCTAGAACGTAGTGCCTTTCTCAGCCCTTTTTATTAGTTTCCTATGACCCTGGTGAGAAAGAAAAAGAGCAAGACAGAATGAATGAGGAGTAGTGAATGTGAAGCAGAGCGGAAATAAGAGACTATGAGCTATGGGGGAGTCATCTTATTCATGAATGAGAAAAATAGTGGGGAGAGCATATTTCAAGAAGTTGCATATAGCACAGTGGTTAAGATTTTGGAGTTAAACCCAGTGTCACCCATTCTAGCTCTATATCCCCGGTTAAGTTATTTACCTCTCAACTTGTCAGTTTCCTAGGACTCCCTTTTAGAGTTCTGGTGAAAAGTAAATAGTTATTTAATCTGCTTAATTAAAGTCTACTTGGGTCAAGGTAAACATTTAATGTTTGCTGTTGTTTCTAGGCCTTTTAGAGTCAAAATTAAAGAAATGGGTCTCAAAGTCTGGATGGAGTAAAGTGACCATATAATTTATTGTCCAGGTCAGGATGCTGTTAATAATTATTCTGGGACAACAGATATAAGCCAAGATTTATGATTTCTCTAAGGCAAGGCATCTTTGTCCTCAAATGTGACTGATTAAGGTACCCTACCTTCCCACCTCAGCCCAGTGAAGCCTCTGGACTTTGACAAGCCAGGGAGCAAATCATTCTTATAAGCACTTATTCAGACACACACACAGACACACACACACACACACACACACACACATTTTCACTAAACAAGAGAAGAAATAGTGCTTTTTCTTTCTAGGTAACATGTTATCTTAGGGTGGAATGAATCTGCATGCATATGTAGTAAAATTTGTGCAGTATTTTTTTTTAAGATTTTATTTATTTATTCATGAGAGACACACACACACACAGAGAGACAGACAGAGGCAGAGGGAGAAGCAGGCTCCATGCAGGGAGCCCAATGTGGGACTCGATCCCGGGTCTCCAGGATCACACCCTGGGCCGAAAGCGGCGCTAAACCACTGAGTTACCCGGGCTGCCCTGTGCAGTATTTTTTTACCTAAGAAATCACTTGGCAGGGGCGCCTGGGTGGCTCAGTCGGTTAAGTGTCTGCCTTTGGCTCAGGTCGTGATCTCAGGGTCATGGGACCAAGCCCCCACATCAGGCTCCCTGCTCAGAGTCTGCTTTTCCTCTCCCTCCCTGCTCAGTCTCTCTCTCTCTCTCTCTCTCTCTCTCTCTAATAAATAAAATCTTTAAGAAAGGAAAGAAGGAACTTGACAGAAGATATTTGAGTTCTTATAGTCTCTATAATCTAAAAATTACCATACTTTTCTTTGAGTAGCTAGTCCCCATTCATGCCGTTAGATGTAGATTTCTCTTAATCTTTGAGCTTGCAGCGTGTGGCAGGTGCACTGCTTTCTTGGCAGTGAGTATATAGTGGTAAGCATGGTTGTTTGTATTCTAGTGAGAAAGACAATCAAATAGTGACAAATACAGAACTCCACAAACTGAAATTGGAGTAGTAAGGGCAAAGTAAAAGAAGCTCTATAAGTAGCTCATGAAGAGCCAGTCTTGCCTGGCCTGGGAAGAAAAGGAAGGAGTTGCCTGAGGAGGAGAGCTTTGCTCAAGCTGGATAGGAATTGAAGAGGTCAGTTGGAATGGGGAGTTGAAGAGGAGGGACAAAGGAGCCTGGCCTTCTAGGACAGGAGACCCTGAGTGGAAGAATGCAGAAAACCATGAAGTGTCTGCTTTTACAAGATCACCTTGGCTGCAGTGTGATCACACATTCTCCCTGCTGTCTGCAAATCCCGCTCGTCCCTTTTCTTGCTAATGGAATGCCATTCATCCCAGCCTTCTTCCAGGTTCCCTTAGCGTTTGCACAGTTCTTTATTTTTTTTTTTAAAGATTTATTTATTTTTTTTTTATGATAGACACAGAGAGAGGCAGAGACACAGGAGGAGGGAGAAGCAGGCTCCATGCCGGGAGCCCAACGTGGGACTCGATCCGGGGACTCCAGGATCACGCCCTGGGCCAAAGGCAGGCGCCAAACCGCTGAGCCACCCAGGGATCCTCCGCACAGTTCTTTTATAACACAAATCACATTGCATTATACTTTTTGTTTCTGTGTCTCTGAAGTTCTTTAGAGCAGGGACTTGGTCTTATTTACTGCAAGGTACCTAGAAAAGCACAATGACATTTTTCTTTCTTCCTTTTGGGGTCCAGGTACTATGTAGTTGCTGCTTGGGAAGGTGGCACGAGACAGGCACAGTCCCTGCTGTCATAGAGCACACAGTGTGACAGCTGTTTGTCTTGCTCAGGGACTGAACGCATTGACTGATTCGCCAGTTAGAATCAGAATTTTGAACTCTGGAGGTCATTTTCATGCAGTTCAGTACTAACTTTTCTTGCAGCTATGGAACAGAAACTGTGTTAAGAAGCCATGTCAAGGTAAATTGAATCAAGTAAAAGATAAGGGCCCCAAAGTAATAGTGTAAACCATGGGGGAGCTAAAATTTGATTTATACATCAATCCTTCTGAATACATTATAGTAACAGCAGAGAACTCCTTTAGTGGCGTTCGCTTCATGGCAGCATACCTCCTAGGTGTCATGTCCAAGTCCACAGTGAGACAGCAGTTTCATTGTGCACCCCCTCATGCTGCCAGCTCAGATTCTGGCCCCCTGCTGTAGACATTGGAGGCAGTGCTAGGCTTACCTCAGAAAGTAGTCATTCTTGCAGTGAATGTCTGAGGACTCTGTCTCCCTGCCATAATGCAACTTGCTGACATGTGTGTGTGTGTGTGGTATTGGGTGTGTCCACACCAGTTACCAGCTAGAAGCAGAAGGGCCCAGAATAGAATGCCGTAGAGAGCAACACTGGACGTAACCAGTGTGTCCCTTCTGAACACCGTTGTTCTTGGCAGAAGGCAAAGGAGCACTCTTTGCTGGCTTTGTGGACCAAAGAGGCCATCCTTCCAAGGTAGAGGGTGTCAGTCATGTCAGCTGGGAAGTTAAAAGGAAGCATTGCCTTTCTGCTGGTGTTTCTCACTCGTGAGGGAATAAACCCTTCAAGGTCACTGCCTCTCGTTGTGCTCAAAACGTAAAACACATGGCCACAAAAAGCCACAGTTACCAGAATTATACATTTCATAGTTTACTAAGGGCTTATCCAATCTGTCATGTAGTGTCAGAATTGTTTCTGACGTTCTTACCAGAAGGCCATTTACACACACCTGAGTTCCTTTCCGGTAACCATTTCCAGCTCATAGCCCTCTGTTGCTGTATCATCCATATTTTGGATTATTATGCTTATTGCTGTTGTTTCTGGATTTTTAACTTTTAGGCATCCTCTGTCAGTCTTTGTTGTGAAGAGGTTTTAGCCTTCTTGCACTGTGTCAATCCACTGCCTCTTCACCCATCAGATAGTTCACAATTTTTAGTTATAGCAGTAACTAATGTTTATGTTGATATTATAATGGCTGTTAGTATTATTCACCTGCTGGCCCAATTAGCATACTACAATCTGATTTTTTTTTCCTGTACAGTCCACTAACTACCTATCTTGTCAGTCTTCTAAGTTTCCTATGCCCAGCTCATTCTTAATTCCCAAACTACAACCATAATTTTTAAATCCTTAAATGCTATTTTCCACATCCCGGGCAGACATATCTGTAGATCTTATCAGTTTCTTTTTCTCCTACAGGCAGGCCTCTGGAGCCCTGCGTCCTTTAGCCATGCTTGAGGCTTGCTGCATGACTGATCCCCTTTGCCTTTTTTTTTTTTTTTGGCCCCGTTTCCTGGATGTCTGTTTTCCCCTTTCTTGGTTTGCTCATTTATTTGGTAAAGCATATCCTCGAGTTGCTTCCTGATAAAAGGGTGTGTGGGAGGTAAAATTTGAGACCCGGCATGTCTAAAAATAACTTTATTCTCTTCTCATACTTGTCTGATAATTTGTCTGCTATAGAATTCTAGGTTGGAAATCATTTCACCTCTGAATTTTGAAATCATCGCTCTTTTGTCTTATGGCTTCCAGAGATACTATTGAAAATTCTGATGCCACTCGATCCTTTGTGTGCCAACTGTTTTTTATTCCTGGAAAATGTGTTCTCTCTTTATTCCATGACTTCTGAAATGTATTCAGAAATTTCACAGTGTTCCTTGGGGATGGGTCTTTTTAAAAATTATTCATTGTACTGGGCATAAGATGGACTCTCAACTGGAAGTTCGTATCCTTCGGTTCTAGGAGAATCTCTCAAGTTTTTTCTTTGATAATATTCTCCTTTCTGCTTTTCTCTTCTCTCTGGAACTCTTGGTCTTATAATCTGCTTATCTTTTCTCTTGTATTTCCCATCTTTTTCTTTGATTACACTTTTTGTGAGACTTACTCAGATGTATCTTCTAGCTCTTTGTTTTTATTTCTGCTATCCTTTTTTAGTTGCCAAAAACTTTGCACTGATTATTGCAGTTTTTTTCTGGTCCTGTTTTATGTGATAATAGTTTGTTGTTGCTGCTGTTGTTTTGGGTTGAGATTTTATTTGGTTTTCTGATTTCTATTCCTTTGAGTCCCTTTATTCTGTTTTGTGCTGTGTAATTTCATGTTAAACACCCTCCTCAAATGTCTTTGGTTGTCATTTTCATTTAAGAGCAAGTCACTAAAGAACCAATTGCATGGTCTGTATAGAGGTGGGAAGAACTTGACAAGGATAGGTTTTATATCATATAGAGTGATTGGGCAGGAACCCACCTGCTTTCATGGGGGATCCCCCAAAGTCAGGATCTGTTGAATTTTTCCAGGGAGTCCTTTGGCTTCTGCAGGAAAGACTCTTCCAAGTTTCTGTTTGGGGATGGGAGTGGGGCTGCCAGCATTCTGGGAGCAGAGCTGAGATCACATCCTTCAGGGCTTCTGTTTTCAGTACCGTGCTCTCTGCCTTCTGCTGTTCCTGATGTCCCCACCTCTGGAGCTCATCTAGTTCAATTTCTTCACAGAACAGATCTACCTTCTCCTGCCTGGATACAGGGAGTAACCATCTACTGGCTGCCCTAGATGTAACCAGAGATGTAATGCTCTAACGCCTCCATATAAACAGAATTTGTATCAAGTTCTTGTTTTTAACTGCTCCTTACCCCTGGCTTCATGTACCACCTGGTATCTCTAATCCCTGAGCCTTCCCAGGCTACGTATGTGTGAAGGCAAAAAAGGCATCCCCTTTTATGGCCACGGGGATTCACTTTCTCAGTTCTGCTAATTTCTATACTTTTCATTTTCCAAAAAATGTTGACATTTTATGTTCACTGTTCTCTTTCTCCTGTCCCTTGTTGGTTTTTACTTGCATTTTAATGGGGTCCAGGAGTGAGCAGAAATAAAATACATGTTCAGTTTTTCACCCTTAACTTGATTTTAGGGGAAGTTGCACTGTTTCTGGAGTTATGTGTCTAATTGCTTCATGTTGGTGAGCTGTGTCTTTTTCCAAAGATCACAAGCTTCTTTGACATTGGGGATGGTTTCAGGGGCTCCTTGTTACCTCTTCGTTTAAACCTTAATAGTTAAGTATGTAGAAGGCATTTTAGTGAGGATGTGTCAAATTTGAGTAAGATGAAGTCTTTTTAAAATTAGATTGGCTTTGGATAATGTTTCATTATGTTGAAAAACTGCCAGCCCCACTTCAAGTTCAGAGAGAAATATGCCTTTGCTAGGATAACTGAAAGAGGAAAACAGCAAAGGCCTTTGGCAGAAAAACTCCTATTTAGACCTTAATGACTTCATGAAACTGGATGGAAAACTGCTCAGAACCTCTTACCCCTCATTTTTATTGCCATTGCTCTCTCTTCATAGAGCTGTGCTAGAGAAGGCCCTTTCCTGGCTTAGCACTCTGAGAGCCTTTGACCTCCTGAGAATTAGCACAGGAGATGGACAGAGCTCCAAGTTGTTTTCTCTCAACAGTCAAGTTCAAGATCCTGGAGAAACTGGGAAAAACATGCACTGGCAGTCAAACATGGGATTTTGTTTCAGGGCCGCATGAATTAGCTGTATGATGATTAGCAGGTCATTCGAACTTCAGTTTTCTTACCTATAAAGATGGAAATAACACTCTGTACTTTGGTACTCCATAATATGGTTGTAGGGGTCAAATGTGGGGAACACACATGCAGGTAAACACTTGAACATGATCATTTTAAATTAATTACGTAACCAACACAGGGCATTCGGGACCCTCATCCACCCACCCACCTGCTGACTAGACATCTATGTGTGGGAGTCCAAATCCATTTCAACCCTGAATAATCCGCTTCAAAACTTTCTCTCCCTCCCTTCCTTTCCTCTCCCCTACCTCACAACATCACCATCACAAAACAAAGTGACCCTGGTTTTCCTCCCGAATTTACTCTCATTTGGCTCTGAATTTTTCCCTTCTCACCCACCCTCATGCTCCTACCCTGATTTATCCACCAAATTTTCTTTTCATTGATTCTATCCTTTTTCCTCTGTCCTCCTTATGACTGCCTTCATTCAGGTCCTCACTTCATGCCTGAATTGCTAACTTCCAGCCGGGCTCCCTGGATCTAGTCACACACTTTTTCCTCTCCATCATCTACACAACTGCTTAGCGTAATGATTTTTTTTTCAAATTCTGAAATATATAAGACCATCACAACAGCATGGTGAATAACAAGTTAGCTGTTGAGGTTCCTATCTCCTAGCTGTTAACAGAAGGATTTCTCTAAAACATACATCTGATTCTCCTCAAAACTTCAGTAGTTTCCATGAACTTTCATAGCTGGCTCTGCCTGCCTCTCCATGCTTGTATTCACCATCCTTTCACTTCTGTGCTCCGGCCACTCCCAGTTACTTGTGTTGCCCCAGCAAACTGGGGCAACTTGGGAGACCATGAATTGAGGTGTTTCCTCTTTGTTTCTTCTGTCTGGCAGATTCCTTCTCAACATTAAGGCTCTGTCCAAGGATCTTCTCTTCTGTAAAGCCTCTCATATTTCCATTTCCCTATAAGCTGCCCTTTGCTTATAGGGAAATATATGTAAGCTACTTCCTTCCCAGAATGTCACACACTGTTCAGTATTGTAATTTGTTTACTTGTGTGACTTCTCCAGTCTACTCAAGGATGGAGACTCTGTAGCACCCTGGCGTATGGAAGATAGTGCATAAACATTTATTGAATTGAACTGGATTGAACATTGCTGGCGCATCGAGATGCCGTTATTTGTTGTAAAGTAAGCAGTCAAGTAGCTGGGCAGCCACACGAAGCAAGCTTACTGCCAGCAGAGACCACTATAGAATATCATTGGGTCTTGAGACCTGATTCCATGGAGTAGTCACAGATGAAAATGTGCTGGGTACTTTGGTGCTAACTATAGTTCTTCTCTCTCTGTACTTTATGGACAGACATCTCAAATGCAGTATTCTTATGGTCCCATCAAGAGACTGTTGCCATTTTTAATGATTACAGGTGTAGCAAGTCTGTTACTGCAAAGAGACCTTGTCTATTTAGGTAGCAGGTTGGTAAAAACCCAATGTTAGAAGTTGCATAGTGGTGGCCCCAAGTCAATTCCCTGCATAGTTCTGTGCTCTTGGAAACATGAGGGATTTCCCTAAAGAGCTTAAAATATATGGTGCAGGGCAGCCCGGGCGGCTCAGTGGTTTAGCACCGCCTTCAGCCCAGGGCCTGATTCTGAAGACCCAGGATCGAGTCCCACATCAGGCTCCTTGCATGGAGCCTGCTTCTTCCTCTGCCTGTGTCTCTGCCTCTCTCTCTCTCTCTCTCTCTGTGTGTGTGTGATGAGTAAATAAATAAAATCTTTAAAAATATATATATATGGTGCAGATGAGCAGCATAAAGAATTCACAATAGTTCAAGGTCAAATATGATAAATGCCGTGGTGAAGGTGCCATAGATGATCTGGAAAATCTGAGGTGAGTGAGATTAATATCAGCCAGTGCAATCAGGAAAGGTGTCATGGGCGAGGGCACATTTGAATGGGCCACTTTCTGTACTGGATAGAGTGTCTCCGTGTATTTTCTGTTCTTACTCGATTTCACAGAGACTTCAGGTTTTTGCCTGAGTTTTGCTAGGTCTGAAGAATGATATGTAGCTTTAAATATGGGTGTCATCGGGGATCCCTGGGTGGCTCAGCGGTTTTGTGCCTGCCTTTGGCCCAGGGCGTGATCCTGGAGACCCAGGATAGAGTCCCGCATCGGGTTCCCGGCATGGAGCCTGCTTCTCCCTCCTCCTGTGTCTCTGCCTCTCTCTCTCTCTCTCTCATAAATAAGTAAATAAATCTTTAAAAAAAATAAATATGGGTGTCATCAATGGACCTCTTAATTCAAATTGAAGGAACTCTGATTCCCTTTTAGAGATTTTGTGTCTGATCCCCATGGTTTGGACTTATTTTGAAAGTGCTCCCCCTCTCCTTTAGTGTGGATTTTGTGTCTTTCCCCAAGCCTGATGTATAGTAGGTGCTTATGGTTACTTCGCTGACCTTAACTCACCTGGGTGGCCTCTGTGAGCCTGATCCCTGCGCTCAGAGCCCCCTGCTCCTCCTTGCTCTCCAGCTACACATCAAGCCTGCTCCTTCTCAGGCTGTTTGCATATGATGTTCTCTCTACCTGTCCTCCCCAGACACACACACTGCACCTTTCTTCCCTTCATTCACATCTCTTCTCTGAGGTTCACCTTCTTAATGGGGTCTTTCCTGAGCCTGTCAGCCTTTTTTTTTTTTTTTTTTTTTTGTCAGCCTTATTTAAACTGTCAGCCTGTCACATTTTATTCTCTTACTTTGCTTTTTTTCTTTATGGTACTTATCATTACCCACCACCATATTTCTATTTATTTGTTTATTTGTTCACTCTACCTCCCTCTAGATTCAAGATCCATGAAGGCAGAGACTTTGTCTTTTCCCATTTGCATTTCCAGGCCATGGAACAGGGCCCGGCACAAAGAGGCACACTTCACTTATCTATTGAATACATGCAAAGTAGTCTCATGAGCAGGCCCTCCGTCAGCACTGTCCCACTGTAGAGAGTGGACTGTGTCTATATGGCTGGCCTGTTCTTCTTCATCACTACTTCCAGAGCCAGCATGCCACCTGCCATGGATCAATGTGTAGTCAGTTTGTAAATGGATGGAGAGAGGCCTTTCAGGTGGGACTCAAAAGCCACAGGTTCTCATCAGCCATATTCTTCCTTGCCCTCTCCAGTGTCTTTAGATGCCATCCCAAATGTAGGCACTTCTGAGTCCCAGAAGACAAGACTTGCTGTCTGTGTGGTTGGGTTGCTGTGACATAGCTTAGGCTTCTCAACCCTAATGCTATTAAACTGGTTCAAACCAGTTCTCGTTTTCATGAGCCAGTTAAGTCCTGGGGAGCCTATCACAGAAGAATTTACAGATGCAGAACAAGATTTGAAGGATTAAGGGACTTGTCCTTCAACTGACAAGTGGCAGAGGCAGCTAACTACAGAGCCTCAACTCTTAGCCTGGGTACTATAGTTGCTTCATTCAGGGTCACTGGCACTCTTCTAAGACCCATCAAGGGTAGTGTGAGGGTTTGTTCTACAAATCAAGGGCAGCAATTGCATTTCTGTACCATCTATATAGGTTAGACTTGGTTTCAGAATCTCCTGGACTGTCCCTCTGTCACGCCACCTATTTTCTTGGTGCATTATATTTTGCTTTTGTTTATTGGTGAACAACCCTTTGGTATTTACTATCAGAAAAACCTAATAGGACAGCTGTGATAGAGAGGAAGACCCAGACTGTAAATAGCTCTTGGGCTGCCAAAAAGGAAGAAACTTGGGTGGAGGGGGATGTTACTACCATCCTGTGTGAAGCGAAAATTCTAAGCAGAGAGATTCAGTTCTCTGTTTTCATTTAGATGTTATTTAATATATTCCCATTCGCCCAAACTTCTAGATGGATATTCAGAGGAGATGCTAGTTAGGGAAAAAAGTAGGGGAGGCGGGGAAGATCTTATTAGTTGGAAATGTTGCAGCTTTATGCAGGGAAGTCTTTTTCTTTCTTCCTTGTCCTTTTGAATTGTTTTTAGGGATATACAAGGGTAACCACCTCTAGACCAGAGACATGGAGGTAGGTGTTAGAGAGTGAAAGAAGGCTTGCTCAGTCCTGCCTTTCTATTAAAAGCAAGGGCAGTTTAAGTCTGGTAATAACCTATTCAGGTTATTTTGGGACCTGGACTGAGATCATTGAGGAGCTAACAGGTTCCTGAACGAGTCCTCAGAGCTGACAGACCTGTGCTCCTGACCACCTCACCCAGTACTGGTATTTTCTTTTTCCCAACTCCTGTTGGTTTATTCCAGTCATCTTGCTGTTGGATTGTTATTCCAGCCTTGTACTATCACATCTTTATGGCCTCTTGTCATCCCAGTTAGGTCATAAAGTCCTTGTGTGGCCAAATGCCAGACTCCAAATGTGAAGTTTGGGATCTGCCACTGATGTGGGGCCAATTATTTGTTTTTTGATTCTAAGTGTGTCATCTATTTCTTAATAGAATGACGATGTTTTGTCTGGTGGGTCACTTTGAAAATGAGTATGAGTATGAAAATCATACATCCTAGATTTCCAGACCCATTTCACTTTCTATCATTCTCATTGTCAGGCACAGGCATACAATTTTTGGTTTAGAAAATGAGGTTATCATATACATGTGACAAAGAGATATAATTGCTTTTAATTCTTTGCTTGGAAAGTGCTGTACAAATCCAAACTCAGTGGAGGATAGGGATGCCAGGGTGTACCTCAGGCTCCTGATGCTGTCACCAGCATCCTTAATTAACAGTCAGCAAATAACCTGGATACTAAAGCATACGTATCTTCTCTTTTCACTTAAAATTTATCTTAAGATTTTTAAACCTAACGTAGACATGCTCATTAAAGTGACCCAGGTCACACATATATAACCACTTATTATTAACAGTTTTCTTTTCCCTGTGCGTAGTTTCTTTCCCCTCTTTTAAAAAATTATTAGTATAAAAACACATGAATGCATTTCTCATTGTGTTTTAAACAGTGTGTTGGAATACAGAGCAGAACATGAGAATCTCTCTTCACCATCTGTAGTGTCCCCCAACACACATTTCCTTACCCATAGGTAACCACTGTCAACTCTTGGCAACCACTTTTCCCATCACTCTCCACCCTATATGTGTATGTACATACATACTTCTAAAGCAAGGACTCCTATTTTGTGTACTACACAATGACTACTTTTTTTTTTTTTTTTTTTTTTTGCTTACCCATAACACAGTATGTTTTGGGAAATTTTTCTGTGTCAGGACAACTTGTTTTTTCCCCTTTGTTGTGGTTCTTATTGTTAATGGTTATGTAATAATTCATCATATGGGCACACCTGGTGTATAACTGCCCACCTATTGACGGACATGAAGTTTGTAGTTTTTGCTTTCACAGTGAAGCAGTCCTTTATAAGCAAATATCTTTGTGCATGTGTACAAGTATTTCTGTTGAATAGTTGCCAGGAAGTGGAAATGCTGGCTCAAACTGAATACCTATTTTTGGTTTGGTGGATGCTGCCAAATTGTCTTCCCAGAGGAATTCACCAATTCAAACTCATACCAGTGGTATATAAGAGTGCTTGTTTTCCTGATCTTTATAAATACTGTTATTCTCATTTTATTGTCAGTCTGATTGGTGAAAAGCAGTGTGTGATTAGTTTTTTAATTTTAAGTAATCTCTACACGCAGTGTGGGGCTCAAACTCATAACCCTGAGATCAAGAGTCACATGCTCTACTGACTGAGCCAGCCAGATGCCGCAGAGTGTGATTATTTTAATTTCATTTTTCTAGGCTGTGCCTCTGTAGATCAGACCTTGTCTAATTTCTGCTTTTTAGGAATTCCTCAACATTGTCAGTTACTTGATGAGTCTTTTCTCTTTCTCTTGCCTGAATCTACCTGTCTGTCTGTCTTATCATCTATCCATCTGTGGTGTAGGGTGGGACTTGTTTCTATACTTCATAGAACTTTAGATAGGAATGGAGTAAACTTGTGTACTGAATCCAGTATCCTGGTCAGTTTCCCGGATAGTTTCTTTCTATATGGTATTAATAGTTTTGTTTCTTTTTTCTCCTTAACATCATATTATAATCTCTTTTCTTTCTTATTACATAGCAATATAAATTGTGATATCAGTGTGATGTTCTACTATATTCCTTAGTTATTTATCATAATCATTTCTCTATTGATGGACTTTTGGGCTATTTCCAAAATTTATTGTTATAACTATTGCTGTGTCCTACATCTAAGCATAAAGGCTTTGGGTCCAAATGGTTTTACTGGTAATTCTTTTTTTTTTTTTTTTTTTTGGTAATTCTTTATAATTTAGGTGCTCTATGGTAATAATGATTCCTGAATATAGAAATGGGTAGATGGCTGCCCAGCTGATCTGTGACCCAGACCTAATACTAATATCCAATAGCCATACCACAAGAAACAAAAACTTTATTTTTTAAAATATTTTATTAATTTATTCATGAAAAACAGAGAGAAAGAGAGAGGGAGAGAGAGGCAGAGACACAGGCAGAGGGAGTAGCAGGCTCCATGCAGGGAGCCCGATGCGGGACTCTATCCTGGGATTCCAGGATCACACCCTGGGCCAAAGGCAGGTGCCCAACCGCTGAGCCACCCAGGGCCCCCCAAACAAAAACTTTAGATCAGCCTCATTTATGAATGCAGTTGTGAGAATCCTAATTAAAATACTCTTAAGTAGACACTCTTAAGTACAATTCACCAAGATAGACATAATGGATAATGGCCAAATTAGAGGAATGAAAGAATGGCTCAGTATTAAACCTATTGATAACAACATGTTAGTTGGTTAAATGTAGAAAAACTGGGATTATTGTTACAGATGCAGAAAATGCATTTAAATTAACTATTTTTTAAAGTGTTTTTTTATTTTTAAGTAATCTCTATACCCTATGTGGGGCTTAAACTCACAACCCTGAGATCCAGAGTTACATGCTCTGCTGACTGAGTCAGCCAGGCACCCCTAAACAACTATTTTTAATAACATTTTTTAAAGGAAAAAAAAGATACTTCTGGGGTGCCTGGGTGGCTCAATTGGTTAAGCGTCTGCCTTTGATTCAAATCATGATCCCAGAGTCCTGGAATCAAGCCACACATTGGGCTCCCTGCTCCCTGCTTCTCCCTCTTCCTCTGCCTGCCTCTCCCCTATGCTTGTGCTCGCTCTCTCTCTCTCTTTCTCTCTCTCTGTGTCAAATGAATAAATAAAATCTTTTTTTTAAAAAAATAAGATACTTACTTTACATGTTACAGAGTATCTCAAACCAACTGCCAACAGTAGAGACATTCATTAATAGCAAGAACAAAACAAGACTGTCCTCTGCTATTTAATATTATTTTGGAAACTCTGGCCAAGGGGCCCCTGGGTGGTGCAAGTCAATTGAGCATCTGACTCTTGATTTTGGCTGGGTCCTGATCTCACCGTCATGAGATCAAGCCCTGCATCGGGCTCACACTGAGCAGGGAGCCTGCTTGAGGTTCTCTCCTTCCCCCCTCTTAAAAAAAAAAAAAACTGCTCTGGCCGTGAAGTAAGGTGCGAAACAGAGGTAAAAATTAAGGCTTTGAGGATTAAGTTAGATGACACTTCAGCTTTCATAGTACAGTATTTTTTTTTTAAGATTTTATTTATTCATGAGAGAAACACACACACACACACACACACACACAGAAAGACAGAGACAGAGACAGAGACAGAGACAGAGACAGAGACAGAGGCAGAGAGAGAAGCAGGCTCCATGCAGGAAGCCCGATGTAGGACTCGATCTTGGGACCCTGAGATCACACCCTGAGCCAAAGGCAGATGCTCAACCACTAAGCCACCCAGGCATACCCATAGTTTTTCTGATTCAAATAAAGCATTCAAATTATAGATCTTTTTACTCTTCTTTTTAACAATAAGACATTTACAAAGGAAAGACCCATTTTCTCTTGCATCATAACACACGTCCTAATGCTTTTATTAATGTGGATTCTTTCATCTTGGTTCTTGCTGGTTAAGTCATCCAGATTATCTGTAGGTCTGTGTTGAAGTCTCTCTTAAGTCTTCGGTCACCAGTGCAGAGCTTGGTATTAAATACCTGTGACAGGGATCCCTGGGTGGCGCAGCCGTTTGGCGCCTGCCTTTGGCCCAGGGCGCGATCCTGGAGACCCAGGATCGAATCCCACGTCGGGCTCTCGGTGCATGGAGCCTGCTTCTCCCTCTGCCTGTGTCTCTGCCTCTCTCTCTCTCTCTCTGTATGACTATCATAAATAAATAAGTAAATAAATTTAAAATAAATAAATAAATAAATAAATAAATAAATAAATAAATAAATACCTGTGACTGAATGATTGGTTCTGTGCTATTTTTGATGATCTTTCAATGAACTGTTTTTACAATCCTGGGAGTATTCAGAGGCACAACTCCCAGACTGAGTGAATAATGTGGTTAAAACTTAGAAGGGTACATGGGGTGCCTGGCTGGCTCAGTTGGTAGAGGGCATGTGATTCCTCTCAGGGTTGTGAGTTTGAGCCCTACATTGTGGGTAGAGTTTACTTAGAGGAAAATACACAAAAGAAGATGTAACACTTCAATGGCTTGTCATGGAGCAGAATTCAAACATATGCCTGAAGAGAAATGGATTTAATTTTTTAAAAATTAAAAAAAAAAAAAAGATGAGAAGGGTACCGAAGGGCAAGCTCTTAAATGATGACACTATTATCTTGACACCTGACACCCTGTTCAGCAAACAATTGTGTATTCTTGGTGTTGTGCATTTCTGTAGTAAATAGCTACTGTCCTTTATCAGAAGTCATGTGGATGTAACTGGTTTGGTTAAACACCACAGAGAATTCTTTTCTAAGCGATTAGCTGGCTCTAAATTTGGTTTGTGACTTCAGTCTTTTTTCCCCCCTCCTCTATAGCATCTGGAGAGGGCCAAATGTGAACTGTGTTGACAGCACTGGCTACACACCTCTACACCATGCTGCTTTGAATGGCCATAAGTAAGTATTAATGTGCTATATTCTTGTCCTACTCTCCAGAACCCAGGCCTTTTGGTGGTCTTTTTGGGTTTCTATAAAGAATTACCAAGTAGTAGTGTTGAGGAACAGGGGAAAAACAAACTAAATTCAGTCCAACCAGAGTTTCTGAGTCTCTTTTAGTGTATAATTTAAGCATCATACTCCACTCTTTAAAAAACTTCAAAAGCTAAGTTTTACCTTTTCTTCTGTTTGTCCTTTTCTACTTGGAAATGGTGCAGGGCTACATGATGATCTGAATATAAAGGTCATATTTGGGCAGCCAGATCATAAAGGTGCTGGATAATCTCTTAGGTAACCAGCACCTTTGTAACCTGAAAATAGATTAAGTGGTCATAAGAAACTTCCCTCCTATTAAAGTAGTTATTTATTTACTCTGTCTTTTTGCTTGCCATTCTTCCCTCGTACAGTTAGCCTTGTAAACAAAGGACCATTTTTAAGGAGAAAAATACCTAAATCATATGGCCTATTTAATTCTCTTAGATGTTGGTTAGTAGTTGTTGGGTGGGATTTCTACAGAAAGTTTTCTGGAGAAGCTGTGCTTTGGGAGGAAGTCTAAAAGAAGATGACACAGGTTTAAATGGTTTGGCAGCCTTTTCCAGAGGGCACTGTCCTCCAAATGAGAGAGAATGTGATGGCTCAGCCCAAGGGCAGGCACTGTAGTGGAGGACATTGAGTAGAATTGCCTGGACTTGGAAGAATGGAAACCAGAGTGTAGTAGTGTAGAGGGTGATAAGGAGAGTTTGAGGCATCATGCTCTAGGAGATACAAAGAAGTTTCATTTTTATAAGGAGGGATTATTGGAACCCTCCAAATCTCTAAAAGATTCTGTTGAGCCAGGAGCAGGGCGCTTGCCACCTTGTGATATTCTGTATCACTTGTACAGTATTTGGCCCAGCCTAATGGACTCTGATGTGCCAAAAAGAGGTGATGATTGTTTCCTCCTACAAGAAACTTTTCTGAAATATATCAGATGTGCTCATTATGTCTTCTCTCTGGCCATCTTCGACAAAGCTAACAAGGACTCTGTAGTGAACCCTCCCAACACACTCAATAACTAGTGGGGTCACCCAAATTAAAGCGAATCTTGAACTTAAATGACTAGGGCTTGTTAGCCAAGTTTATCTCCAGATGCTGTTTTTGTTTACAGTGGGGGTTTTCTTTGACCCCATGTACATGGAAATAATTATACATTTGTATCTGCTTAATTAGCGGTGTCACCACGAAGAAAGCCAACCCTTTCTTTCTGGATGTATCAAATGATACCATATGTGTCTGGCTTATGTTTGCAGCAACTTTAATTCTGCTCTGCCTGTCTGCTCTTAGCTCTTAGCTCCCACATAACCAAATGCTCTGAATGATGTGGTGAATAATGATACTTGTTTTGCATGACTACCTTTATGTAAATTTTATCCCCATATGCTGTTTAAACATCACAAACAAGGAAACATTGCAAGGTTTAGACAAGGGGACCAGACATATTCAAAATAATGGAATATAGATGGATTGTCTAGAAAACCTAGAGAAATGAGGAGGTGATAGGCAGTATCGGTTTGGCTCAAGATGTTTCAGCTGCATATCAGCAGCTGTACATGTAGCTCATGGAATAAAAGGAGGAGACTGGGTGATGAGCTCAGGTAGAGAGAAGGGGGCCAAGTGAGCTAGTATCTGAAAGGGCTTCATGCTGCTCACATGTGAAGCGCTGTTCTGCAAACTCATCATTGATTTTTGCCTTCTAGGGATGTGGTTGAGGTTCTTTTGAGGAACGATGCGCTGACCAACGTGGCTGATTCTAAAGGCTGTTACCCTCTGCACTTGGCAGCCTGGAAAGGAGATGCCCAGATAGTGCGGTTGCTCATCCATCAAGGGCCCTCACACACCAGAGTCAACGAACAGGTTGGAAGGAAGAGAAGTGTTCTTCCATTCGGTGATAGCCCGACCATGGTGGGCCTAGCACTGTTTCAGTTCCATAGCACAGATCTCAGGGAACCAGCTCTTCCAGGCCCTACAAATGGTTCCCCTCATCCCAGCACTATGCTTGTGAGTGCACCAGGGAGATCTTAAACCCCAAGGATGCATTTTACATGCATTTACATTGTGCAGGTTTGGAGTCATGCTATAATGAAGATCTAAATACCTCACATGCAAAATGGGAAATAATGCAAATCCCGGAAAATTGCCTAGAGGCCATTTCAAACCTGCAGGCTTAATTAATTATACATTGTGTTTAGACCATTCACATGGCAGTGCAACGTTAGCCAGTAAATAGCAATCCTCCCAGTATGTGTCAGTGCTCTGTGGACCATGCTGTTGTCTTACCTACATCACAGCTGGTAGAAGTGGACAGACTTGTACCAGGACTGAAAAAGGAGCTCACAAAAACATCTGAGTAACCTCAGAGGTCAGACGTAATTCAGCAGAGTGAAAATCATTTACACTTCAGAGTGTCATGTTAACTTCAGAGTGACCATGCTTTGACAAAGCAGAGATAATTCTTAGAAAATAAAAAAGGCAGCATTTGAGCAAAAATACCTTAAAATGGCCATGGATTAGGTACTCTGAGACCATACTTCCTCTTTTTTACATTGATTCCTTTGGAAAAAGTTCTACTTCCATTATGCAAGTTCTAGACAGTCCTCTCATAAAATATCATTTCCTGTAGTTTGGATCTGAGATCATGTGTCCCTTTGAGAGGAGGTGGGCTTTCTGTGTGTGACAAGCCATTCTGTGTTCCTCTGTGCTCTGAATTAAAGCAGGTACTTTTTTTAGTTGCTTGAATGAGAGAGATGCTGCTCTTAGTGAGCTCGGGACTATTCTCCTAATGACTTTGCTGAGAGGAGATTGTTACATTACCTGTAGGATTAGATCAAGATTATTCCTCAAAAAATAGGAAGTCACTCTTGCGAGCCCACCTATCAGCAAGACTATGCACATTCTCATTGAGCTGTTAAGAGCATGACTGACTCAGAAGGGGAGCTTTACTCTGAGTTGTTTAAGAAAATTAAAGCAATGTGCCCAAATCTCTCAATTTGGAGATTGTGTGTTTGTAGCTGTTAATCAGCTTCCCTCTCCCCTCTCAGGCTGTTTTTTCTGGATAGGTAAGCCACAGAAATTTAAGATCATCGATGAGGATATTTTTAAGAATGAAAATTGTCTCTAGAATTGCAGCTTTAGAATCTAAATGCAGTTTTACTCCTCCTGGCTAAAGTGATTATAATTTCTCCTATCTGGAGGAAATGTACAAGGAGGTTTGCTTTTAATCTAATATTCCTCAATGTTAAACTATTAATGGGTGTTAAACATCCATTAAGTCCTTCTCGTTTAAGAAATTTTCGGCAACCATTTCTAATCCTGTCTTTGCTCACTTTTGCCTTGGAACACAGCTGCTTGGATTTTTGAGCCACTTGAGTGTGCTAGCTTGTCCTGCTCACAGCTGCCTCCCCCCTGGAGTATCCTGTTGATAGGTGGGACACCAGCCCAGGGTTCTGAGTATCTGACAGGCAGGTGGGTGGGGCAGGGGCTGGGCAAGACGTTTGCAATAGCTGGAAGAACCTAATGGCTTGAGATAGTAGTACCACATTGATCTATTTAAAAACCATTAATGTGGTTCCAGTTGGATGCTTGGATAAGAGGGGGTGATGAGTGCTGTGCCCTCAAACCTGCCTTCCCCATTAACTTCCTTTCCAGGCACCCAGAAGGCAGATCCGAGTTGTTCTCATGTTGGGCCCCCTCGGAGCTGGGCATTGCTTTGATATATTTCATCCATTTTATCATCACATTTTCTTTTCCTCTCCTTTTTATAGAATACTCTTGAGATCAAAGAATTCAAAAAGTACGGCCCCTTTGACCCTTATATCAATGCCAAGGTGTGTACTTTGCTGCCAGGACTTCTCTGCATCATTTCTCCAAGCTGCGCTCTCTCTTTGGTCCTCTCTGGCTTCTACTCTTGTCCACTCAGGCTCCTCATCATCACCCTGGCTATTGTCTGCTTCGGCCCATCTGCTTTTGGCTTGTCTGGGAATGGGAAAGTGCAGCTTCAGTGGGTTTGGGCTTTATTTTTAAAACCCATGCTAATTCTGGAAAGGTTGGGTGCTTTTCCTAGAATGTCTGAAGAGCTTAGAAATGGCCGAAATGGGGAAAGAGAAGGAACCATAATATACACATAATTTACCATTGTGATTGCTAAATTCATTTAAATTCAAAAAAGAAAAATTCAATTAAGAAATGTCAAACACATTAGCTTTTTAATAAGCATAGAAAAATGGTTAAATTGTACTTGCTGGATTAGCTTTTTTTTTTTTTCCTCTGCTTTATTTCTTTTAACGTAGAATCTAATTTTCAATAGCTGGTAGTGAAGATGTTGGGGAAGGGATATGGTGACTCTTGTTTTACTCTTAAAAGCTGTCCCTTGTGGCTCCCTCCGTATTTCCTAGAGTTCATGCCGTTCTGCCTGGGACTTGAAAACCTCAGTTGCTTCTTCCCAGCCATTAGCTTCTCTCACTGCTTGCTCATTCTTGGCCCTTGGAAGGGCTCTGAAATAGAAAAGGAAGTCACAGGGTCAAGCAGGGCACTGGCCTCACGTGTCCCTCCTTGTGAGGCTGGGGAGAGTAGTGGCCTGGTAGGCCTGGTGATGAAACGGCTCAGCCCCTCTGGCCTTGGCCACATCAAGAGGCAGAGCTTGTGCGTTGGTAATGGTTAGCCTCTCTCCTCAGTGCTCTCACCTGCTGGTTTTGATCTGAACCATTCAGGTTGAGGTTTGCTTTTTGGCATCAGTCTGGAGTTTGGTTGAGTCAGTGCATTATTCACATTAGCTCCTTTCCCTTGCTCTGAATATAGTAACCTCAGGGAAGAGAAACATAAGGTACTTCTGCATGTTGCCAGATACAAGGCAGATATTCCTTAAGAAATACTGATTTAGCAAATGGAGCTCCCCATGGGCTGGATCTCCACAGCTTCTGTGGGCCATTTATTCAGCTGTCTGGCTTTGATGGGGATGGCGGATAAGCAGTTTGGGAATAGTGGAATCCATTAGCTTTTGTTTGGCCCCCTCTCTATAAATTCTGTTTTCTAATATTCAAAATAGGAAGATACTTTGTTTTATTCTTTTTTGGGACATAGTGTAGTAGAGGAGAAAACTCTTAAATGTCACAGCCTTTCAAGTCAGGCCTAAGTTTGAATTCTGTGCTACTGCTTACTGGTTTTGTTGACTTCTATAAGTTACATTTCTGCAAGCCTCAGTTTCCTCTTCTGTAAAGTGCAGTGTACTATCTGTCTACCTTGCTGGATTAATTTGAAGTTAAAAATAAGAGAATGTACATTAAGTACAACTATCTAGTAACTAGTAATATTTGAAATCTGACTTTTAAAGGGTATATACCTTGTGGTATTTCTGAAACGGCACTTTGGAATTTGTTCTTTGTTACTGGTGGGTTGAAGCTTAATGAAACATTGCTCAATTAGTCTATTTAGGGTTTTGTTTTGTGGGGAGGCACCTTGAAGTGATTGTTTTCCCACTCAGTGGTTAGTTCAGTTAGCTTCTAAAGCTCTGATTAAAGGGTAGGCCTTTGGTTCTTAAAAACACATTTTCTTACCCCTTGATTTCCCACACACAAAGAAAATTGGTCTAAATGGAATAAGAGCATACTTCTCTTTCTGGAAATACTGCCCTTTGCCTCCCTCCCACCCCGCAAAGGCCAAATGATACAAACTGCACAAAGAGATAAAGTTGTTTGGATTTTACTACAAATGCAAATTCTCCTTGAGCTAGTTTGACTCTAACTTCACTAGGTTTTATCCTGATTTGCGGGTTTTTATTGACCTAGATTGTGTCTGGGAATTGTTTTGTGTGCTAAGTCCACTCAGGCACCTGTAGAAATTAGGAGTTCTGGGAGCAGAGGTGGTTTTCATGAGCTTTCATCTTCTTCTTTGACATATGGAGCCTTTTCTTTTTCAGCAACTCAGCATAAATCTGTCCAAAATGTAGGTCATTCATAGCTAAGGTGCAACTACTAAAATTGTTTATTTGCCCCCTTTAAAAATAATTTTAACTTACTCTGAATATCATAAGATGAGCAATAGTCAAATTGGTTTTAGATCTATTTTCCTGCACACTTAAAAATAATTAAGTTTCAGAGCTGGAAGAGACCTGGAAGTTGTCTTGACCAATTGCCTCCACATTCTGGTGAGCTTATCTGGTTGCACCTGAAGCTTTTATAAAACTTTTTATCTTGAAAAAATTTTCAATTTACATAAAGTTGCAAGCATGATTCAGTAAACTGCATTGTACTCTTCACCTAGGTTCACCAGTTGTTAACATTCTGTCACATTTGCATGCATGTTTTCTCTCTCAAACGTATATGTATATTGTTGCTATAGTTGATGATGAACTGTTTGATACTTAGTCATGACATCATGACTGTTTAACCTTGGAACTTCAGCATGTGTCTCCTAAAAACAAGGGCATTCACTTGTATAACCACAGTACAGTTATCAAAATCAGAAATTTCAACATTGATAGAATACTAGAATCTAATATAGAATCTGTGTTCAGATTTCACCAGTTTCTCCAATAATATCCTTTAGAGTAATTTTTTTCCTGGCCCAGGATATACAATCTAGGATCATATATAATCTGGAACAATTCTTTCACCCTTCTTAGTGTTTCATGACTAAGAACTACAAACATTATGTCTCTGGCTGTGACCGAACCACCAATCTTTCAGTAACAGCTAAACACGCTAACCATTTGCCACAGAGACCCCCAACATTGACAGTTTAGATTCAGGAATGCCACAGGAGTGATGTTATATCCTTCCTTCACGTCACAAGGCACATGATGTCAGTTTGTCTTGCTTTTTACCATGATAGATGATTGCTTGGTCAAGTTGGTACCTGCTAGGTTGGTAAGCTTTTTAATAACAATCTTCCTGGGCTTTACCCTCTGAGGTGCTACCTTGGCAGGCCTGGGGTGGGACTTAGTTACTTTTAAGCACTCATGTAATTCCAGGATGAAGCCAATTTGAGAGCTACTGATCTAGGCCAACTTTCCATCCGGAATAGGAATCCTCTTCTCTCACCTGAAAGATGAGCCACCTACCCTTTGTTTCATCTGGTTGGTTGTTTCTCTTGGTAACGACCAGGCTTACCACTTGGCAGCATCCTTTTGGATTCTACTGATTTTGGTTTCTTATACTTGGCTGATACCTGTCTTCCTAAACATTCCATCTTGTTGGTTAGGGTTCTGCCTTCCAGAGCACTACAGAGTAAGTCTAACTCTTCTTCCATGTGGACTCTGTTCTCACGTTTCTCCTTTGCTAAATTTCAGGAGGCCCAGTTTGTCCTTTTGTTCCAATTTTAGTATCTGAAACCTATACCTTTCCTGCTACAGAGATCTCTGTTGTTTCTAACTTAAGTATTTATCAACAGTGGACAAGAGTACAGTTGGGCTAAACTAAGCACTGGGAAGTGATGGTTTAGAATAGTTTCAAGACGAGAAAAGCCACCAAATGTTTCTGTATAGTTTTCTATTGCTTGTAGTTTATGCATATGTTAGATAAATAGGTGTAGACAATGCAGAAATATGACGGATTTACACGTTAAATGGGGTCTCCATATGTAAAGTGTATTGGTGTCTTTTTTCTTAGAGGTACTAACTGTAGCAAGGAGAAATGAAAGTGAGTATCCTCAATATGGGCAGGAATGGAGAGTTTGTGCAAAGACCTTGGGGAAAATTGGGGTGTTTGATCTTAGTCTCCTTCCTCAGTCCAAATACATAGTAATATGATTCTGGGAACTCTTGAGGTATGGTGAGCACCTGTGTGTGACTTGGTAGGTGTGAAAGAGGAAGATTCCAGGTCATGACAAATCTGTACTTCCTTGGAATCCTCCCTTCCTTTGGGTCCCTGAATCAACACTGCCCTGATAGTTGTCCCGTTCAAAGGGGAGCAGGTAGGAAGAGCTCATTATGATGGCCTGTGTTCAATAATCGAGAAATGGGGTCACCACAGACTTCAACTCAAGAGTATTATAGTTACCAGACCAGGTTTGGCAAAGACTGCAGCATGAAAAAGATGCTTTCTACACTGTGAATTTGAGTACAACATTCTGCAGAGATGTGGTTAGGCCATTTTTAACAGAAGCAGGAAATTTGTCTGGTAGTGATCAAGACTTTGCTTTCAGTAACACAGCTTTGTGGTAGCTGCTTTAGTTCTCAAAAAAAAAAAAAAACACACACACACACACAAAATTTTTCTTTTCTTTTTTTTTCTCCTGCTGGATAGTTTATAGAGTTTTACAGTTCTTCAGGCCCTAACGGTATACTACTATTTTTTTAAACAAAATCGAGGACAGATTATTCGAGTTGTTGGGAGACAACTTGGATATAAAAGAGACAGCAGTGTCTGCCTCAGAGTAAACAAGTTTTTCTGGATTGGAGTCTTAAGAATAAGCTGACTTTCTTGGCCCTGCTGTCATGCTAATCTTGAGATGTAAAACCCTGAGAATCCTCTTAAAACTTCTCTGGGTTGCTGCTCTGCCCTGGAACCACTGTAAAGAAAGCCCCTGTGTATTTTGTTGATGTAGCTGCCTTTCATGGTGAGAACATGAAGTGACAGCTCTAAGTTGGCTTAGGGAGCACCTGGTGTTCAACTGGAAATGGGCATTCCAAGTGGGGGTCTTAAGTGGTTGGTTTGGCACAGGGAACCCCAAAGATCTGCTTTCTGCCCAGAGTTTCCCCTTCCCTCCAGACTTTTAGGCTGACATGTAACCCACCCCTTGGGCCCAGTTGTATCCTAGGAGGCCATTGCTAGCCAGCTGTGTCCTGTGGCCAGTGAAGGCTGCCTGCACTTCAGCTGCTGTTCTCTTTGAGCTGTGTTTGAGCTCAGTGCTGCTTCCTCTATTTATCTGTGTGCATTTATCTTTGCATGTGGCTCCTGCTACCACCTTTTCTGTCCTTATTTCATTTAAAATTTCTTCTTTCTATCATTCTGACCTTGGGGGCTTCACTCTCAGTGGCTCTGGATCTTTCTGATACACTTGGTGTAGCTGGAAAAAGTGATGCAGTCAAATGCCAGATCGAAAGCAGATGGAATTGCATGTGTGTTTGGGTAACTCCTGGGCTGTTACTTTTAATGTAATTAATAGAATTAAAGCAGTTGTGGAAACATTGCATTTTTACCTTTTGATCACTGAAAGGTGCACAATATTGACTTGATGGATACATCACCCTCTAAGCTTTGTTTCCCTAAAGTGGCAGAAGACTCCTGGTTAAACTTAGGAATCTCAAAATCTTGTGGGAGAATTATTTTCATTAGTGCATCTAAAAAGGGGGAGAAGTCATGGAAATTACTTTATTCCTGCTCTAATTATACATTGGCAGTAGTAGTAAAAGAAGGAGCACAATTGGAATGACTAACATTTTGCTCGTGATGGTTGAAGCACAAACTTTTCCTATTTCATCCCAGGTTCTACCTGTTTTGAAACAAAATTGGCATTAAAGGACCATGGGGTTGTGAATTTGAATTGATGGTCCTGTTACAACTTTGAATATTTTGCACCTCTCACAAACCATTCCCGTGTGTGTGATTGTGATTGAATCTTTCCTACATAAGAAACACTTCCCTGTGCTGTCAATTGTGCATGCATTGTTTGGTGCAGGCTCTGGGAGTAGGCACAGGGTGACAGCAGGGTCCCCCCCCTCCCAAGTTCCTCTGTGACGGAGCTCCAGTACCTTCCTCCCCCTGGAAATGGCTGTGGCTGATATCTGAATGAGCGTGATGAGCGTGATTTTTGGTGCTCTGCTCTGTTACTTTGATTGTTGGCTGGTTAATTTGCATGCAAGAAGCTATGCAAATGACAAACTCTTTCAAGAAAGCTTGTGTATAAGGCAGTGGATGGTCAACAAATCTAGAATCAGTACTGCAGGGCTGACTGAATATAAACTGTAAAACCAGTTGAAGTTTAAAATGAGTCAATGGCAGTGATACTATTGGCATTCATGTGTTCCAGGGCTTTGGCCCAAGGCCTGCCACCTTCCCTCAGTTCACCTCCTTGCAAGGAGATACTTCCTTCATGGCACACAGGAGGAGACTATAAATCTGATAGTCTCTGATGACAGCTCCCCTCTGGCAGTACTGGGGCACAGTGTGGCTGATGGGAGTAGCCAGGCTTATTTGCTGGGGAGTATATCTGGAATCTGACCAACTTCTAGTAGCCTCCAAATATTGCTGCTATTTTTCTCATTTAAATTTCAGTGGTTTTCCACGTGTGCATCCCAAGTCATATGCCAGTCTGCCAGTTACCTTTCTGACAGGATCTGCTTGTTAAACTCTTTAGAACAATGACAACGAGACGGCCCTGCATTGTGCGGCACAGTACGGCCACACAGAAGTGGTGAAGGTCCTTTTAGAGGAGCTGACGGACCCCACCATGCGCAACAACAAGTTTGAGACCCCTCTGGACCTGGCTGCGCTGTACGGGAGACTAGAGGTGGTGAAGATGCTCCTCAATGCACACCCCAACCTCTTGAGCTGCAACACTAAAAAGCACACCCCTCTGCACCTGGCAGCAAGGAATGGCCACAAAGCTGTGGTCCAGGTTCTCCTTGACGCCGGCATGGATAGCAACTACCAGGTAGTGGGGCACATCTACCTCCTGGGCTCAGGGGGCCTGGTCTCTCTAGGGAAGGCACAAGTACCATGCTGCTGGGCTGTGTTTTCATTTAGCACGTTTCTCACCACGTGTCAAATGCTTCCATTTGTTGACTCATTTTAATGTGAAAACTTCAGGGAAACTCCTCAAGTGAGTCCATTACTGTTTTATTGTTATTTTTTATGTTTTTCTTTTCAGGGGTAACATATAGTCATTATGCCCTGAAAAGATGTGCTTGCGGACTCCCTCTCAAAATTAGAACAGTTTCATTATCTTCCTATATAGGTGTTCCCACCGCAAACATTGGCCACCTGCAAAGTCCCCTCAACTTGATCTTGCCAGCAGGAGACTTGGCATTTCCCTGCTGTCCTTAGGATTTGCATTGACCAAACCACATGGGACGTCAAGGTGGTTTTTTGTTTTTCCCCTGGTACTTTTCTTCTCATTACTCCTTTCAGCCAGGAAGGGGGAGCTTTGAGGAGCTCTCACCAATAGGTGGCTCCAAGAGCTGCTGCACAGTTATTCCTGTGTGGCCTGATGGTGGCATTTCAAACACACTTCATGTCCGGGCCACGATTGTGGTTCCGGAATACAGACAAGAAAAGTAGGAAAGATAATGACAGAGGACTTTGTGTGGTTTATTTTATTTTCCTGCCCCTTCTTGTCTATATCCCGTTTGTCGTGTGGAGCCACGCCAAACCTGGGTCACTGTTCTGATGACATGCTGCTCTGCGCTCTCGTTTGCTTTCCAGACGGAGAAGGGCAGTGCTTTGCATGAGGCTGCTCTGTTTGGCAAGACTGATGTGGTGCAAATCCTGCTGGCTGCAGGTGAGAGGTCGGCAGCGCTCTCGTCTACACAGCATGCCCGGGGTGGGCTTGTTTCTCCCTAGCCTCCCTGGAGGGAGATTTTTGCTGGCTGCCCTCCAGCCCAATGTATGTATGTCTCCATTGGTTGACTGCAAGTGTACAAATTGTTCTACAAGAGCTGGATTAAATGTCTTTGGATGAAAAATGTTGGTTGTGCTACTGGGAGCGTTAGGAGTCCTGGAATTGGACCCCCTTTAAGGCTGTCTTGCAACTGCTCACTCCCCCTGTTCAACCTGGTGTGCCTTTCTAGGAATCGATGTCAACATCAAAGATAACCGTGGCCTGACTGCCCTAGACACTGTCCGGGAACTGCCTTCTCAAAAGAGCCAGCAGATAGCAGCGCTTATTGAAGGTACCCGTTCATCTGCCTGTCGGGTTGGCCTGGGGACACACTAGCCAAACCAAGGAATTTGTATTTGCTGAAGCTTTTTTTGTCTTTCCACGTAGATCACATGACTGGAAAAAGAAGTGCAAAAGAGGTTGATAAAACCCTCAGGTCCCAGGGACCTCTCATCTCCAATATGGACTCCATATCCCAGAAGTCTCAGGGTAAGGCGGCCTTTCTCTGCTAACCAATGGGCTCTCACCTTGAAGAGTTGAAGTGGCTTTGGTAGAATGCAAAAAGCTTCATTTAAATAATAACTTCAGGGGGTGGGGAGTACTTAATAAGTTCATAATCAAATGTATTGGTTTCCAGCTAGTATATGAACTTTTTTTTATTGGATATACCTTAGGCCTTTGAGCTTGGACCTCTTCTTTCCTACTTTATCTTATTCTCTAATTTATAGTTGGCTCTGTGAGGTCTGTTTTGGGATGTGTCATAGACAGGGTGATCTCAAGATGAATTCAAATCTCAAGGAAACCTTTTTCTATACACACGCTATCATGCTTTAAGCACAGTTGGCCCTCAATAAATAATAAACGAGTGTCATCTGGTTGGTAGACAGTATATGGCAGATTTTGGTACTATATCATTTGGCTAACAAATGCAGTCTGGGCACTAGGTTGGGCAGTCCAGCCTCTCCATCATTAGCCACTGAAATCCACCATTTTAGATTTATCGAGCAGCCTTTTGGGTCCCAGGTATGATGAACAAGAAAGACAAAATACTGACTGACACCTTCCTTCAGGTATTTACAAAGCACGGTAAAGACAGCCAGAGGAACAGAACAAAACCAGACACTGGAAGGGGAAAGGGATTTTTCAGAGGAGTGCAGGATGAGGTTAGAGGGTGCTCGGCCTGTCTTCACTGTGGAGTCCTCGTCTACCCCCTCCTCCACCACCCCTGTACTTTTTCTTGACCTCATAATCTACTAGTAATGGGATTAGTAGTTCACTAAGATGTTAGCTTTCAAGGATTTTACAGTTACGGTTTTGACTATTTGCCAGAGACCCGGAGATGGCTGATCCACAACAGTCCGTAACTTTTCAGAGACGCAGACTCAGATCCCAGGTAGTCTGAGGTTCCTAGGTCTCTGGTGAGTGAGTTTAACCTTGCACAGCCTCCAAGATGTCAGAAAGGCATCACAGAATTTAAAGGATTACTTAAGTTTGCAGTTATACTTTGCTACGTTTTATGGTTTAAGGTTATGCTATGATGGCATTGAGGTCCTTGGGAATTCATAAAGGTCTTGGGGAGGTATCCCTCATAGACGTCAAGGGTTTGCTATAGTGAATTAGAGAAAAATCTCTTTAAGTCTCAGGGTATAAAGAGCAACTGAAACTCTCTGTATTGATTCCTGTCCATGGAGCAAAGCAGTCATTTTCTTTTCCTGCTCTCAGCTACTGTTCATCAAATTCAGGCTGATGAGGGGCTTTGGGTGGTTGCCGTGGTTGGAAATCCGAAACTGCTCTCCAGCCATTGACTCTCACTCTCTGACCTTTTCAGGTGATGTGGAGAAAGCAGTGACTGAACTGATCATTGATTTTGACACAAATGCTGAAGAGGAGGGTCCCTACGAGGCGCTATATAATGCTGTCTCCTGCCATTCGTTGGACAGCATGGCCAGTGGGCGATCGTCTGACCGAGACTCTGTGAACAAGGAGACTGAGGCAGCAGGAGTGAAGGCTGCTGGAGTGAGGCCTGTATGTGGCCTGGGGCCCTCACCAAGCTGGGGACTGTGTTGTCAGCCTGTGCTTCACTGGGGCATGGCAGAGGGACTGTGCTCCGAGGGTGGCTTGCTTTCCAGAGGCCTGCACCCTGCTTCCGTGTCCCTCTGGGCACTGTCATATCTCACTCTTGCTTAGTGTGGCTAAATCGTATAGAGTGCCTTGAGGTCGAATTTTGGTTTTTCTGATTTCAGCGTAATATGTGTGCATTGTCCTGTTAGTTTTGGGCCTTAGAGCAGATCGAAGCATTTTATTCCCCTTTGGCATCTGCTGCTTCTGTCTTTGGGGTCTCTGCTGTGTATTGTTAGTTTTCTCTCTGGAGAGCAGTTCCACAGTGAAAGAGCTCAGTGAAGTAAATTCTTGGCTACCTGGAGTGCATTCGCACCTTCCATTTGCCCTCCGAGCATTATCCATTTGGATCTGGACAGATTCTGCCTTCAGCAGGGCGGTAGCAAGGCTTAATCAGACATCATATGTGTTAGCATGCAGCATTCCAGTTTTTTCCCAATTACAATCTCTCCAGCCATTTCTTTCCCAAGGTCTACCTTCCCATCTCACTGCTTCTTTCTCTAGTACTTGCTTCTGCTTCCAGTCTTGTCCATCCTTCTCAAGATGTTTTACTCTCTTTTTCTCCCTCAGGGTTTTACTCTGAGCCTAAGCCTGAATCCATAGTCCCATCGACCTTCCTTTCTGCATTGCCGGGCACAAGAATTTCAGGCTTTGAGCATCACATTTTTGCCGAACTTGCCGTTGCTCTAACAGAATCCCAGTGATCCCAACTTGCAGCATATTTTCAGGTGTATATTAATTCTTCCTGTTGGAGAGGCTGGCCTTTCTCTTTTGGTCTGAATCTGCCCCATGACCATTTGGATGACCCTTTGGCTGCCAGGTGATCCTTTTCAGATGTGCCTGGGGATGGCTTGATGTTTCTTCATGTTCTTTTTTGGTTAGGCTCTGTGCCTGGTCCTAGAATTGTCCCATCATTTCTGTATGGATTTTGGCAAAGCCCACCAGTCTTGCAGTAGACCGCCATAGTTGGTATTATCAAGGGCTGATAAAACCCCCCGTGAGCAGTAGAAGCACACGAACATGACAAGCACCACCAGCACGGTGCTTCTGTGGTCAGAGCTGGTTTGTTTCACTTTCACCTGTGGAGAAGAGTATCGCTTTATGGTCCTTACAGGTGATGTCCATTAGAGGGAGCTGGAGGCTTTACAAGAAGAACGCAGGGTTCCTGAAGTAAGCTCTGAATGACCCAGTTCCTGTGGGTTTAGCCGCTGATTTATAGTCTTTTTGTTCCGTCCCACTCCAGGAATCTATCCTCTGGTGGTCTTGCTAAGTAAAAACTGATGCATTTGGGGGCGGTGTGTGTGTGGGGGGGGCGGCGTTTGCGTGCTTTGCTATTTTTACTATGTTGCGGCTGTGCTACCTTCCTGGCCTTTGGTAATTAACTGTGGCCAAGGGACTGACTGTTCTGTGTCTTACAAATGCAATGGACGGTGAGCATAAATCAGCCTGGTGCTTACAGGACCTGGGTCACCGTTTTCACATTAGAAAAGCAGAGGCTTTTGCTTCTCTCTCTCTTTCCAGAGTCCCTGGTGATCACTTCTTGCACAAGAAGTGCTCGTATTGTTTTTCCTAGGCTCCTTTAGTCTTGAGAAGGCTTCTGGGATGGACCCTTTTTGCTGTTGTTGTGTTTCATTTCATTTTTCCTCAGCTATCTTTACCCCAGGGTTGGATAACTGGTGTAGATTACAGACCTGCTGCTTTTCCCATCCCCTTCCTTGTGGAGGTGACACCTGGAAGGAACCAAGCTGGTTTCTGCACTCCTGCAGTTAGACAGCTAGGAAAAGTGGAGCTGAGTGGACAATCTGATCTAATAGTTTTGTTTGGCTTGAAAAGACGAATCTGTTTTGAAGTTGTTGCCGTGGGGCATCCATCTGGTTCCAGTAACTATTGGAAGGGTTGATTTATCAAGAATACTGAGTGCTGAGGCATATTTTAACAGAGAGAGATCATGGATGCCAAATGCTAACCAAATGCTAACTGACCCTGGTGGCTCCTGGGACATGGGAGACATCCTGCAGACTTCTCTGAGGCTCTTGCATAATTCAGCAGGTGCCTCCACCCTGGCTTTTATAAATATTCCTGTTCTAGCAACACAGTACACTAACCTACAAGCCAGGGAATGAGGCTACAAGCCAACTTCTGGTTCAGGTTTGTGGTAGGAATGTTGACTATGAAGCATGGTTTGGACTTTGGACTGTTGATAGTGCTGACGATATTGCAGGTACAACGGCAAACCTCTCCAGCTTTCTGCCACCAGATGTTGTGTGTATTCCTAAAGTCATCTACCTCGCTTGACCTCATGAATCTCTGCTTAAGGGTGCTTCTTGCTCTAGGGCATGGATTGGCAACATATGGCCCATAGACAGCTGCCCATTTTTGTGAATAAAGTTTTATTGGAATGCAGCCCCACTCATCTACCTATCTTCTCTGTCTACATTGTGCTACAGTGGCAGGGTTGACCACAAAGCCTAAAATATTTCCTCTCTTGGAGAGGCCCTTTGAGAAAGAGTTTACCAGTCCTTGCTATAGGTCAGATAACTGACAAATATTCCTTTTTTAAATAAGCTGAGATGAAAGGTTTTCATATATGAATGATACATAATAGTAATCATTGAAGGAGGTGACCAAGGATTAGAGACCTATTCTGAGCTTTGATGAATAAATGGGGGTAGCATTTGAGTTTGAACAGAAATTGATATTTTTATCTTTGATTACTTTCCTCATTACTTCCTTAATAACTTGGGTTTGTTAGAACTTAGACAAATTGGTTCTTTTGATTTACTTACTTCCTCTTTTTAACATTGTCAGAAAGTTGAGCCATTGGCCTTCCTAGGCTAGAGTTTTATTATGGATATGATGAGGGACATTTTCTGATGATGCAGCTCCGTGGTTTCAGTGCTAATATTTCTCACCATGGTCTAGAATATGAAAGAAGTGTTTACAATCTCCGCTACAAACATCAAAAAGCGAGGCGCGTGCTGACTGAATTTTACGTGTGTATGTGTGTGGAGGAGGTGGTATATGTGCAGATACTAAGCCATCTGTTTAGATACAGATCCTTGAGTTTAGTCTCTCAGGGGAGTTCTTTACAGTATTCTTTTTCATTTCCAAGGGCTAAGATAAGAACAGAAAGTTAGATATTTGAAAAAAGAGGTAATGAAATACTTTTTCTCTTCTACAGAGGGAACGTCCACCGCCTCCTGCAAAGCCACCACCCGATGAAGAGGAGGAAGAGCGCATAGATAAGAAGTATTTTCCCTTGACAGCTTCTGAGGTAGAGGGTTGAGGGTTTATTGCCATCACTGAAATATGATTTTTTGGAAAATACGTTGATGTGTGCTTAAAGACGACTGTGCTTTTTCATTTTCTTATCGCCTCTTTGGATCAGTAAATTTGTATTGTGTATGTCAGTAATCTGGAACAAGACCTTTCCAACTCACTCAGAAGTACTAAGCAAAGAATTTTAATGGAGCTGTCTAGCAGACGGGCCGATTATTGATCTACATTGCATATTAATTGTAACCAGGCCTAGTTTCTTCTGGCTCCCATAGCTAAAGAGTTTGACTTTTTGCTTTTTTTTTTTTTTCCTGTGTCATCTTTTGACACAAAATGTAGACTATGCCCCTAATCACTGTTGTAGAGACTATGTCACATTAGCAAGCTTTGGTGCTTCTGCCCCAAGCATCATATTTCTGTTTTCATATTTTTCTTCTTCATTTCACGTGAAGAATCTACCAAGACAAACATGGAAAATGTCACAAAGACTCAATTAGAAGAGAAGTGGGAGTTTGGGGGTGGGAGAAATCAAAGAAGTTTATTTGAGAAGTCTAGTCCATCTTTTTTAAAAAATAAATATTATCATAGAGCCAGTAGTTCAATATCACCTCTTGGTTATATGAAGAAAATATCTTCTATGATCTTTCATTTTCAGAATGCTCCTTTAATACTTCCCACTGTGCAGAAAATATTCAGTATTTATTCAAAATATTACATAATTTGGTTACTTTACAGCTCATTCGTGGCCTATTGTTCTTTAATTTAAAAATCAGCTGCGGGAGATGTCTGGGTGGCTCAGTGGTTTAGCGCTGCCTTTGGCCCAGAGCATAATCCTGGAGTCCCGGGATTGAGTTCCATGTCGGGCTCCTTGCATGGAACCTGCTTTTCCCTCTGCCTGTGTCTCTGCCTCTCTGTCTCTCATGAATAAATAAAATAAAATCTTTAAAAAAGAAAAAAAACAGCTGATATAAACTAGTCCACTAAATCTCATTACTTTATCCTTAGAAGTCAGAGTTAAGGGATCCCTGGGTGGCGCAGCGGTTTGGCGCCTGCCTTTGGCCCAGGGCGCGATCCTGGAGACCCGGGATCGAATCCCACGTCAGGCTCCCGGTGCATGGAGCCTGCTTCTCCCTCTGCCTATGTCTCTGCCTCTCTCTCTCTGACTATCATAAATAAAAAAAAAAAAAAAAAAAAAAGTCAGAGTTAATTTTTATATTGTATTGCCACAGACCATCCAGTGAGACAGGTTCTTTTTACTTAATAAAAACATGGAGTCAGAAGAGTGGCTTTCATTTAACAAGATGTATAAATACAAGGAAGTCCTCTTAAGAATGTAAAAGTCTGGGGATCCCTGGGTGGCTCAGCAGTGTGGCGCCTGCCTTTGGCCCAGGGCGTGATCCTGGAGTCCCGGGATTGAGTTCCACCTAGGGCTCCCTGCGTGGAGCCTGCTTCTCCCTCTGCCTGTGTCTCTGCCTCTCTCTCTCTGTCTCTCATGAATAAATAAATAAAATCTTTAAAAAAAAAAAAAAAAGAATGTAAAAGTCAGTGTTGGAAATAGTGGAAGATGTTTATGCTAGGTACAAATTCTGTCCCTATTTCTTCGTATGCCTTAATTACAAAATGCTTATTATCATGTTTCAACTAAGAGGGTCTCTAGAATTACAGCCTCTAAGGTGATAATAACATTGCTAGCAAATAGAAGTGCTATAGCAGATCTCTGCATGTTTTTATATAGAGATTTGCTTCATTACTCCCTTTTTATAAGGAGAAACCTGGTAAAATGGAGCAGATTCACTGGGGCTATGTCTCTGTAAATGCCTTATGCCACCTCTTTTTTTTTTTCAATTGTTTATATTGGAGTTCAATTTGCCAACATTTAGCATAACACCCAGTGCTCATCCCACCAAGTGCCCCCCTCAGTGCCCATCACCCAGTCACCCCAACCCCCCGCCCACCTCCCTTTCCACTACCCCTTGTTCATTTCCCAGAGTTGGGTGTCTCTCATGTTTTGTCACTCTCACTGATATTTTCACTCATTTTCTCTCCTTTTCCTTTATTACCTTTCACTAATTTTTATATTCCCCAAATGAATGAGACCATATAATGTTTGTCCTTTTCTGATTGACTTATTTCACTCAACATAATACCCTCCAATTCCACCCACGTCGGAGCAAATGGTGGGTATTTGTCATTTCTAATGGCTGAGTAATATTCCATTGTATACATAGACCACATCTTCTTTATCCATTCATCTTTTGATGGACACCGAGGCTCCTTCCACAGTTTGGCTATTGTGGACACTGCTGCGATAAATGTCAGTGTGCAGGTGTCCCGGCATTTCACTGGATCTGTATCTTTGGGGTAAATCCCCAGCAGGGCAATTGCTGGGTCATAGGGCAGATCTATTTTTAACTCTTTGAGGAACCTCCACACAGTTTTCCAGAGTGGTTGCACCAGTTCACATTCCCACCAACAGTGCAGGAGGGTTCCCCTTTCTCCACATCCTCTCCAACATTTGTGGTTTCCTGTCTTGTTAATTTTCCCCATTCTCACTGGTGTGAGGTGGTATCTCATTGTGGTTTTGATTTATGTTTTCCTGATGGCCAGTGATGCGGAGCATTTTCTCATGTGCTTGTTGGCCATGTCTATGTCTTCCTCTGTGAGATTTCTGTTCATGTCTTTTGCCCATTTCATGATTGGATTGTTTGTTTCTTTGCTGCTGAGTTTAATAAGTTCTTTATAGATTTTGGAAACTAGCCCTTTATCTGATAGGTCATTTGCAAATATCTTCTCCCATTCTGCAGGTTGTCTTTGAGTTTTGTTGACTGTATCCTTTGCTGTGCAAAAGCTTCTTATCTTGATGAAGTCCCAATAGTTCATTTTTGCTTTTGTTTCTCTTGCCTTCATGGATGTATCTTGCAAGAGGTTGCAGTGGCCAAGTTCAGAAAGGGTGTTGCCTATGTTCTCCTCTAGGATTTTGATGGAATCTTGTCTCACATTTAGATCTTTCATCCATTTTGAGTTTATCTTTGTGTCTGGTGTAAGAAAATGGTCTCGTTTCATTCTTCTGCATGTGGATGTCCAATTTTCCCAGCACCATTTATTGAAGAGACTGTCTTTTTTCCAGTGGATAGTCTTTCTTGCTTTGTCGAATATTAGTTGACCATAAAGTTGAGGGTCCACTTCTGGATTCTCTATTCTGTTCCATTGATCTATGTGTCTGTTTTTGTGCCAGTACCACACTGTCTTGATGACCACAGCTTTGTAGTACAACCTTAAATCTGGCATTGTGATGCCCCCAGCTATGGTTTTCTTTTTTAATATTCCCCTGGCTATTCAGGGTCTTTTCTGATTCCACACAAATCTTAAGATGATTGTTCCAACTCTCTAAAGAAAGTCCATGGTATTTTGATAGGGATTGCATTAAATGTGTAAATTGCCCTGGGTAGCATGGACATTTTCACAATATTAATTCTTCCAATCCATGAGTGTGGAATAGTTTTTCATCTCTTTGTGTCTTCCTCAATTTCTTTTAGAAGCGTTCTGTAGTTTTTAGGGTATAGATCTTTACCTCTTTGGTTAGGTTTATTCCTAGGTATCTTATGCTTTTGGGTGCAATTGTAAATGGGATCGACTCCTTAATTTCTCTTTCTTCAGTCTCATTGTTAGCGTATAGAAATGCCATTGATTTCTGGGCATTGATTTTGTATCCTGCCACACTGCCGAATTGCTGTATGAGTTCTAGCCATCTTGGGGTGGAGTCTTTTGGGTTTTCTATGTACAGTATCATCTCATCTGTGAAAGGAGAGTTTGTCTTCTTCTTTGCCAATTTTAATGTCTTTTATTTCTTTTTGTTGCCTGATTGCAGAGCTTATGCCACCTCTTTAACAATGACTTGGATTAGAATTCCTAATGTCCAAGGATAAGGGCAAGGCTCTTAAAGAAATATTAGATAATGAGGACTTTCTGTTCTCCCAAGGCTTTTCAGAGCATAAAATTTGTCAAAAAAGTGTCAAGAGAGGGGTACCTGGGTGGCTCAGTCAGTTGAGCATCTGTCTTCAGCTCAGGTCATGATCTTGGGTCCTGGGATCTGGCCTCATGTGAGGCTTCCTGCTCAGTGGGGAGTCTGCTTCTCTCTACCCGTCCTCTCATATTAAAAAAAATAAAATCTTAAAAAAATAAAAACAGTTTCAAGAGATGGACGGAGAAATCTCCATATTACTCTTCTGGATAAGGGACTCTGAGATACTTATAGGACTTATTTCTGAATAGCCTGGGAGTCTGGATCAGTTGGACCACTGCAGTCAGAAGTTAGAAGACCATGAGAACCCCAGCTTTGCTTACTTAGTGATTATAAGTGCATAAATAAAGAGATGATGTGGTCTACATCATTATCCTTTTAATGATCAAGATAGATTATTTTTGCTATAGTTTGAATGAATAGGTCTTCTCCAAAAGTGAAGGGTTTTTTTGTTTTGGTTTGGTTTGTTGTTGTTGTTGTTGTTGTTGTTTTGACTCTAGTCTTCTTTGTCTCGATTTCTTGTACTCTCATAGCTTTACTACCATAACACTCATATCCTAGGAAGCACTGGCTCATCACAGTTTAGACTTTTATATTTGGCAGGCAATCAGCTTCAGTGTTTGTGTCCTATTCCCAAGACTTGCCATTGTCAGATGACCTGTAGAAGTCTTTTAAGGGGGGACAACTGGACAGCTCAGTGGTTGAGCATCTGCCTTTGGCTCAGGTTATGATCCGGGGTTCTGGATTGAGTCCTGCATCAAGCTCCCCACAGGGACCCTGCTTCTCCCTCTGCCTATGTTTCTGCCTCTTTTTCTGTGTCTCTAATAAACAAATAAATAAAATCTTAAGGAAGAGAAGCCATTAAAGGAAGCTGAGTATGGCTGGCCCCAGGAGAGCTTATTAGATTAATGACCAGGTCACGAAACTGGCTTAAAGAAATTAAACACACATGTGTGTGCACACATGCTATTGAGATGTTTTTGCCCTGCCAAATGGGCTGCCAGCTGCATCATACTGACCATGGTCTTTTCAGTGTTCAGTTGTGTTAAACATTCATGGGAAGGTGCAGCTACTATGGTATCTCTTCCCAGAAAACTGCCCACACCCCAACCAGTCACTCAATTGGTTACAGTTAGGTGGTGACTGGTAGTAGCTTCTCTCTGGTGCAAAAATATTGCTTTACTTATAGCAGAAAATATGGCTTTTTGGCTTTGATTTATTGCCAGCCCTAGAAGAAAGGGGCAGAAAAGATTAGGCAATAATCTAGTAAAGAGCAGAATCCTTTCTATTGAAAATCCGTTATTGCTATATTCAATGTGACACAGGGCTTCTTGAGTGGGAGTTAGGAAGGCTCAAAGCAAAGCAGTCTATTGCTTTATTATGAGATTTTAATCCCATAACTGGTGGGAGCCAGGACTAAAGCAGAAAAGATCACCCTAGAAGTTGTCTGGGTGTGAGCAGGGGACTCTCACTAGAGAGTCTGAAGAAGGGAAAGAGTTCCAAATTGGATGGAAAGTCCTATTTCCCAGGAAAAAATGAGGCCATCTTGGTCCAGAATCAGGGGAAGTGAATTTTATGGCCCTGGTTCTTTCTGCTAGTTGCTCTCTATGTAACCTTGGGCAAGTCCCTAGACCCACCTGGGAATCTGGTTTGGGCATCTGCAAAATGACAGAGCCAGGTGCTCTTGAGCTGTGATTGTAATGGTTTGGGTCTCTCCCAGCATTTGTTGCTTCTATGCTTCAGTTGTTGTGCAAGGAGCCAGGCACAGAATGAATGAAGGTCGAGTGGACCTGATTTTCCAGATGGAAGTCATCAGCTGTCCTGCTTAAGAAAAAAGGATATTATAGGCTGGGTATCCAGACTGTCAACTACCTCTCAGACAAGCATGCCTGGGGCTATATGAGGGCCCTTGCTGTGTGCAGAACACTTACTGGAATCAGATTTCCAGGGCTCTGGCTAAGTGATAGCTATGGGTGTGTAAACCTGCGGAACACAAATTCCTGTCTGTAAAGCCTGTGGTATTAAGTTGACACTGTATGAACTGCTTAATGGTCCCTCTTTGTTCCTTTAATTGTGTTCCTATGAAGAGGTGAAAGGAGTAACTAATACAGGCAAATGGCTCGTTGTAATGAAATAGCTTTTAGCTTCCAGGTGGCTTTCAGTAAGTGGAGGTCCCTGCTGTGCTTAGCAGAATTTCAGAAAGAAACTATCATTCTGCCTTTGGAGTGGCAGTCTTGTTACCAAACAGGAGCCACAGCCTCTCATTTAGTCTGAGGCCACTAGAATCCTTGTTGTCTCATTAGGCTGTAACACTGTGAGCTACGTCTCCCAGAAGCAAAACCCTGACGAGTCACAAACCCGATTCATTTCCAGTGAGCTGTGAGGCATATCTGAAGGAAGAGGTTTCTGCATGTACCAGAGGATCACATTTGTTAGGCTACCATTATTTGTTAGGTGGACTTGCGAGTTCCTCTGAACCCCTTTGTTCATAATCTATCCCTTCTCCTAGCCAAACTGCACAAGAAGAGGTTTTGTGCTTTGGCTTGCTCTGGTAATAGCTGGTACATCATTATTATTAATTTGCCTATGAAACACGTTGGATTCTTAGGACAGATGAGCCAGAATGATTCTCTAAATCAAGGATCTTCATTCTCTCTCTCAGTGTGACTGTGGCACTAATTATTGTGTTTTTGGCTTGGTTAGAGGAGGAAGCTTGGCTACTTTGGTATCATGACTAGCTGTGGCCACAAGGCCCTCAGTTGCCTAAATCGAGGTGGCAGGTATAGGAGCCAGCTCTGATCCAATTATTCCACCAGAGACACTTGACTGCGTGGATCAGGGATTTCTCCATAGACAAGAGCTCCTTTTTTTTCTCCCCTCAAATTCATACTGCCTAGCCACTTGACTTTTTTTCAGAACAGAGATTGGTGGAATCAATTTAAACTTGTATTGCCATAAGTGTAGTAGGAAGCCAGCTTTTGAGAGAAACTTCCCTGTAACCCCCAGGACCTCTGAAGAAAGGCTCACAAAAATAGAGAAGAATACACAGGGTGCTTTGTTTCTGGTAAATGTCAGTCATTCAGGGTCAGTCAGAAGTCATTTGATTCCTTCTTGAGAAGGTGGAAAGGATTCCAGCCTTGGAGTAGTATGTGTGCATATTAGGAAACAATCATGGAGAAAGAAGGCCTAGCTAAAAACTGCTTGGAAGCTACTATCCACTGAAAAGAGACCGTGTAGAACACTGTGATGATGGGAGAGGAAGCAAGGGAAGGATCTTAGATTTTATTAATGGCTTTTTGAAGGATAAAATGAGGTAAGAAAAGGAGAGTGTTTTAATCAAAGGCCATTGAGATTTGAGGTACAGGTGTATATTCAGAGAAGCGGATGTGGTTCCCTGTGACCCTGGAGCTGTTTACCTTCTCTCCCCATCTCCCTTCTCTGGTGAAAAAGGAGCCAATAATCTCGAATTTGTTCTGCACAACCTGTCCTGGTATTAGCTACCCTACAAGAAGTTCTATGGTGTTTTCTCTCTTAGGTCTTGGCCATGAGGCCCTGGATTCAGGGAAGTGCAGCCAGGGAGGAGGATGAGCATCCTTACGAGCTGTTGTTAACAGCAGAAACAAAGAAGCTGGGATCCATGGATGGGGACGGAAAACCAAAAGGTACACCCCCACCCCCACCCTGCTCCCAACAGAAGCAACCTCAAACGGATTTTTTAAATGTGTGATCCTGGGTGGGAAGGAGAGGGTGACGGCCCTTGAGATGGGGAAGTTGGCTGTCACAGCGTTGGAGGTGGCAGGTATATTATGACCTTTCATTTTAATACCCCGTGTCAGAGTTGGCTTGCTCCCCTTTAGCACGCAAAGCAAGGAGGTGGTGTTAGGTCAGACAGACCAGGTGGTCCCTATGGAAGGAGAGATGGCCCACAGTGTTACAAAGATTGATTTGGGGTCTCAAGTCAGAAACCCTCAAGTGAATGCTGTGGAAAAACCAGCCCAACAAGTCGGTCCCTTTGGGTTTAGGCTGACAGCACAGGCTCTGCTTTGAGTCCTCACCTCAGAGTGAGATGCTCCTGGGGAGGGGCCTGTGATTGGCTGCCATCCGGTAACTAGAATGCTCTGTCGCCTTGGCCTACTTTTGTTGCCTCTGCAAAAATCTGTTTCCTCTGTGAGGGAGTGAGTGCTGCAGGACCGAGAGCCAGGCCACCGACCTAAACGCAGTCACAACAGAGGTGAGTGTGCTGCCCTACCGGAGGATGGGCGACAGCCTCTGTTCTCAGAAAGAACAAGGGGCAGTGCCATTCCCACTGCACTTTGAAGGAACTACTGTGGCCTCTTCCAGCTCTTTATAGCTTCCAGGTACTAGGTCCTCCATGGGGTATTATTTAGCGCCTCCCCTCAATCCTGACAGTCACTGTTTGGTAAGAATGGGGGGTGCAATGGTTTCTTTGGAACCACCTTTTACTGGGCCTGTCGGAGGGTAGGGGGTGACAAAGAGAACATGTGCATAGTATGTGTATGACATTGTAGATATTCTTTTTAACAATCGGGCTTAAAAGGTTTCTCTTCCAGCACACAGAAACTTTGTGGTCATTTTTATAGTAGTTGTTTTGGTTTGGTTTTTTTAATGGTTTCCATTTGGAGCTTTCTCTAAAAAGTTATAATTTAAATACAGTAACATTTACCCTTTTTGTGTACAGTTCCGTGAGTTGTGACAAGTACAGTTATATAACTACCACCCCAGTCAAAATATAGAATGGTTTTATCATACCAAAAATTCTCTTGTGTCCTTCTATAATTGGTCCTACACCCTTCCCTTACCTCTGGCAACCACTGTTTTTATGTCAATCCCAATAATTTTGCCTTTTCCAGAATGTCCTATAAATGGGAATAGTGCAATATGTACTCTTTGAGTCAGGTACCTTGCACTTAGCATAATTCACTGAAAATTCATCCATGTTGTTGTGTATATCAGTAATTTGTTATTTTTCATTGCCAAGTAGTACTCCGTTGTGTGGACATAGCACAGTTTATCCATCCTCTAGTTGAGGGGCATTTGGGTCATTTATAGTTCTTAGCAATTACAAATAAAACTATAAACATTTGCAGGGTTTTATGTGAACATTGTTTCACACCTCTTGGAAAAACACTAAAGTTGGGATTGCTGGGTCCTAGGTAACCATAGGTCCTAGGTAACTATATGCCACACTTTATAAGAGACTGCCAGGTCATGATCCTGAGGTCCTAGGATCGAGTCCCTCATCGGGCTCCTTGCAGGGAGCCTACTTCTCCCTCTGCCTCTCTCTCTGCCTCTCTCTGTGTCTCTCATGAATAAATAAAAATCTTAGAAAGAAAAGGAAGGAAGGAAGGAAGGAAGGAAGGAAGGAAGGAAGGAAGGAAGGAAAGAAAAAAAGAAAGAGAGAGAGAGAGAAAGAAAGAAGAAAGAAAGAAAGAAAGAAAGAAAGAAAGAAAGAAAGAAAGAAAGAAAGAAAGAAAAAGAAACTGCCACACCATTTTCCAGAGTGGTTATACCATTTTGCTTTTCCATCAGAGTTACAGTTGCTATGTGTCCTCCCTAGCACTTAATATTGTCAGTTTTTTTAAAATTGTAGTAATTCTAGTGAGTGTGTAGTACTATTTCATTGTGGATTTAGTTTGTATTCCCCTAATGACTTATGATGTGAACATCTATTAATGTGATTATTTGACATCCGTATAGCTAGTGAAGTGTCTGTTGAACTTTTACTCATTTTTAAAAATTGAGTTGTTTGTGTTCTGATTATTGAGTTGCAAGAGTTCTTTATATATTTTGGACATTATCAGATATGTAACTTTCTCCTAGTCTGTGATTTGTCTCTATTCCCTTAACAGTGTCTTTTGAAGAGCAGAGGTTCTTAATTTTGATGACATTCCATGTACCTTTTCTGTTGTTTTATTCTTTCTTTTGGATAAGATCATAAATATTTTTTCCTATATTTCCTTCTAGAAATTTTGTAGGTTCAAGTGTATATTTAGGTGTGTGACCCATTTTGAGGTAATTTTTTAATGTGATATGTGGTATAGGTAGAGATTCATTTTTTTGTATATGGATAGCCAATTGTTTGAATGACCTGTCAAAGACCATCCTTTTCTTGCCTTGGTCACTTTGCTATTCTTTTTCAGAATTGTTTTAGATATTCTATTTCCTTTATCTTTCCATACAAAAATTTAGAATGAGCTGGTTGATTTCTATAAAAAGTCCTGCTGGATTTTTATTGGGATTGTGTTGGATCTGTATAGCAATTTGGAGAGCTATCTTAATGGTAGTGAGTCTTCTAATCATATTGGTAGGCTTTTAATTGAAACATTTAGAGAGGGCAGCCCCGGTGGCGCAGCGGTTTAGTGCCGCCTGCAGCCTGGGGTGTGATCCTGGGGACCCTGGGTCAAGTCCCACATCAGGCTCCATGCAGGGAGCTGTGCCTCTGCCCAGCCCCCCCCCCTCCCCCGCCTCTCTCTCTGTCTCTATGAATAAATAAATAAAATCTTAAAAAAAAAAAGAAAAACATTTAGAGAGAGTGTAGTAGAGCACCAATGCAGTCTCTAGTTGTTTAAGAATAAATCATACTGAAATTAACCCTTAAATAGCAAGTACCTAATTAATTTAATGCCCTATTTGAAAGCTGTTCTTAGGGAAGAATTTTTAGCATCAAGGAGGAAGTAGATTATGATTCTTTTTCTCTTTCAAAGACTTATTCTGGACCCACTATAAGATAGCTGGCTCAACATTTGGAAGGAAGAAAAAGAGAAAGTCAGACAAACTTCATACATAAGGCTGGTCTCCTTGGCTGCCAACTCTAGGAACTTTCTTTTTTCTTTTTTTTTTTTAAGATTTTATTTATTTATTCATGAGAGACAGAGGGGGAGGGGCAGAGACACAGGCAGAGGGAGAAGCAGGCCCCATGCAGGGAGCCCGACATGGGACTCCATACCAGGTCTCCAGGATCACGCCCTGGGCTGAAGGCAGCTCTAAACCACTGAGCCACCCGGGCTGCCCCTCCAGGAACTTTCTATCCTCAAGTCAAGAGATCTCCAGGTTAAGGAGGGAACTGCCACAGAGGACTTAAGGCCTGACATCTCCTCCTCCTTTGCTTTGGTTCCTTCCAGCGTGGCAATACTGGGCTACCTGTTAAAAGTAGTGGTGCAGGAAGCAGATTTAATTGGACCACAGCATGTGCCTGCCCCCAGGCAAGCTGTTGGATCACTCAAAGAGCTTTTAGACAAAGGAGTTGAGACATTAAATATGAAAATGGGCTCTGCCAGTTTCTCAGTAGCCTGGAAGAAATGCCTGCTAGAGTTGGTAACTGAGCCAGTCAGCAGATGATATTATAGATTAGTACACAATCTTTTCTGCTCTTCCACTAATGTCATTATCTTAAGCAGCTTTTATGAATTAATTCATCAATTCTCAAAAGGCCGTGTTAATAAGATTACTAGAGCTTTCAGCCCTCCTTACTATAATTCAAGAACTTAAGGTTAGGAGTAGGATGGGAGATTGTTTAAAGTAAGTTTTAAAAGTATATTTGTATTAGCTCACAGGAAAAAGAAAATTCAAACAATATAGAAGTGAATACAAGTAAAATGGTCAAGTCTTGTCACCACTTGGCTACTTACAGTTGGTAGAGGTGACCATAGTTTGAAAGTGTAGTGTCTGCTTCAGGCCTTTTGCTATCTTTATTTTTCAAAAAGTGACTATATGAGATCATTTTGTTTGCTTTTAACCTAAAATAGGACCATATTTAATGAACTGTTTTGCATACTTGTTTTGTTTTTTAATTTACCTTGTCTATAGATCATGGGTACAATTTTTAGTTCTTAAAGATCTACCTTATTCTTTTCGAATGGTCATTAACAATCCCATGACTAATTTTTCCATTCTCTAGTAGATGGATGTTTACATTTCCTCCAGTATTTCTCTGTTTTTTTTTTTTTTTTTTTTTTTTTTATTTATTATAGTCACAGAGAGAGAGAGAGAGAGAGAGAGGCAGAGACACAGGCAGAGGGAGAAGCAGGCTCCATGCACTGGGAGCCTGACGTGGGATTCGATCCCGGGTCTCCAGGATCGCGCCCTGGGCCAAAGGCAGGCGCCAAACCGCTGCGCCACCCAGGGATCCCCCAGTATTTCTCTGTTTTAAATGAAACTGCTATGGGCTTTCTATACACATATTCTTACATGCTTCCAAATGTATTTCCTTTTTTAAAAAAGTTTTTTAAAGATTTTATTTTCTTTGTTAGAGCAAGTGAGCATGAATGAGTAGGGGGAGGAGCAGAAGGAGAAGCAGATTCCCACTGAGCAAGGAGCCAATCCCAAGACCCCGGAATCATGACCTGAGCCAAAGACAGACACTTATTTAACCATCTGAGCCACCCAGGCCTCTCAAGAGTATTTCTTAAAAGACATTGATAGGAAGTAGAATTAGCTAGTCAGAGTTTAGTTACATGTCTAGGTCTAAGCTGAATTGGTGAAGCTGAATTGCCCTCCCTAGATGGTTAATGAGAATACACTCTCCCATTCCTTCACCAACATGGCCTATTAGCACTCTTTAATGTTTTTTTTACCATGATAAGCCAAAGAAATGTCTTTTGTAATTAGTCTCTGCCTGATCCCCAGTGAAATTGAGCATCTTGGTCATTAGTGTTAGGTAGTCTGTGAGTTGTCTATCTTTTTTCCTATTTTTCTACTTAGAAAGTAATTAATGGTGGTGGAAACAGTTCATGTTCTGATAATATTTGGCCAAAGTGATACTTAGAAGAAAGTTTATATCCTTAAATTTATTTGTTATAAATCAAAGACCAGAGTACTTGGGTGGCTCAGTTGGTTAAGTATCTGACTCTCGATTTCAGCTCAGCTCTTGATTTCAGGGTCGTGAGTTTAAGCCCTGTAATGGACTCTGTGCCCAACAACCAACCAGTAAACAAACAACCAACCAATAAACAAACAAACAAACAAGAACTTAACCAAAAGAAAGTAGCAGAGAGGAATTAATAAAGATAAAAGCATACTGTATGGTGTGCATGTTACACCTCATTTAGTTAAAAAATAAAGAAGAAAATAAAAGCAGAAATAATAAAGTAAAAAAAAAGCAGTAGATTTGACCATTATAATGAAAACGTGTTTGTTTTAAAATTTTTTTTTTGATAATTTAATCAAGAAAAGAGGAAAAAACACAACATGGAGGAATAACATAATGAACACATACAAACACAATTTAGAGATTTTAAAAATTAATAGTAAGACTTTATAGAAATAAATTTTTGTGCTTAGTTTGAGTTGCTGCCATCCTCCAGGATGAATTGTCTAGGAGACTTACTCGTCCATCACAATGACTAATTGCAGTAGAGTTTCTGGTGGCATTTAGTGCTCGGTGACTAAGCATCTTGCACTATCTATGATAATTCCACAATTGCTGAATTGCTGTTTATGTCAGTAAATATAACAGAAATTGACAGAAGGAGAAAGCAGTCCATGAAGTAGAAAACTCATTCCTCCAGAAAGGTACTAGGCCCAGATGGTTTTATGATAGTTTTTTCCAACGAGGTATTCCTCTGTTATTTAAATGATTTCCAACATAGAATTCTTCTGAAATATTCAGGGCTAGCATAATTAGCAATGAAAGCAGTGTTTCTCCAGTTTCATGTGGCATAGTCATTAATTTCCCTTTGGCATTTAACTCTTTGCCCACTGGACATTCTGACATACTGTTCAGAGAAACAGTAGACAACTTTCCAGGTTTGATAGCAAATGGGAAAGTAGCCAAGAGCTCTAAAAAGCGTTGTTTTCTGTGATGCTCTTTTGCAGCATCCACTAATAGTGCTTAGGTCCCAGTGAAGTGGTTACTTAGCTGAGGACAGTGATACATGTGGACTCTTTGGCACACACCTACATTCTGAGGTTTTTAAGAAGCAAGTAAGTCAATATTCCTGAGAGCCATGCATTTAGACCTAAGTGAAGTTTGTGCATGAGCATGATGTAGACGTCTATCATTTTGGAGGGGAGGAAAATGTTCTCTTAGCTTCTTCCTCTACTCCCACATCCAGAGTGCTGCCAATCCCGAGCCTATAGGGAAATCTATAGTGTAAGCCTTGGCTTTTCCTTTTGCCAGCTTGGGATTCTTAGGTGTACATCCATGTGCAGCCCCATTTTTACATTTGGTTTAGTAAGACTTCAGGAAAAAGGCCAGATAAGTGTTCAATCTACCATCCTCACCTGGAAGCCCAGGCCAGATTCTCATGATCTATTCCAGGGTATAAGTTTGGATGCTTTTCCCAAAAGAAAAAAAAAAAACAAAACATTAAATGACACAGTTTAATAATTAAGCCTTATCTTCAGCAGCTTCCTCTTCTCTCACCTTTGTGCATTAGAGGAACTCCTGCCAAAAGCCCTACAGTATAACTGTCTTGCTCTTATCAATTTATATTTCTGAGTTGAAATAGTTGCTTTTCTTTCCATTGTGGAACAAGTCCAAGCCTTGTGAATTATACATTCATATTTTCTCCCATGAAATGTATTGACAGCCATTTATATACATATGTATACATGAGACATATGTAAAATACATAAAAGGGCAGAATATGTTAAAATTCTATAAAGTGGTACAAAGTAATTTTGGAGTTCAAAATAGGAATAAATTATGTTAGTGCAGGAGATCAGGGATGGCTTTGTGAAGGAAATAGCTTTTGAGCTTAACCCAAAAATAGAGAATTCTTCTTGCTAGGCAGAAGTAAGGAGGAAGAAGAGCCATTCCAGCCAGAGGGAGTGGCATAAACAACGGTAAGGTGTTGGGAGATGATAGAGCTCATGTTTAGAAAATGGTAAGTAATCCAATTCAGCTAGAACAAAGAACTGGTTGTAGAGTATTGGATCTCAAATGTCAGTCATTATTCCAAAGACAGTGCAGTGTTGTTGAAGCTTTTTGAGTGAGATGGCAAGATAGAAGCCATGCTTTTATCATTGTGGAATCTTAGATTGCAGTTGGGGGAGACTAGAGGCAGGAATACTTTGAAGTCAAGAGACTTCAAGGAATCTCTTGAAGGAAATTAGGGTCCAACAATCAAATATGGAAGAATCAGGAAGAGAGGGTATTAAGGATGATTCTGAGGTTTTGAGCCTGGGAAAATAATGTGCAGCTAACAAATAGGGGATTGAGGAGGGATATGCTTGAAGGAAGATGTCAAGTTCAGTTTTGAGTTTGAGGCGTTTCAGGTCCTAGGAGAACATCCAGCTAAAGACACTCTGTAAACACTTAGAACTGTGAGTCTAGTTTTCAGGAGAGATAGAAAGGTTAGAAATGCAGATTCACTGATCATCCAAGTTGAGGTGATGGTTAATGTAAAAGATAATCAGTTGCTGAGAGAAAAACTAGAAAGAGTGAAGAAGTCAAGAATACAACCTATATTTAGAATCACAAGGGTAAAGAAACACAGGAAGATAACCAGGATAATGCAGTGCCTTCGAGCTGAGGCTGAAAAAGATGGAACCCCAAAATAACTGTTGTTTAAACAAGATAGAAGTCCATAAACAAGGAATACAGGGCTAGCATGGCAGTTCATGGTGGCCAAGGAACCAGTCTTTTTCTGCCATCTCATGGTTCAAGGTGACTATTCAGGTTCATACTGTCAGCACAGGAAGGAAGGAAGGGGAGAAAGGCGGGTGCTTTAAAGTTAGTTCTCAAAAATTGCACACACCACTTTCACTTAAAACTCATAGGCCAGAATTTGGTTATGTGACTATACCCACCTACAAAGAAGCTGGGAAATGTAGTCTTTAATATAAGTGGCTGTGAGCCAATCTAAAAAAATCCCATGACCCAGAAAGAAGGAGAGAGAGGGTACCAGGGATAACTGGTAAACTGTGTCAAATGATACAGAAAGAACTAGGCGAATGAAGACTAGCAAAAGGGTTCAGCAGTTAGAAGGCCATTGGTAAATTCAGGATGGGGAGATACTTCTTGGAGGTAGGTGGGAAAAGATCAATCTGTCCCCAGGTTTTAATGTGTTATTGACAGTAGTTAAGGAGGTTTCTCTGGTCAGAGTCTTCTCAGGAAATTGGTGTGATTCTATCCAAGAGTGGAGGTGCCGTGGGAAAGATGGCAATCTGGACAAAGTGGGGGAGATGAGGAATTCATCCTACAGTGACAGCACAGTTTTCCAGAGATGGATACAAGAGTGGGTAGGCCTGCTAGTCCACTTGGACCCTTGCTCTGTGGCCTGAGGAAGCCGTTTAACCTGTGTGAGCCTGACTTTCTACATGTAAGGTAGGGATACAGATTCTTACCTCATGGTTGCTGTGAATATTAAGAAAAGGCTTAGCCGGGTGTCCAGCATAGAATAACTAGTATCTAACACCGTGTAGCTGTTGAACGCTGGCTGAGCTAAAGAAATTGGTAGAGGACTCAGTCAGTTGTTTCTTGAGGATTCAGTGGGGCTCAACATTCCAGCAACTGGAGAAGAGAAGGCAAATGGTCACGATACCCAGTGTTCGAACTGGCAGAAGATCAAGGGGACAGAGATGTCAAGTGTGCTGTTAAATTAGGCACGGTTAAGTGTCATGGCTGGTTGGAAACCGATCCAAGCATAGCTGGTATACTGGGGTGGGGGTGGGGGGTTCAGGGGCCAGAGGTCCCCCAGCAGGAGTGAACAGACTGCCCAAGAGGAGGTGAAGGAAATGGGGGAGCTGTAAGGTAATCAGGACCGAGTCAAGGCAGGACAGTGCTGAGTCCCAAAACTGGGCTGTACCTATAGGTGTTGCAGTGGGTAGAGATGGGTCCTGACCTGAACATTCCCCACCGTGCTGCTACACGTCACCCTGCACTAAACTTGCAAGACTATTGGACAGTCCCTGTCAGTGGAGTCTAATTCTGTCTAGTTCACAGGGCCCACAGAGAAGAAACCAGCCTCCCTTGCAGAGTTGGGAGAAAGGAAACCAGCCTCTGTGTGCAGTGTTAGTGTGAAGAGCAGTTCGGAAATGGTTGTAAATGAAGAATGATGATAATGATTGTAGCTACCACTTAATGAGTGCTTCTCAGGGACACCCATGTGCTGAGCCCGTCTACACTGATTAGGTCATTGTGTATCTCATGACAAATCTTCCGGGTGGGAGCTATTTTTATCAGTGTGCAGTAGATGAGGAAGAAGTTCAACGTTAGAGCTGGGTCTTCAGCCCTAGTCTGGCTGAATCCAAAGCCTGTTTAGCCATGAGGTTAAACCATTTTCATCCAGGGCCCTGCTGCTATACACATTCTTAAAGTATTAGAACTGGAAGATTAGTTCATCTAATCAGAATCAAATCTTACTAACTCTTACAGCCCTAGAGAAATGCATCCCAGCCTTTCTTTCTCTCTTTCTCTTTTTTTTCTCTCTCTCTTTCTCTCCCTCTCTTTTTCCTTCCTTCCTTCCTTCCTTCCTTCCTTCCTTCCTTCCTTCCTTCCCTCCTTCCTTCCTTCCTTCTTCCCTTCTTTCCTTCCCTCTCTCCCTCCCTCCCTTCCCAGAGAGGGAAAAAAAAAATCACAGAGCTTGGACTATAACTTGGACCTCCTGAATCCCAGTCCAGACCTCTTTCTGTTTCTCTGGTTGCCGTGGACCAGAAAATGGACTTTAGGTCTACTTGTCTTATCAGATCACAGTGGCCCGCAAGTGTCTGCATAACCTAGTTAGCACCTTCCTTCTGAGGAAAACACAGTGACCTTCCATAAGTAGCCCTGTACTTGGGCATTTTCCTGGACACACACTTTCTGGTTCCCACTGCAGTGACTGGGCATTTGGAGGGTTCCAATCCTAATGGAATAAAGAAAGCGGAGCAGTCTGGGTAACTGGGGTAACCTTCAGGTTGGAGGGTTGATTTGACTTAGCAAGTTCTCATACAAGCCACATTTTTTTAGCCTTAATCTAAACAGACAGGGAGGTGACTGAAAATGTGTAAATGTTAAAATGTTATTATTCAGAAGCCCTTGAGATCCCCATGGATCATCATCATAATTAGAATGCAACACAGAAGACCCCTTGCTTCAGCAGCTCACAGGGTAAAAGGAAAATGAATGTTCAGAATGAATAAAGATTGAAAGTTGAAGGGGCTGGGAATTAGCATGCTGGTGTGTGCCATTCAGTAGAGCAGCTGGCCTTGATATGTGGGGAGAGTAAGGAAACAGCTGGCCTTGTGTCCCGGCCCCTTGTTTCTCTCCTAGAAGGACAGGCTGTGGGACTGCTGAGGGCAGCTCAGGAGGAGGATCAGAAGCTACATAGTTCTGAGGTGGGAGTGCAGTGATTCCCAGTAAGAGGGAGAGCCTCAGGCCTGATGGTCCTCTTCTGCAAGTCTGGGAGTCCCAGCAGTGTCCACACATGAGGTTCACATCCCTGATTTTTCTAATGTGTTTCCGCCAAACTGGAAGCCTGTCAAGGTCTTACTTGTTCTTCAGCACCCAGCTGAAAAACTACCCTTCTGAGAATCCTTCTGGTTGAAAGTAATCACTCTCCCTCCTGCTCACTGTGTTTTTGGTTTATACTTTTCTAAAAGCATCTATTAATTTTGGCCTTGAATTCTAGTCATTTTTTGTGATAGCTGGTAAGCCCATTGGGGAAACTCAGAGTCTTCATCTTTTTAGTTCCTAGGTGCTCCCTGAAGGCAAACATTTTGCACATGCCCAGCCACAGTTCTGGGGCCCATTTCCCACTTCAGCCTTCTCACTGCATTATCTTCTATCTCCTCCTTCTGCTGTCCAGAGCTGTAAGGATAATGAAGGCAATGGATACTCTCACGCATCATGTATACTGTCTTTGGTGATCTTTTCAACAGACCTATGAGCAATAGACTAGTTGTTGGTCTGATCTGTGAGCAAAGTATATTGTAATGGATCTGGTGTGGAGAATAATAATAATTGTTAACATCTCTTGAGAGCTGGCATGTGCCAGGTGTGGTTCTTGACATGTATAATTTAATTCTCACAACAATTCTATGAAGTCAGTGCTGTGATGATCCCAAAATTATAGATGAGAATTCTGGGCACAGAGAAGTTAAGTAATTTGCTCAAGATCTGGTTCATGATCAGTACATTATATTGTTGCCACCTTGTTCCTAAGAGACCTAATATTATCCTGACTTTGCAGAAGGAAAGGACCACTGAGTAGTTCTTTTCCTACCTACAATTTGCCAGGATATCTAGCTTAGTCTGGGATATGGTTTTCTATGGGGAAGAGAACACTAGCTTATTAAGATCCTCAAGATCTTTGATCCTGACAAGCTTTTCAACCACTAAGGTATCTTTCCTAGAGAATTGCCTGGGTAAGTCATGTAATCCTAAGAATCCTTTCCCAAGCTTTCTTATACTCCATAAAGTATTGGTAGGTTATGTTTCCCCTAATGGGATTATGGCCCTCAGGAATTCTTCCTCTTCACTTATTTCCTCCTTCCATAAGTTTCCATTCCTTCTTTCTGCCCACTTCCTTCCCCCGGCATCTGTCTGGTATTAAGCTCTTGGCATCGGTCTTTCTTTCTTCATTGATGGCTAGCATGAATGGGTGGCTGTTAGACAAGGCTTTCATTGTCAGCTACCACAGCAGCAGTCAGAACATTCTCCATGGCCTGGCTTCTGAGGTCCACCCAGGCAGCGTGAGCCAGGCTGACTCCCAGTTCTGGACTCCAGTGTTTCTCTTTTGTTGTTGGACTCCTCTCCCTCCCCAAAATATTGTGAAATAAGGAGCTAGATGCTGGCACAAAGGATTAGAAGCCTGTGTTCCTGCTACCAAAGTCCTCTTTTTGTATTCAAATGTAGTCAGAGGAACCTTGCACCTTGGGCCAAACTCTAGGACATTGGCCATTTTGGGTATGGTCTGAGAGGTAGCAATTTTGACTCTCCCCATCAGCCTCTCCTAGGAAGCACTGTTGGTCTGAACCACCAGTAGATGGTCATGTGTCATCCTCTCTGGCCCCACCTTGCAATGCTACAGGGCAGCTTTGTTCAGGCTGCCAGTTGTCATACACGGAATTCATAGCTGTGAAGTCATGGCTTCCTGGGGCTGAGTTAAGCTGGACGGAACTCTTATGTATGTGTGTACAACGTTTTTTCTTCCTAGAGAAATGATTTGAGTTGTTCAGGGCTTTTCAGTGCGCTGGACCTGACCTTTGGGGGATACAGTTTGTGAGTTAGGGGTGTGAAAATCCCGAAGCAGTCAAGTGTAGAGGAAGGAGATGCCAAAGTTCATACTTCTGGACTCCTGTGGATAAGTAATCAGTGCCATAAAGTGGAGCTAATTGGCTGCCTCCTTGAAGCCCCAGCAGGCTTGCCAAAAGCTAAATAGACTGTGGAGACTGAACCATTTTCTTGAGAAAGTGAGGTGAGTGGAACCATGTCCATGCTCAGACCTCAGGGTGATGGGCTCAATATGAGAACTGGTTGTTGGTGGTCTTAAAGGCGGTCTTAGAAGAGCCAGCATTGTGGGACTTTGGCATTGGGCATGGGCAGTGAACACTGCGTCTTAATGCATCATGTTTATAAAGCACCCCCCTCCTCACCTCACGACCCTGTTCAGTTGTGGAACTGAGCTTCAAGGAGTCTTGGGCTGCAGGCAGGCTATTGAGGGAGAGTGGGTGCTATGTAGGAAGTTCCTGAGAGGAGCACCCAGGCAGGGATCTGCAGCACTCCCCAAAGGGGAGAAATTTGCCATCACAGTGTGGTTAAGACTTGGATACTCATCACCATTGGAGCATAAAAGGGATTTTTAACAACTATGCAGTCCATCCTACTTATTTTAGATACTGAAGCTCAGCAGGATGAGGTCACACAGCTAGAGAGGAGCACAGCCAGGACCAGAGCCAGGTGTTCAGAAAAGCCTAGGTTAAAGTCTTCTCCCCCACCACCTTGGACAAACCACTAAGGCCTGAGGGCCTTAGATTTCTCATCTGTAAAAATAATTGAACTTGATCCTTTGGGTTCTAAGATTCTCTGAACTCACGAACAGTACTTAGGAACTTTGGGCAGACTAGGGAATTTGGTATCTATACTGTAGATTCCAATTATAGAGAAAATAACACTGAATATCAGCTTAGGAACATGAGCTAGTGCTGGGCACAGGGTTGTTCATCTATCCTGCTTATGTGGGTGAAAATCTCTCATGGGTCTGAGTTCATTCAGGGCAGGCCCCTTGGGTGTCCTAGTGTGATACTGATGTTGGACTCTGATTTGGTCAATTATTTATGCCACTCCAGGGCAGGGGTATTTGATATCTTGAGTGAGTATACAGTCGTAGTTGGCCTCATGAGCTGGTAGTGTCAGATTTCTGGGATGTTGAGGAGGCCTTGAGAGAACTGCAAATGTTTCTGGGCATTGACAAATTAGACCATCCTGTTTTCAGTGGATCAGCTGAGGCTAAACTTAAGCAAATAGGAGCAGCTGGGAGGCTTTGGAAGGAGTGAGATGTGCACATTCTCAAAAAAAAAAAAAAAAAAAAGTCTGTGCTCCCTGAGGAAGGAAGGATGAGGCGTGGAGCCCTGAGCAGCCCCCCTATGAGGAAGGAAGCAGTTATTTCTCTGCTTGTTTTGCACGTTCAGTTAAAGAATTCCAGAAGTTGCAGGTTGTGGATCCTGACCTCCATTTTTTCCCCCTCTGTTGCTGCTTGCCAGAGGAAGGGAGGGCGGGTGGCTCTAAATAACACTTTGGCCTTTATGGAAATGTATCAGATGTTCCAGGAGTGAGTCTTGCCTGTTCCCTGGCTCTCTTTCTCTCTCTTTCTCTCTCTTTCTCGCTTTTACTCCAGATATGCTGTCTCCTTACCCGTGTCCTTTCTGTAGGATATAGTTAGTACTTCTCGCCTTATATAGCAAGGTCTGGTCGTTAATGTTAACAGAAACCTAACAACAGGGAAGGCTGCCAGCTAGCATTAATCAGGCCAGTGTTTGGAATTTCATAAATGCTCTGACTTTGGGTACAAATTGAACATTAAGAACAATATGAAACTGTTTTCTTCCTTCCTCTCTCTTCTTCTTTCCCTCTGCCCTTATCCAGCTTTTCTCTCTTTCCCCGTTTTTGAATTCCTCAGCTCTGCTGTACACTCGCTGCACTGGAACTTTGTTGATTTTTGCCACGTTTAATTTTTTATTTCTCTGTCTCTCCGTCCACTCCAAGACCACAGGCGGAGCAGCAGCAGCCGGAGCCAGGACTCTGCGGAGGGGCAGGACGGGCAGGTCCCAGAGCAGTTCTCAGGTCTCCTCCACGGCTCCTCCCCGGTGTGTGAGGTGGGGCAGGACCCTTTCCAGCTGCTCTCTGCCACTGGCCAGAGCCATCCAGAAGGGTCCCCCGCACAGGGCGCCTGTCACGAGGCCAGCATGCAGCTGGAGGAGACGGGTGTACACGCTCCTGGAGCCTCCCCACCCAGTGTCCTGGACCAGGGTAAGAGAGTGGGTTACCCGGCCGGCCTGCCCACCACCACCAGCCAATCGCACCCCGAAACTTTGACTCACACAGCATCGCAACACCCTGGTGGTGCTGAGGAAGAAAAAGACCGGAGTGGGACTAGGAGCCGAGCCCCTCCCACCAGCAAACCCAAAGCTGAACTCAAACTCAGCCGCAGCTTGTCCAAGTCTGACTCTGATCTCCTGACCTGCTCACCCACGGAGGACACTACAATGGGGAGCCGGAGCGAGTCCTTGTCTAACTGCAGCATCGGGAAGAAGAGGCTGGAGAAATCGCCCTCCTTTGCCTCTGAGTGGGATGAGGTAAGGCCACGTGACATTAAAGGGAGCTGGGCTGGCCACAGCCCACCACAGCTACCCTGTGTGCCGACTCCCGGGCCCAGGACATGTGGGCCAAGGTTGCCCTGGTTCCTTCATACTGTGACTAGAGCATTTCTGACAACTGTGATGAGGCAAGCCCAAGTTGCTGGGGCAGGGGATCTTACTGTCCAGATGGCAAAGGATAGGCCCATTCATGGTTAAAACTAGAGGGTGGTGGCTCCAAGCAGAGCAAGTCTGAGGGTGAGGCAGTTCCTAGAAATGACACGCTGTTTGGAAATATTTGGATCCCATTAGCCACCATCCAGGGAGTCATACTTACCCTGAAGCTGCTTAAGAAGAGCTAGAAAACTTAGTAGGAGTCTTCAGGAGGAAGAGGGAAGGTCCAGGGTCAGTTAGGAGGTGGTGAGAAGGGTGAGCTTTGGGATGCCTGGGTGGCTCAGCGGTTGGGCACCTGCCTTTGGCTCAGGTCGTGATCCTGGGATCCAGGATCAAGTCCTGCATCAGGCTCCCTGCGAGGAGCCTTCTTCTCCCTCTGCCTGTGTCTTTGCCCCTCTCTCTCTCTCTCTCTCTCTCTCAGTCTGTGTCTCTCATGAATAAATAAATAAATCTTTAAAAAAAAAAAAAAAGGGTGAGCTTTGGGAGAAGCTGCTGAAAGGGGATCAGATGGGCTTTTCTATTCTCCACTCCTCCATGATTTTTCATACTGCATTCCCCTGGAAGACCAAACTTCTCTCCCAACAGAAACATTCTGCCCATCCCACATTCCCGGGTTGATGAGGCAGAGGGCTAGGTGGTTCCAAAAACAAGGAGAGATTAGAGAGGAGAAAACATTTGGAGTCTGAGGCCCGGGTTCCTTTCACAACCATTGTTAGAGAATAGTTAGAAATATGTACCTGAATATTTTTTCAGTGACCTGTGACATGTCTTACTAGGCACAAGAATGTGTTTGTCAAAGATTGGTAAATACCCAGAGAATGTTCAAGTGCTACCTTTGCAGGCTTCTTGCTGAGAGGGAGCTGCCTCTGAAGGGGACTGGGTCTGTCTCCCAGGAACATTCTTAGGAGATGAATTTAGCTTGCAAATTGGAGGAGAACAGTGCAGCTGCCGTGTCCATTTGAGCAGTCTGTAGACAAAACGCCCTACCCAAATCTATTCAGGTTGCAGCTGCAAAGTTATATAAACCAAAGCGAATCCCATTCCCAGCGTGGGAACAGAGTGGGGGCAATTCCTACAGCACTCTTATCTCCAGATAAGATGCGGTTTAGGACTCAGGCACTCAGGGACTGAGGGATCCTGTGCAATAGAAAGTTTTCACAGGTTCAGAAACCGAGATTGAGTGAGCCTGGACTAGACAGACGCTAGACCACTTAAGGAGAATCAGTTTGAGTTAACAGAGCTCCTGGCCCATGGGAGATTACACACAAGAATCTGTGTGCTCTACCTTTGCTTTTTCTTTCTTTTTTTTTTTTTAACTTTTTTTTTTTAAGATTTATTTATTTATTCATCAGAGACAGAGAGGCAGAGACACAGGCAGAGGGAGAAGCAGGCTCCCTGCAGGGGACCCAGTGTGGGACTCAATCCTGAATCCTGGGATCATGCTCCACGCAGAAGGCAGATGCCCAACCTCAGAGCCACCCAGGCATCCCTACCTTTGCTTTTTCAAAACAGAGGTTTTACTTGTTTACAGACAAGGATATAGGCTAAGGCAGCTTAAGAGTAAGAGAAGTCCAGTGTACTCTGAAATGGGAGGAGGGGCCAATGGAGAAAAACATCAGTGGGGGTAGGGAGGGTGGAGATAAGTTTGAAGACAGAGGGTGGGAGGAGGCTTCAGGAAAGATCCCAGAGACATGGAATTTGATGTGGATTTAAAAAACCAAGTGCTTCAGGGAAAACCAAGTTGCAACTAGTTGAAATGAAGAGTTCTGGTGGAGAGAATAGCGTAAGCAAAGGCATCAAGCTGGGAAAGCTTGGGTCATTGGGTTTCCATAGAGAATAGAGGTCGCATAGGGGAGCATAAGGAACAGGGGCATCACCAGGCTGGCTCAGTCAGTGGAACAGTGACTCTTGATCCCAGGGTTTTAAATTCGAGCCCCATGATATAGAGATCACTTAAGAATTAAAATCTAAAAGAAAAAGAAATAAGGGTAGAGGGTGAGATTGGGACCACCTAGTGGGAGTAGTCTGAACGTGAGGCTCAGAGTGGGTATTTGGTTTGAGATCAAGGCAGTATCTCAGAATCTTTCAAATGGGCTGGAAGACAGCTTTACCAATCTAATGAATTACCTCTTCCTTTTGGCTCTATCTCCTGAGCATGTACCTTCCACCCAAGAGGTCAATAATGCTGGGTGATTTGCCACAGGATTTCCATGCTCTGTTAACATGCAGCTTTGCCAGGCAGGCTTATAGCCTCACTATTTCCTCCTGGAGAAGAAACATGAAATCACTGAAGCACAGCCCAGCTTAATTGAAGTTGGCTGTTCAGGCTAACATGCTAGTTGTCTCTTGGCACCTTAGCGACAGGAGGTTCATATGTTTACATTTCTGTTCTTGGTAGAGCTTGCAGGTGGCTATAGTGAACCTTGGGACTGTTTGAGGTCTGGGTGTCCTGGACCAGTTTGTAATGTGACTGAACCACCAGAAGCACTGTTACGCTTTAAATTTGAAAACCTAAGGCAACTGAGATCCTCCTGGAAAGAATTCGGAAGATTGAGATTTGCTCATGAGATTTGCTTGTGTAGAGTATATTAGCAGGGCCCTCCATGTGTAATCCTTCATTGCTGTTTTTGAGTCACAGTATACTTGGTTTTGGTGGATACCTCTGTCTAAAGAGAAACTTCAGAAGTGTTCTCCGCAGTGGTTGGCCCTAGACCCGAGAACCCCTTGGCAGACTTTCCTAAAACAGGTCATTAGTTAATGGCTGCTCCCTGCCCTACCCCTGACCAGTGCCTGAAGGCTGCTCTGCCTTATCTTGTGCTTGAGATCTTTTCTTTATCTTCCCTAGATCCCTGGGAGGTTGGGGTAAGCTGCCCTGAAGGAGCTTGGGTCCCCGCTCAGCTCCTCACTGTGGAGCCCAGGCAGCTGTGATCCCTGCACAGATGGAGTTGCAGGCCAGTCTGCCAGGTTGCTCCTAGAAGGCAGTGCAGGGAGATACACAGGACTCAGGCTCCCGAGTCAGCAGATCGAGCTTTGAGCCCCAGCTCCACCATTAGCTCCACCTTGTCGCATGAGTGGCCTCAGGAAACTGTCACGTTGTTACCAGTTCCTGTGAGACAGGCAGTCAGCTCTGTGTTTCAGAGGGATTTTGACCAGTTAGACATGTGTTTAAGTGCCTAACACAGTTTCTACTGTGCATAAAGTATTGAGTAAATGGTAGCTCTTCCTCTGATTGTTATGCCTGGAGCTTGGGAGAATGGCACCTGAAGCTCAGAGTGTCTCCAGAAATAAAGGCAGAATGTTGGGAGGCTTGTCTGGTGCTGGCAGAGTGCTGGGGAAGCAGTGGAGTTCAAGCCCCTCACGTGGTGACCTATTGCGTGACTCAGGCCCGCCCTGGAGATAGAAGGGCCTGCCCAGACTGGGAAAGTAGGGCAGCAGCCCCCCATTGTTCTTTGAGAAATTAATGAGCCTTCCTGCCAACTCCCAGGAGAAGAGAGAAGTAGGAGAGAAATCTGTGGCTTACTCTGTGGTTTATTTTTCAGATGTAGTCTTCTTTATAAGTGCTGGCAGTGGCTGCTTGATCGGTTGCTTGTTGGAGCTGATGTTATGTAGCTGGGGAACCTGCACAGCTGGTAGGTTAGGAGTCACTTTTTCCAAATACAGACTGCTCCTTGCAGGTGCTTCAGCCAACCCTTGTTGATAACCCAGAATGAGAGGACTTTGAAAAGTTAGCCTGGTTGAAATGAACCTCTGAGATGGTATCCATTATGACACTAGCATTCTCCCTATTTTCCATTAGATTCTTAGTAACAAAAAATAATAGAGTTTGCTTTGAAAAGAGTTCAGCCTAGGAGGAAATCTAAATCCAAGCTTCAGTAGATACTTTTCTCTGTTCACCAGTCAAAAGTAAAAGCACTCCTTGTTATCTTAATGATGGCCAATAGAATAGGGGCATGATAGAAGGCAAACTGGAAAGCTATCCACCAACTATAACTTTAAAAATACATAGATTAGGAACGGGAGAATCACCTACATCTCTCTACAGATTGTTAACCTCTGTTAACATTTTATGTATATCCAAATTTGAGCTCTTAGTGTATATACCAAACTGTAGTTTGTGTTTCTTACCTAATTACTACATTTTGTGGGTATCTAACCATGGCAGCATCCATAAGATCTGGATTCAAACCTGAATTCTGAAAGGCACAGTATCCTGTTATGTGGCTGTGTCAGAAGGCTAGTTTGTTGTTGTTGAAGCTATCCTCCAGTTGGGTGTCAAGGCACCTTGCAGGGCATCTTCTGTCTGCCCCTGGGATGTTCCTTACCTTTCTCTGCCTGCCCATGCACCCCAGAAGGTTCATCTGTGTGGCCTGCATCACGAAGCCAAGGAATCTTGGGTTGACTGTGTCCCCCTACTTAAGACCTGCTCTCCTATGGGGACCTTTCCTGAAAGCTGCTATCTCTGGGTTCTGGTAACCAGTCCCTCCCCTTGATACTTCCAGCCTGGGGCTTTTGGCTATGACTCCCTCTCCTCGCTTGTCACTCTCCTCCCTTGTTGCTCTCTCTTTTTCTCTCTCTCCTCTATCCAAATCTGTGTAAATTATCCCTTTATTAAGCTCCTTTGGTTGCCCAGTTTGTGTCGTCTTTTTCCTGAGGGGACACTGAGTGGTACAGCCATTTGTAGCACTATTTCTGTCAAGGGTAAGCAAGCATAGATGGCTGTGTGCTGGAGCTGTAAACATGGCTCCTGCATGTAAATTGTGAATGAATCTTCATTTGCAGATGAGCCAGAGGTGTGAATATTCAGCGCACTTAGGATGCAGGAGAAGTTCATCATCTAACTTGAAATGTTTCCACCTCTGACTGTAGGCAAGAAACCTGTTCTCCTTTCCAGAGTTGTTGATGTGCCCAGAACCACTATCCCCTGATGGATTTCCATCCTATCTCTGCTGCGCTGCTGTGTGGTATGCCCCCGAGTGCACACAGCAGCAGCAGCAATTAATGTCTGAAATAAATAGCTCCTAAATAGAACAAAAATTACCTTCTGGTTGGATTGTGGCTTGAATGTATATAGTCTTGGGGGTCAGGTAGGTCTCTCATATACCAGCCTTTGAACGGGATTGAAGTTTATGAGAGACAAAACCTCAGAAGGCTGCATGTCTACTTAGCATAAACATTTGAGTAATTGAAAACTTGGCTGAACGCTTAAGTGATAAATTTGTGTTTTGTAATCAGCTTTCACAAGTGGGAAATAGGTGAAGAGCAAGGTCATGTGTTTTGTGTGCATTTTGTACGAGCTGAGAAAAATTTCTGGCCAGGGATTTGAGGAATGCCCTGGTTTCACCTGAAATAGTAGCCGAGGGAACCCTTGGCCCTCAGATCCCTCATTGAGCAGTGAAGTGGCAGCAGCAGGGAGGGCGCCCTTCCCAGTGGGTCCCAGCCGCCCCACCCTTCCGGGCACACCAGTTGGAAGCATGATGTCATCAAGGGAAGAACTGATTGGTTGAACTCCACAGAGGCTTCGGTTGCTTTTAACCCTTGAGGGTTGAGTATGCTAAAAGAAGAATGGCCTAGATGTGAAATAAAGAGATCAGAGCTGGAGTTTCTGCTGACAATGACTAAAATTTCCATCCCATAGCCTGCAGTTTGTATTGTTCTTTATTATGTAAACAAGGATGCTGTGTGGTCTTTCTGGCTGAACATTGTCTGCCCACTCTAGCTAGACAAGAATGTGACTCCTACCTCTAGGGACAAATCGGAGCCTGGAATGTCTGTTTAGTTGTTTCCTGGTATACACAGGAGTCATAACTTTTGTCCTAGAACCTCAAAATTTCCCTTGGTTTTAAGTGGCTATGTAAAATTGAGGGGGTTTTTCCCCCATGTTTTATTTTTTTTTTTTATTTTTTTTTCCCATGTTTTATTTTTATTGTATATTTATTTGTGAGAGATACAAAGAGGCAGAGACATAGGCAGAGGAAGAAGCAGGCTCCCTGTGGGGAGCCCGATGTGGGACTCGATCCCAGGACCCCAGGATCACATCCTGAACCAAAGGCAGACCCTCAATCACTGAGCCACCCAGGCGTCCCTTCCCCCGTATTTTAAAAAGAAACTCACTTAGTTTTAGGCACTCCTGAATAAACAGTTTTGCCTTTCTAGCTGCTAAATCCAAGTGATTTTGGTTGGCTCTGATTTAAAAAGGGCATCTCCATGGCCTTGATGCTAACAGAACACCATACATAGTGTTATAAATAAGCCAGCATTAGTCCTGGCTGTACAGTTAGTGAGGGGAGGACTGGTGTGCTTGACCCCTGCCACAACCCACAGGACCACCCTTGATGACATCATGCCTCTGAGTGGACACCATGCCGTGCTGGAAGGGCGGGGCCTGGCACCCAGTCTAGACAGGTACCCTCCCAGCTGCTGCCACTTCATTTAGCCTGGGGTTCTGGAGGGCCTGGCTTTTATCCTCCCTGTTCTCATTTCCCAGCATCCCTGTCCTCTCCAGCTTTCTTCCTGACTGCTTTACTACCTTTTTACCCCATCTGCTTCTTTCTTTTCATTTCCTTTTTTCCCCTTTATTCTTTCCTCTCTGTTCCTCTATGCTCTTTCCTGTCTTTTTTACTTTCTTCCTCCATACTTTCCTCATTGACTTTTCTTTTCATTCTTATCCTTCCTGCTGGCATCAAAGAGAGGCTTTTCTGATAGCCATTCCTCAGCCTTCACCACCTGAAGGGCTTTTCTTTTCTCTTTTTAACCCTTTCACCAGCATCCATTCATTTCTATATTCTACAGAGCATTTTAGTGCTCAGAGTTTTAGTGTTCAGTGTCCAGTGTGTATTTCACATCTAGGCCATTCTTTTAGCATATTCAACCCTCAAGGGTTAAAAGCAACTGAAACCTCTGTGGAGTTAAACCAATCAGCTCTTCCTTGCCCACAGGAGACTCATCCACACTGTCTGTCCCCCTGTCCTTTCAGAAACAACCTGGTTCCATTTAGCCTCATCAGCACAGCACCATCAAGGACTGGGTAGGGATTTTGTGGTATTTGTGAAATTGCCAGAAGATGAGAACTTTCCTTCTTTGCTCCTTTTTGTTTCCTTACATTTTGGTTTTTTTGAACACCAGACCAAAAGTATGGGTGACAGTGAATGTTAGTGAATCTGAGAAGAATTTGATTTTTAATGCCAGTGCATACAGATGCCAAGAATCACAGGAACATTTTCTGAAACATTCTTTTTATATACTTTGCTTCTGGTTTTACATCTCTCTTCCTGGGATCCCTGGGTGGCGCAGCGGTTTAGCGCCTGCCTTTGGCCCAGGGTGCGATCCTGGAGACCCGGGATCGAATCCCACGTCGGGCTCCCGGTGCATGGAGCCTGCTTCTCCCTCTGCCTGTGTCTCTGCCTCTCTCTCTCTGTGTGTGACTATCATAAATAATAATAAAATAATAATAAAAAAATAAATAATATATCTCTCTTCCTTCTTTTTTTCTAGTAATGACATCCAGTTGGATACAGACTGATTTTATGTAATTTAAGGAATAGTAGTTGGTCTTACATGCTAAGCAATTGTGTTTGAAAATCATGTAGAGGTATTTTCACAAGATTGACAATATAAAATTGGAGTATACTTTTATTAGAATTTTTCATTCATTCAATTAATTTGTTGAATACCTGCTAAATTCCAGGTATTCTATTATTCAAGCACTGGAGATGAGCAGTGAACAAAACATACAAAAATCCCCTGCCTCAAGTAACTGACACACTAGAAAGCTAGAGGGGAAAGAGAGAAGACAGGAAGTAAAATCCTAGTATGCTAGTTGGTGATAAGAGTGCTAATGAGAAAAATAAAGCTAAGAGGAGGGATAGTGTGGTATGGGGGTAGGGTTGCGGGGGAGGGGGCTCCTAAAAGGAGGGACAGGGCGGGTGGGTGGGCTGAGCTGAGCCACCAAGCTGCTTTCTCTGTTAGTGATTAATTTTCCTGTCAGACAAATTTGAAATTCCATTCTACACTTAAGTTGTCTTACAAGTGTAACTTATTACTTGACTTTTACTTTTAACTTTCTTTCTTTTTAACCACTACTACCACCTGCTTCTTTTCTCTTGTTTCCCCCCCTCCCTCACTGATTTTTTTTTTCTGGTAATTTGTGTTGGGGGATGTTTTATACATACATGTGTATGTACATATGTGCATATTTATGTATGTACATGCATACATATATTTATTAAGCTACTGAAGTAAAATGAAATATGAATTTGCAAGAATTTCTCAAACTTGGGGGCACCTGGCTGGCTCAGTCAGAAGAGCATATGACTCTTGATCTGAGATCATGAGTTTGAGCCCTACATGTGGTGTAGAGATTGCTTAAACAAATAAAATTCAGGGACGCCTGGGGGCTCAGTAGTTTAGTGCCTGCCTTCAGCCCAGGGCATGATCCTAGGGTCCTGGGATCGAGTCCTGCATCGGGCTCCCCATTGGGAGCCTGCTTCTCCCCGTGCCTATGTCTCTGCCTCTCTCTGTGTGTCTCTCATGAATAAATAAATGAATGTAAGACTGGAAGAATGCAATTAATCTGGACCTCACCTGCGACACAGAGCTCTTTCCTGGACCGTGGTGTTATCCCACCACCCTCGAGATGTGCTCTCTGCTTTCAGTTCTGTCTTTTCGTGGATGGCTCTCTGCCTTTACTTCCTTTACTTTTTTGTCCTGCTTTCTTCCCGTGGATGTTCCCTTTTGATGCTTCCAGGTGAGTAGCCAGTGGGTAAGAAGAATGCCTGTGGCCTGGACAGGGCCAAGATGCTAAGCAGTCTTTCTCAGGCATCCTGTTCTGTCTTGCTCACGTGCTCTAATGACCGAGTCTGCGGCGCCACAGGGCCCACCTGTCCATAACTCAAGGCAGCATGTTTATTTGTCTGGACAGGTGGAAAACTGCCCAAGCTCACCAGGGGCCTACAAATGACAATTTGTCTGGCAGTCTGTTCTTGCCTGTCCTGATTTAAATGGCCAGGAAGCCATCGTAAACTCAGATGAAATGGTGTGGTTTGTGTAAATGTTCTGGTGCTTTTCCACCTTGGAGCTAATTATTTTCAGCAGAGCCACCCCAAAAACCCACAGGAGGAGTGCCTTGTGTCTGTTATGCAGTCGTTGTGCAGTCCTGGAAGAGCTTCCCTCACTGACTCCTGGAAGGTGAATGACCCTGGAGAAGTTTATCTCCAGGGCCTCACTGTGCCCTCTTTGCTGACCCAGAGGATAGGAGGGAAAACCATGCAACTTGGGGTGTAGTGGCAGAGGAGAGTACTTCAAGGATAGGAATTGCCAAAACCCAAGGTGTTGACCTGTGTTGTGGGAGGGAATAGTCATCTTAAACAGCCTTCATATCTAACTGCATATAGATGTTCAGGCAAAGCCAACCCTGGAAATGGAATTTTTGTACACTGGGGATTTTTTTAAGCCATAATACTCAGTATTATATGGCTGAAATTTAAAAGGTACCAAAGAACATATAATTGTCTTAATGCTTCCCTCTCTCTCAGTCCTCCAGACACCCAGGTCCTTTCCTGAGTTTTTAGTATCCTTCTAGAAATATTTGTGCATTTATAAGCATATTAGACATATCAAATATTTTTCTTTTTAGGATAAGTGGTGCCATATTCTACTTGCTTTTCTCATTTAATAGTATATTTTTGAAAATCATTCTAATTAAGTACATAAAGTATTTCCTTTTCTTTTTTATATTTCATAGGATTCTACAGTATAGATATACTTAATCATTTATTTTAAAAATTTTCTCTAGATGGATATTTTAGATGTTACTCAGTTTTTACTAATTATAAGTAGAACTACAATGCTTATCCTCATATAAAGTCATTTTTAAGATAAATTTCTCGACACCTCACCGACCTGGAGGTGGTCAGCTTTTTAATCTCTTTTTGGTTAACAGATTGGTAATGTTATCTTGGTATAGTTTTGGTTTTTTTTTTAAGATTTTATTTGTTTATTCATGAGAGACGCAGAGACATAGGAAGAGGGAGAAGCAGGCTTCCTGTGGGGAGCCCGGTGCAGGACTTGATCCCAGGACCCAGGATCATGCCCTGAGCCCAAGGCTCAACCACTGAGCCACCCAGGAGCCTGATCTTCATATAGTTTTAAAGTGGGTGTCTTTTTTATTATGAGTGAGGCCAGCATCTTTTCACATGTTTAAAAAACACTTTTTCTTTTCTGGGCTCTGCTTGTTCCTTTGCTTTCTGTTTCCTCCCTCCTCTTCCTTTTCTTTTTCTTTTCTCATTATTCCCTTTCTTTTCTTTCTTAATTGCTGTTGTTGATTTGATCTCTTTCTTTGAATTTATAGAAGCTCTTTATGTTTGAAGAAATTAGACCTTTATCTAGAATATGAGTTGTCTTTTGGCTTTGTTTATGGCATTCAGTGGATTTTTAAAAATTATTATTGAGTTATTATTGACATATAACACTGGATTTTTTAAACACAGAAATTTAAAATTTTGTACAGTTGAATCAATCTTTTCTTTAATGACTTCTGGATTTTGTGTCCTAGTTAAAAGGATCTTTCCTACTCACATTAAAAAAAAAAATCATTTTCTTATTTTCTTCTAGTACTTTCATGGTTTTATGTTTCAGGTTTAAATTTTTGTTTTTTTCTGGAATTTATTTTTATACAAGAGGGGATAAGCATCCTGTTGACTTTTTTCTAGCTTTATTTCTAACTTTACTTATTGAAAAAAATAAGATATTTGAAGTGTACAAGCTGATGATTTTTTTTTAAAGATTTTATTTATTCATGAGAAACGAAAGAGAGAGAGAGAGAGAGGCAGAGACACAGGCAGAGGGAGAAGCAGGCTCCATGCAGGGAGCCTGATGAGGGACTCAATCCCGGGGCTCCAGGATCACACCCTGGGCTGAAGGTGGTGCTAAACTGCTGAGCCACCCAGGCTGCCCCAAGTTGATGATTTGATACACGTATACACTATGAAAGGATTCTCCTCATTGAGTTAATTAACATGTCCATCATCTCACATATTTTCCTCCTCCTCCTCCTCCTGTTTTGTGAGAACATTTAAATTCTACTCTATCAGCAAATTTCAATTATATAATACATTGTTATCAACTATAGTCATTGTGTATGACTGTACACACAGTTTTTACTAATGTAAAATGTATAGATCCTCAGACCTTATAACTGAAAATTTGTACCCTTTTAACAGCCTCTCCCTGTTTTCCCCCCACCCTACAGCCCCTTCTTCTATAAGTTGGAGTTTTGTTGTTTTAATTTTTTTTATGATTCACGTATAGGATAAGAACATACAGTTCTTATCCTTCTCTGATTTTTTCACCTTGCAGAGTATCCTCCAGGTTATTTTTTTTTTTTAATACCCTCCAGGTTTATTCATGTTGCAGCAAATGACAGGATTTCCTTCTTTTTTAAGGCTGAATAATCCTCCATTGTATATATACATACTATATGCATAATTATATATAAATTGTATAAGTTATGCATACATAAATGTACATTACTATATTTCCTTATTCTATCCATCAATGAACACTTGGGTTGTTTCCATACTTTGGCTATCGTGAATAATGCTGTTGTAAACATGGGGGTGCATATATCTCTTCAAAATACTGATTATTTCTTTTGGATATATACCCAAAAGTGAAATTGCTGTATCATATGGTAGTTCTATTTTTAATTTCTTAAGGAACTTCCATACTGTTCTCCATAGTGGCTATACCAGTTTGCATTCCCACCAACAGGTTGCAGGGCTCCCTTTTCTCCACATCCTTGGCAACGTTGGTTATCTCTTGTCTTTTGATTATAACCATTCTAACATATGTGTGGTGATCACTCACTGAGGTTTTGATTTGCATTTCCTTGATGTTGAGTGAAATGGAGCATATTTTCATGCACCTGTTAGCCATTGGTATATCTTCTTTGGAAAAATATTTCGTTACATCTTTTGCCCATCTTATTTTATTAAGTTATTTATTTTAGAAAGATCAAGTAAGAAGGGGGAAGGGGCAGAGAAAGAGGGAGAAGGACCATCCCAAGTAGACTCCACACTGAATGTGGAGCCCAGTGTGGGGCTCAACCCCATGTCCCTGAGATCACAACCCAAGCTGAAATCAAGAGTTAGAGACTCAACCGACTGAGCCATCCAGGTGCTCCTCTTTAGCCCATGCTCGTTTTAAATTGAATTGGTGTTTTTTAGTTTGTTCCGTTTGGGTTAGGTTTTTTGGTGGGGGAGGGGGTTTGTTTTTTTGCTATTGAGTTTAGGAGTTCCTTGTATATTTTGAGTATCAGATATGTAGTTTGCAAATATCTTCTCCCATTCCATAGGTTGCCTTTTTATTTTCTTGATAGTTTCCTTCACTGTGCAGAAGCTTTTTAGTTTGATGTACTCCCATTTCTTTATTATTGCTTTTGGTGTCAGATCCAAAAAATTGCCAAGACCAAACTTCCTGCTCATTTTTAGCAACTATTTGATCTAGCCCACCATTTGATTCCATTTTCCAAGTAAGGAAACTAAATTTCTAAGAGTTGAAAGAACTTGTTTAAGGTGTTAGAGTTGATAAATGAGGGAGGCCAGTTGGAGCTATCGCTTCTAAGTCTTAATAAGAGTGAATTTAAAGTAGAGGTGAGTTGAAGTATTGTTTTCACATTAATTTACAGTTACTTTTCAATTCCTCTTTTTTCAACCCAACTTACTACAGCGCTATCCTACTGCCCCCCTCCGCTCCCTGCTCACCCCGAACTCCAGACAAAAATATTGTCAGTATATAAAGGAAAGTGACTTGGGAGAGGGAACTCCTGAGAGAAAACATGAGTTTTTCATTTCACTGTTTAAAGCTCAAATCATTTCTTCCCCTTCTTGCTGCCCAAGATGGAGGACTCTTACTTAGGTTTGGGATCTTTTCTGCTTTTGTTTTTATTTTGTGTAGGACTTGCAGAGTGGTGTGGTGATTTCAAACAAACTCTCAAATTAAGAGATTGAAGGAAACCTGAGTTACTCTGTCACCCACCTGCCTTAAACACAGTCGCCTGTGTGTTGTCTAAAAGCAAACTTCTCCGTAGAAACTCCAAGTGACTACCTCTGTGGTCCACTATTACTTGTGTGAAATCTCAGAAAATCCTTTCTCATTTCTGACTAAGATCTGTGCCTTCCACCCCATCAGTCCTGGTTCTACCTTGAGGGTCATGCACGCTGTTGTGCTTAATGGCTGTTCTGATATTTGAAGCTGCAGTTATGTCCTGCTGTTCTCAAACCTTTTTGTTTCCTTGCCAGGCACCCCAGTTCCTTCTCCTTTTCCCCAGATGACTTGTTCTCAAACTGCATCTGTCCTGGCTGTTGATGCATCCAGGTCATCAGGTCCTCTTGAAGTTGTATGACATCATTGCAGATTGCATTATACAGTATGATGAGATTTTACTTGTCACACGGCCCCTGATAAAGCCTCATCAAGGAGTGTGATTGCCTCCTGCCCTCCTGAAAAATTAAAGGGGATAAATGTGTCTGCAAGCCCAAATCAAGGACTGTACGCAGGACTCTCCAGAGCTCCTACACCCTCGTCAGGATGCCTTACACAGAGCTGCTCTGTGAAGTGACTGAGCTGCATGTGGCCTTGGGAAGCTTCTGCCTGTGAGACACAGCTGAGCCTCTCCCCTGTTGTGCAGACTCAATGTAGGTCCTCCTGGCACTCCATTATGGAACAATGCTTGTGACTGCTCTCCACCTGCTGGCAGAATATCTTGCTCTCGGTCCCCGAACCTTTCTCAGGCATTGTTGAACTCCCCATACCCTTAATTTGCAGGGAAAGCTGCTTTGGTACCAATTTTTCACTTGAAGTCAATAGGAGAGATGGGAACTAGGAAAGCCTGTGTTGTATAAATGACCCCTAGCAGGCCCTGTAAAGAGTGTCTAAAACCCTCACTTGCCCTGGACTCGAAACTCTTCCTCTTCTTCCCTCTTGTATCAGTGACCAGGTTTCTCCCCACGATCTCTCCCATTCCCACCCACCGTCCTGGTACCCCCTCAACAGCTGCCTCCTTGGGATTCTCCTGCTCACCTTTGGGCTTCTGCTCTAGTCCTTCTTACTTGTGGCTGCTTTTCACAATCCTGAATAGTTTGTATTACCTAGAAACCACCTTTGGTCCCTGATGGCTGCAGTACAGAGTCCACATTCTTCGGCCTAGAGTTCATCGTACTCCAGAGAAAATGACCCCAGGGTCCAGCTTCTATACCTGGCTTTCTCTCTCATCTTCACTCTATTTTTTCCTGGCTCCAGGCAATTCCTTTACCCACAATTTTCCTCTACATTTTGGTTTACACCTTTTTTTTCCTGCTGGAATGGCTGTCAACGTCTTTTTATTGAAATTCTACCCTTCCTTAAAGGCCCGCTCATTCATTTATTCAACACATTATCAAGAGCCTGTTGCACAGCAGAGATTGGTCTAGGAGCTGGGTGCACAGAAGTGAAATGGCAAACAAACACTCAGCTTTTGAGGGACTTACAGTCCAAGGGGAAGATAGATGTTAAACCAGCACAAACAAAAATATTTCACAAATGAAGACAAATGCTCTTAAAGAGCACAGTGCTGTGAGGGATGAGAGGTGGGGTAGGCTGCATTTAGATAGAAGGAGTTAGCCTGATGAACAGTGGTAGGGACCAGAGAGCCCAGTTGATGGAGAGAAGGAGGTCCAGTCTCTACTACAAACCCACCCGTGGGCACCTCAAGATCGCAGAGGCATCCCCTTTGGCTGTTGACTCCTCAAGGCACCGATTTGCACTTATGGGCATTGCTGATCTTATTTTTTTGTGCATGGCTTATCTCCCTAATGGGATCAGAGACATTTCAAGGATAGTAATCACAGTTCATTTTTACAAGCCCTTAGATTCCCCTTCCCAGAATGGGCACTTAGAAATGTGAGCCAGTGGTAAGGACCTCAGATGTTGGAGGTCCTGAGTCCATAAAATGTCATGTTCACTCCAAAGAGCTCAAGGTTTGGATTGCTAAAGACCTTGCCGTGCTTGGGCATAGATCTCTTTCTTTTTCTTCTCAAGGGAAATATAATAATTAAGTCCTTCTCCATCTCCCCCTTAAATTTTGAATTTTCTTTTTCATTCTCTAGTAATAAATCATAGGCCTTTTGTACTACCACTAAGGGATTCTAGAAAATATGTGATATAATTTGCTTCACAGATGAGAGCATAGAAATTTATGGGTTTCAGAAAAGGTTTATTGCTAATGTTTTGTGGATTTCTCAGTTTGATAGATTAGCTCCTCCCCTTAATTTAAGTTGAAAATGTTTTACTAAAACATTTTGGTTTTTGAAAGGGAGGGTTGAATTTGACATTTAAATGCCAGTATAAGTTTTAAGCTAACTCCATTTACTGCCTGCCCTCTCATACATAAACTAGTTAACATTTATAAAGAATGTTGAGAACAGAAGCCCCCTTGGAAATGTCACAGTGGATGTTACAACCCTTTCTACTTTCAAATCGCATATATTTAAGTAAAGAACAAAAATAGGTTTGGACTGTTCTTGGCCCTTCATCTTTTAAATTAGATTGAGAACAGAAAAGAACCAAACCAGATATGGGATATTTCAGTTAAAATACCAGCTTCTGCCCAGGTAGCTCCATCTGTCCCTATAAGTCTCCAGAAGGGCTTGCTGCGGTAGAGTGAATGCATAACTAAACAAATCCTTAGCTGGGTCCGTGTGTTTAAAGCCATTTACAGACTTTATAGGCACTTACTCGATAGAGCAGAAGAGTTAAGTTAGCATTTCTGACATATATGAATGCTGGTGGAATTGATTTGGCTAAAGAGAAAATTTCCCGACGCCCATTTTTTAAAAATCAGAAATATTGCTGCTAATTTAGAAATAAGGTCTTTGATGAGTCTCCCCCACTGGGGTATCAACCCAGAGATCTGGCCATGCTCCAGTTCAGATAATGCTGTTTCTCTCTGCTAAATTCCTCCTGAAGGTTCAATTAGATTTGGCCTTTATTCATCCTGGGCAACGACTGGAAAACTGCCAGTTTCTAAGGCCGGAGCTTAGTGATGGATGCATTTGTCTCACTGCTGACAAAGATTTCAATGTATAATGTCCCAGGCCCTTGAGGGTGGAAACAGAGACTGATCTCAGTGAAGAACAAGTCTATTGGCCCTCAGGCTGAGATGCGTTAACGTCTCTCTGTGCTCTGGAAAGGGTTCGCTTGCTAGGGTGGGCCCAAGCAGGCTGGATTTTGCTGCCTATTCAGACCCTGTAACTGGGAAAGAGGTCCACTAATTTGGTGTTTTATTCAAAGTCATCAGTGGTGTTAACATCCCCAGTTCCTTTGGTTGGTCAGTACACAAAGCAACATTTACTGGGTCTTGACACAGCTTGCGGAAAATGCCACCTGCATTTGGGGAGCATTGTGTGCCTCTACCAAGTTTGGGGCTGCGCACTTTACTGAATTTAGTTTAGACAGTGCTTCCTACTTGGATTAATGAAAATATATTCCCAAGTCTTTGTAGGCTTGACATTTCTTGGGTCATTGCATCATTTGCTAAATTTTATTCACTATGGTAATTGTGTCTATATTTCTTCAGTGTTGAGCTGGGAAAGGATGCAGCATCATAAATCAGGGGAGCTTAGTGAGAGGCAATCAAATCTACAAAGGTGAGGGCTCCACATTCAAAGAAAGGAAGCCTGAGCTGAGAGTGTGATTGACACCTGTAAAATCACAGGACTACAGAGGCCAGTCACAGCCCCGTTCCCAAATCCTAGCATAATGAGGTAAAACACAGATGTGGAAACTTGAAGGTGGTGTGTTAGAACAGCTCAATGAAACCACTCACGTTCCCTGGGTGGTAGTAATCCTGTGGGACTCATTACCCTCATGAACATGTTTGCTTAGGAACTGTCTTGCCATGAGTAACAGATGAAAAGGCATAGTCTGGGCTGGCCTCCCTGGAGGCCTGTTCCTAGCCACACTGCCTGTGGCCATCCAGGCTGGCGAGAAGGTACACTTTATCAGCAGATTGCTATAAGATGCCAACTACGTGTCAGGCATTGTGCTAGGTGTTGGGTACAGGAGGTATAGATAAGGACACAGTTCTTTCTCTTAGGGCACTTTCTTGAAGGATATCAGGGGTGGCTTCTGAATTTTGTATAAGGAAGGTTTGGAGGCAGCAGTCTGATTGGAAGCAGAGGCTTGTCTTAATGATATACTTCACTGTTTTCACTTAAGTTTTATGTGTTAGATCAACAAAAATCGTTTCTAGATATGCTTTTATTTACGTCGTATGTAAGACTAAGAAAACGTTAGTTGTTTATACATTAAAGAATCTTTTCTTTGGGTTGGCTTGTCAAGGGACTGTTGAAATCACAGGTGGATAAATGTGCCCCAGCTCCAAGGTGCCCCTCCTTGAGGCAGCCATTGCCAGACTCCATTTCTACATGTTTAATCTTAATGCCACATTGACATATGAGTCTTAGGGTAGTTGTTTGTTTTGCTGAGTTCCTTTCTACCTCAAGCCTAGCTACCTACCAGCCAGAGGTTGCCATCCTGGGTCTGTCAGAGATTAGACAACTTCACCTCTCTTCCCAGTCTCACAGTTGATCTGTTGGTGATTTTGAGCAAATTATGGCCATCTCTGAGTAACAGTTTCTCCTTCTATAAAATAAAATGAGAATTTTCCGGCAGGCTCTCCCCATGGAATCTGAAAGGTCAGTGCTTTGCCTAGGACACATCAGGAGATTTGTTCAAAAGCCCAGCCTCTCAGAAATATAGTGGTGTCATCAGTGGCTGCCCTTCACAGGTGGCTGCCCCACCTCTCTCCACTTGCATCCTGCTTTGCATTCAGAGCAGGAAAGCTGTTCATGCTAGGCTCATTTAAAACCACAGTTGAGGAGGTTATCATAGGATCCTTAATTCTAGTGAGAGGCTCCAGTTTTCCCCTCAGCAGTTGGAGTGATTAAATGTCACACTATATCAGGGGAGTACCACTTAAGAACACGGATTTCATGCTGGGTGCTTCTACGTTCCCTGGTTGGTTTGGGGCATAGGACTGACCTACCTTGGCAGCACCTTGAATTGGGGCATTTGTTGAATTGAATTGGACTGACCAGCCAGAAGGATCTCAGGACCAGGACTGCTGTGAGGGCTTTCCCTGCCCTGTCACAGTCAGCCCCCTGGAGCAGCTAAGATGTTATCCACATTTCTCATCATGCTGCCCAGACAGCCGGGCAGAACATTTTTGCTTTGAGCTCCAGTGCTTGCTTTCATTCATTGTAAAATGTCTGAGCCAGATAGTTCCCCAAATAGTAGTTCCTTTCCTTACAGATTAGTAAACTGAGGCCCACAAAGGATGCGACCTATCCAGAGTCTTGCAAGACCTTTGACAGTGCCCAGACCTCTGTTGCCTAGCAACATCTTTGGGACAGAGTAGGGACTGTTACTTGTTGAATAAATGAACACACCCAGATCTCCTGGGATTTTGAGTAACAGTTCATTTTACCTTTTTTGGTTTAAACTGTCAGCCTACCAAATCTGTTGGTTCAATGACTGATCTAGAATGTTAGAAGATTCCACCTATTTTCATGAAACAGACGATCACCCTTCCTGTTGCAAATGCCAAATGGAAAGTTTAACTCCTCATTGTTCTTTCCCTCATTTATGGCACTTTCAAGTAGTGGTCCTTAGGGTGTGAGTACAGACCGCACATAGGGACGTAGTAGAAAAGAGAATCTTGGACTACTGAATTGACCCCTCTGGGGGTGAAGCCCAGCAACCAAAAACAGCCTCTCTAGGCAATTCCCTTGGTGCCGAAGTTTGACAACCACTGCTTCAAGAGCTGTCTTGGCAGAGTTTCCTCTAATGTAGGGTTGTATAACATTAGTAATCAAATAAAATTTAGTGCAAGTTTTATCTGACACATTTAATATATCCGTGGTAGTTAGTGTGCTAGCAGTAATTAGGCAAATGAAAAGCAGTTCTTTTAAATGGCTATTAGGAGTATTAACCAGGCAAATCAAGTTTTTATAGTTTTTTTTTTTTTTCCCCTCTGTTAGCTTTCTCCAGTATCTGATAGCGGCCATGCTGTTGGCAATTTCCCTCATTACACAGATCTACATCCTTCAGACACCCACAGAAATAACACTCATTCATATTTGAAGCTAGCTCTAATTTCCCAGTTGTTGCAGTTCCCTGTGACCATCTATCTTAGGTTGAGTTCCCCCTCAAAAGCAGGATTTAGATGCAAATAGTTTATTTGGGAGGTGATCTCCAGAAGCACTGGTAGGGGTTGGGGTCATGAGAAAGAAAAGAAAGCAAGAAAAGGTTTGTGATCTTGGGGTTACCTCTCTGAACCCTGCAGCTCAGCCCCACTGGGAAACTCTGACAGATGGCTTCAGTTATCCCAGTGGAGGGTCGAGGGGGCAAGGGTGTTCACTACCTCCAGTCAGTCTGGGTGAGAGCTGTCCCCATAGTTGGAAGAGAGGCAAGACATTACTGCCCTGGCACTTCCAGTCTACTCAGGATTTGGGCCTAGAGGGCTCTGGTGGCCAGAGATAATCCACAGAGGGTTGTAGGTGCTTATGGTTGCACATTCTCTGATGAAGTGGGCTCAGAAATGATGAGTGCCAAGAGAATATAGGCCAGTACTGATGGTACCTGTGACACCACCCATCAGTGGTCCCAGGTTTTTTTTGCATGCACCCCTCCCCACCCCCAGGAGGTCTTTGTGGAGCACCACCATTATCCCTCTGGGCACTTCTTGGGACAGGCCTGCTCCTGGGGTCCCGGTCCTGGAGGGGACCTAAAAGCAGCTGCCAAGGATGGTGTCAGGAGGAAGGGAAAAAAAAAAAAAAAGGAGGAAGGGAGACTGTGCTGTGAGAATACTCTGGATCTTAGAGTCTGAGCCAGAGAGAGGGCAAGATAGAGTAAATGAAAAAAATCTGGCACTGTGCAAAGATGAAAAGGCAAAGCAGAGGATTCTAGGTAAGAGGAGTAGAAGGCAGAAGAGAAACTTAAATTTCTTGTCAGCAAAGCCTAACATGCCCTTTCCCCCAACCCCGAACAGCACTCTCGACTTGCCCACTCTTGGGTTCTAGTCTCCTGGCTGCAAAGAATGATCAGAAGCCAGCCAGGCTGAGAAGAAAGGGAGCTGTGTGCCAGGCCTCCCTTTGGGTGGATCTGTTGGCCCATTGTGGTTGCTTGCCAGGCTGCAGAGGATAGAGGAACTAGAATTTTGCACTCTTACTGAGGTAGTCCTAACCCAGTTTTGACCGGTCAATGATAAAAGGAAAAAATTAAGGACAATGAGGAATGTCATGGTAGCACTGATAGGGTTTGGCTACCAGCTGTCTTTATTCAGATTATGTCTATTCTTTTTTTGTGCTTCATTGTCCTTTCTTCTATAAAACGAAGGGGATAATTTTCCTACTTAATTTTTTCCCATATTCAAGTTTTTTATTTTGAAATAATTATAGATTCACAGGGAGTTGTGAAAATAATAACAGAGAGATCCTTTACCCAGTGCCCTTCACCCAGCCTCTGCAATGGTAGTATATTACATAACCCTCATACACTATCAGAACCAGAAAAATGACATTGATATAATCCACACACCTTACCCACATTCCACCAGTTTGACATGTTCATGTGTGCACACACACATGCATGTATGGTTCTTTATGGTTTTATTAGGTAGTAGGTTCATGTAATAACCACCACCACAATCAAGATAAGAACTGCTCTGTCATAAAGCTCTCCTTGTACTTCCATCATGTTCATTTCTAAAGTCCTTGTTTACCATGAGAAATAAAATGGCAACCATATAACTTTCCCTTGATCCCAGTTAGGAGGGAAAATGGCCTACAAACTTGCTAAGTTTAGGGACCATTGCCCTGTGTCCCTTGTTGGAGTGAGACAGCACAGCACTCTGCCCAGAAGCCATTTTCCTTCCAGAGGCAAGTGTCCAGGGATGCAGAGACTTAAGGATAAGAACACTTATCTCTACCTGAGGCCTTTGCCTTCAGAGTTCAGCCTCTAGGGGCTTCAGTATCTTCCCCAAAGGTTGCTCCATGTTCTGACACTTCCCCAACTTGCAAAATCAGTGGGTATCTCAGCAGAGAGGCAGGAAGCAAGGTTGTAGGCCCTGTCTTGCCCATCTCCTTGCCTTGGTCAGGTTACTTAGCCTCTCCAAGCCATTGTTTCCTTACTTGCCAAACTGAGAGCCATGTCTTCCTGTCCTTTTGTCACCACTGGCATGGTGATGAGTCCAGACGGCTAAGTTTGTTGATCCTTGTACCAGCTGTACTCACTTATTCCCACTTCTGGGAGCAAAGCATTTTTTAAAAGAGGGTAGAAGTTTTGTACTTCACAGTTTTGACTAGAACCATCCTGTTTATTTTCAACTGTGTAGGAGCATATTTGAGATTCTGATGCATGTGCTCACACACAGAAACACACACACACACACACACACACACACACACACAGACAGCCTGAGCTCAAAGACATTTGAGAAAAACAAATCTCTTGTTGATCATGGCTACAGTGGATACTACACTTCCTTCAGTCTAAACTTACACTTTCTCTACACCAGTTCATGTGTTGCCTAAGCCTTTAATTGGATAAGAGGTAGAATCTTAGATGACAAAGTATCCTGTACGTCAGTTGATGGTAGCACCAGGAAGCCCCTCCTGGAACCCCTGCCTGATCTTTTGCCAGGAACTCTTGGGGGCCTCAACAAGCTTCTCCTTGTCCCATTCATTCTCTCCTCTAGGCCTAAGGGATTGGCACGCCTGTTCAGGCTAGACTGCCTGCCCTCTGTCTCTTCCCTCTCTTGTCTTATTCCAGCACTCTATGAGGAAATGACAAAGTTTTCCAGGGTCTCCCCAGTTTTGCTATAACTGAAATAGCCACACAGTCCTCTTTTTACTGCTGTTAACAAAAATGGAAAACTCAGAGGCCAGAAGAAATAGCCAATAAGTGGCCAACAATGGAGATGTTATAAAGTTATTGGAAATATTTAAAGCAATGATTGTCCTGGGTATTACTCAAACATTAATAAACCAGTTCTTTCCTTGGCTCCTCTGACTGACTTCTTCCTCATGAGGTTGTTGTCTTGAGGCTATGCATAGCTCCCTATCTCCTGGGCCTGCATGCAAAGCCCCTAGAGAACAGTTCTTGGCAGTGATAAATGCTTCCAAAAGAGTTGAGCCTGGTTGGTTGTGGTTGCTCGGGAATCTCGGTGCAGGCTGAGGCTAGAGATGGTCTTTGGTGGGTGGCCTGGGGATCTCCCAGACCAAAGGTTTTGCAATGTGGAGAGTACAGCATGTCCATCTTTTCGGCCTTTCTTCTCCCTGTATGCCACTTTTATTGATGATCTTCCTGAGAATATTCGTGCACTCTGTAATTGCAAAGCTCCCTTGGTAACAGGCCCAAGAGTGCAAGTCCACAGGGCTTCTTCTGGTGCAGGCAGTCTTCAGTGAGACTGTTTTGAAAAGGCTGTGTTCTTTCTGGTTATATGATGTGGTTGTATATTTGAACATGTAAGTTTAGCCCACACAGTTTCATGCTGCTGCCCATATAGGGAATAGCTTCTCTCAGGAGTCCCAGAAGACTGTGACCTTGCCCTACCAGCCCACTGAAAAGCAAGGGCTTATGGCTCTCCCTTTACCAGTGTTCTTTCTTCAGCTGCTGGATCCTTTCCAAGGCCTCCCACTCCCCCTGCAGTCAAAGAGAGCATCTGACCTTGAGCCAGCGTCTCAGAATTTATTGGGCTAATTCAAGGATATCAAGTTGTGCTAGGCCAAGAAAGTGAGATGGCAACTGACATGCTTTAGGAATACTGACATGGATGGCAAACTCCAAAGAAAAGCCAAGGGGGTGATAGCATTTAATCCAAGAGGCCCATGGCCCAGAGGAGCATGGAAGGGAGGCAGTGGCTTAGGAAAGGCATACTGTTTAGTGACCGTGTTCTATTTCCTACAGTGGGTGGTGGGCTTATGGATGAGTTATTTCTTCCTGATGTCTGAAATCATAATATTATAAAGTAGACCCTTTGGAATTTAAGAAATACTTCATTTTTTCAAGAGGAAAGAACACAGTTACTTGTGGAGGCCAGCCTAGGACTGATAATAGAGGTTGTTGACTGAGGAGTTTAGCAGTGAGACAGTGAGGGTGCAGATGGAGGCATGTTGGGTGGAAAGACTCCACATATCTGGGAAAGCTACCACTTTCCTCCTCTCATTTTCTCTTTGGGGAAAAAAAATCTCAGATCCAAGAGAGATGGATTGTTCTAAACCCATCCCTCCCTAAGAATCGGTTAGATGTAACCACTTTAAAATCTCTTCATCTGTTTTTCCACTGGGTATTGACTACACCCGCCCAGTGCTGGGTACCGGCTAGGAACCCCCATGGGAAATACAGAAGGAGCTGAAGGGGCGTGGTGTGCACATGTTGAAGGACCAGGGATCATCCTCAGACTATATGTGAGATGTTTGCATTAGTATAGTATAGCTGGGCTGCCTCTGCCCAGAGATCCTAAAACAATGACCTTAGATGCAATTACTCCAGAAAGGGTGCTGGCAGGGAACCGTGCTTTTCAAACACCTGCTGTGTGCCAGACACTTACCCATGTTACCACATTTAATCCCCATACCTTAGTGTGAAGCAGGTGTCATCATCCAAATTTATAGACGAGGTTCAGGTAGGTTCTGTATTTTGCCAGAGGGACAATCCAAGGAGAGAGCCTTGCTCTGACCCCCAAAACTTGTTTATGTTAGACTGCACATAATGTGGATAAGCATGGATGACTTGAGCTAGTCCTGAACAGAATCATAGGGTGAGGATTTGGGGACCACAGAGAAATTGAGAGACAAGAGGCCTGCCCAGCTCGGGCTTGGTATCTCTTGAGCAGCAGGGATGTAGGTTGGTAGGTAGGGTGGGGTAAGAGGTAGACACCACCATTAGGCCTCCGACCAGGGTCAGATATCCCAGGTGCACCATTGTCCCTGGTCTCAAATTCTGCCTTCCTACCCAGAAAGTAATCATCCTCCATGTACTTATTCTCATGGAGTATTTCCACATATCTTACCCCCATGAGTATACTTGGGGGATATAAGGATGCCATTCCCATAGTTTTTTGGACTCCCTGATGGGTAGGGCAGGGCACAGACTAGTTCCTAGCTCAGGCTTTTACTTTAGCGTGACCTTGGATGCCCTTGAGCTTCAGAAAACATGTAAAAGACTTGGAAGACTCAGGGTAGGTAAAGGGTACCATGTGGAGGGGAAGGATCTTAGTTAGCCTGGTGACTCTCTGTCTCAGAGCTCCCAGTTTGAGATCTGGGCTGCCAGGAGGAGTTTCTGTTACCAAGTGCTGTGTGCAAGTGAATGGTGGCTGGAAATTTGACTTGCCTAAGGTAGCCTCTGAGTTGATAGAATGGAAGAGGCCATGACTTGCTATTGCCTTTGATCTGTAACTCACACGGCCCTAGCTGGTTGGCCCTGGCCCCTGGCAGTGATTAGTGAAAGCATAAGGCATTGTGCAAACAGGAACTGCAGTGAGGAAGAAGGAAGGGCTGAGAGTACGCTGGGATTCACCTGGGTTTGTTTACCAGCCCTCAGTGGAGAGGCTTTTCAGGAAGAAGGAGCCAGAGAGGGGTTCTGGGTCTCTGGTAGTTTAGACTTATTTGATAATGAAAGCAGTTTGTGAATGACGGTGTGTCCGGGCTCCCAGTATCCATGATGCGCTAGTGTTTATTGGGCACTGCTGCTGGCTCCCCACAGAGGCTTTCTACCTGAAGACTTGGGACGGGAGTAATTACAAAACTCTGTTAAAGGAGAAAGTCACTTTTAAAGAGAATACAAACATTTTAATTTAACCCAAAACGGATAGGTGGGAGTCCCCATGTTTTGATGTGGAGCTGGAGACTTTTCTTCCCCTGTTGACCTGCTAATTTGGAGTTCTCTGTCCACTCTGTTCCATGAATCACACTCCTAAAACATCACTGGTTAATACTTCCAGCTCACATTTCTTAAAAGTAAAGCAAGAATTTAGCCATTTATGAAACAGTTGGAGTATTGAATCCTTTTAGAATGTTTTGTAGTTTATTTCTCCAACGATGCCTAATCCAAGAGCGTATTTTTAAAAATGATTCTATTGTTGGTTCTCTTCAAAGCTTCCACTTGATTGTCACAGAAACTGCTATTTCTGTGCTCATTCCATCATTTATGTAATGTTTAATTAAATTTTCTGTTTTCATCAACAAATATACAACCGTCCTAAACAGTTTAGGAAAAGATCCCAACTGATCCTTGGTAAGTGGTACACCCAGTGGGTAGAAGCAGAAGACCTGCAGGTGCGCTCAGGAGAATCCTGCGGGCTGGGAATGTGGGCATGAGTTTACTGAGGGGAATAGCCAGTGTGCATTTCGGTCAGCAAGGTAGAGGTCATTAACGGACCTGGGAGGTAGATGTCATTAGTTCTGTTGCAGATGGCCCTGCTGATTCCACAATCTGCCTGTCTTTACTGCCTGCTGACCCTGCCCTGCGGGGGCCAGCTTCCTCAGAAGCACAGGGCATGCCGGCAGCACCATGGCCTCTAGGCCTCACCTCTACCTCTGCCAGGCTGAGTTGAGACCCTGCTTCCTCTCCCTCCCTCTCCTCTTTCCAGTGTTGTCTTGGGTCCTCCATGTTCTTGCCAAAGAGCTCCCTTATAGAAAAGCGGCACCTCCCTCACATGAAACGTTTTGTCCTGAATGGAGAAGCAGCCTCCAGCTGAGTGTCCAGGAAGTGAGCTATTGTTCACACAGCACGTTCTAAACATTTTCTGCCAGAAGGAAGCCCTTTCCCTCTGGTTTGTCCCTTCTTTTTTTTTTTTTTTTTTTTTAAACAAAACAAAACAGAGGAACCTAGGTTTTGATTAACTTGTTTTTAAGGTAGACTTCTGCTTATTTTGGAACCAGATGAATATGAATCATGAGTGCAAACCCCTTCTAATCTTATAAACTGAAATGAGCAAGAGTAGGACTGTCTGGGCTGTTTGCCTGGCATCTGTGCTTTTATAAGATCCACAGACATTTCTCAATGTAAGCAATCCTTACATCTGGCCAAGTGGGTTCCAGAGTGAAATCTAAATGACTCTTAGGCTCAACCCTATTTTTTCCAAGGACTTAATTTTACAATGCTCCTTGGTAGTTTCTGCTATGGCCCCAGGACAAGGACACCAAAGCTTCCCAGTAACAGGGGCAGACAGACATTGCCTTTGGAGAAGGAGCAATCTCATTTTCTGTGCTTACAGTAGCAAGAAGCTTGTCTTCACCTACAGGATGGGAAAGAATGAATCACACAAGGACCCCATTTCTTTTAGACAGTGTGGAGCTTGCTCAAGTATCATAATAAATGAACTCCTCATCACAGCTCCCCCTGGGAACCAGACTTCTTGTACAATGTCCCAGAACTGTGAAGTGGCCCTGTGCTGATATCTTCACGTTGTCTTTGAAGAAACCGAGGCTTGAAGAGGGGTCAAGTAGTTTGCTCGTGGCAGTGATCCCATATATGAGGAATTTTTCCACACTTAATGGAAGAGGAAATTGAAGTTAAATGACTTAAGGTTCTGCCACTGATTTTAAGAGGATCTTCAAAAATTTTTTTATTCCAAAGTCCTGGTTCTTTCCTCCACTGTGCAAACCCCATTTAGTGTTTCCCAGTCTGTGTATTTGAAATTGTGCCCTGAGCTTTAATAGAGCAGAAGCTAAGCCTTAAGTAAGCTGGACAGCATGAGCTAGAAAGATAATGAGTTGGGCACTGGTTCTGTATTTCTAGAACTCTGACCATGGGCATTATTTAACTTCTCTAAATATTTGGTTTCCTCTTCTGTAAAGTGGGCAGAATGAGAGCTCTACTCTGGGCTGACTGTGAGGATGAAGCAAACCACTGGCAGGGTACTCAGTCAATGCTCAGAGCAGAGTGCCCCCACTGACAGAACCTGGCCCTGGGACCTAACAACCCTAGAAGGCCCGAGTGGTAACGTTGATCAAAAGTACTTTTCAGGGACGCCTGGATGGCTCAGCGGTTAAGCATCTACCTTTGCGGCTCAGGGAGTGATCCTGGGTCCAGGGATCAAGTCCCACATTGGGCTCCCTGCAAGGAGCCTGCTTCTCCCTCTATGTCTCTGCCTCTTTCTCTTTTTTTGTGTGTCTCTCATGAATAAATAAATAAAATCTTAAAAAAAAACAAACAGTTTCCAAGGAGAAGGATACCTTACTGTGAGCACCCGAATTCGATTTTCAGGAAAGACGACCTCCCGAAGTAGGAAAGGGATCATCTAGTAAGTAAGCTCTCGACACAATCCACCCCCGTTTCCCTTGTCCTGTCAGTGTTCTGAGGGCGGATTTGATCTCATTTTATTGATTCAGGCCATAGAGGATACAAGTGCTTCTCTTAGCTGAGTATTCTAATGTACTACTTATCATGCCAATGTAAGTCAGCGATGGAGGGATCAGGGTCTTTTTGAGTCAGATTAACATGAACCAGTTTCCCAGGGTTTGCTCTCATCCTTGAGAACACTGATAATTGAGCTTTCAGACTGTCAAGACTGGGGTTAGCCTGGGTTCCAGAATAGAGAAAGCCACACCACAACAGAGAAGCTGTGCTGAGAGCCCTTCACCCTGAAAGCCTGGTGACACGGAATAATGGTAAAGTCAGCTTTCCCACATTCCTTTCTGTTTGTTTCCTTTGCCTGCTGGGCAATGTCTCTGCTTATTAGCATGTTGAGTGGAGTTCATTACAAATGATGAAACTCACATCAGTGTTGATCTTAAAATTTATTGTTCTCTAAAAGATGTGATCCTGAAAGAAATATTTTTCCCAGTCTCTTATTCTGAAAAATTTTGAACTTGCATAAACTTGAAAGAGACTCAAATAGTGAATACCTGTATATCCACCACCCGGAGCCCAGATTCTACAATTGCAATTTACCATACTTGTTTTATCTCACATCAACCCATCCCCCAGTCCACTTAGAAATTGCCTATTTTTTGATGCACTTTAGAGTAACTTACAGACGTCATACATTTCACCCCTAAACAGTTTAACCATGTGTACCACTAACTAGAGTTTGAGAGATACTTGTTCATAGGGTTTGGGGGGAGAGGCAGTAAAATGTATACAGAGTGAAATGCGCAAGTCTTAACTCTACCATTCCCTGAGTTTTGATAGATAACTATCTTTGCATGGCCCAAATTCCTATCAAGATGCAGAATATTGCCATAAACCCAGAAAGTCCCTCATGCCCCTTCCCAGGTACTCCTTACCACTCCCTTACCCCCAACAACTACTCTTCTGAAATTTTTCCATCTTCATAGATTAGTTCTCCCTGTTCTAGACCTTTATAAATGGAATCAATGCAGTGTGTGTGCTTTTGTGTAAGGCTTGTTAAAAACAAAACCACAGGCAGGCCCAAAATGGCATCCATTGGGGCAGGTCACCAGACTGGGGCTTTTTTTTTTTTTTTAATCTTATTTATTTATTCATGAGAGACAGAGAGAGAGAGGCAGACACACACAGGCAGAGGGAGAAGCAGGCTCCATGCAGGGAGCCTGACATGGGACTCGATCCCAGGTCTCCAGGATCACACCCTGGGCTGAAGGCAGGCGCTAAACTGCTGTGCCACCCAGGCTGCCCATAGACTGGGGCTTCATTAACCTAACCTAATTGCACTTTGAACCTCCTCTAGAAATGTACTCTTAATGGATCAGTCTGGAATTTTTCTGGTCAGCACCAATAAGCTAACCTATGACATTCCCCAAAGAAAGACAAGGTAATCTACCTGTCAAGACCCTTTGGTCCCCCAAAGAAGGTGACCTTACCTGAAATAATCCTTTTTTCTGTTTTTTGACTTCTTCGTCCTGTCTTTAAAATCCTTTCCCTTCCTGTAGCTCTTTGGAGCTCTCATCCTACTTGCTAGATGGGATGCTGCTCGATTCATGAATCATTTAGTAAAGCCAATTAGACCTTTAAATTTACTCAGTTGAATTTTGTTTTTTAACAGGCTTATCTGAAGGATTTTAACTAGTGCTTTAAAATGAATTTTGAGAATTCTGTCAATTTATCTAACTTCTTCCTATTTTGTAGCATCAGAGACAGAAAAATCTGCAGATTTGCCGAAAATCTAGGGCAGCTGATGGGTACGGGTAGTGTATTAAATATATAGGATTTTTTTTTTTTTTTTACATCTTAAGTGTATGTCATTTGGTGCTCCCAAGTTTTACATCTGACTCCCCTCATATTATGAGCCAGATGTTCCCCTGCAGAATCTGAGGAGCCGGTGGTTGTAGGACCCTCTCCCGGGCCACACTAGGGAGGAAATCCATTCTGAATGGAAATTTAGAGTGTTTTCCTTGGGCTGGTTTAATCGATAGCCAGGCTGACAGTGCAGCCTGCGTGCAATCATGAAATTCGATTATGGAAGAATGAGAGCAAGGGAAGGTTAGTTACTTGGTGATAGTGAAAGAAAAACCAAGGAAGGTCCTCGAAGCTGGTTGCCTGGTGTGTGAGAGAACTGCAGTCTCTGAGGTGTGTGTACTTCCTCCTCATTCCTCCCCACTCCCTGAATATAAGCCTCCTCTTGGATAGAAAGTAGATCAGAATAGAACTCAGATACATAATCCTCATTAATCTTTCAGATTCTCATCCCATTTATTAAAGCCAGTATTTGGCACATAACCCAGAGTTATGTGGCAAGCAATAATAAAGTTAATTGGAATCTAGGTCTCCCAACTGTATTCTTTCAGCAGCTTCTTGGGGGCTTTTGAGTTAAAGAATGCCTGAGTAGCAGGCTGCTTTAGGATGAGAAGGTCGTTGGCAAGGCTTGTTGGCCCATAAGGTCTTCCTCCCTGTCAAAGATGCCAGGTCTGGAGTGTGCTGGAAGAAGTGGAGTGGGAGCTACTTTGGAGGGCAAGGCCCAGTCAGTATCCCAAGAGATGTGTGAAAGGTAGGAATGAGGAAGGAAGAGAGGGTTTGAGGACTGAGGTGCAGTGGGGAAGCAGGAGTGTCTCTGGCTTTCCCATCCCTACCAGCCTAGCCTGGGGCAAGTGCACACCGGCTTTAATGTGAGATGGTCAGCAACACAAGTATAAAACACTTCTGAAACAGAACCACTCTGTGGTCTCCCAGCCTGGTCAAAAGTGAGGGATTGAGAAGGAAAGTAACAATGTAAAGGGGATTCAAGTGGAGGTTGGGTAGGGGTACAACCATAAATACAGCAGCAATCTGTGTGCTCCCCTGAGATGAGACAAATAAAGCCTCCACTAACAATGTGCTCTGCGGAAAAGAAGTCTCTCATTGTTAGCAGAGCTGCCACCACAACCTCTGCCTCCTCCCTGCCTCAAAAGGCGGCCCTGTGTCTGTTGGCAGACTTTTATTCATTCCCTGCCCTCTTCTCTCCTCCCCCATCCTCTCCTGCCTCCCTCTCCTAAAAGCAGTTGGCAAGGTTAGAAAATCAGGACAAATAATTTACTTCAATCCATCTCTGTCTTTCCCGCGGCCGTGTGTAATTTGCTCGGAGGTGGGGCGAGAGGGAAAAGGGTAACCTCAGACCCTGGTCAGTGACCCTTTTTCAAATGTGGAATCAAAGCCCACTCTAGGCCGCAAGTCCGTCTGCTGCTAAGAGGCAATAAGACAGAGATGGTGATGAATTCTTATGTGGTTTCTGGGCCCAGGAGTGCAGCTGTCAGCAATCTTTAGGGCTCCTTGCCCAGCTGGACGAGCGAGCCAGCTGACTTGCACGTCAGCAGTCACCTGATGGCACGGACACAGCAGCCAGAGAGATGGAGATGGTTAAGGCTCAGTTCCTTAGCCCTGTGCTCCTGGGAATGGGGAGCGCTGTCCAAGCAAGGCCATCTGGCCGGAGGAGAGGGCTTGCCCCCTGGGTACCCCGCTCCGGGAACTCGAGCTCACTGGGGGAGCAGGCTCAGCCACTGATGGCACTTAGCAGAAGTGAGAGCTGTGCCATCCATGAGGAATTTGGGAGTCTGCCCGCAGAGTAAAGCTCCAATTCCCTCACCTGAAAAATGGGATAATACGTTTGCTTGGCAGTGAGTTGAGGCTCTGCAGGACTTTTGAGGGAAAGGGCCAGCTGGTAGTTGGAGGGTGTGAGATTGCTGTGCCAGCAACCTGGGGAAGTTGGAGAAAGAGAAACATGAAGGTAGGGAAGTTGGAGAATCGAGGCTGGGGTCCAGAAGTGTTGGCTGCCTCTCCCTTCCTACTCTAATAGTGAGGTGACTAGCCTGACGTGGGCATTTAACAGTGTAGCTGTTCTTTGTCACCGGCCACCTCCAGTGGGCCAGCTCTCTCTGTGCATGGCCCCATGTGGATTCTAAAAGAGACAGTATGCGGGTCCTTACCATTAGTGATTCTATAGTCTATGTGTCTCTGGGACACATCATAGAACAGTTAATCAGGGAAGTGACAGTGCAAACAAGAGTGTGTTCCTGAGCCAATAATATATTAAACATTGGGGCACAGAAGGAGAGGTAGAAGGAGTCTCCAGCTCTGGTGGTACAGGCCCAAGGGGACTAGTACATATTTTCCAACTGGTAGGAGAGTCATAGGGAGCTGAGAACTACCCAGGCAGCAGAAAGAGGGTTGGGAGGGAATGTCTGACATCAGGAGCCAAATGTGGCTGGTGAATCTCAGAAACCCCTCCCTTTGTGTTCCCATTTGTTCCAAAAGAAGATAGGAGAAAGGCGATTCCTTTCCCTTTCTCCTCTACATTAGCCCCAAACTTACGGGCATGTTGACGAGACTAATTGCTGCTGTCCTGATATTTGACTATGGCACAAATGGGAGCCCCTGAGTATAGCCATTGCTTCTAACTTGTCCCACCTTCCGGAAGGGAGGTTTCACATAGGCCTTGGCACCAAGTTGCACCAAGGCTTGTGGTCCTCCTCTGGACTTCCTGTGCCTGGAGAAGTATTTCTGTCCCCAACAGCTGTCTTCTCCCTCCCCTCACTCCTGATAGCCAATAAAAAGACTAGTATAATCTGACTTGTTCCTGGAAGCCAGGGCATAGTGATAGGGTATGGAGGCCTCTGTATCTGTGTATAGAATATCACCTCCCATTGCCAGCTTTTGAGCACCCAGGATCCTGTGTTCTAAACAAGCACATGTCAGCAGACCTGAACAGCAGTATCTCTAGTGTTTGTTCTTATTTTTCAGCCACATGGGGAATATGATTATACATCCCTGGTGGGGGTGGGAGGGAAGAGTCTGGTCCTAAATGCATTCTGAAATGGAATATTTCCAAGCATTTTTAAAATACATGCATCCATCATGGTAATAAATTTCAGGCATTACCTTACCAAACACAAATAAGTTCCCTATAGAGCTTATGTGAAGTGCAATATTAAAGTGTGGGCATTGTCTATCTCTCCCCCAACATAACAGTAAAGAGAACATTGAACTGTGCCTTTCCATGACATTCCACCTGCCTCTTTCTTCCTTGAGATGCAGAACATTTCTGGGAAAACAGCCTAATCAGATTGGTTTTAAACTCAAGCCTAAATGGTGAAACTACACAAAGCATATAGATCAGAATGGAATCTCTTTTCTGTGACAGCTCCTCTTTGTCTAGACTGAAGTGACCATAATCTGTCTCTACTGGTTCTAGGCCATGGAGGGTATGGCAGAGACAGAAAGTGAGGTGCAGCTTCTCCCTGTGTCCCCAGCCCAGACTGAGGGGCTGGGTAGGATCACAGCCCCAGACAGCTCAGTGCTTCTCGTGTCCGGGTGGGCATCTGCCAGTCTCTGCCCAAATAGGACCCCTTCACTACCAATATTCCTCCTAGGCCTGTGTCTCCACCAAGGCAGGAAGGGGTGCTTGGTTATAAACTGTCAATAAGTTGCTGAGTATTCCTAGTTCCTCTATAAACTAGAATCTTCTCAGTTTGACTTAGCTACTACAGTTCACAGGACAACAAAGCATAGTGTACGGTTTCAATGAAACAGTTGTGAGTGTCCTTGCATACCCCTGCCTGAGGGTAGGCTGTGGAAACGTGGGCTGTCCCTAGCCCTTTATAGTTGGTGTGAGAGTGACTCCTGGGGCAGGCAGGAAGGAAGGAAACAGACCAAAGAAGCAGCAGGGTGTTCTGTTCATTGTGATTTCAAAAGGCCCTTTGGCAAAATCTCATGAATTGGGCCAGGAGGCATTGATTGGTTAGGTCTGCAGGTGCTTTGGATGTCAGGGGATTATGAGGACAATGAAATATGTACTGTAGGTGACTTGACTTTATATGAAAAGCTACTTGGGATCATCCTCCATTTCAACTCTTTCTCCCTTGACACTCTGCATGGCCTTGGGAAAACAGCTTTTTCACTACTAGCTCTAAGTATGCGGAAACTCCCCCTATCCTACTTGTTTCATTCATTCAGTAGGTTGCCTATTTAAGAAGAGCCAAGCTGAGGGAGTAAAAGGGCAAGTAAAACATGCTTTCTTCTAACCCTCATGGTTCTTGCAGTGGTGACCCTCCCACCTACACCCTCTTTAGCCTGAAAGAGGGATCCATAGCCTGGTGGAGCCATTCCAGGGATAAGGACCCATTATCCCCTTCCCACTACCATGTAGGAAAAAGTTTTCTCACCTGGACCACCATACTTTTTTTTTTTTTTTTTAAGATTTATTTATTTATTTGAGAGAGAGCACAAGCAGGCGGGGAGGGGCAAAGGAAAGAGGGAGGGGAAGCAGACTCCCTGTGGAGCCAGATTTGGAGCTCAATCTCTCCAGACCCTGAGATCATGACCTGAGCCGAAATCTAGAGACGGATACCCAACTGACTGAGCCACCCAAGTGCCCTCCGAGGACCCTAATTTTCTCCTATAAATATAGAAAATGGCAAGGAAGGCACATCAGCAGATATCTACAGAGTACCTGCTCTTTGCCCAGTGTGGAGGGTTCTGTGATCTGAGTAACCCAGGCTTTTCAGTGCAGCCTCTGGGTGGGGGAGCATCTTGGTCTGTAAAACTAAAAGCTGTCTACCAATATCCCTAAGCCTTCCCTGTGAAAGAGGAGGTGCTCTAGGGGAATAACCAGACCAGTGGGTTGAAGTTGGATAAAAAAAAAGTTTGAATCTGTAAAAAGACAGATGTTACAAATTTGGCACTTTCTGCAAATAGGACAAACTGATGAGAGATAACAAGTGTCCCATCTCTAAAAGGCCTTTAGCAAAATTAGACATGGAGTTGGAGTTGAGATTATATGACTTGTGGGGTCCCTGCTGCGAATTCCAGATTTTGTGCCTGGAAGAACTGTCAAGAGAGAAACTAGGATTTATCCTACAGATACACTTGCATGTGTTTGTTCTACAAATGTGTACAGAATAGTCATGGCACTGTTGAGAATCGAAAAGATTGGAAACTACACATGTGCCCACCAAGGGACTGGTTAAATAAATAGCCACACACTGGAAGACATACCTTATCCATTTAGAAAAAAAAAAGAAAAAAGAAAAAAAGATGTTCTTATGAACTGTGGAAAGAATTCCAATGTATTATCAGAGAACAAGATGCAGAACAGCATATATAGACCTCCTCTTATTATGGGAGTAGAATATCTTTATATGTTTACTTACATGTGACTGCAACAGTCATCTGGAAGCATACTTAAGAAACTAGTTATACCAGTTTCTGCAGAGAGGAGAGCTAGACAGCTGGGAGATAAAGATAGGGAGGTTTTTCTCTGAATAACCTTTGTACCTTTTGAACTTTGAACATATAGATGTAGGACTTGTCAAAACATACAAGTAAAAACATTTAAAAAATAACAAGATCTTACTAGATTCGAGTTCTGAGAAAAACAGAAGGGAAGTGGAAAACAAATGAGCCTTTTACTGGGTATCTACTAAGTCAGGTCTTTGGCCAGATGCTACTTTTAATCCATACAACAACCACTTACCGGAGGCAAGACCCATTCCTGTTTTTGTAGATTTAACTGAGGCTGGGAAAGGGTGAACATACTTGCCTGTCCACATGGGTGGACATTGCACCATGCTGTCCGTTGAAGGAGGCAGCTCTTGAAATGGGGGCAGGGGAGGCCAAAGAAAGTGATACAGTAGGAAGGGAAGGAGGAGGGCATTATCTTCCAAGGACAGGGCAGACCTGCTGTGGTACCGCCCATTTCTCTGCCAGCCTCTGCACTTGGGGCCAGTAAGCAGAGGCACACCTCCCTGTGCTCCACAGGTCAGATGTGTTGTGTTTCTCTTGGCTCTTGCTGAGCTCAGGGATGGAGTTCACCATGCCTGTCAACAGGCCATCAGGTGACTGCTGGGTCAGCAGTCATTTCTGTGGCTGGAGGAAAATAGCCTCAGCTCCCAGCTGCAAAGGGAACAATGGTGCTTGTTCTGTGCTCTTCTGCTAGGTGTCAAATGTGCCATCTTTATCTGCCAGCTGGAGGCTGGCTGGAAAGTTGTTGGGTTTTTTGTTTGTTTGTTTGTTTGTTTGTTTTGATTGTCAGACCCAGGCTCCTTACTTACACTTGAGGGAAAAAGCATCCAAGTTCTGGTACAAAAGGTTCTCGTTTCTTTTTTTTTTTTTTTTTTTTTGGAAAAAAAGCTACAAATGAGCTCATTATCACAGCAAACCCAAAAGAGGGGGAGGAGAGGAAAAGAAGGTGGCCTCCTTGTTACTGCCCTGTCCTGCCCCTGGCCAGATTTCCTGGAGTGGGGTGTCTTGGATCTGACTCAGGGTGACCAAAGCCAGATGGCTGGAACAGGTGGTCCACACAGGGGGCAATGCCAGAGACATTGGATACTTCGAGACCAGCTCTCTCTGCTGCGATCCAGAGGAAGGATACGTGTCTGTACCTTCAGGGAACAAAAAATCATGCCTACCTCCCTTTGACTTCTAAGAGGTTCCTGTGTTCAGGTTCTCTGCTGGTCCCAGCTCTCAAAATTGTCAGACCTCAGAGCCAGCAGTCAGGCAATATCAGTTATATGTTGGATCCTTAGGATTTTGCCAGGCACTGCTCTAGGCACTGGGGGTGTTGCACGAGACCAAGTTGGCGAAGTCTCTACTCATGGAATTTAAGTTCTGGTGTGACCAGTGAAATGTGCCAGGTCTGGCCTGCTGTTCGCCCCAGTGCCCTGTCTCTGCTGGGCTGGGGGAACTGCTGCAAGGAATGATACATAAATGCCTTGGAAGGAAGATTCTCTGGCATTTCCAGCAGCTGAGCACAGGTTGTTTCCCACTTCCTCTCTTCAGAGTGTGTCTTTCACCCCCCGTTAGGCTGTGGTCACAGAACAGCCTTGATCTGTGCGGCAGAGTTCTGATCCCTTGCAGGTTGGTGCTGGACCTTGGAATTCCCTGGAAGAGACCTGGAGGGCTTCCCCACCCTCCCACCCCCGCCCCAGGCACTGATGGTGAGCTGGCAATGTTTAACCTGAACCTGACAGCCTCTCTTTGTTCCTCTTCTGTTTCAGATTGAGAAAATCATGAGCTCTATTGGAGAAGGAATTGACTTTTCTCAGGAACAGCAGAAGATCTCAGGTATTGTACCAAGCAGCCGTTCTTGCCATGGAATACAGACCTTTGACTCTTTTCTGGCTTGGGTTTTTTCCTCTGACTCAGAAGACAGACATTTGGTGTGTGAGAGAGAGGTCAGCCTCAGCCCCGAATCATGCTCTTGCAGTTCAGAATCTCATGTGTCTATATAGCCTATTGAGCTGTTACTTTAGGGCTATGACACTTTTTACATACTGGAGGGGAAATTGCATTTTTGGCGGGCCTTTTAGGAAAGTTTCTCTCCCTCTCCCTCTCCCTCTCCCTCTCCCTCTCCCTCTCCCTCTCCCTCTCCCTCTCCCTCTCCCTCTCCCTCTCCCTCTCCCTCTCTCTCTCTCTCTCTCTCTCTCTCTCTCTCTAAAGGTTGTCACTTATCCATAATTATTTCTGTAAATATAGGCTTTTTCCAATTGGCCCATATTGGAGTATACCTCAGCGTTGGTCTCTCCAGCTTCCCAGACAGCTCTGGCACTAGCCCTTCGTGAGAAAGTGGCTCTCGTTTGCCTGCTCCATGGCAGTGGCAGTGTTGGGTTGGATCAGTGGGCTCAGACTGTTAGCCTGTATCACCCAGAGGGAGTGGCTTTGCCGGTCCTCATCTTTTTCTTCATTTTTACATTTATTTAGTCATTCATCATTTTTACTCCAGATCACTGCTACTCTGGGTATTATTTTCTTTTCAAAGCCCTATGGGGTGAGGCCTGCCTCATTTTCCTTTGTTTGAAGCAGGCAGCTAGAGAGGCCATATCTGAGCTGTTTTCTTTGATAATGGAATTGTGGTTGTGTTATTTTCTCAGGTGAGGTGACCTTTCTAAAGGTGCCTCTTAGCTAAAGCAAATCTCACACCTTATCCCTAAGCATCTGTAGACCACCCTGCTGTCAGAACCCCTGCTGAGAGCAGCTTCATGGGGCCTGGCTTCTCCCTATCATTGAGGAAATGCCTCTCTAACTGAAGGGATGGTATTCCCTGCTCACTCAGGAGGCTGCATCCAGGATTGACCTGTGACCCTTCTCATTCCCCTGGCCCTGTCAGGAAGTCTGAGGGGTGGGGACAAGTACTCACATCAGTGCTTGTGGAAAGAGCATGGGTATCATACAGGTCTTGGGCGAGTCACTTAGTCTCCCTAAGCCCCCAATTCTCTATCTTCAACATTTGAATAAGAGTACCTGCCTCATGGATTTGTTGGGAATGAGTACTCTATACAAATACTTGAGCAGAAGAGGTAAACAGTAGATCTGCTTGGTTTTTGTCCATGAAATAATTACTTAATCGTACTGAAAAACCTAAAGGAGAGGGGCATCTGCTCCCCTGGCTTGTCTCCCTCTACCACTTTTCCACCTGGGATTCCTGGAGCCTCTTCCCTCCAGCAGCCTTCTTTCCCTGGTTCCTAGCAAAGAGGGCCCAGCTGGGTTTGGTCTGTCTCTGTTGGTCTTGGATCATGCTGGGGTCTGCAGAGGTGGCTCTGCTGGCTAAGAGTTTGTGGCTCTGTTTCCCCATGCTCAGGCAAACAACCTCACACTCTGTTGTAGCATGCGGGCTTTATCAAGAGTCAAGTGTTTGTTGGGAATAGATGTTCAGTACTGAGACAAACACCGTTGCCTGTTTTCCAAGCTGTGCTTTGGGGGCAGCCAGGAATGGAGTAGATAGCATTCAGCTCAGTTGAAGCTGCTTTCTGCTTTCCTGTACCCCTGTATGTCCAGGACTGCATGTGCTTGAGAGTTTGGGTCAGAGTAGGCCATTACCTCTCAACTTTGATAAATCAGGAGATGGGGCAGCACCTCTGAAAAACACATTTCTGGAAGAGTCCCTCTCGGAGATGGTGATACTGAGCTCTTTCCTTGCCCCATGGGTCCCACTCAGCAGTTCTTACCCCTGCAAACCCATATGAGTGGTGAGAGCTGGTCTGGCTACCTGCCTACGTCATTGGATCCCAACCAATGGTCCTGTTTTAGCACTGTGGAGCTGAGCTATCCTCCATCTAGCCCCTTAGGAGAGTCCAGGGCAGGCACAAAAGAACAGCTACCTGAACAGAGGGTGTGTCCACCCAAGCTGCAGAGTCCTGGCCCACTGTGTGTGTGTACTGCTACCAGGCCAGGAAGCATGGAGAAAGTAGAACTGTCTGCCCATGAACTCTGTCTTCTACCAGATGAGTCAGGAAGAGGCTTTCCCCAGGACCTCAGGGAGCATTAGCCTTCAGCTCAGACCAAAGCAGAATTCTTATTTATTTTGAATGGTCAGTAGCAGGGTCCAGATTGTCCTTAGATTTCTGGATCTAGAAGAGGCCTGGGCTCTGGGGTTGCCAGCCTGGGAAGAAGAGGAGCAGGCCTTCCAGCAGGAAGCCATTAACAAGCATAGGATTGCTCAGTGTGACTGGTTTTGCAGAGGACATGTCCTGAAGGATGAGACCCTAAGAGGAACTGGAGTCTTATTCTTGTCTTGGGCCTTGGGAACCTCAGCTGCCAGCAATGGACCTAGTTACCCAAATCCCCAACAGACAGGTTTCACAACTCATTCTGCTGTCAGGAGTCCCAGGAAGGGATGCCTTCCTCCTGGCCCAGGCCCCCTGGCTGCTTTCAACAAAGGCTTGTGTGTGGAGCAGCAGAAGAGATCACTTGCTTTCTTTTGCTAAAGCCAGCCTTTTAGCTATTGAGTAGCCGTTCAATGCAGGCTCCTTCCGGGGCCTGACCTCCCTGCACACAGAGCCCCCTTCTTCACCAAGGCCATCTACAGTCTGTTGAGCTGTAGGTACCCCCCAGCATGTTTAGAGGTGACCTGTGGTCCCAGGGTCTTTGTTTCTACATGTTCCCTTCGCTGTCTTCACAGCTGTACTTGGGCTTTGGTCCTTTACCTTGGCGCCTCCCCTCCCATGTCCTCCTCTAGGTTGTGAGGAGCCTGCTCTGGGACTGGTGCTTCTCCCTTGGGCTCCGAGAGGCCCCAAGAGAAGTCTCTTGCTAAGTTGTTGAGTACGCTCGCTCACCTGAGGAATATTAGGTGTAACATCTTTATTTCATTGCCGTTTTTGTGATGCCCCATGGCTTTTCCTCTTGGCAGGGAGGCACACTCTTTCTTACATGGTGAGTGGGGTAGGGGGGTCACTTCACCTGTGGGCTGTGCCCTCAGGGCCGTGTCATTCCTCTGTCCCCTTCTCTGGCTGTCCTAGAAGCTATTGGCCCAAACTGTAGGAATGTGCCTTCTGCCCCCGATAAGCTGTTTCCAGCCCCTTGAGCTGCAGGTAGAGTTTCCCCCATCTCCGCCTTTCATACGCATTTGTGTCAGCCGACATGAGATGCTGAGGAACCTGTCATTTTGCTCTGGTGCTTGTGCTGCCGTGTCCTTCTCTCTTGGTGGCGGCAGCAGCAGCTTCTGCTCCGATGTCCGATCCCTGATGTATTTTCCTGAGCGTGGAAGGGAGGAGGGTGATGGGGAGGGGAGAGGGGGAGGGCCAGACATTATGAGAGCGAGCGAAGGCTGTGGGGCCGGCAGCAGGCAGCGTGGAGCCCAGGAGCCTCCAGACAAAGCACTCTGCTGCCGTTCTGTGAGGGCACACATCCACCGGCAGCAGGACCACAGCTGCCTGGCTGGGGGATTACAAGCAGGAATGAATCAGCAGCCGGGGACACTTGACTTCATAGACACACAAGAGCCTGCCGCCTAGGTTCCCTGGAGCAGACAGCCCCACTCAAGGGCAGGGCACCCAGCGTCTCGGAGGGCTGCTGCAGCGTGCATCGGGAGGCCGCCGGGTCCCAGACCACCAGCTGTTCTGCAGAGGACAGAGGAAGGGGAGCCTAGGACAGTGGGTTGCCAGGGGCTCCCAGATAACCAGGCCAGTTGGCCTTGGCCCACCTCGAAGGGCAGAAAGTGCCAGGAACAACAGAATGACTTTCACCGTGTCAAGAGTTCTCTGGAGGTGATGTTTTCATAGTTGGTTCTTCTTTTTCCTTCCTTGCTCTTTTTCCCTTCTTTCATCCGTTCTTACCCAGGAGAACTGGAGAAGCAGGTGGGGTTTAGGTGCTCAGCTCTGGTCTGTAGGGAGGGCTGAACTCGGTTCCTCCCCACCCCACCACACGCCCCTGTCCGCCGTGAGCAGAGCAGATACATGTCGTCCCTTCCCCACTTGCCCTCAGAGGAGAACGTCAAGATCGGGAGACCCAGGGAGGACAGTTGCTGTCTTTATCACTCAGCCGAACAGAGGACGGCGCCGAACGTGAATAGACTTAAGCTGCCACAGCTCAGCTGACAGAGGACTGCTTCCTTTTCCCCTTTCTTTCATCCGGGCTGGGTTTTGTCGTCTTTAGCCAAGGACTGGATCTGCCTGCCGGCTTTCCACCTGAGCAGGCAGGCGAGTCACAGGAGCAGCCACTATCAGGAGAGGAAAATGAATGCCCAGCCCCGGCAAAAGAGCCCGGCCCGGGAAGGCAGCCCTTCAGACAGCGTCCTGGCGTGGGAGACGCCCCGCTCGCCAGCAGCCAGAGTCTAGCTGGGGACTGGGCTCCTGGCCTCCGCTGGCCACGCAGCCCAAAGGAGTGCCATGTCACCGTCACAGCCGAGCCACACCTGAGCCCAATCCCCGGGCCCCTGGCCCATGTGCCACCCCTGGCCCCTCTGCCTTGACCCTCTGAGCACAAAGGGCCGGTGGCCATGGTGTGCTTATTCCGGGACTGCTGGGGCAAAACAAGTAAAAGTCTCTTTTCTCCCCACTGCCGGGTTCTGTGCTGCTTGCGTTGCATGTGCCGGGTCCCTGTGAACGGCCGCCGCCACCGCTTGGCCCTCGGAGCCCTCACTGTGTGCCTGTGCCCCTCAGCTGCATGAAGATGTGTGTGCTCTCCTGACCAGTGTGTGCTGCCAGGTTGCAGGACTTGCCCCACGCCCACAGCCCCATGGGGGCTCCAGAAGTTGCATGGATGAGAGGAGCCCCTGAGCCCCTCTAGTGCCCGTGGGAACAGACTTCCTGAAATACCTCAGTGTGAACGCTGACACGGAGTTCCCCCGATCTGTGGGCAGAGACCGTGCATGTGCTACTGCGGCCCTGGAGCAGCTCGGACAGAGGGGGTGGGTGAGTGTGCAGCCCAGGCTGTCCTGCCCTTGGCCTGCACCCGGAAAAGGAGCTGCAGGTCCTCTGCTCTGTGGTCTCTTATACATAGTCTGGCTGCTTTATGGTAATGACTATGATGTGGCAGTGCCACCTGTCTTCCTCTGAGTGCCGCTGCTACCGCCTTAATGGTTTTTCCCTTTTCAAGCGTCTGCCGATTCCTCTCTCGTCAGGTTCACGGACGCTGGAGCAGAGCGTCGGGGAGTGGCTGGAGGCGGTGGGGCTGCAGCAGTATGAGAGCAAGTTGCTTCTGAATGGCTTTGATGATGTCCGCTTCCTGGTAAGTGCCCAGAGGCCTCCTCAGGGGCAGGGTGCAGCCCCGAGGAACCCTGCCTCTCTGATCTCCCTGTGGGCATGTGAGAAACAGTACAAAGAGCTCTCTGAAGTGACTTTCGACATCTGGGAAGTCAGCCTGAGTGTTTTGTGCCTTCTTTCTAAACTCTGTTCCCTTCAGCTCTGCTCCCTGAAACAGTTCTGTAAGTGAGAGCTCTTTGCGAGTCTGTGTCTGAAGGGGTAGGGTCCCTGCCTGCAGACCTTTTCCCTGCACTGGTCCCCTTCTCGGCTTTCAGACCCAGTGTTGTGCGGTGAGGCCTCAAGGCTGTCTTGTTCTGGGTCAGACCCTAGGAGTTTGGGAGGGCAAGACAGCCAAGTTTCCTGTGATGACTCCCTGTCCCATCTTTGTTGGATACCAGAAGTTTCCTTTATCTGGAAGTTTCCTTCCAGAATGCTGTTGTCAAGCAGGTAGTCATTGAAGCAAGGAGCCCTGTCCAACAGAATGGCTTCTTCCCTGCCTACCCCACACCAAGCATCAAGGCTGGGAAATGTGGCCGTGAAACCTCAGGGAATCATAACCTCAGGGATGGCCCAGAGGAGAGGCTGAATTAGTGGTTTGAAGGATTGGTTGCTTTTCCGAGGTATAATTTTGTACTATCTTTTTATACAGCACAAGGTGCCAAAGAAAAAGAAAAATCTAGGTGCCTTTCCTCAGGTTGCCTGTGAAGTACAGGCCCGGCTGTGATCCTGGGCGTAGAATCCAGTGCTCCTTTTTTCGGTCCAGAAAGTAGCTCAGGCAGGGTACCCACGAGCATCCCTCTCCTGGAGGCCCTCCAGGAAATGGTAAAGTAAAGGAGTCAGGGCCAGTCAGCCCAGAGCTCCTGTCTCCAGTGTGGGTTCCTGTGGGCTTCCCACTGATGGGCTTGCATTTGGTGCTTCCCAAATAGCAGCTTGCCCCGAGTGCTAGTCTGGGGCTGCCAGGAGCAACGCTGACAAGGACAGGCTCGCCTCACCTGAGCCATCTCCATCTCCAGGGCAGACAGTAAAGTTTGCAGCAAACAACCCTTCCAAAGCCAGCTGACAGCCAGTTATTTTTCAACTTTTAAAAATCTTAGGTTCTTAAATAGCAGTTTTTTAAAGCTAAACTGGATATGTTTATGGTTCTTATAACCTAACCCCTGACTCACCATGTTCCTGGGGGAAGGCTGACAAATCCAGCATAGAGGTGGTGGCTCAGCCAGTGAGCTGGGCAGTTGGCTGCTGGTGCTGAGCACTGAGGAACCTTCCCTCTCCGAGCACACCCTCTTCACCAGACCAGCTGTCAGACAGGCAAGGAAGGGGGGCTGTGGACTTCACAGTGTCCCTTCCTTTTGCTTCAGGATTTTAGAGGCTGAGCTCTTAACTTCTCACCCCTTCTGCTAATTTTGGAAAGGGTAAGGTTCCCAACCCTTGAACATCAAGACTCCCTTTAAAACTGCTTCCCTGCCCCTCCCCATGCTCGGACCCAGAAAGTAGCTAGGCGGGCATCTTGGTTAAGTCTGGCCCTGAACCAAATGTCCATGCATGATATAGGGCCTCTGTTAGAACGGCTCTTTCTTTTGGGGAAGGATACTCATTGAGGGAGGCAGGTAGCTCAGTCTTTCCAGGACCCTTCTAGGCCCCTCCCATTGCCCTGGGTAGAGTCTGTTAGTCCTCACTGCTCTCTCATTTCGGGTGGGGTGCTGGCAGGTGGAGTCTGTGTAGGAAGAAATGCTGATTACACCTCAGTTGAACATGTTACTTCTGATACCTAGAGTGGCCTAAGTAGCCATGCAAAGCATCCTGGGTAATTGCATGTAAATTGCCAGATGTACTGGAAGACTAATTGTTTTAGCAACCAGAAAAAAGGTAAAAAATACACAAGAAGGGGACATATTTATTTAGAAACGTTTTCTTGGTACATATGGTATAATTTCTGTCGCATTAGCTATGGTATGTGTCCATGTAGTTAGGCTTTCGGTAGATTGTAAATGTTTTTCTTGGTTCTGAAATGCCCGGGAGACTCTTCTACAAGATACACAAGTAACTGCCAGGGAGCCAGGCTCTAGATGTCGGTCATCTGGACACGAAGAGTGTTTCACAGACAAGGTGTTGCTGTATCACTTCCCTGTGACAAGGGTCCCAATCAGGGTGGGAGGGACTTTACCATCACATGTTCTAATCATCTGTGCCTTAAACCCTTCCAGATAATCTTGGCTTTGGTGCTTTCTAGTGACACAGAATTCACCATCTTACAAAGTAGTAGCCTCTCATTCTTTGCATTGCTCAGGCTGAGCCAAGATCTCTTTCCTTGTGGTTTCTGTCTCCTGGCCCCAGGTTTACCTTTTGGGCCAGATAGAACACACTGAAGCCCTTTAGAAGATTGAAGACTTTCTGTCCTGTCCCCCTGGGTCCGGTCTTGTCTAGGTCCAGCGTCCTCTTACTCCAGGCTGTTCCTCCTGTGATGTGAAGACTGAGCTGGGCAAACATTGCACCTTGAACTTTATTCACATCCTCTTGCCTGTTGGCAGAAAGCACCTTTGATTTGCAGGTGTCAGGGCCAGGGCAGCGGGAGCTGCCAAGTGTTCCCGAGGCTGATCCAGCTGATGCCTTAAGAGACAGGGCCAGGAATCTAGCTCCCACCTCTGCTGGCCAGCCCCCAACCCTGACTCACACATCACAGCCAGTCCATTTTTCACAAGTCCTGCCCACAGGAAGGGGGCTTTCTTAGGAGAAAAGTGAAAGTGTATTGTATCAACATGGCAGGAAGGTAATTGGTGGTGGACGAGTTTGTGGCTCAATGCATGCTGATGCAGGAGGTCTCCACGTCTGGGGACTGAAATTGACCTCCTTCAGAGGGTGATAGTTGCATCAGGGATGGTGCTCCACGTGCTGGAGTGTCATGTGGGTGTTAAAACATGTTTTTGAAGAATGTCTGACGTTCACCAAGGGGAAATGTTCACCTCGGAATGTTGAGTGAAGAAATCAAGACACAGAAATCCATATGCGACACAATCTTAATTTTCAAAAAAGAAAACCTCTGCACGAGAGGTGCAAGGGTGTAAGCCAAAACATTGTCGGTGGTTATCTAAAGAGGATTGTAGTTGACTTCCTCTCTTTTTTAGAATGTAATAGTTGTTCTGCATTTCCTACAATGAATGGATCAGAAGTCAGAAAAGCAAATAATGCATGTGTCTGAAGGAACTTGATGGTCTAGCTGGGAAAACAAGACACATAAAGCAATAAAAACAATAGACCAGCTAGGTGGAAAGTGCTGTGGTGAGGCATATAGATGCTGCAGGAGCACAGGGGAGGAGAACCCACCTTCCCAAGCATGGACTGTGTGCTGGGTGCTGAGCTGGCTCACAATCCTGGGCATATTGTTGGTCAAGTCTTCAGATGGAGCTGTGAGGTCCAGAGAGTGAAGGCACTGCCAGTAAGTAGCAGGGTCAAGATGCTAGCCCAGATCTGTCCAGCTTTGAACTTCTGGGTTGTGCTTGCTCTGTGAGAGTTTACAGAGGCTGTGGGACTTGGAGGGACCACACACAGAGGAGGGGCGAGTGTGGAGCTGAGTGACCTGCTGTGAGTAAGGAGACCAGTGGGTGAGTATTGTGAGGGAGGGGGCCTTGGCTAGGCAGGAGAGGTAGCCTGGGCTCGACTGTGAGGGACTTTGACAGCCACATTACAGGAGGCCCTCTGGTTATGCCCTCATCAGATGGAGAGACCCCAGAGTCTGGGTGCACCTTAGATGGCAGGGCACAGTGGAGAGCGGGCACTGGTGGATGCAGCGCTGGGTGGACAAATGGAATGTGGAAATGAGTCTGAGCCAGCTCAGGATGGGTTAGAAACAGACTGAGCCATAAGCCTGTCACCTCGAACAGCATCGTCAGTGAGGCCTCTAGCTCCTCCTGTCAATTTATTTCTCCACAGGTTTCTACTACGTGAAGATAGGCTCCTACTGTTTTCCTGTCTGTTTCTGAGACCATGGCCAGCTTGTTCCTGTGCATTGGGGAGAGAGGACTGACAAAGAGGAGCAGTCCCCGAAAGAGCTAAAAAGCACAGGCTCAGGGAGGAGGTCATTCTTTATTGTTTCCAGCCTGGTCCTCAGACCCTGGAGCTTCTCTTTCTGTTCTGTCCCTAGATTATCTCCTCACTCTTTAGCCCCGGAAGCCAGCATTCTGTGCATAGTGAGGCCATGCCCTTGGGTTCCTACCCTGGCTTCCTGTGCTCCTTCCCTTTGCCTTCTTCCTCTCAGGCTCCAAAGGGCCTCTTTTGGCCTGGGCAGAAGTGCTATGGCACTGCTGCCTGGACACCTCCCTGCATCGACTTCCTCTCCAGCTGCCCAGCCCTGTCTTCTCCCCACATAGCACTCTAACTGCTGGCTGCTGTGTCAGAATTTTCTGTGCCCCAGTGTGAAGCAGGACCCAAGAGGGAAATTTTCCTCAACTAGGGACATTGGAGGGTCCATAGAGCTGGGCTTTGAAAGGAATACTGTCAGTGTGGCTCCTGCCTCCTGGACTGACTAATTTCTGTGACCACTTAACTCTGGGGTGGCAGGGGCGGTGGTGGTCAAGGGTTGACACACCACCAAATGCTTCCTCATCTCTGCTGGGCCCTTTAACCTTGAGACAAAGCAGGCTCACTCTGGGGCCCTTTCCAGACCAAGCCTCTTGCTCTCCCTCTTCCTTTCTCTCTGCCAGACCATGTAGAGTTCTTCGGGGTTGAGGTGGTATCAGCTGGCATCCCCATAACTCCACTCTGGCTTTGTCCTGTCCCCTTTACAGTAGAAGAAATTGAGAACTGTTTTCATGGCTGTGAAATTAACTAAGTACACTTTAAGATGGATTTGGACTGTTCAGTGGCTTCTGATTGCTGACACCTCAGTGTGAACAGCAACAGGGGATTCTGTGTTGGTGTCTCAGACTGTCCGAGTGTTTAGGTATTCCAGTCTGTACCATGTGCATGTGTAGAAAGTGAAGCCCGCGAGGCAGGGCCCAGGGACCCATGTGTCTCTATCGGAGGCACAGACCTCCTCACACACCAAGTGTCAGGTAAAATCCAGGTGTTCACTGGCATCCCTGAAGCCCATCAACAGACTCTTGGGGTCCATAGACTCCACACTGAGGACTCTTGGATTAAGTCATTTGCCCAAGGTTACTCCTCAAACAGATGGCTGAGTGTGACTAGAAGTTCTCCGGGGCCCAGAGCCATCTCCCACTGACCACTCTAGTCTCCACACCTCCTTTCCCAGGAACATGCTATGCCTGGGCCTCGTGCTCCAGTGCATCCCCTCAAAGAAGGGGCCTGGTGTGTGAGCCAGTGAGCTAGGCTAGTGCTACTGCCATCCCTTGCAGGTGCCAATCTGAGTCAGGAAGACCATTCCATCTATCTACTGTGTGTTGGGAGCCACTCCCAAGAAGGCTGGGAAAAGGAGCCAGTGGGAATCAGGTCCCAGTAAGCTCTTGGCCTTGGCTAGGGGCCCCACAGAAGCCCTTTGGCTCTGCAACTCCCACCAGCACAGGTCAGTGATGGTAGGTGCCCCTGCTTTGCATTCTCAGCGAAGGTCAGCAGCTGGCTGAAGCCACAGTTAAAGTGAACTGGGGGGAGAAAGCCTCAAAGGAAAAGTTGAGGTTCTACTTATTTGTAAGAGAACCAGACTAGGAGTCAGGAAATTTGAGTTTTCCTCTAGGCACCCTCATAAGATTTTGGACAGGTTGCTCAGCCGCCCTGTTTATCCCATCCCATGGCATCTCATTTGACTGCTTATTTTAGGGGGGCATTAGCTCTTGCAGGGGACATACTGTTCCCTGTGGTGATGCAGAATAGCCACTGAGACCAACCATGACCATACTAGCATAAGGCAGTAAGGTGGCATGTTCTTTGCAATGGAGGGCAGATAGCAGTTGTTCTCTGCAGGATGCAGATTGGCTTGTCCTCAGATGCATGGTGTAAAGCTTGCTTTGAGGCGGTCTTGGAACTTGAGCCCTTTGACTCCAGATTGCCTTGGGCCTAGCTAACTTCCACTGTTGATTTGGGGGGCAGGGTGAATACAACACCTTGACCTCTACTAAGGCTTCAAAAAGGCAGATGTTCAGAGGTAATGGGTAGCAGATGGATGGCAGGATGCTGTGCCTGGTATGAAGAGAATGGGGATGCCAAGACCTGACCAGGAGAACAAGGGTCATGAAGGGGTGTTGTTTCCACAAAATTGGGAGGTGAGGCCCAACACAGGTGCTGTTGTTGGCACCCATCCTCAGGAGCCCTTTGAAGAATGACGGGTGGAGAGGGCCTCTGGCTTCGGAAACAGAACTGGTAACGTTTGTGCTTCTTCCTCCTCTTCTATGAAACTGCACTTGTCACCATCAAGCTCTCTCTCCAAGTGAGGACAGGTCTGTGCTGCAGCGGGGTTGGGGATCACTAGGATAGCAGGGCGTGTGGGGTTGAGATAAGCTGCTCTTGCTGCTCAGGGCACTGAGCTGGGGGAAGGTGTCAGTTTGGGAAGTTCTGTGACACAGCCCCCGGGAGGCACAGATTGACTGGGCCAGACTGCAGCGAACAGAGAAACATAAGACGACTCCTTGAGCACCTGGCTCCTGCCAGCAGGTCCATGCTCAGGGCTATGGGAAAGAAGCAACTCTGTGAACTGAATATGGCAGGGACGGGGCTATGTGACCTCAGGCAAGTTAGTCCTTTGCTGGACCTCAGCTTTCTTGTGACTAAACAGGATAGCTTCCCTCTGCCCTGAGCAGGACCAGCTAACTCCCTGGCACAGCTCCCGAGCCCAGGCGAACATCCCCGCTTCCCCTGCCCGGAACTTGTCACTGCCCTCAAGAATGGTGGCTTCTGTCACAGCTACCTGTGCTTGTGCTGTGCCCTCAGCTGGGGAGGCTCATGACCCACTTCTCTGCCCTCTTCCCACCTCCATGTCAAACTCCCCCCTGGACCTGGCCACCACCCTGCCTCTGAGGCCTGCACATCCCTGAGGCTCCCCTTCCCCACCCCAGCACGTCCCCGCCTCTCCCAGTCCTCATCCTTGTCCCTCACAGGGGTCTCCAAAAGGCCACAATTGTAAAGTCAGCAGCACTTATTTTGACTATTCAGACTCTTCTTTTTATATCTATGGTGCCCCCTCCAACCATAAGTTCCCTTGGTCACTCAACATTTTTATTGCATACGGACAACATGCCAGGCATTGTTCTAGATGTAGGTGACAAAGCTATGAGTGAAACAGGCAGAGGTCTCTGGCCTCTAACAGCCTTGGAACCCTCTCAGCAAGCCTCTCAGCCTCTTTTCCCTTTGGCTGAGAAGGGTCCACCGCAATGTGCCACATTCCCAAATGTTCCCTTCTTAGGCCTTTCTGCTATTTGTTGAAGACATGCCCAACAGTTAAAGAAATTTCCAGCAAAATATTAACAAGTGAGATACCTCTCAAGACGCAAAAGAATGTTTCCTTCTGTTAAAATATATGGTCAGGAAGACTCTGAAGATAATCAGCCCTGGAGGGCCAGGGAAACCTAGGGAGAAAGGGCCATGGGTCCTGCAACAGCCCTTCCCTCCACCTCTGCCAGGACTCTCCTCTGGACTCCCAGAGGCATTTCCTGCTCTCCATGCTCCTTCCCTGGCCCCTGGCTGCAGGCATCTCTGTTCCCCTCTCCACATATCCACTGAGCTATGCCCAGGCTCTGGGCCTTGGAATCCCCACTCGGCATCAACAAGCCCCGTTTGAGATAACTTTCTGTGCCCACACTGGTGAAGCCCAATGACGGATACTGGCAGGAAGGAGAAACCATTCAAATGGAAAGTAAAATTAATTACAGCTGCAACAGCAGACACGATTTCTCATTTATACATTCTCAAGGAAGGACACCCAGATGCTGTGTGGTGGTGTGAGTCAGTCCACTAAGCAGGTTCAAGCTGTCCTGCATGAGCTCTAACGGGTCAGCCTCTCCCTGAGTCAGCCTGCTCTAGGCCCCTAGATGCTGAAGGCCCTGGGCCCGGTGCTTGGGCTGCATATACCATGGCCTGGGTCATGTCCTGACCCTGCTTCTCCCTCACCGTGAGGCCATGGCCAGCCCTCCCCTCACCCACCTCCAGAGGTCCACGCAGTGCTAAGAGTTGGGATTCTGTATCGGTAAAGAAGTAATCACTGCCCCTGCCCCAGAGGTGGAGAGCAGGTGGGTGAGAGGGAGGTTCTGCGGTAGGGACATTAGTGCTAGAGCCCAAGTGCGCCCTGGCCCTAGGATGGATTCCCTGCTCTGGTTCTCCGGCTGCTGCTCCCTGCACCTTCCACACTCTGCTTTGTCTACAACAGACCCCACCTAAGCAAGAAGAAAGAGCCTGGAACACGACTTTAGGGTTTGTCAGATAGAGGTTTAACTGTCCCTTTGTCACTGAAAAGCTCTGTGCCCTTGGATAAGCCACTTCGCTTTGAGCCTCAGTTTCTTTTTTTTTTTTTTTTAATTTTTATTTATTTATGATAGTCACACACACACAGAGAGAGAGAGAGAGAGAGAGAGAGAGAGAGAGGCAGAGACACAGGCAGGCTCCATGCACTGGGAGCCTGACGTGGGATTCGATCCCGGGTCTCCAGGATCGCGCCCTGGGCCAAAGGCAGGCGCCAAACCGCTGCGCCACCCAGGGATCCCTGAGCCTCAGTTTCTTTGTATAATTGGGCAGTTCCTATTTCAAAGGTTTGTTGACAGAGCTTTTTTTCAAGTGATGAATGCACAGTCCTTGCACAGTGTCAGGATGTAGTCAGGACCTGTGGTCACAGGCACTTTGTGTGTCATCTCCCCCACAAAGACCAGCAGACGGTGCCCGGGCAACTCTTGTGACCCTGAGAACTAATACTTGCTGTGCTCTTCCTTAGATGTCTAGAGAGCAGGCGTGGCCAAGATGGCAGGATCCTGGCACTACCACTGGCCGTGAAGCCTGGTTCCTGGCCTGTAAAGGGAGGAACAGGGTAAACGCCTGCCAGGTTGTGAGCACGGAGCGACAGGACAGTGAATGGCTGAAGCAGAGTCTGGAATGAGGAGGCCCTGACACTTTGTCCCACCTCTGTCCTCCTTCCTTGGAACTGAACCCAGCCAGGCAGAGTGTCGACTAGTTATGGGTTTCAGATTTCTCTTAGACTAAGAAGCCTTTTTTTTTTTTAATCTAAGAAATAACCTCTATTCACTGAAATGCTTAGGTCAATGAGCTGTTCTACTTTCTTAGCTCCCTAATTAGGAACTCAGCACAGTGCCTGGTTCATAGTAGCCCTCGGTTATAAACATTCGTGGTAGAAGGTGAAATAGAAATTCTAGTCTCTACCCCATAGCCCTCCTCAGGAAGATGCTTCTGAAAGGCAGGGGCCCCTTTCTCCCTTTAGTAAAGAGGCTGTGGAAACTTCTAGAATGTTTCTGGCCTTTGAAGATTTGGAGCACCTTAGAGCCCCCCCACAAACTAATCCAGGAGGATGTCAATGTGGCACATGCAGGAAATCAGGAGACCCTGCCTGCCCCCAGGATGAGCTTGGCAACTGCCCGCTTTGATTTTCTGTCACATCCTTTGTTTTTATTTTGTTTCCCTCTGTCTGTGTCTCCTCAAAGCCACATGCAGCCCCCGGGCCTCCTGACTGAGTACTGAAGGCCCCGTCTCCAGCTGGATTTGGGCTTCCTGGTTGTCTTCAATTCAGCATTAATGTTGCCTGAAAAGCTTGTGAGGGGTTGGGAGTAAATGTTGGAGCTTCAGCAGGACTTCAGAAACTTCCTGAAGTGCACTGTTCTATGCAGGAACTGAACTCACCAGTGTCCTCATCATCAGGCAGAGAGTCTGTGCGGGTAGCTGCCTCTCTCTGCCTTTCCCATCAGCACACACTAAACCTGGGCCCAGAGGGACTACAGGAACTCTGGGTGCTGACTCCTGGGCTTGGGGTGACTAAGGAGCTGGCTTCACCTGGGGTGGTGCCCTTTTCACAGGGGCCTTTCCGCAGGCCCAGGCCTCCCTGATGACCCTGCAAAGGAGTGTGTTCTATCTGCAGGCTGAGCAGAGGGAGCTTCCAGCCTGGCTTCAAAGCTCCCTCCACCTGGGCTTCCTTGAGCTTAACGCTTGGAAGGTATCCTCTGTGGGGCAAAGGTTTTGTCACCATGCACAGGCTCCGAGGAGGCTACCGCACTGGCATTCAGTGTAGCTCAGGTACAAAGGTGAGGCCACCGGGTGATGGTCTGGAGCTGCCATGAGTCACTCAACCTCTTTTATCTGTAAAGTGGGCATAGGAATACTCACATCAGTAGAATAGATAGTCCAGAAAGAATCCCAGAAACACAGGAATTTAGGAAACATCAGAGGTCATCTCAGATTGGTAGGGAAAAGATAGCTCCTTCAAGAAATGGACAACTTGGGATGCCTGGGTGGCTCAGCAGTTTAGCGCCACTTTCAACCCAGGAAGTGATCCTGGAGACCCGGGATCAAGTCCAACGTCGGGCTCCCTGCATGGAGCCTGCTTCTCCCTCTGCCTGTGTCTCTGCCTCTCTCTCTCTCTCTCTGTGTGTGTCTCTCATGAATAAGTAAATAAAAATCTTTTTAAAAATCCAGATAGATTAAAGATTTAGTTATAAAAAATGAAATTAAAACTACAGCAAGAAAATATGCAAGAATTGTTTTTATAAATCTTGGAGAGGGGAAGAGAAGAGGCCTTTCTAAGTCTGATAGCACTGAGGGAAGCTCTACAAGGTACAGGTACAGACCAATAACATTTCTGCACAAATAAAGCCAACATGAAAGTCAAATGATGAACTGGAAAAAAAACAAATGTCTTACAAATGTCTCTTATTCATAGATAAAAGGCATTAATTTTCTTTATAAAGAATTTCTCCAAATTCAATACAGAAAAGATCAGCACCTCCAGAGATAAACACACAAAAGCTATCAGGGGGTCATTCCTGGAAAAGGAGCTACGGATGCTCCCACACGTGTGGTCCTAGAGCCTCTGGACAGGAGCCCCGGGCCGAATCCTGGCTCCATGCTTACATATGTGACCCCCACAAGGTCTTCATGTTCTCTGGGCTTCAACTTCCTGAGCATAAAGTGGAGGTAACCACAGTCCACTTTATTAAGTGGGTTTTAGCAAGCATCAAGAATGTGGAGTGGGACAGTAATTGTTATGTAAATGCTTGATTGATAAAACCTGGAGAGATGCCATGGTGCCCCTATGAGTAGGACGCTCTTACGATAAGAAATAAGCAGTGATGAGCCATTTCTCCACCATGTTGCTGACAGTGCAAGGAATCTAGCACCCATATCACTGATGGGAGTATAGATACATGTTAGACTTCTAAATACGCTGTGACCAAGCAGTCTCTTGGATAACCATCCTTGAGATGACGCACATATGGGAGTATTCCTACAATACTACTTGTAAAAGCTAAAATTGGAAATAGTCCTCCTTCAGTGGGGAACTGGGTAAATACTTTATAATATCAGTATGTCTCTAATCTCCGTGATCATGCAGCTTGGAAGAAAGGGGCAAGTTTACCTGTACTGACAGGGAGCAATCTCCTGTGTCCAGGCATACCTTGTTTTATTGCCCTTTGCTTTATTGTACTTTGAAGACACCGCATTTTTTTTGTTTGTTTGTTTGTTTGCAAATTGAAGGTTTGTGGTAACTCTGTGTCAGTCAAGTCTGTGGGCACCATTTTTCCAACAGCATTTGTTCATTTAGTGTCTGTGTCATATTTTGGTGATTCTTGCAATATTCTAAATTTTTTCATTATTTTTTACAATGATCTGTGATTTTAACCCACTGAAAGTTTAGATGGTGGTTAGCATTTTTTAGAAGTATTTTACAATTAAGTTATGTTTATAATTTTTAAAGACATAATTGCTATTGCATACTCAATGGACTGCAGTATTGTATGAGATAACTTTGATATGCCCTAAGAAACCAAAAATTTCATTTGACTCATTTTATTGCAATATTCACCCAACTCATAATATCTCCAAGGCACGCCTGTGTATTAAGTAGTAAGAATAAGGTGTCAAACAACATGTACAAGAATTCCATTAGTGGGAAAGGGAAGCTGGCTCTGAAGGGACATTCGGGAAAGCAATCAATTGCCTCTGGGGGCATGCTGGGCCCAAAGCGGGATGGAACTTGTGAGTTTTCATGGATCATAATCTGATAAAACCTACGAGGCAACACTACTGTGAGGGGTATAACATCCTCCTAGAGGCCGGAGACAGGGAGCAGCCAGGTCTTAGCTCCACCACGAGATGCGTGGCCTCAGTACGTTCCTGACCTGTGTGCCTCTTTTTCCTCATCCGCAAAATAAGGATGCAGACAACTGCCAAGGTCATGAGTGTGAAATGGGGTAATCCGAGTCAAAGCACTGGGGTCCTGTGAGCACCAGCCCTCCTCCTCCCCATCACGTTCAGTGGCCCAGCCCTAGCATTCCCCAGTTCCCTGGCCAGCCAGACACCTTTTTTTCTAAGGGCTCCGCTTTGAGGCTCCCTGCCTCCCTGGGATGAGTCTGGTTCCTAGGCTGCCCATGTGACTTGGCTGCTACAGCCTTCAAGTTAGGAAAGCATGTCTGTGAGGAAGCTCTCAGATGCTTGTGAACCTGAGGCACATGCACTCAGGGTGGGTCAGGGCACACTGTGCCCTCCAAGACCCCATCAGCACTGGCACGCAGCACTGCGGAGCTCACCTGGGGGCTGCTCAGGCAGGAGTGGGCTGTCTGGGCAGACTTGTCTGCTGCTTGCCGCACCCCCTACCTGCACAAGACTTCTCGTTGCCTGGTCTGGCCTCTGTGGGTTGCTGGGGTCTGCATTCCTCTTAGTGCCTTTGGGGAAGGAGGAGAATTTGGTTGAGGGGCCACAAGAAGCTGCCACTAGGCTTGCATCTGTTCGGCAGGGTGCTTACGTTAATCTCTTCTGCTTGCAGGGGTCTAACGTGATGGAGGAGCAAGACCTGCGGGATATTGGCATCACTGACCCCCAGCACCGGCGAAAGCTTCTCCAGGCAGCAAAGTCCCTGCCCAAGGTGACTGGCAGCTCTGTAGCCTCAGCCTGGGTTGGAGCCGGGGCCCCTCCCTGATGCCCCCTGGACCCAGAAGAGGGAAAGTACTCAGCTCCAGGGCATACAGATTACTGCAAGGTGTCTGCCCTGCATCCTGGGGGACCCAGCAGGCAGCATAGAGGCCTGTTTGCCTTCTTGCCCAGTCTTAAGGCCCCAGAAAGGCAGCAGAGACTAGGGACAGTTGACTCAGTCCAGGGTCCGGAGGGAGGTTCCAGGCTTCTGCCCAGCACAGGAGCTGGTACCCACAGACTTGACCTGTCACCTGGAGCCTCTTTGGGTTCTTTCCTGACTTTGAAGACCAGGCCAGCCTGCATCTGACCCCCAACATCACACTTTCCTCAGGAAGGCAGAGGGATGCTCAGGGCAGCAGACAAGGCAGTTTTTCCCTGGAGAGCCAGGGGCCAGTAGGCCCACAGGTCTCTCCCTTGACCTCACTGGTGCTAATAAGTCCAGCGTACCCTTGCTTGTTCCACTCACCCCAAGCTTGGGAAGTACAAACAAGTCCCACCAGTGAGCCCAGTACTCACTTCACAGGTGCCACCAAGTCTGTGACCTTGCCAGAGCTCAGTGGGAGCCCTTCTGCAAACCCTTCCTCCCCCTAGCCATTCCCTCTAGGGCTGTCTGCCCCAGGCTGGTGTGCTCTCAGAGCCCTGCCTCTCAGATAGGGAAGCCGAAACCAGAGCAGCAGCAGAAGGGGCTGTGTGAAGGGAGGGGCCCCTGGGCTTTTGTCCCATGAGGGCTGTGATGTCAGTCCTTCCACCCCTTCTCGGCACATAGGTGAAAGCTCTGGGCTATGATGGCAACAGCCCCCCATCAGTGCCCTCCTGGCTGGACTCCCTGGGGCTGCAGGACTATGTGCACTCCTTCCTGTCGAGTGGCTACAGCTCTATTGATACTGTGAAGAACCTCTGGGAACTGGAGCTTGTCAACGTGAGTGTAGCCTGTGCTTGGGCCGGGCCTGGCCCCCCAAGGGTGCAGGCTGGGGGTGGGAGAGGAGCTGTGGGTGCAGGCACAGCCTGACCCTTCCTCCCACCCCCGTCCAGGTCCTGAAGGTGCACCTCCTTGGCCATCGCAAGCGCATCATCGCCTCGCTCGCAGACAGGCCCTATGAGGAACCACCCCAGAAGCCCCCACGGTTTTCCCAGCTGAGGGTGAGTCGGAGAGGGATGGAAAGGGAGAGATGTGTGTTCTTTGTATTGCTAGGAATTAAAAAGAATTCTTGAGGAATTCTTTGGAGACAGTGTGACCTCCATAGAAGAGGTGCGAACAATCTGATACCTCTTGTCACTGGGGCCAGTCTGCCCCCGGTGCACATCTTGAGAGGAGTATGGGGCAGGAGTTGTTAAGACTTGATTATTTATCAATTACGTGCCTCCTATCTCCATTGGAGAAGTCTGGCGGGGCCTATGATAAAGCGTCAAGTTGAAATATAAGTAGAAAATAAAATGTTAGAAAAAGTAGGAAAACAAATATCCAAATCCCAGCTGTTAGGCATGAGTGGCAGTTCAGGTGAGGGGCAGGAGGACCCCCTTCCAGATAGTCTGATGTGAACCCAAGACCAAGCTGGAGATCTATGACAGGACTTGTACCCTCCCCAGGTCCTCTGAAGTAAAATCCCTGCAGTGGGGTGGACTAGAGAAGCAGCGACTTTAAAAACCTCACAGATGCTTTGTTGCTCAAGCCAGATAATCCCTGACTGCAGGTTAGAGTCAGGGCCCCACGGAGGTCTGGGACTATATCTGTTCTTGAGCCAGAGTGCCCAACAGGTGCTGCACCTCCACCCATTCCCACAGCCTCACCCAGTGGGTGTCATCTTATCCCCCTTGTACACAGGAGCCCGGTCTGAGGAGCAAATGCAGGGCTGGTATTCAGTTATAAAAGCTGAGGAGACAGGACCTCAGGGTGCTGACAGCGCTGTGTGTTTTCTCAAGGAAATGCTTTGCATTTGGTCGTGTGCCCCAGGGAGCTGCAGTGAATTATGACAGACGATTCTATCTTTGATGAATATAAAAGCAGCTTCCCCTACGGCTCCAGGCCGAGGAGTGTGCTGGTAAAGTGAGGGTGCCATGGTGACTGTGTGCCCGCAGGACTGGGACGCCAGGGCCTCCTGGCAGGTCAGAGCTGGTTGCTTTGACTGTACCTGGGCTGGGCCCAGGGGCCAGGCTCCCCTGAGGTCTGTGGGCCAGCGTGCCGTCTATTTGGTGCCCTCTGGTATCGGTCCTTAGCTTCACCCCAATTCTCACTGATACACCTGCCCCTCTTGGGCCCTAAGTAGCCCCAGCACTGGCTGACATCTACAATTTAGAGACTGGCTGAACGGGTTCCAAGTTTTACCTGGATTTCTCCCCACCACAGTGCCAAGATTTGCTCTCCCAGGCATCGTCCCCACTGAGCCAAAATGACTCCTGCACTGGCCGTTCTGCTGACCTGCTGCTGCCTCCTGGGGACACAGGCAAGAGGCGGCATGACAGTCTTCATGACCCTGCAGCACCTTCCCGAGCAGAGCGCTTCAGAGTCCAGGTGGGGCAGGCAGGGAGCTGTGAACGGGGGTCCCCAGACCAGGCCAGAGCCCCCAGAACCCTTCACTGTCCTTGTGTCCCCTGAGGCAGACCCTGGGTGGGAGAAGGGGGGATAGGAGGCCACTATGATCCAGGTGCCAGGATCAGCAGCAGGAGGAAGCCACTGCCTCCTCTCCTCAGCCCCACCCAGCCTATGTCTGGCATCCAGCCCCAAGACTCCCAGGGCTATAACAACATGACTATCATCAGCTGTCACTGCATGTGGCCACAGAAGTTCAGATCCACTGTCTGTTCTTTGACTACAACCTCTACCTTCCAGCCCCTCAGGCCACCAGTCCCATTTCTGCCCCATTTCTGCCCCATTTCTGTCCCATTTCCGCTGCTTCTTGGTCCCCGGTTGCTTGCCCTCCTATTCCCCAGAGCAGCTTTCTCCCCTCCACAGCTCCACACCCTGTACCCCACCTACCCAGCAAAATCACAGCCCAGGTTAGACTCCGTTCTTCCTGCTGTGTTTCTGCAGGAAGGGTCAGGTGCAGCAGGGAGGCACATCTAGCTGTGCCATCTACCCTCACAGAAGCTCCTCAACCCCTACTGGGCCCTGGGTGCCCTGAAGCCCTTGCCCTAGGCCGGCCCCAGCCCACAGTCCTGGTTCACCCTCACGGGGCCTTGCATTCGGGCTCCTGGTTGTATTTCCCTGCCCTTCCTCCTGCCCTACACATGGATCCCAGGCTTTGTCTCTTGTCCCCCATCTTGCCAGCTGGACACAGGATTGGCACCTGTCCCTCACACCCACCCCATTCACTGCTTTTTTCTCTTGACTCATACTCCTCATCTCCAGTACCTGGGGATGTCCTTCACCTTTGTACAGGCACAGCTGTGAATTTGACAAGATTTGAAAAAGCATGTTTTCCAGGAGTTTCAGTTGTTCCATATCAGACTTCTGCACAGTGCCAGGAACAGAAATCATAAATATTTCCTCTTTTCCCGCCTCCCCATTCTTTGTATCCTAGTTAGGGCCCCCGTCAGCTGGCACGTGCATTTCGGTGGCTTCCTGCCCCTTCCTCTGCACCAGGTTCCACCTCAGGAGACAATATAAAATGCCTCCCTAGCGCTGGACACTTGCCCATCCCAGAATCAGATCCAGAGGCCCTGACTTGGAGGTGGGGCTTCCAGGGATCTGGAATCCTTCCTGCTTTGTACTTATTTTCCCCTCTTTGGTTTTAGTCATTTCCTATCTCCACCTCAGAGCCTTCCCCACAGAGCCTGCCTTCAGGTGGCTTAGGTCCCTGCCTCTCCACCTTTCCCCTCCGCCACAGTGCATCTGCTTGGCTTGTCTCCCACCCTCCCCCACAACCCTTGAACCCCCGTGGCTGGCTCCTGTGCCCTCAGTGTGCTGGAGCCCGCAGAGCACCCAGGAGTTCCTCTGGAGGGGGTAGGCAGATCTGTGACCCCACCTGTTGTACAGGAAGAGCAGCGCGAAGCCAAACTGACCCTTCGGCCCCCCAGCCTGGCTGCGCCTTACGCCCCAGTGCAGAGTTGGCAACACCAGCCAGAGAAACTCATCTTCGAGTCCTGCGGTTACGAAGCCAATGTGAGTTGCCCGTGCCCTCCCGGCCTGGCCAGACTCCCTGCTGCCTGCCCCTGGGGCCGGGTCCAGGGCTCCAGTGCTGTTCTCTGCTCCCCGGACACCCCAGCACCTGGGGGGCGGGGGCCTCCCAGACAGGCTAGGGGAAGGAGGTTGGGAGAGGGAACCGTCTGACTGTGGTCCCAGCCTGGCTACTGCCCTGCTCCCTCAGTATCTGGGCTCCATGCTGATCAAAGATCTTCGAGGGACAGAATCCACACAGGACGCCTGTGCCAAGATGCGGGTAGGTTGTCTGTGTGTGAGGTGGATGGGGGCTGGCAGGGATGGGAGGCTTCGCTAGGGGCACCTGCTGCAGCCTCTTGGCCCTTGCACATTATGTGAGGTTGGGGGGAGGCTGGGGCCTAGGGGCCCCAAGGGGCGTGGCCTTGAGAAGGGACATTCACAGGCCCACTCCTCGTTTCCTGTAGAAATCCACCGAGCACATGAAGAAGATCCCCACTATCATCCTGTCCATCACATACAAAGGTGTCAAGTTCATCGATGCCTCCAACAAGGTGCGCTTCTCACAGCACTGTTGGTGGGAGGGGATCCCTCTCCCTACCCTCAGTGCCCAGCCCCTGGCAGCTGGGCACCCTGCCTAGTGTGTTCCCAGCCCTTTGTCTTCCTCTGTATTCCTACTGCCTTGCCCAGGTGCCTGCCTCTCAGCTGCCACACGTCCTGATCCTGGGGCCCTGCCCAAGTGACAGGTGCCCCTGGTCTTCCTCAGCGTGGGTCCCTCTTACCTGTTCACACCTAGCGATGTGATTCTCTTAAGGAGCAAAGGACTCCCCCCATGCTCCACACCTGGTACCCCACCCGCCTGATGCCCTCCCCACCTTGCCCCAACCCTGGAGAGCTGGTGGTCACATGTGAACGTTTTACCCCTCGGTTGCTGTGGTCCAGGGTGGAGACCCCTAAACCTAAATTGGGCAAGGTTAGACACCACCCCCACCACCACCAGACAGACTGATAAGAGAAGTCGTGGCATTGGGCTAACAGCCTGGGCTGGAACAAAAAAAAGGTGGTGGTGCAGAAGGCTCGAGGTGTGCCTCGGGCCGAGGATTCCAGACCCCACTTTCCCTGGCAGAATGTTATTGCGGAGCACGAGATCCGGAACATTTCCTGTGCGGCCCAGGACCCAGAGGACCTCTGTACCTTTGCCTACATCACCAAGGACCTGCAGACCAGCCACCATTATTGCCATGTTTTCAGCACAGTGGACGTGGTGGGTGGCGACCCGCAGTCAGAGGGGGCCTCAGGGCCGTGCTGTCTCAGCACGCGGGTGGCACTGGGCCAGCGTCTGGTTCCGGGTGAGGTCCCAGCGGCCATCTGGGCTAGGCCCCTGTAGACAGTGATGGAACTGAAGCACAGAGGGGGAGGGTGGCTCACCTGGGGTTCTAGAGACAGGTTCCCCCCCCCCCCCCCTGCCCGCTTCCAGCCAGGGGTCTCCTCCCTGCGGCTGCATGTCCACTCGCCACCCCATCCCCCAGCCCTGCAGGGGCCGGTTCCCTGAAGTGCCCTGTGCCTTCCTCTGGGGGGCAGCAGTGCCCTCCTGACAGCCGGCTTCCTTTTCACAGTGGTGCTGGGGGGGAGGGCCCTCCCCCCAGGCCCCTCTCCAGAGCTCTGCCATCTTCGGGAGAATAGCTAGTTCCCAAATCTCTGGAGACACAGCTGGCCAGGCATTCTCAGCCCCAGGAAGTCCATGCTTGCTCCAGCCTGGCATCAGACACCTGGCTCTGCCACTTGCTAGCTGTGTGGTCTTAGAAATGGGCTCCGCGTCTGAAAAGGGGCTATAATGTGAGCAACTTCATGGGGTTTGTTCTGAAGGTAAAGGGGGTCCTCTACCCATACTTGTAATTCCTGCCACTTTTACCCAGAACTCACATTTCCCAGTCATTTCTGCTGTAACACAGCACACACGCTCCTGAAGATCAAATGCTACGGAAGCTCACCCAGTAAAAAGCAGGGTTTGTGGGGAGACAGGGCTGGGGGCACAACACTCAGAAACTTCGTCAGTGGCACATTAGAACAGGAACCGAATAAAAACACCGGCCCTGCTCTGTTCACATCCGCTGGTTGAGAAGTCCATAGCTGCTCCGGTCAGCAACCCCCCGCGCCCCTGACCACCACCACCAGCCTGTGCTCAGGGCCGTGAGGCTGGGCCGGGGGTCCGGGCAAAGGGGTCCGTCTGGTGGCTTCTTGACCTTGGTGCTGAAGCTGGGCTCTGTCTCCTCCCAGAACCTGACCTACGAGATCATCCTGACGCTGGGGCAGGCGTTTGAGGTGGCCTACCAGCTGGCCCTGCAGGCCCAAAAGTCCCGGCCACTAGGGGCCTCCGCTGCCGAGACGATTGAAACAAAGTCTTCCAAGCCAGTGCCTAAGCCTCGGGTTGGCACGAGGAAGTCAGCAGTACGTGGGCCCAGACCCCTACCCCCCACCCCAGCGGGCTCTGGGGGCTTGGGGTGGAGCGGGCACCAGGAGGGGCTTCTCACGCAGCATCCAGCACCTCCCCCATGAGCCCCCACTGTCCCTCACGGGCTTCCATCTCCTCCCTCGCCGGGCACCCCTGGTAACACCACCCTGTGTCTGTGTCTGCTTTGCTCTGCACCCCAGGTGCCGCTGCCCCCTGATAGTCGCTGTTGTCACTGTCACACCTGCACCACCCATCGTCCTTCCTACCTACCGCTGCCGTCTGTTAGTCCCGGAGTCAAGGTCTTTACACCTCCTGCTGTCTGTGTGTCAGTCTCCCTGAAGTGACTGTGAGCTTTCTGAGATGCTAGTGCCTCTCTTCCCTGAGCTGCCCTCCTGCTGTCCCTGCGTCTGCTTCAGCTGTCTGTCTGTGTGTCCTCACTGCACAGGCCCACCCGGGGTGCGCCCTCAGCTTGGCCCAGGAAACCAGAGGCTTGGTGTTTTCCTGCCTCCATGAACAGGTCTGGGGCTCAGAGCATGAGGCTTTTTACCTAAGCAGCTCTGAGAAGTTGCCCCTGAGAGGCCTAGAGGTAGCCCTCCTGTGAAGCTCCGGGAGGGTGCCACTCCTGCCACCCCAGCCCTAGGGAGCTTGCTCTTCGAGGAGAACGGAGGCTGCCCCTCATGTGCCCTGTGCTGGCATGACATCAGCATGGCCCCGGCAGGAGGAAGGGACAGCTGGGCCCTGGTGCCCCCACCCTGGCCCGGCCCAGCCCGGTGCTCCCTCTCTGACCCCTTGCCCTCCTTCTTGGCAGCTGGAACCGCCCGACCTGGACCCGGACACCCAGTCCCATGCCAGCGTCTCCTGGGTTGTGGACCCTAAGCCAGACTCTAAGCGGAGCCTCAGCACCAAGTATGAGACCACTATCTTCTAACTGCTCGCTCCCTGTCTCCACTAGTCTCACTGTGCCTTGCCATCCGACCTCTACTCTTCTCAGCTCTCCTTCCGGCTGCTGACACCAAGGCCGCAGTCCTGGGGGGACCTGCTCTCCTCCCGGGCGGCAGCTCTAGACACTCTCCACTCACAGCTTGTACCCAACACCACCGGACACTGTGAAGTCCCCCCTGGGCGAGGACAGCTTGGCGGGGAGGGGGGTGAGTTGCCCCAGAAGTGGGCGCCCCGAGGGCTGAGGGTGCCCTGGTGTGCCCAGGAGGCCTCAGCGGGAAGGTGCTGTGAGTCCTGAGGGGTGGGCAGTCTTCAAGCAGCATCCAGACAGCGCCAGTGACCACTCCCTCTGAGCAGGCGGGCATGTGTGCTCCCCTCTCCTGTCTTCTGTGCCGAGCCGTGGCTGGCTGCCGCTGCCCAGAGAGAACTGTCTTTTTGCACCTTTCCTGACACAACCAACCACTGTGACCACTGGTGCCAGAACCCCTTGCACTCTGCTCACGCTGGCCTGTGGCCCTGTCCCTCTGTCCTCTGCTGTATGGTGCTGGCCTCCCCGCAGGAGAGCCCGAGCTCAGCGGTGTGGCCTGACTAGGGTCCAACTGCGTTCTGTGAGGGGCCCAAGGGCCTCGGGCACATGCCTGACTCCACAGCCTGGAGCTCTGCGCATCTGGACCCCGCGGGCTGGCTTCTCTCAGCAGGGCTCCTGTCCCGCTGGGCCTTCCGCTCCGAGGAATGGGACGGCAGGTATGCGGTCGGCCCCTCAGGTCTTCGCCAGCGAGTCACGAGGAGGCTGGCTCCGGGGCCTAGCTCGCCAAGGGGCAGGCCCTTCCGTAGGCCCCGGCCAGAGGGAGGCCTGTCCCAGCACACACGGTCTGCCTTCTTCCCTCCCAGAACGGAGCCGCTCGAGGACAGGGAGCCCATTGCCCACTGGGGGCTGACACCTGTCCACGGTGTGGGGTCAGAGCTAGGCAGCCACCACCCACTCCTTCCCCGGTTGGCCACCCTCGGCCCCCTGCGTCCCCTGAGAGGGGAGGCCGTACGGGCTGCCCAGCTGGGATGGTGGAGCTGAGGTTTAAAAGAAGCCGCAGTCGCCACTAAGGGCAGATCAGCTCAGAGGCAGGAACGGGAGCAACGGTTCCAGGAGGAAGCGTAGACCAGTAGAGAAGCCGGGCAGCTCCAGCAGCTAGTTCAGAGCAGAAGCCCCAGGTGATGAAGCAGAGAGGGTGTCCTGTCTGCCCGCCTGTCCTGGGGCCTCCCGCTCAGAGGCCGCAGTGGGCGCTGGGCGCTCGGGGGAGGCTGTGCGGGACGGTCAGGCTGCTTCCACGTTTCCCTTCAGTTTTCTCCACCCTGTGCAGGCCCCCCGGTTAACCCTTTCCTCCCCCCATTGTGTTTGCTTCTGCCAAGCTGAGCCACTGAGGAGCCAACCGTGCTGCGGAGACACAGACGTGGGGAGCACAGGCTCCCGCCGCTGCCACCGCCGCCACCACCACTGTGTCACCTGCAGCTTTGAAGACCCAGGCCCAGCCTCTACCTGTCGCAGCTCCTTGGGGCTGCTTGGCCTGGACCTGCCACCACCAGGTCTTACAGAGCAAGCCGCACTCCAGGCCTCGAGCAGATGAGACTGAACTCCAGAGAGTCAAGAAGTGACTTGACCAGAAGACATTTTTTTAATAGAAAACAACTTTTCTATAAAATGAATTTTTAAGACTTGGCTCAAACCTCTAGGTTAAACTGCCAACCTTTAGACAGGCGGCCATCGGATCAGAGGGCAGGGGACCCAAGCATGGCTATAAGGCCAGTCTGAGAAGCCTTCTGTCCTCAGGACAGGATGTTGGCGTGTTCCAGGAAGGCGCCGGCCTCTGGGTGCACTGAAAGCAGGCACGAGTGGGCAAAATCGAGCGGGTTTGTTCGAGTCTACCTTTCAAACCCAACCACGTCTGTCGCTGTTCCTTACGAGCTGCACAACTTCTCGTGCCCGTCCGGAGCTGGATACCGCCTCTGCGGTAAGAACACAGCCGCAGAGACACGTGGCAAAGCAAAGGCTCCCGGCGCATTTCAGGGGTTCCAAATGTGCAGGCCCCGAGGCCAGAGCTGAGGGACAGTTCCTGGTGCCACAAAGTCTGAGCCGGCACCAGAGCCCTGGGCCGCCCCTGGGTGCCTGCCCTGCTGGCGGTCAGGCACTTGCCCATGCTGCCCGGTGGCCTCGGGTCACCCGAGTTCAGTCAGAAAGTAGAAAAAGCAGCGTTGTTTCGGGCATTAACAGGTAGGTCGCTAAGACTGCTACCTGCCAATCTGTGATTTGTCTAATCAGGTCTGTGTGATTAAGGACTCACTTTGATTCTCTGAATTATTGGTTTGACTGTTGTATTTCAGCTGCTGGATTCATCCCTGGCTCCAAGTGTAGAGAAGGCTAAATAAGGTGACAGTTGATTCGAGTCTCCCCCAGTGTGACCTTCGGGGTGGGCTGGGGTCCTGGTGCACCACTGCCACCACCCTTCTGCTGGCTTGCTTGGTTTTTTAACTGGGAATCTTGCTCTGTACTCCTGAAGTTGATAGAGGCAACCGGGGTAATTCCCGTGAGGCCAAGGGGCAGAGGCGGCTCAGCTGCTTGTCTGGTAGCTTCCAGAGTAGGGAACAGAGGGGAGCCCTTCCTCCTGTGGGCAATTGAGCAGCCCTCTTGCTTTGCTGGCATGGGGCAGGCTGCTCCCTGGGCCCACATCCTCAGCTTCGTGGGACTTCTTTCCCAGCAAAGGCTGTGAATTGACCTTCCCTGTGGGTTCTGTGCAGGGAGAGTGCTCTTTGGCACACTCACAACCCCTGCGATTGGCCAGACATAGAAAGCCTGGCCCCTGCCAACTTGAGGCTGGACCCCAGGGGTGGCACCCCCCTCTCTGGGCAGGGGTAGGGGACCCTCCACTCTCCGGTACTAAACAAGGACCTCAATGCCTGCGCATCACTTCGCTTCCTGCTTCTCTCAAGGCCCGTGAGCCTGCCATCAGCTGCCACCATGCGGTGCTGGCACAGTTCCCTCCCCCCTGCAAGAGGCCTGGCCCTGGCTACATGCACCTCTCTGGAGGCGGCAGGTCCAAACAGCAAACTGTAGACACTACGATGAGCTGCTCGAGCTGTCTTTTTGTTTTTAAATCATATGTAGGTGTTTCCTCCCCTTGAAGCTGCTATATATTTATTCAGGGTGTTTTTGTATTGGAAAGCCTTGGCTAGTGCGCTCTGGCTCTGGGTTTGCTTTTGAGGTTGGTTTATTTCTGAATAGTCGAGCAGGGTAGGAACTGGATCTTTCCTTCCTCTTTACTTCTCCTCCGGGGCAGGTACTCCCTATTCCCTAGACAGCAGTGGTGTGACTCCAAGGACAGGCTTCAGGTAGAAAAGCCTCAGCTTCTGCACCTGTCGGAGTTCCGAGTGGGCTCCGAGCTGTGCGAGGCCCCTTCTAGGCGGACTTCAGGGGACCCAGTGTCTTCACCGGCCACAGGTTCTCCACTTGCCCCTCTCCTGCTTTCGTAGGACCCCTCCCGCCGCTCCGCATTCACAGTGCCCCACATCCCCCTGGTCTCTAGCACCACGTTCTAGCAGGAGTTCCCCGAGAAGCCTCGGGCTGCATCGGCAGCAAACACGGCTGCAATCGGTCCCACACGCGAGAGTTAGCCTGACCCCAGGCCCACTCCTGAGATGCCTGGGCCTGCGGGAGGCTGGTCAGGTGTGGTTCACAACAGTGTTGTTGCTTGCTAATGGGGTGGCAATGGGACTGAATTGTAATAAAACTGTTATTTAATCTTTGTCTCTGTATTTTGATACTTGAATGAATTCCCCCTTTATTTTACTGTACATATAATTGTTAGTCTGATTTTGTCCGATTTATGAACATCTTGTGGTACCAAACATACCCACTCTGTGCAACGACATAGACTGACCTCACTACACAGGAGAGAGTGTAAATATTCCTGGGCTTCCGGCTTTGGTTTTGTTATTTTCATAACTGTACAACTTAGAACAATTAATAAATGAGAAGCAACATGAAATCAGCCTTCCTTTTTGGGAGTTCTTGAATTAGCTTCTTGGCAGTTTTCTGGCGGAAGCACAGGCACAGGCTGTACGCTGGCTCCAGCTCGCTGATGAGCATCCGCAGTGTCTGGGGTAAGTGTGGGGACCTGCTCTGTCCAGCACGCTTCCAGGGGGGAAGCTGCCAAGGCTCGTCCGTTCCCGTTCACTCTTTTAGCTGTAAGGCCCCTGTGGGTCCCCTTCCCCTCCTTAGAACATCTCATGTGAATCCCAAGCAGGGGCCATATGCTGGTTATGGCTGTGGCTCCTCTGCGTCCTGGTCTGGGCTCCTGGACCCACAAATATGTATCAAATGTCTGCTTCCAAGGCCAGGGTGGAGGATTGACAGCTGTGGAAGAAGAGTGTCCCCCTCAAGGAATTTCGTCCAATTGTGGAGATTCAGTTTGACACACGTACAACTAGCTACTGGCCCAAAGCCACACCGTGAGGCCACGATGTACGGTCCTGTGAGCACCCACAAGGGCAGGAGTGCTCCCAGAGCTGGGGGCGGGGTGGGAGGGGGCAGGAGAGGAGGGGCAGGCACCTGAACTAGTATTTAAAGGCAAGGGTTTAGAAAGGCACAGATGATATGACTAACACCCCCCCCCACGGTGCTCCAAACCCCAAAGATGGGAGCTTTGCAGGCACCCATCTTGTTCTGACAACTTTCTGGGTGTGATCTCTATAGAGTAAGCAACAGAGGCTCGGAAAGTCCCGCACCTTCCCAGGGCCATCTGGCCTCACGCGTCCTCGGAGCCCCTCGCCCCATGCTGGTTTCCACCCAAGCTGCCCAGCACTGAACACTTAGGAGGACCGACTTACTAGAGTGGGAAGGGCAGAGGGAGAGGGAGAGACTCTCGAGTAGACCCTGCACTGAGCACAGTGCCAGACATGGGGCTTGGGGTTCGATCTCAGGACCCTGAGACCATGACCAGAGCCAAAACCAAGAGTTGGATGTTTAACAGACTGAGCCACCCAGGCACTGAGCACTTATGAGTTTCTGTGAAATACCGTCAAGGGCTTTAAAAGCAGAAGTCATGATTTAATCTAATATCCCGTTGTATATTTATGAAGAAAACAAGGCCCAGAGCAGGGAAATCTCCTTCCCAGCCAGCCAGTCCCAGCCGGAGGCCAGATCGCACCGCCGTCAGGCAGACGGGGGCCTGACCGTGGACGGCCCCACCTCGCTTTCCAGCCCAGGCAGTTCACCGCCCCCGCACCCCCCCCCCCCACACACACACACCCCTGCTCTCTGGCCTTGGCGCTCTTCCCTATACAAAAGAAACCCTACAGCTAGGAGAGAAAGGTCTGGTCATAATTGGGGTCCCTGTTGCTCTGGGGGACAGGGCTGCAGGATGTGTTCCATCCCCTTGGCACCACTCAGAAGCCTCACAGCTGTGACTCGGGCCGCCCAGGCCGAGCACTGCGGGGCTCATCGTGCCTCGGGAGCCTGCCGGGTGCGTAGACGGACTGATTCCTGCCGTCGGGCCACAGGTAGAGCTGGCAGGAGGAGTGGGTTGAGGCAGCTCCAAGAAAGGAATGGATGCAGCCCCTGCTCGCGGTGCCTCCGTCTAGAAAGGGCTCTACACACACGTCTCTGGCAGGCCCCCTCCCCACGCCCCCTCTGTCATCTCAGCGAGGAGTGAGGTAGAGCCTCCCAGGCCTCCCCTCTCCGCCATCACACCCCCAGGTCCTCAGTGGTTCCCCTCAGACACCCTGGGGCCCAGGAAGCCGGGCAGCAGGGTGGCCCTTCGAGCAGTGGCCAGGCCACCGAGGAAGCAGAACTGCATGGACTGGAGCACATCCCAGGGCAGCTCCAAACGCCCTCAGCCCTGGCCACCCCCGGCCTCCTACACCGACAGGCTGCCGGGTCACACTGACAGGCTGCTGGGTCCCACTGGCTCCTGGCACTCGGCCACTTTCAGAATGGACGTGGTCCAAGCTGTGTGGCTCCCACAGCACCAGCTGCCAACACCTAACACCCAAGGAGTACAGGGGTGCAAACTGGCCATTGCTCAGGGCCGTGTCTACACCTCTGCCATTCTGTCCTTACGGACTCTGCTATTAGGAACATTATTTTAAGCAAGTCTCTTTTTATAATTTTTTTATAATTTTTTTAAAATTTATTTATGATAGAGAGAGAGAGAGAGGCAGAGACACAGGCAGAGAGAGAAGCAGGCTCCATGCACCGGGAGCCCGACGTGGGACTCGATCCCGGGTCTCCAGGATCGTGCCCTGGGCCAAAGGCAGATGCTAAACCGCTGCGCCACCCAGGGATCCCAGCAAGTCTTTATCAGGTAAAAGAATTTCCCTAACACCACAAAATAGTTGTTATCCAGTACATGGGCCTGGGACAACTGCATAGCCATGGGGCTGGTGGGGACAGTACAGGGAGATTCCTAGGCCTACTTACAACAAAATAAATTCCAGGTGGCTCACATATTTAAAATGTAGAAAAAATAAAATCCCAACAAAGCTAGAAGAAAATGGAGACTTTTTTCATAATCTTGGTACAACAAAGCTCTTTCCAAGCATGCTACAGAACTCTGAATCCATTTTTTAAAAGATTCATATATTCAACTATATAAAAATCAAACATTTCTGCAAAGCCCAGTGCACATTTAAAAAAATTGAAAATAATATTTTATCACATGTAACAAAGGACAAAACTTGACAATAGCTATTAAAAAGTAAACTGGAACGTCTGGTTCCAAGAAGATCAAGTAGACATACTTTTCCCTATTCTTCTTGCTAAGGACAAATAAAAGCCCCAGCCAAGACAATGGCACAAAGCCCAAACAACAGTCTCCTCTCTCTAGCCAAAGGACCAGAAGAGAGGCAGCCTGGCAGGACAGAAAGATGTGAAGACACTGGGTACCTGGGTGCCTCAGTGGTCGAGCATCTGCCTCTGGCTCAGGGCGTGGTCACGGGATCGAGTCCTGTGTTGGGCTCCCCACAGAAGCTCCCTGCTTCTCCCTCTGTGTCTCTCATAAATAAATATAAAATAAATAAAATATTTTTTAATTATTTTTTTATTTTTTTGTTTTTTTTTTTAATTAATTTTTATTGGTGTTCAATTTACCAACATACAGAATAACACCCAGTGCTCATCCCGTCAAGTGCCCCCCTCAGTGCCCGTCACCCATTCCCCTCCAACACCCGCCCTCCTCCCCTTCCACCACCCCTAGTTCATTTCCCAGAGTTAGGAGTCTTCATGTTCTGTCTCCCTTCCTGATATTTCCCACACATTTCTTCTCCCTTCCTTTATATTCCCTTTCACTATTATTTATATTCCCCAAATGAATGAGAACATACACTGTTTGTCCTTCTCCGATTGACTTACTTCACTCAGCATAATACCCTCTAGTTCCATCCACTTTGAAGCAAATGGTGGGTATTTGTCGTTTCTAATGGCTGAGTAATATCCCATTGTATACATAGACCACATCTTCTCTATCCATTCATCTTTTGATGGACACCGAGGCTCCTTCCACAGTTTCGCTATTGTAGACATTGCTGCTAGAAACATCGGGGTGCAGGTGTCCCGGCATTTCATTGCATCTGTATCTTTGGGGCAAATCCCCAACAGTGCAATTTCTGGGTCGTAGGGCAGATCTATTTTTAACTCTGAGGAACCTCCACACAGTTTTCCAGAGTGGCTGCACCAGTTCACATTCCCACCAACAGTGTAAGAGGGTTCCCTTTTCTCCGCATCCTCTCCAACATTTGTTGTTTCCTGCCTTGTTAATTTTCCCCTAAAATAAATAAAATATTTTTAAAAAATGTGAAGACACTAACTGCTGTACTCCATCCAAACAAGACAGAAAAACGGCTGTGCCCACCAGAGGCCAGCAGAGACCTCACTTTCTACACTCACCAGGTTACCATAGGGGCCCACATGCCCACCAGGATGGTACCAGAGGAGGCCTGGTGGGAACCCACTGTTGCCCAGCAGTACCAGGGCTATTCCTGAAAAATACAATAACCAAAACTGAAATCCCAGTGGACGGACAGGAAAGAGAATCCACCCACTAGAAGAACAATGGAGACGACCCAGTCTGGACAGAAAGAGAACAAAGACTGGGAGGAATGACTATAGAGTCTCAGGGACCCAGAACTCTTAACATAAGATGGAACATTTGTGTCATCAGAGTCGCAAAAGGTGGGGTGGGGGAGGGAGGGTTAAAAAAGCACCCAAGGAAATAATGGCTGAAAACTTCTCAAATTTGGTGGGAGAAGTCAACCTGCAGATTCAAGAAGCTGAGTACACCCTAAACTAGACAAACCGGAAAAAAATCCATCACACATCATACCCAAGATACATCAAACTTAACTTTCTGAAAATGAAAAACAAAACATTTCTGAGTGCACGTTACCTTGCCTACAAGGGACAAGTAATGTGAATAACGGTGGATTTCTCAGCAGAGCTGTGGAGCCAGAAGGAAGTAGTGTATTTCTCGGGTGCTGAAAAAAAATGAGCCAGGTCCTACAGCCTCCAGAGATATCCTTCAGGAATGAAGAAGAATCAAGACATCCTCAGATGAAGGACAAGAAAGGACTTAGCTGCCAGCAGACCTACCCTTAAAGAATGATGAAAAAGCTTTCCAAACAGAAAAAGGAAATGACGTAAGAAGGAGCTTTGGAACATCTTTGGAAGCTTTGGAGCTTTGGAAAGATGACCAAACGTTAAACAAAGATACGAGTAAACCCAAAAGATTTTCCCTCTCCTCTTCAGCTTTCTAACGTGTTTGATAGTTGAAGCAAAAATCGAAATACAGTCTATTGTGTTTCTAAATACGCATAGAAGAAATATTTTAAATGATTATCTTTTAAATGGGGAAGGTAAAGGGACCAGTAGACTGTGGAGACTGTGGTGAGCTATGCATACATGTAATACCTAGGGAAGACGCCAAAAAAGTTACACAAAGAGATAAACTCAAAAACGCTATGAGTAAATCAAAAAGTGTCACTTTTTTTTCAAGTAACTCAAAGGAAGTCAGAAAAAAATACAAATATGAGAACAGAATAACCAGGAAACAAAAAATGGCACATGTAAGCACTAACATCATAATTACACCTAATTAAATGGTCTAAAAACACCAATTAAAAGAGATTGGCAGAGTAAATTTAAAAATATGAACTATATGCTCTCAAGAAACACACCGCAAATAATAATATAAACAGGCCGAGAGCAAAAGGATAGAAAAAGAGACATAACACAAACCTCAATCAAAGGAGAGCAGGCGTGGTGGTGTTAGTATCTCATAGACTTCAGGGCGGGAGAAAATTACAAGAGAGAGGGAGCGTCACCTAACAATACAGGGCAGAGCGCCAAACACCAGGACTGCCAAGTACACAGAGCAAAAACCTGACTGAACTGAAAAGGGAAGTGGACAGATCCATAAACACTGCAGGCGGAAATGTGTCCCCCAAAAATTCCTAGGGTGAAGCCCTAACCCGGGGCGGGGCAGGGGGCTGTACTTGTAGAGCTTTTAGGAGGTAATTAAGGTTAAAGGAGCTCCTAGGGGTGAGGTCCCAGTCCAGTTGGACTGCTGGCCTTGCAGGCGGGGGGAGGGCAGGGAAGGGAGAGGGAGATCTCCAGACACAGGCACAGTGGGAAGACCCAGGAGGACATAGTGGGAACCGTCCCATCCACAAGCCAGGAAGTGAGTCCTTGTCAGAAACTGACCCTGCCAGTCTGGGACTTCCCAGCTTCCAACCATGAGAAACAAAGTTTTGTTTTTTAAGCCACCCAGTCTATGGTTAATTTGTATGGCAGCCTGAGAAGACGAATACAATAAATAGAGCTGGAGACTTCAACTCAACTAGAGACTATCAACAACTGATAGAACAACTAGAGAGAAGATCGTCAAGGATATTTTAGAACCCAACACCATCGACCAACAGGATCTCACTGATATTTATAAAATGGTTTGGCCACAAAAGCAGAATGCACATTGTTTTCAAGTGCCCACACATACCGAGATAAACTGATCCTGGGCCACAGAACAAACCTCAACAAATTTAAAAGAATTAGAAATCATATACAATGTGTTCTTGAACAACAACAGAATCAAAGTAAAAATCAGTAACATGAAGATAACAGGAAGTTCTCTAAACATTTGTAATAAATACACTTCTACAAAACACATGAGTCAAAAAGAAAGCCTCAAGGGAAATCAGAATATACATTACACTGAATGAAAATGTACACAAATGTACACAAATCAAAATTTGTGGGACAAGGTAAAGTAGTACCAAGAGGGAAATTCACAGCACTAAATAAATGCATACATTGGGAAAGAAGAAAAGTCTTAAATCAATAGGCTAAGCCTCTATCCTCAAGAGCCTTGAAAAAAAGAGAATAAAGCCAAAGCAAGGAAAAGGAAAGAAAAGTAAAGATAAAAACAAATCAACGGAAACGCCTGGGGGGCTTAGTGGTTGAGTGTCTCCTTCGACTCAGGTTGTGATCCTGGTGTCCCAGGATTAAGTCCCACATCGGGTTCCCTGCCTGGAGCCTGCTTCTCCCTCTGCCTATGTCTCTGCTTCTCTCTGTGTGTCTCTCATGAATAAGTAAATAAAATCTTTAAAAAAAACCCAAATCAATGAAAATGAAACACAAAAATTGGGAAAGTATCAATGAAGCAGAGGTTTTTAAATGAAATGACCAATAAAACTGACAAACCTGTAGCCAAACTGACCAAAAAAAAAAAAAAAGAGAGAGAGAGAGAGAGATTACCAATATTAGGAATGAAAAAAGGACTCACTAAAGACCCTATAAACACCAAAAGGATGTGAATACTTTGCACAACCCTACACATAAATTTGGGAATTTAGACAAAATAGACCAATTCCTCAAAAATTATATACTACCATAACTCACTCAATGTGAAATAGATAATTCAAATAGCATTATAAATATTGGATCTATAATTTTTAAAAATTTCCAAAACCAGATAAATTCACTGGAGACTCCTACCAAATGTTTAAAGAATACTTAACACCCAACACTACACAATCTGTTCCAGAAGACAGAAGAGGAGGAACACTTCCTAATTCATTCAATGAGCTAGTATTACCCTGATACTAAACCAAAGTACAAAAAAAAAAAAAAAAAAAAAAAAAAAAAGACCCTATGGATTAATACACCCCATGAGTATAGGCACAAAAAAATCAGTAACAAAATAGTAGCAAACAGGGGATCCCTGGGTGGCTCAGCGGTTGAGCGTCCGCCTTCAGCCCAGGGTGTGATCCTGGAGACCTGGGATCGAGTCCCACATCGGGCTCCCTGCATGGAGCCTGCTTCTGCCTCTGCCCGTGTCTCTGCACCACCCCCCATGTCTCTCATGAATAAATAAATAAAATATTTTTTAAAAACCCAAAATAATAGCAAACAGAATTCAGATATATAGGGGCACCTGGGTGGCTCAATCCATTAAGCATCTGCCTTTGGCCCAGGTTATGATACCAGGGTCCTGGGATGGAGCCCCATGCCTCTGCTCATCAGGGAGCCTGCTTCTCCCTCTCTCTCTGCCTGCTGATCCCCCTGTTTGTGCGTGCATGTGCACTGTCAAATAAATAAAATCTTTAAGATTTTATTTATTTCTTCATGATAGACATAGAGAGAAAGAAGCAGAAACACAGAGAGAGGGAGAAGCAAGCTCCCCAGAGGGAGCCTGATGCGGGACTCAATCCCCAGACCCCAAGATCACAACCTGAGCCGAAGGCAGATGCTCAACCACTGAGCCACCCAGGCGTCCCAATAAAATATTTTTCTAAAAAAGAATTCAAATATATATAACAAGAATTATACACTATAACTAAAGGAAGTTAATTCTGAGGATACAAGGCTGGTCAATACTTGAAGATCAGTCAATATAATCTGACATATTAACAATCTAAAGAAAAAAATTCCCATTATCTATTGATGCAGAGAAAAACACTGACAAAATTCAACACCCATTCATGAAAAAAAAAAAAAACTCTCAAGAAAATGGAAATAGAGGGTGAATAATAGCTCCCTAAAGATGTCCACATCCTAGTCAACAGAACCTATGATTATGTTACCTTAAATGGCAAAAGATAATTTGCAAATCTGATTCAATCTTGTAATGGGGAGATTACCCTGGATTATGTGGATGGGCCTTAAATCCAGTCATAAGTATCCTTGTAAGAGAGAGGCAGAAGGAGTTTAGATACACACAGAAGATCATGTAACTCCATGTGACCATGGCAGCAGACATTAGAGTAATGCAGCCACAAGCCAAGGAATGCCAGCAGCCACTAGAAGCTAGAAGAAGCAAGAAGAGATTCTCCCCTAAAGTCTCCAGTGGTAGCACAGCTTTCCCCACAGTTTGATTTCTGACCTTCAGAACTGTGAAAGACTGTATTTCTGGTTTTGTTAAGCCACTCAGTTTGTGTGAATTGGTTGCAGCTACCATAGGAAACTAATTCCTCCCTAGAGCCTCATGCAGCTTGGCCTACACCTTAATTTTAGCCTGTAAGATTCACTGTGGACTTCTCACACCCAGAACTGTAGATAATAAATTTGCCTTGTCTCGAGACATTAAATTTGTGGTACTTAACACAGACAGGGATTTCTTCAACTTGATTAAGAACATTTACAAAAACCTACAACCAATATTATATTTCTTGGTGAAAAACTGAATGTTTTCCTCTTAAAACTAGGAACAAGGAAGGGATTCCACTATTATCAGTCTTAAAATTCTGGGAGTTCTGTCAGTGCAATAAGGCAAGAAAAGGAAATAATAGGCATCAATATCAGAAAAGAAATAAATCTGTCCCTATCTGCAGATCACATGATTATCTATGTAGAAAATTCCAAAGAATCTACAAGAAAATTATGAGAATGAGTTAAGATCACAGAATATAAAATAAACATGCAGAAGTCCATTCTATTTGTAGAAATGAACATGTGGACACCACAATTAAAAATAAAACACCATTTGTAATCACACACACGAAAAAGAAAATCTTAGATGTAAATCTAACATGTTCCAGACTTAAATAATAAAAACTACACAGTCCTGGGGTTCCTGGCTGGCTCAGTCAGAAGAGCATGTGACTCTTGATCTCAGGATTGTAAGTTCTGGGTGTTGAGATTACTAAAAAAAAAATAAAACTTAAAAAAAAATCTACACAGTCCTGATGAAAGACTCAAAAAAGATCTAAATAACTTGAGAGATATACCATACTCATGGACTGGAACTTTCAACTTAGTAAAAATGTCAATTCTCCCCAAATTGATATACAGGTTTAATATAATATCTATCAAAATTCCAGCAAGGTTGTATTTTTTTGGTAGATATAGACAAGATTAGTCCATAGAAAGGCAAAGAAACTAGAATTGCTTTAAAAAAAAAAAAAAAACACTGAAAAAGAATAAAATGGGAAGAATCATTCTACTCAATTTCAAGACTTATTATATAGTTACAGTAATCAATACTGTGTTGCATGGAAGAGAGACAGGCACATAAATCAGTGGAATGGAATAGAAAACCCAGAAAGAGACCCAGACAAATACACCAACCTTATTTTTTTTTTTAATTTATTTACTTGTTTATTCAGAGAGAGAGAGAGGCAGAGACACAGGCAGACTCCATGCCCAACGTGGGACTCGATCCCGGGCCTCCAGGATCACACCCCGGGCTGCAGGCAGTGCTAAACCGCTGCACCACCGGGGCTGCCCACACCAACCTTATTAAATGCAAAAACAAGAGAGGAAAGGTAGCCTTTTCAATAAATGATACTGAAGCAATTGGACATCCATAGACAAGTGGGGGAAAACAAAGTAACTCAACCAAGTCTCATGCCTTACAGAAAATTAACTCTAAATGGATCATAAACTTAAATGTAAAACACAAAACTAAACAACTTTTAGCAAAAAAGGAGGAAATCTGAGCAGCACCGGTGGCGCAGCGGTTTAGCGCCACCTGCAGCCTGGGGTGTGATCCTGGAGACCCCAAATCGAGTCCTGCATCAGGCTTCCTGTATGGAGCCTGCTTCTCCCTCTGCCTGTGTCTCTGCCTCTGTGTGTGTGTGTGTGTGTGTGTGTGTGTGTGTGTGTGTATGAATAAATAAAAATAATAATAATAAGGAAATATTTAAGATCTAGGGCCAAGCACAGAGTTCCTAAGCTTGATGGCAAAAGCACAATCCATAAAAAGGAAACTTAATAAATTGGACTTCATCAAAATTAAAACTTTTGTGCATCAAAGGACACTATAAAGAAAGTAAAGAAAGTATCCACAGAACAGGAGAATATATTTGCAAATCATTTACCTACCAAGGGTCTACTATCCAGAAAATATAAAGAACTCCTACAACCCAACAACAAAAAAACCCAATTCAAAAATGGGCAGGGATGCCTGGGTGGCTCAGGGGTTTGAGAGTCTGCCTTCTGCCCAGGGCATGATCCCTGGAGTCCCAGGATCTAGTCCCACATCAGGCTCCCCACAGGAGGCCTGCTTCTCCCTCTGCCTGTATCTCTTCCTCTCTCTCCTGAATAAATAAAATCTTTAAAAAAAAGGGGGGGGGAACTAAAATAAACATCTTCCCCCAGAAGAGATACAAACACCCAAGAAAACATTAAAAGATGCCCAAGATCATTAACTATCAGGGAAATGCAAATCAAACCACAGTGAGATTTCACTTCACACCCACCAAAATTTCTGTAATTTAAAGAAAAAAATCAGTGTTAGTGGAAATGTGAAGACACTGGAACCCCTCACACACTGCTGGTGGGAATGTAAAAATGATGCAGCCACTGTGTAAAACAGGTTAGTAGTTTCTCAGTAAACCAAGAAATACCATACAACCCACCAATTCCATTTCTGGGTATAACATACTCAAAAGCACTGAAAATAAGTATTCAAACAAAAACTTATACCGTACACAAATATTGACAGGAGCACTATTCACAAAAAGCCAAAAGGTGAGGGTTGCCTAGGTGGTTCAGTTGGTTGAGTGTCAGACTCTTGGTTTCAGCTCAGGTCATGATCTCAGGGGCATGGGATCAAGCCCCATGTTGGGCTCTGCAGTCAACAGGGAGTCTGCTTGAGCTTCTCGCTCTCCCTCTGCCCCTTTCCTGCTGGTGTGCACATGTGCACCTGCATGTGCTCTCTCTCTCTCAAATAAACCTTTAAGAAAAAAAAATTCATTGAAACAAAAAGCAGAGTAGTGGGTGCCAGAGGCTCGGAGGAGGGAAGAATAAAAAGTGAGAGGTTAATGGGTATGTGATTTCCTTTTGAAATAATGAAAATGTTCTATGGTAAATTTTATGTGTATTTTCCCCACAATGTTAAAAATATATATCCGTCAAGCCAGGGGCAAGACGAAATGGAGCTAGCTTTCGTTATTTAGGAAAATAGCTTTCCTTATTCAGGATCCCTGTCTCCTCTGTGTGGAAGCACAAGAAAATCAACTCAAAATTTGTAAGAAATGGGTCATTCCAGATCTTAACGATGAAGCATAAAGCAAGGTTCCACTGTCTGCTCAGTGTCTGCAGCCACCGCCCAGCAGTCCTTCTCATAGATGTCCCTGCAGAGCACCTCTGCCTCTATGAAGAGGCTTCCAAACTGTGGATTTTTTAAAAAAAAGATTTTATTCATGAGAAACAGAGAGAGAGATGCAAAGACACAGGCAGAGGGAGAAGCAGGCTAGGCTCCCTGTGGGGAGCCCGATGTGGGACTCGATCCTGGGACCCCAGGATCATGCCTGAGCCAAACGCAGACACTCAACCACTGAGCCACCCAGACATCCCTAAGATCTGGGCTTTTAAGAAATTCAAACCCATCATTGCAGATCGGAGAACCCATCTGGGCAAGTTTTGCTGTTGATGAAACATGCCCTTTTCCTAGGCTTCCCCATCCTGAGGGGGTCTCTCCAGGCCCTCCAGCCTGTCACAGCCACTCTGGTGACCCGGCTGCATCCCCCTTCTGGGTTCTCCTTCTAGAAAGGAAGTCAGTTAAGAACAAACCCGGGGCTGATGGAACTCAGATGCCTCTTCTGCGTCCTTCCTGGATTCTGTGTCACACCTGGCTCCCTCCAATCTCAAAATGGTAAGAACATTGTTCCCTTCACATTACCTTGACAGCCCATAAGGGAATGTTCATTTCCCCTTGACTGATATTTAAAAGGGGCCAAGCCTAAGGGCAACATGTTCCTCACCTTGCCACCCTAGATGGGACTGGTTGGCTTGCAGTCAGCCGGAGGAGGGTAGGCTGCATCTCTCCAGTGCCAGGAGGCAAGGGCTGGCCCTCCCCAGAACCAACCAAGAGAGTCCCAGCCTGGAAGAAGGGAGGAGGACAGAGGCTGAAGCACCTTTAAGTGCCCACTTGGCCTGTCAGAGCGGGGTGTCTAAGCTTAGAGACGAGGGAACAGGAAACTGGCACAGTCATAGGATAGGACCAACTGCAGACATGATGGAAGTCAATCACAGAGCAAACCGTCCAAGCCCACCCCTTGACTGCTGGAGAGGAGTCCCAGGAACCCCAAGACCCGCCCTCTATGAATCGCTGGCTCACAGCCAACACCCATCCCTGTGCCCTTAGTCTGCGCCCCTGCTCTTGCTCCCCACAGATCCACCCACAGAAGCAGCAGCTGAGCCTCTTACTATTTCTTGATTTCTTACTGCATCATTGGAAACCTTCAGGGGAATCTGGTCCTAGAAATGAAGTTTCCAATAACTTTGTTCACATGCCCAATCCTGAGCTGAACTGGACAAAATCAATTTCTGGCTTTCAGAGAAGCCCTTATACTCACACTTTGGATACCTCTACAGGCTTCTCAGAGCCCTGAGATAAATGTTTTACCCTTAAGAACACTAGGGCCTGGGTGTCTCAGCTTCTCAGCTCCACATGCCAGAGGGAGTGCCCAGCCTGTGGAGGAAGACTGGGGGTCTTCTGGCTTCTTGGCTAGTCGGGGGCTCAGGGCCCAGGGCCCAGACACAGCCACAGCACAGGAGGAGTGGAGGTTTGCCTGGGGTTCAGAAGTTTATTAGTGAGTTTGGGCCAGCGGGTATTTACATGCTGCTTGCTACAGCCCTGGTGTGCCAGCTGCAGGAGAGAGGAGGGCTTCCTGCTCTGACGGTCACTGGTCAGCCACCCCGGAGAACGATGAGCTTCTCTCCTGGGATCCAGGGGCCAGGGCTGTGAGCTGGTGCATTCAGACGGACTCCACCTCTGTGTCCAGAGCCTGGGCTGGAGGGATTAGGGTTTTTAGGATCTCTGTGTAGTAGGGGCCAAATACTTTCTGATTGTGATGCGTTAGGCTGACAAACTTTTGGCCTAGTTCCGCCAGTTCTGCTTCGATGACAGTGAGGCCTCCAGGGAGGTCTAAGAGAGATCTCTGCACACCGAGGACCAAACAGCATTTGAGAAACAGGTGGATCCGCTGATCTATGAGCAGGATAAGACAGTGAGCAAACAACTTTCAGGAAACAACACTGCCTCAACACTCCACTCACTCAAGTTCTAAGTTAACCAAGATATTCACTAGCCTACCCACTCACCTGGAGATAAGGAAATTTGTGTTGCTCCAGAAGGGGGATGCTATCTAGCTCCCAAGGACAAAGCAAAGGTCACAGACTAGTGGGCTAGTAAATTCGTGACTAGTCAAAAGATGACTTAAGCCTCCACCAGTAGATCTTGAGTGAGTATCTAACATGAAGGATCTTAGACTGATGCTTTGGATGGCTGAGGTTAAGAGCAAGGTCAGGTTCATGCCGTCCATTCCAACAGGGATGAGTCCTTGCTGCAGGAACATGTCCTCTAGCTGATTCAGCATCAGTTTCTTGTTGCTGGTAGGTGAGGGCTATGTCATGTCTTGGACTAATCAGAAAATGACCCAGAAGGCCAGGGATGACTTAACCAGGTTGGTTGAACAGGATGTCATACCCAGAAGTCATGAATCCTGGGTGCAAACATTCCTTAGAACTAGAATCAGTCTTTAAACTGAAAGAAATAGGGCAGCCCTGGTGGCTCAGCGGTTTAGCGCTGCCTTCAGTCCAGGGCATGATCCTGGAGACCCCAGATCGAGTCCCACGTCGGGCTCCCTGCATGGAGCCTGCTTCTCCCTCTACCTGTGTCTCTGCCTCTCTCTTTCTCTCTCTCTCTGTGTCTCACTAATAAATAAATCTTTAAAAAAAATAAACTGAAAGAAATATATTTTCAACCCAGCATTTTGAAAAAACTAAAGCCTAAACAAGTGACTTGACTAGTAATCATGCTTTCTATCATTAAATGGTTCAGTAACTGACTTCCAGGGATGGGATCTACCTCTCCCCAAAACACTCTCACCACTGCCATGGTCACGCTCACCAATGACACTGCGGACACAATTTTCCTTCTTGGCAATGTTCTGGAGCTGTCCTATCAGAGATGCTGCGTTGTCACCGCTCAGAGCAGCAAGGCCCATGTTCTTGAGGCTTTGATGGATTTCCTGAGACACCTGTTCACTCACAGTCTGCAGAGCCTCCTCAGGCCTAGACCATGAAGGAGAGTAAGCTGGGACCCAGCAGATGGCAATGCCACAGACCCAGAGCCACAGAGCCGGGGAAGCTCCATGCCAAAAGCTGGGCCCATTTGAGGGAGACTCTCAGTCATCTCCCTGCCCTCACCCCAGTCCCTATAAGTGGGTAGGTTCACCATCCTCACTGCTATGCTCCAGATCCTGACTACTCTCTATATATGATACCATGTTCTACTTCTTAGAAAACAAGATAAATTATAAAATCAACTCTGGGTAAGAGTTTGGTATCCACTCAATTCTTTAGCCCTGTGGAATTTATTTATATATGTGTATATATACATTTTTAAGACTTTCTTGGACATTTTCCATGGTCATTGGTCCTACTGTCACCAATGACAGTGACCACTCTGGCCTTCCAATTCCTTTTTTCCTTTGGCGTGACACCCTCCACCCAGTGGATGTTCAATCAACATTGCTGACTGGCTTTCCACTTCCTGGATACACCTAAGACCAGGCCACCACCATCCACTCAAGGAGATAATGACTGCTTTGTGGCAAACAAGATCATGACTCATTTTGTACTAAACTGTCTTCCATGCTACCCTCTTTGGAAGAAAGCTTTATTTTCCTTTGTCACAAGTCTCAAGACTGTCACGGAAGGACCTCAACAATCTCTGTAGATGGTGCAAGTCTCTGTGACCTGCGGTGGAATGTAAGCAATCATTTAGTACCTACCTCTGTCTTCACACCACATACTGTCATCTCCTCTAAAAGAAAAAAAAAAAAATCCATGCATCTCACCTGGACTTAAACTCCTCCATCAGGTCTTTGGTTATATGTTTCAGCTTATCCACAAACTGAGGTGAGCCAAACAAAACACTGCCTGAGAAACTACTGGCCACTAGCAGAACTGAGGCCAGGATGGTCAACTGGTGCAACTGGGACTCCAGCTCCTGCAGCCGGGTCCTGTCCATCAGCAGCGTCTGGGGAAGCCAGGAAGAAGAGGCCGTCAGGAGGGGAGGGTCATGAGGAGTGCCGAGTACACTGTCAGGTGATGCCCTCCACAGGCCTACCTCAGGGAACTCTTCATTTTCCGGGTCCCAGAGAAGGAGGTTCAGGAAACCCTGCGATAGCACCATTGTAGGGCTAAGGGGCTCTGGGCTGCTGACTGCCTCGTTCGGGGAGGAGGAGGCCATACTGGTGGAGTCCAAAGTGTCGGGGCAAGTCGGGAGTGGCATGGTGAGGTCTGCTGCTGCTTGGGTCAGCCACTTGGTGGTGTGATCTAGGAGACCTAGGGTAGGAAGAGGGTGGGCAGGCATCTTCAGCATCCACGTTCCTAAAGCTTCAAGACTAACGTTCTTTTCAAGATCTGCTCCTGGTCAATAAATAAATGCTTTGGTTGGGGGGAAGGCGGAGTGGTTTGTTTTAGACAACTCTTCCGTCTCCCCCACCCCAACCCCACCTGAGGAAGAAACTTTCTGTTCCCAAGAGACAGAGTATTCTCTAACATCACAGAAGCCAGATCCAAACAAGATCACATCTTCTCACTTCTGCCCTCAAGTTATTTACATACTTGGCTGTTTATTGAGGAGTTCCTGGAACGTAGCCCGTTCGTGCTGGATGGAATGTTCCTGCAGGTGAGGCTGAAGGCTCTGGATAGTGTAGTTCACCATGTCCATTTTCATCAGCCCCAGAACCTGGAAGATCCCTCTGACATAAAAGAAAATAAAATATACCATGAAAGGAAATCCAGCAAGAGGGAAGTGTCATTAAATCACTGTATTCCAGAGTTAGAAGGGGCTTGAAAATTAGTCCCATCTCCTAAATTTACAAAAGATGGTGCTGTGGACCCAAGGCCCCAGAGTAAGTGATGGCAGAGCAAGGAACAGAGAAGTCTCTGGAACTTGAAGCCTCCAGGCTAGCTCTTTCCACAGGATCGTTCTATTGTCTTTTTTAAAAGGTAGCGTCAGAGAAAGGAAACACACCGGCATGCTAATTAATCTGTCTGGAAAGAGGGATTATAGGTGATGCTGTATCTGAAGCAATTTCTAGGCCAATCGCTTGTCCCCCCACCCTTCTTCTAATTTTCTGGGTCTTGGTTTCTACAGCTATTAAGTAGGGATAGCCTCCCATCCCTGTCCCCTCATGCTGTATAAACTGCAATGAGAAAATGTGGGGACAGGGTATTTGAATACCTTGGAAGGATCACATACTCTAACGTTTTATGATATGATGTAGGAGGCCCGACCAACCTAAGGCCATCTTTGGGACAAAAAAAGAAGCTAACAGGTCAGTGAAGAGCAAAGAGAACAATGCTCAGGTCTTCAGGAGGGAAGAGCCAGCCAAGACAGGGGTTGTAATTGAGTGTCTGGCCCTGCTTTTCCTGGCCCAGGGGCTGAGGCAGGTTTCCAAGGACAGCAGCCAAGTTTCACACCTCAGTAACTGAACAGGGTCCGTAATGTTCTCTAGATTCTGTACTGCTTCGTCTCGAACTGGTGCGCACAGCAAAGTCATCATGTTGAGAATGTACTTAGAGAGATGAGGGACATTCAGGGCTCCATGTTCTGCTTTCTGATTGAGGAGCTCTGTATCTAGTGCTTCTTCAATCTCACTTCTTAGGCGGCTCTGGCGTGGTAACAGCAGTGAAAGCAAGATCTGCCCAAGAAAGAAAGTCAGAGGGAGTTGCACTCTGTGTGGAGCCCCAAACCTTCTCTAAGGCACAACCCCTTTAGCCAAAGGCATCAGCCTGTCTCTTAGGAACCGAGAAGTAGGGTCACTAAATTTTCCCGAGAATATTATTTATCTTTGTTGAGAGGCCAATGATAGTTCAGGGCTTTAGGTCAGTACAACCACAGTGCAACATTTTCTAGGCAGAATGAGATGAAGAGATAACTAAAATCAAGGAATGTGGAAAAAAGAAATGCAAAGTACAACAAATATAAAATACACATATCACATGGTGATGAGGTGCTCTTAATTTTAAAAGGTGGGTTTGCTTTATTATTTATTTGTTTGAGAGAGCAAGTGCTTAGGGGAAGGGGGAGCAGAGAGAGAGAGAGAGAGTGAGAATCTCAAGCAGACTTTGCAGAGTGTGGGGCTTGATCTTATGACCTGAGATCATAACTTGAGCTGAAAGCAAGAGTCACATGCCTACCTGACTGAGCCACCCACATGCCCCAAAGCAGGCATTTTTTAAGATTATTTTACTTCAAATGGCAAGGATGAATAGGCCAAGGACTAGTAAAGAGGCATTGGAAATAGCCTTTTAACTCCAAAACATAAGCTCCCTGTGAAGAGAGACTCTCTTATTCATTTCTGTGCCTCAGTAACATCGTGCCGGGGGATGCAGTGGTGTGGTCCAGTTACCAGTTGTTTTTAATTGAATGGACTACTGTGTGGTCAGAGCAGGATTCCCAGCTGTTTCACTTCATCTTAAATACAAGTTTCTCCGCACTATTTAAAATGGTGAAGCTCACCGGTTAGCAGTCGAAGGCCCTCTGTGCCAACTCCACCCTTCTTCAGGGCCTACACAATGGTAACAGAGCCAAGCCCTTCATCTGTTTTTCCCTTGCTGGCTGGCATGAGGTTAAGTTTTGTTAATAGAGGGTGCTAAAGAGAAACTGCCCAAGGGAGAGGTCCTCCTGCCCGGCTCTGGTGAGCTCCTCTGTGGCACCACCTATGCTGCTGCAGCTTTGCTTCACTCAGAAGCAAAGTGTGGGTTCCTTCTCCTGATCGGACCCTGACTGATACAAAATCATATCATACCACGGGTGAGGCCTGACTCAAAGGCCATATATCCACTGGATCTGATGAGCATGAGTAGCACGAGTAGCAAGTACCTTAGATGCCTTAGGGAAACGTGCAAATTACAGGATGGCAGATAATCCCCACAAAATGTCAGCAGCCTCTCACCTCAGTGAAGGTGCCAGAGCTTCAGTGGTCTGCACCTTGTCAAGCTATCCCCCTCCAAGCTGAGTCAACTTGCTGTACCTCAGACCACCTACCATGAAAGAAGAGGCACAATACTTGCAGGCCTTTCTGGGTTTTTGAGGCAACATAGGCCACCTTTGAGTTTACTCCTGTGGCACTCATTTAGAGTCACTCAAAGGGTTTCCGGTTTCAAGTGGGAACCAGAGCAAAAGTAGGGTCTGCCATTTGGGCTTTATAATCCAGCAGGTTCAATGATACTTACAGTGTCTGCGGCAAGTAAGGTTGCTGTAATACAGCCTCTGGCAGGTTCCAAAGAGAGCATCACAACAAGACCTTTAGGATTTTAGAGCAAATCTATGGCTTTTTCTGCCAATCATGGTTTGCCTTTTGAGAAATAGTTTCTGGCTTGCTCCTGGGCTTCTGTAGAAGTAAACACCTCACATACGACATGGATGGCCACGTGGCCTGAGCTTTCCATGAGGAACTATGTGTTGTCCAGCCTACCTAACCATAAGATTAGGCCCGGCCCACAGCAATCTATCACCAGATGAAATGGCCCAAAGGTGACGAAGCATATACTGGAATAGGACAGATCTACAGAAAAGAAGAACAGAATAGGAAGCCCAGAAATAAAACCTGGAGATATGGTCAAATATTTTTAAACAATGCCAAGACCATTCAATGGAAAAAAGGACAGTTTCTTCAACAAATGGTGAATAAACTGGGTAGTTATCCATGCAAAAGAATGAAGTCGGGTGGGTCAGCTGCGTGTCTCATTCTTGGCTTCAACTCAGGTTGTGATCTCTGGGTCATGAGATCAAGCCTTGCATTGGGCTCTGTGCTAAGCATGGAGTCTGCTTAAGACTTTTCTCCTCTCCCTCCTTCTGCCCCTTCCCTACTCTCTAAAATAAGTAAATTAATATTTTTTTAAAAGTTGAAGTTGGGGGATCCGTGGGTGGTTCAGCAGTTTAGCACCCGCCTTTGGGCCAGGGCGAGATCCTGGAGACCCGGGATCGAGTCCTACATTGGGCTCCCTGCGTGGAGCCTGCTTCTCCCTCTCTGTGTCTCTGCCTCTCTCTGTGTCTTTCATGAATGAATGAATAAATAAAATCTTAAAAAAAAAAAGTTGAAGTTGGACCCTTATCTAACATCTTATTTTAAAAAAATAGCTCAAAATGGATCAAAGATCTAAACAGAGGAGCTAAAATTCTAAAACTCTTCAAAGAAAATAAAGGGATAAATCTTCATAATCTTGGATCTGGTAAGACAGGACACCAAAGGCAGAAGGAACGGGCTAGATCAAATGGGCTTCATCAGAAATAAAACTTTTGTGCACAAGAAAGTATCAAGAGAGTGAAAAGACTACCCACAGAATGGGAGACTATATTTGCAAATCACTTACCTAATAAGGGGCTACTCTCCTTGAATAGAATATATAAAGAACTCTTACAACTCAACAAAAGACAAACAACGTCATTTAAAAATGGACAAGGGGGTGGGGGGCGGATCCCTGGGTGGCTCAGTGGTTTAGCACTGCCTTTGGCTCAGGGCGTGATCCTGGAGACCTGGATCGAGTCCCACATTGGGCTCCCTGCGTGGAGCCTGCTTCTCCCTCTCTGTGTCTCTGCCTCTCTCTCTCTGTGTCTCTCATGAATAAATAAATAAAATCTTAAAAAAAAAAAAAAAGGTTGACAAAGGGCTTGAGTCAACCTTTCTCCAAAGATGGCAGACCTTGGGCAATAAGCACAGGGAAATATGCTCAACACCATTAACCACCCATCAGGGAAGTGCAGACCTAAACCACAGTGAGATTCCACTTCATAGCCACTAAGATGGCTATAATGATAAGAGAAAAAAAGCATTGGGGAAAACGTGGGAAAAACTGGAACCCTTATACCTTGCTGGCAGGAATGTAAAGCGGCGCAGCCACTGTAGTTTCTCAAATTCAGCAATGGCACCCCTTGGTATATACCCAAAAGAGCAGAAAACAGGCGTTCAAACAAAAACTTGCACACAAATATTCATAGCAGTATTACTCACAATAGCAAAAATGTGAAAACGACACAAACATCCATCAACAGATAAATGGGTAAACAAAACACAGAATATCTCCATACAATGGAATTTTACGGAGTCATAAAGAGGAATGAAATTCCGACCCATGCTGACAACAGGGATGAACCTTGAAAACATTATACTAAAGTGAAATCTGCCATATACGAAAGGACAAATATCATACAATTCCCCTCATAGGAGGTACCTAGGGTAGTCAAGCACACAGACACAAAAGTATAATGGAGGATACCAGACTCCGGAGGAAGAAGAGAATGAAGAGTTACTGTTAATGGGTACAGTTTCTGCTTGGGAAGGTAAGAACGTTCTGGAAATGATAGTATGATGGTCACAAAACATTGTGAATGTACTTAATGCCACTGAATTTTAACACTGAGAAATAATTAAAATGGTGGGGTGCCTGGCTAGCTCAATTGGTAGAGCCTAAAGCTCTTGATCTCAGGGTCATGAGTTCAATCCCCACGTTGGTCATGGAGCCTACTTTAAAAAGAAAATAATAATTAAAATGGTAAAAATTTTATGTATGTTTACAATTTAAAAAATCCTAAAAAACACAAATGACTAAGCCATTCCCCAGGAAGGATGAGCCAGCCACCTAGTGGCAGATGACTTCTGTGGAGGCAGCAGTCACCCTCACTGTAACAGATATATATTTTGGATATGGATTTGTCTTCTCTCTCTGCAATGCTTCTATCAGCACCAACATCTGTGTACTTACAGACTGACCCACCGTCCCGGCATGCCCCATACCATTGCCCCTGATCACAGAGCACTTTATAACACAGGAAATACAGCAATGGGTTCATACCCCTTGAATCAACAGGCCTTAACTGAAAAGCGGAATGGCTTATTGAAGACTCTATTACAGCATGAGTTGAGGGACAATATCTTGAAAAGAAGAGGTTCTGTCTTATAAGATGCAATATATTCTTTGAATCAAAGGCCATTCCATGGTACAGTTTCCCAAAGCCAGAAAACAGAGTCCTAGGAATCTAGGGGTGGAAAGAGGACTGGTTCCTTTTACTATTATACTTAATAACCTCTCTGCAGAATTTTTTGTTGCCCATCTTGCTGATTTGGGAGGAATGCTTGCACTGGTCCCAGTGAATTAGAAGATGAGACTGCATATGGTCATTCTGTTCTCCTTATACCACTGAACCAATATGGTGAAAAAGGGATTATTCTACAGGTGAGAGTAAATGATCCTGAGTATGGGGACACCTGGGTGGCTTGGCGGTTGGGTTTCTGCCTTTGGCTCAGGGCTCCCGGGATCAAGTCTCACATTGGGCTCCCTGCATGGAGCTCTGCTTCTCCCTCTGCCTGTGTCTCTGGTTCTCTCTCTGTGTCTCTCATGAATAAATCAATAAAATCTTTTTAAAAAACATGATCCTGAGTATGAAGGAGAAACCAGGTTGATGCTACACAATGAAGGCAAGATGATTCTCTTAGGTTCCTTTCAGTGCTTTCACATCCAGTAACAAAAGTTAATGGAAAACCACAGCAAACAAACAACAGCAAAACGCTTAAGGACTCAGACTCTTTGGCAGTGAAGGTTTGGGTCACTTCACCATATAAAGACATCCAACCCAGCTAAGGCTTGGGCTGAGGGCAAGGGAAATATGGAATAAAAAGTAGAAGGAAGCCATGGATATCCACCATAGACTTGTGACCAATTACAGAAATGACGACTACAAGTTTTCTCTTTGCCTGTCACAGGCACAGGTTTATCTGTACACATTAACCACTTTCTTCTCTCCTCCTCTTCCCACTATTATTTTACAGATTGGTTGTTGTAAGCTAACTGTACAATTTAGACTTTAAGTAACAGAATATTTGGTGGCACTCTGAATTTGATAACAAAAGACACAGCAACTGTTGGGACCGTGAGTCTCCTCATTTTCTGGAAAGAATGAAAATGAGGAAATGTCTGGAAAGACAACTGCATCTTAGCAGGCAGAAATAGAGATCTTTTCATAAACTGAAATGTGTGTGGACAGGTGCATACAGAAGCTGAGCAGCCAGCAGAGGGGAATGTGACAGTTATCAACTGTCTCTCAATTCCAAATTCATCATTCATTTCTCTGCTCTGAGAAAATGAAGTAAGTCCTTGCAATATTTTTTCTTTACCAGGTGGCACAATGGTTAAGTTTCATCTGTAGAGGGCACTAGTAGTTTTCTGGTCTGTATAACAAATTACTATAAACGGAGAGGTTAAAAGATAAATAAAATAAAAAATAAAATAAAATAAAATAAATAATAAAATAAAATAAAAAAATAAAATAAAATAAACGGAGAGGTTTACCACAGCACATACATTTATTTCACAATTTCTGTGGGGCAGGAGCCCAGGCAGTTTAACTTGGCCCTCTGTCCTGCATCCCGCAAGGTGTTGTCAAGGTGTTGGCTGGGGTACATTCTCACTGGGAAGCTTGACTGGGTAGGACTCTGCTACCAAGCTCATTCAAATGGCACAATTCGTTACAGCAGACTTGCTGGATGGATGCTGCTGTCAGATCCTACAGGCCGTACATTTCCCTGCCCCATGACCCTCTCCAGAGGCAGTTCACTATACACCCATCCACTTCTTCAAGGCCAGCAAGAGAGTTCCTCCAGTCAGCTAAGATGGAGTCTCACCTAGCAAAATGTATTTCTAGGAGCAGCATCTCAGCACCCTTGCATACTGGTTAGAAGCAAATTATAGATCTCATCCACACTCAAGGAGAGCGGACTATATACAAAGGTGTGGATCACTGGGGGGTCACCCTAGGGTGTGCCCACCACATACTACAAAGACATTGGAAGAGGCAAGAGCTTCTCTTCACGGTTCTGCAATACTCACTTGGCGTTCTGCAAAATGGGTGTGTGGCTTTGCCTGTGGCTAGCTCCTGCAGCCTGAGCACCTTCACCAGTGCTCAGCTCCTGCAGGCAAGTGGCTACTTGTCCAGTGCCAGGCTCCGCCTGCACAGGCAGCTGTCCCAGCACCAGATCCTGCAGCACAGGATGGGCAGAAGCGACACAGCCACGCCCTCCCAAACACTGCTGTGAGTGTTCTATTGCAGCCCTAAGGGTAGGGTGTATCTTCCTCCTCTCTGATATTTTAGCACACTTTAGAGTTTTCTTTGCTTTTTATTAGCTCAAAGCTCTTGTTTCTTTGATTCCATGTTATAATCATTTTTATGTTGAAACTACTGTGTGATTTCTGTCTACTGATGAGACTCTGACTGAGTCCTGGACTGTGTTCAGGTCAGATCTGTTAGCCACTGCCACCCAATACCTTGGGGATGTGTAGGAAATTTACATCTACAGATGGAAGATTGGTCACTCACCTCTTTAATTTCTTTCAGAAGTTCAAGAGCACAGCTGAAGTCTGGGGGAGTAGCTGACAATTGCTCTTTGAGATGGTTCCAAAAGGCATTGTGCATGGTCTCCTTGATCTTATCTTCCAAACTGTAAAGAGGGTTAAATGAGCAAATTACTTTCTCTAAAAACTGTTATAAGGTCATTCTCTCCCAAGACCCAAATAAACATATTTGATATGACAAAGACAATCACACTGACAGGAAAAGGCCAGGAACTATGTTTGGGCCGCAGCAAAGTTGAACAATCTGGGGTCAGACCTGGATGCCAAGCACATTAGTGAAAGCTCTCAAGAGGGCTTCTCATGATTCCAAGCAGCCCTCCCTCTGCAGCAGGAAGAACCCTCAAGAGAGGTCAGGCCAGCTTTAGTACCGACTTTGCAACTAGCCTAGATAATACATGACTTAGTTTCCATTTATGCATACATACAGCAAGAAACTAAAGGATCTTTTATTCTCTTATAGTCCTAAAATCGAGAAAAGGATTCTCCTTCCTTGCTAATACTGAAATATCCACAGGTACTTCCAAATCAGCAGGTCTAAAACTCAATTCAGTATCTTCCCCTTCCAAACCTCCTGTATTCCCAATCACAGTGGCACTACCAGGTAACCAGTGATGGAGGCCAGAAAGATGTTATCTCTTCTCCTTTAAAAAAAAAATAGTGATGCCTGGGTGGCTCAGGCAGTTGAGCATCTGCCTTAAGCTCAAGGAATGATCCCGGGTCCTGAGATCGAGTTCCGCATCGGGTTCCCTGCAGGGAGCTTGCTTCTCCCTCTGTGTCTCTGCTCTCTCTCTGTGTCTCTCATGAACAAATAAAATTTTTTAATAAAATAAAAAATAAATAGAAGCAAAAGGCAATTCAATTTAGAAAGGATAGTCTCTTCAACATGTGGTGCTAGAACAAGTGGATCTCCACAAACAAAAAAAATGTATCTTATAGCTTCCACTGATAGATCCCAGACCTAAATGTAAAATGTAGATGACAACACAGGAGAAAAGTAGGTGACCTTGGGTTTGGCAGTGACGTTTTAGATACAACACCAAGGGATGCCTGGGTGGCTCAGCGGTTGAGCGCTTGCCTTCAGCTCAGGGTGTGATCCCGGGCCAGGGGATGGAGTCCCACATCGGGCTCCTTGCCTGCTTCTCCCTCTGCCTATGTCTCTGCCTCTCTGTGTTTCTCATGAATAAATAGAATCTTAAAAAAATAAAATAAAACACCGAAAGCATGATGAACAAGAAAAAATTGGAAAACTGAAAATTAAAAACTTGTGCTCTGTGACAGACACTGTTAAGAGATGAAAAGACAAAGCACAAGCTTTGCAGAACACATACCTGATAAAGAAACAGTATCCTTGGGCAGCCCGGGTGGCTTAGCGGTTTAGCGCCGCCTTCGGCCCAGGGCCTGATCCTGGACACCTAGGATCGAGTCCCACATCGGGCTCCCTGCATGGAGCCTGATTCTCCCTCTGCCTGTGTCTCTGCCTCTCTCTCTCTGTCTTTCATGAGTAAATAAGTAAGATCTTTAAAAAAAAAAAAAAAAAAAAAAAGAACCAGTATCCAAAATACTAAGTCTTAAGACTCAGCAAGAAGAAAACAACTCAATTTTTAAAATGGGGAAAGCTCTGAACAGACACTTCACCAAAGTCATCCATACAGATGGCAAATAAGCATATGAAAGATGTTCAACATCTTGTCATCAGGGAACTGCAAGTTAAAATAACAATGACATACCCATATAAGCCTATGAGACTGCCCCAATCATAATACTGACACCACCAAAATGCTGGTGAGGATATGGAGCAACTCTAGGAACTCTAACTCATTGCTGGGGGAAATGCAAAATGGTACAGCCACTCTGGAAGACAGTTTGGCAGTTTCGTTTCTTTTCTTTTTTTAAAAGATTTATTCGTTCATTCATTCATTCATTCATTCATGAGAGACACAGACAGGCAGAGACACAGGCAGAGGAAGAAGCAGGCTCCATGCAGGGAGCCCAATGCAGGACTCAATCCTAGATCCCGGGATCACGACCTGAGCCTAAGGCAGGTGCCCAACCGCTGCGCCACCCAGGCATCCCAGTTTGGCAGTTTCTTAGAAAATTAAACATACTCTTGTCATATGGTCTAGCAATTGTCCTTTGTTTGAGCAAATGAGGTGAAAACTTATGTCCACACAAAAACTTGCACAGGGAGGTTTAGACCAGTTTTATTCATAATTGCCAAAACTTGGAAGCCACCAAGATGTCATCCTGTAGGTGAGTGGTAAATAAACTGTGGTATATCTGGATAATGGGATATTATTCAGCATTAAAAAGAAATGAACCATCAAGCCCCAAAAAGACACAAAAGAATCTTAAATGCATACTGCTAAATGAAAGAAGCCAACCTGAAAAGGCTACATACTGTAAGATTCTAATTATAGGACAATCTGGGAGTCAATGGAAACAGCAAAAAGATCAGTGGTTGCTGAGGAATCATGGGGCAGGAAGAAAAGGGTGTACAGGAGATTTTTAGGACAGTGAAATCACTGTTTTGGATACAAAAATGATGAATACATAACATTATACATTTGTAAAAAAAACCACAAAATATACAAAAAACGAACTCTAATGTACACTATGGACTTGAGTTAATAATAATGTATTAATACTAGGATCACCAACTATGATAAATGACTTACTGCAAGACGTAAACAATGAGGGAATCTGTGTGCTGCAGAGGGAGGGGTGTGTGGGAACTCTGTACTTTCTGATTTTTCTGTAAAACAAAACTACTGTTAAAAATGTGTCTGGTGGGTGGGGGATTGGGGTAATTGGGTGACAAGCACTTGAGGAAATGAGCATTGGGTATTATATGCTCAACTGATGAATCACTGAACTCTACCTCTGAAACTAATAATACACTATATGTTAACTAAATTGAAAATATGTTAATAGAAAATTTAAAAACTAAACATTTAATGTGTATTAATTTAAAAAAAGAAATGACAAGAATTTTCCTCTCAAAGTTTATTTAAATGTTTCTTGTCTACAGGTGAGAGTCGTAAGAAGAAAAAGAACCATTTGAAAAGTACAAGTCTGTACCTATTCATTGCCAAGTAGCTACTGGTTTTCTCGAATTAAACATCCCCCTTAAAAAAAGACATCCCCCTTAAAAAAAAAGTAACACATGCTCCTTGTGAAAGAAACAAAAAACAAGCAATATGAGGATGAATAAAACAAAAAGTCAAAGTTCCTCTCCCAACACACCACTTTCACTCATCAGAGGTAACCAACTATAATCTGCCCAATGATCTAAAGTGTACTAGACTTGTTCTCAACTCTTCTCTTCATCCTGTCTATCCAATCCATCTCCAAGTTTCATAAATCGTGCTTCTTAAATGCCTCCGGAATCCATCCCTTCCTTCATGATCTCTTACCTGGACTACTGCCATAGTCCATTCACTGGTCCCCCTGCTTTCAGTCTTGTCCCTTTTCAATCGGTTCTCCACCAATTCATTCTAAAACCAAGGACTTCTAAAGTGTGATTCTCATCAGGATGCCACGCTCATTTAAAGTCCTCGCCATAGCAAAAACCACTTACAGGACCCTTCTGGATACTGCTCTGCCTCCCACTCTGGTTTATCTCCTCCTATCTCACATTTCATGCTCAGCCACACCAAGGTACCTGTAAAAAACATACCATATTCTTGCCTCTGACACAGTTTCCTCTACCAGGAGCATTCTTTCTCATGTTGACCATTTGGACAGCATCTATTCCTCCTCTAAAATCAACTCAAGTCTTCATAAGCAACTCAGGTCTTCCTCTCTAGGCAGATCTTCTCTGACCCTCCTTAAGCAATTGAGCACTCTCATGAGACTCTATAGACACAACTATGAGTGAACTGATCGTCTTTTTTCTGTTATTCAACTGTCCCCCTACAAAAGCTTCCTGACAGCGGTGACAGTCCCTTATCTATCTATAGCTATATCTCTATCCATCCCCAGCACCCAGCATTTTGCCCACCACATAAGTGCTCAATATATGCCTGATGAGTGAATGCTCAAATGTGGGATTTCCCTTTGTAGTGTGCACTGTCCTTTGCACAAAGGAGAGCCAATTGCCAAAAAAAAAAAAAAAGAGTCAAACTCTATTTCAACCTCTTTCCTGATTTAAATTCTGTATTACCTTATGTGCAAACACAGCTCTGACTAGTACTATTTACTCTGTTCATTCCTCCCTCTCTCATCACCTCTACCTGCCCCCCCAACTCCCTCACTAGCACCCCTTTAGCAGACCTTCACTCCCGGTTTTAGTTTTGCTCTTCTCTCCTGCCGTCAACAACATACCTAAGCAGTGACAGAGACGTTAGGGGATGTGGGTTTAGGTGAAAACCTGGTCCCACAGAAGCTGTGCTTGGTATGGACACCTGCTGGCAGCAGGCAAGGACATGGAGAGGAGGGGAATGAAATGTGGTAGAGAACAGCACTTTAGTAACTGCTGCCAGATAACAAAGGCATTCAAGGAATCCGAATGATCACGAGCTGCCCTCATGTAGCTACGGGTGGGAAATTAGAACTGTTTTTAAAACCTGACACTGAATTTACCCATTCAACCACCAATAAACCAGCACAGCCATTGAATTCATACTTCCTAAATGGTTCTTATTTGTGACAGCTTCATATAACTAAGAACCAAAGCAAAGCTTGATGGAGGTGGGAGAGCATTATTTATCAACAGAGTCCTGATCCTGATTCATAAATTAAACTGACTTATGAAGTCGGAAAGAAAAGAAATGAAAACACTGCTATTCGAACATTCACATTTTATCTGTGCCTGCTTCATCTATGGTCACTTAAAAGAGTAACTGGAAGGAACTATGAGGCAGGCAGCCAACAGGATAATCCCAAAGATCTAGGATTCCTGGTATTCACGCTGGTGTATAGTCTCATCTCTGGGAGTTGTGGGCTGGGTTTAGCATCTACCTTCTGGCAAACAGAATGTAGCCAAGGTGATGGGATGTCACTTCTGAGATGAGGCAACAAAAATACTGTGGGTTCTGTCTTGGGCACCATCTCCTCACACCCTTATTCTCTCACTCACTCTGAGTGTGGCAAGGAGCTGAGGAGGCCCATATCTTTGACCCACAGAAACCATGAGATAATGAACACCGTTTCAGCCACTAAGTTTTGGGATAACTTGATGGCCACAATAGCTAGCTACTCAGGCTACTTCCTCCACATCTATCAGAGAAGATCTGAAATCCATCAGACTGATGTTTTATTATTAATGGGGGCTGCAAAGTGAACATTCCAATAATAATTACTTTGGCTTATTCGCTCATTAAATAACATTTGCTTCTTGACCCTCTAATACTAAAAAATATTACTTTTTAAGTTGTTGAGATCTTTTAAGTTTTATAGTCAAACATCATATCCCCCCACCCTCCCCAGTTTTCTTGACTGACTATTATTAAATAAAAATGCTTCGAGTCTGGTCAAAAGCCATTATTGCTAAATAGTTATGCCGGGATGAATAAAATGGGAAAATCAGAAGAGCCGGTACCTGCTTGGAGGTGAAACCTTTTCTTCCATGTGCAAACCACGATTCTTTCCAACCTTGTTGCTCAGCTTAGAAACATCGTCAACCGTGTCTATCAGACCTGGGACAGAAAGAACTTTGGGTGAACACCTGAAACTAATGTTAACATCAATTTTACCTCCGTAAAAAAAAGAAAAAGAACTTACAGTGGACACAAGTCATTCTGAATTTCTATTTTATTCAGAGATTCCCTCTGAGTAGGCCCCAAATTTAGATTCATCAAACTGATCTTATACAAACTCATTCAACTGTTCTAGTCATTTATATTTTCTGAACTTTGGGCCTAGAGTACTCCAGCACATAGTAGCCAGCAGTCCTTGGCCTGGATGCATAGTAGTGCTGTGTGGTGGTAAGGGAAGACAGAGCATCTCTTTTACAAATAACAAAAACTAATTACAAGCTTTTCTCTTGAAAAGTAAAATAATAATTAAGGCATCAAAGAAATAATAATTTGTGAGTTGCAAAAATAAGCATTTCTCTAGGGTTATTCTGATTCTACTTTCCTCGTCCCGCCTCTGATGAAAGCTAAATTCTCCATACAGATGGGACTGAACAGCACCAGTGTCACTTGGTCTCAGAAAACAGTTCCAGGTGTTGGAATTTCACAGGCTACTAATATTTCCAAAAAGATTCTGAGCAACCGACAACTTGCCAACTTTGGACAGTGAGACAAGCACATAAGCAAATAAAAAATCCACTCTATACCATCATTTCATAAAAGAAGAACTTAACTGCCTAAAAAAACAAACCCCCCCCCCACACACACACACACAAACAGAAAGGGACTGTTGTCAGAATAAAGAGTAGTCCTTTACATTGAATCAATTTAGCTTTAGGAAAAACTCATTACAGCATCTTTATTTCCTTTCACTAAATATTGCTAAGAATTTTGTCACAAACCAGCACTAGCATTTGGGAACCACTGCCCTAAGTTCTTAGTAAAGACCCAGCTGAGGGCATTCTCATGTAATAGGCAGAACATAGTTATAAGGACCACGTGGTATGTGGAACAAAGCTGCACAGAGTAAATTGTATTTTCTCATTCTCTTTCAGTAGCGCTTCATAATTTGTCCACAGAAGAGTATCTGGTTCTGAGATGTGGAAAGGATATGGATGAAGTAAGATGCACCATGGAGTTGATCATTGTTGAAGCTGGGTAATGAGTAAACATGGTTCCTCACGCTAGTCTACTTTTGTAAATGTTTAAATTGTCCATAAGTAAGAAGATTTAAAAAAGGAAAAAGAGTTATTGTTAAAAAGAGGTTACATGAGAATGCCTTTATTCTAAGGAGATACACGATCACATTTTTGAAGCCATGACTCCAACTTTCAGAAGAGAGGAAAATTATGGGATGCCTGGGTGGCTCAGTGGTTGAGTGTCTGCCTTTGGCTCAGGGCATGATCCCGGAGTCCAGGAATCAAGTCCCACATCGGGCTTCCTGTGTGGAACCTGCTTCTGTCTCTGACTCTCTCTCTCTGTGTATCTCTCATGAATAAATAAAATCTTTAAAAAAAAAAAAAAGAAAGGAAATTCATACATATATGTAGAGAGAGAGTGCAATGTCACAGAATGTTAACAATGTGGGCATTCACTGATTAGTTTACTTTTCAACAAAGTTGAATATTTTGAAATTAAAATAAAAATGTATGGGTAAAAAGTGATTGAAAATTTACCAAAAAGCCACTAAGCCCTTGCTTAGGTAAATATAAAGATGAACTGAACCTCAAGTGGACAGTTGAAGTTCCCTTTGTTTTTGAAGCCTCTTGGAAGCCTTTGGTTTCAGCTAAAATGGCAAAACACAGTCAAATATGTAAACAGACAATCCATTACTTCACTAATCAGAAATAAAAGAAAATCTTCCAAGGGAAACTGAGATATAGCAGCTTATTGAAGGACTGAAGGAAAAATTATCCACAGAAACAGTTTCCAACTATAAGTCAAAGTCCAGAGCCTCCTGTGACAAGATGGTTTGGCCGCTCACGAGAACGGCACTATTCAACTCTATAAAAATTCAGGGAAGGGGAGGGACCAAAGAGAAATGAGAGGTAAAATACAACTAAAGTAGATTTCTAAAATCCATATCCCAAGGACAAAGAAATTTTCAACACGATATAGTAACTGAACCAAGTCAACCTCATCTACAAAATTTCAAATTCCTTTTTATTTAAAGGGGGAATTTCGTTACTCATTTTAGGGCTGTTTTGCCTATGGATTCATTTAAACAGCCGCTTAAGAACTTAAGTTGTTTACACCATATTTCCCCAAAAATTGGCTTTCACCCCTACAATAGGTTCATTCACATCTAAATAAATCCCCAGGCACCCAATGTGCCACTTTGGGGCCAGTTTGTTAGCCAGCAGCGACCCCACGTGGCTACAAGAGAAACAGGTGTCCTTCAACCTCCTAGCAGCGGGACCTCCAACTAATTTCTCCCCTTTCAATCCTCAAGAGTTCAAGTCTGCATGTGGAGAGGTCTTCAGACTGAGGCCTGTTTACGTTCTCTAGAGACACCGCTGTAAGAGGAATGCAGGAGGAGTGCCGGGGAGGTCAGGCCTACGGAAGCATGGAAGAGACCTGGGACCCAGTAGGGACACTGAAATACTAGAGCCCGGAGCAGTCGTATGCGAGTCCATGGAGCGCCCAGTGATTCCCATCAGGGACCACCGGGGGTCTCTAAAAACCCTCAAGTTCCACCTGCAAACTCAAACGACAAGGATGGCTGCGAACGCACTCGGCCCCAGACCTTGTCCGATTCAAGTAAGCCCGCCTGGGTCACTTCTTCCCCCGGGCCAACGGGGAGGCCGGGGCCCGGGAGCAGACACTGGGCGGGGACAGCGGAGGCGGGCCCAGGCCGAGGCCGAGGCCGAGGCGGACCCAGGGCCCCGAGGCCCCTCCCGTCCGCCCGGCCCCACACCTGGCGCCCTGGACCTACAGGCGGGGGCGTCCTCCACGCCGCTCGGGTCTTCCCGGGTCGCGGCGGAGGTCTCGGGCTTGCAGGACCTGCACTCTGCGTCGCCTGGGTCCGTCAGGGGCATTTTCTCCTCGACGTCCGGCATGTTGCGGATGGAATCTGGATTGGGGAGAAATGACGCGCCGTGGGCGTCGGGGAAGGGGGCTCTCCAGCTGCCGCCGGGGTGCGGAGCCCCGCCCGGGCGCCCGGCCTGGCCACACGGCAGGAGCAGGCGGGCGGCTCCGGGGCCGCTCGGGGGTCAGCGGGCCAGGGGAGCCGGGCGGGGCGGCGCGGGGCGGCGCGGGGCGGCGCGGGGGGCGGCCCTCCTGGCCCGGGACGCCCGCCTCGAGCCCGCTGCGGCTCCGGCGGCAGGGGGAGCCCTCGGCGCTCCGGCTCCGCGCCGCTCACCTCCTCCCGGGCCGCCGGCCGCCAGCTCTGGGTAGGCGTGGCGGCTGCGCGGCCTCGAGGCCCGGACCGTACCACCCGCGGCGCGGCGGCGGGGGGCGGGCGGCCGGGAGGGGCCGCGCGGCGACGCGGAGGCCCCGGGCCGACCCCACGCGCACCCCCGCCGCCGCGCCGGGCCGCCGGGTGGCACAGTCGGGCTTGGAGAACAAAGCGCCGCCCGTCTCCCGGGCAACCGGCGGGGTCACGTGGCCGCCCCGCGGTCCGCCGCGCGCTCCGGGGCCTGGGACCCAGGCGGCCGGGCTCGTGCTGCGTCGTCGCGAAGCCCCTGAGGCCCGGGGCGCCGTGGGCTCCGCGGCCGGGCCCTGCCTGGTGTCTCGGGGCCCCCGCGAGAAAGATCACCTGCAACCACTCAGGGAGGGAAGAGGCCGCGGCTCAGCTAACCCGAGAAACCAGCGCACCCGGGAGGGGGGTTTCTTTCCAGCAAGGCCCGCGGAAACCCAGCCCCGGGCCGGTCCCGGTTGGTGGCGGCGGGGCGGCAGCGTGGGCCCTTCCACTGGATTCCTGGGCTGGGCTCACCTGGACCTGCAGGCTGGCCCCCCGGACTCCGGGCTGCGTCCCGGGCCTGTCTCGGTTCCGAGTCGGTCTCTTGCCCCTGGAGTGACGTGAGGACCACTGTCCCCTCCAACGATCACTGTGCTTTGGGGGGTGGGGACGAAAAGAAGTGTCCACTGTACTCTCCTATCCCTTTTTATTAACGGACTTGATTTCTTACAACAAAAGCTTGCTTTAAAAAAATAAAATACGGCAGCCCCGGTGCCGTAGCGGTTTAGCCCCGCCTTCAGCCTGGGCCATGAACCTGGAGACCAAATCGAGTCCCACGTCGGGCTCCCTGCATGGAGCCTGCTTCTCCCTCTGCCTGTGTCTCTGTCTCTCTGTGTGTATGTGTCTCTAATAAAAAAATAAAATCTTTTAAAAAAAATGAATAAAATAGAGCGACTGAGTGGCTCAGTGATTAAACATTCTGCCTTCAGCCCAGGGCGTGATCCCAGAGTCCCAGGATCCAGTCCCACGTCGGGCTCCCTGCATGGAGCCTGCTTCTCCCTCTGCCTGTGTCTCTGCCTCTCTGTGTGTCTCTCACGAATAAGTAAACTAAAACATAGGATGAAAGCATTGCCTGTATCAAGTTCTTATTATAACCTTTGCTTTGTTAGTGTGCAATGTGAATTTTTCTTGCACAACATACGCATTTTGAGGGAGAGTATCATGAAGAGGCCCAAGAACACTTTTTTTTCCTTCCTGCCTGCCTGCCTGCCTTCCTTCCTCTCTATGCCTAACATGAGGTCTGAACTCATAACCCCAGAGATCAAGAGTTGCATGCTCTACTAACTGAACCAGCCGGGGGGTCCCTGAACACATTTCTGCATAAGAAAGTCCACTCTAGGATCCCTGGGTGGCTCAGCAGTTTAGCGCCTGCCTTCAGCTCAGGTTGTGGTTCTGGAGTCCTGGGATCGAGTCCTGCTTCTGGCTCCCTGCATGGAGCCTGCTTCTCCCTCTGCTTGTGTCTTGCCTCTCTCCGTGTCTCTTATGAATAAATAAATAAAATATTTTTTTTAAAAAAGTCCACTCTGAGGTCAAAGAAGATATGAGGGGAACGGCCTAGTAAATTACCATTCATCTGAAGGGTTCTTAATCCTGTACAGGTTAAACCTGCCCCTTACCCCCTCCTCAACCTTTCCTGGTATTTCCCACAGAGATGTTAACTGTGAAGCAAGCAGGCAGGTCTTCACCGCAAACTCAGAAGGGAGGGGAATTGTCTGAGTTCACCAAAGAATTCAATGAAAATATGATTCTTCATTATTACATAGGAGTTATTTTGGCTGGGTCTCCTCAAAAACAAAACAAAACAAAACAAAAAACAGATCTCTGTTTGGGCGTTTTATTCTGGGAGAAAGTTTCCAGAATGACACCAGTTCATTTGCCCACAAAAATGGCATTGCCATAAAGCTTTTCTTGCTGATGTCTGAAATTACCTCCAGCAGTTCATTGATATACATTACACAGCCTCCTTAAGTGCCCTCTTAATACCCGAATGCTCTGGAAGGGGCAGTGGGAAGAAATAGCAGTGTGGGAGCATGTGGGGGTGGGTGGGGGTAGGGACTGAAGCCAGAAAGGGAGTAAAGGATGGGGGTAGGAGAGAAAGCCAGAGCTAGAGTTTTCCCAGGGTCAACCTGGGGACAGCAGTTCATGGTCTTTATCACTAATAGTTATCAGAACCAACTAGGCAAAGTTAAAAGTTGAGGGGAATAGAAAGATGATGTGAGAGATATGCCCTCCTTCTCTTTGGGGTCTTAGTTAATAATAACTGATTTTTGTTTAATGATTTACAAAATACTCTTACATTGCAAATCCATATGCTCTGCACACAATCCTACCCAGTTGGGTGGGCAAGGTGGGTGTTACTTTGCACCTTGTAATAGATGAGCAAACTGGCAATCAGAGAGATTTCAGGAAGTAACCAAAAGTCACATGGCAAGCAAGGTCTTGACTCTCAATTATAAGCTTTTTTTCTTAATTCACCCTACCTCCCTGACTCTAGCTGAGAAGCTGTATAAACAAGAAAATATAACTAACGTGAAATGGTATGTTCAGGACCAGAGCTGGGGGTACAGACATGAAATAATCCTAGAGGTCAGAGAAAGGGTGAGAGATCTTCTAGATGTTTGGAGCAGTTCGAACCCAGCCTGTAGCCATGATACTAAGCAAGATTGTGTAACCAATTTGGGTTTTGGAAATGGGTTCTTTGTTCAGCCTGGTTTCCTCTCAACCTCAGGACTCTCTTTGAACTCTCCTAATGGATGAAATTGGATTTTCCACCCATGACCACTATTTATCAGGAATGCCCTTCCTGAGTGACTTTGCACCTTTACCTCACACTCTGAAAGTGTGCATATCTCAAAAGACCTATAGGACAATTTTCTCTCACATTGCAGTGTGCCAAAGCTGTCCAACTCCAGGTTCTTCTTTTATATTAAAATATCATATAACTTTTATCTTCCATTCACAACATATCCATATTCATCTCGATATTTTCGCTCCTCAAATCTTTGAGTAGAGGGATCCCTGGGTGGCGCAGCGGTTTAGCGCCTGCCTTTGGCCCAGGGCACGATCCTGGAGACCCGGGATCGGTCGGGCTCCTGGTGCATGGAGCCTGCTTCTCCCTCTGCCTATGTCTCTGCCTCTCTCTCTCACTGTGTGCCTATCATAAATAAATAAAAATTTAAAAAAAATCTTTGAGTAGAATTCTTGTTCCAGAAGGAAAGGGTTCCTTCTCACTGGCACACCTCCATATACCCGTATGGGTTCATACATCCCAGATTGAGAAGCCATCTAAAGAAATCTCGGGCCTGTAGCTAGAATGTCCCTGCTCCTCAGCCACTTCCTCACATATGTGAGCTTTGTTTTTTTTAAGATTTTATTTATTTATTCATGAGAGACAGAGAGAGAGAGAGAAGCAGAAACATAGGCTGATGGAGAAGCAGACTCCATGCAGGGAGCCCGGCGTGGGACTCGATCCTGGGACTCCAGGAGCACGCCCTGGCTAAAGGCAGACGCTCAACCACCCAGGTGTACCTCATATGTGAGCTTTAACCCATGCTCAACAGTATGCTGTGTTTTCATTTACTAAATACTATCCTGGGTGTGCTACCACACTAAAGCAATTATACAGAGAGTTGGTCCTACCCTCAAAGACACTCTGAAAGAAGGGTGGATCGAGACAAAAATGTAAGAAAAATACTACTGGATGACTGTAAGAGGCACAGAACCTCAGAATTTCAGAGGAATCTTGAATATGGATCCACTAGCTTCATAAAACAGAACAAAATAATGGAAATTAAAAAAAAACCCTCATTTTACAAAGTATCTTAGGCTTGGTGAGGTTAAATGACTTGACTAAGGTCATCCCCAGTTTATGGAAAAGTTCAGGACTAGAACCCATATCACAGGCTGTGTGCTTTCTGACATATAGGGCTCAGCAAGAGTAAAAACTAATACTGTAAATAAATATTCACATTTCCTAACGAAAAATGTAAATGACAGGCCACGGAACGGAAAAAGTAAGAGACGGAATTACACAGAGGCCAAGCCTGCAAGTTCAGTAGACTACACTGGAAGATAAACAGTCAACTAAAGCAGGGACTCGTAAATACAGGGTGGGACATTTAAATGAAACCATTTGGAGTCATGTAAACCGGGACTGACTTCATTATAGCCTCCCTTATGGTACAGAACCGCACGTCAAAACTATTGACTTTAGTCTTTTGATAAATGTGTTTTCTTCATAGAACCCAAGAGGAATGTGAGAAAGGTTTCGGTAATCTGAGGGCAGTCTGGACATAGCCCTTTGAAGCTCAAAGTGAAGTGTGATGGATGGGGAAGCCATTACAAATGTTTTAAGGAAAGAGGACAAAGAAAATTCTGGAGCCGCATTAAACATCCTACTTCGTTAGCCACATCATTTCACCATACCAGCAAGACCCAAGAGGCCCTTGCTCCTTCTTGCCTCAGGGTCTTTGCACATGCTATCCCTTCCCTCTGGGATCCTTCCCCTTCCTCTACCCCCTCATACCTCACTGACTCCCTCTCATTCTTCAACTCCAGCTTACCAGGCCTGACTTCCTCAGAGAAACTTCTATGAACCTCATTAGCTTCTCTCAACACCCCCTACGTTGCATTCATAGCCTTCACTGCAGTTTGTAATTATGTGTTTGTTGGCATGATTGCCTTTGTTCAGGGTTGAACTCCGCCACGAGACTGTAAGCTGTCTGAGAGTAGGGACCGTGTGCACTCCATTTACCGCTTTGCCTGGAAAAGGGTAGATGGCCAATCCCGACCGGTAGCACCAACAGACAGGCGCAACCAGGGGCACGGCAGGGTGGTGGGGCCACGTAGCATGAGCCCCTGCTCCCCCACACGCTGGAGAAGTCAGGCAAACTGTGTCTCTCTGGACCCAGTTTCAGTTACCAGCATGTCTTTCTTTTTATGTCACAGACACATTTCCTCTCTTTCCATCTCTCTGCCCTTGAATCTTTGAAACCCTCAGACAACTTCTGAGAAAAAATGGTGTTTAGGGTCCTGTGACAGGGAGGTTCCCCCAACTTGGACCGGAAGGTGGCAGTAGGGGGCAGTGGCACCCTGGGAGTAACTTCCAGAAGGAGGCTCCTGGTTTGAGAGAGGGACTCTCTCTCTCTCTCTCTCTCTCTTGCTCTCTCTCTCCAGAGCAAGCCAGGGTCAGCAGCAGCCCAAAGCCACAAAAACTGACTTTAAAAGTCCTCCTAAGAGCTACGTCTTTCGACTCCCCAAAACAATCCTGCCTTGTGCCCCAGGACACGGCGCAGAGTTACACACTTAAAGCAGTTTCCACAGAACCGCATTCAGTTGGTTTTAAACTCTGGGGAAAGCTGGCAGCCTCTTTGTGGGTTTTTAAAAAAAACTAGTTAGAGGGACAATTAAACCTTTATGGGTCCCAGAATGTACCTATGCAGACGTAAATAAGGATCATTCTTCATCACCACAGAGAATCCACTTTCTGGCAATAGATATGTTTTCCTACCTTCACAGGACAGAGTTGAGCTCCCACCTGAGAGCCTTTATGATGAGGGCAGGTGATGGGGGGTCAGCCCGGGCAGAGGTAGAACTTTGTTCTCAAAATGGACACATCACAGACCTTGGGCTTAGCTGGTCTTAAATAAATCACAAGCTCCCAAAGCCTTCCCAGAAAGCTGCCCAGATTTGAGGCCAAGAAAACTCGTCTTGCTACCCACCCCCCCTTGTGTTACTTTGGGCCAAAATGGTCCATTTGTCAAAGAGTCCTGACTCCTTTATTCCCACCCTTACAACACAATACAATGCATTCACGTATTTACAGTGCAGTGTCCTTGAATGGTCGGATGGCTTTTTTTTTTTTTAATCCAATAATATCATTAAATGCACCAGGGAGCTAACTTTTTAAAGGAACCTTTGAGTAAACTCTTTTGTTAAGTGAATCAGTCTTTTGTAAGGCAAATCATCAGCCACCAATTTGTTTTCCAAATCAGAGATTTCACATAGGAGATTTTCTTAAACCAGGCCCACTTGAGATGGAGGCCTGTACGTTTTCTTTGATTTTTCTGTCTTTGGTAAAGACGAGCTCTTCCTAAATAGACAGTCTTGGGTAGGGATGAAGGAATCTCAAACACTTGAGAAGTAAATCAGTTTCAATCATTCCTGTCTGTCATCCATAATTCTCTAGAACCACCAGCCTAAAGCAAAGTATAATGATCTCCTGACAAAGAATCCGGCTGCTTAGATTCGAAGGCCAGTCTATTTGAAGTCAGTTTCAAAAGAAATGCAAAGAATGGGGTTTTGAAAAAAAAAAAAAAAAAAACTTGTAGATTTTTCTACTGAGGCCAAATACACAGCATGATATTTATTGTTTTAACAATTCGTAAGTGTACCATTCAGTTGCATTAAATAAACTAAATTCACAATGTTGTGTAACCAACACCACTATTGATATCCAAATTTTTCATCATCCCCCACAAAAAACTCTACCCATTAAACAACAACTCTTCCGCCCCTCCTCCCAACCCTCCTTCTCAGCACCCCATAACCTCTATTCTACTTTTTGGGTCTATGAATAGGGGGATAGTTTTAGACTCTGGCTCTACTTTGGGCCCCTTTTTCTTCCTGTGCTGTGGTGTAGTGGGAGAAGAGAGAAAGTATGGCCACCCTCTTTTCACCCCATAAACTCTTCCCATTGCTGCCTCGCTGCCCCCCTTTCCTCCACCTCCTGGGCTAGGAGCTGTGGGGTGGGGGGGCTGGGCAGGCGGGCGGCAGGAGTTCACTTGGATGGTGGAACTTGCAGAGGGGCTGCAGCCCCCAGTGGGAACAAAAGGAGGTCACTGGGTCTAAGTCTCCCTTACTAGCTCAGGAATGGCAAGAATTTTCTGACTTCAATAGTCTGAGGAAGTAGGAACTGGATGAGTAGATGGCTGCTTTGGCCTCTGCAGGCAGCATGTGGCCTCCACTGAGCACCCATCAACTCCTGCCTTACACACATCTGAGATCCGTCAGGGCTAAGAGAGATGGGACTGCAAGGGCAGGCATAAGGGCTCCCTTGGGTATCCTCAAACTCCATGCTTGGGATTTCTTGCATTGAAAAACACTGGCTAAACCACTCATAACCCCCCCTCCCCCGGAATTTACATTTCTTGGATCCATTGGTGGTCAATAGAGGCACACTCTGAATGATTCCCATCCTACAGTTTGAGGTTTACTTTGTTGGCCATGCTTAGAAATTCTCCAAGTTAGCACTTACCCACCCTTCCTCTTTCCCCCATGTCCCCCAACTCTGCCTCCCCCCTTCCCCAAATGCACAACCCAGGATAAGAGGAGACTTGGCTTAGGAAATCTGATTTGCAATTGGTTCAAGTTCTCCTTGGGGACCCCAGCCTTGCCTCCCTAACTCCAGGAACCGTGAGTCTGCCTGCCAGGGCCTCTAGGGCAACTGGAGCAAAGTGGTTCTTGGCACAGAGAAACAGCTATGGGGTGGGGAGAGGGGAATCACCTCAAAAGCAGGAGGCCTGAATTCCTTCTACTGCCCACTTGCTGGTGACCTGGGGCAAGTCAGTTTTACAGCTCTGTCCTCATTTCCCTCAAGCTGTGTGGGAGGGCCCTCCAACTATGAGAATTTGTGAGAAGAGAGAGAAACAAGGCTTCCTGATATCTGGAATTCTCAAAATAGGAATCCAAATCCATTGTTTCTCATTGGCGCTGATATTCATGGAAGTATGGCTGCAGGGAGATAGAGGAGGAAATTTCGGTAAAGAGAACAGTGGATGGGTATATTGTAGGACAGGTTGAGAATAAAGTTTTGGTTGGATCTTTATGAGAAAATGTTCAACAGGTAGGCAGGACTAAGCAGCTGGAATTAGGGAGAGAGATTGAAACAAATGGATAACAGAGTCCAGAGAGATGGTTAATAGATGAAATAGTCTTAATAATACCAGACAACAAATCGAATGCTTAGCATGTGCCAGGACCTTGGGGAGCCCTTCACATGCATGTGCTATTACCATTCTCACAACACCCGTATGAAGTTGTTAAAAGATTTATTTTTACACCTGCTATACAGATGAGGAAAGCTTTAGTATCCTGCTCAAGGTCACACAAGGAATAAGTGGTAGCAAGACAGGGACTTGAACTTGGTGAGTCTGACCTCAGAGCCTTTGATCAGTTGTTTGTTTGTTAAGGTTTTATTTATTTATTTGGGAAAGGACGAGCAGGGCGGGGGGAGGGGCAAAGGGAGGAGGAGACTCCTAGCTGAGTGAGGAACTTAAGACAGGACTCATCCCAGGACCCTGAGATCTTGACCTGAGTGGAAGGCAGATGCTTAACCCACTGAGCCACCAGGCACCCCTGGACCAGTCTTTCACACCTCCTAAAAGGGGAGGGGGAGGAACTCAAGAGAATAGCAATGCAGGTGAAAGACAGAACTTTGACAAATACCTGTAAGTAGTACTCTCTATTCTTGATTGACTATGACCTAAAATCAGATTCTGAGAAGATGAAGATGTGGGTCAGAAACAAACTGAGAAGCATCCAGGTGTATCTAGGATGCTGTCAACTGGTCTGGCTCTGCACTGGCTCCACAGCGATACTGAGCGCTTCCTGTGAGCCAGGCACTGTCCTCGGAGGCATCACCTCTATCATCGCATTTTGTCCGCTCACAAATCCCATGAAGAAGGTGCCCATTTCATAGGAGAGGAAACGGGGGTCCCAAGGGCTTAAGGGATGTTACCCAGCTAAAAAGGCTCAGGACCAGGCACTCAGAGGTCCTTCCTGACTGCCTCTCAACAGTCACAGAGTGAAACCACTAGACATTTCTGAAACATTTGTCTAAGTTTCCTCCCTTGAATTAGTTTGTAATTGATAACTGTATTTGAAGTCAATGATTCTGGAAGTTGCTAAAGGGTTATCAGCTGCCTGGAACTCATGTTTGAGTTTACAATGTGCATATTTGAGTTAATTTGGCCCAACTAGAAGAAAGCAGGGACTCTCCCTTTTGGTCTGGGAGACAAACCCAGCCAGGTCCTGCCACCCCCATTTCTTAAGCAGCACCCTGATTTGTCTAAGAGTAATCCCTCTAAGTCCACGTCATCACGCTTCTGTCTGGAAGGGAGGGTCTTTCCTCTAGACTTTGTCTGGCTGGGGTAATAGCCAGGGAACTGGCCCTGGCGGCAGTGTCACTACCAAGCCTCTCCCTCAGAGGGTCACAGGGAACCCGTGAAGCCCTGCCTCCTGTCTAAGATTGCTCAGCATCAAGCCAATACATTTATTGTTTAAGCCAGTTAGACTTGGGATGTTGACAGCTCCTAGCTTCCACTGGAATGTAAGCAGTGTGAGCATAAATCACATCTCCCTTCTTACCTGCTGTATCCCCAGCCTTTACTACATCATCTAGCACGAAGGTAGAACCCATTATATACTTGAATGAGTGTGTGACAGGAGCAATGAAAGAATCTCAGATGATAAAATAGCTGGAAAACATTTTTTAAAAATTCGTTTAGTTTATTCATGAAAGACACAGAAAGAGAGAGGCAGAGACAGAGGCAGAGGGAGAAGCAGGCTCCATGCAGGGAGCCCGATGTGGGACTCAATCTGGGATCACAAGATCACGCCCTGGGCCAAAGGCGGATGCCCAACGGCTGAGCCACCCAGGCATCCCTGGAAAACACTTTTAAAATCTTGAATCCAAGTCTTCTCTCTTTTCTTTCTTTTTAGATTTTTTTATTTTTAAGTAATCCCTACAACCAGTGTGGGGCTCAATCTTATAACCTTGAGATCAAGAATCACAAGCTCCAGCTCCACCAACTGAGCCAGCCACACACCCCTCTCTTCCTTCTACTCTGTGATGAGAAAAGAAGCAAGAGTTGCTGTGTTTGGTTAATAGTAATTTTCCTTCTTAATTAGGGCAGACACACTCTGGTGCCTGCAGCAGGAGCCTTCATTCTCCATTAAGCAAGCATCCTGGAGGGGCTTTGATGCGGTGCCGAGTCCAAGCTAGAGAACAAGACATCAGGAAGGACTCATCCCCAGGGTTAAATAAAACCAACATCTGTTGAGGATGGAAATGGGGACTTGGCAAGAAAGATACCAAATTTTACATTATAAATTTAAGTACAAAATATCTCTGAGTGTTGGTTAATATTTATTGTTGACTATTTTTCATGAATAAACAATGGGAAATACATGGTTATAACTCCATGGGCCTTTAGAATGGGGAGCTCCATCTGTGTCTTTGGACATAGGCTGAGACTACCCGCAGATCCCTTTGCTGGAGACACACCTCTGCAAAACCCCAATATTACAAAATGAAAGACATGAAGCATTGGTAGACTTCATGACTCTCTCACATTGCATGTCCTTTTCACATAATATTTTGTTTAAAATCAACTTTATTGAGAGATACCTGGGTAGCCCAGTTAATTAAACATCCAGCTCTTGATTTTGGCTCAGGTCATGATCTCAGGGTCGTGAAACTCATCCCTGTGTTGGTCTCTGCACTCAGCAGGGAGGGAGTCTACTTGAGATTCTCTTCCTCTCCCTCTCCCCATTCCCCCACTCACATGGGCTCTCTCTCTCTCAAATAAATAAATCTTTAAAAAATAAAATAAGCTTTATTGAGGTATAATTTTCATGAATAAAATGTACCAACTTTAACTATACAGTTTAATGAGTTTTGACAAATATATATACCAGGTAACCACCACCACCACCACCACTACCACAGTCAGAATACTTCTATTATATCCAAAATTTCCTTGAGCCCATTTCCAGTTAATACCCATCTCTTTATCCCAGGCCCCAGGCAACCACTGATCTACTTTCTGTCACTATAGATTAGGTTTGCCTATTCTAAAACTTCATATAAATGTAGTTTATATAATTGTATTAGTCAAGTACCTTTTTTTTGAGAGAGTGTATGCATGCGAGCAGAGGGGGTTAGGGGCATATTGAGAGAGAGAGAGAGAGAGAGAATCTTAAGCAGGCTCCAGGCTGAGAATGGAGCCCGAGGCAGGGCTCAATCCCACCACCCCAAGATCATGACCCCAGGCCAAATCAAGAGTTCAAGGCTTAACCAACTGAGCCACCCAGGTACCATGATACTTTTTTAAAAGATTGATTGATTGGTTGATTGACTGATTGATTGATTTATTTGAGAGAGAGAGAGAGAGAGAGAATGTGTGCAGGCGAGAGCATGGAGACAGCCAGAAGGAGAGAGAGTCTCAAGCCAACTCCCTGCTGAGCGCTGAGCCCTGGGGCTCCATCTCACGACCTTGAGATTTATGGGATTTATGAGAAGACTAAATGAGATAATATAGGTGATGCCTCTGAGTACAGTGCCTGGCTCGCCGCAGTAAGCGCTCAGTATTACCGTGGAACCCATGCAGAGGTAATCCAAGAATCATGACCTGAGTAGAAATCAAGAGTCGGACGCCCAACCGACAGAGCCACCTCCTTTTTTTTATGTTTCTTTATTTAAAATAATAGTTTGGGGGGTGCACTGTGAGGAAGATACACTTTCAAGGGAGAACACAGGTTCTAGAAGGAATGACTGGGGCAGAAACACATGGGAGTGAGGAGGGGGGAGGTCCCTGGGGGCTGCCATAAAATTCCATAAACTGGGAGGCTGACACAACAGAACTTTATTTTCTCACTGTTCTAGAGGTTGGAAGACCAAGATCAAGGTGTTGACAGGTGTGGTTTCTCCTGAGGTCTTTCTCTTTGCCTTGCAGATGTCTGCCTTCTCGCTATGTCCTTATATGCCCTTTTCTCTGTATGGGCACATCACTGGTGTCTCTTCCTCTTTTTTTAAGGACACTGGTCCTATTGGATTAGGGTCCCACAATCCTTATGACCTTATTCAACCTTAATTACTTCCTTAAAGTCCCTGTCTCCAAATACAGTCACATTGGTTAGAGCTTCAACATATGAATTTGGAGACACAATTCAGTCCATAACACTAGTCTTCTGTGTCTAATGTCTGTGACTCAGCATAATGTCTGTGTGATTCATCCATTTTGTGGCACTCATTGGTAGTTTTTTCCTTTTTATTGCAGAGTAGTAGTCCACTGTATGAATATACCACAGTTTGTTTATCTATTTATCTATGATGGATATTTAGGTTATTTCTAGTTTTTTTTTTTTTACTATTATGAATAAAGCTCCTATAAATATCCCAGCGTGTCTTTTTGTGGATATATGTTTTTATTTCTCCCTTGGGTAAATACCTAAGAGTGGAATTGGTGGATTATATGGTAAATAAGTTTAATTTTATAAGAAACTGTCAAACATTTCTCAGGGTGGTTGTCTCATTTTATACCTCCACCAGCAGTGTACAGAAGTTTCCATTGTTCCACATCCTTACCAATACTTGATATTGTTCATCCCTCTCTTTTCTAAAAGCTGTTCTAGGGTGTAGTGGTTTCTCATTGTGGTTTTATTTGCATTTCCATGATGACTAATAATGTTGAGTAACTTTTAATGTGCTTATTTATCAGCTACAAGTCTCCTTCGGTGAAATGTCCATTCAAAGCTTTTGCTTGGTTTTAAAATTGCATTGTTTTCTTATTACTAAGTTATAAGAGCTCTTTACATGCTCCAACTACAACTTCTTTATCGGTTAAATGCTTTGCAAATGTTTTTCTCTCAGTGTTTTGGCTTTTTATTCTCCTAATAGCATCTTTCATAGAGAAGAAGTTTTTCATTTTAAGTCTGGCTTATCAAATTTTCTTTAAGGATCATGCTTGGCTTAAATAAAGACAGTTTTACTACTTCCTTCCCAATATAAATGCCTTTTTTTTTCTTGCCTCATTGCACTGGTTAAAACCTCTAATACTATGTTGAATAGAAGTGATGTGAGCAGTATCCTTTATCTTGCTCCTCATCTTTTTTTTTTAAAGATTTTATTTATTTATTCATGATAGTCACAGAGAGAGAGAGAGAGAGAGGCAGAGACACAGGCAGAGGGAGAGGGAGAAGCAGGCTCCATGCAGGAAGCCTGACGTGGGACTCAATCCCGGGTCTCCAGGATCACACCCTGGGCCAAAGGCAGGCGCCAAACCACTGCGCCACCCAGGGATCCCTTTGCTCCTCATCTTAGAGGGAAAGTGTTCAGTCTTACCATTAAGTATGATGTTAGCCATAGGTTTTTCATGGATGGTCCTGATCAGGTTGAGGAAGTTCCTTTCTATTACTAGTTTGCTGAGTTTTTAATTAGGTTTGTTTTTCTATTTCTTTTTTCTTTTCTCTCTCTCTCTCTCTCTCTCTCTGTTTTTTTGTTTTGTTTTGTTTTTTGTTTTTGTTTTTGTTTTTGTTTTTGTTTTTGTTTTTTGAGAAAGAGGAGAGAGGACAAGCTGGGGCTAGAGGAACAGAGGAAGAGGGAGAGAGAGAATCTTAAGCAGGTTCCGTGCCCAGCATGGAGTTCAACACAGGGCTCAGTCTCATGGCCCTAAGATCATGACCTGAGCTGAAATCAAGAATTGGATGCTTAAAAAAAAAAAAAAAAGAATTGGATGCTTAACCAATTGAGCCACCCAGTTGCCCCTGGATGTTGTATTTTTGTCAAAAGTTTTTTTTTTTCTTCATCTGTTAAGATGTTTCTATGCTTTTTTTCTTATTTTGTTAATATTGTGAAGTGTATTGATTTTCTAATGTTAAATCAACCCCACTGAAATAAACCCCACTTGATCATGATGTATTTTATCTTTTTATATATTGTTAGATTTGATTTGATAAAATTTGTTTGGAATTTTTCTATGTTCATGAGGGCTGTTGGTCTATAGTTTTCTTATAAATGTGTTTGTCTGATTTCGGTATCAGAGTTAATACTCGCCTCAGAATGAGGTGGGAAGTTTCTCTCCCCTTCAGTCTTTTGGATTTGTATGGAATTGGTATTTTTTTCCTTCTTTAATATTTGTTGAATTTACCAGTGAAGTTGTCTAAGCCTGGAGTTTTCATTAGGGAAAAGTTTTAAATTAGAAACTCAATTTAGAGAGATACCTGAGTGGCTCAGTCAGTTGGGTACATGCCTTCAGCTTGGGTCATGATCTTGAGGTCCTGGGATCAAGCCCTATGTTGGGCTCTTTGCTCAGTGGGGAGTCTGCTTCTCCCTCTCCCTCTGTGCTTTCTCGTTCTCAAATAAATAAATAAAATTTTTAAAAATATATTTTATTTATTTGTGAGGGACACACAGAGAGAGGCAGAGACATAGGGAGAGGGAGAAGCAGGCTCCATGCAGGGTGTCCAATGCAGGACTCGATCCTGGTACACCGGGATCACAACCTGAGCCAAAGGCAGACACTCAACCACTGAGCCACCTAGGCGTCCCTAAATAAATAAAATCTTAAAAAAAAAAAAAAGAAATTCAATTTAGATATTATTCAGATTATCGATTCTTATGAAATGAGTTTTAGTAGTTTATCTTTCAAGGAATTTATTTGTCCATTGTCTTATGTGTTGGTATTTATTGTTCATTGTTGACAATGACAAAGTTGTCCAAAATATTCTCTTATTATCCTTTTTTTAACCTGTAAAATCTGTAGGGATGTCATCTCCCTCTTTACTGATATTGGTCATTTGTGTCTCCTCTCCATTTTCCTTATCCATGTGGCTGAAGGTTTATCAATTATTACCGATCTTCTCACCTAACTATCTTTTGGTTTCATTGATCTTCATTGCTTTGCTGTAGTCTATTTCATTAATTTCTGCTCTGATTTTTACTATTTCATTACTTCTGCACATATCAGGTTTCATTTGTTTTTCTTTTTTTAGTTCCTGAAGGTAGAAGCTGAGATTATTGACTTGAGAACTTTCAAGTACTGATTTAGGAGAGCCCACAGATTTTGGTAGGATGAGTTTTTATTTTCATTCCATTCAATATACATTCTGGTTTCCCTTTTGTATTTTAATTCAACCATGGGAATTTAGAAGGGTATTGTCTAGTTTCAAAATATTTGGAGATTTTCCAGGAATCTTTTTGTCACTGACTTCTAACTTAATTCCATTATGATGAGAGGACATATTTTTTATGACTTGAGTCTTTTAAAATTATTGTGATTTGTTTTATGGCCCAGAATATGGCCTATTTTGGTAAATGTTCCATATGCATTTCAAAAGAATGTACATACTGCTCTTGTTGGATGGAATGTTCTATAAATATCAATTAGGTCAAGTTGATTGATGTTTTTTTTTCTGCTATACCCTTGATTATGTCTACCTGTCAATATCATTTATTAAGAGGGACTGTTAAAATCTCTCGCTATAGTTGTGATTTGCTTATTTGTCTTCGCCATTCTGTCAGTTTTTGTTTCATGTATTTTGAAACTCTGTTACTAGGTACATAAACTTTTAGAATTAAGTAATCTTGATGAACTGACCCCTTTATCATATGAAATTATGTATATATATATATATCTATATATTTGATATTCTTTATACCTGGCAACATTCTTTGTTCTGAAATCTACTCTTTTTCTTTCATTTTTAAAAAGATTTTATTTATTTATTTGAGAGAGATAGCATGAGAGAGAGAGAGGGAGAGAGAGAGAGCAAACATGAGTTAGGGGCAGAGGGGAGGGAGAAGCAGGTTCTCCGCTGACCAGGGAACCTGATGTGGGGCTCCATCCCAGGACCCTGGGATCACAACCTGAGCTGAAGGCAGACGCTTAACCAACTGAGCCACCCAGGAGCCCATGAAACCTACTTTTTCTGAGGTTAATCAGCCTTCTTCCCTTCCTTTCTTCCTTCTTTCCTTTCTTTTTCTTTTTATTTTGTTGCACAACTATGTTAAATTTAATAGATCATGGACATATTTCCAAGTCATAGATCTCTTTTTTGAGATAAAGTTGACATATAGCGTTATAGTAGTTTCATGGTATAACATATTGATTCAATTCAAAATGGTCACCACATTAAGTCTAGTTAACATCCATCATCATACAGTTACAAATTTTTTTCTTATGTTGAGAAATGTTTAAAAGGATTTATTTATTTATTTTAGGGGGGTTAGTGAGGGGAGAGGAAGAGGCAGAGAGAGAATCCCAAGCAGACTCCCTGGTGAGCACAGAGCCTGATGACCCAGAGATCATGGCCTGAACCAAAATCAAGAGTTGGATGCCTAAACAGTGCCTAACCGGAGTCACCCAGGTGCCCCTCATGTTGAGAACTTTTAAGATCTACTCTCTTATGGGCAGCCCGGGTGGCTCAGCCATTTAGCACCAACTTCGGCCGGGGCCTGATCCTAGGGTGCCAGGATCGAGTCCCGCGTCGGGCTCCCTGCATGGAGCCTTCTTCTCCCCCTGCCTGTGTCTCTGCCTCTCTCTCTCTCTCTGTCTCTCATGAATAAATACATAAAATCTTAAAAAGAAAAAAAGATCTACTCTCTTAGCAACTTCCAAGTATACAGTACAGTAGTATTAACTTTAGTCACCATGCTGTACATTACATTGCCAGGTCCATCTTTCTTTTTATTAATGTTAGCATGGTATATCTTTTCCTACCCTTCTACTTTTTTTTTTTTTTTTTTTAGGATTTTATTTATTTATTCAGGAGAGAGAGAGAGAGAAAGAGAGAGATACCCTTCTACTTTTTGACATATCTGTGTCTTTATATTTATTTATTTATTTATTTATTTATTTATTTTGTGTGTGTGTGTGTGTGTGTCTTTATATTTAAAGTGTGTTTCCTTTACCCAAGATCACACAGTTTATGCCACACAGTCGTGGAGCGAGGATTATGAGCTCAATCAGGCCATCCCTGTAGTCCATGCTCTTGACCTCAATGATATATGATCTCCTAAAGATTGCCTTGAACCTACTTTTCTTTATCTCCAACACCCTATCTGCAGTCAAGACCATCTCTCTCCTGATATACCTACATCAGAGCAGAATGAAAAACTTTTCCTCTACCCTTTTAGCTTCAGTAGCTAGGGACTATGAATTAAATTGACAAAAGACGGACTAACAAAAAAGACAGATTTTTATTCAAGTACTAGGCAGTTAGAATTTGAGAGCTTATTACCAACTTAATAAGGGAAGCAGAGAAGGTGAAGGTTCTTACAAGGAAAACAAATGACATTTAGGAAAGATGAATGGGCCCACAGGAGAACTGATGAGAGGTATTATTGATGGTTTGGTGACAATGTCTGGGTTTATCAGGTGATAAAAGCCAATCTTTCCCTGGTTGCTCCTGAGAAGGGGATTTAGGACAACTGAGCTATTTTGGGAGGCCTTGCTTTTAGATAAGGGAGTTCAAGAAAAAGCCTATTTTCAGCTCAAAATAATTTTCATGCCACAGTGGCATATTTGGACTCCTCCACCTATAACAGTCCCTGGCTTATCTCCCTGCTCCCTCTCTTACTCTCTCCAGTCCCTTCTCCTTGCCTGCTATAGTGATCATTTCAAAATGTAGATATGACTGTCTTGATCCCATGGCAGCCACAGTCTTCCCTTGCTTTGGATGTTCCCCATACCTCCAAGGTTGAAAAACAAAATCCCTGACAAGATGTGCATGATCCTGCTGCTCTGCCCTACCCCTGTCTGCTCCCTGCCCTCTCTCTCACTGAACTGTACCCAGGCCTGCCTGAGGGCTCCTCCACCAGAGGCATTTACCTGGCCACTTTTGCTGAGGCATCTCCTCCTTCTCCCCTTGGTCATACTGCTAACCTCGTTTCCCCAGGAAGGCCCACTGTCTTTGGATAAGGTAATTCCCCCCACTGTAAACTTTCTGAGCCCCATGACCTTACCCTTTCAGTATTGGGTGTGGTGGCCACAGGCAGGACTCCAGCAGGGCAGGGACTGACCAGGTGGATGTCAGTGCACATGTGTCTGTGTCGCTAGGGACTCAAGCATGACTGGCACACAGTGGGCACTCAGAACATCTGTTATGAGTGAGTATAGAAATGAGTCATCTGGGATCCCTGGGTGGCGCAGCGGTTTGGCGCCTGCCTTTGGCCCAGGGCGCGATCCTGGAGACCCGGGATCAAATCCCAAGTCGGGCTCCCGGTGCATGGAGCCTGCTTCTCCCTCTGCCTGTGTCTCTGCCTCTCTCTCTCTCTCTCTGTGTGTGACTATCATAAATAAATTAAAAAAAAAAAAAAAAGAAATGAGTCATCTGAGGAAAGAAGGGCCAGCTAGGGATGAGGTGAGGCATAGGGCAGGACTTCCAAACTCACTGTGTAGAGATACTTTCAGCATCTGGAAAAGACAATGGATCCCTGCCTGGAACCTTCCTTTGAACTATTTTAAATAATATATTGCATTACAAAAGGAGTACTAATATTGAAATGCAAATACCAAAATATAAAAATACAGACACATTTGTGATTAAATAAAGTGTGTTTCTTATAAGCACCATATAATTTGGCCTTGTTTTTTTTATCCAATCTGGCCTCTGCCTTTTAATTAAAACATTTAGACTTGTTTTCACCTCAGAGAAATACATGGATTTTTTTCTTGTTTGATTTGGTTTGGTTTTGTGGTAAAATACACAAAAGAGAATTTAACATCTTAACCATTTTAAATATACAGTTCAGTAGCGTTAACAGTGTCACATTGTTTCGCAAACAATTTCTAGGACTTTTTCATCTTGCAAAACTGAAGCTCTACCCATAAGCAATTAAGTCCTTCTTTGCCCCTCCCCCAACCCCTGGCAAGCATCATTCTTTCTATTTCTTTCTTTCTTTCTTTCTTTCTTTCTTTCTTTCTTTCTTTCTTTCTTTCTTTCTTTTTTTCTTTCTTTCTTTCTTTCTTCTTTCTTTCTTTCTTTCTTTCTTTCTTTCTTTCTTTCTTTCTTTCAGATTTTATTCATTGATTCATGAGAGACACGGAGAGAGAGGCAGAGACACAGGCAGAGGGAGAAGCAGGCTCTCTGTGGGGAGCTGATGTGGGGCTCCATCCCAGGATCACGCCCTGAGGCAAAGGCAGATGCTTAACCACTGAGCCACCCAGATGCCCCGGTACTTTCTATTTCTAAGACTTTGGCTACTCTAGTAACCTCATATAAGTGAAATTATACAGGATAGACCATTTATTTTTTATTTGTATTTATTTTTTTATTTTAAATACTTTATTTATTTATTCATGAGAGACACGGAGAGAGGCAGAAACACAGGCAGAGGGAGAAGCAGGCTCCCTGCCAGGGATCCCGATGTGGGACTCAATCCCGGGACTCCAGGATCACCCCCTGAGCCGAAGGTAGACACCCAATCGCTGAGCCACCCAGGCGCCCCATAGACCATTTATTTTTATGCGACTATTAATATGATTCAATTGAAGTCTATAGTCCTGTTATTTTACATTTGTTTCATTTCTTTTTGTTCCTTTTTTTCTCTTTTTCTACCTTCTTTTTGACTGAGTATTTTTTATTATTCCATTTTATTTCCTCTGTTGGACCTAGTACTATAATTCTGTTTTATTATCTCTGTGGCCACTTTAGGGTTCAGGGTCTATCTTAATACAGTCAGCCTTGGATATTATACCACTTCACATATGAGAATTCCACTATAGTATATCTGCACTTCTCCCCTCCTGGGCTTTATGCTTTTGTTGTCATATTTTTTAAAGATTTATTTATTTATTAATGAGAGAGAGAGAGAGGCAGAGACATAGGCAGAGGGAGAAGCAGGCTCCATGTAGGGAACCCCACGTGGGACTCTATCCCAGGACCTGGATGATGCCCTGAGCCAAAGGCATATATTGGGCTGTTCAAAATTGCCCAATAGTGCACTGATGCTTTCTTTGTGTTTTTAACTTTTTTTTCCCTGTAAAATTTTGAATAGTTTCTATTTTTATGTCTTCCTGTTCACTGAAATGTTCTTCTGCAAATTCTGATCTGCTATGAATCTTGGGCAACTCACTTATAGTTTCTATCTCCACAACTTTGATTTGCATCTTTTAAAAATCATACATGGTTTTGAACGAATGGAAAACAGTTATAATAGCTGATTTCACATCCTGGGCTTCCAATTATAACATCCATGTCAATTCAGGTCAATTTGTTTTTAAAGATTTATTGATTTGATTGAGAGAGAGAGAGAGTATGTGCATGCACGAGTTGGGGGTGGAGCTGAGGAAGAAAATCTCTAAGCCAACTCCAACTGAGCATGGAACCTAATGCAGAGCTTGATCTCACCACCCATGAGATCATGACCTGAGCCAAAACCAAGAGTGGACTGCTTAACCCAACTGAGCCATCCAGGTGCCCCTGTTCAGGTCAATTTTGATTTCTTTTTCTCCTCATTATAAGTCATATGTGTCTCTGCCTCTCTCTCTGCATCTCTCATGAATAAATAAATTAAATCTTTAAAAAAAGTGCAAGAAAAATTTTTTTAAAATGTGCAAGAATATTTATAGAAATATCAAAAAATTCAGCACCCAACAAGGTAAAATTCACAGTGTCTGGAATGTAAACAAAGATTATCAGGCATGCAAAATATGACTCAGTAACTCCCCTGTGGGGAGCCTGATGTGGGACTCGATCCCAGGACCCCAGGATCACGACCTGAACCCCACGCAGATGCTTAAACACTGAGCCACTCAGGCTCAGTCCCATATTCTTGCACTTTGTTATGGGAGCCAGTTGGATTGCTTGGAAACAGTTTGTTCCTTTTAGTCTTACTTTTCAGAGCTGTTAGATGGGACGAGAGCAGTGTTTAGTGCAGGGCTAATCATTTCCTACTATTGAAGCTATACCTATGGAGTATTCTACCCAATGTTCCACGAATGGCTGGGGGGGAACAGATGCTGCTCCCAGCTCTGTGTGAACACCTAGCTTTCGGATGCTTCTTTCCCCGGCCTGGGATAGTTTCCTCCCACTTATGGGTCTATCATGCTGAACGCCTGAGGGAGACCCTCTGCAGATGTCCAGATCTCTCTGCAGCTTTCTCCCCTTCAGTGCTCGGTCCTACAAATTCTGGCCACCTTAATCTCCTCAGACTTTTAGCTCTGTCCCAGACAGAGAATTCTCAATGCAAAGAATGTGCTGAGCTCCATCTAGATTCTCTCCCCATGCTGCAGCCTAGAAACCCTAAGACAGTAAGCTTGGGCAATCATAGGGCTTTGCTTTACTTTCCTGTCTCTCAGTAACTGTCCTATATTGCCTGATATGGTTTGAAAACCATTGTTTCATACATTTTGTCTAGTTGGTTGGTTGGCTGTTTCAGGAAGGAGAGTAAATGCAGTCCCTGTGCTCCATTTTGTTCGGGAAGCAAAAATCCTTCTTTCTTATCCTTTGTCGCAACTAGAACAGTCCTGGGCACATGGCTGGTTCAGTCATCTATGGCTTCCTGAATTAATTCATTTAAAAAATTTTTTTTAAATTTTTTTTAATTAATTCATTTTTGTAAGCAGTGGTATCCAAGGAAAAGTTTGTTTAGAAATTCAGTTGTTGAGATGCCTGGGCAGTTCAGTGGTTGAGCATCTGCCTTTGGCTCAGGGCCTGATCCTGAAATCCTGGGATTGAGTCCCACATCGGGCTCCCTGCATGGAGCCTGCTTCTTCTTCTGCCTATGTCTCTGTCTCTCTCACCTGTCTCTCATGAATAAATAAATACAATATTTAAAAAAAAAAAAGAAATTCAGTTGTTGGTGACTGGGTTAATTTTTTACATGTTCAGTAACAAACTCTTGTAATTCTTACTCAGATGAAGACCAAATTCATTTATGAAATTGCATGAAGGCAGATCAAAAAATGTTTGGAAACATACTATATAGCAATGTTCTTGAAATTCTTGCTTCATGTGGACCTGCTTTTATTTCTTTTAGACTATTTCCTAACTTTTAGAAAGTGACAAATCTGAGCTCAACACCTTTATGGCAGGATCCATGTTTACTGTCACTACGAGAGTCTCCCTGGGTGCTTGGCACACAGTAAATAATACATATTCAAAGAATGACTGAAAGAATAGAACGCTTTTTGGGTAGAATACTTTTTACTTCACCAAACAATATTATTTCAGTAGCATCTCTATCAGGTATACCTATCCTCCTCTTTTATAAATTGCAGTTCTACTTATGGTAGATCTATGCCTCTTCTGCTCTCTTCACAATAAGCTCTGTTGCCCTTACTTTGTAACATTGTTTTGTCAAATGAAGTTAACACAAATTAATATTTCTTTCTCTATAAGAGAGGCCAACATTTTGATTTGGAAATCTTAACTGAAGAGGTTTGGCTTGTAGTCTTGAAAGCATCATAATTGCATAATCCTTTGACTTCTAGCTTAATTCTTGTGGATTCTTGGGGCTCTAGCCCCTTGCCTGGAGCTCTCCCCCCATCTGTCATGCCTTTCTGTGGTCTGGCCAAATCTTGCACATCTTTCAAACCCAGCTTAAGCCTTCCTTCCTCTGTGAGGCTTCCTCCTGCCATAGCAATCTTGCCTTCAGTCGGCTCCTTGGAACTTAATTCTTTCCCAATTCACTTGGTACCTCATCAACCATACTCCTTGTCATATCTTTTGTGTTTACGTGGGAATGTCTGTCTCCACCAGCCCATCACCACCTTTGGAACAGAGCCCCACATGTGCCTAGCCCAGGAATAATACTAGCAACAACCAACACATATTGAGTACTTACTGTGTGCCAGTGGTTGTTCTAAGAGCTCTTTATGCATTACTTTGATTAATCCTCACCTCACTCCAAGGGGATGGCGCTATCACCAACCTGCTTTTCAGATGAGGAAGCTGAGGCCCCAACACGTAATCATGTCCCCAGGGTGGCCAGCAGAGTGAGGATTAAAATCAAGCATTCTAGTTTCAGAGCCTGAGCCCTCAGCCCTGCTCTGTGCCATAGCACTGGGGATGGGGATGGTGGGGGGATGTTACTAGGAACTCAATACATCTCTGTTGAATGAATGCAAAAGTGCAGGTCTGGCCTATGCAGGAGGGAAACTTCTGGAGAAGCTCCGTTCTGTTACTCTCACTGCCTTACTGTTTCCCATCATCACTCCTGTACTGTTGCTGTTGTTTTAGGAGCAAGATCCTGTGTGGTCCAGGACGAAAAAGAGAGGATGCAAGTGAAGTGCCTACACCCGTCTCCTGCCTTCCTCCCTTGCAGGTTGGGCAAAAAGCAAGTTGGGACAATTCTTCTTCCTGCCACCCCGCAGCTCTCAGAGCCAGCCAGCAAACTTGAATGAGGAGGAGCAGAAAGGGAGGTGGGGGTGGGTGGGTAGTGCCATCCTTGGGCTCACTGGTTTCTGGGACCTGTGCCTCCCAAGGCTCAAGTCAATCGGATGTGCCTTTAGTTTGCCGGAATTTGGCCGGATTTACAGAGATAAGATCACTCTGACCCTTAATTCCCCAATGTAATTTATGGGCTTGCCTCTTGTGTGCTGCAACACGTCTGGCTGTACAAAATCTCGTAATTATTTATGTAAACACAGCATCTGCCTTTGTGGATTATAATTGGACTTGAACAGCAAGAAGTAGGGACTTACACCATTGGGACGGTGCTGAAACCCTTCTTTTGAAAACTCTCACCTGAGTCTTTGAAATCTTCCCTGTGGTTCATGGATAGCTTTAACCAGACCAAAAACAAAAATTTTTTTTCCTTCCTCTTTCAGCAGGCCTGGACAAATTTATCCCCAGACACCACCAGGTTCTGTAGGTCCTCTTGGCAAATGGGGTAAAGATACCCCAGCCATCCTGGCTGGACCCACACAGAGAGGACATGAGCCCTGGGGTAGAGGCTTCCACAGATCTCCTCATTGTCTGTCGGGACATGAATTTTATACCCCCACTAAGAATAAACAGGATTAGGAATTTAATGCTGTTTGGAAAAGAGGAGAGGTGGCTGGTTGAAAGAGAAAGGTCTTTGCTTTTTATTCATGCTCTGAGTTCCTCGGGAACCTTCCCTGTACATACACATACACATACACACACACAAGAGCCAGGAGGATTAGAGGAAAGAAAATGAGCTGATTGAACCAGATGGTTCAGGAAGCACTCCCAGGAGGCCACTGGGGTGGATGAATCTGCATCTTTAAATAACATTAATTTCTGAAAGGCCCAAATTGTTTCCTAAATTACTGCACTGAACTCTTAGCTTTCATCTATTTTTATGGCGCCTCTCCTGGTTGAAGGTAGGAGCGAGTTTTGGGGAAATTCCTCATCCTTGGTGCAGCTGGTAAGTGATCGGTTTCCTAAAGGAAAAAGAAAATCTTTCAGAAATCAAGGTCCTCTGGAAAACGGATTTCAGCAGAGACAACCCTCCCCTCTCCCCGAGGGGTGATGTGAACAAACCATCCAGTCCTACTGCCAACTGGGACACTCATTTCCTCAGGAGCCAGGGGCAAACCAATTAACCTCAGTATCCCCATCTGTAAAATGGGGTTAATAATGCTTACCTGCTGCAGGAGTGCTGTGAGGTTTTAATTGGGTAATGGCTGTGGAGCCCTTTGATGTAGTAAATTTTATTAACTTCCAAGGGATTCCCTGAGGCCAGAAAAAGCAGTTAAAGCCCAAGAAAGAAGAAAGGCATTGAAATGCAGAGCTGGGCTAAGCTTTCACCTCCAGCTCTAATTTCAAGAAGTGCAGACTGGAGTTGGGCTGCTCCAGTGGGAGTGGAAAGCTATGACCAGGACTGGGGCTGTCTGAATGGCATTTGGGAAGGGAGAGCCTACAAACCAACCATCTCTCTGAAGGAGCTCGGCTTTCAGATCTAGGAGGCTAAAGATAAACAAACAGCCTTGCTTGATTGAACCAAATGGAGATCATTCTTTGTCTCCACGAAGGTGCTTTTCTGAGAGCAAGTCTCCAGTAAGGGAGTTATTTTGGTGTTAATCCAAGGTCCTTGGAACTGAATTTAGAAACCCCCAGCTTCTGGCTTCCTGCTTCCCAACAATTAAAGAGAGAACTCAAGGTCTGGCCTCTAGCCAGGGTTCCTGAGCAGAGAAGGCATGCGGAAGAGCATTGGTCAGGGGTCAGAGAACTGGGGCCTCTGCGAGTCCCATCTATTCACTGAGAGCTGCTCTGTGCCTCAATTTCCCGCTTTGTAAAAATTATTTTAATCAAAAATCTTTACCTTAAGGGCCCAAATAATTAAGATCTGGAAGTGAAGTGCACTAACATTATTATAAAGCATGCTTAGAGTGTTAGCTGTTATAATTCAGGACAAATCCTTCTTTCTTTCAGTAACTCCTAAAAACCTCAGTTATTGGATGATTGTACTCCAAGCCAACTCATTCCACTCAAGGAATGCCTTCTTCTTCTCTGACTCTTTGATTGCCCTCAACATATTCAGTGCCCGCTCATCAGTCAACCCAATGGAGCATCGGTTATGAGGACACAGCTCAGTAAGGTGACCCACTCATCCCAGTCTGCCTGAGACTGTCAGGCTTAGCACTAAAACTTTTGTGTGCCAGGAACCCCCACCTCAATCCTGGGTCAGCCTACTGGGTGCCAGGGCTGGTGAGAGACTGTTGTTACTAGTTCCTGACAAGCAGAACCCAGCATCAGGGCACAAGAGGCCCCGCAGTGTGGCAGAGGAGCACTGAGCAGGGAGTCCTGTGACCCAGCTTCCGCTCCTGGCTCTACTACCATCTGCTGATCTCAAATCAGCCCTGTGGCCCCAGTTTTCCCAGCTGTAAAAAGAGGTGGGGGTGATGTGACCCCTTTTCACCTTTTTTGTCCTCCAGGGAAAAAAGACCACAAGAACTTTTCCAGAAACTTGCCCAGCCTCCAGGGGGATGGTGGGTGGTTTTCAACAAAAGGGGCCAGTAGTGGGAACATGCTGGGGACCCAAGTTTCGGCTTGTGGGGCTCAGCCCCTAGTGGCCCACTGAGTCTTTTTGTGCCCTTTCTCTGTGAGCAGCGAACATATGGCTGGGGAATGGGGCTGTTCAGAACAGCAGAGCGATGCACATAGCTCTTTAGGCCACTATCCTTCCTAAAATGAGCACATTCTACCCCTGAGACTCAAAGCTTTTCTTTTCCAAGGCTGTGTTAGATTCAAGTTTGGCACTATGGAGCGTTCAGTCCAAAAATTAAAACAATTTAAGAGACCTGCACTGTGCCCCTCACCACAATTTACTAAGCTAACCATTTTTAAAAAAAGGATTTTATTTATTTATTCATGAGAGACACACAGAGAAAGGCGAGACACAGGCAGAGGGAGAAGCAGGCTCCCCGCTGAAGCCTGATGTGGGACTCGGTCCCAGGACCCCAGGATCACGCCCTGAGCCAAAGGCAGACTCTCAGTCACTGAGCCACCCAGGCACCCTACACCATTTTTAAAAACATATTTTATTTATTTATTTGACAGAGAGAGAAAGAGCGCGGGCACAAGCAGGGGGAGCAGCAGGCAGAGGGAGAGGGAGAAGCAGGCTCCCGTAGAACAGGGAGCCCGATGCAGGGCTCGATCCCAGGACCCAGGGACCACAATCCAAGCCGAAGGCAGATGCTCAACCGACTGAGCCATCCAGGGCACCGTCCCCCCTTTTCTGGTGTGGTTTTCTGTAATTGTGTTTTACTGTACAATATAAAGGTAAAGAAATTTTTCTCTGCTGCTAAAAGAATTAAAACCACATTAATTATACATATGTTTTGTCTCTGCTGCACAGATTCCCCAGCCGAGGCATGGCTTGCATTTCCCTTTTGTTTGAGCCAGGTGGGGGCGGGAGGGGGGCTAGATAATCAGGACTAGATTGTTTTGGTGGGGCAATGTACTTTTGGGGGGTTGATTCTCTTACAGCTGCCCTTGTTGGGAGCTTAAGTTAACAAAAGCAGTCTTCTCATGACAGATCAGAACCTGGTCTTTATAGCATTAAAAAAAAAAAACACATTGAGAAGCAATGGGAAAGAATGATTGAATCAAAGCCGCCCTCCGCTGCTTCCCCCATTCCGCCCCCATTTGAAAACAGCCCTGTTTCAATTTCATCGCTGAGCTCAGCCTGCCTGCTCCAGACGTCCAGACCTCACACTCTATAAATCGTCTCTGCCCTTGCCCCAGAGTTGCTGACTATATGTATTTGGGGCCCGGCATTAATTCCCTCATCCTTGGCTGGTGACATTAAGATTTGTAACCGATAGAATGTGTTTTTAATGTGTTTCCTGCAGGTTACTATTAAAGAAATCTAATTCTTCTGAACTTGCAAAAGGTTCTGCTTCCATTTATATAAAAAGGGGTGGGGGGGCGGTGGGGGGTATTACAGGAAGAATTTCCCTGCAGCCTCCAGATGGACCGGGCAGCCAGAGGGGCCTCCGCTCAGAATCTCAGCTGAGCTCCTGCCACTTCCTCTTCCTCCTCCCCGCCAGTCTGTTCTCCTCCCTGCGCCTTACTTTTCCTAGGTATGAAATGAGGATAAATATTTGTCTACAAAGATGAGGGTGTTGTAAGGATTAATTGGTTGGTGCTTCGGGAAGTGTTTGAAGATGAAAGAGGCTCTCTACAGATGCTAAGTAAACTCAGAACGTGTCTGGTTTTAATGAGCCAGATGAAGCCAGTGGGGATGGCTGAAGATTAACTGTGCCTAGTCCAGAGCCTGCCTGCATGGGCTGCGTAAAAACTGGGTGGCGCTCCCCGCTGGCTCCCTGGCTCCTGGCATGTTGGTCTCTATAAATATACATGAAGGAACTGAATTGGGATCTAACCCAGACTCTCACGTCACAGAGACAAGGGCGTCAGACTTCCCGAAGCATGCTGACTGCCTATCATTCTAGCACATGGCTTGGACAAGCTCCTGGGCCTTTCCAAATCTCAGCTCCTCGATTCCGATGGGGATAGTCAGAGTTCCGATCTCCTAGGGTTGCGATGAAGATTTATCATAAAAATGGCCAAGAGCATTGAGCGCTCACTAAATGTCAGACAGGCTCTAAGCACTTTACACCTGTGAACGCACTGAGCTCTCACACCCGTCCAAGGAAGAACTATTGCTGTCAACCCCATTCTACAAGTGACAGAACTGAGGCAGAGAGGGGTTACTTGATAACTTATTCAAGGCTCAGTTCTTTTCTTTGTATCTCTCCACCTCCTCCTCCAGCCCCACAAGCAGGCTAGACCATTGCTCTTGAAGTGCAATACTGTGTGTTACACTGAGAGCAATGCGCACATCCCAAGTGCACAACAAATAGGTTGAGGGCTTCTCAGACTTTGCCTGATTTTCCCAGCCAGCAGAGAGATACCCCAGGTGGGGGTGCGTGGTGCATGATACAGGATAGGCCCTGGGAATGTAGGAGCTGGGAGGGAAGGGACCAGAGTAGGTAACTAACGGGAGGATGCCAGGTGTGTATGCTCCCAGCCAACCTGCAGGTTTTAGTAAAGGCCTGTTCAGAGTGATCACATCTGGGACCCGTGATACTTCGTCAAAAGTAGCTATGCCGGATCCTGGTACCTCAAAGGCCATGGGAGCTATGAGGTTTAAGTGGTGAAGTATGCATAGGAACTCCTGGGATCGTGCCACAGCTGAAGAGAAGAGGATGTTGGAGGGTGTGGGCTGTAGGCTGCTGTTTCAGGCAGTCAACAAACCAAGGGACCAGAAAGAAGCAAAATAAGACTCTGGCCCAAGCAGTCCTTTGACCTCTGCCAGAGAGTAAACCGTAATCTGTGGAAGCATGATTTCACACCCCAGCATGTGACATCACAGTCCGGGCGCTGACACAGGAAAGGAACCAGCTAAAATATAAGTTGGGGAAGCCTCTGGCTAGAACAGAAATATCTTCAGCAACTGCTGCTGGTGATGGAAAGGTGGAAATGGAATTTTGTTTAAATACTATGTTATTTTGAAAAGTCTAATGTCAAAGTCCCTTTTTAAAAAAGAGTTGACTCTACATTGAAATTAGTTGGCATTTCCACACCCACATGTTGACTAAAGGCCTTGGAAAACAAACATCCTGGTAGATCCTGATTCAAATCACTTGGGAGCAAATGCTTTAAGGTACGATCCCAGAGCTGTGAGCAGAGGGGCCTCGCCAAGAAAAACCCTGCATCTGTGTTTATGAAAAGGTAAACAGATCCCAAACGGAGGCCCAAATCCTAGCTGGCTTTGAGCACAGGCCCTCCAGGGAAGAACCCATGGATTTGAAGCAAGTCTGAGCATGGCTTCTCTGGGACCCCAGTTTGCCCCACTTCTCTGTGTTTCTGAGAATGGCAACTTGGAGTCTTCTGCATGAGCACCCGCTAACTGCCAGGCCAGTCACTGCATCTGCAGCACAGCAGTGTGAAACATGTGCATTAATGCCTCAATGTCCCTTTTCTCCACGTAGATATAGGGCAGGCAGTGCGACCTATGTCTCAACTTGCCCCGAACAGTCTCAGTGTATGCTGGTAGTCCCAGCATAATTAATGATAGCTTCCCCCCACTTTCTCCAAAATGCCCCCCATTTGGATGATAAGTTATATATGGACATCTAGGTTAAGGGAACTGCCCAAATCCACCCAGCTGGTGAGTGGCAGAACTGGGATTCGAACCTGGGTTTTCTTTGGTTCAAAAAGCAGACGCTGGGGGAGTTCCTCCTCATTCACAATAATAAAGCTTGTCAGAGGTGTTAACTGCAAAGCTCCAGACAGGACAAGCCCTTTGGGAGCTGCATGCCTGCTTGCGCCACCTCACACCCAACCTAGAGCCTCTAGAAGCTGCCTCGTGTGTCTCTGTGCAGGAAGCAGCACATCAGTGGTGTCAGGCTCAGCAGACAAAACACACACCCTCACCAACAACCCAATTTGGTGTGTTTTGTCTGCTGAGTGTTTCTCCCAGCTCCCCCATGATAAAAATGCAAGAACTGGCTACCCCATTTGGACCACCAGCCCAGTTTCTGAACCCGAGCCTGCAATCCGGCACCACGTTAGCCCACCCCCCTAAGAGGACCTCCTTCCTTCAGAAGGCTGCCCTGGGGCCCACCCTTAATCTTCTCTCCATTTCTTCTGTTTCTCCAACACTTGCCCCCGAGACATTTAAGGGCTTGCCTGTCGTTCCAAGCTCCTGTGAACCAGCTGTCTGTTTCAGGACCACAGAAATGATCCAATCCAAACTCCTTTTTACCAGTAAAGGAACTGAAGTCCCAGGACTCCTGGGCGGCTCAGTGACTGAACTGAGCCTTTGGCTCAGATCGTGATCCTGGGGTCCCAGGATCGAGTCCTACATCGGGTTCCCTGCGGGGAGCCTGCTTCTCCCTCTTCCTGTGTCTCTGCCTCTCTCTGTGCCTCTCATAAATAAATAAATAAATAAAATCTTTAAAAAAGAGAGAGAGAAACTGAGTTCCCAAGAAGTCACGTGACTGGCCCAAGGGCATAGAGCTGAAAGCTGAAGCCAGAAGACCAGGTCTCCCAACCCTGAGGCCGGTGTTCTTCCAAGCTGGGTTGGTCCTCAAGTTGGCCTGTGGCTATCCAGTGTGTGACACCCTAGTCCCACCAGGAGAAGTTGTTCATGTGATGAACTTGTTGGCCACTGGAGACCAAGATGTGTCTGCCCTGCCCATTTCCCTCAGACCGTGAATTTGCCAAAATATCAGGGTTAGCAGCAGGGTCCTTCACTCGACCCCTGACTGAATCTACTTGCCTGCCGCCAGGAGGTTACACACAGACACACTCAAGGTCAAAGAAACCACCCCTCCCAAGGGGGCCTGTGGTCTTCAGACACGGGCTACTAGAAATGTCTTCCTTGTCCTGGGTGGATGATGATGATTCCTTTCACTCTTCAGCCTTGGTTCCCCTCAAAAGATTGGACGTAGGGCAAACGTGACCCTGCTACTCCTCCACATCCAGAAAACCATTGCTCTGTCAATTATTCTTCACATGATGTTGCTTCGGTGCAGAACAGGTGCAAAGACCCAAAGCTGAAGCCGGCCCCCAACTTTTCTCTGCTGTGTGGCCTCAGACAAGTTGCTTCACCTCTCTGAACTTCACTTAGTTCGTGGAAAATATGGGCAGAGCATGAGAGTGTTTCCTTTGTTGGATATTATCAGGATACGATGAAGTAACCCATGTAATAACCAACTCAGTGTCTGGTACAGGAAGCATTCATAAACCGTGACATTAATAGTCTCACTTTTCAACCTCAGACTCTATTTCTCTGAATGCAACACCAAAGCTTCAGTTTCTCAGAAAGCCACCACCACATGGACAACTTTCATCATCAGCTACAACCCATGTCCCTCGTCCTCACACAGAGCTGCTAATACAGTTCACCCACGACCTATGACACTCACAGTCTTGCTTTGTTCTCTCCATCCCCACGCAGGCTGGCAGCTTCTCAGATTGTATTCCATCCTATGAGAGGCCGTCTATCTGTCTTTGTGGCTCATCAGGACCATCCCTCAGGACCTGAGATGTGCAGAGTGGGGGAGACAAGAACCACGTGGAAACCACAAAGGCTGCAGGCCCATAAAAGCCCACCTGGCTGCCCAATGAGGTGACCCCTTTAAGTCCAACTGGCTGTGTCGACGTTCCACCCACAATTGTCTGCAGAGGAGCCCTGTGCCCCTCTTTGGAAGTTCAGTGGAGTGAAGTGTAATCTAAGTGAGCTGGGACACGTTTTGATATAGCAGCTTTCGAGACCCGGAGCCTCCCTTCAGCAAAGCCATTAATGTGGCTACCTGAGCTGGGGCTGGGCCATCCAAGCTGGATCTGCTAGCCTTTCTGCTGGCCTTTGATCACCAGACAGTAGGACGGTAGGGCTCAAAGGGTTAGCTCCATCCCACCCCTGGTTTCACAGATGAGGAAATTGAGACCCAGAGAGGGGAAGCGATCTGCCTGAGGTCACACAGCCAATGAGGGGCAAAATCAGTGCTGGGAGCCCTCGGCCGCACGGGCCAGGCTATCCTCAGGCTGTACAGAATGGTGCGTGGTCAGCGAGAAAAAGAGGGAGGACACAGAGGACACCACGAGTATGGAAGGATCGGCATCTTTCCCTGGAAAGTGCTGGCAGGCCCTGGTGCCTGGCCTGTGTGCAGGGCCAGGCTTGGGAAGGAAGGGAGGAACGGGGTACCAGGATGGCTCAGCGATTAAGCGTCTGCCTTTGGCTCAGGGCATGAGTCTGGAGTCCAGGGATCGAGTCTCACGTCGGACTCCCTGCAAGGAGCCTGCTTCTCCCTCTGCCTCTGCCTCTGCCTTTCACTGTGTGTCTCTCATAGATAAATAAATAAAATCCTTAAAAAAAAAAAAAAAAAGGAGGGGGGAGGAACAGCAGCACAGGGTTCTCAAGCCCATGCGCATGTTGGCCAGGAGGCTAGCAGGGCTGCTGTGTTCCCAACTCCCACCCCAAGGCCTTGCAGAGTGGGCAGGTGCTTCTGTGGGAGCGTTTTGCCAGGGAAAGGGGGGCTTTGAGGTGACTTGGATAATGAATACGGCAAGGCCAGAATCAATCTCCCGGTGGTTGTGAGGATGAAATATGTGCTTAGGATAGCACCTGACAGGTACTCTGGGGCTGGCCGCTGTCCTCACTGATGCCATCACCATTCCCAGGACATCTGTCATCCTCCACCACCCTCAAGGCCGATTCAGCCAGCCAGGCCACATTCCCACCTTCCCTTGTCTGGGGAGAAAGGAAGGCCATTCTGGCCAAGGGTGGACTTGTAGCTGGGCTCCTTGCCCAGATGTCCAAACCCACTGTCAGAGGGCCATAGGAACACCCCATGGAAACTCTGGGCTGATAGGCGGCCCCCCACATTGAGTGGGGGAGGTCTGGCTGAAATGCGCAGAGATGTCAGGCTGTCCCCTGTCTCTCCACATGCCCCTCTGAGCTCCCAGAGCACCTGAGGGAGGGAATCCTCCTGTCCTAGACGTAACCCCCTTCCTGGCTCCCTGGGGAGGCTTCCCAGGAGTAGGGGGCTGGGAAAGGGTGCCCCGCACCCCAAATGCAAGCAGGTTCCCCCAGAACTAGCTATAAGGGTAATTCCTACCCTCTGAGTGAGTTGGGGCAGGGAGGCACTGGCCACCTGGTCCTTCTTTTCAGCCTTGGAACCTTGGCGTGTGGCCTTCTGGCAGAGGACTATTGCTCCAGCGAGGTCTCGCTCAGGCTGCTGTGAGAATGAGGTGGCGTTCCCTGGGGCTGATGGGATGGAGAGGGCCAGAGCCCGCTGGGGGCCTCCGGAGAAGCCTTCTATAGACGACCTGCAGGCACAGTGTCCATAGTTTACTGTTCTGTATGTTCTAGATCTGACTTCTTAGCTTCCTCTGAGAGTCTTCTCTCTTTGAAAACCAAACCCAGGACATTTCCTCCCTGTGAAACTGCTCACAGCAACCAGCAAAGGACTTTTACTGAGGTCACACAAAGGGGTGAATGAATCACGAGCTGGTTCTCCCCCTTGGCAGCGTCCCAGCATCCCTCTCTCCCTCCCCCGTCCTAGAGTAAGTACCGTGTTTTAACATCACATTGATCAGCGGAGAGACAGGGACAAAGAAGAGCTCCCTCCTGTAGACAACACCTCTCATACAGCGTGGAAGGTGCCCCCACAGAGTGGCACAGATGTGTAGAGAGCACAGAGGATAGGGACCTGCTCATACTGAAAAGGGTATAGTCAGGGAAGGCTTCCCCGTAGGAGGGGATGTCTGAGCAGTCCTCAGAAGGGCTTTGAGCCAGAAAGTGTAGGGGGGTAGGGATTTGCAAGGCTATTAAAGGCAGCCCAGCCCAAGGGGGCTGCTTGAATAAAGGTTGCAGAGGCAGGAAGGCACAGGTAAGCCTGGGGACCAATGGGAGATGAGCAGGGTTGGATGTGGGCCGTGAGGGGAGCAAAGACAGTGTTGGGGTGGAGACAGGAGCAGGGCTCCACGTGACAGGTGATCCCAAGGGCAGTGGCATCCTCATGAGGCATGGTTTCTCAATCATAGGAGCAGCATGGTGTAGTGGAATCTTTGAGGCCTCCGACTCACACCTGGTTCTATCCCTCCTTGGCTGGCTGTGAGACATGGACGACCTGGACCTCTTGGAGCTCTAATCGTCTCTTCTGGAAACACAGGGATCATAGTCTCTCCCCAGTAGAGCTACTCAAATAATTAACGAAATAAAAGCAGTATCTACGCAAACCCCTAGCACAATGCCTGGAATGTAAAGGGGCTCCTCGGGGCAGGTTTAGTCATTTCTCTCCTTTATTTACATTCACTTCTCCTCACTTGTTGTTTCAGACTCTGCTGTCAGGAAAGCACTGGTGATAGGGATGCCTGGGTGGCTTGGTCGTGATAGGGACACCTGGGTGGCTCAGCGGTTGAGCGCCTGCCTTTGGCCCAGGGTGTGATCCTGGAGTCCCGGGATCGAGTTCTGCATCTGCTTCTCCCTCTGCCTGTGTCTCTGCCTCTCTTTCTCTGTGTCTCTCAGGCATAAATAAAATCTTTTTTTTAAAAAAAGGAAAGCAGTGGTGATAAACTCATTATGAGAATGAGGATATAGTCTGGCCACTGTGACAGAGACAAGTAGGAGGTTATTTGTCTCTCACAGAGCAGTTGAAGCATAAGGGATAGGGTAGATGTGGTGCCTCCACAGCATTGGGCACCCAGGCTCCTCTGTAGTTATTCTGCCCCCTTGACCCACGGCTTTCAGCCACCAGCTCCTGACACTGTGTTCACATTCCCTCCGGTGGGAAGGGGAGAAAGGAAGCAGAGGGCCCACTCCTCCCTTTAAGGGTAAGTGGCGGGTGCTCATGTTGACACTTCTGAGTATTCAAGTCATGTGCCCCTGGCCAGCCTTCCTTCTGGGGCCTCACCTAGCTGCAAGGGAGGCTGGGAGATATGGTCTCTAACCTGACAGTTACCAACCTGATGAGATTCTGCACCCACCCTCTCCCCCCAGGTGACACCTGGCAATGTCTAGAGACATTTTTGGTCACATCTGGGTGGGTCATGGAGAGTAGAGCCCAGGGACGCTGCTGAATGTCTGACACTGCACAGAACCGCCCCGAACAGGGAAGAATTCTCCAGCACAATGTGCATAAGAGTGCCAAGGTCAAGAAACCCTGCTCTAATTGGGCAGCCAGAGCTTGGGGGTTCTGTTACTAAATGAATACATAGGGCAATAGACACAGGGGGCCAGCAGCAATGTCGCTACAGTTACAGACACAGAGAGTCACGTGTTTGTGGAGGATTAGGCGATATCTTTTCCCAGCGTATCTCTCTTCAGCAGGGATCAAAGCTTTAAGTCAACGGGCTCTGAGAACTATCAAGAATTAGCCCACAAGACAGGGAGGATTTGTGGCTGGGCAGCCCCAAAATCTCAGCCCCTGGGTGGCCCACCCAGAGCCGTGCCACCAGGGAGGCTGGAACCCACAAGCCGCCCAGGAAGACAGGGCCCCACAGGTGGGGTTTGCTGCCTTGCCCTGCAGCATGTCCCCCCTCCTGACGGTTTTCCTTGACAGAACTTGGGACCTTGTAAAGCCTATTTCGGATTGGCTCTGTCTTCCAGGGAGATGAAAATTGAGCTGAGCCCTAAGGAGGATGAGAGATAAGGGGCCTTCATTTCCAGGAAAGACAGCACTGTAGAACCTTCCGGGGCATTCACCTGGCAGCGCCGAATCACCTGCCTTCAATTGCGGCAAGAGAGAGGAGTACAGATGTGGGTATATCCCAAGGAACGATCTCACTTACCCTAATTGAGTGTACTTTCTCTGATTCATGGGTTTTAGTTTATTAGGCATCTGCAATATTCCAGAGACTGTTCTTCACCCTTCACAGATGCTACCTCCTTTAATCTCTCCATCGCCTCCCAAAAGAACTACTATTATCCCCAGGACAGAGGGGTGGAGAGATGAATTTGCCCGAGGCCACAAGCTGGTAAGATGCAGGGAGCCAAGTTTTGACCTTGGGAATGTCTGGCCCTACAGCTCATGCTTTTTCCACACCACCTCCAGCCACAGGACGGCCAAAAGGGGCTCTGACCTATTGTCAAATGACTGTACTTCCAAGGAGGAGGTCCACCCCATCCTGGTCATTTGCTCCACTATCTCACCCATAAACAAACCTCAGTCTGTGGATAAATGCTGCAAAGCATGGCATCATCCGTTCTGTCATTCCAGCGGTTGGGGGGGGGGGGTGGACAGGAGCACAGAGTGGTCAAGCGGCTTGTTCAAAGCCACACAGCAAGTCAGAAAGTGACTCAAAAGCTCTGCCTTGTGCGGCTTTATTGAATAAACAAACAGCTATGGTGCCGCAGCCCCAGCCACCCTGGGGCTTTGCCAGCTGAGCTGTTGATCTGGGGAAGAGGTCCAGGAGGGAAGAGACTCCAGGTTTTCATAGCTGTGGGACTCCTAGGGGCTGTGCAGAGGAAACCAGCAGGGGAAGAAAGGTTGTTTTTGCCGGCACGAAGGAAGCAGCATGACTCAAGGACACACGTGCTCCAGATCCATTGAGCAGAGAGGCCCCATTTTTAGATAGATGCTCTTTTGAGCCTTAACCACACCCGATGCCACAAGCCAGCCAGCATTTGTCAACAGGAAGCCCATCCCAGTGATGCGTACTCTGCTCCCTCACTCTGGTTGCCCAGGGCGGGGGGTACTGCTTGGGGGTCAGTGGGAACCAGGAACAAGGGGCTGGGCCACCAGAACGAGGGAGCCAAGCCCAGGGATGACCTTCAAGCCTCTAAGGAAGGCAGTTGTGTCCGGCAGCCAGGACCTCAGATTTTCCCAGGCCAGGTCTACCACGAAGGGCCTGAAATAGCTCTGAGGTTCTGTGTCCGCAGGGCAGGGAGGGCAGTGGCAGGGACTGTGGGCAGTGGGAAGGAGCACAGCACTGCTTTGTTGGGGCCGCAAAGAGCTCTGTCTCCACCAGGCTGTGCCACCTGCCAGCAACATAGCTGGGCAGAGATGTTGGCTCGTGGCTGGGCTTAGCAGAGAGAAACCCATTCGTTAGGCTATGAAAGTTGATGCAGCGAACCTGAAAGTTCTCACCAGGAAAACAATCAGACAAGCCAAAAGGAGGAACAGTCTGGAAAATAACAGCCCGTACCCAAAAACGTTGATGTCATAGTGGCATTATTCCTAATAGCCAAGAAGTGGAAACAACACCAGTGCCTATCAGCAGATGAGGAGAGAAACAAAATGTGGCACATCCATGTCATGAGTTATTAAGCTATGAAAAGGAACGAAGAACCGACACATGCTACAACCTAGATAAACCTTGAAAACCTTATGCTAAGTGAAAGAAGCCAGCCACAGAAAGCCACATATTGTAGGGTTCAGTTCCTGTAAAATGTCCAGAATAGGCAAGTCTATGGAGACAGAAAATAGATTAGTAACCACTGTAATGGACTGGGGAGATGGGGTAATGAGGAGCAACTGCTAATAGGTACAGGGCTCCTTTTGGGGTGATTGAAAGTTCTGGAATTATATAGTGGTGATAGTGGCACAATTTTGTGCATATAGTAAAAAAAAAATCACTGAAGTGTACACTTAAAGGGGTGAATTTTATGGTCTGTGAATTGTACCTCAATTAAAAATATTTTTAACATTGTAACTAAATGCAACGTGTGGTCCTTGATTGGACTCAATATTGGGGGTAAAACAGTTACAAAAGACATTGAGACAGGGACAGGTGAAAATAAGCATTGTATTGGATGCTAGTATTGTATCAATGTCAAATTGAGTTTACACTGGGGGGTACCTGGGTGGCTCAGTTGTTGAGTATCTGCCTTTGGCTCAAGGCGTGATCCCAGAGTCCTGGGATCGAGTCCCACATTGGGCTCCTGCGGGGAGCCTGCTTCTCCCTCTGCCTATGTTTCTGCCTCTCTCTGTGTCTCTCATGAATAAATAAATAAAACCTTTTAAAAAAATTGAGTTGACACTGTCCTGAGTTGATGACGGTGCTTGGGTCCTATATCTCTTCCTGTTCTCAGTAGACACATGCACAAATGTTTAGAGTGAAGTATCATGATGTCCACAACAAATTCTCAAATGGTTCAGCATTTACAAAAATGACAAGGTTCAATAACTTGCCCGAGGTTGCATGACCAAGAAGAGACCAAGTTAAGAATTCAGGTATCATCTAGCACAGTGGTTAAGAGCATGGGCTCTTGGGCCAAACTGCCTAGGCAAACATTCATTCCTGCCCCTTACCAGCTCTGTGACCTTGGGCAAGTTGCTTGACCTCTCTGCACCTCATTCTCCTTATTTTTAAAAGCAGGAATAATGAGACAAGGATAACAACGCTAGCATCTACCTCCTGGTGTGATGTGAGTTAAAGCATGTGAAGGACAAGGCCTAGCACACTGAAAGTGCTCTGAACCGGGGTGGGGGGGTGGGATCCGAAACCAAGTCTAGTCTGTTATAGAGACCAGACACCTTTATGCTGCCCCTTCTCTAGAGAGATGGTGAAATCTCAGACAATGCTGGAATGGAGAGCATTTTCAAAACGGCGGAGTCACCAGAAGGCAGGAACTGATGGGTGAACAGGTCAGAGAAAGGGAAGGCAAGCCACAAGGGACAGGACCTCAGAAATTAAGTCCAGATGGCATGGGGAAGGGTGGGAGTGGGGAAAACCTCGGGCAGAGAGAGGTCACATGAGTTGGGGTTGACAATGGGGAGGGGACAGCTGCTGGCTGAACCCTCCCATGTTCCAACTGAGGAAATGGGCCAAGAGAGGGGAATCATGGGATCAGAGGCTTACAGCAGGTAGTGCAAAGCTCAGAAAGCACGGGCAGGACTCCTGGTCCCATGCTCCAGGCCCAGTAGGAATCCTCAGAACATAGCTGAGAAATGAAAAAGACCTGGATACTAAAATGATGGGCATTATTAAAAGGTTCTTTGGGGACCTAACATTGTTTTCAATACTTTCAAGACTTGGAATGCAAACTGGTGTAACCACTGTGGAAACCAGTGTGGAGGTTCCTCAAAAAATTAAAAATAGAATTGCCCTATTGATTTATTTGAGAGAGAGTGTGTGTTTGCACCCACGGGGGGGAGGCGGGGGGGGGGAGAAGGAGACAGAGAGAGAGAACCCCAAGCAGACTCCCTGCCAGCACAGAGCCCAAAGCTGGGCTTGATCTCTTGACCTCAAGATAATGACCTGAGCTGAAATCAAGAATTCACTGGAGGTAGGAAATCTGAGCTGGTATGGTGGCTCTCTGGTCCTCGGAGACTCAGGCTCCTTCTGTATTTCCACTCTACTATCCTAGAACATGGCTTTTCACTCAAGGTCACCTCACTGTTGAACTCCAGGCAGTGAGGGAAGGTTAAAAAAGAAAATCCATGCCCCCCTTCCCTCCATCCCCTTTTAAGGAGTTTCCCTGAAGTTTTTGCTTATAAACCACTGGCCGCAAAGTGAGGCTAGGAATCTTCCTTTTACCTGGGCACAATGCTAAAATGGAGGTTCTGTCACTGAGCGAGGAAGAAGAATGGGCTGGGGGCTGCAGCTAGTGGCCTCTGCCCCAGGTTCCAAAGGCAAGAGAGCATCTTGGGTCAGAAAACAGAAGACAGGACTAGAAAATCAAAAGATAAGTTCTGATCTTTACTGAGTCCCTGACACCAGGTAAGTCCTAGCAACTCCGAGAGCCTCCGCCCCAAACAGAGTGGGGGGCAGTAAGGGATTGGGTGATGTGATGCTGTGAAGGGGCTTCATAGACCATAAAACACGAGTCTCAGGGAAGGAATGAGGTTTCTGCTACTGCTGTCATTAAAACCGAGAGTGGCCGGCTATTGGCTGGAGGGAGAAAGTATGGAGAGGCCTGGAGGGAAAGGGAGGGGAGCACTACTGGAAATAGATGCTGCAGGGACTTGGGTACTACTGGGGGGACACCCTGCAAGCAGGAGTCTTTCTCCCCAGGGCTGTGTGGCCCAGGGTTGCGGAGTCTGGCAAAGGCCCATGCTGCCTTTTTCAGCCCTCAGGGCCTCAGACAGGCAGACAAACAAACAGGACACGGGGAAGCCCAAACTCCCAGGACAGGGGGGAAGGCCTCCGGGGGTTAGAAACCAAGTCCTGAGTCCCCACAGGGCCAAAATAGCTCACTGATTGACTCAATAAGACCAACACACCGGTCAAGCCAGTGGGGGAGAAACCGAAACCCCAGCCAGATCTATTATTTAGCAGTTTGTCATCAAGCAAAAATATGTCGCCCCCTCCCTCTAACCCCAACTGTGGAGTTGTTTCGTGTCAGGAGTCACCTTGGGTCAGTCCGAGCCAAGTCAAATGTTTTAGATCAGCTCTCCCCATGGTGCCCAGCAGGACAGCTGGGAGATGGTCTCCTGATGCTGGGACAAGGGGCCACCTCTTCTCTAGGTCCTCAAGCCCTATGTCCTTGCAAACAGATCCCCAAAAGGCTGCTAACAGCCCTTCCCTAAATGGAGGTAGTGGGAAAGTAGGGGTGCACTTGAAGAATGTTGAGGACACGGTCCGCACACACAATAGTTTGCTTGATGCCTGTTGTGCACCCACAGGCCCAGGGCAATGGTGGATTCTGCTCCAGGGGCTGTGAGCTCACAGATCGGGGCCTCTCCTTGGTGCGGGGGTGCACCCCATTCCCCTCCAGGTCCCCAGCAGGGCTAGCTATGGGAAGTCGGCTGTTCAGAGTTCAAAAACTAATTGGGAACAGCTCCTGGAGGCCAGGGGACAAGGCAGGGGGGCGCGGGATAAATGGCAAGCAGCGTAGAGAATTATAAATCTAGTTTCATAGTCCCTCTGGTTTGGCACAGATTAAGCGTATAAATCAAGCTTCTGTAGTTCTGCTCTCTAGTTCACCATACCCTTCACTCAAGACGTAAACCAGAACTTAAAAAAGAAGGTTCGTCGAAGTAAACATAAATACAGAAGAGAACACACACGGCAAGTGTAAAGCAGCTTGGAGAATTTTCCCAAAGTGAACACAGCCAGATAACAGCGGCAGGATCAGGAAGCTGCAAACTGCCAGCCCCCCAAAGCCCCCTCATGCCCCCTTCTAACAATGACTCCCCAAGGGTAACCCTATCCTGACCTCTCACACCACAGATTGTTTTGCCTGTTTTTGAACTTTGTCTAAATGAAGTATACATTTGTGCCTGGCCTGTTTCACTCCACATCACAGCTCTGAGATTCACCTGGACTGCTGTGTGTGGTTGTCATTTATTCTCACAATTGTATAGCATTTCATTGTGTGAACAGACAACTGCTTGACCATTCTACTGTAGATGGACTTTTGGGCCATTTCCAGTTGGGAGCTATCCCCAAAGAGCTGCTACTAAAAACAAGGCTTTCTTTTCACAATCAGGCCCACTGTCTCCCCCCCACCCTTTTTTTAATGTTTTATTGTAGAAATATATGTATAATATAAAATTTGCCATCTTAACCATTTTCAAATGTATAATTCAGTGGCATTAGCTCCAGTCACACTGCTGTGCAAGCATCACCACTATCTATTTCCAAAATGTCTTTCATCATCCCAGACAGAAAATCTGTATCCGTTAAGCAGTATATCCTTCATTTCCTTTGGGCCCTGGTAACCTCTATTCTACTTTCTGAGTCTATGAATTTGTCTTTTCTAGGCAACTCACATATGTAGAATCACATATTTGTCCCTTTCTGACTGGCTCCTGTCACTTAGTGTAATGTTTTCCAGATTCATCCACGTTGTAGCATGGAACTTCACTCCTTCTGAATGGGCAAATCAGATTCCATTGTAAGGATATAGCGCATTTTGTTTATTCATTCATCTATCCATGGACACTTGGGTGGCTTCCACCTTTGGCTGTTTCGAATAATGCTGCAGTGAACATTGGCATGCCTTGTACTGAGGACCAGTGTGTAGGGACCTGAGACAGGTATTCACACCGCCATTAGTAGACAATCAGGTGAATAAAGTGAGATTAGTATCCTCAGGCTACAGGTGAGAAAATAGAGGTTCAGGGAAGCCAAGGATCTTTCCCAGAGTCAAGGGGCTGGTCTAATTGGCTGAGACCACCACTCAAATCCTGAAATCATGGGATGCCTGGGTGGCTCAGGAGGTTGAGTGTCTGCCTTTGGCTCAGAACGTGATCCCAGGGTCCTGGGATCAAGTCCCACATCAGACTCCCTGCAAGAAGCCTGCTTCTCTCTCTGTCTCTAATGAATAAATAAATTAAATATTTTTTTAAATCCTGAAATCAGACTTTTGACCCCAAACCCAGGGTTTTTACACACAACACATACACCTGCACATACATTTTCTCTCTTGAAACTCTTCTGGTCGTAGAAGAAGTTAGATTTGGTTTGCAGACCTGTTCTTCCTTTAATTCCAGGTAGAAAATCTTTCCCCTGGTGCCACTAAAAATGCCTACTTGGGCTTTCTTTTTTTTCCCTTTTCTTTTTTTTCCTCCCTCTTTTCTGGCAAACAGCCCAGGGCAAGAGAACAAGAGAAGTTTCTCAGCCACCTTCACTCAACCCTTAAACTTTGTACTGTTTTGTTATTGTCGTTGACTTTTTTTTTAATGCTACAACTTTTGTCACACCTCTGCCCTCCTGCCACCAGGCCTCCTGAGTGGCGCTGGGGCTCAGGCTACATTTCTAAGTTCTTCTCTTGGTACAAACAACAGACTATCTAAGACCTAATTAGATTTTTATTCAAGGGACATGGAGAGAACTACTTGACTCAAAGTGTCCTCTTTTTCTGCCCTGCTAGAGTAAATTTTGGTAAAAGATATCTACCCTATGTTGGGCTGCCTGTGGTTTTGTTCTGGGAAGTGATCAAAGGAGTCGGGTACAGTCTCTGTCCTCAAGGCAGCCCCGTCTGGCTGGAGGGGAGGGGAGGGGGGGCAGGATACAGGTCGGGAGAAACAATGTGGGAGCCCATCAAGGGGGATTCTGAGGGTACAAGAACACCGCCCAGGGCTCTGGAGAGAGGATGGGGCCACCGGAGGGGCCGTCCCCAGACATCCCTGCCAAAGGGCCCCGTCATTCACCACGCAGACGCTCTTTGACGGAGCTAGGCCTCAGGGAGAGGGAGCCACCGACACCGACACCCCAGGCCCTGCCGCAGCCGCTCCGGGGCTCGGACCGAGACAAGCCTGCGGCCCCCTGGGCGCGAGCTTCCAGCCCCCGCGCGTGCACGTCGCGCTCGCCTCGGCGCCCAGCAGGGGCCCCGGGGCTCTGGCCGAGCTCCTGGGGAACGGGCGATGCGGCGGGCGGCGGGCGGGGGGCGGAGGTGGGGGGGGGCCCGCGGGGGGAGCCCGCCCCGCCGCGCCCCGCCGCGGGGTCCTCCCCGCCCCCGCCCCCAGGTCCCCGCCGTCCCCGCGCCGCCGCGCCAGCCCGCCCCTGCCGACAAGGCGCCTTTCAGGAGCCTCGGCCCCCCTGGAAAATCCCCGCGCGGTCCCCTCGAGGGGAGGGATTCCGCGCCCCAACGGCGTGCAGCGGCCACCCGCCCGCGCCCCCCAGCCCGGAGCCCGGAGCCCGGGAGCGCGCAGCCGCTGTCCGCCCGCCGCAGGGGACCCCGCGCCCGGCAGTGCCCGGAGACGGCCGCCTCCCCCAGGCTCCGTCCGTTTGTGCGCTACGGACACCTGCACGCCTCTAAGTGCTGCATAAGCGCGTACATTCCTTCGTACTTTTGTTTTTTTCCTTTCTTCTTTTTTTTTTTTTAAGATTTTACTTATTTATTCATGAGCGACACGGAGAGGGAGAGAGAGGCAGAGACATGGGCAGAGGAGAAACGGGCTCCACGCAGGGAGCCTGACGTGGGACTCGATCCCGGGACTCCAGGACCACGCCCTGGGCGGACGGCAGGCGCTCAACTGCTGAGCCACCCAGGGACCCCCTTTCCTTTCCTCTTGAGTCTACCTTGGTATCATCCACCCTCAGGAAACCCATTATCAAGAGCCTAGAACAAACTCTTGTATTTTTCTCCATGTTATTTATTTTTAAGATTTTATTAATTTATTCGTGAGAGACACAGAGAGAGAGACAGAGACACAGGCAGAGGGAGAAGCGGCCCGATGGGGGGGGGGGGGAGGGGGGACTCGTGACTCCGGACTCGGTCAGACTCGATCCCTGGACCCCAGGATCACGCCCTGAGCCGAAGGCAGAAGTTCAACCACTGAGGGATCCCTGGGTGGCGCAGCGGTTTGGCGCCTGCCTTTGGCCCAGGGCGCGATCATGGATCGAGTCCCACGTCGGGCTCCTGGTGCATGGAGCCTGCTTCTGCCTGTGTCTCTGCCTCTCTCTCTCTCTCTGTGTGACTATCATAAATAAATAATAAAAAAATGTTTAAAAAAAAAAAAAAAGAAGTTCAACCACTGAGCGGCCCAGGTGTCCCTTTCTGCGTGTTCTTATAAGCATATACAAAAAAAAAAAAAAAAAGCATATACAAATATTTTCCTCTGCATTTACATATACACAAATTCATATACATGGCATCTTGCTAGACATATTTTTTCTGTATCACAGGAACTGTTGTGGTTGAATAGCAGTATTACTTATTATTTACTTACATACAACAAAATGAGCCTTTATTAATTTATTAAAATACCTCCTTGAGACAGGCACCCCTACTTTCTGCTACCACGAGCAAGGATGTGATAAAACTGCTCTTAGGTATCTTTGTGTGCCTAGAAGTAGGAAGGCTGGGGTAAGGTGTCCCTGAGTTTAATTTTAGAAGATACTGCAGATTGCTTTTGCAAAAGGTGGAACACCTCCCCTCCCCACCAACAAGGAGTGAGGATGCCCCGTTCCCCTGCACCCAGCAGCAAGAGGTGGCACAAGTGCTTGGTGACTTAACAGGTGGGACCCCCTGAGGCATCTCCCTGTTACTTTAATTTTGTACTTCCTTGACCCTTAATGAACTTCGGCATATTTTCATCTGCTTTGTGGCTACTTGGCTTGGCTTTGCAGGGGAGCTGCATCCTCCTGATACATCTTAAAGCATATCTTTAAGCATAGAAATTCCCCTTCACCTGGATCAGCTAGAGGAGGAGGCGCCAGGGTGAATGAAATGATCTAGTTAGTAGAGTGTTCCCTAGTTTGTCACACCCAATTATGAGCTTTCAAAAGATGAGACCATAAGCAGATATTTGTAGTAATGGGGCTGTAACAAATAGGAGAGGCATGTGGGGAATGAAAAGTGAGTGGACTTTGGGGCCACATATTAGCTGTGTGCTAGGGGGTAGTCGTCTAACTTCTTTGAGTCTCAGTTTTCTCATCTGTGAAAAGGGGATAATGATGATAGTGGTGCTTACATCTTTATGGTTGTTGGAAGCATGGCAGTAATTTATGTTAAGAACCCGGGAATAGTGGATGGTCAATAAGTGCTGGTCAATTATGACAAGCATGGTTTAGACTTTCCTCTAGTGGTTTTGTTGTTGTTGTTGTTTTTGAGAAGGTTCCAAGCCCAGCATGGAGCCCAATGCTGGGCTTGAACTCACGACCCTGAGATCAAGACCTGAGCTGAGATCAATAATCAGAGGCCTACGGGACTGAGCCACCCAGGCGCCTCTCTCTGGTCTTCAAATAGGCCTATCAGAAGCCTAGGGTTAGCCTGAACTCAATCGACATTGTATGGCTCTGGGTAAAATGAATTATTTAAGTTTCCTGTGGGTCCAGTGATCATACTCAAATAAACCAGGATTTTGCAACCTTGGCACTATTCACATTTTGGGCAGGATACCTCTTTGTTGTGGGAGGCTGTCCTGTGCTTTGTAGGGTGTTTAGCAACATCTCTGGCCTCTACCCACTGAAAGTCAATTGCACACCCTACTTCCCTAGTCATAACAATCAAAAGTGTTCCCAGACCTGGCCAAAAGTCCCCAGCTGGGCAAAATTGCCTGTGGTTGAGAACCACTGATCTAAATTCTCCCCCCTCCCCGGAAGAAACTTCTTGAGGCTTTACATAGCAAGAAGAGAAACCCCTCCCTTGCCTCTGCTCCCTCTCCATGGGGTAGTCCCCCACTCTTCAGCTCCCAGAGTGTCTAAATGTTCTAAATGTCAGCCAGGTCTGAGCAAGGCACATCTGGGTAGGGAGGACCACAGGGGGTATTTTTTCTATGGATATCCTTATAATTCTCAGCCTGGGCACAGGAGAGAACCGGGCATACTGTACTTAACAGGTGCCCTCCAAAGCTGCCCAGGTAGGAGCTACAGTGTCCAGACTGGGAGGCTGAGTGAGCCCCCATGAAGTCACAGAGTGATGGCAGATGAACAATGGTCTGTAAGTTTTTTCTTTTGCAAGATGTTCTTGCCTCTCTTCCTCCCATCCCTCCACCCCCATGCTGTAGACTTGACCCAGGCTTAGCCTTGGGCTTTCACCTGAGCCAGTTTTAATTCTTATCTCTTTGCTGCTGACCTGAGAATCTAGATATTCAGCCCCCAGCTTCATGTATGTTCCACTCCTGTTTCAAATAGGACGTTTCTTTCTTTTTTTCTTTTTTGAAGATTTTATTTATTGGGCAGCTCAGCGGTTTAGCACCGCCTTCAGCCCAGGGTGTGATCCTGGAGACCCAGGATCAAGTCCCACGTCCGGCTGTCTTATTCATTGTCATGAATAAGAAAATAAAATCTTAAAAAAAAAAATGCCAATCAGCACATGCTTACTGAGCGCCATAGCAAAAAGTGCTAGTTGCTTCTCAATGTCAGTCCTTCCCTTCTTCAGTAGTAACAGAGACCTGGGTGACTCCCCTAGCTGAAAAACTACATCTCCAGGCCTCCCTGGCAGCTTGGTGTAGCCATGTGACTAAGTTTTGGTCAACAAGGCACAAACAGAGGGTGACAGAGGATTTCCAGGTGTGTGCCTTAAAAGAACAGAAGTGCACATGCCCTTTTTGTCCTTTTGTCCTTCCTCTCTCTCTCTCTTCCTGGAATTCTGAGGAAAGGAGTGGAACTCCAGTAGCTGTTTTGGGCCACGAGGAGTATTTGAGGAGGACAGTGCAGGAAGATAGGAGGATCCTAGTGACCGTGAAGCAACTTCACCTATCCTCGAGCTGTGGACTTTTATGTGAGAGAAGAAAGCCCTGGGTGTTTAAGCCACTGTGATTGAACCTTGTTATCAGCAAACTGAAACATGGCCTATTGCCCTTCCCAAGTCCATGTATCTGTCTTAGCTGTTCTCCAACTTTCTCTGCCAGCGGGCCAAATACCTTGGCGTTGTCATAGATTCATCTTCTTTCTCCAGCAGGTCAGCCACCATGACCTGTCAGTTTTCTGCACTAAACACCTACCGTAGCCAACTATCTTTTCCTCTTCATCATTCTCTGTTTGATGAGGGTAGGCAGGATTCAGAGATGTGTGAGACTCAGAGCTGGGATACCCAGCTGGGCCAGGAGATGCCACTAGAGGCAAGTCTGGGGGGGTGATTACAGCTGTTTGATCAGTTAGGACCACCATGGTTTACCCTGTATGCTCAGGGCCAGCACAGTGCCTGGTACTTAGTAAGCAATAAAAAAAAAAATCTAGGGGATTAATTGACTAGTTAACTTCATGCACACACACATACGTGCATAGGTATGGCCTCTATTTTTGTCATTCATGCTCACACACATTACCTTTCTTTTTGGAGACACCAGGTTACAAAGAAAACCCTCAGGAGTTTGCCGTGGACTTGATCTGTGTCACTTGTAAGAGGGACAAAATATGTATGTGGGCAGCTTGAAACCCAGGCTTGCTACTAGAAATAAACTAACCCCTTGTTGAAATACACAGAGAAATTGAAGGGAGGTGGGGACACGGGTGGCAGGAAAAATGCCTGAGATCTTACGCAGCTTGTGCAAACAGTGCTGGGCAGCCCCAGGAGTCTAGGAATTAATAGTCCCGCTGGGGCTCTGGGGCTCTGGAGATGGAGCTATTTAAAGCCAAGAAATGTCATTTCCACCCACAGAGGCTACCCCATTTGCATTATCTGGACCCTCTTCAGCCCTGGTCTTCCGGCAGCCTCCACGGCCTGACCTCCCAGTTGGTGGGACTGCGTGGGGCTTACAGCCAACCTGTCGTCACTGCTCTGTGGGAGGGAGGGCTGACCTTAGTCTCTCCCGGATCCTCCTCCTCCTCTCTGCTCAGGCCCCAGGACAGCTGAGTGGAGACTCAGGGCCCGGTCCACCCCCTGCAGGGCCAGCCAAGAGCACAGGGCCGCTGCTCACACAGAGAGGCCAGCCAGTCCAACAGCATGGGTCTAGGCCCAGAGCGGGGGTGAGAGGGTCTATAGACAGAGAATTCTGCCCACCAGAATCATCTCCTTGCCTTGCTCTGTGACCACAGGCCATTTGCTTACCCTCTCTGGGTCCCCATTTCCTCACCTAGACTGGCAAATGGAAGAATCTTCTTCTCCTTGCCCTGGTTCTGGGGGAGGCCCCAGGAGATCAGAGTAGGGAAAGTCTTTTGAAGCTTTAAGAAAAGCAGCTTAGAAATCCAGGTATTAACCTTCAGGTCCTTCTCTTCTTCCTTCTAGTCAAGGTAATCTGGGAACACTTCCTCTGGAGGTGAGAAGGCAGGAGGCTAGTGTTTGGAGTGTCAGTGGGCTCCAGACTGCATGACAGTCATCCAGCCCCAAGCTCCTAAGAGCCCAGGTTCACATTCTTGCCGGGCACGGAAGGTGAGAATTTCGCCTCCTGTCTGCTCTGGTCTTGAGTATCTGCTCTGGCTGATGTTCCTGCAGCTTAGAGGGGTAGGAGGGAGGACTCAGAAGCCTGGAGACTATTCCAAGCCAAGTGTGACCTGCAGGTGTCTGAGGCCCTGAAGGGCATGATGTTTTCCCCCATTTCATTTTTTAATCGAAATATTCTAGACACACTAAAAGATATGTCGGTCAGAATGTTCTCAATGATGCTGCAGTATCAAACAACCCTGATATCTTAGTGGTTTACCACACTTCTACTTCTGCTACATATCCTTGAAGGATGAGCAGGGGACTCTGCTCAGGAAATTACTCAGGGACCCAAGCTGATAAAACAACCACCATCTCAAACATTGTCAGAAGCAAAAGAGAAATCCAGAGGGTCTCAAAAGGCAATTTCATGCTCTAGCTCACAAGTCGTTGGCCAGACCAGTCACAGCCTTCCCCCAACCACAGCGATCTAGGAAGTACAATTCTTCTGACACTTAGAAGGGACCGCATTTGTCTGGGGAACAACAATCATAATGACCATGGAATAGAGAATGACATCCCAAATACCACACACCCATGCCATCCCACCTAGGAAATAGCATTTTGCAAGACCCTCTGTGTATGGGGATCCCTGGGTGGCTCAGTGGTTTAGCGCTGCCTCCAGCCTGGGACGTGATCCTGGAGTCCTGGGATTGAGTACCACATCGGGCTCCCTGCATGGAGCCTGCTTCTCCCTCTGCCGGTGTCTCTGCCTCTCTCTGTGTGTCTCTCATGAATAAATAAATAAAATCTTAAAAAAAAAAAAAAGAAAAAGACCCTCTATGTACCTGACTCAAGTATATCTCTCTCTGTTCCCTGCTCCACGGAGATGACCTGATCTGATGTTTATCATACTCTATATTTTACCATATATTGTTTATATAGTACCAGTATGTGTACACAGTAAAATATACACATAAACGTGTACGCATATTACATATACCCTTTGCAGAGGGTTGAACTGGGTCCTGAGTCACCACTCAGCCTGTTCTGGGGCCATAATATATTAGGTCTAATATACCATATGTTTTGCACTTAAAGATCACGTAGATGGTATCATACTATATATACCCATGGGCAACCTTCTTGTTTTTGATCTGCTCCATGTTTTGGGGAATCATCCACATTGATGAGCGAAGCTGTGATTGATTGTGTGACTATCACGATGTCCATTGTGGATGGGCATCTTGGTCACTTTGCAGCTTCGCTTCATTACATATAGCAGAGCTATGAACATTCCTGCACACGTGCAGAGTGAAGACTAGGGAGGGCATCTTCCACTTGGTGAGAGATTGCCAAACAGCCCTCCCCGTGGCTGGACCAAGCCATGGTCTGTCAGCTGTATATAAGCCTCTGGTCTTTCTCCATCAGCACCTGGTACTGTCTGATGAAGCAGAGCATCTCCCCCGTAGCTTTCATGAAACTGAACTCATGAATCACTCTATAAATGTTTATCAAATACCAGCTGTGCACTAGGCGTACTGCCAGCAGTTGGAAATAATGAAGAGGGATGGGGGGACTCAGCCCCTGCCCTTAGTGAGCTTACAGTCTGGTAGGGAAGACAAAGTCACTTATTCAGGAATCATTAGAATAGACTAGAAACCATAAATAGGTGAATTAAAATTATCCCGCCTTGCTACCTATAGGCAACCTCTATCTTCTTTTTTTAATGACACTCTCCTGAGTTCAGGGCAAGTCAAGGAAGCTAGGCACTTGGGCGGAAGGACAGGGCTCAGCATCCAAGGGGCCCAGACACCATAAGCCAAATCTCAGACAAGAGGGCTAGAACTTTGTCCCAGGGGTAGTAGCCCATTAGGCAAGAAGACCACTGCCACGTGGCTTCGGGAACAGGTTGGCTAAGAAGCTCAGAGCAGTAGCCATGGTCCGATAAATCAACCTTGAGTCATAGTCTTCCTGCATTCAGGGTTTCAGGGAGGAGCCTTCAACCCTCCAGGTCAGTGATTGGCAATATGGGGCAAGGAGCTGGGTTATGAGGGAACTATAATCACAGCAGTACTACAGATGGCAATGGCCATATTAAAGCAGCTTTACAAGAGGCATCTGGGTGGCTCAGAAGTGGAGCATCTGCCTTTGGCTCAGGGTGTGATTCCAGGGTCCTGGGATCAAGTCCCACATCGGGCTCCTCTTGGGGAGCCTGCTTCTCCCTCTTCCTGTGTCTCTGCCTCTCTCTGTGTGTCTCTCATGAATAAATAAATAAAATATTTAAATAAGTAAACAAACAAATAAATAAATAAATAAAGTGGTCCTACAATCCTACAAGATAGGCTGGGTGAGGAATCAAGTGTGTCTGCTTGGTTTGGGCCTGAATCACTGGGTAGGAAGAGCAGGTTGGAGTCAAGGCCAGACAATGCAGAGTCATTTCAGCTATGGGTTTTGTTTTTTTTTTTAAGGTTTTATTTATTTATTCATAAGAGACACACACAGAGAGGCAGAGACATAGGCAGAGGGAGAAGCAGGCTCCATGCAGGGAGCCCAATGCGGGACTCGACTCGGGGACTCCAGGATCATGCCCTGGGCCAAAGGCAGGTGCTTAAGCGCTGAGCCACCCAGATGTCCCAGCTATGTTTGAAGAGGCTTCTCAAGTTAGTGGTTGGGTTTAGAAGTAAAGATGGCTCTTGGCTATAGCTCTAGGTACAGCTTAACTCAGTAAATCAATCCACAAATGTATGTGAATCCGGGTATGAGCAGGGCATGACTCTAGACTCTGTATGGGATGTAAAAACATTTTTAAAAAACTATCTTCATCAGAGTACAATTCATATTAAATAAAGTGCAACCATTTGAGGTATACAGCCTGATGAGTTTTTAAAAATATTTTATTTATTTGTTTATTTTATGGAGAGAGAGAGCAGAAGCAAGCAGAGGGAGAGGGAGAAGCAGGCTCCAGGTGAGCAGAGAGCCCGACACAAGGCTCAATCCCAGGACCCTGGAATCATGACCTGAACCAAAGGCAGACACTCAACCGATTGAACCATCCAGGCACCCCTATTTGATGAGTTTCTTTTTAAGATTTCTTTTATTTATTCATGAGAGACAGAGACAGAGAGAGAGAGAGAGAGGCAGAGACACAGGCAGAGGGAGAAGCAGGCCCCATGCTGGGAGCCCGACCCGGGACTCGATCCCAGGACTCCAGGATCACGCCCTGGGCCAAAGGCAGGCACTGAACTGCTGAGCCACCCAGGGATCCCCTATTTGATGAGTTTTTATAAATGCATACATTTGTGTAAGCACTACCACAAGCAAGATACAGAACATTGATACGAATCCTTTAAGATCCCTGTCAAGGAGTCATTCACTTGCTACAAGATACAGACACTTAAGAAACATAGTGAACTATACAAGGCAGTAAAGCATTCAGGTAAAAATTATGGGGGCTGGGCACTCGAGGGAAGTCTCTGGTCCTAATGCAAATATACTTGGGGCTAGGGGCTCTCCATCACCCACAGAGGGTCAGGGGAGAGGCAAGGCAGGTAACACAAGCCTTGCTTTTCCCAAAATATCTCACCAGACTGAAATACCACCATGAGTCACCCCTTTGGCTTAAAATGTTTGGTATTCCCTCTTTAATATCTGTCTTAAGACGCACAGAAATGGGGCACCTGGGTGGCTTATTCGGTTAAGCATCTGACTTGTTTCAGCTCAGGTCATGATCTCGGGGTGGGAGGGGTCCTGAGATTGAGCCCTGCATTAGGCTCCGCACTCAGCAGAGTCTGTTTGAGATTCTCTCTTTTCCTCTTCCTCTACCTGTCTCCCCAAATATGCTCGCTCGCTCTCTCTCAAATAAATAAATACATTTTTTTTAAGTGCACAGAAATGACCTGACAGCCTTTGGGATGTATGGAAAGCCAGACCTCCCCTAACATGTAGAATCAGTTTGTCAGATTTGTCAGCTACCCTTCAGGAGAGGATAGGGCTGCTCTGGAACAAATGGGGAAATAGACAAAGCAGCTGCTCAATGTCTTCTAATCTCTTTCTTTTCTTTTCTCCTTTTTAACCTGGAGAGAAAGTGGGTCCTTCCTTTGAGACACCTAAAATAACCACATGGTGGCAAGCCCCATCTGAAAGCTATGGCACTCATTTTGATCCAGAAAGAGGGGAAATGATGTCAGGAGAATGAGTTCAACAGGGCTCTGGGGAGATGTTCCATATGGGGGGTGGGGGAGAACACTTGAAGTCCATGGTCATTGGGTCACAGGGACACTGGAAGTTAAGAGAATAATAGGTGTGTCCCTCTGGAAAAGAAAAGACTGCAAAGGTAGGAGATTGCCACCTTTAAATATCTGAAGGGTAGTTGTGAGGCAAGAAGATTAGAACAGATTTATGTGGTCTAGCTGTAAGTAGAGTGGGGAAAGCCAAAGGTGGCAGGTATTAGCTCAATATGAGAAAGAACTTTCTTAAGGTCAGAGCTATTAGAAGAGGGAATGGTTTACCACCGGAAGTAGTAAGATCTCCATCACCCTCCGGAGGCATGTAAGCTGAAGACAGACACCTTTGGACAGGAATTCAAGTTCTGAGTGGGTCATTGGGTTAGGTCTCTTCTCTCACTGACAGCTTCTCCAAATTGGTCTATGGCCAGCCCTTGAGAAGCCCCAGTCAAACAAATATTAATGGAGCAACTGCTTTGTAGAAGGCATGATGGGGGAGGAACCAAAGAGCAAAAGCTATAGCCTCTGTCCTACATGTCACTGGGCAGCTGTGACAGAGGCAGGGTGTACTTGGAATCAGCAAAGGAATAGAGAACACACACTTGTGAAGTTCTGAAGGAGGAGACCATGGCAAGGGTTAGAGTTGGTGGTGGTGGGGGGGGACACTGAGGAGTTGATGAGATGGCACCAGGCCCCGAGAGATACTTCAGAATCCACACTGGCAGTAGGAAAGGGGAGGAAAGGTGTGGGCACCAGCCAAGAAGTAGGAACCGCAGGAGCCGAGCAGGCTGGAGCACGGGAACGAAGGAATGAGAGACTGGGGAGCCAGAGCAGAAGGGGCTGAGAGAAGATGCGGGAAACAGGCCCAGGAAGGCCCAGGAAGGCCCAGGAGCCGTGGGCGGTCCACAGAGGGGAGGTGTGTGGCCTGGGTCCCGGGTGCCCACTGGGGGTGCCCACAGTGTTGTAGGGGGCAGATTTCTCCTCCTCCCCATCCAGTAATGCTGCAGACCACCAGGCATTGTGCCCCAGGAATGCCTCTTACCCCTTCCCGCAGCCCCACCGTGGCCTCTGGCCCCCTCAGGGCAGTAAGCTCCGGAGAAAGACGGGAAAACCCACAAAAATCTTCCAAATAAGACAAATATGTGGTGCAGACAAAAGCCATGCTGGGTGGGATGAGGTTTTGGTTGCTCCTCAATGGGGCGGACCTGTCAAAAGTAGCCTGTGGCCACAGAAAAATGCGTCATCTCCCACTTTCCGTGGGGCGCATTGTCTCAGCTACCCCCCAAAAGAGCCCACGCTGTAGGCTCCACATGAGGGACTAGGAGGTCAGTCACTGGCCTCAAGGTCACTCCCATGGCCCTCTGGTCCCCAGCAGGGGCTCCAGGGGGCGGGGGCCGCCCTGAGCTCTCTCATGCTAGCCCTGCTGGCCTTCCCGCCATGTGGTGAGTGCCCAGAGCACTGCTGGGGTATGTGGGAGGGTGGCCTGGCGGCCCCCTGGAGCCTATGAGACCCCGAAGGGTGGGGGTCAGGTGGGGTTCCACATAGAAAAGGAAGCAGCCACTGAAAGTGCCTCAGGGGGGCGGGGGTGCAGGGGGGTGATGGGAGGTGGTGGGGAGAGGCTTCCCCCACACCTTTGTCCCCTGATTCCCTCCCCACTCCCACAGCCCTCCAGGCTCCCTGGCCCCTGGGATTCGCAGTCCATTTCTGCTCCAGTTCCATGGCTGTTAACAGCCATTGTTCCATGGAGAAAGACAAAAATGTTTTCAGTTTAGAGGCATTGTTTCGGACTTTCTCTCCATGGGCCGAGGGCCTGGGATAGGAGGCCTCCCCTGCCTATGGTGGCCCCAGGCAAGAAGGAGTCGCACTTAATGTGGGAGGGGATGACTGGACTCTTCTGTCCATCTGTCTGTCTGTCTGTGCTGGGCGTCTACAGGGGAAGCCCTGAGAGGGATCACCGCTGGCAAGAGGGCTTCACTCTTACCACAGTTTTGGTTTCATCCTGCCTTCTGACCCCTCCCAGCCCCCAGCCCCATCCCAGCTCCTTCAGCTCTTGCTTCCTTCCTACTTAGGCTCCCTAATTCTGAATGAGTGAGAAACTTTCTCTCTGGACCTCATTTCCTCATCTGTAATGTATGAGGGTTCCAAGACTCTTCCGGGTTCTAAGCCTTGGCAACGACAAGGCCTTGCCTTCACTCCAAGACTCCAGAGGTCACAGCTGACCTAGAATTTGGCCAGCTGAGTTCATAGCCATCTGGGCAGTGGGCTTTGCAAGAGGAAGTACCTACCCCTGCCACCTTCAGTATTTAAAAAAAAAATTTTATAGCCTGAAATTCCACCATTAGAGATTCACTCCTGTGGAGTCAGCTTCAAAAGCCATTTGTGATAAAATGAGAGGATGTAACACCTTTTAACACTAAGAATAATCCTTTGTTTATACATTTCTCTTCACAGTGTTGAAATCATTTTCAGAGAGACCATCTCATTTGGGACTGCAACAGCTCAGTAATCAGTTGACCATTGGTAGGTTAAGACCTTGGAAGTTGTGACTTAAGAACCTGGACACAGGTGATCTCCTCTAGGAATTATCTGCATTTTAACAGAGGAATGTCCTGAGGGTAAGAAAAATGACAAAGGAATGCCTGTCTGGTGGTAGAAATTTCAAGCCCAGGAATTTCAGGCAGGAGAAGCTGACTAGCCTGGCTGGGAATGAGGATGCCACCCCCCAGGGACTGTTGGGTGTGAGCTCACTCTGCCTAGAGCTGGGCTGGGCCTGCTCCTGCTCAGCAGTATCCCTTGCCCACTGTTGTTGAATCAAGTGACCAGCCCTCAAGGATTTGCTGGACCCCCTGTGAGGGCAGGTCTGCTTGGACAGGTATATAGATTCACAGAAAAAAAACAGAGAATGATAATGACTTGCAAAACAGAGTCAGGAAGTGTGTTAAGTGCAGAGGTGGGTACAAGGGAACAGAAATTGGGGAGGGCTGGGATGGGAGGAGAGCTAGAGCAGAGCCTGGAAGGCTACAGAAGGCAACCGTAGGAAGAAGGGGGGTGGGGGCAGTGGTGGTCTTCTCTATGAAGGGCTACCTGGGCACAAAAGCTTGTTGACAGCTGGCCAGTAGTGATTAGAAACCAACCTTGAAACAGATTCAGTGTCCGCAATGAAAAGGAATGATCATTTGTTGGGGTCCCTAGATCCTAGATAGTTTCTGCACATTATCTTGCTTGAGGCTTGAACTAGTCTAGGTTTTATCATCCACATTTTTACAGAGAAGCAAGCTGAAATCCAAAGAGAGCTTGGAGGGATCCCTGAGTGGCTCAGTGGTTAAGCATTACCTTCGGCCCAGGGAATGATCCCCCAGTCCTGGGATCGGGTCCCACATCAGGCTCCCTGCATGGAGCCTGCTTCTCCCTCTGCCTGTGTCTCTGCCTCTCTCTCTCTCTGTCTCTGTCTCTCATGAATAAATAAATAAATAAATAAATAAATAAATAAATAAATAAATAAAATTAAACAAAAACAAAAACAAAGAAAGCCTGGAAGCTGCCTGAAGTCATAACAGCTGGTGAATGGCAGAGGTGGGAGTCAAACCCAAGTCAGTCTAACTCCAAAACCTGCCTTCTAACCATTTCTGCAAGAGTTACATCCATCTGTAACACTGCCTCCTCTTCCTCTGTAAGGGCATTCTTGAGGCACAGAGAATATCCTTGCTATTTCCTGCTCAGGCTGTTCTTTTTATTTTTATTTTTTTAATTTTAATTTTAATTTTATTTTTTATTATTTTATTTTATTTTTATTTTTTTATTTTTTTTATTTATTATTTATGATAGTCACAAAGAGAGAGAGAGGCAGAGACACAGGCAGAGGGAGAAGCAGGCTCCATGCACTGGGAGCCCGGCATGGGATTCGATCCGGGGTCTCCAGGATTGTGCCCTGGGCCAAAGGCAGGCGCCAAACCGCGGCGCCACCCAGGGATCCCTATTTTATTATTTTTGAGAGGGGTTGCAGAGGGAAAGGGAGAGAGAGAATTTTGAGCAGATGCCCCGCCCAGCATAGAGCCCAACATGGGGCTCAATCTCATGACCCTGAGATCAGTACCCAAGCCAAAATCAAGAGTTGAATGCTTAACTGGCTGAGCCACCGAGATGCCCCCTACACAGGCCATTCTTGAGCTGTGCAGTAGTGACAGGGGCTTCCTCGCCAGCCCTGGCTTCGTGATAACAGCAAGAGGAAGAAAGTGTCTCTATACTCTAGGGTTCAGAGAAATATTCTGTAAATATTTTAGGCTTTGTGGGCCATATGGCCTCCGCTGTTAACTAGTTAACTCTGGGGAAAGCAGCCATAAACATTATAGAAATGAATGGGTATGGCTAGGTTCCAGTAAAACTTTATTTACATACGTATCTAATTCATACATTTATCCATTCATTCATCATTTCATTGTTTATCCATTCAAAATATTTTTTGCTGAGCACCTTCCATGAATCAGACACTGTTCTAGATGATGGGAATGCAGTCAACAAGATAACCCCCGACCCCCTGCCTGCCTTCTTGGAGCTCACATTCTTTATTTATACCCTCCTTGGTGACTGATGGAATATGTTTAATTTAAGTATAAGTTCTACTGATCACAGAATGGGGAGATTAGGGATTCTTTGATGTGTTTTTAAACTAGAGGAAAAAGCAGTTCACATTTGAGGGTGAAAGGCCCCACAGAACAGTAGGTAAGTATAAATTGCAGAACCAAATCACTTCTGCCACATACTGGGAATATGTCCTCACATAAGTTGTATTTCCCCTCTGCCTCAGGTTCCTCACCTCTACAAGGTAGATGACAATAGTGGCATCTGACTCTGAGGACTGTCTTGAGAGTCAACTGAGTTAAAATTTATAAAACACATACATACAAGAGTGCTAGACTCATGGGAAACACAATATAAGCTTCTGTTGAGTAAAGGAGATGTTCAAAAGAAAGAAAAAAAAGAATCAGAGGGGCACCTGGCTGGCTCAGTCAGTTAGGTGTCTGACTCTTGATTTTGGCTTGGGTCATGGTCTTGGGGTTGGGGGTTGAGCCCTGCATCAGCTCTGTGCTCAGCATGGAGTCTGCTGGAGATTTCTCTTTTTCTCCCTCTGCCCCATTCCCCAATGCATTCTCTCTCTCTCTCAAAATAAATAAAATCTTTAAAAAAAAAACAATTGGAATTAGATCACGAGGTGGTGCCTACTAATTCCAACTTCACCAGAGCACTATGCTGGACAAACACTTTCATCTTCCTTTGCTCCTATTTCAACATTTTAAGGACAATATATATAACAACATAAACTCACTACTTATTTCACTCAGGTAGAGTGAGTCCAAATGACTTCCTGATCCCAGATAAAAGGGGAAAGAAAAGTTTATTTACAAAACAGAGGCCAGGCCAGATATGGTCCATGAGCCATCATTTGTTTGCTGGTGTGCAACATCAGATAGAGGGGGTGAGATGTACACAGGTGGAACAGTTAAGTAACAGGATGAGTGTCGTGGACCAAGGAGCACCCATTAGATGGTGAGCATGCCAAGAATCTGTGGCGCTTGCATGTTGGAGAAGAGCACAAGGTGAGAGAGGACAGGTAGGCTGGGGTTCAGTTCTGGAGGGCTTCAAATTTAGCCTTTACACTCAGGAGCAATAGTTCACAATAATATTCTCCCCACGTTGGGATACCATGACAGGTGGCATTCATGTGTGAGACTCACATCCATAAGTATACACTAGAATAGACTGCAACAGAGATGAGCCAGGCATCATGAGTTCCAAGGAACTCCCTGTGAATGAATTTATTTTTCCAGGTACCGCAGATACAGAGCCCCACCCCAGCCCTCTATTTGAATGACAATTGCTTATTCTCACGTGGACAGAGAAAATGGTTGGTATAGCATGCTGTGTTATGGGGGTTTGGAGAATTTGTTGAGGTTTTTTTTTGTGTATGAATGCTAAAAATGTGTTCTCAGTTTGTAGGGTATAACATACATCAGTTAAAACTTCTGAATCGTGGGTGCCTGGGTGGTTCAGTAGTTGAGCATCTGCCTTGGGCTGTGGTTGTGATCCCGGGGTCCTGGGATGGAGTCCCATATCAGGCTCCCCACAGGGAGCCTGCTTCTCTCTCTGCCTGTCTCTGCCTCTCTCTATGTGTCTCATGAATGAATGAATAAAAAAATTTTTAAAAACTCTTCTGAATCATGTCACTCAAATTCTTCATTATTCTCATTATGACTTTTGTCTGCTTGACCTAGAGATTTCTGAGCCTTATCTTTGGCCAGAGATTTGTTCATTTTTTCTGGGTTTCTATCAGCATTTGCTTTATATATTTTGGTTTTTGTTTTGTTTTTTGGGTTTTGTTTTGTTTTTTAAATTTATTTATTTATCAGGCTCCCTGCAAGGAGCTGATGTGGAACTCCATCCCAGGATCCCAGCATCATGACCTGAGCCAAAGGCAGACGCTCAACCACTGAGCCACCCAGGCATTCCTGCTTTATATATTTTGCAACTGGATTAAAAACTATAGAAATTATATATATATATACTTTTAATTTTATTTATTTATTCATGAGAGAGAGAGAGGCAAAGACATAGGTAGAGGGAGAAGCAGGCTCCACACAAGGAGCCTGATGTGGGACTCGATCCCAGGACTCCAGGATCAGGCCCTGGGCTGAAGGCAGGCGCTAACCTGCTGAGCCACTCAGGCGTCCCAAAATTATGTATTTTTTTTGAAAGATTATAATTTACATCTGTATATCTCCTTTGTTTCTGTTAGTGCTTTTGCTTTGGATCCCATACTGTCTGATGCTAATATACCTGCTTAATTTTTGTCATCGTATGCTTGGTACATTTCTCTCATCTGTTCATATTCAAAATGTTCTTGTCATTTGATATTAAATACATCTGTGTGAACGACATAGAGCAGTCTTTTGCCTTTAGTAGAGGAATTTTTCTCTTTTTTCAGATGTTATCTCAATGATTTTTTTAGACTTAACCTGTCATTTTATTTTATGCTTCCTCTTTCATTTGCTTTCTTCTTATGTTTTTTTTTTTTCTGACTTTTTGTTAGTTTTTCTCCCCCGCACCCACTTTTAATTCACTCTAAATATTTGGAAGCTGATTTTCCGATTCTCCATCTTCTGTTTGTTACACTTAAACATGAATCCATATATTCTTAAATTTATGCTTTTCTATCAATGTCTATAGCTAGTCAGGAACTCTGTTTCCTTTAGCACACTTAAGTGTTCCTCCTCCTCCATTTGTAACCTCCCAACTTGAGATCATCTGGGTAGATTGTGGTTTCATATTACTGTTATTATTTTTATTTATTTATTTTTTAAAGTAAGCTCTATGCCCAACGTGGGGCTTGAACTCATGGCCCCAGGATGGAGAGTTGGGTGCTCCACCAACTGAGCCAGCCAGCCGCCCCCATATTGTTGCTTTTGAAATGTTTGCATTATGCCTCAATAGTTAGTCAGAGTTCACTAGAAGTTTTATTAGTTTCTTTGTTCATCATAGTTTCAGCATCCCACGTCTTCCTCTTCTTGAATTCACTTTTTTTTTTTTTAATTGAAGCACCTCCTCTAAGAATTCTTTCAAGTTATCTGAGGGTGGTAAACTTTCTTCTTATAAACCAAAAAATGTCTTAATCATCCCCTTCCTACTTGAATACTTCATTTCCCTTTGGAACTTTGTAGATAGTGTTCCATTGTCTTTTAACGTGCACTCTGATGCCAATTTAATACTATTTTATTAGTGACCTGCTTTTTCTCTGGAAGTTGCTAGGCCTTTTTTCTTTATCATTGTTGTTCTGAAATTTCACAACAATAAGTCTCAGTGTGGGTTTTTCCCCCCCTGGGAACATTCCATCTAACAATTTCTTCAACAACTGGGAAATTTTCTTTGATTAGTTCCTTAATTATTTTCTCTCTTCTATTCTCTGGAGTCCTTTTTTTTTTTTTTTTTTCAAAGATTTTATTTATTTATTCACGAAAGACACATAGACAGAGAGGCAGAGACACAGGCAGAGGGAGAAGCCGGCTCCACACAGGAGCCCCATGCAGGACTCGATCCCGGATCTCCAGGATCACGCCCTGGGCCGAAGGTGGCACTAAACCGCTGAGCCACCAGGACTGCCCAAGATCTAGCCTTCTATAAAGTGTATTAGACAGAGGTGTCTTACCTTTTTTCCTCAGACTTTCCATCTTTTTCTCCTTTTCACTGTGTTTAAGGAGACTTCTTCAGCTCAGCTTCCCCTAATAACTAGATCATTAAATTCAACTCAGACTATCTACTGAGTTTCAAAATCTGATTATCGATTTTTAAGTTTCTAAGACCACTGGTTGCTTCTTTGTTTATTAAGGTTTTTTTTAAAGATTTTATTTATTTATTCATGAGAAACAGAGAGACAGGTAGAGACACAGGTAGAGGGAGAAGCAGGCTCCATGCAGGGAGCCTGACGTGGGACTCAATCCCAGGTCTCCAGGATCATGCCCTGGGCCGAAGGCGGCACTAAACCACTGAGCTACCCCGGCTGCACTGTTTTTTAAGTTTTTATTTTCAAAGATGCCTGAGTGGGTCACTCAGTTAAGCAACTGAATCTTGATTTCGCTCAGGTCCTGACCTCACGGTTATGAGATCAAGCTCTGCTTGGGACTCTCGCTGCCCCTCTCCCCTGCTATCTCTCTCCCAAATATACAAATCTTTTTTAAAAAAAAAGATTTTATTTTTAAGTAGTCTCTACACTCAGCAGGGGGCTCAAACTCACAACCTGAGATCAAGAGTCACAGGCTCCTCCAACTGAGCCAGGCCCATGCCCCTGCCGGTTGATTTTTAAATGGGTTATTACTTGGAATCTCTTGTGGATAATAATTATTCTTCAACTAAACTGGTTTTTGTTGTTATTTATTCTTATCCTTATTTATTCTTCTAGATGTTAAGCTTAGAGCTATGCTACCCAATACAGCTTGCTATTTAAGTTTAAATTATTAGGGGCACCTGGCTGGCTCAGTCAGTAGAAGATTTGACTCTTGATCTCGCAGTTGTGAGTTTGAGCCCCACATTGGGCATCGAGATTACTTACAATTAAAATCTTTTCAAACAGATTTTAAATTATTAAAACACAATATAATTAAAAATTCAGTTCCTAAGTTGTAACAGCCTCATTTCAAGGACTCAATAGCCACATATGGTGTGTGACTACATATTGGACAGCTTGGCTACAGAGCACTCCCATCATTCCAGAAAATTCTTTTGGACAGTACTGGCTTAGAGTTTCTCTGTACCATGATTCTATTTTTCCTTAACTCTTTAGTGATTCTTGATGTTCTGCTCATCATTGTGTTTGAGGATGTCTACTTGCCAGCTTTGTGTTCACTGTAGCCTGTCACTGGTTATTGAGAGTGGGTGTGAGATGAGCAGCCTCTGACAGCTCTTCTCCCTATTTCTCTCTTAGAGGGGTCAGAAGCTACCTGGAGCATTACTCTGCCTCTCTAGCCCTAGCATCTCGGGGCAAATCCATGACTACCAACTGGTCATAAAGCAGCAAGGAACATTCTTGGGACCTCCTCTGGTCATTTTGAGTCTGTCTCAGGCTTGGAGCCCTCAAACCATTCTTCCTTCCACAGTGGTCTTCTCCTTCACATGGTTTGGATGTGGTTCCCTCTAGTTTGATTGCTTTAGGGCTTTGATGCTATTTGTTCTTTATCTTTCTGGGATCTAACATTTCTTTTTCTTCTCTTTTTTAAAGATTTATTTATTTATTTGAAAGAGAGAGAGAGAAAGAATCCCAAGCAGGTTCCATGTTGAGTGCAAAGCCAGATGTGGGGCTCAATCCCATGACCCCGATATCACGACCTGAGCTGAAACCAAGAGTCGGGCACCTAACCAACTGTGCCACCCAGGCACCCCTGGGATCCAACATTTCTGATATGCTGACGGTTCACTCTTGTTTCCTCACACTGTGATAGAGTTACTTTTTTTTTTTTTTTCTAGAGGTTTTCTGCCATTTAGTGGATTGGGGCAGAAGAGAGGCTTTTCTGCCAGTTTGACCCAACCTTCAACAATACCTTCGTGTAAGCATCATCCTGCTCCTTGTAGACACGTTTCATAACTAACATTTCACTAAACCTGGTGATTCCCAAATTCAAAAGGTTGCATTAGAATCATCTGGGAATCCATGGGCCCCCCTCCTGGGTGCTTTGAATGCACAGCCTGGTTTGGGAATTATCGGCCTACTTAGTGGGATGGGTAGAAAAGAGACTCTAGTACTCCAGACAGGCCACCTACTTTGCAGGCTAGTTTGTGGCCAGATGCCTAAATGTGGAGCTCTAACAGCCAGATCACTTCCATAAGTGATTGGGACACTGGGTGGTGTGGAGATGGAGAGTCTAGGGGACCTCTTTCTCCTTGGACTGCAGGAGGGGTGAGAAGTTGCAAAACCCACTGGGGATAACTCCAGGACAAGAGAGATACAATGAGTACAACTGAATGGAAGTGAAATGAATGATAGCTGCAGGCCTTTCTCCCTCCCACAGCGATATCAACTCTGCAAGCCCCAAAGATCAAAATGGGGCCAGAGAATTCCCCCACCTAGAGATTTTTTTTTTTAACTTTAATTGCTATCCTACTGAGGGGCCCAACTCCAGCTTTGAGGAGATGTACTTACTGGTTAGATTTGCAGTAATGATTATTATTGTTACTGTTAAGAAGAATACATTCATTGTTTCCATTGAGCTCACAATGCTGCACAAACATGACCTCATTTCTCCTCTGAACGGGGCAGGTATTGTTAACTCTGTTTTCCAAAAGAAGGACATGGAGGTCCATTGCAGCAAGGCCACACATCAAGAGAGGGAGGGAAGGTGAAACCAGGCCCCGGGCCTCTTCCGTGTGGGTCCTAGGGCCCTCTGCACTGGTCTAGGCTCACTTGTCTGGCCTGGGCTTTGACTTCTCTTATGGCCACAAAATCAGTTCGACGGGCCCAAGGGAATCAAAGCAGTCAGAGTCAGTCATCAACATTAGATACCATGAGAGAAATAATCTTTACTTTCCAGGGGCTCAACCAAGTCCAGACTCCATTTTCAGCCATCAAAACCTTTCTCTCTTATTTGGCCCCCATTTCACAAGACTCCAACCTGGCTGAGTTCTCTCCCTACTTCCTCATCAAAGGAGTCGAGTATTTCACCCCTGAATCCCCTCAGACCAAAAACCATATTCACACAACATTTTTGTCCTTCTGCCCCATGAGGAGTTTCTGTTGCTGGCATGTGCCTTGGGTCGGTTGCAGTACATTTGGGCCACTGTGCTTGCTCTGGGCTTTTGCTAAGACAGGTCCCCTAAGCCCTGACCCAGAACACATTTTGTCCTTCCTGCTTTCTACCCCCCCTATCCAAGCTTTAAGCCTCAGTGTGCCCCAGAAACCTTCCCTTGACCTTCTAGAAGAACCCTCTCTCTCTAAATTCCTGCCACCCTCATAAATTCATTCCACAGATAATTACCAAGGACTGACTCTGTGAGGCAGGCACTATGGATGATGATGGGGATACAACAGGGAACAAACCAGACAAGATTCCTGCTCTCATGGAGTTTATGTTCTCATGAGGGAGACAGGAAAAACAAAAGTAAGCAACTCAGTAAGTCAAAGATTTATGCATTGTCATAACTGTGTATGAACATATCTCAAATCTGTAAGGTCTCCCCATCTTCCACTCTGTCGAAGAAAGAGTTTAGCTTGTCTAGGTATGTCGAAAAGGTTTATATGGCCAATGGGTGATGGCATCAGAGGGGCTTGGGTGAGGCTGGAGAGGGAGGCAAGGCTAGCCTACAAGGGCCTCAAAGACCATGCCAAGCACCTAGATTTCATGCTTAGATTAATAGGAAGAACTTGGAAGATTTTCATCAAAGGGTGACATGATATGATTTATACTTTATGACAGATATTCTCAACAGGGCTGGAGTGGGGGAGGTGCAATTTTGCCCCTGGCTCCGAAGGGACACTTGACAATGTCTAGAGACATTTTTTTGGTTGTCACAACTTGGGAGGGTATACTACTGGCATCGGGTAATGGCAGGGGATGCCGGGGAACATCCTACAGTGCGCAGGCCTCCCACCACAAATATCCAGAGTGCTGAGGTTGTGAAACCCTGCTTTAGGATGACTCTGGCTGCTGGGTGAAGAGACTCTCAGGGGCAACTTTTCAGCCCCTTTGCATTTTAACAGGGGCCTTCCGGTGACAATGCCTTCCACGAGCCATCAGCATGATCAGACTAGGTGAGCAGAGGAGGCGCCCTTTGGAGGTATCACTGCACACAGGCCACCTGCTCTGTCGGGGAGGACAAGGGATTACAGAGACTCACTCACACTGTACCCTCTCCCTCCATGGTCACAGCCAAGATCTCGTCATGACAGCTGCTGCCAGCTCAGTATTCCCCTCCTCTCTGACCTCGTGAATGCCAGGCCTGCACAGGGCTGCAGAGAATCTGGGCACTGACAGCACTCAATGCCTGGCACTTTACAGAGAGCTCATGTGTATTTACACAGGCATGCAAGCCTGTCATCACAGCCTCACCATGAAAATCAACATAGTGTTAAGGGCTCTCCTCTTGCCCCAGTCCCCCAACTTGAGGTTGGTTTTAAGATTTAGGACAGGGAAGCCTGGCTGGCTCAGCAGTTGAGCATCTGCCTTCAGCTGGGGTCATGATCCCGTGGTCCCGGGATCGAGTCCCACATCGGGCTCCCTGCATGGAGCCTGCTTCTCCCTCTGCCTGTGTCTCTGCCTGTTTCTCTGTGTCTCTCATGAATGAATAAATAAAATCTTAAAAAAAAAAAAAAAAAGGTTTAGGACAGGCGTGATTGAGCTGTACTGATAATGGGAGGTCTGGAGAATATGTCTTCAAAGGAGGAAGAGACCGGTACCTCCTCAGGGGTGGGGTTGGCCAAGCAGATGACAAGAGAGTTTGTCTTGTGTTCCAGTTATGGGCCATTCTTCTTCCATTTCTATGGAGGGTGTTTGCTTTTTTTTAACTTTTTTTTGAGGGGGGGTGTGGTTTGTGTCATGGCAACTTTGAAGAAAGCTGTAGAAAACCTCTCTCTGGGAAAATGAATATTGGAGGCAAAAGTTCATTGACAATTTAGGAGATCCTGAACGAACTAATTCGCACCAACGTGTGAATGACTAACAAGGATCTGTATTTCCATCTTAATGGGGAATAAAGCCCTTAACCCAAAGGAACTGGAGTTCTTACTAGGGAAACTACTCCATCAGTGGGTTGAGACACACTCTAACGGGGCTGGGAAAGCATCTCCCTAACTTCTGAAGCCTTCCCATATCCCCACTGTACCTACTATAAAACTGGGTTTGGAGGTGGGGAAGCAAAAAGAAAGGAAAGGCAAAACAGGGGCTGTTTTTAGGCTAATTTGGAATCAACAGGCCACCTGAGACTTGACCCAATGTGGCTTGTTGGGACCACAGTACCAGATATTCCTGGTCAGCCCAGAGCATCTGATCTCATTAATGGGCCAGTAAAAATTAGGGGTACAAAGGCCGAGTCCTGGCAGCTCAAATGAATCTCCTCAGCAAGAGGGAACAATCTTGTAAAGAGCTGTAACTAAGCAAACGGAGGACTCATTGCGTTTCATTAACTTTAATGGTGCTCGTTAGGTTGGCTTCCAAGGGTTGTGGGATAGGAGAGAGAAAGCCAGACTCATCATCGGGGCTTGGGACGGCTTGGGACGGGCTGGCTCTCCTGAGCACTCCTGAGGTGCCCAGCGCCGAGCTGGAAGTAGCTGTTCTTGCTGCCCCCACGGGCTCCCCAGCCCAGCGTGACATCCTGGCTACACAGGCAAGAAGCCCAGGCCTCCAGGACTAATTCTTTCCTGCCAGGGTAAAAAAAGGGACAAAGAGCTTGGGGCAAACCCATCTCCAAGCTGGGCAGGCCCCCTGGCTCTGGGCACCCACATTGAGGCCCTTCCCGGGATGTCAAAAGTCTGGCTCCAATGCTCACCAAGCCTGCGCCACAGGATCCTGCCAGCCCAGAGCCTGGCCCCAGGGCCATTGTCAATGCCGGCCACGTCCCTGACCTCCTCCTTCTTCTCCATCCCAGACGTGTACACTGCCAGAAAAATGGAAAACAAACAGACAGGGCCAGCAGAAAACACATCACCAAACAAACCCGTCTCACATTGTCCTCTGTGGTCAGCCAGGGACTGGAGCCAGAGGCCACGGGCCTGGAAAAGCCAGAACAGCTCCCTAAGTGCAGCCCCTGAGCGGAGCCTCCCTCCCCCTGCAGGGTCAGCTGTGCCTCCTCCTCCGCTGCTCCCTTCTCCATCTTTCTTTCCCTTCTGTTCATTCTTTCCCTTCCTTTTACTTTCTTTGTGTATGTGTGTGTGTATGTGTGTGTGTGTGTCTTTCCACCCTTCTTCTGCTCTCTTTCAATGCAATAAGTCCACTAAACATTGAAGAAATCCTGCAGAGTACCTAGGCCCAGAGTATATAAAACCAATTCCTGATGTGAGCTGCCCACGCTGCCACCTCGCTTTTGAGTCATCCATCAGGGAGGGGTTCCAGACCCACGCACAACCCAGCAGCATCACAGGGAACCCAGCTCTTCATTGTCTGGCTCACCTTTCAGATCTTCACACTAATACTCGTCCCCTTGAATACCACATGATGAGTTCCCTGGAGACCATCCCCGCTCCGGGTCCTTGCTCACCTCATGTCCCCCACACAGAAAGGCCCTTGCCCTCTTCATGTAACTCCACATCTGGGAATTCTATGTATTCTTCGAGGTTGTCTTTAAACCCTCCCCTCTGGGGCGTCCCCAAGATTCCAGCTGGCATTAATCTGTCTCCTTTGTGCCCTCATTAGAATTTTATGTTGGTACTTTTGTATTTGGGCATTTACCATGTTCTACCTTATATTCTAATTATTTAGATGCAAATTTCTCTCTCCTACCTAATTACGTGAACTTGAAAGCAAAAATTATGTCATCTTTGAGTTCCCATATCCTTTAAGTTCCTGGCACATAGTGAGTACACAAAGAATGTCAAACTCATTAACAATTGAATCTACGGTTATACAGAGGCACGCATACAATTAATTCCACTTCTTAACTTCACCATTTGCAAATTTGTGTGAGGCACTGGGCTCCTTGTGTTGGCTCCGGAGGGTCTGCTTTCCGGCGTTTGCCCAGGGCTGGAGGATGGTATGTTAGATGGCGGCACCTACTGGCGAAGGGTGGCACTACCGCTGGGTCCGCCGAAGAGGAGCCACCCAATATTTCCCTCAATCCCAACAGGATTGGGGGGGGGGGGGGGGGCGGGTGCCATGCGGTAGAAGAGGACTACAATGACTTCCTCTCGCTCCTCAGTAGCTTTAGACTGGTCAAGGGGAGGAGCATCCCCGACTTAGGGCCAGGGCTCGTTCTCTACCAGCGCACTGCAGCCTCCTGCAGACCCATAATTTTGCAGGACCGGAGTAAGACAACCAAGGAATAACAACCTGGCTGAGATGCCCTTGAGCTTTGCCAACCCAGCCTGGCATGATGCCCCAGACAGCTATCCACCTGAGACAGAGGAAGAGAAGGTGGCATGAAGGGAGAGCCTCTTGCCAGACAAGGGAGGCAAACTTCTGTATGGATATTGATGCTCAGCATAAGTACACAGCCAGCAAACATTCTGACCCCTTCCTTACTGAAAGTTTTCAGCTTCTCCTAACAGGATTCTCAGTTCTATGGGAGCCCTTCTCAGAAAATACAATAGAAGCTATTGGAGAACGGAGTTTTTTTTTAAAGAGCCATTCGCTTTATGAATTGGTACATGAATACCTTGAACTTGGCCCCAGTCCCTCCATCCACCCTTTCTTTGTTCCAGGGTACCCAGAGGAATTACACTGTTAAGTGGAGAGGTCCCCCTCTGTCTCTCCAACTTTTCCTCTGGGGAGGAAACCCAGTGGGGATTTGGGGGAGGGCAGCCAGTGGGAAACAGAACAAAGCTGAGCTGGCTCTCAGCAAAGTTCCAGGTTCATATAGGAACACCCCTATATTGCCCCTCCTTTGCCACACCTTGGTTAAGGTTTCAACTGATAACTAAAGATTTAACCGGCAAAGGCTTAATCTAGCTACTTTGTCTCACAGAGATATTTGTATTTGGGACCCAAGGAACACAAGGTTTAACTCAAAGGAGTGACCCTCTTATGATGGAATTTTAAGCATTGGTGGGAAAGATCTTGGATGGAGTGGTTGAAAGATAATGAGAGTTCTGCCTCCTGAGCCTGCTTCCTCCAAACAGAAGCTGCCTGTGGACCTGGCGCCATCCACCTTGGCCCCTGGTCTTTGGAGAGATCCTGAGCTCTGGCTTGCAAGGTTCCAGTTCTGCTTCTATGTCTTCCAGAATCTGAGAGTCTCTGGCCAGAGTGGCTTCATAGGCCCCAGCATCTCTGGGGTTTTTCTTCATCTTGGAGTCTCTGCACTGCCTCTCCATTTAACCCTCTGCTGCCATCAGTCCTTTCAGCAACCCAAAGCAATCTCTGGTGGGAGGCAGAGAGACAGGTCAAGAGATATTCTTTGGCATTCCCTTGAATTTCCTTGGGATTCTCACGAACTCACATTCCTTCATTCTTTTATTCATTCAACAAACATTTACTGAGCACACAACTATATGCTCAGGGCTGGGGATACGGTGGTGACCAATATGGGTCTTGCCCTCAACAGTTTTGAAGATGAGCAAAGGAAAACAGCTCATCACAGTACAGTATGGCCAGGGCCACCACAAGGAACACTGAGCTCAAGGCCAGCAACAAGACACATTTAAGCTGGATCTTAAAGGTAGTGGTGGTTTTCCAGCTGGCAAGAACATGGTATATGCCAGGCACAGTGTTGTCTAAGTACAGTGACGGTGAGATCAGAAGACAAACATAAGATGTCATTGGAGAGAAGGGTCCAGAACTGGCACAGAGGGCCATGTATGCCATACTAGGGATGTGGAACTTACCCCTGTCAGGCAATGGTCCACAGATGTAGCAAGTGTCCAAACGAAGGTAGTGGCAATGGGGGTTGGCAGAAAGGATGGATTTGAGGGAGATTTCACAGGATCTGGTGCCCTGTTAGATGGAGAGAAAGAGTCCTTCAGTCCTGGAGAAACCCACCTGGGGCTGCTCAGTGGGTTATGGGCCCATTAACCTCAAGGTGGAGGTCACAGGAAGAGGACAGTTCACGGGAGTGCTTTGAGAGGAACTGTGAGTTTGGTTGGGTGTCTATTCAGCTTGAGGTCTTGAAAAAATGCCATTGGAAAGCACTATAAATAGGAAGAAATACAGGACTAGATAGAAAAGAGAGGAAGGAGCTAGAGATAGAGATCTGAAAATCAGACACATAGCATAAAAGCTAGAAGAAAAGTGGGGGTTAGGGATGTAGATCTGGGAGCTTTTGGCACATTGGTGGTAGCTGGAACCATAGGGCCCTGCAATGTGGAGCAAACTGTCCACCTACTGTGTGCTGGGACTTCCATGAGATTTATCAGCAGTAACTGTCCAACAACCTGCAACGTCAGAATTTTATCCTCCTCTCCTCATTTGCTGGATGAAGAAGTTGAAGCTCAGAGATGTGAAGAAACTTGATCAAACTCACCCACTGATGGGCTGGGATTTAAACTTAGAACCCTCTGACCACAAAGCCAGTATTCTTTCCGCCACCCTCGCTGTCACTGGGTGAGAGTCCCTAGGGAGGTCATGTAGTATGAGAACTGAGAAAAATCCAAGCTGGAAACTCTTAAGATGCCAGTGGGGGATCTGGGAAGAGAAAGGGCTCCAAGAAGGAAAAGAAAAATGTTCAGAGGCTTCTGATGACGCAAGGAGGTCAGGCTAGATAACGACTGGCAGGCAGCCCCCGATAGGGAAACGTGGAAGTCACTGGGCCCCCAGCAGGTGTGTGTTGGGAGCCCTGGGACAGACTGCCCTAGGGTGAGGGGTTAAGGGAAGCAACGAAGTGGAGATGAAGAGCAGGTGTGCTCGCAGCAGGGTCTGGGGAAGTTTGTTGTCTACTTCTACCGTAGGATGCTGCGGGTTGTTCTGGGTTTGTAGGAGAAGGAGCTGAGGTCAGGGATTCAGGAGAGGGAGGAGATAGCTCTAGCTCCCCGTAGGGCCAAGACAAGATGGGATCCTTGCACATGTACGTGGGGTTGGCCTTGGCCAAGAGGAGGGACCCCTCTCCCAGCAGTGGAAGGAAGAGGGGGCTGGGGGACAGGATGTTCAATGCCCTCTCCGTGAAACAGGAGTTGAGGGTACTGATGGGAGAAGTGAGGGGGCTGAGGCTGGCAGAGGGGAAACCAAAGTTTAGAAGAGCAGCTGTGTGGAAAGGGACAGAGCACAAACGCAGGGCAGTTTGGAGACTTGCCTCGTGATGTGGAGGGGTCTGGAACCACGCATTGGTGTCAATGCCATTTGGCAGGCTGGGTATTTTTGTTTCCTTCATGGAAGCAGCCAGGGAGCAGGTGGGAAGGAAGCAGGTGGCAAAGTGACTCAGGTGTGGGGGTGGGCAGGGAGGACAGACTGGGTGGACATGGGGCCAAGGGGCCAAGGAGAGAGACTGGAACAGGTCTGGGCAGCTTGGACGAGGCTGTACTGCCTCCCCACCCAAATAGACCTCTCTTATAAAGGCAAGACTGAGGGTCTTGGAGCAAGTTAGTACTAGAATCCCAGGGCCAGAACAGACCTTGGAGAGCATTACTTCCTATCCTCTGCCTATATGACCAAATGGCTCCTGAGTCATCCCAGATAGGTGGGAAACAAGGACCGACCAGGGTCAACATGTCCAGTGACCTGATATGATCCCTCCCTCCTTTCTTCCATTTCTTTGGTTGTTGTTATTCTGAGTGTTCTCTTTTTTTTCTCTGTCAACCACCGATTTTTGTTTATATTTCTATCTTATCCATTGATTTCTCTCTAAGTGTCATCAAGATTCACCTCAAATCCCTCTTCATCCATGAAGTCTCTACTTGGATGATAGACTTCTGTTTCCTGACTTTCCATGGCACTTCCATCTGGATTGCTTGATGTTGCATTCAGATAACTTTGTTTTGTGTATACAAATCTTGCCTTCCTGGTGAGATTCCAGCATTTGGGGGATTTTCCATGTGATGCAGAGGGGTTTGGAATGATATGCCCTGATGTTGATATATCTTCTTGAGTAGGGAATCACATTTTCTACTTCTTTTGCACACCTTAAAGGGCCCAGGACAATGTATATTGGGGAGAGGGTATGCTATAAGTACCATATTCCACTTGATAGAAGGATGCATGACTGATCAAATTATCAGGAAAAGGAAGAGGTGGGACTGGCAACTCTGAGGGTACTAGGCTAAGGAGCACTGATCCATGAGTCAGAAGTCAGGGAAAACATGGATTCTGCTTCTAGCTTTGTCTCTTAAATTTGTGTGACATCTGAGCTCTCATCAGACAAATGTGATAGCTAAAGCCTTTTTTTTTTTTTTTTTTAAGATTTATTGATTTACTTGATGTGGGAGAGGAGAGAGAGTCTTAAGCAGACTCCACACTGAGCACGAAGCTGGATGAAGGGCTTGATCTCACAATCCTAAGACCACGACCCCGAGATCAAACCAAGAGTCAGCTGCTTAACCGACTGTGCCACTCAGGAGCCCCAATGGCTCAAGCCTTTTGAAGTTGTACTCCTACATGATCCTCCAGAACAAGATGACTGCCCTATTCCCTCTTATGTGTGAAGGGACTGGTCTGTGACTCTCACTCAGCCTGTCCCAAATGATTAAACTGTAACAGTGGCCAGAATGTGTTAGGACTCTGTGGATTCAGAGGAGGCAGCATAGAGAATGGAGGGGGTACACAAGCTTCAGAGTCAAGTCCAGGCCCAAGTCCTGGCTTTGTCTCTTCTTAGTTGGTCATCTGGGCAGGTTGACCTACTTGAGCCTCAGTTTTTCTCATCAACAGAATGAATATAATGATTCTTGCCTGATAGGCTTGCTGGAATGCCTGCTACAGTGCCTGGCACACATAGAAAAGCACTCAGTAAACAGTAGCTATGAGCTCTAATTGGTCTGAGTGTCTGGGTCTTCTTCACACGAGGTAGGAGGTGCAAGGGCATAGGGAAAGCGGGATTCTGGAATGAACTACCCTCCCTGGCAGGTGCACTTCCTTCTACTCTCCAACTTGAAAATGCTGCTGACAAGTGCGATGAGTTTGAATGCACGGCACTTCTGGAAACCTCCCAGTAAGAAAGGATAATACACAGAACCTATTGGAAGGTGGTGAGAACTGAGCCCAGTTTTGTTGTACTCATGCTCAGCGGCATCAAAGTCTGGCCCAGGACAAGACTGCTTCTTCCCAGGCACTACGATACCTTTACTATCAAGCACTGTGGCCTTTGTTCCTTCTGAGAAGCAGTCAGAATAATAGCAGTAGCTACCGCCTACTGAATGCCTACTACGTGCCAGAGGCTTTCTGTTCGTTGCTTCATTTAATTAATGCCATATAATTTCAAGGTGGGCATTTCTATTCCCTTTGTCAGAAGAGAAAACTGAAGCTCACTGAGATTAAGTGACCTACCTGAAGTCACACAGCTAGAAAATTAACAGAGCTGAGATTTGCTTTTTTTTGAGAGAGAGACAGAACATGAGTGGGAGTGGGGGCAGAGGGAGAGGGAGAGAATCTTAAGCGGGCTCCACACCCAGCACAGAGCCCTACTCTGGACTCAGTCTCACAACCCTAAGATCATGACCTGAGCCGAAATCAGAGTCGGATGCTTAACTTACTGAGCCACCCAGGTGCCCCAAAAGAGCTGAGATTTGAACCACAGGGTTTCTTTTACTCTCAAACCCATGTAGTTAGGCAGGGATGCATGCCCACCTTTGAGGTTATGTGACCATACCCGTTCTGTAGATGAGGCAGCTGAGGCTCAGAGAAGTGAAATAACTAGCAGAAATAGATAGATGGCTGGAAAATGGGAGGGCCCAACATTGTCGTTGGGGTAGTCTAATTCTGACACATAAGTGTTCTCCATCAGAATATACTGCCTATCGAGGAGGGTCACTGGACCCATTTTACAGATGGGGAAGCTGAGATGTCGAGAGAAAAAGCAAAGGCTCATGGAAGGAGACTTGGCAGGGGAGGGGAAGTCCCAGAGTATGATGAAGCCCTGGCAGAGGTATCCCTAAAGCAGGATCAGGCTGGGTCCCCAGCCCAGTCCTCTCCCTAGACATTTGCAGGGGAAATTAGAATGAAATGAACATCAGAAGCAATCCCAAAGGAAAGGGAAACCTGAAAGAAACCTGGCCTGAGAGGGTGTGGGAGGCCCAGAGAACCCAGGGACATTTTTGCTCCTGCCAGTGAGGGTGGCAGTGGCATATGCTGCTGCTTTTGTAATACCACTCGTAAGAGTCATTTCATTATTTCTTCCTTGTCATCTTCCTGTGTCATTACCCTGTTGTGAGTCCCTGCAGAAGTGGACAGGGCAGAGGGTCGTGGGACCGGCCCCTCAATTCACAGTGCCCAGTGATAGAAGCCTTGCTTCTGTTCCCACAGAATCCTCAGAAGGGCTGGGGGTGGGCTGGATCCAGACCGGATGGTGGGGAGCAGAGCAGGGACCTGTGCTTCTGCAAGTTGTGGAGGAAGCTCATCCTAGAGGAGCAGAGCAAAAGCTGGCAAAATGGAGGGGGGCGGGCAGAGAAAACCAGAGTAAAGGACACTGAACCTCCCAGAGACTTAGCAGCTATGATAGGGCAAGGTCCACACTCAGGGGGCCAGGAAACCACCGAACTAGAGAAAGGGTCTGAGGTGACCTATAGATCTGCCCCTACAGACTCCTTCATTCCCACCTCCCCTGTGGTCTAGAGGGTGAGCCGGCGCCCTCCTCCCTAGGGACCCAGAGAAGCTCTCACGAGTGTCCAAGACAAGGCAGAGACAAAGCAAGGCATGGTGCAGTCTCCCTTCCCTGGGTTGGAGGGGCTCCTCTGCTCTCTCCCTATGACCCCATGTAGATCCAGCACCATCTGGCAACCTCCAACTCTTCTCCTCCTTTTTTTTTTGTTTAAAACCACTCTCTTGTTTGGGGCAGAGAGGATGGCAAGTTTGCACTTGTCCCCCAGCCCTATACATAATTGGTGGCAGCAGGCAAAGCAGCTTCAAGGGGAGGGGTTTGCCAATGGAATGAAGGAGGGAGGGAGTCCTAGAGTGACAGAGCAGGAAGGGACCTGGGAGATCACTTGACCCAACCTTTTGTGGCCTCCACACCTTTCCTGTGATCTGTGTGCTTCCATCCCTACCATCATCTCTCGTGCCAGGCAGGGGCTCTCAAGACCTCCTCTCCAGGCTTCCTAAGGGCATTGTCTCCTTTCAGCCAAGGGGCTAATCCATCCTCTTCTTCTCTAGATAGCACTGAGAGGCCCATTGAGATGTGATTTGCCCAAAGGCAATCCTCATCCCAGGACACAGCCAGGACAAAAACCCCAAGTGCTTGAGTCTGTTTTCATCCTCCTACTCTTCTACTCAATCCCGAGGGAAGGAAGGGCTCAAGTCTTCTCCCTGGGGGCTCAGGAAACCTCTGACACATCACACCTGTCACCTAGCTGATGTGAGCTGCTAGTGTCAAGGTTCTGAGAACTGAGTTATTTTCAGGATGATTCTGGTCATTTCCCTTCCTCCCTGGGTACCCTGAGGGCTTTGTGAGGCTAGTCTGGGTCCCAATTGCCTTTTCGCTGCAGAAAGTTGGCTTTGAAATAACTGTCTGGAACCTGGCATGGTCTCAGGCTGACGAAGCCCCACGTTCCAAGAAAGCCCTCACTATCTTTTCAAGGGGTTTTTCTCTAGTGATGAGAGGAGAGAAGATGCCAGGCTGTAAATCCATCCAGGAGGCAGTGTCCAGGGCTCAGAGACACTTCCTTTTATACCCTTTGCATATATATATATATATATATTTTTTTTTTTTTCAAATATCATTCATCGCTCCTCTGCTGCTGAGCAGTTGGAGATATGAAGTGTTCAGAATGGACTGTTGGGGCCACATCCTGAAGCTGTGAGGGCAGGTTTGGAGAAGCGTGTTGTGCCGATGATCTTTGTGTCGGCATTTACACGCATAGGCATATTCCCGTGGATTAGCTTTTGCCCCTGTGCCGAGCGCATGAGAGTTTTATCCGTAAAACGCCCTCTATAGGGGTAGGGTGACTCAGTGGGCTACCTTCAAGGCCTTAACTGCAAGGGAGTGTGCCCTGGGGCTGGCAGTTTGAGCTGAGGGAAGACTACTTTCTTCTTGGTCCTCAATTAAAGTGGACTCGGCACTAGGATTGAACACTGAGACCAGAGGGTGTGTGTGTGGGGGGTGGGGGGGGTGGTAAGAGTTGGCAGGGAGTCGCTCGGCCCGAGGTCGGCGCCGTTCTCGGTCTTTCTTGGTCCCGTGCGGCCGCATCTCCCGTGCCCGGCCGCGTCGGCCGGCGGGCCGGGGTGCCAGCGCGATTCCGTCCGCCCCAGCCTCCCCGACACCCCGAGCTCTCTTTGTCTCGGGGCAGAGGTGTGCGTGCAAACCTGCGTCGCGCGGCCCCCAGCTCGTGCGAGCGCGGGGGGCGCACCCTAGCTTCCCCGCTCTTTCGGCGGGGAGAGAGGACGAGCCGGAGCCGGGTGCTGTTTGGTCTGGAGCCGAGCGGGGCTTGCATTGATCCATTGATTGTGCGCGGTCTGCGCCTGACCTCCCTGCTCCCGGGGAAGCCGTCTCCATGGAGACCGGGCCCGCTCCCCCAGCGCCGGATTGTAAATTCCTGCAGGCAGCGGCCCGGCAGCCTGGGGAGGGGGCCGCCGCGCCCGGGCGCGCAGGGGGAGCGGCCGCCGCGCCGAGGCCCCATTTGAAAGAAAAAAGGGGCACGAAAAAGGAGGTGGTGGAGGAGGAGGAGGGGGGGGAGGAGGAAGAAAACGAAAAGGAGCAGAGGAGAGGAGGAGAAAGAGGAGGAGGAGGAGGAGAAAGGCGAAGAAAAAGAGACGGAGCCCGAGACGCGGAGAAGGAGCGAGAGAGGAAGAAAGAGAGGCAGAAAGGGCGTGTTTCTGGCGCGGCGTTTCCCCTCCCCTTTCTCAGGTCCCTCGCTCGGGCTCTGCGCGCTCTCCCGCCGCAGCTCTCTCCGGGCGAAGCCGGGAGTTGGGGAGGACTGGACGGAGCAGCCCCGCCGCCGCCGCCAGCTGAGCCCGGCTCGGACACGGCGGGGGCTCCCCTCCGTCCGCGGCGCCCGGCGCCCCCAGCCTCGTCGCGCCCTCCGCGCCGCTCTCCCCGGCGTCGGGCCGGGAGAAGCCGGCGGCATCGGGAGCCTCCCGCCCAGGGCGCCGCGCCCCCGCAGCCCCGCGCCCGCAGCCCCCGGCCGGGGCCCGGCGGGGCGCCCCCTGCCCTGCCCTCCTCTCCCCTCCCCTCCCGCGCGCGGGGGCCCGGCCGGCTTCCGCCCTCGCGGGGCTGCGACCCCAGCCATGGGCTCGGGGCGCGTGCCCGGGCTCTGCCTGCTGGTCCTGCTGGTCCACGCCCGCGCCGCGCAGCACAGCAGAGCCGCGCAAGGTAAGGCAGGAGGGGCGCGCGGCGGCGGGGCGGCGGGGCGGCGGGGCGGCGGGGCGGCGGGGCGGCGGGGCCCCAGGGCGGGCGCGCGGTGTCCGCGGGGCCGGGCAGGTGCCGGGAGCGTGCGGCTGTCAGAGCCCGGCGCCGTGCGGGGCCCCGGTCGGGGGGCCCGGACCTCTGGGGGCCCGGGCCTCGCGGCGCCGCGTCCTGGCCGCGAGGCTGGAGGAGCCGGGAGCGACCCCAGCAGTGAGACGTCTGCCCCCACCCCCGGGGCAGAAGTCGCCACGCACCTCAGCATTCTCCGCCCGCCTTCTGGGCCACCCCCAGCATCTTCGAAAGACTTCTTGTCTTCCAAAAGTACGAGAGAGAATCTTCTCTTCTCTCAGACATTGCCAGAAACTTTTGAGCTGTGGCCTGGAGAGACGGAGAGAATGAAACTTTCAAGCCACGCCGTGTATCTCTTCCCTTCACCCCACCCCCCACCCCGCCCCAACCCTCACGCGGAGTCAGACAAAATTTCCCAGTTGTTGTCTTATCAGTAGAAAAATGTCAAAGAAAAATAGGATCTTTCCTCGAAAGACCAGCTCGTCTCTCACTGGAAGGTAGGGGGCTGAAGAAGAGAAGAAAGATTTCTGACTGGCTACCAGCAAGAATGTCGCTTTTCTGCCTCTTTGGGGGAAATCTCTTTCCTCTTGCATGGCTTTCATTTCTTATCATAATATTTATTTATTAAGGCCTCGGGTTTCCAATTCCATTTAAATCCAGGTCAGAATTGCATTAAAATAACAAAGTAAAATTCCAGGCCAGGGAGCTCTGACAGGCCCCTCTAGGAATTAGAGAGCGAGCCAGGGAGGCCCTGCGGCCCCCATCCCTGACCCCAGGCTCGCTGCCCGGCGGGTCCGAGGCTCTGCTGGCAGAAACCAGGCTGGTGGGCTACAGTTCTCTTGGGGACAGCCTCCCCTCCCCGTTGACCTCTTGTTGCACCCTTCCCCCATCATGTCCTCACCCAGGAAGAGATTTATATGGACAAAAAGAAAATTCTTCCCGACAAGCCTTCGCTGAGGAGGATCTGATTCTGCCTATTGTCCCAGGGGCTCCTGAAGCCAAGCTAGGGTGTGGAAGTGGCTGAGCCAGAAGGGAAAGTTGAACTTGGGCATTGGGGAAGCCTGAGCCCCCAGCAGTCAGGTTGCTGTATCCTGGAGCCTGAGCGCCCGCCTGGCTCTTAGGCTGCTCTTGTGTACTGGATGGGCTCCCACTCCAGGTGAAAGGAAGGTGCTATACCAACACTGCCTCTTCAGCTACCTCCTTCCTCCAACCTGCCCTTTAAGGGAGCCCAAGTGGTGGAGATCCGCAGCTGTCACATACCAGAGCTCACCCCCACCCCCTGGCAATCCCAAACTGCCTCTTCTCCGGTCCTGGCTCCAGACAGCCCACTACCACTGCCACCCCCAGCCTGGGAGCAGCCCCTCTTGCACTGTGGATTTGCTTGTGTTTTCATAAACAAAGCTGGCTTTTGTAGTGTGTGCTGACTTACTCATAACATAGAATTAGCTGGGGAGTTTAGTCTGAAGGAAGGAACAGATTTCATTCAGTAATCTAGAGACAAGATAAGGGCCTCTTTCAAGTTGGAGCCAGTGTCTGTAGTGGCCCTAGTGAGACCGGGGGGCTGGGGGCAAGAGGGGGAGCAAACAGTATATCCAGGGAGGTTCCCAGGGCTGATGGAGACTCCTACAAGGGACAGGTGCCAAGGGGAGGTCAGCTCATCCTTTAGGGACAGAAGACTCAAGATCCCTCCACGGGAAAAAACAAAACAAAAAAAAGATCCCTCCACGGTGCTCCAGGGCTCCCTCTTTCATCAGACACCCTGCTAAATGCTGTGGAGGGCTAGGAAGATGCAGCCGGAGTGGAGTGGAGGCCCCTGCCCTCAGGGAACTTACATCCTAATAGTTGCATCCACTACTTATATTCAGGCCACACCTGCGCTGACTGGGCCACAGTTAGCTGTGTGTCTTCCTTCCTTCTGACCCTTGAGTCTAACCTGGCATAGAATAAAAGCCTGTCATTTCAGCTCCCTGTGATGCTGCTGTTCAGGAAATATACCAACTGGGGCTGCCAGAGATTGGCTAATGACAGGTCTGTTGGGTTAGAGGGATGTTTCCGTACCCAAACCTACAGACCAGTGCCGCGGGAAAGCCAAGTACTGACGGGGCACACAGTGGAGTGCTGCAGACACTCCTTGCTCCCAGACATACCTCCTAGGTATCCCCAGTGCCAGGAGGTGTGCCTTTAATGCCACATGCTTTTAAATAAAGCTCTGGTGGGTCTCTTTATATTACAAATACCCTCGGTAAATGTCTTGTGTGGTTATTATACCTCTGGGTATAGTGTGTGTGTATATATAGTATAGTTACTATATTTCAGTGCCTTTTCCCCAAAGACTCCATCCCACTAAAGAACTAAAGTGGAAAGGGATAGGGAGGAGGAGAGGGACAAGGAGGGGAGCCCTGAGTGTGCAAGTGCGTGTGGGGTGAGGTTCATCACGATCACCCACATGTGATATAGCTGGGTGTCTATGTCTATTGTGACTTGGTCATTAAGCCTAGAGATGTACATTTTAGTGTCTGAAAACTGTGTGTGGACGAATGGGTGGGTAAGCGCGTGTGACTGGGAATGAGTGGGCATGAGGGTACATGGTTTTGAGTGTTTTTCAAGTGCTCGTCTGTGTATTTTAAAGTAGACAGACTGGATAACCAAGATAATTGTTAACTTAAAAGCATTAATTTGCTTTGCTTTTTTTGGGGAGGGGGTGTGTGTGTGCAGCAGTGGTTAAAAAAGACCTAATCCTTGCTTAGGGCTCAGGTTACAGCTGAATGAAAAGGTCTCCTGGCCTCCCGGGGAAAACTTGTCCCCAGGGCGGGCTCAGGGAGAGCCAGCCTGGCCGCTTAGTTTACCTGGTTGTTTTCTCTTCTCATTAGGGATAAAATGTTGATAAAGTCGTGTATTTAGAGTTTCCCAGTAACACCATCCCCAGGACTGAGCCCGTTCATCTGGTGGCAAACAGTGTCTCTCTGTCTCCGTGCGTCTCTCTGGGTCTCTGTCTGGGTGTATGTGTGTCTCTCTCTTTCTTTCCCCCACCCCTCTCTTCCTCTTTAATGTGGCTGTTTCCTTTCCTCCCCGCTTCCCTGGGCTCCTGTGGCCAGCTCTTACAGTGAGGGGACTGTTCCTCCTAGCCCCTCCCTCCAAAATATGAAATGAAAACCATAACCGTGTCAGCGGGTGAGGGTGGCCCCGTGGGCAGCCGGCTATTGCCTGTGCCCCATCCAGGCCACACTGGGAGAGAGAGAAAGCAAGTCAGTCCCCACTCTTGGAGCCTGATCTTCAATCAGTTGCTTCTAAGCCTGTCTCTCCACCACCACCACCAACCCCCTCCATTTTTCCAGAAGGGTGGAGAAGGGGGGTGGACTGCTTAGAAATTCCTCAGGAATCCCTTTGACCTCTCTTCTCTCAGTGACATGTCCCCCGGGGAGGTGGGGGGGAAGCCTGGGGCCAGGGGAGGACTTCTTCACTTCTCACCCCTCATCTCCTTGAGTCTCCGCAGGGTGGAATGGGAGAGAGGGGAGCAAAAGACACCGACCGAGGCCAGAATTACTACAGGCGGACAGAAAAGAAAGTTATTAGCCACCCCTAAATGAGATTGTTTTCTGAAACCTTCAGGAATCCGAGAGCATGAGAACCGGTTTGAGATGTGAGCGGCTGGGACCTGTTGTAAAAGGAGCCGGCCCTGGGTGTGAGTTTGGGAATGTGAGGTGTGCATTCACTGGGGCATGCAAGCGTGCGTGTGCATGACTCAGGGTGTGTGTGTGTGTGTGTGTGTGTGTGTATGTGTGTCCGTCCATCCGTGCGTGTGTGCGTGCACAGTGCTCTGGTGAGAGGAAAAAGGAAGCAGGGAAATGTGCATTTTGTTTTCGTTGGAGAAGTAAAGAAGTGGAATGGCTTGGTCTGGTGCCTTCGATTGAGTGTGGGGGAAGGGAATGGATGGTTTCAGACACTCTTGTGAAGATGGAGCTGGAGGAGCTTGCTGCCTGAGCTCACCCCAGTCCCTGCCCCCGGCTCCTGTCCCCGCTTGTCAGGGTGTGGGCCTCCTTTGCCGTCCCTGTACCCCTAGGCACATGACCACTTGCAAGAAAGAGTCCCTGTCAGGGCTGGAAACTGCAGAGCTGCTCTGAGGCTGGCAGTGCCCGCAAGAGGCCCAGACCTGGGGACAGCTTCTTCAGGCTCAGTTATAAGACAGGAGTCTGCTGGGCCCTGGGGGGAGAAGTGATACGGCTGCCAACCCAGCGACGTCTGCAGGGTTGAGGATATAGGCACCTGGGTGAAGAGGGGACATAGACCCTCTCCTCTTCCCCAGTGGCCCCTCTGTCACCAGACTGGCCACTCTCCTCCTGTGCCCTATATTGCCAGCCCGACGTAGCTTGTGGTAGGGCAGTTAGTGCCAATGGGGTTAGGTAGATGCAGAGCCTGAGGACTGGGGCCTTTGAGGGAAAAACTGAAATTCCCTTCCTCCCTTGTAAATGGGCTAGAGTATTCAGCTCTGAGGTTCTGCACATCTTATCAAAATCCTTCTTGCTAGAAGACAGAAGACACCACAGCGAGGCTTGGTCCTGTCCCCAGACCTCCTCAGGCCTTCTCGCCTGACACTCAGGCCCTCTTCTCCCCATCTGCTTAGTTTTCCTGGTTGTTTTCTCTTCTCATTAGGGATAAAATATTGATAACGTTGTGCATTTAGAGTTTCCCAGTAACACCATCCCTGGACGGAACATGTCCCTGCCACTTGGCTACTCATCCTTTCTTCCCCCACCCCTGTTTCCTGGGGCCCAAAGTACTCAATAGTTTCGTGTCCTCAACTAGAGTGCCCCCTCCCCGCCCGGGAAAACAAGTGTGTGTTTCTGTGCCTGTGTGTGGATGTGTGTGTACCCAACAACTTTGGGAAGTTGAGCTGCAGTGGTTGTGTTCTAGAAACTGAATACTGTCTAGGCAGGGCCCCTAGGCCCCAGCCCCTGGTCCTATACCGTATATTCTCAGATCCAAGACTAGCCCTCTGTGTTTTGCTCCAGCTGAAACATCTCCCCTTTATACACCAAGGTACTGTTCTGTCGTTGCCATTGGGTTTGGCCCCAGAGGTGAAGAGATGACTCCTAAATAGGGGGCTGTGGCCCTCACTCTCAACTACAGTCTCCCCTGCGGCTGTAACCACAGCCCTAGACAGCTGTGGGGTTTGGATTTCAGAGCCTCAGGCCAGGGGCTGTCCACATCTGGTCCCTGATGGTGACAAGCTGAGGAGAGACCTGGGCAGGAGGTGCTGGAGCTGGAGGGAAGATCGAGAATAAGGCCAGAGATGGAAGGAATCCCTGGGTGAGGGTGGAGCGTCAGGATGGATGTGTGGGCATGGTGGAGGGGGCCCTGGGAGAAACGGGGAGCTCAAAGGACAGATCCTGGGGAGCAAGTTGACAGAGAGGACGTTTTTACAAGTTTCTAATTATATTTATTTGGAGTTTTTCCTCTGGCGGTTTGAAGCTGTTAACAGCAGGAACCTGTATCCCTGGTGTTTGTTTTTGTTTCTAACCAGCTGCTTGGCCCAGCAGAGTGAATCCAAGTTGGAGACACCTGCCCACGGCTGCTGCCCACCCCTTCTTCGCTGCAGCTCTGTCTGTGCCCACCCTGGTACACTGCCCTCCTTCCCTGCCTGCCACTCTGCGCTCCCCTCCTTCCAGCTACCCCCATGCCCAAAGCTGGTCTCCCAACAGGAACATCCAAATGGCAGCTCCAAGACATTCCCTGGTTACGTATCGAATGCTTGCTTCATGCCTGTGCTTTGCACTGAGTTGGGGTGGTGGGGTGCACAACAACGACTAAGGCGGGGATTCCTCCCTCGGGTGTTTATGGACCATAATGCGTAGTGACTAAGCACTGGACTGGGAGTCAGGAGACCCAGGGTCTGGCTCTGCACAAGGTGTTCACTCTTATCCTCTCTGGGCTTGTTCTCCGTCTGTGTCGTGAGAGACAGGACCATGTGAAGACCATGCGAAATAGCCTGAGTCAAGGCTCTATGCACATAATTATGCACCATCTGATATCATCATCGTCATTCATGCTGTCATTTTCTCCATCAATGTAAAGAGAGAAGGCTGATAACCATGAAGCTGGAGCTTGCCTTGGCCCACTGCCTGCCTCCCTGCCCCTGTCTTTCTAGTGCTCTGTTCTTTCCTTCCTACCCATCCTCTAAAGGCCTCTGAATGGGTGAAGACTCTCAGGTTCAGCCCTGCTCCCATCCGGTCACCTCTGGTCACTCTTCAGTCAGGCTGGCTCAGCTTATATAATAGGAAGGGTCCTTTTTTTTTTACAAAAGAAGCAAATGCTCTGTGTCCTCTCCTTGGGGTCATTTGTGTGGTTTACTGGATTCTCTCCAGGCATTCCTTAGTCCTGCCTATGCTTTGTCCAGGCCGAGGATGGGCCCTGGCTCCAGCTGAGGTCACAGAGTCGCATCCCAGTTCCAGATTGGGAAGGCAGCCTGAGGAGCCAGAGCTGGGAAGCCAGGCTCTACCAGTTTCCCTAGTTGCCCTTTTGATCTAGAGGTAGAGCACATGCACACATACGCAGGTTAAGGTGTCATGGCCAAAGCCTGGGCTGGTCCTACTTTGGATGTTACTTATGTGTGGGAGGCAACAAGGAGGAAAGGATAAGTGAACGGACCAGAAGCAGCAATGGTATGCTGGTGTCAAGTGGACTCTGGGGCCCTGTCATCCCGTGCTAGTTAGCACTGAGGCTGGGGAACATCTATTGGACAAAGATGCTCCAAAGAGATGCCTGAGCAGCTCCAGATAATATCTGAAGCCCCTGGGAGCCTATGGATCCTACAGAATTCCCTAGGAATCCTACCCTCGATTCATTGGTCCCAGTCTCTTCTGGCCTCAGCATCACCAAATGGATGTGTTTAAGTGGGTCTCTTATTTTCCCTGAGTTTCCTATACTCCTACCCTTAATTTAAGACTAAATTTCCTAGGACTGTGCTCCACCTAGAACAACCGTGGGGTCACAGGAAAATAAAAAGCTTTTTCCTTGTGGTAACAGAGAATGGAGAAGATGACACAAATGTGGACCTCATCTACTCACCCATCAACCCATCCTCCTGTCTGTCATTTACATCTTGTTCACTGCTGGATGCCCAGCTCCTAGCGCAGTGTTTGGCATGTTGCTGAATGCATGTTCTCAGCCCCTAGCTGCTATGTGGGTTTCAAAGATTATCAGAAGCCCTGGCCTCAGGGAGGTTTCAAGAGGGAGATAATACATGTGACCTAAAAGTTAAATAATGTACAAGCAGCATGTAATAGGCATTACAAGACTGTGGCCAGGCAATAAGAGAGCCTGCACTCAGCCCAAACACCCTGGGGTAACCTGGCTTGGGCAGGAAGGATGTCATAGAGGTCATTAGGACACCAGGCGGGCTGCTTTGGACCTTCTCACTGGACCCAGCAAATCTGCCCACAACTCCCCCCGCCCCAGACACTGAATGATAGGGACACTACGGTGGTAATGGTGGTAATGTAAAAGTGAGGTGGACTCTCCCTAGGGGTGCCTGCTTATCTGCAGCCTGCATTCTGCATTTCCATTTGTTGTTATTCCTGAGCTGGACCAGAGCAAAATTCTGAAGCAGACAGAGTATTTCCTTGGCGGGGGCGGGGGGGGGGGGGTCTCCTGCTTCCATTTTGAGGTATACTTCCCCATCCTTGGAGGGAATCTTAGGGCTGCCCATGTTCAAATAATCCACCCTTTCAGGGCTGCCCTCTCACCCTCTATACGCCACCCCCCACATCCCAGCCTTCCTCCCTGCATTGAGCAGAATTTAAGGAGCGCTCTGCAAGGCACTGAAGCAAATCCAGAAGAAATGTCAGGTGGCACTGGGGAAAGCTACTGCAGTTACAAATCAGTGCTTTCAAGACAGAGAGGGTGAGGCAGGGAGGTTCTTACTCATCTGGGGTATCTCGACAGCTACCAATCTCCCCTAATTCAGCTTTTGATCCAGCCCCGTACTTGAGGTGGGAATAAAGGCACAAAAGGATAACTCTCACAAAGGATCGTGGAGGGTAGCTTTTTGGTTCCCAGCTGGCCCCTCGCCCACTTCACCCTCTTCCTTGGGCAGTTCCCAGCGTGGTGGAGTAGTCAGGCAGTGGAGAAGGTACCTTCAGGTATGTGTCTCCCCAACATGCCCTGTACCATCACATGCTCTCCTGCGGCTGCACGTCCCCACACCGGGCCTGTAGTAGGGCCTTTGATGAAACAAAGGAGGAGCAGAGTTGGGGGTTAAGAAATGATACTGGGGAGAAAGTTGGAGAGGGAATAAAAATAGCAGACCTTTTTGAGCACATACTGTATGCCTGCACTGCAGTGCTAAGTACTTGATAAGTATTAACTCATCTGATGCTCACAGCAGCCCCATGAGGAGGTGCTATTATTACTAAATGTGTTTACAGAGGAGGGAGCAGGTAAGTTCAGAGGCTGGCCCAGGACCACACGGACACGGGTGGAGCTGGCATTTGCACTGACACAGTACCACTCCAGAATCTGTTTTCTCAGACACTCTGTCAGCTTGCTTCCCAGCTCAGGCAAATGGTCTGTTCACATTATTTGAGATGGGAAAGGAAGACAGACCACAGCCCAGCCCAACCTCACCCTTGAGGTCCTGATGCAGCCGGTCTAGGAGAGTGCCTAGACATCCACATTTTTTTAAACGCCCCCAGGGAATCCCAGTGTGCAGCCAGGGTTGAGAACCACCAGTCTAGACCAATCCATGTCCAACTAGCATCAACTTGTTTGTCAGGCCAGTAGTAAATACTTGCTCCCTGAGAGCTATGATGAGACTATGCCTATGGGTATTGAAGGGATCACCGAATGGACAATTCTGGGTGGGCAGATGTGGTGGAAGGGTGCTCTGAAAGAATGAACTGGCAAAAGGAAGAGACACTGGATATAATTTAGGGTCCTTTTTCAGAGCTCTGTTTTGTTTATTTATTTTTAGAGAAGGGGAGGGACAGAGGGAGAGAATCTCAAGCAGAGCTTCATGCCCAGTGTGGAACCTGATGCAGGGCTTGATCTCACAACCCTGAGATCATGACCTGAACCTCAATCAAGAGTTGGAAGCAAACTGACTGAGTCACCAGGAGCCCCTCAGAGCTCTGCTTTCGGCCTGAACTGATTCAAAAGATTCCATTCAAATGGTTGAAGGGTCCCGTCCTTGGTGAGTGACCAGCCAAGTGAGGAAAGCTGACCATGCCACACAGGAGCATTAGCAGAGCGGCTCAGCAATGGCAGCAAGTGAGCAGAGGCAGGCTGAGTCCCCTGGGACCAGGAACTCTTAAGGAATAGGGCTTAGCAGGAAGAGCTTTGGGGGAGACAATTCTGAGCCAGATTTGGGAAGCCAGGAACAGTGTGGCTAGAAAAGAGAAGACTGTGTCTCAAATGTGAAGAATGAGATGTGTGTGAATGTTTGCACAGGGGGAGAATGCTTAGATGTTGTAGAGGGAGGAGGTAAGAGATAAAGACTTTCAGAGCTGAGACTCTTGGCTGGAGAGGGATAAGAACCATGAGTGGGAGGTGAGGGAGTGGGTAGGACGGTGGGAAGAGCCCAGCTGTTGGAAGGGTCTAAAGGTTCTGCCAGGAAGCCTGGGTTTGCTGCCATCAGTATCAGTGGCACTCAGGTACTAGCAAGCATTGAACTGGAGGCAAAGCAAAGAACTGAGAGCCCAGATAGTCTGGTGTAGACTCAAGCGAAGCACCCAGTAATTGGGAGACAGGCCTGTTCCTTGGAGATGGCCTAGAGGAAAGGCTTGCTGATGGGTTTCCAAATTGCCCTACTGGCTGCTGGGTAAGGGATGGTGAGAGACAGAGAGGGCTCAAAGCAGGATGGACAGGATGATTATTAGTCACTGGGATTGTCCAATGCCCCATGCCAGCCTCAAAGACTCACAGGGCATGGATATAAATGTGGGGACAGAGAATAAGGACTGGGACCTCTGGATACCTTGTCTTAATGCGTTTAGCCACACTTGAAATTTCCTCTTTCCTCTTCTGACAGTCAAATGCTTAGCCAGTCTCCAAAACTCAACTTGAATCCCACGCCTTAGGAAGTTTTTTGGTCCATCCCACACCTAGGAGCATCCCTTATGAACTCCAAGAGCAGTGCTCCAATAGAACTTCCTGTGATTGGGATGCCTGGGTGGCTCAGTGGTTGAGAGCATCTGTCTGCCTTTGGTTCAGGTCATGATCCTGGGGTCCTGGGATCGAGTCCCATATCGGGCTTCCTGCAGGGAGCCTGCTTCTTCCTCTGCCTGTGTCTCTGCCTCTCTCTGTGTGTCTCTCATGAATAAATAAATAAAATCTTTTTTTTTAAAAAAAAAAAGAACTTCCTGTGATGTCTGAAGTGCTCTCCATTAGTGGTAGCCATTCGCCACGTATGGCCACTGAGCATTTGGCCTAGTGCAACTGAGCAACTGAATTTTAAATTAATTTAAATTTAAATGGCCACTTAATGCACTAGGCCAAGTGCTCAGTGGCCAAACTTGGCTAATGGCTACCACTAATGGAGAGCATTTCCGACATCATAGGAAGTTCTATTGGAGCACTGCTCTCAGAGTTCATAAGGGATACTCCATCAGTTGGGCCTACTGATACTCCACATAGCCTCTATCTACTATCTACTATCCTTCTTGCCTTCTCTCATGAACTAGTCTTCATGCCCGCCTTCTCTGTTCTTTCATCTGCAGATGAATTCCCAGAGTGGGCCAGCAGGTAGACACCATGATTGTAGAGCCTGAGGTGGAGAGTAAGTGTGAGTTACAGCAGTTGGTCATGGCGGACTGCCGCAGAGGAGTCAAAGAGAGAAAGTAGAGTGCAGAGCTGAATAGAAGCCCAGAAGATTGGAGGCAGGATTTTGGGGGCATTCTTCCAAATTTCCGTTCTCTTCACCCCACGAAGCTTTGGTCCTGCCCCCGAAGTACTTCTTGAAATTGGGAAGCAGAGGACAATGAACTATTTCAAGCAATGATTCACGAGTGTCTAAGTTGGAGTGATTCCTGGTCCACTCGTTCATTCATATTCAGTAAAAATCAAGCACCTTTAGGATTTGGATTCCATAGCTTGGTGATAAGGCCTGAGAATCTGCATTTTCACAAAAGCCAGGCAACTCTGCAATCCTCTTCTCTTGGTCACAAATACCATTCCTTTATTGGCAGGTTGCTACTTATACACTTGGGTTCCCCAGTTCACAGCTAGAAGTAGCATCTTCCTCCTCTGATGTTCCTTTTCACAGAGATTCTCAGTCCTGGCTGCACGTTAGACTCACTGGGGAGCTTTTGAAAAATACTGTGGGCTTGTTGACTAAGACCTCTGGGGATGGGTCTGGGCCTCTCCTAGGGGAGTTAACTCTGATGATGTGTAGCCAGGGTTGAGGACCCTGTCACCTTGTCTCTAATGTCTCTGTGACTCTCAACCACACCCTACCTCATGTTACTGGTCTCTCCTTTAGGCTGGGCTGAGTCACCTCGGAGCCTCCACAGCCTTCATCATAGTACCTTCCACAAATACACCCTGTAGAACAATTTTCAACCGAATGCAACATGTTGCCATATTTTAGTTCTGCTCTATGCATACCATAACACTGCCACAGAAGTTGGAATCTTTTGCCCAAAGATGATAAATGATACTCTCTGCTATGTCCTTGGAGAACCATTCTCTTTTTTGCTAGATCTTGGCTGGCCTCTTCGTTTAGCATAGCTCTGGGAAGAGCACCTTGTGTCAGAGCGAAAGCCAGGAGTGAGATGAGTACCCTGGGTTAGATGGAAGAGTTCAAGGTGGCGGGCTGAATGAGCCTGAGTCAGCTGGAGAGCCAAAGGGCTCCACTGATCAGGCTTCAGGTTGCTGGTACCAGCCCCTGCCAGGTCCTGGTCCCTCTGCTATTGGCAGCACAGGGGCTGAGGGAAATCTTCTAGGATGGAACTTCTTTCCTTTAAAGATTCTTGGCGCCTTAGTGGGCAAGTGGGAGCAGGCCTGGTCTCAAGCAGAACTGTGAGGCAGATGAGGATTTCTCAGGTGCCCTGTCTCCTCTGTTTCTTCCTCCTTCAATTACCAAGGGCCACTGGACCCTGCCGCTTTCTCAGAGGCCACTGTCCCTGTGCTTCTTCTCTTCCTCCCACCCAGCCCCCTTCTAAGCCTGCTCATAAGAGAGGTGAACTAATTCACACTGAATTGAATATTTCTAATAAAGGTAAGTGTGCTACCTAAGGGTTTTTGTTTTTGAATTGGAGTGTTTCTTTTTTTTTTTTTTAATTGGAGTGTTTCAAATGATGGAATTTTAGCTGTCACTGTGGATTAAGTATTTCTGAGGGGAGTGGGGGGGTCTTTCTGAATTCCTGAAATTACAGAGTCAACCCACTGTGAAATCGGGAGGGTGTGGACGAGCATCTGTCTCTGGAAGGGTCACTGTGTCTATTTTAGAGGAGAGAGGATTTTGCCCTTGGGGAACCACCTTCAAGGCACCTGTGGAGTGTGCTGACCATCTCATGTGCCCCCTCTGCCCCTGCCAGATGTGGATGAATGTGTGGAGGGGACCGATAGCTGCCACATTGATGCTCTCTGCCAGAACACCCCGCGGTCCTACAAGTGCATCTGCAAGTCTGGCTACACGGGGGATGGGAAACACTGCAAAGGTGAGGCTGGGAGGGTGCTGGGGAGGGGGACCTGCCTGAGAGGGGAAATCGGTGCCACACCAAGGCCTGCAATCCCTGCCACCGGCAGGAGGAAGAGGCTTGGGAGGGGAGGCTGTTTTTTCCCTGAGAGGGCACCACAGAGGCCAACTGAGGCTCTGGTGGTAAGAGTTCACAGCCTCCCAGCTAGGGTGGGAGGGGGATCCAAATCCTGAGATGAAGGCCGGAGGTGCCCTGACATTGGGACCTCCATCTTTAGACCCTCCTACCATTCCCACATAGGATGAGAACAGACAGTTCACCGCAGGGGAAATTCGTACCGTAAACAAACACAGTCTTCCCCTCTCATAATTAAAGCAATGCAAATTAAAGCACTCTTGAGATGTTATTTTAGATTTATGACCTTCCATGTTGGTAAGACTTTAGTGGACAAGGTACACTCATTAATTCTTGGTGACATTATAAATTGAAGAGTGATTTTTTGTCAGGCCTAGCCAGAATCTGAAAAGGTATTTATACCCTTTGACCCAGAAATTTAATTCCTAGGGACTTATTCAAGAGAAATTCAAAGAAACAAAATAATGTACGGGGAAAGGTGTTCTTTAATGCATTATTTATGATAAGAAAATAAATGGAAGGAAGAAAGAGTGAATACATTATGATATAGCAATGCAATGGAATATTTTGCAACCACGTACAGGTGGTAATTAGAAAGACTGGGTGGAGACATATGAAAATGTTTATGACTTAAGTTTATTTATATGTATGTATGTATGTATTTAGAGAGGGAGAGAGTGGTGTGGTAGGGGGCACAGTGAGAGGGAGAAAGAGAATCCTAAGCAGGCTGCACATGGGGCTGTCATGGGGCTCGATCCCACGACCCTGAGATGAAATCAAGAGTTAGATGCTTAACTGACTGAGCCATCCAGGCACCCCTGTGACTTAAGTTTAGATGAAAATAGCAAAATGGTTTATGGGCTATGAAAGTAACTATGTAAACACATACATACACACACACAGAGAAAAAATATATACATACAAACATACATATTTAAACCACCACAGGGCTGAGCCCAGGGGAGGACAGTGAGGGAGCATGCTAGTGGGTCCGGCTGCCTCAGATCCTCTTTGCCCACAGATGTGGATGAGTGCGAACGAGAAGATAATGCGGGTTGTGTGCACGATTGTGTCAACATCCCTGGCAATTACCGATGCACCTGCTATGATGGATTCCACCTGGCACATGATGGACACAACTGTCTGGGTGAGCAAAGGAGAGGGAGAGGAGGTGTGGGCAAGTGGTGTCTTGTGGGGAAGGAGTTGTTTCCAGCATTTCCCATTTCCCAGGCCAGGAGAGGAAAGTGATCAAAAAGCTGCATTCTCACAAAGTAAAGAACAAGGTGAGCCTCTCCTTTGAGACGGGGTGCTAAGGATGAAATAATTCTACTGCTGGATGAAAAACATCAGAGGGGATGCTGCTTGAAAATGCTCCCAGGGCAAGGGCCAGAGGATGACAAAAATGGGTGTAGCCACAAGGAACGGAGCATGGTGGGAAGGCAATTTGGCTCCATGCTTCAATAAATGGGAGGAATGTTAAATGATGATGATGATACTGATGGTGATGATGATGATGATGCATCCCTGGGCCCCGGGGAGCCTCTAACCCTTAAAGGCTGATTCTCTCCCAGTTTGTCCTGCAATCTCCAGGTTCACCCTTTTCTCACTTCTTCTGGCCTGATCTTTGTCCCAGGAACTGGGTCAGAGATAGGAGACTTTCTAGGGGACAAAATTCAACTTTGGTCTCTTAATCATTTTGGAAAATTACCGGGACCATGGCAGATTATTCCCCAGGTGGAAACACTGAAGCCCGAAGCAGAGAAGGATTTGAGGCCAGGAGACTGGAAGACTAGAAGACAAGGAAAGGAAGAGAAGAGGAATGATGCTCAGAAAATTGGGCTAGGCTGCTTCCCCACCAAACTGATAAATTATCTGAGGTTCTATTAGTTGAGGAGAGCCTCCTTCCTACAGTGCTGCCTCTAGACCTAAACCCAGTCACATCCCATCTTTGGACCAGACTTATAGGTTTCCATTGCCAACCCAGGCCTCTATAGCCTGACCCCTATGGGGCCTTCCCCCCAGCCCTGACCACCTGGCCACCTCTTCTACCAGGAAAGGACCTCACTTCTCTTCCACTCAGTCACCTATGAGGGCCTCTTTGGAGACTCCTTTGGAAAGAGAATCTATGACACTTTGACCAGGACAGTGAGTTTCCTGCAGGACAGGAAACATCGGTTTCTGAGTTATTTGGTTGCTTTTGACCTTTCTAGGCTCCTGATTCTCACCAAGTCTTGTTTTCCTGTGACCTGGGGAGAACTAACCAGGGGGATGAGAGAATGAATAGGCATAGGAAGGGTCAGAGGGAGCAAAGGTCTACCAAACCCTAGCCTTAGGGTTGTGGTTCAATTTCTCAACTCTATCTTTGGCTTTTAGGGGAACCCTAAGTCATCCATGCCCTGGGCCTCAGTTTCCCCACTGAGAACTGGAAGAAAGAACTTGGCTAGAGCAGCAAAGTCACAAGGTTGCACTAGAAGGGAGCAAATAGAAGGACGGACGGTAGGATGGGTCAACAGTGGGAAGACAAGGATGGGGAGAAGTGAGAGAGGGGGAAGGGACAGGAAGGAATAAGGCAAAGGATAGTATACCTCCTTGACTTTACCACAGATACCTCTCAGGCAGGAACCTGCTGGATCCATGCCCCTCTGCCCTTGGCCAGAAAGGGGGAAAAGGACGGGATTTCAGGGCTCAGCAGAGAGGATGGGAAGAGAGGGGCAGATGAGGGCCTCAGGAGCTCAAACTCCAGCTGCTCTGTTTGGAGACCAATCTCCCTGAAGCCTGCTGGGCCAAGGAAAACCGAGAAGGGCTATAGACTCAAGAGGGCAGTAGGTAGCACAGAGATGGAGTCAAGGCATTGAAGTGGGAGCCCCAGAATGAGCTTGGCTCTGGGACCTGGGGGTGGTGATTTGGGGTAGTAATTAGGGTGTGGCCTGGCAGCTTTCCTCCCACCCCTCCCCGCCAAGCTACCAGACTGTTTTGTTAAACCAAAATAGGAGAAAGGCTAGGGACTGTGGCAGCAAGCCCAGGCATGGGGGGAAGGGAGGAAGGACGGGACTGTGGCCTGTCCACAGAAATGGTCCCTGCCCTGCAAGGAGTTGAGGCTTGCTGCCTTTACCCACATTGCCCCTCAGACCTAGCACCATGGCCACAGCCCTCCCTGCACTTAGAGCCAGTTCCACATTCTCTCATTCCCTGGCTGTGACCACTGCCCCAGTGCCTCTCTCTGACCAATCCCTATCCTTACCATCATCTCTGTTCCTCTTGCCCTGGCCCCTTTCCTGATCTCCTCTGCCCTCACACCCAGTTCCCACAAGTGAGGGAAGGGGAGGCCAGTCTTCACCTAGAAGAGGCAGGTTCAAATGTCCCCTCTCCACCAGTGTAGCTCCCCAGCTCTGCCCTCTTAGGATGACCCCTTCAAGAGCAGTGGGGCATTCACTGATGAGTGGGTAGGAACTTTCTGGCCTAAGGCTTGGTGCTGAATTGGGGCAGGGAGGTTGTGCTAGATTTTAGGACCGTTCTCAGCCCTTGATGCTAAAGTCTCAGGATCCTGGGCTGCACCCCATGGCCTCACCACCCACCTATCCTACACAGATGTGGACGAGTGTGCCGAGGGCAACGGTGGCTGTCAGCAGAGCTGTGTCAACATGATGGGCAGCTATGAGTGCCACTGCCGAGAGGGCTTCTTCCTCAGCGACAACCAGCACACCTGTATTCAGCGGCCAGAAGGTCAGCCCATGACCATGCAGGGCCCAGCCCTGCACCCCCAGGCTTCTCTCCACCTGCTGGGAACTTTTCCCTCAATACCCGCTATGTCTCACCCTCTGTTCAGAACTCCACTAGCTCCTTTTGCTCTAGTCCCTCCACCTAGTCATATCCTAAGGGCTCCATGGACCAACACTGTGCTGGAGCAAAATCTGGAGGAGTTCATTTGGGGTTGGGATCAGTGTGGGATTGAGGTCACTATGGGGTACCCTCTGTCCAGACCCAAGATGGATGTTGTGCCAAACCGTGGATGGCTGACCTCTCAGCTGCTGTTATCTGAGGACCTCACCAATGTCTTATTCTTGGACTGGATAGGGAAGGTGAGGCAGGAATAGTGGGGTATTGTCTGTTTCTGTGACTCTGCCATCCACCTGCACCCCAAGCCTGCGACATCCCTGAGGACAGGGCTACGCCTAATTCATTTTGTGTCCTCGGAACCTTATATACTGCTCTGTATGTAGTGGGAGCTTAATAAATATTTGTGTAATAAAATCTTATAGTAATGAGGGGCACTCACCTGGCTCAGTTGGTAGAGCAGGTGACCCTTGATCTCGGGTTGTAAGCTGGAGCCCCTTGTAGGGCATAGAGTTTACTTTAAAACTTAAAGTAATTATCTGCACCAATTATTTCCTACTCACATTATTATCTTCTTCCTGATTTGATGGTAAGCTCTTTGAGGAAAGACATCATGTTTGTTTGTTTTAAAGATTTTATTTTTAAGTAATCTCCATATCCAACATGGGGCTCAGACTCACAATCCTGAGATCAGGAGTCACCATGCTCCACCGACTGAGCCAGTCAGGCACTCCCAAGAGATATTTATTTTTCTGGGTCCTTCCTAAATCCACTGGTACCTAGCACAGTAACTATTAGATACTACTTTTGGTTGTCTGAAGGAGAGGGTGCTTGTGAAGGGCTTTGGGGGCGCTGGGTATCAATACCTATATATCATTCAGAATGACTCTGAGCCCCACTCAGTAGCACCAAAACAGGATGGGGGTTGGTGAGGGGGAGTTCCTCTCATCTGTGTTGCAGCCTCAGTGGATTCTCTCAATTTCCTAGGCCCCAACTATCCTACCCGTTCCTCTTCCTCCAGCATCCAGAGATACACAGAGCACTCACCTCCCTCCTCTTACTTTTTAGAAGGAATGAATTGCATGAACAAGAACCATGGCTGTGCTCACATTTGCCGGGAGACACCCAAAGGGGGTATTGCCTGTGAATGCCGCCCTGGCTTCGAGCTCACCAAGAACCAACGGGACTGTAAACGTGAGATAACTGGGATGGCAGTGGAGGAGGAGAGACAAAGAGGAAATGCATGGGGACTTGGCAGCAAGACATGGGAGGCAAAGGGAGCATGGGAGAGGCGACTAGACCAATCTCCATGCTGTGGAGAATGGTGGTACCCAAGGAAAAGCAAGCTGACAGGCCTCCCACCCTCTCTGCACAGTGACGTGCAACTATGGTAATGGTGGCTGCCAACACACGTGTGATGATACAGAGCAGGGTCCCCGGTGCGGCTGCCACGTCAAGTTTGTGCTCCATACGGACGGGAAGACGTGCATCGGTGGGTGAGGCCAGTGAACACGAGTGCACCTGTGATGGGGGTGAGGGGAGGGTCCCTGGGGAGCCCAGGGAGGCGGGAGCACACGGGGCCAGGTGCTAGGCACAGAATGATTGGCGAGTGGACTGAAGACCCAGATGACAAGGCCAGGTCTAGGAAAGGACAACTCTGAGAGCTTGCAGGGCTCACTCTCTTCTCTGCCCCACCCCTGGGGGCCTTGCCATCCTCTTTATCCAGGGCACAGTTTTGCCAAAGTGGGAATAATCAGCAGAGGTGCGTGTTGACCAAGGCTGTGCTTAGGAGGGGGAGGAGAGCTGGGCCAATGCAACTGACAAAGCCTGACCTGAGGCCCTGGTGACTAGCATGGGAAGATGGGAGCCATCACATCCCTTGGTCTGCACTCTGGAACTGGGGTTGGGACACAGTATTCTTTCCTGGAACAGCCAGCCCTGAACCAACAAATGGGGTTTCCTGACTCCAGGTGTCTTCCTCTCCATCCTGTGTATCCTGGCCTGCTCCCCTCCCCAGCCCCCCTCATTGCCTCCTCTCTCCTCCACACCTCTACCTGCAGCCCTTCACTGCCTCACCAGCTCCAGCCTTCCATCCCTCTCACCCTGGCTGGGGCCTTCTTAACACCTGGATCCCTTTTCCTGAATTCCTAGGCCTTACCGCACATACCTTCAGGTACTATAGATGGATTTAATTTCTTAATTCCTGGAGCTGAATTCCTAACGCCTTCTGTCTTTAGGTATTTTGTGAAGGCCAATTACTGTGTGCTCACAGAGTGCTGAGAGAGACAGTGGGACAAGGTGCCCCTTGGAGAAGTGGGAAACAAAAGGGAAGGGTCTGGTCAGGGAGCCAGGCAGGGGTGAACTTGCTGCGTGGGCAACAGGTATTTATGGAGGCCGGTCATCTCAGGGGCTACAGAATGTGGAGGACAAGGAAGCATGAACACAGTCACTGTGTATTTGTCAGAAACATGACATTCAGCTTAAGAGCTAGACTCTCCCCATCTCCCTCCAGTGACCCCACCCGTCTCTGCAGACAGCACTGCCCTACTCCCTGGATAGAAGAGCAGGGAAACAAATGATGCTGTTAGAGGTGTCCTCCAAGTACCTGCTCCAGAAACTTCATACACATGGCTCTAAACTTCTTTAATTAAACTCTCTCCTGCTACATGTTTCCCTCTGAACTAACCCTTCAAAGACCCTGGGACACTTTTAGGTCTCCGTGTCACCTTCTCCTAGCTGGTTCCTTCCAGCTCCTTTCATCTTTCCCCTCATAAGTTGAGTTCTTCTGCTTCTTAAACCTCCCACCCCCTCCCCAGGACATACTCCCACATTCTCAGAGTCTCCCAAAAGAAACTGCATGCCGTCCCCAAAGAAAAGCTGCATGTATCAGGACAGAGCTCGGACTAGTGAATGTGGGGCCAGCTCCCTCTCTGGCTTCCTTTTGTTCAGATAGTCCTGGGCATGGCTGCTTTTGAAAACACATCGTGTAAGCTTGAGCTCTTCTCTAATGCAAGACCCAATCTGTCTTCTGGACCATGGCCAAATGAGGCAGAAGAGAGCAAATGAGGCTTTCTAGGGTTGATGGCTATATTCTTCCCGAGTTCTTCTCCCTCTTTTCCCATAGAACTTATTTTGCCTTGTGCTAATCTCATTTTTCTCCCCAGCCCTGGTAGGAGGAAATGTCATTGTTAGGGGCCACCAGGACATTCAGGTTTAGTGGGGAGATGGAGAGGCCAGTATAATTGAGCCCAAAGGGTGGGCCCCCTTTGGGATTTGGCAACTTGTAAGATTTGAAATCACATCCCAGCTCTGCCGTTGGCATGCTGTGTGGTACTAGGCCCATGACGACCCCTTTCTGAGACTCTGTTTTCCATCAGTCACTTGGTGGGAGCCTAGCTTCTTTGAGGACACCAGGCAGGACAAGGCTGGAGAGCTAAGTGTAGGAGTCTCTGGGCTCATCACTTGGGGCCAGTGGTTTGGGCCTACAGGGTGGAGGAGGGTGGGGAGGGGGCTGGGACACAGTGGGCCACAGTGGCTGCTGCCCAGCATCTAAACAGCTTTTTTACAATGTCAAACAGGGGAAAGGCGGCTAGAGCAGCACGTCCCCCCTCAGGCCGTTTCTAATGGTAAATATGTCTGCTGTCTGTTGCTCTCACTGGCTTGCTAGGGGAAGGGCTAACCTGCTGGGGCTCCCACTAACTGCATGCCCATTGGGCCCAGCCTGACTGGACTCCAGCCAACCAGCAGGGCTCCCCTGAAGCCTGGGTACCGGGCCCATTGGGTGACAGGAAACCCGAGTCCCCAAGAGTGGGCCAGGGGGGCCTTCATGTTGGTTTTGTCCTTCTTTGTTTCTGTCACTCTCCTCCTCTCCTTCCTCTCCTGCTCTCTCCTGCCACCTTCTCCCACACTCACTTTTTAACACCTCACCCCTTTTCAGCCATCTGCCCCCTCCCTCTTTCTGCCTTCTACACAGCAGAAGACCCAGCAGTTCCATCTCACCCGCTGTGCTCATGAGATGGCTGAGATAGGGTTGGGATAGTTACAGGCCATCCCATCCTTGGGGTTGTGTCCTTACCTGGGCCAGCTCACAGCCCCAGCATCACTAGCCATTCTGTCCCACCATAATGGGTACCAGCATGACATCTGAATTCAGACTGACCTGAGTTTGAATGCTGCCTATGCCACTTTCTAACCTCAAGCAAGCTACTTGCTTCTCTGATCCTCAGTTTACTCTTAACAGGGAGACTGAGAGTTCTCCCTTAGGGTTGCTGAGAAGACTTGGGACAGTGTGTGCAGAGGATCTAAGTGCCTGGCACAGAGCAAGCATAGATTAAACTGTGGTTTAATCCCCCACCCAAACGCTGCCCTACAGGAGAGGGCAGCTATACCCAGGTTCCTGGTTTGACCTGCATGGACACTGTGCCAGCTTGGCTGCCCCCCACCCCGGATCCCTCCAAACGTACCTAGTCTTGGTGCAGGATCTCTGTTCCCCTCTCCCTGCTCCAGAGCTTGGGGGACCTCTTATACTAAGAGCACTCCTGGGGGGAATGGCTAGGCTTGGAGCTTGAACTCAAGGTTCTCTCTAGGTTCCTCTCATGGTCTTGAGGAACCTCAGGAGTCTAGGGTGGGAGTGGCACATAAGAGATCCCACTGTGGCTGCTCCCAGACCTGGTCCTGGTTGTATTTGAGCAACGAGGGCCTGACTAGGGACCCACAGGCGGAGTTGGGCTTCTTCTAGAACCTTGCTTTGGTGGCCTCCTTGGTGACAAGGGTTGTGCCTGGTTTTGGGAGCCAAAGATTCAAAATGATAGGATTCACTGCTGCTTTTCTCATTCAGTTCCCCTGATTTGGAGAACCACTCTCCTTTCTTCCCTAGGAGAGGGCTTGGGATTTTGTCTCTCCAAAAGGAGACCTCTAGGCCCCCCAGAGGATGGCCTGCACCTCCTCCAGATCCCTGGGTCAGGGCCTTGCACTATTTGAACTGACGGTTTTCCCCTGCCTGGGCTCACCTGAGCTGCAGTTTAAACTTGTTTACGTCCTCTTCTGAATTCAGAAAATAGAGTGATCCATCCATACTCCCCCTATGGTGACTCTTCAGTGAAGAGAGAACTTACCAGTCAAGAGGGGACAACGGAAGAGACTTAGCTCTGAAGTTTTCTAGTTCTGTAACTCTTTTATCTACCTTCTTACATCCTGCCTCATCCTTTGGATTCTTCTTTTCCCATTGCCCTCCTCCCCTACCTAGACAGTCTCTCCCCATTAGGAAAGGAAAACAACAACAGAACAGCCAGCTTATCTCCATCTGGAACAAAAGGGAGGTCTTGGGATGAGTTGGATGTAGCTGGGCAGGGGCTGGGAAATGACCAAGTTTGTGCCTCTCCTCTGAGAATGAGCAGTTAGGCCTGGAACTGGGGATCTTTTTTTAAGAGTGTGGAGCCAGGCGGAAGGGGAAGATGAATTGGTGGCCATCCCTCAGCTGTCTTAGGGATCACTAGGCTCACTCTTCCCCAGACTGTCCTACCCTGGCCCCCCCAACCACCAAAGAAATAGTTGGAGGGAAGGAGGAAGAGACTCCTATCTGTCCCTTCTTGTTCCCTGGCGGCTGAGAACCACTCTCCCTGAGCTCCCATCCCTCCCTGCACCCTCCCTACTCCACCTCCTCCACCCCCTCAGCACATTCCTGCCTGACAGCTCTGGCTTGTACCTGCCTCACTGCTGTCCACCTTGTTTCAATCAAGAAGGGGGCAGGGAAGTGGACTGCTTGGCTGCACTTGTGAGGGGATGGGGGCTGGGAGCCTCCACGGAATGCTCCTTCAAAAGCCCAGGGGGAGGCAGCTGAGGCCTTCCCTTGGGCCTCTGCGCTCTCTACTCCCCTCAAGTCTGGGACTCTTCCAAGCCAGTAACCCAATTACCATCCCCTACCTCCCTCCTATACAGAGACCTGCGCTGTCAACAACGGAGGCTGCGACAGTAAGTGTCATGATGCGGCCACGGGTGTCCACTGCAGCTGCCCCGTGGGCTTCATGCTGCAGCCAGACAGGAAGACCTGCAAAGGTAAGGGCTCTCAGGAGACAGGAGCACAGGGGTAAGGGGCTGAGGTTGGGACCAGAGATACAGTACCTTTTATGAGACCTCCTCAACCCCCCGAGGCTATACTGATTAGAAAGAACTGAGGGCATAGCTAAGGCTTGTCTCTTTTCCACCTTTCCCATCCCAGTTCAAGGGGCACAAAAGTCCAGCCAGTTCCTTAGTGCCCCCTGCCCACAGCCTACCTTGTTTTCCTTACTCTCATTCCTATCCCTCTGTGGGTTCCTAATCCTCTTGCTTAATGAGCATGCCACTCTCATTTGTCCCTGGTCTAGAAGGATATTTGAGCCCTGACTGTGTGTGTACAAGGTCACAGATGTGTTCTGTAACCTTCTTAACCCACATTCCCCAGACCTTTCCAAGTGGAAAGGCTATACTGGTCGGAGGGAGAATAGGGTAGTAGCTGGGAGTGCTGATGCTGGAGCCTGGCTACCTGGGTTCAGATCCCAGCTCTGCAATCCAAGGCAAATTACTTAGCATCTCTGTGCCTCAGTTCCCCTACAATGATAGTGCTTGTTGTAAGGATTAGATCAGTTATATATAAATTATATATAAAGTACTTAGAATGGTACCTGACGTATGGTAAGTGTCTTATGTTAGTGATTATTATGGTATAATTTCCCATATTGTCCATCCTATTTCCCTTCCTTTTAATAAGCCAGGTCTGGGAGAAAGGTGGAGTGGGAGAGCAAAAGGGAGGGCAGCCATACTGATAATAATGAGTCATCAGGTCCGGGTCTCCTGGTCACAAGGAGGACTGGGTTCCTTCTTTGTGTCTTTTGGCCCAACAACTGGCGGAGAGGATGGGGAGACAGGGAGGGCTGGGGCAGCAGGTCAGACAGCCAGAGTTGAGAGGTTTTCTGCTGAGAAGGACTGTTGACAGGTATGCTAAGAGTGAAGTGGAAGACTTGCCCTCTTTGCCCCCTCCCCCAAGTAGGGGTGAGTAGCCTGGGTCCTGTCTGCCACCAGCTTGGGGAACTTGACCTCAGGAAGGAAGCTGCTCATGGGCCCCCCCTTCCCTTCCCTAGTGCTGAAAGCCGCCTCAGGCCTGAGCCTCTCCAGACCTCTTCCAGTCCAGCCCCCTGCTTGCCCCCCTACCCCCACCCCGCAGCTACCCAGCCTCACTGGCTCTCCTGGAGGTCCTGGTGCCTGGCTGTCTCCTAGCTCCTCCTCTCTGAGGGGCTGCCCCTTTGAATCCCCCTTCTCTGTGCCACCCCACACACCATGGCCCAGGGCTCTTAGGCTAGGTAGGGGTGGGGGGCAGCAAGGTATAAACCTGATCCACTAGCCTTTTGGGGGAAGGACCATCAGCACAGAATGAGGGGCAGAAATTCACATATGCTTCAAATGCCTACCTACTTCCTACTCCAGGTAGGGAGGGCCTGACTCTGCTTCCCATCTGTCCCTTTCTGAGAGGGCTCAGTCCCAGGAATGGTGTTCCTAATGGCCACAGATCCCAGGAAGAGGGAAGAAAGACACCAGAGAGTGAGAGAGGGGTCAGAAGGGCGGCGGGCCCAGGGCTCTGCTTGATTTTCTCTGTCTTTGCAAGGGCGGGAGGGAGTGAGGGAGGCAGGAAAGGAGGTCATCTTATTTGTCTCTGGCCTTGGGTATCACCTTTGATTCTCTCTACTTCATCTTGCTTCCCCAGACATAGATGAGTGCCGCTTGAACAATGGGGGCTGTGACCACATTTGCCGCAACACGGTGGGCAGCTTTGAATGCAGCTGCAAGAAGGGCTATAAGCTGCTCATCAATGAGAGGAACTGCCAGGGTAAGCAGACTTGGGCCAAGGGGAAAGCCTTGGGAGAGGTTCTAGGGGTAGGAGAGCTTCAAGCAGCCCAGAAGGCCAGGGTCTTGAGAAGGTCAATGGACACCATGGGGAGTCTCCATAGCCAGTGTCATGCTGCAAATTAACAGACATACCCCTTCCTCTTGATGGACCAGCTATACCTTGCTCTTGGCAAGGAGGAGGAGGGATGGATTTCTCCCCAATTCAAACCCTTGGTGGGATCTGACCTGCCGGACCACATATGGTGGCCCTGATCCACAGGTACCAGATCACACCATTCCCCACTCCAAAGACTGTAAGTGGAGGGGCACAGGGAATGGGCAGGCAATGTTAAATCGCTGATCCTAGGCTGGTCCATGAGGGAGGGCCAAAGCCCCTCACGTGGGTCCTTCACCTGGGCAAGGGGTCCCAGTGTCAAGTGTCCCAAGACAGATTCAGTGGCTTGCATCCCTGTTCTTCCAGATATCGACGAGTGTTCTTTTGATCGAACCTGTGACCACATATGTGTCAACACACCAGGAAGTTTCCAGTGCCTCTGCCATCATGGCTACCTGTTGTATGGTGTCACCCACTGTGGGGGTAAGCTAGCAAATTTAGACGATCTGCCACCTGGCCCCTCTCACCTCCAAACCCTTCAGTTGAATAAGTTCCTGAGTTGGCTTGTGGCTATGGGCAATCCCCCGGTGCACATGCCATGTTTGTGTCCCTCATGATGACTTGGGAGAAACTGAGACACTAGGAGACGAGAACAGAGAACAGCATCCTGCCTCCCCAGTATCTATCCCCCATCCCATCTCTGCCTCTTTGACTCCCATCCTCAACCTCCTTTTTATAGCCCCAGTGGTAGGAAGGAGTGGAAGGTTTTAAAAAGCTTGTCAGCTGGGTCCCTTCTTAGTCCATCGTTCTTTGACATGGGACAGATATAAAGGAAGAAGGTCCTAGGCTTGAGCTTTTCCCAAGACAATAGTCATCTTGGAGTGCCTGGAACTCTAGCCAAGGGTCCTCCTCACTCACTGCCCCACTCCCTGGCTCCTACTGCGCCCCACCATTGTTGGTGTCTCTCTACTCCTTCCCCCAGATGTGGATGAGTGCAGCATCAACCGGGGAGGTTGCCGGTTCGGCTGCATCAACACTCCTGGCAGCTACCAGTGTACCTGCCCAGCTGGCCAGGGCCGGCTGCACTGGAATGGCAAAGATTGCACAGGTGGGCAGCACCCTCTGCTGGCCAGAGCTGGCACTGCACTTTTGCGGGTGGGTGGGAATTGGTGTCCTGTGCAGAGGAAGCTGTGAGGTAGTAGGGGAGGAGAATGTAGCTATTTGAGTTAGAGACATGAAGCTTCTGGTAAAGAATCCCTTCATCAGTCTCTTTACAAGTAACCGTTCTGCATGTAGCTAATTCTCTTCCTCCAAATTAGCAAAAGGTGAAGGAGGGCAGAAGAGGAAGACCCTCTCTTCCTCAGGTCTCTCTCCCCTTCCTAGAGCCGGTAAAATGTCAAAGCAGTCCTGGTGCCTCAAAAGCCATGCTCAGCTGCAACCGGTCTGGCAAGAAGGACACCTGTGCCCTGACCTGCCCCTCCCGGGCCCGGTTTTTGCCAGGTATATAGAGGCAGTTGCTGCAGGGCTGGCAGGGAGGAAAGGTTGGCTGTGCAGGGAGCCCTTCCACTTCCCTTGCATTACTCCAACCAGCGGGTGTTGGGTGGCCAGGCCAGAGCTGTGACAGCCCCCTTTTCTCAGAGTCTGAGAATGGCTTCACGGTGAGCTGTGGCACTCCCAGCCCCAGGGCCACTCCAGCCCGAGCTGGCCACATCGGGAACAGCACAAACTCCAACCACTGCCATGGTGAGCACCAGCCCGGAGGCCTTGTTCCCACCTTATCCTTTTGCTTAGTCACCCCTATTTCTCTCCATTAATCCTCCTGGCCTTACTTTTTCCTGGATCCCCTTCCTTGCCCTGTTATTCTTCAAACCTTCTGCCTTGCTCCCTCTGCCCCTAACATCCGATTCCTCTGGCTTTCATAACCCTTCTCCAGCCAAGCCCCTGGCTTGTTGCCCAGCTCCTTGATACCCTCCACAGTGGTTCCCACCCCCACAGGGCCCCCAGGCCATGCTGAGCTTTTGCCATCCCTCTAGAGGCTGCAGTGCTATCAGTTAAACAGCGGGCCTCCTTCAAGATCAAGGACGCCAAATGCCGTTTGCATCTGCGAAACAAAGGCAAAATGGAGGAGGCCAGCAGAATCCTGGGGCAAGGTCTGGACTGGGGACCCCACTCCAATGGGTTGTCTGGCCACCACACCCTTCCCACCCCTCAGCTCCTCTGTTTAGCGAGATCTCCAAAAAACTACTGGGATCCTGAACATCCTGGACAGAGCAGGGGAAGAGATCCCTGTAGGCACAGGACCCAAGGAAGTCCTGGGATACCCCCCCAAGCCCCACCACCAAATAACTGGTATCCTACATTAAAAGCAACAAACTGAGCTAGTTGTGGAGATCTGGTGAGGTCTGTCTGGGTCGGGGTGGAAAAGTGAGAGCTGGGAGTGAGAACTTTCTCTCCCCAGGGGCTGCCCCTGGGGGTTGACAAGGCCTCTCCCCCAGGGGGTGCCCCCTGCTCTGACTGCCAGGTCACCTTCATCCACCTCAAGTGTGACTCCTCTCGGAAGGGCAAGGGCCGGCGGGCCCGGACCCCTCCAGGCAAGGAAGTCACTCGGCTCACCCTGGAACTGGAGGCAGAGGTCAGAGCCGAAGAAACCACAGGTGGGACTGGGGGCACTGCTGGGAGGAGGGTGGAGAGCCGGGGGTCAGAGGTGGGGAAGCCACAGGTCTCAGCAGCAAAGGAAGGGGCAGCGCCTCTACTAAGGGCAGACCCGGCCCACCACCAAGCTCAGGGACCAGTCTTTTTTACCATGCCCCTCCTAGCTTTGCCCCCTGCCCTCCAGCTCACCGCCACTTTCTCTGCCTTCCCCGACTCCTACCATCATCTACCACCAGCTGCCTGTGGACTGCACTGCCTCCGACAGCGAATGGAACGACGGCTGAAAGGGTCCCTGAAGATGCTTAGAAAGTCCATCAACCAGGACCGCTTCCTGCTGCGTCTGGCAGGCCTCGATTATGAACTGGCCCACAAGCCAGGCCCAGGGGCTGGGGACCGAGCCGAGCTGGTAGAAGTCTGTAGACCTGGACAGCACCGTGCCGGGGCCAAGTGTGGTAAGGGAGCTTGCTGGGGAATGCGGGAGTGGGAAGGGCCCAACTTGGGCCTGACCCAGAGCAGGACACTTTACAGCCTTGGTTGTACTTCAAACCGTGAGGCAGCCAAGACCCTGTGGCCTATCACCCTCCTATCCCTCGTCCTGGGGTGAAATCTAGAGGATGTTATGTCTAGAGGGACCATCAAACCCCCTGTGTGTGGCTTTGGCCCCTGATCTTCCCAAGCAGGATTCTCTCTATTCCCAAGAGATTCTCCTTGAATCTGGGGGAGTGGGAAGGGGAATCCCAGGCCTGGGTGGCGGGAAATAGGGGGGGTGGGTGGCTAGCACGGCCGACTCTCCCTCAGTCAGCTGCCCGCAGGGAACGTATTACCACGGCCAGACGGAGCAGTGTGTGCCATGCCCAGCGGGCACCTTCCAGGAGAGAGAAGGGCAGCTCTCCTGCGACCTTTGCCCTGGGAGTGATGCCCACGGGCCTCTTGGAGCCACCAACGTCACCACATGTGCAGGTGCCAGTGGGGTCGGGTGGGCACTGGGACGCCCACGGGCATGGGATTTCCCAAGGGCAGGCCCAGGCTCCAGATCACTCTCTTAGCCAACATCCTGTTTTGTGTGCCTCTGTCCCCTGTGACTGGGTGATCCCGTGGGGATGACCAGGACCATCCCCATCAGAGCTGGGCCCTTGATTCATTGCAGGTCAGTGCTCGCCTGGCCAATACTCTGTAGATGGGTTCAAGCCCTGCCACCCATGTCCACGCGGCACCTACCAACCTGAAGCAGGACGGACCTTGTGCTTCCCATGTGGTGGGGGCCTTACCACCAAGCATGAGGGGGCTGTCTCCTTCCAGGACTGTGACACCAAAGGTGAATGGACTACTTGCTGGGGGACTCCCTAGCTTGTACTACTTCCAAGAAAACTCTCCAAGTCCTCAGAGCAAACCTAACTATGCTGCCCTACCATCTTCCCCAGACTGAGCAAGGCCCACCTGCCTGACCAACCATACTGTCCTGCTCAGAGGGCACATCCTGACCCCCCACCAGCCTCAAGTCCAGGAATTAGGGAATAAATAACAGTCCCACTTACCCCATCAGCTTTGGAGAACTGGTAACACATTCCCTTAGTATTACAGATGAGTTTCTATAGGTCTGGCACTAGGCTCAAGTGCCTGAAAGAAAAGGATCGGCATGGTAGCCAATTACTCTGTTCAAGTTTGTTCATCCCTTGGGCTTACAGTCTGGCATGACTAAGAAAGGCTGGGACTCTGGAAGGAATTTTGGTGTCTTCAGTCCCCTGCTTCTCCATGATGAACATGTCCTGCTCATCCCATGCCCCAGAACTCCCACTTTCCCGCCATCTCAATTAACTCCTGCCTTTCCCCCTTGCCTGTAGTCCAGTGCTCCCCTGGTCACTACTACAACATCAGCATCCATCGCTGCATCCGCTGTGCCATGGGCTCCTATCAGCCCGACTTCCGTCAGAACTTCTGCACCCGCTGTCCAGGAAACACAAGCACCGACTTTGATGGCTCCACCAGTGTGGCCCAATGCAAGAGTATGTGGCAGGCTAGACTGTGGAAAATGGGGTAGAGAGGCCTGGGAATTGTGGGCATGGGAAGATGTTGGGGTGGGATAAGGAAACCAACAGGGAGCAAGGCTAGGAAGTGGACTGGCAGGAATGTCCCACTTTCCATCTCTCTCAATTCACTCAATCTCAAGACCAGTAGCTGGGATGGGTCCTGTGGCACCCTCTCCCTGGACACAGGTAATGGGGAGACCAAAGAGGTGAAGTGAGACAAGAAGGTACTAAAAGGGCAGAAAGGAAGATGGACCCAGAACTTGGAGACAGATGATGAACCAGGAAGGTGGCTTGCCTACACGTGTCTGGTTTCCACTTCGAAATGCTTCAACATCCCTAATCCATTTCCCTACTGACTTTACTTCTCTTTCTTGCACCTTTCTGTACAGATCGCCAGTGTGGTGGGGAGCTGGGTGAGTTCACTGGCTATATCGAGTCCCCCAACTACCCAGGCAACTACCCAGCTGGTGTGGAGTGTGTCTGGAACATCAACCCCCCACCCAAGCGCAAGATCCTTATTGTGGTACCCGAGATCTTCCTGCCATCTGAGGATGAGTGTGGGGACGTCCTCGTCATGAGAAAGAACTGTGGGTGGCTACAGAGCTGGGCCAGGGGAGGGCAGTTCAAATAAGATTGGGAAGGAGAGAGAGAAAGAGAGGGAGAGAGAAGGTTAGTACATGAAGAAGTGGGGAAGTGAGAAGGGAGGCCGTGGGAGGAGAGCTAACAAAGGAAAACAGCAATGAATGTTTTACGTTTGATGGAGAGCAGAGTTAAAGCCAGCACTGGGACTAGAAATCTAATAGGGTTAAACATGTGTCACTTTCCTGTTCTAGCATTTTTGCTCTTCCATTCATTTAAATGTCAAATTTCTTAAACTCTGTGGGTGCCTGGATGTCAAAGAGGAGTTGTGGAACAAGTGGAGGGCAGGGGGAGAAGACATGTATATGCTGGAGGGTGGGGGAGGTGTGTGCACTGGGAGGGGGTGGGTTCTGTCAGCATGACTTCTTCCCCCACAGCCCTCCTCCAGGAGGGCTTGGGCAGCCTGCCCTGCTGCTCTCCTAACCTGCTGCTTGCCTTCCCAGCCTCCCCATCCTCCATTACCACCTATGAGACCTGCCAGACCTACGAGCGGCCCATTGCCTTCACGGCCCGCTCCAGGAAGCTCTGGATCAACTTTAAGACAAGTGAGGCCAACAGTGCTCGTGGCTTCCAGATCCCCTATGTTACCTATGATGGTGAGCAGGGGCAGGAATGCCAGGGAGGTGGGTGAGAAAGGGGAGGCTCATGAGTCTTCAGGGGGAGCAGGGAGCGCAGGAAGAGTTTCCAGCCCTAAACCGCTCCACTTGGTTGATTTTGCAGAGGACTATGAGCAGCTAGTAGAAGACATCGTTCGAGATGGCCGGCTCTATGCGTCTGAAAACCACCAGGAGATTTTAAAGGCAAGTGAACATGCATAACAGTAAGAACAGCCAGCATTTAATGAGCGTGTAACAGTATGCAGGCAGTAGGCTGAAAGCTTACATGAATAGTCTCATTTGGTATGCACGGTAGCTCTATGAACTAGGTACTTTCATCATTCCCACTTTGCACCTAAGACAACTGAGGCACAGAGAGTTGCAGAACTTGCCCGGTGTGTCTGAGTCCATCTGACTGCAGAGTCACTCACGCTACCTTACACTGTGGGGGGAGGCAGATGAGGAGATGAAATGCCTCCTACTGCTTGCACAGTAGGAGAAATATGGAGCACACATAATATGGGGCAAGGGAGGTACAAGAAGATCCTTCTGTATTAAGTCCCTCCCCTCCCTGCCTCCCTCTTCAGTTCCCACAGAAAAAGAGCAGATCTAGTGCAGCATGACCTGTTTTAAAGAAAAATAAATGTTACCAGCATTGAAGAATAAACTAGACTCCTGGGTTTGTGGATCCCAGTTTGAGAAAACTTTACTTAGCAAACTACAGTCCTAGCCACAGTATTATCCTTCACAAATTATCCATGCAAGAAAAAGTTTTATCTTTATGGTTACTAAAATCATTTTTATAAGGCCATCAGAATGAGAGACACGATGACAAAAATCCAGAACTTGCAGACTACAAAGGAAATAATTTCAGCACTGCTTTTTGAACATGTTTTAGAGCATCTGAACCCTTAATTCAGATGTGCTGTAGAACTCTGATGCATATAGTAGTGGAGCTGTTTTGATTAAAGTGGAGATGAGAGGCCGGAAGCCCTGCCTCTTCTTTTAAAAACCTGCTGATGCCAAAGGGAGAATACTAGCCTAGAAGCCAGAAGATCTGAGTCTCAGTGCACAGTGCCTGGCACCTCATAGGCTCTCCACACACCACGTTGCTGTTTCAGACAGAATGGTCAGAAAAGGCCTCTGAGAAGAAACCTGGATCAGGTAAAGAGCTACGCGTTAGAAGATCAGGAAAAGAGCATTTCAAGCCAAGGAGCATGGGAGTAGTGTGGCATGTCTGAGAACCCACAGGAGGCAAGGGGAGCTCAGCAGAATAAGAAAGTCCAGGGGGGCTGGAGAACAGAGAGCAGAATATGGATCACGTTCAGTCCATGGGCCATGGAAGGGACTGGACTTTACTGGGTGAAAAAAAAGGAACCAGAGAAGTGTTTTGAATAGAAAAAGGACATGATCTAATTAAAAACCAAAAAAACGTCACTTGGGCTGCTTTAGGGGAGAACAGTCTATTAGAGGCACAAGGGTAGGTAGAAGCAGGGAGACCAGTTAGGAGGTTACTGCAAGTAGTCCAAGTGAGAGATGATGGTGGCCTGGACAGGGTAGTAGCTGTGGAAGCTGTGAGAAGTGGTCAGACCCCAGATATGTTTTGAAGGTAGAATCAACAGGATTGGTTGTGGTTGTGGGTAAGAGAGAGGAGTCAAGGAGGACTCCAAGGCCTGGGGCCTGAGCATCAGAAGGATGGATGGAGCTGCAAATGACTGAGCTGTAAGATTCTCAAGGACGAACAGGTGGTAGGGTTGGAAATCCAGAGTTCACCTCTGGGTATGCCTATTCACCATCAAGAGGGGCTGCTTCTAAGTTGAGGCTTGGTGTTCCTCTTTCCCACTCCCAATGCTGAGGCTGACATGTCTACCTGCTATCCTCTGCAGGACAAGAAGCTTATCAAGGCCTTCTTCGAGGTGTTGGCCCACCCCCAGAACTACTTCAAGTATACAGAGAAGCACAAGGAGATGTTGCCAAAATCCTTCATCAAGCTCCTCCGCTCCAAAGTTTCCAGCTTCCTGAGGCCCTACAAATAGTGCTCCTGGGGCCCAAGACCCAGGTTTTAAAGCCCCCAGACTCCTTAGCCCTCAGAGCCGGCAGCCCCCATCCCGAGATGAGGAATTCTCTCCTCTCTTTCTTTTGGAGGAAAAAAAATATCATTATAGACCAAGCACTCTCCCTTTCTGTCTCTCTAGCTTCCTTTCCTGCCTCTCTCTGCCTCTTTCTTTCTCCCCCTCTCTCTTTACTATGGTCCCTTTTCCTTACATACTCCCTGGAAAAGCCATTAAGTGCTGGCTCTATTCCCCCTGAGGGGTGAAAGAACAGCATCTCCTTCCCCTTCCCATCCACACTGCCCATTTTACCAGCTCACGTCCCTGGCCCCATCAGTTTGGAAGGGTGCTAGAGGCCCACAAAGGAAGTGGGTCTAGTGGGGGATGGGGAGGGGGAAGAAGGGCTTCTGCCATTATAGGGTCGTGCCTTGCTAGTCATGAGCCAAAATGTCCCCTGGCTGTGCCCCCCAGGGTGATTCAAACAACCCAGGGTTCTGCCAAAGAATCCTTGACCTTCAGGCTTAATGCCAGCACTGGTCCTCTGGGGCACGTGGTTTGAGCCCTGGACTGCCCACACAGCTGGCTTTCTTGTCTACACAGCTCCTCTTTCTTCCCCCACATGCCTGCTTGGGGTCCAATCCACGAGGGCTCACAAAAGGCCCATACCACTGGGCTAGTGGATACTAGCTGAATGAGGAAAAACAGCAGGCATTACCATGTTGAATGTGCCGCTGTCACTCCCCAAGAGGGAAGACTTAGCTCTGCAGGACAGAAACCAGGTTTTAAAGCATCACCAAAAAAAAAAAAAAAAAAAAAAAAAACGAAGAAAAAAAGAAAGAGAAAAAGAAAAAGAAAAAGAACGAAAGAAGAAAGAAAGAAAGATAGAAAGAGAAAGAAAGAAAGAAAAAGAGAAAATGTATCATCTGAAGGACTAGACTACAAAATTGGAAGCCAGCCTCAAACACTAACCCCTTTTCTTTCTTGTCTTCCTGGCCCAGCCATCTTCTCACCCCTACCTGAGTGCTCCCTGGGGGAGCCCTACTCTCCTTGCTAAGTGTTGTCCTTAGAGAAACATGGCTGCTGACCAGAAGCCAGCCTGGGCCTTGCCCCAAAGTTGTCTTTCCTTTGTAGCCCCAGATGGCTTGTGGGCTCCACCAAAGAGGATCCTGCTCAGCAGCCAGCCAAGAGCCACCTACCTCTGGCCCCAAGCTGTGGGCAACAAGAGGAATGTGTGCACACTTGGCGAGCCTTCTGTCCACCCTGTCCACATCTAATAAGTGCAATCATTTTGAGTCTTCCTATGTTGTCTAGAGGGAGGAGTTTTGTTTTCTGGTTTTGTTTTTTGTTTTTGTTTCTTTTTCTTCTATTAGAACAACCCTATTTATAGCTGCCCAAGAGAGAAGAGTGTATGTTTGAAGTGGAAGAAAAAAGGTTTTGAATCTCATGAACCTTGAGTGCTGGAGCATCTGATCTGTCTCTGCTCTCCCACCAGTGGCCATCCAGACTGCTGGAGCGCTCAGCTGGGGGAACCCAGAACTGTAGCTCAGAGGCACCTGATGTGTAGGAGTAATACTGGGGACATGATGGAGCAAGAAGAGGGACCTGTGTTTGCTAAACCAATACTGCCATCCCTGTGTCCCCCCATGGATTCAGCATGGACCTCATGGTTGTAGAGGCCAATGAACTGGTCAGTGATTCTCCACCCTCAAGGAGGGAAAGCCTCCGTCTTTTCCCTGCCTTCATCCTGTTTTCCCCCAGGTGTGCACATGGAAGAGGATCAGGACAAACCCCCAGGGGATGGGCTGACTCAGGGCCCTGAGGCCAGAGACAAGGCTATGGGTACCAAGAATAGGACAAGTTATCTAGGCATGAAGTTGTTTGCCTGACCTTGGTGGTCTGCCATTCCCTCTGGGAACAGACTCAAGACTAATTCCTCCACTACTGTTTTTCAAAAGGAAGAATCCAAGTCCATGCCCAAGCTCACATCCTACACCTCATTCCACTGCTGCCTATAAACTTATTTTCCATTTGCTCCTTTTAGTTTCCCCAAAACTATAGAAAGCTATAGTTCTATTCAATCAAAAGCTGCCGATTAACTTCTAGGGTTCATTTCTAAGTGACTGTCCTAGGCTTTTGCTCCCCCAGGAGACTCTAAACAAAGACACTAAACAAAGGGGCTTGCACCATCCCCTCACTCCCTAATCAGTAGGCCTTAGGGAGTAGGTAGCCAAGGTCAAAGCTAGTTCCCCTGAACTCCATTAGCCAACACCATGACCCTTGGAAGCAGAGTATCTGGCTTCTTTTGTCTCTCTGAGTCTCTGAGGGCTCTGCTATAAAGACAAAAAAATGGCTGCTTGCATGCAAGAAAATGGCCATTTAATAGAAGTATCAACACTTCCCAGGAAATGCCATGAAAACTGCTTTAAGCAACTCTGACCATCCTAATTCTCCACCAGAAGCTAGGGTAACTTTCTGATTCTCTCCCTGCCATTGCATCTCTCTTAGCTAAAGAGAGTACTTCTCAATTTTATGCCTCAGGGTCTAGCTTCTTGCTCTCCTCCTTTCTTGTCACCCCATACATATACACATAAACATACTTCCTCCAATAATTTATTTCATGGTTTCTGGAAACTGCAAATGATTTCCACAGTATGGAAAGTATGTATAGACCACTAGGCTTCTTAACTAATGTCAAAACAGAGCTTGGTGAGCAGGTAAAGATCTGCTAATGTCCATCACGCTTAGTTTAGGTTGTCCTGCAAGTTGGGGTTAGCAATCCAGGCAAAGCTGCTGCTCAACCTATGGAGGAGGCCAGTCCTGGGGCATCAAACCAGGGGGTGAGTGGACTGAATGAGTCAACACTCAGGGACTCTCTAGGCCTTTATAGGTCAGACAGAAAAAAGGGTTTTACCAGTATAGGGAAGGAAGATGGTGTGAATGGGAACCCTTCATGAACCAGTCCCAAGGCCTCTGCCCGAAGGTGTGTTTACAGGGCTATAGGACCGTGAGGCCTCATTTATCTTAGTATAAAACCTGCCCTGATCTGAGTCTGGGGATGGGAAGCCATTTCTGCAAGGACTCTGAGCGCCAAGTGGTACACATCAGAAAGGCACTTAAATATTCAGCAACATGGCAATTCCTTTTTACTTCTCTTCCTCCCTCTTTCTATATTACTAGGCCAGGTCCATTCCCTAAATCTGAAGGAATGGGAAGGAAACTCTCAGTCAGGAGAAAACTGACCAGAGCCCAGACTTGAGCTGTCCTGCCCCAGACCTATAAACTCCCAGAGGCAGACATTGAGCTGTGACTGTTCTGAGTAACTCCAGCCAGGATTGGTTTAGTTTGAGGTAATGGAGGCTCAGACTTGTTGCTGCAAGTTCAGTTATACAGCCCTGGTCTCTGGCTCTAAAGAAATTTTTTGTATCTGAGAAGTGTTCTCCCTATGTATGTTTGAGGGGACTTTGTAGTGGATTGGTAGGTCATATCTCAAAATGTCAGAAAACAGAGTATTCAAACTTTGGTATTTGCTGCTTAACCTCAATGTAACAGGCTCAAACTAGGGGAAAGAAGACAAAGCATAACAGATCATAAGCAGAAAATAATGTTAACCTGCTTGGCTTCTTTCTAAAGCACAGTAAGAGAAAAAAGTGGAAGCAAACAACACAAGGATATCTTTAAATCTGACCTGTCTCAAAGATAGCACACCCTGTCCTTGGGCTGTTATTTGGACTAGGAACTCTTTAAGAAAATATATGATTAGGGAGAATAGAACCCCTAGTTCTGTTATTAGCTTATCTACACAACACATTTTAGCAGTTTGGACAAACTGAAAACTTTATTCTTCTATGTGAGTTAAACTGAAGTTTCAGAGAATAATCATTTCTACATGGGAGACTTTTTTTTAATGCAGAAGAAAAAAATTCAAAATGTTGTATTTATATCTGCCTTCCACTGCTGCCAATATAGTAAGCATCTCCTACACAATCAACAATAAGCAGTAAATGATGCAGTTCATAGAGTATTTTGCACTTGGGGAAAAAATGTATCTGAACTTGTAAAAAGGAATGTTTGGATTTTGTATTGTCTTTTTTTATTATTATTATTAAAATACTAAATGAAACTCCTTGGCCTGACATCTTTTCCTTTGTCTCAATAGTTTATCCTGGAGCTGAAATAGCTTTGAGGAAACAAAGTATCTTCTGGCTTCCATACAGGACTTATATTTTTCATTTATCCATCTTATTCCTAATGATTTTGGAATTTGAAAAGGCCTGTCTCTTTGTCTATTTTTTTTTTTAAAGATTCTATTTATTTATTCATTAGAGACACAGAGAGAGAGGCAGAGACACAGGCAGAGGGAGAAGCAGGCTCCACGCAGGGAGCCCAACGTGGGATTCGATCCTGGGACTCTAGGATCACACCCTGGGCCGAAGGCAGGCACTAAACCACTGAGCCACCCAGGTGTCCCGTCTTTGTCTATTTTTAAAGGCAGTATCAAGAATTATCTCTTAAGGAGGGTCTAGGGAGTAGGGGAAATTTAGGGTATTTAGTACAGTTCTCCAAATCTAGTCAGGCCACAGGTTCCCTAATTAAGATGTCCCACTCTACCAAATGCCAGGACTGAGAGTCACCCAAATTTGTTCCTTTTATGCAGTATACTCTTGGTCACCCAACAGAATTTTGAAATATCATCCAGCCACTGAGACCATTCCTACTACAGGGCAGGAATGCAATTTCTAATCTCTTACAAATGAATAGTCCCAATTTCTAGGCTCAGAGATGATAGATAAAACTTAATTGTTACAATTCTATAATTCCCTGACATGATATTTTATTGGATTTAATATCTATATGATGTAGCAATTTAACAGAAACAAGGCAAAATCTACCTAATCAAAAAATACATTGGGTTGGCCTACTAGAACCCTGAATTTCCCTGTTTAGCATCTATAAAGGATAGGGAGGCACATTCACCTCACAATTACTGAACTGTAATGTGCCCCGCATCGTGCATAAGGCTGTCTGTCATAGCTTGATGACAATAGCCATGCTCAAGATCCATACTCCTCAAGGGAAGAATCTGATTACAACTGACCTTTCCATATATATTTTCCAACAGGAGAGAAAATCCAGTCTACTTGGTCACTATGAGTATAAATTAATTCACTGCATTTGATTTTATACATTAACTTCCTGTAAGTTTGATTTAGTGTGACAAAACATGAACACTTGACCACAAAATCACATTTCTAGAACTGCAAACAAGGACCGATACAGGACTATTATGACTATATCAACTTGGGGCCATCCTCTGACTTATCCCTTCACTCTCTTTTTTATTCCAAACACCAAGTCTTCTACCTTCTTCCTAGGACATTTGTGAGGATGTCCCAGGTTAACGTATAATCAAGGCCAGTAGAGTATAGTTCTATCTATATCAAAGTCTTTTAAAACAGGGCACATGAAAACTTTCTAGGGAATTCTTTCCAAGGGTATGTGAAGACCTCCCAAGAGGTACTGGGCAAGGAATCAATCTGAGGGGCATTTTAAGGAAATAAGTTTCCAGATACTCAGCTTCTATTAGAAATCTTTCCCCAAATGAATCTGTTTGAGAACCAGCCAGGATACTTAAACACACTCTCCATTCTACCTCCTCTTTCAGCATAGTCCTTATCCTACTTTCCAAAAGCATATCCCTCACCTACACTGAATCTTTGTGCCTAGGATATAAAAACCTGGGGAATAGGAGGGAGGGGTTTTTTCCACTCATAGAAAAATATTCCTATTACAATTGGTCCTCTTATTTCATCTTAGAAGATGTTTACTGTTCTCTACCTCCTACTAGAGAACTAAATTGTTTATTAGCTGTTCAATCCATTATCTCCTAGCAAATATCCTTTCTTTAAAAAAAAAAAGTAAGAACTTTTTTACATTTTTTTTACTTTTTTACAGTAAGAAAAAGTTTGTCATGAAATCTAAAAAATTATTTGGAGTTATTTCTGATTTTTAAACATGAGTCTTATTTGTCCCCCAAAGCCAAACATCAGAATTCAACACAAGCACATACCCATATTTGCCAAGGGATAACATGCCTTCTAATCTACTACTCACTTATTAGCTAGTGGATTTAACTACATATTATATGGCATTGTTCCAAATTATATAATGAGAAACAATACTATCTTGTTTTTACAGGTTTTTGTAATGTTAATATTAACTCTATATAATTTTTTTAAGATTTTATTTATTCATTAGAGACACACAGAGAGAGGCAGAGACACAGGCAGAAGGAGAAGCAGGCTCCATGCAGGGAGCCCGATATGGGACTTGATCCCAGGACCCCAGGATCATGCCCTGGGCTAAAGGCAGACACTCAACCGCTGAGCCACCCAGGCATCCCAACTCTATATAATTTTAATCATGACTGATTTTTAGTAATCTATTTTATAAGCTATAGCTAATAATTTCTTTCCCAGTGATTTTTACAATATTCTTTAAAACAAATATTAACATATTTATTTGGATTGAAGAATGAAGTCAGACTTTTTCCTAACAGAAAGTAAGTCTAATTTGGCTGATTGGTTTGAAAGAAAAATGGCTTTGTTAATTCCAAAAATGGCAGGTGCTTTCCATACTGAAGTCAATCTGCACTTCGGTATTTTCACAAAAAGATCATAAAAACATGTAATGATAAAATAATTTTATCAAAAAAAAACTGTATTGGTAAAAGAGTATGAAAATTAGTCTTCAGGGATACCTGGGAGGCTCAGTTGGTTAAACATCTGCCTTTGGCTCTGGTCATAATCCTAGGGTCCTGGGATCAAGGCCCACATCGGGCTCTCTGCTCAGCCAACTGCCTGCTTCTCTCTCTCCGTCTGCTGCTCCCCTGCTTGTGCTCTTTCTCCCTCTCAAATAAATAAACAAAATCTTAAAAAAGAAAATCAGTCTGATTAACAAGCTGCCTCTGAGTGAAACAAGGTAACAGGTAACTAAGAATAATTTTTATAAAACTGAAACTGAGACTCTAATGACTAGATAACAAATCCTTTTGCAAGTTTAGTAGTTTCCAATTCTTTCCTTTTAATAAGATTAAAGGACTCTATCTGATAGTACTTGAGAATAGTATTTGGTAACAGGATGCTTTGTAATTGTTGGCATGTATTTTAGGAGTAGATCAAAACTTCAGGAATTTTGCTGTAACAAATCTCTTCCTTTCTCAATTACTACATGAACAAGCTTTCTCAATATTTAGGTCTATAAAAATAAAAACCAAAGAATGGATACTGTACCTTATCTCCTTCTACCATTAGGAATACCTAATACCATGAATACCTGAACCAATTGAGGAACACAGTATTTCTCATTAAGGGATGCATTTTCTTTCTTTCTTCTTTCTTTCTTTCTTTCTTTCTTTCTTTCTTTCTTTCTTTCTTTCTTTCTTTCTTTTATTATTCATTTAAGTAATCTCTATACCCAATGTGGGACTCAAACTCAAGACCCCAAGATGAAGAGTGCATGCTCTTCTGACTGAGCCAGCCAGGGACCCCAAGGGATGCATTTTCAACAAAAACTGTTCTTTCTAGGTTTCACATGTTATACCAATATGTAATTTATTTATGTTGTTTAATAAATTGTGTACCAGTAATAACTGTAATGACAATTCAATACAGAAGAAACTTTTTAACAATTAAAGCCTATGGTCACAGGCAATAAACTTAAATTTACACTCATTCTTGTTGCAAAGAACTGTGATGTGATCAATAAAAGTCTTTAAAACATACAAATACACTAATTTGGACACAGTGATGTAGAGGAAGTGAATGAAATTAGGAGTTCAAGAAAAAGGGAATCATATAAAGTCCCTACTAAAGTAGAGCTTGTTCATGTATTTTTAAATAGATAATGGTGGGCACATCGGGCTCCCGGTACATGGAGCCTGCTTCTCCCTCTGCCTGTGTCTCTGCCTCTCTCTCTCTCTCTGTGTGACTATCATAAATAAATAAAATTAAAAAAAAAAAAAGATAATGGTGGGCATCAAGTATTTAGGGTATTTGGAGTCTGCTGGATACAATTAAGAGTTACTAAATAAAGTTACTAAGTTAAACTAAGGTTTTAGTTTAAAACGTTAAAATCTACAGTAACTCAGAAGTCATATCTTCTACAAGTTCTTAAATATGTGATGGAAAATTTAGATACCAACTTTTAAATGAACAAGAGGGTACACAATCATCTCAAATTATTCAATGGAGTCCATTAAAAAAAAAAAATCGGGATCCCTGGGTGGCGCAGCGGTTTGGCGCCTGCCTTTGGCCCAGGGCACGATCCCGGAGACCCGGGATCAAATCCCACGTTGGGCTCCCGGTGCATGGAGCCTGCTTCTCCCTCTGCCTGTGTCTCTGCCTCTCTCTCTCTCTGTGACTATCATAAATAAATAAATAAATAATTTAAAAAAAATCTTAAGACCACTAGCCTCTATGGGGCTTCTGCTCAAAGGCAGAAGATAAGCTGTCTGGAATGACCTCCAGTCCTTCCCTCCAAAATATATTCCTCACCAGTTCTCCTGAGAACCTGAAATTACCCACTGTCAGAATCTTACTACAAAGTCACACACTGATTTCCTAGTTTTTGTTCACTGTGTAAATAGGAGAGGTCATGAGCCAATCAGATTGGCATCTGCACGGAATGTGAGAAAGGGCAAATGTATTTTTTATTATGGAAAAAGGTGCGGGGGGGGGGGAGGGACACAACTAGGACAACCTGAGTTCCATTCCCTACTCTATTTCTCACCAAGAGTTTATGCTGTAGGACACGCTATGTATTCTCTCGGTAGGTATGTAAAATGACTTGTCAAACTTTGACCAAAAAGGAACAGAAGGGGGCACCACACTAGTCAGGCTGTTTATTTCTACACCAGGGGGTATATAAAGGCTCTGTTATTAACTGTAGCAGGGGCCATCAGTTGTCACTCACTGCCCACTGAAACCAAGAATCCGATGAGAACTCGGGCCCCAGTCCCACCTCTGGAAAGGTTGAGTCAAAACAAGTATCTTACTTGTAGGCAAGAGGCGATGCCTAAAATTGGAAAGCAAGCTTTCTGGTTAAGCCCTGCTGACAGGGGAGGAGAAAAAGATGCTGTCAGTGCCCTCAATGGCATCTTTAGTTACCAAAGGCCCCAAATCCAGTACTTTATAAATGTTTCTCTTTAAAAAAAAAATGTATTTATTTTTTTCATGAGAGACACAGAGAGAGGCAGAGACACAGGCTGAGGGAGAAGCAGGCTCCATGCAGGAAGCCCGATGTGGGACTCGACCCCGGGGCCAAAGGCAGATGCTCAAGCACTGAGCCACCCAGATGCCCTGCGAATGTTTCGATTTCATCAGAATACTTCCTTTGAAAATTCTTTTTTATTTTTTAAGTTAAAATTTTTGGGGTGAGGGGAGGGAGGGTACAAGGGGGAAAAAAAGTTCAAGTCAGAGAGGGAAAAGTTTCTCACCTCATTCCTCCAGGCACCCAGTTCCTCTCCTAAGAAGCAACCTTGACCAGTTCCTTATCTAACTCCTCTCAGTTATTTTTAACGTTTTACCAAAAATCTCTCGCTCCCTTTTAATGTTCCCTTGGATTTCTGCAAATTCCCCCATCACAGCCCTTCCCTCCTGGAGGGGGGTTAATAGCAAAGGGCTTGGTTTGGTTCACCCCGAAGCAAGCCCCGTGGGGAGCAGCTGGTTTTAAGGCTGCGCGTGGGGCTGAGGGGGAATGAGAGTGAGAGAACCCACGAGGACCGTCAGGGCGCCCTCCCTGGAGAGGCACGTCCCTCGCGGCTCCTCGGTGCCGTCCCTTTCGAGAAGGGCCTAGTAATACCTGCAATTGCTTCCTTCAAGGGGGCTGGCTCGAAGATCGGAGGCAGTGCCTGCGGGCCGCGCACAGTAAAGCGCTTCGGGGCGGTTAGGTTCAGCAGAAGCCCGGGGGCTCCGAACCCCGAGAAGGTCCGCAGCCCCAGGGCGGGCTGTGAGACCCCCGGGAATGGCTTCCCTCACCACCTAATCCTCCGGTCCTCCCCGGCTCCTGGAGCGCCCTTCTCGCCCGCAGGCAGCCGACGAGACGGCGAGGAGCCCTCGCGGCCTCCGCTCCTCACTGCTCCCGCCTCGGGCCTCAGGTGGACCGAGTCCCTAGGCGGGACAGGGGGCGGCTCCCCATTGCTATGGCGACGACCCGGTTCGCCAGCCGCGCCCAGGCCCTGACCGGGGCGTCGTGACGTCATCACGCCCTCCCCGGGCGCTCGGCCTCGCGGGCAGTGCGTCACCCGGCCGGGGGGCGGGGCGGGGCTCCGAGGGGCACGGTTCAGAGCCCGGCCGCACCGGCTCCGGGGCCCGGGAACCTGGATAAGCAGGACGGCGGCCGCGGCGACGGGGGGTGCGGGGTGGAGCGTGCCCTGTATTTCCTATACGGGTTCCGGGGCCCGGTAGAGGCGCGCCGCGAGGAGAGGAAAGTGCGGCGGCCCTGGAACCTGGATATCGCGCGAGGCAAGCTGCGCGCGGGCGGGCGGGCTATGGCGCAGGCGGGTTGCGGGGCCGGCGCTGGTGGCGGGGCCCGGTGCATGGCGGTCTGTCGGCGGAGTCGCCCTCGGGGGCTGTCAGGTTGGTGGCTGCGGGAAGAGTGGGTCCACCGTGCCCAGGTGGGAGGCCGGGCGGGCGCAGGGCCCCGGGAAGGTCCCGAGCCCGGCGTGCCCACCCTCCTCCGGCCCTAGCCCAGCGTCCGGGCGGCTAGACGGCGACCCGACCCCTCCCCCACCCCGGGCCCCGGCCCCCGGCCTCCGGCCCCCATCCCTGCCCGTTCTTTCCGCCCTGGGACGCCTCCCCCATGACTTCTAAACCCCACCCAGGCTCCCAAACCCCACGCCCGCCTCCACCTCTGTGACCCTACACACCATCCACTGACCCTAAAACCTGCCCAGGCAATCTTCAGTTCTTATTCATTGACTCTGTCCATCCAGGAATTTCCCCAGCACTGCCCAGGGATCCACTAACCCAGTAACTCCCTCAGTTCTAAACCAGTGACTCAAGACCCGAGACCCCCACATCCCTCCGAGGTGACCCCCCAACCTTTTCAGTGACCCCATTGGTCCGGTAACTCCCACGGTCCTACCCGGTGTTGACCCACAAACTTGGTGACGCCCCTCAGACCTTTCTTGGTAACTCTTAAGCCGTACTCCAATAATTTCCCACCCAGTCGTCTTTTACAGAACCCTCAATATCTAATAACCCCTTCTTTTCCCCTGTAGCCTCACGATCTTCATTCCATGCTCCCCCTTCACCCTAAAATTACCCCCACATCCCTCTCAATATCGCCCCTCAGCCCCTCAATATCAGTCAGCACATGACTTACAAGTGCCCGAGCACCGTGCTGATACTCAGGAAGATGTAGAGATGAATATGAAGTAGTAGTAGTAGTAGTTGGAGGCATCAAAGAACTCTGGATTGAGTGTGTGATCCCACACTCAAGTCCCAGCTCTGACACTGTTGTGCTTTGGAGACCTAGGACAGCTTCCTTTTCGCTGAGCCTGTTTCTCATCTGTATTGTTGATAAGGTTGAGTAAAGTGATCTCAGAGTTTCCTTCCAGCTGTAAAATTCTTCAGTTCCCAGTCAAGATAATATTTGTTTGCAGTCATTTTTGTACCCTCCCTAGAGGGTAACCTCTAGTGTAACCTCACTTAGGGCCCACTCGCTTCATGAACCTTATTCCCTCACCCTACACTATGAATAGTCCATTCTCATTTCCTTTGATCAGGCTCATCAGTTAACATGTTCGCAAAGCAGGGTAGCAGAGCGCTTCAGCTAGGAGCATTGATGTGATGAGAGGCCTTGGTTGTAGTCTGACTCTGGTTCTTCAGCTGTGGCACCTCAGGCACGGCATTTAGCCTGTCTGAATCCTCAGCCTCCACCTCTGCTAAGGGAAAATGATAATCTTGCCTGAGATGGTGCATGCAAAGCACTCGGCACCCTGCCTGGCCCATGGAAACCCTTAGATATAAGCTGAGAAGCTCTTATGGCTCTTACTCTGTCCTGGGTAACTAGGGATTCAACATTGAAGACAGGGCCCATACGTTACATTACTTCACCACCACCACTGAACTCGTGGAATCCCCATCTCTTACTTCTGCTGTGGCCTCCTCTGATTATTTACTTCATATCTCTTTAATTATGATTGGCCGAGCACCTGCTGTGTGCCATGCCTGTATGTATAAAATTAAATTTACCTTTCAACAAGGGTAAATCACCAAGAGTTGATTATTACTGTATCCACCACCATTTCACATTTCTGTTGGTTTGGTTTGGTTTGGTTTTAAATAAATAACCTGAAACAGATGAGTAGCAGAGCAAGTATTTGAGCCCACAGTCTTCCAAACCCACTTGGTCCGCTGCCTCTCTTGCCCCCAGACCGGCAGCGTTTTCCAGATCACCCAGAGCCCCTTGTTCCTTAGTTTCTAATGATTCTTAAGCCCAACATCAACCTGTGTCATGACCCCCAAACTCTCTGTTACCCTTCACCCCATGGCTTAGTGACTTCCTCAACCCATGGTTCATGACTTTCTGCCCCACATTGCCTGAGACCCCTGCACCTTAATACATTTCTTCATCTTTTCTCCACATAGCCTGTCACAGTCCTCACTCCACAATCTCGCTCGCCCTAAAGGGGCTACCATCTCCCTGGCACTTTTCCCCAAACTGACTCATCCTGCTAAGTCTCTTCCCCACCAGGAGTTCAAATACTCTAAAACCCTGAGGCCCAGTAATCTTTCCTCATATGATTTCCTATTTTCAGTCCCTTTTCAGTGTTCTAGCTGCCTCCTTTCAACCATCCTCAGCCATGTCCTGTTACCCAGAGCCTTTAGCCCTTTTACCTAGTGACTTCCCCAGCTTCAGTGAAATGAGCCCCTCCATCCTAACATGAACCTATCTTTCATAACCTCTACACCCTCCTATTCTAAGACCCCTCTTCACATTCTGCACAGTATCCTATAAGATCCTGCCTCCCATATCCCCAGATCTCATGGCATCCTCCTCCTTGTCATCAGTGAGCTCCGTTTCAAACCAGAATTGTCTTCCCCCTGTTTCCCCTCCCTGTATCCCTGCCACTTCTCACAGTACTTCTCAGCATCCTTCCTCTTATTTTTTTTCCCAGCCATCCTCACCGCATCAATTTTGATAACATTGATTATCATGCAAACGTCCCTCTCATCCCAGTTCTCCTTTTTCCCACTCTTCTGTGCATCTAACTCCAAGGCCACATGAATGACCCTGCCACTCTCAGCTCTCCTACATTCATACACCGCACTGTCCATCCAAACCTCATTGGCTTCTTTGGTTTGTCCAAAGAACTACACTCTTCTCTGGGAACTTCTCATCATAGATCACCAGATCACAGTCCTTTAGGTAACAAGGAGAGAGATCTTAGAAATCCAGAATTGATCTAGCATTGTCTCCTTGACACACTCCCACAATCCCATTTGATTTTTGAAGCTGCTTGGTGTATATGCCCTCAGGGTAGAATGTTTTGGGTGTTAGCTTCTGCCGGCATTGAATTAGCCCCATTGTTTGTTTTCCAAGTTCTGGGAGGACTTTCCAGTTCCCTCCCACCAGAACACTGGATGGTGAATAGCAAAATGTGACATTAAAGATCCACATCGCAAAGTCTGTTCTGTGGGTCACTAAATTCCCAGGTCTCCTGTGATGTTCTTGTTGGCTGTATAGCAATAAATAACAGCAAACCTAGACTTAGGAAAAGGGTAAACCCTGGAGTCTACAAATTGACTTGTGAAAGAAGCTTTTGCCTTAGGCTTGCTTAATCTTTCTTAGGTCACAGAACTTCTGCCGCATATCTTAATGATTTGGGTACTCACCCACTCCCCAGCCCCACAGAGGCTGGGTTTTCTCTGTCTTCTATCATTTTGCTCTGATACCTTGTATTATGAGGTGGTCTGTACATACTGACTGAATTGAATGGACTCCCTCAGAAATTCTGTATCAGGTGCAAACAAGTAGAAACAGGTCATGTCTGTGTTCATTTTGTAGACCCAGAATCCCTCCCCCCAAATCCCTGCAGATGAATAATGGGCAAGTCCCTTGATTTAAACAGACTGGAATTTAGACACTTCCTTTTTCAGTCTGGGAATGGGCATAGTATTTGTTTTGACTATATATCTGGTAAGACTAGAGAGATTGGTTGCCATTCTTGCAATACAGTGGTAACAAGGCCAGGGTCTGTTATATACAGACCAGTTCTCAAGAAAACAGCCAGGTGAAATACTTACTGGGGTTTGCAAAGACAACCAGGGAATAGGGGAAACCAAATTGGCAAAATGTTGGCAATTGTTGAAGTTGTATAATAGGTTCATGAGACATGTTACACTCTTCTTTCTAGTTTTGTGTATGTTTGAAATCCATAATAGAAGTTAAAAAAAAAAAAGACAGCTAGATGAACAAGTGCAAACTTAGCACTGTTCCTTGGAAAACACCTCAACACAAATGTTACTGAGTCAGTACTATTATCTAGGTTAGGTAGTATATTTAGGTAGGTAGTATATTTAGTCTAACCTATCCCTGACCTCTTCTGTTTGTGAGTAGCAGGATGCTAAATAACAAAAATTAGCACCCTGCAGAATTGTGTACCAGTGGCCCGGATATTGTAACATGCTGGCAATAAGCACCTATTGCCCTGAACCTGAGAAGGTAAGGAGTGGGGGTAGGTGAAGGAGAGACCAGAGCTCAACTAGGATCTTCTCCTTCTGGCATAAGTCCTTCGGGTACTGGGATATCTTAAAGATATGGATGCTCCTTCATTCATTCCATTCATTCTTTCTCATTGCCAAATGTTTGCTGACTATCTGCTAGAGGCCAGGTAATTTGCTAGACATATAATAATAAGTAAAGTCTATGTTGAGGAAATTAAGCAGAGAAGAGAATACCAGGAGTCAGGGTTTTAATTTTTAAATAGGGTGGGTAAGGAAGTTCTCACTGAAAAGGCAACATTTGAACAAAAACTTGTAGGAAGTTAAGGGGTGAGTCAAGCATACATCTGGGGGAAATGTATTCCAGTAAAAGGGAATAACAAGTGCAAAGGCCTCAGAGCAGGAGTATGCCTTCTATATTCTATATTTGAGGAACACAAAGACACTAGCCAGTATGGCTTCAGTAGAATAAAACAGGAGAAACAGAGCAGAAGATGGGGCAGGTGGGAGTGAATTGGTGGCCGGTCATGTTAGCATTTTGTTGTGCATTAAGAGAGAGGAGCCATTAGAGGGTTCTAACCAGTTAAGTGACATGATCTGACATTCAGGACCATTCTGGCTGCTTTGTTCAGAATAACCTGTAGAAGGCGAGAGTGGAAGGAGGGAAACTGGTTAGGAGGCTAATATAAGAGCCCAGGCAAGGGAACTTGATGCCTTGGGCCTAAAGTTAAAGCAGTGGAAGAGTGAAAAGTGGTTGGATATTTTGAAAGAGGAGCCAACAAGATTTGCCAATGGATTAGAAAAGAGAAATTGATGATGGCTCCCTAATTTTTGGCCTGAGCACCCAAAGGATGGAGTTATAATTTACTGAAATAGGGGAGCCAAGAGGAGGGGGCAAGATGTGAGAAGGGATAAATAAGGAATTCACTTGTGAATGTGTCAAGTTTCAGGTGTTTGGGGACTCGAGATGTTGCATAAGCAGCTGGATAGACAAGTCTGTTAGACATGCGTAAATTTCTGCTCTCCTGAGAACTGAAAGAACACTATTTCCTGAGTAAGAGACAAGGCAGTACAGTGGAAGAACACTGGCATTTCAGGTGTGAGGCTGGCTCTGCCACCAGCTAGTTGGTGATCCTTTGGAACTCTTCCCACAGCTCTGACCTCCAGACCTTCATCTGCAAAATGACTGCATTAGACTAGAAATGAGCGCTCTTCTCAGCCCACACTCATTGTGAGAGTCAGTGAATTAGGGCTCAGAGTAAACAAGATAACATCTGTCTATTTGAGAGCATTTTGAAAACTGCTGAGCCCTACACCAGGTAGCAGTGTTGGTCATAAGATTCCTTCCTTCATTCCTTAAAGTAATATCCAGTGAGTGCTCGACACAGGATACAGTGCTGGAGAAGATGCATCCATGCCCCCGGATAACACTACAGACTAGTTTGCCTGGTGCAACTTTGCTGCTAAGTGTGGAGGAAACAGGCCAGAGGCTGGTGGTCTGGTGTGACATTAGCCGGGGAAAGCCTGTGCTTTTGCAGGCTTTAAGCTTATGGCCTTAAGCTACGGACAAAACCACAGACACCTCTTGCTCTGGCAGCTCTCTGTCAAGGTAGAGAAACGTGTGTCAAGTGAGGGTCTCACAGATCCTAACCTGGGTCTGGGAAAAAAGTGAACATGGATGTCAGAGATGAGGCAAGATGATATTCCAAGTGAGGGAAAGCGGTCATTGTTCCTGGGGTGGTAGGACTCTGTTTCTTTGTTCCTTCATTCTTTTTTTTTTTTTTTTTTAATTAATTTTTATTGGTGTTCCTTCATTCTTATACTCAACACATACTCCTCTGCTAGGATCTTCTCTTTAGGAGCTCATGGGTTTTTGTTTTGTTAACTATTTTATTTATTTGGGAGAGAGTGACGCACAGGGAGAGCACAAGCTGGGGCAAGAGGAAGAAATAGACTCACCGCTGAGTGGAGAGCCCAACACAGAGCTCGATCCTAGGACCCTGGGATCTGGACCTGGGTGGAAGGCAAACACTTAACCAACTGAGCCACCCAGGCACCCCAGAGCTCATTGTTCTATAGTAGATAGTTTCAAATCTGGCCTCAGGAGTTTCAATTAGATCTAATTCACAGTAAGTGGAGTTTGACTTAGGATTCAAATTTGAGCTAAAGAGCTTGATTAGCTATGTGATCTAATAATATTATTCATTTGGAATCTGTGGCCGCATTCTTCATTAGGTGCTAATTACGCCAAAGTGCATGCTCTCCAGAAACTAAGTTATAAGCAGTGTAACAGAAACTAGGAGTGTGTTATTTTTCCCCCAGAAGAGTCAGATTTAAGGAAGACACATACTGTGGCAGAGTAATTCCTTTGCTGCATCTGGAAGCACAGTGGCTGTGCCTTGTTTGTCCTTGTGTCATTTAGATGTCAATGTTTATATTACAAGGAGAGTCTCTGACCAGCTGAATAAGAGTACAAGATATAGTCCATCTCCATTGACAGGTCACCCACAAAATTTGTTTAGAGTGGATATGTAATCATCTTTCTTTAATGGAATGGGGAAGTTTTGTCCTGGTGAATGAAACAAAACCACTGAGATAAAATCCAAGTGCAGCTCAAGCCATTGTCTTTATCCTATGGCCTTAAGCTACGGAGAAAACCGCAGACACCTCTTGCTCTGGCAGCTCTCTGTCAAGGTAAAGAAACGTGTGTCAACCTGAGGGTCTCACAGATCCTAAATGGTTGTCTCTGTTTTGCTGCTGCAGGGCCTATTTAGGCTCCTCACTTATAGCTCAGCTCAGAAAGATGTGGGCTGTTGGATATGATGTACAAAGCCTCACAGCACATTAGAATGTCACCAGCTGGAAGTCAGAGCACTTCTTCTGGTACCTCTGGATTAATATTCGCCCTGAACTTGCCCTCAGGATATGGTTCATCTCTGAGAAGCCCAGATAGAACTTGCTAGCTTGGTACTTTTTCTCACTGTATTTGTTGGAAGCCCCTGCTGCTGTGGGATAGTTGATAAAGCAGGATTCCCATGCACTTATGGTAAGAACCAAGGAAATGGGGGCTCTGTGAAATTGTAGAACTGACCTGAGTCTTAGATGTGGAGGATATATCTGAAATCAGAGTTCTCTTTGAGGATATCATCCTCTCAACCTAGGAAGGAAGTACTGTCTGAGGCCACAGAAACAATGAGGGAGAAAACCCATACCTAGCCACCACTTCAGCGGAACCCGCCCTTATGACCTGGCGAGGGCCATGTATGCTAGAGCCAGCATGTCCTCAGGTCCTGTGCAAATTTGCAGTTGCCTCATGTTCAGCTTGATCACCTTTCCATACGATCCGTGAATTGTGAAGCTATGTTTTCAGGCGTGGTTTTCCTGCAAATCTATAACCTGGAATCTGTGCTGTCAGTATTGAACTGAGCTATGCCTCATGAATGGAGAATCATAAATATTCCTGTAGCCAACCAAAAGAGTGCAAGGCATGCTTTCAGACTGTCTTTTATTCCTTCATTTGTACTTGTTTATTTTACATAGATAATCCATTCATGAGACCTAAGCTCAGTGAAAAGTCAGCCTTGTATTGCTCTTCCCCACTAAGTTACCCTTCTACAGGTGACCCTAGTAAGTAATTTCTTGACTGTCTTTCCTCAGATTTTTGGATACCAGTGGTGTCATACAGAAGGCACTGTTTTATACCTTCCCATTTTTTAAAATTTAATATGTTTTGGTGATCTTTGCATGTCAATATGTAAAGACCTTCCTCATTTACCTATGTCTGCATAGTATAAAAGTTCCATATTGAAAAAAAAATTTTTTTTAATTAAAAATAAATTTAAAAAAAGAAGTTCCATATTGAGAGACATTTATACTGCTTCTAATGTTTTCGCTATTACTACATATAGGGGTGCCATAACTAACCTTAGACCTGTGTCATTGTCCACACATGCGTGTCTTCCTGCAGACCAGACATGAAATTGCTGGGTCAGATGGTACATACATTTGTACTTTTGATCAATACTGCCAAATTGTCCTACGTAGAGCTCATACCAATGTATACTCCCCACCGGCAGTAGAAGAGTCTGTGTGTTTCCCCCACAGCCTCATAGACATTGCTCTGAGTTAGAAATATACAGATCAACATAGGATATTGAGCAACAGGGCCCCTCCTTGACACTCTATTCTGCAGGACACACAAAACACAGCACAGCCCCACTTTGAGGAATACCACACTTAAAAACATAGCCACCAGACTCTGGTGGTTAGAAGAAAGGAAAAGCTTAGAGGAAGAAGCTTCCTACCTCAGTTCTTAGACTGGCATGAATTAAAGGAGAAATAGATGTCTTTTCTTTTTTTTTTTAAGATTTTATGTATTCATGAGAGACACACAGAGAGAGGCAGAGACACAGGCAGAGGAAGAAGCAGGCCCCACGCAGGGAGCCCAAGGTGGGACTTGATCCTGGCACTCCAGGATCACGCCCTGGACTGAAGGCAGGAGCTCAACTGCTGAGCCACCCAGGTGTCCCTAGACGTCTTTCTCTGCAGGACTTGGGAGGGACGAGGTGCAGCCAGTGATGGGAGGGCTGTGGGGGAAATAAAGGGAGATCCTGTGAGGGAGGAGCTTGCAACCAAGCAAATGTGTTTAGTGTTCACTGGAGAAGTACCTTTCAGCTCCATGCTGGTTTCTTTTCATTTCAGCAACTTTATCTTTTTTAAAGGTTATACCCCTTCCTTTTAGTGCAACTGTTCATTTCTTTTTGGCCTCTTTGGTTCTCACCTCACTTGAAGTTAAGGTGTCTGCAAGTTGAAACTGGATGAGTGTTCAACCTTATGTCCTGTTTCACTTAGTGTTCATTTGTTAACTTTCCTCCATTAATTCAGATGGTCTTCATGGTTCTTGTCCAAAAAGCTTAAACAAGCATCCTGTGCAGTAGCGTTTTTTTCTGTGCGTTCTTTTTTGCAGAATGAATTATGAAGATGAGGGTTCTTAGATCTGAGATCCTGAACCTTCCGCGGTGGGGTTAAGCATTGATGGTTTGTCCTCTGAAGAGCCTGGAGCAGTCTCCAGTGCCATCTGCAAGCCCATTTGTGCCTGCCTCCTGACCTTGCCGACATTGATGGACAGTTTATTTCTTAGAGCATTTTAGGTTTATAGAGAAATTGAATAGAAATGCACAGAGTTCCGGGGGTGCCTGGGTGGCCCAGGTCATGATCCCAGGGCCCTGGGATTGAGCTCTGCATTGGGCTTCCTGCTCAGTGGGGAGTCAGCTTCTCCTTCAACTGTTGCCCCTCCCCACACTTTGCTCTTGCACACACCTGTGCGCTCTCTCTCTCTCTCTCTCTCTCTCTCTCTCGTAAATAAATAAAATCTTTTAAAGAATGCAGAGGGACGCCTGGGTGGCTCAGCAGCTGAGCATCTGCCTTTGGATCAAGGCGTGATCCCGGTGTCCGGAATCGAGTCCCACATCAGGCTTCTTGTGGGCAGTCTGCTTCTCCCTCTGCCTATGTCTCTGCTTCTCTGTGTCTCTCTGATGAATAAATAAATAAAATTTTAAAAAATTTAAAAATGCAGGGAGTTGGGATCCCTGGGTGGCTCAGCGGTTAAGCGTCTGCCTTGGGCTCAGGGCGTGATCCTGGAGTCCTGGGATCAAATCCCACATCAGGCTCCCTGCATGGAGCCTGCTTTTCCCTCTGCCTGTGTCTCTGCCTCTCTCTCTCTCTCTCTCTCATGAATAAATAAAATCTTAAAAAAAAATAAAGTCCAAATTAAAAAAAAAATGCAGAGAGTTCCCATTCACCCCCTTCCCCACTCCAGTTCTGTTTTCCCTATTAGTAGCATCTTGCATTGGTGTATATTTGCTATAATTGGTGAATTAATATTGATGCATTATTATTAACTAAAGTTCATAGTTTACATTATGGTTCACTCTTTGTGCTGTATATTCTATGGGTTTTGACAAATACATAATGTCAGGTGTCTCTTGACCATTACAGAACCATTTCACTGCCCTAAAAATGCCCTAGGCTTGGGATCCCTGGGTGGCGCAGTGGTTTGGCGCCTGCCTTTGGCTCAGGGCGCGATCCTGGAACCCGGGATCGAATCCCACGTCAGGCTCCCGGTGCATGGAGCCTGCTTCTCCCTCTGCCTCTCTCTCTCTCTGTGACTATCATAAGAAAAAAAAAAAAAAAAAAAAGCCCTAGGCTCCATCTATGCATCCCTCCTCTCTTCCCACCCCCTCCCCCACCACACCTTGGCAACCGCTGATTTTATTAGTGTCTCTAAAGTTTTCCCTTTTCAGAAGCTGTATAGTTGAAACCATACTGTATGTAGCCTTTTCAGATTGGCTTCTTTCACTTAGTAAAATGCATGTAAATTTCCTCCATGTCTTTCCTATGTCTTAATAGTTCATTTCTTTTTATCACTGAATAATATTCCATTGTCTGGGTGTACCACAGTTTGTTTATTGGAGGACACCTTAGTTGCTTCGAGCTTTTGGCAATTATGAATAAAGCTGCTGTAAATACCCACGTGCAGGTTTTCTGTTGACATGAGTTTTCAACCCATTTAGGAGTAGGAACGCTGAATCATTTAGTAAGACTTTAATTTTGTAAGAAACTGCCAGACTGTCTTCCAGAGTACCATGTTGCATCCCCACCAACAATGAATGAAAGTTCCTGTTCCTCCACATCCTTGTCAGCATTGAGTGTTACAGCTGTTTGGATTTGGGCTATTGTGATTGGTGTGTGGTATCTCATTGGCTGTAGGATGTTAATACTTTTACTTTGATTTATGGTAATGGAATAAGAATTATACCACCGTGATTGTTCGTTCTTGTACTTCAGTTACTAGTGAGAGTGAGCCTTTTTTGCATTATTTATTTACTACTAGCATTTTCCTTGCATGAATTCATACTGTTATGTGTCCAGTGGGAATTTGATATTGTTCTTGGAAGTTTAAATATGTATGTGCCTACGTGTGGTTTTTTTTCTACACCATTTTTTTTTATTGTGGTAAAATACACATAACTGTCTTCACCATTTTTAAGTGTATATTTAAATTGCATGTGTTTTTAATATCATGTCTTATATTTTCTTTAGTATTTTCCCTTAATACTGATTTTTTTAAACCTGACTCTTCTTCTGACTTGATTTTCTTTTGCGTCAAAAGTGAAAACTATCTTCTCTTCCTAGTTGAGATTTGACTATTATTCCAAACTGATAGAATAAATTTAACCTTTTAGTCCCAGTGTGATGTTTTTAAATAACATGATAATCCTAAATAACTATGATGATCCAGTCCCTCCTGATGGCTGATGGCATGTTTCATTTTCAAATAACCCTTCCCAAGCCAGCAGTGACCCCAAGCTGAATTCCAGAAACAAAGTCAGATATAACTTGATAAAATCTGTATAAATTTGCATATTGTTATAAAACACACCCTTCCAAAATGACTTTATTCTGGACTTTTCTTTCCATGGACTAAATGTGGATTTGAAACAGCCATGATTCCATGTTGGGTGTTTACAAACTCAGGTGTTAAAGTTCACCTTAAATTTCAACTGAAAATTAGGTTTTTAAGTTACCTGTTTTAGTTTAAATGAATTCTGTTCTGCAGTAAAGGAGTCTGCATTTTTCATTGCCCTTTTGGAATTAAAAATAATCCAGTTTGCCTAATTACTCTCTCTTCTGTGACTAATTCAAATCTATAAAATTGTAGTAGCCAAATAGGAACCATACTAAAAAGTGATTTGAGCTTTTAAAATCAGTGTGCATTTTGCAAAGAGATGTTTAGCTGATGTTTTAAATGTGTGTGTGCAAGTTTCTGTTATTAATTTCCTGTTTTCTCTTTAGTGTTTGGAAACCCACAGTACCAAGACTGTTTCACTAGGGGTTTTGTGTGTGCATTGAAGTCATTTTCTATAATAACAAATACTGAATCATTTTAATACAGCTCTTGCAAATCTGGTTCTCATTTGTTTGCCCCTGACTCGCTCAGCCTCTGTATCTCCCAACTTAATATGATTCTGTTCCCTCTGAGGAGTTTTATTTCCAAATGAGGAATTTTCTGAGTGAAAGTCAAGTCTTGTGTACCCCCCCTCCCCCGCAAAGTTAAACACTCCTCTTTCCAAGCAGATGTTTTGTTTTGTTTGGGGTGGGGTGGGGTTGTTTGTCTTTTGGCTGCTGAATACAGTTATCCTCTGGTCTGGCTGAGACAGAGCACAGAAAGCCTTGTTCCAAATGTCCAAGGAGTCTGGGTTTGCCAGAAAATGATGGAAGAGTGAACAGGTGCCTGTAGTCAAGGCGAAGCCTAGCTTGGCGAAGCCTAGCAAGGCGAAGCCTACCCATAGCTTGGGTATGGGTCAGATTAGACATGAACCTTGCCAAAGTAGAGAGACACAAATTTATGGCTGCCATTTAGTCTTTTATTGTCTGTCTTTCTGCTTTGAGGAGACAATTGAAGCACTTCTTGTTTCATAGAAAGACCTAAGACCTGAAGTACCCAAAAAGCTTTTCCAAATGTCTGTCTCCCTGATAAATTATAATTTAGGTTTTTACATTAGGAAACATTTATATATTATGAAGCCATAGGGCTCTTTTCTGCATCAGAGCCAACAATAGCTTAAGTTCATTTTAAAATGCAACAAACAAGCTGGCTGCAAGCTCTGGAAGAGTCTGGAGTACGCCCTATTCATCCCTACCCATGGTCATGGCTCTTATTCCTCCCCTCCCCTCCCCTCCCACAACCCCCAGTCTGTCTCTCTCTTGTACCCGGCTTAGGTCACTGGGGAGCTGACAAACCTTATACCCTACAAGGAGAAAATAGAGTAGCTGCCCCTGCTCCCCCTCCATCCTTTCTCAGAAGGCCACGGGAGTTATGAATCTGAAATGTCAAGTGCAGGCAGGAAATGTGAAGTCACAGCCATCCTGAGGCAGTGACAAGCCTCTCTTTGGCTCTGCCAGTATCACCATTATTAGTTTAGTACCAGCACAGAAGGACTCAGAGTAAAGCATCCTTTCACAGAGGAAAGGAAGAAAAGTGGCAATTAGATACTTGTACATGCCTGGCAGCCACAAAACACCTTCTCCCCACCCGAGGTCAGGCTCTGCTGGAAGGCAGCAGCAGAGATCGGGAAATGTTGGAGAGCCAGAGTGGACTATCTTAAACATTTATATTACGGGCTTAAGGACAAAAATTGAATAGTTAGCCTGGACATGAGAACACGTAAAGGAGTGGAGATTTGTTTTCTTTAAGTCTAAGAAGCATTATTTTGGAAAATGTTCTTCTTTCCATTGTGCTCAAGTCCTAGAGGACTGGGCTTAAGTTATCATGGGTGAGATAAAAGTTAAACAATCAATAGTCAAGTGTTTTGAGTGCTGACACTATGTCACAGTGGATTAGCAGAAGGAAGAAATGCACCAGATATTGAAAGGTATGGACCTGGGCCAGCTAGCCTGGCTTTTTAGCCAATGCTTCACATTGACTAGCTGTGGGACCTTGGGATAATTACTCTGCCTCTAAGCCTCAGTCACCTCATCCATAAAGTGGGGATAATGTACCTATTTCTTCATAGGGTTATTTTTAAGATTAAAAGAGCTAATATAGGTAAAGTGCTTTGAACAAAGGCTCGCACTCTTAAGGGCTGTATATATGATAAATATAATTAGCATGAGCAGTGCAAAGGATTTTAGGGTCATCTGGGGCAGCATTTCATTTTACAGATTGGGAGGCAGATGCAGAAGATAGACTTGAGATCAGAAGCCATTTCTTTTAAGATTTTATTTACGTATTCATGAGAGACACAGAGACACGGGAAGAGGGAGAAGCAGGCTCCTTGCAGGGAGCCTGATGCAGGACTCTATCCCAGGACTCCAGGATCATGCCCTGGGCCAAAGGCAGGCGCTAAACCACTGAGCCACCCAGGATTCCCGGAAGCCATTTCTGCAGACTTCTAATCCAGGGCTGTTTCCACTGTTTGGCTACAGTTTAGAAATACCCATTGCTTCAAAAGCACTTCCCTTGGGTTCCTCTTCCATCTCATCCTCCTCAGAGCCAGTTTTTCTAGGGTACTTCTGTGTGCCAGCACTGTACCAAATGCTGACTTATGTGACCTTCTTAATCCTTACAGCAACATGTGGAGAGGGTGCTATTTGGGGGGGGGGGGTAAGGATTTTATTTATTTATTTATTCATTCATTCATTCATTCATCCATCTGAAATAGAGGGCAAGTGAGAGAGAAGGAGAAGCAGGCTCTCCACTAAGCAGAGAGTCTGATGCGGGGCTTGATCCCAGGACCCTGGAATCATGGCTGGAGCTGAAATCAGATACCAACCAACGAGCCACCCAGGTGCCCCAAAGGTGCTATTATTATCCCCCCCCCCTTTTTTTTACAAGTGGCACCTGAAGCTCAGAGAGGTTCAATTACTCGCCCAAGGGCACACAGCTTCAAAGAGGGAAAGCATGAGTTAAAGCCCAGGCTGTCTGACTCTAGAACCTGTGTTCTCAACCAAGCCACAGATTTTCCTTAGAAAGTCCCAACAGAGTACAGATGTACTAAGTTAAACCAGCTATTGCTGCAGCAGCCACAGGAGCCAGCCATAAAGATTTGAGGCCATTTTGTAATGGCTTTGGTTTCAGACTGAGGTCTCATGTTGTGTCCTTTTTCTGACAATGCTGTTAACAAAAACAGATCACCAAAAGAATTTCTCTCCCTGCTTAAGACTCTGAAAGTCAAGGGTCAGACCAAAAGAGGCCAGGACCAGAGCTTGTGGTTATCAGGGCTCTGGACAATGTTGGGGTCACTGCCAGGATCTTAGTAGAATAGATAAGATGGGTGGGTCATGGGATCCCTCGGTGGCTCAGCGGTTGAGCGTCTGCTTTTAACTCAGGGCATGATTCCGGAGTCCTGCATCGGCTTCCCTGCATGGAGTCTGCTTCTCCCTCTGCCTGTGTCTCTGCCTCTCTCTGTGTTTCTCATGAATAAATAAATAAAATCTTAAAAAAAAAAAAAAAAGATAAGATGGGTCAGATGTCAGTTCCCATCTAGACCAGTGGTTCTTTACCTTTAATCGCTGTAAGACACTCGTGACAATCTTAAACTCCCTTCTGTTCAGAAAAATGCATAAGCTTGCACACCAAGTAGTGTTTTCAGGTGGCTTCAGCTAAAACTCCCCAGCTAAAAACCTCTGTACTAGGCCACATAATAAAGTATTTAAGAGCATACTCTGGAGCCAGATGGCCTGGATTCAAATCCTTCTCTTCCCCTTTTTAGCTGTGCAACCTTGAGCCAATTTAGTGTCTCAGGCTTCAATTCCTTCAAGTATAAAATGAGGATAACAACAGTATTCAATTATAGGATTGTTGTGAGGATTAAGTGAGTTACTATGTATAAAATGCATACACATGATTAGCTTTACAGCACTGTTCACACTATTACTGCTGGTAGTATCTTAGCCCATTCAGTAAATGTTTATGGACAGAATGAATGAATAATTCTGGTGGGAATGCCAAGTCTAAAGTAGAACATCCCAACCAGTGTGTCACAAGTGGGCTATAGTCCTATAAAGATATTGACCTGCTCAGCCCCAGCTGGTTGCTCCTAGCTTCAAGCAGCAGCATCCACTGTGTACACATATCCTTCTCTCTGGGTGCCCTGACATGAAAACAGTTTGTGCAGCACTGATTGAGAAGATCAGCTGGCAGTTAGTGAGTACCAAGTAGGCAGTCCAGATCCCAAATCCGGGGAAGTCTGTGGTTGGGTGGCAGTGAGAATCTTAACTGCTAAACCTAGAGCAAGGGTTCACAAGTATGGGATGTGGCTCAAGCAGGCTGAACGCCAATGCAAGGGAAGTCCTGCCAGCAGGATGCTTCAGTACCTCCCTCCTTGCACGCAAGGACCCGATGATTCACTCCACAGGGATTTGTGGAGAGCCCACAGTGAACCAGAAACCAGGCTGGAGCCCAAAGTCTTGTGTGGATAACAGATGTTAAAGAGGCAGTGATAAGTATTCTAGGAAGTAGGTGACTCTAGGCTTGTGTGCTAGGAAGAGATAGTGCCAAATAGCCCCCAGCCATGCCTGCAAAGTGGTGTGCAAGGCGGCGTCCAAGGGCCATAGGAAGCTTTTGAAGAGTTTTGGTCAAGGAAGTAGTGGATTTAGGTTTGTACTTTTTAATTTTTTTCGAAGATTTTATTTGAGAGAGAGAGACCAAGCACAAGGAGGGGCAGAGGGAAAGGGAGAACCAAACTCCCTGCTGAGTAGGGAACTAGAGGCAGGGCTTGATCTCAGGACCCTATGATTCTGACCTAAGCAGAAGGCAGACCTTAACCTGCTGAGTCACTCAGGCACCCCTGTTCTTTTTAAAGTCATTCTGACACAATATTACAAAATGACTAGGAAACAGGCAAGAGTTTATTTGACATACATTAGGAGGCTCTTACAGTAGTCAAGATGTGACTTGACAAGATGATACTCACCTGAAATAGGTACATAGACTTTTTGTTTGTTTGAAGATTTTGTTTTTTTGACAGAGTACAAGCTGGGGAAGCTGCAGGAGGAGAGGGAGAAGCAGGCTTCCTGCTTCCCCACTGAGCAGAGAGCCCGATATGGGGCTTGATCCCAGGACCCTGGGATCATGACCTGAGCCAAAGGCAGGCACTTAACTCACTGAACCACTCAGATGCCCCCATTTAAGTTTTAATTGTTTTTAATTGAGGTAAAATTGACATACATTATATTTAAATTTTTTTATTTTTATTTTTTTAAAGATTTTATTTATTTATTCATGGTGGGGGGGGGACAGAGACAAAGGCAGAGGGAGAAGCAGGCTCCATGCAGGGAGCCTGACGTGGGACTTGAACCTGGGACTCCAGGATCAGGCCCTGGGCTGAAGGCAGGTGCTAAACCGCTGAGCCACCCAGGCGTCCCTATATTTAAATTTTAGATATATGACATAATGACAATATCTGTATGCATTGTAAACAATCACCACAATTAGTTTAGTTAATATCTATCACCATACATAATTATAGACTTTTTTATTATGTTGAGAACCTTTAAGATTTATTCTCTTAGCAACTACCAAATAATGTAATTCGTTATTATTAACTTTAATCACCATGCTGCATATTATATCCCTGTGACTTATTTTATAACAGCAAGTTTGTACCTTTTGACTCTTGATCCATCTTGCCTACCCCTAATCCCTACCTCTGGCAGCCACCAATCTGTTCTCTATATCTGTGGGTTTGGGTGTTTTTTGGGTTTTTTTATATTCCATTCATGAGTAAGATCATAGGGTATTTGTCTTCAACTTATTTCACTTAGCATAATACCCTCTAAGTCCATCCATTTTGGCACAGATGGCAAGATTTCCTTTTTCATGGCTAAATAATATCTTATTATATATATGCACTACAGTTTCTTTATTCATTCATCCATCCATGGACACTTAAGTTGTTTCCATGTCTTGGCTATTGTAAATAATGCTGAATGCATGTACTTTTTAAGTCAAGTATTTTTATTTTTTTCGGACAAATACCCGGAAGTGGAACTGCTGGATCATAAGCTAGTCTTATTTTTAACTTTTGAGGAACCTCTATACTGTTTTCCAATTTACACCAATTTCCATTCGCACCAGCAGTGCACAAGGGTTCCCTTTTCTCCACATCTTCCCAAGCCCTTGTTATTTTGCATCTTTTTGAAATAGCCATTCTAACAGGTGATACCTCACTGTGGCCTTGATTTGCATTTCTCTGGTGATTAGGGATCCTGAGCATCTTTTCGTTTTTAAGTTGCATGAGTTCTTCATATTTTTTGCATATTAACTCCTTATCAGATATATGATTTGTAGGTATTTTCTCCCTTTCTGTAGCTTGCCTTTTCGTTTTGTTGATGGTTTCCTTTACCATGCAGGAACTCTGTAGTTTGATGTAGTCCCACTTGCTTATTTTCACTTTTGTTTCCTTGGCTTTTGGTGTCAAATCCAAAAGAAGTATAACAAGACCGTGTCAGGGAGCTTACCACCTATGTTTTCTTCTAGAAGTTTTACGGTTTTTGGTCTTACATTCAAGCCTTTAATCCATTTTGAGTTAATTTTTGCCTATGGTGTCAGATAGTGGTGTTATCTCGACTTTTGAAGGAAAAGGAGGAATCAAGGGTGACTCCATCGATTCTGGGTGGCTGGAGATGCCAGCCCAGAGATGGGGGATACTGGAAGAAAAACAGTTCTGGGGAGTACATTGTGAGTTTTTTGGGGGACTCGTTCTGTTTGTGATACCTGTGGGGTGTTCACTGATGGTGGTCAACAAGGCCAGTGGATGAGTAGATCCGAGCATAGGAAAGCTGTCAGAATGTGCAGAGATATGATACGTGCACCCCAGAACCGGCGGCAGTGGGGCTGGCAGCCTGCCTCGAACAGGGCTTCCTCCTAAAGAAAATGAGTTTAAAAATGGATTTTGATCAATGAATCTAACTTTATAACCAGTTTGGCTCACATGATTCTGTTGTACACTCAATTTGTAGAATTCTTAAATAGGTATGTTTTGACTTTCTTCATAAAAGCTAACATATTTCTATATTTTGAAGAATTCATCTCTTTTTCTTCTCAGCTGGCCTCATTCACTCTTTCCTCATATGTCCTTGTAGCAAGAGGAAGCTGTGCAACTCATAATGTGACACTGTCCATTTTCTCAGACTTGTGACCCAGAAGGAAATCTCTGACCTCAGCTGTGGCTCTTGGTGCTGGCCAGAAGCCAACTTCATGTCTGAGTGTATGGGTAGCAGTTTGCCATGGAGAGCTTGGGGCTGCAAACGGTGACCCTCAGTGATGGGACGACAGCCTATGTCCAGCAAGCTGTCAAAGGTAAGTATTCCCAGGCACCCCAGAATCCCACCCTGTGCCCCAGCCTCTGGAGAAGAGTGTCCCCTTCTAAGAGTCTCACCACCACTATGCCCTCCCATTTGCATACCACAGCTTGCTCTGCGTGAGAATTTCTTGAGATCATTGACAAACCCTTTAAGAGAAAATGCCATTCAAGGCAGGCCTGCCTAGAAAATCAGACTAGCCGAGCCATAGGAACTAAGACCTCTGAAAGGCAGAATTCCTTACATAGGGCAAGTGGTTCATAAATGTTTCTGGAAATGATGAACACCGTGCTGGCTATATGACTTCCTGCTCTCCAGATAACTCCCTGTCCAGTTTCTCAGTGCTTTCTAGAAACTCTCAAACAGGTTAAGCCATATACAGAGAGGGACACCCCAGCATAGGTCTCATGCCCTAGGCCCCACTAAGTTTGCCAGGAATAAACACTGAATTGCCAACAAAGAGTGAATAATTTTGTAGTGCAAGTATGTCCCAAATACACCCTGGGATAGATAATGTATAAACATGGGATTAAATACTAAAAATAGTAAAATAATACTTCAGTACTAAGTACTGAAAAAGAATTTGCTGTTGATCTGAAATTTGAATTCACCTGATATTCATTTCTCAAGAAACTTAAAATCAAAAAGAGAAAAGAAACTTAAAATCAGGGTGAGCATGGAGTGTCACTGAAGGGGCAGAGCCTTCAGGCCAGGGACGCTCACTGTTGTGACAGCCTCTTTCCTTACCAGCGTTCTCAGGAGGGCCAGATGGCCTGCCTGCCCTCTCCGAACAGCACTGGGCAAACATCGCCACATTCCTGCTCTTTTATGTTGCCTTTTCTAGACTCTGTGAGCACCACCATCTGCGTGAATGCACTGTCATTGCAACATTGCTCGCCTTCATTTCAACACACTGTGGAAGTGTATTTCAGTTCCCAAGTGTACAGATACATTGTTTGTTGATTTTATTTTAAATTGTCTGCTTCCTGATGACGACAAAGAGGCCACCTTAATCTCATCAGTAAGCTCTTTCTGTATGACAGTGTTAGGGGGTGGTTGCCTTCTGGAGAGGTTTTTTGTCAAGAGCTATCTATGATATGTGGATCTGGTTGGCTTTGTTTTCTTGAGTGAGGAACTTCTGGGATACTTTTGAAGCCTGAAACCCTCAGTTTGCAGACTTCCCGTCACAGATCTTGCCCCTCAGCAGAATGAGACGGAAGAATTTAGGGAGTATGGAAATGACTGTGTCTGCTCCACGGACCCAGTTACTTCCCATGCCTGAGTCTTCTGCCGTGAATTAGTGGTCAAGTGAATGAATAAAAAGCAAATGGTGGGATCCCTGGGTGGCTCAGTTTAGCGCCTGCCTTGGGCTCAGGACGTGATCCTAGAGTCCCAGGGTCGAGTCCCACATCAGGCTCCCTGCATGGAGCCTGCTTCTCCCTTTGCCTATGTCTCTGCGTCTCTCTCTCTCTGTGTCTCTTATGAATAAAATTAAATTAAATTAAATCAAATTAAATTAAAACAAAATAAATAAAATAAAATAAAATAAAATAGCAAATGGCCTCACTTGGTGGTTGAGAAAGCTACTCTTTTTTTCTTAGGTCTTTCCCTTTTATGTCTGGGTCTTTTTGCCTCCCCCACCTCCCCATTTATATCTTTCTCTGGTCCCTGTTCTCTGGCTCCTCCACAGCACTGCAGCGTGTGCTTGGATGTGTATGTGCACAGACTCACACATAACAGATTTCACACTCCTGAGGGGAGAGCTGGCCTCCGGGAAGCGGGACCACACTGTTCTAAAAGGCATCTTTCTCACTGGTGAGCACCTCTGAAGCTCTTGACCAGGGCACTGTCATCCTTGTCAGCAGGAAGCTCTTTCTGGGTCTAGCTTAGGCAGCAGGAAGTCCTAAAATTTTATGAGATTTGTCTGTAATTAGGGTGAGCATAAAAACGTTATTCAAACCCAACACTTCTGGAAGTGGAAGAGTGTGCTATGAATAAAAATGCACTGGGACTGTTCTGGGCAAACAGGAACATATTGGCCACCTCCCCATAGTGGAATATGAGGGCCCGGCCGTCAGTTGTCCTCCCCCACCTGGCCCTCCGCATTGTTGTCTCTGGTGTAAGGGGTGATTGCAGGTTGAAATCTTTTCTCAAATAACTCTTCTCTATCTTTTGTCTCATCCCTTGAAGCAAAAGCCACAATGCTGCCAAAAGCTCTTCTAGCACTCTTAGAACCCCAAGTGCAGTGCCCTTGCCATGACAGATAAAGGGTTAAATGCAGGGAAGCCCATGGCTTGCTGATGGGAGGGTGGTGAGGGGTCCCCCTCCCTCATCTAAATGCCTCTCTCCTACTTCTTACCTTTGTCTCTACCTTACCTGTCTTCAGCTGAGTTGTAGAACTGTGGGTTACTGACCCAAGAAGACTCCATGTGAAAGCGAGTTTGAGGATTCTTCTGAGGGGGAGATAGCAGGGTTAGGCCAGAAGCAGCTGCCTGGTCTTTTTCCTACATCGTAAGAACTCAAATTCCTAAATCCTGAAACTTGTAAAGAAACAAGTAAGCAGGGGATCCCTATGTGGCTCAGCGGTTTGGCGCCTGCTTTTGGCCCAGGGCATGATCCTGAAATCCCGGGATCCGGTCCCACGTTGGGCTCCCTTCATGGAGCCTGCTTCTCCCTCTGCCTGTGTCTCTGCCTCTCTCTGTGTGTGTGTCTCTCATGAATAAGTAAATAAAATCTTAAAAAAAAAAAAAAAAAAAGAGTAAGCAAACCACTTGTCAAGAACGCTTCTCTCTCCCTTCTTACCTTTCTCTCTTTTCCCCTCATCCCCTGGGAAATTCACTGGATATGAAACAAGGCCTGTCTAATCCTAATTCTAAACCAAAGAGCCCATTGCTGTTAGAAGTGCTCCCAGTAAGCCTCTCTCCTGGTGTCCCACAACCAACCTCCCCACCCCCCCCCCACCATCTCTAAAAATAAATAAATAAATGAAATCTTTAAAAAAACGTACTTTCCAGTAAAGATCTGAGGTAAAGGAAGGTTAATAATCTCAGGAACGCTGGAGTCTTGTTCCGTTTTATACTGCTTGCTTATTGCCTTAGGTGAGTCATTTTTTAATTAGAAAATTGAAATAAAAATGTCAGAGATGAATGAAGGAGATATTCCCCACGGTGGCAGTGAAACAAGAACTAGAGGACACCCAGTAGCCCTGCAGTTGTGTTCACATTTGCTCCCTGTAGCTTTATTTTCTGATTATTCTAAAATGCAGATCAGGTTTATGATAATAAAAGCTAAGGCGGGGCAGCCCAGGTGGCTCAGCGGTTTAGCGCCACCTTCAGTCCAGGGCCTGATCCTGGAGACCGAAGATCAAGTCCCACATCCAGCTCCCTGCATGGAGCCTGCTTCTCCCTCTGCCTGTGTCTCTGCCTCTCTCTCTCTCTCTCTCTCTCTCTCTCTCTCTCTCTCCCCCCCCTGTCTCTCATGAATAAATAAAATCTTTAAAAATAAATAAATAAATAATAAATAAATAAAAGCTAAGGCTTGGGACCCCTGGGTGGCTCAGTCGGTGAAGCAGCTCCTGCCTTTGGCTCAGGTCATGATCCCAGGGTCCTGGGATGGGGCCCTCCGTAGGGCTCCCTGCTTAGTGGGAGCCTGCTTCTCCCTCTGCCTGCCACTCTCCCTACTTGTTCTCTCTGGCAAATAAAATCTTAAAAAAAAAAAAAAAGCTAAGGCTTGGGGTGTCTGGGTGGCACAGTCGTTTGCACATCTGACTCTTGATTTCAGATCAGGTAGTGATCTCAGGAATGTGAGATCAAGCCTCACTTTGGGCTCTGCCCTCAGCTTAGAAGGCTGCTAAAGTTTCTCTCTCTCTCTGCTCTCACTCTCAAATTAAAAAAAAAAAAAAAAAGAAGCAGCAGCAGCAGCTAAGGCTTATTGAAGGCTGACCATCAACACTCCTGACTTTGTCTTATATTCATTAATTCATTTAACCCTCACAGCAACCCAGTAGAAGACACAGTATTTAATCCTCTTTTTAAAAGGAGGAAACTGAAGTACAGGGAGGTTAAATAAACTGTCTGAGGACACACAACTCGTAAGAGGTAGAGCAGAAATTCAAACCCAGGATGCCTGGACAGCTCCAGAGCCACTTGCTTTTAACCATTAAGCTATAGTACCTTATTAGAAAGTCTCGTTCTGAGCATACTGCCACAGTGGGAGACAAGGAATGTATTTTGATTTGTTAGTGTGAGTGCTGAATTTTGAGCCACCGAGGTCTTCCCAGGTTTCAGGGCGTTCTTTGTTCTCTGTTTAGATCAGTCTTGGCAGCCTGCTATTAAGCTGGAAGTCCCCAGTTCATGGGGCATGGACAGAATAATAAATGAAGTTTCTACTTCTTGAGTAGAGGAAGGGAATCTGGTGGGAGCTGTAGGGCTCACCCTGGTGGGATGTCTTTCTACCCACCAGTACCTCTGCGGCCCAGACCCAGGGAGGCAAGGAGCAGGAGGCATAGGGCATGTCACCTGTGCTTAGACATGCAAACTATGCCTCAAACAGGCCTCTTTGGGAAGTAGGCAGGTGTTCCTCAGCCCTCTTCAGGGCCTGACCTACTTTTCTCCATTTCTACCTTTACAGGAGAGAAGTTGCTTGAAGGGCAAGTGATCCAGCTTGAGGATGGGACCACTGCATACATTCACCAAGTGATGGTGCAGAAAGGTGAGAGCACCCCAAGACACCCCAACCTCGTGGAGAGAGGCCAGGCAGCCCCCACTGAGGGAGGTGTGGGATGGCATCGAGCTCCAGAGGAAGACAAGCATTGCTCTCCTTTCAGAACCTCTCTCCTTTGAGGATGGACAGCCTGTACAGCTGGAAGATGGCAGCATGGCCTACATACACCGAACACCCAAAGGTGGGGTCATAGTCATCACAACTGGTGGGACAGAAGGGAGGCTGAATGGGCAGAGGTTGGGGCATAGCCTTGGGAGCTGTAGTGCCCAAGTTTAGCTGGATTAGCAGTCTCACCTCCTTTCCCTGGTGCCGACCACAGGAGTGGCAATTTCTGCCTCTGGGAAACCGAGCTGTGGGAGTCAGTAGCATGGGCCTCAATGGTGGCTTTCTAACATAGCTGCAAAAATCTTAGGGCTTTAAATAGGACCTGAGGACATCATCCAAGACCAGGAGTAAAAACTTATTAACATTTAAGACTGAAGTCTCTAAGTAGTGAGGAATAACAATTTATTCCTTTTACAAGGAGTTTCTTGAGCAACTATTGTATGCCAGGCATTGTGCTAGATGTGGAGTGTGCAAGAGATGACAAAGGCAGACACAGTCCCTGCCCTTCTAGAGACCAGTGGGGAAAACAGAAGTGAGAAGAACTATAACCGATGAACTGATCATCACAAGCCCTCCAGCTCAGGGAGGGCTTCCCTGATAAAGTGACTCCTGGGCTGAGAGCGAAAGTGTAGACTTCGCTAGAGGAAGAGGGACAACAGGAGGGAATGACATGGCTCAGAGATGGTAGAAGGAAGAATGGCATGTTTCAAGGAACTGCCAGGAGCCAGAAGGAGTGGGGCAGGATAGGTAAGATGAGAGAGGCAAGGCCAGAGCACTGAGGCTTGAGAGTCAAGAGAAAGGTTTTATTGGTGGTCTTTATCCTGAGACCAGTGGGAAGTAGTTGAACCATCAGGTAACATGATCTCCTATGTGTCCTGCAAAGATCCCTCTAGATGCTGTGCTGCCTGGTAGGAATTAGAGGGCCAGTTAAGAGGTTCTTGTGATCATCTAGGCCATGATCATCATGGGTCCCCTCAGTTCCTCATGGACCTTGTGACTTCCCAGTCAGTGCTTCATAGGAGGCCTTGTCCTCAGGAGAGGTGGCCCCAGAAGAAGGACCAGCCAGAGTGAATCACCAAGGCGAGGGACCAGGAGACCTTAAAACCTTCCTTGGTATATGTACCTCTTCTTACCTTAAAGCAGGGTAGGAAGGTATAAGATACCTTATATCTCTTTCCCTTGTGTGGCATCTGGGCTAACATGTGTTCCCTGCAGAGGGTTATGACCCCAGTGCCCTGGAAGCTGTCCAGCTGGAAGATGGCTCCACTGCCTACATTCACCACCCCGTAGCTGTGCCGTCAGACAGCGCCATCCTGGCTGTGCAGACAGAGGTGGGCTTGGAGGACCTGGCTGCAGAGGATGATGAGGGCTTCACCACAGACACAGTAGTGGCTCTGGAGCAGTATGCCAGCAAGGTGAGCTCACAGAGCCTGACACTGCCCATTAGCTCCCTTGGCCCAAACTGCCACACTAGGGGACAAGGGCAGTTCCATGCTTGGGCATGGCCTGAGCTACTCCCCTCGCCCCTCCACCCCGGCTTCCCCAACTCATTTCTCGTGTCACTGTCCAGGGCATACGTGGCAGCATGGCTGGGGCCACTGACAGTTGTTGACACTCTCCCTCCTTTAGGCCGTCTCTGCAGAGGAAAGGCGGCTGTAAGAAATGGTGACATCTGTATGGTGGCTATTTAGACTCAGCTTCACTTTTGCTGTTGTAATAATCCTCTGTGCTGTCTGAGAAAGCCCTTGCCAGTGACTTTTATTAGTTTTCACAGGCCACTGAGGTCAGATGGTCTCATGTTTATTTCTTCTCTGCAACTCATTTAGTCATTTGGGAAAATAACCTCAGTAAGCAGTGACGAGGGCAGATGCAGCAGAGCAGCTGAGATTCTTGGAACACAGGGCCTTCACAGTAGCTCAGCTGCAAGGGAGAAGGATCTTGGCTCTCCTAGCATCGGTCACTCTGGCAAAGCTGCGGTCCCACCCACAGGGAAGTGGGCACTAATCTGTGAGGGTGCCAGACCAGGGTGCACCCCCTCGGGTGAACTGCAGACCTTCAGGGTGGACATGGCAAGGCTCCCGAGGGCACTAATGTTACCCAAAGATTGGGGGCTGGGAAAGTTTTTTTAATAACAAGACTATGTGGGGGCAGCCCCGGTGGCACAGCGGTTTAGCACCGCCTGAAGCCCGGGGTGTGATCCTGGAGATCCGGGATCGAGTCCCACGTCGGGCTTTCTGCATGGAGCCTGCTTCTCCCTCTGCCTGTGTCTCTGCCTCTCTCTCGCTCTCTCTGAATGAATGAATAAATAAATAAATAAATCTATCTTAAAAAAAAAAAATCAATTACACTATGTGGCGATATCAGAGGAGAAGAGGAAATTCTCATGTCTTTCCAAAATGAAGCCCAAAACTTGCTACCAGACCACTTGGGGCTATGCCCACTCCCACCGCCATTTCCTGCGGTTTATTTTAGAAGCCGGATTTGAGATTTGCTGCTGTTAGGATGACAACTGGGCTCTGAATCATGATCCCTGAGACCTGTGCTGGCTCTGCCTCTACCTAGTCTGACGTTGAGTGAGTCATTCTGCTCACAGACTTAGCTTGCTCCTCTGAAAGGATGAGAATGGGACTAGATGACCTTAGAGGCCACTTTCAACTGTGAAGTTCCTTGATTCCCTCAAGAGCCAGTGAGGCAGGGGAATAAAATGTGAACACCTGGGTAGGTTAGTCCACCAAGCAGGCCTGGCCACCTGTGACAGTTCCCCTGCCATTCACCAGCGGTTTAAGTGTCTGTGAAATTTTGTTAGCTGCTTGAGCCCCTGACCTGGAGCTGACGAGACAGACCTTGCTGTGAATTTGGCCTCACCAGTTCGTCTTCTACTCCCCAGGACTCCCAGAGTTCTATTTCAGGAGCTCGTGAGAAGGCCAAAGTGTCCCAGAAACAAAGACTAAGGGCAGTCCCAACAGATCCCTGCTCAGGAAAGCAGAAGAGCAGCAGGGCTCCCTGAAGCCCGCGGCAGGTGTGAAGCGGGTGGCTCCAGCAGTGTCCCCAAGAGAGATGATGGGGGGGCCTGTCAATCAGCTGGGTGCTGTGGTTAGAGCTGAAACTTCTGATGCAGACCTGTAGGCCCCTGCCCTGGGTGCTTCTGCAGTTCGTTGCTTGTGGCCACCTCATTCCGGTGAACCCAGGTGAGCTTCTCCCCATGGCATGTCCATTGTTAGTGGCCCTTCTGAGCACAGGTTTCCTAAAGGGAGGGAGGGGTCTCCTACCATCAGAAGATACATGTCCAGAGCTGTGGCCTTCTAGGTACATATGGTCAAAAGTGGGGGTTGCTGGGGCACCTGGCTGGCTCAGTGGAGCATATGATGATCTTGGGGGTTGTGGGTTTGAGCCCCACATTGGGTGTAGAGATTACTTAAAAATAAAATCTTGGGATCCCTGGGTGGCGCAGCGGTTTGGCGCCTGCCTTTGGCCCAGGGCGCGATCCTGGAGACCCGGGATCGAGTCCCACATCGGGCTCCCGGTGCATGGAGCCTGCTTCTCCCTCTGCCTGTGTCTCTGCCTCTCTCTCTCTGTCTTTGACTATCATAAATAAATAAAAATTAAAAAAATAATAAAAATAAAAAAATAAAATCTTAAGGGGCTCCTGGGTGGCACGGTTGATTGAGTGTTTGACTCTCAGCTCAGGTTTCAGCTCAGGTCATGATCTCAGCATCCTGGGATCAAGCCCCACGTTAGGCTCTATGCTCAGCACAGAATCTGCTTGAGATTGTTTCTCCCTCTGCTCCCCTCCCCCATACTCACTGGCTCATACACACATATGTACTCTGTGTCTCTCATAAATAAATAAATCTTTTTTTAAAAAAGACTTAGGGACACCTGGGTGGCTCCGTGGTTGGGCGGCTGCCTTCGGCTCAGGTCATGATCCTGGAATCCGGGATTGAGACCCGCATTGGGCTCCCTGCAAGGAGCCTGCTTCTCCCTCTGCCTATGTCTCTGCCTCTCTCTATCTGTGTCTCTCATGAATAAGTAAATAAATCCTTAAAAAATTTTTTTAGGGACGCCTGGGTGACTCAGCGGTTGAGCATCTATCTTTGGCCCAGGACATGACCCTGAAGTCCCAGGATCAAGTCCCACATCAGGCTCCCTGCATGAAGCCTGCTTCTCTCTCTGCCTGTATCTCTGCCTCTCTCTGTGTGTCTCTCATGAATAAATAAATAAAACCTATAAAGAGAAAAAAAAGTTTAAAATTTTAAAAATTTAATTAATTAATTAATTAAGTCTTTAAAAAAGTGGATGTTGCTAGCTGTCAACCTAGCTCAGGGGTGGCCTGAATGGCTACTTTTCCTAGATGTCTGGGAGATGCCATTTCTTCCATCACTGTCACAGGCTCTGTGACATCGAGTCCTGCCTCTGTCCATGAGAGACAGGTGGAGACACCACAAGTCACCCCCGTTTCTTCTGTAGAGTGCTTCAGTGCCTGTTTCCTGTGTGTATGGGTCTGTCACTCCCAGTTGCCCTTCCCCCGCCCTCCCAGCAGGTTTAGCCCTGTGTATTGGGTCCTAAGCTGCCAGCAGGGCCCTATATCCCACCTCATCCCGCTCATCATTGAAGAGGATACAGATAGGAACCTCAAGATTTTTTTCCCTCAGGTCCTGCATGACAGCCAGGCTCCCCATAACGGCAAAGGACAGCAAGTTGGGGACAGAGCATTCCGCTGTGGCTACAAAGGGTGTGGGCGTCTCTACACCACTGCTCATCACTTAAAGGTAAGGTCATCCCGCACACCTCTCAGATGTCTTCCCCACCAGGGGGAAACTTCCTGCTTTGACCATAACCAGTCCCTGCCCTCAAGTTTGAACTCATTGCCTACTGAAAGGAAGAGATGAGTGTACAGAAATGGCAGCCCAGGGTCCTGTAACACACATGAAGAGTACAGGAAGGAAGAGAATAATCAGGGAGGGCCCTCTGGAAGAAGTGGCCTCTCAGCTAAAGAGGAAGAATAAAGGAGGTAGCCAGTACTGATACTTTGAGCCCTCAAGAGAACCAAAGAGCCCCTTCATACCCTGGTTCCTGAGTCCCCTGGTTGCTTGTCCTCACAGGTGCATGAAAGAGCTCATACAGGTGACCGTCCATACAGGTGTGATTTCCCCAGCTGCGGAAAGGCCTTTGCCACAGGTAATCTACCTGGAAGAAGACTAAAGGTGGACTGCTTCCAGTTGTGGGCAGAAAGTTCTAGGTTCACTTGGGAATTTCCTGCCTTCCCAGAGAAACTGCTGCCCCAGCACTCTGACTCGCAGGGCTCTGTCTCTGGGAGGAAACCATGTTACAGAAGTGAGGGGGAGCATCATCCAGGCCAGCAAAAGGAGCCGGGGGCTTGGTAGAGAGACCCTGCCTCCTGCATCGGCTGTGGGGTATCTAGGCCATTGCATCTCTCTGGGCTTCCTTACCCCTCTGAAACATTTAGCCCCAGCTCCCAGGCTTATGCTCTGGAAGGACACCGGCTGCCCCTGGAGGGGGAATGGGAGCAGCATGGGCTTTTCCAGCCCCTCTTATCTGCCCAGGCTGGGGAGGGGTAGAAGCAGACACAGGCTTCTTGTGCCTGAGGAGGTGTGGAGTCTCACAGAGCACACCTGAACATGGCGAGCCTCTGAATTAGGATGATGAAGCAGTGGTGGTGAGGCCCTCCAGAGTGCCCTTCTCAGCCCTCCCTCCCACACACGGATAGGATATGGGCTGAAGAGCCATGTGCGCACCCACACTGGTGAAAAGCCATATAAGTGCCCAGAGGAACTGTGCAGCAAGGCCTTCAAGACCTCAGGAGACCTACAGAAGCACGTACGGACCCACACCGGTAGGTTGGGCCCTGCCCTATTCACGCTTGGACCTGGAGTCCTAACCCTGGCATGACCCCCACTTCCTGAGCCAGCCCACCCCACACACTCCATCTCCACAGGTGAACGCCCATTCCGGTGCCCCTTCGAGGGCTGTGGCCGCTCCTTCACCACCTCTAACATCCGCAAGGTACATGTGCGCACCCACACAGGCGAGCGGCCCTACACCTGCCCTGAGCCCCACTGCGGCCGCGGCTTCACCAGTGCCACCAACTACAAGAATCACGTGCGCATCCACACAGGTGGGCCAGCTGGCATGCGAGAAGCACCCTTTCTGAGGCCCCAACCCTCTCGACTGTAATCCTCTGACCTGAGACACATTCTTGACTCTGAGCCCCAAGCCCTTCTGCCAGCCAGTCCAAGCTGGCCTGTGGGCGGGAAGAGGAGGCTTTGTGCTTTTCTGGCCAGATCTCCAGAACCATCTCACTTGCAGTGAGCGATTCCTTCCCTCCCAGTTAGGTCCCGTCTGACAGGTCCTGCTGTCCCTCTCAAGCTCCCTGCCACCTTCCTACAGCCACCCTGGATACTCCCCTTCCAGCTGAGCTCCCCGGAAAAGGCCAGGGTCAGGGCTGATGGGGGAAAAAGAGTGAAATGTCGCCCTTAGCTCCTCGCCTCCTCCACTGCCCATATGACTCCTGTGTGTCCTCCCTCCCCGGTGTCTGTCCCTCGTCCAGCCTTCTGTGTCCTCTCTCGACCATATGTGTCCCATCACCCCTGCGACATCAGTCATCCCTCTCTGTCTCTTGCCTCTTCTGTTTACGACTTTCAACTTTACAAGCCCCTACCCCCGCACCCCCTCTCCCCCCACCTGTCCCTTTACTAGCCCCAGCATTACTTCTGGGCTCAGTGGTCCCACACACCTGTCCCCTCTGTGTTCCGCTGGACATCGCCCCCAGCTGTGTCTATTCAGAGTCCCAGTCCCTCTCCGTCCCCACCAACTAACCCCATCTCCCACACCCACACCCCCACCCCCTAGTTTTCCCCTTGCCAGCCCCAGTTCCCACCCCCCTCACAGCCCAGTGTCCCCAGGGGAGAAGCCATACGTTTGCACGGTCCCAGGCTGCGGAAAGCGCTTCACCGAGTACTCAAGCCTATACAAGCACCACGTGGTACACACGCACTGCAAGCCTTACACCTGCAGTACGTGCGGCAAGACCTACCGGCAGACCTCCACCCTGGCCATGCACAAGCGCAGTGCCCACGGCGAGCTGGAGGCCACGGAGGAGAGTGAGCAGGCCCTGTACGAGCAGCAACAGCTAGACGGTGAGGGCTACGGGCAGGAGGCGAGAGCGGGGGCAGGCCTGGCCTCCCCATGGCCCGGCAGGTGGCGGGTGTCAGCTTGGGCTCTCCTCCCCCAGCTGCCTGTGCCGCAGAGGAGAGCCCGCCACCCAAACGCCCCCGCATTACCTACCTCTCAGAGGTGAAAGAGGAGGGCTGTGACGTCCCAGCCCAAGTGGCCATGGTGACAGAAGAGGATGGGGCCCCCCAGGTGGCTCTGATCACTCAGGACGGTGCCCAGCAGGTACGGGCCCTGGGGGAGGGGTGGGGGCTACTCCAGCTGGGACCTTCTCGCTCTTACCAGGTATGGGCCCTGGGAGAGGGGTGGGAGGGCCTCTCTGGCTGGGACCTTCTCTCACTCTCTCTGGGGAGCCCAGAAGATCTGATGGCCCCACCTCTACCCGAGTTCTCTTTTTAGCCTCTACTCAAGTTCTCTTTTTAGCCTTTTTAGTGGACCTCAGTGGAGGCTGAGGGTACCGAGTCTTGTAAGCCAGCCCCTCCTCCTCATGCTTCCACCTCAGCCTCTGGAACTTCTAGAGCACGGTTAACAGCTTCCCTTTTTATGTGGAGGCTGACAGGTCCTGGTTATCTGAGTGAGACACTTTGGTGTCCTTCTCAAGAGAGGCATGTTGCTGTGGGGCCCAGAGCATTTTGTGGGTTCTGGAGGCCTGGGCTTTCTAGTCAGCAGTATAGTAGGACCTTTGTCAGCACCCTCACTGTCAAGTGCACCTCTGTCTCATGGAGTTGACATGAGGAAGAAATTGGCTTGAAACCCTGAACTGCGTGAAACAGAGCCCCGATGCAAAGTGGTGCTAAAGAGAAGCGGTCAGCAGAATTCTTCTAGTGTCTCCTTTTGGCAATTTAGGACTTATTTTACTAGCTTGTCCCTGTCCCCCTCTACCTCTGTGACATGAAGCTAATCTTCTAGATTATCAAGAAGCTAACGTTGTCTGGAAGACCAGATACATCCACCCAGGGGCTTTCAGACAACTTTCCAACCATACTCCCTGCTCATCTTCCTTCCTATTTGCAGGTCAGTCTGTCCCCGGAAGACCTGCAGGCCCTGGGGAGTGCTATCAGCATGGTGACCCAGCACAGCAGCACCACCCTCACCATACCCAGTGAGGACGATGACCTTGCCACATCTGGCACACATACAGTCACCATGGTCAGCGCTGATGGCACCCAGACGCAGCCCGTATGACCAGGCGGTTTGCTTGGGGTTTCTTGTTCTCTCGTCCTTCCTTTTTGTGGGGTGGGCATTAAAGCAGACTGACCTCGTCAGGCCACCTTACGAGGACCAAGATTCCCCCCACAGAAAAAGGGTCTTTCTTCCCCACGGCTCCTCTGGGCCATCAGCAATTCTCGTCTTGAAAAGTTTTTCACTGGGGGGGTCAAGAGGCAGTTTCTAAAATCTTGATCTACCTCTAATTTACTTTGCTTCCATAGGCAAGTCATTTTTCCACGGACTTCAGTCCATTTTCAAAGGAGGTTATCTTTGGGCCTTTGACAGCTTTGACCTCCTATGAATCAAAATCCCTAAATTAAGTTGGCTCTCAGAGAAAAATACCACCTCACAAAGCTCTGAGCCCCATGCTAATTAATCTGACCTATAATGGTGTTATTCATCCCAGCTACCTTGCTTTGAAGGGATTTTTTTTTAAGATTTTATTCATTTATTCATGAGAGATACAGAGAAGCAGGCTCCATGCAGGGACCCCATGTGGGACTGGATCCCAGATCTGGGATCACGCCCTGAGCCAAAGGCAGGCGCTCAACCCCTGAGCCACCCAGGCGGCCTGCTTTGAAGGGATTTTTATGTGGATTGAGGGTAGGGAGGGTAACCTAGGTGGGTCAGAAAATCTCATTTTCTTCTATATTTCAGGTTACAATCATTACCTCTGGGGCTGTGGTGGCCGACGACTCAAGTGTAGCATCTCTTCATCACCAACAGGTGGCACTGTTGGCCACAGCCAATGGAACGCACATTGCGGTGCAGGTGGGTAGAGGTCCCACAGCCTGAGAGAAAGGAAGGAATAAGCAGAGGAGAGGAATGAGACGGAGATCTTGAAGAGAAGGGCATTTGGCTTGGAAAAGCTCATTTCAGAAGACAAATCCCTTTCTGCCTACATTCACACAGTTGTCTCAGGCTTTTTCTTGACTGAAGCAGAGCGCTGAAGCCCCTTCCGGCCTTCAGACTAATTTCGATTGCAGCACACCTGGTGGTCTAAACCCTTTGTCTCTTTGTGTCTCCATTTCTTCATTAGAAAAATAAGTGGGCCCCCCCTCTAGCCAGTCATCCCTTTCTGTGAACAAGCCCCTCTCACTGACCCTGGCCCATTCTTTGGCTCCCTGAGCACACCTTGTCTACCAGGACTCTATCGCCAAGCTTGCTGTTAACTTGGGGAGGGGGGCGCACTAAGTGCTCAGTATGTGGCACTGGGCCAATGGAAGGATTCAGAAAAGTAGGCTACTTACTTACTAGCACTGAAATCTGGTGGGGAGTGTCTCACTCTCCTTCCTTCTCACCCTCTTCTCTGCAGCTGGAGGAGCAGCAGACCTTAGAGGAGGCCATCAGCGTGGCCACTGCTGCCATGCAGCAAGGGGCTGTGACCCTGGAGGCTACAGAGTCAGGGAATGGCTGCTGAGTTTCAGGGGGCTGAGTCCACACCGTTTCAGACGAGATGCCGTGCCACAAAGGCATCCCTGCCTCCAGGGGCCCGGACTGTGGCTGACACTTGGAAGGTGGCCATAGAGGTCTCCAGGCAAGACGGCAGCAGGAAAACAGTCTAACTGAAAGGGACAGGGGCCCTGCTCAAGAGGAGGGCTGCACGGCTGGAGTCAGGGGAGTGTGTCATCCTCAGGAACAAAAGAGGACAAGCTGATCACCAGGCTGCACTGGAGTGTCCTCAGAGTCAGCGGGGTGCCCACTCTTCTCCCTCCAGAGAACACCCTTCCTTCTCTCAATCCACTCCCCTTCTCAGGTGGCGATGGAGATTGCTCTGGGGACTTGTCCTCTGTTCTAACTGGTCCCTGCCCACCAGGGGAAGGGGCCCACCACTCTTCAGCCCAGTAGGAGCCAAGCAGGCCCAGCCCTGCTCCTCCCAGCAATAACCACCTCCCTGGAAGCCTGCCAAGATACCTGACCACTTGGCAGCAGAGCTTCCTGCCACCGTAGTCAGAATCACTCAGGGGCCTGCGGCTGGAGAAAAGGTGCCCAGCCCCACCCACCCCCAGCTGCCCCCTATCCTCTCTGTGGCAGAGAGGCAGGGAATGGCCTTGTACATACTGGGGATTGGGTTTAATTTGTTGGTTTTTTTTTTTTTATTCCATTTTGATAATTTTTTTTCCTGCTCTGGTTGGTGGTGGCAAATGGGTGAATGAGTATTTAATAAAAGTTCCAAGTTTCCACCTGGGTCCCTCCCTTTCTTCTTTGGGCCCTGATGCCAAGTTGGTCAAATCAGGCTCTTAGCCCTGTCTGTATCCCTGACACAACTCCTCTGAGTCTCAGTGCCAGACTGATGGAACTGGCCTACCAGAGACACGGAGGGAAGAAGCCCAGGTATAAGAAAAGCCCCGAGTAGCAGCCAGTGGCTTCCTGCCCACACCTGAGCAGGTGGGCTCCAGGGTAGCCAGACGGAACCACTGTGACCACTGCTGTCAGGCTCTGCTTGGATCTCAGGCATCAGGATGGTTGGACTGGAGGAATTCTGGTTTTTTCCCCACCTTACTGGTGTGATATAGAGCCCTTCCATGCCCAGCCACACGGTCACCTACTCCAAGTGGGCAAAGCCCCATGGTGGAGTGGAGGTAGGTGCCTTTGCCAAGGTTAGCAAGGGTCTCTGGTTGATTCTGCTGCTCCGAGACCGAAGTCCCAGCTTTGGGGATGCCCACCTAGGTGTCTGGGACCATGCTGTGGAATCCCAAAGCCACGATGGGACCCTAGTGGAAAGTGTGTGGGAGGACCAGCCCAGCCCTGGTGGGAAGGGAGGGACACAGGGAAAGGGACCTGAAGGGAAGAACTCCGGGTTTGCCTCCAGAGGGTTGGGTTGGCATGGGAGCACTGCAGGGGTTGGAGGGGCCTCTTTTCCTCTCTTCACAGTGATGGATGTATCCTAGTCCCTTCCTGCCACCTGGAAATGGAGCTTCCCCCAGCCCAGGTACCCTTTCCTGAGATGCCTAGCAAGCTTCCATTTACTTGGGCCAGCAGCTCTTTGGAAGCAGAGGGGGGCCAGGGCATGCCCCCAGGGGGAGGGGTGTCTCAGGTACCTAAGCTTCATCCCTGTCCACTGTTCTGGGCTGGAGTGATCTCAGTGGCAATGGAGCTACAGAAAAGGAAGCCCTGACATGGAGGGCCCTGAGTGCCAAGCCTCCTGCTGTCAGTGGCCCTGGAACTAGGCCCCACCACAAGGTTCTCACACACATACACACATACACACACACACACACACACACACACACACACACACACATGCTTCAGAAACAGGCTCTAATCTTCAGGGCCAGTGACCCCAGAGTGGGTAGCACTGTGAGCTGAGCCCTTTCAGAGCCAAAGCCCAGAGGATAGGGAGGCAACCAAGCACGTGCCAAGTCCGCCTGACCTGGAGAGCTGCCCTGGCCCAGGTCCTCTGCCAACTTTGTGTCATTGCCTTTGTTTTCTTCCACTTGGGAGGAGCCCCACCACCACAGTGATGTTAGATGGCCCTAAAAGAAATGCTTTGTCCAGTGCCTGTGCTGCTTCACATCCATCCCAGACCTCACAGCTGTGAGAGGTGGGTATTTTTCCTGCTTTACCATGAGGGTACTGCTTAAGGAGGTTAGTAACTCACCCAAGTTCAAAAGGCAGGGTGGGCTTGCTTCCCCGCCCCCCTTCTCCAGCAAGCTGCTTCTGGGAATCCAGGAAGCCCCCAGAAAATTCTGGGGCTGAGGAGGCTTCTAAAGGGCCTCACACTGAACAGAACCAGGGCCCTGGCTCTCCAGGGTTTGGTTCCCAGGTCCCATACAGAGAGAGGGGCCACCCACGAGCACTGCAAGAGCAGGAGCAACAGGCCAGTTCCTGGCAGCTGGGAAGCACGCGCAAGCAGGCAGGTGGAGCTCTTGCTCCGCGCCATGGCCCCTCTGCGGTCTCTGCAGCCGTTTGCATTTCCTGAAACCGGATCTCGGTGTCAGAGCCGCCCCCGGGCCGGGCGGGTACCTCAGCCATGGCCCTGCGCAAGGAGCTCCTGAAGTCCATCTGGTACGCGTTCACTGCCCTGGATGTGGAGAAGAGCGGCAAGGTCTCCAAGTCCCAGCTCAAGGTGAGGGGCCCCCGGGGCCCAGGAGAGGCCAGCACACATGCCCCTCCAGCCCCTGCCGCCCAGGAGCCAGGCAAGAACGCTGTGCTGATGGCACTCAGCCATCCCAAGGCCCAGGCCTGGGAAGGGGAGACGGGACCGGGTGGTCGGGACAGTGCAGCCTGCTGGATGCTGCTGCCCATGTTCTGGGACCCCAGGGAGGCACGTGCGGAGCCTTTGCCCAGAGACCTGCCCCCCAACTCTCTGGAGGGTGGAGGCGGCATTATTCGGTTTTGAAGGCCAACAGGCCAGGCTACATCCTCTACTGGGTGTGATGAGCACACTTCTCCGCAGAGTGAGGCTTGGGCACGCACCCTACTCCTTCCTGCTGCTTCCTCCTGGCTTTGAAGAGAGACAGTTAGTTCTTGTCAGTCACTGCCTCCCCGAGCTGAGAGAAGCTTCAAGAGCCTCTCCCAGTTCCAGACCAGGCTGACTGGGTCACCTTTGGCAGAAATCAGCTACTCCGAACCCCATCTCCCAGATGCAGCCATGCTGGGAAGCAGCAATGGAGAGACCCTGTTCTGCTGCTACTCAGCTCACCCTTCCCTCCTCTCCCACACCAGGTTGGGAAACTGTTGTTCCCTTTGGCCGTGGGACCTCAGGTGGGGAGGAGGTAGGATCCGAGCCCAGGAAGAGCCCCATCAGTGATTGCCCTGAAGTTTAGTACTAGGTCCTAGACCATTCCTGGGAGACCAGCACAGCAAGTTTCTCTCCATCCCTGGCTCTTGGAACCAGGGAACACTGGGGGACAGGAGCAGGGTAAGCCTCAGCAATCTGCGACCTGCCTTAGGGGATCATTCATTCAGTTCACGTGTTTACTGAGTGGCTCTGTGCCTGGTGCAAAGCTAAGCCCTAGATTTCTGGTGTCTCCACTGGACACCCCCAAAGGACGAGTGCAGCCTCCAGGAAACCTCCATTTTTAATGACCGAGGTAGGAGGTGCCTGCAAACGTGGGAGAGATGAATGAGGCAGGAGAGATGTTATGCCCCACCCCCACTCCAACCCCTACTTTGCTGAACTTGGACACAGTAAGCTTGAATATCCCAAACTGGCCCTATCCCATAATCTGTTCCATAACCAGACTTATGAGCATCCAAACAAAAATGATTCTTGACTCCCCCAGGAAAGACAGTCCACTCCTACCTTTGATCATCGGGGAGGATTCCTTAACATTCTACTTAAATCCTTTTATTGTAGATCATGTCATCTAGTGGGGGATTCAGTATAGAACAGCAGATCATCCAAAATCCATCCCTGCAGAAACCCGTGCCCTACCATCATCTTCCACTGCCTTTAATAATATCTTGTAGGAATAATCCCAATCTCCATAGTTTGTTGTCTCCAAAATATTGTTGTCTGTCCCCATTCCCTATAGCCCCTGTAACCTCTCCAGGCTCTTTATACCCCTCACGTATGGAGAGTAGTTCCCCTTTTCCTGGTGCCAGCAGCCAGTAAGGCTTCCTGCCTGGATCCTCTTTTCTTGACCTCCAACTAGATTGACGTCCACTCTCCATCCCCATAGGTTGAGTATTTGCAGGGAAGGTTCTATTAGGAGCTTATGTACTTGAACTGTCCGCTGTCTGTACCACGTCTCAGCTCAAATTGGGCCCACTGTCAGCAGCCTTTAGTCACACAGGAGCAAAGGTAGATTTCTCCCCCACTCAACAGAAAATGTGTCCACTCTGGGAATCTGGGCTAGCGATGGGAGTCTTGGGCCAGGTAGTGGGTGAAGCAGAGATGGTTGGGCCCATGTCATACAAGAGAAGGCTAGGGAAGGTGATTCTTCCCTAAGACCATACTGGGGGATACTGGAATAGGAGGAAGTAGTGATAGTGTTGGGGGCAGGGATGCCGGAAAGGCAAAGGAGCAATAGAGAAGTGGTCAGAAGTCAGAGGAAGAAGTAGATGAGAGAGATACCAGCAGGGGCCAACCCCACCCCTGCAAAGGCTTGGGGGAAAAGGGGGAAGACCTTGGGGTTAGTCTCTCTCCACTAACACTGTCCCTGGCCTTAGGTCCTTGACTGGGACCAGGCAGGAGACCTGTACCAGTCCAGCGAGCTATGTCTGTCTGTGACAGTCACCACTTCCCTGATGTGTTGGTAGAAAGGCTGCCACTGGCTGTGGTGGACAAAGCCATGATGAGGAAGGAGGAAGGAGGGAGGAGCAAGGACAGTGAGGCCTCAGAAGTGGCCCAAGGAGTCAGGATTGTTTTCTCTGGAAAAGAGAAGTCTTGAGGGAGAGAGCAGATAGCTTTTCCTCTATTGAATTTTTGTAGAAAGTACAATGGCCTTTGTCCAGGTGAGTTGGAAAAGTACAATTAGACCAATAGGAATGGCACTTCTGCCCAGGATGGATTTAGATTGAGCACAAAATTCCCCAGGTGTTGAGGACTCTGAGTTTTCCCAGGATCCCCAGAACCCCCTTCTCTAAAGAACTTTGGGAGTGAGTAGCAGTTCCACCAGAAGGCTGCAAGGAGGAGAGCCTTAGGAATGATGGGTTTCTTAATGGCCACGTCCTTTTCCCTAGAGGAGAAGCCTTGGTTCTAGGCCTACCGGCGGGGATCAGCTGAGAATTGGGGTGAGGGGTCTGGGATTGGGGATGTGAATGGAGCAGTATGTCTCTGGCTCAGGAGGCTCTTAGGAGACAGGAGGCCTGCCCCTTCCCCTTGACTGGCAGGAGCTGGGGTGGGCAGGAGGGCAAACTGGCACCCTCCCTCCTGGGCTTTTTCAGGTCTTCTAGACTCCTGAGCTTCAGGCTTTACCTGTGGAGGGGAATAACAAACTTCCCTTTGGTGAAGGGAAAGTTAAGAGCAACTCCAGTCCAGGAATCTGCAGGCTGGGATCTTCAGCTTTGTTCTGACCCCTACCTGCTGCTGGTCTCAGGCTAGGATGGCAGGGAGTGGCAGGCTGATTTAGTGATGTGCAGAGTACTTGACTCAGAGCCACATAGGCCTGCTCCTCAGCTGGATGAGCTTGGGCATGTGGCCTTGCGACTCTGAACTTGCGGTTTCTTGTCTGTAAAGACAGAGGGTTGAACTGGGGATCACCAGGCTATCCAGCTTGGCTACCAAAAAAAAATTTTACTGAAGTACATCTAGCAGATGAAACTGACCCTTGATACAGCCTCCCCTTTCCCTTTCCTGAGCCTGTCTTTTCTTTAGTGCTCACCCTCAACCCCTTCTAGCCCTTTCTTGCTGTCAACAGGCATACAGAGCTCATCCAGAAATCCCCACCTTCTAAAACTCCCAGTGCTCCTCCCTGGTGATAGTAGTTATGCTTTAGTACCTGCTGGTTGAGAAAAATACATTCAGTAACTCTTACAAGGATCTGTATATATTTTTTTAAGATTGTATTTATTTATCTGACAGAGAGAGCACAAGCAGGAGGATCTACAGAGGGAGAGGAAGAACCAGGCTCCCTGCTGAGCAGGGAGCCCAATGCAGGGATGTGGGGCTCAGTCCCAGGACCTTGAAATCATGGCCCAAGCCAAAAGCAGAAGCTTACCAGACTGAGCCTTCCAGGTGCCCTGGATCTGTTTATTTTAAAAGAATCACCTGGCACCTAGATAAATTAAAACAAAAACAAAAAACAAAAAAACTATATGCCATCTAAAAAAGAGGTTATTCATTTTCTCCGCAGCCATTACTTGGTGCTGTTGATGGATTCCCAAATCCCTTGTATTTATCCAGTGATGGCTAGAAACCACAGGACCATGGGTACTGGCCCCCATGACCACACTTGAGTTTTTAGGGAACTCACAAGCCCCTAGAGGAGAACCACTTCCCCACATGCCTTCAGAGGACATAGTGCATAAATGAAGCCTCTCAAAGGTCAATGGCTGCCACCTCAGAGGTCAGGGGCTGCTTGGTTGGGTGGTGAGACTGTGAGAGTCCTCTCTGAGGGAGCCCGAATGGCGGTTTGTGAAAGCTGCAGACACCTGGATCCCACCCCTGGAAACTCTGAGTCAGTGAGACAGGGCGGGCCTCTGCTCACTTCAGTTTCACCAGCTCCCCAGGTGATTCTGAGGCTCAGCCAGAGCTAACGTGGCAGAGAGATCAAGAGTAGGGCTTTAGAGGCAGACTTCCAGCAAGACACTTCACCTCTCTGCACCTTGATTTCCTCATCTGTCAAAGGAGGATTATGAGAGTCTCTGCCTCTGGGTCTGAGGATTGATAGAAATCAGCCTGTGAGCTCCTGCGCACTCTGGTCTCCACCCCTGCCATTTCCTTTCCAGCCTGACCCTCCTTAGGTCACACCCTCTCCCCACCTCTAGCCCCAACCCGCACCCAGGCACAGGAAGCCTGGCAGTCTGAGGTCTGCTGAGCTCTCTGGGGAGAGGCCCTGAGCCCCGAGCATCTGGAGCCTTCAGTTCCTTCTTGTCCTGACACCTGATGGCTCACAGGGATTGGAGCCTCTGTCCTGGGCCCCTCAGATTCCACCAGCCAAAGGTACAAGTGACGACAGCAGGTCTTAGAGGACAGTGCAGATGGAGGAACCGAGGCAAGGAACAGCTCAAATGACAATGCAGCTGCGTAGTCCGTTCTATTCCCAGGGTGGGAGGGATTTTGTATGTCATCTCTTCGAACCCCGTTTTTAGAGCTATGAAAACTGAGGCCCAGTGAGGTTCATTTGCTCAGAGATTCAGTCCACCTCTGTCTGGCTTTTGTATTTCTCCTATTTCTTCCCGCGAAGCGTTTAGGTGCATTCAACAGATATTTATTGCGTGTCTGTTAGGTGCCAGACCTGGTGATACAGCAGTGAATACAGCAGTTAATAAAATGAACAAAGATCACTCCCCCCCTTGTGGTGCTGACATTCTACTCAGAGAATACAGATGAAAAACAAAATAAGTAAAAATGTATCATGTAATGGAAGATGATTCATGACATAGAAGTAAATAAAGCAGAAATAGGGATAGAGAGTTGGGGGGGGGGGGATTGAGGGAATGGGGTTATAGATTTAAATAGAATGGTCCAGAGAAGCCCTCCTTGAGAAGGTGACATCTAAGTAAAGAGTGGAAGGAGAAGAGGGTATGTGCCATGCCTAGACCTGGGAGAAGAATGTTCTAGGATAAAGGAATAGCAAGTGCAAAGGCCCTGAGGCAAGTATGTGCCTGGCCTGTCTGAAGAATGTCAAGAGGGCCAAAGTAGCCGCAGAGAAGTGAGCCAGAGGGATGAAGCAAGAGAAGGTGCAGCAGGTTGGGTCCTATGGCGCCCAAGGCCTCTCTAGGGGGACTTGCGATTTTACTCAGAAAACGATGGGAAACCACTGGAGCATTTAAGTTAGACTTGAGGAGTCAGTCAAAAACATTGAACATGTGCAGGACATCATACTGAGTCTGGAATCAGGCCTGAGCTTAGAGTCCTTGCTCAAAGAATGTAGAACACCCAGAAATGCTCACACAAAAAGGGAAGAGCAAAAGAATGCTATTATAGAGCAACTTAATAACAGAGTACATAAATAGCAGTGTTAATGGCACTCTGCTTTTTATCTCTGTAGTTTTAAATTTTTGTCATAAAAACAATATATGCTCCTAGTTAAAAAAAAACAGAGTGTAGAAGAATATAATTTTGAGGAAGATGAAATTTATTCTATAAGTAAAACATGTTACTGGTTAAAAAATTCAAAGACAAATGTAATACTAAAGATGATGAAAGTTCCTCCCCTCCCTGGGGAAGGATGGTGGAGTGATAGCTATTAACAGTTTGCTGAGTCTTCTAGATTTTTCCTATGTACAAATAAACATACTAGGTTGAACCATGTGAAATTGCTGACATTGTATTGTTTCAGCCCTATTAAAACAGCTATTAAAATTTGCCATGGTTCAACCTAATCTTTGCACACATTTATTTTACAAACATTTCATTCTATAGCTTGCTTTTTTCACCAGCCGGTATAGGATGCATATCTTTCCATGTCTGTTCATAAAAAAACATAATAATAGAAATAGCACACAACTTTTATTAAACAATGAACTATGTACCAGGTGCTATGCTAAGCTCTTTATTTAAAAAAAAAAAAAAACCCTTTGGAGTAGACCTCCTTATCATTCTCACAGAGGAGACCAAGGTCTTAGAGAAGTTAAATTACTTGCCTGTAAGCACACCAGTGGCAGATGTAAAATCTTTCCTACCAACACGTAGGTCCATGACACGGTGTACCTGTCCCCTATTGAAGGATACCCAAGCTGTCCCTGTTCCTCATATTGTAAAGAATGCTTCAGTGAACATTCTCGTACATGTTGCTCTGTTCCCTTGAGCATCTAAAGGTTCATTTCCCTTCTCCCTCTCCTTCTGCCCCTCCCCCAGCTCATACACACACACTCTCTCTCTCTCTGAAGTAAATGAATAAATCTTTAAAAAATAAATAAAAACAATCAAAATGCTGGGATCCTGCCCAATTTTAAGTTTGATACATTCTTGGCCTCCAGAAAGATTACCAATTCACACCTCGACAGTAGGGCATTTGTGTCCTCACTTCACAACCTCTTCAATACCTGGTGTTATCAGTCTTGTGATCTATGTCAATTCATTAAGTAAAAAATTGCACTTTCTGTACAGGAAGGGATCTAACATTTGCTCCATACAGATCCAACTGGCTCTCTTCACGTGTCCTCTCACTCCATCTTCACAGTCTCTCCATGGGACAGGTGAAGGTGTTCAACTCCCTTCTAATAGCTTAGCTGTTCCAGTTTTAGGGCTACCAAGTGAGCACCAGCTTAGCAATTCCAGGGGAAGAGTATACCTCTTTCCACTAGAGGAAGCAAAAATCGTAGGGCTGATTCTCATTGGTCCAAGATTTATCATATGCCCTTCCTTGAGCCAATCATCAATCACCATGACTCTGATGTGCCCACCCCTGCAGGCAGGTGGGCTAGGGTTGCAAATAGTTGATACCACAGATATTGAGAATAAGGGAGAGGTGCTTCTCAAAGGAAAAGCAAGGCTCCATTACCAAATATGGGTGGAGACAACAGAGTTCCTCAGGAAGAAACTTAAGATGTACTCTAGAACAGGAGAAGCAAAACCAAACATGCATGGGAGATGAAGAGCATGGGAAAGAGGGTGGTGGGTGTGCAGGTCAGGGATGGTTGCCTGGAGAGGAATGAGAGAAAAGAGAAGCACCCTCTTGCTAGGCCTTCCAACTTCCCACTTTGCCCAGTCAAGCCTGAGGCCCAGGAGAATACTGGAGGAAAGTCTCAATCCTTTGGTCCGCCTCATCTCACAAGAGAATAAAGAAGTGAAGACTTGGTGCACGCGCCACCTCTGGGATGTGGCCAGCTCCTGCATCAGGAACTGATTTTAAGCATAACTACTGGTGGTGGAAGCAGCATTCATCGACTGCCCTTCATGTGCAGAAGAGGACGTAGAGGGTGTGGGACATAGAGATGAGCAGAGACGTTGTCTCCAGAGTTCACAATCCACCTGGACTTGGGGTCAGCACTGTAATAGTGAGGTCGCCTTCAGAGCCAGGCACACCCGGTTCCAACCTCAGCTCAGCTATTTACTCTTTAACTTCCCCAAGCCTCAGCATCTTCATCTGAAAAACAGGGATAATGTGTGTATGTATCACAGTTGGAGTGGAGGTTAGACATGAGGTATAGAACCTCATACGGTGGCTGCCACATAGTAGTTGTGCAATAATGACTATTTTACCATTTTTCCAAAATTTTTTTTATTTTTATTTTTTAGATTGTATGAGCAGGAGGGTGGGGGACAGAGGAGGAAGGAGAGAATCCTAAGCAGACTGCCCACTCACTGCAAAACCTGATGAAGGACCTGAGCCAAAATCAAGAGGTGGCCATCCAACCGATTGAGCCACTCAGCTGTATTTTCATCCTTCACTCTGTTTTAAGTGCTATGGCAGAATTAACCCCAAGGCAATTTGATTTTTTTTCCTGATTTTGTTCAAATTTCAACCCCTTTGTTCTTATGTCATGGGTTTGATAGCCAACTCAGGTTTCCCCTCGGCACCATCACGGCCACCACCCCTTCTGGGTCTTTTCCTCCATGTGTCACAGACCATTTTTCATGACCCTTCTTTGAGCCGTCTCCAGCTTTCCATCTCTGAAGGGCAGTGACTAGAACTGCACTTGCCTTTTCTAGAGCAGATACACCTGAGCGCTTTCCTTGGAGCTGGCACACTGCAGCCTAAACACTGAGGCTTCGATGGAAATGATAAGAAACTTGGCTGCCGCAGGGTGACAGCCACCTCCCTGTTGTCAGCCCAACGTCCTAGGAAGCACCTGGGCTTTGGAATCTGTGGGACTGGATTTAAATCCCAGACTCCTGCTCACCTTGGATCCTTGGGCAAGTTACTGAATGTCCTGAGCCTCAGTGTCCTTGTCTGCAGAAAGAGGACATCCCTACCTACTACAGTGGCTCAGAATATGGCTGCTTGGGTTTGAATCCTAGCTTTCTTACCTCACCTGTAAAATGGGGATACTAACAATTGTTCCGAGGGTTAGGTGAACTATATGTAACGTGCTTGGCTCCGTGCTTGGTGCATAGTAAGGGAGTACATTTTAGGTTATTCGGTTTTTTATTGAGGTATAATCGTCATATAACGTTATATTAGTTTCAGGTGTACAACATAATGATGCGATATTTGTATATATTGGGAAATGATCATCACAATGTCTACTTAACATCCATCACCATGCACAGTTACAAAGCTTCTTTCTTGTGATGAGAATTTTTAAGATCTTCTCTTAGCAACTTTCAGCTTTGCCAGACAGTATTATTAACTATAGTCTCCATTTGGACTTGACATCCTCATGACTTACTTTATCACTGGAAGTTGTACCTTTTGACCTCCTTCACCTATTCCACTGTCCCCACTACTCCCTGCCCCTGGCAAACGCCAGTCTGTTTTCTGTATCAATGAGCTTGGGGGGAGGGGAGGTTAACTTGTTTTTTAGATTCCACACATAAATATGTGAGATCATATGGTATATATATTTTTTCTGATTTACTTCATTTTGCTTAATGCCCTCAAAGTCCACCCATGTTGTCGCAAATACAAGATTTCCTTCTTTTTTTTTTTTTTTTTTGGTTGAGTCATATTCCCTTGTATATAATTGCATAAGTTTGGGTTATGATAGAGGTGAGCATTGTGTGCCAAGGCCTTGGCCAGGATAGGATTGGGGCTGAGCCAAGTGGTGGCAGCGGTCCTCTGGCCCAGTTTTGGCTGGGGCACAGGAAGGCAAAGTGCCACTCTGTCTCAGGTGCTGTCCCACAACCTGTACACGGTCCTGCACATTCCACACGACCCTGTGGCCCTGGAGGAGCACTTCCGAGATGACGACGATGGCCCCGTGTCCAGCCAAGGATACATGCCCTACCTCAACAAATACATCCTGGACAAGGTGGGGCCTGGCAGGAGGGGGCACCTTTCCCCACTCCCCAGTACATTGCCAGCCCAACTCCTCCCACCTATAACCCCCCCTTCTGTCCCCACCTTCCATCCCCTCCCTCCCACTTCCATCCTTCAGGTTCCAGCCTCTTGCCCCGCCTTGCCCCTCTTCACTCCCCCTTCCACCCCCCTCACCTCTCTCCTACCTCCACCCTTCCACCTCATTCCTGCCAGGCTCACCTCCCATCTCCAGCTGGGACCTTTACATAGGGCTCCCAGCTTCCCCTGGTGCTGTGTCCGTGCTCCTCCCAGCTGTCCACTCTCTTCTCAGCCTCTTCCATGTCATCCATCCCCCATTGGGCTCCCGTTCTTTCTCCCCTGGGCTGAGGGACCAGTTTCTGTATTGGTAGGGGTCTTGAGTGGGTATGGTGGTGGGGGGGTGGTTGGAATCATCTAGTTATCTGATAAGCAGCTCAGGGTTTCCTCAAGTTAGAACAGGTGGGGTGCAGGGAAATAGGTGACCCCAAGAAAGCAGCAAGAGCCTAGTCTGGTGGCAGAGCAGGGATGGGTGGCCATTTTGGCTGACTTGCAGGCCTGGTGGCAGGTGGAGGAAGGGGCCTTCGTTAAGGAGCACTTTGATGAGCTGTGTTGGACCCTGACGGCCAAGAAGAACTACCGGGTAGACAGCAATGGGAACAGCATGCTCTCCAATGAGGACGCCTTCCGCCTCTGGTGCCTCTTCAACTTCCTGTCTGAGGACAAGTACCCTCTGATCATGGTTCCTGACGAGGTGAGGGTGATGGCAGCACTGGGGACAGAATCACTGGGGCCAGGCTTCAGCTAAACTGTGAAGGAGGCCAAATCACCCGTGTACCTTTCCCACATCCCCTTTCTTCTTGGTCTCCCCATGCCGGTGCCTCTCTGCACCCAGCCGCCTCCCGATGCCAAGAATTGCCCATGTCAGAGTCACTGTGTCCCAAGGACCAAAACTATACTTCCTTCAGGCCTCTGTTAGCCCTCAAAAGACGAAAATGACCTCAGAGTTTTATTTACAGAGGTGGAAATGGCTGATACCTTACTGGGCATTTACAAATGAAAACATTTAAGATTGAATGGCAGGATTTTAGGCATTGTGGCAATCTGAGAAGGTTACTATATGAGGAGAAGGGAGACTTGCCTGGGATGTCTGGCCCATTACTCCAGGGGGCAACCAAATCTGGCCCTGGTTCTGGATTTTCCTTCCCCTCTCTTCCCATCCCTCTCCTCTCCCCAAGGGCAGGGCCAGGGGAGACCCAGCTCCAGGCTCCAGAGAGGGCATCCTGAGTGTGGAAGCCTGGAATTGGTGCCTCTACCTCCTCAACTCATGGGTGAAGAAGCCAGGGCAGGTGCCCCCACTCCATACCACTTCTCTCAGCCTTCTCCTGACCTTTTAGCCCTTTTGGTGGCTGTGCAGATGCCAGGGTGAATCTAGGTCTTAGGGTACGGAGGGGATGGCTTGTCTGTGTTATAAGAAGTCCTGGTATATCTAAGTGCACTCAGATTTGTCTCCTTCTGTTTCTGGGAAGGGAGAGGGAAATACCAAATCCCTGAAATGGTACACGCCACCCCACTCCCAGCTGAGACCTGGTAACCTTCAGAATGAAAGTCCTAAAGAGAGTTTCCCAAGAAGCTGCTGCGGCAGGAAAGGGACATGTGTCCATCTACACAGGCACCTGGCTAGGCACCCTTATCAGACCCCTGCCTGTCAGGGTAAGGGGGGCCCTCAGAGGCCAGAAGGCGGCTTGCTGCTGTGATCAGCATGTATGAACAAACTGCAGCAGGATGTACCCCAACCACCACTTCCTGTTCCTCTGTAGCAGGTTTCCTGTCCCTGCCCTGCTTACCCCCACCCCCAGTCCCTTTGCCCTCCCATAAAGGAAGGATCCTCAGGGTTGGGGCTTGGGCTTGGAATAAGGACTCTGATGGGATTCAGGAGATAGAAATCGAGTTCTGACTGCCAGAACTTGCTGTATGATTTAGAACAAGTCACTTCCCCCTCTGGGCCTCAGTTTTGTCATCAGCAAAGTAAGGGTATTGGATGAGAAGGTCCTCACACCTCCTCTGACATCTTTTAGGAGTGGTTGCCTCTGCCTGGCCTCCAGCCCTCAACCTTCACCCCATGCTTAACTGAAAGCTCAAGGAGAAGGACGTGGGCCTGGAAGCTGGGGAGGGGAGAGGAATGCCTGAATTGGGGCTGGGGCTCCACAACCCCCCCTTCCCAAATCTACCCTGGTTTCCACCCGACATTTAGTCCTCTTGCTCCCCTACCCCCTGTCCCTGGACATCTCCGCACAGGCCCTGGGAGCCAGAGCGCCCCCACCCCTTCAGAGGCAACGCTGCCTGCTGCAGTCACCAGGCCTTCCCCCTCCTCCAGGTGGAATATCTGCTGAAGAAGGTGCTTAGCAGCATGAGCTTGGAGGTGGGCTTGGGCGAGCTGGAGGAGCTGCTGGCCCAGGAAGCCCAGGAAGCCCAGGCAGCCCAGACCACCGGAGGGCTCAGCGTCTGGCAGTTCCTGGAGCTCTTCAACTCAGGGCGCTGTCTTCGAGGTGTGGGGCGGGACACGCTCAGCATGGCCATCCACGAAGTCTACCAGGAGCTCATCCAAGATGTCCTGAAGCAGGTCAGGCCAAGCTGAGAACTCGGGGAGGACCCTGAGGCAGGGTGAATGGGGGCAGGGTGGGGGGAGTGAAACCTGACTTTGCTCTGGCTGGCAGGGCTACCTATGGAAGCGAGGGCACCTGAGGAGGAATTGGACGGAACGCTGGTTCCAGCTGCAGCCCAGCTCCCTCTGCTATTTTGGGAGCGAAGAGTGCAAGGAGAAAAGGGGCACTATCCCACTGGATGCACAATGCTGTGTGGAGGTGAGGGGGACAGGTGAAAGGGTGGAGCACAACTCCAGGCCCAGAGGCTCTGGGGTGGGGGCTGAGGGTGTAAAGGCAAGAGGGGTGGGAGGAGGGTGAATGGAAAAAGCCCCAGTGGCAAATGTCTGCTTCTATGACTGCAACCCTGGATGCCTCGAGGACATTCTCATCCATGCCAGCACTTAAAAAAAACAAAAAACAAAAAAACCCTGCAAATCAAATACTAAAGTCATTGGTGAGTAATGTGGATTTTGCTAAGGATTTCAGAGGAGATGTCTTATGCCTTACACAACACAGCAAAGCTTTGGGGTTTATTTAGAGAGAAAGAGAGCACGTGGGGGAGGGGGGTATGGGGGGCAGAAGGAAAGAGAATCCTTTTTTAAAAAAAGACATATTTATGTATTTGAGAGAGTGCATGAATGGTGGAGGGGCAGAGGGAGAGAGAGAATCCTTGAGCAGGGGGCCCACTGCCTCCAGGCTCCATCCCACCACCCCAAGATCATGACCTGAGCCAAAATCAGGACTGAGAAAACTAACTGGACCAACCAGGCATCCACACAGTCAAACTTATAAAAATCCTCTTGAAAAGTTATTCTCCTTCACCCAAATTCCATTCTCTTTGGCAATTCTATACCTTCCTAGTCTTTCTTCACATCCCTCTCCTCCCGTCCTTCCCCTCCCCTGGCTCTCTGTTGTTATTTTAGAGACTTAAAACAATTACTTTAAATTTTACTAAAATACACACACACACACACACACGTAACATGAGATTTGCCATTTTAACCATTTGAAGTGTACAAATCATAGCATTAAGTTCGTTCACAATGTTGTGTAACCCTCACCACTATCTATTTCCAAAACTTTTTCATCATCCCAAACAGAAATTCTGCCTGTTAAGAAAGAATTCATCCCCTCCTTTCCCCTCACCCCCTGGTAACCTGTATTCTACTTAATGTCTCCACAAATTTGCCTATGCTGGGTACTTAGAATGTAATGGAATCATGTAGTATTTTGTCCCTTTGTGACTGGCTTCTTTTCCTCAGCATAATGTTCCAAGGTTCATCCGTGTTGTGACGTGGGTCAGGACTTCATTCCTTTTTGTGACTGAGTCATATTCCATGTGTAGAGAACACATTTTGTTTATCCACTCATTCATTGGTGGAAAATGGGTTGTTCCCACCATTTTGCTATTGTGAATAATGCTGGTTTGGATATCTATGCAGAAGTTTCTGGGTAGCCCTATGTTTTCATTTCTCTGGGTACATACTGAGGAGTAGAATTGCTAGATCATATGGTAATTCTATGTTTAACTCTTTAAGGAATAGCCAAATTGTTTTCCATTGCAGCCATACCATTTTACATTCTCACCAGCGGTATGTGAGTTCCACTTTCTCCATATCCTTGTGGACATGTGTTTTTTTACATTTTAAAACATTATTATTATTTAAAAAATTATTATTATACCCATCCTAGGCTCTCTCCATTTTTGTCACATAAGGAAATAGATGTCACTGAGGACAGAGCATAGATCTTAGGCAGAAAGCCTAGTTCCACCACTAATAGGCATTCCTAGTGTGAATTGGGCATGTTCCTAGACTTAGTAAAGCCTCAATTTCTTTTTTCTGTAAAGTGAAGCTAATTATGCCTGTCTAGCAAGATTGTTTGGGAATTGCCCAGAAAATGATGCATATAAAACAGTAGTTTAGGGGATCCCTGGGTGGCGCAGCGGTTTAGCGCCTGTCTTTGGCCCAGGGCGCGATCCTGGAGACCCGGGATCGAATCCCACATCGGGCTCCCGGTGCATGGAGCCTGCTTTTCCCTCTGCCTATGTCTCTGCCTCTCTCTCTCTCTCTGTGACTGTCATAAATAAATAAAAATTAAAAAAAAAAAACAGTAGTTTAGCCTCTAGAGCATAAGAAGCTCAATACATGAGACACCTAACTGGCTCAGTTGGTGGAGCATGCAACTCTTGATGTGGGTGGGGAGTGTGAGTTCAAATTCCATATTGGATGCAGAGATTGCTTTAAAATAAAATCTTTTTTGTTTTTTTTTAAGAAGCTCAATACATGGTAGCTGTTATTTTCTACTACAATATAAGTTTAGGAAGGCAGAGATTTGGTCTGTCAGGCACACCTCCTAGAACAATGAGCCGCACTCAGTAGACACTCCAAAATAACTGGAATGGATGAATGGAGAACTTTCTCAACAGGCAGGGCTATGTGAAAAGAATGATTTGGATAATGAGGACTCTGTCACTGGAAGTGCTCAAGAATGATCTACATAAACACTCAGTAATGGACTAGGTGCTAATTCCCCTGGAGAGGCACCAAGATGGGAACACCCTGGCCCTCCCTCCAAAGAGCAGAGGCTCCAAGAGTTGTTAGTATGCCCATAACTAACGTCCGTGCCCAGCCATGCAGGCTCCTGGCGGAGTGGGAGCGGTGACCGGGAGGACGGTCCCCAAGACGGAGGGGTGGGGGATGGAGCTGGAGCACCCTGCGGCGGGTGTGGCCACGACCCCAGTGAAGGCGGCCTGTCTGGAGCCACCTGCCCTCTCCCAGGTGCTGCCCGACCGAGAGGGGAAGCGCTGCATGTTCTGCGTGAAGACTGCCTCCCGCACGTACGAGATGAGCGCCTCAGACACGCGCCAGCGCCAAGAATGGACGGCTGGTGAGTGCCCGCTGGGTGGCCTGGGGCTGTGAAAAGGGGGTGATAACACTGCCCAGCGGGAGGCTGGAGGGGGGACTCGAGGACCGCGCTGCTCTCTGCTGGCCCGCTGCTGACCCCCTCCTGATCCCCCTCCGCAGCCATCCAGACCGCGATCCGGCTGCAGGCCGAGGGCAAGACGTCGTTGCACAAGGACCTGAAGCAGAAGCGCCGGGAGCAGCGGGAGCAGCGGGAGCGACGGCGGGCGGCCAAGGAGGAAGAGCTGCTGCGGCTGCAGCAGCTGCAGGAGGAGAAGGAGCGGAAGCTGCAGGAGCTAGAGCTGCTCCAGGAGGCGCAGCGGCAGGCCGAGCGGCTGCTCCAGGAGGAGGAGGAGCGACGCCGCAGCCAGCACCGGGAGCTGCAGCAGGCGCTCGAGGGCCAATTGCGCGAGGCGGAGCAGGTGGGGCGGGGTACCTGCCGGGGACTGAGCTCGGAAGGAAGCCGAGAGACCCGGCCGCGGAGCCGAGAGCCGGGGGCGGGGCCTGGACCGGAGGCGGAGCCCTGGGCTGGGGAAGGAGGAGCGTGGGGCGGGGCTTGGAGTGTGGGACTTGGGACCCGCGCGCTTGAAAAGTGCGTGTGGGCGGAGGCCTGTGCCAGGGCGGGACTAAGGAAGGGGTGGGAGTGCAGGAACCCGGCGGAAGGATGGCTTGAGTTGAAAGATGGGGGGCGGCGCTGAGTGCTATAGGTATTGAGTGGGGCCTGGTTCAGAGACCTTGACTGGGGGTGGGGCTGCTAAAGACCCCCCCTAGCTGGCAATGAGCTTGGACCCATGCTAGACTAGATTGGACTAGACTTGATCTAAGTTTCATAGTGAAATTAGTTTGAGGAATTCAGGTTGGGAGTAAGGAGGGACGAATGTGGAGGCCGACTAGGCATTAGAGGCAATCAGATTTAGAATTTAAGAGATCTAGTTCTGGAGTTAGAGACATCTGGATTTGATCCCAGCTCTGCCTCTTAGGAGCCTTGTGATCTCAGGCAAGTTACTTAGCCTCTCTGTGCCTCCATTACTTAGTGACATGTTGATGATAACTGTGCTCATAGAGGTATGGTAAGGATCAAATGAGGAAACACCTATAGTTGTTACAACAATTATTATAATTACAGTCACTCTGCCTAGCACCAGCCCTAATTATAGTCATAATACCTAATATTATAACGCATAATAATAATTATTAAGGCTTGTGCTAGGCAGGGCGTGTCTTGAGCCCCTCGCCCCCCAGGTAGCATCTGTTCACTGACCATTATCTGACCTAGTCAGGCTCCCAGAAAGGGATCGGATCAGGAAACCCCGACATGAAGGAATTCCTTAGACCCTCACTGGGAAATCGCCTTGTGGGCCAGCCTAGCGGGAGCCAGAGCCGTGGTGAAAAGGCAGCACACCTGCGGACTCCCCTCCCCCACGCCGGGCCCCCAGTGACCCCAGTGACGTGGCTCTGCGTCTCCGCATCCCCGCACAGGCTCGGGCCTCCATGCAGGCCGAGATGGAACTCAAGGAAGAGGAGGCTGCCCGGCAGCGGCAGCGGATCCAAGAGCTGGAGGAGATGCAGCAGAGGCTCGAGGAGGCCCTGCACCTGGAAGTGAAAGCTCGGCGGGATGAGGAAGCCGTGCGCCTAGCCCAGACCAGGTAGGACTGAGGACCCGCTCTCGGGTCCCCTCCCTGGCTCCCCAGCATCCCACTTGCTGGGCACCTGCGAGGGATCTTGGCTCTGGAGACAACCCAGTGTGCACCCGGCAGGCTGCTAGAGGAAGAGGAGGAGAAGCTGAAGCAGCTGCTGCAGCTGAAGGAGGAGCAGGAGCGATACATCGAGCGGGCGCAGCAGGAGAAGCAAGAGCTGCAGCAAGAGATGGCGCTGCAGAGCCGCTCCCTGCAGCAGGCGCAGCAGCAGCTGGAGGAAGTACGGCAGAACCGGCAGAGGGCCGACGAAGATGTGGAGGTGAGGCCCCAGGGGCGGTGGGGGTGGAGGGCGTAGCAAGGAGGCCCGGCGGTGAGCACCTTCGTGCAGGATCTGGAACCTTCCCTCAAACCGTGACTCTGTCCCTTCCTGGCTGTGTGACCTCAGGCAAATTGCCTGACTTCTCTGAGTTTCAAGCCCCTCTGAGAAAGAGGCCTGTAATAGCATTGTTTGAAGACTGAAGGAGCTAATAGGGATACTTGGTACGGAGCAGGTGCGGAAGAAACATTAGCAGCTATATTTATCATTATTATGAATCTGGACAAAAAATTTTCTTCAGTGCTCTTCCAGATCCCTAGCTTGCTTTCTGGGCCCTTTGGCTGTAATCTCCATAGAAGAGGGGGTTTGTTGTTGTTTAATTTTTGATGTTCTTTAAAAAAAAAAAGATTTTATTTATTTGAAAGAGAGCATAAGCAGGGGGAGCAGCAGAGGGAGAGGGAGAAGCAGACTCCCCACTGAGCAGGGAGCTCCATGTGGGGCTGGATCCCAGGACCCCAGGATCATGACGCGAGCCAAAGGCAGATGCTCAACCAACTCAACCACCCAGGTGTCCCTAGTCTTTAATGTTCTGTTAATATTATTTTATTTTGCGCTGTTGGCTGACACAGTCACGTAAAAAATTGGAACACAAACATGTGACATAGAAAGGGAAAGTCCCACTGTGGTTCCCTTACATGACAACCACTGCTAATGGCTGGGGTTTTGCATTTGGTCCCAGAGAGGTGGTATGGTGCAGGGGTTTATAGCACAACATAGGTTCCCGGGCAAGTTGCTTGACTTCTTTTGCACTTGTTTGTTGTTAACGTCTGCCCTGGAGGTTAACTGAAATAATAAATGTACTGGGGCATCTGGGTGGCTTGATGGTTGGGTATCTGCCTTTGGCTCAGGTTGTGATCCCAGGGTCCTGGGATCAAGTCCCGCACTGGGCTCCCCGTGGGGAGCCTGCTTCTCCCTCTGCCTATGTCTCTGCCTCTCTCAGCGTCTCTCATGAATAAATAAATAAAATCTTAAAAATAAATAAATAAATAAATAAATAAATAATAATAAATGTACTTAGCACATCTAGCTGCTTAATGAATGGAAACTATAATGATGATTATCTTTGACCCTTTGGGGATCCACAAGACCACTGAAATTGGAAGCTGCGTGTGCGTGTGTGTGTGTGTGTGTATAGGAAATTGGAAATATATATATATATATATATATATATATATACACACACACACATACATGAGTTTTCTGGGGAGATGATCAATAGCCTTTGTCAGATTCTAAGGGGCCTGCAAACCTGAAAAGGTCAAGACACCCTGTCTAGGATGGTGTTTCTGACCCCTCTCCTCTGGCCCTGCCCCCCACAGGCTGCCCAGCAGAAGTTGCGCCAGGCCAGCACCAATGTGAAACACTGGAATGTTCAGATGAACCGGCTCATGCACCCAATTGAGCCTGGAGGTGAGAAGGGGTCGACCCTGGAGCTTTCTCTGGAGTGGGGCGGGAGAAGGGAGGGAGAAAGGAATACCTCCAGATCTACAGAATCCACGTGGGATTGAAAGCCACAAGATTCTCCTCTCCCCCATGGGGTGAGGGAGGGCCCTTCCACTTCTTCCCTGTGCATGCACCTTTCTCCTTACTCGTGTTTGCCTTTTCTCTGCCAGATAAGCGTCCCACCATCAGCAGCTCCTTCACAGGCTTCCAGCCACATCTACTTGCCCGCCGTGACTCCTCCCTAAAGCGCCTGACCCGCTGGGGGTCCCAGGGCACCAGGACGCCCTCGCCCAGCAGCAGTGAGCAGCAGAAGTCCCTCAATGGTGGGGATGAGGCCCCTATCTCGGCTTCTGCCCCTCAGGAAGATAAACTGGACCCAGCACCAGAAAATTAGCCTCTGCCATCTTCTTTCCCCCTCAACCTCTTACCCACCAGATCCTGGCCACAGCTGGCCTGTGGGTGATGCCAGCCCCTACAGAAGAGGGAGCTGAGGTCCTGGTGCCAGGAGCCCAGGTCCCCCAACCATGACAGTCCAGAACGGAGCCTCATTCATTTTTGGCACCAGCTCCAGGCCCCTGACCACTGAGGCAGTCTAGGGTGTAGATCCTTGAGAACTTGATCCTGTGCCTTAACCCCAAGGACCCTATGCCCTGGGCTGGAAAAGAGTAAACAAGCAAGCCAATAGCATGTGCCCTCACACTACCACCAAGTTGTGGAGGCACATTTCCAAATAAAAACTGCTCTTGGAAAGAATGCTTTTTAAAAAAATTTTATTTGTTTATTTGAGATAATGAATGAGAGAAAGAGCACACAAGCAGGGGGCAGAGGGAGAGGGAGAAGCTAGCTTTCCACCAAGCAGGGAGCCTGACGCAGAGCTCAATCCCAAGATCCCGGGATCACGCCCTGAGTCAAAGGCAGACACTCAACCTCTGAGCCATCCTGGCATCCCTGGAATGGATCCTTGATTGAGTCTGCCATCTATCTTTCCTGCCTCAAGTCCAGTTATAGGTCCCAGAAGGAGTCAGGTGGAGGGCAGGGGCTGGGAAAGTACACTGGGCCACTTACTAACTGGGTGACTTGGGTCAAGTTTGCCACCTGATTGTGCTTCAGCTCCCATATGGGTAAAATAGGGATGATAATAGTACCTATCTTATAGGGTTGTTGTGAGGATTAAGTGTGTGGCATAGGAGCCAGCACTATTATTATATCACCGAAAAGTGTTTAGTGAGCATCTATTCTATACAGTTTCCCTGGTTATTTAGTTCTCGTGGCAACCCAAGAGGGGGATATTATTATTCTCATGTTACATGTAAAAAAAACCAAGGCTCGGGGAGGTTAGCTTGCCCAAAACCTTCCAAACTCTCTCTTTCCCCATACTATTCAACTCACTGACCTTGTCACCTAAGACAGAGATCTGAGAATCTAGGATGCTCCTTCCTTCTCAACACCTTCATGCACAACCCTCTCATGCACAACCATGAAATCTGTTAGATCCTCCACAGTCTCATAGTTATCCCTCCTTCTTTATGGCTACGGCTACCACCATGGCTAAGGCCTTCATAACCTCCTCCTGTGTGCTCACCTTTGACTCCTTCTCCATCTTGTCCCATATCTAATCAGTCAAGTTCACCATCCCAGATGTGGCACCTGGGGTCTGTGACAACCTAGCCCAGGAGAACCTCCTATGCCTCTGCTTTATAGATTTGCTAATAGATCCCTCCTTTTCTTTCCTCTGGGTCTATACACTCACCGTCCTTCCCACCCTACTTCATGTAACAGCCTCCATAACTACATGCATGAGTTCCTTGAGGGCACGGACATAACTTCTTCAACTCATGTCCCCAGTAGCTAGCGCAGTGCTTGGTTCTTAGCATGCAACAATTGTTTGTTGAATGGTTAAATTCTAAAATGAATGGGTGTCATGTAGCTTAAAAGTGATGAAGGGGCTACAATCAAAACTCAAGTCTATTCATTTATTCAATGAATTATTTATTAAGCCCTTATATGCCAGGTATTATGCTAGGTGCCGGTTATATGGCACAGAAGAAAACAGTCCTTGCACTCCTGCAGCTTATGTGCTAGCTGATAATCAAAGTTCATTTCTTTTGCAAGTACACCAAACCTATTGCAAGGAACTTCATTAAAGCCTATTGAAAGTATCATGAAGCAAAACTACCAGTATAACTCATATATTTCAGGGATGGGAAGTGAGGTTCAAACTCTAAGGGTGGGGGGAATTCAAAAAAAGGGAAGGAGGCATTAGGTAGGAGCTGGGATTCACAATGGCCCTTAAAACTTTTAATAAGAAAGGAGAGTAGAAAAAAAAAAAAAGAAAGGAGAGTAGGAGAATATGGGAACAACATTAGGTAGACAGAAGCATAACACATCCTCGAGCACAAGAAATCTGGATTCTGGATGTGAATCTCTCCTCTGGTGGGAGGTCCAATGGTCCTCTCATTGGAGGTGGGGTACCTCTGGGGTACAAGAAGTTTTAAGAAAATCAGCTTGTAGATCTTCAACTTCCAAGTGTACTCTTGACCAAAACTGTCCTTCTCCTCCTCCTTCTTCTCCTCCTTCTTTTAAGATTTATTTGAGAGAGTGAGTGAGTGAGAGGGGCGGAGGGAGAAGGTGAGAGAATCTCAAGCAGACTTGGCACTGAGGGGGGAGCTGGACACAGGACTCGATCCCACAACCCCCCAGATCACCACCTGAGCCGAAACCAAGAGTTAGGTGCTTAACTGACTGTACCACCCAGGCGGCCCAAACTGCTGTCCTCTTTCACAGTGTTGCCTTCCCTACTTTTGGTAACAAGGTTCACCACTCCCTCACCCACTATCTTTCAACGGCGAACTGTCCGTAGGAGGAAATGCCCTGGAACAGTAAACAAAGCAATAGTTTGCAATGCTGGTGGTGGCTGTGGGTGCCAAGAAAATGAATGGCTCAAAAGCCGGACAACAAAATCTTTTTGTTTTCAAGTCAGGAGGTTTCCAAATCTTTGTTTTCAAAACCTAGAAGGACTTTATTGCATTGTCAGCTAAAAAATCATTAACAATATCTTTTCATAACAGATCTTTGTGATTTTTTTTTTTTTTTGGTAAACTGAGATTTAGATGCCCCTTCTATATCAAAATTCTCAATTCCAAAAACAAAACAAAAAACAAAATTCTCAATTACCTTCTACTTGGTGGTGTGAAATGAAAATGAAACATAAATGAAAACATGGGCCTGGAATTGATGCTGAAAGCAGTCTCATTACAGCAATAAGTTATATCCAATTATAAACATATAAACTACCTGGGGAAAAAAATGTTGGCCCATCCATTCATTAAGAAATACATTTCCAGGGCAGCCCTAGTGGCCCGGCAGTTTGGCATCGCCTTCGGCCCAGGGTGTGATCCTGGAGACCTGGGATCGAATCCCATGTCAGGCTTCCTGCATGGAGCCTGCTTCTCTCCCTCTGCCTGTGTCTCTGCCTCTCTCTCTCTCTCTCTCTCTCTCTCTCTGTGTGTGTATCTCGTGAATAAATAAATAAAACCTTTATTAAAAAAATAAAAAAGAAATACATTTCCAGAGGCACCTGGGTGGCTCAGTGGTTGAGCATCTGCCTTCGGCTCAGGTCATGATCCCAGAGCTCTGGGATCAAGTCCCAAATTGGGCTCCCTGTGGGAAGCCTCCTTCTGGGCCTATGTCTCTGCCTCTCTCTGTGTCTCTCATGAATAAACAAATAAATAAAATCTTTTTTAAAAAAGGAAATATACCAGGGGCATCTGAGTGGCATAGTCAGTTAAGTGATTCTTGGTTTTGACTCAGGTCAGGATCCCAGGACCTGGGATCGAGCCCCGAGCCCCGTGTTGAGCTTCCTGCTCAGTGAGGAGCCTGCTTCTAACTCTTCCTCTGACCCTCTTCCCTACTCTTGCTCTCTCAAATAAATACATAAAATCTAATTTTAAAAACATTTCAACATATATACATATTTTGGTTGCAGAGATGTAGGATATGGTAATCAATAAAAGACTTTTTTTTTTAAAGATTTATTTATTTATTTATTCAGAGAGAGGGAGAGAGAGGCAGAGACACAGGCAGAGAGAAGCAGGCCCCACGCAGGAAGCCCAATGCGGGATTCGATCCGGGGTTCCCAGGATCACACCCGGGGCTGCAGGCGGCGCTAAACCACTGCGCCACCACCACCAGGGCTGCCCAAGTAATCAATAAAAAACTTAAACAAAAAATATGTTACCTTGATCATATTTTTGAAGGAAAAGTGGAATGGAAATGCAAGTACAAGTAGAAAAAAGGGACAATGTAACATTTTTTATTAATAAAGAAGATATTCTGCATGTATTTTTAAGATGGATGATGGTAAGCATCACATCACTATGGGATGTGGGTCTTATTCAATACATTTAAAAGGGTGATAGGGCAGTTTTAGTGAAAATGTAAATATTGGGCAGCCCCGGTGGCGCAGCGGTTTAGCGCCGCCTGCAGCCCAGGGCGTGATCCTGGAGACCCTGGCTCTGCATGGAGCCTGCTTCTCCCTCTGCCTGTGTCTCTGCCTCTCATTCTCTCTGTGTCTCTCTGAATAAATAAAGAAAATCTTTAAAAAAAAAAAAAGAAAATGTAAATATTTATAAAGCAGTAGAAATGACATCCATTCTCTACATTTTAAGTTTTAAACTAATGGAGAAAAATATTGGATGTCACCTTAAAAATGTACCCTTGTACATTTATAAGCTACATAGTTATATTTTCTTTTAGGAATAGAGAGGCAAAAAAATTTGAAGACTACTACCATGAAGGACCCATGACTAGGAAGGTAGAATGAGGCCTGATTATAGACATCCTTGGAAACTAGGTAGAGTTTAGCTTGAGGTGGTAAGCCAACCCCTAAGCTTTGGTTTTCCTCACCTGTAAATGGGGTCCATTCCGGGCTTTTGAATATTCCATGACCAGCCACAGGGAGGCGTTGATGGTTGAGGGATGAGATACTGAAAGGCAGATTGCCCCAGATGCCTGAATACCATCCACATTGGAACTGGCACAAAAGGCTCTCAGTCTTGAGGGACAGAACTAAGCAGCTGGAGAAAATATTTTCCAGTCTTATAATTCCAGGATTAGAAAGCAACTCCTCTGTCCTTTCCAACATCTGGACAAGGGAGAGTGTATCCAATCTCCAATGCCCTCGGAAATCCTCATCAACTCTGGAGACCAGGTGGAGAGCAGTGCCATTGTGGGCTCAAGTCATCCAGTATGGCTTATATGTGAGGGGGAGTAGGGAGGTAGAATGATTGGCTGGGCTGGAGTGCAACAGGCTTCTTGTGAATCGTTGGCAGGATCTGCGATGCGATGCCTCCTCGAGTGCAGTGTCTATCTAGGTAGAAGAGGTGTCAGCTGAGAGTTGCCTCTCTGGCCCCTGCTGTAGGTGAGAAGGGGAGGAAGGAGGCTGATTTGAGTAGGCTAAGGAGTCTCCCAACTGCTGGCTGGGGTCTGAAATAGCTGTGGTGGAGGTTGGAATCTAATTCAAAGCAGATCTAGCTTTATTCCACACCATAAGTTATTGTTCAGTTATATTGTTCAGTTATATATCATAGTTATACTGTAATTGGGCATCAGAACAGGTTTTGGTACCTGAGATCCGTGGCTGGTCTGGAAAAGGTTACAGAGGCTTGGCAGGGACCAACTTTCCCCTTTCTGAACTGTGCCTGTGGACAAATCTGGTTAAAATGAAGATTCAAGAAACAGAAATGGACCGATTTAAGTAAAAAGGGAATTTATTAATAGAGTATAGAAGAGTTCCTTAAATAACTGGGAGGATGAAAGAAAGCCGCATTGGAGGCTGTATAGTCAGGAAAAATACCTCAAATGATGGCACACTACAGTTCTTATGAAGGCACCCCAGCTGCTTTGCCTGGGGATAGATGCTGCTGATTTCATGGCTAATATCACTGGTGCTAGACACTGCTCTTACAACTGCTGCTTCTTACAGCTAGAAGTTAGGTGGAGCTGCTGCTCTGCCACTTACCCAAATGGATTATGTGCAGTTCCCAGCTTTTCATCTTTCCAACTTCTGGTAAAACCTTAGTTGTATGGCTATGCCCTGGCTGAAAAGGGGGCTAGAAGCTTCTACAGTGGAGGAAGAGTCTAAAGGGGGAGATTCCCCAAATATGGGAAGGTGATTCAGAAATTAGGTGGCCAAAAGCAAAGAAGCCTTGAAGAGGATGGGTATACATAAAACGGTACATTCTGAGGCTAGCAATCTGGTGGTAAAGGGAGCCATAATCATTTTATAGGAGAACTAGGGTGTTGTAGCTTGAAGACTCCAAGGAGATGGGATCAAACATCAGAAGGTCTCTTACATGGAAAATAATCTGATTTAGTTTACCTCCAAGGGAGAGGACTGACCAACTGGCACACTAGAGGATATAAATTTCTGCTCAATATAAGGAAGATGTTACCTTTTTGGTCTTTAAAAACCAATCAACCATGTTTCCTTTATGAAAAAGAAGTGCTCAGAAAAAAAAATGTAGAAAGATAATAACTCATAGAAACACAACCCAAGGGCTCCTGGGTGGCTCAGTCAGTTAAGCATCTCTGGTCATGATCCCAGAGGGTCCTGAGATTGAGCCCGTGAGGGGCTCCCTATTCAATAAGGAGTCTGCTTCCCCCTCTCCCTCTGCCCTTCTCCCTGCTTGTGCTCTCTCTCTCAAATAAATAAATAAAATCCTAAAAAAAGGAAACACAACCCAAAGACAACAGCTGACAATATTTTAGTGTGTCCTTTCAGGTTTTCTCTATCCCTTTTTGTTTTCCAAGCTATATATACCATCAGATTCTGCCTTTTACCACTTAATACTATATCATAACATTCCCCTCCCCCCATTTCTTTACCAACTTTACAGAGCATGATATTCTATCGGGAGCATACAACGTAATTTACCTAAACATTTCTTTGTTGTTGATAATGAGCTTAGCTCCAGGTTTTTGTTTTTTAAATAATATTGCAATGAGCAATGGATTTATGTGGTCTAAATGCTAAATACATACTTATTAAATACAATATTCTCTCAGGGCACCTGGGTGGCTCAGTGGTTGAGCATCTGCCTTCAGTTCAGGTCATGATCCCAGGGTTCTGGGATCAAGTCCCACATCGGGCTCCCTTCATGGAGCCTGCTTCTCCCTCCGCCCATGTTTCTGCCTCTGTGTGTCTCTCATGAATAAATAAATAATTTAAAATAAACAAATGTAATATTCTCTCTATATATATATATCTTTTTAATATAAAAATGAAATGAGGGATCCCTGGTGGTTCAGCAGTTTAGCGCCTGCCTTCGGCTCAGGGCGTGATCCTGGAGACCCGGGATCGAGTCCCACATCGGGCTCCCTGCATGGAGCCTGCTTCTCCCTCTGCCTGTGTCTCTGCCTCTCTCTGTGTCTCTTATGAATAAATAAAATCTTTAAAAAAAATAAAAATGAAATGAGGTGGAAAATGTAATTTCTTGACAGTATTTGCCAATTTCTTTTAGGAAGAGAGCTGCTTTTATTAGGATAAATAAATCTCTTAGGGGTAGAAAGTAAGATGTTCAGGGCATGAGTGTTGGCAGGACCCCTAGCAACGAAGAGATAAGGTTAAGTTGTCTGTCTGCCTGGAAATCAGGAAGAATTTGTTTTTCTCCAGAGAGGGTGGGGTAGAGGAGAGAATGATGAGGCAGGCAGGAGAGGTAGTGATTCAGGAGAAGGCAAGACCCTCAGAGGTGAAGGGCCAGTTAGAAAACCTCAAATGGATTGTTCAGAAAAGACTCTAAAGAATGTCTGGTGTGTGAGTCTAAACTGTTTGCAATGCATCATCATGTGACCCTGCTCCAGGGCTCAAGGCATCATAATGTCTTCTCTGCCCATGAATGCTTTGTGTGGGAAGACACGTGGGCAGTCCTCAGGAAGGGCTGTTTCATCTCTACATTTTTGAACTGTGCCACCACAACAGCCGGCAAAAACAAGAGCCTGGAGCCGGTGAGATTTAGAAGAATATCAGTTCCCAGAAATTTGCAGGAATTTTAGGGAAGGCTTTGACCTCTACAATTCATTCTTACTTCAGTCTCAAAGGACAAGGAGGTTGATGTCTAAATCACAAAAATAATGCACATTTATTTCAAAAATTAAAAAAAAGGAGAGAGAGAGAAGCAGGAAAAAAAAAATCACTCATGGTTCTATCATCCAGACATCTGAGGGTGCGGCTTGAGGAATGTATTCCAGAGGGAAGAGGTAATCCTAGTTTTAGAGATGGTATTGAGAAGGGAGTCAGCCATTGCTCATATACCTGAGAGTCAAGTTTTGTTCCTCTGCCAGATGACAAACCCAACTTCTTCCGTACCACCTACCAGCTGCTAGGTATCTTTTTATGGTATATCTGAAGGGACAGGTTGGGAGAACAGGTCCCTTCCAAGTCTTGAAAAACTGGGTTAAGAAGCAGGAACAGAATTTGCTACAGCAGTAAGGAGGATGCTCCCCATTTAGGTGGACAATAATAAAACATAAGGACATAGGAAGAGAGGTAAAAACTCCATGACCATAAATTTCTAGTTATAGAAGCCTGTCCAGGGAGGAAAGGCAATTCATTAAAATTATGGGCAGCACTGACTCCTCCAGAGGAGTCTGGAGGCTCAGGCTTTGCTTCTCACTGCAAGTTGCTCACCTTCTCTGGGACTCTTTTTCTTTCTTTCTTTCTTTCTTTCTTTCTTTCTTTCTTTCTTTCTTCTTTCCTTCCTTCCTTCCTTTCTTTCTTCCTTTCTCTTTCCTTCCTTCTCTTTTTCTTTCTTTCTCTCTCTTTCTTTTCTTTCTTTCTTTCTTTCTTTCTTTCTTTCTTTCTTTCTTTCTTTCTTTCTTTCTTTCTTCTTTCTTTTTCTTTTCTTTCCTTATTCATGAGACACACACAGAAAGGGGCAGAGACATTGAGGGAGAAGCAGGCTCCTCGCAGGATCCCCAGCGTGGGACTTGATCCTTCCACCGGGGATCACGACCTGAGCCAGAGCCAGACGCTCAACCACTGAGCCACCCAGGCGTCCCTCTGGGGCTGTTTCTTCACTGGAAGGGCGTGGAGGCTGTATTAGACGACCTCTAAATTCTCTTCCAGCTTTAAACTCCCTTTCGTGATACTTGCCAGGCTTGTTTTACTGGCCCTGGAACATCCCCACTCTCGCGCCCGCCTCGGCCGCCGCGCCCGCCTCCCGCACCAGAGGGCGCTGCAGGCGGGCGCTGGGTAGCGTGCGGTGGGCGGAGTGCAGAATCAGGACGCGCGGTGATTGGCCCCAGCCGGGGCGGAAGGGGGCGTGGACAGAAGCCGAGGGAGGCCCGAGCTGCGCGGTGACGTCAGGGTGGTGGGGGCGGGGTCGAGCCGCGCAGCGTGTGACGCCGCGGCGGCCGCGGAGCTGGGGATTAATGGGAAAAGTTTTGGCAGGCGTCGGAGGAGCCTGCGGAGCCTGCGGGACCGCGGCGGCGGCGGCGGCGGCGGCGCGGGAGGCGGGCGGGGCAGGTCAGTCCGGGGCGGGGAGACGGTGGGCGGGCGGCGGCAGGGGGCGGCGGGCCGGGGCTGAGGCGGCCCGCGGGGCCGGGGCGCGAGGCCCGGCGGGGAGCGGGCCGGGGGGAGCGGCAGGGGTCCGCGGGCCGCGCGGCTGCGGCTTCCCGGCACCCGGGCCCGGGCCGGTCCGCGGCGGTGTGTGGCGCTCCTGGCGCCCCGCCGGCCCTGCGCCCCCGAGCTTAGGGACCCCCGAAGCGCGGGGCCTCCCCCACGCGACTCTGTGCCCTCTCTTGGGCCTAGTGGCTCGGTCTCCTGCCCCTTCTGTGTCCTGAGAGCCGGGTCTGGGGCTCGGGGTCCTCTCCCGTTCCCTCCTGTTGCCTCTGACCTCTTCTTTCGTCCCTTCCCTGGTGTCTCCAGATCCATGGGTGCCCTCTCTACCCAGGGTCTCTGTCCCTGTCCGTGTCTTTATCTCCTGCCTTCTCCTCCCATCCTTGCCCTGTCATTGCTCTCTCTTCCCATCCCTGGTTCCCTCTCTGGGTGACGGGTGCTCCTCCTCATCTTCGCGGCGTTATGAGGCTCTTTCAGCCCCTTGCCGGCAGTCCCTATCTCCCTAAGCCCCTTCTACCCTGGCTCCCCCCTCCCCCCGGCCCTGTTTTTGCCCTGTTTCTCCCTCATTTCCTTGTGATTGAGCCTTGTCCCCTGCATTCCTGTCACCTACCTCCCATTCCCTCACTTCTACTCTGGGAGAAGAGTTAGCTCCACACGCTGCTTTGCTTTCCCTTGACTTGCTGTTGAGACACCGCTGGGTTGGGGTGGGGGCTGTTCAGCCAGGGATTGAAGTAAGGGGCTGAATGTCGGAGGTAAGCAGCAGGCATGTCTGTATGGGAGCATTTACTTGGGTGTTGCATCAGGGGTGAGGTCCAATTTGTAGACCATTCTTCTGATCTCAGCTTTAAAACTTCCCCTTTATGGGTCTGTTGACTTCCAGGAACCCTTGGGGAGAGAGCAGCCGCTGAGTTGGGTATGTGCCAGGGGTAACTGGAGGCCTTGTCCAACTCTTTTCCCCTTCCAGGAAACAGGGCTCTATGTCTTTCCACTCTGGATGTACCAAGCACAGTTATACAATCATACTCCAGATTATCTCTGCCCTCATTCCCACTCTGAGCCCCGTCCCCAAGAGCTAAGAGGAGTCTTCAGAAGTTGTGCCCCAGAGAATGCCTTACCCTTTTCTTCTGTACTGGCTCCAAGACATTTTTTTCTTACTTGAGTTTTGAAATAGATTGCCAGCCCGATAGCCCTGGGGCTGGCAGGCATCTGCCCCATCTGTTATTGGTCACAACCAGCTTCTGATTTTCACTCTGCATCTCTGAGCCACTGAGTGTTAGGGCCTTTGATGTCAGTCACTTAGCAGGTTCTCTCGAAGATTCTTCTCCCTCCATTTTCCCTGAGAGCTTCATTTCCTATCGATCCAAGAGAGAGGCTGATCCTAAGTTCTGGTCCCTTTGCCCTGTCAGGTGGGTACCTGCCTGGGAAGGTTGTGGGACTGCATTAGATGGTGTCAGGAATTTGAGTGGCTTCCAGTCACAGGGATGTCCTGTCTGCGGCTAGAGAGCCCACCGCCTTCCTGGTATGTCTGGGGGTTTAACCTTGTCAGGCAGAAAGTTCTTTTCAGATGCCTTCTATCTTAGCTCCTTTATTTGGCGTTGGTACCCTGGAGAGATCTTTAGGAAATAACATTATCCTCTGTTTCTACTCAGTCTGATCTTGGAGGATTCTGAGTGCGTGACCCACTCACGTTTAGAAATGAAGGCCTTTTGGGGAACCTGGGTGGCTCAGTCAGTTAAGCGTCTGCCTTCAGTTCCAGTCACGATCCCAGCGGGAATCCTACTTCTCCTTTTCCCTCTGTCTTACGCTTGTGCTCTGTCAAATAAATAAATAAATTTAAATAAAGTATGCTCTGTCAAATAAATAAAATCTTTTTGAAAAAAAAAAAAAAAAAAGAAATGAAGGCTTGCTGTTTCACCTGGCTCCGGGTTTCTAGGTCTTCTCTTTTGAGAATCCTGCTCTCTGTCTTTGAGCCAGAATTGGACACAGAATTGGCACCCTTCAGGAGCTGTGGTGGAGAGCCAAGTGAACCAGCTTAGACCAGACTTTACGTTTTGGAATCCTCTTGTGCACTGACCCTTTTCTGTGAAAGGAATAGGACTGTGGATGGCTGAGCCAGTCTCCTCTCCACTGACCCCTCAGCCCCTTCCTAAACAGTACTTGGGCAGGATTTGGGCAGAGTGGACCAAAAGGGGTCCCTTGTTCTTATGAAGAGCACCCTTCTAGGGTTTTAATGGGTCGTTCTGATGAAGTTGAGGTTGTGTGTTTGGCAGTGAGTTGGTCCAACCCCTACTCCCAAGGACTTTACCTGACTCTTTTGAGAAGTTTGCTACTCCTCTGTCTTCACTTACCCATTAGTGGTTACACTCCACCGAGGCAGCAGGTGAGAAGGGCTTAAGCAGAGGCCAAGCCCAGACCTTACAGAATAGCGTGGGCACCACCAGCTCTGCTGGATAGCTTCTTGCAATTTGTCCACTCTGCGGCCTTGGTGGATGGTCAGGGTTATCAGTTACCAAGTTCCCATCCAGTGATTTTTGCAGAGTTTGGGTCAAAGGTGTGGGCAGGCAGGCCCCTGACATTATTCTCCAGATAGTGTAGCCCATCAGCTCCTTAGTTGAATGGACTGATTTTTTTTGTCTGGCTGTCTTTCTTCTTGCTTGTCCACCACTCTTCCCCCTTTGGCATGGGCCTCTACCCATTCAAAAAAGAATGACCCTTACCCCACCTATGGTCCCTCAGATCTCTTCCCTAATGCTTGACAGAGGCCAGCCAGTGTTGTACGCCGGCCGGGGAAGCATGTAAGCTCTGCTTTGGAGAGTGCAGCTGTTCTGGCTGTTGTGCAAGCTGTCCCGAGGGCCTGCAGATCCTGGCATGTCCTGGGACAGTGCAGCTCCTCTGTCTCAGGAAGAGTTGGACCTGTCACTTCTAAAGGCTTCAGCTGTATGTCTTGTCTCACTGCGGCCTACCTCCCAGGGTGCTCCCTGGTGGCTGGAAGCTAAATTTCAGGGCTTTCCTCCAGGGCCTAGTAGGACCTGGAAGTGCCAGGAGTTTCCCGATTGCCCTGCACTGTCCATGCTGGGATCATTCTCTTTTTTCCTCCCTATGCAGCATTTCCAAGGACTTTGCCAGGCTCTGGCTTGTGTCATGTCAGAAGTTCTGTGTGCGATGCCTTTGCCTGTACCATGTTGCCCCAGATTGCACAGTGGCTGCTTCTTGTAGATGGTTTGATGTCCTTTAAGTATTTTTCTGTGCCTTTGGATCCAGGGGAGGAGCCATTTGCAGCAGCTGTGTTTCACTGTGTCAGAGGTGAGCTGGACACTTGTTTGAGCCTGGCAGGGAGGAGATGGCCCCTTGCGTCAGGTTTCAGACATGTGGGTCTTCTTGGCAGATGGTTCCTGGCCTTCATAGCTCAGAGGCTGGTGATTAGGGTGTGACTCTAGTCCTGTGGCCATTAGGCTTTGGCCAAGGACTCAAGCATGACTCAGGGCATCTCCATTTATGAGCTGCCACCTGTGGGGGGATGTTGGGCTCCAGGTCCTTCTTCACTTTGCCAGCAATTTCTGCCTCCCCCTGGTAAAAGCAGCAAAGCCGGTGTCTGCTTACTTGGAAATGAGCAGACTACTTCCAGGATTGGGAAATATTTGCTGACTCAGGCTCAGAATAACCTGTCTCAGGGTGTGCATGTGTGAGGGACAAAGAAAGAGCCAGTTTAGGAGCAGTTTCTGAGCTTTGGTGTTTAATTACAACATTAATGATGCTTTTCTGGCCCCTGGCGCCTCAACTAAAGATATTGGGTTTCTTTCTCTTCTGCAGTGTTGCGTGGTGTTTTGGGCATGCACATGGTACTCACGCAGTGGCTTCTGTTCACTGACAGATGAGGACAGATGCACCAAAGAGGTAATCCCAGTTTCCTTATACAAAGACCCCTGATGACTGACTGACACATCCCAGATTTAGGATCCTGGCCTAAAAGATAAAATAATTTCACTGGGGCTGAGTTCCCAGATCCCAAGTGCCTGTCATAACATTTGGTACTCATTGCTTACACATAGCAAGCTCTTAATTAAATAATTATTAAATGTCTATGGCTTATGTAGTTTTTGGGGGAGCATTGAGATTTCTCACCTTTAGACCCGCTAAAACAAATTCTACAAGGGCAGAGACTGACTTACTTTGTTTCCTGTTGTGTCTAGGTCTGCCTAGCACTGAGGAGATGCTAAATATTTGTTGAATGAATCAATATACAAACTTTTCTCTGTTCATATGGGTACCAGGCCACAAAGATGGTGTCTGTCATTCTCTTTCATTTATGTAATAGACATTTCTGAGTGTCTGTTATGTACCAAGCACATACTAGACACATGGGAAATGGTGATAGAAAAAAACAGATTCAGTCCCTGTCTGTTGGGTCCATAGTTTGTTGGCATATATGAGATCTGGGCATAACACACAAAGGTTTTTCCTTCCATCTCTGCTGGTATAGCAGGCCCTCACCAGAGTCTGACAATGCTTCTGGGCTTCTCATTACTGTTTCCCTGTTTGTTTGTTCTCAGGATGCCTGGCAGATTTTATAAACTCTCAGAAGGGGAGCTACAGGGAATTCGATGTTCATTGTCTCAACTATTTGGGAGGCTGGGCTATGGTGAAGTCGCTGCTGGGGGCCAGGGGAAACATGCGCTCCTGTCTGATTTAATCTCTGAAGTTCAGTGGTTCCAGCAGCTGTTTATGGGCTTCACTTCCCTTTCTCTGCCTTTAACACCCTGTGGGTTTTCCTGTTGCCTAACAGGGTGCTGAGCCCATATGGCTGTCAGTCTAGGGGGGTCAGGTCGTTTGTGGATCTTGCAGGAAGGCCTTAGGCAGGGGCCCCTCCTGTTGTCAAACCCATATCAAGTCCTTTCCTTTGAAGGAAATGTGAATGAGGAAGAAGGAGGGTGTGGGAGGCTCCCGAGGTTCCCTGGGAGGGAATAAACGTAGCAAGGAGAACTACTGAGTTAATTGCTGTGTCCTTTGCTCCAGCAGCAGCTGGCCACAATGGCAGCAACTGTACATGTCCAGGCATCACTTGTCCAGTTTATCCCTGAGCTTTGAGCTCCCGGTCCTAGCAAGAAAGTTCTTTCTTAGTTTCCACTGTCAAAGGTGAGGCTAGAGCTTTATCAGATTTTTCATTGCTAATCTCAGAAGACTGTAGTTTGGTCGTTATCTTAGTCTTTCCCATCTGAGGCGCTTTTGTGGGTCAGGTCCTGTGACAGATGTTTCAGATACGTTCCTTGGCTGTGCACCTCCCCGGCCCCGCAAAATGTGGAGTCTAGCCGGGAAGAGAAGACATAGGCACAAAAATATTTTTGAAAATATTAAGAGAGCTAATGGGTTCTGAGAATATGGTCAGGGATGCTCATTTAGAGGAGCAGGTCATCACTTTGAATCGGCTTTGTCCCTGAAGAAATTGGGTTTCAGATGGGACCTTGAAAGAAAGTTGGTTTATTTTATTTTATTTTTTTTTAGAAAGTTGGTTAATTTTGAAGGCAACTTTAAAATGTCGTAAACAAACAAAAAAAATAAAATAAAATAAAATAAAATGTCATAAACAGCAATTCTCAAGCTTCTTGACCTCAAGAACCCCTCTCTTAAAAGACACTTTTAAAAATCATTAGAGACCCATGAACTTTTGTCTACCATAGTAGAAACTAATAAGCTCTGAAGAATTTTTTTAAGTTACTAATTTATTCATTCATTTATTTTTTTTTTCATTCATTTATTTTTAAAAGATTTTATTTATTTATTCGTGAGAGACACACACAGAGAGAGAGAGAGAGACAGAGACACAGGCAGAGGGAGAAGCAGGCCCCATGCAGGGAGCCCAACATGGGACTCGATCCCGGGTCTCCAGGATCACGCCCTGGGCTGAAGGTGGTGCTAAACCACTAAGCCACCCAGGCTACCCTATTAATTCATTTAATGTAATAATAAACCCAGTACATTTACCACAAGTGACATTTTTAAAGAAAAAATAGCTATTTTTCAAAATAAGGTTGAGAGAAGTGGCATTGTTTCACATTTTTGGCGATCTTTTAATGTCTGCTTTAATAGAAGACAGTTGGATTCTCATAACTACTTCAATGTTCAGTCTCTTGAGGTATGTTGTTGTATTTGAAGGCTATGATGAAAATATGGCCTCACACAGATAGGTAGTTGAGAAAGAAAGGGGTAACAGCTTTTAATAGCTTTGGCAGATAATTGTGAATATTCTTTGGTACTATACCAAACCTCAGCAAGTGGTAGTTTCTTTCTTTTCTTTTTTTTTTTTTTTTTTAAGATTTTATTTATTCATAAGAGACACACAGAGAAACAGAGACAAAGGCAGAGGGAGCAGGCTCTCCGATGTGGGACTTGATCCCAGGACCCCGGGATCACACCCTGAGCCAAAGGCAGATGCTCCACCATTGAGCCACCCAGGTACCCCAACAAGTGGTAGTTTCTTAAAGGTTAGTTGGAATGTAGAGTCTGAAACCTTACCACAAGTTTTCATACTTTGTGACATTAAAATCCATTGGTCCATCTTGTACTTTGCATAGATCTTTTACTTTAAGTTGGTCATCAGAACTGCTAAATGTTAACATATTTCATTTTACAATATCATTAAGTCATAGGAATACTACTGACCTCAACAGCAAAGCATTCAAGTATTGGGAGGCTGTCAAGCTCAGAGTGGGGATACAAGTTTTCCATAATTTGGATTTTCTCTTGAAAGCTTGATTTTTGTCACTGGTAATACACTGTCAGGGTTTTTGTTTGATTTTTTTGTTTAAGTATTTTATTTATTTCAGAGAGAGAGTGAGAGCATATGCCTGTGCATGTGTGGGGAGAGGGGTAAAGGGAGAGGGAGAGAGAACCTCAAGCAGACTCCCCACTGAGCATAGAGCCCGACACAGGGCTCAATCCCATGACCCCAAGATATGACCTGAGCCAAAACCACAAGTAGGGTGCATAACCGACTGAGCTGCCCAGATGCCCCCATACTGTTAGGTTTTTTTTTTTAATTGAGTCTCCGTTTTTTGTTTTTTGTTTTTTAAGATTTTATTTATTTATTCATGAGAGACACAGAGAGATAGGCAGAGACATAGGCAGAGGAAGCAGCAGGCTCCCTGTGGGGGAGCCCAATGCGGGACTCAATCTCAGCACCCCGGGATCACACCCTGAGCCAAAGGCAGCCACTCAACCATTGAACCACCCAAGCATCCTTGAATCTCCATTTTTAAGAAAAAGTCTGTCAAATACTCAAAACCTAAATAATTATAATTTGTTACTCTTTTCTTTCAAGTAAAAGTGTTGTTTCATGAAAAAAAAAAAAAAGAAGACTAGCTTGCAACGCAATCTCAAATTTTTCCTGAGACAAACAATGACTCTTATTTTGTTACAAGAGTATTTAAAAGACATATACTTCAAGGTCATTATTTAATAACGTCAATTTTTATCATCTAGGACATTTTTAAAAAAAGATTAATTTATTTATCTTAGCACACAAGGAGAGGGAGAATACCTCAAGCTGGCTCTAACTCCCCACTGAGCATGCAGGGCCAACTCCACCATCCTGAGGCCATGACCTGAGCTGAAATCTTGGCCAGCTGCCCAACCTACTGAGCCACCGAGGTGCCCCTCATCTAGGACATTCTTAAGTGAAATTGGAACTTTATTATCTTCCCTGGTTCTTTAGGTTGACTAGGCTCATCTGGGCAGTTCTCAGTTGAGGTATATTGCTTTAGTCAGATGGAGGTTGGAGCAGGAATCATGTGGAGGTTCAGCTGGGCTGGACATCCACACTGGCTAACTCACATGGCTGGCACTTGGTACTGGCTGTTGAGTAGAGTACCTACATATGGCCTCTTCATGTGCCTTGGGCTTCTCACAGCATGATGGCTGGATTCTGAGCAGAAGCATCCCAAGAGTGAGTATAACGAGAGATCTAAGCAATGAAGGGCAAGGTTTCGGGCAGCCCCGGTGGCGCAGCGGTTTAGCGCCGCCTGCAGCCCAGGGCGTGATCCTGGAGACCCAGGATCGAGTCCCACGTCGGGCTCTCTGCGTGGAGCCTGCTTCTCCCTCTGCCTGTGTCTCTGCCTCTCTTTCTCTCCCTGCATCTCTATGAATAAATGAATAAAATCTTAAAAAAAAAAAAAAATGAAGGGCAAGGTTTCTTAAAACCTAGCCTAGGAAGTGACACTGTCAATTTCTTTGTCTTTTCTTGGTCACAGAACCGGTTCAGATGCAGAGGACTATACAGGGTATGAACACCAAGAGGCATGGTTCATTGGGAAGGAGAGAGAGCTCCTTGGAGACCAGCTACTACTGCTTTTGAGTATCCCTTATATGAGATAGCCTGGCCTGGGATGGAGGGAGACGGAGAAGCAGGCCCTCCACTGAGCAGGGAGCCTGACTTAGGGCTCAATCCCAGGACCCTGGGACCATGATCCTAGCCAAAGGCAGACACTTAACTGACTGAACAACCCAGGCGCCCCACCACTGATGGTTTGAGTAAGAAATCATTGTTAATATTGCACAAAAGTGGATTAAATAGAGGAAGAATGGAGGTAAAGAGTTTAGGTAGGAGACTACTGCATAGTCTGAAAGGAAATTCTTCATCATATTAAATCTGAGTTCCTCTGGTTGCTGTTAAAATTACTGATTTTGAAAAAAAAATAAAATAAAATTATTGATTTTGATCTATCAGCCACACAGATTAAGTACCCAGAGCGGGACTAGAGAAACCCCTCTCTACCCTTATTTAGGAATGCTGATACCCAGGAGATCAAAAGCTTCACAGTGTGGGGACGCCTGGGTGGTTTAGTGGTCGAACGTCTGCCTTCAGCACAGGGCATGATCCCGGGGTCCTGGGATCAAGTCCTACATCAGGCTCCCTGCGAGGAGCCTGCTTATCCCTCTGCCTATATCTCTGCTTGCTCTCTATGTCTCTCATGAATAAACAAATAAATAAAATCTTTAAAAAATAAAATCTTAAAAAAAAGCTTCACAGAAAGTAGAAGGCAACTAAGTTAGGCTTTATCGTCTGGGTCCAATAGGAGGTTAATCCTTCTTTATTTATTTAAAATTTTTTTATTCATTTATTCTAAGCGTACGTGAGCTGGGGGCAGGGTGCAGAGGCAGAGGGGGAGAGAGAACCTCAAGCAGACTCCCCACTGAGCACAGAGCCTTGATGCCGGGCTCTATCTCCAGACCCTGAGATCACGACCCTGAGTTGAAACCAAGAGTCAGATACTTAACCAGCTGAGCCACTCCGGTGTTCCTAATCATAATTTGTTAAAAGAGGGAACCCTGGGTGGCGCGGCGGTTTGGCGCCTGCCTTTGGCCCAGGGCACGATCCTGGAGACCCGGGATCGAATCCCACATCGGGCTCCCGGTGCATGGAGCCTGCTTCTCCCTCTGCCTGTGTCTCTGCCTCTCTCTCTGTGTGTGTGTGTGACTGTCATAAATAAATAAAAATTAAAAAAAAATAATTTGTTAAAAGAAAAAGCAGAAGAAAGCTAAAGGTTTACATAACTGCACAGACAATATTTCAGATACTCTTCAGTTTCGCCCTTGTAGACCACTAGGAGGCAAGAGAAGAGTGAGAGGAAGAAAGATGGACAAATTCGGGAATGGTAGGAAGAGGGAGGAAGAAGGGGGTCAAGGGGAGAGAACAGCAAAAGAAGTTTGAAGGAGGTCGAGATGGGAGGAACTGCTCAAGGCTGACATTCCAGGGAGATGCTGGCTGGAGGGAGGGCTGGCTCCCTCTGGGCTTCCCTGGGGGCCTGGCCTCTGGCATTCAGCACCTCTTGTCCTCATCCTGTCTCTGGCTTTTCTCTTGGTGAAGAGGCCATGAGAAGAGCTGGGGTAGATTTGCTGTTGTTTTTTTGAGAGGGAGTGGGGACCTGGGGGACCAAGAGTCACCTGGGGGTGACTCTCAGCTCTCGTGTGGAGTCCTGACTTGATCAAAATAAACCTTGGGCAGTGCTTGTTCATCCCCTCTCTTCTGAGGCAGGGAGCTCAGGAAGAAATGCCTTTCTGAGACAGTTCCTTCCCTAATTTACCAGCTGTGGCCCTGGGAGCCCAACCTCAGTATGGGGAGCCTGCGGATTCTGTTTCACAGTCGGTGTTCTGGGCAGTGCACCTTGACGCCGCTTGTTTTTCCTTTTCCAAGTCCAGGCTTCAAAGCCTACCTCCCACAGCCTTGTCATCCCAGCAGCCGTCTGGAGACCATTGCTGAATTCTTCACAGCTCATGGTGACACACCTGTGAAAGAGTTCTCTCACGAGGAGGATCATGAGTGGAGAGGCTCCCCAGTGTTGTGAGGAAACCACTTCATGCTTAAGTTCGTTTCTGTACTGTTAGACTGATAGGTATCTACAAACGGATTTTCACTGCCTTCATTTGTATCTTCTATAACCCCTTTGATCTTTGTCTTATTATTTTGGCACTTCCCTCATCCAAGAGTTATAACCTCAGAGGCACACAGTCATTTGGCTACTATTCCAGTGGAAGTACAGGCCAACTCTGCTCTCCCAATGGCAGCCTCAGCCACCCTACACACACAGTCTGCAGGACCACTCTCCTCAAAAACAGGCTGTCCTTCAGTTTGCCAGACGCCAGAGCTTTACCTATTTCATCCCCTCTTCCAAACAAGCAAACAAGATGTGTTTTCCTCAGTTCTCCTCGTTTCCAACGTTGTCTTACGAGAACTTTACTTTCTTCCTCCAGTTCGATTTCCTTTAGCACCAGGTTTCTATAGCACTATCCCCAGTCCTGTAGACATTTTGGGGTGGGGAATTTGTTATTGAGTGGGCCTCAATAACACAGGCAGAGGGAGAAGCAGACTCCCTGTGGGGAGCCCGATGTGGGACTCAATCCCCGGACCCCGGAATCACGACCTGAGCTGAAGGCAGATGCTCAGCCACTGAGCCACCCAGGCGCCCCGGCATGCAGTTTTTACAATGGAAATGTTTTCTCCTCAGTCACCTCTCTGGGCCCTTGAGGACTTTGGGGAGGAGTGAAATAATTCACAATGAGGTAGCATGTTGCAACTAAGAAGCCTTATGATTTCTATGCAACAGAGGCATGGTGTCCAAGACATAAATCAGTGTCCTGGAATGGTTGGGTTTGCCATGTCTTGCTTTTACAAGTATTTCAGTGCCTAGACCAAAACCACCTTCCTGTAACTCCCAGAGGTGCTGTGTAGAATAGAGTTGGTAATACGTAGCAGGTAGACTGTTATTAACGGGTCTGTTCCTGGTGTCAGATGTTACCATCTGATCTGGTGCTCTGATCACAGCAGTCTTCCTCTCCAAAGCCACATGGGTTCTCAGAACCCTCTACCCATGGCAGCTCTCCTAAGAGGAGGCTTACCTGCCATCCCTGGTCATGAGCTTGTTTGTCTGGTGCAGACCATTTCTTTCCAGCTTCGCCTTCTGCAAAAGCCTTCAGGACAGTCCAGAGATCCTGATAAATTCCCCCTGGCCCTCAGCACTTGCATCTTGGGATGAACTCCTGTGTGGTCCATTAGAAGCTCTAGGTTGGAGACTACCCTTCTCCTCTAAGGAGGCCCTCCAAAGGCTAGAATGCTTTTGGGCATTAATGGAATGAATTCCCTAAAATGAATTCTCCACCCTTTAGATAATAGCAAGCAGTGATAACAAAAGAAAGACCCTGGCCCAGGACACTGCCAAGATTCCTGCTCTGACCCTTCTTTCACGTGGACCAAAGATATGAACTCTTCCACAGTTTTGGACTCTGTCTACCTTGGTGGTAGACTGGGTAATAGCCCCTGAAGCTATCCAGGCCGTAACCCCTGGGACCTGTGGATGCTACCTTATAAGGCAAAATGGACTTTGTAGATGCGATTAATTTAAGGATCTCGAGACGCAGAGATTATCCAGGATTATCCAAGTGGGCCCTAAGTGCAGTCACGAGTGTCCTGTTAAGAGGGAGGCAAAGGGAGATTTGATATAGAAGACAAATGTGACTGCTGCAGCCAGAGCTACCCCATTGGCTCTGAAGATGAAGGAAGAGGCCAGGGAGCACAAGGAACACAGTTCTAGAAGCTGGAAAAGGCAAGCAAGCAAATACTCCTCTGGAGCCTCTGGGAGGAAGTATAGCCTTGCCAGTACCTTGATTTTGGAGTAAAACCAATTTTGAACTTTGACCTCCAGAACTCTTAAGAGAATGTGTTTTAAGTGTTAAGCTTGTAGTAATTTGTAACAGTGACAGTAGGAGGCTGCCCCAGGGCTCATTTGCCTCCAGGCCCAGGCGGTGACTCGGCTAGGTCCCATTCTTATTTCAAGGCAGTCATAGAGCACCTCTTTTATGGCAGTTTAAGATCCTAGGTCCTCCTTTACCCAGATTAAATTTGAAGCAATACGCTCTTTGGAGAAACCTTTTAGGGAGTTTTTGGGGATAAAAGAGAAGGCCTCAGGTAGTGTCTGATTCTTGCTTTTGGAAGTCACCCCACACCTTCAGAATCAGATCAGTAAGAAGGGGTTTCTTTCAGAATGTTGAGGATCCAGGATTAGTTTAAATCTGACTCCACTTCCGTCTTTCTCCCACTCATTATTATGCGGTTACTGGGTTCCTCCTATATGCTAGGCATTGGGGGTGAGGAAGTGAACAAAGCAGATAAAAAAAGTCTTGTGTTCTCATGGTGGTTGTGGTGGAGAAAGAGAAGAGAGCCAGAATTACGTAGCTAGCATGTCAGGTGGTGGTAAATGCTATATCAAAAAATAAAGCAGAGGACACCAGGATGGCTCATTGGTTAAGTGGCTGACTTTTGGTTTCAGCTCAGGTCATAGTCTCAGGGTTGTAAGATTGTGTCAGAATCTACACTCCATGTGGAGTCTGCTTCAGATTCTTTCCTTCTTTCTCCCCCCCCCCCTCCCCTGCTCACACATGCACACATGCTCCCTCTCTCAAGTAAGTAAATAAAATCTTAAAAAAAAAAAATAAAGCAAGAAAGCAGTAGTGGCACTTTTAAATAGAGGGCTTAAGGAAGGCCTCACTGAGAAGGTAATATTTGAAGCTCAAGAGAAGAATGAGCCATGTGTGAGAAGAACCTCAGCAGAGGGAAAGTAAATGCAAAGGCCCTGAGGTAGGAACATGGCTGGTGTGTTGAGGACTAGTCAGGAAGCCACTGTGGCTAGAGTTAAGGGAGGGGAGGGGAGGTCGGAGATGTGACTGGGCCTGATCACTCTGGACCGTGAAGTACTGTAAAATCTCTTACTTCACCTGGCCTTTAGCCTCTTCCCTCCTTTCCCCCTCTTCACACTGCCTCTCAGGCTTCATGCCTGTGTTCCTCAGTTCCTTTCTGTAGAATGTGCATCATGTCATACCTAGGGTACATCAGTAGGTAAATATAGTCCAGTGAAAATATTAGAAGAGGAGGAAAAAAGCAACTCCTTCTTTCTGAATAATAAAAGCAGCTCCACTGTTAGTGCTGTTATGGGAGCCACGTTCCTAGAAATGGAATGAGAAGAGAGCCAGAATTATGTAGCTAATGGCATGTATGAGAGTGGAAGAGATGGAATGAGAAGAGAGCCAAAATTATGTAGCCAATGGCAGGTTGGCTGCTCTGCTCTCTGCAGGCGGTTCTGGGGTGATTCTTGGGGGTACTCACTTCAGTCACCCTCCTCAGCCCCATGAGGACCTCCAGGCCCCCATGCCTGCTACTTCTTTTCACTCTGCTCTTCCTGGGCTACTTAGAGGGGCTCCTACAGTTGCCCACCTGAAATTCTTTCTTAACAGCCCCCTTACTTCCCTGCCCTTCCTCCTAGGAGGCCTGCTATCTCCCCAGCTGCCCAACCAGGTGTCTGAGGACTGCCAGAAGAGAGCAAAACACATAAGTGCATGCGCTGCCACTGTGTATTTCTGGTTGTCACTTAGATTCTCAGCACCCACAGGCCTGCGTCTGCCATGTCTCAGAACCCCTGACTCTTCCATTCCTGGGAGTGGCTGCCTCAAACCTCAAGACTCTGCCTCCTCCAGGTCCTCATGGTGTTGCTTGGGTTTCTAAGAATCAGATCCCCAAAGGTCAAGTAAGCCAGCCTAAAAAGTCACACTCTTCCTGGATAATGACCCCATGACAGTTCTGGTGCTTTGGCAACTTTCCAGAATGACAGTCTGTCAGTAGTTGATGGTAAGCTTCACTGTCATCTAGGGGTCAGTTAGAAATTGTGTCCATAGATTAAATCCTCCATGCCTGTGTCCCTGATTTTATAGTCCTAGGTGACTCTTCCCAGAACCTGCTTTAAATAATGGCATCTAATTGATTACTATTTAGTAATAAACAAATGGACCAATAATAATTTCTATCTCCTAAGTGAAAATCACTAGGTGAATAAATTCTCAAACTGCCGAATACATCCAGTCGAAATTGTATTATTCCAATTTTGTTTAGATTCTATTACAGTGCACGATTTCTGTGACATTTCTATTTTTGGCATCTTAACGCCCCCGTGTATTTATAATGTCTATTTACAATTTGCCTTTCATATCCTTACAGCGTGTCACCTTGCAGAAAAATATTTTATCCATTTTTTAGCCCATTCTTGACCCAGAAGACATAAGGCATTCTTGACCCAGGCTAAGGCCTGTCTCTTTCTCCTGCAAGCCCAGGCCTGTCTCTTTCCCCTGCAAGCTAAGGCCTGTCTCTTTCCCCTGCAAGCCCTGTAGCCTTGTCTTCTCACATACTACCAGTACCATCCGTATTGTTTCTGTTTTTAAAAAGATTTTATTTATTTATCTGAGGAGAGGGAGCATGAGTCGGGTGGGGGTGGGGGGCAGAGGGAGAAGGAGAAGCAGGCTGCCTGATGAGTAGGGAGCCAGATGTAAGGCTTGATTCCAGGACACTGAGATCATGACCTGAGCCAAAGGCAGATGCTTAACTGACTGAGCCACCCAGGTGCCCCAAGACCATCTGTCTTTTTTTTTTTTTTTAAGATTTATTTATTCATGAGAGACACAGAGAGTGGCAGAAACATGGGCAGAGGGAGAAGCAGACTCCCTGCAGGGAGTCCGATGCACAACTTGATCCCAGATCTTGGGATCACATCCTGAGCCAAAGGCAGACGCTCAACCGCTGAGCCACCCAGGTGTCCCAGACCATCTGTCTTTGATTCACTTTTGTACCCCCACTCTGGGCACATTGCAGACAACCAGGAATACCTCTCATGAGCTGGTTCCAGCGCTCCCAGGGCTTCTGCCCTTACTCTGCTTTCTCTCTGGACTGCTGCAGCCTGAACCTTGCCCTCCTTTCTGCCTTCTGCTTCCATCATGAGAAAGAACTGGTCCATCCATCTGATGTTCTCGATGAGTCAGAGACCTTGTTCAGTCGCAAAGGGGCAGCTTACAATGCACAGTCATGTTCTCCGTCCCTATGGGTGTTCATTAGCCATGATCAAAGATCATTCCCCCCCCCCCCCCCCCAGAAACTTGCTTCTTGATAGGTAAGTGCCTGGTGCAGAGGTACTCTCCGAGCACTTGTTAGACAGAACAGTGTCTGGCTGGCCAGCCTAAGGTGGCTTGCTGCCAAGAGTAGCCCTGGCAGTAACCTACACCAGAGTCCTGTCTGGGGCAGCAGTCAGACATCTGTAGAAGAAAACCCTTTCCTGGTTGTTACTCTTCTCTTTGGTTGAAGCTTCGTGGAGACAACTGAGGTTTTCAGTTTTGGCGGTTTTTCCCATATGCTTCCTTCTCTCCACTTCCTCCACTGGGAGTCTAGTAAGGCTCCTTTCTCCTCCTTCTGGCTCAGCCCCTACTGTAGTATATGATGGTGGAGTTATTTCCTCCATTCTAGGTTCAGATTGTGAGTTCTTTTGCGAGCTGGGCTCAGCTGTGTCTAATCCCCCTCCCGTTCCAAGCAGAAGTCCATAGCTGCCCAGGAGGCAAGTAAGCTGTAGCTTTCATGTGGGCTGAATGCACCATGCTGATTACTTCACATGCATCACCTTCCTTAATCCACACAACCCTGAGAGGTAGGAATCATCATCCTCCTTTTACAGATGAAGATGCTGAGGCTCAGATTGGCTAGGAAAGCTGCCTAAAAGCTGCACAATTCGTAAGTAGCAGAGTTGTGTAAAGCTGTGTGTTTGATTATACCACACAGCAGGGCCTTTCTAGGGAGGATGGCTGGTTGAATCTCATTCTTCCAGTTTGGAAAGTACCTGCTTGACTGGACAGACTGGTGTTGGCTTCCAAGAACACTCCCTGCTTTCGAGCACAGCAGAATGTCTTGGTCACTGAACAGAACCAAACGTTGGCAGATTTTGGAGCCCCTTGCAGTATCTTGTCCCAGGTCAGTGGGAAGAGGAGGTCCTGAGAATGGCTGTACTTAGTGTCTCCCTGAATCTGCTTCAAGGTAGTGAGCAGCCCTGCTAGAACCAGAAGAGACAACTAGCCAACTGGTGGGCAAGGCGTGTAGAGTGGAAGGGACTTAGAGGAAAAAGCTAGTCTCTGATCCAAGTAGTTGATCAGTGTTTTCAGTGTGGTGAAAGGAGAGAAGGAAGAGAAGGTGGCCGAGATGTGCACAGATGGAGAGAAGAAAGGAAGGGAGATTGCCTTTATTCAGCTTCTTCCTTGGGCCAGACATCCTGTTGTGGATGAGCTCACTGTCCTTCACACCAGCCTGTGAGAGGCAGGGGTTAGTATACCCACTTAACAGATGAGGGGCGTATAGGATCACAGAGGTTAAGTGGCCTACTCGGGTCACGCACCTGATAAATGACAGAGTGAAGGGTTAGGCCCTTTGGACCACAGCACCCCCCACCCACCCCCATGCTTCTCTGTTCAAGGACTGCTTCTCTGGCTCGTGTCACCTTAGCCTGGGCTTTGCAGGAACTTACCAATGTGTGCATGTGTGTGTCTTCAGGCCATGAGCAAAGGCTGAGGGGAATCAGGGCTTTGGGTACCTGTCCTGCTCAGCAACATGGGCCATACCTAGTCCAGCAGGACACTGGGCTCTGACCAGCAGTGGCCTTATATTTTCCCCCTTTCTTGTACCTTGGCATCCCTGGTTTATTTTTAGAGAGCTATTTTTATTTCTGCTCCCACTTCCTAGCTTGAGGCAGGGGTTGGGGTGCAGGGAAGGCATTGGGAATCAAAAGAGGCAGAGGCAGGCCTAGGTGGCATCTTAGCAGTGCCCTTGGCTGGGCTCTGGGGACTGTGCTCACCTGTTTGCCTTGAGGCCCCCCTGCCTTGGGTCAGTAGCAGGCCCAGGGGATCTGGACAGAAGGACAGTTGCACTCCTTGTTTCTTTGGCTTCTCAGAAAGGAATGAGCTCTACCCCAGAGCAGAACAGGAAGTAGCATGTGGCACTCTTTATATTTTTAGCTCACTGGCTGCTTTTGAGGATAAGAACTTTGAGGGAATATGGAGTATTGGTTAAGAGCCAGGATACATGTGACTAGGTTCTGGCTCTGCTAGTAGCTTTGGGTAAGTCACTTTATACTTTGATGGCTTCCTCATCTGTAATGTGGGGGAGATAACTATAGACCCTACCCCTCAGGGATGACTTGAGGATTAAAAGGGCTCATAGGTGAAAAGGCACTGTGGCACTTATTAGGTGTTGTTTTATTGTTAGCATATCTCGCCACCTCGAACCACAGGGTAGATGCCAGTAAATACTGGTTGGACTGAATAAAACTTCAAGACTGTTGGTTGCCCTGTTTCCATCTGAATATTGGCTGGAGTCGGTGTTGACTCCAGTCAGCGATTGCCTGCAGGACCCCATAGAGTAATTCCCATGGCAGCTGCCCATAGTCCACCCCCTCCAGCCCTTACCTGGGCCTTGGGAAGAGGCAGCCAGGTGGAATGAGGAGTCTTTTAGCCCGAGGATGTCAGTAGTCCCCGACCCACTTTTTGCTTTTGCACCTTTGTGAGGCTCTGGCTTTGGGTTGTGAGCGTTAGAGGGGTTGGGGCCTGTGTTCCATGGGTGCAGACACTACCAGGTGGTTCTGAGTGCTTGAGCCCAAGGTTTTGAAGTACAGGCTTGCCACTGGCATGTGCTGTTTAGCTAGTAACAGTGAAAGACTTCTTTGGAAACTTGTACTTGGGGCTTAGAAATTAATCAGATCTCACCAGTGGCTGGTATAATGGGTATTTGGGAGACCATCTTTCTTAGGGTTGGAGCTAGCACTTGGGCACAAGTGTTTCCATGTGTGTGGTTTTTAATTTATCTTAAAATGTCTTAATCATATAAACAGTGCTTATTCATAAGAGACAATTAGAAAATACTTACATCATGGGAATAGAATGGATAGCATGCAGTATAGTCAATGACAAATTTGAAAGTTGGTAAGGAAGTGAATCTTAAAAGTTCTCATCACCAGAGGAAAAAAAATATTTGTAACTTTGTATGGTGACAGATGGCAACTAGACTTATTGTGGAGATTGTTTTACAGTGGATACAAATGTCGAATCATTATGTTGTATACCTGAAACTAATGTTGTATGTCAGTTATACTTCAATAAAAAAAGAAAATACAGGGATGGCTTGGTCGGTTATGCATCTGCCTTCAGCTCAGGTCATGATCCTGCGGTCCTGGGATCAAGCCCCATGTTGGGCTCTCTGCTCAACAGAGAACCTGCTTCTCCTCCTTCTGCCCCCAACTTGTGCTTGCTCTCTCTGTCAAATAAATAGAAAAAATCTTTTTTTAAAAAAGAAAGAAACCCCAAGGAGACAGCTTTAAAAAAAGAAAGGAAAAGAAAATACAGCTAAGCACTGAGAAGGAACTAAAAGTCATACATACATAGTCACACCACCCATAAGTGACTGCTATAAGTTTTAGTTTAGTCTGTGTTCTTTCAGGTTTTACTATGTGTGTACTTATTTGGTTTTCTTTCAAAAGTGGGATATTATTTAACATTCAGTTTTGTGACTTGCCTTACCCTATTTTTCAGGTGGTTTCTTCTGTCTCTGCTTTCTAATCTCCCCTACCCTTTGTGAGTGAGCAAAGAAAGGCATCTTGCCCAAAGAGAGGAATTTGGGAAGGAGCGTATGACTGTTCATTGCTGTCATTGTTTAAAGGGTACAGGGCAAAAAAAAAAAAAAAGGGTGCCTGTTTCTCCCTGCCTCACTCACCCCCCCCCCCCCCCGTCTCCTCTCCCTCCCCACCTCTCTGCCTTTTTTTTTTTTTTTCTTCTGTACAAAACCCAGAAAGGATACCACCTCCAGTCTGAAGGTTTCTTTTCATGGCTTTTAGGGAGAAACCTCTCATGATCTCAGAAAAGAAGGTACACAAAGGAGATGAGAAGGATCATGCTTCTGGGCTGGGGTGGTGGGTGGTAGGGGAGTCTTGGGAAGCATGATGGACAGAAGGACCTGGATCCCTGGCTCAGTCCTGAAACAAGCAGAAGGAATTAGATAATAGGTTGGGGGGGTCAGGGCAGGCTTCAAATGGCAGTGGGGACTCCTTGCTGAGAGGGCAAGCAGGATGACCAGGCAAAAGCCTAGAGAATAAGGAGTCCAGATATGAGTCAGAAATAAGGAGAAGGAAATATGTCTCAATGGGACATGCTCTTCCATCTAGGGCCTGCTCCTTCCATGAACTTTCACCTGGTCTGCTTTCCCCACCTGGCAGTACCCAGGCCAAGTGGTTTGACAGGTCTGGTAGGCCTAGCCCTGAGGACACCTGTGTGCTAGCAGCTGCTCCATGGCACCTGGGCGGTAGGCAGGGATCTGAGCATAGTAGTCAGCCATAGGGAATATGTTGTGCCCAGCATCATCAACAGCTCAGATTCCATTCTAGAAAAATAGCTCAGAGCCAGGGAGATGGAGTATTCTGGGAGGAATAAGCTTTGCCTCCCCTTTATTTCTTACAGAGTAAAATGAGATCCCTGGCAGTAGGTCAGCCTTGAGGGTGAGTGAGACTTGGCATCTTAGCTTTTTTCTAGACCGCTCTGGTCTACACACAGGCTGGTGTTGCGTGGCGGGCCAGGAATTCATGATCATGAACAGAATGATATCCATAAGTTGTGTGTGTGTCCCTGTGGGCCTGACTGGTCCATACTGGTTTTTCTGTAGATCCCAGTCCTGGCGCAATCTGGCAGATACAGTCTGGGCCACAGAGCAGGGTAGCTTCCTGTGCGTCCCCTTGAGCTTGCACTACTACTCTCCCTTCCTCCACTCCTGGGCTATAATTAAGTTCCTCCGTGAAACCAAATCCCTCAGCTGATATACGCCTGTAACTGCAGTCCTGGTCATTGGGCAGTTCGTGTGGGGTGACTCTTGGGGCTGGTGTCTCAGCCTCCAGACGGTCCTGGGTAGGTCTGTGTAGGAAGTGGAAATGCGCCAGGAAAGGGGTGGATCTAGTGAGGCAGAGGCAGGCCTTGCCCAAGACTCAGAAAGTGGGAAGTCGTGGAGACAATGAAGGTCTGGTGTGCAGACAGAGAGGGCCAAGGAAAGCAGAGGTGGAGGAGACAGACAGGCTGCCTTACAGGGCAGGAGGGCATGGGTAGGGACAGGCTTTCCAGTCACTGAGCCACGAGGCAGAATGTGAGCGGTTTATTTTATGTTACATTCTGTGTCTTTCTCTATCATTTTAAAATTGAGACAGACTTCACAAAACATAAAATTCACTACTTTAAAGTGTACAACTTCAGTGGTTTTTGGTATACTTACCACGTAGCAGCATTGCTAATTCCAAAACTTTCCCATCACCCCCCAAACAAACGCTGTAACTATTAATAGTTAGTCCCAGTACCACCCTCTACCCCAGCCATCACCTGGCTGCCACCAATCTGTCCTTCTCTATGGATTTATTTATTTCGGACATTTCATATAAATGGAATCATACAACGTGTGGCCTTCTATGTCTGTCTGCTTTCACTCAGCATAACGTTGTCAAGGTTCATCTGGGTACTTACTAAGTAGCATGTAATGGTACTTTATTCCTTTTTGTGGCTGAATAACATTTTACTTGATGGAAAATACTATGTTTTGTTTATGCATTCAGCATTTGGGTTGCTTTCATTTTTTGGCTACTGTGAACATTCATTTACAGGCTTTTGTTTGGACATAAGCTTTAAGTTCTTTCGGGAATATACCTAGGGGTGGAATTGCCAGGTCATGTGATAATAACTCTGACTTTTTTTTTTTCTCAAGATTTTATTTATTTATTCATGAGAGAGACAGAGAGAGAGAGAGAGAGAGAGAGGCAGAGACACAGGCAGAGGGAGATGCAGGCTTCATGCAGGGAGCCGGACGTGGGACCCGATCTCCCATCTCCAGGATCAGGCCCTGGTCTGAAGGCGGTGCTAAACCGCTGAGCCACCTGGGCTGCCCCTGTATGACATTTTGAGGAACTACCGAAGTGGCTGCGCAGTGTTCTCACTCACTTATTTATTTGTTTATTATGTTTATTAGCTATATACTTTTCACCATAAAATATACATAATATAAAATTTACTATTGGGCAGCCCGGGTGGCTCAGCGGTTTAGCACCGCCTTCAGCCCAGGGCCTGATCCTGGAGACTGGGGATCAGGTCCCACGTCCGGCTCCCTGCATGGAGACTGCTTCTCCCTCTGCCTGTGTCTCTGCTTCTCTCTCTCTCTCTCTCTCTCTCTCTCTCTCGGTGTGTCTCTCATGAATAAATAAAATCTTTTTTTAAAAAATAAAAAATAAAATTTACTATTTTAACCATTTTTAAAATGGACAGTTCAGTGGCATTAAGTATATTCACACATATTGTACAGCCATCACCACTATCTCCATAACTTTTTTCATCTTGCAAAAATGAGACTTTGTAAATAATGCTCCACCCTCCCCTTGGCCCCCATCCCCTGGCAACCACTGTTCTACTTTTTGTCTCTATGCATCTGACTACCCTCAGTAGGTCATGAGTGGAATCATCCAATAGTTTTTCTCTCGTGACTGGCTTATCTCATTCATCCATGTTGTTGGTTATGTTAATTTCCATACCTTTCAAGACTGAATAACATTCCATTGTATGTAGATACAGGTATACCTTGTTGTACTGCACATCACTTTATTGTGCTTTAGATGTGCTGCTTTTTTTTTTTTTTTTAACAAAGTGAAGGTTTGTGGCAACCTTGCATAGAGCAAATCTCGGCACCATTTTTCCAACAGCATTTGTTCCTTTCACGTCTTTGTGTCCCATGGCGATATTTTAAACTTTTTCATTTTTATTATATTTTATTATATTTTTAGTAATTGCAATATTTTAAACTTTTTCATTTTTATTATATTTGTTGTGGTGATCTATGTGATCAGTGATTATGACTTGCTGAAAACTTAGCTGATGGTTAACATTTTTTAGCAATAAAATAATTTTGTAATTAAGGTATGTACATTTTTAAAGACGTAATGCTCTTGCACACTTAATAGGCTATAGTATAGCTTAAGCATAACTTATTTGCTCTTGGAAACCGAAAAACACTGTTATGTGTTTTATTGCAGTGTTCTGAAACTGAACCTGCAGTATCCGTAAGGTGTGTCTGTAGCACATTTTGTTTGTCCATTTATCTGTTGATGATCTGTTCATCTGTAGCTTTCACCTTTTGGCTATGTGAATGTGCTGCTATAAATACAGATGTAAAAGTATCTGTTCATATCCCTGCTTTCAGTGTTTTAGGTTATATATACCCAGAAGTAGAATTGCTGGATCATGTGCTAATATTATTTTTAATTTTTTAAGGAACCACCATACTGTTTTCCACAGTGGCTATGCTATTTGATGTTCCCAACAGTGGTGTACAAGAGTTCCCATGCCCTCACTCTTTTTTTTTTTTTTTTTAATTTTTTTTTTTTAATTTTTTTTTATGATAGTCACAGAGAGAGAGAGAGAGAGAGAGGCAGAGACACAGGCAGAGGGAGAAGCAGGCTCCATGCACCGGGAGCCTGATGTGGGATTCGATCCCGGGTCTCCAGGATCGCGCCCTGGGCCAAAGGCAGGCGCCAAACCGCTGCGCCACCCAGGGATCCCTCATGCCCTCACTCTTGATTGATAGCTTGATTGAGTGTAGAATCCTTGGAATTTTGAAGTCGCTGCTCCATGTTTCAATATTACGAGTAATGAAGTTAATTGGATTCTGGGTACTTTGTAAGTAATTAATCTGTTTTTTTTTTTCCTCTCTGAAAGACGAAAGGATTTTCTTTATTCTTTGGAGTTCAGACATATCACCAAGATCTAGCTAGGTATTTGTCTTCTTTCCTTAATTCCTGGAGGTCCCTAATTGCTGAAATGTCCTTTGGAAATTTTCTACTATGTTTCTTTCTATGTCTCTATCATCTTCTTTTAGGACTCTTTTTTTTTTTTTTTTTTAAGATTTTATTTACCCTTTTGACAGAGCACATGCACACAAGCAGGGGGAGCAGCAGGCAGAGGGAGAAGCAGGCTGTCCACTGAGCAGAGAGCTGGATTCAGGGCTCCATCCCAGGACCCTGGGATCACAACTTGAGCTGAAAGCAGACAGCTGACTGAGTGCCCCTATTTCTAGGACTCTTATATGGACTTTTGGATTTCTGGGTTCATTGCAAGTGTGTAGGAGTATGATTGATTTTTTAAAAAATGATAATTGACGTGCAATATTGTATTAGTTTCAAGTGTACAACAAAGTGATTTAATACATACCTTATAAAATAGTCACCATAGTAAGTCTAGTTACCATCTGGCACCATGCAAATATTATAATATTATTGACTATATTCCCTATGCAATACATGATATATATTTGCATCTTGTTTATTTTATAACTGGATGTTTGTGCCTCTTAATCTCCTTCACCTATTTCGTCTACCTCCCACCCCCGCCCCTCTGGCAATCATCAGTTTGTTTTTTGTATCTATGAATCCCTTTCTGTTTTGTTTTTTTGTTTGTTTTTATTTTTATTTTTTTGGTGGGCAGCAAAGTAAACTATTGGGTGATAGTACAAATCTTGCAAAGAGGGAGGGGACCCTGGAGGGCTGCCCTCTGTTTTGTTTGTTAGACTATTTGCTTTTTAGATTCCACGTGTAAGTGAAATTATATGATATCTGTCTTCCTCTGTCTGGCATAGTTCACTTAGCACAATACCCTGTAGGTCCATTCATGTTATCACACATGGCAAGATTCCATTCTTTTTTATGGCTGAATTATACTCCTTTGTGTGGAACAACATTTACGTTGTTTCCAAATCTTGGCTATTGTAAATAATACTGCAGTAAACAGGGGTGCATATGTCTTTTCAAATTAGTGTTTTCATTTTTATTTGAGAGAGAGAGCAAGTGAGAGAGCTCAAGTGGCAGGGGGGCAGAGAAAAGAGAAAAGCAGATTTCTAGGGAGCCCAAGCCCCAAGCAGGGCTTGATCCTAGGACCTTGGATCATGACCTGAGCCAAAAGCAGATGCTTAACCAACTGAGCCACCCAGGTGCCCCATTTTTTTTTTTTTAAGTAGGCTCCACATTGGATGTGAAGCCCAGTGTAGATCTTGAACCCACAACCCTGAGATCAAGACCTGTGCTGAGATCAAGAGTTGGACACTTAACTGACTGAACAACCAGGTGCCTCAGTGTTTTAATATTATTCAGATAAATACCTAGAGGTAGAATTGCTGGAACATATAGTAGTTTTAGTTTTAATTTCTTGAGGAACCTCCATACTGGTTTTCATGGTGATTGCACCAATTTACATTTCCACCGACAGTGCACTTGAGTTCCCTTTTCTCCATACGCTCGCCAACACTTATTTCTTGTCTTTTTGATAATAGCCAGTTTAACTGTTCTTTTTTTTTTTTTTTTCAGTTTAACTGTTCTAAGTGTAAGGTGCTATCTCATTATAGTTTTGATTTGCATTTCCCTAATGGTTAATGATGTTGAGTATCTTTTCATGTGCCTGTTGGCCGTTTGTATATCTTTGGAAAAATGTCTATTCAGGTCTTCTGCTCAGTTTTTAATCAGATTGGTATTTGTTAGTTTTTGCTATTGAGTTGTAGGAGTTCTTTAAATACTTTGGATGTTAACCTCTTACCAGATATATCATTTGTGTGTATCTTTTCCCATTCAGTATGTTGCCTTTTGTTTTATTGTTTCCTTTGCTGTGCAAAAGCTTTATAGTTTGAGGTAGTCCCATTGATTTATTTTTGCTTTTATTGTCCTTGCCTAAGGAGACATCCAAAAAAAAAAAAAAAAAAAAAAGATTACTGAGACCAATGCCAAAGAGCTTTACAGCCTGTGCTTTCTTCTAGGAGTTTTATGGTTTCACATCTTACATTTGAATATTTAATGCGTTTTGACTTTATTTCTATATGTAAAAAGGTAGTCCAGTTTCATTCTTTTGCATGTTTCTGTCTAGTTTTCCCATTCCCAGTTATTGAAGAGATTTGTTCATTATATATTCTTGCCCTTTTTTGCTATAAAATAGTTGGCCATATAAGTGTGGGTTTATTTCTGGGCTCTCTGCTCTATTCCATTGATTTGTGTGTCTGTTTCTGTGCCAATAATACCATACCATTTTGATTACTGTAGCTTTGTAGTATAGTTTGAAATCTGGGAGCATGATACCTCCAGCTTTGTTCTTCTTTCTCAAGATTGTTTTAGCTATTCAGGGTCTTTTGTGGTACTATACACATTTTAGGATTATTTGTTTTCTGTGAAAAATGCCATCAATATTTTGATAGGGATTGCATTGAATCTGTAAAGTGTTTGGGGCAGTATGGACATTTTAACAATATTAATTCTTCCAATCCATGAACAGGACATATTTTTCCATTTATTTGTGTTGTCTTCAGTTTTTTCCAGCAATGTCTTATAGTTATAGTACAAGTTTTTCACTTCCTTGGCTAAATTTATTCCTAGGTATTTTTTTCTTTTTGATATAATTGTAAATTTTCTTAATTTCTCCTTCTGATAGTTCATTATTAGTGTATAGAAATGCAACAGATTTCTGCATATTGATTTTGTACCCAGAAACTTTACTGAATTCATTTATTAGTTACATGGTATAGGCTTTAGGGTTTTCTATGTATAGTATAATGTCATCTGCAAAGAGTGACAGTTTTACTTGTTCTTTTCCAATTTGGTTGCCTTTTCTTTTTCTTGCCTAATTGCTATGGCTAGGACTTGCAGTACTAGGTTGAATAAGAGTGGGAAGAGTGGCATCCTTGTCCTGTTTATGATCTTAGAGAAAAAGCTTTCAGCTTTTCATCATTGAGTATGATGTTAACTGTGAGCTTGTCGTATATGGTCTTTATTATGTTGAGATACGTCTCCTCTATACCCACCTTGTTGAGTTTTTATGATACATGGATGTTATATTTTGTTAAATGCTTTTTCTGCATCTATTGAGTTGATTATGTGATTTTGTTCTTCATTTTGTTAATGTAATGTACTATGTTGATTGACTTGTGGGTATTGAACCATCCTTGCACCCCTGGAACAAATCCCACATGATCATGGTATCTGATCCTTTTAATGTATTGTTGCATTCAGTTTGCTAATATTTTATTGAGGATCTTAGGATTGATTTATATATATCAATCTTCTATCATCGAACCTTTCTGAACTTATTTATTAGTTCTAATAGTTTTTTTTAGTGGATTTCTTAGGATTTTCTTATGTAAATCATGTCATCTGCTAATAGAGATAGTTTTACTTTTTCCTTTCCAATCCAGATAGCTTTCATTTTTTTCCCCCTCTTTCTTAATTCCCTTGGCTAGAATCTCCAGTATAGTATTGAATAGCCATGGTGATGGATGTCCTTGTCTTATTCCGGATCTCAGGAGGAAAGCTTTCAGTTTCTGGAGCTGTTTATTTTTGAATAGGTAATTATTGACATCCTACAAAATTCAGAAGGTATTTCCTGTCCCTCTTCTGTCTCTCAGCTGCCCAGTACCCCCTCATGGAGGCAGCCCTCTTGGTCGCTTTCATTTATGACCATGTACCTATATATTTTGTAGTATTACATTATTTCCAGGCAAATGGCTGTTGTGTTCACTAGTCTGCCTCTTGCTTCATGTATTGTATGTTGTCCCTCCTGGCAAACCAGTATACTGTGGAGCTTCCTCATTCTTGTTCACTGCTCCCTCATTTGTTGTATGGATGTGCCATTCTCTATTCATGGAAGCACAGGTGATTTCCAGTCTTCTGCAGTGAATAACCTTGCCATATGTCATTTTGCACACACATAAACAAACAGATTGATAATACAGTGTGACAGATGCAAAGATGGAGACATGTGCCCAGAACAGTGTGGTAGGAGAGGGAAAGGCTTCTGGAAGAGGCTGGTTGATGGCGCTTTAAGAAAGCTTTAGGTGAGCACTGGCATATGAGGTGGTCCTTGCAGGCAGGAAAGAATTGTAGTAGGCTGAGATGTGGGAAGGGCAAGTGTGCCTAAAGGAGCAACGGCTCAGATATGTTCAGGAAAATCAAGAGTATTAGTTATCTGTTGTCTCATAACAAATTTTTTTTAAAAAAGATTTTATTTATTCATGAGAGACACACACACACACACACACAGAGAGAGAGAGAGAGAGAGAGAGAGAGAGGCAGAGACACAGGCAGAGGGAGAAGCAGGCTCCATCCAGAGAGCCCGATGTGAGATTTGATCCTGGAACTCCAGGATCACACCCTGAGCCAAAGGCAGGCGCTAAACCGCTAAGCCACCCGGGCGTCCCAAGTCTCATAACAAATTACCCTGAAACATAGTAGCTTAAAATGATATTTGTGATCTTGCAGGTTTTGTGGGTCAGGAGGAAGGTATTATTGTGAGCCATTTTAGAAGGTTGTAGTGATGATGGGATTGGCTGGAACAGGCCAGCATGACAGTATGGCAGCCATTATTGTAGATAATCTGACACAGTTGGCTGAGAAGCCAAGATTGAGATTGATGTAAGAACAGCGGGAACTGGTGGAAGGCCCTTGATTGAGAGAATAATGTGGTAGCTGTCATCTGGGACAATGAATATGCTAGCATTATACTAGAGGGGTCAAAATGGAGAGAGATACATAGCAAGAGAATTAGATGAGGAGATGACTGTATTAACTTAGGTGAAAAGCTGGTCTGTAGTTACAGTTGCTTTGCATTGAGCACCTTCTCTGTACTATGTATTTTGGCTCTAGTTTTTCTTATCTTTGAAATAACCACAAATTTAGTTCGCAGCTGAGGAGACTAAGCCTCAAAGTGATAAAAAGCTGTGTGTGGTCCACAGCTAGTAAGTTGCCGAGCAGTGCTTAGATCTCCCTGGCCTTGAAGACTGCCTTTTGGGGGTCATGGGAATGTTCTTGGCTGTTCCTGGATGCTGAAGAGAGACAGAGGCATCTGAGAGGGGATGCTAGTGTGGTGGGGGAAGGTGAGTCATCCTTGGAACTTGGGCAGTTGTTGGCAGGGTCCTTTCCCAATTGGAGGGGGATTGTAAATAGTTCCTGTACTTTGTGTATGAAGAGGCACCCTTGGCCAAAAAGGGCTCCAAGAGTGGGAGCTTATTGATGAAAGGGTACTTACTGTAGGGATGTTGTTTATCTGAACACTAGGTTTACACATTCTCTCAGCAGCCTATACGCTCTGTGGTGGGGCCTCTGCCAAAGTCTGCTGGTCAAAGCAGTCATTGGCCAGCCCAGATTCAAGAAGGGAACTAGACTCCACATCTTGATGGGAGGAAAAGCAAAAGGATCATAGCCATCTTTAATCCACAGATAGCTAGTATTGGAGAACAGGGATTTGAACTCAAATCTGTGTGACTCGGACCCAGAGCTCTTTCTGCCACACCACACCATGTCTCTTTCTGCTTCTGATTCCTTGGGGGCTGCAAAGCTTACTAATTGGTGTTTGTGTTGTTGGAGGGCAATGATTCTTTTAGTTTCCCAGGGAAGCTGTTGCACTGTTTACCCCTTTTTCCCAGGTGAGCATCCAGGATCACCAGGCCTGAGTGAATCTTCCAAAATAGGCTTTTTCATAGAGATTTGCTAGCTGCCGCCCTAGGCTCCAGCACTCATTGCTAGACATGTATGGAATTTCCCCATGGAGTTTCCCTTTCTGCACTTAGTAGCCTTTTGATCCCCAGCGCTAGCCCTGTGGAATCCTTGTGGCTTTGCCGCCAGATGTGCAGGCTGGCCTTGTTGCTAGTTATCGCAGACAGTATCTAGTCCAGTGATTCCCAGGCATGGCTCAGCTGGCATATTAGCTAGGGAATTTTGGGAAAAGAAATGTAGATTCCTGGGCCTTGCTTCAGGCCTCTTGAATTAGAATTCTAGGAATGATGTCCAGAAATCTCCATTTTAAAGCTCCCCGTTGTCTTGAGGCTGCAAGCCTGATTGGGGGAACCACTGACTTCTCAGAAAAGTGCCCTTGAGGTCTCTGATCAGAGGAGTCAGTGGCGCCTGACAGCGATTGTCCTGGGGGCCTCACGCTTCACAACCAGGAAATGACTCCCAAACATGTCGAGGAGATTTCTGACTGCATCTACTCAAATCTTTCATATTCATTTGCATTTGTTGATAGTATCTGAACTTTATGGTGACAACTGGTTTTCTCATTTTTTCTCTCTTTCTTTCGAGAGGTGGGGGGTGGAGAGGGGCAGAGGGAAAGAGAAAGGGGGATAAACAGATTCCACACCCAGCATGGAGCCAGGTGCAGGACTCTGTCCCAGGACCCTGAGATCATAACCTGAGCCAAAAACAAGGTTGTATGCTTAACCGACTTGAGCAACCTAGGCACCTCCCTGGTTTTCTTTAAAGCATTTGCAGTGGGAAATAAGCTCTGCCAGCATTTGGCAACCCTTCTTAACTGGTACCTATTTGGTCTGATTTATAAGCGCTGCCAGCAGTTGGCAACCCTTCTTAACTGGTACCTATTTGGTCTGATTTATCTGGAATACAAAATTTTTGCTTAGCTCTCTGGTTATCTTTGGTGTAAAGATTGTGACTGACCATCCTCGATACATCCAAGTAGAGACAATAGTCAGACCTTTCTATTTCTGTGTCTTGGACCTACATAAGGTCCTCTTGTAGACTTTAAAACCCTAGCTGATTGGTCAGTTAAACAACTAACATCATTTTAGAATATTTGGAAAATACAGAGAAATATAAAGAAGAAAATAAAAGCTACCTTAGAATCTTCCTCCCAGGAAACTACCTGGTTAATATTTTGATGGATATTCATTCATTTGTAACTCTCTCTCTATCTCTCTCTCATGCTCTCACGCTCTCACGTTCACATACACCTTCCTATACCCTCTTTTTGAAAGCCACATTAAAGTCATATTGTAGGGGATCCCTGGGTGGCTCAGCAGTTTCGTGCCTACCTTTGGCCCAAGGCGCGATCCTGGAGTCCCAGGATGGAATCCCGCATCGGGCTCCCGGCATGGAGCCTGCTTCTCCCTCTGCCTGTGTCTCTGCCCCACCCCCTCTATCTATCATAAATAAATAAAAATAAATCTTTAAAAAAAAAGTCATATTGTGATACTATTATTTAGCAGCTTTGCTGAGATATAATTGAGATACCATAAAGTTCACTAGTCTTTTGGGTTTTTTTTTTTTTAAGCTTTTATTTATTCCTGAGAGACACACAGAGAGAGAGGCAGAGACACAGGCAGAGGGAGAAGCAGGCTTCATGCAGGGAGCCCAATGCAGGACTCCATCCTGGGACTCCAGGATTACACCCTGGGCTGACGGCAGGCACCAAACCACTGAGCCACTCAGGTGTCCCCAAGTTCACTAGTTTAAATGTATAATTTCATGGTTTTGAGTATATTTGCAGAGTTGTGAAAACATTGGTATAATTTAATTTTAGAACCTTTTCATCATCCCAGAAGGCATTCTTTTTTTTTTTTTTTTTTTTTCCAGAAGGCATTCTTTTATCCATTAGCATTCACTCCCCATTATCTCCTCCCCTGCCTCCAGCCTGAGGCAACCATTCATCTACTTTCTGTTTCCACAGATTTGCCTTCTCTGGACATTTCGTAGAAATGAGGTTATATAATATGTGGTCTTTTGTGATTTTTCTCTTTCACGGAACATAATTGTGATACTGTTTTTTGTTTTGTTTTGTTTTTTTAAGATTCTATCCATTTATTCATGAGAAACACAGAGAGAGAGGCAGAGACACAAGCAGAGGGAGAAGCAGGCTCTACGCAGGGAGCCCAATGTGGGACTGGATCCCAGGACTCCAGGATCATGCCCTAGGCCGAAGGCAGGCGCCAAACCGCTGAGCCACTCAGGGATCCCCTGTGATACTGTTTTTTAACCTACATTAAACATTTATATCACTAGTAATTTGAACACAGTTTTCAAGAATTTATTTTTAACAAAGCAGAGCAGTATTCATCTTATGAGGGTATCTGAACTTAATTATTTAACTGGTCCTCCTGATGGTTATTTATCATCTTATGCTGTTATATCTAATGCTTCCTGTACTCAGAAATCATCTTGTTTGTTAATTTATTGCTTAACTGTTGGGGCGCCTGAGTGGCTCAGTTGGTTGAGTATCCGACTCTTGTTTTCTGCTTGGGTCATGATCTTGGGGTCATAGGATTGAGCCACAGCAGGGAGTCTGCTTGAGACTCTTCTTCCTTCCCTATCTCCCCACTCTGCTCCTCCCCTCACTTGCACACACATGCTCTCTTTCTCTAAAATAAATAAATAGATAAATCTTTAAAAAAAAATTTTTTAATTGCTTAACTGTCTGAATTCCTGACTAGAACAGAAGTCCTTTGAGGGCAGCTACTTTGTCTGTCTTGTGAACATTGTCTCCCCACTACTCGGCATCCTTCCTGGCTACTTGGTAGGTATTCGGTTTTAAGAGTGTATGTGTGTTTATATAGTTTTGAATGAAGCAAAATGTTAAGACTCTTGGTAAACTTTACCAAACTGCCACATTCCAGAGAGTTATACTAATTTACCCTCTCTCTGCAGTCTATGAGAGTTCTTGACTTTATAAAGTTAATTTTTAAAGGAAGCTCTGTGATCTTTTGTAATGTAGCACTCTCTGACCTGTGAACCAGTTAGTTGCAGAGTCCGTGCTCACATGCCCCCTTCTGTGGGCCATAGAAGTCCTGTCTGTTGGGTAAGGTGGTGGCTCTGACCTCCTGGGTACTCAGGGACTGTGAGACTGCACTATTCCCTGTTGCCCTTAGAGAGGCCATAAGGCATTTTCTGGCCACTTCCCTTGTCGCGGGTAGACGTGTTGGGGCGTGAGCAGAGTTGTATATATGTGTATATATGTGTGTATATATATATACACACAAGTATGTATAGGATGTTGGTCTGACTGCTGATCGAAAGGCCTTTCAAAGTCATCAGGAGAACTGTCACTCTGTAAGTTGTGTCTTTAAAAATAGAACTGAGGAAAGGAAGTGTGACATAGTCAGCCCAGTCTGCCCCCTCTGAGGCTGGTGGGCGCCGAGAGGGCTGGCAAACATGGCCTGAGTCACCCGCTGGTAGCAGTCCCTGCTCTCCACACAGCTTCTGTTTGGGAGAGCCTGCTATCTGCCCTCCCCACCGAGGGCTGCCAGGGGTGCAGGCGGGTCTTTCCAGGCCGGGGCGGCAGCCTCTGACTCAGAGGTTTACAGCCCCCCTATTCTTCACAGATGAGCTGTGGCATCTGTGTATCTTCTGTGGAGAAGCATATGGAACATACATGGGGTTTGAAAGCAGAGCCCAATGGCCCAATGCTTGTGTGTGGCAGAGAGTGCATGTGACCTTGTGTGTGAGTCACTTAGAGCCCTAGAAATTCACCTTCTCCAGGGCAGCTGGCTGCTCATCCTTTTAGTCATCCCCCACAGCTTTCGTCTCCATAGTCCATGTACAATGTGCACTAAGCCTTCTTCCACTCGCCTGTATCTCTTTCCTGGGATGCTGCCCCTTGGAACCACGGACATCACAAGCTCTACAGATGCCATAACTCCTTTTCTTTGCGTCTCTGAAATCTCTTCTACTTGGTTTCTCCCTCGGTTGTTCACTGTTTGATTCTTACTTTAGCCCTCTCTATGCCCACTGCCATAGTAGCCTGCAGCTGCAGAAACACGAAGCAGAAAGAGCTTGGCCCTGCCCGCTCCAAGGTGAACTGGCTCATCTTGCTTGGCCTGGGTTTCCTTCCTCTCTGTGCCTTTGCTGTCCTTCTTCCTCTTCTGCTCTCCTCTGCCTCCACACAGTGTGCTTTGACTTCTGCCCTTTCTCTGCTCCTCTCACAGCTTCTTCCCTTATAGGCACAAATACTGAACGACTTGCCACAGATCCTCTTCTGCTGAGTGCCAGACCCACATGTCCGCCTGGCTCCTGGAATGCTCAGTTTTCAAGGCAGAGCTCGCCCTTCTCCCCTTTTCCCACGCCTCTGTTCCTATTCATAATACGCCATTCAGTTAGTTCCTGGGAGCTGCAGGACAACTTGAACCCTTCTCTCCTCTCCATCCAGAGGTTTTCCCTCCCCCATTCTCTCCATATATGTCTCCATTCTTCTGATTCCACCTCTAATGGGTTGGATAGTGGCTGCCCAAGCGATAGGTCCACGTCCTAATCTCTAGAACCTGTGGATATGATCTTATTTGGAAAAAGGCTCTTTATAGGATTCTTGCCTACACTGCGGCTGTGTACAAACCTGTGGTCATTGACCTCCTCTCTAGGCCTTCCTTTGGCCTGAAACAGGGTCAGTGTTCCCATGTTCACTACTGCATTTGGTCTTCTTAAGTCCACAGGCAGGGTTCTCTGCCTTCCTCTTCCCCCTCACTTCTAGGTCTAGAGATGTTCAAGGCTATTTGTACCGCAGCTACAAATTCAGCCCTTGGAGGTAGGTCTGGGTTCGAATCCTGGTTCTCTCACTCATTAGCTGAGGGCCTTTGACAGATTATGAACCCTTCTGAGCTTTGGTTTCCTCTTCTGGAAAATGGGATTGATGGATTGTTGTGTGGATTAGATTATGTAGTATTGTCTATCACCGTGCCTGACACTGTTTACTTTATAATTGGAGAGATTCACTCAACCTCCACAGGGAGCACTCAAGCTGGGACAAGCCCAGGAGCTCTGACTCAAATCCAGCTCCTCTGTCTGTCATCCTGCTACAGCTTCTCACCTGTGTACTGTGTTTGGTGCTCGTCATGGCAGGGAGCTATGATGACATGATCATCCAGGAGGGTAAGCAGAGCATGTAGTACGTGACATGGTATGACAAAGCAGTTAGAATGTGGGCTCTGGAGGGGTGCCTGGGTGGCTCAGTTGGTTGAGCTTCCAACTTGGTTTCAGCTCAGGTCATGATCTTGGGGTCATGGGATCGAGCCCCATGTAGAGCCTGCCTGAGGTTCTCTCTCCTCCTCTCTCCCTCTCTGCCCCCTCCCTACTCATGCACGCGTGCTCCCTCTTTCTCTCAAATAAATACATAAAATCTTTAAAAAAAAAAAAAAAAAGAAGAATGTAGGCTCTGGAGATTGACCTGGGTTCAACTGGCCCTGTGACTGTACCTCAGTGACCTTGGGAAAGTTTCCTTTGCCTTTTTAAGCCTCGGTTTCCTCTTCTGTGAACTGGGAGGCACACCTTAGAAGGTAATTGAGAGGATTAAATGAAAGAATACTCATAAAACATTCAACACGTGCCTGCCTCTTTGTAAGCACTTAATAAACATTGTTAGAAATGACCAGCTTCCACTGTGGAAAGCAGTAAGTGCATTGAAGGCCTGAGTTGGGAGGCACACTTCCAGAAATTCTGGTGCCCCTGGAATGATATAACAAGGGGACATAGAGAAAAAAATTTCCAATGTCACCTCTTCCATGAATTCATGACTCTTCCCCTGAACTGCACAGGGGGGGCTTGTCATTCTTCAAAGCCAAAGCTCTTGGCATTTCTCTTATGGGAGTTGTTATGGTCTTTCTTGTATTATGGCTATCCTTTATACCACCACGCACCCCCTGGGAATGGGATTGGGCACTAGGTAGTTATTTGATACTGGAATTGAACCTTGGAATTCAGCAGTGGAAGTGGTCAACCCACTGGTAACAAACCATAGGATCCTCTGGCTCCTACCCCCACTTCTAGCGAGTCTTTTTCTCATGGCTGTGAGATGCAGGGTTCCTTCTTCCAAAGATCTTTCTACTCTGTACTTGGGACTTGTGTCTCCAGAAGCCCTGGGTACCACCACTCTTGGAGTCTGTCACTTGCCTATCTTTCCATTCAACAGAGGCATTGTTTAGATGGGCCAGGTATCAAAAGGAGATGCAGGTTTACTGCCAAGGACATTGTAAGTCTCAGGACTGGTACTTGGGGTTTGGTTGTTTTTTGGAATTTTTTTTTTTTTTTTAAGATTCCATTTATTTACTCATGAGGGACACAGAGAGAGGGGCAGAGACATAGGCAGAGGGAGAAGCAGGCTTCCTGCAGGGAGCCCGATGTGGGACTCATCCCAGGACCCCGGGATCACGCCCTGAGCCAAAGGCAGATGCTCAACTGAGCTACCCAGATGCCCCTGGATTTCTTTCTTTCTTTCTTTCTTTCTTTCTTTCTTTCTTTCTTTCTTTCTTTCTTTCTTTCTTTCTTTCTTTCTTTCTTTCTTTCTTTCTTTCTTTCTTTCTTTCTTTCTTTCTTTCTTTCTTTCTTTCTTTCTTTCTTTTCTTTTTTTTTAAGATTTTATTTATTTATTCATGAGAGCCACAGAGCGTGAGGCAGAGACAGAGGCAGAGAGAGAAGCAGGCCGCAAGCAGGGAGCCTGACATGGGACCCCAGGATCAAACCCTGGGCCAAAAGCAGGAGCTAAACAGCTGAGCCACCCAGGGATCCCTCCTGGATTTCTTTTTTAAGAAAGAAACAAGAATTATGTACATTCTTCTTGTTGTTGTTTGTTTTTTGAGGGTTTTTTTTTTGTTGTTTGTTTTTTGAGAGGGAGGGAGTGGGGAGAGGCAGAAAGAGGGAGAGAAGCCGACTCCATGCCTAGTGCAGAGCCTGATGCAGGGCTCGATCTCACAACAGATCTCACAACATGCTCTTCAGATCATGACCTGAGCTGAAATCAGGAGTTGGATGCCTAACCAACTGAGCCAACCAAGTGCCCCAGGAATTATGTACATTCTTCAAACTGAGTGTTAAGAATCTTCTCTGGATAACTTCAGTTTGTGACTGTATCTTTAACTGTTCATGGGACATTGTCACCGGGGAGTCTCTAAAGTTCCTGAAACTCAACGTGCCCCAAAATGACCCCTATATTTTTTGTCAGACCTCCTCTTCCCAGAGTCCCTGCCTTATTGGGAGTGTCCCCATTCCTCTGGTCACCTGATGATGGCCCTTCATTTTTTTCCTCCTTCCAATGCCTCTTTTATTCAGTCACCAAGTCTTGTTAATTCTTCCTTTTAAATTTCTTTTCTGCTTTTTGCCTTAAAGTCAGATGATGCTAGCGCTACCTCAGTGTGGGGCTGTTATTTGCATTGAATTTTCAACCTTCTGTGTCTTCATGTTCAGGAGTTTTCTTTCATAAATAGAATATGGCTGCGTTTAAATTTCTAAGTCAAATCTGAAAATCTGTCTTAAATCAGTATAATTTATTTACATTTTTGGTATTTGACTTATATATATCATGTTTTTGCATACTTTCCATATACCTTCCTTTTTTTGCCATTTTTTCTCCTTTCCTGCCCTCTGTTACATTGCTTGAGTTTTCTTTATTCACTTTACTGGTTTGAAAATTAGACATCTTGTGGTGCCTGACTGATTTAGTTGGAAGAACATGCGGCTCTTGAAGTCCAGGGTACTTAACATCTTAACATTTATTTATTTATTTATTTATTTATTTATTTATTTATTTTTAAGATTTTATTTATTATTTTAGAGCCAGCACATGTAAGCATAGGGGAGGGGGCAGAGGGAGAAAGAGAAGCATACTCCCTGCTGCTCAGAGACCCTGACCGGACCCAGGGCTCAATCCCAGGACCCTGAGATCATGACCTGAGCTGAAGGTTGATGCTTAACTGAGTCACCCAGGCACCCCTTAACATCTTTCATTTAATTCTGTTTTTAATTCTGGGAAATTCTCAGAAGCACCTGGCTGGCTCAGTCAGTAGAGCATGTAACTCTTGAGATCTTAGGGTCATGAATTCAAGCCCCACATTGGGTGTGGAACCTACTTAAAATTAAATAAATAAATAAATAAATAAAAATAAGATAAATTCTCGGTCATTTAGCTCTTTTGTTCTCTCATTTTCTCTATGCTGGCCTTCTAGAATTCCTCTTAGATATATGTTGGCTGTTCTACCATCCAAGCCTCTGTATCTGTTTTTTTCTTTGCTGCTTTATCTCTTCAGTGATCTAAATGTTCTTGTTTCTTAGTCTTAGATTATTATTTCTGATTTTGGGGATGATACTCTTTTTTTTGGGGGGGGGGGTCTGTTCCTGTTAGTATTTCCTTGTGTGGTTTATAACTTTGGTTCATGAGCTCATCTTTAGAAAGGACTTTTTTATGGGTAAATGTTGTGTCTTAGGTGGTGAAAGGAAAGTATCCCTAAGAGCAATTTGCTTCTGGTGGGGCCATTGATGTTGTGGTGGTCTTGGATCAGTTTTCATGTTCATTTCTTAGTTTGGCACCTCTTCACCATTCTGTTAGCAGTCAGATCAGTCATTTCCATGGGTGGGGCTAACTTAGTAGTTTAGCTTATTAAAGGTGATCTCCTACCCTCCATCAGGCCTCAGAGAAGTTGCCAGCTTCTTGTCGCTTTCCTAAACCAGGCAGCCCTCTGAAGCTCTTGTCTTGGTATTGGGGCTCAAAGCTGTAGCCAGCCATTAGAACCACTTCAGATGTGGGTTCAGAAGTCCATGGGTCATTGTGGTGTCAGTTCCACTTACCGTTCATGTTTCCGTTTTTCTTGTCATTTCTGGCACATGGGGTATCTCTCTTTCTTTCAAATTTGGCTGTATGTTTAGGATATGTATTGTTTTATCTAATATTTCTGTGTAACTGTAGTGGAAAGGGGAAGCTCTCATAATAATTCATTATTCGCTGTACTGCTGAAAGTTCAAGTCCACATTCTTAGCATTGTGTATGACACCCTTCATGATATCCAGTCTCTACCTGTCCTGTGTAAACTCAACTCTTTAATTTGTGTTTTTGCTTTTTTTTGTTTTTGGAGAGAGTGCGTGCGCACATGTAGAGGGAAGGGCAGAGAATCTTAAGCAGTCTTCACGATGTGGGGCTCAATCTCACAGCCCTTAGATCAGACCTGAGCCAAAATCAAGAGTCAGACACCCAGGCGTCTCTGCATAAATTTAGCTCTTAAATTTTGTATTTCAGCAAATTGAACTCTTTGCATACTATATAATGTAACATTTGAAAGCTTAAGTTTTAAAGCTCAACTATTTGTTTTGCAACCTGTCTTCATCCTTTTGTAAATGTGATTTTGGTCAAGTTACTTACCCTCTCTGTGCCTCAAGTTTTCTCATCTAAAATGGCAGTATCAGGCAGCCCCGGTGGTGCAGCGGTTTAGTGCAGTCTGCAGCCCAGGGCGTGATCCTGGAGACTCAGGATCGAGTCCCACATCTGGCTCCCGGCATGGAGCCTGCTTCTCCCTCTGCCTGTGTCTCTGCACCCCCCTCCCACCCCCCCCCCCCCCCGTCGCTCATAAATAAATTAATAAAATCTTTAAAAAATAAAATAAAATAAAATGGCAGTATCTGGCATATAGTAAGCTAATTCCTATTAACTCCCACCATGGTTGTGCTCTCCAGTAGGCCACACTCTCAGACTTCTGCACTTTTGCACATGCTTGTTCCTCCCAAAGAGTGCATGTCTCCCCTCAACTTCCTTCCTTGATCGCCCCTGACAGAGTGGCCATTGGTCTTTCTGTGCTTGGGGCCTCTTTCTATAGTAATTATCACTCTGTAAGTGGCTGCTTGTTTATGTGTCTCTGTACCAGTCTCTGAGCCCCTTGGGAACAGGGTCTTGTTTTTCCTGGTGCTTGAGGCTCCTGTTCAGTATTGCCTGTGGAGTTGAACTGCATTGAATTTCTCTGGTTGAATAGAAGCAAACTGGATGTGGCAGGAGACACAAATGCAGAGAGAGAATGAGCAGGAGAGCAGGACGTTTGTCTTTTTGGCAAGTTTTATGCCAGGTTGCCGGAAGTGTGGTGGGGACACAAAGTAGTAGTGTCGGTCTAGCTGATGGTGCCAGAAACTTAAAGCAAGACAGCAGCCAGAAAAAGCCACAAAATCACACAAAATAAAGTGGTTTCCGGCCTTGAGGATACATGCCCATGTTCCATCCCCAAACTTGGCTCCTCTGGGTGCCAGGCAGAGTAGCACAAACTTATAATCCTTAGTGGACCCTAAGAATCTTTAACTTTAGAATAAGGCTGCACCTCTGAAAGGGTCAGTTGCTTTAGGAATGGATTATTCTGTGCTGGGGACTCCAAGGAGACCACAGGTGTGAAAGCTCTGGTGTTCAGAGTTACGTGTCACCTATGCCCATGGTTTACACCCAGTTAAGATTTCTACCCCTTAGAAAGGGTGTTAAATAGGCCTGGGGCAGAGCTAAACCAGGCCTGTGCTGGCTCTCTTTAGCTTTGCCTGAATTTTCAGGACTCCTGGACTCCAAAACAGGAATAGCTGCAGAAGAGAAGGGAACTTGGTCTTTGAAGATCCCTGGAGGGTGTCTGACAGACAGTAGTCTGGTGGGAATGGTGAACAGTGACAACACTGACTCTCAGTCCCCTTGGCTGGGGTTTCAGGAATCAACCTCAACTTGGGTAGGCACAGGGCTAGGGGTTGGTGGACCGTGTGGCCAATACCCACAATTCCCTTAGTTCTTTTCTGATGACTCTTTGTAGCTGTGAATCAAGCATTTATGTGCTCACTACTATGCTAGGCCCTCTTGCTGAAGACACTGAAACAGTGACAACACAGCCCCTCTCTTGAGAGACTAGTTGGAGAAAATTTCTAACACACGGGAAGCTGCAGCCAGCTGTAGAAGACCAATTCCCAGTAATGCTCTCTATGCAAATCTGGCTCTCACAACAGCTTGGTTCTTTTTTTTTTTTTTTTTTAAGATTTTATTTATTCTTAAGAGACACAGAGAGAGAGGCAGAGACACAGGCAGAGGGGGACGCAGGCTCCATGCACAAAGCCCGACGCAGGACTCAATCCCAGGACCTCAGGATCACGCCCTGGGCGGAAGGCAGACACTCAACTGCTGAGCCACCCAGACATCTCTGACAACCTGGTTCTTTTGCTCAAAAGGAGCTATTCTCTTTGTGAGGTTTGGACCAGCAGTTTACTTTTTTCTGGGATGATCTGCTAGCACCATTACAAAGTGATCTGAGGTCATGAGGGCCACTTTTTATATTTCTGAGGAATGGCCCAAATGTGTTTTTATGAACTTTTCCTTCCTTCTATTTCTTTAAATAATGACGGGTTAGTTTAACAGTGGCACTAGTTGGGTTCCCGGGGCAGATCACCAACCAGCATTTGCTGCTTTTGAGGAATCAGGTTTTTTCCTGTGGACTCTCAGATTGTTTCTTTGTTTTTTATAGACTGACTCTATTTTTCTAGGAGAGTACATCCCAAAGTGATTGCTGAATCGGGATCTCTGAGAGTGGGTCTTGGAATCTGTTATTGAGAATTAGAGGAAAATTGCACAAGTTGAGATCTAAAACCATTACAAGTGGATTTATGGATAGGGATTCCAAGTAAATTAGACAATCTCAGGTAGTTGTGGAAGCTCCACTAGGTTATAAAGGACCCAAGCTCCCTCCAGTTCCTTGCTGTGTCATTCTTAGGGTGTGGCTGTTCTCATTTGTACAACATGGCTGCCATGGATTGAGTTATCACATCTGCATTCCAGGCAGTAAAGCACAGAAAGATGGAAGGGTGATATCTCCCCTCCCTCGCTCCCTCCCTTTTAAGGCTACTTCAGGAAAGTCTTCTGCCTCTACCACTTTTTGTGACTGAGGGGAAATTATTTAATATCTCAGAGCCACAGTTACCTCATTTGTAAAATGGGTGTGATAGCACTTACCTCAGGGGGATGAGGACTAGAGAGGATCATCCAGTGTCTGGCATAATGCCTGGGCCACAGAGAGTGCTCTCTAAATGGTGACTACTGCTTCACGTCTTGACACCAGCACCTTCCCCTTCCCTCCATGGGAAGGCCTTTACTATCCTTTACTATTCTCTGACATACTTTGCCCTCTGTTCCCCTTATCTGCCCCCCACATCCCTCTCTTCTCTGCCCCTCACATGCCTGCCCTCTCTCCCTACCCTCCCACCTTGTACGACCTCATCCTTGTATTGTTTCCGTCCCTCTGTCTTCCTGATGTCCTGGATTAATGGCAAATCATTGTTGTATGCAAGGACCAGAGAGGTCAGAGTTGGTGACTGGCCTTTGAACTGCAAGTCAGCAATGAGTAAGTTAGCACGTTTAATTGGCTCATTCATGAATCAATTAATTGCATCTGGCAGCTGGTAAGCAGAGATCAGAAGGAGCAGTGGCTTAAAACAGTACAAGTTTATTCTCTGTTAGGTTTTTAAAAGAAATCTGGGGAAGGCAGCCTAGGGCCAACTTCTCTGTTCTGTCATTCTTCCTGTGGGGCTTCCAAGCCCAGGGCTGTGTCATGGTGGCTGCGGGAGCTCCAGCCATCAAGACAGGTTTCCAGGAAGCGCCAGGCAGGGGAGTGGGTGGGTAGGGGGTAGGGGGGCCTAGGCAGACAGAAAAGACCTACACCAAGCTGTCTTTCTCCCTCTTCAGGAGCTTTCTTGGAAGTCCCACCCAGTAGCTTCCACTGTCCCCTCCTGTAGCTACAGGTGAGGCTGAGAAGTCTTTCAACTGGACATGTTACCACCTGAAATAAAATTGGGACTCTATAACTAGGGTGGAAGGGGAAGAGTAGATATTGGGTTAACAACTTGTATGGAAGGTCTGCCATGATTCATTCAGCATGAATTTAGCACCTGTGGTCTGCTGGTTATTAGACCAGCAAGGGAGTCCCCATTCCAGAGGGGAGGCATGGATACATAAAGGAGTACAGCACCGAGTGAGGGTGATAGAAAAAGGGGGATGGAGTGGAAGAAGACACGAGAAAGCGTACTCTCCAACCTCACACATATCAGGGCCACCCAGGCAGTCTCCTGAGTTTGTCACACCAACATTATTCTCTGCTGCTCCGTTCTTTTCTGTCCTCTCTGCTCTCTCTCCCTTGTACTGCCATCATCATCATTGCTAGGTTTATTTTGCCCCTTCATTCTGGCCCCAGCAATAGCCCCTAGGACCCAAGAAAGTAGAAACCTCTGAGCTGAGGCCACATGTCTGGAGATCCTCAGGCCCTGGGGCAATTAGAGGTTAGTGGCAGGAACATATCCTACTCTGGTACAGGCTGTGGCACTGCCAGGAGACATCACTCCAGGAACAGGGTCCTCATCAGGAGGAGTGTTCCTTACCAGGCACCTGGCTTCGGCTAGGTGTGAATATTTTATCTGTATTAAGTAATCAGGAGCCCCTTTGACCTGTGGTCTCTTTGATTTTTTATCTCAGAAACACCACTTGCCCTCCCTCCTCCTCTAGCCCTTGCCCAATTCCCTGTGGGATGTTAAGGAGGCAACAGGAAGCTTGTTGCAAAGACTATTTTTAAAGGTGTATTGTGGCCCTCAAGGATGTAATCTGTCAGGAAACACTAATGGGTTAAAAGGTTGTCATTTATGATCCTGTACACTCATCTTATGAGCTTGGCTGTGACCCTGGGTGAGTGACTTAGCCCTCTGTCCTTGGTTTCCTCATCTGCCAAATTGTAATCCTGGTTGTTACAGAGATTAGGAGGCACATGGGAAGCACCGGGTACGTGCCAGTTCTTAGGACTGCTCTTACCCACTGTGGTTGGAGCAATAGATTGGGGCCAGAGTGTGGGAGGCCTTGGATGCCACACGAAGGAGTTGGATTCTATTCTTTCAGCACAGCAAGCTGCAGGAGATTTGTGGGCAGGGTTGTGACAAATCATGTCTGGGCTTAAGAAATATCACCAGCAAGAGAAGGGAGGCTGGACTGGAGCAGGGGAGTGCCTAGAAGCAGTTCCAGTGGGGGCACACAGGGCCTGAACTCGCAAAGTTGGAGCGTGGGGACAACAGATGGTTGAAAAGTCAGGAGTGAGGGAGGACCTGATAGTATTTCATTCAGCCTGTGTGGCACAGGGAATGACATCCAACCAAAAGCTACCAGAAGCATCAGAGGAGTTGCAGGTAGAGGTGGCAGGAGAGGAAACTGAGTACCTGCCATCTGCTGGGCATGAGGGGCAGTGCTGCCTGGGGCCTGACATGAGTATCACTGGGTTTGAGAGGCGTGATGGAGCTCTGCTTGGCGTTTAGGCAGTCAGTAGGTGAGAAGCCTGGGATGGAGATACGGGATGTGGTCACAGTGTGTGAAAACAGCAGTGATGGTTTGTGCTGCGAGTAAAGGAGCCAGCCAGGGATGAAACCAGGGAGGAGTGTGTGCGAGGGAGAGTCATCGTTTTAAAGGCTGGTGAAGGAAGAACAAGCAGCAGAGTGGACAGTCCCTAGGAAGGCTGGAGAGAGAGGGGCAGAGCCCAAATCAAGAAGGGCCTCATATGGCACAGCCAGAAGCTTGGGTCTGTTCTTGGAGGAGCAGAAAGTTTTTGAGGAGTTCTAAGCAGGGAAGTAGATATGATTCAATTTGTGATTTCAGCAGTCATTCTGGCTGCAGCCCAGGGACGGGGAGCAAAGAATGGAGGCAGGGGACCCTCTTAGACATTGTTGAAGTAATTCAGCTGAGGTGAACCAGGGAGGTATTTGGCACTTGGATGAATAGTACGTGATTCATTGGGTACTTGGGACTGTTTGGATCTTGGGGTCTCATTAGGGGCTAAGGGGATGGCTTCAAGGAGTCTAACTTCAAGGTTGAGACGTCAACCAAAGAGCCCATCCAAATATAAACCAGGATGGTGAGAACAGAATCTACCTCACTGCTAACCTGGCAGCTGGAGTTGGTTGGTTGACCCTGAAGGTCCTATAACTCCTCAAGGTCAAGGGTGAGGCTTCAACATGGCAGTCCTACAGATGAGAGAGGAGAAACAGAGATAGACGTGGCCTTGCAGAAACGTTGCTGTACTGTTTCTCCCCACACCCACTGGGAAGCCCTGCCTGTGCCTTGTGGAGCACTCAGAGCTGCGAAGTTCAGCAGCCCCCTGGGGGCTGGTGTCCTTCTGCCCTTCTCCCTTGGGTGGCTTCTCCCAACCATTAGATGTCCATGATTGTCAGGAGGTGGGGAAGCCAGGCCCCGCCCAGCCCCACATCAATTTGAGCTAAGGGGCAGGGTGGGTGACATTTGGCCCCTTGTGGCCCCAGACCCCTTGATACCTCTGGCCCTAGGCTCTCAGCTCCCAGCTCTTGGCTGCTAAGCAAAAGGTACAATTGCATCAGATGTTGCTCTTTACAGGGCCCCAGGGGTTGCTCTAGGCGAGCTCACAGGCTGTTGTCATCTCTCTGACTTGTGCCAGATTCCGTCTCCAGGTCTGTTGCAGGGTCTACCTGGCTTCTGGGGCCTGAGTCCAGGTGTCAGGAGGCTGCCCTCAGTTTATCCTAAGGGTGAATTTTAGTCATTTTACCTTATTTTTTTTTAATTTTTTATTTATTTATGATAGTCACAGAGAGAGAGAGAGAGAGAGAGGCAGAGACACAGGCGGAGGGAGAAGCAGGCTCCATGCACCGGGAGCCCGATGTGGGATTCGATCCCGGGTCTCCAGGATCGCACCCTGGGCCAAAGGCAGGCGCCAAACCGCTGCGCCACCCAGGGATCCCCATTTTACCTTATTTTTATGTTAAAATGCCTATTAACATAAAAATACTCCCTGGACTGATGAGACAGTTCTATGGCCAAAAGGCACTGTCTGGAGGCCTGCAGCCCCACTCCCCAGGGGTCCTGGTGCTCAAGATCAGTTTCCTGTGTGTTCTTCAAAACTCCCCCCTTCCCCAGACTCAGGTGTGAATGTACCTTTCCTTTTCCTCCTCCTATGCCCTGTGGCAGCAGGGAGCACACTAAATTGTTTGGACACCTAGCTCTTCGCTTAAGTATATGTTTGAAATCTTTCCACATTAGCACACACAGATCCTCTGCATTCTTCTTCTTCTTTTTTTTAATCTTTTTTGTTGTGCATATGATACATGTATAGTTTAGCCAATAATTTTTCAGCAAACACTCATATAACTAGACATTACAGTGCCTTTGATTTGTCAAGTGAACGAACTGTGGCTTATAAAACATCCTCACCATTGTTCCCTGGTATTAACCTCCTAGCCCTATGAGGAAGACAAGCCAGAAGAAATTTTTTGCAGCTCAGGATATTCTGTGAACAGTGAGGAGATGAGAGGTTGACTCTCATTTCATGAAGAGTAAAACAGCATCTCTCCTTTGAGAGACTCCGATTGTTTGGGGAACAAGATTAAGAGGCATACACACATCTACCCAGAAAGGATGTATGAAGTAGCGTCTGTGGAATGAATGCAGCGGGATAGGATGCTGTGGGGCCAGCTTCCCCAAAGGGCATGGAACTTGAGCCACACCTCTCTAATAAAAGAGGGGGGTGGGATGAGACTGATAAAAAGGAGGGCATTTCAGGCAGGACAGCGCAGGAGCAGAGGTGCGCAGAGATGCAAACAGGGCCAGGACTCAGGGCCCCAGGCACTCTGGCTTCCCCCTCTAGCCTGGTCTCCTCATTCAGTTAGCAAACGTTCACATGCCTGCTCCATGCTCTGGCCTTTTGGGATCCAGAGAGTAGCAGGAACAACTCCATGGGCTTTCAGACAGGAGACACTGTGTGCATGACAGGCAAAACTAGTTGATGTTGGTAGAGATAGACACTGGTGGTTACCTCTTATTGGTGGAGCACTGAGTGGGAAGGGGCATGAAGAACCTTCTGGGGGTGCTGGAAACCTTTGATATTTTGAGTGGGGTGATGATGCTGTGGTAGTATGTAAATAGATAAGAATTGATGGAGCTACACACTGAAGGTTAATGCAGACTGTACCCTGTAACCGTGGGTATGTTATACTCCTCTTATAAAGCAAGGACACAGGCAAATAAATAAATAGCACATCCCCGGAATAAATCAATGAGTAAAATGCAGTAGCAGTGTGGCAAAGGGCTGTGCTTGAGGAAATATAGGGACTTTAGGAACATGTTGCAGGAGGCTTATCTGAGGAAGTGTTCTATTTGCTGAGATTTAAAGGATGAGGAGGTGTTAGATTAAGAAGGGGGTGAAGTGTCCCAGGTGGAAGGAACAGCCTGTGTGGAGGGCCAGAGGCAGAGAGCCTGATGTGCTGGAAAGTTCCAGGTGAACACAGTGTAGCGTTTGGAAGGGATTTGAGATGAGATTTCAGAACCTCTCCCTCTATCACTGTGTTGTTCCAGAAGGCCCCTGGTGAGAGTCTCAGCCTCTCTCTGGTCTTACAGGCTTTGGAACCAAAGCACCATTCGGATTCTGCCCTTCTCCTCACCTCAGAACTAAGTCCCACTTAGTAAGTAGGAAGTTCAGGCTGGCCGTATCGGGGCTCCTTAGCTGTCCATGGGAGAGGTGGACTCCCCAGCCAGGGAAGCTCTACGTTCCCAGACGTGCTCTGTTTTCAGCTGCCTTGCGGGGCACACCTTGGCCTTCCCTGGGAGTGCCTTTCCCAACTTTCTGGCTCCGTTAGAAGAAGGGCTATAACAACTACTCCCAAACTATCCCTGCTTTTCCCGAGCTGGAAATCTTTCTTCCTCGAAGTGTCCACCTCCCATCACACAACTCTGTGTGCTCACTGTCTTCACGGGCAGTTTCTGACTTACTCCTTTTGGCATCTCTCTCTATAGGAGTGTAGGTCAGTGCTAGTGCACATAGTTCCCAAATCAGTCCCATAAATTATTTTTTAACTGAAGGGCTTTTGGCTAGAGGTGAGTGGAAGTTTACCATGGGGGTCAGAGCGAAGGTTGCCTGGGAAGATGTTAAGACTCTGGTACTTCCAAATTCCCAGGCAGCTACTAAGTATTCAGGACTTGAGAACAAGAAATTGAACTTCTGGGGAATTCCTCAAATCACAGGCTACTCTTTATCTTTCATAACACTTCATTTAAAGCTTTGTATTATTTTTTAGAATTTTATTAAGTTTTTCATTTTAATTCCAGTATAGCTAACATACAGTGTTATATTAGTTTCAGGTATACAATACAATCGCTCAGCAACCCTATACCTTGCTCTGTGCTCATCATAAGTGCACTGTTTAATCCCCTTCACTTATTTCACCCATCCCCCCCCTCTGGTAACCACCAGATTATTCTCTAGAGTTAAGAATCTGTTTCATGGTTTGCCTTTCTCTCTTTTTCCCCCATTTGTTCTTTTGTTTCTTAAATTCCGCACATGAATGAGATCATATGGTACTTGTCTTTCTGATTTATTTCACTTAGCATTATATTCTTTAGCTCCATCCATGTTGCAAATGGCAGGATGACATTCTTTTTTATGGCTGAATAATATTCCATTGTGTATATATACCACATCTCTTTTATCCATTCATCAGTCAGTGGACACGGGCTGCTTCCATAACTTGGCTATTGTAGATAATGCTGCTATAAACATATGGTGTATATATCCTTTTGAATTACCACTTTTGTATTCTTTGGGTAAATACCCGGTTGTAGAATTACTGGATTGTAGGGTAGTTCTATTTTTAACTCTGAGGAACCTCCATTCCATGCTGGTTTCCACTGTGGCTGCACTAGCTGACATTCTCTCCAGCAGTGCAAGAGGATTCACTCTTCTCCATATCCTCACCAACACTTACTGTTTCTTGCATTTATGAGGGTTTCTTTTTTTTTTTTTTTTTTTTTTTTAGGGTTTCTTTTTTTAAGATTGATTGATTGATTGATTGATTGATTTATGATAAAGAGAGAGAGACAGAGACACAGGCCGAGGGAGAAGCAGGCTCCATGCAGGGAGCCTGACCTGGGACTCGATCCCAGGTCTCCAGGATCACGCCCTGGGCTGATGGCAGCGCTAAACCGCTAAGCCACCCCAGCTGCCCCTGCATTTATGAGTTTTTAAATAAGAATGAGAGACCATAATAAACTGAATTATTTTTCTGTGGCAAAAGCTTCAGAGGTTTTTTTGTAAAAGAAGAAAAAAGATATAGTAAATGCATCATTTATTATTATTATTAGGAACACTGTATTGTGACAAGATTATATATTTTATTAACATTGATCTCTACCTGATGCAGATATTTGATAATAGAAAATGTTAAAGGATGAAAACAGTAACACAGAATGAATGCCAAATAGAAATCATTGAATGATTTAAGGATAATACCACAGTTAATGTTTTAAAAATTAAATATTTAATAACTATTTAATGTTCTTAAATAACTATACATTTTTATATTTATATTTCCAGACACTAAAATTCCCCTGTTTTGGTGTGCAGTTCTGTGAGTTTTGGCAAATTTATAGTCATAAACCACCACCAGGATCCAGATAAAGAACTGTGCTATCATCCCCCAAAACAATGCCATTCCCTTGGGCTACTCCTTTGTAGTCAGACCTCCCCATATCAATTAACCTCGCTGTACCTATCCTTTCCTGTAGTTCTGCCTCTTGCAGAATGTTATATGAATGGAATCATAATGTACGTAGAACTTTTAAATCTCTCATTGAGCGTAATGTATTGAAATTTATCTGTTTTTATTGCATGTGTTTGTTCCTTTTTATTGGTTAGTTGTCCATTGTTTTGGTTTCTTAAAGATTTATTTATTTATTCATGAGAGACACAACACAGAGAGGCAGAGACACCGGCAGAGGTAGAGGCAGGCTCCCAGTAAGGAGCCTGATATGGGACTCTATCCTGGACCCTAGGATCACGCCCTGAGCCAAAGGCAGATGCTCAACCACTGAGCCACCCAGGCGTCCTGAATAGTGGTCCATTGTAAGGATGGACCACAGTTTGCTTATCCATTCTTCAGTTGAGGAATGTTTGGGTTGTTTTCAGTTCCTGACAATTTTGAATTAAGCATTTATATGTTGCTTTGAACAAAGATTTTCATTTCACTTAGGTAAATACCTAGGAGTGGATTGCTGGATCTATGGTAAGAATATGTTTAACTGCCAATTTCCTTTCCAAAGTGGCTGTGCCATTTTGAATCCCTTGCCAATAATGAGAGTTTCAGTTTCTCTACAACCTTTATTGTCACTTTTTGTTTCATTTTGGCCCTTCCTATAGGTATGTAATGGTATCTCACTAGTTTTAATTTGCTTTTCCCTAATGACTAAGGATGTTGAGCATCTTTTGTGTGTGCTCATTTGTCATCTGTTCTATCTTCTTTGGTGAAGTATCTGTTCAATCTTTTGCCCATTTCTTAATTGAGGTATTTTTTTAAAATTTTTTAAAAGATTTCATTTTTAAGTAATCCCTACACCCAACGTGGGGCTCGAACTCACAACCCTGAGATCAAGAGTCATGCTCTCCACAGACTGAGCCAGCCAGGTGCCCTGAGATATTTGTTTACTTATTGTTGAGTTTGGGGAGTCTTTAATATATTTTGGGTAGGGATCCCTGGGTGGCGCAGCGGTTTAGCGCCTGCCTTTGGCCCAGGGCGCGATCCTGGAGACCCAGGATCGAATCCCATGTCGGGCTCCCGGTGCATGGAGCCTGCTTTTCCCTCTGCCTGTGTCTCTGCCTCTCTCTCTCACTGTGTGCCTACCATAAAAAAATTAATATATATATATATATATATATATATATATTTTGGGTATAAGTCCTTTGTGAGATACGTGATTTGCAAATATTTTCTCTCAGTTAGTGGCCATCTTGTCATTCTCTCACTGGTGTCTTTCAAAGAGCATAGGTTAATTTTATTTATTTTATTTTAAGATTTTATTTATTTACTCATTAGAGATAAAGAGAGAGAAAGAGGGAGAGGCAGAGGGAGAAGCAGGCTTCATGCAGGGAGCCTGATGTGGGACTTGATCCCGGGTCTCCAGGATCATGACCTGGGCCGAAGGCAGACACTCAACCTCTGAGCCACCAAGGCGTCCCGGCTCTTAATTTTAATGAAGTCCAGTTTATCAGTTTGTTTAATGAGTTGTGCTTTTGAAGTCCTACCTAAGGACTTTTTGCCTAACCCAAGGTCACAAAGATTTTTCTCCTGTATTTTCTTCTATAGTTGATAGCTTTTTATTTTACATTTAGATTTAGGATTCATTTCTAGTTAAATTTTATGGGAGTTATGTAAAGTGTAGGTCATGAGCATGCACTTGAGCGGGGAGGAGAGTGAGCAGAGGGAGAGGGAGATAAGCAACCAGCACTCCATACTGAGCGGTGAGCTTGACAAGGGGCTCTATCCAAGGACCCTGAGATCATGACCTGAATTGAAATCAAGAGTCGGACACTCAATCGACCGAGCCACCTAAGCACTCTGCCAGTGAACATTATTGGGTAGTATTTGAAAAACCTAACAGGTGGACCTATTAATGAAATTAAGAAGACTATACAAAATCATGTGTCAAAATTGCCAATTTAGGGACTTATTTAGCTATCCAAATTTATTTCTTAGAATAGTACTTGTACTTCTTAGAATTTCTTAGAATAGTACTTGTAGGATTTGTGCATAGTATGTATATAAATATATAAATACATATTTGCAAGAATGACTCACCCTTAGTGGCAAACAGGTTAATGTAACACACACTTAGGGCATGGCAGTGGCTATAAGCAAGACTTGATTAGATTTTGACTCTTCTCTCCTTCACACACCTGTCTTGGTTCTGAGATGCCAGCCTTAACCTTCAATTCTGTGTGTTAGCTTCTTGCTCTTGCTTTGACTTAAAGTCAGTGGATTCCTTCGAACCAATAACATCCCTAGATTGATTGTTAAGCTTTAATTCTCACCAGAGGATCATACTTTTTCCCATTTTCCCCAACTTCTCGATTGGTGTTTCTCGGGTTTGGGGATTAAATAAAACAGATAAATTTCCCAAGAGATGTTGGGAAGGAAGTCTTGTATTCCTGTACAGTCAAGAGATATCACAAGGCAGGGAGGACCTAGGTGGCTCAGTCAGTTAAGCATCCAACTTTTGATCTCAGGGTTGTGAGTTCAAGCCCCACACTAGGCTACACGCTGGGTGTAGAGCCTACTTTAAAAAAAAAAAGAGAGAGAGAGAGAGAGAGAAAGATCATAAGGCAAGACTGCTATTGTGCCAACTACCATAGGGTTCCCTGGCAGGTAAGCTCCACAGGGCAGCCACTGAGTCTCATCCATTACAATGTCTCTGGGGCCCGGCTTGGTGCCTTACCCAAGGTGGGTGCATGACCCATGAAGAGTACTCCATGAAAGTTGTTGCCTCAACAAACGAGTTTCCAACTAATGGCTGTTTGGAAGCAGTGTGTAAACAGCTGTGGCTGATGAAGGTGGTTCAGGTTGTAGAGTTTTATGGAAAGATGCACTTAGAAAACTGAGATCCCTCTTGTGCCAAGCTTGAGTGACAAACAGAGAAGCTTTTTATATTCTGGACACTGGATAGAGAAGCAAACATGATGCAGCTGAGTCTTTGTTGAGAGCTACGGAGTGAGCTGAAAGAGAATAGCCTTTTTCCTCTCTTTTTTGTTTAATAAAAGGCCCAAGCTATAGGCAAGTTGAAAGAATAGTGTGGTGAACATCTGTATTTCCTTCACTAAGATTCACCAGTTGCTAACAGTTGACATTGTGTCATCAATTGTCCACATTCCATCTTTGTTCCATCATTTCCTTGTCATTAGATTCTGGTTATCATTTTTTTGGTGGGAATCCGCATAGGTAACAAGTGCTCCCTGTTGCTCCACATCGGGAAGCATGATGGTCCCAGCTGGCCACAGTAAAGGTGATGCTAACTTTAATCACCTGTTTAAACTGGTGTCTGGGAAGGCTACTTTGGTTTAAAGGCAGAGAACTTTGGAAGGAACTTTTCGCTGATTTGTTTCTCTGTCAGTTGTACTTGCTATTGAGAAGCATCTTGGTGTAGTCAAGAAGGCCCTGGAAGCCAAGGAACTGGGATAGGGGACCAGGCTCTACAACCATCTCTCCCCAAAACTGTAGGCAAGTTACATCATCTCTCTGGGCTGCGTAGTTATACATAAAAGGAAATAGAAACTCAGAGATGTGAAGCAATTTGCCCAGGGCCACTCAGCTAGTGAGTGGCAGAGCTAGGAATCACAAGCTGTTCTTTTGGGGCCCTTGCCCTTACGTCAGTCTGCCTCCTCTGAATTGACCCATCATCCTTATGGTGGCACCAAGCTCTGGGGACTAATGCTCAGAATCAAGCAGAAGAACATCACCCCTTGTAGGATCTGAAGTGAGAAGCAAGAGAGAGGTGCCTCTCCTGCCCAGGTTCCTCTCCTGCATGTGGCAGGCTGTATTGTAGGAAGGCCTGGGCACCTCAGGTAAGCTTGTAGGCGGGCTGTTGGACTCTCCTCAGCCACCTTTGGAATAAATGCTTTTGTGTGGATGTTACAAAGTTGAACTACTGGCCCCATTCCAGCCTCCACCTCCCCAGACAGGGAAGTTCAGGTTTTGCATACCTGGCCTTGGCTCAGGCTAGGGTTAGTGCCCAGGATCCCCAGATTGGCCCATGAATTCCAAGGGCAGTCTAGATAGATGGAGAGGGTACTGCCTCAGCCTGCCTGAGTTCCTGGGGGGGAGGGAGGAAGACAGGAAGTATTAATGGGGGAAAGGTGTGCAGAACCTTGCCAAGCAGGTCATTGTGGGTGGGGAGACACTGTGTGCATGCTCTGGACGCCCTAGGATTTGGGTGGAGGTTCTCAAGGAGGCAACCAGAAAGAAAGGCTGCAGCAGTGACTGTGGAATACTCCAGGACTACTCTGCTGGCCCTCTATTTGGGCGGCCCACCAGCCCACCAAAGTGATATCTTCCCAGTTAGCAGCTCTCTCCAAAGCAAGTAGCAGCACTTTAAGTACTCGGTGAGTGATGTCTGTTCCTCATGCCCTTCTTGGGAGTGTTTTGAGGAAAACTGTAGCTCTGGCTCAGTCAGGATTTGGTTTGTCAGGGCCACATTGTCCTGTTGCTGTGGAACTTAGAGTCCAGGAGAGTCAGCCTTCCTAAGTTCCCAGTGGTTCTCCCTGAATTGCTCATCTTCACAGGCCTCCCAGAGGGTGGCCAAATTCAGGGCAGGGCCAAAGTGGCCTGACTAGGAGCATGCTGTGCCTCGTAGGCCCACAGGTTAGTTCTGGGGAACACTTCTTCCCTGGTTGATGGCTTTCCTAGGCCCTGCATCTTAGAGACATCCCCAGGGTCCTGGCATCCAGGTCGGCAGGGACAGAGGGGGCCCCTGGAGAGAACCTCAGAGGAACAGCAGTGTTTATAGACAAGACTCCCCATTGTCACTGGTTGTGATACTTGGGGAACGGTGGCAGTGCTTTACTTCATTCTTTAGAGGGAGCCCCTTCTTCCTCCTGCTGATAGGGCAGAAATCCATACTAGGAGCCTGACGTGACCTGCAATGTGAGGCCTTCCGCTCGCTGAATGAATTCCCCAGGTGTCATCCCTAAGTCCCTCCAGGTCTGGTATTTCCCCATCTCATTCTGCACATCCCTCGTCCTGGCTCTGCGTTCTGAGAAGTAAGTGGCAGATTTTTTTTTTAAATGATGATTTTTCTTTTCTTTTTTTAAATTATTATTTATTTATGATAGTCACAGAGAGAGAGAGAGAGAGAGAGAGAGGCAGAGACACAGGCAGAGGGAGAAGCAGGCTCCATGCACCGGGAGCCCGACCCGGGATCCGATCCCGGGTCTCCAGGATCGCGCCCCGGGCCAAAGGCAGGCGCCAAACCGTTGCACCACCAGGGTTCCCTAGTGGCAGATTTTTGACTGGCTTTCCCACAGAGCTCTTGAAGGCTGTCTGTCATGCAGGCGTAAAAGCTAGAATCTGTGTCAAAATGATACGTGAATTCGAAGGTGAGGGCAGGGGCCAGTTTTCTGACTCTCATGGTGCTTTGATGTTTAAAAATCAGGTATTCCTGAGATTTAAATACTCTTGTTCGATTTGTCCTTTCATTTCTTCACCTGTGGTTCTCCCTTTCCCAGTTTGGGGAACTTCATGCTTTTTGAATATTTGTTAATGAGGCCTTATCTGGGACACGAGAGAGCAGCCACATAGGTGTGCGCTTGAAAAGGAAAGCCAGGGAGAGGGGCCCCTGGGTGGCTCAGTCCGTTCAGCGTCCAACCCTTGGTTTCAGCTCAGGTCAGGATCTCCAGGTCATGAGACCCAGCCCTGTGTTGGGCTCCACGCTCCGGGTGAGTCTTTCTCTGTCCCTCCTCTACTCTCCTCCTTTCTCTTCTCCCTCTCTCTCTCAGATAAATAGATCTTAAAAGAAAAAAAAAAAAGGAAAGGGAGAATAGAATGCAAGTTCTGAAAATGTCTTTTGAGATCCAACACCAGGCAAGCTTGGCTTTCTCCAGTGTCCACCTTCATCCTTAGTGCCCAAACTGGTTTCACTCGAGTGAGATTCAGAGCTTTTGTAAGGGAGAAAGCAAGTTTTTGAAGGAGGCTCCTGGCTCTTCTCCTCAGCTTCATAGCAAAAGACATTGTTGCCTGTTTTAAAAACAATTACAACTACACACAGGTAAAAACTAGTAATCTCTCCACCACCTTTCTCCCTCCCATTCCAGACTATTTTCTCTTTGCAGTTGTTGTGTTACTGGGCAAACGTGTGTCGGCTCTGTTCCACTGTCTTAAACAAAATGTTTGTGAGGCAGATGTGCAGTGTGACTCCTCGCCCTTCCCTCCCAGCAGCATATCCAGGCCATCCTGCCGTGGCACCACATGTGTTCCACCTGCTGCTCTGGAGAGTCTGCAGAGAGTTCCATGGCAGGAATGTGCCAGAATGTTGCATCATGAGATTGACTCCTTCGGCATCTTCTGCTTAGACATCTAAAATAATGATGTCTCATGTTTGTATCAGGCCTTTTAAACCTTTTTTTTCTTTTTGCTTGCTAAATACAGCGCATGTTCATTATAGAAAATTTAGAAAAATTGGATAAGCAATAAGAGAAGAAACAAATATCACCCTAAGAGATAACCACCATTGATATTTTGGTGTGTAAATTGTATAGTACAAATGTTTTTTCACATTTAATATCTCACCTGAGCCTTGCTTCCTCTGTTAGGAGAGGCATATGGATACTAATCCCATCTCACAGATGGGAAAACTGAACCACAGGGTGGTTAGAAGGTTGTCCAGAGGAACCCAGCAACATGTTAAAGACTGAGCTGGGAGTACATATAGCCCAGCATTAACACTCTCCATCGTATCTGCTCTGCTCTCACCTCCAGACAGAGAAGAGTCATGCTGGGGATCTGGATTTCAGCAGGACCCAGGAAGTCACCGTTGTTTGTAGAAATTACCCTATCCAAAGGTTAATAAACAGCACCTAAAGGAAAGCATCTCATGACACTTTGGCCCCTTACTGAGAAAAGATAGGTGATGATCTTTTCGGAGAAAAGATAGGTTTTAAAGAATTGCCCACCTCAACATTCCAGCTTCATCTTGACCATTGGGGGTTTTAGGAGCCACGCATTAGGAGGGCATTTAGGAGCCACGCATTAGGATATAACAGAGGAGGAGGAGGGTCGGGAATGGGGCCAGTGACAATTGGTGTGGTACCTGAAAGGTCTCACCTGGACAGGATGGCCTGATGGGGGAGAGGTGCAGGTCAGGACCTGGTGACCAGACATCAGGCAGGGACAGGATCAAGAATGGAGGTTCGTCGGAGTGGGTCCACTTACCAGATGCAGGAGACTTTTTAGCATTAGAGGGGAGGCAAGAAGCAGTGGAGAGGTTGAGAGCTCCCACCCTGAAGGCAGCCTGGTTCACAGCTCTGCATCCTGGCTCAGTGGGACATGGAAATTATGTAACCTTCCCCGGCTCCGTTTTCTCATTAGTAAATGGGAATGATAATAGTACCTGCTTCACAGTTCTCACTTGTGAAGCCCCAGTGAGTCACCACATGTAAGGAGCTTACAGTAATGCCCAGCACATAGAAACACTTCTTACGATGTGATTCACCGAGAAGTTGGGTAGGCTCCTTGTGAGAATTATAAGAGGTTCTCTCTGTGATCTCCTTCCCCAGCCTTTTCTGGTCCCTGCCCCCCTCCTGAGCCTAAGACCCTGCATTTCCCCAACCTAGAACACCCTACCCCTCAGTCTGTATTTAAAAAGCAATCTCCCCACTCCTTGATTTTATTTTCTTCTCTAAATTCTTAAATGTCTTCACTGATGAACATATTTTACTTTTAAGATCATTTCTGGACAGCCCAGCTCTCCTTAGCCTTGAACCTAACCCAAGGCCTCTGGCCCGAAGCCATTTCCTCTTCCTCCAGACTTAGCCCATCTCCCCCCACCGCTTCTGCTTTCCGGTTTCCCTGACAGGGTTGTTGTAGTGACGGCTTATCTCCCTCTTTGATTGGAGTATAAACACTTATGGGGCACTCAAGGTCATGTCACCACCTCCCCACCCCTACTCTGAGAGGAGCTGAGGCCTGTGAGACACCTAGGCCTTTTTCCATTGACTACTACCCTCAGGGTCTGCTCAGTGAGAGGATTTTAGAATAAAAAAGGAAGGTGGGGATAGATGCACCCAACACTCCCTCCCTGTGGGGAAAATTAAGCCAAGGAAAAAGAACCACCTCCTCCTAAATCACCTGACAGATTAGCAAAAAGAGCTGGGCTGGATGTCAACAAAGTACCTTCAGCCAGCTGTTTCTGGACTCGATGTCTCCCCTATGCTGCATTTCTGCCAGTTTATTGTAATCCTGATGAGCTACTCTTTTGACTGGAGTGGTCTCTCCACTCCTAGAAAACAGAATCCAAGGACAAATGATCTGTGTGGGGCTGTTTCAGGCTGGGCCATGAATGGAAGTCTTTTTTTTCCAGTTATAAAAAGTTATTCATTCAGTACATATTTATTGAGCAGTGACTATCTGCCAGTCGCTGCTCTAAAAGTTGAAGATCAGTGTGAATCTAACAGGTGAAAATTTTTGCCCATGTGGGGTTTTTATTCTTGGGGAGAGACAATCAGTAAACAAAGGCATTTTAAAAAATACTTACTTAGGGATCCCTGGGTGGCGCAGCGGTTTAGCGCCTGTCTGGCCCAGGGCACGATCCTGGAGACGCGGGATCGAATCCCACATCGGGCTCCGGGTGCATGGAGCCTGCTTCTCCCTCTGCCTGTGTCTCTGCCTCTCTCTCTGTGTGTGACTATCATAAATAAATAAAATTAAAAAAAAAAACTTATATCCATATATGCACGCATGCAGACATGCAATTCCAGATAGTGGCAAGAGCTGTGGAGAAAATTGAAGCAGGAAGGGAAATGGAAGTACCTGAAGGTGAGCTGGGCTAGTTTTAAATTGAATGGTCAGGTGTCACTTGGAGCAGAGAGCAGACAAGAGACCAAAGAGGCCACTCCAGGTTAGCAGGAGGCAGTTTTAATAAAGGGAGCTTACATATATGGCTTATATTGGGTGGCAGCAAGACAAATGGATCCCCACACCCACCCAACAAATCTTAAAAGCTTATGAAGAGGCCTTCCCTGGACTCATGTATACCACGCAGGTTTTTTCAGTACCACCTTGCTATCTCAAGGCTGTGTCCTTGGAACAGCCTCTTGGGAGCGAGAAAGGAAGCAGAACCCACATTCCATAGACTGGGGAGAGTGTGAGGAGCTTTCAGTTACCTGGGTCTAGTTCATGGGCCAATTGCTGGTTACAGCATATCATTTCTGATGACCCACCCCAACATCAGGTTGACGGTCATATGGGACCAAAGCCCTGAGGAAGTACATTTTCAGCTGAAGGGAACAAGCTGCAAAGGCTCTGCAACAAGATATGCCTGCTGTTTTCAAGACCAGCAAGGACACCATGTGCCTGTGCACAGTATGCCAGGAAGGGAGCGGTAGGCAGGGCACCTGTGCCGGAAGGCCCCACAGGCCACTGTAGAGATGGGCAGGAAGCTCCTGGAGCGATTTGGTCACAGGAAGGACAGAATCTGACTTAAAAGGATCACTCTGCTGTGTAGAGAGTAGGGGGCAAAGCCAAAAGCAGAGAAGGCAGTTGGGAGGCTGTTGGAATAATTCAGGCAAGAGAGGATGTTGACTTGGGCCAGGATCATAGCAGTGGAGGTGGTGAGAAGTGATTAGATTCTGGGTATTTGTTAAAGGGAGAGCCCACAGGATTCACTGACTCCAGTGCTGTGGCCTGACCAACTAGAAGGTTGGAGATGCCATTTACTGAGATGGAAAAGACCTGGGTCGGGGGGAAGGTTAGGGGCTCCATTTGGATACCATTAGTTATCCACATGGAGATGTCAGAGAAGCTGGAACTGAAGAAATAAATATGGGAGTCAAAAGCATATTTATTGAAGGTATTGAAAGCACAAGCCAGTTTCAGATCATGCAGGGAGCAAGTGTAGCTGGAGAATGAAAGAGACCTTCAGACTGGGAGTTGACTGGGACCAGATTGCTTGGGAACAGCCAGGAAGCCTGGAAGCCAAGTAAGAAAAGGTGTAAAGGAGGATCCAGTAATAGTATCACATACTCTAATGGGTCAAGTAAGGTGAAGATAATAACCTGTTTGGAACATCAAGTTCAATAAGTGCAGCAACATAAAAGCAGTAAATCGCCTACCACCCTATTCATACAAGGAAACTTCTTCCATTCTTTCTGTAGTCATTTTTGTGGGAATTATGCTGTCTATGTAGTTCTGAATATTACTATTTTTCACTTTAAAAAGTTATGAAATATTATACAGAAACATAGTACACCATTTTCCAGGGGCTGCCTAATTTATTGAACCATTCCTTCACTGGGCATGGAATTATTTCTGTTCTCTTCCGTTATTATAAATATTTCTCATTCTAAAAAGTTGATTTCATTATTGTAAATAACACTGCACTGAACAGCCCAGTGCATTTTCCTGTGAGGGAATTACCAGGGTCAAAGGACATGTATGCTGTTAAAGGTAAAGCTTATACTTGGGAGTCACAGTTTCTCCTGGGCAGGACTGACCAACCCTGGCTTAGCCCGATGGTGCTCCCATGCCTCCCCTCCGCTTGGGGAGGTTCAGAAGTCACTGGGCCCCTCTGACCCCCAATTCTGCCTCCCTTTCCAGGTGTGAGTCCCATTTCTCCTAGCCTGGTGAGTTTTATTCCCTCTCACTAAGCCTGGCCACCCCCCTCAGTGCGCTGTCCCCCACTTGCTGCCAGCCTCTGTTCGCTCACCTAATTTGTTAACATGGCCAGCAGGAGCTAGAGCTTCCCTCAGAGGGTCATCATGGTGTTCAAAGGAAATACTCCATTCTAGCGCTTAACACATGAGTCCTCCCTCTGGGTTGATCCAGTGGAGTTGCAGACATGAAGACTCTTTGTGAACTTTTTTTTTCTTTTTATGATTTTATTTATTTATTCAGGAGAGACACACAGAGAGAGAGACACAGAGAGACACAGGCAGAGGGAGAAGGAGGCTCCATGCAGGAAGCCTGACATGGGACTCGATACTGGGTCTCCAGGATCAGGCCCCGGGCTGAAGGCAGTGCTAAACCGCTGAGTCACCCAGGCCACCCTCTTTGTGAACTTTAAAGGGCAGACCAATGTCCTGGTCTTAGTTGTTTAAAAAGGAAAGGGTATGGGATCCCTGGGTGGCTCAGTGGTTTAGCCCTTGCCTTCGGCCCAGGGTGTGATCCTGGAGTCCTGGGATTGAGTCCCGTGTAGGGCTTCCTGCGTGGAGCCTGCTTCTCCCTCTGCCTGTGTCTCTGCCTATCTCTCTGTTTCTCTCATGAATAAATAAATACAATCTTTAAAAAATAAAAATAAAAAGGAAAGGGTAGAGCAGCTTGGGTGGCTCAGGGGTTTAAGCGCCTGCCTTTGGCCCAGGGTGTGGTCCTGGGGTTCTGGGATCGAGTCCCACGTCGGGCTCCCTGCATGGAGCCTGCTTCTTCTGTGTCTCTGCCTCTCTTTCTCTCTCTCTCTCTCTCTCTCTGTCGTTAATTAATTAATTAATTAATTTAAAAATCTTTAATAAATAAAAATAAAAAGGAAAGGGTATGTGTAGTGGCATCTAGTCTGTGCCCCATAACCACATAGCTCTCAGGGCAGGGCCACTGGTCCCCAGTTTGGTGCCCTGGCTACGAGAGCTGTGTCAGGAATTTGGGGTGCTTGTATGGAGTTGACAGGCCCAGGAACGTGTCAATCAGCCTCCTGCCAGGTATTGCTAAGTGCCACATCTGTTCCCCAGATCTGTGTGTATGTCACAGCTGGGAATCACTAAGTGAGGACAGTGCTTAGGAGGCTGGAGCCAAGGAGGCCAGAGCAGGAAGGGGGCCTTGGAGGTCATCTAACCTTGCCCTGATGTTTACTCCGAGAGCACAAGTGGTGCTGCTGGAGAAGCATACAGCTCTGTAAGGGCCTCTCCCCTCCACTCTTGAGCGCAGGTCTTCCCTGGAATGAATGTGGGTGCTTCCCATGCCCAGCCTTCCAGGGCTCTGGGAGGTGGCCTTCCCCTTCCATGAGTGCCCCAGCTAGGGTTTGCTGGAACCCTGGCTTCTCGGAGCCCTGCTGAAATCATCTCCAACCTGTCCACAGCAGCCAGAGAAGTTTAGCTTTAAGTGTGGCTCTGATCCCCATCCTCTTCATAACCCTTTCTGCTGCTCTGTGGATAAACACCCACATCCTCAGCTTGCCCTTTGAAGCCCCAAGTGATCTCTAGCCTCAGCTAGACCAGGCTTCCTGTGCTATGCTCTCAGAGGGGCCATGCCATCCTCCTCTCTCTGTGAGGCCTTTTCACATCCCTGTTTCCGGTGGTCCCAGGACCCCACAGGCCCACCTCTCAGAGGCCTCCCCTGGCCACCCCACTAGGCTAGCATGCTCTGAGTATGCCCCCACTGTGCTTGGCCTTTGTCTTTTAGAGCCCTGGTTGTGGTTCCTAGTTACATATTTGTGTTGGTTAGTTGCCTGATGTAGACTGGCATATGATAGTAGGTACTTAACAAATATTTATTGAATGAGTGAATACAAGCAGCTGGCAACAGCTGGCAGGGCCTAGAAGAAGAGTGGAGGGGCATTGACAGCCTCAGCAGCCATAGCACCTGAGGTCCTCAGGTGAGAAGTGTTCTGGAAAGGTCCCCAGCGTGGCCCCCTGCCCGCTGGCACAAATACCCTTACCTCAGGAGCCTTCTCTGAGCAATGATGGGTCTTCCTTCCTCCCTCAGGCTTGCAGTAGGAAGGAAAGATCTGGGTCTCTTCTGAGCAGGCCTTTCTTTAACCTCAGCAGTATCTCAGCATATTATTCGATTTTCTTTTTTCGTGACACTTCTGTAAAATCTTCCTCCCTCCTCCCATCATTAAGGTAACCTATGCTCATGGTGAAGAAATTGGAGAACACAGAAAAATATAAGAAAACAAGAATTCCCCGTAACTGGAGCCCTCAGAGAAAAGTACCATTCAGAGTTTGGGCCATGTCTCCAGTTTTGTTTGTGTGCCTTATGTACATGGTTAAACATTGCTGAGATTCTATTGTTTATGAAAACTGGAGATTGTTTTTAAAGATATTATTTATTTGAGAGAGAGAGAGAGCATGATGGGGGGGGGGGGGGAGAAGCAGGTCCCTTGCTGAGCAGGGAGCCCAACACAACTCGGGGCTCGATCCCAGGATCCTGGGATCACGACCGGAGCCACAGGCAGACATTTAATGGACTGAGCCCCCAGGTACCCCCAGACTAGAGAGTTTTGCTGTCTCTTCAGTCTTCAGTGGCTCCAGTCCAAGGCAGCTAGGGCAGTGATCAGCGTGTTAACCCTTGCAGCGGGAGTGGTGATGGCGGGCATCTGAGCCCCACAGATCCCAGGTAAAGAGCCCTCTTTTTCCCACTCACGTCTCTTCCCTGTTATGCTCTCGGTAGCTTCCTGAGGCAGCTTTTCCTTTTTTTTTTTTTTAGTTCAGCTCCGCTCCACAGGGCTTAGGGACTGACCCTTGATGGAACTAGAAAAATTACATAATGTGCAGGACAAGAGTGACCTGCCTGCCTTTTCTCTGGTTCAAGATCTCTCTGAATAAAACCAGCCCCCAGGCTACTTCTGGAGATTGGCTTCTGGTGGCTTCCAACAAGAAGGCCACAAAGGCCTCTCCTGTACTCTGAGAGGAGTGGGGTGACCTGGATTGGCAAATGGGGAGCAAAGAGCCCTGTGGAGTTGCTGGTCTGGAAAACCAGGGCACTGGGTCAGTACCCAGATAAATGATTGATTTGGAAGCTCAGGACAGAGTCAAGCAGGCTCATTCTCCCATGGCCTCTCTCACTGCTGACCCTGAAAGCGCTTGCCAGGGAAATGGGGCAACCTCTGCCCTTTCTCTGGAGACTGCTGACCCTCATCCCCCTGCAGTGGCGTGAGGGAGGAGAGGGCAGCAGCTGGGTCATCTGCATCGAGGCGAAGGAGCCCAAGAAGTAGAGGAAGATTTGGGCTCGGTTCTCTGAAGGAGAAGCATGTGCCCAGAGTAGGGAGCTCCTTGTCAGTTCTCTTCTACCCAGTTGATGATGAGGCAGGGAACTGGGAAATTCTGGGTCTGTTTGGGTCTCTGGAATTCTAATAGGCTGGCACATTTCTAGACCTGGAATGTCACTTGCTCCATATAATATCTTAAGATGAACCCATGGCGACAATCGTAGCAGTGGCCACAGTCCCTGTTTGTTGGACATGGACTATATACTCAGCACTACTTGGCACTGGCTATGTGGTTATTTAACCTTTATGACGTCTTTTTTTTATTTTTTATTTTTTATTTTTTTTTATGATAGTCACACACACAGAGAGAGAGAGAGAGATAGGCAGAGACACAGGCAGAGGGAGAAGCAGGCTCCATGCACCGGGAGCCCGACGTGGGATTCGATCCCGGGTCTCCAGGATCGCGCCCTGGGCCAAAGGCAGGCGCCAAACCGCTGCGCCACCCAGGGATCCCGACCCAGGGTATTCTTGATGGAAAAACAGTTGGGGATTGGCAGCTAGACCAAGAATTCAGCAGTAATGGCTCCAGACCAAGGCTAAGAGCAGCTTCTAAATCCAACAGGTCAGGGACATACCACCTTCTAGACATAGCAGTCTTACCTATCCCCACATGCAAGGCACGCAGTACAGAGATTAACACTTGAACCAATCTGTATGGGCGCCAATCGTGCTGTTCCAATTACTGTGCAACCTTGAGTCAGTTACTTTCCCTCTCTGTGCGCAAGTTCCTCATCAGATGGAAATCATTAATAGTACCTGACTCTTAGGGTTGTTTTTTTGTGTTTTTTTTTGTTTTGTTTTGTTTTGTTTTTTCTTAGGGTTGTTTTGAGGATTATATGTCCATCCACACGGAGCCTGGTATGTAAGCCCTGGGAGAATGGAAGCCAGAACCATTGCAATGGGGCTGGTGAGCTGGAGGCTTATAGCTATGACCCAGCTTGGGCTCTGGCTCAGGGAGAAGCCTCTCAGGCTGCACCACACCTTTGAGAGATGCATGGGGCTCCAGCACACTGCCGGGGGTGGGTGGCAGGGGTGTTCTACCTCTTGAGGATGTCTAGACCTCGTGGGATGGATGAGGGCCCCAGGTGGCTTGGTTGATTGCTTGGGCCCCAGACCAGACCTGTCTAGAGCTTAGGGTCATTTGGATTAAGCTCCTAGCTACCTCTTCCCATGAAACAGACTTGTCCAATGGCAAATGGTGTGTGCCCCTCCCCCACCTCCACCCCCAGAAGGGCTGCCATTCATCTGTGACAAGAGAGTGGGTGCTGGAGGGGCGCCTGGGTGGCTCAATCAAGCACCCAACTTTTGATTTCTGTTCAGGTCATGATCTCAGGGTCGTGGGATCGAGTGCCTCATCAGGCTCCATACTCTGTGGGGGATCTGCTTAGATTCTCTCTCCCTCCTCTGCCCCTCCCCCTGCTCACTTACATTCTCTCCCTCTAAAATAAATAAATAGTCTTAACAAAAAAGAGAGTGGGTACTGGAGTGGGAGCACTGGGTTTGCTTGCACAGCAGGCTTGTGTGAGCATGTATCCATACAACAGACATGTGAGTGCTAGAATCAGGGCTGTCAGGGCATTTGTTTTATAAGAAATTCCTTTGCTCGAGACTCCATTTTTTGTCCAAGCACAGCAGAGCAGCACCTCCTCATTCTGGCTACAAGACCTGTGTTCTGTATGATGACAGTACCGACCTCTTAAGTGGGGGGAAACTGGGACACAATCAGAAGGTTTCAATAGCAAAAACCGGGCTTCTCAGCCACATAAAAGTTATACCTTGTGCCAGGGTGTGCTACTCTTAGTGCTAGAGCTGAAGAAAGGAAAGGAAATAAGGTCCATTGCAGGGCTAGTGGTAATAGGGTGGTAGCCCCCTGTGAAATGTCCAGCCTGCAGGCCTGGGCCCAGTGGGGTGAGGGCAGGGCCCCGGGGATCAGAGTAGCTCCTGACCCAGCAGGCCGAGTGTGGTGGAGGTGGGGCGACGTTGGTTTCTGGGAGATGGTCAGGCTTCAGCTGTAAATGGAACAGCCAGGGCTGTGTGAAAATGGATGGTTTCTGGCAAAATGCAGGGATGGGCTGCAGCACAGCAGTTACATCTAAATATGAAACAGCCCAAGGGATGTGTGTGGGCTTTAGAACAGCCAGACTGATGCTCCCCTCCCCCCTCCACTGGTCACAGCCAGAAGAGACAACTCCAGTCTGAGGAGGAACATCTGCCTGGAATCCAAGGACCCTCCCTGGTCTGGCCCCAAATTCAGAACTCCAGCCAGAGCCCAGAGCCACATCTGTTTCTAAACGCATCTTCTTGCACCCCCTGCAACTGCTGACTGTTCCTCTGGTCATGTGAAAGAACCTTCTACCAGTTAGTATATAGAAACAGAAGCTGAGGCTCCAGGTGTCAGAGATGCATAAGGTGGCCCAGTCCATGCAGCTCCTCAGAAGCCTGGCCAGCCCCACACCCCATCGTGTCTGAACCCCTCTGTCTTCTGCTTTATCCTTTGTGTCTTCTCCGAGAGACACCCTGTCAGGCTCCCGAGGCCAGAGTTTTTGTCACTTCCCTCGTCTCCCCAGGGGAGCTCACAAGGCTCACCTGTGGGAGCTCTGGAGGATTGAACAGATATGATGTGTAGGGGGAACTCAGCTCCCACCCCTCCTTCCAGAACTCAGTACTGACAATGAACCCCGTCCCATCCCCCCAGAGTCAGTCAGAGGGTACGAGGGAATGGGCGAGAAAATATTTTGTTAGTATCTCTACGAGGCAGTGCTGTGGTTTTCTCTCCTCTGATTCCAGCTGCTAAGGGGGACCCCAGATCTTCATGCCCCTCTCATCACCACAGTCTGGTGTGCATTACCCCGTGTCCACTGACAGCCAAGCTCCACAGAGCCAGAAACAGTTTGTTCTGATCAGCCTCATACCACTTACCATGTGGTCGTGGCCACCGCTGTGCTTGGAGCTCTTGGAAGTCATGCTGTCTGAGCCTTCTGTCACCATGCTCCCCATACTCTTGATGCTACTCCGCAGAAGCCTCCTATAGCCCCTTCAGCCACAGGCCTGGCTAAGGGTTTCTCACCCCTCACCTGCCCCAGACTTTTCAGTCCTGTGGAGCACAAAGCATCAGGGTATCTGGTCTTGGTTATTCAGAGAATAACTACTTTTTTCAGAGAGTGTACTTCTTGCTACAACTATCACAGACTGTTCCTGGTGATCACCAAGGTCCTTTCCCCAGTGTTGTCGCCAACCCCCTCTCCACAACCCCGTTCTCCTATTTAGGTAGGTGTCCTATATATTGTGTTGTTTCTTCTTCTTTTTTTAAGATTTATTTGTGTGTGTGGGTGTGAGAGAGAGAGAGAGAGAGAGAGCGAGCCCACACAAGCGGGGACAGAGGGAGAAGGAGAAGCAGACTCCCCAGTAAGCGGGGAGTCCAATACAGGGCTTGATCCCAGGACCCCGGGACCATGACCTGAGCCAAAGGCAGATGCTTCGCCAACTGAGCCACCCAGGTGCCCCGTGTTGTTTCAGTTAGGATTGTATTCAGCTGCCTGCAGCTGAAGTGTGGCAAACAAGGCCTCATAAAACAGGCATTTCCTTGTCACCCGTAGCCAGTAGTCTGGAGACAGGTGTTCCAGGGCTAGTTCGGCAACTGCTTAGGCCCCCTTCTTGCTTTTCGCCCCACCCTCTTAACCTGTCCTGCTCCAAAGGAAGCTGTTCCACCGCCGGGCCCAGTATTCCTAGTCCAGGGAGGAAGAGGAGAGGGCAAACATCTCTTTTGATCAAGGAAACTATTTTCAGAAGGCTTTTCCAGTAGATGTCTATTTACGTATTGGTCAGCATTGTATCACATGAACACAGTAGCTGCAGGAGAGCTTGGGAAATGGAGTGTTTAGCTAAGCACGTGGCTGATCCAAAGAAACTGGGCCTCTGTCAAGAAGGGGGAGTAGAGTTAGGTAAACAATGAGAAGTGACTGCCCCAGGCTGCTCTTGTAATCAGAGCCACATGACGGGAACTGCCTTGCTCTGGGTCTAGTCTTTGTCAGGTTGGAAGATCAGGGATTGTTCCTTGAGGAACTGAGGTCTGCTAACCCAACTCAGATTCCCACAGGAGGGGACACCTCATGATGTGCCACATGAGTGAAGCAGCCTAGGGAATGACAGCAGGAAGTAGCCAAGATGATGGGTGCCAGTGGTGAACACCTGTCCGGGTAAAGGGTGGTGTCAGGGGCACGCAGGCACCCAGTGGCCAGGTCTGCCCAAATTTTCAAGAGAAGCCAGAAATCCAGATTTTTTTTTTTTAAAAGCTTTAAAGAACAAAAAACATGGGGATCCCTGGGTGGCTCAGCGGTTTGGCGCCTGCCTTTGGCCCAGGGTGCAATCCTGGAGTTCCGGGATCGAGTCCTGCATCGGGCTCCCGGCATGGAGCCTGCTTCTCCTTCTGCCTGTGTCTCTGCCTCTCTCTCTCTTTCTCTCTCTCTCTCTCATGAAAAAATAAATAAATCTTAAAAAAAAAAAACAGGGACGCCTGGGTGGCTCAGCAGTTAAACATCTGCCTTTGGCTCAGGGCATGATCCCGAACTCCCAGGATCGAGTCCCGCATTGGGCTCCCTGCATGGAACCTGCTTCTCCCTCTGCCTGTGTCTCTGTGTCTCTCATGAATAAATAAAATCTTTTAAAAAACAAAAACAAGAACTCTATTTTGAAAAAAAAACTGAGGGGTTACAGAAATCTCACAAGATAGTACGGAGTCCCCAAATGCCCTTTATCCAGTTTCCCCTACTGGGAATATCTTACATAAACGCTAGACACTTAGCCATACTAAGAAATGAACACTGGTTCAGTACTTTTAAGCAGATTTTATTCAGATCCTTCCAGTTCTTCCACCACTGTCCTCTTTCTGTTCCAGGATCCAGTCCATCCTACGTCACATCATAGTTTTTATGTCTCCATAGTCTCCCCATCTGTGAGACTTTCTCAGAAAGTTAGACTTTTACATGACTTCTAAGTTCTTCTGTTCTACTGAAATAATTTGGAAATCATACGTGCTATCCATGGTACCTTAGTGGTTATCCCAGACATTTTTCCATGTGTATTTGCCTGAGCACCTCCAGCTGTCTCCCTCTCATCTTCTACATTATCGTTTATAGGTTTTGCCTCTTTATTTTATTCCAGTTTAAATTATTTTTAGAACAGACAAATGTCTGTAGTTCAGAGTTTAAAAGGCACGAAAGGAGGCACCTGGGTGGCTCAATTGGTTAAGTATCTGCCTTTTGGGGATGAAGCCCCACATCTGGCTTCCTGCTTAGCAGGGAGCCTGCTTCTCCCTCTGTCTCTGCCACTCCCCCTACTTGTGTTCTCTCTCTTGCTCACTGGCTGGCTGTCAAATAAATAAATAAAATCTTTTTAAAAAAATAAAAGACACAAAAGGTACCATGAAAAAAACCTCTCCTCTTTAGTGACCTGGAGGCAACCAACATTCCCAGTTCTTATGTAGCCTTCCTGTCTTAAACACACACACACACACAGCTTCAGTTTATCTTTTTTTGCACGAAGTGTAGCCTTTCACTTCATTCTGCAAGTTCTTCTCTTCCATTTTTAATATATTTTAGAGATTCCTTCTATAAACGTGATTCTTGTTTGTGGCCACATAGAATTCCTGTTCCCATGTCATAATTTATTTACTAAAGCCCCTGTTAATAGACATTCTGCTTATCCCCTGCCTCTTACTAGTCAAATAATACTGTAATGAATAACCTTGTACTAATACTTCTTGTCATTTTACTGAAGTTGAAACATAGCTGGTGGATACAACTCAAAAGTGGCATTTCTAGGGCCACCTTGGTGGCTCATCGGTTGAGCGTCACCTTTGGGGTCAGGGTGTGATCCCAGTCTTGGGATCAAGTTCCGCATCAGGCTCCCTGTGAGGAGCCTACTTCTCCCTCTGCCTATGTCTCTGCCTCTCATTCTGTGTCTCTCATGAATAAATAAATAAAATCTTAAAAAAAAAAAAAAGTGGCATTTCTAGGTCAAAGGGAATGTGTACCTGTAATTTAGATAAATGTAGGCAAATTACTCTCTTCAGAGGTTGTGCCAGTTTACCTCTCCACCAGGGATGTGTGAGATTATGTTTAGCAATGTGTTAATATCGTAAAAACTGTATTTCAGTATTGTTTTACTTTGTATTTTTTTCTGAGTGTTTAGCAGCTTTTCAAATGGGTGCCTTTTCTGTATACATGTTTCATATCCCAGGCCTGTTTCTCTTTTAGATTGCAGGCCTTTTCCTTATTTAGGGGAATGTTTTAGAGAAATTAGCCCTTGGATAAGAGTTGCAAATATTTTTCCCGGTTTATTATGTTTTTTGTTATGATTTTTTCTACCATGAAGGAGGTATGTGTGTGCGTGTGTGTGTGTATAAATTTTTTTCAGTAGTCCTTATGCCCAACACGGGGCTCAAACCCATGACCCTGAGATCAAGAGTTGCATGCTCCACAGACTGAGCCAGCAGGTGCCCGATAATGGATATATTTTTAACTTTAAAAAAATTTTTTTTTATTTATCTGCATCTCATCTTGATATAAGGTTTGAGGGATGCCTGAGTGGTTCAGCGGTTGGGCGGCTGCCTTTGGCTCAGGTTGTGATCCCAGGATCCAGGATTGAATCCCGCATCAGGCTCCTGCAAGGAGCCTGCTTCTCCCTCTTCTTTTGTCTCTGCCTCTCTCTCTGTGTGTCTCTCATGAATAAATAAGTAAATCTTAAAAAAAAAAAAAAAATATATATAAGGTTTGAGGTAGGGGTCCATCCAGATTTTTCCAGATGGCTATTCAGTTGTCCCATTACTTACCATTTATTGGAGAATCTATTTTTTTCTCTTTGAAGTACTGTTTTTATAACGTGATACAGTTCCATATGTGTTTGCATCTATTTATATAGACTCTTTGTATTCTCTTTCATTGATTGTCTATTCATGTGTCAGTACACTTTTAATTATTGTTGTGGCTTTGCTCTAATTCTTTTTATTCCTTTCCAGCTGATTCCCTGTCGTGGTTGCCAAAGTGCCTCCATCCAGCCTCTTTGCTTTTACTCTCAGTGGACAACTTTTCTCCCTGCTTTATTAATGAAAAGAGTGAGGCCAGCCTGTGTGAGCTTTAACCACCCCCTCCCCAGCTGCCACAATACTTCATATTTTCCTCATCCTGTGCCCTTGAATTATTCGCCTCCTGTCTCTCATTCTGCCCCAGCTTCTCCTTGAGTCTTCAGACAGGCTTTCTCTGTAGACCTGTCCTCTGTCCATGGCTTACTTGAGTCTCTCTAGTCGAAAACCCTTTCTGGCTTTGCTACTTTCTCTAGGTAGTACATTGGCATTTACCAAAAAACTAGTCTCTATTCACTGTCCTGCCTTCCTTACTACCACTTTCTTCTTCAGAGCACTTTTCCATCCTAACCACTGGACTGAAACTTGTCTCCCAAGTCACTGATGACCTGGCGATCACTGACTCCAGGGGTCATGTACCAGTTTATCACCCTTCAACCTGCAGCATTTGAGACGGTTGAGCCATCTCCTGTGAAACGGCCCTTCCCATGACTCTGAGGTGTCTGTCCCATGTCTCTCTTGCCTCTGGCCAGTGCCCTGTTGTCTGCTCTGATGCCTATTTTTTTTTTTTTTAAGATTCCATTCATTTATTAAGATGGAGAGAGAGAGGCAGAGAGAGAGAGAGAAAGAGAGAGAGGGAGGCAGAGACACAGGCAGAGGGAGAAGCAGGCTCCATGCAGGGAGCCTGACGTGGGACTCATTCCTGGGTCTCCAGGATCACACCCGGGGCTGCAGGTGGCGCTAAACCTCTGCGCCACCGGGCTGCCCTCTGATGCCTATTCTTTTGACCTTCCTTGATGTGTTGCTTTCTCCTTTGGTGAATTGAATCCCTTCCTGTGGCTGTCAAATCAACAAGGATGTTCGGATGTTCCCCACATCTACAGATTGCCCCCACATCTCCATATCCCTAACTCCCCAGCTCTTAGACACTAGAGTTGAGTTTCCAAACTGCCTTTCGTTGACACTTGGAGAGGTTGTTGTCAGTCCAAACAAGGGAAAATGAAAGCCTGCTGGAAAGGAATGAGAGGGAAGATTTACTGTCCATTGGAAGTGGCTTTGCTCTGGAGCAGTGATTCTCAAGCGTGGCTGCACATTATAATAATCACCAGGAGAATTAAAAATAAAGATCCCAGTGCCCAAGCAGCTCCCCAGACTATCAGATGAGAATCTCTGGGGACAGGCTCAGACATCCATATTTTTAAAAACTCCCCAGCCGTTCTAGCATACAGCCAACTTTGTAAGTGTATAACAGCATGGGGGAGGGAAAAATCTCAGTTGACTCCTGCCTTGTGGCTTTGATAAGTGGGTAGATGAGCATGTGAGTCACTAAGTAGGAATTACCAGAGGAAGAACGGGTTTGGGAGCAGACAGTGGGTTCTGTTTGGGTAGGTTGAGTTTGAGCTGCCTGTGGCACATCCAGAAGTCCCACAGATGCTTGAATTTCCCTAAAGCAGGTTTTCTCTGCTCTCGATCCTCCCACAGCCTGTACTGCCTAAGGATAGAGTCAGTCGTGCCTATATGCCTGGATGCAACCCACCTTCCCAGCCATCCTTCCAAATCCTCTATCCTACAGCACTCACTCCATTGGCTACCAGGATTCCTCACTGCTCCCCACTGTGCTGCCTCTGAGTCTTTTCTCATGCTGTGTCCCCAAGACAAGTCCCATGCCATCTCTAATCAAAATCTACCCCACTCAAGGTGTCTGCCTACTGTTCCCTGACAGGATGACGCCCCCCACAACATTTCATGATGTTACCACCACTGACTGTGGTGTTTGTGGGCAATATATGACTTGCCAAGGGTTGGAACTGCCTCTTCCACATGGGAGTCAGCACCCAGGAACCCCTTTTGGAAAAATTCCTAGACAGAATGCATCTCCTCTTGCCTGATGGCTATGCTGTTGAGGGTCTAGTTGCAGATCTGCTGTCAACTGTCAGCCTAGCACAGCAGAGGCTTGTATCTTTTTGTTTCCCCACACCCAGACACAGAAAGGATAGGACCTACTCCCTTCAAGAATTGCAGCCTAGGAGAGCCTGAGTGCTGGAGGGGATGGGGTGGGGGTTAGGAGGTACGATGCCTATCAGAATCTCCAGGAGGAACACAGAGTTGGAAAAAGACCCTGAAGTCATTTTGATCTGGCTCAAAGAGGAGGAAGGGGCCGAGGAGCCAGAGAAAGGTGATGCAGTGGTGTGTCACCCTATCTGGATCGTGGATACTGCTCTGAACCCCACAGACTGGCCTTAGGAACCAAGTAGACAAAGGGCAGGAGGAAAAGTGACTCGTGGTACAAGGAGCAGAGACCGTGGGATGGCATTCCTGCCATGAAGAAGTAGGAACAGGGGAGTTGATAGCCCCCTGGCATGTCCTGCTCTCTCACCCTCTCATCCTCTTCCTGTCTGCCCCTTGGTTCAGGCTGATGGGAACTGCCCTGTAGAGGTCCAGCTGCATTCAGACCCAGATGATGCCAGAGCTATGACCGGGCCTGCAGGCGTGGCACCGAGGGGAAATCAGCCATGGAGCAGCCACCGGGGGAAGCCACTGAGGTCCGGGAAGAGGAGGAGAAAAAGGAAGTGGCAGAGGCAGAAGGAGCCCCAGAGCTCAATGGAGGACCAGAGCGCTCGCTTCCTTCCAGCAGCTATACAGGTGAGGAGGGGGCGGCGGGGGACACAGGGTAGAGGAAGCAGAGCAGGCCTAACCGAAAACCTGCCCTCTGCAGCCAGCAGCATGGGGTGCAGAGGGGCAGAATGGTTAAGAACTGGAGCCGGAAAAAAAAAAAAAAGAACTGGAGCCGACAGTCACACCCCTCTTCTGTTGCTCATCAGTGCTGTGGGACCTTGGGCAAGTTGCACTTTTTCTTTCTGTGAAACAGACAGGGCTTGAAGGGGATGTGGACTGGGGCTTTTATGAAAATTAAATGAGTTAGTATTTGTAATACATGTCGTCATCAGTATTATTCCCACTGCTGCCGCCCAAGGGATCTGGAGCCAATCTGCATGAACAGCAAACGGGAAAGATCAACTGTACCTGTGATTGTGATGATCAGTCACAACACCCAGCTCCATTGATCTGGTGCTAATTATACACCTCATCGAGCTGTGCTGTAATTAGGCATAAATGCTAAGCGGTTAGTCTGAATGACTGTAATTAAGATTACTTTTGTGCATTCAGGCAGTTTCTAGCTTCTCTTATCTCACTGTCAGTTCCCCATTTGTTTATCCACTGTTAGTAGCAGTGTAGACATTCTTCTCTGGGACCCTGTACTATTCTCTCTCCATCTTCTTTAGCATCATGTTATGTCCATCTTAGGGGCACCCAGAATCCACTCCTTAGCCCCTTGTTTTCCCTGCTGCTGCCCCTTCCCTGTTCCCAACCCTTTCCTCACCAGCTTCTCTCTTTCCCCCTCAAGTGCCAATGTTCAGCTGATTCTTGCTCCCTTACCCACAGAAGGGACTTAGGATCACGAGAGGATGTATTTCTGGCAGGGGACACCCTGATCTTGCTGCTAGTTTCAGCTGGAGGAAATCCTGGCCACAGGTGATTAAGGGCAAGGGAGCAGACCCACCCCACAGGATGATCTCTGGAGCCCTGTGTCTGCATGGGGAGGAGGTAAATGGTATCAGAGTTAAGGTAGGGCAGGGGCTGCTGAGTAGAACAGATTCCTGCCTGGCCTATATTTAAGAAAGGCCCAAATCCTCCAGCCACACTACTTTGAACCTGCAAAACGAGTTTCTGGATATTGCAGAGCTTTTTCTTCGGGGCATGTGGTGGATAGGATAAGGGGAAGGTCATCATCCCATCCCTCTGATCCCACTCATATACCCAGGAATGACCAAAATGGGCTTGGTGTGATTTCAGGACTAAAGAGAAAGTATCTCCCAACCCCCAGCGTAACCATTCCCCATGTGTTGGTGACTGGGATGAATTCAGAGACCCAGCCTTTCTCAGAAGAGGAGTGGCTGACCAAAGGTGATTGGTCACTCAGAGCTAATAACACATACTGTTCTAAAATTGAGATGGAGGGGATCCCTGGGTGGCTCAGTGGTTTAGCGCCTGCCTTTGGCCCAGGGCGTGATCCTGGAGTCCCGGGATCGAGTCTCACGTCGGGCTCTCGCTATGGAGCCTGCTTCTCCCTCCTCCTGTGTCTCTGCCTCTCTCTCTCTATCATAAATAATAAATAAATATTTAAAAAAATAAATAAAATTGAGATGAAAAAAAATAATAATAAAATAAAATTGAGATGGGCGGGGGTGGTTAGGCAGCAGAAGGAAAACACCAGGGATTAAGAATGAGCAAGGTCTGTCACTGAGGAAGAGTGAAAAGGGAAGAGAAGGTGATGGAATCTGTGGCCTCACCACCTGGCCTGGCCCACACTATCCCCACATCTGGGTCAGCCACACAGAAATTACCTGGAGAGTAATGACCTGTTCTGGAGTTTTCTACATATCCCTGTGGGGACCACACCCTACATGATACTCCTGTTCACATGCAGACCAGGGTGCAGTGCTGTGTGTACAGGCGGGGTGAGGTGGACATGATGATGGCATCTTGGAGAGCTTTATCAGTGAGATTTAGGGCACACAGGGAGATGTCTGGGAAGAAATTTGCCCAACTACCCTTGCAGTGGTATGTGTGATGTGATATTTAATGGATTCCATTTACCAATAAATTGATGAAGTAGAGGTAGAAAGACTTCCTTTCAATTTTTGAACAATTGAGACTAGGGAACGCCTGCGTGGCTCAGTGGTTTAGCACCTGCCTTCCACCCAGGGTATGATCCTGTAGTCCTGGGACCGGGTCCCACATCGGCCTCCTTGCGTGGAGCCTGCTTCTTCCTCTGCCTGTACCTCTGCCTCTCTCTCTGTGTCTCTTTTTTTAAAGATTTTAATAAAAATATTTAAGATTTTAAGAAAAATCTTTTTAAAAAAGAATCGAGAATAACCATTATGTGTTAAAGCCAAAGTATATAAAAAGTTCCCACAAACTCTGCAAGATAAGCAACAGAAAAATAGAAACAGTGAGTTTGTGGTAGGACAAATACAAATACTCACTAATCAAAGAAGCCATCTTCAAGATGAGATGTCATTTAGCCTGTCAGATTAGCAAAGAGAACTGTTTTGGCCAGAGGGGGAAGACATGGCCCTCCAGCCACGAAAGGTGGAAGGGCAGCTGGGCTATGCAGGCTGTCACTTCTTTCATTCCTTTGACCCTGCAGCTCCCCTCCTAGGAATGTATCCCATGTAAATACTCGCTCAGAGCGCACAGAGACTTCCACACTTATTTACTGCAGCACTGCTCAGAGAAGCAAAGAATTGGCAAGCACCCATCTGTGGGGAATTGGTTATGTAAACTGTGGTAGAGCCACACTGTGGAATGCTGTGTAGTCATTAGTAAGGATAGGGTAGGTCTGAACACACTGATGGGAAAAAGAGCTCCTGCCAAGTCGGGGGTCCCATTGCTTAAAAATCTTTCAGTATCATGGAAGGCGCTGAAGAGTATACACACAAAGGACTGTGCCATTAACTCAGAGGAGTAGGATCATGGCAGAGAGGATGGATGCCTTATAAGATGGTGCATGCCATTATGTATTATCCTCAATCTATGGTACTCTCAACATTTAAGAAGCAAACGCGTCGCTTTAGAAAGTTAATGTAATTTTGTTTCCCAAAAAAGGCCAGCAGGTGAGGAGCCCTGGAGACAGAGCTCATCCTGTATTGGGGATCACATCAACCAGGGCAGAAATCTCAAGTCTGTGACTCTGAGCTGTGGCTTTTGCTGGTGCTTTTATTTCTCTAATCTCAGTCTCTACCTTTAGTCTGCCCACCTCAAAGGCTGGCTGGGTGAGGTTCTCTCCCCTACCCCATGAGCCTCTGGAGTCCCCTCAGGAATTCAGGAGGATGGGACCCAGTCTCAAACCCTGAAACCGCAGGAAGATCACACGGTTTGTTTCCCTCTGACCTTCTAAGGTTCTGCATCTCCGTACCGAGCTCAAGACCTGACAAAAGAGGCAGGGAGGACAGGCCTCACTATTAGCACACAGCAGCGAAGCAACTCACATGTCCGGGGTCGCCCAGCTGGGGAGGGATCGGGGCAGCTGTCCTCTCCTGCTTTGGTGATGGGCATCCCATCCACACCCAAGGAAGAGGTCAGGGATCTTAATGTGGGATCTGGGGCTAAGGAGGATAAAGTGCCATTCCTCCTGGCCTTGGTACCTCCTCTCCTAGCAAGCACTCAGTGGGTGACCAGGCAGGGGCTGGCTGTTCAGTTGAGGACAAGACTGCATGCCAGCCCTGAGAAGCCCACTGTGCAAGTGAATAGGACGACAGAAGTAAGGAGGCTGCTCATAACCCAGATCCAGAGTCCCACAGAATTGGCCCTGACTTCAGAAGCTATTTGCTGGCTCTGCCAGCAAAGTAAATAATGTTGACCCCTCCTGGCCACCCTCCCAGCCAGGACAACAGTATACTGCCAGCAATGGAGCCTAGATATACAAGAGAACTCTCATCTATACATAAATTATGTAAATGAGGTCAGTAGTGTCTGTTTGCTGAACTTGTAATCCAAGATGGTGCAACAGATGGTTTGCTCTCTGGGTGTTGGGGTTAGTGTTTACTCTGAGTCTAAACATTTTAGTAATGGCATGGTGTCATCCTCAGCAGTGACATGTCTCATCATTCATCATATTCATGAATTATTGATTAGTGGTAATGAATATATACATACATATGGAAAGTTATAGAGTACAGTAAGAGCTCAGCCCCAGGGGTTGGGTGGTTCTAGGTTAGAATTCTTACTCTGCCACTGTATTAGTCAGGGTTCTCTAGAGAAACAGAACCAATAGGATGTGTGCATACATAGAGTGTGTGTGTCTTTAAGGACTGGCTCACACAACTGTGAGGGCTGGCAAGTTGAAATTCCTCAGGACAGGCCACCAGACTGGAGACCCAGGGAAGCTGATGCTGTAGCTCGAGTCTGAAGGCAGTCTGGAGGCAGAATTCCTCCTTCCTTCAACTGACTAGCTGAGGCCTACTCATGTTATGGAGAGTAACGATTTCAGTGTTAATCACATCTAAAAAATTATCTTCATGGCAACATCTAGATTGATATTTGACCAAAAACTGGTCAGCATGGATACGATGGCCTGGCCAAGATGACACATAAAATTAACAATCTGGTTAATGCCACTGTCAGCATGTTACTTAACCTCACCTATAAAAGGGTCAGAAGACTTGCTCAAAGGGTTATTTTAAGGTTCACATGAGATTAATGGTATACAGTATCCAGCAGAGCCCCTGCCACACAGTAGGCATGCACAAAAAAGATATTATTTGTATAGACACACAATCTTTACAGGGAAATCAGGTTTAGGTTCAAGTCCCAGTCCCACCAAGTATGAGACAGATGACCTTGGGCAGGTTCCTTAACCTCACCAAGCTTCAGGTTCCTCATCCTTTTTTTTTTATTTTTATTTTTTTAAGATTTTATTTATTCATTCATGAGAGGCACACACAGAGAGAGAGAGAAGGAGAGGCAGAGACACAGGCAGAGGGAGAAGCAGGCTCCATGCTGGGAACCCGACCTGGGACTCGATCCCGGGTCTCCAGGAACATGCCCTGGTTCAGGTTCCTCATCTTAAATGGTGCCAGTTACTATCCTCCAAGGTGATATAGAATGATACTGACAAGCTCTGGGGGCGGGGGGCTGATAAATGCTGGTTCTTTCCCCTTCCTGAGGGAGAGCTAGAGGTGGGCCCTTAGGAGATGCCTGGGGAGTCAGGCAGGGCGTGGCTGGAGTAGAAGTTCAGAGGCAGAGCTCAGTGCCAGATGATGGCCATCAGGTGAGCAAGTATATTTCCTGAGAGCAGAGGAGGAACTGGGGGGAGGACGGCACTGGGCTGGCTCAGAAGAGCAGCTGTGCAGGCAGCTGGCCCTCAAACTGGCATGGCCTGTGTCTCCAGCCAGCATACTTGATGGGCACCAAGGCAGAGACTCTTAATAAGGGGGAGGGCCTCTCAAAACCCTCTTCTCCCACCAGGAGGTCATGGACAAGATGGTAGGACCTTCAGAATCTGGTCCCCAGAATGGGGGAGCATTCTGCTATCATTGCTTTTGGGTAGGATGGTGGTTCAAAGGTAAATCCTTGAGCCATTTGGTCAGCCAGGAAGAAACAGAACCTTTATCTTTAGAAAACTGACTCCCAAACCACTACCACCTCAGTATCCCCGCTGCACATGCACTCCACCACGAAGCCTACCCCTGGAGGATGCATACACTTCTGCCCACCCTAGCACCTCATCCCCTCTGCCTCTCTGCCGTGTGTCTCAGTTACTTTTGTTCTCTTATTCCAAATGGCCAGGGGGAGAGGTGCCCTTGTCCTATTAGCCTGCCACTACCAAGTATTGCCAACTGCTTTCGGGTTCTGCAGCTTGTATCTGTTTACCACCCAGGGGCAGGACAATGTGATCCAGCACCCTGACACTGCCCTGAGTCTGTTTCTCCACAGTCCCATTTGCAGCACTTCCCTCTGAGACACTTGTCCTGGGTCTGTCCCCAGGATTCTGAGCTCAGACTGCTTTGGGGGCTGGTGAGGCTTGAACATCTCAGCTTCTCCCAGGGTTCCCAGTGATCCTGAGGCCCCTGAGCCAGGGGCCAGTGGCAGGTCAGGGGAAGTGAAAGGAGGCTTGATCTGGTTCTAGGGGTTCTCTGGGCCTCATAAGCAGAGACACCGCCACCCCCCTTAGATTTATGTGAAGCTGTAGGGGAAGGGATACAACCAGCCAGAAAGAGGACAAATCACAGTCCCTGCCTGCGTGGGGTACACAGCTTGGAGTATGCAGAATTATGGCTTTCTGATAAGCACAGCCCTAATTCACACTGATATTCACATGCAATTCCAAATTCTAGGACTTCTCTCTATAGTAACTGTGTTACTTTTCACCATGACTTTCATTTTAGAGAAGGAAACTGGGGCCCAGAGGGCAAAACTGGGTGTTGAGCCCAAAACAGCAGTTTGAACTCAGTCACATTCTTAACCTTCATGCCTGCTCTTTCTGAGCATCTGGAAGTCGACCTGGAAGTCTTCCAAAGCTCTCACCTTGGAGCCCAGAGAGAGCAGCAGTCGCCTTCCCTGACAGCCTCATTCTTGAGTGGTGGCTCCTTCGAAGTCCTGCACCATCTGCCTGCCCCTCGGCCGGTGTTGCCACTCGCCGTGTTGTGTCTCAATTTTCTTACCTCATTCTTACCTCAGCTAGTCGAGGGCAGGGCCTGGATCCTGCCCTGCATGCAGCAGGTGCTAATCAGATGCCTGTTGAATGAAAAGAGAGGGTGGTTTTGCCTCCTGTGGTGCAAATGACCAGACACCTGCCCAGCATCCAGGGCCAGGAGGGAGAAGAAGGCGGGCACTGCCGAGAGGTTGATTTACTGCAGCTGAGACTCGGTGGTGGAGGTGGGCTTTGAGATCCAAAGGCAATGAGATTAGAGATGTCCCATGTCTAGCAGAGGAGGCAGACATGTAAACCACAAAAACAAAACTGCTTGAAAGAAGTGACACAAAGTGAACATGCACACAGACCACACAGATTGGAGGAGGAAGTACCGGAAACCCTCCTGCTCAGCATCTGCACGGGTGTCTACCAAGGGGTTTTATGTGTGATCTCATTTTCTCCCAGCAGCTCCTAACATGAGCTCTGTGGCCCCCCATCACTGTGCTCCCAGGATCTGCCTGGCCCCTACAGCCAGGTGGTGCCAAGTGCAGGACGCCCAGGGAGCCTGAGAACCCCTTATGTCACAGTCACTGCTCCGAGCCTGCTCCCTGTGCAGAAGCGGCACCCTGGGGGCAGAGTTCCTGCCCAAGGGCCCTCACACCCTGGTGGAGGACACCCAACACTGGGTCAGCACATACAGACTGTCATGTTGTCGCTGAAGCTTTGGAGGAAACCATAGTGGCTCTGCCCTCCCACAGGAGCACTGTGCCCTCCTAGGCAGCCCACTCTCCCTCATCTGTGGAATGGCTGAAGGTTGGGAGCTAAGGCCCTGGAACAGGACAGGCCAATTTTAGGAATCAGGGACTTGTGGCTCCCCTGCCCTTGCCAGCCCAGGGTGGGGGGCAGGCTGCCTGATCCTCTCCGCTGTGGTCTGGTCTGGTGTTCATGCTCCCCTCTCTGTGGCTGAGATAGGGCTTGGCTGAAGGCTTTCCTCCTGTCACTCCGAGTACCACAGGGGGAGCTGAGGAAGGTGTGAGAAGGGTGGGGTACACTCTGGGGAGGGTGGGTTACGCCTTAGGAGGGAACTCAAGATAATTTGTAGAGTGACCTTTATCTGGATTATAGAAAGGGAGGAACAGCAGCCTGGGAAATGTTAAGTCCGGGCGCGGCTCCATGGCATGGGTCTGCCTAAGGTACCGTCCTACTCTGAGCCACTGATTCTCTGGTCTGGGAACTTAACCCCTGCCCCTGAGGAGGTTGCTCGAGCATCAGGACAGAGCAGAGAAGGGCAGATGGGCAGGCCAGCGTCGCTGAGGCAGGACACACACACACCCATACCCCTCTCCTCCCTGGTGGTGAGTACAGCCCAGGCAGGCTCTGACTTCCCCCAATACTGATAAGCTGCCATTTCCCAAACACCTGCTATATGTCAGGTCTAGGGAAAAGCCCTGGGTTCTAGATGAAGGAACTGATCCTCAGAAAGGTTGACTCCTTGAGGCACATAGCTCTTAATGAGCTGAGTGAGAGCTGTGTGATTCAGAAACATGGGCTTTTCCCACCATCTGCTCTGCCCCCGTGGGCCCCAGTCACTTCCTTGGGCCCCCATCATGGCAGAAGGTGAAGCCACCCCCATGTTGTGTGTTCGCAGACCTCTCCCGGAGCTCCTCGCCACCGTCACTGCTGGACCAGTTACAGATGGGCGGTGATGGGGCATCGTGTGGCAGCCTCAACATGGAGTGCCGTGTGTGCGGGGACAAGGCATCGGGCTTCCACTACGGTGTCCATGCGTGTGAGGGGTGCAAGGTGAGGCCGTGGCGAGTGGTGGCTGGCAGTCAGGGCTGTATTTACATGGTGAGATGACCTGCCAGAGAGGCCAGGCCCTGACAGTACCTACTGTACTTCCCACCTGGGAGGCAGCCAGGTCCTGGGGACCATTCCAGGCCTCAGCCCTGGTCCCTCTGGTCCCTCCCTGCGGGGCACCACCCCAGTCACTCTCCTGGGCTGTCTGGCTGCCAGCGCCCCCTGGGGATGTAGCTCTAGAACACCGGCAGCACCCAGTGAGGGTCTTGGGCTGAACCATCACCCTGAACTCAGTGTTTCCTGCACCTGAAAGAGTCTCTCTGAGGAAAAAAAGGAAACTTAACATTCCTATTTCCAGGGCTGCTTTGGGGCTCATCCTCCCAACTGCACACCCATCAAAATTTTATATATTATTTTACTAAACCACTGTCTAGAAAATGCCAAGAACCAGATACATTTATGAAGAAATCAGGTTAGCCATGATACAATTTTATGTTACCAAACTAACAAGCATTTAAAGGATGTATGTAACTCTCAAAGGTTTTAGAATTGTTTACTCTCCTCCTCTCCAAAGGAAATTTCCCTACATTACTTCCAAATTTCAGGAATTTCTACATCTTCACATAGAACTGGGGCCCCTGACTTAACATAACCCATTGGGCAGAACAGGATTCTCCACATTTTGTGGCTTCTTCTCACCTCTTCACTGTCCCTCAGGGCTTCTTCCGTCGGACGATCCGCATGAAGCTGGAATATGAGAAGTGCGAGCGGATCTGCAAGATCCAGAAGAAGAACCGCAACAAGTGCCAGTACTGCCGCTTCCAGAAATGCGTGGCACTGGGCATGTCGCATAATGGTGAGAGCCACCCCGAGCCAGACACAGGAGATGCTGGCTCCACACAGCCTGAGACCAGAATCAGGGGAGCCCAGGAAGGGAGAGCCCTCAGAGCAGTGCCTGGCACACAGGCGCAGAGCAAAGGTCAACTCTTGAGCCTTGGAGCCAGCATCAGCCGTCCTTCCCCAGATCTGCCTTCCCCAGACTGCTCAGCACCCGCTGTGGGTCTGGGGCCTGGGGCAGTCACCTCCTCCCAGTACCTGAGGCTTACCCTCGCTGGCCCAGACGGGAACTGGGAATTGACCCCAGCTCCAGTAGCATTGGAAACACCACTCCCAGAACCTCAAGCCTGTCTCAGCTGACCTGACACGGTGTCAGGAGCCACTGCCAAAGCCTGGGATCACCTTGGCCCTTCTTAGTTATTGAAGGCAGGCAGGAGCCAGTAAGTGACCGCACATGTCAGCTGCCGGGAGCCAGACAGGAGTTTCCTGGAGGCCAGCCACTCCCAGGAGACACAGCCTGCCCTGAACTCGGGCCTCCTACAGAGTCTTCAGACCCCATACAGTAGGATTTTGAGAAACCCCACCTGCCCCCTCTTTGCCTGTCTGGGTCAGACACCTGCCCGCCCCCCTGCCCCCCCCCCCCCCCCCCCCCCCCCCCCCCCCCCGTCCCCACCGAGGGCTGCGGAGAGCCTCTTATTTAAATGTCTGCACCCTGTCTTGCATTTTAGATGGTGGCAGGACCCGAGCCCTCCATCGGAAGATTTTCCTAAGTGGTGGGGGCTGGCGGGTCTGGGGTTTGGTCCCTCCCTTCAGTGTGTATCTGCCCAGGCTCCATTCCTTGGGTAGGCTGAGGGGATTTCCTAGGAGATCTCAGGGCCAGCTCATTTCTCACTTTTTCTCTTAAGAGAAACCAGACTTGGATCCTGCTCCATTTCTAATGACTAATTTTTTAGTGCTTACTCTGTGAATATTCTTATTTAATTATTTAGACAGTCCAGTGAGATTTAAGTATTAGCCCATTTTTCTTACCAATAAAGGTGAAATAGCCTGCCTTAAGTCACACGGCCAGTAAGCTGCCAAGCTAGAGCTCAAGCACCAGCCTTTGACACCACAGGCTGTCTTCCAGCCACAGTGGCTCAGTCAGCTCCCTGAGTTAGGGTTCCTTGTGTGCCAGGCACTGTGAACAAGACAGAAGCCCTGTCCCCCTGGAGCTTACATTCTAGCGGGGTTCCCCAACATTCCAGTGTGCTGGCTGTAGAGCTTCTGAGGGTCCTGGGCTTAAAAAGTGTGTCTCCATTTCTGGCCCACGTACCTGTAGTGAGACAAGGAGGTCAGGGGTGCCAGCTTCTGCCCGGGCTCCTCGATGACCCATCCCCCTCAATACAGCCATCCGCTTTGGCCGGATGCCAGAGGCCGAGAAGAGGAAGCTGGTGGCAGGGCTGACAGCAAACGAGGGGACTCAGCACAACCCACAGGTGGCTGACCTGAAGGCCTTCTCCAAGCATATCTACAACGCCTACCTGAAAAACTTCAACATGACCAAAAAGAAGGCCCGTGGCATCCTTACGGGCAAGGCCAGCCACACGGCGGTGAGTGTCACTGCTTGCCCCAGCAGTCCCAGGCTCCAGGCTCTGTGCTGCCTGCCTAACTTCTGGGGGAACCGGGCCGTCTCCCTTCCCTTGCGCCGTGGCCCAGGCAGGGGTTTGGGGAGTGTATGGGTGGGGGTCCCCAAGGCCCAGCCTCTAACAGGGCCTGGTTTGCAGCCCTTTGTCATCCACGACATCGAGACGTTGTGGCAAGCAGAGAAGGGCCTGGTGTGGAAGCAGCTGGTGAACGGCCTGCCACCCTACAAGGAGATCAGCGTGCACGTCTTCTACCGCTGCCAGTGCACCACAGTCGAGACTGTGCGTGAGCTTACGGAGTTTGCCAAGAGCATCCCCAGCTTCAGCAACCTCTTCCTCAACGACCAGGTGACCCTTCTCAAGTATGGTGTACACGAGGCCATATTCGCCATGCTGGCCTCCATCGTCAACAAGGACGGCTTACTGGTGGCCAACGGCACCGGTTTTGTCACCCGTGAGTTCTTGCGAAGCCTCCGAAAACCCTTCAGTGACATCATCGAGCCCAAGTTTGAGTTTGCTGTCAAGTTCAATGCCCTGGAACTTGATGACAGTGACTTGGCTCTCTTCATCGCAGCCATCATTCTTTGTGGAGGTAAGTGAGGGGGGGGCAGGCGGGCCTGCCCCCCACACCCAGCCCTTCTGGGGCTTGGGCCCTCACTGTGGGGCACCAGGCTGGAGCCCGAACAGCATGGGGAGGTGCCCATGTGAGGATGGCAGTGCAACATCCGAGGCACCAACCACATGGAGGACCAGCTCCCTCTTATAGATGGAGAGGAGACAGAAAAAAGACTAAAAAGAAATATGCCAGCATGTTAATGGGGATGATTTCTGATGACGGAGAAGTTCTCCATATTTTACCTGCATTTTTCAGATTCTGGTACAATAAATAGAATAATCATCATGCTGAAAGTGCCATAGAGCTTACTTCACGCCAGGCACTGTTCTGGTTCCTTTTCCTAGATTATAACTCATTTGATCCCACTCAACACAGTGGATGCATCACCCCATTTTACAGATGCACAAACTGAGGTCAGAGAGGCTGAGTGGCCTGCCCACAGCCTTGTCACTGGTCTGTCGTAGGAATGGGAATTGGATCTAGGCAGTGAGTCTCTTAACCATGAGGTCATACTGCCTTTCTCAGTAGGAAAAACAAAACGAAGGAGACAGGCCAGGACCAGGGGTGGAGGGACTAGAATACTCAGTGGAACAGTCACTGATGGGACAGGGCTTGGTCTGTCACATCAGTAGGGCTGCTGCCCCCTGGGCCAGGTCACCCACACGGGGTAGAGGTAGAGATAGGGGAGCTCCCCTGCTCCCTCCCACAACCTCTACCCTATGTCCCCACAGACCGACCAGGCCTCATAAACGTGCCCCAGGTGGAGGCCATCCAGGACACCATCCTGCGTGCCCTCGAGTTCCACCTGCAGGCCAACCACCCCTACGCCCAGTACCTCTTCCCCAAGCTGCTGCAGAAGATGGCCGACCTGCGGCAGCTGGTCACCGAGCATGCGCAGATGATGCAGCGCATCAAGAAGACCGAGACGGAGACCTCGCTGCACCCCCTGCTCCAGGAGATCTACAAGGACATGTACTAAGGGTGTGCGCCCGGGGCCTCCAGGGGTGAACGGACAGAGCCAGGACTTTCTGTGGAATAGCCCCCGAGCCATGGGATCAGTCCCGTGCGCAGACACACGGCCACTTGTTCCCTGCCTTCCCCTACCCCGACCTTTTCCATCCGCCTCTTTCTCAGACCCTCTTTCTTTTCTCATTTCTTTGCGGGCACTCTCTCTCCCTTTCTATGGGTTTCCGCCTTCCTTCCTCCCTCGCCTTCTCTCACCTTCCCTCTGTGTCTCCCCATCCCTTTGTGTGCCCCTCTTTCTCTCTGTGAGACAGTTTGTGTTACTTCACCAGCAGCATGAAACGGGTCCTCTGCTTTCGTCCGCCTCATCCCCTGTCCCCCAGGAGCAGGGGGGGAATGGGCCTTCCCTCTGTATGAACATTTTACCTGCAAGGGTAGGAGCCTTGCTTCTGTCTTCACAGCAAAGGACTTGGGCCAGCCAAAGAAACACTAAGCTCTCTGGGCCCAGCTTCCTGGGGCTGACTGCAGTCACAGCCCCCCAAGTCACCAGGGCCCTGCCTTGAGGGCTGGAACACCTCCCCCAGACTGTTGCCACCCTCCCCTCTGCAGCCAACCCCTCTCCAGCAGCACGCCCCAGCCCCACCAATACCAACACCCTCTCTGTTCTTTTATCAGTCTTCCAGGCCAGTGTCATTAATGGTCCCCTGCGCTGGCCGCTGGGGGACACCTCCAGCCTGGAAGGAGGTGGGCTTCCCTCCTGGGGCCCCCCCACCGAAGAGGAGCAAGCCTCAAGAGAGGCAGAGGTTGGCAGGAGAGGCAGCAAGCAGCATACTTAATTCTGACCCCAGGTGTTGGGGTCGTTGGCAGCCCCTCTCCCACCACCCTGCAGCAGCCACCAACCACAGCTCCTATTTCTTCACCCAGTGCCAGGGCTTGGCCTCAGCTCCAAAGAGGAGCCCAGCCAAAAGCTCATGCACACACACACACCCCACACACACCCCACCCAACACTCCCTGGAGCTGCCACTCCAGCACACGCAAGCACTGAATCACTTTACCTGTTCCTCTCCCCTCACCCTCACCCTCCCTTCCCTGAGGCAGATGGGCCAGCCGGGCCTACAGGTGAGCGAGCGGGCAGGGGTACCCTGTTGAACCAGCCCAGAACCTGCTCAGGGAGGGCATGCCAGGAATAAACTGATCCCACCCGGTGTGACATCCCTTTGTCCCCGCAGTTCTGTGCTCCCCTCCCCTGTATTCAGCCCGGCCGACCACCTGGAAATCACCCCACATAGCCTCTGGTGACCGAGGACCTTGCCGGGTCCAGGACTGCTCCTCTGGCCCTTGCCTCTACCCTTCCCCTCCTCCCAGGTGAAGGACCCGGCCTCAGAGGAGGGACCAAAGCCCAGCTTGGATGCTGTGTCTGAGCAGGAAGGCAGAGAGCCCCCCCACAGCCTGCTTCTCCAGGAAGGAAACTGGCCTGGAGGGATGAGGGACTGGGGAGGGTCTCTGAGAAAGGTGGGGAAGACCTGAGGTTAGAGCCCAGGCTTCCTGGGTCCTGTCCATCTCCCCCCGCCTTCCGTGCCCTGGGATCATTCTCTATGGACGAGACTCTTCCCTCACCTGCCCCCACCCTCAGCTGACCAAGGATTGGGGTTGGGGTGCTCCCTCTGAGCCAGCGCTGTGAAGGGAAAGATGCTGTGCCTGACCCCCCCACACCCCCTCCCGCACCCAGGCCTGGTGCTGAGGATCTAGCTCTTTTCAGTGTCTGAACACAATCTCCAAAACTGAAATGTATATTTTTGCTAGGAGCCCCAGCTTCCTGTGTTTTTAATATAAATAGTGTACACAGACTGACAGAACTTTAAATAAATGGGAATTAAATATTTAAGACTTGATTGAGGCTGCCTCGGTTTCCTGCATGTTCTTCCTGGGGGCTGATGGGACTTGTCCCCCTGCCCCTATCCAGTGCACGAAGGGGGAAACGGGGCCGCGCGAGGGAGACTTTGGGGCACAGGCCAGGAGGGTTGATCGGGCTCCCCCGCCACCTGGCTGCTCAGCACTTCTCAGTCAGCGAGGGTGGAGGACCGAGAAGACGCTGCCCTACCCCGCGCGGATCATCTGTGGCACGAGGGGGAGAACAGGTACGCGTGCCCTTGGTGCCGTGGCACAAACCAGGCCGGGGTGAGGAGGGCCCTGGAGGAAGCAGTTCCTGCAAGTGAGACCCAGCCTTTCCTTGGCCAACACCCCGGTTTTCTCCTCTGCTTCCAGGGGGGCCATGCTCGTAGAGGCTCCCCGAGAGCCCAGCCCTCGGCAGCTGGTGAGGCAACCTCAAGATGGGTTTCAGTGCTCGTCCAGCCAGGAAAACAGACACCCCAACACATTTCAAAATGGGGGATTTACTATGGGAAATAGTGACAAAAGGATTGAAAGGCCTGAAAGATCAAAAAGGGGGAAACTGAGGTCATCCAGACATTAGTAACTGGGCAGACATCGTCACTCCCAGGGCCGTGTGGGCAATGGAATCATCTAGCAGCCATAGGATACCCACGGACACTGCAGAAACCAGGAGCCCAAAGCCACTGTCTGATGTGACCGCAGAACCGGAGTCCTTGCACACGACACCTAGGGCTGCTGGGTGGCCTGGGCCACCACCGCCGCTCTGCCCTGGGGACCTCATCCCTGAGCAGGTAGCCTGGAGCTCCAGCTGGGCCGCTCCTGCTGGGAGCGCCATCAGAGTCCGGGCTGGAGAGGCAGGCTCTCCTCCCTCCTGTCTTCCAGTTGGCTGTCTGGACCTCCCGTTGAAAAAAAGCACCTCAAGGGAGGCTAGGGAATGTAGTTTGCAGACTTCCAGCCCCCAAGGTACAGAGGAGTGCGAGGGGGAGTGGGAATGGAGCCCAGATGAGAGCCTAGAGCCAGTGATTAACTAGCCCGAGTACAGCCGCCAGCTGGAGGGGGCGGCCCCAGGAGGCTCAAGCTTAAGGCCATGGTCAAGTCTGACTCTAGCCTCCCTGTTGTCTCTTGCTGGCCAGAACGATGTGAACTCCATCAAGTCCCATAGGGTTCATCTCAGCCAGGAGAGTGACAGTCCCAGGTGAATAAGAGGATGGAGGAGGAGGAAGAGGAATGCTTGGAACAGGGGCGTTTCTGAAACTAATAGCCTTGCTTATGATGGAAACTTGTGGTTTGCTTGGTGTATTTGGCTCACCAAGTATCCTTCGCTCACATCAAGTCGAAGTCTGGCTCAGCTGTTAATGGCTAGTCCTCTTCCCAGCACTAAAGAGTTAAGAATACGGGATGCCAAATAACTAGATGGCGCTTAGTTCAGGGAGGAGAAAGTAAGTCTGTTTTTGTTGTTACCTGGCTTCTGGTGCTGCAAACAGCATCACTTCGCTCCGGTACCTTATTATTAGTATCACTAAGTGATATTCTTTATTGAGCACCTATTCTGTTGCCAGGTATCCTGCATGCATCATCTCTTAATTCTCACCACTACCCTAAAGGTAAATATTATCACCTGCCATTTCACCAGTGAGGATGCACAATGAGAGACATTAGCAAGTGTGCCTGGTCAGCTTGGAAAAGGCATATTCATTCAGGGCCCTAGGACCTCTGCTGTTTTACCCATGAGGAAAACTTGGGGAGCAAGTCGATCTCTTTTCAATGTTGCTCAGGACAAATGAATCAAATATTTAAAAGAGAAGAAAGCAACCTTAAGAGAATGAGAAGCTACTATCTTTGTAATAGTTCTTTAAAACCAATGCAATAAGGGGCACCTGGGTGGCTCAGTCGGTTAAGTGACTGCCTTCAGCTCAGGTCAGGGATTGAGCCCTGCATCGGGCTCCTTGATCAGCGGTGAGCCTCCTTGTACCTCTCCCTCTACCTGACTCTCTCCCTGCTTGTTTGGGCACTCTCTCTTTCTCTCTCTCTGTCAAATTAATTTTTAAAATCTTTTAAAAATAAAATTAAAACTTCTGCAATAAGTTTATTTTTAAAAGATGGGACATGGGATCCTGGGGTGGCTCATTGGTTTAGCATCTGCCGGGCAGCCTGAGTGGCTCAGCAGTTAAGTGCCTGCCTTTGGCCCTAGGGCGTGATCCTGGAGTCCCAGGATCGAGTCCCACGTCGGCTCCCTGCATGGAGCCTGCTTCTCCCTCTGCCTGTGTCTCTGCCTCTCTCTGTCTCTCGTGAATGAATAAATAAAATCTTAAAAAAAAAAAAAAGGTTTAGCCTCTGCCTTCAGCTCAAGTCATGATCCTGGAGCCCTGAGATCTGGCACTGCATCCAGCTCCCTGCTCAGTGGGGGAGCCTGCTTCTCCCTCTCCCTCACCCTCTCCCTCGCCCCCTCCCTCTGTCTGTGTGCTCTCTCTCCTGCTCGCTCTCTCTCAAATAAATAAAATCTTAAAAAAAAATAAGATGACTAATATTTTCAGCATAGGTGGCCACAGATCTGGCATTGTCACATGAGCAGAGAGGCCGATAGGGAATGTGAACAGGTTGAGTGTGGGGTTTGTAGGCTGTTTAAGGAGCAGGTCCTCACTGACACGAGGTTTGGGTAAATAGAAGGAGGAGGAAGAGAAAGGGCTGGTCATTTAGAGGGATTCCCAGACTTCCAGCTTGGTGGGTCGGTGGGATCCTGCATTCACACTGGCATTGCAGGAAGAGGGCAAGACTCAAAGATGTTGAGCAGGCAGTGATAATGCAGAGAAAAGGCTATTAACAGACCTGTATCCTTTTCTTTCTCCCTCTCATCCATCTTTCTCTGCAAGAAGGAAGCTGGTCCTATGTAAGCTGATCACAGGTTGCCCACAAACCTCTCCTGTACCTGACCTTTCACAGAGTGAAAAGCTGAAATTTCGGTTGTAGGGAACTTCCTAATTTCATTAGCTAGAAATTAGCAAATCCTAAACTCTCTTCAGAACTGGACATTATTCTAACTTGGTTATAGAGACACATTTTGGGATTATCTCCTTTGCTGGTATTATTAAAACTTAGTTCACAGGCACCTGGGTGGCTCAGTGGTTGAGCATCTGCCTTTGGTTCATTCAGGTCCTAGGATTCCTGGGATGGGGTCCCGCATCAGGCTCCCCTCAGGGAGCCTGCTTCTCCCTTTTCCTATGTCTCTGCCTCTCTCTGTCTCTCATGAATAAAATCTTTAAAACTAAAGCAAAAAACAAAAAAACAAAAAAAACCACAAAAAAACAAAAAACAACTCAGTTCAAAGAAGGAAACAGATTCCCAGGGTCACTCTGCTGGCCCAAATAGACGTTGTGGGACTTAGAGAAAGGCATCCCTTAAGACACTTCACTGCCATCTTCTGGAAAATAGTTGTAATAAATGTAGTAAAATCTATGCAGTGATCCCAGTGGTGGCTGAGTAGGAGTAGTGCCTCTTGTGTTATGTACAACCTATCCAACCTTACATGCCAGCCTTGAGTTTTCCTTGTTCCTAGAGCAACGGGGCTTGAAGGCAATGGTCTTCTCTCCTTCTGCCCTCTCATAGCCAGATCCGATGCTGATTCTTCAAGCAAGGGAATGGCTGCTGCCCCTTCAGGTCTGATTGTATTTATCTGCACCAGCTACCAGATAAAGCCCTCACCTCTGATCCTCGCTGGACTGAGAGTACGCAGCTGACCTCTGGGAGCGAGGTGGTAACAGCAGGCATATGGGACAGGGAGGCTGCTGGTCATGATTATCATAAATGTCTGTGATAAATGTAAAACCCATACATGATGTCCATAATGATAATGGTGCCTGCTAAGATGAGGCATCTTTGTGCTATGTACAACCTGCCCGACCTTATGTGTCAGCCTTGACTCTCTTGTTCCTGGGGTAATGGGGATGAAGCTGATGGATTTTCATTGATTTCTTTCTCTACTCCTAGGGCCCAACAGTGTTCCTAGGAGGCACAGAACAGCAGGAAGACGAAGTGTTCTTCATGGACTGTGCCCTGGCCATGGCCTTCTGGAGTTCAGAACTCTTACTGGGTCCCAGTAATTCTTTTTTTTTTTTTTTTTTTTTTTGTAAGATTCTATTTATTTATTCATGAGAGACACAGAGAGAGAGACAGAGACATAGGCAGAGGGAGAAGCAGGCACCACGCAGGGAGCCCGACGTGGGACTCGACCCCAGGTCTCCAGGATCAGACCCTAGCTACCTTAAAATTATTTTGGGGGGAAAAAAATGGCTGCAATGGAAATCAGATCCAGCTCAAAACATTCCTATGACTTATCATACTGTTCAGGGGCGCCTGGCTGGCTCAGTTGGTAGAACATGCAACTCTTGATCTCAGGGTCATGAGTTCAAGCCCCACATTGGATGTAGAGATTACTTAAAAATGAACAAGATATTCCTTTGGCTTACATACTATTTAGAGTGAAAACCAAAGTATTGCATCAAGGTTTCACAAGAGATGGCCCAGTTACCTCTCTGACCTCTTCTCTGATTACTCCCCAGGAAGTACATTCTGCTCCAGCCACACTTATGTCTCAGGGCCTTTGCATGTGCTCTTCCCTCTGCCTGAAATGACCTCCCCACAGATGTCTATCTGTTTTGCCTCCTTATCTTCTTCAGTTCATCTCGCCTGACTACCTACTTAAAGATTACCTCACTGTGTCTCACTTCCTTGCTATATTCTTCTTGAAAGCACTAATAACAATCAAACATTCTATCGTTAACTTATTAGTTGTCTCTCCTCTCTAGAGCATCAGCAACAATGAGGAGGGTCACTTTTTTGCTCCCTGAGTCCCCAACCCTAGGTGATCAGTAAAAGTTTATTGAATGAATGAATGTGTGTAGCTGCAGAAGTTGGGAGAATGGTAAATACAGACTGGAACCCAAAGTAGGGTTGATGGATCCTGGGGGGGCTCTTCTCCCCTCTCTATATATTCTTATCTTCTGCAGTGATTCCTCTTCTCCCCCCACTTCACTAGAAGCTTGCCTTCTCCAGCAGATTTCTTTACACTGAAACCTTGGGAGGTGGAGCCCTCCTGGGCCCTTATAAACAACACAAGACAAGTTGGCTTCTTGGACTTGGGGAGGAAGTTCTCAGCAAAGCCTTTGGCCATAGAGTATTTTACCAACCTATTCTCAAGTATAGTGTGTCAAATATTTCTGGAGAGGACTGAAACCTGGTGATGACAGTTGATGGCCTGTGGAAGAGGTGATGTCAGTGTGGGGTGGTAAACTGTGACTAAATCTTATTGCAAGGGGGCACGTGGATGGCTCAGTGGTTGAGCATCTGTCTTTGGCTCAGGTCGTGATCCTGGAGTTCTGGGATCGAGTCCCACGTCAGAACAAACGTCTCCCTCTGCCTATGTCTCTGCCTCTCTCTGGGTCTCTCAAGAATAAATACATTTAAAAAAATGTAAAAAATCTTATCTTAAAATCCATGATGCGAAAAAAAAAATCCATGATGCGCATAACATGGACATCAGCTAAGATTAAATGATGCTTGGCTCCCGAACAACAGGATCCCTGACATCCTTTCTGCACTCCATCCCCGGCCTCCTCACTTCAGAGAGCAGGAGAGGAACAAAGGTGAGGGTTAATACGTCCCTCCACCGAGCCCCGCCCCGCCCCACCATCTCCCGCATGGCCCCGCCCACAAGCAAACCCCCTCGTTGTGGCCCCGCCCCCACAGTGGCCCCGCCCCACCCGCGGATCTCCCTCGGCCTTCGTCCCGCCCCTTCACTCCGTTCCTCCGCCTCTATGGTCAGGACCGTTTGTGGCCCCGCCCCTTCCGGCCTGCCCCCGCCCCTCGCTTCACGTCCGGCCCCGCCCCTAGCCACGCCTCCTTCGTGCTTTCTGAGGGCGCGCGGGATTCTGGCTGGCTCTCGGCCGCGGAGCCCCCAGGCCCGCAGGTGGCAGGTGCCGGAAGAGGCTCGTCGCCGCGTCAGGGCAGGCGCTGGCGTCCTGCGCCCTTTCCCGGGTCCTCGAGACCGAGGTCAGGAACCAGAGCGGCGGCGGCTCCGGGCATGGCGGCCTCGGAGGCGGCACCCGCTCCGGCGGAGGGCGCAGACTCGGCGCCCTGGGCACAGCTGGAGGCCCCCGCCCAGCTCCTGCTGCGGGCGCTGCAGGCGGGGCCGGACGGGGCGCGGCGCGGCTTGGGGCTGCTGCGGGCGCTGGCCAGTCGCGGCGGGGAGCCCTTCGGTTGGGGCCGCATCCTCGAGGCGCTGTGCCGGGAGGAGCCCGTCGTGGAGGGCCCGGACTGTCGCCTGGAGCTGTAAGTCTCCTGCTCGCGGAGCGCCGCGTTTCGGCCGTGAGGCGGGGGGTGGCGCCACCCCACTTTCTAGATGAGGAGATCGAGGTCCGCAGCCCGGCATCCCTGCCGCGCACCCCGGGAGGAGGAGCGCATCCCACGGGCCTTGCTGGAGGACCGCCTTGGTGCGGCGGGAGCCGCCAGCCTGCGCGTGAATGAGGAGCTGGAAGCCGGTGGACTCTAAGGATCTGACCGCATGCTTCCCGCTCCAAGGCAATCGCACTCATACCTCTAGTGTACGCAGGAGTAAAAATACCTACGTTGTAAAGTATACAAAAGTAGAAATTGATTTTTAAAAATATTTTATTTATTTATTCATGAGAGACACAGACAGAGGCAGAGACGCAGGCAGAGGGAGAAGCAGGCTCCATGCAGGGAGCCCGATGCTGGACTCGATCCCGGGTCTCCAGGATCACGCCCTGAGCCGAAGGCAGGAGCTAAACCACTGAGCCACCCAGGTGTCCCAAAAAGAAGAAATTTAAGCTGTGGTGACAGAACGGACATCTGAAGGGTGGCTTTATGATGTCAGATTTTCAAAGCGCAGTATACATTTTAGGGCAAAATCACTTTTCTTAAGGATGGTGTTCTTGATAATTTACAGTCTTTGAGGTGACTTTGAACTTTCTTTCTTTCTTTCTTTCTTTCTTTCTTTCTTTTCTTTCTTATTTCCTCTTTCTTTCCTGTTTCTTTTTTGCCTCTATGTGACTGAATTTCTGCTAGGAGCAGAAGGGTCAGCTCTGCCATTTTCTTATTTGATGGGCTTCCCTTACTGGTATTCAGTTCCTTTTCGGTCATCTTTATAAACTCTGTGTCCATTTAGTGAGGTTGGTTTTGTTAAAGAACATAATTCAGTATCCATAAATGCATTTAATTATCCTAAGTAACCAAAATACTTGAAGTAGAAAAAGTGACAGAAGTGTCCCCTTCAGCCTCTAGGGGGCTGAAGAGCCGTCTTTGCACTCAGATGCTCCTCTCAGAATTAGGCTGGAGACTGGACTATGAAGGGCCATTCCATACATTAAATATTTGTAATACTTAATTTCTCATGTTTTAGATAAGTAGAAGTGGAAATTCTAATATTGTCTTCACACACCCTACTTTGAATTTGTTTTGAGAAATGGGTCAGGAGAGGGGCCCCTGGGTGGCTAGTCAGTTGAGCTTAGGGCTCTTGATCTCTGCTCAGGTCTTGATCTCAGGGTCTCCATCTCAGCATCCTGAGTTTAAGTCCCACAGTGAACTCCAGGCTGGGCATGGAGCCTACTTAAAAAAAAAAAAAAAGAAAGAAAGAAAGAAATGAGTCAGGGGAACTTTCTGCATCCCCAAATTGGAGGCCATAAACATTCAGCTGTCTGGCTTTTTCTGGACAGAATTAGAGGAGGGGAACTTAATTTGGGGTCCCTGGTTAAAACTTTATTTCAGTATAGTTGGTTTCTTTCATAATCCCATGTATTTTATTTTCTGCATTTAACACTCTGATAAGGGGATTCATGCACACAAAAAAGTTAAGAGCCTTTGAAGTAGGGTTTTCCCCCAGCTCTGTGCTTCTAAATATCCTCTACCACAAATTGACCATCTTTTGAACTTTTACCTTAGTTTTCTCTCTCACTTAGTGTTTTTCACAAAGAAATCAAAGTCAAATATTTTTTTTCTCTTTCACACATCCCAGATGCCCCTTGTATGTAATGACAAGCAGCCCTGAGGAATCACATAGAGAGGAGCAGAGGTGTGATGCCAGGTGGGCTTGGTGTACCCATGACTTGCTTGCCACACCAGTAAGCCTGAGATCACACGGCATTTGGATTTGTGCATCAGAGACAGCTACATTGCTCTGTCCAAAGTAGCCCTTGCTTATCTCTGGACTTATCCTCAGAGAGTTAATTCATTCAGTAAATGTGTACCCTTTGCCTGCTATGGACTGACGCTGTGCTGGGTACTGGGACATGGAGGAAGGAGAGACTGCCTCTGCCTCTCAGGAACTCGGGTGACAGGAATGTCAGAGCTAGATGTGACCTTGTAAGTTCCAGGGAATTGCTAAGGGGAGTATAGGGCTGCAGAGTAAGCACTGCACCACATCCTGGAATATTACTATTTTTATTTTGGGCCTTAATCTATCTTTTTTTATTTTTTTTAAGATTTTAGTTATTTATTCATGAGAGACACAGAAAGAGAGACAGGCAGAGACACAGGCAGAGGGAGAAGCAGGCCCCATGCAGGGAGCCCGATGTGGGACTCGATCCCCGGTCTCCAGGATCAGGCCCTGGACTGAAGGCAACGCTAAACCTCTGAGCCACCCAGACTGCCCCTTTTTTAATCTTTTTAAGTAAGCTTCCCGCCATGTGGAGCTTGAACTCATGACCTTGAAATCACGAGTCACATGCTCCAGGGTTGCCTGGCTGGCTCAGTCGGTGGAGTGTGTGATTCATAATCTCAGGGTCCTGAGTTTGAGCCCTGTATTGGGTGTAGAGTTTACTTTAAATAAATAATTAAACTCTTAAACACACACACACACACACACACACAAATCAGAGTCACATACTGAACCAACCAGGCGCCCCTGAAGGATTATTTTTATGCAAAGTTTGGGAAGGGAGTTTTTTTTATGTAAAACAAGCATGGGTCTTTTATAGAGTAGGTTTCAATGTGGATTTTTTTTTTTAAGATTTTATTTATTCATGAGAGACAGAGAGAGAGAGAGAGAGAGAGGCAGAGACATAGACAGAGGGAGATTCAGGTTCCCTGGGAGGAGCCTGATATGGAACTTTATCCAGGACCCCAGGATCATTACCTGAGTTGAAGGCAGCTGCTCAACCACTGAGCCACCCAGGTGCCCCTCAATGTGGATTTTTTTGAGCCAAAATAGGACACGTCAAAAAACAGCCTAGCCCAGAATATATGAATACATGCTCAATTAAAAAAAGAATTGTTAAAAAAAAATTTGAATTGTTCAGAGAACTTTTGGCTGTTTAGGAATAATAAAATGAACTCAAACTGGCTTAACCACCACAACAAAAAATACATGCTCGATGAATGCCTTTTGAATGGCTCTCCTGGGCAACCCTGGTGGCTCAGCGGTTTAGTGCCACCTTCAACCCAGGGCCTGATCCTGGAGACCTGGGATTGAGTCCCACGTCGGGCTCCCTACATGGAGCCTGCTTCTCCCTCTGCCTGTGTCTCTGCCTCTCTCTCTCTCTCTCTCTGTCTCTCATGAATAAATAAATAAAATCTTAAAAAAAAATAAAAATGAATGGCTCTCCTGCTGACCCCTTCCATCCACCCTGACCCAAGGGTACTGCCTCCTAGCCACCCCGTCTGTCCATTGCCACCCAGCTTTACCCAGTCTGCCCTGTGCTCCTTCCAGCAAGATATTCTTAACTGCTTGTCCTCCTTCTGCCCAGGAAGCCACTGCTGCTGCGCTTGCCCCCGTTATGCCAGAGGAATCTGATGTCCCTGCTGATGGCTGTTCGGCCATTGTTGCCTGAAAATGGACTACTCCCTGTGCTGCAGATTGCACAACAAGACCAAAGCCCTGACCCTGATGCCTGGCTCTGGGTCCTGGGGGAATTGCTGCGGAGGGATTTGAACGGGGGGTTATCGACTGAGGGCGTGTCTGTGCTGTCTAAGAGCTGCCAGGGACGGCTCCAAGGCCTGTGTAGGCGGCTGGGCCGGGGAGGCAGGAGGCTGAAGTTGCTCCAGGTTCCAGAGCCTGAAGAGGAAGAAGAGGAGGACAAGGAGGACAGGGACTCTCAGCAACCTGGGAAACGTAGAAAGAGGCGAGAGGAAGGACCTACCAGTCCTGAGGGCGAGTGTGCCCCCAAAAAGTTCCGGTGTTTGGAAGGGGAAGAGGAAGAAGGTCAGGAGGAGGAGAGATGTGAACCTGAATCTTTGGAATCCCTGGCAGATGAAGGAGATGCCCTACCCATTAAGAACCAGAGTGTCAGGGCCAAGCCCAGTGAGGCTGGTCAGAGTCTGGAGGCTGCTAAGGACCTAGCTGAGAGTTTGGAGTTGCCCAAACCTGTCCAGGTACTAGAATGGGGAGGCTGGGTTTAGAGTGATCCTCCAGGAGTGGGGGGTTTATCCAGGTGAGGGCTCGGTGGGAGACTATTTCCCAACTGGGGTAACAAGTCTGTGGAGCTGGGGTAGGGGTGTGGGGTTCAGGGAATATAGTTTCTGCTCCATGGACTCCCAAGCAGGAGGTGGGAAGAGTTAGTGGAGGGGGAAACCTTTGGCCCTAATAATCTACAACATGAGGTTAAAGGATGCCAGGCAAGAAGAAAAGCTCCTCTGCGCAGAGGGTGTGGAATCATGCCAGCATCCAGCCTGTCTTCCCAACCTAAGCCCTGGGTCTACCCCCATTAGGATGAGTGCAGAGGGGACAAGTCTAGACAGCTGGGTTTCCATGGGCCTTGTCTACTATACTTTGAGTTCTTAAGCTCCTCTCAAGGTTTAGGCTTCGCTTTCTTGACTCTCTTGAATCATCCTTGCCCATTAGCTCCCACTGATCTGGAGCCTTCTCGGGGGAGGGGGCTAGGACTGGGCCCCGGGACCACACTGTGTTGACAGGGACTTGGCAGTGACTGGGCTTTTCTTTGCAGGACCAGGTTCCCAGACTGCAGCAGCTGCTCAAGACGTTGGGGGAGGTAACTGGCCCCTGCTCACCATCGCCCTTCCACTTTCTGTCTAGACCTTAGCCAGGCCCAGGGAAGCACAGGCTGTTTGGACAATGGGGGTCAGAGTGAAGGTCTGAAGACAATCACTGCAGGGGCTTCTCTTGGCCCAAGGACAGATATGTCATCTAACCCCAGACAAGTCCTTCTCCTCTGGTAGTGTCCAGGCTCCTCACCCCCCACTCTGCCACAGCCGGGACATGAGATTTGCCTTTTCCAGGGGTTGGAGGGTGCCCTGCCGGTTGAGCTACAGCTTCTCCATGAATGCAGTCCCAGCCAGGTGAGTCCAGGAAGACTGCCTGGCCCTGAGGGTACATCCCCTCTCCCCAGCCTTGTTCCATTTAGGTCTGTGTTTCCTTGCCTTGTGTGGGAATTTGGGGAGCGGATTTTGTTGGGTTCTGTGGTCTCTTGGGTAAAGGTCATCCTTTGTGCTTTTGATCTTGGATCCTCCTCCTATGAGGAGCTCTCCCTGCCTTATGTTACCTTGGAGTGTCCTTGCCCTACTCATTCTGCTGCCCAGTTGGCTTGAGACAGCCTAGCAGAGGCAGACTGAGTGTGTCTGTGGCCTCTCCTGCTTGGTAGGTGGACCTGCTGTGTGCCCAGCTGCAGCTCCCACAGCTCTCCGATCCAGCTCTCCTGCAGCTCTGCACCTGGCTTCTGTCCCTTTCCCCAGATCTCAGCCTCAGCAATGCTACTGTTCTGACCAAGAGCCTCTTTCTTAGACGGGTAGGTGGCATTGTGATAACACCTGGCATGATAGGGACTATGGGGAAGAGCATCTGAGCCCTCAGAAGGGTGGTGCTTGGGAGAGGGGGTTCCCCACCTTGTAAGGCATCTGGACTCTCAGAGGCAGCCTGGGGCAGGCGGAGGACATGGACCTCCAGGCCATCTATCCACATGCCATCTAATTCCTCTCTCTTGAGCTCCAGATCCTTCCAGGAGCTGAAGGGATTTGGGAGCTCTGTGTCATTTCCAATGGGTGAATCCATGTGAGTTCTAGATAAAAGAACTTTTGTATGGGACACCTGGGTGGCTCAGCAGTTGAGCATCTGCCTTTGGCTTAGGGCATGATCCCGGAGTCCGAGGATCGAGTCCCATGCCCGGCTCCCTGCATGGAGACTGCTTCTTCCACCTGTGTCTCTGCCTCTCTCTCTGTGTGTGTCTCATGAATAAATAAATAAATAGAATCTTTAAAAACAAAACACAAAAGTTCTTTTTTTTTTTTTTAAGATTTTATTTATTTATTCATGAGAGACACACAGAGAGAGGCAGAGACACAGGCAAAGGGAGAAGCAGGCTCCACGCAGGAAGGCCAACGTTGGACTTGATCCCGGGACTCTGGGATCAGATCCCGAGCCGAAGGCAGATGCTCAACTGCTGAGCCACCCAGGTGTCTCGAACTTTTGTGTTTTCTTTGCAACATGTATCACCGTCTGAAATGTGTCTGACAAACTTTCATTCAAGGAAAGAAGAAATGAATTAATTAATATTTCCTTCCCCATTGGCTGTAGATTCTCTCCCTGACTTCCTCAGCCTCCCGCCTGCTCATGACCGCGCTGACCGCCTTCTGTGCCAAGTATGCCTATCCTGTCTGCAGAGCCCTCCTTGGCCCTGTGCTCCAGGCCCCGGGAACAGGTAATTCTGGAACCAGCCCTGGGCCCAGTAGCTCTGCCCTTTCTCTTCCCACCACCCTTCACTCCTGGGGGGCCCTGGCAGTTGTGTATTCAGTCAATAAGGCTGCCTTGCTTCCCTGACTATGCTCCCCTGTAATGAGCCAGGCATTGTGTTCTATCCTCTCCTGCCATTTTTCCCCAGACCTCCCGCCCTGTTGTCCCCTACCCAGGTCCAGCTCAAACAGAGTTATTGTGTTGCCTTATGAAGGACGAGGCCCTGGAGCCAGACACACAGGTTCTAATGCTGGGGTGAGTGTACATGCCTCCATGCTGTCCCTGCCCCTACCCCCTCCCACTGGCCAAGTCTGCTCTTGGCATTCTGGAGTTGGAGCTGCCTGGATACCAGGCCCTGTACCTGAAAGACAGGTGGCAGCACAGCGGAGGCCCCTCTCACTGTTGCCTGAGCCGGGCTTTGTGCCTCCCCGCCACAGTTCCCACTCTGACCCTGCCCAAGCCCCAGGTTCCAGCATTCCAGGCCAGATGCCTGGGGGACACAGAGAAGGGGCTGGTGGTCCCCACTCGAGCCGTTCACAGTGTAGCTGGAACATGGCACAGTAAGGCACTGGCTGTGGATCCGGGAAGACAGGATTTTAAATCCCAGCCTTGCCTTGTGTGAATTCAGACAGGTTTCTCCATCTCTCTGAGATGATTTCATATGATTTCATATGATTTTCCTCATATGAAAAATGGGCATAATATTCACTCTAGGATTTTTCTAGATGTTAAATATGATAATGCATATAGACCTCAGCACAGTAAGTGCTCAAAAATTGTTATTAAATTTGTGTTAAATTTGGGTATTAAAACTGGGAAGTCAAGATCCAGCCATGTAGAAACAAATGAGTAGCTAAGACCCAATTGACACTAACATGAAATATAAATGCTAACTCTCTGGGGCACCTGGGTGGCTCAGTAGGTTAAACATCTGCCTTCTACTCAGGTCATGATCCCAGGGTCCTGGGATCAGGTCCCATGTCAGGCTCCCTGATCAGTGGGGAGCCTGCTTCTCCCTCTCCCTCTGCCTACTGCTCCCCCTCTCTGTCAAATAAAATATTTTTTTTAATAAAATAAACACTAACTCTCACACGAGAAGGGAACAGTTGTTTAAATGTCAGCCACCACTTACCGAGTCCTTTCTCTGTGCTTTATTTATTTTTTAAAGAATTTATTTATTCATGAGAGACACAGAGAGAGAGAGAGAGGCAGAGGGAGAAGCAGGCTCCATGCAGGGAACCTGACGTGAGACTCGATCCTGGGTCCCCAGGATCACACCCTGGGCCAAAGGCAGGCTAAACCTCTGAGCCATCCAGGCTGCTCCCTTCTCTGTGCTTTAGATTCATTTTCTCAGGAAGTGCTCATGCAGTGCTGTCAGGTGGGTGCTATTAGAGACAGAAAACCTAAAGCTCTGAGTTGCTAAGGGACATGGGCCGAAGGTCACACAGCCAGCAAGTATTAAAGCCTGGGATCAGATTCAAGGCCCAGCACCCAAGAAGCCACACTTCTTCTGTGTGACACACTGCCTCTCCACACAAGTGGAAGATGGCGCTGTAGCTTGGGAAGCACTGCTGGAGTGGGCCTCCCCGTGGATTGGGTTCTGCAGGGAAAGCTGTCCTTTCTAGAAAGCCTTGTAGATATCTCACTGCACCATCATCCTCTTCCCTGGGTCACCCTCACCTTTTGTACTCAAGAGGCACTTTTCACTCCTGCTCATTTTTTAGGGAACCTTATACACTTCACATCAGATCCTCCATTATCCTGTCCAGGAGTCTTGTATTGTAGCCTTCCTAGCACCGAGTAGTGGCTGGCTGCTGCCAGCATCAGGGGGCTCTGACTATTTCCTCTGTTCGCTGGGGATCTAGGCTGTCCCCAGGGCCTTGCCCTGCCTTATGGTAGGAACAGTAGGTACCCAGGCGTGCACTGTTCTCAGCGGGGCCTGTGCTTTTTGCAGACAGATCTTAGAGCTGCCCTGGAAGGAGGAGACTTTCTTGGTGTTGCAGTCACTCCTGGAACGGCAGGTGAGCAGACTGCCTTGAAGGGTAGTCCAATGCTATGGACAGGCATGGGCCTCCCGGGTTGCTGATCCTTCCAGGGGTGGTGAGCAGAGCAGCTGCCCCACAGCAAGGTATGTTACACGGTGGGTGAGTCCTGGGGCTTAAAAAGCTGAAAGCAGAAAGCTGACCACACTGTACATCCTGGCTCTGCTACCTACTAGCTGCGTGGCCTTGGGGAGGGACCTTTTGATGTGTGTGTGTGAATTTTCTTTTATTGTTGAGTACATCATAGATTCCTATGTTCACAAGTTTTCAAGCTCAAAGGATACAGTGAACCATCCATCCAGGTTCCCCTCTCCAGGGCTCATCACTGTTACTAGTTTCAGGGGAACCCTTCCAGAGGTGCTTTTGTGTTCAAGGACACATGTTTAAGTTTACTTTTTCCCTGCTTTTTTTTTTTTTAAGATTTATTTCTTTTCTTTATTTTAAAAAATATTTAATTAATTTATTCGAGAGAGAGAGCAGAAGAAGGGGAAATGGCAGAAGGAGAAGGAGAAACAGACTCCTCACTGAGCAGGGAGCCCGATGTGGAGCTTGATCCCAGGACCCTGAGATCATTACCCCACCCAAAGGCAGACACTTAACTGACTGAGTCACCCAGGTGCCCCAACATTTATTTATTTTAGAGACAGCATGGGGCTGTAGCAGGGGGTGGGGAGTCAGAGGTAGAGAGAAACTCCAAGCAAACTCTGCTGAGTGTGGGAGCCTGACTTGGGTCTCAATCTCCTGACCCTAAGATCATAACTGAGCCGAAACCAAGAGTTGGATGCTCAACCAACTGTGCCAGCCACGTGCCCCTACTTTTTCCCTACTTTTTTCATGGACGGCAACATACCAAGCTCAGTGCTCTGTACTTTGCCTTTTTAACCTAGCAGTATATTTTGGCAATGTTTCCATATCACTACCTAAAGTTTTGCCTCATTTGTTTATAACTTGACCTAACGTTTTTATGCCTCAGTCTCCCCATCTGCAAAAGGAGAATGATGATCATACCTGCCACACAAGGCCAGGGTGATGTTGAAATGGATAATTAGTGTAAGTGCTCAGAACAGTGCCCTGTGCATGATAAGTATTTATTAAATTTTTAAGGACAACTATTGTTATGCTGGCAGTACCCCCCTGGGACTCCAAACAGGGCTGAGATGTATATGCCAGGCTTTATGTGCATTATCTCATTTAATATTTTTCATCATCTTTAGCGTTAGATGTCATGAGCCCCATTTTACAGATGCAGAAACTGAGGCTTCAGTTTGGTTATGTGACCTGCCTGGGGTTACCTAGGTTGGAAGTGGTAGAGTTTGAAATTGAATCTGGAGCCCTTTCTTATTCTGTTGTCCCATCTCCCAATGTGTGCAGGTGGAGATAACCCCCGAGAAGTTCAGTGTGTTGATGGAGAAGCTCTGTAGAGAGGGGCCAGCAGCCACCACTTCCATGGCCTATGCCAAGCTCATGCTGACAGTGATGACCAAGTATCAGGCCAGTGTGAGTACTGGAAGGGCCATGAGGGCTGGTCCTGCTGCTCTGAGTGTGCCCATGAGGGTGTATATCTAGATGTTGGCCAGGGAAGACACCCTGAATGTTAGCCAGGGAAACTACAAGTTCAAGCTTCAGAATGGGGAATGAGACTGCTAGGAGGTCGTTAATGCAGGCAACACTGCCGTGGGCCAGATGGTGAATGAGGCACTGGGGAATCGAGAGTGACCATAGCACAGTTCCTGTCCTTGACTTGACATTCTCCACCGGTGCCAGGCTAGTGGGGTAGGAGAGATGATAACCAGATCGGCATCACATCTGGAAAGATGAGAGGTGGGGGCGGGGGGGGTGCTTTTGGTGGTGGTGGTGGTGGTGGTAGTGGTGGTGGTGGTGGAAGCAACTAAACCTTGTTTGTGGTTGGGACAGGCTTCTCAATTCTGAAAGGGTGAGTAGTGGTCAAGGGCCAAGACTGAGGAAAGGACATTTCAGGCAAAGAAAACAGTATAAACTGTGAGCATCCAGGGGGATCTACAGATGGTAGCTTCGGCCTGAAAACATGAGAGTGGATGGTGGTAGGGGTGAGGTTCTAGGTCAGAGTTAAAACACCACGAGGTAATATTGCAGAGCCTCTGCTATGTCTTAGGCACTGTTTAAAGCCCTTTGCTTATGTGGCCTTGCTAGTTTATTTCAGGTGTTAGCCCAATGAGAAGATACTATTAACAGCTCCATTTTATAGATGAGGAAATTGAGATCCAGAGAGGTTAAAGTAACCTGCCTAGGATGACATGGCCAGGCCGTGCCATCATTGTATGGAAGACCCTATAGGTTATGAGGAGGATCATGGACTTTATCTTGAAGGTCAAGTGTCCCTACCTTTTTGGGGGAGTCACAGGCCCATTTGATGATTTAATGAAAGCTATAGATCCTCCAAGAAAAATGAAAAATCTGAACACATGTTATGTACAATTTCAGGAGAATCCTGGATCCTCTGGAGACCCTGTAGATCCTGGAGGAAGGGCATCCAATTTGAGACATTTATAGTTACCCCAGGGCCCAGGTGAAGCTGGGGTGACTTGGTCAGATTTGCATTTTAGAAAGAAGCCTCTGCCAGCCTCTGTTCTGGCATCTGTAAGGAGTGGGGATCGGAGAGAAGATATAGGGCAGAGACCTGTCAGGAGGCTGTAGCAAAAGGTCAGGGAAGAATAGTGTGGCCCCGAAGGAATGTGGCAGCCACAGTAGAGTATCTCTGTCCCTCAGTTTTCTCATCTCTAAAATGGGAGGGTTGTGCAGATTACATGAAGTTATGTTTATAAAGTGTTGCTACATAGTAAGCACCCAATAATTGTCAAGTGTTATTAATGCGGCTGACTTAGTAAGTTGTATAGTTCATATTTGGTCCCAGGTCCACTTGAATACAAAGACCTTGCATAATCATGTATGATGATAAAGTAATGCATTTAGATATCTCCTCCATTGTCCTTGTGTCCTGGATTCCTCTCTCCTTCCTAAACAGGGCCATGGACAGAGGGGAAAGGGGAAGGATCAGCTGCTGGAGTGCTGATATGATTCTTCCTTCTCCCCAGATCACTGAGATCCAGAGGCTGGGCCTGGCCACAGCCCTAGAGCTCAACACCACTTTCCTGAGGAAGTCCCTGCAGGCCGCCCTGAGACATCTGGGCCCCTGACCATCCACCAAGAGACCACACTCCTGGAGCTCCCCCACCAGCTGCCTGAAGAATACTTTTGTCCTCAGCACCATCCCCTGACCCCTTTTCTGGGGAAAAAGGCTGAGCCTGGCCATCCCAGGGGTCAGGTGCCTTCCTGCTCCAGGATGCAGAGAGGCCACTTGGCCCCCCCAGCCAGCAGGGGGGATGCTTCCTGGGCTGAGGGTGCTGGATGAGCTTTATTTCCCAAGGCTGCTGACCTTTGGGCTCACTCTTTGTCACTTTTTCATCAGTTGATGGGGACAGAAACTTTCTGAAAGGCCTCAGTAGGGTCAGAGCAGACCAAGAGTAGATGAATGATGCTTCAGGAGCCCTGAGATGACCTGTGTGCTCAGCATGAATATCTTGCACAGGGGCGCCTGGATGGCTCAGTTGGTTAAGTGTTTGCCTTTGGCTCAAGTCATGATCTCGGAGTCCTGGGATCGAGCCCTGCATCTGGCTCTTTGCTCAGCAAGGAATCTGCTTCTCCCTTTCCCTCTGTGCTTGTGCACTCGCTCTCTCTCAAATAAATAATCATTTAAAAAATATATTTTGCACTCAAGTATATGTTACGACCCTCTGTGTTCTGACTTGGATGATAATTTATTAAAAAGCAGGGGTTTGGGGCACCTGGGTGGCTCAGTTGGCTAAGTGTCTGCCTTAGACTCAGGTCATTATCCCAGGGTCCTGGGATAGAGCCCCCAGTCTGGGCTTCCTGCTCAGTGGGGAGTCCACTTCTCCCCCTCCCCATCCTTCTGCTTGTGTGCACTTACTTTCTCTCAAATAAATAAAATCTTAAAAAACAAAACAAAACAGGTACGCCTTCCTATTAACTCTGGGTATTTGTGGAAAACCAAAGACACCACCACCACAGGGGGGCATCTTTCCTGGTGAACCGCTCTGCAAGGGGAAGGTGCCAGAGTTGTCCAGTTCATTTATTCATGTTCTGTGCAGCACTGTGTGACACCACTCACTGCTGCCCTATCAGGGCTGTTTTTTGAGTAAGGGAAGTGTGCCCGGGACAGAACTTTCATGACATTTCCCTTCTCACGATTTACTCTGAAAGCATGAGCCCCAGAGCAAGAGGGAGAGGTTAGGGGGAAAGCCTGCTTTTGAGACGAAGCAGGCGCGCGAAGGCGTGAAGGGACAAATAGGCGGGAGCTACATGCTCTCAGTGGCCATCCCGGTGAGGTGCCCAGGGCCAGCCTCTTACGTGCCTGGCAGCAGGGGCGCCACTGGGGACAGTCTCCGGGTGCCACGAGGCGCCCAGTACCGCCGCCCCGCCCCGCTTCGGAGCCAGCCTAGCTGTGCTACGCGCGGCAGCGCCCTCCAGCGGCCATGGACGGCGGCACGACCCGAGATTGAGCGACCCGGCCGCGCTCCGGAGGGAAACCACGGGCAAAGGCATCTCGCGAGAACAAGAGCCATATTTGAGCGCACGCGCGAGTTGACGCACTCTCTTTTCCGGTTACTGCGTCGGAGTTACCATGAGGTGAGTGGCGCTTGGGAAGCCATCCACCGTCATCCGCGGTCACTGGCACCTTGGTAGGGAGGGAGGCTTGCGGGCCGAATCGGGGTTCCGTGCCCCTGCTTCGCCGAGAGGCGTTTCTGGTAAGGTGTCTCTTGCTCGGAGCCTGCATCTCGGTCGCACCTAGGTCGCCGGACGTGGTGCCCGGATTCCCCTTGGGGGGCGTTCCGGCCACGCCGAGGGTGTTGATGCGGCCGCCCAGGTGCTGAGCGTTCGCCTTGCTTCTGTCTCGTAGCAGCAAAGTCTCCCGCGACACCCTGTACGAGGCGGTGCGGGAGGTCCTGCACGGGAACCAGCGCAAGCGCCGGAAGTAAGCCGGGCCTCGGCGGGGGGGGGGGGGGGGGGGGCGGCGGGTGGAGGGGCGGCGGCCTGATTCTGTTGCCTTCCCTAAGGTTTCTGGAGACGGTGGAGCTGCAGATCAGCCTGAAGAACTATGACCCTCAGAAGGACAAACGCTTCTCGGGCACCGTCAGGTTGGCACCGTTCAGCCCCCACCCGGCCCTCCGGGCCCTCCCGCCCGAGCCTCCTGTTGAGCTTGAGGCGGGCGGGCACGGACGCGCCCGGGCAGTTCAGACCCCCTGCCCCGGGCAGCCGTGGCTGGACGGACCCCCACCCTGGGTCTTAAAATAAGAGGGGAGGCGTGGGGAGGCCTTGGCCGAGCCCGCCGGCTAGTTTGAGAAGCCAGACTAGCTGTTGGTGAAAGTGGACGTGCTGGGTAAGGCTCTGTAACTGCAGCGGCCCCGGACCCCTTCGCCTGCATCTGGAGCTCGGGCTGGGCCTGACCGGTGCTGTTCCCCTCCCCGCAAACGCAGGCTTAAGTCCACCCCCCGCCCCAAGTTCTCTGTGTGTGTTTTGGGGGACCAGCAACACTGTGATGAGGCCAAGGCAGTGGACATTCCCCACATGGACATTGAAGCGCTGAAGAAACTCAACAAGAATAAAAAACTAGTCAAGAAGCTGGGTGAGTGTGGCTTGGGGTGGCTTTGTTTTCCGGCAGACGGTTGTCACGGGAGTGGTAGAAAAGTGACATTGCCATTTGGATTTTAAAACGATTGGGGGGGGGGGCAGAATCATGGAAAGGATCTGTTATGGGGGAGTCACTTGAGGGAGTGATGCTTTATATAATCTTTCAAGGTTCCTTTTTATTATTTGCTTTGAGGAGTCTTTCTGAACAGGCAAGTTCCCTTAAGTCGACTAGTGAGGTGCTGCTATGTTCTGAGTTGGGATTTCTAGTTAAAGTTCTTTTTTTTCTCACGCATCTTTATCATAAGTAGTCTAAGCATTTTACAGAAAGGAAGTAGGTGCCCCACTCTTCATGTAATAGAAAAGTTGCAGGCATTGAACCCCAGGAGTCTTAACCAGCATGTGCATCTACTATTGGAACGTGAAGAGAGCCGGTCAGCCTGGGTTTCCAAAGCCAGGTTTTCTGTGAATGTCGGGCCCGTAAAAGGCCAGGGGATAGGGACAAGCTGGAATAAGGAGAGGATTAAAAAGACATTGTACATGGAGAGAGTACAGTAAGTGGTTAGAGGCTACTTTGGTGGTTGGTTGACAAAACTCTGTTCAGAGGTTGTTTTTGGGGGCCAGATCCTGAGCATCCGATGTCTTCTTTTTACCAGCCAAGAAGTATGATGCCTTTTTGGCTTCAGAATCTCTGATCAAGCAGATTCCACGAATCCTGGGTCCAGGCCTGAATAAAGCTGGCAAGTTCCCTTCCTTGCTGACCCACAATGAGAACATGGTGGCCAAAGTGGATGAAGTGAAGTCCACCATCAAATTCCAGATGAAGAAGGTAAGAAGGTCTGACTGGATTGCAGAGATTAAGCTTTGGTGATGGTGGCACCACCAGTCCTAAAGTTCATCCATGTTCTCTGAATGGGAGTCCCGGCTCACATTTCTACAGATACGTAGGACATGTGACAGTCACTGAGCAGGGTTGAAGCTTTCCACGTGCCTTTGGTTTTCCTGGCCTGGGGTCCGGGTGCTGTTCACTAGGTCATTGGAGTGGGGAGGGATGGGTCATTTGGCTTCTAGATGTGCCTACTCTGACTCTTCTGTTTGGCCGGCCGGCCTGATTTGACTGGACTCTCTCACAGGTGCTATGTCTGGCAGTGGCTGTTGGCCACGTGAAGATGACGGACGATGAACTTGTGTACAACATCCACTTAGCTGTCAATTTCCTGGTGTCCTTGCTCAAGAAGAATTGGCAGAACGTCCGGGCTTTGTACATCAAGAGCACCATGGGCAAACCCCAGCGCCTTTACTAAGACCTTTTAATAAATCCTAGTGCTACCGTTACTGTCTTGCCTGTGACTGGGGGCGGGGGGGTGCACTCTGAACTGACAGTGACATTCCGTAGCCGTACACTGATGAAGGAAGGTTCTGGCACCCAGTGTGGGTGGGCCTGTTCTGCATACTGCAAACCAGGAGATGCATTCCATCTACCTTCAGAACTGTGTAGTCTAGTAAGACTCTAGTTCGGGTCTCTTGGATACTTGATGATAACCTGCTAACCGGGGTTGAAGCTGGTCTGAACCCTGAGAGGTGGATCTGAGCTAGTGCTCCCAAGTCTTGTGCTCCTGCTGCTGACTCCTGGAAGGAGGGGTAGGACCCACACGTGGAGGACCTAAACTCAGTCCTTCACAGCGTGCTTAATCTATGGCCTGGTTCTCCTTACTCCATGGCTTCTTGTTTTGTGCTAAGTTGTGCATTTGGGCTCTTGGTCTATAGGAATCAAAAAGTTACAAATGGAGATTGGGTTCTAGATTGTTCAGATAGGATTAATCCACAACTTGATTTGCTTGTCTGGCCTCAACCTTACCGACGGTAGTGATTTACTCATGTTTGGGGAAACACAAGTAGACCTGTTCGATGCTGCTGAATTCACTGCTGCTGTTTTCTAGGAGTTTATTAGCAAATGGGGCAGAATTAGGCTGTGGGAACTTCCAGGCCCTCCATCCTCCTGACCTGAGGCACTTCCCTGTTGGTAGGTTTGTTTGGTTTTTAAGACTTCATTTTATTCCCGAGATGGGCTGAGGCAAGTTCATCCCTCCATCTTTTAATATAGTTGAAAGGCTACAGACCTCACACTTGGTTTTGGCTCAGGTCATGACCTTAGGTTGTAAGATTGAGTCCCTTGTCAGGCTCCAGGCTGAGGTGGAGTCTCCTTTAAAAAAGGCTAATCCAGGGCAGCCTGGGTGGCTCAGCGGTTTAGCATTGCCTTTAGCCCAGGGCGTGATCCTGGAGTCCTGGGATCCAGTCCTAAATCGGGCTCCCTACGTGGAGCCTGCTTCTCCCTCTGCCTGTCTGCCTCTCTCTATCATAAATAAATGAAAAATAAAAAAAAAAAGGCTAATCCAAAGCATAAATAAAATGTACCTCAAAACAAGCTCGAACAAAGAACACAAGGCTTTTGCCAAAGATCTTGGGGTGGTTTTCTTTTTTCTATTTTAGCTTTTAATAATTTAGTAATTTTGCTTACAGGTAAAATAGTTACAATCTAATCTTGGGATGAGCCCTGAATTTGGTTTCTCAAGGTTACTGGGCATAGTTGCTCCTTCTGGTCTGTTATTACAGTATTAGGAGTGATAAAATACCTAGGCTTGTCAATGTTCCAGATGGGTAAGGAAAGGGAAAAGTTGGCGTATAAGAACTAGCTAGGGGGGCAGCCCTGGTGGCGCAGCGGTTTAGCGCCGCCTGCAGCCCAGGGCGTGATCCTGGAGACCCTGGATCAAGTCCCACGTTGGGCTCTCTGCTGGAGCCTGCTTCTCCCTCTGTCTCTCTGCCTCTCTCTGCATTTCTATGAATAAGTAAATAAAAATCTTAAAAAAAAAAACTAAAACTAAAAACTAAAACTAGAGGGCAGCCCAGGTGGCTCAGCGGTTTAGCGCTGCCTTCAGCCCAGGGCCCGATCTTGGAGACTCGGGATGGAGTCCCACCTCAGGCTCCCTGCATGGAGCCTGCTTCTCCCGCTTCTCTCGCTTCTCCCTCTGTGTCTCTCAGGAATAAATACAAAATCTTAAAAACAAAAAGAACTAGCTAGGATCTATTGTGCCTGGGTGGCTTTACTCTGTTGAGTGTGTCTGCCTTCGGCTCTGGCCTCAATCCCAGCTTTGGGCTCAGGCTCTGTGCTCAGTGGGGAGTCTGCTTCTCCTCCCTCTGCCCCTCCTCCCTGCTTTTGTTCTCTCACTCTCAAAATCTTTTTTTTTTTTTTTTAAAGATTTTATTTATTTATCCATGAGAGACAGAGAGAGAGAGAGGCAGAGACACAGGCAGAGGGAGAAGCAGGCTCCCTGCGAGGAGCCTGACGTGGGACTCCTGGATCCCGGGATCACGACCAGAGCCCAAGGCAGATAGATGCTCAACCACTGAACCACCGAGGTGCCCCTCAATAATCTTAAAAAAAAAAAAACAACTAATTAGGACCCAGTGCTATTGAAAGGAAAAGGTTTAGTCACAGTGGAAGTTTATCAGAATGTTGGCCATGCTTAATTCTGGGAGGAAAAAAAATTATCTGGGATTTTCTGAAGTTCTTTAAGATTCTGAGAGTGCTTGAGAGCACAAGCTGGGTTAGAGGGAGAGGCTGACTCTCCTGCGAAGCAGATAACCTGACACAGGGCTCGATTCCAGGACCTCAGGATCATGACCTGAGCTGAAGACATTTAATGAGCGGAAGCACCTAATCACAAGACAGAAGACATTACTAAAGAAAATCAGATATTTTGATGACTGGAGGCATGTAAGCAGGTTACAAACGTGAATACACCTGCCAGCCTCCTGCTCTTAGGCACTGAGTACAGCAAGAGAGCAGGTCTGAGAGCCATGGGGCGGAAGCCTAAAACTGAAGTACCCCCTCAAGTTGGCTAAGATGGGTCCTAGCTGCACCTTAGCTGCCAATCCTCAGGGCGTCGGGGGGGCGGGGACAGGGGGTCTGAGCCAAGACCAGGGAGACGTTTCTGTTCCTACCAGAAACCCTGCTGTCCTGACAATAGCTGGAGCCAAGGGTTTCCAGGGCGGTGTCTCCTGACCTCACTGGATGCGAGGAGACCAGCCACGTAGTTGCCTGCAGGCAGGGCCCCTCCGGGCGCCTGAGTTTGAATCCCAGTTCTCCCATTCAGGAGGCCCGGGAGCCTGTGGAGCCAGTCTATTCTCTAAACTGTTTTCTCACCTGAAAGCGCAGATGATGATGCTTAAAAGACCGTAGTACCAAAATCAAAGCATGACACGCTTTGCAAGGTGCCGGGCACTTCGTACTCAAACGGCAGCTGTAAGCGGGCAAGCCCGCGGGCTGTGCACGTCCGGGGCGGCCCGCGCACAGCGAGCTGCTCGCCTAGCTCGCTGGGTTTAGGTGCGGATGAACGATGAACGGGGAGAACAAGGTGGCTTCAGAACTAGTCATGCCCTCCCGTTTGAAATGAGCCAAGGATTAAACATTTTTAAATAGATTTGGAAACTCTAGGGGAAGGTAGTGGATGCCTTAGAAATACTCGGGAACTTGAGGGGCGCCTGGGTGGCTCAGTCAGTTAAGCATCTGCCTTCGGCTCCTGTCCTGGTCCGAGGTTGAGCCTGTCCTGGGCTCGCGGGTCCACGTGGTCTGCCCCTGCCCTCCCCACTACTGTGCACAGGTGCGTGCTCTCGCTCAAATAAAATCTTAAAAAAAAAAAAAAAAAAAAAAAGGCCCAATTTGGGAACTTGAGCCTTCCTGGATTATTGATTTGAATCACCTGGCTTTAAAACCCACTCATTCTATCAAGCCTTATGTACTGGGTGGGGGGTCCTTAAGAACCAACTATATTAGACAAAGCTGACTCACTCCTTCCCGCGGGGCTGTGGGGCATCTGGAGCCCTGGTGCCCCCTCTCCAGAAGCCCAGGGCCGGCAGGAAGGAAGGGGACGCAGAAGGGCAAGCAAACGGAAGACATGTGTGGAGGCCGACTGAGCCCGCCTCTAATGAAGGCCAAGCTAGTTCAACCAAGCCTCAGCTTCTGGGGCGATGAGCCTAAAGCTCAGTGGCACCCGAGTTAGGATTCAGGCTTCAGCTCTCTGGGAGCCCGTCCTCGGGCATCTGTGATGCGGGGAAATCAAGAGCCCCGTGAAACCTCACACAACGGTGCACTCCTCCCTCTTCCCTGGGAACATCAGAACAGAAATGGGGCAGAAAGAACTACAGTCCCGATCTTTGGGCTCCATCCATCTTGGCCCCTCCTTACGGCAGGGGAGAGCCACAACCAGGAGAGGATCCTGGGCTTTGGGCTCACAGGACTCAGCCTTTTTTTTTTTTTTAAGATTTTATTTATTTATTCATGAGAGACACAAGAGTGGGAGCGAGAGAGGCAGAGGCAGAGAGAGAAGCAGGCTCCAGGCAGGGAGCCTGATGTGGGACTCGATCCCGGGTCTCCAGGATCACCTGAGTCAAAGGGAAGCGCTCAACCGCTGAGCCACTTGGGTGTCCCAAGGCTCACCTACTTATATTCTGGTTCCTTCCTTACTTTGGGACCTCAAAACTCGTTATCCCTGACCTTTGGTTTGTTACACTGTATAGGGGGGTAGGTGAGGAGGTAGCAGGATGGGGTTGGGGGGAGACAAGGAGGCCAGCCCTATTTCACCTGAGATTTCTGCATGAGACCTACATGATTCTAAAATAAATTACGCGAACACTGTCACACTGCTGACTCTGGGAGTGTGAAGGCAGTGACACACGTGACGATGCCTCAACAGCACCCAGTAGATATAATTAACCATTAGTCTAGAGATGAGATTTTGCATCCAGTCCCAGGCCTGGTACATGGCGGGTTGTTCATAAACCACTTTGACTCCAGGACCCCACTCACCTGCCTGGGGCTCCAGCACTGTCCCCATCCTGCAAGTGACAGTCTGGGGTCCATCCAATGCTGTGGACTAAGACAAAAGACCACCTGATTATTTAAATAGTCTACCAGGTGCATGGACTTGGGAGCCAGGCTAACCAGATTCAAATCTTGGGTGTAGCCAGTGACTGACTGGGTGAAGAGAGCGTTTAACTTCAGTCTGTTTCTCCATCTGCAATCTTGGAGGTTGGACCAGAATGATCTATAAGACTCTAGATTCTGGAGTAAGGCTGCCAGATTTAGCAAATGAAAATACAGGATGCTCACTTAAATTTGAATTTCAAGGACACCTGAGTGGCTCAGCCGGTTAAGCCTTCGGTTCAGGTCATGATCCTGGAGTCCTGGGGATCCTGGAGTCCCGGGGAGTCCTGGGATCAAGCCCTACATGGCGGGGGTGGAGGGGGGGGTTGGGAGGGGAGTAGAGGAGTGTGTGTGTGTGGGGGGGGGGGGGTCCCTGCTCAGCGGGGAGTCTGCTTCTCCCTCTGTCCCTCCCCTTGTTTGTGCTCTATCTCAAATAAATGATCTTTAAAAAAATTTTAAAACATTTGAATTTCAGGTAAACAAGGCATGTCCCATCACCATCCCCGCTCTGTGGTCTCTGCTATAGGAGCAGAGGATGGCTCAGAGGGGAGAGCAGGGCTTCCCCAGGCGGACAAGAACAGGTTGGAATCTGGCTCGGCCTGCAAGCCAGGGCTCATCCTCCTTGAGCTCTCTTTTCTGCTCTAAAGTGAGGACAGGACAGTGAGAACCAGAAGTAGCCACCACGAAGACCTTGGGCAAGTCCCTTCACTCAGAGACAATGCAACAACAGAACCTAGGCCAGCACTGGGCACATTTCAGCACTCGACTTGGCAGGAGGGGGTGGGGGAAAGGAAGTCTGCGAAGCTTTCATGGGCTCTTCGAATCATACCTATTCTGAATGGGGTTTGGCATGGGGTCCCCCAGCACAGATGGGGCAGGGTGGGGTGACCGACCAGGCCCTAACCTGGCAGAAATACCCACACGCGGGGAGTCCGGGTGGCTCAGTGGTTTAGTGCTGCCTTCAGCCCAAGGCCTGATCCTGGAGACCTGGGATTGAGTTCCACGTCGGGCTCCCCACATGGAGCCTGCTTTTCCCTCTGCCTGGATCTCTGCCTCTCTCTCTCTCTCTCTCATGAATGAATAAATAAATAATCTTAAAAAAAAAAAAAAAACAACACCCACACGAAACTAATCCAACCCAGAGAGGTCTGGCACACGCTGGACACACTATTAACCCACAAACAAATAACTTTAATTTTTTTCTTTCTTTTTTTTTTTTTTTTGAGCAGGAGCCGGGCCTGGAGGGCCCCTACCCCAGCCCTGCGCCACATTTACGATATAACCCATCACAGCTGGATTTAAAAAATACACAAAAAAATATAATATACATTATAAAACCTAGGTTGAGTTTGGAAGTGGCCTGAGCGATATGCAAACTGTGAAAACCTGCAGGAAGCTCGGGGGCGGGCAGTGCAAGGAAGGGAAGGGGCACAGTACTTCATACGACACTCATGAATGCCCAGAGGCGGCCAGCGGACAAGCCACGCTGGCCAAGGGGCTTGGTGGTTGGGAAAGGGCAGCAGGGGAAGGGTTGACCTTCAGTCCCAGAACTGGGTTTGGGGAGCTGCTGCTCCAGGTCTGGGAGATGGAGGTGGAGACAGACATAAGGGAGTGGTGCCCACCGAGGATTCACCAAACCCAGGTCTTGGGCCTTTGAAAATATCAAATCCTGCTGCTACCCCTTGTCCCTAGGACACTGGTCAGCCCAGGGGCCTCCTCCCATCAGGATGGTGCCGAGGGGCTCAGGCACCGGCTCTGAGCCAGGGCAGCTTGGAGGCGTTGGCATAGGTGGACAGGGGACACCAAACAGGTGCCAGGTATCTGCTGCGCCTCTTTTCCTGCCAAGTCAGAAGCAGCTGCTCCCCTGGGAGGAGGCCCCCAACCTGTGCTGGCCCTGGGCCCCAGAACAGACCATATCTCCCACCCACAGCAGCTGGCACTCCCCCACACACCAGGGAGGTAGTGTAGACCTGGGCTCTGGGGCCAGGTGGCCCTGGGTGAGAATCCCAGCTCTGGCCCACCCCTTGCATGGGCCCCTCAACTTCTCGGGATCTCAGCCCATCACAGGAGACACCAAGACTCACACTCCCCTTGCATGGTCTGACAATGGCACCAGGTGCACAGGGGGCCTAGCACCAGGCCCAGCACACAGCAGGTGCAAGAAAGTGGGGGCCCCTCTCTCTTCTTCTCAACCTAATGCCAACTCAACCCTCTCCTTCCCAGGGCCTCTGCCCTGGGACCCCCTTGGTCTCCATCCCGTCCTCCCCTGCAGGCCACACATGCCGGACCCGAAGGGGTCCTCTCACTCACTGGAGGCCGGGCAGAGCCGGGGGGTGTTCAGTGGCCAGGGCAGGCTGCCCCCCCGCGCTGAGCCCTCCTCTCTTCTCCCACAGTTAAAGCGCAGAACAGTGGCAGGGAGTGTGTGTGCTGGGGGTGGGGTGGAGGCCTCCTGGGTCCTGGGCCCGAGGCCTGGCCGGCAGGGGAGTCCTCAATCCCAGACCTCCGGCAGGGGGCCAGGTGTGGAAAGCTGCTTGTCCTGGATCCTGGTGCTGGGGGCAGAGGGGAGCCTAGTCTTTGACGAGCTTGTAGACGTGGTGCTGAGCCCCGTGCTCGCTGGTGGAGACTTCAAAGACGAAAGCGATGACGAGGAGGGTCTCTTGGGAGTCCCGGCTCGTGACCACCTGGGGGCCAGGTAGGGAGGATTCAGGGGGTCAGGAGGCACAGGGCCCCGCGGTGTAGGGGCCGACAAGGCCCTCTCCTTTCTGGACAGCCGTCTCCTCACCTGGCCCCCCCGCCCCCGGCGGCGCCCCCACCTGCAGGATGGTGAAGTTCTCCAGCACGCTGTTCATCATGTACTTCTCGGGCAGGTGCTTCAGCTTGTGGATGAAATTGATCATGTACTCGCACATGGGGGAGCGGTGGATGCGGTACACAAAGCGCCCGTTCTCCAGCCTGGCGTACTCCGTCTACGCAGGGCCACGGGGAAGGCGTCACCCAGAGTGGCTGCTCCCAGCCCTGCCGTGCCACCCTGGGCCCCCACTCACCTCTACCTTCTCCACCACCTGCTTGCCAAACGAGCACACCTTGGTGGAGACGCTGATGGTCATGCTGTCGGTGGAGCTGTACTGGGAGCTGACCCCATAGAAGGCTCCCGGGCCCTCCTGGATGGTGCTGTTGAGGTCGGCCTGGGGGGCGGCGAGCAAGGGTGGTGTCAGGTGTGGGCAGAGGCAGGCCGTTGGGGGTGGGAGGGGGCTTCCACTGCACATCTGGGGGATGGGACTGTCGGGAGCAGAGAGGGCCGCTCACCCAGAACTTGACGAGGAAGAAGGCATTAGGGGGCCCCTTCTCATAGAGTTCCTTCAGTCCACCCTTCTTCTCAGGGAACTTGTCATAGATCTGACGCACGTCCACGGCCTCTAGAGGCGGGTCTGAGAAGGCGGGGTTGGTCTGGCCGATGTGCACAAATAGGTGTTTGCTGTACTGTGGGGAGGGCCCAGTGCGGGGTCAGGAGAGAGCCCACGGCACGGCCGGAGGGCCGCACAGGGATGCTGCCCCGGGCTGAGGGCCCGCACCGCCGCCCAGGTCTCCCCAGGTTGCGCAGACCCTCACCCCCAGCCACAGGCACGTTACCGTGTCGGGGTCTCGCTGCACCTCCATGAAGGCAGAGTACTCGAGGAGCCGCAGCCGGGAGGAGGCGATGGTGCGGTCCTGCCACACGGGCGCAGAGGCAGCAGCTGGGGGGAGCGGGGTCAGGGGCTCGTAACCTGGGAGGGCGAGACGGACCCTCATCCGCATGGGCCCAAGCGCCTGCTCACATATGGGGCTGCCCCAGCGGCACGGAGCCATCATGTGAACTAGAAAAATGGCGCCCTTTTGGGTACAAACACGGGCTGGGTTCCGACCCTCCGCCATGTCTCCTGGTACAGTGTACAACCTGCACGACTGTGCATGGTGGCCCCAGTGGTATACATGGGGGGGTTCCATATGTCACTGTTAATATGTGTTCAAACAGAAAATACAGACAAGTAAAAAGGGACAAATAATTTATCCAGAACCGCAACACCTAGCCAGAGTGAAACTCTGCTAAGATTTTGGTGTATTTCCATGACAAGAATTTTATAAATATATATAAATCTATAGGATCTTCATTGGTGTGCACTTGTGTAGCAGAGTTCTGGAAGCAACATCATGAAAGGTAAGGGGCCGGTTCCCGGCCTGTCCCAATCCCCTGTAGACACCACCCACTTCTCCCTCCCAGCACAAAAGTGTGCGCAGCCTTGGGCACCCTACTCTTCTGAGCAGCCGTGCCAGTGTGGAGGAGCAGAGGGGCGGCTGTGGCAGTCTTGTGTGGAACTTACTGCTGAGCGTTGGCGGCAGGGGCGGCTGGATGGGGTAGGCTGGCTGTGCAAAGGGCTTGATGCTGCAGACAGGAGCACAGCCTGGTTAGAGGGTCATCCCCTAACCCCACCTGCCACCCGGCCCCATCACCTGGAGTAATATCTGGTTTCAACAGGGAGCCAGCCAGCCTCTCTGCAAAGGCCCAGAAATGCACGCTGACAAAGCTAACTCACCAGCTTCTGGTTTTCTCCATGTTTGAGCTTTTATGAAATCCTGCTGCATCTCACAACTGAGGTGCATGCTTAATGTGCTCTTTCAACACCACCCCGAGAGCGGCTCATTACACTGAGGGCGTGTGTCTGAGGATGAAAGTCCTCTCAGAACTGAGGGAACCCAGCACCCTCCACTCCCCCATGTGCAGACTCAGAGACCGACCAGGAGAGCAACTGGGTGAGGAGTAGCTGAAGGATGAATGACAAGCAGGTGAGAAGGCTGATGAGTGAACAGATAGGAATGAACGGACAGATGCACTGCTGGTGCTCCTCCTTCCTCTATTTTTGAATTGAGACTTTGCTGGAAGCCAGCTCCCAGGGGAAGTCCAGTGGGGCCGCCAGGGACCAGACTGTGAGAAGGATGTCCCACGATACTCACTCCTGAGAGGGTCCAGGCTGCTGTCCCAGGAGAGGGGGGCTGCTCCAGAACTGCAGAGATGAGACAAATCCCAGTGGCCCCTCAGCATCCACGACCCCCACCACAACCCAGTCCCGAAGTCACCCCCTCACCTCAGCCCCACCTCCCAGGCCCCCTGTACCCGTGAGGAAGTGGAGAAGACGGCCTGGGGCAGAGGGGAGGGCGGGCTGAACTTGTTCTGTAGGACACTGGCAGAGACGATCTGGGCGGATGACATGGATGCCATGCTCTGGAGGGCTTTGTCCTTGGAGACCTGGTCCTGGGGAGGGGAGAGGCCATGTGAGGCCGAGGAGGTGGCAGGGCCAGGCCGGAGATGGGGCTGGGGCTGCCCCACGGCCCCTCCCAGGCCCTCAGACTCTGCTGTGTGGGCTCGGGAGAGTCTGGGCCCCTGCCTGGGCCTGTTTCCTAAGTGTACATCACTCCTCTGAACACGGCCCACCGTGAGAAAGATTTTTATTTTATTCCATAACCCGATACCTATCCAAACACTTCCCCTTATGTTGTGTCATGAACCCTCATATTTCCTATTCCGTCTCACCAGTGGCTCTGAGTATCGTCCATGGAGCAACGGCACCAGCATCGCTTGGAAGCTGGTTAGAAATGCAAATTCTCCAGCCCCGGCCCAGACCCACTGATTCAGAAACTCTGGGGGTGAAGCCCAGAAATCTGTCTTCGCTGGCCCTGATGGCAGTTCTGATGCACGATGAAGTTTGAGAACCACTATATTTCATTTTTAAAAAATGTCAGTTGCCAACCTAACTAAATTGATTTCATAATTCATATTTTGAAAATCCCTTGTTGGGTGCTCTCCCTCACCCCCACCTCGTCCCCCAGTGGAGGGGCAGGATACTTACCAGGTTCATGGCCTGTGGAGGAGAGGGAAGGTACATTAGAAAAGGCACAGGTCAAGGCAGGTGTAGGGTGGGGGCATGTCATCTCACCCCCCCTTCACTCAATGGCCATCTGGCTCTGAGTCTGAGGAAGGTAGGGGGGGCTCAGAGGTAGCTGTGCACCCTTCCCCCACCCCACTGCTCCCCAGAGGGAGGGCTTGCTGGCTGGGGGTGCCCTGGAAAGGGCAGGATGGAGACCCAGATGGTGGACAAGCTGGTGCCCTGGGTCTGTGCATGCCCCCTGGAGCTGTGATATAGGCACGGGGCCTGGAGCTGGGGGCCCAGTCTGCTGCGCAGCTGTGGAGCAGGGAGAAGACACAGCCTACGGGGGCCCCGAGCCCACGTTCTGAGATCCTCAACTGCAAAGCAGCCAGGATTGAGCATCCAGTGCAAGAAAAAGCCCACCACAAGGACTGTGCCAGCCAATGCGCCCGGGTCTCCTCCCTGCCCACCCGGAGACCCGGTGCAATTAACAAGCAGCAATTAGGAGGAAGGAGGGAAAGGAAAAAGAAGAAGAAAAGAGGTGGGCCTCAGTGGCCTCCAGACGGTCCTCCTCTCCCTCCACTGTATGGCTGGCTGTCCCCCCGGGCTCCTGCTTAGTCCCCAGGGGCCGCAGCCTCCTGTAGCCCTAAGCGGACTTTGGGCTCCATGCTGTCGTATACGTTTGAGGCACCCTCCACCCCGCCACGGCTCTCCCGCTGCCTCTCTGCCCTGTGCTGGGCTCAGAAGACCCGGCCGGGCCAAGCGGCAGGGGACCCCTACCTTCAACTTGGACTGAATCTCTCGAGATTTCCGCCTGGCTAGAACCTGCAAGTGGCTAGAGACCTGTAGAAAGAGAGAGAAAGAGAGAAAAAGAGCAGAAAGGGCAGAAAAGGCAAGAACAGAGCTTCAGCCAGAAAAGAGGCACAGTGGGGCCAGAGAGCTGGCCGCGGCGGAGGCCTGAGCTGTGCAGCGATAGCAGTGGAGGCGCCGAGGAGGGACTGGAGGCCCTAGTCAGGCGCCCAACGTACCTTGATGCCAACCTGGTACTCCCGCACCTTCTTCCGAGCTAGAACCTGTATGTGGCTGGACACCTAGGGGCCGCCCCGCGCCCCGCCAAAGAGGAAAACACAGACAGTGAGGAGGCACGGCATGGGGTGGCCATGGGCAAGGAGCATCCCAGCCCTCGTCTCTGGGACCAAACGGAAGCAGGGGGAGCTATGGGGCCCTTGTGAGCAGACACCCCTGAGCCCTGCCAATTCTCTGCTCTCTTCTTGGCCTTATTTTGATCAAGAGCCTACAGCAGCCTCCAGGACCACCATGTACACTATCGTTGTTCACCGCACAAGAGGACCTAACGCAGGAAGGACTAAAATCTAGCCCAAGCTCTGCTGCTCAACTTATGTGCCCTGGTGCTGGGCTGCATCTGACCCAGAGGAAGGGTATCTTTTTATCTTTCCAAAATGGGTGACTTTTTCTCACTGATATCCTCAGAAGAGACCATTTTTTTTCTATTTTTTAAAGATTTATTTATTTATTCAAGTAATCTCTACCCCCAACGTGGGACTCAAAGACAACCTCGAGATTAAGAGTCACATACTCGGGATGCCTGGGTGGCTCAGTGGTTGAGCGTCTGCCCTCGGCTCAGGTCCTGGGATCAAGTCCCACATCGGGCTTCCTGCATGGAGCCTGCTTCTCCCTCAGCCTATGTCTCTGCCTCTCTCTGTGTGTCTCTCATGAATAAATAAATAAAATCTTAAAAAAAAAGAGAGAGTCACATACTCTTCTGACTGAGACAGCCTGGTGCCCTGAGACACTTTTCTCTGATTGGCATCTCCAATGGCCACAATGTTCCTGCTGGCCATCAGATTATAGTAAGGGCCATATCCACTGCCTAAGTCCTCGTGTCAACCCTAACAGCTTGCCAGCCTGTAAAACCAGGCCTGGCCCTGCTCCTGCTTTGCTCATCCAGCCTCTTCTCCCAACATGCCTTCCTTCTCCTTGGACTAATATAGTACAGTATGTGCACACATATACATTTACACACACACACACACACACACACACACACACACACACGGTTAGTGCTCTTAATATCGTTTCTTCTCCAGCACATTGTCACTAGGCTTCAGAGAAATCATGTCCCTACTATATTCCCCATGAAACAGAAGTGGACACATGGATCCTCTAGGCTGCTTCACGCATTCATTATTGGCAATGGCTGTGGGCTTTCTTTGCAAGTCGTTTTAATCCCCTCAAAGAAACAGTTTCTTTTTAATCATAGACTGAAACTTACTATGTATGTGATGTCCTGCAGCCCAGGGGGTTAGGGCCCAGGGGTGTGTGCCTCATACTGCCTCACCGAGCACACAGGAATCAGATGTGTGTCCTGCAAGACTACTGATCACTTCATATCATGACAATAAGGGACATTTACTGAATGTAGCTATTATTGTTCTCAGCGTTTTACATGTGCGTCATCTGACCTCTACAGTAACACTAAGAGGTCAGTACTAACACTATCTCTGAGTTACACATGATGAAACCAAAGCACAGACAGGTTAAGCATCTTCCCCAAGGTCACACAGCTGGGGCGTAGAGCTGGGATTTGAACATAGATAGCCTGACTCCAGAGAACACTTACTCCACCACCAAGCTACGCTACCAGGATTCTTTTGACCCTTAGCACAGAGGACCACTGCCAAATGGTCAAGTCTGTGACAGCTGGAAGTCACATGGGACTTAATCCTAAGGTAATATTTAGCTGTTTTTCCAGTATGGAGGCATCGTACTTCCTATTAATTGCTGTAAGTATCTATAAAAACACTAACCCTGCATTTTTTTAACCAAAAGTTAAATAAAAACCCTTGCCTATCATCTGGTTGTTCTTTGCAATACATAAAGACATGTTTTGTTCTCACAACCATAGGATGCTTATCTATCTACCGACCCATCTAATTTTTTTTATGACTTTATTTCTTGGGGCACCTAGGTGGCTCAGTTGGTTAAGCATCTGCCTTCAGCTTGGGTCATGATTTCAGGGTTCTGGGATTGAGTCCTCATCGGGCTCTCTGCTCAGTGTGAAGTCTGCTTCTCCCTCTCCCTCTGCCCTTCCCTTCCTAACACAGACTCTCTCTCTCTCTTTTTTCTCTCTCTCTCTCTCTCAAATAAATAAATAAATAAATCTTAAAAAGAAAGAAAGAAAGAAAGAAAGAAAGAAAGAAAGAAAGAAAGAAAGAAAGAAAGAAAGAATAAAGTTAGAGGAATGCCACCTTTGCAAAATGACAAAATTCTTAAATTCTGAGCTTGCCTGGGCTGCTTTGTGGAATCGCACTACACGGCCAGCCTTCCTGAGATACCCAGAAGCAGGTACATTGTTGCTCTGCCTTAAGAGGCTCTGCTACCTTCCTTAAACCTCAGGTCACAGTGACTGAGCTTAAAGGTCCCTTAACCCCTTTCCACTCTGACAAACAGGTTCCTATGAACATTTCTTTTGAGTGAAGCAGGAGACAGTGCCCTTCCCCCGTGTCTGAGATGGCTACTTAGAGGAGGAATCGTCTTCTTCTTCTTCTTCTTCTTCTTCTTCTTCTTCTTCTTCTTCTTCTTCTTTCTTCTTCTTCTTTTCTTCTTTTCTTTTTCTTCTTCTTCTTCTTCTTCTTCTTCTTCTTCTTCTTCTTCTTCTTCTTCTTCTTTTTTCTTCTTCTTTTCTTCTTTTCTTTTTCTTCTTCTTCTTCTTCTTCTTCTTCTTCTTTTTTCTTCTTCTTCTTCTTCTCTTCTTTTCTTCTTTTCTTTTTCTTATTTTCTTCTTCTTCTCCTTCTCCTTCTTTTTTTTTTTTTTTTTTAAATAAGTAAGCCCTACACCCACTGTGGGGCTCAAACTCACAGCCCCAAGATCAAGAGTTGCCCACTGTACCAACTGAGCCAGCCAGGTGCCTGGCTTTTTGTTTCTAAGATGTCATAATAATTGCAACAGCAGCGGCACATTTTTCTACAGCGCTTGGTCTGTTCTAAGCATCTTCACGTATTAGCTCATTTAATGGCTGAGGAACAGAGGCTAAGGGGCAAAAGTGCCCTGCCTGTAGGTGAGGGTATTTGAATCTGGCGGTTTGATTAATCAGTCTCCTTCTACAGCCTTCTACAGCTCCAGGGAACAGGGCCTTGTCAGGTTCCCTTCCTGTATCCCTAGTGCCTAGAACACAGTAGCTCCATAATTTGCTCAATGAACAAATGCTGTGCAACACGAACTGGCCCCGGGAGAGCAACTCATAAATGCCTGAGCAAATGGGGGCAGTTCCTGCTCCCACACTGTGGGGGTGGACTCAGAACCTTCCTTTGTCACAGTGGGGATGCGACTGGCTTTGTCACCGCACCCATGGGGAGCTGAGGAGCTGGGTGCAAGGTCCAAAGCCCACTGGAGAGGGAGGGTACGAGTGTGGAGGATCAGAACCAGTGTCTGGTCCTCTAGTCTCTGCGCACAGCCTGTCTCTCTCCCAGGCACCCCACACATAGGCCACCCCAACCAGCTCCCTGTCCGGGTTCCTGTCAGTGCAGTGCTGCCCACCCCCCAACCGGGGCCTAAGCCACCAATCACCTATCCCTGCCACCACCGCTACCCTCACCTCTGCCATCATGCAGGCCGCTGGCGCTGTGGTCCCTCGTCCCTGCCTCTGCCCAGCCCTCCCTGAACCATTGCTCCAGCTGCTCCATGGCCCACATTCCTCGACAGCTGCCACTGCCACTCCCTGTTCTACTCCCTTCCATGGCACCCAGCTGCCCCGAGGGGAAACCTGTCCCTCAGGCCTCCAGCCAACCTCTCTCACTATCCTCAGCTCTCCCCACCTCTCTCCCCACCCGCCACTCTGTGGACTGACGGCTCTTTCCCACCCAGTACGTTCAATCCTGGATTTACCACCTACCAGCCAAGTGACACTGATGAAGTTACTGAACTTCCCATGATTCCGTTTCTTCCTCTGGAAGATGGGAGATAATTGCTAGATCTACCTCCTGAGATTCCTACCAAAGTAGGCCCCGTGTGGGTTCACAGTGATGCTATGTGTATCCAACTTCTTCTGCCTGCAAGTACCTTCTCCCCTTCTCTCTGCCTGGCTAAATCCTGAATTCCTTCTTACAGATGCATCTAGAGTGTCACCTCCTGCATAAGCCTGGGCAGCCCCACTCCTGCCTTTCCCTCCCTGGTCCAGGTTGGACACCTGTCCGGCAGCACATGCTCCTATCTTGGCCATGCTGCCCTGCTCTGCACCCATCTGTCACTGTGACCAGCTGTCTCGCAGCCTGGCCAGGGTCAGGGGGCTACACCGGGCAGTAACCATGCCATGTCGCAGCTGCCCCATGGGGCTCATCCCCGGTCCAGGTGAAGAGGGCAGAGCCCCTTTCTCTAAGGCAGCAGGACAAGCAGCCCGGGCGGGTGAGGTCACTCGGGAGAGGATGGGTGCCGGGAAGGGGCTGAAGGAGGCAGCTGAGGGAGGGCGGGCCTGGGCAGAGGGCACATAGCATTAGTCCTCTCCCTACCTGTTTTCTCGTCCGGGTCTTCCCGGTCCTCAATTTAATGTAGCGTGCGATCAACTCATTTCGACCTGGATTGGGGCGAGAGAAGAATGAAGAGTGGCCAAGGGGGCAGCTGGGGGCAGCAGACCACCCCCACCCCCCGACCCGCCTCGGCCAGCTGGGAAACACGCATGGCTCTCCCCTGACACTGCTCCTTGGCCCTGTCCCCACCCTCAAGCCCAAGGGGCACAAGCAGGGCAGGGGAAGGGTAGCGGGGAGTCCCAGGTGCCCTCCCAAGGCCCCAGGGTAGGGGGGGAGTGGGGAGCAGCAGAACAGCTGGGCTGCTCACTCCTAGCCCCACAGCAGTTCCGAATATTTAAGTGTAAGCATTCACGTGTGAGCGAGGCCTGCTGCAGATGGACCTGCCTGCACACGTCCCTGCACACGGCCCCACGGGTGTCTGAAAGAGTTCTGGATGGGTTCCTGTCCTGGCCGTCCTTGCCAGGAGGGGAGACCCTGGACACGTCCCTTCCCTTCTCTGGTGAGGTGGGCAGGAAGAACCCAATGGTCTCCAACACACCTTCTACACTGACAGCCTGTGTCAAGATGTCCTGGGCACGTCCCTGTGTCCTTGAGCCTATTACCCCCATGTCCCTGGTGGCCAGTGTCTCTCCTGCCCTGTGAGATGCTGGCAGATGCTTAGCCAATGCCTTTTAGCCCCTAAATCCAGGCCCTCAGCCCCCCAACCCCATAACCTCCCCAGAAGGGCCACATTCTCCAAATTCCTCCTCGATGACAGAACCAGCCCCACTGCTCCTCCCTTCCTGCCTGCCCCTCTCCACCCTACTCCCTCCGCCTTGTCTAAACATACCTCGTGGGGCTGCCCTGGCCATCCTGGAGGCAGCCCCTGCCCCGTGGAAGCATCCTGGAACATCTGCCTGCCCCACAAGGGGGCTCTGGGGCTAGGGGTGTGCGTGGCATAGAAGATGGGGACAGGGACCCGGCAGCCCTTACCACTGAGCCAACGGCTCCCTCCTGCACCCCACCATGGTATCGGCCCCTGGGATGCCACAGGCTGAGGGCCTGCCCCACTCGGCCATAGGCTGTTAGGGAGGACTGGAAGGAGCTAGCAAGGAGCTCCCAACCTCCAAAGGGTTGAGTCATCCCAAAAATGCATCTCCAGGGGAACCCTCTCGGGGCTGGACAAGAGGGGGACATTCCCTTCTGGGGGCAGATGGGAAAGGTAGCAGAGAGTGGGCCAGAAGAGCAGGAAAGACTTGGGAGGGGGTTGAGGAATGCAGGACCCCCCATGTCTCTCCAGGCCTCTTCCTAATGCAGGCCCTAGTCACAGCAAGGCCCCCCCTGCCCCACACCCACGTGCTGGAGGGAACTGGCCAGGAGGGACACCCCAGCTGCCACTCCTCGGGCTTCCCCACACGCAGGGAGGGACCCTCTCTCAGGCCTAGCCCAGAGCACACAGCACTGACCCAGTTTCCTATGCCCACTGAGTCACCCTGAAACCTGCAGGCCAGCAGGGGGACAAGAGGAGGAGCAGACGGGGGTGTCAAGGTGTGGGCCCCAATCTGGCGGAGGGGGCAAGCCTGGCTTGTTTATGAGGATCCAGACACACAGGCTTACACGCCCAGACTCGCCCATGGCAGGCTGGCGGCCTCGAAGACTTCACCGAACCGGTTGGGTGAGGGGGCAGAGAGCAGGGGGAGGGGCCTAGGAGGGCCTGGCCGCCTCCTCCTGCCCCTCAGTGTCCCTGTGTCTCCCCACACGCACCGTACATCTTGCCCTCGTCTGACAGGATAATCTTGCGGCGGCCGCAGGGTGGGTAGATTGCCAGGGCCTCCTGGAAGCTCTGCTCGATGTCGGGGCTCCACACGCCCTCCGCATCGTTGTCCAGCCCTTTGTCCAGGCCCTCGGGCCCATCCTCCCGGGCCTCCCCGGGGCTGCTGCTGGCATTCCAGCTGTTGGACGCTATTGTGCTGGTTGCTCTGGGCTCTGGGCCTGAGCCCACTGGGCAGCCGGAGCCTGTGGGGCAGACACAGAGGGGTTAGGGCCAGGGCTGTCCTAGATCAGAGCAATCGCCCACTCCAAGGCCTGGTGCTCCAGGGTGGGGTGGGGATCACCAGGGGTTCCACTTATTCAGTGCTATGCAACCTTGAATGAGCTACACCACCTCTCTGAGCTTTGGTTTTGTGAGATGGGGAGAAGGTCTGCCTGAGGTTGTAAGGGTTAAAATTAAATGAGATCATGACAAAGGACCAACCACAACGCCTGGCTCCTAACCCTCAAGACGCAGGACCGCTGGTGATCAGTAACAACAATAATACCTCATATCTACGCGGCCCTTTGGTGAAGATTAAGCACGTGCATATTCATTTAATCCTCAAAACTAAGGCAGGGAGGGCAAGGACTGATACTCATTATTCAGATGGGAAATTGAGGCTCACAAAGTCGTGCTGCTGCCATAGGCATCGTGTTGAGCAGAGTGGAAAAACATAGAAGGGCCTGGTGGGTGTTTCTACAGCTCTCAGAGGGGCCTGCTTGGCTCTGACTTTGCCAGCTCCTCCTCCTGCCATCGGCAGCCCCAACCAGGGACCCCCCACCCTCCTCACTCTTCCCCTAGCATCTTCCTGCTGAAGACCCACTGTAGGAAGGGGAGGGCCCTGGACCCAGGAAGGGTGCGGTTTTGACTTCCCTAAAAGATAACTCACAGGAACCCTGCCAAGGAAACTAAACACGGGGCCGGGACTGCCCCGGGAATTACACGGAGGGCGCGATGCTGGCTGGCAAGGGAGCAGCTGAGAAGGTGCCTGGCCCACAGCCTTGCTCAACCCCACCGGCTCCTCCATCCCACTTCCTGTTCCTGCACCTCCCGGCCCCACAGCAGCCCATAAACCACCCACACGCCCGCCCCTGCCCTGGCCCACATTGCAGATGGGCCAGGGCTCTGTAAACTCTGAGTTCCCTGCACACGCCAGGCTCAGTTATTAACTCAGACCACACCCGGCAGTCCCCCCAACACACACAGCCCCAATGCTCACCCTCCAAGCCCCTTCAGCCTCAGACCCTGCATGCCCAGTGGCCTGGGGGCCTCTGAGCCCAAGATGGCTAGATCCAAGGACTTTGCTCTGGTCTGCAGGGGAACCTGGGGTGGGGTGGGAGGTGGGGAGGGTCGAGAGGTGGGCAACCCCTCTGAAGCCAGGAAAGGGAATTCTACCCTCTCAGACAAGAATTCCAGGTCCTGCCAATGGGCAGGGGTCTTCTGCAGGGGGCCACCTGTTTTGTTTAGGGAGGCTTGACGAGGGTCACTAGTGGCATGGGATGGAGCGGGCCCGGGGGGGCCTGAATCGTCAGATGGAAACAGAGCTAAGACTATTGCTCTAATGATGGCACCTGCCATATGGCAGGTACTGTTCTGGGATTTTACACACACTGAGTCATTTAATCCTCACAATAACATGGGGTAGAGACTATTATTAGTCCCACCTTACAGATGAGGAAACCAAAGAACAGAGAGGTTAAGCAACATGTCAGACACACAGCTTGCAAGGGCTAGCTCCGGGTTGCGAGCCCAGGCAATCTGGCTTCCGACTCCCACCCAAGGGCCTCACCACCTGAGACGAGGACGGAGGCCGGGCCACCCTGAGCCGGCCCAGTGGGGTCCAGGGCAGGGCCCCCCACGCCTCCAGAGCCTTCTGTGAGGCCTCCGAGAGCAGGAGCAGTAGCTCTCCCACGGCAGAGGGCGGCCAAGCAGAGGGCCGCGCTCCCGGATCCCCATCCCCGTCCCAGGCCAAGGGCTGAGTGTGCCCGCGCAGGGCCTCTGGGGGCCCAAGGGGAGACGCAGCGCCCCCCGCAGGTCGGACAGAGGGGCGGCAGGAGGGGGCTGCAGGCTCTAAGACCCCGCCCAGCGGAGCCCTCAACCCATCTCCCCGCCATCCTGGCCCGAGGCCTCGCTCAGAGCAGCGGGCCCGAGCCCGGCGCAGGGGCCCGGGCAGCCCCCGGCCTCCCAGCGCAACTGCCCTGCCTGCCCCCGGCCGGGCCCGCGGCCTCCCCTCTCCCAGGCGGCGCCCCCCTCCCGGGGTGATGTCAGCCCCGCCCCGCCCCCCGCAGGAGCGCTGTGGCCAAATATGGCGAACACGGCCGGGCCGGGAGCCGGGACAGGCCGGGGGCGGGGCGGCCCGGCTGGGACCCGGCAGCTGGCGGGGGGAGGGGAGCCCGGGGTGGCGGCGAGCCCACCAGAGCCCACCAGACCGGCGGGACCACCGCCCCTCGGCCGCTCGGGGGCACAGGCGACACGCGCTCTCTAGAAACAGTCCTGTGGGCGGGGGCGCCAAGGCAGGGGCCCCACGGGTGACCCCCGCCCCCCACGGCCAGGCACAGGAGCAGGTGTGCCGCGCGGTGCCCGGATGGAGACCCCAGTGGGTGTCTGTACCCCGGGGCCCGCACAGACCCAGGGGCAAGGCGGGCGGCGGCTGCACCGGGCAGGGGCCTGAACTGGGTCCCTATCCTGCTGCAGCGCTCGGGTCGGCCTGAGGCTCTGGTGTTCCCAGTTCCTGCCGGGAGACTGGTGTGTGCCCACCCTCCTCCCCTCAGAACCCTCACGCCCTGGGGACCCAGCTTCGGGCCTGGCCCTTCAGACAACTGCAGGCTGGCCTGGGCCAAGGTGGCTCCAGCCCAGGGCAGGGTCCCATCCAGCCCCTACAGAGCAGGGGGGCAGCCGCCCACCGTCCAGAACCTCTGTGCGCTGGGCTGGCCCACCAGGAGCAGTGGGAGACAGGGAGGAGGGCCCAAGTGAGGGGTGAGGGGTGAGGGCTGGAGGCTGGGAAGAGTCTGGGGGTGGGGTAAAGACAGGGAGACAGACCCGGACAGGCAAGCAAAAAGACAACAGACCGGGGAGACAAGAGAGTGGCAGAGAATAAGGGGTAAACCCCTCCCCCCACAAAACCTTGGAGTGAGACCCTCACTTCCAGTGAGAGACCCAGAGAAGGAGAGATCCAGAGAGCAGCAGGCGGACAGGACAGGGAAGGTGCTAGAGAGAGAGCTGGATCCAGAGTGGGGGCGGGTATCACGACCAACAGACCCAGACAGACAGAGACCCAGATCCGGAGAGAGGGAGGCACACAGTGGAGGGGGGTTAAAGGGGCGGGAAGGGGGCATATCGATAAAGTCAGATAAAGTCAGGCAGTGAGGGAGGGGGGAGAGGGAGAGAGAGAGAGAGTGTGTGTGCATGTGAGCCGACAAGAAAACCCAGAGTTCAGAGCAGATCTAGAAGGAAGGAGTGACAGGGAAGCCATTGCTGGGGGCCAGGTGGGCCCCAGCAGGGCCAGAGCCAGGATGTCCCACTCCTGTCCCATTTGTTCCGCCCCGTAGAGACCACCTCCCGTCTTGGTGTGCAGAGGCCCGTTATTACCACAGGCCACCAGCCTCCTGTGGCCCACTCCGCCTCTACCCGCACTCTGACCAGCCATTCCTGCTTCGCCTCTTGCAGAGCCCTCAGCCTTCTGAGGTCAGAAGGTGCCTCTGGGCGGTGGCAGGGAAGGGAGCAAGGAGGCTTGGGGGCCCCCCTGCGGGAGAGAAGGGGCCCCTTGCTGCCCACTCCCCGCCCTGGGGCCAAACTGCTAGAATAACTGGCTGGACAGCTCCAGGGAGGGAGGCCAGAGCTGGGCAGCTGCAGGGGCCCTAGGCCACCACCAGCCCCCAAGCCCTGCAGCCTCCAGACCCCCTGGCCCTACACCTCCCTTTCAAGGGAGGGGAGGGGAGAGGCTGACAGCTTGGGCTCCCCCAGACCTCTGCCCTGGACAGGGATGCAGATAAGGCAGGTGAGTGTCGTCCCAATGTCCCCCTGCCACCCCCCCTTCCCAATCAGCCCCCCTGGGAGACACACTGAGCCCAGTGACCCTACTGGGTCTTGTGGCCAGCAGCTGTGCACTCCAGCAGGGACCACAGCCCCCCAAAGTGCTCTCATTTGGGATGAGAACACCACTCAAAACGCAAGAGGATTAGTGAAATCAGCAGTTGCATCCCGAATCTCCTGGGCTGGGCTGACCCACCAGGGGGTTGAGCACAGGGAGGGCAGTTGATGAGGGTGAAGGGAATCTCCCCACCCCCTCTGCCTTTCCCCTCTTCCTTCTCACCCGCCCCCAAAGCGGGGCCAGCTGTTCTCCAGCTGCCAGAGGCTCCCACCCTAGAAGTAGCCATGCTCCGGGTGGGACCGGAGAGGGGGCAGGAGGGGGATGGTGTCTGCCTCCAGCACAAGGACCCCTGAGGGACCCTGCCAAGTGGCCACACCCTGCCAGGCTGGGGAGGGAGTACCCTCCTCCCTGGAGCAGGGTAGAGATTTTTACAGGAGGAAGCAATTTGCAGAGCCCACTAGGAGGGAGGTGGGGAGGCCTCCTCCCCGCTCTCCCACTTATTAATGTGCTTCCAATTTGGGAATCAAGACTCTCTGCACCCACCCACCCCCACACTCAGGGTACAGGCTTCCTGGGGACCAGAGGAGGCAGGCCACCCCCCTAGGCTTTCTTGTCCAAAGCTCATCCTCACTGTCACTGCCACCCCCCACCAGTGTAGGAAAGTGGGAGATAGAATCTCAGAGCCCTCAAACTTCCGCAGAGAGAAAGGCCCACTGCCCAGATGCTGTCTCATTTTTTTTTAAGTAATCTCTATGCCCAACATGGGACTCGAACCCACGACCCCAAGATCAAGAGTCACACACTCCACCGACTGAGCCAGCCAGGCACTCCCTGTCTCATCTTGCCCCACCCCAGTGAAGGCCAGGTGTCCAGTTCATGGGTGGGGGCGGCAACCAATGGGTAACTTGGTAAAGCGGGTTTCACAGTTGTCCACTGACATGCCCATTGGTCCCCCCTCACCCTGCCTATGCCCCAGCCCCTGGGACTCTGCGTCACCTGCTGAGCTGCCACCAGTCATTCAGCCAATCCCCCACCACTATGAGAGTCCCAGTGTCCTCTACAACACACACACACACACACACACACACACACACACACACACACACACACGGGCTTCCTTGCAGCCCTCCTCTCTCAAGTACACACTCAACCGCCCAGCCACTGTCCCGCACATTCTCAGTTACCTGCATCTCTATCCTGTTCCTTTTTAAACTTTTTATTGTGGTAACATACACTTAACATCGAATTTACCATTTTAACCATTTTTAAGGGCACCATTGAGTGGCGTTAAGGACTTCTCTGTTTTTAACAGTTATCTTTTTCATGGTCCTCCACATGGGTGCCCCAGGCATCAGGGTCAGAAGCCCCCAAATTTATGACAGAGCATGCCTGGCCCAGCCTTGATGGCTGTCACCCACACTGTCCTCCGGTCTCAGGCAATCACAGATAGTGCTCACACAGAAGCCAGTCTCGGGCACACCTCGCAGATCCTCTGACGTGCGGGGCTGCAGGGCAGGGTCTGGAGCTCAGGGTCACCTACACACCTTCTTTCCCACTCTGCATTTCATATAGATGCTTAGCACCACGTCACAGTGCTTTCTCCTCACACACACCACAGATTGTCCTAGTTTGACGGAGTCATATACAGTCGCACGCGCAGCCCGTCAGAGTTCCTACAAACCGGAGGCCACCTCATAGGCTGTTCATACACACACACACACAGTTGTCACACCACAGCATTGAACATCACACAGAATGGTACCCATTCTGCTTCTGACACACACAGTATCCAACAATCACTGCATCCCTCACACGCAGAGCAACAGGATCCTCTCTAGGGTCAAACATAGGCTCACTTGCTGGTCTTTCAGAAGCCATGTCCCCCGAGATGGCCACTCACATGCACAAGTACAGCTTCTTTCACACACACACACACACACACACACACACACACGTCATTCATGGTGGTTCCCACGTACAGACAGTATCAGCCACATACACCAGTGTTATAAAGTCACAGGCAGTGCCACACACAGCTTCTCTCCTGTATAAGTCCAGCCTCAAATGCAGTCACACAAACTGGTTTTAGCCGGTTCTCTCACACACGCACACCCCCCTAAGCAGTGTCACCCACGCAGAATGTCCCACTCAGTTTCTCTCTCACACACATCCATCCAGCGTCACACACGGTTGCACTCTCATTTCCCTCTATCACTTCCTGTCCTTTCGGGCCTGGCAGGGAGCACAGGAAACAATCAGCACTCTAGGAAACCTCAAGGGCTGAGGCTTTGGGGACCTGTGAAGGGACAGGGATTCTCTGGCCTCCTGGGGGACCTTCGAGGACAGGTGAAGTTCCTTTCTTGCCCCTCTCAGATCCTCCCCCCAAGGGGCAGCACCTCTCCTGCAGACAAACGTAGGCTGGCGCGACACCAGGACAGAGGGGAGGGCAGGGCAAGGCCTTGAGGACGGGACTGAGTGTGATCTGCTGACCTCTGACCAGAGAGGCTCCCACCATGGGCCCAGGGCCCATGAGAGGTCCACAGAGACCTGAACCTCACGCTTCTGCAGCCTCCACGTGGGAAGAAGAGACGGCCACCTCCTAGCTACCGCCGTGGTAAGCTGCAGCATTTAGAGCCCTCATGGCTCCCTGGCAACCTGGGGTCTGGTACTCCAGAGCCTTCCCCCACCGTCCTCACTGTGGGTGGACCCCTCCGCTCCTCATCCCTTCCTAAGGGAGGTAGCGGGCAGGACTGACAGCTTCGGGTCCCTTCCAGCTTCCACACTGAGCCCTGTGGGGCTCTCTCAGGCAGAGGGGGCAGGCCATCCAAGTGACCTCTCAACACAATTCACCTGGGCCAGCCTTGCCAGACCCCGGGGCCACTTCAGAGGGCAAGGTCCCCCAGCTCCACCTGGCTTTCTTGTCCCTGGCTACCTGCTACCCACAACCTTTTCAGCCACACTCTCCTCAGTCACCCCCTGGTTTGTCCTCATGTTCTTCCTCAGATCACTGATCACCCACTCACCTCTCCAGACCTCACCAGGTTCACGTTCCATAATGGGAGAAGGAAGGCCCACTGATTAGAAGGCTGAGACTCAGAAAGGAGCTCGGAGATAAGGGACCTGAGAAGTCATTCCGAGCAGGGAAACTGAGGCACAGGATGACAACAGGTACTTAAAGGCCCAGCTGGGACCAGATCTCTAATTTCTTGACTCCCTCTTTGAGAGGTCGCCTTCTGGTTCTAACATTTCAACTGGCAGAAGGCACAGGCTCTGCAAACCTGAGGGCAAGGGTGGGAGCACAGAGACAGACACAGATGGACAGATGGACATGCACGTGCGCACATACACACACAGCCCTGTCCTGCAGATCACTGACCATCCTACTGAGCCATTCCCCAGCCCCAATGCACTGATTAGCATTATTATTCCCTCACTAGGGAGAGGTAGGGGGGAAGGCTCTAGAAGTTGAGAATCCCATTGGCTCTTAGTCTCTCCCTGAGGAGGGGGCATCCAGGGCCCCTGAAGTCACCCTCACCTGACAGCCTATTCCTAGAAGATACATCGGTCAATCCCCTGCCCACAGAGTGAGCAGGGATCCAGAAAACCACAGAGCCACGTCCTGGAGTGACACCCTCCTGGGGGAGGGTCTTAGAAAAAGAGCTACAAGAATCTGGAACTGAGAGAACATAATCCCCCCCCCCCCACATGTCCAACTTTGGGGGACTGTGGATTTCCTCCTTGCCCCAGGCTGCCCCGACATTCTAGCTAAGGAGGTGTCTCGGCCCCCTGCACTGGGGTGGAATATGTATACATAGAACCAGGCCATATGAGACGGGATACATAAGAGCCACCATGGGCTCCAGCCCCTAGAGCTGTGTCCAGTCCCTACCCCCATTCCCTGCTTTCCTGGACTACAAGTCCAGGCCTGACCTGGTTCTGCCTCTACCTGGAGAGAGAGAGAAAGCACAAAGGGAGGTGCCCCCTGAGAAGCCCTCCCCCAAGGCCTCATTCCCTCTAGTCCAGAAAGAATCTGAGTCCTGGATCAGGGCCACTCTCCCAAAAAGGTGATAGAGTGGGGGCTCAGTGACACTGCCCTGGGGCCTGGCTAGTTGAAAACCAGTTACAGACAGGCACTCTTGGCCTTCCCTCCCCAGGCAGGAATAAAGGGCATGACAGACAATAGTGGTGGTGGTGGTGGTGGCGGCGGTCCTGGTGGGGACAAGCCTCCTTCAAACCCTCTAAAGTCTAAACAAGGGTTCTGAGGAAGTGTAGGGAAAATAAGGCCCCAAAGCCAGCCCCCTTTGGAACCAGGCTCCTAGAGCCGTGGTCTGGAACTCTGAACCTCCACCCCAAGCTTAAGCCCCTGCCCCTCAGGGGGCACACGCCCTGGGCGCGTAGCTCTGCCCCCAAACACCCTCCACGATCCAGCGCAGCCACCAGGCACCGCGCGCAGCAGCCGGCCTGGGCGCCGGGAGGCCGGGCGCGAGGCCTGCGTGGAGCTGGGGCCGGGCGGGCTCCGAGAGAGCGCGAGCCGGGAGTCCAAAGGGCGGCGGGCCCGGGACTGGGAGTCCCGGGTACGAGCTCCCGGTGGCAGGCCCTCCAAACCGTGCGGCCCCCAGACCCCTGCCTCGACACCCCAACGCGGACGCTGGGACAGGCGATGGCACCGGGGCAATCTCGGCACCCCGACCTCCCCCGACCGACTGGTCCGGGTCGCGGGGGGGGGTGGGGGTGGGCGGGGGGGGCGGGGCTTCCCGGAGAGCTCCCCCCCTCCCTCTAAACTTCCCGGCACCCAGATCCGGGGCTCCGGCTCCAGCTGGACAATAGCTGGGGGGACCCAGGCCCCCTCGAGTGCTCCCCAGTCCACAACCAGCCAACCAAACCACCTCTCCCAGCAGGGCCTCCTCCCGGCGTCCGCCCGGCTTACCTGGTCCGAGCTCGGGGGGGCGCTCCGGCCGGGCCGCTCCGCCGGGCCCAGAGGAGCTGAGGGGGGGGCCGGGGAAGGGGGGTCTTGGGGAGGGGGCTGGCCGGAATGTGTGGAATGAGCCGGGCTGGAGCGGGAGGCGCCGGGCGCGGAGGAGGGAGCGAGCGGGACGGAAAGTTTGTGTTGAGGAGCCGGGGCGGGGGGTGGGGGCTGAGGGGAAGGAGGGGGCGGGGCGCGCAGGGGGCGGGCCCAGCCGCGCGGGGCGGGGCGGGGCGGGGCGGGGCGGGGCCGCGCGGGGCCGCCCCCGTCGGCGCTAGGGCGGCCCACCCCGCGGCTTCGCGACCTGGGGCTGCTGCCCTGCTCGCCCGCGGGTGCCACGCTCCCACCCGCTCCCCGCACGCCGGGCCTGGCCCCACCTCCCCGGGACCCCACAGCAGTCTGGGGCTCCGGCCTGGGCGGGGCCGGGGGCGGGGCTCCTGCCACCGGCTGGACTCCCGTCGGGTGCCGCGTCACGAGGAGCCCCGCGGAGCCAGGGCGCCCGGGCCTCGGGGCTCCCCAACCAACCCTGCCACCCAGTCCCGAGCCGCCGAGGCGCAGCGCCCTCTCCCGCCCGAGAGCCCGCCCCCAACTCCCGGGGCCCCAGACCCCGCCCCGGCCTGGCGACGGCGCCCGCCCTGCCCGGACCCGGTTTGTCTGGTTCTCCCCGAGAGGCTTGTTTCTCGAATTTCTCCCTTTCCCCCTCTTCCCGGACCTCCGGGGCCCTCCCTCTCGGCCCGGGGCCCCCGCGGGGGGCGTCTCGACACCACGAGCCCGCCGAGTTTCGGTAGGACCGGCGCTGGGCGCGGGGGAGGGGACGCGGGAGCGCCCCGGGCCTGGGCGGGAGCGGGGCTGGGGGTGGGGAGGCAGGTCCCGGGCCCGCCCTCCGGACCCCTCCCGCGCTCCGGACCCCTCCCGCCGCCTGGTTCTCCGCACGCGCTGAACCACCACTGCTCGCCGGCCCGGGACGCGGCTTTATTGGGGATGTAGGTGCCGGCTCTTCCTCCCGCATCACCTGCCTCTTGCGAGCCCCCCACTCCTCGGAGCCCTAAGACGGCCCGGGAGGGGGTTAAGACAACACCGACTACTGCTCCTGGACAGGAAGTGACTGGGGCGCGGGGCGGGGGGGGCTGTGGTGAGCAGCGCAGGCGGGCTCCGCGGCCAGATGTGCGGCTCCCGACTCCAGATGTTCTTCATCCCTGCCGGGCCGCCGTCTGAGTTCCTCCCCTGCCTCGGCCAGTGCCAGGCCGGGGAGTGGACGGAGGTCACTCGGAGACCGTGCGGGGGGGGGGGGCAGCCCGCGACGAGAGAGGCGTCTTCAGTGGGGGCTTTGGCGAACGGACCCTGCCAGCCTCCACTGAATCCCTTCCCCCACCCTTGGCGGGCGCTGGGGGCGCTGGAGTCACTCGCAGGCCAGCTTCCCGTCGAAACTGGAGAGGGCAATGGCGAAGGCCTGCAGAGCGCACAGCGGGTACCGGTAGTCTAGGGTGAAGGCGTCCTCTGCCACGCGCCCGAACTGCAGCACGATGTAGTCGGCTGTGGACACACAGGGGCGGGGGTGGCCCAAGATCCCCTAGGGTCCCAGTCCTGGCAGACAGTGTCCTCAACTTTGGGAGAAGTCTCCTTCCTGTGCACTGGGGCGGGAAACCTCAGCCACCATCTCAGTCACCCACTCTCCACCCATACACCCCTTATCTGGTGCAGCTGGCCCCACCTGCAGCATTAGCAGCCTTCTGACTGTAAGCCCCTGAGGGCAGGGACCCTGCCTTATCTCTGCCACCCAGGGCTATGTGCATGACAGGCACTTAAATATAGGAACCTGTCACACGTGCCCCAGCCTACAATCCTTTTCTTATGTCTCGGGCCTCATTCCTTCTTCCCATCCCCGGCCCCCACGTCTCATCTTAGATTGCCAGGCTCTATCCCTTGACTAGCCCCCTGAGCCCCTACTTTATGGAGAGGCTCCACTCAGCCCCATCCCATATCTGGTCCAGGTTCACAGCCCCAGTCCCAACACCTCCCCCAGCATCCATAGGGACAGGAAGTTGCTAAAAATACCCCTGATCTCTGCAGGCCAGGCTCTACCAGAAATGTGATCTGGAGAGTGGTTTTCCAAGGCCTTGGGACAGGTGACACTGGGGACACATCCCTAGGATGGAGTGGGGGATGGAAGAAGTTGCTCAGTGTCAGCCAATCCCGGGAACCCAGGGTCCCTTGGGAGGTATCTTTCCATCCCAAACTTCCTCACCTTAGTGGGAACCTCTCCCCCAGGCCAGGGACATTTTTACTTCATTATGTTCTGGGTGTATCTTGTTTCCCTAACTCCTTGAAGGCAGGCCTTTGACCTTACTTGAGGGAGGACAATGGAGCAGGCATTCAGAAATGCTTGATATTACCTACCCTTACAAGGCAGCCATCTTGAAGGGCTTGAGAGCTGGGGCCCTGGAGCCAGACCACCTGGGTTCTCATGCCAGCTCTGCCTCTTACAGCTCTACCACCTTGGGCAAGTTACTTAACCTCTCTATGCCTCGGTTGTCTCATCTGCCAAATAGGGACAATAAGAATACCTTTCTCAGGTACTGGAGGGGATAGGGATGTTGAAAAGATTTAATGATTCAGTATCTGTAAAGTCCAGAGAACAGTGCCTAGCACATAGGAAGCACTGTGTGTCTGTGAAATAAATTTTGATGACCAGTGGGTCCTCCTGCTGTTGCTGGGAGACCTTTGCTGGTGCTGGGAGGCACCACCCTTCCTGAGTCTCAGCAGCCTCTTTGACCACGTAAAGGTTGGGCTATCAGTATTTCTCAAGTTCTGGCAGATTAACTCTCCCTTCAGCACAGTCTTTCTCACCCAGAATATTCCAATATCTATCCCAGGCTCTGGTCAATGTTAGAAAGAAGCCCTGAGATACCTGCTTGGAATATCTGAGGCTCCTGGAAGCATAGTGTCAATGCCCCTGCAGGAGGGGGTGACCTTCCTGGATATTCTGGCTCCAGAGATAAAGGACAGCTCCGTGTGTGTAAGTGTGTGTGAGTGTCTGTGTGTGAGAGACAGGTGGTGGGGAACAGCCCAGCTTGAGCCCTCAGAGACTCACGGTCATCAGCATGGACAATCTGGAAGTTCTTGACTGAGGCTTGTGTGACTCGACCTTGGAAGTTGAGGGTATAGGAGCCGCTGTCTTCATTCCAGACAGGTGGCTTGTTGTGCAGCTCGATGAGGCTCTCCAGGGTCTTGTTCTGCCAGCGTACCAGCAACCCGTCACTGGCCTGGGTGCCAAGGAGGAGTGTTAGGGGAAGAGTCATGGCTGGCCAAGACATCTTGGGACTGAGGGGAAGGGGCCTGGGGAACCTGTGTGTGCCTTTGAACATGTGTGCTAGTGTGCAGCCTAGAAACCAGTATGTCTTCAGGGGATCCTTGAGAGCCTACTTGGTCTTTGTGGTGTCCTTGTGTGAGAGGGCGTCCCTCTGTGAGAATGGGATTTCGCCCTGGGATGCCAAAGTGGAGGGTTGGGGAGTAGCACCTGGCATACAGTAGGTGCTCTGTGCCCTTGGTACTGAGGGGGGTCTTAGGTACAGCCACGTGCTGGCACCTGATCACAAGGAGGCACTAGACATGCTGGGATCTACAGGGAACTCACAGTTGTGCTCAGGAAGATGGACAGGTAAACAGTGGTTAAAATAAGATGTCCCAGAATAGAGTTTCTCAAAGGAAGGAATGGTGTCTGTGTGATAGCGCTCTGAGATATTTCCTTCCTCAGTTTCCTTGGCACTAGTCACATTCATGGCTTAGAGTGAATCTGTTTCAAGATCACGTCCTCCAAGAAGCCTTTCTGACCCCATGTCTGATTTAGATGCCTTAGCTCCAAGTCTCCTCCCATAACATCTTGCTCTTACTATTTCTCCCACTACGCTGTAATAGATGGAATTAGATACTTAAAGGGCAGGTCTGGTATTTTACTGACAGCTGTGTGCCTCAGTTTCCCTCACAACAGGGTGTTGTGAGGATTAAATAAGTTAATAGTGCGTGGAATGTTATTCAGATCAGTTCCTAGCACAGAGTAAATGCTCAATAAATGTCGGATTGTTCTGATAGTACTTGTGTTGATTTTGGATCTTCACTGCCTGGCTTTAATGAATGACCGTAGAATGAATGAACTGTGAAATTATGAGGAGTTACCCAGAGCAGCTCTGGGCAGTGCTTACCAAGCCCAAACACACTCGGGAGGCACTGCCTCTGGGACATTCGTGTGTTTATTCCAGGCATGGAAGGAGCAACCATGTGACCTGTGGCTCCTCAAGACTACAGCTTTCCGTGCTTTGTGCCCCATGAGTTGGCCAAGCCTCTGATTCCAGTGTGACTTTCTATATGTGAAATGCTCACAGGGGTTATTTTTCATTGTGAACCAGTAAAGTGACATCACTGAGAGTGTGAAGCATACCAACCATCCTGTCTCTGAAGTCCCGGGCTCACTGACCTGCAGTGCTGAGGAGCAGAGCAAAAGACTAACATTGCAGGAGGACACCTCTCCCCAGGATATCTCTGCATCTTTTTTTTTTTTTTTTAAGATTTATTTATTTATTTATTAGAGAGAGAGAGAGAGAGAGAGAGGCAGAGACACAGGCAGAGGGAGAAGCAGGCTCCATGCCGGGAGCCGGATGCGGGATCACGCCCCGGGCCAAAGGCAGGCGCTGAACCTCTGAGCCACCCAGGGATCCCTACATCTCTGCGTCTTATCCTATACTTCACACACACACACACACACACACACACACACACACACAAACAAGCAACCAACCTTTGCTTTTCTGAATAAAAGTCAAGGGACCCCTGGGTTGCTCAGTCAGTTAAGCCTCTGCCTTTGGCTGAGGTCATGATCCTGGAGCCCAGGATCAAGCCCTGCATCTTATCGGGCTCCGGGCTCCCTGCAGGGACTCTGCTTCTCCTTCTCCCTATTATTCCCCTCACCATGCCTCTGGTTGTGCTCTCTCTCTTTCTCTCAAATAATTAAATAAAATCTTAAAAAAAAAAAAAAAAAAGTCAAATCAAGTCACTCCTGAAACCCTGCTGTGGCTTCCTGTTTGAGTACAAACCAGTCATACAGGTCCTATCTGCCCCTTATTCTCACCTCTCACCTCAAACCTACCAGGCACCATCCTGCCTCAGGGCCTTTGTACTGGCTCTTCCCTCTGCCTGGATGCTTTCCCCAGATATCTGTAGGCTTGCTCTCTCACCTCCTTCAGCTCCTTGCTTAAACATCACCTCAATGAGGCCTGCTCTGACCTTGTATTTAATACTGAACGTGTACGTATTTCTCATCTTCCTTCTCCTGTTTAGCTTTTTATTTTTTCCCTATCACATCACTTTTTAAAAAATATTTTATTTATTATTTGACAGAGAGAGAGAGAGCACAAGCAGGGAGAGCCACAGGCAGAAGGAGAGAGAGAAACAGGCTCCCCGATGAGCAAGGAGCCCACTATATGGCCCGATCCCGGGACCCCAGGATCATGACCTGAGCTGAAGGCTAATGCTTGCCAAGTGAGCCACCCAGGTGCCTCCACTTCTCGCTTTCTAACATACTACACAATTTATTTATCACAGTTATTGTCTAATGTCCATTTCCTCCACTAGAATGCCAGCTTCATAAGGGCAGATTCTTTTTTATTCACTGATGCCTCCCATCACCTAGAATACTCAGCACTCCTTACACACTGAATGTGTATAATACAATACACACAATATACACTTCATTCATTGAATGAATATATGAATGGGTTATTTGGTGTAAACTGGAAAAAAAATCCCTCATTGTATTTGTTTCAGTGAATTCAATTATAGAACCCCCTAATTCATTCCACAAGTTTCCAGAATGAAGTTGTGATGCAGGGTGAAGAGTGTGCTCAGGAAGTTGGGTATGGGCAACCCCCCACCCCCCAGCTCCCCAGGAGTGGATCATAAGGGGGACACAGGGGAGCAGGACCCTCAGGAAGAGGCATCCAGGGAGGTGCTGGGCTCACATTTCGCGGCCGGATGGGGACCCTCTCGTTGTCCGTGTTCATGCCAGGAATGATGACGGTCATGCGCCGGGGACCTCGGAAGCCCAGCACATTGGTTTCCTGGGAAGGAGATCCTGTTAAGCTGGCCCATGCCAAGGGGAGGCTCCTGCCAGGGGGCCCAGGGGGGGTTCTCACATAGATCACGGCGGCCAGCTCCTGCCGAAGGCTCCCCACATCAGTACTGCCTCCTCCGCGGTGCGGGTTCTGCCCATTGTCAAAGACAGTAAAGCGGTTGCCCAGCAGATTGGACCTGCAAGTGGGGTGTGTGTGTGGGGGGGTGCTGGGGACAGGGCTTGGGGGATCTCATACCCCTACTCCAAGACCCATCCTCACAGCCAGGCAGTTTTGAGAGCTTCCTATGTCAAGGGTGTCGGTGTCTTAGGACAGAGCAACCCATGTCCCCTGCCCCAGGTCCCCCTCAGGAGGTCTTTTTAAAAGCTGGATCTGGAAGGACCCTGGGCAGCCTTCAACTCTCAGCCCCATCTTTTTGCTGTGTGACCCTAGGCAGGCTAAACTCTCAGAGCCTCAACACCCCCCTCTGTAAAATGGGCATACTAATAGTATTTACCTCACTTGGTCTTTTTTTTTAAGATTTTATTTATTCATGAGAGACATAGAGAGAGGCAGAGACACAGGCAGAGGGAGAAGCGGGCTCTATGCAGGGAGCCCAACGTGGGACTCCATCCCAGGACCTTGGGATCAGGACCTGAGCCAAAGGCAGGCACTCAATCATAGCCACCCAGGCGTCCCGCACTTGGTCTTAATAAGGGGATTAAGTGGGTTAATATTTGGAAGAACTATGCCTGACACACAGATAGGCCTCACATAGGTGTTTGTTAAGTACATAAGGATAAGAAATAAGACCTGACCCAGGGGTTCACCTTCCCCTTACCTCTCAGATGTGCAGTGAAGATTAGATGAGACATATAGGGAGTCAGCACAGGGTAGGTGCTGGATGTTGTTATTCATTCACTTACTAAATGTTTTAGTGAGTCGCTACTATGTACCAGGTGCTAGGAATTCAACCACAAATGAAACAGGCATAGTCCCTGCCCTCATGGACCTTATGACCTATTTCAAGTGAGGTCCCTGGTCCAGCAGCACTAGCATCATATGGGTGCTTGCTGGAAATGGAGAATCTTGCCCCAAACCCAGATTCACTGAGCCATTTTAACTACACTTCCAAGGGATCTGTGCATATTTAAGTGTGCAAAGCCAGAGCACCTGGGTGGCTCTGTTAGTTGAGTGTCTGCCTTCGGCTCAGGTCATGATCCCAGGGTCCTGGGATCCAGCCCCGCATCAGGCTCCCTGCTCAGCGAGGAGTCTGCTTCTCTCTCTCCCTCTACCTCTGAGATCTCCCTCTCCTTCTCTCTCTCAAATAAATAAAATCTTTTTTTTTTTTCAAATAAATAAAATCTTAAAAAAAAAAAAGTGTGGGATGCCCCAGGCCAGGGGACATTTCTAGAGTGCCCAGTGTGGTGGCCACTGCCAGGCGCAGGGAGATGGAAGTGACTTGCCATGGCGCCCTAGCTGCCCTGGGCCTCCTGGCCCCACCTCAGCTTCCCAATGAAATTCTCCCCTCCTCGGGACAGATTGGTAGGGTCGCTGGAGATGAGGTAATTGGCTGTCTTGCTCCGTTTCCGCTTCCTGCCAGCCAAGAGGAACACCTGGGGAGAGGGGGGAGACAGGTGGAGGAAGGAGGCCTGCGTGTCCTGAACACCCTGCCCACCGCCCCCCACCCCCGCCAGCCCGACGGTCAGCCTGGGTCCCGGCACCTGCCCTCTCTCCCCCCTGCCACCTCTCCCCTCCCCACCTTCTTCTCTGTGTCCAGGTGCAGGAAGTAGGAGGGATACAGGCCCCGGTCCATGCCCTTCTTGTCTCGGGTCAGCCTGCAGCGGACAGTCCGGCCCTGCGGCGCAGGCCGAAGCACGAACTTCTGGGGCTCATCCACTTCCACCGGTGGGGATGGGGCTCTCTCCTCCTTCTGGGTCGGGGCAGAACGCACATCAGCCGCGGAGCACTAGCTCCTCCGCCCTCGGCAGTCCCTAGCAGGGCAGGCGGGACAACTCACCGCTTTCTGTGTGGGAAGACAAGAGACAGGCCAGCTGCAGTGGCTTGGGCCCCTCGTGCTGCCCCCGCAGCTCTGCCGCCGGTAGGAGGCTCTGGGGAGCTTGGCGCTTTGTTACTATTTTGCTTCACTTGTGGCTAAGAGCCTGGGATCTGGAGCCAGACACGTGGGTTCAAATCCTCGTTCCACCACTAACTCTGTCATGTTTAACCACACTGTAACTCAGTTTTTTTCGCCTGAGAAATGCAGAGGTTGGGGCTGGATACCCGGGACAGATCTTACTTAACGTATACATTCACCAAACACTCATTTAAGTCTACCAAGGCGCCGGGCATAGTCCTAAGTATCTTCCAGTATTAACTAATTTGATTCTCTTAGGTCACCACTGACATAGGTGTCCAATTTTACTAAAGAAGTCGAAGCTCCGAGAGGTTAAGCAACTTGCCCAAGATCACACAGCTAGTGAGAAGCGGAACTGGGATTTAAATGCTGCCCAGCCAGAGCCTTCGAAAGACTTTCTTTCTCTTTTTTTTCAAAAGACCTTCTTTCATGCGGACACTATGTCAAAGGGTGAACTGAAGTGGGGCCAAAGGTATGAACTGCTGTGTTCTAGGCACATAGTGTTATAGAAATATTAGCTACTGCTGTTACTACAGTGAATAGTAAATACTCAATGCTTGTAGTAGCCAGCATCCAAGATGAGTCCTGGTGATCCCTGCCTCCTGATATTTTTAAAATATTTTATTTATTCATGAGAGACACAGAGAGAGGCAGAGACACAGGCAGAGGGAGAAGCAGGCTCCTTGTGGGGAGCCCGACATGAGTCTTGATCCCAGGACTCCTGGATCACACCCTGAGCTGAAGGCAGATGCCCACCTGCCTCCTGGTATTTACACCTCATGTAGTCTCCTTCCACATCATATTAGAGTTGCTCTTTCTGACAAATGGAACATAGCAGAAGTGATGGGGGGATGGGGGCGTCACTTCTAAGGCTGGGCCATAATAGATATTGTGCCTTCTCCTTGCTGTCTCCCTTGGGCCACTTGAGCTCTGGGGGAAGCTGGCTGCCATGTCATTAGAACACTCAAGCTGCCCTGTGGAGAGGGCTCCAGCCAACACCCATGACAGTGAACCATTTTATTTAAAGATTTATTTATTTATTCATTCAGAGAGAGAGAGAGGCAGAGACACAGGCAGAGGGAGAAGCAGACTCCATGCAGGAAGCCCGACGTGGGACTCGATCCTGGGTCTCCAGGATCACACCCTGGGCTGCAGGTGGTGCCAAACCACTGAGCCACCCGGGGCTGACCAACAGTGAACCATTTTAGAAGTGGATCCTCTCTTTCCAGCCAAGCTTTCAGAGTGACTGCAGACCCAACTAGCATCTTGACAGCAATCTCATGACCCTGAGCCAGAAGTACCCTGCTAAGCCCCTTCCAGATTCCTGACTTACAGAAATTAAGAAATGTTTGTGGTTTTAAGGCACCAAGTTTTGGGGGTGACTTGTCACACCGCAATACAGAGGTAAGACAATGAATGAATAAATAAGCTTATCTTGCTCATGGAATAACTCCAAACAACAGTTTGGTTGCATTCCCCTACAGAGTGGCCTGGCCCAGCCTGGTGACCCCACAGCAGCCCCTTTGGTTCTCACAAGCTTGGTGCCCTCCATGCTCATGTTCTAAGGGAAAACCACGATTCCAACTCCAACTTTCCCAGTAGGGAAGAGAAGGGACTGCCAGCCTGGGTGTGTGCTATATGAAAGCCACTAAGAATCCCTGATTATGCTGCGGTTGGCCTTTTTTGCTGAGGGCAGTTTTGGACTGTATGTGAGGTGAGGCTGGTGTCGGCAAGCAGACCCTTAGCCTGCAGGCAAGTGAGCACCTCTTCTCCACTCTGGGCTGCTCCAAGAAGAAACTTGGGAAACGCAAGACTATGTTTGGAATGCAGTGTGCAGAAAGCCAGAGCTTATTCAAACATTTCCACAGCTGTGAATTTCTAGGGCCTACTGTATTGAAGGCTGCACGGCGGTTATATTCCCCGCTGGAGATAAGAAACTCGCCTTTCAGTTTATATATCGGTATCTGGTGATGTTGGCTAATGTGAGTCAGTCCCCCAAGACCTGACCACTCCTGAACTAACTAATAAACCCATATGGAGGAGGGTGCTGGAGGCCCCTGTCTGCCAGAGTTAACCTTTCAGCTGCCGGAAGGTTGGGCCCTCCTGGGTTGGGGGGCAGGTAGCAGCAGAACACACTTTGGTACTAGCACAGTAGCATGAAAATATTTTAACAACTCATACAGTCATTGCCCAAGGGGGTGCACATGTGCCCGTCTGCCTGTGTGTCGTACCTCTCTGGTACAGAAAATGGGTGTCTCTTCACAGCGGCTGTGTGAGCATCTCTGGCTGGGTCTGCTGGGTTAGGCTGCAGAGGGGAGGACTTAGAGTCCAGATAACATCAGGCCCCCAGGGGGCCAATCCCAGCCTAGTGACCCCTCCACTGCTTTGCTGTTCTCACAAGGCTGGTGCCCTTTGTCCTATTGTGTCATCAGAGAGGGAGCCAAGATTCTAACCCCAAGCCATTCCCCAGGCCCCCCTGCCAGGTTCCACACTCTTGTCCCTCCCAACCCCAGGTCCCTGCCACTGCTCCTTGAAGGGGCCTCAGCCCCCTTCCCCTCTGGATCCTGACCTTTTTGCCTTTTCCTTTTGCTTTGCCCTTCTGATTGCTGTTCTTGGTCACCACGCCTGCCGCTTCTCCCCCCTCTTCTTCTTCCTCCTTCTTCTGCTCTTCTGAGCCTTTGGAAATGCCTGGACATAGTGGCGGGACAAGTCTGTGAACCCCTTACCCTGTGGAGCACCTCATGTTTTGCAAAGCACTTCTAACACCCATGTCTTACTCAGACCCTCCCCACAAACACAAGAGTAATCCCATATTACTAGTATCAGAGACTCAGAAAGGCTAAGATACCTGCCTGAGGCCACACAGCTATTAAAGTGGGGATCAAGATGCTCCTCAAGACTTGTGACTCTGAGCCCCCTCCTTACCCTACGCTGAACTCCGGCTGCCCACCCCCCAGGACTGCCTCTAGATGTCATGGCACCTCTGTCACCCACCTTTCTTCTTCTGAGCTTTTTCAGCTGGGCCTTCTTCCCCAACCAGAAACATGGCTGCTGGGGTCTTCTTTGTCACTCTGGCCGGGCTCCCCGAAGGGTCCTGATCAGCCTCCCCGGACCCTGTGTATGTGGATGTGAAAGGGTCACACTCCCCCACAGCCAGAGTCCCATGTTCTTCCAGAGACCGGCCTCACCTTTCTTCTTCATCTTTCTCATCTTGGTCCCCTCCCCAGCTGGTGCCTCCTTTTTCTTAATGCGCAGAGGTTTGGGTGCAGGGATGGGGCTTGCCAGGTCCCCTGGAAAGGGAGATAGGGGTTATGCAAAGAAGAGCCTGTTGGGGCTGAAGGCCACCTTCCCACCCACTTGTCATTCCTTCAGTTTCCAGGGAGGCTGAAGGCCTGACGATGGCTCAGTCTGTCTTCAGCTCGCCACTTTTTTTTTTTTAAGATGTTATTTATTTATTTGACAGGGAGAGAGAATAGGAGTAGGGGGAGCAGCAGAGGGAGGAGAGGCAGACTCCCTGGGAGCCTGACGTGGGGCTCAATCCCAAAACCTTGGGATCATGACCTGAGCCAAAGGCAGATACTTAATGGACTGGGCCACCCCAGCATCTCTGCTTGTTGCATTTTAATCCTGAGTCTGTAAAAGGCTGGAAAATACCAGGAGCTTCAAAAGCATTACAGAATGAATGAACATCTAACTGATGTTCTAACTGAACATCTGATTCCCAGCTCCCACCCCATCTCCCCTAGAAAACTTCCTCTAGCAGGTGCTACAGACGGCACTCTGTCCCTCCCACAGAGGCCCAAGCTACCTGTTCACATTGAGACCAGACTGCGGTACCTGTAGGGCAAGATGTCCAGGCCAGACAACCATCACAGCACTTATTGCACTGACTGATTTTTACAGTAATCACTTTGATACTTTTATAAAAATTATAACTATAATTCATATTGAGTTAAAAAAAAAACACTAAAAAAATCACAAAGAAAACTAAAATCCTCCACTTTCCCTGGCTCACAGAGACCCCTGGGCAGGCAGTGGTGGGAGCTCATATTGATCTCTGTACTTGGGGGCCATCAGGAGAAAGACACCAGAGAAAGAAACTCTTGTGTCCAGGCACTGGGTAGTGTTCTGATGTCTCAACTCTCATATCGCTGAGGCCCCTGAGCCCCTGAAGGACAGGGCAAGTTTTACAGTGTGTGTGTGTGTGTGTGTGTGTGTGTGTGCTCCTTCTCTCACCCTTCTGACCCTGGGCCTTGGCCCTCCTCTCCTTGATCCCTGCAGAAGTCTTCTCTTTAGGAGGCTTCTTGGGTGGCAGAGGGATTTTCTCTTTCTTTTCCTCCTCTTCTTCTACCTCTTCCTCTTCCTGGTCCTCCTCTTCCTCCTCCTCATCCTCTGTAGGTAGAAACCCCTCATAATGGGGGCCAGCATGGGCCAGGTTATCTGGGAGCCCAGTCCTCCCAGATTGCTGGGAAGTGGTAAATGAGAGCCAGGGGTGGGCGTTTCCCCTCTGGAACAGGAGCAGGAGGAGGAACAGCCCAGCACCTCCTCAAAGCACTGGGCGATTCCCAAGGTGTTCGGGTGCAGGGAGTGGGGGCTGGGGGAATGCTAGGGGCTTGGCAGTCCTGTCCAGGGACATACCCTTCTCTGGAGGGCCTTCGCCCCCTCCGGGACCCCACCTCCTCCCACACTCCTGCCTGCCTGCTAGTCTCCCCTTCTCGGCCCCCTTCGCTGCCCCTGCCCCGTGGGCCTGACCAGTTACTGACCTCCAGCCAGACCCATCTGGGCTAGCTCCGGCCCCTAGCTTAAGGCCAGACTCTGAACCGCCCCGTGCCTCAGTTTCCCCATCCAGAAAACAGAGTGACGAATAAGAGAATACACTTTTAATCTGGCTCCCAGAGCGGCCGGAGGAGGGGCGGCTGCTCCTGGGAATTCGCGCCTCCCCTCGGGCCTCCTCTCCCCGCCGGCGCCGTCTCACCGTCCGCGGCGTCCGGGGCTCGCGCTACCAGGAAGGTTTCCCGCGGGTCGCGCTTGGCCTCGGGGTCCCGGAGGAACTTGGCGTAGACGGTCTGCGGCGGGGCCGGCTCCTCCCGCGGCTTCCCGCACCGGCCGGCTGAGCCGAGAGGCCGGGGTCAGGCCGGGAGCCCCAGACGCTGTCCCGCTCGGCCCCCCGTGGGGCTGTCCCGGGCGCTCCCTCCACCCCCGCACCCCAGCCCCCACCCCCTCCACCCCGCCCGCCCCCACCCCTCCGCTCCGGGTCCTCAGCCCCCCGCCCCGGGCTCCAGGACTCAGCCGCCCCCCTCCCGCTCCCTCACCCTGGGGGGCGCCCCCGGGCTCGGCCCCCCGCCCGCCTCCGGGTCTCCGGGGCCTGGATCCTTTAGGGCCGGGGGACTCGGGGGCCTCTGTCTTCTTCTTCCTCAACTTCTGCCCCTTGGCGGGTCGCTGCGGAGCGGGGTCGGGAGGAGGGAGAGGAAGGAGAGGGGGGCTCGGACGGCTGCCCATGACCCTTTAATCCCTTGAGCTGCCAGAAATAACCGCGGATTATCGGGAGGGGAACTGCAGCCTCCTTGGGGTGGGGAACAATGACCCCTCCCATGCATCACGGCCACTTCCAAGGCCCCAGAGCCTCAGCTTCTCCCCTGGACATCCCATGCCCCCAAACACATTTCCTCAAAAAAACAAACAAACAAACAAACAAAAAAAGCGCAAAACTGCAGGGAAGCAACCCCCCAGACGCTGTAGAGGGGACACGTCCCGCTCCAGATCGCCTACCCTGCGTGGGGTTACTGCAAAGTGGAGATGAGGTTCCCCTCGCCTCCTTTCCAAGCAGGGGGACATACCTGCTTGGGGCGCTGCTGGACCTCCGGGCTCTGGCCTTCCTCCTCATGTCCGCTGAGGGTGGCAGAGGCATCAGTCTGTCTTCCTCCCCTTTCCTGTCCTCCCCAACCCCTCCGAGCCCTGCTCCCCCTACCCCAGGGGTCAGGTAGGTAGAGGTGGTGAGGGTGGTGGGGCTGCTTCCGCACCTGTCGGAGGCCCACACCTCTCGGAGGGTGTCGTCCTGCAGCGGCATGGTGCATTCGCCTATCCGCACCCCCTTCTCTGGCCACCCTGCGGCTGGAGGAGCCTCCCAGCGTTCCCCGGCTAATCCAGGCTCAACCTCACCCCACCTCCCGCTGGCCCAGGAGGGCGGCAGCACTGGGGGAGGCGCTTCCCCTGGCCCATGACCCTCGCCCCCCTGGCCCATTCCACAGGAGGAAGAGGCTGAACTGCCAAGTTCTCAGACCACCAGCACCCTGAAGGAGGCCATCAGTGCCAGCCCCGCCGTTTCCCACCCAGCTTTGGGTTAGAGGTGCCAATTTGTAATTTGTCAGGGGTTAGTGGGGTGTGGGAAGAAAATATTAGATCGGATCTTGTATTTATTTTTCATAAAAACTGAGAATTATGATTTACTGATATTTAGTATATAAGGATTGACAGGAGCATGTGTATATACAGTACTTGATTGAGAAAAATTATGGATGTACACTTACATTTTTTTTTTCTGACAAGGAACATGCTTTTGTGAAAGTTTAGAGATCAGGGGGTACCTGGGGGGCTCAGTCAGTTAAGCATCTACCTTTGGCTCAGGTCATGATCTTGGGGTCCAGGGATCAAGTCCCACATCTGGCTTCCTGCTCAGCAGGGAGTCTGTTTCTCCCTCTCCCACTGTGCCTCCCCACTGCTTGGGCTCTCTCTCAGATAAATAAATAAAATCTTTTAAAAAAAAGTTTAGAGACCAGGGATATAGTTTTTTATTTTTTTATTTATTTTTATTTTTATTTTTTTTTAGTTTTTTATTTTTTTAAAAAGTAATCTCCTAGCCTCAAGGTGGGGCTCGAACTCATGACCCCACTCATGACCCACTCATGACCTACGGATCACATAGGAATCACGTGGTCCACCAACTGAGCCAGCCACGGCCTTCCCCAAACCAAGGATATAGTGTTGATATGATTAATATCATGGGCAAAGTTTGGTTCAATGCTAAGAAAGCCCAGAGGAGGGGTCCCAATCAGCTGTCCTGGAGGCTTCCTGAAGCCCGATCTAAAATTTTAAAAATGATGAATAGGAATTCCACAGGCAAAAAATAAATAAATAAAAATAAAATTTAAAAAGTGGGATGGATTACCTAGAAAGGGAGCAAGATGAAGGCCTAGAGGTTGGAAATAGCCAGATATGTTCAAAGGTTCAGCACCAGGAGACAGGCAGTCATCTCATACATGGGTCAGCCCTGAGCTCTGCCACTTAAGGGCTAAATGTCCTTGGGTCACTTACTTAGCCTCTCTGAGCCTCCATTTCCTCATTTATAAAATGGGCTTGACCTGGTAAGGACATTGTTCAGATTCAGGGAGCTGAGGGGCACCTGCGTGGCTTAGGCAGCTAAGTGTCCAACTCTTGGTTTCGGCTCAGGTCATGATCTCGGTGTCGTGAGTTCAGCTGTGCGCCGTGGCAGGTTTGGTGAAAAAGGAGCATGCAGTGGGTGCTCAGCAACTGGTAACTGTGTGCCCCTTTCCACTGAACTTCTACTTCATCCCGGTCTCCTCAGCATTTACACCTCTTTTTTTTTTTTTTTTTTTTTTAAGATTTTATTTATTTATGAGAGACAGAGGCAGAGACACAGGCAGAGGGAGAAGCAGGCTCTATGCAGGGAGCCCGACGTGGGACTCCATCCTGGGTCTCCAGGATCATACCCTGGGCTGAAGGCGACACTAAACCACTGAGCCACCTGGGCTGCCCCCCCCCCTTTTTTTTAAAGATTTTTATTTATTCATTCATGACAGACACAGAAAGAGAGAGAGAGAGAGAGAGGCAGAGACACAGGCAGAGGGAGAAGCAGGCTGCATGCAAGGAGTACACCTCTTGATACATGAGTGGGGTTCATTTTTTCAATGATGTAATGAGTGCATTTTTAATTTCATTCAATTCTCGAAAGAGTCCAGTGAGATAGGCGGGGTGGAGATGATTATCTCCATTATATGGATGGACACACTGAGGCCCGTGGAGGTGACGTGAGTGCTCGGGGAGTGCTGGCGTCAGCCAGATCATAAGGTGGCTTGGTTGGGGCATGAATCCAGATCTGACTCCTGTCAGAACCTTTACCCCTAACCCTTGCATGTTTTATGCAGTCACAAGGATTAGAGATGGGGCATGAAGGAAATAGTCAGGCTTTTGTATCCCATTTGCTTGGTCCACCTGATCCAGATTTGCCCTAATCCGTCTTCCTAAAATACCACTTCTTCAGTTGACACCTTTGCTCAAGAACATTCATTGGCTCCCTACTGCCTAAGGACCAGGTTTAATTTTTTTTCTTTTTCTTTTTTTTCCCCCCTTTTTGTAAGGGCACAGGACCAGGTTTATTTTTTTTTTTAATTTTTTATTATTATTATTTATTTATGATAGTCATACAGAGAGAGAGAGAGAGAGAGGCAGAGACATAGGCAGAGGGAGAAGCAGGCTCCATGCACCGGGAGCCCGATGTGGGATTCGATCCCGGGTCTCCAGGATCGTGCCCTGGGCCAAAGGCAGGCGCCAAACCGCTGTGCCACCCAGGGATCCCCAGGACCAGGTTTAAATGTGCCAGGCTGGCATTCAAGGCTCTGCCTTGTCTGACTCCAACCTGCCTTTCTAATTGGAGGGCTATCCCAAACTGTACTATTCATCCAGGCGCATAGGTTTGCATATGTCCTTTATATTCTCTCTCCTCCATGCCTTTGCTTAAGCTCTTCCCACCCGGAATGCCGCGCCTGTTCCAAGAAACCTGTCCAACTCTAAATAGCCCTCAAGTCCCCACCTCCAGGATTCCTTGGCTCTCACGGGCCTCTGCATCCATAGTAATAATATTAATAATAATAACAACAACAACAACATTTATTGCCCACCTACTATGTGTCAGTTTCCTTGTTCCCCTTCTCTCTCTCCACCCTCACAATAATGTTTATGAGGCAGACATTAACAGCCTAATAGCAAAGATGAGGAAATTAATGGCTGAGAGTCAGTCAACACATATTTCCAGAGAGCACTTTGTGCCAAACAGTATGCTAAGCCCTGGTCATCCAGTGATGGACAAAAAGTTATGGTCCCTGCCCTCATGGAGCTAAACTTCTGTGGAAGACAGGGAGTAAAGACACAAATACACCAATTAGTTGATGTGTGATCTCGCTGTTATTAACTGTAATAAATGCCAAGAAGAAAAAGAACTGGGTTCTGCGAAAACAGCAGGTGGGAATCTGGGCTGGATTTAGAGGACAGACAAGGCTATCTGGGAAGGGAGTTTTTATTTTATTTTTTTATTTTTATTTATTTTATTTATTTATTTTTTTTTTGTGGGGGACGGGAGTTTTTAAACTGAGCCCTGATGGGCTGCCTGGCTGGCTCAGTCAGTAGATCAGTACAGCGTGTGACTCTTGATCTTGGGGGTGTGAGCTTGAGCCCCACGTTGGAGGTAGAGTTTACTTAATAAATACTAAAATATGTTGAGACCTGAGGGCTTTCAGAGACTAGGAATGAGATCCTTCCAGGCATAAGGCACAGCTTATGCAAAAGTCTCCAGGCAGCAAAGCACTTGGCACAACAGAACAGGGGCACCACTGGACAGGGCCCCAAGACCCACTCTTTAGAGGGTTTCTGAAGATCTCAAACCCCAAATACATGACTAAGAACCAGAGGACACCTGGGGCTCAGTGCTGATCTGACAAGGCAAACTGGAAAGCTAAATATCCACATTCTTTTTTTTTTTTTTAATTTATTCATACACACACACACACACACACACACACAGGGAGGCAGAGACACAGGCAGAGGGAGAAGCAGGCTCCATGCTGGGAGCCCGACCCACATGGGACTTGATCCTGAGTCTCCAGGATCACATCCTGGGCTGCAGGCGGCGCTAAACCACTGTGCTACCCGGGCTACCCCAAATATTCACATTCTAATAGTACCAGGGCCACAGGGAACCTTTCATATCTTAAACCAGAGGGGCCTGCACTGGACTAGAGATGGGCTGGGCGGTGGCCCAGGTCAGAGGACACTGCTTTGGAATGAAGCTCTTAAGTGAAGAAAAAGATTAATTCATTTCTCAGACCTCTCCTCTTGGGCTGCATGGATGTGATAGATGTTTGCATAATAAAAGTGTTCATTTCTCCTGCTTCTTTTCATGTTCTGAAGGTTCTCATGAATTAGCACTGGTATTCTTAAAGTTGCACATGGCAGCTGAAGAACATTTTAAAATATTAAAAACAATTCATATGACTTAAATTTGTATATATGTAGTTCGGGACATAACTTGTGGGGCATGACAGCTGTTTCTCACATTGACACATCAGATGCTATTTGGGGAACAATTCTATTTTCCTAAAAATATTTAATAAGATGGAATTAAAATTTCTAAAACTATTTAAATCTGATTACATTTTGCTACTTATTAATTATAAACCATATTTGCCTTTAAATTTTAATACATAGGGGATCCCGGGGTGGCTCAGTGATCTAGCGCCTGCCTTCGGCCCAGGGCGTGATCCTGGGGTCCCGGGGTCAAGTCCCACATCGGACTCCCTGCATGAAGCCTGCTTCTCCCTCGGCCTGTGTCTCTGCCTCTCTCTCTCTCTCCTTTCTGTCTCTCATAAATAAATAGAATCTTAAAAAAAATAAAATAAATTTTAATACATAATTTTGAATATATTAGAAAAGTCACTTGAAAACAGGTGAAAAATAATTTTATTAAAAATAGTTTCTTTTTAAATTCTTTTTATTTTAAAAAGTATTTATTTAGTTATTTATTCATGAGAGATACAGAGAGAGAGGCAGACATAGGCAGAGGGAGAAGCAGGCTCCCTGTGGGGAGCCCGACGTGGGACTCGATTCCAGAACTCTGGGGTCATGATCTGAGCCAAAGACAGGTGCTCAACCACTGAGCCACCCAGGTGTCCCAAGTTAATTTTATTAAAAAAAATTTTTTTAGGGCAGCCCCGGTGGCTCAGAGGTTTAGCGCCACCTTCAGCCAGGGGCATGATCCTGGAGACCCAGGATCGAGTCCCACATCGGGCTCCCTGCATGGAGCCTGCTTCTCCCTCTGCCTGTGTCTCTGCCTCTTTCTCTCTCTCTGTGTCTCTCATCAACCAATAAATAAAAAATCTTTAAAAAATTTTTTTAAAAAGATTTTATTTATTTACTTGAGAGAGAGCACACAGGAGACAGCACAGAGGGAGAGAGAGAAGCAGACCCCTCCCCACTCCAGCACAGTGCCCACCCCCAGGCTGGGTCCTAGGACCCTGAGATCTTGACCCTGAGCCAAGGGCAGCCACTGAGCCAACTAAGCCACCCAGGAGCCCCTTTAAAATTTTTCTTAAAATATTTATTTGAAAGAGAGACAGAGTGAGGAAGAACATGGAGGGTGAGGGGCAGAGGGAGAGGGAAAAGCAGACTTCCCTGTTGCAGGGAGCCTGATGAGGATGCAGCGGGGGGGAGGGGAGAGCGCTGATCCCAAGACCCTGGGATCAATACCAGAGGCCAAGGAGGACGTTTAACAGACTGAGTCACTCAGGTGCCCCCTCCTTTTTTTTTCTAAAGAATTTTTTTTTCTAAAGAATTTTTATTCATTTGAGGGGGATGGAATAAGTGAGAGCATGAACAGGGGGATGGGGCAGAGGGAGAAGGAGAAGCAGACTCCCTGCTGAGCAGGGACCCCGCCCCCCCATGCGGGGCTTGATCCCAGGACCCTGAGATCATGACCTGAGTCAAAGGCAGATGCCTAACTGACTTAGCCACCCAGGTGCCCCAAAAGGTTTTTATTCATTTATTTAAAAGAGAGAGAGCACGAGTGAGGGAAAGAGCAAAGGGAGAAGGAGACACAGAATCTCAAGCCGACTCCACACTGAGCCGGAAGCCAAACATTGGGCTTGATCTCATCACCCTCAGATCTTGACCTGAGCCGAAATCAAAAGTCAGATGCTTAATCAACTGAGCCACTCAGGTGCTCCTAAAAAGATTTTTGTTGTTGTTATTGTTGCTTTTAACATTTATTATAGTTACTTTTGAGGAGAATGTATTCATATTTTGTATACTTGGAATGCAATTATATTTTTAAAAATCCTTGAAGAATTAATGCAGGTTTGATCATGATAGGAACAGAAGGTAGCAAAGTGGAACTCAGAAAACAATGAAAAGAAATTTCTGGGTCTCGGTGACACTAGATTCAATGAGAATATGTGGGGAATTTAGAGACAGTATAACTAAATGTCCAGATTTGGGTCTGGCCGGGATTTAGAAGTGAGCATCAAGATTTTGGTTAAAATGAAGGTCGATTTAGGAATAAGAATCAGATCAGGAACACAGATAACTTCTAATACCTTCTGATTTAATACCATTGCAACAGGCCTTTTTCAAAGAGAAACATGCTCAAATTTCTATACTTACACCTTGTTTTGGTCTAAAAATGACATTTCTTAGCTTGATCACTGGTATTAGTTACCAGATTCAATTCCACATGAACTTTAGCTGTTTTCTAAAATCAAATCTCCATTGTAAAATAAGATTTTATTTATTTGTTTGAGAGAGCGAGGGAATGAGAGAGAGAGAGAGAGAGAGAAAGAGAGGAGCCCGGGGGATAGGCAGAGGGAGAAGCAGACTCCCTGCTGAGCTGGGAGGCCCACCTTGGGCTTGATCCTAGTACTCTGGGATCATGACCTGAGCCAAACGCAGATGCTTAACCGATTGAGCCACCCAGGTGCCCCCCTTTCTTTTTAACTAAGCTCCACACCCAGTGTGCAACTCAATGCAGTATTTGAACTCAACTCCCTGAGATCAAGACCTGAGCTGAGATCATGAGTCGGATGGTTACCTGACTGAGCTACCCAGATGCCCCTAAAAATAAATCTACTTTCGGAAGACAGAGATTCCCCGCCACCACCGCCAACTGGGATGCTGATAAGTAAGGACTTCTACCATGAGCCAGGCACAATTTATCCTCACAGCATACTTGCATATCTGCAGCTCAGACAAGTTAAGTGACTTGTCCGAGTAACTTGGAGCCATAGTGTTGACCAAACACCCTCTATGAGCCTGGTGTTACTTGTGTCATCACTGGTCCCTGTGGAAACTTTGAATGGTGAGTGGGCACATTGTTTCACCTCTCTATGGGCCCGTTTTCTAGTCATAGTGGTGACAATAATTGTACATGACGTTAGGGAAGTTTTGGGAATGGAACGATGCAAGTAGGTGCTTAGCACAGTGCTGAGCACAGAGCAAGTGCCCTATTGATGTCGGCTGCATGTCTTTTACCTTCATTTTACAGGTGAACAAATGTGAGGCCCAGGTCTCTGAGGGGCTCAAACCCAGGGCTCCCTGGGTCAGCATATGTGGTGCAATGGTGAAAAGAGGGCATATTGGGAAAGTCTGAAGCAGTGGTTGAGAGTTGGAGATGTTGCCCAGAAATAGACTCAAGAGTCCTGCTTCACCACATCCCAGCTGGGAGACGTCGGGCAAGCTTTCCCCTCTGGCTTAATGTATCTTGCCCTCAACCTCAATTTTTCTTTTCTTTTTAAGATTTTATTTAGTCACGAGAGACACAGAGACATAGGCAGAGGGAGAAGTAGGCTCCCTGCCAGAAGTAGGGCAGGGGAGCCTGATGCAGGATTGGATCCCAGGACCTGAGTGGAAGGCAGATGCTCAAACACTGAGCCACCCAGGTATCCCATGGCATAGTTTAACCAGAAGTTCAGGAACTGGATCATGGTTAGAGTTGGGTTGGGGTGAGGTTTAGGGCTGAAGTTTATACCAGGGTTGGGTTTCAGGTCAGAAATAGGAAGAGCGCAAGGGTGGGATCAGGTGTCACTGAATGTGTCTGGCACACTTAGAAATGGGCATTTATGGGTTCTGGGATATGGCTGGTGCTCGGGTTAGTGTTTGATGCAGTGGCTCTCAGGCAGGGCATTTGGAAATGGGGGGAGGTGGGATCCCTGGGTGGCGCAACGGTTTGGCGCCTGCCTTTGGCCCGGGGCGCGATCCTGGAGACCCGGGATCGAGTCCCACATCGGGCTCCCGGTGCATGGAGCCTGCTTCTCCCTCTGCCTGTGTCTCTGCCTCTCTCTGTCTGTGACTATCATAAATTAAAAAAAAAAAAAAAAAAGAAAAAAAAAAAAGAAATGGGGGGAGGTGTTTTAAGTTGTCACAATGGGGACGCCTTCTGTGGGGCCTGAAATTCTTACTCTTTAAATTTATGCCCTTGGTCAAGTCATGGTTCTCAAGGTGGGGTCCCTGGACCAGCAGCTGCACCAGCGGTCACTTGGGAAATCACGGGCAGCGCAAATTCTCGGACCTTACCACTGAGCACCAGCAGCTGGGGCGCAGAGGCAAGGGGAGCAGTCGGCGCTCTAGCACCCCCTGGGGGATTCTAGTGTCCACTCAAATGTGAGAACCACTGCAGAACGGCGCTGTGTTGGGACTGACACCGCTTCACCCTCCGCAGGTGTCCACACTTCTCTGAATAACGAGCACATCTCCTGAGCTGCGGATGGCGGGGTCCATGAGGCAAGGGACTTTGAACATCCCGGTCACCGCTGTCTCTCCGTGTTGAGGAACTGACCGAGGAGACAGAGACAGAGCTATCCGTGAACAGGGAGGGGAGACCCTGCCTTTCCCTTATTCTCTTGGTTCCCCGAAACATGAGGCTAAGGTTTCCCGGGTTTCCCGATAGATTTCTGGCACCAAGGACCTCTCTACATGCCTCGGTCCTGCTGGCGCTGGGGGCGGAGGTGTGGGTTCCGGAACAGCCACCGTGCACTCGCCCCAAGTCCCTTTGCGTGTCCTCAGTGCACGATTGCGGCCTGGGGGCCTTCTTTGACAATTTAGGACATTTTTCCTTTTTTTTTTTTTTAATCTTTTTAAGATTTCTTTATTCATGAGAGAGAGAGAGAGAGAGGGAGAGAGAGAGAGAGGCGCAGAGGCAGAAACAGGCTCCATGCAGGGAGCCCGATGTGGGATTCAATTCCAGGGCTCCAGGGTCACGCCCTGGGCTGAAGGCAGGAGCTTTAACCGCTGAGCCACCCAGGCGTCCCAATTTTTTTTTTTTTTTTAGATTTTATTTATTTATTCATTCATGAGAGACACAGAGAGGCAGAGACACAGGCAGGGGGAGAAGCCGGCCCCATGCAGGGAGCCTGACATTGGACTCGATCCCGGGACTCCAGGATCACACCCCGGGCTGAAGGCGGCGCTAAACCGCTGGGCCACCGGGGCTGACCTCCCCCCCCCCCCCCCCGCCCTTTTACATTTTACTTTTTATTTTGGAACAATTTCAAACTTACACATGCGTCGCAAGACCAGTGTAACGAACTCTGGAGTACCCTTGGCTTAAAGACCCCATGTGAGTTTGCCAGTTGCCGGAATGATGGCGTTTAGGGTCGGGGCCGGCTGGCCTTGCGGCGGTTGTCTGGTCTCCCTAGTCCTCGGGCGTCAGGGCTTGTCGGGGGAACAGAGCTGCACGCCGGCTTCACGTTGGATTCAAGTGACTGGAGACTCGTCTCGGACCCAGCCTCGGTGTGAGAAGCCCCTCCCTGAGCATCATCTCAGCTGAGTACCCAGTGGCCCTGGGGGGCGCAGGGACCGCGAACCAACCCGAAGCCAGGCCGGACTTGGCTTGATTGGCACGTTCACTGGACCAGCCGGGAGCATTCTCGCATCAGGCAGCCGAACCCAGGGGTTCGAGAGGCGTGTCCTCAAGTCTCATCTCCGTGCATCCCCCCGTGGTGCTAGGAAAGGTGACAACCAAGGTTGTCTCCCCGGTCACATCGATTCGCCGGGGCGGGACCTGACTGGCTCCACCTGGGTCGCCTGCTTCTCCTTGGATTAGGTGGTTTGGGTCAAGAGGATGGGGGTGCTCGGATTGGCCAGCGCAGCCTTGGGCCGCCTGGGGGCGGGGCTCTCTGTAATTGACAACCCAGGGAATTCCTAGGGGAAACGGTAATGCTAAAAGGATAAAGCGGGGGCGGGGGGGCTGCTACTGCTGATCCGTGGGCGAGTAGTCCGCGTGGGGGGCCATCGTCAGAGTCAGGATCAGAATCCCAGCGGTGTTATAGCTGTTGCCACAGCAGCCCTGGCAACATTCACCGCGAGTTTGCTGGGTTCCGGGCACTGTTCGAAGTGTTTCCTACATTAGCTCGTTTAATACCAACTATTTTATGTTATAGATGCTACTTTCATGCACGTTTTCCGTACGAGGCAACTGCACGGAGAGGGGCAGTCACTTGCCCGAGGTCACACGGCCCAACGCAGCAGACCCGGGGGTCCCACAGCCGCAGGCCTCCCTCGGGAGAAACACCCCGGGACACACCCTCCTCCATCCTCCGTGCAGTAGCAGCAGGTCTCCTGCTCCGGGCGGGGCGCCGTCCCCAGGAGCACTCGTCCTCCAGCGCCCCTGTGAGCCCCGGGAGAGTAGAACACCCCCGCAGATTGCTTAGATTGCTTATCGGAAGTTCACCATTACCTCCAGAGCCTGGAGCACAGCCTTGGGGAGCAGAAGACAGAATGGGTGGCTTTGTAGCAGTGCTTCTCCACTAGAATACTTACCAGACCTTCACAAAATCCCGGTGGTCAAGCCACACCCCAGACCAATTAACCAGTATCTCTGGGGTGGGGCTCAGGCTTCAGTATTCTTTAAGGCTTCTCCAGTGAATTAAATATCCAGCCAAGGTGGAGAACCATTCGTTTAGAGGTCTTCTGGCTCAGTGGAAGCAGCTGTGGGTTAAGATTTACCTGGGTTTGAGACCTGGCCCTATCACTGCAAGCTGTGTGACTTTGTGCCAGCCCCTTAACTTCTCTGAGCTTCAATTTCCTCATGTGTGGAAGAAGATCTGTTGTCAAGACAGCGTAGGGATTGTCAGGGCTGAATTAGATGTCTAAGGCTCCTAGCACAGAGCTGTCGCTGAGCTCCATCCTTAATATTAAGGAGCGGGCAAAACAGAGCAGGCCCTGGTCTCCTGCAAGATCAAACCTACGCAGGACCACCCAGAAAGGCAGAGAGACGCCAATGACTCACCACCAGGAGGATGGGGCTGTGGAATAGATTTTAGGGGCCTTAGGGACCCTCCGACCCCAGGTTCTCCCACCTTGAGCCTCTGCCCTCGCCGAGGGCTTTGATGATTCCGAATGGGGTGAAATTGAGACAGGATGGGGCCGACGCGCGGGAGTGGGAGCAGATTGGGGAAGCGGGGTGCGGGGAGGAAATGGCTGTGGGAGTGCACTGACTGAGCCCCACCACCAGGTGGCGACAGGAACCCACCCACTGAAGGCCCAGCCTTAAGGAAAGGAAGACGGAATAACAGATTATTAGGGAGAGGACATTTTTGTTTGTTTTGTTTTGTTTTTTTGGCCCCCGCCCTTTTTTTTTTTTTTCTTTTTTTAGTACTAGGTATATGCTAAAGTCGTATTTTCTTTCATTTCTGTTTACTTCTTGCAGCAGTCCTGTGGTAGGCAGCATTACCCTCCTTAAGTGGGTGAAGAAATTGAGGCAGTCCTGCTAACTGGCAACTGGGATTAAACCCAGTCATTCTGACTCCAGATGCTAGTCTCTTAACCACTGAGGTCATAGAAGGTCAGAGCTGCGAGGGCCTTTGGAAATTCTCAGGTCTTGTGATTCCTAAACCTGTTTGATAAAAAAAATCACCTGCGGCTCTTTTAGAAAAATTTCAGATTCCTGGGGCCCAGGCCAGGCACTGAATTAGAATGTCCCAGGAAAAGGGGCCTGGGAATGTGCGTGGTTAACAAGAGTCCCAGTTTGGAAACATGGATCTGTTCTCAGAGAGGGAAAGTGACCTGTTCAAGGTCACATGACCAGTCTCCCTCAAGCTCCTAGTACCTTGAAATCCAGAAGCCAGGTCACCGCCTAAAAAAAAGATGAGATAATATACCATGTGATCCAGCAATTCTACTTCTGGGTATATCCCCCAAAGAATTCAAAGCAAGGTCTTTTTTTTTTTTTTTAATATTTTATTTATTTACTCATAGAGACAGAGAGAGAGAGGCAGAGACACAGGCAGAGGGAGAAGCAGGCCCCATGCAGGGAGCCCGATGTGGGACCTGATCCAGGGTCTCCAGGATCACGCCCTGGGCTGCAGGCGGCGCTAAACCGCTGCCACCGGGGCTGCCCTCAAAGCAAGGTCTTAAAGAAATATTTGAACACCCATGTTCACAGCAGCATTACTGGCAATACCTAGAAGGTGGATGCCACCCAAGTGTCCATCAACAGATGAATGAATAAGCAAATGTGGTTTACATATGTAATTAAATATTATCCAGTCTTAAAAAGGAAGGGAATGCTGTCACATGTTACAACATGGATGAACTTTGAGGACATTATGCTAAGTGCAATAAGCCCATCACAAAAAGATGAATAGCATATAGTTCCATTTATATGAAGTACATAGAGGAGTCAAATTCACAGATGCAGATAGAATTCTAGTTTCCGGGAGCTGGGGAAAGAGGGGTATGGGGAGTTCATGCTTAACAGTATACAGTTTGGGAAGATGAAAAGAATTCTGGAGATGGATGGTGGTGATGGTTGCACAATAATATTTACTTAATATCACTGAACTGCACATTAAAAATTGGTTAGAATGATTGATTTTTATGTATATTTTACTACAGTAAGAGATAGTGGGGGAAAAAAGAGATGACCATAATCTGTGCCCAACCCTGGAGGGTGGGAGTAATGAGAAACAAGAAGGTAAGTATGATCTCCTTTATCTTTTTTTTAAAGTATTTAATTAAAAAAAAGTTTATTTAATTAATCTCTACCACTAACTCAAACTCACAACCTTGAGATCAAAGGTCACATGCTCTTCCAACTGAGCCAGCCAGGCACCCCAATTTTCCTTATCTTTTAAATGACTTTGTGAATAAATATTACATGGCCATTGAGGAATACCATAAAATCACCTCTCTCTTCAAAAGGATTATACTGGAGCACTTGGATGGCTCAGTGGGTTAAGTGTCTGACTCTTGATTTTGGCTCAGGTCAAGATCTCAGGGTCATGAGATTGAGCCCTGGGTGGTGCTCCATGCTGGGCATGGAGTCTGCTTAAGATTCTCTCTTTCCCTCTCCCTCAGCCCATTCCCTGCCTCTCTCTCTCAAAAAACAAAACAAAACAAAACAAAACAAAACAAAAAACAAACAAAAGAAAGGATTGTCTGAATGTATTTTTTTCCCCAAAACTTCATCAACTTTCGGTTTTATCATTTTACTTTTTTCTTTTTTTTCCTTTTTAATTTTTTAAAAGTTTATTTGTTTTATTAAAGATTTTATTTATTCATGAGAGACACACAGAGAGAGGCAGAGACAGAGGCAGAGGGAGAAGAAGGCTCCATGCAAGGAGCCGGATGTGGGACTCGATCCCGGGTCTCCAGGATCATGCCCTGAGCCTCACGCTAAACCGCTGAGCCACCGAGGCATCCCTCCCCAAAAATGTGAATTGCAAATTTATTATACTAAATAAAACAAATCTATGTTTATTGTTAAAGTGAATCAATAAAACTACTACATCTGTTATTGAGAGGGGACAGTGGCCCCTGCTTTGATTTTTCCTGCTTATTCAGGAATTCTAGGTTCTCAAATGGAGGCTATCAAGGAAGAGGGATGGAGTTGGGGACCATGCATATAAAAACTCCTGTTCATTTTACTGTACCACCAGCTCCAGGGGCTGTTATTATTTAGCATCTGGATCCCTCTCCTTGTGGTAGGACAATGGTGGGGGAGAGGCTGAGCAGGAATGTTCCCTCATCCTCGGCCCACCAAAGAGTCCTGCAATTGCCAGTCCAATTCCTCCTCCATCTCTCTTCTCTTCCTTGTCTAAAAAATATTTTATTTATTCATAAGAGACAGGGTCAGGGGCACAGACATAGGCAGAGGGAGAAGCAGGCTCCACACAAGGAGCCCAATGCAGGACTTGATCCTGGGACTCCAGGATCACACCCTGGGCCAAAGGCAGACACTGAACTGCTGAGCCACCCAGGGATCCCTCTCTTCCCTTCCTAAAGAAGACTGATTCTTCCATGTGGCTAAAAAATCTGGGTATGGAGGAAGAACCTTAACTTATTATTATTATTAATTACTATTATTATTTGGTGGGAGATGGATAATGAAAGCAGCACAGAATAGCTTCAGGACATGAGGAATGAGGGAAGAGAAGAAAGAGGATTTTAATTAGCGTGGCTGTGAACTGTGTATCTGAATCCCTTTGAAGTCCTTTGAGAAGCGTGACTAAGGAGTGAGATTGCTTGTTAATTATTTTAGGCTATTGGGTTGTATATCTTGGGTCAGACACTGTTCTCAGACTGAACCACATGGGGCTGTGTTTTATTAGGGTTCCACCCTTATTAACAAAGACCAGGGCATGAGTTCTTGAGGCTCCAACACCCTGACCTTCATGCTACTCACTGCCAGGGCACACCCTGGACCCTGTCGTCACCCCAAACTGCTCCACCTCCGAAACTACAATTCAGACATCCCCTCTCTGATTGGCAGTCTTCCCACACCACACCTGCTACCCTTTGCTCACTTTCTTCCACTACACTTCTCCTTTGACCCCATCAGGACTTCCAGCCCATCGATCCCAATTGTGCCCAATCATTTTTTCTCTTTCCTTTTGGTAATGGCATCTACTTTTTCCTTGGAGGAAAATTTTCAGACCCCTGGCCAACAGCAGTTGGTCGTGTGATGCTAGTCAGTCCAGGGAAAGCCACCCCCAGGACTGTTGCTGAGATTCCAGATAAGGGGACATTTTCTTTTTGCTCAAGTGGCTCAGTGGGCAGGAGGACATAGCCTGGACTGGTGGGAGGTCTTCCTGGGGATGAGAGCCTGCAGGATAATAGGAAAAGCTGAGCAGAGAGGAGATTTCTCATAATTTTGTTAGAGTATCTGGAACTAGCCGTTCCTGAAACTACCTTGGATTTTTCAGATAATGAATCAATATCTATGATTTGTAAGTCAGGGTTGGATTCTCTCACTTGAAACAAAGTGACAGGGCACCTGGGTGGCTCAGGTACTGATCCCGGGATACTGGGATTGAGTCCCACCTTGGGCTCCCCGTGGAGAGTCTGATTCTCCCTCTGCCTGTGTCTCTTCCTCTGCCTCTCTCTGTGTGTTTCTCATGAATAAATAAATAAAATCTTTAAAAAAAAAAAAAGACCTGATTTAACAGTGTCACTCTAGCTAGACTCTAGATCAGGAGTTCCTAAATGTGGTTGCTCATCAGAATCATGAATGGAGATTTTTTCCCTTAAAACCTTGGCATGAAGGATAACACAGATACAGAAGAATGCATAAAACATAAATGTACATGTTAATGCATTTTATAAAGCCAACTCCCATGTAATCTCATCTATATCAAGAAATAGAACATTGTTAGACTCTACAAGCCCCAGCCCCTTCCTCTCGTTCACAGGGAACCACTATCCTGACTTCAATGGCAATCGCGTCCTAGCTTCCTGAGATCATTTTCAGCCTGAGTATGCTTCCTGTTGGGAGAGGTAATCAAGAGGACATGACTGTCAGTTGGCCCTGGATCTGGACTCAAGTAATCTGAGGCTCCTCATCCCCTCTCCCTCCATCCTTGGAATGTATCTTCTACCCACCATTCCCATAGTGGGAGCCATTTTCAAGGACATAGTCTTGAAAGAATAAGGTGGCACTGAGACTGTCTGGGTATACACGTGACCAAACTCACATCTGGCAGGCGAGTGTGGAGTTCTACTCCTTATGGCCACTACAGACAAGCCTTGCGGCCAGGAGTGGCCTGTCTCTTTCTTGGGTCTCTCCTTGCCCTCCGTATATAGGCGCCAGTTTTCAAACTAACACTTCCCTAAACACTGTGGTGTACTTTTGCCTGTTTTAGAGTGTTATGTAAATGGAATTATTTATTAATCTTAATGAAGCCAAATTTGTCAGACTTTTCTCCTTTAAGGTTGGTGCTTTTGTGTCATGAAAAGAAACCTGTCACCACCCTGAGGTTTTTTGTTTGTTTGTTTTTGTTTTTTAAGATTTTATTTATTCATTCATGAGAGACACACACAGAGAGAGAGGCAGAGACATGGGCAGAGGGAGAAGCAGGCTCCATGCAGGGAGCCCGACGGGGTACTCGATCCCGGGACCCCAGGATCATGCCCTGGGCTGAAGGCAGGCGCTAAACCACTGAGCCACCCAGGGATCCCCTATCTTTTATAATCTTTATTGTTCTGCCCTCCATATTTAGGACAACAACCCACTTGGGATTTATTTGTTTACGGTGTGAGGTCAGAGTCAAGTTTCAGTTTTTCCTCGTATGAACACTCAATCCATTTACTGAAAACGCTCATCCTTCCCTGTGCTCTTCAATGCCACATGAATCACAACCCCACACTGTCCATATTGGCATCAGCTTCTGGTCTTTTCCCAGTCTGTTTGTCCTTGTACAAATATCACTCTCTCCTCATGACTGTACGTACTTTTACAAAAAGTCTTGCTTTTCAGTAGAGTAATATTTCCATGTTGTTCTTTAGGAAGGAAACTATCGTTAGCCCCTTCATTTCCATATGTATTTTAGAATCAACCTGTTATGTTCCACCAAAAAAAACCCTCAACCCCTTCCCTGAAAGAAAACTCTGTTAGGATATTTATTTGATTGCACTGAACCTGTAGATCAATACATTGTTCAACATCAAGTCTTCTAATCTTTGTTTCCTATTTAAGATGCACATGTTAGGAAGAGAAGATATAGGATGAAGGGGACCTATAATAATTTCTGTTTCGGGAGGAGTGTCCAGATTTATTGAGATATAATTGACATATAACACAGATTGTAAATTTAAGGTGTACAGGTGTTGGTCTGATGCATTTATATATTACAGAATGATTACCACCATAAATTAGCTCGCACCTGCATCCTGTCACATAATTATCATTTCTTTTTTTGGTGAGAACATTTAAGATCTACTCTTTAAGTAATTTATTTTTTAAAAGATTTTGTTTTTAAGTAATCTCTACACCCAACATAAGGCTTCAACTTACAACTCCAAGATCAAGAGTCGTATGCTCTACTGGCTGAGCCAGCCAGGTGCCCCTGCTCTTAAGCAACTTTGTATATATATATATATTATATTTAAATTATACATTAAATTATATATTTAAATTAGATATATATCAAATATATGAGTATATAATTTATATATATATAATGCAGTATTATTAGCTATAATCACCATGCTGTATATTAGATCCTTAGAATTTGTTAATCTTTTTTTTTTTATTTTATTTTTATTTATTTATGATAGGCACACAGTGAGTGAGAGAGAGAGAGAGAGAGAGAGAGAGGCAGAGACACAGGCAGAGGGAGAAGCAGGCTCCATGCACCGGGAGCCTGACGTGGGATTCGATACCGGGTCTCCAGGATCGCACCCTGGGCCAAAGGCAGGCACTAAACCGCTGCGCCACCCAGGGATCCCAGAATTTGTTAATCTTGTAACTGGAAGTCTGCAATCTGGAAGTTTATCTTGCAATACTTGAACATGGACATATTTATATTGTGTGTGTTTGTGTGTACTCACACATGTCCATTTATTTAGAGTATTTATTTATTTATTTATTTATTTATTTATTTATTTATTTATTTATTTATGATAGACACACAGAAAGAGAGGCAGAGACACAGGAGGAGGGAGAAGCAGGCTCCATGCCGGGAGCCTAACGCGGGACTTGATCTCGGGACTCCAGGATCGCGCCCTGGGCCAAAGGCAGGTGCTAAACCGCTGAGCCACGCAGGGATTCCCTATTTAGATAATTTAAAATTTTTTCTGTATAATGTGTTTTTGCTCATCTTTTGATAGATTTATCTCTAAATAATTGGTATATTTTAAAATGCCATTCAAGGAGCTTACAGTTCAGATTCTTTGGCTCAACTTTTGGAGAGTCTGAGTGAGTAGTTCTGGGGGCATCTAGATATGAATTTTGAAAAAGCTGCCCAGGTGATTCTGATGCGTGTTCAGGCTTGGGAACATGGGCATCTCTGTGGCTCTACTCATTGTCTCTTTCCAGTCCCGTTCAGCTCCCTCCCCCTCCAGCTGGCCTAATCCCATAGGCCTTTGGCTGCATGCAAGTCTCTCTGGAGTAACCCCCCAAGCCCTGCAGGTCCCACCATCTCCCTTTACTCAAAGTCCCATGCACTTTCAGAAGGGGTTGTCTACATCTGTGATTTCAATTTTTTAGGCTTGCATACTTCTTTAAATAAATTTGAAAACGCATGTAGCCCCTCATGCATTTTTGTTTTTATTTTTAAGATTTATTTATTTATTTGAGAGGGGCAGAGAGAAATTTAAGCAGACACTACACTGAGCACAGAGCCCCACGTGGGGCTTGATCCCATGAGCCTGAGATCACACCCTAAACCAAAACCAGAGTCAGTCGTTTAACCAGCTGCAGCACCCAGGCACACACACCTCGCCCCATGGTTTTTAACTGACATCTCATTCAAACCATCCTTACTCACCCCTGTGCCCTTCTGGTCTACCAGGCTGACTCTTCTTTTCATCCTGTCATTCACTCCTGCAAGGTGGCTTCTGCTGCCTGCATGCCACTAAAGCTGCTCTACTCTAGGCCTTTAGACTCTCATGTCACTCAGTTTAGGGGACAATTTCAGTCTTTGTCTTCCCTGCTTTCCCTACAGCTTTTGACATGCTCTCTCCCTGGGTACCCATGACACAACATTTTCCTATTCCCCTTCCCCACCTCTCTAATGAGCTACTCACTGTCTGTGTTGAATGATTGAAGGGAACAAACAGGGAGAGAGGATCGAGGGTACCTGGGAAGGAGGGTGCCAGAAGGGTTTCGCACAGAGCCTCTCCTGTACCAAGACCTGCCAATCATACCCACCCATACAACTTTCTTCCCCCCACAATGAAGAAAACAGCATTGGTCACTGTAAAAATTTAAGCATACTGAAAAGAAAAAGAGAAAGGCAATTATAATTACCCGAAATCTCCCTACCCTGAGAACATTCACCATCATACTGCTGGTGCCCATCTCTCTGCCTCTCTATGCATTTATATGTGCATCTACAAGTGTTAGTTTACAAAAAGCTGGCAACAATGATTATTATCCTAGATGTCTTTAAAAATTTTTTTCCTTATCTGTTCATTTTATTAAAAGCAAAAATAAAAATAAACAAGTAGAACTTCATCAAAATAAAGAGTTCTGCACAACAAAGGGAAACAATCAACAAAACTAAAAGATAAACTGCCGAATGGGAGGGATCCCTGGGTGGCGCAGCGGTTTGGCGCCTGTCTTTGGCCCAGGGCGTGATCCTGGAGACTGGGGATCGAATCCCATGCTGGGCTCCCGGTGCATGGAGCCTGCTTCTCCCTCTGCCTGTGTCTCTGCCTCTCTGCCTCTCTGTCTCTCTGTGTGTGACTATCATAAATAATAAATAAAATTTTTTAAAAAAGATAGAAGAACTACTGAATGGGAGAAGATAACTGCAAACAACATATCTGATAAAGGGTTACTATCCAAAATATATAAATAACTTATATGACTCAGCACCAAAAAAATTGCAAATAATCCAATTAAAAAATGGGCAGAAGACATGAACAGACATTTCTCCAAAGAAGACATCCAAGGGGTCCCTGGGTGGCTCAGGTGGTTGGGCATCTACTTTTAGCTCTGTTCATGATCTGGGGGTCCTGGGATCTGTCGCCACAATGGGCTCTCTGCTCAGCGGGAAGCCTGCTTTTCTCCCTCTGCAGTTCTCCCTGCTTGTGTGCTCTCTTGCTTAAATAAAATCTTTTTTTTTTTTTTTAAAGAAAACATCCAGATGACTAAGAAACACATGAAAAGATGTTCATCATGACTAATCATCATGCAAATTAAAACCACAATGAAATATCACCTTACACCTGTCAGAATGGCTAAAATCAAAACACAAACAACAAATGTTGGTAAGGAGGCAGAAAAAGGGAACCCTCTTACACTGTTGGTGGGAATGCAAACTGGTGAAGCTGCTGTGGAAAACAGAATGGAGGTTCCTCAAAAATTAGAAAATAGATGGGACGCCTGGGTGGCTCAGAGGTTTAGCACCTGCCTGTGGCCTGGGGCATGATCCTGGAGTCCCAGGATTGAGTCCCATATTGGGCTTCCTGCACGGAGCCTGCTTCTCCCTCTGCCTGTGTCTCTGTCTCTCTCTGTGTCTCTCATGGATAAATAAATAAAATCTTTTAAAAAATTAGAAAATAGGAATAGAAATATTAGAAAAAATAGAAAGAGAAATATACCATCCAGTAATTCCACTACTGGGTATTTATGCAAAGAATACAAAGACAGTGATTCAAAAGGATATGTGCGCCCCCGTGTTTATAGCAGCATTGTTTATAATAGCCAAATTATGGAAACAGCCCAAGTGACCATTGATAGATGAATGGATAAAGAAGAGGTAGCGTATATGCACAATGGATTATTACTCAACTATAAAAAAGAATGAAGTCTTGTCATTTGCAGCAACATGAAGGAGCTATAGAGTATAAGGCTTAAGTGAAATAAGTTAGCCAGAGAGAGACAAATATGTAATTTCACTCATATGTGGAATTGAAGAACAAAATAAATTAAACAAAGGAAAAAAAATAAAGAGAGAGAAAGACAAACCAAGACACAGGCTCTTAATTACAGAGAACAAATTGATGGTTTGAGGAGGTGGGTGGGGAGATGGGAGAAACAGGTGGAGGGGATTAAGAGTACACATGATGAGCACTGAGTAGTTTACAGAATGGTTGAATCGTTATATTATACACCTAAAACTAATATCACACTGTATGTTAACTATAATGGAATTAAAATTAAAAGCTCAATAAAAAATAAAATTAGGGACACCTGGGTGGCTCAGGGGTTGAGCATCTCCCTTTGGCTCAGGTCATGACCCCAGGGTCTTGGAATGGAGTTCTGAGTCAGGTGCCCCAGAGGGAGCCTGCTTCTCTCTCTATCTATATCTCTATCTTTTTCTGTATCTCTCATCAATAAATAAATAAAATCTTAAAACCAAAATTAAAAGCATTCCATTTATTTACCAGGTTTGTCTTGTTTTCACTACTATGACTAATGATACAATAAATATTCTTACATATATTCATCCTTATGTGCTCAGGCTTTTATTTTTAAGGTTTTTTTTTTTTTTGAGATTTTATTTATTTTTGAGAGAGAGAGAGAGAGAGAGAGGCAGAGACACAGGCAGAGGGAGAAGCAGGCTCCACGCAGGGAGCCCGACGTGGGACTCGATCCTAAGGCGCTATTTTTAAGGGGTTTTACTTTAATTTAGGTATGAATTGCTGGATTAAAGGGTGTGCATATTTCAATTTTAATAGTTATTTCCAGATTGTTTTCCAAAAAGGCTGTAATGAAACACTTTCACCAGCAATGAATGAGAACAGAGCTAGTTCCCCCATTTAATCACAAACAATAGGTATCACCTGTATTTTTCTTTTATTTATTTGTTTATTTATAAGATTTTATTTATTTATTCATGAGAGACACAGAGAGACAGAGACACAGGCAGAGGGAGAAGCAGGCTCCATGTCCGGAGCCGGCCACGGGACTCAATCCGGAGTCTCCAGGATCACACCCTGGGCTGAAGGCAGATGCCTAACCGCTGAGCCACCCAGGCGTCCCTGTATTTTCATTTTTGGTTATCTGTGGGTATTAAGCAATAGTACAGTCTTACTTTATATTTCTCTGATAGCTAGTAAGACTAAACGTCTTTTTTTTTTTTTTTTTAAGATTTTATTTATTTATTCACAAGAGACACACAGAGGGAGAAGCAAGCTCCGTGCAGGGAGCCTGAAGTGGGACCTGATCCTGGGTCTCCAGGATCACGCCCTGAGCCGAAGGCAGGCGCTAAACCCCTGAGCCACCCAGGGATCCCCTCAAGTGGTTTCCTATCCTATTAACACCCTTTTGACTTAAGGGAAGATGTCTTTTGCCATAAACAATTTATAACTTTTATGCGATTATATGTGTATACATTTACTCTCATGGGGTTTGGCTGTCTGGTCTGGTTTAAAAGGTCTTTTGGAATATATTTTGCATGTTATTTACATTTATGGTGTTAAACTGTCTGAAATTTATTTGGCTACAGTGAGAGGCAGGGGTCCCAGCTCATCGTTTTCCTGGTGGGAGACCAGCTGGGTCAGCATCGCTTAGTAAATAAACTACCCTTCTTTTCTCACCGAATCAAAAGCCCATCATTGTTATACATAAAATCCAATCGGTATTGGGATCTGTTCTTGTGCTCTCTTCTATTTCACTGAATTTTTCATCACATCCTTAACCATTCTTGGACAGGTGTTGGCAGGAGTCAGAGTTCTGGAAAAGCTTATGCACGACTGTTTCTGCATTGAGTGTTTGTGTGCCCGTCTCTGCCCCCTGCCCTTCCCCCTGCCAGCCTTGACAAGCCTCTCACCACCCCTCTGCTGCAGAAGCAGCCAGTACTAATCTCATTATACCTCTTATCCCTGTTTCTGTCCCCGTCAGCCTCCTCAGCCTCCTCCTGGGACCTAATCCCCATCTGGCCCTGTTTTCCCTTCTTTCATCCCGTCTCCCACCCCCTTACTACTGGAACCCTCCACAAGCTCCCTTGACCTCAGGCATGGGAAGGGCCCTAGGGTTTGTCTTCTGTGAACGGTTTCCCTCACCTCCTAGCTCTTCTGGACAACTGGCTCTCCCTGAGGACCCTGGATCCCCTACCACTAGCTGTAATGGTGGCTATTCTTTCTCCCTCACTCCTCCTTCTCCCAGGGTCAGGAAGTAGAGTGGGTGACCTCCTTGCTCCACTTCCAGAATATGACCCCTCTCCACTCCACTTAGCTTTAGCTCTCATGCTGTTTGACGATACTGTTGTTGCAGACACCCTACACCCTGGTCACTCCTCATCCCTTTAAAGAGTTAGGTCCTGACTTGCTTCCCTTGTCTCTGACACCACTCCAGCCATAATTCTGGACATGTTTAGTGTCCACATAGATGGTCCTTCCAATCCCCTGGCTTCTCAGTCTCCTGACTTCTCTCTATCTCCACCTGGCCTCAGCCCTCTACCCCATGGTCACACCTGAGGCTGTGCTGTCACTACCCATAAGCCTCTCACCCTGGCTTTTTGCTGCCTCTGCCTGAGATCCACGCTGCAGGCGTGTTCTCTCCACCTGCCTCACCTCCCCCACTGATTTTCACCTCCATTGCTTTGGGCTCCCTCTTCACCCAGTTTGTATTTTGCAGTTTTGTCAGAGATGACCTTTCTGGATTGAGTCCTCTGTATGAGATCACTTACCAAAGACTCCTGGTAGGATGTGTGTCCCAGTTATCTATTGCTATATAACTTAGTGGCATAAAACCACAATCGTTTTATTTGCTCATGATTCTGTGGGTCAGCAATTCGGCTCTGCTCAGTTGGGCGATTCTTTTGCTGGTCACATCTGGGATCATTCATGCGGTGGCAGTCATCTGGTGGCTTGGCCAGGGCTGGATGAATGCCCCAAGACATCTGGCCTGTTGGTACAGGCCATCAGTTGGGACTGTCTCTGCACGTGGCCTCTTGTCCCCCAAGAGGCCCACTCTGGCTCCTTCCTTTGACAGTCCCCTCCTCAGGGATACCTCCACCTGCCTTGGGGGACCTGGCCTTAGAACACCCACAAAATCATGTCTGCTATAGTGTGTAGGTCACAGCACATTACAAAGCCAATCCAGATTTGAGAGAGTAGAGAAATAGATCCTACCTCTTTTTTTTTTTTTTTTTTAAGATTTTACTTATTTATTTATTCATGAGAGACACAGAGACAGAGGCAGAGACAGAGGCAGAGGAAGAAGCAGACTCCCCACTGGGTGCCCGATAAGGGATCTGATCCTGGGGCTGTGAGATCACACCCTGAGCCAAAAGCAACCGCTGAGCCATCCAGGCTCATCCCTAGATTCCCACCTCTTGATGGGAGTTGCAATAAAGTCACATTGCCAAGAGGTGTACATACAGAGAGGGGAGGGACATATGGCCATTTTATTTTGCTATCTACCACACTGTGTTAGCTTGTACAGCTGGGAGAGGAGTTAGCAGTTTGCTGAGTTGATTGACTAAACCTTGCCCTCCATGATGGCCTCCATTCAGTGAGGTTGAGGTGTGAGTACTTCCCTGGAATCATGTAGAGGGAATGTGAAAGCATAGGAAGGGGGAAAATGGGAGTAGATTTGTCACATGTGTTCTGCACATCCCCTCCTCACTGCATCTCCTGAGAAGTCTCAGGGGATACACCTGCTATGAAGAAGCCAGCAATACTGTAGCATGGAGGAGCATCAGAATCCTCGATGAGCCCTGTGCAGTTTCCTATAGGCCAGGAGTAGTGGGGGTAAGGCCCACCCCTGAGATGGGCTCCAACATTTCAGTAAGAAAGCTGGAGTCCTGGACGAGGAGAGGCCAAGTGGCAACATTTGGTCACCAGAGCCATACTGGGCTCTCGAGGAAGGCAATCAGAATGTTTTGACCTGCATGGGTTTTTTTTTGTGGCTATGGTGACCCTAGAAATAAACAGATGGGCAGCCTATTAAAATATTTCTTGATCTTTAGAGCAGAAACATGACAGGTCAGGTAGCCAGAAACCTGACTTAATTTCCATAATGATGGTCACAGTTTGGAGCTAATGCAGGTCATTTACTCAGAGCCCCTGGATTGAATTGAGTCCAGTGTCCCCTTGAGACAGGATCTTGCAAAACACCATAAGCATGCAGTATAAATCTCTGAAGCTTTCCTCAAAGAGCTCTGCAGCCATTTACTAAGGTAACTGTATTCTTGGAGAAATGGACATTCTCAGACTCTTTGGAGATTACTGGATACTGGCTTTGAATCATCATTTATTCCTGGGAACCAAAAAAGCCAGAAGGGGCCTATGGTGGTCAGATGTTAAATGGAATTTTGACTAATGTCTAAATCACAGTGAATAAAGGAAGACCACTGACCCTTCCTGTGGTTATTTTTCTAGTTTTTTGAATGAATGCTTGGCCAATGACAGAACCTCACATTGGTCTCAGAATCATGGAATTAAGGCTATGAAGGACAACAAGTTAGGATCCCAGAACTTTGCCTCCCTCTAAAGATAGGAAACTAAAAGCTGTGTTGCACACTTGGGGAAGCTGCAGGGATGATGCTACATATGTTTTCTTTTCTTTATTTCTTTTTTTTTTAAGGGAGAAGGGGCAGAGGGGAGAGAGAATCTCAAGCAGACTCCCCGACGGCTTACAGGTCATGGAGTGGGAGACTCAGGTTGCAGTGCACATGGTTCCACCATTTGGGTCTTCTGACCCAACAGGTCAAACGACAGTTGAAGTATCTATGGCAGGAGCCACCGGGAAGCCCTAATGGAGAGTCACAGCACGCACACACAAACTTTTGGAGCAATTCCATGCCCTCTTCGTCAGAGAACTCCTTTCCTTTGGATTTGGCTCCAAGCTTGCTACTAGGTGTTGGTAGAGACTCAGTGTTTAACCATGGGACATCAAGTGGCCATGTGATCTGAGGTGCCCATTAGATACCGAGTAGTATCTGGCCCACCAAGTCACAAGGCAGACAACATCTTGAAATGTTGGGCTTCATTTTATAGGATGAACTGCTTTGAAGAAGCACCCAAAATATACAAATCTAGAGATCAAAGAGTGGAAGTGTAAGTAGTTCTTGTCATAATTACATCTAATAATATATCCATAAATTTTTTGCTTCCTATTCCTGCAACTCTGAGCTCTGCTAGTTTATTTTTTTAAAGATTTCACTTATTTGACAGAAAGAGCACTAGCAGAGGGAGCAACAGGTAGAGAGAGAAGGAGAAGCAGACTCCCCATTGAGCAAGGAACCTGTTGTGGGGCTCAATCGCAGGACCCTGGGATCTTGACCTGAGCTGAAGGTGGACACTTAACCAACTGAGCCACCCGTGCATTTCTGAGCTCTGCTGGCTTAAAGGTCATGATTCCCAGTAGAGGAATGCTTCCACCATGGGGCACAGGGTTGATTTAATTGACCTGGAAGCTGACACTGCCTGGTCATTTGGGGCTCCTCATGTCACTGAACCAACAGACAAAGGAAACAGTTACTCTACTTGCTGAAATGGTTGAATCTGATAACCAAAGAAAAATAGGGTCACAAGCAGCCCCCGTGGCACAGCGGTTTAGCGCCGCCTGCAGCCCAGGGTGTGATCCTGGAGACCCGGGATCGAGTCCCACATGGGGCTCCCTGCATGGAGCCTGCTTCTCCCTCTGCCTGTTTCTCTGCCTCTCTCTCTCTCTGTGTCTCTCATGAATAAATAAATAAAATCTTTAAAAAAAGAAAAAGAGTCTTTGCGGAATCCGGGACCCTGTACACATATCCTGAAAACTGGAGGGCCTTCAAGGCTCTCATTGCTGCTCAGTAGAGCGGGGCTCAGGTCCGCGTGCTCTCCACACCACCCCACTTCCACTTTGGCCAAACCAACCGCACCCCTGAATTTCTCCATAAATTTCCTGCCAGCAAGCTTCCAGCATTTGAGGGTGATGATGGATTCTGTGTGTTTGAGAGCAATTCCATTGCCTACTATGTGAGCAATGAGGAGCTGCGGGGAAGTACTCCAGAGGCAGCAGCCCAGGTGGTGCAGTGGGTGAGCTTTGCTAATAGCGACATAGTGCCCCCAGCCAGTACCTGGGTGTTTCCTACCTTGGGCATCATGCACCACAACAAGCAGGCCACAGAGAATGCAAAGGAGGAAGTGAGGCGAATTCTGGGGCTCCTGGATACTCATTTGAAGACGAGGACTTTTCTGGTGGGCGAACGTGTGACACTGGCTGACATCACAGTTGTCTGCACCCTGTCGTGGCTCTATAAACAGGTCCTGGAGCCTTCTTTCCGCCAGGCCTTCCCCAATACCAACCGCTGGTTCCTTACCTGCATTAACCAGCCCCAGTTCCGGGCTGTCTTGGGGGAGGTGAAACTCTGTGAGAAGATGGCCCAGTTTGATGCTAAAAAGTTTGCAGAGAGCCAACCTAAAAAAGACACCCCGCGGAAAGAGAAGCGTTCTCGGGAAGAGAAGCAGAAGCCCCAGGCTGAGCAGAAAGAGAAGAAGGCTGCTGCCCCTGCTCCTGAGGAGGAAATGGATGAATGTGAGCAGGCACTGGCTGCTGAGCCAAAGGCCAAAGACCCCTTTGCTCACCTGCCCAAGAGTACCTTTGTGTTGGACGAATTTAAGTGCAAGTACTCCAATGAGGACACTCTCACTGTGGCACTGCCGTATTTCTGGGAGCACTTCAATAAGGATGGCTGGTCCCTGTGGTACGCTGAGTACCGCTTCCCTGAGGAGCTCACTCAGACCTTTGAGTTGTAACCTCATCACTGGAATGTTCCAGCGGTTGGACAAGCTGAGGAAGAATGCCTTTGCCAGTGTCATCCTCTTTGGAACCAACAACAGCAGTTCCATTTCTGGAGTCTGGGTCTTCCGAGGCCAGGAGCTTGCCTTTCTGCTGTCCAGATTGGCAGGTGGACTACGAGTCCTATACGTGGCGGAAACTGGATCCTGGCAGTGAGGAGACCCAGACGCTGGTTTGAGAGTACTTTTCCTGGGAGGGGGCCTTCCAGCATGTGGGCAAAACCTTCAATCAGGGCAAGATCTTCAAGTAAACATCTCTTGTCATCGCCTAGTTGCCTGTACCTGCCCTTCAGCGAGATGGGGGTCATTAAAGGAAACTGAACGTTGAACTCTTAAAAAAAAAAAAAAAAGAAAAAGAAAAAGAAAAGAAAAATAGGGTCACTATTACATGATGAGGTCAGAGCTATGTCTAGAATCTGGAGTGTTCTCCGGGGTGTCTCTTAGTACTTTTATATTCTCAAGTAAAAGTTAATGGAAAACAATAGCATAACAACAAAAGACAGGACCACTGAGGATTCATATTCTTCGGGAATTAAATAAAGTGTTACCCCATCAAATGAAGAATTCAACCAACTGAGGTGCCAGCCCAAGGCAAAGGGAACATGGAATAAAGAATAGAAGAAGTGATTAATGTCAACTATTGTCTTGTAGTGAACTACACAAACAAGTATGTAGTAGGTGGGCACATTTTCTGGTTTGTTAGGTGTGTAAATATTCACATGCACACCATCAGTTTTTGAGGGCTGCCATAACAAAGCCACAGTCTGGGTGGCTTAAAAAAACAAAAACAATAGAAATCTATTCTCTCCGGCAGCCCGGGTGGCTCAGCGGTTTAGCGCCACCCTCACCCTGGGGCGTGATCCTGAGGTCCTGGGATTGAGTCCCACAGGCTCCCTGCATGGAGCCTGCTTCTCCCTCTGCCTGTGTCTCTGCCTCTCTGTGTGTGTGTCTCTCGTGAATAAATAAACAAAATCTTTAAAAAATATCTATTCTCTCATAGTTTGAGAGGTGGAAGTCTGAAATAAAGGTGTGTGCAGGATCGTGTCTCTCAAAGGCTCTAGGGAAGGAACCTTTCTTGGTGCCTCTCTCAGCTGTTGGCAGCTCCTGGCAGCTCTTGGTGTTCTTTGGGTTATACACACATCACTTCAATCTCTGCCCCCACCAGAACACAATATTCTCCCTGGGTCTGTATCTTCACACGACATTTTCTTCTTGTAAGAACCTGTCAGATTAAATTGGGTCCCATCCTAATAATCTCACTTTAGTTTGATTACATTTGTAAAGACTATATTTCTAAATGAGATCACACTTACCCCCTAAGATACTGGGGGTTAGGACTTCATTTTTAAAATTATTTTTATTGTTTTTTAAGATTTTATTTATTTATTTGAGAGCAAGCGAGCGAGAGAGAGCCAGAGAATGAGAGAGCACAGGCAGAGGCAGAGGGAGAATCAGACTCCTGCCGAGCAGGGAGCCCAATGCGAGGCTGAATCCCAGGATCCCAGGACCCCAGGATAACGACCTGAGACAAATATAGACGCTTAACCAACTGAGCCACCGAGGTGCCCATGGGGGGTTAGGACTTCAATTTATCTCTTTGGGAGACAACTGTACCCATAGGATATATAGCCACATAGGCATACATACAAAGAAATTTATGTATTTTTCCCTCTTTCTTCAACCTTTTAGTTTATATAAAGATTCTAATGGGTGGTTAATTTTTTTTAAAGATTTTATTTATTTATTCATGAGAGACACGGAGACAGAGAGAGGGGCAGAGACACACGCAGAGGGAGAAGCAGGCTCCATGCAGGGAGCCCGACCTGGGACTCGATCCTGGGACTCCAGGATCACACCCCAGGCTGAAGGCGGCGCTAAACCTCTGAGCCACCCAGGCTGCCCTAATGGGTGGTTAATTTAACAGTTTAGTCTGTAGATCACAGAATAGTCAGCTGGAACTGTGAATGACTCCTGGACTAATTAACATCCTTTAGGGATGACTGTAGGGACTCTGTGTATCCCTTTTGGGGGGAAAGGGTGAGAGTGTCTTCATTGTTTGGAGCATAGTCGCATCTATCCTGTTAGGCAGAAGCATAAGGCTGTTTTGTTACACAGAAGTTCAAATACAGGTAGAGAGATGGCTATGGTTGCTGGGTAGGTGAAGGGCTGGATCATGTGGATCGTTACTCGTTTTCGGCTGCTCACCCACGCTCTATATTCCGCTCTGACTTTTTGGAGCAGGAGCTTCTGCGTTTCCTGTCAGTTGGCTTCCAGCGCGCTTCTACCAGCAGGGGGCACTAGAGGAAGACCGTGGGCCAGGGCTGGACCCCATCTGCTCTGCAGCAGCAGCCGGCACATCGGCACATCGTCCCAGCCAGCAGTAGTTGGCTTCAGCCTCCAGTTTGTTTTGGGAGTCTCAGTCCCGGCCTCTCCACTCTCCCAGGATCTCCTCTCCTCTCCTCCTCTCCTGCCCCGGTCCTGGGGTCTCCTCCTCTGAGCTGTCCTGAGCACAGCAGGACACCACCTCTCTTCAGAGGTGGGACCCTCACCTCCAAGAGCCTCCACTCTTCACCCCGGCTCCAGGCTTTTAGGATCTTCGTTTTGCTCCCTCAGCCCTTCCACTGGGCATTGCTTTCTGGGGTAACACATTTCACCGTGGGACATGAGTGTCCCATGTTTTCTTTTCTAGCCTCTGCTTCCCCAATGCCCTCTTTTACATTCTCTCTTAAAATAGCTAGTGAGGTATCTATTTTCTTGACTGGACTCTGATAGGGATAATTTCTAGACAAGGTGGGGGAGGAGATATCAACTTTACTATATTAAAATCAGATGTCAAGGACCCTGACTTCTACATTTTTGCATTACCCACAGGAGCGAATGAGGACTCTTACAAATATTCAGCAAATGGTGGAGTAATGAGTAATGAATGAGTCAATGTGCCCATAAGAGATACCCATGTCCTGGGGCGCCCAGATGGCTTAGTTGGTTAGGCATGCGATTCTTGATTTCAGCTCAGGTAGTGATCTCAGGGTCTTAAGATCAAGACCCACTTTGGGCTCCTGGCTCAGCCAGGAGTCCGCTTGGGATTCTCTCCTTCTCTCTCTGCCCCTCCCCACCACACTGGTACATGCTGTCTCTCTCCCTCTCAAATAATAAATGAAAAAATCTTAAAAGAAATTCATGTCCTAAACTGTGGATCCTATGAATCTTTCCTTACACAGAGGGGAGAAGGGGTTTTTTCAGATGTGATGAATAAAGATCTTGAACTGGGGAGATTATCCTAGATTGTCAAGGTTGCTCTAAGTGCAAACAGATGCATTTTTTAAAAAGATTTTATTTATTTATTCATGAGAGACACACACAGAGAGATAGAGAAGCAGAGAGAGAACCAGAGAGAGAAGCAGGCTCCATGCAAGGAGCCTGATGTGGGATTCGATCCCAAGCCACCCAGGGATCCCCAAACAAATGCATTCTTATAAGAGGGATGCAAAGGAAGATTTGGTAGAGAGAGGAAAAGGTGATGTGCAGATGGAGCAAAGATTTTAAGAGGTGGCCTGGAAGATTGGAGTGATAGCCAAGGACTGCTGACAGCCATTGGCAGCTGGCAGGAGCAAGGAACATATTCTCATCTTGAGCCTCTGGAACTGGAATAGAGTAACAACACCTGTTGTTTGACACCATCAGGTTGTGGTAATTTGTTTACAGCAGCCCCAGGAAACAAATACATGAATATTGGATTGGATCAGATTATTCTTTGGGGCACGGGATGCAAAAAGCCACTGCCAAGGCATTCATTGCAAGAAGGAAAGGAGAAGGAGAAAAATAGAGCCACAGATTGATGTGGGAGAGGACTTTCCTGAGGAAAATAGTTCTTCTGATGTCACATCCAGACATTAAGATGTCACATTAAGATGTGGCTTAATTGGACAGGTCAATGTCCTGTCTATTTTCATTCCATTTGGACCCCTCATTTTCAACTTTCTGACTTATTTTATATTCTAACCCACCTACTACCTAAAAGGATTTGAAGTGGTTTATAGTAAAAAACAACTCTAGAGGGCCTGGGTGATTCAGTCGGTTAAGCATCTGCCTTTGGCGTAGGTCATGATCTCAGGGTCCTGGGATCAAGCCCTGCATTGGGCTCCCTGCTCAGCCAGGGAGCCTGCTTCTCCCTCTGCCCCTCCTCTGGCTTATGCTCTCGCACGTGCGCGCTCTCTCTCTCAAATAAATAAATAAAAATCTTTAAAATTAAGAAAAGATAGCCCTAAGTAAATGTGAAATGAGAGGAACTGAAGTCACATTATAGGAGTCATCATTAATTTATTCATTCTTTAATTTTTTTTAAGAGTTCAGCTTTTTACTGAGCAGCTTATAGAAGTTTAGTCAAAAAGACCAAAGCTGGGGCACCTGGGTGGCTCAGTGATTGAGCGTCTGCCTTCGGCTCAGGTCGGATGAAGTCCTGCAACGGGCTCCCCATGGGGAGCCCGCTTCTCCCTCTGCCTGTGTCTCTGCCTCTCTCTCTCTCTCTGTGTCTCTCATGAATAGATAAATGAAATCTTTTTTTTTTTTTTAAAGACCAAAGCCCATGTCATTCTTCATTCTTGTATTCATTTAAAACATTCTACCCACCAAATGAATCTTCCCAGCACTGTGCTTGATTTGATAAAGATGTTCCTTATGATGCAGGACCAAGATAGTCAGAAATTATGAAACGAGAATGAACTGAAGCAGCTTGATGTTTGGGCTCAGCATGGATAAGAAATAGGGTTATACACCAAACATCAGCCTGCCTGTGTTCTAGTCTGCTGCTTGTCTGGCTCCTGGGACGCAGTTTCCTCCAATAGCCTGGGGACCTGAATGACTATATGGAAGAAGGCTGGCTGTTCACCTGCTCAGTATTGTTATATAACACACAAAGAAATATCTATTGTGTATAAGCCTTCCATACTTCGAGGTCTGTTTGTGGAAGCAACTGGCTTGTCTTTCAGTACAACATTCTAGGGCAATAGATTCATCAATTATTGGGGATAGGATGCACTGCTGATGGAGCCTGTAATACTGGGACATAAGAGATATATATTTGATCTTCCTCCTGTTTCTTCTTCCTCCTTCTTCTGTTTCAGAGCTCTTAATACCCTTGAAATTTCCTAAGAGGCAAGAGCAATAGGAGCATTGTTTGTTGCAATATTTAGTCTTTTGTCCTTGATTTCCTGAAACAGCTCCAGAGCCATAAAGGTAAAAGGAGTGTCTTATTATTCATAACAAAGCTCTTCAATCATACCTGACTTTATGTTAAGGAGATGACTTTTGGAAAGTCCCTAAGGATGGGGGGCTGGTTTCCAGGGCAACCAACCACCCATTAGAGGATTGGAACTTTCACTCTCAACCCCTTGACCTTGAAGGAGAAGGGCTAGAGATTGAGGTCAATCAGCAATGCCCAGTGATTTGATCAACCATGCTTATGTAATATAGCCTCCATAAAAACCCCAAAGGAGGGGCAGCCCGGGTGGCTCAGCGGTTTAGCGCTGCCTTCAGCCCAGGGTGTGATCCTGGAGACCCAGGATGGAGTCCCAAGTTGGGCTCCCTGCATGGTGCCTGCTTCTCCCTCTGCCTGTGTCTCTGCCTCTGTCTCTCTGTCTGTGCCTCTCATGAATAAATAAATAAAATCTTTTTTAAAAAAACCCCAAAGGATGGAGGTTCAGAGAGTTTCTGGGTTGGTAGATGCATTGGAGGTTCTGGAAAGAGTGATGCTCTAAGAGACCATGGAGGCTTCAGATGTGCTCTGCCTTGTGCATCTCTCCCATCTGGCTGTTCCTCAGTCATACCTTTCTATCATAAACTGGTAATCTAGTAAGTATATGTTTTCCTGAGTTCCATGGGCAACTTTAGAAAACTAATTGAAGCTGAGGAGGGGGTCATGGAAACTTCTGAAATATACTCGATTGGTCAGAACACAAATGACCCCCTGGACTTCCATGTTGGTGTATGAAGTTAATGTGGGGAGTAGTCTTGTGGCCTCAGCCCTTAACCTGTGGGATCTTCTGCTATCTCTAGGCAGATAGTGTCAGAATTGAGTTAAACTATAGGACACCCAGCTGATGTCACAGAATTGCTTGATGTGTAGAAAACACCCACACATCTGCTGTCAAAAGTGGTGTTGTAATAGAGATAGAGTGTGAGTAGCAGAAGAAATACAGAAAGAAGTGAGTTTTTTCTTTACCTTGAGTCATTTTGGCTGAGAGCAGGGCTTAGTAAGCCCCTGAGCCAAATCCAGTCTGCCATCTGTTTTTTTGTCTCTTTTCTTTGAAAGTTTACCGATTTGTTTATTTTTTTTTTTAGTAATCTATATGCTCAATGTAGGGCTCAAACTCATGACCCCAAGATCAAGAGTCACATGCTCTTCCAACTGACCCAGCTGGGTGCCCCCCTTTTAAATTAAATTGTATTTTTGAATAGATATTATAAGCACATGATAGAACATTCAAAAGGTAAAAATAAATATACTTTGGAAGTAATTTCCTCTATTCCCATCCACAGTTGCCTACTTTTCCTCCTCAGGTGCAGCCACTATTACTGGTGGACTCCTGTTGTCTACTAGAGATGTTGAGAATTTGTGCATCTAAGTGTGTATGTGTATTGCCTAATCCAGGTCATAACAATTTACCTATACATTTCTTCTATAATTCAGTTCTATTGTTTTAGCTGGTATCAGGGTTATGCTGGTCTCAGAATGAGTTAGGAAGTGCTCCCTCTTCAATTTTTTGGAGAAGTATGAGAAGGATTGGTATTAGTTCTTGTTTAAATGTTTGCTAGAATTTACCAGGGAAGCATCAGATCCAGGAGTTTTCTTTGTTGGGAGATTTTTTTTAAAGATTTTATTCATTTATTTGTTCATAGAGACACAGACAGAGAGAGAGAGAGAGAGGCAGCAACACAGGCAGAGGGAGAAGCGGCTCCATGCAGGGAGCCCGACGTGGGACTCCATCCCAGGTCTCCAGGATCACACCCCGGGCCACAGGCGGCGCTAAACCACTGCTGCCACTAGGGCTGCCCTGTTGGGAGAATTTCTTAAAGATATAATTGACTTATTACAACATTGCATTAGTTCTAGGCGTAGAAACATAATTATTTGATATATGCATATATTGCAAAATTATTGCCATAATGAGTTTAGTATCACCACACATAGTTACAGATTTTTTTCTGGTGATGAGAATGTTTAAGATTTACTCCTCGTGACTTACAGATATACAATTCAGTATTACTAACTATAGTCACCATGCTGTACATGAATCCCCAAGACTTATTTATCTTATAGCTGGAAGTTTGTACCCATTGACCTCCTCTATCCATTTCACTCATTGCCCCCACCCCAGCCTGAGCAACCACCAATCTACTCTGTCATTATGGGTTTGTTTGTTTTTTAGATTCTATATACAAGTAAGATCATCTAGCATTTGTCTTTCCCTATCTGACCTATTTCACTTAGTATAGCATTCTCAGGGTTGATTAATCTTGTTACAAATGGCAAGATTTCCTTCTTTCATATGGCTTCTTTCATATTCCATTGTGTGTGCATGAACTTATTTATTTGTATATATGATTAACTCATACACATATGCCAATTAAAAAAAGATTTTATTTTTAAGTAATCTCTACATCCATCATGGGGCTTGAACTCACAACCTTGAGATCAAGAGTCACGTGCTCCACAGATTGAGCCAGCCAGGCACCCCCTGACACACACCACATTTTATTTATTCATTTATATGAGATGCTTATATTATTTTTCTCTTCAATTTAGTGTGCTTTCATGTCTTGGCTATTGCAAATGATGCTGCAATGAATATGATACAGTGATTTTCTCTCCCTTGTGAAGATACCCAGGAGTGGAATTGCTGGATCATGGTAGTTCTATTTAATTTTGAGAGGAACCCCCATGCTGTTTTTCATAGTGGCTGCATTAATTTACATTCCCAAGAGCAGTGCACGAGGGTTCCCTTTTCTCCACATCCTCATCAACACATATTCTTTCATCTTTTTGATAATAGTCGTTATGATGGGTGTGAGGTAGTACCTCATTATCATTTTGATTTGCACTTCCCTGATGATGAGTGATGTCAAGCATCTTGTCATGTATCTGTTGTACATTTATCTGTCTTCTTTGGAAAAAATGTATTCAGAGCCTTCCCCATTTTTCAATTGGATTGTTTGGATTTTTTGCTACTGAGCTGTAGGAGTTCTTTACATATTTGGGTACTAGCCCCTTATCACATATATGATTTGCAAACATTTTCTCCCATTTGGTGGGTTCTTTCTTTCTTTCTTTCTTTCTTTCTTTCTTTCTTTTTAAGTTGTTATTTATTTATTTGACAGAGAGAGAGAGTTTGAGCACAAGCAGGAGGAGCAGCAGAGGGCGAGGGAGAAGCAGATATGCCACTGAGCAGGAAACCTGACACAGGGCTTGGTCTCAGGACCCTGGGATCATGACCTGAAACAAAGGCAGATGCTTAACTGACTGAGCCACCCAGGTGCCCCATGCTTTTTTCCTTTCATTGATCTTTTCTTTGCTCTGCAGATTCATTTTAGGTTGTTATAGTTCCACTTGTTTTTTCTTTTATTGCCTTTGATTTTGGTGTCAAATTCAAAAAATAGTTTCAAGATCAATATCAAAAACACTTTCCTCCATTTTTTTCTTCTAGGATTTTTATGGTTTCAGGTCGTACATTCAAGTCTTTAATCCATTTTGAGTTGATTTTTATATCTGGTATAAGATAGTGGTGCAGTTTCATTCTTTTAAATGTGGTTGTCCAGTTTTCCCAGCACCATTTATTGTAGAGACTTGTCCTTTCCTCATTGTATATTCCAGCATCTTTGCTGTGAATTAATTGACCACATTTGTGTGGGTTAACATCTGGGTTCTCTGTTTTGTTTAATTGATCTGTGTCTGTTTTAGTGCAAATACCATACTATGTTGATACTATAGCTTTGTAATGTATTTTGAAATCAGGGAGTGATACCTATAGCTTTGTTCTTTCTCAAGATTTCTTGTCTAATTGGGATCTTGTGTGGGTCTATACAGATTTTAGGCTTGTTTGTCATATGTCTGCTAAAAATGGCATTGGAATTTTGGTAGGGATTATGTTGAATCTGTAGATTGCTTTGGGTAGTATGGACATTTTAACATTTTTCCATTCCATGAGAATTGAATATCTTTCCATTTATTTGTGAGTTCATCAGTGTCTTATAGTTTTCAAGGTACAGGTCTTTTACTTTTTGGTTAAATTTATTCCTCAGAAAAAAAAGAAAAAAAATTTATTCCTCAGTATTTTATTATTTTTTGACACAGTTATAAGTGGCTTTGTTCTCTTAATTTCTCTTTCTGGTAGCTCATTATTAGTATATATAAATGCAACAAATTTTTGTATATTGATTTTGTATCCTGCAAGTTTACTAAATTTGTTTATTCTGGGTTTTTGTTTTGTTTTGTTGGTGGCATCTTTAGGGTTTTCTATATTATGTCATCTGCAAATAGTGACAATTTTACATCTCCCTTTCTGGTTTGGTTGCCTTTTATTTCTTTTCTTCCTAATTGCTCTGGCTAGGACTTCCAGTACTATGTTGAATAAAAGTGGTGAGAATGAGCATCTTTGTCCTGTTCCTCATCTTAGAGGAAGAGCTTTCAGTTTTTCACCATTGAGTATGATGTTAGCTATGCGCTTGTCATATACAATCATTATGTTGAGGTATATGCTCCTGATACCCACTTTGCTGAGAGTTTTCATCATAAATAGATGTTGAATTTTGTCAAATGCTTATTCTGAAATATATTGAGATGCTCATAGTATTTTTATTATTCATTTGTTAATGTGGTGTATCATATTGATTGATTTGTGGATGTTGAACCTTCCTTGCTTCTTGGGATAAATCCGCTTGATCATGGTGTCTGATCCTTTTAATGTACTGTGGAATTTGGTTTGTTAATGCTTTGAGGATTTTGCATCTATTTTCATCAGGGATATCGGCCTCTAGTTTTCTTGTTATGACCTAGTCTGACTAGGGTATCTAAGTAGTGCTGTCTCCATAAAAAGTGAGTTTGGAATATTCCCTCCTCATCCTTTTTTTTTTTAATTTTATTTTATTTATTTGTGATGGTCACAGAGAGAGAAAGAGAGAGAGGCAGAGACATAGGCAGAGGGAGAAGCAGGCTCCATGCACCGGGAGCCTGATGTGGGATTCGATCCTGGAGACCCAGGATTGCGCCCTGGGCCAAAGGCAGGCGCCAAACTGCTGCACCACCCAGGGATCCCCCTTTTTTTTTTTTCTAAATTGAAGTATAGTTGACACACAATGTTATGTTAGTTTTAGGTGTGTTTATATGCTATGCTCACCACGAGTGAGGCTACCATCTGTCACCATAAAATGCTGTTACAATGTCATTGACTATATTCTCTATTCTGTGCCTTTCATTGTCATGATTCACTCACTCCATAACTAGAAACCTGTGTCACTCCTTCACTCATTTGGCTCATCCTCCACCCTTCCTGCTGACAACCATCAACTTGTTCTCTGTATTTATGGGTCATTTCTGCTTTCTTTTTAAAGTTTTATTTATTTAAGTAATCTCTACACCCCATGTGGGCTCAAACTCATGACCCCAAGATCAAAAGTTGCATGCTCTTCCAACTGAGCCAGACAGGTGTCCCTGTTTTTTTTTTTTAAAGGATTTATTTATTATTTGAGAGAGAGAGAGAGAGAGAGAGAGAGAATACTAGTATGGGGAGGGGCAGAGGGATAGAATCTTCAAGCAGACTCCTTGCTGAGTGTGGAGCCCAGTGCAGGGCTCAATCCCACAACCTGTGAGATGATGACCTGAGTTGTAACCAAAGAGTCAAGCACTTAACCGACTGAGCTATTGAGGCTCAGTCATATAGTGAATGTTTTTGTTTATTTGTTGGTTGTTTTTTTTTAAACATTTATTTATTTATGATAGACATAGAGAGAGAGAGAGAGAGAGAGAGACAGAGACAGAGACAGAGACAGAGAGAGGCAGAGACACAGGAGGAGGGAGAAGCAGGCTCCATGCAGGGAGCCCGACGCGTGACTCGATCCCGGGACTCCAGGATCACACCCTGGGCCAAAGGCAGGCGCTAAACCGCTGAGCCACCCAGGGATTCCCGTTGTTGGTTGGTTTTATTTTTTAGATTCCACATATAAGTGAAATCATATGATGTTTGTCTTTTTCTGACTTATTTCATTTTGTATAACACCCTCTAGGTCCATCCATGCGGTTGCAAATGGTAGAAACTAGTTCTTTTTATGACTAAGTAATATTACTCTGTGTGTGTGTGTGTGTGTTTGTGTGTGTGTGTGTGTGTGTGTGTGTGTGTGTATCACATCTTTATTCATCTATTGGTAGACAATTGGGTGGCTTTGATATTTTGGCTATTATAAATAATGTTACAGTAAACAAAAGGGTTCATATATCTTTTTGTATTAGTGTTTTGTTTTCTTTGGGTAACCTCTTCCATTTTTGGAAAAAGCTTGACATAGATTGGCATTAATCTTTCTTTATGTGTTTGCTAAAATTCACCAGGGAAACCATCTGGTCCTGGACTTGGCTTTTTTCGGAAGTTTTTTTTTTTTTTTTTTTTTCGGAAGTTTTTAATTGCTGATTCAATCTCCTTATTACTTATAATTGTATTCACATTTTCAGCTTCTTAATGATATAGTTTTGGTGGCTTTTGCACTCTAGGAATTTTTCCCTTTCCTCTAGCTTATCTAATTTTTTGGTGTAAAGTTGTTCATAGCACTCTCTTATATTCCTTTTTTAAAATTTATTTATTTATTCATGAGAGACACAGAAGGAGAGAGAGGCAGAGACACAGGAAGAGGGAGAAGCAGGCTCCATGCAGGGAGCCCAACATGGGACTCGATCCTGAGTACCCAGGATCAGGCCCTGGGCTGAAGGAGGCGCTAAACCACTAAGCCACTGGGGCTGCCCTCCTTTTTTTTTTTTTTTTTTTTTAATTTTTATTTATTTATGATAGTCACACACAGAAAGAGAAAGAGAGGCAGAGACACAGGCAGAGGGAGAAGCAGGCTCCATGCACCGGGAGCCCGACGCGGGACTCAATCCCGGGTCTCCAGGATCGCGCCCTGGGCCAAAGGCAGGCGCTAAACCGCTGCGCCACCCAGGGATCCCATGCCCTCCTTTTTATTTCTGTAGCATTGTTAGTGATCCCTACTTCTTCTTCTGATATTTATAATTTGAGTCTTTTTTTTTTTTTTAAAGATTTGTTTATTTATTTGTTCATGATAGACATAGAGAAAGAGGCAGAGACACAGGCAGAGGGAGAAACAGGCTCCATGCTGGGAGCCCCGCGCAGGACTCAATCCCGGGTCTCCAGGATCGTGCCCTGAGCCAAAGGCAGGCGCTAAACCGCTGAGCCACCCAGAGATCCCCTATAATTTGAGTCTTTTCTTTTGGACTTAGTCCAATGAGGTAAAGGTTGATCTTTTTAAGGATTTGATTTTATGATTTTTTCTCTGTGTTTTTCCATTCTTTATTTTGTTTTTCTTCTCTAGTCTTTATTATTTCCTTCCTTCTGCTAGCTTTGGGTTTAGTTTGTTCTTTTTCTAGCTCCTAAGTAATACAGTTAGGTTGTTGATCTGAGATTTTTAAAAAAGAAGACTCTATTATTGTAGACCTGTCTCTTTTTCCTTTCAACTATTAGGGTTTTCTTCATATATTTTGATGGTTTGTCAGGAGGTAGATAAATGTTTATAACTGTTTTATTTTCTTGCTGTATTGAGCCTATTATTTTATTTTTATTTTTATTTTTATTTTTATTTTTATTTTTAAGTAGGATTCACACCCAGCGTGGAGCCCAACAAGGGGCTTGAATTCAAACCCTGAGATCAAGACCTGGGCTGAGATCAGGAGTTGAACTTTTAACTGACTGAGTCACCCAGGGGCCTCTTTAGCCTTTTATTAATGTATACTTGTTCTTTGTCTCTTGTAAACTTTTTAAATTAACTAATTTTGGCTGATATTAGTATGGCTACTCTTCTCTTTTGGTTACTATATGCACGGAATATATTTTTCCATTCTTTCATTTTCAACCTGTTTCTGTCTTTGGATCTCAAGTGAGTTTCTTGTAGATAGTATATCATTGGATCTGTGTTTTTATCCAGTTGTCTTTTGACTGAAGAGCTGAATCCATTTACACTTAAAGTAATTACGTGACAAGGGACTTACTTCTGTCATGTGCTATTTGTTTTCTGTATATCTTTAAATTTTTTTTAAAGATTTTATTTATTTATTCATGAGACACACACACACACACAGAGAGAGAGAGAGAGAGAGAGAGAGAGGCAGAGACACAGACAGAGGGAGAAGCAGGCTCCAGGCAGGGAGCCCAACGTGGGACTCGATCCTGGGACTCCAGGATTATGCCCTGGGCCAAAGGCAGGTGCCCAACCGCTGAGCTATCCAGGGATCCCCTGTTTTCTGTATATCTTATAGTCTTTTTGTCCCTCATTTCCTGAATTCCTGTCTTCTTTTGTGTTTAGTTAGCTTTTTTGGGAGTGAAATGTTTAAATTCTTTCTTAATTTCCTTTTGTGTATATTGTAAAGCTATTTTCTCTGTGGTTACCATGGGAATTATAATTAACATCCTAAAATTAGGGATGCCTGGGTGGTTCAGCAATTGAGCATCTGCTTTGGCTCAGGGCGTGATCCTGGGGTCCTGGGATTGAGTACTGCATCAGGCTTCCTGCATAGAGTCTGCTTCTCCCTCTGCCTGTGTCTCTGCCTCTGTGTGTGTGTGTGTGTGTGTGTGTGTGTGTGTGTGTGTGTCATGAACAAATAAAAGTAAAAACCTTTTAAAAAGTCCTAAAGTTAAAACATTCTAAAACTGAATTTATAGCAACCTAATTTCAATAACATACAGAAGATCTATTCCTTTACAGCTCTATCCTCACCCCATTTGGCTGTTGATATCACATATTACATCTTTATATAGTGTATGGCCAAAAACATGAATGAATAATTCTTCAAAATACATCAGTCTCCTAAATTATGTAGAAAACATGCTTTGGAGTTACCAACCAAAGTTATAGTAGTAGTAAGACTAGTTTTTACACTAACTTAAAAAAATGTATAGTGTTAAATCATGTAGAAAACAAAAAGTAGTTACAAACACTTGCTATAATTATACTAGCTTTTATAATTGCCCATGCTATTACTTTTATTAATATATTTAGATCTATTTATAGCTTTGAGATACTGTCCAGTATCTTTTCATTTCACCCTGAAGTACTGTCCAGTATCTTTTCATTTCACTCCTTTGAGCATTTCTTGCAGGGCAGGTCTAGTGGTCCCAAACTCCCTTAGCTTTTGTTTACCTGGAAATGTTTTGATTTCTTCACTTTTGGTTATAAGAATCTTGGTCTACAGTTTTTTGTTTTGGCTTGCTTTCTCCTACCCTCAAAATTTCTTTCTTTCTTTCTTTCTTTCTTTCTTTCTTTCTTTCTTTCTTTCTTTTAAGATTTATTTATTTATTTATTTATTTATTTATTTATTTATTTATTTATGATAGACATAGGGAGAGAGAGAGAGAGAGAGAGAGAGAGGCAGAGACACAGGAGGAGGGAGAAGTAGGCTCTATGCTGGGAGCCGGACGGGGGACTCAATCCTGGGACTCCAGAATCGCACCCTGGGCCAAAGGCAGGCGTTAAACCACTGAGCCACCCAGGAATCCCCCTCCCCTCCAAATTTCTGATGAGAAATCAGTTTATGATCCTATTGAGGATGGCTTGTATGTGATGATTTGCTTCTCTCTTTCTGGTTTTAAGATTTTCTCTTTGTGTTTGGGTTTTGTAAGTTTGATTATAAGGGTGCCTGGGTGACTCAGTTGGTTGAGGGTCTGACTTTTGATTTCTGCTCAAGTCATGATCTCAGGGATTGAGCCCTGTATCAGGCTCCACACTCAGCACAGAGTCTGCTTATCCATCTCCCTCTGCTCCTCCTCCTGCTCACATGGTCTCTCCCAAATAAATGAATAAATAAAATATTTTTTTAAAAAAGAAAGTTTGATTATAATGTATCTTGGTGTGAGTCTCTTTGAGTTCATCTTATTTGGAATTCATTGAGCTTTTTTGGAACTTTATGTTCTGTATTTCATTAAATTTAGGAAGTTTTCAGCCATCATTCCTTCTAATATTCTCTTTGCCCCTCCCTCTCTCTTCTGGACTGTCATGATGTGTATGCTCATCCACTGATGGTGTCCTACAGGTCCCTTAGGCTCTGTTCACTTTTCTTCAATTTTTTTCCTGTTCCTTAGCCTCAATAATTTCCATTGTCCTATCTTAAAGTTCACTCAGCCATAAAAAAGAACAAAATCTTTTTTTAAAAAAGATTTTATTTATTTATTCATGAGACACAGAGACAGGCAGAGACACAGGCAGAGGGATAAGCAGGCTCCATGCCGGGAGCACGATGCGGGACTCCATCCCGGGACCCAGGATCACGCCCTGGGCCAAAGGCAGGAGCTAAACCGCTGAGTCACCCAGGAATCCCAAAAAGAACAAAATCTTGCCATTTGCAATGAACTGGATGGAGCTAGTGAGTGCTAACGCTAAGTAAAATAAATCAATCAGAAAAAGACAAGTACCATATGATTTCACTCATATGTGGAATTTAAGAAAGAGAGAGAGGGAGAGGCAAACCAAGAAACAGACTCTTAACTATAGAGAACAAACTGATGGTTGCAGGGAGGGGAAGGAGTGGGGGAAGGGGTAAAACAGGTGATGAAGATTAAGGAGTGCACTTGTTCTGATGAACACTAGGTGATGTATGGGACCATTGAATCACTATATTGTGCATCTGAAACTAATATTACGCTGTATGATAACTAACTGGAATTTATTTGGGGTTTGTGTGTGTGTGTGTGTGTGTGTGTTTTAGGATTATTTATTTATTTAAGAGAGAGGGCACACAAGCAGTGGGAAGGGGCAGAGGGAGAGAGAGAGAAGCAGACTCCTCGTTGAGCAAGGAGCCTGACATGGGGCTCCATCTCAGGACCCTGGGATTATGACCTGAGCTGAAGTCAGATGCTTAACTGAATGAGCCACCCAGGCACCCCAACTAACTGGAATTTAAATAAAAACATTTTGGGGATCCCCGGGTGGCGCAGTGGTTTAGCGCCTGCCTTTGGCCCAGGGCGCGATCCAGGAGACCCGGGATCGAATCCCACGTCGGGCTCCCGGTGCATGGAGCCTGCTTCTCCCTCTGCCTGTGTCTCTGTCTCTCTCTCTCTCTCACTGTGTGCCTATCATAAATAAATAAAAAATTTAAAAAAATAAAAATATTTTTTAAAAGTTCTTATCACGAGAAAAAATTGTAACTATGTATCATGACAGATGTTAATAAGACTTACTGTCTGCGTTCTGGGGAGCTTCCATGCACCCTCCAGTTTTGCCACTCTCCCTGCCTCTGCACGTGTTCACTTCTCTATATGCTCATGACTAAGTCATTGACCTTTGCTGATTCAACTTCCAGCCCCTCTCCCCTCCCTGGAGGTCAGAAGGAGCGACTGAAAGTTCCAACCCTCTAATTACATAGCTGGTCCTCCTGGTAATGAGCCCTGCCCTCAAGTGGGGTCCAAACATCACTGCCATTAATAACAAGACATTCAGCTCAACCATATGACTCTGAAGCATTTTTAGGAACTGTGGATGAAGACCAAATATATCTGAGAAATATATTTTAGTAATCGGAATGACCAAATATGTATTTTTAAAAAAGGTTTTATTTGTTTACTTGACAGAGAGAGAGAGAACACAAGCAGGGGGAGAGGGAGAAGCAGGTTTCCTGCTGAGCAAGGAGCCTGATGTGGGGCTCGATTCCAGGACTCTGGGATCATGACCTGAGCTGAAGGCAGATGCTTAATGGACTGAACCACCCAGGTGCCCCCAAATATCTATTTTTTTAAAAAAATATTTTCTTTATTCATTTGAGAGAGAGAAAGAGAGAGCACAAGCAGGGGGGAGGCAGAGGGAGAGGGAGAAGCAGACTCCCTGTCAAGCCGGGAGCCTGATGTGGGGCTCCATCCCAGGACCTGGAGATCATGACTTGAGCTGAAGCAGATGCTTAACTCTCTGAGCCACCCAGGCACCCCCTCAAGTATGTACTTTTAATAAATCATTATATCACAGTTGATATTAATCTGAAATCTATTATATATTAAGATATTAATTGTAACCCCCATGGCAACCACTAAGTAAATTATATATATATGAGAAATTTGATTCTCATTTTAATTCATATATATGGGAATTAAAATGTTACACTAGAAAATCACTAACACAAAAGAGGTGGTGGTGATGGAGTAGAGAAAAAGCCAAACGTCAAGAGATTGAGAAATACAGAGAACAAATAGCAAAATGTAAATCCTACCTTATTTGTAAGTATATTAAATGTAAATAGATTAAGCACTCAAGTTGAAAGAGATTGGCAGAATAAATTTGAAAACAAGTTTTAACTATATGTTGTCTACAAGATACAAACTTTAGATTCAAAGACACAAATAAATTGAAAATAAATGGATGGGAAGAAGATATATCATGCAAATAGAAACCAAAAGAGGGTTGATGTGGCACTATGAATATCAGCCAAAAGAGACTTTAGGACAAAAAGTAGAGTGAAGAATGTTATTTTATAGTGATAAAGTGAATCAATCCATCAAGAAAACAGAATAATTATAAACATATATGTCCCAGAGCTTCAATATACATGAAGCAAAAATTGACAGACTTGAAGGGAGAAATAGACAATTCAACAACAATAGGTGGAAACTTCAATATCCAACTTTCAATAATAGATAGGAAAATGGGATAGAAGATCAACATGGAAATAAAGGATTTGAACAACAATATAAACTGTCTAGACCTAACAGATCTTCCTCAAAGAAGCCATCCAAGAATAGCAGAACACACATTCTTCTCAAGTGTACATGGAACATTCTCTAAGTTGACCATATGTTAGGTCATAAGACAAGCCTCAACAAATTTAAAATGTGAAATCATACAGAGTATGTTCTGACCACAATGGAATGAAGTTAGAAATGAATAACAGAAGGAAATTTGGAAGATTCACAGAACTGTGGAAATTAAACAACAAAATCCTTAATAACCCATGAGTCAAAGAAGACATCACAAGGGAAATTAGAAAATACTCTGAGGTAAATGAAAACAAAAATGCAACATGCCAAAGCATCCCTCCAGAATGCAGTGAAAGCAATGCCGAGAGGGAAATCTATAGCTGTAAGAGCCTATATTAAAAAAAGAGAGATCTCAAGTCCATAACCTAAACTTCTTCCCTAAGAAATTAGAAAAAGATCAAATAAAACCCAAAACAAGCAGAAGGAATAAAATAATAAAGATTAGCATGAAAATAAATAGAGACTAGGAGAACAATAGAGAAAATCAAGGAAACCAAAAGTTGGGTTTTAAAAAGATCAACAAAATTGAGAGGCAAAGCCACCCTCCCCTCCCATCACACGGTCTGATTTCTGCAAACGTGCCATTTCAATTATCTATTGCTGCATTACAGACTACCCCAAAACATTAACTTGAGACAGAGGCAACCATTTATTTGTCCCCAATTCTATATTTTAGTCAGGGTTCAGTGAGCATGATGCAACTCTGCTCCACATGGTAGGTAATCCAGAAGCTCAGATGGGGCTGTTATTTCCAAGATGGCCCACTCCCAGGGCTGGTCGTTTGTGCTGACTCTTGGCTGGGGCTGTAGATCCCTTGAATGTGGGCCTTTCCCTGTGACAACTCAGGCTTTCTTACAGTATGGCAACTGCGTCTGCCTTCAGCTCAGGGTGTGACCTCGGAGTCCCGGATCGAGTCCCACATCCAGCTCCCTGCATGGAGCCTGCTTCTCCCTCTGCCTGTGTCTCTACCTCTCTCTCTCTCTGTGTGTCTCTCATGAATAATAAATCTTAAAAAAGAAAAAAGAAGATATGGTGTGTATGCATGTATGTATATATATATGTATATATACACACACATATATATAATACACATATATATACACATTACATCCACATCCACATATATACATATGTACATATCCATATACATATATATGGATGGAGTTAAAGAGTATAATGCTTAGCAAAATAAGTCAGTCAGAAAAAGACAAATGCTATATGATTTCACTCATATGTGAAATTTAAGAAACAAAACAAATAAGCAAAGGAAAAAAAGCAAGAGAGAGAGAAGCCAAGAAACAGATTCCCTTTTTAAAAAAGATTTTATTTATTTATTTATTTATTTATTTATTTATTTATTTATTTATTTGAGAGAGAGAGAGAAAGTGCATGAGCAGGGGGGAGGGGCAGACAGGGAGGGAGAAGGAGAATCTCAAGCAGACTCCCTGCTGAGCTCAGAGCCCAACTCAGGGCTCAGTCCCACGACCCTAAGATCATGACCTGAGATGCTTAACCAACTGAACAACCCACACACCCCAAGAAACAGACTCTTAACTGTGAAGAATAATCTGATGGTGACCAGAGTGGAGGGGGATAGGTGAAATAGGTGATGGGGATTAAGGAGTACACTTGTTGTGATGAGCACTGGGTGATGTATGGAAGTATTGGATCACTATATCGTATATCTAAAACTAATAAAATATTGTATGTTAATGATTTTTAAAAAGAATCATACAATTCAACACTAATAATATTAATCTGATTATTAAAATAAGCAGAGGGAAAAAAAATAAAATAAGCAGAGGACTTGAAAAGACATTTTTTCCAACAATATACAAATGGCCAACAGACACGAGATGCTCAACATCACTGGCCATCAGGGAAATGCAAATCAACATGACAATGAGCTCTCATCTCAAACCTGTCAGAACGGCTACTATCAGAAAGAAGAAATAAGTGCTGATAAGGATGTGGAGAAAAGGTAACCCTTGTGCACCATTGGTGAGAATATAAATTGGTGCAGCCACTATGGAAAACAGAATGAAGATTCATCAAAATTAAAAATGGAAATACTATATAATCTAGTGATTACACTTCTCAGTATTTATTTAAGAAAATGAAAAGACTAATCCAAAAAGATATCCTCACCCCTATGTTGATGGCAACATTATCTACAACAGCCAAGATGTGAAAGCAACCTCAGTGTTCATTAATAGATGAATGGATAAAGAAGTGATATATATATATATATATATATATATATATATATATATATATATATATATCCCACTACACACACACACACACACACACACACACACACAAAATGGAGTATTACTCAGCCATCAAAAAAGAATAAAATCTTGCCATTTGCAACAACATGGAATGACCTAGAGGGTATTGAACTAAGTGAAATAAATCAGAGAAAGACAAATACCATATGACTTCACTTATATGTGTAATCTAAATAAACAAAACAAATGAACAAACAGAGCAAAATAGAAACAGACTCATAAATACAGAGAACAGCGGGGGTGGGGGGGAAAATAAATACAGAGAACAAACTGGTGGTTGCCAGAGGGGAGGGGATTAGAAGGATGGACAAAATAAGTGACGGGGATTCAGAGGTACAGGCTTCCAGTTATAAGATAAACAAATGATGAGGTGCAAGGTACAGCGTAGGGAATGTGCAGGCTTACCCTGTTTTATTGAACTTCACTTTTTTGCAATTTGCAGATACTGTGTTTTTTACAAATTGAAAGTTTGTAGCAGCCGTGCATCTAGCAAATATCAGTGCCATTCTCCCAACAACATATGTTCACTTTGTGTCTCTGTCAATTTTGGTGATCCTCAGTATCTCAAACTTTTTCATTATTACTATATTTGTTAGAGTGGTCTGTGATCAGTGATCTTTGATGTTACTATTGTAACTGTTTGGGGGCCTCACAAACTTACTAGTATAAGATGGGGAACTTAAATATTGTGTGTGTTCTGAGTGCCAATCAGCTATTCTCTGTTTCTTTCCCTTTCCTCTGGCCTCTCTATGCCCAGAAACACAACAATATTGAAATTAGGCCAATTAATACCCCTACAATGGCCTCTAAGTGTTCAAAAGAAAGGAAGAGTCACAAGGCCCTCACTTTAAATTGAAAGCTAGAGATAATTAAACTTAATGAGGAAGGCATGTTGAAAGCCAAGACAGATCAAAAGCTAGGCCTCTTGCACCAGTTAGCCAAGTTATGAATACAAAGGAAAAGTTCTAGAAGGAAATTAAATGTTACTCCAGTGAACACATGCATGACAAGAAAGCAAAACAGCCTCACTGCTGATATGGAGAAAGTTTGAGTGGTCTGTATAGAAAAGCAAAAAAACCCCACAACATTCCCCTAAGGCAAAGCCTGGTCCAGAGCAAGGCCCTCACTCTCATCAATTCTGTGAAGGCTACAGGAGGTGAGGACGCTACAAGAGAAAAGTCTGAAGCTAACAGAGGTTGGTACACGAGGTTTAAGGAAAGAAACCATCTCTGTAACACAAAAATGCAAGGAGGGAAGCAGCAACGAGTTATCCAGAAGATCTAGCTTAGATAATACATGAAGGTGGCTACATTAAACAAGAGATTTTCAATATAGATGAGACAGGCATCAATTATAAGAAGATGCCATCTGGGATTCTCTAATCTAGAGAAGAGAAGTCGGTGCCTGGTTTCAAAGCTTCAAAAGACAGACTGACTCTCTCATTAGGGGCTGATGCAGCTGGTGACGTTAAGTTGAAGCCAGTGTTCATTTACCATCCTGAGAAACCGAAGGCCTTTAAGAATCATGCTAACTCTACTCAGCTTGTGCTCTACAAGTGAAAGAAAGCTCCTGGATGACAGCACATCTGTTTCCAACATGGTTTACTGAATGGAATGACCCGCTGGTCAGCAGCTTAAGCCCGCTGCTGGGAGACCTCCTGCTCAAAAAAAAAAAAAAATGTTTCTTTGTTTCAAAATATTACTGCTCATTGACAGTGTACCTGGTCACCCAAGAGCTCTGATGGACAACGAGATTAATGTTTTCATGGCTGCAAACACAACACCCGTTTCGCAGCCCATGGATCAAGAAGTCATTTTGACTCTCAGGTCTTACTATTTAAGAAATACACTTCCTAAGGCTATAGCTGCCATTCCTCTAATGGATCTGGGCCAAGTAAATTGAAAACCTTCTGGAAAGGACTCACCATTCTAGATGCCATTAAGAACGTTTGTAGTTCATGGTAAGAGGTCAAAATATCAACATGAATAGGAGTTTGGAAATAGTTTATTCCAACCCCTATGGAGGACTTTTATGGGTTCAAGACCTGAGTGGAGGAAGTAACTACAGGTAGGGTGGAAATAGCAAGAGAAATAGAATCAGAAGTGGGGCCTGAGGATGAGCCCACATGGCTGCAATCTCATGATCAAACTTGAGTGGATGAGGAGCTGCTTCTTACCAACAAGCAAAGAAAGTGGTTTCTTGATTCCCGTCCTTTCCCTTATAATCCCTTTTACTATTTCTTATATTCCATGTATGAGTGAAACCATACGATGATTGTCCTTCTCCATGTTGACAAATCAAACTTCAATAAAAACAAATGTAAAAAAACTGGTTTCTTGAGATGGAAGCTACCCCTTGTGAAGGTGTTGTGAAGACTGTTGAAATGACACCAAAGTTGGGCAGCCCGGGTGGCTCAGTGGTTTAGCGCCGCCTTCAGCCCATGGCATGATCCTGGAGACCCGGGATCGAGTCCCACATCGGGCTCTCTGCATGGAGCCTGCTTCTCCCTCTGCCTTTCTCTCTGTGGCTCTCATGAATAAATAATTAAAATATTTTTTTAAAAAAAGAAATGACACCAAAGGATTTCCTAAGTGAAGTGGATAAAGCAGCAACAGGGTTTGAGAGGAATGACTCTAATTTTGAAAGAAGTTCTACTGTGGGTAAAATGCTATCAAACAGCATCGCCTGACACAGAAAAATTGCTCATGAGAGGAAGAGTCCATCAGTGCAGCAAACTTCATTCTTGTCTTATTTTCAGACAACAGCCACCCCAGCTTTCAGCCACCACCACCCTGGTTAGCAGTCATCAACATGGAAACAGGACCCTGCCCCAGCAAAAATGATTACAGCTTGCTGAAATCCTATATGCTGGTTGTCATCTTTTAGCGATAAAGTATTTTTTGTTTAAGGCACATAGATTTTGTTAGACACAATGCAAACCACTTTTATAGGTACTCGGAAACCAAAGAATTCATTTGACTTGCTTTCTTGGGATATTTTTATTGTGGTGATCTGGAACTGAACCCACAATATCTTCAAGATAAGCCTGTAATAATTTTGTTGGGTGATAGATGGTAACTCGATTTATCATGGTGATCATTTCATAAGGTCTAAGATTGAATTACCACATTGTACACCTGAAATTAATGTAATATTGTATGTCAACTATACTTAAATTTAAAAGAGAGAGAGCCAACTCACCTAGGAGCAACATGGAAAGGAGATACGGAAACATAAAGTCTTTTGCCAATGAACCTAGGAGCCATCTGAAATCCTGAGCTTTAGCAGAGGGAGCCCAAAAAGCAGCTGCCACCAAGCAAAGTGATTAAAGAAAGAAGTAAAAAAAAAAAAAAGAAGAAGAAGGATGTCAGAGGGGACCTGTATAATCATAATAACAGCACAGAAGTGCCTGGGTGGCTCAGTCGGTTAAGTGTCTGCCTTCAGTTCAGGTCATGACCCCAGAGTCCTGGGATGGAGCCCTGTGTTAGACCCCCTGCTCAGCTGAGGAAGCCTACCTGTACCTCTCCCTCCACCTTTAATGTGTCAGTAGTGATTCTATGTGATTCTAGTGATTCTATGTGACTTTCAAAACTGGCCTCTAAGTGATCTGCCATTTCCACCTTTACTCTTTGAAACACTCCTTGGAACTCAACTGCTGAGTCACCCAGGCGTCCCACACCACACCCTCTTTACCCACTCATCTATGGATGGACACTTGGGGTGCTTCCATAATTTGGCTATTATAAACAATGCTTCACATAAGGGTGCATGTATTTCTTTGAATTAGTGTGTTTTTATAATATACAAAATAAATAAAATACCCAGTAACATGATTACCGGATCCTAGGGTAGTTCTATTTTTAACTTTTTGAGGAACCTCCCTACTCTTTTCCCCAGCGGCTGCACCAGTTTGCATTCCCACCAACAGTATAAGAGGGTTCCCCTTTCTCTCCATCCTTACCAACACTGATGTTTCCTGTGTTGTTAATTTTAGCTGTTCTGACAAGTGTGAGGTGATTGTAGTTTTGATTTCCATCTCCTTGATGATGAATCATGTTGAGCATCTTTTCATGTGTCTGTTGGCCAGCTGGATCTCTTCTTTGGAGAAATGTCCGCTCATGTCTTCCGCTCATTTTTAAATTGGATTATTTGGGTTTTTTTGAGTGTTGATTTGTGTTGGTTTTTAATATATTTTGAATACTAACCCTGAGTTGTATGAATTGTTTATAAATTTTGGATATTAACTGCTTATTGGATGCAGCATTTGCAAATATCTTCTCCCATTCAGAAGGTTGCCTTTTCATTTTATTGATGTTTCTTTCACTGTGCAAAAGCTTTTTAGTTTGATGTAATTCCAATAGTTTATTATTGCTTTTGTTGCCCCGGCCTGAGGGGATCTAAAATAATATTGTTGGGCAGCCTGGATGGCTCAGTGGTTTAGCAGCACCTTCAGCCCAGGGCATGATCTTGGGGACCCAGGATCGAGTCCCACATGGGGCTCCCTGCATGGAGCCTGCTTCTCTCTCTGCCTGTGTCTCTCCCTCTCTCTCTCTGTCTCTCATGAATAAATAAATAAAATATTAAAGTAAAATAAAATAAAATCTTTAAAAACAAAAAATAAAATAATATTGTTACGACTGATGTCCATGGAGCACCTGGCTCACTCAGTTGGTAGAGCACATGACTTTTGATCTTGGGGTTGTGAGTTTGACCCCACGTTGGGTGTAGAGATTACTTAAAATCTTTTTTTTTAAGATTTTATTTATTTATTTATTCATGAGACACACACACACACACACAGAGGTAGAGACATAGGCAGAGGGAGAAGTAGGCTCCTTCTGGGGAGCCCAGTGTGGAACTCGATCCCGGAACTCTGGGATCACGCCCTGAGCCAAAGGCAGACACTCAACTGCTGAGCCACCCAAGCATCCCTTAAAAATAAAATCTTAAAAAAAAGACCAATATGTAATAATTTACTGTCTATGTTTCTGTTAGTTTTCAAGTCTTACATTTAGATCTTTAATCCATTTAGAGTTCACTTTTGTATATGCTATAAGAAAGTGGTCTAGCTTCATTCTTTTTCATGTAGCTGTCCAGTTTTCCCATTACCATCTATGGAAGAGACCATCTTTTCCCCATTGTACTTTCTTACCTCTTTTGTCATAGATTAATTGCCCATATAAGCATGGCCTTCTTTCTGGGTTCTCTGTTCTGTTCCATTGATCTATGTCTCTGTTTTTATGTCAGTATTGTACTGCTTTGGTTACTATAGCTTTGTTGTATGGTTTGAAATCTGGGGTGTGATACTTCCAGCTTTATTCCTTTTTCTCAATATGCCATGACTATTTGGGATCTTTTGTGGTTATATACAAATTTTAGGATTATTTATATTTATTTTATACATATTAAAATATTTATTTTTAATCTTTAATATTTTGAATAGTAAATATTTAATTTAATATTTGTTAAGGGATCCCTGGGTGGCGCAGAGGTTTGGCGCCTGCCTTTGGCCCAGGGTGCGATCCTGGAGACCAGGGATCGAATCCCACGTCAGGCTCCCGGTGCATGGAGCCTGCTTCTCCCTCTGCCTGTATCTCTGCCTCTCTCTCTCTCTCTCTCTGTGACTATCATAAATAAATAAAAATTTTAAAAAAAAGAATTTAAAAAAATAATATTTGTTAAAATATTTATTTTTTATATATAAATATATTTACATATTAAATAACATATTATTTATTATTACTATAATACAACAATGGGATGCCTGGGTGGCTCAGCAGTTGAGCACCTGCCTTCAGCCCGGGGCATAGTCCTGAGTCCCAGGATCGAGTCCCACACTGGGCTCCCTACATGAAGCCTGCTTCTCTCTCTGCCTATGTCTCTGTGTCTGTGTCTCTCATGAATAAATAAATAAAATATTTTAAAAATACAAGGATAATATATTAAATAATATTTATATATATAATAAATATGATTTATAATTTATAATTTTCAAGAATAATAAATATTCTTGAAGAACACTATTGATATTTTGGTAGGGATGGCATTGATTCTGTAGATTGCTTTGGGTAACATGGATATTTTAACAATAATTTTAATTCTTCCAGTCCATGAACATGGTATATCCTTTCATTTATTTGTGTTATCTTTAATTTCTTTCATCAGTGTCTTAGTTTTCAGAGTACTGGTCTTTTACCTACTTGGTTAAATTCATTTCTAGGTATTTTTATTATTATTATTTTTAAAGATTTTATTTATTTATTTATTCATGAGAGGGAGAGAGAGAGAGAGAGAGGCAGAGACATAGGCAGAGGGAGAAGCAGACTCCCCACAAGGAGTCTGATGTGGGACTCAATCCTGGATCCTGGGACCAGGACCTGAGCCAAAGGAGGCCCTCAATGACTGAGGCATCCAGGTGTCCCGATATTTTATTATTTTTTGATGCAATTGTAAATGGGATTGTTTTCTTAATTTCTTTTTCAGCTACTCCATTATTAGTATATAGAAATGCAACAGATTTCTGTGTATTAATTTTGTATCCTACAACTTCATTTATTAGTATTAATAGTTTTTTGGTGGAGTGTTTAATAATTTCTATAATATAGTATCATGTCATCTGCAAATAATGATGGTTTCACTTCTTACAAATGGATTCTTTTTGCTTCTTTTTGTTGTCTGATTGCTATGGCTAGGATTCAAATATTATGTTGAATAAAAGTGATGAGAATTGATATCTTGTTTTGTTCCTAATTTTAGAGGAAAAAACTTTCAACTTTTCACCATTGAGTATGATGTTGGCTGTGGGTTTGTCATATATGACCTTTATTATGTTGAGATATGTGCCTTCAATACCCACTTTGTTGAGAGTTCTTTTTATCATGAATGGATGTTGAATTTTGTCAAATGCTTTCTTCTGTATTTATTGAGATAATTATATGATTTTTATTCCCCATGTTATTAATTCACTGTATCATGTTGTTTGATTAGCAGATACTGAAATATCCTTACATCCCTAAATAAATTTTACTTGATCATGGTGCATGATCTTTCAATATAGTTTTGAATTTTATTTACTAATATTTTGTTGAGGACTTTGGCTTCTATGGTCATCAAGCATATTGGCTTATACTTTTCTTTCTATCTAATGTCTTTGGTTTTGGTATCTGGGAACTCTAACTTCATAGATTGAATTTGGAAGCATTCTTTCGCAAGTTTTTGGAATAGTTTGAGGAGGATAGGTATTAATTCTTAAATGTTTGGTAGAATCCACTTATGAAGCCATCTGGTCTTGGGCTTTTATTTGTTAGGAGTTTTAATTTTTTTTATTTTTATTTTTTTTAAAGATTTTATTTATTTATTCATGAGATACACAGAGAGAGAGGCAAAGACACAGGGAGAGGGAGAAACAGGCTCCATGCAGGGAGCCTGATGTGGGACTCGATCCCCGGTCTCCGGGATCACACCCTGGGCTGAAGGTGGCGCTAAACCGCTGAGCCACCCAGGCTGCCCAGGAATTTTTAAATTACCACTTCAATTCATTACTAGAAATTGGTGTTTTTAGATTTTCTATTTCTTCCTGATTTTGTCTTGGAAGATCATACATTTCTAGGAATTTATCCATTTCTTCTAAGTTGTCTTATTTGTTGGTGTATAATTGTTCATAGTAGTCTCTTACAATCCTTTGTATTTCCGTGGATTCGTTGTAAATTTTCCTCTTTTATTTATTTGAGCCCCCCCTCTCTTTTATTCCCCCTGAAGAGTCTGACTAAATGTTTATTAATTTTGTTTATCCTTTCAAAGAATAAGTTCTTAATTTATTATTTCCTTTTTTAAAAAAAACTAACTTTAGGATTTTTTCTCTTCTTTTTCTAGTTTCTTTAGGTGTAAGGTTAGTTTGTGTATTTGAGATTTTCTTGCTTCATGAGGTTGGCTTGTGCCATAAACTCCCCTCTTAGAACTGCTTTAGTTATGTGTCAAAAATTTGGAACTGTTGTGTCTTTACTTGTCTCCAGATATTTTTATTTCCTTTTTTGATTTCTTCTTTGACCCACTGGTTGTTTTGTAACATGTTGATTAGCCTCCACATGTTTGTGTTTTTTCCAATTTTTTTTTCTTGTAATTGATTTCTAGTTTCTTACTGCTATATTCAGAAAAGATTGTTGCTGTGATTTCAAACTTCTTAAATTTATTGAGACTTGTCTTTGGCCTAACATGATCTATCATGAAAAATGTTCCATGTGCACTTGAAAAGAATGTGTATTCCTTTGTTTTTGGATGGAATGTCTATATATCTATTAAGTCCATCTGGTCTAATGTGTCATTGAAAGCCACTGTTTACTTATTGGTTTTCTGTCTGCATTATCTATCCATTGATGTAAGCAAGGTGTTAAAATCTCCTATTATTATTGTGTTATTATTAATTTATCTTTTTTCTTAATTTCTTTTATGTCTGTTAATATTTGCTTTTTACATTAAGTCCTCCTATATTTGGTGAATAGGTTTGGTGGAGGCAGAGATTTATAATTATTCTTTTTTTTTAATTTTTATTTATGATAGTCATCAGAGAGAGAGAGAGAGAGAGGCAGAGACAGAGGGAGAAGCAGGCTCCATGCACCAGGAGCCTGACGTGGGATTCGATCCGGGGTCTCCAGGATCACGCCCTGGGCCAAAGGCAGGCGCTAAACCGCTGCGCCACCCAGGGATCCCGATTTATAATTATTCTATCTTCTTGTTGGGTTGATATCTTTAGTAGTATGTAATGCCCTTTGTGTCTTTTGTTACAGTCTGCTTTAAAGTCTACCCCACCTTCATTTTTGTTTCTATTTGTATGAATATGTTTTTCCATCCTTTTACTTTAGTCTATGTGTCTTTAGGTCTCCAGTGAGTCTCTTGTAGGCAATGAATTAATGGATCTTGTTTTTATTTCTTCAGTCACTCTATGTCTATTGATTGGAGTATTTACTCCATTTGCATTTAAAATAGTTATCAATAGACATGTACTTATTGCCATTTTGTTCATTGTTTTCTGGATTTTCTTCTTTTGCTCTCTTTTGGTATTATGTTTGGATTCCTTTGTCTAATCTTTTGTTTATCTAAGTTTTTGGTTTTTGGTTACCATGAATTTCATATGTAACATCTTATGCACATAGCAGTATTTTAAGTTGATGATCACTTCAGTTTAAATAAGTTTTTTTTTTAGTTTAAATAAATTTTAAAAGCATTTTTACATTTTTACCCCCCAGCTTTATGCTTTATGTACATTATATCATATTTTATATCTTTTTATTTTGTATGTTGCTTAACTAATATTTCAGATATTTTTTATTTTTACTACTTTTGTCTTTTAACTTCCATACTATCTTTTAAAGTAGTGAATCCATTACCTTTACCATATGTTTGCTTTTACCAGTGAGATTTTTCCTTTCATAGTTTTTTTACTTTGAGCTATGTCTTTTTCTTTTTAAAAGATTTTATTTATTTATTCATGAGAGGCAGAGACACAGGCAGAGGGAGAAACAAGCTCCATGCAGGAAGCCCGATGTGGGACTCCATCCCAGGACTTCGGGATCACGCCCTGGGCTGAGGGCAGGTGCCAAACCGCTGAGCCACCCAGGCATCCCATCCTTTTCCTTTCCATGTGAAGAAGTCCTTTTAACATTTCTTGTAAGGTCAGTTTAGTGGTGATAAACCCCTTTAGCTTTTGTTGTTTGGGAAACTGTTTCTCCTTCAGTTCTGAATGATGACCTTACTGGTAGCATATTTTGTTTTTAAATATTTTTAAAATTTATTTGAGAGAGAGAGAGGGAGAGAGAGAGAGAGAGAGCACAAGCAGGAGGAGTGGCATGCAGAGGGAGAAGAAGAAGCAGGCTCCCTTCTGAGTAGAGAGCCGATGTGGGGCTCAATCCTAGGACCCTGGGATCATGACCTGAGCTGAAGGCAGACACTTAACTGACTGAGCACTCAGGCACCCCCAGGTAGAGTACTCTTAGTTGTAGGGTTTTTTTATGTTATTTTCAGCACTTTGAATATATCATGCCATTTTTTTAATTGGCTATAAAGTTTCGGCTGAAGAATCAGCTGCTAATCTTATGAGAGTTTCCTTATGAGAGTTGTATGTAACTAGTTGCTTTTCTGTTGCTGCTTTTTAAAAAAGATTTTATTTATTTATTTACTTATTTATTTAGAAAGAAGGAGTAGAAGGGGCAGAGGGAGAGAGAGAATCTCAAACAGATTCCATGCTGAGTGCAAAGTCCAATGCAGGGCTCAATCTTATGACCCTAAGTTCATACCTGAGCTGAAATCAAGAGCTAGAGGCTTAACCAACTGAGCCACCCAGGTGCTCCCTTTTCTGTTGCTGTTTTAAAGATTCTTTCTTTATCTTTAATTTTTGACAAATTATTATGTGTCTTTGTGTGGACCTCTTTGGATTCATCATTTTGGGGACTCTCTGTTGTTCATGAATCTGGATTACTATTCCCTTTCCAGGTTACAGAATTTTTCAGCTATTATTTCTTCAAATACGTCGTCTTCTTCCCTTTCTCTTCCTTCCACTCTTGGGATCCCAAAAATGTGAATGTTAGTATACATTACGTTATCCCAAAGGACCCTCCCTTATTGCTCTACTCATTAAAAAAATTCTTTTGGGATCCCTGGGTGGCGCAGCGGTTTGGCGCCTGCCTTTGGCCCAGGGCGCGATCCTGGAGACCCGGGATCGAGTCCCACATCAGGCTCCCGGCGCATGGAGCCTGCTTCTCCCTCTGCCTGTGTCTCTGCCTCTCTCTTTCTCTCTGTATGACTATCATAAATAAATAAAATTAAAAAAAAAATAAAAAAAATAAAAAAATTCTTTTTGCTATTTTACTTGAATGATTTTCAGTACCCTCTGTTCCAGGTCACTAATCTATTCTTCTACATCATCTAATCTATTATTGGTTTCCTCTAGTGTATTTTTCATTTCAGTTACTGGTCTTTAAGGAGTGGCCTTATATGGAAGGCATCCTGTGTAATTCAGAATGCAATACCCCTGGTTACCAGAACCAGGTTCTCCAGAGGTGTCCCTCTGTGGGCTGAGGTGGCTGCTGGCCCCAACCTATTTGCTTTGAGGAATACCTGTGACTCTTGCAGTTGCACTGGTGAGCGGTGCTTGTCTTCTCCTCGGGGCAGGGATCACTCTGGTGGTGCACCTGCTCTGACCACCTGCTGTGTTCAGCAGGGCAAGAGCTACTTCGGTGGAACACTGGTCCCAGCTGAGCTTCTTGATGGCTGTAGTGGGTCAGTAGCTGCTTTGGTGGGGCTCTGGTCTGGGTGTGTCAGGACATGATCTACTTTGCAGGTGAGTGACTGCTTGGATGTGTGTGATGGGTAGGGTGTGTCCTCAGGGGAACATTAGGGTAAAAGTGAGTCCACAGGGGAGAGAGCAGTGCTAGTAATATAGTGGAGAGTGGTAGAACTGGCACCCACTGGCATCAGCCAGCTAGGTAGAAGAGGGCAAGAAAAATGTTGCCCACCAGCATTTCTGTTCCTGGAGAAATTTCCTACAAATCCCTGTCCCTCTCGTATATACCCTAAGATTATTCAATAAATCTCCTTCACATTTGTCCTGACACTTTTTCTTTTCTTTCTTTTTTTTTTAAGATTTTATTTATTTATTTAAGAGGGAGAGAGCACAAGTGGTGGGGAGGAGGAGATGGAGAAGCAGACTCCATGCTGAGCAGGGAGCCAGACACGGGACTTGATCCCAGGACCCTGAGATCATGACCTGAGCTGAACACAGAGACTAAACTGACTGAGCCATCCAAGTGCCCTGTCCTGGGAACTTTTCAAACTGCTGCTTCTGTACCAGGTCCTGGAATAAAATGGATAAATCTGTGTGTGGACCCTTTAAGAGTGGTTTCTGTTTCTTATAGCCCTCTGGTTCTCCTGGAATTAAGCCCTACTGATTTTTTGAAGCCAAGTGTTCTGGGGGCTCATCGTCTTGGTACAGGTCCCCAGGGTAGGGGGGCGTGTCCTGGTGTGTCCTTGGGTGAGGAAGATGAACTCAGGTTCCTCCTGCTCCACCATCTTGATCAGGATCTCCAGGGCTTTTCTGATGTATGATGTCTTGCTTCCATATATTTCTACCTTCATTCATTTAGTAGCTCACAAAGCAAGTCATCATAAGCATCTAGGAAGTGGGACTGGAGATTGGCATGTTTTTCAGCCCCTGCCTATGGGCCAGATGCCTACTCCCTTCCCTCAGCTCACTGATGGTGTGACTGGATGGCGCTTCTGGGAGTTTTGACAGGAGGGAGGAAAATGATCTTTTTATTCTACCGTGAATGAACCAGTCCAACAAAACAATTTTGAGGAAGAATAAGACTAAGCTTGTTCCACCAGCTGTCAAGACTTACTATTAAGCTATGGTGACTAAAACCATAATACACACACACACACACACACACACACACACACAATTGGCAGCCTAGAAAAAAATCCAATACATACAGGAGTTTGGCTTTGGCTGAGGTGCCATTATAAACCATGAAGGAGGGGCACCTGGGTGGCTCAGTCGGTTAAGCTTCAGCTTGGTCATGATCCCAGGATCCTGGGATGGAGCCTCATGTCTGGCTCCCTGGTCAGCGGGGAGTCTGCTTCTTCTTCTCCCTCTCCTCCTCCCCACTACTTGTGCCTTCTCTCTCTCAAATAAATAAATAAAAACCATGAAAGAAAAGATGGACTAAGCAATAAATGGTACTGAAAAGTTAATGGTAGATCCTTATCTCACACCATACAAAATGTATTTTAGGATTAAATACCACATGTTCACCTCTCTCTCTCTCACTCTGAAGCTCCTCTAAAATGACAGTAAAGGAATTTTTAAAAAATTATTTATTCAGCAGAGACACAGAGACACAGGCAAAGGGAAAAGCAGACTCCCCGCTGGGAACCTGATGTGGCACTCAATCCCAGAATCTTGGGATCACGACCTGAGCCAAAGTAGACACTCAACCACTGAGCCACCCAGGTGCTCCAGGAATTTTTTTTCTTTTGAGAGAGAGAGAGAGAGAGAGAGAGAGTGAGAGAGAGAGAGAGAGAGAGGAGATGGTGGGGGGTGGTGAGGGGCAGAGGGAGAGGGAGAATCTTAAGCAGGTTCCACACCCAGGGCAGAGCCCTACACAAGGCTTGGTCTCACAATCCTGAGATCATGACCTGAGCTGAAATCAAGAGTTGGACACTTAACCAACTGAGCCACCCGGGTATCCCGACACTGAAGGAATTCTTAAAAGCATGAACCCAAAAGGATAAAGAGATGAAAAGTGGATGGCCAAGTGGTAGCTGAGTTAGATGTAGGGAGAAGGTGTGGAGGTTTAAGCCAGGAAGAAGAAAGGAGGTTTGTAAGACAGAACTCCGGGGAGGCTGAGAAATTTGAAGTGACAGTTATTTCTGAAGGGGGTGATTCAGTATGGGGCCAGGAGAAGGAATATTTTTTTTAATATATTTTTTAAAGATTTTATTTATTTATTCATGAGACATACAGAGAGAGAGAGAGAGAGACAGACAGACAGACACAGACAGAGGGAGAAGCAGGCTCTATGGAGGGAGCCTGATGTGGGACTCGATCCTGGGACCCCAGGATCAGGCCCTGGGCTGATGGCAGCACTAAACTGCTGAGCCACCCAGGCTGCCACAGGAGAAGGATTAGATGGAAGTTTTTAAGAGACCACCTCACCACCTTCCAAGGAGAAAACTAGACCCTTCTTTGTCAAGGCTGTGCCATACCTTCCCAGCTTAGGATGGAGGCAGGAACAGTTGAGGAGTTGGGACACCCCAAATGCTGACACCAGGGCCCTTGCCTTATTTAGCTCTGAGAACAGGGACAGATGGACTCCCACTCCCCAAATCCTCTCTTGGGTACGTGGGCCAGCTCAAGAGGAAAGAGCTGTGGAGACTTCCATGTAGGGATTCCCAACAATTTTTCACATAGGAAGACGCTCTGCCTCACCTATAATGAGGAGAATGCAAATGAAAACAAAAATGCAGGGTACCTGGGTGGCTCAGTCAGTTGAACATCGACTCTCGATTTTGGCTCAGGTTGTGATCTCAGGGTCGTGGCCTTGAGCTCCTTGTCAGGCTCTGCACTGGGCATGGAGTTGGCTTGAGATTTTTCCCTCTCCCCCTGCCCCCTCCCCCACTCATCTTCAATAACAAAATAAATGAATAATCCTTTTAAATAAATAATCTATTTAAAAATGAGATCTAATGGCCAATGAGATGAGCAAATATTAAAATGTTCTAAAACCAAATGTTGGAAATATTTAGGGAAACCTGAGCTTGTACACACACTAGTGGGTAGATCAATGTAGTATAGCTACTTGGGAGACTGTTCATTAATACATAGTAAAGTTGCAGATGCCCATAACCTATGTCAACTCTCAGTGTGGATACAGAAAGGCAGGAATACAAGGATATGCACTGTGGCAGCTTGTAATAGCAAAACCATGAAACAACCTAATGTGCTCCGGGAATGGGAACAAACAGACATATAGCTTACACTGTGGGATAGTCTGAATGTTAAAATGAATGAATCATGTAGGGGAGGAAACATTTTCCCTTTCCTTCTAGGTTCTTTGGCTGATCCCATAATTACTTTGACATAATGCAGATTAACAGGATAAAAACCAATTTCATTTCATAAGTACAGAAGCTCCATAAAAAATGAGTGAAAGAAATAACTAAAGCAGGAAGCTTTTATACCTATCAGACAAAGAAACAATATATTTGTGTAGAATTGACTGAACAGATGGGTGTGGGTTGGGGCAGTAAATTGGGGACTTAAGCAGGAAAGCGTTCATGGGAGGATATTGAGTAGTTGACAAAGTTTCCAGAAGAGCCAGAGAACCAGAGTCCAGAACTGAACCCTGTGGCAGCAGCTGAGTGTCAGGGCCCCTGGTGGGCACTGCCCTCACTGTCAGCGGGCGGCCGTGATCACAGAGCCCAGGTCCCATGCCTGCCCCTAGCTGCCAGTCTGCAGGCCAGCTGGGAGGGTGGGAAGCCGGCCTTTTAGCTTTTATGGTGAAGGAGACTCTTCCTCCTCCTTGGAAGGGATTTCCAACACTGAGCAATCAAAAGAATGACAAATGGCCATGTCTCTGTTGTATAACTTAAAAACACACAAAGCCATAGCCTAGTTTGTTTGGAGATAAAGACATAGTAAAAGTATAAAATCATCAAAATCATTGAAATCATCGACAGAGATGCTGTGCACTAACTAGGGTAATAGGTGCCTTTAAGAGGGAGGGTAGGAGGAAAGATGAAGGTCTTCAGTTATATCTGAAATATTTAATTTCTTTTTTAAAAAGACTTTATTTATTAGAGAGAGCGAGCATGAGGAGGAGGAGTGGGAAGGGCAGAGGGAGAAGCAGACACCACACTGAGCAGGGAGCCTGACTTGTGGCAATCCTAGGACCCTTGAATCATGACCTGAGCCAAAGGCAGATGCATAACCCACTGAGCCACCCAGCACCCCTGAAACATTGTATTTCCTATAAATAAAACCTCTGAAGCAAAGATGACAAAGATGTTAAAATCTGCTTATGCCTGACGGTGGGTACATGGACATCATTGTCTTCCATGCTCATATGTATGCTACAAATATTTCCTAATTAAAGTCACTTCCATAAATCAAAAGTATGTCAGCAACTCAAGGCTCTACAGACATCTTAAAAATAACGGTTGAAATGCAAATGCATCCTGTACCCTCCCCGGGGCGTGGACAGTTCTGCTCACTAGCACCCACCTACCTTACCGTGTTTCCCACACTAGGGTGCAGCCTCTGCCCCCATCAACTGAGAACTGTCAGAGCTGCTCAGTGGAAATTGTGAGGCTGAGTAAGGCTTGGCCTGGTGCTCTTCATTGGGAAGGAGTGATTCATGTCATGATCGAAATCCTAAGCCCTGGAATCTGCCTCCCTAGGAGTTACCTGGTTGGGAAGATCTGAGACAAAAACTGAAGAGACAACAACAGTCATGGAAAAGTTGGAAAGGTTTTGTTAAAAAAAAAAAAAAGTTCAGGCACTGACTCTCTGGCCAGTAGAAGTGAGTGTGTCTTTTTCTATATATGATTTTTTAAAAACTTGGAATACAATTGACATATAACATCAGACAAGTTTCAGGTATGCATTCAGGTGTGTTCAATATATGTATATATTGCAATGTGATTACCACCACGGGGTTAACTAACACCTCTAAAACATCGCACAATTATCTTGTGGGTGTATGTGGTGAGGACATTTATGATCTAGTCTCTTGGCAACTTTGAAGTATATCATACAGTATCGTTGACTATAATCATTATGCTATGCGTTCAATCTCCAGAACTTAGTCATCTTCTAGTTGTAAATAAATACTTTTTAACAACATCCTTTGACTCTACGCACTGCGTCCCCAACCCCTGGTCACCACCATTCTCTCTGTTTCTATGAACTTGACTTCCTAAAAGTCCACGTATGAGTGAGATCATACAATATTTGTCTTTCTCTATCTGACTTATCTCACTTAATGCCCTCAAGTTCCCATCCACATCCACATTGTTGCAAACGGCAGGCTCTTCTTCTTTCTCATAGCTGAAAAATATTCTAAAGCATATATATACACCACATCTTCTTTATCTGTTTATCCATTGAAAGACTCTTAGTTGTTTCCATGTCTCGGCTATCATGAATAATGCTGCCTCCAAAAATAATTTTTAATAATAGGAAATCCATTTCTTCTTGTCCCTCCCCACCCAAGTAAATGGTTAGCAAATATCTAAAGACTATGGTTTGAAAGGATACTATACCAAAGGATTGTTAGCCTGCCAGGGTTATCATCTGTCTTAGTTTGGTCTTTTTTTCTTTTCTTTTCTTTCTTTCTTTCTTTCTTTCTTTCTTTCTTTCTTTCTTTCTTTCTTCTTTCTTTCTTTCTTTCTTTCTTTCTTTTTAGTTTGGTCTTTAATATAGTTTCTAGACTAGAATGTGAGTTCAATAAATGTTAGCTATTATTACTCAACAGCAATAAAGCAAGAAACCTATATTAAAAAGGGGGACAAAGGACTTGAATAGACATTTCTCCAGAGATGATACACAAAAGGCCAGCTAGCTCATGGAAAAATGCTCAGTATCACTCATCAGGGAAATTCAATCTCAAAACCACAATGAGACATCACCTCACACGCATTAGGATGGGCTACTAATCAAAACCACAGAAAATGACAAATCTTGGCAAGGATGTGGAGAAATTGGAACCCTTGTACACTGTTGGTGGGAATGCAAACTGGTGCAGACTTGATGGAAAACAGAATGATGATCCCTCAAAAACTTAAATGTAAAATCATATGATCCAACAATCCCATTACTGAAAGAGAATTGCGAAGAGATATTTTACACACTCATGTCTATAGCAGCATTATTCACAATTGCCAAAAGGTGGAAGTGACAAAAGGGTCCATCAGTGGATGAATAGATAAATAAATGTGGTCTAGGCATACAATGGATTATTACTCAGCCTTCAAAAGGAGGGAAATTCTGACACCTTCTGCAACATGGAAGAAGCTGGAGAACATTTTGCTCAGTGAAATAAGTCAAACACAAAGAGACAAGTGCTGCATGATTATGCATGTATAGGGTATCTAGAGTAGTCAAAATTATAGAAGCAGAAAGTGGAATGGTGGTTGCCAGGGCCTGGGGGAAAGGACTGGAGAGTTGTTGGCCAATGAGTATAGAGTTTGCATGCAAGGTGAAAAACTCTTGGAGTGCCTGGTTGGCTTAGTCGGTGAAGCATCTGACTCTTGATTTTGGCTCAGGTCATGATATCAAGGTTGTGAGATCGAGCCCTTTGTGGGGCTCCACATTGGGTATGGAGCCTGCTTAAGATTCTCTCTCCCTCTCCCCTTCCCCACACCTCGAGTGTGCATATGTGTACACATTCACACACACACACACACTCTCTCTCTCTCTCTCTCTCAAAAAATAAAAATAAAAAAATAGACCTAGGGGCATAGTTATTCCTTGCTCCCCAGACTTCTGCCTGGAGCACCTTTTAAGAGAAAACTCTATTCCAAGGAGGAGATTAAGATTCCGCCTACCAGACTGGGTCCAGGGCAAGAGGGCTGGCATGGGCCAGGGTGGGACTGGGAGGATTCCACATGGGGGCGCATTTTGCAGCTCAGATGTCAGGAGAGGAGCCTGGAGAGGAAGCGGTGGTCGGCTTGGGGGAGCACTGCAGAAGGGTATGTGCCTAGACTGGGTCTGGATGTCAGCTGTGGGGTGAGCCCTGACTATACTTGGCCTCCACCAGGGCTCTGCACGAACAGGAGAGCCAGAGAGGCAGAGTTAAGCCTCTGCTCTTCCCCCAAGTCTTGTAGGTAGCGGTAGCGGATCACAGGTGCTCTGCAGTGGCACGGCCATCTGCGTGCCTCATTTCCTATTTGTGAGCTGCTCAAGCACAAGGGGCCCTTTCTTTCCTTCAGCATCCCCTGCACACAGGACAGAACCCAGACAGGCCACAAATGGTTGGGGGCTGGCTGGAGGGCTGACAAGGGGGTAGTGGTCCTATAGATATTTCTAAGGAAAACACTCCGTTTTCTTCTTTCTTTCTTTCTTTCTTTTTTTTTTGTTGTTGTGCTAAAATACTTAAAAATTTACCATCTTAACCACATAAAAGTGTATACTTGAATAATATTAAATGCATCTTCATTGTTGTACAGTCATCACCAGCATCCATCCTGTCTTTTTTTTTTTTTTTAAGATTATTTATTTATTACAGAGAGTGCACAAGTAGGGGGAGCCATAGGGGGAGAGGGAGAGGGAGAAGCAGACTCCCCACTGAGCAGGGAATGCAATGCAGGGCTTGATCCCAGGGATCTTGACCTGAGCTGAAGGCAGATGTTTCACTGACTGAGCCAACCAGGTGTCCCTCGTAAGTCTTTTTATCTTATAAATCTGAAACTTTAAAACCCGTTAACCAACATCTCTCCATCTCCCCTCACCCCAGCCCCTGAAAACCACCATTACAATTTCTGTCATGATTTTGACTACTCTAGATACTTCATATAAGTAGAATCATAAGTATTTGTCTTTTTTGGTGATTGGCTTGTTTCACTTAGCATAATGTCCTCATGTTTTATCCATGTAGTAGTATGTTAGACTTTTCTTCAAGGTTGAATAATATTCCATTGTATGTATGGACCACATTTTGCTTATCCCTTCATTTACCAGTGGGTGCATGGGTTGCTTCCATGTGTTAGCACTTTTGAATAATGCTGCTGTGACCACAGATGTACAAATGTCTCTTTAAGATTCTACTTTCAAGGGGCTCAACCTGGGTGGCTCAGTGGTTGAGCATCTGCCTTTGGCTCAGGGCATGATCCTGGGATCCCGAGATCGAATCCTGCATTGGGCTCCTGCAGGGAGTCTGCTTCTCCCTCTACTTCCATCTCTACTTCTTTCTATGTCTCTCATGAATAAATAAATAAAATCTTAAAAAAAAAAAAAAAGATTGTGCTTTCACTTCTTTTGGGTATATGCCCAGAAGTGGGATCGCTCGATCATATGGTAGCTCTACTTGGAACTTTTTGAGGAACCACCACCCTGTTTTCTATAGTGGCTGCACTGTTTTATACTCCTACCAACAGTGCCCGAGTGTTCCAACTTTTTCACATCATCACAAGCACTTGTTTTCTGTTATTCTTGTTTTCTTAAATTGTAGCCATTCTAATGGGTGTGAGGTGGTATCTGGTGCTTTTGATTTACATTTCCCTGGTGATTAGCGACTCTGAGCATGTTTCATGCATTTCATGTCATCTGTAAGTTATCTCTAGGGAAATGTCTGTCCAATTCCTTTGCTATTTTTGAGTCAGTTCATTTTGTTGTTGTTGAGTTTGGGGAATTCTCTATATAGTCTGGATATTAATCCCTTAGAGAGTTATGGTTTGTAAATATTTTTTCCCATTCTGTGAGTATCCTTTCTACTCTGTGAATAGTGGTTTTTTCCCTTTATTTTTCTTTTCCCCCTACTTGTGTTGAGGTATTTAACACACAGAACCATGTAAGTTTAGAATATACTACATAATGACTTGACTTTCACATATTGTGAAGAGATAGCCACAATAAGGTTAGCTAACACCCATGATGTCATGTAAATGCCAAAAAAAAAAAAAATGTTCCTTTTCCTTGTGATGTGAACTCTTAGGAACTACTCTTTCAACAATTTCCGAATATACCATTCAGCAGTGATAACTGTTGTTAGCATGCTGTACATGACATTCCTAGGACCTTCTGACCGTTCAATTCCCCCAACCCTGCCTCTGCTAACCACAAATCTGATCTCTTTTTGTATGAGTTTGTTTTTTTTTTAATTTACTTTTGAGATTCTACATATAAGAGAGATTATACCATATTTGTCTTTCTCTGTCTGACTTACTTCACTTCGAATAATCCTCTCAAGGTTTATCTATGTTGTCACAATGGCAGGAGTTCCTTCTTTTTTTTGTCTGAATTATATTCCACTGTGTGTATGTATGTGTGTGTATATATATATATATACACACATATATTTATATATTTATATACATATATTTATATATATGTGTGTGTGTATATACACACGCATACACACACACACACATATATATATATTTATCGATGGATACTTAAGCTGTTTCCATGTCTTGGCTATCGTAAATAATGCTGCCATGAACGTGGGAGTGCATATATCTCTCTGATATAGTGTTATCATTTCCTTAAGATGTATTTCTAGAAGTGATATTACTAGATCATATAGTAGTTCTATTTTAAATGTTTTTGGGCAACCTCCCCATTTTTCTCTGCACTGGCTGCACCAATTTACAATCCCACCAACAGTGTAGAAGGGTTCCTTTTGCTCCAAATCCTTGCCAGTATTTGTTATCTCTTATCTTTTTGATGACAGCTATTCTAATAAGAGGGAGGTGATATCTCGTTGTAGTTTTGACTTGCATTTCCTTGATGATTAGGAAAGTTGAGCATGTTTTCTTGGTACATGTTGGCTATTTGTGTATCTTCTTTGAAAAAAAAAATCTATTCAGGTCCTTTGTTCATTTTTAATTGGATATATATATATATATTAAAGATTTTATTTATCTATTAATGAGAGACAGAGAGAGGCAGAGACACAGACAGAGGGAGAAGCAGCCTCCATGGAGGGAGCCCAACGAGAGACTCGATCCCAGGACCCCAGGATCACACTCTGGGCGGAAGGCAGGCACCAAACCCTTGAGCCACCCAGGGATCCCGGAAATTTTTTTTATTGGATATATTTTTTAAAGATTTATTTATTTATTCATGAGAGACACAGGAGAGAGAGGTAGAGACATAGGCAGAGGGAGAAGCAGGCTCCTCACAGGGAGCTCGATGTCAGACTTGATCCCGGATCCTGGGATCATGCTCTGAGCTGAAGGCAGACGCTCAACCGCTGAGCCACCCAGGCGTCTCTAATTGGATATTTTTTGTTTGTTTAGGGTTTTTGTTGTTTCGCTATTGAGTTGTATGAGTTATTTTTTGTTGTTGTTTTGGATATTAACTAACACTTTATCAGATAAATAATTTGCAAATATTTTTTTTTCATTCTGTAGGTTGTAGCTTCATTTTGTTGATAATTTCTTTCGCTGTGCAGGAGAAATTTTGAGTTTGATGTAGTCCCACTTGTTTATTTTTTTATTTGCTGCTTGTACTTTAAGTGTCATGTCCAAAAAATCATTGCCAAGACTGCTGTCAAGGAGCTTCGTTCCTGTGTTTTCTTACAACAGATTTATGGTTTCTGATCTTACATTTAAATCTTTAATTCATTTTGAGTTAATTTTTGTGATTGCTGTGAGAAAGGGGTCTAGTTTCACTCTTTTACATGAGAATATGCAATTTTATTGAAGAGACTGTGTTTTCTCCAACTGAGTGTTCTTGGTTCCCTTGTCAAATATTGGTTGCCCATATAATGCATGGGTTTATTCCTGGGCTCTTGATTCTGTCCCATTGGCATATGTGTGTGTGTTTCATGCCAGTTCCACACTGTTTTGATTATTATAGCTTTATAATATAACTTGAAATCTAGAACTGTGATGCTCCAGCTTTGTTCTTTATTAGGATTGTTTTGGCTATTGGGGTCTTTTGTGGTTCCATATATATTTTATTTTATTTTATTTTATTTTATTTTATTTTATTTTATTTTATTTTATTTTATTTTATTTTTAAGATTTTATTTATTCATTCATGAGAGACACACAGAGAGAGGCAGAGGCACAGACAGAGGGAGGAGAAGCAGGCTCAAGGCAGGGAGCCCGATGCGGGAATCGATCCTGGGACTGCAGGATCACGCTTTGTGCGCGCCCAAATACATAATCATTCCTTTAAGGGTCTTAGTCTCCCAATTTATGTGGAAAAGAAGTTTTGGAGTTATATTCCAAAGTTATGGTAATATAAACTTATACATTAATAATTGTTTTCTCCTTTAAATGTATTATTCTCTTAAATCATGTTGAAAATAAAAAATACTGGGCATCTGGGTGGCTCAGTGGTTGAGCATCTGCCTTTGGCTCAGGTCATGATCCAGAGTCCTGGGATCGAGTCCTACATCAGGCTCCCCACAGGGAGCCTGCTTCTCCCTCTGCCTATGTCTCTGCCTCTCTCTCTGTGTCTCTCATGAATAAATAAAATCTTTAAAAAAACAGAATAAAAAGTACCGTCACTAACCATTATAATAATACTTTCTTAAAAAAAAAAAAAGATTTTATTTATCCAGAGAGAGAGCACAAGCAGGGGGAGCAGCAGGCAGAGGGAGAGGGAAAGCAGGCTCCCCACGGAGCCCAATGCAGGGCTTGATCCCAGGACCCTGGGATCATGACCCGAGCCAAAGGCAGATGTTTAACTGACTGAGCCACCCCAGCATCCTTCACCTTCATTTTTGAAAGATGGTTTTGCCAGAGACCCTTCATTGATTTTTTTTCTTCTTTGCCCACTTCGAATATATTGGCCAACTGTCTTCTGGCTTCTAAATTTTCTGAGGAGAAATCTACACACAATCTTATTAAATCTCCCTTGTATGTGATGATTTGCTTCTTATGTTGTTTTCAAGATTCGCTTTGTCTTTTGCTTTTGAAAGCATGATTATAACGTGTCTAGTTGTGGGTCCTTTTGAGTCTAACTTGAAATCTGTTGAACTTTGTGGATTCTTATGTTCATGTGTTGCACTAAATTCAGGAGGTTTTCATCATGGTTTAATATCGCTTTGCCCCCTTTTCTCTCTCCTTCTGGGACTCCTATGATATGTATGTTGGTCCATCTTATAGTGTCTCATAGGTCAATTACACTGTTTTTTTTTCAATCCTTTTTCTTTCTTTTCCTCAGCCTCATAATTTCTATTGTCTTTTTTTTTTTTTTTTTTAGATTATTTATTTAATCATGAGAGACACAGAGAGGCAGAGGGAGAAACAGGCTCCATGCAGGGAACCTGACATGGGACTCGATCCTGGGAGCCCAGGATCATGCACTGGGCTGAAGGCAGCACTAAACCGCTGAGCCATCTGGGCTGCCCAATTTCTATTGTCTTAAAGTTTGTGAATTCTTTCTTCTATCTCTGCCTTTGAATCTGTCTAGTGAACTTTTCATGTCAATTACCGTGCTTTGCTCCAGTTTTTTTTTTTTTTTTAGGTTTCCTAGGTCTTTATTGTTATTTCCATTTTTCTTCAGTTTTCTTGACTTTCTCCACACATTCTTTTAACTCTTTGAGCACCTTTAAGACTATTGCTTTAAAGTCTTTGTGTAATACGTCTTTCTTTTTTTTTTTTTTTAGGACAGATTCTATCGAATTATTTTTCTCTTTTGAATGGGCCATACTTTCCTGTTTCTTTGAATGCCTCGTGACTTTTTTTTTTTAATTGAACACTAGCATTTGAATCTAATAATGTGGTATTAACTCTGGAAATCAGTTTCTCCCTCTCCGCCCAGGGTTTGGTGCTTGTTATTGGTTTTATTTTTAGTTGTTATAGGCTATCTCTGTGCTAAGGATCAAACTGAAGGGGGCAAATGTAATGTCTTTTTTTCTTTTTCTTTTTTAAATTTATTTATGAGAGACACACAGAGAGAGGCAGAGACATAGAGGGAGAAGCAGGCTCCCCCAGGGAGCCCAATGCGGGACTCAATCCCAGGACTCCGGGGTCACGCCCTGGGCCAGAGACAGATGCTCAACCGTGCCACCCAGGTGCCCCAAATGTAAGGTCTTTAAGGTCTTTTCTGAGTCCTTCCCTCGGCATGTGCTATCACTTGCTAATTTCCCTCAATATGCACATTTGCCCACCTCTTTTCTCCTCAGCCATCACAAGCAGCAATCAGCAGAGCATGATCCCCAATATTCAGAGATGCTGTGCCTTTTGCTGTGGAAGCTGCTCCAGAAAAACCTGCGAACTGCCTGCCATTTGGAGGGTGCTAAGCCCTGAAATTGAGTGAAACTGCAATTTACCATCCCTGCCTTCCCCGAGAATTTGTGGTTCTTCAACAGACTCCAGGGCTGCAAAATATTTACTTAGATCCTGCCGTGCAACTGTTGTGAAGGTGGGGAGAGCTTCCTGGAGAGAGCTTTAGCATCAATTTCACTCTGCCATCTTCCCAGAATCTTCTTCCATTCCATCTGTGCAGGATGATGAATTCTTGAGTTATCAGTGTGACTGGACACAGACTTAATTAAAGTCAATATAGCCTGAAGACCACAGCCCCATTTTGAGTTATGCCCCCACCTCACCACCTCAAGGAATTCAACACAAAAAATCAGGTTGTAGGAATTGCTAGGAAACCATGTAGTTCTGGCCTCCATACTATCAAGATAAGTGACAGGAATGAAGGACCACTGGGATTGATGTGTGGGTCTGCTTTGTGAGAAAGGCCAGGAAACCAATTTATTGAGCATCTACTATGTACGATGCTGGTGATGGTGTACTTAGTACTGAGATGGTGAGGAGTCAAGGAGTAAGTGAGCTCCTGGGTCTCTCGGTGGTCACATGAATACCAAGTATATGTTCAGGCCAGTGTCATTTTTAGGAGGACTTTGGTGTCTGTAGAGGGTGAGAGTATACATGTGGCCTTAAGTTTTTAGACTGATGAGATCAGGAGTTCTCAGGGTGAAGAGATGGCTGCAAGTAGACCTAAGTTAGTAGAGCAACTAGAATTGGATGTGGTAACCTCAAATACCAATCACTGGCTACTTGTTCTTCCCACCTCATTTTCTGGGTCAGAAATTTGAGAGAATCTTAAAGCCAAATCATAATGTGTATAGCAAAGAGTTACCTTATGAAAACATGTGATCCAAAGCAGACTCAGGCCAGAAATATTTACTACCTAAAGGAAGGCTTAGACACCTAGTGTATTTGTAATGTGTCAAACTAAGCCAGTTTTAAATACATTCTCTCCTCGCGTAGTTTTGGGTATGGATCACATGATCTTGTAAGAGATCAACAATGATGAACAATGCAGCAAACATATTCTTTTTATATTTGGAAGGTCAGTGGAAAGGGGGAGGTTTAAGTCCCTGGCACAGAGCAAGCACTGAGCAAATAGTTATGACCAGCTTCAGCTTGTGGCTGCAGGACAGCTTTTCCTATGCACTGTTCCTAGCAGCTGATACCTACCCTACCTTTGTCAGTGTCTGGCATGATAGATTATACTACTTGCCCTTGATTATGTTAAAAAGGCGGGGTCCCTCCAAGCATGAATATTTAAGTCTCTGTTCATAATGAGCAGAGCTAAAAGGAAAACTTTTTGCCTTTTCTTGCTCCCAACAGACTCCAAGGTGGTGAGTTGTAAGGTTCTACTACCTAGAGAAGAGGATCTGAAAAAGAACCCAGATGTTTGGGAAACTCCTTCTCTTAATCCAAAGCATTCCTTTTTTTTTTTTTTTTTTTTTTTTTAAATGGTTTACTCAGGGTTTTATTCAGGGTAATTTACTACAGTGGGGGATCAGATGGAAGATGTTCTACGGCAGTTGCATAGTTATTCTCTACAAAATCCTTAGTTCACAGATATTATGGAGGGAACATGCAGAAGGGCATTGTAGTGAGATTAAAGAGTTCACACGTACCTCAAAGGGCTTGCATGGACCTGACAGCTAACTTTTAATTAGATCTTGTGGCACCATTGGTGTATCAGGAAGGACACATTATTATCTTAACAGATTCACTGAAAGCTAAAACAAACTTCCCCCTGTCCTGGAATAGGTGGGCATTTCTTATGTAAGTAAGTATTAACCTCCAAGGGGCCCACAACATACATCCCCAAGAGAGGTTTCTGAGCAAACATGAACAAGATGGAGGGGCAAAGATGAAGTCAGTATTGTCAGCACTCCTACACTGTTATCACTGAAATTACTTACAAAATGTCATTTGATTAACTGTAGAATATGCCACTGATTATAACAACTGTATTTAACCAATCACCTACTGTGTAGACTTATTTACTTCCTGTTAATAGCTTATGACTAAATCTTTGCAAACATCTTAAACTATTTCCTTAGGATAAATTATCAGTGGAATTTCTGGAGCCGGTTAAAGGGTATTTAATCATCACTTAATTTTTTTAAATTTTTGAATAATTTTAATTTACATAAGAGCTGCAAAGATAGTACAGAAAATTCCTGTATACTTTTTTGACCAGCTTCACCAGAGCATTCTTTAAAAAGTAAAACATGCCTATCCTTTACATATTAGCACATTTCCTGTATTTTTACTCCAAAGTAAAATGATGAAGCCTATGGCTCTGCTGCCATTTCAGGTCCACCAAATGCTTGGGGATTTCTTTTTAAAAAATATTTCTATTTTTTTACTTAGAGAGCACACATGCACACAGAGGGAGAAGTAGACCCCTGCTGAGCAGGGAGCCCAAAGTGGGGCTCTATCCCAGGACCCTGGGATCATGACTTGAGCTGAAGGCAGCCACCTAACCAACTGAGCCACCTAGGCGCTGCTTCTTGGGGATTTTAAAGAGGTACCAATATCTCATTCTAGTGCCAAGAGATTGTATCACAAACTAGAATAATTATATAAGGCTATCAGTTGACCTGGATAACTGTGGGCCAGCCACTTCACCACTTAGGGTCTTACCCGCCTCCCCACCCCCCCATTTGATTCTCCAAGATCCTCAGGGAATTTCTGCATCAGGGACTATACTCTTATTGTCCCATCCATAGGTAGGTAGCAGTTAGCTCCAACAGGATACTGATAAAGATCCTCTTGGGAGTTACGTCAGCGATGTCCATTTTTTGCAATGTATTACTAAGGTCACACACGTAGATGATATGCAATTATAGATCAAGAGATAAATTATGCAAATAGCAGTTATGAAATTATTGTGCCTTCTTGGTATCCTGTCCCTACCTCCCCACCAAACGTCAGCCTTGTAGGAGAAAAATAAGGAAGCACTGAGTGAGGGTCCCTGAAAACTTCCTCAAGCTGTTAAAGAATGTCCTTTAATGTACATTTCTGCCAGTCATTGTTATTCAAACATGTAAGGAGCCAGTTGATGGAAATAATATACAGCTAGGTTAGGGAATTCAAAATTTTGGGATTTTGACTTAACAGCTCAAATTCAGTGCATTGTGAATCTCCCAGGGTTGCCGGTCTCAGAGAATACATTCTAATGCACCATGCTAGAAAGGAGCCGCTAAAAAGGCCGAGCAAGTATGGACAAAGCTCTTCACTGACACTCCTCATGCTGTGGGATGGACGCGGGCTGCCCTGAATTACCCAGGTCACAAATTAACAACCGCGAAACTCTGTGGCTATCCTTACTACCCCCTGTATGATTGTTATTTGCTTAGAAAAAACATGCAAATAAAAGGAATTATTTCATTACCAAATAATTTAGCAGCAAAGGGGTAGGACTAGAATTCAAACCTGGAGATGAAGCATGGAATTCAGAGGGAATATATGGCAAAGTGTCTGGAGCCTACATTGACCTGTCTGCAGATGCCAGTCACTAGTCCTCCTGGAGGCAGGCTCGCCACTACCTCAGGTAGTCACCTTTCTTTTGCAGTGTATGTGACATCTCCTTAACCCTTCTGGGTATGTAACCATGAGCATCTGCTGAAATATGCTACTTAAGAAAGAGAAAGGGCATGCTTAACCCAGAGGATCACCCACCACATGCTTATGTTTTACATATTTACTAATTATGCAAATTAGCACATAATTAAACCTCTTCATTTCCCAAATTGAACCTACCTTACAATTAGCTAAAATAGTGGAATACTCACTGGCTGACGAGAAAAAAAAAAATCTTCTTGTTTTTCTGATTTGGTTCATCTGAACAAAGATGCATCTTTCTACCACCTTTAGCCCAATGCTGATTTCAAGCTGTGCCTCTGAGCAGGGAGGACAATAGTGTCTGCAGCCAATTTTCTGAGGTTGTAGTTCTTCAACTTGGCCCCCACCCTAGTTTTCCAACCAAAACAACGTTTTCTGAAGACTATTTAAGCAAAACCCAAGAATAAGGGGAAATCATGTTTGGTTGTTTATTTAAGGAACACAAAAAAGTGCATCTGAATGTTTTTCTTTTTTAAAAAAACAAGTTTTCAATTCATCATATATGCTGCCTCAGCACTCCAAATGCAGTCTGAAAGATGGTTCAAAGACATCCACTGGTTTCTAGACAAATTAAGATTACTGAATTTGATACAAGAACATATGAAGTTTCTTCTTCTTGAGTGGTGATGGGCACCTCACCCTCATTTTCTCAGAACTACCTGCATACCCCCTGTCCTCCCCTCTGTGCACACTCTTGCCCACTCCCCGCTGGTGACCCATAACACACATCTGGGAGACAATTGGCTAGGATAATCTAAGTTTTAGAACCTGTTTTTTTGTTTGCTACCTGCGAAAAGCTAACTGGCCTTAGGATCAAATCTCACTGGAGTCATGCTCTAGTCAAAAGAGCTACAAATACTAAACAGTCAAGCAACAAAGCAAAATCAACTTCTGCTTTTCATATTTCCTAGGCGAGATTGGGGCTTTTAAAAGAAATCTCATGAATAAAGACAAAAGTGAGAATTAAAAGCATTCTAGTTGTCAAAGGAGAAACTCACAATTTAATTCCACTTGTTCCATGGAGGAAAAAAAATGGTATAAATGGAAATTATTTTATTTTTAGGTTTTGATGTGGGTCCTAACCTAACAAGTGTTTTGCTAAAACCACCATAAAAGTTAAAACTAGTAATTGCCGGTGTTCTTTAGGATTTTACAAAGTGAGATGTTCCAGGTTGGAGCTATTGTTTCCTTTGATTGCAAACGCATTCCCACAAGTGCTTCTCAGGCCATGGGGAGAGAAAGCCATGTTCAATTTGCTTACCCGTAAGGACCAAGATTCCACTACATGTACGTACTCTGACTTGTCCTGATTCAATGCCCCAGGATTGGAGCTTTTAGGCTAGATGTGCCTGCACAGGAAGCAGTTTTCAATTCTTTTTCATGACTTACACCAGAACAAAGAAGCCATAAGAAAGTTGCTGCGTGCCAAACCTGCGAGGAAAACCCTTCATGTACAAGAGCAACTACTTATTTTTCCAACTCTGCAGATTTTGTTTTTAAAAATCAAGCTACTTTGTAGTAAAAAGTCAAAAATTTTTTGCATGATAGAGGAGTGTAAATACAGTTCCATAAACCAGTATACATGTTTATGAGCCAGTAATTTAAAAAAGACAAAAAAAAAAAAAAAAGCTGCATGAATCCTAAGTGGATATGTAAATAAATCCACTCCAGGTCAGAGATATTCTAAGAACAAGTCTTAAGTTCTTAATAGCAAGGTTTAGAATGGAAATCAGAAACTGAATGGCAGCAATGCTAGCAGGCAGAACGGTACTCCACATTACTTCCTACAAGAGACAGAGGAGGGGAAAATGCACAATTCTGATTACTCTTTTCACATTTCAGCATCTCAGAACTTCAAGGAAAGCAGGGAAAGCTAATCTAGAAACTCCCTCTGCTCATTATCATTGCTGAAGAATGTTTTGGGAATGACAGATTCCCTCCTCCAGGGCCAGGCTGGGTGCCAGAGAGCCCCACTCTCCCAAGCAGACTAGCTTAGTGAGGAAGTTTGACTAAAGTCAGCAAGCAAGTGGCCTCTGAGGTTCTGGCTTCAGAGTCTGGCACTGTGGAGAACCTGAGGGGATTCCAGACCCCTCTCCCTATGGGTTGTGTTGGTTACGAATGCTAGCACTTCAGTCATTTAAAAACCAAGACCTCCTCCTCTCTCCCACCCAACTGCAGGAAAGGAGAAAATCATTAAGCATTTATTTTTAGGTTTCTGCAGTGCTATTAAAAGTTCAATCAGATGTAAAACCTAACAGACAGCCCAAATTGTTAGGATTATCTCAAGGGACCCTGAATTAGATATTGAAAGTTGACACAAACTGAAATGAGCTGGACTTAGCTGGTGGTTCGATCTCACCACATCAATAGTCACTTCTGCTTCGTTCCACCGGGAGTGGTCCCATGCCACCCTCTCAAGGAGCACGCTGGGCAGCAGCAGGGTGGCTGTTTTCTGGGAAGCTACTGGTTTTGCCATTTGCTTCCAGATTCGCACAGACTATAACAAACTTTACATGAAACACTGTTGAGTCCTGAGTTGGGTGACAGCCCATGGAGGAAGGGGCCGAGTTCATTAGGGCTCTTCCCTCCTTTGCGTGGTGTCATACATGGCCTCCGGCTTTTTCTTCTGTTGCTTGACTTTCTGCTTCTTTTTCATTGGTGACCCCTTCTAAAGTCTTCTTGCCCATGGCTTTACTGGCCTCTTCCTGAGGAAGAAATAAGATATCAAGAGGGTTAGAGAAAAACCTGAAACATTCAGATAATTCCTGGCTCCTCCTGACTGCTTATCAGGTCTCAAACAGGAGAGCATTACAGTGGCTTTCCTGGGGCTGCCTGGTTGGGTAAGTCAGAGCATTGCTGACAACAGTGCATAGTGGACAGCTTTCACTTTTCTTCGGTGGGAAGGACTAGCTTGCCACAGGGGGTGTTGTGACAAGAGGACTGGGGAGTGGAGGATGAACTCAGGACCTGAACACAACCTTGCTGTAGGGGAGGTGATGAAGTAAAAGGGCATTGATGGTGGGCCTTCCCTATCATGGCCCACTGCCTGGGAAAATGGAAGTTGTTGGGAGCCGCGTGCCAGGAAGGGGTTAATGGATCGAGCAATGGCTCTCTGTTGACTCTTCCAACCACGGCCCACCTGTGTCACCCTTGTTGTTGAAGGCTTGTGGCTCAAGGACACATACTATTGCTATCTATTCAAGGGTGCATACCTTTGCTATCTATTGTGAAAAGACATGTTTGGAAAACTAAGCTTAAGACATCCTGCTTGTTATACAACCCTGCTTTATAAAAGAGTGAATAATACAAATAAAGTTGGCATTGTGGCTGAATCCAGCCATATGTCCCTCCTGCTCCCACTCTGTTTATGTCTCTTTTCTTTTCCTCATTCCCTTACCCTCATCCCTGGACGATTGTCGCCCCCAGTGCGCGCGACAGGAAGTCTCAACAAATATCTGAAAAGTATCTAAAAAAATACTTGATGTGTTTGATTTTTAAAAACTAGCAAGTTTTCCTAGTCTCTAGGGAACTTATTTTTCTCATCCCTTTCACAGACATGCAGTGCCTCATAACTCTACACGTCTGGTGAGTAGAACAGCCCATTCTTCTTCTGGATCCAAACCAGCCTCAGATCAGATCATAAATCGTCTTCCCCATTCTTGTGCCTCTTAGGTTGTCTATCTGACCCTGTGCCCTATGCTTAATCTTGTTGTAACAAAAACCAAAGGGGCAAGATCAGTTTTTGATGTACCTGAAGGGAAAGGCAGTTCTGCACATACCTTTGCATCCTGCTCTGCAAACTTCTTAAACATGTTGGCGTATATCCTGCGGTCCCGCTCGTTGTGCTCCTTAGCCTTTTTCTGGCACATGGAGATCTGCAGTCGTGCAGCCTTATTCTGGGGATTCACTTCCAGGACTTTCTCAAAGTCGCCCTTGGCCGACTCAAACTCGTTCAAAAGCAGCTGGGCTTCACCCCTCCTGTACAAGCCCTTTTCGTTGGCACTGTCTAGTCCAAGCGCCTAGGGACAGATGGTCTACATTTTAGAAAGCATGAATGTAACTTTTGTTACATGTGGACATGTTTGTGGACCTTTCAAAGAAATTCAGTATTTAAATAACTTACCAAAATTTTCTGGCCAAGGGGACTGGAAAAAGTTTACTGAAGTGACAAGATTCAAGGTAATTAAATACTAATCAAAGTAGAACCAACTATATCCAAATTAACTTCTGTATTTAATGCAATTTCCATTAAGATTCCAAGGGGACTGGGGAGGAGCCTATAGAGAAGTTCATTTTAAAATTCAATGGAAAAAACAAATGCCCAAGAATGGCTGAGAAAATTTTGGAAAAACAAAAATAATGAGGGGAGGCTTGACCGACCACAGAAAAAAAACATACTATGGAACCACTGAAATTAAACCACACTATGAAAAAAACTGAAATTAAAAGATGGATTGCTTGTCTCTGGGCAAAGAGGTTATGGAACAGAACAAAGCATTCAGAAACAGGTTTGTGTGTATATATAATAAGATTTAACAGGGACAAAAGCGGGAATGTCGATCAGTAGGAAAAGGATTAACTTCGTAATAAATGGGGCCTACATTGTAATAAATGAACATGGAAAATAAGAGAAATTTTTACCTCATATCAAAACACAAAAAATTCTAGACCAAGCATACTTACACGCATGCAATCTGTCCCATCAAAATACAATAGGGTTATTTTTAATTAGTTTTTTAAAAAAGTACACCTAGTTGGAGTAGTTTTTGCAAGTACTAAACAGAATTATTTCTATTATCTTAGAGTGGGGGAGACCTTTCTAATTAGAAAGGAAAAGACAGGGGATCCCTGGGTGGCGCAGCGGTTTGGTGCCTGCCTTTGGCCCAAGGCGCGATCCTGGAGACCCGGGCTCGAATCCCACGTCGGGCTCCCGGTACATGGAGCCTGCTTCTCCCTCTGCCTATGTCTCTGCCTCTCTCTCTCTCTGTGTGACTATCATAAATAAATAAAAATTAAAAAAAAAAAGAAAGGAAAAGACAGATTCAATGAAGTAAATACTAAAATTTTCCTTACAAGTGAGGAGAACAAGATCCCCACTGCCAGACAAAGGATTAATAGTAATAAGGTACAGACTGCCTCAATATAAATCAATCTAGTTGAAGGATGTGAGCAGGCAATTCACAGAAGAAATGCAAAATGGCTGGTAATGAAAAACTATATGATTTCATCAGTAACCAAGAAATAAAAATGAAAATAAGAGTTTTCTGTTGCAGACAATATTGAGAAAAAAAAAAGAACTAAGATTAAGGGATGTCTGGGTGGCTCAGAGGTTGAGCGTCTGCCTTTGGCTCAGGGCATGATCCCAGAGTTCCAGGATCAAGTTCCACATCAGGCTCCCCTACAAGGAGCCTGCTTCTCCCTCTGCCTATGTCTCTGCCTCTGTCTCTCAGGAATAAATAAATAAAAAACAAAAACTATGGATAATATTCAGTAATCCTATTTTTTGACTCCATATTTTCACTCCTATAAATATGGTCTGCAGAAACAATCCCAGAAATATACAGAAGTGGCCTGTATATATCTTCTATGTAAGTAGTTGCAAGTCTATCATGCTTAAGCCTTGAAAGGCTTAGGTTAAATCTGTTATTACATTGAACCTGAGGAGTTGATGTTCAATTTGATACCAAAGGCCATAGATTTAAGTAAAGTCATGGATGAAAATAATTTTATTTTATTTTTTTATTTTATTTTTTTTTTTAATTTTTTTTTTATTTTATTTATTTATGATAGTCACACAGAGAGAGAGAGAGGCAGAGACACAGGCAGAGGGAGAAGCAGGCTCCATGCACTGGGAGCCCGATGTGGGATTCGATCCCGGGTCTCCAGGATCGCGCCCTGGGCCAAAGGCAGGCGCCAAACCGCTGCGCCACCCAGGGATCCCGAAAATAATTTTAATAACAAAAAAAAAATTTTTTTTAAAGTATGCTTCATGCCCAGCATGGAGCCTGACATGAGGCTCACAACCCTGAGATCAAGACCTGAGTTGAGATCACGAGTTGGATACTTAATTGACTGAGCCACCCAGTGCCCCAATTTTATTAAAACTTATTCATAGTGTATTACTATAGTCTATGCATCAGGAAAGCCTGACTGTGGGACACCTGGGTGGTTCAGTTGGTTAAGTGTCTGACTCTTGATCTCAGCTCAGGTCAGGATCTCAGGGTTGTGGGATCAAGCCCTGCATCAGGATCCTTACTCGGTGGGGTATCTGCTTGGGATTCTCTTTCCCTCTGCCCCCATCCTCATATGCATGCACACACACTCTCTCTCTAAAGGAAAAAAATCTTAAAAAAAAAGTTTGACTGTAATCTCAATCTTTCTGAATTTCCCAATTCATAATGAGAAACAATTCCAAGGGCAGCCCGGGTGGCTCAGCGGTTTGGCGCTGCCTTCGGCTCAGGGCCTGATCCTGGAGACCCGGGATCAAGTCCCGCGTCGGGCTCCCTGTGTGGAGCCTGCTTCTCCCTCTGCCTGTGCCTCCGCCTCTCTCTGTAGCTGTGTGTCTCTCATGAATAAATAAATAAAATCTTAAAAAAAAAAAAGAAAAAAAAAAAAGAAACAACTCCAAGCAAACAAATGAACATAACAAAACAAAATGAAAAGCCCTCCAACCCCTTGGCTACAAAGGAGCAAAAGATGACCAAATATGAAGATGGAGAAAAAGATCTGGAACATCTCAAGTCCAGTCCACACACAGACACTCTACCTTGTCACAGCACTCAATAGCTTTGGTGTATTCTCTGAGCTTCAGGTAGCACATGGCCAGGTTCAGGAAGGCGGCAAGCAGAAATGACTCAGAAGCTTTTGACTCCTTTTCCGATAAGCCATATTCCATCTCTAACCACGATACGATCTTCCCATATTGAATCACTGCCTGCAGGTACTTGCCTCCCTGGTAGAAAAAAAAAAAAGCTAGTGAGAATTTGTTGTACAGGCTCTGGGGGTCGGGGGTACAAGAGAAATGTTAGCTCAGGCCTCCCTAAAAAAACCAAATCATCAAAGTTAAACAACCTCTCCTACTGACCATGGTATTTGATCATTTCTTTTTGCTCTTGAGAGATAGCTATCCTGGCCCCTTTCTCCATTCTCCTTGCAGTGCCAGTGCTTTCTGAGCTGGTTTGAGACAGTGAATTATAGAATGCTGTTCTCCAGCATGTACCATCTCATCTTTTTCAGAGGGGACAGTTCTTCCAGCAGGAGGGCATCAAGCCTTTGGGTTACACTCTTTGGTACAAGTATTTATCAGACTTTCAAAAGGTTGGTGAGTAGTTTTTTTTTTTTTTTTAAGATTTTATTTATTTATTCATGAGAGACACGAGAGAGAGAGAGAGAGAGAGAGAGAGGCAGAGACACAGGCAGAGGGAGAAGCAGGCTCCATGCAGGGAGCCCGATGTGGGACTTGTTCCGGGGTCTCCAGGATCACGCCCTGGGCTGAAGGTGGCGCTAAACCGCTGAGCCCCCCAGGGCTGCCGGGTGAGTAGTTTTAAACTCTATCACTAATTTACTTGAAGGGGAAGTTACTTTTCCCTCATCTCCTGTCGATCAGCACTCCATAGTAGAGACTGCATTCTGGCAAGTGCCAGCTGTAAACACAGCAAATCTTAAGTTACCTAAACCAGGAGTTGCCAAACCTTTTCTGTAAAGGGGCAGATCATAAATATTTTAGGCTTTGCAGGCCAAACAATCTCTGTTGCAACTGGGTCAACAGTAGTGCAAAAGCAGCTATAGACAGTATACAAATGTGCTTGATCCCTGAACAACACAGGTTGGGGTTGGGACTCCCCAGGCAGTCGAAAATCTGTGTACAACTTATTTCAAAAATGATTTACTTTTATTATTTTATATATTCATTTTTTCATCATGACAAGTACATTCTTTAATCCCCCTCACCTATTTTACCCATTCCCCCCAGCCCCCTCCCCTCTGGTAACCATCAGTTTGTTCTCTATAGTTAAGAGCCTGTTTCTTGGTCTCTTTCCCCACCCCTTTGCTCATTTGTTTTGTTTCTTAAATTCCACATATGAGTGAAATCATATGGTATTTATCTTTCTCTGACTGACTTATCTCACTTGGAATTATATGCTCTAGCTCCATCCATGTCATTGCAAATGGCAAGATTTCATTCTTTTTTATGGCTGTTATTCCATTATATATCTTCTTTATCCATTAACGTATTGATGGACACTTGGGCTGGTTCCACATCTTGGCTATTGTAAATAATGCGGCTATAAACATAGGGGTGCCTGTATCCCTTTGAATTAGTGTTTTTGTATTTTGGTGGGGGTAAATACTCATTAGCATGATTACTGGATCCTAGGGCAATTCTATATTTAACTTTTTTTTTTTTATATTTAACTTTTTGAGGACCCACCATACTGTTTTTCACAGTGGCTGCACCAGTTTACATTCCCACCAATGGTGGAAGAGGGTTCCTTTTTCTCCATATATTCCCCAACACTTGTTGTTTCTTGTGTTGTTGAGTTTAGCCATTCTGATAGGTGTGAGGTGATATCTCATTGTGGTTTTGATTTGCATTTCCCTGACTCTCCCAAAACTTAACTATTAACAGTCTACTATTGACTGTAAGTCTTACTGGTAATAGTTGATCAACATATTTTACATGTTATTTGTATCAGATTTTATTTATTTATTCATGAGGGACACAGAGAGAGAGGCAGAGACATAGGCATTCTGCCTATGTCTTCTGGAGAGAAGTAGGCTCCATGCAAGGAGCTCGATGTGGGACTCGAACCCGGGAATCTGAGATCATGCCCTGAGCCAAAGGCAGACGCTCAACCACTGAGCCACCCAGGTGTCTCTCATATACAGTATTCTTAAAGCAAGCCTGAAACAAGAAAATGTTATTCCGAAAATCATAAGGGAAAATATATTTATGATAGTGTACTGAGTCTGTCAAAAAAAAGTCTGTATATAAGTGGACAGGTGCAGTTCAAACCCATGTTTAAGGGTTGCCTGTAAATGTGTGTGGCTGGGTCCTGATAGAATCTTACTACAACAGGCTGTAGTTTGCTGACCTCTCATCTACAGACAAGGGAAATATATAGTTGAATAGTATCCAACATAAATAACCCTACAACATAAATCACATAGATGTCAGTCAGCTAACTACATGAGAAAAATCTCAACATATTTTTGCTCTTACCTGATTAGTAAAATTTTAACAATTATGAATAGCAACTGTGTAGTCAATTCAGGTGAATTAATTATATATATGCTCCAAGAAATTATGGGGCTGAGACAATGTGTTTATTGCCATTTTAAGATGAAAGAAGTGACAGCTGGTAAATACACAAAAAAGTACAGGTGAGGAATCTCCTCTGAAGGAGTTGATTAGAAGACTGAGAACAGATGACACATCCTACCTAGCATATGGCATAATTGGAGCCAGATCCTCAAAGGTATTAGATCCAATGTCTGAGCCATGTAGTGTTAAGATGATGTCAGGAGGATTTACTGTAGTCAAAGCAGTGTATACACCTCAATGTAGAACTGTCTCTTCACACATGCACCCCAAAGGTCACCCAATGACAAGAGAAAAACCCAGAGCAGATCTACAAGAATGTTCCTGTTCTAAAAGACTTCAAGTGGTTCACAGAAGAAATGGCTCCACTTGTAGAAGCAGCCCTGATGCTGATTTTTGGTGATGAGGATGGGCAGACCAGTTCCAAGTGGAAGGCTTAAGTCTGAATCAAAGGAAAGTTACATCCCCCACTGAACATCCCGCTTCACATGTGACTTGTTTAGAGAAGACTTACTGAACTGTGTTATCCCCTGTGCCCTCAATTCATATGGTGAAGGCCTATCTCCGTGATGATATTTGGAGATAGGGCCTTTGGGAAATAATTAGGTTCAAATGGGATCCTGAGAGTGGGGCCCTCATGATGGACTTAATCCCCTTGTAAGAGACACAAGAGAACTTGCTTCCTCTCTCTCTCCCTTGCTGCAAGCACCGAGGACAGTTCATTTGGGGACATAGCAAGAAGGCAGCCATCTGGAACCCAAGAAGAGCACTCTTACAAGACATCAACCCTGCTGGCACCTTGATCTTAAGACTTCCAGTCTTCACAACTGTGAGAAATAAACTCCTGTTGTTTATATCACCCAGTCTATGAGATTTTATTATGGCAGCCCAAGGAAATGAAGACAACACTTTTATTTTTTGTCAGAGCCCGAGGCCCACTACTCCTTTTTGGGACACTACAAAAAAGAAAGTCCTCACGAGTTGTCATTTCTTTTTTCTTTTCTTTTCTTTTTTTTTTTTTTTAACGAGTTGTCATTTTTTCTGTCCCTGTCTTTTCTCTTGGGATGGTGAGCAATTTGAGGACAGAATCACGTCTTAGCCCTTTGGAATATCCAAAGATACTTTAGCACAAAGAGGCCCTTACTGAAGGTTTGCTGAAGGAAGATTAAGATCAAAGATATAACTATGGAATTTTTAAAAAAGATTTTATTCATTTATTCATGAGAGACAGAAGGAGAGAGAGAGAGAGGCAGAGATACAGGCAGAGGGAGAAGCAGGCTCCATGCAGGGAGCCCAACACGGGACTCAATCCCGGGTCCCCAGGATCATGCCCTGGGCCGAAGGTGGTGCTAAACCGCTGAGCCACCCGGGCTGCCCTATGGAATTAAAACATTATTGGGAGCAAAAATGGAGAAGTGGGTAGACATGAAAGGTATTGTTTCGTTTAGATTAGGTAAGAAGGACTATTCTGCCTTAGTTCCTTCTTTCTCCTTCTCAAATGTACCTACTACTTTTTCTGATTATCTCCTATGTATTATTATAGGGAAAGAAAAAAGCTGGAGAAGACAGTGACCCATGTCTTATAATAATGGTAGGTTTTGGGGCATTTGGGTGGCTCAGTCAGTTAAGTGTCTGCCTTTGGCTCAGGTCATGATCCCAGGGTCCTGAGATTGACACCTGAGCCGGGCTCCCTGCTCAGCGGGGAGCCTGCTTCTCTCTCTGTTCCTCTCCTTGCTAGTACTCTCTCATTCTTTCTCTCATGCTCTCTCTCAAATGAATAAAAAAATAATAATGGTAGGTTCTAAACAGTCAGAATAGCAGGGAGCTATGGTTTCAAAAAAACAAGCAAACAAAACAAACCAAAAAATCAAAACCAAAAAACTAAGTAATAGGCTTCATAGTAAGTTCCTTCACGTTTTTTCTTTAAAGATTTTATTTAGGGCAGCCCAAGTGGCTCAGCGGTTTAGCGCCGCCTTCAGCCCAGGGCGTGATCCTGGAGACAAGGGATTGAGTCCCATGTCAGGCTCCCTGTATGGAGCCTGCTTCTCCTTCTGTCTGTGTCTCTGCCTCTCTGTCTCTCTCTGTCTCTCTCTGTCTCTCATGAATAAATAAAATCTTTTAAAAAATGATTTTGTTCATTTACTTGAGAGACAGCATGCATACAAGTGGGCGGAGGGGAAGGGGAAACAGATTCCCTGCTGAGCTGGAGCCCCATGTGGGGCTCGATACCAGGACCTTGCAATCACGACCTGAGCTGAAGGCAGATGCTTCACCAACTGAGCCACCCAGGTGCCCCAAGTTTCTTTACGATTATATAGCATTTTAATTTCTTGAAAGCTCTTTCATGTATATCATACTTTTATTTAGAGTTCAACTTCCAATGAACAAAAATCTTGTTTCATGGTATTTCTGCTTCTAATGTACTAAACAAAAGTTTTCAGCTGGGGGTGATTCTGCTCCCTGGGGGGCACCTGACAATGTTTAGAGACATTTTTTCATGGTCACAACTGCAAGGAGTGTGCCTGCTACTGGCATCTAGTGGGTAGACCCAGGGATGGAGCTATCACATATCCCATAGTGCCCAGGACAGCCTCTCACCAAAACAGAATTATATAGCCTCAAATGTCAATAGTGCCAAGGTTGAGAAATCGTATCCTAAAATGTATGAAATGGACACTTCGTTAGGACTTTTTTTCATTAAGCTTAAAATCCTAGAGTTATGGGATGACATATTTCTAAATTACAGCACTGGCTTCTTGGTTCAACAAAGTCAAAACACGGCAAAGCCTGGTTCCTCTGAAAAGGTTTCAGCAGTCCATCAAGGATCCTTAACGAGCTTGCTTGAGAAATGCTTTTTTCCCCAAGGAGCACAAGGGGGCGCAAGAACCCCATTTCATGGCAGCGTCCTCAGACTTCATACCACTCTGTCTCCAAGTCAGAAAAGAGAAACACTAACCAAGTATGACAGCTAGTGCTCTTGTCCTGCAGAACACTATCAGCTCTGAGGGCAAAAATAATGTCTAATTGGCTTGCACAGGGCCTGGCATAATAGCATGTTGTATCTGTTTAATTATTTTCAGAGACAAATGAAGAGTCTTTTGCCTTTCTTTTCTTTAGTGTTCAGAGGTTGATATGAGGAGTTTACAATCTAAACAGTAAAATTATTCCCATTTTACAACTGAGTGCAACTCAACACTTTACTAACAGGAGAAATTTACCCATTTATGTGTAAACCAAACCGACAGATTGATGAAAATGGGTCTGTAATGTACCAGATGGCATGAAATGTAGATTTTTATTTTACCCCATCCCTGCTCTCACCCACACATCTGGACTCTGTGCATGTGCACAACGTGCCAAGTCAAACACTCTGGAAAGATGAGGCCCAGGAGGGCAGAGTGGCAGATTGAAACCTGCCCTGAATTTTTAAAAGGGAATGCGTATAGGAAACTATCTACCGACCATTTTGAAGTCTTACATCTAAAACTAGGATCACTGCTGGGATTTTTTTTTACCCATAATTATGAAGGTACCTCCAGGGAAGTTTCTAATAGTACAAAATGTTCAGAGACATTCTGGGAGAAAAGTCTTAGGTCAGTGGTTTTGAACCTTCCATTAATTTTCCCCCAAAAGACAAATGTTTTGACAGATTTTGTCTATCAAATTGCATGTTAAAAATAATATGTTCCATATGTGTGACTGCTGATCCAGATTTCATCCAAAGATCAGTAATTTTAAGAGAGTTCGTAATATTATGAAATACAAAAATCACTACTGCAATTGTGATGCTTAGAAGCAACAAAGTTAAGTAACTGTAAGGACACTGAAGCATTGCTTTCTGCTGCTGATCACTAATCCTGGCCATCTCACTGTATGTGTCCGGGACACAGCTATACGACACGTGGCTTTGCCACATTACTTCATTACCAATAATGTTCCCTAAAGTTCTGAGTCATCAGCAACCAATTAGAACTTCTGAATAGCTGAGCTGTTTTACTACACAGAGTTGATAGAATTCTAGTCAAATGCCAAAAACCCCAACTCCCCAATCCCCAAACTATTAATATTCTATTTATAAGTTTGGGAAATACAAAAAAATACAGTAAGGATTTTATAGACTCTAGGAAACACCACTCACAACCTATAGTCCTAAGGGATTTTGCAAAAAGTATTTTATTCTAGTGTGGTATGTATTTGAGTCTACAAATAACTCATGTGGAATCTTACTTAAATAACTTAGAAATATCTAATATATTTCAATCCAAATTTAAAAAGATCAAAATTGCTCTCAAGACTTTTGAAAATCACAGAACTTTAGCAAGAAACTTCTCTAATCCATCACGTTTTTTAAAAAGATTTTATTTATTTATTAAAGATTTTTATTTATTTATTCATGAGAGACACACAGAGAGAGGCAGAGACACAGGCAAAGGGAGAAGCAGGCTCCACACAGGAAGCCCGATGTGGGACTCGATCCCAGGACTCCAGGATCACACCCTGGGCGGAAGACAGCGCTAAACCGCTGAGCCACCTGGGCTATCCTTATTTCTTTATTTGAAAGAGAGAGAGAGCATGCACTCGAACAGGGAGAGGAGCAGAAGGAGAAGGAGACGCAGACTCCACTGAGTGTGGAGCCTGACTTGGGACTCGAGCCTATGAGACCTGAGCTGAAATCAAGAGTCGGATGCCCAACCAACTGAGCCACCCAGGTGCCCCTAACTCCATCACCTTTCACACACAAAAGTAACCTCTTTGGACCTTAAATGGCTTTAAATCACTTGGTGCCATAAAGCCCAGTTCTCCCAATTTGGCTCATGCCACCATTCCCCAAAGCTTTCTGGTGATTCACACATTACTTCAGTATAGCTATAAAGTATAGTATAATAGCTATAAAGAGATGTAAATAATTATATATTATCTATACCAATACATTTCAAATTTGTTTAGCTACAACCCACAGCAAGAAACATGTTTTCAATTATGATCCCGTACCTACTCACACACAACTGAACAAACTTAATGAAACAAAATCTATCTTTACTAATAGGTCTGTTCTCACAGTCTGAAAAACAATAACCACACATGTTGGCCCCTGGCTGTCTGAATTCTGTCTTGATTATATAGTCTTACATAATTCTCTAGTTGTTTCATGGGGGTTAACACTGCTTCCCCTCCTTCCAGAAAAGGTTGTCAGTACAATAGCCAGTCTCAGAGCAGACACTCCATAAAGACTTGCTGAAGGACATTTAGGCATCACTGCTTTAGACTGCTGAAAATATCATCCAATTTTGTTCATGGGCTGCAGTGGCAAGAAAAAAAAAAAAAAAAAAGAAACCCTGACAAAACTTCGTTCTTTCTTTTTTTTGTTCTTTCTCTCTCTTCTCTAAGCCAAGCCCTTTCTGTTGGATTTGGAGAAGGTACTTGGTTGGGTGTGGAGAAGAAATGGACAGAGCATTCTGATTAGAGCTGAATAAAGTGCTGTTTTCTTTTATACCTGGGGGGTTAAGATCTAAGTGAGGAAGTATCACATTCTGAGAGGTAACAAGAAAGGGCTTTCGAGAAGCAATCAATAACAAGTATCATTCAGGAGTTTCTCAAGATTCCTCACAAAACCAAGTATGGCAGGGATTATCTTGGCCACTAGAGAAAATGAACATTCTCCTCCTGTCGGTTTCTTCTGGGATCTGTGCAAGTTCTCCTTCCTTTTGTCATATGCCTTAGTGGTTTCACCAAGACAGTGGAGAGGAAAATGATGTGAAACTTACCTCCACTAATTCTCACTTACTAACAATTATTCTGTACATTCTTTGTTTCATTCCACAAACACTTGAGTGCCAACTACGGACCAAGCAAGTAACCTTAGGCCCTGGGTGATATAGTGGTGGGTAGGCCAGCAAGACCTGGCCTGCTTTTATGGAGGGTTACAATCTACAGCAGAACGTGTACAAGAGGTATCTGTATTCTTTTTGTCACGTTAATCCATTCTTTCTCACCATTTATAATGAATACTGAAAATGACAGACTTGCAAAAATTCAGGCTTATTTTTATCCAAAAGGGTGCTGATGGAATTCAGAGTATGGAATATTAGCACAATTCACTGACACTTGAATAAATTATTGAGATGGAAAAAGTGGTACAAGGACTCACATACCTTGAAGTACACAGTTCCCTTCTCTTTGACAATGGCAGCTTGCTCCAATTTTTCTTTGGTGTCCATCTCCCAGGATTCTTTGGCCTGTTATGTAAATTTGTAAAAACAGATGAACAGAGAAGGAAAATGCATCAGTTGATGCCTGTAAGAACAGAGAGGCTGCTTCTAGGATACACACACCTCAGAACACACTGGCTTTTAAAACTCTGCGCCATTGCCCATTCACTGCTAGGCTGGAGCTCACCTTCTGTGATGACTGAGCTGCTGTCTGACCCATGCTGCCTGAGAAGGAGGGGCAGGCAAAAATACAGTAAGGAACATAAGCTGTCATGTGCTGTTAAAGAGTGCACCTTTGGAGCTTTGAGGAGAGGACAAATAATAAAACCCAGTGTCCCCCCCGCCCCAACTGCCATTACAACATCAGCAAGTTGTTTCTCTCAAGACTCAGTGTTTCAAACTCTACAATGGGACCACTACATAGTCAAGTCATGGCTGCATATTCATATAGAATTTTTTAAATGCCAGGTCACATTGTTGTCTCTCTACTTTGAAATAACCAGGTATGCACTAAAGTGTCCAAACTCAGTCAACCTGCAGACAGATACCTAGGGGATTTCAAGTAATACATAAGAGGGAAGATAAAGCTGATGTAGAAATGTTGCAAAGGATTTCATGACCATTTGCTCTTTTGGATCATGTGTATTGTTTCTCTCCACCATTAGAGAAAGGAATCCAGAGATAACTTCACTTTCATTAAGAATAGGTGGATTTCAAGGGAGCATCAAGAGTCAAGAGAACAATCTGGGATGCTTTAGGGAAAAAGACAGTGGCTGTGTTAGTGCTACTTACTACACAGGAATTACAAAACTCTAGTGGGTAACTGTGAAATTCTCTCTATTCAAAAAAATAATTAGTGATGTTTTCCTGCTGCCACCCGCCCCACCGAGTGAATAATGACAGTTACTAGTCTTTCTGGCAACCTTATGTTGCTTCTAACAATTTAGCTCTGTTAGTTAAAAATCTAGTAACAAGGGCCCTTTGCATTTTTTTTTATATGGAGTTCAGTCTTTTCAGAGTATAAATACATTCTTACTACTATGAGGCAGAGATTTAAATCATGTTGCCTCCAACATCACACTTTCACATGGTTTCAAATATATGGAGCAGTGTTTCATGGAACAACCCCTTGGAGCAAGAGATGCACGCAGGCTTGCTTCCTGCACACAACAGTGAGAACGCTCCTCAATGTCCACTGAACTGTGGATGGGAAGGGGCTGTGGGTTACTTGATTAAATGGAAACAGGAAAGCCAAAGGTCTAAATAACCATATGCTAAAGATTATTTTCTCTCCCTTTAATAATAAAAAACATGGGATCCCTGGGTGGCGCAGCGGTTTGGTGCCTGCCTTTGGCCCAGGGCGCGATCCTGGAGACCCGGGATCGGATCCCACGTCGGGCTCCCGGTGCATGGAGCCTGCTTCTCCCTCTGCCTGTGTCTCTGCCTCTCTCTCTCTCTCTCTCTGTGACTATCATAAATAAATAAATAAATAAAAATTAAAAAATAATAATAATAAAAAACATTGTGCTATGAAGACTGCTTTGGAGGATCAGCGCTGAGCTGGCAGGCCTTCAGGAGAGGTAACTGGACAATTAGCGATGGTCATGACAACAGCCTATGTTTACTCTGGGGAACACGGAGTGTGAAGGGTATGATCAGGAACATCATTGTTGGGGGAAAATCCCAAAGCAGTCTTCCCCTTAGTCCGAAGTTACAGCCCTACAGGACAACTGTTTCCTGACTAAGTCTAATAAAATGTAAATAGTCACATTTCTAGTCCACAGCTTAATGTACAGAGAGCATGGAGACAACATTGTGGGAATTAAAATAAGTATTCAAAATGCAGTTCTTGAAACTCTCCGGGCAGGGTGGGGCCGTGGTGATGCAGGGGGACTTCGTTGGATGTGATGGCATACCCAGCACAGACACAGGCTTTATGTGTGACTGGTGAAGCTGCTGATGGGAGCCTCCAGAGGTAGGCCTGGGATAAAGACACGCGCCAGGAGGTATGCCACTTCTGGAACCCCAGGCAACAGACAGACTCTTTTTTTTTACACTTGGGTGTGTGGAAAAGGGAAAGGCCAGAGGGTCAGCAGGTTTGTCTCTTTTGTCCCTGGTTACAGAGTTTGGGGGCCCAGGAAGACCTGCACTTTGGATAACAAATTGGAGCCACAGTAAAGGCCTCTCCATGACTCTGGAGAGGGGTATGATCCATTCAACACTGGAAAACTGCACCCCACTCCCCCAAGGAGCTGCTTGGCAGAATGTGAACCTTTTTGTCTTCAACCCAGGAAAAAAAAGTACAGAAAGAACAAGTCTAGGAACAAATAAGGGAACAAGTCTTGGATTCTACCCAAAAAACTAAAACTAAAAAAAAAAAAAAAAAAAAAAAAAAAAGGCTGACACGTAGGAACAAAATAAGAACACTGAGCTCCTTTGCTGTGTATCAGCTGTGCGCTATCAGCTCTCTCGTACTCTGGGAGCAGTGTCAAAGACAAGAGACAAACTTGGTCACGAAAAGCACAACATACGAATAAACACCATCCATCCACACGACTTAATGATATCCAATTGTCACTTATCGGGAGCTGGCGGAGAGGAAATCTACCATGATTTCAGAGAAGCGGGTATTTTCCCACCTTTTCGAAGCTCTTCAGTGTCACTTCATATATAAGCTCAGCATTAGGCTCGATGCCAAATTTCGGCTTCCCTGCCTCTCCAAAACCATATCTGAAACAGAGAGTAAAAAAAAAACTTTAAAAAGAACTGATGTATTTCCAGGCACTGCCTTTGGTATTTTGAGGCATCACAGTAGCACAGAGCTCTCATCTGGACACTACACACATCAGGGACCCTGAAGACAAACCAGCTGTGGATCAGAAGATACAGTGCCAAAGTGTCGCTCTGTGGCTCTTGAAGAAACCAGGCTAGATTTAGTTTTCTTTTCTCCTTCACCAGCACATGTAATGTAACACCTGTGCTACTTGGGAAATCTTCCTTGATGTGATTTTAAATTTCACTGCTTTTCCTCTGCTGATTTCATATCTAGTTCTTTGTATAAAGTAGCCATTGTCTGGCTGTCAAGACTTTTCCCCAAAGCTTTATCAGCAGCACAGAGAAGACAGGCACTGTGATTGTTACAGTGCTGTTCATTAGAGGCTATATTTTAATAAGCTTTTAACTTTAAAGTGCAGTCTCCCTCCAGTAGTATCAATTCCAGTCAGGTAAATAGAGGAAGGGAAGAAGGCTCACACATCAGGAAGGAAATTAATCTTCCCAGTATTTCTGCAAGACATTTAAAAGCACACCAGAACACACAAATGATAGAACAAATGTATAATCATAAAGAACAGCCCTGGCAAGCTCTAACACCTCATCAAGAAAAATGCTCTCATAGCTTTGTGGCTATCACACTATAAAACACTACACCTGTTAGCCAAAACTTACCAAAGAACATAACTGAAGGTATATAAATTGCTTTTCTGTTTTTATTTTCTTCCAGGTCATTGAAGGTCTTTAAACAAACCTAGAGCATTCAAAAAGCACATATCTCCTGTAATGGCAATTCTGGTGGCGTTGTCTGTCTGGTCCAATGGTTTCCCAGCATTCAGTACAATGCCCAGCATATCATCATGAAAGTGTTCACTGGAATATATTCTGTTCCCATCTTTTTCAATGCTAAACTACTCTCGAGTATAGGGAATAGTACTGCAAGATAACTTAGTAAACCCAAAAGGATGCCAAAACCAGATGGATGCTAAAACCTCCCATTTTCTCTGGGGCAAAATGACTGGGGGTGGGATGGGCAGAGAACAGTCATATCTTGTGGCTTATACCACCCTCTTTACCTCTTGCCTGGATTTTTCAGGAAGAAAATGCTTACTCACCTCTGCTATTACACAAGAAAATGAAAGCTGGAGCCAGAGAGGTACAGAGATACAAAGAGAATTGGTAGGAATGAGGTGTGGTAGTTTTAATAGCAGGGCAAAGGGTATCTTCAGCAAAGAAATCAAAGAGGACATAATTACCAGTGGCTAATTTTAGGCAGTCATGACTAGTTTTCTACTTGGAGCTCTTAGACCTATACATCTATTTGGTTTTTACCATTTGGTAGATAGCAAACATTCCTTAACTGTTGGGAACTAGATGGATAGGGGAGTCCTTGCAGATCATCTGTACTGACAGCATGTGGTATTTGGAGCCCTGTGCTAAACAGGTACAAACCCAATAATTGATAGTCTGACACTTGCCTTAGGTTAGTGACTGTTGACAGGGGTGACTTTAATCCCCACCCCTGCAAAAGAGACATTTAGCAGTATCTAGAGATTTAGGGTTTGCCACAACCACAGGGGTGCTACTAGCATTTAGTGGGTAGAATATCCTACAAGCCACAGAACAGCCCCCACAACCAAGAAATATCTGGCCCACAATGTCACCAGTGCTGAGGATGAGACAAGCTGCCTTAGGGGCACTCGTGAATTGAAGTCCCAAGGCTGGGGGCGGGGGGGGGGGGGGGGCTGGGTCAAGGAATGCACCAAACTGTCCTGATTCATCATCAATTGGATTAAAGAAGACTGACTGTAGACCTTATATCTACAGTCTCTCCTGGTTTCGAATGGAGAGATTCCATGAAGATTTATGTGAAGTACACCACCCCAGGGAGGTGAAAGCCCACACGCCAAGCTGTTTTGGGAGCATCTATCCTGACTTCCAAGCTATACAGACACTTGTCTGACTTATGTCAGATTGGCCTGGGCCAAGGGCCCACGGCACACAAATTCATCTGACTGAAAGACAGAATGCCACAAATGGAATTCCCAGACTTAGCCCAAAGACGAAAGCTGGGTTACAGTAACAGAAGGAATCTGGTATTAATGTTCTTGAATTAACGGCAGACAGCAAAGATACAAAACGTATCTGCACATGACCATTAAGGCTTCACGTGCATACAAGAAGTACCACAAGTGCTTACCGACTGCTTCATTTTTACAGATAAAGAAACTGAGGCTCAGAGGGGAGTGTTTCTGGATGTTAACACAAAAAGGCAGTGGCAGAGCCAGGATTTAAATTCAGACTCTGTGTGTCCCCAGAAAACTGTTTATTTTTAAACCCACACTGCCTCATAATTAAACATCATGGCTGTTGGCAGCCTGTCTTTTTGTTTGGGACTGGTGCAGGACAGAAACACAAGGAAAGGGAGCAAAAACACTGTAACTAGCTGTACCTTACCTAAAATAAACAACAGGTCACAGTATTAAACACTGTATAAAAGACACTCTTCTGTTGAGAAGAAAGAAAACGGGTTCTGTGGAAGTGTTTTATGAGTTTATTATGAAAATATCCTACCAAGGAGTCTCTCAGAGTCGCAGAGGTGTGCCCTGAACATTTTCTAGAGAATGAAACACAGATGACGTGAGACAACTACAGAGCGTCCATTTGCAGCAGCCACATGTACAGCAACACTCAGATGCAGTATTCTGTGCTGTGTGGGGATCTGAGCAAGACAAGTAAGCCCACTGCGAGCACTCACACCGCTTGGTGTGGGGATGGTCTACCTATATGGCTAGTCTTATATAGTGAACCTACGCAAAGCCTTACACCACAGAGTGTGCATTTTATATTACTCCTCAAGAGTAATCTTGAAGAGAGTATGTTCCTTTCTAACTGTGATGAGTTATTTACCATGAGACATATGAAAAAACTTATACCTAGAAATTTATTAAAACTTGATTACTTTTATGATTGAAAATATTTTAAAAATCTACCCTATGTTAAAACAGGGCTTCCTTTTTCTTGTAGTCTGAGGGTAAAATAGAATAGAAAAATAGTCACCACAGCAATAACAGCTAATGTACTGAGAGTTTATGTGTCAGGCACTCTGCAAAGTTCTTCACATTCATTAGACCTCCACAATTTTATATGGTAGATACTGTAGAACTTAAACTTGAAAGCATACAGTGGACATAAATACCACTCTCTTTATATGGGTCTAGAACTATAATTGTAGAAAGCTAGATTAAAAATAATGAGATATTACCTGGATATGGAGGAGAAGCTCTCTCTATGCTCTACTTGAGTAAAGAATAGTTCCTTCTAGAATGAGAGAAATAAGTTCCCCTGAAGGTGAAATACAACTATAGGGTAAATGTAAATAAAACACACTAAAGCAGGAATACAGTAGTGGAAAAAGGATGACAGAGAAAAAGAAGATATGAAATAAATGGTGCCTCCTTGAAGGCTCTAAAACAGATCAAGGTATAGAGCATTTGGAGACCTGGCCAAACCCACCCATGAGAAACAGGATCAAAGCTCAAGTTATGAGGGCAAAGGTGAATATGCCACTGGATTACTTTTGAGGCTCCTAAAAGGCAAGCAACTGTACAAAAGGCACGATGGTACCTATTGGTAAGTGCAAGCCATCCAGATTCTCAATAACTCAAACTCTAGGGACTGAAATCCAAGGAGCCAGAGTGGGAGGAAACTCCAGATAAGCAGATGCACTTTCATGCAAACAGAATCAAAACACCCTGGTTTCTCTCAAGGGTCCCTTTCTCAAGATAGAAGGGTTAGATTGGTATAATTTTAGGTCTAAAAATAATACCAAACATGTTTTCACAAGAGAGACTGTTAGTGTCTGATAGTTCTAAGCTGGGAAGTGCTAATGGATATCCTTATGATGGGAAAAATTTAGGCAAAAATGAGTCATCTCCGCTGCCTTTAGATTCAGGAAGAACACTTTTTTTTTCAGAGGCTCTGTATAAGAACAGGTGGCACAAATTCAAGTGGTAATAAATCATCCAAATGTTTCTTCTACTTCCAACCCTCACATGTTTTACTACCTCCCACCTAATTTAGAGAAAAGGAAAGAGGGGGGCAAGAGAAGCACATGAGATGAGCCAATAGCTTCCTGTCTTGGCAATAAAGCAGGCAAAACAAATAAAACAGCAAAACTTGCCTGTCAGTCCTATCCTTGACACACAACAATCAAGTAAACAGGCTTGCAGATCTTTGTGATACTACATGGCCTATTAATTCACTCCATGACTTAACTGTAGACTGATTTGTTTCCGCTGTTAGCATTAACTTCATTGAAAAAACTAAAATGTTGATTGCAAAAGCAAATGTATGTTTTTGTTTTTTTTAAATTGAAGTATAGTTGAATACAATGTTGTATCAGTTTCAGGTATGCAGCATAGTGATTTGACAATTCTGTATATTACACTATGCTCACCATAAGTACAGTTACCATCCATTACCATGTAATATCAGCACAATATTATTTACTATATTCCCTGTGCTGTACCTTTCATCCCTGTGATTGATTTTATAACCATAAATTTGTATCTCTTAATTCCCCCTTTGCGTATTTCACCTAACCCCCCCAAACCCTCTGACAACCAGCAGTTCCTTCTCTGTATTTGATTGTTTTGTTTGTTCATTTGTTTTGTTTTTTAGATTCCACATATAAGGGAAATCATATGGTATTTTTCTCAGTCTGACTTCTTTCACTTAGCATAATGCCCTCTAGGTCTATCCATTTTGTCACAAATATAAAACACTGATAAAAGAAATTAAAGATGACACAAATGGAAAGATGTGTCATGCCTTTGGATTGGAAGTATTAATACTATTAAAATGTCCAAACTATCCAAAGCAACCTACAGATTCAATGCAATTTCTATCAAGATACCAAGAGTATTTTTTTGTTAATATTTTATTTATTTATTCATGAGAAACACACAGAGAGAGAGAGAGGCAGAGACACAGGCAGAGGGAGAAGCAGGCTCCTTGAAGGGAGCCCGACATAGGACTCGATTCCGGGTCTCCAGGATCAGGCCCTGGGCTGAAGGCAGCACTAAACCACTGAGTCACCCAGGCTGCCCCCCAAGAGTATTTTTCACAGAACTAGAACAAATAACCCTAAAATTTATAAGGAACCACAGAAGACTCTATGTAACCAAAGCAATTTTGAGAAAGAAGAACAAAGCTGGAGGTATGATACTCCCAGACTTCAAGATATGCTACAAAACTGTAGTAATCAGAACAGTATGATACTAGCACAAAATAGATGCATAGCTCAATGGAACAAGACAGAGAGCCCAGAAATAAACCCACACTTATTTGGCCAATTAATCTATGCCAGAAGAGGCAAAACTATATAATGGAGGAAAAAAACAGTCTGTTCAATAAATGGTGTGGGGGAAACTGAAGAGCTACATGCAAAAGAATGAAAGTAGACCACCTTCATATACCACACACACACACTGAAATCTCCATCCTTTAGGTAACTTCACTGTGTATAGAACTGGTATGCTCCTTACCGTGGTCCAAGATATAAAATACATTGTTCTTCCCGTTGCATTTTCTCCAGGGCTTTGTCAATTCCAATTGGAATGTCATGGTCTTCTCCTTCCCCAACAATGAAGACCACATCTCTGCAATCGAACATCCTGCCATCACAGCGGCCTTCCAGGTGGACTGAAGAAGAGGAGACAGGTCTGTCAATAAAGGAGCTCCGCAGGGCTTGCTAATTTAGGGAAGGGATAAAGGCTTATTTCCCCTTTCTCATTTCATCCAGAGACAAATAGGGTATGTCCTGTTGACACTTAAGTCTACCCAGTCTGAAAATTTAAGGGTAATCCTATTTTTTTCTAAGTTTAAGCTTATAATTATCAACAACTGTATCAACAAGATAGGCTGGGGGCACCTGGGTGGCTCAGTTGGTTAAGTGGCCAGCTCTTCTGGCTCAGATCATTATCTCAGAGGCTTGGACTCCACACTCAGCAGGGAGTCTGCTTGAGAAGTCCCTCTCATGCTCTCCCTCCCCGACTCAGGCTCTAAAATAAATAAATGAATTTTTAAAAAATAATAAGATAGCTTAGTGGATACTAAAACAAGTGGAAACACAGGTTTAACCTACTATATGACAGATTTCCTCACCTGTAACACAGGATCAAGAAATGCTAAAATATTTGATAGATAATTATCAAGATGTCACAAATTTAATATCAAGTATATAGCGACTTAAACATTTATGACATCTTGACTTCAGATGCTTGGAAAAATATAACTAAATGACTATTTCCCCAAAGATAAACAAAGGTTAACTACATAAAGAAGCTTTTCTTAAGAGTTCTAATCTCATTCACAAATAAATTTGAGTAAACAGAAAACCCAAAGCCAATGTCATCAATAACTATATCATAGCTATAGCCCTTAGTGGAGTGATAACTGTAAAGTGTGAAGGAATTATTAGTCTACTATAACTTCACAAATCAAATTATTGAACTATCTCTTCTTAAATGTTAAGAGGTCAATTTCTTGGGGCCTGATTACCCATTCTACTCAAACTCACTCAGATTATTCCCAGGATAATTTCATATGTTAGACAATGAGCTTTTATGTTTCTTCAAGACAAAATAGGAAAAACACATTTAGACACATTTAGGTCTGTGTATTTTTCTCGATCTATTGACTTTTTTTCTAAGATAAACAACTCTGAATCTTTCCATCTATTTTTTATATCATTCTCTTCCATTTAAGTCTTTGACTCAGTAAGAAAAACGATGGCTCATGCAATAGCACAGCAGTCATCAAGCAATGTAGTAATTGGTCTTTCCTAAGATAATTCCTTATTCTAATTTCTGTAATATAATGGCCTAGATTGAAATGTAACAATTTCCTAAAACACTTCCTTTCTACTGCTTTCTCTAACTTTACCTTGCTTAAGACTAAAAATTACTCATTCTGTTATACTTGTTTCATGAGACAACTATTGGTTTCCAAATACAAATTCAATTCCAACTTACTCTACTTTTGAATTACATGATCTCAAAGGTCCTCTGAAATTCTATAATTTTATAAATCCATGACCCAGTGATATAGTTCTCGATATAGGCCAGAAACCAAGCTTCAAAGCTAATTCCTGCAGCTTATCATTTGATCTTGTTACCCTTTAAGCCCAGGCCTGAAAAATTAGAGAAACCTTGAAAAGTAAACAGTGGTGGAATAGACATCAAGAGCCATGATGTCACCTAGACATTTATGCTTCAAAGCTCTTTACCCTTTTCTGATTTAGACCTTCCTGATGTGCTTCCATCACAGACGTAGGATGGAGTTTAAGCAGCTTGGGCCAAATTGGAGGGAGGCATGACCCTCCAGACAAAGGCAAGAAATACAGTGGCTCTCAGGGTGGAGTTGACATATAGGAATTTGGCTCTACGTCCCACAGTCATAAATGTAGATTATCCTAACAGTCACTTTTGGAATGCTCTAGGTAAAATAAAACTCAACCAACTTACAGCACATAGAAAATTCTTTTGAATTAGAAAATATTTTCAAAATAAATTCAATTATTTTCAAATACATCTAGAGAGGTTCTGAAGGGTGTCTAAAGCTTAAGACATTTTTACTAAAATAAAAGCTGTTGTTACTAAAGGAACTGAGAGTTCTGAAAAGTTTATGCTCTAAAATACTTTAAAATCTGCCCAAGATATTGATGGAGACTCATGTGATGATACTTTCATGAAGTATCATAAAAACAAAAACAAACTGCTGAGCAAAGTGCATTTCAGCTTATGAATTATGGAATATTCTCAAGTACTGAGACTTATCCTAGTACTTCACAATTTAGCTGACAGATTTTTCTGTCAGAGGTTTATTGTTAGAAGTATCTTCCTCCCTAAAGGAGAGTACATTTAGTGGAGGAGGAAACTATCAGTACATTCATTGTGGTTTTTGGTTGATCAAGTTTGAATGTTTTCAAAACAGGAAATCCAGAGACTCTGCAAAGGATTCCTGCCTGTGTGTCAGTTTCCTAGGCTAGTTTACAGCTTGATTCATGTACTTGATGTTAAAATTATATAAATAATTTCAGAAGTTCTTTTTATGGGGACAACCCATCATATTAGAGAGGGGAAAGATTGGCTACTAATCAACACGTTAGGAAAGATCAGTGAAGCAAGCAAGCTGAAAAAACAAGTTCAAATTATAAGGAAAGTAAGCAAAGTATGATGAAAACAGCTAGCCTATGAGAGACAATAAATGATAAAACTAGCGTTTATGGCCACCTGGTAGGAAGGCAAAAATCTGCAATAACTCTTGTACTTACTACTTTATTATATGGGCTAATTTTTTTTCTGTTAAATCTAACTCTTCTAAGTTGGAGTTGAACACTACGTACAGTACCATAAAAATCTTAAACCGATACATGCACACGCACACACACATACACACACACACACCAGTTCATATGTATATATAAAACCACTACCTTTTAATCTGGAATGTCAGAGTAAGAGAAGGTACCACAGCCTCAGGGAGTATACACCCCATTGATTCTTTACATCTATAAGTAGCAAAGGCTATCTCTCTTAACTGGTTTCTAAACTCAGAACACTGGTGTGACAAGTTCTACAAGACTGCTGACAAGAACTCACACAGTACCCTGGAGCCCCAGAAATGAGCACCATGGACTGCCACAGCAGAGGCCCCCCTTCATGGTGATAGATGTAAACGTGCCTGGCTCCTACAGGTCCAGTGCTCAGCTTTTTTTGTTTTTTTGTTTTTGTTTGTTTGTTTGTTTTTAATTGTCTCAACAATCGATACCAAAGGAAACCGTAGCAACTCTAGCAACTCTGGCTAAGGAAGACGCGTGGTTGCTTTTGACCTTGCATCTCTTAGTGCAAATACTCACTTAATAAATATTTAATAATAACTAACATGACTCACTGGGAGCTTGGCCTCTAGGGCTCAGGAGGTCTGTTGCTAATTCCAACCAGCATGATTTACGGGAAGTAAATGATCTATGACGTGCCCAAAGAGAATAAAGTACATACAGGATGCTTCTACTTAGGGCTTTTTTGGTAGAGGAAAAAAAAATACACAAGTTAAAAAGGAACATTTTCTCTTGACTTAAAGTCTATGTAACTTGGAGGGGGGAGGTCCTCCAAATCCCATGAAGTCAAACCAAATGAAATTACCCGAGCTTTGCTGCGCAATCCGAGTGTAACCACATCAAGTAAGCCGGGTCTGCTGCAAAACATCACTTAAACTGGAGCTCTGACTTATTGTTCTCTTACTGCCCTAGAGCAATTTTGTTTTGAAGAGCACAGAACACCCTGTTCTGAATGTGGCTGGCACATGAACTCGATGTGCTGACAGCAATTTGTACTCTGATTAAAATAGGGGGGAAAAGGAAAGAGAGTGTACTGCAGTAACAAAAACTGGAATGCAAGAACCCAAAAACTGTAGAATTTGTATTTTAGGAAGCAAAACTGAGGAGACTCCATAACCTAAAAACAACAACAACAACACCCAAAAAAACCAGTGCTGTAAGTGCTCCAGCCTAGAGACGCTAGCTCTGCTAAGTGTCTGCTTTTCCCTTTTCTAATTATAGTAGCTGGTGTCTGATAGCTTTGCACTCATTCCCAAAACAATTACTGGGTCATGGGGATCTGAATGGGAATGCTGTAATGGCATTACTACTAGACAAGACCAGTCATCTCGCCAGAGAAAACCAGGTTGTGACAGGTTACTCCCACATGGCAAGGGTTTTCTCTGCTGCCTAATCCATGCCAAATGAGTTTCTGCCTGCCCAATAGAGCTGAACATCCAAGAGACAGTGGATTCTTAATGACCCCCTGAAACGGCAAATGAGGAAACAGAGATGGATTTCTATAATCAGGAGAGGCATATTCATCACTGATTAGAAGAGAAACTGTTCCCATCAAGCATGGTGGTCAAGTCCCCTGTCCGCCCCCCCACCACCCCCCGCACTGCCTCCTCCCTCCTCAGCACCACTTTATACCGTGGGAGAGGACCAAATACCACTGTGCGATTGCTGACAGAACTAAGGGGCAGATGCTACCTACCCAGGACAGTCAGGCACCCTGGCTACCTGAATAGAATAATCCATGCAACTGGATTATAGATCTTCATCTAAATAGGAGGCACATGCACAGTGATAAACTCTACCCCAACACAAGCCCTCATCACTCCCCTCTTTACACAGGGACAGCACTTTGGTCGGATGTGGACTCCAGTCTCATCCTGCCTCTTTATAGTAGTGGCTTTGGGCAAGGTCATCTAAATTATCTGAAGCTCAGTTTCTTCAACCACAAAATAATTCCAGCTAACTCATTGTTGCCGAGAGGATTAGATCAGGGCCCAGCAGCTGGCATTCCTTCATTTTCACGTCCAGGATCTCCTCTGTGAGACCACTGTGATCTGTGTGGATGCACAGAGATGAACCCAATGGAAGTTAGCTAGGATTATTTTCCTGTAATTAGTGGTAATTTAGACCAGATTAAACATATTTTAGAACCTGGATACAAGAAGCCACTGAATGGCTCCAGGGAGAGCACTGTTGCAGTATGAATGGAACTAAAAGTAGGCGAGGTGAAGGCCATGTCTTACACTTCTTTTGTACCTCATAATGTCTACCACAGAGTTCAAGGCCAGAAAGTTAATATTTACTTAACAATGAGTTTGAAACAGGGCCTTAAGGAAAATAGTAGTAATTTTCACTCATAGAATTTTCCTGTTTGAATGTTGGTCAGTACTCCTTTTTTTTTTTTTTTAAAGATTTTATTTATTTATTAGAGACACAAAGAGAGAGAACGGAGAGAGAGAGAGAGAGAGAGAGAGAGAGAGAGAGAGAGAGGCAGAGGGAGAAGCAGGCTCCTTTCAGGGATCCCTACGTGGGTCTCCAAGGTCTCCAGGATCACGTCCTGGGCTGAAGGTGGCACTAAACCGCTGAGCCACAGGGGCCTGCCCAGTACTCCTATTTTTAATAAATTCCAAGAGCTATTTAAAGTTTTTACTGATATGGAGCTTTTGTCCTTTAACACTATTTTAAAATAAATGATTCATTGGCTGGATTTTTTTTAAATAACAAAAAAGGACTATTTTCTATGAGGATTTTATTTTACCTGAAGACTTGAATATGCCTTTCTAGAAGAAGCTACATAAACAAGATATTTAAAAGAATAAACACTGTCCATTTTAGACCAAGTGCTATACTATATTTTTTTGTGAAAACATATAATAAAGTGGTTTTAAGAATTTGCTTTCTTACTGGAAAAAATTTACCAGGACATTCACAAATACTTCAAAAGCATGTGAAAAACAAAACCAAAGAACCCTCATAGCTCTATTAGATCTCAACATGTATATACATGAAATAATTTCTCTATTCAAAATTGTTGGTACCATTTTGTTTTTGATATTTATCTATTTATTGAGAGAGAGAGAACGCATACCTGAGGGGTGGAGGTGGTGGTAGAGAAGCAGAGGGAGAGGGAGAAAGAATTATCAAGCAGACTCCACGTCCAGCATGGAGCCCAAAGTAGGGCTCAATCACACCACCCTGAGATCATGACCTGAGCCGAAATCAAGAGTTGGACACAACAAAATGAGCCACACAGGTGCCCCAAGAAAAATCATTTTAGACAATTTTGCCTCCCCTCTCCATTGCCCATCTGCACCACATTTTGTTAAAATGATCCAGAGACTAGTTCCAGATTGTTATTATTATTTTTAACATTGTATTTTTGCCATTTCAGGGATCTGTTAAGTTAAATGCAACTTTACTGACACGGGAAGTACTCTTTTTGCTCACTAATGTTGCTTATGCCTTGAAGTCTTCACTTCTTGGCTTTATTTTTTGTGTTATTTTAGTATATCCTACAGTATTTTTTCAAAAAGGATATAAGTCTGCATATTCCAAAAAGTTGATTTTGTTCTTAAAGGATGAACTGAGTATACAACTCTAGGTTCAAAATACTCATAGTTGCGGGCAGCCCCAGTGGCCCAGTGGTTTAGCGCCGCCTTCAGCCCAGGGTGTGTGATCCTGGAGACCTAGGATCAAGTCCCACGTCAGGATCCCTGCATGGAGCCTGCTTCTCCCTCTCTCTCTATCTCTCATGAATTTAAAAAAACAAAACAAAACAAAACAAAAACACCTCATAGTTGTAATATTCAAAGTGCTGTCATGTAGTATTTAGTGTCATGAATAAATCTGATGTCATTCTGATTCTCATTCCTTTGCTCAGAGTTTGTTCCTACCTGGAAAAGTTCAAAATTTTCTTTTAAGCTGTGGAATTAAGAAATTTTACCAGAATGTATCTAGGTGAAAAAGCACTCTTTACTGCTGTAGGACACTTTCAACTGGCCCTTTCAACCTTTGAAGCTCTTCTATCTTTAGGAAAATTTCTACTATCACATATTTAATTAGATTCAAATGGTCTTTGATTTTTTCATCCCTATCTTCTTTCTTCCACCTTCCATATCTTTGGATTTTCTCACTCTATGTTCTGAGAGATCCCTAGACTACCTTTTTTATATCACCAATTCAAAACTCTGGGACTGCCCGTTTTGCCTTTCAACCCTTCCCCTGAATTCCAGTTTTGATAATAATATTTTTAATTTCCAGAAACTTTATCTTCACTTTCCTTTTTCAGAGAAGCCAGGTTTTTGACTTATGAATTTAATGTCCCGTTATATATTTCTGAAGACAGTAATTAGTATCTTTTTTTTTTCATTTTTAATTTATTTCAGAGGGAGGGAGAGAGAGCATGCACGTGTGCACATGGGGGTAGGGGGAGGAACAAATGGAGAGGGACAAGCTGACTTCTGTCCTGAGCACCAAGCCCAACATGGGGCTTGATTCCAGGACCCTGAGATCATGACATGAGCTAAAATCAAGAGTCAGACCCTTAACTAACTGAGCTGCTCAGTGCCCCCCGCCCCGCCCACCCTGTCCTCGTAGTATTTTAAAAATTCTCTTCTATTTCTTCTTAGTCCATGTGGGTGCTTCTTTTTCTTTTTTAATTTTTATTTATTTATGATAGTCACACACACACACACACAGAGAGAGAGAGAGAGAGAGAGAGGCAGAGACATAGGCAGAGGGAGAAGCAGGCTCCATGCACCGGGAGCCCGACGTGGGATTCGATCCCGGGTCTCCAGGATCGCGCCCTGGGCCAAAGGCAGGCGCTAAACCGCTGCGCCACCCAGGGATCCCGGTGCTTCTTTTTCTCACGGGTACTTGGTGATGTTTCTTTGTTATCTGGTCATGTTATAAAGGAAGGATTCAGTAAGATCAAATGATTGTCGTTATCTGGCACAGTTTTTCTTAGTGGTTAGATACATTTCCATGGTAGGCTTTTCCCCTAAGAGGTGGACTGATTGTGAAGATGTCTGCGTGGAGAGATGTTTACCGAGAAATACCAGAAATATTTACTGAGCATTTACTATGAGCTGAGCATGATGTGCACATGAAGGCTGGGGATACCTTTCCCCAGCGGTGATATACAAAAAAGTCTTCAGGAGCAAAACACTTGAACCTATTTACTATTGTGCAGAGCTTTTTCACTTTTCTTCACCTTCAAATCTGCTTTAAAAGTTCAAAGATACTTTATGTCTTTTTTCTCTAGGCCAAGGCCTAACACATGGAGTCTTCTGAGGCACATCCCTATTTTAACTTGGAAATCTGGCCTTACTGACTTTAGCCCAGGAGCAAAGACACAGCCAGACCCTAGAGTAATTCTTAATCCTTGGCTGCAAATTAGAATCACCTAGGGAGTTTAAAAATTTGTGCCTGGAGTTCCAGCCTGTGAGATTTAAGATTCTTATTTAACTGGTCTGGGCATCAGGATTTTAAAAAAAACTCCCCAGGTAATTCTAAATTCAGCCAAAGTTGAGTACTGCTACTAAAGTTTACTGCCCCAGCTGTTCCATATTGTTTTATAACAACCATGATGATTGCCCCATAGCCTGCTTTGGCTCCCTTGCACCAGCCGACTGTGTGCTTGGAGTTCTGCCCAAGTTTGTTGAGAATGGTATGTACCTCTCCAGAGAACTTCTCTACACCTGTTTTGAGTTGGATTTCCTGAGTCTAGTTTCCATCAGTCTAATTTTATTTACTTTATATATTCTAGAAATTCTTCATAATTTCTGATCCACTTCTTGCATTCTTCCTATTTTCCAGCATGATTATGGATTTTTTTACTCTTATATGAAATCATTCTCCAAACGCCTTGCCTGTCTCTTATTCACTGGGATCTGAATAGTGAAAGGAGGTAGGAAGGAAGGGTATTCCAACAAACTGAATCCTGCAGATGGCTCTGCTGAAATGTTCACATTTGAAAACACTGGCGATTGCATTTTTTGCATTCAAATATGGTGAAAGCACTGTGGGGCAAGACGGCCACATACAGCCAGCATTTTGATGTGTCTGCTCTAAGCACGGAGGTTAACAAATCAAAAATGTGAAAGACAGGGGGCTTGGGGAAGGAAGAGTGGTAGCTATTTAGAACCTGAAGTCAGTGAGATTAGATTTCTAAGAAAGCAAAGCTTAAAGGTAACAATGTAGCTTCTACTGCCAACTAAAGTATGATGACTAAAATATCCATCATCTCAATGTCAATTAGACTACCTTAGAACACTGTGACTTTTTTTTTTAATGGAAAAAGAACAAGATCGAATAAAAATTACAAGATGGTCATCTTAATCGACATAAGAAAAAGCACACTGGAACAGAATCTAAAAGTTGATTTGCAATTATTAGGATCCTAACAGAGAGGGTAAAAATTTCTTTGAGGAGGAACCCTGGGTGGCTGAGTCAAGTTAAACATCTGCCTCCAGCTCAGGTCCTGGACTCAGGGTCCTGGGATTGGGTGGGCTCCCAGCTCAGCCAGGAATCTACTTCTCTTTCTCCCTATTCCCCCCTCCCCTGCTTGTGTCCATGCTCTCTCAAATAAATAAAATCTTTAAAAATATTTCTTTGAGGAAGAATAAATCCTGTCAACTAACATAAGTTTCTCCCTTATTCCAAATACAAAGTAATTGAAGTAAAAGATCACAAGTCAGAAAAGCCTTTTGATTTCAGTCCATAACTTTATTTTTCAAAAACCAAACAAATATCCTAGAGAAATACGACTTAGGTACGATTAGTATTAAGAGCTATAGAATTGGGACCCCTGGGTGGCTCAGCGGTTGAGTGCCTCTGGCTCAGGGCGTGACCCCAGGGTTCTGGGATTGAGTACCGCATCAGGCTCCCTTCAGGGAGCCTGTTTCTCCCTCTGCTTATGTCTCTGCCTCTCTAACTGTGTCTCTCATGAATGAATAAATAAATGAATAAATAAATGAATAAATAAATAAATAAATAAGAGCTATAGAATTAATTTGAAGACTGTTGTTCAACAGGAAAACAAGACAACAAGGAAAAATTAATAATGGGTTCTAGGTCAACCCTGGTAGAGTCAAAAGGATTTGCTAATCAATTAGATGTAGGATATAAGAGAAACAGGAGTCAAGGATTTCCTTCCTTAAATCTATATTCAGGAAGCAAAACAAAGTATATAAGCAGAATATAGAGGGTAGAAAAAAAGAAATTAATTGTCCTTTGTTACATATAAAAAGATTATTAAAAAAAAGATTATCATTCCTGTTTTATAGATGACAAATCTGGATGCCCAAGCTAGTCAAGTAACTTGTCTCAAGTCATAAGAATATCAGGTACTGATTCCAAGATTCAGAAACCAAGTCTACCACTTGCCAAGCCTGTGCACCCCTCCCCTGACCACTCACTGTACCTTTACATAGAAGTGACAGGCACTCTGTAACTCTTGTGTATCTATAATGATATATTATATGATGGATCACCACTGTCTCCCATTCTCCTTCACTGCAGAACTGGCTTTGAATCTAAGTGTACAGGTGACGCTATTAGAAAAGGGATACCTGTAAGGACCAAGAAGACTCCCAAAGAACAAGGTGATCATAGTTTTGGACAGAGACCACTTTTAAGTCAACCCTCTGTCCTCCTCCCACACACAGCAAACTTGTTTCAAAGAGGGAAAGCAGGACACCTTACCCTTGATAAGTGAAAATATAATACAGTTTTGTAAAACCGATTTGTTCCAGTAAACCAAAAAAGGTTTTTGGGAGAAAAAGTAAAAATAAACCATTTACTCTAAAACCTCGCAGGAAAGTACAGCCTAACAATATGAGAGACAACAATCAGTCATTACCCTTTCTTAAGATATTTGGAAACAGAAAAAAGTAAAATGAGATAAAGAACTATTCAAATATTTTTAAAAACCATTGATAGTAGTTACTCTTCATACAAAAAGGAAGGGGTTATAAGAGAAAAAATGCAGGTACCTGCTCATTTGTGCAGAAGAAATACAGGTGCTATAAACCAGGAACTTATATGACTGGTGACCAATGGTAGGTAGGTAGGAAGGAAGGTGGAAATAATGAGGAAATGGGAACAGGTTAGTAGAGATGAGGGGGAAAAACACTTCTGTGTATATCTTTTTGTATAGTTTAGAATCACGGTAATGTTTCACCTACCCCAAACACAAACAGTAAACATCAACCAGAGTGTGTGTGGGACCCTAAATGGAACATAAATGTAAATGAACATAACTGCATTATAAATGAACAGCATAACCACACTGAAGGGAGTGAGGAAAAAGAACTAACCTAAGTTGGAAAGCAGTTGTTTTCATGTATGCTTTAAGGCTCATGACTAAAGGAACTGTACACAAATATTTCCCATATTTAGGAAGCTTATTTTTCACAAGATGTGGGTTAGCAATTCTGAAACTACATTCTATATAAACTATAATTAAGCAGTAAGCAAATATATTGTGTATAATGAGAGTGAGGTTTCTCACTGCTGGAGAAAGCTGTTTTAAATAAGCAAAGGGAGAAGGTGAGAATGAACCTGTGGTGTTGGATTGGAAATAGAAGGGTTAGGATGTACTCATAGTTTGTAATATATATACACAGACTAGTAAAAAATAAATTTGATTGTGTATATTTATGCAGATTGAGGCACACATATTTCCTACATCCATCTACTTGAGAGGTTCTAGAAACAATAACATTCCATAGTATGAGTATACCTAGCACTCAGATCTTGGTTTCTAAATACCATTCTCTAATAAAAGAAATCAGCTGATTCCAGCCCCAGGGCAAATGAGAGCATCCTTGTACCAAAAGTAAGGAAGTACTGAGGTGCCTGGGTGGCTCAGCTGGTTAAGCATCCAACTGTTAGCTTCATTTAGAGTCTTGGTCTCGGGGTTGTGGGACTGAGCTCTGGGTTGCGCTCCATATTCAGCAGAGTCTGTTTGGGATTCTCTCCCTCTGCCCTTCCCCCAGCTTACTCTAACATAAATAAGTAAAATCTTTTTATAAAATAATTTTTTAAATGTTTTTTATTTATTCACTTAGAGAACGAGAGAGAGAGAGAGAGAGAAAGACAGAGAGAGAGAGAGAGAGAGAGAGAGAAAATGAGCAGGGGGAGAGGGAGAAGCAGACTCCCCGCTGAGCAGGGAGCCCAACATGGGCCTCAATCTCAGGACTCCGAGATCATGACCTGAGCTGAAGGCAGATGCTTAACCATCTGAGCTACCTATGCAACCCATAAATGAAATCTAAAAAAAAAAAAAAAAAAAAAGAGAGAGAGAGAAAAATAAAAAGGAAAAATTAAAGAAGTGCTTTAAAAAAACCACAGGAGGTATGTTGAAAAGCACTTTCTAATGACCAAACTTGGGACATTTGAGCAACAACATAAATAAGATAGCAATGAATAATAACCTACAGAATAAAATAAACTCCCATGAGTCCATACTATTATAAACAACTGAATAAATAGGGGAGGAGAAACCCCTCCTTATAGCAGAATTCCAATTACATTGAAGAAGGAACAATGGAAATAGAAAAATCACCATTAGGCAAATACTACAGTTATAACCGTTGCATACAAAAGTCATCCATGGGAAAAAAAATCATTCATGGATGCTAAAATCACTGTTAAGGTGTAATGTAAAAGAAGATCTTGGGATCATCCATCTCCTAGTAGTTCTCTCCCAATGAGATACTTAGAAAGGCAAAAATAGGAAATTTTACAAAGCAGAACTTGGCAGATCCCACCTTAACCAAGGGACCAAGTTACTTGGGTCACCTGGGCTGCCCTGTATCAATTTCTTAACTGCTCAAAGATTGAATCTTTGAAAAGTGGTAATAACATAATCTTTGAAATGTAGCTGGGTTGCACTTGTTGCTTAAATTTCCACTATAGGGCAGCCCGGGTGGCTCAGCGGTTTAGTGCTGCCTTCGGCCCAGGGCCTGATCCTAGAGACCTGGGATTGAGTTCCGCGTCAGGCTCCCTGCATGGAGCCTGCTTCTCCCTCTGCCTGTGTCTCTGTCTCTCTCTCTCTCTGTGTCTCTCATGAATAAATAAAAAATCTTTAAAAAATTTTTCCACTATAATAATCAGGGCATTTTTCTAGGTATAGATAGAACAAAAATAGTATGGAATAAAATGGAATTTGTCCTAAGGATGCTTATAATTTAGTTGGGTAGACAAAAACAACAAACAACTGGAAAGGTATAAATTGCATAAAAGGCCCCATGAACGTTATCTTCTCAAAATTTAATAAAAGAAAAAAGCATCTTTGTTTTTTTTTTTTAAGCAAAACAGTCATGTGTCCACGCAGAAAGCATCTACCGAACACCAAATGCATGTAAGGTGATGCTGGAAACAAAAAGATGAAGAAAGATTCTGGTCCTCAAGGTGCATACTGGGGAAATGGGTAAACACTGATTACAGCATAAAGTGGCAAGTGATGTACATAATGGTATACAGAACAGGCTCTGGGAGGAACAGAGAGTGACCGGGTATCCCAGTCCTCGACAGTATCTCCTTACTCCCAACACAGCAAATAAAAACACGGAATAGCTTTAAGTCATCCAGTAAATGGCAAAGCAACCTGAACCCAGATTTCCTACACAGAATAGAATGAACACTATTATCAATTATGATCTAACTAAAATAAACTTTTTGACCTTGAGGAAAGCCAGTGAGATGGGTTTGAGAGCTCTGAAGGGCACTATAATCTAACTGCTCTGTTTAGAACTCTCTACTCTGTGCAATTTATACAACTTTCCTGAACTCATTTTCCTCATCTGAAGATAATAAATCTTATCTCGTAAGGTTATTTTAAGAAATAAATGAATAAATACGTAAGGCAGCTAACATAGTTGCTGGCACACCAAGGAGTCCATAGACTTGGGACTTGATGGATAAGATTACCTTTTCCTCACCTTCTGGGTCTGCAGAAGCTCGCACAGTACCTGGCATGGGCATGCTAGATAAATATTTACCAAATAAAGTCAGTATTAAATAAATGTTGAATTTAAAACTATTCTCAGGCTATATTCAATTGTTTATTGCTATAAATAGATTTTTAGAAAGAAACCTCCCTTTTCTCCCTATAAATGGAATCCAATTTTTAAGGACCAGTTCACTGTTACAGCGATACTTACTTTCTACTGTTGCTCCTTCATTTGGGTTTGAATATCCTTCTCCTTTCTGTTTGATTCTTCGGATAATGCCTCCATCTTCAAATAAATCTTCTCCTTTGAAATCAAGGAGCTCAATCTAGAAAGGAAAAAAAGGATTTGGCTGAGAAAAGACCAAACAGAGCCAATTTAACATACTTAAAAACAAGGGCAACCAATTCTCCTTTCATTTTACAAAATAAAACCCTTTTATATTTATCTATGTATCTCAGTTATTGGAAAAGTAGGAAAAAAAGAACACTGCACTTTCAATACCTGGAAAGAGCCTTCATGTAATGATAATGTCTAGGACTGCATCCTGTGGGATTGCGGTGCAAAGACAGACAGGAAACACTAGGAGAGCTGCCTTGTGGGCAAAAAGCCAGAGCTCCAAGGTGCTGGCCCAGAACTATTTTGTTGGACTCTAAAGGCCACCACCAAAAAAAAATAATAATAATAAAAAAAAAAATAAAAATAAAAATAAAGGCCACCACCTTTCCAGCCCAGATTCATGGAATTCCCTTTTTAAATGTAAAAATAAATCCTATGAATCAGGCTTATGGACAACTAAAGGTGTTTTTTTTTTACCTAATTATGATGTTTCAGGCATTTCCTCCCTTCATTTTTTAAGTCAGATCTTGACAAATATATATAATTCAACACAGGATGAATAACATTATCACCACCTACAGCTTCTAATGAAGAAGTGAGATCTGTGACAAACAGTAAGCCTGTATAACATGAAAATATCTTACAATGTGGTTTCAGTACATTTCAACACTTACCTCCCACATTTCCAACCTGTTTTCTTGTCAATTTTGGGTATGTTATACTCACACCACTGACCAGAACTTTTATTTCTCAAGCCTGGTGTCTTTTGTTTATTTGGATATAACTTTTCTGTGCCAGAAACACGTTTCTAAGAAAGCATTGGCACACACCCCTTGGGTTTGTGGGAAACAATTCAAGAAGCCAAGCTCCAAAATAAATAAGTCGGATCTGATCCTCAATAGCAAGCTTAGCTCCTTGTTCCACTGCCTGTTGCTTCAGAGCCAGCACTATAGTAGAACAGATGCTAACAAGGCAACATCACACACATACTTACCTCAAAAAAGAGAGTTGCATTCGAGGGAATTTTAGGGAGACTGCCAGCAGAGCCATATGCATATTCTGGTTTGCACAGTAAATGGCAGATCTCTCCTTTCTTCATGGTGGCCACCCCAATGTCCCATGCCTTGATAACTTGGCCTAAGAGAAAGAAAAGGTGGTTGAAAGCTGTAGGCCATATTTAAAAATACTTAACTGTCATAAGACACAAGTTCAAACGAATTTCCTATTCTCTTTACATTACACACTCAGGAAGTAGGAGCTACAGAAGAACCTTGTAAAAGCTACCAAGAAATAAACTGTGATTTATGAGGGTGATCAGAGAAGATTCCCTATTGAGAAGGATGAAAGTTGTTATCAGTTTCTTTTTTAATTAAAAAAAATTTTTTAAGATTTTTTATTTATTCATGAGAGACACAGAGAGAGAGAGAGACAGAGACACAGGCAGAGGGAGAAGCAGGCTCCATGCAGGGAGCCTGACGCAGAACTCGATCCCGGGTCTCCAGGATCAGGCCCTGGGCCGAAGGCAGCGCAAAACCGCTGAGCCACCTGGGCTGCCCTGTATCAATTTCTTAACTGCTCAAAGATTGAATCTTTGAAAAGTGGTAATAACATAATAACATAATCTTTGTAATGTAGCTGGGTTGCCCTTGTTGCTTAAATTTCCACTATAGGGCAGCCTGGATGGCTCAGCGGTTTAGCGCTGCCTTCAGCCCAGGGCCTGATCCTAGAGACCTGGGATTGAGTTCCGTGTCAGGCTCCCTGCATGGAGCCTGCTTCTCCCTCTGCCTGTGTCTCTGTCTCTCTCTCTCTCTGTGTCTCTCATGAATAAATACAAAATCTTTAAAAAATTTTTCCACTATAATAATCAGGGCATTTTTCTAGGTATAGATAGAACAAAAATAGTATGGAATAAAATGGAATTTGTCCTAAGGATGCTTATAATTTAGTTGGGTAGACAAAAACAACAAACAACTGGAAAGGTATAAATTGCATAAAAGGCCCCATGAACGATATCTTCTCAAAATTTAATAAAAGAAAAAAGCATCTTTGTTTTTTTTTTTTTTTTTTTTAAGCAAAACAGTCATGTGTCCTTTTGTCAAATCACAAGAACTACTGAACTCAGAATTTTTTTTTCCTACTTCCAGGAAACCAAAAGTTGACTTTACTACACAACTGTAGAAGTATATTAGCCTATATAGTTGAAATTATATCTTATAATAAGCAGTCTCAAATCCTTTGGGAAACAATAAAAATGTAGGTGACTTAAAGGGATAAAATACAAAAATGAGGTACTATGTCAATAAAAAACTTAAGGTCTGATTCAGGTAAACAATGAATCTCAATGGAAATGAATTTTGAAGAAAGCTGTTATCCTGAACTGAGAACGGGGTAGTAGGATATTAGAGAGTAAGGGGAACTCTATACCTAAGTAGGTAAGTAGGGATGCATTTAAGCATCTGCGACTTAGGACTACAGCTTGTCTTCATTAAGTATTACAATTTTTCAAAAGATCAGATACTTATTTTAGTTAAAAATCTGAAAGTTATATATGCCTATTATTAAAGCACACACAAGAGAGAAAGACATAAAGTGAAAGGGCATCCATTCCCTCCTTGTAAGAAGCCACTCTTATTCTTTTATATCTTTCTGGCGTATGCTGTCACATTTTATAAAAAATTTAAGACACAAATGACGGCATACTATACATTCAACTCAGCTTTTCATTTTACATATATCTTGGGGGCACCTGTGTGGCTCAGTCAGTTGGGCGGTCAACTCTTGGTTTCAGGTTAGGTCATGATCTCAGGGTTGGGCTCCACCACAGTGGGCACAGGGCTTGCTTAGGATTCTCTCTCTGTCCCTTCTCCCTGTTCACTCCACCCCCCAATAATATAGATCTTGATCTTTCTCCATCAGTAGAAAGGAGAATATGCATTTTAGAAGTTAAAAGTGCACCCTGTTTTAAGCTTAGACTACCTGAATTAAAATAACAAACCCTTACAAGTGATGTGCAAATCATTTAACCTCTGTGCCTCAGTTTCTTATCTGCAAAATGTGGATAATAATAGTGCCTGCCATATAGCTGTTATAAGAATTATTAGATAAAATGTCAAATGCATAGCATGGTGCCTGGGTTAATAAAGAACAGCCATCATAATTGGGGGTGCATGGTTGGCTCAGTCAGTAGAGCATGTGACTCTTCATCTTGGGGTTGAGTTCAAGCCTCGTATTGGGTATAGAGCCATCATTATCATCATAAATACAAACAGATCTACCTCATCCTACATGGTGGCATAATATCCCAGTCTCTCTCCTATTGAGAAACATATTAATAATGGTATTCTAAATAAGGATATTTTTTTTTAATTTTTTTTAAATTTTTTTTTTAATTTTTATTTATTTATGACAGTCAGAGAGAGAGAGAGAGAGGCAGAGACACAGGCAGAGGGAGAAGCAGGCTCCAGGCACCGGGAGCCCGATGTGGGATTCGATCCCAGGTCTCCAGGATCGCGCCCTGGGCCAAAGGCAGGCGCCAAACCGCTGCGCCACCCAGGGATCCCAAGGATATTTGTTCATATATGATTGTCTCCTTTGTTCTAGTATATTTGGAAGGTAAATTTCTAGAAATGCAAGGGTGATGTGTATTTTCAGTTTGATAGATATATTGTCCAATTGCCCTTCAAAAATGGCTACATCAATTTATATGCTTACACATGGGTCTACTGTGAAAACAGTCCAGAATCATCAGGCAAAATGTTAAATTTGTTGTTGACAGGTTGGCTTTCCTGTCACTTATTCTTTCCAAAGATTGCTAGGTTTTAGACTGGGCCCTTGAGAACATTTTTTTTTTTTTTTAAACTACCGACTCTGAAATTTTCAAGACATCTTCATGTTGTGGGGGTTACTACTGTACATTTGTTCAAGATAGTTAGTCAAGGGCAACCCCGGTGGCGCAGCGGTTTAGCGCCGCCTGCAGCCCAGGGTGTGATCCTGAAGACCCTGGATGGAGTCCCATGTGAGGCTCTCTGCATGGAGCCTGCTTCTCCCTCTGCCTGTGTCTCTGCCTCTCTCGCTCTCTTTCTCTGTGTCTCTATGAATAAATAAATAAATAAATAAATAAATAAATAAATAAATAAATAAAATCTTAAAAAGAAACAAAAAACAAATATTCTCTCTCCAAAATGCTCTCTGAAAAAATAAATCTTGTTAAATATTAATAAATAAATCATGCTAAAAAAAAAAGATAGTCAATTACTGAGGAACAAAGATCTAGCTATTAAGAATACAAAGGTGGCCATCCCCTTCTTCCTTCCAAGGATCATGCAATGTAGTATGGCTAGTGGAAGAGAAAGATACATGTGCTGTTTTTGTTTTAAGCAAAGCATGGTAAACCCTAACACAGAGTATAAAAAAGGGGGCTTTGGCTTTTGCTTTTGGGTGGGGGTTGGAGCAATCAGAAAAAGCTTGATTCACAGATAAGATCTACACTAGGCCTTAGGGGTCAGAAACATTAGCCTGTCAATTAAATCCACAGGACCCTCAACCTAAAAAAGATCATGCCTGTGCCTTTGCTTTTTTTTCTCATTTGAGAACATGAAGCTTCTTTTTCATTGAGCTCCCAATACCGAATGAAACACACTGAGCAAAGAGCCAGAGTGGTATGAACAAAGGCATTTAATTCTAAAATTGCCAACCCAGGGACTCTTAAAAAGTATTTCTCCTTTGATGTGATGAGTACCAGGTGTTGTATGGAAGGGTTGAATCACTAAATTGTATAGTTGAAACTAGTATTATACTGTATGTTAACTAACTGGAATTTAAGTAAAATATTTTTAAAAAGAAAAAAAAAAAGAACCTCCCCCTGATCAAAAAAAAATACAAAACAAAAAATACTAAATATATACTCATCATGGAATACCTGGAAAGTATAGAAAAGCACAGAGAATAAAATTTAAAACCTTGGATATCCCAACATCGGGCATAAACTGTTAATTTCCTGGTTCATTTCCTTCCAAATTATACATGTACACTTTGCATTTAATATTTTTACATCCACATTCTTAAAATTCTGGCCACATTTGGTTTTGTGATCTGCTCTTTACATTTCACACTGTATGAGCATTTTTCTTGTTAAAAGACAGTATCTGAAAAATGACCTTTAATAATTATATACTATTTCATCTTTTGATTATAATTTCATCACTTCCATTAATAAACACTTCGGTTCTTTCTTTTTTTTTACTATTATAAAGTTTTTTTTTTATTTTATTTACTTATTCATGATAGAGAGAGAGAGAGAGAGAGAGAGAGAGAGGCAGAGACACAGGCAGAGGGAGAAGCAGGCTCCATACAGGGAGCCCGACATGGGACTCGATCCCTGGTCTCTAAGATCACGACCTGGGCTGAAGGTGGCGCTAAACCGCTGAGCCACCCGGGCTGCCCTATTATAAAGTTTTGATGAATAATTTTGCACCTAAAAAACAAAAAACAAAACAAAAATTTTGCACCTAAATCTTCATGTATTTTTTTTTTCCTCCACAGTAAAAACCTCTTACCTGACAATCAGAACTATAGTGGGTGGGTTAATTTAAAATGTTGCTTCAAGTGAGGAATCAAAAACGAACATATACATACCTCAAATGTTTTATACCTTAAAACATATCAAAGTATATTAATTCAATAATCTTTGTCACAAGCCCAACTCCTTGTCTGTGAGTGTGGCTCTGGTGATAAAGAGTTCCACACCAACCTTACTGTATACATCATACTTATGATGTATCATTTCAATCTACAATGTGGGTTTCTTTCAAGTAGACTGGAAATCAGAAAATACTTGTAAAGCAATCAGCACAAAGAACGCTTCTGGTAAAAAACGTGTTCTGAATGGCTTACTTGTTTTCGTCTTTTACCCACTCCTAATTTAAGAGCAATTTTTTTTAAAAGAGCAATTTAAAAATGTTTTTAGCAATTCATCTTAGTAATGTCTTTCTAAAAATGTTCAAGTTTTCATAGAAATAATTCCTCTTTGTTTCTACATTAAGGGTTTTATGTACGATCTAATTAAATTCTAGAATTACAAAAAAGTACAGTGGACATGAACACGTTTCAGCTGATTCTTAGAGTCTGAGGCAGAAAAAAGCAGCCCCTAACATTTGGAACTACTTGACACTGACAGCTAGGCCTTTATGATGTCTGAAGCAGGCCTGGGGGAAGGTAGGGCATGCTATTCTCCCATTGGACATAAACAATCTCACAAAACATCAACATCAGCCAAGGTCATTGTGAGACCATGAAAAAGTGAGACAAAACAAAAACACTTCAAAATTTTGTCTGAACAAAAAATAAGGTCATTGTGCAACCTACAAAATACCAAACATCCCCCTCTCCTGGCTGACAGGAGTGACTGCTGCTTCTCCAGCAGGTGTAACTTTAGTCTCTTATCTATTCAGCCTTCCTCTTAGGTAATATTTACTAAGATACCCAAAGAATCAGCTCACATCCTAACAATATCCCATCCAGAGCAAAGACCCTCTTCCCTAAACCCTTCCCCAAATCACCTAATACAAGCCCAAATCCTATAATAAATCCTTTTGGACACTCTTAGTGAAATACCCCACAATTCCTATGTTCATTTTCCCTCCCTACAGTGAGTAATAAACCCAACTTGTTCAATGACAGCCCTGTTCTGTGGCTGGAGGGCATTGACAAGGCCCACTTAAACTGGCTGAAGCAGAGTGTAGCACCACACCACAGAACAGGAAACCACCAGTATCACTCAACATATTTGCAAACAGAATGAAGAGCATCATCAGTCTGGAATTGGTTAAGCAAGCTTCTACCATACTTCCTTAGGTTCAATTCCTAGAAGGAAAATTATAGGGTCGAAGTATAAACATTTTTAAGATTCGTAATCTTTAGGATCTTTTGATCTTTAGGATCATAATTATATACACCAAGAATATAGAATTTATCCTTACACTTGATCTGGACTTCAATTATATTAGCTCAAAAACAATTTATCAATTTCAGAGTCCTATTTCATTTGTAACAATATCTGAAATGAAAAAATATATTGAAACAAATGTATAATGTAGTTATCCCTAAGCTCAAATGCTTTCTATATAGTATCTGACTATAGGCAGTTGGAAAAGTTTAAAAGTATACAAAAAGCCCAGTATAAAGGCAACGAACTGTACTATTTTCTTCCTTCTGCAAAGTGTAATCAAAGAATACATTTTAAAATATAAAATTTTGGGTCACGTGGGTGGCTCAGTAAGTATGTGACTCTTGATTTCAGCTCAGGTCACAATCTCAAAGTTGTGAGACTGAGCCCCATGTCAGGCATCATCAGGCTTTGGACTGGATGTGGAGCCAGCTTGGGATTCTCTCTCTCCCTCTCTAAAACAAACAAACAAAAAACCATAAAATTGGGGCACCTGGGTGGCTCAGTTAAGTAAGCATCTGCCTTTGGCTCAGGTCATGATCCCAGGATCCTGGGATGGAGACCTGCATCAGGCTCCCTGGTCAGTGGGGAGCCTGTTTCTCCCTCCTCCCTCTGCCTCTGCCTGCCACTCCCCTTACTTGTGCTCTGTCAAATAAATAAATAAAATATTTTTTAAAAACTCATAAAATTTTATAGGTTCAATGTAGGTTCATCAATTTTAACAAGTGTATCACTCTGATGGGGTGTGTTGTAAAGGGGAGAGGGAAGGCTATGCAAGTGTGAGGATGGGGAGTATATGGGAAATCTGTACCTTCTGTTCAATTTTACTGTGCACCTAAGAGTACTCTAAAATTAAGGTCTATTGAAAAATATATCAACACATTTTAATGAAAGCAACCTAAGTGTCCATCGATAGATGAATGGATAAAGATGTAGATAAAGATGGATATATACGCATACACACAATGGAATGTTAATCATAAAAAAGAATGAATTCTTGCCATTTGCAACAATATGGATGATCTAGAAGATGCAATGCTAAGTCAAAAAAGTCTGTCAGCAGGGCACCTGGGTGGCTCAGTTGGTTAAGCATCTGATTCTTGATTTTGGCTCAGGTCATGATCTCACAGTTGTGGGATCGAGCCCCATGATGGGTTCTGCAGTGGGTGTGGAGCCTGCTTAAGATTCTCTCTCTCTGCCCCACCCCTCCCCCTCTCTAAAAAAGAAAAAAGACACCGTATGATTTCACTTATATGTGGAATTTAAGAAATAAAACAAGTGAACAAAGGAAAAAGACAATAAAAAACCCCCAGACTCTTGAATATAGAGAACTGGTAGTTCTAGGAGGGAGGTGGATGGGTGTATAGGGTAAAATAGGTGAAGGGGATTAAGAGTACACTTATCACAAGGAGCACTGAATGTATGGAATTGCTGAATCACTATATTGTATACCTGACACTAATACTGTAAGTTAATAATACTGGAATTTAAATAAATAGATTTATAAAATAAAGGGAAAGAATTTTAAATCATGTAACACATTTTAATAAAATATAACATTTTAATTTAATCATAGAATACTTTCAAACTATAGTGACCACTTTAGAACATTTAAAATTTTTAAAAATTGTGGTAAAATACATATAAAATTTACCATCATGACCATTTTTAAGTGTACAGATCAGTACTGTTAAGTATATTCACATTGTTGTACAACCAGTCTCTACGACTTTTTCATCTTCCAACATTAAAACTCTACCCATTGAACAACTTCCCATTTCCTCCCTGCCCCAAGTCCCTGGCAAGATTTTCATTCTACTATTTCTGTGAATTTGATTACTCTAGATTCATCTAGATATAAGAGGAATCATATAGTATTTGTCTTTTTTCCACCAGATATTCTACACCCAATGTGGGGCTCGAACTCACAACCCTGAGGTCGAGTCACACACTCTACCCACTGAGCCAGCAAGGTACCCCCTATAGTGTTTGTTTTTCCATGACTGGCTTTTCTTAGTGTATCCTCAAATTTCATTAGTGATGTCACATGTGTCACAGTGCCCTCTTTTTTTTTTAAGGCTGAATAATATTCCTCTGTGAGCGAGTGTATGACAATTTATCCATTCAGCTAGAGATAAACACTTGGGTGGCTTCCAGCTTTTGGCTATAATGAATAATTCTGATAACAAACCTGAGCATACACCTATCTCTTTGAAACACTGCTCTCACTTCTTTTGGGAACATATCCAGAAGTAAAATTGCTGAGTCATAGGGTAACTCTATGTTTAATTTTTTGAGGAAATGTTATACTATTTTCCATCATGGCTGTACCATTTTACATTTCTACACAAGGATTTCAATTTCTCCATAGCCTTGCCAACACTTGTTATTTTCTTACTTTTTTAGAAAAAGATTTTATTTATTATTCATGAGAGACACAGAGAGGGGGGTGGGAGCAGAGACACCTGCAGAGACAGAAGCAGGCTCCATGCAGGGAGTCCGATGCAGGACTTGATTCCGGGACTCCAGGATCATTGGCACGCCCTGAGCCAATGGCAGGCACTAAACTGCTGAGCCACCCAGGGATCCCCTTTTCTTACCTTTTTTGACAGCAGCTATCCTGATGGGTGTGAGGTGATCTCACTTCATTTTTTTTTTAAAGATTTTATTTAAAAAAAAAAAATAAAGATTTTATTTATTTATTCATGAGAGACACAGAGAGAGAGGCAGAGACGCAGGCAGAGGGAGAAGCAGGCTACCTGCGGGGAATGTGATGCAGGACTCGATCCCAGGACCCCAGGATCATGCCCTGAGCCAAAGGCAGACACTCAACCACTGAGCCACCCAGGTATCCCTCCCACTGCAGTTTTTATTTACATTTCCCTAATGAATGGTGAAGTTAAGCATCTTTTCATATGCTAGTAAGCCATTTATATATCTTTGGAGAAATGTCTAGGTTCATTGCCCATTTTATAATGTTTATTTGGGGTTTTTCCCTGTTGTTGAATTATAAGAGTTCAATATGTATTCTGGATATTAACTCTTTGTCAGAAATAGGATTTGCAAACAATCTTTCATTCTGTAGGTTGCCTTTTCACTCTGTTATTGTATCCTTTGAAGCAGTTTTAGATTTTGATGTCCAATTTATGTATTTTTTACTTTTGTGGCTATTGCTTTTGGTGTCACATCCAAAAAATCATTGCCAAATACAATTTCATGAAGCTTTTCCTCCAAGTTTTCTTCTAAAAAAATATAGTTTTAGGTCTTGTGTTTAGGTCTTTGATCCATATTTTAATTTGTATATATGGTGTAAAGGGTACAACTTCACTCTTTTGTGAGTATCCAGCTTCCCCAAACATCATTCATTGAGAAGACTGTTCTTTCTCTACTGATCGGTCCATAAAACATTTAAAGGTATGCATTTGAAATATGAGCATACTTAAAGTACTATAGGATGGAAGATATATGGTATTATACAGAAAAACACTTTTTCATATGGGAATAGGAAAGAAGGACAAAAAAGATAAAATGTTTTCATTGTAAAAGGGTTTTCTTTCAAAACATAAAAGGTGATAAACACTTAAATATAAGGCTAGTCACTAGCAAGTTTCAGATAATTATCTGATAATCTCTCTCATAAACAAATAAAATCTTTAAAAATATATAAATAAATAAAAATAAACTTTTCAAAATAGGAATCCAACCTGTAATATCAAGCATATAACAGCAAATATTTTTTTAACTTTTTTAAAATTTATTTATGATAGTCACACACACACACACACACACACAGAGGCACAGACACAGGCAGAGGGAGAAGCAGGCTCCATGCACCGGGAGCCCGACGTGGGACTCAATCCCGGGTCTCCAGGATTGCGCCCTGGGCCAAAGGCAGGCACCAAACTGCTGCGCCACCCAGGGACCCCAAATATTTTGCTTTTGATAAACCTATTAACTCTATCATTCTTGTAAGAAAAGTACCTGTTGTACAGCAGGCACTCAGTGAATTCTGCTGGACCAGAAAAAATAAAGTTATTTTTTGTACCTGGTTTGAGCTAGTTTTAAGCCTTAAGATCTAATATAACTCTGAAGAGATTGCTTGAGTTTGAATCCTGGCCCTACCACTTTATTGTATAACTTTGGGCTAATTACTTCATCTCCCTGTATCATAATTTCCTCATATGTAAACAAAAAAACAGAACCAAATGAAAATAAAAATGATTAATTATGGTAGGTACCTAAACCATAATAAAATATATATATTAGCAAAGTGGATTTCATCAAAATTAAAAACTTGTGTTCCTTTAAAGACCAATTAAAATGAAAAGGCAAGCCAAACACTGTGAGAACATAGTTGGAAAATCTGATAAAGTGCTTGTTGTGTTGAGCACAACTAACTGATTTTTTTTAAATAATAAAAAATAACAGATACTTCACAAAAGAAAATATATAAATGCCCACTAGGTGCAGGAAAAGATACCCTCAATATCACTAGTTAACAGGGAAATACAAATGACCAAAATGAGATACCATTTCATGCCCATTAGAATGACTAAAGTTAAAAAGACTGACCATACTAAGGACTGGCAAGGGTATGAGAAACTTAAACTCTCATGTACTGCTGGTGCAAATGCAAAATGGTATGGCAATGTCTTATAAACATACATCTACTATGTCACAAGCAAGTCCGTTCTCAGGCATTTACTCAAAACACATGAAAACATATACCCACACAAAGACATGAATGTGAATGTTCATAAAAACATTGTTTCATAATAGCCCCAAACTCCAATGTCGAATTTCTGAATGCATGAACAAATTGTGCTATTTCTATACTGTGGAATACTACTTGGCAATTCAACATTCATGAATCTCAAAATCATTATGTAAGTGAAAGAGGTAAAAATACCAAAAATGACATATGAAATTCTAGATAAGGCAAACTATAATAACAGAAACCAGATTGGTGACTGCATGGGCCCCAAGGTCCAGGAAGGACAGAGACTGCAAAAGAACATGAGAAAACTTTTCAGGGTGAGGAAATTGGTCTATATTGATGGCTGGTAGTAGTTACAGAAGTATTACCAAATTCACCAAGCTTTACCTTTCTTAGAGGGGTAAATCTTACTACAGGCAAATGCCACCTCAATTTTAAAAAACTCAAAAATTCTTAGAACAAATGTTAATATGACTGTCACCTAACAGATACTAAATAGATTGTATAAAGAATCCAAAAAATAATAATAGGCTTGGTGTGACAATAAATGGTGCTGGGAAAATTGGACATCCACATGCAGAAGAATGAAACTAGACCATTCTCTTACACCACACATAAAGATAAACTCAAAATGGATGAAAGATCTAAATGTGAGACCAAAAAATATATATATATATATGTGAGACAAGATTCCATCAAAATCCTAGAGGAGAACACAGGCAACACCCTTTTTGAACTTGGCCACAGCAACTTCTTGCAAGATACATCCATGAAGGCAAGAGAAACAAAAGCAAAATTGAATTATTGGGACTTCATCAAGATAAGGAGCTTCTGCACAGCAAAAGAAACAGTCAACAAAACTAAAAGACAACCTACAGAATGGGAGAAGATATTTGCAAATGACATATCAGATAAAGGGAGAGTATCCAAGATCTATAAAGAACTTATTAAACTCAACAGCAAAGAAACAAACAATCCAATCATGAAATGAGCAAAAGACACGAACAGAAATTTCACAAAGACATAGACACGGACAACAAGCACATGAGAAAATGCTCCGCATCACTGGCCATCAGGGAAATACAAACCAAAACCACAATGAGATACCACCTAACACCAGTGAGAATGGTGAAAATTAACAAGAAACAACAAATGTTGGAGAGGATGTGGAGAAAGCGGAACCCTCTTGCACTGTTGGTGGGAATGTGAACTGGTGCAGCCACTCTGGAAAACTGTGTGGAGGTTCCTCAAAGAGTTCCAAATAGATCTGCCCTATGACCCAGCAATTGCACTGCTGGAGATTTACCCCAAAGATACAGATGCAGTGACACGCTGGGACACCTGCACCCCGATGTTTATAGCAGCAATGTCCACAATAGCCAAACTGTGGAAGGAGCCTCGATGTCTACTGAAAGATGAATGGATAAAGAAGATGTGGTCTATGCACACAATGGAATATTACTCAGCCATTTGAAATGACAAATACCCACCATTTGCTTCGATGTGGATGGAACTGGAGGGTATTTTGCTGAGTGAAATAAGTCAATCGGAAAAGGACAAACATTATATGGTCTCATTCATTTGGAGAATATAAAAATTAGTGAAAGGGAATAAAGGGAAAGGAGAGAAAATGAGTGAAAATATCAGTGAGGGTGACAAAACATGAGACATACCTAACTCTGGGAAACGAACAAGGTGTAGTGGAAAGGGAGGTGGGTGGGGGGTTGGGGTGACTGGGTGATGGGCACTGAGGGAGGCACTTGGCGGGATGAGCACTGGGTGTTACGCTAAATGTTGGCAAATTGGACCGCAATAAAAAATTTTTTTTAAATAGGCTTGGTGTGAGGATTTTTTTTTAAATTTTTTAATTTATTTATGATAGTCACACAGAGAGAGAGAGAGAGAGAGAGAGAGAGAGAGAGAGAGAGAGGCAGAGACATAGGCAGAGGGAGAAGCAGGCTCCATGCACCGGGAGCCCGACGTGGGATTCGATCCCGGGTCTCCAGGATTGCGCCCTGGGCCAAAGGCAGGCGCCAAACCGCTGCGCCACCCAGGGATCCCTGGGGTGAGGATTTAATGAGATAATGCACATAAGGCCCTTAGTCTGGCATTACAAGCACTTAAAAAGTATTAGCTATTAGTCTTTCAACATATATTTTTTTCCTCTTACTCTAATATGCTCATTAGCATAATGCAGCACAGAAGATTATATTAATGTTATAGGCAGATTGTTGATATTACTTCATTATAGTTTTTTTTTTTTACTTCATTATTGCTTAATCTCAGTAGTAAGAGTATAGGTATGTGGAGAATCCAAAATGATGGGTTTCTTTGTTTCACTTCTCAAATCTGGGGAAAGAATATAACAGTTAGGATTTTTATCTTAATAATTCCCAATCATGTTTGTCACATACCAAGAACACCCAAAACAACTTCATTGAAGTAGCCCTCTATAAGAAATCATCAGACCTTGATAAGGGTAGTTAGGGGAGGAGCAAAGCCTTGGTGTGCTTGGATTTACTTTGAAGAACTGAAAGAAAGAATTCTTTCATCCACCAAATCTATCCCTTCCCAATTTTATTGATAATATATTTGTTGGAGGGAGGCGGGGAGGGAGAAAAACCAGAACTTCTACTACGGAAGTATATTGGAGAATCCTGAGTCCTTATTTTGACTTCTTCTTTTTTTTTTTTTTTTTTTTTTGTCAGTGTGCTATACCCTCCACCATGGTGTTTCTCCCATTCTCTCTCTCTCTTTTTTTTTTAATAAATTTTTTTTTATTGGTGTTCAATTTACCAACATACAGAATAACACCCAGTGCTCATCCCATCAAGTGATTTTGACTTCTTTTAAAATGAGTTATGAACACAGTTCTAGGAATTCAGAACATGTAAGATTTATTTATTTATTATTTTGTTTTTAAAGATTTATCTATTTATTCATGAGAGACAGAGAGAGAGAGAGAGAAAGAGGCAAAGACACAGGCAGAGGGAGAAGCAGGTTCCTCACAGGAGTCCAATGCGGGAGTTGATCCCGGATTCCAGGATCACAACCTGAGCCGAAGGCAGCCACCCAACTGCTGAGCTACCCAGGCGTCCCAGAACATGTAAGATTTAGTTAAAAAAACTAAAAAAAAAAAAAAAAAAAAAAGAGAGAGAGAGAGAGAAAGAAAACTCAAGAAAGGAAACCATCATCTCTTCATTCTAATTTGTGTAACATATTCTTAAGTGGTAATAATCAGTTGTCTTATTCAGTTTTTGTCTTTCCAGATTTCCTGAGGCTAAAAATGATGGTAAAGCATTATTTCAAAAAGTCTGTATACAGGAATAGTAAGCAGAGTTAGGACCCAAGCTGCTACAGCACAGTTTTTGCCATTCCACTAGAAAGCCAGTCAATAATCCTAATGCTATAACAACAGTAATAAACATGTGAGTGCTTACTATGTGCTAAGCAATGGCGTGCAGTATCTTATACTCTTCAATATACAATAGTATATACTATCATTATCATGATTTTACAAACAATGGAGGTAGGGCACAGAGTTTAAAAGATGGTACAGAAAGAAAGACACATATACACACAACTCAGGTAAAGCTCAAATATATATGGATGTACATATATATGGTGTGTGTATTTTTATGGCAATTTTCTACAGATAAACTGTCATAACTCTATTTTAAATACAAAAGTCACAACAGAATCCCCAAATTAGTGTGACTTTCCACTGAAATATTTCTATTTATTCCCTTGGTAGAGGTGCAATACAAGAGATCAAGAGAGCTCAATATAAAATCATTTATATTACTTTTCTTCATTTTGATCAAAATCTTAGGAAACAGAAAAGACTCATTCATCATAGGGTGGAGAAAATGGGAGTGTAAGTTCTCAGCAATTTTTTTTCTTAACAATTCATAAGTCTTACAAAGACAGCTGCTGAAAGAAGGCATCTTATTTTAAATCCATCAACTTCTTCAAGACAGAAATTCAAAGGGTAGAGTAAGGGTTTGGGGGGCGGGGCAGTGGGAACAAAGATGTCTAAGATTTCTGATTGAGGCCATTTACTCTGAGGTCATCTAAATTAAATACTGATGCCACACTCATGCTGTTGGCCCTGAAGGTTCACATCGCTAAATCAACAAAAAAGAGACAAATTCTAATTTAACTGTCAGTCATCATCTGCTTTATCAAGAAAGAATTTGTATTTGATTTTGATTTGTATTGTATTGAGACACAAAGATTAATCTCACAGGAACCACTGATTCACTAAAGGCCCAAAGGAGAAGGGAACAGTGGCAGAGCCAAGTACCAGAGCTTGCAAAGAGTACAGCTGGACAGGAAGCAGAAGTCACCCCGACATATGCCTGAGAGTACCAGGAAAGGCAGCATAGAAGAGAGGCAGAAAAGAGCTTAATTCCACAGTTCCTCACTTGCTATTTCCTTTCCCAGATCCATGCTTAACTAACAATTCATCTAAGATAGTAAAATGAGGAAAAAAAAAAAAAAGGGATGATAGTCAATACGGAGCCACAGTGGTAGACAGGGGGATTACTCCTTTTCTCCCACACTTAACCTGGGAATAAACTAGAAATCTGTTATATCTGTAGCAGATAAGAATTAAAAAAGATTGGTAATTCAGCCACTACCTTTCAATAAGCCATATGGCCCACAAAGTTCCATTTGATGTATAGGCTATTACTGTCCTTACAAGACTTTAAAAAAAAAAAAAAAACCCACTAAATTAACTAACGCTATTTAAAAGCATTTGAAAATAAATCAGTATTTTTTTCTAATTAATTAGTTTAAATCACATTTAAGACTTGAAAATAGGGCAGCCTGGGTGGCTCAGCGGTTTAGCCTGCCTTTGGCCCAGGGCGTGATCCTGGAGTCCCAAGATCGAGCCCTGCGTCGGGCTCCCTGCATGGAGCTTGCTTCTCCCTCTGCCTGTGTCTCTGCCTCTCTCTCTCTTTCTTTCTGTGTCTCTCATGAGTAAATAAGTAAAATCTTTAAAAAAAAAAAAAAGACTTGAAAATAGTGGTTTTCCAATCTTTTTTCCTCAAGACCTCCTTTACATCTTAAAAACTGAGGACCCCAAGGAGCTATTATCTATTTACTGGTATTTACCACATTAAAAATTAAAGAAAAGTTATTTACCAATTCACTGAAAAATAGTAATAACCTCATTATATGTTAACACAACTTTTTATGAAAAGTATAATTTTAAAAAATTTATTAGTGAGAACAGCATTTTATAAATGTAAAATGTGTCCAACTTAATAAAAGACAACCAGGTTCTCATACCTACTTTTGCATTCATCTGTTCCAAATCTGGTTTAACTCTACAGAAAAAATCCAAACCCACAAAAATAGATAGTTGGAAAAGATGGGAGTACTTTAACAGCCTTTTCAGATAATTATGAATATAATCATCTCATATGGCATCAAAGTTGGACAAGTGCACAAGCTGCAATGTGTAATCTGAAAGCATATCAATGAATTTTTCATGTCATATTACATTAAAATCCACTGGTCTAGCTTGCACAATGAATGGATCTTTTAGTCACGAGTGATTTTGTAACAGCTTGTGTTGGGAAAATATTGATTCACTAAGTTAGACAGATCTTCCAAATGTTAACACATTTCATCATATAATATTTTATTTTTTTATAACAAATTATTTTTTATTGGTGTTCAATTTGCCAACATACAGAATAATACCCAGTGCTCATCCCGTTAAGTGCCCCCCTCAGTGCCCGTCACCCATTCACTCCCACCCCCCGCCCTCCTCCCCTTCCACCACCCCTAGTTCATTTCCCAGAGTTAGGAGTCTTCATGTTCTGTTTCCCTTTCTGATATTTCCTACCCATTTCTTCTCCCTTCCCTTCTATTCCCTTTCACTATTATTTATATTCCCCAAATGAATGACATCATATAATATTTTAAAAATCACATTCGTTGATATCCACTGATCTCATCAGAAGTCTTTTAAGTTTGAGGAAGTTGTCAGGCTCCCAGTGGCAGATACAAATTTCCCAAAACTGTAATTTTTATTTGAAAACTCAATGGTAAGACATACTGTCAGTTGTCTTCCTTGAAGTGACATGCTCACTTCATTCATTTTTTAAAATTTTTATTTATTAGTTAATGAGAGACACAGAGAGAGAGAGGCAGAGACACAGGCAGAGGGAGAAGTAGGCTCCACGCAAGAAGCCCGATATGGGACTCGAACCCACATCTCCAGGATCACACCCTGGGCTGAAGGCGGCACTAAACCACTGAGCCACCGGGGCTGCCCCATTTCATTCATTTTTAAGAAAGTATCTGCCAAATACTAAATAATCAAGTCTAAACAACAACAGTTTGCCCTTTTAAAGAAAAATGATTATTATTAAAAAAATGCACTCAAGTTAAGTGCACAGGTACTTCGTGAGATAACCAGTACACTCGGGTATGCAAAAGTGCTCCATGTGTGCTTCCCCATCTGTCATAAAACAGCAAAACAATGTGAAACTCAAGGATCAGGATTTAATAAAATCAGTATTTTTTATGCTTTGTCGAGGACACCAAGTGAAACTGGCTTCCTTTCTGATCCTTATTTACACAGTGCATAAAGGCAGCGAAGCATATACGATTGCTGGCATAGTCTGGTGCCACTGCCTAGATTTTCACCAGGGCATCAGCAGCCTTTACCACTGCAGCTTGTGCACCTTCAGTAGACTTTACTGCCAACACTGTAAACAGATAAACAACATCTTAGTTTTATTATAAAAACAGTCTTGACATTATGGACCTCCTAAAAATCTACCAGCTCCTCTGATCCACTAGCTCCTATGTAATATAAATGGCAATAAATCCAAGCAAAACACAACTCCAAAAATACCCTCTTACCTTTGCCAAGACTAAAGACAAATGGTTCATTTCGATCATGACTGGAATCAAACTTCTTTCCATTTGACAATTTCCCTTTGTAATGGACATAAACTTTGTCTCCAATCATTGGTGTTTCCTCACTATTCCCCACTCTTTTGACAATCTAGAAAAGACAAACATCAAGAAAATGGAGCTGATTTTATTCTGATCAGAGAATAAAAAGGATGCACAATCCATTCCACTTTACCTAGACAGATTTACTAATAATTACCTGTCCTTCCTAAAGGCCTCCCCGCTAGTTCTCTTAATAACCCTCACTGTTAGAAAATCGTCCTATGCTACTCTCAATCTTTAATGCTATATTTAATTTTACTGCCAATCACACTATTCCCTCAAAATAACATAATAATATAACCCCAGAGGGCAGCCTGGGTGGCTCAGCAGTTTAGCGCCGCCTTCAGCCCAGGGTGTGAACCTGGAGACCCGAGATCCAGTCCCACATCGGGCTCCCTGCATGGAGCCTGCTTCTCCCTCTGCCTGTGTCTCTGCCTCTCTCTCTGTCTCAGTGTTTCTCATGAATGGATAAATAAAATCTTAAAAAAAATAATAATAAAGTTTTTTTTAATTAAAATAAAAAAATAATATAACCCAAGAGATCCTGCCTCATGCTTTGACACTAAAATCTCTCAAAACACAGAGCTAGTTCATATACAAACTGAATTAGACCAAAAAGATTAGACTTTCAAAAACATTCAAAAAGAAGTCGAAAGCAAACTTACAAAGGTGAGATTTTATTTACTTCCACCCTTTGCTAAAAACTTTACCTTTTGACTAGATTCCACTAGTTTGGTTTAATTTCAAAAAGCTCAATTTCCTGGTATAACAGGTTATACTTCTTATTATGTGAGGAATATTTACTGTGAAAAAAAAACAGTATCACTGCATAGTTTGATATGATACTGAATAGCTTGTTTTCTAGTAAAGCAAATGCCAAAAAAGCTCCAGGATGAAAAATAGCTAGCTGTCATAAAATCCAGTATGTTTATTTTTTTCTTGGCAGAGCAGACTACTAATGCAGTTGGTCAGTTCTGGGAAAAGAATATCAAATCCAGGCATGTAGTGGCATAATTTATTCTGTCAATCACCTATGCCAAATTAATCATTTTTATTAGATAACAGAGGATGGTAGCTAATGTCCAAGAAACATCATTTTAGGGGAAGAGTCTGAATTTTTATACAAAGAATTCAGTTATTCACTCCTAAATTCCTTAAGATGTATCCTCCCAGCCCCACCCTCATATCACCACATAAACACTGTAAACTTATATTCTACAATTTTCTAGTTCAAAAGTCCAGACATTCTTTAAAGGAAAAGAATCATTATCACAATTCCACCAAAAACCTGTTAGAACTAATCATTAATGAATTCAGTAAAGCAGGAGGATACAAAATCAACACACAGAAATCAGCTGTGTTTCTACACACTCATAACAGGGAAATATCTGAAAAAGAAATAACGAAAACAATCGAGAAATACAAGTCAAACCCACAAGATACTACCTCATCTGTTAGAATGGCTAGGATCAAAAAGACAAGAAATAACAAGTATTAGTGAGGTTTTGGAGAAAAGAGAATACTCATGCACTGTTGGTGGGAATGTAAGTTAGTGAAGCCACTGTGGAAAACAGTGTGACCATTCCTCAAAAAATTAAAAACAGGACTACCATACAATCCAGCAATTCCACTTCTGGGTATTTCTCTGAGGAAAATGAAAACACTAGCTCACGAAGACATATGTACCTCCTATGTTCAGTGCAACATTATGTACAATAGCTAAGCTATGGAAATAACCTAAGTGTCCACAGAGAAACGAATGGATGAAGAAAATGTAGTATGTATATTATATACACAGTGAAATGTTGATCCAGCCATAAAAAAAGAATAAAATCTTGCCATCGTGACATGAATGGACCTTGAGAGTATTATGCTAAGTGACAGAAAATCCTGTATGATCTCATTTATATGTGGAATCTAAAAAAGCTGACCTCACAAAAACAGAGAGTAGAAGGTTAGTTGTTAGGGGCTCTAGACTGGGAAAAATGGGAAGACATGAAGAGTTACTTTAAGTAGATGCTTTAAGGATACAATCTAGTCTTGATTCAGCTCCACAATGTAATTTTATTACTTTTATAGTAATAAAAGACATGACTACAGATGAGGCACTCTGCTAAATGCTTTATATAATCTCAATAACTATATGAGGTGGGTAGTATTATTCCAATTCTACAAATGAGGAAATTTCACCACAGAGAGCTTAACTAAAAATGCCCTAGGTCATATAATTAGTAGACCTATTTAATCTTAACCAAAAGCCCCATGGTGCTAGACAGGGATAAATTATAGGATTTAAAAGGCTTAGGATCTCAAAATGTTTCTTACAAACCTAAAAATCTTATCGGATTTACTCCCTGGAATAATATAGGGCTGGAGGCAGATTGGGGGCTATGTTCTCTGTATGGGTGCATGGAAAAGATGAAAGAGAAGGACTTAACCAGAGCAGGGAGATGCCGAGGACAGCCTGCAGATATCTATGGTCTCTAGAAGCATCCTGGAGTTCAGGATAGGTAATTCATACAGGTTAAGAAGCCCTATGGAAAAAGACAGCTGTATATAACTCTAAGACATAAAACCCCTATTTCCAGAGTTGAAAGTCTCCAAAATTTGGCTTTGCATGTACGTAGCAAGCTAACAGTAAAACGTATATTCAGAAGACTCAGGCACAGGAAGAAAGCTTTCACATAAGCAAGATTAGACAAACTAAAAAATTCCCATTTGCTGCTGCTGACACAAGGAAATATTGAAACTCAGCTTAGTGATGATATTTAGAACGTGTAAGATAATCTTTTCAGCAAGAAAAAAAAAACTATACAAACTTGTATGAGTAACAACAGTGTAGGAGAAATAATGACCTAATATGACTAAAATCATTTAACCTCTCTCATCTCCACTTTATTTACTTACCTGGAATACCAATATATACCTTCCATAAATAAAATGGAAAGTTCAAGAGGTGCTCTGATTGCCCCACAAGACCATTGTGAGACACAAATAAAAACACACATGTAGATGTGATTAATTATAGAGTGAAAAAGATATAGTGTGTTTTAATGAGGAAAGCTAATTCAAAGGTAAGATATATTCTCTGATGAAATCTCAAAAAATACCTTCACTGCACAAATAACAATTTGCATGTGAAAAAAATCCCTTTGAACTTTAGCAAGTTACCTTTTTCTTTTTCCTCTAATTCTTTTGAATTGTCACCAATTAGCTTTAATATACTGAAATATTATGTTAAAATAATAACCCATGTGTACGCTCTGAGAACTGGGAGACAGAGCCTTCTAGAGTCACACATAACTTGGATCTGGACCCCATTCATTTACCCGGCTGGGCCTCAGTCTCACCATCTATAATTTGGGATTTTTTTTAAAGATTTTTTATTTATTTATTCATGAGAGACACAAAGAGAGAGAGAGAGAGAGAGAGAGAGAGAGAGGCAGAGACACAGGCAGAGAGAGAAGCAGGATCCATGTAGGGAGCCTGATGTGGGACTCAATCCCAGGACCCCAGGATCATGCCCTGGGCCAAAGGCAGGCGCTAAACCACTGAGCCACCCAGGGATCCCTCCATTTTTAAAATATAATTTGGGATTAAAACAAACCTCAAGTCATGAAGATGAAATGAAAAATGGTTGTATTGTTTAACACTTAGGTAAGCCTCAATAAACATTATCGACCTCCACCTTCCAGCCAAAAGAAAAAAAGAAAGATTTTTATAAATTATCCTTCCAGACAGCAAATTTCCCTGCAAGTCATTCATCCTTGTAACCTCACCTTTAATACTCCTCTATCTTTTTTTGAGGTGATATCCTCTCCACGTTCAGCCACAGCTGCTGCTGGGTTTTCTCCACTGTTCTTGGCACCTTCATCAGTAGTCATCGTCTTTTATAAGCAAGAAAACCTGCTAAGAAGAAACATATTTTAACTTAGAAAAATAGCACTGCTTTGGAACATCTGAAAGTGCCCCTACATATGTATGGGCTTTCCCTGATCTAAGATTTACATAGGGCCAATAAAGTTAAATGCTGAAAATGAAAGCAAAAACACTTGTCATGAGCATGTACTGATGTCATGTGGTATGTACATAAAACACCATGCAACTCTTTAATTTCCCATCCAGCACTGGTTCCAAACTAGAGAGCAGTACAAGTCAGGTTTGGTAGTGATTATATTCCTTAACATGATTACACACCGAGAAGTAGTACTTTAGAACTCTGAAAATGTCTTTTTCCTATAGTCATATTTTTGACAGAGAATTAAGAACTTATCAAGCGATCTGATTTTTAAGATGACAATATACAGGGGTACTTGGCTAGCTCAGTAGTTAAGCATCCAACTCGATTTCAGCTCAGGTCGTGATCTCATGGATCATGGGATCAAGTCCCACATCAGGCTCCACGCTCAGTGGGGAATCTGCTGGAAGATCCTTTCCCTCTGCCCCTCCCACCACTTGTGCACACTCACCCTATCACTTTCTCTCTCAAAAATAAATAAATCTTTTTTCCCTTTTAATGGCAATATAGCATAGGGGTAAACAGAACAGGCTTTAGAAGCTGACAGACCCCAGTCCAAGTCTTAGCTCCAGCAATATCTGTCCAACACCTGCAAACTTAATCTCGCTGAGCCTCAATTTCACATCTGTAAAAGGAATGGAGTACATTGTTCATGGAGTTACTGTGAGGCATTAATGAGACAATGTATGTGAAGAGATTAGCACAGAATCATAACTTAAAATTTTAAGTATTTATCATGCTTATTATGGGTCCTCTTTGGAGCTACATTTTTTTATCTCCTGCTAAAAGCATCTACAGAATGAGGTTCTTCCCTAGCATGGCAGTTGAGGCCCTTCACAATCTGATCCTAACTTATCTTTCACAGGTCTAGCTTCCACCACTTTCTTTTACTTTCTTTCATGCAGCTCATGCTCGAGCCAAACAAGAGTAATTCCTAGCTAAAGCAAAGCCCACTGCTTTCCCATCTCCATGCTTTTGGCCTCTCATCTTCCTCTCCAAACACTCCTCCCTCTTCAATTCTTCCTTCATCATACCAATCCTGACCCTATACTTGGAAGTTGTTTGCACTTTTCTGTGCTATCATATATTTATAAGAAGACACACTGGATGGATTTAAAAGAAACCTTGAGAGCAAGGGCCATGTTTTGTTCATATTGAGATCCTCTAGAATGCCTCCACCTCTCAGACTGCTAAAACGAAAAGAGCAAGCAATTTGGAGCTCCTTACAAGATGTTGGCTATCTCTAACTTTTCGAAGCCTTTTCTCCCACCTATGTAATTGGAATAATATCTGCTTTCACAGGGTGATCTTCTGGATTAAATGGTATAACGTGTATTTCTAGAAGTATACATTCTGAAGTGGGCTCTTACTATCAGTCACCCAAATGACAGGCACTTTTTCATGCACGCAAACCAAACCAATGGGCCAATCAAACAAAACACAGCTCACTGTCTGCTGCCATGATTAATTCTACACTGCTCTCCTGGTTGAGCAGGGAAAGTCAAGAATGAATCACTTCTATAGCTATTCCCTATTAGACTAATAATGAATAAAGCTCCCCTAAAGTCAATATGGAATAATAGTACACTGCAGTGTTTTAAACTCATTTCCAATTGACCTAAATTTATTTCAGTGTCAACAAAGACACAAATCAAATTCTGCTGTGCCCAAAAATCTTCAAAGAGAACACCAAAAACCAGGGGCTAAGCCCCTTTGCTTTATTTTCTAGTACAGTTTATACCAAACACAAAAGATCCAACTGCTTGGCTCAGGATAAGGGAGAGGCCAGAACAAAGCATTCTCAAACAAACAACAACAGAAATTAAGTACCCAGCTGTATGTGATGCTAGGCTAGATAATTAGGAAAATTACATGAACAGGGTTGGTTCCAAGCTTCTAATAGCCTACTGCTTTTAACAGATTTCTCTAATGCATGGGTACTTGTAGAAGGCACCTAAAACAGAGGGGAAAAGATCTTTTAAATATCTGGGGAGTCATGAATCATATTCCTGGAAAAACACATTTACAGAAAGAATTTCATAAACTGACTTCATAGATAAACTGACATCCATCAGTAGATCCCTGGCAAAACCCTGAATTAAATCAATGAGCAAATTAAAATAACCAGATTGAAGGTTATTAGGGAGTAGGACAACCACAAAGTCTCAAAGTATGAACCTACAGATTATTTAATAAAGGAAAAACACTTTCCAATAAAGTGATCTGAGAGGTACCCTTAGCATAAGTGGTTTGCATCACCAAACTGTGCATCATCAAAGTAACACAAACAGCTATCACCGTGCCTCCTGATGTGATGTAATGGGAAGTAGACATATAGTATTCCCACCAAAAGTATTTATTTAACCTGAAACTAATCAAGAAGAAGACAAAATCAGTTGTGGAATGTTGTATGAGGCAATTGGCCTAGATGCCTCAAAATGTTGTTATGAAAGATCCTTCACCCCAAAAAAGATAAGGGCCTGTCCTATTTAAAGGAGACTAAAAGACGCCTGGGTGGCTCGGTGGTTGAGCATCTGTCTTAGGCTCAGGTCATGATCCCAGGCTCCTGGGATCAAGTTCTGCATTGGGCTCCCCTTGGGGAAATTGCTTCTCTCTCTCCTGTGTCTCTCACAAATAAATAAACAAGATCTTCAAAAAAAAAATAATAAATAAAGGAAACTAAAGAGATACAACAACCTTGGGTGCTGGGTTAGGGGAATGAAAGTGTTATAAAAGTACATTTTGGGGAGAATTAGAAAAACTTGGAAAAATAAGACTGTACATTAGATTATTATTACTTTACAACATTAACTTTCTGAAGTGTGATACAGTATTGTGGTCTTATGTTGAATAAGATCTTCATTCTCAGGAGACACAACCTGAACTATTTAGGGGGTGAGGTGTCATGATGGCTGCTACTTACTTTCAAATCATTTAAGAGAGTGTGTGTGTGTGTGTGAGCACAACTACCAAAAAAAAACTAAAAGTTTTGAGAAAGTATTATCACACATCCAAAGACAATGCCTTTCTTTTTAATGCTCGCCAATTGAGGATCAGCTACATTTTTAAATGAAAATATTACCAATCAAAAAACATTTTCCTGGGGCGCCCAGGTGGCTCAGACAGTTAAGCATCTGACTTGATCTCAGCTTAAGTCCTGATCTCAGGCTCTTGCATCAGGCTCCTGCCTCAGGCTAAGTTGGCTTGAGATTCTGTCCCCTGCGCCCCTCTCCATTCCCACCCCAGTGCTGCTTACAAGCATCTCTCTATCAAATAAACAAATGAATCTTTTTTTTAAAAGAAGTATTTTCTTTTGGTTCTAACCCTACCCTTTGTAATTAACAGCGTGCTAAAATTCAATAAATAGAGAACTTCTAAGTTGAGTTACCTTTATAAGTCTCATTTGTTAAAGGAATTGGCTTTAACACTTCAAGGGATGCAAGTAATCTCACACAATAATTCTGAGTAGTATGGAGTCCATACGAAAAGGATAGCACAAGTAATTGAAACACAATAATAAAAAAACAACAAAATGTTTTCAACTTTCAAAGGCAGTTAAATCTGGAAGAACAGAGAAATAAACCAAACTTTTCAAGTCTCTTTCATTAATTCCAGTTATGTCCTTTGGGGTACAGATTTTTATAAGCAAACAAAACAAATTTTTAAAACCCTTTTTCCTTAAAAAAATAAAAATAAAAATAAAACCCTTTTTCCTTGATCTAGTGTTATATGAAAAAAGGCAGTAAGATGAGACAATTCCTAAAAAACCTATAAGACACACTGAGAAAATTTCACTTTATTCATAAGAAAGCCTTTTCTTCTTTCCCCTACTCTAGGTTTATTCTGGATTTAAAATCACTATGTAGCTATGGATATTAATCTATGATAAAGCTCACTGTTCTGAACTGTCCATAGGGGGTAAACTGCTACACAGGTACACCAGAGAGGGAACACACAGTTCTGTTATGGACATGCCAGATAAAGCAGGCACTCTCCAAAGTGCAAGTCAGCAAACACCTGAGACATAACAGAAAAATGAGAATACGCTTAAAATTTCACCAACAATGTACTGAAAAATTCAGTTAACTGTCATATCCACCAAATGAGAAATCATTTTAAAGCATGATCCACTACTTTCCCATGTATATTATTCACTGTGTTGTTTTCTGTTAAAATATAGGTAACTTGTATCAAATTATCCTACTAAATTTTCAGAAAGAAGACAAAAGAAGGATATAAGAACTGGATACTTTGTCAGTGGCACAGAAAATTAGAGTAGCATTCTAAGTACCACAGATGCCTGGGTCATAAAGGCTTTCAGTCTCCTAAAACGAAAAGATGAAAGAAAACACACAAGGAAAGATGTATACCACAGGACTTGTAACTAAATGCAATAATTCATCTTAATTAAAAAAGAATACCCATGTAAGGATGAACTGTAAAGCCCTCATTGACTTTCAACTCCATGCCTGTTAAAACATTCAAGTCCAGGGATGCCTGGGTGGCTCAGGGGTTTAGAGCCTGCCTTCAGCCCAGGGCATGTTCCTGGAGTCCTGGGATCGAGTCCCACATCAGTCTCCCTGCATGGAGCCTGCTTCTCCCTCTGCCTGTGTCTCTGCCTCTCTCTCTCTCTCTCTCTCTCTGCCTATGTCTCTGCCTCTCTCGGTCTCTCATGAATAAATAATTAAATAAAAAATCTTTAAAAAACAAAACATTCAAGTCCAGGAACATGGAAGTTTCAAGAGGAGTTATCTATTTGTAGACAAGACATACATACAAAAAAGAAATACGCACGCAGAGGAAACAAGATCACACAAGGACAGACTATAGAAACTGCACACTACATTTAGCCATCTACTCTCCCCCAGTTAACGTCCTTCCTCCACAGTGGGGAAGGGATAGGGAAGATGATGAATAATACTCCCACACATGCCCATACATTCTTTTCTCCTTAAAAAAAAAATCTATGAAAAGATGTACAAATGGTCAATAAGTACATGAAAAGATGCTCAACATCATTAGTTTTTAGAGAAATGCAAATAAAAATCACAATGATATATGTAAGGGGAAAAAGTTTCCCCTTCTTCCCTTCCAGGTTCTTTGTTGGTCTAACAATTCAATTACATAAGACAGATTAACAGGGAGACTCCCGCCTCCAATATTTTGCACTATGGAAATCCCAAAGATAGGAAGCTTACAGATACTCAAGCAACTGAGGCTTATAAACCATTCTGAGCTAAGGAGGTAGGGGTCTAGTACTTCAAAGGGGAGGAAGACAATTCACAGGAAGATGGGAGGCGCAAATGTTTGGTAAACAAATGTTTGTCTGGGCCATGCAGATAAATATTTTTTATATAAAAAGTTATCTCTGAGGGATGCCTTGGTGGCTCAGCAGTTGAGCATCTGCCTTTGGCTCAGGGTGTGATCCCGGTCCCAGGATCGAGTCCCACATCAGGCTCCCTGTGAGGAGCCTGCTTCTCCCTCTGCCTATGTCTCTGCCTCTCTCTGTCTCTCATGAATAAATAAATAAAATCTTTAAAAAAAATGTATCTCTGATATTAGCTCTCATCCTGTTACATACAGTCCCTCCAACTAAATTCTTTTAGGCAGTTACAGGAGAGGTAAAAACCAAATAAAACAAAAACCACACAACAACAAATAAATAAATCTCTTCCTGAGTCAGTTAGACCTCAACTGCCTTCAGCTCAAAATAATCCACATGCCAGTGGCATATTCTGGAGTCATATATTCTGCTCCCCTTTGGATACCTTCACACCTATTACAATGGCTATTATCAAAAAATGGAAGATGACAAATCTTCCTTAGAAGATTCCTTAGCTTAGAGAAACTGGAACCCTCATGTATTGCTGGTGGATATATAAAACGGAGCACCCTCTGGTTCATCAGAATGTTCCATACAGAATTACCATTATGATCCAGCTATTCCACTCCTGAATATATACCCAAAAGAGAAAGCAGAGACTTGAACAGCAATCTTCATAGCAGCACTATTCACAATAGCCAAAAGGTGGAAATGATCCAAAAGTCCATAAACAAAATACTGTATTTATGTGCTATTAAAATATTCAGCCATAAAAAATAAAATACTGACACATGCTACAACATTAATAAACCTTAAAAACATTATGCTAAGGTGCAAAGAACCAGACACAAAAGGGCAAATATCATAGGACTCTATTTATATGAGGTATCTAGAACAGGCAAATTCATAGAGTCAGAAAAGTAGAATAGAGATTACTAGGAGCTGGAGGAGTGGACAGTTGTTTAATGGGTACAGAGTTTCTTTTTTGGGAAGGTGAAAAATTTCTGGAGAACAAAAGTGGTAATAATTGCACACCAGCGTGAAGGTACTTACCGCCACTATATTGTACATTAATACTGATAAAAACTATAAGTTTCATGTTATGTATATTTAAACACAATTTAAAAAAGAAAAAAGAGGGAATCCTGGGTGACTCAGTGGGTTAAATGTCTGCCTTCAGCTCAGGTCATGATCTCGGGAGTCCTGGGATCAAATCCCCACATCAGGCTCCCTGCTCAATAGGGAGTCTGCTTCTTTCTCTCTTTCACTCTCTCCCTTTGCCCCTCCTCCCACCCCCACTAGAGCACTCTTTCTCTCTCTCTCAAATAAATAAAATCTTCAAAGAGAAAGAAAGAAAGAATGAATTCTGAGCCCAGAGCAGACAGAAATTAACAGGTCACCCAGACTTGACTTCCATCTTTAATCCTCCTACCTTTCCCTTAACAGAAGATGCCTTGGTCATTTGCAACATACAAAGTGCTGAACCCAGGCTCCAGCAGGAATTGCTGCATCAATTCTTCAGGGACTCAAGGCAGACACTTAACCAATGGAGCCATATATATAATATAATATAATATAATATAATATAATATAATATAATATAATATACTACAAACTACTTCCTCCTTCATTCTATCTCTTAAATACATATAATGCTTTGCTACACTCGCTCTTCTCCAAGTAGTTACTGAAGACAACAAAGTTAAAAGTAATTTATAATTACTTCTGTCACTGACTACTTGGATGAATTACTGTCCTCAAATATTATATTAGTATTAAAACAAAAAAAAAATCTATCAGACCATCCAAATGCCGGAGGCTGAAAGACAGTACTATATTAATCAACTTTCTCCAAGAGGGTCCTGGAATCACGGGAAAAATCTGTAAAGCTCTAAAGGAGCTGAAAAATTGAACTAGAAGACAGCTGAGATAGGGGGAGAGGACAAAGAGACGCAAAGTGCCTTCTACACACCAGCGCTAAGAACAGCTCCTCCCAAGGGAGCCTGGGGTCAGGATCACAAAAGCAGGAATGGGCCAGAGAAATTCATTAAGCAGAGAACCATGTCCAGGGAAGAGAGAAGAAGCTGTGTCTGGACTGTTCCTGGCATAACTGCACAAGGTGGCTCCTATTCTTTACAGAGGATGTAAACATATTCATTATTCTTGGGGTTCAGACATAACACCACGATATATTGTGGTATTTGTTTTCTTTCCTTCATTCCTGAGGGGCCTTGATATCCTGGTCTTTAATTGCTGAAAAATCATCTTTGGGGATCTCAGGGAAGTTCCTACGATTTCTTTTCCTTCAGTGTCTGTCCTCTACCTCTAAAATACTAGACAAACTGTATACATCTTGGTTTTATCCTTCACATCTCTTAAGCAGGTTTCTAAACATGGAATAAACATGAGAATCACCTGGGAAGCTTTAATAAGCCACTGATGCCTGCACTCTACTCCCAGAGAATCTGTATTTAATTGGTCTGGGTTGAGGCCAGGGCAATCGGTGTTTTTTGTTTGTTTAAGGTTTATTTTAGAGAAAGAGAGAGTGTGAGCAGGAGGGGCAGAAGGAGAGGGAGAGAGAACCTCAAGCAGACTCCATGTTCAGCACTGGAGCCTAACACAGGGCTTGATCTAAGGACCCTGAGATCATGACCTGAGCTGAAATCAAGAGTCAGACACTTAACTTACTGACCTAAGCTGAAACCAAGAGTCAGATGCTCAACTGTCTGTGGCACCTGGGTGCCCCAAGGGCATTAGTGTTTTTATTTTTATTTTATTATTTTTTAAGATTTTATTTATTTATTCATGAGAGACACAGAGAGAGAAGCAGAGACATAGAGGAAGAAACAGGCTCCCTATGGGGAGCCTGATGTGGGACTCGATCCTGAGCCACATCAGGATCACGCCCTGAGCCAAAGGCAGATGCTCAACCACTGAGCCACCCCGGTGCCTCATACATTAGTGTTTTTAAAAAGTATCTCAGATCATTCCAGTAGTGCACAAAGGGTTGAGAAACGTTGGGGTTTCTCTTAGATTCCATTACTGGCTTTCTGCTCTATATTCTAAGAGATTTTCTTTGATGGAATTTCTAGATCACCATTTGGTTATCAGATATGTCCATTATTTCATCTACTCTGTTCAAAGGATCTTTTATTTAAAAAAAAAATATTTTCTTTATTTATTCATGAGAGATACACAGAGAGAGGCAGAGACATAGGCAGAGGGAGAAGCAGGCTCCCTACAGGGAGCCCGATGCAGGACTTGATCCCAGGGCCCTGTGATCACACCCCAAGCTGAAGGCAGATGCTCAACCACTGAGACACCCAGGCATCCCTCAAAGGATCTTATAAAGCATTGTTTTTTATTTTTGTATACTCTTATTATCTGATTACACATTTTTCTTACATGTCTTTATTTTGTGGATACAATTATTTTTCAAGTATTTAGGGATTCTACTTAGATGAGACATCTATGAATAAGTATTTGGCTGAAAATTTTTTTCATTTTTTGGCAGGGAATTGCTGGTTATGTGTATCCCCTAGTATCTCCCATGGGCATTGGGCAGTGGTAAAGGTTAAAGGTTAAGAAACGGAAATGAAGAAAGACAGCATACTGTGAATTACAAGTTAAGTAGAAAGGGCATTCATAAAGATGTGAAAGTGACAGGTGAGCCAGTTGATACTTGCATTAGGTTTACAAAAGGAAAAGGTGAAATGCTTTAAGTAAAAGGGAAATAAAGAGTAAAGGACCAGAAAGACTTAAATACATGGGTGAAAGAATCAAGTGTGGATTTGTTCATCAATTAAACATTTATAGATCATTTAAGTTACTGCTAAGCTAATCACAGGGCTAAATAAAAGTATGCTGAAGTTTTTCCTCAATAGAATGGTCATGAGAGTGTTTAAATAAAATCTGGCAAATTCATGCTACAAAAATATAATGCAGTCTTTGAAAAGGATGAGATAAATCTAGACAGTAGAGAATCATTTAGAGTCTAAACACCAGAAACATCCAAACAGCTGAATTAAGATTTTGTAAATGCTCATCCACTGAAAAAGAATACCATTGTAATAAATGAAGTGTATTGTTATGGTGCCCAGTGCCCAGTGATGACTTGGTCCTCTGGGCTGTTTAAAAAAAAAAAGTCAGTTGATGATATCACAGAGGGATAATACACGTGACAATGTGTTATATTGTAATTACACGCAGCAATCAACCATGGTTCCCAGCTGTTTGTAGATTTTGGTGTGTGCAATCATTTTACAGCACTAGATTACAAATTACATGAATATTACATGCTTGATGTTTTTATCATTGTTTTTTCTTAGAGTTAAGATAGCTAAACTCTGGAAATATTAATATAGAACAGGTAAGGTCTTAGCCATTCCAGATAAAATAACCTAATAATGACATTAAAAGATGAAAGATGCCCAAAATCTATTAAGCAAATGGTGAGTTGAAACAATCTATAATATCTTATTTTTAGAAGGAAAATAGTATATATATGTTTGTGTGTATTGCTTATATACAAAAGGTTTGGAAAGATACCTACTATTAAAACAGCCAATAAAGCTACCTCTGGAGAATGAGATCTGGGAGGAAGGGAGGGATAGGAAGGAATTTCCACTTAAATTTTATTTTAGATCATTTAAATAGTTGAACAGTAAGCATATATCACTTTCATGATCATTTTTCAACTTAGGACAAAAAGATGAAGCACTTTATGTTTCCATTCATCAGGATTTTTTATTGTTACTGCTCAATTGAATTCAAAAATTTTGGAGTGTCTTCAACGCAGAGGAAGAAAACTCTAGTTGAGCAAAGAGTGTAAGACATCTAGAGGACAGTCAGCGAGACGAAGCCTGAACTCAGAGAAAAGTGTGGATGTTTGTTGGGAAGTTATCACACTCTACGTGGAAATTAAGATAAAAGTATACAGCAATTACTACTAAGTAAATAAAACCATGTTCTCAAACTTCTAATGTCCAAGCCTCACTTCTGATTACTAGGACCCTTACCAATACAGTTGAACAGTTTAGAAAGTGCAAACCATCCCTGAAGAAGCCAGCAATATTCCAAATGATTAATTAAAAAGCTCTCTCAGTACTTCAAAAGCACTAGTTCTCTCATTCCTTTAATACCATACCATTGTTCAAATAAAATTACTTACTGCTCTTTCACCTCCTTGCATAAGCATCTGAATCCTTCTCTGGTACTTTGACTTTATGCATTGCCTCTTGGCTGTCACTAGCTGTAGCCTGCTCCATTCCAAGTCATGACATCCCTTAGCTGAAAGGTACATCTGATAGATATCACTGGTTAGAGTTGTGGTAGAGACTGCCAGTAATTCTCAAGTCTCTTTTTCTCCACTTCTTCCTTCTTAATAAAACCCCTATTTTTTTTTAACAGGATACAAAGCTTCCCAGAAAAAAGCCTCAGTGTCCTACCTTGCAGCTAAGTACAACCATGTAATTAAATTCAGTCCACTAGGAGATAAGGTAAATATATCTTGAAAGGAACAGGTAGCCAGAACATCATAAGCACACATCTGAGTTAAAAGCTGAAAGAAGCCATTCAACAAATAGCTACTGAATACCTACTACCTGCCACTCTTCTAGGCAATGGAGGTACAGCAGTAAACAACAGAAAAAGATTTCTGTCTCCTCACAAATTATGTTCTAGTAAGGGTAGACAGGAATAAGCCTCTATTACTTCATGTTTTGTTCATATTTCGAACATGTTTCCTCATGTCTTTGACAGAAAAATCTAATTTCTACCTGTGCCACAGGGCAAATTATCAACTTGGGTTGACTCATAGGATCAAACAGTTTGCTTCCAAGTCTGCTGATCATTTCTGAGAACAAGCCAATGAGGTAACACATGACAAAGATCTATAAACCCTGTATAAGCGGACAACGTGTCCTACTCATTTTTGTGCCCCTATCACCTAGTGCAAGTGAATGGCATAAAAGAGGCACTCAACAAACATTAAAATGAATTGTGATTTTCAAAAGCAGCCAATATAAAAATGGTAAGATATTGGACACTAGAGTAAGGAATCAGTGCTGAAATGACATTACCAGTTGACTATATTCTTTCCCCAAATCTACTCTGAAAAATCTAGAGAATTATACTGCACCTGAGTGTTAACTATAAAAAAAGTAAAAATATTCTGTTCTAATCAGGAGGGGTAACTACTAAAACCCTGACAAAATTAGCATATCTCTGAAGTGCACTGTAAGTATATGGCTGTGCATACATACACATAGCAGATTCATCTTATTAATTATATCAGTTTGGCTTAAACATGGGCAGCCAAGAATAGAAGACTACACCTAGCTGTCAATCTCCTAGCTGTAAGCATTAAATTGCAACTGGAGGAAGAAAAGGTTTAGAGAGCTTGAATGCAGACGGAAAAAACTAGGATAAAAATTCTATATCATATTGTATCCTCATATAATATTGTCTTATTAAAGCATTGTAATATAAATTAAGCAGATTCAAGATATGGTTTGCTTACTTGCTTTATCTATTTATTTATTTTTAAATATTTTACTTATTTATTCATGAGGGACACACAGAGAGAGAGAGGCAGAGACATAGGCAGAGGGAGAAGCAGGCTCCATGCGGGAGACTGACGTGGGACTTGATCAGGCTCCATGCAGGGAGCCCGATGTGGGACTCGATCCTGGGACTCCAGGATCACTCCCTGGGCTGAAGGCAGGCACTAAACCGCTGAGCCACCCAGGCGTCCCAAGACATGGCTTTAAATATATTCTTTTCAAGGTCCATTATTATGTTCAAGAGAAAGACTATGAGAATAGCATTTTGCGTCTGTGAACAAAACCTTACGTAGAAAGAACAAAAACCTTGGCTACCTTAAATCCCCACCATAAAAGTGTGGAAGGAGAATAGCATTTGAGGACAGAGAAGGGAAAGAGTGGTACTCTCAGCTTTGAGGTCTAGAGGACTCTGTTTGAGCCCTGGGTTATGAGAACAAGTGGATCTTTCTTCCCAAAAAAATTTTTTAAAAAAGTTCCTTCTACTGTGTAAGGTAACATATTAACAAATTCCAGAGATCAGAATGTAGACATGTCTGAGGAGCCATAATTCTACCTACCATAGATGCCTGGTCATCCAATCAAAATCCTAAGAATTTCTCCCAAACCTAGAATTCTGTTGACTTCCTCCATTTTATCTTTAGGGTTCTCGTAACATTCTTTCCTATCATCCAGTTGAACAATGTTCTAATCTGAGAGTAAAATTAAATTTAACATTTTATATGTATCATTCTGAAAATTTCTTTAGAATTTCAGAAAGCCCAAGTTAGAACACTTATTACAGTTTATCAGTTATATCACAAATTAAAACTGTAAGTAAATTTCATAATACACAATGCATATTTTCCCACCTTAAACTTAATCACTGGAAAATTATTTTAAATATTGAATCCTGGGTGGCTCAGTCAGTTAAGCATCTGTCTTTGGCTCAGGTCATGATCCCAGGGTCTTGGGATCAAGTCCTGGGTCAGGCTCCTTTGCTCAATGGAGAACCTGCTTCTCCCTCTCCCTTTGCTTGTGGGCTCTCTCTCTCTCTCTCTCTTAAACAAATGAATATAATCTTTAAAAGAAAAAAAATTTCTAAATCACGACTGCTTTTTTGTCTTTTTGTTGTACCAATTGAGAGGTTAGGGTTTTAAGATGTTATTTATTTATTCATGAGAGATACAGAGAGAGACGCAGAGACACAGGCAGAGGGAGAAGCAGGCTCCATGCAGAGAGCCCGATGTGGGACTCGATCCTGGATCCCAGGATCACGCCCGAAGCCAAAGGCAGATGCTCAACCACTGAGCCACCTAGGTGTCCTGAGAGGTTAGATATTGAAATCCCCAACTATAATTGTGGATCTGTTTCTCCTTTCAGTTCTATCAGTTTCTGATCCAGATAGTTTGAAGCCTTTTAAGTGTATAAATATTCAGGACTATTAATATCACTTTATCACAATGAAATGATCTTCTTTATTCCTTGTAATAGTCTTTGTTCTAAAATCTGTTGGTCTGAAATTAATATAGTTATTCCAACTTTCCTGACTAGTATTAGCATGGAATATCCTTCTCAAACCTTTTACTTTTAGCTTATTTGGATTCTTAGTATAAACAGAAGGTTTCTTGTAGGCAGCATATAGCTGAGTCTTGTTTTACCCAAACTACTAATGAGACCTGCCTTTTAACTGGGTTGCTTAGGTCATTTATAGTTAATGTGATTATTAATATAGATTGGTGGGATCCCTGGGTGGCGCAGCGGTTTGGCGCCTGCCTTTGGCCCAGGGCGCGATCCTGGAGACCCCGGATCGAATCCCACATCAGGCTCCCGGTACATGGAGCCTGCTTCTTCCTCCGCCTGTGTCTCTGCCTCTCTCTCTCTCTATCATAAATAAATAAAAATTAAAAAAAAATATATATATATATAGATTGGTGTAAATTGAACATTTTGATGTTTTCTATTTGTCACCTCTGTTCTTCCCCTTTTTATCTTTTTCTTGGATCTCTGAACTTACAGTTTTTATAAAATATGGAAAAATCTGGCCATTGTTTCTTCAAAGATTTTTTCTGCACCTCCCCCTCTCCTCAAGACTACAATTACATGTATTTTAGACCCTCCAAGGTTGTCTCATAGCTTTCTGATACTCTATTCATTTTTTCCCAATTTTTACTTCCTTTTATTTTGGATGATTTATATTGGTTTGGCTTCAAGTTTACTAATCTTTTCTCTTGCACTAGTTTGCTGTAAATCCCATGAAGTATATTTTTCATCTCACACACTGTAGTTTTCAAATTTAAATGTTCAATTTGGGTCTTTAAAATATATTACATACCTGTAGTTGACATTCTCAATCTTTCCAGTAATATATGGAATATAGTCATAATAAATGTTTTAATGTCTCTGTCTACTAATTCTATCATCTGTCTGTTTTGACTTATTGATTTTCCTCCTCAGAGGCTGTATTTTTCTGTTTCATTCCAAGTCTGATATTTTTTTATTGGAAGCCAAATGTGAATTTTACCTTGGTGAATACTAAATATTTTTGTGTAATTATAAATATTAAGCTTTGTTCTGGGATGCAGCTAAGCTATTTGGAAATACCTTGATCTTTCTGAGGTCTGTTTTTAAGCTTTGTTAGAAGGGATCAAAGCAGTCTTTAAGGCATTTGCCCCACTGCTGAGGCAATACCTTTCTGAGTATTCTACCCAATATCCTATGACATATTTTCCTCTCTGGCTATTGGGAACACAAACTGAGACACAATCAGAGATTGTTCCCTATAATCCTTTTGGGTGGTTCTTTCTTGGCATTGGGTAGCTTCCATAAAATACATGCACTATCAGTACTTGTCTGAAGACTTAATTAAAAGAGACTCCACAGACCTATAGAGTTCTCTCTTTGCGCAGCTCTTTCCTTTCTTTACTATAACCACCCTGGCCTCCTTGGACTCCAGCTCTGTCTCCTCAACTCAAGGAAACTGCTGGGCTCCCCTCACTTTACACTGCAGCCTGGAAACTCTCTCTAGTAAACTAGGATAATTGTAGGGCTCATCTGTTTCTGGTTTCTTGGTGATCATTGTCTTATATGCTGCTGCCTCTTGTCCAGTGTTTGAAACTTCATATATTTTTTCTGGGGTTGTTTGTTATGTGATTACAGCTAAGGGAGTAAATCAATCTCTCTTAATCCATCTTGGCCAGAAGCATAAGTACATGAGTACATTTTCAAGCCAGAAAAAGGAGATAGAGTAAAAAAACAAAAAAGCACAAGTATTACGAATGGAGTTTCAGGTAGGAGAAAAGGTGTTTGATAAAATAAACACTGTTTAGAACAAATTTTGAGTCTGAAGTTTGGAGGGATAGGCTTTCCATGACATTAAAAAAGTCAAAGGAGGGATGCCTGGGTGGCTCAGCAGTTTAGAGCTTGCCTTCAGCCCAGGATGTGATCCTGAAGCCCCAGGATCAAGTCCCACATCAGGCTCCCTGCATGAAGCCTTCTTCTCCCTCTGCCTGTGTCTGTGCCTCTCTCTCTCTCTCTCTCTCTCTCTCTCTCTCTCTCTGCCTCTCATGAATAAATAAATAAAATCTTTTTTAAAAAAATGTCAAAGGAGGCACCTCGGCGGCTCAGTTGGTTAACTGGCTGCCTTCAGCTCAGATCATGATCTGGGGGGTCTTGGGATTAAGCCCCAGGTCAGGTTCCCCACTTAGTGGGGAGTCTGCCTCCCTCTCTACCCCTCCCCTCACTTGTTCTTGCTCGTGTGCTGGTGCTCAATCTTGAATAAACAAATAAAATATTAGGGGAAAAAAAAAGTCAAAGCCCACAACTGAAAACAAATCTATCTCCAAAAATGGCAGGTACTTTTTTTTGAGATGGCGTTCAAAATTATGGTTTTGTGTATATTTTTTAAAAGTTGGATAATTGCACTCTCTTTTTTCCTTTAATCCATATAAGAGGTAATTGTTTTAAGCCTTATAAGAATGAAAAAAGTAGGGCAGCCCGGGTAGCTCGGTGGTTTAGCGCCGCCTTCGGCCCAGGGCTTGATACTGGAGACCTGGGATCAAGTTCCACGTCGGGCTCCCTGCATGAAGCCTGCTTCTCCCTCTGCCTGTGTCTCTGCCTCTGTCTCTGTGTCTCTTGTGAATAAATAAATAAAATCTTTTAAATAAAAAGGAATGAAAAAAGTGTGGCTCTACATTTTTAAGGGACATTAATAAAACACAATTTTTTAAAATCTGAAAACTATTTTTCCCCTTCTTTTGATTAATTCAACTGAAAACTATTCAGCAAAAATCACCTTAATACTTAAAAGTCATAATGCCACAAAAGTTGGCTTGTGATTGACATTAATCCTTAGTCTATAAAACTTGCTTTTGTTTTATAACCACAATTGGACACCTAATTATAACCTATCATGTATCTCAATATACTGAAATTTTATTATTGCCTAAATTGGAAGGAAAGCCCCCAAACCATTTAGGATACACAGATACACTGTAGCAGCACTTAATCATATGAAGAGCAGTCTATCATCAAGCCACTTGGTTTGATTCTCTGTATGTCTAATTTAAACTTCTAACTGGCCCCAGCACCATTTGCAGATATCCACCCTAAAAAAGCATATGGTATCACAAGAAAATAACATATACAGATGCAAAGAAACTGACAGAACACAAGAAGGGCAGAGAAGGCTATTAAAGTGTGTTGCTTGGATGACTGACTTCCTCCCCCCCGCCTCTTATTTTCTATCAAAGTGGCTTCTGTCACTCAGATTGCATTATTTGGCTCCTTGCCCTCATGCTACTCAGCTGCCCTTTATTCCAGCTATCAATGGCAATTATACGAACTAGCCAGATTCCCAAAATTTCATCTAAAGGTTCTGAGTAAAATCCTAAGCTGGGATGTAAGGGAGGGCTTTTAATGAAGAGTGAAAAGGCGGAAAAGAAACTGAAGGAAGCTAACTGGAGAGAGAAAGGAAAATCAAGAGGCTGAATATTAAACCTGAACTGGCTCATTCTATCCATAATATATCCTTACCTTCACACACTCTTCCTGGGAATTTAGATAACTTGGGTTTTTATCTACAGAGCTAAGAGTTGCCTCTTGAATTCAAAATTTATTCTATTAGCCAAAATTTAGTTAAAATTATAAAATTTAACACAGTAATATATTTTTAAAAGTTTGAGAAATAAAGAAAAGAGAATTCACCATAATCCCAAAATTACAATGTAAGGGTACTTCTTTTTTTTTAATGGACATTATTTTTTTAGAGCAAAAATAAGTAAAATAGCCAAAACCACCTTGAAAAGAACAAAGTTGAGAGCACTTACACTTCATGGTTCTAAAACTTACTACAAAACTACAACATAGATCAATGGAATAGAACTGAGATCTGAGAAATAAACTCTCAATTTATGTCCAACTGATATTCAAAATGGTTGCCATGACAATTCAATGGGGGAAAATAAGAGTCTTCAACAAATGGTGCTGCGACAACTAGATCCTCACAAGCAAAAGATCACAAAGTTTAATACCTTCCTCACACCATATACAAAACAGTTTAATACATTCCTCACACACGTAACTCAAAATGGATCAATGACTACAACGTAAGAGCTAAAACAATCTACCCTCCTAGAAGAAAGCATAGGGACAGTGAATCTTCACTGACCTTAGATTAGGTAAGGATTTCTTCTGTGAAACTAAAAGTACAAGCAAAAACAAACTGATAGGGATCCCTGGGTGGCGCAGCGGTTTGGCGCCTGCCTTTGGCCCAGGGCGCGATCCTGGAGACCCAGGATCGAATCCCACGTTGGGCTCCCGGTGCATAGAGCCTGCTTCTCCCTCTGCCTGTGTCTCTGCCTCTCTCTCTCTTTGTGTGTGACTGTCATAAAAAAAAAAAAAAAAAAAACCTGATAAATGAGACTTCATGAAAATGGAAAACTTTTGTGCTTCCTAGGACACCATGAAGAAAGTGAAAAGACATCACACAGGATGGGAAGAAAATTTTGCAAATCACATATCTGATAATGGGATTGTTATCTAGACTACATTAGCAACTTGGAGTCTAGGAGAAAAGGTAAAGAAAGAAAAAAAGGTGGATCTTTTTTTGGACATGCCGAGCCAATAACTACTTGTGATAAAACTCACTCTGAAAACGACCTGAAGACTGGCAGAACAGATCTTCCACAGCTGAAGACCTAAGGAGAAGACCACATCAAGATGGGGAAATGAGGGACTCCTGGGTGGCTCAGTCAATTAAGCATCTACCTTCTGTTTAAGTCATGATCCCAGGGTCTTGGGATTGAGCTCCCACATGGGTTCCCTGCTCAGTGGGGAGTCTGTTGGTCCCTATCCCTCTGCCCTTGTGCTCTCTCGCTTGTGCACTCTCTCTCTCTCTCTCAAATAAACAAACAAAATATTTATTTTTAAAAAAGATTTTAATTACTTACTCAGGAGACATAGGCAGAGGGCAAGAAGGCTCCCTATGGAGAGCCTGATGCAGGACTCGATCCCAGGACCCTGGGATCACAACTGAGCTGAAGGCAGATGCTCAACAACTGAGCCACCCAGGCGCCTCCAATTTTAAAAAATCTTTAAAAAAAGAGGAGGAGGGCAGAGACACAGTTGGTGAACCAAACCCCCAGGGCTGCAACCCACAGCAGGAGAGCTATCACAGGCATGGAGGAGCCAACATCCCCCTGGCACAACTACTGCTCAGTCATACTTGGTGGGCAGCCCTAGTTGGGAGGTACCCCTCCAAGCATACCTCCAGATTCTCTCCCTGAAGAGCAAGAGACCTGGCCCCACCCAGTAGCATGCCCATATTACAGTGGGGTCTCTCAGCTAGCCATGGGAATAAAGGGAAGGGGGCAAGCCCTGACCACCAGTGTACCCACAAGTAGAAGTCAGTCACTCCAGACAGCAGGGCTGAGGGCTGGCCCCATCCACTAGCACATCCCCCAAAGCTACAGCTGGGCCATTCGGCAGCCATGCACACAGCAGACTGCCCACCAGTGTCCCACCCTCCCCAGAGGATGCAGCCCATCATTGTGAACAGCCAGGCTGAAGGTCAGCATGCCCACAGCAATCACAGCCTAGCCACAACAGGAGAGCACATGCACCCAATACAGGGGACACCCTTGGAACACCTGGTTATGGTGATCAGAGGGGATCACACTATAGATACCACAGAATATATTCTATATAAGACCATTACTTTCAGACCAGGATATGTAGCTGACCTACCTGATAGAGAAACACAGATTCAAACAAAATGAAGGGACAGAGGAATGTGTTCAAAATGAAAGAACAAAAATAAATAAATAATTAATTAATTAATTAATTAAATTAAATAAAATAATGAAACAGACAAAACCAAAATTAAATGAAACAGAGATAAGCAATCTGTTGATAGAGAGCTCAAATAATGGTCATAAAGAGACTCACCAGCCTTAAGAGAAGAGTGAATGAAGTCAGCAGAAACTTCAACAACAAAATAGAAATATAAAAGAGAACTAGCCAGAGTTGAAGGATACAACAGCTAAAACGAAAAATACACTAGAGGGAATCAATAGATTACAAGATGCAGAAGAATGGATCAGAGATCTGGAAGATAGGAAAGTAGAAAACAACCAAGCTGAACAGTGAAAAGGAAAAAGAATATTTTTTTTTAAGGAAAAAGAATTCTTAAAAAATGAGAACAGTTTAAGGGAACTCTGTGACAACATCAAGCAAATTAGCTTTCACATTATAGAAGTCCTAGAAAGAGTAGACAAAGAGAAAGGGGTAAAAAATGTACTCAAAGACACACTAGCTAAGAACTTCCCTAACCTGGGAAAAGACACAGACATCCAAGTCCAGGAACAAAAGACAGCCCCAGATAAGATAAATCCAAAGAGATCCACACCACGGCACATAATAATTAAAATAGCCAAAGTTAAAGAAAATCTTAAAAGCAGGAAGAGAAAAGCAAACAGTTACATACAAGGGAAACTCCATAAGGCTGTCAGCTGATTTCTTAGCACAAAATTTGTAGGCTAGAAGAGGGACATGATACATTCAAAGTGCTGAAAGGAAAAAAACCTAAAACCAAAAATATTCTGCCTGGCAAGGTTATCATTCAGAATTGAAGGAGAAATAGAGTTTCCTAGACAACAAAAATTAAAGGTGTTCATCACTATTAAAGCAACCTTACAAATGTTAAAGGGAATTCTTTAAAAGAAAATTATGAAAGGAAAAATTTCACTGGTAAAAGCAAACATATGTTAAAAGATAGGAGATCTGGGTGGGGAATGGGTGATGGGCATTAAGGAGGGCACATGATCTCTCTATGTCTCTCATGAATAAATAAATAAAATCTTAAAAAAAAAAAAAAAAAAGCATCCCTGGGTGGTTCAGCGGTTAGGCGCCTGCCTTCAGCCCAGGGCATGATCCTGGAGTCCCAGGATGGAGTCCCACATCGGGCTCCCTGCATGGAGCCTGCTTCTCCCTCTGCCTGTGTCTCTGCCTCTCTCTCTGTCATGAGTGAGTGAGTAAATAAATAAATAAATAAATAAATAAATAAAATCTTAAAAAAAAAAAAAAAAGGAGGGCACATGATGTAATGAGCACTGGGTGTTATATGCAACTGATGAATCACTGAACTCTACCCCTGCTTGTGCTCTCTGTCAAATGAATGAATAAAATCTTTAAAAAATTGTAAAATAAAAAATAAAGACTTGTAAACAAGAGACAAAGAAGGGGATTACATAATGATAAAGGGGCCAATCCAACCAGAGGATATAACAATTGTAAATATCTATGTACCACACATAGTGCACATAAATATATGAAATAAATAATAACAGATACAAAGGAGAAATTGACAGGAATACAACAATAGAAGACTTTAACACCCCACTTATATCAATGGATAGACAGATCATCCAGACCAAAAAAAAAAAAAAATCAATAAGTAAACAATGGCTTTGAATAACATATCAGACCAGATGGACTTAACAGATATATATAGAACATCCAAAAACAGCAGAATACACATTCTTTTCAAGTACACATGAAACATTCCCAGAATAGATCACGTTAGGCCACAAAACAAGTCTCAATAAATTTAAGAAGATTAAAATCAAATAAGCATCTTTTCCAACCACAACAGTATGAAACTAGAAATCAATTACATGAAGAAAAGTGGAAACAAACACAAACATGTGGAGACTAAAAAACATGCTATAAACAAACAATGGATCAAATGAAATCAAGGAGGAAAAATTAAAAATACCTGGAGACAAATGAAAACAGAAATACAATGGTTCAATATCTTGGGATGCAGCAAAAGCAGTTCTTAGAGGGAAGTTTATTTGATACAGGCCTACCTCAAGAAACAAGAACAATCTCAAATAAACAATCTAACCTTACAGCAAAATGAATGAGAAAAAGAACAAAGTTAGTAGAAGAAAGAAAACAATAAAGATCAGAGTGGAAATAAATGAAATATAGACTAAAAAAACAGAAAAGATCAACAAAAACTAAGCTGGTTCACTGAAAAGATAAACAAAATTGACAAAACTTTAGTCAGATTCTTTAAGAAAAAGAGAATCCAAATGAATAAAATCAGAAATGGAAAAGAAGTTACAAATGAGACCACAAAAGTACAAAGGATTTTAAGACACTACAAAATGAAAAACTATATGCCAACAAATTGAACCTAGAAGAAATAAATTCCTAGAAACGTATAGTTGTCCGAGATTGAGTCAAGAAGAAATAGAAAATCTGAATAGACCAGTATTAGGAATAATATTCAATCAGTGATCAAAAAACTCCCCACAAACAAAAGTCCAGGACAGAACAGATGGCTTCACAAGTTAACTTTATAACATATATAGATTACAGTATCTATCCTTCTCAAACTATTCCAAAAAAAAAAAAAATAGAAGAGGAAAGAATGCTTTTAGATTTATTCTACAAAGCCAGAATTACCCTGATACCAAACCAGACAAAGACACTACCATACTGCAAAAAAAAAAAAAAAAAAAAAAAAAAAAAAATTACAGACTAATGTCCCTGATGAACATAAATGTAAAAATCCTCCACAAAAGATTAGCACATTGAACTCAAAAACATATTAAAAGGATCATTCACCACTATTAAGTGGGATTTAATACAGCAATGCAGGATGGTTAAATATCTGCAAATTAACCAATGTGGTACACCACATTAACAAAATGAAGAATAACAATCAAAATAATAAAATAATAAATAAAATAATAAATATTTTAAATAAATTTTTTTAATGGGCAAAGTATTCAAATAGACATTGCTCCAAAGAGATATACAAATAGGAATGTCATCTTAATAGGGCAGCCCAGGTGGCTCAGCGGTTTAGCGCTGCCTTCAGCCCAGGGCATGATCCTGGAGACCCGAGATCGGGTCCTGCATTGGGCTCCCTGCGTGGAGCCTGCTTCTCCCTCTGCCTGTGTCTGTGCCTCTCTCCATGTCTCTCATGAACAAATAAATAAAATCTTTAAAAAAATCATCTTAGTAGATGCAGAAAAAGCATTTGACAAAATTCAACATCCATTCATGATAGAAACTCTCAACAATGTGGGTACAGAAGAAATATACCTCAACATAATAAAAATGACAAATTCACAGCTAACATCACACTCAATAGTGAAAAGCTGAAAGCTTTTCCTCTAGGGTCAGGACCAAGACAGGGATGCCCACTCTCACCACTGGAAGTCCTAGCCACAATAATCAGACAAGAAAAAGAAATAAAAAGCATCCAAATTGGTAAGAAAGAGGTTAAACTATGACTATTTGCAGATGACATGATACTACATATAGAAAACCCTAAAGAATCCAACAAAAAATCTACAAAATCAACATACGGAAATCTGTTGCATTTCTATATACTAATGACTATCAGTAAAAGAAATTAAGAAAATAATTACATCAAAATCAATAGTATACCTTGGAATATATTTTTTTAAGATTTTATTTATTTATTCATGAGAAACACAGAGAGGAAAGAGAGGCAGAGACACAGGCAGAGGGAGAAGCAGGCTCCATGCAGAGAGCCTGACGTGGGACTTGATCCCAGGTTTCCAGGATCACGCCCTGGGCTGAATGAAGGCGGCACTAAACCACTGAGCCACCCAGGCTGCCCAACCTCGGAATAATTTTAACCAAAGAGGTGAGAGATATGTACTCTGAAAACTATAAGACATGAAAGAAATTAAAGATGACACAAATAAATAAAAAGATATACCATGCTCATGGATTGGTAGAATTAATATTGATAAAATATCCAGAGGCACCTGGGTGAGGTTCAGTCAATTAAGTGTCCGACTCCTGATTTTGGCTCAGGTCATGATCTCAGGGTCCTAAGTTCAAGCCCTGCATCAGGCTCTATGCTCAGTGCAGAGTCTCCTTGTCCCTCTCCCTCTCCCTGCTTGCTCTCAGTCTCTCTCTCAAATAAATAAAATCATAAATAAAATAAAATGCCCATACTACCCAAAGCAATCCAGATTCAATATAATACCTATCAAAATACCAACAGCTTTTTCCACAAAACTAGAACAATCCTAAAATGTTTATGGAAGCACCAGAGACCCCAAATAACCAAAGCAATCTTGAGAAAGAGGAACAAAGCTGGAGGTATCACAATCTTAGATTTCAAACTATACTATGAAGCCATAGTAATCAATAAACTATGGTGCTAGCACAAAAAGAAACACATAGATCCATGGAACAGTATAGCAAGCCCAGAAATAAACCCAAGGTTATAATGGTGAAATTAATCTATGACAAAAGAGGCAAAAATATACAATGCGGAAAAGACAGTGTCTTTAATAAATGGTGTTGAGAAAACTGGATAGCTACATGCAAAAAAATAAAACCGGACCACTTTTTTACACGACATAGAAAAATAAACTCAAAATGTATTAAAGACCTCAATATAAGACCTAAAACCATAAAACTTCTTAAGGAGACATAGGCAGTAAACTCTTGGACATCAGCCTCAGCAATATTCTTTGTTTATGCCTCTCCAGGAAAGAAAAGCAAAGGCAAAGACAACTAAAACATCAAACTAAAAAGCTTTTGCATGGTGTAGGAAACCACCAACAAAACAAACAAGGCAACCTGCTGAATGGGTGAAGATATTTGCAGATAATCTATCTAATAAGGGGTTAATATGCAAAGTATATAAAGAACTCATACAACTCAACACCAAAAAACCAATCGATTAAAAACTGGACAGAGAACCTAGGAATATATATTTTTCCAAAGACGACATATAGGTTGCCAATAAGTACATGAAAAGAGCTCAGCATCACTTATCAAGGAAAGTCAAATCAAAACCACAGAGACATCACCTAACACCTGTCAGAATGGCTATTATCAAAAAGACAAGAATAACAAGAGCTGGCGAATATATGGAGAAAATGGAACCTCTCTGCATTAGTTGTTGGGAATGTAAATTAGTCTAGTCACTACAGAAAACAGTATGGAGGTTCCTCAAAAAACTGAAAATTAGAAATACCATATGACCCAGTAATTCTATTTCTGGGTATTTATTCAAAGAAAATGAAAACACTAATTCAAAAACATACAAGCACCCCTATGTTTACTGCAGCATTATTTACAATGGGTAAGATATGGAAGCAACCTGAATGTCTATCGATAGTTGAAGGACTAAAGAAAATGTGGTGTATATATACAGTGGAATATTAGCTATAAAAAAAGTGAAATCATACATTCACAATATGTACGGAATTAGAGTGTTATGCTAAATTAGTCAGAAAAAGACAATTACCACGTTTTCACATTTATAGAATCTAAAAAACAAAACAAATTCACAAATACAGGGGAAAAAAAAAACCTGAGGGCTAAAAGAAGGGAAGGGGCTGGAAAGAGGTGAAATAAGTGAAGGGGATTAAGAAGGGCAAACTTCCAGTTAGTAAGTCAGTCACAGGAATGAAATGTACAGCATAGGAAATACAGTCAATAATACTGCAGTAACTTTATATAGTAGTAGATAAATACACTTATGCTGAGCACATCATAATATAGTTGTCAAACCACTGGATTGCACAGCTGAAACTAATATAATATTATGTCAATTATACTTCAATAAAAAAAATCTACAACTTAGTAATAAAGAAAACAACCCTATTAAAAAATGGGCAGGGGCACCTGGCTGGCTCTCAAGAGAGTGTGCCACTCTTGATCTCAAGATTTTGAGTTCAAGCCCCACATTGGGCATAGGGAAACTTAAAAACAAAATCTTGGGACACCTAGGTGGTTCAGCAGTTGAGCGTCTGCCTTTGGCTCAGGGCGTGATCCCTATGGGCTGGGATCAAGTCCCACATTGGGATTTTTGCATGGAGCCTGCTTCTCCCTCTGTCTGCGTCTCTGCCTCTCTCTCTGTGTCTCTCATGAATAAATAAATAAAATCTTTAAAAAAAAAATCTTAAGGGAAGCCTGGGTGGCTCAGTCAGTTAAGTGTCCAACTCTTGATTTTGGCTCAGGTCATGATCCCAGGATTGTGGGATCGAGCCCTGCATCAGGCCCCATGCTCAGCAGGGAGTCTGCTTGAGATTCTCTCTCCCTCTGCTCCCTTACCCCCACCCAACTCATACTCTGTCTAAAATAAAATAATAAATATTTTAAATAAATATTTTTAAATGGGCAAAGTATTCAAATAGACATTGCTCCAAAGAGATATACAAATAGCAAATAATCACATGAAAATATGCTGAATAGCACTAGTCAGTAGGGAAATGCAAATGAAAGCCACAGTCAGATATCACTCCATACCCACCAGTATGGCTATTAGGAAAAGGACAGATGATAGCAAGTACTGACAAAGATGTGGGAAAAGTAGAACCCTCATGCATTGTTAGTGGGAGTGTAAAATACTGCAGCTGCTTTAGAAAACAGTGTGGCAGTTCCTCTAAAAGTTAAACAATTCCAAGAAAAATGAAAACATATGTCCACACAAAAATTTGTACATAGATGTATGTAACAATATTCATAATAGCTAAAGAGTAGAAACAATCCAAATGTCCATTAACTATTGAATGGGTAAACAAAATGTGGTATATTCATGCCAATATTATTATTCAGTAATGAAGTACTGACAACATACTACATGAATGAACCTTGAAAATGTTATGCTAAATGAGACACAAAATAGGATGTATTATATGATCCCATCTATATGGAATGTCCACAAATCCACAGAGACAGAAAGTAGACTGGTGTTCTTTTAAGGTAATGGTAGAAGTAGAAGTGACTGTAAATGGGCATGAGATTTCTTTTAGGGATAAACAAAATGCTCTTAAATGGGATAATGGTAATAACTGCACATTTCTGTGAATATACTGGAAATCACTAAATTATACACCTTAAAGATATGAATACCATGCTATGTGAATTTTATGTCAATAAAGCCATTGAAAAAAAATACTCTATTGAACAGATGAACATTAATTATTAACATACATTGCTTCCAATGTATCTATTCTACCTAACACTGCTGTGAACATTTTTGTGCCTAGGCTTTGATCATATATAATTAAGAGTATGGATTCTTGGGGTACATGGGGGGCTCACTTGGTGGAGTGTGCAACTCTTGATCTCAGGGTTGTGGGTTCAAGCCCCATGTTGGGTGTAGAGATTACTTAAAGTTAAAATCTTAAAAAGAAAAAGGAAAAAAAGAGTACGGATTCTTTAAGGATTTATTTGAGAGACCGGGAGAGCAAGCAAGCACACATACACATGCATTAAGTGAGAGGGGCAGAGGGACAGGAAGAGAATCTCAAGTAGACTCCCAGCTCAGTGTGAAGCCCCAAGGCAGAGCTGGATATCATAACCCTGAGATCATGACCTGTGCCAAAACCAAGAGTCAGACACGTAACCAACTGAGCCACCCAGGAACCCCAAGGAGTGTGAATTCTTAAACACTGCTTCAGTGAGAATCTTGGCTTGAGCAGTGATATGAGCGACGCCTGGGCAAGTCACTCAACTACTTCATGCCTCAATTTCTCCATCTATCACGTGAAGTAACAGTAGTCACACCCCTTGGATTCTAAGGATCAAATTAAGTAAAGGCTTTGCGTGGTGCCTGTCACATAGTAAACGTTCAACATTAGTAGTTATAATTGTCATTCTGGTTTGTATTATTTTCTTCTTTAGATTTTTCTTTCTTTTTTTTAAGATTGATTGATTGATTGATGAGAGACAGAGAGAGAGAGAGAGAGAAAGAGAGAGAGCGGCAGAGACCTAGGCAGAGGGAGAAGCAGGTTCCACGCAGGGAGCCTGACGTGGGACTCGATCCCAGGTCTTCAGGACCACACCCTGGGCTGAAGGTGGCGCTAAACCACTGAGCCACCGGGCTGCCCAGGTTTTTCTTTTTTAATTGGGATATAACTTACAAAAAATATGAAACAATACACGAATTTGCATGTCATCCTTGCACAAGGGCTGTACTGATCTTTCCTGTATCGTTCCAATTCTAGTACATGTACTGCCAAAGCACACGCTCTGTTATTTTCTTAAGATGATTTCCGGAAGTGGTGTCACTAGGTCAAAACCCATGAACATTTATGTGTCTGAATACGTTTTGCCAAACCACATTTCAAAGGAGGTGCACTAACTTTTGATGCCAAGAGTAAATATAGGAGAGAACCAAGGTACCCATGCCATCATCAACACTATGTTACAGTAAATTTGTTTTGTTAACAATGTCTCACTTTGCTTATGGCCCTTAGCATCTTGAAACCCAACAGTTTTCTATGAATCCTACATACCATGATGAGTACTTAACTGAATGTGAAGTCTGTGCAGACCCTACACTGGGAGCCACAGTGGAAACTAAAATGAGTAAGGCCAAGGATTTTGTGTGAGGCAAAGCAAAAAAACATTTTAATTCAAGATAACTGTGATTAAGTATGAGAGGGTTACAAAGTATTTATAAGGGTAGGGAAAAAATGGCAGTTTATAAAGCAGGGAAAAAAGGGCAGTGTTCCAGCTGGTTCTTGAAGAATGGACATTAATTTCAACTGGCAAGGGTGTGGCAAGAGTAAAATCAAGGCTGGTGGAAGAACACGGCACATTCCAGGGCTGTGGCTTGAGTACAAAGTTGCTAGCGGGGAGAAAGGTGAGACAAGGAGGCACAGGGTGCTCTAGAAGCACAAAAAGGACCCTCTAAAACACAGCCAGGGACTACGTGAGCTGAGGGGGAGGGTTTCTCACAGGGCAAATAGCATGCAGAAAGACACAAAGACGTGAATCATCATGACCCATCCAAGGAACCGCATGTAATCCAATTTGGCTAGAGCGGAGAGTACATGTGGAAAGGATGCAGATGATGCTAAATAAATAGGCAGAAGCTGACTGTGAAGGACTTTGTGTGCCAGAATAAAGCATTTGAACTTTATTCCAAAGGAAATAGAGAACTGAAGCATTCTTAAGGAAAGAAGTGACAATCAGACTAGCTTAAAAAAACTACTCTGGCAACCCTCCAACAGCTTCCCAGCTCACACAGAATAAAACCCAAAGTCCTTATTACACTTAACACCCTACATGCTGGTCAGCAGCTCTCTCTGAAAATATTTTCCTATTTCCCCTCCTCTCACTCTGTTTCTGCCACACCAGCCTTCTTGCTATACCCCCTCCAACATGCCTCTCACCGAGACTTCTGCACTTGCTGTTCCCTCTGCCTGGAACTCTCCCCTGGAAACACACAGTTTGCTCCCTCAGTTAGGTTTCTGTTCAAATACTTTCTTATCAGAGAGGCCTTCCCTGTTACCCAATATAAAAGAACAAGAAACAAAAGCAATCAACTCTTATCATTTTTCTCCTCTACTTGCCACCCGGCACATATATTTACTTGCCTATTACTTGTATCTCCTTACTAGAATTAGAATATAAGCTCCATGACAGAGCCTCTCTCAATAACCCTGTGATATAGAACTGTTATTGCCACTTCCAGATGGTGAAATTAAGGGGCACAATATTGCCAGTGAACAATGGAACCAGGCACAATGACTCCTGAGCTTGCAACCCTAACCCATTTCACATAGTGTCAGAGGTCCTGACTTTGATACTAGATCATTTCCTGTGAATAGGCTCCATCCTGACAAGTTCTATAACAGTAAAAACTCTGAATTCACACTATGTCCTAAAGAGATATGGATTCTTACCACTGGTTATTAGTCAAGTTTCAAAAGCCAGGAAACATTTTTTTAAATGACCAACTAAAATACACAAGGTATCTGGACTTTATCCAGCAATAAGCTGTGTTTCTTTCTTGTGTAGGACCCAGAGAGATTAAAACAAGATGAAACAATTTTATGAAACTAAAAGGAACATAGCATAGGACACCAAAACTACTTTTTCAAGACCATTTTTCAAGCAGAATATTAACTTCTGGTATAAAATAAACTCCATCTTTAAGATAATCATTACAATTTTCTGAGGTTATCACCACCAAAGGAAGAACACAGTATCTACCTGGAAAATATCAAGTAAATATTGTATCATATGCAGATACATACCCCGATTTTTTCCCTACTCCTCAGATTACTAATTTCTTCTTCCCTGATTATTCTTTCAACCTAGCTCCCATTATTGAGAGAACCCCTTCCCAAAATGTAGTCCTCAATTAACACCTTTTCCTGTTAACTACTTCATACCAGAACTTACCACTCTTAAAAAAAAAAAAAAAAAAAAGAACTTACCACTCTTAATTCCAGCTACTTCCTCTATTATAACTAAATCTAGTTATAATTTCTCTTTTTTCTCTTCTGCAGTTTTTGATCTCTAATCACCCGATCACAGATACTTCAGGGCCCTTTTATATCCCTACCTTTTTAAAGAAAATCAACTTTTCAAAATTGGCCTCTTTTCTACTTCATTAATCTGTATTATCTGGCTCCTTTCCTAGGCTTACAACTTTAATATATTTTTTCTCTATCTTATCAACAGGACCTGCCAAATGTTCACTGTGTTTCCTACTTCCTTACTTTCCAAATTGGTATCTACCACCATATTCTGGGTTTTCTTCATTTCCTTCCTGAATTACCAGAGTTCTCCAGCTGACCTATTTCCAGCCTACTCACTCACTTCCATTCATTCTGTACATACTGCCAGTAAAGCTTCTCTCACACACAGTATACTCCCAATTCAAGGACTTTATTTATTTATTTATTTATTTTTAATTCAAGGACTTTAAATAGTTCTCCAGCACAACAGATCCAAACTTCTCAAATCTGCACTCAAGGCCTTCTACTGCTTCAGAATGTCACTAATAAATGTTTACCTTAAACATTCTAAGACAAATCCCCAGGAAACCAACATCTTGATCTCTTCTATCTGAATCAGTGCAATGTATACTATAGGTCTGAAGACCACCATCTTCCACTTGACTTCCATCAGGCAATGAGAATATATTAATCTATCATTTCCTAAACATCTCAAGTTACTACAGGAAGGATTCATTTTCAAAAGTTGAACTCTTCTAATCAGCAAAATGGAAGTGTGTACAGTTATTAGAAAATAACACCTCATATATCCCTAGTGAAAGTACAAAGTAGTAAAATATTTTAAAGGTGAATTTGCTAACATCTTTAAAAAGTTTAAGTGCAAAATATTCTTCAGCCCAGCAATACTTCCAGGAAATTATCAATATTCTCACAGAAGAATTATATGCAGAAGGATATTAAACACAACATAACTCCAACAGTTTAAAACAACAGGACACAACTCAAACTTCCTTACTGGAAGTAAGGAACCTCAAGATCAAGACCTGATATTTACATACATTATGAAAAGTTCACCATAATGAGTAGTTTACCACCTGTCAGCATACAAAGTTACTACGTTATGGACTATATTACCTATGCTGTACTTTACATCCCCCGATTTATAACTAGAAGTTCATAGTTCATAATCCCTTCACCTATTTCATCCATTCTCCTGCCCCCTCCTCTCCGATAACTACCAGTTTGTTCTCTGTATTTATGAGCCTGTTTCGGTTTTGTTTATAGATCCTACCTAAGTGAAACCAAAGGTATGTGTCTTTCTCTAACTTAGCATATAATACCCTCTAGGTCCATCCATGTTGCAAAGGGCAAGATTTCATTCTTTTTTATAGTTGAGTAATATTCATGTGTATCATGCCTTCTTTATCCATTCATCTATTGATAGATACTTAGGCTCCTTCTATATTTTGGCTATTATAAATAATGCTTCAATGAACATAGTGGTGCATCTACCATTTCAAATCATATATATATTTTTTAAAAATAATCAGCATTAAATTTTAACTTTTTTATATAACTTTTTAAAAAGTAATCAGCATTAAAATTTCACTTAAAAAGAGAAAGAGAAAGAAAAAAAATGCATTGTTCTAAGAATCCGCAATAGTCCTAACTAAACGTACACACAAATGTTTCAGTGCCTAGATGGCTCAGTCAGTTAAGCCTCTGACTTTTGACTTTGACTCAGGTCATGATCTCAGGTTGTGAGACTGAGTCCTGCATCTGACTTTGTGCTGGGCACAGAGCTTGCCTAAGATGCTCTCTCTCTCCCTTCTCCTCTCTCCCTCTCCCAAAAAAGAAAGAAAAAAAAGAAGCAAAAAACCAGACTCTTTTTTTTATTATTATTTATTTAAGAGAGAGAGAGAGAGAGCACACACAAGCTTGTGAGCTTGGGGAGGGGAAGAATCTAAGGCAGACTGAGTCAAAATCAAGAGTTGGATGCCTAACTGACTGAGTCACCAGGGTGCCCTGAGAAACCAGACTCTTAAATACAGAGAACTGATGGTTGCCAGAGAGGAGGTGGGTGAAGGGATGGGTGTAAAAACATATGAAAGGGATTAAGAGGTACAAAATTCCAGTTATAAAATAAATAAGTCATGAAGATGAAAAGTACAGCAACAGAGAATATAGTCAATAATACTGCAATAACCTTGTATGTATGGTGACAGATGGTGACTACACTTACTGTGGAGAGCATTGAGTAATGCAATGAATTGCTGAATCAATATACTGCACACCTAAGGGACACCTCACACCTCCTCTGACACAAATTTTTTAAATAAATTAAAAAATAAAGACTCCTATGCATAGTACTTTATGAAGTACCTAAAATACCATAATACCTAAAAAAAAAACTTGCATACATTTAATTTTTTTTACATACATTTAATTTTTAAGTAATTTTATCAATTATTTTCAACACTACAAAAACTACAGAATATATTAATTATAAGGAAATAAAGTTCAATTCAATATAAGAAAATAAAACTTATGCCATCAGAACTTCTTAAGGGTAAAATGGGCTACCTTGTTACACAGTGACCTCCCCTTCCCAAAAACTAAACTAAAACCAAAACTGCAAGTCTCTGAAAATGACATCCTTGAAGAATTTGACAGATGTGCCAGCTGTTTTATTTCTTAAAAGCGTATAGTTGAACACATATAATAATCTGTTGCATTTTTCTCTAGCATTACACAACTTTCCTGGCCTGCAACACACATACTGCATCTATTAACGTATTTAAGGATATGACAGCATTGTTCTAAGAATCCGCAATATTCATCTCTAACTAAACGTACACACAAATGTTTCAGTCTTCAAATGTCTATGGTTTCCAGCAGTTTAGTATTACATATTTTTTTTCCACAAAGCCTCAATACAATACATTTCCTGAACTTTTAGCTTTCAGTTTCCCGTTCGTCAATGGCTACAACTCTAGAGGCAATACATAAACACACCCCAGCTATAGTATTTCCACTTTTGACAACAGTGGATGAAATTATTATGACCAAACATAACTACAGTGCATTTAAGTCGTACATGACGGCTAACATAGCAATAACAGTAATTTAATAATTTACAAAGATGGAAATATAAATTATACTACTTATATAAGAATGAAAGTTACAAAACCAACAGTCTCTTTCTCAGTGTATAAGAATTGCAGGGCTTCTACCTAAAGAATCCTCCAAATACAAAACAAGTTGCAGATAAGACAGAGAAAAGAAAATCCCTCTCCCTTCAAAAAAAAAAAGGAAGCAAAAAAACCCCCAAACCATGGGAAATAGAAGTGATCTGATAAAAGCTTTGAGGACACGGAAAAAAATTTTTATATATACTTGTGGATTATACAATTCAACTTCACAGTATTTGAAAATGATAAAAATTAGTGTTTCAGTAAAAATAAATCTAATCTAGATGCCTACTTTCTTTGAAGGAATACAGCATGATAAAAAGTAGTCTGGAGCATCTTTATGTAACCCATGCCTTTCTCGTTCTGTAATCATGGGAAAGAATATAGAACATTATTACCAGTTGCAAAATGATTTCATGATAAAATCATGCTTAAAGTGACTAAAAAGTATTTGTACACCATGCAAAATTTCCAAATGCAGGAAGGACATCTTGCCAAAGTTAAACAATACACGTCAAGGGGGAAAAAAAACAGTGTGAGAATGATTTATTTGGTGGCTAGGAACAGGCATTATTTATATATGAGAAAAAATTATGTACTCTGTAAAAAAGGGAGTATTTACTGAGCATCTAGAGTGACCAGAAACTAAGCTTAAGGCTTTATAGATGTTCCACCACACTACATCTACACAGGAAAATAGTGTAGAAGAAAACAAAGCTTAAATAAGTTTCTCACCATTATGTGTGGCATATACTAAAATGTAAGAGACTGGAGAAGATGTAAACTTAAGAAGCTACTGCAATAAAAGTATAGGGTGGGGGATGTGAGGTGAATGTACAATAGCTCCCAACTCTTCATGCTAATCTTACCAGCACATCAATCTATAAAATGATAGACACAAAAAGCCTACTTTTCTTGAGAATTTATGTTTTGAGCACTATTAAATTTATAATTTACAACTCTAAAAATGAAAGAAGCTCTATTCTTCTTAAAGTAGATTTTGGAGTCTTAGTTTTGGATATTTAAGAATAGTAATGCTAAAAGAAAGAAGAGAAAAAAGAATAGTAATGCTCATCCAAGAAATGTAATCATAGGCTTCTCATTATGAAGCTTGAATTACAGGGCAGCCCGGGTGGCTCAGCGGTTTAGGGTCTGCCTTCGACTCAGGACGTGATCCTGGAGTCCCGGGATCAAGTCCCACATCGGGCTCCCTGAATGGAGCCTGCTTCTCCCTCTGCCTGGGTCTCTGTCTCTCATGAATAAATAAATAAAATCTTTTTTTTTAAAAAAAAGCTTGAATTACTATCACATTTTTTCTGACAGTAAAATTATTTTTTATCTTGGTTTTTAATAGCAATAGTAGAAAAATTATCAGAGGTACTACTATAATTCCCACCCAGATGGTTAAGAATCACACTAGGCATGACAGTAAAAAACAGCCCTACTTTAGCTCTAAAAGGTGCAGGCCTGCTCATTAATTAGCTGTGGATCTTGAACATGTGATTTGACTTCCTGTGGACCTCAATGTCCTCATCTGAAGGCAAGATGGCTGGACTTGAGGTTATATCCCTTCCTTCCTCCTCTTGGTCTCCCTGACTCTTTCTACTTTATGGCTTTAGTGATTTAGGATCTGGACTGGGGTCTCTGAGGACAGAGAGGAAAATCTGGAAAAAAGGAATAGGATAACATATACAACCAGAACATGGAGAGAAAAAAAAGTCAAAAACTCATACTTACAAAAAGAAATGGACAAATGGTTCAGGATAGAAGATCATGAGTTTCATTGTCAAAATTAGTTTGAATACAAGTTTCAGTTATATTGATATCAGAAAAGAAAGTGAGAAATGCCAGAGATAGGACTTAGAAATGTTATCTGTAACATACAACAATGCCTCACAAATAACCCAAGAAATCCTCCCAAGTTCCCTCAGTTCACTCAGAAAAGATCTCATGTCTGGCTTCATAATTCTGCCCCAACATAATCACCAACTATTTTCCGACAGGTTATTCCCCTCAGTCACTTTGGCTTCACCATTTCAAACAAATCTAGAATATCTCCCCTTCATCATCACTCAATGCTCTGTCTGAAATGCGTTTTCTCTCAACTTATACTATAATTTATCATGTTCTCACCATGTTTGAAGCACCATTCTCAGTACCTGACATGTATTAACTCATTTAATTCTCTCAACAATCTTAGGAGGGAAGTCAAGTAACTTGCTTATTAACATTACATAGAAGCAGAGCTCAGATTCAGACACGGGGTGTCTGGCTCCAAGGATCTTGTCCTCTCAGCTTGCTAACTAGTCATTCAAAGCTCAGACCAAGTTCTGTCACCTTCCTGAAGTTCTCATCTGCTTAGCAATTATTCCTGCCTCTTGAGTCCTTAAGTAAACCACTCATTTACCACTTACCAGTGGACCTAGGTTATTTATCTTTTGTGTATATATTTTATCTTTGCTAAATGAGGCTCTTGCCTCATTTATTCTATAATAAGAACCTAAGAGAACCTAGTATCTGAAACATAAAAGTGCTTATTAAACTATAATGGCATTTAGTGTTTATTGAAGACCTATACACAGGCTCTAGGCTAAGTGCCTTTATACGTACAGTCTCCTTTAATCCTCACAACTGCATCTCCTCAATATCACAAGTGAGAAAACAAGGCTCAGAGAAGCTATGTATGTTTTTCAATATCACATAGCAGTAGTGACAGTCTTAAGAGTCTGTACCATGCTCTTAATCTCCAGCCAACTGCAGAACACCTTGAACAATCAGTCCTAGCAACATTTCAGTTCAACCTGCACTTACTCTGCAGCATAACCCTGAACACTAATGATTCCAGACCAGAGTTGCAGCTGCTGCCCTCAAAAAAACTTGTAGCTCAGCAGGACTTCGGGACCAAACTGTCCTCTCACTGGCAGAGTCCCCATCATTGACCGAAATATTTTAAGTTCTACTTTAAATCAAAATATCAGGGCAGCCCTGGTGGCTTAGCGGTTTGGCTTCAGCCCGGGGCATGATCCTGGAGACCCTGGATCGAGTCCCATGTCGGGCTCCCTGCATGGAGCCTGCTTCTCCCTCTGCCTATGTCTCTGCCTCTCTCTGTGTCTCTCATGAATAAATAAATATTTTTTTAAAAAATAAGTAAGTAAATCAAAATACCAGGATATCCTTGGGCACCACTCTCTTCGACACCACTCTTCCCCCTTCAGGCTCCCTCATTCCCTTTACACTCAGACTCCTCTCTCTGTGCTTTTGTATTATAGAGTAGAAGGGTCCCGTTAATCCTGACAATCATTAGGATATCTAAATTTAATTTAGTGATAGCTCAGACGTAAGTGTATATTTGATAAATTCTATGCCCATAATGAAATATGAGCCTCACGGATCAGCTAGAAAAAAAGCAGCCAGAAAAGCAGAAAGAAAAAGATCTCCATAAACTGACCAAAAGCAAGCCTAGTTGATAAAAAGCAGAGAAAAGAGGAATATGAAAGCCACACTGTAAAGGAAAGAAAAAGTAATAAAAGCGGGAAAATGGACACAAACAGAAAGTAGAAAGTAGGAATCCAGGATAAATTCAGTGAAGACACACAGAAAAATAACACTAAAATCTAATCTATTTTAGGAATTCTGACTTCTTTATTCCTTTTCCTAACCTCTAAAGGAAATAGAAAAATATGAAGAGACTGAAAAATTTACTAGAAACATATATAAATTAGTTTTCCTGAGAAACCATTCATTTTAAAATTTCAGAGCTGCAAAGAAATCTTAAAATACTACCTAATCCAACCCACTCATTTTACAATTAAAATAAGGCTCAGAAAGGTTGATTTTAAATTGCCCAAGATTGTAAAGCTACTCAATCTCACCCCAACATCTACTCCTACCAGACTAGGGCTTTCTAGAAATGTATTTTACTCTTCCATTTTCCACTCTTAATAACTATTAAATTAGTTTCTGTATAAGCATCTCAGAATTTACATATTATTCCTACTTCCCTTAAAATAAAATAACCAGATATTCTGGATTACATAAGGCAATATGGAATTTTATTCTTTTATTCCCAACGTCAGTAATTTCAAATTAAGTCCTGGTTCTTAACTGGGAGAAGACTTAATTTCCCAGAAAAGCAGAAAGAAAAAGATCTCCATAAACTGACCAAAAGCAAGCCTAGTTGATAAACTACAATCCATCTGTAAAGGAATCATGCCCCAGACCCCTGGAGGCTAGACAACAGACAGCTATAACAGTCTTTATACATAAGACTTTAAAGTCTTCTATATTAAACTTTAGTTTAAGTACAGTCATTACCTAGGCCTTAAACATGTCTTTGCCTACAAAAGGCTGACTGAAGCCTTCTCGGGAAGGGAAGAAACTGCCTAATTTATTTAGGAACACAGCTTACTTTTCATATATATGAGGTTCATTATAGATTAGGGATAATCTGCTTTAACATGTTAACCAGATTAGGATTGTTGTACTGAAAATGAAAAGGACAAAAAGATGGGACACCTGGGTGGCTCAGCAGTTGAGCATCTGCCTTCAACTCAGGGCTAGAGGGATCAGTGCTCCTGGGGTCAAGTCCCACAAGGAGCTCCCCTCTAGAGCCCACTTCTCCCTCTGCCTGTGGCTCTGCCTCTCTCTCTGTGTCTCTCATGAATAAATAAAATCTTTTTTTAAAAAAGAGTAAAAAATTGACCAAGAAGAGTAATGAAGTTATTAACAGCTAAAGAGGAAAACTGGGAAGAGCTTTTCAGTTGGGGGTGAGCGGAGGGGGTGCTGGTGTGCAGCTGCTACAGAGATGGTATTTAAACTTATTTAGTTTGCAGACATAGGTGAAAATTTGGGCCTCAAATTTAGGCAGAAAATATGGATTTGGGGCCTAGCAAGCACAGCAATGATTAAGTCTTTAGAGAAAGAAGTTTACAGAAAAACATTTAAAACAACATCATTCCTCAGATAACACTTTGAAAATAACCTAACCTTCCACATGAATAATACTTATCACATAGATATATTTGGACTGCTTTATTCTAAATGAAAAGCTAAAAAATTAATTTTTTCCTCAGGCTAAGAGAAAAGGGTAAGGATTAAAACAGTTCCATAATTACTATTTGTCCAAAGTCAAGTCTCTGAACTAAAACACATTGTTTCTGAAGACTCCCTATTTGTAACAAAACTTTTAGAAAAAAACTGAGAGAAAAATCTGATGCACCAATACTACTACAATTTTACAATAGTGGTGAGAACTTAATAGTTTTATAAGTACATTAACCAAAATGCCCATATTAGTAAATCTGAAGAATAGGTAGTACGGAAGTTCATAATACTATTCTCCCTAGTTCTATGTAGTTGAAAACTTCCAAAATAAAAAATCTTTAAAAAGTCTACCTAGGAAAAAAAAAAAGTCTACCTAGATAATTTTTAAATTACTTTTAATTAAAAAAAATTTTTTTTTAAGATTTTATTTATTTATTCTTGAGAGACACAGACAGAGAGAGAGAGGCAGAGACAGAGGCAGAGGGAGAAGCAGGCTTCATGCAGGGAGCCCGACGTGGGACTCGATCCCGGGTCTCCAGGATCACGCCCTAGGCGGAAAGCTGATGCTAAACTGTTGAGTCACCCAGGCATCCCCTAAAAAATTTTTTTTGAGATACAGTGTGAGCAGTAATTGGGGACAGGGGTGGGGTGGGGGGATCCCAAGCAGACACCATCCCCAGCCTGGAATCCAAGATGGGGCTCAATCTCATCACCCTGAGATCATGACCTGAGCCAAAATCAAGAGTCCGATCCTTGATCAAATGAGCCACTAAGGCACCCCAGATATTTTTTATTTTTTTAAAGATTTACTTATTTATTTATGATAGAGAGAGAGAGAGGCAGAGACACAGGAGGAGGGAGAAGCAGCTCCATGCCGGGAGCCCGACATGGGACTCTATCCCGGGACTCCAGAATCACGCCCTGGGCCTAAGGCAGGTACTAAACTGCTGAGCCACCCAGGGATCCCCTATTTTTTAAATTCTACCTGCAGTTAAAGTTTGACAACTCAGAATTATAACAGATAAAAATTATTTTTCAAATAATGTTTTATTCATTCTCAATAGACCAGTGAGGGGATCCCTGAGTGGTTCAGCGGTTCGGTGCCTGCCTTTGGCCCATGGCGCAATCCTGGAGTCCCGGGATCGAGTCCCACATCGGGCTCCTGGCATGGAGCCTGCTTCTCCCTCCTCCTGTGTCTCTGCCTCTCTCTCTCTCTCTGTGTGTATATATATATACACACACATATATATGTATATATATATGTATATATATATATATGTCATAAATAAATAAATCTTAAAAAAAATAGACCAATGAAACTTACACCTGATCTTAGTCAAAAGGCCGAAAAACGGTAGACCAATGAAATTTAATGTGTATGAAAGGGGGAAAAGATCCTGCTTCACTTTAAAGAAACATAAGTAGTTTATTAAATGGAAAAAATCCTTTTATCCATGTTGTTTGACATTGGACATTTGTTATGTTTCTCTTCAACGAACCTGTAATTTTTGTTGAAGAAAATACAGTCCATGCAAATATATGGCTTTGGTTAGTAAAGACAAAATAAACATTTATCCCCAGTATCCATGATTAATTTGCTGAATGTAGTTAGCTGTCATGTTATGTCAAACATCTTCCACTCTAGTAAATAATCAAATAAACAACTTTTTAATGTAGATGCAAAAAAGGGGGGGAAAGATTTTTTAAAAGAACCAATATCCATAAATTATATCTAACCCTAACTTATAAAAAAAATGCACATATTTAAAATTATATAAATAAGAAGAGGGGAAAAGTTAAAGGTTTTTAACAATGATCATAGTTTAAGCCAGGACTTAAGTGGCTGTAATTTAAATCAAATCACTCAAAAAATAAAAAAATAAAAAAATAAAAAATAAATAAAAAATAAATAAATCAAATCACTCTACTGAGACTATAATAGTGCAACCAATAGAGAACAAATTGACTGCTTAGATTTACCACTTACTGATAGTCATATATGGTTTACAAGCACCTATCTTTCCTCTCTATGATAAACAGCACCACCCAAAAATGACAACTAGATTTGTTTGCCTCCTCTTCATCTGTAAGTTCCAAAACAATAAAAACTACACATCTGTGCAAAACTAGCACACTGTAAGTGTGTAACTTTTCTAACAGGAATAAGCAACTTCAATTCCCAGAAAGCTACTGCTAGCAATTAGTCTCATTCTCTAGGTGATGTGCATAGGATAACAAAATCAAGCAGGGTTTCCTTGGTGGCAGCTCTGCCTTGAATCATTTTCAGAATTTTACGTCTTCTAACAGAAATATGTCATCAGGAAACTTCAGAGCAGCAGCATAAAAACATATACTTAGAGACAAAAGAGACTGTTGGTGATTCTCTTTTTCTCTATCATTATGAAAGCACTGCGAAGTCTGAATTGAGGTATTTCATATTTTGCAGATGACAAGATCATTCTCTTCTTCAACAAATTGTTGTAGCTTTTTCCTTGTTAAAGTAAAAATTACATACCATAAAATGCCCAGATCTTAAGTAGTCAGCTCAATAAGTTTGAACAAGCGCATACACCAACTGGTGAATCTGGATGTTCCTTGTACTAGGTCTTGCAACTTTTCTGTAAGTTAAAAATTATACAAAAATAAAAGGTTACCGAGAAGTGTACACTTGAATTGCCATTATCCAAGCAAGCTACAGAATATTTCTATCTCCCCAGAAAATTCCCTTCTGCCCCTTTCCACAACCCTTACCCAGAAACCACTGTCCTGATTTCTACCACCTTACCTAAAGTTTTGCCTGTTTTATATTTTTCATAAACAGCATCATTTGGTACATATTTCTCTCTGGCTTCTCTTGCTCTGAATAATATTTCGAGATTCATTTATGTTGTGTGAATCAATTGTTCATTCCTGTTGTGAAAACTTGCTATGAACATTTTGCATCACTTTTTTTTTTGCATCAATCTTATTGTGATCATGTACTTTATTCCCCTTAACACAGTAAGCTTTCATTTAATGGAGGGGTTCCCCACATATAAACAACCCTGTTTAGTCATACAGCATAGACAGATGTACATATAGAGTAAAAACATATATAAATTACAAAAATCATAGATATTTTATCTATGTGTGTGTGTGCGTGTGTGTAAATGAACAGATTCTGAGAAGCCCACCCAGAACCAACAAAGATATGTTTTAAAAACTTATAAAGTTAATAGCGAAAATAAATCTAAGATGGAAAAGCTGTTCATTTCAATTCTGCTTAATAAGTATTATGTTTTAACCTAAGAATAATTCCAAAGAGAAACAGATTTTCTCTCCATATAAGTTACTCTGTTCTGCTTCAATGAAATACCTTCTTCTCGTAACAAATCCCCCCGCTCCCGCCACAACTAGAACTTCAAAACATTAAATGTTACCTCCACTACACAATAATCTTTTATGCGAGGGGTAAAGCCCAAAATATGTGTTAAAATTACAAGTTTTATTGTCTTGCTTTTTCAAAAAGTTAAACAGGGAAATAATCCATCAGCTAATACTTAATATGGGTAAAGATCATTCATCTTCATTGAGAATATATTCTGAAAAGGACTCAACCTCTGGGACTTTTTCTCCATCCCAAAAAAGTAATTTACTGCAGCATTAAATCTGTGACAGAGACATCTTGACTTTGAAATCCCACTGTAATTTTCAGCTGAAAGTAGGAGAGTTTCTCTAATTTCCAGAGTAACACTAAGAAACATACACACAAATCTGATTTTTGAAGAGATCCTTTGAAATTCCCAACCCTGCTTTTGATAATCAGATGATCATTTTTCAAGGGACTAGAAGTGGCTCATTTGACATCATCTATAAATTTCCAAGATGGAGGCAGAATGCTACAAATGGTTCTAGAAATTTACCATTGCTTTAGGAAGGGTTTGCAACTATAAAAGGAGGAAACAACCCTCCTCTAGTCTTTGATCTTTGTTCATCTTTTATTCCTCCTTCCCCAAAATAAGCAACTTCAAAAATACACAGTTCTAATGTATTACTTTTTTAATCTTACAAAACATTCTTAGCATTTGGATGTTCCCTAACTTCTGCAGATGTATAATTATTTACTTAACCCATTACTCACTTCGAAAATACATCATTTTCACTTTTCTAATAATTGTATCATTTTCTAAAACAAGGAAAACAGCCTCGATTAACTGTTACAAAAATGACAGCAGCTCTAAATAGCTACAGACCCCATCTTTCATTATCTTTTTCCTGATTGTTTTAGAGAATTACAATTTTATTCTTATTTTTAAAGTGTTTTTCTTCCAGACCAAGAGTAAAAAACAGATAGAGCAAATTCGTAGACCCCATACTCCCTCTGGTGGTCCTTCACTCTCATTAACTAGACAAATTCCGAAAGACTAGAAGTAAATACTAAATTACGGGTAAAATGATCTTGCTCCAAAAAAGAGAAAAGAAAAGAAAAGAAAAGAAAAGAAAAGAAAAGAAAAGAAAAGAAAAGAAAAGAAAAGAAAAGAAAAAAAGAAAAAAATGAACTTGCTCCATTTAAGTATCACAATCTTACATGTTTAAGTTTCAGCTGAGTACAGGCCAATTCTTTTTGTAACAAAGTGTGAGATACAAATTATTTCGAGTACTTGAATTTTAGTGTTTCAAATATTGCTAAAATATCCTTAATAACCTGTTATACAGATTAGTTACAAGGGTGCATAAGGCCCTACTCTAAATAATTCTAAGCTGTCTCTCTTGACAGAAGAGTCTTTTACCTGGTAAGTATCTTTTTTGCAAATTAAATCACACTTAAGTGGCTATTATTTTTAAATCAACAGTTATTTTCATACCAACAACCACTCAGTCTCCTATGTATATAGCTTTAATTTTCTTTACACTTTGGGGATATATTATCAAAAGTTAAAAATGCACACAGACCCTTTCTACCTCCTTGGCCATCCTGGTGAGTGCTCTTGGCTGGGGCCTATCCCACACCTAAGGCAAGATGATGGTGGCTACATAGAAGAAAAAGTCACTGGAGACAAGTCTAGGCTCCAACTCAATATAAGTGGACAGTCCATGATGGGGTACAAGGAGACAAAAATGATCAGACATGACCAAGCAAAACTGGTCATCCTAGCCAACAACTGCCTAGCTTTGAGGAAATCTGAAACAGAGTACTACATCCTGTTGGCCAAAACTGGTATCTATCACTAAGGTGGCAATAATACTGAATTGGGCATAGCTTGCGGAAAATACCACAGAGAATGCACACCAGTTACCACCGATCCAGATGATTCTAATATCATTATGAGCATGCCAAAAAAAGACTGGTAAAAAGAAAATAATGTAAAATTTTTCTTTAATAAAACTGGCCAGAGATTGTTTGAAAAAAAATGCACTGTAGAAAATTCAGAAATATACAATAAAATGAAATCTAATTATTAATCAGCTAGGTTAAAAAGCGCAAATAGTTTCGGGATGCCTGGCTGACTCTACCCATGGAGCATGCAACTCCTGATCTCCAGGTTGTGGGTTCGAGCCTCACACTGGGTGTAAACGTTACTTAAAAAAAAAAAAATCTTAAAAAACTTACAAATAGTCTCAGAATTTTAAAAATGTCCATATTTAGTGGTTCAGTATCAAATAATTACAGGATTTGGTGTGCCAAATATGTACAGTATGGATTTTTTTTTCTTTAGGAACTGTGAAAAATTATTGCAAAGGCCTATACAGATATATTCTTAGGTATAACATGCATAATACTTCAAAGCTACATTCATGACTAAGAGTGTCACCTGATTTATCCTCAAATTAGTTATTTTAATATATGCCCTTGTTTTTTTGTGGCTTTATTCATTCAAAAATATTTCATCACCCCCAAACTCAAAAGGAACCACACCTGAGGATAAATGACTTAAACACACTCACAATGCTTACTGTGTAGATGTGAGAATTCAACTTATACTTAATTTTGAAACTGAAATGTGGTTGATAATTTTATGATATGGTCTACCACAAGTTAAAGTGGACCAAAAAACCCTAGTAAAGTATCCAAAAACTGAATTTGAAAATGAGTTTTCAATTAAAAGGCATTTTTATAAAGTTCCTAAAAGCTGCTTTTGTGTAAACAAAACTATGAAATACTAGTTTAATTTATCATATGTGGTATATTTAAGCATCACCATAGGATAAAGATTATAATAATTATACACAGCAAATTACATACAGTAGTTAAAAATATATTCCTATACACTTTAAAGAACAATTATCTAAATCATCCAAAAGAATGAGGACCCTCAGACTTCTAAGATTCCTTACAACTATTTGTACAGAATAAAACCCACTCTACAGGACAAGTCACTGTGCAACCAATCTACCCTAACGATCAAAAAGACAACTAAGCTTTAACAGCAATGACTACTTCTACAGCTACAGAAAGAGGATGTTCTTTCTTCTCTAGACTGATTCTAAGCTAAGAAACATTTAGGAAATTAATCCAAAATATGTGTTCTTTCCCAATCCAAGAAAAAACAGAAAATTGAAGATTTAATTAGCTGCCGACTCCAGTATTTTAAGTTTTTCATGTTGAACTGGTTAAAATTATGTTTTAAAAAAGAAGTTCAGTGGTGCCTGGGTGGCTCAACAGTTGAGAGTCTGCCTTCGGCTCAGGTCGTGATTCCTGGATCCGGGATCCAGTCCCACATCAGGCTCCTGGGAGGAGCCTGCTTCTCCCTCTTTGTGTCTCTCATGAATAAATAAATAATTCTTTTAAATAAATAAATAAATAAATAAATAAATAAATAAATAAATAAATAAATAAGAAGTTCACCTAAAATTACCATAACTAAGAACATTAAAGATTCAGAAAAAATATTTGTTTTGTTAAATGCTGGGAAGACAAAGACCTCATACCATTTAAGCCTGTCGTTTGAAGACAGAAAACATTTTATAAAGACCATCTTTGATTTATTTTTTTTAAATCCCAGTCACAGCTAACCTATTGGTTAAAGAGTTCAGCTTTAAATGGTGTTACTAATTACCTAGGTAAATAGTAAAATTACCATTCAATGAAAAACTAATAAAGTAGCATAATTAACTCAAAATTATAACTTTGTTCTTAAGACATTACACTTCTGTTAAATATAAATCACCCCCAATAGTTACAAAAGACACATTAGAAAAGAAATTACGCTAAATCAAAGTGCCACTCACAAATAAATTTAAATATGTATAAAGTGTATAAAGCATAAAAAATTGCTGTATTTTTAATGTATTTTTTCTGTTGATACCCTATATGGGTCAGGGCCATAGCTGTAGATTAAGTGGAGGTCAGTTGGGAGAGAGATGAAGAGAAAATGGTAAGTGAAGGTATGACAAAGATTTCCCAAAAAGAACAAAAAAAATTTTCAAGTTTATCCTTGAATTTTGATTCAAATACCAAGAGAAAAAGCTACTATAATTGTCTAAAGTAAAAACGGTGTGTGTGTGGGGGGGGAAGCAGTGGGCAGAATTCCATAGACCATTAAAAATACTTAACCGAAACATGTGCCTCAACTTTTCTCTCGTCCACAATTTAACAAAATGGGGGAAACAATGAAAATAAACACATCTGTCTACCCTTAGCGAGGCAAAGAAAGCTGCCATTCAATGCTAAGCCTCATCCCGCTGGAAAACATACTCCTGAAAAGTAAATCCAAGGCCACGAGCTCCAACTACTGCGGGCAGAATCTACTGAACGGCGGCCAAGCGTCGCACACGCTGTCCTCAGCCACACCGGGGGAGATCCAGGGCTCTGCCTTCTCCGCTTACTAACTCGGTACCTTCCTATGCTTTCGCCGCCACTGCAAAAGCCAATGTTCTAGGCAAAGCTACCATGTTCCTCTAAGGCTCGTCCGTGGAAAGAAGGCACCGACACGCGGACCCCTCCAGCCGCTGTGTTGGGGGCTGGTGGGTTTGGGGTTGCTCGGTCCTGGGTGTGAGTCCTACCGTGTCGCCAGCGCACCTCCGCAGGCGTCAGTGGAAGGAGCTCTGACGTTCCGGGCGAACCGAACGACGAGCGAGTTCTCGCCGGCTTTCCCCTGGAGCGAGAATAGTCACCTGTTAGCCCCGCGCCGACTGGCGCCCTCAGGCGCGGCCGGGGCCGTCGGGACGCTGGATCCCGGCCGCTCGTCCCTTGGCGGCAGGTGGAGGCGGTGAACACGCATCCACACCCACCGCCCCGGGAGCGCAAACCGAAAGCGAGCGGCGCGGCGGCGGGCGCTCCGTTATCCTCGCCCGCCAGGGGCCCCGCCAGGTGTGCGGGCTCCATCGCGCCCGCGGCGTCCCGGCGCACGGCTCACCCGGCTCCACTTCGCCGCCGCCCGGGCCCCCGAGGCGAAGTTTCTCTCCCGCCCGCGGCAGCGGCGGCGGCGGCGGCGGCGGCGGCGGCGGCTGCTGACGCGCCGCCCGGCTCTCGGCGGGTCCCGCAGCCTGCTCCGGGCGGTCGCGGTCACCGGCGCCGGGCCTCGGGCGAGTCGGGGGCCGCCGACGGGAGCCGGAGCCGGGACCTGTCACCTCGGGCGGGAAACAAAAGCCGGGTGAGGACGCGCGGGCGCGCCGGCCTCGCCTCCGCGAGGGGGAGCGCCGAGGGGCAGGGAGCGCCTCCCGGAGGGAGCCCCAACCCCGCGGGCCGGCGGGGCGCGCCGGGGGCGCCGCGGCCGGGCGGGGTCGCCGGCGCGCTCGCCTCGAGGCCTCCCCGGCCCCGCTCGCCCGGAGCGCCGCCGCGGGGCCGGGAACGCGCGCGAACGGGGCCCCCGGCCCGCCGAGGAGGGAATTCGGCTACCGGGGCGCTGCGGCCGCCCGCCCCACCCCTGCGGCCATGGCGCCGGTACCTGTCGCCGTGGGTGCTCCTCGGCCTCGTCGCTCTCCGCCTCGGCCGCGCGCCGCTCGGCCCCCAGCCCGCCCAGCAGGCCGTCCGCGCGCTGGACGCCGCCGCCCGAGACTGGCAGCGCCCGCGAACCGGCCCGAATCCCCCGGGCAGCGCCCGGCGCGGTCCCGCCCCCGCCGGCCGCAGGACCCGCCGTCCATAGGGCCCCGGGGCTGTCAATCCGCCCCCAAAAGGCGCGCGGGCTGTCGCTCCGCCCGTCCGGATTGGCGGCCGCGCGCCGTCCGTGCGAATGAGGCCCCGCCCCCGGCCATTTGCACCTCCGCCTCAGTGTAAACTCCGCCTCTCCTCGCCAGCCCACGTGTCTGGCCCTTGGCCTTTGTGGGGTCGGGGGACGGCATGCGGGACACTGACGGACGCCGCCCCGCATCATCTCTTACCTCCGGAGGAACGGATGCCTACACAGGCTAGTTGACCTCACATCTGCATCGTATCTCTGACAGCTCTGCCCTCCTGTCTGTTTACCCGGCGTGACCAGAGGATGGAGAGGGTAGGCCAGTCCTTTTGCGGCAGGTAAGCATCAGGAAGGTTAGCATCAGGAAGTCAGAGATGCCCCGTGGAGCCTGGGGAAAATCCCGTCTTGAGAACCAGTTTAGCACGGCGCATTTCCCCCACGGCCTCAAGGGACTGTGAAGACCGTGCTTGGCCGTGGCTTTGTGCCTGTCCGGCATGATGAGATACCAGGCGGCTGAGACAGCAGAGGGCCTTAAAAAGTGATTGTGTATTCTGATCCCCCTTTTTCGCCCCCGCCGTCAGGAAAGAGTAGACCTACTGAGCAAACCCCACTTCGAGAGGGACCAGGCTCCTTCCACCAGAAGGCTGGCTGCCCCTGAGTAGTTCCACATAGAGATTCAGATGCCGGGGATTGAGCTGGCCGCACCTGGGCTTTAGGGAATAACCAACTCAATCCCCTCACTTTTGAGGAAACAGAAACCTCAAGTCCCATAGCCATGGGGCTTAATAGTCACCTGTGGAAACCTGTCTCATAGCCAGATCAGAAGCCACACCTCTTAGCTCCAAACCTGCTCTCTGCACTATGTCATGTTGGTCATTTAGGTGTTTGTGAAGAGCCTCTTCCACAAATCGCCATCCCTGCCTTCCTGAGGTGGTGCCTGAAGAAAGGACAACTGGGACCAACACCTAAACCTTCTCAAGGGCAAGGGCCCTGACTTAATGCCTAGAAGTTTCCCTGTTTACCAGGTGCCACAGAGAATCACTGAAACAATGTGTTCATGCATTAATTCAACAAGCATCGGTGATTAAATCCAAATCCAGCCCTTTGTCCTTCAATAATGTTATAAAGGTTTCCAACACCAATTGATTGAGAATCTACTACTAGGGGCTCTCAGTCCAGTAAGCCTCCAACTCTTGGTTTTGGCTCAAAGTCATGATCTCAGGGTAGTGAGATCCAGCCTGGTGCTGGGCTCTGCACTCAGCAGTATCTGCTTATCACTCTCCCTCTGCTCCTCCCCCTCCTTGCGTGCGTGCACGGCCGGCCGGGCTCTCTCTCTAAAATAAATTCATTAAAAAAAAAAAAAAAAAAAGAATCTTGTGACACCTGGGTGGCTCAGTGGTTGAGCGTCTGCCTTTGGCTCAGGTTGTGATCCCAGGGTCTGGGGATGGAGTCCTGCATCCGGCCCCCTGCGGGGAGCATGCTTCTCCCTCTGCCTGTGTCTCTGCCTCTCTCTCTGTATCATTCAAGGATAAATAAATAAAATCTTTTTTAAAAATCTACTAATAGCAAGTGCCGTGTGCAGAGTATACATAGGTGAGAAGACATTGTCCCAGCCCTTGAAGTCTTTAGCCAAGGAGATGGTAACATCCTCATTGCATGTCAGTACCGCTTATGTTTCAGTGGATAGCTCCAAGGAAGGAGCATTCAGATCTTCCTGGAAAAGGCAGGGAAGGCTTCATTGAAGATGGGACACCAGAGCTGACTTCTAAACAATAGTCTTAAAAGATGGTGTTTGCCAGATGGAGGGATGTGAAAGAGGAAGGAAAGGGATTCCTGTACTGCAGAAGATAGCATGAACAAAGAACATACAGACCTGGAAAAGCCTGGTAATTGAGGGAACAGCGAGGAGCAGTATGGGCAAATCTGCAGGGCTGTGTGGTCATGTCACATGCTCTGGGACCAGGCTCTTCCAGGAGGAAGACAGAAAGGCCCCAGAGGCTGCCAGGCTGTGTTGTAACACACCGCAGCAAACAACAACAGGCCCTGTAGATACAGCTGCAGGCTTTTTTTTCTAGGCCAGAGTCTATGGGGAACAGTCAGTTCCACAGTTCTGATGGCAGCCTGGCTGGCCCCACCCACTCTCTCAGAAAACCACTCCGGTCACTGCACTTGCCCTCCTTGGCATTTAGAAACACGTGTGCTTGCAATTTCCCCAAACACTGCTGCCCTTCAGAACTCAACGATAACGTGGGCTATGGCTGCAGACACCTGGGTGTGGGACGGACAGCCCTTCCCAGATGCAGAGGGTTCTTTGCAGGGCCTGTTACCAAGGCAGGATTCAGGGGCGTGTGACCTGCACTTGGTTTCATGCTCTGCTGTCACCGTCTTGAAATTCTTAGTAAATTTTCAACATTGCATGTTCATTTTGCGCTGGAACCTGCAAGTTATGTAGCCAGTCCTACCTGTCACTGCTAGTGCCCCTGGGAATGTTTGTGATCTTGCTCAAACGATTTCTCATTTTTAAAGCACTGGGCATTCATGAGGTTTGTTCACATGCACTGTGTCACCTAATTCTCACAATGGCAGTGTGTGGTATGCCTGTATTACTAGTCCTATCTATCAGCTGAGAAAACTGAAGTTTGGCAACCTTCTCCAGGTAGCACAGCAGGGAATGGCAAAGCTTGTATTTGTTTTTTTTTTTTTTTAATTTTTATTTATTTATAATAGTCACACAGAGAGAGAGAAAGAGAGAGGCAGAGACACAGGCAGAGAGAGAAGCAGGCTCCATGCACCAGGAGCCCCACGTGGGACTTGATCCCGGGTCTCCAGGATCGCACCCTGGGCCAAAGGCAGGCGCCAAACCACTGCGCCACCCAGGGATCCCCGCAAAGCTTGTATTTGAACTCAGTCCACACAAGCCCTATTCCATCTGCTGTGGAGATACGTTTATGTTGGTTTCAGAATCCTTTCAAAGGCAGATCTGTACAGGAAGGATGCACTGGGGTGTTTTTGTTTTTGTTTTTAAGTAAGCTCTACACCCATGGGGCTTGAACTCACAACTCTGAGATCAAGACTTGCATGCTCTACCAGCCAGGCACCCCAAAGATGTACTGTTTTAAGAGTCAGAACATATGGTGAAGTGAATATATGTCATTTCATGGCTGCTTATCCCATCTGAGTAAGTTTTCATTAATTCTGAAAAAATTTCAGCCAATGTATGTTCAAATACTGTTTCTGTCCCTCTCTCTGAGCCGCCAGTTGAAATACCTATTAGACCCTCTCACTACATCCCTTTCTTTTACTGTTTTTTATTTTTAGTCCTTCAATGTTTTGTTCTAAAAGTTTCTTGTGACTATTTTTCAGTTCACTAATTCTGTCTTCAACTCTTTAAAAAATTCTCCTCTTGGGGTGCCTGACATACAACTCCTGATCTCAGGGTCATGAGTTCAAGCCCCACATCGGGCGTGAAGTCTACTTTAAAAAAAAAAAATCTCCTTCTAAACCCACCCATCAAGCTCTTAATTTGTTTTTTGGGTTTTTTTTTTGGGGGGGGGGGTCTTCTTCAGATCTGCTATGTCACTTCTTATATCTCTTTGTGACTTGCTATAATTTTCAGGCTCAGCTTTTTTCTCCTTAAACAGAGAAAGTGTAGTTGTTTTATGGTTTGTGTCTGTTAATTTCAATCTAGAGTCCCTTTGTGTCCGTTTCTCTTGTCAGTTTTTACTACTGGTTCTTCCTCATGCTGTTTTATCTCTTCATGTACCTGGTTATATTCTGGACATTGTATTTGAAAAATCAGTGCCCCATCAATTAGATGGGGCACCTGGGTGGCTTAGTGGTTGAGCATCTGCCTTTGGCTCAGGTCATGATCTCAGGATCCTAGGATCCAGTCCAGCATCAGGCTCCCCGTAGAGAGCCTACTTCTGCCTCTGCCTATGTCTCTGCCTCTCTCTCTGTCTCTCTCATGAATGAATAAATAAAATCTTAAAAAAAAAAAGAAAAATCATTTGAAGCAACAATAATAATATCTTCCTCCGAAAAGGATTTCCATTGATTTCTGCAGACATTTAGTGACATTAGCAAGCTACGATCACCTTAACTCAATTTCAGGGCTTCTGATTTTCTGAGCTTCCCAGATGACTTGAAGTTGGACTACAGTCTGTGGGAGGGTTTGTTTATTTATGGTTCATCCTTACCCAATGTTGCAGTTCTTTGAGGTTCCAGTCAAAGATTGGAGTTGTTTTAGTTATATATTATTTCATAGCAAACTATCCCAAAATTTAGCAGTTCAAAATAGATGTCAGTGTACTTTTTCTTAAAGGGCCAGATGATAAATATTTTAGATTTGCAGGCCATATGGTCCGTGTTACTACTACTCAGCTCTGTCATTGTAGTCCAAATCAGCTATAGGCAATACATGAATGAATAGAATGGCTGTGTTCCAAAAAAACTTTATTTACAAAGCCAGGTAGCCATTTCAAGCTGATAAAAAGCATCGATGAAACACCCACAACTAATACCATACTTAATGGTAAGAGACTAGATATCTTCTCCAAGAAAAAGACAAGGAACAAGACAAGGATGTCCACTTTTGCCACTTCTATTTAATATTGTACTGGAGGTTTTAGCCAGATGATTAAGCAAGAAATAAAATTAAAAGGCATAAAAAAAAAAAGGCATCCAAATTGGAAAGGAAGAAATAAAACTATCTCTAATCACAGATGACATAATTTTGTGTATATAAAATACTAAAGAGGGGTGCCAAAAAAAACAAAAAAAAAAAAAAAAAAAAAAAAAAAAGGGATCCCTGGGTGGCGCAGCGGTTTGGCGCCTGCCTTTGGCCCAGGGCGCGATCCTGGAGACCCGGGATCGAGTCCCACGTCGGGCTCCCGGTGCATGGAGCCTGCTTCTCCCTCTGCCTGTGTCTCTGCCTCTCTCTCTCTCTGTGTGACTATCATAAATTAAAAAAATATATAAAAAATAAAAAATAAAAAAAAAAAAAGAGGGGTGCCTGGGTGGTTCATTCAGTTAAGCATCCAACTCAGTTTCAACTCAGGTCATGGTCTCAGGATCCAGAGATAGAGCCCTGTGTTGGGCTCCGTGCTCAGCAGAGTCTGCTTCTCACTCTCTCCCTCCCTCCCCCTCCCCCCACTCACTCTCTTGCATACTCTCTCTCAAATAAATCTTTTTTTGTTTTAAGACTTTATTTATTTACTTGACAGAGAGAGAGTGCCCACAAGCAAGAGGAGTGGCAGGTAGAGGGAGAAGGAGAAGCAGACTCCCCTCTGCGCACGGAGCCCAACATAGAGCTCGATCCCAGGATCCTGGGATCATGACCTGAGCTGAAGGTAGACGCTTAACCGATTGAGCCACCCAGGCACCCAAATAAATCTCTTAAAAAAAAAAAAAGTAGGGCAGGGCAGCCCCCGTGGCGCAGCGGTTTAGCCCCACCTTCAGCCCAGGGTGTGATCCTGGGGACCGGGGATCGAGTCCCACGTCGGGATCCCTACATGGAGCCTGCTTCTCCCTCTGCCTGTGTCTCTGCCTCTCTCTCTCTCTATGTCTCTCATGAATAAATAAATAAAAATATTTTTAAAAAGAAAAAAGAAAATACTAGGAGGGGCACCTGGGTGGCTCAGTCTGTTGAGTGCCTGAGTCTTGATTTTGGCTCAGATCATGATCTCAGGGTCCTGGGATCAAGTTCTGTGTCTGTGAGTGTGGGGAGTCAGCTTGAGGTTCTCTCCCTTTCCTTCTGCCCCTCCCCAGGCTTACTCTTGTTCTTTCTCTCTCTAAATTAAATAAGTAAATAATCTTTTTAAAAAAAATTTTTAAAGAAAATACTAAGGAATCTACTTAAAACTGTTAGAACTAAAAAGCAAATTCAAGGGCACCTGGCTAACTCATTCAGTAGAACATGTGACTCCTAATCTTAGGATTGTGAGTTCAAGTCCCACACTAGGTGTAGAGCTTACTTAAAAAATATATAATATCATAATAAGTGAATTCAGCAAGTTTGTAGGAAACAAGATCAATAATAAAAATCAATTATATTTCTATACACTTTCAGTTAACAATGCAAAAATGAAATTTAAAAAATTTCATTTATAATAGCATAAAAAAGCATAAAATACTGGGGCACCTGGCTCAGTCAATAGAGCATGTGACTCTCTTGATCTTGTGGTCATTAGTTCAAGCCCTACCTTGGGTGTAGAGCTTACTTTAAAAATAATAATAGGAGTGCCTGGCTGACTCAGTTGGTACAGCATGTGATTCTTGACCTCGGGGTTGTGGGTTTGAGCCCCGTGTTGGGTATAGAGATTACTCAAAAATAAAATCTTGATGTGCCTTGGTGGCTCAGTAAGTTGAGCATCTATTTGACTTTGGCTCGGGTCATGATCTCAGGGTCCAGAGATTGAGTCCCAAGTTGGGATCCCTGCTCAGCAGGGAGTCTGCTTCTCCCTTTTCATCTGCTCCTCCCCTTATTCTCTCTCTCTCTCTCTTTCTCTCAAATAGACAATTTTTTTAATCCTTAAAATAAATAAAATCTTTTAAAAAGTATGTAGGAATAAATTTAACAAAAGAAGTGCCAAACTTACCGTCTGAAGACTACAAGACATTGTTGAAAGAAATTATAGAAGATTTATATAATCAGAAAAACATTCTATGTTCATACATCAGAAGACAACATTAAGATGGCTACTCCCCAAATTATCTACAAATTCAATACAATCCCACCAGAGTCCCAGGTGACTTCTGTATAGAAATCAACAAGCTAAAAAAAAAAAAAAAAAAAAAAAAAAAAAAGAAGCTGATTCTAAAATTCATATGGAATTGCGAGAGACCCAGAATAGCTAGAATAGTATTTAAAAAGAAAAATGGGGCACCTGGCTGGCTCAGTCAGTAGAGCATTTGCCTCTATCTTAGGATTTTGAGTTCAACCCCACAAATGTGGAACTTACTTAAAAAATAATTTTTTAAAGATTTTATTTATTTATTCAAGACAGACACACACACACAGAGAGGCAGAGATATAGGCGGAGGGAGAAGCAGGCTCCATGCAGGGAGCCCGATGTGGGACTCGATTCCAGAACTCTGGAATTACACCCTGAGCTGAAGGCAGACGCTCAACCGCTGTGCCACCCAGGTGTCCCAATAACTGGACTTTTACATGATGACTAGCTTCTTCTACAAGGCAAATGTGGAAGCTGCCGGGCTTTCTAAAGGTTTAGATCTGTAACCAACTATGTTATTTCCACCATGTTCTGTTGGTGAAAGCAGGTCACAAGCCAGTCCAGATTCAAGGGGAAGGAACTAATAATGATGTGAGTACAGATATATGGTTTACTCATGGCCACCAAAATAACAATCTATCAATATTCCCTCTGTCCCTTAATGTTTCACTTCCTCCCCCATGCGAAATATACTCACTACCCCCTAAGATCTCCCCAAATCTCACCCTGTTGCTCTACCAGGATTGGATTTGAGGTTCATAATCTCATCACCTAAATCAAGTTTAGATATGAATGAAATTTCTCAAGTGATCCTCCTCTGGTTATCACAACCTTTAAACTAAAGAGACAAGTTACCTGCTCCCCACAGGAAACAGTCAGAGAAAGGAAAGTCACAAATTATATTCCTATTCAAAAAGGAGAAAAAATAAAAATAAAAAAAAATTAAAAAGGAGACACATAAATAAATAATAATACAAAACGCAGACACATAGCAGTCACAAATCCATAGCAATTCTGAAATCCAGCTGGGTACACATCACCAATTCCTTAGTTAGCTCCCATTTCTTAGGGGTAGTTTTACTTATTACATGGCAACTGGCTTACCCCAGAGCCAAAATACGGAAGCTGTACCAGACCTGGTACAACATTGCTTCCATCACATTCTATTGGGTCACAGAGCTAGCCCAGAGCGTGAATACCCATAGCTGTTGTGGTTCACTGGGAATCAAAGTTATAGTTTACCATAGGGGTGATTTATCAGAGTCTCTAACCTTCATAAGTCTTGCATTCCAATTTTGTACCCTAATCTTAATAAGCTTTGAAAACCACAGCTCAACCTCTCTGATGACTCAGATTGGCAGATGCCCATGGACAAAAGCAGCCCCAAGTGCTGGACTCACTTCTCTGGTTGGGTTGCCAGCTGTAATAAATAAAAATACAGGACATCCAGTTAAATTTGAATTTCAAATAAACAATCACTTTTTACTATGAGTATGTCACAAAGTGAGCATGGGCACACTTATGCTAAAAAATAATTTGTTTATCTAAAATTCAAATTTGGCTGGGGCATACACTAAAAAAAAAAAAAAAAAAAAAAACATGTCTTATCTGAAATTCAAATACAACTGGAAGTCCTGTATTTTACCTGGAAAATCTGATCTCTCTGGATTCCTATGTTTTAATGTATCTTGGTTCAGTAATTCTTCACTATCTTGTTAGATTTTTTAAGATTTAAACATATAGCATATTTAGGGCAGCCCGGGTAGCTCAGCGGTTTAGCGCTGCCTTCAGCCCAGAGCATATTCCTGGAGACCCAGGATGGAGTCCCACGTCGGGCTCCCTGCATGGAGCCTGCTTCTCCCTCTGTCTCTGTCTCTGCCTCTCTCTCTCTCTCTCTCTCTCTCTCTCATGAATAAATAAATAAAATCTTTAAAAAAACTATTTTAAAATATAGCATATTTAGTTGTCTTTGACAGGAGGATTGGTCCATATTCTAAGTGGCTTTTCTATATGTGGGAGCATTCCCCTATTATGAGTTTTGTCCTCAACCTGGAAGTCAACACAAATTCCCAGCCTCCCTGGCAACTAAAACATGGACATATGACCTAACTCTACCAATCATACACCCAAGGAAGACTTCAATTTGGAAGTGCAGAACATGAGGCTTGGTGAAGGACTCCCACTTTTTGTTGGGTAGCTTGCTATAAAAAATTCAATTTTTAAAAATGAGGCAAATCTATGTATGCTGTAGCAGAGACCATTAGTCATCCCCAATATCTATTCTCCTCAGAGTGCCTGGGTGGCTCAGTAGGTTAAGCATCTGCCCTGGGCTCAAGTTGTGATCTCAGGTCCTCCGATGGAGCCTCTGAGTCCTTGAGTCCTCAGGCTCCCTGCTCAGCAGGGAATCTACCTCTCTCTCTCTCTCTCTCCCTCTGCCCCTCCTCCCAGCTTGTGCACTCTCTCACTCTCATAAGTAAGTAAGTAAGTAAGTAAATAAATAAATAAATAAATAAATCTGTTTTTAAAATATTTATTCTCTTTTGATTTTTAGCAGATACATGGCTACCTGCAATAAAGAATGTTGCCCAGGGGTACCTGACTGGTTCAGTTGATAGAGTATGTGAGTCTTGATCTCAGGGTCATGAGTTTGAGCCCCACATTGGACACAGAGACTCCTTAAGAGAAAAAAAAAATGTTTCCCAGCCTCCCTTACATCTGGTTGTGTCCCTATGTTCTAGCCAATGAGAGTTGAGCAGAAACATCATAGGAAGTGTCCTTAATGGAAGGAAGCATGTCCCACTCTTTCCTTCTCTCTTTCTGCTGGCTAGATGCACATGTAATGGCTGGAGCTCAGATAGCCATTTTGGGCCATGAAGTAGAGCCCCGTGCTGAGGATGGCATAGCAAAAGGCAGAAGGTATCTGATAATTGTGCAGTCCTAGTGTTGCCTGGCTACTTACTTCTAGACTTTATTAATGAGAGATAAATCAATGTCTAATCTTACAAGGCACTGATATTTTGAATTGTCACTCACAGCTGAATATAATCTTTTTTTTAAAGATTTTATTAATTTATTCATGAGAGACAGAGAGAGAGAGAGGCAGAGAAACAGGCAGAGAGAGAGGCAGGCTCCATGTAGGGAGCCTGATGTGGGACTCAATCCTGGGACTCCAGGACCACGCCCTGGGCCGAAGGCAGGCACTAAACCGCTGAGCCATCCAGGGATCCCCAGCTGAATATAATCTTAAATGATACACCTATTGATGTGGAATGATTTCTAAGATAAATTGCCAAGTGAGAAAAGCAAGGTGCAGAGCAATGTATTCAATATGGTGCTATTGGGGGAAAAATGCAAATAGATGTACCTATGTTTGTATATGAGGAGCCTTTTCCTTAAGCTGTAATAAATAAAAATAACCTTAAGGATATGGTATTTGAATTTTTCTATGTGTAAATATTACTTATTCAAAAGCGAACTTGAAAAAAGTCTAAAAAATTAATAAATAAAAATAAAAACATCTAAAACTAGCTAATAATATATAATGTTTTATACTTTTAAATCATGGTAATTTGGTGAAACTATGGTCAGTTTTCCTCTTTTTTCTATTTTTCTACATTTTTAGATTTCTAAGCATATTTACATGCATAATTGAATGGCCCCAGACAATGCAAATAATTTATGTTTTAAATATTTGTATTTGTTGATGTGCATGCCCTTTAATTCCCAGGACCTCAAAGTCCAATATACTGAATGCATACTTTGGACTGAAAATCCATTCAACAACATATGTTGAACATCTACTATCTATCAGGCACTGTTCTAGGTAAATAAAACAGTCAAGATTCCTTTGTTCATGGAGTTAAGGTTTTCATGGGGCAGACAACAAGTAGACAGACAAATAAGATTCTTTCAGGTAGGGCTCACTGCTACAAAGAAAAGAAACAGGGTAAATGGGATAAAAAGTGTTGAGGATACCATCAGAGAAGGTGGTGAAAGACTTTGAGGAGGTGACATTTGTGCTGAAATTGAATGATGAGAAGGGGTCAGTTTTGGAAATTTCAACAGGATGAGAATCCTGGGAAGGAGGCCTAGAGCATGGGAGAAACAGAGAAATGGTTGGAGCAGCTGGAGAGAAGTGTGCAGGCAGGAGGAATGGTTCCAGAAGACTTTAGAGGGGTGGGCGTATGTGTACCTCAGTGAGAAACCATTACACGCCTAACCAGAATTGCTAAAATTAAAAAAGACCAAACAATACCAAGAGCTGGCAAAGACATAGAACAACGAGAATTCTCACACTCTGCTGGTGGGAACATATACTTCCACTTTGAAACACAGTTTGGCAGCTTCTTTTGAAGTTAAACATACTCTTACCGGGACACCTGGGTGGCTCAGTCGGTTAAGTGGCCGACTCTTGATCTCGAGCTCTGGTCTTGATCTCTTATTTCTTAGCCCGCTATATTATCTGTCTGTTTCTCTCCGTATTTTCAAGGAAGTAGCTTGCAAGTAATAATTTCTCACCTGCTACCTGCCCACTTGTTTTTTCCCCTACCCCTAACACCAAAGAGAAGTAAGCCTGACACCCAGAACTTCTAACTTTTGAGGCTGACTTCATCACCTCAACCCTCACCACAGAAATGTTCATCTGCATTTTACAGAGAACAGAGGTCCAGTGTGGTTAAGTCAGCATGAGTGCTTTCCCTGAAGGCCTCCTTGGTGAATTTGGGGGGAGCCCCTTAAAGCCCCCAAAGAGTTTCTTTCCTCTCTCCGCTGATGCCTGAAATGCATGGGTCTGAATGGTACCCTTTTTGGTATCAGGACTTTAGGAGCCTAGGACAGGAGGTGGCCCCACTTTTGCTGACTTCAGTGGCCAGTGAATGTTCCATTCAACAAACAGGCCCCACAGTGTCTGGGTACACAGAGGTGAGTGACATCCAGGCCCTGCCACTGAAGCACTCACAGTCCTGGCTGAGTGGTCTCAAGTACAGTGGACCTAAGATGGCCTGGAACTTGTTGGAAACACAGACTCTTGAGTTCCCAGGAGATTCTTATTTGGGTGGGGCATTGTTAGCAAACTCCCAGACCATCTTCGAGAAACGGTGTCTGGGACAGAAGAAATACTGAAACCATGTAGAACGAGCCATGGCTGAAATTGTTCAAATCTGATGAATGCACCACAAGCAGGATGAACATGCAAGAAATCTCACCACAGAACAACTAGTTTAAAAAACACAAAACCCAAAAACACAGTGATAGAAACTCTGGTTCCCAGGATTCAAGAGAAAGCTTTTACAGGGTGGAAGGTGTTGGGAGAAAGTCCCAGAAGTGAGCAAGAAGGGCAAGATAGGGGGAAAAGTGAACCTGAGAGTTCAAAGAGAACTGTCAAGGCCCTCTCGATTTGCAACCAGTTGGGCCTGGCATTGGGAAAGGGCCCCAGCTCTGTTTATAAGCTAATCCCCTCTCCACCTGGCCCTTTGCTGTGAAGAGCCAGATTTATATCCTATCTCAAGAATAGGATTCTCAGAGTTCTCAGAGATCTTTGGGCTGTCACTGCATAGCTGGATGCTGCTCTGACCCTGTTGGGCAAACAACCAAAGGTATTTCCCAAGCCTGGGTACATGCAGGGCCATGAGCTGGCTGCCCCAGAGGAGACATAGAGGCACCAATGCCTACTCTTTGGGGACTTAGCTCTGATGCCTGGAACCTGGCTGACCCTCAAACTGAAATTGGCTGTGTGCCCTATGAGCTCCCAGAAAGCATTTACTCAGGTTTCTTTGCAGCTTGGCTTCCCTGTCCAAGCCCAATGGGCGCAAATCAGAATTAATCATATCCCAAGAAGCCAATAGGTCAACATAGTGGGCATAAGTGGGCAGGGGCAAAAAGAGGGGGTGACTGATTCAGGCATTTGGTGGATGAGGAGGGTATTGCTTAGGTCAACAGGAACCACACCTGTGGGGAGACATCTAGGACTAGGAGAGGTGACATCGAAGGCCAAATCCTGTGGTCTAAAAGGATAACCCAGTGCAATTTGCATCATGATGAAGACCCTTGACTAATGTTCATATTAGCTAAAGTCTACCAGGCACTTATTGGAAGCTGAAATTCTTAAAGTTCTAGATGCTTTTAAGTGTCTTAACTACTTTAAACTTTTTTAAAGATTTATTTATTTATTCATGAGAGACAGAGAGAGAGAGGCAGAGACACAGGCAGAGGGAGAAGCAGGCTCCATAAAGGGAACCCAATACAGGATTCGATCCCAGATCTCAGGATCACAACCTGAGCCAAAGGTGGACACTCAACTGCTGAGCCACCCAGGTGTCTCTGTCTTAACTAATTTAATCTTCAAAAACAACCCAAGGAAACTGTAGCATGGAGAAGTTAAATGATCTGCCAAGCCAGCAACTGGCAGTTGTGGCTCTTGCTCTAAGCTCCGCCACCTTTCAGAAGTGAGCGTAGGGAGACTGAAGATGTTGGTTGGGTAGGTGGTAAGGCTACTATGCTAGATTGCAGAGTCAGCACATTCTCCTGCCCTGGGGATTCTCATTTGAGCTTTTCCCAGGTTTATATGCTTAGTTTACATATAGGACAGAAAATGAAAAATTTAAAAATCAACTACTAGTCCAAAAACGTACAATCAACCAGGGTGGACATGAAGACGATTTCAGCTTCTGCCACCCCACTAAGTGGCGGTTACCTACCTGCCTGGTGGTCTCACCTCCCACCACATCCTCTCTTGCCTCCTACTTTCCTGCCTGACTCTTCCTACCACCAAATCTGGGTATCCAAACATTCTCTGGACTTCCATGCCCTTCTCCCTTCTCTCCAATTATCAAAATCTTTCAAGACTTAGTCCAAATCTCTTCTCTTCCAGAAAGTGCTCACGGACATGCCTGGTTGGAACAACTCTGTCCCTGGCCCATGTGCTGAGATAGGATGTTCTTTCAGCATCGGCCATAATTCACTTTGTATTAGGTCACTTCTCAGTGGATCTGTCTCCCTGGTGGCATAAGCACAGAGATTGCTCAGAATGTAGCTGACATCTGCCTGTGTCATGGGTAGGAGGTCATGGTAAGTAGGTCATTAGAAGGTCTTGAGGACCTCTCTTCACTGACTTGAAAAAACTTAGGCTTGAAGATCCATACAAATTCCATGTAAAAAGCAAGAAGATAAAATTAAAATAGTATGTAGGGGATTTTACTCTAAAATCTGTTTTAAAATTTTTTCTATGTCCTGTAAAATAAAATTGCTTTGGGATAGCAGACATCTTACATGAATGAACATGAGCCCTACTTCTTCATGTCATTAAATGTTAATGAGTTCATTCATTCATTCATTTATTAAACAACTGAATCTGGTTGCTCAAAAGCTATGTAAGTTGACAAATATTTAAGACAGGGAGGCAGTGTAGTGCAGAGGTGAACTGTATGGACTCTTTGGCTGAACTGGCTGTGTGTAAATACCACTCTACCACTTATTAGGCATGCCACTTTAGGTTAATAAGTCATTTAAACTCTCTGTGTATCAGTTTTCCCACCTATCAAACGGAAATGATAATTATAGTACCTACCAGGGTTGTGAGGATTAAATGAACTAATGTATATTCATAAATATAATTATCTATTTATATGTAATATATAAAGCAGTCAGAATTGTGCCTGCTATGTAGAAATGTTGGCTTTTAAATCATTATTGTCAGCATTATGTTAAAATGTGTTCTTTTTTCGTGGGGGGAGATGAGGGGCAGAGGAAGAGGGAGATAGAGAATCTCAAACACGCTCTATGCCTAGTGCAGAGCCCAACGTCGGGCTCAATGCCATGACCTTGAGCAGAAATCAAGAGTTGGACACTTAACCAACAGAGCCACTCAGACACCCCTAAAATCTATTCTAATAGAAAACAAAAAAAGACTCCCTCAGTCTAGAAAGATAAGAAGGTCCTTGCTAGGTCAAGGAGGGGATGGGCATTCCAGGCAACAGGAACAGCACATCTGAAGGCTCAGATGTGTACACCAGCATGGCCAGTAGGGGAATCAGGAGGCTGGGATCTAATGTGCAGATGAGGGCAAGCTGAGCGATGCAGGGGTCATGCATGCTGTGCACGAATGGTGGCTGTGCCATGTCAGACATTTAGACCTCTACTCCGATGGTGATGGTGAGCCAGTGAAGGGATCTCAGTTACAGATCAGCTGTGTGTTTGAGGCAAATGGTTCTGGCAGCATAGTGGGAGATGATATAAGCTTGGAGGTGGGACACCCCCCCCACACACACACACACGCCCAATTAGAAGCCCCAGGAAGGAGGAGGTAAGAGACGCTGAAGCTGTGGCAGTGAGACCTGAACAGAGAGAACTCAGGAGAAGGATGGAACAAGAATTGCCTGCCGGGCAGCCCCGTGGCTCTGCGGTTTAGCGCCGCCTTCAGCCCAGGGCCTGATCCTGGAGACCCGGGATGGAGTCCCACGTTGGGCTCCCTGCATGGAGCCTGCTTCTCCCTCTGCCTGTGTCTCTGCCTCTTTCTCTATCTCATAAGTAAATAAAACCTTAAAAAATAATAATAATAATTGCCCAGGGGACAGAGGTACTGATTGGATGGGATAAGAGAGGAGAGATCTAGGATGGTGCCCCCGTTCCACTCTCTGGGTTACTACGCCATATCCACGAGACCCATGCACACATGCACACTTAGAAGACAGTTGCTGTGTCTTACTCATTTATGTATCCACTCCCTTGCCCTCCCCAGACACCCCAGCACCATGCCAGGCTCAGTGACTGTAGCTGAATTGGGTTTAAAGGAATCCAAGTTTGCTCCCTGCCCAACCCCTGATTGGATAATTGCGTCAAACACAACCCCTCCACCTCACCATTCTCTGCATGACTGCTGTGCTGCCCTGGTGGTGGCCAAGAGGAGCCCCCCTTCCACTTGAGGGGGTCAGCCTGCCTGGGACCCTGTGTCAGCCACAGAGTTCCCACTGGGCCCGCTTCACAGCCTTTCTACCTCTTTGCAGGAAGAGAATAGGAGCCTAAGGGCCCTGCAGCAACGGGAAGAATGGATGGAATGGGATCAGCCTCACGTCTACCGGTCCCACAAAAACGGTGGCTCCTTGGAGACGTCTGTTCACAGAGTGATAGAAACCTCACCGCCGCCCCTCACCCCCACCCTCATTCCTGCCAGCCAGCCAAGCGAGGTGCTGCCCAGAGGGAACCCACCACAGCTCTTGGGGCTTTCCGTGCTACCCATACGGTCATTCATGAGTAAGAAAAATTAAGACAGAAAAGCATAGTTTGATATAAACCCAGAGGCAGCCAGGAGCCAACAATGGAGCACTGTCCTCACCCCACGTTCCCCTGGAGGACGCTCAGCGGGCAAGTATGAGCTGGCTCACCCCAGTTGAGGGTGGAGCGGAGCCCCGCATCACGGAGAGTACGTGTGTGCACATGGGCACCCACGCGTGCATGCACGTGGGAGTGTGCGCGCCCGAGGCGCACGGCCCGCGTTCGCTCCTAATGCCACGTGTGCACCCACGTGTACGCCCAGGGACCCACCCAGGTGTCCGTGTGCGCCCATGTGCACCCGTGTGCGCCTGTGCAGTGACTGTGCGCATGCGCCGGTGCCAGAGGAGGGGCCGGGGGGGGCGGAGGAAGCAGGAGGGTACGTGTTTCGCGGAGGTGCTGGTCTGTCTGTGGGCAGGTAGGTAGGAGTGGGTTTGGGTGTGGTTGTGTGAACAGGAGCCACATGTTTGTTGTGAGGGAGGATTTCTTCCCAGGTGTTTGTGAAGGAGGACGGGACAGCTGAGGTGGGGCAGAGGCCCTAGCTGTCCTCATCCTTCCTGGGATCGCCTCCCAGCGGGGTCACCTTTGTCCCAAATGCCCCACTTTGATGCCCCGGGTTGGGCTGGCCTTACCAGCAGGAAGAGCTCAATCTTGGAAAGTTGAAAGGGGCACGCAGAAGTGGGGAGCAAGAATTCACACACATACACACACACACACACACACACACCCATATACCCACTCCCACCCTCACCCCCAGCTACCTTCCCAGCAGGGCCTCGATGGCCCTGCCGTAGGACAGGAGGGCTGCAGAATGAGGGAGGCTCTGTTCTGGCAGTGGAGACATAAGGGGACACCACTCAGTAGATCCCCAGTGCTGTGGGGGCCTCAGGGGGCAGCATGTGAATTAGGTCATAGATACCTGGGAGAATGTGGGGAGGAGAGAAGGGAAGGGAAGGGGGCATTGCAGGAGGCAGAGGAACGAAGGAAGGCACTGAGGTGGGGAAATGCAAAGTGTACTTGAGAAAGCGGAGCTGAAGGAAACCTAAAGCTCCTCTGGAGGCTGCCTTCCTCCTGGCCATGGGAGAAAACCCGGGCCTAGAGAAAGGAAGTGCTTCTAAGACCTAGAAGCAGAAATGAGGTCTCCTGACTTCCAGGTCAGTGCTCTTTCTGCTACTCCAGAAAGCCTGCGGGGAAGAAAGCCAGGGAATCAGGCTGTTGATTTTGCTTCCTTGAGCTTTCTCACCCGCAGGAGGGAGGCCAGAGTCAAGGGTTCCTGTTCTTTGCCTCCCTCTGTTAGCTCACTACCTGGCACAAGTCATTTTGCCTCTCTGAGCCCCACATTTCCAGCGTGAAGGCAGTGGAAGGCCTGGCATCACCTGGGAATGCTACCTTTCACTCCCTGTGAGCTAATGTTTGTCTTAGTCATCCTTCTTTCTTTAGTGGGAAGCAGAATCTACAGTGTCATGGAGGCACTCAAATAAGTGTTTTCATTTTTATTTATTAAAGTTTTTTTTTAAGATTTTATTTATTCATGAGACACACACAGAGAGAGAGAGGCAGAGACACAGGCAGAGGGAGAAGCAGGCTCCCTGCAGAGAGCCTGACATGGGACTCTGGGACTCGATCCTGGATCTCCAGGATCACGCCCTGGGCTGAAAGCAGCGCTAAACTGCTAAGCCACCGGGGCCACCCTGAAGATTTATTTGAGAGGGAGAGAGAGCATGAACGGGGAGCGGGGGGTGGGGTGGTGGTGGTAGCCCAATGTAGGGCTCAATCCAGGGACTCTCAGATCATGACTTGAGCCAAAGGCAGATGCTTCACCAACTGAGCCACCCAGGAACCCCAAATCAGTGTTTTTAAATGAAGGAAAGAAGGAACTATGATGGGGCACCTGGGTGGCTCAGTCCGTAAAGCATCCTCCCTTGGCTCAGGTCATGATCTCAGTGTCCTGGGCTCAGTGAAATCTCCTTGTCCCTCTCCTTCTCCCTCTGTGCTCTTTCTCTCTCAAATCAATAAAATCTTTTTTTTTTTTTTTTTTTTTTTTTTAAAGAAGGAACGTTGAGCTCCATGACTCTGGTACCACCCTACCTTGAGAACCTCAGCCTCTCCCCAGGCAGGGCATAGGGTGAAGGAGGCCTCAAATCAAAAAGACCTTGAAAGGGAGGGCAGGAGAGATAAATAACCTAGCTGTACAGAAGCCTTGACTTCTCCCTGTCTCTGGGCGGATGCCCTTGAGAGCGCCCTTCCTAGCAGCCTTGGCCTTGCAGAAAACTGCTGTGGTGAGGGGGTTGGAAGAGGGGCAGGGACCTCACACAGAACAGGGGGGTGGGTGGACCCAAGAGGAGCCCTGGTAGGCCTCTTCCTCACCCCTGCTCTCTCCACTCACTGCCTCTCTGCTCCTAGAAGCGTCCCCAGACCTCCTGTTCCAATCCTGGGAGGCTGGGCTGGGCCTGGAATCTCCCATTTCCCATGCCAGTGATTCCTTAGTTTTTTTTTTTTTTCAAATTGAAATAACGCTCCTATTTTGAGGCCTTTTTCCTTTTTTTTTTTTTCTTTTTGTTTTAAATATTTATTATTTGAGAGAGAGCAAGCCCCTGAGCACAAGCTGGGGAGGGGGGGACAGAAGAAAAGGGAGAAGCGGACTCCCCACTGAGCAAGGAGCCCAGTGCCTTGCAGGGACTCAATCCCAGGACCCTGAGATCATGACCTGAGCTGAAGGCAGACAACTTATCTGACTGAGCCACCCAGGCACCCTTTGAGGCCCCCTTTTCATGTTAAAGATTTTATTTTCCACTTCCCTTTTCTATGATAGCAGCTGTATTTCTTTTAACCTTGTAAAGCATGAATCTGTGCTCATACACAAAACTAACCTATGGTGTAGAAATCAGATTGAGGTTGCCCCCAGGGATAGGGACTGACTAGGAGGGGGTACCAGGGAATATAGGGGTGCAGAAAATGTTCAAAATCTTGATCTAGATGATGGCTGCACAGATATATATACACTTGTCAAAATTCATCAAGCTGTAAACTTAAGATGTGTGCTATTGCTGTGTGTAGACTATACCTCAATAAAGTAATGCTACCATCTATTTTTTTTAATTTTTATTTATTTTATTTATTTATGATAGGCACACAGTGAGAGAGAGAGAGAGAGGCAGAGACATGGGCAGAGGGAGAAGCAGGCTCCATGCACCGGGAGCCCGACGTGGGATTCGATCCCGGGTTTCCAGGATCGCGCCCTGGGCCAAAGGCGGGCACTAAACCGCTGCGCCACCCAGGGATCCCCAGTAATGCTACCATCTAAAAGACATACGTAGTTGAGGTGCCTGGCTGGCTTAGTAGCTCATGGGACTCTTGATCTCAGGGTGGTGAGTTCAAGCTCCACGGTGGACGTGGAACCTACTTTTAAATTTTTTTTTTTAATTAAAAGACACATATAGGGTGTCTGGGTAGCTCAGTTGGTGAAGCGTCTGCCTTTGGCCCAGGTCCTGATCCCAGGGTCCTGGGACAGAGTCCTGTATTGGGCTCCCTGCTCTGTAGGGAGCGGCCTTCTCCCTCTGCCTCTGTCTGTCACTTCCCCTGCTTGTGTTCTCTTTCTGTCAAATAAATAAATAAGTAAAATCTTAAAAAATGAAATCAAATAAAAGACACACATACAGAGAAACATATAGAACAGTCATGCTCAGTTTAATGAATTATAAAGCAAGCACCCATGTAAACACCACCCAGAATGCCTGGTGCCCCTTGTAGTCCACAGTGCTGGCTGTAATCTCCCCTTGGACCCCAACATCAAAGACTGGGCATCTTGGCTGCAAACACCATGCACTTCCTGCTCCCCAGATTTAAGGGGACACAGAGACAGAGATGGGGTGGAACCCATGGGCTTTGGAACCTAGAATTTCCCATCAGTCCAACCCCAAGCTTGACTACAACTCCTGTTCTGGTGAGCTGAAGGAACAAAAACACACCCATTTCCCCTTTTTGGGAGGGGGGTTTCCGTACTGGCCTCCCCAGGCCAAGTCTTGGCTGGGGGGTGGGGGATGTCCCCAGTGAAAGTCAAGGAGAAATGTGCCTTCCCTGCATCCATGCTAAAAATAATCCCAGGCAGTGCTGCTGCCACTGAGCAGCAGGAAGGACAGAATCATGTTTTGCTTTAAACCTAGAAGCAGCTCAGCAGTTGGGGGTGAGGGAGGGGTGGTAGACAGAGGCTAGGGATCTGAGAACCCTGGCAGTGCTCTCCCAGCCCCCACCTCCCAGCTGCAGCTGGTCCTCTCAGGGGGTGCCTGGGAGGGGGGTGAGAGAGAGAGAGAGAATGTGTATATGTGGTGACAGGGCCTTCCAGCAGAGCAGGAAGCTGGGGAAGGTTGGAGATGGGTGGGGAGGGGTCTCTGTCCTGCTAACCAAACTGTGTAGGCTGCAGGGCAAGAGTCATGTACTCTGCGGGGTCCCCACCACCTCTGAGAAGAGCTCTGACCCAGCACCCCACACCCAGCTCCCTCAGGGGTCCCTGTCCTCCTGCAGGGTGGCGCCTGCCCCTTGGGAGTTCCTGGCACACACAGGGCTGAAGTTTGTCACTTCACAGTCCCCAGCTCTGTCTAGCTTTTGCTCTGCCCTAAGACATAGGGAGGTCCTCAAGGGCGGGTGCGGTCCAGTGGTGAGGAATTTCCCTGGAAACGGGAAGTTCAAGATGTGTCAGTGTGGGATCCCAGCTTGAGGAGTAAGTGGCTGAGCATAGGCAAGAGGCACCCCTGGCCGCCCTCTCCTGCTCTCTCTCCCCCCACAGCTCCCCTGGCTGTCTCATGCAGCAGAGGCTTCACATGGTGACAGAATCATCCTGCAGGTGACCTCAATTCTCCCAAGGTAACAATAAAACTATCGTGAATTGAATGAAATGAATGTGTGTCATGTTCCAGGCATTGCACTGTCTTACATGGATTATCTTATTTAATCTCTCAGCGAGCCTGTGTTATCAGAATTATTACTCTACCTATTTACAGATGATGACACTGAGACTTATGATGATGAAGTGCTTGTCCTAGGATCCCACTGGTAGTACGTGGCAGAGACAGGGCTCAAAGTTATGATTTGGGACAGAGAATGTCCAGAGAATCGATGAGACAAATTTTTAGAAATTGGACCTTCCCAGATAATTTAGGGATACATGGTTGCTATACTTGATACTTTGGTAGGAAAACACACACACACACACACACACACACACACACCAAAAACAAACCAGCAGTGGCTTTAGAGTCAAAATTTTCACTACCAGTTATGATTTTGGCCAAGAAACTTGACCATTCTGAGCCTTGGTCTCCATCTCTACAAAATAGGTACAATAATCCTTGTATAGAACTGCTGTAATGAATTCAAATGCAGCATTTTTTCTAAACTTGGAAAACTCCAAGCTCCTTACTGCCTCAGGGCCTTTGCATGTGCTGTAACCTATGCCTGGAACCCTCAGCCCCAGATGTTCACATACTGGTTTGTTTTTGTCATCTTGGTCTCAGGTCTTTCTTTAGACCAGGCTTCCCTGACTAACCCATTACCCTTAGCAGCATCGTTCTTGTTTTTAAGATCTGAAATTACCTTGCTAATTTATTTGTTTTGTTTATGGCCTATCCTCCCTCTCCAACTGCCCAGGATGTAAGTTTCTTGAGCACTAGGATCTCTGTAGGGTTTAAGAACCCATTCCCAATGCTCAAAGCAGCACCTGGCCAAATCAGAGGTTCCTAAATATTTATGAATGAGTGCATGATCATGCTTTAAAAACGCATTATTTTCTAGTTTATTATTTTCTGTCACAGGCTTCACTAAGCTAAAGGCAGTAAATGTGGGTTAATGAGGGCTTGAGAGAGGGCTTTGGGCCTGGCCCATGCCCAGCCCTGAAGCTCCCAGGCTGCATGGAGCCATGCTTGGGCTTCCGGCTGCTCCAGGATAAAGGTCAACCCTTTTGCTGGAACATGAGGTTCTGTACCATCTGGGCCTGCCTGCCTCTGGCCTCATCTCCCTGGGTTCTCCAACCTGTACTCCATGTCCAGGCCAGACCAAACAACTCAAAGTGCCTACTGGAGAATACAGGCTGCTTCATGTCACTGTACCTTTATAGACACTACTCCTTCTACCTGTAACACTCTGCACCCTGGCTCTGCCGGGCTAGCTCCTCTCAGACTTGAAAATTAGCCTCCTCAAAGGAGCCCTCCCTGACTCCTCTGGCCACATCCAGTCCCCAACTTTCCAGGGCACTGTCATGATTTTTTGTTGTTGTTGTTTTACAGTCTCTCAAGTAGCCTAGAGATTTCTTGAGGGCAGTGACCAGGTTTGGCACCCCCAGGATGAAGCACGGTGTCTGGTGCATACAGTAGGTGATTAATAAAAATGCCCCAGCACAGCTTTTAGACTTTGGGTCCCCAGGAATTAACAGAAGTCCTGGAGCACACAGTAGGTGCTCATTAAGTACCCAGTGAATGCATGAACCTCAGCAATCTGACATTGGCAGAAGCTGGGGGCACGGTGAGGCACGCAGGTGGGGAGTAGGAATGGAAGATGCATCCTTGGAAACAAGTCGGTGTCAGAGGGGGCCCCAGGACACTTCCCAGGAAAATGAACATGTAAACAGCAGAAAAAAAACACACACACACACGGATGGATGGAGGCATATAAACAGGGCTCTCAGCGAGCAAAGACAGAGAAGGATGAAAGAGGAAGAACTGGACTCAGAGGGGACAGAATGTGCCCATGAGAGCTGCAGAAGACAGGAAGCCAGAGACTGGAACAGGCTGACTCGCTACAGGATGTCTGGTGCCCTTGCTTCAGCCTCCGGGGGTAGATAAGGGTGGTGTGGGCAGTGTGGTGCTGTGGTCCCTTCCTAGGGTGGGAGGGCTGGGTGAAAGGCCACAGGTCACGAGATTTTGGGACATCTTAGGAAACTCTTCCTCTCTTAGCTCAGAAGAGGCCCTGTGTTATGAAACACAGCACCCAAGATATCACAGCCACAAACCTAGCTTCTTGCCCTTGGGTGAGCAACTTAGTGTTTCTTGCCTCAGTTTTCCCATCAGGAAAGTGAGTACTGTTCTCCTGGAGAGGAACGTTAGGGTCATACTGAGTTAGGACATGTAAGTGAAATGCACATGGCCTGATACAAAGGCCAGGGACTGACATTAACGGTAGTGATTTCTCCCAAAGTCCTGCTGTGCCCAGGTCCTAAGAGAGGCTGTGCCTTCATGTCACTGAGTACCACAGATAGACCCAAGTTCAGAGACTCAGCCTCTGGTTTTTTGATTTGATGCCGGATCAATACAGCAAGGCAAAGTTAATTCCCGCTGAGAGGGTGAGTGGCTGCAGGCATGCCAGCTGGCTGAGAGACAACTGAGGATGCCTTGGCCAGCAAGCCCGACCATTGAGCTCCACCACTGACTGAGTGTTCTCCGGGGCCTCTATGTTTCAGCCTGTCAAATGGGCTGAAGACAGTTTTCTGGCTATCAGATTATACCTCGAGGCATGCATGCACTCCAAGGAGGCAGCGTTCCTGGAATCATTTGAGGAAGAAGGGAAGAAGACCCTGAGGCCTGAGAAATGGAGGACTTACAATTTAAGTACCTGATCTGAGCAATCTGGCAGATTATTTAGAAAGGCTGGCACTGATAGTAGAGTTTAATGTGCATCCCAGCTCTGTCACTTCTCTGAGCCTCAGTTTCCTTAAGTGACAAAGGAGGCTAACAACAGCATCCACCTCCCAGAGTCGTGAATAATAAATGAGCTTGTGTGTACAAAGGCCTGAGCCCAACACTTGGTCCCTGGTAGCAATTGATATTAGCTATTATTGTGAATAATAATGTCACAAGCTCCCGGGGGAGGAAGGCCAGATCACCCTCTGAACACTGAAGCCGCTTTGAGGAGGTTAAGCTGGTCATGACTCAGAAAAATCATTAAGTCACCAAGTGTCAAATTCCATCTTGCAGCTTCCATTAGGATTGTGTGATTCCTAGAGGGGAAGGGGGTGTGATTCTTCCCCCCCCAGACATGGCCCCATGTCTGCCATGTTCTCTGGGACTGATGGGGGGAGGATCACGGACTAACAGGTCTGCCAAGCTTTGGGGGAGGCAACATAAATAGAGCCTTCAGCTCACTTGTCCAGCCAGGCTCAAGAATATTTCTAAAGTACTTGGGGAAACAAGAGTGTCAAGGATGGACCTCATGGGCCCAGAGAACCAGCAGACCCAAATTGGAGGGTCCATGACCTTGGAGGCTGTTGCAGGGCTGGGTGATGAGAGAGAGAAAGGGAACTGGGGTTTTTTATCTTTTGGAATCCAACTTTTCTCCTCCCACCCCACACTCCCACAAGAGTTTGGAACCCAAGGACTGACTGGGGGGTGGTGCAGGGCCCAGGTGGGAGGTGGGCAGATGAGAGCAGGGGTGATTGCCTGACAGCAGGATGCCACAGCTGAAGAAGGAAGTATAAATATACAGCGGCCAGTGTAGGACTGGACAGAGGCCATATGAAACACACGGTACATTCCGGCCCCAGCGTAACAAACTGTACCAGCCTTTTGGAGAGTTGGGAGCACTGTGAAGGGGAGGGAAGAGAGCAGAGGTTCCTTCGAGGTTGGCCCTGCCTCCTCCTCCCCCACTTCTCCCACAGCTCGGGCACCGCAGGGAAAGTCCCGATGTTCCTTTTGCAACCACAGGAAACCTACTATCCCTGCTCACACTCTGTACCCAGTGTTCCTCTCAGCAGCTCCAGACTGGGAGGGAGCAGTGAGTGGGGGAGAGAGAGGGGGTTGGGGGGAGGGCAGTGTAGGCAGCCACAGCAGCCCAGGTACCATGAGGGAAATGGCAAGCATGGCTTGGGCACTAACAGAGCTTTGCAGGGGAGGTACAGATGGCAGTGAGGTGCAGGGAAGGAAGTGCCTTGCCCAAGATCACACAGCCAGTCGTTCACCAGGGTGGGACCAGAGTGCATCCAGAGCTGGGCAGTGCCGGGCAGCTCTCTTGGGTGTACTGTGCAGGCGTGGCAGGCCAGGGAACAGGCAGTGCCCGGGAACTGAGGGTGGGGAGCCCAGATCCAAGGCTGCCTCTACGCTCTGGTTAGCTCTGGGCAGGTCTGGCTTGGGCACCATCCCCTCCACTCCTTCCAAACCTACCCTCCTCCTCCACCTAAATATTAGAGATAATGCATGTAAAGAGGCTAGCATGGAGGCTGCTTGGTGGTGATGTCAACCAGAATGAGTCACCACACCTCCTCTCTCCTCCTCCACACACACAGCTCAAGGCCTAGAACCTCCTGGGATCTTTCTCCCATATCACCACCTCCTTCCTGAGTCCCTATAACTCAACGTTTGGTACTCACCACCTGCTGGCTTGGGTTATTATTTAACCTCATGAGCTGTCTGTTTGTCTCTTCAACTGGTCTGCAAACTGCCCAAGGGCAGGAAATCATTTCAATACACCCAACATTTACTGAACATCAAATCCAGTGCCAAGCTGGGCCTGTGGGGGATGAGCTCAAGTGATGGGGGAGGCCTCAAAGAGGCAGACTGTTTCTGCCTCAAGGACTTTTTAATCTGGTTAGAAGAGCTGGATTAGTAAACAGATCACTAGAATATGAGACAGGCCACACGCTGTGCTGCGAGAAAGGTACAGACTGAATGTGCTGGGCATTCAGAGGGGAGAGGAATCAGATTTGGCTGGCGCTGTTTCAAGCAGGCTTTTATGAGTTGGAGCTTAAGAGATGGGTATGCGGAGGATGGGCACCCCTGGCAGGAGAAATGGCACAGCACACTGTGGAGGTTGCAAGGTGGGAGATGAAAGGACTTCAGCAATTGTGTCTTCAACTTTCTAATGACATCCTTAGCAGGACCCAACAGAGCCTTCCATGTGGTAGGTGCTCAGTAGATAAGTTCTTTGTCCCCTCCTTGGTTTGGAAGCAGTGGAACCTTCAGGAACTGCACTCAGTGACGTCTTTCTGTAGACGGATGGGTAAAGAGAAAACGTGGTTCTGAATAAATCCGGGTTTGGGGCTGGAACAAAGGGAGGGGTCAGGCTCCAGTTTGGGGTCGTCTTCTCCACCCGGCAGTCCACTGCTCGGCCCTTCGTACTCCTGGCGTCTGGCCAGGGGTTTCCCAAGCTATCCCCGAGGGCTGGGCTCCGTTGGCCAGCCCCTGGGAATCCCTGGAGCCTCCTGGATGGTGCGAGGCGCCGTTGGGGAAGGGGGTCCGGGGCGCGAGGAGGAGGCTCCTCCGGGGGAGTCGCTCGAATAGGCCCCCTCCAGCGGGCTTCCGTTGTCACGTGACTGCATCCCGGGTCTTCCAAGTGTGGGGCTGACGCGCTCGGCGATCCTCCTCCAGCCCGGACCGTGCGCTTCTGGGGCTCGGGTGGCGGCCGGGGTGGCTGCTTCTCCCTCGAGGAGCTACGAACACCTGCACCCCTCCCACCTGTGCTCGGGTCCCGCACACGCCCGGGATTCCACTGCGGGGCTCGGGTGGGGGATGGAGACGTCTGGGTGCTGGGAGCCCGGAGCCCGGGCTAGAGGCGGCGAGGAACCCCCGGCCCCCGGCCGGGCGCGCGTCTCCGGGGCTCGGCCCCCGCCCCGGCCGCCCCTGGCCGGGCCCCAGCGCGCGCTCTCAGGCTGCGGCGGCGGGGAGGCTGCGCGCCGAGCGCAAGCCGCGAGCACAAACAGGGCGAGGAGGCTGGTGTGAGCGCCTGGGCCCGGTGCCAGCGCGCCGGGGCTGGAACACAATGTCCCGAGCGGGCGGGCGAGCGGGGAGCGAGAACAGCCTGACTCAGCAGCTGGGTAAGTGGGTGTGCTCGCTCACCAGATCAACCGCTCTTGCAGCCTGCGGTCAGCGACGACCCGACTCTCGGAGGCTCCCTCGAGCGGGGGGGTGGGGGTGGGGGGAGGCGGGCGCATGGCCGGCCCCGGGCTCCCGCCCCTGCCTGCCGCGCGGGACCTCCACGTGGCGCGTTTGCGCATCCCTCTGCCCTCTCGCCCTGCGTTCCGGTGTCTCACGGCCCCCAGCCCGGCGGAGCAGGCTCGCTCCCCCCATCCCCACCGGGAGGGGCGCTCTCCGCCTGCCCCCCGCCAGGTGTGGCCCGGCCTGCAGCTTCTGTGTACAAGTCCCAGTTTCCCCCAAAGCCCACCATCCTGGGAGGCCTCCGGAGGTCTTGGTGTGTGGGATGTAACTCATCGCTGCAGATGGAGGTAGAAATCTGTTCTGGGGTGGTGAGGCGCTGCAGGAAAAGGATGCTGAGAGAAGTGGGATATAGGGCAAGAAGATCTCCCCCACCTCTGTCCCCGGCTGACCCAGAGTTTAGAGGCTCTTCCTGTCCCCTCCCCTCAAAACCACCAGGCCCCTGAAGATTTCCTCAGAAGGAGGGAGAAGCAGGTGGGGAGGTGCTTTGAAGCCTGAGACCTTGCTTCTCTGCCTTACCCACCCTCCCACCCAAAGCCACAACAAAGACTCATGAATCCTGCCATCCAGCCACAAAGCTGCTCCTTCCTCCTCTGTGCCTGCTGTCCTGGTGGGGCCACTATGAGGATGACAGCCCAGGGCAGGGAGCTCAGATGGCAGCCCAGAACAGGACTTTTCCTGGAGGCGGAGACCTGTCCCACACCCTAGCCTCCTGGGGTGTCTGCAAGGTGCCCCAGGGGACACGCTGTGCCTGGAGTGTGCCAGGGCTGGCAGGGAGGGGCTCAGTCCTCTGCTGAGTTCCAGGAAAGGCCCTGGCAGCCAGCATAGGTCTGAGCTCCAGGGCCTTGGAGGGTGGGGTTGGGGGAGGGACCCCAGGCAGCTGAAGTGCCTCACCTGGGCCCCATGCCCCTGGGCCATCTGATGGCATCTTTGGCACCCTCTGAGGAGATGGATGCCAATGCAGGCCTGGGCCATGGATCCCCTTCCCACACATACAGTCCTATTTCCCACAAATGTGCTCACCCAGCCAGTGTTCACCGAATGTCCCAACCAGAAGGTAACTTAACTGTCATCAACTCCAAGCTTCTATCTGATGAATGAAATCTGTCTGTGGTATCCCAGGTCAGTAATTGTTCTGAAGCTGTCTGCATATCTGTTGTGACAGGGACACTCTGACAAGGCAGCCCACTGCCCTTCTGGACTCCCCTGTCTCCAAGTCCAGTCACCTACAGAACATCTGCCCTCACATGACCTGGAAGTGACTGAACTTGTCCTCCTGTATCACACCAGCTCTTCCCCACTGCCCACTGTGACTCTCCCATCCCCCACACTCACCGGGAAGATGGGTTAATTTTTAACTATTTTCTCTCCTTCGCCATCCTGTATCTGACCGACTACCAAATTCCTCCCTTTGTTGCTTTTATTACAAGATGTATTGTTCTTTATTTTTCTCATTCACCTCTTCCTCTCTATCCCCATAGGTTCCACCTTTGGCTCAAATTCCTACAGCCTCTGCCACACTGTCCTTTCTGACCTATGTTTTTCCTTTCTCCTACATAGGTTTTTCCTGGATAGTTTTTCTCAGATGCTGTTTATTGTGTATGCTTTAAGCTTCAGACTCCTCAACCAGGTGTACTGGGTATACCGACTTCTAACCTGTGTGTTCCCTATGAAGGGACCTGGGCTCATTCGTGGTGTGCCTAGATCACAGAGCCTAGCCCTGGGCCTGGTACATAGCAGAAGGGCAGCAAATGTTAGTCAAGGGATCAACCCACTTGATGTGCTGTTTTCTCATTTTTCTCTCTCGACTCAGTCTCCCCATTCCCATAGAGCCTGTTGGTTCCTGGTACTCGGGGCTCAGGCCCTTTTGTTTTGAAGAGTGACTTTTTTAATCTACCAAATCTTCAGAGTCGGGTGGGGAAGGGAGAAGCTGATACTCAAGTTAACATCAATGAATCTGTGCCAAATGCCAACTGCAGAGACCTTGAGTGCAGAGTGGAATGAGTGCAGCTGCCTGTTGGGAATCTCTGCTTCCCTAAGACACATAAAACCACTGAGGAGGGTGGAAGGCTAAAAGGTGAGTTGGGCACAGCTGGTGACTGTGGGTTTACAGAGGGATCTTTTCACAATTGGGAGATTCCAGCTTGCCTAGCTCTGGTCCCTGATGTCCTTAGATTGTTCTCTTTCTTGGCACTGCATTTCATACACACACACACACACACACACACACACACACGCACGCGCGCCTGAGCGCGCGCGCGCGCGCGCGCGCGCGCGCTCTCTCTCTCTCTCTCTCTCTCTCTCTCTCCTGGTGATCTTGGCCTCAGCACTTCAAAATACCTCCTGCAGGGGATCCCTGGGTGGCGCAGAGGTTTGGCGCCTGCCTTTGGCCCAGGGCGCGATCCTGGAGACCCGGGATCGAATCCCACATCAGGCTCCCGGTGCATGGAGCCTGCTTCTTCCTCTGCCTGTGTCTCTGCCTCTCTGTCTCTCTCTGTGACTATCATAAATAAATAAAAATTAAAAAACAAACAAACAAAATACCTCCTGCAGGAAGGCTCTGATAATGTCCACCCAACTTTGATCATTTGGTCAGCTTCTCTCTGAGCCTTATGATCTCCCTTCAATCTCTAATCTATTTTATTGCTTAGTTATGTCCTATAATTTTTTCAGCTCCATAGATTATAAGCTCCTTTATGTCAGGGATAGTTATCTTTCATTTATTTATTTAATAGAATCTACTTATTTTGAGAAGGAAGCGTGGGATAGGACACTGCAACTCTGGAGGCTGTATAAACCTGGATCTGGATTCCAATACTTAGCTGTTTGGCCTTGGGCAAGTCTCTCAACCTCTCTGAGCCTGTTTGTTCATCTGTCGAAGTTGCTGGTGATACTTGCAGAATGAGGGGCAAAGGTCAGAGAGACTACAAAGGGCCAAGAAAGTGCCTTTGCATAGTGATCAGACGACGGCTCGTCTTCTTCCTTGGTTTGGTTGGAATTCTTCCCTGCATTGGGGGACAGAGTTCCTTAACTAGCCCCCCCCCAACACTTGAGCATGAAAAAGGACACTATTAATCATTACACCGGTTCTACAGACGTGGCCCGGGGCGCAAGGCCATGCTACCCTAACTCACAATAACGAGTGAGGACAGGGTTCGGATCCCGAGCCACCAGAACCCCGCGCCTAAGCAGGGAGCCGAGCAGAGCTCAAGCTCAATGAACGTTTGTTGAATGAACTGAGCCAATCCTCCCTCAGTTCTCGCAGCAGCAGCAGCAGCGAGTGAAGCAGCAGATTGAAAAGCCCGCCCCCGCCGCCTCCCCACCCCCACCCCGCCCCCGCCCGGAGCCCGCAGCCCGGAGCCTGGAGCCTCCTTTCTCTAAGATCTCTCCTCCTGCCCGGTTCCCCGCCCTTCGTTGCCGTGGAAACAGTGACGTAGGCGCGAGGGGGCGTGGCCTCTCCATCCTCTCCGGGAGCCCCTGGCCCCTTCCTCCCCGACCAGGGGAGCGGATGAGGCTGGGGTCCTGGACCCTACCGCCCAACTCCGGCCCGGCCAGCCCCGCGGGCCCGTGGTTCGCTCGGGGGCGGCCAGCCCACCGCCAGCCCACCCGGCGCCAGTGAACTAGCGGGGTCCGGAGAACGCCGGCCTCGGCCCCCGGGATCCCTCTCCATCCCTTCCCCGCCGACGGGCCAAGGGATCCCGCCCTAGCCGGGCAGCCTGGGGGGCAGGCGGGAGGGGTGGGAGCCCGGGGGGCGCCGCGGAGCCGCGGAGCCGCGGAGCGCGGGAGGGAAGGGGTTAAACTAGGTGCCGGCGCCGGGCGCGGCGGGAGTGGGGGAAGGGAGCGAAGGGAAAGTGAGAGCGGGGGCGGGGGGGCGGGGGGACGGGAGCGAAAGAACATCCTGTGCCCGCCGCCGGATGCGCGCCTGGGGAGGAGGTAGTCCGGAGGGGGGCTGCGGGGGGGCCGGGGCGGGGAAAGGCGCGGCCTCCGCCCCCCTCCCCGGCCCTCCTCCTCTGGGGGCGCCGCTCCCGGCGCTGTCGCCGCGTTTCTCGCGGTGCCCGCGCTTTGTCTGGAGTAACGAGCTGCCGCGAGGCCCCCGATCCGGTGCCTGGGCCGGGGTAAGCGCCAGCTGGGGCGGGGACGGTCCCGGCGAGTGTGGGGTCCGCGGCGGGGCAGGGCGGCACCCCCAGCGTCTCGCCTCCCCATCTCTGGCTTCCTGACGCGGGTGGGGGGCAGCTCGCACATGGGCTTTGCCCCCTGTTCACCGAGAGTCACAACATACGTTCTCTCATTCAGTCTGACAGCAGCACTTCCTGGTAGTAGGTAAGTTTCCGTAGACCCGTATTCCGGAGGAGGAAACTGAGGCCCGGGTTATGGAGTTTGCTCAAACCCAAGCCCATGGGTCTGCAGTGAGCTTTTCATTATAGAGTAGGCTGGTTCGCCTTGGCTTCCCCTGTCCATACAAGCTCCGGTCCTCTCCAGAGCCACCCACGGAAATGGTCTAACACTGTGTCCTGCACAGTAGCCCCTCCAAGACCTTTTCTAATTAACTAGGCTGAAACACTCATCACCAGAGCCCAGTAGTTTGGGGTTTCATAGGTGGGGAATGGGCTGGGGGGAATAGCACTTCTGGTTTAAGTATTTGGGGGGATGGCTTCAAAGAGTGTTCCAGAGTTGTTCCAGGCAATTAAATGGGTTAGGGGAGTTGAGGTTGATTAGCCCGAAGAAGAGCAGGGTGAGAGGGGTAGAGGGGATGAATAATGTGTCTTAGAGGTGTCATTCAGGCCCACCATCTGTGTGCTCACTGCCTTCCCACACCCAACATTTTGGTCCAGGTGAAACCTGCTTGTAATAGTAATGATTACAGTTGACATTTGATGGGTACTTCATCTTCACAAGCAACCCCATGCAGACATTACTATTCCCATTTTACAGGGAGGGAAGTCAGCTACAAAGAGAGCACAAAGCTAAGTCAGTGACTGAACTAGTTTCGAACCCTGGCAGTCTGGCCAGAGCCCACACTCCTTCACTAAGCGAAACTGCACCTACCATGATGGGAATATCGGCTTTGAAAGTAGAAAGCCAGTGCAGATGACAGAGAGGTGTGTGCTAGGGCAGCCCACGTCTTTTTGGCCTGGTAAGGACAGGTAAGAAACTTGGGGGCTGGCAGTGTGTACATGGAATCTCAGATCTCTCTCATCAGTGGTTCCAGATCTTTGGATTTGACGGAAGAGAAAAAGCAAGAAAACAACATCCAAGTCCTTACAAAGTTGCAGCTTTAATTCATGTACCCTAAGAACATTCAGAACACAACTACCATCTGTTACCACCATTATTTCATAAGGGCAAGTGGATTTTAATTCTCAAAGTAAGAAAGACCTCATCTGAATCAAAATCAGCTATTCCCAAGAATGGATAGTCATTGGCTTTACACCAACAAATGGACATTCCTCTGTGTGTGTGTGTGTGTGTGTGTGTGTGTGTTTCTCATTGTGCTGTGGATTAGTGAAACTGTCACTCTGGGGATGGCCTCTGCCTCTTAATCCCTCTGCTTCATTTCAAAGCAGAACCAAAAGTGGGCTTTAGGTGTAGTAGGAAGGAGTCAGGTTAAAGCCAAGAAGGAACTTTTCTTCTTTGGAAGTCCTTAAAGAACAGGGGAGCACTGCATTTGCTTAGGAAATGAGGGTTGCAGAATCCAGTCCATGGACTGGAGAAGCCAGGAGCTCTGGGTCCTCCCCAGAACTTTGTACTGAAGGGTCTCTCCTCAGATCCACTAGGGTAGCCTTGGAAACTAAAGCAGTCCCATCCGGCAGCCATTTCCTGCCTGAAGTTCATGGGGCATGACAGATGGTTCCATGGCAGCAAGGAGGCCTCCAGGGGCCTCTGTCACCCCTCAGCAGAGTCCATGTAGTCACCCACCTTGGAGCTTGGTAAAGTGCTACGAATGACCCTTGAGGAGGGCTGAGGACAGAAAACAGGAAGGGAAGAGAACAGCCACCTGGGAGTGTTGCCTACAGTCTGGTGTATGATGGGTGCAGGCTCTGAGCAGACAGGCCTGGCTGGCTGCAGCAGCCTTGGGAATGCTATTTCTCTCCCTGTTTCCTGAAAGCCCAAGTGTAGAGCAGGACCTAAAACTTTCCAATGGGAGCTCAAAGCCCTATTCTAGTACATGCTCAGTGCTGGCTCTGGGCCTGAGCCTGTCTTGGAGCTTATCCCCTCCCTTTTCTGTCCCAGGAGGTGAGGCCAGAGGGTAAGGGGACAAGTGGGGAAGGGTCTGGTCTCACTTGCCCCATCTTATTGGTGAACATCAAATCCCCCAAAGTTGGACTCTCATGTTTCTGGGATGGTGGCATTTTCTGTCTCCACGGGAGGCCTCAAGCCTCATCTTCTCTTATAGGAATGGGGTGGGGCAGGGTGCTGGGCACTGGACCATGCTACTCCGATATAGGCCCCATCATGTAAAGGTACAAACCTACCCAGTTTTATTCCTGGAGTTCTAGAGTGGTAATTCTGGATCCCCTCAGATTGCAAGTGCACAGACTGACCTAGGCCAAGGCAGTCCATCCCTTTCTTCTCCAGTGTCACACTGCTTAAATGGGCCTGGAGCCCCTGTAACCAGATCCTCTGTCACTGTTGTGCACTCAAGTCCTCAAAGAATGACAGATGTGATGATTTGGGCACCTACTAAGTGCAGGACTCTCCCAAGTGTTGGAGATGCAGGGAGAGAGAGCTGCCTTCAAGAGTTTCTAGACATGGGATCCCTGGGTGGCGCAGCAGTTTGGCACCTGCCTTTGGCCCAGGGCGCGATCCTGGAGACCCGGGATCGAATCCCACGTCGGGCTCCCAGTGCGTGGAGCCTGCTTCTCCCTCTGCCTGTGTCTCTGCCTCTCTCTATCTCTCTGTGACTATCATAAATAAATAAAAAAAATTAAAAAAAAAAAGAACTGGAATGTGCCAATGAACGTCCCAGTTAAGTGTTTAAAAAAAAAAAAAAAAAAAGAGTTTCTAGACAGACCAGTAGATACTACCCACTACAGGGGAACTACAGTTTCTGAAAGATGATGGGTTTGCCTGAGGACTGCAACACTTTATAAAGTGCTCCCCTTGATGGAAGGGAGCCCTGCCTGTAGAAACATCTCGAGATCCCGCAGTGAATCCATGGTGAAGAAATAAAAGATAGGAGGCCAGAGAGTGAGAGACCAGCCTTGCTGGTACCTAATGGGCACATCCCAAATGCCCCTCCCAGAAACTTCCAAAGGAACCAGCCCAGAAGTTGGGCCTCTGCTGCCCTCTAATGGAGGAAAGCAGCCTCCGGAGCAGCCTGCTGGGGCCCCACCAACCTGATCCCCTAAAGAAGAGGGGATGTGGTGGACCTTCCTGCCTTCAGACTTTTTACTCCCCTACAGTCTTGAGATTGATTTCCTACAGCCTCTGAAGCTGAACCCTCCCTCCTCCCAAGCACTCCTGGCAGCCCCGTTTTCCTATACCCACTCTCTGTCCTGTTTCCCCAGTTTCCTTTGTTGCCCAGGGTTCTGATTCTGGCACTCTGGTTCCTGGCCCTGCCAGAGTTCTAGTTCCAGAAGGCCCTTACCAGGTGCCTTGGGCCTAGCTCCCACCCGGGTGCGAGGCAGCACTGAAGACATGGGCATGAGCATCCCCCGGTGCCTGGGGCATCTGGACATCCGCAAGGGTGTCGTGGGCTTGGCCACAGGTGCTGGGTTCGTCTATCTGCTCTACAAGGCCATCAGGGCGGGTATAAAATGCCAGCCGCCGCTCTGCACTGCCTCACCCATCTGCATCGCCCGTGAGTGTACGGGCCCTGGGGAGAGGGCTCTGCCCCAGGAGGCACCGGCTCTCGAGGCTTCCAGTGTGGGAGGGCCCAAAGGTGACTCCTCCAGGTTCCTCTCTCCCCCTTCCTTCCTCTTCTCCATCTTCCTCAAACCCATCCTCGAGATGCTAGCTCAGAGGCCCCAGGTAGTAGATGGAACTCAAGTGACTCCTCAGGGTTCATCTGGCGGGTCTCCAAATTCTACCTTCACTCCAGCTGCCAGGATGCTACTGCTTGGAAACTTGGCGTTAGCAATTCTACCTAAGGGAAAATTGGGCTACCTGGATGCACAGAGCCTCCTCTAGTCCACACGACAACTTTGTGCAAAGTAGAAAAAGGCACCCTTCTGCAAGGCTCTTGATTGCCATCTGTTGGGATATCCCTGCCATGTACCGATTATGACAAGATGCCATATAGGACTGCTGTAGGCCAGAACATTGTTATAGTAAATATACAAAACCAGGACATGTATGATCTGAATGACACATCATTAGATGTAGTACCCTCGTGCAGTACACGCAGCTCAGCTGTATCTGGTGGTCCTGCATAGAGCAAGAAGGCCTCTTCAGAAAAGGCAAGGCAACCTTGTCCCCAGGTCCCTCTCCCCCTCTTCCCAACCCCATTCTTTGATCACATCTGAGTCCACAGCCTGAACTGGGCTGGGGTGGCTGTCTAGGCCTGGCAGTCGAACGAGAGCGGCACGGGCGGGACTCAGGTGAGCTCCGGAGGCTCCTCAACTCTTTGGAGTGCAAACAGGATGAGTACGCCAAGAGCATGATCCTGCACAGTATCACGCGCTGTGTGTACTTGCTGGAGGCTGAGGTGAGGGAAAGAAAGCAGAAGGTCCCTCCCAGCCAGCCTGGCCCCTGGGGGCTACAGCTGATCCCCACCCCATCCCCCTTGGTTGGCCAGACTTGTGCCCTGGGACCTGTCTTTCTGGTAGATGGCGGGAGGGGTTTGCTGAGGGCCCTTGGTGACATGGGGGGCAGGCAGGGAGCCCAGGACACCTGCTTCTCCCCGCCTCTTCTGTCTCTCCTGGCACACTCTAGGCCTCTGCTTGTACTAATGATGATATCAGGTTGGTGGGCTCCATGCTGGATGACAACGACAACAGTGTCAAAATCCAAGCTCTGAACACACTTAAAGCTTTCTCTGGCATCAGAAAATTCAGGCTTAAAATCCAGGTGAGTCAGAGGCAAGTGGTGGGATGGAGAACACAGAATATCTGTAGTCCATGGGCTCTTTAATGAGCATTGGATAATTGGTCATGTTCCAGAAGTTGTTTGGGTCTGAGTTTGTAATCCAGAAATATGCTTTTCCTTGTAATTAAGTAAGACCCTCCTCAAGGGCCATAAATCTTTGAATCTCATGCTGAAACTGAGCAGGGATGCTTGGAGCCCCAAACAGCAGAAAGCACTGAGATTCTTTCTGGTACCAGCTAATTCAATGACACCAATAGGGTGTGCTACAGTTCGACTTAATTCTGACGCTGTCTACCTGGGGTTAGTGCAGACCCCACAGGTAAAGGGCTCAGTCCCACAAGATTGCCCCCCCCCCTCCACTTCACAAGCCAGTACATTTCACATGCCAGTACTTCCTCCTCTGGTTTCATAATTCACTAGAATGACTTACAGAACTCAGGAAAACGCTTTACTTACATTTACCAGTTTATTATAAAAGATGCAATTGAGCAAGTCAAATGGAAGAGACCTATATGGCAAAGTATGGGGGGGAAGTGTGCAGAGCTTCTGTGTCTTCTCTAGGCATGCCACCTTGTTAGCATCTTAACCTGTTCACCAGCCTTGGAAGTTCTCTGAGCCCTGTTCTTTAGGGGTACTTCTGGAGGTTTCTTTATGTAGGAGTGATTGATCGATCATTGGTCATTGGTGAGTGAACTCAATCTAACCCCTCCCATCCTTCTCCAACCTCCTAATTGTAGCTTGGCCTTTCAGGCCACTAGCTCCCCTCCTCATCCAGAAGCTGTCTACCACCCACCTTGAGTCACCTAATCAGCATAAGCTCTGGGATAGCTGAGAGGAGCTTGTTACCAATAACAAAAGGTCCTTCTATCCAGCAATTGCAAGGATTTTTTTTTTTAAAGATTTTATTTATTTTAGAGCGTGCACATGAATCTCAGTGCTTTCTGCTGTTTGGGGCTCCAAGCATCTCCTTCCTCAGAAGGAGAAGAGGCAAAGAATCTCAAGCAGGCTCTGTGCTGAGCATGGAGCCCAACACAGGGCTACAACACAGGACTCAATCTCATTCGAGACCAGAGCTGAAACCAAGAGTCAGATGCCCAACTGACTGCCACCCAGGCGCCCAGCAAATGCAAAGATTTTAGATTTTAGGAGCTCTGTGCCTAGAACCGGGGACAAAGATCAGATATATTATACCCCTCCCCCCCCCCCCCCCCCCCCCCCCCCCCCCGTGCTGTGATGGTCTGATGCTGGTGGCTGGGCCCCTGATGCCTTCACTACTACCATGTAGAGAAAATATAAGCCACAAACTGTTCCCCCGCTTATCTGTTTCCACACCCATCTTTCCTGGCTGATGCTGTAAAAAAATGGCTTTCTTCCTGTCTATGGTCAACATCAGTCTCAGTCCTGGATCCCATTCCCTTCTGTAATGGCCTCTCCTTAATTAGTTTCTTCGTCTCATATGGCCTTCCCCTACTCCTTTCCAGTAGTATTCAACATGCTGTAATCCTTCCAATCTTAAAAAAACAAACAAACAAACAAACAAAAAAACCTCCTCTTCCTTGACTTCCAAATTTCTCTCTAGCAAATGGTTTCTTCTGAATCAAAAAATAAGTAAAATATTGAAAACTTACAAACATTTTATATGTGTGCAATAGAGAGAACTATAAAGCAAAACACACGGCTGAGAAATAGAACACGACCAATAGGTAAGATGCTCCAGATGCCCCTCCCCAATCTGATCTCTTCCCCAAACAGATGCAATTATTTCCTGCATTTTGTGCATCAATTCCTTGATTTTTTTGTATGGTTTGCTATATATGCAGGTATCAAATTCTAGCAAGGCAAGGCAGATAATAAATGAATAGGCAAAATGTAGTTTGGGATGTTTTTAAGCTTCATGTATCTGGAAGTATGTAGTTTGTATGCTGTGGTTTGCCTTTCCCCCCAACATCGAAAGATTCACCTTTATTTGTGTGGATAGCTCGGTTTCCTTGTTTTCCACTGCTGTATAGTGTTCTCTCATTCATGAATATCCTGCAATTTTATTTATCCATTTGCCCATCGGTATGTATTAAAATGGTTTCCACGTTGTGCCATGAGTGTTTTTGTATAAATCTCCCTTGAGAATATAGGAAGCTTTCTCTAGGACCTATATACAGGAGTGGAATGACTAGGTGAAAAGGTATGCCCAACTTTTCAAAAAGGGTTGTATCAATTTACACCCTCTACCTTGAGTGTTCCCATTGCTTTGTAGTTCCTCCCCAAAACTTGGTATTTTCATTTAAATTTTTTGTATCAAACTTTTTTGGAGAGGGGCACCTGGCTGCCTCAGTCAGTAGAGCATGTGCTCTTGATCTCAGAGTCATGAGTTCAAGCCCCATGTTGAGCATGAAGCCTACTTGAAAGAAAGAAAGAAAGAAAGAAAGAAAGAAAGAAAGAAAGAAAGAAAGAAAGAAAACACCTCTTTTTTGGAAAAAAAAAAGTCTCTAGGTCTTCACTTGCTGGCCACCTTTATTTGGCCCCCTGAGTTTTCCTAAGTCTGTAATTCTCAAGCATATCAGAATTGCTTGCAGAGCTGGTTTTTCACAAGCCTCCCCGGAAATTCTGATGCAGCTGGCTTGGGTAACACTTTGCCCGGGGTATTGTGGGGACCTGATCCCTCTTCTCTCTGGGTAAAAGCAGCCACTCCCTAGCCTCAGTTTTCATCTAGATGTGCTTTCCTGCATCTCTGTCCATAGCCTGGGAACTCCCCCAAACCCCTAGACCCAGCCAGCTGCTCCACTGAGACATCCTAGTGGCTCCCTAACCCAGCCTGTCCAAAATGGGCCTTGCCCTCATTCCCTAAGTAAGACCATTCTGTCCAGAGGGATCTGATCCCATCAACCCTCTGCTTGGTATTCCTCAAGACTCATCATGAAGAGCATGATCCTCCACCTCCTTGCCCCAGTCCTAGCCATTCACAGTGTATGTTTCATGCTCTCCTACTTGCTGGCCCTTGCACCTGCTGTTCCTTCTGCCTTAAACACTACCCCAGAGTAACTCTTACCTGTCCTTCAGGTCTTAGTGGACAACAAGGGGTTGGGGCAGGGAGAAACTGGTACTAATGGGAATGCTGTGATCCTCATTCTAGGATTCTTGCCTTCCTCTTACATGGTTCACGGAAGTGTAGCATGTGGAGTTATCTGTCTTTGGTAATATCTCTCAGTCCAGGGACGCCTGGATGGCTCAGGGATTGCGCCTCTGCCTTAGGCTCAGGGTGTGATCCCAGGATTGAGACCTACATCGGGCTCCCTGTGAGGAGCCTGGTTCTTCGTCTGTGTCTCTGTGCCTCTCTGTGTGTCTCTCATAAATAAATAAATAAAACCTTAAAAAAAATCTCTCAGTCTAAGCATCTTGCATCTCAGAAGCCAAGATCCTTTTGTTCATTCAACAGATGTATATTGAGCGCTAACTTTGTGTTTAGGCGTTGGACATGCAGCAGTGAGCAGAGCAGGAAAGATCCTCGTCCCAATGAGACATATTCTAGAAGGGCAAGGCAAGCAATATATAAATTAGTGAAATATATAATATGTTTCATGTAACAAGTGCGGCAGAAGAAGGGTGATAAAGAAGCTGGTAAGGGGGTGATGGTACAGTTTCAAAGAAAGTCTTCGGGACTTAGAGCTTGATGAACAGTTCTTAGAAATAACACCGAAAGTGTGATCTATAAGAGGAAAAAATGGATACATTGGACTTCATCAAAACTAAAAACATTTGCCCTGTGGGGTACTCTGTTACGAGGATGAAAAGACAAGCTGCAGACAGGAAGGAAATACTTGCAAAGCACATAGCTGACTAAGGACTCCTATGTAGATCATATAGATTTCTCAAAACTCAGTCTTTTAAAAATTCCAATTAGAAAATGGGCAAAAGACTTGGAGATATTGCACTGAAGGAGATCTAGGAGTTGCAAATAAGCCCATGAAAATATGTTTAACATCAGTAGGCACTAGGGAAATGCAAATTAACACCACAATGAGATATCACTATACACCTATTAGGTAGTCCAAACTCAAAATCTGTGACAACACCAAATACTGGTGAAAATAGAGAGGAATGGGCTTTCTCATATGTTGCTGGTGGGAATATACAATGGTACAGCACCCACTCTGGAAAATAGTTTGGCAATTTCTTTAAAAAACAAACCATCAGGGCACCTAGGTGGCTCAGTTGGTTGAAAGTCCAACTCTTAATCTCAACTCTGGCCTTGATCTCAAGGTCATGAGTTCAAGCCCTGCGTTGCGCTCCACGCTGGGTACAGAGACTACTGAAAAACAAACAAAAAATAAGTGATACATTTACTCAGTAGTTGCACTCCTATGCATTTATCCTAGAGAAATGAAAATATCTGCACAAAAACCTGTACACAATTATTTGTATGCACCCCATTTGCCATAGAACTGGAAACAACCCAAATGCCTCTCAACCCGTAAATGGTTATAAACTGTGGTAATCTGTACCATGGAACACTCCTCAGAAATAAAGGGGAGTAATCTATTGATACAACAGCTTGAATCTCAAAGGCATTATACTAAGTGAAAAATCAATCTCAGAAGGTCACAAAGTATGATTCAATGTATGCAACATTCTCAAAGTGACAAAATTATAGAGATGGAAAACAGTTGCATGGTTATCGATGGTTAGGGCTGGTTTGGGTGGGGAGGGGTAAATATGACTATAAATATGACTATAATGGAGTCCCACAAGGGAGATGGGAAAACTATGATGGAATAATCTGTCAATAGCAGTGGTGGTTACATGAAACTACATATGTAATAAAATGAGGAATTCGAATTTGTACCAATCCTGATTTCCTAGGTTTGATATTGTTTATAATTACGTAAGGTGTAACCATTGAGGGCAACTGGGTGAAGAGCACACAGGATGTCTCTGGGCTACTTTTGGCAACTTCCTGAGGGTTATCATGTCCAAAAATAAAAAGTTACAAAATAAAAAGTGTTGCATGTGACAGTGCTGTGGAGAAGAATGAAATAAAGATTGAGGGTAAGGAAGGCTAGGGTGGGAATGGTTGCAGTCTTAAAGAAGTGAGTGGTTAGGGAAGGCCTCACGGAGAAGGTGACATTAAAGAAAAGTCTTGGAGGTATAAGAGAGTGAGCTTTGACTATCTGGAGGGAGAGCATTCTAAGTAGAGAAAACAGCTTGCGCAAAAACAAGGTAAGTGTGTACTTGGCATAATGGCTAAGAGTCCATTATGGCAACCATGGGAGCAAAGAGGAGAAGAGGAGATGAGGTCAAAGAAATTGTGGAGGGAGCGAGGCAGAATATATTGGACCTTGTAAGCCACTGTAAGGGCTTTATCTCTTATGCTGAATGAACTAGGGACCTGAGCAGAAGAGTGACATGTCTAATATGTCTGTTGTCCTAAAAGTAGATTTAGGGGGAGAGGATGGAAGCAGGGAGACAGGAAGCTATTGCAGAAATCCAAGTGAGAAATGATGGTGGCATGGAACACGTTGGTAGAAGCAGCTTGACTGTTGATAGATTTTGAAGGTAGAGCTAACAATTTTCTGAAGGATTCAAAAAGCAATGTGAGGAAAAACAAAGTAGTTAAAGAGGACCACAGATTTTTGACCTGAGTAACTGCAAGGGAGGTGCAACCCAAAGCAGAGACAGAGAAATTGGTGGAAAAAACCAGTTTGGGTGCTGAGTATGTGTTAACTCTGAGAGGTCTATTAAGCATTCTGAGAAGGGGCACCTGGCTGGCTTAGTCGGTGGAGTGTGTGAGTCTTGATCTCGGAGTTGTGAGTTTGAGTCCCACGTTGGGTGAAGAGATCATATAGAAATAAAATCTTGGGGAAAAAAAGCGTTCTGGGGAAGGAGTGGAATTGGCACCTGAATATATGAATCTGGAGTTCAGGGAGAGGTCTGGGCTGGAGTCGGGAAGTTGAAAGGCATTAGCATCAACAATATTTTTAAAACTGTGAGTCTGGATGATATCACTGAGGGAGTGATCAAGATAGAGAAGAAAAGGTTGGGCAGAAGAACCAGGAAAGAAGTCAGTGGGGGAGAAGCCCAGGGCAGAAAGGGGATAGGCATGGCCAACCAGGTCAAGTCACATTGAGAGTGTAAGTTAGAGGGAATTGTCTACAGGGCTTGGGCGCAAGCAGGGAAGAGTGGCTGGCATAGTGTTGGGGAATCACTACATAAAAGCAGTTCCTTTTCCCCTCATCTGCTCCACCCCCAGGAACACTCCATCAAGGTACTGGAACTGATCTCCACCATCTGGGATTCGGAGCTGCACATTGCAGGCCTCAGACTTCTCAACAGCCTCTCACTGCCCGACTATGTACATCCACAGCTGCGACGGGTGATGCCTGCCTTGATGGAGATCCTGCAGTCAGACTATATCCTGGCACAGGTGCCTGAGGACCATAGCCCATGCCCTGCCCTCCTTGACCAGCCCTGGCACAGCACCTAGAGGGAGGGAGAGGGAGAGAGATTTGTGCTTTCCCTGCTGAGGCCCACATTCATCTGCCTTCTCATGCTTTACTATTTCTTTTATTCAGGTGCAAGCTATACGATTGCTGAGCTACTTGGCACAGAAAAACGACCTTCTCTATGATATTCTCAACTGCCAGGTGAGAAAGGAACTGAAGAAGTGTTAATAGATACCAACTCAGGTATTGGGGAAGGAAGAATCATGGATTTCCCTAGGCAGACTTAGCCTTAACGAGATCATTTTATTTCTCTTCCGGCTTTTGTACTGTGTATATTAAAAACTATCTCCTCTTCCATTCTCTGAATAGAATGAGAATTTGTTTTATTGAGAGAGGGATTCTCCTTTAAGGGGCTTTCTGAACATTGAGAGCCAGGTATCCAGTGACAAAACAAAAGGAAATATAGGTATTTTCATATTAGAGAAAAATTACTTATAACAAAAACCATTATTAGGAATAAAGAGGGTCACTACATAATAGTGGTTCAGAGGCCAAAGGAACTCTAAACTTACGTGAACCTAATAACATAACCTCAAATTTATATGGCAAAACTTGATAGAATTACAAGGAAATTTTTTTCTCTTTTTTCAGTTTTAGTGAGGTATAATAGACTAAATTGTAAAATATTTAAAGTGTATATAGTGATGATTTGATATATACATATACATTGTGAAAGGATTCTCACCATCTAGTTGATTAACACATCCACCACTTAACATATTTATCTTTTTGTATGTGTGAAAACATTTAAGTTATACTCTTTTAGCAAATTTCAGTCATATAGTACAGTGTTATTAACTATAATCACCATGTTTTACATTACATTTATAGGCTTTTTTTTTTTTTAAGATAGAGGACACACACATGGCAAGGGAAGGGGCAAAGGGAGAAAGAGAGAGAATCTCTCTAGCATGGTGCCCAACACAGGGCTTAATCTCACAACCCTAAAATCATGACCTGAGCTGAAATCAAGAGTCAGATGCTCAACTGACTGAGCCACCCAGGTACCCCCAGATCTTATTCATCTTATAGCTGAAAGTTTATATACCTTTGTACCAATGTCTCCCTATTTCTTCTACACCACTAGCTCCTAACCACCACTTTTCTACTCTGTTTTTGAGTATGACTTTTTTTCTTTAAATTCCACCAATAAGTGATACCATGCAGTATTTGTTTTTCTCTGTCTACTTATCTGACTTAGCATAATGTCCTCAAACTTCATTCATGTTGTCACAAGCAGCAGGATTTCCTTCTTTCTCATGGCTGAATAAGGAAAAATTGACACATCTACCATCACAATGGAAGATTTAGGAGGTTTGTTTTTTCAGCAATTAATAGATAAAAATCTAAAACCAGTAAGGGTATATTTGCTGTGAATACCATAAATAAGCTTGAGCTATTAGACACACCTAGAACATTTTACAATTAATAAGTGTATATTCCTCTCAAGCACACACAATATTTATAAAAATTAGCCACATGCAAAGCTTTAAAGTTTGACTCAACAGATTTCTCAGAATCAATATTATGATCATATCTCTCATGTTTTATGACCATTGTGCAATTATGTTAGTGATAATGAAAGGAAAACTAAAAAATTCCTATACAGTTGAATCTGAAACTTAGGTATACTGGAGAATTGAGGCAAGAGGAAAATTGAAGAACTTCAGAACTTGTCTTGGATTTCTTTGCCATTGTCTCTCTACGCCCGTTATAGGTGCATTCCAACTTCCTGAACCTGTTTCAGACCACACAGCCAGGGAGTCTGCTGTTTGAGGTACTGGTGTTTGCTGAGCGGCTAAGTGAGGGCCGGAATTCACCCCACTACCGTGCTGTGAAGTGGCATTACAATGAACAGTCTCTGCATGAAGCTCTTTTTGGGGATGAGTCACGACTGGCAGACCGGCTGCTTGCCCTGGTCATCCACCCTGAGGAGGAGGTTCAGATCCAGGCCTGCAAGGTCATAGTCAGCCTGCAGTGCTCCCAGGATGTGGGAGTCCGGCCCTCCTCCTGCCGACCCAGTCATTCCTACTTCAATAGCGGGGAATAAAGTTAAGGAGAGCCAATAAATGACTATGGGAGAAAAGCTTGAAGGGCACTTTCTATCTGAGGCCGTCCAGGGGCTGGGTGTGGTTTTATCCGGCACGATCCCTTCTCCGGGTATGAGGGAACTGGTGCATCTCTGAAACACGTCCCCACTGCCCTGTTTAGGGGACAGATTCCCTTCTTCTCTTGCTGCTTTTCAAATTTGAGTGTGGAGCCAATGCTGTAGGGGAGTTTCAGAGAGAAGGCATGTTTAGGGACTGAGGCCAAAGGTAATCAACAGGAGATAGTATTGCATGGATTCCTAGGGTGGGCTAGGCTGTGCTGCAGTAACAAACAACCTCCAAATCTTAGTGGCTTAAAAAAATGACAGGGTTGTTTCTTTGTCATCCTACATGCCCCTAGCAGGTCAGCTGGGGGGGTGGTGGTGGTGTAGGGGCAGCTGTCTTTTCCAAATCATCTTCTCTCAGTGACCAAGGCTGAGAGTGGCTCTTACTGTGTATCTATAACTCCTGGAAAAGGAAAGGGGAATGTGACAGTGATCACTGGCTCTTTTTTTTTTTTTTTTAAGATTTTATTTATTTATTCATGAGAGACACAGAGAGAAGGCAGAGACATAGGCAGAGGGAGAAACAGGATCCTCGCAGGGAGCCCAATGCAGGACTCGATCCTGGAAATCTGGGATCATACCCTGAGCCGAAGGCAGATGCTCAACTGCTGAGCCACCCAGGCGTCCCTGATCACTGGTTCTTAAAAGTCACACCAGAAATGATGCTCACCACTTCTGTTCACATTGTGTTAGCCAAAGGGGGTATGGAAAATCAGTCTTACCATGTGTAAGGAAGAACTGGAAATATTTGGTGACAGCATTAATGACAGAGACTGCAGGCATATTGGAAGAGTGAGACCTCTGGAATCAGAATCTCAGGTTCAAACCCCAGCTCTGTCACTTACTAGCTCTGTGACCTTGGCCAAACCATTTACCCTATTTGAGCCTTAGTCTTCCCCTCACCTATAAAATGAAAATAATAATAGTAACTTATCTCACAAGGCTGTTGGGAAGATTATGTGGGGATTATATAAATTAATATAAGGCACAATGTTCTGCATGCAGAACAAAGATCAAGACTGAAAGAGTGAAAGTTTAGCACTGGAAAGGTCCTTAGAGAGCAATGAATCTAGTCTCTTTGGATTACAGGCACTGAGGAGTCCCAGAACCCTCTATGAAGCACCCTGAAATGCCACTGGAACTTAGCTTTAGAAACCAGATTGTGTGGGTAATACAAAACATAACCATGAATTCTCAGAAACAAGGAGACTGTCAAACCAAATATGGTCACCTATTTTCAGATTTCCCCATTCATTGCATTTCCCACTTGTTCATTCATTGTGTTATTTGTGAGCCCTTGCTGGAAAACAAGCAGTAGTGATTGCGAATGGTTTAAGAAAATGTTACGGGAGAAAACCCTAAAATTGGAGCTGTTCCATCTGCTACTACCTGATTGAGGAGGAAGAACATGTTGGCCCAGCTATGGAACCCCGCTGTTCTTCAGTGGCAGGATTTAAAAACCACAGTCCAGTCCAAGGCCAACCCTGGCATTTTGTTGAAGGAAAAAACAAACCCAAAGAGGGAAAGTGACTTGCTCAAGGTTACAAGGCTGGTTTGGGGCCAAAATAGGGTTAGAATCTCCTAGTCTTGGGCTTTTTGTTTTCATAGTCTTTGGCCTGAACCCCACGGGGGTTGACCATGGATTCTAAGCCAGAATCCGTGGCAGTTGAGAGAGACAGCACCTCTGGCTGTCCTTTTAGGCCTGAAGTACTTGAGGAAATTTGTCCCCACTGAATTCCTGACTCAGGACGTCATCATTTGGGTCAAAGGTGAGGTGGGGGGGGGGGAGGATTGTTAATCAGGATGGGCTGATCAGAAAGCCATCCTCATCACCATCTCCCAAAGTTTGACTTGTCTCCTCTGAGTGGACACCACTACCAGATCTGAATCATCAGCCCTTATCTCTCTCCTGAGTTCAGGCCTGAGGCTGTTCCTTCCTGTTTCTTAGATACACTGCAGTCACTCCAGTGGAATCTATCAAAAGCCAACATCACCTATCCACTTCTCAACCAGCTCCTCGAGTTCCCATGTCACCACCTAAGTATTGGGCATCACCTTCAACTTCTCTCCACTACATCCAACCAGCCATTCCAAACATCCCACATCTACCCAAGTTCTTCACTTACCACTGCGCTACCCTATTCCCTGCTTCAGGACTTTTGGGGTATCACTTTCTACTTCTGTCTTCATTTTCTCTAGGCCTACACACTCCAGGCTAATCTCAGAGCCACGAGTTGATCATCCTTGAGAACATTCAGGGTTTCCCTACTGTCATGGTGAACTTTTTTCTCAGCCCCAAAGCTAAGTCTCATGATCTGACAAGTATAATTGTACTTAAAGCGAAAGTAGGTTGAGTTTTATCCTCAAAGTCATGGTCACTCAACCCCCACCACCACCTTTTTTTTTTTGTTTTTTTACATCATAGCACCAAATGAATTAGCTTTATATTTAAGACCCTTTGTGGTCTTGCCAGGAGCAAGATCATATTGCTTGTCACTAGCCTATCAGGTCAGATCTCTTCTCCAGCCAAACTAAAGTGAATACTAGTTACTCCTGACCTAATCCTGTCACATGTGGTCTTGCCTCTAAGCTTTTGATACAGTGTTCCCTCTGCCTATAATGCCCTTCTCTCGTTTTTACTGGTCTGTGTCCTGTAGTGTCATCAGAGTTGAATTATGTCCTACTGCAGCCTAGAGATTTCTTCAACCAGCCTTTGCTCCTTCCTATAGCACTTCATATCTGAACCTTTCATTTGGCATTTGGCAAATTAAATCTTTGATCTTATAAACTTTGTTCTTTTAGCAGTAGGTCATACCTTACTCCTTATAAAGCCTTGAAGGGAGAACCTGCTCTGCATAGGCACAAGATAACAATTGGCTGATGGTAAAGAAAGGGGAGTTGGCAGCGGACAATGAGATGGGGAGTGTTGTATGGGTTACGTGTTGCTGTGTAACAATCTATGACCAAATTTAGTGTATCAGCCTGGGTCCAACCAAGAGAGAGAAATCGTACAGTAATTTGAACAGGGAAATTTTAATATCATAACTTATTACAACAGGGGATTAAAGTAACAAAAGGACCTTTTAGTAAGGACTAAAGAATACATGAATAGTAGATGTAGGAGCAGCCCCTACTTCTAGGGCTGTGGCTTAAGATAGAACACCCGAGGAAGAGACATCCCTAGCCCCCACTAAAGCTGAAATCCAGACCTTGTTGAAAACACATCCTATGGCTCACCAGATGGCAGAAAAGTCATTGTAATGTCATGAGAGTGGAACTTGCCAGAAATCTGCTCTCTAGTATGCCAGGGAAAGTTCTTCAGATGGAGGTGCCTAACCAAAAGCTAGAAAACTGCCTGAGCAGGTACAGGGGAAACCACTGCCCACGGGGTGCTCCTGGCCTCTAAGTACTGCAGAAGCCTGCTAGAGAAGGCTAGATGCTAGAGAACTCGTGAGTGCTGCAGGAGCCTCATGCTGGAGAAGCCAAGTGTGCACAAGGTGCTGGGTGCTAGAGAAGCTGCAAAACCTGCAGGAGGTGGAAGCACTCTGTTTACACTACTGCCCAAGGTGGGCAATGCCAGGAGAAGCTGCTAGCTGCTTGTGCTGCTGGTCATTCCAGGCACTGGGCACTGGGGAAGATGCTTGCACTGCAGGAGCTTGCCAACTGAACATACTAGAACCAGGAAGCAAAACCTTTCCCTCCTTCAGTGTTTCTCCAGCCCTCTCCCTCTTAACAATTTAAAACACCAGTAAGCATTTATCTCTCACAGGAATTCGGAAGCCTATTAATTGGGGGGTTCTGATTCGGTCAAGCTATGGTTGTGGTCAAACTTTTGGCCAAGGCTGCAGTTATCCAAAGGCCTGACTGGGGCTGAAGGATCCACTTTCAAGATGGCTCTTTTATTTGGCTGACAAGTTGATGCTGGCTGTTGGCAAGAGGCCTCAGTTTCTCTAGTATGGGCATCTCCACAGGGATGCTTGAGAGCCCTCATGACATAGCAGCTGGCTTCTTCCAGAGTGGGTCATCCAAGAGAAAGCAAGGCAAAAGCTGCAATAATTCTTCTGATTTAACTTCAGAAGTTGAACATTATCAGTCCACTACATCCTATTCATTAGAAATGATTCACTGATCCAGCCCACATGTAAGGAAGGAAGAATTAGGCTCCACCTTTCTTTACATTAAAAATTTTTAAAAAGATTTTATTTATTTATTAATGAGAGACACGCAGAGGGAGGCAGAGACACAGGCAGGGGGAGAAGCAGGCTCCCTGTGAGGAGCCTGATGCAGGACTCAATCCCAGGACCCCAGGGTCACGACTTGAGCCAAAGGCAGATGCTCAACCACTGAGCCATCCAGGTGCACCCCCCCCCCAATTTTTAAAATATTATTTTCTTTATAGGTAGGCTCCATGGATAATGTGAGCCCAATATGGGGCTTGAACTCACGACCCTGAGTTTAAGACATGAGCTGAGGGGCAGCCTGGGTGGCTCAGCAGTTTAGTTCCACCTTCAGCCCAGGGTGTGATCCTGGAGACCTGGAATCGAGTCCCATGTCAGTCTCCCTGCATGGAACCTGCTTCTCCCTCTGCCTGTGTCTCTTTCCCCCATCTCTCTGTCTCTCATAAATAAATAAATAAAATCTTAAAAAAAAAAAAAAGACATGAGCTGAGATCAAGAGCCAGACGTCTCATGAAGCCTGCTTCTCCCTCTGCCTGTGTCTCTGCCTCTCATTCTCTCTCTGTGTCTCTGTGAATAAATAAATAAAATCTTTAAAATAAAAAAAAAAGAGTCAGACACTTAACTGACTGAGCCACCCAAGTGCTCCAGGCTCTACCCTTTGAAGGAAGAGTGACAAAGAATTTGTGAACATTTCGGAACCTCCACAGGTGGCATCGGTCAACAAGGACTAATGGAACACCTTCTGTGTGCTCAGCAGCTAGATGCATCTGTCTCTCCCTACAGAGGTTCTCTTTCAGGGAGCAGAGAAATTTCATAACTGATAGTTGCCATCATCTGTCTTCACTCAGGCTTCTTTCAGATAGCTTGTTTCCTTCTTTTGCCTTCAGGCAATTACATTTCCAATGAAATTTCCATCTCTTCAGTTGATTCCAAGAAGTCTTCTTAGTAGAGAGGGGCTTCATTGGATCTCTGAAGAGGAGAGGAGGGGAGAGGAAAGAGAGGGAGGAACTCTCCAGGGTGGGAAACGTTTGGCACTTGCTACAGCTTCTCTGCTGATGAGTAAGAGACTTCAAAATGAATGAGCAAGAAGCAAATAATAATAAAAAAAGAGAAATGTGATTTCTTAAAATAGTTTATGTATTGTTGTTTGAGAGGCAGTGGCCTAGATACATACAATAGAGTAAGATGGGGGAAGGAAAGCAGAGAATTTAACCAAAAGGGATACCAATCAGTTTCTCTCAGATGGGATTATGGTAGAGGCTGGCTTGCTGGTAGGTGACTTTAGCCAGACCCCTAATTACAAGATGAGAACTTCAGCTGTCCCCACAAGATGACTTCCAGCAGGATCCCAGCACAGTATTCTCAACTGAGCAAAAGGGCCTGGAGGCCATGGATTTGTCCTAAGACTTAAAGCAGAGCCTTTCCTTCTCTCTCAACTCACCACCAACTGCTCCCTGAACCCAAAGCAATAACTTCAGAGTTGCTGTTATGAGTGAAGAAACAGAAGAGAGAGATCGATTTATCTTTTGTGAAATGGGAATCCTCTTATCATCAGCAAATATGACTTTTATACCTCTCTAATAATAATAGATGGCAAGTGTGGTAGACAGCCACCTTCTCTTTTTTTTAAAGATTTTTATGTATCTATTCATGGGAAACACAGAGGGAGAGGCAGAGACACAGGCAGAGAGAGAAGCAGGCTCCATGCAGGGAGCCTGCTGTGGGACTCGATCCCAGGACCGTAGGATCACAACCTGAGTTGAAGGCAGATGCTCACCACTGAGCAACCAAGGTGCCTCTGGTAGACAGCATTCTAAAATGACCCCAATGACTCCTACTTCCTAAATATACCTTGTGTAACCTGCACCCCCCCTTGAATGTGACCTGGACCTAGGGACTTGCTTCTACCAATAGAAGATGGCAAAGGAAGAGATTGTTTTTTATTTATTTTTATTAATTTTTTTTTAATTTATGATAGTCACACACACACACACACACAGAGGCAGAGACACAGGCAGAGGGAGAAGCAGGCTCCATGCACCACGAGCCCAACGTGGGATTTGATCCCGGGTCTCTAGGATTGCGCCCTGGGCCAAAGGCAGGCGCCAAACCAATGCGCCACCCAGGGATCCCCTGTTTTTATTTTTTTTAAAGATTTTATTTGAGAGTAAGAGAGAGAGAGAAAGCACTAACAGAGGGAAGGGCAGAGGGAAAGGGAGAAGAAGATTCCTTGCTGAGCAGGGAGCCTGATGCAGGACTTGATCCCAGGGTCCTGGGATCATGACCTTAGCCAAAGGCAGATGCTTAACCAACTGAGCCACCCAGATGCCCTGAGACTGTTACTTTTAAGGGTAGATTACAAAAAACTATGACTTCCATCTTGCTTCCATTTTCTCTTGCCTTTCACTTGCTCGTGCTCACGGAGACAGCTGCCATGCCACAAGCTGTCCTATGGAGAGATCTATGTGGCAAGGAACCCAGGCAAGACTCAGGCCAAAGCCTGTGAAGAACTGAGATAATCAGTCTAACAGCCTTCAAAGAACCAAAACCTGCCACCCACCACCTAAGGAAGCTTGGAAGCAGATCCACCCTGGTCAAGCTTGAAGATGACTGAGGCCCAAGCTAACACCTTGACTGCAGCCTTGTGAGAAACCCAGAGCCAGAGGACCCAGTTACAATGTGACTGGATTCCTGACATGCAGAGACTGTAAAATAAGAAATGATGTGTGAAGCCCCTAAGATTTGGGGTACTTCGTTATGCAACAGTAAGTAACAGATACAACAAATGACTGTTGCATGGTCCAGTCACTGGGTCTGTTCTCTTCTTTCAGAATGAGAATGAGAACAAAAAATCCGCAACACTACACTCAAGTGTGGGAGCTTAATGTCCCTGATCCCTGCCCACAAGAAACTATAGCCATTTGAATGTCCTGGAACATGATACAGTTTCCTTTGAGAGGAATAAGAAGTGAGTGGAGAGAGAGCTTTCCTCTGCCATGACACCTGACCCTCCTAAGTCAAAAGATAAATCAACACCCCAGCCTGGGAGGTCCCCTTTACTCTCTGCTATCTTCCTCTCCTCTCAACCCTCTGCCTCAGGGCTTCTCAGTCATTACCACCTTAAAACACCTCTTTTCCTTGAGTTGGGCCAGGGAGTCCCATAGCCAAAATTACGTGATGCATGTCTTTCCTTAAAGGAAAAACTTAAGTGAATAGATATTTTTCTCCTAAGTGTTTGGCATTTGCTACAGCTTATCTGCTGATGAGTAAGAGATTTCAAAATGAATGTGAACAGAGCAAACAAATAATAATAGAAAAGCAGAAATATGATTTCTTAAAATAGTTTATGTATTGTTGTCTGAGAAGCAGTGACCTAGATACATACAATAGAGTGAGAAGAGGGAAGGAAGGCAGAGAAAGAGAGCAGAGTTCATGAACTTGGATTACATCTTTTGCCATTTCCTGGTGTTCTATAGAGAGCATGAGAAGGTCCAAGTGGCCAGAGCAAGTGTGAGAACCTCAGCTACTTCCAAGGGAGTGAACAAATTCCTCAGATTTGACCCCAGGATTCTGCTTGCTTCAGCAGCACATATACTAAAATTGACCCCAGGATGGAACCTCAGGAGAAATTCCCTGAGGCTGTAGGTACCCCAGATCACATTATTGGAAGGTGGGAAAGAGGTGCTATGTAATGAATCTTGTTTTCTAAGGCTGGAAACCACCCAGGCTAACTGCAGTGCTCTGGTGACATCTTCTGATCACAAGGCTGGCAAATATTTATTGTTTCCAAGGTGTGTAAATGTGGGCAGTGTGTTTGGCCCAGCCCTGTCAGTCTGAGATGACAAAGAATGGCAAAGGTAAATGAATCCTCACCGTAGAGCCTCTCCATTCTCATATCACCCTGGGTACTTGTATTCTGGGAGATGCTGGAGTCAAATGTGAGTCCAGGAGGCAGAGAGGGTGTGGTATGGAGTTTGCATGATTAAGGAGATTGCAGATAGGACTCTTGGACACAAATGGGAAAGCACCTTGTGGAATTAGAAAGCATACACCTAGACAAACACACTCTGCCTCATTTTTGTGTGTGTGTGTGGGGGTCACATAGCTGCCTAGAATAGACACTATATTTCCCAGCTTCTCTTGCAGCTAGGCTTGGCCATGTGACTATGACTGGCCAATGGAATGAAAGAGTTCTTTTTTTTTTTTAAGATTTTATTCACTTATTCATAGAGACAGAGAGAGAGAGAGAGAGAGAGAGAGAGAGGCCAAGACACAGGCAGAGGGAGAAGCAGGCTCCATGCAGGGAGCCTGACGTGGGACTCAATCCTGGGTCTCCGGGATCACGCCCTGGACTGAAGTCGGCACTAAACCGCTGACCACCCGAGCTGCCTGGAATGGAAGAGTTCTTAAAGGAAAATTCAAACCCTTTCTTCCCCCATCTTCCATTATGCTGCCTGAAACAGGAACAGTTTGGTAAGCAATCTGGGACCTTGCTGGTTACAACAATACCTGTAGATGCCAGACCAGCCTGGGCCACTGAGGCTTGGAGCTGTCCTATTCAGCCCTGGACTATGTATGCTTGGAATGTTACATGAAAGAAAAATAAACCTCTGTCCTATATTAAGCCGTTTATTTTGCAGTTTAAAAAAATAGGCTATACAGGGCAGCCTGGGTGGCTCAGCGGTTGAGCACTGCCTTCAGCCCAGGGTGTGATCCTGGAGACTCGGGATCGAGTCCCACATCAGGCTCCTTGCCTGCTTCTCCCTCTGCCTATGTCTCTGCCTCTCTGTGTTTCTCATGAATAAATAGAATCTTAAAAAAAAATAGAACGCCGAAAGCATGATGAACAAGAAAAAATTGGAAAACTGAAAATTAAAAACTTGTGCTCTGTGACAGACACTGTTAAGAGATGAAAAGACAAAGCACAAGCTTTGCAGAACACATACCTGATAAAGAACCAGTATCCTTGGGTAGCCCGGGTGGCTTAGCGGTTTAGGGCCGCCTTCGGCCCAGGGCCTGATCCTGGAGACCTGGGATCGAGTCCCACATCGGGCTCCCTGCATGGAGCCTGCTTCTCCCTCTGCCTGTGTCTCTGTCTTTGTCTCTCTCTCTCTGTGCCTCTTATGAATAAATAAATAAAATCTTTTTTAAAAAATAGGCTATATCTATTTGTATATCCTGTAGCCCTGTCCCGCTAAATGAGATTACACTATTAGTGATTTGTTTTACAATTTACTTATTAAATAGACAGTTATTGAACTTTGAGTGTTCTTATTGTAGCCTCTTAAATAAGAGGTGTCACGTGAGCACAGAGCCAGCTACCAGAGGAGAGAGTGAGTTTGGTCCATCATGGAATACAGAAAGGGGAGGTGAGCTCATCTATCTGCCTGTCTTTCCCAGGACCATCTCTTGCCTTGGTTTCCGCAAATGGCAGATAACATCTTTTGTCTGTGAAGCAACTGGTTTTAGGGAGAGGAACTATGATTACCATGGAAGTCTGCAGGCAATGAGCAAGTTCAGGTTACAGTGAGCAAGGCAGTTAATGGCACAGAGCAGAGGGAGTCACTTTTTTTTTTTTTTGTCACTTTTGATTGTTGCTAGAACAAAGTGACAAAGCAGCTTCCACTGCCCTTTCTGAGAGTGAACCAGGATGGGTGCATAAAAATAGCACAGTCGGTAAACGGGCAGGCTGTGGGGCGTGGAACTTCCCCACCAAATTGCCAGAGAGGAAAAACCCTGACCATCAAATTGGTGATTTTTTAAAACCTGACATATTAAATATATATGAGAGAGAAGTATAGAAATAAAAGGCATTATGTTGGCATTCAAAGTGACGTGCAGCTGTAAAAATGGAAAAGTTTTCAGACTTTTTCCATTCAGACAGGGAGTAGAAACCTACCTTCACACCATCCAGGTAACCTGTGCCACTTTCAGACACTTTGTCCCTGTTAGGGGGTTTGCTGTCGATTGGCTTGTTTAGCTTCTGTGCTGTCCTCTGATGTGCCTTCCTGTATAGCTGAGCTGGAAAACGAAATGTTAGATGGTCACACTCAGGACTCCAGATGTGATTTAGGTATCACTGATCATATGCACTGCCCAAGAAGTGATGTGAATGGAGTTAAGTGGTGCAGAGGAATTTGTGTGAGAGGCATTCTTTTTTTAGGCTTTTTGAACTTGGCCACAGTAACTTCTTGCAAGACACATCCACGAAGGCAAAAGAAACAAAAGCAAAAATGAACTATTGGGACTTCATCAAGATAAAAAGCTTTTGCACAGCAAAGGATACAGTCAACAAAACTAAAAGACAACCTACAGAATGGGAAAAGATATTTGCAAATGACATATCAGATAAAGGGCTAGTTTCCAAGATCTATAAAGAACTTCTTAAACTCAACACCAAAGAAACAAACAATCCAATCATGAAATGGGCAAAAGACATGAAGAGAAATCTCACAGAGGAAGACATGGACATGGCCAACATACACATGAGAAAATGCTCTGCATCACTTGCCATCAGGGAAATACAAACCAAAACCACAATGAGATCCCACCTCACACCAGTGAGAATGGGGAAAATTAACAAGGCTGGAAACCACAAATGTTGGAGAGAATGCGGAGAAAAGGGAACCCTCCTGCACTGTTGGTGGGAATGTGAACTGGTGCAGTCACTCTGGAAAACTGTGTGGAGGTTCCTCAAAGAGTTAAAAATAGACCTGCCCTACGACCCAGAAATTGCACTGCTGGGGATTTACCCCAAAGATTCAGATGCAATGAAATGTCGGGACACCTGCACCCCAATGTTTCTATCAGCAATGGCCACAATAGGCAAACTGTGGAAGGAGCCTCGGTGTCCATCGAAAGATGAATGGATAAAGAAGATGTGGTTTATGTATACAATGGAATATTACTCAGCCATTAGAAATGACAAATACCCACCATTTGCTTCGACGTAGATGGAACTGGAGGGTATTATGCTGAATGAAGTAAGTCAATCGGAGAAGGACAAACAGTGTATGTTCTCATTCATTTGGGGAATATAAATAACAGTGAAAGGGAATATAAGGGAAGGGAGAAGAAATGTGTGGGAAATATCAGGAAGGGAGACAGAACATAAAGACTCCTAACTCTGGGAAACGAACTAGGGGTGGTGGAAGGGGAGGAGGGCGGGGGGTGGGGGTGAATGGGTGACGGGCACTGAGGTGGGCACTTGACGGGATGAGCACTGGGTGTTATTCTGTATGTTGGTAAATTGAACACCAAAAAAATTAATTTATTAAAAAAAAGAACCTACTGCACCAAAAAAAAAAGAAAAAGAGAGAGAGAAGATATAGCAGACACAGACAATAATTTTGATAGCAGCTCCCTGATCCTGAGATCACAGCTAAAGTGTGTGTTCTTGGTGCCAAAGGTTGCAGTGATGGCCTCCTGACTCCTACCTTCCGGATACTGACTGAGGCAGTAGCTTCCCTGGCAGCTCAGTTCTGCAGGGTTTTTAGGGTTTCTTTATTTTTTTTTAAAGATTTTATTTTTTTATTTATTCATGAGAGAGAGAGAGAAAGAGAGAGAGAGAGAGAGACAGGCAGAGCGAGAAGCAGGCTTCATGCAGGGGGCCCGATGTGGGTCTTGATCCCGGGACTCCAGGATCATCATGCCCTGAGCCAATGGCATGCACTAAACTGCTGAGCCACCCAGGGATCCCCGTTTTTAGGGTTTCATTCCTGGAGGTTCAGGCTGGATCTCACTCCTCTCCTCCAGTCCTTTCAGTGACTTCGTAAGCCCCAAATTATCTGTATTACATTCCTTTCTGCTTAAATAAGTACAGTGGTGTCTGTTATCTGCAACTGGTGATAAACTGCCTAACATACATAGAACAAGTGTCACAAAATGTTTGTTGAATGAACGAATCAATGGGCAAATGAAGACTGAAAATGCATTGATGGACAAATGGAGACTAAGAGTGAATTAATGGGCAAATGTTTGTTGAATGAATGAATCAGTGGGCAAATGGGGACTGAGACAGGTCTGCAATGATTTGGGACTCAACAGAATTCAGTGTGACTCAATAGAATGGTGAAAGCAATTTGGTGGATTCTAACTAACATTTTTATAGATTGTATTTATTTTATTTATTTGAGAGAGAGAGAGTGCGCACCTGAGTGGGGGAAGGGGCAGAGGATAAAGGACCAGGAGAGAGAAAGAATCCCAAGCGGACTCCACACTGAGTACGGAGCCTGATGTGGGGCTCCATCTCACAACCTTGAGCTGAAACCAAGAGTAGAATGCTTAGCTGACTGAGCCACCCAGGTGCCCCTAACCAACATTCTTAAAAGATGGAATACAATAAATAATCTCAGAACAGGTTGCATGTAGTATATGTAAGTATTATTTTGTGAAACTTTAGTTGCACACACACACATTATAAATGTGTACATGCACACACACACACACACACACACATTCACAGTGGTGATAATCCAAATATTCAACCATCAGCATGACAAGACATCAACTGATTGGAATGGATGCCAACAATATCTACTGGTTGTCTGAATACCAATATAAAGTGTATCTCTGGGCAGCCTGGGTGGCTCAGCGGTTTAGCACCTGCCTTCGGCCCAGGGCCTGATCCTGGAATCCCAGGATCAAGTTCTGTGTCGGACTCCCTGCCTGGAGCCTGCTTCTCCCTCTGCCTGTGTCTCTGCCTCTGTGTGTGTGTGTCTGTGTGTGTGTGTGTCTCATGAATAAATAAATAAAATCTTTAAAAAATGTATCTCTTTTAGTTAAAAAAAGTGAAATTCTTTAGTCTGTTGTAGCTTAATGCTTTTAGAGGATGGGAGGCAGTGAGCACATGTTTCTAAGCACCCTTCCTTTGGCATTGTCCCTGACCAAAGAAACATGTCCATGACTCACTCCTGCCCCCAGGGGAGCCTTTCCTGGATCTAGAGCAATCCTGTGTCATAACTTGGGATATTCTAGATAGCTGTGTTTCTGCCTACCAACATCCATCTTCATTTGTCAGGAACCAGCAATCCCCCATCTCCCCACTGCCAGCACCAGCCCAGCTGTCCATTAAGGAGCCACCTCAACTGGCTTACCCTCATGACCCTGCAAGTTTCCCATAGCATTGACTGCTCTGACTCCACTATGTCCTTCCACAAGCAGACAGCCTGTCCTCATTGTGCTCTGCTCATTGTTACCTCCAAATCTTTGCTCACTCTGGACTCTTACTTGGAAGGCCTTTATTCTCAGCTTGCCTGAATCTTAGTCTCTCTTCAAGACTTTGAAAAAGAGCACTGCCCCCTCCTGCTGGCATCCAGGGCTGTCCTGGGCATTCTACATAGGACCTTGGTGTCTCCACCCCTTCACCTCCAAATATTTCCTGCTGCCCATCTTCTCTAGGAAGCTTTGGCTATGGTGTCTCCACATCTCAAACTCTTTCAGGCACCTACTTAGTCATCAATCTCCCCAGATTACTTTGAGAGGAATCCCTTCAGGAATGAATTGAGTAACAGACAGTTTCTACCACATGAGTTTTCTCCAGAACTTTATTTTGTATTTTCACAAACTGATATAACTTCTGGGGCACCTCAGTGGTTCAGTCAGTTGAGCCTCTGACTCTTGGTTTCAGCTCAGGTCATGATCTTGTGGTCATGAGATCAAGCCTCACACCAGGCTCTGTGCTCAGCACAGAGTCTGCTTCAGATATTTCTCTCCCTCTCCCTCCAGCTGTCTCTCTCAAATAAATAAAATCTTTTTTTTTAAGATTTTATTTTTATTTATTCATAGAGTGCAGAGAGAGAGAGGGGGGCAGAGACACAGGCAGAGGGAGAAGCAGGCTCCACGCAGAGAGCCTGACGCGGGACTAGATCCAGGGTCTCCAGGATCACACCCTTGGCTGCAGGTGGTGCTAAACCGCTGCGCCACCAGGGCTGCCCATAAATAAAATCTTTAAAAGAAAAAAGGCTTCCAAAAAACTTTGGGGACTGACAGCATTTACATATTAACAACATATGTATAACAGCCACGTAACAACAGGGCAAACTGAACAAAACTACCATTGTATTATTGCCATTGTTTCATAAAAATATATTTGAACACCAAAAAAAGTAGGAAGGGCATAATTTCAGAACAAAGAATCATTCTTTAAATTTATCTTTTAAAAAAACCCTACATTACCCTTAATTTCATTTTGCTATAGACCAGTGAGAACATTGTCATGGAAACCACCAGAATGGTGCAGAAGAGACTGGAGAATGTCAGAGGAGGGAAGATGAGAGGGCAGGGAATAGGGGCCAGGGGGGAGATCACAGAGGTCCCCCAGCGAAGTATTCCCCTGCCCTGAACTGACTCCTATTCTCCTCTGGGGCGGCTGTGTTTGGGCCCTGGCCAATACGCAAGGCTGTGGCCACATTCACTGGTTGGGTGCCCAGTGACCACTCCCACAGCCCTGGCCCTGGCCACCCTGGTGATCTGGCTCCCACCCCCTTCATGCTGCACAGGTGTCCTGGATGCAGGCCTGTGACCAGCACCAGCTGGATTGGGGAGACAAGCCCCTGGAACAGGAGAAACGGTGTGGGACCTGGAGTCAAGAGCCTGGTGTCTTGGCCTGGCTCTGTTGCATCACTTGTGGACGTCTGCCTTTTCTGGGCCTCCGTGTCCTCACCTTAAAATGAAGGTTCTGAACCAGTCTTAAGTCATTTCTGAGGAAGACTTTTAAAAAAATCTTTTTAAGTCATGCACATTATGACTTGAATTTCAGGGGCTCCACCCTCCCCTCCGGGCCTTCCATGAACTTCCCAGGGGCCCTTGGACCCCAGATGAAGTATCCCAGCTTGCCAGTCTTGACACACAGCTGCTGACCTCTTGCCTCCAAATCTGCCCTTTCCTGTGCAGTTAACAGTATTTTCCAGTCATCTAATACCCACAAGGGCCCAAGCAAATACGTCAGGGAAGGAGGGAACTCTGTAGGAAGAATTATTAGTGCCTGGGCATCCCCTCTAGTGCATGGTGGAGCTGGGAGAGACGGTGAGCTTTGTGGATGGGTTGCTGCCCAGAGCAGCAGACCACCGATGTGAAGAGAGCTGTAGACCATGACTCCTGGAAGGAGAGGACACAGTGATAACAGGAGTCCTTCCCTGAGAGCAAGGCCCCCTGGCCACCACAGCAGTGTGGGACAGTGGTAAGAGCTTGGGCTCAATAGCTAGAATGTCCTGCATTTATATGTGGCTCTGTGACCTAATTGTGTTACTTGGACAGGTTACTGTGCCTTGAGTTTTGGGGGTCCTCATCTGTTAAAATGAGGATAAGGGTTATGCAGCAGAGGGGCACGTGGGTGGCTCAGTTGGTTAACCGTCTGCCTTTGGCTTGGGTCATGATCCCGGAGTCCCAGGATGGAGCCCCACATCAGGCTCTCTGCTCAGGGTGGGGGGGGGGGTCTGCTTCTCCCTCTGTTCCCCAACCTGCTTCTGCTCTCTCTCGTGTGCTCTCTCTTTCTCAAATAAATAAATAAAAGCTTAAAAAAAATGTCATGCAGCAAAAATGATAGAACATACTGAATGTTCCGGGACTCCCTTGAATTTTCCAGCCTCCCTCGCAGAAGGTTGGGTCATGTGACTAGTTGTGGCTAATGGTCTGTGAGTGGAAGAGGCATGTGTGCCTCCTGGCTGAGGCATTAATGTGTCTGTGTACTTCGTCCATCTGTCTCCTCCATCTTCCAGAATGACCCTGGAGGCCAGTCTTCCAGATGGTGTGACTACAAGATGGAAGAAAGGTCTTCTGTTTCCTATCAGATTTTACATGAGTAGTAAATAAGATTTTATTTTGCCAAACTGCCAAAATTCCAGGAGCTCTCTGTTGTGACAGCTAGTATTAATTACCCTAATATAGAGAGAGCTGATTGAGATGATGGATCCCAAGCCCTCTGAGTACAGTGGAGGTGTTATTCTCAGAGAAAAGACTTAAGACCCCTATATTAGTCAGCCCGGCTGCATAACAACATATCACGGATTGAGTAGCTTAAATGAGAGAGATGTATTTCTCAGAGTTCTGAAACCTGGAACCCCCAAATCAGGGTGTCAGCATGATTGGGTTCTGGTGAGAGCCCTCTTCTTGGCTTGTAGACGGCTGCATTTTGTGCTTTGTCCTCATATGGCAGAGAGAAAGAGACAGCAAGCTCTCTGGTCTCTCTATCTCTCTTTTAAGTAATTTCTACACCCAGGGTGGGGCTCAAACTCACAACCCTGAGATCAAGAGCAGCATGGTCCACCAAGTGAGCCAGCCAGGTGTCCCTCTGGTGTCTCCTCCTATGAGGGCACTAAACCCCTTAGGAGGGAACCCTCATGACCTCATCTAAACCTAATCACTTCCCAAAGTTCCCATCTCCATATGTATCATCACATTGCAGGGCAGGGCCTCAACATTTGAATTTGGTAGGGGGTACAATTAAGTCTGTAATACCCCCTTAACCCAGGGCTTCTCACATCTCAAGAGCAAAATTTTTTAAAAGATGTATTTATTTTAGAGAGAGGGAGAGAGAACAAGAAGGGGGAGGGACAGAGGGAGATGGGAGAGAGAATCTCAAACGGACCCCACACTGAGCAGGGAGTCCCATGCAGGGCTCAATCTCACCACCCTGAGATCATGACCTGAGCCAGAATCAAGAGTGGGACGCCTAAACCACGGAGCCACCCAGGCGCCCCAGGAGCAATTTTTTTTTTTAAGATTTTATTTATTTATTCATGAGAAACACAGAGAGGAGAGAGAGAGGCAGAGACACAGGCAGGGGGAGAAGCAGGCTCCATGCAGGGAGCCTGACGTGGGACTTGATCCAGGGTCTCCAGGATCGCGCCCTGGGCTGAAGGCGGCGCTAAACCGCTCTGCCACCCCGGCAGCCCCCAAGAGCAAATTTTTGTAAAAAGCAGAGGCAGGCAAGGGCGAGGTGAGGTGAAGTTTTCATGGAGAGGGACATCCTGAGGAAGGCTGCCTCCCCCACCATTTCACTGTTTGCCTCATGACGCAGTCCCTTAAACCCCGTTTCCCTCTGAGTCTTTTCTCCTCTCTTCCATTGTCTGCACATCCTGACTTTCATAAGATTCACAGACAAACCCTTAGACAATTAATTGACTCATCAAGACTAGACAATTCCTAGGTCTTCAAGGCCATCTTGTTTCACCTCCTGATTCTTTTTTTTTTTTTTTTTTTTAAAGATTTTATTTAGTTATTCATGGGATACACAGAGAGAGAGGCAGAGACACAGGCAGAGGGAGAAGCAGGCTCCCCACAGGGAGCCCGATGCGGGACTTGATTCTGGGACCGGGGGATCATGCCCTGAACCTAAGGCAGATGCTCAACTACTGAGCCACCCAGGGTCCCTCTCCTCCTGATTCTTCCCAATGACAAGACTGGACCTGGAGAAGGAGAAGGCTTCAGAAGCACCAGATGCCGGCGCTGGCTTCTCCAAAAGATAAGGCGTAGGGGGCAGTCTGGGACACCAGGGACAGAGAGACAGAAGGAGAGAATCAGACTATTAAGGAGGAAGCTGACTTTCATTTCAGTATATCGACTTCACATAATTTTTCAAAACAAAATTTTATTCCACGAGTGGTTTTCCCCCCTAATTTGGAAGTAATGCATTTGGGGCCCCCTGGGCCCCCTAAAATGTGTGACCCAGCCTGTCCAAGACTTGAATCAGGGTATCACGGGAGCTGCCTTCCTTATGCCATTGCTTCCAGGGCCTGGGAGAGTCCTGTCTGCTGCCTCCGCTGCTGAGCAGCCTGTGACCATTAACTTCTTCACCCTCCACCCCCGGCCCAGGGCGGGCCCCTGGGGCCCCGGGTCACGTGCCAGGCAAGGGGTTTGTCCCTGGGGCCCCTCCGGCCCCACCAGAGCCAGGATCCTCGGTGCCCAGGCCCATGGCCATGGCCCTCGTGCTCCTCGTGGGGGTTCTGCTCCCTTGCCCAGGCGAGTTCCTGCCCTTTAAAAAGAGGTTCATGAAGGTGAGCCAAAAGAGCCTTCCACTGTAGTTGCCTTCGACCAGCCAGGAGGCACTGGTTGGGTTTGGAGAGCTGAGTAGGGGGGTGGGGACTTGCTCCCAGGGCTGGAAGCTTACTGAGTCCCCCAAAGGGCCTCAGAGCCCTGCTGCTTCACCTGCCTGGTGGCCCCGGAGGTGAAAGAAAGTGGCCTTATGACCAGCACCAAGCCCCCCCTCCCCTGAGCCGAGCCCACCCCAGGCTGTCTCAGACCTGCCCCCCAGCCCGGCCTTACCAACCTGCCCTAATCTCTCTTCCCCCTCTCTTGAGCAATCACTCTTCATTCCCTTCCCCATCTTTCTGTCCCTCCCTTTCTTCCCACCACTCCTACCAAGTGTGAGCTGGGGGTATAGAGCATAGAGGGAGCCCAGGAAAAGGAGAGACACAGGCAAAGTACTGACCCCCCCTTCCTCTCCTGGGGCAGGTGCAGGGCAGGGGGTGGCCCCTGGTGGCCACCATCTCATGGCCTCTCTTCCCGGACCCCAGGGGCCTAGCAATGTCCCAGGTCCTCCCTCCCTTTCCCATGCAGCCAGAGAGCTGGTGGCACCAGAGTTGTCCCCACAGGTGAACGGAGTGGAGTGCTCCCACCACTCTGAGTGCGTCAGTGACTGCTGCCTAATGAACCTGGACCACGGAGGCGCCTTCTGTGCCCCCAAGGCCAGAATAGCCATGTTGTGCCTGTTCCAGGTGAGGCTCTGGGCTGGGGCAGCCAGCTCTGGCCTGAAGGGTGGGGGAGGCTAAACAGGCCTCTGGGGCTGCCCCCTGCTTTCTCACCCTCTGCTTGGAGTGCCCTCACCCCTTCCTCACCCGGCTACTCCTACTCATCCTGCAGCACAATTCTGGTCGCCTCCTCTGGGAAGCCTGCAGCTCCCACTCTCAGCACAGCCTGGATTGCCCCAGTCCTCCCTGGGTGCCGTCCAGAGCATGAGCTGGCTGGAGCTTGCCCAGGGCAGGCTTGCAGCATGGCCATCTTTGAACCCCCTACCTCCAACGTAGTATCTGCACACAGTAGGTGATCACTGAATGTTTGTTGAATGAATATCTCTACCCTGACGTCACTGAGGCAAAGGAGATGGGAAAAGACTTTTTCCCTACCAGTCCCCACCTCCCTCTCTCTCTCTTTTTTTTTTTAAGATTTTATTTATTTATTCATGAGAGACACAGAGGGAGAGGCAGGCCGCCTCGGGGACCCCGATGTGGGACTTGATCCCAGGACCCTGGGATCACATCCTGAGCCAATGACAGACGCTCAACCACTGAGCCACCCAGGTGACCCACCTCTCCAATTTTTTGAGAAGAGCCTGGCACTGCGGCAGCAGGGACCAGAGCTTGGGAGTAGGACCTGAGGTGTTTTTTTTTTTTTTTTTCCCTAAAGGTTTTATTTATTTATTTATTCATGAGCAACACAGAGAGGCAGAGACACAGGCAGAGGGAGAAGCAGGCTCCTCTCAGGGAGCCTGATGCGGGACTCGATCCCTGAAACAGGATCATGCCCAGAGCTGAAGGCAGACGCCCAATCGCTGAGCCACCCAGGCCTCCCAATGACCTGAGTTTAAATCCTGGATTTTCCATCCCCTGTCTCTGTGACTTCAGCCAGGTCACTTCTGCTCTCTGAGCCTTAGTTTCCTCACCTGTTAGATGGTGCTAAAGTGACAACCTCACCAATATTGTCCTGGCAACGACAGTGCCCATCCGGGCTTGGTTCTGAGCTGATAGAAATGCAAAACGCATAGTACTGTCGTTACTCCTCCTCGTCCTTTCTTATCTGGCCCTGGGCCCAAACCTTTCTAGGAAGAATGGGCTCGGCCACCACTTCCCTGTCTGGGGAGCTGCCGATGGCCTGACTGTACAGCTGGGGTGGCCAGAGGGTCTTTTCATGATGGGCCCTGGATCTATTTTATTCAGTCCTCATGGTCACCCCATGAGGCAGGTTACTATTACCACCCCCTTTTGACGGATGAGGAGACTGAGACCAAGAACTCACTAACTTGCCTAAGGTCATAGAGCTATCCACTGTACAGCTGACAGCCCCCAGGCTCCTGCTCCCCAAGAGGTGTAAACCCCCTTCTTCCCTGTACCTTGGTGACTCCCACCTCTCGTTCACATTTTCCACAGACCAAAGGAGCCCTCAACGTCATATGCCCCTGCCAAAGCGGCTTGAGTTGCATATCCAAGGACCCAATCTGTTCCCGCCGTTGCCATTTGATTTAGAGGAGGATCCAGGCTGGTCGCTGCCACCCCACCCTCCCTCAGTCCCTTGGGGCCAGGGGCCTGGAGAGCCCTGTCTTGCTCACATTCCAGCTCCTGAGACATTAAAGTCACTTCCTGGCTCTGGCCTCTGTTTGCACTTTCTGGGAGAGGGAACCTGGGAGGGATTATTCTAGTCCGGGGTGGAAAGTTTGGCTCTATCTAGAGGCGTCGTGGTCTTGGGGCGGAGCTGCAGGAAGGGGATGGGATAGGGGTAGTGAGCGAAGAGGCTGGGTCCCGGGAAGGTGTGGAGGGCTGGCTGTATGGGAAGGGCAGGGTTGGGGACTATGGCTGGAAGGTGTATGTTGGGGTGCCCATGGATGGGTTATATGGTAGGAAGGACTGGAAGGGAATATTGAAATGCTTTCCAAGGGGAGCAGAGGGTGGAGATCATTGAGAGAATGATATGAGAAGGTGTGTAAAGTGTGTAAAGTATAAATGCAAAAATGTTCAAGCCTGTGGTGGGAAAGACCTGGTGCTTTCGGGTCTCCACTCTCTCAGATTTTTTTTCAAGATTTTATTTATTTGAGAGAGAGAGAGAGAGAGAACATGAGCAGGGGGAGGGACAGAGGGAGAGGGAGAGCAGATTCCCCGCTGAGGAGGGAGCCTGACGTGGGGCTTGATCCCAGGACCCTGAGATCATGACCTGAGCTAAAAGGTAGACGCTTAACTGACTGAGCCACCCAGATGTCCCTCCACTCTCTCAGATATTATCGGTTCCATTTTACGAGTAAAGAAACTGAGGCTCGGGCAGCCCGGGTGGCTCAGCAGTTTAGCGCCGCCTTCAGCCCAGGGCCTGATCCTGGAGACCCGGGATCAAATCCCACGTCGGGCTCCCTGCATGGAGCCTGCTTCTCCCTCTGCCTGTGTCTCTGCCTCTGCCTCTCTCTCTCTGTGTGAGTGTCTCTCATGAATAAATAAGTAAAAAATCTTAAAAAAAAAAAAAAAAAAGAAAGAAACTGAGGCTCAGAGAGCTACGTGACTCCCAAGCATCATGCCTTAGGCATGATGCTCAACCGCTGAGCCACCCACAGATTCCCTAAATGCTTTCTTATCTATATTAATTCATGTTATTGTTACAACAAGTATAGAGTAGGTACTATAATTATCCCTATTTTACAAATGGGGGGCACCTGGCTGTCTCAGTCAGGAAAATATGCAACCCTTCATATCAGGGTCATGAGTTCGAGCCCCATGTTGGGTGTAAAGATCACTAAACAAAATAAGCAAATAAACCTATTTTACAAATAGGGTATTGAGTACCCTTCTCACGATTTCAGAATAAGGGTTGGGGCTATCTGAACGCAGGCTGTCGTGTTCTAGAGGGCAGGATCTTATTTATTTATTATTTATTTTAAAGATTTTATTTATTTACTTATGAGAGACACACAGAGAGAGAGGCAGAGACACAGGCAGAGGGAGAAGCAGGCTCCCTGCAGAGGGCCCAATGTGGGACTCGATCCCAGGACCCCAGGATCACGACCTGAGCCAAAGGCAGATGCTCAACCGCTGAGCCCCCCAGGCGTCCCCAAAGTCTTTGCCTCATTTTATTGTGGACCATGTCTTGCTCAACCATTTCTCTATGGGTAGCCATTAAGAACATTTCCCAATCCAAACCATCCATTCAAGACACAAGTTCTTGGCTAAGGACACAAAAACCTGCTGTAAAGATAGCTCAAACAAAGTCGATGACTTCTCCTGCACCTGCTGGTGGAAGAGGCAGGACGAGGGCTCTGCTGGTTGAGGTTGTCCTTGTGCTCACCACCTTCTAGCTTCCTGCTCAGCCATCTGCTGCTCTCCTCTCCATCCTCCTCCTCTGTCCTCCCCTCCTTCCTCATTTGTTTCTTTGTTGCATTATAGGAGTTAATATGCAGATTCAGAGGCATTATTTTTCTGCATCTGGACATTCAAATATTACTATGTTCCTCAGATGGAGGTTTTAGAGGAATAATCCTAATGCTGAGAAGACCAAAGCTCCAGGTCACCTTCATTTAACCAAATCATTTTCTTCCCATCTGATCAGCCTTTTCTCTGCCCAGACACGGCTCTCATCTCTCAGAAGCCTTATTTCTAAGGTGAGGTCTCTACCCCCATAGGTTCCTCCTTTTTTTCCAATGCAAGGCAACAGACAATGCTATGAGTTCAAGTCCCATTTAATTTTCTTCACCAGGGATCCCTGGGTGGCGCAGCGGTTTGGCGCCTGCCTTTGGCCCAGGGTGCGATCCTGGAGACCCGGGATCGAATCCCACGTCGGGCTCCCGGTGCATGGAGCCTGCTTCTCCCTCTGCCTGTGTCTCTGCCTCTCTCTCTCTCTCACTGTGTGCCTATCATAAATAAATAAAAATAAAAAAAAAAAAGATTTTCTTCACCATTGGCACCAGAAGGCCTGCCTTCCTACAGGTAGCTTGGGCTGTGTGAATATTTCTAGCCAGCAAAGTGACAGGTGTGACTTCTAGGCCTAAGCAGAGAAGCCCAAGTGTGACACATTGGAAAGGAAGTCTCCATTTTTGATGACTGGGCAATGACAGCTTTTAAGCCCTCACTCCCCTTCTGCGCCACATCTAGGCAAGCCCATATAAAGGTACACGCTCTCCTTGGTGCTGGTGGGCTGTGCAGACCACATGCCCCCAGCCTGCCCAGGGAAACCCTCACTCTGGCCCCAATGCTTAGCCACAGTAAAAACAGCCAAAGCCACACTCCCCTTCATCCTTGCTACTCACACCTCCTTACACCTGCCCTGCTGTCCTGGGAACGATCCTGTGTTCGACTAATAAATCTTTTCATATCATCTTGTTATGTGTATGATCAGTCCCAACATCTGAACCAATTTTGTTTGGTGGTTGGTTGGTTGGTTGGTTGGTTGGTTTGTTCGTTGGTTAAGATTTTATTTATTGATTGATGAGAGACACACAGAGAGAGGCAAAGACACAGGCAGGGGGAGAAGCAGGCACCCTGAAGGGAACCCGATGCGGGACTCGATCCCAGGATCCCGGGATCACGTCCTGAGTTGAAGGCAGACGCTCAACCACTGAGCCACCCTGGCATCCCCCAAACCAATTTTGGATGAGAATTGATTTCCCCCTCCATGAAGCACCCACAAAAGCTTTGAGTTCCCAGTTCTCTCTTGCCACAGCCAGGCCATCAGATGAGGTGGTGGGTGGGTGGCTGGGTGGTGCCTGGATCACTAGAGTCACCCATGAAGGACGGTTTACCCCAGAGAGTGTCCTGATTCTGTACATCCTCCTAACCCCTCTCCCCCACTGCATGCACTCTCTCCTTCTCAAAAGAAAAAGAAAAAGAAAAAGAAAAAATTCTAATAGAAGATCTCTGGGGAAAGAGAGTGGAAAGACGAAAACTAGAACCTAATTGTTACTTGATAGTTCTGTGACTTTTGAGGAAGTTTGGCAACTTCTCTGGGGCTCAGTCACCTCATCTGAGAAAATATTCATGATGCTGTTTATTAACCATAATATACAATCAGGGGGAGCCTGGGTGGCTCAGTCGGATGAGTCTTCAGCTGGGGTCATGATCCTGGAGTCCTGGGATGGAGTCCCCGCATCGCATCGGGCTCCCTGCTCAGCGGGGAGTCTGCTTCTCCCTCTCCCTCTGCCCCTGCTTGTGCTCCCTCATTCTCTCTCTCTCTCTCCCCCCCCCCAAATGAATAAATAAATAAATAAATAAATAAATAAATAAATAAATAAATATTTGGAAAAAATGAGCTCTATTAAAAATAATAATAATAACATACAATCGAATTACACGAAAGAGTCTTTTCAAATCCCTGGAACTCGGAGACCTTTGAATTCTAGAGCTAATGAGATCCGCTGCCATATGTGGCTAGTGATCATCAAATGGGAACATGCAGAAAAAGCACATTTTTGCATTGGTGCAAGTCCTGTAGGACAGCTGTTCTGGAATGTCAGCTCCCGCAGGGCAGGCATTTCTGGGCATTTCTGTTCCTTTTGCTCCCAGCTGTGTTCCCGGGGCCCGGAACGCTGCCTGGACTCAGTAGGTGCTCGGTGTGCTACTTGCTGACTACTGGGCTCGTCTGACAGAGACGATGGCGGCAGTGACAGATCGTGTGACCTCCTAAGACGCAGCATTGGGGATCAGGACGTGTGTGAGTGTCGGGGAGGAGGGTGCCCGGAGGCGACAAGCAGGCTCCGCTTTAAGGGTAAATACGAGTTTGCAGAGAGAAGGGCGGGCCGCGGAGGGAACCGCCGGGCAAAGACAGGAAGGCCTGGCTCGGCAGGTGCGTGCGAGAGAAGTCACCTGTTTGGGTGACACGAATGGCAAACCTGCCACATCCCTCTAGTCCCCTCGGGCACCAGCCCCCGACCGCCCGGCCCGGGCGAGGGCGCAGCGCGGCGAGCGCGGGCAGCCGCAGGCCGCGACCAGGGCGCCGTCTCCCCGCAGGACGCCCGGGAGCTCGGCCTCCAGCGCAAGCCGCGCAGGAGCGAGGGCTGCCGCCGGGCGCGCGAGGGCAGCACGAGTCACAGCCCGGGGAGGGGACCCGGAACCCGACGGAGCAGGGGGAGGGGAGGGGAGCGGCCAGCCCCGGAGCCGGAATGCGCGCTGCGACTGCACGTCCCAGACGCCTGGGGGAGCCCGAGGACCGGCCCAAGGTGGGGACCGCCCCCCGCCGCCCCAAAGGCTGGGAACCCCAGGTGGGGGCGGGGGGCGGGGCTTTTCTTTGGAATGTGGGTTCCGGCTCTGGCTCTCGAGGTCATCTCAGCAAACTTCGAAAGTTGCCTTGTAAGTGGGCACAGCTAGAAGGTCGGCTCCCAGCGTGGTTCCCGGCCCTCCCTTCTCAGCAGCCCCAGGGCTTCTGCTGTGGCTCCAGGTCAGGGGGTGCGCAGGAGACGGGAGCTGGTTTGCCCGCTAAAGGACTTAAGGAGAAAAGGTGGAAGCCGCCTGGGAGTGGGTGTTTATTCCCTCAGGATAGGCACATGGGTTCAGGACATGAAAAGTGATGCCAGAGATTAAACTAGGAGGAGGGCACCAACAATCCTAGGGGGCAGCCTGGAGGAGGCAACCAGAGGCACCTACTGAACGGTGTCTGAGGGGGTCCCTTCAGCTCAGGCTCCTCTGCTGTGTGCAGGCAGATGGGCCCCAGAGCTAGACTGGGCTGGGAGTGGGGGCTGCCCCTTAAGGTCTGAGGGCAAAGCGACCCCCAAGGGCAAGGTCAAAGTCCTGTCTTTCCCAGACATTCCTGCACCTGGATAATGAGTTGTTCCTGCCTGCTGGACCTGACTTGGGTATTTCTGAAGAATGAGAAATCATTTAAAATCATCTACGGCTGTTGTAAGAAAACAACAGGAGGAGGGGGAGGGGAGGAGAGAGGGAGGAGGAGGAGGGGGAGGAGGGGGAGGAGAAGTAGTCAGCTAAGTACATTTTCTTCTAATGCTCTCTCTTCTTTGTTGCCTCCCCCTCCTCCATCCACTCCCACTGGGTATGCAGGTTAAAATGGGCTGCGCACAGGTTGCTGGGGCATGTGTGTGTGTGTGTGTGTGTGTGTGTGTGTGTGTGTGTGAAGGGTCAGAGAGGCAGGAAGCTTAGGCTTGGGCCTTTCCCCTGTTGGGGCATGAATGAAAGTCCCCCAGAGACTTGTGCTCCCCTCCCCACCCTGATGGGCTTCAGCCCATTCCATAATCCACCCTCCAAAAGCTCAGTTTGCACCTGAACTCTTGGTTCCCCTGACCTTAAATATCAGAAATGTTAAAGAAAATGTACAAGACAGGGACACCTGGGTGGCTCAGTGGTTTGGCACCTGCCTTCGGCCCTGGACGTGATCCCGGGGTTCTGGGATCGAGTCCCGCATCGAGTCCCGCATCAAGTCCCGCATCGGGCTCCCTGTGTGGAACCTGCTTCTCCCTCTGCCTGTGTCTCTGCCTCTGTCTCTCTGTGTCTCTCATGAATAAATAAAATATTTTTTTTTAAATGTTGAAGACAAATGTGTATAACAATTGCCAGTCTCAATCCGTAGAGCGTGCAACGCTTGAGCTCCATCCAGGTTATGAATATGAGCCCCACATTAGATGCAGAGATTATTTTAAATAAATAGAGTGTTTATGGAGCATTTACTATATGCCAGGGGCAGCACTAGATGCTTTACACGAATGATCTCACTTAATCCTACAAAAAACCTTATGAGGGGTCAGAGCTATTATCACCCCTATTTGAGGGAGGGAAAATTGAGATGGATTGAGCAATTTGCTCCTAGTCACACAGCTTGAAAGTGATGAATTGGGCTCTTCTGGGAGACCAGAAGAGAAAGGAGGTATGAGGCAGAAGGAAAGAGCTTGAGGGAAAGAAAGATTGGAGCACCTCCTATGCTGGGGGGAAATCCGGGGAGAGCATGAATCAAGAGGAGTTTTGGGAAGTTGTGCGTAGGCTGGGAGGCTTTTAGAGCCAGATGCTAGTTTACTGGCTATGTGTGTCGTGAGTTTTCAGCAGAAGCAGGATTCAAGGCAGCCCTGCTATAATCGGATTACATTTTGGAGATAAATAATTCAGATTTTGGACCCAAAGTTCCATACTCAGCTATACTTCTGATTAAGTGAGCCCTCAGTCCTGATCCAAGTGTGCCCTCCAGGATGACGGCTTATTGTGCAAGAGCTCAGGAGTTGAGATAGAAGCTGAGGTTTACTTAGAGCACCCCCTGTAAGTCTTAATGACACTGTAACCCATGTCTTGGTAGAAATTGCTTCTGTACTAAATGTGCCAGACAGATACTTGGTGTTACATGCACATCAGAAAGATACAGGGTTACAGTCCATAGTGGTACAGGAGCTCCCCTTATTTGGAGAAAGTCTACAAAAAGAAAGTCTCCTTGGAAGGAGAGATTGCAGGCTGGAAACCCAGCCTCCAAAAATACCCGATGCCTTCAAATTTAGAAGGGGAGGGGAAGATGTGTTGCTGATACAATTAAACTGGCTTCATGTGATGGGAGGAAAACTTTTCCTCTACTCTCTTAGGTTCAGTTTTTGGGGTCTGCAAATTAAACGGACACAAGATAGCTTGGCAAGAGAAAAGACAGTTGTTTTATTAATTTGCTTGTTTGGGGGGGAGGGGGAGGGAGACAAGCAGACTCTCCACTGAGCAGGAAACCTGATGTGGGTCTATATCCTAGGATTCAGAGATTATGACCTGAGCCAAAATCAAGAGTTGGACATTTAAGCAACGGAACCACCCAGGTGCCCCAAGTCAGATTTTTATTCACATACATATGTGGAGGGAATTCACAGAAAAAGGTGACTCAATGAGGCAGTTGGAATTTGGGGCATATACACCACCTTAATTGGGGATGGGGAATGGGAGAAGGACACTTTGGAAAATGGTCTTAATAGGGGGAGGGATGGGAAGAAGGGGCATGTAGGAAAAAAAAAAAGCTAAATGGGACCTTAGGAGAGTAGATGGGTCCTTAGGAGAGTAGATGATAGTTTTGTGACAATGTAGTGCTGACATCCACCAATGGTAAGACTCCAGTGAGAAGAGTCAATCTTTCCTGGTTGCAAGAAACCTCCCCAGGAGGGAATTTATGATGGTTGAATTCTTTGGGGAGGCTCTGCTTTTAGGTGGATAAGGAGTTTTAGAAAAAAGCCAATTCTCAAATGCCTTCAGCTTACAGTAGCAGCACTATTCAGTGGAAGTGAAACATGAGACACATAAGTAATTTTAAATTTTCTAATGGCCATAATTCAAATTTGATAATGTATTTTATTTTTAAAAATTCTTTAAGTTTAATTTAGTTAACATATACTGTATTATTAGTTTCAGGGGTCGAATTTAGTGATTCATCAGTTATACGTAGCACCCAATGCTCATTCCATCAAGTGCCCTCCTTAATGATCATCACCCCGTTATCCCATCCCCCCACCCACCTCCCTTCCGGTTTCCTCAGGTTGTTTCCTAGAGTTAAGTCTTTTATGGTTATCTTCCTCTCTTTTCATCTTATTTTACTTTTCCTTCCTTTCCTCTGTGTTCATCTATTTTGTTTCTTAAATTCCACGAGTGATGGGGATCCCTGGGTGGCTCAGCAGTTTAGCGCCTGCCTTTGGCCCAGGACGTGATCCTGAAGTCCCAGGATCGAGTCCTACAACGGGCTCCCGGCATGGAGCCTGCTTCTGCCTCCTCCTGTGTCTCTGCCTCTCTATGTCTATCATAAATAAATAAATAAATAAATAAATAAATAAATAAATCAGACTTTAAAAATTCCACGAGTGAAATCATGTGATATTGTCTTTCTCTGACTGACTTATTTCACTTAGTCTAATACCCTCTCATTCCATCCATGTCACAAATGGCAAGATTTCGTTCTTTTTGATGGTTGAGTAATATTCCATTGTGTGTGTGTGTGTGTGTGTGTGTGTGTGTGTTGTGTGCACCACATCTTCTTTATCCATTTGTCTTCAGTGGACATCAGGACTCTTTCCATAGTTTGGCTATTGTGGATATTGCTGCTATAAACATGGGGGTGCAGGTGCCCCATCAAATCCCTATGTTTCAGGGCAGCCCTGGTGGTGGTTCAGCAGTTTAGCACCACCTTCAGGCCGGGGCGTGATCTCGGGGTCCTGGAAACGAGTCCCACATCAAGCTCCCTGCATGGGGCCTGCTTCTTTCTCTGCCTGTGTCTCTGCCTCTCTCTCTCTCTCTCTCCATGAATAAATAAATAAAATCTTTTTTAAAAATCCCTATGTTTGTATCCTTTGGATAAATACCCAGTAGTGCAATTGCTAGGTCATAGCATAATATATTTTATTTGTAACCCAATCAAAAATGTTATTTCGGGATGCCTGGGTGGCTCAGTGGTTTAGCGCCTGCCTTCGGCCCAGAATGTGATCCTGGAAACCTGGGATCGAGTCCCACATCGGGCTCCCTGAGTGGAGCCTGCTTCTCCCTCTGCCTGTGTCCCTGACTCTCTGTGTGTCTCTCCTGAATAAATAAAATCTTAAAAAAAAAGTTATTTCAAAATGGAAAATACTTGAGATATTTCATATTCTTTTTTTCGGTAATAGGTTTTACAAACCCAATTTGTATTTTTACACTTATCCCAATTCAAGTCAGCCACACATCAAGTGCTCAGTATGTGGCTAGTTGATACCATATTAGACAGCATATGTCTACAAGGTCCAGAATTAGGAATTTTTTATGGATTCAAGCCTGCAGATACTCCTGCCTGCTTCTATTTCTAGCAGATCTAGAAAAAAAGTCACAGAAATTGGGGAGCCCCTGGGATTAGGATATTAAAGAGGCAAATGTCACTGGCAAAGCTAAAACCTATAGGACATTTTTTTATAGAGAAAAAGTGCATGTGGAGGATGGGGTGGGGAGTGGGGAGGGACAGAGGGAGAGGACAGAGAGAACCTTAAGCAGTCTCCAGTGTGGAGCCTGACGTGGGGCTCAGTCTCACAACCTTGAGATCATGACATGAGCTAAAATTAAATAGGACACTTAACCCAGCCACCCAGGTGCTCCCTGCAGAGGACATCTATGGGAATTAGAAAATGATGATTCCTGGGGCGTTTGGGTGTCTCAGCTGGTTAAGTGTCTGCCTTTAGCTCAGGTCATGATCTCGGGGTCCTGGGACTGAGCCCCCGGCATCTGGCTCCCTGCTCAATGGGGAGTCTGCTTCTCCCTCTCCCCAACCCCCACACGTGCTCTCTCTTGCTCTCTCTCTCTCTCTCAAATAAATAAAATCTTAAAAAGGAAAAGAAAGAAAATGATGACCCGTCTTGGCTACAGACAGTGAGAGAAGGTGCTTTTGAACAACAGCAACACAACAAGAGATGCTCCCCTTCTGGCAGTCTTGTATTAGTGTCAGTGCAGAAAAACAAGAACCACTCCAGGGGGTTCAAGTAGAAAGGATTTAATACAGGGGACAGGGGGTTGGGGTCTTTGCTGCTTGCTTCCACAGAGCCCAGCTCCCCAACAGCCATTGCCCGCCTTCCTTGCTAACCAAACCCCAGTACTGTTTGGACAGTACTGTGTCCAGCCCGAGAAAGATCACGTTAGTCCAAGCTGGTCATGGCGGTCCCATTCCCTTTGCCCAGCACTTGACTTCCCAGCCCCCCTGTGGCCATAGGTGGTCATATGACCCAGTTGGAACCATTGGGATAAGAAGTCAGCCTGGAGGGGCAGCCCGGGTGGCTCAGCGGTTTAGTGCCGCCTTCAGCCCAGGGCCTGATCCTGGAGACCTGGGATGGAGTCCCACGTCAGGCTCCCTGCGTGGAGCCTGCTTCTCCCTCTGCCTGTGTGTCTCTCACGAATAAATAAACTAAAAAAAAAAAAAAAAAAAAAAAAAAAAAAAAAAAAAAAAGCCCGGAGGCTTTCCGGCAAGATAAGATGGCCTGCCCTAAGCTACCTTAGAATACGGGGAGACAAGATGACACCAGGAGCTGCTGGGAAGGCAGCTGCCAGTTGAGAGGAGGCACGAGAACGGCAGGTCTGCCAGCATCCAAACAAATGCCAGCACTTCCTATCTCCAGACTTCTTGATTCGTGAGAAATGTGTGTCCCTAGTTATTTAAGCCATCATTACATGGTTTTTTTTGTTACATTCAGTAAATCCAGTCCTAAGTCAGAAACCTAATGGTTACTCTAGGGAGGCATTGATCACCAACCACAAAATCCTGGGGCTGGGAGAGCATCTCGATTTTAATTAATTCACTCTCTTCCTTCTTTGCATGAATCTCCTCTCCTGCATCTCCACTAAGGGTCAGTGGACGTCCACCTGCTCATCTCAGTGATGGGGACTTCAGTCCTGCCCAAGGCAATCCAGGTTTGATGGCTCCAGGGGATATAAAATTTTATATATATATATATATATATATATATATATATAAAATTTTTAAAGATTTTATTTATTCATCTCACACACACACACACACACACACACACACACACACAGAGAAACACAGGCAGAGGGAGAAGCAGGCTGCACACAGGGAACCTGATGTGGAAGTCGATCCCAGGCCCCCAGGATCACACGCCGGGCTGAAGGCAGCACTAAACTGCTGGGCCACCAGGGTTGCCCATAAAATTATTATATTAAACCAAAACCAAATTCCCTACAATTCCACCTATTTGTCTTAGTATGACTAATTGGGAAAGAACCGAGAGTTGTAGAAAGGGTAGGGGGTGGAGTTAGATGGGTGTAGTGTTAACTTTTTCTACTTATGTGACATTGAGCAAGTTACTGAACCTCTCTGAACTTTAGTTTCTTTTATCTATAGAGACAATAAATTCTCCCTCCTGGGTCACTCTGAGGATTTGCTAGCACAGAGTAAGCCCACAGCAATTGTTAGTGGTCTGTCCTGTTAACACATGGGTCGTGTCAACTAGCTGGCACATCTGAGAGTTGGGCCCAGAAAGAAGGTATGAGCCCAGGCCAGGGACTGGTAGGCTTGATGCAGGGCAGGAATATGGGCCATTCTAACTCCCCACTAGAAGGGTGCGCATGTGTGTGTGCACACACGTGCACCCGTCTGAGAACTGGAGGGGCAAGTGGGGCATCCCAGGGAGGTGCGATTGGTCCCCCAATGGAGAGGTTCCCAGCATGGCTGCTTCAAAACCTTGTCTCCAGTCTGTCCAGCCTCATCCCGCCTGGTCCCAGACCCATCCGTTCTTCCTCTGACCTGTTTGACACCTGCCTTGACGAGGCGAAGGCTTGACGGGACATCAAGGAAGACACTGACTCAAGAACATTCTGGAGCCCGGGGAAGGTTGCAGGAAGAGCTTTAATTGCTGAGAATCCAATCAGAAAAGGGAGGTGCTGGTTAAGGGGGTGGCCAGCCAGGGAGAGGTGGTGGATGAGGAGCATCCTTCAGTGGCTCTACTTCTTGGAGCGCCCAGCATCGTGGCAGACACCAAAGTTGGTATTGGTGATGGAGCCCACGATGGACTTGTCACCCTCACAGGTCAGGCCCCGCTCACAGGGACACTTGTAGTAAACCCCATAGAGCGTCTTCAAAGACACAGAAACAGTGGAATCACAGGCTGTCGCGGGGGTGGGGTGGGGGGGCTGCTTTGGGCATAGCCTGCCCCTCGCTCCCCGCTCCCCGCCTGACCCAGAGAACCCCGGGACAGGCTCTTTTCAGACTGTCCCCTCCTGACTGCCACGCCAGGGGGCGCTGTGGGCCTGGAAGACGCCCGGCCCAGGTTCCCCACTCGGCTTCCTTCGTGCTACTAACTAGATCTCCCTGGGGAGCCTCCAGTTACCCATCGGTGAAATGGGAATAACAAATCTCCGCCCCCACCCACCTCACTGGTCAGTCGTGAGGTTCGAAAGCGCCGAGCGGACGGGCCAGTGCCTGGAGCCTGCTGACCCGCTCCCTGACCCGCCCCCCGCTGTGCCTCGTCCCCCAGCACCGCACGGCCCGCGGCACCCACCTTGGCAGAGCACTCGCTGTTCTCGCTGGCCTTGGGTGCGCAGCGGGCCAGGCTCAGCCCGGTGTCCCGGTGGCAGCACTTGCTCTTGCACTGGACGCTGTTCAGACAGAGCTCGCCGTCTTCCTGCCGGGCGGCCAGTTAGCGAGGGCCCTCGCCCTTTGTCCCTTCGCCACCGCCACCGCCCACAGCGCGTCCCCCGCGGGGGCGCGGGTGAAGGACCCAACCCGCGGGCTGGCGGCCAGTCTGCCCACCCCCAGCCCCACCCGCGCGAGAAGCTGCGAGACAGGACCCCGCCACGCTACCGACTCGGGTGATCCGGGCAAGACACTGCCCCCCCCCCCCCCGTGCCTCAGTGTCCCCTTGGGATCTGCACATGTGACCCAAAACAGGGTGTCCGGACTTCTCTGGGTCCTGCAGTCCACTGAGAGGCCTGTGAAAGTTGAGGACCCTCCCCAGGAAGACATATGACCTCAGGGGGATCCTGGCCCCTCTGAGCCCTGCAAGGCCGCGAGTTCAGAAACTTTGGGTAGAGACGCAGCGGGGCGGGGGGGGGGGGGGGGGGGCGGTCCCGAACCATCCGCCCTGCGGCTTCTGATCCGCTGGGAGCTTTCCAGCTGCGCGACCTCAGGCAGGTGGCTCCACCTTTCCCTAGAACCGCTTTCCATCTGAAAACGGGCTTGATACTAACGGTCCCGGTCTCAGGGGGCAGTATGGGGACTAGATGAGTGAACGGTCCGTGTCCGTGGGTCACTCTAGGTCCGAAGCCAGAATCACCGGGAGCTTTCTAAACTACTGGACCTTCTGAGCCCGGGCTTCCCGGGCAGGAGCCTGGGGCTGTCCCTCAGCCAGGTCAAACCCCTGCTCTGCGCATGCTCCGTCCCATCAGCCTGGTCTGAGGCCCCCCCCAACCCGGTAGGAGGCGCAGGGTGGGCCTGGACAGTGAAGCAGAAGGTGCCTCACCTCTCAGCCTCCGGGCAGCCCCAGGTGGAGACGTGGGAGGTAAAGATCTAAGCTTCAAAAGTCCCCACCTGGATGTTCAGATGACTCCTCCCCTGAAGTCCCTCTTACCAGGTGGATAATGATCCCCCGAGGGTCAGGAACCGCGTAGACCACCGCAAGGGCAACGAGCAGAAGGACGAGGATCTTTTCCATGACGGACGGGGACAGCCGGTATAGGTAGCAGCTGGCAGGTCAGGTGGCAGTAGACAGAGCCAGGTGGGGTGGTAGAGCTATAAAAGGGGCCTGTCCACAGGTGACCCCCCCTTCCCCACCCCACGGGGCTCGACGTAACCCGAGGCCCAGCTGTGGCCAATCTGCTGGGGGCGTGTCCTGATAAAGCCCTGGGCGGCCCCTGGCACCTTGGCAGGTGTGCGGGCGTGCACGCACGTGTCCGTGTCCGTGTGGGTGCTGATACTGCGTTAATGGTTGGGTGTGGACTCGGAACAAGCCTACCGGTACCGTGTATAGGCTGGACAAGTTATCTGTTCTGAGTCTCAATCTCCTTATCTGTCAACGGGATCATTTCGAGAGTTGGGAGGCCTGAGAAAATGAAAATGGTAGACCTACCTTAACACGGTATATATGTCACTCTGGCTGTGCTTTCCGCCTGCCCTCAACCAGGGGGCTGCCTCCATGAGTGATTTATTTTATTTTTAAAATTTTTTTCTTTATTTATTTATGATAGTCACACAGAGAGAGAGAGAGAGAGGCAGAGACACAGGCAGAGGGAGAAGCAGGCTCCATGCACCGGGAGCCCGACGTGGGATTCGATCCCGGGTCTCCAGGATCGCGCCCTGGGCCAAAGGCAGGCGCCAAACCACTGCGCCAACCAGGGATCCCTCCATGAGTGATTTTAGGGGCCTTGGGACGTTGCTTCTCTGAAGAGTCTTTCCCGTTTCCTTTCTATTTCCCTTCCTAGGTGCATCCTGGAATTAAAGACCCACCCGGTGGTTAAGGCTTCCTCTCACCTCCTCCCCCACCCAAGGCCACATGTGAGCGTGAACAGTAGTTGGTCCTGGCTGAGACTGAAGTCTTGTGAGCTTCAGATGACCCCAGGGCTGGAGGCTGGGAAGAGGCACAGCTGCCAGAGTGTGCTCAGGTGTAGGACCAGAGCGATTTTCCCTGGAGGACTGGTCATTGAAGTCAAGGACCCCTTCCCCATCCCAGGATGTGGAAGACTGCTCCACTGTGGAGGCCCCAGATTGGGCTGCTGAGAGCAAAGCTTTGATCCAGACAGACTTGTCTTCCAAACTCAGCACTCACTAGCTGTGTGACCCTGGACAAGTATCTGAGCCTCGGTTACTTCATCTATACAAGGAAGTTGATGGCTCTTTCTTTGTAAGGTTGGGATTGAACAAGACAATGTATGTCAGAGTGCCTGGCGTGTAGTAGATGCTCTGTCCATGTAATACCACCCTCCTTTCTTCCCCCTTATACCGCTAGAGGGTGGAATATAGGGGAGCACCTGGAGGAACCAGCCAGGAGACCCTCAAAATGGGAGAAACCCACCAATTCTAGACAGAGAAATACCACTGATTAAAGAACCACTGTTCTCTCTTATTTTTATAGGCCTCAGTCTTTAAAACTGCTTTTCCCCCATGAGCTCGTTCTGGCCCTTCCTTCACTCCCTGCCCTCTCCACCTCATTACATCTGTGAGCTGAGCCACAGGGAGGGTAATGACGCTTTCCCACTCACAAGTCAAGGCCAGGAGGCCCCTGAAGGAACTGGAGGAGCTATTTCCACCTGTAAAGGGAGCTGTGAAAAATCCATCAGTCCTATCTCCAGCTGGGCACAGCCAGCTTCCCAGAGGAGAAAGAATGCATTTTCCCCTTATAAATGAAGAGTATAGCAAAGAGAACTTTGGCCAATGTTTGTGCTTCCAAAACATAAACAAAAATTAATTAGATTTTTTAAGTAGTTTCCATGTCCAGCATGGAGCCCAACACAGGACTCGAACTCATAAACCTGAGACTGAGACCTGAACTGAGATCAAGAGTCGGACACCTAATTGACTAAGTCACCCAGGTGGCCCGATTAAATGTTTTTTGTATCAAAACCTCATAAGGCTTAACCACCCCATTCGCAATCTAAAGAGTGTTGTGCTTTGGGTTTGTTCACTTCAAGAAGGAACCCCACGTGCAGTCACATGGATTAACCTGAGGCATAATGCTGAGAGAGGAAAGCCATAGACAAAAACAGACTGTGTATTACATTGACATGCAGTTCAAGAAAAGGTAAAATTTTTTTTAAAAGATTTTATTTATTCATTCATGAGAGACACAGAGAGAGAGAGAGAGAGAGAGAGAGGCAGAGACACAGGCAGAGGGAGAAGCAGGCTCCATGCAGGGAGCCTGACGTGGGACTCCATCCCGGGACACCAGGATCATGCCCTGGGCCCAAGGCAGGGGCTAAACCACTGAGCCACCCAGGGATCCCCCAAGAAAAGGTAAAACTAACCTTTTAGTTTTGATGAAAGTCTGCAGCTGTCCCCCTGGGAGGGCTGTTGACTGGGAGGGGGGCAGGAAAAAGCCTCCCAGAGTGTTAGAACTGTTCTAAATCTTGATTTGGGGTGTTGGTAACACACATGTAAAAATCCATCTAGTGATCTGCTTAAGATTTCAGTATTTTGGGCAGCCCTGGTGGCTCAGAGGTTTAGCACGGCCTTCAGCCCAGGGCGTGATCCTGAAGACCCGGGATCAAGTCCCCTGTCGGGCTCCCTGCATGGAGCCTGCTTCTCCCTCTGCCTGTGTCTCTGCCTCTCTCTCTCTCTCTGAATAAATTAAAAAATATATATATATATATTTTTAAAATATTTGAGTATTTTACTGTGTGTAATGTAGATACTGCACCTCAATGTTATTCAAAAAGGAGGAGATGCCTCTCTGGTCAAGTCATACCACATGGATGGCGAGGGTTGAGGTGGTATGATGTCTTTTGGTGAGTGGGGTTGGGGCACAGTGGCTGTAGACCTAGAAATGTGGCCAACCTCTTGTGGGTGTCACCTGCTCTATATTCTCCAAGATCTCCCAGGACACACAAGGGTGGGCCTCCAGCAGCAGCCATGTTAATAAATGAGCCCATCTTGCTCTCCACCACTATGGACTGGACAAGAGACGGACACCTGACCCAAGCCTCTCTTTTCCTGGGATGTAGACTTGCATCCAATAGCTTGCCTTCAAGCTGATCTGAAACATGAAACTAGCAAAGCCCAGGAAGGCAGATCTCTGATGTGCTGACGAAGAGATGGAGAAAGCTGGTCTGCCGAAGGGAGGAAGAGCGGATCAGCCATTCAAGAAGAAGCAGTGGCAGCCATACCCTGACTTCTGATGGATTTCCATGGCTGGCTGCATCCCTGCCCCTGTGGGGCCTGAAGCTCCCTTGTGTTCCTATAGTACATCCCCTTTGCTTAAGCCACAAACACAGACAACTCACTTCTGGGAAGGGGCTTAGAGCTGTGGATCAAAGTTAGATGTATAGCAACCCTGGGAGTCAGAGCAGGAAGCAGACATGGAATACACTCAAGATTCAAATTCCCCATTGGGAGACTTGCTTGTGTCCTCCAATCCTGTATGCATGAGCTGCACTGGAGAGAGCCCTGAGGCGGACAGCCCACCTGGGCCTCATGAAATGGGGAGGGACATTCTCCAAATAGTGGATTTTTTTTTTAATTTTTATTTATTTATGATAGTCACACACAGAGAGAGAGAGAGAGAGAGAGGCAGAGACACAGGCAGAGAGAGAAGCAGGCTCCATGCACCGAGAGCCCGACGTGGGATTCGATCCCGGGTCTCCAGGATCGCGCCCTGGGCCAAAGGCAGGCGCCAAACCGCTGCGCCACCCAGGGATCCCCAAATAGTGGATTTTTGTTACCAAAGAAAGGGGAATGATTCTGGGCAAACCAGAATAATAGGTACCCCTTCCATTCCATCGGTGGCTGCCAAGTCCACAGACTATCCCTAGAAGTAGACTCAAATTACAACCAAGGTGTGTGATAATTGTGACTTCCAAATTTTCTCTGACTATCCAATCTCCAACTTGTTTAGGTGAGGGTAGGAAGCGAGGCATGCAGTGACTTTCAGTTTGACAGTCTCTTTTTATTTTATTTTATTTTATTTTATTTTATTTATTTTTTTTATTTTTGACAGTCTCTTTTTAATTCAATACTCAGCCTCAAAAAAAAAAAAAAAAAAAACTCAGCCTCAAGTGTTCCTTTCACCACCCCTCTCTCCTGACCAAGGTAGAATGGAACATGGAGGGAAGCTTAGGTGGCTTCAAGGAAGCAGGGGCAGGGGTCTCTATGATCTGAGCCCTCAGTGGCTGCTGTAAGGATGTCTCTGGTCCCATCTCATCCTTCTGGTCCTGTATTTTTTTTAAAAGATTTTATGTATTTATTCATGAGAGAGAGAGAAACAGGCAGAGGGAGTACTAAGCAGGCTCCATGCAGGGATCCCGATATGGGACTCCATCGGGGACCCCAGTATCACGCCCTGAGCCAAAGGCAGATGTGCAACTGCTGAGCCACCCAGGTGTCCTGTATTTGTAATCTGGGCTCTTATTTTTTTATTTTTTTTAAATATTTATTTATTTATTCATGAGAGACACAGAGAGAGGCAAAGACACAGGCAGAGGGAGAAGCAGGCTCCCCGCAGGGAGCCCGATGCGGACCCAATCCCAAATCCTGGGATCACACCCTGAGCCGAAGGCAGACACCCAACTGCTGAGCCACCCAGGCGTCCGGTAATCTGGGCTCTTAGTACAGTTCCTCCTTTTGTCTGGTCAACAACCAAGTGAACTCCTTCCCACCTCCCACCCCCATATTTATAATCCCAACTCCTTGCCAGTGCTCCCTTCAAATGTTGCAACTATCCTGTGTCAGATCAAAATGCTAGGGAGATGGCCCAATGTCTCACAAGTTACTGCCCCCGTGCTAAATTCAGGATGTCTGTGTGATGTTGCCTCTCTTTCAGTTTGGTCATGATCATATCTCAATATTTTGAAACTTAGAGGCTAAATTGCAAAGTTAGTGACCGTCAAAGAAGAAAGAGGGATAAACACCAAAATGTTAATAGTGGTAGTAATAATGATAAACATTTTGAGTACTTTTATATGTGAGGCCTTGAGCCAGTTTTGTAATTTTACCTAACTCTTATGTGATAGATAGTATTTTTTTTAAAGATTTTATTTATTTATTTACTTGACACACAGAGCACACACAAGCAGGGGGAGCAGGAATGGGAGTGGGAGAGGGAGAAACACACTCCTCACTGAGCAGGGAGCCTGATGCAATGTGGGGCTTGATCCCAGGACCTTGGGATCATGACTTGAGCCGAAGGCAGATGCTTAACTGACTGAGCCACCCAGGCTCCCCGATACTATTTTTGTAAAAATATTCTGTTTATTTGTTTGAAGGAGGGGGAGGAACAGAGGGAGAGCCGGGGGACAAGCAGACTCCCCGATGAGCAGATCTCATCAAGCCCCGTGAGGCTTGATCTCAGGATGCTGAGATCTTGACCTGAGCTGAAACCAAGAGTCAGATGCTCAAAGGAGTGAGCCACCCAGGTGTCCCTGTGAGAGACACTATTATCTTCTCCATTTTATAGATGAAGAAACTGAGGTTTGGGAAAATTAAATCCATGGATGGTCACATAGATTAGTAAGCAATTAACTCAATCCAGATATGTCTAAAGCCAAAGTCTGTTTTTAAGATGATCTTGGCTCTCCTTTGCTCCCAGCGTTGGGGTTATGAGTGATTTATATTCTTCTATGTAATCTTTCCTGGATTTTCCTATCTCTCTACACCAAACATGTATTTACCTATGCAGTCAGGAGAAATACACATTTTGAAGAAGAGAGGTAAAAGAGGAATATGCAACAAAAACATAAATAGGAGAAAGATATTGTATTGAACAGAAACATGTTAAGGTCTGGGATGCTTCCTTTGCTGCACTTTGTAGTTCTCTCTTATCACACTATCAGTGTGCATTGCGAATATACAGACGCATATACATATATGTAAGCGTCTCACTGTCTTTGAGGGCAGGGGCCCTGTCATTTTTATCTCTGTAGTTTTGCTTAGGGAAGATATCCTCCAGCATAGGGCTTCAGGACATGGTACGCACTTGGTAATTGTTGATGGAGGAGAAACCACAGAGATGAGAAACCAGTGACCGGAAGACACAATCAGAAAAGGTTTTGCTGGACTCCACAGGGTTGGTTGTGCAGAGAGGGCGACTAGGGAGCCAGGGAGGAGTTTAATGGGACCACGTGGGGGTGGGGGGTACGGACAGTGCTCAGGAAGAGGTTTTGGTTTTGCGGCAAGAAGGCAGGAATTGAACGGGAGGAATGTGACAGTCGCAACCCTCCCCTCCCAATTTTTGTGTGTCCCCCCCCTCCATCCCCCACCCCCGGCTCGGGCGGGTGAAGAGGAGTCTCCGTTCCCCGTGGCGGGAGTGCGTGGTGGGCGGGCGGCGCCTCCCCAGGCCGGGTCCTGGGTTTCCACTCCCTCCCCCGGCCCGAGTCCCGAGCGCTGGCCGCGGTGCTGAAGCCGCGCTCTTGCAGGAGGGAGCAAGGAGGGGCCGCGCGGCGGCGGAGGGGCGGAGCTCTCTGGAGCTCGGAGCTGGAAAGGGGGGCGGGGGGCAGGGCGGCGCCAGTAGGCCTGAGACCCTGGCGGGCAGGAGAGGAGGCAGGACACGGAGACAGCCCGGCTGGAGCGGACAAAGGCATCTGGACAAGCTTCCTCCAAAGAAACCAAGGTTGTCTTCCTTGTCTTATTTCCTAATTCTCTTTCTTCTACCTTGCAGGGACCCCCACCTTGCACCCCCCCAGCCTCCTCCCCAAACTCGGCTTAGGAGTGACCCACTTCTAGGCCTCCATCTGCAAAGCCACTGGCTTACAGCCCCCAGGATTCCAGCCCAGGGCCTACAGCCTCACCATGGTGAAGTTGCTGCCTGCCCAGGAGGCGGCCAAGATCTACCATACCAACTATGTGCGCAACTCGAGGGCTGTGGGTGTGATGTGGGGCACACTCACCATCTGCTTCTCCGTACTGGTCATGGCCCTCTTCATCCAGCCCTACTGGATCGGTGACAGTGTTAACACACCTCAGGCAGGCTATTTTGGACTCTTCTCCTACTGTGTGGGCAACGTGCTGTCCTCTGAACTCATCTGCAAGGGTGGCCCACTGGACTTCTCCTCCATTCCCTCTAGAGCCTTCAAGACTGCCATGTTTTTTGTGGCCTTGGCCATGTTCCTCATCATTGGCTCCATCATCTGCTTTAGCCTCTTTTTCGTCTGCAACACAGCCACTGTCTACAAGATCTGCGCATGGATGCAGCTGGCTGCAGGTGAGCAGGATTAATGGGAGGGCAAGCAGGGGCCCACTTCAGGCTATAGGGTAAGCTGCACCATTCCATCCTCTGTGAAGCCTCTGGGTCTCTTACCCAGTCGTTCTCATTTAGTTTAATTCTATTTTTTTTTCAAAGATTTATTTATTTTTTTTTAGTACTCTCTATACCCGACATGGGGCTCAAACCTGCAACCCCAAGATCGAGAGTCACTGGCTTCACTGACTGAGCTAGCCAGGTACCCTTTAGCTATTCTTCTTTAACCCAGTTCTACTCTATGCTCTGCCGAAGCTTCTGAGGAGTAGAAAATTTTAGAATGGCTAAGACCAAAAGGATGGTTGAGGTCAAATTGTTCAACCCTCTCATCTTGCAGATGAGAACTGAGGTCCAGAGAGAGAAAGTGACTAGCCCAAGAACACACAGATAGTTGATAGAAGGTGTCCTGACTCCCAGGCCACCACATCAGAGGTTGTTGTTGCTCTGGGAAGGAAAAAGAAGGAAGCCTCCATTGTTGGCCCTGTGGGAATAGTATCCAACCCAGGGCAAAATAAGTAAAGTACATCCTAGACAGCTCTATCTTCCACTTCTGGGCATTTGTTCTTTCTTCTTTAAGTATCCCCAGATCCCTGCCTTCAATCCTTCCCTCCCACCCCAGTTGTTCTCAGGGAGATTCTAAAGTCAGTCATTGATTTGGAGTGTTATGCTGTGACCTTTCCCATAGAAATTTGCATTAAGTTCCTTCTTTCTCGGTGGAGTGAAAAGCTTTATTCCCTAGTTATCAGTTGCCATACTTGAGGCAATAAATGACAGTGATATTTTGTGATGGGGCAGTTGGGTGGTGGCTAGAGTTTTTTAAAACTATGTGGGATTGGTAGCTACTTATGGTGCCCAGAGGCAAGGCCTTCCCTGCCCCTTTTTCTTGTTCCTGGCCCAGGCAGCCCTCTCAGTCTTTGGGTCAGCTGGTTCTGTTCTCCTGTAAAGCCCAGAAAGAGATGGCCCAAGGCCTTGCCCTGTAGCCCTTGGTCCCTTTCTACTCCAAGGTCATGCACAGACTGCCCATGCTAGGGAGATGTCCAGGAGCAGTGGTGAGACTGCAGACTCCAAAGAAACCATCTTGACATCGTTGGTTAGAATGAGAAGCAGCATTATCCACAATAGGGGGAATCATGCCAGGATCAGAATCCCAGACAACCAAACACATAGACTCAATACTCTGTCAGAGTTGGAGGGGACCCCAGAGAGCTGTGGGTATCCCCCCCCCCCCCCCCCGCTACAGATGAGGAATCTGGGGCTAAGAAAGAGGAAAAGACTTGACCAAGACTATAGCAGAGCAACTGGCAACTAAGGACCAAGGGGAACTAAAGCAGTGGGTTCCAGGAAACTAGATGTGTTCCAAAGATATTTTTATGGAAGCCACATATTTATGTAAGCATAATGACTTACAAAGCACTTTCATATATCTCATCTAGAAGAGCCCCATCCCTACCTAGGGAGGGATTTATTTTATTTTATATTTATATATATCCTCTTATTTTATAGATAAGGCTCTTCGTGGGTAACTTGTCTTTTAGCAAATGGACAGGACCTTTGTTTTTGTTTTTTTTAATTTTTTTTTATTTATGATAGTCACAGAGAGAGAGAGTCAGAGACACAGGCAGAGGGAGAAGCAGGCTCCACGCACCGGGAGCCCGATGTGGGATTCAATCCCGGGTCTCCAGGATCGCGCCCTGGGCCAAAGGCAGGCGCCAAACCGCTGCGCCACCCAGGGATCCCTGGACAGGACCTTTGATTCCGAATCTTGTACTCAGGCTACTGACTTGGCTCCAGAGCTGCCTCCCCAATCTGTCCACCATCTCCCTCTCCTCTGGTCTCTATATGATGAGGGAGGGGCTGGGGCAGGGCTGAGGTTAATCTTGGTGGGCAGTGGGGAGAAGGAAGGGGAATGAAGATTTAGCAGTTTTGTGACAAACTGGCATGCTTACCAGCTGGCCCTCCATATCAGAACTATGGAATGCTGGAACCACAACCATTCCTTTCATTCTCCACACTGCCCCCTCCCACAACCTCCTGCAACAGGTGCTATTTGCTGAACAGGCAGTGCCTGGGAGAGTTTGGGTGGGGGAGGCATCATCAGGCCATTTGAATTAGACTCTATGTCATGGAGCTGGAGACACTGATAGCAGAAGTGGCCAGATGCCATCCTATGAAACATTTATGTCAGGGGAGAGCGAAGGTGGTGTCATGTTCCATTCTTTGGTGTAGGGGAATGGAAGATGAGCCAAAGGGAGGGATGAAGAGTGCATGTGCTCTGCAGACAGCAACTGGGACATGCATCCATTTGAAGATGTCTCAACCAGTTAGTTTAATCAAGAAACCTGAGATCAGGGAAAGGGACAGGAGAAAGGAAAGAGGATAGAAAACTGGGGCAGTGTGAGGCTATAGTTTAACAATGTTAATTTAGCTTCTGGATGCCAGTTGTAAACTGTGTGTGGTTCTAGCTCCTAGAAACATAGGTAGGGCAAGTTGCATGTCTTTCTGAGTCTTGGTAACCTCCTCTGTAAGAATGTAGCAACGTACCTCCTATCACAAGGTTCTGTGAGGATGGGATATATAAGGCATATAAAACACCTTCTACAGTGCTTGTCACATAGTAGGTGCTCAGTAGCTGTGAAAAACTCAAAAGCAACTTTATCAGTTAGGATAGGTGAGGTAACAACTCCTAAATCTAAGTGTCTTAAAACAAAAGTTTATTTTTTGCTTGTGGTACATACTCACTGAGGATCAGTGCTCTCACAGTTCTCTCCTGGAACCCTGGCTGATATAATATCAGGTGTCAACCAGCTTTCATCATTGCAGAGTGAAAGGGAGCTCTGGAAGGTCTCTCCCCAGCAGTTAAACACTCTACATTTCTGCTCATATTTTGTTGTCTAAGGGAAGTCTTATGGCCTTGCCTAACTTGAAAAGAGGAGACCAAGGAAGTATAATCCTACTATGTACCTGAAATATTTGTGAACAAATATTTCTAATGCCATGCACATCCACTGAAGCTGCTTCCATTTGACTTTAGTGCCAATAATAATAGCAACAAATGGCAGTAACTGGCTGCTCGCTATGAATCAGATGCTGCACTGAGCATTTTCTCTATATGACCACACTTAATCCTCATAATTCTGTTATGAGTCAGGCATTATTATCTCATTATTTTACAGATGAGAGACTGGAAATCAGAAAGGGTAGGAAAACTTGCACGAGAATAGCATGCTGGCCTCCCCTTAGAGCCCTGAGACACTATAAATAGGGTTGACCCCTACCGTGTGTCCAGGTGCCTGGGTCAGGTGCTTCCCTAGAGGGTTGCTTCCAGGTTAGAGGCCCTGGGATATTTTCCAGAGATGCTATGGAAGGAGAATGGGGCCAAGGGGAGGAGATGGGGAGAATGGAAAGTCCATAAGGGAGACTTCTTTCCACATTGACCTGTTCCCTCTCCCACCACGGTTAAGGTAGGGGCCATGCACAATAGCCAAACTGTGGAAGGAGCCTCGGTGTCCATCGAAAGATGAATGGATAAAGAAGCTGTGGTATATGTATACAATGGAATATTACTCAGCAATTAGAAATGACAAATACCCACCATTTGCTTCAACGTGGATGGAACTGGAGGGTATTATGCTGAGTGAAGTAAGTCAATCGGAGAAGGACAGTGTATGTTCTCACTCATTTGGGGAATATAAAAAATAGTGAAAGGGAATATAAAAGAAGGGAAAAGAAATGTTGGGAAATATCAGGAAGGGAGACAGAACATAAAGACTCCTAACTCGGGGAAACGAACTAGGGGTGGTGGAAGGGGAGGAGGGCGGGTGTTGGAGGGGAATGGGTGACGGGCACTGAGGTGGACACTTGACAGGATGAGCACTGGGTGTTTTTCTGTATGTTGGTAAATTGAACACCAATAAAAATTAATTTAAAAAAAAAAAGGTAGGGGCCATGCTAGTCACCAAAGCACAGGTCTTACACTAACTGGGGAAGGACATAGGTTTTACCAAAGAGCTCTGGGAGGGTTCCTGCTCTCCTTCCCTAGGTATATACCTGAAACACTTCTCATTTTGTCACTAGGTATGAAATGTCAGCACTAAATACATTCAGCTCTTTGGAGAAGTGTGTCTGGGAGTTGAGGGAATTAATTTTGGGGTCAAAAAAGTCAGGATCCATGAGTTCAGGTGTTGGCTCTGCTCTAGCTGGATGACTGGGCAACTCACTTGGTTTCTCTGAGACTTCAGTTTTCTAATCTGTAAAATGGGATATTAATACATGGCCTACTTCACATAGCTGTTGTCAGAATCAAGAGAGAAATGGTATGGGAAGTATTTTGTGACCTATAAGAGAACTATATAAGTAAGCTTGTCCTGTATAAAATCAAAGGAGAGTTGATATACCTTTAGGTGAGGAGGTGGGATCCTGATCTTTATATTTTACTGTACATTCATTTGATCTGCCAACCTTCCTTGCAAGCAGAAGCTGAGCTCAAGGTAGGTAACAAAGAAGAACTTGTGAGGTTCTTCTTAGGTGCTCCTGGGTAGGGTACAACCTTGGAACTAGAGAGCCTCAGGCCTGTGGAAGGAGGATCAGGATGGGAAAGTAGCACAGATCATGGAAGGCACCCCTTGCCTACATGGTGGTGGTCCTTGGGTTGCCTTGGTCACATTCCACGATTATGTCACCTACCTGTGCAGCTGAGGTGGGATGGTCATTGGTGGGAGGGCATGGGAGAAGTGAAGAGAAGGTAGGGAAAATTACATTTTTGGCTGTAAATACTAAGTCAATGAACACACAGGATGAGATAATCGTAGCTAACACTCATGACGTCCTAAGTATGTGCCAAGCACTTTTCCATTATTAACCCATTTGAACCTTACTACAATCCAAATGAGTAGGGACTATTCATATTCCTAATTTATAGATGAGGAAACTGAGGCCCAAAAATCTCAAGTGGCTTGCTCTGACCCACGCAGTTAGTTAGCAAAGAGCTGGAGTTGGAATCCAGGCTGACTTTGCTAGTGTTTCCCCGCTTTTCCTATTGAGAGAATTACCTGAAAGAATGTTTTATTTTTATTTTCTTTTTTTTTTTTAGATTTTATTTATTTATTTATGAGAGACACACACACAGAGAGAGAGAGAGGCAGAGACACAGGCAGAGAGAGAAGCAGGCTCCACGCAGGGAGCCTGACGTGGGACTCGATCCTGGGTCTCCAGGATCAGGCCCTGGGCTGAAGGCGGCACTAAACTGCTGAGCCACCCGGGCTCCCCTGAAAGAATGTTTTAAAAACAGGGATTCTTGAGCTCTGGAAATCAGTATTTTATTTTATTTTATTTTATTTTATTTTATTTTATTTTATTTTTAAATATTTTATTTATTTATTCATGAGAGACACAGAGAAAGAGAGAGAGAGAGAGAGAGGCAAAGACACAGGCAGAGGGAGAAGCAGGCTCCATGCAGGGAGCTGATCCCGGGTCTCCAGGATCACACCCTGGGCTGAAGGTGGCGCTAAACCACTGAGCCACCTGGGCTTCCCTGGAAATCAGCATTTTAAATAAATATTAGAGATTCTTAAATTCAGGGAAGGGTTAGCAACTGCACTGAACTCTACTAAGTAAGGCTTGAAGAGGCCTATTTGCTTGAATGAAAAGTTCATGAAGGAAGAAGCCAGAGATGGGCTGGAAAGTTTTGTGTATTCATTAAATCTAAGATTCCCAAGTTGTAGAACATGCCATTATTGTATGTGCTGTAAGGCGGAAAAATACTTTTTTTTTTCTTAAATAGCAGAATGTGGGACTTGAACTTGCAACCCTGAGATTAAGACCTGAGCTGATATCAAGAGTCAGATGCTTCACCAACTGAACCACCCAGATGCCCAGGAAAAATACTTCTAATCAAATGATGGCCTGAAACTTTCTTATTATACTTATTTCAGAGCTATTGGAGTATGAAGAAATATTCATCTAGGAGTGATGAGTTCTCTGGGCTGGGACCAGATTTTGGCAGGGTTTGAAGCCAGGGTAGCCGATGCCTCATCAAGTCCACAGTGTGGGGCGTGGCTGAGGGCCTAGTAGGACCACTTGGTGCCATGGCAGGCTCTACTGAGGAGCTCTGTTTTGTGCCTCTACCCATGACCAAGGGCAATTGACTTTAGTTCTTGGATCTTCAATTTTCTACCATGTGTTCTACAAGAGTGATGGTAGGAGCGGCCCCATATGTCACAGGCTGTTAACACCAGGAGAAGGGAGGTGACAAGATGTCAGCAGTGCAGGGTGGGAGGTAGCAGGCAGAGCATACCCAGTCTGACAGCATCTGCACCCCCTGCTGCCCTCTCAGCCACAGGCCTGATGATTGGCTGCCTGGTCTACCCAGATGGTTGGGACTCAAGTGAGGTGCGGCGCATGTGTGGGGAGCAGACGGGCAAGTATACACTGGGCCAGTGCACCATCCGCTGGGCCTTCATGCTGGCCATCCTCAGCATCGGAGATGCCCTCATCCTCTCCTTCCTGGCCTTTGTGCTGGGCTACCGGCAGGACAAGCTCCTCCCGGATGACTACAAGGCAGATGGAAAAGGTAACTCTCATCCCCCAAGGAGGTGGGGCTTCCTTTCAGCCATTGGTCCTTGGCCAAGGGTTGGGGACACCAAGACCAATCAGACATGCCCTTATTCCAGAGGCCAACGGCCAGTGGGGGTTTGCAAGCCAGCAGGTGATGAGGTGATGACAGCAGCTGTCTGTGATAGAAGAGTGTCTTTCTGTCTCCTTCATGCCCTCACTCCTGTCAGGGTCTACAGAGGAGAGAACCCTGGTCCAGCCTGGGGAGGTAGGTATGGCCTCCTAAAGAAGGCAGCACTGACTGGGTCTTAAAGTTCACTGGGAGTTTGCTCAGTGCAGAGAGAGGAACAACAGGTTAGCAGAGGGCTGAGTTGTGGGGGCTAGAGGAGAAAGGCAGGTTGGGGGCAGATGTGACAGCTTGTGGAGTGCAGATGGTGGGTGCTCCCTTGAGTTAAAGTAGCTTTGGGGTTCTCTGTTTCATTTTTTTTTTAATTTTTAAAAGACTTTATTTTTTTATTCATGAGAGACACACGGAGAGAAAGAGGTAGAGACACAGGCATAGAGAAAAGCAGGCTCCATGCAGAGACCTCTCCAGTCTCCTTTCCCCATAGTTGTCTTCACCCCATTGACCTGAACTAGAAGAAAGAGGCCAACTCCCTTGCCCCCTCGACCCCATGACCAAGGACCCTTCCCAGATGAGGAACTTAAAGCCCGGAAGGGAGACCCACCCAGAAGTACACAGAAAGGTGGTGCAAAGAGCCCGGAACTCTGGGCTTCTCTGGCTCAGCCCAGGGCCCACTTCTCCATAAGGAAGTAATCAAACATCTCACCCTTCTTTGTAAATAGAAGAGTGACTCCCACACCTAAGCTAAGTGGTTAAAGATGAAAAGCAAATTATTAGAATGAGCTGGGCCAAGGAGGAGAGAAAAGAGAAGTATCTTTCCATTGTAGGAGGTGCCTATAGCTTCTAGGTTCTGGGGATACTCAAAGCCTGGGTCCCTTGAAAACCCCATAAAGGGAAGGGAAATGGAACTAGTATTTACCAAGCCTTTTCCATGTGCAGGAATGATGTAAGGTTTGTTCATAGGAAACATTTTTATTTAAGCTGCATAGCAATCCTGTGAGGACAGGTTGGAGGTGGTGAGTCCAGCAGCAAGCTGCACAACCAGCACTTTCTCCAGTGATGGAGGGTTTTCCAGAAAGGCTTCAGCAGGAGCTGCTGGAGGCATTTTATTTAGCTCTCATCCTCAAGGCAGGGCCAGCCTTAAATCTGTCTGGACCCAGCAGAGAACACCTTTATGTAGCTCATTTGCATTCTTTCCTTTTCAGAGGGGATTCTTTCAGCTGGAAAGAAATTTCATTGACATTATCCATTCATTCACCTGTTTCGCTCACAACCCTGAGATCAAGACCTCAACTGAGATCAAGAGTCAGGGTCTACAGAGGAGAGAGCTACTTAACTGACTGAGCCACCCAGGCATCCCCACATAACTCCCTTTAAAGTCCTTTCTTTGGGCAGCCCAGGTGGCTCAGCGGTTTAGCGCCGCCTTGGGCCCAGGGTGTGGTCCTGGAGACCCAGTATCAAGTCCCGCATCGGGCTCCCTGCGTGGAGCCTGCTTCTCCCTCTGCCTGTGCCTCTGCCTCTCTCTGTGTGTGTCTCTCATGAATAGATAAATAAAAAATCTTTAAAAAAATAAAGTGCTTTCTTTTAAAATCTTATTTTATTTTTGAAAAGATTTTATTTATGTGACAGAGAGAAAGCCCAAGGAGGGGGAGCAGCAGAGGGAGAGGGATAAGTTCCCTGCTCATCAGGGAGCCCGATGTGAGGCTCCATCTTAGGACCCTGGGATCATGACCTGATCCAAAGGCAGATGCTCAACCAACTGAGCCATCCAGGTGTCGCCCCCCCCCCCCGCCTCTTTAAAGTGCTTTCTTATGAAGAGATGGTTTTGTCCATTTGACACTTTTCTTTACAAATCATGTCAGTTAGCTCTCCTCTCCTTCCCTTTCTCCTTTCATATCCCCTCGACCTGTTTTCAATCTTTTCGGATTTTTTTCTCTCCATATTTTAGTTTCTTCACTATCATGCAGGATTTAATTCATCCTTTTTGTTTATTATATGTTAGAAAATACCCACATAACCTTTCTGAATATATCTAACTATTCAGTGAAGTAGTTATTGCCTCTGTCAAAGCACAGAATTGAATCAGGAAAGCAGAGTTTGAATCCCAGTTCTTCCAAGTCACTTTCTTCAAGGTAAAAAGGGCGACACCAACTCCTGCTCTGTTACCTCCATTAGTGTGTGGCATGAGCGAAACAATGAAAGCAGGAATGAAGCCTTGCACAAGTACAGAGTTGCTGATCCACTCTTTAAGAGTTAAGGAGGCAGAGGAGAATGAGTGTGGGCTTTGGAGTCAGACCTGGATTTAAAATTTGGGCTCCACTGTTATCTAACTGTGACTTTGCAGAGATTAATGAACTTCTCTGAGTCTCAGCTTCCTCATCTGAGCCTCATTTTTATGGAAAGAGATAGGTGGCAGGTTTCTCCTCATTTGTAAAAAATACCTACTTCAAAAAATCATGAACAAGATAAGGCTCAGCAACAAGATAAGGATATCTGCTCTTGTCACTGCTGTTGAAGACTGTACTGGAGGTTATAGCCAGGGCAATTAGGCAAGAAAAAGAAAGAAAAGAAATCCAGTTTGGAGAGGAAGAAGTATAACTATCTCTATTAGCAGATGACATGATTTTGCACATGGAAATCCTAAATAATCCACTAAAAATCTATTAAAGCTAATATATAACATCAGCAAAGTTGCAAGATATAAGCAATATACAAGAATCTATTGCATGTGTATACACTAGCAATGAACAATCTGAACATGACATTAAAACAATTTCATTTATAATAGCATAAAAAAGAATAAAATATGTATAAATAAATTTAACAAAAGAAATGTAAGATTTATACATGAAAATTAAAAAACATTGTTGGAAGTTATTAAAGGCCTAAATAGATGGAAACATCCATGTTTATTGATCAGAAAACTTAATATATCAAGATGGCAGTGCTCCCCAAACTGATCTACAGATTCAAGGCAATCCTTATCAAAATCTCAGTTGGTTTTTTGCAGAAATTGATAAGCTGATCCTAAAATGGAAATGCAAGGGACCCAGAATAGCCAAAACAATCACAAAGAAGAAAGAGATTGGAGGACACTCATGTCCTGATTTTGAAACTTACTACAAAGCTACAGTAATCAAGATGGTGTGGTACTGGTATGAGGACAGACATACAGATCAATGGAATAAAATGGAGATTCCAGAAATAAAGCCAAACATCTATGATAAATTTTCTTTTTTTCTTTCTTTCTTTCTTCTTTCTTTCTTTCTTTCTTTCTTTCTTTCTTTCTTTCTTTCTTTCTCTTTCTTTCTTTTTTTCTTTCTTTCTTTTTTCTTCTTTCTTTCTTTCTTTCTTTCTTTCTTTCTTTCTTTCTTTCTTTCTTTCTTTCTTTTTCTCTTTCTTTCCTTCCTTCCTTTTCTTTTCTTCTTTTCTTATTTTATTTATTCATAAGAGACACACACACAGAGAGAGGCAGACATAGGCAGAGGGAGAAGCAGGCTCCCTGTGGGGAGCTTGATGTAGAACTCGATCCCAGGACCTGGGGGATCATACCTGGAGGCAAAGGCAGACCCTCAACCACTGAGCCACCCAGATGCCCCAGGGCAAATTGATTTTCAACAAAGATGCCAAGACCACTCAGTGAAGGAAAAGAATACTGTTTTCAATAAATGGTGCTGGAACAACCACATGCAAAAGAATGAAGTTGGACTACATAGCCACCTCACAATGTATATAAAAACTCAGAATGGATCAAAGACCTAAATGTAAGATGTAAAATTATAAAAATCTTAGAAGAAAGCAAAGGTATAAATCTTTGTGATCCTAGATTAGGCAGAGGTTTCTTAGAAGTGATACCTAATACACAAACAACTAAACGAAAAATATAAATAAATTGGATTTCATGAAAAACAAAAACTTTATTTTTTTAAATCCTTTTTTTTTTAAAGATCTTATTTATTTATTCACAGAGACACACAGAGAGAGGCAGAGACACAGGCAGAGGGAGAAGCAGGCTCCATGCAGGGAGCCCAATGCAGGACTCAATCCCAGGTCTCCAGGATCACACCCCAGGCTGCAGGCAGTGCTAAACCGCCGCGCCACTAGGGCTGCCTGAAAAACAAAAACTTTAAAGATTACCAACCAGAAAGTGAAAAGACAATCCAAAGATTGGGAGAAAATACTTGCAAATCATGATTCTAGTATCCAGAATATATTAAGAACTCCTACAACTTAAGAAGTAAAAAATATAAATAACCCAATTTTTAAAGTGGGCAAACGATTTGAACAGACATTTCTCCAAGGAAGGCATCCAAATAAGCATATGAAAAGACAGTCTTCGTCACTAGTCATCAGGAGAATGCAAATCAAAACCCCAGTGAGCTATTTCACAGGATAGTCAATAAAAAAGATGAACAATAACAGGTATTGGTGGGCATGTGGGGAAATTGGAACTCTCATATGCTGCTAGTGAAAATGCAAAATCATGCAGTTGCTGTGGAAAACAGAAGGGCAGTTCCTCAAATGGTTAAACATAGAGTTACCATGTGACTAGATATGTAGATATAATTTACTCCTAAATGTATATGCAAGAAAATTGAAAATATGTTTGTACTACAACTTGTATACAAATGGTCATAGCAGCCTAATAGCCAAAAAGTGGAAACAACCCAAATATGCATCAACTGATGACTTGGGTAGACGATATGTGTATATCCGCCCAGTGGAATATTATTTAGCTTTAAAAAGGAAAGAAGAGGGGCAGCCCAGGTGGCTCAGCGGTTTAGCGCCGCCTTCTGCCCAGGGCATGATCCTGGAGAGCCAGGATCGAGTTCCATGTCAGGCTCCCTGTATGGAGCCTGCTTCTCCCTCTGCCTCTCTCTCTCTCTCTCTCTCTGTGTCTCTCATGAATAAATAAAATCTTTAAAAAATAATAATAATAAATAAATAAAAAGGAATGAAGTGCTCCTAAGTGCTACCATATGGATGAACCTTGAAGACATTGTGAGAGGAGCCATACACAAAAGACCATATGTTGTATGGTCCCATTTATATAAAGTGTTCAGAATAGGCAGATCCGTAAAGAAAGAATGTAGATTGCAGTAGTTGTCCAGAGCTGTAAAGAGGGGGAAACAGGGAGTGATTGATAATAGGTTTCTCTTTGGGGCGATGGAAATGTTCTAGAATTGGATAGCAGTGGTGGTTGCACAACTCGGTGATTATACTGACAACCCACCAAGCTGTACACTTTAAATGAGTAAATTTTATAGTTAGTAAATTTTATAGTTAGTAAGTTATACCTCAATAAAAAAAAAAAGACAGTGTGAGGGATTAGATAGTGTGTATAAAGTACTAACAGTGCCTGCATGCTATACAGGTGATTCATAAATATTAGTTCTCTCCCCTTCCTGTCCTTCCAGCATCTCCAACTTTTCACACCATCCATCTGCCCACCCAGTAACAGCCCCTGCACTCCATGTGCCCACCACCACTGACAGGTTCAGGCACTGGGGGTACAGGATTGAGGGAAGAAGTCTAATTGGACCTTCCCATCTGATAAGGGACACCACAGGCAATCACAAGCTGATGAACATTATGAAGAAAAAAACCCCGCAAGGCTTTTTGAGAGTGAATGAAAGAAATCTGATCTAGTTTGGAGAGGGAGAGGGAGTTATCCTGAAAACAAGGCTTGGTTGTAAACAAATGATGTTCTCTTTTTCCTTGCAGAGGAAGTCTGAAGCAGCTGAAGGGTTGGTGAGTAATTCCATTGTTGGGTGGTCTTCGTGCTTTTGCAAGGGCTGTGGCCTCCCTGTTTGCTTACTGACTCATCGGGCTGGATGGCTGGTGGGGCTGGGGAGAGGAACAAGGACTCTGGCAGGGGCTCACTGGCATCTGAGACCCTCTTGTTCTACTTCTGTCTCCAGAAGGGGAAAAAGAACAGGAAGAAATAATTTAAAACAGGCAGGTAGTTTCATAAACTCATCTTTCTCTGGAGCCTGGCAAAAAAGAACAGACTGTTTAGAAGTCATTATTCTAATTTGGGCCTTTATTTTCAGGAAGATTTTCAGTGGTTTGTAAGAAACATAATAGAAAACTTAGTAAAATAAAAAATAAAAGTCACAGAGAAAAACAAATATTCCCGAAAGCTAGGCTAATAGAAATACTGTGTTGAGTATTAAATTTAGCTTTATGCTTCTTGATAGCTGAGGCAAAAAGAAAAATATGATGTAACCAGTTTTAATGTCTGGTTGAAAAGGAAAGCACAACATATCAATTTCCTTATTGTCTTTTAAGTTTCCAAAATATGGAATATTAAGGAACACATTTAAAAAAAACTCATCATAGTATCACCTTCCAGATGCTGCCACTTAATGAGGACCTCCAGCAGGCCAGGCACTTTGGGGAGGAGGGATTATCTGCATTTCAGCTATTTTAATTTTTGCAAAGTACCTTCCAATCCTTGACCACATATACTTTTCTGAATAAATGTAAATTAGTATTGCTCTCCTCCTGCATATTTATTAGATGATTCTTAAACTCTAATATGCATACAAGCCACCAGGGGTCTTGTTAAAATGCAGCTTCTGATTCAGTTGAAGTGGGGCCACAGACACTGTGTTTCTAACCTGCTTCTCATAATGGTTATAGTTTGAGTAGCAAACTATTAGACTATTAGAGCATGAACATTTTCACATCTCTTATCAATGTTCATTACTAAGTATTTTTTTAAGATTTTATTTACTTAAAGATATTATTTATTCTTGAGAGACACATAAACAGAGGCAGAGACACAGTCAGAGGGAGAAGCAGGCTCCCTGTGGGGAGCCTAATGCGGGACTTGATCCCAGGATCCTGGATCACGACCTGAGCTGATGGCAGAATCTCAACCACTGAGCCACCCAGGCGACCCAAAGATTTTATTTTTAAGTAATTTCTGTGCCCAATGTGGGGCTTGAGCTCACAACCCCAAAATAAAGAGTTGCATGCTCAATCAACAGAGCCAGCCAGGTACCCCCGTTATTAAAGTTTTTAAAAGCCACCAACTCCACAGCACTGGTACACCATTTAATTGCTAAACTAGACCTTGGTTATTACCCATTTAGGATTTTTCTCACAGATAATAACTTTTTGCTTCTGCTGATAAATCTTGGATTGAAATGACTGAATCAAAGGTAACCACACTTTTTTCTTTTTGCACTCTTTCAAAAAATCTGAATAATGGGGACCCCTGGATGGTTCAGAAGGCAGATTGAGCATCTGCCTTCGGCTCAGGTCGTGATCCTCAGTTGGCGATTGCGATTGAGTCCCCGCATTGGGCTCCCTGCAGGGAGCCTGTTTCTCCCTCAGCCTGTGTCTCTGGCTCTCTCTCTCTCCGTGTCTCTCATGGATAAATAAATACAATCTTTAGAAAAAAAATCTGAACAATGTATTTAAAGATTTTATTTGAGAAAGAGGAGAGAGAGAGAGAGTGAGTATGAGCAGGGGGAGGAGTAGAGAGAGAGGTAGAGGGAGAAGCAGAGGCCCCCCTGAGCAGGGAGCCCAATGAGAGGCTCGATCCCGGGACCTGAGCTGAAGGTGAACGCTTAACCGACTGAGCCATCCAGGTGCCCCTGAACAATGTATTTTAAAAAAACAGTTCACCCATTTCTCACACCCCACTGTCCATATGTTTGTTATTGTTGTTGTGTGTGTGTGTACCTTTCAGGATTCCACATATGAGAGTATATGTAGTATTTGTCTTTGGCTGAGTAATATTCTATTGTGTATATATAGCACAATTTTTAAATCTATTCATCTGTTGACACTTAGGTTATAAATAATGCTGTGATGAACATGGAAGTGTGTGTATCTTTTTGAGTTACTGTTTTTGTTTTCTTTGGATAGATACCCTAAAGTGGAATTGCTGGACAATATGGTAGCTCTATTTTTAATCTGTTGAGGAACCTCCATATTATTTTTCATGGTGGCTGCACCAATTTATATTCCCACTAACACTGCACAAAGGTTCTCTTTTCTCCACAACCTCACCAACACTTATTTCTTGTCTGATAACAGCCATTTTAACATGTGTGAGGTCCCCTCTCACTGTGGTTTTGATTTACATTTCCCTAATAGTTGAACATCTTTTCATGTGCCTGTTGGCCATGAAGAAGATATATGTCTTCTTTGGGAAAATGTTTATTCATATCCTTTGCCCATTGTTTTCTAATGGATCATAGGTTTATTTTTTTAAAGACTTTATTTATTTATTCAGAGAGAGAGAGAGAGAGAGGCAGAGACTCAGGCAGAGAGAAGCAGGCACCATGCAAAAAGCCTGACATGGGACTTGATCCAGGGTCTCCAGGATCACGCCCTGGGCTGCAGGTGGCGCTAAACCGCTGTGTCACTGGGGCTGCCCTCCTTTGCCCATTTTTAAATTAGATTGTTTTCTTGCTACTAACTTAAATGAGCTCTTTATATATTTTGGATATTAACCCCTTATCAGATATATGACTTGCTAATGTCTTCTATTCAGTAAGTTGCCTTTTCATTTTGTTGGTGGTTTCCTTCACTGTGCAGAGCTTTTTGTGTAGTCCTGCATGGTTTTTCCGCTTTTGGTGTCAGATTCTTTTTTTTTTTTTTTTTTTTGGTGTCCGATTCAAAAAGCACTGCCAAGACCTACATCAAGGAGCTAACTGCCTATGTTTTCTTCTAGGAGTTTTATGGTTTCAGGTCTTATATTTAAGTCTTTAGTCCAATTTGAGTTAACTTTTGTGTATAGTTTAGGATAGTGGTCCAGTTTCATTCTTTAGCATGGGGTTGTCCAGTTTCCCCAGCACCATTTATTGAAGAGACTGTCCTTTCCTCATTGTATATTCATGGCTCCTTTGTCATAAATTGACCAGATATGCAGGGGTTTATTTCTGGGCTTTCTACTCTCTTCCACTGATTGATGTGTCTGTTTTTATGCCAATTCAATACTCTTTTAAGCTTTGTTATATAGTTTGAAATCAGGGAGCCATGATGTGATGCCTCTAGCTTTGTTCCTTCCCAGATTGCTTTGGCTTTTCTTTTTCACAACATTTTATTTACATTTTATGAGACATAAGTTATTACCTGAGGCACATTGAATACTCTCTTATACATTAAGGAAATGTGCATGTCTGGGTAGAACTAAATCAAAATGTGAACATACATGGGGAAGTTTTTTTTGTTTTGATTTGCTTTTTAAAAAATGTCAAATTTTATACTCTTGCCTTTTTTTTTTTTTAATACCACAGGTCATCTATTTCCCTGGCAATGGAAAATTAAGGAATCAAATTCTTCAGAGATAAGAACTTTCCTTCCATGCTTCCCTGTCCTTGGCTACTATAGGCCTGATGTTCTTGTTCTGAAGCCTTTCATGATAGGATTAGAACCTGACATTCTCCTGAGACAAGACAGAAAACTTACAAGTGAAGCAGAACTACAGTGACCCGCATCAAAGATATTCAGAGAGACAATGGGTGGTACTCTCCCCAAGCCCCAGCTCTCTTCTTATCCCCTTTACACCAGCGATCACTTTACCCTCTAGAAGCTTCTCTGTAAAATGAGAGGGCTAAATGAATCCATGTATCGGGGCCTCCCAGGTCAGATTCTCCGACAGACTGCATTGAACGCACATTGGAAACTGCCACTCAGCTCTAAAAGGGCAGCTGAGAAAGAGGTGATTGTAAGCCTGCTAGACCATTTCAGGTTGAGGTATTGGGGGTCCTTTGCTTCTTCTCATATTTTTTTTAAAGATGTTCTTTATTTATTCATGAGAGACAGAGGCAGAGACACAGGCAGAGGGAGAAGCAGGCTCCATGCAGGGAGCCCAACATGGGACTCGATCCTGGGACCCCAGGATCACGACCTGAGCCTAAGGCGGTGCTAAACTGCTGAGCCACCTAGGCTGCCCACATTTTGTTTTCTTATTGATGATCAGGGGTGGGTAAGGAATGGAGGGGCCTCTGAACCTGAATCCATCAGGAAGTCCTATTAAGACTGGGTGAACACAAAATCTAAAAACTTAGGACTTTACTCCCTGCCTAGGGGATGGTACCTAGAATCAGATTTTGTTGATCATTCACAGTGGATAAACCTGAGGAACAGGTGTTTTTTTTCCTGGTCGTGTGCATTCACTAAGATGTGGGTGCTGGTGGAGAGGAGAGGAGGTAAATGATGAACTGTAATGGATCTTGTTACTTGACCACAGAGCTGTCACTAACACAGTAAACCATAGGTTTCTCATTCCTGGGCTGCAAGGCATGTTTTTTTTTTCCTTAAACGCTACCCCCAACTTATAACCTAGGCGAGGGTCCCATGTTCTACTGAAAGAGCCAGCCAGGTGCCCCATAGGGCACGCTTTTTAACCAATGCACCAACAACCCACCCGTTCAGTGTGGTTTCTTGTACAGTTCAGATGGATTAGGAATGAGTACCCCATGGGATCCCTGGGTGGTGCAGCGGTTTGGCGCCTGCCTTTGGCCCAGGGCGCGATCCTGGAGACCCGGGATCGAATCCCACGTCAGGCTCCCGGTGCATGGAGCCTGCTTCTCCCTCTGCCTGTGTCTCTGCCCCTCTCTCTCTCTGTATGACTATCATAAAAAAAAAAAAAAAAAAAGGAATGAGTACCCCAACACTGTCCTGTTGTTGGTAATGGGAACTAGTAGAATGGGACTCAAGGGTGATGACGTTTATATTTTCGTGTGTTGATAAAATTGTCAGGCATTTTATGCAGACCTCATGAATGACAGACTCCAACAAATTCCATAGCTTAGTGCCTTTTCGAGTTATATTTGTTTACTTCTCATAATTTTACGTTTTATATAACTTTTCTAAAAGTTTACCTTCTAAAAATCTCTTGCTAAAATAGTAACTGTGGTGGTCCACAGAAGCTTCTGGAGCACTTAGGGTGCGCTTGCCAACAGCCTGCACCTTGCTCTTGGCAGGAACAGCACGTTTCACCAAAGCACTCAAGAGTCAGTTTACCAATAACCAGTGCTGGGAAGGATCTGCAGATTTAAGTCAGATGACCCAGATGACCTTTTGCTTTATGTTCAAAAAAACTCAGAATTCAACCTCTCAAATCACAGTATTGATTTTGGTTGATATCTAAGTAACTGTTTATCAGCTCAAGTGGCTTTCCTTTTAAATTCTTTTTTAAGATTTTATTTTATTCATGACACACACACACACACACACACAGAGGCAAAGACACAGGCAGAGGGAGAACCTGGCTCCATGCAGGGAGCCCGACCTGGGACTCAATCCCAGGTCTCCAGGATCACGTCCTGGGCTGACAGCGGCGCTAAACCACTGAGCCACCCGGGCCCCCTCCTTTTAAATTCTTAAAAGGCAGGAATCTCATCTCTGAAAGCATTAGAGAATCAGTAAAGTCAGCACTCCTCTAACCAAGTATTCCTCACTTCAGGCTTGCCTCTGTTGGGCTGGGCTGTTGGGATGGTTGTGAGGCCCAAGTGTTACCAACAGTGACTAGGCCTAAGTAGATGTGGTCGAGAGGATTAGTCATTTGTATCGGAGATGTGAACTGGAAGGATACTGCAAATGCTTTGTCTTACATCCTTGTATTAGTTATGTGTTGCTGTATACCTGTTACCACGGAACTCAGTGACTTGAAACGTTTTAATTTTTGTGGGTTAGGGATCTGGCAAGAGTTAGTTAGGTGTCCCTATCCCAAGGTTTCTCACAAGGCTGCAAGTTGTCTAATCATTCTGAACTCAGTGGTTGTCTACGGGAGGCAGTTTTTCACAAGCAGCTGGACTGAGGGCCTCCCCAGAAGGTTCTCACATGGCAGCTTGCTTCCCCAGAATTACAGGACAGAGCAAGGGAGAGGCACAAAGAACAGCAGCCACAGCCCTTTGTAACCCAATCTCAGTAATAACACCTGTCATGTTCGCCTTAATCTGTTACAACAGTCACAAAGTTGGCCTGAAGTCAAGGTGAGGGGATTATACAAGTGCATTAGTATCAGGTGGGAATCACTGGGGTCAAAAAGTTGTTTTTCAAGTTATTCATGATTTTCTGCCGAAATGGGCACTTACCAGAATGCTTTTATTGAAATGAAGGTTAGATTATAGTAATCTTACTTGCTGATGGCTACATGTGTGTTTTGTAATAAATTACACTGAAGATCAAATGAGGGCTCAAACCCTCAAAACTCACCCCTTTTGTTATCTCAAGAAGACTGATGGTAGGGTTCACTAATTTCCAACACCAATAGTACCTTATTTACTTATGAAATCCAGAGCAACAAATGCATTGTCCTAAGGGCACAACTTCTAGGAATATAGTTCAAATTGTAGACAAAGTCCAGTTTTGGCAAATGGGAGGGCAAGGCTTGTCACTAAAATGGGCAAAAAGTAGATCTGAATTAAGGACAAAGATTATGATGATAAAGTCTCCTCGCTTATAAGAAATGGTACAGCCAGCAACACTACATACCTAATGTAAATTTGCTTGATTTTAAAGAACTTCTAAACATTATGATCTCAAATTTTCTGGCTTTTTAACTGGGTTATAGGATATCACAAGGAGTTGGTATGAATATTTGTGCAAAGACTTAAAGTGCAAAGACAAATGCGTATCGGACATGTAATTTTTAAATTCCAACTTTTAAAAACAAGACTAGAGACATAAAAACAAACTTCCTTCTCAGGAAGTGTCAAGGTTCATAGATTATATGTATGTTTACATATTTAATCTTCATATACTGCAGACTGTGCAAGACATCTTAGTTACCAATGCCCTGCTAACTCCAAAGGGACCAAATTGGTGGGCAAAACACAAAGGACTATTCAAGTTTCTCTGGTGTCATCAGGCCTTATTTTTCGAACAAATCTCTAATTTTATTATCAATAACTCACCAGTATACAGTAATTTAACAGCAAATCCTTTCCCTCGTAGGGACAAAAAGGAAGACTCTACAGGCTTCAAAAATAGAAGAATGGGCAGTAATAAAGTTCACTTGCAACCTGGGCTGGCTCTGGAGCAGCTAAATGGTTCCCCTGTGGACACCTGAACCCTGGTTTGCTGGTTCTTCTGAGATACCTACAAGCTCTCCTAGGATAGCAGTTGTTTCCCCAAACCCTTGGAGTTCCAGGCATTACATTTAACACAAGGCTTAGAGAGACTGCCTACATTGGTCAGTCTGGGGAAGCACACTGGCTTGATAAATTCTAGTTTAATTGTTTAGGTTGCTTTTTAAATGTTACATTCTCTTCTGGTCAACTACAATATGAACACACTATGTATGTCTTAAGTATGATGCAATTAACTAAAAGATTTTATATAGCTCAGGGCTGGGGAAGAACTTTCTATGAACAACACTTAAAAAACACCACAAATAAAAATGAAAGGCAAGTTAAAAACTGGAGAAGTAGGTGATGGAAAAATGACTAAAATGCATGATCTTTAATACAGAATAAATCTTTATCAAATATAGAAGCACACCAAAGAAAAAAGCTGGGCAATGTAGCACATAACCCAAAAATACAAATGGCCAATAAAACCCATCAAAAAGTTTGACTTCACTAGTCATCCACTATGCAATTTAAAACAAGATTCTCTGGTTTTTTTGGCAATCAAACTGGCTATCGGGAATAAAACGAGTGTGATCCTAACAGGCCCATTCACATACTGCTGTTCATAGCACAAGTCTTCACTGTTCTTCACGTAAGTTAGGGGACATTACAAACCATAAAAATGTGCTTATTCTCTAGCCCAGCCATCCCATTTTTAAGAATTTATCCTAAGGAATGAATTAGAGAAGGGTACGAAAGCCTGTGTACAATAGGGTTTGTCATGCCAGTCCTTAGGCTGAGTTCATAAACCTTTGGCATTTGCATATACTGTGACTGTAATCTGAGGGTGGAGTGGTAAGGACACACTACAAATATTCTGGGAAAGTACCATTGGATATAGGGAATAACAACTGTCCTAAGATTTCCCAAGACGTACTCTGTTAATGTCACCTACCCCCCAATTTCAAGATAGAACAAAGTGCACCTTGGTGGCTCAGCTGTCTGGCTCAGGTCATGATCTCAGGGCCTGGGATCACCCATATTGGGCTCCCTGCCCAACAGGGAGTCTCTCTGCTCATGCTTTCTCTCTTAAATATTTAAAAAGGAAAGCTAACATCATAAAATGAGTATGTTCCAGCTGTACAGTTTCACTGCATATTTAAGTTCAAAAAGCATACTCAACCAATCCTTTCCTGCATTTTGAAGCATGGATGAGACCAATTTAGGCAACAAAGGAACAGAAATGCTCTGGAAACATGTAGGTTATTAAATAATTTGTTTATTTTACTGCATTTATAAAGAAAACAGACAATGCACCCAGTAGAAAGAATAAAAATGCATTTGGGGTTGTTAACTGACAGCAATAGAAATCCTTTAGTGAGATCATGGCAATTTGACAGTATTATGATTAAGTTCAATAAAGGTAAATGGGGTACTTGGAAGATCAAATTCTATAGCTGCCTCTTTCTACGGCTTCTAATTCATCTGGCTCCTTAAATAATAGGGGGAAAGCCCTTATTTGGTGGGAAAACATTTCCAGAAAGAAGTTATAGGTTCTCTCTTATTAAAATTTCTTCTCACACCAGTTGATAAAACGGGGCCTTCTGTATGTGTGTTTTGGTTATTTCACTTTTAATATCATCACCAGAATTCCTGTAATTGCACAATTGTTATTTTACAGTATAGACAAGAATTCAGTTCTAGTCTGCTATTGCTTTAGATGTATATATCGCTGAAAAGCCAAAGTGGATTAGAATTGCCGAAGGATTTTCCCTGCCGTTGTTGGATACAATCGTTTTTCTTTATTCTTGATAGGTGCATAGACAGCCTCACTTAAAATTCTTTCTACAGGAACATGTCTGATTTCAGGACTACCCAATCAAGGATCCGATGAATGGCTGGCCATAGTTACTTAGGGTTCTATGTTTATGAGTTAAATGGATTGCATAATTGCACCACTTTTTCCTTTGCTGCTGTTGGTGGGGAAAATGGCAGAATCTGGCCTCCAATCTCCCATGTAGAGAGTCAGCTACCTGAAAGTCTCAAAGGCAGCTCTGCTAGTAGAGCCTCAACTTGCACCTCCTTGGCTTTCGGTAAATCAGTCCTGGAGCCGCCTCCGCAGAATGCTGCAATCCCCAAGGACCCCTGGTCCGTGCTGAACAAGTGGCTGGGACCCCAAACCTGCCCTTCTCTTGCTTTTCAATATGATCCGAGGAATAGGTAATGTCTAGGGCAAGTCTAGAAGAGGCCCATCCTAAAAAAAGATTCGCAAAGCCTTTTCTCGTTAAAAAAAAAAAAAAAAAAAAAAAGCCTCAAGTACATCTTAATTATCTCAAAATTGCAGTTAAAAACTTACATTATACAAAGAAATAGCAGCAGAGTGGCTAATCTTAAACCAAAAAACAAACAAAAACCCCAATAAACAAAAAAACCCAACCCCCAAGCCCCAAAAAGTGCCATCCCCCCCCCCCCCCCCTTCCTACTTGGCCTTGGTTCTTTTATGTTGGGATTTCATTCAAGACCTGAAGCCTCTGAGAAAATGAGAATGGCAAAGCCACAGAGGAAAACTGCTTCATGGTTAAATTTTGGACAAAGTAAAGAAAATGCTGTAAATAGAAGTAGGGGACTGACTGGAAAAGAACCAGGAATTCTAGGACATTTTCTTCTTAGATGGGAAATCTCAAACCCAGATCTCCTTTCTAAAGTCATCCTGAATTCTTTAGTTATGGGGCAGTAAACTCAAGTGCAATGAGTAAAGTGCCAGCCAGATATTAAAACAAAAACCAAAACAACCAATCAAAGTAACTCCGCAGTTAGGGTGACAGAAGACACACAGAAAAGGACTTTTCGTAGAACATCTGTGGTTCTGAAGAAATGTCAATGGTTCTATCTGTGTCCACCAAAAATCAGACCAAAGATTCAAGAATCTCAGAGTCACGGGAGGATGAAAGGAATTTCATAGTGCTTTGAACAGTGATAAAATGGTACCCAAATTTGGTGTTTATATAGCTCACTTAAAAAAAAAGATAGTAGCTTCAAAGTCGCAGGACAAAATGTGAACATGAGAACAACAGAAACAATCCAGGATGATGATGCAGCCTGGATACAGCAAGTTTAATGTCTCTGCTGTACACAGAAGTAACACCCTTTCCCCTTCTCATCCTTATGATGGCAATAGGAGATGCACTAGAAAATTTGACTCTTAGAGTCAGTGAATAAAAGGATGAGCTCATCATCTTCATAGCTCTTTTTAAAAAGGATGCTTATAATTTAAAGGGTGTTCTAATGGAAAGATAAGGGTACAGGGTAAGAGGCTGTTTCACATTTTAGTCTTTGGCAGAGCCCAATCAAGGCCAAATTCACTTAGGATGCCCAATTGCTGTGGGGGGTGGTGTGTGGGGTCTCCACAGGGTCAAGTAAGCAAACCCAAATGAACATGTTGATTAAAAAAAAAACAAAACCCAAAAAACCCAGGAAACCCTTGAAGGAAGAGCTTCACCCTAAAAGGGGAAGGAGGGAAATGCCTGGCAGGGAGGGGCGAGGGTCAGCATGTGATCTCTGCTGCGGTGCTGCGCTGGGGCTTAGGAGTTGAGCCAAGGGTGCCGGAGACAATCGGCGGCAGTGGCTCTCTTCTCGGGTATCAGCTCCAGCATGGGCAGTAAGAAATCCGTGAAGCCAGCTGCCTCTTCCTGAGACCACTCATACTTCTCCACTAGAACCTCAAAAAGGCCCCAGGGTTTCAGTTTCGTGATGTGTTTCAGGTCACCTACAGTAAAGACAATACAAAAGAAAATGACTGACATGGACAAGTGAAAAGATCCTTTCATGGAAATCCAGGAACTAATCCAGGTACTCTATAAAAAGCTGAATTTTGCCACTAGAATCTAATCCTTTTCGATTCACAAAGCTCTTCCTTATCACATTCCTTGGAACTGTCTCCATTTTCAGTGAGGGTCTAAAAACTTAAGAATAATTTGTTTGCTCTACCATTTTAGGATATTTTGTCCTGGTCAAATTGGATAGGCCTAGCAGGAACTAGGCATTCATTAAACTAAGTATTAAATGCTTATATGTGCAACATGGTCTCATATGGTGTTCAAAGACACTTTATCATCACATAACAAGAACAATTTGTTTTTTTTGGCTTAATAGTCTAGTAAATGTTGCTTCCAAATAAGGCAGTAATTTAAAACTAAAAAGCCAACACCATGTCAGACCTGTAAAAAAGCAACAAGACTAAAAGAACAAACCCCATACAGCTTTCAGATATAGCTACATCAACACTTTGTACAATTCTGAAATGTCATTCTAATTCTTGCTTGACATTGACCATCTTTACTTATACAACACTTAATTGAAGCCTTTTCTGTTAGCAGCAACTGTCTAATTAATCACCCACTAGGCACACACATGCCGTTAATTGGTCTTTGCACAAGGAGGAACTCTTATGAAGCACTTCACAATTTCCCTGCCAAAAAAGAAACATTAAGAAATGTTTCTGAGGATACTTGCTGTCAAGTGTATAGAGGTTGTGAGGAAAAAGGGAACCACAGCAAACGGGAAAGAAGGCCAGTTTTCTAGTCCTTTCTAAGTCACATTTTCAAATATGAGCTTTTAAATTTTATTTGGATGCATAAGAAATACATAACTATGCCAAGATATATTATCAAGTCAAAACTTTGAGGTGAGAGTATTATCTTTGTTTTCCTCCACTAATCGGTGATAACAACTTATAAAACTGGAGGGTAAAGTTAATTTGTGGGACTAATGTGCTTCAGTGACTGTGTTAGGTATCATTGGACTTTAAGATGAGTGAGATGTAGTTCTGCCCAAAGCTTAAACTAAACTACTTGCCCTTTGAGAAGAGGCAGTTCTTAGATCAAATGCTACCAAAAATCTGCCCATTTTTCAGAAGTAGTGTAGTAGGAGTAATCAACCAATTGTGTGCCAGGTACTACACACACAGTAACTTAGTTTGAAGTAAACACTTAAAATCCCCATTTAGAAATCAGCAGACCAACGTTGTGTACAAGCAGCTGGAATATGAACCCAGATAGTGCGGCTCGTTTCTGCTCTTGACCACACTAATTCACCTTTCTGCTGTTACAGCCCATCATTCAAAGCAGGATCATTCTTCTGTAGGTGCTGGGAACAGGTACCCAGCTATACTTACCTTTCCATTTTTAAACACTTTGCCCCCTTAATCTCTGGAACAAACACATTTACCTTTTTTGGTGAAAAATTCCTTGGAATATTTTCCTGCCACAATGAGCTTGCGAGGCACCTTCCCCAGAAGTTCTATGATCAATGCAATGTGATCTGTATGTTTCAAACGTTTCAGGAGAGGGGGAAAAAAAACACATACATAACAGGGGTAACAAATGCAGTTCTAGACAATGGCAGAAAGAGTAGCATGCACACCTCTTTGTAAAGCATTTCAGCCTTGCTTTCTGTCCTAAATAGGAAGAGGACTCTATCCATCTAATGGAGAATCCAGAAAACCGTAAAAAATCAGGTGTCCACTCCAGTGGGACTTGAGTGGTAACTAAAAACAATCTTGGTGTGAATGCTCTGCTTCCTGAAGTTGTATCCCTGGGGCCTAGATGAAAACTCATGTTAATAATACTACCTCTGCGATTGAAGAAGTCCTGTGAATATTTCCCACTGAGGGCAAAGCGTCTTGGAATTCTGCCTATCAGCTCTATAATGTGCACAATGTGGTCTAAAATAGAAGGGTAAGAAGAACAGGATCAAGGACAAGCTGTAAAAGAGTTTTTTAAAAAACTGAATAGATTTCTCAGGACTGTTTAAAAGTAACTACAAATATAACCAAGGATACTCCAGGGCAGACTGGGAAGGTCAAGAATTATTTCAGGTGGTTAATCACCTGATAGCAGCTGGCAAGTCCCACTCTATAGAGTCTGAAGGTTTATTTACATCTTTATTTCTATTTTGTCTACACATCTACATTTAAGTGGGTTAAAGTAAAAAACTGCCAATATGCTTTAGACATTCTAGAACCCTTATTTATGACACTGCTCGAGATTTCAAGTAGTAATAATATCACCTTATTTAATGAAGTACGTGACAAAGCACTCACATGTTTATCTCAATTTTTATAATCACTCTGTAAAACAGGTCAAAATTAATAAATACCCCCATTTTAATGATGAGAAAAGAGAACCTCAGAATAAATGGCCTACTTGAAGGTACAGGGCTAACAGGAACTAGAACTCAAAATGAACTCACATCTTATCATGTTTAGTTCGGAGCTGCGTGTTGGTTTTAAAATAAATCACATTTTAAAGTAGAAATTAGCACAAACATCTACTTGACTTCTGTAGGACACTAAAAGGTGTCCATATCATAATAGTGCCTTGTTGTGTCACAGCATGAATATGGACTGTGAGCATGCTAGGGAGTGTGCATGTCACCAGGCAGTGAGCCTGGGACCAGGCGGCATCCACATGTACATGTAACTCTACTACTTTTTTACTCTGCAGATGAAAGCAACTGAGAATATGAAGAAATTTTAAAAAGTGATGGGTGTTAGTCATTTTTGTAAATGACTTTAATCCTGTAGTTATAGATTCCTTAAGGTCAAAAGGAATGAGTATAAAACTTCCACTAATATTATCTTACAGGGAAATAATAATATGCCAGAGACATTAATCTATCTGAGAATTTGTAAAAGTTTCAGGTCCTATTTATTTCTCATGTAAAGGACTCAGTGCTGTCATTTTAAAAGGGCTTTACATTCATCAATTCACTACAACCTTTTGTCAGTTTTGACTGAACTTAGTTTGCTGCCAAGAACATTGGCTGCCAAGAATTTCTGCCTATTTTAGGCAAAACTTGCAAATAAAGGTCTTTGTATAACTAATTATAAGTGAGACTACACTTTATATTACTGTAAACTTCCAAGTGAAGTACTGGTTCTTTTAATATTTTTCCTAGACCAAGGAATTATTTTTCCCTTGAATGTGTTATTTTACCTTTAATTCCAGCAGTCTATCTCTGGCATATCAGTTAATCATAGGGCTGATATACCTGATAGGCAAAATTGTCAAGTATTATTCCAAGAGTCAGGGCTTAGAACACCAAGACATCAGAAAATATGCTTCCTAGGTAGGCCCCAGTCCTATCCTGATTTGTAATAAACTATGCATACACTAGCTAGGGGTTAAGAGTTTTCTTTGTTTCTGCTCTTCTGTGCCAAATTGCAAATAGTCTGAAGTTTCATCGAAGGACTATTAGTACTGACTGGTATGGGAGGAAATAATTTTTTTTTGGGGGGGGAGGGGTGAGGAAATAACTTTGGCTCTAAATACCTAGAATAGATGGTTCTCCCTTGCTGCTTACTTTGGACTTTTTATATACATTTCAATTTTCAGGTTTGGTAGTTTAAGATCCTACAGAATATAATTCCAGCTGCTATCTGTGTATTCTGTAACACATACTATTTACAGGGAGTCTAGGAAACTAATGAGAAAAAAAACCTCAATTACTCGCTTAAACAGATAAAGTAGGGCATTTCTAAAAGTTTATAGCCCCAAACTTAAAACTGGCAAAAAAAAAAAAAAAAAGATGCAGAGATTAGGGAAAATTGTGTACATAGATAGTAATTACAGTATATTCTTACAAGGACTCCTATATAGAAAACACTGTACCCACTAAAAGAAGTATTTGGTTAACGAAATTAGTGTAACTTTTCCCAAACAACATGTGTTAAGAGTATCAGCAAGCCTTACTAACATTGTGTATTAATATCCCAAGGGACCATGGTTTAAGAAATGGAGAGCATTCTTGGTTTCAGAGAACAAAACCTGATTTTTCTAAGAACTGAGGAAAGTGCAGAAAATAAAGGACGTGTTTTCCACACTGGGAGGGAGGGTACATTGCTAGTGTTCTCTCAAAGTTAATTCTCATTAATCCGAAAAATAAAATCTGCTGAAACTGTATAATAAAGAAGGCAAAACATTTCTCTAATAGTTCTTTGACTCACGTTATTATCTAAGTTATTTGGACACCACCATGATTTAAAAAAAAAAAAAAATCACATACTCAGTTGTGTGCTTTTTACAACCCATCAGATGGAGCAACTGACAGCTTGGGCCTTTCCCATCAGCTATCACAAAATGTTAAATCAGTAACACTTTTATTTTATTAAAGATTTTTTACTTATTTGAGAGAGAAAGCAAGAGAGCACACACACAAGCATGGGGAGGGACAAAGGGAGAGGAAGATGCAGATTCCCTGCAGAGGGACTTGAAACCAGGACCCAGGGATCATGACCTAAGCCAAAACCAACAGTCAGCTGCTTAACTGACTGAGCCACTCAGGTACCCTAATAACACTGTTTTAAAATAGAATTCTAAATGTTAGTATCATTTACACACACAAAAAAAGTATGGCTTTAATTTTAATTTTTACAAAGGGTAAAAAGATTGCTAAATTTTAGAGAATTTATATAGACCAACAGAATATAGTCTTTGCATTCACAAATACCACTTAAGTAGTGTGTCTGTATATAAAATGACTGACTTCCAAATAAAGTTACAGGCATAACTCAGCAATAAGTTGATGAGCATGCAATTCAAAGTGGGTAAAGAATGAATCACTGATTTATATATAAAGAAAAATAACTAGATGTTTTAGAAGAATCATCTGGCAAACACAAGTTGTAGTGTAATGAATTGTGGCCTTTCCTCTCATCCTCAAGAGTTCTTTAATAGCCATTATAAAATATCTAGTTACCTAATACTTAATATACATAAATTCTATATATTTCTATCTTTTCTGGAATTTATATATCCTTGGCACACTAAAAAGACCAAGTGCTTCAGTACTAACAAACCATGTTAGCCACATGTGAGAAGTGTAACTGCCATGCATAGACATCCTCAGTTAAGGAGACTTACCTTCATCTCGAGTGTACTCTTCCCCGGAATGAGGTTCAAACAAATAGTCGCCTGTGGCCAGTTCAAAGGCCTAAGAAAAAGAGGACAGCATATGAAAGCATTAAAACAAAACAAAACAAAGAGGCAGCCTCTGGGAAGCTTATTGCTTGCTATTTAGCTCAATAGGAGGTAACATTTTCTTCTTTGAAAAAGCTGCAATGATCATTGAAAAAGAAGTCTGATATTATTTCTAAAGAGCTTTCCTTCCACACCTGTATTTTAGTAAAATACAGCAGGAAAAGAGCAAAAACTGTTAACATCAACATATGGATGTTGATAACACCCCCGTATCAGTAATTCAGCTCTCTTCAATTTCTCTTTTTGCCCAGAGAGGGCCATATGTGGACATTAAGGTGATTCTAAGTTAATTAAATTATTCGTGAGAAGAGCAGGTCTTGTTTTCTTATGTTATAATTTCACATGGCAAGAAATTAAGATTCTGTACACAAAATCAAAACCAAAAAACTCAGACATCTCTCTTCTTATGACTCTTAATTATAAAAGTACATTTTTAAGTTTTCCTTTAGGAAGCACTCCCTAAACTGTTAAGCAGAAGCCCCAATTCCCAAATTTACAGAAAAGTCAGAAAAATATTACATGTAAATGCAGTGAAGAGTCATTCATGTTTTATGTGACTAGCAGGTCTGGCACTCACCCACCAGGAAGAGATAGGTACGTGTCTTCTATACATGAAAACCTTTTGTAAACAGTGTTCAAGAACTAGGAAAAAGTGATTTCCTTTAGAATACGTGACGAGCAGTATGAAAAAACAGCACCTGATAGAGCTATATTAATCTTTCATTGATTAAAAGGACTATACTGGTATAAAAGTATAGTTTAAGTGCCAGTTGCAGGTCAATTTTGATTAAGTCAACGGTCTGGACAATTTCAGGAACTGTGGGGTGGATTCCGGAGTACATTCTCTAATTTGGTCCTAGGTTTTAGGTCTCAGTGGCTTGCCAGAGTCAGCTTCTGCAGTTTCATGAGAGAACAGCTTTTCTCAAAAACTATTATTACCTGAACTGTACTACTGCCGAGGTATAGCTGGTTTTATACTGAAGGTGATACTGGCTCTACCCTCCCCTCTAACTGTCCTGAGGCTTAGAGTCCCAAAGCAGAACGGAAACGAACTGTGATTCTAATTTATCAAAATTTGTTAATCTCTTCAGAAACTAATATTTTTTCAAAGCCTTGTAGTGTGACTTCAGTAAAAATACTGTAATTAAAATTCAAAGTAATAAAGAAAATGCACAACTAACCAAATAATTACAATGTCAGAACTGAAACTACCAGAAGCTCTAGGTTACAAAACACTTTAGTCCCCTCCCTTTATAGATGAGAAAACTGGCTATAACTGAAAGGCAAAAAAGCCCAGCCTAGAATCCAGGTTTCCTGATTCCCACTTCTGTGCTTGTCTCACACTAACCAAAGAGCCTATTCAATGACAGTCATGCTGACAAACAGAGGCAACATCAGTTATGAAATCCAGTGTGCTGGTGTATCTAGACAATGCAGTATTATTTAGTGCAAAAAAAGAAAAAGCTATCGAGATATGAAAAAACATAGAAGAACCTTAAATGAGTATCACGAAGTGAAAGAAGCCAATCTGAAACATCAACATACTTTATGATTCCAACTACATGACATTTTGAAAAAGGCAAAACTGTGAAGACAATAAAAAGATCAGTGGTGGGGCAGCCAGCGTGGCTCAGCGGTTTAGCGCCGCCTTCAGCCAGGGCGTGATCCTCGAGACTTGGGATCGAGTCCCACGAGTCCCACGTTGGGCTCCCTGCATGGAATCTGCTTCTCCCTGTGCCTGTGTCGCTGCCTCTCTTTCTCTCTCATGAATAAATAAAAAATCTTAAAAAAAAAAAAAAAATCAGTGGTGGTCAGATCAATGGAGGAGATGGAGCAGGGATAAACAGGCAGAGCACGGAGGAATTTTAGGGCAGTTAAACTACTCTGTATGATACTATAGTGGTAGATACAGGTCATCATACATTTGTCAAAATCTATAGAATGAAGGATTTAAAAACATCTATTCTTTGTCAACTCTAAAATGGCCTTCACAGAACACTCCCTTGTTATAACTGCCCTCTCACTGGGTAGTCTCAATCACTGCGGTGGCTGGCAATTTCTTTTATCTCTCAACAAAGACTCCTATCTTTCCATTTAATTACCCTGGATGCAGGATGACCTACCTTTCCAGGCATTTCAGATATTCTGGGATTTATCTTTACTTCCTGCTTATGGCTAAATGGAAAGCAACATTCCTATGTCTGTTAGCAAAAGGAGAGAAACTTCGGGAATAAAGGGGCTCAAGTTTCCATGACAGGGTCTCATGTCAGGTAAGTGCTTTCCCTCCCTTGGTCAAGAAATTCCTGCATATGAGCTGCTCCAAACAGGGGGCAAGGTTAATTGCCTTTTTGTCTTATTGCCTTAGTATTAATATACTAAATAGTAAGCAGGACTTACTGTCCCCAAACAAACCATGACTAAGAACCACATCATAATAAATCAGATGTGATCTATAAACTGTTTTGTACTTAGTGGCATCTCTATCACTTATTTTGTCTCACAAATCAAATTCCTCAAAATACAAAGCTTTAAAGTATGGCAAGAAAGAAGCTAGATTTTCTTTTAATATTCTTTGATCTTGTGCACACAGAATAAACTTGAATTTCACAGTCTACCATCTGAACAGACTACTGGTGTGCCATAACACAAACATTTACAAGGTCATGCCATATGAACAATACGGTTTTAATTCTATTACCTTTGGAAGACAAAGTTTTTTAAGAATGTGGATATCAAGAAATCTATGACCTAAAATAGGTTGGGGCCTCTAGTCTGTAGCTTCTCAAGTTTTCCCCCAAAGCTGACTTTGAATAATGTTAATTGAAATGACAGTTTAATAGGTTTCTGGTTTAGTTTACTCATTAGATGGTCGATCAACATTCATTAAGTACTATTATATAATAGATAATTTGTTTGGTCTTTGTTCCTGTTTCCTAAAAGGAAGCCTCTAAAAGCTTGGTATTTCCATGTGATGAGTGCCCTTTGTCATTCATGGTACCCCTTCTACCCCCTAATCATTATTCGAGGTGACTCACGGTGACTCAAGGTGGGCTCCGAAGGAAGTTTTTAAGAAGCTTCACCTTTGCTACTCTCTTAGGCCTCACTCTATGTGTGTTTTCATTTGACTGGTTCTAATTTGTAGCCTTTATGACAAAACTGTAATAGCAGTTGAACACTTTCCCAAGTTCTGTGAGTCATTCCAATAAGATACTGAATCTGAAAGGATAATGGATCCTCCCAACCTGTAGCCAGTGGTCAGAAATGCAGGTGGCCTGTGGACTCCAGAGCTTGCAGGCAGTGTCTGAAGGGAGGGGGCTTGTAGGAAATTATGCCCTTAACCCGTGAAGTCTGACATAACTCTGGGTAGTTAGCACCAGAATTGCACTATTAGCACCTACTGGAAACGTGCCAGGCCCTGAACCAGACACTAAGCTATATATAACAGACATGGTTCCTGTCAGCATGACACTTAAACCTAGTAAAAGAAACACACAATTACAAACTGAAGAGTGCACTCCATGGAACACATTCCAACATAAGGCTATTTGTGGGAAACCATTCAATATCAAGTACTTGAGTACTTGAGTACTTGTTTGGCAGGGACAAAGCAGCAGTTTAAGAAATTTAGGATGACTGGGCTTTCACATCTTTTGAGGTGCAAAGATGTTTGAGGAACTGTCAAACTATACAGAATGAAGTAGTTTCCAAGGGTTTCCCTAATCTGAGAACAGATCAGAGCTGAAAGGACCAGGGTCCTGGGGAGCTCAGTCAGTTAAGCTTCTGTCTTTGGCTTGGGTTGTGATTCCAGGGTCCTGGGAGAGTTCTGCACTGGGTTCCCTGCTCCACAGGGAGCCTGCTTCTCCCTCTCTCTGCCATTCTCCTTGTTTGTGCTCTTGCTCTCTCTCTGATAAATTAGAAAGAAAGAAAAAAAAAAAAGGTACTGATAACCTCCTAATCAAAAGTGGTTTACCACTTTAGAGCAGTTGTTTTTAATCCCCTTTGCCGAGGCCCACAATAAGAAAGTCTGATGCTTTCAACCAACAGCAATTTGGCAGAAGAAAACAGAATGCTGGATTTTTTTGACAGAGAGGGTAAGAGTGAGCACGCACATGTGCACGGATGGGGTTGGGGGGCTTGGGGTTAGGGGGAGAGGCAGAGAGACAATCTCAAGCAGGCTCCACACCCAGAATAGAGCCCAATCTCATGACCCTGAGATCATGACCTGAGCTGAAATCGAGAGCTGGACGCTTAACCGACTAACTGCTAACCACTTAAGCCACTCAGGTGCCATGGAATGCCAGATGTTTTTAACTGGCTTTTGAATTCCCACCTCTCTAGACTAAGATTTAAAGTGCATCACATGAAGTACATCAAAAAAAATTTTCCGGTTTGTAAATTTGCAGGTCTACTAAAATTACAAAACAGGGCAAGGTGTAGAAATACCACATAACAAGTGAAGGTGAAGGGAAAAAAACATTACCATGCATGCTGTGCTCCAAATGTCAGCAGGGGTATTATAGCCAGATCCTATCAGAACTTCCAAGGAACGATATTGCCTTGTTTGAATATCTTCAGTGAAATGTTTGTGCTGAGTAAATAGAGAAGGAAACAGTATTTTAATTAAAATTTATTTATTCTAAAAAGTAACAAATCATGAAGAAAAATGGAGATTAAAATAATTCTCTTACTTAGTTTTCCTCAAACCAGTTTTCATTTAGTTTAAGTATCATTTTGATACTATAGCTTCAAAGAGTACTTTAACACACTTTCTACTCCAAATTATTTTTATAAACACATGTGTCTAACCTTAATATAGATATACATTCTTAAAAACTGCTTTTTAAGAAATGGAAAACTTATTACCCCAAACAAAATTAAGTTGGTCATTTGTCTACAGTTAATAAGCACTTCAACAAATGTATGACACCAATTTAGATTCAAATGAAACTTTCCTTCTTATGTGCTCATTATGAAGAAATAAAATATTTGGTTTCAAGTTTCAAGAATCTTGTAACCACCTATAAAGAACTCTTGGCCTCATTCTCCTCCATCCCCTTCACTCCAAAAAATTCAAACATGATTCTGGGGGAAACAGAGACCATGTTAAGTACCATGGGAATGCAATCAGCAAAACAACTGGAATTTCTTTAACACATAAACTGTATGGGAAGAAAAGGGAAAAAACTATAGTAAAAGCAATGCAAGAGACATAGTACCTACTTTTGTATTTATAGATTTTATTTGGATCCCATTTCAAATAAACAAAATTGAAAGAATGTTTACAAAGTAAAAACTGATTGAATACTTGTTATTGGTGAATTGCCAACTTTTTAGGTAACAACTGTGTCATGGTTACCTGCAAGAATCGTCTTTTAGAAAGCCATATTTAGGAATGAAAAGAAGATACTTGGGATAAGTTCAAAATAATTTGGAATGGGTGGCAGACTGGGGAAACAGATGCAAACAAACTGGCAATCAGTTGATAATTGCTGGGTGACACTAGTTTAATGGCACAGGATTTCATCACTGTTCTTTTTTTGTTTTTTTTAAATTTATGATAGTCACACACACACACACAGAGAGAGGCAGAGACACAGGCAGAGGGAGAAGCAGGCTCCATGCACCGGGAGCCCGACGTGGGATTCGATCCCGGGTCTCCAGGATCGCACCCTGGGCCAAAGGCAGGCGCTAAACCACTGCGTCACCCAGGGATCCCTTCATCACTGTTCTATTCTCTTTATTTTAGTACAGGCTTGAAGTTGGCCATAATAAAAAATAATTGCAGAAAAAAGTTTAGAATGAGTCATACATACAGAACACAATACAGATAATATTAAAAAACACTTAACAAGAATATGTAGAAGACGATTCTTTAATTTTCCTGGAACTCATAAACAAGATCAATTGCTTTCTTGCCACATTCATTCATTTAAGTTTTATTTATTTACAGTAATCTTTATACTCAACGTAGGGCTTGAACTCACAACCCTAAGATCAAGAGTTGCATGCTCCTCTGACTGAGCTAGCCAGAAACTCCAAGAAAGAACATTTGTGAAAAGGAGATTATTAGGAAGAGAAAGCTTCAGGGAGAAAACCAGTATTGACCAGAGCTCCTAAGGGACAAAGACTGACCAAAAAGAGCAACTTTTGTACTTCTGGTAGAGACAACATCACCAATTAAGGCACAGAAAGACATCTGTTAAAGCCAAATACAGTTAACCGCTAGGTTAAACAGTTTTGATTTCATCTGGCATCACTGCATGTTAATGCACAGGACAGAGTGCTACAAGAAGACTGACAAGACATCTGAGGACATCATTCCAGTGATTTTCTGGTTGGTGGCCAGATTTAGGTTTAATAATGAAAATCTGAACACTGGTTGTGGAGATAGGAGAGGGAGGACTAAACATAAGGACAGTCAAAGAAAGAATAAGCAGAATTTAAAAATTTGATGGCTCTATGTGGGAGGTAAGGAGGAAGAGCCAAAAAGAACTCAGTGGCAGAGGCCTAACGGATTAGCCGTCTGTTGAAAAACCAGAAGAGACTTAGGGAAGTGGTTTTACAGGAAAACAATGGGTTCAGATATTGAGTTTAAGTGGAAATGTACTGCAGGTGATTGTGTGTGTGTGTGAGATCATTCATATGTATGCATCATTCAAAATGTATTTCTCATATATATTTGGTCATTATCCACTGTTCTTGGCTCACAACTCCCTAAATCCCTGGAATTTCTGGAGCACTAAGAGTAATGGGAACATATTTGATACAAATTGTCTCCTGTCCTCAGTTCCTGAAAACACTCCAGAACTGTAAAGATAAAATCGGTGTCTTATTATTCTAAGAAGCCCTTTTCTACCACAACTGAATCTATGTTCATGAACCAACTTTTGGAACCCACCTAAGGATGGGGACTCGTTGCTAGAGGAACTAACTATGACTAGAGGGGGGAATTTTCAGGACATATCTCTGATTTCTGGGTGTGGGGAGAGGGGTAAGGGACTGAATAGTCACTGATGGTGAGTTAATCAATCATGCCTATGTAATAAAGCCTCCATAAAAACACAAAAGGAGGGGGTCTGGGAAGCTTCCACATGGGGGAACCAAAATGCTTCCAGCACATGGCACTGGGGCAGGCCCCCAGCTCCGTAAGGACAGAAGTGCCTTTGAGACCTCACCCTATATATCCCTTCCTCTGGCTATTGATAACATCCTTTGCAATAAATCAGTAATGTAGTGAGTAAAGGGATTTTTCTGGGCTTTGTTAGCCATTCTAGCAAATCAATCAAGCCCAAGGAAAGGGCTGTGGGAATCTCTGCTTTACAGCCAGTTGAGTCAGAAGTACAGGGAACAACCTGGACCTGTGATTGGTATCTTGAGTTGGAGGGGGTTGTTGGAGACTCCCATTTATAGCCAGTTGGTCAGAAGCAAAGGTAACGTGGGCTTGCCACTGGCATCTAAAGTGGAGGGAGGTCTTGTGGGACTGACCCCTTAACCTGTGGAATCTCATTATCTCCAGGTAGATAATGTCAGAATTGAACTGAATTCTCAGACTAGTGCCCAAGAATTGCTTGGTGTGAGAGAGCCTTCACATACACATACACTTTAGCATTGGGTCCAGGCATCCTTTTCAGTGATATACTTAGAAAAATGGACACGCTGTTCAAGGGAGTTATCTTTACTCCTTCTGTCTCACTACTGCCTTTAAAAAGATGCTGTAGAGATGCCTAGGTGGCTCTGAGCATCTGCCTTCGGATGAGGTTGTGATCCAACAATCCGGGGATCAAGTCCCACATCAGGCTCGCTGCATGGAGCCTGCTTCTCCCTCTGCCTCTCTTTTTCTGTGTCTCTCATGAATAGATAAATGGAATCTTTTTTTTTTTCAAAGACGCTGTAATGATAAATAAGGTCCAGAATCAGCAAAAGTAAAGAAGGTGGATCACATACACACATTTACTCACTCCTAAAACGCTACCTTAGTAAGAATTCAGTGTTAATTTTTATTTATTTATTTTTTTTAAAAGGTTTTATTTATTTATTTACGAGAGACACAGAGAGAGAGGGGCAGAGACACAGGCAGAGGGAGAAGCAGGCCCCATGCAGGGAGCCTGACATGGGACTCAATCCAGGGTCTCTAGGATAAGCCCCTGGGCTGAAGGCAGCACTAAACCACTGAGCCACCAGGGCTGCCCCACAGTGTTAATTTTTACAGGATAAACTAACAAAGACAATGGCAAAGAAGTTAGAGTAATAAAATTTACAAGATGAAAAACAGATCACTGGTAAATATCTTAATGGATCCAAGAAAACTGAATAAACCACTGGTGAAAGCTGAGAAGCACTGTGATGTATACCACAGTACCCCTTGCCTCAAGGCTCAGGGTTTGGCAGTATCAGGTATCACAAGAAAATAGGGCTGAGGGTGGGATTTAATCAGAAATGTTGCTTTATAAAAACATCTTTTAAAGATGGGGCACCTGAGTGGCTTAGTCAGTTAGGTATCTAACTCTTGGTTTCAGCTTAGATCATGATCTCAGGGTCATGACATCAAGCCCTGTGTTGGGCTCCATGCTCAGCAGGGAGTCCGCTTGTCCCACTCCCTTTGCTCCTCCCCTCTAGCCCACACCTCTCACTCTTTAAATACATAAAAATAAAGTAACAACAACAAAAACATCTTTTAAAGAAACAGGGCTCCAGAACAGAGGGCATCATGCACTCTAACAGCCCCTTTCTTGGCCAGACAGATCATTTGGAGGTTTTCTCCCAAGTGGGTAAAATAGGATCTCTGAAGGATGCTCCAGACAATTGAGGGGAGAGTATCTCTGAGAGGTAATTAGAAAACCAAAGAACTTGGAGGAAATAAACGAATAAGTAAACCCCCCCGCCCCCCCAAAAAGAAAGAAAACCAAAGAACTCTTGAAAAGTAAAATGCAATAGGAGAAATGAGAAAAAATAAAGCTAGTTGAGAAATCTCCCAGAAAATAAAGCAAAAAGAAAATGACAGAAAATAGGAGAGAAAGGTAAGATAAGATCTGCATAAAAGATCTAACATTTGGATAATATTTCAGAGCTAGAGAATAGAGACCAAGGAAAGAAAAGAAAGAAAACAAAAAACCAAACGGACAAAGTCAAAACCAAAGAACTAGAATTTCAATATTAAGTGTACACACACCAGGGGTGCCTGGCTGGCTCAGCTGGAAGAGCATGTGACTCTTGATCTTTAAGCCCTACACTGGGTGTACAAACTGCTTAAATAAACTTAAAAAAAGTAAGTGCACATCACGTGCATAGTATAACGGATAAAAACAGACCCAAGTGAGGCATAGCACCATGAAATAACGATCTTATAAGACTTTCACAGGGGAAAAGGTTTTGGATCAAGAATCAGAATAGCATTGGTCTTTAGCAGCAACAAGTCAGGGAATTAGAAGATAATGGAGCAATGACAAACATTCTGAGAGAAAATTATATCTATCTATCTATCTATCTATCTATCTATCTATCTATCTATCCATCCATCCATCCACCCATCCATCCATCCATCCATGAGAGACAGAGACAGAGGGAGAGAGGCAGAGACACAGGCAGAGGGAGAAGCATGCTCCGTGCAAGGAGCCCAACACAGGACTCCACCCTGGGTCTCCAGGATCATGCCCTGGGCTGAAGGTGACGCTAAACCACTGAGCCACCCAGGCTGCCCGAGAAAATAATTTTCAACCGAAAACTGCATTGCAGCCAACTGAGTGTGAAAGTAGGACATTAGCAGACATGCAAGATGCCCCTCCCAGTCTCACATATTTTCTTAGGAAGCTACGACAAGTTATACATACTCCAAAAAACAAAACAAAACAAAACCACAAACAAAGAACAAACAAACAAAAATGATGGAGAAAACCAAGAAAGAAAATCAGAGGGCAGCCCGGGTGGTTCAGTGGTTTAGTGCTGCCATCAGCCCAGGGCGTGACTTGGGGTTCCAGGATTGAGTCCCACGTCAGGCTCCCTGCATGGAGCCAGCTTCTCCCTCTGCCCGTGTCTCTGCCTCTCTCTCTCTCTCTTGTTTCTCATGAATAAATAAATAAAATCTTTAAAAAAAAAGAAAATAAGAGGGACAGAAAGTAGAGGATATAAAGATAGAGTAAATATAATCTCCAGGAATGATGGGGAAAGGAAATCTGAATGGCAGTAATGCCATAGGCGTATGAGGCAATCAACAGTGAACTCAGGGTAGAAGACTCAGGGTTCCACACAGAGCTCTTCAGGAAGAGGTTGAAAGAGTACCCAAGGTATCTGTATGCATTAGAGTATATGTATTTATACCACTTGGTGAAAGCACGGGGTTGAATTAAAGTAATAAATAGTACAAAGACAACTAAGCAAATGAAACACAGTGTTAGGCAGAAAAGGAAAAGGAATCAGTACAATTTATGCTCAAAACAGCACTGGGTCCCAATAATGCAAACATGGAATAAATTACCAGCCAAAATCATATATTAAATTGGGAACATGGGGGGTGGGTTTAGTGATAGAATGTAAATCCTGTTTTCCAGGAAGAAATAATGCTTAATATTGAAAGAAAAAAAACTGGGAGCAGTATAGTTTAGATATTTATTAGTGATATGAAGGTAAATACTGTCGTGTGGGGAGTAACAAATTGGCAAAGGGAAAGGGCAGATTTTTTTTTTTAAGATTTTATTTATTCAGAGAGAGAGAGAGAGAGAGAGAGAGAGAGAGAGAAGAGGAGAGAGAGGGGCAGAGACACAAGCACCATGCAGCGAGCCTGATGTGGGGCTTGATCCTGGATCTCCAGGATCATGCCCTGGACTACAGGTGGTGATAAACCGCTGTGCCACCGGGGCTGCCCAAGGGGCAGATTTTTGAAACAACATCCAAACTATATACATGCAAAACTAGTAAGAATATAATATTTTTTAAAAATCTAGCAATTTGAATATCATATACAATCCCATAACGGAATGCTAGATGCTGCTCTGCTGCAGAGATTAGTAAGATGTGAGATTTGACCAGGATCCAGCAGGATAAGATACCGTTGTCTAGTTCACACTGTGTCCTACTAGCAGGTCAGAGCATGTGCCAATGTTTGCTGAAGGAGTGAATTAATGAAAAGAAGGCAAAGTCTTTTATAGCACAGAGACACATTTAAAAAGAGAAGAGACATGCAGATTAAAAAAGAGTAACTGTAAAAGTGACAGGAAAAATTGTAGCAGAATAAAGGTGTGTAAAAAGTGTTAGAAAATAATGGAGGAAGGATGCCTGGATGGCTCAGTAGTAGAGTGTCTGCCTTTGGCTCAGGTCCTGATCCCGGGATCTGGGATCGAGTCCCGCATCCGGCTCCTTGCAGGGCTCCCTGCAGTCTGCTTCTCTCTCTGCCTAGGTCTCTACCTAGGTCTCTGCCTCTCCGTGTGTCTCTCATGAATAAATAAATAAAATATTTAAAACAATAATGGAAAAAAAATTAAAACAATAATGGAGGAAGGTGTCCTATACACAAAGGCACAGAAGCTTGAAGCATCTGATACTTGTACAACGTGGTGTCTGGGACAGAGCCAATGTGTTTCTTACAATTCATTTACTTGCGTATTTATTTATGTTTTTTTTTAAAGATTTTATTTATTTATTCATAGACACAGAGAGAAAGGCAGAGACTCAGGCAGAGGGAAAAGCAGGCTCCATGCAGGGAGCCTGTCGTGAGGCTTGATCCGGGGTCTCCAGGATCACACCCCAGGCTGCAGGCTGTGCCAAACCGCTGTGCCACTGGGGCTGCCCTACTTGCATATTTATTGAGAACCTCTTAGGTACCAGGTTCTGTTATAAGTATTATATAGCTGTGAACAAAAAAAAAATCTGTCATGATGGGATGTACATTTAGGGAGAGGGATGGTAAGCAGACAATTATATAGTATCAGACTGTGTGTGATAAGTGCTATGGGGAAAAAAAATTGAGGAGAGAGAGGAAGAAAGAGAAAATACATGAATGAATATAATATAGGTGTACAGGTTTGGAGAGTAGCGCTTTGCTAAATATGTTAGGTGTTCAGGGAAGGAGCTCCCTGGTAAGACGACAGCTGAATAGGAACTTGAAGAAAATGAGTGAGTTGTATACATTATCTTGGGAAGAGAATTCCAGGCAGAAGGAAGACATCATTTGCTTGGTGGTGTGTGGGACATGGTAAAGACTGTGGCATTCATCTTGAGGGAAGTCACTGCAACTCACATTTAAAAGGATCACTGATAGCTGTGTTGTCAACTCCGTAGGGGGCACAGGCAGCTGAAGGGAGAGAGTGAGTAGGCTACTGCAGTAATCCAGGTGAACCCTGGCTGGCCTAGACCAGAGTGATTTATCATAATAATTTTAATAACTTATCATAACTTACGGTAATTTGATTTATGATAAATTAATGGTGGAGCAATTCTAATTACTTGAAGAGTTTTTCCCCATTCCTACCACTCAGTGCTAAGCTCTGACTTCATTTTTTTTTCTAAAAAGTTATCACAATATCCTAGAAGTGAGGTACAGAATGTCACATGGAATAAAAAATTTGAAGTATAAAATAAGTGTGAAAGCTATTAAAGTGGATTTTCAACAATGCATAGCTTTTGCTTCAGCAATCTTCAACATTCCTGTTAGAAAGTATATGATTCCAAGTATTGTCATTTATGTGCAAATCATTCTACTGTAGATTTTTGAGATGTTCATCAAAAATAATGTGTCGCCCTTTAATTCTTAACTAATTCTTAACTAGGTAAACAACAGTATTAATATGACACTATACATAAAAAACCCCTTTTTAAAAAAGCACCCAACTTTTGACTTTGGAATTCTATGTCTAGGGTATGTCCTAAGGACAACCACACAAGGATCATGAGCAAAGATACTCATCACAATGAGCTATCAAAAATGTATAAAACGTACAATACCTTAGGGAATATTACATAATAAACATAATTTGATGTAAATTTCTGAGTGACAAAGAAAGGTGTCCAAAATATGTTAAGGGACTTAAAAGGTTACAATGAGTTAAGTTAGATGCCAATTTTGAAAAAGGGAAATACAAATATAAGCACTGTGCATATGAAAGTGAATGAGGATACAGATAAAACAAGACTGGCCAGGAGTTAACATTACTGCATCTGGGTGATAGGTACCTGGAGTGGGAGTGAGGGCTATTTTATTATATCACTCTCTCTACTTCTGGAAATATATTTGAACTTTCCAATAACAGAAGGCTAATAAGAAAACAGTGCTAAAATGTTAACTGGCAACTTGGATATAGATCTGCAGATGTTTTTTCTTCCTTAGCACAATTAAAGTTCAAGTTCTCATTTATTCCTACTCACTTCAAAACACAGCACTAAGATAAAATAAGTTTAACTTACCACCCAACAGGCATTTCCAAGATCAGCAATCTTCACTTGGAGCTTTTCTGCATTTTTTGGCTCAAGGGGATTAACAAGAAAATTTCCAGCAGTGGATTTTCCTATAGACAAAGAATACCATTAGTAAGACTGTTTAGTGAACACACAAATACCCCCAAATTAATAAAACTCTCTGAAGCAATATACCTAGGCCCTTGACTGGCAAAATTTACTAATTTTTGTAAGATAAAAAGAGTATAGCGACACCTTCAGTTTACAAAATAAAAACCTAACTCTGCCTTTGGAGCAAAAAAGTGAAATGCTGTGCGCATACTACATGACTCATACAACTCAAAATTAGCAAGAAATGTACACAGTGGAAGGTAACTTGGGTACTTGCTGTAGAGCTTTATTTATAAAAACAATGAATGGTGGCTTCAGTCTAGAAATTCATGAATATACTATTCAGGGAAGGAGTATTGGGGCAGTATGTCTATCTAGGTACCTTTGTTGTCCAATGGTCCATTTTGTTCTTGCTCTTGCTCATCTTCACAGGGTATCTCTGCCCGGATGCTTTCCTGAAGTTGGCTGATGTCCTGTTCATTGAATGACTGCTCTACATTTGGTGAAGCCTGGCACATCATGGTATCTGATACCTCAGAGGTTATAGGTGTACAAGAGTCTGTTTCTTGAGATGTGCTGCTGTCTCCATTTTGGGAGCCTAGGAAACTAGGTTCCTGCTTCAAATTTTGGACATCACAGTCATTAGCATTATGTAGATCCTCCTTAAGCCTCAATGTTTCTTTATTACTGTTTTCAGTATAATTAATGATTTCAGTTACTCCATTGCAATTAATTTCTGGTGCACCACCCTCTACACCACGTTCCATAAGTGTTTGATCCTGGTCAATGGTACTTGACTCTTCTAAGAACAAACAGACAAAAAGGATGTATGTGTTATGTGTATGAGTGAAAGAACAAAAAAATTTTCTCCACAAGATTAAAACGTTTTCTAGAACTTATACAGGGTGACATAAAAACATGACTGAACATCTACGACCTATTTATGGAAGGACAAAGATCTAATCCTTATTCAATTGCAAAATGAAGTCTATGTTGCATTTCCATAGAAAATTCAGAAATTACATTTGATTATTACCTGCCTGACATTTATGAAGGTTCTGTACTATTACTGTATAAGGACACCCCCAGAGATGTGCTGTATGCATGAAACCAGTATATTACAGAACAATGATAAATTAATGTTAAAGTAAATTTTTGTGTATGCTCTATTTATACCAAGTTTTTCTTGGGTCATTTTATTAGGTGGGTTCTCTTTCAAGGGTCTTTCAACAGGACTCTCTGATTCTTCTTGCTTGTTTGGTCTTTTTTGCCCAGGGCCCGACTCTTTCTCCATTTCCTCAATTTCCTGCATTCGCTTCTCTAGTAATTCTGCCTGGCGCTTCTGCTTCTTCTTCAATTTCTTCTTCTTATTCTTTGACATTTTGTCAGCCTGGGCGGAGATTACAAACAGATAAAGCCTTCAGGTGGCTAATCCATTACCCCCAGTTGGAGATAACTGTTAACTTTAATATTTCCTAATTACATTTCAATCTTTCCCTAACATAGCACTGAAGTTTCTCATTAACTTAAACAATGTGGATACCCTTATGAAACCAAATAAAAACAAACTTAACAATAAATTTTGGTCCTCTGAGCTGTGTGTGGGGCTGGTGTACTCTCAGATACACTCAAGTTTACAGAAGCCTCACCAGTACAAACTTGTTAAAAATGCATGAGAATTTATTGGAGAAAATATAGAAGCGCAGGAATATTTTTTTCTTTGGTTTTCATACTCTATACAGTGATCCCTAAAACAAGAATCCCTGCCCACTGCCCAGAGATCAGAATTAAATATAGAAACACCTTATACTTACTGGTTTAGGCTGGGGTGCAGTACTGACTGAAAAGAAAAGAAAACCAAGTAAGAATCCTGGCATTCAGCAAGCAATGCAGGTTTATGTTACAGAGAAAACTATTGTTTTTAAGCAACTTAGATAGAAGTACCATTTAAAAAAAAAAAGAATAATGCATATACAACTTGGCAAAATTAATTAAGTTTAAATAAATTCTTTCCCAGATAAAACCTGTAATTGCAAAGAGCCAAGTCCCCATATTTTGTTTCCACTATTAATGCTGCAAAAATCACGGGATCCCTGGGTGGCGCAGTGGTTTGGCGCCTGCCTTTGGCCCAGGGCGCGATCCTGGAGACCCGGGATCGAGTCCCACATCGGGCTCCCGGTGCATGGAGCCTGCTTCTCCCTCTGCCTGTGTCTCTGCCTCTCTCTCTCTCTCTCACTATGTGCCTATCATAAATAAATAAAAATTTAAAAAAAAAAAAAAAAAAATGCTGCAAAAATCTCACTCCTATATATGCTTAAAATAGAAAATGATAGGCAATAACCCCATCATTCCCACCCAGAACCCCGTCTCTTACTTCTTCCCCGTGACAGTGGTCAGTTTTAAATGGAGCATGGCATCAAGAACTATATAGTAATTTATTACACATCATGTTATAGATGTTAGTTTAGCTTAGGCAGGAGGTAGAATCTTCCGCAAGAAAATTTTTTTAAATTGTAGGAAAATCGGGATCCTTGGGTGGCGCAGTGGTTTGGCGCCTGCGTTTGGCCCAGGGTGCGATCCTGGAGACCCAGGATAAAATCCCACGTTGGGCTCCCGGTGCATGGAGCCTGCTTCTCCCTCTGCCTGTATCTCTGCCTCTCTCTCTCTCTCTGTGTGACTATCATAAATAAATAAAGATTAAAAAAAAATTTGTAGGAAAATCCACACTAAGTAAAATTTCCCTCTAAACCATTCTTAAGCATACAGTTCAATAGTGCTAATTATACTCACACTTTTGTGTAATATTTCTAGAATGTTTTCATTTTGGAAAAAATCAAACTCTATGACTATCAAACACCTTCTCATTTCCCCTTCTTTAGGCTTCATTATTATTATTTTTAAAGATTTTATTTATTTATTCATGGGAGACAGAGGCAGAGACATAGGCAGAGGCAGGAGCCCGATGTGGGACTTGATCCCACTCCGAGCCAAAGGCAGACGCTCAACCGCTGAGCCACCTAGACATCCCTAGGCTTCATTTTGCCTTGAGGATCAAGAAAGTTCCTCAAAAAACCCCTCAAATATAATAAAACTATTAAAATTAAAAAATATATATTCCAAATGGCAAAAAACCATCATAATCAGCCATCATTTATTTACCACAACACTGTGTGGCAACCTATTAACTGCTTTAACATGGAACTAAATCTCAAGAACTCCTGCATGAAAGAAAAGGAAGTCAAAGCAAGTCAAGAACTTGCTCAAGAACACCCAGCCAGTGATGAAGCCAGGATTCAAACCAGGTCTGTCCACTCCGGTGCTTAAATTCAAGTTCTTAATAGCAAAGTTATTTTGCTCCCGCACAGATCACACTGATCTATAAGCAAGCATACATGTTATGCTCATGGTAAGAGGTAAACACACCAAAAATGGCCACTGAATCACAAGAGAAAATATTTTAAAACAAGAACACGAGGGCAGCCCGGGTGGCTCGGCAGTTTAGTGCCTGCCTTCAGCCTAGTGCCTGATCCTGGAGACCCAGGATCGACTCCCACGTCCGGCTCCATGCATGGAACCAGCTTCTCCCTCTGCCTGTGTCTCTGATTTTCTCGCTCTCCCTGTGTGTCTCTCATGAATAAATAAAACCTTTAAAAAACAAACAAACAAACAAGAACATGAATCAGCTTTTATAGCATACAAATGAATGAGTGATACTTTACTTAACTGCCTGGTAACAGAATTAAAATAAGAACTTCTTGTAACTTTTTTTTTTATAGATTTATTTACATATTTGAAAGAGACAGAGACAGAGTGGGTGAGCAGGAGGTAGGGTAGAAGGAGAAGGGAGCAAGCAGACTCCCTGCTCAGTGGGGAGCCTGACGTGGGGCTTGATCCAAGGACCCTGAAATCATGACCTGCGCTGAAATCAAGAGTTGGATATTTAACCAACTAACCCACCCAGGTGCCCCAGAATTTCTCTTAACTTCTAATGAGACCAAAGTCCTCAAAGAAAACATACCCGCAGATCCAGAAGGTGGAGGAGCTCCAGATCGCTGCCACTCTGTTGCTTCTGCAGCCAGTCTTCGGATGTACTGCTCATTCACTGACAACAAGATGTTTTCTGGTTTAATGTCAGTGTGAATGATACGGCACTTGGTGTGTAAATAATCAAGACCCTGTAACACCTGGATGGGAATAGAGGAATAGACTTGCAGACACAGAATACAAGTCTTTCTGGAGAAGAAAGAAATCACAACACAACATTTAAAAAATTAAAAATATAAAAACAATATGGTAGTTTTCAACAGAGAATAAAGCATTTTTAATAAGGCAGAAAGAAACTTCCCCAGAAAGATAACTATGAGCAAAGGTAAGAGTTTATAATAAAGTTTTAAAAAGCTAATTGTATTTGGAGATATTTAGTGAAGTACACAAAGACTCAGAAAAAAGGTCATTATGCTCTTTAAATGTTGACATATATGTGATGAAAGAGATTTGGATTATGTCCTTAATTCAAATTTCCTTGCTGATATAGAACTGAGATCTCTTGATTCCTAGTTTGGAGCTCTTTCCACCAAAACACATTACCCAAACAAATTATTTGCCCTTTCAAATACTAATATTTTCCTGAGAGTAAACTTCTTTACTGTATATTGAAAGCTATTTAGAATATTAGAAAATGCCCTTTAATAATATTCTATAATGAGATATTAATAATTTGACATAGTAATTCTCTATTACCATATAATCAATATTTGCAACAGAACTCCTGGATACGGGCTCCAAATTTCCAACATCAGTCACTGAACACACCTTCCCCTCTAATGATTATTACAGGAGATGAATCTGGAAAAATGGTTATTGCTAAGACACTTAATGACAGAATAAACACTAGGGGCTAAACGACTTAATTTTAGCAAATAAAAAAATTCTCTAGTTTTTAAAATAAAAATTCTATTGGATATAGGAAACGCTTGCCAACTTTAAGAATCTAAAACAATCAGCACATAGAAAATACTAAGATACATACTTGCTGGATAATTTTTTTAACACAAGGCAGTGGAAGCCCCTGATAATTAGACTTGATGATCCACTTGAGCAGATGATGCCCCAAGACTTCAAACACCATGCAGATATCTAGGAGTTTGTTAAGGAAGGAAGAGGAAGGCACAAGAGAAGAAAAGAGGCAAAATAAAATGCGTTCCACCCCAATGAAATTATTACTGTTTTATTCCTTCAGTATACAAAGTTAGAGTATGACTAAAAAGATATCTGCCTGTTAATATTCTGAATTCCAAAGATTCATGAATGCTTTAGTAACTGAAAACAGCCAAGAAATAGAAAATTTCAGGGGGTGGGATGGGACTGGTTTATCAATAAAACTGTGCACATTAAAATACTCAGTAGTGGGCAGCCTGGGTGGCTCAGCAGTTTAGCGCCACCTTCAGCCCAGGGCGTGATCCTGGAGACCCAGGATCGAGTCCCGCGTCGGGCTCCCCTGCATAGAGCCTGCTTCTCCCTCTGCCTGGGTCTCTGCCTCTCTGTGTGTGTGTCTCTCAAATAAATAAATAAAATCTTGAAAAAAAATTAAATTAAAATACTCAGTAGTAAAAGAACAGGGAAACCACATTCAATTAGTGGAAGCACTAGGTTTCAGTTGTTACTTTTCCCTGATGCAAAATTAATGTTCAGAGTAACAATTCCTACTCTCACAGTCTCAAAGCAGGAAAAAATAACTTCTGTTTTAACTACAGGAGATAATGTACCAAAACTTAACCTAAAAAAAACCGTGAAGGCCAACATTTTCTAAAAATAGGAAACTGACTTGCGTTATGCTCTGTAGTTTACAAAACTAATCTTGATTCTACTGCCACCGTGTGTTCTCTTTATGTATGAACATCCCAATCAACATAAGCAGGAATAACTCTAGAAACCTACTAGCGTGCAGGGCACTGCTGGGATTTCAGTAGTATGTTGCTACCTTGTACCTCCAGAAATGGCAAAGTCAAGATATACATATGTAATAATGACCTAGTACCCACATTTTTCCATTAAATAAGATTCTCCACTAAAGGAAAACCTAGGTTCCTTAAGAAATGGCTAAATCCCAGGCGAACCTGGAAACCTTGCTGTGTGAACAGTAATGGAACATATCTAACAGGAACAGGAACCAGCTTGGAGAGGATACCAGCCAAGTTGAAAACATTTTAAATAATGAAGTTATGACTTAACTCAAAAGTAAAAATTGAATGAGTCCAAACAGATACTAAAAAAAAGGTATGTGTTGTGAATAAGGAATTATCTTTTTTAGTTTTAAATTTTTATTATTATTAACTTTGTAAAGATTTTAAGTTATCTCTATAGCCAACTTGAGGCTTGGAATCAGGACTGCAAGACTAAGCCAGTCTGATGCTCCTGTAAATATTTCTTTATAGAAAAAGTTAACGACGGGCAGCCCCGGTGGTGCAGCAGTTTAGCGCCACCTGCAGCCCAGGGTGTGTTCCTGGAGAGCCGGGATCGAGTCCCACATCAGGCTCCCTGCATAGAGCCTCCTTCTCCCTCTGCCTGTGTCTCTGCCTCTCTCTCCCTCTGTGTGTCTCTCATAAATAAATAATAAAATCTTAAAAAAAAAAAGTCAACTAAATAAGTATACAAAGAGACAGAAATAGAAAATAACCCTTTTACAATTCCTATAGTGATAATTGATTCAAGTATGAATCAATGAACACTAAAACTAGTGAAAGACTGTTGGGAATGAAGTCACAATGTCACAGTATCATCCCAGATTGCTTATTAATTATAAAAGGAAAAAAGGTACCATGACCAAATGTAGGGAAGGATGTGGAACAATCAGAACTCTCATATTTGCTAACGGAAGTGTAAAATTGTATAACCACTTTGGAAAACTGGTTGGCAATTGCTTAAGAGCTAAACATTTACCTAGAAACTTCTGCTTCAGTCAAAATGGAGTTAGCAGGGACTGGACTCACCTTCCTGCTTAAAATGACAACAACAAAAGCAGACAGAACACATAAACAGATTTATTGACCCTGACATTAGGCAACAAAGGCAGTGATCCTTGAGAAAGGAAAAACAAATGAGGTGAATCCTAGGATTGCCCCATCTTACTGCCTTGAGCCTTTCCAGATCCCTTGAGTTTAAGAGATGGAGCTAAGAGTCTTGGGAGACCAAGGCAGCTACAGGTCATAGAACAAAGTACCAGAGGGAGACAGCTGCAGAAAGAGAATCCTGGAGATCTGCAGAGGGATGTCCTCAAGTATTTAGCATAGACTAATCAGCAGAGGTATACAAGGAAACTACTGGAGGCAGGGGGAAAGTATCTGAAGGGATAAGAGGGAACAGTGGCCAGTGTTTCCAGAGGATTCCAACAATGTCTGTTCTCATCAAAAAGGCTAGACAAATTCATGGTCATAGTCATGGGCCAGAAATAAACCCATATATATAGTCAATTCATTTATGACAAGGAGTTGTAAATATACACTGGGGAAAGAACAAGTCTCTTCAATAAATGGTGTTGGGAAAATTAGCAACATGCAAAATAAAGCAACTTGAACACTATCTTACACTACATACAAAAAATTAACTCAAAATAGAGACCTGAACATTAAGACCTGAAACTATAAAACTCCTAGACAAAAACATAGGAGGTAAGCTCCTTGACACTGGTCTTGGCGATTATTTTGTTGGATCTGACACCAAAAGAAAGCAAAGGCGACAAAAGTAGAAATGAACAGAGGACTAAATCAAGCTAAAACTCTGGGCAGCCTGAGTGGCTCAATGGTTTAGCATCACCTTCAGCCCAGGGCCTGATCCTGGAGAACCAGGATCCAGTCCCACATCAGCCTCCCTGCATGGAGCCTGCTTCTCCCTCTGCTTCTCTTTCTCTGTGTCTGTTAAAAATATCTGCAAACTATGTATCTGATAAGGGGTTAATATATAAGGAACTTGCACAACTCAATTGAAAAAAATCTTATTAAAAAATGAGGTGTGGGGATCCTTGAGTGGCTCAGTGGTTTAGGGCCTGCCTTTGGCCCTAGGGCGTGATGCTGGAGACCCGGGGTCGAGTCCCACGTCAGGCTCCCTGCATGGAGCCTGCTTCTCCCTCTGCCTATGTCTCTGCCTCTCTCTCTCTCTATGTCTATCATGAATAAATAAATAAAATCTTAAAAAAAAATAAAATAAAATAAAAAATGAGGTGTGCCTGGTTGGCTCAATCCATTAAGCATCTGTCTTTGGCTCAAGTCATGATCTCAGAGTCCTGCAATTGAGTCCTGAGTTGGGTTCCCTGCTCAATCGGGAGACTGCTTATCCCTCTCCCTCCACCCTTTCTCTGCTTCTGCTCTCTGTCAAATAAATATTTTTTTAAAAATGAGCAGAGGATATAACTATACACTTTTCCAAAAAGACATTAAGATGGCCAACAGGTAAATGAAAAGGTGCTCAACATCACTAAATCATCACAGAAATGCAAATCAAAACCACAACAAAATAGTACCTCACAACTGTCAGAATGACTATTATCAAAAAGAGAGAGATGACAAGTGTTGGTGAGGATGTGGAGAAAAGGGAACCCTTGTGTGCTGTTGGTGGAAACATAAATTGGTGCAAAAAACTACAGAAAATAGGGTCAGTGGTTCCTCAAGAGATTAAAAATATACCCAGCAATTCTACTTCTGAGTATTTATCTGAAAGAAATGAAACTGTTATCTCATATTTAGTTACCTACATCCCCATGCTCATTACAGCATTACCTACAGTAGCCAAGACACAGTCCACTGATGGAAGAATGGAAAAAGATGTGGTATGTGTATACAAACTTCCAGTTATTTTTTTTAAGATTTTATTTATTTTTATTCATAAGAATACACAGAGAGGAGAGAGGCAGAGACACAGGCGGAGAGAGAAGCAGGCTCCATGCAGGGAGCCTGACGTGGGACTCAATCCTGGGACTCCAGGATCATGCTCTGGGCTGAAGGCGGTGCTAAACCGCTGAGCCACCCAGGCTGCCCCAAACTTCCAGTTATAAAATGAATAAGTCTCAGGGATATAATGTACAGAATGGTGACTAGAGTTAACAATGCTATATTGTATATTTGATAGTTGCTCAGAAAGTAGATCTTAAAAGTTCTCATCACAAGGAAAGATTTACTTGTTACTCAGAGTTACTCACCTGCAACAGGAAAACAGTGTTAACTCACTGTTACAGGTGAGTAACTATGAATGGTAATGGATGTTATCTTACTGTGGTAAGATATGTTTTATCTTACTGTGTGTATAAATCATTCATTTGTGTACATTCAAAATTAATGTAATCTCACATGTGAATTTTCTATGTTCTACGTGAATTTTATCTCAATTAAAAAAACATAAAGGCTAGAAAAATTCATAGTAATGGGGTGTGCATGGGTAGATTATTCAGGGAGGTGTTGCCTCACTACAGGGAATTAATAATTAGTCCTAGACCGAACACTACCCTGGATCTATCTAACAAATCATAAATGTAAAATCTGAAAAGGATCAAACTGTTTCCAAGTGATATAACTGCACCCCAGAACAAAGCTCAAGAAGATTTATGGGAATGGAAAATATCCAGCAGCCAAATGCAAAAAAGATCACACGATTACTAGGCAGCAAAGATGCAGGAAAACAAACCTGAAAACTCCAATAATCAATCATTCAAAACGAACCAGAACTGACATAGGCGCCAGAATTAGCAGACAAGGAAATTAAGCAGTTATAGCTATAGTCTGTATGTTAAAAAGTAGAGACATAGTACTATATATATATATAAACCTAAACTGAACTTCTGAGATGAAAAGTACAGTGTAAGAGATGAAAAACATACTGTATTGGATAAATGGCAGATTAGGCATTGCAGAATGAAAAGATTAGTGAACATGAATGGCACAGCAACAGAAACCATGCAAAATGATAAATACATGGAGAAAAAAATATCGAAACCAACCAACCAGCTTACCCACCCACAAGAATAAGCTGTGGGGGACAACTTCATGCAATGTATAAACAGTAAGTAAGTAAGTAAGTAAGTAAGTAAGTAAGTAAGTAAATAAATAAATAAATAAATAAATAAATAAATAAAAGAAAGAAAGAAAGAAAAAGAGAACGAAGATATCTGCTCTTTGCCAACAGATCAACAAATCATAAAAGTAATGGCAGTTAACAACTCCATGACAATGTGTACTTCTAATGCTTAGATTATGCTTGCCATTTCCTACCAAAAGGAATTAAGGCTTAAGAAGTAATGGCCAATTCCAGGTTCAGGACAGGAAATGTACAAGAAGAGCCTGGAATATCTCGATGTGGCAAAGAATAAAGAAATTGCCAAAGACTTATGTGTGCCCTGACCTAAATAAGAATTAAAAACTGAAAGAACAAAAAATATATGAGACATTTAGAGACTGAAACACTGACTAGATTAGACACTGAATAACAAAACAACTGGTCCTAATTTTTTTTTTAGGTATAATAATTGTATTGAGGTTATATTTTAACATCTTTGTCTCTTGGAGATACATTCTTTTTTAAATTTTATTCATTTCTGAAAAAAAAAAAGATTTTATTCATGAGAGACAGAGAGAGAGAGAGAGAGAGAGAGAGAGAGAGAGAGGCAGAGACACAGGCAGAGGGAGAGGGAGAAGCAGGCTCCATGCAGGAAGCCCGGTGTGGAACTTGATCCCAGGACCTCAGGATCATGCCCTGAGTCAAAGGCAGATGCCCAATTGCTGAGCCACCCAGGCGTCCCTGGAGATACATTCTAAGATAACTGTGAGTGAAATAATATATCTAAGGTTGGCCACAAAATAAGCAGGAGATAGAGACAAAACAAGATTACACAAGATCTAAAATGGGTAATGGGTCTTGTGGGGATTCATTAAACTATTCTACTTTTGTACACATGAAAAATACCAAAACAGGATTTTTTGAAAATGCAGGTTCCTTCAAAAAAACACCCCCCTCAAAAAACAAAAAAAATTTCAATTATTCTCTTATATTCCTAGTTTCAATATTTAATTTGTTGAGAGAAGCTTACAATTTGACAATGGTATTTTAATTTGTAAGCAGTGATATAAAAATGAACAAACATTTAGTAGCTTAAGAAACAGAAAGAACTAGATAGAAGGATACATGAAAATTTTTTCTTGGGGAGGTGGTGTAAAGAAAAAACTTACAAAGTACTAAACACTGATGAGTCACATTTAGAGCACATTATGAGTAAGAGGAGCTAGGAAGAGGCAAAATACATATTTAAAAAAAGAAGTCTCCCAAAGACATAGTAGGTCATACAGAGGGCCAAAAAAGGACACTCACCACTTAATGTCAATAGTATATATAGAACAGTTGTCCCTCTTTCATCACTTCTTGCCCCTTACCACCTACGGAAGTAGAATGAACGATGTATACTGAAGTCTACATAACTGACTTTCTAGTTCAAGGCCCCTTATATTTCAGTATGGGAAAGGACAGTGCTCTGGAAATGCTCAGATGCAAAGAGAAATACAGATATATACCTCCATGCAGACATGCTTATGTTGTGAGAAGAGAATAGCATAATCCATTAACCCTTAACTCAGTGCTCTGAGTTTTATCCTTTTCAATCTCTAATAGCAGCAAAAAATGCAGTAGCGAAGATAGTTGGGAGACAAGCAGAAGGAAGGGCAAAGAGAAGCGGGCTCAGGACAAAGGACTCAGTGGATAAAACTACAGAGAAACCACCTGTTAATCCCTTGGAACTTTAAATTCAAATCCACTAAGATTTCAATAGTTAAAATCAAAATCAAAAACAAAACCTTTCTTCATTAGACTCCAAAGGTACTCAGCATTACTGAGGAGACTATTTAGAATATTTCTAATTTTACTTGTAACTTTCCCAAATGAGCAGAGAGAGTTGGCATGACATTAAAAGATCAAATAATAGGGAAACAGAACCTAATGGCCATCACGACATCCTAATGTATAATTTTAGATCTTGGTTAGTAGCCTTATTATATGCACACAAAGTAAGCCATCTACAAAGTGACCACAATAGTCACAAGATTCTATTTTATTTATTTAAAGATTTTTTTATTCATTTATTCGAGAGAGATAGAGAAGAGGCAGAGGGAGAAGCAGGCTCCATGCAGGGAGCCGGATGTGGGCCTCGATCCCAGGACCCCAGGATCAGGCCCCAAGCCAAAGGCAGAATCTTAACCACAGAGCCACCCAGGCATCCCTGTGATTTGTACTTTTCCAAGGAAGTAACTCACAACTAAATTCAGAATGGCAGGTATAATACACATTATCACCTGTTTTCTCTCATTTTTCCATTCAAATCTCTTACCATAGACCATAGTCCACATGATGCCAGAACCAGATGAAGCCCATCTCCTTAAAAAAAGATCCTAATTGGCAATTAACGGTATGTGTTAATTTAGCTTCTCTTAAGAAGCTAAATATGTAAGAATAGTAGAATGAGAAATGAAATGTCTTTCCTTTTACATTTTTCAGTAGTTTATGAACAGGCAATTTTAGACTCTCCAATTCAAGTGAGATTCTACTTCATCTTTTCTGACAGGCCTTCATAAGCATGGCTGTCCACAACAATCAATCAGTTCACTACTTGTCACTTTGATAGTAACTTACAAAAAATATCAGTCAGGTAAGGTTCCTTCCAACACTAGAAATTCTAAAAATGCAAATAAAAACATAAAACAAGTCAGTTTTTCATTATGCTAAAATGCAATCATACCTGTTTAAATTCTAAGCATAACCTATATGCACAGTCTCCTCAATGCTGAAGGCTGGAAGATAATAAAATGTGTTACATTTTTCTTCGCCCAGTGTTTCTCATGAAAAATTACTTCCATTAAAGTTTCTGTACTAATTGATAAAAATCTCAGAACCTATACTACTACTATTTTTTTTTCTTTACGTTTTTCTTTTGACTTGCTTTGATTTGCTAGGGAAGGGGAAAAAAATGTAAAGCAATACCTTGACATTGCTTTACAACACTGTAAGTTACAACATATAAAGATAAACATGATTTACATCTGTGTTCAGAAGTTTACAATAACACAAAGTAGTTTGATTATACTTTGCCTTGAGAAAAGGGATGAATGCTATAAATCTGGTTCCTTTCTTGGAGATAAGGTTATTTCGTGATTTATTTTCAAACAGGTTCTTAAAAGGATACGTGTTCCATTAACTCCTGATATTTTAAAGTCATCTAGTAGTTGAACAACCATTTCTCTATTTGGATCATTAGGATCTGAATTACGAACCTACGGTGGGAAAGAGACAGTATTTAGTGTAAAGGAAATCACTGAAATAAGCCAAATGGTGGGGAGGGAACACCTGCAACATATATAACAAAAGATTAATGACAAAAACATTAAAATTTTAGTAACTCAAATATGCAAATAAATAAATGGTGCACAAAAGGAAATACAACTGACAAAGACTATTGCTCTAATTCAACCATTTTTCTACTAAAAGTGTGACTCCCAAATTCACTGCTGGTTACCAAGCAATAAGGAATTAAGGAGTTTTACAGGATACAAACCAACCATTGAACCAACATTCATCACACTGTTTACTCAAGCTGACCTTTCCCCCGCATAGGAAAACCTTCTCAATGAAGAGAGCAAGCAGTACTGATTTTCGGACACAGGCTTGTCAGACTGGCACTCTGAAAATTACTTTTAGAGCTCTCCTGGTCTAACATCCTCACTTTACAAATGAAAACTCTAAGGCTCAGAAGAAATGTAGTGATGAGCTGGAGAATACTGGACTAGGGCTGGTCTTAAAGCCCAGGTTTTATAACTCTGAATTTAAGCTCCTTCTACCATAGCTTCCTAATTTATAATAAAACTAAGTTTTTATAAAATTTGCCAAGTTTTCAGATATAAAAGGAATAAGCAGTGTTTGTTTTATAGATTTTTGTAATACTTTACAGCATAAAATAGAAGTGATATACTTATTCACACTTTACTTTTTTTAAAACTAATTTCAGAGGTATGGTTTAGTGATTCAGCTATTGTATATGACACCAAGTGTTCATTACATCCCATGTCCTCCTTAATGCCCATCACCCAGTTACCTCATTCCCCCAACCTCCCCTTTAGCAACCCTATTTGTTTCCTATAGTTAGACGTCTCCTAAGGTTTGTCTCCCTCTAATTTTGCCTTATTTTACTTTTCCTTCCTCTATGTTCATCTATTTTGTTTCTTAAATTCCACATATAAAAAAAAAATTCCACATCACTGAGAACATACTTGTTTTTCTCTGACTTATTTCACTTAGCATAATACCCTCTCATTCCATCCACAACATAACAAATGGCAAGGATTCATTTTTTTGATGGCTAAGTAATATTCCATTGTATATACACACACATCTTCTTTATCCATCTGTGATGGACATCTGGGCTCTTATTTTAGTTATTCTCACACTTTACTTTTAACCACAGTAGGAAAGTAAAACATATTTTGTGCTATCTGGTATATAAAACACGCTCAATAAACATTTCCGTTTATTTGAAAGTTTTTTTCAGTGTTTATGATGGAAATCCACCACTTCCCCCATCACATGCACAGAATGTATAAATATTGTTATCTGCCTCTACATCTTTAAAAGATACTGGAACTTTACAATAAAAATTAGTCATGCTAAAAAGTCTACATTTGGTATATCTTAATTCAGTAAAATTTTGCTTACGATGCTTTTTCACACATATGATCTAATACTCACTGATTTCAGCAACCGGATTTCATCTAGTGCTGTTTCAGTATAATGTTCAGCACTTTTAACTACTTTCATTGCCACAAACTTCTTCCCCCTGAGAACAAACACAAGCAGTTTAGACTAATGCTCTATCCTTACTTTAGGAAGGTAAGATTTAGCCATAATTGGGAGGCAGTGACAAAGTACAAATAATGATCCATGTTTCCTTGTACTTTAAACATAGGTTATTTCTATGCAATCACGTGTGTTAATGGGACTAACTGACCAGATTTCGTTTATAGGAGGAAGAAAACCTGTTCTCAGCTAATGTCAGCCAAGTTAAAGTCTATCTTCTGAATGTTTCTTTGAATCCAAGTAAAACCACAAAATGGGAGTAAGCAAGGGGGAAAACCACATTAGACCAGAAGTATCCTGTATATCTATCTACATGTTGAAAGCTAAAAGCTTAAAAACTATAACCAAAACAAACAAACAAACAAAAAAACAAAACAAAACCAAAAAACCCCACCTATAACCCTTTCCTATAAGAAGCCAGAAGAAATACTTGGGGTGAAATCAAACTGATAAAAAACAAAGTGTTTAGATCTCAATTACTGTCTCATCAAAGATATCTATATTTGTAGGTAAACATCCAATGTTAATTACCTATACTTTTAAGTAGGAAAAATTTTAGAGGTTGAGCAAATCTGGGGCAGCCCCGGTGGTCCAGCAGTTTAGCACCTTTGGCACAGGGCGAGATCCTAGAGACCTGGGATTGAGTCCCACATCAGGCTCCCTGCGTGGAGCCTGGTTCTCCCTCTGCCTGTGTCTCTGCCTCTCTCTGTGTGTCTATCATGAATAAATAAATAAAATATTTTTAAAAAGGGGGGGGGGGTGAGCAAATCTCTTACCAAAGGAAAATACAACAGAATAATTTCACATAGGCTGATACAGGATATCATCTAAAAATATAACTACTCCCAATTAAAACAAAACAAAACAAAACAGACAAAAACACTCTATGAATTTACATACCACACTTTCATTGAATGTTTGTAATGCTTTTAATTTCTGAGTTCCAAGTGCCTTATGAATACTAATTTAAAACAATCTTTTGTGTTAAGGTGCCTCTTTCCCCAGAGGAAAGACAAATTTGCTCAAGAACATAAAGATTATCGGGCGACCCCGGTGGGGCAGCGGTTTAGTGCCGCCTGCAGCCCAGGGTGTGATCCTGGAGACCCGGGATCGAGTCCCACATAGGACTCCCTGCATGGAGCATGCTTCTCCCTCTCTGCCTCTCTCTCTCTCTGTGTCTCTCGTGAATAAATAAAATCTTAAAAATAAAAAAAGGAAGGTTGTGTGTGGTATAACCTCCACCTCCATCCTTATTAAAAAAAAAAAAAAGAACATAAAGATTATCAACAACAAAATTCTGATCAAGAAATCAGTCTAGAGCTAGAGTGAAGGCAGGATTATCTCTGGGAAATCATATGAAAAAACTAAGGCATTACCTAACTAATTCTTTTGCAGGACCACTACAACTTACTGAATATCCCATGATAACCACACTGTTGAAAAGTGTCCCCAGCCCAACTTGCGGATCACGTGATATCTCCCATTGAATAAATCTCCAATTTTCACAAGATGATAACCTCCTGGAAAAAACAAGAGGAAGGAAACAATCACTTGAGTAGTAAGAAAAAATACCTCTCATTTCATTTTTTAACATCTATACACCATTTATCAAGTAAAAGTGGCTTCTTCTATATAATCAGTTGAATAGACAAAAATTTAAGTCAGCTACACAGTATTACTGAACTCATAAAAAAAATCTTAGGGATGTCTGGGTAGCTCAGGTGGTTAAGCATCCAACTCTTGATTTCAACTTAGTCATGATTCTCGAGGGTCGTGAGATAGAGTCCTGCACTGAGATCTATGCTCAAGAGGGAGTCTGCTAGAGATTCTCTCTCTCTATACCCCTGCCCCCTCTCTGATGTGCTCTCTAGATAAATCAATAAATCTTAGGGACGCCTGGGTGGCTCAGTGGTTGGGTATCTGCCTTTGGGCCAAGGCGTGATCCTGGAGTCCCATGATCCAGTCTCACATTGGGTTCCCTGCATGGAGACTGCTTCTCTCTCTGCGTGTGTCTTGCCCCACCCCCTCTGTGTCTCTCAGGAATAAACAATTAAAAAAAAAAAACTTTAATAAATAAATAAATCTTTAAAAAGAAGCCTTAGAGAGTAAGATTAATGATTTATTTATTATTTTTAAAGATTTTATTTATTCATTCATGAGAGACAGAGAGAGAGAGAGAGAGAGAGATGCAGAGACACAGGCAGAGGGAGAAGCAGGCTCCATGCAGGGAGCCTGACATGGGACTCAATCCCCGGTCTCCAGGATCAGGCCCTGGGCTGAAGGTGGCACTAAGCTGCTGAGCCACGGAGGCTGCCCAAGATTAATGATTTAGAGTAAGAAGATAATCTTTTGTTGAACAACCAAGTTACTTAAAAAAAAATAAGTCATTCTCAGGATGCCTGAGTGGCTCAGTGGTTGAGCGTCTGCCTTTGGCTCAGGGCATGATCCCAGGGTCCTGGGATCGAGTCCTACATCGGGCTCCCTGCGTGGAGCCTGCTTCTCCCTCTGCCTGTGTCTCTACCTCTCTCTCCGTCTCTCTCATGAATAAATAAATAAAACCTTTATTAAAAAAAAACATCATTCTCAAACATAAAAAAGGCTATGGGGCAGCCCAGGTGGCTCAGCGGTTTAACGCCACCTTCAGTCCAGGGCGTGATCCCGGGGACCTGGGATCGAGTCCCACGTCAGGCTCCCTGCATTGGGCCTGTTTCTCCCTCTGCCTGTCTCTATCTCTCTCTCTGTGTGTATCTCTATGAATAAATAAAATCTTGAAAAAAAAAAAAGGCTATGTAAGACAATATTCTCACCCCTTAATAATCGATTACTTATCTAAATATACATGTTTATAAATAAAATCTATTTATACTTGTAGTCTTAGGATGTATTTTTATGAGATTAATTAATTCCATTTAACTAAAAAGAGAGAGTGGGGGGGCGGGGTGCCTGAGTGGCTCAGCAGTTTAGCGCCCGGGGTGGTCCCGAGGTCCCAGGATCGACTCCCACATTGGGTTTCTTCCTGCATGGAGCCTGCTTCTCCCTCTGCCTGTGTCTTTGCCCCCCCCCCCCCACTCATGAATAAATAAATAAAATCTTTAAAAAAGAGAGAGAAACAGAGACAGAGATAGAGATTCTTTCCATAAAATACAACACAATGCAACACAACACAGGAAGGCCTAAAAAGGCTGCCAACAGTGGCAGGAATCAAGATATTTTTACATCTGTCTCTGCTTGCTCAGAATAACACAAACCAGGTTCTCCTAGATGGTAAAATACGTTCTGTCATGACTTGCTACCCAGAATCCTAGAAATTCTCACAAAGAAACAAAAAAGATCCCAGGTAACTTAAACAGTCGAAGTATTTCTAATTTCAGTTTAACTTAGCTTAGCAATCAACACTATGAAAAAAAAGTAATGAAATGGTTTTTTGAAAAGTCTATATACCAAATCTCATCTGTGGTTATTTCTGGGTGATACATATTACAGAGGACTTCTATTTTTTAATATATTCTGAAATTTTCTAAGGAGAAAGTGCACTAGCATTTTTAAGGAGAAAAAAAGGTAAAAACAGATTTAATATAAAACCAAGCTTTAATAAACTAAATTGAACTGATAGGAAATACTATTTTTTATACTTCAAGAAAAGGATGCAAGAAGCAGAAAACATCAAAACAGCTTATGTTTATAGACCAAACAGTCAAGTGAGATAGGGCATTACATGAATCAGGTCTTACTTGGTATCTCCTCATCAAAAGGCTTACCTTTACAATAGTCATTGGGATCTTCCTGCTCATCATCATCAGATCCGAGAATCTCCTCTTCCTGCTCTGGTAGATCACTTTCAGAGTGGGGAGCAGAGCCTCGGTGCTGAGTTTCAGATCTAAGAAATAATACAAACATGTTCATTCCATAAGGACAGAATAAAATGGGACATTAAGAAAACGTCATTATCAAAATGTCTCCCCACTCAACAGAGAATATAAACAGAATATTATCTAGTGGCATCCTAAGAAAGTATTACCTACAGCTACCACTTTATCTTGTTAGGAAAATAATAAAGGGGGAAAAAAGGATTTGAGAGAGAGGGAGAGAGTGAGTGTGCATGAGTGGGAAGGGCTGAGGGGTAGGGAGAGAGAATCTCAAGCGGACTTGTGCTGAGCCCAACATGGAACTTAATCTCCTGACCCTAAGATCACAACCTAAGCTGAAACCAAGAGTTGGGACACTTAACTGACTTGCCACCCAGATGCCCCAGGAAAGCAATACTTTAAAAAAAGGACCAGTGGTCCTATTAATATGTGAAGGATTCCTCCGTGAGATTCTTCCCCTGTTTCAACTGACACGGAAACACTGTGAACTCTTTGGAAGACAAACGTCAAGGAAATAAATGTTATGCTTTGCTAATTTGAAATGCACTTGTAATATGGTGTCTATTATAATAGAAACATTTTTATCTGACTTTTGCTATTTATTATCCTTTCCTGCTTTTCAGGTTGAGGAGGCATTAAACGTGTTCTTGAGTGTTTTTCTTTCCTTCTGATATAAAATTCTTTCTTGGTTCCCATCGAAGGAACTCTTTAAGAATACGGCAAAAGTTAAACTATTCTTAAAGTGTCAAAAAAAATTATTTATTTAATACATGATTAAATAAAATTCTGGGAAACACATAGAAGTACAAAAGGGGAAAAATTACTGAAAAAAAAATATCCAGGGATCCCTGGGTGGCGCAGTGGTTTAGCGCCTGCCTTTGGCCCAGGGCGTGATCCTGGAGACCCGGGATCGAATCCCACGTCGGGCTCCCGGCGCATGGAGCCTGCTTCTCCCTCTGCCTATCTGTGTGTGTGTGTGTGTGTGTGTGTGTGTGTGTGTGTGTGTGTGTGAGAGAGAGAGAGAGACTATAAATAAATAAATAAATAACAAACAAACAAATATCCAGACAAAATTGCTGATAAAGCTATTTTTTCAGTATTTTCCTATACTTTTATGAAAATATAAATCACAAACTACACAAACAAATTTGTATCCTGCTTTTCCTGTTTTAAGTTTTCTCCCATTCCTATGCAATCTCTTAAATCTCACATATTTCCCCTACACATATCACCACTCACTTTGGCACATACTGCTCAGTTGGATATTGGTATCAGGTAAAGATAGAAACATTTGGGGCACCTGGGTGGCTCAGTGGTTGAGTGTTTGCCTTTGGTATGGGTTGTGATCTCAGGTCCTGAGATCAAGTCCTGCATCGGGCTCCCCACAGGGAGCCTGCTTCTCCCTCTGCCTATGTCTCTGCCTCTCTCTGTGTCCCTCATGAATAAATGGATGGAATCTTAAAAACAAAAAAGACAGAAACATTCTCCCTATTTATAAAGATAACATGGTATATATAGAAAATTTAGAAAATATTTTAAGACACTTCTCCTCTGAAAAAATTAATATTTTAAACTATTTCTTTCCAGCCTGTGGCCATGAATGGCTTTTAGGGTTATTATATAAGTATGACTTTTCAAAAGGAGTTGTAACTGAGTTATATCTCCTGCCATATCTGGGCTTCTGGTACTGGAATATTAACAGGTTTGGAAAATTTAGCTTACTTCATAGGTAAAAATGGTTTCTCATTTTATAATGAGTTAATTTTAGTAATTCCTTTCTCAACATGCCATCAATTAATTGTAACATATTTTGTACACTCAGACATTCAAAAGCAAAAAGACTTGGGTTTGCATTCAGGTTAACACCTATTAGCTCCCTGGTTTATAAAGCTTTAAGCACAATAAGCTGGGAGCCTGCTTTTTCCTCTACTTATGTCTCTGCCTCTCTCTCTCTGTGTCTCATGAATAAATAAATACAATCTTTTTAAAATGCCAAAATATTAGAATTCTACAAATACCATGGGATTCGTAAGATTAAAAAATTATTTTTTTAAAGATCTGGACATTCTTTTTTTTTAAATCCCTGTTTGAATTTTAAAGATTGATTGATTGATTGATTTGAGAGAGAGAGAGAGAGAGAGAGAGGCGCAGAGACACAGGCAGAGGGAGAAGCAGGCTCCATGCAGGGAGCCCAATGTGGGATTCCATCCTGGACCCGGGGATCAGGCCCTCAGATGCTCAACTGCTGAGCCACCTAGGTGTCCCAATTTCCTGTATTTCAATGTAAATTTAATCCTTTTCATTATGTCTATTCTCTCTGGAACATGTTTTTTTTCAGACACTGGACTCTGACTCACTAAATTAGTTTTCTTATATTTTCTATCTCCTTAGATTTTATTGTTCTTCTACTTTCTAGATTTATTTTCCTAACTTGTGCTGTTACACTTCTACCATATTTTAAATTTCCTACCTAGTTTACCTAAACTCTATGCCCAATGCAGGGCTTGAACTCACAACCCTGAGATCAAGACTTGTATGCTCTTCTGACTGGGCTGCACTCCATTCCCCCCACTTCCCCCCACACACTCCATTTTTGCTCTTTTTTTACAGACTCCTGCAGAGGAGTTTAATGATGCACTGCCTTCTTTTTTTTTCTTTCTTAAAGATTTTATTTATTCATTCATTATAGACACGGGGGGTGGGAAGAGGCAGAGACACAGGCAGAGGGAGAAGCAGGCTCCATGCAGGGAGTCTGATGTGGAACTTGATCCCGGGACTCCAGCATCATGCCCTGAGCAGAAGGCAGGCGCTAGAACGCTAAGCCACCCATGGATCTCTAAGCCACCCACGGATCTCGATGCACTGCCTTCTTTAACCTTAAGGATACTAGTTATGGCTTTAAATTTCCTTCTGATCCTGTCTATCATCCTGGTTTCCTCAAACTTCCCATGTTTAACTAATGCCATGCTTTTATAAACAATGTCCCTCAAGGAATATCAGGCAACTGAAAAAGTCTGTCATAAAAAAATAAAAACAAAAATAAATTTTGAGGAGACAGTTACTATTAGATAATGAAGATAATATGGTGACAGGATTAAAGAATTCAGAATTAGTGTTAACATTCACTGATGAGGAGTTTTAAGAATAAAAAAACGGAAAGAAATGCTACAGAAAAAAATTTCAACTTAATATTAGGAGCTAAAACCCATTCTTCCTAGAAAAAGAGGGTTCTAAAATAGTTTCAGTCTGTGCTTTTGAACTTTTCATACCTACACCTCAAGCCTCAAATTTTGCTATTTATGTTCTGAAGAAAAAAAAAATATGTCAGCACTTTAAAGATCTCAAAGCGGGGGATCCCTGGGTGGCTCAGTGGCTTAGCTCTTGCCTTTGGCCCAGGGCTTGATCCTGAAGTCCCGGGATCGAGTCCCACACTGGGCTCCCTGCATGGAGCCTGCTTCTCCCTCTGCCTGTGTCTCTCTCTCTCTCTCTCTCTCTCTCTCTCTCTCTCTCATGAATGAATGAATGAATAAATAAATAAATAAATAAATAAATAAATAAATAAATAAATAAAATCTTTAAAAAATAAAAATAAAAAAATAAAAGTCTCAAAGCATGTAAAATTTAAACCATTAACATCTATAAAATTTCATGCAAATTGAAATGGACAAAGGATCAAATTTTAGGAGTAGTATTATTTCAAAAGAGATACCCTGATCAAAACAGCAGTACTGTTAGAAATAGTAATATACTTGTCTAGCGTACAGAATGAGGCCAAGGCAAAAATCTGTGAGGAAGGCAGAAGCAGTGGGAAAGTTTGACAGTTTTGCTCCTTTATTTCCAAGCTAGTCTTGACAGAGAAGGATTTAAAAAAAAAAAAAACAAAAAACAACAGATGATAAAAGTCAAATTAGTCAAGGTGTGTTCCCCCTTATTTCTAAGGATCCCCCCCCCCTTTTAAAAGATTTTATCCATTTATTCGTGAGAGACACACACAGAGAGAGAGAGAGAGAGGCAGAGACACAACACAGGTAGATGGAGAAGCAGACTCCATTCACGGAGCCTGAAGTAGGACTCAATCCCAGGTCTCCAAGATCACGCCCTAGGGTGAAGGCGGTGCTAAACCACTGAGCTGAGCCACCCAGGCTATCCCTCTAAGGATCCTTTCAATTCAGATTCCATTTGTGATATAATCCTCATTCCTTGCTTCTCCCTCTGCCTGTGTCTCTGCCTCTCTCTCTCTCTAATAAATAAAAATAAATTTAAAAGGGGGGTGGGGGACCCCTGGGTGGCTCAGCGGATTCACGCCTGCCTTTGGCCCAGGGCGCGATCCTGGAGTCCTGGGATGGAGTCCCGCGTCGGGCTCCCAGCATGGAGCCTGCTTCTCCCTCTGCCTGTGCCTGTGCCTCTCTCTCTCTCTATCATAAATAAATAAAAATCAATTAAAAAAAAAAATCCTCATTCCTAACCATCCTTCACTCCAATCTCTCATCACCCAAATAAATAGTAAAACCAAAGTGCCAAACAAAAGCTTCCTGTCTTGGGGATCCCTGGGTGGCGCAGTGGTTCGGCGCTTGCCTTTGGCCCAGGGCGCGATACTGGAGACCCGGGATCGAGTCCCACATCAGGCTCCCGGTGCATGGAGCCTGCTTCTCCCTCTGCCTGTGTCTCTGCCTCTCTCTCTCTCTCTCTCTCTCTCTGTGACTATCATAAATAAATAAAAAAATTTAAAAAAAAACTTGACTAAAAAAAAGCTTACTGTCTTTTGTGAGCAAATACTATATATTCCAAAAAAAAAAAACAACAAAAACTATATATTCCTAACTGCCATAAAGAATAGGATACTTATGAGTTTTCACGTACACATTTCATGAATTTATATATTAACATTAGCTACATGAGCTCCCCACTCTGACACCTCCCCCCACCCCTTTAAAACATCTATTACTAACCCAGGTCATGATTCTGGGGTCCTGGGATCTAGTCCTGCATCAGGCTCCCTGCACAGAGCCTGCTTCTCCCTCTGCCTCTTTGTGTCTCTCATGAATACACATACATAAAATCTTTAAAGAACCCACTTATTCAATATATATGTCAATTATATCTCAAATAAAGCTGAAGAAAAAAGTAATTTAAGAAGATAGGGCAGCAAAAAAAAAAAAAAAAAAAAAAAAAAAAAAAAAGAAGATAGGGCAGCCCGGGTAGCTCAGTGGTTTAGCGCTGCCTTCAGCCCAGGGTCTGAACCTGAAGTCCCGGAATCGAGCCCCACGTAAGGCTCGCTGCGTGGAGCCTGCTTCTCCCTCTGCCTGTGTCTCTGCCTCTCTCTCTCTCTCTCTCTCTCTCTCTTCCTCTCTGTCTCTCATGAATAAATAAATGTTAAAAAAAAAAGTGAAGACAAAATGATGGAGAATAAAGAAACTGAGAAAATGAAAGAATTTGTGATCACTAAACCAGCCCTGCAAGAAATATTAAAAGGAATCCTTTAGGGACGCCTGGGTGGCTCAGCATTGAGCGTCTGCTCAGGGCATGATCCTTGAGTTCCAGGATGGAATTCACAAGAGAAAATTTGGAAAGAACTCAAATATATGGAAGCTAAAGAGCATCCTACTAAAGAATGAATGAGTGAACCAGGAAACTAAAGAAAAAATTTAAAAACTCATGGAAACAAATGAAAATGAAAACACAACAGTTCAAAACCTTTGGGATGCAGCAAAGACAATCCTAAGAGGGAAGTATATAGCAGTACAAGAATACATTAAAAGGATTATTCACCACGACCAAGTGTGATTTATATCTGGTCTGCAAGGGTGGTTCAATATCCACAAATCAATGTGATAAACTATATTAGTAAAGAAAGGGACAAGAATCATGATCCTCTCAATAGATGCAGAAAAAGCACATGACAAACTATAACATTCTTTTTTTGGTTAAAACTCTTCACAGTGTAGGGATAGAGGAAACATTCTTCATTATGATAGAGGAAACATTCTTCATTATCATAAAAGCCATATATGAAAAGCCCACAACAAATATCACTCACTCTTCACAGATGACCTAATACTCTGGGTGGAAAAACACAAAAGATTCCACCCAAGATTGCTAGAACTCACACAGGAATTCAGCAAAATCAGGTGCATTTCTATACATTAACAGTGAGACAGGGACGCCTGGGTGGCTCAGTGGTTTAGTGCCCACCTTTGGCCCAGGGCATGATCCTGGGTTCCCAGGATCAAGTCCCACATCAGGCTCCTGGCGTGGAGCCTGCTCCTCTCTCTGCCTACGTCTCTGCCTCTCTCTCTCTCTGTGTCTCTCATGAATAAATAAATAAAATCTTGAAAAAAAAGGAGAAATTAAGGAATCAATCCCATTTATAATTGCATTGTGCCCCAAACCGTTAGATACCTAGGAATAAACCTAACCGAAGAGGCAAAGGATCTGTACTAGAAAACCAAAGAACACCCATGAAAGAAACTGAGGAAGACACAAAGAAATGGAAAAATGTTCTATGCTCATGGACTGGAAAAACAAATATTGTTAAAATGTTTATCCCAACTAGGGCAATCTATATATTCAATGAAATCCCTATCAAAATACCATCAACTTATTTCACAAAATTCAAACAAATAATCCTAAAATTTCTATGGAACCAGAAAAGGCCCCAAATAGCCAAAAGAATGTTGAAAAAACCCAAAACTGGTGGCACCACAATCCCAGACTTCAAGCTCTATTACAAAGCTGTAATCATCAAGACAGTATGGTACTGGCACAAAAAGACACATAGATCAATGCAACAGAATTGAGAACCCAGAAATGGACCATCAACTCTATGGTCAACCAATCTTTGACAAAGCAGGAAAGAATATCCAGTGGAAAACAAATGGTGTTAGAAAAATTGAACAGCCACATGCAGAAGAATGAAACTGGACCATTCTCTTACACCAAACACAAAAACAGACCCAAAATGGATGGAAGACTTAGACGTGAGACAGGAATCCATCAAAATCCTAGAGGAGAACCCAGGCAGTAACTTCTATGACTTCAGCCGCAGGAACTTCTTGCTCCAAAGGCAAGGGAAGCAAAGGCAAAAATGAACTACTGGGACTTCATCAAGATAAAAAGCTTTTTGCACAGCAAAGGAAACAGTTGACAAATCCAAAAGACAACTGACAGAATGAGAGGGTATTTGCAAATGCCTTATCAGATAAAGGGCTAGTATCCAAAATCTATAAACAACTTATCAAACTAGTATCTAAAGAACAAATAATTCAATCAAAACATTGGCAGAAGACATATAAATGGCCAAGAGTCACACGGAAAAAATGCTCAAAATCTCTCGGTATCAGGGGAAAAAATGCTCAACATCACTCAGCACTGAGGAAATACAAATCAAGACCACAATGAGATACCACCTCATACCAGGCAGAATGGCTAAAATTAACAAGTCAGGAAAAGACAGATGTTGGCAAGGATGCAGAGCAAGGGGAATCCTCATACACTGCTGGTGGGAATGCAAGCTTGTGCAGCCACTCTGGAAGACAGTATGGAAGTTCCTCAAAAAATTGAGAATAAAGCTACCCTACCACCCAGCAATTACACTACTAGGGGTTTACCCCAAAGATATAATGGTAGTGCTCTGAAGGGGCACCTGCACCCCACTGTTTATAGCAGCAATGTCCACAATAACCAGTTTGGGAAAAACCCAGATGTCCATTGATAGATGAATCGATAAAGACGTGGTGTGTGTATGTATATATGTATACACATATATATACACACACGCACACACAAATATATAGACTACCCAGGCACCAAAGAAAAAGAAAAGAAAAATCTTGCCATTTGCAATGATATGGATAGAACGAGAGGGTATTATGCTAATCAAAATAAGTCATAGAAAGACAATTATCATATGATCACCCTCATATGTGGAATTTAAGAAACAAAACAGGATCACAGAGGAACAGAGGAAAAAATAAAGACGAAATCTGAGAGAGAGAGAGAGACAAACCACAAGAGACTCAACTAGAGGAAACAAACGGAGGGTTGCTGGCTGGAAGGGAGGTGGGGAGATGGTATAACTGGGTGATGGACATTAAGGAGAGCATATGATGTACTGAGCATGGGGTATTTTAAGAATGATGAATCACTGACCTCTACTTCTGAAACTAATAATATACATTAAGTGAATTGAAATTTAAAAAAATTTTAAATAACAAAAGAGAAAATACACAACAAATTCAGAGTAACTATAAATTCTATAGTGGACCTACAATATAGGGATATTTCAAGGAGGAGTACACATGGGCATCAACTATATGATAACTTAATAATATAAGTCGATACTTGTATGTATACTTTATATCTAGTTTTCCCAAACACATCCAAAAAAAGATCCCAATCAGGCATATATAAAATACAATAAAAATATCTTAGATGCCGATTTAAAGAGAATGAAATTTAAAATTTCAATGTGGGTAGCCCAGGTGGCTCAGCAGTTTAGTGCTGCCTTCAGCCCAGGGCCTAAGCCTGGAGACACGGGACCGAATTCCACGTCAGGCTCCCTGAATGGAGCCTGCTTCTCCCTCTGCCTGTGTCTCTGGCCTGTGTCTCTGCCTCTCTCTGTGTCTCTCACAAATAAATAAATAAAATCTTAAAAAAAAAATTCAATGTATTTAAGAAAGAGTACATTACATATTAAAATCTATGAGTTGGGGGATCCCTGGGTAGCGCAGCGGTTTGGCGCCTGCCTTTGGCCCAGGGCGCGATCCTGGAGACCCGGGATCAAATCCCACGTCGGGTTCCCGGTGCATGGAGCCTGCTTCTCCCTCTGCCTATGTCTCTGCCTCTCTCTCTCTCTCTCTCTCTCTCTCTCTCTCTCTCTGTGACTATCATAAATAAATAAAAATTAAAAAATAAATAAATAAATAAATAAATAAATAAAATAAAATCTATGAGTTGGGCAGCCCTGGTGGCACAGCAGTTTAGCGCTGCCTGCAGCCCAGGGCGTGATCCTGGAGACCCTGGATCGAGTCCCATGTCAAGCTCTCTGCATGGAGCCTGCTTCTCCCTCTGCCTGCGTCTCTGCCTCTCTCTCTCTGCATCTCTATGAATAAATAAAATATTTTTAAAAAATAAAAATAAAATATATGAGTTTCACTTGAGAAACATTTGTAACCATGAATATACCAATTATAAAACAAAAGCTGTTACTCATGAAATATTCACATCACTTAAAAAATAGATAAAATTTAAAAAGATGCAATTCAGTGTTAGGTTGGTAAGAGTATATGGACAGGACTGCTACTTTCATACTCTGATTCATCTTCTGACCAGCATTATTTCCTTTCAGGAAATGACCCTCTACAACTTGCCAAGGCTGCCAATCACATGGCCCTAACCATCCTATGTCCCTACGGGGGTGGACACATGATCCAGCAAGATCTAGAATCCTTTTGAGGCAGAAATGATGGATGCTGGGAACTCTATTTCTGAAATCTTAAGCAATAATGACCAAGGAGTTGTCCTATACGATTACTGCTGCCAAGGAGGGACAGAATGCCTGCGAATGAAGCCAAAAGAAAGAAAACTAAGTCATTTACTGACTAGGGGTGGAGGAAAATTGGCACTGAATGTACCTCCAGGATTCATAGACAGCTCCCTACCTCTTAGTCTCTCTGGATATAGGCTATGAGTTTCAATTTGAGTACTTCTAACAAGAAGCATTCTAAATAAGACACACATAAACATAATTAGGCAATAAAATTTTGTTTTTAAATTAAATGTTTTTAAATTAAAAAACAATTTAAAATTATTTCACTTCTAAATATGTATTCTATAATAAGATAAATATACATATAAACATACACTTTATATCAATGTTAAATTCCTAGTTTTGATATAGTTACATAAGCAGTAACTACTGGGGGAAACTGGAAACTCCCTATACTATTTTTGCAACTTCCTGTAAATCAGCAATTATTGTTAAAATTTAAAAAGCTTTAAAAATTTGTGGAAAAATTAAAATATGTACAAAGATTTGGGCATCATAATAATGATGGTTGTCACAGCACTTATTATAACAAAAAACTAGAAACAAAAACATTAAGATAATGGATTGTACAACTATATTTATATCATCTTCCTGCTCAAAGCCAACAAAAGTAAAATAAAGGAATAAGGTTATAAATCTAAAACAATGTGGAGGCAAAAAGAGCAATGCCCTGGCAACCGAGAAAAACAAAGGTAGGGTGAACTACATACAGTGGTGGAGGGAGACCACCAACCTGTGATACCTGAGTAAACTATGGATACATGGGTATGTTGGAATGCAGGTATGAAATAAGGGATAAAGAAAGAGATCAACTGGAAGTTAGTAAAATACTATTGACACCCTAACACAACACAGTAGACAGCCTAGCATTTATCCCTGTAGGGCTATTGTTTAAAGAAAATCAACAGAAATGGAATAACAAAGGCTATCAGTGTGGATTGGATGCTGGTACTCCAGAGTAAGTTCTCCAGATTCTGGTGCCCTGGATCATGGACAACTCTCTCCTTATTCACTTAAAGCAAAAACCTTGCTAGGAACACAAAGTTTTCAATCAGTTCTCTAATGGCTCATTTCATAAATACAAAAAGGTGACCTAGTATTAGTAAACATTTGAGGAATCCCCAAAGATAAGAGTATAAGATAAATAACTGGAAAACGGATCTAAGAGAAATGCATTTTTTAAAAAAGATTATTTTTCTTTTACACATTTAAAATAAAAGATTTTCATTCATTCATTTTGAGAGAGAGGAAGCAAGAATAAGTGAGTGGGGCATGGGAAACACAGAAGGAGAGAGACAGGAAGTAGACTTTAGTGAACGGAGAGTCATGGAGTTTGATATCTCAGGACCCTGAGATCATAACCTGAACTGAAACCAAGTGTCAGATACCCAAGTGAATGAGCCACCCAGGTGCCTCATGAAGAACACAATTTTTAAAACTACAGTTGACCCCTGAACAACATAGGTTTGAACTACACAGTATTACTTATATGCAAATTTTTCTTGATTATAAATACAGTAGAGTCCTATAAAATGTATTTTCTCTTCCTTAAGATTTTCGTAGTAACGTTTTCCTCTCTCTAGCTTACTTTATTGAAAGATTATGGTATATAATACATACAACATACAAAATACCTGTTAATCAACTATGTTATTGGCAAGGCGAGGCTTCAGTAAGCTTTTGGAAGTTGAGTTTTGGGGAATTCAAAACATATGTGGATTTTTTACCGTGTTGGGAGTTTGGCATCCCACCCCCTTTGTTGTTCCAGGGTCAACTATAATTTATGTGAATGAAGAGATCTTAAATGATATTGACTTCCAAATGGAAAGAGGTACTCTAAAAGAGAAGTAATTAACGTGAAAAAGAAGCTTTGTTGGGGATCCCTAGGTGGCACAGTGGTTTGGTGCCTGCCTTTGGCCCAGGGCGCGATCCTGGAGACCCTGGAGACCCGGGATCGAGTCCTACGTCCGTCCCCCCCACCCCCACGTCGGGCTCCCCCCACATCGGGCTCCTGGTGCATGGAGCCTGCTTCTCCCTCTGCCTGTGTCTCTGCCTCTCTCTCTCTCTCTCTGTGACGATCATAAATAAATAAATTTAAAAAGAAAGAAAGAAGCTTTGTTAATATACACAGTCTTCTAAATGTGTGTGTGGGGGGGATCACCTATGAAAATGATAAACGCACCAAAAGAGGTAAGAGACAAAGACAATCCATTTAGAACGTCCATCATCTGCATGGGAGTTGCAGAAAAAGAAACTTACATTTGCGGGGGGGGGGGGGGGGGATATGATTAAAGGAGTACAAGAACTGTCTGGAGATTAAATGGAATCTCCATTTAAAACAGCCCTCCTGATTCTAAAATAGGATTACTTTCATCTATATATAGATAGATGACTAGGGAAATTTCAGAATCCAGAATCCAGTATTAAGATCCTAATGACTTTTAGGGGCAAAAAAAGGTTTATAAGGGCAATAATAATCACGCTGGTACCAAATGTCTCATTAGAAACCCAAGGGGGGGGGGGGGTTGCTCAGTAGTTTGGCGCCACCTTCAGCCCAGGGCCTGATCCTGGAGACCGGGTCCCACATTGGGCTCTCTGCATGGAGTCTGCTTTTCCCTCTGCCTGTGTCTCTGCCTCTCTCTCTCTGTCTCTCATGAAATAAATGAATTAAAATCTTAAGAAAACAGAAAAGAAAAGAAAAGAAGAGAAAAGAAAGAAAAGAAAAGAAAAAAGAGAAAAGAAAAGAGAAAAAAAAGAAAAGAAAACCAATATAAAGAAAGACCATGAGGCAATGACTCCTCTAATTTCTGAGAAAAATAATTTCTTTTACCCAATCTAACTCTGAATAGCATTTGAGGGCAGTCTTTTAAATATAGAGGGATATAGAAATTATCTATCATTAGGGGATCCCTGGGTGGCTCAGCGGTTTAGTGCCTGCCTTTGGCCCAGGGCATGATCTTGGAGTCCCAGGATCGAGTCCCACATTAGGCTCCCGGCATGGAGCCTGCTTCTCCCTCCTCCTGTATCTCTGCCTCTCTCTCTCTCTCTATCATAAATGAGTAAATAAATAAATAAATCTTGTTTAAAAAAAAAGAAGTTATCTATCATTCACCTTTTCTGAAGAAGTCACTTGAGGACAGCAAACAAAAGATTATAAATAGAAGACATGAGATCCAGGTAAACAGTGAATCCAAACAGATGACAGAAAAAAAAAAAAAAGTTCCAAGAGAATAATTGTAAAGAAAATCTATGAGGACTAAGGGGTACACTTGTGATGGACAATGGGTCATGTATGGAATTGCTGAATCATGATACTGTACACCTGAAACTAATATGACACTGTGTATGTTAACTATACTGGAAAAAAAAACTATACTGGAATTAAAACAAATCCTGAAATGCATTTAATCTAAGATTAATCTACAGTCAGAGACTGGAGGGCTCTAAGAGGGAGGTCTCAGGGAAAACACACAGACAAGAAAAGTATACTTGAGACATTGGAGATACATGATAAAAGGAGATGACACAAGGGAAAAATAAGAAAAATTCCAGAAAACAACCAAAAGCCAAATGAAAAAGGATATATAATTACAGGCATAATAGTTAAAGTAACATTAATGATTGATAGATTACTGAATTTCTACTTTGAAAATCAATATAATTAAACATGCATCTAAGGGCTGACTGTAGTCGTTTCCAGAGACTTCAGAGGGTAGGCACTATCTCTGCACTCTCCTGTCATGCTCTGGAGCACCATTGACTCCTGGAGGGGAATTTTACATATAGTTGGTGCTCTGGTTTTTATGTTCTATGCCCTGGTATTTTGCAGCTGCCACTAAGAGGATGCCCCATCATCACCTGGTTCTGGTGCCTGGTAGGGCTTGCATTCCTGGGTACCATGGGTCTCTGGCAATCAAGGAGATAGTTCCCAGCCAGGAAGCTACCTCCAGAGTACTGTACAGACTGCATGTCAAGGCACAACCCCCGGTCTTTCTGTGAAGGCCTCCTGGCTTGTCCTGGAGCTTTTATCATGTATCTCTAATGTCTCAAGTATACTTGAGATCTGTGGCACACATCTAGTAGACTAGGGAACTGCTGTCAAGATACATGGCTGTGGACACCTCTTGGCACTCTTGCTCTATCATACTCCAGCTCGCCAGTATCTCCCAGAAAGAAATTATACACTCATCTGGAGGCCTGATTTTTGCAACTGCTCCCCAGGGGACACTGCCAGATTGCATGGCCAGAGAGGCTTATGCTTCTGGTCCCACAGGAATGTATATATCTGCACACATTTAAAAACTGTTACCTGAGGGTCTGGCTTCCAAAGAACCTGATTCTAGGTGCTTAAATCCTCCCCTTAGGGTCATCCTGAACTACTAGGAGCTATTAAAAAACGTTTGGCATATCCTCAACTACTGGGAATCTATTAAAAATATAACAGGCTGCTTGGAAAACCACAAAGGTTTGAAAGACAAGAGAGTTAGGGCAGAGTTAAACAACAAGATTCGGGGCAGCCCCGGTGGCGCAGCGGTTTAGCGCTGCCTGCAGCCTGGGGTGTGATTCTGGAGATCCAGGATCGAGTCCCACATCGGGCTTCCTGCATGGAGCCTGCTTCTCCCTCTGCCTGTGTCTCTGCCTCTCTCTTCGCTCTCTCTGAATGAATAAATAAATAAATCTTAAAAAAAAAAAAAAAGTTCGTCTACATAAGGCTACTCTTTCAAGATGCTGACAGGTGGTTGTTTCCAATAAATCAACAGTCAAGCAAAATGATGAAACAGAGGAATATGTTCCAAATGAATGAACAAAATAAAAACTCAAAAAATAAACCTTAATGAAACAGAGATAAATTTGAATCAATGGCCATAAATACACTCACCAATCTTGGGAGAAGAAGGGATGGACACAGTGAGAACTTCAAGAGAGAAGTAGTAAATACTAGAAAGTACCAAATAGAAGTCACATACATAGCTGAATACAATAACTGAACTGAAAAATACACTTAGAGACAAGAGCAAACTAGATGAAGTAGAAGAAAGGATCAGTCAACTCAAAGACAAGACAGTGAAACTCAATCAAAGCAAGAAAAAAAAAGCATGGATATAGCCTAAGGGGCTTATGGGACAAGATCAAATGGACTAACATTTATTTGCATTACAGGGGTCCCAGAAGGTGAAGAAAGACGCAGAAATCTCTTTTGAAAAAATAATGGATGAAAACTTCCCTAACTTGGGAAAAGATCTAGGAAGGCAACAGAGTTCCAAATAAGATGAATCCAAGGACAGCTACCACAAGACACACATAACTAAAATCTCAAAAATTAGGGAGCCTGGGTGGCTCAGTCAGTTAAGCATCTTTCTTTGGCTCAGGTCATGATCCCAGGGTCCTAGGATCGAGCCCTGCATCAGGCTCCCTGTTCAGTGGAGTCTGCTTCTCCCTCTGCCCTTCACCCCACTCTTGTGCTTTCTTGTTCTCTCTCAAATAAAATCTTAAAAAAAAAAAAAAAAAAAACTAGAAAAAAATCTTTTAAAAAAAATCTCAAAAGTTAAAGGCAAGCAGAAAATTTAAAACAGCAGGAGAAAAATAACTCATTATGTGCAAGGAACCCTCATGAAAATATAAGCAGACTGTTGAGTAGAAACTGCAAGCCATAAAGGAGTAACACAATACACTCAGAGTACTTAAAAAAAAAAAAAAAAAAAAAAGTTCCAGCTATGAGTACCCTATCCAGCAGTTATTATTCAGTGTTGAGGAAGAGATGAGAGTTTTGCAAACAAAAGCAAAAGGAACTTCTTTTTTTTTCTTTTTTTTTTTTTTTTTTATGATAGTCACACACAGAGAGAGAGAGAGGGGCAGAGACACAGGCAGAGGGAGAAGCAGGCTCCATGCACCGGGAGCCCGACATGGGATTCGATCCCGGGTCTCCAGGATCACCCCCTGGGGCAAAGGCAGGCGCCAAACTGCTGGGCCACCCAGGGATCCCCAAAAGGAACTTCTTAAGCTGAAAAGGCACTAATTGGCAACAAGAAAACATATGAAAGAAATCTCACTGGAAAAGTAAATGTAAAGAAAACAGATTCATCATTTATAAAGCTAGATGGAAGTTAAAAGATAAAAGCAATAAAAATAATTATGATTACAATAATTAGTTAAGGATACACAATAAAATGTGACATAAAAAACATAAACCACAAGGCTGGGAGAATAAAAATGTTAAGCTTTAGAATGGCCTCAAATGTAAGCTGTCAGTAACTTTATAAAATAGATTATTAGATATAAGATGTTATATATAAGCCTCATGGTAACCACAAAGCAAAAATCTATACACAAAAGGTAAAAAGAAGGGAATATATAATTATACCACTAAAGAAAGTCATCAAATCAAAGAAAGCAAGAAAAGAAGAAACAGAAAGGGACTACAAAAACAGACAGTAATCAATTAACAATAAGTATATACCTGTCAATAATTACTTAAAAATGTAAATGGAGTAAATGCTCCAATTAAAAGACACAGAATGGCTGAAAGGATAAAAAAGACAAGACTCATATATATGTGGCCTAGAAGAGACTCACTTCTGAGGTAAAGGCACACACAGACTGAAGTAAAAGTATGGAAAAGTATTCTATGCAAATGGAAACAAAAGAAAGCTGAAATAGCTATACTTTTATCAGAAAAAAATAGATTTTAAAACAAAGACTGTGGGGTCCCTAGGTGGCACAGCAGTTTGGCGCCTGCCTTTGGCCCAGGGTGCGATCCTGGAGACCCAGGATTGAATCCCATGTTGGGCTCCCAGTGCATGGAGCCTGCTTCTCCCTCTGCCTGTGTCTCTGCCTCTCTCTGTGTGACTATCGTAGATAAATAAAAATTTTAAAAATAAATAAATAAAAAATAAAAATAAATAAAACAAAGACTGTAATAAGAGACAAAGATGGCATTACAAAATGATAAAGGGATCAATCCAACAAGATGACTTAACATTTGTAAATATTATTGTACCTAACATAGGAGTACCTAAATATATTAACAGACCTCAAGGGAGAAAATGATACAAGGCAATAATAATAAAAATCTTAATGCCCTACTTACAGCAATATATCATCCAGACAGAAAATTAGTAAGATAACTATGGCCTTAAATGACTCATTAGACCAAATGGACTTAACAGATACATACAGAATATCCCACCCAAAAGCAAAATACACATTCTTCTCAAATACATGCAACATTCTCCAAGATAGACCACATACTCACAAAACAAGTAATAAATTTAAAAAGACTGAAATATATCAAGCATATATTTTCTGAGCACAATGGTATGAAACTAGAAATAAACTACAAGAAAACTAGAAAATAGAGATTAAGTAACATGCTACTGTACAACCAACGAATTAAAGAAATCAAAGGAAAATAAAAAATACCTGGAGACAAATGAAAATTGAAATGTACCAAAATTTATGGGATGCAACAAAAGTACTTCTAAAAGGGAAAGTCATAGTGATAAATGCCTACCTTAAGAAACAAGAAAAGTCTCAAACAACGTAACTTTACACTTCAAGGAACTAGAAAAAGAAAAACAAAGCCCAAAGTTAGTACAAGGAAGGAAATAACAAAAACTAGAGCTGAAATATATAAAACAGAGACTAAAAAGACAATAGAGAAGATCAACGAAACTAAGGGTCGATTTTTTGAAAAGAAACAAAACCGACAAGCCTTTAACTATACTAAGAAAAGATAACTCAAAATCAGAAATGAAAGAGACGTTATAACTGTGCTACAAATATACATAAGATCCTAAGAGACCACTATGAACAATCATGTGCTAATAAACTGGACAGCCCAGAAGAAACTGATAAACTGCTAGAAACGTACAACCTATACCAATAATGAATCAGGAAGAAACAGAAAGTCTGAAAAGACCATCAACTAGTAAGGAGACTGCATTAACCCAACAAGCAAAAACCAAATGGGTTCACTGGTAAATTCTACCAAAAAGTCAAAGAACAATGCCAATTCTTCTCAAACTCTTCCAAAAAAAAAAAAAAAAAAAAAAAGAAAAAAAAGAAAAAGAAAAGGAGGGAACTCTTCTGAATTCATTTTATGAGGCCAGACTTACCCTGATAAAAATTACAGGTTAATATCCTCAATAAACATAGATGCAAAAAATCTTCAACAAGACATTAGCAAATCAAATTCAACAGATTAAAGGATCATCTCTACAATCAAGTGGGACTTATTCCAGGGATGCAAGGATGGTTCAACCTTCACGAATCAGTCAACATGGACACATTATCAAAATGAAGGATTAAAGGAATATGATAGGGCAGCCCTGGTGGCCCAGCTGGTTTAGTGCCGCCTTCAGCCCGGGGTATGATCCTGGAGACCCAGGACTGACTCCCACGTCAGGCTCCATGAATGGAGCCTGCTTCTCCCTCTGCCTGTGTCTCTGCCTCCCTCTCTCTGTGTTTCTCAAGAATAAATAAATAAAATCTTAAAAAATAAATAAATAAATAAATAAATAAATAAATAAATAAATAAAATATGATCATCTTGATAAAGAGAAAGATTTAACAAAATTCAACACCCATTCATTATGCTCTCAACAAAGTAGGTATAAAGAGAACAAACCTTAACACAATAAAGGCCTTATATAAATACAGCCCACAGCTGATAGTGTATTCAACAATGAGAAAGCCTTTTCTAAGATCAGGAATAAGACAAGGATGCTCATCTCACTGCTTCCAGTCAACAGAGTACTAAAGTCCTAACCAGAGCAATTAGGCAAGAAAAAGAAATAAAAGGCACCCAAACTGGAAAGGAATAAATAAAACTGTCACTATTTGCAGACATGATATTATATACAGAAAAATCTAAAGACTCCACCAAAAAACTGTTAGAAGTAATAAATTCAGTTGAGTTATGGAATACAAAATCAATACACAAAAATTGGTTGTGTTTCTATATACTCATAATGAACTATCAGAAAATTAAGAAAATAATGTCATTTACAATTGTATCAAAAATAACAAAATACCTAGGAATAAAACGAGGGGAAACACCTGTATATTGAAAACTATAAAAACTTAATGAAAGAAAATTAAAAAGATACAAATAAATGGACAGTCCAAGCTCTTGGGTTGAAAGAATCAGTGCTCTTAAAATATCCATACTACCTGCCGCAATCTGCACAATTTAATTACCATGAAAATTCAAATAGCATTTTTTCAAAAAAATGGAATAATATTACAATTTTTTTAATCTTACAATTTGGGGATCCCTGGGTGGCGCAGCGGTTTGGCGCCTGCCTTTGGCCCAGGGCGCGATCCTGGAGACCCGGGATCGAATCCCACATCAGGCTCCCAGTGCATGGAGCCTGCTTCTCCCTCTGCCTGTGTCTCTGCGCCTCTCTCTCTCTCTCTGTGACTATCATAAATAAATAAAAATTAAAAAAAAATAATAATCTTACAATTTGTATAGAGCCATAAGAAAACCTCAACAACCAAACAATCTTGAGAAAAATGTACAAAGCTGGAAGTATCATGGTCTCTGATTTCAAATTATATTACAAAACAATGGTAATCAAACAGTAATAGTACTAGGGATGCCTGGGTGATTCAGTGGTTTAGAGTCTAACTCTTGATTTCGGCTCAGGTACTGATATCAAGGTTGTGAAACTGAGGCCTGACTTGGGCTCCACGCTGAGTGTGGAGCCTGCTTAAGATTCTTTCTCCTTCTTCCTCTCCTCCCTCAGCCCTTGCATGTGCTGTCTCTCTCAAAACAAAAACAAACAGGGCAGCCCGGGGGGCTCAGCGGTTTAGCACCTGCCTTCAGCCCAGGGTGTGATCCTGGAGACCTGCCGGGATCAAGTCCCATGTCGGGCTCCCTGCATGGAGCGTGCTTCTCCCTCTGCCTGTGTCTCTGCCTCTCTCTCTCTCTCTCTGTCTCTCATGAATAAATAAATAAAATCTTAAAAACAAAAACAAACAAAAAACCAGTATGGTACTAGCATAAAAATAGACATATAGATCAGTGGAACAGAATAGAGAACTTAGAAACAAATCCACACTGGGATGCTTGGGTGGCTCAGGGGTTGAGTGTGTCTGCCTTTGGCTCAGGGCATGATCCTGGAGTCTCAGGATCAAGTGCCACATCAGGCTCCCTGAACAGAGCCTGCTTTTCCCTCTGCCTATGGCCTCTGCCTCTCTCTCCCTCTCTGTGTCTCTAATGAATAAGTAAATAAAATCTTAAAAAAAGAAATAAATCCACTCATATATAGTCAATTAGCTTATGACAAAGGAGCTATAAATATGCAATGGCGAAAGGATAGTCTCTTCAATAAATGGTGCTGGGAAAACTGGACAGCCATAGGCATTAAGAATGAAACTGGACCACTGTCTTACATCATACACAAATAGATTAAACACTTAAACATAAGTCCGGAAACAATGAAACTCCTAAAAGAAAACATAGGTTGTTAACTTGTTGACAAAAGTCTTGATTTTCCGAATTTGACACCAAAAGCAAATACAAGAAAAGTTTTTAAAAATAAGTGTGACATCATACTAAAAAAAAGCTTCTGCAGAGTAAAGGAAACCATCAATAAAAATCAAAGGTAAGCTACTGAATGGGAGAAAACATTTGAAATCATGTATCTGATAAGGGACTAATATCCAAAATATTGAAGAATTCATACAACTCAACAGGGGAAAAACAAACTTCAATTAAAAAATGGGCAGAAAAAGGGGATCCCTGGGTGGCGCAGCGGTTTGGCGCCTGCCTTTGGCCCAGGGCGCGATCCTGGAGACCCGGGATCGAATCCCACATCGGGCTCCCGGTGCATGGAGCCTGCTTCTCCCTCTGCCTGTGTCTCTGCCTCTCTCTCTCTCTCTCTCTCTCTGTGACTATCATAAATAAATAAAAATTTAAAAAAAAATGGGCAGAAAAAAAAAGAGGAAAAAAATGGGCAGAAGATCTGAAGAGACATTTTCCCAAAGAAGACATACAGATGGCCAAAAAAGGTACTTCTCAACATCAGGGAAATGGAAATCAAAACCGTAATGAGATAGCACCTCACACCTGTTTGAAAGGCTATTATCAGACAAAAAATAACAAGTGTTGGTGAGCATGGGGGGAAGCTGGAACACTCACAGACTGCTGGTGGAAATGTGAAATAATGCAAATACTTGGGAAAACAGTTTGTCAGTTTCTCAAAATGTTATATATGAGCATTACCATTTGACCCAATAATTCTACTTCTAGGTATATATCCAAGAGAAATGAAAATATACCCACACAAAAAAAACTACAACTGTTCACAACAGCATTAACTATAATAGTCCAAAAGTGGAACAACTCAAATGTCCATCAACTGATGAGTGGATATATAAAAGGTAGTATATCCACGTGACAAAATATTATTCAGCCATAAAAAGAAATGAAGTACTGACATATCCTGCAACATGAATGAACCTTAAAAACATTATACTAAGTGGAAGAAGTCAGCCACAAAAGACCACATATTATATTATTCCCCTTATATGAAATGTCCAAAATAGGCAAATTCCCAGGGACAGAAAGTAGATTAGTTGCCAGAATCTGAGAAAAGGGTATAATGGTGAGTGACTGCAGTGAGTTTGTTTTATTTTTGGTGGGAGGAGGGTGCAGGGGCAATGAAAATGTTCTAAATTTAGACTGTGGTTAAGACTGTACAACTCTGGGATCCCTGGGTGGCGCAGCGGTTTGGCGCCTGCCTTTGGCCCAGGGCACGATCCTGGAGACCCGGGATCGAATCCCACATCGGGCTCCCGGTGCATGGAGCCTGCTTCTCCCTCTGCCTGTGTCTCTGCCTCTCTCTCTCTCTCTCTCTCTGTGACTCTCGTAAATTAAAAAAAAAAAAAAAAAAAAAAAAAAAAAAAAAAAAGACTGTACAACTCTGATGTCAGAAAGGAGAGTGGAAGTAGGATAAATGAATTAAATCTTCTTTAATCATAGCACAAGTTGATGGTAATAGCTAAAGCCGATCAATCAAGAAACAGCAATAAGCATGATGGAGCTATACATTAAACAAAAGAATATGAAATGAAGGACGCCTGGGTGGCTCAGCAGTTGAGCGTGACTTTGGCTCAGGATGTGATCCCAGGAGTCCCAGGATCGAGTCCCACACTGGGCTTCCTGCATGAAGCCTGCTTCTCCCTCTGCCTATCTGTATCTTTCTGTCTTTCATGAATAAATAAATAAAATCTGGGGCAGCCCCGGTGGTGCAGCGGTTTAGCGCCGCCTGCAGCCCAGGGTGTGATCCTGGGGACCTGGGATCCAGTCCCACATCAGGCTCCTGCATGGATCCTGCTTCTCCCTCCTCCTGTGTCTCTGCCTCTGCCTCTCTCTCTCTCTCATAAATAAATAAATAAATCTTTAAAAAATAATAAATAAAATATTTTTTAAAACATGAAATGAACATAATAAATTATATCTCAATAAAACTAAACCATCAACTACACAGACACAGGTCAAAAATAGTTGCTTTAAGAAAGTAGGCTCAGGACTCAGGAAAGGGTAGGACAGAAAACTATATATATATATACCTTTTACTAAAAGGTTTCCATTCTGGGGTGCCTCGGTGGCTCAGTTAGTTGAGTGTCTGCCTTCGGCCCAGGTCATGATCTCAGGGTCCAGGATTGGGCCTCACATAGGTTCCCTGCTCAGGGGGGAGCCTGCTTCTCCCTCTCCCCGCTGCTCATGCTCTTACTATCTCAAATAAATATTAAGAAAAAAAAAAGTTTCGGGATCCCTGGGTGGCGCAGCGGTTTGGCGCCTGCCTTTGGCCCAGGGTGCGATCCTGGAGACTGGGGATCGAATCCCACGTCAGGCTCCCGGTGCATGGAGCCTGCTTCTCCCTCTGCCTGTGTCTCTGCCTCTCTCTCTCTCTCTGTATGACTATCATAAATAATAAAAAAAAAAAAATTAAAAAAAAAAAAGTTTCCATTCCATCTTTTTAATACCAAGAGACAATTCCTTATGGAACAAACAAAAAGCCTAAACACCCAGCAAGAAAGGGCTAAGTAAATTTACTGACTGTTTTAAATCACCATTTATGTAAACTTTGATTGCTAATTTGTTCTTTTAATGTAAAGATTGTAATTTCTGAAAGGATTATCTATTTGTACCCTTTAATCAATACCTTCCATTTTATTTTATTTTTTAAAATATTTTATTTATTCATGAGAGATGGGGCGGCGGGGGGGGGAGGCAGAGACACAAGCAGAGGAAGAAGCAGGCTCCATGCAAGGAGCCTGGCATGGGACTCGATCCCGGGACTCCAGGATCATGCCCCAGGCCAAAGGCAGGTGCTAAACCACTGAACCACCCAGGTGTCCCAATACCTTCCATTTTAAATGTTTACTATTCCTTAAAATGTTTCTGTGCAATGAACCTCTAAAGTATATATTACTATCTTTTTTTAAATAGCCAGTTTATCATACTATCACATTTTTCCAGTGTCCCATACCTACCTTCTTGTCTACGTGTTTTCCCTAAGACCTCCCTCTTAGCACCTTTTGACTTCTGGCTCCAGTTCAGATTTTCCAAAACAAACAAACAAACAAAAAAAAATGACAACAAAAACATTGTATATTAACACATGCAGGAAAAGAAAAAGGAGTTATTAGCATTATTTCTGCATCTTCATAGTCCCAATAAGACTAAAGGACAATATAAGGGAATTCATGGCAATTCAGATTATGTAGAAAAATAAAACAGGAGCACTTGGGTGGCTCAGTCGGTTAAGCACCTGCCTTTGGCTCTGGTCAGGATCCCAGAGTCCTGGGATCAAGCCCCACATTGCCCTCCCTGCTCACTGGGGAGTCTGTTTCTCCCTCTCCCTCTGCCTGCCTGTGCTTTGTCTCAAATAAATAAAATATTTTTTAAAAAGAAAAAGAAAAAAAAAAGAAAAAGAAAAAAGATTCTCCTCTATATGAATTGACCGTAAGACCTTTGATTCTATAGACACATATGTGCCCTGTTGTCTCCACTCTTCCAGAACCTCAATGCCAACTATCACATCTTACGAGACATTATAATACAGAGTGTAAAAGCATGGACTGCAGCATAACATGTTTGTAGTCAAATCTTGGCTTTGCTTTTATTCCGTGTGATCTTAGGCAAGTAATTTTACCTGTTTCCTTACCTATAAAGTCATAAAAATAAAAGCACTAAGTTTATGAGGTTGCTATGAGCATGAAATGAGTTAGCAGTACTTATAAAAGGCTTAGGATAGTTGTCTGGCAACAGATACTATTATTTCAAATAGAGAAATTTGGATAGTCTCTTTGGCTGGAGCTCCTCTCTGTGACAGTTTGATATTAACAAATATTGGCAGTGAATCTGAGGGATGCAACTTTAAAGTTCTGGGAGAAAGGTTCATGCATATAACCCAAATAAAATTAATTTTAAGACAGGATACTATTTGAGAGAAAAATACTCTCTGGAGGGATGCCTGGGTAGCTAAGTGGTTGAGCGTCTGCCTTTGGCTCTAAGAGTGATCCCGTGGTCCCGGTCCCAGGATCAAGTCCCATATCGGGCTCCCAGCATGGAGAGCCTGCGTCTCCCTCTGCCTATGTCTCTGCCTCTGTGTATCTCTCATGAATAAATAAAATCTTAAAAAAAAAAAAAAAAAACTCTCTGGACTTAAAAAAAATTTTTTCTTCTTTTCTTTTTAGAGTGCCAAAGTGATGGGCCTTGGCACTGAATCATCACTTACTAGGATACTTAAAGCCATGGATGCACGGTTTCTATATGCTATCCCTGTCAATAAATAAGGGATCTTCTTTTGTTGCTTGACACTTAAAAATATATATTTATATTTAAAATAGTTCAGTAAAGCTTCTTGTGTGATCATGTACACGAAAAGCACTGTGATACAGAAAGAGAAATGGGGGGTTTTTCTTGTAATTATGAAGTTGCTTAGCTGTGCTCATCTATTTGTGCTTAATGCTTATCAAACACTGACATGCCAGCAAACAATTTTGTTGCTTCTCTCAAGGGAGGGTAATTGCTCATCAAAAGTAGAAAAAGGACAGGAAGAAAAAAAAGTCTTACTATGTGATTTTCCTCCTCTTTATTCTATTGGGAGATAGTCAACTCATTCATGACTATGCAATAATTTGCTGGTAACAATAACCTTAAAATATCTCTTGACTTCAAATTATTATATGTTACCTAGAAAAGGCAAGTGACAGCTTCAATCTAAGACAGTTTCTGCACTCCAAAAGAATATAGTTTAGAAGTTTCGACCCATAAGCCATGTTACAATCTTCCCTCTCCAAAGAGGGATCAGATTTAAAAGAAGCAATAGTTTTTTTTTTTTAAAGATTTTATTTAAAAAAAAAAAAGATTTTATTTATTCACGAGAGAGAGAGAGTATTCATGAGTATGTCTCTCATACACAGAGAGAGAGAGGCAGAGACACAGGCAGAGAGAAAAGCAGGAGGCAGAGACACAGGTAGAGGGAGAAGCAGGCTCCATTCAGGAAGCCGGCTGTGGGACTCAATCCTGGGATTCCAGAATCACGCCCTGAGCCAAAGGCAGACGCTCTACCATGAGCTACCCAGGACTCCCAAAGCAATAGGTTTTAAACAACAAAAATATCAACCTTAAAAAAGTTCATACACCCCTACTTTTCAAATTAGTAATACCAAAAAGATGGGATCCCTGGGTGGCTCAGGGGTTTAGCGCCTGCCTTTGGTCCAGGGCATGATCCTGGAGACCCGGGTTCGAGTCCCACATCAGGCTCCCTGCATGGAGCCTGCTTCTCCCTCTGCCTGTGTCTCTGCTTCTCATGAATAAGTAAATAAAATTAAAAAAAAAAAAAAAAAGACCAAGCTTCCTTGTTTCAGTCTAATCCAAAACACAAGGATATTAAACTCTACCATTAAATAAATAAACAAACAAACTCTACCATTACTTTACATAATGGGTATGTACATAATGGAAGAAAAGTTATTTTGAATATTTTACCAAAGTACATGTGAATATAGAACAAAATTGCAAAAACACCCAAAAAACAAAATTGCATTGCTGATCCAGAAATAAAGCCATTATACTTCCTGTCTAGTTCTTTAAGCACTACTGAAAATAGCAGTCCAGGAGAAAGTATGCGAGAAAATAAAAACTCACTCTCCTGTTTGAGGGACAGAGAAAGCCATCAGGTTCAATACATTCACAAATATTAATGTTTTCTAGTGTAATCAAAGGGGATGTACATTGTAACACGGTTTTACCTTAAAAATTATTTAAAAACTAGATTCCAATAACCATTGGAAAGGTTCAAACTTCCCATTACAAATAATGATACAATAATAAGATGCAGTATACAGCATCTTGATTACTCTCAACAAAATATTTAACTAAAACCTAATCAATCTTTTAGTCTGACTTCCAGTTTTAAGAAAATACAATGGAGAGAGAACAAGTTAAATCCAGAATGTGGGATATTTTCCAAGAAAATATGAAAAAAAAAGAAATTCAGTTATTGGGGTAGTGGAGGGGAGGGAGATGGTTTTAGATGAAGAAATAAACATACACCTCTAAAATAGGAGAACCTTGTTTTAATCAAGATTTAAACAACAGACATTTATTAGGCAACTGGGGAAATATGACTATTAACTGGCTGTAAGATGATACTGAGGAATTACTGCTAACCATAATACCATTACTGCAGCTGACAAAAATATGTAAAAGAACATCCTTATTCTTCTGAGAAGCAAGCTGAAGTATTTAGGGATATGGTATTATGGTTTCTGCAGCTTACTTTCAAATAATTCAGCCAAAAATAATTTATACGTATATGTCTACATATACATATCAATATAATAGATACATATATACCTAAGTAATATACCTAAATAGCCAAACATACAAAGTATTTATTATGCTATCTTTCAACTTTTCTAGATTTTTGAAATTTCTCATCACTGAGATAAAGGATTAGGATAGAATCAAACTGTCTTATGTTTTATATATATTTTATTAAACATTTTATAGCCATTATTACACTTAAAAACATTAATATTCCACACAGATGCATTGTTATTTCTAATTTTCTGAAAATTTAGGTTTCTGTGATTAACAACCTCAAACATAAAAAAGTGGGATACACAGGAAAGCATTAAATGAGCACTTTCTTGACATGGTGTAACTATAAACTAATAAATGATTTTCTTGTGGCTTATAGAAACCTAGTATAGGTATATTCAATAATGAAAAGTGTGTTTTGTGTGTTTTCTTTAGAGACAGAGAATGCACGCATGTGTGTGCGCGCACATGTGCTAGAGTGGGCAGGGTGGTTGGGTGGGCAGGAGAATCTCAAGCAGGCTCTACATTCAGTGTGAGTCCAATTCAGGGCGCTTGATCTCATGACCTGAGCCGAAATCAAGAGTCCGACACTTAAATGACTGAGCCATCTAGGCACCCCAATAAAAAGTGTCTTTCTGACACCTGGCAAACCAGGGTTAGTCAGCAGTTAGAATATCTGTGTAATAATATTAATTTTTCTTTGTCCTCACCAATCTGAAACTAAGCTGTAATTTTAACAAGGACAGGGACTGTGTCTTATCCATTCTTGTTTTGCATATGCCCTAATTTCATAGGCATTCAAAAGTTTACTGAATTGAAAAGACTTATTTCTTTGACACCAATTAATAAATCATAATCATCTTTCAATTTTACAGAAGTTTTTATATTATGTACCAATTTCCATGAAAACGAATGCTTTCTTGTTAAGAAAACATTTTGAGGTTTCTCCCAGGTCCAATCCTAGTGAAATGAAAAGGTATGTTCAAAGATTTATACACAAATTCATAGAAACTTTATTCTTGGGCAGCTCGGGTGGCTTAGCAGTTTGGCGCCGTCTTGAGCCCAGGGCCTGATCCTGGAGACCCAGGATTGAGTCCCATGTCAGGCTCCCTGCAGAGAGCCTGCTTCTCTCTCTGCCCCCCCCCTCTCTCTCTGTGTCTCTCATGAATAAATGAATAAAATCTTTTATATATATATGTGTATATATATATATATATATATATATATATATATATATATATATAAATATATTTCCTACCTTTACCCTCTATGCCTGCTGAAAAAGCCTAGAAACAACAGAATCCTAATAGCAATGAGCAGGACCAGCACCTAGACCCTCATTTCCATATATAATTCCTCACTAAAAAGCACAAAGCGGTTCTTTGGAGCAATAGGTGATTCCAGTCTTGGGCAGAGAAAGCATAAAGAATCTGGAATATCTCCTTATGCAGAATAAGACATAACTAAAGTTGAAGAGACGTAACCAAATGTAATGCTTAAACTCTTGACTAAATCCTAGATCCAAAAAAAAAGGTGTAAAAGACATATTTGAGGGGATCCCTGGGTGGCTCAGCGGTTTAGCGCCTGCCTTTGGCCCAGGGGGCGATCCTGGAGTCCCGGGATCGAGTCCCATGTCGGGCTCCCGGCATGGAGCCTGCTTCTCCCTCCTCCTGTGTCTCTGCCTGCCTCTCTCTCTCTCTCTCTCTCTCTCTCAATCATAAGTAAATAAATAAATATTTTTTAAAAAAAGACATATTTGAGATAATAGGAAAATCAAAATATGGTCAGAGTGTTAGACGATATTGAATTAAAATTCACTTTCTTAAGTGTGATCATTACAGAATAATAAGATTATTGCTTTTATTAAAGGAAAATGTGATTCTTAGGAGAGTATCTTGAAGTATATACAGATGATGTGTCATGAGATCTGCAACTTCCAAATGTTTCAGCATCAAATTTACCATGTCGACAGCTTTATTTCATAAAGGCCAAAAACGGGAAACAACCTAGATGATTATCAAAAACGTGAATGGATAAACAAACTGTGGTATATCCATAAACTGGAATACTGTGCAGTAGTAAAAAGAAATAAACTACCGATACACATAAAGCATGGATGCATCTCAAAATCATTATGGTGAATAAAAGACGCCAAATACAAAAGAATGCATGCTGAGCAGCCCCAGTGGCACAGCGGTTTAGCGCCGCCTGCAGCCCAGGGTGTGATCCTGGAGACCCTGGATCGAGTCCCATGTCAGGCTCTCTCTCCATGGTGCCTGCTTCTCCCACTGCCTGGGTCTCTGGGTCTCTACCTCTCTCTCTCTCTCTCTCTCTCTCTCTCTCTGTCTCTATGAATAAATAAATAAATAAATAATATTTTAAAAAATACATGCTGTGTATTTACATTTATATAAAACTCTAGAAAAGGTAAACTGATGTATAATGTCAGAGAACAGAGCAGTCATTGCCTGGGGGCAACAGTATAGGAAGGGATGGGAGCATGAGGAAACTTCTGGACACAATGAAATTTTGTGTACTTTGGTGGTGGTTTCATGGATGCATACACCTAGCTGCCAAATCATCAAATTGTGTACTTTGTTATAGAAAGATGGAAGAAAACATGGCAAAATGTCAGCAGTAAGTAACAGTAACAGGAGAAGAATTATAGGTTATCATACCTTTTTTTTTCAACTTTACTACAGGTCTAAAATTTTTTTTAAAAAAAAGTTGAATGGAGAACAACTCACAAAAAGATAAAAATGACACTCCACACATATTTTTTAAAAAGGTCAAACACCCTGAAAGAGAAATGTAAATTCATTACTGTGGTATCATTTCTCATCTATCAGACTGCCAAAAAATTACAACACATTCGGTTGGTGAAGCAGTTGGAAAATGAGCACTCTTATACACTCATACTGGTGAGAATGTGCATAGTACAATCTTGCTGAAAGGAAATCTGGTAATACTTAAATGATAAATCTACTTGGGTTCCAACCCAGCAATCCAATTCTAGGAATCTGTCCTAAAATATACACCTTCAACAAATTGGAAATACGTTTACAAAAGGCTATTCACTGCAGTCTTGTTTGTAATCACAAAATATTGAAAACATCCTAAATGCCCATACATGGGAGTGGCTGAATACAGTGCGTTATATGCACACAATTGAGGAACATTGTACAGGGAGGCCAATGTGGGACTCTGCACTATGCAGCTGCAAAAGAAAAAAAAAAAGATGACGTTCTTTATATACTGATATAAGGTTATAGATAACCAAGACATACAGCCAAGTGAAAAAAGGAGAGTGCAAAGGAGTATCTATAGTACACTACCCTCCAGGGAAGAAAGAAAAGGGTATTAAAACAAATACACATACCTCCTCACCTGTGCAAAATAAAGCAGAGGAATAACAGAGAACTAAAACAACAATGGGCAATGGAAAGAGGTGGAAAAAGAGGGATCTGGGGTATCTGGGATGGGAAGGAAGTGCACTTCTGAGTAGAACTCTTTGTATAGCTCTGGATCTTCAGAACCACACGTAGTGTGTTGTCTGGCTCCCAAAATAAAAAAATAAAACCAACCAGAATGCAAAGAGAACCCAAAATGAAACACAAACACTAACAAATGAACCTTGCTGCATGTCAAATGAACATCGCACTTTGAGCACAGGTTGAAAAGTATTTTTCCCCTGGTATTTTTTGGTTTTGATTCTCCTGACTTTTTTCTTTTTGTCATGCATACACTTTTTATTCTTATGAGATAAAATATTTCAATCTTTATATATACAGCTTTTGGTCATGCGTAGGGGGCCTGCCAGCTTCTAAGATGATTTCGCTTTTAACTTTCACATTTTTTCTTATGTGTTCATGGTTTCTTTTCTAATGTTTAAATCTTTGATCCACCTCTAAGTAATTCTTTTTTAAAAAGGTTTTATTTATTTACTCATGAAAGACAGAGAGAGAGAGAGAGAGAGAGAGAGAGAGATGCAGAGACACAGGCAGAGGGAGAAGCAGCCTCCATGCAGGGAGCCCGATGTGGGACTTGATCCTGGGACTCCAGGATCACGCCCTGAGTCGAAGGCAGACGCTCAAGCTCTGGGCACCACCCAGGTGTCCCCACCTCTAACTAATTGTGTTAATAGGGCAAGAATAATTTTTTTAACCCTAGTTATTCCAATAGCAGTTGGAATCCATTTTTTTCTGAATTCATTTGAAATACAACTTTTATGGTGTTAAATTCCCATGCATTTACTGCCTTTTAGGATTCTCTGTTCTGTTCCACCATCTTGTTTATTCAAGGATAAGTATCAAGCAATTTTAATTATTATAACTTCATAGCATTTAATTTATTTTATTTTTTTATTTTTTAAAGGTATTTTTTATTTATTTATGATAGTCACAGAGAGAGAGAGAGAGAGAGAGAGAGAGAGAGAGAGAGGCAGAGACATAGGCAGAGGGAGAAGCAGGCTCCATCCACCGGGAGCCCGATGTGGGATTCTATCCCGGGTCTCCAGGATCGCGCCCTGGGCCAAAGGCAGGCGCCAAACCGCTGCGCCACCCAGGGATCCCAACTTCATAGCATTTAAAATACCTGGGCAGTTCCCACCACATTCTTATTATTACACTTTTTCAAGTTTTATCTACTTGAAACAGAAAGAGAGCACAGAGGGAAGAGCAGAGGGAGAAGCAGGCTCCCTGATGAGCAGGGAACCAGATGTGGGGCTGGGATCATGACCTGAGCCTAAGGCAGACTCTTAACTGACTTAGCCACCCAGGCACCTCTTACTATTACACTTTTCACAATTTTTATTATTCTTACATTCGTATTTTTCCATGAAGTTTAAGATCCGCTTTAGTTCTTCACAGAATATTGTTACTAGATAGGACATTTATGTATTAATTTAGGGAGAACTAATTATTATTTAAATGAATTTTCATGTATTCAATATTTTAGAGGACTTATTAATAACAAATTCTACGATGTACTATTTCAAGAATAGAAATATGGAGCTTCACTACGACATTAATTACCATCGCTTCAGTAGCCTACTCAATGTAGAGTAATGCCAAAGGTGTGAGATCATCACAGGTTCTGCCACCTGAGATTTTCATTGGAAATAAAGGACTGACTGTGATGTCACAGAAACCTACTAGTATGCCAACATACTGTCCAACATAAAATTTTGAGGACCTTAAAATCATACCCTAATATTGGTTTCTAAATACCAATCTTTACTAAAAGGAACCAGGGCTCCTTAGAGAAAGGACTAATCCCAGGGTTGCAATACACAAAGCACAAGATGAACTTGGAACACTTTGTGCTAGAGTATGTAAGTGCTCAAAGAATGCAGGAGACTTGTTGAAAGACAAGGTGCCAGCTTGAAGAGGCTCCCACTGACCAAATATGAAAGAGTATGAGCATCAAATAATGATGGTACTGGATTAAAATTGACTGAATAAAACAGACTCCCTAAGATCATACCAATGTTGAATAAGGAAGGGGGAAAGTTTTTTGTAGTAACAGAATGCTGACCAGTAACTATAGAAGGAAATGGGAGAATCATTTGGTAATCACCATTTACAACTGTCATAATAACTGATTTAGGCAAGAATCAACAAGGATACTAAAACAGTGAATTTTCAATGAGGAAAAAGTTATTTACACAGGGCAAAGTATCTCTCCACAAAGAATTTATGATTTGCAAAGGAGAAAAACATTATGCTGAAGAAACTTGGTAGTCACTACCTTAACCAAGCAATCAAAGGTAACACTACCCATACTAGGACAGATATAATGTGTCTGTTGATGTGATGCAACAAGGAAGATACAATTTACTTAGGTGGTACCAACATGCATAACCTGAATCATGAAGAAACAGACAAACCCAAACTGAAGGACGTTCTAGAAAATACCCTATATTCTTTAAAAATATCAATGTTAGGAAAGACAAAGGCAGGCTTTGGAACTATTCTAGTTTTAAGAGACTTAAAAACAAAATGCAATGCATGTTCCTGGGTTAGATACTAGGCCAGAAGAAAAAAAAACTTTATTTCTATAAAGACATTGGGACAGTTGGCAAAATTTGAAAAAGATCCAAATTAAGTAATAATACTGTATCAATGTTTTATTTCTTATTCTGGTTATATAAGGGAACATTCTTGTTCTAAGGCAAAACATGAAGTATTTAGGGGTATGGGGGTCAATGTCTGTAACTCACTCTTAAATAGTTCAAAAACAAAAGTTTTCTTCAGGCATGCACATTTTCCATTTACATGACTGAGCTAGCAAAACTACTGTAGAGCCTTGTTGTCTGGATGGCTCACCCACGTCTATGATAAACAGCCACTAGATGGCACTCAGTGATCTCCCAATCCCAGCAGCCTGGTTTTCCGTAGACAGCATTTTAGACTTCATTATATTTAGAAAACAAAAACACAACTGATCTGTAAAAAAGCACCAATACCAGGCAACTACTACATTCAAAACAGATGCTTTCACAACGGCCTTACATAGCCTTTCATGATCCAATTTTTCATTGCCCCCAAACCCATCTCTGACCATATCCCTTTAGTTGCCTTTTCAGAGAACTTTCTCAACACTCCTATTTAAAATAGCAGGTGGCTGCATGCTCTCCCCTCCACCCACTTACCCTGCTCTATTTTTCTTCAGCACTTGACATTTTCTTGTCTTCCTTCCCACGATCCCAGAATATAAGTCTCATGAGGACAGACTTTATTTTGCTCAATGTCTGCATCCCAAATGCCTAGAAAAGGGATACACATAAGGCATGTATCTATCTTCTCTTTCATCCCTAGGTATTACCACCCTTCGTTTGTCCATTACACCCCAAACCAATCCCTTAATGGAAGGAGACTGCAAAGAGCCTTAAATGTCCCAGCACTGACTTATTTTATGTGGAAGTCAAAACAGGTAAGCAGCAAAAGGGACCTTATAAAAACAGCGCTTTAGAAAAATTCTTTTGTCAAGAAGTTGGTAAAAGGTAACAGAAGTAGAAACCAAAGATACAGGAGACACTGGAAAGGTAGTTGTTATAAGCAAGGCCTCTGACGCCAGGAGACTTAGGTTTGATCCTGGCTCTTTAGTTTATTACCAGAGCTCCAGGACTTTGGATAAACTGCAAATTCAGGAAGCTTTGTTCTTCAGCCCAGTGGATAAAGAGAGGACAGGGAAAAAAAATCTACGTTATAGAGAACATAGACTTTATGCTTATCCTATGCTAGTACAGGGGACTGATACATAAATTTTAGCATTGCGTGTAGGAATAAAGGAAAACAAATAATCATCTGTTCGTTAGCCAACTAATTTTTACTAAGTATTTGTGTCAGGCACTTTTCTAGGCACTGGAAATGCAGCCATGAGCAAAAAAAAAGAAGTAGTAATCCACGGTCTCCATCATGTTTACATTTGAGCATGGGGTAACAAAAAATAGCCTTCAATATCTGAATCTATCTGGTTCTTGAGTTTCTGCCATGAATAGCTAAAGTTGGGTCAGCAAAGTCCCATCAATGTCCTATCTCAATGTATCTCAAGGAGATACATGTTCTATAATGCCAGACTATAACAAGGGCTATGAAGAAAAATTAAGGCAAGGGGACAGAGTAGATTGTCATTATTTCAAATTGGATTGTGACATTTGAGTGAAGAGTTGAGAGATGCTGGAGTTTAATCTGGAATTGATCAAAATAAAACTGAAATCCAGGAGGAAGAACTGATTTGAAGATACTGGGTTTTCGGTCTTAGAAATGATTTAGTTCTGGCTTCAAAAGACAAACTAAAAAGCTGACTAGAGAAAGCACCCTAGCAACTCTAGTTTACTTACTTGTAAACTTTAGTCTTCATTTCTTTTGACTTGTGGGGAATGAAGAACTGTAGGATCATCTTATATAGAAAACTGTCTTCTAGGGACTGTGTTACGGGTTGCATTGTATCTCCCCCGCCGAGTCCTAGCCTCCAGTATCTCAGAATGTGACTTTATTTGGAGATAGTATCTTTATAGAGGTGAACAAGTTAAAATGAAGTCCTCGGGATGAACCCTAATCCAATACAACCAATGTCTTTATTAAGAAGGGAAAATTTGGATACAAATCAAGACACACACAGAGGGAAGATGATACAGAGGGAGAAGATGGCCATCTTCAAGACAAGGACAGAAGCCTAAAACAGATCCTTCCCTCTCAGCCCTCAGAAGGAATCAACCTTGCTGATTCCTCAATTTCTGACTTGTAGCCCCCAGAACTGTGAGACAATAAATTTCTTTGGGTTAAGACACCCAGTTTGTGGTACATTGTTACAGTAACTCTAGGAAACTAAAACAAAGAGAAAATCCTGTCTGTATGCTCATCTCCCCTTGAGGAGAAGAGCTGACCCTACTTGAAATCATCTTTGTATCTCTTCTGAAGTACCTGATCTGATGCAAAAATTTAATAAGATACTATTTTAAGTTACAGCACCTAAACACAGTAGAGCTCAATAAGAACTCAAATTCTCCCATTAATTTTCCATACATATTTTTCCTGACAGCTATTTCTTTCTTTTGCAAACTGACAAGCTGAACTTAACTTCTGAGACATATTCAAGCAGTAATCTCAACTCAGGAATCCGAAACTGGAGCTAGGGTTTGGCACCATCAAAATAAAAGTTTGAGTGCCTAAGTTTATCAAGTATTAATTAAATATAAATGAACCCTAATCTTTAGGCAATTATACCCCAAATTAAACTTTATATTTAGAGATTCATATAGAGGAAACACCAACAGAGAAGTTAAAACCATTTGTTTGATAACGAATAATAGTAAGAAATGTCACATAAAAGTCAAAAGGTAAAATCACCTAAGGTCAGGAAGAAAACATGAGGAGGGAAGGGAGTAACCACCAGAACACTTTAGTTAGTGCTAGGCTAGGCACTCATATACAACTTCACCCTCAGAATCTCAGCATTTACAGATAAGCCAAGTCAGATTCAGGGGAAGTCAAATGACATTGTCCAAGTTCACCCAGCAATGGCGTAGAAGGAAAGCTGGAACCTAGGACTGTGTGATTTAAATGGACAAGCTCTTTTTGGTAAAGAGAACGTGTACCTATACTAACCTTCCACTTAGAAACATGAGCACCAGTCACCTAATTTAATCACATTGTATTATTAATAATATTAGCAAAGAAAAAATGCAAAATACAACTTCTGTTAATCCTATTCTCAAAGGCACAGGTAGGTGTCGAAGGGAAAAGGAGTATCAAGGGACCTCGCCATCAAGCTCACATTGTAAAAAGAACCTGACATCTTTGATCAAACTCCTTGGTTAAAAAGACTTTCAAGAACATTCACAAACTGGAACAGCACCACAATTAAAGGCAAAGTGAATGAGAAGATACAGTTGCCATAAATTACATTTATAATCAGTTACAAAATAAGACTATCTTGGTATTTCAGGAAACAAAAGTTCACAAAATCACCTCCAAAGTTCTGGCAGCCTTTCAAAAAATGTCTAGCCACTCAGAACAAAAACTTTAGAATTTGAGTAAATTAAATACACAAAGATCATCAACGTGGCTCATGGTACCTACCAACACCAAACTTAATGGCATTGATGTTTGTACATCACTACTGGTTACAATTTCTATATATAGTAGTAAAAATATGTAGTAAGGAGTATCTGGCTGGCTCAGTTGGTGGGGCATGCAACTACTGATCTCGGGGTTCTAAATTCAAGCCCCACATTGGGCATAGAGATTACTTAAATTAAAAAAATCTTTATTCAAAAAAAAAAAATCTTTAAAAAACCTATGTATTAAACGTTCTCAAACTTCTTTACAAGCTATCCTAAAATACCCATCCATATTGTCCAAAGTAGTTAAGCCACCAATAAACATATTATCCAAGAGCAACACATTACACCTGACTTTAATCTTCATCTATACAACTGAAAGCACATCATGACAAATGAACATGATTTTTATTTTTTTCTTTTCTTTCTTTTAAAGATTTATTTATTTGTGAGAGAGAGAGAGAGAGAGAGAGAGAGAGACAGAGACAGAGACACAGGCAGAGGGAGCAGGCTCCATGCAGGGAACCCGATGCGGGTTCTTGATCCCGGGGCACCAGAATCTCGCCCTGGGCCAAAGGCAGGCGCCAAACCACTGAGCCACCCAGGGATCCCCCGAACATGATTTTTATTTAGCTAGCTCCTGCCAACTGACTTTTGTGTCCAGTGCTACGAATTTTCTCTGAAAAGGAACAAAGTATATTTAACTTACTTTGTGGCTTCTGATAACTTTCTGAAATCATTTTGTCAAAGGAGTTGAAAAACTATATATATACTCCAGTCTATACAGCTGGTATCATGGGGTTCTTTCAAGTTCCCAAAGTTAATTCTCCAGCAAGAGTACACAGAACCACAGGGCTCCTCCACAATTGTGCCTACTCTAACTTTAGGAAAGGGTACTTGAGATAGCATTAAGCCTATTAATTAGGCCTATTAAGGCCTAACCCTCATCCTGTTCAGAATCTACGGCAGAGATTACAAACTCCAAACTAGAAGCCAAATTCTGCCCCTGAACTTTTGTTTACAATGATTGAAAAAGAAAAAAATAATCAAAATAGCTATAAACAAATAACCTGGAGAATCACACAAAAACAAAGATTTCCAGAGTCTCTTGAAAAATCTGAAGATGGGACATCTGGGTGGCTTAGTGGTTGAGCTTCTGCCTTCGGCTGAGGGTATCCTGAGTCCCACATTGATCCAGGAGTCCCAGGATTGAGTCCCACATTGGGCTGCCCACAGGGAGCCTGCTTCTCCCTCTGCCTATGTCTCTGCCTCTCTGTGTCTCTCATAAATAAATAAAATATTTAAAAAAGAAAAAACAAAATCTGAAGATCTGGTTACACTGGGCTCATCTCACAGGACAAGTGAGTGCTAAAAAGTCTTTTCTTCTTCAGATATAAAGGAGGAGGCCTACTCCACACATTCTAATAATCACTATCCTCTTTTGGCTTACTCAGAGTATGCTTCTAAGCCACATTTTAAAAATAAATCAACACAATTACAAATTACATACAATATTAATTTTGTTTTTATCATTATTTTTTAAAGATTTTATTTATTCATGAGAGACACCGAGAGAAAGGCAGAGACACAGGCAGAGGGAGAAGCAGGTTCCATGCAGGTAGCCCAAAGTGGGACTCGATCCTGAGTCTCCAGAATCAGTCCCTGGGCTGAAGGCGGCGCTAAACCGCTTGGCCACCCGGGCTGCCCACAATATTCATTTTAAATTAAGAACACAGGTGACCCAAATTCTGTAAGACTTGGAATCTTTAAAAAAAAAAAAAATGCCGAAGATGATGTAAAATGACAAATCTGTGTTAACATAATTACACAGGAAGGAACTGGCCCAAGTAACTTTAAAACTCAGTTAATTTGGGACGCCTGGGTGGTTCAGCGGTTTTGGTGCCTGACTTCGGCCCAGGGCACGATCCTGGAGACCCGGGATCGAGGTCTCCCTGCAAGGAGCCTGCTTCTCTTTGCCTCCGTCTCTGCCTCTCTCTCTCTCTCTGTCTCTCATTAATAAATAAATAAAATCTTAAAAAAAAAAAAAAAAACTCAGCCATTTGACTATACCCTTAGGCAAATATACCCTAAGGTTTAAAACAATAAAACAACAACAAACCATTAGCTTTCCTCAATAATCATATTGCTGGTGGTAGATTTGGCATTGTCATTCTGAGACTATTTTGTATTTATACTATGGGAAAAGGAAAACAAGTTAATCATGTTGATACTGTTGAAAACCAGGGGTTTTCATTGTTAGAGACTGGAGATGTAAAATCAAAGAAGATTAAGGAAAAAGTCCCTGGGTCATTTATTTTGATTTTTAAGTATAACATGAACTCATGATTTTTTAAAAAAAGAAAAAAACACAACTTATTTTCTAGCTCCAATCACAAATAAGGCTTAGAAACAAAGTGCTTCTTCCTACTGAGTTAGTCATGAAGTGCCGAGATTGTGGTATTGAAAAGCCATTTCCCACTAAAAAGCTTCTCAGAGAAAGGGCTATTTCCTGGTCTAGGCAGAAAATGTACCACAAGGTAAATATGAACAAATTGTCATACCAGATAGCAAAAAAGTTATCAAAGATGCCTTTGACTGAGTCAAATGGACTTTGGGGCTAGGCCATTGCAAAGGGACTCCAACTGGCCAAAGAAGGGACAATCACTAAAAATAACTATACATGCTACAAAATACATTAATACTGGGCAACCTGGGTGACTCAGAGGTTTAGCATCGCCTTCAGCCCAAGGTGTGATCCTGGGGACCCAGGATCCAGTCCCAGATCAAGCTCTCTGCATGGGGCCTGCTTCTCCCTCTGCCTGTGTCTCTGCCTCTCTCTCTCTCTCTGTCATGAATAAATAAAAGACCACTTACTAGTATGATTCCATTTATATGAACTGTCCAGACTAGCAAATTTAGGGACACAAAGTGGATTAGTCAGTGCCTAGGGTTGGAGGTAGAATACTGTTACGGGGTAATGAGGAGTGACTGCTAATGGGTACAGGTTTCTTTATGGGGTGATTTAAATGTTTCAAATTTATTAGATCATGGTGATAGTTACACAACTCTAACCAAACTAAAAACCACTAAATTATACATGTAAAACAGGTGAATTTCATGGTATGTAAATTGTACCTCCATAAAGTTGTACCAGGAAAAAAAAAAAACCAACTACAATGGATTGAAATACAAATGTTTATTTTTTTTTAAATTTTTTTTTTAATTTTTATTTATTTATGATAGTCACAGAGAGATAGAGAGAGAGGCAGAGACACAGGCAGAGGGAGAAGCAGGCTCCATGCACCGGGAGCCCGACGTGGGATTCGATCCTGGGTCTCCAGGATCGCGCCCCGGGCCAAAGGCAGGCGCCAAACCGCTGCGCCACACAGGGATCCCTTTTTTTTTTTTTTTTTTAATTTTTTTTTTTTAATTTTTATTTATTTATGATAGTCACAGAGAGATAGAGAGAGAGGCAGAGACACAGGCAGAGGGAGAAGCAGGCTCCATGCACCGGGAGCCCGACGTGGGATTCGATCCTGGGTCTCCAGGATCGGAAATACAAATGTTTAAATTTGTTGAGTTTATATTAAAATAAATCTTTAGGGCAGCCCCGGTGGCTCAGCGGTTTAGCGCCCCCTTCAGCCCAGGGTGTGATCCTGGAGACCTGGATGGAGTTCCAGGTCCAGCTCCCTGCATAAAGCCTGCTTCTCCCTCTGCCTGTGTCTCTGCCTCTCTCTCTTTCTCTGTGCCTCTCATGAATAAATACAATCTTAAAAAAAAAAAAAAAATAGGGCAGCCCCGGTGGCTCAGTGGTTTGGAGCCGCCTTCAGCCCAGGGCGTGATCTTGGAGACCCAGGATCGAATCCCACATTGGGCTCCCTGCATGGGGCCTGCCCCTCCCCTTATGAATAAATAAATAAAATATTAAAAAAAATAAATAAATCTTTATTGATCACTATGGAGGATGCTAGGACTCTAATTATATGAAAACCAGAAATTATCAAATATATACCCTGCGTCTTACATATATGAAGTGTCTCTCTGGGTAACCAAAGAGAGGAGATAAAGTTTCTCTTTACAGAACAATACAATTAATAAACTAAGAACAGAATATTAACACTTTGCAACCCTAAATAAAACGGATCTAGGCAATAACCAGTGGTCACTAACATCACAAAAAGTTAACCAGACAGCAGGTGTTTCCTAGTAGGAGTATATACATCATCATCTATGAAGCAGTCTAGCAAAAACAAGATGGCAGGGGGAAAAAAAAAAACCATGAAGAACCTATAGATAAAAGACCAAGAGAGGGCAGCCCAGGTGGCTCAGCGGTTTAGTGCCACCTTCTGCCCAGGGCATGATCCTGGAGAGCCAGGATCGAGTCCCATGTCAGGCTCCCTGAAAGGAGCCTGCTTCTCCCTCTGCCTGTGTCTCTGCCTCTCTCTCTCTCTCTCATGAATAAATGAATAAAATCTTAAAAAAACAAACAAAAAAAAAGACCGAGACTTTTCAAATAGCAATATAATGAATGACCTTATGAATCCTGATTCAAACAAAATTAAAATTTGAACCCTGACTGGATATTTGATATTAATACTTTGGTGGCTCAGCGGTTGAGTATCTGCCTTCGACTCAGGGCATGATCCCGGAGTTCTGGGATCAAGTCCCACAACAGGCTCCCTACAGGGAGCCTGCTTCTCCCTCTGCCTATGTCTCTGCCTTCTCTCATGAATAAATAAATAAAATCTTTGGGGGAAAAAAAAAAAGACCATGGTTCAAAATTTTTAAGTGTGAAAATAATACTGTAGCTATGTTTAGAAAATTAAAGAGTTGGGGTGCCTAGGTGCCTCAGTTAGTAAAGCAACTGCCGTGGGCTCAGGTCATGATCCCAGGGTCCTGAGATTGAGCCCCCATCAGGCTCTCTGCTCAGCTGAGAGCCTGCTTCTCCCTCTCCCTGCCACTCCTCTTGTTTGTGCTCTGTCAAATAAAAAAAAAAAGAAGAATAAAATTAAGAGTCTATATCTTACATAATGATATGATGTCTGGGGTTTGCTTTAAAATAGAGGAAAAAAATAAATAAAATACAATAATAAAAAATAAAATAAAAAATAAAATGAAATAATAAATAAAATAAAATAAAATAAAATAAAATAAAATAAAATAAAATAGGGGGGCAGCCTGGGTGGCTCAGCGGTTTAGCGCTGCCTTCAGCCCAAGGCCTGATCCTGGAGACCTGGGATCAAGTCCCATGTCGGGCTCCCTGCATGGAGCCTGCTTCTCCCTCTGCCTGTGTCTGTGCCTCTCTCTGTGTGTCTCTCATGAATAAATAAATAATCATTAATTAATTAATTAAAAAATAAAATAAAGGGATCCCTGGGTGGCGCAGCGGTTTGGCGCCTGCCTTTGGCCCAGGGCGCGATCCTGGAGACCCGGGATCGAATCCCACATCAGGCTCCCGGTGCATGGAGCCTGCTTCTCCCTCCGCCTGTGTCTCTGCCTCTCTCTCTCTCTCTGTGACTATCATAAATAAATAAAAAATTTTAAAAAAAAAAATAAATAAATAAATAAAATAAAATAAAGAGGGGGAGTAGAAGGGAATAAGGATCAAACAGTAGCCATAGTTGGTAACTGTTAAAGTTGAGATGGTTACACAAGGGTTTTTTTTGCCATTTTCTTGTTTGTATACATTTGAAAATTTCCACCATAAAGCTTTTATTTTTTTTTTATTTTTTTATTTTTTTATATATGATAGTCACACAGAGAGAGAGAGAGAGGGAGAGAGAGAGAGAGGCAGAGACATAGGCAGAGGGAGAAGCAGGCTCCATGCACCGGGAGCCCGACGTGGGATTCGATCCCGGGTCTCCAGGATCACGCCCTGGGCCAAAGGCAGACGCCAAACCGCTGCGCCACCCAGGGATCCCCATAAAGCTTTTAAATTTTTTTTTTTAATTTTTTATTTTATTTATGATAGTCACACAGAGAGAGAGAGAGGCAGAGACACAGGCGGAGGGAGAAGCAGGCTCCATGCACCGGGAGCCTGATGTGGGATTCGATCCCGGGTCTCCAGGATCGCGCCCTGGGCCAAAGGCAGGTGCCAAACCGCTGCGCCACCCAGGGATCCCCATAAAGCTTTTAAAAAGACAAAATGCTGCCAAGCCCTTCATTGGAAGTATTGCATTTCACAAATTCAAACACAAATAGGTCTCCCAACCATACCCATATGTCTGAAATCAAGATGCATCTTACAGTGAATGATCAGTTTAAGTGGTAGTATTTTTCCTACGTGGTACATAAAATGGTGTAATTTAAAACTGACTGGGCAGCCCAGGTGGCTCAGCGAGCGGTTCAGCGCCATCTTCAACCTGGGGTGTGATCCTGGAGATCCGGGATCGAATCCCACATCAGGCTCCCTGCATGAAGCCTGCTTCTCCCTCTGCCTGTGTCTCTGCCTCTCTCTCTGTGTCTCTCATGAATAAATAAATAAAATCTTAAAAAATAAAAATAAAAATAAAAATAAGTAAATAAATAAAAAACTGCATCTCAAATTCAACGGGGAAAAAGAAGCCCTCCAAGATTACAAATACATCTAGTTATCTTCTCACCTTAGCTAAATCATTATTTGCATTGTATTGGAAATGAAGAGTTCAAAAATAACCTCTTGGCTATCCGAATTTTTTTACTTGTTTGGAATTAATTCAGTTACAGTCAGAGAAGCATTAAAATAGTACTTTAGCCAATACAGGAGTCCTTAATCTCCCATTAGTGATAGAGAAGATCAGATGAACACGGAGCAAGAAGTCCCCCTAAGTTGGAGGAGAAAAAAACATTGCCACAGTTAATCTCACCATGTCAAAAAAAAGATAGTAAAAACGGAGTCCAGTTGACTAGCCTGTCTTTTCTTCATTTTTAATAAAGGAGTTTCTAAGTACCCACCACTTCGACACTTCCATAAATTGCCAGTTTCAAATATTCTAAAGGAACATAGTATTTTGGCAAGCCTCTGCTATTAATGGACTCTTCATTATACCAGAAAGACTAATGTAAACAAAATTTACCAACATTATATAAACTTACCAAGGAAGAAAAGAGGACAAGAAATGATTTCTGACAACTGCAATTCTAGAAATCCAATTTTGCAACCACATGTTTCAATGGAATCACAAATATAAAACTTTATTTAATGATAACTGATACTGAAAATTTCAGATGAAAAGCAAAGGAAAAAACAGATTTGGGGCAACCCAGGTGGCTCAGAGGTTTGGCACCGCCTTCAGCCCAGGGTGGGATCCTGGCGGCCTGGGATAGAGTCTCAAGTCGGGCTCCCTGCATGCAGCCTGCTTCTCCCTCTGCCCATGTCTCTGCCTCTCTGTGTGTCTCTCATGAATGAATAAATACACAAAATTTAAAAAAAAAAAAAAAGACAGATTTGCCACATTAAAAAAAAAAAATCAATGTATGTAAAAAACACACTATAAATGAAATCAGAAAGGCTATCAACATTCTGAGAAATATAAATCTGCCACATGACAAAAGGTATATTCTTAACAAACAGCTCTTAAGATCAAGAAAATGATCAACAATCCAATATAAAAATATATAAAAATGGGTAAAAGATAGGAGCAGGCCAATAAATACATCTCAGAAATGGCCCACCTTATTGTAACAGAAATTATAACAAGATACCTTATCAATTACCAAATCTGGGAAACTTTTTTTTTTTTATGATAGAGAGAGAAAGAGAGAGAGAGAGGCAGAGACACAGGCAGAGGGAGAAGGCAGGCTCCATGCACCGGGAACCCGATGTGGGATTCGATCCCGGGTCTCCAGGATCGCGCCCTGGACCAAAGGCCGGCGCCAAACCGCTGCGCCACCCAGGGATCCCCAAATCTGGGAAACTTTTTAAGTAACACTGCCCAGTTCTACTGGCCAAGCAGGATGTGCAAGAGTATTCCCACTTCCAACCCTTTGCTTGGGACAGTCTTCCTTCATTCCCTACGTGGTGTTATCTTCTCAGTATGGCTTCAATTACCCTATTTTAAACTGCACCCTCCTCTCCACTTCTCAACTTGCCTTATCTTCCTCTATTTTTCCAACTTATTGCCTTACATGCCACGTAATTTACTTATTATGTACATTGTTTATTCTCTGCCCCCACCTCCATGAAAATAAAGTTTCCAAGGACAAAGATGCTCTTCCTTCACTGACATATTACAGGGATGGAAAACTGCTTGGGATATGGGAGATGTTCAAAAATTATTTGTTTAATGACTAGGAAAATTCAGCTAGTTAATTCCTAATTAAACTAGTTAATGTCTCTGGAGAAAATTTATTTATAAATTTATGTTGATGACATAAATTTAAAAACCTTTATTATTTATTCATTTGTGAGAAAGAGCACGAGAAATAGGGAGAGTTAGAGAGAGAGAAAGAAACAGACACCTCGATGAGCAGAGAGCCCGACTCGGGGTTTGGTCCTGAGCCGAGGCTTAGTTAAGCTGATGCTTAACTAAGCCACCCAGGCGCCCCAAATTTAAAAACCTTTAAAATGTACATACCAGTAATACCATTTCTAAAAATTTATCCTAAGTAAATAATCACTGACATGAGCAATGGCTATCCAAAAGCTTATTCATCTTCACTGTGAATTGTGAAGAACTAGAAACAACGTATACTAGAACACTGAAAAGGATGTGGAATATTTAATGCTATGGTAGCTGGGGAAAAAAGTATACCCAATGATTCCATTTTTGTCTTGAGTATATGAATAATATATGTTTGGGATCCGTGGGTGGCTCAGCCGTTTAGTGCCTGCCTTCAGCCCAGGGCATGATCCTGGAGTCCTGGGATCGAGTCCCACATCGGGGTTCCTACGTGGAGCCTGCTTCTCCCTGACACAGGCACTGTGTCACTGACACTGCCTCTCCCTCTCTCTCTGTGTCTCTCATGAATAAATAACAAATCTTTAAAAATATAATGTTTATTAATAGGCACTAATATAAATAATGATATATCCAATTAACAGAATGATGAAATCCTAGATGAAGCTACTCACTGTGTCATGATACAGAATCATTTATTCTTCTTTTTAAAATTTTTTTAAGCAGGCTCCATGCCCAGCCTGGAACCCAACGCAGGGCTTGAACTCACGACTTTGAAATCAAGACCTGTGGGGATCCCTGAGTAGCTAGGTCAGCAGTTTAGCGCCTGCCTTAGGCTCAGGGCGTGATCCTGGAATCCCAGGGTTGAGTCGTACATCAGGCTCCCTACATGGAGCCTGCTTCTCTCTCTGCCTGTGTCTCTGCTTCTCTGTGTCTCTCATGAATAAATAAATAAAATCTTAAAAAAATAAAAGGAATCAAGACCTGTAAGCCCTGAGCTGAGATCAAGAATCGGAGGCTTGCTTAACCAGCTGAGCCACCCAGGTGCCCCACACACAATCATTTCTAAGCCTCATGAAAGAGGCAGACTTTAAAAAAAATAGTAAGGCTATACTATAAAGAACTGATCCAAGGTACATTGTTAAGAGTAAAAAGCATCCAAAACAATTTAATTTAAAAAAAAAATGTTTCAAGTTTATGTACTCTACTAACTGGATAAAAATGTTAGACATTTTCAACCATCTTTTCTTTTCTTTTCTTTTTTTTTTTAAGATTTATTTATTCATGAGAGACAGAGAGAAAGGCAGAGATATAGGCAGAGAGAGAAGCAGACTCCCTGCAGGGAGCCCCAGGATCACGCCCAGAGCCGAAGGCAGAGGACTCCCAACCACTTGAGCCACCCAGGTGTCCCCATCTTTTCTTCTTAATTTTCAATGTAACAATTAGTTTAAAAAATTGTTTTCATTTTTTTGGAAAATTAGGAAATAAAGCCATCTCTCCTTTGACTCCATAGATCAAATATAAGCAAAATCACTTCTCCAGGTCAAATAATTTTACTACAAAATTTATACTAAACCCATGAAGTTCTTTAACTGCAAAGAAATTAAAAATTACTGTCCAAACATCCTAAGCTAAGTAATACAATTATTAGATAAGAAATCCATTCTGGAATTATGTTCCATAAAAATAATGCCAAAAGCAAACAGAAAATGTGTTAAATTATAAAAGCTTATGGCAGATAAAAGCACACACCTATTAGTGTATATATACTGAAAACCAAATGACCAAAAGACAACAGAGAATTGTGCCCTTTTAGCCAGTAGGCCATGAAAGGGTACTTAAAACTTTACCCCAGGCATCCTGAGGTACTTTATTAAGAAGACCCAGTTTGCTCAGTTTCTACCTTGTTTGTCCTCCCAGACGTATCAAAAGGAACTGTCACTTGGAGACAGCAATGTCACTTGGAAGCCTTTAGGATAGATATATCAGACCCAGATATATGTTGGTAAAGAAGAGTACAGTGTCTGAAAAAGTGAAATGGAGACAAAATTCTTCAAAATAAGACTAGAAATCCCCAAAGTCCAATCTTTCAGCACAGTGAAAGAACCCAAAGGAAATAAATACTAGAGAGCACTGACCTGGAAGGTAGGAGCCCTGGATCCCAGTTCTGATCCGACTACAAACAGCTCCAGCTCCATGGACATATTATTTCATGTATGTAGGTTCTAGTTTTAAGATCTACAAAATTAGTATACTGAAATCCTTTCCACTGGTACCACACCATGACTGACTAAATTACTAAGATGTGGTTACAGTTGTACTCCTGTTTTCTAAAATTCTTCATTTAAATGCTTAACTTGGGCAGCCAGGGTGGCTCAGCGGTTTAGCGCCACCTTCAGCCCGGGGCGGGATCCTGGAGACGCGGGATGGAGTCCCAAGTCGGGCTCCCTCCAGGGAGCCTGCTTCTCCCTCTGCCTGTGTGTCTCTGCCTCTCCCTCTCTCTGTATCTCTCATGAATAAATAAATAAAATCTTAAAAAAATAAAAAATAAATAAACGCTTAACTTCTGTAACTTTTTAATCAGTTTTTGCCATGATTAAACTACCAGTCATAACAACATAGAAGACCATTTCCTTAACTAAATTTTCCAAGGTCAGATTGCTAAAAGTGGCAAAATCATAATTCAAACCACATCTGACTCACTATGAAGACCAAATTTATGGCATACTTCTTTCTCAGACCTTCTCCCTGACTAATGTAGTAACCAACTAGATTAGATACTAATCTTAGCTTGCCTTTGCAAAATGACTGGAAATCCGGAATGCAGTCAGAAGTCAGGGAGCAAAGTCAAGTTACTTGAGTTAGGTGGGGGCTTGAACTTCTGACACAGTATTCTAACCAAGTTAATTAGACATTTCAGCTACTTAAAAAATAAAAAAGGTAAAATTGTCAAGAAAAACTATTAACTGAAGACAAAAATAAAGCACCTCTGAAACTACAAGTAAACAAGGGTGATTCATTTACATAAAGTTTCATATACATAGAACCTGTACAAGATGAAATATACAGTAAAACAACTGCTAAATTATCTGTGCTATTCACTTGCTTTTGTGAATGTAAATAATGAACACAAATTATCCAGCAGTGAAGGAAGGAGTAACAGATAATCCAAAACACATATATTTGGCTTTAGAAATAAAGCATATGTCTAAATAGATAATCCAAAAGTAATGAATATCTGGTGCTAAAAATATATTATCAGGGTGCTTGGCTGGCTCAGTTGGTAAAGCATGCGACTCTTGATCTCAGGGTGGTAAGTTCAAGCCCCACGTTGAATGAATGAATGAATATCACCTAGGTATATTTTCCTCCCAAATGACAGGTTATTCAGGTTAATACAAAATTAATTTCCATGTGGAGAGACCAGGACACATCATTCCTAAACAATACAGAAAATAATAAAATTACCATCTCCCTACCTCAGAAAATAAAACGTTTTATTACATTCATATCAGCTCCAGAGGGAATAACAAAACTAAGGCACATACAAAAAAAATGTAACATTTACATTCCCACTGGAGACAAGAACCAGGTTAGCTCCTCAGCTATTTCCATTAAACCAATCTGGGATTAAAAACTAGTTTTGGGGGATCCCTGGGTGGCGCAGCGGTTTAGCGCCTGCCTTAGACCCAGGATCGAATCCCACATCGGGCTCCCGGGGCATTGAGCCTGCTTCTCCTTCTGCCTATGTCTCTGCCTCTCTCTCTCTCTCTCTCTCTCTCTCTCTCTCTGTGATGACTATCATAAATAAATAAAATAAAATAAAAAACTAGTTTTGGAATAATCCATATGTATATAATCAAGAGGCAAACCCACACAAACACATGTAGATAAACTCACACTTAAATGCACAGGTTACCTACCAAGCACCTTACAAAATAAAAAATTTCGTAAGACAGTTGACAGAAATGGAGCAAGCGGTGAGGTCACCTACCACATTAGCTACATTGATAAAAGTCATTACGTGCTCATCTCAAACATTAGGTAGCCACCAAGACCCACACTTACACACACACCCCGCATGTGGTAATATTCAGAAAGGTAACCTAGGAAAACCTCAGCAACTGCTCCTTTTACCAGCTCAAGAATGAAGTTGTATTCAACAAGTAAATGGAAAAGGGTCAAGAAAATAATGCATTTCCCCCCTTCAATCCAAATTGTCTAAAAGACAACTTTCAGGACACCCGGCAAGTAAACGCTGGTTTGAGCTAAAGTTCTTTAGACTAAGCCTCGCTGGCAGGAGCCCTCTACCGGGCGTTTCTCAGATGTGACCAACTTTTGTTGTTTCCCACAGTAGCGCTAAACCACGGTTACGCATCCTGCTGATAAAACCGGACTCGAGGCACTTAACACCCCAAACCAGATTCACCAGCGGTGTGGCTAAAGGACTCTCCCGTCACTACTGTGAGGCCCACTCCAGCAGGGATCCGCACCGAGCGCGAGGACTTAGGGTTTGGAGAGAAGAGCAGCAGCACCAGACGCCGGCTGTGTACTCGGTGGTCCGCCCGCACGCCGCAGGGAGGCGATGCGCCGGGCAGGCTCAGGAAGTCCACTAACCCAGGGGAAAGCGCCATGCCCTCGTCTACAAAAGACGGCGTGCGGCGGGCAGACCCCAATGCGGAAAATTCACTTAAGAACTTCCCAACGGCCTACCGTGCTGACTTAGGGGTCCAGTTAGGACACCGGGAAGCAGGTAGGGAAGAGACCACAGTCCACAAACTGATCAGGATCAACCAGCCCCGCCGGGAGGCCCAAACTCGGGGGGAGCTGGGGAGCTAAGGCACCGGACGGACTCCGGTCCTCCTCCGACAGCCCTGTCCAGCAGGCCCGGCGCCGCTGAGACCCAGGCCCGGCCCTCAGCAACACCAGCTCCGTTCCACACGGTTCAGGAGGCGCGACCCTCCGGGGCCACTCCGAGGCCATGCGGCCGCGGGGCGCCCCAACCCGGCGCACGTTCAAGAGGTGAAACCAGAGGGCAGGAGGTGCGGGAGGAAATCCAAAGAAGGTACGAGACTCACTTCCTTTGGGCTTTGTCCTTCTTGGCCTTGGTCCTTTTCTTTCGGGCCTGGAGCGCAAGCACTGCAGGAGAGAGGGATGGATGAAGGGCGACCGTGGAGGAAAGGAGGCGACCAAGGTGAGGGCGGAGACCCAGCAGGGGCGCGAGGCCCGGGTGCGGGGCCTGCCTGAAGGGCGGCTCCGGGGCGAGCGCCGCGGCTTCGGCCGGGCGGCCGCGGCGGCGGGCGGCCCCCCGGGTGCACAGCAGCGCCCAGGCTGGGGGCGCCGGCGGGGGCCCGGGCCGGGTCAGGGGGCCGGCGGGCCAGGGTCTGCCCGGGTCGCCGGGCGTCGGGCCCTGCAGCGGCCCCAGGACGCAGGCCGGCCTGGCGGGGAACAAGGGGCGAGGGCTGCCGGCGCGGAAGGACGCCGGGGCTGAGGGGCGCGGACCGGCCGCCCAGAGGCGGGGGGTGAGGGGCGGCGCCACCTCAGCGGCGGGGCGCCGCACGCCCGGGGACTGGACCGCGGCGGTTAGGAGGGGCTCCAGCGCCGACCCGGACCTCGCCCCGCCGGCCGTTGCCCCTCGTGGCAGAGGCCGCTCCACCGCTCACCTTTCCGCTCCATGGCGAGACCGGTAACCGCCAGGCGCCTGCGCACTCGAGTGGCGGTGACTCCCGCTCCCGCCGCGGCCCAAAACCCAGCCGGCGCACACCCCGCCCTCCAGGCCCCGCCCCGCCCCGGCCCCACGACGGCGCGCGCCTGCGCGGTGAGCGCGGAGCCTACCACCTGCTCGCCAGGAGAGGGGGGGCTGTAAGGGACCGGGGGCGGGGAGGAGGGAAGAACGCCGCTGTGAATGCCGCACAGGTGCGGAGAACCGGCTTGGAAGCCTGGCGGGGTCGGGTTCGTTCCGCCGGCGGGGCGGCTGCGGCTGAGGAGAGAAGGACCGCGTGGCTTTGAGGGTTCCCTGTGTGCTGAGTCAGTGCTCCGCAGCCACCCGGAGTCCGCCTCAGTTTCCTGGTCTGTAAAATGGATTTGGTCAGGCCTGCCCCAGTTTCTTCGCTGAGCTCTCGCGAGGGTCTGTTGAGATACTAGAGGGAAAGAGAGGAAAGAAGAAAGAAAGAGAGAGAGAGAGAAAGAAAGAGAAAGAAAGAAAGAAAGAAAAAAAGAAGAAAGAAAGAAAGAAAGAAAGAAAGAAAGAAAGAAGAGAGGAAGGAAGGAAGGAAGGAAGGAAAAAGAAAGAAGAGAAAGAAAAGAGAAAGAAAAGAAGGAAGGTGGGGGATTGTAAATGAGGAAGAAGGAAAAGTTGGAGCGACGCAGAAGACTGGAAAGAGGGAGCCTGTGACCCTCCCTCCTCACTCTAAAAGTGAAAACTTTAAAAGTGTGTTTTTCTTTTGAAATTTCGAGTTTATACGAAGGCTGTAAGGGAAGGAAGGGGGAGAATAAAAACAGCGTTTTCTCATTTTAACACTTCATCTTTTCAGTACATGAGAAATACAGTTATCTCCTAGGATGTCTTTATACTTTTGTAAGCGAATTACCTCATTTGATATTTATGACAACCTAAAAGCAAAATATTACCTCCACCATACAAAGAAACTAAAAATTGAAGGGGATGTGTACTCAATCTTGATGTCCCGATGCAAAGATTCAATCATCAAACCCGTATCATAAAACAAGGTTAGCCAAGTTTTTCTGTAAAGGGCCATATAGTACATTATGGCTTGTGGGCCATAGGATCTCTTTCTCAGCTACTCAGTTCTGCCCCTGGAGCTCAAAAGGAAAATAGAAAATAGGGGCTGTGTTCCAATAAAGCTTTATTTATGGTCCCTGACATTTGCATTTCGTGTAATTTTCACGTGTCATGAAATACTATTCTTCTGTTGATCCTTTTCAACTATTTCAATCCCTCTTGGCTTAGGCCAACCCCTGTTGTAAAGCACTAAAGCTGGACAGGGTGGCAGCTCTGAAGACCTTTGCCCTGAAAGAAGTTAGACTCTATGGGGAAGACGGACAAGTAATTAATTGACTAAGAAGGGAAGATGAAAGTATAATAGTACTGCGCAAGTGAAGCATGGGGACTTGGGCGGGATTTTATTGAGCAAAGTAAATAATTAAATCCAGCCAGGGAGGAGGCAGCTTTTGAAGTGGGTCTTGGGAAATGTGTAAGGGTTTCCATAGATGGAGAAGGAGATGTTAGGCATTTCTGAATGAGAAAATCAATTGAGCAAAAAGGCACAGGTTTAGAAACCTAAGGCGGGGGCGGGGGCGGGGGCTGGTAATGACTGAAGTGGATCAAGTGGCATGTGAGGCCAGAAATGCAGGTTTGCCAAATTCAAAATTTAGATAATTAATATCTGTTGCATGGAACCTGAATGATAACATTTCTGGACATATTGCCAAAGAGGACAGCACCTGTTGGCCAAGGAAAACTGCATCCCAGTTTCCTCTCCACTCTACTTGAGAACAAAAGGGGAGCTGGGGCAGACAGTGAACCCCTGGAACCTGAGGATTCCACTAGCTTGGGAAAACCTCGTGTGATTTAGAAAAGACAGGAAAGCTGCGGTGGCTGAGAAAAAGTCCCAGATTGGCAAAGTACTCTCCACCAGAAAGTAAACTCTATGAGGGTAGGGACACTGTTTTGAATTTTCCTTGATTCCTTTCCTGGATTTTCCTTGATCCTCAGTGCCTCGCATAGTATCCAGCACTTAAGGGGCTTAAATATCTGTCTAATCAAAGAATAAGTGATGTGCAGTTTATGAGAAAGTTCTGGACGAGAGACAGAAAACAGTGAGAGGGACAACGTGAAGCTGTGCTAGTACCCAAGTAGGTTACTGCAGATTCATCGGAAGGGAAATTCGTTTAACTTGGCATGAATTCATCATACCTATTCTGGCTCGGAGTAATCCTTGCTTCTTTCTCTAAGAGCTTACTATTTAACAACCCATTTGAGAATTTTTCCAAAGTCGGTGTCACGTTCACTGGATTAAGTTCCCTGAATTGACCATTTTGCCCTTTTTTCATTTGTTTTTTTTCCCCATTCTTTCAGCCTACTTCATTCTCCACACTTTTTCTAAACTCTGTGTAATTGTTCACGTGAGCTAGTTTGTACCCCCCCTTTCTAAAGCCTATGCCTTTAAGAAACAAAAGAGATGACCATGGGGTGGGGGGGAGGCAAACCCGGAAACAGACTCTTAACTATAGAGAACAAACAAGGTCACTGAAGGGGGGGGGGGGGGGGGCGGTTAATGGGAAATGGGTATTAAGGAGGGCATTTGTAAAAAAATAAAAATAAAAAATAAAAATAAAAAAATTTTTAAAAAGGAGGGCATTTGTGATGATGTTGCACCCAGCACTGGGTGTTGCATGCAAGTGATGGATCACTGAATTCTCCGCAGGAAACTGATGTTACACTGTATGTTAATTAACTGGAATTTAAATAGAAACTTGAAAAAAAAAAAAAAAAGCCTGTGCCTTTTTTGTGCTTCTTGCTTTAAATGTAACTTTAAAAATCACTCCCCACCCTCTCATCCCCAGTTTCACTGGGCTTGTGCCACTCTGGACTTCACCCTTCCTCCTCAAGTGGTGGCCATTCTTACATGCATATCCCTCTTGCACAACTGTTTTTCTCAAGTTCATTTATTTATTTATTTATTTTTAAAGATTCTATTTATTTATTTGGCAGAGAGAAAGAATGCATAAGCAGCAGGGGGAGAAATAGGCTCCCCACTCTCCCCACTGAGCCTGGACCCTGATGCAGGGCTAGATCCCAGGACCCTGAGATCATGACCTGAGCCGAAGGCAGACATTTAACTGACTGAGCCACCCAGGCGCCCCTGCTCAAGTTCTTTCAAAAGTAGAGTTATTTGGAGAATGAAGCAGTGCCAGAATTGAATTTCTGAAAAGATCCCATTCCCCACGAGCTTATTTATGAAGACTCCCTTGGATCTTCCCTAATGCGTCTTTGAAGTTTTTGAAATGTGATCACCTAAGGTTTAGGACATATATTTCATTAAACCCAACATTCCCTGCTTTGGTTACCACAAATTTGTATTCTTTGTCCAAAGTTTTGATCTGAATTAAAACCAAAGTATTTGTGAGATGAAACAGACAACAGAAGAAAGTGGAACTGTATCAGATGCTTTATTTTGCAGATTCCTAGTAGATGTCTGCATAATTGGAGAACCCCAACAGAATCTTACATAGTTTTGTGAACTATATTGGGAAAACAATTATATTCTAGGCTTGAGTTTCAGGAAACACATGGCATGTTCAACAAACGAAGAGAATTGAATTAAAAGATTGAAATGTGAAAAAAAAAAAAAAAGGATTGAGATGTGGGTAAGGTTAAGAGAAATGAAGAAGGGATGGTGAGGCATCCAGGGACTGACATTCCTAGGCTTGAAGGGACAAGGGGTGGAGGTAGGTGTTAACCAGAACCCAATAATACCTATGTTGGTCAACTTAGGGTTGCCAAAACAAAGTACCACAAATTAAGTGGCTTAAACAACAAAAATTTATAGTCTCACAGGTCTGGAGGCTAGAAATCCAGGTGTCAATAGGACTGGGTCCTTCTGGGGACCACGAGGGACGGATCTGTCCTCTTTCCTTGGCTTCTGGAGGACTCTGTATCTCTTTCTAGTTTCTTTGATGTATGTCTCAAACTGTGTCCAAATTTCTCCTTTCATAAGATCATCGGTCATACTGGATTAGGACTCATTCTAAGGATCTCCTTTAACTTGGTTACTTCTGTAAAGGCCCTATCTCAGAATAAGGTTAATTTCTGAGGTACTGAGGGGAGGGGTTAAGACTCCAACATATCTTTTCTGTTGTTGTTGGGGAGGGGACACAATTCAACTCATATCAGAATTGTAGTGAGGCGAGGCAGCCCCGGTGGTTCAGCGGTTTAGCGCCGCCTTCAACCCAGGGCCTGATCCTGGGGACCTGGGATCGAGTCCCACATCAGGCTCCCTGTGGGGAAACTGCTTCTCCCTCTGCCTATGTCTCTGCTTCTCTCTCTCTCTGTGTCTCTCATGAATAAATAAAAGATAAAAGGACATAACCACTGCCTAGCAGGAAATGAAATGCCCAATTTCTTTCTCCTCTTATCCTCTCAGACTAGTGCCTCCCATTGACTAAACCCACCTAGAAGTTAGAAGGCAAGGGTGCCTGGGTGATGCAGTCCGGGCAAGCCAGCCTCCCAGGGCACAGGGAGGGTGGAGAAGGGTGGAGGGTTCATCTGGAGGGGCAAACAGAGAATATCCAGCACAGCCTGTCTGGGCAGTCTACATGATACACCCAAAGTGGCTAGCACTTTCCAAGCAAAGTAAGCCAGCCTTTTGGGCTCCCTGGTCCCTGAAAAGGCTTGAGAACCAAAGCTGCTTGGAGATAATCCCCTTTCTGGCTTTTTTTTTTTTTTTTTTCCCATAAAAGCTTAAGCTTCACAAGGAAACTGTGCTGGAGCAAAGGGTCGGGGAGAGGAGGTAGGAGAGATAAAAGAATAAAAACTTTGATTTGGTGGAGTGGGGAACTAAATGAGTTCTTTGCAGTCTCAGTGCTCTGTCCTCTTGGATGCTCTGTCCACAGCAGCAAAGTTGGAGGAGAGAGGAGATGCTCCAGCAATGAGGAGGTTACAGAGATCGGTGGTTCCAGAGGCAGGTAGAGCCCTTGCTCTGCTTCCTGGAGGTGCTCTGGGGAGAGAGCCAGGTGTTGCAAGCTGGCCTGAGCTGATCACATCCAACTCTGCATTCTTTTTTGTTGCTAACAATACCTTCCAGCGAAGTTTGAAGGGATGAGGAATTGTCTGCCTCACATCCTCACTCCCGCATATGAAAAGCTGCAGACTAAAATCTGCCCCCCCCCCACATTTGTCAAACATTTGTTTGCAAGCAGGCACAAAAGCAGCTCCTGTGACTATGTACATTCTTTGAGGTCTCTGTCCTTTTGGATGCTCTGGCCACTGTGTGAAAGCTTTACTGCTCCCCCCACTCCCCATGGGGTAACTATCACAGAGGCAGGACTCTGTCACCCGCAGAGTAGGCATCAGGGAACCAGAGAGAGGGTCTTTTGTATAATTCATTATGCTATTCCAATCCTGATCAACACCAGAGGTGTCAGCAGAAGCAGGTTTCTCTTTTTATTTTTTTTAGAAGCAGGTTTCCACTTGTGAGATGAGTTGCCTATTAATTTGTGTAATGGATGCTATTTTTTTTTAAAGCTGCTGTTGGCAGAATTTATGTAATCGATGACTCTGAACCCCTTTGTTGAAGCCACCTTCTGATTAGAATGTTCGCAAACTATTCCTGGCCTGGGAATTGCAGATTAGAATATAAGCCGCACCTGGGTGTAACTATAAGTAACTAGCATCTACAAATGTTATCCGGTCTTTGTCAAAAGTTTTCATACGCCCAAGTATTTTATTTTGAAAAGGTGGATTCATTTCTTTAAAAATGCCAATTAAAAAAAAAAAAGAAAGAGTCCATCCCTAGGGAAATGGATTAAAAAAGTTTTACAACACATCCCCTCTAGGTGAGTTGCCAAAACAGGGATACATTGAATTCTTTCTAAGTTTCTGTAAGTACCGGAAAAACATCCTCACCTAGACTATGCTTCTCTTTCCTTGATTCCAATGGTGAATGTCCAAATATTTTAAGGAAGATTGTAAACAACATGAGGTAGAGTGCCCCTCTGAGGCTGCCAGGCCAGGCAAAGATGCTCCACTATACTAAATATGTTCATGGAGCCATGCAGCCTTGGACAATAAAAACAACGGACTGAAGATCGAAAGTATTTTCCCTATTTTCTGTGCAAGGCATAAACCTCCCAGACTCTCTAAGGGGACCCCAGGGAGAGGAAGTATGTAATGAGAGCGATTTAATTTCTCCAGCTTGGCAATCTCAGGTTCAGAGCAAAGGCAGTATAGGAAAAACATAGAAATATGACTTATGCACTTGAATTCTGATTTCTACCTGCGATGCAATGTTGAATCCATTTTGCTTTTCTTTCTTTCAGATACTTCTCACCACATCACCCTCGTGATGAACATTCATTGAGCATCCACTGCAGGCCAGGGCCGTGAGAAGCAGAGAAGGAAAAAAGCCAACACCTTGCCCTCTAGGACTTAATAGCTAACTCATATAATTACTATTTGTCCCTCAGCTGTCAAAACAACTCTACCCAAAATAGGTGTTATTATCATCCTCTCTGGCAGATGAGGAGGCTGAGGCACAACCAAGTTCACGCAAGCAAGGAAGAGGCAGGGTTTTGAATATAGGCCGTTGGGTTCTGGAATCCACACTCTTGGCTACACACCATATCACCTAGTTTAGTGGGGGATGGACATATAAATAAATAATTCACACAGTGCTTAATGTACCATGGGAGCACAAAAAAGAGGCCCACTCAGCTCAGGGTCCTAGGAAGGATGAGGAGTGAGGCATCTCTTGAATGAGATGACACCTGGACGGCGGTGGAGAGCATGAATAGATGCCAGCTGAGAATAGAAAGAGGAGAAAGAAAACTCCAGCCAGATAAGACAGCATGGTATTGGAGGGTGGGGCGAGGGGGAGCAGAGACACCATAGAATCACTGGAGAATAGAATGCCAGGGGAGCGATAGGGAAGTTTGCTCCTCAATTGTTTGCTGGGCCTCTTCTATGCACAGGACTATTCTTGTTGCTGTGGATATAGCAGGGCTAGAGCATCAAAGGAGCTTCAACTTTAACTTCCAAACATTTTGCACCCTTACTCACTGAAATAACTTTTATTATTTTTTTAAAATATTTTTATTTATTTATGATAGTCACAGAGAGAGAGAGAGAGGCAGAGACATAGGCAGAGGGAGAAGCAGGACTCCATGCACCGGGATCCCGACATGGGACTCGATCCCAGGTCTCCAGGATCGCGCCCTGGGCCAAAGGCAGGCACCAAACCGCTGCGCCACCCAGGGATCCCCTGAAATAACTTTTAAACTACCACCACGCAAAACATTCAACAAACTAGAAACAGAAGGGTGCCTCCTCAATCTGATAAAGAGCATCTGTGAAAACCCCACAGCTAACATCATATCTAACGGTAAGAGATTAAATGTCTTCACCCTAAGATCAGGTATAAGACAAGGATGTCCACTCATACCACTTCTATTCAGTGTTGTACTGGAGGTTCCAGCCAGGATCACTAGGCAAGAAAATTAAATAAAAGCATACAAATTGGAAAGGAAGTTGACACTTTGAAATACAAGTGTTACATCAGCTTTGAATGCCAATTTGATACCTGCATCTATCCATTAATATAAGCAAAAAAAGTAAAATTACTTTAACTACAAGAAATTTTACATTACTTTTTTTCTCCTTGAACTTGTAATTCTATTCCATTTTACTGTCACAGAAGCTTATCCTAAAGTCATATAATTTTATACTTTAAAGTCTTTACTGAAAGTTGAGAATAGAGCTCCCCTACGATACAGCAATTCCACTACTAGGTATTTACCCCAAAGATACAAATGTAGTGATCCAAAGGGGTACCTGCACCCCAATGTTTATAGCAGTAATGTCCACAATAGCTATATGGAGACCCCAGATGACCATCAACAGATCAATAGATAAAGATATATATGACTACACACACACAAACATACATAGACCCACGCACACACACTGGAATACTACTCAGCCATCAGAAAGAAGGAGATCTTGCCATTTGCAATGACTTGGATGGAATTAGAGGATATTATGCTAAGTGAAATAAATCAATGAGAAAAAGACAACTATTATAAGATCTCACTCATGTAGAATTTAAGAAACAAAACAGAGGATCATGGGAGAAGGGAGGGAAAAATAAAACCAGAGCAAATGAGAGAGGGAGACAAACCATAAGACACTTTTTTTTTTTTAATTTTTTTTTATTTTATTATTTATTTATGATAGTCATACAGAGAGAGAGAGAGAGAGGCAGAGACAGGCAGAGGGAGAAGCAGGCTCCATGCACTGGGAGCCTGACGTGGGATTCGATCCGGGTCTCCAGGATCGCGCCCTGGGCCAAAGGCAGGCGCCAAACCGCTGCGCCACCCAGGGATCCCAAGACACTTTTTTTTTTTTAAAGATTTTATTTATTCATGAGAGAGAGAGAGAGAGAGAGAGGCAGAGACCTAGACACAGGGAGAAGCAGGCTCCCTGCGGGAGTCCAATGTGGGACTCAATCACCTGACCCCAGGATCACCACCGGAGCTGAAGGTAGGTGCTCAGCCACTGAGTCACCTAGGCGCCCCCCTATAGGAGACTCTTAACTCTAGGAAACAAATTGAGGCTTGCTGGAGGGGAAAGGGGTGGGGAGATGGGGTAACTGGGTGACAGGCTTTAAGGAGGGCCTGTGATGTAATGAGCAATGGGTATTGTATGCAACTAATGAATCACTGACCTTCTTAAACCAATAATACATTATATGTTAATGAAATGAATTTAAATTAAAAAAGAAGGTATGAGACAGGAATAAAATCTCACCTGGGCAAGAAAATAACTGCAAAATATTGGAGTTGGAAATAAAGTCCAGTTGACTTATGATGAAAAAAAAAAGTCTTTATTGATCATCCTGTCATACTTCTCTACCACATATATGTCCATTTACATTGAAATTTAATTTTTGGGATCCCTAGGTGGCTCAGAGGTTTAGTATCTGCCTTTGGCCTGGGGCGTGATCCTGGAGTCCCTGGATCGAGTCCCACAATGGGCTCCTTGCATGGAGCCTGCTTCTCCCTCTGCCTATGACTCTGCCTGCCTCTCTCTCTGTGTCTCTCATGAATAAATAAATAAAATCTTTAAAAATAAATAAATAATCTTTTAAAATCTTTTAAAAACTTTCTTACCAAAAACAAACAAACAAACAAACAAACAAAAAACACTTTCTTACCTATTGTTACAAGTATTCTTATTGCAGGATTAATCAAAATAATGTATAGCATCATTTTTTGATACATGGAATTTTATTGCAAATGCATCTCATTAGAATGGTAGGTGATTTTTCTTGAAGAGTCCTGCATCATTCCATTTCTTTCTTTCTTTCTTTCTTTCTTTCTTTCTTTCTTTCTTTCTTTCTTTCTTTCTTTCTTTTCTTTCCTTCTTTCTCTCTCTCTCTCTCTCTCTCTCTCTTTCTTTCTTTCTTTCTTTTTAGTAGTGGCCAAGAAAACTGGCCCATATAAAACAAGTGGATGGGAACCAAAAGGGTTTTGCTACAGTAATATAGTTCTTGGTGTTCTTTTGGAACTCCTTCCAAATAATTTACCAAAACCCTGCAGTAATCATCACCAAAGCTTGTTTTAATCACTCATCACCTGACAATTCCTGGAGGTGTTTATTCAATTTTGTCAAAATCAAATAATGGGAAACCATCTGAATTGCAAAAAGATGTGTTACCTGGTCATTAAAGTTATTTACTTTCTAATTCAGACATCAGTATTTCATTATGTCCCTTTGTTTGAACCCCTGAAGGGAAGTCAGTCTCTGGGACAAAGGTTGCAGGATACTGTGAGCTTGTGTTTTTCCATGAGAATTTACAAGCAGTTCAAGCCCTTTTCTACCCCCCCCCCTCCTTTTTTTTAATGAAAGAAAAATACACCTGTCTGAATTAATCCTTGCAAAACGCCCTTTTCCTGCTGGCTCAGATTTAGTTCCAAAATGGCATTTGATTACATAGTATAGAGGCCCTGCGAAACCACATTCAACATTTTTTGATACACTTGATCCATATTTGGCTTCTACAAAAGATAAAGAAGATAAGCTTAGAGGGAGAAGATGACCTAGTATTGCAGATGGAGTTGACACCCCTCCCATTGCACATACATTGCAATGTACATACATTGAAGCCACTGCACAGGTTAACTTGTATTAACTAGGACCAAAGTTAGCTCATGGATTGCCTGAAATAAGCAGGGATAATTTTGCCATTTCATAAACTAATTGTGACTCAGAAGAGGACACAACCACCCTGTGTTTGCAGTCACGTAGGCAGAAGCAACATCAGGTATCTGGAGACAACTATGCCCACGGTAGCGGACTGGGAGCTTGGGAAGTCTATCCACAGATTGATTACATACACTGCCTCATGTCTGATTTGCTTCTGATTCCAGGTAATCAAGAAAACAGAAGCCTTTCTTGAAGGGAGAGCTGCAGGCACATTTTTGCTCAGGGACTCTGCCCAAGAGGACTATCTCTTCTCTGTGAGCTTCCTTTGCCACTGCAGATCCCTTCGTGCCCAAATTGAACAGTAGAACCACAAACTTTAGTTTTGATGTCCATGACCTGTGTGTATTTCACTCCTCTGCTGTAACAGGGCTTTTGGAACATTAAAAAGATCCCAGTTCTTGCATATATTTTGAACCATTGCTTACTATATCACTGGATGACTTTCCCTTTTAGTCTGCAATATATCCGCCATTCAATAATCTACAGATGCACTGCATATAATGGAATTGATGGGCTTCCTTTACCATCAATGGTGCAGAATTTTTAAAAAGAGTGTAATTAGGGCAGCCCCGGTGGCACAGAGGTTTAGCGCCGCCCGCAGCCGGGGGTGTGATCCTGGAGACTCAGGATCGAGTCCCACATCAGGCTCCCTGCATGGAGCCTGCTTCTCCCTCTGCCTGTGTCTCTGCCTTTCTCTCTCTCTCTGTGTGTCTCTATGAATAAATAAATTAAAAATCTTAAAAAAAAAAAAGGGTAATTATAAGGGTACCTAGGGTACCCAGTCGGCCGGGTGTCAGACTCTTGGTTTCAGCTCACATCCTGATCTCAGTCAGGGCCCTGGGATTGAACCCTGTATCAGGCTCTGCACTGAGCACAGAGTCTGCTGAGGAGTCTCTCTCCCTCTCCCTTGGCCCCACCCCTGCTTATACTGTCTCTCAAATAAATAAATAAATCTTTTTTCTGTTTAAATATCATTATAAACAAAAAGTTAAGAGTGTGCCACTTAACAAAGAGTTAAGAGAGAACTCTCCTGCTCTCAAAGGGCATTAACTAGATCTGCTTTTATGTGCATCGGACAGTATACCTACAGCAAGCACACATGTCACCTTTAGGCTTTTTCAGGACAGTATACAAGCTTAGTGTTAGTATCTGTCAGATGTGATCCGTTGTTACTTAGATAAATGTGGTGCCTATTGAGACAGCAGAGGATAAAGCTACAGGTACAGGTGGTCAGTAAGGTTACAAAAATATTTTGCTGATTTAGCTAACAGTTTGGTTTTTAATGTCTGTGGTAATTGAGTGAGGCAACTCTGGGACATTTGCTATGAGGAATTCTACTTCTTACTGAAGAGTGAATTATTAATATTAGATGAGTATTTCACCAGTATGCCTAATGTTTAGGGGTTTTTTTTTAAAAGATTTTTTCTATAAATTTCTCAAAGCAGAAATGCTTGTAGTTCTGTAAATTAAACTTAGGAAGTCCAAAAAATAATAACTATCTTCCTTTTAGAAAAAAAATGCAATTTTCTGGCCACAAGGGCATAGTAGAATTCACTTACATGTTGATATAGTTTATATTCAGTTTCTTTGTCTCTTCTGCAAAAGATACTGTTTATAAGCCAGGTCTTAAAAATAATAGTTCTAAAATTTCAGATTTATAAAGTTGGTAATAAAATTGTATTTATAGGTTAAGTATTAATAGTTTAATGGGTGCTTTAATTTAAAACAGACATTTGGAGCCTTGTAGACACTGCTGCCTTGGAGCCATCCACACCAACCAACCTTGATCAACCCCAAGAATCCATGGTGTTCTTTGACATTGCTGGTGAGGGTGAGCCCTTGGGTCCTGTCTCCTTTGAGCTGTTTGCAGACAAAGTTCCAAAAACAGCAGAGAACTTTCATGCCCTGAGCACTGGGGAGAAAGAGTTTCATTAAGTTTCCTGCTTTCACAGGATTATTCTAGGATTTCTATGCCAGGGTGGTGATTTCACACACCATAATGGCACTGGCAGCAAGTCCATCTATAGGGAGAAATTTGATGATGAGAATTTCATCCTGAAGCACATAGGTCCTGGCATCTTGTCCATGCCAAATGCTGGACCCAGCACAAAGGCTTTCCAGTTTTTCATCTGCACTACCAATACCAACTGGGTTGGATGGCTAGCATGTGATCTTTGGCAAGACAAAAGAGGGCAGGAATATCATCGAAGTCATGGAGCACTTTGGGTCCAGGAATGGCAAGACCAGCAAGAAGATCACCATTGCTGACTGTGGACAAATCTAATAAATTTGACTTGTGCTTTATCTAAGCTGCCAGACCATTCCTTCTGTGGCTTAAGAGAGCACCCTTTCACTCCCATCTACTTGAAATATCCTATAATCTTTGTGCTTTCAATGCAGTTTTATGGATTCCATATTTTCCTTACTCCCCTCCAAGTCTAGCTGGATTGCAGAGTTAAGTTTATGATTGTGAAATAAAAACTAAATGACAAAATAAATAAATAAATAAATAAATAAATAAATAAATAAAATAAACAACAATCACAAAACACACAAAAATCCCAGATATTTGGGATAGCTACTGCAATGTAATCCTGTGTGTGACTTTTTTTTGTTTTTTTTTTGTTTTTTTTTTGTGACTTTTGATTTTAAGATTTTATTTATTTATGAGAGAGAGAGAGAGAGACAAAGGAGCAGGGCGGCAGGGGGCAGAGGGAAAGGGACAAGCAGACGCTGCATTGAGCATGGAGCCCTCCTCAGGGCTCCGTCTCAGGACTTTGAGATCATGACCTGAGCCATAAATCAAGAGTAAGACATTCAACTGACTGCACCACCCAGGCACCCCCGTACATGACTTATAAGTTGACAAATGTAGTCTAATCATTGATTCCCATACTGAGCTCCTATTCCTATGATGAATTTGTGGACCATGAAAGAAGTGAGACTAGAGGATGCCTGAACAAGTCAGATAATAATAAGTGCAAAAAAAATAATAATAATAATAATAAGTGCAGTGGCTGCTGATGTTGAGTTTATTGTTAAACTATAATTAATAGTTTGGATAGCAGTATTTCTCTTTGCTATAAACTCTCATAGGGATCCCTGGGTGGCGCAGCGGTTTGGCGCCTGCCTTTGGCCCAGGGCGCGATCCTGGAGACCCGGGATCGAATCCCACGTCGGACTCCCGGTGCATGGAGCCTGCTTCTCCCTCTGCCTGTGTCTCTGCCTCTCTCTCTCTCTCTCTCTCTGTGACTATCATAAATAAAAATAAAAAAACTCTCATAGCCCAGTTACTTAAGTACAATTTATAATATTTCAGTGCAGTTAATTTTTAATAGAAAATCTGGAACCTAAATTACAGATTTAAAAGGTACTGTATGGGGATGCCTGGGTGGCTCATTGGTTGAGCGTCTGCCTTTGGCTCAAGTCATGATCCTGGGATTGAGTCCCACATCGGGCTCCCCATGGGGAGCCTGTTTCTCCCTCTGCCTGTGTCTCTGCCTCTCTCTCTCTGTCTCTCATGTATAAATAAATAAAATCTTTTTAAAAAGGTACTGTACAGCCATTGTCTGTGTAAATGAGTTTACGTAGCACCCTTTTGTCACTTAGAATAGTGTGTAATACTTCTTGAGTGAGCTATTTTGGAAGAAATATCAAATTCTAGTATTTGCTCTTTCGTATTAAGCTGAATTTACAGTTCTGTGCTAGACATTTTTCACTAAAGTGGTCAAATCCATTCTTGTGTGTTTTTGTTAATGTGCTCAAAACTACTGGTGAGTGCCCCTCAGTTTCCTAACCTGCTGCTACAAAATGTTCTTTTATATCCCTATGGCTAGTGCCAAAGCTACGAAAGAGAAAATATATATTTGTACATATATAACACTAACCCTTTGATTGCTAATGTATGTTCCTACTTAATGGGACTCGTAACAGCTGGATTTTTTTTTTTTTTTTTTTTTTTTTTTTTTTTTGCTAATAAAGTATGTTTGGTGTTCTTCTTGTAAAAAACAGAAACCATCCAACCAACCAAAACTAAAATTCTTTCCTGTTGCTCCCAGCAGAGGGCAATGCAGAATCCTGCCTCATGCTTTGCCCTCAAAGCCCTGCAGCATTTTCCAACAGGGGTTTGGTGTATTTAGCATTACAGTCTTTGGGTTATATGCTGTCTCCTCCTCCCGCCTATAATTTCCTCCAGAGCAGAGAGTCATTTTTTAAAAGCCCAGACAAGCATAAGGCTCAGCAATTGGAAAGCACACAAATGTTCCCTAAGTGAAAAAAATCTGGAGACAAATTGCTAACATCACAGGTTGGCCCAGGACAACTTGCCCTGAACCTGGAGGAGCAGCCATGACCCAAGGCTTCCTAAAAAAGAGTGTCAGAGAATGGTCACAGCTTCTGTCTACTGCCTGGTAGTTCCTTGAGTTTATTAAATCTGAAGAAAGAACTCTAGAAACAAACTTGTAGGCCTGGGAGGTCCCTGGAGGTCTGGGGCCAGATGTGGGCAGCCAGCAGTACTTCCCAGGTTGTTTATCAATCAACCTGAGGTCAAGAAATGCATATTAGCATGGGTTATTTTCTTCTAGATTTAATCGAAATACTCTCCCTAATTTGTTGAAGTTTTAGAAAGTTCTGTAACTATGGAGGGGAGAATCCTTGCATTACTAGGGGAAAGCCCATGCTTTCTAGTAAAGCAAAGGAAGCCTCTTGGAATGTTAGCAGAGTGGAAGTACAAGGGATTTTTTTTCCTGTGTTTCTACATTTTGTAGATTTTTAAAAATCTAATTTAATTTTTAAAGATTTTATTTATTTATTTATTCTTGAGAGAGACACACACAGAGGCAGAGACACAGGCAGAGGGAGAAGCAGGCTCACATGGGGAGTCTGATGTAGGACTTGATGCCCGGACTCCAGGATCTTGCCCTGAGCCCAAGACAGATGCTCAATTGCTGAGCCACCAAGGGATCCCCTGTAGATTTTTTTTTTTTAAAAGAAGGTTTTCTAGGGCAGCCTGGGTGGCTCAGCGGTTTAGCGCCACCTTCAGCCCAGGGCCTGATCCTGGAGACCCAGGATGGAGTCCTATGTCAGGCTCCCTGCATGGAGCCTGCTTCTCCCTCTGTTTCTGTCTGTGTCTTTCTCTCTCTGTGTCTCTCATGAATATATAAATAAAATCTTTTTTCTAAAAATAAATAAATAAAGGTTTTCTTTCCTTTTTTTTAAATTTATTTTTTTTAAAATTTTTTATTTATGATAGTCACACACACAGAGAGAGAGAGTCAGAGACACAGGCAGAGGGAGAAGCAGGCTCCATGCACCGGGAGCCCGACGTGGGATTCAATCCCGGGTCCCCAGGATCACGCCCTGGGCCAAAGGCAGGCGCCAAACCGCTGCGCCACCCAGGGATCCCGGTTTTCTTTCTTTTTTTAAAAAAAGATTTTATTTATTTATTTGAGAAAAAGTGCTCACAAGCTGCTTGGAGGGGTAAAAAGAGAGGGAGAAGCAGACTCCCCACTGAGCAGCAAGCTTGATGCAGGCCTTGATTCCAGGACTCTGGACTTATGACCTGAGCTGAAGGCAGACTGAGTCAACCAAGTACCCCTATTTGGTCAATCTTCATTTATTTATTATTTTTTAAAGATTTTGTTTATTTATTCATGAGAAACACAGAGAGAGGCAGAGACACAGGCAGAGGGAGAGGCAGGCTCACATGGGGAGTCTGATGTAGGACTTGTTCCCAGGACTTCAGGATCATGACCTGAGCCAAAGGCAGAGGCTCAACCTCTGAGGCACCCAGGGGCCCTGTCAATCTTCTTTTTTTTTAAGATTTATTTATTTTTATTATTATTTTTAAATCTTTTTACTTTATTTTATTTTTTTATTCATAAGAGACAGAGAGAGAGAGAGAGAGGCAGAGACACAGGCAGAGGGAAGCAGGCTCCATGCAGGGAGCCTGAGGTGGGATTCCATCCCAGGTCTCCAGGATCCCGCCCTGGACTGAAGGCTGCGTTAAACCGCTGAGCCACCGGGGCTGCCCCTCAATCTTCATTTAAAAGCAAGTATTAGGGATCCCTGGGTGGTGCATTGGTTTAGCACCTGCCTTTGGCCCAGGGCGCGACCCTGGAGACCCAGGATTGAATCCCACGTCAGGCTCCCGGTGCATGGAGTATGCTTCTCCCTCTGCCTACGTCTCTGCCTACATCTCTGCCTCTCTCTCTCTCTCTCTCTCTCTCTCTGGGTGACTATCATAAAAAATTAAAAAAAAATTCAGATAATTAAAATAAAATAAAAGCAAGTATTCTTCTTCTTCTTCTTCTTTTTTTTTTTATTCATGAGAGACACAGAGAGAGAGGCAGAGACACAGGCAGAGGGAGAAGCAGGCCCCATGCAGGAAGCCGGATGTGGGACTCGATCCCAGGACTCCAGGATCACACCCTGGGCCGAAGGCAGGTGCTAAACTGCTGAGCCATTCAGGGATCCCCAGCAAGTATTATTCTTTTTTTTTTTTTTTTTAATTTTTTTATTTATTTATTTATGATAGGCACACAGTGAGAGAGAGAGAGAGAGGCAGAGACACAGGCAGAGGGAGAAGCAGGCTCCATGCACCAGGAGCCTGATGTGGGATTCGATCCCGGGTCTCCAGGATCGCGCCCTGGGCCAAAGGCAGGCGCTAAACCGCTGCACCACCCAGGGATCCCCAAGTATTATTCTTATAATGAAAAACTTTACTAACAAATCTGTATCATGAGCTCAAAAAAGTCTCCATCTGCAAATTTATAAAATAACACAAATTAAAGCATAAGGCTCCTTTGACTATGTTAAATCTAATATTCAGAGCATTGAGTATATTTAGAAAGACTTTGTCTCCGTTTGGGGGAAAATTAACACTAGACTAAATGCTGCTCTGGTCTCACCTAACAAAGCATAAATAAGTCATACTTAAAGTGATCAAAATGTTTCCAAGTCATTTAGCCACATCCTAGAACAAAGGTCAAGAATATTTATAAGAATATAATTATATTTCAGGCCCCAAAAGATATAATTTACAATATCTAACATAATTGGTCTACTATCTAATAAAATTTAATGTATATACAAAGAGTCAGAAAAATATGACCCTTAATGAGAAGGAAAATCAGCCAATTGAAACTAACCTAAAAAGTACCTTGATAGAATCAATAGAAAAGAACACACACACACACACACACAAAAATAGGAAAGAACACAAAAACTATTACTATATTCTGTATGTTTTTTTAATATTCCGTATGTTTAAGACACTAGAAGAAATAATAATATGTTAAGTAGAGATGTAGAAGATAAAAAAAGACCAACACTGAACTTCTAGAAATGAAAACAACAATGTCTGAGATGGAAAAATCTACTGTATGGGATTACCAGCTGAGTAGACGTTACAGAAGAAAAAAAAATCTATGAATCTGAAGATATAACTACAGAAGCCATTCAAAATGAAACACAGGAAAAAAAATGAAACACAGAGGGAAAGAATAAAGAAAATAAATAGAGGGCAGCCAGGCAGGGGCACGGGCAGAGGGAGAAGCAGGCTCCATGTAGGGAGCCCGATGTGGGACTCGATCTCAGGTCTCCAGGATCATGCTCTGGGTTGAAGGCGGTGCTAAACCGCTGGGCCACCAGGGCGTCTCAAATAGAATCTTTAAAAGAAAATAAATAGAAAAGGGGAAAACCAAAACCCCAGTGTATCAGTTTGCTACAGGATGACTTCAAGTGGACTAATAACATACGTTAGAGGAGTTCCTGAAGAGGAAGGTAGAGAGATAGTTTACTATTTGAAGAAGAATGGCCAAAATTTTTATAAATTTGATGAAAACTAGAACCCAAAAGATTCCTGAAGCTCAATGAACCGCAAGCAGAAGAGACATGAAGACTTACTTAAAAATAAAATCTTAGAAAAAGAGAACTATTCCAAAGCACATTATAACAAATTGCTTAAAACCAGCAATAAGGAACAAATTCTTTTTTTTTTTCTTTAAAGATTTATTTATTTATTTATTTATTTATTTATTTATTCAGAGAGAGCGAGAGAGAGGCAGAGACACAGAGGCAGAACCAGGCTCCATGCAGGAAGCCCGACGCGGGCTCGATCCCCCATCTCCAGGATCACACCCCGGGGTTCAGGCGGCGCTAAACCGCTGCGCCACCGGGGCTGCCCTAAGGAACAAATTCTTAATAAAACTAAGCAAAAATAAAAGTTCTGGTATTTCTCCTTTAAAAAAAAAAAAGATTTTATTTATTTATTTATTCATGAGAGACACATACAGAAAGAGAGGCAGAGACATAAGCAGGCTCCATGTAGGGAGCCTGACATGGGACTCGATTCCGGGTCTCTAGGATCAGGCCCTGGGCTGAAGGCGGCGCTAAACCGTGGAGCCACCCGGGCTGCCCAGTTCTGGTACTTCTTAAAAACAAACAAATGAACGAACAAATATTAAAAGCAATGGGAGATAAAAGACACATTACATATAGGGGAACAGGAAAAAGATGATAGAGGATTTCTCTTTAGAAAAACGATGCAAGCCAGAAGAGAGTGGAATAGACTCTTTAGAATACTAAAACTGGGGATCCCTGGGTGGCGCGGCGAATCCCACATTGGGTTCCCGGTGCATGGAGCCTGCTTCTCCCTCTGCCTGTGTCTCTGCCTCTCTCTCTCTCTCTCTCTCTCTCTCTTTCTCTGTGACTATCATAAAATTTAAAAAAAATTAGAATACTTAAACTGTTAAGCCTAGATTCTACTTAGTGAAAATATCTTTCAAAAACAAAGATGAGGGGACACCTGGGTGGCTCAGTGGTTAAGCATCTGGCTTCAGCTAGGGGCGTCATCCCAGAGTCCCAGGACTGAGTCCTGTATTGGGCTCCCTGGTGGAAGCCTGCTTCTCTCTCTGCCTATGTCTCTGCCTCTCTCTCTGTGTCTCTCATGAATAAATAAAATATTTAAAAAGCAAAACAAAAAACAAAGATGAGGGTGCTCAGTCAGTTAAGCGTCTGCCTTCAGCTCAGGTCATGATGCTGGGGTCCTGGGATGGAGCCCCAAGTCAGGCTCCTTGCTTAGTGGAGAGTCTGCTTCTCCCTCTCTCTCTGTCCCTCCCCTTGCTCCCTCTCTGTCTCTTGCTCATTCTCTCTCTTTCTCAAATAAATAAAATCTTATAAAAACCTTGAAAAACAAAGATGAAAGAAATATAGACTTTTTCAGATATAAAAAAAATCTGAAAAAAAAAAAAAAAAACCTGAAAGACCGACACCTCAAGAAATGTTCAAGGAAATCCTTCAGGCAAAAGGAGAACAATTCCAGGTGGAAATATGAATCTACACCTAGGAATGAAAAGCAATAGAAAAAAAAAAAAAAAAGAAAGAAAAGCAATAGAAATGTAACATGGGTAAATAGCAAAAATTTTTTCTTCTTATTTAAATCTTCTTAAAGATAAGTGATTATTTAAAGTAAAAATAATAGCAATATGTTTGGGGGCTTCTAACATACATGGAAGTAAAATGTATGACAACAATAGTACGAAGGCTGGAAGGGAAGACGTGGAAGTATACGGCTGTAAGGTTCTTATGGATGAAGTCACACAATATTACTTGAAGGTAGACTATGATAAGTTAAATATGTATACTATAAACCCTACAGCAACTCCTAAATCAACCCAACAAAGAGTTGTAGCTAACAACCCAACAAAAAGGATAAAAGTGAATCACTGAAAATATTCACCTAATCCAGAAGAAAGCAGAAAAAGGGAAAAGTGGAACAAAGAACAAATTATACAAATAAAAACAAATAGCATGATGGTAGGCTCAAACCTAATTATATCAATAATCACATTAAATGCAAATAGTGAGGCAGCCCCGGTGGCTCAGCGGTTTAGTGCCGCCTTCAGCCCAGGGCCTGATCCTGGAGACTAGGGATCGAGTCCATGTCGGGCATGGAGCCTGCTTCTCCCTCTGCCTGTGTCTCTGCCTCTCTCTTTCTGTGTTTCTCATGAATAAATAAATAAATAAATAAATAAATAATCTAAAAAAAATGCAAATAGTCTAAATATCCCAAATAAAGATGAGATTTTCAGAGAAAAAAAAAAAAGACCAAATTACATACCACCTACAAGAAACCCACTTTAAATTTAAAGATACAAGTATGTTAAAAATGAAAGCAAAGAGAAAAGATTTACCATGGTAACACTATTCTAAAGAAAGCTATAATGGCGGGATCCCTGGGTGGCGCAGCGGTTTGGCGCCTGCTTTTGGCCCAGGGCGCGATCCTGGAGACCCAGGATCGAATCCCACATCGGGCTCCCGGTGCATGGAGCCTGCTTCTTCCTCCGCCTGTGTCTCTGCCTCTCTCTCTCTCTCTCTGTGACTATCATAAATAAATAAAAATTAAAAAAAAATTAAAAAAAAAAGAAAGCTATAATGGCAATAATAATATTAGACAAAGTAAAACTCAGAGCAAAAATATCACCAGGCACAAAGAGTGATGTTGAATAAGGAATGAATGGGTCCATTCATCAAGAACACATAACAAAGGTTAAGATATCTGGAAACTAACACACTTCTAAATAATCCGGGGATCAAAGGAGAAATCAAGAGTGAAATCATAAAGTATTTTGAATTGAATAAAAAAACAACATATTAAAATTTGTGGAATGTTGCTAAAGCAGTAGATAAAAATTTATAGCATTATAACACCAGTATTAAAGAGAAGAAAAGTCTCAGGTCAATAACCTCAGCTTTCACACTAAGAATCTAATAAAAACGGGCAAATGAGGGCAGCCCGGATGGCTCAGCGGTTTAGCGACACCTTCAGCCCAGGGTGTGATCCTGGAGACCCTGGATCAAGTCCCACGTCAGGATCCCTGCAGGGAACCTGCTTCTCCCTCTGCCTGTGTCTCTGCCTGCCTCTCTCTCTCTCTCTCTCTCTCTGTGTGTTTCTCATGAACAAATAAATAAAATCTTAAAAAAAAAAAAAAAGGGCAAATGAAACCCACAATAAGCAAAGCAAAAAAAAAAAAAAAAAAAAATCGGAGTAGAAATCAATGAAATAAAAAACAGAAAAACCATAGAGCAAATCAATAAAACTAAAAGATACATGAATATAAAATAAGCATATGAAAGAATTTTCAACATTATTGGTCATTAGAGAAAGGCAAATTAAAAACATACACAGTGAGAAATACTAGCTATTAGAAAGTATTAAATTAAAAAAACTGAACATGGGACACCTAGGTGGCTCAGCAGTTGGGTGTCTGCTTTTGGCTAAGGGCATGATCCCAGAATCTCAGGTTCGAGTCCCACATTGGGCTCCCTGCATGGAGCCTGCTTCTTCCTCTGCCTGTGTCTCTGCCTTTCTCTCTTTCTCTCTCTCATGAATCAATCAATCTTTATTTATTATTTTTTTAAAAAACATTTTTAAAAGATTTTATTTATTTACTCATGAGAGAGAGAGAGAGAGAGAGGCAGAGACCCAGGAGAGGGAGAAGCAAGCTCCATGCAGGGAGCCGGATGTGGGACTCGATCCCGGGTCTCCAGGATCAGGCCCTGGACTGAAGGCGGCGCTAAATCGCTGAGCCACCCGGGCTGCCCATAAATAAATCTTTAAAAAAATGAAATAGTTCAAACATTTCAGAAAATTCTTAAAATGTTGATCACACACTCAGCCATTCTATTCCTAAGGGAAATGAAATATGTTCATCCAAAGACTTTTGCATTATTGCTTATAGCAACTTTATTTATAATAGCCCCCAACTGGAAACAACTCATGTCCATAAGCAGATGAATGGATAAACAGATCGTGAGATAGTTATACGATGGAAAATTAGGAATAAAAAGGAATGAATTAAAAAAAAAAGGAATGAATTCTTGGTACATGAAGCAGCATGCATGAATCTTAAAGTAATTATGCTGAAAGAAGCCAGCTCCCCCGCCTTGCCAGAGACAGCACATACTGTATCATTCCATTTATGTAAAAGTCCAGAAAATAACCAATGTATAGTAATAGCAAGCAGATCAGTGGTTGTCTGGGAGTGGGAACTTAGTTGGGTAGGGCCAGGAGCATGGACTTATCAATGGGTACGAGGAAACTTTTGGGGGTGACTGATATGCTCATCTTGATTGTGGTGATGGTTTCATGAGTGTATACATAGGTCAAAATATCAAATTGGGCACTTAAAATATGTGTCATTTATTGTATGTCAGTTATGATTCAATAAAGCTGTTTAAAATAAAAACTAACCTGAAATCTGGAACAAAAAAAATCAATTGATCAATCAAACAAATTCAAAAACCCTCATTTGGATCAGTATTGATATTAAGAATCTCCAAGATACAAATAAAAATTTTTAAAAAGATTATTTATTTATTTATTTATTTACTTACTTACTTATTCTTGAGAGACACAGAGAGAGAGAGAGAATGGCAGAGACACAGGCAGAGGGAGGAGCAGGCTCCATGCAGGAAGTCCGATGTGGGACTCGATCCCGGGACTCCAGGATCACGCCTTGGGCCGAAGGCAGGCGCTAAATCACTGAGCCACCCAGGCGTCCCTACAAATAAAATCTTAAAAAAAAAAAAAAAAAAAAAAAAGATTTACTTATTCTATTTTACAGAGAATGAGAGAGAATGTGAGAGGGAGGAGGGGCAAAGGGAGAGGGACAGAAAGAATCCTCAAGCAGGCTCCCTGCTGAGCATGCAGCCTGACAGGGGGCTGGATCCCAGGACCCTGAGATCATGACCTGAGCCAAAATCTACAGCTGGCTGCCCAATTGACTGAACCATCCAGATACCCCTTTTCTCTATTAATTTTTTTAAAGATTTTATTTATTTATTCATAAGGGAGAGAGAGAGAGAGAAAGAGAGAGAGAGAGAGAGAGAGGCAGAGGGAGAAGCAGGCTTCATGCGTGGAGCCTGATGTGGGACTCCATCCCAGGACTCCAGGAGCACACCCTGGGCGGAAGGCAGGCGGTAAACCGCTGAGCCATTCAGGGATCCCTATTAATTTTTTTTTAAAGATTTTACTTATTTATTTATAGAGACACAGAGAGAGAGAGGCAGAGACACAGGCAGAGGGAGAAGCAGGCTCCACGCAGGGAGCCCGATGTAGGACTCGATCCCAGAACTCCAGGATCACGCCCTGAGCCAAAGGCAGACGCTCAACCACTGAGCCAGCCAGGCATCCCTTCTCTATTAATTTTTAATTATACCTTTTTTGCACTATTATTTTAATAGTTTCCCTGGACATAATAATATGCATCTTTTTTTTTTTATAATATGCATCTTTAACTTATTATAATCTACCTTAAATTAGTTCTTTGCTACTTTGTGAATAGTTTACCTCCATTTACTATCTTGTCTTTTGTATTTTTGTAGTCATATAACATACTTTTATGCATCATAAACTGCACATGATAGTTATTATTATTGCTTTAAACAATTACAAGCTATATTCTTTTATACGTATCCATATATTTAGCTCTTCCAATGCTCTTCATTCCTTTTTCATAGTTCTGAGCTTCCCCCTGCAGTAATTTTCATTCATCCTAAAGCACATTCTCTCTCTCTTTTAAGATCTTATTTTTAAGTAATCTTTACACGCAGCAGTGGCTTTGGAACTCGTGACCCTGAGATCAAGAGTTGCAAGCTCTACCAACTGAGCCAGTCAGGTGCCCCAGCCTGAAGAACTTTCTCTAAGACTTCTTGTAGAGTGAACCTGTAGGTAATGAACTCTGTCAATTTCTTTGTCTAATAAAATCTTTATTTCATCTTCATTTTCAGAGGATATTTTCACTGGGTACAGAATTTTAGGTCTGCAGATTTTTCATTTCTTTCAGAACTTAAAAGATGTTACTCTTTAGTCTTCTGGCTCCCCATAGGTTTTGTTAAAAAGTCAGCAGTAGGGGATCCCTGGGTGGCTCAGCTGTTTAGCGCCGCCTTCAGCCCAGGGTGTGATCCTGGATTCCTGGGATCCAGTCTGGCATCAGGGATCGCGTCGGGCTCCCTGCATGGAGCCTGCTTCTCCCTCTGCCTGTGTCTCTGCCTCTCTCTCTGTTTCTCATGAGTAAATAATTAAAATATTTAAAAAAATAAAGTCATCAGTAAGTATTGTTATTGTTCTTCTGCAAATACGTGCCTTTTTTTCTAACTGCTTTTAAGACTTTATCTTTGGTTTTCAGCAATTTGACTATGATATACCTGTGCTTGGTTTTCTTTTTATTTTGCTTAGGGTTTGCTAAACTTCTTGAATCTTTGAGTTTGCTATCTTTCATGTTTTGGCAAATTCTCAGTCATTATATCTTCAAATATTATTTCCCCCATTCTCTTCTCTCTTTCTTGGACTCCAAAAACACATACATTAGGTCATTTGATTATGTGTTACATGTCTTGAATGCTCTCTCTTGTTTTTACCTTGTTTTTCTTTATGTACTTCATCCTGAATATCTTATGTTCATTGTCTTTGAGTTATATAGTCCTATCTTGTGCTGTGTCCAGTCTGTTGTTAAGCATGTCCAATGAATGTTCATTTTCCAGTCTTAGAATGTCCATTTGATTCTTTTTCTGTCAATTATAATTCTCTTTTGAAATTACTCATTTTTTCATTAATTTTGTCCATATTTTACACCACTTTCTTAAATATAATAGTTATTTTGAAGTCTTTTACTGCTAACTATGACACCTGGGTCATCTGTGGGATTGCTTCTATTGTATACACTTTCTTCTTTCTTTTTTCTTTCTTTCTTTCTTTCTTTCTTTCTTTCTTTCTTTCTTTCTTTCTTTCTCTCTCTCTCTCTCTTTCTTTCTTTCTTTCTTTCTTTCTTTCTTTCTTCTTTCTTTCTTTCTTTCTTTCTTTCTTTCTTTCTTTCTTTCTTTCTTTCTTTCTTTCTCTCTTTCTTGTATGTTCTATGCCCAGCATAAAGTCTAATGCAGGGCTTGAACTTACAACCCTGAGATCAAGACCTGAGCTGAGATCAATAGTCAGATACTTAACTGACTGAGTTACTTAGGCATCTCTATACCTTTTTTCCCTTAATTGTCAGACATTTTCCCTACTTCTTCAAATTCCTTGTGGTTTTTTTTTTTTAATCTTTTCTTTTTCTTTTTTTATTTTTTTTTAATTTTTATTTATTTATGATAGTCACAGAGAGAGAGAGAGAGAGAGAGAGGCAGAGACATAGGCAGAGGGAGAAGCAGGCTCCATGCACCGGGAGCCTGATGTGGGATTCGATCCCGGGTCTCCAGGATTGCACCCTGGGCCAAAGGCAAGCGCCAAACCACTGCGCCACCCAGGGATCCCTTCCTTGTGGTTTTTAAAAACTATATGTTGGAAGTTGTGTAAAAAAGAGACTGAAGTCAATGTTATTTCTTCCCACATATGATACATACTTATTAGGCAAAAAAAGTGAGGGACTGATCATCCTAATTGTATCAGAAACTGAGTTGTGTTGTGGATTTACTTAGACTCAGCCCACCTCTGACTTCAAATGTCTCAAGGGCAAGATCTTTTGTATGCTTATTAAAGTCGCCTTCCTTTAGTGGACTTTGTCTCATGTTCTTTTCCAATTAGTTCAAATTGAGGTTTGAACAAGGTCCACATATTCCATCCTTAAGACTCTGAAATTATATATTTTCCATTCTTCTTTTTGTTTTTCAATTTATTTGTTGAAAAAACTGGCTCAATTGCCCTGTTGAGTTTTTTGGATTCCACTGATTGACTCTACTTTGTATCATTTAACATATTCCTCTGCCCCCTGTATTTCCTATAATCTGGTAGTTAGATCTGCAGTATTGATAAGATTCAGGTTTAATATTTTTGGCAAGATTATTTCATAGGTTATACTGTGTACTTCTTTTATCACATAGTTCTTATATATTCTTTTTTCAAAAAAACCCCTTATTTAAAAATATATATATTTATTTATGAAGGGGAAGGGGCAGAAAGAGGGGGGACAAGCAGACTCCGTGCTGTGTATTGAGCCCATCTTGGGGCTCAATCCCACGACCCATGAGATTATGACCTGAGCCAAAACCAAGATTGAGAGGCCTAGCTGACTGAGCCACCCAGGTGGCCCTCAAAGAAAAATTTTAATTGAAGTATAGTTGCCAGTTCCTACATATTCTTAATGCCCAGCTCAAATGTCATCTCTTCTCAATAGTTTTATTTGATCTGTATTCTTTCTAACCCCTCCTGTCATCTCTATTTCCATACTACTTTACCTCTCATCATCATCTTTTCATTTAGGAGTTCATGACACTCCCTCCCACAATGACTGTTTGTAGTTTGGGAGCTCCTTGAGGCAGAAATCATACTTTATTCATTCTTTTATCCTCATGCCATGGTGTTTCATCTATTTGGGTAGTTATAACAAAGTACCACAAACTGCCAGCTTATAAACAACAGAAATTTTTCTTCTAGTTCTGGAGGCTGGGAGGTCCAAGACCAGAGTGCTGGCAGATTTGATGTCTGGTGAGAACCCACTTCCTGATTCATAGATGGCCCTCTTCTCGTTGTGGAAGGGAGATGATGGTGGAAAGTAGGAGGGAATCTCTCTGAGGCCTCTTTTTATTTATTTATTTATTTATTTATTTATTTATTTATTTATTTATGATTTTTATTTAAAGAATTATTTATTTATTTATGATAGAGAGAGAGAGAGAGAGAGAGGCAGAGACACAGGAGGAAGGAGAAGCAGGCTCCGGAGCTCGACGCGGGACTCGATTCCGGGACTCCAGGATCGCGCCCTGGGCCAAAGGCAGGCGCTAAACCGCTGAGCCACCCAGGGATCCCCTGAGGCCTCTTTTTATAAGGACACTAATCCTATTAACAATTATTAGGGTGATCTAATCACCTCCCAATGGCCCCACCCTCTACAACCACCACCTTGGGGGTTAAGATTTAAACGTATGGGAATGCCTGGGTGGCTCAGTGGTTGGGCGTCTGCCTTCTGCTCGGGGCGTGGTCCTGGGATCAAGTCCCCCACTGGGCTCCTGGAGGGGAACCTGGTTCTCCCTCTGCTTATGTCTCTGCCTGTCTCTCATGAATACATAGATGAAATCTTAAAAAAAAAAAAAAAAAAAGATTTAAACACATGATTTTGAGAGGATACATTCAGACCATAACATTCTGCTTCCGCCCCCAAAATTCATGTCCTTCTCATGTCATCAACTCTAAGGTCTAAGTCCAAAGTCTCATCTAAATATCATCTAAGTCAGATATGGGTGAGACTTCCTGTACAATTCACTAGGCTTTGTGATATTTAACATATTTAGACACAGCTATCTAGTTTCTTTTGACCGGTTTCTTTTCCAGATTTACCTTTCTTCTTTCTTTCTTTTTTTTTTCTTCTTTCTTTCTTTCTTTCTTTTTTTTAAGGTTTTATTTTTTATTTTTTTATTTTTTTTTTTTAGATTTTATTTATTTATTCACGATAGAGAGAGAGAGAGAGAGAGAGAGAGGCAGAGACACAGACAGAGGGAGAAGCAGGCTCCATACCGGGAGCCCAACACGGGATTCGGTCCCGGGACTCTAGGATCACGCCTTGGGCCAAAGACAGGCGCTAAACCACTGAGCCACCCAGGGATCCCCAAGGTTTTATTTATTTATTCATGAGAGACACACAGAGAGAGGCAGAGACACAGGCAGAGGGAGAAGCAGGCTCCATGCAGGGAGCCTGATGTGGGACTCCATCCTGGCTCTCTGGGATCACGCCCTGGGCTGAAGGTGGCACTAAACTGTTGAGCCACCCGGGCTACCCCAGACTTACCTTTCTGTAGGTCTAGTGATTCCACTTAGTTTTTCACATTTAGAAATCACACCTCATGCTTAAAAAAAATTGAATCCCATTTGTGTCGGGGCTCCCTGCTCAGCAGGCAGTCTGCTTAAAAAAAGGGTGAGGGCGCACCTGAGTGGCCCAGTTAGTGTCAACCTTCAGTTCAGGTCATGATCTTGGGTTCCTGGGATTGAGCTCCATGTCAGGCTCCCTCCTCAATAGGTAGTCTGTTTAAAAAAATAAAAATCATACCCCACTCCATATTTAATGTAACTGTTTTGAGGTATTTTTTTTTCAGTAACAGAGAAAAATTTGTGCTAAGGCACACTTTCAGATCCAGTCTGTACTAGCTTTTCAGTCTTTAGCATTTTTCTCTAGTCTCTCACTGAAGATAAAAGCTGCAATGATGACCAGGCTAGGAAAAGCAAACTAAGAAAACAAACCATAGTAATTTATAAGGTTTGAAATGTCTTAGAATTTCAGGTGATTTGCATTTTGGAAAAAGACTCAACCTTTGAATTGTTGAGTTTACATTTTCTTTTAATGCTGTACTTTTTATAATCAATTAACCATTTTTATCTTACTACTTTGGGAAAGGCTGGATGTTAAAGATAGATGGTAATCCAAGCACCTAGTTAGGTCTTTCTGAGGTCATGCACCAAAGCCAAGATTTGGCTATGTTGAAGTTGCAGCAGAAAGAGAGTCTAAACACTACCACTTGCTGCCCAAGTGCCAGAAGCTGTTGATTTCATGTTTAAAGACCTTCCTCTGATGGAAATGTGGCAATACAAGGCAGCTGGTGTGAGAGTTCAGCAGCCCACAGAAACTAGGCTCTCCATGTATTTTCTAGTCTCCTGTTTTGTGTGAAATATTTTCTTGGTCTTGACAAATTTCTGGCCTGTCACTGCCTTGACAATTCAGAGTTTGACCCAGTTTCTGGTTAAGTCCTTGGTGCCATAGCAATTACCATTAGGCTTCATCAGGCTGTGTTCCTGGGTGCCTAGCTTTTGTATTTACCCATGGTCACCACCCTTGGTCCCCCATTTGGCTCTGCCCTCCTAGTAGTCATTGGAGCTTGGTTTAGTTTAACTCCTACTCATTCTTCAGGTGCCAGGTCATAGGTCATTGCCATAAGGAGGACTTCCTTGACACCCAAGATAAGTTCAGACCTTCCTGATGTATGCCCTCAGATTTTCCTGTATTTTACCTTCAAGGTACTTATCACAATTTATAATTTTGTCATCTATTCTGTTCATTTTGTATCTTCAGCACCTGGGACAGTACCTGGCATATGGTAGTAGTTCAATAATGTATTGAGCAAACATGAACAGATGAAGCTTGTGATGTGTGTTCCCACCTCTTTTAGGTTACAGTTGTGGGTTTTTTTTTAAAGATTGTATTTATTCATTCATGAGAGACACAGAGAGAGACAGGCAGAGACATAGGCAGAGGGAGAAGCAGGCTCCCTGAAGGGGCCTAATGAAGGACTCAATCCTGGATCCCAGTATCACAACCTGTGCCACCCAGGTGTCCCTAGGGTACAGTTGTTTATGACCTTGAGCTAATTACAAAACTTATCTGAATTGCAGTGTATGCATTTAAAGTAGGGCTAATATTGTTCTATCTACCCCCCAGTTTGAGGTGTACATGGAGCAGATGCTTAGTAGATGTATGTAGAATGAGTGATTGCACATGTCATCTCTGTGATAGGAGACACCTATATTTTAACAAGAATTTCACCAACATATGAGAGAAATTTAGTACCCAAACAAGAGGAATCGTGTTTATTTATTTATTTTTAGGAATCTTGTTTATTGAGTGGAAAATAAAATTCAGGATTACATGTATCTTTGCCCAGGGGCCCATATTTCTCTTTTGCTTACAGCTTAATACTAGAATTTTTAAATAGGAAAGTGGGATTTTTTTTCTATGGATTTGGACCAAACTAGTAATGATGGACTTTTTCAGTTTCTAAGAGGTTATGTCTGTCACAGACATTAAGTTTGGTCCACTAAGAATAAAGATTCTAGACTGCTTGTATGTTAAAAACTTGTAAGAAAGCAGCAGTGGTGAATGTGAATATGAATACCAAAGAGAGCTCTATAGAGCTAACATTCTCATCAATTGGTATAGCTGACTGGTCTTCTGAAACAGTGGTAGGGTAAGATCCTGACCTTGGAGTGATGGCAAAAGTGTTTTCAGCCTAACAATTCCTTGTACTACAAGCCTCAAAGGCTGGTCTAGCTACCTACTTTTTTTCCCCGTATTTCTACCATCAGCACAGTGAAGATACCTTGCATATAAAATACAAATGCTATCTGGGTTTTCCTTTTCTTGCTCATCTCTTCTTCACCATGTCCACCCACTTCTGGAATTTCTCCCACCCAACATTTCCTTAGGAATACAGAATACAGAGAAGGGAAAAGATGCAGGAGGGGTCCAAATATAACAAGAGTTATATATTTTATTTGAACCTCATCTCTTTGGAGAAAGGGAAACAGAGATGAGAGGAGTAAGTTAGAGATGGTTGGACAATATCCTCAGAAGTATGCGGAGTGCAAAGAAGAAAATCTTTCACTAGAATATCTGCTGAAGGTGAAATAAGGTAAGCCTAGGTAGGGAATTCAGAGATAATTCTTGGTATTTAGCATTGTGATCTGGGAGTAAGATCCCAGTGCTGAACCCAGCAGGTAAAGGAGTCCCAAAACAAGGATTGCTAGTTTGTAATTCGTCTAGGTCTTCTGACCAAGTGAAGCCATTGGGAAGGGAAGGAGGATTTGCCAAGGGAATCTTACTCCTTATTCCCAGTTCATTTCCTAAGTGTTATTGCCCTTGGGTGAATATGAATTCAGACCCTGATGCCTCCTCTCCAATGACTGTGTCCTAGGCCGAGCCTGACTTGGGGAGCCAGGAGGCATAGACTGATACAGAGGCCAGTACTGCTGCCGAGGAAAAGTCTGAGCCCTTGGTCTGGGCATGGACTCAGACTCAGGCTCCATCTCCAATCTAGGCTCTAGCTCTGGTTCAGGCTCTAGCTCTAGCTCTGACTCAGGCTCCATCTCATGATCCAGGTCTAGATCTAGATCTAGCCCAGTTTCTTGTTCTGACTCCAGTGTGGGCTCCAGCTCCAGGTCTAGCTCCAAGTCCTCCTCTGTTATTGGTCTCTGCATCATGGTGTAATCTGGATTTATGTTTTTGGAGACTTCTAGAAGACCGCTGCTCATTTTATGTTCTGACTCTTCATTCTAAAATACACACAATTAGATGGGTTAAAATTTCCAATTAAATTTAACTTTTGAACAGTCAAGGACTCTCAGAATACAATAGGACTTAAGATATAAGAAATCATATGTTCCTGGTAAAGTTGAAACTATTTCTGGCTTATATCTGCTTTTCATCTTTGTACCCTCCTGTTCCTTGTTTACTCACTATTCTTCAGGCTCTATCAATCCATAACTTGTGATTTCTTTGGCTTTTCTAGCTAGCCTGGATTTTATGGTCAACCATTAAAACTGCAGTGGTCTTGGCAGCATCCTGAAACAACCTGTCTTCTTGATCTTACTTGTCTTCCCAACCCCCAGTGTAATTTTGGTAGGACACAGAAAGCCCTTTGTGACCTAGCCTGTTGCCATCTTCTTTAGCTTTATCCACATCTGTAGTCCCCACCCTTTGCTCCAGCCTTAAAGCTAACCAAAGATGTCAGACTTTGCTTACTTTTGCTCATGCTGCTCCCTGTCCCTGGCTTGTCCTTCTCCATCTTGTCCATATACACTTATTCATATTCCAAATTCAGATCAAAGATGACCAACCAGGATCATAGCTTCCTTTGTGTTTCAACTATACCTCACTCACACCTCTATCATAGCGCCAACAATGTATTACCTCATTTATTTACACACTTATTTCCCCTATTAGTCTTAAGCTCCTTGAGGTAGTGCCTGCCTTTAGATATCCCCAGTACCAGACATTGAGTATGTCACATAGCAGATGCACCACATAGCAGATGCCCCCCAGAGCAAGCCCCACAGTAAAGCTTGGTGAATCAGCTTTACAGCAGCATTCCACAGAATTCACAACTTTCACCTCTCCTGAAACAAGTTTTTCTCTTCCACCACACGACATTCTTTTGCTTTCCCTCTTTCCTTTCTGGTTGCTCCTTTCTGGTCTATTTGTTGTCTCCTCTACTTCTTTTGGACTTCTAAATGTTGGCAAGACCCAGGCCTCAATTCTGGGAACTTCTCTTCTGCACCTATACTCCTTCCATAGGCAATTTTATTTAGTCTCATAATTTTCATCATCATCTATGTGCCAGTGATTTTTTTGGCTATAATCTTTCCCCTTATCTGCTCGCTCATATACCCATTTTCATTCTGACATCTCCACTTGGATGTTTAACAGGCATCTTGAGTTTAATACATCCAAAGTAGAACTTTTTCCTCTCTTCAGTCCCCTAGCTTAAATGCCAGAAAAGTTTTTTGACATATTCAATATCCAGTCTTAATATAAATCCTAATAAGAATGTTAGTAAACCAGAAAAGTACTTTTTAAAAACAGAGTAAATATAATGTCTATCTTTACCCAACTGTTAACCATTTTCCTTAATAGAGATACACAAGAAGTTTTTCTCATAAAATTCGGGAGTAAGACAAGACAGCGTACTATAACTGAAATTGTTCTGGGAGATCTAGCTAATGCCATAATATATGACACTGAAATAAGAATTTTGACAACTGGAAAATAAGGTACTTATATTATTTCTAGAAAATAGTTTTCTAGCTAGAATACACAAGAGAATTAACAATGAAACCTCTTAGATCTAATAAAAGGACCACAAAGTTGGCTAAATAATACACATCAATAGGTTTCCTATGGGCTAGCAATTGCCAGGTAGAAAATATAATGAAAAAGAATGTTCATCTTAAAAAGCAATAAAAGTATAAAACAAAGTATGAAGTATTTAGGATTTGTCTATATAAATAAAACCACAAAACCTTACTATGAATGCAACATTTAAACAGACTAAATAAATGTAAAGACAGCCCATGTTCCCATATAGGAAGAACAAATATTGTAAGGATATCGATTGTCAAATTATTTTATATTTTTAATGCAGTTCTAATGAGAATTCCAATGGGATTCTTTTTTGGGGGAGGTAGGGTCCTGACAAAAGATTTAAAAGTTTGGAAGAGGATGATCCCTGGGTGGCTCAGCAGTTTAGTGCCTGCCTTCAGCCCAAGGCGTGATCCTGGAGTCCCAGGATTGAGTCCCATATCGGGCTCCCTGCATGGAACCTCCTTCTCCCTCTGCCTGTGTCTCTGCCTCTCTCTCTCTGTCTCTCATGAATAAATAAATAAAATCTTAAAAAAAAATAAATGAGTTAGCTCAGAATGGTTAGCTGTACAGATAAAAAATAAAGATTACTCTTTAACACCATATACTGAAATACATTCTAACTAGATTAAAGAGTATAATATATAAACACTTAAACATAAAAATCTAGAAGAAAATATAAATGATTAATTTACTTCCTGAGAATGACATTCTAAACAAAAGGCAAATGGAAAATAAGAAAAGGCTAATATAGGAAAGACAATGTAATATGTAAAGCAAATCTGCCAAGTATATCATCATTATAAATAAAATAGAGAAAATTCCACTTATAGTAAAGGCAGACTACATAATTCAGACCTCCTACTGAGGACAGCCACAAGAGCTGGGTAAAATATTTTAAGACTTCTGCTTGAACACACTATAAAGCTAACAAGATCCTGAAGATCTACCAGGCCAAGATTTGGAAAAGGTGAAAAATCTATAGAGGTGAGTCTGGCATTTGGGACCACTTTTGTGAAGGTATTTGATGATCTTGAAGTGACACATATATGCAGAACAGTGCTTTTGACACCTTTTAGACCTTAAGGGTTGCCAAAATTGCATTCCAGGGCCTGCCAAGGGGGAGCCTGTGGCATGCCTTCCCACAGACTGTGGCTGGACTGTGGGTCATCTGGATGGCCTAGAACACCTCAAGTCATAAAATCAGGTCAGTTATTTTTGGATTCCTAGTGCCTCTAGGTACTTGACAAAACAATAAATTTTTTTCCAGAAGAAAAATATCATCTTGGGCCTCAAATTATTTTTATAAACATTTTCTAAATACAATGTCTGGCACACACCCAAAAATTACCAGGTATGTTAGACTTTGATAGTGAAAGATGGACATTTCTGCCTGTGTCTCTGCCTCTCTCTCTCTCTCTCTCTGTGTGACTATCATAAATAAATAAAAATTAAAAAAAAAAAGGGATCCCTGGGTGGCGCAGTGGTTTGGCGCCTGCCTTTGGCCCAGGGCGCGATCCTGGAGACCCGGGATCGAATCCCACGTCGGGCTCCCAGTACATGGAGCCTGCTTCTCCCTCTGCCTGTGTCTCTGCCTCTCTCTCTCTCTCTGTGTGTGACTATCATAAATAAATAAAAATTAAAAAAAAAAAGAAAGATGGACATTGAATCTCTAAGATAGTAGTTCTCAAAGTGTGGGTTCTACAGCAGTAGTATCAGCATTACTCAGTACTTGCTAGCAATGCAAATTCTCAGGCCCTACACCAACCCTATTGAATCAGAAATTCAGGAGATATGGGGCACAGAGGGGCCGAGTAGTCTGTTTTAAAAGCATATTTTGGTGATTCTGATGCATACTAAAGTTTGAGAACAACAGGAAATCACCAAGCATAAGCAGGAGGACCTCTGGTCAGAAATGTTGTTAAGAGAATTATTGCTCTAGGTAAGGGTGAACCTGAGAAACCAAGGTTTCATCCAACTGAAAGATTTTGTGTTTCTATGATCTTACAGATGGGAGTGGAGTATAGAGCAAAATAGAAAGAATATGTCCATTCAGGAAAAAGTTCTGGATAAAAAGAGGCACATAACCTGTGAGAATTCTCAGTAAGCCAGGGAAATCCATTACTTTAAAAAGAAAAAGAAAGTGGGGTGCCTGGCTGACACACTCTGTGGAGGATGTGACTCTTGATATTGAGGTTGTGAGTTTAAATCCCACATTGGCATAGAGTTTACTTAAAAGAACAAGAAAGAAAAAGGCCATGTTTTACAAGCTTGGATAGCTTTTACTTTTTAAAGTGTTCAAAAAGACTTATTACTCTGGTAATACTTCTCTTCTCATAGAAAATTCAAACATTATTAAAATGAATTAAGTCAAAGAGTCAGGGGTTTAATAAAAAACATTTTCTAGTCATTAGATAATATTTGGTGTCCATCTGTATTTTAATTTCCTTTGCTTTGTGAAAAGACAAGGAGATATCTTTAACCTTTATAGACACTGATTTTTTTTTTAAAGATTTTATTTATTCATGATAGAGAGAGAGAGAAGCAGGTTCCATGCTATGCTGGGAACCCAACGCAGGACTCAATCCCGGGACTCCAGGATTGTGCCCTGGACTAAAGGCAGGCGCTAAACCACTGAGCCACCCAGGGATCCCCTAGACACTGATTTAAAAACATTGAAATAGGGCAGCCCAGGTGGCTCAGTGGTTTGGTGCCAGCTTCAGCCCAGGGTGTGATCCTGGAGACCCAGAATCAAGTCCCACTCAGGCTCCCTGCACGGATGGAGCCTGCTTCTCCGTCTGCCTGTGTCTCTGCCTCTCTCTCTGTCTCTGTGTCTCTCATGAATAAATAAATAAAATCTTAAAAAAAAAAAACACTGAAGTAGGCCCAAAGTCTTTATTTAGTGTTAATAAATGGTTAAAAGTTCTGGCTTTGGTCAGGTTGAGTAAATCTTATATTATTCCCGATGGAGATAAGAGATAGAGTGTTAGATTGGCAAGTCTTTACCTCTGCTAGTTCATCAGTTCTATTATTCATGCCAAGGGTGGTGTAGGGATGGATTCTAAAGGTATAGCTAGGGGAGATATTTAAAATATTCAGTAATTGGGATGGCACTGGCACTAACCAAGCTTGCTGTAAAAGGATCCTTGAGACCTCTGCTGGGTTGGGTAACACTCTCTTCAGTTGGGAAAGGGTCCTGAATGGGTTCCAGATACCATGACAGTATGGGGAACATGGGACTCAGTTCTACTGCTATTTACCCTCTGCTAAGGGAGCACTCCAACATCCCAAAGTCTGGCACAGCCATACTCAAAAACCTTTTCTGGACATTCTCATCTCTAGTTAACCAGATATCTCCCCCTGCTCCCCCCCCCCCCCGCCATGATGCTTCACATCATCCAACCTTGTCTGTTTCTGAGAAGGTTTCCTGTATCACTGTCTCAGATTCGTCCATGCTTAACTCGGATGACTCTGGAAACTTCCTTGACAAGGCAAACAGCACAGCGTCATGGAGGGTGAGGAACAGCTGGGCCTTGGTGATGCCAGCGTCAAAGAAATCATTCCTCTCAAATGCCCTGACCACAGAAGCTACAAACCAAACCCAGAACATACACAGGGTCAGACACCTGGGGAGAGCACACAGGGTGCAAACAGCACTCTCATAGGGTAAAGGATACTCACAATGACACCCTGAAATGAGTACCAAAATGTTGGCATTTTTGAAAGCATTGCACATCTGTGAGGAGAGAGTAAACCAGCATTAGTGATCTTCACACTCACTAGGAAAGATCCTTCTAATTATCTAAGTTTTAATACCCCTTTGGTCATTCACTTGTCTGGAGTATATGTACCTCTGCATTCCAATTTAGCTCTATAAACTTTTGATGAGTGGATTTCCATATGCCAGGAAATATCTAAAGTGCTGGGAATACGAAAAAGAATCAGATGTTCTCATGGAGGGTGGGGAGTGAGATGGAGTGTTGCCCATGGTCTCAGGTGGGAAACAGTTCATGTAAAGAGATAATGCTCCTGAAGATAGCACTCAGAGAGAGACAGGTACAGATGTGATGGGAACACACTGGATAGCCCTCAAGAACAGCCACATCATGGTATTATTGCTTAGTGTATGCGTATGACCTCCTTCTCTCTGGAGTTCACTGAGCAGAGGAGGAAAAACAAAACAAACAAAGTATGGCCCAGAGATGGTCAAATGACATAGTAGAGGATGGAATTCAGGAATCCTGAGACTCATATTCAGAACTGCTCTGCAAAATTGCATTTGACTTTAGTGAAACATCAGGTATTTATTAGTATCAGGTTACTAAATATCAGATACTGATTTCAAGTTTACTTCAGCCAATATATGTGCTCTAGAGCAGTAACTCTTAAAGTTCGTATTAACCTTAATACTCTTGGATTGATTGGACTCCAACCCTGAGCACTGTTAAAATATCAAAAGACACAAAAAAACAGACTCTACTTCTTTCACTACCAAGAAGAAACAAGAAAACCATTCTTGATCATACAGTAAATCATAAAGTCATTTCATAAAGAGACACTGTGGACATACTCTAAATGACAAACAACATGAGTGACATTCTATGAATTAGGGAGAAGCTTAAATTGAGTGATTGTCTCTAATAAGAATGACTGCTGGTGGGCATCTGGGGGGCTCAGTCAGTTAAGTATCCGACTCTTGATTTCAGCTCAGGTCATGATCTCAGGTTCGATCTTGTGCCCTGCATTGGGCTCCAAGCTCAGCAGGGAGTCTGCTTGAGATTCTTTCTCTCCCTCTGTCTCTCCTTCTCCCTCTTTTTTTTTTTTTTTTTTAAAGAATGACTTTTGGGATTTTTCTTGGCAAATTTAAATTTTCAATGATGAAGTAAACAAAAAATAATGATTTCCTCCTATAAGGCGTAAAGAATGATTATAGAAGGAATGAAGAAACCTGTATCTTTAAGGTGAGAAAGTGTACCATGAATTTCCAAAGGCTGTCAAGTAAAGTGTCTACATTGCCTTCATGTTGGGGCTGGAGCTGAAAGTCATCAATGTAGGCCAGGTGTGGATAGGTTATGTCAAGGACTAGAACATATGGTGCCTCCGCAAAAAAGGCAGGGAAGAGGAAAGAGAAAGGAGAGGACAGGACGGCACAAGTGTACTTCAGAGCAGAGAGAAGAGTGGTATAAAGCTGAATGCTTTGAGTTCCCATGCTGGACAGGCCACTTATTAGCTGTGAGCCTAGAACTCTTCAGATGAAATATGGCTTACCTCTCAGGATATTGGGAGAATTAAATGAGAGAGTGTATATGAATGTGTCCAACACGGTCTGGCATGTAGTAGGCATTTGATAATGTAAGTTTAATGAAATCTGAAGTGGTAACTAGTGTACAAGAGTGGGAGAAGAGAACACAGCCCAGCAGTGAAAACTGATGGAAAAGCCCCAAAGTTAAGACATAATCAAGTATAGTGGAATCTCAAAATGGGATAGAGAAAAAAGATGTTGTAGATTGAAGAGCCTTTAACATTAACCTTTTTCAAGCCTCTTAATTTTTAGATGAGGAAATGAAGACCCAGTAAAATTTACAAAACCATCTTGGGTCAGATGGATGGCCAACAGTAGCGAAGCCAGGACAGTGCACACATCCACAGACTGCCAAGCAGAGTTCTTTCTGCTATGAGAAGTTTCCTGTTGCCTAAGACCAAACAGGAGCTGGACTCACTTAAAAGAGAATCATATTTCTTTAGGAGTAAGAACGTTTGATAAGATAGGATCAGAGGATGAAAGAGGGAAAATCAAGCAAAAAGTAGATCTCAAAAAAAAAAAAAAAAAAAAGGTGGATGCATCCAGATCTGGGGAGTGAGTGTTCAGGTTATTTAAACCTGAGCCATCATCAACAGGAACAAGAGTGAGACAGAGAGCTGTAAAGGGAGATAAGCTGGCTGAAAAGTGGATATTGTAGTTACAAGGCATTAACAATAAAGCCAATATGGTTAGTTGTGCATCTAAACTGTCTGTCCACACTGTGTAAGAATGAGAGGAATTAAAACTGAGAAACCAGAGAGTTGGAGAGAAGCCAGGACTCAGGGACACAGCTGTGAAAGGAACAGTTGTCCCTGCCCTTTTTATCCAAAGATGCAGGCAGTGAGGAGAGATCTGGGCCTGGACTAGGAAGCCCCAGGCTTGCAGTGTCATCTTACCACATGTCCTCACCTCTCAGTGCATTTTGCAATGTCTACCTCAGAGCAGCTGCATAGTGGAGGTTTCTTGGCATGTTTTTTTCTGTAGTATTCAGACCTGTTCCTTGAAAAGATCTGCAGTGAACTCCTAGGATATACTGGGAGTTGCTGGGTGTGTGGCACAGATTGCTGCCTCCATGGTATTAAAATGTCCTGCTTTTGAGTTTCTGAGAAATAATCTGCCATGCTTAGAGAACTAACCCCAGTTCAATAAATCAGGGTGGTTTGTTTCCTTTTCACTCTGGTTGACCTTAAACTGACTTTAGTGGCCAGATTTCTGGTGGCCCCGGAGTCACACAGCAGCTGATTAGTGGCTGACAGGACTCAATCAGGATCGGGGCAGGCGGGGGCACAGGTAGGAGGGCATCAGAGCCCTTGTGAAAGCCTCTTCGGTACTTACTTGTCTTAACGACACCGAAGCCCGTGAATCCACAAAATGTACCATGGAGAAATCCAGGATAATGGTGTGGATGCTGGGTAGAAGAGAGCTATCTGAGTGGGGAAGGAATGATCTCCTCCTCTCCTGGTTTTCAGCAGTGCCAGGCAGTGGCATCGAGTTGTTTCTAGAGGGGTTATTAGAAAGCCAAGCTTTGTCCATGTCCTCGTAGTTTTGACCGTGATTTCTGTGAGGCATTGAAGATAGGGTGTATGGTCCTTGGTCATCGGAAATGGACTGGCTCATGTTCATGCTCTCAAAACGTGAGCAGCGGATCAGGTTAATGGAGGAAGAGTCATGGTCCCGTCTACTTTCAAATCTGTCCGTGTAGACAATCTGGGACAAAAAAAGTAAGGGGAGGACCATGAGGAGGCTCAGAGGAGGGCTACAGGTACTTGCAACTATGCCATTTCTGTCTACGGATTCATCTCCCTCCCTTGCAGGAAAGCTCCCGTGGACTAGTGCTTGGATGTTGCTTGGATAACTCACTGTCCCTTTGAGGTCATGACTGAAGCCACATTCACTAGCATCTTCATTCCAACTTCCCTCTATGTACCAGTGATGTTTCCATTGTCCTGTGAGCCAGACTTAAAATCACCTTTGACTTATTCTTTCCCCTCACCCCTGGGTTCTAATTTGTCTCCAGCGCCTCCTAATATGGTGTTTGAAGTGTTTCTTCCACTGGTCCCTTTCTCAACCCCTCCATCCTTCATCAGCCTTCTTTAAGAAGACAGAAATTACTGGAGCAAGGCAGTTTTTTACCTTTTGCTTCTTTCATCCTAATAGACCTAGGGTGCCTGCCATAGCATAAGGACAGCACCCAGTGCCAGGAATACAATGGCGTGCAAGATGTGAATGCTCAGGGATGCCTGGGTGGCTCAGCAGTTAAGCGCATCTGCTTTGGCTCAGGGCATGATCCTGGAGTCCCAGAATCTCCCTAGTTTGATTTAAAATTCCATGAATTGGTGCCCCTGACTGGCTCAGTTGATGGAGCATGTGACTCTTGATCTCAGGGTTATGAGTTCAAGCCCCATGTTGGGTGTAGAGATAACTTAAAAATAAAATCTTTAAAATAAAATAAATTTCTATGAATTGATTCAAAATAATTCTGTGATTTTGAGGGGCTATACATGGGTAGGCATAGAGATGAAACAAAATTGACCATGAGTTATAAAAAAAAACAAGTTGACCACGAGTTGATAAATCTTGAAGTAGATGGTGGGTATATAGAGACTTAATATACTTGTCTCTACTTTTGCTTATCTTCAAAATTTCCACGAAAAAAAACATTTTTAAAAAAGAACAACCTGGAAGAACCTTGAGGACATTATGCTAAGCGAAGTAAGCCAGTTAAAAAAGATAAATAGTATAGGATTCTAGTTAATGAGGGATCTGGAATAGGCAAATTCATAGAGACAGAAGGGAGAATGGTGGTAGCCAGGGTCTGGGATGAAAAGGAAATGGGGAGCTGTTGTTTAGTGGGGACAGAGCTCCAGTTTTGCAAGATGAAGAAAATCTGTAGAGTAATGGTTGCACAAAAATGTGAATATATTTAACTATTGAACTGTACACTTAAAAACGGTTGAGATGTTAAATTTTATGTTATATGTTTTTTACCACAATAAAAAAGAAAGAAAACAAGAAAAGGAAAAAGAACTACCTGAGGACAGAGATCATTAAAATTCATTTTCCTTTCTCAGTTCTGGGTTCAGAGTAGAAGCTCAGTGGGGCAGCCCGGGTGGCTCAGTGGTTTAGTGCCACCTTCAGCCCAGGGCCTGATGCTGGAGGCCCGGGATCAAGTCCCATGTCAGGGTCCCTGCATGGAGTCTGCTTCTCCCTCTGCCTCTCTCTCTCTCTCTCTCTCTCTCTCTCTCTGTCTCTCTCTCTGTCTCTCATGAATAAATAAATAAAATCTTTAAAAAAAATACTAGGTGATCCTATTCTACTCTAAAGTGTTTTTGCTGATGTCCTGTAAACACCCTCTATGATGCTCAGTGCAGTGTGGATACAAAACAAAAGTTAGAGTGTTAATTCTGTTCAGTGTTTCTGCAACTGTGAAGGGAAGTTGGTGTTCTTAGGGAGTTCAGTAGAATTTATGCTCCATTAGGATATATGAGAGTGAGAGTGGGTGCCTGGTGTTTGCAAGTGCCTGCATGAGTAGGGGGACAGGAGGATTTTGTGTTGGGGGAATAAGAGAGTGTGTGTGTGTGTGTGTGTGTGTGTGTGTGTGTGTGTGTAAATAGAAGTGCTCCTCCAGGGTATAGGTATAGACTGAGTGAAAGTCTCCAATGCTAGAAATGAGCTGTGTGGAAAAGAAATAACTATTAGATGAAGGGAATTAATTTAGATCAAATCCAATTAGAAAATAATGAACACTTTGTAATTCATCCTAAAATACCCTTCAAATGGTATAAAATTTACATCTGTGCTTATCTACCCTCCACTCCCATCATCATTTCTTTGGTCACAGGCAGACATCAGGAGACCCTGGCACATCCTTAAGAACCCCAGCCACCTTGACTCTGCTGTCCTGGTTGGAATTAGAAGTAATCTTTTTTTGGCAGGGGGTGGTGGTGGTGGGGGGTGGTGTGAAGAGCAGAGAGAGAGGGAGAGAATCCCAAGCAGGCTCCACACCCAGCTTAGAGCTTGACACAGGGCTCGATCCCACAATGCTGAGATCATGACCTGAGCTGGAATCAAGAGTGGGATGCTTAAGTAACTGAACCAACCAAGTGCTCCTAGAAAATAATCTTTAAGTCACTTATTTTCAGAAATCTAAAGCCAGGCATGTAAAAGTCAGGGAAATAGGCATAACTAGGCTATTACTGTCGATCTCAATAGGGAAAGTGTACTTTTTGTGCTCGGATGAGTCACTGGCCATGGAGTAGGGACTCAAACATCTCCTCCTACCTACTTAGAAGGGGGTCAAGATCTAAATCTCGGGTAGAAATCTTTGACTTTCAATTACTCAGAGCCCACTTAAAGAGTCAAAGTCCCTAAGGGAGTTTTGATTTTCTTTCTTCACTTCTTCTTTTTAAATGACTAGTGTACTTCCTTATAAAATGTGGAGAAAGTTACGCAGAATGAAAAAGACATCTCTAACCCTGGGTGGTGGCTCTAGCTCGTCACAGTTGCAGAAACACTGACAAATCCTTTCTTCCTGTGAGCCTTCTTCACTTTGATTAAATAGGCGGAACATTTCTTCTTCTTTAAGAGGCACCCTTACCATTTCGACCTGAGAAATATAAGAGAGGTCTCACACAGATGGTGAGTGGGGAGAGAGAGGGGCACCTGGGGGGGGGGGGATGGGGGGGTAGGGAGGGAGCGGGGGGCAGGGCAGCAGGGAGGGGAGCAGGTGGAGAAAGGCAGGGAAGGAAGCCATTACCTCTTTCAACAGCTTGTGCTTTAGGTGATCAACATTGACAAATGTGATGGAGTTGCAGCACTGGAAGATTTTCAGACCAGGAAGGTTTGTAACCTGCAAGACAAAATGTAAAGGGAAGGGCAATTTCTCAGCTCTTTTATGGAGTGAGAAAAAAAAAATCTCTAGAATCCCAGGAGAATCTGTATTCCTTCTTATAAGAGGCCAGAATTAGCAAGTTCTTTGCTCTCATTTTCACCCCCTGCTTTTCCTGCTTTCTTCTTCCCCCTCTATTTGTTCTTTCTTTTTCTTAGCCTCCCTCCCCCTAATATGATCCTTAACTGGCTACTGTACTCTACGGGTCAACCTACTTAAGTCACCCACCTCTGCCTTCCTGCCTCACTTTCCCTGCTTTTGCAGATGTGTATCTGTAGTGCAGCCAACAACAGCAAAGGGATTTTATAGAAAAACTAAGCATCGAGCCTGGGCCTGCTCATCCTCTCAGCAAAGGAATGGACTTATTTGGAATCTTACCTCCCGATAGTCATTGAAGCTTCTATAAATGTTAGTGTTAGGGATCTGACCCAGGAGGAGAATCTTAGTTCTGAAAGGAAAGGTATTTGCTTTTAGGTCATAGTTGCCTTATCTCACCGTGGCCAACCTCCTATTACCTGAGACAAAGTACCTGTGTGACCGAACAGTGATGATGAAGAAGGCAAAAGCTATTGAAACAAGTAGTCCAACATCCAGTCCCAGGAAGATGGCAGATGTGAATGTCACCAACCAAATGATCTTATGGAAAAGAGGAAGAAAGGCAGGGGAAGACCATGACAACAGCAGAATTGAGAAAATCACCAGTTCTATCTCTCAGCTCACCTTCCCCCTCCCCCTCCCTCCCAATGCCTAGAATTTACAAATTCTATGGCCATATGGACTGACACCATCACAAATAATTGGGCTCCAAGTCTGTCTAGCAATTCTTGTAGGCATCCTTGGTCATTTCTCTCTTCAATTCTCTCTTGAAACCTCAGGTGCAAAATAAGGATGACAATATCTACTTTATAGGCTCTGTTAAGATTAAAAATACTCATCCTAAAGCAACCCAGAACACTCACCCAATGAACGGTAGTTGCTATTTTGAGGCCTAGCTTGGTTATGGTGAACCTTTAGCAACCTTTCCAGGCCCTTACCCCACTACCTTCTCCATCAGTCTCAGCAGGTGACCTGACTCATCTTCACAGAGCAGATAGGCTGAAACTCACTTATATATTCACTTACCCCTTCACCTGCTACTTGTTAGTATCCACATTAACTTTCCCCCCTTCAATCTGATCCTGTTGGAAATGCTACCCCTCCTACTGAGACTAGAAGTGGCACTGGTGTACTGTACCACATCTTCTCTTAGCTCCTTAGGGACCTGGATCCAAAAACTATCCCCTTTCATGTCTCTTTGCCTCTACTGGGTCCATCTCCTCTCATTATATTATGTTCCTCATCTTTTTGCTCTTTCCCCTCTATGTCCCCAGTTATATACTCTGGACGGAAAGGGTGCTCCACGGGTTATTCTGCCTGGCAAGATACTGCCTTCTTTTGGTATGATTTGTGCCTCCTATCCTGGAATATGTTCACACTAACTGGAATAAAAGTCATTCAACTATGTCATGTATGACAAACCCTTTTTAGTAGATTTGCATCTAACTCTAGCCACTAACTCCTTTTTATTTAATTTTTTCATTCCTCTGGGATGAGGTCTCAGTATCTCCATGTACCAACAACCTTGACTACCTTTTTTTTTTTTTTAAAGAGTACTAGTTATCAAAGAATTTCTAGTGATCTTTACCCTGATCTCTTTTGTTTGTTCTCATCCCCTCTTTCCAATCTTCCTTTCTGTCTTCCCCTATCTCAGCAAGGGCATCTATACTTACACAATCATATTGGTTCTGCCTCCACAGACTGGGTAGGTTGTAAATGATTTCAAGGTATGGTAGGATGTTGCTCAGAATAATACCAGCCAGCACAGCCTATGGGATAAAGGTAAACCCTACTTCATTTTCCCTTCAGGGATAAAACTCCCAAATCTTCACAAAGGAATCACACACACACACACACACACACACACACACACACACACAAGTCAGCCATGCCACTCAGAAATGTAAAAATCATCAGGACCTCAAAGCAAAATCTAACCTACTTGAAGAAACACTTTCTTGTTTTCATGAAGTCCCTGCACTAGCTTAACATTTCTTAGCCTTTTCCTAGCCATCTCTCTACTGTATGCTCTGACTGGGAATTAGAACTGATCCTATTACCAGGGATGGTTGGGTCCAAGCTTACTCTGGTTTTCTGAGGTTACTCAGTGACCAGTGGACTCAGTAGGTCAGCAGAGGAGGGAAGGGCAAAGATGAAGTCAGCAGAAATCACTTCTTTCCCATCTTCATCTTCTTCTCAGTCAAGAATCTCTAAGTGTTCTGCAATTTGCAGGGAGATGTGGTGGGAAGGAAAAAAAACGCAATCTCATAGAGATTTTGCAAGATCTTTGGCTTGAACAGGGAATATGAAGAGGAAACAAATCTTTTCATAAAACAATATGTAATAAAAATTTTACCTTTCTGAACATTAAGGTAAAATATGCCCATGTATAAAGAAAGAAGTAAACTTATATATAGGGGTATCCCTGGGTGGCTCAGTGGTTTAGCACCTGCCTTTGGCCCAGGGCGCCATCCCGGGACTCCAGGATCGAGTCCCACTTCGGGCTCCCAGCATGGAGCCTGCTTCTCCCTCCTCCTGTGTCTCTGCCTCTCTCTCTTTCTCTCTATGTCTATCATAAATAAATCTTTAAAAAAATTTTTTTCACTTATATATCATTTCTATCATCCAAGAGATAACTATTGTTAACATTTGGGTTCCTGCTATATATTTTTTCACACAAAATTGAAACAATAGTGAAGGTACTATTGTGTATCATGTTTCGTTTTGTTTTGTTTTTATTTTTTTTTTAATTTTTTAAAATTTATTTATTTACTATAATCACATACAGAGAAGGAGAGAGAGAGGCAGAGACCCAGGCGGAGGGAGAAGCAGACTCCAAGCACCGGGAGCCCGACGTGGGATTCGATCCCGGGACTCCAGGATCACGCCCTGGGCCAAATGCAGGCGCCAAACCGCTGCGCCACCCAGGGATCCCTTGTTTTGTTTTTAAATGTGTTGGTACCCTTTCTAACCAGTTGAGATCCTAGCCAGGATGCTCCACTGATTTCTCCAATAAGAATTTTATCACAAGCTATCCATAATCTCTCAAGGAAGGAAAGGATCATTCATAGTTTAATATTCATAGAGTCCCATTATTATAGCAATTCAGATATTCCACTGATCAGATGGTGTTCACATCTTCTCACCCAGAAACATCCTAACTAGATGCTATAAAAATAATGTGACATAACATGGTGAGCCAAAAGCAAGCGTTGTTCTGTCCCCAACATATTTATAATAAAGGAGTGTAAAAAAAAAAATATATATATATATATATAAAATAAAGGAGTGCCCTTAGTGAATTCTGACAGATTTTTGTTTGCAATTTTAAAAAATTCTGATTCTTCTAAAGAAAAAATATCACTGTTCAAAGTAAACTAGTGAGTGGCCCTCCTAAAATAGACACTAAGAATTATAGCACCAAAGGTGCTAAATAAGCTAAATTCTGGAGATGACTTCTGCTGGGAATCAGAGGACAGCTTGTGTGATACATACAAGCTTAATCCCACCTTCTATGCATAGATTCTGGGGCAGAGTTCCAAGAGCTCTGAATCACAAGAGCTGAAGGCAGCAGGAGCCTTGAGGTGGTCCTGCTCTTCTGAAACCTGATATTCACCAGGTGGGAGAGGTGTTCAAAAGGATGGGGATAACATTGGCAAACACTCCGGCTTCAGGGATTGCCACCTCAGTGTGTAACCAAGCTGTTCCACCAGTCATGAAACCTCCTCCCACCTCCCTTCGTACTATCTAAAAGTGGCTAACAGGAACATTAAAGAAATTTAAAAGGAAATTATACCCACTGAGCTTTGATCTGTATTGTAACAAAGAACAAATTGATTACAGCCGATAATCAACATACCTGGCATCTCTAAATGCAAGGTGATCAGTCTCTCACAAAGGGAAGGAATGGCACATAAGTCTATAGAGGTGTCTCAGCTGAACAGAGTTAAAACTCAACTTTGAGAGCCTGCTTTCTAATGTAAACTGATCACAAGGCAGAGAGGCAGTAATAGGGGATTGAGTTCATATGAATGCAGAACAAGGCCTTCTGGAAACATCTTAGGAAAACAGATGGCATGAATACAGAATGAGTTTCCAAGCCTGAGTCGGTGAGGGGCGTTCTGGCATCTGAAGTCTATTTTGGTCATCTTTAACTGAATCCCTACTTATAAAACTTACTTTATAGCTTATGCAATAAAAAGAAGATTAATGAGAATGAGAATAGTAACTATAATACCTAATATTTTTTGAGCACTGATGATTAGTACAACACTGTTCTCTCTATATTATAAACGTTACCTTATTTAACTCCCAATCCTGTGAAGTAGATGCTATTATTTTAAAGGAAAGGAATGGGAGGACAGGGTGACCACTGGGGACAAGGTGAATGCCCCACCAGGATGCAATCTGGAGATCGGATGTTTCTTCACTCAGTTATTTATTAATTCTACTTACATTTGGCAGTTCGTTGAAAAAACGTCCCACCTTCACCATGAGGAGCAGCATCACACCTGCGCCTACCAGAGATGCAAACTGAGGAGACAGAGCCAGTTGGAGAGAGACCATCAGGAACGTATTGGTCCCTGTCTGCAACTGAGGCCTCTGCTTGGTGAGAAGCATGTTATTTTTGTCTTAAAAGGAGTTGCATGTAACCATCCAGCATAAGTGCATTTTTGTTGAACTGACATTTTCAGGTATTGTCAAAGTGCTAAACATACACTAGGTACTCAAGAAATGCTGGTTGAATGAATGCATGAAGGTTTTCCGAAAAGTGCAAAATTTTCTTGGGTATTTGAATCTTTATTGCCCTCGCTTTGCGCTGTGAATCTGGAGTCTCCTAAGGTCAGGCTTGCATTTCTTCCCAACTTTTAACTCCTCCTGGAACACTCTAGAAAAACCTCAGTAGACTCAACACTGTCAGCCTCCAAATCCAAACTGTCCCACTTCCCCTATCAGTAAATACCTCACCCCTCACTTCCTTGTTGGAGCTTGGATAGCTTCCTTAAAGCGTCAGTAGCGTTTCACCTTAAAAATGCAATGATAATCATTTCTGATGTTCCTACTTCAGTTTTTCTCTGCTTCATTGCCATAAAAAAAAATTTACGAATGTGAGTTGGAGCTGCAGAATGCAATTCTGGGTCCTATTCTAGCTGGGTGGATGACTGGGCTCAGGGGTGCTTGGTAAAGAGTGGTTCTGATTGGCAACTACAGATGGCAAGCTGGGTGACATAGTTCCCTGTAAAGTCTCAAGGCTCTCTGGATATAGTCTTGAATTTACTATGTCCTCTATGGATAAATTTCCATCATTTAAGCCCCTTAGAACATATACTGATACAACACAGTATAATGTCCCATTGCGTTGAGGGATGAATGTGGGGGAGAATAAAACAAACCACATATTGGAACGATGGCATATATAAGCAAGAACTATGGGAGTCCCTCAAACTAAACCATTCCCTCTTGCAGCTCACTGCTGTCTGCATACAAATGAATCACTGAGAGTGATAGCAAGGAAAGCAATTTCCTACTTCCTTCCTTCTCATCCTAGCTGCTTTGTAAATGACACCGTGTGATGGTAGTGTTGAAAGGATTTGGGAAAATGGACCACTACAATGGAAACTCAGGAAGTTCTAAGGACAAACATTTTATACCCTGTAGAACTGAAACAGGTAATTGAGACCATAAGCTCCTCCAGCCAATGTACACATCAGCCTGTGGCTGGATCTAGTGTAAGTGTCTCCCTTTGGATGGTCTTTGTTGGCACTATAGAAAAACTACTTTAATTAGCATAGGAAAATATATCAGGACTTTTCCCTTCTACCACTTCTTTTTTGTTGTTATTTGTTTTGTTTTTGTCTGGTTTAGTTTTTTTTTTTTTTTTTTTTTTTGGTGTCCCTCGCTAGGCTTGACCTACCTAACACCTCTTTTCTCCAAGTTCTTCTGATTGAAGGAAACAAAGATATGCAAATGCTAAAAAAAAAAAAAGCTGCATAAAACCTAGATTTAAATGAATACAAATCAGACACTGAATCCCATAAAATTTGCTCCCGAGAGAGGGTTGGGAGGCCTGCCAATTAACTATGTCTTCCTTGGCTGTGCAGGCAAAGGAGTGGGCTTTGGGATCAGAGGGCCATCCTGGTGGCATTGGGCCTTTAGGAGGATGCTTGATGGCTCTCAGAATCTCATACTCAGTGTCTGAACAAGATCTAAAGACAGCAAGCATGTAGAACTTTACATCTCATGTATATTTTGCTATTCTGCTCTCATTTTCCATCATTTTCCCAGGTTTTCTTGACCAAAACTGACCCTGCCTTCTCCTTGGGAATTCAAGGTACTGTGAATTCCCACAAGCCACAGCCACGATTGACACGCAGACCCTCAGACACCAATTACTCCATACAGAGTAGGTTCTATGAAGTCAAAAAGTAGATTGCCAAGCACTGGCCAGGACCCTAGAGACCTGGGGGTAGAAGCTATGATTTTTGAACCTCTTAAGTGACAGGCACTGCAATAGGCATTATTATCACCTAATTTAATTCTCATAACTGAAAAGATATCTTTATCCCCATTGTATAGATGAGGACTAGAGCCTCAAAAACCAAGGTAACTTGCCCAAGGCCACACATCTAGGAACCACTGAGTCAGGTTTCAATCTACCTGACTGACTGGCTGGTTCCAAGATCTAGGCTTTCTCCAACTGGCCCATTTGCTTCCTCTAAAAAGATAGGCACACTTCTTTCTTTTATAATCTCTTTCTTTTATAATAATCTTTAAAGCAGTTTTGAGAACCTGGGGACATGGCAAGAAGGCCAGTCCTCGGAAAGCAGGGAACAAAAGGAACAGAATCATGCAGAACAGGGAAACCCAGTGGTCAGAACGAGATGAGCTGGAAGACGGAGTGGGGGACAGACCTGGCCACAGGTCTAGGGCTCTTCATATCCCCTCTGCCATGGCCTACCAACACTATAGGCCCAGACCATGGCTGGAAGAAGCCAGTAGGTTTTGCTGCAACCAGTGAAGACAAAGGGTTCTAGACAAGCAAACAGATACATATACACAGTTTGTATTAACGCCAGATTAAAAAAGTAAAGGAGTCTTTGGTGGCAAGTCAGGTCTGAGAGGTACAGAGCCAGCTCCTAGCTTCTCTTTCCTATAGTCCTGAGGAACTTCAGAGAACTGAGAGTGTTCTCAGGCAAAGTGATTCAAAAGTCCCCAAAGAGAAGGGATAGAGAGAGTACCCCACTGCTGTGGGATGAAGAAGGCCAAGTGAGTCTCAGAGGCCTTTAGTTGTCCAGATCAGAAACTCTGAGTGGAGGCTGGTGAGCTCCAGTGCCTGCCTCCAGGGCCAGGGGCCAGCAGCATTCTCTGCTCCAATCAGTGATTTATCAGGCAAATCAGGGTTTCAGGGAAGGGTTGACCAGCATTCCTAGGAGAACACCGGGCCCCTCCGTGAAGTGTCGTGGCCCCCCAGGGAGAGTCATTGATTAGGGGAATGTGCTACCCCAGGAGAACAATGTAGGAGCAGAAAATAGAATGAGAGCCACAGGCTGTCTTTGAAGCGGGCACTTTGTCTGACAGGCTAAACACAACTCAGGCTTCTTCCTTCCTGCCATCTATACATATCCTAACCTTCTTTCAATGATCCACAGAAGTCCACTTCCTCCATCCTTCTCCTTTTTGTAGTATTTATGGCACTTGAAATTATAAGACTTATTCTGCACTTAATGTTACTTGCCCTGTGATTTAGTTTTTTTCCAACTGTGTGCACCATTTCTTCCTAAATTTATGTTACACTTACCTACTGAATAAACAAAGCATGTTGTTAAAAGTTAGTGGGGACTAGTGTCTGGGATGGCCATTTCCCCTTCTTTTTTTAAATTTTTGAAAACAGGGGGATCCCTGGGTGGCTCAGCAGTTTAGTGCCTGCCTTCAGCCCAGGGCGTGATCCTGCAGTCCTGGGATTGAGTCCCACATCGGGCTCCCTGTGTGGAGCCTGCTTCTCCCTCTGCCTGTGTCTCTGCCTCTCTCTCTCTCTCTCTCTGTCTGTCTCTAATGAATAAATAAAATCTTAAACAAAAAAATAAAATCTTTAAAAATAAATAAATAAAGTTTTGAAAAAAGATTTAATTATTTTATTTGAGAGAGCAGGGGGGAGGGGTAGAAGGAGAAGGAGAAGCAGGCTCCTTGCTGAGCAGGGACCCTGATGGAGGGCTCCATCCTAGGACCCTGAGATCATGACTGACCCAAAAGCACATGCCTAACCAACTGAGCCACCCAGGTGCCCTGTCCATTTCTACTTCTTATCATGAAATCCTCTTGTTTTGACTTCAACATTTGTGTACACGTACAGAGAACATCCTTCTTTTTAACATAGCCCATCTTCTTTCTTTCTGTCAAATGGTGGTGGAAAAGGACTACTACACCTTACAGGCCAGCATGTCTGGCTGAAGCTCTATGACAAAATGGTCCACGTGAAGTGACATGACAGGGTCTTACTCTAGACCCAAGCTTTTATCCCTTCTGACTTTTATTGGCTTTCACCTTACATTTTACCTCCATTTACCCAAAGACGGAGACAATTTCTCTTCTGCCATTAAAGTGTAGTGACTATTCGTCTGACACTTCAATTTCTACCACGTATCTGTGGCCTAGGCTCGTTGTTGACTTCCATCAATGTTTCTTTGCCCTCTGAATCCTGACCCATCCTCTGGGCTCACTCCAGTTTTGATTCTGACAGATCTCTGACATTTCATCATGCTGCGTAGCTGAGCAGGGGCACCTCCCATGTGGTAGAGCTGGAATTTGTATCCAGTCAGTTCAGAACCTGTGGACACTGGACTTAGAAAAATCTCATGCTTGCAATTAGACAGACAGTTGGCCTTCAGAGCCTTCTCTGTCATCATCCTCCAATTCTCTCTCCCCTCTGACCCACACATTTAGTTTATTAATTCAGCATACCTGAAGAGAATCTGACCTAGATAATTTGCTTACATTCACAGGAAGAATGGTCATAAATTCCCGAGGCTCATCTAGACAAAGGACTTACTCTCCATCATGAAAGCCTCTTACCATGCCCCTTAAGGAAGCTAGGAAATTTCCTAGTTCTGCAGCAAGGATGGAGACAGTTGTATTATGGCTTTCCCAGACAAGAACTGGCTATATATCCTTCCACAGAAAACAATGTTAAGAGGTGATGGTTAGTTTACCTGAATATTATTATTTGCAGGATGTTACACGGAAATGTTTTTTTACAGGCTAATACATAGACACTTTTCATGTAGAATAATATTTCTATAGAAAATGACTTTCAAGTCCTACGTTGACAAATGGCTTTTAAGACAAAAGTCTAAGCAAAAATTTAGGCAAGCGTGAAATCCAAGTTCTTCCAAGAGATCTTCCCTAACAAACATAACATTAAAGCAGCAACATGGGGCGCCTGGGTGGCTCAGTCAGTTAAGTGTCTGCCTTTGGCTCAGGTCATGATCTCAGGATCCTGGAATTGAGCCCTTGCCTCCACCCCCACCCCTGGTTGGGCTCCTTGCTCAGCAGGGAATTGACTTCTCCCTCTCCCTTTGCCCCTCCCCTCTGCTCATGCTCTCTCTCGTTCTCTCTCTCAAATAAATAAATCTTAAAAAAAAAAATAAAGCAGCAACTGGATCAAATTAATAAAATACTCTTATGTGAAGGCTATTATATATTTATTCATAGAGACAGAGAGAGCGAGAGAGGCAGAGACACAGGCAGAGGGAGAAACAGGCTCCATGCAGGGAGCCCAACACAGGACTCGATCCCGAATCTCCGGGATCACGCCCTGGACTGAAGGTGACGCTAAACTGCTGAGCCACCTGGGCTGCCCTTGTGAAGGGTATTATAGATAGAAGGTTATGAATAGATACGTTTTTATATTAGAGAGAAAATTCTATTCTAACATACCTGTTGTCTTCCTCCAGACTTATCTTGGATAATAGTCCTGACAATAGCACCAGTAAACACACAAGATCTGAAAAATGAGCTGACGACATTGCAAAGGCCGATGGCTATTAAATCCTGTAAAGAAATGGTGAACACATTTGGCACACTGGTTGTTCAAGAGTGCAGGTTTGAGTTGGAACTCAAGGTATACTGTCTATTTCTTTATGTATGATGATAAAATTGTTTCCATCACTTCAGACCACACTGAAATATTCTTAGAAAGAACAAAAGGAGAGTGAATCTGATTCCTCGATTAACTTGAATCTTCATTTTAGCTAGCCATCATAAGAAAAGTACTTTTTCAAAGTAAGGAATGAACTTTTTGATGAGGCAACAGAGGATTAGCTGAGGACAAAGCACATTGACAAGTCCCTGAAACAGGGAAAGGGACATTCCTCTATGGACCCAACAGCCTCAATGTTTGTACTTTGCTAAGGGCATAAGGCAACCTTAGCCTGACCCCCAGGATCCTGTAAGCCTACTTTAACATATAAAAATTCCTTTAAAAATTTCCTTTATCTCTAAACCCCCAGGATACATGTTGGCAACCACCCCTCAAGCACATGGCCCACTCATACACATCTGAAGGGTCTCATGACTCAGGATTTATTAGACAGTAATAAGTGACCTTTTCTCAACAACAGCTGGCCCCCTCAAGGTCCTGGAAACCTTGCTTCCAAAATCCCTTAGACACTTACCCTATCCCTAACCACCTCCCAACTCCCACGTATATAATTAGCCACTCCTCACAGGCCTGGGGCAGCAGCTCTCTTCCTGCCCACCAGTCCTTTCCCCTGCTTTTTAATATATATTTTAAAGATTTTATTTATTTATTCATGAGAGACACAGAGAGAGAGAGAGAGAGAGAGAGAGAGAGACCCAGGCAGACAGAGAAGCAGACTCCATGCAGGGAGTCCGACCTGGGACTCTATCCCAGGTCTCCAGGATCACACTCTGGGCTGAAGGTGGCGCTAAACTACTGAGCCACCCGGGATGCCCCCTGTCTCCCTGCTTTAATAAAACCATCATTTTGCACCAAAGATCTCTCAACAATTCTTTCTTGGTCGTCGGCTCCGGACCTCACCTGTATTCCAAAACTTCATCACTTTTTGTCGTATTATTCCCTTTCACATGATTACGGAACTTAGAACAGCAGAGGGAAACAGTACTATTTTTTCGCTCTCCCTTCTATACTATCTCAAAATCAAAGTGGGACACCTCTGGCTTCCGTACTCTCTTTGGAGTACTAGGAAAAGGGCCTTACTTAGAATAGTGGGGAGATTAAACAAACAAAGTAGGACTGTTTCTGGGAGAGCAATGTAATTATGTTAGTAGCCTGTTTTTTACTTTCCCTAACATTTCTTATTGCGCCTCAGTATGTGGTTGACTCCTGAGGACTTGGAAAGAAAGATAAAATTAAGAGGAGAAGAGTTCTGCTAGCTTAACGACACGATACCATATGTTATCGTCTTGCCTCCCTACATCATAGCTGTTTTGGGGGAATAACACTCATGTTAATTTAAGTGACTTCAAAGTTAAGCATGCCACACTCCTCAAAAATCCTTTGGTAATTATAATTCAGATTATGGTCCCACTGACTCTCTGATTACAAAGAATGCAGTCTTCGTGTTAGGAGGCTCAGATCAGGGAACAAACCCTTAAGGGTCAGAGGAAATAATAGGAAGGCCTGTCATCTCACCTGGTTGGAATTCACATGGTAGTTATGGTAACTGGCAATCTTCTTGCCCAAAAATATGAGCAGAGAGGAGCTCACTAGAGCTAAGGAGAAAGCTTCTAAAATAAGTTCATGAAGAATGTTCAAATCTGGCGTCACAGGAAACAGGAAGCTGGAATAAAATGATGGAATCATTCCTAGATAGCAGAACAGCTGGTTGGCCCCTCCCCCACTCCAGCCTTATCATGTGGGGTGGGCGGCCCTATCCTTTTTCAAAAATAACAATAAGAGATAAGAAAGGCAACTGAGGCAGCAGCCTGCGGAAACTGCAAGCAAACCCAACCAGGTTACAAAAGCTATCGTGAGAATATCTCTGCTATTTTCCAGGTCAATTTTTGCCATGTAGCAATAGCAACAAACAGGACAGGCAAGCCATAGAGATTGATAGAAAATGGCTCATTTACGCTGTCAGAGACTGTACCAGTGGATAAACAATGGGCAAATAGCATGTCTGAGATGCTTTAGAGCTAAAAAGCTCAATGGACTCCATTCTTGTCACACTCAAATCCTTCAGGGTATAATTTTAGTCGCTTTCCTTTGTACAAATTACTTCCAATTCTACCCATACCTTCCCTCCTGTAGCTTTGTACTTCTTTGTACAGAAGTTCCCCCAACTTCTTTGTACTGTGGTAAATATGCGTAACATGGAATCTATCATCTTAATTATTTTTAAGTGTGCCATTCAGTGATGGTAAGTACATTCATAAATGTGCAACCATCTCTATCATCCACGCCCATCAGTCTTTCACTCTTTAAAACTGAAACTCTATTAATCCAATTAACCAATAACTCTCTGTCTCCACTTTCCCTGACCTTGGCAACAGCCATTCTCCTTCCTGTCTCCATGATTTGGTACTCTAGGCATATAAGTGGAATCATACACTGTTTTTTGTGACTGTCTTAGTCCACTTAGCATAATGTCCTTGAGGACATCCATTCATGGACACTTATGGTTTCTTCCACATTTTAGCTATTGTGAATGATGCTGCTATGAGCATTATGAGCATGGGTGCATAAATATCTACTCAAGACCCTGCTTTCAAATTAGGAGGGTATATATCCAGAAATAGAATTGTAATTCTATTTTTAATTTTTTGAGGAAAAGCCATGCTGCTTTCCATAGTGGCTGTACCATTTCACATTTATACTAATAGCGTACAAAGAAATCTATTGCCTCATCAACACTGATTATTTTCTGTCTTTTGTAAATATGTATATATATATATACACATATATATGTATATGTATATATGCATATGTAGCCATCAAAATGGGTATGAGGTGGTATCTCATTATAGTTTTGATTTGCAATTCTCATATGATTCGTGATATTGAACATCTTATCATGTGCTTATAGGCCATTTGTATATCTTTGGGAAAATGTCTATTCAAGTCCTATCCCCATGTTTTGAGACAGGTTGTTTGCTTTTTTGTTGTTGGATTTTAGTATATGTGCTGCCGAAGCAAGCACATTGTTGTTGGATTTTAGAAGTTCTCTATATACTTTGGATATTAATCTGTTATCAGACATATGATTTACAAGTATTTTCTCGTATTCTGTGGCTTGTGTTTTTACTCTATCAGTAGTGTCTTTGATGCATACAAGTTTTTAATTTTTATGAAATCCAATTCATATTTTGAATTTTTGTCTGTTTTTCTTTTGTCTATTTTTTCTTTTATTTCCTGTGCTTTTGATGTCATATCTAATCATTGCCAAATCCAATGTTATGAAGCTTTTGCTCTATGTTTTCTTCTAAAAGTTTTATAGTTTTAGGTTTTACATTTAGGTTTTTGATAAATATATATTTTTAAAGATTTTATTTATTTATTCATGAGAGACAGAGAGAGAGAGAGGCAGAGACACAGGCAGAGGGAGAAGCAGGCTCCATACAGGGAGCCCGACATGGGACAGGGTCACACACCCTTGGCTGAAGGTGGCGCTAAACTGCTGAGCCACCCGGGCTGCCTGGTCTTTGATATATTTTGAATTGATTTTTGCATACAGGATCAGGTAGGAATCCCACTTAATTTTTTTGTGTGTGGATATCCAGTTTTCCCAGCATCATTTGAAAGATTGTCATTTCCCCATTGAATGGTCCTGGCAGGCTTGCCATTTGAGTATACATACAAGGGTTCATTTCTGGGCTCTCCATTCCATTCCATTGATCTATGTCTGTCTTTATGTTGGTACCACACTGTTTTGATCACCATCGTTTTGTAGTAAGTTTTGAAATTAGGAAATGTGCATCCTCCAGCTTGTTCTTCTTTTTCAGGATTTCGTTGGCTATTCAAGGTTCCTTGAAAGTCTATGTGAATTTTAGGATGGGCTTAATTTATTTCTGTGAAGAACATCACTGGGATTCTGATAAGGATTGAATTGAGTCAGTATTCTGCTTTTGGTATTATTGATACCTTAACAATATTAAGTCTTCCAATTTGTGAACATGGGGTATATTTCCATTTATTTATGTCCTCTTTAATTCCTTTCATCAGTGTTTTGTAGTTGTCATTGTAGAAAATTTTTATCTACTTGGTTAATTCCTAAGTATTTTCATTATTTGATGCTATTGTAAATGGAACTGTTTTCATATTTTTTTCTCAGATTGTTCACTATCTGTGTATGGAATAGCTACTGACTTTAGTGTTTTGACTTTGTATCCTCCTACTTTGTGAAATTTGTAATTCTAATTATAGTTCTAATATTTTTTTTGTGGGGAATCTTAGGAGTTTCTACATATAAAATCATATTGTCTGCAAACAGATAATTTTACTTCCTCCTTTCTATTTTGGATGTCTTATTTCTTTTTCATGATTAATTGCTCTGGCTAGAATTGCTGCTCCTATATTGAATTGTTGTGGTAATAATGGGCATCCTTGCCTTAGTCCTGATCTTGGAGGAAAAGCTTTCAGTCTTTTACCATTGAATATGATGTTTGCTGTGGATTTTTCTTTTTTCTTTTTTTTTTCTTTTCTTTTTTTTTAGCATTCAAAATCTTTTTAATAACAAGGCAGGATCTGGGGTTAGTTTTTGTAGCCTCGGCTGGCCCTGCGGCCTCTGGCACGCTCGAACTTCCGGCCCTTGGATCTCACGTAGGGTTTGGTGTGGCTGTGTGGGGTTCCTGGGGCCTTGCCAAAGTGTCTGTACACCTCTCGGCCCTTGCGTGGACCAGAGAGTAAGACGGTGCCACAACCCTTAGGGGAGCCCAGGGCCAACTGATCGAAGGTGATGATCTTGCCTCCAGCTTTGAGGATGCGGCTCCGGGCACGGTTACTCACGTGCAGTGCACACACCTTCAGCTTGGGCACCTCCTGGACACGCACATCATCCGTTATGGTTCCTACAACCACAGCTGTTTTGTTTTCCTGGCCAGGCAGTTTCATCTTCCGGATCATCCGGGAAAGGGACAGAGGTGGCTGGTTGGTGCGACTCATGAACAACCTCTTCAACACAACCTGGTTAAAGGTAGAGTTGGTTCATCTGGCCAGAAACCTGTACAGCCTGACCAACAGTCTCAGGTAGATGTCCTGGCTCTTGGGCTCCTTGCGCCCAACCTTTCGGTCCTGTTGTGGCGGATGTCGATTCCCAGGATGGCGCCTCCTGCTCAGCCAGGTCTGGAAAGAGAGATGCTGTGGATTTTTCATATGGCTTTTGTTATGTTGTATCAGTTTCCTTCTATTCCTAGTTTGTTGCATGCTTTTATTTTGAAAGAGTGTTGGAATTTTGCCAAAGGGACATAATTAAGTCTTTTAATTCTTTCATTTCTGTTAATGTTGTGTATTATATTGATCTAGTTTTGTGTGTTGAACCATCTTGCATTCTAGAAATAAATTTCACTTGTTCATGGTGTATAATCCTTTTAATATGCTGCTAAGTTTGGTTTGCTAGCTATTTTTTGAGGATTTTAGTAATCACTGTTAATCAATGTTCATAAGTTTTCTTTTCTTGTAGTGTCTTTGTCTGGCTTTGGTATCTGGGTAATGCTGGCCTTATAGAATAAGTTGGGAGGCGTTTCCTACTCTTCAATATTTTGGAAAATTTTGAAAAGGAGTATTAGTTCTTTAGATGCCTGTAGAATTCACCTATGAAGCCATCATGTTTAAGGCTTTTCTTTGTGAGGATATTTTTGATTACTATTTAAGAAAGATTTATTTGAGAGAAAATGAGAGGGGAGAGAGAGAGAGAGAGAGAGAGAGAGAGAGACAGAGAGAGAGAACAAGCAGGGGGAAGGGCAGAGAGAGAGAAGCAGACTCCCTGATGAGCAGGGAGCCCAAATGTGGGACTCTATCCCAGGACCCCAGGACCATGACCTGAGCCAAAGGCAGACACTTAACCAATTAAGCCACGAAGGCACCTGATATTTTTGATTACTGATTCAATCTCCTTACTAGTTATAGGTCTATTTGGATTTTGTTTCTTCATGATTTTGTCTTGGTAGACTTTGTATTTCTAGAAATTTTCCATTTCATCTATGTTATCAAATTTGTTGGCCCATAGTTGTTCATAGTACTCTGTTATAATACTCTTTATTTCTGTAGGATTGGTAGTGATATCCTCATTTTAATTTCTAATATGTCTCCCTTTTTGTCTTAGTACATCTAGCTAAATATTTGTCAGTTTTGTTGATCTTTTTAATGAACCAACTTTTGGTTTCACTGATTTCCTCTATTGTTTTTCTATTCTCTATTTCATATATCTTTGCTCTAATCTTTATTTCCTCCCTCTGCTAGCTTTGGGTTTAGTTTGTTCTCCTGTTTTCTACTTCCTTAAGTTGTAAAGTTAGGTTGTAGATTTGAGGTCTTCCTTGTTGTTAATTTTTAATTTTTTAAAAAAGGATTTTATTTATTCATGAGAGACACACACACACACACAGAGGCAGAGACACAAGCAGAGGGAGAAGCAGGCTCCATGCAGGTAGCCCAATGTGGGACTCGATCCCGGGTCTTCAGGATCAGGCCCTGGGCTGAAGGCGGCGCTAAACTGCTGAGCCACTTGGGCTGCCCGTTGTTGTTGTTTTTTTTTTTAATATAAGTGTTTTTGGCTTAAATTTACCCTTTAGCACTGCTTTTTCTGTGTACCATATATTGTGGTATATTGTGTGTTTGTTTCATTCTAATTTTTCCTGTAACTTCTTTGATCCATTTGTTGTTTAAGAGTGTGTTAATTTCCAGAAACTTGTGAATTTTTATTTTACTTTTATTATTGATCTGACTTCATCTCATTGTTGTGAGAGAAGATACTTTGCATGATATCTATCTTTTATAATCTTTTGAGACTTAATTAGTCACCTAACATGTGGTCTATCCTGGAAAATGTCCTGTGTGCCCTTGAGAAGAATGTGTATGTTATTGTTGTTGAGTAGAGTGTTCTGTATATGTGTGTTAGATCTAGTTGGTCTTATCATAATGGTTAAGTCCTCTGTCTCCTTTCTTATCTTCTGCCTCGTTGTTCTATCCATTACAAAAGTGTGTTATTAAAGTCATCAACCGTTCTGGTAGAACTTTCTATTTCTTTCTTTGATTCTGTCCTTTTTTGCTTCATGTATTTTTATGGTTTGTCATTAGGTGTGTAAATGCTCATAATTGTTTTAATTTCTTGGTGTATTGGACCTTTTATAACATACAATGTCCTTCTTTGTCTCTTGTAAACTTTTTAAATTTAAAATTGATTTTGTCTAATATTGGTATATTGGAATAAGCAGTCCTGCTTTCTTTTGGTTACTATTTGCATGAAATATCTCCCCCCCCCCTTTTTTTTTGGAATATCTTTTCCCATTCTTTCACTTTTAACCTACTTGTGTCTTTGGATCTAAAGTGTGTCTCTTACAGACAGCATATAGTTGGATCATGTGTTTTATCCAATTTGCCAATCTCTGTCTTTTGGTTGGATAGCTTAATCTATTTACATCTAACGTAATTACCAATCAGAGGAACTTACTCTTATTATTTTGCTCTTTGTGTTCTATAAGCCTTATAGTTTTATATTACCTTCATTTCCCATTACAATCTTCTTTTGTGTTTAGTTGATTTTTTTAATAGTGAAATGTTTAAATTCTTTTCTAATTTCCTTTTGTGTATATTCTATAGTTATTTTCTTTGTGGTTACCATGGGTATTGCATTTAACATCCTAGAGTTATAACACTAGTTTGAATTTATACTAGCTTAACTTCAATAAGGTACAAAATCTCTGCTCTGGGGTTAGTTACGGCTCTATCCCCACTCCTTTTGGTTGTTGATATCACAAAATTATATCCTTAATACACTGTGTGCCTCAAAACAAAATCTAGTAATTTTTTTTTAAAAAAAGATTTTATTTATTTATTTGAGAGAGAGAGAGAGAGAGAGCAAGAGAGAGACTAAAAGCAAGAGGAGAAGAGGGAGAGGGAAAGACATACTCCCCACCAAACAGAGAGCTCAATCCTAGGACCCTAGGATCATGACCTGAGCTGAAGGCAGACACTTAATCAACTGAAGCACTCAGGTGCCCCCAAACTAGTAATTTAAAAAAATGCATTGGTCTCTTAAATTACGTAAAAAATAAAATATGGAATTAAAAACCATTGTTAACAATACTAGCTTTTTAAACTTACCAGTATTGGGCAGCCCGGATGGCTCAGCGGTTTAGCACTGCCTTCAGCCCAGGCCATGATCCTGGAGACTCAGGACTGAGTCCCATGTCATGCTCCCTGCACGGATCCTGCTTCTCCCTCTGCCTGTGTTTCTGCCTCTCTCTGTGTGTGTGTGTGTGTGTGTGTGTGTGTCTCATGAATAAATAAATAAAAATCCTTAAAAAGAATAAATAAATTTACCAGTATTTACCTTTATTGAGGTATTTATTTCTTCATACAGCTTTAAGCTACTCTCTCATGTCCTTTTATTTCATGCTGCAAAACTCCCTTGAGCATGTCTTGCAGGGCATATCCAGTGGTAATAAGCTCCCTCAGCTTTTGTTTATCTGGGAATGCTTTAATTTCTCCTTCACTTTTGAAGGAAAATTTTGCTGGATATAGGATGCTTGGTTGACAGTGTTTTTCTTTTAGCACTTTGTTTTTTTGTTTTTTTAAAGATTTTGTTTTATTTATTTATTTATTCATGAGAGACACAGAGAGAAAGAGAGGCAGAGACACAGGCAGAATGAGAAGCAGGCTCCATACAGGGAGCCCAACATGGGACTCGATCCCCGGTCTCCAGGATCAGGCCCTGGGCTAAAGGCGGCGCTAAACCGCTGAGCCACCTGGACTGCCCTGTTTTTAAGATTTTATTTATTTATTCATGAGAAACAGAAACAGAGGCAGAGACATAGGCAGAGGGAGAAGCAGGCTCCCCAGGAGGAGCCTGATATGGGGCTTGATACTGGGACCCCAGGATCATGCTCTGAGCTGGAGGAAGATGCTCAACTGCTGAGTCACCCAGGAGCCCCTCTTGCACTTTGAATATGTTGGTCTATTGAATTCTGGCCTCAAAGTTTCTGATGAGAAATCTGTTACTTTATCGATAAGCCCTTGTGTATGATGAGTCACCTCTGTTTTGGCTTTCAAGATTCTCTTTCTTTTTGAAGTTTGGTTATGTATCTAGGTATGGGTCTCTTTGAGTTTCTCTTACAAGGAATTTGTTGGACTTAGACGTTTACATACATGTCTTTCATCAAATTTGGGAACTTTTCAGCCATTTTTTCTCACATTTGTTCCCATCCCTTTCTTTTTCTCTTCTTCTGAGACTCACATAAAATTTATGTTGCTCTGTTTGATGGCATCCCATAGGTCCTTAAGACTCTGTTCACGTTTCTCTAATCTTTTTTCCTCCCGTTCCTCAGACTCAGTAATTTCCATTATCTTATCTTCAAGTTCACTGTTTCTTTCTTCTGAGTGCTCAAATCTGGTTTTGAATTCCTCTAGTAAATTTTCCTTTCAGTTATTGTACTTCTTAGCTCCATAACTTCTTTTTAGTTTCTTTTTCAGTTTTCTATCTCTATATCAGTATTTCCATTTTGGTCATACATTGTTTTCTTGATTTTTTTCCACATTTTCCTTTAGGTCTTTAAGTATTTTAAATACAAGTGGTCTTGGTCTAGTAGGTTGGCCATCAGGTCTTTTTTCAGGGCAATTGTTGCTGCTGCTGTTTCTTTTTTCTTTTGAGTGAGCCATACTTCCTGTTCCTTTATATACCTTCAGATTTTTGTTGAACGTTGTATATTTGAATCTAATAATGTGGTAACTCTGGAAATCAGATTCTTCTCATTCCCAGGGTTTGCTTTTTTTTGGTAATTGTTTTATTGTTGTTGTTTTTTTTAAGGTTTATTTTATTTTTTTTAAGATTTTATTTATTTATTCATAGACACACACACACACACACACACACACACACACACACAGAGGCAGAGACACAGGCAGAGGGAGAAGCAGGCTCCATGCAGGGAGCCCGATGTGGGACTCGATCTCGGATCTCCAGGATCATACCCCAGGCTGCAGGCGCCGCCAAACTGCTGTGCCACCAGGGCTGCCCTATCGTTGTTGTTATTGTAGGTTGTTTTTGTGCCAAGGATAAGCCTGATGTATAAACTTAAGTTTTTCTCAGGGCTTTTCTATGCTTTTCTCTGCATGTGTGGTTACTTTCTAATTTTCCTATATATGCAATTATTTTTTAATGTCCTGATCTTTAGTGTATGACTTCCAAAGGGGTGGGGGGGGGGAGAGAGATACAAAGAAGAAAAAAAAGAGGTGCTAGACCTTAAAAACCCTTGGAATTCACTTTTGCCAGAGGGGGAGGGACTTGCAACAATGGGAGTGAGGTGCAACGACAATGGCTGTTTGCTTTTTTGTCTGCATCCCTGTGATCAGAAGCAGCAATCAGCAATGAGAGCAAAGATCCCCAAAATTTGGAGGACAGGGTCTTCTTTGCCCATGTTTGCTCCCGCGAGCAGTGTACAAGTTGCTCCAGGAAACATCTGCACAGTTGCCTGCCATAAAGCTGGGTTTGGGGATGGTAGCTGCATTGTGCTACATGCTGAAATTTACTGAAATTAATTACAATTATCATCTATGCCTTCCCCTGGAAGTTACAGGCCTGATTCAATAGGCTACAGAGTTACAAAATAGTTATATCAGACACATTCTGCAGGTACAATTTTTGTCTAGGTAGGGAGAGAGATTCCTCATGCTTCCTATTCCACCATCTCCTCAACTCCTCTCTAACCTCCCGTTGTTATGAGGTCATCAGAATGTTGAGACTTGTCCATATTTCTCGTAGTCGTGGCCATCTAATTCTATTAAGTCAATACATACAATTTCTACTAAGATCACACCATGTAAAACACTGCCAATCTCATAACCATGACTAGAACTTCTTCCCAGGTATATCTCCCACCATATTGTTAACTAAGAAACTCTCGTTAAGACAATATATTTTTTTTTTTTTGTCAGTATTACTATCAGATTGCTGCTCGGAGAATTAAACATTATCTTGTAGGAATGGATGTTTGTTTGTGTATGGGTTTAGGAATTTCACTCTGTTGTCCAGAGTATAGAAGTCAGCTTCTTGTATGGTCAGTTTTAGGCTGACTTCTTAGGAGTCAGAGACCGTTTTTGGTTCCCTTCATATGGACACATCATTGAATACCACTCACAAATATTTGGTAATTTATTTTTAAAATGGGAAATTTCCAAATACTTACAAAAGAAGAAAGGATGGTATAGAGTTCTTAGGTACCCATCATTCACTTTCAACACTTAATTTATAATCAATCTTATTTCATTTGTACTCCTACCCACTGTCTATTTCAAGATTATTTTGAAGTGAATACAAGGCATTATGTATTTTTAATTGTAAACATTTAGTGTACCCATCCAAAAGATATACACCAAAAGATTATTACCAGTTTATCAATATTATCAAATATACAATTAATGTTCAAAATTTCCCAAATGTCTCATAAACATATGTTTTACAGTTTGTTCAAATTAGAATCCAAATAAGGCCTATATGTTACAGTTGGTTGCTAAGGTCTTTTAAATCTCTTTCAAGTTGTAGGTTCTTGTTCCATATTCTTATTTTTCTACCCTGCAACAAAAGCTGTTGCTAATGTTTTTAAAGATTGTATTTATTTATTCATGAGAAACAGAGAGAGAGAGGCAGAGACACAGGCAGAGGGAGAAACAGGCTCCATGCAGGGAGCCCCACCCCGCACTTGATCCGGGGTCTCCAGGATCGCCCTGGGCGGAAGTCAGCACTAAACCACTGAGCCACCCGGGCTGCCCAGGATAGGTTTTTTTGGGCAAAAATAGTTCACAGGTGGTGGTGTATACTTTTGTCAGGAGGCACACAATGTCTAATTGTCTTTTTAAAAAACTATAATGACTCTCATTTTAGAGAGTGCCTGGGTGGCTCAGTTGGTTAAGCATCTGCCTTCTGCTCAGGTCATGATCTCAGGGTTGGGATTGAGCCCTATGTTGGGTTCTGCACTTTGTGGGGAGTCTACTTAGGGTTCTTTCCCTCTGTCTCTACCCCTACTTGTGCTTGTGCTCTCTCTCTAGAATAAATAAACAAATCTAAAATAAAAGATTTTTCTATTTCTGTGAAAAATACTATTGGGATTTTGATAGAATTGCATTGAATCTGTAGATTGCTCTGAGTAGTATGAACACTTTAACAATATTAATTCTTTCAATCCATGAGAATGGAATATTTTTCCATTTGTGTCTTTTTAAATTTTTCATCAATGTCTTATAGTTTTCAGGGTACATATCTTTCACCTCCTTGGTTAAATTTATGCAATTTTTTTTCATGCAATTGTAAATGGGATTGTTTTCTTAATTTCTCTTTCTAATAGTTTGTTATTATGTCTTTTTGTGATGTTAACAGATGATACACTAATATCCCTTAATGGTGATGTCTTAATTCTAGAATTCCTTCTCCCTTAAACAGCTATAATACTTTTATAAAGTGAAATGTCTTGTTATCAACGATTTGGATACCCTAAAGAGCAGTTTTTATAGGAAAGGCATGATAAATACTTAATTTGTTCTTTTTATTTAACAATTTTCAAAATAACACGTTGGTTCTATAGCATCTTAGAGGGGTGAAAAAATGAATTTGCTCTTTTAGAAGGTTTACATTCACAGATTTAACCATATTTTATGTGTTTGGCCAAAAAAAGTCTCAAAGTGATATATAGATTCAATGAAATCCCTATCAAAATATAAACGACCCTTTTTGCAGAAATTGAAAAGCTGATCCTAAAATTTAAATGGAATTGCAAAGGACCCCTAATAGCCAAAACCGATCCTGAAAAAGATGAATAAAGTTGGAGGGCACAGGGTTCTCCATTTCAAAACTTAGCACAAAGCTATAGTAATTAAGACTGGTATACAGGGCAGCCCGGGTGGCTTGGCGGTTTAGCGCTGCCTTCGGCCCAGGGCCTGATCCTGAAGACCCGGGATCGAGTCCCGCGACGGGCTCCCTGCATGGAGCCTGCTTCTCCCTCTGCCTGTGTCTCTGCCTCTCTCTCTCTCTCCCTGTATGACTATCATAAATAAATAAAAATAAAAAAAAGATAACTGATAGCATAGGAGAAAATACTTGCAAATTGTATATCTGAGAAGGTCTAGTATCCAGAATTCCTACAACTCAACAACAAAAGGATAAATAACCCAACTAAAAGTAGTCTTAGGAGTTAAATATTTATTTCTCTAAAAAGATATACAAATGACCAGGAACCACTCTCATTTTAGAGAGTTCCTGGGTCAAGATGCTCAACATCATTCGCCCTCAAATGCAAATCAAAGCCAGAGTGATATATCACTTCATACTCACTAAGAGGGTAATAACAACAATAATAACAAAAAATAACAAATGTTGGTGAGTGTATGAAGAAGTTGGAACTTTGTGTGTTACTGGTGGGAATGCAAAATGGTGCAGCTGCTGTAGAAAATTTCTGGCAGCTCCTTAATAAGTTCAACATAGAATTACCATATGACTCAGCAAATCTACTCCTAAGTATAAACACCAAAGGAATGATAACAGGTACTCAAAAGAAAACCTTGCACATGAATGTTCATAGTAGCACTATGACCAAAAGTTGGAAATAACTGAAATGTCTTTCAACTGATGAATGGATTAACAAAAGGTGGTATATCCATATAATGGAATATTATTCAGCCATAAACAGGAATGATCCATGGTATAATATGGATGAATCTTGAAAACATTATGCTAAGTGAAAGAAACTGGAGTCAAAAGACCACACATTTTATGATTCTATTGCAGAATATGCACATCTCTAGAGTTAGAAAGTAGAATGTGTGACTCCTGATCTTGGGGCTATGAGTTCAAGTCCCATGTGTGGTGTAAAGTTTACTTAAACTAAAACATTAGGGTGCCTGGGTGGCTCAGTTAGTCAAACATCTGCTTTCATCTTGGGTCATGATCCCAGGGTCCTGGGATCGAGTCCTGCATTAGGGTCCCTGCTCTGTGGGGAGCCTGCTTCTCCCTCTCTCTCTGCCTGCTATTCCTTCTGCTTGTGCTCTCTTATTTTGTGTCTGTCAAAAAAATAAATAAAATCTTAAAAAAAAAAAGTACGTTAGGTGGTAGCCAAGGGCTGTGGAAGGGGACAAATGGGATAAGGCTTCTTTTTTGAGGGTGATAAAATATTTTAAAATTAGATAGCAATGATGGCTGTACAACTTTGAGAATATACTAAAAGTGAGTGAAATGTACACTTAAAAAAAAGTTTTTATTTATTTATTCATGAGAGACACAGAGACAGAGGCAGAGACACAGGCAGAGAGAGAAGCAGGCTCCATGCAGGGAGCCCAATGTGGGACTCCATCCTAGGACTCGATCTCGGGACTTCAGGATCATGCACTGGGCCGAAGGCAGGAGCTTAACTGCTAAGCTACCCAGGCATCCCTGAAGTGTACACTTTAAAATGGTGAATTTTATGGTATAGGAAGTATATATTAATAAAGCTGTTAGTAAAACAAGATAGTAAGAGAATATTATAAATAACATTTTGCCAATATACTTGACAACTTAGATTAAATGGGAAAATTCTTTGAATCACCAAACTAACAGAGTACTCTCAAGAAGATAGATAACGTGACTTATAGAGAGTGTTTATAGAGTGAGGGCTATTAAAAATTGAATTTTTAGTTAAGAACCTTCCCCCAATGGGACCCCTGGGTGGCTCAGTGGTTAAGCATCTGCCTTTGGCTCAGGGCATGATCTTCGAGTCTCCAGATCATGTCCCACATGGGCTCCCTGCATGGAGCCTGCTTCTCCCTCTGCCTGTGTCTCTGCCTCTCTCTCTGTGTCTCTTGTGAATAAATAAATAAAATCTTAAAAAAAAAAAAAAAAAAAGAACCTTCCCACAATGAAAACTTCAGGCCTAAATATCATTCATTCACTGATGAATTCTACCATTAAGAAATAAATGCCAGGACACCTGCGGGGCTCAGCGGTTGAGTGTCTGCCTTTGGCTCAGGGCATGATCCCAGGGGCCAGGATGGAGTTAGTTCCACATCAGGCTCCTTGAGGGGAGCCTACCTGTCCCTCTGCCTGTGTCTCTGCCTCTGTGTGTGTGTCTTTCACGAATAAATAAATAAAATCTTCCAAGAAAGAAAGAAAGCCACTTCTGTAGAAACTCTTCCAGAAATTAAAGACAAGAGAATACATCCCAAATCCTTTTACAATGTCTACAATACTCTGAAACTAAAGCCAGACACAGATATTACAAGAAAAGAAACTCTCAGGCCATTATCCTTCATATACATAAATATAAAAATTCTTAACATCATTTTAACAAATCAATATATAAAATGATAATAATACATTATTACTAAGTGAGGTTTATCAGAGGATGCAATGTTGGTTAAAATTCAAAAATCAATCATGATATAAACATACTAAAAAAGGAAAAGAAATCTTCATGATTTGGGGGGCAGTGTTGTTTCCCCACAGATCCATAGAATATCCTCAAACTGAATTTGGAAGCACAAATGTGCTTTGGTTTCTGTATCTCTAGGTTTCTTTTCTAAGTAAGAAAAAAAAAATCTTCAAAATGTTTTAGATGAAGTTTGCTATTTGAAATGTTTATTCTTCTGATTATTTTTATCATATCATCAAGACCCACATATAGGACTCAATAACTAACTTCCAAAATTTTGTGTAAAATCCAAATTCAGTAAAATGAACAATGTATTAAATATCACTTGGAAGGATTTATTTATTTATTTATTTTTAAGATTTTATTTATTTATTCATGAGAGACACACACACACACACACACACACACACACACACAGAAAGAGAGGCAGAGACACAGGCAGAGGGAGAAGCAGGCTCCATGCAGGGAGCCCGATGTGGTACTGGATTCCTGGAGACCCGGGAAAACCCTGTGCTGAAGGCGGCGCTAAACCGCCGAGCCACCCAGGCGCCCTGGAAGAATTTTTAAAAAATAAATGTTGTGATGTGTTTATTTTTGATCCCTTATCTAATTAAATGTTATTAGTTTATGCATTTTCAATTTTATTTTCTTTAGAATAGGAACTATCCCTTTTAGCACCACAAAGTACTATCTCCTCTTGTCTTCCTATTTCTCATCATTATTATGCAGAAATCTAAATTCCTATTTTTGAATATCTTTTCTTTCACCATCTAACTATGTCTGTTTTAGTTCTCTATTTATAGTATACTTAAACTTACAAGCAATCTTTGTGTTTTCCAGGTAGTGAGCTGCATAGAAATATAACTGAATACTTAAAGGCAGATATTAAGCCTTTTGTTAAATTTCCCTTTTATGTACTTTCAAGAAGTTAGAGAAGAATGTGGCTATCCCAAAGAGGTTACAATCAATGGAATTTACTGCCCAAATCTACATTAGTAAACCTTAAGTATTTAATATGGTAACATAAACCACTGTTTTTCCTTTCTGCTGTTCTTTAACATTTAATTCTTTGTTAGCAGTTTTGGTTACAAGGAGACATGGATACAGAAAGAACTAACTTAAATTGTTCTATTTTTTAATCTTTAGCAACCTTGAATAAACACATAACAAAACAGGTAGTTCAAACGAATACCTAAAATTAGATTTTTGAAATGTTTACCTATCTAAACCCTGAATCTTATGATAAAACATAAGCAAAAGTTGACTGTATGGTTTTTCATTCATCAATAACAGAATCATATTGAGTAAATATAATATAGTGATTATAATTATAGATTTTGGAATTAAATAGAAATAGGTTCAAAAGGAGCTCTGCCCCTAACCAACTGTGTGATCATGGGCAAGTAATTTAAATTTGGTAAACCTCAGTTTCTTCAGCCTTAAGAAGGAGTGAGGTTCAAATGAAATAAAATAATTATCACCGATCTCATTGTTGTTATTTTTTCCTGAGAGCAATGAGTCAGTCTTATTTACCACTGCATTCTCTGGTTCCTAGGTGGTCTGCTTACATTTTTTTTAATTGAACAGAATTTTAAACGATTTAGTCATCATTAGATTTCATGGAAAACTTGTAGGACATGAGACTAATCTGATCTGCTGTCATCAAAGTAGCCTATGTTGTATTATTTGGGAGGTGGCCAGTATCACTGACTCTGCAGTATGAACAGCATAAGGAAATGAATGATGCTCTTCAAAAGCCTGCCTGTGAGTCAAGAAACTGCAATATATTGCCTTTCTTATCTAAAGTGATTCATCTGATCAAGATTATAGGAACTCAAATTTCCTAACAGAAGCAAGAGTGACCCAAAGTCACTGGTTAGGAATTATAATGTAAATTGTAAATTAATTGATAGAACTTAAGAGCTCCACATGCCAGACTGTTTGAAGATAGCTTTCTACTCAGAGTGATGAAATAATGTTTCTTGAGGACACTGATTCAGTCTAACTGGGTGAAGACAGAGGAACACTCATCTCCTGAGCACTGAGCTCCAGGAGAGAGGCCAGGAAAACAGAGGCATCTCTTGTTCCACCCTTGGGAGTTAGTCAGATAGGTATGGAGGTTGAGAAGACCCATGATGTACCATGAAAAAACTGTGTGAATCTCTCTGGTACCCAGTTTATTTGTGTGAGAGGACTGACTCAACTATGGGAAGAGATTAAGAGGCTGACCAATGAAGAAACAAAGGGTTATCCTAGCCTCTCTTCTTTTGGGAACCTCTATATTCTAAAATGAATTTAAGCCCACTTCCCAAATTTGTCTGTGGCCAGACTGCTGGTACAGAATAGCAGTCAGGCTATGTGGTCAGAGGCTAAGTGAGGGTAACAGAATGGGAAGAGTAATCCTGAAAAGTGGTTACTGACCTATAAGGAATCATATCAATGAGCATCTTGCTGGTTTCTGTTGCCATGGTTATCTTGTTTGCAAAAGCAGCAAAGCCAAGAATCTGTAGGGGTTAAAAAAAAAAAGGCATATGATCATCTAAAAATTATAGATTGCTTCCAGGAGCAGAGGCGCTTATAGCCTTAGCAAGACAGGGATTGAAATATGTGGCAGTCCCTATGCAGGAAAGTTGGAGAGAGAGGCAGGGCCTATTCAGTGGAGCAAGAAAGCAGAAATCCCCTCTGACTCTTGATTCCCTAAGCTCTTTTTATTTGTTTAATGTTTTTTTAAGATTTAGTTTGAGAGAGAGAGAGGGAACATGATGGGGAGGGACAGAGGGAGAGGGAGAGAGAGCATCTCAAGCAGACTCCTCCCCCAGCCCCCGCCCCAAGTGCAGAGCCCAGCTGAGGACTCAATTTCAGGGAGACTTTTACCTGAGTAAAACCAAAAGTTGGAAGCTTGATGGACTGAGCCACCCAGGTGCCCCCACTGAGTTCTTTTTAGCATTGTAGCCAGAATGAAAAGCAACTTCATTCTTAGCCTCTGACATAACAATGGGAACAAATGGATATCCTCCCCAACTTGAAACATCTGGACCAAATATAAAGATGTTTTCAGGTTATGGCTACATAAAAGCCTCAGTTGTAAAAGTTTTTAGATCTAGGTATACTGTACTAATATAAATAAACCCTTGGGGATTGTTGAGATATACTGAGAATCCTATTACTGACTAACCCTCAATAGTAAATACGGAGCAGCATTCGATAGCACAAAGAAAAAGTCCTCAGCAAAGCAATGACTTGCTTTTTTATCTACCTTTTATTTACTCCTAAAATAACAAGTCTCCTTTCCATTTCAACTTGTGGGAAAATAGACAACCTAGCCAATTGTTACACCTTATAGAGACCTGACACCAAGCAAATTAAGCTAGAGACAAAATAACTGGATGCCCAGGTATTAAAATAATTATTGGGATCCCTGGGTGGCGCAGCGGTTTAGCGCCTGCCTTTGGCCCAGGGCATGATCCGGGAGACCCGGGATCGAATCCCACATCAGGCTCCCGGCGCATGGAGCCTGCTTCTCCCTCTGCCTATGTCTCTTTCTCTCTCTCTCTGTGACTATCATAAATAAATTAAAAAAATTAAAAAAATAATTATTATGTAGCTGCTTTACCCCATTCTCCCTACTAACATATAAATCTTTTCCCAGTCTCCGCTGAGAGTTCAGATACTGAGCAGGATAGCAATTGGTTTACCTGGGATGCTGTGATCTGATGAAGACAGCTGGGAACCTTACAGGTCAGAAGGGAAAGAAAAATCTGGATCATAGCTTGAGTCAGAGAAAAGTTTGGTTCTTTTTATAGTTAAAGGACAAGAAGTATGGAAACTAGCCAAGGAACCCTTTTTATTTCCAATGTGAAGGTAATGCTTGCTCACAAAGGAACATAGTGAAAATATGAAAAATTAAAAAGCAGAAGGAAATCACCGAAAGACAATTATTTTGATGCTTGTTTGGTGTTTGATATACAACTTAAATAAACACATACACAAATACACACTCATATACATATATATATAAATTATGAACATATAATATGTATAATTTCTTAGAGCTATAGGATTCTTTTTTGTTTTTAAAAATATTTAGGGTATCCCTGGGTGGCTCAGTGGTTTAGCCCCTGCCTTCGGCCCGGGGTGTGATCCTGGGGTCCCAGGATCGAGTCCCGCGTCGGGCTCCCTGCATGGAGCCTGCTTCTCCTTCTGCCTCTCTCTTTCTCTCTCTGTCTCTCATGAATAAATAAATAAGTAAATCTTAAAAAAATAAAAATAAAAATATTTAATTTATTTATTCATGAGAGACACAGAGAGAAAGGCAGCATAGGCAGAGGGAGAAGCAGGTTCCCCACGGGGAGTCCAATGTAGGACTCGATCCCAGGACCCTGGGATCAGGACCTGTGCCAACAGCAGATAGATGCTCAACCACTGAGCCACCCAGGTGCCCCAGAGCTATAGGATTCTTGAATTATTTGCCTGTATAGTCTATCTGGATCCCAGATATTGCCTTGAAACTTCCCCTTACTATTTGACACTAGAGTGTTAAGGACAGATTGGTGGGTGTGTGTAGTTTCCTGCAGCATGTGTACACGGTACTGTCTTGGTGAGTGCTGTGAGAAGCTTTTTACACCCTAGGGCATAGCAGCTCTCATCCTCCCTCTCCCATTTCCCTCACTGCCAGGGGAAACATGCAAGTCTTTTCCCAGTTCTAAACATCTCTAATCCTTGTTACTTGGTGGACAGTGATCCGAATCACTTGACTTGACATGTATTTTTTTTTTTATTTTTTTATTTTTTATTTATTTATTTTTTTTGACTTGACATGTATTTAAGTAATGTATTGCAGGCTTTGATAGCCTTTGAGTATAAATTAGGGCACAAAAATGTTTAATTCCTAAACTGCAATAATTCAAAGTCTCCACTGACTTTTGTTGCTGGATCTGGGTTTCCTCCCCCGCTTTGCTCCACGGTACACCCTGTTTATAGCACTCCCCAAAGGAATGTCTTTTTTTTTTTTTTAAAGATTTTATTTATTTACTCATGAGAGGCAGAGAGAGAGACAGAGAGACAGAGAGATACAGGCAGAGGGAGAAGCAGGCTCCATGCAGGGATCCTGACATGGGACTTGATCCTGGGTCTCCAGAATCAGGCCCTGGGCTGAAGGGGGCGCTTAACCGCTGAGCCACCAGGGCTGCTCCCCAAAGGAATGTCTTAACTGTAGCTCACAAACCAATCTGTCAACCACAGCATCCTCTATACTTTTACTTCTCACCTTTCCTAATAACCCTGGTTAATGTTCATTGCCTTTGAGGTTGCTTAAAGGAATATCCCTATGATTCCTGCTGCTGTCTCTTAAGAGAGGGCTGATTTGCCACAACGTGGCTGGATTTTGAGGGCAATATGCTAAGTGAAAAAAGCCAGAGAAAGACAAATACTGTATGGTATTACTGGCATGTGGAATCTAAAAGCAAAAACAAATACAAAACAGTCAAACTTATGGCAACAGAGAGTAGAAAAGTGGTTGCCAGGAGCCGGAAGTTGGAGGAAACAGGGAAAGTTTGATCAAAATGTACAAACATTCACATTTAAGATGAATAAGTTCTGAGGATCTAATGCTACTCATGGTGACTATAGCTGATACCATTGCATTGTATAATTGAAATTTGCGAAGAGTAAAACTTAAATGTTCTCTCATACTCGTACATACACAAAAGATAAATATGTGAGGTGATGGAAGTGTTAATTACCTCGATGGGTGAATTCTTTTTCGATGTATTTGCATATGAAATCATCATGATGTATACCTTTTATGTCAATTACACCTCAATAAGGCTGAAATTAGAGAGAGAGAGAACGAATATCTGTGTCACCGATGCCATCTGCTGGTGACTCCAAAGCTTCAGCTTCCCAAGATGTCAGAGCTGAGCTGGGTTCCATGAAAAGGAGAGGTTAGCCCTGACTCCACTCCCCAAACTCCATCTGTACCTGGTCCCCTGGGTTCTAGGGCACCATTACGTATGTACAGTGATTTGGGAAGTCTTTGATAAAATTAGTCTTTCAGTTTCTGCCCTTTATGAATTAATAGCTTTTCAACTACTCCAAGGAAAAAAGAATATCCATCTCCATAGGAAGTAGACAACAGTTATAAGACAGAGCTTGGTCTCAACTTCCAAAGCAATTCGTATACTCTTTTAATCGTGCAAAGTATAGACCTATATTATTTAGTATAGGTTATACTGTGGCAACATACAAATAATGAGACCTTAGTGTTATTTTTTTTTGCCCACACAGAGTCTATCGTGGGTCAGTGTCTCTTTGAGGCAACTTCTTTGCAAATAGTGCCTCAGGGATCCAGGCTAATTCCACGTGGGGACCCAGTTATTTCACCATACAGCCCTATGATTACCACAGCAGGGAGGGAAAGAACATGGAGACTCACATGCTTTCTCCTATGCTTTGGCCCCAAAGTCACATGGTTCTGCCTAACTACAGGGAAGCTGGAAAATACAGGGCAACACATGGACATTTGGTGAAGTTGAAGCATCTCTGCAACAACAGAACACTTTTTTTTTTTTTTGCCTCCAACCCTAACAGAACACTTCTTTTTTTTTTTAATTTTTTATTTATTTATGATAGTCACAGAGAGAGAGAGAGAGAGAGAGAGAGAGGCAGAGACACAGGCAGAGGGAGAAGCAGGCTCCATGCACCGGGAGCCCGATGTGGGATTCGATCCCGGGTCTCCAGGATCGCGCCCTGGGCCAAAGGCAGGCGCCAAACCGCTGCACCACCCAGGGATCCCAAACAGAACACTTCTTAAGGGGAAATTAATTCTCATGGACATCCAAGCATTCAGTGATCCTATATAAAAAATGCTGACTTTAGGACAACCTGGGTGGCTCAGCGGTTTAGCACCTGCCTTCGGCCCGGGGTGTGATCAGGGTCCCTGCATTGGGCTCCCTGCATGGAGCCTGCTTCTCCCTCTGCCTGTGTCTCTGCCTCTCTCGCTCTCTTTCTGTGTCTCTCATGAATAAGTAAATAAAATCTTTTTAAAAAAATAAAAATAAAAACCTGAGCTTTATTTATGAGAATGTCTTTGTCACTGTAAAAATGTTAATTTTAACTCCAAAAGATAAGTTTTATCGGTAGATTTTTTTTTTTAAAGAAAGAAGAAATGTTATTGTTAGTGGTGAGCCCCAGCTCTGCCACTTACAAATGACATAGATTAGGCAATCCATTTAACATCTCATCTCCTTCAATTTCTCTACTGCAGCATAGTGAGAATGAAAGGAGGCTGAATAACAGTATGATTACAACACTATTAAAATAGAAACAGGGACACCAGACTGGCTTGGGGACACCAGACTGGCTTGGCTGGTAGAGCATGCGACTCAATCTTGTGAGTTCAAGCTCCACGTTAGGGGTAGAGATTACTTAAAAATAAAATCTTAAAAAAAAAAAAAAGGTAGGATCAAAGTTCTATACAGAAGAAGATGGAAATTCACCAACACTGAGCATAGGCCTGTCAAATATATTTGTTTTTTTTTTGTTTGTTTGTTTGTTTTTTTTTAATTTTTTTTTTTATTTATGATAGTCACAGAGAGAGAGAGAGAGGCAGAGACACAGGCAGAGGGAGAAGCAGGCTCCAAGCACCGGGAGCCCGATGTGGGATTCGATCCCGGGTCTCCAGGATCGCGCCCTGGGCCAAAGGCAGGCGCCAAACCGCTGCGCCACCCAGGGATCCCTGTCAAATATATTTGAAGGAAGAAAACAGTAATAGCTGAAAATCCAAAATTATCAATTGTAATTGACATTACAGGTGCAGAAATTTCTTTTCTTCCATTTTTTCCTTATGTTTTTCAAAGTTGTTAGAATGAGGGGCACCTGGGTGGCTCAGCTGGTTAAGCATATGCCTTTAGCTCAGGTCATGATCCCAGAGTCCTGGGATCAAGCCCCACAGCAGGCTCCCTGCTCACTGGGGAGTTTGCTTCTCCCTCTTCCTCTGCGCCTGCCCATTCTCTCTCTCTCTCTCTCTCTCAAAAAAAAAGAAAAAAATAAATTGCTAGAATGAGCCTGGATTACTTTCATAAGGGGGAGTGGGACTTATTTCTGAAATAGTATGAAAGAGGAAATAGAGAAAATACTTTAAAAATAAGCATGTTTTGGGGATCCGTGGGTAGCACAGCGGTTTGGCGCCTGCCTTTGGCCCAGGGCGCGATCCTGGAGACCCGGGATCGAATCCCACATCGGGCTCCCGGTGCATGGGGCCTGCTTCTCCCTCTGCCTGTGTCTCTGCCTCTCTCTCTCTGTGTGTGTGTGTGACTATCATAAAAAAATTTAATAAAAAAAAGCATGTTTTACAAACATAAGCTATTATTTAAAAATTAAATGTATTCCAAAAAAAAATTAAATGTATTCCACTTTGTCACAATTTAACATACATTTAAAAATTATTATTTTTATAGTCTCCTCTAATCCTTTTCCTTCCTAGTTTGCTTGCTTTCTTGTTTTTATTTTTATTTTTAAAAAGTAGGCATTTTAAATGATCTAAAGCATGAATTTGGGGCATTATAACACCTACCAGTAAAACTTCCATGGGAAACTCAATTGGGTACCGATTGAAAGAAATTCTGATACATTTGTTGATTCTCAGCGCAACAACAGCAGTTAGAAATAGCAGGATGCTGGTAGAATTAGCTTTTGGGAGAGTTGCACAGTAGTTAACTATGTTCTGAAAGAAAACAAAATTACAGAGGCTTAGAAAGGGGTTTGATAATCGCCTATGGCTAGAAAATGACACTCTCTCTACATTAGTTCAAAAAGAAATCCCTAAGCAGTGTCTCTGGGCACAAATGTCTTTATGAGCATTACTAGCACAGTGAAGGCAAAGGGGAGGATATATATCCATATATATCTAAGTTGATAAAGAGATATCAAAAGATAATAATGCCCAATAGGAGAGAATACACATGTTTCAGTGCAATGGAAAGAACCTAGGAGTTCTGGGCGGCCCCGGTGGCGCAGCGGCTTAGCTCCGCCTGCAGCCTGAGGTGTGATCCTGGAGACCTGGGACTGAGTCCCATATTGGGCTCCCTGCATAGAGCCTGCTTCTCCCTCTGCCTGTGTCTCTGCCTCTCCCTCTCTCTGTATCTCTCATGAATAAATAGAATATAAAAAAAAAAAGAACCCAGGAGTTCTGTTTACCAGCCTGCTCCTTTACGAATTTTTTTAAACCATTGATGTTCTTTAGCATGGCTTCTATGCCATTCTTGCATTAAGGGACTATGTGGCATTTTATATTCTTTAATGTTTTAGGATACAAGTCTGCTATGAGGCATGTAATGGGAAGAATTATGATAGATTCCTGTATTTTAAAAGCCTAAATTTAATGTTTGTTTAAAAAGCGTGGGCCAAATAGTTAATGCAACTGAGGACATGATCCTACTGGCATCTGCAATTAAGATCGTAAATCTAGAACAGATGCAATTATTTCTAAGACTCTGTTGACCCAGCCGCCTAGGCAGCAGTCTCTCCAGGAGGGTCCACTTCCTTTTGGAGGTGAGGGGAGGGGCACTTGTATCTCTGGGTGAGGGTAGAAATTACTTACATAGAAGAAGGAGATGGGACCAGAGTGGAAACCGATCATAATGCCAAAGATGCAAGTCAGCTGGGACAGAATAACGTGTAGCGCCACGGCAGCCAGGTAAGCGCTGATTGCAGCCTCCGGAAGGTACGTAGCAAGGAAGCCAAAACCCAACAAGCCCATCGATAGCTGCAGGAGGTTCAGGCATAAAGAAAATCAGAGTGAAACAGAACGTCGTCAAACCCGGGACGCATGGGCGGCTCAGCGGTTTAGCGCCGCCTGCAGCCCAGGGCGTGACCCCGGAGTCCTGGGACCGAGTCCCACGTCGGGCTCCCTGCACGGAACCTGCTACTCCCTCTGCCTGTGTCTCTGCCTCTTTCTGTCTCTCATGAATAAATAAAATCTTAAAAAAAAAAAAAAAAAGAATGTCATCAAATCCGCAGAGGCGTCGACTAGGCGCTATCCAGCAGAAAGTTGTTAGACCCTTTGATAACTCTTCTTTTTCTCAGCAGCTGAAATTGACGATCTAAATCCTTGGTGTTGATTCAGAAGCTCCCGATAGGCACTAGACCACGCTTCTCGCTTCAGGAGCACTTAAGCGTAAATTCTTGCTCTAGGATCTACTGATGGTATTATTCCTTTTTAAAGATCTTTTTATTTATGAGAGACACAGAAACATAGGCAGAGGGAAAAACAGGCTCCCCACGGGGAGCCCCATGTGGGACTGGATGGATCCCAGCCTGGAATTACCATCTGAGCCGAAGGCAGACGCTCAACCACTGAGCCACCCAGGCGTCCCTCTCTACTGACCTTATTAATGTGAGGTTAACAGTGACCCAGTGTAATCAGGACAAACTTTTGCCTTTCTGAGGGCCCTTTTGTTAGAAGCTTTGACAACCCTTTTCAGATGTTAATATCCCCGTGAGGAACGAGAAGTTCACAAAGGAAAAGATAAATTAAAAAAAGCCCGGAGGAGGGATCCCTGGGTGGCTCAGCGGTTTGGCACCTGCCTTTGGTCCAGGGTGCAGTCCTGCAGTCCTGGGATTGAGTCCCGCCAGGCGCTTGGCATGGAGCCTGCTTCTCCCTGCCACTCTCTCTGCCTCTCTATGTCACTCATGAATAAATAAAATCTTAAAAAAAAGGAAAGTTAAAAACCCGGATTCCAGCTCAAACTTCTCAGCCTTTGACTTATATCTTTACTAAGAATGATTAACCTAAATTTATGTCTTCAGGGTTATATATTATAATATGTATATATTATATAACATATAAGACATAAATTCTGTTTCCATATATTCAGTATATATAATAAATATAATTTGTATATTATATATACATATGTGCATGTAAAATACTATAAATGTACACATAATTACACATAAAATACTATATTACAATAAATATATAATTATATATTTATATAAATATATAGTTGTTTACATATATTTATATGTTACATAAATGTATAAATTCATGAATATATATAATTACTTATTTGTGTACTTGATATAATTTTTCCAATTATATATTTATATATAATTACATAGAACAATTCTATATTTATATATAATTACATATATTATAAATTATACATTAAATATAATGGTACAAAATAGTATTTTTTTTTAAATTTTATTTATTTATGATAGGCACACAGTGAGAGAGAGAGAGAGAGAGAGAGACAGACACAGGCTCCATGCACCGGGAGCCCAACGTGGGATTCGATCCCGGGTCTCCAGGATCGCGCCCTGGGCCAAAGGCAGGCGCTAAACTGCTGCGCCACCCAGGGATCCCCAAAATAGTATTTTGTATGTACACATGCATATATAATATAAAAATTATAGACATATATTATATATATTTTTTTATTTTTGAAAATATTTTATTTATTTATTCTCTCTCACAGAGAGAGAGAGGCAGAGACACGGGCAGAGGGAGAAACAGGCTCCATGCAGGGGGCCCTATGTGGGACTCGATCCCAGGTCTCCAGGATCACACCCTGGGCTGAAGGTGCCACTAAACGGCGAGCCACCCGGGCTTCCCTATATATATATATATATATATATTTTTTAAATATACAAAGGATCTAAAAGTGTAGACCCCAAACTATTAACAGAAGTTACTTTTGAGGAATGGGATTAAAGGTTGGGGCAATACTTTAAAATTTATTTATTTAATTTTGTTATTTGAGACTCTTGCAATATATATACATGTCCATCTTTCTTTTTTCAAGTAGGCTCCATGCCCACCATGGGGATTGAACTCGTAACGCTGAAGTCAAGAGTTGCCTGCTCTACTGACTGAGCCAGCCATCTTTTATAATTAAAAAACAATAAGAAAATTAATGGATACAGGGTGAGTCCTATTCCCCTTAAGAAAGTAGGTTAAGAATACTTGCACAGCCTAATAAAGAAGATGGGGAAAAATAGACAAGTCTTGAAGCCTACTATTATTGTTAGCCCTTCATATTCCACTGCACTAGAAGCCCGCAGAAAATAAACTTGGGAGAGTAAATCTTTGGGGTTTAAAAGCTTGTTTCCAAGCTTTCAGTCAGTTGGGCACTGGGTCCCTATAATCTCTAGTCATTACTCTCCAATATACTCTAGGACTCTAATTGGGCCAGTCAGCTTCCTGTCTTTTGAGGGATTGGTTGATTTCTATTTCTGTATTTATGCAGAAATATATATATATATGTATATATATATATATATATATATATATATATGCTGCCATTTCTGCCAATCCATGTCCATAATTTCTTTCAAGAACTCAATAAAATTCTTCTTCTTCAGCAGATGTGGTGAAAAGAGCATGATTCCTAGGGATGAAGAACTTCTCTTCAATCCTGGCTCTGCCACTCACTGGCTGTGTGAACTTGGACCAGTTAACTAAACTCGATGAACGTGTTTCCTCATCTATGAAAAGTGGATAATACTCAACACAGTGTTTTGTATGGATTACATTGTATAATACATGTAAAACACTAAGCTCAAATCTGAGAATAGTGACAGATGCAAACACATTATCACTCATTCTTCATCTTTTCCTTCCACCTTGTAAATGGCAAATATCTATAGCCATAAAACTCTTTCTTGTTCAGCTGTGATGTGGCATCAGTATCTGTGTTAACCTAATTTTCTAGGCAGCCAATGTCAATCAGTCAGACTTGGCCTATGTCATGAAACCTACCTGCCATTCTTAGAGAAAGCCAGTACGCAATATTCAGTGAATGAAGAAAAGTCTCAATACATGGTTGTTTCCTTTACAGACAACTCCAACCAACTAAAGATCATTCCTATGCTTTACATTCTTCTGACACTGAACATTTCACTTTATTAATATTAGTTTGCACTTTAAAATTATCTAAAGTGCAGATTCTAGAGGTAGACAACTCTGAGCCTAATTCCCAGTTTGAGATCTTACTGGCTGTGTGACCTTGGGCAATTCATTTAACTTCTCTGTAACATTTTTTTCCTTAAAATAAGGCTCATAGTAACACCTATCCTCATAGGTTGTAAGGATCAAATGAGTTGGATACAGGTAAAGTGTTTTTTAACAGTGACTAACATATAGCAATAAATGTTAGACATTATTATCTAGTACAGACTTCTTTTTAACTTTAACCTTTTTATTTTTGATAACTGTAAATTGATATGCTGTTGTAAGAAACAATACAGAGAGATCTAGTATCCTCTTTACTGTTTCCCCCAATGGTAACATCTTGCAAAACTATAGTTGACCCTTGAATACCATAGGGGTTAGGGGCACCCCCCAACAGTTGAAAATCCATGTATAACTTTTTTAAAAGGTATTATTTATTTATTTGAGAGAGGGAAAGTATGAGCAGGGGGAGGGGCAAAGGGAGAGGGAGAAGCAGGCTCCCTCCTGAGCAGGAAGTCCAATGCTGGGCTTGATCCCAGGACTGTGAGATTATGACCCTGAGCTGAAGGCAGATGCTTAACTTACTTGAGCCACCCAGGCACCCCCCATATATAACTTCTGATTCCTCAAAAACTTAATTCCTATTAGCCTAATGTTGACTGGAAGCCTTACCAATACAAACCAGATGATTGAAATATATTTGGTATATGTATTACATACTATGTTATTATAATGAAGTAGGATAGAGAAAGGAAAATGTTATCAAGACAATCGTAAGGAAGAGAAAATACATTTACAATACTGAATTGTATTTTTAAAAATCTGCATATAAATGTTCAGATTTTTAAGGGGGTTGTTCAGGGGCCCATAATAATTGTTTTAAATATTTCTTCTACATACATTTTGAACCACATCACAATGTTATCATTTCATTTCAACCATCAAACATAATTTAGAAGGCACAAGAAGACAAGGAAAATCTATCATATTTATCCATATTTTTACTCTTTCCATTGTTCTTTCTTAGAGATGTTCCAAGATTCTTTCTTTTATTACTTCCTTTCTGTTTAGAGAACTTCCATTCACCATTCTATTAGGGTAAGGTCTGCTGGTAGCGAATTCTTTTAGTTTTCCCTCATCTCAGAAGGTCTTGATTTTCCTTTTATTCTTGAAGGATATTTTCACTGGGTATATGATTTTGGATTGACAGTTCTTTGCTGTTAGCAAACAAAATATTGTGCAACTTATGCTGGACTCTATAATTTCTGATAAGAAATCTGCTGTCATTTGAGTTGCTCACCCCTCTCACGCCATAGAAAAAGTGTTTCTCTCACTGTTTTCAAGATCTTTTTGTCTTTAGTTTTCAGATGATTGGCTATAATTTGTCTTAGGGTGGATTTTTTTTTAATTTTTATTTATTTATGATAGTCACAGAGAGAGAGAGAGAGAGGCAGAGACACAGGCGGAGGGAGAAGCAGGCTCCATGCACCGGGAGCCTGATGTGGGATTAGATCCCGGGTCTCCAGGATCGCGCCCTGGGCCAAAGGCAGGCGCCAAACCGCTGCGCCACCCAGGGATCCCCTTAGGGTGGATTTCTATGGATTTATCTTGTTTGAAATTTTCTCAGCTTCTTGAATCCATAGGATTATATCTTTTGCCAAATTTGGGGAGTTTTCAGCTATTACTTCTTCAAGTAATTCAGCCCCATCTTTTTTCTCCTCTCTTTCTGGGACTCTTATGATACAAATATTAGATATTTTGTTATTACCCTACTTGTCCCTGGGGCTTTATTTTTTTCCAGTCTGTTTCCTCTCTGTTGTTCAGATTAAGCAATTTCTATTGTTCTTTGAGTTCATTCATTCTTCCCTGTCTCCTCTATTCTGCTACTGAGCTCATCCTTTGAATTTTTAATTTAATTTTAATTTTATTGTACTTTTTGGTTCTAAAATTTCCATTTGCTTCTTCATATTTTCTGTTTACTTGCTGAGACTTTCTATTTTCTCACTTGTTTCAAACATGTTCATTATTGCTTGCTGAAGTATGTTTAGGATGGCTGCTTTAAAATCTTTGCCAGATAATCCTAACATCTCTGTCATCTCAATGTTGTCATCTTTTTATTGTCTTTTCTCATTCAAGTTGAGATTTTTCTGGCTCTTACTATGACAAGTAATTTTCAGTTCAATTACAAACATTTTGGGCACTATGCTATGAGACATTGGATCTTATTTAACCCTTCTGTTTTACCTAGCTTATTTTGACAAAGTGATGGCAGGAGAGGGGCCAGGTGCCACCTCATTGTTACCTATAGTTGTAGAAGCCCAGTTCTTCCCTAAGCTTCCACCAACAGCTGAGGCAGTAAGGATTCTTCATTATTGCTGAGCAGGGGTAGGAGTTCTGGCTCCCCAGTAGTCCTCTGCTGCTATTAACTTACTTCTTCCCTTTTGGCCTCCATTGACCCAACAGAGGGGGCTGTCCTCTTCACTAGACCATGTCTGACATCACCCAATTGAGGAGTAGGAAGGGGGATCTCATTACTGCACAGTAGAAATGAAAGTCTTGACTCCCTGTTTGGCCTTCTCTGACAACATTCCAGTTTTGGGGTGGGTGGGCATCTCATTACAGGTGGGTAAGGGTGAAAGTCTGGCTCCTTGATTGGCCTTGGTTGGCATGAGGGGGTTTGATATCACAGTTTTGTTTTGTTTTCCCTTGATGTTTGTCTGGAGCATAGTAGTTATTATGTAAAAGTTTTCAGCCTCACTAGCCTTTTTTGGTGCTGTGGCTATAAAGAACGGACTTCTGTTAGGGTTGTACATGTGTGTGTACATGTGCACAGGCATTAGAGTTGTGGGTTTCTGGCTTCTTCAGCATCAAGTTTGAAATAGAAGAGGCAAAAAGAAAACCCTGGAAACTCACCACTGTGTTGTTCCTTGGGGCCTGAGATTCTGAGCTAGTTTGCTTTCTTCTCTCCACTTTTCAGCATTTTCTTATGTTTGTTTTGTAAATAACATTCTAAGGTTTTTAATTGTATTTAACAGGAGGAACAGGGAAAAGCATCTATTTTATCTTCCTGGAAATGGAATGTCTCCTCCTTTATTAGACAAACAAACAATCAAAACCCCGAGGCTCAAAGGAGGCAAGAGAACATGCCCAGGACCTTGTAGATAATTCATAGGTTGCTAACTTACATTGCCTGTTATTTTGTCTTTTTCTAAAAGACTGGATTTTTTAACCACAGGAATTACATCTTCTTTTTTTAATTTTTGGTCTCTATCAAAGTACCAAATTCATATTTTCTGTACCATAATTATAACATATTGATGCTTACTATGTGACAGACTCTGGGTTGAGCGCTTTACATGTATTTTCTCACTTAATCATGAGAACCCTGCAAAACAAACATTATTATTCCCATTTTACATACAAGGAAACTGAGGCCATAAAGGTAAAGTGATTTAAGTAGGTCATATAGCTGGTATCAGGGCTGGAGCCTGCTCACTAGGATAACCTGACTTTGCAGGCTTCCAATAAATCTATACCTAATAAAAGATGGTCCCAGGAGAGATCAGCAAAAATTAGCTAAAGAGTAGATTAATTGTGGAAAAAGAGAAAGCTAGCATATGTGACTTTAGTTCAACAATGAAGCTTCAGATGGTAGACTCTCAGAGAAAATCAAAGACACACCAAAAATAAGTTTTGATATTTTAACAAGTCATTGATATTATTGTCCTTTAGCTATGCTCCTGAAATTCTAGGAAAAGGGTTCCAGGTCTGACTATTATGCTTACTTAACTCAAAATATAGTATGTGAACCTATGAGTGCTATTCTTGTTGAAAGAATATAAAGAGTTTTAAAAAAACAACACGTGAAATCATGAATAGAACTCTAGATCAGGGATCCCTGGGTGGCGCAGCAGTTTAGTGTCTGCCTTTGGCCCAGGGCGCGATCCTGGAGACCCAGAATTGAATCCCACGTTGGGCTCCCAGTGCATGGAGCCTGCTTCTCCCTCTGCCTGTGCTCTGCCTCTCTCTCTCTCTGTGTGTGACTATCATAAATAAATAAAAATAAAAAATAAAAAAATTAAAAAAAAAAGAACTCTAGACCATAGTCCCTAGGGCCCTTCTTTAGTTTTAGAGAAGAGACTGATGAAAATGTTCCATATCTCATCCTAATCAATGGTGAATGATTTCTGAGGAGGAAAAAGTTTTATCACTGAGGAGAGCCTATCCACACATCCTGTAAGTTTTCCAAAAAATAAATCATTGAAGTTTTAGATATATTACCATGGGTAACAGGAGTAACAAAAGGAAAGGGTCCCTTTGTAGCTCCTTTATTTATTTATTTCTTCTTCAGGGGTTCAGAGACTCAGATCCTACCTGAATAATCCCAGTCAGAAAAGTTGTGGATGCCACCACACTCAAGGATCTGTTATAATCCACAAGGAAGGAGGGTGCAGAAAAGTCTTCCTTGATGAAAGTTCCCAGAACCAGGTGGCCACTGTTGAATGGGTACAATCTCAGGACATTGATCATCAGAGCACTCACAAGGAAGAAGGAACCTATGAAAGATGTTGAGGCGGAAAGTGAGGTTTTAAAACCAGGGAACCTGACATATTTGACAAAAGCAAGGCATGGTCTGATGTTGTTTTGTCTTTGATCTGAATAACTTTTCTTTTTTGAAAGTGGCCCTTGGAGAAGTTGTGAGTGAAGAAAAGAACTCTGGTTCCACATGCCATCACCAATTCCCAGAATTTAGATCTTTGTGGTCCAGGTATGGGTGTATGGAGTGGGACTCAAAGAGAAATTGGCTGGAAGTGCATATCAGGCTCAGCCACTTACCTGCTCTTAGAGATGGTGAATGAGATGATGGGGGAGGGGATAAGAAAACAAAGCTAATCAATAATAATAATAAGACAACACTTATCATTTATGAAGGATTAACTAGGTGCAAAATGACACTGAGCTAAACCTGTTTCAAACATGATTTCATTCAGTCCTCCTATCCACATAGTCACATATGGGAGCAAAGGCAAACCCTACTTTTAAATTACCTAACAGAAACAAAACTCTAGTAACCTTATTATCAGTATTTGGAAATGATTATGATGTGCCCCAGGAACTTGGAAATATGCGAATATAATTGTTCTCTCAGTGTCTGAATGTAATATCAACATATAATGGGTTTTAGTGGAGACATGTGATATTGTCCTTAAAAAAGGCAGGATATCACGCTGCCTCTAGAATAATGAGGGGGTAACCAGATTGAATGCACAAACATATCTGGAGAAAGCATGTGTCAGTCAAAATGATCAGTGTTGTTTGGGTGGTCAGTTGTTCAGTAGGGAAGCCCAGAAAAAGGTATTTTACTAAGTAGATGTTGGCAATGCCAAGATTACTGAGTATTTTTGTGGTTTGATTTCTATGCCAGTTTACCTATGTGAAGAAAATGTGCTGCTTATATGACCTTCAACTAGTTTGATCCCTGTAACAGTTATTTCTGACTATAAATTAGTAGGTGGACTTTTGACTCAGGTAAGGAAAGTGCTTATCCTATGGATTTGAGTGCTTTGTTACCATGACAGCATTTTCTCATTGTAGATTAATAAGCTGGCATGATGATTATAAAGTAGGCCCATGGTCTTGGGTTACTGCAGGTCTAGCTGAAAGATGGACCCACTCTAGGAATATTGGCAAAATTGCCTCTGGATCTTCTGGATTGAGGGCAGATTTCAACCAGTGGTAATTTCACCAAGAAAAGTACCAATGCTGTTTAATTCTTTTGGAAACCAGGTGGCTGGCCGAGTTGTCTGGCAGTGACCTTAATAATGGCACAGTCTCTCAAATCTGAACCCTCACCCTATGGATGGAATGTCCATTTTCTGCCTCCTTTTTTTCTACCTTAAGTATAGCTTCAGTTTGGGTTCTTAGCAATAAGGAAATGATTGAGGCAGAGACTCCATCCACCTCCTGGGGTTCCAGTGCTGGACTCACCAATGGACATTTGATGACATGATCCAAAAATGACATAAATTAATGAAGAACAGAAAGCTGCATAACAGACATTGAGAGGAGGAATCAGTTGCCTGGTCAGCAAACTAAATGTCAGGACTGAAAAACAAGATAATTTAAGTAAGAAGAGGTAGGCTGGCTTTTTAAAAAATTTAAATTCAATTAATTAATATATTATTAGTTTCAGAGGTAGAGCTCAGTGATTCATCAGTCTTTTTTTTTTTTTTTTTAAAGATTTTTATTTATTTATTCATGAGAGACACAGAGAGAGAGAGGCAGAGACACAGGCAGAGGGAGAAGCAGGCTCCATGCAGGGAGCCTGACATGGGACTCAATCCCAGGTCTCCAGGATCACACACTGGGCTGAAGGCAGCACTAAACCTCTGAGCCACCGGAGCTGCCCTCATCAGTCTTATAACACCCAGCGCTCATTACATCACATGCCCTCCTTAGTGCCCATCACCCAGTTACCCCATCCCCCACCCCCCAGTAGGCTAACTTTTAAACGTCACTTTCAAAAATACTGTAAAGAATATTTAAAATAATGATCCCTGTGTGTAACTGACTGAGCATGGTAATAGCAGCTCTTGACACATAGCCCTCCATTAGTCCCTTTTATTACCTCCTTTAGTATGTAGCTTCTCCTACTTTACCACATGCTTTTACACCTCAGTTATAAATCACAGGCTTAAACACCTTTCACTTCAAGGTCTTCCTGCTAATCATGGAAAACAGACGTCACAATAAAACTTCTGATTCCAACAGCCCAGAGGTAGTCCCATTTCACCCCTAGTCTAGTAGCAGAAGGCCCTGGGAATCCTCCAGTACTGGAAATAAAGCTGGAGAACAAGGCAAGAACCGTACTTAGCTGGCTTGATTTCCACATTGGTATGTGTTGTCTCTCTTCCATATACCAATCATTTCAGTCTCTTTCTTCAACAACTCCTTCAATACTTACTTTCTTTTCCAAGAATACCATGAGAATTTGTAAATTTTGAAGCAAATAGATTAACATGCATGGTGTCATCCTTTGATGTCTCAAGCCTGCAGCTCCTGCCCTGACAGCCTATCCTTTTTTTTTTTTTTTTTTTTTGAGAGAAAGAGAGAGGGCATGCGTGCACATGCACAGGGGTGATGGGGGGATGGGAGAAGGAGAGGAAAGAGAGAATCTTGAGCAGGCTCTACATCCAGCATGGAGCCCTATAAATGGCTCAATCTCATGATCCTGAGGTCATGACCTGAGCCAAAATCAAGAGCCCAATGATCCACTGACTGAGCCACCCAGGCACTCCTGAGGACCTATCTTCAACTTACATCATAACGTGTGCTCATCTGAATTCAGTTATAAGTTCAGTGAGTCAAGTTAGTGTCTTAGATAAGCAAGGCTTTGTGTGTGTGTGTGTGTGTGTGTGTGTGTGTGTTTGAGGTTCAAACACATACAAAACTAGAGTATAATGACCTCCCATGTATTTATAACCTGCTTTAACAGTAGTCAACTCATGGCCAATCTTATCTCATCTATTCAATGCTCACTCCTCTCCCAATTCATATTATTTTTAAGCAAATTCAAAAAAATGAAATTATTTCATCTGTAGATATTTAAAAGAAGACCCTCTTTTTTTTTAAGTAATCTGTGTGCCCAATGTGGGGCTCAAACTCACAACCCTGAGATCAAAGTCTCATGCTCTATTGACTAAGCCAAACAGGTGCCCCAGAAGGAGACCCTCTTTTTAATTTAACTACAATACCATCATTATATTTAAGAAATTAATAATGGTTCTTTATCAAATATTCAGTCAATGCTCAAATTTCCCTGCTTATCTCATAGATGGTTGTTGTGGCCTTAGAGGGCCTCTAAGATGATCTGCAATGGCTGATTGGTATTCATGCCTCTGTGTGATCCCTACCCCTTTAGTGGGGGATGGACCTAGTAACTCATATCTAATAAGTGAGAGTACAACAAAAATGATAGGATGTCACTTTTGAGAGTAGGTTGTACGATGCTTCTGTCCTGGTTGCTCTCTGACTATCTCTCACCAGCTGCAAGACTTGGCTTCAAGAGTGTGTGACCTATGCAATTAAACAGGGCTTAGAAGGTTCCACACTTGCCTTAATGCTCTACTCTGACCATCTTGAAATTCTGAATAGTTTTTTTTTAATTTTTATTTATTTATGATAGTCACACAGAGAGCAAGAGAGAGGCAGAGACACAGGCAGAGGGAGAAACAGGCTCCATGCACTGGGAGCCCGATGTGGGATTCGATCCTGGGTCTCCAGGATCGCGCCCTGGGCCAAAGGCAGGCGCCAAACCGCTGCGCCACCCAGGGATCCCTTTTTTTTTTTTTTAATTTTTATTTATTTATGATAGTCACACAGAGAGCAAGAGAGAGGCAGAGACACAGGCAGAGGGAGAAGCAGGCTCCATGCACCAGGAGCCCGATGTGGGATTCGATCCTGGGTCTCCATCTGAATAGTTTTTAAAGTAGGAATTCTGCATGCAGCTGGTCCCAGCTACCATATTAGGAGGATACTCAAGCACTGTTGGAGAGGCCCACAAGGTGAGAAACCCAGGCCTGGCAGCAAATGCATGAGTGAGCCTAAAGGCTGATCTCCAGCTTCTACTGAAGCCTTGAGATGACTGACAGCTTGACTACAACCACATGAGAAACCTTCAGCCAAAGATATGGTGGGTTTTGGAGTGATCTTTAAAAAATATTATTTGCTATTATATGTTGTACTATTTTTTACAATCTTTGTGTTCATATCAGGACCTAAATGAAGCTTTCATATCAGTTGATGGGTCTCTTAAATCTTTATAATTTATAGTTTCTCCTTCTGCATTTCTTTTCAAAGCAAACCTCTAATGATTGCAAAAGCAAAAAACCAAGAAAACACACACACAGAGAAATTGTTTAAATTAGCTTAAGCAAAACAGGAAATTTACTAAAAGAGTATAAAAGGCAGTTAGGCCTCAGCAGAGACTGGAACAGTAACTAAAAAACCATCAGGATCCAAGGCAGCAATCTCCCTATTTTCTTGGTCTCTAGGCTTGCACAGGCTCCTGTTTTTGTTTCCAGTTCGGGGCTACTGGGAACAACATTGCCAGGAATATTTTTGTACATGCCTCTTGGTGCATCATTGTACAAGTTCCATTTTAGTGTGTGTGAGTTAGCATGTAACTCAAATTTCACTTTTCACTTCAATAATCTTGATCAATCTCATTGAGTTGTTTCCTTATGGATTTGTAGGAGTATATATATTGCAGATTTAAGTCTTTTGCTGAGTGTGTGTATTACAAATATCTCTCCCTTTCTGTGGTTTGCTTTTCAATCTTTGTGTGTCTTTGAATGAACAAGACTTTTACTTTATTAATTTATTAGTCTTTTCCTCTTAGGCAGGCTAGTACTTCTTATGTCTTGAGAAATCATTTTTTTACCTCAAGATCATGAAAATATTGCCCTACATAATTCTTAAAAAATTTTATGGTTTTACCTTTCACATTTAGGTCTTTAATCTACCAGGAATAGATTTTTGTGTATGGCATTAGGTAGAGGTCTAAAAATTGTTTTTTCTTGTTGTTATTGTTTTTAATAAGTTCTACACCCAGCATGGAGCCCTGAGATCAAGATCTGAGCTGAGATCAAGAGCCACCCAGGTGCCCCTAAAAATTTTTTAAGTAAGTATCCAGATGTTTCATATCATTCATTAAGAAGTTTGTTTCTATAGTGACACATCTGATATAAACTGTGCAACATATATCTGTGTATCTCTTTTCTGTTTCATTGGTCTAATTGTATATCTCTGTAATACCATACTGTCTTGCTATTTTGTAGTAATTAGTTTAGTAACAGTTTTGATGTTAGTCAAAAAATGCCCATTTTTATTGTGAAATATAACATACATATAGAAAGTGCATTAAAATAGATCTTGATGGGGTGCCTAGCTGGCTCAGTTGGTTGACTGACTGACTCTTGGTTTTGGCTCAGGTCATGATTTCAGGATGTGGGATTAAGCCCTGGATTGGGCTTTGTGCTCAATAAGGAGTCTGCTTGGGATTCTCCCCTTCTGCCCCTCTCTCAACTTATGCCCTCTCTCATGCACACACACTCTCTCTCAAATAAATAAATAGATAAATCTTAAAAAACTAGATGTTGGAGGTCTGGGTGGCTCAGTTGGTTAAGCGTCTGCCTTCAGCTCAGGTCATGATTCTTGGGGTCTTGGGACTGAGCCCACGTTGAGCTCTCTGCTCAGCAGGGAGTCTGCTTCTCCCTCTCCCTCTGCTTCTCCCCATGCTTGTGTACTCTCTCTCTGTCAAATAACAAATAAAATCTTAAAAAAAATAGATGCTGAGCTGAATAAATACTTATAAAACAAACATCTTTGTTACCACCATCCAGGTCTTTGATTATAATTCCACCTATTTCCACAAAGGTATTCATTATTTTGACTTTTTATGATAATAATTTCTTTGCTTTGCTTTATAGTTTTACCAGTAATGTACATATTTCTAAACAATACAGTTTAGTTCAATTTGAATTTTCAGTTTGGATTTTATATTGATGGAGTTACACTGTATGAAAATTTTATTTCTGCTTCTTTTGTTCAATATCATGTATATAACAGTCCTCCATGTGGTGGTAAGTTGCTTGAGATTGCTCATGTTCCTTCCATGTATTCCAATATATGCATATATGAATGTTTACTTATTCTGTTTACTTTTGTTGGCCTGTATCTTAAATATTACAACTTTATATTAAATTTTGATAATTGGAGAAGTAAGCCTTCTTGTGCTGTGCTTCAAAAGAATATGGCATTCTTGGCTTTTTGCATTTACACATACATTTTAGAATCTGTTTATAATGTTCCATTAAAAAATCCTGTTGAAAAAAAATCCTGTTGAGATTTACATTAAAATTATAATGAATCTATAAAGTTTATTTTGAGAGACTGAGATCTTTAAATATTGAGTCTTCTAACTCATGAACGTGCTAGTTTTCAATTAATTTAATTAATAGTACTCAGTAAAGTTGTATAATTTTTCTAAAGAAACCTTACCTACTTTTTCTTAGTTTCATTACAACTTATTTCATATTTATTATGCTTTGGTAAATGGTATCTTTTAAAAAATTTCACTTTCTGTTTCCTGCAGGTACATAAGAATATACTTGATTTTTATATATTGATCTTGTATCCAGCAAACTTGATAAAATCGTATTAATTTTATTAATTTATTGGTAGATTATTTTCTTCATTAAAAAATCACCTATAAATAATGAAATTTTTTTCTTCCTTTATAATTCTTATACCTTATATTTCTTTTTCTCACCTTGTTATACTGCTTATGAATTCCAGTATAATGTTAAATAGCCCCAATTTACTCTTTTTTAAAAATATATTTTGTTTATTTATTTTTTAAGTAAGCTCTACACTCAACATGGGGTTGAACTCATGACCCTGAGATCAGGTTTCATGTTCCACCAACTGAGCCAGTCAGGTGCCCCAACCCTTATTTACCTGTGATATGCAACATACATTTTGAAATGTAAGGTTTCTTTTTTTAAAAGATTTATTTGTTTATTTTTGAGAGACAGTAAGCAGGGGGAGGGGCCGAAGGAGAGGGAGAGAGTATCTTCAAGCAGACTCCCTGCTGAGTACAGATCCTGATGCAGGGCTCTATCTCAGGACCCCGAGACCATGACCTGATTTGAAATCAAGAGCTGGCTGCCCAAATGATTGAGCCACCCAAGTGCTCTGAAATGTAGGGTTTCAAATAACTTCCCCATACAGAAAAGTAAGAGAATTACTTGGTAAGAGAGCCTGAGAACTAAGTGGTCTAATCTCAGTTAAGATTAGGCTTTGGAAAAATAAAGGGAAAACTAATTTCCAAACTTTCCACTACTTAAAAAAAATTTTAATTTGAACTAATTTTAGATCTATAGAAAAGTTACAAAAATAATAGCTTCTTGTATATCCTTTACTTAGCTTCTCCTAATGTTAACATTTCACATAGAGTATAATGATCAGAATCAGAAAATTAACCTTATAAAATAACTAAAGACTTTATTTGAATCTCATTAGTTTTCCCATTAATTTTCTTTTTCTGTACCTGGACTCTATCCAGAATTCCACATTCCATTTAGTTATTTCTCCTGAACCCTGCAAACTATAATAGTTCCTCAGCCTTTACTTGTTTTTTTCTTTTTTCTTTTCTTTTTTTTTGTTTTAGAATACTTGTTTTTCTTGACTTTGACACTTTGAAGGAGTATTAACAGATCAGTTATTTTGTCAAATGCCCCTCATTTTGGGGTTAGTCTTAGGTGTCTGCACAATTATACTAAAGTTAAATGTCTTTGGCGAGAATGCTACAGATATGATGTTGTGTCCTTCATATCACAGGATTCAGAAGTCTCTGTATATCTTACTGCTGGTAATGACATAGCATTGATCACTTGGTTCAGGCTGTTTTTCCCAAGTTCTCTACTCTAGAGTAGTGAAGTAGGTAGCAAATATTTTGAGGAAGAAACTCTGAAACTATGAAAATCTCCTTAAATAGTTTGCAAACTTCCACCCACTAATTTTAACATCTGTTAGTGGATTTTATCTATGGCAATTATTACTCTGGTGTTTCCCTAATGGTGATTTTCTATTTTCTTTTATGTTTATAAATTGAAATTCTACTGTCAGGAAGATCTAGCACTTTTTAAATAAGTTCTTCACCTGTAGTATTTTTGTTTCATTTGAAGGATAGTATTAAGTTGTTGGGTACTACCTATTCAAATACAAATAAAACTTTTGAATTATTTATATTACAAATTATTTCATTATTCACACTACTTAAAATAATATAGAATCCCTTAGTCAGTTAGCAAGTGTTGCTCAGATTCATTCATTCATGTAGTTATGTGATCATTATTATTCACCAAAGAACTTAACTACCCACTATGTGCTAGATAGTATGCTGGATGCTGGGTAAACCTTTACACCCTAATGCCATTCTTCTTTTGGTGTGAAATTATACTGATGATTTGATAATTTAGTAATGAGATGTCCTCAATTTTGACCATAAATGAAGGACCTTTGATAAGTGGGAGTCAGTAGAGGACTCACAGTTAAAGCATCAGTACCAAGAGTTCAGGTCCCTCATTGTAGCCCTCTAGAGACTTTCTGATACTTTTCTGGAAGTAAATGTACTCATACAAACGGAACATTTTGATTTATAGCTACCATATAGAAATTTTAAAAGGTACTCCTTTATTTTGGGAATGCAAAGCTGGCTCAATATTTAAAAATTAATTAATGTAATCTACCATATTAACAATCTAAATAGAAAAATACATGGTCACGTCAATATTATAGAAAAATCATTGGACAAAATACAATATCCATTCATGATAAAAATTCTCAGCAAGCTAGAATAGATGGAAAGTTCCTCCACCTAATAAAGAGCATCTACAAAAATCCTACAGCTAACATCATACTTAACTGTGAAAAATTGAATCCTTTCCCTCCTAAGATCAGGAACAAGGTAAAAATGTCTATTCTCACCACTCTTATTCAGCATAGTAATGGAAGTCTTAGCCAACACAATAAGCAAGATAAAGTCATAAAAGTCATTCAGATTAGAAAGAAGCACAACTGTCCCTATTAGCAGGTGACATGATTATCAATGGAGTAAATACCAAGGAATCTACAGAAGATTCTTAGAACTAATAAATGAGTTGCAGGATGCAAAGTGAACACACAGATCAATTGTATTTCTATATGTAAACAATGAATAATTGGAAACCCAAACTGTTTTTAATTACCACAATCAGTATCTCCTCCAAAATGAAATGCTTAGATAGAATTCTAACAAAACATTTGCAGGATCTGTATGCTAATGAAGGAAATACAAATGCTAATGAAGGAAATCAAAGAAGGCCAAAGTAAATGAAGATATATACCATGATCATGGGTTGGAAACTCAACATAAAGATATCAATTATCCCCAAAGTGCTCTATGGAGTTAATGTAACAGCTATCCATATCTCAGTAGGATTTTTTTTTTGGCATAAACAAGCTGATGATAAAATTTATATAGAAAAATAGCTAAAACAATTTTGAAAAAGAACAAAATTGGAGGGATCACACTACCCAATTTTAAGACTCACTATAAAAATACAATAATCAAGACATTGATATTTGTAAAGAGATAGACAACTAGATCAATGGAACAGAATAGAGTCCAGAAATGGACCCACAAAAATATGGCTATTTTATCTTTGAGAAAAGCGTAAAAACATTCAGTGAGTGATAGCCTTCTTTAAAAATGATGTTAAATATGTAACAAAAAATAAACTTTGACCTAAACTTCATACTGTATGTAAGGATTAACTCAAAATAGATCATAGATCTACATGTAAAACATAAAACTATAGGACTTTTAGGAGAAAACATAAAAGAAAATCTTTGTGACATGGGATTAGAAAGGTTCTTATATACAATAGGAAAAGCACAATTCATAAAAGAAAAAAAGGATAAATTGGACTTCATCAAAATTAAAACTGTTTGTTCTGTCAAATACACTATTAAGAGAGTGAAAAGATAAGCTATAGACTCAGAGAAAATATTTGCAAACCACCTATCTGACAAAGGACTTGTATCCAGAATATATCAAGAAGTCTCAAAAATTAACAGTAGAAAACAAAAATTTTTTTCCAATTAAAAAATTGGTCAAAGTTGTTGAACAATCATCTCACTAAAAAGGATGTGAGATGAGTATAGGGGTGCGTGGGTGGCATAGTCAGTTGAGTGGTTGACTCTCGGTTTTGGCTCAGGTTATGATCTCAGCATAGCAAGACTGAGCCCCATGTGGGGCTCCATGCTCAGTGTGGAGTCTGCTTGAGATTCTCTCTGCCTGTCTGTCCTCTCCCTCTCCAGCTCATGACTAAGAGCTCATGCTCTTTCTCTCTCTCTCTCAAGTAACAAATAAGTAAATATCTTAAAAAAAAAGAGGTTATGAGGATAGCAAATATGAACATGAAAAGATGTTCAATCTCATTAGCCATTAGGGAAATACAAATTAAAGCCACAATGAGACATCACTACATAACTCTTAGAATGGCTACAAAAGATAATAAAATCTAGCCTTCATCAAAATGAAGACTTTTGCTCTGTATATACTCTGTTAAAAGGATGAAAAGACAGGCTACAGATTGGGAGAAAATATTTATAAAACACAAAAGATAAAGGACCAATATCTAGAATACATGAATAACTCTTGAAACTCAACAGTGAAAATGTAAATAATCCAATTAGAACATGAACAAAAGACAAGAAGAACTATTTCATTAAAATATTCAAGTGGGGAAATGGCATAGGAGATCTTAAACATCATTAGGCATTAGGAAAATGCAAACTGAAACTACAATGAGATCTCAGACATCCTTATTAAAATGGCTAAAAAGGAAAAAAACAGTAGTGTTATCAAGTGTTAGTGAGGATGCAGAGCAATTGGATCACTCATAGATTGCTGGTGGGAATATAAAATGATACAACCATTCTAGAACACAGGTTGGCAGTTTCTTAAAAATCTAAAGATATAACTATTCTATAATATATTCTATATTCTATAATCTTGTGCTCCTGGACATTTATCCCAGAGAAATGAATACTATGTTCGTTAACCTACACACAAATGTTCATAGCAGCTATATTTGTTTTTTTTTTGTTTTAAGATTTTATTTATTTTTTCATGGCACACACACACACACACACACACACACACACACACAGAGGCAGAGACACAGACAGAGGGAGAAGCAGGCTCCATGCAGGGAGCCCGATATGGGACTCGATCCTGGGACTCCAGGATCATGCCCTAGGCCGAAGGCAGGCACTAAACTGCTGAGCCACCCAGGGATCCCAGCAGCTATATTTGTAATAGCCAAAGCCTGAAAATAATCCAGACATACTTTAAGGGTGTTTATGTTTAAATAAACTATGGTGTATCCATAGCATGGAATACCACTCAGCAATAAAAAGGAAAAACTATTGATACAGACAAAAACCTAGATGAATCTTCAGAGAATTAAGATGAGTGGAAAAAAAAAAAAGGCAATCTCAAAGAGTTCCAAACTATATGACTGTATTTTATATAACTTTCTTGAAATGACAACATTCTAGACATGAAGAACAGGTGAGTGGTTGCCAGGGTTAAGGAGGAAATGAGAGCAAGAGGCAAGTGGGGGTAATATAAAAAGGCGACATGAGGGATCCCTTGTAGTGGTGGAAATGTTCTATATCTTGACTATATCAATGTTAATACCCTGGTTGTGGGATTGAACTGTAGTCTTGTAAGATGTTGCCATTTGGGAAAGTGGAGAAAGGATACAAGGAATCTCTCTGCAGTTTCTTTCAAATGCATGTGAATCTATATATTGTTTAGAGATTTGTTTTATAGAGAGAGTGAGAGTGAGCAAGAGAAAGAGAGTACAAGTGGGGAGAAGAGGAGGCAGAAGGAGAGGGAGAGAGGTAATCTCAAGCAGACTCCTTGCTGAGCTTGGAGCCCGATGCAGGCTCTATCTCATGACCTTGAGATCATGCCCTGCACTGAAAATAAGAGCCAGACACTTAACTGACAGTGCCACCCGGCACCTCTTCTGAATCTATAATTATTTCAAAATAGGAAGTTTAGTTTAAAAATACAGGCAACATCAAGCGAAGGGTGTGGAGGAACTAAAATCCTCATACATTGTTGGTAGGAATGAACAATGGTAGGTACAGCCACTCTGGAAAACAGTTTGGTAGTTTCTTATAAAGTTAAACACATACCTACCGTATGACCAGCAATACCACTCCTGGGTATTTACCTTAGAGAAATGAAAACTATGTTTTCATAAAAACCTGTACTGGAATGTTCATAGAAACTTTATTTGGGACAAAAACTAGACATGAAATGTCTACCAACATGTGAATGAGAAACTCTGGTTTCTCATCCACAGCCATGCAATGGACAATCTATTCAGCAATAAAGCTATTGATGCATATTACAATTCCCACTAATTTCAAAGACATCATGCTGAATTGAGGAAGCCAGCCTTTGGCAGTTACATATTATATGAGTCCATTCAGATGATAGTCTCAAAAAGGCAGAACTGTGGTAATAGAGAACAGATCAGTGGTTGCCAGGGGAGGATGGGACTAAAAGGAATGGCACAAGAGTGTTTTGGGGCTGACAGAACTGTTCTGTTTCTTCATTTTGTGGTGGTAACATAAATCCATACATGTGTACAAATTTGTAGAATTGAATGCCAAAAGAAAAAAAAGTCAATTTTTACTGTAGGACAACTGAGCTCTTAAAAAGAGATCCCTTTTCTCCAACTAACAGCCTTGTGCCAGAGTTGGATGTTAGCTACCACTTGACCCTTTTTTGGCCTCTTTTGTACTTTATACAACCTATATGATCACAGGTTTCATACCTGCCTGACTGGCCCCAGAAGGATAGAGAAACAGTGCTTAAATACTAGTAGGGAATTGTGAACTACTAAGTAAAGGATTAATAAAATCTTTTCTCCTTCTCTGTGGATAAATTTGGTGTTGGATTAACTTTCTAGCTCTTCCTTTGGGAATCTGGTAACGGTGAAATGTCAGCTGTGTTACCAGCCAACATTGGTTATGGTAAAAATGCCTGATTATTCTGTACGTGGACCAAGAAGATTGTGAATGAAGGCTAAATATCCAGTGGGAATCATTGGCTTTGAGCTTTTCTGAGCACGATAACTCTTGTAATTGGGCATGCCATTTGTGGGACTCTGAAAACAACAGTTATGAGAATTACAAGAGATGTTGGTTCCTATTCAGGAAATGAGGCTTCTAAAGCCCAATTAGCTCCTGTACCTCTGTCTGTTTGATTTTGTTGTCTTCTATCTGAACTGCCACTTGGAAGACCAAAGAGTGGCCCCTGGACTGCTGTGTGTGTAACTTACTGAAGAGATGTTAGCATGCTGTGTTTCCTATTCTTTACCTAAGTATAACCAATGCCAAGTGAGGACTATTGTAGTTGTGTGAATATTAAATGACTAATTAAGCAAAAAAAGACCAATGCTTGAATGGGCAATCCAAGTATCTTAAAAGTATTCTATGTAAACTAACTGAGTCTTTTTTTAAAGATTTACTTTATTTATTTGAGAGGGAGAGAGAGAGAGAGAGCAGGGGAGGGGCAGAGGGAGAGAAAGAGAGAGAGAATCTCAAGCAGACTCTCCACTGAGAGCAAAGCCCCAACATGGGATTGATCCCAGGACCCTGAGATCATGACCTGAGCTGAAACCTAGAATTGGATGCTTAACCAACTGAGCCATCAGGGTGCTCCGAAGCTAACTGAATCTTTTGGAACCACCCTGGAAGAGTTAGTAATATGGCAGATAAGGGAATAAATGGTAGTAATGTGATTGGAATACACCTATTTTTTCTATTCCTCTAACACAGGTAATTGTTTACTCTGGATAAATAGACAATGTCTGATAGATTGTGGGTGAAAAGGCTTCCTTACCTTGGGGAACTTGCACACAGCCAACACTTATACCAGCAAGTAAGTCTCCAATAAGCCAATCCTTGAACCGATACAAACACACCCACTCCAGGAAAGGAAAGATCGTTAGTATGCATCTCAGGAATTTGTGCCATGAGCAGCTGTGAGAAAGAAGAACAGAGATTTGATTAGATTTTCTAAAGAAAAAAACCCCACATACCAAGAAAAGGCACGGTGCATAATTCTTCCCATACAACAGAGTTTCTTGTTAGCACTATTGATATTTTGACATAGTGGATGAGATAATTCTTTGTTGTGGGGCTGTCCTATGCATTGTGGGATGTTTAGCAGCATCCCTGGCCTTCACCCACCAGATGTCAATAGCACTCCCTCCCCTAGTTGTGACAACCCAAAAATGTCTCCAAACATTGTCAAATATTCTGTGGGGGACAAAGTCACCTCTGGCTGAGAACCAAATCTCATGTATATATGACAAGAACTAAGCCTTATCGTCTAGCATACAAAATAGGATGTTTGGAAAGAATTAAACCTACCAATTTTCCAGTAGAAAAATGGACTGTTACTGCTTTCTCTTGAGAAGGACAGTGTTTTGAGATGTGACATTGTTGGGAGACAGGGCCAATTAACACATCCACATTATTCCCATATACTATTTTGTTTTTTTTTTTTTACTGAACATTAACTTTATGTGGCTTTGATCTGTAGTATGTGGAAATTTATAGAAAATGTAGATATTGGAATCCTATGCTTTAGGAGTTAGCCATATAAAGAAAAAGCAACAAAATAAAGCTTTATTATTTTTTAACCCAGTGAACATCAATCAGAATCATTTTTGTTATCTGGGGGACATTTGGCAATGTCTGGAGACATTTTTGGGTGTCACAATTGAGGGAGAGGGTGCTACTGGTATCTAGTGGGTGGAGGCCAGGGATGTTGCTATACATTCTATAGTACATAGGCCAGCCCCCACAAGAAACAATTTTCTAGTCCAAAATGTTAATGATGCTGAGATTGAGAAAACCTACATTAACCTTCAAATCATCTAAAACAGCAGAATCATTGTTAATCAATCAGTCAACTGGTTAATCAATCAACTAGTAAAACTAATTTGGTTTTAAGTTGCTTTTTGCTATTTACATTTAGTATGGGCTGAAAGCAAAAAATATGAAGGCTTTTCATCTATGAGCTGTAATTGAATAACTGGGATTTGACTATAGCAACAAATAGAACTTTAGTGTATCCAAAGCTAAAAAGTGTGCTCATAAAGAATTTCACGTATGTTTGACTCTCACAACTATGAGCACTATGATCCCTAAGGTAATTAAGGCCAAATAAGCATGTCATTTTTCCAAGGTCATAATAGTGTTGACAGAGCTGGGGCTTCAAACCAGGTCTTCTGATGCCTACTTCAGTGTTCTATTTACTCTATTACCACCATAGTTCATATTGACAGCTATTAAATTCTGTTTGGGAGCCAGGAAAAAGACCATTGCTATTTTATGAGAGTCCCTGAATGTTAGGCAGGTGTACACAGTGTGAGTACACAGTCTCTCCAATTATGACCCTCAAAGGAGAGAGTAGAGCAAGTCACTGGGACAATTTGGTTTTTCATCTGGTCAGTCTCTCTTTCTCTCCATGTGCCACTGGGCAGAAGTCACCCTAGGCAGAGTCATCAAAGATCTTGAGCATGGAAAAAATACAGTGGACATGGAATGATGAGGCCCTAGAAGTAAAAGAATATTAAGGCAAGAACTAGCGGAATAGGAATTGAATCCAGTGGGGGAACGGTATAAGCATTTTGACATGAATCTGGATTTTATTCAAAGCATCATAACAGCAAGGAATCTAAGAGTCTATGTGGAAATACAGGAGGCATTCTGATAAGAAAGGGAGTATTTGTAGTTGCTAATGAAAAGGAAGAAAATGAGGAAAGAGATGAGATTTTCTGTCAAAGAAGAGGTGGTGGGGGCACCTGGGTGGCTCAGTCAGTTGAGTGTCTGACTCTTGGTTTCAGCTCAGGTCATGATCCATGGGTCATGAGATGGAGCCCTCTGTCAGGCTCAGAGCAGAGTCTACCTGAAGATTCTCTCCCTCGGCCACTCCCCCCAACTTGCTCTCTTTCTCTCAAATAAATAAATAAATCTAAAAAAAAAAAAGAAGAGATGGAGTTCAAAGATTTTTTAACTAAAACACTCATGTATATAGTGTTTTTTATTTGCTAGGTGCCTTACAAATACTGCTTAAATCCTCACAATCAAGTAGATACTAGTATCATCCACATTTTTACAGATGAGGAAACTGAGTCAAGGTAGGGTTGGATAGCTTACTTCAAGTCACGCAGTTGGGAAGCAGCAGAACTGGGATTCAAGACCAAGTAATCTGGCTTCTGAGTCTTGTTCTTAGCCACAGAGTTGTGCTACCTTTCATGTTAAAAATCCAGAAGTGGATAAAACTGTATGTTTTACAAATAAGGAATAAGGGATGCCTGAGTGGCTCAGCTGTAGAGTGTCTGCCTTCAGCTCAGGGTGTGATCCCGGAGTTCTAGGATGGAGTCCCACATTGGGCTCCCTGCATGGAGCCTGCTTCTCCCTCTGCCTGGGTCTCTGCCTCTCTGTGTGTCTCATGAATGAATAAATAAAATCTTAAAAAAAAAAAAAAAAAAAAAGAACTGCTAGAAAAGCCCATTAGGAGGCAGAATTGATCAGATTTAAGTGTCCAAGCATAGGGCAGGTGGAGGGGAGTTAGACTAAAATTTCTTTGGTAGTACCTTTTTATGATGAATTAAAAGTCAGGAAAAGACTCTTCTTGTGTAGAGACAAAGCCAATGTGCCCCCAAATCCCCTCTTTGACATATGACTTCTGAGCCATCTGGAGTAGAGAAAATGAGAGTAGTGATGTAGGACTGGGGAGGGTCTCCAAGACAAAAGGCAGGATATGGACAAAGGAGAACGTGTCAGAAGGTCTACAATAGGGTGGTATGGAGGCCTTCTTGTCTTGTCATCCAAAACATGCCAACCACAGTGATAAATTAAGGGATGAGAGAGATTGATTAATCTCAAGTGTGAGTGAGGACAACTTGAATAATTAGGGGTTTGTATAATGAGGTAGGTCAAAGGGTCCTTAATGAGGTCTATGGACCCCTAGTGATACTGATGGGGTCTGTAAATAGAATTTGTAGGTATGTGAACTTAGGAAAAATTATATCTTTATTTTCACTACCCCTAAGTGAAATTTAGCATTTCCACTAGTGATGAATATTACAACAAACCACTGAAAGTATCAGCAGAACCTGACTTTGTCACCAATAGAAATCACAATATGTTCATCTTATATTAAGATTGTTGGGGATCCCTGGGTGGCGCAGCGGTTTGGCGCCTGCCTTTGGCCCAGGGTGCGATCCTGGAGACCCGGGATCGAATCCCACATCGGGCTCCCGGTGCATGGAGCCTGCTTCTCCCTCTGCCTGTGTCTCTGCCTCTCTCTCTCTCTCTCTGTGACTATCATAAATAAATAAAGATTAAAAAAAAATGTTTAAAAAAAAAAAAGATTGTTGCAGAGATCTTAAGATAACATTTATATTCAATTACCTTGAAATTATGGTAGCTACTAGATTCACATTATTAAATAACATAATTGTAATATTTAAAAAATATTTTGAGAACTATATTTCAAACTAACTGGTTTCCTTTATAATCCTATGTATTTTAGGCATTAAAAAATATTCTGGCCAAGACCACTTAATGAGGAAAGAACTGTCTCTTCAACAAATTGTGCTGGGAAAATGGGATCTCCATATGGAAAAAATCAAGTCAGACCCTTACTTTATACCATATAGAAAATCAACTCAAAATCAATCAAGAATCTAAATTTAAGAGCTAAATCTAGAAAACTCTTAAAAGAAAACAGAGGAAAATCTTCATAATCTTAGATTTCATAATAGTTTCTTTTTCTTTTTTTTAAAAGATTTTATTTATTTATTCATGAGAGACACGCAGCGAGAGAGAGAGGCAGAAACACAGGCAGTGGGAGAAGCAGGCTCCATGTCGGAGCCTGACATGGGACTTGATCCCAGGTCTCCAGGATCACACCCTGGGCTGAAGGCGGTGCTAAACTGCTGAGCCACCTGGGCTGCCCTTCATGATAGTTTCTTAAAGATGACATCAAAACCACAGGCAACAAAACAAAATAATGGATAAATCAGATCTCATGAAAATTAAAAGCTTTTGTGTACCAAATGACACTATCAGCACACAGAAAAGATGGTCCACAGAAGTGGAGAAAATATTTGCAAATTATATATTGGATAAAGGTTTAATATCCAGGATATATGGAGAACTACTACAACTCCACAATAAAAAAACAACCTAATTTTAAAAGAGGCAAAGGAAGTAAATAGACATTTCCTCCAAGAAGGCATAAAACTGACCAAAGCACATGAAGAGATGCTCAACGTATTTAGTTATTAGGGAAATGCAAAAACAAAACAAAACAAACAAACAAACAAACCAAACCCCACAATGAGATAACCACCTCAGGCCTAATAGGATGGCTATAATTAAAAAAAAATGGAAAATAACACAAGTTGAAGACGATATGGAGCAAAAACACTTGTACATTGCTAGTATGAATGTACAATGCTGTAGCTTGTATGAAAAAGTTTGCTAGTTCCTCAGAAAATTAAAGTGACGCCTGGGTGGCTGAGCAGTTGAGCATCTGCTTTAGTGTCAGGTTGTGATCCCAGGTCTGGTGATTGAGTCCCACATTGGGCTCCCTATGAGGATCCTGCTTCTCCCTCTGCCTGTGTCTCTGTCTCTTATGAATAAATAAATAAATAAAATCTTAAAAAAGTTTAAACATAGAATCACCATATGATCCAACAATTCCACTTCCAGGTATATAACCCAAAGGTGTTGAAAACAAGTTCTTAGATACTCTTTTTCCAGAATTTTTAAAAAGATTTTATTTATTTATTCATGACACACACACACACACACACACACACACAGAGAGAGAGAGAGAGAGAGAGAGAGAGAGGCAGAGACCCAGGCAGAGTGAGAAGCAGGCTTCATGCAGGGAGCCCAATGTGGGACTCAATCCCGGGACTCCAGGATCACACCCTGGGCTAAAGGCAGGTGCCAAACCGCTGAGCCACCCAGGGATCCCTCCTCTTTGCCAGTATTAATAGCAGCATTATTCATAATAGCCAAAAAGTGGAAACAACCCATGGATGAATCAACAGATGGATAAACAAAATATGATATATACATACAATGGGGTATCACAGCCATAAGATGAAATGAGGAGCTGATCCATGCTACAGCATAGATGAACTTTGAAAACATTATGCTAAGTGAAAAACAAACCAGATATGAAAGACAAGGGATGCCTGGGTGGCTCAGTGGTTGAATGTCTGCCTTCTGCTCAGGTCGTGATCCTGATATATCTACAAATATCTACAATAGGCATAGAGACAGAACCTAGAGGAGAGGTTACCAGGGGCTAGGGGTGGGGGAAAATAAGGAATTATTGCTTAATGGGTACAAAGTTTCTGTTTGAGGTGATGAAAAAAGTTTTGAAAGCAGTGGTGATGGTTGCACAACATCATGAAATGTTCTGAATGCTGTAGATTTGTACATTTCAAACGGTTAAAATGGCCAATCTTCGGTTATATCTATTTTACCACAATTTTTTAAGTAAAAAAAGAATTTCTGAAAAGATGTTCATAAGCTTTATCAGACTGCTCAAAGGTTCATAGCACAAAAACAGGTGAAGAGCCCCTGAACTGTGGGACCTACCCAGTCACTGTGGCTGTCACAGGCTGTGGCTGTTGGAAGACTGGCAACAATAGTTTATCATTTGTATTATTCATTGTTATTCCCAGATGCTGTTGGGGACATCTGAGGTCTTTATGCCCAAGAAATTTATAATCAACAGGATACTACAGGACAAACTATAAACAAACAAACAACTGAAAAAAAAATTATACAGGAAACTAAGGGTCCTGATGACAGGAATTCAAAAGAGGAAGACAGAAGTAGGTACTGAAGGAGTAAAGCAGGGTTTTGCTGCTGCCAGCATGAAAGTAGCTGAATGACCCCCACACACCCACCGGCACTGGACATGATGTCTGAAGGTGGTAATGTCGATGTCCAAGTTCCCAGAGGAAATACTCTTCCTTCTGTGTTCCTGTTGAAAGGTCTCCTCATTGTACACATCTCGCTTGACATCATATGTGAAAGAATTTTGCCTATATTTATAGCCAAAACTCTGGGCACTCCTCTCTGGTTGCATCATTCCTGGTTGAGTGGGAAGAGATCAAACAAAAAACAATTTATTTTATGTATTTTTTAAACAAAAAACAAATTTAAAAAATCTAGATTCTTGGTACATTTTTATGGAAATTAAATTTACATATATAATGATATCTTACATTTACATGACACATTACTTTTTTAAAAATAAGATTTTATTTATTTATTCATCAGAGACACAAAAAGAGAGAGAGAGGCAGAGATACAGGCAGAGGGAGAAGCAGGCTCCACACAGGGAGCCCGATGTGGGACTCGATCCTGGGTCTCCAGGATCATGCCCTGGGCTGAAGGCAGGTGCTAAACCGCTGAGCCATCCAGGCATCTCAACACATTACTGTTTTAAAAAACTTCCTCTTGTACAATTTTATACTCAAAACCATTGTATAAAAAATGCAAAGTGTGTATTATTCTTGTTTTCCAAATGGAGAAACCCAAAAGTTTAAATAGCCTTCCTTGGCTGTTTAATAATTAGGGTTGGGACTAGAACCCAAGTGTCTTGCTAGGAAATCTAGTTTTCTTTATATTCAGTTATGTTGCTATGTTGTAGGGGAAATGATTTAAGAGGTAAAAGTCAGTATAACCTTCAATTTTCACTGAAAACAGTAAAGATTAAGTGGTTAATATCGTATCTTCTTCCTTTTATCCCTTCCTTTTCTTCATAGCACCTGTCAGGACCTGATTCAATATTTGTCTGTCTGTTGTCTGTTTCCCAAGAGGCAGGACTTTGTTCGTGGCTGTATCCCCAGGTGCCAGAATACTGTCTGACACATAGCAAGCCCTCAATGAATATTTCTTGAATGATTGTCAAGTACCCAGCTAGTGGCACCAGGGCACAGCAGAGAAAACTTTGCACAGGCTATCAGGAGCCTGGAGTTCCAGCCCTGGCTGTTTTTCTAACTAGTTTATATGATTAGAGGCAAGTGTCTCAGAAACTGGGTTTCAGTTTCCTTCAGTTTCATGCATAAAATAACATGAATGAACTCATGGCCTCTAAGGGTCACATTAAGTTTTTTTTTTTTTCACATTAAGTTTTAAAAGTCTATATTGTCCTGCTCTTTTAAGAAAATGAGGAGTTACTGAAGATGGCTATAGATCCATTTCTGGGAGAAAGTATAATCATGTTTTTAAAGATGTTATTTATTTATTCATGAGAGTCACAGAAAGAGAGAGGCAGAGACACAGGCAGAGGAAGCAGGCTCCATGCAGGGAGCCCCATATGGGACTTGATCCCGGGACTCCAGGATCTCGCCTTGGGCCGAAGGCAGGTGCTAAACCACTGAGCCACCCAGGTGTTCCAGTATAACCATTCTTGATCACCTATGGGTATTTTTTTAAATATTTTATTTCTTTATATATTTATTTATTTGAGAGAGAGAGAGAGAGAGAGAGAGAGAGAAAGAGAGAGAGGGGGAACAGGGAGAAGGACTCCCAAGCATACTACTTGCTGAGTGTGAGCCTGGTTCAGCGCTTGATCCCATGACCCTGAGGTCATGACCTGAGCCAAAATCAAGAATCAGACCCTTAACTGATGGAGCCATCCAGGTGCCCCTCATCTATATTTCTGAACAATAAAAGAAGCATAAGCTCTAAACTGCTCCCACGTAAATGCAGAAAAGTATATCTATATATTATATAGCTATAAGATACCTAGGTAAACACTCAAAATTTGTAGATTACCCAAGTAGTTCTTTTATAGGTGAGGCTGAAAACAAGTTTAATGTATCAGCAACTCTGTTTTCCTTCAGAATGATCATGTATCATCATTATCGTCATCATCATCATCACCAATAATTATAGAGCACTTGCTATATACCAAACATTGCACTTGATTTTTTTCATGAGTTATTTCATATAATTTCCAGGACAATCCTAGTGCTGCTATTACCCCCATTTTATAGGTGATAAAACCAAGGTTTTTGAAAAGTTAACTGGGCCATAGTCATAGGTTGTATTTTTACCCTCAAAGCACTGAGTAGTAGTCGTGTGTTGTATAGTACCTATGAACTGAAGATCACAAATTCAATAAAGCGAGAATGTGATTGGGGGATGTAGAAGAGGATGAAAGAGGTATTTTACAATGTATCACTTAGGAGAATTAGTAATTTCTGTGTTTCTCAGAAAAACAGAACTGTACATTAAAACAAGTAATATTTTTCCTTTTCTTCTCCCACCCACAGGAATATTCATCCAGTCTTCCTTACTTTCCCCATGTAATCCTACAATAAGCTTCCTTTGCTAGAATATATCTTTTTTAAAAAAAAATATTTTATTTATTTGTTCATGAAAGACACAGAGAGAGGCAGAAGGAGAAGTAGGTTTCATGCAGGAAGCCCAATGTGGGACTTGATCCCAGAACTCCTGGATCATGCCCTGAGCAAAAGGCAGATACTCTACTGCTGAGCCACACAGGTGTCCCAAGAATATATCTTTCCCTGGCAACTGAGAGAGCCTAATCAACCTGCCAATTATACTGAGATTATTAAGAAAAACAAAAACAAAAAAACCCCAGCCCTCCTGGGTTGGATCCAGGGTTTGGAATTCAGCATTTTGTTTCTGAAAGTGGCACCAAGGCAGGGTTGGCACGAAGCAGGCAGCATATATACCTCGGGGCACAGAGGGAGCAGTGTGGATAGTTCCTAGGCTCCAGCAATGGCTGGCATGGGTCATGTGGGGCTCAGCCTGGCCAGGTCTGATCATTTTCAAGGTGAGCAACAATTGCAGATTTTTTTTTTTAATTTTTATTTATTTATGATAGTCACACACAGAGAGAAAGAGAGGCAGAGACACAGGCAGAGGGAGAAGCAGGCTCCATGCACCGGGAGCCCGACGTGGGATTCCATCCCGGGTCTCCAGGATCGCGCCCTGGGCCAAAGGCAGGCGCCAAACCGCTGCGCCACCCAGGGATCCCCAATTGCAGATTTTTATCTGAAGTCCTCTCACTTTGAAATGTTGCCAATTACTTTACCCATTTTTTTTTTTTTTAACACAGATCATATCTAACAAAACCCCTCTGCAGGCCAATTCAGCCCGTGGACCATCAGTGTGTGATCTCTGTACCAAGAGCCTTGCTGTCAAAGACACAAAATACCCCCATCTTCTCCCATCACAAATTATAGTTTATCCCCCGAGACTTTCTCTAATTTTCTTTCCAGGCTAAGGTATTTATATTTTCTGGTGTCATGACCTTTGGAGGCATTATATCCCACTATTTCACTTACAGGAAGTAAGATTTCATTTTATTACCTTCAATCTACATTATTTATATTTTTTTCTGGATATGTCTCCTGAGGCAAGGGAAATAAAAGCAAAAGTAAATTATTGGGACTGCATCAAAATAAAAAATTTCTGGACAGTGAGCGAAACAATCAACAAAATTAAAAGGCAACCTACAGAATGGAAGAAGATATTTGCAAATAACATATCTAATAAAAGGTTAGTATCCAAAATATATGAAGAACAGATACAACTCAATACCCCAAAGATAAATCATTAAAAAATGAGAAGACATGGATATTTCTCCAAAGAAAACATTCAGTTGGCCAACAGACATTGGCCACATTACTCATCATCAGAGAAATGCAAACCCAAACCACAATGAGTTATCAACTCACACCTGTCAGAATGGCTACAATTACAAACACAAGAAACAAGTGTTGGTAAGGATGTGGAGAAAAAGGAGCCTTCTTGCACTATTGATAGAAATGCAAACTGGTACAGCTGCTGTGAAAAACAGTATGGAGATTCCTCAGAAAATTAAAAATAAAACTATGCTACAATCCAGTAATTGTGCTATTGGGTACTTACTGCCAGAATAACATGCACCCCTTTAATCCCTATCCCCTACTTCACCTATCTCCCTACCTCCTCCAGTAGTCATTCGTTTGTTCTCTATAGTTAAAGAGTCTTTTTCTGGGTTGTCTCTCTCTTTTTTCCTTTGTTTGTTTTTTTAATTTTTTAAGGGTTTTATTTATTTACTCATGAGAGACATAGAGAGGCAGAGACATAGGCAGAGGGAGAATTCAAAGGGATACATGCACCCCTATGTTTACTGCAGCACTATTTACAATAGCCAAACTATGGAAGCAGCCCAATTGTCCATCAATAGATGAATGGGTAAAGATGTGGTATATATATATAATGGAATATAACTCAGCCATAAAAAAGAATGGAATCTTACCATTTGCAACAACATGGATGGAGCTAGAGAGTATCATGCTAAGTGAAAGAAGTTAGAGAAAGATGATATATCTCACTCATACGTGGAATTTTTTTAAAGATATTATTTATTTATTCGAGAAACAGATATAGAGAGGCAGAGACACAGGCAGAGGGAGAAGCAGGCTCCATGCAGGGAGCCCGACGTGGGACTTGATCCCGGGTCCCCAGGACCATGCCCTGGGCTGAAGGCAGTGCTAAACTGCTGAGCCACCCAGGCTGCCCTCATACGTGGAATTTAAGAAAGAAAATATACGAGCAGGGACGCCTGGGTGGCTCATTGGTTGAGCATCTGCCTTTGGCTCAGGATCTCGGGGTCTTGGAATCAGGTCCCACATCAGGTTCCCCGCAGGGAACCTGCTTCTCCCTCTGCTTGGGGGAGAGGGCTACTGGGGGGGGGGGGAAGTAGGGAGATAGGTGAAATAGGGGGTGGGGATTAAAGAGTACACTTCTCATGATGAAAAAAAAATAAAGTGCTTGAGCAGGACTAGTAATATGCACAGGGAAGTGCTTTGGGAAATGAATTGTGTCAGTGGTATGCTCTAAAGGTATACTGTCCAGTATGGTAGCCACTGGCTACCTGTGGCTATTTAAATTTAATTTCATTAAAATAAAATAAAAAATTCTTCAGTTGAGCTAGTTACATATCAAGTGCTCACCAGCCACATGTGGCAGAGGCTACCATGCTGAACAGTGTAGGTATAAATCATTTCCACTATCACAGAAAAGTTCTATTGGACAGGAGAGACAGAAGCAAAAAGTCTAATTGGAGACCACTACTATTACTATAGTTTAGGGCAAAACTAATCAAGTCATAACTCGTAGGAGGAACCTCAGTGAAGATGGTTAGCAGAGCTGGGGCAGCAGGAAAGCTGTCTTACAGGGTTCATCACATGACTGGCTAAAGGCAGCGAGGTAAAACACATGATTTCCTTATGGGTTGTTTTTTTTTTTGTTGTGGTGGTGGTGGTGGTTATTGTCTGGAGTATGTCATTTCTGGAGTTTGTCCAGTTCTATTATGTCTTTGTGGATTTCCTAGAATCCCTAGTGCTTCATTTTCATTTACTAGCAGGGCACTTGTGACAAAGTATGATAGGAAACTCCTATTTACAGGAGGCAGATGCAGTTTGGTGTGGAGAAGGCAGTGCATTTTAGAAAAAGTTATCAAACTACACTGACGGGATAATGACCTTTTGGCTGAGACACAATTCGAGGGGGTGTCTGTTACTGACTCCTGAAGGTATCAGTGTGATGGGCCTCTGTATATAGCATGATCAACAACATGCTAAGCTCTACCTAAAATCTTGAAGGTAAGTGTCCACTTAGAAAACAATTCCCTGGGGGCCCCTGGGTAGCTCAGTTGGTTAAGACTCTGACTCTTGATTTCAGCTCCACCTGTTGGGCTCCTGCTGGGCATGAAGCCTGCTTGAGATTCCTTCTCTGACCCTATCTGTCCGGTGTGAGTGTACTCTCTATCTCTTACAATAAAACAACATAACATAAAATAAAACAATTCTCTGATGCTTCCTGACATTACAAAATATTTCGGTGGGTCTGAAGTTTTTAAGATTTCATTTTCATATTCTACAAATGTGATTTTGGGCATCAGGCTTCACTACTAACAAATTATTTTAATCTTTGTAGTCCACACTTGGTGCCCATGCAAATAGCATCAGCATCATCTGGGAACATGTTAGAAATTCAGATTCTCAAGCCCCACCTAGCAAGACCTAATTTGTCAGAGACTCTGAGGATGGGCCAGCAGTTGGTTTAAAAAGTCCTCCTGGTGATTCTGGCAGTAAAATATGAGGACCACTCTAAATGTAGCCAATTATCTTTACTTGGTCAGTCTTTCTGTGCTAAATTTGGTGGCATTGTTTAAAACAGGCACTTTTGACCTATCCCCTATGTCCCCCACACTACCCATGCTTATCTAGCCATCCCTCTATTCATTTACATAATGTGTTAAAAGTATCTTAAAAAGCCAAGAATAAAACACTTAAGCAGAACCCAATTTTCTGATTATTGACCTGATAGATATGAAATCCTGAACCTCAGTTTAGTTGCAATAACATCTTTTCCCTCATATCATCATCTTTCCTCTATCCTCTACAATCATGGTAAGGTAAAATTCGCTTCCAAAATTTCAAATAAGCATTTGTAATTCCATCAGAAACAACAGCCATTTACCTGTTACCACCTCATGTTCTTATAGGGAATGTATTTGGAATACAGCAAAGGCACAAGCGAGGTGCATTGCTTTCAAATATCCTTCAGTCTCTCTATCTGGTGGCTGAGGATGAATAATAAGTTGACAGCCCCCAAGGAGCTGACCATCAGACACATAAACAACTACTTTTAATGCGACTTGGTGAGACTATTATCAGTGGGGTGTGTTGGAGATAAACTCATTTCTGGGGTAGGGATGTTGGAAAGGCTTCCAAGGGGGCCACTGATACATTGATAGGAGTCAAGAGGAAGAGATAGGAGCCGAGGCAGGTGGGAGTGGGAGGCTCAATCCGAAGGAAGAAAATGAACAGAGCAGTGAGGTCTGGAAGTAGAAGGCGGGCCTGGGCAGTCGGGCTTCAGGAGGAGACGGCGGGTGGTAAGGAGAGGCTCGGGCTGCAGCCCCAGTACAATGCAGACCAATGCGTCTGAAAGGATTCGGTTGCAAATCGCAAGCATTGTCTCTAGTCCTTTGACTAGTAGAGACGATGCCCCCGAGAATTGGGCTTTCCCCGGACTAGGGTCATTCATTCATTTCACACACTTCGAGCGCTCTCGAAGCGCCTGGGCTGGCGGGCGACGGACGCCCCGCTCTAACCTGCGGCCGCGGCTCCACCCGGGGCCCGGCGGGGGCGCGAGTGCCAGCGCCGGGGTCCCACGCTGCTCCGGCCGGGCTGGCGGCGCTGTGGACGCGGCCGCCGGCGGTTCCCGAGCCGTTGCGCCCGAACCCGCGGGCGTTCCGGCGGGCGGGGGACGCGAGCACCCGCACCTGCGGTGGGGCCCGGGCTGGGGGTGGGGAGGCCCCTTAACCTGTGCCACCCAGGCCTCCACTTGCTTTGGGGTTTGCTCCACTCCTGACCGGGGGGCCTTCTTAATGCCAGGCCTCCGCCCTGCACTTCACGCTCAGCAATTCACCGAAAGCACCCTACGGCTTTGTCAGGTCGGAAGACGCAGGAGCACCTGGAGGCTGGAAGGTCACTCAAGTCTGCAACCCCAGCTCTCTGCCCCCCAAGCCCGGCTCCTCCCACCGAAGGACAGTCTTCTGCCCGGTCTCTCGCTGGGCTCCCCCAGCGCCCCGCCCTTTAACCTTTGGAAGTTTACTCAGTCCCTGTCACTATGTGACTACGCCCTGGATTCCTGCTTGGCCCAGCTGCAGTTTTACACTTGCTCGATTACTGTGTTAAAATCTAACACATTCACTTTACCTATTCGTTCCTTTTTTGTAGATTGTCACCCATCGCCCCACCCCGCCCCCCATAAGGCAGGGATTTTTTTTCTTTTTTAAATTTTTATTTATTTATTTATTTATTTATTTATTGGCAGGGATTTTTCTAATGGCTGTATTATCAGTGCCTAAACAATGTGGTAGATATAGTAAGCGCTCGGTCAGGTGTAAATTCCATGTAGGCAGCAACTGTGTCTATTTTTTTAAAGGTTTTATTTATTCATGAGAGACAGAGAGAGAGACAGAGACACAGGCAGAGGGAGAAGCAGGCTCCATGCAGGGAGCCCGACGCGGGACTCGATCCCGGGTCTCCAGGACCACGCCCTGGGCTGACGGCGGCGCTAAACCGCTGAGCCACCCAGGTTGCCCAACTGTGTCTATTTTTAAATTACCTTTTATCAATCAGAAGTGCCTGGCACAGAGTAGGCATTCGGTACATGTTTGTTGAAAGAGTGACTGAATGTACTGTTTAGTTAATTTTTACCCTTTCAGTCACTCCCACTTCACTATCCCAATTTGGTGGATAATCATGAATTCCTTAGGATCATTCCTACTTCCGAGTTTCCTCCCTTGTATCCATCCACTCATCACCTTGATTCCCCACTCCCACCCGCCATTTCTTTCCAATCACATTTTTGCTTCTCGCCTCTTCCTTCAACCTTCATTACTTCTTGGAGGGCTCCCTAACCTGCAGGTAGCCTTGGAACATTTTCAAGCAGCATGTCTTCATAGGCGAGAGAATCCAGACTAAGCCACATCGGATCCTCCAAGAAAAGCTTTCCAGGAATGACCCATGACTCTGGTTTTTATTTTTGTTTTTCCTTGAGGAGAACTGAGGATCCTGCACTACCTCCTAAGTTGAGATCATGGTCATTATTCATAATTTGTTCAATAAATATTTATGGGGTACCTATTATACTCTAGGCACTGTGCTAGGTGCTGGGACACGATATGCAAAATCCGAGCATTCTAAAGGATGCACGACACGAAAGAGAATAATCATGGGAAGGGTTGAGAAGTGTCTTGGCTTGGACCCAGTTACTTCTAAGAGACATTGTAACAAACTTTAACAAAGGGATAAGTTGGTTACAGTGGCTGTAGGTATGGTTATATAGTATCTTGCTCACTCACACTTACTATCTTGTTCAGCTTTACAAGTAACCCTATTAGGCGCGGATGTAAGGCAGGAGTTACTTTTGCAGAAGCTGGAACTAGAGTCTAAGAGAGGTCAATTGACTTGCCTAAGAGGACACCCTCTGCCTTGCTCTCCTTAACCCGAGGCAAGAATCAAATGCTTAAAATCTTCACCGGAAGCTTCAGAGCAGGATTCAGTGTGAAACCCTCAGAAGTACTCTTTTCAAAAATCCTTCTCCAAGGGGGATGCGGGAGACTTTCCTGAATCAGAACTGCCTGGAGCATATTATAAAAATGCGCGTCCTTGGCGCCTATCACCGACCTATCCACTTAGACTCCCTGTGGGTCCTGGGACTTGGCTTTTTTTTTTTTTTTTTAACACTCCAAGTGATTCTTCTGCACATAAACGTTTAAAGACCGTCAGGAGAGTTTGGGTGGAAAACCTCAGATTTAACGTAGAGCTAATATTTGCTTTCGGGATAGGGTTCGTCACAGCTCCGAAGATTAAGCCATATGTCCCCGAACAGATGGAATACAACGGCTTTCTGGCTGGAACCTTCCTTTTCCAAATGTAAGTATTTCTTGGAAGTTGGAGGTTCTGCTGAGCAGATGCTCGGCTGCTGGTGACTACCGGCAGTTCAAAGATCTTTTGGCTCTTCTCCCGACACCCTGTTAGTCGCTGTCGCCTCCCGCCACGGAGCCGGGCGTTTGCCCCGCCGACCACGGTGGGGCGCACGCGGCATACGTTGCCTGCCCGTCCCTCCCTTCCCGGGTCCGCCTTCGCGCCCTTAAGAACAGTCCCCGAGAGTTCCTGCCTCTGGTCTCCAGCTGTTGCTCTTTTCTCGCGAGAAGTGCTCCTCCCATCCTCTCCGGTAGTCCACCCCCTCCCGTGGGCAGGTTCCATATTGGGTAAAATCTCGGCTCGCGGAGAGTCCCGGGAGCTGGTCTCGCGAGAGTACGGCAAGAGACTCCTGTTCGCTGGCTCTGGAACGGCGATCACTGGAACTTGAGCGGGCGCTGCAGCTGGAGCCGCGGTTCCGCGGCGCAGCCCGGAGTCGGCCTGGTCGGGGAGAGGGTGCAGGGAGAGCGTGGTGGGCGCAGCCCTGAGCCCCGCAGCCTGCCCTTGCCCTTCACCGGGCCCGCCCGCGTCGCTGAGGCGCGTCCGGCAGCTGCGGCTGACAGGGGCCGCGCGCGCGGGAGTCGGCGGGGTCGCGTCTGCCGCACCTGCGCCGACTGCCAGCTCCGGGTCCCCGCCCGGCCGGGCGGGCAGCGAGGGCCCGGGAGCGGGTGCGGGTGCGGGTGCGGGTGCGGGCGCAGGCGGGGCCCCTCAGGGCCACCTCCTAGCCCCGCGGCCGCCGCTGGAAGATGTCTCAGGAGAGGCCCACGTTCTACCGGCAGGAGCTGAATAAGACAATCTGGGAGGTGCCCGAGCGTTACCAGAACCTGTCCCCGGTGGGCTCCGGTGCCTATGGCTCCGTGTGGTGAGTGTCACCGGGCTTGGGTCTGCGGTGGGCTTGGTGGCCCTCAGTACCCCAGAGCCAGGCCTGCCCACACCGCTCAGCGATGCACCAAGCGGTAGGAATTTTCTTTGGGGGAGGGCATCGTTGCCATTCGACCCCTGTGCTGCACGCCCGGGACCCCTCTGCACCCCGCACTCCGCACCCCTAGGGAGGTGGTCGGCTGCGTGCAGGATGCAGGTCCACGGTGGGCGGTGGTGCTGGAGCTCGGCCCTGCCTCGCACCCTGCGCAAGCCCTTCTTGGGGGGGTCGCTGCTCGGGGGGGGGGGTGGCACAGAGGCCGGGGTGTCTCCCTGCCAGCCTCGAGCCGAAGGAGCCTCTCCGGAGGTGCAGCCACTCTGGGCGCGCGGGAGCCTGCCCTCCGAGCAGACAAGCCGGGGGGGCGGGGGGGGGCTGCAGGGAGAAGCAGAAGGGCGAAGCTCTACGGAGACTGCGAGCGTCGGAACAAAACTGACGACCAAGGGCTTTCAGCCCTGGCCTTTTTTTTTTTTTTTTTTTTTTTTTTTGCAGACCTCTTTGGAAATCTCATTTCGAGAGGCATTCTTTTCGAATTCGCACTTGCATTAGCAGCGACCCAAAGAACCGAAAATACCGACTTTATCTCGGCCAGCCTAGTGCCAGCTTGAGTTGTGTGTTTCCGATTCTGTTGAAAGCGTATTTCCTTTTCGCTGAGTGGGGGCGGGTGGTAGTGCCTGCAAGAACACTGCAGCTTGAGAAACTGGCGGCTTCACTGATTAGTCACATACCACTGCTCATTTAAGTATTGTTTGGCAAAAACAGTTTTTTCACTTGGAGCAAGTGAGATTCAGATCCGTTGGACGCGCTCAGGATCAAAAAATCATGAGCAGTCTGGGGAGGTATTGTAAGTATTTCTTAATTGCAGTACGTCTTGTGAATATTGTGTTTTTAAAGTTCTTTAGAGAGTTCGCAGGGAACTGATCTACATTTGTAGCCTGAGGTACACGCTGGTTTTCCTAAGGATAGGGAATATATAGCAAAGGAAGGGAGAGACACTTCTCAGCTTTAATTCACACCGTGTTTTAAATTAAATCGATCCAATAAAATTCTTGGATCTAAAATATTTCACTAGTTTAGGTTATTACACACCATATTTTAGAGTTACTGTAACTTGAGAGCTGCTGATCTGAAACTAATTCCTGTATTCATGGGAATCATTTGAAAAGGGCTCCGTAAGATTTTTGGGGGGTGGAGGTGGGGGTGGGGGAAACGAATTCCAGACTTTTGGATGTGTTAATCTTTATAATTCCTGTGTTTCTTAAAGTCACATCATGAATTTCCTGTTTGCTAGAATCTTCTGGGTAATTGAGATTGTGCAATTGTGTCAAGCAACAGATCATATTGCATTTTCTAGTTCAAGCTGCGTGAGTTCATATTGCTGATGGTCCCGTGCTTGACATCTTTTCCTCATTCTTATAACACGGCAGTTTACGTTTTAAGGGAATTTGCAACATTTTACTGTATCCATCTATATGTGTGATTGATTTGCACGTTTTCAGAGATATATTTGGATCATGGCTCCTTTAATAGCTTATTATTTTACCACTCTTTTTCATTCTGTTATGTCATAATTGACATTAATTTTTGTAGTACCAAGTTTCTGTTTCCAGTGATGTTTAAACTTTAATGAAATGATACAGCAGAATAGCTCAACTATGGGGAGTTTAGTGAACCTGAAAACAACTGCTTGCAAGGTCTTCCTACTGTTGGTATGAATAGCTCTGTCCTGGAACTGCAGATTTAGAGTGAAGTATCATTAAAATGACCTTTACATTTCCTTAGTACTATACTTTTTTGGCTTACAGAAGCCAGAAATATCTGACACTTGGAAGTAATTTTGTTAAACATATTTTTAAAAATATGTATAAAGTTATATACACATTGTATAAAATTCAAAAGGCGTAAAAGGATATTTAACGAAAGGTATCCTTTCCCTTCTTGTTCTCCAACTGTGCTATTCCTTTCCTCTGAGACAGCCCCTGTTAAGTTTCTTATGTGTCTTTACAAGGAGGCAGAGCCCATTCACTTGTTTTTAGTAGTATTTCTGCTGAGGGATTTAAAGTGTGACATATGGTATATTGGTGGAAGAAAATGTATCTTATGTGTGTCAGTTGACTATGGCAAATGTAATTGATTTTGGATTGAAAATATCAGAATTTAGATATACATAAGTAAGTGGCATCTCATTCAGAATTATTTGAAGTTATTCTTTCAGTTCTTTCAGATTCTTAGCAGTGTTTTGGGTGTTGCAGCAAACTTTTTTTTTTTTTTTTTATTTCTCTTACAGCATTCTGGAGCCTGTGTTATTTTTCACTGCCATCATCCTTTAAGAACAGATTTGATTTTAGGGAATAAGAAAATCAAGCTGAATTCAAATAATTTAGAGAATTTGTACTCAAGTCTGGCGAGAAAGATTAGGCATTCAGGTTGGTCTTGTTTTAGGTCAAATAGGAGTTATAACTATAAAGTAATGACAGAATTTCTTGTGTGACTTGTAGAACTGGATCTGAAGTCTGTTCCGAAAAAGAATCTCTGAAAGCATTTTAAGGAATGCAATCTCACGCAAATATGTGTCAGTTTCCTAATTTGATTGCTCCTAAGTGTGATATACTTTGATGTATATTAAAAGTTTCTTATGTTAAGCCTATTTTCTCATTTTAATTTTCACTAAGTCTCCAGTAAAAAGGCAAGCAGCAGCCTGTATGCTATGAATCCAAGATCAAGGAATCAGACTAGAAATTGAAAATTGATAAGGTTTTATTTTATTTTTTTAATTTTTCAATTTTTTAAAAATTGATAAGGTTTTATAATATACCTTTCCTTTTTAAAAGGTAAAGGGAACTAAATAAGTCTTGCAGTTTTAAGGAACTTTGTTGCATTGTCTGTGAGGGGAAATGAAGCAAAATTGTTTAAGAATACTTTGTTGCAAAGCATTGATTTTCTGGTTTGGGGACAGAAGGAGGGACTCTTTGCGGTGAGTTTAAGGAAATATAAACAGGAACTTAAATGCCTTTCCTCTGGGTATGGTTTTTCCAGACCCTTTCTGTTGATTAGGGGAGGTGGGGCCCTGGTAGCCATAAAATAGGTAGCCATAAAATAAAAAATACTCTTAAGTCATAGTCCTTTGTTGATTCAACAACACTGAATACCAGCTATGGACTAGATAATGGGCTAGGTTTCATGAGATAGAGTGCTGAGCAAGACAGTGAGATAATCCATTCCCTCGTCAAGCTAAGTCTAATGTGAATAAAAAACTACATTTTATGGATTGCTTACTGTTCTAGGCATTTTGCTGTGTAGTTTATATTTATCACGAGTGTATTTAGCCTATGCAAGATTTTTTTAGTGAGAGGATGGCAAAACTTACTAAGAAATCAAATCCAGCTTCCTAAATGCTCTGTGGAATAAGACTGTATATACATGAATATAATAAACAAAGCTAAGTTTTAGTGTTAATAGCCATTCACTGTTTTAAATCTTTTATTTTTTTCTTTTAGGATGAGCCAGGGCACAGATAAATGAAAATACATCATTATTGACTATGCAAAGATGACTTTCTTGACTTCTAATCAGTAAGAGGAGCATTCTGGAGCCTGTGTTATTTTTCACTGCCATCATCCTTTAAGAACAGATTTGATTTTAGGGAATAAGAAAATCAAGCTGAATTCAAATAATTTAGATATTAGAATATCTAATATTCTGCCCTTTACTTTTCTGGTGACGATAGTAGGCCCTTACTGAACTTTCTTCCCATTTGCTTTTCTTTGTAATCGAAAGCAAGATGGTTCACTGCATGTTGCCAGTACCAACAACAAATAGATATTTAAAGATAGTAGCAAGTATTTATGTTATTGATATATAAACATAAAGAATTAAAAAAAATAATTCAGTCAAATTTGTTATAAAGTAATTTTTCTAATTGAATCCCATTTTGATGGATTCTGATGCTTTTCTTCTGGCTCCCATTTTAAAATGAGGGTATCCTGAACCTCTGGCTTTTCAGTTCTGCCAGCTTAATTTCTTGATATTGAAGAGTACTCTGTTTTTGATTTCTCTCTAACTCAGCCTCAGAGATGATGTGTATGTTGACTTTGCCTTTCATGGGCAATGGTGCAGATGGCGCTGAGCCCTTGAGGCTTTGAATTCAAAGGTAGAGGAATTCACTGGGCTAGATCACTCTCAGTTTAGTATAAATTGGCATTTTTATGGGATTTTATACTATAAAATATTTTCATTGAAAGCATTATCATTCAGTCTTCACTCTTTTTTTTTTTTTTTTAATTCACTGACTCTCTTATTAACCCAGTTATGTAGGTGAAGAACTGGACTCATTCATTGAAAGAATGGCTTATTCGTCAGTGGTACTCTGGATTTGGTTTTAGGTTTTCAACACTTTACAAGTCATCTTTTCTCTACCTATAGGCTGCTGAGTTTGTGTGATAGTGCCTTCTTTTGTACTGTTTGTTCCTTCTCCCACTTTTTGTGAAGAAAGAGGTTGCTGGGTCACTTGCAATAGAGCTGTGACTGTACAGAACCAATCCCACTAGTGTCATTGCCTAGCTTATCTGTGGGGTAATGACGTAACTTATTAAAGTCACACCTCTTCCTCAGAATTGATAGACCAAAAAATGAACTCATTGCGCAGATCAGATTCTTTTCCCAAGTAATTATTAGGAAGTACAAATACTTAATTCCTGAATTTGTGAATCCTGGTGGTTTGAAATTCTTTAATCTGCATTTAGTAGAGTTGGGACTATCTATACATGTTTGTATTATGTAAGTATAGGATATTAATGAAAATAACTGCCTCTCCAGGCCTTTGAAAAATACATTAGATTTTTTGCTCTTTACTGTGAAATTCGATATTGATTTGTTCCTATCCAGGAGGTATCAGTACTGTAATGTTTAATGAAAACTTCATTGTAAAGTGGGTTTCCCTGACTTCAGAACCTAGGGATTTTGTCTCATGGTCGCTATGTACTTGGAAGTCAATGCACAGAAGAAAAAAAAAAAAGAACTCTTTAAACTTGAAATGTTTATGTAAATAAAGCTGTCAGTATTTAGAAGTTTGTCTTTGCACAGGGTGTGCATAAATTAAGTGCATGTGTGTTAAAGATTTATAAAATGAACCACTTTTCCAGCATTTCAGCCTGTTAAGAGTTTATTCCAGGAAAGAGGAAAATCATGGTCTATAAATTCTGCACTTTTGATAAATAGGTCCCATATTCTGACATCTTGGCTCCTAGACTGAAGGTCAGGGGAGAAAGTACACAAAAGAGAGGAATCTAGGATGACCCCTAAGTTTTGGTTTGGGACAAATGGCTAGTAGATTGTAACACCATTATCTGAACTTTAAAGTATTGTAAGTAGGGATCCCTGGGTGGCTCAGCGGTTTGGCGCCTGCCTTGGGCCCAGGGCATGATCCTGGAGTCCTGGGATCGAATCCCACGTCGGGCTCCCTGCATGGAGCCTGTTTCTCCCTCTGCCTGTGTCTCTGCCTCTTTCTCTCTCTGTCTCTCATGAATAAATAAATAAAATCTTTAAAAAAAAATAAAGTATTGTAAATAATGTGGAAGCAAAGGGAGAGAAAGTTAGGCTCATGCTATTGTCTTTGAGGACAGGACTGTGTATTATACTGATACTTTGAGGACCTACTATGTATGAGTCATTCTTCAGGTGTTGGAGATGGTGTATGAACAAACAGACAAAAGTTTCTGCCCATAAGAAACTATATTCTAAGGGGGATAAAAGTAGAAATAGATAACAAATAAAAATTTATAGTATGTCAGATGATTGGTGCTATGGGGAAATGAAGCAAGAAAAGGAGAGGGAATCCTGGGATGGCTGTGTTGCACTTTTAAGTAGGGTAGTCACTTCACCTCAATGATGAAGTGACAGCTGAGCAAAGACCAGCAGGAGGTGATGTAGAACACTGATTGGCCCTGGGTGGGGAGGTACGAACATTCCAGGCTGAGGGATCAGGAAGTACAAAGGCCCTGAGGCAAAGGCCTCTTTCGCTGGAATAGCTAGGAGACCAGTCTGGCTAGCACTGAGTGATCCAGGGGCCAAGTAGTAGTAGAAGAGGGTGGAGGGGCTGCAGATGTGCAGAGGTCAATGAAGGGTCTTACTTGCCTTTATAAGAACTGTGCCTTTTACTCTGCATGAGAGGGGAAGCCACGGAGGGTTCTGACCAGAGGAGAAACATGATCTAATTTATGTTTTAACAGATCACTCTGCTCTGGGGTCTCTATTTTTTCATTCTATTCCCTACCCATTAGAGGTGCTAATTGTAGTTTAGGGTAGAATGGGAGAGTCCCATGAATTGGTGCACAGCCCCAAACCCATGCACACAATTCTCCTTCCAGAAGACTCAAAGTACCAGAGCTGGTACTTTTGTAGGGCCCTAGAAATCAGGGTATTCCAGTCTAGCTCTTTAAATAACATGGGCTTACTTTAGTTTTTCAGGTTTCTGTTGCCAAAAGGAAGGGAGCAAAGAGATTAGCTCTAGACTTCTGCTGACAAAAGATTAGCCTGCTGACAGGTTGAATGTTTTCTAACTTTTTTGGGCTTCTAGGTTTTTTTCTAATGATTGGATCATATTTTAAAAGACATTTTTACCTTCCTTCAACATTTAAGATCTCATTTATTTTCTGTTTTATTTGGCCGTGTATCTGCTTTACATTCCTTTACCTTACCCCCCTTATAATAATTTTAGTAGAGGTCTGATTATTGTTACCTGTTACTAATGTTTTGGCTGTGAAGCCTCAGAGACTTCTCTGTTAACTTGAATAAGTCTTACAGATTGAACGATTATACACATATGTGACCCTATAAATACCCATAGGGTTTATTGTCCTCCCTGCCTTTATAGATACAGGCTTCTCTCCTCTTCCATGGAAGCTCTCCCCCCTTTTACTGCTCTATCATCTAGTTGGGGAAAATAAGTGTTCCTAAACACAGATTCCCATGGCAACATAACAAAAAGGTAATAGAACAAATGTTTATTTTGTCTAGCTGCTGTCTGAGTAACTTCAGACCCTGAACACATTGGCTCCTGTTACTTTGAATGATGTTGTTACAGCTTTCCTTGTTTTCCTCAAAACCTCTAGGCCTTGGTGGTATTGTCACTGTGCCTGTGACATGAAGGAAGGTATGTGAATATGTGTATCTTACTGTCAGTCTACCCACAAGTATGCATTCATTACTTTTCCAAGCTTATGCTCCAGAGTGGGGGCATCACGCAACACAACCATGCCCCCCCCCCAAAAAAAGCAAAAAACATATCAGTTATCCCTTTTGTTTTCTTATATTCATTAATTCAGTATTGCCATATTAAGCACTGTACTAGATGTTATGTTTATAAAAATAAAAAAACAAAAAACAAAAAAAGCAGACTGCTTTTGAAAAATACCAGTCTAGAAGGGACATGTTACTTTGTTTCCTCAGAGATCGCTTTGGAGGGAGGTCCTCTATAGCTTTTCTTTTCTGCCTTCTTTCACTTAACTTGCCATTTTAGTTCTACCTTTATGTTTCTAATGCTTCCTTTGAAATTTTCTTTTAGATTTTTTTGTCTCCTTTGACTCTGTCAACATACTGGTCACTTTTTATATCTAGGGCAACTTTATGCAAGGATATGTGTTGGAAATCTGTGTCAGAGAAACCTTTCCATCTGATGATTCAGATCTAGAAAGTGATGACATTACCATGTGCCCACAACAGGTCAGAACTTCTTCTTTTGATCTGCCCAGGGCTCAGGGAGGCTGGTGTGTTAGGGGAAGCAGGGAGCTGTGAGGGCAAGGGTCCCTAATCCAGCCCTGTCTTCCACGTGGGGTGGTGTCTCTGCAGTGATAGTCTTCACCTACACATTAAGTGCCCTTAATCATGTGTGTCCTGTGACACTTAGCTTGAAGTGTCTGGTTTATGCAAGTGTTACTGAATTCTTGTTATTTCCTCATCCTTGTAGTAGATATAACTTTATTCCCAGAAATAATTGCTTTATTCTCAATATCCCCAAGAGATATTTCTTTTTTCCCCCCTCTTCTGTCAAATCCACCTAGGGCTTTAGGTAGCTTGTGCTTTCTTGAATTTAGACTTTTGCATAATAAGTTTCTATTTACATTTTCTTCTCCAGGCTACCAAATGCTGGGAAAATCTTAGTTATCTTCCTCATTTGGTATAATAAAACTCAGCTCCGTAATGATTTTCATATTAAATTGAAGTATTGATGTTAACATCTTATATTGATAAATTTCTGATAATTTTCTCATTTGGATATTATGTTTGTCTTCCTTCGTTTTCTGTTCCTAGTTTAGTGTGCTAAGTGCCCTATGCTTTGAATGATCTGCTTTGAAATTAGCAATCTGAGTAAGTTAAATGCTGTAAATGCTAAAGGGGGCAAAAAGGGAAAACAGCAAATTAAGAAAACCGTATTATGAATATCTATCAAGCTGTGTTTACATTTTCAAATATAACCTAGGGTTACTCAACCTATTGACATTTTGGGTCGGATGATTTTTTTGTTGTTGTTGTTGTGGGGAGCTTGCTGTCTTGTGCATTGTAGGATATTTAGCAGTATCCTGTACCCTACTTGCAAGATGCCAGTAGAAACCAACCAAAAATGACAATTTGTGACAACCAAAAATGTTTCTAGACATTGCCATATGCCCCTAGGGACAAAATCACCCTTGTTGAGAACTACTTATATAGTCTTATATATATTTGGGTTGATTGGCCCTGAGGAAAAACTAGATAGGATAACTTGAACCTTCCACCGCCAAAAAGATAGAAAATCTATACTTTCTGTGGTGGTTGTTGTTGTTGTTGTTGTTCTTCTTCTTCTTTCTTGATTTTATTTATTTTCGAGAAAGAGAGACAGCAGGGGCAGAGGGAGAGAGAGAATCTCAGGCAGACTCCATGCTGAGTACAGCGCCTGATGCAGGGCTCGATCCCAGGACCCTGAGATCATTACCTGAGCTGAAACCATGAGTTAGACACTTAGCCAACCGTGCCACCCATGTGCCTTATCTGTGTGCATATTCTTTTTCAGTTCATCATATGATACAGTCTTAACAGTGGCTTCATTCATACATTGTGTGTCCAAATTTGTACTTCCAAACCTTATCTCAAGAATATCTAGCCCTTTGGATTTCAAGTCTATTGAAATGTAACATTTCATACTTTTCCTCAATTGTTTGAGGATGATCTCAGATGTAGCACTAACTACTCTAGAAATAGATTGATCTTATAAACTTGTATGATTCAGCCTTAAAGATGTAGTGGTGTGATATTTGAAGAAAGCTTTCATTAGCACTGATGAATGACAGTGGTCATGAAAATTACAATGAGGGGATGAGTGAATTACCTGAAGATTTCTTTAGGTATTAAGGCAACGTGATTTTGAAGTTTGAAATGCATGTGTATATCTATTTGCTTATGTTTGAAATATACTGTAGTGAAGAAAATCTGTTGGTTATCTGTCATTGTTAAATGCCATCAGTATTAAAAGAAATAGACATAAGGGGCACTTGGGTGGCCCATTTGGTTAAGCATCCAGCTTTTGATTTCAGCTCAGGTCTCTTTTTCTTTCTTTTTTTTTTTTTTTTCAGCTCAGGTCTTAATCTCAGGGTCATGAGTTCAAGCCCTACATTGGGCTCCATGGAGCCTACTAATGAAAGAAAGAAAGAAAGAGAGAAAGAGAGAAAAAGAAAAAAAAATAAGTGAATTGTTTATATAAAAAGGTATTGATGTGTATAGACATGTGGGGGCATTGTGGGCTTTAGTAGTTAAAATGGTATCATGGAAGAAAAAGGATTAGAAGTTTATTTTGAAAGAATAATTGGAGAGAAGGAAAGGAAACATTTTTAGGTAACAGGAGAAAACACAACCAAGAGAATTAGTTGTGAGGTGGATTGGCCTGACAGCAAGAATATCTCAGGTAGCATGAACCCCGTTGTGGTTCTCATTCTGGTTGTGCTTCAGAATCAGTTGTGGTGTTTTTAAATACACCCAGAAATGAAGGACTAGGTCTGGAGTAGAGCTAAGGCATTGCATTTTTCTTGGCCATGGAAAGCTGTTTCTTGAGGTTGTAAAGTATTGAGGAAAAGTATTTTATTTTATTTATTATTTTTTTTAAAGATTTTATTTATTTATTCATAGAGACAGAGAGAGAGAGAGAGAGAGACAGAGGGAGAAGCAGGCATCATACAGAGAGCCCGACGTGGGACTTGATCCAGGATTGCGCCCTGGGCCAAAGGCAGGCGCTAAACCACTGCGCCACCCAGGGATCCCCCGGAAAAGTATTTTAAAACTGATCTGACCGGAGCGTATAGAATGGATTAGAGGAAACAAATGTGTTGCTTTTAAAAGTCTTTAGTGATTTGTTTATGTGACTGTCTGTTTATTCTGACTCTCCAACTAGATTTCTCCACTCCTTGAGGTTAAGAACTGTCTGTTTTGGTATGTATTAATTAATCTTGTGTTATATTCCAAACACTGGGCTAGATTCTGATGATACGCAGATCACTTAGAGCTTCTACTCTCCCTCAAAGTTTGAATTTGGAAACAAATAATAAGGGATTTTCTTTTTCTAGTTCAATATCTGAAGTCTTGGTTACATTATGTTGCTGATTGTAGTCTTAGATCCTATCTAATAATTGCTGAATAATGTACATTTTAACTTTTGGAAATTATATTTTAGTTATCCATAGCATGATAACAAATGATGAAGGATTTTGTCCTTCATTTATATTTTAATTTCTCTATTTTACTGTTATTTTAGAGGTTTACTCAACCTCCAATTTGAGAATAAGAGATCTAAAAATATGTAGTGAGAATCTCCTATGTGATAAACCCCATGCTAGAAGCTGATCTTGAAACTATTTTATAATAGCATGTTATTTCAACTTAGAACATTTAAAACAACCTGCCTTTTATAGTTCTTAAAGTGCTATCACATTATTATCTTATTTGAGATTCAAAACAGCATTATTGAGATAAGCAGAGCTGGTGACATCCTCATTGTATTTATTTGGAAACAGGCTTATAGAAGCTTTGCCCCAGATCACCTACAGGGAAGTGCCAGAACCAAAACTAGAACTCAAATCTTTTGACTACTAGTTTATTTTTCTCTGTATCAGTCTGCATATGTTTATGCTTAGTGGAATTTTTTGAGATTAAGTCATCAAAATACTGCAGAGACCATTCACTGGGAAGCAAAAGTAGTTTTGTTAAATGGAATTCCAGTGATTTTTCTAGAGCAGTAAAAGGATTCTTAAATAGTACTCCCAAATGTGAGATATCCTGAAAATTCTAGCATTTTGTTAAGAAAAAACCATTGCTAAGTGTAACGATTTAAAAATATGGCCGTAAGTTTTTTTGATACTTTTCCTTTAAAGAGGTGTAGCTAATATTCCTCACCTTCAGTAAAGGCTGTACCTAATGACTCACTTCTCTAACATACGGAATCTGGTAGTAATGATGGAGTGTGATTTCTGAGGATAGGTCATAAAAGATATGTGGCTCCTGTCTTGTTCTTTCTCTGAATGTTTCTCTGAAATCACTTGCTCTAGAGCAAGTTTTTTAACCTCAGCACCATTGACATTTTGGGCCAGATAATTCTTTGTTGTGAAGGATGTGTAGCAGTAACCCTGGCCCACTACCCACTAGATGCCCCTACTGCCACCACTCCCAACACACACCCCGGGTGTAACAGCCAAAAATGACTCAGACATTGTCAGATACCCACTGGGTGGAAAACTGCCCTCTGTTGAGAACCACTGCTTTAGGGACAGCCAATAGCTACGTTGAGAAGATTCCAAAGCAGCCTTACAGAGAAGCCCACATTACGAAGAATTGAGGCCTGCCAAAGCCATGTGAGGCAGCCACCCTAGAAGTGGGTCTTCCAGCCTCACTCAAGCCTTCAGGTGACTGTAGGAGAAGGCCAATATCTGGACTGCACCCTCATGAGATCCTGTAAGCCAGACAACTCAACTATCCCCCAATTCCTGACTCACAAAAACTGTGAGATGATAAACCTTGTTTAAGCCACCAAACTTGGAGGTAATTTATTATATATAATACACTAAATGTTACTGTAAGATATATGTGTATGTCATATAAGATGGAGTCACAGATTGAGCAAACCAAAAACTGTGAAGACACACTCATGCCTGTTATATGCATCTATCATCATATTCATAGCATATATTTGTAGGGTGTTTTTCTGGATATGAAGCCTATAAACACTGTTACTGTATAAGCCTTTTAATTGTAGCAGCAAGGCAAAGTTGATTGATGGTAATAATAAATAGTTACAATAGAATATAAGATTAGTTTATTTCATATTTGCTTGAAAAGAGTTAAAAATTAGTAAATGGTAACTTCAAAAACATTTGTTATTGAAATTTTCAAACACAAAAGTAGAGAGGATAAACCCATGGTGACAACATTCTAATGAAGATTGGGAAAATAATTCCATGTAGTAAAATAACCCACATGTAATGTTTTTGTAATCAATAGGAGATAACTATTGCTCTTGACACAGATGTATCAACTGCATTTGCAATCAAAGAAATATGTTAACTGACACCACTGGCTTTTAAAGCTTCAGTGAAGAAATATAAAATCATTCTATTTTCAAATAGAGCTTACAGCAATTGAAGATTAATTGCATTTCACATTTTAATTGTGAATTAGTTTAGATTTTTAGATTGCATGTCTAAATGAATTTCTACATTGTGTGAATTTTAGTTTTCATCAGGCTAATAAAAATTAAAGCAATTGTGAAACACATTTTTCTCCAGTAGCTTAGACGTTTTGCAGCAGGAATTGGATCAATCAGAATGGCAAATATCTAGCATATGTGTTGGTGTGCCTTGAATTCCAGCCATATAGCTAGAGTCCCTAATTAATCCTGTCACAAATACATTTTCCTATCTGAGATTTTCTTGAAAATATTCAATTTACATAAAAGTTATTGAACTATTAAGTTGTGTTAAGACAATATGCAGTCAATTAAATGACTCTCTTTTCCATTCTAATCTACTGTTAGAGCTTTTTATATGCATTTGTGTTTTGAGCCTCTTTGAAAGGAATATTTAAAAACTGAAAAGTTGAGGATCTGTTGTATTGTACACACTTGTAACAGTTATGTTAATGACATCTGATGTTCTTCCCATAAGTATGAAATGAAAGTCCACATAAAAATACTATACAGGGGCGCCTGGGTGGCTCAGTTGGTTGGGCATCTGCCTTAGACTCGGGTGGTGGTCTCAGAGCCCTGAGATCAAGTCTTTTTTTTTTTTTTTTTTTTTTTGAGATCAAGCCTCCTGACTGGCTCCCTGCTCAGGAGGAGCCAGCTTTTTCCTCTCCCCACCCCCCACTCATGTTCCCACTCACTCTCATAAATAAATAAATATTTAAAAAATACTATATATAATTGCAGTAGTCAAATCATTTTGTGATTCTTTAAAAGTGTTATGTAAACATTGAAACAAAGTATTTGAGAGTTAGTGAAGATATTAAAAGAAAGCTAACAATGTTTCAAATGAGTTTTATTTATTTATTTATTTATTCATTCATTCATTCATTCATTCATTCATTCATTCATTCGAGACAGAGAGAAAGAGAGAGAGAGGCAGAGACACAGGCAGAGGGAGAAGCAGCCTCCATGCAGGGAGCCCGACGTGGACCCGATCCTGGAACTCCAGGATCACACCCTAGGCTGAAGGCGGTGCTAAACCGCTGAGCCACCCGGGCTGCCCATGATGAGTTTTTAAAGTCAGTTTTAAGTCCCTTACTGCTCTGAAGACTATTTTTTGAGGTTTCTAAAATCAAAACTCGAGTTCTAGTTTTTGCATAAGTTTGCCTTATTTTCATGACATTATTTCCAAAATGGAGGGGTAGACCATAAAAATAAATTTTAAAACTACAGTTATGGTTACACATTTGTCTGGATTTAGAAGGAAGAAAAAGTAGGTTTCTGTAGTAGAGAGAGATATGTGCTGAAAAATGTTTTTAGTATGATCTTTATTGAAATTTGTATCAGGTGTTATAGGTAAAGAGAAAGTTCCAAGTTAGTAGTATAAATTACTTATTTAGAAGGTACATTTTAAAGGCTCTTATCAGTTAACCTGAACTCAGTTGGAAAAAAGCCTCAAATTGTATGATCTGGAGAAGAGATGTCCTGTTTTTGCAAATTTTTTCTTCGCCTTAGATATTTTAATTAATTTGATGTATTAATGAGAATTTGTTAATTCAGTGTAACTACAAATTTTAATATAGTTAAAATTTTCCATTAATTTCCAAAATAAATTATTGTTTTAACCATTATTGAGGGTTCACTTTTTTTCTCATTAACATCATTCAGGGATTAGAGAAGTCATCTGTGACTATTGAAAGAAATTGTAAGACTGTCTCTGATCCCCACAAATTACTCAGAGACTTGTCAGGTGATTGGTCATTCTTCATTCTGTTGGGGAAAACCCAAATTCTTTTTTGAGGAAAAACCTGGTGCAATCATTTGTCCTCCCATGCTCTGTGGTTGTGAGCACTTGTCCTGGGTAGGCAGCACCTCACCTTTCTTAAAAGGTTGTCTCTTTTCCTCTACCTGGCAACTCACCTGACTGTTACAGCGTATCGATCTGTCTCTATCTTGCTGCACAGAAAATCTGCAAGCCAGGTGCCAGCCATGGAGCAGAAATACAAAGCCTCTGTGTCCTGATACTTATCAAAAGCTCAGTTGATAGAAATCTGTCTTTGGAGGATAATGTGAGGAACATGGAGCTTATCTTTTTTTCTCAACACACTTAAGATTTCCTCTTAGATTGTCAGAGAGCAGCAGCATGCTATGCTATTATGTACTCTCCTCCTGACCTTTGCTAATAACGATCTGTATTTTAGTTTTATGAAACAGTCTCCGCTGATGGATACTCTGAAGAAAAGAATCAACTGAAACCCACAATTATGTTTGTGTAAGAATGTTGATTAGGACATTTTTACCATGTTATACAGTGTCTCCTTCATAAACGTACACAGGAGGAACTCTTCTCTTGTTTTATTACAGTAATAATTATGCCTCTCTTCAGTTCTCCTGAGTGCCTAGTTTGTTTTTATTATATGGTTCTTGTGACTTATGTCTTAACTGGTTGTGTTCTCCTGTCACGTGATGGCTTTAGTGCTCAGAGCCAAATTTGAGGCCCACCTCTAATGGGTATTTAGAAGGACCTCATCATAATCCTTTGTACATTAACCTCACCCATATGGAATTTCTTATTTTCCCATAATCACTGTTACTTCAAGTTATATATAGTTCCAGACTGCTTTAAATCTATTATGGAATAAAGTGGGATAAATTTTAGAAGTTAAGCAGAATTATATTAGGATATATTAAGAATCTAATAAGCCAATTTTTTGGAGGGAAAGAAGGGGCAAGTTTGAATGTGTAACAAAACATTCAGTTTTATTTAGCGACTCTTGTCTCCTACGCACTGGATTCATAGCAGTAGATGAGTGACTGCAACATCCTATATTATAATCACTACTTTTAATGAATTTTATATTTTTCCTTTAATTTTTTTCTTTACCATATCAGTGATTTTATAAAATGTGAGTTAATTTTATAACTTTGGGAAACTTCATGTGAGTTTACAATTGGAAGAAAACCTTATTAATGTATCCTGAATTTCAGTTTGGAGAACTTAATCATTGTAGAGATAATTCCATTTTATGATGCTGTTCATGAAAACAAGGTTTTATTTGTAGCTATAATTTTAAAAATGTGATTAAGAAGCCCAACTGGTAATACTAGTAAGTGAATCATTATAATAAAGGCAAAGTCAATAGCTGCTCCTAGTGTTGCCCTTATCCTGGGCAGTTTGGCATTCTGGAAAAAGAGTGAACATTGAAATTAGACCAATTTGTGTTTTTGAATCCCACTGAATAGGAGTTATATGACCTTGAATGAGTTGTTAATGTTTCTGACCATTTGTTTCTTATCTTGGAAAGTCAATATAACTATCTCAAAAAGTTATTTTAAAGATTACATTAAACATTTCCCAAATGATATGTGGCATTATCAAGTATTCAGTAAATTTGAATTTCTTCTCCTCTGAATATTTGGTTTTATCAGGTGATTTTAAAAATTATTATTAACTTCTGCTTTTGGTAATCACAATGTCCAATTTAGGATGAAATGCATAGTTTCTCCTCTCTCCAAAAACTGCTTTGATTAATGATAGTAACAGGAGGCCAGGTCAGAGCAGTTAAATGCTTAAAAACGTAGTGTTGGGGATGGATCCTATATTCCTTGCTTCAGCAGCTTTGCTAGAGGGATCATTAACTGATAAGCAGAAAACAGTTTCTCTGAACAATTCCTGCTAGCTCCCTTTTGTAAGCAAAATATGTTGTTGTTTTTAAAAAAGATTTTATTTGACAGACAATGAGAGAGCACAAGCAGGGAGAGTGGCAAAGGAAGAGGGAGAAGCAGGCTCCCCGCTGAGCAGGGAGTCCCATGCAGGACTCCATCCCTGGGATCATGAGCTGAGCGAAAGGTAGATGCTTAACCAACTGAGCCACCCAGGTGCCCCCAAAATATGTTTTAAAAAGTGAAAGTGCATATCCTTTGAAGTAAAGATTATTTGTTCTCAAGAAGTTGTGCAATTATTGGAGAAGCAGTATGAATTAAGATGTCCGTTGTATTAGTATTTATTGTATTTGTATATATGAATAAATGGAATGGCTATAATGTCCATCAATAAAGAGAGTAGTTGAGTAGATTGATGCAGATATTTAATGAAATTACTGTAAATGCTTAATAAAATGGAAAATGCTTATGGCTTAAGGATAGAGGATACAAATTTATGTACTATGAGTATAGCTATGTAAGTATTATTTGAAGAAAATATGTTAATTGTTTTATTAAAGTTAGTACCTATTTTTTGTTTAAACGTAACAATATAGATGACTTATGCTTCTATTTTACTAATAACCTTATTAAAAGATACAAGCTCATTTTTTGAAAAATCAGGATAGAAAAATATAAAATAAAAATGTTAGAATTCTTAATATATTAAGTATTTTCTGTGTATGTTTATATATACATGTATGAATATACATTTTTCCACACAGATAGGATCATTATTTCTGAAACTTGTTCTCATATTAGTACTATATGGAGGTTCTTGTTAATGGCTTCAATATATATGGGGGAATGTACCATAATCTAAATTTTCCCCTTGGACATTAAGGTCATTTCTGATTTTGTTCTTATGAACAGACTGCAATAAACATATATATATATATATATGTAGATATATATATATATGTAGATATATATTTGAACCCAAGTTACATATTTTATATGTAAATTTTTAAACACAATTTACATATTTTTGAACTTAGCTTTTTAAAAAGTAGTCAATTGTATATAGTTGCACTATATTATTAGGCATTCTTTGCTTTCATGTGTATTTTCATCATATCAGTTAGATGGTAGGTTCTAGGACATCAGGTGCGATGTTTAATGTTTCTTTTATATTCACAAAGGATCTTATAAAGGATATTATTTCAGTAAATACTCAGAAATGGTATTTTGGTCTTTGTAAGGTCATCACATCATTGCCTCCTCCAGTGTTCTAGATTCACAGAGAGTAGTAGAACTTTAGGGATTGAAAAACTTCCCCTTGGGGCACCTGAGTAGCTCAGTAGTTGAGCATCTGCTTTCGGCTCAGGCCGGGGACGCCGGGATCCTGGGATCGAGTCCCGCATCAGGCCCCACAGGGAGCCTGCTTCTCCCTCTGCCCATGTCTCTCCCTCTCTCTCTCTGTCTCTCTTGTGAATGAATAAATAAAATCTTAAAAAAAAAAGAAAAGAAAAACTTCCCCTAAATAAAGTAATGCATATAGAGTGAAAGTTATTTCTTATGAAATACTTTTCATTAATACAATCCTGAGTTCAATATAAAATTACAAGAAAAACTTTTCCCATATGAAATGCAATTAATTATAGTGAGAAGCCTTTTAGAAAACCAGAGTTCATACAGTTAGAATATATTTAAAATGGGCAGAACTTTTTGTAAAGTTAGACTTGATTATCCATTAAGAGTTCTATTTAGAGGTCTATTGAGGATACATTTAATGGCATCCATTAAGAGTTAATGCTTGAAAACACACCAGTTGAATCTGACTCTCCGTTTTGTGATTTTCTTTCTATATCATGGGCACATTACTTCTTTGTGCCTCAGTTTTCTCATCTGTAAAATGGAAATCATGTCTTTTTATAAAGTTGTGATAAAGATGCTCATTCATGAAAAGATCTAAAAAACAGTGCCTTATAATAGTAAGCACTCAATTATTATAGTTTTTAACATTAATGTTAGTTTCTTCTTGGATGCTGTTGAATTTATTTTTAAAAAGATTTTATTTTTTATTTTTATTTTTATTTTTATTTTTTTATTTTATTTTTTTAAGATTTTATTTATTCATAACAGACACAAAGAGAGGCAAAGACACAGGCAGAGGGAGGAGAAGCAGGCTCCCTGCAAGGAGCCTGATGCAGGATTTGATCCCGGGAATCTGGGATCAGGCCCTGAGCCAAAGGCAGACACTCAATTGCTGAGCCACCCAAGTCTTCCTAAAATATTTTATTTTTTATTTTTATTTATTTATTTATTTTTTAGATTTTTATTTATTTATGAGAGACACAGAGAGGCAGAGACATAGGCAGAGGGAGAAGCAGGCTCCATGCAGGGAGCCCGATGTGGGACTCGATCCCTGGACTCCAGGATCACGCCCTGAGCTGAAGGCAGGTGCTCAACCGCTAAGCCACCCAGGCATCCCTAAAATATTTTATTTTTAAATAACATCTATACCCAATATGAGGCTTCAACTTACAACCCCAGGATCAGGAGCTGGATGCTCCACTGACCAGCTGGGCACCCCTGCATGCCCTTGAATTTATAAGAATTGAGAGCCAAATAATAAAATTGTTTTTTCTTTCATGTTTCAGATAACCACATCACAAAATACTCGTTAACCATTTTTTGAGAATGTGCATGTGCCAGGCATTATGCTAAGTCCTGTGGAATATAGTAGTGAATAAAACAGAAAACACTAACTGTCCTCAAGGTGCTTATGATGAGTGGGAAAGACAGACATTATTAATGTCTAATAATTAAGCTTTACTATGGGCTGAGCCCTTTTGCTAAAACTACCCACAAAAGTTATCACATTTATTTCTAACTTTCCCCTTATTAGATACATACTTTATCCTCATTTTATATATAAGGCTGAGAGAATTTAATTAACTTTCTTAAGATTATACAGCTACTAAGTGGCAGAACTGAAATTAAAATCCAGATAGACTAATACCAAAGCCCCAGCCTTCATTTAACCACTTTGCTGGGTGGTAAATAAACAGGGTAATAAATTGTGATTATTGAGGTAGGGTACTGATTAATCCTAGCCTACCTTTTGCTAATAGGAGTCAGAGATAAAAATATCTACTTTATTACTGCAAAGCTGGCATGGAGAATGGCGTGGACAGGCATCTCAAGCGGACTTCTTATTTCTTCCCCACTGAAATGAACTTGCACATTCAGTCACGGGCAGGTCAGCTAGAAACCTGATGGCATTCCTTGCTCCAGGAGATCGCAAAGGGCTTACTGGTGGAGGAAAGGAGAACATGCTTGGCCTGCATGCAGGTGGGCAGAGCAAACTGAAGTGGAGAGTTGAGGAGGATGGGTCACAGGGCAATGGCCATTTTCTGTCTCACTAGAGCCATTGATGGGTTTAGAGAATAATATACATTTACTGGGTACTTCCAAGAGGGAAGAGGTTATTATTTTATGGGTTTGTGGGAACAGCAGTGGGAGAGAAGAGAACACCTCCTCCTCCCTTTATGTAGGATAAGGAAGGAAACAAGGATGTTGTGACAACTACTGAGACTTGCTGATAATCTCTGAGAGGGATGGTTATTTAAGCCAGTGCTTGAAGGATGAGGATTCAGCTTGGCATGGAGTGGAGATGAAAAAGAAGAGCAGCTGAGGAATCAGAAACAGCCTGCTGAAGAGCTAAAAGGAGCCAGCATGTTCAAAACGTAGTGGCTGCAGGAAAGGAAGGAAGGACACGAGAGCAGGGTGAGCGGTCATTGGTGATCAGATCACCTGAGCCTTGTAGACTGTGATAGGAAATTTGCATCTTATTTTATATGGTATGGAAATTTCCTTGAAGGATTTGAGGCAGTGGGTTTTGTCATCTAACATTTTTTATTATTTATTTATTATTATTTTTAAAGATTTTGTTTATTCATGAGAGACACAGAGAAAGAGAGAGAGAGAGAGAAAGAGAGAGAGGCAGAGACACAGGCAGAGGGAGAAGCAGGCTCCATGCAGGGAGCCCGAAGCGGGACTCGATCCCGGGTCTCCAAGATCACGCCCTGGGCCGAAAGCGGCATTAAACCGCTGAGCCGCCCAGGCTGCCCCTAACATATTTTTAAAAGATTGAATGGGATGCTTGTGGAGAGTATATGAGAAGGGAACAAAACAAGAGGCAGGGAGACCAGTCTAAGAAGGCAGGCTGATGATGAGGATGGTTTGGACTAGTATGGTAGTAGTGAAATGAAGAGAAGTTGAATTAGAGATGTATTTTGGAGATGGAAATTATAGACTTGCTGATAGATTTGGATGGGGGCCAGGAGGCTGGAGGAAAGGGAAAAATCAAGGATGATACCCAAATGCCTGGCTTGAGCAATCGGATGGAAAGTCCGTCTCCTGAGATACAAGAGACAGGGAGAGGAATAGTTCTAGGTGTTTTGAACTTGCTAAGTTTTAAGGTGCTTATGTGGTTTTTACATGGAGATTGTTGGGTGGGCAGTCAGGCTCAGAGAAGAGATTTCAGTGAGAGATACATATTTACAAGTTTTCCATATAAGATGGCATTTAATTTAAAGTCTTGGTTATAGATGAGATGATCTGGAAAATGTGGGAGAGAAGAGGGTCCACCCAGTGTCATGCCCTGAGGAACTGTTCCAGCAGAGGAACCACATACAGTGGGGTCAGAGAGGGAGCTTCCCTAGAGGTCACAGAAAAGCAGTAGAATGTGTGATATGGACTCCAGAATGGAGAGTGTTTAGAGAAAGGGGAAATGTTAACCATGTCAGTTGGTAATTCAGAAAAGTGGCCACTGGATTTAGTAACAGGTCATTAATGACCTGAGAAGAGCAGTTTCAGTATAATGGATTGAGGAACGAATTGGAGCTGAGGAAATGAGTCACACCTTAAGATACATATGAATTACCTGGAGGTCTGGTCAAAATATAGGTTCTACTTTAAGGCCTGAGATTCTGCATTTCTCAGGAGCTTCTGATAATGCCAGTGCTGCTGGTCCATGGAGTAACAGGTAGAAGAGAGGTTTTTAGACTTCACCATGTGTTAGAATTATGTGGCAGGCTTGATAAAATACAGATTACTGGACGCACTTCAGTTTTCAATTCAGTAGGTCTGGGGTGGCACCTGAGAATTTGCATTTCTTACAAGTTCCCAGGTAACACCAATGCTGCTGGTCTAGGAACCATACTTTGAGGACCATTGGAGAATTTTAACTGTAGTGGGGAGCTTTCAGGGGAGATTTGTTTGTTTGTTGAGGTTGGGAAATAACTAACTCTAGCTTATTTATGTTGATGAGAATGATCGATCCAGAAGATATGGAGAAACTCAGAAGGTAGAGAGAGAAAGAGAATGAAGGAGAGAAGTCCTTGAGAGGATGAGGGAGGTGGCTCCAGAACATGTATTGAGGTCTTGATTTTTTTTTTAAAGATTTTATTCATTTATTCATGAGAGACAGAAAGAGAGAGAGAGAGAGAGAGAGAGAGAGATATGCAGAGCCACAGGCAGAGGCAAAAGCAGGTTCCATGCAGGGAGCCTGATGCGGGACTCAATCCCAGGACTCCAGGATCACACCCTGCTGAAGGCGGCGCTAAACCGCTGAGCCACCCGGGCTGCCCAAGGTCTTGATTTTTGTAAGAAAGGGCATGTGTCCTTAGTTATAGCGAGGGAGGAAGCAGAAAAGATAGAATCAAGTGTGGACGGGTTTGTACATTTACTGGTAGATAAATGGAGCTTCCTTTTGCTGGTTTCTATTTTCTCAATGAAGGCAAGGGCAGCTTTGGAAAGAAGAGGGTGAATTGGAGGTTTGAGGAGAAAGACCATGTCAAATGATGATTTTGAGTAAGAAAATGAGCTTCCTAGAAAAAAGCGGTAGTTTTAAGAGCTGTATTTGAGGTTAAGGTCAGGAATTAAGAGTGAAACCAGTCTGTATGGTTGCACATTAGTTTTTCTTCAACCTGAATTAGTTTTTGGATTCAGACAAGGAGAATTAAATAGTTGAGATCACCCAAAGTTAGACTTTATTAGGTGGGTGTAGGAGGCAGAGGCAAAGACAGAGACGCAAGGGAGCATATAATCTGAGCCAGGCAAGAAGGGAAATAAATGAAGATGGGAGAGGGCATGAAGGATGGATAGGATTAGCCAATGATGATGAGGTCCACAAATCGTTGTAGTCATACATACTTGGAAGTAAACTAGAAGTAAACTAAAAGGCACAGGTTTGTGATGGAAAATGGGTGCTGGCATTCAAAACTGTGTAGGTGGGGCAGCTTTTGATGGTGATAGAGGTCCAGGGTGTGACCATGGAGGTGGCTGGGTAAGGTGGAGTTTCCTGGAGAGGTCAGGAAATTGAGAGGCCAGGATGTTGGATGTGTCCTCCACCTGGGTGTTGAACTTGCCAAGAATGATGACAGAAATTGGGAGTGGAGAGAGACTTTGAGATAGGAACTAACTTTTCAGTGAATAATGGAAAATTCCAGGTCAGTGGGTTACAGCAGCAGAGAGGTAGTGATAGCTGTGAGCAGGGGCTTTTGTAAAACAAATGAAGAATTATAGTCTGGAAGTAGGAATGGTTGGCGAGGAGGACATTTGCCCCACCTGCTAGCCACGAGGTACCTAGAATAGAGAGAATCCCCTCTAAGGGCAGGGCTGTAAGAGTAGTGTCTTCAGGGTAGAGCCTAGTTTCAATTAAAGAGGTGGAGGTGAGGCTCAGAAAGGGGGTTGGAGATTTATAGGAATTTGTAACAAATTGGAAGTTGAAGAGCAAGGACTTAGTCTAAGGATTTGGGAGGAAAGGAGGGGAACTTCTGGAAGTACAGAGTCACATGGGAAAAGAGTTTGGTCATGATAGATGATCCAGAAGTCTTGGATGCCCATTCGAGACTGAGATAAACAGGAGGATGAGGCATGATCAGATTAGCCCAGTCTCTAAAAATAATTAAAATACACATCAAGTTTCTTGCTGCAGTTGTCCTACAGGATCTAGCCTCTGCCCATACCTCTGACCTCATTCTTTTTTTTTTTTTTTTTTAATTTTTTATTTATTTATGATAGTCACAGAGAGAGAGAGAGAGAGAGGCAGAGATACAGGCAGAGGGAGAAGCAGGCTCCATGCACCGGGAGCCTGACGTGGGATTCGATCCCGGGTCTCCAGGATCGCGCCCTGGGCCAAAGGCAGGCGCCAAACCGCTGCGCCACCCAGGGATCCCCTCTGACCTCATTCTTTTCTACTCTCCCTGTGCTCCCAGTGTTCCACCTACACAGGCCATCTTTACACCCCCCAGCATGCCATATTTTTTCTCTACCTGTTTCTTCTTTCCTTTGTTTGTACTTGCTCTTCTGAGAGGTGGCATGGCAAAATGGTTAATAGCATGAGCTGTGGATCCAGATTCCCTCCTCCTGACACTTTCAAGTCTTGTGATTGTGGGCAAGTTATTTAACTTGTCTGTGCTTTGGTTTCCTCATTTCTGAGTGGGGGAATGATAGCATTTACTTCATAGGGGTGTTGGGGATTAAAATTTATTTTAATTAAAAAAATTAACAGTTAGGGCCTGGAACAGCTTCTGGTATGCAATAAAGACTCAATAAATGTTAATACAATTTTTTTCTTCTGTTTGAAGCTCTTTTTCCCTATACCTCTACATGGTTGCTACGTTCTCATCATTCAGTTGTCAGCTTGAACCTATTTGCTCAGACATCCTAGCTAAAGTAGCAAAACCCCATTGGCTTTCTCTCATTTGTCCCATTATTCTGTTTTATTTCATCATAGTGTTCATCACTATTTGAAATTATTGTATTATTCAGCTCATTCCCTCTCCCCCATCCCCTGAGGGATTTGTTGACTTGTTCCTTATTAGATTTTTAGCTTCTGAAGAGTGGCAGATACTTTGTAGGCGCTCAAGAAGTTTTTGTGCCACCTCATTGTCCTGAAACCATTCCAAGCCCTCCATTCTGATCAACATTTGGTGGCAAGGTGATAGGCCTGAGGCAGACAGAATCCAGGTCTTTGTATATTGGTCTGTTGGCTCCTGTAAATCAAGTGGCCGCATGTTTTTGTGTTTGCTGGGACACAGCTACATCCATTTTTAAAATTTATTGTCTGGCTGCTTTCTGGCTATAACCACAGAGTTGAGTGGTTGTGCTGAAGACCCTATGCCTCACAAAGTTTGAAATATTTTACTCTCTGGCCCTTTGTGGAAAAAATTTTCTGACCCCTGATTTAGGCACCTAGAAAAGAAAATGAGAAGGAAACACCAAAAACAACAGATGGTTACTTTGGATAGCAGGATTATAGGTCATTTTAGTTTTTAATCTTTATACTTTGTATTTTATTGTATACCCATTTCACTTGGAAACAAAATAGCCTTCCTTATAAATACTAATTTTGAGGTATTTAGAGCACATTCCTTGATGAATTCTTTATATGTGCTTTTTTTTCCATAGTGCTGCTTTTGACACAAAAACTGGGTTACGTGTGGCAGTGAAGAAGCTCTCCAGACCATTTCAGTCCATTATTCATGCCAAAAGGACCTACAGAGAACTGCGGTTACTGAAACATATGAAACATGAAAATGTAAGTTATTCATACAAGGAAGAATAAATGCTGCTCTTGAATAGACTGGGGGAAAAATGTGTTCTGATTACTGCAAATGAGAATACATGAGAATGCATCGAACTTTGGACCATTCTTCTGGTACCAGGGTGTTTGTGGCCACTGTGTTATGCCAGGTAGCCATCCAAAGCCTTGGGAGTTCATGGGTACATCTTCCTGGAGTTTGAGTTTTACTAAGACAGTTTTAGAGGGAAAGCATTAGCCAACTTTTTAAAATAAAAGCATTTTTAAGAGAAAATATTACAAAAATAATTTTGCATTCTTTACCAGATTTACTTAATGTTGTAGTGTCCAAATATGGAAGTCTAAGGTTGTTTTGTGTTTTAATGGGTTATTTCAGTAGAGAAGTTTGAGACAACTTGCCTTAGGCCCACTGAATGCCCTATCAAAGGTGACTATTAATTTATGGATGATTTGATATAATTTTCCTTTTTAATCTTTTGCAGTATAGCTTTTCCAGAGTCAGGTATTTTAATAACTGTGACAAAGACATTGTTTAAGTTAAATATAACCTTTTCTTTTCTGTCAATTTGAAAATTTGAGAGCAATGCCATCCTGCAAAAAAACCCTAATACAATATATAAAGGGATGCAATTGGAATAATAGCTGAAAGTGAAAAGACAGTTGACAAAGGATACTTACTTTCCTAAATTTCAAAATCAAGTTAAAAAGAATTTATTTGATTGCTGTATGAAAGAAACTGTAAAATTTGTAGCATTGTAGAAACAATGACCATAGAGATTTTAGAGTCATTTGACCCTATTGATTGTTACTGTATAGAAAAAATATTCAAAATGTGTAAATTTATTACTTGGCTATTCAGATCTTTTCTGTTTTAATAATTAAACTTTTAAGAATATCTTTAAATTATAGATAAGTGATACTTTATTAATATACAGTTGTTTCACAAGGTACAAATTTTTTTCTAAATTGGGAGCATTGAGACTTGAATTTATTTATTTATTTGTTTATTTATTTATTTATTTATTATTTTTAAAGATTTTATTTATTCATGAAAGACACACACACACACAGAGGCAGAGACATAGGCAGAGGGAGAAGCAGGCTCCATGCAGGAAGCCCAAAGTGGGACTTGATCCTGGCTCTACAGGATCAGGCTCTGGGCTGAAGGCGGTGCCAGACTGCTGAGCAATCCGGGCTGCCCCTTGAGACTTGAATTTAGAATTGGATTACAGAAATGGTGTTGTAATCACAGGAGTAGCTTATTTATTTTCATGGTTTATTTTAGTTGCATACTATTGAGCAAATTCTGTTTTTCACAGGTAACCTTTATACCTAGGTATAATTTTTATGTGCATTCATGTGCAAAGCTGAGTTTTTAAAAAGTTCAGTAGAGCTGCAGCCTTCCTAATCAGTGACATGTTTACAAGAAGTTGAGATATATGGAAAAAGCTAGCAGGAGAAGCTTTATTCCAAGGTCTGCATACAATCAAGGTGGCCTGGTAGCTTAACTGATGTGTTTACATTTGGTTTTTAACACAGTTGAGTGTGTATGCTGTTTTTCATTACACATTAATAAATGTGACAAAGACATTATCATAGCTTTTTAAATACAGAAAACTTTGAAAATGGAATGCAAGCGAAACATTTATGGAACCCCAAAGCACTTTCAGGAGGCCCTGGGTTCCCACTGATGTTGCCAGTGCTCATTTACAAACATCTGGTTTAGATTACCAGCACTATACTTTATTGTTCTGCTTTTCTTCATAGACCATTTAAGCCAATGTTTAGGGCAAAGATTATTTTGGGTTATCTGAATCCATGCCTTGGCTTTTCTAGTGATCATAAGAAACAACCTTATTTAGTTTATTATGCTCTAATTTTCTGTAATGAGATAACTTCAAAATGTGCCTTCTGTGGTATTAGGTTGGTTACGTGTGGGTCACTCTCTATTTGTAGAAATGAAGATGCCACACTGATGGGATACAATTGTTCTAATTTAGGAAGGGCTACAAGAATCTTTATTTTTTAAAGATTTATTTATACATGAGAGACACACACAGAGAGAGAGAGAGAGGCAGAGACACAGGCAGAGGGAGAAGCAGGCTCCATGCAGGGATCCCGATGTGGGACTCCATCCAGGGACTCTGGGATCGTGACCTGGGCTGAAGGGAGATGTTCAACCACCGAGCCACCCAGGTGTCCCATACAGTAATCTTAAAAAAAAAAAAAGGCAGGCTGATGGGGTGCCTGGGTGGCACAGTCAGTAGAGTGTCTGACTCTTGGTTTTGGTTCAGGTCATGATCTTGGGGTCATGGGATTGAGCTCTGTGCTTAGTGGAGTCTGCTTGGAACTGTCTCTCCCTCTCCTCCTGCCCCATCCCATCGCGCTTGTTCTCTCTCTGTCTCTCTCACTCAAATGAATGGTTAAGTCATTTTTTTTTTTTTTTTAAAGAGGGCTGATAGTATTAGGAAAACAGGATTTTAACTTACATAAGTTGTTTCATAAGCAGCTTGCTTAATATTAATAGCAGTTGGTCTTTTCATGTTAACATGAAAAGGTTAGATTTTAGCAGTATCAGTGTAGAGGGTCATCTGTACTTAAATATTGGTGATTTGGTTTTGAACAAAAGAAGGCATATGGCTGAATGTTTTATAGTTCTCTGTTCTGTTAGGGGCTAACAGGCTTTGACTCAATATAGGAAAATTCCTGAATGTCAGCATATTCCACAAACATTTTTTAGGAGCTCTCCATGTCAAGGTAGTTTTACCTAGGGAAGATCCAAGACTTCCAAACAAATTTAATTGAGGATTTTAAGAGGAATTCCTCTCCTTCATTTTCCCTTTTCTCTTCCTCTTTTTTTAAAATGACTCTGTTGGGCGGGGGGGGGGGGGCGCCTGGCTGGCCCAGTCAGTAGAGTATATGACTCTTGATCTCAGGGTTGTGAGTTTGAGCCCCATGTTGGGTGTAGAGATTACTTAAAAATAAAATCTTTAAAACGAATGAATGAATGAGTGACTCTTTTGGGCCACTGTACAATTTTTAACTAGCCATGAGGCCTCCAAAAATAGCAGCCTAAAACTCTTGACAATATTAAGTACTGGAAACAAATATGATTTCTGGGTGCCAAATGCACATGTCATGTTTTACACAAAAATGCCTGACTCAGAATCAATGGCTCATCTTAAATTATTTCATTAGTGATAATGAATGACAGACACACATTTACCAGATGAGTAATAGGAACTAAGGTATGTCCCTCTGTGGCTGTAAGAGTTATTCTCTGAACAGAGTTAGCTAGTGCATTCTTGATTGGATTTGTGACCTTGATCTTATTAACACCTGCTCTAAGGAAAGATGAAAGGGAAGCATCTTGCCAGCTACATCCTTTTGTTTTTTCGGTAGGTACTGCAAAAATTGCCCAGAGTTAAGGGCCTGGAGATCTGTACTAACCAAACTAAGTCAGTGTTTTGGTGCACTTGTCTTTGGTGACTGAGCTAAAGTGGGTTTTTTTCTTGAATAAGTGCCAAATTAGTAAAATCATATGACTTTTATGTCTGTCGGTTTTTGGACCATTATAGGATAGTCATCAGAGACATCTAAATGTCTTATCTAAATAACTGACTCCTGGGTTACTTTGGGGTGTCTAAAAGCATATAATGGAAGCAAAAGAAATAAAGAAATAGGTTAGCACATAACTTGAATTAGAAGGAAAATTCCATTTAAGAAATGAGAAATGAGTAGATTACGGAATATTCCTAAAAGTTCCCAGACCTATTTTAATGGTGGGAAACTTTTATTTTTACAGTATTTTCCTTTTGATGAATACTCTATAAATACAATTGATGGAGAAGGGATATTTGTAAAAGGCCACAAAAAATTAAAGATGCTTGATGTAACATGGGTAGTTTTAATCTCATACAATGTGTCCTTTTTTAGGAAATTAAAATTTGATAGGCTATTTACTAACGTGCTGGTTCTATTATTATTTTCCAAATTAGTTTATTGTGCTGCTTGCAGTCATGCTTTTTAATCATCTTAATAATTTAGCTTAGCTTTGTATCTCAAATTTTGTTACTGGAGGTAGCTGCTTCAGAGAGTTTGTTTCTGTGATTTGTATTCTGTAATTCTTTATAAAACTCTAAGGATTGTGATCACCACTTATTTTGGTCATCAACAGAGGGTCAGTCCTTTGGACTGGGCACCTTCAGTTATATTGTCTACTCAGTATTCCCCACAATGCGATAAAAATAAGCATCTTCCTTTATTTCATATAAGGACGTGAGGCTCAAAGAAGATGTGTTTCTTTCATTTACTTAATAATTGAGGTACTGTATGCCAGGCATATTCCAAGTGCTGGATTATTGGAATGTAAGTTCATGGGTCCAGGAAATCACAAACTGACTGTAGAGTCCAGACTTAAAGCTGTTTGATTCCAAAATGCTTATGTTTTCACATTGAAGTTGGAGCTGTTATTTGAAGATGTTCTGGACTTACTTTGTTTTACTTTATTTTGTCTTCAAGGTAACTCTTACATGAAGAATCCTGTGTAAATTGATCTCTAGTGATTTACTCTTACTTTTATCTGAGAATTTTCACAGCACAATGGAAATAACATAAAACAATGTATATTGCTTTAAACTCCTATTGTATTTGGGGAGTTGCAGCATCGCACATAATAAGAACCAATGGTTAGAAAATATTGGAACAGTAGAAAAAAATTGGTTTCTGGATCTCAGTTACCTAAAGTACAAGTGGGGATGGGGATAGTAATAAAAAGAACAGAGGCCTTAAGCCAGAATTATATCAAACTCAGTGAAAATAATTATGGTTTAGATGGGGAAGGTAAAAGAAAATGATTTGACTTAAGTTTAAAGCACTATACAGACCTGTTCTAAAGTCAGGGATACACTGTTGGTAGGAATGTAAGTTGACCTCACCTTTATGTAGAACAATTTGACAATATTAAGATCCTTAAATATATTGGTGTCTTTTGATGCTATAATTCTTTTTTTTTTTTTTTAAGATTTTATTTATTTATTTGACAGAGAGGGCACAAGCAAGGAGAGAGGAAGGCAGAGGGAGAGGAAGCAGCAGGGAGCCTGATGCCAGCAGAACTTGATCTCAGGATCCTGGGGTCATGACCTGAGCCAAAGGCAGATGCTTAACCAACTGAGCCACCCAGGTGCCCTGTAGTTCTATTTCTTCAAATTTATTTTCTGAAAGGAAATACAAGATGTGCAAAATATGTATTACATATACATATATACACATATGCACACTTGTATGCATACACACTTGCAGTGTTCCTTAAATGTCCAAAGATAGGAAATTGGTTAAATTAGGGTATATATAAGTGGTAGAGCATGAAAAATATTTGAAGATATAGTCATTCTATAGTAAGTGACAAGGCAGGATACAAAACTGTGTGCAGAGAATAACCCCAACTTTAACTTATGTACATCAGAAAAATCAAAGGAAATATCTCAAAATGTTAATAGTTATAATAGGTTAGTGCAATTATAAGTAATTTTGATTTTCTTGTATACAGTTGTCTGGGTAATAATCTTATGGGTAACTGTATTTTTCTTTTGGAATAAGATGCAAAGTCTTGAAAAGCTATTCTCTTTGACTTCCAAGGCCTTTTTTGGGTCTTGTTTGCCTTTTGGGTTCAGGCTGTATAATTGAAATTGCTTTTAAAAGTCTGATAGGGGATCCCTGAGTGGCTCAGCGGTTTAGTGCCTGCCTGCAGCCTAGGGCATGATCCTGGAGTCCTGGGGTCGAGTTACGCATCAGGCTTTCTGCATGGAGTCTGCTTCTCCCTCTGCCTCCGTCTCTGCCTCTCTCTCTCTCTCTCTCTCTGTGTCTCTCGTGAATGGACAAATAAAATCTTTATTAAAAAATAAATAAAAGTCTGATAGATAAATGGAGTAACATTCTAACTAAGAGTGTTCTTTTTCATGATAATGTTTTGAGCAGTGGTATATTTTACTTTCAGGTGGTTTGTTTAACTTGCTAGGTTAGAGCAGCATGCTGATGAGGCCCAGTCATGGATTGGTGTTCATGAAGGCCATTTAGCTTTGGTTTCATTTCTAGATATTCTTTTTTTTTTTTTTTTTAAGATTTTATTTATTTATTTGAAAAAGAGAGGGAGAGAAAGTGAATGAGAGGGAGAGTGAATCTGAAGCTGACTCCATGCTGAGCACAGAGCCAGATGTGGGGCTTGATCCCACCACCTCGAGATCATGAGCTGAGCTGAAATCCAGAGCCACCAGGCACCCCATCATTTCCAGATATTTTAAGTCTGGTTTTAGGAGTTACTGGCAGTGGTTGAGGAATGGTAGTGTATATATGGATTATCCAGTATTTATCCATGATCAGAAAAACTGCTCAAATATCATGGATAACTGAGTATTAAATAGTTTTTGCTTTCTCCTTGTATAAGCATAGCCTTTATCTTTTCATTTTTAAATAGTCTGATCTAAATACCTGATAATGATTAAGAAAAGTGAATATTAAGAATGTTACATGAAGGGATGCCTTGTGGTTCAGTGGTTGAGCATCTGCCTTTGGCTCAGGTCATGATCCCAGGGTCCTGGGATCGAGTTCCACATCAGGCTCCTCACAAGGAGCTTGCTTCTCCCACAGCCTATGTCTCTGCCTCTCTTTCTGTGACTCTTATGAATAAATAAGTAAAATCTTTAAAAAGAAAGAATATTATAAGAATAACACCAAGAATAAACTAAGAGAACGTTTTGGGACCAAAAAAATATCAATCTTGAAGACTACATATGGAAAAATTTTCATGGAATAATAATATTACTTAAGAAAGAAAAATGATAATATAGTAGTAGCTGTAGAAGTGTGACTTTTTCCTGCTTGTTAATCATTAGACTGTTGGTACATTATGTAAGTCAAGAGCCCTAAATCTTCCTGCTTCCTGATAAATGGCTATATGTGAGCAAATTCTAAAGAGATGATGTCTTTAAAAGTAAAATATGTTATTATGGGAATTGATGTTAACAAGTAAAAGTCAAAAGCATAATTTAGATAAAAGAATAAGTTATAGTTAAGTGTATGATGCTATGATGTCATTGAACTGAGATTGTAGAATTTGAAATTATTTCCTATTAAAACGGCTAAGACCTGATGGGTACTACAGTTCTGTATTTATTTACTGTTTTTCTATTTTCTCACAGGTGATTGGTCTCTTGGATGTTTTTACACCTGCAAGGTCTCTGGAGGAATTCAATGATGTGTGAGTGAATCTTTTGTATTTGCCTTCCTCAGCTGGATAATGAAGATTAGCAGCCCACTTTTATTCCTGCACTATTTTGCAGTATACAGACTTGAAAAAATTCGTTATTCCTACCATCCAACTCTCCTAGGGAATGGGGATGGATACAGAGATCTATATTATGTGTGGTGTAAATCCACATGGGAGGGGTGGCCGCCCAAACCCCTGCATTGTTCAAGGCTCAACTATGTATTAGTATTTTCATCATTTCAGGCACATTGTGAAGATTCAGTGGTGAGTCCTTGCAGGGGTTCCGTGGAAAGGAGCGTAGGGAGTGTTGATTATGATTTTTGTCCTCAAGTTGCCTGTCCCCATTTTTAAAGAGACACCTTCACACTTCACATCATTATATTCACATCAAGAAATATAGCCACGCCCTGGTTCCATATAAATTCATCTCTCTCTTTTGTCCTAGTTATGTGTGGAAATGGTACTAGACCTGCATGCTCTTCCTTGAAGTAATAGATTTCTGTTTTGAGACAAAGGGCAGGTCTCATGTATTAAGAAAGCTACTTACATAGTGCTAGTTCTCCCAGTGCTAACCTGAGAGTCTTAGGAACCAGTAGTGGAGGTTTGGGAAAATGAAACAGGAGAGAAAGCAGCTATGAGGATATTTATTTAGTAGGTAACCATTGTGGGTGACTGTGCTGAAAACTACCAGGATCTTGTAGGACACAGTGTGAATGCACCTCAGATAGGGAGTATTTATCCCTTGACCCTGACCCCACTGGCAAGGGTTTGCTCCAGCAGGCATTAATGCCATCTCATGCCCAGGTTGCACATGTGTGAGATGTGTGAGTACAAGATAGATTCCAGCAGATGCTCTCATGCATGTAGGAGCCATCACTGTAGCTTTCCCAGTATCTGAATTAGCAGGCCTCCCTCCCATCAGATATACTCTACCATAACAGAGAAGGAATAGCTTAAATTCAGAGTTGTACATTGACATTTTGGAATTCCTACCTGGAAAGGGTTACTGTTGTGAAAACCAAAACAGAATTGCAGATCATGACTGCTTCTTTCTTTCTTTTTCTTTTATTTTTTTAAGATTTTATTTATTTATTCATGAGAGACACAGAGAGAGAGGCAGAGACACAGGCAGAGGGAGAAGCAGCCTCCCTTCGGGGACCGGTTGTGGGACTTAATCCTGGGATTCCAGAATCACACCCTGAGCTAAAGGCAGATGCTCAACCACTGACCCAGGCGTCCCATAGCTGCTTCTTTCTTAACCTCTACCCCCGCCCCACTGTTGTCTCCAGTCCTGAACTTAACTGGCTTCTCCCTACCCTTATCCTGTGTCCAGTTCTCCTACCTTTATTTGTCCCAGGCTGAGTGCAAGCATCATTTGCTCTTTTCACAGAGAACAAGCAGGATATGTTTGAGCTTGTGTGTTTTGTCTAATGAAAAGGTGAAAGAAAAAAGATGAAAAGAAATGTAGAATGTGAAATGTAAAAAGAAGCAGGAAAGGTAGCAAAAATTTTTCCCCGTCTTGTGAACTTAGTTGGAAGATAATATGGCTGAGAGTAGAAGATGAAAGTGCAGAATCTAGCCCAAGTATGAGAATTTCTATCCACATTAACCTTGATCCTGCTAATGAAGTTTAAAAGGGAAAAATAGGTAATAACCAAGAACATAGAGCTCTGCTTGGCCCTGGAATATAGAGGCTTCCAAAGATTATCAGATGCTACCCAGCCAGGGCACATGGTTGCAGATTGTTGAGCCCTGCTGCAGGCTATATTTGGAAAAGAATATTGCAGAATAATGGTTTTTTTTTCCTTTAAAATTATTTTTTAGGGACGCCTGGGTTGATATTTTGGAATTCCTACCTGGAAAGGGTTACTGTTGTGAAAAACAAAACAGAATTGCAGATCATGACTGTTTTCTTTTCTTTTCTTTTCTTTTCTTTTCTTTTCTTTTCTTTCTTTTCCTTCTTTTTAAGATTTTATTTATTTATTCATGAGAGACACAGAGAGAGAGGCAGAGACACAGGCAGAGGGAGAAGCAGCCTCCCTGGGTTGAGCATCTGCCTTTGGCTCAGGGCATGATCCTGGAGTCTCAGGATTGAGTCCCTCATCGGGCTCCCTGCATGGACCCTGCTACTCTCTCTGCCTGTGTCTCTGCCTCTCTCTCTCATGAACGTGTCTGCCTCTCCCTCTCATTCTGTGTCTCTCATGAATAAATAAAATCTTTAAAAAAAAGAAAATTATTTTTTTAGAGCATCTTTAGCTTTACAACAGAATTTAGAGGGAATGCAGATTTCCTGTATACGCCCCTGCCCCCCACATGCATAGACTCCCCCCTTGTCAACATCACTCCTCAGAATGGTTCGTTTGTTCTTTCTTTTCTTTTCTTTTCTTTTCTTTTCTTTTCTTTTCTTTTCTTTTCTTTCTTTCCTTTTCTTTTCTTTCTTTCTCTTTCTTTTTTTTCTTTTCTTTTCTTTTCTTTTCTTTTCTTTCTTTTCTCCTTTCTTTTCTTTTCTCCTTTCTTTCTTTCTTTCTTTTCTTTCTTTCTTTCTTTCTTTCTTTCTTTCTTTCTTTCTTTCTTTCTTTCGTGATATGTCATGTGGCTCACCTTAGTGCTGTAATTCTATGGATTTGGACAAACATGTAATGACATGTTAACATTTAATATTGTACAGTGTATTTTCAGTGCCCTAAGAATGATGGGTTCTGGTATTTTCCCTAGATGTGGAAGAAAAGCTGAAGCTGAAGTAATGTATTCGTGAATACCTCTGGAAAACATTTAAATCAAGTCTGAGCTATACTCTAAAATTTTGGGTCTCATGAGGATGGATTTATTTAACAAAGGAGTTGGTGAATTGCCAACCTGGGAAAATGCTGTATTTTAGTTTAATCAGGCATTCTGGAACTGGATTATGAACCTGTGTTTTTTTTTCCATGTGAAAAGATCTTATTTAAGGCTAGTGTCTATTTGAAAGGTGAAGTTTTATTCATTGTTGTGCCTTTGGGTCCTTTATCCATTTGAAGGCCCATTGACTACAAGCATACTCACTGAACTAAAGTCGCATTTATTTCTTCATCCACTCAGCAGGTATTGTCGCTGCGGAGTAGGAATCTGTTCTTTCTACTTAACTGTACCTGGGTTTTGGCCATTTGTTTATTTATTTCCAACTTTATTTTATTTATTTATTTTTTTAAATTTTATTTTATTTATGATAGTCACACAGAGAGAGAGAGAGAGGCAGAGACATAGGCAGAGGGAGAAGCAGGCTCTATGCACTGGGAGCCCGACGTGGGATTCGATCCTGGGTCTCCAGGATCTGACCCTGGGCCAAAGGCAGGCGCCAAACCACTGCGCCACCCAGGGATCCCTATTTCCAACTTTATTGATATAGTTACATAGAACATTGTGTAAGTTGGGTTCTGATTATTTACAAAACAAGAACTGAGTTCATCTCTTGGGAGCAAATCTCAGTATCACTTGTTGAATGTTTGCTAAACAAAGTGTTAGAAAAAGCCTCCAGATAATGGGAAACACCACTCTTTCGCCTTAATGAAATCAAAATCTTACTGGGGAAGGAAGTAAATTCAAAACGCTTTTGTAACCGAGTTACCAATTGGGTGTAAGACCTTGGACAAGCCACTTTGCCTCTCTGGACTCCAGTGGTTCTCTAATCAAGCCTCATAGGCAAATGATGAAAATTGGGGTGGTAGATTTCTGAAGTGATTTTAATACTGAAGAACCTCTGAAGATAGAATGATGAACCTAAGTTTGCCTTTGGAAAATGTTTCATTGTTTGTTTTTTCTATGATGTTTGTATTACTGAAAAAAAAATAGTACTTGTCCAGGACTGTGGTTATTTCAGTGTTTTCCAAAGTCATTTCAGACTTTGCATAAGAGACCAGACATCTTCACTTACAATTGCAAGGTTTGCTAATTTAAATAACTTTTGGGCCAGATAAATAACATAAATGAGGCTCAGTATTCTACAACTGGGAGTGGTAGGATATGTGGTAAAACAGAATACTCGTACTTCCTTAAAGCAATCAAATTCACATTAAAACAAAACAACCAACCAAACAAAAACCCCAGTATTCTGGCCAAATCCAACACGCTGAAGGCTAGAGTGGTTCTACAGGTTAGCAGGTCTAGAGCCGGCTATAATTTTGAACATGAATTTTTCGTGCTAATTAATAAAATCTCTAGTTACTTTTCATATTAACAGTCAGCTTTTAATCATGTGTTATGTGTATTTGTGCCTTTAGGTTTCAGTTAGCACTTTTATCATACAATTAAAATTTTTACTGAATTTTTAACCTCTTGGTTAATAAGCATTGTGCATACTTCATTTGTAAGACTCTTACTTTTGAGAGAAGAATGATAGTGAGTTTTGGTCATTAGGAACAATGTGCAGTTACTGACTCTAACAGAGATATTCTTTGGAAAATGTGGAATTAAAAGATGAGTATATCAAGTTGTTCTTGACTGCCATATGATGTGGTTGCACAGATGGCAAAATTTTATAGAGATATATCTAGACCTTTTAAATGATTGGAAATCATTTGGACATTCCTATTGGTTTCTTGATGCTATTGACAGGAAGTGGCATATACATATGCACACTCATGCTGTAAATATTTAGTTACCAATAGAAGTCCAAAAATTTTAAATGGCCAGTATTAGAACCTAACCCCTATTGTAAGCTGCACCTTTGTGGAACAGTATTGCCTTTTCTTAGTTATAGTGGTTCTCTGATCAAGCTTAGGTAGTGAAGAGTTTTTGGGCTTGGAGCTATTTCCTCAAATTTCAGGAAAGCTGAATTGTCATGGTAAGCGGAAAGCAGTCCCTATTTACCCCTTTTTCCTTTTTTTTTTTTTTTTTTTAACAATTTCATATTGCAGGTTTCTCATACCTGAGTTGCTTATCTCTCCTTAGTTCTTGAAGAAGGAAACGAAAATGTGGTTTTAGATTCTTCTATGATCTAGCAGAAGACCTTACAATATGGTTGGTCAGCAGCCATTGTTTTAGTGGAAACCAGTGGGCAGATTATCACCTAGTTTAGGGTTACAATTGATAAAAATGATCGTCTAACCAATAAGCAGCCTTTTTTTGTCAGTATAAAAGTTGCTAAGCATACCGAATAGGTAAAGGGAGTTTCTGGATTTGCATTTAACCTGACTTCATTCAATATTTGAATACTCATCCTATACTGGGCATAGGACTAGTCTCTGGGGGATGTAAACATGATCCCTAATAATAGGGATGAGACTAATAGGGTGAGACTCCTAATGAGAGAAAAGAATATTTTAAATAACCAAACAAAAGACGGGGTGGTCAGTTCTGGAAGATCCTACATGATTTGTTCCTGTGCACTCTCTGATCTCATCTATGTTCTTTCCACTCGTTCTCTACATTCTAGCCACTCTGGCCGCTTTGTTCTTCCTTGAGTACAGACATCTACATTTTCAGTAGGACCTTTGCCCCGGTTTCAAACATGGGCCTGAACACTCCCTGCCATATCCATTTGACTGGCTCCTCCATTTCTTTCAGGACTCTCCTCAAAGGTCTCTTTACCACAAGCTCTTTCCCCCTCACCACCATAGCTGCAATCTGCCTCCACTGTCAGTGTCTGCTCCTCACTCCCCTCTGTTCTTAGCAGATTTTAACATCCTATGTTTGTTACTGTGTCTTTGGCTAAATCTATTTCTGATCACGTTTTCCTTGATCCAGGGCTACGATTATTATTTGAAAGTCTGCTAACACTTCTTATTGAGTAAATACTGTGATCGATTCTATGTAAGCTGTCAAAACGAAAGGCATTCCAGTTGCAATGTGGTACCTGTTTTTCATGAGAGAAAGCATAATTGTTTGCCTAAAACAACTAACGATCAAGTCAAATTTGTAATGTTGAGGCAACACATAGGGTATTCAGTGATATCAGAATACGAAGGAAACTTAGTGGAGGAAAGCCTCTGTAGAAGGTAATAACTATATTTGAAGAAACAGATAACTATGGATGGGGCATAGTTGAAATTTATCCCAAAGAAATGAAGGAAATGTGTAAAGTGTACAGAAAAAGAGATTAGTATTGAATGGAGAATATTAAAGGAGTAGATAATCATTGATTTTTCTTTTATATTTGGATAAAAAGTGTGTACTAAATTAGCAAATAAGCATTATCTACTTGGAAATAATGCTTTCTTCCATAGCTGTGAAAGAAATACCCAGTCTTGTTGTTTGGGCTTATAGAAATACTTTCATTCTTTGAAAATAGGCTGAGTGCCCAAGATAGGTAATAGAAGAGAAGTAGTCTAGGAGAAAGATGAAGGAGGTGAGGCTCCTTGTAGATGCCTTCCCTGGCTTACACTTGAAAACTGAATAAATTACAAATCCTTTAAGAAAATACCATTGAGTTTTTGTCTGACATGTCAGTAAGATGCCTCTTTTTTTGTCAGATGAGGTGATTTCAAGCCATCTTTCCCTCATTAACTCCTTCCTAAGTCTGGGTTGGGGCCCTCTCCTCTATGTTCTCTAGCACCTTGATGTTCCCTTTAATAGTTCTAATCATGCTCTATTATGATTTTCTATTTGTATATGCCTTCCTTTCATCTTTTTCGTCATGGCATCCCCAGTGCTCAACAGGTAATATTTGTTGGTGGAGTGATTGAAGAAATGACCTTGTGCTGTCTTGTTTATAACTGGTTGATGACCTAATTTTTCTGTAGTACACTCAGTGCATTCTCTTTCAACTAGCTTTTTTGTTTTTATCCTGTAATGTAGACCATATGGTAGAAGATTGAGTCTAGTTTGGTTAATGCAGGTAATTTAGAGGGCACCACCTCTCAGTAATCTTTGTTTCAAATGAGAATAGTTTGTTGTGAAATAATATGTCTACCTGGGTGCTAAATGGTGCCTTTACTTCTTACATTAGAACTCTCTGGTCTGCTGACCAGATGAGATCGTTGGTATATTTCTTTTTTTTTTTTTTTTAAGATTTTATTTATTTATCATGACAGACACAGCAAGAGAGAGAGGCAGAGACACAGTGAGAGAGAGAGGCAGAGACACAGGCAGAGGGAGAAGCAGGCCCCATGCAGGAGCCTGATGTGGGACTTGATCCCGGGTCTCCAGCATCACGCCCTGGACCAAACGCAGGCACCAAACTGCTGAGCCACCCAGGGATCTCTCGTTGGTATATTTCAATAAAATTCTCTTGCTCGGTCTTACTAGTAATTCTATTTGAATTGTCCTGGGTCATTCGATTATATTCAGTAGTAATTGAGTGGTTACTATCTACCAGACACCATTCTAGTTCCTTTAAAGGACAAAGAATTTTGTCCCCTTGAGCATTGTACAGATAGATAACAATAAGCATTGAGCATTTAAAAAGTTAGATAGTATATTAGCAGGCAATAATGCTATGGATGAAAAAAGAAAAGGTAAAGTAAGGAAGGGGAATTAGAAGTGTGAGAGCAGGGGGTGAGATGCAGTTTTAAATGGGTGGCCAAGGATTGGCCTCATTGAGAAGGTGAATTTTGGAGTAGACATTTGAAGGAATAGAAGAATTAGACCCACAGATATCTGGGGGGAAGAGCATTCTAGGCAGAAGTGCATTCCAAGCAGAAGAAACGAGGAATGCAAAAGTCCTGAGGTGGAAGACTGCTGAATTGGAATTGCAGCAGGGGTCTGTGTGCCTGGAACATGGAGGCCAGTATGGAGCTAAATGAGAACGGAGCGGGGAGAGAAGTGGATGATGATATCAGAGAGATAACTGGGGACAGGGTACTGGATTATGTAATAAGGCTTTATTGGCCATTGAAGGGATTTTTATCTTTATTCTAAATGAAAAGGGAAGTTTTTTGAGGAGAGAAGTGACACGATCTGATTTTCTTTAAAGAATTTTATTTATTTTTAAAGAATTACTCTGCTGCTGTGTTGCAAATAGACTGTAGCAAAGTCCCAAGGATCATTGGATGCATTTCAGAGGCTTGTGGTTACAAACTGTTAATCTCTGTGATTATTTTAAATACTTTGTTTAAATATGGAAATGTTTTTGTCTTTTGATCATTGCTTGATCAAATAGAGGTGACAGTAGTAAACATGTCAATCTATAGACATAGAAGAGACTTTTTTTCCTACATTGGTTTTTTTTTTATAATGCTTTAAAAAGAAAGGTGGTAGGGAAAGAATCTTGACAATTGGGTGTTGTCCAAGAAGTGCTTAATAAATGAAGCTCTAGGATGGAGTGCTGTCTAGAGTACTGAAACCATTTATTGTAGAATTGTGCCTTTTTTGCTTGTACAGTAGATTTTACTTATGAATCACTTTGAGAAATGATTTATGCTCCTTACATTTGATTAAATTTAAAGGAGACTGTCTTCACAAGAAAAGTGAAAAGCGAGATTTGTATTAGGCCATGTAATTGTCTTTTCAGTTTTAGACTAATAAAGTCCTACATACTTAATTTATTTTTAATTAATTAATTAATTAATTGAGATGGAGGGCGAAAGGAGAAGGGCAGAGAATATCTAAAGCAGTTTTTCTTTTTTTTCTTTTTTTTTTTTTTTCTAAAGCAGTTTTTCTTTTCTCATGAGTGCAGAGCCTGACATGGGGCTCCACCTCAGGATTCTGAGATCAAGACCTGAGCTGAAACCAAGAGTCCAACACTTAACCGACTGTGCCACTCAGGGGCCCCTACTTAATATATTTTTAAAGATAAGAGAACTAGGGCAGGGAAAAGAGGGAGTCATTTGTTTCCATTGGCTGCAGCCTCTGTGTTCACAGCTCACATTTGCCCAGAATCCAGAGACCTCCTCAGCTAAGGACCCCATTATGCTGGATATTTTCATTCTGATATTTTTGCCATCATTAGCCTGGTCATTCTGTCCTACATCATCTCTCTGGTCTAGTGGCCTGCAGCTGTGGTGGGAAGCCCTCAGAACAATTCAGCGGGGAGGAAGGATGAAGCTGAATGGCCAAGCATCCTGCTTGGCTGACACACCAGTGGATTTTTTCTTCTGGACATTATTTGGGCTCCTGGTCTCCAGTCCAACAAGAGGCCTCTTATCAGCAGCATCAGTCCTGTTGCCTTTCAGACCTCATCCAGAGGCTTCTGGATATGGTTAATCACTGTCAAGCTGGGGGTGTTTTGCACTCAGCTGGGACATCAGGAATTTGTGGACATGGCTGGCAACGCTGTGTGCATGCTAGCTGTAGATAGAGGGTGTTGAGGACACAAAGCTGAAATGTAGACTCGTTAAAGTTACCATGGTGAACTGCTCAAATATTCATTTTGAGAGCCTTTCTTTAGGTGTAAATGCAACTACATATTATGCTAAAAATATGTTCTTTCCTTTCCCTCTTACATGCAGGAGGTTCCCTTGTATTGGTCCAAGAGCACGTTGTCTATCTTCATCTGTGAAGTAGTCACTTTTTTTTTTTTTTTTTTTTGTGAAGTAGTCACTTTATCACTGTCTTTACAGACTGCACAATTGGAGTTTGTGTAGTATCTCTTTTCTCACTCTCTAGCCAAAAGGAACTCATCATTTGAATTTTTAAGATTTATCATATTTTTTCTACTCCATACCACTTGTGTCCCAGCTTCTCACTTAGAGAAATGGTTATTATAGTCCTCATTCTTTGTGACTGGCTAAATTATAAATTATTGAAATAGGGTAGCTATAACTCATCTTGTTATTTGAGAAAAACCTCTCTCTTACCCCCCAATAAATGTTTTTTTTTTAATATTATCAAATGTTCCTTTTCTGGAAGAAAACTTTCAATATATTTCTTTGTCCAACTAGAGTTGAAGAAACTAGATATTTTAGAATCATGACTAGGCTTGGGTCCCAAATCTGTGGTATTCAAAAAGTCCATCATAATTGTTCAACATTTGATTTTTCTTTCTAGCTTAAAAATAAACAAGGAGGAAAAAAAAGATTGGGGAACTAGATAGCATTCCAGCTGTTCCCAAGCCAAACCTCCATTAATTTATTTGAGGTGTTAGGAACACTGACAATAGTAGTTGTATCTTTACTAAAATGTAATTAAATGTGCAAGGACAAATGCTGTAGAAATTATGTAGTTATCCATGAATGCTCCTTTTGGAATTGACTTATTTAAAATGTGCTCATCTACATTTTCCTTTCACTCTCTTGTTTATTTAAAAGTTTATACCATTTCCATAAACATTCAGTAACTTTGCATGATGCTTGCTTTTGTCCACTGTTGGAAGACTTATTTTTGGAAACCTTCCTTTATACCATGAATTGGAATTTGACAATTGGTTGTTGTAGATTGGTCTTTGAGGTTCATGGAAACAATACACAGTGATGAGGTTAGTTTCTGCAAGACACTTCTGCCACAAATAATGCTTTTCAGTTTACCTAATTGTAGCCTGGCATCAATGCTTGTTAGTTATTACTACTTAGACTAATTAATCTTATATATTTACATAATGTTTTGAGTTTCACCTTCTGTCTGGAAATTTTAGTGATAAAATGGATGTGGTCTCTGATGAGGACAGTAGTGGAATATCCTAATTCAAAGCATAAGCTCTTTCTCTCTCAGATTGGGCAGTCAGTGGCCTTCTGTTTGTGTAGGATTTCTTAAGTCACTGGTAACCATTTAAACACAATAGCTATACTGGAAATTACTATGGTTGCATTGGTAATACCGCTTAACATCTTTGTGAACTAGCACAGACATATTAGTTTTGATTTTTTGGTTTTATTTCATGACAAATTAAGATAGATTCTATGTGGAATCATCTAGAATAATGTTTTCTTTCTCTTTTAAATTTAAAAGAGAAATTTTCTCTTTAAAATGATTTTTCTCTTTAAAATTTTTTCTCTTTTTCTCTTTAAAATTATTTTTTAAAGTCATAAAATGTAATTATTTGCAAAACAAACTGACAAAATAGAAATTGGATTCTCTCTTCCTCAACCTGAGCCTTGCAATTTGTCATAATTGATATTATGGATATAGCAACCATTACACTAAATCTTCTGGGAGAAATCCTGATTTCAAAATATTGACAACATTCTCATATTTGTTAGAATATGTGTCAGTTGGTATTAAAAAATTCAGTGACTGTGATTAAGATGGAATATTGTTAGGCTTTTGCCAGCTTTCTTCTTTCATTAAAGATTAACTTTGATAGTAAGTATTGAGAATTATTATGGAAATTATCTGGAGATGCTGCTTCCCTGGTTATTGTGACGCTTATGAAACTTTTTTAAAAAGATCATTCTCTTGACTTAAATTTGAAGTCAACTAGAAGAATTGGAGGCAATGTGTGCCGTGATTAAGATCATGCATGGTCCTGAGAGCAGTTTTCTGATTCAACCCCTGACTTTACCACTCCTTTAACCTTGAGCAGGTTACATATCCTTGTTCTGCCTCTGTTTCCTCATCAATGAAATGGGAAAACTAATGGGACTTACGTTACAGAATTGTCAGGAAGAGTACATGAGACACAGGCATAACAAAGAGTGCTTGGCACAAAATAAGCACTGACTGCATTTGGTTATGTTATATTGAGCTTGGAACATCTCTTAAAAGAGAATTATCTTTATGAAACATTTCAAAAAATCCAATTTATTCTTTAAGTTAGGTTAGAGTCTGTCCTTTCTTTAAGGCAGTATAATTGTGCAAGCTTTTAAAAACATGAAATGCTAAAAATCTTAATTTTACATGTAGGCCAAGTTCTGTTGATCTTTGTGAAATTGGGAATTGATGATATCATCCCAACAGGGAAATTATGAAACAGAAAAAAAATTCAATTCCTCCTTAAGGAAAGAAAGTAATAATAGTGTGTGTGTATGTGTGTAAGAGTGTGTGAAGAGAGGTCATACACATATTTATTTATACAATACATTAATAGTAGATTTAAATTTACTGGCCTGGTTTCTTTCCCTCCAAATTTATAAAAAATAAAAATAGAAATGAAATAAAATCAGCATTCTTTATAGCTCAACTGGTATACATTATTATTCAGCATCAGGAATGAATAGTGATTCTTTTACAATAGATAAAACCTAACCTGCTTTTTTAAATTCAGCCTTTTTAGTACTGATCTGGTTTTTATGTTCCCATAACTGTGTGTAACACAGTAATGAATGGGTAAGGCATTGCATCTAGAATATCTATGGTGAACCTGTTGGACTTGAATGTAATCATTCCTAATCTCACCACACCTGTGAGGAGAGGTTCTGGAATGCCCCATCTTACTTACTTATGTTCCTCCTTCCTTTATACTAAATGCAGGAATATTGTCAGTGAACAATATCCTTTTACCAGTGAAACCTGACAAAGGAGATTATAATTTGAAAATTTAAAGACAATCCTATTTTAGATTCTACAACTTGGTTTATAATAAGGTGAAAATATAATAATAGATTGGAAAATCCAAGATACTTTATTTTGGCAGTGCACTTAGTTGCACTGTGTATTTCTCATGCAACAGAATTTTTTTAAAGAACTGATATGAACACATACATCATTCTAATCTTCATCTTTACTTTTTTTTCTTTAGAAAATTTAGGAAAAGATACATCAAGTAGGAACGAGTATAGAAATTTTTCGAAAAATAGATGGGAGGTGGTAAAATTACAATAGGGATGTTGCAAATGAGCCTCCCATGTGTAGTTATTAGGTGTTTAGTTATCACTGTGGTACTTACTGGGTGGCCTTTTCTTTTTTTCTTTTGTGTATCATGATAACTGTACTCTTTAATCCCCATCACCTATTTCACCCATCACTCCACCGACCTCCTACCTGGTTTGTATAGTTTGGCTTGTTCTCCATAGTTAAGAATCTGTTTCTTGGTTTGTCTCTCTCTTTCTGTTTTTTTCCCCCTTTGTTCAATTTTTTCTTTTTTAAGTTGTACGTATGAGTGCGATCATATGATATTTGCCTTTATGTCACTTAGCATTATACTCTCTAGCTTCATCCATGCTGTTGCAAATGGCAAGATTGCGTTCTTTTTATGGCTGAGTAATATATCATTGTATATACATATATACTTTATCTTCATCCATTCATTTATCAATGGACACTTAGGCTGCTTCCACAGTTTGGCTATTGTAACTAGGGCTACAAAAAACATAGGGGTACTACATGTATCCCTTTGAATTAGTGTTTTTTTTATTTTGGGGTAAATACCCAACAGTGTGATTACTGGGTTGTAGAGTAGTTCTATTTTCAATTTTTTGAGGAACCTCCATACCATTTTCCACAGTGGCTGCACCATTTTGCATTCCCACCATTAGTGCAAGAGGGTTTGTTTTTCTCCACATCCTCACCGACACTGGTTGTTTTCATTGTAGCCATTCTGACTGGTGTGAGGTGATACCTCATTGTAGTTTTGATTTGCATTTCCCTAATGATGAGTGATATTAAGCATCTTTTCATGTGTCTGTTGGCCATCTGTGTGTCTTCTTTGGAGAAATGTGTGTTTATCTCTTCTGCCCATTTCTTTTTTTTTTTTTAAGATTTTATTTATTTATTCATGAGAGAGAGACACACACAGAGAAAGATAGAGACACAGGTAGAGGAAGAAGCAGGCTCCATGCAGGGAGCCTGATGTGGGACTTGATCCCGGGACTCCAGGACCATGCCCTGGGCTGAAGGCAGGCACTTAACTGCTGAGCTATCCAGGGATCCCCTCTTCTGCCCATTTCTTAATTGGATTATTTGTTTTTTTGGGTATTGAGTTGTATCAGTTCTTTATATATTTTGGATACTAACTCTTTATCAGATATGTTGTTTGCAAATATCTTCTATTTAGTAGGTTGCCTTTTAGGGATGGCCTTTTCTTAAATCTTTTAGGGTAGCCTGGGTGGCTCAGCGGTTTAGTGCCTGCCTTCAGCCCAGGGCGTGATCCTGGAGACCCGGGATCGAGTCCCACATCGGGCTCCCTGCATGGAGTCTGCTTCTCCCTCTGCCTGTGTCTGCATTTCTCTCTCGTTCTGTCTCACATGAGTAAATAAATAAAATCTTAAAAAAAAAAAAAAACAACTTTTAGAAGCCTTATGAAAATAAGAGCTTTCATAGGGACCCTGGATTATCGTGTAACTCTCCCATTAATTTCTAGGTATCTGGTGACCCATCTTATGGGAGCAGATCTGAACAACATTGTGAAATGTCAGAAGCTTACGGATGACCATGTTCAGTTCCTTATCTACCAAATTCTCCGAGGTCTCAAGGTATATTCTTCCTCTTTCCAAAGCTTAAGAAAAGGAAGAGGAAAAAAAAGAAAAAAACCTTTCTTATGGAAAATTTCGAACACTCACAGAATCACAAATACAATCATAGTGTAATGAACCCCTACGTTTACACAGTGACCACAATTTCCAACATAGGACCAATCTTTCCTTTGTATTCCCCAAGCCCTGGATTATTTTAAAGCAAGTCTAGATGTAATGTTGTTCCACTCATAGATATTTCAGTATGTATTTCTAAGAGCTCAAGATTCTTCATTCTTACATCTGAAGAGTAGTAATAATTTCTTGATATAATCTAATATCTGGTTAGTGTCATGTTGAAATTTTAAAAACCTCCTCAAGGAGCCTAATTTATTTGTGGGAGGGGCAGATAAGTAATGTTTTAAAATTAAAACACCTTTGACATTTAGCAGCTTTGAGTCCTTATTGAACTCCTCAAAACCAATCAGAAAACAAGTTGAAAGCTCTGTTTAACTCATAGCTCAACTCTATGAGTAGAGTTGATGGTATAGAAATCATAGTTATGATAAATGTACAGATTACTGTTAATTACTTGTTCTCACTCTTAATCCCACTATATAATACTAACAGTTCTTACTGGTTCATAAAAATATACTTCAACTATGTCATATGATCATAGAGGTTGGAGATGACTTTTTCATTTAATTGACTTTTTTCTCTTTCACAGTATATACATTCAGCTGACATAATTCACAGGGTAATGTATTGTGATTTTGATTTAATTATTTGGGGAGGAGGAGGGATACTAAAGTGGAGAGGACTGGAATTCAGCCAAGATCCTAATCTACACTTACTTTAGCTGTTGAACTATTGATTGATTGTAATTTTGCTCTAAGTTTAAACTGATTAAAGAAAGAAGATACATAGTTTTTAGTTATTTAAAGCTAATTAGGATAGATAGTGACTATAGATGGAGATCACTGATAACTGGATAAAATCTTACCTTTATATTTGGATCTTCATCATTACCTGTGGGGAGACAACATACCATGCATCATGAAATTGATCATGTCCCCTCTGTACTTACTTCCTAGGACCTAAAACCTAGCAATCTAGCTGTGAATGAAGACTGTGAGCTGAAGGTGAGATGAAGAGACACTGGTAATTGTTTGTTTCAATGTGTAATTATACGTTTGACTAACCAGGCAGACTAATGAACAGATGGATTTGTAAAACCATAACTTTTTATCTGAAAATTCATTTTCTTAGGAATATCAGATTTTGAAACTTGAACCACAGACTTATGTAAGTTTTAGTTTAAAGGATATTGAAGGTGGCATCAGGTGTCTTGTTTGCATTTTTAAATAAAGTTAAAATAGATATTTAATTTATTAGTTATAATAAAGGAAAATTCTAGTCTGAATATCAAATAAGCAATCCTGAAGAGATAATTACTAAATTAGTTTCCTTAGAGAAAATAATTCAAATAGGAGATAAGTAGTTTATAGAGAGTAAGCAGCTCTAGTATTCTTTTTCTCATTTTTACTGTCTTTTAAACTTAAATACAGTAAAATGTTTCATTTCAAGTGTACTCTTGACAAAATTTTTATATCCATTTAAGCACAAACACAGTAAAAATAAAGAACACTTTATCACTTCAGAAAGTTGGCTTGTGGTCCTTCCTAGCCAGTCCCCACCCCTCTACCCCTAATCCTGGCTTCAGACAATCACTGATCTGCTTACTGACTCTATAGAATAGATTTATTTTTTCTGGAATTTTGTATTAATGGAATCATACAGTATTTCTGTATGTGTGTGTCTAACTTATGCTTAATATAATATTTTAAGCTCTGTGCCATATCAGTAGTTCATTTCTTTTTATTGCTGAGTAGTATTCATTTTACGAATATGCCACAATTTGTTTATCCATCTACATGTTGATAGACATTTGCTTCCATTCTGGTTTGGGGCTATGTATAGTTGTTATGAATATTCACATGCAAGCCTTGGTGTGGATGTATGTTTCCATTGCTCTTGGGTAAATGCCTAGGAATAGCATTTTTTGTTGTGCTTTTTGTAATTTCACTCTTAAAGTTCCTGCTGTGTTTATCGTGTGTTCTTAGCATGGACTAGAAAGTATGTTTATGAAAGTGCTATATTGCTTTGCCTTTTTCTAAGGCACTGAGTTTTTTCCCCTCCTGCTTTATAAGTCTTAGGAGCTTGACTATTCCAGTGCCTGATTTTTCTTCTCTCCTTAGATCTTGGACTTTGGACTGGCCCGACATACAGATGATGAAATGACAGGCTATGTGGCCACCAGGTGGTACAGGGCTCCTGAGATCATGCTGAACTGGATGCATTACAACCAGACAGGTATTGCTTTTATTGGTTTTTGAGCACCTTATTAGTCACCATGTTGGGTGTATTTGGGATTCTTAGGAGTGGAGATGGTGGGAATGGGAGGAAACATCTTTTTTCCCCCCTCAGTGATCCTTTTAAAATTGACAGGAAATATTTCACTTGCTCAGATAGAGAAAGTAGTGTTTTTATACCCAGCTTTCAAACTTTGTGATTTAGTAGTTGGGTTCTGATTTATTTAGATTTCCAACATATTCTGTGAGTACTTCTATCTGAAGACAATGGGTTCATAATTTCAACCTCTCAACAATACTTGGGAGAATCTACCATTTCTACCAATAAGGATCTCTGCCCCTTTATAGACAGCTTGTTTCTCTTGCCTTAGCTATGTTTTGACATCCCACCTATGGAGCCCTTTAGTGGGGTACAGGTCTTAATAAGCTTACTTCTATAAAGAAGAGTATAATTGTTGCACCTCAAATATATTATATATTATAATTTTTCACCTCTAGTTATAGCTTCTTTCAGGTCAAGTATGTTAGTAGTGACATTGTATGCCTTTTCTGTTTAATTTTACCAGTTGATATTTGGTCAGTGGGATGCATAATGGCCGAACTGTTGACTGGAAGAACGTTGTTTCCTGGTACAGACCGTATCCTTTAAAAAATTTTGGATTCTTGTTTCTTATCTGTATTCCAGTGTCCATGGAAGTATATTACTTTTATCTGTCTCTAGGAAAGGCTCTCAGTTACTTGCTTATATGGTTCAGATATGTGTTACGAGATCTACCCTCTGGCTGAGTACCTTGCCTTGTCAAGAGAGAGGCTTCAATTTCCTTGTGGGAATTAGAAAAATTCTTCATAAGCTAGAGAACTCTTTACATCTTTCACATGTCATCCTTTTGCACTGAGTCCCTTATTATATTAATCTTCCCACAGCAATTCTGCAACCTGAGCATATTCCCGAGAAGTTCCAGATCTCAATGACTGGTTTAGTCTGCTTGTACAACGCTTAATGAGCACAAGGTACCCATTTATAAACCAGGGGTATCTTTAGCTTACATGTTTGGTTTGGATGTTTAAAAGATTATATTTGGTCCCTATAATGATGTACCTGCTGACTGTCTTTATATTTGTTGTTTAACAAGTAATAAAAACAAGAAGTGATAAGGTCATCCTGATGTGTGCCTTTTTTTTTTTCCAGCACAATTTTGTTTTTATCCTAGAATGTAGCCAAACCTTAATTTACTTCCAGATTTGTTATCTAGTTTACGGCTTATCACAGCCCTTTTATTTTAGGTCCTTTCCTATCCGCTGCATGCCCATTTCATGGTTTAGAAATAATATCAGCAAATGTGGTTTTTGTTGGAAGTCCCATTACTTGCACTTGGGGAAAACATTCAGGTGGGAAAGAATGTTGACTTACGTGTCTAGTATTAGGTTTGAAGATTTTTGTAAAATTCATCTGACTAGCCTATAGTGGGTTTGGTTGAGCTTTAGAGATGCTGCAGTTATGCTGTGAATGTGTTCTATCATGCTTAGAGACCTAAAAGCTGTTTCAGCCCTTCACCTAGGCAAACTCTCATTGAGTTTATAATTAGTTTACTGCTAACAGTTTGGGGTATACTTCCATGGTGACTGTGATGTTCATGTTGTCTATCCACATGTTCGAACTATCTTCTGCTAGAGAAAAAGTACTTTCCTACTGAACTGAAAAACTTCTGCCCCTGAGGCAAAGCTGTTTCTTTCCCTCTGAATATTTCTGCGTTGGTACAGAGTTCTGTCTCCCTATATTTACTGCTCTTCATTCCCAGATTCTTAAAAAACTAGTGTTTTTCCTTTGTCCTTTGTTTCATTCACCTTATGTCTGCGTCTTAGAAATGTGGTATATACATTACAGTTGAGGCTAAGAAAATGAGGGAAAATGTGTTATTTCCCATTTTCCTCAGTTACATGTCTCAGAGTCTCATCCTCTAGCCTGTCTTCCCAAGCACACTACTGTGATGCATTTCTCTATTCCCCTCTTCCTTTCGTCTCTTCTCTATCTTTATCTGTCTTCGGTCAGCAGCAGACACTCATGCCTACAGAGATAACCAGAGTGGTGGAGAGAGAGACAGACAGACAGCAGGGTATACTCGTGGAGAGCAAATACTCTGGAATCAGACTACTTGGGTTTATAGGTCCTACCTCTTTTACTCCCAGCTGTGTGACTTTGAGTACGTTTTCTAACTTCTATCTCCTGGTTTCCTTAAACATAAAATGCTAATGGTAAATACCTCACAAAGTGACTGTGAGAATTCAGTGAGATAGTATCTGGAAAGTACTTAGAGCCTGCCAGGAAATGTTAGACATCATCTTCATTAGTGACTTTTGGGAAACAGTTATTCCCTTTACCTTCCCACTCTTTTGTCTACCTATGAATCATTATGGTTTTATCTCACAGATGGCTGTCTACTCCCTGATGGCTTGACTCTTTTAGAATGCTAACTTTCAGGAGCACCTGGGTGGCTTAGTTGGTGAAGCATCTGAGTCTTGATTTCGGCTCAGGTCATGATCTCAGGGTTGTGATATTGAGCCCTACATTGGGCTCTCTGCTGGGCATGGAACCTGCTTAAGATTCTCTTTCTTTCTCTCTCTCCCTTTCCCTCTCCCTCCCCTTCTCCCTCTCCTTCCCCTTCTCTCTCTCCCTCTCCCTCCCTCCCTTCCTCCCTTTCTCTTTTCCTCTCCCTCTCTCCCCCCTCTCCTTCTTCCTCTCCCTCTGCCCTCCCTTACTCTTGCACATGCACATACTCTCTCTTGAGAAATAAATAAAATAAAATAAAATAAAATAAAGCTAACTTTAAACCTGTAAGAAGTCTTCCTTTTTTTCCTTTTGTGAACTTTAGGTAGAAAACCTAGCATTTAGACTTTTTACAATGGGCTTTTTTTTAATACATGAAAATTCATTTCAAAATTCTTATTTTAGGGGCATCTGGGTGGCTCAGAGGTTGAGCATCTTCCTTTGGCTCAGGTCGTGATCCTGGAGTCCTGGGATTGGGTCCCACATCAGGCTCCCTGCCTGGAGCCTACTTCTCCCTCTGCCTATGTCTCTGCCTCTCTCTGCCTCTTTCTCTGTGTCTCTCGTGAATAAATAAAATCTTTATTAAAAAAAAAACCCACAAAATTCTTATTTTAGTAAAGCACCATTTCTTTTCTACTTGGCTCTTTTTTGAGACAGATATTCTCCTGGATCATAAAAATCAAATTCAGAAGATTTGTATTTTTAATATACATAACCCCCATCTTGTCAGTTGCCATCTGTGTAGATGTAGCTTTGGTGGCCTGACAAGGAAAGAGGAAAGTGTTGTCTATTATTTTTTTCTTGCCTGAAGTGTGCAATTGCTTATAGTCTACCATAGTGGTTCTTAACTCTCATTTTTCATCAAAATACTTAGGGGAGCAAAATACTCTGGGACACCACCCCAGAGACTCAACCCCACACTTTATGTGGGGTGAAAGCACAGGCTTTGGCATATTTTTTAAGTACCCAGTTGATTCTAGTGTATAATAGTTGTTAAGCACAACTAGAGTTTAACTCAGTTGAGTCTTACTTTTAACTTTTTAGGCTGATCCTAAAAAAACATTTAATTAGGCAATCTTTCTTTCTTCTTTCTTTCTTTCTTTCTTTCTTTCTTTCTTTCTTTCTTTCTTTCTTTCTTTTCTTTCTTTCTTTCTTTCTTTTCATCTTTCTTATCTTTCTTCTCTTTCCTTTCCATGCCAAGGAGATCAGAAAGTTTAGAATTGAGACTTATTTACCTAAGAGGTCGAGAAGGATATTAGAAAACCTCTAATTGAACTCCCTGTTTTTTATAGATGAGAGGAAACCAAGACCCAGAGACGATAGATCCAGAACTGTTATTTATGACTCAGGTCACAGTTTCTTAGCATTATTTTATTTGTTGCCTATTCCTCTTATTTCTAGAACAACTCCTCCTCCTCCTCCTCCTCCTCCTCCTCCTCCTCCTCCTCCGTCGCCGCACAGTCTTTCTTTGCCCAGAAAAGCATGCAGCTACTGCTTATTTGTGATTTTTAAATGCAACTGAATGCTGCGGCAACCTCTAGAGCATGCTCTTTATTTGAGTGCCTTTTTCTCCCTATTTTTCTCATTTATTAACTATCTTGTATTTAGAGATACTTGTGGTTTTAGCTTCTAGATAAGTGCTATCTAATAGAATTTTCTGTGGTGTTGCAAATGTTCTCTATTTGTGCTATGCACTGTGGTGGTTGGTAGCCACAGCCACATGTGGCTACTGAGCACTTAAAATATGGCTAGTGAAACTTGGGAGCTGATTAAAAATATGTCTGTGGTGAAATGTATTAACATAAAATTTGCCATTTTAACTTTTTCTTATTGTGGTAAAATATGCCTAACAGAACTTCCCATTTTAACCTTTTTAAAATATACAGTTCATGGGCACTAATTACATTAACAAAATTGTGCAGCCATCACCACTATTGTATTTCCAAAACATTTTTATCACCCCAAACCAAAACTCTGTGCCCATCGAACAGTACCTCTCCATTCTTCTTTCCTATAGCCTCTGATTTCCTTTCTTCTACTTTCTGAATTTGCTTATTCTAGAAATTTCTTGTAAGTAGAATCCCATAATATTTGTTCTTTTGTTTCTTGATTATTTTCCTTAACCATAATGTTTTCAAGGTTCATCCAAGTTCATCCTTGTTTCCAGAACTTCATTCCTTTTTTATGGCTGAATACTATTCCATTGCATGTGTATGCCACATTTTGTTTATGCACTCATCTGTTCATTGACATTTGGGTTATTTTCACCTTTGGCAATTGTGATTAGTGCTACAATGAATATTGGCGTACAGCTATTTGTTTGAGTCTCTGCTTTCAGTTCTTTGTGGTGTATGTCTAGGAGTGGAATTGTTGAGTCATGTGGTAATTCTTTGTTTAGCTTTCTGAGGAGCCACCAAACTATTTTCCACAGCAGTTACACCGTTTTTGCCCACCAATGATGTATGCGTAATTTTTCCACATCTTCACCAACACTTGTTCTGATTTTTTCTTTTCTTTAAATTATCTTCTTTTTTTTGTTTGTTTAATTCATCCTCGTGAGTATGAAGTGGTATCTCTTTGTAGTTTTAATTTGTATTTCTCTAATGACCAATAATGTTAAGCATCTTTTCCTGTGTTTATTGGCTATTTGTATATCTTCAGTGGAGGAATATCTGTTCAAGTTGATTATCCATCTTTTTAATTAGATTGTCTTTTTGTTGTTGAGTTTTTAGTTCTTTATATATTATGGATATTAAACCTTCATTAGATACATGATTTGCAAATATTATCTCCCATTCTGTGGGCTGTTCACTTTCTTGATAATGTCCTTTGAAAAGGTTTTGAATTTAATGAAGTTCCAATGTATTGGTTTTTTTCTTTTGTTGCTCTTGTCATATCTAAGAATATATTATCAAATTTGCGGTCATGAAGATTTACTGTGTTTTCTACTAAGAATTGTAAGGGTTTATCTCTTAGATCTTTGATCCATTTTGAGTTAATTTTTGTATATGATGTCAGATTAGTAGTCCAACTTTATTCTTTTGTATGTGGAAATCTAGTTGTCTCAGCACCAATTGTTGGAGAGACTGTCCTTTCCCCACTGAATGGGGCTGGCACTTCTGGCAAAGGTAATTCTATTCCATTGGTCTGCATATCTATCCTTATAGCAGTCCCACACTGTTTTGATTCGGGCAACTTTGATTCCTCTAAGTTTTTGAATTCAGGAAGTGTGAGTCCTTCAACTTTGTTCTCATTATCAAGTGTTTTTTGTTTTGTTTTTTTGTTTGTTTGTTTTTTTAGGAGTATTTTTTCTTTTCTTTTCAAGGTCTTTTGTAATCCCATATAGATTTGAGGATGGACTTTTACATTTCTGCCAAAAAGGCTATTGGAATTTTGGTAGAGATTGTGTTGAAGTTTTAGTTCACTTTGGGTAATAGTGACATCTTAACAGTGTGGAGTCTTCTATCTATGAGCACAAGATGTCTTTCCATTTTTTACTTCTTAATTTCTTTGAACAATGTTTTATAATTTTCATTGGACAAAACTTTCACCTTCATGCTTAAATATATTCCTAGGCATTTTATTCTTTTAGATGCTATTGTAAATGGAATTGCTTTCTTAATTTCCTTTTCAGGTTGTTTATTATTGGTGTGTGGAAACACAACTGATTTTTGTTGATTTTGTACCGTGCATCTTTACTCAATTTGTTTATTAGCGCTGGTAGATTTCTTGTAAGTTCTTTGGTATTTTCTATACATAGGATCATGTCATCTGCAAATAGAGATGGTTTTACTTCTCTCTTTCCAGTTGTTCTGGCTAGAACTTCCAGTACAGTGATGAATGACAGTGGTGAAGTGGGCATCCTTGTTTCGTTATCAGAGGGAAAGTTTTCAGTCTTCATTGACTATGATTTTAGCTTTGTGTTTTTCATAAATGCTCTTTATCATGTCAATGAAACATCATGTCAAAAATTCGTCTGTCTTAAAAAAAAAAATTCCTCTGTCTTCATAGTTTTATGAGTGTTTTTAATTTGAATTTTAAAATGTATTAGATTTTATATAGATTACATATAAATTTAATTAATCACATGTGATTACCAGTATTGCATTGGGAAGTTTTAGATCTCTACAATTCTTGTTCCTATTCTGCTTTTTTCTCTCTTTTCTTTTCTTTTTTTTTTTTTTTGTCAGTCTCCTTGAAAGATTCTTTTAGTACTGGTTGTTAATAATCCTTGGAGTTTCCCTAAAGGTGTAAGAAATACTAATTTTTCTTAAAGGTAATTATACATTATTAGCTTTTCATTTTCATTTATGACTATGTAGAACCCCTCTTCCAGGTAGATCAAAAGCAGTATTATTTTTTTAAGGAATGAAGCACTGCCTTCCAAGTCCAGTTGACTAGGTATATCAAGTGGACATGGCTGGTGGAACTTCATATTTAGGAGAGAGTGAGGATATAGAATGTCTCTTTAGGTCTAGTGCTAACTTATTTCAAATGCCAATCGTTTTGAGAAGAGTGACCAGTTAGAAAATGGTTTTATTAACACTTACTAGTCGGTAGCCTAAGGAAGAGAGAAGGTAAGTTTCCCAGCCCTGTACACGCCAAATACTGTGTTCTCTTCCAGAGGTCACAGCATTTGCTTGCTGTGGTTTTCTTTTCCTAAGTAATCAAATGAATTTCCTAAATGTGTAAAACTTTTTTTCCTTCTTTTATTTTATTTTTATTATTATTATTATTTTTTTTTTAAATCCTATTTATTTATTTTTATAATAGTCACACACAGAGAGAGAGAGAGAGAGGCAGAGACACAGGCAGAGGGAGAAGCAGGCTCCATGCACCGGGAGCCCGACGCGGGATTCGATCCCGGGTCTCCAGGATCGCGCCCTGGGCCAAAGGCAGGCGCCAAACCGCCGCGCCACCCAGGGATCCCCCTTCTTTTATTTTAATAGAAGTGGTACTCTTAAGATATTAACTAGAGGATAATGGAGCTGTTGAGTTATAACCCACTTGCCATTAGCTGCTGCCTTACTCTGTATGAATTTCCTTAGTATATTAAATTTGTTCCTTAATTCTTCTTTATTCATTTTTTTTCTTTTTTTCAAACATTTTATGAAATACTACAAAAAGGCAAAGAATAATGTAATGTTTATACATTACATTGTTTATAGCTCTATGTTTATATGCTCTCAGGTTATGTTTATAGCTCTCAGGTTATGAGATAAAACATGACAATAGAGCTAAAAATTTTTGGTGTACCCCTTCCTGTCACATTTACCCCTCACTTGTAGTCACTAGTTTCAAATATTCTCTTATTCTATTTTTTTGAATTAAAAAAAATATTTTTAGATTTTATTTATTTATTCATGAGAGACAGAGAGAGAGAGAGGCAGAGACACAGGCAGAGGGAGAAGCAGGCTCCATGTAGGGAGCCTGACGTGGGACTCTATCCCAGGACCCTAGGATCAGGCCCTGGGCTGAAGGTGGTGCTAAACTGTTGAGCCACCCGGGCTGTCCTGAATTTAAAAATTTTTTTAAAAGTAAGCTCTACTCCCAGCAGGGGGCTCAAACTCACAACCCTGAGACCGAGAGTTGCATGCTCTACCAGCTGAGCAAGCCAGGCACCCTTGTTCTCTCTCATTTTAGAATTTATTTATTTGCTTAGGAGGGAGAATCTCAAGTAGACTCCCTGCCGAGCACAGAGCCTGATGCGGGGCTCAATCTCACAACCCTGAGATCATGACCTGAGATCATGACCTGAGCCAAAACCAAGAGTTGGGCACTCAACCAACTGAGCCACCCAGGTACCCCTGTTCTCTCTTATTTTTTAAAAAAAGCAGTTTTCCTAATAAATGTTGAAGAAGAAGAATATTTCACTAGACTATTTGCCTTTTCTTCTCCAACTTGAAAATACAGATTTCTTTTTCTCCCAGAAAAGATTGGAATTTTCATCTGTATCCACAAACCTAGAATACCTTAAGAATTTGTGTGTGTGTGACAGTGAAAATGACTGTTCTGACAACCAAAAAGAGAAGAAAGTAGGGTAGGTCTTCTCATAGCCAATACTGTCAATACTGTCACCAGGAGGATTTCCTACCCTCCAAACATTAATATTCTGGATTTTGTTTCATTGAAAACTGTGGGTCACATGCAGCAGTTAGTTGCAGGGATATCCTGCACCTGTTCCCTTCCTCATCTTCAATTCTCTGGCCTGTGGACACCTTCTAGGAGTTGCCTAAACACTTAGAAATGAATAGAATATTCCTCTCTTCATTTCCCTATGATCCAGTATCCTTAGATTGATTTCCTTATCTGTTCATTCTACCTAGAACCTAAAGAATAATCTTAGCCCTCAGTGGTTGTTTTAGAAAGAACCAGGAGATCTATGATTTAAATTTTGACGATTTGGGGATCCCTGGGTGGTGCAGCAGTTTAGCGCCTGCCTTTGGCCCAGGGTGCGATCCTGGAGACCCGGGATCGAATCCCACGTCGGGCTCCCTGTGTATGGAGCCTGCTTCTCCCTCTGCCTATGTCTCTGCCTCTCTCTCTCTCTCTGTGTGACTATCATAAATAAATAAAAAATTAAAAAAAAATAAATTTTGACGATTTGATCAGGACAGTTAAAATATGTTTTTACCTAATAGTAAAAATTTCTTCTATCTAGGGGGAAAAAGGGGTTAAACCAGTTATGAAGGATGGCTTGTTGTGGAAATAACTAATTGTCATAATGTGGTAAATTTTGCTTTGCTCTGCTTATGTAGCTACTTGAAGCGCCCTCTGGCCTTAACTGCCTGGACAAATTCTAGTAGCTGGTACTATTGGAAGACTGACCTGTATTTCTATGGATTTGCCAGTTGTTGGAGAACCTATGGTGATTTCTTCTGAGGTCTGCATGCTTTGACTTCTTTCATGCAAGTGCTTTTAGCTACTAAGTAGGTTTTTATTTTGCATTGTGTGTTTACTAATCTCCTAAGTATTGGCTACTGTGCTGTACCAACTCTCTTTGTCCATGGCCCTTACACACTCTTGGCACTATATTTGTATACTCTCTATGGTGTAAATGCTTCAGATGGAGTGTTTGAGAACTTTGTTAGGCCTGATATTAAATGAAACGACGTTTTCTTAACTTTTTTGTATTGAGACTTCCCATAGAGTATGGTCATTATAGGTTTTGAGAGCAAGGCGGAGGGGATAGAGCTGAGTTTAAAAGCATATTACAGCAAGTCTTTTTAAGCCAACCAACATTTATCAGACTACTCCGTGGAAGGTGCTAGAGATAGGAGCAGCTATCGCCAAAAACAGAATGATCATAATCAGTGGAAAGTAAGTTACAGGAGTTACTGGAACAAATGTCTACTCTCTGATTATAAAATAAGACAGTGATAATAATGCTATAACAGAGGTATAACTAAGTTATTGAGAAGAAGTAGAGATTAATTTGAGCCTAAGATTCATGGTTTGAGTAGGACTCTGGAAAAAAAAATAAGAACAAGCTTGGTAGGAGGGGAGAGTAGAGGGTATTTCTGTTTGACTTGGATAAATGAAAAGCTAGAAGCTTTACAGTGCCTAAAAGATTTGGCATGCATTGAAGCATTGAGTACATTAAGGAGTAATAGTTTGAGGCAGAGTCAGGAAAGAAGCTTGATGCCAAACCAGGGAGGGCCATGAGGGGCTGAGGACTTGGGGCTTTATACATCAGGCCTGTGATTGATTCGTACCTGCAAAAGCAGGAGAGAGGCACATGGGATCCCCCACTCATGGCTGTAGTGAGCCACCGTGGCCAGTGGGGGTGGCACAGTCTTCAGGTATGTTAAAGTGAAGTTAGGGCAGTTAAGCAGCTCAGCCCAGAGTCTGCTGCCGTCCCTGGAGAGACTATACAACTTTACTCCTTTTAGTAGTCAGAAGTCTCTTAAAGGACAGTACCAATCTCAACAGCTTTATTTCTAGAGAGTAGTTTTGATACATATATTGTAAAACTACCTGCTTGAGAGTTGAAGTAGTTTAGTTGGTTTCCATACATGATATGCTTTGTGAGGTGGGGTAGCTACCCACTTGAATTTGTTCCAGAAGAGTGTGAGGGGAAGTAACACTTGTAAACTGAATCATTTTACATGAGCAAAGGGGGATGCTCTACAAATTCTACTGTTGTATAGTTAATTTGATTATTTTAGAGCAAGACAGTAATCATCCGCCCTCCCCACTCTGTCCCCATTAATGCATACTTTAGATTTTTTTCTTGTTGGCATTTTGAACTGAGAATCAGTATTGAAATTTTAATTTCCAGAATACATTGATTTTTGCCATTTGCAGATGACAAAATTTTCTACTAATTCTTAATTTAGAAGTAATTTGTGTGAGTGGACTTGTTTCTAATTTATCCTTGTTTTCTATGGAACACAAGTTGTTTAGGTCTGGAATAGGGTTCAGCAAACCTTTACTTAAAGAGCCAGATAATAAATATTCTAGGGTTTGGGGATCGTATGGTTTCTGTAGTAAGTACTCACTCAGTTCTGCTGTATAGGGTGAAAGCTGTACATAAACGAACAGGCATGGCTGTGTTCCAACAAAACTTTATTTTCAAAACAGGCAGCAGGCTGGTCTTTGCTGACTCCTATCTAGAATTTTCTTCATTTAAGCCAATTTCATATCTGGAGGAGAAAAAAAAAAAAAAAGAACAGGGCAAGATGCCAGTGTTATTGCATAAGTAATTCCTGTAACTTGGGCAACTATGGTTTGCAGAGGCCATTATTTTTAAGTTACACCATATTACCTTCATATGTGTAATCATAGGCAGAAATATTTTCTTCTGTCCTCCTTTCCATCCTGCTCTCCCTACCCCTCAAATATTCTGAGAGCCCACCATGGAGCAGATGGCAGGCTAGGTGCTGGGAATAGGTGGCACAGTCAGGGTGGCTCCTGCTCTCATAGAGCCACAGGTCAGCAGAGGTGACAGACGGGAAGCAAACAAAATAATTCTAGATTGTGATAAGCACTTTAATGTTTGCAAGCATTGTGCTGAGGTAGAGAATACAGGGAAGAGGGGGCTTCTTTATGTTGGGGACGGCCTCTCTGAGGAAGTGAGTTTAAGCTGAGACCTGAAGTTGAGAAGGACCTAATATGTGAAAAACCTGACGGGATTTGTCAGGTTTTTCATGTATTAGCATCAGAAGATGGTCATCCTCCCCTCCTTTATCCCCCCAATGTCAGTGTAGACACAGATAAACTATTCACACTTTCTTTTTTTTTTCTATTCACACTTTCGTAGAGAATATTAAAAGCTATTTTATATTATTTTTTTTTCCTCTCCCCTTTTAACTTCCCTTTTTAAGGCAAGGCTAGAGGCAATAAGAACAACTGAAAAGTTTTTGTCTTCTGGTTAACACATGCGCATACATTCTGAGTGTGCATGGAAGAGTTGGCTACCAGAATTAAGATTTGGACATTGTAGCCTATTGTTCAGAGCCTCTGGGGTGTGTGAGGTTTGTCACTGCTTTTGTGAGGTGGTAACCTCTGGCGTTCTGCTACACTATGGCGCTCCTGAAGAACATGTGGATGCGGTGAGGGAGTGGGGCCCTCTGCTGGTCGACTGTCACTCACCACTCTTGTCCGCCTGCCATAGCCTGCGTCCAGGCAGAGGCTTGAAGGCCCCTGTCCTATTACAAGCCCCTTGGGATAAGCCTTCGGGGGAATATTCACAGGTGGCCACAGCTAGCTCTAGCTCCTATGCTCTGCTGCTTTTTTTGTATCTGTAGCACTCTGCTTACCAGTGCTCTTCGTTTAACTGGCTACTCATGCTTTGGTAGAAGGTGAAGAGGTGGGTGTGGACAGAGTGAAGCTTTTGTGTTTTCATGGGCTGTCTTTAGCAGCTAAGTACCCAGCTAATGTCACTTTGCTTTACTGATAAGTGACGTTGACAGATACACAAAATGAATATAAATTGGTGATGTGTGTGGCAGCGTTCTGAGTCTTTGTACAGGAGGAGCATGTTCTACTTGAAGTGACCATCGTGCAGAAGCCTTGATCCAGATGAATTCACCATTCTGGCTTGGTTTGGGGTTTTTAATTTTTGTTATTGGGGTATTTTGTTTGTTTTGTTTTGTTTGTTGTTGTTTGTTTTTTATTTTTATTTTGTCCCAACATTTTCCTTTATAGTCCACCATTAGATATTGATCAGTTGAAGCTCATTTTAAGACTCGTTGGAACCCCAGGGGCTGATCTTTTGAAGAAAATCTCCTCAGAGTCTGTGAGTTGATGCTTTGATTGTAATTATCTGCCCTTTTGGGAGCCTCTGCCACTTGCCTTCCATCAGTCTGTACTTTGCCCTGAATATGTTTGTAAGCATGTGTGCCCTTTTGTGCTGACTTTCAGGATGAGGTGTGTGTGTGTGTGTGTGTGTGTGTGTGTCTGTCTGTGTGTACATGCACTCATCTGCCCCCATGCATGAGTGTGTTTTATTCTCTGTTGGAGTATGTACTTAGATCATGAGAGCTTGTATTGGGCAGTAGTTTCCATGATTTGAGATTGTAACTCATTCCATGAAATTAAAGAAAATTTGTCTCCATTATCAAGCCCTGACATCATCTTTCTCAGAAGTTTACATGCACTTAAGCTCTTTTTATGTTTTGGTTAGTGTTTGTTCTCAGAGCATGAGCTTTACCACATATTAGTGTAGCTTCACTACAAGAATGAAGTGTGCATTGTGTTCACACTACTGCCCTTTTCCAGAAGTTACTGCCTTTTACTGCTTTAGAATAGACAACTCACATATCTTGTATAAGTTGTCTGTTCCCAACAAGGGCACCTCTCCACCCTGTTTCCAGACCAGTCCTGGTAACTCACATCCTCTGGAGTAGACTTGTAAATCCTTCCTCCCACAGCCTCCCTTTGTAATTACAAGTCAATAACCTGAGAAAAAGCTTTGGCGCTAATGCTTTCCTGCCTCTAAGCAGGGATTTAGAGAGAAGCCATGGGAATGTGACTCTGGCTTACTTTGGCTTCAATTTCCTGCTGTTGGTCATTTTCTGGGGCCAGAGGCAAGAGAGAAATCATGAAAGCTCAGCCTTTCTCCCTTTTCTCCTCTGTCTGCTGCCAGGCAGTTGACTAAAAGGGAAAAAGAACTGTGGAGCCAAGCTCCAATTGTGCCTTCCTGAATTCTCCTCCCAGCATTCTGACTAAAGGGGTCCCTTTGCCCAACTGGAAGGAATGCTGGGTGGCTTGAGGCAGGCTTGAGCAGGTGAGTTTGAATGGTGCATCATCTCTCTTACAAAATAAAGAATATTGTCATCTGGTATGTTTCTGGTACATTCTACTAACAGACCACAAAGTCCAGTGTATTTATGAATTTCCACTCTGAGAGATGTAAGATACTGTGCTGGCTCTATTATTTTGTTTCATTTATTTATTTAAGATGAAGAAGGAAAAGCACAGAAAAGCTGTGACTTGCCTGAGTCATGCACTGAGTCACTTGGCAGAGCTGAGCATAGATCTCAGATGTTCTGATAACATCATCTTTATTTTTTTATTTTTTATTTTTTGATAACCTCATCTTTAAACTTTAATCTCATGCAATTGCACACTATTTTGAAAGTCATTTGTCAAAGTGACTGACCACTGTGTCAACCCAAAGGAGAGGGGAAGCTGGATAGAGTGAATCAAAGAAGATAAGAAATGGTGCTTTCTTGTTTTAAATGCATGTACTTAGAAAGACTGGTAATAGAGAAGACATGGGGGCAAGGGAGTGGGGGTGGGAGAAAGTTCAGTTTATTTACCAATAGTACTAATGAGACTAAGATAGTAAATTCATTCTCTGTCTGGGAATGGTCACTAGCAGCTCTTTCTCAGTCCCTAATCTGCCCTATAGATATGTGTAGCTAGTCACAAGATTTTTAAAAGAAAAAGCATGGGTAATATCATATTTACCTATTATTAATCCATCATTTATTGTTAAGAAAGAAACAAAATCAAGTGCTCAACCTAATAATGAGATGTCTTTATCTTATGTGAAATAGGGCACATCATACAGTTAAACAGCTCTAGAGTTGGACATAATAAAATTATCTACCAGAATGCAGAACGTACTCCAATAATAGTGTGTTGAGTATGGGAATAAGAGAGGCTTTTTTCCCCCCCCACTTGGTTATGATGAATGGATAAAAAGGGTTTAAACATTCAAAAGGGTAGACAAGATTAATTTGACGTTAGTAATAATGCCCCAAGTACCAGTTTATCTTAAAAGCACATGATGTGTGTGAGACGCATGGTGTGTAAATAACAAAGCCAGGTGAGTAAAATTGTTTTAAGAATTTTAAAAATTGAAGGAAAAGTTCATTAGTGAAGGCATGTAATAAAAGAAAGCCAATAGCTATTTTCGTTACTCCTGCAAAGTAGTAAGGTGGTGATGCCATATTTTTTTCTTTTCAAGTCTTTATTTAAATTAGTTAGTTAACATACAGATACCATCATTTATGTAGAAATCCAATCAACGGATATTAGGACATTGTAAGATAATGCAATAATGGATGGGCTGATTGAGAACAAGTTGGGATGTGCTGTAAGAAAGGGGATAAATGGGTCATGGCAGCTAAGGAGAGAGGAGTGTTTTGCTTAGTGACCCAGTACCTATAGTAATCAGTGAAAGAACAAAAAGTCATATAAAGAAACCAAAGCCCTTTCACTGACTCCCATTTTTCCCTAGAAATATATTCTTGCTAACCTCCTGACAGGAAGGGGATATAATAATGCATTTGACTAAAGGAGACAAAAATAGAAATTGCACAGGCCAAGTATTGTTCCTAAGAAAGAAGAGAGAGGTGGCAAGATTCAAAGATTTTAAAACCCAATTGGTATTCTACTATTCCTGGTTTACTTAATGAGCCATTTTTATTGTATTTCTTCACATGCAAAGTACTGTTAGTATGTCATTTGTTTAAAGGCAAATCTAAACTTTGTTGAGAGAATGTTAAAAGGGCTTCATGCCACCTTTTAAATTTGCTGGCCTCTGTCCTTGGGTATAAGGAGTATGAAAGGCAGGATGCAGCACATGTCCCACCCAGCTCTCTCCTTATCATATATTTGCAGTCCCTTGACCACTAGGGAATTTGAGTTCTGAGGATGAGGTAATGTGAAAAATTAGTGAAGGAAGCCACAAAGAAGTGTAATTGCCTGACCAGAGTGCTTATTGAAGATGCTGCTATAACCAGGGGTGGGGATGGGGGAATTAATAGTTTACAAAGAAAGAATAGACAAAGATTTTTATTGAATTGCAGTTGATTTTTAAAAATCCCATCACTAAAAAAAATAAAAATAAAAAAAAAAAATAAAAAAAATAAAAAAATAAAAATCCCATCACTACTCCTTTAATAGGAACATGTGATAAACTAACAGTTCATGTAACATTTTGGAGGAGGGGGACTTGTGTTAAAGTTGATGGGGCAGCAAGAAAAGCGAAGTTTGACATGCCACTTCCATGTGTGCTTGTGCATATGGAAGACCTACTAGTTTCGTCCTTGTCAGATCATTGCAGAGCATTTTGCAGACTTCTTCCCAGCTGTTTACCAAGTGAAGTCAGCCTATTCACCTGTTAGAAACTTGTGGAGGAAATCACTGTGGCATGCTATAATACCATCAGCAGCCTGTGACTTCTATTTTGTCTTTGCCATTAGCTTCTAACTTTGCCCTGTATGTCCTCTTTCTTCATCACCATTGTGTGTTTGGCATGTTTTATAAATGTACCACTACTAATGTCTTTGAAACTTGGCATTGCTTATCAGCTCGCACACCACCAATGTCTTACATTTGGAGGGGTGGTGCCTTGGAGAGTTACCAGAACCTGTGCCACGAAAATTTAACCACTTCCTTGAATGGATATATTGAAAATTTTGTTTTGTCAAAAGCTGAATCAAAATTTTCTGAATCATCTCCATTTACCCCCCCCCCCCCCCAAGCAAACAGGTTTTGGCCATCAATATTTGAAAACCATTCTCCGGCTGGCATCCTGGATCAAGGGGCAGTCCCTTTCCAGGGAGCCTAAAATATTTCATGTTAAAGATGATGCTAAAATAAAAGAGAAGTAATTTTTCTTATCTGCATGGCCAGTTCCTGGCTGCATGCCTAATAATTCTCATGCCATTCCATAGAAGCGTGCGTTCACATGCAGCCTTGGGCTCTGGCCTGGGATGGATGGGATGGGTGGGAAATTGATTTTTTGTTCATTTGGGGTGGCTTTTTTGGCCTTCTTGAGAACTTGAGTTGAAAGTTATTTTTTTGCACTGTATGTTTAACAATGCCCTTGACTAGGCATCTAAGATATTAACCAGCTTCAGCAGATTATGCGTCTGACGGGGACCCCCCCTGCTTATCTCATTAACAGGATGCCAAGCCATGAGGTGAGAACAAACAGACTGTATAGGAATAGCCAATTCAGAAGGCCACATTCTCATTTTATTGCCACTGTATAACCAACACAGTTTTTAATATCACTGAGTGCTTGCATGTGCCTTGAGGGGCTACTAAGGTGATGAGTGTGTATGTGCTATGGCAGGATGCTGACATTTGGGATAAAATGTCATCCAATCCTATGGGTTGAGAATATAATTTATAGGCTTGTAAATAGAAAATGATGTTACTTTTATATTTGGGTTTTATAAATTTAGTGCTCGAGAAGCCATTATGTTTTCCTAGTTAGGGTACGTTAGCATCTGATGACTGTAGCCTGGAAGTGTATTTAACTGAGGGCCATTAGGATGCTTTCCTATTCATCAGTTTTTTATAATGACCAAAAGAAGATTCTTCCCTTAAGTTAAAAACCAAATCTATAAAATATCCAACACTGATAAGTACTATATTTAAAAGGAAATATACAAATAACATGGGATAAATATGAACACTTCTATAGGGTTAGGTGTCTTCTTTACCATTCTTACTACTTAATCTTTAATGCTAGTTTTATTATCAGAGATGGTTGAGGCACTTCTTTCTAAGATGTCTTTAATGTTTTTGGGAGCCAGGTTGGCATCACAGAGGCCCTTTGCAGCAGCAGTGTTTCTATTTCAGTTATATGCAGGTAGTTTTTAAATTTACCTTTATGTATCTTATTAGAGGGATGACTGTTCTCTGCTTAAGACAGGTCTCTCTTACCTCTGTCTTCCCTTCATCCTCAAGTAGGAAGGGATTACAGACATATGGATATTCAATTCCTGGAACTCTCTTTTCAAATTGGAAAGATTCCCAACAGCTTTGCAAAGTGGACCTCTTCTACTTGGTCCACGTACAATGACTAAGAAGGTGAAGTTGCCCTAGTAACCAGAACTTTTTCTAAGCTTGTGTGTGGAAATACACAGACACACACACACACACACACGCACACACACACCCCTTTACTGTTGAGCTGTATTAAAATAGCAATTTTAAGGAAGTGGTTTAGATTCAAAGAAGTTTTATCTCATCTTTTCAGATGGACTGAGAGTGGGATTTATTTTTTTGAAACTGGGAAGGTCACAGACACAGCTTAATACCTAATATCTAAAGCACACATTTATGAGTTACATTTATATTTACATGATTAATCTCAAGACCAGTTTTTGGTTTGCCTTCATAGAGCTATCAGTCCTTAAAAGTATCCGGCACCGAAAGTTCCTTCCAGTGGAGTTTGGAAATTGTGAAGTTGAAACACCCTTAGAGAATGAGAGCAAACTTTCTAAAGGCAACAGGGAGAACAGCTAATGTTTGTTGAGCTCTCACTCTGCACCAAGTACTGTGCTAAGGAAGTACTGGTTTGTTATCTCCAATCCTCACTGCAGCCTTGTGTGGTAGACATTGTTAATCTCTTTTTATAGAAAAGGAACTCAAGCCTTAAAGAGAATAAGTAACTTGCCCAAAGTGATAAAGTCAAGATTCAAGCCCGTTCCACCATAGGGACCAAACTTCTAAAACTATATTGGTAATATAAATGTTGTTTGTGTCAGAATTTTAGTTTAAAGCTCTTTCATGAGTTTTATCTAATTTGAATATCACAATAACTGTATGATAAAGGCAAGCCAAATACTAATATCTAATACTAATATTTTGCAGAAGAGGTCACCGATATGTCAGTTGAGACTTATGAAAGAAGATGTAGCATCTAAGTGGTAGGGGAAAGATTTCTGTGTAGGCCATGTAACTTATAATCCACTCTTCTTCATTTCTCTAAGTTGCTTTAGTATTTCTAAAATGTGTTCAGGACTTTTAGAATAATACAGTAAGCTTATGTTTACTTCCTTATTACCAACATTACTTTGTTAGCAAGGTTTAACACTGATGCCCTTTTTATGAACTAGGAGTACGTACTGAGATCAGCACCATCAGAGGATTGCTGGTCCTCAACTTTAGGAGTACATATCCCTGTGCTAATTATAGGTTTCTAGAAAGGCTATCTCAGAAAGGAGAGCTTCTTAGATATCTTGGCCTCCTTTTTTATTTTACTTGTGATCCTTTGATTAGAAAGCTAATAAAAGGGGACTTAGTTGCTTAGCATTCTCCTTCACTGGAAATGGAACTGTGAGAGATAACTGGAATAAACAAAGGTGCTGATCACATATAAGGGCGTTAGGATGGCAGTAAGAGAAATCTTTAACTGACTATCAAAGACAGTCGTAAACATTGAAGCTAGCACACTTTGTCAGTTAACACTTGTTCTTTGGCAGGATCGAGACTCTCTGGGAGCAGTAACATTACTGAACAAAGCCATTTTGAAAACCTCTTATTTTTACAGGCAAGAAACTACATTCAGTCTTTGACCCAGATGCCGAAAATGAACTTTGCAAATGTATTTATTGGTGCCAATCCCTTGGGTAAGTTGATCATATCCTTACCTCATGAATATTGAATTGTTAATGACATAAATTAAGGATTTAAAGGAGAGTTTTTCCCCTTTTGATTAAACAGGGTACCATTAATTAAATCCTGGAAGGTGGTAAGTAATGCTGTTTGGGTTTTTTGGGGAGGGAATTTTATTTATTTTACAGAGAGAGAGAGAGAGAGAGAGAGAAAACACAAGCGGGGGGAGGGGCAGAGAGAGAAGCAGGCTCCTCACTGAGGAGGGAGCCCTGATGCAGGGCTCAATCCCAGGATCCCAGGATCATGACCTGAGCCGAAGACCAGACACCTAACAAACTAAGCCACCCAGGCATCCAGGCCATTTGTTATCTATGTTCGTGTTGTTAGGTTTTTTAATCACATGATATGCTTATATGTTTATAGGATCCTAGAATGTGGTAGGAGGAATGGGCTTGTACGGTGAAGACAGGAGAGCAAATAGTGGGGATGTTGAGAGGAGAGATGAGAGGTGCAGGAAGAAGGAGGTACAGAGGAAAGCCTATGACTTCGCAACTGCTGCCATTGTGTGGTGTCCCAAACCAAGGGTGAAAACAGCTGAAGCACAGATAGGTGTTTAGAGGAGCCCCAGGAGCTCCCTGCAGACTGCCCTGCACTGCCTGTAGCTTCCCAGTGCTACAGGTCCTGCTATCCTTGTGCACTTTTCCTTTCTTCTCTTCTTCTATATGCCCCTCCCTGCCCCCCCCCCCCCCATTCTGTCTTCTTTGTGGAGATAATTTGCCACCTCAGACTTTAAGGAATGGCTCCACATTCCTTCCTGCCACTATCACTTCCAGGATCCTTTGCAGAGGGAAGTAACAGTGGTAGCTGCAGGATATGTACTGCCTTGGCTAAAATGAAAGTTGATTTCTTCCTTGAAGTTGGCGTTATTATGTGCTTTGGTTGGCTCCTAAAAGTGGCATTGCCTGAGACCCTACCTCCCTGAATCAAGGATTGTGCAGTGGACAGTGCCATTTAACAGGAGACAGGGAAAAATCAGACCAGGCCTTCCTGTGACAGGGAAGGGAGCCATGCCATGATAATAGTATAAGCGACCTTCTCACTTTCCTGAAGATTGTGTTATGTTGGCATGTTAAAAAAAATCTCTCAGTGGGTCATCCCTCTGCTTGGTCCCAGCAGCTGTACTTCAGGTTGTTTTGCCCTTTGAGAGCTGATAGTCATGACACCCTCTTCAGAAGTTGTCGTGAAGGCTAAGTGGTTTCCCCTTTTTAAGTACTTTGTCCACAGTGCTCGTTGAGAGTGATTTCAGTGTTCCTGTGATAATTTTTACAATAGCAGAGATGCTTACATTCTTCGAAATGTTGGGCAGTTCTGGGTGAGTCTGTGTCAACCTTGGAGATTGTAAGTATGTGAGATCTCAGCGGGGCTACTCTCCCATCCAAAAATGAGCCCACAAACTCGTCAGGGCTATATACAGAATTCTATGCCATTGGTTCAGGTTTGCATCTGCCCCGATCTGCTCCCCTTGGCTCTGTAGGATTTATTTGAGTTATATTATCAAGTTCAAGGATCTATGAGAAGCTCTATTCAAGTAATAAAGACTCCAGGATGTTGGGAAATTATGCTGGATGCTGGTAGCTTTCTTGTCTGTCATTCTGTTTTGAATGTATTTTCATCCTATCAGTTCATGTTTCAGACCTGGCAGTGCTCACTGTTTGACTTCCTATTAGCCAACTCCAAGGGATTTGTTAACTCATTTTTCTAGAGAAGGGAGAGAAGGGGGCGGGGAGTATGTGTGTGTCCCCACAGCTTATTTAGGTCACATCCATCCTTCTCTGGAATCATGACATTTAAACATTCAAAAGAACTGGATACCACTTAGCAATACAGACTGCCAATGAGTTGAATGGAGGCTTTGGGCCATCTGGTGCTCAGCACGGCAGTTCTCAGAATCTAAACATGCCTGATAGCTCATTGCCAAATAGTGACGTCATACAAAGAGTCTCTTCTTGCAGACAGAACATGGTGTTACTGACCACGAACTTGTGCCCAGCATATTAACTGAGCAGGAACACACCGATGATGTAAATAATGACAGCTGTATTTTGTCAGTCACTGACTTCATGTTCGACTATTATTCTCAAAACACGAATTAAAAGTTGAATTGACCTTTGATATAGTGTGTGTTTGTATCTGTCAAGATCTTAGAGGAACCTTTTCCTTACCCCTGACCTTATTCCTCATCAAGGTATTGGTTATCAGGACATGGTTCTTTTCACCCTACGAACCTCAGTCAGATGTAATGTGTGGTTCTTAATTGGATCCCGGTTTGAACAAACCAGGTGTAAAAGACAACTTTGGGATAATTGGAGAAGTTTTAACATAAACTGGATTTTTAGATGATATTTGAGAATTATTTGTCATATATAATGGTTTTGTGATTATATAGAAAGATGTATTTATGCTGAAATATTTAGAGGTAAAGTGTCATGTCTATCATTTTATTTTAACATGGTCCAGCAAAAGATCCAAATAGATAGGTAAAAAAAAGAAATAATGTTAATTGTTGGATATGGGTGGTAGGCATATGAGTAATCAGTATACTATTGTTTTGTATATTGAAATTTGTCATAGTGAAAATTTTATATTTCTTTTATCCAAATACCATGTCTCACCCACACACCCATGTAAAACCCTCAGTTTGTTCATTGTTGGAAGATCCGTTTGATGAATATTCATTGCCTTATGTTAGTAAATAAACAGCACAGGGAGACAAAAAAGTGAAAAATCAAAAAATCCCTGCTTACCTTTCCTAGATTAGTTTGGTTATAAGTTTTCCTTTTGACACAGTTTGAGTACAGTCGTAGCTGTTTGACACTGACATTCTACAAAAGTTTGTTCATACAGAGTCTCGGTTATTTTTAAAACTTGTTCTTTAGTAATGTATTCTTAATACAAAACATCCCTAGACATACCTACACATAAAGAAGAAAAGAGATCATGTTCCTTAGAGCAGACACATGGGGGGAGAATTCTTTGTTCCATATGAAGACTCAATACTGTGTATTTGCTTAATAGGGCCTGATTTTTTTGGTGACATGTTAAAAACTTTTTTTTTTCCTTCCAATCTGTGGGGCTGATAGCTGTCGACTTGCTGGAGAAGATGCTTGTATTGGACTCAGACAAGAGAATTACAGCAGCCCAAGCCCTCGCACATGCCTACTTTGCTCAGTACCATGATCCAGATGATGAACCAGTGGCTGATCCTTACGATCAGTCCTTTGAAAGCAGGGACCTCCTTATAGATGAATGGAAAAGTAAGTCATAAGAGCAGGATTAACATCTAGTGTGGGAACTTAGATTTTAAAATGTTTCTTAGGTGAGCCACTAACCAAAAGCTGTGGGAAAATAAAATTTCTGGTTATAATCAATTTGTTAAAACTTGTAACTAGTGTGTCTGATGCAGGATGGATATGTTCTTCTGATGGAAACTGTCTGTTGTAGATGATGACACTCTCTGGACCTTTGAGGTGCTTGTGTCTGGTCTGATTTTGTGCAACACCCCCCCCCCCTTACATCTGTATAGAGCTTCAAGGTTCTCAGAATCTGCCTTTACAACGTCTGTCTGAGAGAAGTAGGGAATAAGGTATTTTTGTAGTTTTACGATTGATAAAACTCTAGAATTATAGTTTTATAATTTTTAGGAAGATTTTATTTATTTATTCATGAGAGACACAGAGAGGCAGAGACAAAGGCAGAGGGAGAAGCAGGCTCCCTGCAGGGAGCCCAAGGTGGAACTCGATCCCAGGACCCCGGGATCACAACGTGAGCCAAAGGCAGACGCTCAACCACTGAGCCGTCTAGGTGCCCCTATAGTTTTATAATCGATAGTCTGTATCTTGTCTGTTACCTTGGACCTACTTAGGGACACAGCCAGAAATGAAACCTAGGTCTCCTCTATATCCCAACTTCAAATTATTTCCATAAAAACACATTCTGAACTTCAGGTAGATCCCCAAAGGCAAAATGATCTGTTCCATAGCTCGTAGAAGTGCTCTGCTATTCTCGAGCATCTTCTCCGGAGAGCTTAAAAGAGGAGGCACGGTGGAATGAAACAAATAAGTAAAAATAGTTCTTTTTGTGTATCCTTGAACTTCTGTGTAATCACATGTTCCTTTGGGTTATAACATGTAAGCAATGGAGTGGTTATTTGAAGTCGTCCAATCACTGGCCTGGACAGGAGGGAAGGATCTTGAGCTTCGAAGTTAAGAATGTCCACCTACAAGAATAGTCTCAACTCTCACATCCGACTTTTCTCTCTTCTGATTTTTAGGCCTGACCTATGATGAAGTCGTCAGCTTTGTGCCGCCACCCCTTGACCAAGAAGAGATGGAGTCCTGAGCACCTGGTTTCTGTTTTGTTGATCCCACTTCACTGTGAGGGGAAGGCCTTTTCATGGGAACTCTCCAAATATCATTCAAGTGCCTCTTGTTGCAAAGATTTCCTCCATGGTGGAAGGGGTTTGTGTGTGTGTGTGTATGTGTGTGCTCCTGTGCATGTGTCTGTCTGTGTGGGAGGGTAAGAGAATATGAGCAAACTCTGATCACAGTGACTTTACGTGGAATTACAGAAGCCCTGTGGCAGCCTCTGTTTGCTCTTTGTGAGAGTCAGCTCAGGCAGGCAAGAGCTGCCATCTTGTTAGGGTTTGTTAAATGCAAAGTAAAAAATATTAAACGGCCCAGGTCCCAGTCATGCTTTTGCCCTTTTGGCCTCTCCCATGGCCCTGGCTTGGGGTGGGAGGGGGGAGAGTCTCCTACATCCTGTAGCAGCACAGAGATGGCTCACACTTTCTGGCTGTTTCAGAAGCTGTCCCTCAGCATCGCTCGCAGCCAAGAAGGACCAACTGGCTTCTGTGCACTAGTCTGTGACTGACTTGTTTAGTACGATTCTCAGAACTCTGCAGGTGTGTCCGAAACTGTAAATATGCTTGTGCCTTAAGAGGAGAGAAGAAAGCGTAGATAGGTGAGATAGCACAGCAGACCAAGTGCCGAGCCAGGCAAGTAGTCAGGTTGTTGGAAGGCTGCTCATGAACCTGAAGTAACCAGGGAGCCCTGGAGGCATTGTGTGTGCATGTGTGCGCATGCATATGTGTGCTTCTCTTCACACCCCCCACACCCCAGGGGTTGCTATTTCTCTGCTCGCCCCCCACCTACAGTGCAGAGGTTTCTTGTGTATTAGCCCCAGCAGGCAGAAGCCGGTTCTTGCTGTCATTGTACTTTCTGTGTGCTCTTTATTCCCAGCAGAGTGACGATGTGTTTTGCATGTCTTGCTATTTGAGCATGCACAGCTGCTTGTCTGTTCTCTTTGGGAGGCCCTGGTGCCAGGCAGGTTTGCCAGTGAAGACTTCTTGGGTAGTTCAGAGCCCATGTCACCTCGGCTGATGCCACGGGAAGGTGACCTCATCCTCTCTCCAGCCCCAGTGCTATTTTGTGTTGAACACAATTGATACTCTAGGTGCTTTGATGTGAAAACTATGAAGAAATGGAACAGATGAGTGTATAGCATTTTCATTCTTGCCATCTGGTTTTCGACAAACTATTTTTGGGGAGCCATCATGGGAAAGATCAGGGCTTTTCTCGGGAATATCTCAGACTTTGGAAAACAATTGTTCTCTTCACTCCCAGTAGCTAATGCTAAGAAATGCTTAAAATCAAATGCTAAGAACAATAAAAATTGCTCATGAGGCCAGAAACTCCTTTTGCTATCTTTGTCTAAACATGGTTATTAAAAAAAGTAATGAGGTGTCTTTTCCACTCTTCTTTGGAAGAGGGTCTTCTTGGCAGCTTAACATTGACTTCTTGGTCTTGGTTCAGGGAGAAATAAATTTTGTTTCAGAATTTTGTATATTGCAGGAGTCCTTTGAGAATGTGATTCCTTTTGATGGGGAGAAAGGGCAAATTATTCTGATATTTTGTATTCTCAACTTTATAAAGATGAAATATCCTCAGGGGTGGAGAAGAATTGTTTTCATAATTTTCTGAATTTCAGGTGTCTTGTGCTACAAAAGGGCCCATGTGTTTGAACCCCCTGTGAAATAAGCAAGTGTGAAGCCGCTTCTACTATTGGCTGTGTGATAGAATCTTGTATTTGGGACAAGGCGTATCCATTTCTCTATCACAGCGCAGTGGTACCTGAATTCTGGAGGGACAGGGTGGGACCCCTGAGCCAGCTGGAGCAAGAAGGGAGGAGGCAGGCTGATGGTGATTGCACCTCACCCGGGATCCTACCCCTCTTTAAAGGAAAATGAACGCAAAAGCTTCATCTCCTTTATATGCAGTTCAAATCCTCACCATCCACAGCAAGATGAATTTCATCAGCCGTTTGGTTGTAAATGCTAGTATGATTTCCTACAGAAATACTGCTCTGAATATTTTTTCATAAAGGTCTTTGCACATGTGATTGTATATGCGTTAGGAGGCTGAATGCTCTTGGAGCCTGGACTCAGCTGGAGCCCATGTAAGAGCTCCTTGGTTTCTGAGCATTGTGCTCCCATCTCCTGATTTCTCTGAACAGAACTAGCAAAAGAGAGAATGAGGGAAATTGCTATTTTATTTGTATTCATGAACTTGGCTGTAATCAGTTATGCCATATAGGATGTCATACAATACCACTGGTTAAAATAAAGCCTATTTTTCAAATTTAGTGAGTTTCTCAAATTTATTATATTTTTATGTTGGTTGTTTTTTACTTAGTGCACAATATGGCATTTTTTCAATTGTGGCCTGGCATATGTTTTCTGGTAGACCTTAATGTTGCTCCTAAAATTTAGAAAACACTTTTAACAGAGCTCTTTAATTGTACACTTTATGGTGAAGCAGATCTGAGTCTTTGATGTAGATGGGTAGAGTAAATAGCAAGTAAGGCATAAACATAGCTTGCAAAGTATCACGACACTTGGATGTCAGAGTGGCCTGGGGCAGGGGTCAGCAAACTATGGCCCATGAGCCAGATCCCGTCTACCATCTGTTTTTGTATAGCCTGCTAAAAATGGTTTTTACATTTTTAAATGGTTGAAATCAAAAGAACAGTATTTTTGTAGCATGTGAAAAATAATGTAAAATTCAGATTTCAATGTCTATAAATAAAGTTTTATGGGAACACAACCACACGTTTGTTTATGTATTGTCTATGGCTGCTTTTGTGCTAGTAACAAAGTTAAATAGTTGCAGCAGAGACCATGTGGCTTACAAAATCTAATCTATTGCACTCTCTGGCTTTTTACAGGAAAAGTTTGCCGACTCCTGGCCCGGGACTTCAGTTTCCTTTTGTAAAATGAAGTTTTATTTTTTAAGATTTTATTTATTTATTTTAAAGATTTTATTTGTTTATGAGAGACACAAAGAGAGGGGCAGAGACACAGACAGAGGGAGAAGCAGGCTCCCTTTGGGGAACCCAATGTGGGACTCAATCCCTAGACTCTGGGATCACACCCTGAGCCAAAGGCTCAACCACTGAGCCACCCAGGCATCCCTAAAAATTTTATGTATTTGACAGAGACCATGAACGGTGGGGAGCTACAGAGGGAGAGGGAGAAGCAGACTCCCTACCGAGTAGGGAACCCAACACAGGGCTTGATCCCAGGACCCTGAGATCATGACCTGAGCCAAAGGTAGACACTTATCCGACCGAGCCACACAGGCACCCCTAAGATAAAGTTTGTTTAAATAGTTGTTTGGATTCTTTTCAGCTTTGACATCTTAAGCTATCTGTAGAAAGTATATTTTTATTTGAAAATTGCCAGAGAGAAGGTTGTATGCATACATATGTACATTGTTTGTAGACCTTTAAGCAAATGTGTTTCATTACTCTTTTATCTTACCGCCCTTGACAATATTCTTTTTTTTTTAAATATTTTATTTATTTATTCATGAGAGACACACAGAGAGAGAGGCAGAGACACAGGCAGAGGGAGAAGCAGGCTCCACGCAGGGAGCCCGACGTGGGACCTGATCCCGGGTCTCCAGGATCACACCCTGGGCGGAAGGCGGCACTAAACCACTAGGCCACTAGGGCTGCCCAACAATATTCTTCAAAACTACTGAATTACACCACAGGATTAAAGGGCCACAAGGTCTCATGGCTGTTTTCAGGGCCTATGTTGGTGTGCTTCCTTTCTCAGTGGCCTCAGAATGCTAACAGGTGTCCCAGGTGGATTGTGAGGCCCAGCCTGTGAGGATACGGAGAGTGTGCAGCTGGGTGTTTTGTCCTGTGGTGTCTGGTCCCAGGCTGGCAGCTGGGAATAATGGCAGAAGGCAAACTAAGCACAGACTCTTTTCTTCATCCTGTCCTCATTATCTTCAGAGAGTAAAAGAAAAGGGACCCAGTTGTCACACATGATCTATCAGCCCCTGTAAGGATCAGAGAGTTGTAGGAAATATTTTGCCTTCACATACCAGGCATGAGTGCTGTGACACAACCTTCCGGGCTTCTGAGTGGAGGCCCTGTTTACTAGCTCAAGGAGAATTGACACCAGAAAAAAGCTCACCTTAAGTGAATCCACTAAAAAATGGGGACCAGAATTGAATAGTATGTTTTGGGGGTTGGAGGTTAGAGGAAGTCTGACTGGGACTACTGTAAAAACTGAAAAAAATGATAAAAGCATATTCATAATTTCAGATCCACTTTTGTAATGAAGAAAGAGCAAATGCTGTGTTTCTCAAGTGACACCATGTCTCATAGGCTGCAATATCCTTCCCGTTTTGATTTTTGTAGCATCATCATAGAGGAAATCTTTGCAAAAATATTTGAGGTCTTCCTGCGTTTTCCTAAGGGCCTCAATCTTTTGATAATTCCATTGCTCTTTTTTACAAGTTATCTTGGTGATCACTTTATCAACCTTTCCCTTTTGGTATCTGGTCTGAGCCTGCCAGATCCACATTTTTGAGAGCTAAGCAGTTTTCTAGCATTATTTATCAAGTTCATCAAACTGACCATCTTTTGCAAGATTTGCGATTATTGCAGTTAATCTGCACTATATTTGTGTCATTGGTCCTATGCCTATAATACAGAGACCAACAGAGGACTAGAATGTATAGAATAGATGCTCTGGGTTCAGATACTAATGAAGCTAGGAGGGACTAATGTCCATTCATTAGTGAATGTTTTTGTGTGACAACTTTCACTTTTCTGCACGATCTAATAGCTACGAGGACTTGGCCAACAAATATGCAAATGAAGACCTTTTTAATTTATAGTACAGATTTTTCTTTTTTAAGATATTATTTATTCATGAGAGACACACACAGAGAGAGAGGCAGAGACACAGGCAGAGGGAGAAGCAGGCTTCCTGCGGGACTCAAGCCCCAGACCTGGGATCATACCCTGACCCAAAGGCAGATGCTCAACCGCTGAGTCACGCAGGCATCCCAATACAGATATGTTTTAATACACATATACTTTGAACTTAGCATTTACATTTTTCAGGACTTAGAGACCTCCCAAATACATGAATGGAAAAGTAAAAGGGTTATTCAGGGTCTTGTTCTTTAAGATTTTATTTGTTTTTGGGAGAGACAGAACAAGCATGAACAGGGAGAGGGACAAGCAGACTCTGTGCTGAGTGCAGAGCCTAACGTGGGGCTCAGTCCCACCACCCTGAGATCATTATCTGAGCCAAAATCAAGAGTCAGACACTTAACTGACTGAGCCATGCAGACGCCCCTTTTTATTATTTTGTTTTTAATTTGTTTTTTGAGAGAGCATGCATGAGTGTGGGTAAGGGGAGGGGCAGAGGGAGAGAGAATCTCCAGCGGATTCCTGGCTGAACACAGAGCCTGATGGGGTGATCTCAAAACCCTGAGATCATGACCTGAGCTGAAATCAAGAGTCGGTCACTTAACTATCTGAGCCACCCAGGTACCCCAAGGTCTTGTTCTTTATAATAGCAAAATATTGGAAGTAACCCACATATCTGTCAATGAGAACTTGATTAAATACCATGGTCATGTTACAGTGGACTACCATATATCTAGGCATGGATACATGTGCAAGATAGGAGGGAGAGAAAGTGAGTGGCAAAGTATCATATGCCGTTCTCCCTTTTTACTGATAGAAAGATATGGCCAGGAAGACCCTAGAAGAACCCACACCAAACTCAGCAACTGTATCTGAGAGGTAGAATTATAGAAGGCTCTAATTTGTGTGATTTGTTGTGTTTTGTAAAACAACAACAAAAAACACTGAATAATTTCTTTTGTAATCTGAAAGCTTTAAAAAATTTTAGTAAGATTATTTTGTCCAGATGAAGTTGGGGGAACCATTCCCCAATTTCAGTTTTGCTAGTGTTAGAGTGCAACTTTCCAAGACGGGAGAACACATGCTGGAAAGGGGTTGTTGCACCTAGCTATTGGGCCTCTGAAAAGCAGAACACCATCACTCCTTTGTAGCAGGATTCTCCCCGCAGCTGGGAGGGCTTGGTAGTTTCTTCCCCAGAAGAGTGTATTTGAGGGATCTGAAGCTGGATTTTTCAACTTTTGGCACTCTTGACATCTTGGGCTGGGGGGTCACATGTGGAGGCTGACCTGCATGGGGTTGTTACGCAGCACCCCGACTTCTACTAACAAGATGACAGTGGCATACATACTCCCTTCTCCCAGTTCTGGTTGCCAAAAATGTCTCCAGACATTGCCAAATGTGCCCTGCTGCAAAACTGTCCCTAGTTGAGTGAGAATCACTGGTCTAAAGCTGAGACCCCTCAGGGGGCCCTACTGGCTCCAACAGTAGAACGTGTGACTCTTTGATCTTGGAGTCATGAATTCAAGCCCCACGTTGGGCATAGAACTGCTTTTTAAAGAAGTTTTGTTTTCTTTTTTTTTTTTTAAATAATAAAGTGGAGACACTTGTAGTCTTGAAGAATAGCAAAGAATTGAAGAAATAATTGAAGACTAACACCTACTAACCTGTTCTCACTTAAAGAAATAGGAAAGGCCTTTTTAAAGGTGGGACTATATCTTCTTTGGAGAAAAGATGTTAGTTCAGAAGAAAGTATGCTTGATACTGGATTGAGGCTATTCCATTTCTCAAAAAAAGAAAAAGGAAGTGGGTGTCAAATGAATAAAATTATTCTTTGTTCAGAAGCGTATGGGCCATTGCCACAGCCAGAACATTTAGTAATTAAGCCGGGGTATGACTGCAAGATTTTCTTAGGCAGGTGATGGGTAACTGTGGAAAGAATACTGGGTTTTGAAGTCATAATAAATCCCGGGTTCAAATCCTGACTCAAGCTTTGTCAGGCATGTGACACTGGGATAGTTTATTGGTTTCCAAGTGATTATAAAGATTAAATGAAATAAACCTCTGTGTGTTGTGGGTACCCGAGGCACTGGTTAGTTTGTATCTCACTGGGGCTGACCCTGGGCATTGAGGCTTTGCTATCAGGGTGAGTGTGGAGTGTCCTCCCTCCAGTGTGAGCCTCTAAAACCATGTGGAAGGAGAGCTCCCAGGACAAGATAGTCCAGGACCGAGCTCCAGTGCAGTTTCTGGACAACTTCCATTATCAAGGCCAGAGTCTGTGGTCTGAGTATGCACAGCCAGAGGGACTTTTTAAAGATTTTATTTACTTGAGAAAGAGAGCACAAGCAGGGGGAAGGGTAGAGAGAAAGAAGCTGAACAGGAAGCCCGATGTGGGGCTCAATGTGGGGCTTGATCCCAGGACCCTGAGATGATCTGAGCTAAAGGCAGATGCTTAACAGACTGAGCCACCCAGGCGCCCTTACTGCAAAGCTTGATTCATTCAGTTTAGAGAATGTACTTTATCTAGAAGTCACTAAGAAGTCAAGTGAGGAAGTAACCTTAAATCCAGTTTTGGAATGAAGAAAATCTATATATACCACGACCTTTGGAGAAGGAGGACAAAAAAAAAAAAAAAAAAAATGTAGCCTATCCCCTTGACAGAGAACTCTGATAGAGTTCTCAAATGTATCAGATCCAACATGCTTTTGTATAACTAATATTTCAAAACATCCACTTTAGGATCCTGAAGTGAAATTCATAGATAGCATACATGGACTCACAGGATTCCAAAGGAGATAAATGATCTAATATAAATGATGGATAAAGAAAAAAGATACATTTCAATATGTAAATGCTCAAGCATAAATACACAAAAGACATAATGAAGGAGTTAGATGCTTGCACCTAAACAGAATTGTCTTGAATGTGACCACGGCATCATGTTGTCTTGGCAGCTCAGATAGCACAATAAATTTCAAATGAAACAGTATCATCTTTTTTTAATTTACTCAGTTGTGATCCTGGAAATTTTAAGTATATACACAACAACAAAAATACCAACCTGTGTTTTATACATAAAATCAAGTTATAGTCTAGGCTCGGATAACGATAAATAGGTTTTTCCACCTACGTGTATGTCCAGCAGGACCTATTTTGTTAAATGAAGCAATTCTTGTTGAGAATCTCACTCTGCACGATGCCCCTTGCATGCAAAATATCAGAAAACCCTGGTCATGGGGACAACCATAAATGACCCCATGACTTCCCAAGTTCACCCTTGGAGAACTGCTGACGTAGACAGAAATGGCCCGGGGGCTGTGGACTGAAGCCTCCAAACTGAAGGACAGATCTGATTTCCTCTTCCCCCACCCCTTCCTCCTTTTCCCTCCTTCCCTACCAAAAAGTAGTTATTTTATTGAACCCCTACGTATGCTCTACAAGTCATGGCTCAAGTTCTCGTCCAGAGTCACATAACCAAGACTGGAATCGACAGACCATCCTGGAATCGACACTGAAGGACTTCTAGTTCCATGTTACCGCATTGATGTTAGACATGCCTTTCTTGGTTTTTGAAAGAAAATCAAGAAAAATGTATTTATTCTGCATAGTTTCCCTAAGGCCTTGCCGGCTGTTTCTAGCCCTAACTAGGTGCAGGGCCACACCCAGGTCCCAGCCCCTCTCTCTTGCCTCCTTGCTCACCAGGGATGGAGATGCACCCCCAGTCCTCAGGAGAGAAGCAGCTACCCATGTCCTCCTCCAATGCTTCTCTTCACAGCTCGCACCCTCTGGCAGGCTCTACGTGCAGAATGCCACCATGTGTTTTAGCCTTCTCTCTTCTGGTCTTTGTGCGGGGCATTCCCTCTGTGCAGAAGCCCCTGCCTTCTTCCTCACTCCTCAAGGCTAACCAGCTCTGTTCCCCCTCTGTAAACCTTCCCTGGCCATCCCCAAGCTGGGATTCAGGGTCCCTTCTGTGTACCTCTTGTACTTGTCTGCATCCATCGGTGGTGACGCTCTCAGCACTTTGTCATTACTATTTTGTCATTGCCTGGTATTTATCACCTGCTCAAGAGAAAAACATACAAAGGTTAAGGATGCAGGCCCCGGAAACAGTGTGCCTGGGTCCAAGTCTTAACCCCTCTAGCTCCAAGTGGTACAATCCTGAGCAAATTACTTCATCTTTCTGAATCTACCTCATAGGGTTGTTGCAGGGATTATATGCGTCAAGGCAGGTAAAGCCAGTGGCATACATTAAATACTCAATAAATGTCAGTTCAGGGCTGTACGTCCTTGAGGGCACAGACTGTCTTATTCACGACTGTGTCCCAACACCCAGCATGGGACCTGGCACACAGTAGGCAGCCAACCTTTGTTGACTGAGTCAGTGAATGACTATCATCTTTTAATCACTTGCAGACCATCTTGTCCTCTGCTTCCTGTTTTTATAATCAACGATCTTTAAAAGCAAAGGCCCTCTAAAGAAAGAAACCAAATATGTACAGATTATCTGCCCAAAGAATTGGTGCTGTGCAGAAGTCGCCAGTTTGAGACAAGCGTTAGGACAATTGGATTCTGATTCTCTTGGCTACATCTTGCTGTGTAATTTGAGTTGGATGCACAGCAATTTAATGACTTGGAACAAGTCTCTAATCAAAAGATTATTGAAGGTGGCTGATGGCCACGATCCAGGTAATGCCTACTGTTTCCCCATCCATCTGCCACTTGAACATGAAAATCCCAGGGAAAAAGAAGGGGAAACTGGAAGTCATTATGATATTTTTGCTCCCTCATTCAACCATTGCACAAACACCTGTTGGGTAACTTCTGTGTCAGGCACTGGGAACATGGAGGGAAAAGAAGATTTCTGCCCTCTCCGAGTTAACATTCTTAATGGGGAAGATAGTAGCAAACAATGACTGTACCATTTCCCTGGCACTCCTATAACAGAAGCTCTGAGTGCTCATTGTTGGGGGCCATTTCAGGGCCAAGGGTACCTTGGATACACCTCCCTGGCACTCAGCTGCCAGACTGGGATTTTGTCATTGGAGTCCTAGGCCCTTGTGTCCTTGACCTGATCAGCTGGCTCCACTTGCAGGGCTGCCAATGTAGTCACCTGTTTCTGGTTCTGAGGTGTAAAGTCGTCACCTGCTGCCATTACACAAAGATCCATTTCCCCTGGGCCATTGCTCAGGTATGACACAGCTGATGGTCGAGGCCCTGTAGCAAAACCTCACACCCATGGCTCCGTCCAGTGAAGAGGCAGTGACTATCTGATGATGGGTGCTGACAAATGCTTGTGGTGGGGAGTGTCCCCATCTGGAGGCTGTCCTGCCACTAACAAACCCCACCCGCTCCCCAGCTAGGAAACACCACAGCCACCGCACCGAGCTTCTCCCAGTTTTCACCTGCCTGCTGCAGGTGTGTGTTTTGTTTTTATGATTTTATTTGAGAGAGAGCAGGAGCAGGGGAAGCAGAAGGAGAGGGAGAAGCAGAGCCCCCCACTGAGCAGGGAGCCTGATGTGGGGCTCGATCCCGGGATCTCAAGATCATGACCCGAGCCAAAGGCAGGTGCTTAACCGACTGAGCCACCCAGGTGGCCCCCACTGCAGGTGTTTCTGTAACTTGCACCAGGCTTTCCAGCATCAAAGCACCGACCGGGTTGCTTTTTCTAACTACTATTACTCCTCCACAGCACAAAACATGTTTATTGTTGAAAAAAATTTCGGTGTAGCAAGGTAACATCCATTAACCCACTCCCTAGAAATAATAGCTGTTGACAGGGTGGCTCAACCCCTAGATTTTCGAAATCTGCAAAAATATGTTAACTTCCATTGAAACGAATGTGCATTAACCTGCCGTCTGTGTCAATAAATGGCACTGAAACAGCTGGACAGTTACTTTCCTCCTTAGGCACAATCATTTCCAGATAAAGCAAAGATTTAAAAGGAGAAGGGCTTCCGAAGTATGTCACAAAATCCAGAAACCATAAAGGAAAAGGCTAATTAATTGGACTACATAGAGAACATGTACATTAGAAGCAGTTTGGCAGGATTTAGCGAGGGGGGAAGCTGCATGCACCTCACGACTCCATATTCTCCAGAAACTTTCCCACTGGGCTCAAGGGAATAAATGCCGGGGACTTTTCACTCAGCATTACTTGTAAGAGCAGAAAAAACCTGAGGGGCACCCGGCTGGCTCCATTGGTAAAGTGTCTATCAAACCCTTGATCTCAGGTTCTGAGTTCGAGCCCCACGCTGGGGAGAGAGGTCACTTAAAAATAAAAAAATTTTAAAAGAGAAGAAAAACTGAGGCACACCTCCAAGTCCATCAATAGGAGGATAGGAAGATAGCTGTAGTGCATTGCGACTACAAAATCCGACACAGCAGTGAGGACACACGATCTGGAAGGACTCACCTCCCCTCCAGGTTCAGTCTGTGTCCCAGAGACAAGGAGCGATGTCTAGAGGCATTTTTCATTGTCACAACTCGGAGGGTGAGGACTGAGGTGTGGCATCTGGTGGGTAGAGGCCAGGGCTGCTGCTATGATACACAGGACAGCCTCCCAACCCCAAGAATTATCAGGCCCTGAGTGTCTCGGTGCTGAGGTTGAGAAATCTCGAGTGAGCCTGAATTGACAGGGGCAGATCCCACCAGCAATCTTGAGTGAAAAAAGGAAGTTGCAGAATGATCCAGTTTGATATTTTTACAGATACATATATAGCACAAGTAAAAATCACATATGGGAATAATGCACACCCACTCTGCAAATCTGGAACGATCCATCCAGACCTGTTTTTTTTTCTTTTATTTTTTTCTCATGATGCCGGAAAGGTCTCTTTACTGACATAGAGGATAAACAGTAGTGACAGGTGTGTGCCCCCTTGTCTGTTTTATGTCGACTAAATTGATAGCTATGCAATTCTCAGGATAAACGAGGTGCGCGTTTTCACCGTTGTGATAACATATTGTTAAAACGGTTCTCCTAAAAGCTTGTGCCAATTTCCATTCCCACCTGCAGGTGACAGTTGTCATTTCCTTTTTTGCTCTGCCTCCTTCACTCGGGTATGAGCCTCTCGAGGACAGGGCTGGCGACCCTGGTCTGTGTGTCTTCCATGTCTTGATTGGTGCTTCAACCTACAATCTGGTCAAAAGGACTAAGGCTTTGGTTTACATTGTGAAATCGGTTCAGAGGACAGATTGTCACTCATATCCTCAAGAAACTCCCAGAGTAGTTTCGTTTGTGTGTCAACCGACAATTCCAGTGTGAGGGTCTGCTGTGTCCTACGGGCATCAGAGAAGAGAGAGGCCACAGGGGTAGGAGTGGTCTAGGAAGTGCTACTGAGCCAGGTCTTGAGGCACAAGGGGCCTCCCCATCCTTGGAAAAGCAGAGGAATGGCATTCCAGAAGGGCAACAGCTCAAGCAAAGGGGTGGTGCCAGGGATGAGTAAGTCATGTTTGTGAGACAGGACGGAGGTCATTGGTACACAGACGCCTGAGGAGGATCTGATTAGCACGGAAGGTGGTGCCTGGTCGGGGGCAAGCCTTATCCAACAGGCTAAGAAGTTTGAGCTTTTTCCTGGAGGCACAAGGGAGCTAACAGGGATGGGGAGGTAGAGGAAGAAAGGCCGCTCTAACCGGGCAGATCTGTCACAGCTGGGCCGCCGGGCAGGTGCACCTGCACTGTGCTCGCTGGCCAGCCGCCCCGCCGGGCCCCCCTCTGCAGGCACCCAAAGCTAGATCCAGCCCTGGGTGAGGAAGGGTGGCCCCCCGGGAGGGACAGGAGAGGAGAGCCAGGGGGGCCTGTGAGGCGGGGAGAGGCACAGTCCCCGGGGCCCAGAGGACCCGCTGGCACCTGCACCAAGTAACCTGCTGATCCCTGTTGCCACATCCAGGCGTGGGCTGACAGCGCCGGAGCCCACTCGCGGTGACTCTTGACAGCTGACTTTGTGCCTCTCTCCTCAACTGCATGTTCAGTGATAACAAGCTGGAAGCTTGAACTTGGCCCCGGTGGAAGTATTTGCACCATGGAAATCGCTATGCACTACACATGGGGACTCTCTGTCCCCCGGCGCCAGTTTTCCAACGCACCAATGGCTATTTCCTTCTAGAAATGGATTCTGCAGTTAGATTTGGGGAAAGATGGGAAGGGAGATTCTTGTTTAGGGAAGCCAGATGGAAACTTTAGGAAGATAAGTATGTGGCCAAATAATGGAGGCACCATCCGGAGAAGTGAACTCTGATTCCTGGAAGGCAAAGGCTGGGCCTCCAGGGGCGCGGTCCATGCAGCTGAGCGTAGTGGTCGCCAGCACTGAGTGCACCTGAGACTGCACGGGCTTGAATCCTGGCTCTGCTCCGCACTAGCTGTGTGACCTTGGGCAAGTCACTTTGCCTCTCTGTGCCTCATGTTTGTCATATGAAAAATGGAGTGTATTATTAACGCATCTCATAGGGTCCTTAAGAGGATGAAATGACTTAGATGGACATAAAGCTCTTAGAACAATTTTTGGCAAGAAATCAGTGCTTTACCAATATTTGTGAAATACACAAAAGAGAAAACAGAAGTACACAGAGAGGCAGTGTGACTTACCTAAGGTCACACAGAAAATGAGCAGCAGAGCTGGCATCAGAGCCCAAACGTCTGCCATGGCGGATGGTCCTACTAGTCTTACCTGGCTTTCTTTGGCCCGCATAAAGATTGTGGGGCTCCTGGGGATGATGATTCATGTGTCCTGGTGTTGGATGTTTACATAGAAAGGGTGGAACAGGCAGTGGCCTCTGCCCTGGAAGGGCAGGTTGTTGAGATGCCCTCTGGGGTGCACAGCCTCCTCGGCCTGGACTGGGGCACCCAGGATCCCAGGCAGGACACTGACCTATTACTGCACTTTGGCAGGTCATTGAGCTGGGATGGCCCCGGGCCTGAAGGGAGTTGGCCAACCTATGAGTTGCAAACAAAGAAGACAGAGATGCTTTTGTTGAGAGCTCGGTCAGTCACCACACGCAGGCACTGTTCTAGGCACTTGAAATTCAGCAATGAACAAAGTAGTCAAAGCCCCTATTCCTGTAGACCCGATGTTCCAGGAGAGACAGATGACAAACAAGTAAACTGAGGGTCTTAAAGGAAGAGGGGGCCAGGAGAAGCAGGTGGGGCATGGCTGGCGATGGGGTCAGGAAGGACACTCAGAGGAGGTGATATATGAGCAGTCCTGAAGGATGTGAGTGAGCAACCATGCGTCCATAGTTTCATGAAACCCTCCTGCTCCCTCATCTACTGATGAGGAAGCTCAGAGGCATGCATTCACCTGCTCGAGGTCACACGGCCCATAAGTGTTGGCACAAGATTCAAACCCAGCTCTGCCTCCCAGTCCTTGTTACTCCCCAGAGTAGCCCAAGGACACTGGGGTCATCACAAAGCCTGGGTGTGTGTGTTGGGTGGGGGCAGCCAGGGTCACGGGGCTGGGAGGGTATATCCTGGGCGACTGAGGTGAGCAGGTCTGAAGTTCACTCTGGAACACCTCCTTGAAGAGCTGGGTTAAGAGCTGAATTTTCAAGATCCGGAAGGAAGGGCAATTCTAAAGCTGGAGGGTCTGGCTCATCCACAGGGTCAGTGGGAACAGTGAAGGCGTAGGCAGGGAGGCACCCGCTTTACGATGGAAGTTCAGTGCAAATTCTCAGTGAGAGAAGAGGTCCTCAAATTCAGGTCGCGTGCCCGGTTCTTAATCAAAAGCCTTTTACCATCACACAGAGGAGCATGACGCCCATAGGCCCTGCCTCAGAGAGCAATGGAACAGTACAAGACTAAACAGCCTCCAGGATAGACTGTGTCCAACCAGAGACCACACGTGCCCCCCACCCCCCACCCTGCTTCCTCAGCTCAACCATTTGGCTCTTCAAATCCCATACCTCTCATTGCCTCTTGAACCAACAACAGACAAAAATCTTTGGTTCATTCATTCACTAAGTATTTGTTGAGCACTTACTGTGGGCCACGCACAGTGCCAGGGGCGGGGGATGGGGGAGGCGGCGGGGTGGGGGGCCTCAGCAGTGACCAAGGATCACTGAGTCATTTGTCCAGTGGTGGAGGCAGACATTTCATGGAGGACAGTGCAGATTAATTATGATTCTGAGGAAATGCCACAGAGGACAAAGCAGATCAAATGGAGCAGCGTCCGCGCCATCCCTGGAGTAGCTCACCAGACTCACCTCAGGCCACATTTTCACAGGACTGGGCCAAGGGGCCCGTCTCTGCAGGCCCGGCAAAGACAGGTGGGTGTTGGGGTGGATGGAGGGCAGAGCAAGGAATAGAACTTATATGGTGTGAGGAGGGGAAGTTTACCTCTGGGTCCCCGAAAGCCAGCTGGGAGCGACCACTCCGGCAGAGCTGTCCCCAACCCCGTCCTCCACCAGAGGGTGCCCCAGCTGAGGGCAGGGAGAGGACCTGGGCAGAAGGAGGAAAGGAGAGAGAAAGCTCATGCAGTTGAGGGGCACCTGTGAGAAGGGGGAGCCCGATATTCTGTTCTTGGGATGGATGTTCTGCTCAGACCGAGTCTGTTGACTGGCCCCAGCTTCCCTAGAAGGGGAAGAGGTGCTGGGGAACAGGGCCCAGTACCCAGAGGCCGGTGAGCTGCTCTTCTGTGGGGCTGAGCAGAGCTGGCTGGAGTGAAGAATGAGGTGGGGGTGGGGTGGGGGGGGAGGGGTAGGCCCAGATGGGGGAACCCAGTGGAAAAGTTGGGAAGGCAGACACTGCTCCCCCCACCCCCGCCCCGGGCACACCTGCGCGGCTCCCACCCCTGTGCAGTGAGGTGCTGCTCACAGATCTGTCTCCACGCACAGACCTGCCCTGGCTGTCTGAAGGAGCACTCCTCGTCCTTCGTCGCCTTACCTGGCAGTATTTTCTTCACAGTGCTTAACCCTGCCTGACTGACATTTGCTTGAATCATCTGAAATCAGCAATTTCATGTGGCTCAACCTAACGCCACCGATTTGTTCAGTGGTTCTCCAGCTGCCTCCGCAGCAGGAAGGTCAGCTCCATGAAGGGATGGGGGTGGGTGGGTGGGGTCTTTATCTGCCACATTTCAGTTACATCCCCAGCACCTTGGCCCAGTCCCTGGCGTGCAGTAGACCCTCAATAAACAGTGAGTGGATGGGCGCAATGCTGGGTTAAAGGTTGGGGGTGGCGGGGTGGAAACTAAGAAACAGACTCTTAACTCCAGAGAACACACTGATGGTGACCGGAGGGGGGGTGGGGGGATGGGGGAAACAGGCGATGGGGATTAAGGAGGGCACTGGCCGTGATGAGCACCAGGTGATGTGTGGAAGTGATGAATCACTCTATCGTACACCTGCAACTAATACTGCACTCTATGTTAACTAACAGGAATTTAAATGAAAACTTAAAAAATGTTTTAAGAGCGCGGCACCTGGGTGGCTCAGTGATGGAGCATCTGCCTTCGGCTCAGGTCATGATCCCAGGGTCCTGCATCAAGCTCCTTGCAGGGAGTGTGGTCTCCCCCGCTAGTTAACAAGGCACAGGGCAGCCACCACACGTGGCGCGGTCTTCCCTCTGCACTTCCCTACCTCCTCTCAATTTTGACTGTTTTGTGGAGTTTTGAAAGCCCTTAAGGAGCAGGGGAGTCTCTCAGAGCTGGAACCAGAGCTCTCTTTCCATTTTGTCCTGACGAGACCCCAGGCACATCATGCTTTCTGCCTTTGTAGCGGCCTCCTGGCCAATTGTGGTGAGGATGTGAGTGGCTGGCCCTGTGCTTGGGACAGGGAGAGCTGTAGTGTTTGAAAAGTGGTCAGATTCCTGAGGCAAGTTGGAGTCTGGGTGGCCAGGGTGGAGGGCATGGGCAGCCAGCCTCGTTGTTTTGTGAGGCTTTTGTCTCTGTCCTAAGAAACCAGTCATCAGTACCCTCAAAACCCATGCCCTTGCCCTCTGATATCACTAGCAAGACAACACGACAATAGTCACCTCCCAGAGGTTGCTGGGTGCTGGGCTGCCTACTTGGTTAAAAGTGCAGATTCTGGAGCAGGACAACAGGCTGGAAAGTCACATCCACCAACTTCTTGGTCTCGTGTGACTTTGGGCAAATCACCTAACACCTCTGGGCTATGGTCTCTCCATCTGTCCTAGGGGAACAATAGCCTCTGTACAAAACAAAGCAGCTCTGACATCCCGGAGCTGCCTGGCCCTCTCAGCCAGGCCTTGGTGTTGCTCAGAGCTGGCCTGGCACAGCTCCCCCTTGGTGTGCTCCTGTTGCACACAGATAAGGCCATCTGTGACCGTGATAGATCAAGATAAAAACAAGACCATTCCATAATCACGTCTGAAAACAGACAAAACATGAATCTTGTCCAGACCACAAAAATGACCAATCATCCCCTGCAGAGCTAATCTGAGTAAAGGCTGCTTCTCTACCAATTACGGCTTCTCCTTTCTCCCGCTGGCCCTCCTTCTAGGTAAGAGTTAAGATACCCAGCCCGGCCTCGCCTCTACTTCCTGACAGCATCTAATCCAGATCAAAATCTTGCTTCCTTAAACCCTTCGTCGATCACCTAACACAAATGCAGACATTAGAGCAAGTCCTTTCTAGCACCCTGTTACCAAGACGCCTGTGGATCCCCCTCATGCACATTCCTGGCTGCAAGGAACAATGAACCCTTCTTGTTCACTCACAGGTGTGCTTCACATTACCTTTGGCTGGAGGCACTGACAGGCCCTACCTCGTGGGGTTGTTGCTGTACTACCCTAGGGATGACACATTCCCAGGACTCTTTAGTTACATCTGCCCTGCTTTCCTATCACTTCCACTTTACAAAGGTGTCACTGAGACTTCTGCAGAGAAGGGCAGTAGCTTTGTTCAGGGCCACACAGCGAGTGGTGCAGAGTCAGGGTGGCAACTCGGCCCCCTTCCAAAGTTGGTTTCCTAACCCTCTTGCCTCCACCTTGCCTCCAGGGCAGAAGCCAACATGACAACATTGGGCCAGCATCTGGGAGAAGAGCAGAGGGTCTTGGAGCTGAAAGAGAAGCCTCGGGCTACAGAAGGGGCACACCCAGGACGTCCTCAGGGACCCCCTATGCTTTCCTATGCTTCCTCTCCCAACCGTGACTTCCCCGACTGGATCCTCCAAGGGATTCTTCTCTGAGGATGTGTGGCTTCTGAGTAAACACAGGACCAGCTGAGGCCCGAGAAGGCGGGGTCAGTGTCATCGGACTGAGGCCTGAGTCACTTCCTGACCATTGCTTAAGAGGCATCCAGCGCCACAGCCTGAGTGGCCAGCTCATGCCCTCACAGGACTCGGGCAGGTGCACTTCCCTGGTATTCCTCAGCTTTCTGGGCTCACCTCTGCCCATGCTCAGGTTATTGAGACATACGACAAAGATGCAGAAGCCCTGTCCCTGCCTTGGGGAACTGGATATTCAACCCGAGGTCTCTGGACCATTCTATCTTGCCTTGCACCTGGTCCTGAACTCCGGCTCCCAGGACCTCACCCCAGCTTCAGAATCAGGATGCCTTCCCCTGGCAACACCAACCCCAAAGGTCCAAATCTCCTGCAGCCCTTGCAGGCACATAGCCCCTTCACTTTTCCTCCCACAGGGTCCTAGGATCGGAGTAGAGGATGGGGCAGGGAAGATGCCAGATGCCCTAGTGTAGGATGTGCAGAGGGAGACACGATTTGATCAGTAGACATGTCCTCATGATGTGAGGAAGGGGGCTGGTTTGAAATACAGACCATTTCCTTTAAGAATTAAGGCCTTTCAATCCAGAGACATCGCATAGGCTTGCAGCTGAGAACACAGCCTCTAGAGCCAGGCTATGCTCCCATCTTTAACCCAGCTCTGCCCTTTAGCAGCCATGCAACTTGCAGCATTACTTAACCTCTCCCTACCCCAGGTTCCTCATTTCTAAAATGAGGATAATAATAGTACTGACTCATAGATCTCTCACCAGGAGTAAGGGAGTTGTATATGTAAAACACTTGGAATAATGACTGGCACATGGCAAACACAAGTGTTCAGTAAATAGTTTGCCACTTTGGATGGGCCGACTCCTCCATTCATTCTTAATACAGTTTTTGACATCCTACTGTGTGCCAGATATGAATAAGGCAGGGTCCCGGAATGTGATGCCTGCTGGGCATTTCTGTGGGATCCCCGCACCGCCCCCGTCCTGCAGTGGTCTCCAGACTGTGCCTGATGCTGAACAACACTTGGGCCACAGGCCCCAGGGCTTGGGCCACAAGCAAGTTCCTTGCCTTCTTCAAGATCTCTTCTCTCCCTTTGACTAAGTGAAGTGAGTGGTCCCCACCCCTTCCACGACCCCTTCCCTGGGCCAGTGAAGGGTCAGATAGGGCAGGCCAGGCATGAGGACCTCTTGTGGCCATTCTCTGTCCCACCCCACTCCCCTTTCTGGGAGGCCTCCGTGATTTAATATGAGCACAGAATCAGCCACCAGACACAGGTGGCAGAAGGCCCTGGCCCGTCATTGCCCTCATGGGGCATTAGGATGCCAGCAAAAAAACGTTCAAAATTGGAAATCTGGGCCTGGACTGGAAAGTTGGTGCTATAGAATCACTGTTGGTAATTTTGATGTAAAAATGACATTGTGGTTATGTCTTAAAAGCAGTCCTTAGCTTTTAGAGACACAAAAAATATTTATGGATGAAATTATGTGATGCCTGGTGTTGCTTCAAAATGATGGAAACAAAACTGGCTGAGAGTAGGGACGCCTGGGTGGCTCAGCGCGTGAGCGTCTGCCTTAGGCTTGGGATGGGATCCCGAGGTCCGAGGTCCGAGGTCCGAGGTCCGAGGTCCGAGGTCCGAGGTCCGAGGTGGAGTCCCGCGTCTGCGCCCCGCATGGAGCCTGCTTCTCGCTCTGCCTGTGTCTCTGCCTCTCTCTCTGTGTCTCTCTCATGAAGAAAGAAAGAAATTTAAAAAAAAATCAGCTAAGGGTTGATAAAACTGTTGAAGCTGCGGGGCTGGGGTCACGATCGCCAGAAAGTGAGGTCCCGAGAGTCTCTGACCCGGAGCGGGTTCGAAATGCACAATCTTGGCTCCGCCCCAGATCAACTGGGCCAGAGTCTGCATTCTTTTTTTTTGTTTTTGTTTTTAAGATTTTATTTATTTATTCAAGAGAGACACAAAGAGAGGCACAGACACAGGCAGAGGGAGAAGCAGGCTCCACGCAGGGAGCCCGACGCGGGACTGGATCCGCCCTGGGCCGAAGGCGGCGCTAAACCGCTGAGCCGCCCCGGGACCCGCCCCGGGACCCGCCCCGGGACCCGCCCCGGGACCCGCCCCGGGACCCGCCCCGGGATCCCCCCGGGACCCCCCCCCGGTCTTTCTAAGCAAACACAAGTCCCAGGGGATTCAGGGCACGTTCAAACGTGGGAATCACCGGTCTCGTCTGTCTACTTTCGTACCTTTTCGCAACTTGCCATAATCAAAAGTTGTGGGTTTTGTTTCTCCAAGATCGTGTCCACCAGCTCCAGCACCAACCCCGCGCAAGCCCCCCCCGCCCCCCGTCTCGGGCCGCGGCCCCGGAGCCCTGTCTCCCCGCCTCCGCCCCCGGCCGGAGCCCCCCGGGCCTCCCCAGCACCCGCTCCCGCCGCGCTGCTCACCTGCCGGCCGGGCCCCCGCGTGTGGGCAGGTCCGGCGTGGCCGCGCCCCGCGCACCTGGGCGAGCCGGCAGGTGGGACGCGCCGCGGGCCCGGGCCCCGCCCTCGCGCGGGGGAGGCGCGGGCGGCGGGCGGCGGGCGGCACCGGGCAGGGAGCCGGCGGGCGGCGATCGCAGGCGCCGCGCTGGGGCCGCCGACGTCGGGCGCCCGGGATGAGCTTCACCCGGAAAAAGGGCTTCTACAGGCAGGACGTGCACGGGACCGCCTGGGAGCTGCCCAAGACCTACGTGTCGCCCACGCACGTAGGCAGCGGGGCCTATGGCGCCGTGTGGTGAGACCCCGGGCGCGGGGGCGGGGGCGGGGGCGGGGGCGGGCGCGGGGGCGGGTGGAGTCTCCCGACGAGCCGGGCCCGCGCCCCCCCCTCCCGGACCGCCTCGGGGCGCCCCCGCCCCTGCTGGGCGCTCGGGGCCGCGCGCGCACCTGGGGGGGGGGGCAGGCCCAGGGTCCTGGGGCTGTGCCTGCGGCGCTTGGAGCCGGGACGGGAGGAGGCCACGGGCCTCAGGCTGGGGCAGGAGCTGGCCTCGGCCACTCCAGGCGCCACCTCACTGTTCTCACCGGCTTTGTGGGGTCTCCGGGGCTCAATTAGGACTGGGGGTCTGGGTCCCCAGCGCTTGAATCCCACAAGGGACCCCAGAGTTCATCCGGGTTACAAGTGGGCACACCGAGACCCAAAGAGGGAGAAGCGCGACTTGCCAAGGTGCAAAGAGTGAGCTTCCCTCCGGGCTCTGGATCCGGTTCATGAACTTGGGTCTGCCCCGGCGCAGTGCACCCCTCTCAGTCACTGCGGCCCCCGAGGGCACTGGGGGCTGCCCCCTCACCTCGCAGCTCCAGCTCGTGGGCGCAGCCCAGCCTGCTGGCCAGGAGGGATTTTGGTGAGGATGGCCTGGGCTCCCCGCAGTGGCCTGGGAGATGCCATCCAGGATGTGGTGTGGGGGCTGCTGGCGTGGAACGAAAGCCACAGCCCCCGGGACCTCTGCCCGTGCCCTGCAGCTGTGCCATCGACAAGCGGTCCGGGGAGAAGGTGGCCATCAAGAAGCTGAGCCGGCCCTTCCAGTCTGAGATCTTTGCCAAACGTGCCTACCGAGAGCTGCAGCTGCTGAAGCACATGCAGCATGAAAACGTAGGCTGGGCCTGGGGGACCGGCGGGTGGGAGCGGGCGGGGGCGGGGCCCCCAAGCGTCCTGACTAGGTGCACCCTTCCTCCCCCACTTTTGAGTGTAGGGGAGATGGCAAGAAGGCCGTGAGAGTACAGATGGCTCAGGAGGGGAACAGGGGAAGGGGAATCTCCTCCCTGCCCCTCCCACCCCTGTTCCTCACTTCATTAAAATGAGGTGCCAGGACCTGCCCTGCCTACTTCCAGGAAGGGTGCAAAATGTGTTTTTGGCAGTGGAGCAAAATGAACTTTGTGAGGTGCAAACTTACTGTTTCACATTACAAGGAAATGCACACGGAGGAACCTCGTAGTTCGTTCTAGCTCTCAGAGCTAGGGTGCCCAGCATCCTGGTTACTGTGGCTTCCACACATGGCTCTGCTAACGACAACCAGGGTTCCTTGAGCCCTCTATGTGCCAAGTGCTGTCCTCGGAGCTTTGCGTAAACTAACTTGTGAATCCTCACAATATCACGGGAGTGGAGTACTATTACTTCCATGTACAGGAGGGGAAACTGAGGCACAGAAAGACTAATGGGTTATATGGTTAGTCAGTGGCAGAGCTGAGATGTGAACCTAGGCAGCCTGGCACCAGGCCTTAGTGCATAACCACTGGAGATCCTGTCTGTTAGAAACCCCTGGGAAGACTAGGGCCCCAGGGCTGGGCCTAACAACTGGGCTTTGCTCCAGGATACGTAGATTGGTAAAATAATGATTCCAAAATATGGTAGGCAAGTAGGAAGCCCTGTCCCTCTTCAGCAAACCCCTCCCCATAGCCCCCACCCCCCACCAGGGTGACATTGCCCCTGGCTCCGAACCAGGCCTTGTTCCCTCCTTGATTCCCTTCACCACTTGTGGTTCCCTGCTTGAGTGGAGGGTGAATTTGCAGGCCTACCTTGAACCCCAGACTTGGGGGTGGTAGACACAGGGATGGCCCCTCCCCTTCTCCCCAGCCTGACATTCCATCACTGTGCCCTGCAAGCTCCCTCCCAGTTAAGGGGATTCCTCTTCTGCCTCTGCCCTTTTCTCTGCTCCCCAGAAGGCTGGGAACCTACCTCCTGCCGGGATGGTTATTCAGAGAGTGTGGGTGGTGGTGGGTGCAGCTGGGGCTGCAAGGGACAGGGGGAGAGGGCTGTGGTGCTGCCCAGCCTCACTGGCAACCTTCTTTCCCAGGTCATCGGGCTCCTGGATGTCTTCACCCCAGCCTCCTCCCTGCGCAACTTCCATGACTTGTGAGTCGGGCTGCACTGCGTTCCGGGGCGTTCACAGGCCTCACTCGCTGCTCTGCTTGGGAGCCAGCGGGGCGAGCCCAGACTCTCTCTCTGGGCAGGGCCTCCTGTTCCGGCTGTACCCGCCTCCCATGTGTGATGCTCTCTGGAGATTCTTTCAGCTGGGGATGGAGAGAAAGGCAGGCAGGCAGGGGGGCTTTGTGGGGTGCTTGCCTGACCAGAACTGTCTGTTCAGCTGCTGCACTTAACTGCCCTCTGTCATCCCAGCCAGGACCTCACTGGCAGTCCTCACAGCATCTGTACCAACTTACCTCGTAACTCTGCAGGGTCCTCGGTGTGGGTCTGGACCTTGGGGCTCTTCCTGGCAGGAAGCAAGGATCAGGAAGTCCCGGCCACCTCTGGCTGGTGGGGTATTTGACAGAGTCACACAGAACCAGAAATCAGTAGTTGATTATAGTTGTTAAATGCATGGCTTTGCTCCCCAAGTGCCTGGTCTTAAAACGTAGGAAACCTTTGGGAAGGTGGATTCGTTTTCCTTTTGTTCCCCCATCCTTATTTCAGATGCAGCCGAAGGTCCCTGCTTAGGATGCTTTTGTTTTAAATTTAATGGGGTGATTTTGAAGGAAGGTTTTGTTTTGTTTTGTTTTTTTTCCTCTAAAGCCAGCTATGGGGCTTAGCATTGGGAATTAATTAATTTTTTTTTTTAAAGATTTTATTTATTTGTTCATGAGAGACACAGAGAGGGTGAGAGGCAGAGACACAGGCAGAGGGAGAAGCAGGCTCCATGCAGGGAGCCCAACGTGGGACTTGATCCCAGGACTCCAGGATCACCCACTCCCTGGGTGGAAGGGAGGTGCTAAACCGCTCAGCCACCCAGGGAGCCCCAGCATTGGGAATTTAAAGTGGACCAGCCCTCCCCCTCCCCCCGGCCCCAGACAGGGTGGGAGTACAGCTTCTAAATGCATAGTCACAGTAGTGTGGTTGGTGCTGGGGACTGCCTGCTGCCTCGGGGGGCTCAGCCCCCAAAAGATGAGGAGGGGTTTGCTGGAGGTAAAGGTGCGGGAAGCATCTCAGGTGGAAGGAACTGTGTGGACAAAGGAAAGGCCACAGTGCATGAGCCGGGACTGTTAGGGGAATATTGGTGGGTTCAATGTGGCTAGTGAAGACCAGCGGCTGGTTTGGTCATTGGAAGAGTTCAGACTTAATCCATAGGCAGCCTTGAGTCCATGGTGGTTTCGAACATTGGGGTGATGTGGACAGATCAGATTTGGGGTTATACTTTGGCAGGAGGGAAAAAGCAGGGAGCAGCTCCAGGAGCAGAGAAAGCCTGGTGAGTGGTGTCCCAGACCCAGACCTTGAGCTAACTAAGGCAGGGGTGATGGGAGGCCGAGAGCAGACTTGAGGCCCATCAGGAGATAGGACCATCTAAATCTAAAGGTCATATCTGTTGGGAGATGCAGTGGCCAGGAGGGGGGCGTAGGTCAGGAAGCCAGGCTCGGGCCTGGAATACAAGGTAGAAGAAGAACAGATCTTGGGAGACACATAACAAATTCCATTTGGGACACGACTTTTGAGGAGCTTATCAGTGTTGAGGTGTTTAATCAGCAGTTGCAAATAAATGTGGAGCTCCGGGGGATCTGAGCTTGGGTGGAACATGATGTGCTGCTGCTAAGAGGTCAACAGAGAATCTTGAGGGAGTGTCCGATTTTGCTAGAGGTCCCATAGGAAGCAAGGGAGGCACGGGTGTGTATATTGGGCAGCCCTCAGTGACCTTGATTCGAGCAGTTTGAAGGGGTGGGAGCAGGCATCAGGTTGTCAGGGGATTGGAAGTTAAGGCAGTGCGTTGGGAGGTATGGACTACTCTCTCTAGAAGTTCGGTTGGGGAGGGAAAGAGGTAAAAGGGGTGGTTATTCAAACAAACAAGTCAAGGCAAGGCGGTTCAAGCACAGCAAGACTTCAGCAAATTTGTCAGCAGAGAAGAAGGAACCAGGGTCCATGTGGAGGTGAAGGACGACACTGGGGAGGGCTGTGCATGGAGCAGGGTCCCCGTGGGGGAGATGGGATGATCAGAGAGAAGAAAGCTTCAGAAAATCACAGGTGTGGGGCACCCAGGTGGCTCAGTGGGTTAAGCGTCTGCCTTCGCTCAGGTCATGATCCCTGGTCCTGGGGTTGAGTCACTACAACGTCAGTCTTGCTCTCTGCTCAGCGGGGAGGCTGCTTTTCCCTCTCCCTAGTGCTCTCTCTCCAGAGTGTTCTCTCTCTCTCTCTCTCTCTCAAGTAAATAAATAAAATCTTAAAAAAAAAAAAAAAAAAGGAAATCACAGCCTCATATAGACGGCCTCCACCATATCCTTTCTTTTTTCTTTTTTGGTAAATAGTCCTTTCTAAGTCTATCGTCTTTTGTTCTGGACTTTGCTATTACTACTTTCGGGAACAGCTATATTTTGCTGACCTTGACCTGTTTTGCAATCCCTTCGGAGAGCGCAGTGGCTCAGCTACTCCTTCCTCCTGTCCTCCTGGAAGTTGTTTGATTACCGCCTTCTCGGAAGGGCAGACGTTCTTCGCTGTTTGTGGAGCTCTCCCAGCCTGGGCATGACCCTCTGGGGGAGAAAACGTTTGGACGGAAGCAGAAGGAAATGCTGGCAGGTGTTTCTAAGTCACAGCTCCAGCTTTCTGTGGGGCGCGGAGGAGGGCGAGGAGAGGGCACCTTTGAAGAGAGGGAGCACAGCTCCATTTGGTTTTCCTGGGCACGCTCCAGCTGAAATGCTTGCCCAGAGTGCTGCCAATGGGGCAGCCAGCGTAGCCAGGCTGGAAGCCAGAAGCCAGGGGGCCCGTGTGGGGGTCTGGCTGGCCGTGGCCCTGGAGGGGCTGGTGACTGCAGGCAGAGGCTGCCCCTGAGGCCTGTCTGTTCTGCCCCAGCCCCTGTGCCTCCTCCGAGCTCAGACCGGGGCTGGGTGGGCCTGGGGACTGTCACGAAGCTCCTGTGCTTTGCAGCTACCTGGTGATGCCCTTCATGCAGACAGACCTGCAGAAGATCATGGGGATGGAGTTCAGTGAAGACAAGATCCAGTACCTGGTGTATCAGATGCTCAAGGGTCTCAAGGTGCATGGGGGCTGGGAAGGTGGCTGGGGGGTGGGTGGTGCCTTGGTGTGGAGAACTGAGGCCATGGGGGCTGGGAGAGCACAGTGGGACAGGGTGGAGGAGTCTGGAGCCAGCCTGAAGCACTCGGGATCAAAGCTGGCCGCTGGACTCATCTCTCTCTCTCTCTCTCTCTCTCTCTCAGTACATCCACTCAGCTGGGGTCGTCCACAGGGTGAGTGCTTTGTCTTCTATGGTCCTCCGAGGCTCCTCCACCCTGAAGGGATTCTCCACAGTCAGGAAGGAGGAAAGGAGTGGGAGGCGAAAATCCTCTGGAGCCTGGAATATGGATTTTTCAGACCCAGCCTTGGCCCAGAAAGGCCCTGCTCAGAAGAATGCTGTGTTCTGGGGAACTTTCTGGATGCTACAAACAAAGCGAGCCTTGAGCTAGGTGTTTCAGCTCCAAGAATCAAGGATATTTTAGAGCTGGACAGGCCCAACAGGACACCCGGTCCAGCCCTCATTTTACACACGAGGAGACTGACACCCAGAAAGAGGAGGGGGACAAGCTCCCATCTCAGCCTCTCAGCCCAGTGCTCACTCTCTCCCTCATCTAGGACCTGAAGCCGGGCAACCTGGCCGTGAACGAGGACTGCGAGCTGAAGGTGAGTGGGCGCGGGCAGGGTCAGCCTGGGCACAGGGTGGGCCCCCGTCCCCTGGAAGCCCCCAGAAGCTGCTTCTGTCCGCAGCAACTCTCTCCCTGTGTCCCCTGAGTCACAGATCTTGGATTTTGGGCTGGCCCGGCATGCGGATGCTGAAATGACCGGCTATGTGGTGACCCGCTGGTACCGGGCCCCTGAGGTGATCCTCAGCTGGATGCACTACAACCAGACTGGTCAGTGGCCAGCCACCCAGGGAGGGCCAGAGGCCTTCCCTGACAGCCCCTCAAAGGCCATTGTGGTTCCTCTGGGCTGACTGCCTGCGAGGTCAGCTGGTCCAGGTGATGCTTCCCCCCTCCCTCTGCAGTGGACATCTGGTCTGTGGGCTGCATCATGGCAGAGATGCTGACAGGAAAAACTCTGTTCAAGGGGAAAGATTGTATCCTTTGCTGGAAAAGCCAGACTCTATCTGGGGATTCACTCCTTCAACAGACACCTTATTAAATCTCACTCTTTCTTTCGTTTTCTTTGTTAATGGGAAAGTGATACACGCTCGCTGTAGAACAATTTTATTTATTTATATGATTTGATTACTTTTCTTTTTTTTTTTTAAGTAGGCTCCACGCCCAGCATGGAGCCCAATGTGAGGCTTGAACTTACGACCCCGGGATGAGACCTGAGCTGAGACCAAGAGTCAGACAGTCAAATGACTGAGCCGCCCAGGCGCCCCTCACTGTAGAACAATTTTAAAATGCAGATAAGGGAATTGCTGGAAAGCAGTCACCTGCCATTCTACCACCATGTAGAAAATACTTCACATTTTGGCACCACACGTACTAATTGAGCGGCCGCGTGTGCTGTGTGGGCGTTGAGGGGCATATGTGGGATCTGCGCTGCCCACCTTGGCCTGAGGGTGGGGGAAGGTGACAAAGAGATGGAGGCCAGCTGGGATGGGAGCTGGGAAGGCGGCCTATCCGGGAGCATCTGTGGGGAAGGACACTAACCCAGCCTGGCAGGTGGGAAGCCTCCCAGAGACCTGCACCCCCTCCTGGGAGCATGTCTGGTGCCTGGATGGTTGCCCCAGTGCCTGGGTGGGAGTGATGGAAGGGCGCCAGGAAGGGCAGCCCCGATCCACCAGCAGAGAATGAGGCCGAGCCTTAACCTGCTGCCAAGACCTAGACCAGCTGTCCCAGATCCTCAAAGTGACCGGGGTCCCGGGTGCAGAATTTGTGCAGAAGTTGAACGACAAAGCAGTGAGTGGCAGATGGGTCTAGACCAGCCTCGGCTGTGCACTTGGCTAACCAGGGGTCACGCAGGCTCTGGGCCTTTGGGAGGGAGGGTTTACCCATCCTTTCCTTTTTGCCCTGGCAGGTGCTCTGGCCTTCATCCCATTTTGGACTTTGACCTGAGCCATCAGCCCAGCTCTGGGGCTTTTCTGGAGTCCCTGCCCTATACCCTGAGGCCTGAGGCCTGAGGGGGTGACAGTTGGGGATCACTCACAACTCTTCTGTCTTCCAGGCCAAATCCTACATCCAGGCCCTGCCACAGAGCCCCAAGAAGGACTTTTCTCAGCTCTTCCCGCGCGCCAGCCCCCAGGGTGAGTCCTGGGGCTGCCCCTCCGGGCACCCGCCCTCGTCCCCGCGGGCGGCTCTCCCAGGCCTGGGATGTGAGGTGCTCTCTGTCGCTGCAGCTACAGACCTGCTGGAGAAGATGCTGGAGCTGGACGTGGACAAGCGCCTGACGGCCTCGCAGGCCCTCGCCCACCCTTTCTTTGAACCCTTCCGAGACCCTGAGGAGGAGACAGAGGCCTCGCAGCCCTTTAATGATTCCTTAGAACATGAGAAACTCACGGTGGATGAATGGAAGCGTAAGAGCTGGAGGCCTGGGTACGGGCCTCCCTCCTTTGCTCCCCCTGCTTCTGTGCCCGCCCTCAGCCTGCCCGCTGCCCTCCCGGAGCTCCTCTTGGAGCAGACACGGTCTCCTGCGTGCATTTCTCTCTCCCTGCGCCCACTCCTGCTCCGCTTTCCTTCGGGGGAGGGAGGCCGTCTTCCGCGCTCCACAGCCCCTACCCGCCCCGAGCCAGCCTGTGTTTTGCAGAGCACATCTACAAGGAGATCGTGAACTTCAGCCCCATTGCCCGGAAGGACTCACGGCGCCGGAGCGGCATGAAGCTGCAGTGATCTATCTAGCCAGACCCCTGGCTGAGCCCAGGGACCCCCTCGAGGCACCCCCTGCCAGATACACTGCCCCCAGGATGAGATCTGCTTGTCACGACAGGCCCAGTCCTTCTGGGATTTTAGCCTTTCAGGCGGAGGAGAAGAGGGGCTTTGTCCTGGGGCAGGAAACAGGCCTCGTAGCTGCAGAATTCAGAGATGTTGGTGGGACAAAGTAACTGATAGCAACGAACGAGCCACATTAAAACATCTGGAGGCTTGCCCACGTGTGGGGTCCTTCCTTTGGGGCCACAGCGGGGCTGAGGGGTGGGCCGAGCCGGGCCAGGGGTCTGTGCACTGATGGCAGATTGGTTTGTTAAGGCTGCTGCGGCAAATCACCACAAACCAGATGACTTGAAACAACAGAACTGTGTTCTCTCACAGTCCCGAAATTCAGATGTCCGAAATCAAGGCGTCGGCGGGGCCATCCATGTTCCCTCTGAAGGTTCTAGAGCAGAATCCTTCCTGGCTTCTGTGTAGCTTCTGGTGGCCCCTGGCCCCTTTGGTGTGCCCAGGCCGGTCGCTGGCTCCCCATGGCCCTCTGGCCTCCGTGCAGCTCTGTCCGTCCTCGCCTGTCCTTATAGGAACACCAGAGATTGAATTTAGGGCTCGTCGCATCCTGTATGACCTCATCTCAGTCCTTACTCATTACATCCGCAAAGACCCTATTTTCAAATGAGGTCACATTCTGAGGTTCTGGGCAGACACAAATTTGGGGAGGACACCATTTAACCCCCTACAGATGGCCACGAGGGAGGGGCCCCTTCCGGGGCCCTGGGCTCTGCTGCAGAACCAAACGTGTTTGGCTGCTAAATTAAGGGAATTGCAGAGAGAGCTGCAGCTGGTGAGACGTTACACGCAGGGTATTTTGGGTGAGTGATAAGCAATCAGGATACGAAACAATAGCAGGCTTGTGGGCTGGGAGCTGCGGAAGGCAGAAATGGGCTTTTTCCAGGCTTTATGGAAAAATGGCTCTACTCCTCCCTCCTCTCAGGAATGGCATGTCTCTCCTGGGCTTTAACCTGACAAGGGCTAGGATTTTTCTGTTTGCATTCAAAAAGCTTCAGTAGCACCAATTCCCAGGTACAGGGAAGGAGCCAGGAACCTGCCCCCGGCTCTCCCCCTGCCATTGTTCCAGCCCTGGGCACCGGGGGCCTGGCTCAAAAATGCAGGTTCCTGGGCACTACCCCAGAGATTCTGATTTAGCAGGGTACGGGGGCGAGGCCTGAGAACATTTGAATGAAAACCCGCTCACCCAAGCCCAGGGACTCTGATGGATTTCGGACCATATTTAGAAAAACATTCGGCTGATGTCAGTCCTATTTGCCAAGAGGCCAAAATCAGCAGCTGACGACGGAAGTCTGGGGGGCCCACATGGGCTTCACACGTTTTACAGATGTTAGAACTGAGGCTCACATGGGCACTCTGAGGGCAGTGAAACTCTGCTGTATGACACCTTAATGGTGACTACATGACATTAGGCGCTAGTTAACCACGGGCTTTAGTTAATAATAATGTATCAGTATCGGTTCAGCACTTGTAACATGTCAATGGGGGAACTATGAGTCTGGGGGTGGGAGCTGTGTTGGGGAGGGAGCATATGGAACCTTCTGTCCTTTGGCACAAACCTGAAATTGCTCTAAAAAAGAATGTCTATTTTTTAGAAAAGCTTAAGGAGGCCCCAGGAAGATGGGGTCAGATACCCACAGTTAGGAAGTGGTGGAAGCCAGATTTGAACCTAGCAGCCTTGACCAACTTGGATTCAGCAGTGGCCCCGCCTTCTGTGCCTTCTATCCTGCCTCACTGAGCTCCTTTGCTGCCTATGTCCATGGATCCTGCTTCCTCTCCCACCAAGTGACCCTGTTGTCAAGGAGGGAGGGGCCGGCCATGTCCTACCATAGCCCTATCCTTGCTGGTTACCAATTTGCCCAAGCCGAGTCCAAATCCCTCAGTGAAATCCTTCAGCCTTCTGAGATTACTCACTGGTTCCAAGAAAAAAGTCCAGTCTCGCTGGCCTGGCACTCAAAGCCCCTTGCCTCTGATCTAACGTCATACACCCCCACTACCTCCCATGTTCCTGATCCCAGCATGGTCTACCAGAATGCTGGTCCTGGGATACACCACAAGGCTTACTCTGCACATGAATAAGTTAAAGATTCTGACAAGTCCTGCCATAAAGAGGTCTGTTCGACATTGTTTAATGCAGAACTTCCCAAGTGTACCTAACCACGGGACCCCATTTCCTCCTGAGAGCCATCACACACAGAGCTCTCTTTGCCCAGTGCAGCCCAGGGCACAAGTCCCAGGACTCTCCAGGTTTGCCTGGAGCTTCTTTTCAGAGCCCTCCAGGTCTAAGGAGGCCCTTCATCCCCCTCCTCACATAGGAAAAGCCTCCTCATCCCTCAAGACTTTGCCTCAGGCCTCCATGGAGGAAGCAGTTCTCCACAATCCTCCTCCTGAGAATGGGTATTTCCCTCCCTCTGCCCCAAGGCCCCTGTGGACAGCATTTACAGGGTGTGTGGTTCTGCTCCCCTCCCCCACTGCACGCTGTGAGCCCCTGCTTGGAAGAAATCTCTGTGAATGGAAGAATGAGTGCATGAATGGATGATGTCCTGGGGTCCTGGTGATCATGTCTCCGCCCTGACCAGACTGCATGGTATTGAGGGCAGGGGGGAACCCAGCAGGAAGCAGAAGGCAGGTGGCCCGGGCCTGTATCTTTGAGTGGCTCCCATGAAAATGTCTAGGGTTTCAGACTCCCAGGCCTTTCCCCCAACACCCCTCAGTGTCCTCTAGCCCATCTCCCATCCCAGAATTAAACTTCTATGTGTCATTACAGCCCTTTCCCTATAATTCTCTCAAGCCCGGGAAGTTTCTGCATAGGGAGGTGAAGCTGCCAAGCAGTGGGAGGGAGTCTGTGCATTCTGGCCTCACCCGATGGGCACACGTCCAGAGTGACAGGAACTGAGTCCAATTATAGGCTGCCTGGGGGATCTGGGCTCGGCTACTCTCAGAGTCGGCCTGGGGGACCTCTAACAAGTGAGTCCTGTGTCCCACCTTCCCGTTGGTGAACAAGGGTGGGATTGGTCCTGCGACAGGTGAGGAAGCTCGGAAGGTCTTCACAGAGACGAGGAAGCTAAACTGGGCCTGGGGACAGTTGAGTAACAGCATCTGTGTCCTGGATTTCCTCCTTTGTGAAATAAACGATGTCCTTGTACAATGGTGTAGCTCTTCTCCCAAGACCACTGGGGTCTACACTGGGGCCTGGCCACCCATGTCACCTGAGCGGGGCTTGCCTGGTGCCTTAGGGGTGACAGCTCATGGGAAGCAGAGACAGAGGAACTGTCCTTGCAAGGAAGAGTCTGGTGGGCACAGTTGCCCCACTGCCTGCGAGCCTGGAGGCTTCTTTGAAAGGGGGAATGGCTCAACTTTTGCCTGGCACAGTGACCTACCACTTGTTCTCCACCAGGGTGTGGGAAAACCGGCTACGGAGGAGGGAGGATTCTCTTCCTGCCTCTTCTTCCCACTCTTGGCTTTTGTGTCCTTAAATCCAGTTGAAAAGACTCCCTAAGAACCAAGGCTGGGATGCTCCCCCTCCCTTCATGCCACAGTGAGCTTGGGGCTCTGTCCTCGTCCTCCCAAATCCTCCTGTGATTTAAGGAAAGAAGCAAAGGACTTCCTCCTTTTCCACTCTGGGCAGCAGAGGCCCAACACCTTTCAATCAAATTGAAGATCTCAGTGAGAGGTCCTCGTGAGCTTTCTCGGAGCAGGGGCAGTGCCTGGTGGGATTCTCATCTGCTCCCTCCTGCAGGAGCTGACTGTCTGCTCTTGCTCTGGGCCAGTGTCAACGAGGACCCTCTGGGCAGGCGGCTCCTCACCATTTTCTGTGCCTCGGATCATGTCTCAGAACAATATTTTCCTGGGCATATAATGAAACGCACAGGATTACAAAGGAAGCTAGTGATGTTGAAATACCGTTGTGAAAACACTGAAGTGTGTGATGTTGCGATTCACGGGGTTCTGCATGAACGCGTTAAATACCAGGGTCAGGCTCAGAGCCTGAGAAACTACAGATCTGAAGTAGAAATGAGCAAAAACGATGTTTCAAGATAACTACAGGGACCGTAAAGGGAAGTGGAAAAGCTCCGTGCTCCCTGTTGGCGCTGCTGCTACAGCCATTGTCTGCAGCCTTGGCTCAGAACCGGGGAGGCCGCAACTGGAAGGAAAGTGGTAATATTTTTTCAGCCCAACTTCTTGGGCTTTGAATGACCGTGCACAGTCTGTGGTGGGTGCACCCCAGGGAAGAACCCTTGTTCTCAATATGAAAATGTGACTTTGGGTGCCTTCTGTTATCCCTTAACCAACCCCCAGCCCTCCCCTGCCCGCTCCCCGGCACCCCATCCTCCCTCTTGCATAGTCACAGAGCCAGGTCTAAAACACCCACATCCTCACCTGATAGCCTACAATACATATCCCCCGCCCCATTTCCCTGTGTCTCCCAACCGCAGCGTCCGGGTAGGAATGGGTCTCCCCGGGGCATTCTGCTAGGGGATTTGCAGAGGCCTCGCTATATACCTCTCGGACTGCATGGAATTTACACAACCTCGCTCCACAGCATTTGCTCTAAACCATTTTACTGATGAAGACATTGGGGCCCAGAGAAGAGATCGGGGCCCAGGCCTCCTACCCACCACTGCGAAAGAGGCATGATGATTTGCTGACGTCTGCATTAACCATCCCTGTCCACCCAGCCACCACAGGCATAAAGACAGCTTGGGCTAGAGGCAGGTTTGTGTTCATTGGTCAAGAGAAGAAGCTACCGGAAAAATGTTTGTTTTTCTCTTTTTTCCCCCAAAGGACTCATCTTTGAGAACAGTTTGCTAGGATTCTGGGAAGAGAAAATGTTGGGAGGGAAGTATACCTGCGAAGTGGTGTGGCTTCTCCTGAACAGAAAGAGGTAGAGGCCTGTTAGTCCCCATATTCTTTGGAGACTATGACCAGCTCCCTATCAACACCCTGTTAAGCTCAGGAGGAGGCTGCTGAGTGTGCTCAGGGTGCCTGGACCCTAGACACAGGGCTCCTCATCTTGGCTGTGTCCCGAGTGTGTCCTGTGACATCAGAATCATGGACCCGAAAGAGCCCAGCGAACTGGGACAGAGTTCTTCTGTTACAGACACAGTTGGTTTCCTACTTCTTCCTTGAAGAACCCATATTTTATTCAGACTGCAACTTGCCCCAGAAAGTGGTCCTCTTCTCCAGCCCCGGGGGTGACCCATGATTGTTCTGCACCAAGTGAGCTGATGTTCTCTTTGCTACTTACTGGTTTAGGACTCAGTTCCGACCAAGAGGACCTAGGGGAGGTCTGGGAAGGAGATCCAGGTGGCCTGTACCTACTCTGCCCTGAAGATGGTTTTGTGAGCTCTGGCAGCCATTCTGTGACTATGAGGAAACAAGCTTAAGGGTAAAAAGTCCACACACTGGGGATGATAAAATATAAGAATAACAAGATCCAGATTTCTTGGAGACATCAGGAGGCTGTGAAACCACTCCAGGGACTGCCCACCTCCAGGCTTCTTCTCACATGAAACATGAAATAGCCCAGGGCACTATCACTCAGACACTCTCCTATGTATAGGCTGCACATTTTTACCTAATGCAACATCTCAGTGGTTTTCAGCATGGACTGATGAGCAGAGGTGTTTTCCTTGTGTCTTGGGATCCATAAGATCCTAGAACTACTGTGTAATTCTAAGGAGGAGCCCAATAAAGACTACAGTTGGATTTCCTCCAGCCCGGTAGGTTTAGGGCCTTGGCTCTAGAAGCCCCAGCTCCATCCAGCCCCTCCTTCTTATCCTCCATCAGAGGAGCAGCACCTCTTTCGAACGCTGTCCTTTCCCTGTGCCCAACAGGAGCTAAGCACTGGGCGCTGGAGGCAACACTGCCTGCTGCTCTGCCACGAACCAGCCAGGTGACCTTGGGCCTCAGTTTCCTCCCCTGTGAAATGAGGTTAATATAAGTAAAGCACTCAGAACAGTGCCTGACACATAGGAGGCACTCGTGGAGCATTAAGCATTATTTTTAGTATATTTTCCTACCACGTCTTCCTTCTTCCTTGCTGACTCCATCTTCCTGACATCTTCCCTTCCTCCTCAACAGCACTTTTCTTGGCTCACCTGGTCTCCCCCACATCAGATCGTCCCTCAGTAGGTCCTCAAGAGACCAGGCCCCAGTGACACCTGGCTTTAATATGACTCTGGGGTCTGGAAGGCACAGAGTGTGGAAGTGAGAACAGGGGCTTTGCACACAAAAAACCCTGGGGTTAAGAGAAAGGAGCATTTCTGGGATTGGTTCACTTGATGGGGAGGGAGTAGTGTAGGCAAGTCTGGAATAAAAAAACTCATTTTGGCTCTGAAGACCTTCAACTGATTGGATGAGGCCCACCTACATTACAGAGGGAAATCTGCTTTACTTCAAGCCAACTGATAATAAATGTTAACCACATCTAAAAAGTCCTCTAAGCAGGGGCAAAGCCACCCGGCTGGCTCAGTCGGAGAGCATGAGACTTGATCTTGGGGTCATGAGTTCGAGTCCCACATCGGGTGTAAAGGCTACTTAGAAAACTAATAAGTAAATAAGCGAAAATGTAATTTAAAAAATTACAAATTCTTCAGAGCATCATCTAGACTAGTATTTAACCAAACAACTGAGCATATACGTTGGTCAAGTTGAAAGACAAAATTAGCCATCATACAGGGTGTCGGGGGCAGGGTATTTTACTTCTCCGAGCCTCATTTTCCTTTGTCTAAAGTGGAATGAGAGAAGAGCCTAGGGACGCCTGGGTGGCTCAGTGGTTGAGCATCTGCCTTTGGCTCAGGTCATGATCCTGGGGTCCTGGGATCGAGTCCCACATCAGGCTCCCCACAGGGAGCCTGCTTTCCCTCTGCCTATGTCTCTGCCTTTCTCTCTCTGTGTCTCTCATGAATAAATAAGCTTTTAAAAAATCTTTAAAAAAATAAGAGAGTGAGCCTAACGTGTAGGACCGGTGAGGGCTAAGTGCTCACAGGGTGCACAGTAACTGTTAGTCTTCTTCACTATTTGACCTGGGCTCAAAAACGCATGCTGATGATGGCAATACTCTTGGGGACCCCAGGAACTACAAGCCGCAGTAGGTATATTGGTAGGTAGGTTGCGTAGGTATCATACAAAACCACGGAGGTGCGCTGTGCCCATCTGACTCCTCACCCAGCAGGCGGGTCCAGAACCTTCTGTGATGTGAAAACTCCCCCAGAAATGGATCTTCAGGACTTCTTTGCTCTCTTGTTTATGTGGAAAGGAGGAAAGTTTTCCCACCAGTTTTCTTCATCTTTGAGACCGTGGAGGGCTTGAAGCAATACGTCAAGAAGCATTCAATTTCTTTTCTTCAGCAACCAGCTCACATTTCGTAAGAACTGCATATTCATGAGGCTACATAGCCTAGTCGGAACCAGATGACAGCTCAGTTTTCCTGGAAATCAGGAAATCAATCAAGCTGCCAACTGAGATGTCTGCATTGTGAAATACTGCTAACATTCCAGAAAGTTGTCTTAAGTGAGAGTTATTTTTAAAAAGGAAATTCTTTCTGTCTCTCTCTCTCTCTCCCTCTCTCCTTTTTCTCGATTGTTCTCCCCCTCTCTCCCTCCCTTCCTTCATTTTTTAAGCTAGTGCTGCCCACTGTTGCACTACTTCTAGTATGTTCAGGCTAGGCATGAGTTTTTAAAAGTAGGTGAGATGAGACATGGGTCTCTCTGCCTCTCTCTGACACCTCTCCCTTGTTCCCACTAACTGGCACCCTCCTCTGCTTGTCCAGGAACCGCATGCCTTTGTCCATGCCGGTCCTCCACTGTTTCCTTCGCTCTTTTACAGTGAAAACATGACTTCAGCCACCTCCCTCAGATTCAGGAATAAAAACATTCTCTATGTCCAGTATCAAGCTGTAGCTGGGCGGGGGGATATATACATATATACATCCATACATATGTGTGTGTGTGTGTGTGTGCTTTGTCTCTCTATACATGTATTTTACCTGTAAAAATATGTATACACATAATTATAAAATAAACTTTTACTTACAGAATAGTTTCAGATTTACAGAAAAAAGCTGCAGAGAGAATACAGAGAACTCCCATATACCTGGAATCCAGTTTTCCTATTATTATCCTACATGAGTATGGTGCATTTGTTAAAACTCATCAACCAATATCGATATATTGTTCTTGTTTTGTTTTGTTTTGTGAAAGATTTTTATGTTTTAAGTAACCTCTACACTCAACATGGGGCTCAAACTTACAACCCCGAGATCGACAGTCACATGCTCTTCTAACTGAGCCAGCCAGGCACCCCTAATATCGATATATTATTCTTAACTAAAGTCTATACTTCATACTGGTTTCCTTCGTTTTTACCTAATGCTCTTTGCTGTCCCAGGATCCCATTTGGGATGTCCACGTGTCTTCTGAGGCTCCTCTTGGCTGTGACAATTTCTCAAATTTTTCTTGTTTCCAGTGACTTGAGCAGTTGGGAAGAATGCTGGTGGTTTGCAAAATGTCTGTTGGTTGGGATTTGTCTGCTGTTCTTGTAATGGGATCATGTGTTTGGGGGATGAAGGCCACAGGGGCAAAATGCCGTTCTTATTGTGTTGTATCAACATACATACTATCAACATGATTTCTCTCTGTCGATGTCAACCTTGAGAGCCTAGCTGAAGTTGTGTTTGCCAGATTTCTCCACTGTAAAACTACATTTACCCCCTTTTCATATTCCTTTTGGCAGCAAATCACTAAGAATACCCCACACTTAAGGAGGGGCAGTTATGCTTCACTTCCTTGACGAGAGAATACCTAAAAAAATGATCTGGAGTTCTTCTGTATGAGAGATGTGTTCCATTTATTTACATCAGCGTGGACTCGTTGCTATATTTTTATACTTCACATAATAATAAAATAAAAATAATTAAGAATAGATAACAAAAGCTTTACTTTTGACTTCATTATGGGTTTTCTTCCTTCCATGGGGATTGAGCCCATATCCTTAAAAGGATCTGGAGATACTGCTTGCAGCCAGGAGGAGAGCCCACTCAACAAGCGTGCAAACATGTGAGGTCCTAGGGATCATGGAAAACATTTTTCGCTTCTTCCTTTCACTGGTCACCCATAAAGTTCACCTTGGATGGCGGACATCCTGCAGGCACTTCCTCTCTTATACATCTTCACTCTCATTGCTCCTCCTAATCTTTTCCATCCCTCTGTCCACCTATGCCTAGTAAGGATTTGGAGGAGGGAGGGGACTTTCATTTTATTTGCATGACAAAATAGGGCTAAATTCTGGGGGGCCTAGGTGGCTCAGTGGTTGAGCATCTGCCTTCAGCTCAGGTCATGATCCTGGGGTCCCCACAGGGAGCCTGCTTCTCCCTCTGTCTGTGTCTCTACCTCTCTCTCTGTGTCTCTCATGAATAAATAAATAAATAAAATGTTCAAAAAAGAGAGAGAGAGAGAGAGAAGAGGACTAAGTACAATAAATAACATTCACAGGCATTATAGCTTTCCTTCGATTGCTAGTTTTCTAGGTGCACTATTTTGGGTACTATAAATACATTATCTCTAATCTTCACACTAATGATAAAGCAATTATTATTCCTATCTTACAGATGTGGAAACTGAGTGAGAATTGAAAAAAGTCTCCTCAAGGTTTTCCTCTACGTGCAAACCGTGCTCCTTTTCAGTAGTTTCCTTCACTAGTTTCTCTCATCTCAACCACCCTGAGCATTCACCTCTTCCCATCTCTTCCTAAAGTTCCTCTCTTCATTCACTTCCCTGTGACCATGAGCAAACCACTTGCTCTGGGCCTCAGTTTTCTTGTGATCCTGTTGGATGAATTCAGGGAGATCCATGGAACCAGGTTCAATAAGTGGCATCTGTAATTACTGTTAATTTCAACAGGATTATGTTAACTTAATAAAAAAAAACCTCTCTCTTTCTGTTCTTGGGTCCTCTTCTGTTTATCTTCATCTGTTAGTGGTCTCATCTCTTCTCATGGCTTTAACTATCACCAAGACAACAATGAATACCACATGCATATTGCTATGATCTTCCCTGTGATCTTTTCTTTTTAAAGATTTATTTATTTATCTATGATAGACACAGAGAGAAAAGAGAGAGAGAGAGGGAGGCAGAGACACAGGAGGAGGGAGAAGCAGGCTCCATGCCGGGAGCCTGACGCGGGACGATTCCTGGACCCCAGGACCGCGCCCTGGGCCAAAGGCAGGCGCTAAACCGCTGAGCCACCCAGGGATCCCCTTCCCTGTGATCTTTGATCTTCCCTGAGAATTTCAGACAAGGCAACATCTTCACTTATGTGTCTTAAAACAAAAATGGGAGGTTTTTTTTTTTTTTCTTTTCAGTAGTGGTTGGACTCTGGACAAAAATTTTAAAAACACACAATTTTGGGCACCTGGGTGTCTCAGTTGGTTAAGCATCTGCCTCTGACTCAGGTTATGATCCCACATTAGGCTCCTGGGTCAGTGGGGAGTCTGCTTCTCCCTCTCCTGCTGACTCTCCCCTTGCTTGTGCTTTCCTTCTGTCTCTCAGATGAATAAATAAAATCTTTAAACACATACACACACATACACATAATTTAAAGAGACTAGAGAGAAAAGCAGGCAGAAAGTGGAGGGCAGTCAATCATTGGTAGAAGGGCAGTGCAGTGCGTAAAATTTGTGATTATAAAAATTTTGCCTGAAGGCATTATGTAGAATATGTAGCATGTGATGGCCATAATTCAAGTGTAAATCTACTAGTCTTACTGGTTTGACAAGTTAGAGAATGGGAAGGAAGAGAAATCCAAGAAAGGAAGGATTCAAAGAGGCTTGCTATTATTTATTTATTTATTTATTTATTTATTTATTTATTTATTTTTAAGGATTTTTAAAAAAATTTTTAAAAGACTTTTATTTATTTATTCATGAGAGGCACAGAGAGCGAGAGAGGCAGAGACACAGGCAGAGAGAGAAGCAGGCTCCATGCAGGGAGCCTGATGTGGGACTCGATTCCGGGACTCCAGGATCACACCCTGGGCTGAAGGCAGCGCTAAACCGCTAGCCCCCCGGGCTGCCCTCGGGTTTTATTTATTTGACAGAGAGCACAAGCCACGGGAGTGGCAGGCAGAGGGAGAGGGAGAAGCCGACTCTTCATGAGCAGGGAGCCCTAGCAGGGCTGGATGCCAGGACCCTGGGATCCCCGCTGGAGGGGAGCCTGCTTCTCCCTCTATGTCTCTGCCTTTCTCTGTGTCTCTCATGAGTAAATAAATAAAATTAAAAAATATATATATATATATATTTTTTTCCTCTTTAAATTTGTTAATATGCTGTATATATTAGCAGGTTTTCCAAGGTTAAACTATCTTTAGAGTCCCACGGTAGATCCTTCTTGGTCGTAACACATACACACACACAGGTGCTATGTTTATCAGTGAGGTTGGTGTGCAATTTTTCTCTCTCCCACTAGTTTCCTTTGATTAATGATAAGTTTATTTTAATCTATGAAATGACTTTGGGAATTCTCTCTCTCTCTTCTTCCCTAGAAGAGTTTCTATATTTGTATTAGAATGAAACGATATTTAAATGTTCGAAACATTTAAACCCTTTGTGCCTACTGGTTGTGTGTGTATAGGTATTTAATAACTGATTTGATTTTATTGGTTGTAGGTCTATTAAAAAAAAATTTTTTTTAAAGATTTTATTGAGTCCATGCAGGACTCAATCCCAGCACCCCGGGATCATGACCTGAGCCAAAGGCAGATGCTCAACCACTGAGCCACCCAGGTGTCCCATTCTTCAAATTTTCTGTTTCACATTGTGTCAAAGCATTAGGGTACTTTTGGCAGAAAGTGACCAAAAATGTAACAGTGGCCTAAGTAACAAGTCCTCTCATCCTCCTCTTTCACACAACCAGAGAGAAGAGGAGGTGTTCCAAGGCTGGAGAACATATTCAAGGACACAGGCTCCTTCAATGTCCTCACTCCCTTATCTTCAGCTGCTAGCTTATCACTTCATGTTCTCCAGTTGGCTACAGCATCTCTGGGCACCATGTGGATCCAAACAGGGACAAGCTGGGAAACTTTGGCTTTTCATTTGGGACAGCAGTCCGAGTTGGGACTGATCCTTTCTGAGATCAAAGATTTTTTACCTGCTATTTAATTAAATTGGAGTTCTGTGCGCACGCATATGCACGTGCATGTCTGTATCTGTAAACATGGTTGTTGAAGAGGGAACAAAGGATAGTGTTTGTCAATTCGTTTTGGTAAAGTACAATTTTGTAGGAAATTATACTATGTATTTCATAAGAAGTTATATATACCATCTAAGATTTTAATATATCAGTACAAAGATTGTCATAGTATTCTCGAAGGATTTTCAGATTTGTGTTATGTCTCTCTTTTCTTTCTTAATATTGCACTTGGCATTCTCTGTCTCTCAGTTTTGCCAGAGCTTTTTTACTTTATTAGTTTTTTGAAACTTTTGGTTTCGTTGATATATTTATATATTTATTTTGTATTTTCTTTTAAACAAATTCATTTCTGCTCTCGGCTTTCATTCTTCTTTTAGGTTTATCTTACTGTTCTTTTTTCTAACTTGTTAAGTTGGATGCTCAGCTCATTAATTTTCAATTTTTCTCCTTTTCTAATACATACATTTAAGGCCATAATTTACTTCTCAGCTGCCTCCCATAAGATTCGACATGTTAATTATCTTAACTTAATTACTATTTAGTTTTAAACATTTTTTTCAAATCTTCATTATGATTTCTTCTTGGGTCAGTAAGTTATTTATAATAAGTTTTTACATCCCCAACCTCTGAGATTTAAAAAGTATCTTTTTGTTATGCATTTCTAACTCAATTGCATTATGTGAGAGAACATGATATGGGTGCTAATGATTCCTTAAAATAGAGTCTACATTTTAGAGAGTTTTGGGTTATAGTGTAGTTGAGCCTCAAGTACAGAGACTTCCATACACTTGCTCTCTCCCTCTCAACAGTTTCCCCTATTGATATTTTTTAAAGATTTCATTTATTTAGAGTGTGTGAGTCAGGGGAGGGGCGTAGGGAGAAGGAGACAGAGAATCTCCAGCAGAATCTCTGCTGAGCACGGAGCCCAACGTGAGGCTCCATCTCATGACACTGAGATCACAACTGGTGCGGAAATCAAGAGTCCCTTGCTCAACTGATGGAGCCACCCAGGTGCCCTTCTATATTATTATTAACATCTTGTAGCACATTTGTTACATTCAATGAGCCAATATTGATATTCTCTTATTAACTAAAGTACATAGTTTACAGTAGGGTTCGTTGTTCATGCTGTTCAGTTCTGTGTATTTTGATAAATGCCTAATGCCATATATAATCCCCCATTACAGGATTATACAGAAGAGTTGCACTGCCCTCTGTGCTCCATCTATTCATTCCTCTTACCCTCCTGCTGCACCTCTGGTAATCACTGATCTTTTTACTGCTTCTGTAGTCTTGCCCTTTCCAGAATGTGGTAGAGTTGGAGTCATACAGTTGGTCGCCTTTTCACACTAGTTTTTTCATGTAGCAATATGCATTTAAAGTTCTTCCATGTCTTTTTGTGGCTCGATAGGTCATTCTTTTGGGCACTGAATAATATTCCATTGTCTGGATGCACCAGTGTGTTTATCTGTTTACCTACTGAAGGACATCTTCTTACTTCCTGCTTGGGGCAATTATGAATCAATCTGCTATAAATCCATCTGAGCTTTTGTATGAGCATGAGTTTTTAACTCAGATCTTTAAATATTCAGAAGCACGATTGCTGGATTGTAGGGTAAGCCTCTATTTAACCTCAAAAGAAATTACCAAACTGTTCTCCAAAGTGGCTGCATCATTTTGCGTTCCTACCAGCAATAAATGAGAGTTCTTGTTGCTCCACATCCTCACCAGCATTTGGTGTTGTTTGTATTTTGGATGTTAGCCAATCCAATAGTTGTGTAATGATATCTTGTTGTTTTCATTTGTAATTACCTAATGACTCATTATGTTGATCATCTTTTCATATGCTTATTTTCCACGAGGTATCTTTTTTGGTGAGATGTCTGTTCAGATTTTTGTCCATTTAAAAAACTGGGTTGCAGGACACCTGGGTGGCTCAGCAGTTGGGCATCTGCCTTCAGCTCAGGGCATGATCCTAGGGTCTGGGGATCAGGTCCTGTATCAGGCTCTCTGAAGGGAGCTTGCTTCTCCCTCTGCCTGTGTCTCTGCCTCTCTCTTTGTGTCTCTCATGAATAAATAAATAAAATCCTAAAACACACACACACACACGCACACACACACACACACACACACAACTGGGCTGTTTGTTTTATTATTCTATGAGTTTTAAGAGCTCTTTGTATATTATAGATGTGTGTCTTTTGTCAGATATGTGTTTTGCAAATATTTTCTCCTCTTCTGTGACTTCCCTTTCATTCTCCTAATAGTATCTCTCTCTCTTTTTTTTTTTAGAGATTTTATTTCTTTATTCATGAGAGACACAGAGAGAGAGAGAGAGAGGCAGAGACACAGGCAGAGGGAGAAGCAGGCTCCATGCAGGGAGCCTGATATGGGACTCGATCCCTGGACTCCAGGATCACACCCTGGGCCGAAGGCAAGCACTTTAACTGCTGAGCCACCCAGGCATCCCCCTAATAGTATCTCTTGCAGAGCACGTTTTTAATTTTAATGAAGCCCAACTGACTAGTTCTTTCTTTCGTGGATTATGCTTTGGGTGTTGTTTTGCTGTATTAAAAATTCATTGCCAGGGCACTAGGGTGTTTCAATTAGTTGAACACCTGACTCTTGGTTTTGGCTCAGGTCATGATCCTGTGGTTGTGAGATGGAACCTGACATTGGGCTCTGTGCTCAGTTTGGAGACTCTCTCCCTCTCCCTCCTGCTTTCTTTCTCTCTCTCAAATAAATAAATAAATAAATAAAATGTTAAAAAACAAACAAACAAACACCAAAACTTCATTGCCAAACCCAAGGCCACCTAGATTTTCTCCTATGTTTTATGCTTGTCTGATCTGAAATGTTTGGCTTTTCATTCTTCTTCATGGTATAATTCTCTTTTGCGTTTGATTCAGAAGTCTCTGAACCCTTCATTCTAGCTGTTTCTATTTTAGCAATCCCGTTGCTGAATCCCTCATTTCTCAGAGACCAGTTTTCTTCCCTGGGTCAATAAAGGTTCACTATTTTTTCAGTTTTCCAGTGTCTCTGGTCACAAAGCTGTGTTCTTTCACTTCTGGAGAGTGATCACTCCACTCTTTAATCCTCAAAACATTGCCACCAAGGTCAAAAAAAAGGGGGAGGAGGGGGAAGCAAATGATAAAGAGGTAGTAGCATTTACTCCTTTCCAGAACCAGCCTCAGGAGATAAAAAAGAAAACACTTCCCAAACTTTGTAATTCCAGCCTGTTTGATCTAAATTTATATGCAGTGCTCACTTGTTAATTAACAGCCTTCTTTATTGATTTTCCTTACAGCTTTAGCAAGAAAACTCCTAGAAGAAAAGGTTTCAGTGACAGAATTTACACTGATAATATCTCTTATATCAGAAAGGAAAAACTAGCTCGTTTCTTACTTGCCTTTTTCTTTCATGATTGAATAACCTAAGTTCCTAAAGGTTCTAACGATCATACCTTTATTTTATTCAGAAACAGTAAGAAGAAATGTGTTCGAGGGACTTGTTAGGTAAGTGATTTTATAAATGACTGCCCGTTCTGATTAGGCATGCTTCTTATATAGTTAACCCACGAAACCATTCCCAGGATGCCTGTCTTACATGTTTAATTTAACCAAACTGAGACAAAGAGTTTGTGTTAGTTTTCAAGGGCTTCAAGTTTCCACAAACCGAGTGAGTTTAAACAATCAAAATTTGTTTTCTCACACTTCTGGAGACCAGAAGTCTGAAATCAAGATGTTAGCAGGGTCATCCTCCCTCTGAAGACTCTGGGGGAAGAAGAATCCTTCCTGGCCTCTTCCTAGCTTCTAGGGGTTGCTGGGAATCCATATCACTCCTTGGCTTACAGGCACATCACTTTGGCTTCTGCCTCCATCCTCACATGACCATCTTCCCCCTGTGTGTCTCCCCAAATCCTCCTTGTGAGGATACCAGTCATCAGATTTAGGGCCTACCCTATTCCAACATAACCTCATCTTACTAATTACATCTGCAAATAACCTTTCCCACATAAAGCCACAGTTACGGGTATCAGGGGTTAGATGCCAACATATCATTCTGAAGAACACAATTTAATCCACACCAGAGTTCATGCTGTAGGCCTAGGCTATAAACATCAATTTCGGAGAAGATACCCTGAAGAGAAAGAACACACAAGACAAAAACCTGCCTCAGGAGAACAATGGGTAGGTAGGGGTGTGGTTACAGTTTAGAAGAAGGGCTACTCCAGGAAAAGATGTCTATTCTAAACCTCCTAAGAGAAACAGGATCTAAATATGTTTGACTTCAGTCCTGAAAAGAATAACAAGGAAAATAGAGGGAGTAAGGCAGTAAAAGCTAAATCCAAACCAATCACACCTCAACATGAGTAGGACACAAGAGACTAGGTCTCAAAACTGGCCACTGACCAAGTTATAAAAGGCAACATAACCACCATACTTTAATTTTTGTTTCATTTTTTCCTTGTTTTTGGTTTGCTTCATGCTGGATTGCTCAAGAGTCTGGTAGACATTTCTCATCTCTGTTGTAGATTGGCATTTCCCTCAACCATAGGCTCAAGTCTCAAATAGCATTGGTTGTGTTATCATGTCACTCAAAATACCTGGTAGACCAAGGGAGAAAGAATTCAGAGTCTGTTGAGAATTATCTGGAGGGAAAGGGTGAGCCAGACTACGAATCTTTTCCTCTAGCTGAGGGATGAATTTGATTGACCTCGAGAGGAACTTCTTACATTTGCAAGCAAAATGATTACCCAGGAAAGAGAAAACAATAGTTTAGCTGGAGTTGCTATGTACAGACTGCTAATCCAAGGACACCCCAGTGACACACAGTCTTTGGTTGTTAGTTCATATCACACTGTTAATTGAAGACAGCAGCTGCAGTGCACTAAGGAATGGGAACTGCATACACTCCTTCCAGGTGCTAGGTGACCAGAAGGCTCTATATGCTCAGGGACTATAGAACCATGGCTTCCCTGATCAACTGTGACCCATATGCATATAGCTCTTGTCATTCTTTTTTTTTTTTTTTCTTGTCATTCCTTATGACTACGACACATGCCGTGCAGCAACCGGAGCCATTAGGATCCCCCTCTGGTGTCACCAGTGTCTGTGAAGGCATGGTGTGCATAGTGCTGCCTTCTTTGCTCTGTATCTTGTCCTAAAGCTAATCACCTTCAGCCTGCATGAGCATATTGTGACTTCTGAGTGTGATCGACAAGCTGAGGCCGAAACCCTCTGGTCTTGTGGTGTCTCAACTCTTACAGGGTTGGGGATTACAGTGAGTGTGGTTTTAAATGTCAAATGCTATTAAGCAACTACAATATCAATAAAATATCATCTCTTGAATTGACAGATTTTTCAAATTTACTTATCAGCTCTAGTAGAGATTTTTTTTCATCCATTCCTTACCTATCATTTTATTGTGAAGATTTCCTGTTTCCCAATGCAATCCTCCCCAATGCTTACTCTCCCCTTTGTTACACAAAATGTTTAGTTCATCCACTGACTCATACTGCTAATCCAAACATAGGAAAGTATATATCATATCACACCTCGGTATGCTTTGCCAAGTGCCTTGAACTTTAAATCCTCACCAAAATATTGTGTATTTTTATTTTTGAATAAATCAAATCCAAATGATGTGATAGGCATGACTTTTCATTTGTTCAAGTATTTTCTGTTGCTCACTAAGTTGCCCATTTCTTGTTAAACTTACTCCTGAAATTTTTATCTTTTTGGTTACAGTTGTAAATAAAACTCTTCTTCCATTAACCTACTGATTCCTGAATATTAATTTTGTATCTAGTCACCTGTCTAGAGTCTCTTATTATTGAGAGTAGTTTTAAATTGTTATTCTTAAGCTTTCCAGTTGAGTAATTATACCATTTATGAATAATGATAAAGTTTCCTTCTTTCCCAGGATTTATACTCCTTAGTTTTCTCTCTTATTGTTGTTTAATGGATACAGCAGAATTACTCAGAAATGGAATCCATGTTCTCATGAAGGTCTTGTTTATTACTCAGCAAAATATTTTGTATACTTTCCATTTTGGACCTTCCCTCATGATTACCTTGAAAAAGCATATTCTTGGGGCACCTGGGTGGTTCAGTGGTTGAGCGTCTGCCTTTGGCTCAGGTCGTGATCCTAGGGTCCTGGGATTGAGTCCCACACCTGGGACCCTGTAGGGAGCTTGCTTCTCCGTCTGCCTATGTCTCTGTCTCTCTCTCTGTGTCTCTCACGAATAAATGAATAAAATCTTAAAAAAAAAAAAGAAAAGAAAAAGAATATTCTTTGTTGAAATTTTAGAGAACATCTTTGAGATAGAGGTAAGCTATGCAAAGAAGGGTTCTTTTTTAGATAAAATTCACATAACATAAAATTAACCATTTTAAAGTAAATAATTCAGTGACATTTAGCATACTCAGTGCTGTGCTACCACTACTTCTATCAAGGTCCAAAATCACCACCCCAAAATAAACCTCATGCCCACTGAGCAATCACTCCTCATTCTTTCTTAACTCTAGCCCCTGGCAAACCCAAGCTTTCTATTCTAAATATTTCAGATAAATAAAATCTTACAATATGTGACCTTTTGTGTCTGGCTTCATTTACTTAGCATAATGCTTTTAAGATTCATCTATATTGTAGCATGTGTCAATACTTCATTTCTTTGTTTATGACTGAACAATATTCCATCATATGGATATACTACAATTTGTTTATCCATTTATCAATTGATGGACATCTGAGTTATTTCTACTTTTCAATTGTTGTGAATAGTGCTGCTATGAACATTGGCATACAAAGATTTGTTTTGAGTATCTGCTTTCAATTCATTGGGGTATATAACTAGGGGTAGAATTCTGGATCATATGGTAGTTCTATGTTTAACTTTATGAGGAAATGCCAAGCTGTAAGAGTTAAAATGTAAAGGCACTTTGACTCAAATTATGGGAGAGCCAGTGTAGAGTACAGGAGAGGAGAGAGTAGGCAGGAGTGAATGGAGACGTTTCAGTGTTGTTTCCTAGGAATTAATGCAGATATAATCATATTATTTTTCATAAATCTTGGGGAAAGAGTGAAAAGTTAAGTGAGTTTAGAGATAACATTAAATCATGTGTCAAGCAAGAGGGGACAGACTATAGGAAAGTGTCATGAAGCTGTATAATTGGCCAGAATGTTAGTAAATGAACTATAAAATGAGCAAATACAAAGTGAGGGAAATAGTATCAATGAAGTGTGAGAATTATGATCCCAAGCTACTACTAATGATGAGAAAACAGCTTGCAGTCATAACTGATTATTTTATTAAGAAATCATTTTAGTGGGGCACCTGAGTGGCTTAGTGTTTGAGCATCTGCCTTTGGCTCAGGTTGTGATCCTGGGGTCCTGGGATTGAGTCCAGCACCAGACTCCCCGTGGGGAGCCTGCTTCTCCCTCTGCCTATGTCTCTGCCTCTCTCTCTGTTTCTCTCATGAATAAATAAATAAAATCTTAAAAAAAAAAAAGAAATCACTTTAGTGAGATATGCATTATTGTGAATGACCAAGAAGAATCCTGGACAAAAGAAAACATTGTCCTACTGTACCATGTTTGAAACTTATAGTCATGGGGATGCCTGGGTGGCTCAGTGGTTGAGCATCTGCCTTCGGCTCAGGGCGTGATCCCGGGATCCTGGGATTGAGTCCCACATCGGGCTCTCTGCAAGGAGTCTGCTTCTCCCTCTGCCTGTGTCTCTGCCTCTCTCTGTGTGTCTCTCATGAATAAATAAATAAGTCTTTTAAAAAAGAGAAAATTATAGTCATGACTCAGGTGTACAAAGATATATAACTTTATTTTAATCTTTTTACTGATTTCAACCTTGCTGAGCACCAGTCATTTTTTTCCCAGCAGCCACAAACACAAATTCTTGATGAAAAAATGTAAGTACATTAGTATGGATTACAAATAAGGGTTTCCAGCTTCCCCAGACTCTTGTGTATACCCCAGGTGACACTTATAGAAACAAACAAACACAGACAATAGATCTGTCTGCTTCATGACTTGGTCTGTACCTAAATGACTACAAACATCAACATCTAGCTCCTTCTTTGTTAAGAGGCATTTGACAAGGTCACTCACAATACAAAGACATGGGACATGAGAGTCTTTCTGCCATTTTTGAGATGAACTATAACTGACTAACTGGAAGAGAGTTATCCATGTTGCCTGTGGCTCACCTGATCAGCTCCTTTTCAAGTGTCACAGGATAGAGTCAGTCAGAGGCTGATGCTTTCTTCTTCTCTCACACTTCCAACACAGAGAGTAGAGACCTTTGATAAAACATCAATGCCAAATATTTTTTTAAAATATCCATTCTTGGGATGCCTGGGTGGCTCAATGGTTGAGCGTCTGCCTTCAGTTCAGGGTGTGATCCCAGGGTCCTGGGATTGAGTTCCACATCAGGCTCCCCACAGGGAGCCTGCTCCTCCCTCTGCCCATGTCCCTGCCTCTCTCTCTGTGTCGCTCATGAATAAATAAATAAAATACTTTTTAAAATGAAATATCCATTCTTTTGGTTTATGCATACTTCTTACTTCACTATTGTTTGAAATTTCATATTTATAATCATAAGTTTGTCTTTTTACTTAAGGCTTTTTTTTCTGATAAGATGCTATCATGGCATTACTACTTGCTAAATTAGAGCAAAAAAATATTCCTAGTATAATGATAGTGGCCTTGAAAATATAATAGGCTGATGCTTTCTTCTCTCATACCTCTTTAAATTAATGAAAGGTGTAGTTAAGCTATTTCTTCTCTCTAATAGTAACTTATATAAAATTCATCCTTGAATTTTGTATGTATATGAAAGACTGTCTTATACTGTGCCAGATAAAGAGGATCTAAAGACAAAAATGACATGTTGGTGAGGCGCCTGGGTGGCTCAGTTGGTTAAGCATCCACCTTCAGCTCAGATCATAATCCCAGCATCCTGGGACTGAGCTGGACATTGGACTCTGCTCAGCAGGAATCCTGCTTCTCCCTCTCCCTCTGCCTGCTCCCCCTGCTTGTGCTGTCTCTCTCTCTGTCAAATAAATACATAAAATCTTTTTTAAAAATGACATGTTTGTGCCCTGGAATACTTACAGTCAGAGGACAGGGAATGGACACAGTCAATGCAGACACGATTACAGTTTTTTTGTGTGGGTTAAAATATGGTGGACACAGACCTGAAAACATATCTACAGGTTGTTATAACTGAGAACTGGAGATGGGGTAGGAAAAGGGGATTCAGGTAGTACATTATGGAGACAGGGATTTTAGAATTGAGTCTTAAAGGACACATTGGAGTGTGTCAGGTGAAAAAATAGGGAAAGACATCTTAGGCATAGGACTGGTCCAAGAAATGGCAGAGGCCTGAGAATAAAGCATGCCTCAGGAATTTCCAAAAACATGGTAAGCTGCAATGTAGAACATAAGGTTGGAAGAGGTACAAGATGATGTGGAGAAGTTGGCTTTTTCAATATATAGTTTTAAACTTTAAAAAATAATATCAAAGATATTTTGTTGAATTATAGTTTTAGTATTTGCTTTATTCTCTAATAAAAAAAAAATTCCTGAACCCTATTACACATATGTTGGTTCTTCTTTGCCTATCCTCAATATTTGCTATTTTCTCTTAAATATTTTTAAACTTTTTTTCATTTACTTCAATACTAAAATTTTGTCTCATTTCACCTTTTATCACTATTAAAGCTTCATTTGTTGTGTTTTTATGCTCTGGTGTTTCTTTTAATTACATCTTAATTATTTTTAATTACTTCTTGAACTCTGTCACTTTATTCTGAGTTTTTGTAATTCTGATTTAGGGTTTTTTAATGGCATATTTTATTTTATTTTAGTGTCTTTTATCTTCTTTTATTATTTTTAAAAGATTTTATTTATTCATGAAAGACAGAGAGAGAGAGAGAGAGAGAGAAAGAGGAAGAGACACAGGCAGAGGGAGAAGCAGGCTCCATGCCAAGAGCCCAAAGTGGGACTCGATCCCGGGACTCCAGGATCATGCCCTGAGCTGAAGGCAGGTGCTAAACCTCTGAGCCACCCAGGGATCCCCATATTTTATCTTCTTTTAAAATAATGTTACAGCTTTGATCTACTATTCGGCCTGTCCTGGCATGTGTTCATTAGCTATAGGAATGTTATTCTCCATATTATTCTCTTTTTTATTATAATAATTTTATATGAGATTAGTCTCGATATTTTTTGTTGCTCATTTTTCCAGTTTTTAAAAATTATAGTAAGATACATGTGACATAAAGTTTACCATCTTAATCATTTCTGGATGAAGAGTTCACTGGTATTAAACACATATATAATATTGGGCAACTGTTACTGCCATCTAACTCCCTAGCTCTTCTCATCTGGTAAAACTGCAATCATTAAATAATAACTCCCCATCTCCCTGGCAACTTTCTGTTGCTGTGATTTTGACTGCTCTAAATACTTCATATAAGTGAAACCATACTGTATTTGTCTTTTTGTGAGTGGCTTGTTTCATTGAGCGTTATGTCCTCAAAGTTTATCTATGTGGTAGCATGTGATAGAATTCCCTTCCTTTTTAAGGCTAAATAAAAGGTATATACCATACTTTGCTTATCCATCCATCCGTTGAGGGACACGTGGGTTGCTTCCACATTTTAGCTATTGTGAATAATGCTGCTTTGAATGTGAATGCACAAATATCTCTTTGAGACCATGCTTTGAATTATTTTGGGTATATCAGAAGTGGAATTGCTGCATCATATGGTAATTCAATTTTTGATCATTTGAGGAACTGCCACACTATTTTTCACAGCAGCTGTACCATTACATTCCCACAAATGGTGCACAAGGTTTTTAGTTTCTCCACATCCTCACCAACACTTGTTGCTTTCTGGTTTTTGATAGTAGCTATCGTAATGGGTATGAAGTGATATCTCATTATTGTTTTGATTTGAATTTTCCTAATGGTTAATGAAGGTGAGCATCTTTTCATGTGCATATTGGCCATTTATAGATTTTCTTTGGAGAAATGTCTACTTAAGTCCTTTGCCATTTTTGAACTGGGATGTTTTTGTTGTTGTTGAGTTTTAGGAGCTTTCTATATATTTTGGATATTAATCTCTTATCAGATATATAATTTGCAAATACTTTCTCCCATTATGTGGACTACCTCTTTATTCTATTTAGTGTCTTTTGATGTACAAAAGTTCTTAAATTTTAAGTCCAATATGCCTATTTTTTGTTACCTATGCCTTTGGTGTCCTACCTTAGGCCATTGCCAAATCCCATGTTGTGAAGTTTTTGTGCCATATTATCTTCTAAGAGTTTTCTTGTTTTAGGTCTTACATTTAGGTGTTTGAACCATATAAAGGTAATTTTTGTAAATGGTAAGTGTCTAATTTCACTCTTTTGCATGTAGATATCCAATTGTCCCAGCCCTATTTGTTGAAAAGACTGTCCTATCCCTCATTGAATGCATCTTTGTCAAAAATCATTTGGCCATACATGTGAAGGTTTATTTCTGGACTCTCCATTCTTATTCAATTGGTCTATATATCTGCCTTTATGCCTTATACCATACTGTTTGATTACTGTAGCTTGGTAGTAAGTTTTAAAATGAAGAAAGATGAGTCTTCTCATTTTATTTATTCATTTTTTCAAGATTGTTTTGGCTAATTGGGTCCCTTGAGATTCCGTATGAATTTTAAGATGAGTTTTCTTTTTTTTAATTATTATTTTTTTATTGGAGTTCAATTTGCCAACATATAGCATATCACCGAGTGCTCATCCCGTCAAGTGCCCCCCTCAGTGCCCGTCCCCCAGTCACCTAATCCTCCCGCCCACCTCCCTTTCCACCACCCCTTGTTCGTTTCCCAGAGTTAGGACTCTTTCATGTTCTGTCACCCTCTCTGATATTTCCCACTCATTTTCTCTCCTTCCCCCTTTATTCCCTTTCCATATTTTTTTATATTCCCCAAATGAGTGAGACCATATGTTTGTCCTGCGACTGACTTATTTCACTCAACATAATACCCTCCAGTTCCATTCACTTTGAAGCAAATGGTGGGTATTTGTCCTTTCTAATGGCTGAGTAATATTCCATTGTATACATAGACCACATCCTCTTTACCCATTCGTCTTTCGATGGACACCGAGGCTCCCTCCACGGTTTGGCTATTGTGGACATTGCTGCTATAAACATTGGGGTGCAGGTGTTCTGGTGTTTCACTGCATCTGTATCTTTGGGGTAAATCCCTAGCAGTGCAATTGTTGGGTTATAGGGCAGTTCTATTTTTAACTCTTTGAGGAACCTCCACACAGCGGAGTGGCGGTACCAGTTCACATTCCCACCAACAGTGCAAGAGGGTTCCCATTTCTCCACATCCTCTCCAATATTTGTTGTTTCCCATCTTGTTAATTTTCACTATTCTCACTGGTGTGAGGTGGTTATCTCATTGTGGTTTTGATTTGTATTTCCCTGATGGCCGGTGATGCGGAACATTTTCTCATGTGCTTGTTGGCCATGTCTATGTTTTCCTGTATGAAATTTCTGTTTATGTCTTTTGCCCATTTCATTATTGGATTGTTTGTTTCTTTACTGTTGAGTTTAATAAGTTCTTTATAGATCTTGGATACTAGCCCTTTATCTGATAGGTCTTTTGCAAATATCTTCTCCCATTCTGTAGGTTGTCTTTTAGTTTTGTTGACTGTTTCTTTTGCTGTGCAGAAGCTTCTTATCTTGATGAAGTCCCAATAATTCATTCTTGCTATTGTTTCCCTTGCCTTCATAGATGTATCTTGCAAGAAGTTGCTGTGGCCAAGTTCAAAAAGGGTGTTGCCTGTGTTCTTCTCTAGGATTTTGATGGATTCTTGTCTCACATTTAGATCTTTCATCCATTTTGAGTTTATCTTTGTGTATGGTGTAAGAGAATGGTCTAGTTTCATTCTTCTGCATGAGGCTGTCCAATTTTCCCAGCACCATTTATTGAAGAGACTGTCTTTTTTTCCAGTGGATAGTCTTTCCTGCTTTGTTGAATATTAGTTGACCATAGAGTTGAGGGCCCATTTCTGGATTCTCTATTCTGTTCCATTGACCTATGTGTCTGTTTTTGGGCCAGTACCACACTGTCTTGATGATCACAGCTTTGTAGTACAACCTGAAATCTGGCATTGTGATGCTCCCAGCTCTGGTTTTCTTTTTTAATATTCCCTTGGCTATTCGGGGTCTTTTCTGATTCCACACAAATCTTAAGATGATTTATTCCAACTCTATGAAGAAAGTCCATGGTATTTTAATAGGGATTGCATTAAATGTATAAATTGCCCTGGGTAGCATGGACATTTTCACAATATTAATTCTTCCGACCCATGAGCATGGAATATTTTTCCATCTCTTTGTGTCCTCCTCAATTTTTTTCAGAAGTGTTCTGTAGTTTTTAGGGTATAGATCCTTTACCTCTTTTGTTAGGTTTATCCCTAAATATCTTATGTTTTGGGGCGAAATTGTAAATGGGATTGACTCCTTAATTTCTCTTTCTTCAGTCTCATTGTTAGTGTATAGAAATGCCACTGATTTCTGGGCATTGATTTTATATCCTGCCACATTGCCGAATTGCTGTATGAGTTCTAGCAATCTTGGGATGGAGTCTTTTGGGTTTTCTATGTACAGTATCATGTCATCTGCGAAGAGGGAGAGTTTGACTTCTTCTTTGCCAATTTGAATGCCTTATATTTCTTTTTGTTGCCTGACTACTGAGACTAGGATTTCTAGTACTATGTTGAATAGCAGGGGTGAGAGTGGACATCCCTGTCTTGTTCCAGATCTTAGGGGAAAGGCTCCCAGTGTTTCCCCATTGAGAATGATATTTGCTGTGGGCTTTTCGTAGATGGCTTTTAAGATGCTGAGGAATCTTCCCTCTATCCCTACACTCTGAAGAGTGTTGATCAGGAATGGATGCTGTATTTTGTCGAATGCTTTCTCTGCATCTATTGAGGGGATCATATGGTTCTTGTTTTTTCTCTTGTTGATGTGATCTATCACACTGATTGCTTTACGAGTGTTGAACCAGCCTTGCATCCTGGGGATAAATCCAACTTGGTCATGGTGAATAATCGTCTGAATGTAGTGTTGGATCCTATTGGCTAGTATCTTGTGGAGAATTTTGCATCTGTGTTCATCAGGGATATTGGCCTATAATTCTCCTTTTTGGTGGGGCCTTTGTCTGGTTTTGGAATTAAGGTGATGTTGGCCTCATAGAACAAATTTGGTAGTATTCCATCTCTTTCTATCTTTCGGAACAGCTTTAGTAGAGTAGGTATTGTTTCTTCTTTAAACGTTTGATAGAATTCCCCTGGGAAGCCATCTGGCCCTGGACTTTTGTGTCTTGGGAGGTTTTTGATGACTGCTTCAATTTCCTCCCTGGTTATTGGCCTGTTCAGGTTTTCTATTTCTTCCTGTTCCAGTTTTGGTAGTTTGTGTTTTTCCAGAAATGCATCCATTTCTTCTAGATTGCCTAATTTATTGGCGTATAGCTGCTCATAATATGTTTTTAAAATCGTTTGTATTTCCTTGGTATTGGTGGTGATCTCTCCTTTTTCATTCATGATTTTATTAATTTGAGTCTTTTCTATTTTGTTTTTAATAAGGCTGGCTAATGGTTTATCTATCTTATTAATTCTTTCAAAGAACCAACTGGTTTTGTTGGTCTGTTCCACAGTTCTTCTGGTCTCTATTTCATTGAGTTCTGCTTGAATCTTTATTAACTCTCTTCTGATAGGTTTTATTTGCTGTTCTTTATCCAGTTCCTTTAGGTGTGATGTTAGCTTGTGTATTTGAGTTTTTTCCAGTGTTTGAAGGATGCTCATATTGCGATGTATTTCCCTCTCAAGACTGCTTTTGCTGTATCCCAATGATTTTGGGATACAACTGATTTTTGTGTGTTGACTTTATAGCTGTTACTTTGCTGAATTTATTAGTTCCAACAGTGTGTGTGTGTGCATGTGTGTGGAATCTTTAGGGTTTTCTACATCTAAGATCAATCATCTGTAAACAGAAATAATTTTACTTCTCCAATTTGGATGCCTTTAGTTCTCTTTCTTACCCAATTTTTCTGGCTAACACTATGTTGAATAGAAGTATTGAGAACAGGGCAGCCCAGGTGGCTCAGTGGTTTAGCGCTGGCTTCAGCTCCAGTGTGATCCTGGAGACCCAGGATCAAGTCCCACATCAGGCTCCCTGCATGGAGCCTGCTTCTTCCTCTGCCTCTGTCTCTGCCTCTGTGTGTGTGTGTGTGTGTGTGTGTGTCTGTCATGAATAAATAAATAAAATCTTTAAAAAAAAGAAGTATCGAAAACAAGCATCCTTGCCTTGTTCCTTCTGTTGCTCATTTTTATGTGAAACTAGTTTCCCTGAACTTTTAAAAGGACGTGTAGCTGAAGAGCTTTTCTAAATTTACAGAGTTCTCTTTTTTGTTTTTTTGTGGAGTGTTCAAATAAATGACAGCTTACTTTCTGGGATTTCCTGGCTCTATCTCCCCTTCCTTCCCTCACCGAATTTTATTTTGCCTTCATGTTTTCTTTGCTACTCATATTGTCCCCATTCTCCTGAATCTCTTCTCCAGTTTCTCCTCAGTTTGGCAGTCCTGAGTGGTCAATGTCAGGTATGTATAGTGCTAGAATTCTCCAGCCCCCTCAGACCTGCCTGGAGATGGCCTTGCACTGACAAGATACTGGAGTAAGTAAAACCCTTCCTGATTTCTGCTGCTGTTCTCAGGATCTCCATTTCACTTTCCAGTAATGCTTCCTTGGACTATTTTGGGGTTCTGTTTTTCTAAGGTCCTCCAGACACACCATTAATCCATCTGCTTCCTCTCACACATATGCTGCTACTGTGCGGGTTTGGTGCTATTGTTCTGGGCCCAATCCCTGTTGTTTTGGGGTTTGTCATTGAATTTTGTAATAGGTATTCCACATAAGATTTTGGCTTCACTATCTAGTTATACCTCTTTTTTTAACATTGGGGGAAACTCATTACGATAATCTTAAGAGGTCACATATTGTATAACTCCATTTACATAACATCCTTGAAATGACAAAATTAAAGAGATGGAAAATGGATTAGTGGTTGCCACTGGTTAGGGATGATAGGAGGAGGGATAAGGAAGATCTTTGTGGTGATGAAATAGTTCTGTATCTTGAATGTATTGGTAATTATATGAATCTACACATATAATAAGATAATGTATACACTGTGTACCAATGACAAATTCCTGGTTTTGATATTGTACTATAATTAGGTAAGATGTAACCATTGGGAGTAACTGGGTGAAGAACACAAGAGACTTATCTCTCTGTACCATCTCTGCAAATTCCTGTGAATCTATAATCATTTCAGGGTTTAAAATTTTTAAAAAGAGGAATGAAGTATTGATACATGTTACATGTGGTTAAAACTCGAAAACATTATGCTAAGTAAAAGAAGCCAGTCACAAAACACCACATATTATATGATTCAACTCACATGAAATGTTCCAGAATAGACAGACTTAGGAGACAGAAAGTAGATTGGTAGCTGCTGAAATGGGTGTGTGTGTGTATGGAGAGTAGGGAGTGACTGCTGATGTATATGAGCCCTTTTGGAGGGTGATGAAAATATTCTAAAAATTTAGATAGTGGTGACAGTTTCACTATTCTGTGAATATTATAAAAATCCATGAATTGTATAATTTAAATGGGTGAAATTTATGATATGTAAGTTATATCTCAATAAAGTTGCTTTATTACTTTTTAAAAGATTTTATTTGGACAGCCTGGGTGGCTCAGCGGTTTAGTGCCGTCTTCAGCCCAGGGCATGATCCTGGAGACCCAGGATCGAGTCCCACGTCCGGCTCCCTGCATGGAGCCTGCTTCTCCCTCTGCCTGTGTCTCTGCCTCTCTCTCTCTCTCTCTCTCTCTCTGTTTCTCATTAATAAATAAATAAAATCTTTTTTTTAAAGATTTTTTCTTTTTTTTTCCTTTTTTTAAAGATTATTTGAGAGAGTGAGAGAGAGCATGAGCAGTGGGGAGAGGGAGAAGCAGGCTCCCTTCTGAGCAGGGAGCCTGATGTGGAACTTGATCCTAGGGTCCTGGGATCATAGCCTGAGCCGAAGGCAGCTGCTTAACCAACTGAGCCATGCAGACACCCTCAATAAAGCTGCTTTAAAAAGACTTGCTATACCAAGAATTGGTGACGATGTAGAATCAGTGGAACTCTAATACACTGCTCATGGGAATGTAGAAACCACTTTTGAAAACTACTTGACAACTTCTTAAAAAGTTAAACATAAATTGGCTATGTGGTTCCAGCTATCCCAGTGTTAGGAATTTACCCGAGAGAAAGGAAATATATGCCCATAAAAACTTGTTGTCAGGGAACCTGGGTGACTCAGTAGGCTAGTGTCCAACTCTTGATTTAAGTTCAGGTCATAATCTCACGATCATGAGACCAAGCCTCACATGGTGCTCTGTGCTGGGCATGAGCCTGATTGGAATTCTCTCTCGCCCTCTTCTTCTGCCCCTACCCCCACCCCCACTACCTCACTCTCCCTCTCTCTTTTCTAAAACACACACACACACACACACACACACACAAAACAACTTGTTCTCAAGTGTTATAGCAGCTTAATTTGTAATGTTTAAAAAATTAAAATAATCCAATGTCCATCTACAAGTGAATGGCAAACAAACTATGGTATACCCACAATGGTACACTACTCAGTAATCAAAAGAAATGAACTACTGATACATGGCACAAGATAGATAAATCTTAAAATAATTATGCTAAATGAAAGGGACCCCACATGAAGGAGTACATACTGTATCATTTCCTTTATATACCATAGGTTTCCTGGGAGGGCAGATGAGAATAAGAGAAAGGAAATACAAAATGACCAGAACTAACTTTTGGAGGTGATGGATATATTCATTATCTTGATTGTGGTCATGGTTTCATGAGTATATACACAAGTCAAAAGTTAGAAATTTATACTTTACACATTTACAGCTTATATCAATTACACCATAATAAGGCTTTAATTTTTTTAAAAAATACTATGATGCCATCATCATAGTCCTAAATTCAGCAATCATATTCTTAATTTTCAAAATTCTTTACTGTTGTTTGTTCCTTTTTTCATAGTATTATGACTTGTTTTTGTTAAAAAGTTGTATCTTTGGGACTCTTAATCATCTTCTGTAGCTATTACTGTTTCTATACTATTTCTTGAATTGTCTCTGTTTTCAGGGTTTTTTTCCATTTTTTAAACTTGGTTTTCCACTTTCATGCTATAGGCCTTTCTCAGTGTTGGGTGACCTTTGGTTTTCTGTTCATATTGTAAAAATACAAAGGAGAACATTTCAATGAGGGACATGTACATGGAGGACTGCATTCTTTTGAGTAAATTATTGGGATTTTTTTTTTATTTTTATTTATTTATGATAGTCACAGAGAGAGAGAGAGGCAGAGACACAGGCAGAGGGAGAAGCAGGCTCCATGCACCGGGAGCCTGACGTGGGATTCGATCCCGGGTCTCCAGGATCGCGCCCTGGGCCAAAGGCAGGCGCCAAACCGCTGCGCCACCCAGGGATCCCTGGCATTTTGTTTTGAATGAAGTCCTCAAATTTCAAAATAAGGAGGGCTTTACTTTGGGTGCCAAAATCACACTAGCTGCCCTAGGTCCCTCTTGACTTTATGTTGTTATTTTTAGATAATTATTCTGTCTTCTTCGTGCTAGGACTTAGGGGAAAGGGACCGTCAATTACTTTCCTGTGTTTAGCTGCATTATTCGCTTCTGCTTTTATACCCATTAAAACAATCTCTCATTCCTTATTTGATGAAGCTGTCTCTCCATTGCTTGAAAATACATCTATTCCCTTCTTTTGCAAGAGAAGAACAATCTTTTATAGCTAGAGTCAGATCTGGGCATGCTCTGGGAGAGAAAAATTCAAGCCAAATCCTGGAGAAGAGGCTTACACACAAAAAATAATTTTAGGGATTTTGCTGATTTATAGTATGACTGGATTCTGTGTCTGTCAATCAAGTTAGGAGGAATGTAATTTTAGATTGGGACTGAATTTATTTATGTGAGTGTCGTACTCAAGATTTTATATTCATTGTGATAGCAGCTGAAGATAGTTCTAACAATTTGCTCAACTGGTTAACCAAAACCCTGGTTTCACCCTGGCCTCCACTTAACAATGGGCCACACCAAAATGAGGGGCCAGAAGTTTTTTGAAATAATGCATTAAAAGAAACTCAAGACTTAGGAGGAGAGAAAGATTGGAACAATTTATCTTATGTAAAAACCACCATCACCACCACCACCACCACCACCACGAACATATAATTGTGGGTTCTCAGAGAATTCAGAAGATATTCTCTTCATCAAAGGCTTAAGACATTGGTGAAGGAGTGCCACTATTTTCCAAAAGTACTTTAATGCCTCTCCTTTGGAAGCCACTGATGTTGTTGGAACATGGAAATGAGATGGAATATCTAATTTTAAGGGGTTTGGGAGTTTTCAGGGTGGCAGATGTCATACAGTGGCATTTAACCATCAGAGGCAAAGTGGGTATTGTTACCCAAATAGGCAGTAATGAGCTTAGAGGTGTTTAGTTTGAGTCTATATTTGTCATGGCATTTGATTTTCCAACATCCATTCTACCCCCAAATGATTAGTCCGTAAGTCAATTATGGTACTCTTATTCCCTTTGCTAGTGATTGGTCTAAGACTAGACATGTCTTCTATTCTGGACAAGGAGATATGAAAGGAATTCTCCTGGAGGCTTTTGGAAAATACGTCCTCAGTCCTAAAATAAGATACCTACCCCAAACACAGGAAAGGAGGGAACCTATCTTCTTCCCTTGGAATTTATTTCTGGAAATGACACACAAATTATCATAGCCATTTTGTGAATTTGAAAGAAGCCAGCTTGAGAAAGAACATCACATAAAGGGATGGAAAGTAGAGCAACTGGAAGAACCTTTGTGATGACAGTACTGAGTGCTGGTCATAATGAACCCCACTGAATCACACCCCATAATGTGTCACAACTTACCCTACCTCTAGAATTTTACTTTATGTAAGATCATAGCATTTCAAATCATTTAAGACAGTTTGAATTAGAGTTTTTCTTATAGTCAAAAGTATTCCCTCATTAGTCCCTGAGACAGAAGAAGTTGGGCAATATACTCAAGTCCTACTTGATGTATATACTGAAAAACTCTACTGAAGAAGTAGAGAATTACTTCATTTAGACTTTATGACCCAATGGATCCACTGGTGTTCCATGAATGGGTGGCAGATGAGAATGCCATGTGATGTCTACGGCAAGCCTCAATAGGAATCTGAGCAGAAGCCCCTAGAGTTATGGAGCAAAACTATGAGCTATCAGGCAAGTAGTTATTTTCATTTTGAGAAACTGTTGTAGCTGTGCTCCAGGAAACTTGGGGAGCTCAAATGTTGGTGTACAGACTAAAGCTGCCCACTATGAGATATCTAAGCTACTGAGTCACAAAATTGGGCATTTTAAGCAACACTTTATCATTAGCTAGAAGAGGTATAATATACAGGATCAGGCCCCAGCTATTTCTGAAGACAGAGTAAGTTGCATGAGTGTGTTACTCATACTCTCTCCCCTGCCTAGACCAGAAACTTGCCTTACAGAACAGCCAAGTAGCTTATTGAAGATCCAGTGAAGCTTCCAAATGAGACAACACCTCATGAGGTTGGGATGCTGACCTGCAGGATGTATTATATGTTCAGAATCATGAACCAATATATCTGTAGCACTGCTTCTCCTATAATTAGAATATACAAGTGTGGAAACTATGAAGTGAAAATGGGACAGTGCCTTTCATGATTAAGCCAATGACAACAAGTAATTGCTTCTCTCTCCGTGACTTGGGGATCTGCTGACTTAGGCTTTGGGCATACACAATTACTGCTTCTTTAAGGGAAAAAACAATTTTTCCACTATTAGTCACTTTGGGCTTTTCTACCACAAATGAGTAGGCAAAAAAAGGGGTCATAGTGTTAACTGGGATGACTGATCTTGAATAATCTTGACTATCAAGGTTGAAAAATACTGCAGCTTCAAAGTGGGCATGGAAAAAAATTTATTTTCAAGATTTATTTATTTATTCACAAGAGAGACAGACTGACAGAGAGAAGCAGAGATATAGGCAGGAGGAGAAGCAGACTCCTCGCAGGGAGCCCAATGCAGAACTCGACCCTGGATCCCGGGATTATGACCTGAGCCGAAGGTAGGTGCCCAGCCACTGAGCCACTCAGGCGTCCTGGGCATGGAAAAATCTTAACAGAACTCAGATATGTTGTTCTGGAGTAGGTCTTATACTACCACATCCAATGGAAAAAAAATTATTTTTTAAAATATTTATTTATTTTAGGGGCTGCTCTGGTGGCGCAGCAGTTTAGGGCCGCCTGCAACCCAGGGCATGATCCTGGAGACCAAGGATCGAGTCCCACATCGGGCTCCCTGCTTGGAGCCTGCTTCTCCCTCTGCCTGTGTCTCTGCCTCTCTCTGTGCCTCTATGAATGAATAAATAAAATCTTTAAAAAAATTTATTTATTTTAGAGAGAGAGAGAAAACAGTGAGGGAGGGGTAGAAGGAGAGGGAGAGAGAATCTCAAGCAGACTCCCTGATGAGTATGGAGCCTGTTACAGGGCTCGATCTCACGACCCTCAGACCACAACCTAACCTGATATAAGAGTTTGACTTAACCAACTTCTCCACCTAGGCATCGTTCCAATGGAAAAAATTAATGGAAGATTACCCTACCCCATAAGGACAGAATTATCAAGGGCTCAGACCCCTTGTGAAGCCTGGTAAGAAACCCCAACTCCCTGAGTGCCTGTGTGAAAGCAAAGGGAACATGGCACAAATTATAGACAGGAAAAGTCATACATACCAACTACATCCTCATAAGTCATTACAGAATAAAGACTGTCACCTTTACACGTATTTCCTTCCTTGTTGTATAAATGTTTATATATCTTAATACATTTTTGCCTTCCTCTTCCCCACTTTCACTGTTTATATTTGGCATGTAAGTAGTGGTTAACTATACACTATTTAAATATCAGGTTTATTGAGGTCTAATTTAGTACAGTAAATTTCAACATTTTTATGTATATAGCTCAATGAATTTTGACAAGTGTACAGTCATATAACCACTACCACAATCAAGAAATCAAATATTTCCTTTACCTCCAAAATTCCCTCATGCTCTTTGAAGTCAGTTTTTTTCTTACAACACCCAGCTCTTGGCAACAACTGACCTTATTTTTTTTTTAAGATTTTCTTTATTCATTCATGAGAGAGACAGAGGCAGAGAGAGAGACAGAGACACAGGCAGAGGGAGAAGCAGGCTCCATGCAGAGAGCCCGATGTGGGACTCGATCCCGGGACCTCAGGATCATGCCATAGGCCGAAGGCAGGCGCTAAACCGCTGAGCCACCCAGGCATCCCAACTGACCTGAATTTTGAACCAAAACTTTTGCTGTTACAGAATGTCATATATATGGACTTGTGCATGATGTTCCTCTTTGTGTCTAGCATCTTTCACTTGGCATAGAATATTTTTAAGTGTATGAAATGCTTAAATAAGGAAATGCAATCACACTATGAGTGAACAACAAGAGACCGAAAATGAAGCACAGAAAGCTAAGAAGTTGAAAAACTCTGAGTGAGAGTTTAAGGGATATGGGAGATAGAATGAGAAGGTCTATATGATCTATTAAGCCATGGAAGAGAATAAAGGGACTAGAGAGAGGCAATGTTTGGAAAAAGAATCACAGAATTTTCCAGACCAGATGAAAAGACAAGAATCCTTAGATCTAGGACCAGAATACCATGCATGATAGTGTTTTTTTCTTTTAAAAAAAGGACATCTAAACACAGTAATGTAAAACTCAGAACATGAAAGACAAGAGAAGGCTTAAAAGCAGCTAAAGAGAAAAGGCAGATCACCTACAAAGTAGAACTAAGAGTGGACTTCTCAATAGCAACAGCAAATTCTAAGATATTGGAATAGTGCTCCAAATCCTGAGAGAGAATAGCCATCAATCTAAAATTATACATTAGAAAATTCTCTTTCAAGAAAAGTTCTGAACTCAAGGTATTTTTAGATAAACAAGACTAACTAGCCTCTCTGAAGGAATTTATATAGGGTATAATTCAGGAAAAGGGAATATAATCCCAGTAAGAACTTCTGAGATGCAAGGGTAAGTGATGGCTAAAAACACATTGTGAACATGTGAGCAAATCTGAACGAGCATTTTGTAAAATGATAATAATGAAAAGGTCTAATCCATAGGGTTAATAAAAGGTGAAGATGTGGTAAAAAGGGGTTGGTGAAAGCAATTTCTCTTCTTAAAGATGTCTTGCATACACTTCAAGATCTATGGGGGATTAAAAACCAGTAAACTTCAGTAAGACTGAGTGGCAGATAGCATCTGTGCACTCAAAAAGGTGTAAGTGCTGCCAAAAGCATCACAGAAGGTGCCTGAGGTGGGGGGGCAGTTGGTTGAGCATCCAACTCTTGGTTTTGGCTCAGGTCACTATCACAGGGTCATGAGATCAAACCCCATGCAGGGCTCTGAGGTCAGCACAGAGACTGCTGGAGATTCTCTCCCTCTGCCCTGCACACTCATGCTCTCTCTCTCAAATAAATAAATCTTAAAAAAAAAAAAAAGCTTTACAGCAGCTACACAGGGATCAATAGATACGACAGCAGATCAAGTGAACAGAAAGAGGCCAGAGGTGACTGATCTCACAACATATTAGTAAAACTATACTTCCTGTGGGTAAAGAACGCTCACCTTGAAGTGAGAACCTGCATCCTTTACACACTGCAAGAGCTGAGAGAGCTGGAAACCACTAGGCAGGAAGCAACTGGTCAGAAGCTGCGTGGTGGATATACAATAAAGATGAGGTGAGAACAGAGAAGTGCCCAGAGGTGACAGATCTCAGAAAATGCCCACTTAATACACCCACCGAAGGAACCTCTTGTCATTGCATAAAGCATCATAAAAAGGGAACTGGCACATCAATATGACAAAAAAAATACTGTAAGAAAAAAGGTGGGAGGGGATAGCAAAAGTTAAGAGATAAAAAAAAAACAGACAAGGAACATATTAAAATTCTGATCAAAAGTTAACTACAGGGGTGCCCTCAGTTGGTTAAGCGTCTGACTCTTGATTTTGGCTCAGGTTGTGATCCCAGGGCTTGCCTTGCCTCAGGCTCTGTGCTCAGCTGAGCATCTACTCAAAGATTCTCTCCCTTTGCCCCTCCCCCCAATAAAATAAATAATTAAAAAATGTTAACTATAAACAAAGCAAAATAAGTAACTGCTTAAATGGAGAAAGGCTTCATAGCAGAAATGCAAGAAATCAAGGAAGAAATGGCAAGAAAACAGGAGATGAAATATGAATTGGCCAACCTTAAGAAAGAAGTAGAAGAATAAAAATAAACCATCTCTGAATTCAGGATCTAGTTAGAAAGGGCCCAAGGGAGAACAGACACAATGCAAAACTCAGTAAAGGGACATCGAGGACAAAAGTGACAAAAGTAAACGAAATGGAAATAAAGCTCAAATGAGTGTCCCTGTCTACTAAAATTTTCTGTGATGATGGAAATGAGCTACATATGTGCTGTTCCATGTAGTAGCCTCTAGCCAATTGTGGCTATGGGGCATGTGAAATGTGAGCGGTGAGATCACAGAACTTAATTCTTAACTTGATTTAATTTTAATTAGTTAAATAGTCATACGTGGCTAGTGGCTACCATATTGGGCTGTGTAGGATGAGAGAGAAAATGATAGGTATAGAAGATGGCAAAGGAAGGGCACCTGGGTGGCTCAGTCCATTAAGCATCTGCCTTCAGCTCAGGTTATGATCCCAGGTCCTGGGATGGAGCCCTGCATCGGGCTCCCTGCTCAGCGGGGAGTCTACTTCTCCCTCTCCCTCTTCCCCTGCCTGTGCTTGCTCTCTCTGTCTCTATCTCTGTCAAATAAATAAAATAAAATAAATTTTTAAAAAGAAGATAGGCAAAGGAGACAGCCTGCACATGTAACTGGAATCTCTGAAGAAGAAAACCAAACCAACGGAGATTTAAGTATTTATGATACAGTTCAAGATCTATTTCAAGATACAAATTTGAAGTTCTTTCCTGAAATAAAAGAAGATTTGGATCTTCTTTTCAAATGAAAATATATACCATGTGCCAGGGAAAATGGATTCAAATATATCTTAATAAAATTATTAGAATGGAAAAACTAATAAACTAATAATAAAATTATTAGAATGGAAAAAGAAATGTTTGGGCAGCCAGGTATCTTCTCCTCCCTCCAAAGGAAGTCACTTATAGAAGAAAAAAATTCAGACTGCCTTCAGATTTCTTTACAGCAATACTGCTAGCAGAATGTGGGGCAATACTTGAAAAATACTCAAAAGAAAGTGTGAGCCAGGGATTTACTCTCCAGTCAGGGTGTCTTTCAAGTATGAAGATTACAGACACAAAAACTCAGGTGGATATTGTTCCCATGAGCTCTCCTCAAGAAAACATCTAAAGGATAAACTTTAGCCAACTGAAAGATGGATTGCAAAGACTATGACTATAGTATGGTGATGGACATTTAACCTAATATATAACAATTGGAATAAGATTAAGGTAAATGTGGAGATCGGGATGGCCAGTAAGTATTTAAATGAAATATGGTCTGATGATACACATAAAAATGGGAGGGGAAGGGAAAAAGATGGCAAATATATTAAATTGGAGAACTGCCTCATCTGTAACAGCTGAGGATCAAATAATATCATTCAGAGTTGACAAATGAAGTAACAGAAGCAGAATCATATTTAACTTTTCAAAGGTAAACACAGAGAAAGGTATTTTTTTTATAACTAACATTGGACCGTAGAAGAAAAGGAGGGCAATGGGAAAGAAGACAAAACACATTGATTTTAACATTAGTCACAGAAGGAAATTCATACTATCTAAAGAAATAGAGAATTAAGGATATTATATAAAATTATAATCATAAAAAGTAACACTAGAACAAAAATGAAAACCCCTCTAAATCCGAAGAGCAATACAACAAAAAGCAAAATATAGTGAACATACTAAAAGACTTAAACAGAAAAATATAAAATACGTGACAACTCAAAACAAACGTACTGGTCATCTCAACAAATATAAATGAGCTTAAATCATCCATGAAAAGAAAATTATTTACCCCAACAATAATTCAGAAAGGTAAAATATAAAGGAATATACAAAAAGTACATTTTAAAAATACAATAGGTATAAAACTTGAAAAGTGAGGTCTTGGGCAGCCCGGGTGGCTCAGCAGTTTAGCGCCGCCTTCAGCCCAGGGCCTGATCCTGGAGACCTGGGATCCCTGCATGGATCCTGGAGTCCCAGTCGGGCTCCCTGCATGGAGCCTGCTTCTCCCTTTGCCTGTGTCTCTGTCTCTGTCTCTCTCTCTCTGTGTCTCTCATGAATAAATAATAAAATAAAATCTTATTAAAAAAAAAGAAAAGTGAGGTCTTGCTCATATTGCCAGAAGGTAGAATTCAGGCACTAAAAGAATTAAATGAGGCGAAAAAAAAGATTACTCCATAATTCTAAAAGGCACAATTCACAGTAAAGGTACAGTTAGTATTTATGTAACAAATAATATGGTAGTCAAATTAATAAGACAGAGACAGGAAGAAATATACAAGATAAAACTTTAATTCATTTTTTTCGGTATTTATAAGATCCCCACGGATAAAAACAAGACTAACATACACACATACAGATACACTCACACCTACAGTGTGCACACACATAATTTTATACTCTGATATTGAGAATATACTTACTTTTTTTTTTCAAAGACTTTATTTATTTATTCATGACACACACACACACACACACACACACACACAGAGGCAGAGACACAAGCAGAGGGAGAAGCAGGCTCCAGGCAGGGAGCCCAATGTGGGACTCGATCCCGGGACCCCAGGATCACACCCTGGGCCAAAGGCAGATGCTTAACTGCTGAGCCAACCAGGCATCTCATATACTTACTTTTCAAGAGACCATGGATACTTATCAAAACATACTTGAGAAACCTCACTGAACTCTCAAAAGTAAAGATAACACAAACTGCATTCTCTGAATTCTAATGTGGAAATTAACAATAAAATCAGAAAACAATGGGACCCTTGGGTGGCTCAGTGGTTGAGTATCTGCCTTTGGCTCAGGTCCTGATCCTGGGGTCCTGGGATTGAGTCCCACATCAGGCTCCCCACAGGGAGCCTGCTTCTCCTGCCTATGTCTCTGCCTCTCTCTGTGTGTCTCTCATGAATAAACAAATAAAATCTTAAAAAAAAAATCAGAAAACAAAAGCTTCTTACTGGCAACTTAAAAACACTCTCTTAGGCAACCTTTCACTCAAAGAGAAACTCAAAACTGATATTACAGAATTTCTAGAAAACAATAATATAAAACTATATATTAGAACCTGAGGGATATAGCTAAAGCTGAAAGGAAAATTCACAGCCTCAAATATTTCTGTCAGTGAAAGAGAATGAAAATAAGAAATGCATCCTACTCAAAGAGTTAGAAAAATAACAAAGGAATAAGTCAAGGAATAAAAGATAAGAAAAATAAGAGTAAAGGCAGAAATTAATAAGTGAGAAAACAAAAGCAAACGTAACCATAAATAAATGGAAAAGGTATGGGGAAAAAAATAAATCAATCCTAACCTAATGAAACAAAGATAAAAGAAAGCACAAATACACAAAATAAGAAATTACGATAGAAACAAAAATAAAGTCTAAAGAATCATTTTTAAATTACTGTAACTCTATGCAAGCAATTCTCAAAACCTACATGAAATATGTTACTTCTGAGGAAAACATAATTTATCAAACTAAGCTCCCAAATAAAAAAATCAAAACATGACAGTTTTTAAAGAATACCTTTCCCAAAAAATTCAGTTGCAGGTTTCAGAAAAAAAATTCCACCAAGCCTTAAAGAAACAAACAGCTGTCCAATGCTTCTTTCCCAAATTCTTTCTAAACTATTTCAAGGCAACAAAAAAGAAGAAAACTTCCAAATTATTTCTATAAAGCAAGTATTACATTAATACCCAAATCTGACAATGGAAGAAAGGAAGGAAGGAAATGACAGACCAGTCTCATTTCTGAATATTGATGCAAAAAGACTATTCGTTGTCTATTGCTGTGTGACAAATGACCACAAATACAGTGGCTTAAAACAACATGCACTTACTACCTTACAGTTTCCATGGACCCAAAGTCTGGGCATGGCTTAGCTGGGTCTTCTCAGAGTCTTAGGTCAGCCAAGCTATAGTCTCGTGTAAGGCGCACGTCTTCTTCAAGCTCCCATGGTGGTTGGCACAAATATGTTTCTTTGCAGCTGTAAAACTCAGGGCAGCTGGTATCTTCAAAACCAGCAGGAAAGCTTCTCTGAGTTCAGGGCGGGTCCTAAACCCTCTTTGTAAGGGCTTACCTGATCAGGGCAGGCTTATGCAAGGTAATCTCCCTTTCATTAACTCAGAGTCAACAGATTAGACACCTTGATTACATTGGCAAAAATCTCTTCCCCCTTGCCATGTAACGTAGCACAATCATGGGAGTTTTCATAGAACCTGTCCACTCTCAAGGGAAGAGGATTATATGAGGGTGTAGAATGTTGCCTACTACACTAATTAAAATAGAGCAAACAAAACCCAGGAAACATTAAACAAAAATATGAGAGACACATTATGATGTTGATTATTTCAGAAATATAAAAAGATAGCTCAGGGTAAGAATATCATTTGCACAAATACTAAGAAGACTTTGATAAAGTTCAACAAACATTCTTGGTTTAAAAGTAGTTTAAAAAGTGGGGCACCTGGGTGCCTCGGTGGTTGAGCGTCTGCCTTTGGCTCAGGTCATGATCCAGGAGTCCTGGGATGGAGCCTCCCATCGGCCTCCCTGCATGGAGCCTGCTTCTCCCTCTGCCTGTATTGTGGGTATGTGTGTCTCTCTCTGTGTCTCTCATGAATAAATAAATAAAATCTTAAAAAAAAAAGAGGAATGATACTAGAAGCATAACTTACATACAGTGATATGCACAGATTTTAACTGCACAGTTCCACCAGTTTTGACAAATGTATACACTCACTGATATATACACACCCTTGTCAATTCCCAGGGAAAAGGCAATAAAAATGGCTTTAAACATATGAAAAGGTGCTCAGACTCTTTCATAGTAATTGAAATTCAAAATAAAATTACACCAAAATATTTTTTAACCTGTTAGATTGGTGAAATTCCAAAAATTTGCTAACACGTTCTATTGATGAAGGTGTGAGAAAACACATTCATACATGGCTTGTATGAGTGGAAATTGGCACAGTCCTTCTGGAGAGCTGTTACATTTCCAAATGCATATAGCCTTTGACTTAGGAATTCCACTTTGGGCGATTTATCCCACAGATACACTTTCACATGTATGAAGTGATAAATGTATAAGTTTATTCTTTACAGCATTGCTTGCAGTAACAGGGCCCAAGACAACTGAAATTTCAGTATTGTACAGGTAACTAAATTATAGTAATCCATATGATGAAATATAGATAGTTTTTTTTTAAAGTAAGCTCTACACCCAAGATGGGGCTTGAACTCATGACCCTGAGATCAAGAGTTACATGCTCTGCCTACTAAGCCAGCCAGATGCCCCACAGATAGCTATTTGGAAAAACAAAAACAAAAACCACAAAAAACAACACCCCCCCCCAATAAAAACACCCCTGTATGTACTGTTTAGATATCTGTGCAGTGATATGGAAAGATCTTCAAGACATACTAAGTTTTTTTTAAGATTTCACCCATCTATTCATGAGAGATATAGACAGAGAGGCAGGGACATAGGCAGAGGTAGAAGCAGGCTCCCTATGGGGAGCCTGATGCAGGACTCAGCCCCTGGACCTGTGGATCACAACCTGAGCTGAAGGCAGAAGCTCAACCACTGAGCCAACCAGGTGTCCCCAAGACATACTAAGTGAAAAAAAAGTAAGATCCTGCTCAGCATACTACCTTTTTTTATTAAAAAGGAGAAGTGGAATCTATGTCACTATTTACTTGTGCATAATAAAATTCTGGAAGGATACATAAACTTAAAACAGTGGTCTCCTATGAGAGAGAACTGAGCAGATGGGGGTAAACATGGGATGGAGACTTTTTTGCTATATACCATTTTATTTTTTCTGCCTTTTTGAACCATATGAATTTATTATCTAGTCTCAAAAATTAAATTTAAAAGGACAGGTCGAAAATACTAAAAAATCATAGTGGTGTAATCAGAAGGCCGGTAGTTGGAAGAGTTCTAAGTTCCTTGTATTATTCAGGAAGACTTAGGGTATTGATTAGTTTGACTTTGTTAAACATGCACGGTAAAAATTTCAGCAGTAACCAGAAAAGAGTAAAGTTAGAACGTATAACACCTAAACAAGTAAAGAGGAGATTCATGGGGGAAAAAATCCCAATCATTTGGAAAAAATCCAAAATGAGAGAAGTGTGTGTGTGTTAGGGCAGTGGGGGCAAATACAGGGAAAAGTGAACAAAGAGGAAAGCAAGCACAAAGCAAGATGATAAAAAGAAGGCCAAATATATCAATAATTACAATAAAACTAAGGAGCCATTTAGGACAGAGATACCTCAATTGGATTTAAAATGGAAAACAAAAGCTAGGAGTATATTGTTTGCAACAGGCTCATACAAAACTTAAGACCAAAGAGAGGCTCAAAGTAAAAGGATAGAAAAGGCTGACTTGGACAAATACTGACAAAAGAAAGCCAAGGTGGTTATATTAGTATCATAAAAAGTGGACTGTAAGACAAAAACATTATCAGGAAGGAAGAAATTCATTATATCATTTAAAAGTACACAAGGGAGTTACATAAAATTGGTAAAAATATGGAAGATCTGAAGAATACAATTCAGACGGAGTACCTGGGTGGCTCAGTTGGTTAAGCATCTGCTTTAGGCTTAGGTCATGATCCCATGGTCCTGGGATTGAGCCTGGAATCAGGCTCCCTGCTCTTCAGGGAGTTTGCTTCTCCCTCTCCCTCTGCCACCCACGCCCCATGCTCTCTCATGCATGTGCTCGCGGTCTCTCAAATAAATAAATAAAATCTTTTAAAAAAAAAAAGATTTGAAGAATACAGTTAATTGAATACACAATAGAGCCTAAAACTTAGACAGCATTCATTTTTCTCAAGCATATGTGGAACATTTATAAAACTTAAATACTAGTCCATAAAACAAGTCTCAACAAATTTCAAAGAACTGCTATATTGATTACATTTTGTGATTGTACTGGAATTAAATTAGATGTTAATAACAAAAAGATTTTAAAAAACCCTTCATGTATTCAGAAATTTAAAAACACATTTCTAAAGATGTCAATTCTCTCCAAATTGACATATAGGTTTAATGCAATTCCTATTAAAATCCTATCAAGATGTTATGTGGAATAGACATTATTCTAAAATTTGTATGAAGAGACCAAGGAACTATAAGGGCTAAAACAATTTTGAAAGAGAATAAAGCAGGAGGATCATTTTACCCAATTTTAAGGCTTTTTATAGAGCTACACTAATCAAGACTATGTAGTATTGACAGAGGGATAGACACCGTAGACCAATGGAACAGAATAGAAAACCCTGAAATAGACCTATAAAAAATGCCCAACTGATTTGGGACAAAGTCGCAATAGCAATTCAAGGGAGGAAAGACTGCCTGTCGAACACATGGTGCAAATAATTGATGTCTCTGCACAAAAACCCACATGAATCTTGATAAAAGTTTCATATTTTATACAAAAATTAACTCAAAATATATCACAGACTTAAATACAAAGCATAAAACTACAAAAGTTTTAGGGAAAAGGGAGAAAATATTCAAGAGCTAGATCTAGACAAAGTTTTCTTTCTAAGACTTTGCACCAAAAACATAGTCCATAAAAGTAAAAATTAATAAATCGAACTCTACCTGGGTGCCTGGGTGGCTTAGTCAGTTGGGCGTCTGACTCTTGGTTTTGGCTCGGGTCATGATTCAGAGTGGTGAGATTAAGCCCTGCATGGGGCTCTGCCCTCAGCACAGAGTCTGCTTGAGAATCTCTCTCTCCCTCTGCCCCTCTCCCCACTCGTGTTCATATCTATAAATAAATAAATAAATAATTTAAAAAATAAATTTAATTCTACCAAAATTAAAATCTTCTGATCTGCAAAAGACCCTGATAAGAAGATGAAAAGAAAGGCTACAAACTGGGAGAAAATATTTGCAAACCACATATCAAAAGGACTCCTATCTGGAATATTTGAAGAACTCACAAAATTCGTCAGTCAAGAACCAAACAATCCAATTAGAAAATAGTTATTTGCTGAAGAGGATATACAGACAGCAAATAAGTGCATTGAAAGATATTTAGTATTATTAACCACAGGGATGCAAATTGAAACTACACTAAAACATTCAACATGTACCTATCTGAATGGCTATAATTAAAAATGTTGACAATATCAAATGTTGACAAGGATCCAGACAAATTGGATCATTTATACATTGCTGGTGGGAATGTAAAATAATACAGTCATTCTAGAAAACAGATTGGCAGTTTCTTTTAGTTGTTGCACAACAACAACAACAAGATCTAGGTCTATTTCACTTTTTAAAGGATTTAAAATAATTTCTATGTAAGAAAATTTTTTACATCGAAAGAAACAGCATGTGAAATAGACCACAAAAATGGTGTTTCAATATCCAAAGAAATTAAAACAAGTAAACAAACCCCTTGTAAGACTGAAACTGTTTTCCAAGTAATTGAGCCATTTTACATTCCTATTGGCAGTATATGGGACTTTCTCCATCTCTTTCTCAATATTTTTTATTGTCTGTCTTTTTAACTATAGCCACTCTAGTGAGTGTGAAGTGGTATCTCGCACGGTTTTAATTTGCATTTCCCTAATGCCTGATGATATTAACATATTTCAGGTGCTTATTTTACATCCATATATCTTCTATGGTGAAGTGTCCATTCAAATTTTTTGGTCACTATTTAATTGGGTGTTTCTGAGTTGCAAAGACACAAGTCTTTTCTTGAATACACGATTTGTAAATATTCTTTCAGTGTGGCTCATCTGTTCATTTTCTTAATTAATCTTAACTTTCAAATATAAAACACAGTATTACTAGTCACCATGTCACCATGCTGTATATTATATCCCCAGGACTTATTTATTTTATATCTGGAAGTTTGTACATTTTGGCCACCTTTACCCATGTCCCCCACCCCTATCTCCACCTCTGGCAGCCATCCATCTATTCTCTGTATCTATGACTTGGTAGATTTCACATATAAATGATATTATACAATATTTGTCTTATTTCACTTAGCATAATGCCCCCATCTTCCATCCATGTTGTTGCAAATTGCAGTATCTCATTCTTTTTTATTGCTGAATAATATTCCATTGTGTATATACACCACATTTTCTTTATCCATTCATTCACCAATGGACACTTAGGTTGTTTTCATGTCCTGACTTTTCTTTTCTTTTCTTTTTTTTGAGTTGGGGGAGAGGCAGAGGGAGAGGAAGAGAGAATCTTATGCAGGTTCCATGCTCAGATCAGAGTCCAAACATGGGGCTCGATCTCACGACCCTGAAATTATGACCTGCGCTGAAATCAAAAGTCGGATGCTTAACCAACTGAGCTACCCAGGCACCCCCACGTCTTGACTATTGTAAATAATGCTGCAAAGAATATGGGGATGCAGATATCTTAATCTATTGGTTTCATTTCCTTTGAATACATATCCAGAAACAGATCACATGGTAGTTCTACTTTTTATTTTTTGAGGAACCTCCATATTGTTTCCATAGTTGTTACACCTATTTACATTCCCACCAACAGGGCATAAAGATTCTCTTTTCTCCACATCCTTGCCAACTCTTGTTATTTCTTATCTTTTTGATAATAGCCATTCTAACAAGTGTGAGTGAAGTGATATCTCTTTATGGTTTTGATTTGCATTTCCCCGATAATTAGTGATGTTGAGCACGTTTTCATGTTCCTTTTGGCCATCTATGTGTCTTCTTTGGGAAAATGTCTATTCAGAGTCTCTGCCCATTTTAAAAATTGGATTATTGGGGTTTTTATTAATGAGTTGTAGGAGTTCTTTATATATTTTGGATATTAGCCCCTTATCAGATACATGATTCACAAATATTTTCTCCCATTTGGCAGATTGTCTTTTAATTTTTTAAAAAAATATTTTATTAATTTATTTGAGAGAGGGAAAAAGGCAAGAGAGAGTATGGGGTGGGGGTGGGGGGGAGAAGAGTGAGAAGTAGAGTTTGATCCCAGGACCCTGAGATCATGACCTGTGCAGAAAGCAGACACTTAATTGACTGAACCACCCAGGATCCCTGTCTTTTCATTTTATTGATGGTTTCCTTTGCTGTGCTAAAGCTTTATAGTTTGATATAGTCTCACTTACTTAGTTTTGGTTTTGGAGTCAGATCCAAAAACTTATTGCCAAGACCAATGTCAAGGATTTTACTACCTATGCTCTCTTCTAGAAGTTTTATGGTTTCAGGGTCTTATGTTCAAGTCTTTAATCTATTTTGAGGTAAGTTCTGTGTATAGTATAAGATAGTGGTCCAGTTTCATTCTTTTGCATGTGGGTGTCCAATTTTCCCAGCACCATTTATTGAAGAGACTGTCCTTTCTCCATTGTATATTCTTGGCTCATGTGTCATAAATTACCTGCCAATAGATGTGTGCATTTATTCTGGGCTCTCTTTTGTTCCATGACCTATGTGTCTGTTTTATGCCAATTCCATACTTTAGGGTTTTTTTTCCCAAATATTTTATTTATTTATTTGAGAGAGAGAGAGAGAGCAAGTGGGGGCAGGGAGAGGGAAAAGCAGACTCTCCGCTGAGTGTAGAGCCCAGCGCAGGGCTCAATCTCACAACCCTGAGATCATGACTGAGCTAAAAGCAAAAGTTGGGTGCTTAACCAGCTGAGCCACCTAGGTGCTGTTTTGATTAGTCTGTAATATGGTTTGAAATAAAAAAGTGTGATGCCTCCAGATTTGTTCTTTCTAAAGATTGCCTTGGTTATTTGGGTCTTTTGTGTATGTGGTTTTTTTAAAGATTTTATTTATTTATTCATGAGAGACAGAGAGAGAGAGAGAGGAGAGAGGCAGAGACACAGACAGAGGGAGAAGCAGGCTCCATGCAGGTAGCCCAATGTGGGACTCGATTCCAGGACTCCAGGATCATGCCCTGGGCCGAAGGCAGGTGCCAAACCACTGAGCCACCCAGGGATCCCCTCTTTTGTGGTTTTTTACACATTTTAGGATTGTATTTTCTGTGAAAAAAAATGTCATTGGAATTTTGATAATGATTACATTGACCCTGTAGATTGCTTAGGGTAGTATGGACATTTTAACAACATTAAGTGTTTTAATTCATGAGCATGGAATATCTTTCTATTTTTTTATGTCTTCTGGGTTGGCAGTTTATTAAACACACTAAACATGCAATTACCACATGATTCAGCAATTGCACTCTTAGACATCTATCCCAGAAAAATAAAGACATATTCACATAATAACTTACACAAATGCTCATAGCACTTAATCTGTAAAGGCTCCAAACTGGAAACAATTCAAATGTCCTTCCATGGATGAATGGTAAAACAAAGTGTGGTATATCCATAGCATGGATTAGCAATAATAAGGAACAAATTATTGATAAAGGCAACAATTTGGATGAATCTCCAGAGAATTATGCTTAGTGAAAAAAAAGCCAAACCCAAAAGGTTATATACTGCATGATTCCACTTACAAAACATTCTAGAGATAACAAAATTACAGAAATGAAGGACTGATTATTCCTTGCCAGAATTTAGGAAGGAATAGAAAGGCGTGTCTATAAAAGGACAACATAAGGGATCCTTGTGGTGATGAAATAGTTCTTTAGCTTGATTGTATTGATTTCATTTTTTAAAAAATATTTTATTTATTTATTCATAGACATAGAGAGAAAGAGACAGAGACACAGGTAGAGGGAGAAGCAGGCTCCATGCAGGGAGCCTGATGTGGGACTCGATCCTGGGACCCCAGGATCACACCCCAGGCTGCAGGCGGCGCCAAAACGTTGCACCACTGGGGCTGCCCAATTGTATTGATTTCAATATGATAGAAGCCACTTTCAAAATGGTGGAGAAAGGACTATCAAAAATTTGCTTCTTGATAAAAGCTATGAGAACAATGGCAAAAATTATCAAAATCAACATTTTCAGGACTCTGGAAATTAACCAAAGACTGAACAACCTGAGTATTTTTTCTCGAAAAATGGCTGAATCTCAATAAACAAGAGAGCTTTGTGGCATTTTAACTTGCTCTATTCCCATCCCGCTCTCCTTAGTTTCACAGCGGCGTTGGAACCTAACAGCCCTGCAATCACTGTATCCATGAAAACCAGGAGCCTGGTAATCAATATACAGGACAAAACGGGTTTTGGAGCTTCTCAAAGGTCCATCCTCAAAGAATATAAATCATTTGACCTGTCTGGAAGTTCCAGGTAAAGCACCACTCTTAGGGCTTGCATTATTTGAACGGACTGAGAACTCCTTCAGTGTGAATACCCTTTTCCCTGGAACATTTATGGAAAACAATCAGTGGCAATTGTTTAACATCCCTGGTGTTTCAGGTGATAACAGTTGGGTGGGGCAAAGAAGTAGACAAAAACTTATAAGGAAAAACTTCAGAATAAGATATCTATGGGTATCTTTGAAAAAGATAATAACATAATCGTGGAAATCTAGAAGACCACATGCAGGACTGTGTGCATGCCTAGGAAAGGCCTGACTGAGAAGTCTCTAAATTCTCTCACTACTGGCAGATCTTGAAGCAGGAAGTAAAGATGCAAGCAGAGTTGTCCACAGTGTGCTGGAGTCTTGAAGATATGCACACACACACACACACACACACACACGCACGCACACACATTTTGCAAAGGCTGAAAGACTTATTAATGAATGGCATGTACAGAAGTGTCTGACCATTTATTCCCTGATCACTAAGCTAACCGAGATGAGATTATAGCAGCTACATTATGACAAAGAATAGACTTCACAGAATTAGTTCAGGAAAGTCACTAAAAGACAGCAGCAGCAGTAGTAACACCAACACGTGCTGGGAAGTGAAGGGATTCTGATTTTGACAGTTGCCACATTATATTATTTAAAGTGTCTAGTTTTCAACAAAAAATTATGAGACATGTCAAGAAGCAGGAAAATATGATGATATGAAGGGAGGAGAGGAAGCAGTTTTTTTTTTAAGATTTTGTTTATTCATGAGAGATACACAGAGAGAGACAGACAGACAGAGACACAGGCAGAGGGAGAAACAGACCCCATGCACCCATGCAGGGAGCCCCATGCAGGACTCGATCCTGGAACTCCAGGATCATGTCCTGAGCCGAGGCAGACGCTCAATCACTGAGCCACCCAGGCGTCCTGAGAGGAAGCTGTTAATAGAAATTGTTTCTCAGGAAGCCCAGGTGGATAGACTTTATTAGACAAAGATTTTACATCAGCTATTACAAATATGTTCAAAGTGGGGTACCTGGGTGCCTCAACTGGTTAAGCATCTGACTCTTGATTTCAGCTCAGGTCAGATCTCGGGTTGTGATATTGAGCCCTGTGTAGGACTCTGTGCTTGAGGGGGTGTCTGCTTGAGGTTCTCTCCCTCTCTCTCCCTCTGTCCCTCCTCTTGTTCTCTCTCTCTCTCTTTAAAGTAAATAAATAAAACTTTTTTAAAAATTAAAAAATTAAAAATGAAATAGTCAACTTTATTGAGGAGTGGAGTCTACTTAAGATCCTCTCTCTCCTTCTGCCCCTTCCCTCTCCATCTCTCACTCTTAAAAAAAAATGACAATAATAATAAAAAATTATATATAAAGATGTTAAAAAAACTAAAGGAAACCATGCCTAAAGAACTAAAGAAATATATGAGAATGTTTCATCAAATAGAGAACATCAGTAAAGAGACAGTATAAAAGAGAACCAAATAGAAATTCTGGAATTGGAAAGTACAATAACTGGTAAAAAAAAATTTGCTAAAGGGGCACAACTATAGATTCAAGCTGAAAGAAAGAGGGATCAGCAAACTTGAAGACAGGTCAGTTGAGGTTTTCCAGTCTGAAGATTATAAAGAATAAAGAAAAGGAACGAATGTCAGAGGTCTATGAAATACCATGAAGTGTACCAATAGATAATGTAACAGAGGCCCCAGAAGGAGAGGAGAGAGAGAAAGAAATATTTGAAGAAGCCATGGCCAAAAACTTCCCAGACTGGGTAAAAACCATCAATCCACACATCCAAGGAGCTCAATATACTCTAAGATAAATTCAAAGAGATCCATACTTAGACACATCAACATACTATTGAAAACCAAGGACAGAGAGACTTTGCAAGTAGCAAGAAAGAAGTGATTCATCACATATAAGGAAGTCTTAGTAAGATTAATAGCTGAATTCTCATCAAATGTCAATATCCTAGTTGTGATATTTTATACAGTTTTGCAAGATGTTATGATTGGAGGAAACTGGATAAAGTGTACATGGAATCTCTTTGTATTATTTTTTATAGTTGCATGTGAATCTACAATTATTTCAAAATAAAAACTTTAATTACACACACACACACACTTGGAAAACAGCTCTTGAGTCTAGGATGAAATCATAGTAGAAATGTAAAAAATATTTAGAACTGAGCAATAATAAAAATATGATATATCAAGGCTTAAGAAACAAATAGTAGTGATAATTTGAGTAAACTTATAGCCTTGATGTCTATATTGAAAATTAAGAAAGTCTGAAAATTAAAGAATTAGACACCCAACTTAATTAGAAAAATAACAGAACAAACTCCAGTAGAAAGAAGGAAATAAAAATGATTAGAGCATCAAGAAAATAGAATAAAGAGAATCAACAAAGCCAAAAACTGGTTATTTGGGGGCGGGGGGACTAATAAAATTTACAAGAAGGGGAGAGAAAAGAAAAAATATTAGTAATGCAAAGGGGGACATAATTATGGATGCAGGAGAGAATTAAAGATAATATTTTGCGAAATTTAGATGAAGAGAATCTAGAGTAATATAACTCGAGAAATACAAATCTCAAATAATTCTAGGCCTACAAAAGAAACTGAAACTAGTTAAAATTTCTTACAAAGAAATCATCAGGATTAAATAATTAGATGAATTCTATCAACTTTTCAAGAAGCTGTTCATTTCAATCTTTTTTTTTTCATTTCAATCTTATATAAACTCTTCCAGAAAACAGAAAAAGAGGAAATAGTCCCAATTCATTGTATGAGATTAATAAAGCTTAATTCCCAAAGTAATCACATTACAGCCCATCTCACTAGTGAACCTAGATGCAAATATATTAAAGTATTAGCAAATCAAATCAGCGATGTATAAAAGAGGTAATAAATCGTGACAAAGTCAGGCTACTTCCAAGGATATAAGAATGGTTTTATTATTAGAGAACTAATTCTTCCCATTAACAGTAAAGGAGAAAACCAATTATCATCTTAATGGATGCAGAAAAAACATTTGATAAAATTCAACAGTCATCATGATATAACAACATTTACTAAAATAAGAATAGAAATGATCTTTCTTAATCTGTTAAAGTGTATTTAACATACATCTAAGATAAACATAATTCTTAATGGTAAAGGGCATCCCCCTCCTCATTTTTAAAAGATTTTATTTATTTATTCATGAGAGACAGAGAGAGACAGAGAGAGGCAGAGACAGGCGGAGAGAGAGGCAGGCTCCATGCAGGGAGCCCGATGTGAGACTCGATCCCAGGACTCTAGGATCATGCCCTGGCCTGAAGGCAGGTGCTCAACCACTGAGCCACCCAGGTGTCCCAAGGGCATTCCCTTTAAACTAAGTAACAAGATAAGGATTCTATGATCACTGCTTCTATCCTACATTGGGCTGAAGGTCAGTAAGACAGACAGAAAGAACGAAAGAACAAAAGAAAGAACCTAGTATTTGAAAAGGGAAGATCAAAACTATTATTCACCAATAATATAATTATCTAAAAGAGAAAACCCTTAAGAGCATACCAAATTACTAGAAATAATAAGTTTAGCAAGGTCGCTAAATACAAGATGAATATGCAATAATGCATTCCCCAAACTAGCAGCTAACAGAGAAATATTTTTTTTAAATAAATTAATTTTTATTGGTGTTCAATTTACCAACATACAGAAAAACACCCAGTGCTCATCCCGTCAAGTGTCCCCCTCAGTGCCCGTCACCCATTCCCCCCCACCCTCTGCCCTCCTCCCCTTCCACCACCCCTAGTTCGTTTCCCAGAGTTAGGAGTCTTTATGTTCTGTCTCCCTTCCTGATATTTCCCACACATTTCTTCTCCCTTCCCTTATATTCCCTTTCACTATTATTTATATTCCCCAAATGAATGAGAACATACACTAACAGAGAAATATTTAAGATACTATTTACGGAGCACCTGAGTGGCTCAGCGGTTGAGCTTCTGCCTTTGGCTCAGGGCATGATCCTGGGTCCTGGGATCGAGTCCCACATCAGGCTCCCTGCATGGAGCCTGCTTCTCCCTCTGCCTGTGTCTCTGCCTCTCTCTGTGTGTCTTTCATGAATAGATAAATAAAATCTTAAATAAAAAAGATACTATTTACAATATAGGCAGTGGTGGCAATGACCTGGCTAGACCATATCTGATTTCTAGTTTGTTCTCCAGTCTCCCGTCAATTGTGAGCTCTCCTGAAACCCTTCCAGTAAATTCTTTTTGCCTGAAAACTGTTAGATTTGGAGTTTTGTTGCTTGCAAACACATATCCTGCACTTATGCTATTACGTTAATTGATTTTTGGAATAAAATCTGTTTCAAGTTTTGTCAAGACCAGCCCCAAATTCAAGGATTGGCTAGGACTCAGCATGCAGCTGTACTTATGGCTATGATTTATTACAGAGAAAGGATATGGAACAAAATCAACAAAGAGAAAAGGCACATGGGGTTTAGCCTGGAGGAAACCAGGCCCAAGCTTTCGTGAGGCCTCTCTCAGTGGAGTAACAGAGGACACCCTATTTTCCTCAGGTGCTGATTGTAACAACACGTCAAGCAAGTGTTGTTTACCAGCAAAGCTCATTAAAACTGTCCAGGGTTTTTACCAGGGGCGGGTTACATAGGCACCTTCTGCCTTCTGGAAGGCACTCAAATCTCAGACTTTCAGAAGGAAAGCAGGTGTTTTGCATAAACTATATTGTTTGTACAAATAGTTTGGACACAACGAGTCACTGTTATCAGTAAGGGTGGTAAAAACCTTCACAAAATCCAAGTTCCCAGATGCCAGCCATGGACCAATCTTGTAAGCAGGCCTTTCAAAGGATAGCTTTCAGGTCTGCTATGCTAGCTCTTTTCTGCATGATGGGCATCTACTTGACATATTGAATTGAAAAGCTAATATATTATAGCCACTTGTCAATCCATTTACTTCATTATGGAATAATATCATTTATCTTTAAATATGTTTCACATTAACTTTTATGAGATTACACAGTTTTAGAAAGTCAAATAATACTATGAGGCTTAAAAATAAAACCAGAGATCCCTGCTTTACTCCAACTCCTGCTCTCACAATTCAAAAGCAGCTATTACAAACTTCAGCAGTTTTTGCCAGTATTTATCTTTCATTTCTAAATAGTATGCATTTACTCTTGGATCTTGACTTCCGATTTTATACATCATCCTTCAACTATGGACGATGAGGATTTAACCCTCTTAGATATCTTACTTCATAGTCCCAAAATTGTTTTATCATAATTTTTAGCTAACTCCCTATTCTGTTTTTTATTATTATAATTATATAAATGTTTGCAAATGAGCCACATTGGCTCAACTGAAATTACATTTTTCATGAGAGTTGTCTTTCCTAGATTTAGTAAGTGCTTGTTCTAAAATTTTCATTTTGTATGTTCATATTATTAAATTCATCTGCAAACTCTCCATCAGTGCTGAAAAACTTCCTGTCATATGGTCAAATGCTTCCGGTAATCTATCCATTCCAATTGTTTCCAAGGTCCTCTCTGCTTCCTCTAACTCCAGTGGTTGCGCTCTAGGGGTGATACACAATTCTTCCCTGGTATTCCCTTTCACCATAATCCTGGGGTTTCCTTGCTTTTTATTTCTCTTTCATATTAGATCTCATTTTATAGATCCTGTGACTTTTACTTTTCTTATTTTCTCCACATCATTTTTTGTGGTATCTTTCAGTTGCTTCCTGAGAAAGACTAGATAAGTGAGAACTTGCATATCTGAAGATGTCTTTATATTATTTCCACACTCAGTTGATATTTTGGCGAGGCACAGACTTTTATATCAAAAACAATATTCTCTCAGCATCTGAAAGGGTTATTCTATTGGCTTCTAGCTTGATGTCATTCTGACTCCTAGTCCTTTCTATGAGATCTGCCTTTTCTCTCCAGAAAATTCTAGGATCCTCCCTTTTTCTAGTGCTGGTGTTCTTGTTTTGGGTCTTTTTGCATTCAATGTACCAGATCACTGGGGGAGCCTTCATTCTGTAAACTCACTACCTTCCTTTCTGGGAAAATTTCTCATTTCTCTTTTTAGAATTACTATTAAGGAGATGTTGGGCTCCCTGAATTCATCCTCAAATTCTCTTTTCCGTTTACTGTTCTATTTCTTTGTCCTCTCTGGGAGGCTTCCTCAACTTCACCTTCCAAATGTCCCCTTGTATCTTCAAAAATCTTTCATATTTTTTGGGAGATCCCTGGGTGGCGCAGCAGTTTAGCACCTGCCTTCAGCCCAGGGTGTGATCCTGGAGTCCTGGGATAGAGTCCCACATCGGGCTCCTGGCATGGAGCCTGCTTCTCCTTCTGCCTGTGTCTCTGCCTCTCTCTCTCTCTCTGTCTTTTATGAATAAATAAAAATCTTTTAAAAATGTTTTTTAAATAATAAAAATCTTTCATATTTTTAATTTCAAGACCCCCCCCTTTTTTGGTCTCTCTCTCCCTAGTAATATCATGTTCTGATTTCATGGATGTTACTCTTTGAGGCTAAGATATTCATTTGTCAAGATTTCTTGGTTCTCTGCATTGACTGTTTTCCTTCTTTTCCTTTGTTTTAGACTCTTTCAAGAGATTATTCTCATCTATCTGTAAGTTCTCGACTTTTAAGAGGTTTAAATTAAAAAGACTATTTAAAATTGTGTGTATTCGGGTAGGGTGAGGCAGTGCTTGACATCTGGTGGGTTTCGGTATAAGGCAAAAATGGCAAGTTGGATTTCTTTTTTATTATTAGATATGTTCCTCCATCACTATTCATAAATGGTCTTTACTTTCAGAGACGAATCCTGGAATTCCTTAATATCTTCTAATCTATAGCTTTTAAACTTTAATATGCATATGAATCACCTGGGGGAGTCCCACTAAAATGCAGGTTTTAGTTTGTTAGGTCTGGAGTGGGGCCTGAGACTCTGCATTTCTAACCATCTCCTAGGGGATGCCAATACTACTGGTTCTTGGATAACAATTTGAGTAGCATGGCTCTCATATAAACTTGGCTTCCAGTATTCTCAAATATGAGGGGATGGAAAGGGCATGGTCACTGACGATTTTGATGTCATGAAAATACTTCTTTCAATTACCCCTGAAAAAAAATGGACTGGCTCAAAATGCTCTCATCGGATATTTTTCTCCTCCCCCTTCTGGACCACAAGTGCCAGCAATTTGTATTAGCCTCTCCCTTCCTCTTTATCAGCTCTGAGAAGGGAAATGGGGTGGAGAAAGGGTTGTCTCACCATTCATTACATAGAGCTTCATTTCAACTCCCATTTTCAAAATGGCATTTCATTCCTGCCATCTTTGGTAACTGTTAAAAACTGTGTCTCCAAGTCCAGATGCCTTTAGTTTAATTTCTTGAGATGGTAAATGTCCAAAGAGTAGAGGGGAAATTTGGCATCTAACTCCCCCTTTAACAGATTTTTCAGCCAATTCTAACTTCAGGTCTATTCTCCCAATTACCAGACCCATCCACCACTTCTTCAGAAGTTATCTGTAGTCTCTAACTTCTAAGTCTTTCTAGTGGTCTAATGTAAATCAGGTTTTTTAAAAAAATATTTTTATTTACATATTTATCTGAGAGAGAAAGAAAAAGAGAGAGAGCACAAGCAGGGAAAGCAGCAGAGGGAGAGGGAAAAGCAGACTCTTCAATAAGCAGGGAGCTTGACATGGGGCTCCATCCCAGGACCCCAGGATCACAACCGAGCGGAAGGCAGACGCTTAACCGACTGAGCCACTGAGGTGCCCCATGAATCAGGTTTTTCCTGGCTCTTTTTGCAGACTTGTTTTAGCTTTTCCTGATTTGTTCACCACCTACTTCCATTCTTCAAAATTTTATTGATAATTCTCATCTGCTATTCCCTCATTCTTTGTTCTTGCAGACATTATTGTTTTTTTGTTTTTTTTCTTTTACCATTTACTAACATATCAGTGAAGTTTTGGGGATAAAGGCATGTGCTTAATCCACACATTTTAACCATCCATCATTAAACTTCCCTGGAAATGTCTCCCTCTCATGATAGAGTACTACAGTGTAGAAGTTAGATTGAGTTTAAATGTGCCTTCATTTCATTGCTTATTTGTTCCACCTTTACTATGTTCCTTTTCCTTGTTCTCTTTGTGGTTATTTTATGATTCCCTTTTCTCTCTTTATTAGCTTGTGAGTTATATCCTTTATTTTTATTCTCTTAATGGTTAGTCTAAAAATTAAAACAGGTATTCTTTATCAACTCAATTGTGGTACAATTTACATAAAATAAACTACAGCTATTCAGTAGTGTGAAGACTTTTGATAAACGTTTCTCCATCACCATAATCAACTTACAGATTGTTTCCATCACTTCCAAAAGTTCCCTCATGCCCCCTTCTAATTAGTACTTTCTTCCACCCGTGGGCAGCTACCAATCTTTCTGTCACTATAGATTTTGCATTTTCAGGAATTTCATATACATGGAATTATACTTTACATTACAGTAGGTGTTCTTGACTAATCAAAGGCTAATATTAATCTTTGAACTTTTCCCTTTTCCCAGACAATTCAAGGACTTTAAAACACTTTAATCCTGGAATCCTCTAATATGCTGTAGTCCACTGCTTCCTAACTGATTTACATATTGTGTTAGTCAGGGTTATCCACAGAAATGGTATGTGTGTATATAGGTATGTGTATACATATACACACACATATAAAAATACATGTATATTTGCATATACATACATGCAAATATGTGTGTATATGTATATAGAGATAGGGATATTACAGGAATTGGTTCAAGTGTTTATGGAAGCCAAGAAATCCCATAATCTGTCATCTGCAAACTGGAAAAGCAGGGATGTCTACTGGTATAATTCAATCTAAGTCCAAAGGCCCAGTAACCAAGAGCCCCAATGTCCAAGGACAGAAGATCATGTTCTAGCTCAAGCAGACAGCAAATTTTATTTTCCTCTACCTTTTTATCCTGTTCAAGTCAACAGATTGGATGATGCCCATCCACATTGATTCAAATGCTAATCTCTTCTGGAAATGCCCTCACAGACATACCTAGCTCTCTGGGCATCCCTTGGCCCAGTCAAGCTGACACATAAAATTAACCATTACATATATGTAGGGGAGGATCCTCCCCTCCTAGGGGAGGATCTTGTAATACGCAGGTTCTGGCTTAGTAGGTATCATTGTTTTTGTGTATTTTCCCTCTTTAAAATTATACCAGATAGATGGCAACTGCTGGGCTGGTCCTGCTAAAATACAGAAATAACATATTTTATGGTATCCTGACTTTACTCTGATTAATTAGGATTTAAAAAGAAAAAGAATTTAGGATTTAATGGGAATGCTAAAGGCTGAAATGAGAAGACATTAAACCAGTTTGAACAACTGACACTTGCCACAAAATATTTACTTTCAGGCCTGTCATTGAGCATTCTACTGAGTGTATGATAAAGTATTCTAGCTAGAATTCAAGTCCACAGCGAATAATGCAAGCCATAGTAGATGGAGAATTTAAGCCATATTATACCATACTCTTCTCACCCGACTAGATCTTCGAGTGTAGAACTATTCAAGTCATTTACCTGTTCCAAAACTCATCAGGGACTACTGCCCCTTCACAACCAGTTCCCTAACAGTCCCCACACTTTGACTTTATTTTTACTTTTCTAGCCTTCTCTCTCACATCTCCCAATTTTGGGTTAAATGGGGTAATGCACTGTTTCCTGAATCAATCTTATAGTGTTCCTTTCACCTTTCTTTGCTAATGCTGGTGCTCAGGCTGGTCCATACTCTGTATTATACCGTCCTCCCAGTTGACACTCAGTCTAAATTTTAAGGTGGAGCTCAAATGGCACCTTCTTCACAGGACCTTCCCTCTTTTCTCTCTTCTCTAAACTCTCATGCTATTTTGCTTGTATCTCTCTGAGTGGCTTATATGCTGTATGTATGTTTATTAACATACTTGCCTTATTCCTGTGATAGACTTGGAAGTGACTCAGGCCTAAAAGCATGGCCTTTTCACCTCTGTGGTCTTCATAAGCATAAAATAGAAACTCACCTGCAGCTCACAATAATTGAATGATTATGTATTTTAGCATGATCAAAAGAGACTTCAGAGAACTTGAGCTAACTATTTCCTCAGTCCTTGGGCCCACATACCCAACAGGGGCTCCTATGCAATCCTCTGCCACCTCTTAATTTTCAATAATTGTAGCAACACTGTTAATACCTCCTAAGTCTGAACCTAGATGATCTTCTCCATTGTTCCTATGTTCAATCAGCCATCAAATTATTGATCTATCTTCTGATTTCTGATTTGAATCTTCCTTTCCCTTCTCCTCTACCATCCTTTTGATCACTCTGGATAATGCCCTTTTATTGTCATAATTCCTGATTACTTAAATTCTTCCTGATTTACCTAATACTGTTCCAGCTCTGCTTTATCCTGTACACAATGGACCATAATAATAATAGAGTTAATAGGTTGATAAATGAGAAATGGCATGTATACTGGGCCTATTTTGTATATGTGCCCACTGTACCTTTGGAGATTCACCTCCTGCCCGTGTCCTCTGGTCCTAGCAGTAGACAATGGCCAGACTTCATCAGAGTATATCATGTCTTTCTGGTCACAGCTATCAGTTCAGGTTGGCTGAGAGACAGCTAGAGACAGTATCCTGATGAGATAATTTGAGGCTCTTGGCTTTGCCTAAAGCCAGATGTACTCCTGGACTTTCTGATTATGTGAGTCAATAGATTTTCTTTACCAAACTAATCTGAATTTGTTTTCTAAGTGCGAGAAAGATTTTTGATATTACAGTACGTAAAGCACAAAGCATACTACCTTGTACATAAGTGTTAGGTATTATTCTTATTATCTTTATACCCTTGCCATACACCATATCCAATTCAACCTTTTCTTAACATCTGCCCATATAGACCAGCTAGAATAATTTCCTTATTATTCCCTGCATATTGTTCCCTTGCCTGGGCTGCCCTGTCACCAACCTAATAACGTTATTCTACACTCTTTTCAGCAATTCACATCCATCATTATTTAGGACCTGGCTAAAAAAGAGCCTCCCATTTTCCTTTTGAATAATGGTGGCTTCACACTGTTCACTGCCTTATCTAATTTCTCCTGCATGTGTTTTCTACTTATTTCCAGCTTGCTTCTTGATTGTATGTTACTCAAGGCAAATTAAAATAAGATCATTGGGCCCTTTTCAGGTTGAGATTTTGTCATTATTTTCCAAATATTTTGTACAGAATGGGACACATAATAGGCGTTAAATAAGTGTCTGCTATAGGAATAAATGGATGGAATTAAATTTAGAAGGTGTGATATTCAACTTAAAACCTATTGTTAACCCAACTTTTTCCTTTTTCTAAGCAAACATTATATTCTTAAACCATTTTCATTATGGCAAAAAAAATATCACAATGGTTACAACCTCAAACATTTTTCCCATTTATGGTTTCATACTTTTGGCCAACGTTTAAGGAAGGAATATTCTATTAAAAATAATTTAAGAATCAATCAAAGCCTATTTTCTCTCATCATACATATTAATCCAGTGGCATTGCATCTGACCCTTCAGAGGTTTCTTGCTCTGGTAAACTAATGATAATAATAAAGCATTGACAAAAATATCCTGAGATGCTGGGAAAAAAAAATGAGGGGGAGAAATTTTTGTATTCATATTTCCTTTTCTAAATGGTAAAACATTCTCCTACACCACCAAATAAGTTAGTTTATACTCAAAAATGCATAGTTTTGAAAAACTGCTATTTGGAAACAAAGGTTTGTGCCCATGTTTGTTGAACTTAATTGCTGTACCGTTAATGGAAGAGCTGAGGGCTAGTGAATTTAGACTCTTTAAAATAGCTAAAGATTAAAGTTAATTTAGTGCCTCTGGGATTTTTGATACATGTTCCAAATTTGTTTTTAATGACATAATTGTCCCATGTTACATTTAAGATTACATCATTGTGAACTGGTTATATATGCAGTTAACACTAACAGAAACCAATCCGAAATGTCAAAAACAAATAAATAAATGTCAAAAATAAATGTCAAAAAATTAGAGTTGAGGACAACCATAATGTTGCCATTAAGAAAGTGGAAGCTGAAAACAGAAGAGAAACACTCCATTGAACAAGGTCTTACTATGAAAACTTTTAATAGAAAGATCTGGAAATCAAATGTATTAACTCTATGCTTTTTCAAGAGCCTTTAAATCATTATTTTACACTTAATGTTGCAAGTAGAAACGAATGCATTTTCCCAAGGCATCTATTCATTAACTTTAGTGGAAAAAGATAGTTCCCAATCACATAAATGGGAACTGTGCTAAATAAATTTTGTGAACATTTATCAAGAAATAGAAGTTACAAAAAAAGAGAGAAAGAAATAGAAGTTACTAGTCATATGTATAAATGGACATAGTTCATATTTTCAAAGAACTGAAGTTCAGTATTTTTGTTTCTTTTAGTCCTCAGGGTCCCCCCCCCTTAACTAAAAGTAATTGTAATATTCTTTTGCCTCTGGGGCTTTCCCTTCCACAATTAATCATTTCTTATCTACACCTTCCCTCCAAATGATTATTCCCCCTAGCCTTAGAACACTTGACATTAATTCATACTCCGTCAGCATCAGTTTTCAAAACATTGCCCTGCCCTTGCTTAGCTCCACGAGACACTCCCTTTTCTTTCAGAAAATTGGTTTAACAGAAGAATTTTTGCTATCACTCTGCTATCACTTTGACAAGGTGCTACCATGAAATCAGAAAAACATCTTTGTAGTACAAATTAGCTTTCCTTACTTTCATCGAATCTTCAAATTCAAAACACAATATATTTAAATTCCTTGCGATAATGAACATCTATACTTCAAAAGTGGTGATATGCTCCGTTTAAACATCTGGAAGACTTGGATCCTGAGACTATCTTTCATCCTCTGACTCTAGAATCCGTGTCCTTGATCATCAGAACCAAGCAAGAAATTGTGAAAAAGTCTCACCAGGCTACACCACCAGCGCGGGCAGAGGAAACGCTTTCAAAATATGTCATTCATCTTCACATTTTAAAGGCAGTCTATCCATACATGTCTTATACACATCATTAAATATTGGTACTTAAGACTTCAGTCATATGAGGTACGTTTTCCAATTTATAGGCGAAGTGGCGGGGGGGGGGGGGGTGCCGAAGGAGTTGTTCCTCTCCTTAAATTTACTTATCGAAACAAAAGCCAGTCTGATTACATCTGAAAGTCTGAAGTTGCCATTTGTCAAGAGTTTTTTTAGAAAGCCGCTTATTGCATTAAATTAACCGATTCCTAGCCAAATCAGGTTTAAGGAGAGAGTGCTGCTCCTGTCTCCAGTGACAAACGAGTTGCCAGACGTCCTTAAGTAGACTGTCAAACTTCTATGTTTACTCTTTTTAAACACAGAAGGGAGAGAATAGCACCTGCGAGAAGTCAGGTCTGTTTCTCCAGAAGCGTGTCCTCTGGGGAACAGACGCTCACCTGTGCACCGCAGAGGGTCTTTCCCCGCCCGCCCTCCCTGGCGGAGGGCAAGGACATCGCTAGACCTTTGTCCTCGGGACCCGAGCGCGGCCGGGCAGGGAGGGGGACTTTCGGGGAGCAGCGCGGGCACCTGCACCTTAGGGAACTGCAGACCCGTCTGGGCTCCCAGGACCGCCCGGCGGAAGCTCGGGGGGGGGGGGGGGGCCTCCAGCTCGGGGAGGGGGTCCGCGGCCACCTGTCCCGCAGGGGCACGGGGAGGGCACGAGTGACCGCTCTAAAGAGTTAGGGATCCCCGTCTTTCCCAACCACGGGAACGGCCCCCGCTCCCTCGTGGGGCTCGCCCCGCGCGGGCTGGGCCGGGCTGAGCCTCGGCCGCGGCGGGCGCAGACCCGGTGTCCGCTCGGCGCCCCCGCCGCGTCCGCACCGCCACCGTGAGGCCGAGCCGGGGACGGTGCCCCGTGGCGGCGGCGGCGGCGGCTCCGCGCTCCTCGCCGCGCCGCCCCGGCCGCCGCCGCCGCCGCCGCCGCCGCGCCGGGCACGGGCGGGGGGATTTTCCTCCCGTTCCCCCCTCTTTCGCGCTCTCGCTCCTGTTCAGCGGGAGAGCCCGCGGAGCCAGGGAGGGAGCGAGGGAAGGGGTGGAGGTGGCGGGGGGGAGGCCGGAGGGGCGGATCCTGCCTGGGGGCTGATCCCTCCCTCCCCTCGGCCGGGCTCCGTGGCGGCAGCGGCGGCGGCGGCGGCTTCATTCCCCCTCCTCCCCCGGGAGCGGCGGCGGCGGCCGGGCCGGGGCCCCAGCGCGGGCCGGGAGGGGGCACGGCGGTGGCCGCGGAGGCCGGCGCGGGAGGAGGCCGCGCTCCGCGCCCCGGGCCGCGCCGACCTGCTCGACGGCCGGCCCGCCCGCGCCCAGGGGCCCCGAACGGTGGGGCCGGGCCGGCGGCTGAGGTAATGGGGGTGGCAGCGGGGCCGGACGGAGCGGGGGCGGGGGCGGGGGCGGCGGGGCCTAGGAGGACGAGGGACCGCGCGGGGGGGGCGGGGAGAGGGAAGCGGGGGGCTTCCCGGGCCAGGCGGGGACGGCGCGGAAGCGCTCTCCCGGAGCGAGGGCGGCGGCGGGGAAGGAGAAGGCGGGTGAGGGGGGAGCTGAAAAGCGAGGACCCCCTCCCGCAGCCGCCATCTTGTTTCCCTCCCCCCCCCCGGCCCTGCCTGGCGAGCCGCCGAGTCCCGCCCCCGCCATGTTCTCCAATTGGTCAGACCAGAGGAGGGTTCCGCCCCCTGAGCGTCCCTTGGCCCCCGGTTTCTCCTGACGGGCAGGCGAGGCGACCAATGGGCGCTCGCCTCTCTGCCCCGCTGGTTCGCTGGCGCTAGCTTTCTCTGTGTGAGGGTCGGACTCCGCGTCAGTCGGTCTCTGGTGCGCTCGCCCCCTCCCTTCAGGGGAGGCGATGTTATTTCCCTCCTTTCTCCTCGGAAGGGTCAAGATTCTTCTGGAAGAGGTGCCCCTTTAAAGGGGCAGGGGCCTTGGCAGGGGCGCTCCCCTGTCTCCTGAGTCTCTGGTGGGCTACGGGGGATACAGGCTAATTGCAGAAACTCCTCGCCTTCGGAGACCTGGGTGGGGTGGGCGACTGGGGGCTTAGGGGTGCTGAGGGGACCTCTGGGGGTGTTGGGGGTATCAGGAGGCGTGTTTGTGGCAAGGGCTGTGTGGGTTGAGAAACTCCCGCCAAGAAAACTGGACTGTAAGCTCCTTGTGGGCGAAACTCGTTTCCTCAGCAGCGGCCCTTGCCTCTCCAGAGTTGGCCTCCCAGTGCCCAGAGGCTGGGCAGGACCCAGGAGGTTTTCCGCAGATGCTCGCTGCTGGGGTGACGGCTGACCCAGGCTGCTAAGGGGGTGGCAGGCAGGGAGGGAGAAGAATAACAAAGGAGGGTCCACAACCTCTGTCTAAAACTTTCAGGTCAGCGTTGAGGCAGATTTTCAGGCCTGTGCGAGGGTCTCCCTGCCCATGAGGGCTTGGGGGCCATGAAGCAGGACTGTTAGCCTGGGCTACCCCCCCCCCACCCCCCCAGTTGGCATTTGTCGGGCATGTAGTGGCCAAGGGCCTCTGGAACCTGGACAGAATTGCTGTGATGATTCTGTTGCCTTTTGTTCCAAATGGGGTGTGTGCCTGCCTGGCACTGTTCCTCAGCCAAGTTGTTTTTTGTTTGTTTGTGTCACGCTTTTTTTTTTTTTTTTTTTAAGATTTTATTTATTCATGAGAGACACGGGGGGGGGGGGGGTAGAGAGAGAGAGGCAGAGACACAGGCAGAGGGAGAAGAAGGCTCCATGCAGGGAGTCCCACGTGGGACTCGATTCCAGGTCTCCAGGATCACACCCTGGGCTGCAGGCGGCCCTAAACTGCTGAGCCCCCGGGCTGCCCCTCAGTCACACTTTTAAATGAAGATGTTAATACCTTATTCACATAGAACAACCTTAAGGGATAGATTTCATTTTCATTTTACTGGTGGAGTGTGGAGGCCCAGAGAGATGAAGTGACTTTCTCCAGGTCACACAGGGCCAAGATTAGAACCTAGATAGCCCCAGAGCCTCCTTTTGTACCAGACCACCAGACCGTGGCATCTCTGTGGTGGTCCTTCTTCCCACTGAGATGAGTTCAACAAACACATCAGGAGATCCGGGTTTGAATTGTAGCTTCGGGTTGAGTGGCACCTTTCTGAGCTTGTTTCTTCATCTGTAAGATGAAGATGATATCTATTCTACCTTCCAAACTAGTTGAGAGAAATGTTAAAAAGTGAAAGGGATTGGCGCACCTGGCTGGCTCAGTTGGTGGAGTGTGCAACTCTTTATCTCAAGAGTCAGGAGTTCGAGCCCCATGTTGGGGGTAGAGATTAATTTATAAAAATGTTTTAAATCTTAAAAAAGTAAAAGGGATTTGTAGTCTGCAAAAGTGTGCTAAATTATCATCATCTCTGCTTTATAGATAAAGATGGTAGATCCTGCAACCAAGGTGACAAACTCCTTTTCTCTTTTAAATCCTCTCACTGTTGTACTTTTCCAAGTCTCTGCCTGCACCCTGGGGTACCATACCTCTAATGTCTTTCCTGGTAGTGATGGCCTCAAGTAATTGCTACCACAGCTTCTTATGAGCTTGTCATAGTTCCTTTTACCCATAGAATGATGTGGGAAACTTTAGGGCTTTCTCCTAAAGTTTCCCACATCATTTCTCCTTGTTGCATAAGGGTAGGGTAGGTATAAGTATTTTCGGGGAGAGGGACATTTGAGGTACCAGAATGCATTAAGAGTTTATCTCAGATATTGCCCTAATCACCTTAGCTGTAGGTCCAATGAGGGTCCCAGATAGGCCACTTAAAACTTCAGTGCCACTTGGGGCCACTCCCAGAGCTTCTAGTGTTTCTGCTTAGATATACTAGTCAGTGCATCCTGAATGCCGGCTTTTCCAGAGACAACCTGCATAGGATAGTTTGAAATCTTTAGCCTGCACATAGTAGACATTTCAGGTGCCTTCACCTCTTCATTCCTGGGTGCAGGGGATAGGGTTTCTGATCATTGTAATATGGATTGGGAGAGGGCTTTAGACCTGTGAGGTGTTTTGTTGTTGTTGTTTTGTTTTTAAGATTTTATTCATGAAAGACACAGAGAGAGGTGGAGACATAGGAAGAGGGAGAAATAGGCTCCCACAGAGAGTCCAATATGGAACTTAATCCCAGGACCCTGGGATCATGACCTGCCTGGGTGGCTCAACCACTGAGCCACCCAGGCATCCCAACCTGTAAGTTTTTGATCTTCTGATGGGGCCACTGGTCATAAACAGGGCTTGAAAATGGATGCTATTTTTGTTTCCTTTTTTTCTGAACCCTTGACCTCCCCCTCCTTTTCCGTAGTTAGCTGTTACACAGCCTACATGCATCATTAGAACTCTAGGTGTCTCCCATGTTGTAATGATCTGTTTATTTTCTGTCCCTTCAATTAGATGGAGCACCTAGATGGCAGGGATCATGCATGTTGGATTTTGCCTTTCATTCATCTGATACTTACTGAGTGCTAACTTAGGAGCCAGCACCATCCAGGTGCTGGGAATACAACAGTGAACAAGATAGACAAAATTATTTCCCCTCACGGAGCTTACATTTCTGTGGAAGGAAGCAAACATTCATGATAAGTAGGTAAATTACATAGGATAATAAAAAATGGTGTTGTGTTACAGTGAAAAATAAAACAGAATGAGAGATTGCTGGTAGGGGAAAGAGATTGGCAGTATTAGATAAGAGTGGTCAGAGAGGCTCTCATTGAGAAGCAGTGTTTGTGAAAAAACTTGCAGGAGCAAGTTGTGTGGATGTCAGAGGGGCAGGATGTTCAGACAGAGGAAACAGTCTTCTTGGTGGCCTCTCGATCAGATGGAAGGGTGAATGAGTGCATGCCTGAACCTTCAGCTCTGCCTCCTGGTCTCTCCATAGGCCTGTCCCCTTGGTTCCTAGGTGCCATGAGGAAGCCGCGCCGGAAGTCGCGGCAGAATGCCGAGGGCCGGCGTTCCCCATCCCCCTACAGTCTGAAGTGCTCACCTACTCGGGAGACCTTAACATATGCCCAGGCCCAGCGGATCGTTGAGGTGGACATTGATGGACGCCTGCATCGAATCAGCATCTATGACCCACTCAAAATCATTACAGAGGATGAGCTGACCGCCCAGGATATTACCGAATGCAATAGTAACAAGGAAAACAGTGAGCAGCCTCAGTTCCCTGGTAAGTCCAAAAAACCCTCCTCCAAGGGCAAGAAGAAGGAGTCCTGTTCCAAACATGCATCCGGCACTTCCTTCCACCTCCCGCAACCCAGCTTTCGCATGGTGGACTCAGGCAGCCAGCCAGAAGCACCCCCACTGCCTGCTGCCTACTATCGCTACATCGAGAAGCCACCTGAAGACCTGGATGCCGAAGTAGAGTATGACATGGATGAGGAGGATCTTGCCTGGCTGGACATGGTGAATGAGAAGCGACGTGTAGATGGGCATAGTGTGGTGTCAGCAGACACCTTTGAGCTGCTGGTAGACCGGCTTGAGAAGGAGTCCTACTTGGAGAGTCGCAGCAGTGGGGCCCAGCAGTCACTTATTGATGAAGACGCCTTTTGCTGTGTGTGCCTGGATGACGAATGCCACAATAGCAATGTCATTCTCTTCTGTGACATCTGCAACCTTGCTGTACACCAGGAGTGCTATGGTGTCCCCTATATCCCTGAGGGCCAGTGGCTATGTCGCTGCTGCCTACAATCTCCCTCCCGGCCTGTGGATTGCGTCCTATGCCCCAATAAGGGTGGCGCCTTCAAACAGACCAGCGATGGGCACTGGGCGCACGTGGTGTGTGCCATCTGGATCCCTGAAGTCTGCTTTGCTAACACCGTGTTCCTGGAGCCCATTGAGGGCATCGACAACATCCCACCTGCCCGCTGGAAACTAACCTGCTATATCTGCAAGCAGAAGGGATTGGGGGCAGCCATCCAGTGCCATAAGGTGAACTGCTACACGGCCTTCCATGTGACATGTGCACAGCGAGCTGGGCTTTTCATGAAGATTGAGCCTATGCGTGAGACCAGCCTCAATGGCACCATCTTCACAGTACGCAAGACTGCCTACTGTGAGGCCCACTCACCGCCAGGTGCTGCCACTACTAGGAGGAAGGGTGACTCCCCTGGAAGCCTCAGTGAGGCTGGGGATGAGGAAGGGCTAAAGGAGGGGTGTGGAGAGGAGGAAGATAAGGAAGAGGTGGAAGAGGAAGAGGAAGATGAAGGCCAAGGTGGGGTAGGTGGCCCCCTCAAGGGACTGCCCAAGAAGAACAAGATGGCTTTGAAGCAGAAGATCAAGAAGGAGCCAGAGGAAGTGAGCCGAGATACACCCTCCACTGTCCCCATGGTCACTGTCCCACAGATACCTTCTTATAGGTAAGCCTGCCCAGGAGGGCTCCCCGTGGACTGATAGTCTCTTCTTGGGTTGGTGTTGGCCCTGAGCCAGGACCTCTTTCCACAAGCATGGTTGGTGAATGTTTGTTCTCTTCTGTGCCATCTCCTTTGGGCCCCAATCTGGTTTGTGGTTTTGATTTTGCCTTGAGAGCAATGTATTTCCTGTGCTTTAAGGTGAGACAAACAGTTAAGTGGCTTAGAAACCCAGGTGAAGGGTGTCTAAGGCAATATTTTCAACAGGTGCACAAGTGACATTTGAGACAGGATAATTCTTCACTATTAGGACTGCCTCATACATTCCTCAAAGTTTAGCATCCCTGATCTTTGTCTGTTAGTGCCGTTTGCATCCCCTCCCTCATTGCTTGGTCTTTGTGACAGTCTCAAACACTCCCCACATATGTTACCAAAACCTCCTGTGGTGATAGAACTGAGAACCACACGACTGCTGTCCAGAAAGCTCTGTCTGGGAATGATGGGGACTTTGTGTGAGGGGGTGGTGGTGTGAGGAAGACATCTTTCTCTTCTTGAGAAGCTTCTAGATTTAGGGGAAAGGATCACTTGGTTCTGTTGTATAGCTAAGCCACCTTGGTCCCCAGTGAGTCTTTTTTTTTTTTTTTCCCCAGTGAGTCTTATAGAGACCATTGTACTTATTTTTAACCATCAGAGAAGTAGCTGTTGGAGGGCAGAAAAGCAAGAGACTGGAAAGATTTTCCAGTAGAAGCTCATCTCAAGGGTGATATTCTTTAGAAAGTATACAGTGTTGGAGCAGAAAGGAATATTGGAGATTATTCATCTAATGTAGTCCTTGCACCTTCTCCCACACCCCCAGATGAAGAATCTGCAGCCACAGGAGGTAAAGTTGTTCATGCCTTTGTTCATTCACTGAGGTGTTTATTGAGTACTTACTATATGCCAAGTCCTGTTCAAAGGGCTGGAACCAGGTGGGAAGCTATAGAACCTGACCACAAGCTGGGGCTCATGATGCCATCAGTCTCTGTTCCTGCTGTTTGCCTTCTCTTGTTGAGAAGGGAGAAGTGAGTGCTGGAGGGTAGCAGGGAATGAGTTGTAAGGGGAACAGGCAACCAGACTTGTCAGTCTGGGAAGGAGAAAAAGAGCAGAGAAGAGCAGGAGGGAGAGGCTCCTATGGCGAGCTATGGCTGGAATTAGAATTCAGTCAACTGGAAATGACTTGTAGTCACAGAGCTGTTGTAGGCTCTTCTCTGATGTTGAGTTGGTCCATGCTTAGAAACATTTGTAGGGTGGCTGTACTCTGGGACTAGTCTCTTTGGTTGTCACATCTGCTCTGATAGATGTGTCTTACAGGGGTCAGCATAGCAAGCTGGCTTAGAAAACAGACCAACCTGCTTTTGAATCCTGCTCCTGTTGCTAACTACCTGTGTGACTTTTGGCAAGTTACTTCTTTGAGCCTTATTTTTTTATAAATGAACCTCATAGGGTTGTTGTGAGAAATAAAGGAGATGATGTAAATAAAGCACTTGGTACAGAGCCTGGTAAATAGTAAGCGCTCAATAAATGGTGGCTGCTGCTGCTGTTTTATTCTTCTTCTTCCTCTCTCTACCTACACAAATGCTATGGGGACACTCCATGGCCAAGAGGTTATAGAGGGAGGGGGCTGCCTGCATCTGGGCAGGTATGCTTGGCATGGGCATTGGTGGGGGATTTCTTCTTTGGGGAAAGGCTTAGATCTTGATTTTGTAAGCTTGGCTTTGGGGCAAGAATGTCTGTGGAAATGCATAGGGCACTTAACTTCCTTTCAGTGGATAGAGATGAAGAGAAAAAGTGGGGGGCACACAACAGGAGTATTGAGGCCTTGCTTATTACTCTTACTCTGTGACTAACCAATTTGGGGACACAGGGTGCTGTAGCAGAGAGATCACTGATTCAGATCCCATTCAGCTCCACCATCCTTCTGGCCACATTAGCGACTTTGACAGTTCATCCAGCCTCTGTTCCTAAGCTGCCTTTCCATCTTTTGTTACCATAAGACTGATGTTACCCACCTTGCAACAGGACTATTAGGATAAAGATTATAGGCTCTTATTAATTCCCTCCCCTTTTGCCTCTACCTCTCCCACCTGCCACATATTATTAAGTCCTGACCTTAAGACTTCTCTATTGGGTTAATTTAGCCAGCTAAGTTTTCAGATTCTCCGTCCTCTTATCCAGTTTTTGTTTTTTTTTCTCGTTTGTTTCAAAATTAGACACTTTTAGGCTGCTGAGATCGTTAATGAAAAACCAGAGGTCAGACGGCTCCGAAGTGTTGCATTTGAGCTCAGAGAGCCATAGCCTGGTGTACTTCTAGTTTTCCTTCCAGCTTGCTTGTGGACTATTCTCTGGTCTGGGGGGACCCTCAGCCACAGGGCGCAGGAAGTAGTGACCACATTGCCCATAGCTTACTCAAGTTCCTGCTCTCTTTTCCTGCCTTTATCAAGAGTTCAGGGCACAGGCCTATTTCCCAGGAGTCTAGGACCACAGGAAACAGGGTTCCTGGGAGAGAGTTCTTCTGGAGAATCAGGACTGTAAGATAGGGGGGTGGAAAATCAAGTGATATATCTGTCACATGCTGAATCCGAGCTGCTTAACTTTGCTTTCTTTTTTTTTAAGCCTTTCTCTGAGGTGAGGCAATTGGCCACTTGATTTCATCTTCTTTTATATGTAAGGTTCAGAAATGAGCTAGGGTCTGAAGAGGAGGCTGTGATCAGGGCTGCCCACTGACCTTGTCTTTCACTTCCCTGTGCCTCTACTCAAGGTTGAACAAGATCTGTAGTGGTCTCTCCTTTCAGAGGAAAAACCAGTTCATACAGCGGCTTCACAACTATTGGCTATTGAAGCGGCAGGCACGGAACGGCGTCCCTCTCATCCGACGCCTGCATTCCCACCTGCAGTCCCAAAGAAACGCTGAGCAGGTAGGTGAAGTGATTGAAGGTGGTGGAGGAGGTGGAGAGTGAAGGAGGAGGAGGGATGGTTGGGTCACCACTCCCTGAGCCCTCTATGGAGCCTTTGAGTCAATAGGCAGTCACCCTTCCAGATGGCATCTCCCAGGAATGACCTCCAGCACTGTAGAGCTCTTGGTCCCAGACAGCAGCTCCTCCTGGATGGGGGAGGGTTGATTTTGGAGCAAATTCTAGAAGAGAGTAGAGAGCAAGCCCAACTTCCAAGTATGTGGGGAAAACCTTGTAGACATGGCAGAAAGGAAAAAATGGGTTTAATGAGGGCCAGGTGGCCATGTTGCATAAATTAGGACAAGGAGCATTTTTCTTAAGACACTGTACTGACTGACATCTGCCAGAAAATGTTTCGTAGAAAACACACAAATGTGCCATCTAAGTTGTAGCACAGAGCCTGGCCAGTTGTGGTGACCTTTTAGCCATGGAACCTTGGTTGGAGGTCTCCTGAGAGACTTTTTTTTCCTTTTTTTAACCTTCTTTAGTTTTTTCTCCCTCTTCACTTGCTCCATTACTTCTGCCTTTAAATATTTCCACACTATCACCGCAAAGATGAAGCAATCATTTACGTGACTCTGATGCCCTCTAAGTTCTGTCTGATTTCACTTTTGCCTTTTGTAACTAAAGTCCTGAAGTGCAAGTCTGTGTCTCCTCCCTCCTTGAGGTGGGGAGGATTGCCTGCTCCCCTGTAGCCTCCTTTGGAACGTCAACCACCTCCTCCCAGCCCAGCAAGCCTTACCTCACATTCTCACCGTAGTGGCCGTTGGGCTGCATTTACACCATGGATCACTCTTAGAGCTTCTCCATGACCCCATATCCCTCCTTCTCCACCTGGCTGACTGCACCTTGTGCTGACTTGACCTGTTACTCCTCAGTAGTAACATTCCCAGGGCTCTGATGCCTGCCCGTTTGCTGGGAGAGCTCATGCACTCTCATAGTTGTGAATAAGCATGGCAATAGCTCCAGATTTCTTGTCCTCATCCCTTTTCTCTGCCTGTAGTCCCTCTGGGGCAGAGGAACTGCAGATGTCTATGTAGATGTTGTTTCCTAGAATTCAGATACTGGAAACTGAATTCTTTATCTTTCTTCCTCTTGGTAAACTTATTTCTCCATTATTATTATTATTTTTTTAAGATTTATTTATTTGAGAGAGCGAGAGCAGAGGAGTGGCAGAGGGAGAAGAGTCCTTAAGCAGACTCCCCACTGAGCACAGAGCATGACATGCAGCTCAACCCCATGAGACCATGGCCTGAGCCAAAATCAAGAGCTGGACACTTAACTGCCTGGGTGGCCACCCAGGCACCCCTGCCCATTATTGACATGGAACCTTCTGCCTCCTGACCTCAGACATTCCCCATCTTGGAGTTACTTTTGGTTCTTTCCTCCTTAACAAGGCACAGTTAATCATCCCTTATGCTATTTGGGGGCAGTTTATGGGCATATGGTTTTTTGTCTCCATTCTACAGCTTACCCGCTCACCCATGCTCCCATAATTTCAGCAATAGCTTTCTAGGTAGTCTCCTGCCTCTAATTCTTTCTTTGCTGTTCAACTTATACTGTCTTACACACCATTTTCCAGAATATATTCCTTTTCCAGAACATAGTCCCCCTCTCCTGGCAGGCCACATGCAGGTTCCTTTGCCTGGAGTTGAAGCTTCTTACCAGCTAAATCCTGGAGCTTCCTTGGCTACTGTGGTTCTCCAGCCTCTCTGCTCTGGCCGGGCCTTTCTTTCTTTTTTTTTTTTTTTTTTTTTTTTTTTTACCAAGCAGAGAGTCATTTTTTTCTGCCTTCACACTTATTCCCTGTGGTCCCTTTGGTTCCAGCAGAGGCCTTTCTTACTGCTTTGTTCACCTATGTCCATCACTACATGTGAAATCCTAGTAAGATTGCTTCTGTGGGAAGCCTTCCCTGACCTAAAACCAACCACTCAGATCCTCTTTATTTATCTTCTCAACATTTTATATTCAGTTTACCTTTGGGTTTTTATTATGTTTATGCTACTGTGCCCTTGTGTGTCCAACCCTGGGCCTCTTCCTTCCCCCAACTCTACTGTAACCTCTTTCTAGGGCAGGAATCACTTTTTAGAGTACTTGTAGTGTTTTAAAGTATGTTCAAGCCAGTTAGTACAAGCTGGTAATAAGAATTTTACTTTGTTTTTTAGCCAAGTGGCAGCTTTAGGATGAAATTCTTTCTACCTCGAGGTATTGGTTTCCTTCTGAAATTCTTTTCCAGCCCTAAGGGGCACAGCTTCCCCCCCCCCCCCCCCTTGGTATCCTCAGGAGGAGGGGAAGTCGTCCCAGCTCTCACTCCAGTGGTGCTTATTGTGGGGCAGTTAAGAAGCATTGCTGGAAGGCTAAGGGAGTGCAGGAGAAAGGCATGGGGCAGAGAGGGCAGAAGGGCTCTCAGGAACATGGGTCAGCCAGGGTGTGGGGCCCTTACCTGCCGAGGCCCTGTGAGGCTAGAATAGGGAAAGGGCTCTGGACAGGAAGCGGGCCTCCAGCAACTCCTTCCTCTCCCTTCCTTCCTGCAGCGAGAGCAGGATGAGAAGACAAGTGCAGTGAAGGAAGAGCTAAAATACTGGCAGAAGCTCCGGCACGACTTGGAGCGGGCGCGGCTGCTGATTGAGCTGATTCGGAAAAGAGAGAAGCTCAAGAGGGAACAGGTGAGGAAGAGCCCCCAGCCTCAGGGCTTTTGTTCAAGATCTTTTTCTCCTACTGTCAGTGTGGCATGGAGAAAGCCAGGAGATCTGCCTGGTGTCTGCTTCCTCCCCTTCCTGCTCAGCAGTGTGGGCTCCAAGACCTGCCAGTCTGTACTGGGTATGGTGCTGCACATGGCTTCTAACTGTGGATTCAGCTTCTGGTGGCCTCATGCGGAGGCTCATTATCATCTGCCTGGGCCCCATCCCTGGAATTTCTGACTTAAAATCTCAGAGGGAATCTGGTGTTAAGTATTTTGAAAAGTTTCTCAGGCCATTCTGATGGTCATCACTGCTGGGAGCTTCTGAGAGGGTTTTCACTTGGCCCTTAAAATACTTACGGTCCTAACTCATTTAAATTTTCCAAGCTCTAGCCAAGGAGGGTCTAAGCATCTAAGTCTGAGGAATGTTGAGGAAGGTAGTGTAATGCAGGGGTTAGGAATATGAGCTGTGGCACTGGATTACCTGGGTTTAAATACTGGTTCTGTCATTTAGTGCTCATGTAATATTGGGTAAGTTGCTTAATCTCTTTATGCCTATTTCCTTGATTATAAAATGAGGGTAACAATAGAACCTACATCATAAGGTTGTGAAGAAGAGATGACTTAGTATATATAAAGGGCTTAGAGCCGTGCCTGGCATGTAGTAGGGGCTATAGAAGTGTCAACTGCTGTCATGATCATTATTGATAGTTTTTGCTTCCCTGAAGCGTCCACTGGCACAGTCTGCACATCACAGAGAGTAAGTACTATTAATTGAATGAATGGCAAGCCAAAACTGTTCTCTCCAGTCTAGGAATAACAACTATTACTTGCATGCTTCAGAGACCTGGATTAAAGATGTTCCTTTTTCTCTTTCTCCAAACCCTACTTCACCATTGAGCTCCAGCACGAGCCTGTAACCTCAGTTTCCACCACTGAGACTAGGCAGCTCTTGCCATACCTAGCATGTCTGGGTGGCATGGAGGGCATCTCAGGATCTTCTCCATGGATTTTAATTGTGTTCGCCATCCTAGGCCTGGTCTGACAGCTGAGTTTTTCTTCTTCCCTCTGGTTCAGATAAATTAAAAGGAAAAGGAAGCAGGTGGGCCTGTTTTAATGTCACCAAGAGGAAGGAACATTTCATAGCCTTTTCACATTAGGGCATACATAGAAAATCACACTTGGGTTGGCTGAGGAGGTGAGCCTAGAGGCCCTAGTTATCCCAGGCCAACCCAGATGCCCCAAGGGCCAGTGGGATCAATATTAGCTTACTAAGTGGGAATTCTGGCCCAGGTCACATTTTATATCATCAGTGTGCTCTTTGAACTAAGTCAGTCCTGGGTTCAAATCCTATCTTGTTGGGTTAGTGACTTCCTCATACTCTCTCCAAACCTCAGATTCCATATTTGTAAAATGGGGATAGTAGCCATTTGTCCCTCAGGATTATTGTGATGATTAACCAGAGTAATGCAAGTAGAAAAGGCAGTATGGCTTAGTAGTGAAGAGCACACACTGTGGAATCAGACTATCTGGGATTGAGTCCCTACTCTGCCCATTATTGGCGGTGTGGCCTTGGGTCAGTCAATTACTTAGTCTCGCTGTGCTTTGGTTGCCTCTTTATAAAATAACTCATCTGTACCCACCTCATAAACTTACATTGAATAAAATGTTTAGAGTGTTACTTGGCATTTGGGAGGGACTATGGACGTGTTAACTATTTTTTAAGTTTTGGTATGGTGCTTGATACATAGGAAACATTCAAAGAGTGGTAGCTGTTGGTCATTATTTCTAGCTGAGGGTTGGGTGATCACTCCTCATGTACTGGTTAGCTTAATATCCTGTGAAAATTTGTGGTACGTGATTGGTGAAAGTCAGGTTATGAAGAACAAGTTTGGTGCCTCTTTGCAGGGGCGTCTTGATCTCTTTCCACCTTTTGCACAGGTCAAGGTCCAGCAGGCTGCCATGGAGCTGGAGCTGATGCCATTCAATGTTCTGCTGAGGACCACACTGGACTTGCTGCAGGAGAAGGATCCGGCACACATCTTTGCTGAACCTGTCAACCTGAGTGAGGCAAGTTCCCTCACCACTTCCTGAGCAGTGAGCCCCTCTTGAACTGGAAACAGGGTCTGAGTAGGCCAGGAAGGGGGTTGGGCCACAGGGTGGACAAAACCTGGGGGTTTCTGGCACAGACTTGCCTATAGTGAGGGATCAGCAGGCCAGGGGGTGGGCAGGGTCCTGGGGCTCTGACTGAGCCAGCGTGCCAAACCAGAAAACGGGGAGGCAAGAGTGCTGGTGAAGGGTGCACCTGTTTGGCTAGTAAATGGTTGTTGTAATTGTACAGGTTTTATATGTTTAGGTTCCAGATTACTTGGAATTCATATCCAAGCCAATGGATTTTTCTACTATGAGGCGGAAGCTGGAGTCTCACCTATACCGCACCTTGGAGGAGTTTGAGGAGGACTTTAACCTTATAGTTACCAACTGCATGAAGTATAATGCTAAAGACACAATTTTCCACCGAGCAGCTGTCCGTCTGCGGGACCTGGGAGGGGCCATCTTGCGGCATGCCCGGCGGCAGGCAGAGAACATCGGCTATGACCCCGAGAGGGGCACCCACTTGCCTGAGTCACCCAAATTGGAGGACTTTTACCGCTTCTCCTGGGAAGACGGTGAGAAGCCTGGATGGGTGGGGAGAAGAAGGACTAGGAGGAGGCACAGGGATGGAGCCCAGAGAGCCAGGGACTGGGGTGGGCCTTGGAGCTACATAGGGTAGACACAAGGAAGAGAGCTGAGGGTAGGCACAAACTGGGATATACCTGCTTGTGGCTGCATTAGTTCCAAGAGTTAGAGTTTAATTTGCTGAGTGTTTCTGGAATGGTAGGAAAGAGAATTAGGTACTAGCTGTCTATTTGAAAAGCTCAATCTTTAGTAGGGGTCTTCCTCTTCTGGATACCCTCTGTATGGCATGGAGCATGGGGCAGAGAGAGTGCAATACTAGTCTATATCTGGCTCTTTCAGAAGAGTGTAAGTAGAGGATCAGGAAAACAGAATTGCCTCTGAGTCTCACACTCTGGCTGCCTCGTGCCTACTCCACAGAGCCTGTAATTATGACTGTGAACTGCTTCCTGCAGATGTTTCCCAGATTCTGACCTTGTCCCTGTGGCTGCCCTCTGAGCAGTGGTGTCACCAGGGCCAAGGCCCCATAGTGACGCTGCTGGAAGCCACTGGCCCAGGTGTTCCAGGAGAATATTTTGCATCCGAAGGATTCAGTCCCTTCCCCTTGCCCTGGGCTGGGCAGGTCCTTCAGCCCCTTCTGTCCTCCCTTCTCCCTGGCAGTGGACAACATCCTCATCCCAGAGAACCGGGCCCATTTGTCCCCGGAGGTGCAGCTGAAGGAGCTGCTGGAGAAATTGGACCTGGTGAGTGCCATGCGGTCCAGTGGGGCCCGGACCCGCCGTGTCCGCCTACTGCGCAGAGAGATCAATGCCCTTCGGCAGAAGCTGGCACAGCCACCACCACCACCACAGCCACCATCACTGAACAAGACTGTGTCCAATGGGGAGCTGCCAGCCGAGGCCCAGGGGGATGTGACTGTGTTGGAGCAAGCCCCACAGGAGGAGCCAGAAGACGATGGGGACAGAGGTGAGAGACAGGAGCAGTCAGGGTTAGAGGCCAAGGTAGGGGAGTAAAGGTTAAGCCAAAATCTCATAGTGGAAGCATCTTTCCCTGAGTTTCGGTCTAACCTTTGTGGGTAAGTGAAAACCCCTGGAGGGGTCACATTTTCATATATATCCAGGGATGATATTCAAGATACAATCAGAAGAAACTAAAATTCAGCAGAGTAGATATTGGCTGTTGTATTGGAGTGTGCTTCTGGGGACCATTGTTGTGGATACTTAGTTGCTAAATTGTGGACAGGTTTGGAGAATTTTAGAGCCTGGGGCCCAGCAGGTCTTTACTAACCAATAAAGAAGCATCACAGTATTTTGTACCTGATATGGTTGTATTGCACACACTAGTTAAATATTAGCTCACCTTAGACCATCACGTAAGTAGGCCCTTAGGGCAGATTAGGTTGTGGGGTGGGAGGATAGAAAAGGAAGATCTACCTCATGGCTTTGACTCCAGCTGACCCAGTCTACAGGCCCATCCCAAGCAGAAAGGCCAGATTGCAAAAGACATCCAGAGAGGATTCTCAGAGACCTAGCCTTAAAACTGAGCTGTTTTCCATCCTTCCCCTTCATTGGGGATAGAACTGCATTACTCATACAGGTCCTTGGAGCTGAGCCTATAGCTTATGGATGGTCTGCCCCCCCACACAGCCTAAAAGGGTTCAGAGTTACCTCCAGAGAGTAAGGGGCCAAATTGCAAGAAATGGCCCATTTTACTTTACATTGAGAATAAGGATATGGTTGGGAGGTCCCATTTGGCAGTCATTCTTTCTGACTCCCTGTGTGGCAGTCAGCTTGTCACTTGTATCCCACTCCTGGGCTGTGGCGATGCAGAGTCCTGTCCACTGGCTGCAACAGCTTCTCCCATAGGGTTTCAAAACAAAATTCCCAGGCCCCAGCTCCCAAAGATTCAGATAAAGTAAGTCTGGGCTGTGGCTTGGAAATTTTAATTTTTAAACATTTCACTTGGCAAGTGAACAGACATGTTTGGGAACCAGTGATTTAACTCTCATCTTTCCAATTGTAAACTTATTTTTTTTGCTTGTCCTGCTTGCTTGCTTTACTGGGTGATAAACAAAATATTATTGATAGAAGGAAAAACACTTGAGTCGAGTGAGAGTTGTATATTTCTAATCTGTAAATGTGAACTTGCCTGAGTTCAGGCAAGTTGATTAAGTCAGGTGGCTTTTCTTAGGTGTGGTGCAATGATTTGTGACTCTGTTTCATCAGACTCACCTGGTAAAGCCTTTTAAAAAAATACCCCATCATTAGAGATTTAGTTTCAATTGGTCTGGGATAGGACCTTGACACTGGAATTTTTAAGAAACTTCCTAGGTGATTCTAATACATACAGTTTATAGTTAACTAATGTAGATAAGACTTAATCTTACATTCTCTTTGTCTCAAACAGGAGACCTGGGATATGTGTCAAAATTTATAATAGCCCCAAGCCTTTGGTTCGTGGTTATCAGTGTCATTATCTGGCTTGTAGGGACAGACTTTTTCTAAAATGTTCAAGCAGGTTCTCTTTTTCTCTAACAGACGATTCCAAACTGCCTCCCCCACCAACCCTGGAGCCCACTGGGCCTGCACCTTCCCTGTCTGAGCAAGACTCTCCTCCAGACCCTCCTACTCTGAAACCCATTAATGATAGCAAACCTCCAAGCCGATTCCTAAAGCCCAGAAAGGTGGAAGAGGATGAGCTCTTGGAAAAATCACCTCTGCAGATTGGGAGTGAGCCCTTGCAACGCCTGCTCAGTGACAATGGCATCAACAGAGTGTCTCTCATGGCCCCTGATGTCCCTGCTGGTACCCCACTCAGTGGCGTGGGCCGCCGCACGTCAGTCCTCTTCAAGAAGGCCAAGAATGGGGTTAAGCTACAGAGGAGCCCAGATAGGGCCCTAGAGAATGGTGAGGACCATGGTGCAGTGGGCTCTCCTGCCTCTCCGGCCAGCATCGAGGATGAGCAACACTCCCGGAAGCGGCCAAGAAGCAGGAGCTGTAGTGAGAGCGAAGGGGAGAGGTCCCCCCGGCAGGAGGAGGAGACAGGTGACCATACCTGTGACTTCTCTATTTCTCATCTACTTTCCTGCTTTGCCTTGCCAGCCAACACCTCCCCTAGTTGGCTGCCTCCCTAATGGTCCCTGTGGACACCAATAGAAGCATTGGGGGCTCTGTAGCTTAGAGTTGGGCCTGGCACATGGGTACTGGCCTGGAAGAAAAGGCTTTGAGAAAGTAATTCCAAAGGACCAGATTTTGTCTGGGGCCCTCTTTGGCCCTGAGGGGAATGCAAAGTTATGTGCCATAAAGTGATTCCGACCTTCACTTCATTCATTCATCAGATACTTCTATCAGGCATTATTGTAGGCACTTGGGGGGGAGAAATCAATGAACAAAAGGCAAAAATCTCCCTTGTAGGGGAGAAAAACTGGAAGCAAATGAGTGGATTGTATCTTGTATTAGAAGCTATACAGAAAGATCTAGCAGGGAAGGGGAATAGAGGATACTGGGGTGGTATTAGAGATGGTGGCCAGGACAGGAGGAGACATTTGAGTAAAAATCTGAGGAGTTAAGGTGTGAGCTATTAGGATATCTGGGGGAAGAACACTTCAAAAAGATAGGCTAGAAAGTGCACAGGCCACGGAGGTAGAAACACACTTGCATGCCTGGGGACCAGTGAGGAAACCAGTGTGGCTGCAGCACAGTTAGCCAGGGTATGGTTGGAAGTGGGGTTCCAGAGGCAGGTAATGGGAGCTCCATCACTAAAGAGTACTTACTACATGTCCAGCGCAAGCTGGTCATGGCAGGTCAGATTGAGCCCCAGCTCTGAGAGAGTTCACAACCCAGGCAGGAGACCACATGGTGTCCTAAGGTGCAGCGATGTTAGAGTGCCAGGCCGCACGTGATTATGTAACAGCACTGCTGGAGGCGTTCAGAGACTAGGAGCTGGAGGAGTTGGGAAGGCGCCACGAGGAGGCGGTGCCTGAGCTGGTTCTGTGGGATGAGGGCAGAATAGCGAGGAGTCGATGGAGCCAAGGGCTCATGCCTGGGTGCATGGAAACAAGGACGGAGTGCCTGCGAGGGACAGTTTGGAGGGGGGCTTCCTGGAGCATCAGGAACCAAGGCTGGATAGGTGAGCTGGGCCTGGAGGTGCAGACATATAGCTTAGTCTTAGTGGGATAAGGGAGGGCAGCTTACTTGGTGGGAGGGGCCTGCTCTTGGCTCTTGTTTTTTGTGTTGCTCTCTTGTCCTTTTATGTGGTAGCTTTGGGTTGTGTGGCCAGCACATTGCCTTTTTGTCTTCCTGCTTAACACATTGTTTCCAGCAATACCTTCCCTTCCCATTTGGCCCAAGCCTCCCCGTATTAAGGCAGTAGATTAGTATATAGAATCGAGAGTCTGAGGCCTGGAGTTAGGCAGACCAGGGTTTACATCCCATCTTCTGACCAGCTATGTATGCTGGGACAGATTAACCTTTCAAGCTTGTTTCTCATTTCCAGTAGGGGGCTAGTGATAACCCCTTATGGGACTCACTTAGTACGCAGCAGTTGATGGTAGCAGTTACTGTTGTCCTGTCCGCTCTGTGAGGAGCAGCCACACAGCACTGAGAGCGCTGTGCACTAAAATTGAAAAATCCTGCTATTGGGAAGTAGGTCTGGATGTCAGGCTCATCCAACCTGAGAGGGCCCACTGTTCGGGGAATCTGCTAGAATCTGTTCATCTCCTACTATCCCAGAGGCCTGGCATCGAGGACTATTTCCGTATGACTTTAGTGGAGTCTTACAAAAACAGGTGTTGATCTTTGGCAGGCATGCAGCTGAGGCGCAGCTGGCTTGTGATTTAAACAGAAGCCATAATGTTAGAAGCAGAGCCAGGCTGGAGTCCAGATATCTTGGCTCAGGCACCTGCTCTTACAGGTGTAACTTGCCTCACAGTGTTCTGGCCAAGCTATCTGTGACTGAGAGCTCTTGAGCTCTTGGCTCAGCTGCCTGACTTGTGGGATGCTGGATTGTGATTAAGAATCGGATAATAGGGAGTTGAAGCCTCTGCAGCTAATGAGCATCATGTCCCTGGGATGACCAGACAGCCTTCATTTGCCTCCAAAGGGGCCCATCCTATAAACAGACCTTCTCTGATTCATAATTAATACTGTCTTCTATAAGTAAGAAGGTACTGTCTTCACAAAAGGAGAGGCAAAGGTTAAAAAGGAAAAGGGACCTATATTTCAGAGCCTAGTCTAGAACCCAGGAATTTTGATTCTCCATCCAGGAAGGTCAGGTCTGCTTTAGATCTATTGAAGTCCTCCCATCCTCAGCTCTGCCTAGCTCTGCTAGATATCTCCGGGTGTGGCTGACACAGCGTTACCCTGCTCCAACCTCCCTTGACACCATCCCAAAAGAATGAAGCTAGCTGTTGCCAGCTGTGTGATGGATAGGGTGTGTGAGTGTTTATCTGAAGAGGCAAGGTGGGTGGGCTCCCCAAGAGACAGGGGCTCCCTGATAATTCAGGCTTGAAATTAGAAGCAGATCTCAGGGACTTAGGAGCCAGCTGGAGTGGGGAAGTCTTGGTATTTCCTTTTGTAGCCAAATGACAGTGACTGGTGTGAGCTGTGTGCTATGTTTTCTTTCCTTAAAGTGAAAAGCAGAGGGGTGGGAAGGAAAATGCAGTGTCTACTCATTGCCCTAGCCAACATTTCCCCCAAATCTTTGTCAGGTTCTTTCCGTCCCCCAAGACCCATTTCCCACATGAGAAGGAGCAGCCACCCTTTCCAGTCCTCACTCAGCCCTCCTGAGGCAGCTGCCTCACACTATAGCGTGTGTCAGGGGGAAGGAGGTTTCTGCACTGAGGCTTACTCTGTGTGTCCTTGGCAGGCGTGACCAACGGCTTTGGAAAACACACCGAAAGCGGGTCTGACTCAGAATGTAGTTTGGGTCTCAGTGGTGGACTGGCATTTGAAGCTTGCAGGTAAGAACAGTTGTTCTCAAAGCTTGGTTGGCAGCTCCACCACCTCTCCCTTTATTCTCCATTCAGCTACAGATGGAGCCTCCTCCTGCTTATCTAAGTTTCTTTCTTCCCTCCTCCCTGGCTATTTCTTGAGACCTCTGGTCTGTAACTCTGGTAGCTCCTAGGAAATGGTGTGACCCTTGACTCTCAAGCCTGATCTGACTAGGAGGGGAGGAGTGGCGCTGATGCTTTACAGGGTTTGTAGAGCTGAATTTGGTTCCAGACAGCAGGGACAGCCAAATTTCAATTGCCCAGCAAAGTTAACATTTGAGCCAATCCCCCACCCACCCCGCTGGGCTGCTCTGATAACCCAGTTACAGACATGGTTTTGCACTTTGCCTTTTGGTGCATCATAACCAAGCCTTCTTTAGAGGTGTGGTGTGCAAATAAGAATTGAACAGATAGGAAGTTTGGAGTAGCCTGTTATTCAAAGGTCCTAACTCTTTTACCCTCCTTGAGTTGGGAAAGGATAGTTTTCTTTTCCCATTCTTTTATTGGAAGAGAGGATTTTTGAGACCAGAACATTAGAGTTTCTTCCAAGTCCAAGAGTTTATGCAATCTCTACTCTGTGTTATGAGTGCTCTGCAAGACACCAGGAAGTGTGGGACTCTTGGAGATGGGAGATCCTCAGTGCCACAGAGGAGAAACAAGTTGTCCTGAAGGCTAACTCATGATTCCCAACATGATAATGAATCCTGGGTTCAGAGTAGAGGAGGAAAGGTCCCAGGGCAGCACCAAAAGACTATGTTTAAAGTGTTTCCAAGGCAGGTTGGCAGGTTGGCAGGTTGAGCATGTGTTTTGTTAGGTACTCACTCTACCCTGGCTACTGGGCTCAGGGGAGGCGGCGGGAGGTCGGGGGGGCAGTGTGGGAGGACCCCTGCTGTGGCATATAGTTCCTTTGAGATTTTCCTCTACCAAGCCTCAGGATCACCCTAGCTTTCTTCCTCCATGGCCTCTAGAGACATAGAGGCAGTGGGTGGGGAAGAAACAGTTATTAGTCATAGAGGAGGCAGAGCTTTCAGAATCTTACAAGATGCTTTCACCCTGGTCCTGGGCTGGAATTCCTAACTCCCTTCAGATATAATGGTGGCTGGAAACGCAGTTCATTGGGTTGGAGTAGGAGTGGGATTATCAGACTGTCCCCTCCTAGCTCTTGACTAAAGATGGAAGGTATGTTGGGCCCTTCGCTCCATGAAGAGCTCTTGTGCAGCCATGAAGTCACAGGAAGGAAGCCAGACCAGCTTCTGATTAGCCTGCTGGTCAGGCCGTGTGTTTGCATTCGTGCAGAATTCCACCAATTTCTGTGGAGCCCTGTTCAGTGTGGGAACAATGCCCTTGGAAAGCATTTTCTCTTTAACTCAGTGGATCTCAATGGAATTTCAGGGTTTAAAACAAGAGGTTCAGGACTCCAACTAGAGGATTTTTCTTTTTCTTTCTTTTCTCCCCCCCACCCCGACCCTGCACACTATGGTAGTGCCTATATAGAGAAAGATTTTACTTAATAAACTGGAATCATATAATTTCAGAGATAGAAAGAATCTTGAAAAAACCTGTGGTCACTAAGCCCATCCCCTTCCCCTGTCCTGGCATTATCTTTCCTGAGGATTTTCTGAGCAGACTGGGGCTGTGCCCTCTTTTTATGGGTCACTTATTCAGTTATTAATAATTGAGCACCTATTTCAAGCCAGGCATTGTTCTAAGTACTGATAAGGTGTGTGTTCTCATGGAGCTTGTCTTCTAGAAGGAAGAGATGAATGTTAAACTAGTAAACAAAATAATTATAGATTGGATTGGCTGCTTAGGTGTGCATGACTTAGAAAGAGGGCTGAAATGCAGGTCATGTTGAGTCACTTGTGATTTTCCATGAAACAGGAATACACGGACCTAGTTGAAGCGTTACGTCTTATTTTATTGAGCTCATCCTTGTCAGAGCTCATCATCTGATAGTACAACACTAGTAGTTTATGGTATTTAAAGTGACACATTAAAATTTACTGCCCTTCATATAATATTTGTTATATAACTACCATGTGCCATTTATTGAGTACTGGGTATATGCTGTACTGAGTGCTTTCTGTGTATTAATCCACTAAATCCTCACAGCAGCACATGGGGAACACTGGCCTCAAAGAGGGTAGGTCACTTGCTCAAGGTTGCAGAACTCATGAAGTGAAGAGGCAGGTTCTGAACCCATGTAGTCTGGCTCCAGAGTTTCTCTCTTAACCATTTTGTTGTGCCCCCTTTTATTGTATTTGAAGATGTCTCCCCAGATCCAAGATAGGAACTTTGAGAGGCCTTTGAGTCTCTAAACCCAGTGACAGATTATTATAGGGTGAGTGGGAACTGAATCTGAAATGTAAACTGGGTGTTAGTTTTTTTTTTTTTTTTTTTCTCAAACAGGTCCTAATTTTGACTAGCAGGAAAAAAGCTACCAACCTGCCAGTTACTGATGGATTAGGATTCATTGGGTTATGGTTGTATAAGGTTTTCTGAATAAGACTATAATAAAGTCAGCTATGATTTGGTAGAACAGGAGTATGCTACTCACCAAGCAGTCCTCACCAGCCTTTTTTGATCCCACCAGGGGTTTCCCAAGCAGGGGTTTCCCAAGTGTTTCTATTCTTCTGTGGATTGTTGCCCCATCTTTTAAGCACTTTTTTTAGTTGAAAAAAATTAGATAGCAGTGATACTTTTCAAAGTTTGGATGGGAAAAAGCCCTAGCCACATCATTCTTGCCCAGAGGCTCACAACTATGGATGTATGTTAGAATTCCATTGAGAGGTATTTAAAAATGCAGATGCTTGGATGGGTTCCAGTTATGGCATTATTCTGGTATTACTATTCTCATTTTTGCTCTAATACCTTCTAGTCTACCTAAAATATATATATATTATATAACATGTATAATATATATGTATTAAACATACATACATACCTCTTTGCAGTAACCATATGGAAAAAAATTGGTCTGCTTGTTAAAAAAAATCCATCTCTGTCTAAGAAAAACTTCACATACAAAGTGTAAGTAAGAAGTGGATTTTTTTTTTTCAATTAAAAAATGTCTTTTCTAATTACAAAAGTAAGATATGTCCTTTATAGGAAATTTAGGAAAGAGGCTATTTTTTTTTTTTTTTTTTTTTTACCTCAAAAATAAATTGGTTTCTAAAGAAAGAATATGAACTGCAGAGTAAAAGAATTCTGGACAAATGTAAGACTGGCCCTCCTCCTGACTAGGCTGCTTAGACTCCAGAAGGATTGACAAGTGCCTAGAGTGACCTTTCTCTGGGTGAAGTCCAAAGTCCCTGGGCAGGGAAGCAGGCATCTCTTTCTAGAGTACTTCCACAAGGATGAAATGGTCCCTCAAAGCCTCATGGAACTTTTATGGTCAGAAGCATAACATGGGTTGGTGTGAGTTGTTTAGGGGAAGGTGAGAAGCCATTTTCATTGAAGGGTTTTTACACCTCCACTTCTCTCAGAGATAGAATAGCAGTGGGTGCGTTAGTCAATGAAATTGCTCATTTCGCTCCCTCTGCCTTCTTGCTCTGTATGCAGTGGTCTGACGCCCCCCAAACGCAGCCGTGGGAAGCCAGCCCTATCTCGCGTCCCCTTCCTGGAAGGTGTAAATGGAGATTCTGACTACAGCAGCTCAGGTGAGGAGCGGTATACAGGTGGATCTAGGGGGCCCAGGCCTTCCAAAGAACCAGCTCTGTGGGCTGCAGCCAGACCCAGTAGCTCCTCCAAGCTCTCGGGCATTGGGCACAGAGATGGCACCCCCCTCTCCCAGGTCATTCATATGCTTCTTTTTTTTTTTTTTTTTTTTAGGTTCATCTTAAATTTGAATAGTAATATATGTCCATGATAACAAAAATCAAAAAGGTACAGAAAGGTACATAATGAAAAGCCAGGGTTCTCCTCCTTAGAACAACCACTGTTAGCAGTTTCTTTTGTGTCTCTCTAGATGTAGTTTATACATATATAAGCCAAAACTTGTGCATATATTCAGGAGAGTGGGTAGAGAAGCCTAATAGACACGTGTTCCTCTAAACCATGCCTTTTTTCAATTAATATGTCTTGGAAATCGTCTGTGCTTTTTTTTGGCTGCCTGATATCCCATTATCTAGGAGTGCCAGCCCTCTGCAGATAGACATTTAGACTGTTTTCACATATTAGTTATAATCAGTGTTGCAGTGAGCAACCTTGTACATAGATCATTTTGTATCTCTGGAGAGCATACACTTCTTTTTTTTTTTTTTTTTTTTAGATTATATTTATTTATTCATGAGAGACAGAGAGAGAGGCAGAGACACAGGCAGAGGGAGAAGCAGGCTCCACGCAGGGAGGCTGATGTGGGACTCGATCCTGGGTCTCCAGGACCAGGCCCTGGGCTGAAGGCAGCGCTAAACCACGGAGCCACCCGGGCTGCCCAAGCATATACTTCTATAGAGAAGTAGAGTTGCTGTACTTGAAAGAAGTGTGTCTTTGTAGTTTCTAGAGACACTACCAGTCTGCCTTCACTGGAGTGGTTAGCGAGAGCTTGGATCACTGAATCACACATTGCCCTGTGATTTCATGTGATCCATTGCTTTCTGCCTTGTCTTCAGGAGACATTCTACTCCAGCTGGTCCAAGAACGAGGGATTCAAGAACAGGACAAGGCAGCGCCAAAGGGGGGAGGGCTGGCTGGTGCTCAGGTGGAGTGGGTACAAGGCAGGCTGTTCTCCAAGTGCACCTCTGTGCAGTCCTCCTGTGGAGGGTGTGTGCTCTGGGTGCCCTGTCTTTGAAGTTTCCATCTAACACACAGGTGTCAGGGCTTCTTTCCTTTTCCCAACCACTTTACTTTCCTTTATCAGTTTCTTTCTCATATGTGTGTTGAGGAATGCATGCCTGCGTGTTTCACTGTTGTTTGTCAGTGCCCAGAAAGCAGGGCTCATATCTAGATAAATTGGAACAGCATCCAGTGCAAAACTGTCAGCGGATTGGCACATACATTGTGATTCTGGTAGTGACATTTTATCCTTATTTTTAAAACCACGTTCTTGTAAAATGATGCCAAAGGAAATTTAAAAATTTTGACCCTCTACTCTCCCATTATCACCTTAATTAACACAGTTGTCTTCATTTCTCTGTGTGGCCTTCCGTTTATTTCAGGCACATTTTTAACAAAATGTTAATCCAGAACATTTAATTTTATGCATTTTTCAGTGTTATCTCATACTTTTTCATGTTGACATGATCTTTATTTATCTCATATTATGGAACAATTTATTGTTCAGTTAGTGTATTATAATTTACTTAACCCTTTTGTTGTTAGACATTTGGTTATTTCTGACTTTTCACACTATGCATAATGTAGTAAATGTGTATTTTGGTTCAAAATCCTTTTATTCATTTTTAAAGTTATTTTTCTTAGAATAAATTCCCATGGAAGGAATGTACTGAAGCAGATGATTCATATATTTTTTAATGGTTCTTGAGACATACCACCAAATTATATATATTTTTAAGATTTATTTGTTTATTTTGAGAGAAAGTGAGAGGAAGAGAGGAAGTGAGTGCCTGCAAGCAGGGGGAGAGGGAGAGAGAGCATCTCAAGTGAACTCCCCGCTCAACATGGAGCCTATGCAGGGCTCAATCTCATGATCCTGAAATCATGACCAGAGCAGAAATCAAGAGTCAGGTGCTTAACTGACTGAACCACCCACACACCCCTGCCAAATTACATTCTTAAGGATTAGACTGGTCTACACTTTCTTCAATAGTATATGATTGCACCAGTTTCCCCACAGCCTGTGTATTGGATTTTATCTTTTTGTTGTTATTGGTATTGACTCACATAAAAAAACAATGGTTCAGTTGGTTTAGCATCAGCCTTCAGCTCAGATGTAGCATCTTCTTAGGCCCAGATCATGATCCTGGGATCCTGGTATGGAGCCCTGCAACAGGCTCCCTGCTCAGTGGGAAGTCTGCTTCTCCCTCTCTCTCTCTGCCCCTTCCCCCCCTGCTCATGTGCACACGTGTGTGCTCTCTCTCTAATAAATAAATAAAATCTTTTTTAAAAATACCTTATTATTAGTAGTATATTTTTAAGAAATCATGAGGGTGGTAGTATTTCCTTGGGAACATAATTTCCACTCTTTGGGATTTGGGCCTTTTTCCTTGGTCAAGTGTGGTCCCCTTGAGTTCCCAGTTTATAGATGTGGGGAGGGGAAGAGAGGAGGTTCCTCTTTCTGTTCAGGAGCATTTGTGAAGTGTGTCCATCCATGTGTGCTAGTGCCTCAGGTGCAGAAAGGAGTAAGCTGGAGAGATGTGGTGCTGCTCCAGGTGGGACACCCAGTGTAAGGTTCTGAGAAAAGCATGCACATGAAGGACCTGCAGACCTGCTTGGCTCTGCTGAGTGCTGTGTATCCAGGTGACCTGGATGGCCAGGCGTGGCCCTGTCAGAAAAGAACTCATTTAGCAAGTGGTTTTACTGGAATGTCTGTTGCAGGGATCTTTTTCTGTGAAGCCTCTATCATGAGGCCTATCATTTAGGGAGCCCCAGAGAGCAGTTTATGGCTTTGCCAAGCTGGGTGGTTATTTTTCTTCCTAGGGTCCTGGTGATGGAGCAGTCACATTTTTCCAAGGAGTACCATCTTAGGGTTCTAGTCCAGAGGTCAGCAAACACATATTGCCCGTTTTTGTAGGGCCTACAGACTAAGAATGGTTTTTACATTTTCAAATGATTGAAAAAAACCAAAAGAACAAAGATATTTTGTGACACATGAAAATTACATGAAATTCAAATTTCAGTGTCTAAAAATAAAATTTTATGGGGACATAGCTAGCCATACTCATTCCTTTGCAGAATATCTGTGGCTGTTTTCATGCTACAACAATAGAGTTGAGTAGTTTGCAACAGAGACCATGTGGACTGTAAAACCTAAAATGCTTACCGTTTGGCCCTTTACAGAACAAGTTTGCTGACCCCTGATCTAGTCTAAGAACTAAGGAAAGGGCAGGGAAGAGCAAGGGCGGAGGGGATGTTGCTGACTTATTTCCTGGGTTGCTCCAGTCAAATGGAGGCCACAGGCAGGCCTCCTGGGCACCATTCCAAGTCCCCTTTGGGTGCTGTCTCCTCCCCTCCTGACCCCCAGGCAGAAGCCTCCTGATGCCCTTTGAAGACCGCGGAGACCTGGAGCCCCTGGAGCTGGTGTGGGCCAAGTGCCGAGGCTATCCCTCCTACCCTGCCTTGGTGAGTCTGCCCCAGACACCACCCCCCTTCCTTCTCTGGGCTGTTCTCACCCCGTCTTGCCTTGGGGGCTTATCTGATTGGATCAAGCCAGCAGAGTGTGGTGGGAGAGTGCCTTTAGCTGCAGAAGAGAGGGAGGTTTTGCCCCAGCCTGGGTGGGTCAAACCATCAAGGTCCCCAGCTTGGAGCACTCAAAATAGGGTAAAAGTATGAAGATAGAGACTAGGGCTCGTAGGAATTTAATAGCATTTGTTTGTGCATAAAAGTACTACATGTTCATTGTAAAGAATTTATTTAAACATTTGTCATGCTAAATTCTTGAAATACTGAGATATGGTTTTTCTCATTTTGTGGGGAAGAAAATTGAGGAGCTATCTGTTGCATGTGGTCATCTAGCTATTAAATGGCAGGGTTGGAATTTGAGCCCAAGAATCAAAATGTGATTTTCAAAGCCTGTGTTCTGAGCCACTAAGTTCAAAATCACCCATAGTCTCGTCTATTCGGAGATTACCTCTTGGTATATATCTGTTTAACTTTTTTTTTTTTCAGTGAGTAAATATGAGACCATACTCTAACCTCCCTTTCATATAACAGCGTTCCATGAACACGCATGTCTTGTGTCATTAAACATTCTTTATCAACATCACTTTAACGACTGCATTATCCTCAGTTGTATGCATGTGTCTTTTTTAACTATTCCTTAGTTGGGTCATTTAGATTGTTTTGAATTTTTCACTATGATAAATAGCTGGCAATAAACATCACTGTAGTTTTACTCTGTGCACATCATGATTATTTCTGTACAGTGAATTCTTAGGGTGCCTTCTTGGGACAAGGTGTCTGCAAAATTCTGATACAAATTGCCAAGCTACCCTTTTAGAAAGTTACTTCCAGTTCCTACTCCCACCAGTAGGAGCTAAAATTTCTATTTTTTCCAATGTAGCAGTAGCTGAAAATTCCATTTTTACCACCTTGATCGCTATTTCTTAGAACTCTGTCTGCATCGGGGAGGTAATGTCCACTGGGCACTAGAAGATAGTGATTCTAAACCTTTGGGCATGCCAGAATCTTGGGGGAATTTTTTAAACAATACAGATACTGAGGTCCTATCTCAGAACAACCCAGTTAGACTAAGGCCAGACTGAGCTATGAATTTTAATTTAATTTTTTTGTGTGAGAGCATGTGTGTGCACGAGAGCTCAAGAGGGGAAGGGGCAGAAGGAAAAGGAGATAGAGAATCTTAGACATGCTTCACACTCAGCACAAGAGCCTGACACAGGGCTCAGTCCCATCACCCCGAGATCATGACCTGAACTGAAATCAAGAGTTGGATGCTTATTGAGCCACCCCTAAAAAATAAGAATATATTTTTTAAAGCTTTCCAGATCTATAGCCAGGGTTGTCCACTGTCCTGCCAACCACTTGCATGCATACAACATTCTGGGCTTCTCTCAACTCTTTTTTTTTTTTTTTTAAGAGTTTATTTATTTATTCATTCATGAGAGACACAGAGAGAGAGAGGCACAGACAGGCAGAGGGAGAAGCAGGCTCCATGCAGGGAGCCCCGACGCAGGACTTGATCCTGAGTCTCCAGGATCACACCCTGGGCCAAAGGCGGCACTAAACCACTGAGCCACCAGGGCTGCCCGGCTTTTTCAGTTCTAATAACAGCCTCTTAAGGTCAAGAGGGCAGGAACTCTGACGCTTTGGGATTAGTGAGGAAGGTACAGCTCTAAGAGGTCATACAGCTTGCTGGGGCCATACTGGAAGCCATGTCACCTACCTCACTCCCCCTTTAGCAGTGGCATGTGGGGGAGTCCACGCTGTGATCCAACCGCTGAGGAGGTTGGGCCTGGGGCCTGCCTTCACAAGGCTCTGTGCCCTTTTGTCAGTGAGACAGCCAGTAGTTGTCAAGGAAGTGTTTAAAGCTGTACAGGTTTGGTACTGTTTTTTTAAGTCTCACAGTGCAAAACAAAACTGATCTAAAACCAGCTTTTTTTTTTTCATTTTAATTATCTTTTTAATCATACATTTTCTTTCATGATTAAATAAATTCAGCCACCACCTGAGAAAACCCACTGCCTGAACATAACCTGTGTTTTCATTTTGGTTTACACTCTCCCAATTGTTCTCCTGTGCATACTTAAATATGTACTTGTATCCATAATGAATATACAGTTTAAATTTTTTTTTGACTCTCATTTTTAAAAAAAGGGTTTTTGTTTTTTTTTCCTCTAAAATAATGTATCTATATTATCAAAATTTTGGAAAAATAGAGAAAAGCAGCAGGGACCCTACCATTCTAGCATGTCGGCTGTGAGCATTTTGCGTCACTTGTATTTGTTTATGTAGTGCAGCCATAATAATTGTGTATACACACATTTATCACATAATGCGTTAAAGTGTATCATAAGCCATGCTGTTTTACATCTGAATAACATTTGAGTGAATGGTCCATTGTTTATTATTTTGGGACATATTTGCCTGTATCTTCTTTAAAAGGAGAGGCAAACTCTCCTTAAGGGGCAGTTTGCCCACTTTGCTCCTGCCTTGGGAGGACATATTTCACCATCTACCCCCTTGTTCCAAGGCGGGAGCCAGCATGGCTTAGTCAAGAGGAAACATACCAGAGAGGCCCACTGTCTCGTTCCGTTGAGGAAGTTCAGGAGGGCTTGTGTGGTGGTTCTCGTTAGGAATTTTAGTTAGCTTTAATCCTGGTGGGTACAGACAGGCTGGGAGATAGAGTTTTGACCAAATTACACAGCTGGGGGCTGGGTTGGCATGGTTCTTCCTTAGAGTAAACTCTTAACCAGAACACCTGCTTTCAGCTGCTTATCTTGCGAGGGAAGTAGGGAAGCTGGCAGACACCCAAAGGTAAATAGCTAGGGCAGTTTATTATGAGAACAGGCCCCCTGGGACCGGGTATAGAAATTAAGATTGTTGCATCTCTGGAGAAAGCCACTTCCTCAGTAAGTTTCCAGGCCTCTCCAGCCTCAGCACACAGAGAGTATTTACTGCTTTGAAACAGGGGCTGTGCAGGGCAGCAGGCAGCAGAGGCTCAGGCCACCATGGCCACAGCCCACTCTGTCCTCCTCTGGGCTTGGTGCTTTCCTCCCTCCGCAGGTAGCTATCAGCAGACTTCTCGGCATCAGCAAGAAGATGAAATTTAAAAAATTAAAAATTAAAAAAAAAGATGAAATAAAATGATGATATGTGAATAACTAGGGGCTTTGGTCACTTTGTCAGTGTTTCATAGAGCTAGAGATAACTGTTGTGTCAATGCCACTGGGTGTTTTGCTGAGCTCCTGTTCTGTGGAGCTTGCCGCCTCGAGCACAAATTCTTCCAGTGACCCTTCTTTCTGGCCACATCATTCTCCCTTCTCCAGCAACCCCTCAAGTTCAGTCTTACCGCTTCATTCTGATCTTACATGGAAGTGACAGAAAGGTATCTCATGCACACAGGAGGACAGTTATAGTCAGATAGGAAGGTAGCAGGTACTCAGGGCTCTGTTAGGTAGAACCAAAGGGATGGGTTCTTCTGCTGATCCAGAACCTCCTTCATGGCCATGGTGTCCAGGGAGGCACCAGAGTTTTTGAAGTGAATTATAGCGATTTTAAATGGCAATTGATAAGGGAAAAAATGGCTTCCACTCCCCCTAAAGGATGTTGGGAAGAAGGAATTTGCCAGTCTGGCCTGGACATCACAGATACCCCCTCAATTCTGACACTCCCATACTGGATTCACATTGCTTCTGTTTCAGCTCTGGGCCCCCAAGGGTTCATGGAGTAAGCTCCCTCATCAGAACTGGTTGGGCAGGGCTGGAGGATTAGGCAAATGAACTGGGAAAGAGTCAGGACTTGCATTTGGGGGTCCTGGCACTCACAGAGGAGGTTAGCTCCCTTTATCACCTGGCTGTGGGCCTGACCAAGGCCCTGCATAGCTTGGTAAGGGGTGGTTCAGCAGGGGGTCCTGGCGCAGCGTGCTCTGCTCACCCCATCCACCCGCAGCTGAGTACCTTCTCCTTTCCTGTCTCCAGATCATCGATCCCAAGATGCCCCGGGAGGGCCTCCTGCACAATGGTGTCCCCATCCCTGTCCCCCCGCTGGATGTGCTGAAGCTGGGAGAGCAGAAACAGGCCGAGGCTGGAGAGAAGCTCTTCCTTGTCCTCTTCTTTGACAACAAGCGCACCTGGTGAGTGCTACTTTCAGGAGGTTGCACCAGGGTGTGGACTGAGGGGCCCAACTGGGAGGCTGTGCAAATACTGCCATGCTGGGGAAGTCCACAGAGGGGCTGTAGACTCCGTTACCCTGCCTCCACTCAGGTAAGGTGAGTGGAGGCAGGGTAACTACCATTACCAGCAGTTGGCCTGCTCCTGACAGGTTAATAGTAACTGAGGAGAGTCTCAGATCAGATTCCCTGAGAAACACCGTGAGATGGAAATTTCTATAATGAGACTTACAGGGGAGACCTGTGGGGATGAGGGCTGCAGTGCTAGACAGGGGAACATGTTGAACTGTGGCACGCTTGCTATGAAGGCCTCCACTGATCCTCAGGGGAGCCCTGGAGCTGGGGTTTTGTTAATGATACCAGGAATTGGGCCTGCACCTTTGTACCTTCGTGTCAACTAATCATTGAATGCTGGCTGCCCCTGGAGATGGAGGTCACCTTGGGTCATGTAGCTCCCTTGTTGGAGGGTGATTCCTGGAGAGGAAGAGAGCCGGCTGAGAGCTCCCCGTGGCCGTGGGCATGTGTGTCTTAGTCCTGGAGTGGGCGGATATTGAGTGGGTTGGTTCTGGGCAGTGTGGGCTCCATGGCAAAGGGCTTGCTTGCCCTTCAAGGTTTCTCTTGGCACCAGGAGACTTCTTTCACCTCTGCTTCTATAGAATGAGAAAATGTAGGACTAGCTAACCCAGATAACAGTAGCTACCATTTATTGTTCACTCCATGCCCCTGTGCAAATTTATTTACATACATAATCTCATTTAATCCTTAAATCTTCACCAGTCCCCTCTCAATCCATTTTTCAGATGAGAAAGCTGAGGTTTGGAAAGCCAAGACCCCATTGCCAGAACTGGGATATGAACCAAGATCTGGCTCCGAAGGCTGGCTTTTAGCCAGATGTTAGACTTACCTGGGGATCTTTAAAAAAAAAAAATGAGGTGTGGACACCACCAAGGAATCATTGATTCCTGGTATTGGCCCCAGTTCCTAGCCAGAGCTCCCTGATGCCCCAAGGTGAGGTGGAGCTAACTGTAACATGGACCTCTCGGCTTCTGGGTCATGACAGCCCTCAGAGTTGAGTGCCATGGGTTCAGGGAAGGGCCTGGCTGCAAACAGGTCTTTTGGTGGCCTCCTGCCTGGGTTGGCCCAGTCCATCTCCTTCTGCTCTATCCCCTCCACTGGCTTTGCTAGTCTTGGGCATATGGGCCCAGAGGAGCCCCCTTGTGTGACCCACTGCAGCCCAGGCCTCTCACTGTGCTTGTATTTTAGGCAGTGGCTTCCAAGGGATAAAGTGCTGCCCCTGGGTGTGGAAGACACCGTGGACAAGCTCAAGATGCTGGAAGGCCGCAAGACCAGCATCCGAAAGTCGGTGCAGGTGGCTTATGACCGTGCAATGATCCACTTGAGCCGGGTCCGGGGGCCCCACTCCTTTGTCACCTCCAGCTACCTGTAAGGGCAGGGCCTGCCTGTGTCTGCCTGCCCTGCCTCTGTCCCCTGAGGCACAGAGGCCTCTTCCTGCCCCAGCCAGTCTTATGGCCGGCAGTTTCCCCTTTCCACAGCAGGCCAGGGACTGGGCTATGTCCTCCTCAAGGGCAAGGCCCCAGTTTTGAACAACTGTGTGGTTCCCCTGGTGGGCCTGCTGTGTGCCAAAAACTCCCACCTGAGCTTGCTCGGGGGCTAGTCCACTAAAGAATCAGTTAGAAGTAGAAATAGCTGTGAGGCTTAGGCCTGGCCAAGGAGATGCACCTGAACCCAGAAGGCAAGAAGTCCTAGGCTCTTTCTCAAAGGTGTGCCTGGCCCCCTCCTCCCCACTCCGGCTAACTACACCTCAGGGCAAGTGACACTCTGAAATTGACCCCAGAGGTGCTGTGGATACACGAGGGTCCCGCGGGGAAGCTCACAGAGCTCACCCTCTCTCCCCTCCATCACCCATTTTCATACCTCTTCCCCATCCCATCTTTGCACCAGTGCCGTCTCTTTTTCTCCCTGTTCCTTTCCTTTCTTTTGTGCCAAATGGACAGAAACTGTCACCAAACTGGTCTTTTTTCTTTTTATGTCTCATTCCCTTTGAAGCCAGCTGCTATGCTAGGTGGGTACCTCTGCCTGGCTCCTCAGGGCCCAGGACAGAGGACAGCCTACCACTTGGGTGACCCCTCCACCAGCATGCCCTCCCCCCATTTGCTGCAGACACACAGCTAAGGCCAGGCTGTGGAAGCTTGCCCCCTTGAATTGAGGCAGGCCCCTTTTGTCCTCTCCCTGTGTGCCGAGAGACGGGCTGAGGCTTAGCAGGCTCCTGTCAGACCAGGCTGGTTGGGTGAGCTTTCATCTGTCCACTTGGGTGCGGAGGGCTGTGGGGTGCAGCTGTGCTCTTCAGCGGGTCTGATCCTTGCCCTCCTGTCCTGTCTCTGGGGGCTTCACTCTCCGCCACCACGGATGGTGGTGCCCACAGCCCAGCATCTCCCTGCCTGTGCTCTGCCCTGCCCAGCCTCTGCTTCTCCCACTCCCGAACTCCAGGGGACACCACGCTTTTATTTCACACCCTCTCTCCCATTCCCTCTCCTCCTTTCAACCTCCCTCCTCACCTTCACCTTCTCAAAAACGGAAGGGAAAAAAAAACCAAACTGTGAAACGGGGAATGCTGACTGACAAACACAACTTTCAGAGGCTTCAGTGTCTGTTCTCTGGATGATTCTTCTCACCTCTTAAGCACCAAAGTCGCAGGGCCAGGTCGCAGGCCACTGATCGCCATGTTGATTTTTAACCTGATGTTCTTTTTAATTGTTTTAAATTTTTCATAGGGGAGTTTTGGACAAAACAAAGTCACTGGGGAGATCACTGCCATTTTTACACACTCGACTTTTTAAAAATACAACCAACCAACCAACCACCACAACTTCTTATATGTTTGGGACATGAGCCAGAGTTTAAAAGGGAACCAACAAAACTCTCTGTTACCTAAAGGATGGGGTTTTGGATTTTGTACAATAATAAAAATACAATACAGCATATGGCTAGGGAAGGACATGGTGTATATATAATTGTAAAATACTGTTCTAAATTATTCAGGCCTATAGTTTCCATTCCTGGAGTCCTCCATTGTGTGGCTGAGTATTTTAAATGCACACAGTGTGGTTTATTTAAAGGAGTCAATGTGTCCCCCCTTCTCCCCAGGTAGTCGGTCAGCTGTGGACTCTGTGACCTTTGTCTCAACCTGTGTTGTAAGATCTCGGGGCTTTCTCTCTCTCTCTCTCTCTCTCTCTCCCTCTCTCTCTCTCTGTGTCTCTCCCCGCCCAACACTTTCTCTTTCTTAGTCTCTTCTTTTTTTTTTTTTTCCAATCTCCTTGACTCTTAAAGTCTCTCTCTGAGTCTCATTTTTTAAAACTGCTCTTTTAGAACGGGAAGCGGCTCAGATCCTGCTGTGGCATGGGGCCTATGTGTCTCGGTCGCGTCTGCTGTGAAGCACACGATGCTCTATTTATTGTAGAAAGTGACTTTATTTGCTTTCTAGAATTGTTTATAACAGATGGTATAAGAGAGGTAATAAACAGAGAAAAATCTATGCTTGTAAAGAATACAAAAGTTAATTTTACCTACTATAATATGACTGTCTGAAACTTATTTTCTCTCTGAGAAATAAATGTTCTAATGGGCAGCAATTGCCGTGCTGTGTTGGTGTCCTCAGTGGGGGCTTGCCCCTCTCTTCCTAATCCCCGTAGCCCACCCCCTCCCCAGAAGGCAGGAGCCATTAAGAATGGGGTTGTCTAGCTGTTGCAGGCTCCCAGCCCGAAAGGGCTCTGTCTCTTGGAATCCCCAGGAGGTGTGTGAAGATGGGCTCTGGCATTGTTTCCCTCCCAAACAGCACTGCCCTCTCAGTTCTGTAGAAGGTCCAACCCGCCTTCCCATGCCTCAGCTTTCTGGTGGCCCTGTCCCTTTGGGAGCATCTGTTCCTCATGGGGTGGGAGAAGTAGCCCTATGTCTCTGGCACCTGTTTATTCAAGAATGCTCATGTCTCCTCTGTCATTGTTGCCGTCCCCATTCTATAGATAGATAGCTGGGACACATAGGCATAACATGGGCCTCTCTCCTTTCAGAGCTGGAAGGGATCCTAGCGCCTACCTGGTCTTCATTTTACAGATGACAAAACAGCAAGATTAAAAGACTTGTCCAAAGACAGCCAGCCAAGTAATGACAGCAGAATCCTGGGAGAGAGATCTGGCCAAGCGTTTCCTAGTGGGCTCCACAACATCTCAAGGTCATACTGGCCTTTTCTATACCAGCCCCCCTCTCCCATTGCCTGTGGCTCCAGCCTTTCTGGAAAGGAACATTTTCAAGAGCAGAGTGAGCATTCCCAGGGACTAAGTGCCCTGTTGCTGGGCTGGGGACAGCTTTTTCCCCATCGCCTCCCCTGTTCTCTTTGTGCTCCCGCTTGGCTCCTGTACTTAGCTGGGAGTTATGTGTCACAGCAGTGTGACTAGGGGACCAGGGACTCCTGATCACCACCTCCACGGGGCCCTCGAAATTCTTAGTGAAGTCACTAGAGTGTAAAAGTGCTTAATTTGATAGAACATTGACACAGTACCTCTGAGGCACTGATCATTCTGGAATTATGCATTGGGAACACAGAGATACACGCCCCTGGTCCACAGGATGCAGGTGCACAAGCTGCTTACCACCAGGTTCACGAGACATGTCGCAGACAGCTCCACGTGAGGCTGCGTGAGGCTCCCACGGTGGGGAGGAGTTTGGCAGAGATCACGTTTGGATAGCAAAAGCTTTCAGAAGAATGAAGAAATTAATTCAAGCCTGAAAAGGGCTTAAAGATCCCTGTTGATGCATGTATATTTTGAATTACAAGGCCAGTATTTAGAGCAAAATGAGACATGACCCTATAAAACCATTTTGTACCTAAAGGAAAAATGATCAGAGGGGTGGGGTATTATTAGCAGGTGAGGATGAGAAGAAAAGATGTGGTAAAGAGAGGGTTCAGGGAGGTTTTGCTCCACTCCAGTAACTAACTGCCGCCCCATCTGCCTGGTGGCCACTGAAGATGGCAAGAGGGTGTGTTGGGGTTCAGAGCCCTGTCACTCACTGACTGCGTGACTTCAAGTGTGGTACTCGACTTCTCTGAGCCTCTGTGAGGCTGACTTAAGTAAGAGAAGACCCTGAAGCCAGGGCAAGGCATTAGTGCAGCATTGGAGGATTAGAACAAGGGAAGGGACAGGACTGGAACGTGGCAACTGATTAGCTGTCCGAGTCAAAAAGCAGGAAGTTCGGAGACAGGGCTGCTACATGGCTGGAGGTATCAATAGTGGGTTTGAAGGGGCGGGGGGGAGGAGAACCTAGTTCTGAGGAGTTTGCATTGCCCACGGGACATCTAAGAAACACCCTCAGTAAGCAGATTGGACTGGGCCTGGAGTTCAAGAGGAAGGTAGGATCACATGAAACAAATGTGGGGGCACTGGAGCCCACCCAGGCAGTTAGGACAGTGGCCGGCTGGGAAAGAGGGCCTCATGAGGAGGAAGTCCAGTCCTAAGGGTCACCTAAGGGTCATTTCACAGAAAGAGGCAGGTCACATGTGCTCAGCATCACGGAGCAGGAAAGGGTAGTGCTGAACCAGAGAGAACCTAGAACCCAGCACTTGCCACTCTCCATGGACCCCTGTATTCAGAGCTCTCCAGGTGAGAAGTATCCTTAATGAATTCTGTCAACACTGTGATCGAAATTCATGGACCGGTGTCTAAAATACTATGATACTGGAGCATGCGAGGGTAGGTACTGACTAGAAATACAAAATATCATTTTCCTAATAAGTTTTAAAATATAACTAAAGCCATTTGCCAAACCCTGTCAACGTGGCCTCTTCTGTTAATGTATTAATTGTCATTAACACTTGAGTGTGAATTTGCCTTCCAGATGGACTCCCTGACCAGGCAAGGCTGTGAGCTTTGGCTCTGAGAGAAGAGGGATGAGTGGTGAGACTCCCAGGCCCTGGGAGGAGTGCCGAGGGGAGACAGAGGGTGGGCTGCCCCTGGGTCTGCAAGCCCTCCTGCGGCATCTGCACGACGACGAGTGCGAACATTTTATCTGACCCTGCCAGTGAGGGAAGGAGGACGACGTTGCAGGGGAGATATGGTTCCTCAAAAAGGTGGGGCAGAGGTTTCTGCCTCACTGTGTGGGGGGAAGTGGGGCCAGAGGTGTGTGTCTGCTAGGCCGGAGTTAGAAGGGTCTCTGACTCAACCTTGGCACTTGGGGGTGCCCTTCTGCTTGCCCTTTCCCTTCCAAGGGCAGCAGACGGCGCTAGGGATGGAAAGAAAAAATGGATATACATGTATTTTCTACAAGGTTAATATCCTTTTTTAAAAAGATTATTTATTTATTTGACAGAGCACAAGCAGGGGGAGAGGTAGAGGGAGAAGGAGAAGCAGACACCCAGCTGAGCAGGGAGCCGGACGTGGGGCTCGATCCCAGGGCCCTGAGATCATAACCCGAACCAAAGGCAGATGCTTACCGACTGAGCCACCACAAGGTAAATACTGAGAGGGCCAGGACTCAGGCTATGTCCCCAAATTTCAGAAGGGTTGTTGCATTGTTAGGTCAAAGTATACTGTATCCTTTGCTTGGCACTTGGGAAGTGGATTGGAAATAGCTGGTTTCACTCTAATCGCCCTTGCTCCTAAGCAGTGTGAGTTCCTCCTCCTTCTTCCTCTCAGCCTTGTAGCGGCTTGAGAGACATAGAGGCAGCATTGGCAATTCAGCACTGACGGCTCCTGATGGGCAAGGGTGCTAGAGGCACGGGTACCCCGGAGTCAGCCCCATCTCCCCTAGCTACACGGTCCAGGAGGGCACCCAAGGGATTTTATCTGAGCTAGTGATGGAAGGTTATAAAATTTGCTGTTCGCTAGCTCATTCAGAACGTTGGTTTTAAAAGGAGAAAATACGATGACTTGTACTACCCAGAAATAACCATTTCTACCATTTTCATGTAATTCCCTTTAGTCTCTTGTTTTTTGCCAGATAGAGCATGTACTTCCAGTTTCTTGTACTGGGCAGCTGGGTAATCGGCTGTCCCGAGAGGCTGTGTGTTCTGACATCAGTGCAGGAGTTCTTGGCATGACTGGAACATGAGGCCCAACCACTCTCCTGCCTAACTTTGGCCTTGCTGTGTGTCATAAACTGGCCCAAGCCAACTGTTGCCTGTTTTTGTTTTTTTTTCCCCTTTGTTTTGCTAACATATTCATGGTCTCCAGCAGTGGAAATGAAGTGGGAGTTATGTATCTCTATCCCAGGAAATTTGCTACTTGGTGTGCTTTTGCTACTCTGTGTGCTCCATGGAAATAAATCCTAGACCAAATTCCGCCCTGTGTTCAAATATCCGTGAATAAGGACACCCCCAAGGGCCATGTCATTTCTTCTCTAGCTTGAGAAGTTCCCACTCTGCCCTCAGGTTCTGCCACCAGCACCTGGCAGGGAAGGTCACTCCAAGCTACACACAACTCTGTTCTGAGGGCAAAGCCAACAGCCAGGTAGTCAGGCTAGGCTGCAGAAGCAGTGGAGCTTTAGAACTTGAATTCTATTATTGTCGTTGTTGTTTTAAAAGATTGATTTATTTGTGAGAGAGAACATGTGGGAATGGGAGGAGGAGCAGAGGAAGAGGGAGAATGTGAAGCAGGCTCTCTGTGGAGTGCAGAGCCTGATGCAGGGCTCGATCTCACTACCCTGAGATCACAACCTGAATGGAAACCAAGAGTCGGTCACTTAACTGACTGAGCCACCCAGGCGTCCCTTTACTGTTGTTTTACATACAACTTTACATATAGTAATTAAGGTACACACCTTAGGTTTAATGTATAATTTTTACATGTGTATCCACCCATGAAACCACCACCCACATTAAAGTCCAGAACATTTCCAGTGCCCCAGAAAGTTCCTCATACTCCTTCCCAGGCAATATCCCCCTTCTCTAAGGGTAACTATTGTCAAGGCTTCTATGGCCATAGATTAGTGTTGCCTATTCTTGCACGTCATATCATGGACTCATAGAATATGGGCTCTTTTGAGTCTGGCTTCTTTCATTCAGCGTTATGTCTCTGAACTCCATCCCTGTTTTGCATGTGGCCACAGTTTGCTTGAATAGTATTCTATTGTGCAAATACACTGCAGCGTGTTTGTCCGTTCTCTTGCTGCTGGTTGTTGGGTTGTTTCCGGTTTGGGGCCCTCATGCATGGGTAACACTGCTGTGAACATTCTTGTATGTGCCATTTTGTCAACACAGCACCCATTTCTCTTCAGAATATCCCCAGGAGTGTTAGGTCACGGGGTTTGGCTTTAAGCATTTAGTTTTAGCATAAAGCTTATGTGTTTAGCTTTAGGAGTCTCTACCAGTTTTCTGTTGGTTATATGGTTTGCCCTCCCACAGCGTTATATGGGTGTCCAGGTGCTCAGCGTCCTTGCCAACACTTAGCACTGTCAGCCCATAGCTTTGCTCCAGGCAGGCTTGTTGACCGGCTTCCATTAAGCTCTGTATACAGCAAGGTTTCTCCTCTTCCATGCAACACTACCCGGTCAAGGTGCTTTTCCGTTGGGGAACCCATTTCTCGGTGCCACCCAGATGCCTGTACTGGCTCTTTGTGAAATAAGCTACCTCTTAGTTCAGAGTAACACAACTCTCCTTATCCCTGGCTGTTGGACTAGGGGTGGGGAGCGCTGAGCCCGGCTTCAGGGCTCAAGCTTCAGACCCAAGCTGCCAGCACACCAGTCCTCAAGGAGGGCAGAAGCCATCTCCTGAACACTGTGTCCAAATCCTTCCTTGCCTGCTGGCTGATGCCATTGTTTTGTGCCTTTACCTCTCAGGCTGTGGTCATTGGGGACATGTCCGTGACCCTGATTTCCTTCAAGTTATTGGTATCCTAGTGTAAATTAAGGATGTGCAAAGCAGGTTTCCATGAGGCCCTTGAGGGGAGGATTAGAAAAGGGATGGAGAGAGCCTGTTTGCTGTTGGCTGCCCTTGGTGACACGGAAGCACAGGATGAAGGCACAGAAGTCCCTGAAGCGACTTCAAAGGAATTGCTCCAATCACTCGTGGAGTGAAGGCCTGAGATAAGAAGGCAGGGTCGGGGAAAGAGACCCAAAGGAAGCTTTGATTGGAAATGGAAGATTGCAAGGCCAGAATTGATGTGCCCAATTGTTTGAAGCCGGCCCTGTCCTTAGGGGCAAGGCAGTGATCTGGTCTAGGCCTGAGCTGTGGGATGACCCCACAGGCTTTCCTGGGCTGTCCAGCGGGGTTTCTGGCTCCCTGAGTGACCCTGGGCACACCCAGAAGGTTTAGGCACCTGAAGTCTGGCCAGTCCTCCTCCTCCCACCCCACCCCTCCTCCTCCTTCCTTACACCCCCCTTTCCTTCCTCCCCTGCCCACCCCTGTTTCTCTGTCTTCAAATGTTATTATTTTTAAGTTGGTTTATGTGACTCAAAATTTTAAAAATTCAGGGAGATTTCCCTCCTTGTCCCCAGTCTCCCAGTTCCCCTACCAGAGGCAGCCAGTTTGGCCAGTCACACATGTAACCTTCCAGAGATAACATGAATACCAGCATGTGTGCATGTGCTTGTGCATGTCCCTTTTTTATACAAATGGTAGCATACTGTTCACACTGGTCTAGGCCTTATTTTAAAAATTGTTTTTATTAAATATTGAGCAGATACAAAAATAGCAGTTTTACAATAACATATAAATTTAAAACAAAAACACCACAATACAATAAGCCATCTGGTCTCTGCTACCTGTCCCAGGCAACGAAGCAGAGCTTTTAAAATCTGTGTGGCCCTCCCTTGCCACCCCCACCTCTTTCCCCAAATACTATCCCGAATGTTATACTTATCATGCCCTTTTTTTTAATATAGTCCTGCCATATGTTTAAATCCCAGCACACAATAAATGTGTGGTGTCTCATCTTTTTGGATTTTGAAGAGATGGAAGTGTATCCACGCAGTCTTACACAACTTGCTTTTATCCCACTCATGATTACAGTCCCAAGATTCAGTTATGCTGAGATGTGTGGCTGTGCTTGGTTCATTTTCACTCTGTATGGAATTCCATTGTATTAAGATAACACCATTAATTTTTCATTGTACTATTTAAGGACATTTTGGGTTGCTTCCAATATTTGGCTTCTAGGAACAGTACTGCTGTGAATGTTCTTAATCGTTTCTTTCCTGGTATGGATGTCTTGGGTGCGTTGGTGGGGACTTGGATCAGATCTCCTTCGGGTGTTTGCAGGGTCTCAGGGAATACACATCGTCAACTCCAGTAGCTAAGGCCAAACGGTTTTCCAGAGTGCTTGTGTCAATTCACACATTTGCCAGTGTGCTTGAGTGTTCCCTTTGCCCCACTTCCTTGCCAATACTTGGAATTAACAGTTTTTTAAAAATTTCCAGACTGATATGTGTGAAATCACAACTCATCATGCTTTAAAATTTTATATCCCTGTTTATGCACATTGCATTTACTTAAAATATATTTTGGTGACTGTTGCATATCAGAGCAATGAGGACTTCCTCCCCCTTTCTTGGGCTGAAGAGTGTTTTATCATATGAAAATCTGATCGATCGCACCAATTGCTTATTGCTAGACATCGAGTTGGCCCCAGTGTTCCCCAGACAATTCTTCAATGAATAGCTTTGTGCATCGGTGGCAAAGTGCATCTGTATGTGGAGGAGCCTATGTGCAGCTTTCTTACATAGGAACCTCCTAAACTGTTGAGATGGAAATAGAAGACCATTTTGCTCCCCTCTGGGACTGTGCCTAGCTATTTCCAGCAAATTCCCTTAACTCCCTGAGTTCCCCGAGGTAGGAACCACATCTGCCCTATCTTGTGTCATCACACTGTCTTTTCCCTCGGAGGATGAGGTTCATCACCTCCCTTCTCCCTCCGCCCCAACCCAGAACCATGCTGTTGGTCTCTACATTACCACCCCCACCTCCACACAGATTCCTTAGGGATGATCCCTGCCCCCAGCATCTCCTTCTTATGACCATCCCCATCTCAGAATTAGTATTCCCTGAAGAACCGGACTTTGCCTGGTCCTGATGGAAAGGAAAAAAACTGCCGACCACCCTTAGAGTCTCCAAGGGGGTGGGGCAGTACATACATAGAAACAACCAGAAAGGCTAGGATGGATCGCAGCCCAGCACCAATCAACTGTGACACTCATGTCCTTGAACCTCACTTATTTTTTTTTTAGATTTTATTTATTTATTCATGAAAGACAGAGAGAGATTGAGAGAGAGACAGAGAGACAGGCAGAGGGAGAAGCAGGCTCCATGCAGGGAGCCCAACCAACACAGGACTCGATCCCAGGTCTCCAGGATCACGCCCTGGGCTGAAGGTGGCGCTAAACTGCTGAGCCACCCTGGCTGCCCTTCTCACTTCTTTATAAATGGGGATGCTAATATATCTCTGGGGCTGGGGACAGTGTGGGGTCAAGCACCCAGAGCACCCCACACTCATGCACTTCCAAGTTGTAGCTTTCCTCATTATTGAGGACACTTCCAGTTCAAGGATACCCTTGGTGGTATTACTATAGACGCAAATTCTGAGTCTGAGAATGCCTGGAGGAAGGGCAAGGAAACCCAAATCAGAGGGCCTTCCTGTAGGAGGAGATATTTATACGGCATCCATCAAGGCAAGTGGGGAAATCTCTCTTGAGGAAGGAAGGGAGCCTCGAAATCAGAAACATGGAGGGTGAAGGAAAGGTTTAAATGTGCTTGAGGTCGGCTGAGTGATTTGGGGAGAGATGTGGAGTATAAAGGGTGTGGGACTGAGTGCCAGAGATGTGGCTGGAGCTCCGTCTTGGAGGCCTCAGTGGGCGAGGTCCTAAGGGAGCTCAGGAATCTGGCGTGCACCAGCTATCCAGGTGCAAGCTCGTGTTCACAAATTGCTGTTTTCAACAGTAAGGGCCTACAGCCCAGCATGAAGGGATGTGGGGCTCAGTAGGGCTGAACCGGGTTACCAGAGGGCCGAGTAGCCAGTCTGCAGGGTTTTCCTCGGGGAGGAAGAACTGTATTGTATTGAACTCAGGACATTCCTTCAGCTCCCTGTGCCCACCTCACAACTACCCTGTGACCTGGTACCCTGGAGGCACAGGGACTCCCTTGGGCTGAGTGCCTGGGGCATTGCATGGGACCGGGAAAGAACTGCATGTCCCCTCCAGGAACTTTGGAAGCTGAGCTACAGAGTGGGAAGCCTGGGCTGCTTAATCAGCCACAGCAACCATTTCCCACCTGAGTGCTTTTGAACTCAGCCTCAGTCTCCCAAGAGTCCAGGCGAGCTTTACCAGGAGCCGTTACTGTATGATCATGCTCCTTTTGTGCAGAAAGCCTCAGAGAGATCAAGTGACTTGTGCAAGGTCGCACAGCTGGAAAGTGGCAGCGCTGGGGCTCGTGCTGGCTACCTGCTGGCTACCTGGTTCGAGAGCCCACGCAGTGCTCCTTTCCCCCTCACCCCTCCTCCCACCGGCCCCCCCAAGATACTGCATTTACACAGCCTCAAAATCAACACATTCAAACGGATATACGGTGAACTTCCTCTTCCCCCCTTCCTAGAGACAACTAATGGGAAGAGTTTCTTATACCCAGTTTTAGTACCTTCTGTGCCTGAATAAATACATATATTCCATAGAGACTCTCCCCTGCATTTTTGGATAAGAAATGACAGCATCCTACATACTGTTTTGCACCTAGTTTTTTTTTTTTTTCTTTACTTAGTATTTCTCAGCTGTCTTTCCGTGTCGGTTTACAAAGAGCTTCTCCTTACCGTATTTTACAGCCCATGTATTCACCCTGTTTCATTTCGGTCGATGTTCGGGGGGATTCAGAATGGAGGCTGCTATAAATCATTCTGCAGCAGACCATCTTGAGCTCGGGTCATTTTCCAAGAGCAGACACATCTGTTGGACAACACTCTGGAAGGAGAACTACGGGCCCCACTCAGCACCGTCACGATACTCTCCCCAAATCTGCTCATCGACTCAACAATGAAAACACTTCTTCCTCCTGGAACCCTAATCCACCTCGAACTTGCTCCCGTAGACTATGGCCATCAGGATCAGGGTCCACATCCTGCCTTTTGAATATTCCCAATTCCACAGTCTGGATTCTGGACCTCGGAGCCCAGGACACAGGAGGCGGGCACTCAATCCAGTGAGCCACATACCCTCTTCCAGCGAGTCCTCATTTGGTCAAAGCAGCCTTTTGTGGGCCAGTGGGACGATCGCCTCCCCCCCGCTTTGCAGGTGGGCAGGGTGAGCCTCAGAGGCACCTTGCCCATGCACTGGGCTTGGGCCTTGAGGCTAAGAAGGAACGAAACTTAAAACCCAGGGCTCCTGACTCCCAGTGGACTCAGGGCCCCCAGACCACACTGCCTCCCAGCAGCTTGGGAACTGCAATTAGCGGAGGACAGACCAACATCTCAGCTTTGCTCTGTTGGTTTTCCACACAGAGCAAGAGGAATGGCATGGGCCTTCCAAGTCTGTTTTTGTCTTTTAAAGATTTTATTCATTCATTCATTCATTCATTCATTCATTCATTCATGAGAGACACAGAGAGAGAGGCAGAGGGAGAAGCAGGCTCCCTGTGGGGATGCCCTGAGCTGAAGGCAAACGTTCAACCGTTGAGCCACCCAGGTGCCCCTCCAAGTCTGTTTTCATTTGCTTGTTTATTTGCCAGTGGAGATGAGAAAGATCAGAATATCTAGCCCACGTTTTTTTAGTCCTCCCACACTCCAGGCTAGTCCCTCTGCATGTATGCTCAGAGGTGGAAGGGATAGGTGCTGTTATTACAGCCCTGTTGTCCAGATGAGGTGACATGAGGAGTAGTAAGGAGTAGAGCTGAGGCTTAAACCCAGGCAGAGCCCATATTCTTAACTCCTCTACACCAAGGCCTCGAAAACAATGGCTTTCAATAGATGACACACAAATTATCTTTATTATATTATATCAAGCTTCTGTAGAAATAAATGGTGGCTATCTCCTTGGTATTTTGTTATTGTATTATTATTATTATTATTATTATTATTATTATTATTAAGAAAGCACATGCGAGTGGGGGTGGAGCAGAGGGAGAGGGAGAAAGAGAATCCCAAACAGACTCCCTGCTGAGCATGGAACCCCACCTGGGGCTCAATCTCATGACCTGAGCCGAAACCAAGTCAGATGCTTAAACCGGCTGAGCTACCCAGGTGCCCCTTGGTATTTCAGGGAAAGCGAGAAGACCCTTCACCCATCAAAAATGAAATACCTTCCCACCAGCTTAGGGCTGCTTTTGACTGTACACATAGAGCTGTGTCTCTTAGGCTGACAGTTTGGATCCTTGATGAAATGAGATTCTCTTGGGCACCTCCCTACCCTTTAATGCTCCGGCCTGCCTTTCATGACAGAAACAGCTCTCTCCCTTTCTGCAGTTCTTGTAAAAACAAGAGAAGACTGCCCCAAATGTGACATTAAATTTTACTGTTAAATATGTCTTTACAGGGGCCTGGGTGGCTCAGTGGTTGAGCGTCTGCCTTAGGCCCAGGGTGTGATCCCGGGGTCCTGGGATCAAGTCCTCCCTGTGGGGAGCCTGCTTCTCCCTCTGCCTCTGCCTCTCTCTCTCTGTGTCTCTCATGAATAAATAAATAAAATCTTAAAAAAAAAAAAAAAGTCTTTACAAGCTCTTCCACTCACCACTGTCAGTTTTGCACACCCCTGAAGATCTGAGCTCCCGCTTCACAGCCCTCTCTACACTCATCCTGCCAGGACACTTGCTGCTTTCGCCATCCACTGAAGTCCTGATCTCCCCATTCCCTGATCTCCTCTCCCGCAGTGGCTCAGCTACTCAGTCCCAAGTTCAAGCCCTGGACCCTCTAAAGACCCCACGTTCAAATGTCTTCCTAGCTCATTCCTTCAAGCCTTCAGCCCCACAGGCCCCGTGGGCTCCATGGTCACTGACCTCCTCACCTTTTCATGGTCCCCTTCAAGGCCCGCCTCCTCTCCTTTCCCGGCCTCAACTCCACAGTTAGTTATTAGAACTCCTTTCTTGTCTACACTTCTTGCACCTCAAGCTTGTTAGATCCTCATCACTCTGCAAAACCCTGGCCCAGTTAAAGCCAACTCTCCACATGCTCTACTATGGCTCCTATTTGTTTATGTTGCTTGCTCCTGGCTGTCCTGCTAGAATGTCAGTCCCACAGGCAGGGGCTGTGTCATCTGGCTGCCCTATCCACCTCCCAAGCATAGTGCCCCCCTGTGCCCAGTGGGTACCCATTGGGTGAATGTGCACATTTGTTGAAGGAATTTCTTTCAGAGTGTGAAGGATCTGAGAGCTTGTTACAGTAGTATCTAGAGAAAAAAGGTCAAGGACAGAAGTCACATTGTGTCCAAGGGAGGCTAGAGGAGGGTGGGAGGCCAGAATGAGGAGGACAAGCCCAAGTTTGCCCAAGGAGGAGGCTGTTCTTCCTCGTTCCTAACTGGCACTTCTTGGTCTAGTGGTAGATCTCGAAAGTTTTTCAATCTCAAACCCAAATTACAGGATTCTGAACCTTTACTAAACTGTAGATTCCTGCCAGTCTTTGTTATTTAAGGCTTCCAAGACTCTCCTGAAATGGTGTGGTATGGGCAAGGCGGGCCCTGCTTGTTAGGTCAGCTGCCTGCTGACCCTCGGTCCAAAGGGGAAATAGCAGGGGACCTGGGAGAGGGGATTGACCCCTATCGCATGCCATTTTGTGCCAGAGGCTTTCTGCACATCAGCCCCGCTAGATTCTCACGATGCATTCCCACAGCTAGTTGGTGGTTGGGATTCAAACCAGGCACATTCTATTCCATCAAGAGGGTTCCCAAGGCTGTGTTATATGGGACCTAAACACTGCAAGTAAGGCATTTCTGGGCCATGAGCTTAGAGTCTGAAGTGATCTCAGTGAGCCCCAGCTGAAGTTCTGACCATTCATTCTCTCCTTTCTCTTACCACTTGAGAACCGGAAAATATTGTACAGACTGGAGTTTCCCCAGAGATCGGTAAAGGAGCATGAACTGACTCATCACCAAGTTTGGACTCGAAAAAAGAAACCGTTTGTTCTGATTTGCCAAACCTTAAGTCAACTTTGTTTTGAAAATTGAACCTTCTATGGGATCTCAAGTTTGGCATTTTGTCTTTTTAAAGGTCAGTGAATCTGTGAGATTCCTTTTTTAAAAAGATTTACTTATTTGAGAGAGAGAGAGAGCACAAGTGGTGGGAAGGGGCAGAGGGAGAGAGGGAATCTTAAGCAGACACCGCACTGAACACAGAGCCCTACATGGAGCTCAGTTTCATGACCCTGAGTTCATGACCTGAACCAAAATTAAGAGTCGGCTGCTTAACTGACTGAGCCACCCAGGCACCCCAGATCTGTGAGATTCCTAACTAGAGGCAGCCCAGTGGGATAGAAATAGCCTGGGAGTCAGGACTTGGGCTTGCTGTGTGACCTTGAGCAGGTTATGGCCCATCTCTGGGCCTTTGCATCATGAAAATAAAGGGCTTGGTTCTAGTCAGCTCTCCATTCCCCTCTAGACCTAAAGTTCTAGGATCAGAATATGGGCTCTGACTCAGACACCTGAGTTCAAGCCCTGTTTCATCATTTATTAGCTGGTAAGTGAGCAGGTTGGACAGGTTGCTTAACTACTGTGGGATTCAATTTCTTCACATGTAAAACAGAGATTGAGAGTAATTTTGTCATAAGGTGGCAAAGCCTGAATTAGAAGATTCATATAACTTACTTGGCATAGGGAGCCAGCATGAACAGAAGATGCGCTCAAGTTGGCTTGGCACAGTGAAGAGGAAGTTTCTTTCTATGTTATTGGAAATCTATAAAGAACCAGATCATAAAAATCTGAACTCCACCAATAATATTTATTTAGCACATACTAGCATTTGTGGAGAACACTTTTGGTTGGCCCCACCCAAACCATTCCCAATCCCATGTTTGCCATGTCCAACCAAAGAGACCGGAAATGCAGATACTCTCTTTCTCAGCCTCCCTTGCAGCTTGGGGTGGCCACATGATCCATGTGAGACATAAGCTACTGGTGGCTTCTAGGAAAGGTTTTGTTCCCTGTGATAAAGGACAGCCACCAGAGGAGATCCCCCTGCCACTGTCCTTTTGATTTTTGCTCACTGTAAATATGAATACATTATGTGGAGCAATGGCAGTAGTCTTGTGACCATGAAGCACAACTATAAGGAGAAAAGGCCAATAAACCAAGCATATCATAGTGTAAGGCTGGAAAGAACTTGGGTCCAGAGAGACCAACCACAGCATCTGCTGGTTGTTAGACTCGTCACGGGGTGACAATACAAGCCCTGTTTGTTTAGGCAGCTGTCAGCTGGACTTCCTGTTCCTTATAGCTGAGGCCATCCTATCTCATATATCATTCAACAAACATTTGTTAAATTTCTACTAGTGCTAGGCCCCATTCTAGGTATTAGGTTTACAGGGATAGAGAAGATATCTTTAAAGTTTTACAGCCTATTCAAGCAGAGTTTTTTTTTTTTGAAAGATTTTGTTTGTTTATTCCAGAGAGAGAGAGTATGAGCAGAGAAGGAGCAGAAAAAGAGGGAGACAACCAGACTCCTCACTAAGCATGGAGCCCGAGGCAGGGCTCGATTCCAGGACTTGAGCTGAAACCAAGAGTTGGTTGCTTAACCAACTTTTTGTTTGCTTTTAATACAATGAAAATGTAAGAGGTGGTACAGTTGATGTTAGCATGAGGGCATAAAGGAAGGACTTTCTTCCTTTCTAGACTGTAAATGCTATCAGAACAGATACTTTGTTTTTCTTACCAATACACCTCCAGCTCCTTGCCTAGTATTTAGTCAATGCTCAATAAGTATTTGTTGAATGTGGTAACTGTGAGTGCAGCTTACCCTGTACAAGGGATGATCTCACTTTTATGCCCTTTTAAAGTTAGGTGTGGCTGTGTGACTTGCTTTAGCCAATAAAATATGAACGGAATTGATAATATGTTTGTAGTAGGCGGAAGCAGATGAAAGCTGGTATGGATCTCTCTATTCTTTATCTCCCTACTGCTGCCATGGCCATTGAAAATTAACCTGATTCATCAATGGATGAATCACTGAATGAATGAATGAATGAATGAATAATGGCAGTGTTGGAAATGGATTAGAGGGGTGGGAAGACCAGACAGGGACTTGGACGTGGACACTACTGTATCCCTACTCTATGTTGAAGGTAGAAACAGCCCCTTTGGCCTTCCCTCCTTCCCTCTGACAGAGCCTGCATCCCACTATGGAGATTGAAAATGCCAAATAGTGGCCTTCTCAGCCTCCCCTGCAGCAAAGGCATGGGTGTGTGAGCGAGTGCTGGCCAGTGGACCCTGAGGGAGAGTCTTCTGGATGGATTTCTGGACATGGTTCCCCCCCCCCCCCCCGCCAAGTTAAAGAATAGACTTTCCTCATTATTGAAGCCGCTCTGCTTAAATAAACTTATTGAGTTTTCTGTTTCTTGCAGCCAAGAGCAAGCTAACTAATATATGAGTCCATGGGAGAGATAAGGAGGCCCTCAATGCAAGCCTTAGATGAAGGACTTGAGAGAAAGGCACAGAGCTGAGGGAAGCTAAGAAGTAGAATCAATAGGACTTGGTGACTGAGTGCAGTGGTTGAGCTGTGGGCTGTGCAAAATAAAAGGAGTCTGAAAACCTGGTCTCAAATATTAAGGATCCCAGTGGAAGAGATACGCAGTGTGTCCTGAGGGGGTTATGAGGAGCTGGGAGGACTAAGCAGTCAGGATGGCTGGCCTTTGGTTGCAATGGAGAGAGCCAGTGATAGTAATCTGGGAAGGGTCTTCCTAATATATTTTATACCAAATTTTATAGCTACAACCTTACAAATAATCTTTGCCTTACAACTTACACAATTTTCATTTTGCTTCAATCATTTTGACCTGTTGAATGGAAAGGCAATAGTGGGACAATCCAATTTAATGATGAATATGCTTTAAATGTAAGCATTATTTAAAATAGGGCTACTTGACATGCCATTAGGGTGATAAACAGTAGGTCATTTAACCTATGCTTGAACATTTAAAATAGTGCTGTGGTAAGCTCTTCTGGCCAGAGGTTTTCCTATGACTTAGATTATTAGGATAAGTTTCCAGAAATGGAATAACTCATTCAAAGCAATATTGGAAGCAATGAACCTCACCCAAGACACACTGCTATTATTTTTTTTTAAAGATTTTATTTATTCATGAGAGATACAGAGAGAGGCAGAGACATAGGCAGACGGAGAAGCAGGCTCCCAGCGGGGAGCCCGATGTGGGACTTGATCCCGGGAACCTGGGATCACGACTTGAGCCAAAGGCAGATGCTCAACCACTGAGCCACCCAGATGCCCACAAATGCTATGATTTCTTTTAAAAAATATTATATTTTAAAATAATCTCTACACCCAATGTGGGACTCTAACCCACAACCCAGAGATAGTCACATGCTGCACTGACAGAGCCAGCCAAGCACCCCTATAATTTTTTATAAATAGCCAACTTGCTTTTGCAGACTGGTAGAACCAAAATGGTTCTGTCATTGCACCAGAGAATTTTGTTTAACATCATACATACAAGACTGGATCGCCTGACACAGAAAGAACTTAGTATGGGCTGTGGCTATTCTCACCATGGAAGCTGAACTCTCAGGACTGTTTTTTCATCGTAAGTTCCTCATAGTCAGGTTATGCTGTTCTGGTTCTGAGCACATATGGCCTGAATACGGGGCTTAAACTGTAGATATTAAGTGAGCTAGAAGGCAAAATATTTCCTCTAAAATACAAAATCATGGGGTGCCTTGGTGGCTCATGGATGCTTGGTTAAGCATCTGCCTTTGACTCAGGTCATGACCCAGGTTCTGGGACTGAGCCCCTTGTGAGCAGGGAGCCTGCTTCTCCCTCTCCCTCTGCCACTCCCCCAGCTCATGCTCTCTCTTTCTCTCTCTTTCAAATAAATAAATAAAATCTTATAAAAAAAAAAAAAGAAAATTGCAACCCTTTATCAAACAGCTAAACAGAGTAACCATTTAACAGCCAAGTAAATAATCCAACATCATGAATTGTTTTTTTTTAAATCTCTTAGGTTTAAATAATAAGGTTTCTTTAGAAAGAAATGTAATGTTCTCTTCTTACTAATCCTGAATTATTTTCAATCACAGCCAAATATTAACCTCACCTTGATCCTCTGATTGATTAGAATGGACCACTCCAACTGGAGTGGAGCTTAAAAGTCCTTGTTAGGCTGGCGTAAGGACCCGTCTGGCTTTCTAGACTTGGAATCTGTTAAACTGACTATTCATCCTTGGGCTCAGAACCCCTCAGGGGCTTGAGACCTCTCTGAGCCCTGACTAAGCAGACAGGAGGGGCTAGCTGTGTGAACTGGATTGTCGTATTTTCCTCCTGAGGGACAGGACAGCCCTGGGCATTGAGAGAGGAGCACAGTCCCAGCAGAGACTAGAGAGGATGTTCAAAGGGGTGTCAGGGACTGACTTCCCAGTTTGGTTAGACATCAAATGTCTGCATCATCAAAGACCATGATAGCATCTGAACAATGAATTGGCCACCTTTTAACCTACTATAGGACTAGAGAAACTTAATATAATAAATGTCACTTTATTACTCTGAACCTCAATTTCTTTTCTGCAAACGGGGTTAATAAAACCTCTAACTCAGTATTGCTGTGAAAGCCAAATGAGATGATTATCTGAAGGTCTCTGAAAACAGATTAAGAAATTAACTAAGGGGCACCAGGTGGCTCAGTCGGTTAAGGGTCTGAGTCTTGATTTCACTTCAGGTCATGATCTCAGGGTTGGGATCAGGCCCCAAAATGGGCTCCGTGCTCAGCTGGGAGTCTGCTCCCTCTCCCTCTGCTCCTCCTCTGCTTTGCATGCTCTCTGTCTCAAATAAATAAATAAATCTTTTTAAAAAAGAAATTAATTTTTATGCTTTGTTTTCATTAATAATACAGCTAACATCTCTACTGCAGCATACAGTATAGTAGTTCTTCTTAGACTCCAATGTGTGTATGAATCATCTGGGAGTCTTGATTAAATGCATATTTAGATTCAGTGGGTCCAGGGTATAAGACACTGCTTCTGGTTCATGCACACACTTTGAGTAACAAGGATGTACAGCAATTTGCAAGCATGACATTTTCTAATAGTAGATTCCAGGCAGACTTCAAAATTATCAGTGTGGACAGTCGTTATGCATTCCATGTTGTCATATGATCAAAACAGTCTGTGGCCTTTAATATCCTACAGGTGAAATAATTGAATGGCACAGCTTTCGAAGGTAGAAACTAGAGTCTACACAGGACTTTCCTAAGTGTGCTTGACATTTCCTTAGATACTAGTTAAAAAAAAAGATGTAGGGATCCCTGGGTGGCGCAGCGGTTTGGCGCCTGCCTTTGGCCCAGGGCGCGATCCTGGAGACCCGGGATCGAATCCCACGTCGGGCTCCCGGTGCATGGAGCCTGCTTCTCCCTCTGCCTGTGTCTCTGCCTCTCTCTCTATCTCTCTGTGACTATCGTAAATAAAAAAAAAAAAAAAAAAAAAAAAAGATGTGGTCACATACATTGGGTAAACCTTGGGTCAAATGAAATGAAGCCAAGTTTTTTATTGTAGTGTTGTAACTTATGATGCCTTCTTTCTCAAGTGAGTAACATAAAACCCAAATAGAAATTGCTTAAGTAAGGACTTTCTATTTTTCTTCCAATACTAGAAGACTGGCCGCAGGGAAGTTTCTAGGCTGGCTAATCCGGTAGCTGGCTGATATCATTAAGGACCCAGGTCCTGTCTATCTTCTTGCTCTGCCGTGTATGGTGCATGGGCCCCATCCTTGGGTGCCCATGGGCTATCCTCATGACCAGAAGATGGTGGAGGCCAAAGAAGCATTACATCTTGATGCTGACCAAAGGTTAAAAAAAGGGGGGGAGGCTATTTCTTCTTTTCGTCTTTTTCTTCTGAGTATTTTTCAGTTCTAGGATTTCCACTATGGTCTTTCTGTAGTTTCTGATTCTTTTCTGAGATTCCCTATGTTTTCATTCCTTTTCTTTTCCATATTTTCCTTTATGTTCTTGAATGTAGTTATAATGGCTCCTTTAAAATCTGTGTCTGCTAATTCTTCCATCTTGGTCACCTTGAGTTTGGTCTCCACTGATTGAGCATCCTTTGTCAGCTGGGCCACATTTTCCTGTTATTCTAAATGTTGAGTATCCTGAACATTGCAAGCCATATGCTGTAGAGACTCTGGATTTCTGTTGTTCTTCTCAAGAGTGTTGCTTTCTGTGTTTGTTTCAGCAGGCAGTTGGCTTGGCTGAACCCCCAAACTGCAGACACTGTCTCCTCACTGGTGGATGCAAGCAGCCTTATCTGTCCTACATAAGTGGTCTTCAGAGATGCATGCAGTCTACACACAGAGCTCGGGGTGATTATTTTGTGGCTCCTTCCCCTTTCCAGGATTTTGCTCCTCACTTTCCAGCCATGTGTTTACCAGAACTCTGTCCTCTGGTGTTTCTTTTTCTTTTCTTTCTTTTTTTTTTTTTTAAGATTTTATTTACTTATTTGAGAGAGAGAGAGAGCACAAGCACGGGGAGGGGCAGAGGAAAAAGCGGACTCCCAGCTGAGCAGAGTTTGACCCGGCGTTCAATTCCAGAACGCTGGAATTAGGACCTGAGCCAAAGGCAGACGCTTAACCAGTTGAGCCACTCAGGCACCCTATCTTCTTCTTATTTTAAGATTTTATTTTTAAGTAATCTCTACATCTAGCATGGGCTTGAACTCACAATCCTGAGATCAAGAGTTTCATGCTCTACCAACTAAGCCAGCCAGGCACCCCTTAGGATCTTCTATTATAATATTGTGTCATCCTCTATGCAGAATTTTTTAGTCTCTCTTTAAAAAATGAAGAGAGCTTTCTCAGAATTCCTCAGCAGTTCTTGGATTTGCTTGCCCTGAAGGGACATGGTTGCCCTGAAGAGGGTAAATAGAATTAGGGTTTGATTAGCCAGGAAGAAGCTGAGAATCTCCCAGCTGAGTGTGGAGCCTGACCTGGGGCTCAATCTCATGACCCTGAGATCATAACCCAAACCAAGAGTCAGACATTTAAGCAACTGAGCCACCCTGGTGCCCCCAGGCACTGGGTTTCATCAGTGTTTTCCACTCAACAATTGTTGGTGAACTATGCAGTGGCTTGGACCAAAACTTGAGATCTGAAGCAATTGCTGAAATAAACAAGAAAGTGTTGTCTCAATTTTTGATGAACTGTTCCTGGAAGGTGGGTATCTCAAGAAAAATCCAAGGAAAATTAATCTTTCCTTATAACTGTACCTAAATAGAGGGCTCAGGGCTTTGCTCTGATAATTATTTAAACTAAGTTGAGGAAGTGGTGACTTCCCTGGATTTTCTGCTTTGCAGGTAGGTTAGCTAGATCCTGGTGCTGGGGAATGCCTCCCTCTAAAAGCACCAATTATCCTAAAAACAGTTTAAAATATGTTTTTAAAAAACTATTGAAAAGGTGATGTAAAAATACTAGTAAGGACCATTTTAAAGTAGAAAGATCCCCATAGGGCAGCCTGGGTGGCTCAGCGGTTTAGCCCTGCCATCAGCCCAGGGTGTGATCCTGGAGACCCGGGATCGAGTCCCACATTGGGCTCCCTGCATGGAGCCTGCTTCTCCCTCTGCCTGTGTCACTGCCTCTCTCTCTCTCTGTGTGTCTCTCATGAATAAGTAAATAAAATCTTAAAAAAAAATCCCCACAATCCCACCACACAATGGTTTTCATTGTTACAATCCCTTTCCATGTGCCAAATTTTTGTGTACTGTTTTTCCTTGATTCTAAAACCATCAATTTTAAGACTCAGCATCAATTTATTAAAAGCTTTTTAGGGAGAAGAAGAAACTGCCACAAGAACCTATTAAGAATGCCCATTGATTGTAAGATACATTCTGATACCAGAAACTTTAAAATGTAGGGGAAAAACCCATGCCTCAGAATTGAGGAAAAGAGTAGGAAAAAAACCCAAACCATTGATCTATTTTACTTTGCTATGTAGCAGCAAGTGTTTTATTTTACTTTTCTCTCTTTCTCTTTTTTTTGGGGCGGGGGGAAATAATCTCTATGCCCAAAGTGGGGCTTGAACTCATGACCCCGAGATCAAGAGTCACATGCTCTGCTAATGAGCCAGCCAAGCACCCCCTAAACTTTTTCTTTTTCTTTTCATAGCAAGTGTTTTAAATTATTTGAGTTTTGAATTGGAAACATTCTCACATGGTGCAACATTCAGAAGGTACAAAAGAACTGTCAGTGACCTATCCACCACTGCTCACCTCTCTGTCTCCTTCCTACAGGCCCCCAGTGATTTCAGTCTCTTGTGTGTCATTCAGAGGTATTCTATGCTTATAGCTGCTGCGAGTGAAACCTTATATTCCCTGCTCCCTTTTAACATAGATGGTAGGTTATTAGACTCCCCTTTTCTGAACATTGCTTTTTCACTTAAAATATCATTGAGCTTGATCAACATCATGTCCAGACCATATTGATTTCTTTTGTTTTTCTAAGACTGTGTCACAAGCTTATCTCTGTCTTTTTATATAATTGCCATAATTATCCTTTTCGATGACTGGTTTTGTGGGGTGACTGGACCCCACTTAATAACAACTCCCCGTTGTTGAGCATTTATATAATTTCCAGTGTTGCTCTGACAGGAGCATGCTATGACCATTTACTCATTCAACAAGTATTTATTTGACAACCATAAATTGAGCTCCTCCTCTGTACCAAAGTGTTTTCCCCTAAGGGGCTGACAGGCAAGCCTCTGGAGCCGCCAGGGAAATAAGCATAGAAGTGTTTGCACTCTTCCAAGGAGCCTCTGAGTACAGTCAGGGCTCCCACATGGGTAGTGGAAGGAAGGGCGATGAGGGACTCACCCACTGTGCTGGCCTGTGTAAAGGTACAAGCTGGGTGGCAGCTTATTCTGCAGGCTTGAGAGTGGGTTACTGTGCACGCAGGGCAGACACGGATCTCGCCTCCCAGGGCCTGGGCTGCGGTGGGATTTACAAAGGAGGTAAATAAAGACCATATTAACCATGTAAGCACTTCCTATGCATTTACCATTTGCCAGGTGAACCCCCGGTGGGGTAAATATTATGTTCCCATTTTATAGATAAGAAAACTAAGTCACCAAGGTGTTAAGTAACTTGCCAGTGGCGCAAATGAACGTGGCTGTGATTTCAGTCCCCGCTGCCCGGCCCGGCCAGCTGCCACGATACTGTCCTGAGAGCACCTGCCGGGTTTAACCCTGGCAGCACTTGGGGTCTTGGTTCTGTAACCACTGACCCAATTCCTTCCCTTCTGAAATCTCAACACGGGTGAACTCAAGTGCCTTTAATTCTCACTTATAGGATGAGTGTTTCCCTCCTGGGAGCCTGGCTTTTCCTTTCCTCCCAGAAGCCTTGAGATGGGGGCTCTCCTCCCCCACTGGGGAAGAGGATGCAGAGCCTTTTCTTACCCTGCAGCCAGACAGCACAAGGAGACTCAGAGCCTGGGCGGGAGGTGGGGACCCAGACCAGGGGACTCAGACAGCTGGCCTTGGTACCATAGGGACCCTGGCAGGTCCACTCGGCTCAGACCTGCCCCCACCTTCAGCTGTCTTTCCTCTGCCCGCTTCCCCCACACACACACTCCCATTCCACAGGCAGGTTCCCATCCCCCACTTCTCTCAGTTCCCCTCTCCCTTGTTCTGCAGAACCCCCTCCGCCCCCCACCCCCCACCCTGTCCCCTGGACAATGGGAATCTCATCACCCGGCTGGAGCTGCTGGGAGCGTTGCCCTTCTGACCCAGCTCCGGAACATATGTAATGAAACTGTCCCGCTGACGCCCAGTCTCCTGTCCCACTTCTAATAATTCAATTGCTTCTCAGCTATTGGAACGAAGGCCTTCTTCACCTTGAAATATTTCAAATGCCAAAACAAATAGCAACTTATAGCAAAAATGGGACCATCCACAGCCATTATTCTTTGTTTACAGTCATGGAAATAAAAGGGAAAACAGCACAAAAGATGGGCAGTGAACATGGGGTTTCCTTCCTACCCTCAAAACCTGGTCCTGTCCTTACAAGTTACCACCCTCAATAGTTTTATTTCTGGAGTTTTATAAGCACACACATAGAGGATCTTTTTTTTTTCTCCTCCTCCTCCTTTTCAACATAAATGAGAGCATATTGTTTGGATCTTGGGGTTTTTTTAATTTTCATTTTTCCTACTTATCAATATATCTTAGAAAAATACATTTCATTTATTTATTCATGAGAGACACACAGAGAGAGGCAGAGACACAGGCAGAGAGAGAAGCAGGCTCCCTGCATGGAGCCTGCTGTGGGACTTAATCCCAGGTCCTGAGCCGAAGGTGGTTGTCAACCACTGAGCCACCCAGGCGTCCCTTTACCAATATATCTTGGAGAACTTTCCCTATGAGCACATCCGGATCTCCCTTATTCTTTGCTATAGCTGAGGAGAATTACGTTATATGACCATGCCATAATTCATTTAATGAGTTTTCCACTGATAGATATTTAGGTCGCTTCTAGATTTTTGCTATTACAATTGTTGCTTGTATGAACAACCCCATACATATATCTCTGGGGACTCCTGTGAGTACGTCTGTAGGATAAATTTCTACACACATTTTATTTTAAAATGGATGGTACCAAACTGCCCCCCAGACTCTAGTTTTTCAATGGAGACAGAACCAATAGCTTAGGCTTGATGGTTAAATCATTTAAAGTAATCAAGACTCTATTTTACATGGGAGAGCTTTTTTTTTATGACTTCAAGCCACAAAAGCGCAAATTGTAAAGGAAAAAGTACGACACATTTTAAACTTCTATACCATAGAGACATCATTAAAAACGTAAAAGACAAGCCACAAATAGGGAAGTGATATTTGCAACGCATTTAACACTAGCTCGTGTTACTACCAATATGTACATGTTCTCGACAAAAGACAAACACTGCCCCCACCCCAAAGGGAAGAGGCTAAGAACAAGGATTTCAGAGAAGAGGAAACTGGATTGGCCGACGAATGGATGAAATGATGCACAGCCTCACAAATAACCAGAAAAATATCAATTGAACAATGAGATAGCCTTTTACATCACTCAGATTGGCAACAATTTTTATTCTGACAATACCAAGAGAAGCAAAGTAATTAGATTTCTTATAAATGCTCAGTGGATCATAACTTGGCATGACCACTGTCAATGGCATGACCACTTGCCACTGACCACTGTTGACAGCAACAGTCAAATTGAAGAAGTGACCTCTGCATTAACTACATTTTCTTATTTTGTATATTCTTTTTAAAAAAGATTTTATTTATTTATTTGACACAGAGAGGGAGAAAGAGAGAGAGAGAGAATAAGCATGTAGAGGGAGAAACAGGTTACCACCAAGCAGGGAGCCCAATGTGATGCTCAATCCCAGGACCCTGGGATCATGACCTGAGTCAAAGGCAGAAGCTCAACCAGCGAGCCCCCTTATTTTGTATATTGATGCTCTGGCCTGTGTGGCTTCCCTGACTGGGAAGAGACTGCCCTCCCATCTCACCCTTCACCCTAGGGCTGGCCAATTCTGAGAAAGTGCAAAGGGTTGGGAGCACACCTTTCTTATGCAAACACGCAATCTGAGCTGAACTACCAGACTCTGAACTACCTCCCCTAATTGGGCTCCTACACCCCAGGAGGCCTATTCCCTGCCCTAAATCACCCAGGATCCGGTACTAGATAGCTAGAGACCACCCCTCTAGTTCACAGCCCTGGCCGGCATGCCCCCTGGTCACTGGAAATGTTAAGTGTGGTAGTCCCCCCCTTAACCAGTGGTTCACTTTCCGTGGTTTCAGCTACCAGTAGTCAACCATGGTTCTGATGCAGACGATCCTCCTTCGGACGTAGTGCCAGAAAGTCAGTGGTAGCCGATTCTGTGTCCCACGCCTGCATCATTCACTTCGTGTCATCTCGTCACATGGGCATCTTCTCATCTTGCATCGGCACAAGAAGGAGGGTGAACATAGTACAGTAAGATATTTTGAGAGAGAGAGAGAGCTGGAGAGAGAGAGAGAGAAACCACATTCACACAATTTTTATTACAGAATTTTGTTATAATTGTGTTGTTATTCATTATTGTTGTTAACCTCTTACGTACGTACTGTACCGAATTTATAAATTAGACTTTATTATAGGTATGTATGTATAGGAAAAAACAGAGTATAAATAGGGCTCAGTACTATCCATGTTTTTGGGGATCCACTGGGAGTCCTAGAGTCCTTTTCAGGAGATGGGGGGACCACTGTAACAGAAATCTTCTTTCAATGGTATTAGCCTCTCCCATCATCACTCAGTTCCCTTCCATATATTCAGATTTTGTGGGTGCAGTTGATAATACCCATATCGTGACCTGAAAAGCCCCATACCCTGCAAAGGGAGATGTAAATCAGGGTTGCTCACTGCAGCATTATTGGTTGTAGTGAAATGGTGGAAACAACCAGAATGTCTGTCAGTAGGAGAATGATAAATATGTTGTCCCATGGTCCCGTAACGGGTTACCCGAAAGCAGAGAAATGGAGCAGAGAAAGACGAGAGCCGTGTATATCACAACATTGAATGAAAATGCAAATTGCATAATAAATCAATGTGTGCCCTTATGTGAAATTTAGAAATATGTATAAAACAATACTATACATTGCGTATAAATCATATTCATGTAATATAAGTGTAAAAACATGAAAGAGACAGATTTTATCCAATCTGGGACCTGGTTTCCTGTGGGAAGGAGAGTGGGGGGTAAGACTAGAAAAGGGTTCCAGGGAAGTCTCATCTCCATCCGTGGTGTTTCGCTTCTTTAAAGCCAAACAAATATTTGACCAAGATGTGGTGAAATGTTAAGGTTGTTGAATCTGTCTGGTAGGTACTTGGATGTTTGCTGTTTGCTGTTCTATTTTTGGTACTTTACTGTATGTGGGAGCTACTTCATGAGAAGATATGATTTAGGTTGCATTAGTTATCTCAAGGTCATATAAAGGACAACACGACAGGATGCCAGCAAACTCTGTTGCCACCTCTGTTGTGTCACATTTTCTCCTCTCTCCCTAAGCCTTATTTTAAAAAATTGCTGACTTTTTTAGAAAAGGTGTAAACACTTGCACCACACAGAGAATATACCTATAGTCGATGGAGTATTCTTTTGCTCATTCAGTGTGGAGGCTGGCCGCCAAATCAGCCCTTAACAATTTCTACCTTTTGATATTCACACCCTTCCTACATTTTACCAGGGCTAGCCTGTGTGGCTAATAGAATATGGCAGAGGGGATGGTATCGCTTTCGGGATGAGGTTATAAAACGGTTACAATTTCCATCTTGGGTTCACAGTATTTCTGGTTTTATTTTTCTCTCTCTCTCTTTATCTCTCTTCTGCTCTCTCACTTTCTGGCATCTCTCACTCTGGGGAAAGCAAACTGTCATCCTGGGAGCCACCCCTTGGAGAGGTCCATGTGATGAGGCATCAGAGCTTTCTATTAATAGCCAGCTAAGAACTGATGCCCACCAACAACCATGAGAGTGTTGAGCCACTCAGATAAGCCATTTCTGGCTTTCTAATGCTCAGAAACTGTATGAGATCATAAATATATATTTTTAAGATTTTATTTATTTATTTAGAGAGTGAAATGCATGAATGAGGGGAAAGGGCATCGGGGTTGGATGGACGTGGGGCTCAATCCCACGACCCCAGGACCACAACCTGAGCCAGATGCTTAACCAACTGAGCCACTCAAGCATCCCCATAAATGTTATTTTAAGCTATTAAGTTGTGAGGTAGTCTGTGACACAGCAATAGATAACCAATACACTCCCTGGGCCCGCCATGTTTCCCTCATTAGGTGTAAGATGACTGCCATAGCTCCAAACACCACATTCTCACAAGGCAGCATCTCAGGCAGGAAGAATAGGGGATGGAAAAAATGGGGCTCTCCCCTTGTACCTTTCTCTTTTCATCAAGGAGGAAAGTCTTCCTTAGAGGCCGCCAGTGGATTTCGCTTTGCTTCTCATTGACCACAACTGGATTTCTGATTGCTTCTAGATGCAAGGGGTTAGGGGTGGAGGGTGTGGCTGGGAAATCAAGTATCAGGTTTTTCAGCTGCTTTATAGAGATGTGGGCAAAGAACAAGTGGATAGGGAATGGGTGCCATGACAGCAATGCCAGTAACTACCTGCCCTTCCCACAAGTTCAGTTTGTCAGGTTATTTCTGTCTGGCACTCTTAAGTTTTTCCTTCATACTCTGTATTCACTGTGAACTGGAAAGTAAGTCTTAATTAGATTCAGGTTAAACATTATTGGCAAGATTATTCATGGGCAATGCTGTGACCTTCATACTCGCTCACCCCAAGAAATTACCAGTTTCTTCACCAAATAAACATTTCACAACATTTAAGCAGAGGATGGCGCACCATCAGTGAAGTGCTAACCCAGAATCTAGATGGTGTCTTTCTCCCTGAGACTTGTCCTGGGTAGCTTCACATATTTTATACTTATGGGAACTCCAGGTTCTCCTGTAAATTCATTTTTGGTTGTCTCGTTGTGATCATGGGTGGTGAGGAGTCTCATTTTCCTGCCAGTGACTGCCTTTGTGTGTGTGGGGGGGGGGGGGGGGGGCTGATGAGTCACATGGGCAGTGCTACCTTAGTTCAAAACCCCTAACAGGGTTATGAGCTGACTTTAAAAATCAAACGCAGAAATACTGGAACATGATCCTTTCTTGATGTCATCCATTTGAGGTTCTCAGGGCTTTCAGTGTAACATCAGGAACGTGGGACAATGAGATGAATCTTCTCCATTGTTCAACTCCGGGGCCCTGGACCAGCGAGGCCTGCGGCCCACTTGCCCTCATCAGATGCACAGCACTTTGCCAGGGTCAGCGCTTGGTGAACACCAAGGTTGGCGGCTCCTCTGGGGCCTTCTCATGTGCTACTGTGAGATTCTGGTTTGCTTGATGGCAGCCGGGCTGTCCTGCACCTGCTGGGGCCTGCACCGTCCCAGTGGGATACGTGCCCTCAAGAGAGACTGCAGCCTAGTCCAACAGCCAGGCCTGGGCCATGTCAGGACAAGGCACCACCGTGCATGAAAGGGTGATGGGCCTCAGCCTTCTTGAGCCAGGGCAGCCTGTGTAGAGCAAGAGTCTTGCTTCCTATTTCAGGGATAGCGAGGTGAACCTGGAAGGAGAATATTTGTTCAAGATTGTCTTTCTTCAGCATAACCCTGTGCCAATCTCCTCCAGCTATCTACCCTTCTTGGCTGCCTCAATGGCAGGGGTCTCTGACACCTCTCTGGGGCCTTCCCACACCCCTGCCTCCAGTTCCGACATCTTTTTTTTAAGATTTTATTTATTTTTTCATGAGAGATACACAGAGAGAGAGAGGCAGAGACATAGGCAGAGGGAGAAGCAGGCGCCATGCAGGGAGCCTGATGTGGGACTCAGTCCCAGGACCCCGGGATCATGCTCTGGGCCGAAGGCGGACATTCAACCACTGAGCCACCCAGGTGCTCCAAGCTCCAATGTCTTCTTATCTTCTCAGATATGTCCTCTATCCAGTTTCCTCAGCTCAGCCCCAGTTTCCTTAAGTCAGCCAAAGGCTTCCCTACCCATCCCGACCCAGGCTGAATATAAGGCATCAGCAGTGACTCATTCCCGTCCAACCAGTCCCCTGGTCGGGAGAGTCTCTGCGGTAGTGGCATCACTAACTTGTCTTCCTTCAGCTGCTGCTCCGGCCTGGCCTCCAAATCTCTAGGAGGATCCGATGCTATTCTCCTTTCTCATCTTCCAGTCCTGGTCTCCTTGCCCGGTGTGAGCCGCCTGCCAGCTCCTCCTGCACGTCACAAGCAGATCATGCCTTCCTCTTCCCACCCCACCTTTCTATTCCGTTGTATCTCCCAGGTCCATCTTTTCCCGAAGCCTTGACCCTTACTACCCTTTAATCATAACAGATGTTCCACATGCCAGGCATTTTACAGCCACATCTGTATAGCTACAGCATAGGTGTTATTGTCCCTTTCACAGATGAGGAAAACCGAGTCCAGGAGCAGTTACACAGGTCCTGCTGCCTATAAACAGCTGGGATTCAACCCATTGTTGGTGTGATCCAAAACCCTTCATCCTGTGTAACCACCCGCCATCACACCCGTCCCCTCCTCTGCAGGAGCTTGCGCTGTTCCCTACCACTCTACCCTCCCTCTTCCTTCTAGCTTCTTCATATCCCCCAACCCACAACTCCACTGCTTAGCTTCTCTCGTGGTTCCTGCCCACGCTACTCACCCTTGATTCTTCACTTCACTGGCAGGAATCTCAGCCTGCACAATTTGGTCCTTAATTATAGACTGCCTTGTGTGGTTCTCTGGTTATTTCACATTTGCCTGTCTCGTTCCCAAGAAGCCTGTGAGTGTCCGAGTTCGGGGATGGTCCGTCCACCACTCCTATCCCCTGGACCTCCGTTACAGAGCCGGGTAATCAAATACTCAGTGGAACTGACCTAGTATCCCAGGAAGGAGGCAGGGTCTCGATGTTCCAAAAGCTGACTGAACTCCACCCTGTCACATCCCACCTTCTAGTCCAGCGGTAAGCCTCATACCTCTCTCTGCATGCGTGCATGTGTACACACAGATGCACACGTTTGCCCTGTCACTCACACATTTAATCCAAAGGGCTCTTCCCAGATGGAGGATCAAATTATGTATCTGGAACTATCCACCCAAGAGAGAAAACTCCTTCCTAACTGAACCCTGGGCGTGGCCCTCATTGTGGATTCCAGGGGGGACCAGTAAGGCTAAGAGTTGACGGGAGTTCCCTGTGTCAGGTGAGGCATTGACATCATATCCTAACAGAGTGTGGAGCTGGACTGAGCACCAAGTGGGGGACTTGGTGGCTTGATTCCGATGCTGGTCCTGCCACTGGATGGTTTTGGGGGGAGGGGAGAGATGTGATCTTGCCAGCTTTGTAATGACATCCTAGACAGAGAAATTGTGGGCTGAGGAGGGGCCCTCCTCTCCAGAACCACATTGCACTGCTCCAGAGGGGGCATTACCAGTGCTCCCTGTAGCCAGCCTTGGTCCCCAAGCACCACCTCCTTGCCTTCTGGGCTCCAAATGCCTCTCAGTCCTGACCCCAATGCCCCCATACCTGCCCTCCCAAGCTGCTCATTCTTGGGGTTAAATATTGCCATCTCCAATTTATCATTAGAAGAGCATGCAGTATGAAGGTCCAAACACTTAGAATGATCTAGATTTCAAACTGATTTTTTTTTTCCTGGATGCTGAGAAGACCACATGAGAGTCTGGGACTTGGTGAGAGGATGCTACAGCTGAGTGAGTCAGTGTTGGGCCAGGAGAAAAGCTGGAGGGCGATGGAGAGGCAGTGGAGGGTGGGGCTCTGAGGCCTGACTTCTCTTCCTTTAAAATTTTGCCGTGGCCAGTCCTGACATGTGAACAAACACACACATTCTTATGTAAGAACAAATAAAAACAATTGTGTAACACACCACACCCGCCCCCAGAGAGCCTGGGGAAGGAGTCCAGGGAGGAGTGATGTTGTCAGGGGGCATGGGTGGGAGGGAGTGTGTCCCCCCTCAGAAATCATAGCCCACATGCTGGCTCTGCCCCTGCCGGGGAGGGGACACCTTCCTCCTGGGAGAGAGGCCAGCAGATAATTCCTTGCCTGCCACAGCATGTCAGAGACAGAGGCATCCTCTGATAACCATCAGTGAAGGGTTTTGCAACTCTGTGTGTGAAGCCTCCTGGGCTGAGGGCTGAGCAGCGCTGCCTCTTTGGGATGGCCCCAGTGGCGGCTGCCAACGCTGCTAGGTTTACGCAGCCTCCTGGCCAAGGGCTGAGGAGCCCGTGCCAGAGATGAATCTAGCCACTCAATGAAGCCAGGGGGTACTCGCAGGCCCGAGACGCTGCTCATACATTCAGGGTGCCTTCTGCACCTTGACCTGGGCCTGAGGCCTTTGATCAGCCTTTGGGACTGCCTCCTGGAGGAGCTGGATGGGCCCAGGCAGTGGCTGCTGAGCCGTCCGTGGGTGTCCCAGCCGACCCAGGAGAGACGGCCCCTTTCCAGGTGCCAGGCTAGCAGGAGAGTGTGGCCCTGACTTGCAGCAGGAGCGCAGCCCAGGAGGCAAGCCTTGCCCAGGGCCCGAGGAGATGGAAGAGCAGGTGTTCAAGGGGGACCCAGACACTCCCCATTCCATCTCCTTCTCCGGCAGCGGATTTCTCTCCTTCTACCAGGCCGGGGCTGTGGATGCCCTTCGAGACTTGGCCCCCCGGATGCTGAAAACGGCCCACCGCTTTGCCGGGACATCAGCAGGTGCAGTGGTGGCGGCTCTGGTCATCTGTGGGATTGAAATGGGTAAGGTGTTTGTTCTGGATTCCCTGGGGGAGCCTTGGGGGTGGGGGGACTCCCCAAAGTGGGGATGCTTTGGGAAACAGAGCCAGGCCTTCTGGCTGGTGGGAAGGGAAGGTTGAGAGGGATGGCAAGAAGCTGGGACATTTGAGGTTGGGGTCAGCCAGGTCCCAGTCTCTGAGCCACTGGGTGAGTGTGGACCCGTCCGTCCTTCTCGGTCTCCCTCAACATTTCTGTGACACCCTGTCTGCCAGGGCCTGGGAGGGACAAAGGCAGTATCTCCCTCAAACATTCTGGTCTTGGAGTCACACCATGACACAGTCAGACACTGGGATGGAGTGTCATTCCTGTTTGGCCTCTTTTGTAGCGCACCCATCCTTGGGTGGGGCAGCACTTTACACCTTTATTACCTTGGCAGGGTAGCTTCCAGGTGGCTGGAGAAGTGGAAGCCTTGTGGTCACAGGGAACAGCCAGACTGGGAAAGAATCGGGAAGGTGTCCCTTCCCCCTCTTTCCTGCTGCCCCGGGTCCCACTGCTGACCCGGAGGCCAGAAGCGCCATCTGGTGCAGGACCTCCTGGCCGCCCCACATGGCAGGCCTAGCCCAGCGTCCTCACAGCTGCCTCGGATGGCAGTCATCCCTGCACTGTGCTACTGCTCAAAGGCCGTGCCCCAGGAAGCAGAAATTCTAGAGAGGGGAGACAGAAAAAAACATTCAGACAGGCAACCTTGTGATGTCACATCAGGACACCATAAGATCTATGAATAAGATTATAGCAGGAAAGGGGCAGACAAAAGAGAAGCTATTTTTTTTTAATCAACCCAACCTTTTATCTATTTATTTATAATGTATGTATGCATGTATTTAGTCTATTACCCAGTTACCCCCTCCCCATCCTCCTCCTCCCCCAGCAACCCTCTGTTTGTTTCCTATGATTAAGAGTCTCTTATGGTTTATCTTCCTCTCTGATTTCATCTTGTTTTATTTTTTTCTCTCTTGCTCTATGATCCTCTGTTTTATTTTTTCTTTTCTTTTTTTTTAAGATTTTATTTATTCATGAGAGACAGAGAGAGAGAGGGGGGGGGGGGCATAGACACCAGCAGAGGGAGAAGCAGGCTCCATGCAGGGAGCCCAATGTGGGACTCGATCCTGGGACTCCAGGATCACGCCCTCCGCCAAAGGCAGGCGCTTAACCGCTGAGCCACCCAAGCGCCTCTGTTTTCTTTCTTAAATTCCACACATGGTGGACCTCACATATGGTGAGATCATATGATAATCGTCTTTCTCTGACTGACTTATTTCCCTTAGCATAATATCCTCTCATTCCATCCATGTCATTGCAAATGGTGAGTTCCATTTTTTTTGATGGCTGAGTAGTATTCCATTGTATTCCATTGACCACTTCTGTATCCATTCATCTGTCAGTGGACATCTGGGCTCTTTCCTCAGTTTTGCTATTGTGGACATTGCTGCTATAAACATTGGGGTGCATCAGATCACCACATTTGTATCTTTGAGGTCAATACCCGGTTGTACGATTGCTGGATTGCAGGGTAGCTCTATTTTCAACTTTTTGAGGAACCTCCATACTGTTTTCCAGAGTGGATGCACCAGGTTGCATTCCAGTGGGGGCTATTTTAGAAAGAGTGGTCAGAGAAGCCCTTTTGAAGGAGACAACATTCAAACAGAGACCCAAGTGCTGTGAGAGAACAAGCCATTTGAAGTGAGGGAAAGAATTTTCCAGCTGGAGGAGCATCCAGGGAGCCAGGGAGTGGGTGCAAGAAGAAAGGAGTGGGGGCCAAGGGTGGAGGGGCAGGCGGGGGTCAGATGGCACCCACATGATGCCTTGTAGCCAGAGCAGCAAGCTCTGAGTCACCCTGAAAGCTAAGGAGCGCAGGCAGGCTGTAAGGGGGCAAAGTGGGGAGGCAGTGAAGAGCACGTGATCCAGGTGGATTGGACCCCAGCTCTGCTGTTTCACCATGTGGACGTGAGGCAGACTATTGAATGCTCTGTGCCTCTGTTTCTGCATCTGTAAAGTGGGAATTCTACTCGTACCCAATTCCAAGAGTTGTTAAAGGGTTAACTGAGCTAGAGTGACCAGTTTATCACAGTGCCTGGCACAGGGCAACTGCGTGGGATGTGTCAACTCCCTGGTTAGGGTTTGTAAGGAACCCCAACAGCTGGGCAAAGTGCCTTAGGAGGGGGAGGGCAGCAACAAGGAGCTTAGCGGGAGACCACAGAGTGTCCAGGCAGGGATGAGCACAGCAGGTGTCTGGGTCTTGAGGGGCAGTAAGAAGCCAGTTGGTTTAGGATGTACTTTGAAGGTGGAGCCAGTGAGACCTGCCAAAGGGCCAGCTGCAGTGTGCGAGGAAGCGGTGCCAGCAGGCTGCCTTCCTGCCTGGGGCCTCTGTGCTGGGTGAGAAGTCTTTCTTCATCATAAAGAATATTAGTGATGCCCATTCACTGAGTACCTCTTATGAACCAGGTAATTTTTTTACTTCTAATATTTCACAAGTAACAAATTCCTTCTCACTGTACAAAATTCAAACAATGCAAAAGTATATGTCCCTAATCCCACTCTTCCTCCTGTAGCTAGTCTAAGAGACCATTTTTTTCCAATTAAAAACATTTTAAAATTCCAGTATAGTTAACAAAGTGTTGTATTATTTTCAGTTCAATACAGCGATTCCACAATTCTACACATTGCTCAGTGCTTACCATCTTAAGTGTACTCTTAATCCCCTTCACCTGTTTCACGCATTCCCCACCCACCTCCCCTCTGGTTGCTACCAGTTTGTTCTCCATCGTTAAGAGTCAGTTTTGGAGTTTGTCTCTTTTTCTCCTTGTTCATTTGTTTTGTTTCCTAAAGTGAAATCGTGGTATTTATCTTTTCCCTGCCTGACTTACTTCACTTAATATTCTATCCTCAAGGTCCATCCATGTTGTTGCAAATGGCAAGATTTCGTTTTTTTTATGGCTGAGTCATTATCTATTCATCTCTCAATGGAGTCCTGGGCTGCTATTATAAATAATCCTGCAATAAACATAGAGGTGCATATATCCTTTCAAATTAGTGTTTTTGTATTCTTTGGGTAAATACCCAGGAGTGGAGTTGCTGGATCATATGGTAACCCACTTTTTAATTTTTTGAGGAACATCCATACTTTTTTCCACAGTGGCTGTACCAGTGTGCATTCCCACCAACAATGCACGAGGGTTCCCTTTTCCCACATACTCACCGACACTTGTTGTTTCTTGTGTTTTTGATTTTAGCCATTCTGGCAGGTGTGAAGTGATATCTCCTTGTGGTTTTGATTTGCATTTCCCTGATGGTGAGTGATGTGGAGCATCTTTTCATGTGTGTTTTGGCCCTTCTACACCTTCTTTAATGCACAGAGTCCTCTTTGAATGTAGCAGTTCACTTCAGTCACACAGTAGACCCTAGAACAAGCCTTCAGAAAGGGGCTGGGTGAAAGCCCACACTCTCTTGTCTGGGAGTCACAGAATTCCTGTCCTTGGAGACATCCTGTCTCTGGGATTCTCTCCCTTTCTGGGTATGTGTGTCACTCACATGCTCCATCACTCCCACTCTCTTCGTGTCTTTATTGCGACTTCTTAAAAGACACTGTCTGAGAAAGTCTGTGGTGTTTCCACCCTCTGGCATTCAAGGATTTGCCATAATTCATTCATTTCAATCAGTTCCACCAGTACTACCAAAAACGGAGTCGGCCAGGCTGTGAGAGGCATGGACAGCAAGTGAGAGGCACTAAAGCCCAGGAGGACACTTAACTGTAGGTGTGACCAAGGCCCTGACCATGCACACTGCCGGTGATCAGGACAGTAGTTCAAGGAGGAGTGAGATGCACGTGGGACTTGCCCTTGTCATTCAGCAGCATATTTATGAGATTTATCCACGTCATTCCAGCCGCCTTCATTCAGGTTAACTGCCACATAATTCACTGTTAACTAGCACTTCCTTATACCAGGCACTGTTCTAAGTCTTTGGTATATTAACTCATCCAGTCCTCACAGCAAGCCCCTGAGGTGAGAACTCTTATTGCCTCCATTTACAGAGGAGGCAACTGAGTCACAGAAGGCCTAACTAACTTGCCTACAGTAATAAAAAGAAGCACGTGGTAAAGCTGGGGTTAGAACCCAGTCTGGCCTCACCTTTTATTTACATATTTATTTTTATTTTTATTTTTAAAAATGTTTTAAAGATTTATTTATTTTAGAAAGAGAGAGTGTGCACAAGTGGGAGGAGGGACAGAGAGAGAGAGGCGGGGGCGGGGAAGGAGACTCTGTGCTGAGCACAGCGCCCAACGTGGGGCCCAATCTCATAATCCTGAGATCATGACCTGAGCCAAAACCGAGAACCGGACACTTAACCGACTGAGCCACCCAGGCGCCCCTGGCCTCACCTTTTAAACTACTCTGCTTCTTGACAGAGCAGGGTCAGGGAGCGCAGATGCTGGTTGTATGGCTCCTGGGGTCAGGAAGTCTCTCTAAACAGATGGAATTTGCACCGGGACCTGGAGGGGGTGAGAGAGTGAGCCACGAGAGTATCTGGGGAGATCATTCTACAAAGAGGGACAAGTGACTTGTGTAACGTCCTGTTATCAGCCAGAAGCAGAGCAAGAAGCAGGACCAGATTTCCTGACTTTTATTAAGGATCTTTACCTCTTTCAGTATATATTCCATTAGGACTATATCATGGCTCATCCAGCCATTCTGTTGATGCAACAGCCTTGTTTTTGTTATAAACAACCCCGCCATGAACATCCTTGCTTGTATTTCATGCCCACATGAATGTTTCCCTAGGATATGCACTCACATTAGCATTACTTTAGCACCAGACTAAAGTATTCTCTGAAGTTTAACCACTAGCAGCGTGTACAAGTTCTAATTTTCCCACAATGTCACCAGCTCTTGGTACTGTCAGACCTCAAAGTTCTAAGTCAATCTAATGAATGTGATACTATATCTCATTTTACTTTGCTTATTTAATCTTCCTACCCTGATTGGTAGTAAGCAATGTTAGGCATCTCCGTGTGTTTATTGCCTGTTTGCGCGCCCTCTTCTGTGACTTACCTGTCTGCTTGTGAACTTCTCCTGCCTTTTTTCTCTACCATTATCTTGTTCTCTTTAACTTGTAGATGTTCTTGATATAGTCTGCACGTGAATTATGTCAGTTTTAAGCATTGCAGCTACACTATTCCACTCCGTGGCTTGTCTTCTTATTTAAGGATGTCTGTTTTTCACTCAGAAAATTTTAGTTTTAATATAGTCAAATGTATGAATCGTTTCCTTTTAACAACTTCTGTGTTTTAATATCTTCACTTTGTTACAATGAGTCCTATATTTTCTTTTAAAAGTTCTAAGGTGGGACACCTGGGTGGCTGAGTGGTTGAGCATCTGCCTTTGGCCCACAGCATGATCCTGGGGTCCCGGGATGGAGTCCCACATTGGGCTCCCCACAGGGAGCCTGCTTCTCCCTCTGCCTGTGTCTCTGCCTCTCTCTTTGTCTCTCATGAATAAATTTTTTTAAAAAGTTCTAAGATTTCTTGCTCTTCCATTAATCTAGCTGGAATTTACTTTGTGGCTAGTTTGAGGTCAAAATAAAAAATTTTCATTGTTTTGCCACATGATAACCAATTTCCCCACACCATTTATAGGCAACCGTTTTCACACTGGTCAGCTCCCTCTAGTTTCATTCAAGGTCCTGGATTCTCAAGGGTCTATCCCTGGAGTCTCTCTTCTCTCCCACTGGCAAATTTGTAGATTTCTGCACCACATCTCGCTGTTTTAATCACTGTAGCCTATTGTGTATGGCAATCCCCCTCTCCTCTGCTCCTTTTCTAATTTCTTCTTCAATATTGCCTCTGTTATTCATGATCTCTCTTTCCCCCTTATGAAAGAACTTGGGATTTTAATTGAAATTATGTCTTCCCATTTATAAATATAGTCTATTTCTTCTGGCCTTTTATGCCATTTAATAAGGATTCTGTGTCTTTTATTGGATTTATTAGTTTTTGTTGCTATGAAGAATGGGTTCTTTTTTCCAATGGCATTTTCTAATCTAATTGATTATTGTTGATATAAAGGAGTGTTGATTGTTTTTGCACATCGATCTTGTTTTGAGCAAACCTGTGAATGTTCTTAATAGTTCCAAAAGTTTATTGATAGATTATTTCATATTTTATGTGTAAACAATCACCGTATCTCCATATAATCAGAGGTTCATTTCTTTTCTAGAAAATCTTTGAGGTGCCTGGGTGGCTCAGGTGGTTAAGCCTCTGATTGTTGATTTTGGCTCAGATCATGATCTTAGGGTTGCGAGCTCTGTGTTGGGCATGGGGCCTGCTTAAGATTCTCTCTCTGTCTCCTTCTGCCCCTCCCCACCATCATGTGCACATGTTCTCTCTTTCTCTCTCTCTCTTAAAAAAAAAGAATTCTCCAACACATGGCATGCAGGGCTTCTCTCTTCCAGGTCACAGCCCTCCTCTTGTTCCAGTCTGGGCTTTCTGCCCTGGGAGTGCATGTTTATTTCCCTCAAATGCTAAGGCAGCAGTGGGTCCACCTTCTGGAAAGTGTGCCAAGCTCTGTGATAGGACCAATTTGGGGTATATGAAAATGTTTGTAAAAACACTTAGCACAGTGCCTGGTTTTCATTAGTAATGCAGTAAAGGTTTCTGTTCATTCATTCATTTACTTGAAGATAGATGGTCTTAGTGACAACAGGTGGGGGATTCAGGATTTCCAAGCTGGACAAAACTGGGCCTGGGAACTTGTCCCCAGTTGCATAATTTTGAAAAATAAAATTTCTTCTTATTCAAGAATGGGGATTTGGTGGACTTAAAACCCCATCCCCACTTTAGCTACTTAGCACCTTTTCCCCCATAAAAACTACATAAGCAAGCCTTTCCTTCCTTCCTTCCTTCCTTCCTCCCTTCCTTCCTTCCTTCCTTCCACAAGTGTTTTCTGAGCATATGCTTGGCTCTGCAGAGGACACAGAGACAGAACACAAAATGAAACTCTGTCTTCGCCCTCACGGAACTTACAGTCTACTCAAACTCAAAGGCAGCTGCTGAGTAGGTACAACACAAGAGAGTTCCAACTGAATGTTGGACAATTCAAAGGCTTAGGAGAGCAGAGGAAGGGAACAACACCTCCAATGGTAGGAAGCCTCGCGGAAGTGGCATCTGAGCTGGCACTTCAAAGATGAGGAGAAGCTCCACAGGGAGGGATAGGTAGGGCAGGAGCCTAGCCTTCTAATGAGGACCAGGCATTACAGCACAACAGTAACACAATGGGGGAAACGTGATGCCTCCAGGAGGTGGTGAACTGAGCAGGTTGGCTGATGTCAGGGGCCTTTTGCGAGAGTCACAGAAGCAGCTTTGTCTCAGCAAGAGTTGCCCAAGACGGGAAAGAACTGGTCCTGAAGAAAGGAGCACCTGCCCTCGGAGAGGCCCACACAGAACCTGGAAGCCACCTGTCTGGTTGCTGCTCCCATGGGTCCCCTTCATTTGGTGCAGTCACTGAGATGACCCATAAACCCGAGGTCTCCAGATTCCAAGACCGAAAGGAACAGGGAAAAATATTATTTATCTTGTGACTCATTGTAAACATAATTCTAAAAAAAAGAAAAGTTTCCATGATAGGATACCATACTCAATGCCATAATTTTATTTTATTTTATTCTAAAGACTTTATTTATTTGAGAGAGAGAGTCTGTGAGAGAGCACAAGCCAGGTGGGGAGGGGCAGAGGGAGGGGGAGAAGCAGACTCCTCATTGAGCAGGGAGCCCCAACACAGGGCTCGATCCCAGGACCCTGAGATCATGACCTGAGCTGAAGGCAGATGCTTAACCGACTGAGCCACCCAGGCTCGCCTCAAATGCCGTAAATTTAATATTCTCTTCCTGTCATTAAAACGACTTCCATTAAATCAGTGGTCCTCTCAGCTGCATATTCGAATCACCGGGGTGCTTTCAAAATGTCCACTGCCCAGGCTTCTCACCAAGCGAATTAATCACATTCCCCCAGGATAGAATCCAGGCTCTAGTGTTTATTCAACCCCAGCAGATTCCACTGTGCAGCCACGGTGGTGACCCAGTACGCGTTGAAAACCTAAGTGTACCACTACCCTAAGACTCTATGAATGTCTGACCAGGCAGTGGGAATGGGTTGGGCATTTCATATGCAAACCTGCAAAATGCCCATCACAGTCCTGGACTAATGGCATTTCTCTGTCTGATTATTAATGGGGAATGGCTTTTCCCAGGATAAAGAGAAACTGTTGCCTTAGGTTGGATTAGATTCTGTGAATTCCTCTGGCTGGGCCATAAATGAGGAAGACTGATTTTGTGAAGGGGTTGGTCCATCCCTTTCTCTTGGACCATCCCCAAGTTGAAACCACTTTTCAAAGAAGCCAGTGGACACCCCTGGCTCAGAGCCTCCCCTGGGTGTCTTTATTTTTCTCCTTTACAACCCCCTCCTGGCCTTTAACTTGCAAAAAACAGCTTTATTGAGATAGAGTTCACATACTGTACAATTCACCCATTTAAATCATGCAACTGAATGGCTTTTAGTATATTCACAAAGTGGTGCATCCATTATCGCAATCAATTATAGAACATTTTAATTACCTCCAAAAGAAAGCCTAGACACCTTAGCTGTGTCACTTCTCAATTCCTATATTCCCCCCAAGCATCTGACAGTCGATAATCTACTTTCTGTCTCTGTAGATTTGTTTAATCTGGACATTTCATATCAATGGCATCACACAATATGTGGTCTTTTGTGTTCAATTTCTTTTATTTATTTATGCATTCTAAAATATTTTTTCCTTAGATTTTATTTATTTATTTGAGAGAGCGAGTGAGAACAAGCCCGGGGGTGGGTAGTGGGGCAGAGGGTGAGGGAGAAGCAGACTCCTTGCTGAGCAGGGAGCTCTATCCCAGGATCCCGGGATCATGACCTAAGCTGAAGGCAGATGCTTAACTGACCCAACCACCTAGGTGTCCCTCAGTTAATTTAGCAGAATGTTTTCAAATGCATCGTATTATAGCCTGTGCTAGTGTTTCATTCCTTTTTATTGTTGAATAATATTCTATTGTGTGGATATGACATTTTATTTATTTATTCATCGGGTGATTTACATTCGGGTTGTCTTTGCTTTGGGCTATTATGAATAACGCTGCTATAAACCTTCATGTACATTTTTAACACTTACTAATTACTTTTTTAATGAAAAGATTTCAAACATGTTGGAAAGGGCAATACCTCGACTCCCAAGGACCCATCTTATAACTTTAGTAGTTAATTACCAGCATTTACCAACTGGATTTCAACCACAGACTCCCCGCCTCACTTTGTTTTGCTTTGTTTTTTATATTTTTTGTTTAGTAATGATTTTAAGCTCAGATGGAAGTTGCATGGAGCCTCGCCAGGCTCTGTTTTCTGCGCTAGTGTTCCAGAGCATGTATCTCTGTGCAGATAAGGACTGTGAGCCTGAGGAAACCCAAGGAAATGGGACAGGTTGATCTGCTTGCAGCACAGAGAGTGTGTGTGTGTGGGGGGGGGGGGGGGTAGGCACCTTCTTGGTAGAGGGGACTGTTCTCCAGCTCTTCCCCCCTGGGTGAGGGGAGGGACCAGGAGACAGAGCTGCCTTTCAGCTGAGATCATCAAATGACTTTGTTTTGTTCTCTAAAAGTAATTATCTTCCAATATTGTCACACTGCCTTCTCAACAATGCCAACCCCGGCCTCTACCCTCACCGCCTCCAAACACCCAAACCACTAAATAAAATATTAAAAGGGTGGGGCCCAGAATCTGGGCTGGGTTTGGGAGCTTTTCTTTTCACTTCCACAGTAGGTAGTCTCAGGAGATGTCAGTTCTCTCCCTCTTTGGTGAGCTGTTTCCTCTCTGAGGAATGCCATCTCTGCTTCTCTCCCTGTGGATCAGCTCTCCATCCTCCAAGTGAATCCTGATTCCCTTCAGGCACTGAATCCCTGGTGTTCCCACAGCGGCTCTAGGATAGGCTTGTCTCAAAGGCCGGAATCGCCAGGGGAAAGGGCACCTGACTAGGAATAAGGCTCTCGGGACTCTGAGAACTGGAGTGTCCCACAGTCAGATTATGAGCCTCGCTTGCCACATGCATTATTTGCACATGGTCTTTCACAGTAGAGTTTAGTAAGGAGGGAGGTGCTACAGGGCCTGGGCAGGGCACCACCGCACCGTTACATCCTCCACGTAAAATGACCTTCTGGTTTTCTCTCGAGAGATGTTACCCTCCCAAGACCTTCCCATTTTACCCTACTGGATCTTTTTCCATGATCTCTAGTTTACCCACAGAATCTATCCACCTGTCCTAGCACTTGATATACGATCTTATTTCAGATGCTGCATCTTATTTCATCAGCTAGATTGGTTGAGCAATCTGAGATCTTATGGGTCCCAAGGCTTCACAGACTGCTTGTCAAACAAGAAATCTTGATAAACTCCTCACGATTGCTGGCCATGGGCAGGCATGACCTTGAATGGGTTTTCGCATTTCTATTTTGGGAGCCTATTTCACCTGACTCTTAGATAACTTTGTACATTTATGGATATGACTTTACTTATAATACTAGAATTTCATAGAAGGAAGGTCAAGGAGTCCAACTTTTTCATTTTAAAGGTAATTGTATTTAGACTTTGGGAAAGGAAGTAACTGGCTGAAGGCAGACCTTGCTTAAGCCAGTGATTTCCAAGCTGTGTTCTGAAAAAAACCAAAGTTCTATGGGAATGAGGGAGGGTGAGGGGTGAGGGAGGGAGCCAGGGAACAGGGAGAGAACACACACTGAAGCTCTGGGACCTTCCCCAGCTTCAAAAAGTATAGTCCTGCTATTGTCCATTCTTTTTAAAATTTCATTTAGAGGAAGTTTTCCAAGTGATTTTTTTTTTTTAAGTTTCAAAAACCACTGTTTGAGTATAATCCACTTAATGTGCAGACAAAGAAATTGGCCAGATTCTGGCTGAATTACAGTGAGTTCCAGCAGTGAACAAAACGCTGTCTGCCCTCATAAAGCTGACATTGTCTTGGTGAAATCAAGCCATAAATAACCAAACACATAGAAAAACATCAGCATGCGTGCTCCAAGGAGAAAATAAAGCAGAGGAAGGGTGTGGTGAATGATTAAAGGGTGAAGTTTCAGGTGTGCAGGTCAGGGGAGGCCTCTCTCAGGCAGAAGGAAGGGAGGAGGAGCCACATGAGCTCAGAGAGAAGAATGTTCCAGGCTGAGAGACCTATGGCACAAATGCAGTTGAATTCAGCTGTCCTTCTGGACAGAAAATGGTCTTTAAAGGGACCTCGCAAAGCATACGAGGGCCGGCAGAGCAGTAGGGGCCCTGCCCCACATCCACGGGCACAGCAGGACCCAGCAAGACCCTCCCATGGAGAAGGAGTCCACTACAGGTGTTTGGTCTGCCTCCCACATGCGGGCCAGTGCTGCCTCAGGCAGCTCCTGCTACCCCAGTAACCAAAGGCCTCCTGGGGCACTTGGAGCCAAGGGTGGCTTGAAGTTATTGTCACTGGCAGGTGGCTCAGGTGTATTCTCCGCCCTGGGCCCGGTGGGGTCTCAGGGGCATGTGCTGGGAGGACAAGACTACTTTGCAAGAATCTTGACTCTGGTAACTCCTTTCTTTTATTTATTTATTTATTTACTATTTTGTTTATTTATTCATGAGACACGCAGAGAGAGGCAGAGACACAGGCAGAGGGAGAAGCAGGCTCCACGCAGGGAGCCCGATGTGGGACTCGATCCCTGGACCCGGGATCACAACCTGAGCCAAAGGCAGACAGACGCTCAACCGCTGAGCCACCTGGACTGCCTTTTTTTTTTTTTAAGATTTTATTTTATTTTTTTTTAAAGATTTTATTTATTTATTCATGAGACACACAGAGAGAGAGAGAGAGAGAGGCAGAGACACAGGCAGAGGGAGAAGCGTCTCCCAAATCCTTCAACCCAGGAACGAGAGCCTCCATCTCCCCTGTGCGTGCGTGCGTGCGTGCGTGCGTCTGTGTCCCTGCGTGCCTACGCGCCGGCACGCATGCGCATATGTGTGTGCGCGTCCCTGCGAAACCCTGGGTGGGTCCTGGCTGCCGGGCGCGCTCTCCGAGGCAGGGTGTCTTCATCAGCCGTCATCCCGTTACCCATCTGCCCGGAATGGCGACGTTTCCTGTAAAAAGTCACTCTGCTCCGATTCCTGCCTTGATGTCATGCTATTAACAGCTATTTATCAGGCCCTGAGAGCGTGCCCGGCCCTGTGCTCAACGCCTCGCACGAGTCAGTTGCTCTAATTCTCTCGCAACCCCACGAGGCAGACACTGTTTAGACCCATTTTAGAAAGGAGGAGACAGGTATTTAGAGCGGTTAGATAACCTGCCCGGGTTTATACGGCAGAGCCAAGAGTGAGCTCTCTCTCTTGCCTCTGCCTTCTCCGTCCTCAAATCACGAGTTCAGATGCTGCTTTGCAAGCAACGGGACAGCTTTCCTGCCAAACTCTGCCCAAGCAATTATTTGCACATTGCCTAAGAAGGTGAGATCACATGACATAATCAATGCAAAAAATGACTTTTTAAACATGCTATAGAAGTGACATCACTGCATGGTGATGGTTGTAACTCACTACGGTGCTGACATCAGTACCTTTTAAATCACTCAAAGCAATTTGTGTTTCGCATGTTTAACATTTCCAGCCAAGTGGATAAAGGTCAATTTCCCCCCAAACAATCCTCTCGACTCTTAAGTTGAAGAGAAGTGAATGGCAAATCTGGTCAAACTCTGAATGTGCTGGTTACACAGTAGAAACATCTAACAACTCGGAAAACAACTCAGTGATGTCCTGCAATCCGTTTCCCCCAACATCCGCAGGCGTGAGCTGAGCCCCTGCCGAGTGGCAGGCTCTGTGTGTCTGACAGCCCTGTCATCTGTGGTGGGGTATTTTTTTTTTAATTTCACTTATGATAAACTTTTAATTCTGGAATATTGCTAGAATTACAGAAAGGTTGCTGAGATCATACAGAGAGTTTGATATGCTCTTCACCCATTTCCCCTCCCTAATGGTAGCATCTTCATAACTATGGTACACTTGTCAGCAGTAAGACATTAACGTTGGTACATTACTATTAATGATAGATTTCACCAGTTTTTCTACTAATGTCCTTTTTTTTCTGTCCTAGGATCTAATCTGGGATCCCTCACTGCATTTTATGGATCCATTTCTTCTTCTTTTTTTTAATCACTCTGATTTGGTGATTTTTTTTTTAAGGTTGTATTTATTTATTCATAGAGACACACAGAGAGAGAGAGGCAGAGACACAGGCAGAGGGAGAAGCAGGCTCCATGCACCGGGAGCCCGATGTGGGATTCAATCCCGGGTCTCCAGGATCGTGCCCTGGGCCAAAGGCAGGTGCCAAACCACTGTGCCACCCAGGGATCCCCATTTCTATTTTTTAAAAAGATTTTTTGATCTATTCATTCGTGAGAGACACAGAGAGAGAAGAGAGGCAGAGACACAGGCAGAGGGAGAAGCAGGCTCCATGCAGGGAGCCCGATGTGGGACCCAATCCCGGAAGTCCAGGATCACACCCTGGGCCAGAAGGCAGATGCTAAACAGCTGAGCCACCCAGGGATCCCCTATGGATCCATTTCTAAACCAACTCAACTCAGTATTAAGATAGCATTGTCTTTCTTGCTTCACTTTGGGATTAAATTCAGCAAAGATAGCAAGCTCCATTTCCAATTCTATAGGGAAAACAGGCAAACAAAGGATAAACAAACCTCCAGACCAGCTTGACTCCCATTTGAGTCAAGAGTTGACCATTGCTCCAACTCTGACCTTGTGAAACCACCACATTAGGAAGAATCTCCTCCTCAGCTCCAGCTCAGGGCTTTGTGCACATTGATCGATGTGGGGGCAGCAGCCAGGACCAGGCTTGACAGAGAAAACTGCTCTGTGGTTTACTTTCTCACAACCCCCAGTCTGGCTGAGTCACTGAAGTTTCTACCTTCCTTATCAGCAGTTGGAAAGATCCTTAACAGCCCAGTAGAAAAGATATTCTCTCTCTCTCTCTTTTCATTTTTATTTATTTATTAGAGGTGGGAGAGAGCATGAGTGGGAGAAGGGCAGAGGCAGAGGGTGAAGCAGACTCTCCACGGAGCAGGGAGCCTGATGTGGTGCTCAGTCCCAGGACCCTGAGATCATGACCTGAGCCGAAGGCAGATGCTTAACTGACTGAGCCACCCAGGTGCCCCTAGAAAAGACATTCTTTGATCTCCTTTTTCAGCTCATTCTTTCACTCATTTTGTTAAACATTTATTATTAATTTATTAAATCGGGCAGCCCGGGGTGGCTTGGCGGTTTGGTGCTGCCTTCGGCCCCGGGTGTGATCCTGGAGACCCAGGATCAGGTCCCGCGTCGGGCTCCCTGCACGGAGCCTGCTTCTCCCTCTGCCTCTCTCTCCAATCTGTGTTTCTCATGAATAAATAAATAAAATATTTTAAAAAATAAAAAATTATTAAATTAATAAACATATATTAAGTTCCTACAGTGTGCCAGGTACTAAATTAAGTGCTGGGGGCATAATGTGGAACAAAACAGAAATAGTCTCTGCTTGTGAAACATTAAATAGTTTATTTATTCTTGAATACTGACCAAGTGATCAACTCTGAGCTAGGCAATGATGGGAGAGAAGGGTATTCTTTTTTTTTTTTTTTTTTTATTCATGAGAGAGAGACAGACAGACAGACAGAGACACAGGCAGAGGGAGAAGCAGGCTCCATGCAGGGAGCCCTATGCAGAACTCGATCCCAGGACCCTGGGATGACACCCTGGGCCAAAGAGACGCTCAACCGCTGAGCTACCCAGGCATCCCAAGAGAAGGGTATTCTTAATATAGGCCCTGCCCTGTCTTCAAAGGATGCAGCTAGCCAGAGAGACAGGACAGGCCACTCAAGACAGACTGAGCTAAATTGTGTGGATGGTAAGGGGAGACAGAGAGTGACTCCTATGGCATGAATGGAGAGAGATGGAGGTAACAGACCGGACCATCCGAAGTCTCGGACAACTGGGGTAGTGAATGTCTCCAATCAACAGAAAAAACTTTTGTTATCATGGTGTTTGAAAGAGGGAGACCTAGGTGTTCCTCTGCGGTGGCACCCTAAATTGAGCATATCTGGAATGAGGAGATGTTCAGAGATGGCTTTCTGTCTGTAGAGCAGAGGCTCACATGAAGGTCTCTTGACTACCCACCCCCTCATACACAAAACAAAACAAAACCAGCTTTTAAGACTAAAGGGTGACTAGTTCACAGCTCTCACATTATCCCAGGAGCCCCCTCAGTAGTGCAGGGAGAGTCTGGAGGGTAGGACAGGCCACAGCCTAGAAAGGAGACAATAGTGGTTTCTACCTTGGGGCAGGATCCCAAAGAGACTTCTAGATCCACCAAAGAAAACAGAGAGAAAAGAGCAGGGGCAATGGCCCTCAGAACATTCTGAGGTTCCAGAGAACCTTCTGGATACATTCCCTGACTGCCTGTTTTATCTCAAGGTGATCAGTAGATCCTTCAGTGGAAAGCTGGGGAGAGTGTGCCCAGGTTCTCGGGGAGAGGCACACAGGCAGAGTGAGGCCCCAAGTGCTTGGAAAGAGCTCCAGGGGCACCTTGATAGGAACCTAGGTGAGGAACCAGTGGGAGGCACCGCTGTTTCCACGGCAACCTGAAATTTAAAAAACAGATATGAACTTTAAAAGCCAATTCTGTAGCAAACTCTTAGGGTTAGAAAAAGGTCTGTGTGAAAGATTGTTATTATCCGTAGGACAGTATTGGTTTGGGGTTTTGTTTTTTATAAGTGCTTACTAGGTCAGACTTGTTTTGCCTTTGGCTGAAGCCTATAATGCATTCTGAACAGGGTAGAAAAATGTGAATTTTGTCATACATTCTACTTCCAGCTTTTGTTAACATAGGCTGTGTGACCCAGGGTATATCCACCCTATTCATTTCTCTGTGCATCCAACCACCCAGCCATCCGGCTGTATTTATTGAGCTTAATCTTCATTTGGGCTCAATTTCTTACCTGCAAAATAAGAGAAATAGTCTGGTTTCGCATTTTGACCTAGGCTCCTAGCATCTTAGGAGTTTCAAGGTGGTGCTTTCAGCAGTCACCTTCCTAGGGTGGGGATGGGGCGGCAGGCAGGGTCTGACACCCCACTTGGCTTCAACCTAGAACAGCCCTGTTATAAGCCGTTATATGTATTGGATTTCCACTTGAGATTTCTTTGGAACAAAGGCTCCCTGACTGAAAAATCGCTGCCCCAGAAGATCTCCATGGATCTTCCCCGTGGCAATACTGTCGCTTCAAGGCAAACTGTTTTCCAGTCAATGCCCCTGCAGTGCGGGGTATGGAAATAGAATGGTGAAGGAACCAGGGTCACTACCCCTGGGGGCTCGCTGTCACTGTGAGGATAGACTGAGATTGTAAGCGTGAAAACCCGCTCGGGTGAAATGACTGTTGTTAAGATAATAATTTTTATTATTATAGTGCAGTCGCGCAGTGGAAATATACCCATGGGGAAAGGCAGCGATAATTCAGCCTGCAGTTAGGGACCAGGTAGGAGCAGCAGACTCCCAGGGGCTCCACACAGGGCCTCGGAGAATTGCAGGGCTTTCCTGGGAACGCAGCTCTGCTCGCCGCCGCCTCCCCTGGGGCTCCCCGCGCCCGCTGCTGCCGGGGGCGGCCCGGGGCGATGGGGGGGGGGGTGTTCGCTGTGATTGGCTGAGCAGGAGGTTGTTGCTAGGCTACCAGTCCGCGGGAGACTGGGGCCACGCAGTCCCATCCAACACCGCAGATCTGTCCCCCACTGCCGACCCCAATCGGCTACGCCGTGAAGGAGATTCCCCAGCAGTTTAAAGTGGCAGCTGCCAAGTGCCCATCTTTCTAGGATTTTTTCACTTAGCTTGAGGTCTGGTGGAGGAGGGGAAGAGAAGCTGTTTTATTCTCGGATCGCCTTGAATAAGCTGCTTGCCTTTCCGGCCCTCAGTGCCCTCCTTCGATTCCTGAGGTCCCTTCATTTATTCATTATGCAGGCATGCATTCATGTTTATTAAGTGCCTCCCATGCTCCCGGCACCAGATCAGGCGCTAGAGACAAAAGGATAAACAAGATAGAGACCATCCTTGCTCTCAGGAAGCCCGGATGGGGATGGAGGTGGGTGAAGAGGTGGAAGACATTAGACCTTTAAGCAAATAAATAAGATAATAAAATAAACATTTATCTAATCCCTTTCCTTCCTCTTCAGTGATATTTCTAAGCCCTGTCCCTTTTCTCTGCTAAATCTGTAGGGTTCCCCAAGTTGACAAGGGAGGGAGGGCAGATGCCAACAGTGCCTTTACTGCATTACAGCTGACCTATCACCTTACTGTGCTCTGAAACAGAGGGACACTCTCATCCCCACAGTGCTTGCTCTTTTGCATCCCAAAGGAAGCCTGAGCATACCTCAACAAAGATAGGAGGCAGCGATCATCATGGTCCTCTGCTCAGATGAGAAAGCTAAAAGCCAGAAACATCAAGAAGACTTCTCCACGGTCACAAGAATTACTAGCATAACCTAACTGATAGTGAGCACTTATTATGCACAGAGACTTAAATAAAACAATCTGCCTCATAACATAACAAGTCAGTTAAATTATTATTATTCCTATTTTATAGGTGGAAAAATTGAGACTGGAAGAAGTTATTTGACTTGCCTGTGATAGTATGTGGTGAAGCCTGAGCCTTTCTGAGAAATGGAGCTGGTCCTAGAAAAGAGTAAAAGACTGTCTGAGTGGCTGAGACCTGGCTTCCAGATGCCCTTTAAAATCTCCTAGTCCCCAGATCTTGTTTATTTATTTTCCTATTGAAATTCTTGGCACAAGAGACTCAAAATGTGATGAATTGGCCACAGTTACCAATACAGTTGACCTTGTTGTCGCTCCATCTATCTGGGATGATCCTGCCTTCAAGCTTTTACTGAGTAATGATGTTGAGTAGCTCTTCCCTGTGAGCATCTCCATCGCTTGCTTCTCCTCCCTGCCAGGTTTTCATGTTTCTTTGTTCACATACTGAACAAACATTGGGCACCCACCAAACGTCAGGAGAGGCTTGGTAGACAAAGGTGAGTATCCATCCTTGAGGAGTTCCCAGCTTACAGCAAAGGTTTCTGAAGGGCCTTCCATAGGCAAAGCACAGTGATAGGCCTTAGAGAGGAAAGGACCATAAGGATCTTCCCCCAAAGAATCTTCTTCTTGGCTTGGGAGACAGACCGAACTTAGATAATAAAAGGTGTGAAAAGAGGTGGGAGGAAGCAGAAGTGAATGTAGCAAGTGTGGGTTAGGGGTGGGAGAGCCAACCTTGAGTCTCCTGTGGTGCTGCTTTTAAATCCCATCTTGCCGTGGTCAGTGTGGGAAAGTGTGTCTTAGAGCCCAGCAGCATGCAGCTTGGAAGGAGGCCTTTAAATGGGAGAAGGTGCTGGAAAGTACAGAGATGCATAAAGAAGCAAGCTAAATTTATCCCTTCTCCCAACACCCAGCAATCGCTATGCTTAACACTTGACTTTCTACCAACAGAGACTTGTTTAACCAGAAGATTAGTCGCTTCTACCTCGGCTGGGAAAAGAGAGAGAAAAAAGAGAGAGACACATTTAAGCATCGGCCTTCGGCTTGGGTCATGATATCCAGGTCCTAAGTTTGAGCCCTGCATTGGGCTCTCTGCTTGGCAGGGAGTCTGCTTCTCCCTCTCCCTCTGTGCTGTCTCTCTCTCAAATAAATAAATAAATAAATAAATAAATAAATAAATAAATCTAAGAAAGAAAGAAAGAAAAAAAGGAGAGACAGTAAAAAAGAGACAGAAGAAGGGATGGTCAGAGACTCTAAAGACAGAGACACAGAAAGACCTGAAAAGAAGTAGGAGAGGCAGGGATAGAGGCAGCCTCTGCTACAGAGTACCGGGGAGCAGCAGGAAAGAATTTGACACTGGGCGCCTGAGTGGAAGAAATCAGACAATCTCCTGCTCCCTCCCTCCCTGACTACATGATCCTGGCTGAGCACTGCTAATTTCTAGACAGCACAATTTTCAGATGTGAGTATCCTGGAGATGTCTGTACTATTCCTATTGTCTTGGTCACTGATTTGTCTCTGTCACCCATCACCACTCCTGAATAGCTGAGAATGGACTGTAAATGGGTGATACACAAAAGCCATGATTAAAATAAGCAATACAAGATGAAATATGCATGCCTTTGACCTAGCATTTCCACCTCTAGGAATTTATCCTAAGGACAATAATTAAGGACATAGGTTAAAAAAAAAAAAAAAAAAGGCATGAGATTATTCCCTGCAGCATTGTTTAGAAAAGCAAAGAGCAAACTACATAGCTAACCCCTACCAGGCACCTGCTCAGCAAATAATGGTGTAACCTGACAATAGCTTTCCATGCTGCTTGTAAATTGGATTATAAATAGACACTTATTGATGTGGAAAGATGTTATTTATTAGGTTAAAAAACCCAACCAAGTTACAAAATAATGTATATAGTTTGACTCCATGTAAGTATTCTTATAAGTAAGAATACATATAAAACCTATAGTCTAGGAAGACATAAACTAGATGTAATCTCTGGTTGGAGAGATGCCCAGACACTTTTTTTTTTCTTTTGGCATTTCTGTATCTTAAAAAATTCTTTTTGCCACAAGGAACATGTGTTTCTTGTGCAATTGGAACAAATTTCCTTCCATCAATCCCAGTGAGCATCTCCTGCGGGGAGTCCAGGTGTGTAGGGGCAAGCTGAACCAGTTGTTCCTGGCTCAGAGGCATTGTGGGAAAGGCCAACCAACCCATGCAAGGCCATTCGAGCTGCTCATTAAGAATTCCACAAACAGCATGTCCCCAGCCTGGTTTGACTCCTGTCCTGACTGGTCTGGTGGGCAAGAACTCAGTGACCTAGCCACTGGGTATCCACATGCAGTTGCTTCGTAACTACCGGTGAGTTGGCCACAGCTCTCCCTTGAGGGAAAACGCTGTTGGTACAAGTTGGCACATGGTAAAGCTAACCTTGCTAAAACCCTAGGTCCTTCCCACCTCCCAGGGACACCTTCCCCTGTAACAGGATGACGGCCAGCATGTTCTGTTGCTCTGGTCAGTCTCTACTACACAGATGCAGTTTGATTCTGAATGTTGGGAGGCGGGAGGCCGTCACTATGGCAACCCAGGCTTGCTCAGCCTCTGGGATCAGTCCAACACCCGGGAAAGAAGGTGGGGTCTAGAGTCAGAACAAACATTGTGGGGCTATCTGACCTCACACGAGGCACTTAGCTTTTCTCTGCCTCAGTTTCTACACCCATAAAATGATGCTGAAGCTCTTTATCCTACCCACCTCCAGGATAAACTGTAAAACATGGAAGGAGTAGCGCAGTCCTAGCTTTCATTTGTCTTCAAATTGCTGTGTGTGAGTTTGAGAGAATCACTTAACCTCTCCATGCCTCAGCCACTCTATTTGTAAATAGGAATATAACATCCACTGTGATGACTTCCCAGATATATTGTCAGGCATCTGTAAGAATCCAAAATCCACATGTTGGAAGGAATCTTAGCACTCATGCAGGAATCCCTTTGATAAATCCTCTGGCTGAGGTGCCTGTCCCTCCTTTGCTTGATTACCTCCAGTGGCAGAGAGCTCATGACTGCCAAACTTCCCAAATAACCATTGCTACCATGACACTAATTGTAAGAAAGTTCTTCTGTATAGGATTTCTTACAGTTAAATATTCATTTTAAAACATTGGCAATCCTTTTCTGAGCTATTGCTGCTTCTGATTTTGCCAGAGGGCTTGCACAGGGTAGAAATTAGCAGCAACTGGCAAGGAGCAGGTCCAGGCCCAGCTCTAGAAGCCTGTGGTTTAGTGTAAGGGAAGGAGTGTGGGTTCTGGTGTCACACACCCCAGGTTAAAATCCCACTTTGTTCAATTGCCAGGCAGCTGGTCTTGGGCCAATTATAGTATCTCTCTGAGCTGCAGTCTCCTGATCAGTGAAATGAGGCTAGAAATGCCTACCTCACAGTGTTGCCAGGAGAATCTGGCATGATAACAGTTCTCATCGAAATTACACCCCTAACTTCCGCAGGAAATTCTAGGGATTGGGAGGACAGGTTACACCTTCTCTGTGATCCCCTGAACAACACATCTGCCCGCCAAGCCCCATCTGGCACATGTAGACTCTTATGTGACCTGACTGTGCTCCTCTCAGAAAGAGGGAGAAAGTTCCTCTCCAGGCCCTGGGGACACCTGCAGCCTGGCCTGGCGCAGTTTGTGCTCCATATTTTACGGCCTTCTCTCTCTCAGGCCTGTACCAGGGGTCCTAAAGGGAAGATGCATGCAGTGGTTTCAAGACACAATTCACTTTCCCAATTCACCTGCCTCAGGGCCAGTACCCCCTCCCTGCCCACAGATATTGTGGGCACTAAGCTAAGTGTCACAGGGTGTCACTTGATGAAGGCTTTCAACTGTATCAGTGTGTTTATTTAATTTTTTTCAAAGATTTTATTTATTTGACAGAGCAAGAGAGAGAGCACAAGAAGGGGAGTGGCAGGCAGATGGAGAGGGTGAGGCAGGCTCCCACTGAGCAGGGAGCCGGATGCAGGACTCGATCCCAGAACCCTGGGATCATGACCTGAGCTGAAGACAGACGCTCAACTGACTGAGCCACCCAGGTGCCTCTGTATCAGTGTTTTAATAGGAATCTCATATAGGGCAAAAAGTCTCTAAGACTCCAAAAGAATGTAGTCTGGTGGTAGATTTCCATGCAAGTTGGGGTAGGCATGGGGTCCTTTGCCCTCAATATGAAAGGGGTCAGGATGCCTGCATCGAGTTTGGCCATCGACCAGCTGCAGGCTCCCTGAAGCCAGTGACTTAATTCTTCTGTGCCTTGCTTTCCCCGTGTGTAAAACAACAGGTTGATTCCAGAGACCAACACTGCCTCAGAATTCTAGGGTTTCCCGTGTTGGCTGCAGCCTGATTGCCACTGACCTCTCTTGTCCACAAGCGGCTGACCTGCCCCCTCCTCTCTGCTTCCTCCACAGAAGAGTACCTGAGAGTCCTCAATGTAGGTGTGGCTGAGGTGAAGAAATCCTTCCTGGGGCCCTTGTCGCCATCGTGCAAGATGGTGCAGCTGATGCGGCAGTTTCTGTATAGGGTCCTGCCCGAGGACTCCTACAAGGTCGCCACAGGGAAGCTCCACGTGTCCCTCACTCGGCTCACGGACGGAGAGAGTGTAGTGGTTTCAGAGTATACATCCAAGGAAGAGCTCATCGAGGCAAGGGGCAGGGCCTGGACCAAGGGGTGGGGCCCAGTTTGGGGAAACAGTCCCCCATTCTTGGAAGGAGTGAAATATCACCAAATGGGTTATCACTTAGGAAAGGGCACTCTGGGAGCTTATTATATGCTCATTAATATAAATCTTAGTTATGAATTATTATTGTTGGAAAGTGCTGTGGATATGCCCAGTTTTCTTTTGGGACAAAAAGGTCAAGTGGCATGACCCTCTGTCCCTTATCTCCACTCCCCTCTCCTCTCTGGAATACAAGGCCCTTGCCATGCAGACTCACAGCCCCATGCTGGCATGGCCATGATCTTGGGGGTGAAGAATGAATGGCAGTAGGCATGGACACCTCCTTCACCTACCTCACATCTTCCTGGATTTATTAGCACTCAGCTCTCCAAGACTTCTCTCTCCTGGCCACCTCCTACCAGCTTGCACTCTTGCTCCTGCCAACGAGAGTGAACCATACACAAAGCAGACCTCTGTACCTTTGCACCTGCCGTGCCATCTGCCTGGGATGCCTTTCTCCCCTCCCAGCTCGCTTCACCTGCTTAACAAGACTCTAGTCACTCTGCCTTGGAACTTACCTTCATCATCTGTCTGCCCTGCACTCCCCTGGGCTGGGCACTCCTCCTTAGGGGCTGCAATGCCCATGCTCACCTCCTTCACAGCTCCTGTCACCCTTGTACCCTTGTCACCTACTTGCTTACTCTCCCTCGTTGAGCATTCTCAAGGGTGGGCATCTCACCCTCCTTTGATTCCAGAGCCTGGCCCAGGACACACACACATTAATGGTTGCTGAATTCCATTGGATTCATGAAGATATGGTGCTAGAAGGAACCCTGGAGGTCACTGAGGCTGCCCTGTCTCTTTAAAACCGGGATCTTGGGGATCCCTGGGTGGCTCAGCAGTTTGGTGCCTGCCTTTGGCCCAGGGCGCGATCCTGGAGTCCCGGGATCGAGCCCCATGTCAGGCTCCCGGCATGGAGCCTGCTTCTCCTTCTGCCTGTGTCTCTGCCTCTCTCTCTCTCTCTCTCTCTCTCTCGAATAAATAAATAAATAAATATTAAAAAAGAAAGATAAATAGAAAGAAAGAAAGAAAGAAGAAAGAAAGAAAGAAAGAAAGAAAGAAAGAAAGAAAGAAATAGTAAGATACCTTTAAAAAAAAAAACAACAAAAAAACGGGATCTTGGGACCAGACTACCAAGCACGTTCACAGGGACGCAGCTCTTTGGGGCCAGGCCAGGAATTGAACCTGGGGCTCTGGTCCCCATAACAGTGCCTCTGTCTTGGATTTAAGAAGGGCCAGGCTGCTGAGGAGGCCTCCCCATCCAGCCACCAGAGCCTCAGGCATCTCTGCTGGTTCTCTCCCCACAGGCACTGTACTGCAGCTGCTTTGTCCCTGTGTACTGTGGACTCATCCCCCCAACTTACCGTGGTGTGGTGAGTGCTTCGGCGTGGGAGAGGATGAGCCAGGACCCAGGAGTGCCCTGGGGCCCATAACTGGGAGAGTAGAGGGGTGGTCTCAGAATTCAGTGGGAAGTCCAAGAGTTGGAAAGATTCTTGTGTTTTTCTACTTCTAATTCCCAGTGTGGATGGATTTCTGGGGCTTTGAAGTGAACTTTCCCTCCATACATTGGGCTTCACTCTGGACCCACCAACCCATTACTGAGCCTGGCTAGTCAAGACTCCATAGGCTTGCTGGATTTTCTCACACTTGACAGAGGGTGTAGAATAGGACCCTGTGACATTGGTACCCGGAACTGTGATTGACGAGGACCTTTAAAGTCATCTAGGCTAGTGTACATGAATCACCTGGGGTCAGAGGGAGTCATGTAAACTAAGGCAAATTCTAATTCCCTAGGCCTGGGCCAGGGCCAGAGACTCTGCCCCTCAGACCAGCCACGGCTAACGCCAGTGCTCCTGATCCACGGACCACATGCTTTGAGTAGGAGGATCTAACCCATGTTTCTTCTTCATTTTATATGGAAAGAAAATGAGATCCAGAAATCAGGATTCAGCTAAGAGATGGAGCACATATTGCACATGTCAGCCATGTACTTCTCAGGCACCCCAGAGAAGTATTTGTGGTCCTTTGTTCAAGATTGAGGCAACAGAAGCCCCATGAGGGAAGGGATATGTGGCGGCTGGTGGCCAGGCCATGGTCATTCTGGAGAGTGCCAGGGATACCTGACCTCAACAGAGGGAGGCAGTGTAGACACACAGCAGTCTGGAGAGGGGATATTTCCCAGCCTGCTCAGACCCACTATGTGTTCACATTTTCAAAAGGCCATGGGAACAGGCTCCATTCCCTGGCCCTGCCCTTAGCAGTTGACTGGCTCAGGAGGGGTAGCCTGGGAGAGGGAGCTGTGACTGGGGAGCATTTGCTCATGCTTTATCCAGATTATAAATGTCCCTCTCCCTGCAGAGGCCTGGAAGCCCCAGTCTCAGGACCATAGAGATGGCTGAGGACAGACAGTGAGGGACAGAGCACTGGGCTGGGGGTTCAAGGACCACTGTGGACACACCACTTACCCACCTGGACCTTGGTCTCAAGGCTTGTCCCAAGGGACTCATTTCCTGGGGGTACTCCTTGATCGGGGAAGAGGAACTCTGATCCCATGAGCATTTATTACTCTGCCTGCCCCCCATAGCGCTACATTGACGGGGGCTTCACAGGCATGCAGCCCTGCTCCTTCTGGACCGACTCCATTACCATCTCCACCTTCAGCGGGCAGCAAGACATCTGTCCCCGGGACTGCCCCGCCATCTTTCACGACTTCCGCATGTTCAACTGCTCCTTCCAGTTCTCCCTGGAGAACATCACCAGGATGACCCATGCCCTGTTCCCGCCAGACCTATTGGTGAGAGGAGGGGCCCGAAAGGGAGGGAGACCCGCAGAAGGTGACAGGGCCTGGGGGTAGGGTTGGGGAGCCAATGGGGTCCATGCATTTCCATTTGTGTCTCCTTAAACTTCCTCCTAAACCCATATCCTCGTCTTGCTGCTACCTAGCTATGTGACCTTGAATGAGGCCCCTATGTGCTCTCGGCCTCAATTCTCTCCCTTGTAAAATGAGATGATATCAGAACTGCTGATAGGAATCTTACCTGAACTTTTCCACTCTGACATACAATGTAGGCAACAGCAGCCATGGCCCATGAGCCAAATCCAGCCAGTGGCTTGTGTTTTGTTTTCAACTTTCAATTTCCAAAACTGCTCTTAAAAAAATAAAGTCTACATGTCTTTCCAAATGTATGTCTTTCTCCAACACAGAAGGGTGAGCCTGGGAACAGGCACCACATTTAACTCATTTTTTTGACTACACTCACCATGTCTACAGAAGGCATTGCTTATAGAAGGTTCTCAGTAATTGTTGTTTGAATGATTAACTCCTCTGAGCCAGTTTTGTGACTTGCACTCTAATTATTGTTTACAAAACTCATAATCAAAACACTATTACACTTAGTCAGGCTATGGATACACAAGGTATTTTATTCATCTGATTGACTTTGTCCTCCAACAGTTGCATTAGGAATTCCAGCATCTGCCTTAAACTAATTCTTTGGTAAAGATTATGTCTATTTACTTTCATAAAAGCAATCCACAAATAGGCAGTTCAAGAAAGATAGAACAAATACATTGTATTCGTCAGAGCCTCTAGAACTTGAGTTTCTGCTCACAATCAGTGCCTGCCTTCCATTCTCAAGGTGGCTTATTTTTATATAGCCTGTGAGCTGAGAATGGGCTTTCCATTTTCAGAGGGTTGTAGAAGTAGAAGAAAGAGAAGGAGAAGGGGAAGAAAGAAAAAGAGGAGAAGAAAGAGGAGGAAGAAGAGGACAAGAACAAGAAGAGATAATCTGTGGCTTTCAAAGCCCAAGTTATTGACCATCTGGCCCTTTATGGAAATGCTTTGTGAGCAATGATAACCCATGTAATCCTCCAGAATCCTTTGCAATAGATACTATCATATTCCCATTTTACAGGTGAAGAAATCGAGGTTGTGAGAGGCTACAGCCACACAGCCACACAGCACCAGGATTTGAACCCAGTCTCCAAATTCTGCTCTTCTTATGGCCCAAATGCACCTTCTCTGGCTCTGCTATAAATATCTCTCCTGCCCAGGGGAAGCTGATGATCAGCTAGAAATGGTTTAACACATTAATGCACTGCCACTATGGACCCATAATCTGCAACTGCTCCCCACTTCTCAGCAGATAGTGAGGGATGGAACACTGGATGGGTACATTCTGAAAAATCCATCAAATAAAGCTCAAGGGCCATGAGGTGAGGGGACCTTGGCTCTCTCCATTGCTGCAGCCTTAGTCATTTTCCTGCTGTCCCCTCCTTGCAGATCCTGCACAACTACTACTACCGAGGGTATGAAGATGCTGTTTCATACTTGAGGCGGCTGAGTAAGTACGGGGTAGGGCCACCAAAGGGGTGGGTTGGGGGTGGGGTAAGACAGGAAGTAGAAGGGCTGAGTCCAGGAGCATTGTCCTAAAAAGAGAACCCGAGATGCCCTTCCCCAGGAGGGCTGGGAATGGGTGCAAGGACCTGGCAGCTTGCATTGTCCAGGACACACCACTGTGGCCAAACATTAGGATCTCCATGGAAAAGTGGTCTTTAGGGTCACTGCTGGGACAGTCGATATGTTTTCATACAAATATATTTCTGGATTTAAGGACTATGTTTAGGAAACACCATAGCTTGTATCTTCCTGGAACATTCCATTTTCAGGTCATTTCACTTTATTCTCTTTCCAAGACGATTGCATTGTTAATGCAGAACTAGACATGATGAGTTTATATTTGGGTAAGACTCCAAGAGACATTGATCAACAAAGGAGAGGGTCTGTGTCCAACAAATGTTGGTTTAGCAAGTATGGTCCCCTACACCTGCAAATGGCTCCGTGAATCCTTGCCTGGAAGATTCCAAAGGCATGTATTTTACACGCTAACTCCACGAAGACCATGGCAAACATCCCTGACAAAAGGAAAGAAAAAAATCTTTTGCATATTTAGAATTGTTTCCATAGAACATATTTCCAGGGGGAAGAAAGGATTCCGGGATTGGATGGTGTTTACCTAATGCTGTATGAAGTGGGGGGTTTTGTTTCCCAGGTTGTCATGTGGTCTTTGTGACTGTCTTTTTTGGCAATCCTGTGATATTCCATGACAGTTGAACAGAAACTTTGATCATTCCTTTGAGTTTCCAAATGTTCACTGTTATAAGCAATACTGTGGTGAACTTTTTGTGTACATAGTTTAAAAAAATATTTTAGGAGTGAGTTAAGGGATTGAATGTGGGTTTTTCCCTAGGATGTGTTGGCTATTTTTCCTTCAAAGCTGCTTCCTGCTTTCCCAAGCTCCCTTTGTCTTGACTCTTTCCTTTCTCCTAGGGCCATTCTCCGAACAAGGGGTGGGGAGAAAAGGATGGAGGGACTGTGAGTTCTGGAGGCAAGTAGGTCTGAGCCAGGATTCTCATCCCCCCTGGCTGTGTGAACTCAAGGAAATCACTTGCCCCCTCTGTCTTGATTCCTAACCTGTAAAAAGGATTAAATCGTTGTTCCTGACACCTACTAACTGTGTCATCTTCTGGGACCTCAGTTTTCTCATCTGTATAAGGGGGCTGACCATGGAACTTACCTCAGAATTATATTCCTAGACACAGTCATTCCAGCCCACTGACCCTGTGACCTAGGAGTCAGGGCCATCCTCTCACTTCCCTGGGGGACAGATTCCTCCTAACCCCGACTCTGCTTGGACAACTCTCCTCTTCTCCACATTTACATGAGTGACATCTCTGAAAACTATGCCAAGCGTCCAAAAGCTGGACCACCTGAGGGGTGTTAGTGGAGGGTTAAGATGGGGTCTCACTCTCGCCTCAGGAATAGGAGGGGCTGGTGAGGGCCTGGGGTGCTTTCCACCACCAGCTGGGAAACCCCTTCACTCTTTCCTCAGTGATGGTGTGTACTGGGGATGTGGTGTTGGGGGATCCCCTGATTTGGGACCAATTCCCTACGTCAGGAGACCCCTCTACCTCTCAGGTTCCAGCCTGGCTGCCTGGCTACCACCATACCTGTCTTTCCCCTAGAACTTCTTTCTCTTCCTCTCAGGGCAAGCCTAAGGAGAATTACAAAGTGCCTTGCTTTAGCATCTCTGGTGTCCCTCACTCCTCAATAGCCTCTGGAAGGAACCCAGTGCCATCTCATGCCCCCACACTCTTCTACCCTTAGGTGATATGAACACCATGGTCTAAATGGCAGTCTTAAACCAAAGGATGCTCTTATAGGAGCATTTCGGGTATCCATGAAAGAATCAGGGCAGTGTATGGAGGCTGGTGGGCTTTCCCAGGGGCCATGGAATCACTCCAAGTAGGAACTGACACAATGTGTAAGGAAGAAAATGTCTCTTGCTGGCTACTGACTATTTTTTATTCCTCTTCCAATTTGCCAGTGTTTGCATGGCTTTCTCAGTGCAGGTTTCTTCAGCTCCACCCTAGATCCTCTTAGGTTTGGTAGGGCTGGATTTTCCTCCCAGCACCAGATGCGAACAGGAGGTATGACGCATCTTGAGAAATTGTGGCCAGTGCCCAGAGCCACACTCTTAATTCCCACCTCCCATCTGGGAACAGAAAAAAACGGGAGTCCGCCCCAGCCTCCCACCCACCCTACTGCTTTCTGGATGGGGGTCAGCTCCAGCAGAAGGCTACACCTGCAAAGTGTCACCCTCAATTCCTCCACTCACATCCTGGCATCTCCCTCTGCTGCCCTCCTCAGGGCTCAAATCCACCTAATTATTCCTGCTGCCAGGCCAGCTTCCCTCTCCACCCTTGGCCTCCCCTGGCAGCAGCCTTCTGCCAAAGGGAAGGGCACTGCTTGCTGGCATGCTTGAAAATCTACATTCCCCACACAGACATGTGGACGTGGGTGCTGAGTGAGGTTGGAGCTCAGAGGATGCCATGTCTAAAATAATCCATCTGGCATCCAGGCGTGCCTGGCCAGACCAACCCATCCATCCTTCTTCCCTCCCTCCCTCCCTCCCTCCCTTCCTTCTTGGCATTCTTCCTTCTCTTACAATTTGTTAAGTTCTCTCTCTCTCTCTCTCTCTCTCTCTCTCTCTCTCACACACACACACACACACACACCTACCTATGAAACTAATACCACAATCAAGAGAGTGAACCATTATCCATCATGCCCCAAGTTTTCCTTACGTTCTTTTGTGACCCTTCCCACCTTCCCCCAGAGTCCCCAATCTACTTTCTATCATTATAGAAATTTCCTACTGGACTTACAGTATGGGCTCTATTTTGTCTGCATTCTTTCACTCAGTATAATTATTCTGAGATTCGTCATGTTATTGCATGTATAAATAGTTCATTCCTTTTTAATTTCCAATCCATTTATGAAATCCCACAGTTCATTTCTCCATTCACCAATTAATGGACATTTAGGCTGTATCCAGTTTGGGCTATTATGAATTCTTTTTTTTTTTTTTAATTTTTTTATTAATTTTTATTTATTTATGATAGTCACAGAGGGAGAGAGAGAGAGAGGCAGAGACACAGGCAGAGGGGGAAGCAGGCTCCATGCACCGGGAGCCCGACGTGGGATTCGATCCCGGGTCTCCAGGATCGCGCCCTGGGCCAAAGGCAGGCGCCAAACCGCTGCGCCACCCAGGGATCCCTATAATTATAAATTCTTTTTTTTTTTAATTTTTTTATTAATTTTTATTTATTTATGATAGTCACAGAGGGAGAGAGAGAGAGAGGCAGAGACACAGGCAGAGGGGGAAGCAGGCTCCATGCACCGGGAGCCCGACGTGGGATTCGATCCCGGGTCTCCAGGATCGCGCCCTGGGCCAAAGGCAGGCGCCAAACCGCTGCGCCACCCAGGGATCCCTCAGTTTGGGCTATTATGAATAAAACTGCTGTGAATACTCATGGAGTCTTTCTATGAACATATGCTTTCATTTCCTTAGGGTAAATACCTAGGAGTGGAATGTCTACACGGTATGGTAAATGTACATTTAATCTATAACCGTATTTACGTAATATACAATATTATATGTGTATAATTAAGGTAAATGCATAACACAAAATTTACCATCTTAACTATTTTTTAGATTTTTTTTTTATTTTTTAAAAATATCTCCTACACTCAATGGAAGGCTTGAACTCACAACCCCGAGATCAAAAGTTGCACGCTTTTCCCACTGAGCCAGCCAGGTGCCCCACCATCTTAACCATTTTAAGTGTACGGTTTGGTAGTATTACGTATAGTCACATTGTACAACCAATGTCCAGAACTTTTTCTTACTGCAAAACTGAAACTCTATACCCATTGATCAGCAACTCCTCATTTCTCCCTCTCCTAGGCCATGGCTACCACCATTCTATTTTCTACTTCTAGGAGATTGACTACTTTAGATACCTCATATCAATGGAATCATACAGTACTTGTCTTTTTGTGACTGGTGTATTTCGCTATCATAATTTCCTTCAGGTTTGTCCATTTTGTAGCATGTAACATACCACATTTTCTTTATCAATGAACAATTTGAATTGCTTCTTCCTCCTGGCTATTGTGAATAATGATGCAATGAACATGGGTATGCAAATATCCTTGTTTCAATTCTTTGGGATATAGAGTAAGGACATATATCCAGAATGTATGTTTAACTTTTTAAGAAACTGTCAAATTATTTATCGAAGTAGTCGTATCATTTTACATTCTCACCACCAGTGCAGAAAAGTACCAGTTTCTCTGTATTATCACCAACACTTGAAATGGTCAGTCTTGTTAATTTTAGCTATGTGAATAGTTGTGTGGTGGTATCTTACTGTGATTTTAATTTGTATTTCCTTAATTTCTAATGATGCTGAGCATCTTTTCATGTGCTAATTTGCCATCTATATTATATATCTTCTTTATTGAAGTGTTTAACTCTTTTGGTCATTTCCCACCTAGACTTACAATAAGCTTTATTTTTAAAAATACTTTTAGATTTCCAGGAAAAAATATGAAAATAGCATGGAGAGCTTCCATATACTTTACATTCCCTATTATTATGTCTTACATTTGTTATATGTTATAGTATGGTATATATAAAATTTGGTACATAGTATAGCATAGTGTTTACAATTAATATGCTAATATTGGTTATTATTAACTGAAGTCCATATGTTCAGATTTCCTTACTTTTCAACCTAATGTCCTTTTTCTGATCCAGGATCCCATTCAGGATACCACATCACATTTTACCATGATGTCTCTTTAGGTTCCTCTTATCTGTGACAGTTTCCCAGACTCCTTGTTTTTAAATGAACTTGGTAGAATGGAGTACTGGAATGTTCCTTAGTTGGGGTTTGAGGTTGCCTGATATTTTTCTCAGGATTAGGCTGGAGTTCTCAGTTCTGGGAAGGGAGATCACAAAGGCAAAGTACCATTCTCATCACATTATGTCAGGGTGCATGCTATCTACATGGCTTATTATTCATGAAGTTGGGCTTGGTCATTTGTCTGCAGTGGTATTTATTGGGTTTCTCCCTGTGAAGTTGCTCTTTCTCCCCCTTTCTCTTTGAAAAGAAGTAACTATGCACCACCTACTTAAGGGATGGGGAGTTAAGCTTCACTTCCTTAAGGACAGGGTAATCTACAAAAATTATTTGGAATTCTTCTGGTTGGGAGATTTGTCTCTTCTCCCCTATTTGTATACTTCTTCAATTCCTTGTTTGTTTCAGTATGGACTCCTGGATACTCATTTTATACGTTGGGCTATTATTCAGGTTTCCTTTATTTATTTTGCTACTCAGATTGGTTCAGCTTTGGCCATTGGAAGCTCTTTCAGTGGGCTCTTTTGCCTGTCTTAAAAATTGAATTGTTTGTTTTCGTATTTAAGAACTTTTATGTAGTTCAGATAAATGCTCTTTATCAGAAATATGATTTGTAAATATTTTCTCTCAGTCTGTAATTTCTCTTTTCAAGTCGTTAAGTCTTCTGAAAAGGTATTTTTTTTTTGAAAAGGTATTTTTAATTTCGATAAGGCCCATATTATTAATTTGCTTCTTTTATGGATTATGCTTTTGGTGTTTAATTTGCTTCTTTTATGGATTATGTTTTTGGCATCTTATCTAAGAAATCTTTGCCTTACTCAAGATCACAAAAAGGTTTTCTCCTATGTTTCTTTCTAGAAGCTTTATAGTTTTTTGGTTTTCCATTTGTGTCTATATTCCATTTTGAGTTAATTTCTGACTATGGTTCAATATCTAAAACAAAGTTCTTTTTTTTTGCATATGGATATCCAGTTGCTCCAGCACTATTTGTTGAAAAGTCTATGCTTTTGGGTGGCTCAGGGTTTAGTGTCTGCTTTGGGCTCAGGGCATGATCCCAGGGTCCTGGGATCAAGTCCTACATCAGGCTCCCCAAAGGAAGCTTGCTTCTCCCTCTACCTATGTCTCTGTCTCTCTCTCTCTCTGTTTCTCATGAATAAATAAATACATAAAATCTTTTAAAAAAGACTATGCTTTCTCTGTTGAGTAGTCAGTTGTCTCTATATGTCATGGGTCTATTTCTAGGCTTTCTGTTCTGTGCCATTCATTTATTTCTCTGTCTTTATGTCAGTATCATACTGTTTTGATCACTGCAGCTTTATCATAAGTCTTGATACCAGGTAGTCTTGGTTTTCCATCTTTGTTTCTTTTTTTTTTTTTTTTCTTTCAAAGTTGTTTAGGTTATTCCAGATTCTTTCTAATCCCATATGAATTTTAGAATTAGCTTGTGGATTTCTACACAATGTAGTCGTGCTGTATTTGTCTTGGCAACCTATTCTCTCCTCCTCTGCTATCACCACCCTAACACTTCCCTGCTCCCTGACCTTGCCTCCAAACAACTTTACAGAAGAAAGCAAAAGCCAACAGAGAGTTCTCTCAACTTTGTGCTACCAAATATACAAACTCACCTTGCTTTGTTTCCCTCCTTCCTAGAACATTAAAGGAAGCAACCATCTTCTTGCCTAAAGCCCACTTCCTACCTGTACTCAGACCCTTCCCCAACTCAACTCTTGAATTATCCATTATTCCATCTCTCTTTTACATATCCAACCTCCACCTCTCAACTGGATCCTTATCAACAACTTGTAGGTCTACCCCAATCTTGCCTATTTTAGAAACTTGGCCTAGGTTCCTCTCTCTCTCTCTCTTTGCTCAGTCCTGGCTCCCTCCTCTTCTCACTCTGCTTTTCCTCCCTCAGCAATCTCCTCCATGGACACCATCACAGCTTCAGTGACCATCCATAGATGGGACTCCCAAATGTACATCTCTAACCCTCATGTCTTCTCTGAGATCCAAATTCATGTATCCAATCATCCACTTGTTATCTCTCCTTGGACACTTCTAAGGCCCCCTAAAATCCACATATCCCCAAACTATAACCTGTGCCCTCCTCACTGCTTCCCTGACCCATTCCCTTCATGGTCACCCTGCCAGCACCAGCATGCATCTGGTTGAGCAAGCCAGCTACTTCCTCCCTTTCCCCCAATCAATCCATTGCCAGTTCTCATTTATTTTACCTCCTAAACAGAATCTTCTATTTCTTTTTCTCTCCTTCCAAGCACAAGTCCTAAACACCTCTCCACAGCAGCCTTACAGGTTTCCTGGGGCCTCTCTGCCCTTTTCAGTGAGTTTCCACACAGCAGCCATAGTAATCTTCTTAAAGCCAGAGGCAGTGCAGCATTCCCCCCTGCCTATAAGTCTTTCAAGGTTTCCATGAAAACCAAAGACCCTCAATGGTGTCTATAAGCATGGTCTGGCCCCTGTAGCCTCCTCAGCCCCATCTCCCACCAAAGTACCCCTCTCCAACCAGACTGACCTTCAGCCCCTCCTCATGCTCCCTCAAACCTGTGGCATTTGTGTGTGCCGTTCCCACTGTCTGAAATGCTCCTCATCCCACCCTGACCACCCTCTGGAACCTCACTTGCCCTTCAGATCTCAGTTCAAATGTTGCTCCCTCAGGGAAGCCCCCCGCCCCCATGAAATCCTCCCTGCTATCACGGTCCTTTCTTGCCTAGGACTTATCTTGGTTAAAATGAGATTATTTGCATAGTCAGTGCCTGCCCCCATGCCAGACGTAAGCTCCAAGAGGCCAAGAACCATCACATCTGTTTTTGTCCACTTCACTCCTCAGCGCCTGCTATAATGCGTGGCACATACAGATGCACAATAACTATCCGTTGAATAAGTGAATCAATACACAATATAAATTTGAGCACATTCTGCTTCTGAAAATAATTTGGGAAATCATTTTTGCAAATGCCAGACTGATGTCAAAGGTTAGTAAAGCCACCAGTGACCCCAGGCTGTTGTTTTCCTAGATGCTGCTTACATCAATTCTCCCTCCAAGAGAGTGATGTTCCCCCGTGTAGAAGTGTACTGCAATATAGAACTTGCCCTTGGCAACGAGTGCCACGAACGCAGTCAGTCAAGCCTCCAAACACAGCAGCAAGAATCCATACAACTTCACACACAGAGGGCTCCTGAAGAGGAAGGAAAGGGCAGCCACAGTTCACTTCCGTCCTCACCTGTGCAGACACCCGAAGCCACATGTGAGTGGCCTGCAGAGTCACCTGTTTCACCACCTGTCCTTTCACCTGAGCAGTCACCTGCAACTCCACTGGCTTCATCACCATCACATTCTGCAGCTGACCTGCCCCCTGCTTTGCTCCCAGCTGTACCCTTACCACTCAGCTCAACACTTGTGCTGTCACGTGTATCACCACAGCAGCAGGTACAAACTACTGGATCGCCACCAAGATCCCCACCTTCCCAGTCATCTCTGTCACCCAGGCCATCCTTGGGGCCTTCATCTGTAGGGGCATCTCAAACACTGCCCCAACGTTCTTCTTCAGCATCACCTGCACAGCCACCTGTGGAGGAACTAGGCCCAGAACAGTCCCAAGGTACAGACCCTTCTGGCTTCTCACAGCTTCCTTACATCTGGAGCCTCTCAAGAAGTGTGCAACAATATGGTAGCTGATAACCATTGCTTCGGAGGGGTGCACTGGTAAAGTTAGCAGTCAGCTTTAGCGGCTCTACCTATTTTGAGGATAGGCCACCACAAGGGAACAGTGTTCTTGACATTTGTTCATGTCTTTAGTCCAGTGATTTTCAAAGGTTGGTCTCTGACCAACAGCGAACTCATCACCTGGGAATTTGTTAGAAACGAAAATTCTCAAGCCCTACTGTAGACCTACTAACTCAGGGGGTGGGACCCAGCTATCTATCTTTTTTATAAGCCCTCCAGGGGATTCTTTTGAGAACCATGTTTGGGAACCACTGTAATGGAAGGTTTTTATTTTGTGATAACCACTGTGCCAGGGCAGTGCTACTCAAAGAGTGCTCTGTGGACCAATGCTGGTCCCTAAACTATTTGTTACTAATTTACAATGAAATGAGCACAGAAGTTAAAAGTAAGCATTTAGAAATGTTTATAGCCATGACATCTAAGAGCTTGGTCATTTTCTTACCAGTTCATTGTATTGTATTTCACAAAAGTACTAGTCCATTATGGATTACGAAAAAAAAAAAAAAAAAAGATTTTTAAAAAGCTGGTTCTTCATAACTGGTATCTTCCACAGATAGTTTGAGAAGCATTATTCTAGAGGCTTCATAGCCACACAATTCTTAGCTCCTCACTCTCAGGAAATCTCCCTTCCAGCAAAGGGGATGACAGAGATACCAACCTCAAAAATACAAGCAAGAGTTATTAAGTACAACATTACTAAAAAGAGTATTGGAAGTATTCATAGAGATTAAGATTACTTCTCTCTGGGGAATTAAGGAAAGCTTCTTGCAGCTGACAGGTGAGTTGAAATGAGCAAGATTTTGACCATCATGGTTTGTGAGACAGGATGAGGCAAAGTAGAATGAGAAGTTTAGGCTTTGTTTATCTTAGAGGCTCAGGTACAGAGAGGGAACGTGCAAGGTACGTTCAGGATGAAGAGGATACCTGTTTAGCTACTGTGGATGGTCTGGGTGGGGGCAACAGGAGAGGAGCCCAAATGATGGACTGAAGCCAGGTCATAGGGTCTTCATGATCCATCCACCAAATTCCCATAGTTATTAGGGTAAACATCAGCACCAATTAGCACGATGGTTTCCTTCTTGGCAGATCTGCCCCAGGCAGGGGCACATTTTCTCTAGAATAGATTTGACTCTTTTAATCATGGTGGGACAAAAATATCAGGACATTAAAAGTAAGGAAATTGGCCCAAGTGTTTCACATGCTTTCTTATTTGCTGTTAAGTGAAACGCATTTCTCTTATGTTATTCACACCTCTGCCTAAAGATAGTCCTCTTCAGGTAGCCTGAGCAATCCTGGGCCCTGAGCTGGCATTCCCTGCTCAGATTGGGGATAGAGGGAACAGATTGTCCAGTGGTTCTCAACTAGGAGTGATTTTGTCTCCCAGAAGACATTTGGCATCAAAGACATTTTTGGTTTTCACCTAGTGGGTAACATCTAGTTGATTGTAGATCAACGCTGCTGAACACTGTACAATGCACAGCCTCACAACAAAGAGCCATCTGGATCCTACATTCAGTAGCTCTGAGATGGAGGAACCTTGTTACAGTCTTCAACTGAGCCTTAGTAAGGACAGCCTAGGCCATCTGTGGGAGCTGAGCAGCAGGGAGCCTCTTCAGAGGCTAATGTCATCTGTCATTTAGTGATGGCCATGTTGTTGTTGGGGGTAGAAGGGGTTGCAAAAAAGTTTCAGGAAAACCCATAAGCAAGGGAGCTTCAAATAGATTTGGGAGTGCCAGAGATATCCAATGTGACCCCCAAATGAAAGAACTTCAAGTAGAACTAAAATATGTTTTATATTATTTTTATCTACACATATTACAAAATTACATACCAACCTTTATATATTATATACCCCCATATTTACATAAAATATGAAAAGCACTTACTTAAGAACAACAGTCATGGGTGCAGCACCTGGGTGGCTCCACTGGTTAAGCATTCTACTCTGGATGTCAGCTCAGGTCTTGATCTCAGGGTCATGAGTTCAAGCTCCACATTGAGCTCTATGCTGGATGTGGAGCCTACTTGAAAAAAAAAAAAAAAGAACAATGGTCATGAAACTAGTAATGTTTTCTATTCTGTTAAAAAGGAAAAAAGCATTATATTCAGATACAGCAGGTGATGGAAAGTTCAGGCCCCTTAGGGGGACTTTTCCTGAAAACTCATACTAAAGGGCTGTTTTTTGTGAGGGAATTGTTGATAACATTGCATTAATTGATAAATTACATCGATTATTGATAGCATTACATCAAAGATCAGCATCTGTCCTGCCACAGATGCCACTGCCCTGGGTCTCAGTCAAATCCAACAACGTGGTTCTGGTCCTAAACATGAGACTTTGAGATTAAGAGAGCTGTTTATTGTTTCTGGACACTCTCACTTACTTCCTATTTTTATTTCGAAAATGACTAAGTCCTCCTCCCTGACCTTACCTCACTCGTGTCTCTTATTTTTTTACTGCAGCTCCCCTTGCCTCTTCAAATCCAGAAGGTACCACACCTTTGGTTAATGTGAAGGAAGCCACCAGCAAGCCTCATGCAATGTAAATTTCTCCTTAATCGGGACACATTCTTTCCTTTGGCTGGGGGTGGGGGAAGTGGCGGGGAGGGTAGCTAAGTGAAAATTTCCTTTTCTTTAGTTGCGCTAGAAACACTGGGATCCTTTTCCAGTTTGTGTGATTACATTCCACGCCTTTACACTTCTCTCTTCTTCAGTGGGGGCAACGAATGGGAAATGAGTTATTCATGCTCACAATGTCGTTCTCTTCATCTCCTTGCTGTGCCCCCTGGGGAATGTGCCTTCTCTGAGTGTAGTAGGAGAACGTGCACCCCCTCATGTCTTATTCTCTGGTAGTGTCTCAGTTCAAGGGAGCTAGCAGGCATGCTACATACTAGCCTGAGGTAGGCTATTTCCTGCATGGTATGAATTGTGAGACTCTATCAAAGGCCTCCTTTAATCCAAATGATTTTATATCAACACAGTAAGAGGGCTGATATTGCTATGTTGTAAATTGTCCCCAGAAAATCTTTTTTATAACACACATCAATTGTCTGGATTGTGTAACATGTTCTCCATTACTTACCTTCACAGTCATTCTGAGAGGCCTGAGGATTAGTATATTTTTTAAGATTTATTTTTATTTATACGAGAGAGAGCACACATACGTGCATTTGCAAGCACAAGGATGGGGAAAGGAGAGGGGTGTGTAGGGGCAGAGAGAGAGGGAGAGGGAGACCTATGCAGACTCCGCAATGAGTATGGAGCCCCATGTAGGGCTCTATCTCATGACCCTGAGATCACAACCTGAGCCGAAACCAAGAGTCAGAGGGCCAACCAACTATGCCACCCAGTGCCCCAGGATTGGTATTTTTAAGTTCCTTGGGGACCACATTACCCCGGCTCCCTTGCTGGCTTCTTCCTAGTTGGGTTAGCCAGTGGAAGGCACCAGCAGGAGATTAGAAGATGGGCTAAAGAGTATCTCTCCCCTTTCCCAATCTCATCCCTCCCACCTTGGGCAGTTCTGGCAATGATTATTCCATGGCCATGGCTGCAGCTATTGGGAGAGCAGGTCCTTTTGATGTTCCAACTCCATATCATCAAATATATTAAAACATACCTGCTTCTCACATTAAGTATCACTTTAATTATAAAACTTTTTGAGAAACAGCTGGGTGGCTCAGTTGGTTAAGCATCTGCCTTCAGCTCAGGTCATGATCCCAGGGCCCTGGGATTGAGCCCCGCATCAGGCTCCCTGCTCAGCCAGGAACCTGCTGTGCTTGCTTGCTCTCTCTCTCTAATAAATAAATAAACTCTCTCTCTCAAAAAAAAAAGACTTTTTGTAAGAGTTTGCATAAATTTAAGAATTTTGTGCTCGGGCATATACTATGCATTTTGTTCACATGGTTTAAACTTTATTGCATTGACATTGAACTTATAAAAGTTTAATTGAGTTTCAGTTGACTAGTTGGTATGATGTTACTTAGATAAATAGTCATTGGTTATAAAACGAATATTTGCTGTGGAACTCTGGTGTTCAGCCAGGGTTAAAAGCCATAACATTGGCTTGTCTGTCTACCTTCTGAGCTGGAGCAGGGCCCTGATAGTGAAGGACACAGGACAGGTCATTAACAAACTATTTACTTCATCTATTGCCCAGGGGAAACCCTACTGAAGACTCCAGTTGGATGAGCAAGGTGTTCAAGAAGAACAAACAAAAGACAAGTAGCACCAGAAAAGGCTTCCCAAGACATCCACGATCCAAAAAAACAGGCGGCAAAGTGCAGTGAGCATGACTAATGTTTTTCAAAATCTATGGGGAGGAAAAGCTCCGGGAAGAGTCTGCAGGAAGATCACAAGGGGCAGAGGAAGAATCAGTAGGAACAGGTGTTAGGAGCTGGACTTTGGAGTCAGACCCACCCAATATAAACTCCCTGCTCTGCCATAATCTTGCTCAGTGATCATGCTTAGGACATATGGTCTTTCTAAGCCTCTATTTCCTGATCTGTAAAATAGGGATTAATATTGTGAAGGTTTAATGAGGCCAACATGTAAATTTCTTGCAGAATGCAAGATGTGTAATCAGCACTCAATAACTTAGTAGGTATTAGGGTTATATGCAGAGGTTAACTACCTGCTTCTCAGTTTCTGAATAGAACTCTATTTACAAACCAAACTAAACAGATGTGTGACTGTGTGACCCTCAGCATATAGAGATCCTAACTGTTGTCAAGCTACAACTAAAAGCCCTAACCAATGTAAGCCTGCTTCTTACAGCTTTTTTATTATATTATATTATATTGTCATTGATCCATCAATTAACTTTGACTGAGCACCTAATGAGTGCCAACCACTCTTCTGGGCTCTAGAGATAGTAAAGATTAATTGAATTCAATCTCTGACTTTTAAAAAAACATTTTATTTATTTATTTGAGAAAGACAGAGAGAGATTACAGAGGGAGAGGGAGAAACAAAGATTCCCTGCTGAGCAGAGCCTGACACAGGACTCGATTCCAGCACCCCGGGATCGTGCCCTGAAGCCAAAGGCAGACATTTAACCAACTGAACTACCCAGGCACCCCTCGATCCTTAACTTTTAAAAGGTTACCCCAAAATTGAACTTAAGACCAAAGACAATAACCAAGTTTTAATTTTTTACTGAAATATAACATTGTTTTTTAAAGGGACATGCATATATACATACACACTTACAAGTGAAAAATGCCAGCTTCAAACAAACCAAGCCAGGGATCATCTACAACTATTTTATTGGATTGTCAAAATATTCTCTGAATGGAACAGACCCACACTGCTATCTACTTTGCTTCAAGCTTCCATTGGTCAGAAAAATCCCTAGATTATTCTAAGCGACAACATTCTGTAATGTTCCTGTCCCAGGTGGGGATCCCAGGTGAGCAGAGAGCTGTATCAGGGAGGTGAGGGTCAGAAGCTTGCCCTAGCATCTCAAGTTCACTTTGAGGTCCGGGCAAGTAGGTACTTGGTGGGTGGTGGGAAGGAGATTCTCAGGAATCCACTGCAGGAAGTGGGGCAGATGCATGTGTTACTTTCTGGATTAAAGGACAGGCAGGGAAGGTGCAGGACCCAGTGGGCAGTTGGCAGTCTCCTTGAGGGTCATGAAATTAGTGAATCCTGGAATTAGTTTCACTTTGTTCCTTGGTATCCAGCCCCAAGTCTTCTTTGACTTTTGAGCGTCTGTATCTCTGTTGCTAGGAGCTCAAGGTCAATTTTGGCCAAGAGACCATGGGCAGGTCTGCTGTGGGGGTGGGGAAGCTTCCTTGGAGCTGGGAATGCCATCTGGAAGCCAGGCTTAGAGTTAAGTCCCTTCATTCCAAAGCCAGGCTTCCTCTTATACATCGGAGCAGGGGGAACTATGTAATTCAGCCATAGCTACCCTGCTCATTAAATTTCTAAGAATCAAGGTGCTTTATAAAGAAGAAGGCTATGATAAAAACAAACAAAACAACATTCACAGCTGTGGGAAACACTGTTGTCAGTAGGTCACACATTCTGTCTGCGGCATTCCTTTATAGAACAGATTACGAAACTGCCTGGAAGCAATTTACCAATTGATGGTCTCAAGCAATTCCACGCAAATTCACTGCTCTGAGCTTCAAAGACCAGGGTAGGGGTAGGGGGGTAGAAAAGACAAGTTGAAAAAGGTTAGGCATAGAAGAGGAGTGATCCAGAAAGAGAGAAATCTGCTCATTTCCTCCCAGAGTATAATCACAAGAGACAGGGTCACATCCATGGGCTAGTCCTGTGCAACTCCTGGCCCCCAGCTAATATTCCTCCCAATAAAGAGGAGAGAAGCTAGAATAAAAGCTACAGAGTAGATGTTCCATACACTAATATCTCTCTCTCTCTCTCTCTCTCTGTTTCTTAAAGATTTTATTTATTTATTTGAGAGCAGAGAGAACCAGTGGGAAGGGGGAGTAGAGGGAGAAGGAGAGAATCTCATGGAGCCTGACCCAGAGCTCAATGCAGGGCTCCATCATACGACCCTGAGATATGACCTGAGCCAAAATCAAGAGTCTGATACTTTAGGGGATCCCTGGGTGGCGCAGCAGTTTGGCGCCTGCCTTTGGCCCAGGGCGCGATCCTGGAGACCCAGGATCGAATCCCACGTCGGGCTCCTGGTGCATGGAGCCTGCTTCTCCCTCTGCCTGTGTCTCTGCCTCTCTCTCTCTCTCTCTCTCTCTCTCTGTGACTATCATAAATAAATAAAATTTTAAAGAAATATATCCATATTTAAGAGTCTGACACTTAATCAACCAAGCCTCCCAGGTGCCCCTCCTTCTGTGTTTTTTAAGTCAGACGTTCAAGTTCATACTCTGATGCTGGTTATTTTAGTGAGTAGTTGCTGTTTGATAATGCTACCTAACAAACACCCCTCTCCATCTCAATGGATTACAAAGCAAATGTTTATTTTGCTCTTTCAGAGTTCTGTGACTTGTCTGGGATAGATCTGCTTAGGCTACAGGTTGGAGTCGAGTTTGATCCCTGTCCCTTTCATTCCAGGACCAGCAGATGTGCCAGATATGCTCTGCCTCTGGATCATGGCTAGATACATGTCTCAGCCTGGCTTTCCTCTGCTAGTTTGTCTCTCCTCCAGTCAGATTTCAGCAGTCGTCTGATGCGGGTTGTGTAACTGGCCTCAAAGTGGCAAGACAGATTGAGAAATTCAGGGACTGCCTACGGCTACAAATGGAAAAGGAGGAGGTCCCACTTGCTAACTGCCACTCAAATCCTCTGGACTGCTACTGTCTGTCAGACTCCTCGCATTTCTACCATTTCTACAGCTAGAAAGCCTCTCCTTTTAGTTACTATGGAATTTCCCCCTATTCAAATTAGAATGTGATGATAATAGCTAAAACTTAGAGTAGTTCTTATGTTCCAGGCATTGTGGTACAGAGAGGGTAAGCAACATGCCCAAAGTCACACAGTAGGTAATGACAGAGCCAGGATCCGAATCCAAGTTGTCTGTCACCAGCATCTTAGTGTCAAGCACTAAGTGATATAGCCTTCCAGGGTAGGAGCACCAGAGTGCATCGGAAGTCACAGGGTCTAGTCCTAGATTGTCTGTTTGGCAGGGAGGGTGCACTTGGAGGTGCACAGACATGGCAGGGATAACTTGGGTGCCATGCTAACAAAGTTGGACCTCACCTGTGGTGCTGGGGAGACATCACAGGGTTTAAACAGAATGACATGGTCAGATTTGAAAACCATCCAAGAATGTACCGTGTACAGTGCACACGCCAACATTTCTCTGAGGTGGACTCTGCAGGAGGCTTCCTACAATATCCTTTAGAGGGCCAATGACTGGCCAGGGCCACACAGCAAGTGGAAGAGGCCTTGAAACTCAGGGCTTCCCATTGCCCCCTTGTCTCATTTGTCCTCACACCTGCTTTCTTGGCTTTTCACATCCAGGTCTGCTCCCTGTCCCCTCGACTTCACTCTGCTCTCCACTTCCGAGACAGTTTGGGTCACCTACAGGCCTCATCCCAGCCAGATCCAGGAACACAGCTGTCCTGAGGTATGGAACTGTCCAGCATCACCCTGGAGGCCACACACGACCTGCTCTGTCCCCAAATGCTGCGGTGACCTCTGAGCACGGTTGACCCAGTTTCCTTTCTGACCCCACCTGCCTCTTCCTGGTCACAGTCAAGGCCAACCCTAGCACATATAGTTACTCATGTACTAAGAAAACAGTACCCTTTCTGAGAGAACTTGATTGCGAGCTGTTGGATGATCTTGATAATACACTGATTTTGTTAAAACAGTTGACTGCCACCTGCTAGAAATCTGTATGAATGACATATAAAGCTACAAAACGGTACACATAACATACAAAACTGTACAAATAACATGTGGCATAAATAGGTCCATGATATGTGGCCCCGTTGCATTGGCAGTTTCTCCTTGTACAGTATACAGTCTGTACAACTGCACTCAGCACTCTGGAGGCCACTCCACTTCTTTTCCCTTCTCGAAAAGCCAAGTATTAACCAGACTTTTGTAAATCTAATAATGTTTCAAACACTCTTTTATCTACTCCTGCTCTGCAAATGGAATTCTCCATTTGCAAACAAAAACAAAAACAAAAACACAACAAACACACACACACACACACACCCCACAAAAAAACCCTCTTGTATAACAAAGTGGGATTTGCTAACTGACTTTTTGGTATAAATTGAGATTTCCAATTTACACACATCAAGTTGGCTATAATGGGGCCTGGCTACTTGCTTGGGGCTGCCCGAGGCATAGGAAGCTATGAGTGATGTTCTCAGTGAAAATAAGGGGAGGAAAGTCCTAGATGAGGGACTTAGAAATGATGTATCTCTGTCCTTTTTCTAGGAAGCTGTGAACCAAGAGAGAACTTGAGCTGGAATGAAAGAGAACCTGTTGACCGCAAGGTAGAACCTTCTCCCCAAGGCTCTCAAACACATTCTCTTCACCTAGGCCTTTTGGGGATCAGATGTCACCCACGACCAAGCCTGTTAGTGCAGAGGGTCCTGCTTCTCCTGGTCAAGCACCTCCTTGTCTGAACAATCTCTCAGCTTCTCTGCGGTCCTCCAGCCCTTCCACTACTCTGCTCTGGACAGAGAGATGGACACCAACATGGATAGGCTCTGAAGAGCCCACAGCACATCCTGCTCCCATCTGGCTGGGCTCTGGGCCTTCCTCCCAGCCCAGCCTGAGTTTGCTTCTTCGAGATGGACCACATCACTTCTGGCCCACCCGGGATCTAGTCTACAGGGCCAAGCTCTTGGGGGTTGAGCAAGACTGAGCATGGATGCACTTTCCTCTTTCCTGTGGTGTCAAGAGACTGAGCTCTTTGGTTTTGTCTTGTTTTTAATTCTCAAGTGTACCAAAGGCTTGATTTGGAACCACTGGACTCAGCTGCTCAGTGGAATCACTTGTGGAGCGAATCCGGCCTGAGGTCTTTAAGAGGACTTATGCAGCGCGGCCATGTTGAGCAGGCCACCCTGGGCTTCCCTGAGCCCTGGTGTGGCTGTGGAGGAAATGGGAGGCCAAATGCCCCTCCCCTTCCCATCCCCAGGAGGGCGGCACGAGGGCAGACTCTGCTGTTCACACCTTAGTGAAGACATCCCATGACAAAGATACTCTCAGCCTCAGTTTTTCCAGCCTGTCCCCCCAAAAATTAGCCCCACTTCTTGCTGGAGCATGGGTAGCTTCCAGCCCCAAGCCAGGCCCCATAAGGAAACCCAGGCTGCCCACAGGCCTCAGATGTATTTGCTTAGCAAATTCTGGAATGCAAAACCCAGATGACTGAGTGGAAAACAGCTTTGAACTTGGTTGGAACCCCTGGAGGAAGCATGCAAATGTTAGCCATGGAGGGTGGAGGGCTGTGGCAAGGCGGCCTGGTGGAGCCTAGTCTAATGGGGCCATGTCCTGGAGCAGGAGTCCACACAGGCAGCCTTAAGAAAGTTCTTCCAGGAAGAACCTAACTGATGTGGGAAACAAAGGCAAAAGAAAAAATTAAATGTCCTTTGCTGCCTACAGCCCATTGACAAGGCCTTGAAACAGGCAGAGTGACTTTCCTCTGGGAGCTCAGCTGCCTCCGCGTTGACACTCTCCTAAGGGCAATGTTACTCCGACCCCCCAGGATTTCCTGTAAACCTACTTTTACATATAAAACTCCCTTTGGAAACTTCCTCTATCTCTAACCCCCCCTCATGATACATGTTAGCAACCATCCTCCAGGCACATGGTCCACTGATCTACATCTGAAGGGGCTCTTGATAGAGTTTTTACTAAACGATAATAAATGACCTTTTCCTAACAATAGCCAGTGCCCTCTTGCTCCCTCAGGATCCTGAAAACCTCGTTTCCAAAACGCTTGGAGGCTTGCACCGTCCCTAACCCCCTCCCCACTTGAAAGTATATAGACAGTCACAGCTCACAGCCCCAGGGCTGTTCTTTCTGCCCACAGGTCCTGTCCCCCTGCTTTTAATTAAACCACCCTTTTGCACCAAAAATGCCTTAAGAATTCTTTTGCGGCTGTCAGCTTTGCACTCCAACATTTCCTACATCACTAACTGTACCTTTGAGAGGCTCAAAAGGGTCAAATCTCAGGTGTTCTTGCACCTTCTGCCTACCTGATACTGATACCCTGATGCTGTGGCTCAGACGGGTCAAGGGGAGCACCTGGGGACCGTGTAGCGGGGAGGAGAGAGGCCCCTGCAGTGGCCCACCTGGCTGTGTCTCCTGCTCTTGTGGTTTGCAGGTGGCTGCGTGCAGGGGGGGGCAGGAGACACGTGAACGGGGGGAGGGAGGGTTTCATTCCCATGCAACTCTATTCCCTGGTGTGCAAGGGGGACTTGAACATAACAATAAATTGTTCCAACCGAAAGCCTGTATTTATTTATTTTTTGTTAATTTTTTTTAATTTTTATTTATTTATGATAGTCACAGAGAGAGAGAGAGAGAGAGAGGCAGAGACACAGGCGGAGGGAGAAGCAGGCTCCATGCACCGGGAGCCTGATGTGGGATTCGATCCCGGGTCTCCAGGATCGCGCCCTGGGCCAAAGGCAGGCACCAAACCGCTGCGCCACCCAGGGATCCCCCGAAAGCCTGTATTTAGAGCCCAAATGCCCTTATGTTAGCGTTATGTTACTATCAGAGGTTATCGATAAAGCCCCCTGGATACTTTCCTTAATTTTGCTTATTTCCCTTTTCCCCTTTACAAGGTAATTAGGAGAATTGTTCTTGCATTAGCCCCAGGCTTGCCAGATAAAATACAGGGCAACTTGTTCGATTTGAATTTCAGAGGAATCATTACTCAGTAAGAGTATGGCCCCAGCATGGCTATTATTTGTTGTCTATCTGAAATTCACAGTTAACTAGGCCACCCATATTTTTATTTGCTAAATTTAGCAACTCTAATTAGCTCCTTTCTCCTTATAATGCTTTTTTTTTTTTTTTAAAGCCAATACTAGTAGATTGTTTTTTGATGTGCCAGTCACTGTACTCTGAAATTGGATGTCTCAGGCTGCGGAGGTCAAGGGCAGACCGCTCTGGTCTTCCAAACAAGCATATCTGAATGACCTCTCCAGCCCAACCCTCCCTGATAACTCAGCTAACACCCCGGAACTCAACCAGGTCTTGGCTGACCCCATTATCTCTGACTCACTCACTTAGCCTCCTGACTTCTCAGGGTCAGAAATGAGGTTAATTATGTCCTGATGCTACTTACCCACCTTTTCAAAGCCTTTCAGAGCAGCAGGGTCTCCCATGCATCTCAGCGCTCTTGAAAGCCTCAGCGGGGTGAGTTAAGGGAACCCCGCCCTCACACAGTAGTGTCCCTGCCACCCTATATTCTTACTGGCACTAAAGTCCCATAATGAGTAAGGCCTGTGAACAACCTGAGGGCAGAGGTTGTGCCTTTTGCATTTGTGTATTCCACAGAGCTAGGTCAGATCTGGCACGTAGTAAATGCTCAATAAATATTGGTTGAGTAAATGAACTACTGAATGAGACAGTACCCGGAGGCACTAAAACAGGGGTTCTGGGACCTGGATCCTGTCCTGGTTCTGTCTGTAGGGGGCCGCGTGACCTTGAACAAGGCGTCTGCCCATTCTGAGCCCCTGTTTCCTCGTCTATGAAGTGATGTGCTGCCCTCTTCTGCCCTCCTCAGATCATTACAGGGAGCCTTCAAGGTTGGGGAGTGGAAAGGTGGTTGGGAAAGAATCTGTACACCAGAGGGCCGCCTTCCCCAGGGAGCCACTGGAAGAATTCATGCATTCCTTGAGAAAGGGGAGAGGAGGTCTTCGATGCCTTTCAGCAGAGACCATATTCTCTGGACCAAAACCCAGACACTGTATCCTGTCCATTTTTACCCTGGTTCTGAGTGACAGTTTGGGCACCAAAATTAGGGACTTACTAAAACAGATGATGTAGAATCAAGACTGGCCCAGATATTCTTGGACTGTCATCTTGGCAGGCACAGAGTTGTAGAATGTCAGGTCCAGAGGCAAGTCTCATGTCCCTGAGGTCCTCAGCCTGTGGGGAGTTAGACTAAAACCCAGGTCTCCTGATGCTCAGGGCACTCCACCACTGTCTTACCAAGTTGGAGCCCAAGGATGGGACCCCTGGGTAGCTGCTGGAGAGGGACCCCCAGCTGGGGACAGGGAGGCTGACCCTCACAGCCTTGCAGGCACCAGACTGGCCTAGATGTGGCAGGTGCCCTCACACCCTGCCACCATTGTGAATAATCCAGATTAGACCTTTGTGCAAGGCAATGTCTTTATTTGCTTAAATAACACAGTACAAAAATGAGACTCAGATGCCAGCATCAGGAACTCATACCAAATACTCCTACAACTGAAAGGACATCATCCCAAATAAGAAATTATGTACAGAAGGTTCCTGACCCTCATTTCAGAACTGATTCTGCCCCTTTACATTTAGGGGTTGTGTTCTTGACACTAAAATAAATCCATAAATAGCTCATCTCTCCCCAACTTCTTAGGATCGGCAATAAAACAAGATGACTTCAGAATATGCTTTGTTGAACTTCCTAAAACTTTGCCTCCGGCTTGAGGCCAGTCCTAAGTGCCCAAGGCCTCACCGCCCTTTGTTTTACTCCCTCTCCAGTCCTACCCTACAGTGATCACCATGGGTTCAACACGACAATGCAGTGTCCACTATAAGGGTAATAAGAATGAGTCTAGATTTTAACACTGTCTCCCCCATGGTCATGTGTTCCGGGCAATGTCCAATGGCTATGTTTATAGCCCTGTTGGGCATGCAGGGACGTGTGCAAATTGCCCATCTGAGCCAAGCTGTTCAAACTATTCAGCTTCGTAGAAAGCAGAGCCTCTAACAGCCTACACCTCACCTTTGTGCAAAAACAAAAGGGAGTCCCTTTCTCAAGACACTTTTCTGCCATCAGGTAGAAAACTATTATCATAAATCTATAAATCTACAATGTCTAGGAAGTGAATAGCATTTCCTGGGGTATGGTACTCTTGAGCAGTGCACACCCATGCAACCATCCCTGGCAATCCATCTTAAAGCCCTTCCCTATTTCCTGAAAACTACCCAGTTGTATCTGTAATAAGAATAGCAACATACATGAACATAGCACCATGTAATTTTCAGAACTCTCCATATTCATTTTCTCACTGACTCTTGACAAACCCTCATGAGATGGGAGAAGTGCAAGACATCAGCTTCACTTCTCTGGACATAGAATTATAGTATCACAACACTGGCAGGATTCTGAGAGACCGAGGATCCCCAATTCACAGGTCTTCCCTATCTGAGGCCTGTAGACTTCCTGAGAGGTATCTGCACATCCATGTGGATATTGGTAATCACTGTTGGTCAACTGAATAAATTGCTTGTTGCACATGGATGCACATCTGGCTAAATGCATGTGGGTATTCTGGTGGGAGATTAAACAAAAATTTATATAGAAAACTAAGGCTCACTTGAAATTGACATCTAGAAAATGCCAGCCAGCTTTTCACATGATAGTAGGTATCGTTTTAGCCCCTAAGGGTCAGGAAAATACATGATAGTAAAAAATAAGGGTACCTAAGTCCATACTAGGGTTGGCCCCAGAATGTGAAGGCCTTGACCCCAGCCCCCAATTTGGAGATAGAACTACCGGTTGCACAATCCCAGTTGAGGACCACGGCCTTCCAAGGAATGCCTGGTAGAAGCATCTGGATCTCAGGAGCTCTCATACTCATTTGTCTGATCATTCATTCATTCAGTGAAGACTTAAGGACTGCCTCCAACTCAGTGGGGTGTATTTAGCCACTGAGTGAAAGCCTGACTTCCCTCCCATTTAGGGAGACTTCAGCATGATAGAGTCCAAAGAGGTCTGATGGGTCACATAGTTTTTGCCCAGAATCCAAGGTGTGGAGAAGGTGACAAGTCCAGGGTCTTGCAGCAAGTTTGGGGCAGGTCAGGAGGTGGAGCTCTGGTCTCCTAACTCCCAGTACAATGCTTTTCTTTCCCCGACATGGCCTCTGCCTCCTGCTAAGTGGAAGAGAGCTTTGTGTATCTCAGTCTCAGTAAGCCCACAAGGGCACATGGACACAGATGGCCATCCATACTTGTCTTCATTCATGCCTGTGAAGCACTGGATTGGGATATTATGAAGCATCTTCAGAGGGTCCCGGCTAAAGCTTACAATTGCTCAGGTAGTTCAAGGAAACTTGAGTTAAAAGCATAGCTTTTAATCTGGACTTTGGGTTTCAGGACTTGTGATATTCTGAGAGGAGAAAAAAGAACATAGGTTTTAGCCATAGCTCAGTTACTCATGAGTCCCACTCTAATAGCAACAGACAATAGACTTCTAATTAACATATTAACACACCACACTAGCTGTCTTTACTCAGACAGCAGCTCTTGCCTTATAGTGCCCTCCTGGCCCTTTCTCCCCATCAACAGCCTCCCCACCCTCAAAGGCCAAAACCTATGCCTGCCACCTCCTGGAAGGCCTCCCAAATCAATGGTTTCACTGGCCTCAGTTACCACTAATTTGGCATTTTACTGAAACTTAATTGTGTCATCAGGAAACATTCTGTCTTTCCGTATAACAGAACCATACAGAGGCCCTCCAGCATCTCACACAGCTGGGCCCAGTGGAGGCTCTCAATACTTATTGGTTGAATGAATGAAAGAGTGAGTGAATGAATGGTTAGTAAAACCAAAAGCTGGAGCTAGGGCTACTGAGGAAGTCAGAGCTGTTGTTTCTATAATATCTTTCACAAAGAACTCAGATGACTCCGTAAGTTTTTATCTAACCCATCCTAGATGGCAAATTATCCATAATAACCCATATCTGGGCAAAGATAATGAGGCTGAGGAAAGAGACATCGAAGGTCATAAGGAGTTCTCACCAGGAAAACAAGTCAACATAGAGCAGACCATGTGAATGACAAGAAACGAGTATTATGAGATCAGAGCTTTCTTGAGAAACTTATCATATGACTTTGAAAGGTAATTCCAGGAAAGACTGGGTGTTTCCATAATGGTGACATCATTGTACTAAAGATCTAAGGACCGTTTGGATGTAGAAGTCCTGTTTGGCCAATGCCAACAGACAGAATCCTTCCTCCCTTTATTTCTTTTTAAGATTTATTTATTTATTTATTCATGAGACACACACACACACACACACACACACAGAGGCAGAGACACAGGCAGAGGGAGAAGCAGGCTCCATGCAGGGAGCCCAGCGTCAGACTGGATCCCAGGTCTCCAGGATCAGGCCCTGGGCTGCAGGGGGCGCTAAACCGCTGCGCTACAGGGGCTGCCCTCTTTTTTTTTTTTTTTTTTAAGATTGATTTTATTTATTTATTTATTTATTTATTTATTTATTTATTTATTTATGAGAGAGAGAGCATGAGCAGGAGGAGAGAGATAATTAGACTCCCTGTTGAGCGGGGAGCCTGACAGGGGGCTCAATCCCAGGACCCCAGGATTTTGGCCTGAACCAAAGGCAGACGCTTAACCAACTGAGCCACCGAGGCACCCTGTGGAACACTTCCTGTAATGTCACCCCTTCATTCAGTAGATTCTGCACTAAAGATCTAGGTCAAAAGGCCTATAGGCAGGTTATCTTAAGTGATTTTGAAAAAAGTGGGGAACGCTGTTTATCAGAATCCACCAGACAACATGAAAACTCAGACTTTAAAAAAATCAGTGAGGAGTATTATTTCTAAAGGGACCACCTCAGAGCCTTAGGGGCAGGGGCGAGGTTATTAGGAAAAACACGAAACCAATCAGAAGAGTGAACTTGATGATAGGGAGAAGCTACTTTTAATCAATCAACCAAGACAAGGTCAATGAAGGATCACTGCCCCCTAGAAGCCTTCCAGATCCAACAGGATCCTCCTCATCTACCTCAACCACTTACTTCACTTGATATGGAATCTTACTCTGCTTTGTCATTCGAATTTTATGACAGTCTTGAATTTGGGAAGCCAAACAGCACAACCCATGAAATAATAAGAAGGGCAAGCTAAGGTAGCACCGGGTCCAATATTCCACATCCAAATCAAAAAGTATGGAAATGCACATACAATTAGGGGCTGGAGCCAAATAAAGAAGATTCTAATGATCAAATAAAGTAAAGCCAGTGAGGGTTTGGGGGAAAAAAATAGATCACGTGGGTTAGAATCATCTCACAAGGCCTTAGTAAGAAGGTGACATTTGAGCTAGACCCCAAAAGTCAAGAACTCAGCAGAGGAGGGGAGAGGACAGTATGCCAATCCTGTTGGGATCTTGAGCTGGGTGTTGCTTGTTCTCACCTGCTGGGCCTCCCGACAGGGGAAGTGGGAGTAGCTGTGTTGGCTGTAGCGCAGGCCCATGAGGCTGAGGACGGCGTGGCTGTTGTTGCCAGCAAATTTGTTAGGCAAGCCAAAGGCAAAGTGGTAGGGTCCCTTAATTAGCTTCCTGTCCGACTCCGTAGAGTGGGCCTGCTGGCTGTGTAGGGTGGCTGCCAGCTTCCTGAGGGAGGAGTCTGAGAGCCTGTATAAAAACCTCTTAAAGCTGGGGTGTCGCTTGATCTGGAAGCAGAGATGAAGACAGGCCATCAGTGCTGCTGGCGAGTAGCCCCCTCCCACCAGCTGCCCCTGGCCCCAACTGCGTGCACCCAGGCTGGACACCTTCCTGTCCCTGGGATGAGCTCCCTTGTTAAATGCTTCCACCACCCCCAGCCTCTCAGAATCTGTTCCGCAAGATTCAACTCCAAGCAGCAGAACAACATGGAACAGGAAGAATGTGCAGGTCTTTGTATAACAGATGCTTAAGTAGCATTTACTAGCTGTGTGATTTCTCTGAGCCTCAGTTCAGTTGTGGGTAAAATGGTGGTAATAATACCCCCACCCACACTCAGCGTTGTTCGGGGAAAGGGATTAAGTGAGATGGTTTATGTAAAATGTTTCATGCAGAGTAGATGTTGGATGGATTTAAGTTCCTACTCTAAGTTGCTTCCTCTTAATACCTAAATGTCCTAGGTTGGGTTCCCCCAGAGACAAGGGCTTAAGTGCAGTTGGTTTATGTGGTCAGTGATGCTGCAAAACACCAACGGAGGATGAAGATCCAGGACAAGGATGGGAAGGAGGTCCACAGAGGTTAGCTACTGAGCCTGGTCCTCGCTGGCCACTCCAGGAGTCAACATAGAGCACACTCCTCAGAGTTATCCTCTCAAGGGGCAAGGAAGCTAAAGTATGTATACACCAGCTCCCAGAAGCCATGGGCTGCTCCTCAGAAGGTGGGGGGTGATCATTCTGGCCTACTGTGTGGATGGTAAAATGATTCTAGGGGCCAGTCCTCAGGCAAAAGGATGCAGGTGCTGGCAGTGGGGAGCTGGGCCAGTGAGCACTGTGATGGTAAGGTGAGACACTCACAGTGTCCCTATGCTCATGACTCATCTGTGATCTGGGTTCATATCTATTGCTTCATATGTGATCTGTGTTTGTTTCTCCAAGTTGACTGTGAGATTTTCAACAAGAGAACTTTCTGTTATTGGCTCTTTGGCAGGAGAGGCAAAATCTAAAAGCTTGAAACAACTGCTGATCATAAAGATGCTGAAATGTGTGCCAACACAGAGTGAAAAGAAAGCTAGTAGAGGACAAGATCAATGGGACTGGCAGGCCCAGGGAAAGGGGCTTCAAGGGAGGTGTGAACATGAGTTGAACTTCAAGGGGGATTTGGATTGGGGAGGTCCTGGAGGGCGGGGTGAGCCGCATAGACATTATATTAAGCTAACATTTATCTCATCTGCTATGTGCCTGGCATTTTCTATATATGCACTAAACTTTGTCAAGTAGGTATGTACCCCCCATTTTGCAAAAGAGAAAACCAAGACTCAGAGAGTTTAAGGGACATGCCCAAGGTCACCTGGATGTAGAGATGGGGATTGAATTCAGGCCTGAGTTGTGGGTTATGAGGCCCCTGGGGCCAGCCTTGGGGGTACTGAGTAGTCCTTACCTGCTCCCCTAACTGGCCATCCACTTCCTGGAGAAGGTCCGCCAGCCTCTGAATGATCACCTCCTCTACAGAAAATAAAGAACGATTCAGAGGCCATTGACAAGTTCTGCAACAACACACCCTCCCACTACAGACGGTATTTTGTCTCTAAAACACAGTACAGGGATCCCTGGGTGGCGCAGCGGTTTGGCGCCTGCCTTTGGCCCAGGGCGCGATCCTGGAGACCCGAGATCGAATCCCACGTCGGGCTCCCGGTGCATGGAGCCTGCTTCTCCCTCTGCCTGTGTCTCTGCCTCTCTCTCTCTGTGACTATCATAAATAAATAAAAATTTAAAAAAAATTAAAAAAAAAACACAGTACACAGATGAGTTTTGAAGGGCAAAGAAAAATCTTCTCCAAAACTAGGGCTGGAGCATGAGAGCTTTATTTGAGTTTGCTTTATAGGAATTGAAAAGACTTTGGCCAGTCGAGCCTCACCTCAGCTCCATTTTTACAAATGTGGAAACTGAGATCACCCAATGTCTCCTATCCAGGCTATAGAGTAGCATGGTCACGAATGGGAGTTGGGACCAGGAGCAGCTAATTAGAAAGCAGGGATGGGGAGATGCCACAGCCATGGATGTAACAGGATCGCGTCCACCAGGCGGGGCTGTAAATGGCCACATGCGTTTGTCTGATCCTACCAAGATCCAATCGCAAATATTCTGAATATTTGCAGACCTTTCATCATCAACAGTTGGCAGCTTGAAATCAGCCATGGTGGAGACACTTACACCACGAAAATCTGCAAAAGCTACATATCAGGGCTCCCCCACCACACCCACCCTCATTCTGTTTGCCAGAACACCACTGGTTATGAGACCCAGAGCAAGCCGGGAATGTTATATGAAACATTCGAGCAAACCAGTGGAGCAGGGTGGGTGAATTTACATCCCACAGAAAGACAGGTGTTCTCTACCTCACCTGCAACTCGGCCCCAGGAGCCCCAGTTGAAAGGCCAAGGCTGCCTCCTCCCCAGCCTGCTAGAGTCTCCTGGGGTATTTGTCAGTAGCCCTCTCAGACCCTACTCGAAGTCACCCTCTGAGACCCACGCAAACCGAAGCCCCACAGCAGCCGCCCGCCCCGGGAGAGAGTAGGGTGGTACTAACTAGATTCGAACACTTCATCTGGCTGTGGTCCCTCCTCTGGCTTATGGCCTCTGGTCTGGGAGGGTCCATCTGAGGGCCCAACAGGTGCCCCTTCGGTGGGCAAGGACTCCCGGAACTCGACACCGTCCAGATCTGAGGGCAGAAAGGAGATGGTGTGAGCATGTTTTGCACCTGTCTCAAATCCACAAGCATATCCAGGTCCAGGTTCTGACAAGAAGCTGTCCAAAGGCACTGGCCCCAGAGGGGTCCTGCTTCCCTGGGCTCCTCAGGGAGCCCCCAGACCTCCAGCGCCCGCCTCAAAGGCATTCACAGCGCCTTCTCTACCCCCTCCAGAAATATTCTTATTTTCTGCCACCAGCCCCCTCTGCCTCCCTCCTCACAATGCAGGAGGAAACAGAGCAGGCCTGTCCACAGATCCCACCAGATGAGCCCACATCCCCTTTGCTCTGTGAGGCTTTGCCGAGTCACTTCCCCTGCATGAACCTCACTTTCTCCATCTGTCAAATGGAAATACCAAGGCTGACTTCACTGGTTGTAAGTGGTTTAAGTGAGATAACATGTGGGACAGTAGCATGTAGTGGGCCCTCCATACATGTCAAGGGAATCACTGTATACCTCATGCTTCGGAGGAGTAAAAAAGGCCCTGGCCATATCCTACTTCATCACACCCAGGTCTCTGTGGTTTTCTATTAGCTTTCGGGTGAGTCAGATGCACCCAGCTGATCAACCCATGCACTGCTCTCCGACTGCATTTGATTTTAAGTATTTGTGTGTTTGTGGGTGGGGGAAGGGAAGGCTTGCATCGTGGGTGGTGGGTCCAGCTGGCAATCAGCACCCCCTCTCTCGACAGCCCTCCCACACCTCCCCACCTCATTGGAGCAGAGAGCCAGAGAGTGGAATCAAGCTTGAAGCAGAGGTCACACAGCTGGCCTAGCCTGCTCTGAAGGAAGCCCGGGGCCAGAGGCAGCCTCTGTTGCCATGGTGATGCTGGGGCTGCTCACCAAGGCTGCTGGAGGTGGAGGGCTGGTGGCCTCCCACACACAGGGGCAGAAAGCTGGGCCTCCTGTGCGGCCGGGACTCTGGGCTGGTGGCACCTGCAGCCCCAGCTCTCTTCTGGTCCTTGGAGCCATGTTTCTTATGAGAAAAGGCTTTTCTGAAGCTGCTCTTTTTCTCGTGGGATTTCCGTCTGTAGGGTAGGGACAGGTTTTCTACAGCCACCTCTGGTTCCTGGACTTGAAGCTGCTGTGGGGGAGATGAGAGAAACTGAGTCAGGGCCCCCGACCTTGAGGAGATTGCAAGCAAGCTGGGGAAAGAGACCAGCCCCCACTGAATCACACGGAGACCCCGTGTAGACCAGAGGGTGTGGGTGCAGCCTGGCCAGCGCGAGTGTGGCCTGAAGCCATGGGGGTCGGGGAAGCTGGCTTCAGGAAGGCCAAAGGCTTGGAGGTGGGCTCTGGAAAGATGGAGAATTGGGGGAGGGGCAGCGAAGTTATTATGCCAGGCAGGGGTGGGGGTGTCCCCAGCAAGGGTTGGGAACGTCGGCCTCACCTTCGCTCCCCACTGCTCCTCTGCATCCGGGAGTAGGGCAATGATCTTCTGGATGAATTCTTCTAAAAAAGAGCAAAATGGCGGCTTACACTCGAGGGTAGAGAAAAGCTTATCTATGGTCTGTCCTCATTTCCTAAGGCCCAAGTGGCTCCCTGGGTGAATCTGACAGGTCTCCAGGCTGCTAACGAGCTTGCCCTTGTCCGGTGTCCCAGGCCGGGCCCTGAGGACACCGGTAGATTCCTCAGAAGTGGCCTGAGGGCAGAGCTGGTGCCCTGGGAATATGTTCATTTCTCCGTTGGTCAGTGAGCGCCTATAGGTGCCACGTTCCCTGTGGAGGCCCTGCCTCCAGGAGAAGGTGCCTCGAGGCCATTTGGGAAGGCCTGGTCCCCTCGCCCAGCACCGCCTTCCTCTCCTACTTAGAACAGGGGCCCTCCTCAATTCCCCTTCAAGGCACGTTTTCTGTGAAGAGCAAACAAGGCAGGAGGGGTGTGGGGGGGAAGGGGATCTTTAAACCATCTCCAGACGCACAGAACTGACAGTGATTGTACGACCCCATCCTCGGCCCTGCCGATGGCAAGGAAACAGTAAGCATCCCGGCAGCCGGCAGCGGCCATCTGTTGCACTTCTCCCCCACAGCCCCTGCCTCTGTCCTACCCTCTGGACTTCTGCTGAGGCCCTGTCCTCAAGCTGGGCCCCATGGCCACACCAATAATAACAACAAAGGGCAGCTAACATTAATTAGCTCTCGGTAGCTTATTAACTATGCTGAGTGCCCCGGACGCCACACTGCCCCCTGCCAGCTGTGCTCAGAGGAAGTCAAGGCCACGTCACTGTCTCTCTCTGGGTCAGTTTCTCTTCTACATGTAGAAGGGTCGGATCAGATAATTTCCAACAGGCCTCCAAGAAGAGGAGAGGGTACTAACTGAATTCCAAGGCTGTGTTAGTCTGCACGTCCTCTTCTGGTTCCTGACCTCCTGCTTGGGCGGAAAGCTCGAAGGGACTTGGACCCCCACTGTCTGTGGATGCGGCCTCTTGTATGTTATGTTCCTCCAAGCCTGAGAAGCAAGAAGAAAGGGTGGGTGTGTTTCATCAATGTGAAGGTGTTGACTCACATGCAGAAGTTAGCAGAGGTTCCAAAGTTCACTCTGTGGCTAGAACGTGCAAAGGTCTTGATGCAGCAGAGGTGAGCGGTGGGTCAGGGTCAAGGCTCCCGTGCACGGGCCCAGACCTGCCTCCCTTATCCCGCTGTACTTCCTAACAACCGGTTTTCCTGGGCTCTGCCCTCCTCTCCTCCCTCCCCTGATAACCTCATCCCTCCTCCAGCATCTTGGCTTGGAGAAGAAAGGCCTGATTCCGTGGTGTGAATTATCCCAGCAGGGCCAGAAACCCCCTGCATGAGGACACCTGCCCCTGTGACCTGAAATTCTACCACTGGGGCTCATATTTGGTGTGAAGCATTGCCCCTCCTTTTTAAAATCTAAATTCCCCCAGCCAGGCCAAGTGGCTGGGCTAGGCGCTTCTCCCCGCCACCCAGGATGATCCTTTCTCTCTAGCTCAGTTTCCAACACTGGTAGGCCATGTGACTCTGAAACACATTGTTTTACCTCCTCAGGCCTCAGTTCTCTCATCTATAAAATGGAGATAACAATATGGCTATGAACACTGATTGAGTATAGACACGTAGTACGGAAGTGTCTTATTTTACAGGTGAGGAGCCTGAGGCAGTCACAGGGATGGCGAATGATATAGAAAGCGTAGCTCAGAGTTCAGGTGCCCTGCTTCCCAGGCCGTAGTTCCTTCCTGCACATGCTACCCCCTGCCAGGGTAGAGAAGCTGGATGATGGAGAGATGTGAATGGCTAAGGGATCCCTCAACAGTGTCTGCTGTGGGCTTAGCTGGATTGCCTGGGCAGTGAGGTCTTGCGTGTGGAGGTGATCTTTCTCCCCCACTGCCCTCCCCACACTGCTTGGAGCAGAACAAAAGTCAGAACTGGGATGGCAGCCCTTCAAACGGCCAATTCCAGCCCTGGAGAAGGTTCCAGAACTGGAAGCAGCTGCAGTGTTGCTATGGTGACTCTGAGTCTGCTCACCAGGGCTGCTAGAGGTGGAAGGCTGATGGCCCCCCACACACAGGGGCAGAAAGCTGGGCCTCTTGAGTGGCCGGGACTCTGGGCTGGAAACCTCTCCAGGCCCCGCTCTCTTAGGCTCCTCTGAGCTATGTTTCTTGTGAGAAAAGGCTCTCTTGAAGTTAGACTTTTTCTCTTGGGATTTCTTCCTGACAGCTGGCGCTGGGTTCTGCGACACCAACAGCAGCTGAGGAGCTTGAAGCTGCTGTGGGAGAGATGAGGGAAACTGAGTCAGGCCCTGACCTTGAGGAGAGGGAAAGCTCCTCGAGAAGCAACCAAAGAGCAGCCAGGTGCTTCGGGGTGGCCCCAGGTAAGGGAGGTGAGAGAGCCCAGAGCCGGGGAGCACTGAAGCCTGGAAGGGCAGACAGGGTTTGAGCATGGAGGAGGAGGAGGAGAGGGGAGTAGGGAGAGGAGGAGGGGGGTTGAGGTCAAGCCGATGGGGCTTTACACAGACCCTTTGCTCCTTACCTCTTCCTCCCACTGGTCTCCCACTCTTTGGAGAAATTCCACTATCATCTTGATGATTGTATCCTCTGGAAGAAAGTGAATGCACCCAGTTAGTCTTTCTATGTGCACAGAGACCCCTTTCTAATGACTGTCTTGGACTTCTGGGATCAACTTAGTCCTGTATTAAGAGACAGAGCTAAAAAAAAAAGAGAGAGAGAGAGAGAGAGCTCTTAAAACAGGTCCATGGCCCACGGACGTGGGGAAAAGCATCGTGTCCCAGGAGCTAATCCTTCTAGAGAGACTCTGGAGAGCCACAGGAAAGGGCAGTAGGCCAAAGCATGCAATTTTAGGCAGGCAATCTCAGGTCAAGCTTCAACCTGTACCCCCTATTTCCTTTGGCCTTTACAGATTTATAAGTACCTGCTTTGGGTTTGGCAAGCTGTATGACCTTGAGTAAATCTCTTAACCTCTCTGGGCCTTCATCTCTCTGTGAAGTGTGAATCGTAATCCCGGTCCCACTTCCCTCAGTTGGCTATCAGGCCATTAAGGAACTGTGCTTGGAAATAATTTAGGAGCCTAATACCAATCTTCCCACCTGCAAAGTTCCAGTGGGGAAAATGGTGGAGGCTCAGCCTAATTAAAGTAGAGAACGGAGAGACTCCAACAGATGTAACACAGACAGCCTGGCAGGTGGACACCTCTAGCACACCAAGTCTTTACGGAGAAACCACAAACGACATAAATGGTTTTCTTTGATACCCTCATCAACTGACCCAAAGACAGTATGCTCAGAGTAGCTTCTGCTAGCTGTCACCTGAGCGGTTTACATGAAAGAAGGTGTAAACAAGACTCCCCCAGCCCCGGGCTGTCTGCACATTTTGACTCAGTCAACCAGCCAATTTCCTCTCATGTGAAAAAACCAATCTGCGGGGCACCTGGGTAGCTCAGTGGTTGACCTCTGCCTTTGGCTCAGGTCCTGGGATCGAGTGCCACATCGGGCTCCCCATGGGGAGCCTGCTTCTCCCTCTGCCTATGTCTCTGCCTCTCTCTGTGTCTCTCATGAATAGATAAATAAAATCTTAAAAAAACAAAAACAAAACAATTTACGTGTAAAATAAACAGCCTGCAGAATAGCCAACTAGATGCCTTTTAGTTATTGTTTGACAGATGCAGAGATGTTTTATATCTTTTAAAATGTGCCCATTCATTATAGGGAATTAGATTCATAGAGCATTCACTATTGATTTTATTAAGGGCAATAACAGTATTGTGGTTGTGCATGAGACTGTACTCATTTCTTGGAGAGACGTGCTTAAGTATTTAAGGATGAAGGATCATTTTACTGAAAATGGCTCAGCAACAAAATTAAACACACACACACACACATTTATGAAGCAAATGGTGGCCTACATCAACAATTGTGAATATATGAGTATCTGTAGAACTCTTCCACTCTTCCATATATTTAACAATGTATATACAATCTATACTCTTCTATTCCACACTCCTTCTCTAAATTGAAAAAGACTAAAAAAAGTCTCATGCTCATTAACACATAAGGCAGGAACATTTGCCAGTGGCCGTTCTAATTCCTGAGACTCCCTTCTGTGAAACTCTAAAATAAGTAAATGTGACCAGAAGCCCCAGAAGGAACAAGATCTGTACACGATCTTGAGAGGACCATCCAAGGTCCAAGCAGTCATCCAGAACAATCCATTATAATCATTTGGTATCGGCCACCCCCACTGCAGAGAAAGAGGACACTGTAGATTCTGACTCACTGTCAGTGTTTTTGAGGTCTTCTCCCCACTGGTGACCTGTGGCTTGAGGAGAAATTTCTGCTGCTCCAGGACCCCCATCCTCAATGCACAAGGACTGGGGAAGATCAGAACCTTCCCCACCTGGAAGAAAGATGGAAATAAGTGTCTGGGTTGAGGGGGAGATCAGGGGGTGTCAGGGACGTTCTTCTGACTTTGCTCACGAACACAATAAAATGACAGAATTTGCAGCGAGACAGACACTGATGTAGCCAGCTCTAGGCTTAACCAAAAACAAAAAATCAGAAACCTGCCAAGGTTTCCATTTGAAAACAGGCTGCTTCAACCCAGGCATTCCTTCTCCTTATGAAAAACATGGTGAGTTTGGGGTCATCTGGGTGGCTCAGTCAGTTGAGTGTCTGACTCTTGGTTTGGGCTCACGTCATGATTGGACTCAGGTCATGATCTCAGGGTCCTGGGATCATGGGATCGAGCCCTGTGTCAGGCTGCACGCTCAGTGGGAAGTCTGCTTGAGATTCTCTCTCTCTCTCTCTCTCTCTCTCCTTCTGCCCCTCCCTTCACTCATGTATGCTCTCTAAATAAACAAATAAATAAATAAAATCTCAAAAAAAACCCAAAAACCCCATGGTGAGTTTTGAGTGCTCTACCTCCAGGTGCCTATAGTGCATTCAACTCCAGACATAAGAGTCAGAAAAGAAAGGCACCTTGGGGACCAGCTTCCTTGTTTTAGAAATGAGGAATCAAAGGTCCCAGAGAAGGGCCGTAACTTGCCCAAGGTCACAGAGCAAGTTTATTCCTGACATAGCCAAGTGTGGGACTGGCACTGGGCAGCTGGCTCTTTCCACGTCTCTGGCCGCACCCATGGTCCACACAGATGGATCGATGTCTGGGGCAGGGCTCCCCTCCTCACCTCTCTCCCTGCCTTCCCATTTCTCCCTGGTCTTTGCTCCTTCAACTAGAGTACTTAACAACAACAGCCACCATGTATGGACCATGGGCCAGCTCCGGGCCACAGCTATCCCAGTGGAGAGCAACTATTACCCCCATTTTATGGATTAAAAGAAAACAGTGGTGGAAATGGGGTTTGACCGCAGGCTTTCTGCCATGGTGTTGTTCTGCCTTGAAGACATTTCACAGTGGAGCTGTGCCTGATGGTCGCCCCACCTTCCACGTCCCTTCTGTTGAGAGGTTTGAAGAGCCCGCTTAGAGGACCATAGCCCTTGAGGGTGGGGCAGGGGGTTACCAGGCACGGTCTGCTCACCCTTGGGTGCTGGGCCCCCGTCAGCCTCATTGGAGCATGGGGTAGCAGCCAGGTTGGGCAGCCCAGTCTCTTGGCCTTCGGCCTCATGATCTTGGGCCCCCTTGGTTTCTTCAGCAACATGTTTCTTGTGACTGTGTTTCTTGCGGCTGGCCTTCTTGTCGGGGGCTTTCTTCCTGGGAGCTGTGTCCCCTGGTGCTTCTGGGGTTTCTGCAGACTTGGGGAGGCCTTCTTTCCCCTTTGCCTTCCGGCTGGCCTTGTCTTTGGGCTCCTCAGGGCCTGTCCTCAGAAAGAAGTTTATGATGGTCTTCAGCCACCCCTGCTGGCCCCGCTTCTGGGCCTTGTCCTTCTTGGTGTCCTGCGGAGGCCTCTGGTCACTGGAGAGAAACTTCTTGGTCTCCTCCAGGCTCAGGGCACCATGGCCATGAGCTGGGCTCTGGGGACATCCGGTCCCATCACTGGCCGTCTGGTGAAGCACCCTCTTGGAGGGGGGAGTGGACATGGGCAGGGAAAGGCCCTTGCAGTTCCATGACTCTGAGTCCTTCTTGGGGCTGTGTGACCTCTCCAGAGACCTGGCTCTCCTCCCCGACAGAGGCTTCTTGGGTCCCCGTGGATGATCCATTGCACTACAAACAAAACAAACAGCTCCCTTACAGGACACCTCCCAAAGATGTGCAGGTGGGCTAACATGCCGACGCATGCTCCGACCCACCCTGCCCATTCGTGTGAGTGACCATCAACCCCCAATGCTATTGTCTCCTTTAAATTCCTCAACCATCCTGGGAGGAAGGGCTATCTTTGTCCTCATGTTCCAGAGGAGGGAACTAAACCATAGGAGGTCATGCCCCAGATGTCACAGCCGGTCTGCAACTACCCCAGGGCCTCCAGAAGGACACGGCCTTGCCAGCAACTTGCTTTTAGCCCTTGAGACTGCTTGTGGACTTCTCACTGCCAGAACTGGAGGATGATTAATTCACATTTCCCCCAAACCTCTGAGTTTGTGGTATTTTGTTATAGCAGCAATAGGAATCTAATATAACTGGAGCCAGGGGCCACGTCCTGCCCCTTGGAACTTTGGGCAGGTCATGTACCACTGTCCTCATCTGAAATATGCCTGAGACCTGCCTGTCTGTCTCACAAGACAGCTCGGTAAATGGCAACTCTGCTCCTCCAATCGCTTGGGCCAAAAATTTGAAGTCATCCTGACTCCTGGCTTCCTCTTGCTCCCCACATCTAATCTGATGTGGTTTAATTCCACATCAGCAAAGACTGTTGGTTCCATAAAGCACATCTGGACCCCCACCCGTCTCCTCTCCTCCTCCACCACCCCATGGGTAAGCTAGGCCCAGCTCTGCTCACTGGGGCTATTGCAATCGCCTCCCAACTGGTCTCCCTGCTTCTTCCCTCAGCAGCCACGTGTTTCATTGTTATTGTCTGAATCTCTCTTCCTTCCCTCTGTTTTGCCAGGTCCTGTATCCTGACTGCCCAACATTCAGTAAGCACTCATTCAACAAATGAATAAATGTACAACACAAACATTTAGGAGACTGTGCAATACATAGGTATTTTTGGCTGCGTAGTTAACATACAGGACACATATTTGGACCAGTCCCATCTTAGAGCAGCGGGAGCCCTTCCTTTCTCCATCCAGAAGGAAGTAGCTGCCCACAGAAAAGATGATAGAAAGAATCATCTCCTCCTGGGCACCATTTTAATCAGGCCAGACTATGAGCAGTGCACCTAATTTGTGTGTCTTTAACCCGAAAGTCCTGTAGCTTCCCAATTCCTCCAAAGCTGTTCAGAAACCCTTTGCCCTTTGGGGGAAGCTAAAATAAAATATGGTCTTGAATCCCAAATCTGAGCCCCTGGAGATTCCTATGTAGTTTAGATACACAGACTGCCTATGCTACTTTGTAATTACAGCTTTATCATGCATTTACTAAGTATTATTTAGCATATTCCTTATTCAAGAATTACCTATTTACATCATATCTCCTGCATTTACCAACTAATTCATTAAAGTGTGCCCTATCACATGTCTAGCTTAGAGGCACAAGTAACAACCTATAATTGCAATTTCAGATGTGTGGGGATCCATGTGAATATGAGGAAAATACATAAAGAGAGAGAGGACAGGCATGGGGAAATACAGAGAGATTTGGAGGTGACCATAGCATTCAGGATATCTTCCCTGCTTCATGCACAGGTCTGGGGAGGAGGGACTTCGAAGGGTGGCCAGAGGCCAGCGGGAACCAGCAGCATTGCTGGGCACCCACATGGACAACCTTGCAGGAAATGATAAAACGGGCTGGGGAGGAAGCTGGCAATTTGGAAGTCTTTATTTGGTGTTTAATGTTCCTTAAACGGAACTTCTGAGTTATATGAAAACTTTAGCTCTCCGTACCTGTACCTTATGTGGAAATTAAGTAATGTTCTCAAAAGCCTCAGAGGTCGCCTTCTGGTCATGCTTTTGAAATGTGGTATGGGGTGGGATGAGCAGAGGAAATCATAGAAGAGAATATTTTCTTTCTTTTCATTTATGCCTTTCAACAAATGTTCAATAAGCACCCACTAAAAACCAGGAATTATGCTTGGTGCTAGGGATATAATGTACCAGATACAGGTGGTACCCTCGGAGGGAATGCTCTGGTCTTCTTCAAATGGGCACCACATAAGTGGTGGTGACAGTAATGCTCTATTCCCCTGAGAGCTGCTCTCTCTTTAGTAGCACATGGTCTTAAGAGAAGATAAATTTAGGTTGAAGGTTTATTTAACTTAAGATCCAAGCAAGCTGAGCCAGAGATATTTACTGAATGGTGTCAGGGTTCTCTCTGCTTCTTTCATATATTCCTGTGGTCAGGGCACATTGGATGGGGCTGGCCGAGAAGCAGTTCGCTAACAAAACCACCGAACCACCGAACCAGTGAACCACCGAACCAGTGAACCACCGAACCACCGTAACACAACAGAACACCCTTGTTCGGGAAGGGGGAGGGCGGCTTAACACAGAGGGAGGGTGGGAGCATCCTTCCCAGCTAATGGGGAAAGAGGCGCAGTAATCTGTTTAAAAGCTGTCATTGCCATGGGAACGGTTTCCACCATCGCGGATGGTCAGACGGTCGCAGTGTCCTCCTCCTGCATTCAGGGGACACGCCGAGACTCCTAATCACAGCATCGGTACAATTCCACTGGGTGATGGTTTCCTTCTTGATGTTTTCTCAAGAAAACTGCCTCAATTTGGCCACCCTCTCTCCAAAGCAGCAATGCCCTGGGCCCAGAGGGAGGCGATAGAGCACAGCAGCTTAGAGCAGCACCTGAGGCTGGGAGAGGCCTTTCTGAGTGTTGCTCAGAGAAGAGTGACTCCAGTATCTCCTGAGGCCTCCCAATTCCAAATCCAGGGACCTCATCCTTCCCTAAGGTGCTACAGCATTTGATACGCTCTTCCCTCTCTAGGCGGCCGTGACCCAGCTCAGTCCACCCTCCTCCTACCTCTCAGACCTCTCCTCCTCTTTCACACTCTAAAGATCGGCCAATGCCAGCCCCAGGAGTTGAGACAGTGTGGCTGGCCAAGGAGGCCAAGTCCACCCATCCCCCAGGGAGACACCCCAGAAGAGCCCCCCTTTGGCCAAAGTGTCCTCAGACTTTTAAAATCTCTCAGCCCTAAGAGGACTGTGTTTTCACACACACTCCACATTCTACATGTGCTGAAATTAAATCTTTCCAGACATTCTGATTGTAAAATTCTGCCTATCTAGAATTCACCAAAGCAAGATGTTCTCTTTCTTTCCTCTTTTTTCCACGTTTCATGCCCCTGCTCTGCCTGGGGGTCCACCCACGTTCAGCCTCCGGGGGAATTCCACTCTGTCCCGGAGGTGTGTCCAGACCAGTAACCCCAACACTGCAGCCAACCCCTACTGTACAGAAACCCAGCTATTCTTGTAAACCGGTTTATGACCTTGGCAGAAAATGGACTTCGGAACAAAGTCCGAGCCTACTCAGAAACTCCCAAGCGATGTGCAAATCACAGGACTTCTGATAAGACGTGATACAGGCCGGTGACGTGTTACAAACAACCGCCACCCACCAGAGAAAACCCACAGAGCTGACCTTGACTTACCAGGGAGCAGGAAGTTTGCCAACTTCTAAGCGTGCTGCTGTTCTTGTTGCGCTAAATGCTGCGCTGACCTCATCTGTGTACCATTCTCTAATGTAGTCCTCTGGCTCCATTTCTCTGTAACCGCTCTGGCGCCAGTTCACAGAGATACTCTGGGGCTGCCTTTATCCACCCCCGTGCTTTGCACAATAGATATTCTTTTTTTTAAAGATTTTATTTATTTATTCATGAGAGACAACAGAGAGAGAGAAAGAGAGAGGCAGAGACACAGGCAGAGAGAGAGGCAGACTCCATGCAGGGAGCCCAATGTGGGACTCGATCCCGGGACTCCAGAATCACGCCCTGGGCCGCAGGCGGCGCCAAACCGCTGAGCCACCCGGGCTGCTCTGCACAATAGATATTCAACAAACAGCTGGCTACTCCGAGGGAGTGTGTATGGCACCCACATCGGGGCCCAGCGTCAACACCCACAGACGCTCATTGCCATGGTCTGAATGTTAGTGTCCCTCTGCTGCAAGTTCATATATTAAATCCTCACACCCAATGAGATGGTATTACAGGAGGTGATTAGGTCATGAGAGCAAAGCTCTCCTGAAAGAAACAGGCTCCCTGGCCCCTCCTACCATGTAAGGGAACCACGAAGCCCCCACAAGACACCAAATCTGGAGCACCTTGTTCTTGGACCTCCAGAGTATCAGAACTGTAAGAAGTAAAGGTTTGTGGTTGAAGCCACCCAGTCCATGGGCCAGAATGGGCTAACACGTTCGTGTGTCACAGAAACACACTCTAATGCACATACATCTATGTGGATTTATAACACCGTGTTATTTTTCTTAAACCAAAGGCAAGGGAATAATGAATTAAGTGTATTCGCCGCCACACTACCACCACCACCACCCCCAAGTTAGGAGAGAGGACCTGAACCTGCCTGGTTCCCAGCTGTATCCGCACCGCCTGGGCGGGGCTCTCAGGTTTGCAGAACAAATAAGCAATACACAGATATGCACAAATTCAACCAGTCACCTGTACGCAGCCACAGAGTGCCCAGAATGCCCTTTGAAACTGGCCCAGCTTCAAAGCCACAGCCTTATGAATCCTACAGGCTGGTGGTGGGAAATTGAGTCTCTGAACAGTTGAGAGACTCACCTGGGCTCCCACAGCCAGGAAGCATAGAGTTGGGGCTTGAGTCCACCTCCTCGAATTCTAAATCCTTTGTTCTCTCTCTGACACCAGGTGGCCTTCCATAAACATAAACACACACCAGGACTTAGTGGTGAGCAAATCTGCTATTCCACACTCAGGCACATAACCACATCTATACACATGCACACTGTGACCTGTACACATGGAGTCACAGATGCACAGGTGCTTGGTATAGATGCCCATGCCCCAGAGGCAAAGACTGTCAACACCAGGCGGGGCTCACAGACCCACAGACTAGAAACCACTCAATAGGCTGGAGGGTCAAGGGCCTCACCTTGAGGTCACGCTTGCTTCTCACTGGCAGAGGCGGCCCCATGGACACTCCAAACTCCTGGAGTGAGAGCCATGCCTGTCCCCAGGTTCAAAGCCTTCTACCTGGGCTCCCACAATGATGTGGGTCCCATTTGAAGCTCACATGCCGCCCCCCACAACATGCAGTATAGTGAGGAGTTTCTTTGGGGAGGGCCCTCCACCTCCACTGACCAGACTCAAGGGGATGGCAAAGCTGTCATTTTCTCTTTCAACACTAGACCCATCCTCTTCCCACGCACACCTCTCAGGTGTTAGATGGTAAAAATCCAAGGTATTACTTCTCCTTTCTGGAGTTCCTAATAGATTCTAGGAGCCAGAAGTCACCTGAAAAGGATCTAGCCCTACCTCTCAGATAGGACTCCTTTATGCCACATTCCTGGCAGGTAGGCTTGCTAACCATGTTGAAACACGTCCTGCAGTGGGAACTCACCACCCTTCCACTGTCAGCCAGTCCGTAGTTTAAGAAAGTCCTCCTTAGACTGAGCTGAAGTCACCAGCAACAGCCCAGCCCAGTCCATCACTCTCTGTCCAGTCCATCACTCCGATCACTCCAGCCTCAAATCACATGGTTTCTAGACCTGTCGCCCTCCTGGGCACCCTTCCCTCGGTATTCACCTACTGGTCCTTGTCCACTTCAAAATGGACAGAAGCTCCAGCCAGGGCCCAAGCCCAACCACAGCAGAGCCTGATCAGATCTTTGCGTGAAGCCTCAGGTCACAGGGACATTTGAGCAGCCACATGGCAACATTGGGGGTGCCAGCTCGGTGTAAAGGGGTGGAGGAGTGGACTTTGACCATCTGCCTATTCCTTATCGCCACCACCAAACACACTTATACCTGGTGCCTATTTTCCAAAAGGCTGTGTGCTTGCATCTCTTGAGGATCCTTCAAAACCCAAAAGAAAGAGCTACCTAATGGCGGAGCTTCAGGCACTAAGATAGAGCAGTGGGGCAGACTTGGGGCAGGGGAAGTGCAATCATCATTCGCAAGCTGGAAAACTCCTAAGATAACCACCACTCCCCTCCATCCAACACTAGACTGTGCTCTATCCCATCCTCACCCCATCATGTCCTCTATCAAAGACCGCAGGCAATGCAATGTTATAATCTGCCATCAAATCCTTGTCAGAGCAGCAGGCCACCAGAATTCTTTATCTCTTCCTAGCCTTGGACTAACTTCCAAGAACTTTAAAAGGATAGACATTGAATCAAGCCATATCATAGTAACAATACCTCCTGTATGTGAGGTCTCTTTACTATATACCTTCACATAAAGTCCATGACTTGACCTCTACTATGTTCAATGGGGAAACGAGCAGGAGAGGTAGGTAATGCTGCTCCCATTCTATAGATGAGGAAACAGAGGCCCAAAATAAGGAACTTGCTCCCCCAGGCTTGCTGGGCTAATAAGAGGCAAGACTAGGACTTGAATTCAGAGCTTGTAAGCCCGAGTTAATTCAGAGCTCTTTGAGCAGCACTGCTCAAGATTACTTCACTGACATCTGCCCTTTCTAGAGGTGAAGAAACTGAGGCCTAGGGAGAGTCCAACAATCCAGAAGCAGAATTGGGGTTCAACTCAGAGTCTGAGTCCTGGGTCTGCCCCTACTTTCAGGACCCCAAGATACCCAACTGCTACTCCAGCCCCCAAGAAGAGAGTATCGTTCAACTAACCTCAGACCACAGAAGTCACTGCTGCCACAGGACACCCTTGGCCAGGACCTCCAGATCAGGAGCTCTGTGTCGGGTACCCCTGCAGTATCTGGGTACAACTTGCTGTCGGCTGGAAGTTGCACCGAGGGGTAGTCCCCCTAGCTCGCCCAGGGAGAAGATGCTACTATTGTTGCTGCCAATTTCCAGTGTCTCAGAAGATGCTTTGGTCATGGTCATTTATATCCTAACTCCCAGGAGCTGAGCTCATGGGCAGCCAATCCAGAGAGCCAAGTGTCAACCTTTGCGGGTTATGGCCTCACCCTGTCCTATCACAGCACTGCTTCCTGCTCCTCCAGCGATAGGAGGCTTACCTCAGCTACCTGGGGGAAAAAAACAAACCAGTTTCATTCAACAACTTCCCTATTACATCCAAACATCAGCAAGAAACCAACGCCAGAAAACAACCTGAGACCTGGCTGGAGGAAAGCTGGTCCGTGAAAGAGAAAACCAGCCAAGAGGGAAAGATCTAAAAAGAAAGGTCACTGAATGCAACATATATACTGGTTGAGTTGGGGGGCAAACTCAGAAGGAGGAGTGATAAGGCACCTGTTTTCCAAATCCCACTACCCCTGGATTAGGGTCTCCGTGAATCTCGACAACATTCTAAAAGGTCTTAAAAATTCACATTTTCACTTTCTGTAATGCCTGGATGTTTTTAGAGAGTTTATACATGTTTATAATCCAAAAGAGAAGAACTATTTTTATTTAAACACAAGCAAAAATTGTCCCCGAAATCCAGTCTTGGTTAACTTGACATGGGAGGCATTGCAAAGTAAATATTGAAAGCATCACGCTTTGGAGGCACCCAGACCTGGAACCATATGCCAGCAGGGGACACAATGTGTCTGAGTTTGTTTTTCATTCAAAAACTAAGTAGTCTCCAAAGAGGGTGAGCATAGGGCCAGATGTGATAATGTTCCTAACGAAAAGAGGAAAATCTACTGAGTGCCAAGCCCTTTTCTCCGTACTTTGTTTTCTTTATTTTATTTTATTTTATTTTATCTTAATTAATTTATTTATTTGAATGAGTGAGAGGGAGAAGGCTACAGACAGTGCACATGAGCTGGGTGCAAGGGGGTGAGAGAGGGGCAGAAAGAGAGGGAGAAGCAGACTCCCCGCTGAGCAGGGAGCCCACAATGCAGGATTCGATCCCAGGACCCCAGGATCATGAGCTGAGCTGAAGGCAGTCGCTTACCTGACTGAGCCACCTAGATGCCCCTCCATCCTTTCTGTGTATTGAGAGTGCTTAGCACCTAGTAAGTGTTCAATAAAGGGCCAGTGTTTTGCTGTGTTTTCTTAGCCATGTAATCTGGGCCCCCTGTGCATCTATGTGCTCTTTCTTATTCAGAGGTGAATAAGCCCCACCCAGCCCTCACGGCTTCACAGTGTAGCTGGAAGAGAGAAGAATCATACAAACAGGTGGTAGGGTATGGAGAGTATTGTTTTACGGGTACAGGGTATCAGCTTGGAGACATGAAAGAGATCTAGAGATGGATGGTAGGCTGGTTGTCCAGCAAAGTGGATGTACTTAGTGCCACTGGACTGTAGATTTTTAAAATGGTTAAAACGGTAAATTTTGTGTTATATATATTTTACCACAATTGAAAAAGAAAAAGCAGATGGAAGAGCAGGGGCAGAGCCAAGGGGGAGTGGTGTCCAAGCCCACCCTGTGATGCAGTAAGTCCACTCACAGGTACATCCAATCCCAGGTTCTCATAGGAGGGAGAGCCATCCTGGGGCCATTATGGCATTTGACACCTTCTGTAGTCAGCCAGAGGGGACCCCTGGCTCTGGTGCCCGGGGCCAGCTGCAGGATGTGTGAGGCTTAGGCCAAATGAGAACCAAGGGCCCCTTGTTCAAAAAGTGCTAAGTAGGGGCACCTGGGTGGCTCAGTCAATTAACGGCTAACTCTTGGTTTTGGCTCAGGTCATGATCTCAGTCAGGGTCATGGGATCGAGCTCCACCCACATCAAGCCCCACATTCCACTTGGTGGTTGGCGGGGAGTCTACTTGTCCTTCTCCCTCTTCCCCTCCCCTCTACTTGTGCTCACCCTCTCTCTCTCCAAAGTAAATAAATAGAATCTTAAAAAAAAAAAAAGATGGTAATTATTTCAAGACAGAGACAGCAGAGCATGAAATTGTCTCAGGCGTTTCTGAGTGCAAGCCCTGTGCAACTGTACAGGGCCATAGGGGACTCTGATGTCCAGGATGGTTCCCAATCAGTGCTGTGATGAAAGCTGACAGAGGAAGGGAGAGGGGGAAAGTAAGAGAGACTGCTTTTTGAAACTTTCGTGTAAGTATCACATATAGAAAGGAGCACCAATCATAACCATACAGAATTTTTGCAAAGAGAATAAACTTCTAGAACCAGCACCCAGATCAAGAAACAGAATCCCAGCTTCCCGGAAGCCTTTCTCATGCTTCTCTCACAGGTACCCCAATCGAGACTTCTAACAGCTTAGATTATTTTTGCCTGTTTGGGGGGCTTTATGTAAATGGGAACCAGAGTGCATGTTTTCTTTCACAGCTGGTTCTTTTCTATTCCATGTCTCAGCCATACAGCAGCCTGTAGTGGGGTTGTAAATTCTCTGACTGATGTATCAAGTGTCTGAGAGGATGTGGGGGGGACCAGAACTCTCCTAAGCTGCCAGGTGCAGCCACTTAGGAAAACTGAGTGTCGATGTCTACTAAAGTTGAACAGACACCAACCCTCTGACCCAGGACTTCATTCCCAGATAGAAACACAACAGAAATGTATGCACATCCCCCCCAAAAGCAACATTTATAAGAGGGCTTCTATTCTGGCAGCCACCGGAGGGACAGGAAAAGTCACCGAGGCAAGGGAGCATAGAGGGGGATTGAGATTCGCTGAGCACTGAAGGCATGAAATGTAACTCCAGTCATTTTTTTGGGCAGAAACCAAAAGAAATTCTGAGACTGCCTTCTGGCCAGGAGTAATAGCCCCAAACTCAAAAATTTATAATAGCCCCTTGCACAGGGGCGCCTAGGTGACTCAGTCAGTTATGCGTCTGCCTTCAACTCAGGTCATGATCCTGGGGTCCTGGGATCGAGGCCCCAAGTTGGGCGCCCTGTTCAGTGGGGAGCCAGTTCTTCCTCTCCCTCTCCCCCTACCTCTTACACCAGCTTGTGCTCTCTCTCTTTCAAATAAATAGATAAAATATTTTTTTAAAAGTGGTAATTCAAAATGGAGATTTTTATTCCCCTGAGAGTCTGTGTATTTGTTTGTTTAGAAAGACCATTCACCCTCTTCTGTGGCCTATGTAGGCAATATAGGGACACTCCAGACCAGAAGATAAACTTGGTCTCGAGGGAAAATGAAGGTATCGAATGAGGAGGGGTGGGTAGGAGGGAATGCTCCAGTTTCAGGAGCCAGAGGAGGGGCAGTTCTATGTGATATGTTTAACAGAAGAATTTTCCCAACAGAGATTCAAATCTGTCTGAGTTTGAAATCCCAATTCCCAGAAATCTACCTACCATCCCAGCGAGAGAATTGACGTTATGGAAACGATGGGTCCCAAGAGCAAAGAGCAAGCACCTGGACATGCCCTCCTTTCCAGGGCCACACCCTCTGCCTGGAATCCACCAACCCAAAGTCCAGCCCCAACCTTTTTTGGGCTTTCCACTTACCCAGCTTCCTGGAGACATGTCATCTTCACTCTCCTCAGTGAGAGGTGCCCTAACTGACCTCACACTTCGCCAAGTCAGGTTAGAACCAAAGACCAAAATCCCCTAGCCAGAAGGCAGTCTCAGAATTTCTTTTGGTTTCTGCCCACAAAAATGACTGGATTTAGATCTCATGCCTTCAGTGTTCAGTGAATCTCAATCCCCCTCCAAGCTCCCCTGCCTCGGTGACTTTTCCTGTCCCTCCGGCAGCTGCCAGAATGTCCCCTCCCTCAGTCATTTCTGGGTCCCTGCTGCAAGTGGATGACTCAGGTGACCATCATGATGGCATGGCTTTGGCTTTGGACAGAGCTGCACTGTAATCCAGGACCTCGCTTGCAGTGGGCACACTGGAATAGTAATGCCAGCAACAGCCAAGAGCTTTTATGTGTGGTATTTATTTTCATCCCCATAATAATGGTTATAAAGTCAATATTGTTCTTTTACAAATCTGGAAACTGACACTCGAAAAAATAAAATGCTGGGTGCCTGGGTGGCTCTGTCAGTTAAGTGTCTGCCTTCCACTCAGGTCATGATCCCGGGGTCCTGGGATGGAGCCTGTGTCAGGCTCCCTGCTCAGCGGGGAGTCTGCTTCTCCCTCTCTCTCTCTCTGCCTGCCACTCCCTGATTGTGCTCTCTCTCTGTGTGTCAAAAAAATAAAAATCTTTATTTAAAAAAAAAAGATTAGGGCAGCCCCAGTGGCACAGCGGTTTAGTTTAGTGCCACCTTCAGCCCAGGGCATGACCCTGGAGACCCTGGATCGAGTCCCATGTCGGGTTCCCTGCAGGGAGCCTGCTTCTCCCTCTCTCTCTCTCTCTCTATCTCTCTCTCTGTCTGCCACGAATAAATAAATAAAATCTTTAAAAAAAAAAGATTAAATGCTTAAGTGACACTGCTAAATGACAGAAGAAAACCTGTCAGTAAGTCTCCAAACATGTCATTAACGATGGCACGCCACTGCTCAGTTTGCACGGCTGTGCAATGGGAATAGATGATGCTGACCTGGCTTAATTGTCGGGAAAGTTCAAGGAAGCGATTCCCATGAGCATTACCTGGGGCACATAGTAAGGGGCTTGGGCAGTGGCAGTGCTGGATGTAGAGGGTATCTCAGCCAAGGGCCTGGGGACCTCAGCTCTCTCACGGAACTTGCGACAAGCCTAACAGAGCTGTGGGAGTGAAGCCAGCTGGAATAATTACCTACATGTCTCTTTCCCGTGTCCCATGTCCTAGACATTGGTCCGTTCACCCTCCTGTGGCTCTGGCCAGCCTTTCATATTCTCTGTCTCAGTAATGAACATACTTGGTCAATAATGGCTTATACCAAAGTCTCTCACCCTGGCTCTATTGACATTTTGGACCAGATAATTATTATGTGGCCTCTCCTGTGTATTGTAGAATATTTAACAACAATCTTGGCCTCTACCCACTAGATGCCAGGAGTACCCCCTTCCAGTAGCGAAAACCAAAAATTCCAAATATCTCCCAGAGGGCAAAACCACCCCAGGTAAGAACCACTGGCTTAAGCAACAATGACATGTAATTATCTCATCCAACAGGGAGTCCTTGAAAGTTGGCAGTTCCAGGTTTGGTGCAGCAACTTGATGATGCTAACAAGGACCATCACCTCATAATCACAAGATGGCTGCCACAAATCCCATTGTACCACCATCACATTCAAATTCAAAAGTAGACAAAAGGCACAAAGGGATAGTGTCATGTGTGGCTTCACCCTCAATCTTAAGTTTTCCCAGACACTCCTCAATAGATCTTTTCTATGTCTCGTTGACCAAAACTGGTTGTATGTCCATCCCTAGCTGCAAGGGAGGCTGGGGAAGAGACTAGGTGGCCAGGGAGGATGAGGTAGGAAATGGTGTGGGTCTCCCCTGACATGGCAGTATGGGCACTCCCCTTACCTGTGGAAATTATTTTTCTATCTGCTTTCCTTACCAGACGAGAGCACCTTGACAACAGGGGACCTCCTCGGGTTTTCCTCTGTGTCCTCAGAATTTAGCCAGGTGCTCAGCACTGAGAAGGTGCTCGTCAATGCTCATGAATGAATAAGTGAGTGAACCAATCAATCCATGATTTCTCTTCCTTCTTCTTTGCTCTTATCACTAAAAGCCCTACATAGGCAGTTGTATATTCATATGCAAACTAAACATGGTTTAAATACAAATAAGCCCATAATGCAAATGATGATCCAAACATCTCCCAGTTCCTTATACAAAGCATGATCCCTCTGGTCATGGACATGCTGTTCTCTTTGCCCAGAACATTCTTCCTGCCACCTCCAACCGCCTCTCACCCATCTTCACATGGCCAGCTCCTCACTCTCTAGGCCTCTGCTTACATGTGACCCCCTCAGAGAAGCTTTCCCTCATCTCCCCAGGGTGGCTTAGCACCTCTGCTCTATTCCCCTCAAGCCCTCCATGTTGTCTCATTCTAGCTGTTGTCACCCTGTGACTTCCATCAACTGTTCTGGAGACTAGAATAGCTCCTTTTTCACTAGTGGGTTCTCCATAAACTTTTGTTGATTAAATAATTTATATTAGTGTTTGGCAAAGCTTTTATGTACAGAGACAGATGGTGAATATTTTCAGCTTTGTGGGCCACATGACCTCTGTTGCAACTATTCAACTCTGAACAGAATGAGTGAGAAAGCAGCCATAGATAACATGTAAACAAATGAGCGGGGCTCTGTTCCAATAAAACTTTATTTATGGCGGCTGAATTTGAATTTCATATAAGTTTTACATGCCATGAAATATTATTCTTCTAAAAAATCTCTTTTCAACCATCCTAGACTGTAAAAATCATTCTCAAAGGCTCTTTGGCCATACAAAAACAGGTGACAAGCCCTAGTTTATTAACTCTGATTGATACTAAGAGTCACATGCTTTGGGATTTCCAGGTCACTCTCAGGAATACACCAGAACCACTTAATGCAGTAATATAACAATATTTCTTTTTTCCCTCTTTTTTAAAAATTTAAATTCAATTTGCCAACATACAGTATAATACCCAGTGCTCATCCTATCAAGTGCCCTCCTTAGTGCCCATCATCCAGTCACCTCTTCCCCCTACCCTCCTCCCTTCCCTCAACTCTTTGTTTGTATAACAATATTTCTTAATTCCAAGCAACAATTTAAACTTGAAAGTACATTAAATGACTTTGCCATAACATTCAGTAGGCTGTATTTTAAGAAATCAAAGATGATTTGAGATTAACAAACAGTTACTGTCAGGAAGCCATGTCAACAGGTTTTAATAAAATTGTTTGACAATTTCTTCTTCTTTTTTTTTTAATATTTTACTTATTTGAGAGAGAGCACAGAGGGAGAGTAAGAGGGAAAAGCAGACTACCCACTGAGCAAAGAACCCAATATGGAGGCTCAATCCCAGGACCCCGAGATCATGACCTGAGCCGAAGGCAGACACTTAACTGACTGAGCCACCCAGCACCCCTGTTTGACAATTTCTACACGCAAAACTTGAATTTTTTTGAACTAGACCTAGGAAGGTATTTCTTTCTCTTGATAAAAATTATTTACCTTAAATAATATCCAAAATATGACTTATGGAAGTAACCAGTGAAAAAAACAGGGGCTTTTTAAAACTGAGTTTCACGTATTAGAGGACTATGAAGTGCTGAATGGTAGTGAAGCTGTGGGAGACGCAGGAGCTTCCACACTCTGCTGGGGGTAGGGGGGCATATGCGCTGGTGTCTGTATTTCCAGGATGTAACAATTCCACACCTAGGAATTTTCCCTCGGCTTCTTAAGGGGACGTGAACAAGGCATTCACCGCAGCACTATTCATGATAATGGAGATCCTGGGAGATGGACAAATAAAATATAGAGGAGGTACAGCCTGAAGAGTTATTTACACATTAGAGGCATCTGGTTGGATAAACACATGGCAATGTGGAAGTATCCTAAAAATATAGTGTTTGGTGAAAAAAAAGTGGGAAACAGAATGAGATATACCAAATAGCATTATGAAAATTAACAAGATAAACAGGCAGAGGCGCCTGAATGGCTTAGTCAGTTAAGCATCAGACTCTTGATACCAGCTCAGGTCATGATCTCAGGGTCATGAGATCAAGCCCCTGTTGGGCTCTGTGCTGGGCATGGAGGCTGGTTAAGATTCTCTTTCTTACTCTCCCTCTGCTCGCCTCCCCCACTCCTGCACATGTATGCATTCACTCTCTCTCTCAAAAAAAATAAAAAATAAATAAATAAACAGGCAAAGTGACAAATCTGGATTTATAAGAATATATAGAAAAAGATACACATCCAACATATTGGCAGGGTCAGTTTGGGAGACAAAAGCACACATACATACATAACACGTGCTAGAGGAGGCCTTGTACCAGCAAATGATGTACCATGAGCTGTACCTGAGGTCTAGTAAAAAAAACAAAATAAATGAAGAAAACAAAAATAAACAAGAAGAATATAAATCTCTTAAATCTGCAAACATCATTACACAATAGTGAAATATCAGAGGTCTTTCAGTTTATCCTCTACAGGAATAAAAGGTAAAGTAGTTAATTATCTCATAATTGGTGAACATTGTTCCAGGTATTTCAGACCAACCCATTAAAACTCAAGTTCGAAATAAAGGTTGTACATTAAAGGTGAATAGGTAGGGAGATGGATAGACAGATATAGATACAGATACAGATATACACATATACACAGACATAGATTTTTTGGGGCGGGGAGAGAGCAGCAGAGACATGAGCAGAGGGAAAAGCAGGCTCCCTGTGGGAAGCCCGATGCAGGACTCGATCCCAGGACTACAGGATCATGACCTGAGCTGAAGGCAGACACTCAGCCACTGAGCCTCCCAGTTGCCCCCATAGATGCACAGCTTCCACTTTAGCCAACTTCTGACCACAGAGCTTCCTAAAAAAAAAAATCCTTCAAGTATCTTGTCAGGTTTCAGCTGGGACAAACGTAAATATCCCTAGCAGTATTAAACAATGTCATGGAGGGATCCCTGGGTGGCTCAGTGGTTTGGCACCTGCCTTTGGCCCAGGGCACGATCCTGGAGTCCCGGGATCAAGTCCCACGTCGAACTCCCGGCATGGAGCCTGCTTCTCCTTCCTCCTGTGTCTCTGCCTCTCTCTCTCTATGTCTATCACAAATAAATAAATCTTTTTAAAAAATAAAAATAAAAAAAATAAATAAATAAATAAACAATGCCATGGATCTGAGAGGCATCCCCCTAAAGACTGCAAAAGATGATACCTGCCAAAGATCCAAAGCCACTCCCAAAGATACCTAAATGAGAGAAAGACTTAGACAAGTTCCCCAGGGACTCGCAATAGACCCTGCGTGCAAATGGGCTGCAACCCACATTTGTGTTCAGCCTGAGGCCTCTAACCTAATGGTTGCCACACCAAGTTCTTAGGGCACAACACAAGACAAACAAGATAGTAACAGCTACCCAGGGGTAGAAAAGGATCCATAACCAATGGATTTGGATTTGGATTTGAAAAGGAAGAGACAATGTGAGATTTTACCTTCCTCTCTCACTTGAGCTCTACAGACAGAGATTCAGGGGAGCTGGCCCTGGTGAGAATTCTTGCCCTTTGCTGGCTGCTACTAGCTTTCCTAGGATCCCATCTACAGGATCCAAAGCAAGTAGAGTTTAAAGTACTGAGTGTAGCTCTGGTATCTATGAGAAATTGGCAAGATTTTCCATTCATTTTCAATTTCCCTTGACTGTTTAAGGTCAGTTTATCAGAAAACCCCTCAGATCCAGTCAACCCTGGAAGGGACCCATGGGGGTGGGGATGGTCTCCTTCAAGGATAGACATGGGGCCACCTGTAAGACCACCAATAGACTTTTGTTTACAGTCAGGTAGTCTCTTTAGAGTAGAAAGATCCATCAGATAAAGGACTAGCAGAATGAGTACCTAAGCAAAGGAGGGTAGGTAGACGGGCCATAAGAGTGACATCAGTCTCATGGTCTTTTGTTTTATGCCTTTAAATTACCATTAGCCTTTGCAGTGAATATTTAAATGAAACTATTTTAGAAATTTGAAGCCTTTGGGAGGCTTCTGCATTGCCAATTGAAAGGTGTCCCCCCCCCCAAAAAAAGATGTCCCATTTTGTTTGATTTGAGAACCCTTGCTTTCAAGTGCATCTTTCATTTTTTTTTAAAGATTTTATTTATTTATTCATGAAAGACATGAGAGAGAGAGGCAGAGACACAGGCCAAGGGAAAAGCAGGCTCCATGCAGGGTGCCCAACATGGGACTGGATCCCAGGTCTCCAGGATCACGCCCTGGGCTGAAGGCGGCGCTAAACCGCTGAGCCACCTGGGCTGCCCAAGTGCATCTTTTAAATGAATGAGCTTGTCTGATTGGAACGTTCCTCATAACGGTCATTGTTTTAGGCTGTCTTCAGTAAGATTGGTCCATGCACATGAAGAAAGATCATAATTTTTTTAAAGATTTTATTTATTTATTTGAGAGAGAGAGAGTACAAGCTGAGGGGAGGATCAGAGGGAGAGAGAGAAGCAAATTCCCTGCTAAACAGGGAGCCCCATGTGGGGCTCGATCCCAAGACCCCAGGTTCATGACCCAAGCTGAAGTTAGACCAACTGGGCCACCCAAGCATCCTGAGACCATAATTTTTTTTAAACATAAAACCAGCCATTATTGCTAAGGAGGGGGCCATCCTTAAAGCATTTAGATGACTAGGATCCCATTTTTGGAGTTTTCCTGAGAACAAAGAAAAAAAAATCTTAGATAGCCTAGGGGGCATGCTTGGGGTTGAGATGTCAGTTTTGTTTGACAGTATACCTCTCACAGGATACTTCTTTCTCCTGGCAGACAACTTCTGCCCTGTTTATCTGACCTGTGACCAGGTGTCCCTCATTACACCAAATTTTCTTGCTGGTAGCAAGTAACCTAACATGAAACTTCCTCATCTGTGATCACCTTATCCTTACACAGTAGTCTTGTGCTTCAGAGATGGTTGTCTCTCATAGAAAGGTGGCAAGTGCTCTAGCAGCATCCGGGTGCTCAGCCCGTGTCCATTGGTTTTGGTTTTAATCTTGCTCTCAGGAAAATTCACAAGTTTAAATCTAAACCAAACACATTCTAATTCATAAACCAAGTACATTCTAAATTCAGAAACCAAGTGCATTCTAAATTCAGAAACCAAGAGAGTACTAACCAGAAGGACAATCTGTCCTTATCCAAATCCCAAAAAAAGTCAGAGCTCAACCAAAAGGAGGAAGCTTGAAATCTGAGAGGAGACTCCCAAAACCAGAAGCCGAAGGTCACTTGTGAAAGCAGTCAAGGAGCGCATAGAGGGGAAGTCCAGCCAGAGTCCTGTGTGCAATATAAATACCACAAAAAGATCAAGTTTTTCTATTTACTGTTATTTTCAATATTTTCTATTTACTATTTATTTTTATATAGCCAGGAAGGTGTGATGGCAGGAATTATGGCAGACACAATAGCAATTTGAGAATACTCTGTTCAAAGAAGAAATGTAAGAAGATCTATAAGCCGTATAAAAGATTTGAGAAAATACAGAAACATCCACATTCTTGAAAGGAAAGCATATGCAAAAAAATTACAGTTCTCTGCTGGTAATTCATAGTTCATTATAGTTAAGATTAAAATTCAAAAGAATTTGACAGAATCGGAATTTAGAAACTGGCAAATTTTCCCTGGCTATATGTCCCTGGAAAATTAACAGGTAAGGCCACTATAAAATTTTTGGAAGATAAAAATAATTGAGATAAAAAAGGGATGTTGTCTCTGCTGGGTAATATAATATAATATAATATAATATAATATAATATAATATAACAAATGTACTATAAAGCTAAAGAGGTAAAGCAAGGCTGTATCAACAAGAATCAATGAACAAATCTCCCAGAAAAAAATAGTTCTGAAACCATTGCCAATAATATATGAATTTTCTGTATGAAAAAGAAAGCTCGCAAACCAACAAGAAGAGGTGGGTTGTACAGCAAATGATATTGGAGAAATTGGCTAGAAGGTGGGGAGTACCTGTTTAGATCCACATTTTATACTGTAATATAAAATAATTTGCAGATGCATTAAAATATTACATGTAAAAATAGCACCGCTTTAAAAACTTAAAAAAAATAGCTACATAACTAAGTTTGGGTGAAGGACTTTGTAATAATAGAAACCATAATGAGGGGCACCTAGCTGGCTCAGACAGTAGAGTACCCAACCCTTGATCTCAAGGGTCATGAGTTCAAAATCCACATTGGGCCTAGAGCTTATTTAAAAAAAAAAGGAAAAAAGAAAAACAAAACACAACATAATGAGAAGTGTCACATAAGAAAAAAATGATAGATCTGACAGTCAAACTCATAAACTTCTACAAATCAAAAACACTACCAAAGGTTAAAAGGCAAACAACCAAAGTAGGAAGAATTATTTGCAACAAATAATACAGGCAAAGGGTTACTCTCCTTATTTTATAAAGGATGCAAAAATAAATACAAATTTAAAAGTAATCGGTAGGGGCACCTGGGGGGCTCAGTCGGTTAAGTGTCTGCCTTTGGCTCAGGTTATGATCCCAGGATCCTTGGATCAAGCCCTACATCGGGCTCCCTGCTCATCAGAAAGTCTGCCTCTCTTTCTCCCTCTATGCACTCTCTCAATCTCTCTCTCTCTCTCTCTCAAATAAATAAATAAATAAATAAATAAATAAATAAATAAAATCTTAAAAAAAAAAAAAGACATGGCTACCCCCTTTGGTAAAGAAGGTGTGTGGGGGGGATTCCTGGAGTATCTTGCTCAGTGACAGCATCCAAGTTGCTGTGCCCCACGGAAGCTCCTTCCTGTCCACATGGAGTCTCAGATACGTCACCCTGGGTCTCTCCATTTCACCAAAAGACTCAAGCTACAGGCCAAACTTTCTCTATCATGATCCTGCTCCCAAGGAAGATGCCATGCAGTGGCTCCAGCTCTCCATACACTGAACAAATTCAAATCAAGCCTTCCTATCTAGGAGGGTTGTTGGGGGGAGGTCCCCACCAACCCAAGGCCAGGGAGTGACAACAAGCAGAGGGGAAGAGGAGTTTCAAGAAGGCCCTGGCTCCTCAGGAGCTGATCACCTGCCCCAAAGTGCCCATCTATTTCCTCTTCCATTGAGCACCCAGGGTATTCTGCAAAAGGGCCCCATTATGCCCATCTTCCAGCCAGGTCTGAACTGGCTGAAAGGCTGTGATTTAGGCTCCAGGAGCTGGAAGCTGCTTTGCAAATATGAGATCATGCAAATTATTAGAGAGAGATTTGCATCTGCCATGACCAACTGCAGTAGCCCAAAGGGCAGTGAAAGCAGCAGTGTCTTCACTCTCATTGGGCCCTTCTCTGTAGTGGGTTGAATAATGACCCCCAAGAGGCTATGACCAAGTCCTAACCCTTTGAAACAGGGGAATGTGACCTTATTTGGAAAGACTTTTTTGCAGTTGTGATTAAGTTAAAGACCTCAAGATGAAGGGTCCTTGGGTGGCTCAGTGGGTTAAGTGTCTGCCTTTGGCTCAGGGTCCTGGGATGGAGCCCCGCATCCAGCTCCCTGCTCAGCAGAGAGTCTACTCCTCCCTCTCCCTCTGCCTCTCCCCAAGCTTATGCGCGCGCGCTCTCTCTCTCCCATTCTCTCTCTGTCAAATAAATAAATAAAATCTTAAAAAAAAAAAGACCTCAAAATGAGATCCTCCTGGATTTAGAGCAGGCCCTAAATCCAATGGCAGATGTCCTTAGAAAGACAGAGATTTGAGACTCACAGAGGCACACACAGGAAGAGATGGGAGTGACGTATCTCTTGACTGACGAATGCCAACGGTTGCTAGTGACCACCAGAATCTAGGAGAAAAGCATGGAACTGATTGTCCCTCAGAGCCCTCAGTGGGAACCAACCCTGCTGAAACCTTGATTCCCAATCTCTGGCCTTTTAGAAAAGAATAAATTTCTGCTGAGTCAAGCCCCCAAGTTTGTAGTCATTTGTTACAGCAGCTACAGGAGACTAATACACTCTCTTTCACACCCAGCTGTTCAGCAGTCTGGGTCTCCAGGTTCTGGCACCCCCACCCAGCTAACTCTCACCCAGACTCATGGTTCAGCTGCCCACCAATCTCCTCCAAGTCAGGAACCTGCTGCAATATCCCTTTCCTGCTAGAACAAGAAGCACTCAGAAGCACCCCAAGTCATCCAGCAGAAGGGTGCATACCAGGCAGATGACAGTGTCATCCTGCCACTTCCAAAGTGTCCCTTCACAGCCCTAAAAATAAAGCAAAGAAAATGAATTATAAGAGAAAATAATGAATGTTGAAATCTTAAAAACTGTGAAACCAGTATCATAGATACTGAAGCCAAGGCAAAGCATTGCTCACAGGTCTTTCTGTCCTGAGGGACAGAAGGTTCTGAGTCATCTCTGACTTTCCCATTAAATTCAAGGTAAGACTAGGTTTTCACTTGCAGATATCATCCAAAGGTGACACCTGAGGGTCAGGCCTTTCTGATCACTCTGGAATTCCCTGGGTAATGTGATCAGCTATCAGAATCCTGGGTACTAGGCTCCAGCTGGAAGGAGCCATGTTTCAGGGAAGAGGCAGGCCTTTGAACTAGCAGGTGACTGTCTTGTAGTTGATAAGTAAGATCTCTCCACTCCCACCAGGGCACCAGAAAACAAGCAGTCCAGGATAGACTTTGAAGGTCTTATCTTACCAAAACAAGAGCCTACTGACAGGCAGGCAAGCCTGTGGGCCAACTTGGCTGGGAACAGAGCAGCTTCCTTCAAGAATAATACATGTCTGTGTGTGACTTAAAACACCAGAGGCCACCCAACGCCCCCACACTTGGAGATAGCCATTGCTTTGAATAAGCCTTCCTGGGATTTTTTTTCTTTTAATAGAAAATAGCATAGCATTACATATTATTATTATGTTCCCATTTGGGGAACTTTTAGTATATACTGTTGCATAACACACCCTTTCTTGTTTAGGGTCCTCTGGTCGTGGGATTCCACAATTAACAGTGTGTTTTAAGGGAGTTTGGCACCAAAGAGTGGAGGAAATTCCCTTCTTCCTTCCAAGCCCCAAATGATTTCTTTTTTCTTTTTTTTTAACTGAGTGAGTGAAAGGGTTTGCAACTCCAAGAGACAGTCAATATTCAGGAAGTGAATTCCACAACATCCCCCATACTTCCCATGCATTTTAGACTATTTAGAAGAATCTTGCATTTTTCCCACACTGGCTTCTCAGCCTTCTGCTGATGACTTTTTCTCCTTGGAACATACAAAAGCTTCAGGTGCCTGGGTGGCTCAGTCATTGGTCAAGCATCTGCCTTTGGCTCAGGTCTTGATCTCAGGGTCCTGGGATTGAGTCCCATGTGGGGCTCCCTGCTCAGTGGGGGAGTTTGCTTCTCCCTCTCTCTCTGCCTCTGCCTTTGGCTCAGGTCATGATTGATCAGGTCATGTTCTGGAATCGAGTCCCACAGCAGGCTCCCCACAGGAAGCCTGCTTCTCCCTCTGCCTGTGTCTCTTATGAATAAATAAATAAAATCTTTTAAAAAATTAAATTAAATTTATAAAAAGACAGGAAAAAATTTTGGAAAGGTGGAGTAGAAGTCACTTGCCCCCTTCCCACCCAACCCAGATAGGCAGGGATGTGGAAAGGTGACAAGGAAATGGACCAAAATCAGCCTTGGGCAGCTAGGTCACTGGGCTTTTGGGCTTTTCCCAAATTTCTGTAAGTACAGCCCCGTGTTTCAAAGACTGTTTCTATAAATATATATATATTTTTGTATGTGAGGACATTTCTGAAAGTCATTTTCTCAGAAACAGAATGGCTGGATCATAAGGGAGATACTCAATTTTTTGGTAGGCCCTGTTGAATTTCATTTCCAATCTTTGCATCTCTTTACCCCACCAGCTAGGGTCTCTGAGAGTGGCTGCATCTCCGCACCCACACTCATAGTGGACATGGGTCTAGGGAGCTTCAACCATCAACATCTTTGCCATAGACCTCTCTACTGCAAGTGTTTTCACTGATTAACTAATTGACTGAAGGCAATTTTGCCATAAGAGCTGAAATAATGCAATATAAGAGGGACATTAAAAAAAAAAAAACACGGGGCATCTGGGTGGCTCAGTCAGTTGAGCATCTGCCTTTGGCTCGGGTCATACTCCTGGGGTACTGGGGTCAAGCCCTGTATCAGGCTCTCTGCTCAGAGCCTCCTTCTCCCTCTCCTTCTGCCTGCCAATCTGCCTAGTTGTGCTCTCTCTCTCTGTCAAATCAATCAATCAATCAAGCCTTTAAAAAAATAATGAAGGGCAGCCCCCCTGGCCCAGCGGTTTAGCACCACCTTCCACCTGGGGTGTGATCCTGGAGACCCCGGATCAAGTCCCATTTCGGGCTCCCTGCGTGGAGCCTGCTTCTCCCTCTGCCTGTGTCTCTGCCTCTCTCTCTCTGTGTCTGTCATGAATAAATAAATAAATAAATAAATAAATAAATAAATAAATAAATATGTAAAGATAATGAAATATGGAAAAATTATTAGAATCACCATAAGGCAATTTGTCATAAAAAATAAAATCACGAAAAATAAAAGGGGAACATTCATTAAAAAGCACATAATGAAATATGAAAATTGAACAACGGAATTAAAAATATTGGGAAATGCAAAATATTTGAACACATTCAAGATGCATACTGTAGATTCATTGGAAAATATTTGAATACATTCAAGATGTGTAGTGTAGATTCATACAATGTGTAGTATAGCAACACTGCACAAATAATTGATTTTATTTTGTGGATTGTCCCTCAGCATGTGTCTTCAAAGTCTTTCATTTATAGCAATACAGTGATCTCTCCTTACCCATAAGGGGTATGTTCTAAGACCCCCAGCGGATGCCTGAAACCACACCGACCCCTATATATGCTGTGTTTTTTCCCATATGTACATGACTGTGACAAAATTTGATTTATAAATTAGATGCAGAAAGAGATTCACAGCAACAGCTAATAATAAAACAGAATATATTGTAATAAAAGTTATGTAAACGCAATTCCTTTCTTTCAAAATACCTTATTGTGCTATTATCACCTTTCCTTTTGTCATGACCGTGATGATGTAAGAGGAGAATCATCTGCTTTTGCCAGTGTTGATGGACTAGGGTAAATGAAACTGGTGGGGGCAGCACCAAAACTCCAGATAAGGGGGAACTACTGTATGCTTTTTAAAAAATTTTTTGCTTGTTGATTCATCGCCTCCTTCTGTATTACACTTTTTTTTTTTTTTGCATGAAAATTTCTTTTCAGGGACACCTGGGTGGCTCAGTAAGTTAAGCATCTGACTCTTTGTTGGCTTCAGTCATGATCTCAGGGTGGGGCTGCAATGCTCAGTGCAAAGTCCGCCTGTCCCTCTCCCTTCCCTTCTGCTCCTCCCCTTGCTGGCTCTCCTTCTCTCAAATAAATAAATAAATAAAATTAAAATTAATTCAAAAATAACAAAATAAAATTTCTTCTCACTAAAAGAGGTATCAGTTTCCAAAGAGTGGGATGTATATTTGTAACTGAGATTTGTGTTGCCTTGTGAAAGCCTTCCATTCCACATTGTTGTTTGTTCTTGGCATATTGGCACCTGTGGAAGAAATGCCAGTGCTATAAAGCATTTATAACTGAGCTCTGTGATTACTGTAACTGATAAGATATCATCTTCTGGCACAGTGTGGCATGCGGTCTGCGCTACACACTATGTCACGCTGCTGATAAACTTGGCCACCGAACTTTCTATCAAGTAAGATATACATAGCTGTTATCATCCACTGTTTTAAGACCACCACCCCTACTCAACACTGTCTAGACCATTATGAGGGCTAGCGAAGATTTATATAACATAGAAACAGGAACTTTGTCAGAGGAGAAATGAAACCCAACATCAACCAGTTATTTTAGCTTGTATGGCAAAATCGCCTTATGGCCAATTAGTCATGTGACAAAAACGTTTGCAGCAAAGGTGTGTACAGCAAAGATGCTTACAGCAAAAATATCAGAGGCGAATAGACACTCCTGAGCCTGTTCATTGCTGTTGATGTGACAAGCCACTCTCATTTTTTTACTTGCTTTTAATTATTCATCAAGTGAAGCATCTTCTCAAATGCTTCTTACCTCTGAGTTTGTTCTTAAGTAGTTGGTTCTTTATTGGAAAAAAATTCAATTTATTACATTATATTGTTTCCTCCAGGAAGGGCTCATTATTCTCAAGAGAATACGTGGAAGCTCTTACTTCCTATAACACACAGGAGTTTCGCACTTCCTGTAGGAAAAGTGGCTATTCATTTCAGCAGCAGCCAAATACAGAGCACTTGAAGTCAGATACAAGGAGTCATCGCAGGAAACCACTTCTCCTGGTTTCAAGGGCTTCGGAGGTAAATTTATAGACTCCTCACACAGGAAGAAGTCATTTCACACTGCAAATATAAATTTTCCGCAGCCAAAAGGATACAGAGAAAGAGAGAGAGAGAGAGAGAGAGAGAGAGAGATCATTAGTTGTTTAACTCAAGTTTGAGTCAAAAGAAACGTCAAAATCTTGATATAAGGAGGCTGGTCTTGATGGATGGACGCCATTCATGTCCATCCCAGCCTCCTGCCAGAGGCCTTTCCTTTACTGCATAGGCTGAAAAACAGAAAAGGATACTTCCCACCCTCCTTTGCCACTAGAGTTTCAGAAGTGAATTGGGATCTGCAATTAGATGCTGTGGCCCAAGATTGGAGAGGAGCAGGTGAGACAGGGTGTCTTCCTGTGAGGACAAGCAAGGTCAAAAGCAACTGTACTTTCCAGGAGCATTCCAGCATCGTGGGCACCTCTCCGTGTAAAAAGAGTGGTCCTCGATGTCCGGATCAGAGGTAACATGGCAGTGTTTCAGATCATTCCTGGAGGCCGCACCTCAGAACCCTCACTTCCAACCCTTCCAACCACTCTGTAAACCCCTGATTACATTCCTTCTACAATCAGTGGGCATAGTTTCTCATTCCCCCAGCTGAACCCTGACTGATACAGTTCAAAAATACTAATCCTGTTGAAGCCAGGCAAGATACAAGAAGGAAAAGCATGGACAAAAGCAGTGCTGTCGTGAGTCAGGCTTATTACGGGTTTCCTAACATTTTAGTCAGAAAACCTCATCCCTGTAGAAAATTTGAGAAGTATGGAAAAGGCCAAAGAACAAAATAAAAATTATCTGTTATTGCACAAGAATCAACTATTGATGAGAAGAAAAGATTTAACTCCACGAAGATATAGTCCTAATGGGCCAGCTGTTGCTGTTCATTTGTACGCAGAATCACTGGCTCAGCCAAGGGGAGCCTGGGCTGATTTTGGTGCTCACACTTAATACCTACAGTGAGACTGCAGAGCAGCTCCCAGCCCCTTCCCAAGAGTAAGGGAGAAAAGTTGAAGCATTAGAATGTGCCAAAATACCCAATCTGCCTCCTAGGTCTAACCTACTTGGCCATAGTACTGGGAGGCTGAGTATCTGTACTCTTTCCCTCTCCAATCACCCCCCTGGAGAGGGTTCTCCATATCCCTCTAGCCCTGGCTGCAACCTAAAATCTATTTGTCTAATTATTTCATCTGGGCCTCTTCTTCCCACCTTTTATCCAAGACCAGTTTCCTTCCAGAGACCCTTTCCCTCTCTGTCCAAGAAAATAATAATAATAATAATAATAATAATAATAATAATAAGCAGCTATCATTTATTGAACACTCTAAGCTACCAAGCAGGTAATCCTCCTAAGAACCCTACAAAGTAAGAATTATTTTCATGTTACAGATGAGAGGCTCAGAGAAACCATTTCCCAACACTCTACAACTCATGAGAGGTGGAAGCAGTGTTCAAGTACACAACCATCAGGTCTCAAAACCTGAGTTTTGATCCCTACTCTCTCTCCCACTCTTAGAGCCCTGGGAAAGTGCCTCTGACCTGCTGTTGTCTTTGGGGAAGCTGCCACTCTACACGGAGGCCTGTTTGCACATAAACACTTTTTTTCTTCAATCACGTCTTTATTGCGATCTAATTCACATGCCATAAAATTCACATGCCATAGTTTGTAGAAAACCGGAGTTATGCATCAGTCACCACTATCAGATTCCAGAACATTTTCAACATTGTGAGAAGAAATCCCATTCCCATTAGCAGTCATTCCCACTCCCCCATCCTTCTAGTCCCCAGAAATCACTCATCTGTTTATCTCTATTGATTTGCCTATCCAGACATTGCATGTAAATGGGATCATACGATCTGAACTTTATTCCTTTTTATGAATAATATTACACTGTATATCTACACAGATATACTACTATTCTTTATCCATTCATGTCAGTTGATGGACATTTGGGTTGTTTCTACTTTTTGGCTATTATGAATCATGCTACAATGAACATTTATGTATGAATTTTTGTGTGGTTCAATTCTCTTGGGTATGTACCTAGGAATTGAATCGCTGGATCATACAGTAAATCTATTTTATCTTTTTGAGAAACTGCTAAACTGTTCTCCATACCAGTCACACCATTTCACATTCCCACCAGAAATGTATGAGGGTTCCAATTTTTCCCCATGCTTGTTACTGTCCATCTTTTCCAAGATGGCCATTCTAATAGGCATGAGATAATATTTCACTGTGGTTTGGTCTGTATTCCCCTAATGATTGATGATGTTGAGCATCTTCTCATGTGCTTATTGGTTGTTCACATACCTTTTTTGTTCATTGTCTCTTCAAGTCTTTTTTTTTTTAAGATTTTTTTTAAATTTTTATTTATTTATGATAGTCACAGAGAGAGAGAGAGGCAGAGACATAGGCAGAGGGAGAAGCAGGCTCCATGGACCGGGAGCCTGATGTGGGATTCGATCCCGGGTCTCCAGGATCACGCCCTAGGCCAAAGGCAGGCGCCAAACCGCTGCGCCACCCAGGGATCCCTGTCTCTTCAAGTTTTTTTCCCTATTTTCAGTTTGGTTACTTGTCTTTTTATTATTGGTTTTAAGAGTTCATCATATTTCCTGGGTATAAGCCCCTTGTCAGATACATGATTTGAAAATATCTTCTCCCACTTTATTTTTTTAAATATTTTTAAAAGATTTTATTTATTTATTCATGAGAGACAGAGAGAGAGGCAGAGGCAAAGGCCAAGGGAGAAGCAGGCTCCATGCAGGGAGCCCGACGTGGGACTTGATCCCAGGCCTCCAGGATCACGCCCTGGGCTGAAGGCAGCGCTAAACCACTGAGCCACCCAGGCTGCCCTCTTCTCCCATTTTCTGTGCTGTCTTTTCAACTTCTTATTTTGATGAACTCTAGTTTATTTATTTTTTTCTTTTGTTGCTGTGTTTTTGGGGTCTCATTTAAGAAACTGTTGCCTAATCCAAGTCATGAAGATTTAATTCTGTTTTCTTCTAAAGGTTTTTTAGTTTTAGCTCTTATATGTATGTTTTTTATTCATTTTGAGTTAATTTTTGTATTAAGCTGAATTTTCGATTGAGCTAAATTTTGTATATTGGTGTGAGGTTAGGGTACAGTCTCACTTTTTTGAATGTGGATACCCAGTTGTCTCAACACCATTTGTTGAGGATATTATTATTTACCCATTGAATAGTCTTGGTACCTTTATCAAAAAATCAATTGCCACTGATTTATTTTGGGATTCTCAATCCTATTTCACTGATCAACATGTCTATCCTATGCACGTACCACACTATTCTGGTTACTGTAGCTTTGCAGTATGTTTTGAAATTGGGAAACATGGGTCTTCCAACATTGTTTTCCTTTTCACGATTACTTTGGCTATTGTTTTTGGCTATTTATGGTCACTTACAGTTCCATATAAGTATTAGTATTAGCTTACCTATTTCTGTAAAAAAAAAAAAAAAGTTGGAATTTTGATAGGGATTGCACGGGATCTGTAGGTCAATTTGTGGAGTACCACCATCTTAACAATAGTAAGTCTTCCGACCCATGAACATGGGATGTCTGCTTATGTATTTAGGTCCTCTTTAATTTCTTTCAATAATGATTTGTAGTTTTGAGAATATATTTCTTATTCTTTATTTTTTATTCCTAAGTATTTTATTCTTTCTGATACTATTGTAAATGGGATTGTTTTTACATTTCATTTTCAGACTGTTCATTGTTAGTGTATAGAAATACAACTGACTTTTATAGATTGATCTTGTATCTTGCAATTCTGTTCTAATAGATTTTTTCCTTTGGCATTTTTATATACAATATCATATTATCTATGAACAGACATAGTTTTACTTCTCCATTTCCAATATGAATGCCTTTTATTTTTTTTCTTGCCTAATTTCTTTGGCTAGAATCTCCTGACATTAGGGGGAAAGCATCTCATCTTTTACCACTAAGTGTGATGTAGCTGTAAGGTTTTCATAGACGACCTTTACCAGGTTGGGAGAGGTTCAATTCTGTTCCCAGTATGAGTATGTTTATCATGAAAGAATGTTGGATTTTGTCAAATGATTCTTCTGTGTCTGTTGAGATGATGACATAGGTTTCATCTTTCATTTTATTAATAAAGTGTATTATATTGATGTTCATAAACTCTCCATGTATGGGTTCAAGAGAAAAGTAGAGCTGTGTTCAAATAGTGGGCCTACCTAATCCCTGGCAGGTAGAGTCTGTACACAATGGAATCGGTGACAATTACTGAGAATATTTTATGCCACACGGTTAAATCTCCTGAGCTCCAAAGCAGCAATTCTCTCTGATTCATCCCAAAGGACACCCCCTCTCTGCTCAAAAACCTCTGGTGATAAGGAACTCACCTTCTAGGATGGAGAGAAGTGGCAGGCCTGGAAACAAACTTGAAGAGTGCCAAACAATTTATGGCAAGAACTGTATCTCCTTTAAATAGAGTCCAAGCATTCTTAATTATATAAGACAGAAACCCCAGCTCAAACCAACTTAAGTGAAAGGAGATTTATTAGAAAGCTAGCAGGGTTGTCAAAGAATTGAAGGAAGATCTTCAGGGATCAGGACAGCTCAGAGCTCCCAAGGATTGGCACTGGACAGCCGACCCTGTCAGGACTTCCCTCACCTTCCTGCTTCTCTGTCACACTGTCATGGCTGAGGGTGTAACCACCACCAGCTTGGGGGTAACCTCCCTGCCAGCTCCAGTTAGAAAAATGCCTGGGAAGGATTTTCATTGGCCTGCCTGGGTCACATGCCTTCTCTGGGACAATCACTGTGGTCAGGGGAATGAGCGTCTCTCAATGGCCCCGCTTGAGTTGTACGGACTTTTCCCAATTGCCAAAGGGCAGGAGACTGTGATGGAGCAGGAAAGAAGCTGCTCCCAGATGCAAAATCAATTATTACCGGGAGGATGACAAGAGGGGTGCTGGGCTGACACCAGCATTATCTCATTGCCAATCTCCTTGGGGCACAGTCTTAGGAAGATTCATGCTTCAAGTAGAGACATGTTATTGAGGGGAATTTGAAGGACTCTCTTACCTCCACTGAAACATCGTCACAGGTTATCAGAGTACTGAGCCATAACCCAGAGAAACCTTCAAGGGCTAAAACCCAAGATGGGACATGTATCAGTTTTCTAGAGCTGCCATCACCAAGTATCACAGAGTGGATGGCTTAAACAACACAGATTTACTTTCTTAAACTTCCGGAGGCTGGAAGTCTAAGATGAAAGTGGCAGTGGGGCTTGGTTTCTTCTAGGCCTCTTTCCATGGCTTGCAGATGGCTGCCTTCTCACTGTGTCCTCAGAGGGTCTCCTCCCTTGTGCACACATATTCTGGGTGTCTCTGTATGTGTCCTAATCTCCTCTTCTTGTAAAGACACCAGTCAGATTGAATTAGAGCCCACCATAATAGCCTCATTTTATTTTAATTACCTCTTTAAAAGTTCTATCTCCCCAATGTAGTCACATTCTGAGGTACTGGGGTTAGGCCTTCAAGAGATGAATTTGGCACAATTTAATCTATAAGAGGAAGTTAAGAGAAGATATGTGCCAGGTGATATATTATGAGAGTACTTTTATTTTGGAGCCAGAGAGAAAACCTGCATTGAATTCACAGGTAAGGCACCACGTAGCTCGGGACAACCAAGATACAATTTGCATTTGGAGGGACTAACCAAATGTCAGTTGAATAGATCCCCTGCTCAGTCCATTCATTTTATAGGTGAAGAAGCTGGGGTGCAGGAAAGAGGCATTACCCTCTACTAGCCTACACAGAAAAGCCAAAAAGCATAGAGGTCAGAGCGGATGGGGCAAAGACAGCTGTCCATCAAAGAGACCCTTCCAGATGGTGAAATGAGACACTCAGGTTGGGCCACCATTCCCCAGACCCTCTGCATCTATGCGTGTCCACATGAAGCAGTTGGGATCACAGCAGGAAAGGCACACTCTACCAGACAATTGTGAGAAGTTTAATAACAAGACCATGTACAAGGATGAGCGCAGGGTGTAGAGAAAGCAGCAAATGATGGTGCGGTTTCCTGGGGCTGCCAACAGTGGGCAGTGGTTCAGTCTAAAACGGCAAGTGAAAAGAACAGGAACAGAACTGGAAGGAGTGACTGTATGGAGAGGGCAGAGACAGAAACATGGCCTTTAGTAGAAGAACACAGCCAAACTATGCACCTGGCTGGCACCGGGTGGAAAGTCTCCCAGTCAAGGAGGGAACTAGGAGAAATGCATACCTTGGCCACATCCTCCAGTTTTCCTGCCAGTGGCTTCCTTGACCAAACTCCAAGCAGAGGACAAAGGAGCCCCTTGGCGCAATCCATACAGGTCAGCCTCCTGGCCATGAAGCAGGAGAAAGAAGGCTGGAGAGTGGAAGAAAGAAGGGTAGAAAGTCATTCAGAAGGAGCAAGGAACATATATATCTGTATGCCATCGGCCTGAGTTCTGGCAATGGAATGTGGGCAGAAATGATGGGTGCCTCCCTCACCCCAATCGAACCCATGAAAACCACCCTCACAGTCCTCTGGGCCTCTCCCTTCCCCACCAGCTGCCTGGAGGTCAAGCCCCCATGGAAACCATATGAAGAAGATAACAGTAGCGCCTCCAGCAGCCTGAGTCCCCAAATGACTTCGTGGAGAGAGCCCCCCAACCAAACTTTACATGACTGAGAAACAAATGTCTACCATACTAAGCCACTGAGACTCTAGTTCATATGATACAGCTAACATGACCTTAACTAATACAGTAGGAGCAGATTAAACAGGACTGGCTTCCTTAGAACAAGAACTGGATTTTGATCTGGGCATGTCCAACTCACCATAGTCAAATGAGTGAACTTGCACTATCAGAAAGGCACTTCATCTGGCTGAAAATCCAGATGAGGTTGACCCACTAAGTCTTTGTTTCTGCTATTTCTCTGGGGACCTTCTGCTGTTGGCTCCAGTTCAGATCTTCTGCTTGTCAAAGGTCCATTTTTTTCTTTTTGTGGCTGATTGAGACCCAAGTTGTTAAATTATTCACCCTTCAGCCAGGAAAACATAACACTCTTTATTGCAAATCCCATTAGAGTTTGTAAGAGGCTGGAGTTGGGATGATCTGTTCCAAAGCTTGGAAAGGAGCCTGGATGAAAGCCAGGATCCCAGACCCTTGGGCTCCCCTTGACATCTCTGATCTTCCATTGTCCCATCCCTAAAACGGGACCAGATTGTGATCCTCATACAAGATGGTAAGAAGAAAAGTGCTTTGTCAGATGCTTCAGAATCTCTTTGGGGGGCACCCCGGGTGGCTCAGCGGTTTGGCGCTGCTGTCAGCCTGGGGCGTGATTCTGGAGACCCGGGATTGAGTCCCACGTTGGGCTCCCTGCATGGAGCCTGCTTCTCCCCCTGCCTGTGTCTCTGCCTTTCTCTCTGTGTTTCTCTGTGTCTCTCATGAATAAATAAATAAAATCTTTTAAAAAAATCTCTCTGGAGATTTACTCACCAGGTCTAGCCACCCCCAGGCATCTGCTCCCTGATAATCCGATATGCACCCTCCATCCCAGATCACAGGTTGAAAACCTGAGCATGTCACTAGCTGGAGTGCATGACTGAAGGGAAATCCCTTCCTGATAAGAACTGCTGGGATTTCAAGGGTCATATTTAGAAGTCTGGGCTTTCTAGTCAGAGTGCTTCGAACAATGCACAGCGCTTTCTTGAGTTGTGGAAATGGGCCTGGCCTGGAGAGTTCAAGCCTGTTCAGAAGAATTTATTATCTCATTGGCCTTAGTTTGTGGTTCCCCCACAGGGAAAAGAGAGGACTGGAGAGGATTAGCTCTGTGTCAATTTGGTCTTCTCCTTCCAGCCTTTCCGTCTGCAATGTTCATATCCATGAGGATTGCGTCTGATTGCACATAACAGGAACTAACAACAGTGTCTATCTCAAAAACACTCAGAAACAGTACCTGTCTCACTTTCACGGCGTGAATCACAGGCCAAGAGAAGGATGGATACACTATGGGGAATCATTCCTGCTTTCACATGCTTGTCACCTCTCTGATAGCTCAATTTAGATCTCCCCCCTCACTTGACCCCATTGCATCTTCCTTCCTGGCACTTACCACACCACTCAATATCAGATTCACTCTTTCTTGTTTACTTATGTCTTCTCTAGTTTCTAGAATTGTGCCTACCTTATAGTAGGTGCTCAAGAAATACTCGTTAAGGGACACTTGGGTGGCTCAGTGGTTGAGCGTCTGCCTTCTGCTCAGGTTGTGATCCTGGGGTCCTGGGATCAAGTCCTGCATAAATAAATAAAATAAATAAAATAAATCAGGCTCCCTGCAGGGAGCCTGCTTCTCTCTGCCTGTGTCTCTGCCTCTCTCTCTCTCTCTCTGTCTCTCATGAATAAATAAATAAATAATTTTTTTTAAAAAAATAAATACTCATTAAATAATCAAATGCATCATTGCATTGGCAATTTCTCAACAACTGAATGCGGCAAGCAGGGTAAAGGATGCTGTTAATCCCTTTACAGATAGGGAAACTGAGGCCCAGAAGGTTGACTTCAGTAAAGCCACCAGGGAACTCAGGTAGCCCCAGTCCTTTGATTCCTAATCAAGGCCCAGGGGGTGGGAGGTTAGGAGATAGAGAGGCTTTCCGACATACCCCTGGCCTGTGTCCCAGATCTGTGAAAGATCTCTTTGGGGCTGCTGTTCAGAAACTTGACAAATTACTCAGGGATAAGGTGATTTAAAAGAAAAGGAGATAATAAATTATTTCCAACAAAGAACCTGGTACTAGGGATTTTAGAAACCAGTGGCCTGGGACGCCTGTGTAGCTTAGCGGTTGAGCGTCTGCCTTTGGCTCAGGTGGTGATCCTGGGATGGAGTCCCACATTGGGCTCCCTGCATGGAGCCTGCTTCTCCCTCTGCCTGTGTCTCTGCCTCTCTCTGTGTGTGTCTCTCATGAATAAATAAATAAAATCTTAAAAAAGAAGAAGAAAGAAAGAAAGAAGAAGAAGAAAGAAGGAAAGAAGAAAGAAAGAAAGAAAGAAGAAAGAAAGAAAGAAAGAAAGAAAGAAAGAAAGAAAGAAAGAAAGAAAGAAGAAAGAAAGAAAGAAACCAGTGGCCTGAGTGTTGGACAAGGAAGGGTGATATTATCACCCAACAGGTGGCTTTTGGATGGCCTCAATTTCACCCCTACCCCTACCTCCACTACTTACCCTGCCCCCATAGGTGGTGAGCTCCCCGTCCCCGGAGGTGTTTAAGCAGAGGCTGGATGTCTGCTTACGGAGTATGCCAGAGTTGGGGTTTTGTATTCCCGTCCTGGTAGGAGAGGGCAGGCCGCCCAGACACAGAACAGGTGGTGTAGGCAGTGGGTCCAGCACCCGCAAGGAAAGGAGGCTTTGCGCCACCTGGTGGACCTATCTTTGAACTGCAGGCCTTTCCAGGGGGAGAAGCCCAGCTCCTGAGTGTCCCCAGAGTCCTGGGCAGTGAAGACAGATTAGGCCTCTGACGGCCTCACAAGGACCCGAGTTAGTGTGTGAGAGCTCGGCGGGGCCTCAGCGTAGATCCAGGCACCAGCAGGCTCCCGAGGGGCAACTGTTACAGGGAGGATTTATTAACAGGACTCAAGACTTGCTAAGGCATGTGCCTGGGATTGGAGGGGACACAGCCCCCCTAAACTCAATCCAGATTCCTGGGAGGACAAACTGAGAAGTCACCTGGCAGGAGGAGGCTCGTTTCTTCATTCTGCTTGCCTCTGTATCTGGGAGTGACCCTGGACTGTCTTTGCCCAGAAGTAAAACTTCCCAATTCAGCTCCACATGAGGCTCCGTAAAACCACCCATAAAAAAGCAACAACTCGGGATGCCTGGGTGGCTCAGTGGTTCAGCGCCTGCCTTTGGCTCAGGGTGTAATCCCGGGGTCCCAAGATTGGGTCCGCATCAGGCTCCCTGCATGGAGCCTGCTTCTCCCTCTGCCTGCCTCTCTCTGTGTGTCTCTCATGAATAAATAAATAAAATCTTAAAAAAAAGAAAAAAACCCTAAAAGTGTTTTGCCCAGTGGATGTCACGTCCAAAAGAGTCTGTGTACCAAAGTGCATATTTTCATTATGTTTGTTATTGGATTGCATCATTCATTATCATCAAAGGCCCTTTACAACTGCTACTAGAAGCCACGACGGGCCTTGCCCATCACCGGGACCACATGGCATGCCTTTAATTGAGCAAAAGCGTAGACGTTTGAAAGATCAGTGAGTCCATGCAGCCCCCTGTGAGGTAAGTGTTGGATTATGCTCAGCCCCCCTAAAACACTGAAATGGGCTCTGGCTCCCAGCCCAGCCTTCCTTCTGCTCTGGGCAGTGAAGCTCAGGGCTCAGTTACTCCCTAAGGGATATGTACTCCCTGCCCAGCGCTGAGCCCTGGCCAGCTGCCCCTCTCACCACTTCTCCTTTCATTTTCACTTCAGTTCTGAGAAGAGGGCATAGTTTTAACCAACAGTTCATCCCAAGCCTGGTCCTGGGTGACGGAGGGCCATCAGGATCCTGCAAAGTGGGGCAGGGAACCCCGGTCCAGGACCTGAGGTTTTCTCCTGAGTGAACACTTGAAGGCCCCCTGTGTGAACTGGCTCTAAATCATGTTTTTCCCCAGCATCAGCTGGCCCATGAAGTGGGGTATATGCAGTTGGTGCTGTTGGGAGTTTCATCTTGTAGGTCCTTATGGGTTGACACAGGACAGCCCCTGCCTGTTCCCAAAGGCTCTCTCCTCCCCCTTGTGATGATCTCAGCCCCAGTCCTGGTCTATTTTCCCACCTTGTGAACAAGGCTGACCCAAGGATGTAACTCGGGGACCCCTTTGCCCTGGCCCAGGGACGGGCCTCTGTGGTCAGCCCCTGACCTACCCTCCACTCACAGTGATCAAGAAGCCCACAGCCCCACCACACCTCCAGGCTCTCCAAAAAAGGGAAAAACAGAGCAGAAGCCTATAGGATCCTCCTAGGGGGCACTCTCTCTGGCACCTCCCAAGCAGAATTCACCAGTGTTTTGTCCTCACTGTCTCCAGTGGGCATGGACTGTGACAAGGTCTAATGTGTGAACTTCCCCAAAGGCAGGGCCACATCCTCCTTCCTATGCCACCCCCATATTAGCAATGAATTTACAAGGCTTTGGGAATTTTAAAAAATTAAGTTCATGATTAAAATATTTTTAAAATATGCACATTCTGATTTTCAGAACAGCATACTCGAAACTCCCTGCCCAAATCTTGAAGCCATCCCAGGGCAGCTTAGTTCAATAGTCCCTCCGGGTAGCCAAGTCAGCACACAGGAAGGGACCTGGCATTCCACAGACTCTTTCTGAGCCAGGATCACCTTCGTATTTACCGCCAGAAGCTGGATAGTTTGGAGGTATTAAGACCTCGCTCTATAAATGGATGTGTCTTCTGAGCATCTCTATAAAACTTCGGAAAAGAGCGCTAGAGTAGAAAATGTGGATTTACACCATAAGGAGGGACCAGAGGAAGTAGCCAAGGAGAGTTGTCACTACGAGGCTCCTCCAGGAGAGAGACAATAGGTCACCAGCATCAGCCCAGGCTTCCCATAAGAGCCCGAGAGGTGGCAGGGCCACCAGGATTGAAGGAAGTGCTAGATGTTGTCACCTCAAGTTTACACCATGTTATACGTCAATCATATCTTGGGGAAAGCCAGGGAGAAGTGGAACTTCCTTGCAAGAGAAAAAGACTGTTGGCAAGAATCCACGTAGCAGAGATGGAGAATCATGGAGCCCATGCTTTGGGTTCATGCTGTAAGTGGCTTGACAAGATGGTGACAGTGACTTGTGTCATTTATTTCATTAATGAACTTCTTTACACACTCAGTTTTTAAATAAATTATTTATTTACTGTTGACTTTAATATTATCTGTGAAAAAAAAAAAGAAAGAAAGACCGACATGGCTGGCTCTTCTTTCAAACTATGAGAATGTATCTCTTGCTTTTGAAAATTATCTGTGAGGAAATCCGTTTTGACATGTTTTCAGTGACCCATCACTTTTTGGGAATCTGTGCCAAAAATGGTTGCAAACCCAGAGCTTCACCTAGTTCCAGGTACACAGCAAGTGCTCAATTAATGTTGGTGGAGGGAAGGGCTGAATGGATCTTTTTATTCCTGGCACCCAAGTATACATCCCAGACCCGGGCCTAACATGCATGGGGAGGTGGGGAAAAGGTGGGCTTTCCCCTGGGGCTGAGTGGGGAAGCCAAGGATCTGGGCTCTGGGGTGGAAGAGTCTGTCCTAGCCCAGGCCCCTGTGGCCCCAGCACTGGGTGAGATTCATCGCCTTGGGTAGAGACATATTCCCTGGGACACACAGCTGTTGACAACCATTAACGAACGCCAGGCAAATGCCAACATCGTACCTGGAAGAAGTGACTTATGAGGCAACGTTAGGAGTCAGTCAGGCTGAGCTGTTTGTCCTTGAGCAAGTTACCCACCCTGCCACCACCATCTCTGGCCTCAGTTGCCTTATCAATAAAAGGAGGGGCTGGACAAGGGGGTTTCCACAGTCTTTCCCCGTCCAATTGTGGAGTTCTGGGTTAGAGATGCTGAGAAACGCTATGGAGCACAGGTTCATCCTGGTCCAAAGCGGAGGAGATGGAACCATCTCAAGGAAGAGGAAAGAGGCCAAGGATTTTCATACTGAGCCTTTATGCCAAGGCCACCTTGCTGTGGCCCGGCCACTTCTGGTGTGGAACAGTCGAGGCCCGGGACGGAACTAACCCAGGACAGAAGCCCTGCTCCTGAGTGATCGAGCTCTGAGTGCCAAAGTCCAGGAATCCTTCTCAGCTTCTGTGTGGTGACTCAAAGCCAGCTCAGGCTGGGGATTTCCTGACCTGCCCAGGGGGTGAGAGGCAGAGGTTTCCTCCTACCAAGAAAGAAGATGTGAATCCAAGAAGTTCTGTTTTCAGTGAAGTGAAAACATCCTTCCCTTTCTCCCCCAAACCTTACTGGAGGAGGTCACAGGGCAGAGGTTCTGACCCCCTCCCAAGCCTCCAGCCACTCCTAGGGGCGTTGGGGAGAAGAGAAGAAAAGCTGAACCCATAGCGCAGAGGCGTTTTCAAGCTTCAGAATGGTTTGGGATTTGTGGAGTCACCAATGTTGTCACCAATGTTGTTGTATGGAGATTTCTGGCAATCCTGTGAGGTCAGCTCAGAATAGCACCTGCATTTTATGGGTGAGAAGCCTGAGGTTCCAGGGAGGGGAAACCACCTGCCCAAGGTCACATGGCAGGTGCAGGTGCTGCTCCGGGAGGAAGGTGGAGACCACCATGCAGCTAGCTGCCTTCAAGGGAGACTCAGTTTCTGTCCTGTCACTGCTTGGTGCCCAGAATCCACCTGCCCCTCATGGAGAGACTTCCAGCATCTCCTCCTTGAAATCCATCCTGTCCTGCTCCTGGCTCTCTGGCTGTTCCAGGTGGCTGCCCTTGTCCTGGCTGACCTTCCTGGGTGTCTTCAGAAATCTGGAATATTCAGGCCCCAGCTGCAAATCAGCCCCTGCCCCAGCCGCTGGGGGCTTCCAGCCCACCCAACCACTGCTTCCCCTTTCCTCCTCAGCCCCTAGGCTACTCACCTGAATAGCAGTTTCTGCCCAGGTTCTTTCTTAATGATGTTCAGCTTATAGTAGTGGCGCAAGGCACGTGACATCTTCTCATAGGTCATGTTCACCCGGTTCTAGAAGGCAAAGCAGTCCCACATCATCCTTCGCTCCCCACCCCACTCCCTCCGGGCCTCAGTTTCCACACCTGGAATGGAGCAGGTTGGGGGCACCTGGGTGGCTCAGTAGGTTAATCATCTGACTTTTGATTTTGGCTCAGGTCATGCTCTCAGGGCAGTGAGATTGGCCTCAGGCTCCATGCTCAGTGGAAAGTCTGCTTGAGATTCTTCCTCCCTCCCTGTATCCCTCCCCCTGCTCACATTCTCTCTCTCTCAAAAAAAAAAAATGTCTGTCTCTGTCTCCTTGCCTCTATCCTCCACCTCCCACCCTACCCCATTTCCTTTTTTTTTAAAAAAAAAAAAAAAAAGGAAGAAAGAAAGAAAGAAACAGGTTGAACCAGATGGTTTCTTAACCCCCCAGAACCAGAGTTCTGTGAGGGCTTATGAGAGCTCTCTTGAGTTTGGAAGGAGACAGGCAGGGGAAGGTTGGAGGAGAAATAATCAGTACTACCTACAGGGCTGAGGACCACAGGGCAAGAATGAATCACATGTTGCTTTTGTTTATTTATGTTTTAAGATTTTATTTATTTATTTGAGAGAGAAAGAGAGCACAAGCAGCAGACAGAGGGAGAGGGAGAAGCAGGCTCACCACTGGGCAGGGAACCTGATGCAGGGCTCAGTCTCAGGACCCTAAGATCATGACCTGAGCCGAAGGCAAACATTTAACCGACTGAGCCGTCCAGGCGCCCTTCATATGTTGCTTCCAAATAGCAAATGTCACAAGTAGTAATATATATATATATGTATATATATCCTTGCTACCTGCCCCCCAAGTGAAGGGTGTTGGCTCTCTCTCTCTCTCTCTCTCTCTCTCTCTCTCTCTCTATATATATATATATATATATATATATATATATTTAGTTGGAAATGCAGTCAGAGAGACAGAATGGTAAGGGAAACACAATGGTAGGGGTAGCTCGCCATGGGCTGCATGACTTTAGCCAAGTCATTTTATTTTTCTCTGAGGTGTGGGCACTGCAGAGTAAGGCAACGAGGCTGGGCTTTAGTGTCAATGTAAGCCCCAGCTCCACCATGTGGCAGTTTCGTGGCCTTGGATAAATCTCTTCACCTCTCTGCATCTGTTTCCCCAGCTATAAAATGAAGATGAGAGCACCCATCTCACAGGTTTATTGTGAGGATTAAATTAGCTAATCCATGGGAGCACTTAGCACAGCACTTGGCATGGGGTATATATGCTCATTAAATGGAATCGCTGCTCCCTGGGCCGCAGTTCCCCTCCCTATACTAGAAGGGGATTGGACCAGGTGAACACACCCAGGCTTGAGTCATCTGCATCCGTTCCAACCACCAGCACCACAGAGAGGCAACAGAAGCAGATCCTTTTGAGTGCCTGGGTGGCGCGGTTGGTTGAGTGCCTGACTTGTGGTTTCTGCTCAGGTCGTGATCTCAGAGTTCTGAGACTGAGGCCCACATGGGGCTCCTTGCTCAGCAGAGAGTGTGTTTCTCTTCTCCCTCTCCCTCTGCCCCTCCCCTCACCATAAATAAATATATAAATCTTTAAAATAGAGTGGAGGCAGAGGCACACACTCTGTGTTCAAGTCCATGCTCCGCCACCTACTGGCTGCAAACTCTTGGACAAACTACTTTGTGTGCTTCTGTTTCCCCTCTGGTGTCTACTTCACGAGGTGTCCTGAGGATTAGAGTTAATGCAGGGAAAGCCCTCAGAGCAGTGCCTGGTGATCAAACGCTATACCATTTTAGGAAACGTTATCTATTACAGATTACCATGATTGATTGCTAATAGTTTTTTTAAGACTCTTTTTATAGCTAACTGAATTTATTTATAGACAAGGACACTTGCTTTACTGTAAATCAAGAGATCGACGTCGTAGTTAAAAACTTTTAATCCCAATTCTTACTAAAATAAATAAGTAGTAGAATTTGGAGTAAACCACCTAAAATCTTCTGGCAGATGCCCTTTTAGGTTATGGGCATTCTTCACATTGGGAATGCAGACCTCAGTGGTTAACAGGCTTTCCCAGCCCTGATACCCAATGCTCCCACACAGCCTGAGACCTGAATCTCTACCCCAGCTCCCCCACCCCATCCCGGGAAACTGGTTTCCTCACCTGGCCTAATTACCCCACAGCATATGCAGTGTAATTCATGTAAAAATGCTTTGAGAGTCTCAAGAACTAAGCAAAAGTGGGTTTAAGTGAGTAGAAGGGCAAGATTCCCGAGTTTTGGGGACAGTCCCCATCCTCAAGAAGTAACTTCTTGTCCCTTAGGATCTCCCAGAATAAAATGATCCCAATACTTCTGGAACTGCTGGTGAAGCCCCTCACCCCCACCTCTGTCAGTTGAGAACTGTCCCCTAGTGCTGAGGGGTCCACTCTGAACTCCTGCTCTGTCTTCTTCTGGACATGTGGAGGCCAGCCCACATGCTAGCTGAGGTTTACCTTATGGTTTCCCCAGAGTCTGGCAAGCCCATTTGGATCCACAACTCTGAAGATCTTGGCGTTCTTATCTTCCCATCTGATGTAGGGCTCATACCTGGTGTCACAGAGCAGCTGGTACACATAATCCCACAGCAGCCGGCAGTCTACGATGGAGCACAGCTGTTTGCGGGGGCTCATGGACTCATTTATTCACCCTAACTCTAGGAAGTGCCCCCCCCTTAAATAAATATATAAATCTTTATCCACAGCGAGATATGACGAAACGAGCCCAGAGAGGTATGGACATATCCGAGTCACCAATCTCCTGAGTGACACACAGATTGAAAAGACTAACTCAGCTCTGCAAACATGAGAGCCCTTCACTTGGGGGGCAGGTAGCAAGGGCAGGCAGTGGGGATGCTGGATGGCGGCCAGTGGCCTGCACCTGCTTCCAGATCCCTCTCTGCCCTTTGCCCTATTCTCTGTTAAATCAGGATTGTTAAATCCATCCTGTCAAGTCCTTTAGTGAGAAGCTTGAGAAAATCAAATCATCATGGAGGGCAAGTGGCCAAGGGAGCCTGGGAGCAAGAGCTTAAGGCCTCCTACCTGGGCCACCTGGCTGGGTCATTTCGGGCAGATTACCTAACCTCTTCTGAGCCACAGTATCTTTGTAGGGGATGATATGAGGCTTGAGTAACATAATAAACCCAAAAGCCCTTAGCACTGTGCCTGGTACAGAGTAAGTGCTCAGAGAATACTAAGCATTATTATTAAAAAGATCAAATGCTTGTGCTTCAGTGATTCCCAGGCATTTCCAACCCAGAAGCCAGGCTTAGTGGTGTCTTAGGACAAATGTTATTGCCCTAGCATGGCTCAAAATTATGCTTTGGAAAGGCAGGCAGGGGGTACCTGGGTGGCTCAGCGGTTGAGCGTCTGCCTTTGGCTCAGATCATGATCCCGGGGTCCGGGGATCAAGTCCTACCTCAGGCTCCCTGCATGGAGCCTGCTTCTCCCTCTGCCTGTGTCTCTGCCTCTCTCTCTGTGTCTCTCAAGAATAAATAAATAAAATCTTGTAAAAAAAGAAAGAAAGAGAGAGAGAGAGAGAGAAAGGCAGTTTATCTGTCAGTTTTTCTGGTGGCCTGTTAGTCAACACTTTAACAATGAATGTAGAGTGGAAGTGTGTTGCCTACTTAGAGCTCAGGCTCTGGAGCCAGACTGCCTGGGTTCATGCCCCAGCTCTGGCACTTACTGCTGTGTGATTGATCCTGGGGGAGTCACTTAAGTTCTCTGTGCCTCATTTTCCTTCCTATAAAATGGAGCTAATACTAACCTCAAAAAGCTGGTGTGGGATTAAGTAAAGTTCTCAGAACCATGCCTGATACATAGTAAGCACCCAATTGTTGAAAAATAAATAAATAAAAATTTAAAGGGAAGAATACTCCATGCCAATCTCACTATCTGACTGTGACTAGTTTAACTGTCCCTGCCCTATTGTGGCCAGATTATGGCAAGCACATGGGACAGTCACCCTAAACTCTTCTAAAAGCTCAGCACAGACTCCATTCCTCAGCTCAAAACAAACCTCTGCCCTGCCACCCCCCACCCTCTAGACTTGGCCTCAGCCTACCTCCCAGGGGCACACAGCCTCCTACTCACCAGAGATCCTGCCATCAATGGGGGCCTGTGGCATCGTGGGGGAGGAGCAGTCTCCCTCAGCCTTGCAGCCCAGCTCCGCACAGTGAAATACATCGAGGGATTCCTCCCTGCCAAAGGGCCTCTTAGCCAGGGGGCTCAAGAAGCTGGCAGGCCCCAGGTGTGATGGCTGCTGCAGGAGATCCCTTTGGGGGGCCAACTGAGGGGGCCCGGTCCCCTCTGCAAGCAGATAAGCACCAATTGATTCTGTGGGAAGAATCCTGAGCCTCCCCCAGCTCAGACCCCTCAATGCCATGCCTGGGAGCCCCGTGAGGCAGCACTCCCAATGCTCTTCTTCCATCTGGTCCCCAGGTGGAAGGTCAAGGAGACGTAGGGTCCCTGAGCTCTGGCACAGGTGAGGGCCAGACAGCACAGGGGCCAACCTCAGCTCCGAGACAAGTAACTTAATCTCTCAAACCCACCCCTTGCAAAGCCAAGGGGTGACAGAACCAGGTCCAGAATTCAGGTGCCTTGTATCTTAGTCCTGTATCCTCTCCATCCACCCAACAAATATTTATTAAGAACTTTCTGTGAGCCAGGCATTGTTCTAAAGCATGTGGGGGACATATCACTGAACCCAAAAAAGGCCCCTTCCCTCATGGAGCTTATAGTGGGGGGGTAAGGGGGTTGCAAATGGAGAGAATGTGTAAAATAAAAAAGGAAATCGTATACAATATGAGGGGGGTGAGAATAAAGCACTGTAAGGCAGATAGGGAATCCTGGGAAAGACAGCTACATGATGGTAAGGGAAGGTCTCACTAAAGTGTTAACATCTAGTAGACATCTAAAAGAAAGAGAGGAGTGAGCTATGTGAGAATCTAGAAGAGGGAATGCCAGGCAGAGGGAGCAGCAAGAGCAAAGGCCCTGAGGCAGGAATGTGTCTGGCTTATTCAATGACCATGGAGGCTGTTGTAGCTAGAGCAGCATGAGCAAGGGGGAGAGGGGTGGGAGAGGACAGCAGAAGGCAGGAGTCATTATAAGGACTGTGGCTGGGCGGCCCAGGTGGCTCAGTGGTTTAGCGCCACCTTCAGCCCAGGGTGTGATCCTGGAGACCCAGAATAGAGTCCCCCGTCAGGCTCCCTGCATGGAGCCTGCTTCTCCCTCTGCCTGTGTCTCTGCCTCTCTCTCTCTCTCTCTCTGTGTCTCTCATGAATAAATAAATAAAATATTTAAAAAAAAATAAGGACTGTGGCTTTGACTCTGAGTTTGATGGGAGCCATTGGAAGATTTTGAGCAGAGAAGTGACATGATCTGATTTATGAATCTCTCTGGCTACTCTATTGTGAATAGATCATAGGAGATCAAGAGTGAAAACAAGGACATCAGTGAGGAGATTCTCTAGAAGTGATGAGGGCTGGGCCATGGGCAGCAATAGAGGTGTGTGAAATGATTGAGTTCTGGATAGATTATGAGGGTAGAGTCCACTGGTCGTGTTGATGGTTGGGATTTAAGTGGGAAAAAAAAGAAAGCAAGCATGAGGTGACATCCAACATTTTGGCCAGAGCAATCAGGAAGATGATGTTGCAGTCTGCTGAGATGGGGAATCCCAGAAGAGGAGTAGAGTTGTGGGGAGAGAGGTGGGACACATGTTTGCTTTAGGAGTTAGGGTTGAAATGCCCATTAGACATCCCAGGGAAGGTATCGGGTAGGCAATGTGGGGTGTGAAAGTCTAGAATTTGCAGAGGTATGGGCATATGTAGGGGTCATCGGTACTAGATGGTATTTAACACTCTAGGTCTGAGTGCAGATAGAGAAGAGGCCCCTTGAGCCATGGGGTACTCCAACATTTAGAAGAAGGAGAGAAAAAGAAAAGCCAGGAAACTGAGGAGTGACCATGGGGTGTTCTGGAAGTCAAGGGAAGAGTTTGAGGGGAAGGAGGATGACCATTGAAGGCCATGAGAGGTGACAGTGAACAAGTATTCACTTGGTGGACAGGGACATCCCCACATTCAGGTTTCTAGAAAAGAGTTTCCACAAAGAGATCAGGAGGAGAGGGAATAGGGACACCAGACAACAATGTTTTGCTAGAGAGGAGTGCAGAGAAATGCGGAGATGGGTGGTCTCAGGAGACCTACAGGGGCCAGGGGTGATGGCTTAGGAGGCAGGGCAGAGGGGAGCTGGGAGCCCAGCCCACACAGCTGCCTCTTCCTTTGCCTGGAGGAATCCCTGTTCTTCCAATGAAGCCAACTTGGGGTAGGGTCCCAGAGCTCTGAGAGGAGCCTCCTCACCTTTCAGGAGGCAAGGGTAGTGCTGAGTGGGCATCTTCTGCCTGAAGGCCCCTCCAAAAAAGGGCCCACACACCAGGGCTTGCCTCTGGGTCTTGATGTACTGGAGCAGCTCATACAGGACGTCCCCTAGGGGTGAAGGCAAGAAGCAGGTCAGTCACCTGCCTCTTGGGTGAGGTCTGGGATCATTTACAAGCTTCATGCTGATGAGATGAGAGGGAGCAGAGTGGAAAGGGGTAGGGGAGACAAGAGCTGTGGGGAAGGCAAGGGGAAGTGACAGTAGGACAGAGCTCTGGGGCTCTGCAAACAACACCCAGATTCCTTTGCTGCAGCCTGCTTTTGTGAGGAACCACTAGGCAAACATTTATGGAAAAGGGGATGTCTGCCATGCTGGAAGCTGAGAATGCTCCTCCAACCAACACGTCCATCTCCCTCCAGCTTCCTCCCTGGGCCTACCTGCGTTTTCATCAGAATGTTTTAGAGGGAATCCAGTGAGTTTCTCTGACCTGAACCAGGTGCACGAAGCCGGAAGTCATCCTTGGTGAGGATGCAGAGGGCTCGGCCATTCATCTCAAATCCATGCTCCCCAGTGCGCTCCAGAGAGTACTCCTGCTCTGCCCAACGCAGCCAATGCAGTACGTCCTCCCTGCTCCAGAGTGCCGGCTGGATGCCTGCAACCAGAGGGACAGGGACTGAGAGAGAGCACAGGGTGGGGACAGGAGCTCTCCCCTCAACAATCACTCATCCTTCCATTTCAGGCCCTCTCTGGAATGTCACCTCCTCCAAGAAGCCCAGTCAGAACGCTACATCTGAGCAGATGCTCTGCTGTCCTGTCTCCTCCTTTGTCACCAGGTCCTGTTCTTTTACTTCCTGGTACCTTACTTTCCTCGTCATTGCACTTGATATGGTCATATGTTTAAGTTAATCATTATCTATGCATTTTGTATGTGTTCACTTATTTTACTTTGGGTACCCCCTCCCCCTGGCCTGTTTTCCAACTATTAAGTCAACAAATATTTACTGAGGAACTATTATATGCCAGGCACCAGGCTGGATGTGCTAGGGCACTTTGTTCTATGTATTCAGCACCCAGGACAGCGACCGGACCACAGGAGGCGCTCCACAGACATGTGTTGAGTGATGGCATGTATGATTAGACGTGAAGAAAGGGTGTTACTGTGACTGTTTCCCCAATAAGGAAGCTGAGGCTCCCAGAGGCTAAATGACTAGCCCCGGGTTACACAGGTAACACGAGGTAGAGCCAGGCCCAGAATCCAGGTCTGTCTGGCTGCCCCACTCTTCCGCTCTCTTGTACCAGCTCAGGTCTGGTTTTGCTCAGAGAGCAGCCCAAGGGACCAGGAAGTCTCCTGCACCCATTTTCAGCTTGTGTGTTCTTGCCTCTGGCAATACCCAGACAATGAGTTGCTTTCTTTTATTCCTTCTCTCTACATGTCTACACTGCCTGGGCCTATTATGCTTCTAATGCCAATTATTTGCCTCACTCATATGGGTTGCATTTAAGAGGGCCACATGACAACTTTCGCAGTCCTTGGTACTCTTGCTCATAGGCCCTTTCCTTCCCTAAAAAATATTTTTAATTTTATTTTATGACTACACTGGTATAAAGATGAGTATATTGTTATGTATTAAAACATTTTCTTCTGCCTAAAAGTTTTTTTCTCCTAATTTTAAAGTAAATCAGAACATTTCTGTTGGCCCCTAAAAATATTGGGGCCCGCAGCACTGTGCCCACTGTGTTGACAACCTGGGGCTTTGCTTTGTGTGGTGCTTCTCCTCTCAAGAGCATTTCACCCCTGCCAGGATCCTGGCCATGTAACAGTGGAAGGAGCTCAGGGTTCATCAGGGCTGGTATGACAGGTAGAAAGCTGAGGCAGGGGAGATACCTGTCCATGGCCATATCTTGGCAGTGACAAAGATGGTGCCAACCTGTGACTACTTTGGTCCCAAATCAGCACAAAAGATAAAACTCACTTTCAAGTTTACGAAAGAAAGAAAGAAAGAAAGAAAGAAAGAAAGAAAGAAAGAAAGAAAGAAAGAAAGAAAGAAAGAAAAGAAAAGAAAAGAGAAAAGAAAAGAAAAGAAAAGAAAAGAAAAGAAAAGAAAAGAAAAGAAAAGGTGCACTATCCACTTATTCATCAATTCAGCCAATATCCCAGGCAAAGTGAGGCTGGCAGGAGGGAGGTAACCAATGACTACGTAATGAAATCCTGCTCAGTCATGCAGAGGGAAAGAGCCCTGAGCTACAAACACAGAAAGCAGGGCAACACAGCCCAGCATGGGAGGAAGGAGAGGCTCCTTACTTTAGTTTGGGACTGAAGAATGAATAATAGAGAAGAAATTTCTGAAACTGACCGAAAAATTATTTAAGGGGAAAAAAAAGAACAGATGTGGCAACTGGCCTTCATGGTACTACATACCACAAAGCCACGTAATCAAGATCTGACGCTATTACCTGAGACTCACAAGTATCATTGGAAAAGAAGGAGCCCGAAAGTGTGAGGTGGGGTTTTAATTCAGTGGGAAAGGATAGTGAATTTAAGCTATGGTAAAAACCACATTGGTTGTCCACCTGGAAAAAAATATATCTGGACCTTTACCTGTCACCATTTACAAAACTCAGTTCCAAATGGGATTAAGCCTTAATATATAGAATAATAGAAACTCAATAGAAGTGGGAGCACCTGGGTGACTCAATCAGTTAAGCATCTGCCTTCAGCTCAGGTCATAATCTCAGCTTCCTGGGATCGAGCCCCAAGTCGGGCTCCCTGCTCAGTGAGGAGACTGCTTCTCCCTCCCCCTCTGCCTGCCACTCTCCTCACTCGTCCACCCTCTCTCTGTCAAACAAATAAATGAAATCTTAAAAAAAGAAAAAAGAAAAAAGAAGTGGAAATAGGGGGAGTACTTGACGGCTTACTTGGAGGAGCATGCAACTTTTTATCTCAGGGTTGTGAGTTCGAGCCCCATGCTGAGCATAGAGATTGCTTAAAAATAAAATATTTAAAAAGCGGGAATAGGAAACCCACATGCATTAAACAAGGATGGGGGGAACCTCAAACCTCAACCATGACAGTAAACTCAGAGGCTATAACATATGTAGAGGATGCACTTGACTACATTAAGTTTTGTATGTGTGTGTATACCATAAATGAAACTAAAAGAGAGCAGAATAAAGGAAAATAATTTGCAACGTAGATGACAAATAAAGGATGAATGTCTATCATAAGTGAAGAGCACCTTTAAATTGATTTTTTTTTTAAGACAAAACATCTTACCAGCAATTCAGGTGGAGCAATCAGCCTTGGCACTTCTGACACTTTGCACCTGATAATTCCTTGCTGTGGGGGCTATCCTGAGCTTTGTGGAATGTTCAGCAGGATCCCTGGCCCCTGCCCACTAGATGTCAGCAGCAAACACACACACACACACACACACACTGAGATGTGACAACCAAAAATGTCTGCAGACACTGAGCAGCCCTGGTGGCTCAGCGGTTTAGCACCGCCTTCGGCATGGGGTGTGATCCTGGAGACTCGGGATTGAGTCCCACATCAGGCTCCCTGCATGGAGCCTGCTTCTCTCTCTGCCTGTGTCTCTGCCTCTCTCTCTCTCTCTGTCATGAATAAATAAATAAAAACTTTTATTTTTTTAAAAATTTTTATTTATTTATGATAGTCACAGAGAGAGTGAGAGAGGCAGAGACACAGGCGGAGGAAGAAGCAGGCTCCATGCACCGGGAGCCTGATGTGGGATTTGATCCCGGGTCTCCAGGATCGCGCCCTGGGCCAAAGGCAGGCGCCAAACCTCTGCGCCACCCAGGGATCCCTAAATAAAAACTTTTAAAAAAATGTCTGCAGACATTGCCTCGTGTCCCCAAAGGAGAGGAGAAAAATTGCTTCTACTTGAGAACCTCTACAGTAGAACAATACACTAATAAAGATGTGCCAAGACATGACACTTCACAGTCAGGGACAGGCATAATCAGAGAAGAATGAGATATCATTTTAATGATAACATCTGCACCTGACAGGAATGCAGGGGAAAGGATGCCTTGCTGGTGGAAATAGGAATTTAGAGCCTCCATGAGAGATCAGTCCAGTAATCACAGGAGTGACTGAGACACAAAAGCTGAGTGGTATGAAAGCTGGAAGCCACCTGATAGTAAGATTCAGGAGTATCAGGGGCAGGCCCATCAGCCAGCCAGGGCTTCTGGGGCTCTGGGAGCCCACTGGCCATTGCATTTTTGCGGGATTGCCTATTTCATGATATTTGAGGCTGTCAGCATGAAAATTCAAAACTATGTTCCAGAGTCAGAGGAAAACATGGTCCTGTGTTTGGCCAGAGTGAGGGGATGGAATCTACCCCCTCCAGCTGTCCTGCTTCCAGAGAAACACTAAAACTACAGAAAGAGGAGGAAACCATGAACTTGGCAGATAGTATCAACCACAGATGTGGTCCTGCTACCAGGTCCGGAGACAGGGGCATGGGACTCCCCAAGCCATCTGTGACTGACTCTAAGGTCACACAGTAGTACCTGAAAGTGAAGCCAGTCGTCACTCCGGAGTGAAATTTGGTTTTTCTTTCATTATCTCTTCTTCTCTCCTACCCTCATTTTTCATCCCTCTGCTGTCAAAACCTCCAGTCCAATAAATACAGAAAAAGGACCTTCCGGTTCCTTGTGTCCTCAAAGAATACTAGGGTCACAAAAGGCTTTCCAATAGGATTTGAGTCCCCAGGGAAGGACCAAGTTCCAAGCAGTGGCTCAGCCATCTGGTTCTGGGCCAAACCTCCAGCCCCAGGGTCTGGGTCCCAGCTCAACCCCTTACTAGCCAAATCACCTACAAGCTGTTCTTAGCCTCAATCCCCCCACCCCTGTAAAATGGGATAAAATTTCACTGCCTGGGTGGGCTGCTGGGCTGTGTGAGGGGCAGGATGGTGGAGGGGTTAGGGACCCAGGCTACATACTGTATCATTCAGCATCTCACCCCTACGTAAAGACCCAAGAGACATGGTGGGAATGCATCCACCAGAAGACATATATGCGAATGTCCACAGTGTCAGTTCATAATAGAAAAGTATGGAAACATTCCAAATATCCATCAGCCAGAGGAGGGACAATCAAATTGTGATGTGTCCACGCAATGAAATGCTGCCTGGCCATTAAACAGAGAGTATAAGGCACTGCTAATCCATGACACATGGATTAAAGTTTACTGATATATTGAAGGAAAGAAGCCAGACGTAAACATGTAATCAAGAACAGATGCTAATCTAGGGGGAGAAATCAGAGCAGTGGTTGCCCTTTGTGGGACCGGGGAGAGGAGCAGGGGAACTTCCTGGGACACTGGAAAAGGTCTAGTTCCCGATCTCACTGATGGCTCACAGGTGTATCCAAACATAAACATTTGTAGACTCAAGATCTGTACACATAACTTTATGTAAATTATACCTAAAAGAAAAGGAGAATCATACAACAAAAAGGATCAATGATGTTGCCAGACCAACTGAAAACTGGCAAAACAACTATGCTTCAGTGTCCTCACCAGCACATCGAGGGTGGTGACGAATACAGAACTAGCAACATGGGACTGTCATGAGGATTCTACAAGATCACCAATTTAAAGACCAGGGTCTGGCACGTGGTATGTGCTTTCCAAGACAAGTGGAGCTCTTGACATTAGCTGAGGTGACACAAGTAAAATGGTTGGCAGGACTCAGCACAGCCTAAGAGCTTAGCAATTGCTGACGAGCATTATCTAAGGTGTCCACTACTCACCCACCCACCCACACACAATGTCTTCCTGACCTCATTACTGGGATGACCCTAAACTGAGTCTCCCCTTACCAGTCTAACCACCTTTCAGGGGATTTACCTGCAAACCAACCCATGCTTTTCCCTCTCTTGGATGTGATCCACCATATTTTCAGTTCCTCACATCCCCCCACCCCTGTAAAATGGGATAAAATGGAGTCTCAAGACTCCAGCTGATACCACCTTACTCTCCCTGCCCCAACTACATGCTTACTGGGGATTTCCAGCTTGGCTGGTTCCTGATTCCTGGGACAGATCTGGACAGAGCCCCCAGCTGGGAAAGCTGGAGGGTTCATGTATCTTCCTGAAGAGTCAGCACTGCCTCCCACCCACCCCCAGAGCAGGGCAGGACTCAAGGGCTACCCCCCCCCTTCCTGGGCCACATTATCCTCTGCTGTGCTTATTACTGGGCATCCTGCTTCCTTATGCAGTCACGGCATCCCTCGCTAGAATGTCAGCTCCATGACCACAGACTTTGCCAGTCTCGGTCACTGCTGTCTCTCCAGCACCTACAGCAATGCCCAGCACACAGGAGATGCTCAATAAATATAAATTGCTTAAATGAGTGAGCTGAAGGACTTCTAGGCATCCTGACCAACTCCCAGTCCCACCCGAACCAGGTCTCTTTTCTCATAGCATCCCTTTCACTCTCTTGCTCAAGAAACTGACATGGCTCCCAACAATCAACCCCAGCAAGTCAAAAACCCCTGTCTTGATTTCCAGACTCCCTCCAGCTGCCCCTCCCCATGTGACCAAAGTTATTTCCCAGCTATTCCTTACCATACTCCTGCAGTTTGCTGGATAGAGTGACCTCCAGAACAACAGAGCTGGACCAATCATTAGCAACCAAATCAGAACTAACATCTGGTTTCTACCTTCTTGGCAGGGTTCTCAGGAGGAATGCAGGAAACTATGAAGTACTTGGCTAGTCCTCTAAAAATGAAAGCTGTCATCACCCCACAGTGGAGGCTGATGCTCAGAGTAAATGACAGCTTCAGAGTCTGACATACCTGAGTTTGAATCCCAGGCCCCCATCTTTTTACTGATGGGTGACTATGGACAATATAATTTTTTTTTAAGATTGTATTTGTTTATTCATAAGAGATACAGAGAGAGAGGCAGAAACATAGGCGGAGCGAGAAGCAGGCTCCCCGCAGGGACCCTGGGATTACGCCCTGAGCCAAAGGCAGATGCTCAATCGCTGAGCCACCCAGGTGCCCCAAGGACAAGATAATTCTCCCCACTCTAAGACCAATGTTCACATCTATAAGATGGGGATAATAAAAGAATCTATTTTCCAGGCCTGTTCAAGTGTATTTAATCAGACAGTATATACAACACACCCAGCACAATGCCTGGTCAAGAGTAACAATTCAACAAATGGTATTTATTATGATTATCAGCATCCTCATTGGTGGAGACTGCCTGAAAACAGAGGGACTAGCTTGATTCTCTGCTCTGATGACCATAGTTTAGCAATTACCATTGTCCTTGGTTTATTGAGAGTCACTGTCCAGCAGCCTCAAATCCATCACCCCATTGTTTGCCCTGTTATCTTAGCTAATATTGCTTTTCTTGGCAATCATACTCAGCTTTATATTCACCAGACAGTGGGGCAGGGCCAGCACACACAGTTGTGTTGTGTCTTGCACAAAGCCACGTTAAAAGGAAGGAATGGGAGGGTAGAGATAAAACCAAGGGCTTTGGCTTAGCTTCTTCCAAAAGTGAGGTTCTTTTCAATCGGCACGAAGATGCACACAGTCTAGTCCAGGCCCTGACTTGAGGGAGGAGGAAGCTCTTTGTTTCCAAATTGTTGGGTTTGGGAATCTCCCATCTGTTTGTTGTTTGCCATATTCCCTTTCATTGGCAGGTGACAAACATCATTGTCAATATTCGGACATGCGCTTCTAGTCTCCAGACTCCCCATTCCACCCCATTCTACCTTTGTCTTGGCACCTGCATCCATCTAACTTACTGCTTGTCATATGCCATCATCTAGGGCAAAGTTTCTCAGACCACTCTGACCTCAACTCGAAGTAAAAAAAAAAAAATGCATTTTATATCACGACCCATACATATAAAGAACCCAAAGTATTTGTAAAATGTTCTATTTCATTTTTAAAGATACTTATTTTTTTTAATTTTTTAAAGATCTTATTTATTTATTCATAGAGACACAGAGAGAGAGAGAGAGGCAGAGACACAGGCAGAGGGAGAAGCAGGCTCCATGCAGAGAGCCCGACGTGGGACTAGATCCAGGGTCTCCAGGATCACACCCGGGGCCGAAGGCGGCGCTAAACCGCTGCGCCACTGGGGCTGCCCCTAAAGATACTTATTTTGATCCACTAAATTGATTCCACTCCTTAGTGAATCCTGACCAAACACTTTGAAAAGCACTATTAGGACATAGCTATGTAAAATGAGGTCCTCAAATGTATTTCTAGCAGCAACAGTGTCACCCAGGAGTCTACTAGAGATATAGCTCTCTAGAAGCTATGTCCCACCCTAAAGCTACTGAATCAAAATCTGTGTATCTAGCAAGGCTCACAGGAGTCTCATTTGCATGTGAAAAATTGAGCCACCCTGGTCCAGGAGAGCAGGAAGCTATGCTCTGTTAGAATTGTATATATGAAAATGAGTGCCCAGAGATTCTGTATAGGTGAAAGATATGAACTTGAACAGCAACACGAACATCTGTTAGAGTTCCCCCAAGGGCCTCTTCCCTTGTTTTATACTGCCAGGGAGTTGCAGGGATGTGTCATCCCTCTGCCTTTGACATTTGAAAATTGGACAGGGTGTGCTTTGTGGTCTCTTCCCATGGCTTACTCACAACTAGGAGCTTTGAAAGTCAATTTCAAAATGCAGAAATCACAGTTTTTCTCTATCCAGCAGTGGGAAGTTGACAGAGTTTTTTTCCCCAGGGAATAAGCTCCAGCAAAATGCAAAGACATGGGACCAAGGACTAAGAGTCCGAGGTGTGAGGCCCTATCTGGCCATTAGCTGCACAGATGACTTTCTCACATGGCATCTCAGTGTCTCTGTCATCAAATGTGGCTGTGCCAATGACCATCTCTAAACTGCCTCTTCTCAAAATCCCCTGAGCAGTCCCCTTGAGGTTGCATCATTTCCTCTCAGACTTACTCCCCAGGGACCTCCGCCCAGCCCCTGCCAGTGGTCCCTGGGCCTGTACTGTCTTCACAGCTCCTGACTCACCCTGGCTTTGAGAAAATCCTTGTGGATGCAGACTGGGGGATGGGGAAATGAATTTTCTCACTCTCCACTTCTTTTTTTTTTTTTTTTTTTTTTTTTATGATAGGCACACAGTGAGAGAGAGAGGCAGAGACATAGGCAGAGGGAGAAGCAGGCTCCATGCACTGGGAGCCCAACGTGGGATTCAATCCCGGGTCCCCTTGGCTCCCCTGGACCCCTGGCAGGCACTAAACCGCTGTGCCACCCAGGGATCCCCTCACTCTCCACTTCCAAAGAGGGAGGGATCATTGTGAATCTCCTTTTGTGAGTGCAGGACACAGTGCTGGAGCCTCGTGGATCCAGCCCCTCAGTCCCAGCCTACTTTCCGTCACTAGACAGGAAAGTCATCTTTGGAGTGAACTCTGCACTGCTCTAATGAACATCTTTGTTTGTCAGGCAAATAGGCACGGAAATGTAAGCTCTACAGGGAAGTTGTGTGTGCTCCACTTATCACCAACTCACAAAGCTAAGCAAGATTTGTTTTGTTTATTCACCTTCCTGAGGAGGCAAATCACCCTGATGATTAGAATAGAAGCCAGAGATGGAGGAGGGAATGGGGTGGGCAATTGGGGATAAATGTCAGAGAGATGCCAGGAAATGGAAACCCAATTTCAGGAAACAGGGATGACATCACTCCAGCCATCTGAAAGGTCAATCTCTCATTAGATGTCAGGAGTTTGCTTCTTTGGGATGTTGTTGGCATGAAAATGAGTCATTTAGTGTGCCCTATCTTTTAAGATTGTTAGATATTTACTAAAGGCCAGAACCGTGTTGCCTGAATATTTTCAGAAGTAAATATGAGTCATGAAATCTAAGATGAGAAGTATAGAAGATGCTGCTGGGGCCCTGCCCAAGGCCCTTAGCTCTCACCTCTACTCCCTGAAGGCCACTGAATGCTGAATGTCAGCACCTGACTCTGCATCTGACTTAGCCAATGCAGAGGACAATGTGGAAAGCTAAAGAGGAATGAGAAAGAAGGGATGAAGCCAAGCCAATCCCTGGCTGGGTTTGGCTCCGCTTCTCCGCAAAGGAGGGGTCTTTCCAATTTGCTGTAGAATCAAGGAAGCAGCCTCACCCCATCATGGATGGGAAGTGGGTAGATGAAGAACCTGCCTCTTTACCCCTGGGCTAGCAAGACTCAGGGGGTGCTCTCACTGTACCCCAGAAGTCCCCTCTGGGAGTGAGCTCCAGCTGCCCACAGTGCTACAATTTAAATTTCTTTTTTTTTTTTTTTAAGATTTTATTTATTTACTTATTTATTTAGAGAGAGCACAAGTGGTGGGGGAGGAACAGAGGGAGAGGGGGAAAGAATCCCAAGCAGACTCTGGGCTGAACATGGAGCCCAACATGGGTGGGATCCCACAACCCTTAGATCATGATCTGAGCCAAAACAAAGAGTCAGACACAACCAACTGAGCCACCCAGCCACTCCTACAATTTAAATTTAAATGGAATTTCCTTCTCTCTCTCCTCCATGGGGAAGTTTTTCCGGGTCTGTTTCTGGAGAAATCTAACCAAAGGCTATAGCACTAGTACCTCAGGAGCTCTAAATAGATCAAATGACCTGCACCCTGAGTTGAGTAACAGGGAATAAGGCTGGCTGAAGAGAGGAGGACGTTCCTGTCACTAGAAATGTGCAGAAAGACCTGGGGACCATCTCAGAAGGGACCCACCAAAGGTGACCTCAAAAAATTAAAAGGCCTGCATAACTGCATTTACCAAGATGATGACTAAATTTTCTAAGTCCCTACTCCCTCTCCTGTACCCTCTTACCCAATAACCTTGAGCTAGACACCAGAAGAAGGGAGGTGACCAAAGATTACTTGACCTTGGGCAGAACACAATCTTCTGGCCCTCAATTTCTGTAATACAAGTGAGTTACCTGAGGCAACATCTAGGGTCTCTATCAGCGTTGACATTCTAGAACTTGGTGTGCCAGTTATGGGGGCGGTCTTTGAATATGGGGGAGGCAATGGGGGGTAATCTAGAGGGCCTTGTGGAACCTGCAAAGTAGCCCGTCCCTCTCTGAGAATCGGTGTCCTCAGCTGCCATGAGATGACATCAAAGCTTCTTCTCAACAGCAACACTCAGGGTCTTCAGGTCTGTCCCCAAAGTTCCATTTTTCCTCATTGCCATGGCTTGGGTTGGGTCAGAGCCCAAATTCTATCCTCTATATAACCATTGCCAAATATCTCCTTGGAACAGCCCTGAGCCCCAAGCTACCAGTCAGGGCAGGCATTTGGACAAAATGAAACAACAGAGATTCTTTATAGAGCTCCTTGCCCGCCTCCCCAAATCACACTGCCACTTCCTCCACCACTGCTCTGAGGCATGAGGGCATCCTTCACACTCTGTGGTTCTCTCATATCCATGAGTCCCCCTCTTATCCTCATTAAAAGAATACCAGGCTGTGGACAGCAGAGGCACTTGGGGGGTATCCAGGTCTTCCCAAGGCCTGTAAAGTCATACCCAACATTCTGCTCAATCCTGTTGGTGGCTCAAAACTCAGGTCGTGGCCAGGAAATCAGAAGGGTATGAAATCGGTGTTTCAGACACTGAGTGAGCTGAGCAAGAAGTGGCCTGGAGGTTTCACAACTCACGTCAGATGTAGCTACCCACAGCTGCCCCAAGAAGATTAAGACCTTCCACTGGCAGTCGGCTTGCTGCCTATCCCATGATTTCCATGGCTTAGGAAGTACATTTAAAAATCTCTTGGAAGATTATCAGCAGGACCAAGGTTTGGCCTTAGCATGGAGAGCCCATGTGCTCTTGAGCATGTCACTTAGCTTTTCCACCTCTCAGCTCTGGTCATTGAAATACAGACATAAATACATGAATCTACAGCCTGTTCTATGGTTATCAGTTAACTAGGACAAGAGCATTACTTAGGAAAGTGAAATAAAAAGATATGGCCAGTATACTTCCCGTGGCTCTCTTTGGGTAGATTTGATTATTCTACGTATTCTTCTTATGCTTCCCTGCCATTTCCCATTTTTTTATGATAAGCACATGCTACTTTTGTAACAATAAAAATTAAACATAATTATTTAAAAGAGAGTTCTACATACATATAGCTGTTGCTCACTGTTTAACCCTATCTGGCTTCCTCATTAGCAATATCCCCAACTCTAGACTGGGAGAGAACCCATAGCTCATTTGATCCCAGCCTTCATCTTACTAATGAGGAGACTGCCGGCCCTAACCTTTGGCCATGGCAGCTGCGCTCTCTGCAGTGAGAATTCACATTTACATCCTCTGACTTTCTCACCAAGGAAAAGTTAAATAAAACCCAGCAAAGAATAGTAAATGGAGGGAAGGCAGTTCCTTAGGTAGGAAGTTTATGTGTCACATTTACGTCCTTTAAAAACATCAGCCTGGGGCACCTGGGTGGCTCAGTCGATTAAGTGTACAACTCTTGATTTATGCTCAGGTCATGATCTCAGGGTGGTGAGATGAAGTCCCATGTTGTAGGGCACCACACTCAGTGGGGAGTCTATTTGAGAGTCTCTCTCTCCCTTTATCCCTTCCCACCATGTTCTCTCTCTCTCTCTCTCAAATAAATAAACAAATCTTTAAAAAAAAAAAAAAAAGTCAGCCTTTTCCTCCTCTCTACTCACGGAGTCTTCCTGGCAACTTGCAGATTTCCCCTTCACCCAGCAAGTTCATTCTAGCTTCACATCTGGCCTGGGCTCCTGGGGGTGGTGTGGCTGCCTCGGGGCTCACAGAAGAGCTGGCCAATGCTCCCTCCTAGAAAGAGGAAAAACCAGGGCAGTCAAAGACAAACCTTCTTGGTGAAGGCTCAGTCATCCTTAAACGTATTAAGAACTTTTCTCAAAGGGAAAGAGCATCCATCTCTGCATCTACCTTAAAGGTAGGAACCATGTGGGGTGCCTGGGTAGTTCAGTTGCCTGGGAGTCTGCTTCTCCCTCTCCCTCTGCTCCTCCCCCCTGCTTACTCTCTCTCTCTCTCTCTCAAATAAATAAATGAGAAATTTAAAAAAAAATTTTAAGGTAGGAACCATGCATGTCTTCAGCTTGATATCTTCAACATTTTGTACAGAGTAGACACTTGATAAATTTCATCTTTCTGATTCAAGTTTTCCATGCATATGCATAACCCCACCAGAAGGCTCCCCTGCCAAAATTTGACTTGTAAGATAGAAATCTGAGAGTCTAGAAATATCTACTGGGACCTTGGTGAGAGGACACAGGGGACATGAGGGGCCAGGATAAAAAGACCTTAAGTCGTAAATAAATAAACAATCAAGTAAATGCTGATTTTAAGGGAGAAAAAGGAAGGATAAATTTCTGAATCCCAAAATCCCTCCAAGGGAAAGCCTGTATCTTTACAATTTTATAACCAGCTCAGCCCCAGAGGTGATTTGGTTCATCCCTCAGGATGAGGGGATGAAAAAGTGACAAGATTTTGTAGAAACAGAAATAGCCTTGGGACTTATGCCCAGCTATAGGTGCCACTCTGTGAAAAGTAAAAGTGAAACTAGTCCCAGCAAGTCATTTTCTCAAACTAGGATCTTCAAGAGCATTACATTCATCTCTTGATGTCTGAGGAGGGCAACCTGCAGTGAAAGACTGTGGATCTGGAGCTGCAAAGCAGAGGAGGGTTTAACACCTTTTGGGGTAGTTCTCACTGCATTTCTGGCTGGTATCCCCAACCCCACCCTCAACCCCCTCCAAGGCTGGTGCTATTTCCCAGGTAACCCAGCCTCTTGAGGCTGCCACCTAGGAGCGTTGGCTTGCCAAGCTGGAGAAGGGTCTAGGTCTCACACTTGCAGGAAAGCCCCCTGTGGACTCTTCTAGCCTCTTCCAAGCATTAGGATCAGCCAATTCTGGAGTTTTAGCTGCCTGGAAAATACCAGCCAGGGAGCTACTGAGAGTTAGAACTCTGAGCTTCCGCATGAAAGCCAGGGGGGAGGTCTGATAAACTGTGGATATGCATCTGAATCTTCTTAGAGAGAGGAGGTGGAAAAAGGCCTTGGAGGTGGGAAGGGGACCAGCTCTGGGGCAGTTCTGAGGCTGCTGGTGAAATGTGGCACATGGAGAGGGACTGCTTGAGTGGGGGCCCCTCTGCAGTGGCGCTTTTGTCAGCTATTAGGGCCGCAGGAACTTCCAGGGACATCACAACTGGATGATCCAAGGGTGAGGAGGATGTAAGGAGGAGCAGAATAGAACACAGAGAGGTTCGGAAGAGAGACCGTGAGGCTGGAGGTGAGTGAGGAGGGAGGGCCGGTGAGGGATGAATGGTGAGGTTTGGGGAAATGTTGGAGAGTGAGATTCCAGGCAGGAAAAAGGTCTGATAACTTGGGTATGGAATTTGAGGTGGCGGAGAAGCGATGGGGGTGCGGAGACTCCGCGCGCTGAGGGGTTCAGCCGCCAGGCTCTTACCTGCATTACAGGTGGAGGTGGGAGAGCCGCCGGCCGGCCGTCGTGAGCGTCCCCGCCGCGGCCGCTGGGCGCTCTCGGGCCTCCTCCCCACCCAGCCCACAACGGGCCCCGGCACTGGAAGGCGAGGAGGAGGAAGCCTCTTTGGAGAAGCGCCGGGCAGTGTGCCCTCGGGTTCCCCGGACCAGCAGGCTCACAGGGCGCTCGGGTGATCGCTGTCCTTCCGGGAAACGAAAACGAAAGAGCGGGATCTGGCTCCCACTCCCGCCCGGCGGGCTCTGCCCAGGGCAGGCGCGGGCCCCGCGGGAGCGCAGCGCGGCGGGCGCGGTCCGGTCGCCGCCGGGAGGCGTCGGTCCTGCTCGCATCCGCCCAGGACGGCCTGGCGCTGGCTCCCGGGGGCACGGGGTGAGATTCTGCGGGACCTGGGGGGCCGAGAGAACCCCTGGTCGTGGGCTCAGGACGGCCACAGACCAACTGCGTGTCACCCCTGTGTGTCTCCGCATTTGGATGGAGGGGACCTTCCCTGCTGCCCCCCGGCCGGGGGCCTCTCCTCTTAGGGATGAGTGACCCCCTGGTCTGACCCCACCCCGGCCTGCCGTTTGGCCCGCCGTGCCCCACCACCCAGGCAGAGCCCCATCATCAGAGCGGCTGTGCTAGTCCTCCCGATAGACCCTAGTGACTGTGGATCCCGGCTAGCGCCTTTTCCCGGGCCCCGGCTCCTCCAGGCACGCCCGCACACCCGCACGAGGAACGGAGGGAAGTCTGAACCTTCGCGGAAACTCTTGAAGGTACACATGGGGTCACAAAGAAGGCTTAGCGCTGATACAGCGCGAGCTCCTAGGAGCTGGTAAGAACAAGGCCAAAAACCCAATAGAAAAAATGAGCAAAGGATATGAATAGACCGTGCACATAAAACAAAATATCGAGGGCAGCCCGGGTGGCTCAGCGGTTTAGCGCCGCCTGCAGCCCAGGGCGTGATCCTGGAGACCTGGGATCGAGTCCACGTCGGGCTCCCTGCGTGGAGCCGCTTCTCCCTCTGCCTGTGTCTCTGCCTCTCTCTCCTCTGTTTCCCATGAACAAATAAATAAATAAATCTAAAAGAAAAAAAAATCTTTAAAACAAAATATCAAATGGCCCTGGGAACATAGAAGAAGATGCTCAGACTCACCCGTTATAAAAGATATGCACATTAAAGTTTTTGAGATATCATTTTTTTACCTGTTAAGTTAGCAAAAATTCAAAAGTTTAATAACATAGTCTGCTGGAGAGGCTGAGGGGAACAGAGAACACCGGGCAACCCATTTAAGGTAGTAAGGCAAGATCTGGCAAAGTTACAAATACATGTACCCTTCCCCCAGCAATCCCACTACTGGAAATGTATTCAATAAATCTACCTGCACATATCCAGAATGCACATGCTATTTATTTCAGCATGGCTGATGATTCTTTTTACATTTTTATGATAGTCACACACACAGAGAGAGGCAGAGACACAGGCAGAGGGAGAAGCAGGCTCCATGCACCGGGAGACCGACGTGGGACTCAATCCCGGGTCTCCAGGATCGCGCCCTGGGCCAAAGGCAGGCACTAAACCGCTGCACCACCCAGGGATCCCAGCATAGCTGATGATAATGATTAGAAACAATCCAGGTATCCATTAAAAGAGGCTGATGAGGGGCACCTGGGTGACTCAGTGGTTGAGCATCTGCCTTTAGTTCAGGGCATGATCCCCAGGTCCTGGGATGGAGTCCCACATTGGGCTCCCTGCATGAGCCTGCTTCTTCCTCTGCCTGTCTCTCTGCCTCTCTGTGTGTGTGTCTCATGAATAAACAAATAAAATATTTTTTTAAAAAAAAGAGGGGAGCTAATGAAATAAATTATGGTAGATCCATTTAACAGAACACCATGCATCGTCTGAAAGAGCTCTCTGTCAGATGGCAAGCTCTCCAAGAAGCAGTACAGTATAGCAGTTAAGAATCTAGATTCTAGGGATACTTGGGTGGCTCAGCAGTTGAGCTCTGCTTTCATCTCAGGGCGTGATCCTGGAGTTCAGGGATTGAGTCCCACATTGGGCTCCTTGAGGGGAGCCTGCTTCTCCCTTTGTCTATGTCTCTGCCTCTGTGTGTGTGTGTGTCTCTAATGAATAAGTAAATAAAATCTTAAAAAAAAAAAAAAAGAAAAAGAAAAAAGAACCTAGATTCTGGGGGCCCCTGGATGACTCAGTTGGTTAACCCACCAACTCTTGATTCCCATTCAGGGTTGTGAGATTGAGGTTCCACTTTGGGCTCCATGCTCAGCACAGAGTTTGCTTGAGACTCTCTCTCCCTCTGCTCCTCCTCCCCCTAATAAATAAATAAATATTTTTAAAAAGAAAAAAATAACCTAGCCTGGAATTCCAGCTATGTCACTTACTGGCTATGTGCCCTTATGGAAACTAGTTAACCGCTCTACTTCCTCTATCAACTGCCTTAGTTTCCTTAACAGTAAGAGCTAATAAAAATAATACCTGTCTCGTAAGGTTGCTATTAGAAGTAAATAAGTTAACATTCGTAAGACTACTGATCACCATGCTAAGCAAAAAAAAAAAAAAAAATCAAGGTACATAACAATGTGTACTACATACTTCCTTTTAGGGTAAATATACGTATGTGTGTTTATGTTATGTATTTGTACATAGAAACTCTAAAGGGATATGTAACAAACTATTAGACATAACTGGGATTCAGGATAGAAAATAAGACCAAGAGTTTTCATTGGAAACCTTTTTATATTGTTTTGATTTTTAACCATAGGAATAAATACCTATCAAAAGAGTAAATATAAATAAGAAAGATGTTCCAGCATTCATCCATCCATGTCAGCAAACCAAAACCTAAATAATGATGGGACTGTATAGGCATTACCTGAGACAAACTGGAAAATTGGGGACATTTCCCTTTTGGAAGGACAAAGGTGATGCTACATATGATCAAAGTCTACAAAATTTTGAACCCATATGAGCAGGAATAAGTGGAATCCCTCCTTCACAAAAGAAATATGCACAGTTGGAGCACCTGGGTGGTACGTCTGGTAGGCATCCAGCTCTTGATTTCAGCTCAGGTCATGAACTCAGGGGATCATGACATCACACTCACATCCACTCCATGCTCAGCAGAGTCTGCTTGTCCCTCTTCCTCCCCCTCTGCCCCTTCCCCAGCTCTCACTTGCTCTCAAATAAATAAATAAACAAAATCTTTTTTTAAAAAAAGAAATATGCACAGGTGTTTCATGCTGAAAAAATAACAATATTTATTTCATTTTTAAATTATTAATTTTTAAATAATACTTATCCTACAAAGAACTCAAAAGGTATATATAGAACTTATAATTTATAACCACAAACTTTCTTAATACTCGTGATACTTCAAAAAGGGGCAAGAGAGGGAAGATGAGGTAGACAGGTGGAAGAACAGGGCACTGGAGATCTGGGCACAGGCAACAAGGGGGGACCAACAGATCACTGGAGGGCCTGGTACCCCAGGAAGGGGCAGGAGAAAGCACTCATTTCTGTGACCTCTGCTTTGAGGATGAGGTTCAACTTCACTCATGGAAGAAAATGTTTAAGATTTCCTTACAAGGAACACAGGGACCATCCACAGCGCTGATGTTCTCTAAGTGTCATGGCCTCCTTGGGCTTTTCCAGGAGGCAATCACAAGCATCTCATAGCTGGTTGCTCTGCACAAACAAGTGGCCAGTGAGTCTGCATTTCTCCAACAAACCAGGTGTGAACCAACAGTGATGGGTAAAAAAGAAGGAGATGGAGAAGGGTTTTCTTTCATCTGTTCTAGTAGGATTCAGGTTTTCTCAGAGGACAGGAGCAAAGCAGAAGTTGGCATTTACATTCCTTTTACAGCAAATGGTTATTCCAGAGAAAGCGCAGCAACACATGAACTCCTCCAAAGAAAAGCAAGACAAAATGAGCCAGTGCCTCTCTGACTTCCTGTTGAAGATCCTGTTTAACACAAGAATGAGAGGGGAGGGGGTTAAAAAAAAAGAGCAATAGAACAATCAGTAGATAGAAACTCCATATTAAGATTAATTCAATCAATGTCACAAACAAGCATCTTGGGCTGCTTTCTGAACTGTATGAGCCGGACAATATCTTGGTCTGTTGTGTAATGTCCACATCCTCTGCATGCCCTGGGAAGTCTTCCTCTGGGCGGGTTTTCCCATCTTAACCATCAGCAATCGGGGCACTCTTTTCAGGACTGATGACCTCTTCCTCTGGCTTTGCAGAACCTTTGCTTTGTTCTCTCAAAGAAGCAAGATGTTTGCTTTGGGGTTGAAAGAAAGGATAGGACATAGATGAGTGTGTGGGGGTGAATATGAGCCAAGTTGGAGGTAACAGAGCACAGCAGGTCTATGGAGCAGTAAGCACACACCACTGTTTATTTGTGAACATCAAGAGAACAAGGCTGAGAGTCAAATACAAATGGGTCTCCCTGTCCCTGTCCCTCGTCCAGCAGTCCCTTCTCAACACAGCAGACTTGATGGGCCGTGAACTGTGCTCCTCTGCTCAGTGCTCTCCAGCGGCTCTGCCTCAGTCCTCAGGGGGACCTCAGCGCCCTCCCTCATCTGCCTCTACCAACCACTCTGACATAGGTTTTACTACTTTTTCTCCTACTCAGCCTCAGCCTCATTGCTTCCTTGCTCAAACATGCCGAATCTGCTCCTGCCTCTGAGTCTCTGCTTTCCGCTTGCCTCCACTGCTCCTCCACCCCACCCAACTCAGGACCCAGAATCTTGGGGTCCTAAGATCATCCAGGGCTCCCTCCACACCTCTGTCAAGGTTTTGCTCAGAAATTACCCTCCCAGTAAGGCCTTCCCTCCTCAACTTAAAACTGTAAATCCTCCAACACTCTTCATTTCTTTCCTTGCTTTATTTTTCTCCACAATATTTATCAGTGTCTGATAAGCTATATACTTTATTTGTTCACTTACAGTTTGTCTCCCTTTTAGATTATCAACTCCATGAGATTAGGGAGTTGTCTCATTTTTTAAAAGATTTTATTTATTTACTTGAGAGAAAGAGAGAACATACACACGGGGGCTAAGGAGAAAGGGAGAGGGAGAAGCAGACTCCCCACTAAAGCAGAGAGCCTGACAAGGGGCTCAATCCCAGAACCCAAGATCATGATCTAAGCCAAAGGCATCCACTTAAACAACTGAGCCACCCAGGTTCCCCAGTTCTGTCTCTTTTAATCTCTGCCATAACTCCAGTACTTAAACAGATCCTGACACACAGTAGATACTCAATAAGTGTTAGTTGAATAAATGAATGAATGAAAGATAAACCAATAGTAGCAAGCTAAAGAATTTAGACTGTGTCCTGTCAGCAACTGGGAATCATTAAAGGATTTTCCCCCCTTTTTAGTTGATATCAGTTAGGAAAATTGAACGAGTTTCCTTCCAGCAATGTAGATAAGAAAATGTATACAGCACCAAATCAGATGCTCATATATTTAAATTCTAGTTTTGTCACTTAATTGCCAAGTGACCTTAGGTTACCTAATCTCTCTGAGCCTCAACCGATTTCTCCTGAAATGCTAATCCACTAACCCATAAAATTATTGGGAGAATTAAATGAAATGTTTAAGAGTCTTTCAAAGAGCACCTGCAAGAAATTGTTTAATAAACATTGGCTTCTCTCCCCTCTTTCTAACAAGCTAAGATATTCCATATGCATTATTGTACCAGTGAGGGTCCCAGAGGGAACAGATGGCACACTGCAGAGTAGGATAATTCAGAAAGAGGGGAACTGGGGTGGTTCAGTTGACTTGAGTCATGATCTTGGGGTCCTGAGATCAAGCCCTACATCGGGGTCCCTGCTCCATGGGAGGCTTCTCACTTTCTCTTTGTCCCCAATCTTGTGCTCACTCTCTCTCAATCATGCACTCTCTCTCTCTCATAAATAAATAAAATCTTTTTTTTAAAAAAATGATAATTCAGGGATCCCTGGGTGGCGCAGCGGTTTGGCGCCTGCCTTTGGCCCGGGGCGCGATCCTGGAGACCCGGGATCGAATCCCACATCGGGCTCCCAGTGCATGGAGCCTGCTTCTCCCTCCGCCTGTGTCTCTGCCTCTCTCTCTCTCTCTGTGACTATCATAAATAAAAAAATAAAAATAAAAAAAATTAAAAAATGATAATTCAGGGATAGTTAAATAAAGAGACTACCTACAAAGGTGGGGGACAAACAAGGTGATGCAGTTACCCAGGCTAGTAATGTCTCAATTATTGCCACTCCTAGGCCTGTAAGGATGGCAGGGGAGGCAAGGGCACAATTTCTAGAATCCAGAAGGAAAGAGTCCTCTAGAGAAAAATTCCAAAGACATATTTAAATCCTAAAAGTGATAAGAAGACTATTTTAAAACATACTTTAGGGATACCTGGGTGGCAGAGTCAGTTAAGCATTCAATTCTTGGTTTTGGCTCAGGTTATGATCTCGGAGTTGTGGAATCGAGCTCCACAATGGGCTCTGCACTCAGTGTGGAATCTGCTTGGGATTCTCTCTCCCTCTCACTAACCCCCTCCAAAATAAATAAATAAATATTTTCTTAAAATAATAAAAATAAAACATACTTTCTACCTAGGAAAATTACATGCCCTGGATGAGGGGGGAGAAAATACCAGGTCCTTGAACCAAAATCCCGCAAAACCCCTAAATAGCAAAATAGAAGATGTTATTTTTGAGAATCAAGACCTATTTGAAAATAAAGAACACTTGCTTAAGTGAAAACCGCAAGAAATCAAGTTACATGGCAGCTCAAGGACAATCCATTTAGCAGACAAAAGTATAGCTCCTTGTTAGGAAGTTCCAAGAGCAAGAATAAAAGTTTCTTTAAATACACCAAAAGCAAGAAGACATCTGGAGAATCACTGTGGCCACTTGATTAAACAGAGTACAAAAGGTAAATAAATGATGACTATATATGAAATATACCATTCCAGATTTGAAATTCTGTTGCTTGATTTAAGTCTTGAACCAGCAGAGTAAAGCCTTGAGCATTTTAGAGCCAAACTTCAGAGGTATTTTTTAAATTATTTTTTAAATGTACTGTGGTCTATTTATAGGTGGTCTAAAATGTAATTTTGTGGTCCAGGACAAGATATCTTTAACAGTCTAGGGCAAAGCCAGCTTTGAAAAATGCTGCAGGGAAAGCTAGGGCAGGCGTATGGATGGACATACAGATCAATGGAATAGAATGGAGAGTCCAGAAATAAACCCTCACATTTACAGCCAAATGATTTTGACAAGGATGACAAGGCAATTTAATAGGGAGAGAATAGTCTTTTCTTTTCAACAAATAGTGCCAGGACAGCTGGATACCCATATGCAAAGGAACGAAGATATCTTTTAACTCATACCATATGTAAAAACGAACTCCAAATGGATCAAAGACCTAAATATAAGGGTTAAAACTAAATCTCTCAGAAGAACAAATAGGTGTAAATCTTCATGGCTTTGGATTAGGCAAGGTATATTAGGCAATATAACCCCAAAAGTAGCAGAAATAAAAGAAAAAAATACATAAATTGAACTCCATCAAAATTAAAAACTGTGCTTAAAGAACACCATCAAATAAGTGAAAATGGGAGAAAATATAAGGAACCTCCACCTAGAATGTACAAAGAACTCCTACAACTCAATAATGAAAAAGAAAAATAATCCAATTTTAAAATGGACAAAGAATGAATAGACATTTTTCCAAGGAGATATACAAATGAGCAGTAAGCACATAGGAAGATACACAACACTGACCATCAGGGAATTGTAGATCACTTGGGACTCCACACACACCAGGCTGGCTATAATAAAAAAGACAGTTAACAACAAATGTTGTCAAGGATGTGGAGAAACTGGAATCCTCACATCCTGCTACTCCACACCACTGCTACAAGTGGTGCCACAACGTAAAATGGTGCAGCCACTTTAGAAAACCACCTGGAAGTTCCTCCAAAAGTTAAACATAAAGTTGCCCCATGACTCAGCAATTCCGTTCCTAGATATACTCCACAAAGAATTGAAAACATATTTCTACACAAAAACTTCTACACAAATGTTCGTGGCATTGTTATTCATAAGAGTCAAAGTTTAAACCACCAAAATGTCCATCAACTGCTGAATGGATAAAATGTGATACATACATACAACGGGATAATGTTCAGCAATAAAAAGAAATAGAATAGGGCGCCTGGGTGGCTCAGTTGGTTAAGTGTCTGCCTTCAGCTCAGGTCATGATCTTAGGGTCTTGGAATCAAGCCCCACATAGAGCTCCCTCTGCCTGCTGCTCCCCATGCTTGTGCTTTCTTCCTTTCTCCCTCTCAAATAAAGAAAACAAAAAGAAATAGAATACTGATAGGTATTACAATATGGGAGAACCTTGAAAAAAAACATGCAAAGTGAAAGAAACCATACACGAAAGGCTGCATATTAGTCCACTTACATGAAATGTTCAGAATAGGCAAATCCATGGATATAGAAAGGAATTGGGTGGGGCTGGGAAGAAAAGTGGGAGGAAACAGAAGTGACTATTAACTATTGGGTCTGAGGTGTCTCTCTGAGGTGATGAAAATGTTCTAAAGTTGATTCTGATGATGGCTGTACAGCTCTGTGAATATTCGAAAACCATTTGTCGTACAATCTCAATAAGTGAATTGTATAGTATGTGAATTTTATTTTTCCATAAAGTTATTTATTTTTTTAAAAAGCCAGGAGAGTTCAATGTCAACTTATTAAGCTGTAGGCATAAATTTAAGACATAAGTTAATTATACCTTCAAAGGGAAGGGAAAGAAAGAAGGAGGAAAATTGAATAGGAAGTTAGGTTAGAGCAGTGCCCTCTTGACTGGGTTGAGGCAAATACAGAAAACAGGTCGCTGTGCTTTGTCCTCCTCTGTTCTCTCCTCTTGAGAGAAAAAAATTATAAGGAACCATGAGTACTCAGAGTTTGCAGATAAAGAAGCAGGAACATTGAGCTAAGGATCTTAATTCATAAAGTACAGTCATCTGGGAAAACTTTCCTACAGAAGAGACTGTGGCCTGGAAGGGAAATGGTGAATAACAGGAATATGCGGTGATAAATGATCCATAGCAGAGGTGGTCAACTCCAACTGTGAAAGGGCGAAGGCAGAAAATTAGTTCATTCTTGGCTGAGATAACACTTAGTCATCATTTTCTGTGGCTCAGGCTCTGTTCTAAGTGATTTACATGAATTATCTCATTTAATTTTCACGACAGTGCTCGCTTCGGCAACACATATGCTAAAATAATTTTCACGACAGCCTACTTTCTGCCTGGCAGCCAGTCCTTATCCTAAATGTAGATCAATCAGCTCATGGCACTCTCCTGCTCTCTCTTCCGTGAAGCTTCCTTTATCTCTAGGGTAAAACCCAGACACCTTACCACTGCCTCTAACACTGAGACCAACTTCTGGACTTCAACTCTCTCCACTCCAGCCTCCTTGCTGTGCCTTAAGCCTGCTCCTATCACAAGGCTTTGCACTCCCTGTTCCTCAGCCCAGAACACTTTTCCCCACAGGTATTCCCACGGCTCATTCCCTGATTTCCACTCTCCACTCAAATACTGCCTCCCCAAGAAAGGCCTTCCCCAAAGTCACTGTGCATCACTCAGCATGCCCCATCCTTCTTTGAGCCTGCACCACTATCTGACGAGTCATCTGCTTTACTGTCCCCCTCCTACATTACAAGTTCAACGAGTGCAGGCTCATCTGCTGCCCTGCTCTCTGCTCTGGCTACCTATGCCTGGAACTGAGTCTAGCATACGGTAAGCACTAAATAAAATGTGTTTGAATGAAAGTTGTCCATCAAATATTTTATTTGACACTCTGTGTTTATTTCCTCTTTCCTTCTGACTTTTAGTAGTTGGGATATTTAGTCTCAGGGAATGTGTTCTCTGAGGGAAGGGCTGAGTATTGTTCACCTTTGGACCCGACCATAAAAGAGGGCATGGCACTCCCTAAAGCCAACATGATGGCAACAGTAGTGATGAACAAGAAATCATCACAGGACAGGTCCAATTGAGGGAAAGAAGTTGGGCTCTGAAGGCAGCCCCTCCCCCACCCAGCCCCACCCCCTTATGGAGCCCATATATCACTCTTTCTCCACTGCCAATTATAGGTTGTTCTGGTGGACTTGAACACCTCTTAAGACATCAAATGGTAATCATTCTTCTTTCCCATTTCCCCTTATTATCTCTTATAATAATCAAGAGAAACAAAGAAACCAGAGGGGTAGAGTTATCGTTATCACCTCTGGGTTGGTTCAAGGAGGAAAACCATGACAAAGCAAAGGCTTTCTTCCCTGAATGAGTATTAGATTCACCTGGGGAGCTTTTTTTTTTTTTTTTTTTTAAGATTTTATTTATTTGACAGAGAGCGAGCACCAGCGGGCATGAGGCTCCCCAGTGAGGCTGGGGAGCCTGAGGTGGGCTCAACCCCAGGACCATAGGAATCAGGACCTGAATCGAAGGCAGGCACTTAACTGACTGAGCCACCCAGGCGCCCCACCACCTGGAGAGCTTTTAAAGTACCTGATGTCGGGCAGCCCGGGTGGCTCAGCGGTTTAGCGCCGCCTTCAGCTCAGGGCCTGATCCTGGAGACCTGGAATCGAGTCCCACATCGGGCTCCCTGCATAGAGCCTGCTTCTCCCTCTGCCTGTGTCTCTGCCCCTCTGTGTCTCATGAATAAATAAATAAAATCTTTTAAAAAAAAAAAAGTGCCCAGACCACACATCTCATGCCAATTAAATCAGAATCTCTCAAGGTGGGGCCCAGGCGGCTGTTCTTCAAACTCCACAGGTGACTCTAATATGCCCTCTAGTTTGAGGGTGTGGAGCAACGTTTCTCACACCTTAATGTGCACACACATCTCTGGGGTATGTGTAAAAAAGTAGATTCTGATTCCAGCACTGAGGCTGGGGACTGAGATTTTGCACATTTGACCAGCTGCCAAAAGCTGCTGCTGCTATACAGCTGTCCATGTACCACAGTTTGAATAGCAAGTGTGAGATCAAATACTGGCTTTGACTCAGGTTCACAATTTTCAGATCTAATGTTTCATACTCTAGACATTACTAATCCATGTGTTCTGTTAATTCCTGGGCATCCCAGCCACTTGACAGCCATTGTTCTGTTTGCTTTTCCTCCCTACCTGACTGACCGTGGGCTGGGGAAAACGAAGACCCACCTCTTGAACCATCCTACGATCAATGCTGTCTCCAATGTTTCTCAACTGCATGGCCAACTTGTGGATTATTTCCTCCTGGTGATGGTTCTGGCCAATGCTACTCTCCTTAGGCTGAGAAGGCAGACTGTGATCTACATTGACAGGAAAGAGTTCAAGAGAGATGATTAACTATCTGTAAATCACTCCCCACTTGTCACTAAAAACTGTCTCAGGCAATGAGAGGGATGAAATCTCATCATCAATGATTATAGAAATGCAAAGTCTTGCCTTGGAATAGATTAGCTCTGTTCAATAGAAATATAATTCAAACTACATATTCATTTCAAATCTTCTAGAAGTAACGTCAGCAAAAATAATTTTAGTAGTATATTTTACTTAAGACGATATAGCCAAAGTATTAGCATTAAACATATAATCAATAGAAAATTATTACCAATATGTTTTGCATTCTTATTTATTATACTTAAGCCTTTCAAATCCAGTGTTTATTTTATACCTACAGCAATCTCAATCCAGGTGCTATCTTTTCATTGGGAAACCTTAATCTGTATTTTGATTTCATGAAATCTACAGTTTAAAGGTAGATATATACAACCCAGTTGTTCCAAACATACTTAAGAGTTTTCCAACAATGAAATCAAGTGTCAGGTTTTTTGTTTGTTTTTACTGAAACTTGATTTGCCAGCATATAGTGTAACACCCAGTGCTCATCCCATCAAGTGCTCTCCTCAGTGCCCGTCACCCAAGTGTCAGTTTTTACATTTAAATAAATTAAAAATAACGAAAACTTAAAACTCAGTTCCTCAATGGGCCACATTTCAAGCACTCAGGAGGCAAACATGGTTAATAGTTACTCTACTGCACAACTCAGGTCTCTATCTTTATAGTTTTGTAAAATAGATTTTTCCATTTCATGCTTATATCCATGGTCCTTGAATGAGTTCCTCCAAACCTTATTTGCTTTCAACAACCAATGAGTGTTTTTAAGCAATACTATGAGTAAACTACTGTGCTGGATGCTTTGGGGAACTTACAAAGAATAAAGACAAGGTTTCTGTCCTTAAGTTGTGTACAACCCACTGGTTGGGATGAAACAATTACCAAGTGCTTCAGGCATACAGAGGAGGAGGAAATAAATTTGGACTAAAGTAGATATAAGTATGGCTTCGTAGACACAGCAAATTTTGCATTGAACCTATTTTGTTTCAATACAATTTGAGGACTTTGATTTTCCAGGCTTTGAACTGAGAGAATAAGTCCTGTCCTCAAAAAATCTAGCAGGAGAGAGACACAAACTACAATTCAACATGTTATATATAAGAGCAAGGTCTACATAGAGGAGTCAGGACAGATGACCCTAAAAAAGTGATAACTGAATTCAGTCTTGAAGAATGAAGAATGAAAAATTAGCCAGGAGAAGGGAGAGATGGGGGTGGGCCCAGCTGGGAAGGGATGGCAAACAAGATTTTTCAGGCAGAAGTGTCAACTGAGCAAAAGCACAGGGATGACAGTGAGGTTTTGTACAGAAAGTCTAAGTAGGGCTATTGTTGAAAGGCAGGGGATGATGAGAGACAGAGGTAAGAGAGTAGGCAAAAGTAAAATCATAAAGGCACAGAAAGAGGCTTGGACTTTATCTAGGAGAGCAGGGGACCCACCGAAGGATTTTAAGCAGGAAATTACAGGATCAGATTTCTTCTAGCTCTTTCCTTTTGGGATTGAAGTGGAGATGGGTAAGATTTAAGACAGGGAATGCAGTAAGAGGCTACTGCAAAGTACTGCAGAGAGATGATAAGGAGTTGCCTTACAATAACTAGCATGCCTACCCCACGCCAGCATTGTCTTACTAACTACTTCCTCACAATGACCCCCATGTGGTCATAACTGCACGGTACAGATGAGAGAACTGTGGATTAGGGCAGTGCTTTTCAAACTTGGCTCTGGCTTGGAATCCCTTGGGAAGTCTTTAAAAATTCACACAGTTCAGGCCTCACTTCATTCCAATGAAATCAGTTGAACCAAGCAAGCATCAGTATTTTATTTAAAGCTCCTTAGGTAGGGATCCCTGGGTGGCGCAGCGGTTTGGCGCCTGCCTTTGGCCCAGGGCGCGATCCTGGAGACCCGGGATCGAATCCCACGTCAGGCTCCCGGTGCATGGAGCCTGCTTCTCCCTCTGCCTGTGTCTCTGCCTCTCTCTCTCTCTCTCTGTGACTATCATAAATAAATAAAAAAATAAAAAAATAAATAAAGCTCCTTAGGTAGTTGCCATGGGCAGCCAGGTTTGAGGACCAGTGATTTAGATGGGTTGAGTAATTTGCCCAGGGTTTGAAAGCTAGTAAGTGTGAGAGCCAGGATTTAAACCTAGGTCTGCCTGGCTGCAGAGCCCATATTCTTAAACCTCACCATACAGACCCTGAACTAGTGCATACACACCTGAAGCAGTACTAATAGGGGTGAGTGGTGAGAACAAATCCTATAAATACTTGGGAAGCAGAATAGGCCAGAATTTGGCAATAGATTAGCTGAGAAATGTGAGGGAAAAGGAAATTCTTACTTTTTACAGCTCAGGACACTGGAAAGGTGATGGCATCATCAGCTGTACAGAGAATGAGGGTCAAGGGAGGACAGGTATAGAAGGCAGAGGAGGCAGGTAGAAAGAAGAAGAAGCTAATTTTGAGTTCTTTTATACATTTAAGGTACCTGGTAGGACATCTTAGCAGGCATCTGTAATATTTCTGAAGCAAAAAAACAAAAAAAAAGCAATATATCCAAAGCTCAAGGGATGTCAGAACTCAAAGATTTATGAGTTTCATTTATTTATTCAATAAAAATGTAGGAGTGAGTAAGATCTTTCTGAGCTTATATAGCTGATGGATAAGATTGATGATTAACAAGGTAAGCAAAGGAACAAAAGACCATAAAAATGACTGAGAAGGAATAATGAGAGAAGTAAATGGGAAAGCAGAAGAAACAGTGTTTTCCTAACCATTTTTAAATGCTTTTTGAAAATTTCCTTCTCAGGGAACCTGGATGGTTCAGTGGGTCAAGCATCTGACTTTGGCTTAGGTCATGATCCTAGGGTCCTGGGATTGGGCTCTGCACTCAGTGGGGAATCAGCTTCTCCCTCCCCCTCTCCTTTTGCCCTTCCCTCTGCTCATGCTCTCTCTTTCAAATAAATAAAATATTTTTAAAAAAAAGAAAATTTCCTTCTAAAATATATTATTGGGCATCGTTACTTGTAACTATAGTATATTGACTATGACTCTGTGTGTGTGTTGATGAAGATGATGATTCTGAATCCTGAAACACACCTTACGGTCCTTTCATTAAAGATGCCCATCTTTAATGTGATGTCCACATCCCCTTCCAAAAGAATCTGCCATGTTGCCTAAGCAATCAAGCTCCTTCCATGTCCCCACCCCAACCCTGGGCCACAGCTGTTTGGATCAGAGATGAATACCTGACCTAAGCACATACACTGGCTGGCCAGGTAGTCAGAACCTAGCCTCTCAAGAGAACACGGTCCCTTCACCTCTGTTCAATGTTCAAGAGACTAAGGGAAAAGTTGTCAGTAGGACAAGGAATGCCACAGGATTATGTCAGGCCTAGGATAAGTCAAAGCATTTGCAAATGAAAATTATGAAGGGGAAGGAAACATTTAAAGGAGAGATACAGGAAGCTCCCAACAGAGAAGAAGTAAGCAGAACAAACATTCATTAGAAAGCAAGACTCAAAAAAAACTGGGCCCAGAACTGCCTCAGAACCTGAACCCTCCAAGTTCACTTCTGTTTCATAAGCGTTCTCACCAGCAAACACAGCTTTTTGGAGGTGACCGGAGTAAGTCTCTTCCCTGCAACCAAACAAATAATCATCAATATCCATATCAATTTTCCAGAGCTGTCAAATATAGGAAAAACTGTGTAGGAAATTGTGTTGGCAATAAATCTGCTTCAGGACAGACTCCAAAAGTGAAATTTAAAAATTAGTTTCCGGGCAGCCCCGGTGGCGCAGCGGTTTAGCGCCGCCTGCAGCCCGGGGTGTGATCCTGGAGACCTGGGATGGAGTCCCACATCGGGCTTCCTGCATGGAGCCTGTTTCCCCCTCTGCCTGTGTCTGCCTCTCTCTCTGAATAAATCAATAAATAAATCTTAAAGAAAAATAAAAATTAGTTTCCTGGAGTGCCCAGCTGGCTCAGTCGGTGGGATATTGACTCTTGATCCCGGGGTTGTGAGTCCAACCCCACACTGGATGTAGAGATTACTTCAAAATAAAATCTTTAAAAAATAATAAAATAAAATAAAAATTAGGTTCCTGGCGGCTTGTGTTTTGGTTCTGATCATTTAGTCATTCCTCATAAAAGTTGAATGCAAGGGCGCCTGGGTGGCTCAGTCCGTTAAGCATCTACCTTCAGCTCAGGTCATGATCCCAGGGTCCTGGATAAGATTGAACCCCTTGTCTGGCTCCCTGCTCAGTTGCTCAGTGCTGAGTTTGCTTCTCCCTCTCCCTCTGCCCCTCTCTCCCCCGCTCCTTGTGCTCATGAATGCACACACACACACTCTCTCTCTCTCTCAAATAAATAAATAAAAAATATATATATATATATATTTTTTAATTTTTATTTATCTATGATAGTCACAGAGAGAGAGAGAGAGAGAGAGGCAGAGACACAGGCGGAGGGAGAAGCAGGCTCCATGCACCGGGAGCCCGACGCGGGATTCGATCCCAGGTCTCCAGGATCGCGCCCTGGGCCAAAGGCAGGCGCCAAACCACTGCACCACCCAGGGATCCCTAAAATATATTTTTTAAAGTTGAATACAAAATGGCTTCAGGGCTCTGCTGTACTAACCTGTTTAGTCAGCATTATTTGCTGACTCTTAAAGAGAGACTGATATCCCTGTCCTGCAGACATTTACACAGCAAAATAACTATGTCACCATATTATAATAAACATTATAAAATTACAGGTAAGAAATTGTTAAATCAAATTTCTAAAACAGTTATATGTTGAAGAAGTGCGAACTCCTGTGACGAGATAACCAAAACAAATTAAACAAAAAAGTAAATAAAACTGTATTTTCCAAGTATTGAATTTTTTATGTCCAGAGGGGAAAAGTATCTTGCTCTATGCTGAAAAGTTGTATGGAGAAATATATATATATATATATATATATATATATATATATATATATTTATTTATTTATTTATTTATATAAACATATATTTTGTATTATATAAATATAATATATTTATATATATTTATATTTATAAAGTAGTATATAATCATATATATACTATATAACATAGTAACTATATATACATATAATAGTATATATAGTATTATACTATATAACATATATACTATATATATGTGTGTACTATATATATACACACATATCTCCACACAGAGTTCTGAAAATAAAATCATAGTCTAAATGGGCTACTGGGAAATCTGGGACAATCATGTGATTAATCTTTTTGCAAGAATAATTCCTTCATAAAGCAAATAATAAGCCCCAATTTATTGTAACTTTAAAAAACACTGCTGTAAAAAAAATAAATAAAAAACACTGCTGTGTGTTAAGAATCCTACATAATAAACTTTGACCACCTCTCCCTTCAGTTGCACTCAGGAAATCTTCTAAGCAAATATGGTTTTATAAGTGTTTCTCTGCTGCTAGCTATAATATGAATATTTTAATTTCTCATATAGTGATCATGCTTTCATAATCTTGATTTTGTTCACTAAAAGTAGAGGTCTAGGGACTTCTGGCTCAAGGCTGAACACAAGCATTGGCCTCCCATTGTCCCTAATCCCTCCCAAGACATCACCAAAATGAATGTACGAAAAAAAAATAAAACCACGAAAGTGAAAAGAATGGAAGACTGGGTCAACAGCAGATGGGAGATCTGTGCATGTTTCTGGAAGGCAGAAAGCAGATGAGACAAGATATGGACCAATAAGCCAGGCAGAGAAAGCACCAAGACTTCACCACAGGAGTTCCTGAGGCTTGCAAGGTCATTTACTCCACTAAATGGAGCCCTTCCAGGGCTGGGAGAAGGAGATGTGACATTGGCTGGAAATCTGATGGGAATCACCTGTATCACTTGGTGGCCTCGACACCCCCAGGTCACTCACTATACATACCACACACTTCAGGCAAAAAAAAAAAAAAAAAAAAAAAAAAACCCAGACCACTCTTCTCTAATGGAAGAAAACAAATCTTGTGAAGAAAGCTAAGGTTTCTTTAGGAATGTTGGTGCCTCAAATTAACGATCTCCTTGTTCTAGCATTTGGGGGACCTGGGACCAGAAAGTGAGCTCCCTAACTCATCTCCCTAAAGCACCCCCAACTCAGAGCTCTCCTATGCCTCTATATGAGTCTCCACTCAGCGGGGAGCCAGTTAGGCAAAGTGGTAAAATGTTTAAACCAGATCACTTGGGTCCAAATATAAAACCCACTACAGATAACACTGAAACCTGGGGCAAGTTATTTAATCTCTCTGTGCCTCAGTTTCTCCAACTGTAAGATGGGAATAGTAATGTATTATTTCATCAACCCTAAGATTTTTTTCCAAAGATTTTATTTATTTATTTATTTACTTATTTATTTATTTATTTGAGAGAGAGAGAGAGCATAAGCAGAGGCAGAAGCAGAGGGAGAAGCAAACTCTCCACTGAGCAGGGAGCCCAATGTGGAGCTTGATCCTAGGACCCTGGGATCACGACCTGAGCAGAAGGCAGGTGCTTAACAGACTGAGCCCCCCAGGTGCTCCAACCCTAAGATTTTTTAATGCTTCTAAAATCAAAATATATTTTATAACCTATGGCATGTCATATTTCAACAACATTTATCTTCTTAGTAGTAAACAACAATGATGGTATATTTATCTTCTTAGTAGTAAACAAAATGATGGTATATTTTACATTTATCTTCTTAGTAGTAAACAAAATGATGGTATATTTTACAATTGATGGAATGTAATGAAACTTAATAAAATATCATAGTAACTACCTCATAGAGTGGTATTTGAGATGATTAAATGAATTAATATATTTAGCTTGCACAAGGCAGTGCCTGGAACATGGGTAGACACTACATAAATGTTAGCTACTGCTACCATCTAAGAAAACAGTCCTACTCACACAAAGCAGAGAAAAAAAAAAACACACCAGCTTCCCAGTTCATATTTCTTTAAAATAACACAGGTTCACTAGGCAATTGAGAAGGACCAAAGAATGCAAGACAAATACCAGAAAAACAAACTAAGCTAATCCTAAAGAAAACATATAATTCAAGGAATGGAAGAGAATGTTTGCAATTTCTAATGTATATATTTTGAGAGATTTAAGAAAATATTACATTCAAGAACAAAAAGAGAATGCTATGAAAAAAGAATAATCCTAGAACAAAATCTTTCTGATTTAAAAAATAAGATTGCCAAAATTAAAAGCATAACAGTTGGTCTGAAAAAATAAAGTCAAGGAAATCACTCAGAAAAAAAAATCAGAAGGTGAAAAATATGAAAGAAAAGATGACCTAGAGGGCCAATATGGAAAGATGAGTATTTGATTTATGGGAATGCCAGAAAGAGAGAAATGGGAGGGGGGGCAGATTTCAAAGCAAAGAACGTAAGAGAGAGCTCCCCAAAGCTGAAAGACACCAAACTTCATATTAGAAAGTAACCCCCACACATACACACGCACATACACACAAAAGCCCCACAAAGTTCTCAGGACAACAAATGGGGAAGTAAAAACCTCACTTCTAGAACATATTAAAACTTCAAAATAAATAAAATAAAATAAAATAAAATAAAATAAAATAAAATAAAATAAAATAAAATAAATAAAATTTCAAAACACTAAGCATAGGAGATGCTAAAAATCTCCAGAGAAACATTGATTAGTTTGGCAACAGACTTCCCATGAATGAATGAGTGAATGAATGAATGAATGAATGAATACTAGAATATAAAGGAACTATTTTTGCCCTGAAGAATGTTATAAAAGATTATTTTCAACCTAGAATTCCATGTCTAGCAGAACTCTCAATTATATGTGAGAGGTGAATAAAGATATTTGCAGATATATGAAGGTTTGGGAAGATTTTCTTCCATCCAAAATTCCTGAGGAGGTCTCCAAAAGAAGTCTTCCAGTAACACAGACTATGACTAAACCAAGAAAGAAAAAGATTTGGCAGAAGGTGAATCCAACCCACGTGATCTGGGAAAGTCCCCGGATGACAGAGGTACAATATGCCTAGAAAGAGACTAGATGGGAGTTAGAGAACAGCTCTAGAAAGGAAGTCTCCTGGGCAAGGGAGACTTATAGAAGAGCCAGTACAGCTGAAAATTGGGGGAAATTCAAAGAAATGGAAACTATAAATCATGTGACAGAAGAGAAGGTGGGGCATCTGGGGGGCTCAATTGGTTAGGTATCTGCCTTTGGCTCAGGTCATGATCCCAGGATCCTGGGATCCAGTCCCCAAACAGGCTCCCTGTTTAGCACAGAGTCTGCTTCTCCCTCTCTCCCCTGCCCCTGCTCATTCTCTCCCTCTCTGCCTCCTTCTCTCTCTCTTTCTATAAATAAATAAATAAATAAATAAATAAATAAATAAATAAATAAATAAATTCCTTAAAAGAAGAAAAAAAGGAAAGGCAATAAGAAAGTCCAGAAAACAATAAAAGGTCATACAGGAAGTTTATGGTCTGAATGTGAAGCAAATTATAATGTGGCTTAAGTTGGAGATGAAGGAATTGCTTTATAGTTCCTTCTAACAGGGCATTCGTCTGTGTTAAACTTCATGGTACCTTACCTGTATGACACGGCAATTTTGTCCCTGTTTCAATCACCAGGAAGTGATTATACTTCGAGAAAAAAATCCTTCCTGTACATATGGATTTTATTGCTGGTGGCCACCACCCCTAAACTTCAGGGTCTTGAACAACCATTTAACTTTGGATGCTGACACAACAAGTGGACAGAACTGAGTGTGAAGCTTCTGAAGTCTTGGCCTCTCCACATGTGGGACCATCTGCTTCCAGATTGGAAAAATACATACGTCTCCTTTGCAGAGACAAACTACCTTAGTGAAAGGTAAAGCCTCACCTCAAACTCAGTGAAACCTTTCCTTTTAATTGAGGAAAGTGGCATCTTTTAAGAGCACTTTAAGCCATTAAGTAGTGCTGTAAGTTCAACTACTTTGAACATTTAAATCTGCCAAGTGCAAAATCAGTGGTCACTGCCTCATCTCAAAGGACATCTTTTCAGGGGTGCCTGGCTGGCTCAGTTGGTTGAGTGTCTGCCTGTGGCTTGGGTCATGATCCTAGAGTCTCGGGACTAGGCCCCACATTGGGCTCCCTGCTTGGTGGGCGTCTGCCTCTGTCTCTGCCCCTCACCATGCTCTCATGCTGTCTTTCACTCTCTCTAAATAAATAAAACTTTTTTAAAAAAGACATCTTTTCAAAACCAATTAAACATATATAGTTGAATGTTCAATAGCTAACAATACCCAAGCTGAATAACAATTTCAAAACAGTTTGCTTAAATTTAGCAAGACCACTATAATCAATCTCAGGAAAGCTCAAATCTCTCACCAAGGACAACTGCTCTTTTCAAAAAGGACTGCTGGTATCTCCCAGGACTGAAGTAGAGCAAAAGAGAATTATTCATACAGTAAGGATGAAAAGAAGTTTGCATGACAGCGAAGTGTGAATTTGAGCCACCAGACTGGATTTAGCGCCAAGAGGTATAGACTACTCTTCTAAAGGGTGCCCTGATGAAGGAAGGAGAGAGAATAGGCAGTAGCAAAAAGAAGAGATATGTCGAAGGAATTTCCTAGGTTGAGAGTCCTGAGCAGGTTTTGTAGGTTGAGGAGAGGAATTAGAGCAGAAATAATCTCAATGAAAGATAGAGTAGAGCAAATTGTCGAGGCAACATCCCAGAGTTTTAGGAGCAATGAGAATAAAAGTACATGGAAAGTTTATTAATTAAACTTCGATTAATTTCGAATCGAAGGTGGGGGGTGGGGAGGAGTAGGGGGTGTGCCCTTCCTCTGAGATAGAATAGAAAGAGGTAAGTTGTGATGTTGGTGTAAAGAAGTCTGGAGCAAGGGAGAAGGAGATTCGGGTGTGTACCCCAATGACATCAATTTTGTACATGAAGCAGAAAACTATGCCATCCGCTGAGAAAGAAGGGGATCCTAAAGTGGCTGAAATTAGTTACTAACAGAAATGGAAAAAAGAAAACTGATCAGAGTTGTATAACAGGAGCTGAAGACAACCATCACCTTCCCCACCCCCAAAAAAAGAGAAAGAAAAAAATGTGTATATATCCTTCATGAGCATTCTCTTTCCAGCCAGTAGGTGTCCTAACCTTGAATCTAAACAAAAGAAATTTCTATCTTATCCTCCACAGGGGAAGCTTCAAGGTTTGGCCCAGTTACTTTCTAATTTCCTGTTCTTAAGCAAGATACTTAGATTCTCTGGGCCTCAGTTTCCTCATTTGTTAAAAAGGACTTTAAGATTATTATGAATATTAGGGGCACCTGGGTGGCTCAGTTGGTTAAGCAGCTGCCTTCAGCTCAGGGCATGATCTCACAGTCCTGGGATTGAGCCCTGAGAGGCTCCCTGCTCAGTGGGGAGCGTGATTCTCCCTCTCCCTCTGCCCCTCCTCCACACTTGTGCTCATTCTCTCTCTTTCAAATAAATAAATAAAATATTTCAAAAAAGATTATTATGATATTAAAAACTGATGTTCATAGGTGCCAGGTATACAATAAGCCTTATACATCTTATTGACTACCACTAGACTTGGTATTTGGCAGTATTTACATAGGTACAAAAATGTAAACCAAGGTTATTGGTTTCTAACTTTTGGACTCAGCTGATGGACAAAGCATGGAAGAGTTGCTTGTGGCTGGAGGCCAGAATGTAAATGCTAACAACTCTGGCTATATAAAAATAAAAAAGTGTAAGGGACAAAGAGCAGGGTGAGCAGAGGACTGGGAAGTTAGTATCTGCCTCTTATAAAATGGGGAGTCATGTGATCGTGCTGAAAATATATGAAATAAGGAGTTTAAATTGCTTAAGTTTACAAAGACAACGAAGAGAAGTATTACAATAATAATTTAACTATTAAACATGAGAAGAGAGGGTATGATATGAGCTAAACCTTATCTGTCATGTTAAAGAATCAATAGGAAAAAAAGAATCAATGGATGGCATCAATTCGATAAACCAAGAGATAGATGAACAAACACATTATTTAGAACAATACTTCTCAACTCTGGCTATACATGATTATCGACTTGGAGACAAAAAAAACAATTTGGGGGACGCCTGGGTGGCTCAGCGGTTGAGCAGACATCTGCCTTTGCTCAGGGCGTGATCCTGGAGCCCCGGGATCAAGTCCCACATCATGGAGCCTGCATGGAGCCTGCTTCTCCCTCTGCCTGTGTCTCTGCCTCTCTCTCTGTGTGTGTCTCTCATGAATAAGCAAATAAAAACTTAAAAAAAAAAAACAATTTGGGGGATGCCTGGGAGGCTCAGTCGGTTAAGTAACTGCCTTTAGTTCAGATCATAATCCCAGGGTCCTGGGACTGAGCCCTGAGCCCTGTATCGGGCTCCCTGCTCAGCAGGGAATCTGCTTTTCGCTCACCCTTTGACCCTCCCCTCTATTCCTGTGCACCTGCACATTCATGCATGCTCTTGCACACGCATGCTCTGTCTCAAAGGAATAAATAAAAAAAATTTAAAAAACAACACTTTGTTGTTCTTGGAATAAACCTACACATAGGTTGTTTTTGTTTTAAAAAAACTTCCCAGGTGATCCTAATATACAGAGTTGAGACTCATTAATCTACACAACTGAAAAACAGCCAGTTAAAGAGTTTCTCTTCTGGAAATGGGACAGTAGGATAGGGTAGAGGTGAAAGGAGAGGCTGGATACTAATTTAGCCTTCATTCATTCATTCATTCATTCATTCATTCAACAAATACAGTAGAAGGCTACTTTTTACCCTTTTTACCAAAAAACAGGCCCTTTTTACCAAAACAACCTCTCTAATCCATGATTTGTTCTCATGGGCATGAGTGCCTGGAGAAAAAAAATTTAATGCAATGAAATACATCATTACCTGATTCCATACACTTATTATTTTTTTATCTTACTTATTTATTCATAAGAGACAGAGAGAGTGTGAGGCAGAGACGCAGGCAGAGGGAGCCCAATGTGGGACTCGATCCCGGGACTCCAGGATCACACCCTGGGCTGAAGGCAGACGCTCAACCACTGAGCCACCCAAATGTCCCTGATTCCATACATTTAAATACATTGGGCAGCCAGTGAGAACCACTTCTGCCTGAGTACAAAGTGTATCACCTATGCAGGGTAATACAGTTGGAAAAAAAAAGTCTTTCACAAGAGATCAGCCAGGCTGTGAGCAGCCTGGGAAAAGATGAAGGGAAAGAGTGTCTAAGGGCACGGGAGAGCACCCACCCCACTTCACAAGCCCCCTTTCCTTCTGCCAGATGCCACTAAGCCAGGGCTGCCTGACTGGGTTCAAAAGTAAAAAACTCTGAAAGGTGCCGGAGTAGTTCCTTTGGTTGAGCCTCTGACTCTTGATTTTCACGAAGGTCATGTTCTCAGGGTCCTGGGATCGAGCCCCATGATGGGCTCCATGCTCAATAAGGAGTCTGCTTCTCTCCTTCTCCCTCTCCCCATTCGCTCTATCTCTAAGATAAATAAAATATTTTTTTAAAAAAAGCTCTGAGGGCAATGGCCCTCAGAGTTCCTGAACCCTACAACAGAGTAAAGAGGGAGAGGGCGAAGAGAGGGGGCAGGGAGGGCTAGGGTCTCAGTACAATAATTTGCCTCAGGCAAGAGTAAGCCCCTATGTAGGTGGCTTACATAGTAGCTGAAATATATGGCCCTTTGATAAAAATTGCAACCGTACTGTCATTTCAGTTTCTATTGCTGTTTTCAAGAGTATCATGAAACCTACACATATTAATGACATTCACATCTCAGGCCATCTTGAAATAACACCCTAATGATTAATTGACACCCAAATGAAGGGTTGAGGGTATTAGTGAGGACTGAGAGCCTCCCCAGGAGAGAAGGTTCCCAGAGAGGAGAAATACTATCCTCTCTGGGCACAATCAAGTAGGGAGATCCTCCAAATGGAGGTCACCTACTTCGAAGTGGTAAGGGCCAGCCCTGCCTATGCCAATCAAAAGCATAATGACTTGCATCTCTTAGTTTAACTCATCAATTAACTGTCATCTGGGAAATACAAAATCTAGTATCTCCATTAGGAAGATGGAATACAAGTTGGATATGTTTCAGTAATGGACAATAAGAGAAATGAGGAGCTATATGAAAGGCAACAAGGCTTGGGTAGCTCAACTGGATAGGCAAAGGGGCAGAAAAGGAAGGACATGGAGGTAGGATGCAACAGAGGATTGAGTGTGCCAAAGCCAGAGATGTGTTTTGCATTCTGGAACTCAACATAATAACCATTCATATTTTGTGCATGTCTGATCAACTGAACAGTAAATTCCTTGAGGATTCTATTTCATAACTCTGGAATCCTGCTCAATGCCCTACACATAGAAGGTATCCAACAGATATTATCGATTATGATTCTAAAGATGCAGTTGCGTAAAGGGAGTGGAGAGAATGGGACAGAACATAGGGTTAGATGAAAAAACATTGGCTATTCTATAAGTTTATCTAAGAAACGCCCTTTTAGTTTCTCTTGAAGACAAATATTTCATTTAAACTTGTACAACATCAACAATAATTCACATTCACATATTTTGCCTCTTGGCATAGAACCTTATCAAAAGCCTGAAGATACTCCCACAGTTGGTGGGAATGAAACTGGAACAACTTCTGTAGGGGGCAATGTATCTGTCAAATTTTACAAATGCAAATATGTTCAAGATTATTTGTTGTAGCATTCGTGTCAATAGTAAATGATTGGAAACAACTGAAATGTATATCAAGAGTAAACTATTTAAATAAATTGTTATATTCACACAATGGAATATTATGCCTTTGTAAATAACACTGTATTAATGCAGAAAGATCTCCAAATCATATTGTTAAGTGAGAAAACAAAGACAATGTGCTCTATATGCTACCTTTTCTCTAAAAAGGGAGTATAAAAATCTATACTCACAATTATTCATATTTACATAAAGAACCTCTAGAAGAATGTCCCAAAATCAAGAACAATGGTTGCCTATAATAAGAAGTGCTGAGAGTGGCAACTGAACAGACAGGGAACAAGAATGTAAGACTTTTCACCATATGCCAAAATTTTCATATTCTTTGGTTTTCCACTCATGAAAATGTGTTTTTATAAGCAAACACTTGTATAGCACTTATTGTCTCAGTCATTGTTGCATGCCATATAAAATTAGTAACTCAGGGATCCCTGGGTGGCGCAGCAGTTTAGCACCTGCTTTTGGCCCAGGGCGCGATCCCGGAGACCCGGGATCAAATCCCACGTTGGGCTCCTGGTGCATGGAGCCTGCTTCTCTCTCTGCCTGTGTCTCTGCCCCCCTCTCTCTCTCTCTGTGTGACTATCATAATAAAAATTTAAAAAAATTTTAAATTAGTAACTCATTTATTATTGATATGTTAATGTGAATACTCAAATTTTCATTTAAAAAATATCTCAGGGATGCCTGCATGGCTCAGAGGTTAAGTGTCTGCCTTCAGCTCAGGGCATGATCCTGGAGTCCCGGGATCGAGTTCCGCATCAGGCTCCCTGTGAGGAGCCTGTTTCTTCCTCTGCCTGTGTCTCTGCCTACCTATCTCTCTCTCTCTCTCTCTCTCTCTGCATCTCTCATGAATAAATTTTTTAAAATCTTTAAAAAATAAAAAAATAAAAAATACCTCATGAATGTCATAATTGTACTGCGGTTATGCAGAAAAGTCTTTGTTCTTGGGAGATAAATTATTTAGAGATAGAATTATTTAGAGATGAAATTAGTATATCTACTTTATCTAACTTTCTTTGTAGCAAAGAAAAACATCTGTACATCCATTCATGAGTATGTGTGAATGTAGAGAGAGATAAAAAGTAAAAAGTAAATGTGCCACCTCCCCCCCAAAAATGGTAAATCCATGTAAAAGGTATATGACTAACCATAGACTTTTGTAGATTTTAAATTTTCCAACGTAAACACTGGAAAGGAAAAAATATCTCAGGAAAGTCCTTAAAAGTGAAATAAAACATTTCTATTTAGTTTCTATAAACTCTTTGGACTGGTTTTCAAGGCTCTTAGATCACATCTCAATTCATCCATCCAGCCTTCTTATCCTGTTTGACCAAATCTTACCTTTGAATCACATCTCAAAAATTACTTTCTCAAGATGTCTTTTTTGAATCTTCCAAAAGAATGTGTTCTCTTACCACTTTGAATTCCTGTAGTGCTTTTAGTTCTGTTGAGATATATCATATTCTAAATGGTTATAATCATTGCATGTTTTTATTATATAAAACAAGAGATAATGTATATTAGACGCATATATTGATTTTTAAGATTTTTTTTTTATTTATTTATTCATGAGAGATACAGAGAGAGGCAGAGACACAGGCAGAGAGAGAAGCAGGCTCCCTGAGGGGAACCTGTTGTGGGTGGGATTCTATCAGGGAACTCTACTATCAGGCCCTAAGCTGAAGGCAGATGCTGAACCACTGAGCCACCTAGGCATCCCTAGATGTGTATAGTGTATACTTACCTACTGTACATACATTGTCTATAACAATAATTATAGGTTATGAGTCACTCCCTAAGAACTTAACAATTGAATGAAAAAAGTGTCTTTGATAACTTGGAAGCAAGATTAATTTACATGTGGTGGAAAGGAGTGAGATGGGCAGTCACTGGAAGGGGAGAGGCTATCAGCTCTCCCTTGGCCAAGCTGCTCCCTCTGCCTGCAACTCCCACTGTCCTTAACTCCTTCAGGTTCTCAGTCCTGGGTTACATCTTGAGCGAAGCCTTCTCTAATCTCTCTGCTAGGTCAAAGCCCCATTATAGCACCTGGACCTCTTCTTAGCACTAATCCCATCATATTGAACATTACTATGTTTAATTGACTACTATCTGCCTCCTTTACCACACAGTACGCTCCAGGATGGAAGGCACTGTTAATGTTTTTGTTCATCACTGTCATCCCAGTATGTAGCATGGCGTCTGGAATTCAGCAGGCCCTAGCATTTTTTTTTTTTTTTTGAATGAATAAAATAAGAAAATGTGTCCACCTAGAGGAAGAGGGAGTTGATGAGACTTAGGAGAAGCAAAAATGAGCACCCAAGCACTCTCAAAGGGAGAAAGAGGCTGAATAACTGGACTAGACTTATACAATCCACTTATCTCATTTATACCCATACACACACTTATGTCATGCTGCCCTCCCCTACCAGTAACTATTACATTTTTTAGAAATGGAAAAGCCCTATTTTGTTTTTACTAATTGTTTCCCCAAGAGTTTCTCATTTCCCTTAAACGACTTATCAGGACTTCCCAAGGGGAGGGGATGCCCAGAGGGGATGCCCTGGACTTCCCAAGATCCTCTGCATCCCAACTTTTCCAAGAAAAAGTGGTTAAGTTCCCCTCACAAAAATTGCTTCCTTGGGGATCCCTGGGTGGCTCAGCGGTTTGGCGCTGGCCTTCGGCCCAGGGTGTGATCCTGGAGACTCGGGATCGAGCCCCATGTTGGGCTCCCTGCAGGGAGCCTGCCTCTCTCTGTGTCTCTCATAAATAAAATCTTTTTTTAAAAAATTGTTTTCTTTCTCCGAGGAGTTCTACGTTCAAACGTGTCTATTTCCCGAAAGTAACAAGAGAAACAGATGTGGGCTTCACACTGCATAACACTGGCGATTTCCACTTCCAGTCTGTGTCCAAAAGCCAAAAGAGGGGGAAAGGAGACCTTTCAAGAATCAGCTTCCTCAGTAGGGGTTTTACGTTGAGCAGTACTTAAGGCGTTTTTTGGTTTTTTTGTTCTTGTTCTTGTTAAGGTTCCCGGCGAGACAGCTTCCGCAGCCCATCGGAGCTACCTCCCGCGACCCCACCAGCCCCTGCAAATGGCGGTGGCCCAGCCGCCGCTCTCCGGCGGGAAAGCGCGCGCGCGCCGGGGGCGGTGCGGGCCAGGTCACGTGGGCCCGCTGTGGCCAATGAGGGGCGCGCACCGCGCTCCCGGCGGCCCGCGCGCTCTCTCGCGTGGGCGGTGAGCCGCCGCGCGCTCTCCGAGCCCCTGGCGGCGAGCGGGAGACGTGAGATGCGTGTCCGCAGTGCTCCGGCTGGCGCCTCCCCTCACCCTGCGGCTCGGCGCTCTTAACGCCGTTCGGACACCTCCGCGGCCCTCTCACAGCGCCGCCTTCAGTCTGCACGCACCTAAATGCCCCCCAAAGGCAAAGGGAGAAGCGCGCGGCAGCCTCCTGGGCCGGGAAGCGGGTGGGAAAGAAGCGGGAGGCTCGTGCCGGATCCGGATCCCAGCCCCTGGACGCTCGCCGCTGGCCCGCCCCACTGAAAGACCAGGCCCAGGGGCAGCCCGGGTGGCCCAGCGGGTTAGCGCCGCCTTCGGCCCGGGGCGCGATCCTGGAGACCCGGATCGAGTCCCGCGTCGGGCTCCCTGCGTGGAGCCTGCTTCTCCCTCTGCCTCTCTCTCTCTGTCTCTCGTGAATTAGTAAATAAAATCTTTAAAAAAAAAAAAAAAAAAGACCAGTCCCGAGTAAGGTCTTACGTACAGAGCGAGAACAAACACGTCGACTAGGTTGTTGGCTGTCACCCCATACATCAAGCGGAGGAGCTTTGTTTTTCACCCTGCTTCTGCGTGTGAGGCGAGACTAATTAGGAAAGCATTTGGACCAGCCTCCCATGGGGCACCTCGAAGGGGCTCGAGGAGGAATCTGTGAGGATGCAATGGTTTAGCTGAGTGTGAAAACGTACCAGGAAAAGTTTACAACATTAGTTCCAGAACAGTGATTGCGACTGCACAACCTTATGAATATGCTGAAAACCACTGGATTTTGCCCTTTAAGAGGTTAAACTTTATGGTGTACGGGTTACATCTCAAACATGTTCTAGAAGGTATTCACAGGTGACAGTCTCAGGCTTTAAGCAATCATTGTTGACACCTGCACATATCAAAATTCAGTATTTTAGTCAATTCAGGTCTTTCTAGAAGATAGCTACCCTATTTTATATGGTGGCAAGAGACTATCAGGATGCCTGAAATTGCCACTTTCTCAGTGGCTTGTACTTCTTTTTAAAATGGAGAATAGTCTGAAATTAGCTTTGGTTATTCCTCTCAGGTGTCTAGCATATTCTTAATCTAAAAGTCTAAAACCCCATAAATTTAACACCTAATCCTAATATCCTTCACAACATAAGGCTTTAATTTTCCAACATTCAGGGACATTTAGTAAGCGTGCAAATTTTTGTAAAACAGTAATTCAAGCTTATCTTTCCTTCATGTTCTTTCCTATATTGGCAAAATCAAAGAGGAACCTAAAGTGTATTTTCCCTACTTAACAACATGGACATTGTCAGGTCAAGTTAAAGACAAATTTGTATTAAAAGACAAATATGATCTATTTTAGTTAATTTGGGGTCATCTGAATGAGTTGTCACATCAACAACTCAGAGCTAATAGACACTAAGAGATTTAGTATCATGAGGCAAAGTCAGCTTTAGATTTTTACTACCGAAGAACATTGATGAATAGATTTACCACTATGTTCTTACAGTCAATGTTTAAATAATCTATTTAAGGCCCAATTTTATGTCCTCAATACCAAGAAAAATATGTGCTAGATAGAATATTTATCTTAGCTTAACACAAATAATATCTTACCTGGGTTCCTTGACATGGCTGAAACTGGCTGGGAGCTGACAAGTCGGGTCATGTACTCCTTCTGAAAACTGTATTTCACCCACAGGGATTTGCAACAATTTGTTACTTTGGGAGAGGGATTCAGAAGTTCTTTAGGTTCACAAACAATGGTATCATGTTTTTTCTTCATGTTTTTTCCCTGTTGAAAAATATATCTTCAGAGAATTTCCCCCATCAGTATATATTCAGTATGTTTGATGAATATTGGTGTTCTCACAATACAAGCAGCCTTTATTCTACATATCTAAGGGTTATGGTTTAGAGTGGAAAATGGAACAGGGTAATTAAGGTCTTTTTTCAACTTAGATAAACATCTTTAAGATCTATGCTGTTGGTCTTTAGATCTGCAACACCACCCCACATCCTCATCTCCAAGCAGTTTTTCTTCAATAGCCACATTCTACCGACAGAGCAGTCTAAATAAGTATGCATAGAAAAAGGCAGACGTATTAACATCACCAAAAAGAAAATAGATTAAAATCCTAGAGATGGGGAGGGTTGGAGATGAAATACATTTTGTCCTACTTCCTTGTGTATGTATGATTTTGTATTATCTCTTTATGTCTCCACATACACATAGTCCATCTCTACAAACACTAATGAAGACTATTCTCCTGCTGCCCCACCTTTTTCTAATACTGTAGCACCAACCCAATACATTGAAGAATTGAACTGAGACTTTTCATTGTTTACCAGTGCCTTTAATTCTCTTGACTTAAAGGTTGGCCACAGAGTTTCACTTTCTAGTTTACCTTCTAAATCTAAGCAGTTACTGAAAGGGAAGGAATGGTTAAGAGCAGTCAGACAATAAAGAACAACTAAAAAAAGTAACAGGAGAAAACTTCAGGAGTCTTAGATCAGTACTACCCAATACAAATTTGTGACTCACATATGTAATTTTAAGGTTTCTAGCAGCTACACTAAGCAAGTAAAAAGAATCATGTAAAAGTAATTTTAATGATATATTTTATTTACCCAAATATATCCCAAAATAAATCCAGATATTATCATTCCAATAAGTAATCAGTATAAAAAATTATTAATGAAATATCTTACATTCTTGTTAATGTACGTCTTCAAAATCCAGTATGTCTTTTACACTTACAATACATCTCAATTTGGACTCAGCCACATTTCCGGTACTCAGTAGCTACACGTGGCTAGTGGCTGCATTGCAGCTTTAGACAAAGAAACAAGAACTAAAAAGAAATGACTGAGAGAAAAGTAATAAGCAGTTATCTTGCAAACCAAGAGGGGGTGGGAATCAGCAAGTAGAATTCTGACTCATTGTTTTTCAAATATACTACCTTTTCCAATGCAGAATGCTACATGAATATTTTGATTTTTATAATTTGAGCCAGATTAGGGAAAGGGGAGCTGTGGGTTGAAGGGTTGTGAGTGCCTGGGCATTTTTGATTTTTGGTACCTTGGGCAGCTTGATAGTTGTTTTGTTTTCTTTTTTAAATCCCTGTGACTTCTTTATTTTATCACTGAAAATTTGTGCTTCTTAATCCCCTTCACCTATTTTAACAGCTTGACATTTTAACTATATGCATCAGGCAACCTTCTGATCCTAATTTGATTTCTCAAGTAAACTTTACATTGCAAAAAAGGACATGCTCTCCAGTTAATGCATCACAGCCAAATTAGCCCTGAATAGAATTATGAAATATTAAATATTAGTTTACTAATATTAAGTATTAGTAAATAGTCAAAGTTGACAGTCAAGATACAGTTACAGAGTGAGGTTCTTCTCTTTTTTTTAAGATTTTATTTATTTATTTGAGAGAGAAAGAGAGCATGAGAGGGGAGAGGCAACCGGAGAAGGAGAAGCAGGCTCCCCACTGAGAAGAGAGCCTTATGCCAGGCTCAGCTTGATCCCAGAACCCACCAGGATCACAACCTGAGCCAAAGGCAGACGCTCAACTGCTTAACCGACTGAGCCACTCAGGCACCCCCAGAATGAGGCTCCTATCTGAAAGAGCCAACTGATAGCCTCCCATAAGCCCATTGTCATCTTATACTATGTACTCATATGACATTGCTAAATAACAGAATAAAATATCTAACCATGGTCTTTCATTTTTTTAATTTTTTTTATTGGAGTTCAATTTGCCAACATATAGCATAACACCCAGTGCTCATCCTGCCAAGTGCCCCCCTCAGTGCCCATCACCCAGTCACCCCAACCCCCCGCCCACCTCCCCTTCCACTACCCCTTGTTCATTTCCCAGAGTTAGGTGTCTCTCATGTTTTGTCACCCTCACTGATATTTTGGCTCATTTTCTCTCCTTTCCCTTTATTCCCTTTCACTAATTTTTATATTCCCCAAATGAATGAGACCATATAATGTTTAAAATAAACAATTGAGAATGTTAGAATTGGTTTTTCCCAAATAGGTTGTTTTATAATTTTTCCCAAACTTTTTGGAAAACTTTTTGGGAATTTTGCAGGATATTAAGAGGTATTTATTGAAAAAAAATCATTGCTAATTATATTTTTCATCTAAAATTTATTTTTAAACATATGTAAGAAAAGCACTATGCTGTTATATATAGTTGTTTGTATAATTATATAATTGCCTTTAGGAAACAGTGTGTGTACCTGAAAACAGCAGGAAATCCCAGGTTTCATGAAAGCATTATAGTGGATATGCACATGGAAGCAAGGCAACTACTGAGCTGATGATGTATGTTGTCTATTTAATAATCTTTGGTTTATGCTTATCTTCTTTCAATATATATTTATGATATTTTTCACTTAATAAATTATGTCATCTACTCTGGAAGTTGTTCTGATATAAAGTTTAAAGTATATATGAACAAAGTTCTTAACATTTCTTGCAACAACTAATTCATGTATGCATTTACATTTTACTGTCTTGTGTGCTAGAGTTAATAATGGTCCCCCCAAAGATGTTCACATCCTAATTGGATGTGTGGATATTTTACCTTATGTGGCAAAATGAGAAATAGAAAACTTATACACTATGCTCATCTGAATGGATATTACTATCAGTACATTATCATCTTAAAAGCGTTCATGTAAAATAAGTTTGGAGATGGACAAGAGTCCATTTGATAGTGTTTCTATAATAATAACTAGACAATCACTGTAACTAAGATTGTTAAACTCTAAATAACTTATTGGTGGTAGCAACTGTAAATCCAGCTACTTTTTTAAAAGTAATCTCTACATCCAACATGGGGCTTGATTGAACTCACAATTCCAAGATCAAGAGTCACATGCTAAAAAAAAAAAAAAAAAAAAAAAAAAAAAAGAGTCACATGCTCTATGGACTGAGCCAGCCTGGTGCCCCTAGCTAAAAATCTTTATAATGAGTAATATATGTTGATCAGCAATGAAATATATATATTTAGCCCTACTAAATGCTAGGGCTACCCACTGGGGATATAGCAGTCAGCAAGACAGAAATGCTCCCTTCCCTCATGGAGGTAACAGTCTAGCAGGGGAGGCAGATATATACACTTAATTAGAATCATGGTAGGTGATATGAAGATATAGGGAGTGGACTAACCTAGTCTGGGTCGTCAGACAGGACTCATCTAGGAATGATGTTTAAGCTGTGATCTAAAAGATGACTTGGAATTGGCCAAGAGGGAAGAGGAGAGAGGGAAAAAGAAAGTCTCAGAGAGCTAGAGTACCACATGCAAAAGCCCAACGGCAGTAAAGACTTCATGGCACTTGAAGAACTAAAAATAAAAACAGTGGAGCCTTTCAATTCAAGATAGCTGAGAACTTCCCCATACCACTTTTCTTAAAAATAACAAGGAGGAAAAAGAGAAAACAGATTTCATCTTTATTGAACTGGTAGTCACCCCAAACCACAATACACGAAAATGAAAAATGGATCGAGGATGGTGAAGCACTTAGCAGACTCAAGGAAGGTCAAGCTGAAGTGGTTAGAGGAGAAACCAAGGAGAAGCAAGGCAGGTCACCCTGAGGAACCCTAGAAAAGACTCACAAACTGTAAGTAGGTAAAGTGCAGGAAGGAAGCTAGAGTGAAAAATGGGAGAAGTATAATGCAGAAAAGGGAGATTTGTTTAAAAATCTGTTTAATAAGCAGACAGATCCTCACATCCCCATTCTACCTGATATAATCAGGCTACTGCTTTTACTTTCACAGGAGACAGGAAATGTCACCTCTGGAGAAAGTAAACCAGAGGAGTTCTAGCTGTGGCAGCATGAGGCATAGATCAGAGAGTGAGATATCTCACTGAAAAAAGAAGAAATAGGGGGCACCTGGGTGGTGCCTGCTTCTCCCTCTGCCTATGTCTCTGCCTGTGTCTTTGCCTTTTCTCTGTCTCTCATGAATAAATAAATGAAATCTTTAAAAAAAAAAAAAAAGAGGAATTAAGTCTGAAACTGAAAATAAGACACCCAGTCCGCTTCTCCTGCTTGTAGAACTTTGCAGCCAAGTTCTACTCTCTAGCAAAAAATAAAAGGTAAAAACTTCATTCTCAGGAAAAACTGAACCATGTCAGAAAAAAAGCCAAAGACGCTGACATCTGGGGCTCCCCAAAGGAAAACCCTTCAATTGCCAAAACTCAAACACACATTTGGGGCCTCTGATCAGCTTTTAGGACTTCACTCCTAAAATATGAACAGATAAAAATCACCATATACCAGAGGGAATCCTTCAACATGAAAAAGTAAAAAACCTCCAACCTGTAAGAATCAGGGAGAGAAAAGGAATCACAAGAAACAGAGACAATGCAGGGAGCATATACATACTTCAAAGAAATTAAGAGTATCATCAGAAAAATATTGTATCTGTAAAACAAGAACAGGATACTAAAAGAAGAAATAGTCTAAGAGCAAGGAAGACCAGTTGAAAATTACAAATACTAAAACTATTTAAAATTCAGTAAAAAATTATATATTGAAAGATAAATCCTCTGAAGTAGAATGAACTTGGAAACTGACACAGGTCAGAAAAAGTCATGAGGACATTCTAAAAAATAACTTGCTGATCTTTTTTTTAAAATTAGTCTTAAAAAAATAATAAATAAGTCTTATAGGGAGATAAAATGGTAGGCAGATGGGGAGCATTGCTCTAGATTTAAAAACTCTAAAGAAATAAAACAACAAAATGCAATGTGTGAACTTTGGATCCTGGCTTTTTTTTTTTTTTTTAAGATTTATTTATTCATGAGAGACACAGAGAGAGGCAGAGACACAGACAGAGGGGGAAGCAGGCTCCCTGTGGGGGAGCCTGATGTGGGACTAGATCCCAGAACCCTGGGATCATGACCTGAGCCAAAGGCAGACACTCAACCGCTAAGACACCCAGGCATCCCTGGATCCTGGCTTTAAAAAACAAACAAAAAAAAAAAAGAGGGACTCCTGGATGGCTCAGCGCTTTAGCACCTGCTTTTAGCCCGGGGCATGATCCTGGAGTCCCAGGATCGAGTCCTAGAATCGAGTCCCACATCGAGCTCCTAGAATCGAGTCCCACATCGAGCTCCCTGCAGGGAGCCTGCTTCTCCCTCTGCCTGTGTCTCTGCCTCTCTCTTTCTTTCTCTTTCTTTGTGTTTCTCATGAATAAGTAAAAATCTTAAAAAAAAAAAAAAAAAGAAAAGAAAAACTGCTATAAAAACTATTACTGAGGAATTATTGTTACTTTTCCTCAGCAGGATAGTGCTATTACAGGCATACAGGGATAGTCCTTATTTTTAGGAGTTACATTTTAAAATGTTTGGCAATGTAATGTCCTGTTGTCTGCCACTTACTTCCAAATAGGTCGCCAAAATAGTCAAATAGATAAAGCAAATATAGGGAAATGTTGACAATTGTTTAGTCTAAATAATGGATATCCTAGTGTTGATCATACTATTCTCTCAACTTTGAAATTTTTCATAATAAATTGTTATCAAAAATAAAGTAAAGGGCAGCCTGGTTGGCTCAGCGGTTTAGCGCCGCCTTCAGCCCAGGAAGTGATCCTGGAGTCCCAGGATCGAATCCCATGTCGGGCTCCCTGCATGGAGCCTGCTTCTCCCTCTGCCTGTGTCTCTGCCTCTCTCTGTGTGTCTTCCATGAATAAATAAATAAAATCTTTAAAAATAAATAAATTCAATTTAGCTAACATAGTGTAATATTAGTGTCAGGGGTAGGATTTAGTGATTCATCACTAAACAACACCCAGTAGTCATCCCATCAAGTGCCCTCCTTTTTTTTTTTTTTAAGAGATTATTTATTTATCCATGAGAGACACGGAAAGATGCAGAGAGAGAGGCAGAGACACAGGCAGAGGGAGAAGCAGGCTCTGTGCCGGGAGCCCAAGATAATGCCCTGGGCTGAAAGGCGGCGCTAAACCATTGAGTCACCTGGGATACCCCCACATCTTCTTTATGCATTCATCTGTTGATAGACATCTGGTCTCTTTTCATACTTTGGCCGTTGTGGACATTCTTTCTATAAACATTGGGGTGCATGTGCCCCTTCGAATTACTATGTTTGTATCTTTTGGATAAAGTGCAATTGCTGGGTGGTAGGGTAGTTCTATTTTGAACTTTTGGGGGAACCTCCATTCTGTTTTATAGAGCAGCTGTACCAGCTTGCATTCCCACCAACAGTGTAGGAGGGTTCCCTTTTCTCTGCATCCTCATCAACATCTGTTGTTTCCTGACTTGTTAATTTTAGCCATTCTGACTGGTGTGAGGTGGTATCTCACTGTGGTTTTGATTTGTAATTTCCCTGATGCTGAGTGATGTTGAGCATTTTTTCATGTGTCTGTTGGACACGTGTAGGTCTTCTATGGAGAAATGTCTGTTTATGTCCTCTGCCCATTTCTTGACTGGGTTTTTGTTTGTTTTTTGGGTGTTGAGTCTGATAAGTTCTTTATAAATTTTGAATACTAGGCCTTTATCTTATAAGACATTTACGAATATCCTCTCCCATTCTGTAGGCTGCCTTCTAGTTTTTTTGATTGTTTCCTTTGCTATGCAAAAGCTTTTTATCCTGATGAAGTCCCAATAGTTCATTTTTTGTATGTTTTGAATTGTGGCCTCTTTTGAGAAGAATTCAAAATAGAATGAAGCAGTAAATAAATTGGCTGAATCCAATCAAGCGAGGTAGCTAATCAGACTGAAATCAGTCCTAATCAGATTGAAAATTAGTTAACGATATAATTGAAATCCTCCTTACTTTTAGTGGAACAGTTTGGGTATATAAAGGACAAGTGAAATCAAATCTATTTTTGAGATATCCAAGAGAATTTGGAGTATAAAAGAACTAACAATCACTCATATTTATAAATATAAAAGCACAAGTACTTAAAAAGGCTTGTCAATCAGACAATTAAGGTATGTGAAGAAATAAAATATTTAAATGTATGCAATTTGAAAAGAGTTATATTTAAGTGGCAAAACTGCTAAAATTTGCTAGATTCTTTTTTGATTTTGTTTTTAGATTTTTAGCTAAAGTAATAAAATGTATTAACTGAAATGTTATAATTCTCTTTTTATTCTTCTTTTAACAGCTTAGACAATTTGCCAAGAGAAATTTGGATCTCATAAGACAGATCAGGGCTAGAAATTTAAATTTAAAATTAAAGTTAAGTGAGTCATTATCTTAGAGAAAATAAAAAATGCTGTGTAAGTGAAAAGAACACTCTTACATTCAATCACTAAAGAAATATTTATTAAACTTCTACTATGTGCCAGGCACTGTGTTAAGTGCTAAGTTGCAATTGTGAGCAAAATGTCTATGGTATGGGATATATAAGTGGACTGCACTGTGAGCAGTACGAGTCCTTACAGGGTGTTGTTGAAAGTGTTGTTGTGTATTTGTAGAGTGATATTAATAAAGGGTTATATTCAGATTTAACCGATCAAATTATGTACCACAGACATACTCCAATCCTGCCAAGATCCTGCCCACAAAAAAATTGTCCTATAACCTGTGTACTGTATTTGTTCTGTTCCTCTGGATATTCATATAGGTTAAAAAATGCATGTATAGAGGCAGCCCTGGTGGCGCAGCGGTTTAGTGCTGTCTGCAGCCCAGGGCGTGATCCCGGAGACCCTGGATCAAGTCCCACGTCAGGCTCTCTGCATGGAGCCTGCTTCTCTCTCTGCCTCTCATTCTCTCTCTGTGTTTCTATGAATAAATAAATAAAATCTTTTTAAAAAGTGCATGTATAATTATCTGTGTTTAGAACTTAAGTCTGTTTCACATATAAACCCAAAGATTTTTTGCATGGGTTTTATACACACTAGATTTTCTTTTTTTTTTTTTTCTTTTCTTTTTTATATTCATGAGAGACACACAGAGAGAGGCAGAGACATAGGCAGAGGGAGAAGCAGGCTTCCTGCAAGGAGCCGGATGTGGGACTGGATCCTAGGACCCCAGGATCACACCTGAGATGAAGGCAAATGCTCAACCACTGAGCCACCCAGGCATCCCTAGACAATAAATTATTAATTAAAAAAAAAAAAAGAAGAGTTAGGGAAGGAGAAGGGGGAGTCAGGGAGAGAGAAACCGGAAGTGGAGAAAAGGAGGAAGCTGGTATTAGAAGGGAGAAGAAGACTGAGAACAAAGATTACCCAGGAGACATGAGTTAAGAGGGTTCCTTGTTTCATCAACAAATGTTTATTGCCTAAATATTTAGGGAGCCTGTGTCTCTGCCTCTCAATGTATCTCTTATGAATAAATACATAAAATCTTTAATAATAATAATAATAATTTATTCTCTATATTTTCCCAGCATTTTATAATCTTTTTTTTTTTTTCCTTAGGAAGAGAGAGAGTGTGAGCACAGGCAGAAAGGCAGGAGGAGTGGGGTGGGGTGCAGGAAGGGAGAAGAGAGAAAGAGGAAGAGAATCTTAAGCAGGCTCCATGCCCAGCCCAGAGCCTGATATCAGGCTCCATCTCATGACCCTGAGATCATGATCTGATCCAAAATCAAGAGTTGGATGCTAAAAAAAAAAAAGAGAGAGAGAGAGAGAGAGAGAGAGAGTTGGATGCTTCAATGGCTGAGCTACTCAAGCACTCTCTTCCCCACTGTTCTTTGTCATTCTTTTTTCCTTCTCTCCAGCTCTAATTTTTTCTGCCCATGTTTCTCTCCTTTTTTCTCTTTAATCTAGTATTGCCTCCACCTTTCTTTCTTCTCTCCTCCTTCTATGGAAATTCTAACTCTTAGCTAGCTATAATAAATACTTATAGTATTTATTGAAAGTTTATTATTTACAGAAATTTATCCTGCTTTTAGTGTTTGAATAATTTTAAAATGTAAAAATGTATCTACAGCAATGCTTAATTTCTAAGGATTATTTTAATAACATATTAATAGCTAAATTAAGGGGCACCTGGGGGGCTCAGTCAGTGAAGTATCTGCCTTTAGCTCAGATCATGACCCCAAGATCCTGAGATGGAGCCCCACATTGAGCTCCTTGCTTAGTGGGGAACCTGCCTCTCCCTCTCCCTCTACCTGTCACTCTATCTATTTGTGCGCTCTCTCTGTCAAACAAATAAAATCTTTCTTAAAAATAGCTAAATTAAATTGCTTTTTAATTATGTGTGATTCTTTCTTAACTTTTCAGGGGTCAGTAATTCTCTGTGAAAGTTTCACTGCCTCATTTTATACCTCTCCAAAGAAAAGGACTGTCCTCCAGTGACCTTCAGGTCCTGGAAATTCTGCTTATTTGGACAATATTTATGCACATAACCAAGGTTAAGTGAAACTTTTGGAGTCCAGGCCAAATTCCACCTCCTGAGACATCTCCCTATATATATATTTCTACCCAGGTAGAATCAGGTTACAATGAGCAGTACAGGCAAACTCAGAAAAGAAAATAAATTAAAACCATGGGCTGAACACTCATCCTCTTTGGACCTTAGATTCCTTCTTGAGAACTAAAAAACCTGACACTGATGATTTCTAAGGCCCTTTCCATATTTGGCATTTCATGACTGAATCTCAAACAGTGGAATTTCTAAAAGGGAAACATGAAACCCAAGAGGTAGATTTTCTCAGTAATCCTAGAATTTCAAAGCTAAAGTGGTTCCATGGCGTTCACCTAATGTGACCTGCAATAACTTCATCTCTTTGAACCTTGATTTCTATACCTGTAATATGGGACTACACACCCGGTCTTGCCAGGCTGCTAGGAGAATTAGAGCTACTATCTGCCTACTGCTAAAAAAACATGACAACAGGCCCAAAATGGAATTGCTCATGCTCAGCCCCACAGCACTAAATGGAGACTTAATTATAAGTTTGGCTCTCTCAGAAATGGAATCTTAAATCAGTCAATCAGGAATCACTGATCAGCACTCTTTTTTTTTTTAAATGTTTAATTTTTTTTATTATTTATTTATGATAGTCATACAGAGAGAGAGAGAGGCAGAGACACAGGCAGAGGGAGAAGCAGGCTCCATGCACCGAGAGCCCGACGTGGGATTGGATCCCGGGTCTCCAGGATCGCGCCCTGGGCCAAAGGCAGGCGCCAAACCGCTGCGCCACCCAGGGATCCCACTGATCAGCACTCTTGAGGTAATCTGCCTACTAGACCCTCTGAAATACTCTTAAGGAAAGTAGCTTTGCAATAACTAACCTGCTTTTTGTGCCTAATAATAATGTCGTTGTTCCTGCTCCCTTCTGCCTATAAGCCTTTCATTTTCACAACTCCTCAGAGCTCCTCTCTGTTTACTGGATTGGATGATGCCAAATAAACTCTTATTTTTTTTAAATTTATGTGTATTTATTGAAGAATAATTGACATACAATATCGTATTAGTTTCCAGTGCACAACACAGTGATCCAATATTTATAGGCATTATGAAATGGTTACCACAGTAAACTCCAGTTACCATCTGTCACCATAGAAAGTTGTTATAATATTATTGACTATACTCCCTACCCTCTACGTTACATCTCCACATTCTATTTATTTTATAACAGGAAAATTGTACTTCTTAATCCCCTTCACCTGTTTCATGCATCCCCTCCTCCCCTCTGCCAACCATCAGTTTGTTCTCTGTATCTCTGAGTTGGCTTCTGTTTTGTTTTGTTTGCTCACCTATTTTGTTTCTTAGATTCCACATATGAGTGAAATGATACAGTATTTGTCTCTTTCTGTCAAACTTATTTCACTTAGCATTATACTCTCTAGGTCCATCCACATTATTGCAAATGTCAAGATTTCATACTTTTTTTATGACTGTAAACTCTTTTTTTAATTCTTTGAACTTTGTATATATTCTAACTTGAAAGATAGATCAGTTAAACATTAATTAATTAATTTATTTATTTATTTATTCATGAGAGACAGAGAGAGAGAGAGAGAGAGAGAGAGAGGCAGAGACACAAGCAGAGGGAGAAGCAGGCTCCATGCAGGGAGCCCGACGTGGGACTCGATCCCGGGTCCCCAGGATCACCCCTGGGCTTAAGGCAGTGCTAAACCGCTGAGCCACGCAGGCTGCCCTATGGCTGTAAATTCTTAAAATTTTTAATGTGACTCAGTTTACCTTTTAACACTACTTTATGGAATGTGGCGAATAAATGGCAGTTATCATTTCATCTAAAACTCCTAACTTTTTTTTTTTTTTTAAGATTTATGTATTTATTTGAGAGAGAGAACACCAGTGAAGGGGAAGGTCAGAGGGAAAAGCAGACTCCCTGCTGAGCAGGGAGCCTGATGTGGGGCTCCCTCCCAGGCCCCAGGATCACGACCTGAGCCGAAGGCAGATGCTCAACCACTGAGCCACCCAGGTGTCCCTCAAAGTAGAGGATTCTTATGAAAACTTTCTTTTTTTTTTTTTTAAATGTCCATTTTTTTCTTTTTTAATTTTTATTTATTTATGATAGTCACACACACAGAGAGAGAGAGAGAGAGGCAGAGACACAGGCAGAGGGAGAAGCAGGCTCCATGCACCGGGAGCCCGACGTGGGACTCGATCCTGGGTCTCCAGGATCGCGCCCTGGGCCAAAGGCAGGCGCCAAACCGCTGCGCCACCCAGGGATCCCTTATGAAAACTTTCATAAGCCAAAATGGCATAAAGAAGAAGAAATCAACAGTAATTTATGTGGAACATTTTTTTAGCATTCCCAGACCCAAGCAAATAACCTCTCTTAAGCTTTTCTGATACCTTAAGGACACATCTTGGTAACAAAAGCACAAAATAAATTGAGGTAAAGCACAGATGCTCACAGACACAAATCAAAGCCATGGCACCTTGATCCTGAGATGCTGAGTGTACTTCAGGGGGCGGGGAAATGGGGGGTACAGGGACTTGTGTCAGGTACACGCTGCCTCTCTAAGGGTTTGCTGCAAAATAAATGCTGAATGCTATTTTTGCTTTTTGCCTTTTTTCTTGTAAAAAATGAAAATTCTCTTTGGATTTCTTTCAGTTGGCAAAAACAGTTCCTCATGCAGGTCTTTTAAAAACAATGCAGCATAATTCAAATTTTCAGAAATCAAGAGGTTTTTTTTTTTAAGATTGTATATGTTTATTCATGAGAGACAGAAACATAGGCAGAGGGAGAAGCAGGCTCTTCACAGGGAGCCCGATGTGGGACTGTTTCCCGAAATCCTGGGATCAGGCCCTGAGCCAAAGACAGAGGCTCAACCGCTGAGCCACCCAGGTGTCCCAAAAATCAAGGGATATTTGTATATTATCTCCACCCCAAGGCCTGAACATCTACTAATTTTCAGCATCCTAGGGCCTACCAGCATTTACAATAAAGAAAAAGAGAGAATAGCCCAAATTGCTATCTAAACTTAAGTGTTAAATGCTTTAGAAACTCAGAGCAAGAAAACAAACTTTCTGAAATTGCTCTCTTCAACCTTGTTTGTATGCTGCTATCATATGATTAAAAAGGAATGGTGGGGGTGCCTGGCTGGCTCAGTCAGTACAACCTGTGGCCATTTTTTTTTTTATTTTTATTTATTTATTTTTTTCATTTTTTTTTCATTTTTTTTTTTAAAGATTTTATTTATTTGTTCATGAGAAACACACAGAGAGAGAGAGAAAGAGAGAGGCAGAAACACAGGCAGAGGGAGAAGCAGGCTCCATGCAGGGAACCTGACATGGGGCTTGATCCCAGGTCTTCAAAATCAGACCCTGAGCTGAAAGCAGGACTAAACTGCTGAGCCACCTGGGCTGCCCCAACCTGTGACCCTTGATCTCAGGTTTGTGAGTTCAAGCCTGACTCTGGGCTTACATTAAAAAAAAAAAAAAATCATAGCATGGCTGAGGAAGGACTGAGTTAGCAAATTTCCCATAATTTCTTCAGCCAGGGGAGTGTGTGTGTGTGGGGGGGAGGGTGGCGTGTACACACTATAGCCCTTTAAAAATAAGAATCTATGAGGGCAATTACTTACTGCACCATTAAAAAATTGCTCCATGGGGGGATCCCTGGGTGGCTCAGCGGTTTGGCGCCTGCCTTTGGCCCAGGGTGTGATCCTGGAGTCTCAGGATCGAGTCCCACATCGGGCTCCCGGCATGGAGCCTGCTTCTCCCTCTGCCTGTGTCTCTGCCTCTCTCTATGTCTATCATAAATAAATGAATAAAATCTTTAAAAAAAAAATTGCTCCATGAAAAAGGACACATTACATAGAGAACTAAATGTCCTCTTAAGATGTTAAAGGGAGGCGGGTGGGGGTATAGGGTATCTGTAACTGGGTGATGGGCATTAAGGAGGGCACTTGATGTGATGAGCACTGGGTGTTATATGCAACTGATGAATCACTAAATTCTACCCCTGAAACTAATAATATACTATATGTTAACTAATTGAATTTAAATAAACAATTCAAATTCAAAAAAGAAAAGATGTTAAATTCTCTTTAAATGTAACTCGATTGTTACCAATGATTATGAATGAAAAGAGAAAATACTGAAACTATTTTGCCATTATAACATGGTTTTATTTTCATTCAAACTGCATAATGTTAAGGAAAGCAGTATATTTTGATACATAATAATTAATGGTTGACATTGACGAGGTCAACTTTATCTCACAAGAAAGTCTTTTGGTATTCCTTTTATTTTTTATTTATTTATTTATTTTTAAATATTAGGAAAGTTTTCTTTCTTTTTTTTTTAAGATTTTATTTATTTATTCATGAGAGACACACACAGAGAGAGAAGCAGAGACCAGGCAAAGGGAGAAGCAGGCTCCATGCAGGAAGCCCGACGTGGGACTCGATCCCAGGTCTCCAGGGTCAGGCCCTGGACCAAAGGTGGCGCTAAACCACTGAGCCACCCGGGCCACTCCTTGGTATTCCTTTTAAAGATAATATTGGTTTGGAATGGAATGTGTGAATATGACATTAAGAGTAAATACTTCAATAAAAATTGTTTCAAGTACAAAAATAACATTAATACTGATAGTACCTTTTTCTCTAATACTAATAGTACCTAATTTCTCTAGTGCTTTGAGATTATATACTTCTGCATACATTTTGACTATATTTTCTTCCTCATAACAACTTCAAGGCAAAGGTAGGTCAGTTATCACGTTACAAATTAGGAAACTCAAGCTTCTGCATGACTTGCTCAGCCAGTAAGTGGTGGAATGGCCTCAAACTGAGGTCATCTGGCTTTTTTTCCAATGTTGTTTTCTTCACTACATCATACTGCCTGCCCTATGAATCTGATATCACTTCATGTTTTTGTACTTCCTTTTTTATGTACTTTGTACATTCACAAACACTGATGTACTTCCAAGGAGGCATCATAACTCCAAGTAAACAAGAACACTTTGGGCTCTTGGTTAACAGGCAGAAGAAATCTTTCTGAATTTACCTAGTCCCTATTATTTACTGTCTGTTTTTCATTATAAAGTTTCCCCAAAAGTGGAGGTAATGGGCCAGGGCACATGCTGTGGTAAGCAGATTTTGCTTTATTTCAGTTACTGAAAGTTTGGGGGGAAAGAGGAGGTATGATCTGAGCAAGTAAAACAATCTCTTGATTTTCTATGGTGGCTCAATGGATAACTGGAGTCTATTTTGCAAGCCTAAAGTTTACTTGTTCAAACCCTGGTTTGACGAATGTATACTTTGGAACCTGTTTGTTTTCTTTTTCTGATGCAGTTCATTGAAAACGTGTATGAAGTAAAAAAAAAAAAAAAAAAAATTCCCAGCATTCTCAGTATTGTGTTCAAGAATGAGACTTATGTGTTCATAAACAGAGGCATCGTGTGCTGTCAGAGCCTGTGCATGAGATCTGGAAGGTCAGAGTCTGTTTGTAACAGGAGTAATGAGAGATAAACATATTATCAGTTTACACCCAGCCTGCTGAAGCCCCAGGGTAACATATTTCTACATTTTCCGAAGCCACCATTCTGACTCCCAGCAGGACTTCTATTTACAGGGGTTTATTTGATCTTGAATCTCAAGCTGAGCATTTTATATCCCTTTAAGAAGTCATAGAATTCTGAGATGAATTGTCTTCACTGGTGGGTGGGCAACGGAGGGAGCTCCTGCCCTTGGCAAAATCTCAAGCTGAGCCACCCAAGCATCCTGGATTCGGTTTTTTTTTTAAAGCATCTTTCTTTTAAAAATAATTTAACCGGGACACCTGGGTGGCTCAATGGCTGAGTGTCTGACTTCAGCTCAGGTGGTGATCCTAGGGTCCTGGGATCGAATCCTGCATTAGGCTCCCTGCGGAGAGCCTGCTTTTCCCTCTGCCTATGTCTCTGCCTCTCTCTGTCTCTTATGAATAAATAAATAAAATCTTTAAAAAAATAATTTAACCGTAATATTGTTCCAGGAGACCAAATGAATACATTTGCAAATAGCTTGGTGTGGAGAAAATATATTTCAGCTCTTAGGTAGGACTGGCCTATCCCTCTTTTTTTATATATATATATATTTTTATCATAAAATAAAACACAGAAACAGATGACACTATAAAGGAAATGTTTGCCTTAATAAATTATTCTAAGGCAAACACCCTTGTAACCATCACCAGGTCAGGAAACAGAACTTTGCTACCTACTCTTAGGAACTTCTTCCAAGTGTCCCTTCTCAATCATTTCCTATCACCACCATCTCGGAAGTGACATTATCTTAACTTTTAATAGTATCACCTTCACTTCCTTTTTCTTTAATGGTTTCTCCACCCAGATGTTTACCCCAGATGGTATAGTCTTTCCCCCAACACATACAGGACACTTAAACTTTTTTTTATATATCCTTTAAATAATTTTTTTTTCCAACTTTATGTTTATCTCTCGAAGAATGGAGGCCCATTGACTTGTAGAGTTTCCCACAGTCAGGACTGTGGGATTGCATGATCATGTAGTGTTCAACATATTTCTGTTTCCTAGAAACTGGCAGCTGGATCTCAAGTCTGTAACAGATTTAGGTTTGATCTCTTCAGCAGCAATTTAAGTGGTGGTGTGGTCTTCCCTCAGGAGGTACAAAATGTCTAGTTCTCTCTCTTTTTTATGATCTTAGGAGCTGCTGAGGCACAATGACTGTATCTATTAATTCATAGGGAGTTACAAAATTGGGATATTTTATCATTTTCCTTTTACTTAATACTGGAATACTTTTTTTTTTTTTTTATGATAGTCATACAGAGAGAGAGAGAGGCAGAGACACAGGCAGAGAGAGAAGCAGGCTCCATGCACCGGGAGCCTGACGTGGGATTTGATCCTGGGTCTCCAGGATCGCACCCTGGGCCAAAGGCAGGCGCCAAACCGCTGCGCCACCCAGGGATCCCAATACTGGAATACTTTTATCTAGATTCACTTCCCCTTATCTATTTGGTTACCCAAATAACCAAACTTTTTAAAGTTCCTTTAGAGAAGAGATCTTGCAATCATCATCTACGTAATTCTTTTGGGGTCCTATACCTTTGGATTGTACTACATGTTTGTTGAATTTGCAGATGAGACATTATAAACAAGACTAAAAAGCTCACTGAAGTTGTATGTAAAGCAGATGTATACAAATAAAGATCCAGTAGCAAATTCCAGCCACTAGAAACTTAAAATTCATGCTCCTCTGGTTGATTATGTTTTCAAGATCCAGTCTTTGTTTCCTGCTGGTCATTAACCTTTGTGACTTTCATGAAGAGAAAGTTGTTAACAAAAGTGAACTGATAGAAGTAAAGGAAAAAAGATTCTTGTGAATCTATTTTGGGCTAACATGCAGAGTTCCAGCCTCCCTCTAGAAAGTCAGATGTTAGTTATTTACATCGATATTTGATCACAATTTTGGACTTCCAAATGAAAGTGATTATTCTTTCAAAAAGTCTCATTTTACATGTCTGCAGTGACCTAGAAATCATACAACCTAAATCACTTAGTTTTTAAAAATGTAAATATAATTACTTTGGGAGTTCAAAAATCTTGGCATTTTTGCATTGTTTTTACATTTACTACATATAATGTAGAAAGGATAATTATTTTCTTATACTAATGTTAACAGCTATTTAAAAATATTTTCAGGGGCAGCCTGGGTGGCTCAGCGGTTTAGCGCCGCTTTCCAGGGCGTGATCCTGGAGACCTGGGATCAAGTCCCACGTCAGGTTCCCAGCACAGAGCCTGCTTCTTCCTCTGCCTATGTCTCTGCCTCTCTCTCTCTCTCTCTCTCTGTGTGTGTCTCTCTCTCATGAATAAATAAATAAATAAAACCTTTAAAAAAAATAAAAAATAAAAATATTTTCATTCTAAAAAATAATAAAATAAAAATAATAAAAATATTTTCATTCTAAGTTAACCTTAAAATTGTTTAGTGTTGACAGCTGAAGGCATTTAAGGTGCCTCCTGAAAGCACTCCGGAGTTCACCTGGAAGCAATTAGGGAGATTTGCCATATGCTCAGTGGATGCTGAACAAGAATTTGGGGGTCAGATGATCCAGGTTTCTCAGCCCACCAGTACCACTATGTATTTAATAACCTTAGATACTTGTTTGTCTTGTTCTGCTCATTTGTAAATCTGAGTAATAAAATCTATCTCCCAGAATTGTTAATTAATATTGGAAAAGGTGCCTTGTAATATTTGCTGGTAGTAAGTATCCTATTCAAGGAGACTTAACACAGTTAATCAGATGAACTGAATTGCCTTTTGAATTAGCCATTATGGCAGTGGAAAATTCCAGGTCTGCCAACTTGATATTTGAAAGGGTTTCAGCTTCATTCAGATATAAATGCAACTGAGAGATTCCAGTTTGGAGATGCATTAACTTACAAGTGAATGATAAAAATCTGCACACACCGGTGCTTCCTGTGAATATACATTTCTCATACTTCATTCATCTCCTCGGTGTCTACCCTGAAAAAGTGCTAGATCTGATACGCTGTTCACTACATGAAAGTATAGACAAAAATAGAACAATTTAGTCTTAACTATTAATTAAAAGGCACAGTCATTAGCCTGACTGTCTGATCTTTGTGCCAGATTTTTGTGTATTATAAATCTGCAGAAAGAGGGATCCCTGGGTGGCGCAACGGTTTGGCGCCTGCCTTTGGCCCAGGGCGCGATCCTGGAGACCCGGGATCCAATCCCACATCAGGCTCCCGGTGCATGGAGCCTGCTTCTTCCTCAGCCTGTGTCTCTGCCTCTCTCTCTCTCTCTCTGTGACTATCATAAATAAAAAAATAAAAAATAAATTTAAAAATAAATAAATTAAAAAAAAAAAAAACAAAAAACAAATCTGCAGAAAGAAAACTTTCCAGAAAGGAAGAATTTGCTTCAAGAACTATCCTGCAGGAATATCAAAAGGTTTTCCTCCTTTCCTTCTCTTTTGCCTCAGGCATAACATTTTACTTTATAGAAATGGAAATAAAGGTATTAATTTGGACAATCCTCTCTTTTTAATTAAAGATTTTATTTATTTATTAATGAAAGATAGAGAGAGGCAGAGACATAGGCAGAGGAAGAAGCAGGCTCCCTGCGGGGAGCCCAATGTGGGACTCAATCCCAGGACCCCGGGATCATGACCTGAGCCAAAGGCAGCCACTCAACCGTGGAGCCACCCAGGCTTCCCAACAATCCTCTTTGACTGTAAAGTTTGGATCCTAAGATTCTCGAAGACCTCTAAAGTCAAATTACAATGAAAAAACATAGCTTCAGTTTTTAAAATTAAAGTTGCTAATAATGCAATTTTGCCATACAAGTATCCAACAACCATTTGCAACCTATTAGAATGAGAATCAAAACAATTTCATCATGTTCCTTCCACTTCAACTCTAATCCTGATCTTTGGCCTCAAATTAATTTCTAGAGACTTTTTAAAAAGATTTTATTTATTTATTTATTTATTTATTTATTTATTTATTTATGAGAGATACAGAGAGAGAGAGGCAGAGACACAGGCAGAGGGAGAAGCAGGCTCCACACAGGGAGCCCGACGTGGGACTCAATCCCAGGACCCCAGGATCAGCCCTGGACTAAAGGCGGCGCTAAACCGCTGAGCCACTGGGGCTGCCCCCTAGAGACTTTTCTTTTTTTTTCTTTTTTTTTTTTTTAATTTTTTTTTTTTTTTTTTTTTTATGATAGTCACAGAGAGAGAGAGAGGCAGAGACACAGGCAGAGGGAGAAGCAGGCTCCATGCACCGGGAGCCCGATGTGGGATTCGATCCCGGGTCTCCAGGATCGCGCCCTGGGCCAAAGGCAGGCGCCAAACTGCTGCGCCACCCAGGGATCCCCTAGAGACTTTTCTAACAAAAAAACTGGACTCAGAATTTTAAGAAATCATGCTATTAACTTACACGGTTTTCAACAATTTCATTATTTTTTTTCCACAGGCAGGTGAAACAACTTTATTTCACAGTTGTCTTTAAAACCACAGACACTATGTTCTTCATATAAAAACATTAGTACAGATAACTATACTTTCTAGAAAATGATTATATAGACCCTCTCAAAGAAAAATGCACACCATTATATGGTTCAGACAAGTTACTTGGGAAAAACACATCTGGACCGATACCTAAAACATACCAGGAGACCACGCTGCATCTTTTGGTTCAAAGTATAGATTACTGTCATCAGTAAGGGCTCCTGAATTCTTACATATTTGATAATACACATATAGACTGGTTTGTGACTTAATGCTCCATTGGTTCATCAGCCTTTTCTGCAGGTTCATCAGCAGGTTGAGCAGGCTGTGCCTTTCTCTGCGGTCTTTCTTCAAGACCTTCCAGGAACGGAGATACATCATCATCATCATAAACTCGTAAACTCGTAAACATCATCATCATCATAAACATCGTAAACTCCAAGTCTTTACCAACAATTCCAATGGAAACATTCTTTGTAGTTAGGTCCTGTTCTGCAGGAAGTGTCTCTCCTAAGGCACGCAGACCATGTTTAACCAGTTCATTCAAATTGCATTCCATAAACCCAGACATATCTCTCTCCAAGTAAGTATGAGCTGATTGAGAACGGGCTCCAATGGACATGGCTCTACAGTCAAAATAGTTGGCAGATGGACAGGTTTGGAAAATGTGAGGGCCCATATCATCATAACCAGCAATAAGCAGTCCAACACCATATGGTCTCCGGCCATGCCGTTGTGTTGGTATCTGGGTCTTGCTTCCATTTAGAGATACAAGACGAGCCACAGGAAGAGGTCTGTCAAATACAAATCTGGAATCCAAACACTCCTGGCGCATAACATTACATAACAGTCTAGCATCAGCAGTAAGTCCCGCAATTGAGATACCAGTATGGTTATCAACATGAAGAATTTTCTTCTGATGAGCTGCAAGCTCTGACTGTGCTCTCTTCAATGCAACACACTGCATGGGTTTTTGATTTCAGACCAACTGTGGCTGAATCTTGTTTGACAGCTTCCATTGCATATTCAATTTGATGAATCCTGCCCTGAGGGCTCCAAACAGTGACGTCATTGTCATACTGGTTGCGAAACATGGTTCCGGCGCCGGTCCCGCTGCGGCCTCCCGCAGAGGTGGCAGTTTCAGGAGCGCGCTCATTATTTTTTAAATGTTTTATTTTTATTTATGAGAGAATGGTGGGGAGGGAAGGGCAGAGAGAGTAGCCCTTAGCCGGCTCTATCCCACCACTCTGAGGTCCCAACCTGAGCCGACACCGCGTCCCACGCTTAACCTTACCGCGCCACCCAGGTGCCCTAGTTTTCAAAATTGTTATTTTAATTTAATTTTTATTTTAAAACAAAACTGCATAATCAGTACAACTTTATAACTTTTAAAAGTACAAAAGCCACTAGAAATCAGGACAATGAGGGCTGATACCGTTTCCTTCATATTTTCAGCACTCCTGTCATAGGACAAGGACCGTGCGTTCATGTTTTTCGAGTGTTGAAATAGTTTACTCGTAACACAACCAGTTTTCCAATAATTCGCTTGCGGTTGATTTTAGACTTGTAATTCAACTTTGTTTGCTATACATAGCATGTGATTTCATGAGCTCAAAATCTGAGAAAAATATAGGTTGTTGGTTTTTTTTCTTCCTTTGGTCAGAATGCATACCCAGGATAGGGGCTTCTAAGAACACGTGTTTAAGGAGCTCCGTTATTCTACCTACCTACCTACCTACCTACTCCCTTCCCCAAACGCACGGAGAGATCGAAGCTCCCAATCTTCTTTAAGCTTAGCTGTCCCGGGGGCTGCACGAGATTATTTTACAACTCAGGTAACTACTAACTTTCCGTTTTCTTTTTCTTAAAGATTTTATTTATTCATGAGAGACAAGCAGAGACACAGGCAGAGGGAGAAGCAGGCTCCACGCAGGGAGCCTGACGTGGGACTCGATCCCAGGACCCCAGGATCACGCCCCGGGCCAAAGGCGGCGCTAAACCGCTGAGCCACCCGGGCTGCCCTAACTTTCTGTTTTCTACCTTTAACGATTGAAAGCGAGCATCCACAGCGCAGACCCCACTCCCACCCGGCCGAGCAGGTGCCACTGCGTCCTCCGGGGTCGGTGGGCGGGGCGGCAAGGAGAGCGGGCACCTATCAGCGGCCGCCCCAGGCGGCGGGCCCGGACGGCCTTCCCGGCGTGCCCCGCGCGCCGAGGGGACTCTTAACGTGAAGCGCCGGGTGACTCAGCCGCGTGGCCGCGCCGGCCGGGGTGGGGGGCGCGCCGCTGCGGCACGGCGGCTCCTCGCGGCGGCTCCTCGCGGCGGCTCCTGGCGGCGACGTGTGCGCGCGCCTCCTGGGCGGGTTCGGGCCCGAGCGCGAGAGCGCGGCGGGGAGCGTCAGGTAAGTGGTGGCCCGGAGGCCGGAAGGGCGAGAGTGGCCGTGGGCAGCGCCCGGACTTTGCCTTTGTGTCAGGGCGGGGGCGTCTCCTCCGGCCGGGGAGAAAAGTCGTCGCGCGGAGGCTTGTCCGCGGCTGCGTGTGGGGCGCGGGTGTGCGTGCGGAGGCCGAAGTCTAGTAACCCGGGAGAGGGCTGTCCCCTCACATGGAGACGGTAAACGCCGCGGGGCTGGGGGGGCGAAGTGTAACTTGTGGGTCTCTGCAGGCCTGGGGTGTTTCCGGCCCGCCCGCGCGGCCGCGACGGCGACCCCCGGGCGGCTGTTGCTAACGCCTTTGCAGGCGCGTTTTCTGCCGGCAGTTAGTGGAACTCATTAGAAACCGGGTAGTTGCTCGGACTTCTCGTCCGACTCTGGAGCGGAGGGCGCTCTCGCTCGCCTCCCCGCCTCGGCTTCAGAGTCCTTCGTGCCCCCCGCAGATACTGCCTTTCGTTAGTTAGTGCTCCGAGGGCACCAGAGCTGGGCAGAGCCTTAACCCGCGAGCTCCTTTTTTTTTTTTTTTTTTTTCAAGTGAAACCCTATTCTTTTTTATAGTAGACAGCGACTTCGGGTTTACAAGCCTAGTTCTGCACTATCAAAAAAAAAAAAAAAATACAAAAACCCCAGACCTCTTCTATTTTGGAGTTTGTGATTCTTTCTAAAAATTCCTGGGTTGAACCGACATATTTTGTAAACAAGAAACCAGTGAACAAACGAAACCCGGTAAACAAGGTCCTGGAGGAGCTGTTTAACCAGTTCCCGAAAAAGCATTTTCCAAGCCCTTTCATTGGGCCCCTGTGAGCTGTTAGACAACTTAGCTGCAGCTGTTACCTGAGAAACAGGTATTGAGGGGTTTCAGTAATGGTCCCCAAAACAGAGTGGTGTAGTCCAATGTAATCCAGAGGCGAAAGAACCTCACTTCAATGCCTATCGCTGCCCCACCCCCATCCCCACCTGTCATTCTGGGGCAGTAGTTCTCAAACGTAAGTTTGCCCCTTAAAAAATGCCAATTTGATTCTAGAGATCTGTGATGGGTCCCTGAAACTGCATTTTAAGCAGGCACCCCCTTCCTTGGTGTGTTATACCACACTTTGAGAAACACCACCATAGGGCTGGCCTGAGAATCTCCAGAAGTGCCTAACTCCCGCATCCCTTGGTTGATTTACTGTCCCCTTCCCTCCAGCCAGCCATGAGCCAAGAAGCTGGCCTTGAGCTAGTGCTTTCTTGGACTCTGACACCAGGGTAGGAAATGACTTTCATACATATTCTGATCTTGCCTCGGTGGGTTAGAGATGGCCTGTGCCTATTAGTCTGTACTGTACTTCCAGTATCATCAGAATTTAAGCAGTGCCATTAGGTCACATCTTCCCATCCTAACTCAGTCTCAGTCTTCCCGTTAGAACCAGGGCAGCCAATGCTATGTAATTCCCATGGACTCGAGTCCTCAGATTTCATGGTACCTAGCGGTCCTGGTAGCATTTATGAGAGCTTTCAGTTTCGCTGAATACAGTCACGGAATATCCTAGTAATGCCCTATTTTGTTGCAAAGCCTGTAGGGGGTCACTTTAGCAACAACATTGCAAAGATGGTACACAGTCACACTGCTCCCTTGACATGGAAACCAGAGCTGAATAACGTCTGCTGCTAAGAGCTTTTTCTATTTACTAGTTCCTCTTCAAATAGATATATGTAAGGGTGAGGTTAGATAGGCTGCTGGACTTTTCTGTTTTTGACATCTTTTTTTCTATATTAATCTTTTCCCGTTGGTTCACAAATGTCATATCTTTTCCTTCTGTGGCCCCAGACTTCCTATTTATTGTCTTGCCTCTCCCCCAGAATCTGAACATGCCTGCCTCTCCTTGGCTAACTGGAGTAAAAAGTTGAGGGAAGTCGTTGGAATGTTGAATGACTTCTAGTAGGAAGACTCAGAATCATGGAAATATGAGGCTTAGAGATATAAGGAAACCTATTACAAATGTGTCTGGTGCAGTCCTCTCATCTTTCAGATGAAGAATCTAGGAGATGAGATGGCAGAGGTGAGGATGCCTGGCTCCTAACCCAGTGTTCTTCCTGTTAAATCTTCTCAAGAAAAATGCTTCAGTGGGATCCCTGGGTGGCTCAGCGGTTGAGCACCTGCCTTCGCCTCAGGGTGTGACCCTGGAGTCCCAGATCAAGTCCCACATCAGGCTCCCTGCATGGAGCCTGCTTCTCCCTCTGCCTGTGTCTTTGCCTCTGTGTGTGTGTGTGTGTGTGTGTGTGTGTGTGTGTCTTTCATGAATAAATAAAAATCTTTAAGAAAAGGTTGAAAGAAATTCAGTTATAAGAAGATGACAGTGGAGAGACTTCTACATGACTACAAAAGCAGTATTTTCTAGAAAAGTAGAGATTGAAGGAAAATGTAGGAGATTGAAGGACTCTGAAGCATGAAATAGGTAGTAAAAGTTTAAATAAGCAGATACCTTGTAATCCCAAGAGACATTGTGAACTTAAAATTTTTTTAAAATTCAGTAAAGGTTAAGATGAGTACCTTGGTGAACTTTTATTAAATATTAGGTGTTTGAGCAATGTCCAGAATGTTGTTGTTTGTTTTGTTTTTAAAGATTTTATTTATTCATGAGTGACACAGGCAGAGGGAGAAGCAGGCTCCATACAGGGAGCCCGATGTGGGACTCTATCCCGGGACTCGGGGATCATGCCCTGGGCTGAAGGCAGACGCTAAACCGCTGAGCCACCCAGGCGACCCTGTACATATTGTTTTGAGGTTGTTACATAACTATATTTTTGTCCATATCAAAGTTATTAGGTATTCTGTGGAAGACAGAACATAAAACTGATCTAACTACTAATCTGATTTAATATATTTTCTTAGGAGAAATAAGAGTAATGGGATACAAATGCATTTCTGAGATGTAGGCAGGAAAGAAGTATGGATGGAAAAAGAAGCTTTTTTGTTCTTGGAGAGTGAGTGCACACGCACATACACATGCATGGGGGCAAAGGGAGAAGGAGAGAGAGAATCCTAATCATGCTCTATGCCCAGTGTGAAGCTGGACATGGGGCTCTATCTCATGACCCTGAGATCACGACGTGAACCAAAATCAAGAGTTTGATACTTCAGTGACTGAGCCCCAAGAGAACCTTTTGATATTTTTGCTTTTAGTCCCCAAATTAGACATTGTTGGATTCTCCTTGTATCTTCATGAAAGTAGAATTAGAGGGGTAAGGGCTAATGTACTAAATGCTTCTACATCCATTGTTTTATTTATTTCCATTATATAGCTGAGGAATCTAAGATACAAAGAGCTTAAGTTTGTCCAAAGTCATGCACCTAGTAAGTGGCAGAGCCACTGTTCAAACTTAAATCTGCATGCCCCCAAAGCTATTAAGATTTATGCTCAATAGTGCCCTCATTATACTTGATTGGGTGGTAGTTCAGAATGTGGGCATTGAGGCCAGCCTTTCCTGGGTTCAAATCCTGGCTCCTTTATTTACTAACTGGATAAAGTACTCCTCCGTTTCTATGTCTCTGAAACGGAAATTGTCATAGTTACCTACCTCAGAGGGCTGTTAGGGTCAAGTTAATTCACATAAAATACTTAGAACTGTGCCTGACACAGTAAATTCTCAGGAAATGTTGGCTTTTTTTTTTTTTTTTTTTTAATCAAGATACTCTTTTCTTTAGATTCAGATGGTCCTTCCTACTGTTAAATTACTAAGGCATTATGATAAATATAGACAAACTATCTCTGTTCTTACTAAAACAGAGGGAGCCTTATTAAAATTTTGGAAAATACTGGGGTATAGTGCAAAGATCTGTAATTGGGACCAGAGGGTTTGGTTTCTGTTTGTTTCATAGAGAAGGTTGTACGAATCAGATGAAGTAACAAATACAAATGGAATTTAAGTAGTATTTTACATTTGTATAGCATATACAGTTATTAAAATTAGAGAGGAAAGTTACAGTAAATTATTGATAAGATTTTTAAAAGAAAGTTTGACTTCCTTAAAACAGCTAGTGATTTACAGTTTTATAGGAAGATCACAGTCCATACCATAAAACCACATAAGAGTCCTTCCATGTGTTTGTCCTACATCTCTTTTTTGGTGGTAGAGCCTGAAATTTAATTTTTTGCAGTTGTATCTGTTATATTAGTTTGCTAGGGCTTCCATAAAAAAAATAAAATAAAATATCACAGACTGTTAACTAACAGAAATTTATTTTCCTACAATTCTGAAGGCTGGAGGTCTGAGATCAAGATGTTGGCAGGATTGGTTTCTTCTGAGGCCTCCTTGCTTTGTCTATGTCCTCACTTCCTTTTCTTAAAAATCCTATTAGATTAGGGCCTGCTCTAATGGCTTCATTTAACCTTAATTACCTCTTTTAAAGTCCTTATTTCCAAACAGTCCCACTGAGGATTTAGGAGTTGGGACTTCAACATACAAATGTTGAAGGGAACACAGTTTGCTTATAACAGTCTGTTTAGGGAATTTTTAAAAAAAAATTTATTTAGAAAATTTTATTTTTTTTTAGGAAATTTTAGGAAAATTTGTTTTTTATTTTTATTTAGGAAATTCTGTGCCAGCTAATCTGAATGTTCCATTGCCCTTATTGTTGAGTGCCCTAGGTCTCAAGCAACATCCTTTATCCCCATGCCTGCCATATCTTACCTTCCATCTGCTACTTAGAACCATGCTTGCTGTCGAATACCCTAAGAAACATCATGAAACATCATGCCTCTGCATTAAGTCACTGCGTTTGGATTTTTTTTTTTAAAGATTTATTTATGAGAGAACAGAGAGAGAAGGGGGGGGGCAGCAGAAGGAGAAGCAGGCTCCATGCAGGGAGCCCGATGTGGAACTCCCCTGGGCCGAAGGCAGGCACTTTAACTGCCCAGGTGTCCCGTGTTTGGATATTTAAAAAAAAATTTATTTATTCATGAGAGACACACAGAGAGAGGCAGAGCCATAGGTAGAGGGAGAAGCAGGCTCCCTTTGGGGAGCCTGATGCAGGACTCCATCCCAGGGCCCTAGGATCACGCCCTGAGCCAAAGGCAGATGCTCAACCACCGAGCCACCCAGGTGCCCCTGCATTTGGACTTAAAGCAAGAATCTGCTTGAGAAACTGTTCCATATATTTAATAAATTCCTAATTTATTTGGTAAGCATATTTCTTTCATCTAAATGGAAGAATTTCAAAATCTCTTATGTATTACTTTTTTTAAAACTTTTAAAATTTGTTCTTAAACTGTTTTAAGCCTTTTTTTTTTCTTTTCTTTTTTTTAAAGATTTTATTTATTCATTCATGAGAGAGAGAGAGAGAGAGAGAGAGAGAGAGAGAGGCATAGACACAGGCAGAGGGAGAAGTAGGCTCCATGCAGGGAGTCCAACATGGGACTCCATCCCAGGACTCCAGGATCACACCCCGGGCTGAAGGTGGCATTAAACCGCTACACCACTGGGGCTGCCCTAAGCCTTTTCTAAGAAAAAAAAGTTCTTTTTTTTTTTTGAAAAAAAGTTCTAACATTTTCTTAAAGAGTTCTCTGTTTTAAGATATTCCCCCCCCCCTTTTTTTTTAAAGATTTTATTCATTCACTCATGAAAGACACACAGGGGGGCGGGGGGCAGAGACACAGGCAGAGGGAGAAGGGAGCCAGAGATGGGACTTGATCTCAGGTCTCCAGAATCACACCCTGGGCTGAAGGCAGCGCTAAACTGCTGAGCCACTGGGGCTGCCCCTTTTTTCCCATTTTAAAAGTAATAACACTTTTATTTTAGGGACTTCGGAATATTCAATAAAATACAATTTAATGGGGTGCCTGAGTGGCTCAGTTGGTTAAACATCTGCCTTCAGCTCCTGTCATGATTCCAGAATCCTGGGATGGAGCCCCACATCAGGCTTCCTGATCAGTGGGGAGTCTGCTTCTGCCTCTCCCCCTGTTCATGATGTCTCTCGCTCTTTCAAATAAATGAATAAAATCTTTAAAATAAAATACAATTAAACACACATGATAAGCCTACAATGGAGAATAATTAATATTATCAAACTTTTTTCTATGAATATTTCAATCTGCTTTTTTCAATCAATATTGTTCCATGCTACTTTAGTCATAATATAAAACTTATTTCTTTTTAGTCTTTGAATGTGAATTGTATTATAAATTATATTAATTTTTTAGACTGTTAAACCAACTTTCCTCATAATGTGTTACCCCTTTGGTTTTTTAATAATGTTTAGGATTTTTGTGCTTATGTTTATGAGAGAAAATAACCTCAGAAAATTAACTGGGGAAATACTCCTCCTTTTTCTTTTCTTTTTTTTTTTTTTTTTAAATATTTTATTTATTTATTCATGAAAGACCAAGGCAGAGGGAGAAAGAAGCAGGCTCCATGCAGGGAGCCCGACGTGGGACTCGATCCCGGGACTCCAGGATCACGCCCTGGGCTGAAGGCAGATGCTCAACCAATGAGCCACCCAGGTGTCCCTACTCCTCCTTTTTCTATTTTCAGAAAGAGTTTGTATAAGATTGATGTAATTTCTTCCTTAAAGATGTGGAAAAATTTGCTAGCCAAGCCATTTGGTCCTGGAGTTTTCTTTATGGAAAGGTTTTAATTATGGATTATGATTCTGTGTGTATGTATATGATAATATATGTATCTTCTAACTATAAATATACACACCTATATTATATATGTTAAGATATTTATCATAGGGAGTTGGCTTATAGAATCGTGGGGGCTGGACTAGACCATCAGGAAGGGCAGGTTGGAACTCTGGACAAGAGTTGAAGCTATAGTCCAAAGGTGAATTTTTTCTTTCTTAATAGAGAAACCTTAGTTCTGCTCTTAGAGCCTTTCAATTGACTGGATCAGGCCCACTCAGAATATCTAAAATAACCTTCCTTAATTAAAGTGATTATAGACTTTTAATCACATCTACCACACTTTCACAGTAACACCTAGATTAGTGTTTGAACTGTGACTGTAACTTAAGCAAATTTACATATGAAACTGACCATCATAGCTTCTCTCCAGTCTTCAAGACTTGGCTACTTTACTTGTCTGATGCCTTCAAGCAATTGTCTTTTTCTGTTTTGCCCATTTTTCTGAAGGATGTATTATTCTAGGGGATAGGACTAAAACCAAACATGGAAGTTATGGTGGGTCTGGGGAGGAAGACAAACTTGGGTTCAACTCGAAAAAAGAGAAATTTTCCCCCAAGGATTGCTATTCAACGATTGAGTGAATGAGCAAAACAAGAGACTCTTTATTTTTGAATGTTTTATAAGTAGGCTGGACTAAACTGGTAGAAGTGTTTTTGTAGTCCTAGGTGGAAGGTTATTGGAGTCCAGATTTTTTTGAGATTCATGATTGGTAAAATTGTGGGGGAGGAAATTGGGAGCCTATCATAAGCTTGCCAGTATCTTAGCACATTAAAAAAAAAAAAAAAACTGGCCATCATTTTCTGTTACCATTATTTCATAAAAGAAAAGACATTTAATATAAAAAAAGAAAGGTATAATTTAGGTACAAAGGACTGCCCTTCCCAAGAAAGCACTACACTAACCTATACCATAATTCTTTAGTTAACATTTTAATATTTTTGGAATTATGGGGTATCTTAAAATCATGTATATATCTAATACATTAGTACTTCTTTTTCCTACAAAGCTGTTATTATTAGATTAATGATGTCTCCATCAATGTCCAGTGTCTTTGAACTGGAATGACTTGTCTGTTTATGTGTATATTGCATTATCCTCATTTCTGCTAAGAATTCAGTGGAAACTTTTGACACTAATGGTACTGGCCCTTGAAGCAAGCATCTTCTGACAGTGATTTTTGGATTGTCTCCAAAATTTTCAGCATCTTCTGTAGCTACAGTACTGATCCATGGATCTGTCTCCAGAGACCTTCAGATCTTTCTTGCCATACGTACATCTAGCTTTTTTTTCTAAAATGGCCTGCTATGTTAACTAGTACTTTTTTTTTTTTAAGATTTTATTTATTTATTCATGTGAGACACACAGAGAGGCAGACATGTAGTCAGAGGGAGGAGTCTCACTGCAGGGTGCCTGGTGCAGAACTCGATCCCAGGACCCCAGGACCCCAGGATCATGACCTGAGCCAAAGGCCGATGGTCAACCATTGAGTCATCCAGGTGCCCCATTTTTAAATTTTTTAATTGCACTGCCTTGCACTATACTTTTTAAGACACTATTACTAATAGTATATCCCTTGGAGGTTTCCTGGAAGTTTGCCAAAGTAATCTTTGTGTATCTCTTCCTTTAAAGGTTTTCAGGTTTTTAACAAGCAGAAGAGTGTCTTGGACATTAGGAACATCACCCTGGAGATTATATAATATGTTGACTGGCTTCTTAGTAGTCATAAGCTTTGCCTGGTCTATTATGTGCCTTGGGTTGTTCTTAGCATAATGTTGTCACTAACATGAATAGAACTAGTTGAATCCAATCAAAAGATCGAAACAGCCGTGTGGAAATTATAAATTTTCATCACAGTTTTTTAGGTAATAAAGTTGAAAGTTGAAGCAGAATTAGGTAAGATCTTTGAACTCGGAATTCACATTGTAAAATCGACCCTCCACATGGAGTTAATTGATTTAGAAATCTTCTTATAGCAACTATTTAAACCAAAAAGGTGCTGAGTATGCCCATTATTGGCACAGAAAAGCTGTGTGCCCAGGCTACAGATCTTGGGCTTGAAATTATATCTCCAAGCGTCTGCAACTTAAGTAGAAATTGTGAGGTAAATCAGACCTATAACACAGCATGATGGGTAACATAGATAGTGAAGCCAGAAGCCTGGGTTTGAAGCTTGGCTCCACTATTTATTAGCTGTGTGACTGGGAACTTTCCTTAACCTCTTTCTTCCTCTGTTTCCTCACCTATAAAATGAGGGTAATAATGGCACCTACTTTGTAAAGTTTTAACATTTATAAAGTACTTAGAACCATATGTGGCACATGATATGTGTGAATAAAGTTTATGGCCATCTGTATTTAAGATGTAGGATTTGCAGTAATTTGACATATTGAACAATCTCAGCTGATTCATTTGTGATTGTAATGTAGAATGTGTTCTTGAGTAATTAGTTGGGCGTTAGATTTGATTACTAGTTTAAGGATGTAAGATAACTTTGCTGTTTGAAAGAGTTGCAATATTTAAGAACTTCTTGAGATACACTAGATTCATCAGTTTAACTTTTTTTAGGATCTACCAGAGTTTCTTTTCATTGCTTAAAGATTTGCTTGGTATGCAATTGAAGTGCTAAAACAAGAAAAGAGAATATATTAAGACTATAGGTATAGTTTGAAATATTTGATAGAAATACCAAACTTGGGATCCCTGGGTGGCGCAGCGGTTTAGCGCCTGCCTTTGGCCCAGGGCGCGATCCTGGAGACCCGGGATCGAATCCCACATCCGGCTCCCGGTGCATGGAGCCTGCTTCTCCCTCTGCCTGTGTGTCTCTGCCTCTCTGCCTCTCTCTCTCTCTCTCTCTCCCCCCGTCTCTGTGACTCTCATAAAAAAAAAAAAAAAAGAAATACCAAACTTAGGGGCACGTGGGTGGCTCAGTCAGTTAAGGTCTGCCTTTCACTCAGGATCCTGGGATTGAGCCCCATGTGGGGAAAATCCCTGCTCAGCGGGGAGCCTGCTTCTCTCCCTCTCCCTCTGCCTGCTGCTCTGCCTACTTGTGTTCTCTCTCTCTGTCAAATAAATAAAATCCTGAAAAAAGAAATACCAAACTTAGGATAGTGGTTATAGAGGATTCAACTATATTATCATGTTTTTTATTTTAAACTGGGTGGTAAGTATAAAAGTTTTTATTGTTTAAATCTTTTTGTTTTAAGTACAGTAGTTTTTAAATTAATTTGAAAAATGTGTAAAAGAAACTGATTAAGGGCAATCTTAGTTTTAAATTGAACACAAGGTCTTAAATCTTAATTTAAATCCAAGTAATTAGAGTATAGTCTCTGTGAACAAAACCTATTCTTGGACATAAGTAATCACAAAAAGTACTAGAGGCAGTAAATTGGGAATGTCAAATAGAAAAGACAAGAAATAGTGTCCAAGCAATTATGATCTTTCACTACTGTCATTGTGCTTTTATCTGCCAGCCTTTTAGCCTGTCCTCAGCAATTCATAGGGAAGAAGGAAAGAAAGGGGAAGTGGAATTAAACCTTCAGCCTTTCTGTGGAATTGGAATGTCCTCTTCTTTCTTGCATCTCTTCTCTCATTGTGGCTTTCTTCCAAGATAGAAAAAAATGAGGAACAGAGGTGGTTGTGCCAATAGACATCTTTGAATTTTATGCCTTCCCCAACTTGTTTTTTGCCTTAAATTCTATTTTGTAGGCTATTAATATATTTTCACCATCTCTCTTTTGGGTGAGTTTCTTTTTCCATCCTTTGCCCGTTTTTCTGTTAGGTTAGTGTCGTGCATTCTCATAAGCCCTCTCTGAATATTGTGATAATAACTCTGTGTAGCCTGTTGCAAATACATTTTTCAAATCTGTTTTTATAGCATCCCTTGTCATACAAAAATTTTTAGTTTTTTGTTTTGGGGGGGTAGTTTTGGAGTCAAATTTGTCTTTTTTCTTTTAGCTTTTGGGTTTTGGGTCCTGATTAAAAAGGCCTCTCTTGGGGCTCCTGGGCGGCTCAATGTGTTAAATGTCTGCCTTCTGCTCAGGTCATGATCTCTGGGATCAGGCTCTGTGTTGTGTTCCCTGCTCAGCAGGGAGTCTCCTTCTCCCTCTTCATCTGCCCCTCCCTCTTTTCTGCTACCGCACTCACACTCTCTCAAATGAATAAATAAAATCTTTTTAAAAAAAATTAAAAAGGCCTCTCTAACCCAAGATTGTAAGTCTCCTAGAATATTCTGTAAAAAGAATATTGCTGTGATTCAGTCTCTCATCCATGAAATGAAAAGTTATAGTAAATCATTTGTTCCTAAACATCGTCATTCTACAGGATCACCTGAGGAACTTATTAAAAATTCATTCTCTCTCTCTTTTTTTTTAAAGGTTTTATTTATTTATTCATGAGAGACACAGAGAGAGAGAGAGAGAGAGAGGCAGAGACACAGGCAGAGGGAGAAGCAGGCTCCACACAGGGAGCCAGATGTGGGACTCGATCCTGCAACTCCAAGATTATGCCTTGGGCTGAAGGCAGGTGCTAAACCGCTGAGCCACCCAGGGATCCCCTAAACATTCATTCTCAGATCCTACCCCAAACTTACTGAATCAGAATCTTTGCGGAATGGAGCCCAAAAATATGTTTTTAACCAGTTCTTCTGAGTGATACTGATTATCAACTAGACTTGAGAACTACTGGAAATATAATCACCCTAAGGTCTCTTTTTCCAAAATATTACTTTTCTGTATTATGTAACTCTTGTGTTTTGAGTTTTCTTGACAACTAGACTATAAGCTCTTTGTTTTTGTGTTGTTTTTTTGTTTTGTCTTGTTTTTTTGTTTTTTATTTATGATAGTCACACAGAGAGAGAGAGAGAGAGGCAGAGACACAGGCAGAGGGAGAAGCAGGCTCCATGCACCGGGAGCCCGACGTGGGATTCGATCCTGGGTCTCCAGGATCGCGCCCTGGTCCAAGGGCAGGCGCCAAACCGCTGCGCCACCCAGGGATCCCCTATAAGCTCTTTGAATGTAGGCAGGACTATGTCTTATGTACTACCCTTCTTGCCATTAACCAATTGAGATCCTATTACTTAACTCTTGGACAGTTCTAATAGCCTCTTCTTTTAATTATTCCAGTCTGTCTGTGGCTGTATTTATCTTGAAGCATTCATCTTCAAACATTTTGAACATGAGCCTTTTTTTAAAAAAGATTTTATTATTTATTTGACAGCACAAGCAGGGGGCATGGGAGAGGGAGAAGCAGGCTCCCCACTGAGCAGAGATCACGATGATGCAATGCAGGGCTTGATCCCAGGACCCCGGGATCATGACCTGAGCTGAAGTCAAGACACTTTACTGACTGAGCCACCCAGGCACCTGAATATGAACTTTCTATATGTAAAAACATTGGCTATAGGACAAAATTCTGTTTTACTTTGTAATTCAAGGCCTCCATAAGCTGGTTCTATCTTGTTTTTTAATTTTATCTGCCCCCAGGACTGTTGTGTATACTCATCTAAGTTATACATTGTACAGTTCCTTAGATGATGGTATACATGGGGTTTCCTGGAGTTGTATGATACAATGATGACCCTGGTTTCTCCCATCCTTTTGCATTAACCCTTTACTCTAGCCTGATTGGTCTTCTACCCCACCCCCCTTATATATAGTAATAAAGCCTTGTTCACTCTTACTTTCCTGCCTGTTATATGCCATATACGCTATCTAGCATGCTCTTTCTTCTTTTCTCTATCAAAGTTCTACATGTTAACATCTACAGAATGGAGTATTACATAGTAATACTAGAATAGTATTAGTATAGAATGAGGATGGTTTCTAATCACTCTTTTGGCGTAAATTCCAGTTCAGTAAAAATAGCCAAAGATAGGAGGATTAGATATAGCATTCCATCTTCTGTATAAGAAAAAGGAATTTTGACTCTATCTGTATATACATATTTTATGCTTATTTCTTCAAAAAGAAATAGGAAGGGTAAATAAATTAATAAAACTAGTTGTGGGGAATAGATGGGGAAAGATTGAAGGGAAAAGGGAAGGGAAAGATACTTCTCTGAGCATTCTTTTTTTTTTTTAAATTACGATTCATCCATTTATTCTGCAGGTATGGAGGCAGAGGGGGAGGGAGACAGAGAATCTCAAGCAGACTTCCTGCTGAGCTCGGAGCCCCATATAGGGCTCCATCTCATGCCCCCAAGACCAGGACCTGAACTGAAATCAAAAGTCAGATGCCCACATGACTAAGCCACCTAGGTGCCCCATAACACCTGAACTTTTGAACCATGTAAAGGTTTTACATAGTAAGTATAAAGAGAAATGAACCTAACCTACAGGAGGATATATAGAGGAAAAATAAATTGAACATAGCATACTGATAGTACATCCCTAGTAGGGTATACTTTAAGGACAAAAAGAGCTGCCCCCTAATATGTACTTAAAATTTAGTATATTCTTTATTGTAAGTAGTAATATAGATGTTATAATTTTGTTTTTTTAAAAAAAGATTTTATTTTTTATTCATGAGAGACACAGAGAGGCAGAGACACAGGCAGAGGGAGAAGCAGGCTCCATGCAGGGAGCCTGATGCAAGACTTGATCCCAGGACCCCAAGATCACCCCCTGGGCTGAAGGCAGGCACTAAACCACTGAACCACCCAGGTGTCCCTAGATGTTATAAATTTGAAACTAGTTTATGAACCAAGATTTTCATTGTGAGGGAAAAGATATATGAGGAAAAACTATAGTGTTGAATTAGAGTTGAAAATATCAGTATAGGGGGGCCTGGGTGGCTCAGTTGGTTAAGTGCCTTTGGCTCAAGTCATGATCTCAAGGTCCTAGAATCAAGCCCTGCTTTGGGCTCCTTGCTCAGCAGGGAGTCTGCTTCTTCCTCTCCTCCTCCCCCCCCCCCCCATTGTACTCTCTCTCAAATAAATAAAAAATTTTAAAAAAGAAGAAAATATCAGTATAAACTCATAATTGTTAAAAAAAAAAAGTCACAAAGTTTGTCTATTAAAATAGCTTAGAAGTAGTGACACTCCTGTAACTATGAGGACAGCTAGTGCCCAGATCTTGATTTATAAATGCCATTGCCCACTAGAAGGAATAAAGGCTCCAGGGAGAAGTGGCTGATTCCAGGTCTGGGGCAGAGATGGCAAAAGGTGAGCTTAGAGAAATCTTATGTCAACAAATAGCCTCAAAAGCAAATAGAATTGTGTGAAAATGACACAGATGATAACTTGAAGAGAATCCCACTGGCAATATTTGGAATAGTTTGAACCAAAAATTGGGGACAATTTGAAAAAAAAAGTTATGGTAATGGATTATTATACTAGATTAAAACAAATGAGTTCACAAGGGTACTTAAGGAAAAATAAGGGAAGGGTGAAAAAATAGTTCTACTTCATGGAATACTGCTATATTGTAGATGTAGGAAGAATTACACAATTAGAAAGCCATCATTTTACAGTCTGAAATGTAATAACTGATGCAGGCAAGAATCCTCAGTAGATTGCCAAAACCACAGGGTAAGATTATTAACTTCTCTCTTTACAATGGAGAGAGATATAGAGTCACCATTTAGCTGAGTCATCAAACTTATCTCCTGTAGTGGGGTAACCTGGCATTATGTGCCCCTAATGTAATGGTGTTTGGAAGGATACAACTGCCATCTATGTTGTATTCTAGTTTAGACGCAAAATTTTTTACTCATTTGGAAACAATCAGATCCAGTATGTTGGAACTGACCTAGACTCTTTTAAAATGTCAATTTCAGGGGTGCCTAGGTGGCTATCAGTTGAGCTTCCAACTCTTCATTTTGGCCCAGGTCATGAGATTTTGAGATGAAGCCCCGTACTCCCTATAGAGTGCTCAGTGAGAAGTCTACTTCTCTCCCTCTCTGTACTCTCTTTCAGCTCTCTCTGTAAAATAAATTAAAAATAAGTAAAATGTCAGTTTCATTTTTTTTAAATGGAGGGAGGGAATATGCAAGATTAAAAGATTCAGAACAACCAGATGCAAGGAATGGGCCTTGATTGAATTATGGATCCCCAAAAAGGCTGTAAAAGAAAATACGAAGCCAAATTAATAGATTTGATTATAGATTATATGTTGAGATTATAGAATTGTTCATTTTCTTAGATGAAAATGGTACTGTAGCGTTTTGTAGGAGAATGTTGTGATTCTTAGACTATGTATACTGAAGTATTAGGATTATCAAGTGTGATACCTAACAGGTGATTTGGAAAATTATGGCGGAGGAGGAAGCATAAGCACAGACAAATGAGACAGGATGATCACCGGTAAGTCTGAGGGGTACATATGAGGGTACTGATTGTAATGATTTTTCCATTTTCCTGTAGATTCGAAAAGTTTCAAAATAAAAAATTGGGGAGAAAAAAATCTTATCTTCAGAGCCCAGCACAGATTTTTTTCTGATGCTTTGTTTTCCTAGCCACACTAGCTCGAGGTGATTTTCTCGTATAAATTTTTTTTTAAGATTTTATTTTATTTTTATTTTATTTTATTTTATTTTATTTTATTTTTTATTTTATTATTATTATTTTTTTTTTATTTATGATAGTCACAGAGAGAGAGAGAGAGGCAGAGACACAGGCAGAGGGAGAAGCAGGCTCCATGCACCGGGAGCCCGATGTGGGATTCAATCCCGGGTCTCCAGGATCATGCCCTGGGCCAAAGGCAGGTGCCAAACCACTGCGCCACCCAGGGATCCCTCGTATAAATTTTTATGACTTACGTTTCTCTTACGATCCCCAAAACTAAATGCACATGGGAGCTGCCTGAGAAGTTGACTTTGCTGGATCCCACTGTGAGCCTATGGCAACTACTGTAGGAGGATAGACCTGAGAATCGAACTGGTGTTTTTAGAACCACTTATTCTGTATATATTACTTTATTTATCTTTTTCACATATTCCCACCTAAACAGCCCAACCCTGAAGTTGTTACTCAATACTTTGTGTCCCTCATTGCTGGCACACAATATTATGTATGTTCCACAAAGTAGATGTTTGGTAAATATATGCTGACTATATATGTTGACTAATAGGTAGATAATCTGAAGAGATTACCAGAAACTTCTCACATTTTGAGAGCTTAAAAAAGAAACATAGCTGATAAAAGTTTTTAGTCAAGACAAAAGATCATTAGAAGGCTGTGTAATTTGGGGGCACTTGACTGGCTCAGTTGGTAGATAACACAACTCTTGGTCTCAGGGTCATTAGTTCAAACCCCACATTGGCCATGGAGCCTACTTTCACTGAGCCACCATGGCTGCCCCATAACTAAATTTTATTATCTCTGCAGACGAACATATTCAGAATCCAGTAGCTATTCTTAACATTAAAAAATACTGATACAGGGCAGCCCTGGTGGCACAGTGGTTTAGCACCACCTGCGGCCCAGGGCGTGATCCTGGAGTCCTGGGATCGAGTCCCACGTTGGGCTCCCTTCATGGAGCCTTCTTCTCCTCTGCCTGTGTCTCTGCCTCTCTCTCTCTCTCGCTCTGTGTCTCTCATGAATAAATAAAATAAAATCTTAAAAAAAATAAAAAATACAGATACACAGAGATAATAGAAGGTTGTTGGTATTGGAGTTGAGATGAGGGATGATACGGTAGGTGGGTAATGCAAGAAAGAAACAAGCAAAGATTAAAAAATGTTTTTGAGTATGATTGAAATATGATTTTTTTTAATAAGTTTGAAGCCAAAAAGAAAAGCTTGAAGGTAGATTTGAATATATGAATAGTAACAGCTAACAGTTTCTTCAGTGTTTACCATATGCCGGAGATTGTGCATGATCTGAAGTATTCGTAATCCTTCTTCCAAATAGATATTACTTCAGGCTCCCTGCCGGGATCCTGCTTCTCCCTCTGCCTGTGTCTCTGCCTCTCTCTGGGTGTCTCGCATGAATACATAAATAAAATCTTTTAAACAAACAAAAAAAGACAAACAAAGGGGCGCCTGGATGGCTCAGTGGTTGAGCATCTGCCTTTGGCCCAGGGCATGATCCCGGGGTCCCGGGATCGAGTCCCACATCAGGCTCCCTGCAGGGATCCTTCTTCCTCTGCCTGTGTCTCTGCCTCTCTCTGGGTGTCTCTCATGAATACATAAATAAAATCTTTTAAACAAGCAAACAAAAAGCCAAATAGATATTACTAATTTACAGCTGAGAAAATTAAGTCTCAGAGACGTTAGTCCTGTGCATAGATTCACATAACAAATACGCGGTGGAATCAAGAACTAAATAAACTATGCAGCCTGGTTTCCAAGCATTTGCAGCAGCATAGGGTACGGTTACATACAGCTTCCCTTAATTTGAGACTTTGTAAAAAAAATGGTATGGTAAGTGGGAAAACATTGTATAGCATCAATCCTTTGAGAAGAAGTAGAAAGAAAAGATAAAGCAGGGGAAAAGAGCTGATCTTTACTAGGGATTGATTGATTAGGCTCATGAGGAGAGTCTATAAGATGGGCATGTGAATATACCTTGACCAGTATTTAAGAAGTACAGTATCATGAGTTCTTTTCCTGCGAAGAATAGGTCTTCTGGTATAGCACAGTATTAACCTAGGCAGCATAATCTGTCTTTGATGCATATAATGTATTTATATATATTAAAATAGTTGAAGTAAACTTAGGTTTTACTTTTGAAGTAAAAATTTGACTAGGGGATCCCTGGGTGTCTCAGTGGTTTAGCCCCTGCTTTCGGCCCAGGGGCATGATCCTGGAGTCCCAGGATCAAGTCCCGCGTCGGGCTCCCTGCGTGGAACCTGCTTCTCCCTCTGCCTGTGTCTCTGCTCCCTCTCTCTCTCTCTCTGTCTCTCGTGAATAAATAAATCTTTTAAAAAAAGTTTTTGACTAAACACTGTCTCAACAATAAACAGCAAAATCACTTTAGTATTAATAGTTTCAATCACCCACACATATTTTTAATATTCCATTGGAATGAGTTAATGGCAGTAATCTTTTCAGGTAAAGCGAAGTTTTACTTCCTATAATAAAAGTTGGAACAAATGGGTGCCAGGCTGGCTCAGTTGGTAGAGCATGCAACTCTTGATCTTGGGGCTGTGAGTTTAAGTCCCACATTGGGTATAGAGATTGCTTACAAAATAAAATCTTTACAAACAAAGCTACAGTTTGGGTAACAAACTGGTACAGGGAATCTGTGTACAACTGATATCCATTAAATGTAATGTTCTTATCACAGTAATTCTAAACTAATAAAACATGTTATGCATTGCAGAAAAAAATGTAAGGAAAAGTTAGGCAACTGAGGCAAAAATACTATGTGGAATTCCAAAAATAGTACAGGGTGTTGTCTTACTGAATCGAAATGAGAAAGTCGAGCAGCCCAGGTGGCTCAGTGGTTTAGCGCCACCTTCAGCCCAGGGTGTGATCCTGGAGACCCGGGATCGAGTCCCACATCGGGCTCCCTGCATGGAGCCTGCTTCTCCCTCTGCCTCTCTCTCTCTCTGTGTCTCTCGTGAATAAATAAATAAAATCTTAAAAAAAAGAAAAAGAAGACATGTTTAAAAAAAGAGAGAGAAAGGTGGCTCAAGTCAGAACCAGACAATAGTCAGAACATAATAAACATTCAGAAGTGGAGGATGAGCATGATGTGCTTAGAGAGCTAAATAAGTACTGAGCAGTTGTATAAGAGAAACTGACACATCTCCAAGTTTATCTCGTGTCTTTTGTATGTTGTCTCATGATTTTTGAGAGCTTTTCCATGCATCCTGTTTGAGACAGGTTTGTCTGACTTGGTAACGGCAGATATCTTCCTCTGTTTTTATAGATGAAAACATTGAAGCTTAAAGAATGTTTTGGTGACATGGCTAGTTAATAATGAAGCCAAAGCCAGAAGCTGCTTTGCTTTAGTCTAGTGGGTGGTCTTGTAATCATATGTCGTTTTCTCAGACTTCCAGGGAGATGAGAGCAGTCCTGGGAAACATCCAGTGATTCTGGTCAAGCCTGACAAACTTGATATGAATAAATCACTATTACCTAATACCTGCCCAGTGTGGTTGTTTTTCCCCACCCACCCAGAATTTAAGGCTTTTTTTTTTTTTTTAAGATTTTATTTATTTATTTATGAGAGACACAGAAAGAGAGGCAGAGATTTAGGCAGAGGGAGAAGCAGGCTCCATGCAGGGAGCCCAGTGCGGGACTCGATCCAGGGACTCCAGGATCATGCCGTGAGCTCATGTCAGGCACCAAGCGGCTGAGCCACCCAGGTGTCCCTACTTTTAAGGCTCTTGAAGGTGAAATTTTTGATGAAAAAAATGATGTTAATTTACTACATTAAAATGAATATCAAAAAATGAGTTATATTTGTATTTCACTCATCAGAATAGCAAAGATGAAGAAAACTGCAACACTAGCAAGAGTTCTGGAAAGTGAATGCCCCATGTTGCTGGAAAGATTTTATTTATTTTTTTAAAGATTTTATTTATTTGGCAGATAGCACAAGCAGGGGGAATGGCAGAGAGAGAGGGATAAGCAGACACTACCCCCACCCCTTCCCACCCTCCCTGAGCAGGGAGCCCAATGTGGGGCTTGATCCTAGGAACCCGTGGTCATGACCTGAGCCAAAGGTAGATGTTCAACTGACTGAGCCACCCAGGTGCCCCTGGAGATACTTTAAATGGGTATATTTATAGAGGATAATCTGGCAGTATCTATCAAAACTTAAAAATTATTTACCTTTTTTTTTAAAGATTATATTTATTTATTCATGAGACAAAGACACAAGCAGAGAGAGAAGCAGGCTCCATGCAGGGAGCCTGACGTGGGACTCGATCCCGGGACTCAGGGATCACACCCTGGGCTGAAGGCAGCACTAAACCACTGAGCCACTGGGGCTGCCCTGTTTACCTTTTTCATTATCAGTTTTACTTCTAAGAGTTTATTCCAAGGATATAGTGGGGAGATGCCCAAAGTTATAATATTATGTGCAAAGATTTCACCACAGCTTTATTGTATTTTTGTTTTTTTGTTTTGTTTTGTTTTGTTTTTTTTAGATTTTGTTTATTTTAGAGCAGGAGGCAGGGGCCAAAGGGAGAGGAAGAGAATCTTCAGCAGACTCCCTTCTGAGTGAGGAGCCCGCGACACGGGGCTCAGTCCCAGGACCCTGAGATCATGACCTGAATCAAAATCGAGAGTGATGCTTCGGGCCCCTGGGTAGCTCAGTCAGTTAAGCATCTGTCATTGGCTCAGATCATCAAGCCCCTCATTGGGCTCCCTGCTCAGTGGGGAATCTGCTTCTCCCTTTGCCCCCTCACCCATCTCCCCTCATGCACTCTCACGCTCTCTCTCTCTGAAATAAATAAATAAAATCTTAAAAAAAAAAAAAAAAAAGTCTGACACTTAACCAACCGGGCCACCTAGGTGCCCCAGCTTTGTTGATTTTTCAAGTATCTTTCTATATTGACTGATTTTTTTTTCAGTGAGTACATATTGCTTTTATAAGCAGTAAAATACTAATGCTTATTTTATGGAAGAATATAACCATGCTATCACAGGATTCTTACTGCTGTAACCCCTACATGTTAAGAATAGCAGCAGTGACACTACTGGCTTTCTCTTTCATTTGTGACAAACAATAGAAGGAATAATTTCTAGAGTCAGTAATGGATTAAAGGCAAGATGGTTTGCGGGAAACACTGTGACTGAATGGAAAGAATACAGGAATCAAGGGACCTAAATCTGGAATCTACCTTTGCCTTTTAGCTAGAGTTATGATTTGGAGAAAGTTGCTAACCTCTCTAAAGCTTGATTCCCACCCCCATCCACACCCCCGATTTGAGTGAGGATAATTAAAGTATCCCTCCTGGAGTTGTTTCAGTAGCAAATAAGATTAGGTTGGTAAAATCTCTTTGTAGACTCTCTGGTTTAGTAATAGAACAGTAATCACCATACATGCCAAGCATTGTACTAAGCACTTTAAATGTATTACCTCATTTAATCCTTATATCAACTTTGTGTAATTAATAGTTATTTCCTTTCTGACCAGTGAGAAAGTTGAGACACAGACTTAGGAACCTGCACAGGGCCACGTTATAAAAGTTAGAGCCATGATAGATCATACGTGGGGAGGAAGTGTGGCAGGAGAGCTCTAAGAAGTGATTCGTGTCTCACCAGTCTGCCAGAGTTCAAGGAAGCACGTGTGTAGGGAGGACCCAGTAGAAATAATTTACTAACAAGGGTCTCATTGCTCATTTAAACAGCTAAATTATTATGGATTTAGGGACCTATTGTAGGACAATTCCAAGATTTAAAAATGTTAACAGAATTTATATGGGCTTTATACTGGAGTGGTCTTACTTAAAATTTTTAGAAATATTCTGGGAAAAGGAAAACCAGAAGCCTTCAATAGTTAGAAGACAATTTCTTCAGAAATTGGAACATTATTAGGGTCACACATGCAAAGGAAGTGAATAGAACTATGACAGAAAAGCTTCGGTAGAGTTGGTTTAAAAAAAATGGATACCTGGAGTATATTCTAAAAATGGTAGCCTCGGGGATCCTTGGGTGGCTTGAGCGTCTGCCTTAGGCTCAGGGCGTGATCCTGGAGTCCTGGGATCAAGTCCCACATCAGGCTTCCTGCATGGAGCCTGCTTCTCCCTCTCCCTCTGTGTGTGTGTGTGTGTGTGTGTGTGTGTGTGTGTGTGTGTGTGTGTATGTGTCATGAATAAATAAAATCTTTTAAAAATAATAAAATAAATTTTTTAAAATGGCAGCCTCTTTGCTATCCATCTATTAATACCTTAGAAGGTGATCATGAAGACATTTTAGATTATATCTTTGTTGTCTCTCTCCTCCCCTACTATTAGCCCTTTTTAACTATTTCCAGAAATCCTGGGTATCATCAGAGAATATATGTGAAGCAAAATGAAAACCTGTTCAACTTTAAATAAAAAACATTAGCAGGGTTGTCATTACTATGCATAAATAATGGAACTAGGCCAAAGTCAACAATATGCCATTAAAACAGTTAAAGAAATGTAGTAGTTTTCACATAAGAACAGACTGAAGGGATCCCTGGGTGGCTCAGCAGTTTAGCGCCTGCCTTCGGCCTAGGTGTGATCCTGGAGTCCCGGGATCGAGTCCCACATGGGGCTCCCTGCATGGAGCCTGCTTCTCCCTCTGCCTGTGTCTCTGCCTCTCTCGCTGTGTCTCTCATGAATAAATAAATAAAATCTTAAAAAAAAAAAGAACAGACTGAAAAGACCGAGACTTGTTTAGAATTAAGTTTGGGCAAAGATGTAATTATTTTCTGAAGCTAATTATGGAGTATGGATGAAGGGTGGACTGGTTTATTTACTGAATTCTGTGGCATCCTACCTCATCTCCACCACTCAGCTTACTCTGAAGTAAAAAGGTACTGCCTTTTAAAAGATCATACCCAAGACCTTCTCGGGGTCCTGGGATCCAGCCCTATATTGGGCTCCTTGCTCAGCAGGAGGTCTGTTTCTCCCTCTCCATCTCCCTCTGCTCCTTCCCCTGCTTGTGTGCTCACTCTCTCTCTCAAATGAATAAATAAAATCTTTAAAAAATGAACAGTCTAAGAGCGTTGTACTTTTGAAATAGATTAAACCTTATTAAAAAAATAAGACCCCATTTTGGTCTTTCCCTTGTCGGCAATAAGCATTTTCTGATTTTATGGATCTTTTTCTTATCCTGTTCTATAGACCTGACTTTGACATCTTCTGAATCAAACTTGAGAGGAATAGTGGTTTTATTTGACTTTACCAGTCACTAGGGATCTGTTTTAACCTCTCCATGCTACAGGTTATTGCCCTTAGTGACCTAACTTTTTCCTTAACTGGTGTTAGGATGCAGTCCATTTGCATAAAAATTGATGGTGACATAAGATCATTCTTCCACCAGAGCACCAATGGAAATCAGGACAGTATAAACCGAAAGTGCTAATACAATAAGTAGGGCGAACTTCGGGAGTATTTTGAATAGTTGGACATCCCCCAAAGTATAGAAGGGTTGGGTGGTGTGATTACCTGAAAGAGAGGGATGAAGCTTCCCGCATAGCCCCCTCCCCATTGTACCTTGGGAGCAAATGCCTTGCATGAGGCAGTAGCTCATTACTTGTTCCTTACATGACTCCCCTGCTTGGGGGAGAGTTAGCCTTCTAGCCAGTGGCATTGTGGTGTAATTTTGACACAGGGGCTGAGGGTTAAGCATAAGGTACAGAAAGTGAGAGAGGACTTATGAAGAGGAAGTTGAGCACTGTAAGTCAAACTGCTTATTTGAGGGCAGATGACTTCTTGTTCCAACTCTTGGATGAGCCTTACAGTGCTTGATAGTTTGCATTTCCTAATGCTTGTTAGAGGAGCATATGTGCCTAGATTATTTTTAATACATGGGCAGGTTTTCTTTAACTGACCAGTTGGATTCTTGCCCTCTTTTGTGTCTGTGATCTAAACACCACCAAATTATTGCACTACCGTTTAATTTGTAGAACTGATCATGACTGCAGCAAGAATGGTGGATTTGAGTCTCTTTTTGGATACAGCTTAAAATTATTCTCAAGTAACAGGTGGTCAATGTTTTTACATTGTCAGTGGTTTGGTAAAGACCATTTCAATAAGCCCAGTTCCTCCCAGTATAAAATCACAGGAACGTTTAAGATGTCCTATCTTTTCAGAGCAAGAATGTGAGGCATCTGTGAGTTCTCCAGCTTGCCTTTCATGCCTTGGAGTTCTTTGGGAACGTGTTTGGAGAATGTTCTAGATCATGCATATTCCTGTCTTCCAGGCTTTTTTTTTCTGGTCAAGCAGACAGTTCAGGATTCCGAATCCAAGCATGAATGTTCATCGCGGCAGTGAGAGTGACAGAGGGCTGTGGCAGGAAGCGAGCTGCCCAACTGACGGGCCCACAGCCCCAGCACCAGAAAGAGAAACAAACAGCTTGGCTGCTGCTGCTCTTCAGAACCTCACTTACCCTCCAGGTCCCAGGAGTGATGGTACGAGGGTTAGAGCTTGACTTACTTGGGAGGGCTTTCTGACACTCGAGCATTCACTCTACCCAGAAGGCATATAAAAAAAAAAAATCCCCAGCTAATTGGCTTAGCTCAAATATCACTGTTACATAAAGCTGACTGTCACCAAAAATCCCTGCTTACTTAATCAGTCCAGCACACCCAACTCAGCAACAACGGTATAAGAAAAATAGTCCTGGGTCTGCAATCAGAAGACAGATGCAAATTCTAGCTCTGCTACTAATCACCTATAACCATAGATGAGCTCCTTAATCTTTCTGAGCCCTGCTTTCTTAATCTAGAAAACAGGGATATTAATATTATTCTTACTTCATGAGACTAGAAGACTTTGGAGTTCATGGATGTGCAAGCTCTTGATAAACTGTCAGGTTCTTTTTAACTTTAAAAGGCAGTGGCAACACTAATAATAACAGTTACTGAGTTACTGTTTATTGAGCGTTCACCGTGCTAGGAACTTTACATACATGTTTTTAGATAAAGGGTGGCAAACTGTGGCCAAATCTAAACCACCGCCTGTTTTTGTGCATAAAGTTCAAAAATGCAGCCATCATGCCCGTTTGTTGACACACGGTCTTTGGCTGCTTTTCTACAGTGGCAGAGACTGACCGGCAAAGCTTTCTGGCCCCTTATAGAAAGTATGCTGATCCCTGCTTAGATTCATCCTCCTTGTGCAGATGAGGAAACAGAAGCTTCAGAAGCTTACAGAACGTGCCCAGGCCCACACCGGTAGAAGGTGGGCAGCCACCATTTAAACATGTGTCTTTCTGACCAGGCTCTGCTAGAGAAGCAGAGAGTGCTAGAAGCATTCTAGATGCATCCGCTGGCAGAGGGGCAGGGTGTGCCTGCCATCCTAGAGGTTGCCATTAGGGAGAGTTTATGCACTGAGTCCCGGTGGGACTTGCATCCTTCAGGAATCAGGCCACCTGAACTGCTTCCTTGGTGGGCAGGCAGGGTCAGGCATCCTGAATTTGTGACATAGGTATTTACTTTCATTTTTTAGAACAGCACTTTGAATTCAAAAGCCCATCTTAGTGATTAAAGTGTTTCTTGCTAGAAGCTTGCTTGTGGACCGTGTGGAAATTTAACTCTTGGTGTGCAAACACAGGGCCACACTGAAAATTTGTCAAAAGTCAATAGGTTTTTGGTCTAGATTTTGGGTTTTCTTCTTGAAAAGCGAATGGAGAAGAAAAGTGTGTGTATGCTAGCTCACAATTTTTTTGGTTATCTAAGGGTCCGAAATCAGACTGATTTCCCAGAAGTCATGAGCAGTGATCATGTTCATAAAATATTGTATACAAACTTAAAATATGTGAGGGATGGGAGTGAGACATTCAGTTGTATTTCTAACCTTTTACTCTTTAAAAAAAAAGATTTGAAGAAAATGTAGAAAAGTGTTAATTAAGCTTGTCAAATCTAGGTGACAGGATATACATATTATACATTGTGTTAATAACCTTGGTATGTTTGAAATTTTTCATAAAAATTTTTTTACATTAAAATAAGACTTTTTTTTTACATTAAAGTAAAATATATTAGGACAACTGCCAATTTAAAAGAATCCTATAGTAATCATTTTATAAATATTTCCCCCTAATTGTCTACTGCATGCATCCCAATTTCAGATATTTAGTTAAAAGCCTTTTTTTTTTCTTTTTTTGCATGATATGGTATTAGCACACTTTGAAATCTCTCACAATACTTTATTTCAGCTGATAGAATAATCCTGTGAGGGAGGTGGAGTGAACATGATTCTTATTTTTTTTTTAAATGAACCAGGTTTAGAAAATTAAATAAACTGCTTAAAGCAAATGGCTGCTTGGTGATACCAGGACAAAAACAGGTTCTGTGAAGGAATCCTTACTCAAGGCCACCAGCATTGGAACTTTTGTGTTGAGGGCAAACCTAACCTCATTTTGAACCTCTTTCAAAAAATGGTATTGGTGATGTTAGGATTCTCCAGTGCATAGTGACAATGCATTTTTATGGGAATTTCTAGAAAAAGTAATGCAACAACTGTCATCCCTTTTAGGAAATAAAATTTAGAAACATTTAGAAATTTTTGAAGAATGTGAAAAATGAAGTTTTTGCTCACAGAGGTAGCAGTTTCCTTAAATAAATCATAAGAAGTACAAGAGTATTATTTAGAGCCAGAAGTGGAAACAGAAGTAAAAAGTGAACAAGACCTCTTGTGAACAAGACCAGGGGAGGGCTTGGAGTGTGGCAGGGCCTTGTTGGTTGTCCACAAGAATTCTCTAGTGTTTAAATTTTTTTAAGCCATACACATAGTTTATTTTAAAATTTTTAAAACATTTTAAAGTGTGGGCATTATTGCCTGCCTTCTCTCCTCTCCAAAATATAAACCTGGGAAAAAAGCTCAGAGGGGTCCAATATGAGTCTCTAGCTTATTTTTCCTTTACTTGTTCAAGGCAAGAGGTTTTTTGTTTTTTTTGTTTTTGTTTTTGTTTTTTTTTGCCTGCAAACACCTAAAAGTTTGGGGGGTTTTTTGTTGTTTTTTAAAGAGATGAAGTTTCTTTTTCCCCCAAGCCTTTTTTGCTGTCAAGTTATTTTGGTTTGTTTGTATGATCTTTTAGACCTTTCACTTGACTATGCCTCTCAGCCAGCAAATCTTCAGTTCCCTCACATAATGCCACTTCCTGAAGACGTCAAAGGCTCCTGCTTCCAAAATGGGAATAAACGGAACCATGAACCCTTTATGGCTCCAGAACGATTTGGAAACAGCACTGTGGGCTTTGGCAGTAACGTTCATTCCCAGGCGCCAGAGAAAGTGACACTTCTTGTAGATGGCACACGTTTTGTTGTGAATCCACAAATTTTCACTGCTCATCCGGATACCATGTTGGGAAGGTAATTGACAATAATTTCCTTCCAAATTCACTCTGTTCTCTATGAATAGAAGTACCTGTTAATCTTGCACTAGATGTGAGGAAAAGAAGCACTGCATTGCTTATTTTTCTACCTTCATACTTTTGTGAAATAGGGAGGGCAAGCTTATAAAAAGCCTTATATGTGTTGATGATTTAGGGGAGGTACTTATTTACAAAGTCAGTACAGCTTTGAGCCTCCGCAGAAGGGAGTGTAGTCAGTTAGAACTGTGGAAAGTAATCTGCTGAATATCCCTCCCAATTTCTCTATAAACTCAGTCTAAAACAGAAGTCAGATACCTAATTTCTATTATCCATAATTTGTATACTCTCAAAAGTAATCTTGTCTGAGTTCCACAGGTCAAAGACAGGATTAGGTGAGATCTAAGTCATGTTTGTTTTTTTTCTTTAGTCTTTCAATAAGCAAATAGAATTAGACACGTGTTTCACATGACACAACAGCAAAGCCATTTTACAGAAAAACATTTTGCCTGCCATCCGTCAGGCTTGGCAGTAGGTGTCATGCTGTCATTTTCTAATGCCTCCATCACTATTCCAAGTTTTCCCAAACAAAATCTTTGTATCTGGCTGTGTTAGTGTTTCATGATTTCTTTCTTTTCTTCATATTCCATTCTCTGTGCTGCTTCATTTAGACCATAGTCTTAACTCTCCTCACCATCTCCTGCCTCCAGCATTTTAGAGTTAGAGTTTAGGAAATACAGGCAGAGCCTGCCAGGGAGGAGTACTGGCCAGAAAGTATTCTTGGGAGCCTGGGCTGAGAATTAGGAAGTTCTCTTTCTGGCCAACCATAGACCTTGACATGAGGAATAGCAAGTTGGGATAAGAGTAAAAATAATAATAATCTGTGTGTATATACACACAAACATTTGACTTGTGAGGACTTTCATCTCCTTGGAAGTAGATCTTATTTAAAGATCTAACTTCACTCAGGACCTTGAACTAATTTGAACTGATTTAGAAATCAGAATGGACCACACTCATTTGTTGAATTTTAGGATCAGTGGAATCTAGCTATTCAAATATATTTATATTTGAACATACACATACAGATTCATGAAGAACCATTTTTAACCAGAACCAAACCTGTATATTTCTCAAACATCTAAAGTAAGACTAAACTAGAACATTAAAACATTTTCCAAATTGGCCCTGTATTTTATCAGACTTGACTTCCTGTCCTCAGGTTTGGTGTCACTACCACTATTGCACTGCCCCCCCATCCCCACCCCCTGAAACTGTTCCCCCAGTGCTGGCTGGCTCTTTGAGATAGATTGCCCCTGAAGATAGCAATCTCAAGAAGGAAGGCAAGCATTTTCTGAGTGATAGATTAATAGATTCTTGAGTGACACTCTGAATCTGGTTATGAGTTGTCCCATGGCAAGAGAGTCTGATTCTTTGTCTAGGTGGTTCATCAGCTGAGGTTATCAGTTCTGAGAGATACTTAGGTTGCTCTGTCCTGAGGTTACATACAGTGTTCATAAGCCTAGGCAGTGAGCTTACAAATATGGGCCACTGGTCACAAGATGGACAAGCTGAGAGAATGTGAATGGATTTATGTTAACCCACGCCACTACCAGATAAATAACTTTGAGCTTAAGTCTTGCTGATGATAGTTGAGGGGACTGGTTACATGGCATGTGTTCACTATTTTGGTTTTTTTGTTTTAATTTTATTTATTTATTCATGAGAGAGAAGCAGAGACACAGGCTCCATGCAGGGAGCCTGACGTGGGACTCAATCCTGGGTCACCAGTATCATACCCTGGGCCGAAGGCGGCGCTAAACCACTGAGCCACCCAGGCTGTACGTGTTCACTATTTTGATTCATAACTGTCTTAGCTAGACTTCAACCAGAATGTTCCAGAAAAATGTCAGCATTCTTTGAAGACACTTATCAGGATGGATTTCATATATATATATGGTGTTCGTAGTTTGGAAAGCATGTGATTTGGAGTCTTTTTCAGAACTCTGAAAAGCAGCCAAATTAGGGTGGAGGGTAACAGTTTTAACATTGAACAGCAGGACTCCCAGCAGGTGAAGGAAGGATATGGCAGTGAGGCCCCATTAGGAACTTAAATCAGGCTGGCCAAAAATCCTGCCTGCCTGCCCTGTCCCTCCCTCACACTGTTTTCCCACTCCACAGCTCAGAAATGTAATCTGAGTGGTAGAAGTCATGGGGCCAGTTGTACTGGACGGGATCTGAGAGAAGGGAGGAAGCATGGGAAAAGATGAGTAAGAAAAAGTAAGATCTCCCTGTAACCTCATGATCTCTGAATTCATCCACACAGAGCAGGCTTGCCTCTCTAACCTATGGCAGACCACTGATGAGCCTAATACCTCCCGTCCCTGTCTACTTGACCTGAAGTTCCCATCATTAGGGTTACACCTTGGGTTGAAGGAGGACATTTTCCCAGAGCCCAGTATTAAAAGGTACCAGGAGGGATCCCTGGGTGGCGCAGCGGCTTAGCGCCTGCCTTTGGCTCAGGGCGCGATCCTGGAGACCCGGGATCAAATCCCACGTCGGGCTCCCGGTGCATGGAGCCTGCTTCTCCCTCTGCCTGTGTCTCTGCTTCTCTCTCTCTCTCTGTGACTATCATAAATAAATAAAAATAAAATAAAATAAAATAAAAGGTACTAGGAGAGGGAGAACAGTAACATGTGCACCCACCAGTGCAGATACATCTGTCACACAGGTGTTGAAAAGCAAAACTCAGAACTACTGAGAATTGGCATACTGGATAAGTAACGGTAACAGGGGGCGGAAAGGACCAGGAAGGGTCAGGAGCACGAGACACGCAGTCTTCCTGAGCTGCCGGCACACAGGCAGGTTCCTGGGCAGTGGGGAGCATGTGGGAAGCAACCCTCACACACGCCAGAGATTTTCCAGGGGCTAACTCTGCAGATGCCGCTTTATTTCATTCACTGTCACAGACGCTTACCACAGGTGTTTCTTGAGGACTTGCTGCTTCATCTCTGCTTGGATTCTAATATTGAAAGCAATTGCTACCACCTGGAGGGAGCTTCTTCAAAGGGGTTGGGGCCCATTGCTGTTTTTTAATTTATACTATGAGAACATGGAATGGAGTCATCCAGAATGAAGATGGGAGCAGTCCTCATGTGTGAAGAATCCCTTGAACTAGAGAAGGTTAACATAGTTGCCTGATGTCTTTCAGAATGTTTGGACCAGGAAGAGAGTACAACTTCACTCGGCCCAATGAGAAGGGAGAGTATGAGATCGCGGAAGGAATCAGTGCTACCGTATTTCGAACAGTGCTGGTGTGTAGGAGCCTCTTCCTGACATCCTCTTCCCCAGGCGCAAGCATAGTCAGAAGCCTTCAGAGTTCCATCAAATTGTTACTGACTTTAGAGTCTCTGGTTCCCAGTTTCCTTTCCATTTTTTTTTAATTAGTTTATCTTTCTTTTTTCAAATATTTATTTGAGAAGGAGAGCATAAACAGGGGGAAGGGGGAGAGGGAGAAGCAAAATCCCCCTGAGCAGGGAGCCTGACTTGGGCCTCTGTCCCAGGACCTGGAGATCATGACCTGAGGCAAAAGCAAGACGCTTAACCAACTGAGCCACCCAGGTGCCCTTCCCTCTGTTTTCCATTCCTGTAACTTTTAGGTACTTCTTGCTTGTGCAGGCTCAGTCAGGTACCAGGTTGTGGTTAAGCATGCCAGGAGAGACCAGGGGCTACTTTGCCAGCTGACAAGTCAGCCAACTTGGTGATAGTTCTAGTAACCTGTCATTTTAACAGAACCAGGAATGAATAGAGGGTTGAAGAGGTTATTCTTTGTCTCGTTCTTTGCCTACATTTCTTTTTAATCTGTTTACAGGATTATTACAAAACTGGTATCATCAATTGTCCTGATGGCATCTCGATTCCAGACCTTAGAGATACATGTGATTATCTCTGCATTAACTTTGACTTCAACACTATCCGATGTCAAGATTTGAGTGAGTACAGGAGCAGCTCCCAGCTGCATTTGAGCCACTGAACTTTGAGTTTGCTTGGAATCAACTGATATTTTTGATCACTAAACAGAGTTTCAAGCATGGTTGAATATCTCTGCAGAGGCAGAGATGTGATACTAACTTGTTCCCTCTTCCTGCTTCAGAGCACTGTGAGGAAGTGTGGAGTAAACCAGAACGTGTGGTGGGTTCTGAATCTAGCTTGTCCAGCAAGGCACCGAGCTAACTACTTCTCCTCTTGGAACCTTGGTGTCTCAACTAATAAATAGGGATACTGATTCTTGGACATTAGTCTCCAGGTCCCCTGATTCTCTCTCCCATAGAGTCAAACAACATAAACTGGCTGGGTTCTTCTAATTATTTTTACCATTATTAACTTCGTGTGTACTAAGTCCTTTCTAGATGTGAACTTGCTTCATTCTTAAAACAGTGAGCCCTGCAGGGTGGGCGATAACCCCATTTAACAAATGAGAAGACCGAGAAATTAGCTTGTTCAAAGCTGTAAGCGTTAAAGCTGGGATTAGAACTGATTGTCTGACTACAAACACCATTCTCTTATTATCACCTAGGCTTCCTGAAATTATTTTTAAAATAATTGAGGTTCACGATACATTTCCCTGCATATTCCATGAAGTTCTCTAGACTTGTGGTTTCTCTACTGGGTCTAGCGCACACTTAGAGCAAATCCCTTGGTGTCCTCAAACTTCAGATGATTTCTCTTTGTGGTACTGTAAATCCATGAAATTGGGGTCCAGAGCATCTTCAGAACGGGTACTACAAATGGTAGTTCTGTCTCTGGTATTATTAATGAGTGTGGTCTGACATTGTATAGCTAACAAAACCTCAGTTGGTCAGAATGCTCAGGGATTATTAAACGTGAGGGGGGTGCTTGGGTGGCTCAGTTGATTAAGCATCCAGCTCTTGGTTTTTGCTCACATCTTGATACTCTGGGTTGTGGGATTGAGGCCTGCATCAGCTCCATGCTGGGCATGTTGGGCGGTGGGACCTGCTTGGGATTCTCTCTCTCCTTCCACCCCACACCCCTCCCTCCCTCTCTCTAATAAAATAAATAAACATGAGGAAGTTAAGGAGTGGTAAAATGTGAGACCCGTCTAGCAAAATCAGCTTAATTAGCATCTTGGAGCAAGAAACAGTTTCTGCCTTTAATGGGCAACCTTTCTGGAACTTCTCAGTAATAACAGCCATTACCTCATAGTCTTTTTGCTCCAGTAATATCTGCATTTGGGCAGAGAGGATATTCACCTATAGTTTCTCTCCCCAGGTGCTTTACTGCATGAATTGTCTAATGATGGTGCTCACAAGCAGTTTGACCACTACCTTGAAGAATTGATCTTGCCCATCATGGTGGGCTGTGCCAAGAAAGGGGAGCGAGAGTGCCACATCGTTGTGCTAACAGATGAGGATTCTGTGGACTGGGATGAAGACCACCCTCCTCCCATGGGGGAGGAATATTCCCAAAGTAGGAGCCCCCTGCATGGTGTACATGTTTTCTGCAAGAAACATGCTGCCCAGAGTAGCAGCTAGATCCTAGAAGCAGTGTGGATATCACTTATTGAGCTGGCAATGAGCACACTCACCTGGATGATGAGTGCAGTGTAGTGACTGATGCAGGGCTAACGTTTATGCTGAGCATCTACAACTCTGACTGCTGCACCCGGTGTCGGATACTGTGGTGATACAGAGCCTATTAAATGGTGGTGTCCCTCTTCTCTCCGTTGGTCTTATTTTTAAATCCTTTTGAATTGGTAATAATTCAAAAAGTACAAAAGGTTGGATATACATTGAAAAGTCTTGATCCTACCCCTGCCTCATCTCAGTTTCTTTTATACCCTTCAGATGTATTCAGTGCACACACATAAGCAATTATGTCCATGTTTTTCCCTTTTTTTCAAATGCTACCATATTCTATGGACTGTTCAACACCATGTCTTACATAAAAAGCTTCCATGATCTTTTTAATCGCTATATACTATTCCACCGTATGACTGTGCCATAGTTGATTTAACTGGTTCTGTTGCTGAGCTTTTAAGCTACAAATTATAAATGATGCTGCAATAAATTTCCTTTTAAACACAGCCTCTTCATATGTATAATTCTATAGAACAATATTCCTAGAAATGGAATTTCTGTGCCAAAGCCATGTTCCTTTATAATTTGATAAATGTGGCCAGATTCTCCTCCATATTATACTCACAAAGCAACATATGACAGGTATGTTCCCTCACCAAAACAATGTTTTACTAAACTTTTATCATTGCCACTCAGATAAAAAAATAGCATTGCATTTACACTTAAATTTCATTTTGCATTCCACAATCAAGATTTACCATCTTTTTAATTTTTAAGAAACCATTTTAATTTCCTTTTCTGTAACTTTATTTTGCCTTTTGCCTGTTACAGAATTGGATTGTCTTTTGCTTAGTGATTTGTGAAGGCTCTCTCTTTGTATATATATTAAGGAAATTAGCCGTTTGTAATGTGAGCTGCAGATATTTTTCCCAGTTGACTATTTGTTTTTAGCTTTATTAAAAGTGGTTTTAGCTAAGCAGAAATGTTGCATTTCTAGGTAGCTGAATGTATTAATTTTTATTTTAAATGTATTAATTTTTAGTTTATGGCTTCTGGGTTTTAGGTCATACCCAGAAGACTTCCCCACCCTGAGACTATAAAAATTTCTCAGGTGGTTTCTTTCTTATGTTTGATCTGTTGCTTAACATTTAATCTGTGATCTACCTGGATTTTTTTTTTGGCATCAGGGTCAGGTATACCTTTCATTAGACTGATTCTGTTAGCTCATCTCCCTCCTTTTTCAGAAGTCTTCATTCCATGACTAACTCAATTTTTCTTTTTCCAGTTCTTTATAGCTCCAAGCTCTATAGATTCTTCAAATATATTGAGAACCGTGATGTTGCTAAAACGGTGTTAAAGGAGCGAGGCCTGAAAAATATTCGCATTGGAATTGAAGGTAATAAATATCCCAGTTAGTATTCAGTTTGCATGGCTTCTGGAATAGGCTGTATCTCTGGGCACTGCTTATGTCCTTCAAACTTGGCTTCCAGAGGACCTAGAGAATAGACACCTGTGAGAACTACATTCCTACCTGTTGAAAGGATTCCTGGTTCTGCTTTTGTTTGCCCTTACATTTCCTTTCCATTTTATTTCCAGTTGTAAATGCTTTAAAACAGCTGGAGGAATAAGTCCCAGCATACTGCTTTGGGATAAAGAGCAGTAAGGGCTAGGGACACTACTGGGTGAATGGAGCAGAGCCCCAGGGGCTCACCAAGTGCTAAGGATCTCTTTGGAATCTGGAAGGGTCCTTCTGAAAACTATAGCCTAGAGACTTATAATTTGAATTTATTCCACTACATACCTTTGAGGAATTTCTGTATTGATAGAATGGTTTTAAATGATGTTGAGCAGTGGCTCCCAACCTATGGTCTCCATGAAAGGGTCTTAGCCGCTGACTCAGAGTATGCTGAAGTTGTGCTGGTTTCCCCTCTGTGAGTCTTTGACTCTTGTGTTTTACTATTCTTGCTGTCTCAGTCTAGCCTACTGAGACATATCAGATCTTCACTGTGTCTGACTTAGGTTGGAATTGCAGGTGGGAAGAGATTTTTGAGGTCTATTAAACCTTTCATTGGGTCCCTCCTTTTCACGAGAAACCCCAGGAACAGGGTGATAAGGATTACTCCATTTCCCAGAGCAGCCTGTCATACTGTCCTACCACTAGAACATTCTTCCGCATATCTAGTACATAACTTCCTCTCTCTTCTGTCTTCCAGTTCTAATCTCTGAAGCTACTCTAAGATTTCTACTCCCATTTCCATGTGATAGCCTTTCAGATACTTCAGGCAACTTCCCTGTTTTTTCTTTAAGAAAGCATGTAATGTATACCTTAAACTACTCCTCCTACAGTGTGCTCTCTAAGCACTAGAATTAGAGACTGGAGTTCACCATGGCCAAGCAGGATTTCTGTTCTCTGGCATTGCTGCCAGTGAGTACAGGCTTCTGAAATTACTAAGAGGCTCTTCTCACCCTGCCATTAGAGGGGATAGAATTTTTGTTACTTCCCTTCTAGGGACAAGACCTGCAAACCTGGATAGATAGGAGGTGAGTGTAGCACAGAGGGTTGGGAGTGGCAGGACATGGTCAGAGGTCATTTCCCCAGTAGTTTTTTTTTTTTTTTTTTTTTTTTTTAAGATTTTCAATTTATTTATTTACGACAGACACAGAGAGAGAGGCAGAGACACAGGCAGAGGGAGAAGCAGGCTCCATGCAGGGAGCCCGATGTGGGACTCGATCCTGGGTCTCCAGGATCACGCTCCGGGCTGAAGGCAGCGCTAAACCACTGTGCCACCAGGGCTGCCCATTTCTCCAGTAGTTCTTATGCACAGTCTTTGAATTTGGGAGGAAATTACTGTGGTTAGGCAAAGAGAAAGCATGGAATCTAGAGTGAGCAATTTCCTGGAGTCATGAGAATGGCCTTCTGTGTTACAGGTTACCCTACCTGTAAAGAAAAAATTAAGAGGAGACCTGGTGGCCGGTCTGAAGTAATCTATAACTATGTGCAGCGCCCCTTTATTCAGATGTCCTGGGAAAAGGAAGAAGGGAAGAGTCGCCATGTGGATTTCCAGTGTGTCCGAAGCAAATCCCTCACCAATCTGGTAGCTGCTGGAGAAGATGTCTTGGAGGACCATGAGATATTAATGCACCACCCACCCCAAGTGGATGAACTTGACCGGCTGAACGCCCCACTTTCTCAGATGGCTTCTAACAACTTTCAGGATTAGGGCCAGCTGTGGACCCACGCCTCTTCGGAGCCCTTCTTTGTACTGGATGCCCACAGCTAGCCCTTCCCATGGTTTGTCTCACCCTGAGTAGGAGACCTGCTTCTCCGTCCTTTCCGTTTTTCCCACAGTTAGCGTGTGTCCTTTTCATTACTGAAAAGTCTGTGCCTCCGGCAGCGGATAAAAAAGCACTGACTGATAATTAAGCTACCAACTTTGCAGCAGCCCTGGTAACTTGAAAAATCTGGTGCCGTTTACAGAGTCTTAACTGTAAAAAGTCATAACTGCAAAAAGCAGGAAAGAAAGTCAAGACTCTGGTGGCTTCGTATTCATCAAAGCAGTCCTCTCATCCTCTATACTTTGTTCTTGGCTTTTTTGTTTGTTTTATACCAGGCAAATTACTTGGCAGCAAAGGGACCAAACCTTAAAAAGAGACAATCTCTAGCTCCCACAAGCTGGCGCTAATGGGATTCTTGTTAGGGGTCAATGAAATGCCACTCCTGGTGGCCTCTGTGCCGAGATCGCATCTGGGAAGAACTAGGCTCTCATCAAAATGTCCAAAGGGGATTTCTTAAGAGTTTAAATTCAGTTTTGTTTTTCATTCATTCAGTGAATAACTCAAAACCAGACAGATTCTTTGACTATAATAGTGTAACAATGTTTATGAAACCTTGTCAGGTTCAAGTCTAAAGGAATTATTTGGAATGACCATTTGGAATCAAATTCACAGCTCCAGAAGAATCTTTTGAATCAGGCCACTTTAATTATCTGGCTTGGAATCTGATGTGGAGAAGCTGTAGGTCTTCACTGTAGGCAGCACACTACTATAAGTGTGGCTTGGAAACCTTAGATGATATGGGCTTAAAGGCTTTCAAGAGTTGGGCAGAAACTTCTGACAAGTGCTCTGTTTCTCAGTAGAAAAGACTTCTAAGAGCTCCAGGGAAGGGGGCATTTGGGGTGAAGCTGGGTGGGGAAACATCACCTACCCAGGTTTTACCCCAGTGCAGGATTTTACTTTATATATTCTTTTCATACAATGGAAATTTTTTTGGATATCAGGATATTTGTTTTTGAAGTGGCCTATCACACTGCTCACACTGGGTTAGAAAACCATAGTACCGTCATCCCCAAAGGAAGGATGAGTTGAAGGGATGTTAGGCCTAGTAATTTTGTTTGATCTGTTGGCTCTGGGTTAGGTATGGCATGGTGTGTGATAATCCAGACCACTGCCCCCGGTACTGAACCATTTTCCCTCATGGCCCCTTGGCTGTTAACAGCAGAGCTAAATCTAGAGTCTAGAGCCAGACGTTAAGTGTCTGGGGCTAATCTCCCATCTTGTGGTAAAGGTTGGCCACCTACCCAGAGCCTGTAGTCCTCACACATTTCAGAGGTACATAGTTTCCTTCAAGTTCTTTAAGGTAACATGACTAGTTTTCTTAAATTCCATTCCCATAAGACACCATAAGGCAAAGTAGTCGATTCCAGTTTGCCCTAATCATAGTCCTCCAAAGGTATAAAGTCAGATGGGTGTCGAAAGCTCCTCTTTCCAAGGCTTGAAGAACAAGAACGTTAAGAAGTGTGTTCTCTGTACATGTGACCAGCATCACAGTGGAAATCAATGCTCTGTTCATTACTCAGAAAAAAGTAGTAATAAGTGGTTAAACTGAGCCATCTCCCACCTATAGTTGTTCTGACTACCACTGGCATCCAATTTGTAAGGCTGATGGTAATGGTTCAATTTGGGGTTAGGTCTTTTTGTAGCCAGAGGGGACTTTTATTTTTTTGTTTTGTTTTGTTTTTCCAGAGGGGACTTTTATGTCTGTGAAACTCATTGACTCTTGTTTGAGGTCTGGTTTGGCTTTGACCTTACCAGTACTTCATTCCTACCAATAGCTGTCCAGCCCAGATAATCATTTAATGGTGCTTCCTTTCTGCTTCTCAGTTGACTTCCTTCCATGCCATCACAAAGGAAATCTGAATTAACTGTGTAGTGTAATAACTTCCTTCTGCATCTTCTGTATTAACATTCAAGTGTGAACATGCCGCAGCTGACACTCTAAAACCAGTTAGTCCTTGCCTAGGTAAAAAGCCAGGTATGAAAGTATGGCATGTATGTAGCACTCTGTTCTATGTAAATGACTCATTTCCTCAGGCTTTCAAGAAGTAGGTCCCCCCCACACACAAAAGGTGGGTAATGTGCTTTTGGCTGCAATCCATGGGGTGAGTGAGCCTGAAACCTGTACAGGTAAATCTGCTGGTGTCACTGGATAGTGGTGACAAAAGGAAAAGTGGGGCCTAAAGGTCCCTTCTGGTGAAGAGGGAGGTGTCTTATGGACCCCCCACCCTCCCAACCTGGAGCTCTGCATCACTGTAATTTAGTAGCTCCCCTTAGCCATGGCTGCTTTGTTCCCAGGGCCAGGACATTCCATTAATGGCAGGACCATTCAGTCGCCGCAGGGACAAGGGCTGGGTTGCAGTCATTCCCTTCAGAGTCCACCACTGGCCAGTTCGGCAAGAGATATTTCTAATAAAGGTGGAACTCAGGTTTGGTGATTTTTGTTTTTTTTTTTTTTTCTAAGTGCCTAAATAAGGAAGCCAGGCTGTTCATACATCTTCTTATGAAGATGGTTTTGCTCAGACTGTCTAACTCAGAGGTAGCTCAGCGAGCCAAGAGGAACCTGAACTTGGGAGTTTAGAATCTGAGTTTGTGAATGCATCATCATCATGCATCATTGACTAGGAAACATTTGGCATTGAGCTGGAGAGTGGGCAGAGTGTTAACATGAGATGACGTCATGGTTTCTCCCAAATGGAGGAAAAGTATAGAAAAGATGCCAGCAAAAATGGTAAGGAAGCTAGAAAGTAAATTTACTGCATAATGTATAATAGCCTATATATTATTTTAAGCTAAATTTGAAGAAAGTAGTATGTCATCAAACCTATACAGGTCTGAAAATACTGTAGAGTATCCCAGGAAGGACAGATATACTTGCAGGAAACAATCAGCACAGGCTTTAACTCAAATTGTCAGAGTGTGACATAGAGTCTTTTTTTATTAAGTGTCAACAGAAGGTTAAGAATTGGGGTTTTAGTAATTTGTTCAATGCCACTTCTTGCCATTATTTTGAAATTGTTAAAATGAACTCTTACCGAGTTCAGAAAGCAAATCTGATGGCTTCACTGGGGGAGATGGAGCCACACTGTGCTCTGGGTGGGATTGCCTCTGCAGAACATTACATTTTCTCTTAAAGGCAAAATGCTTGTAGATTTTGCCTCTTTACTTTGTATTTACTTTTAAAGTTGCACTTGTTCACCTACCAGTGTTTACGATATCCTATTACTTGGGATGCTTTTTCTATAATAAAGTATTATCATTTGTGTCCATGTTGTTTTTTTAGCAGAAAATAAAATTGGAAGCCAGGACATTAAAAGGGACTGAAGTAGCAGCACCTCGACTATCCAGAGCAGAGCCTCTTCCTTTCCTACAAGGCCACAGGGTCACTTTGAGCCAATGTGCACCCTTCTTATCCTATTAATCACTCCCGGGTTCCAGAACCCTAAGAGTCTGCCTTCTTGAGTTCCTGGTTCATTGGCATTCAAGCCCTCCTGAATCCTCCAGGCCAACCTAGTAGGGCCCCACAAAGCCAAATATAAATTTGGAAGATAAGAGGACTCAGACTTTGATGTTCTGATTTCAAACAAATGAGAAACTGCAGCAGGAATGAAGAGCAGGTCCCTGGAAAACACTGCTGTAGAGCTGCGGGCTCCTCCTCTGGTCTCTGTGACTTGTCCTGACTCCAGTCTGGTGCCTGCTGAGTTTCCTCAGCTCCCTTAGCCTAGGAGTTTATCGATGATAATAATTTCAAGGGGTGCTACTAACACCTCCCAGCAGGCCTGCCTTTATCAACAAAGAGGTTAAGAACATCTCTGCAGACATGGCCTATTAAATATATTCTGTGCCAAGTCCTATATGACCACAGGGACACAATGACCAGGACAGTTCCTCTCCAAGGGATTTTTAGATTTGTGTGGGGAAAACCTCTATCTACATTCCAAGTCACCCAGAAAACCCAAGAGCATGCAGTAGCCAGTTCTTCACCATGAGGAGAGTTTGCAAGAGTGCTCTACAAGTGATATGTGAAGCAAATTGTGAAGAACAAACACGAGTTGTTTTTGGATCCGTGAACATGCCAGGAGGTGTTCCAGGCCAACAACCACTATTTGAGAAAAGATGCAAAGGTGAGATAATCATCAGGGAAGACGGGGAGATGCAGAGATGAAGCCAGAGTAAGGAAGGACTCTTCTACCTCAGAAAAGGTGTTTGGTCTCATTCATATAAACTATTGGGAGCCCTGAAGGGTTTTATGCAGGAGAACGACATGGTCAGACTTGAATTTCTTTGGCAGCAGGGAGGCCCGTGGACTTGAAGGGGGAAGGCCCAGGGACAGAGGTCAGCTAAGGGGCCACAGCAGATTCAGCAAGAAATGAAGGCACCAGTAAGATGGATGGCTGTGCCCCAGCTGTGCGTGTTTACCGATGGGAGCCGGGAAAGAAGTTTCTGGCTGGACAGCTGAGTAGGCGGAGTCAAAAAGGCCAGTGGGAAGCAACAGGAGTTCCGTCTGGACTGCCAAACTGTAGTTTGAGCCTGAACGAGGCCTTCCACACTGCGGTGTTTAGCGGGCGCCTGGCTTCGTGGGATCTAGTGTTCCAGGGCTGGGGCTGGAAGCTGGTCACTGAGAAACTCCCCACAAAAAGGGGCGCTGAAGCCCCGGTGTTGGGGAGATCTCCAAGACCACGTGAGTCAAAAGAGGGCAAAGGCATTGCTCAGTCAATCCTCAGCATTTCAGTCGGTGGCAAGGAAACCACCAAGAAGAAAGTTGGGTGAGAGTAGTCTTTTGGTTTTGTTTTTTAAGTCAACAGTATGCATGCAACAGGTTGATCAAGTAAGGAGGGCTGAAGGGCTGCCTGGGTAGCTCAGGTCATGATCCCAAGGTCTTGGGATGGAGCCCCAAGGCAGGCTCTCTGCTCCGTGGGGAGTCTGCTTCTCCCTCAGCCTCCCTCCTCCTCCCCCCAACCCTTAATAAATAAATCTTAATGAGGACTGAACGGAAGCCAAAGGCTATGACAGGACATCCATGACCAGAGAAATGAATATAAAAACAAAAACTAGTAGGTTTTATACCTGGGATAATGAATACGTTTCACACTAGGGACGGAAGTCAGATGAGGTGAAGTGGGAGCAGGGAAATGAGGAAGTAACAGCTCCACGCCTCTGCCAAGTCACTGCTATTAAGAAACTTATCCGGAATAAATACATCTTAAAAGAAACCCCTCCGGGAAGCTTCCCTCAGCTCCCCAACACCACCAGGTCCCCCAACAGCTCCAGGTCAGCTATCACACTGCTCCGCCAGGACTTCACAGCTGGTGCCGCGTGCCCTTAGGCCACTTGGTGGGAACTCTCCAACCGCTCTGCAGTTCAGGACCACAGGGGGCTCCCCGGGTGCGTCCCAGGGTGCCCAGTACTGTGCTCTGTATATGATGGGTGCTTCATGTGATTTAGGCAAGATGCTCTTCCCTGAAAGTACGCCTGAAAAGCATCATGGAGGTGGTTTTCAAGTCAGTGCTGGCTTTTGTAGATCATTCCAGGGAAATGTATGCTAGCTAGGAAAGGGAAATACCATTCACTGAATCCTTTTTGAATTCAAGAAAAAAATACCATGTAGGGTTCCACACAGAGCCCCAGGAAAGAGTGAAACCCAAACACACCTGCCAAGGAACCAATTCAGAGAAAAAGCATTAACAGTTGATGGCAGAGGATTCCTATTATGCCATATACATGAGCTTTGACATTGCAGCCTGCTATCCAGAGCCTGAATATTAATCCTGAAGGAACTCATTCATAGCTTTTCAAAGTAATTCTAAAAAGAAATGTACGGGGGGGGGGGGGGGTGCGTGGCTGGCTCAGCCGGTAGAGCATGGGATGCATGACCTCAGAGTCGGTAGTTCAAGCCCTGTGTTGGGTGTGGAGCCTACTTTGAAAAAAATTTAAAAAGAAAAAGAAACAGGCACCCAAGAAAATCCTGATGTAGCCCCAAATCAAGAGGAGGCTGAATGACATCAGCATTGTTTCACTTCAGTATGCAGTACGGTCCAAGTCCTATTTCCTGACTCCCCCTAAGAGAGCAGGGGGCAGTACTATCCGTGAAGAGGACCAAGGCTGAACCAGCGGCTCCCAACATGTTTCTCGAAACTCTAAGTTTTGCAAAGACAACAGCCATTCTGGCTGCATTCAGCTTCCTTCTGCCTGCAGTTCTGACCCGGGATGGCCTTTGCTCTTCTTTCCTCTTTTTGAGGCTCCTTTCCCTAGCCCAGAGAAGGGGCTGATGTGGGGCCCCAGCAGGTGGACCCAAAGGGCCCAAAAGGCTCTGCCAAAGTCCCATCCCAGGAGCCTGTGAGGGTCCTGGTCGACCCCAGGCGGGTAAACAGCTGTACGGAAGTCCAACAACTAACAGGACTTTTGTCAGCAGGTGTCCCCTTGGCCTTGCTGCAGGGGGAGGCCCCACTGCCCCGCAGCCCTGAACCAGGCAGAAAGAATGCATGCATGGGGCCAACAGAAGATGGTCTCTTTATACAAACCAACTCAGAAGGCTCATCCTCGGGGAACAAAAAAGCAGGCCCCAGCCTCCCTGAGACAGAAGAGCACTTTACTTAAACATGGTGATGAATAGTTCCAATGGTCTGCAGATAAACGGGCTAAAAGAAGCCACAGCACTCTGCCCCTTTCAGTTATGAACCACGCTGGCTTTAAAACACATCAGATTCACACCGTTTCACACAGTTTATTCAGAAGTTTAAAATATGGGCATCTTCCCCTAAAACAAATCATCCCCTGCCAGTCCCCACACAGACTATCACCACTCCTGCTAACTTCTCTTTACCGTGCTTACCAAACATACTTGCAAAACACCTCGGGATCAAAACCTCAGCTATTTGGTAATACAACGAAATGACAAAGTTACACAAAAGAATCTCATTTACTTCCTTTTCACTAGCAGACCATGAGTGAAAGATTAAAGGGCAAACATTACCTTCAACCAAAGTTAATGCTTCCCTATTATTCTCTTTTTCCTTCCTCTAAGACGTTGAAACTCAAAGCAGTTTCATTTACTACTGTAACTCTGATATCCCATTTTTCTTTTCAGAATGGCTAAGCCAGGACATACTTTCCTTTCAAGTCGATCTTAACCTCAAGTCTGGCAGAAAGCGGACTCCCTGTTGTCGCTTGGCCATGACACTTTGCCATAGGCAAAATTACCACAGAGGTGCAAATGATGCTTTCAGAATTATCAAAAATCTTAATGCATTAGTATGGAACCTCCACATTTTTCTGATGCCACAAAATTCCTCTTAAGGTGGTGGCAGGTGTGAAAGAAAAGGCACTTTGTGCTAAAATTCAGAGGGTCTCTTGGGAGAGTGCCACAGCAGAGAGGACCGGTCAGCCTGAGCAGCAGGCTGCCCTTTAAGTTGGAGAGAAGCACCCCCCCTGCCCTGCCCTGGAAGGCATCTGCAAAGGAAAAATCAGTAATCATGATTCCAAGGCAAAATGGTTACTTAAATTGGAGAGGACAAATACAAATATCAGAGAGAGAGAGAGAGACACCAAACACAGTTGCACCAAGGACTGAGGAGGAGTGAGCTTTACAGGGCCCTGTAGGCCAGCTTTCGCCTTCTACTGGGCTGGCTCCTTCACTTCGGAGGAGGTTCTGGAGACCGAGCAGGAACAGCACCTTGGCCAAGAGGGTTCCAGGCCTCCTGCCTCTGCCTGGACTCTCCCTGCTGTGTTCCCAGGAACAAACCGAGTTCCTGCTGACAGCACTTGTGGCTACTGCTGGTCCGCGACAACATCCATCTTAAGGATTTTTTGATCCAGCCATGAAGGGACAGTAAGGGTTTTCCACATGATCTGGGACTTCTTGGCAAAGCCCAGTAGCTTCTGGGTCTTCTGAGAGCGACGATGGATCACGCTAGGATCCCCCACCAACACTCAGAAAAGCAGCATGAGTGTTTTAGATGGGCAGGAGATAAATCAGTGGACTCAGGGTCTTTATCCTAGTACCATAAATAAAGTGCACCATGAATGGAGGCTGTGAGGAGCCACTCACCAGAGGCCGAGGTATGGGAGACACTACCCTCACCACCTGCTCAGAGGATGGTGGATCATTTCCTTCAGCCAGAACGCTGGCTGCTGAGGCTTTCATTATTGCTTTATTTCCTTAGTACTATGGAACTTTTAGCTGTAAAGGAAAAAGAAATACTTGGTGGGATTGGCAGAAAGCAGGTCTGTCACAGAAATTGGCTGATACTCAGTTAAGTGTATGTTACAATCTTAATAATGTTTGATGATGGCTGTTTTTTTTTTCTCCTTCATTCTGATGAACTTAGGAAAACGAGTTTTTTAAGAACTCTATCAAATTGGCTCATGAGGCTTCTGAAGAAGTGGTACAGATGTTTATGGCCGACGTAGTAGAAATGGTTGTCTTTGTTCTGCAGGTTTCCAATGCTTTATGGAAGAGAATCCACTTACTGTCACATTTCAGGAGAGTTTACCATGACATACTGGCGGGTTCCATAAACTTCTTGGAAACTCTTTTCAAAGAATGTGTAAGAGGAAAACCGTAACGTTGTACAAAGAGCTCTGCTCCATTTAGGATTCTATTTCGAGGACGCTATTTAGCTGCTTTCATGTAGGAAGGTATTGCCCCCCGAGCCGTCAGGCCCTCAAAGCGCTTGTATGTGTAATTGATGAAGACCCAGTCTTTGTTCTTGTAGTCAGTCTCAGGGTGATTACTTGTAGCTACTGGGAAAGAAATAGATGTGAGAGTTGATTCACTGCCTTACCCCGATGGACTGCTCAGTACTGAGGACAGGACATTCTGAAGAAGATAGCACAGTTTGTATTTGGGAAAAACTGCTTTTCACTCTGCAAATTTTCTACATTTGCGTGTCTATGGTCTTTGAATCTCCCATTTGTCACAAATATTTTAAAAGTTCCATTTTCCCATTTCTGTCATTTCAGGTTACCTAACCTTTAATAAATAAAACAAAAGAACAAACCTTTGTGATTTACCCACTCCATTTAGCAGGTAAACACTGGGAGTCCATGGGGCATTCGGGTGGCTCAGTTGGTTAAGCGCCGGGCTCTTGATTTTGGCTCAGGTGATGATCTCAGGGTCACGAGAGCCAATGGAGAGTCTGCTAGAGATCCTCTCTCTCCTCCCCCTGCCCCTCCCCCCACTCATGCTCACTCTCTAAAATCAATTTTAAAGATCTTAAAAAAATAAATTAATAAATAAGGAAAGAGACCATGGGAGTTTGTATTCATTCTCCATTCAACAAGGTGTCACTGCTACCCAGCGTTAGCACTAGAAAAATACTTACAAAGAACCCAAAGAACTAAAGTTCCTCTAGCTGACCTGTGAATACAACCCTTAAACTGGCAGGAAGTAATGGGCCTATAATGCAGCAGGAGGCAGTGTTGGCGATGTTACCTGTTGGCTTAAGAATATCAGATTCTGGAAATTCATCGAAGTTTGAGGTATCATCAATGCTTTTGATTTCAATAGATATTGCAGCAGGTCTCTCTCTGCCAAGAACAGACATGCCAACAATTACTATAGTTAGTACTCACATGGCTCACAGCTAATTTTTTCTCCAAAAAGAACCCTGGCCTGACACGGGAAGACCACCCCACTGGCAGGCAGCATTTCCTTTCTCTGAAGAGCTTCTGACACCAAGCAACCATGCCACTTGGCCACATCCAAATGAGAGAATATAACTAACAATTATCCAGAGCTGGGAAGAAAGACAAAACCCATGAGGAGAAAGTCAAATCCGAGGTTAACGCACTGCCCTTGTGGCCTGCCCAGTTGTTAAAAGGGGAACTAAACCTCCAGGCGCCCTCTCGCGCGGGGCTCTCACCTTCCACCACAGGTGTTAACAAGGAGAGGGCTAAAAATGTGGCAAAAAGGAGGTAAAGGTAAAACTTATGAGAGTGCAAAACAGAACACAATTATGAGGAGAGGACAACGTCCCCACCTTGTTTGGGAACCGCCGAATGCCGAGGAAGCAGCGCTGGGCCGGGGGCAAGAGGCGGCGCGCTGGCCACACCCCACAGCCCACACCGGGGCCAGGTCCTTCCTTCCTACCCCGGCTCCGGTGGCCGACGCTACAGAGGTTGGTGTGTTCTAGGTAAAAGCAAGGGCAACACGCTTAAAGTGCTGTCTTCACCACGGAACTCAAATGTCCCTTCACTTTGGAAATAACTGCTGGCTTCCCCATGTCCCCGGGCACATGGCCGACAGCAAGCCCTGACTCCTGAGCCCCGCCAAGAATGAAAATCAAGAAAGGACGCTCACTGTCTCCGAAGCCCTCTTCCCTTACCTGGCTTGCCAAATACTGGGGCCTCTATATTAGTGGTAAGCAAATTACACCCTTTCGGAAATAATCCTGAAAGCCTTTATGTGGATATACCTGATATGTTCCCAGTCAACGCCTTCAAAAAAAGAATTACTTTTGATTTCCTCAACTCCAGGGGCTCCAATTCTATGTTCCCACTCAGAGCAGAATCTGGAAAAGACAGAGGCCTTTCAGCAAACCTCAAGTAGTCTCTTTAGAAGAAGATATGGAATAACATCCCCCCCTCTTTCCTAAACAGAGGAATGGGAGACAGCAGGGGGCAGATCCAGGTAATAATTTAAGTTAAAAAAAAAAATGAATTTTGGCATGTCAAAAAACCTGGGTGAAAGGCGGGGGAGATGTTCTCTAATACCTCAAAATAAGGTCCTTGGCTTTCTCAGAGATAGGAACTTCTGGAGGAAAAGTCAGAGTTTCTTTCCAGTTCATCACCTTCTTATAGGTCTCTTGGGGGGTCTCAGAACAGAAAGGTGGGTACCCTGTAATAAGAGAGGCACTTCGGAGCTTTTACTCCCCAGAACTTTGAATCTGAGAGTACTCTCCTTAATATGATTTTATCTTTAACCGTCCATGACATGCACAGGACTTCCACTCATTCCAGAAAACATCTAAACTGATTTTTTATTTCCCCCCAAACTTCTAAGCCCAAAGTGAATTTGTGCTTCTGGTACCACAAGAGAAGCAGCTAACAGCTGAAGCCGGGAAAAGAAAGGAGGACATACATAGCGTTGCACGGGTGGAAATCACCACGCCCAAAGAAGAAATGAAAAGATGAAACAACATCATTGAAAAATGGCTCTGTTCCAGGAGTATCCCTATATGAGTAAAGTGCCAAACAAGCTGAATAAGAAAAAAGCCTAGGTTTTAAAGGTGACTACCATGCCTCTTTTTGAGAACTACAGATAAGGGGATAAGTACTCTCATACCACATTACTCCACACGCCCTCCACACAGATCTCATGCGCTTCCACAGGCATCCACCCGATGTTCCAGAAGACAACACAGCCAGAAACCATTCTAGTCATCCAGAGACTCATGCACTCGGTACTGCCATGGACATATTTACTCTCCTAGTGCTCTCGGGAATATGGCCACCCACCCCTGGAGTGTCCTCTAAATACACAGACACATTATCCAAATTAGAGGGAGAGGGAGAGAGATCAGAGGGGTCCATGCTTTGAAGGCTTAGAGAGAGGAAGGGGACAGCAAAGAAGTGAAGAGTATGTGAGGCAATGCCCAATTAAAGCTCTCTGCATATAATGAATATTTAAGTGACTGAAAGAGCTGCTAGAAGGAGAGGATGAAATAGGGGAAGAACAGGATAAATGATCAGCAAAGCAACCACAGGATGCAGGAGGCCAGAGAACATAGTTGGCTCTTTGATGGCCAAGAGCTTTCTGCTTAGGAAAATTCACACTGAAAGACACGAGGAGAAAAGTGCTTAGACCACCCTCAACTGAAATCATCTATTATCAATACGGGACTCTCTTCTGGTTGCACCAAAATGTCCTCTGAAAGCATGCAACTTACCGATGAGCATCTCATACATGATCACCCCAAGCGACCACCAATCACAGAGCTTGTTGTACCCGGTCTGCATGAACACCTCAGGAGCAATGTAGTCAGGAGTGCCTACTGTGGAGAAGGCCTGAAACATGTACCATACATCAGGGAGGGGGGGCCACAGCCAGCACGGTGCTCAGAGTTCTGTTCTAGAGACAGAAAGTTTCAAGCACCACCTACGGGGACCCACAAACTAACCAAGCAGAATGGATGGCCCCAGTAGCCCAATGGCAAGTCTGATTTGCCAGAGCACTTGCAAAATGAACAATAAAGCTTTGTCAGCAAGGCAAGAGACCCTTCCTAAATACACCCAAAGCCCACGGTCGATCAGGACAAAGGTACCCATCTCAACAACCAGCACTGTGACTGACTGAGCACCCAGTGAGTGCGAGGCTCCATATTTCTTACATGCTTCTGAGCCTATGTAGTCCTGGCACAAGTCAGCAAAGGACTTTATTAGCAGATAAAAAAAAAAATCTGATGCCCAAAACAGCTTTGTTCATAGGCTGAGAACTAGTTAAGTGGCAGAGGCCAGTTTGAAAATGAAATACCTTGTCTAAATCATCCCTCTTTCTACCCTAAATATTCCTTAATTTGATAAAACCTAAATAAAGGGAAGCTTTATTATTACAAGGTAGTCGTATCCTACAGATTAGAGATTTATGTCCATTTACCAAACATATTCATTTATGTAAATAGTTCTTACGGGAATATTTTCTAAACTCAAGTAATCTACTCTCATAATGAGGACTATGATACTAGGGGGATGTGCACTCAAAGCCTTCCAGTGTGCTCAGCATTTGAGGATTTACCACATAGAAGGCTCTAATCTAAGTGCTTTTGACATTACAGAACTTCTAAGATAGAAAATAACATGTGTTGTCTTTTGAAAATATTATGGAATACTGCAAAGATACAGAAAAAAACAACAGACAACACAACACACAACACCTACTGCCCATATTAAAGAGAAGTTAATAATCTGCCATATTTGTCTCAGATCAATTGTTTTTTTAAAAGACATAAAACTATAGAAACGATTAAAACCAGATAGCCCTTCCCTCCTCCCCTACTGAAGTCAAAACCACTCTGAAGTTGCTGTGCCATGCTTATATGCATATTTGCATAAATAATATAATATTATCTCCTGAATATTTCAACTTTTAATAAAGGGTTTCCTTTGGCACTTCATTAGTCTACAACGCTACAATTTGTTTTAACTTAACATTATGATTTTAAGATTTATTCATGTAGCTCTGATTCACCCATTTCACTACTGCAAATGTATTCTGTTATACAAATGTCACAGTGGTTTTTTTTATCCATTCTTCTGTTGCTTCCAATGTTTTTCACTATGACAACACCCGAATAAACATTCCTGTGACACCTCCTGGGCACTAGAGCAAGAATTTCTCTAAAGGAGGAGTATCACTGGGTCTTGCATTACAAACATCTTCTAATTTAACTAGACATCTTCCAACTGTCCTCCAAAGTGGTTATTACCTATTGCAACACCCCCAGGGGGGAGGAGTTCCTGATGTTCCAGATCTCACCAACACTTGGCTCTGACAGACTCTTTTAAATTTTTGCCAATCTGATGAATATGAAATGGGATGTTTTAATTTGTATTTCCTTTATTTCTAGTAAGGTTGAGTATATATTCATTTACTAATAAGCCATTCAGGTCTTTTTTTCTCTGAATTCCCATTTAGATCCTTTGCCCACTCGTTTTTCAGTTGCATTATCTTTTTTTTTTTTTTAATTGGTTCGTAGGAATTCTCTATGAATCCAGGACATTAATTCTTTATAGTTTTACATATTGGAAATAACTTATCCCAGTGTGAGGATTATCATTTCTATTATGACCTTTAAGTGATGTAATATTTGTTACATACCAAAAAGTGTGTAATTATCAAATTATGAAGCACAATAAAAATGAATAACCACGAGTTCAACTGAAGAAGTGAATTATTACCAATGTCATTAGAACTAAACATGTACTCCTGTCCCTTCCGTCCTCTTACCTCTCCTAACCCCTATGGTTCAATTTTGTTATCATTCCTCTGCTTTTAAAAAGAAATTTAATTTTGTCCCACATCTGCCTCTAAATGAGATCTTGGTTTTATTCTGGGGCTTTGTAAAAATGGTATCACACTACATCAGTCTTCTGCTGTTTGATTTTTCTTCTCCATGTTTTGCTCCTAAAATTGATCCATGATGTCACATGTAGCTATAATTCATTCATTTTCACTGCTGTAAAATATTCTATCCCAAAATGTAACCACTTTCCTGTCAATGGGGTTCTGACACGGGGTTATTTCCAGTTTCTTGCTATTAAAAAATGCAATAAACATTCTTATATATGGCTCCTGCTTCACAAGTGCAAATTTCTCCAGACCATATGAATACTGGTAGACTCCCTGGGTTGCAGGGTATGCATGTGAATTGTAACATAATCCCAAAATAGTGGGACCATGTGGCTTATTTTTTCATTTGTTTATGTCTTTCAATATACTGAAGGGTTCTGTCTTTAAAGTAAAATCAAGTTTTCCTTTATGATCCGTACTTCTTGTATCTTAACAAGAAGTTAAATTTTCCTTTAAAATTAAAGGATTTTTTAAAATCCTTCCTTACTCCAAGATCATGAGCATACCACCCTATACTTTCCTCTAAAATTTTAAAGTTTTATTTTCCATCTACAACTTATTGTTATGTATACTATAAAGTAGGAATTCATTTGTTCCAGATAGAATTGTATACTGTTTTCTTTTAAATACATGTATTAACTAATATAAATGCCAGTTGTTGTTTTTAAAGCTTTAAAGTCTGATACATGGACTGTGGTCTCCCTGAGAAGTATTTTCATTCTAATTATAAAGGTTAAGAAACTACAGAAACCCTTCCACTTAGAAACTAGATTTATTCCACCAAAACTGAATATTAAGTATATCTTATTTGTTAAAAAAAATTCTTTTTTTTTTTGTTAAAGAAATTTCTATTACAAAACCAGAAATGACTGGCTCAGTCGGTAGAGCATGCAACTCTTAATCTTGGGGCTGTGAGTTTGAGCCCCATACTGGGCATAGAAATCACTTTAAAAAACAAAAGTAAATATATTAGCACTGTAGCCAAAGGTTAACTCTTGGCTTACTTTTAAAAAAGTGTAGGGGCAGCCCGGGTGGCTCAGCGTAAAGTTTAGCGCCGCCTTTGGCCCAGGGTGTGATCCTGGAGACCCGGGCTCGAGTCCCACGTCGGGCTCCCTGCATGGGGCCTGCTTCTCCTTCTGCCTGTGTCTCTGCCTCTCTCTCTCTCTGTGTCTCTCATGAATGAATAAATAAAATCTTTTTTTTTTAATTTAAAAATCAGAAGATTTTTTTACCTTTCATTAGTTTCCAAAACACAGGTAAATATCAGTTTCCCAATAATGCAGAAGCTATTGAGAAACAGTCTCTTCAGTGGAGGATCTCAACCTTCACTGCACAGTAAAATCACCAAGAGTCCTCTCAAAAAACCAGATACCCAGATTATATACCCCAATACAACTCAATCTATCTCTGGGAGTAGGACCCAGCCATCAATAGGTTCTAAAGTCCCCCAGGTGATTCTGATGTGCAGCCAAGGTTAAGATCTACTACTCTATGGAGAGACATAATAGAAGCATCTGACCAAATTTGTTCCTGACATTTCCTAACCCTCCACAAGCTATGTAAACAGTTTTTCAACCACATACAAGATTCAGACACTTAAAGAGCATCAGAGTTCCTAAGGAAAGGAGATCATGATGTGACTGATGTGGCCCACCAATGGGCCTCAAAAAATGCAAGCCTTTCTTTTGATGCTTTCTTCAAACAACCCTACAGGCATCCATTTTCACTAGGACGGACAACTACTTACCAGTGACTTACTAAATACTACAGAGAACTCTAATTCAGTATTTTACTAAGAAGGCTGACCCAAATAAGTATTTGGCAAACCCGCCAAGTTACTACTGTATACACCAACCAACAAGCAGAGTGCCACCATTTCTAGAGGATACACGTGCATGACCATCATTCCAAGTTAGTCATCATTTTCCACAGCTGCTATTTTTGCTTTCTATGATCAACTGTTAGTTTAGCTTTACGATCATTTATTCCATTCGCTATGGGCTTCTAGCAAAGTAAGTCTAAGTATGTGGTGATACACACTTCTATTATCTCTGGTCAATAACTAGACATTTGAACACAAGATTATACTTCAGATATAAACCAATGAATGAGAATAAAAGTTTGCCTAGACAGCAATATTTCACTGGTGACTTTGTATATTTAAAATCACTTCCAACATATCATCAAGGTAAATGCAATAATGTTACTTATTTTTAAGCTTGTAGCCCATAATTTTGTGTATATATTTATTTATATAGTAAGTTATAAGCACTTTCTTTAAATTTCTCTCCAATTTTTATCACTAAGTTCTCTTTTCTACCACAAAGTAGGAAAGGGTGGGGCAGGTGAACTGAATAGTCTTCACTTGCCTAAGTGAATCAAAATTTTAAAAGTCTGAGAACCGCGGCCTTAAAGCTCTGGGTAGGTATCTGTAACTTACTTTCATTTTGAGAGACCTCCAATTCAAAAATAACCCCTTTACAACACCATAAAAAAAGAGAACAGATTGAATAGGAAGGAATGGGGTTGTCTTGTAAAAGGTCAGGATGAGGTCCCCCACTAAAAATGTCACAACCAAAACAATCTAAAATTATCTTCCCTTCATCAAAATACTACCTTTGGTGCCACTGGCAAAACGATAGTGTTCTGTCAAGGTAATCTTAAAAGCAAGGAATAGATATGCTGTCAACACTTATTGGATGCAAATTTCTGTGCCTATTTTTAAAATTTACTCATACTCAGTTTGCAGCAATTTAGGAAGCCACAGATATTACTTACTAGCTGACGTCTATTTCTTTTCCAGGTTTCTGCTTTCCTTTTGGAATTCATGTTCTGGAAAGCTAAAAGTAGAGAGAACAAGTTCTAGTCAAAGTTCAGACAGGTATGTTTAATATTTTTTCAGGCTCTGATTCAAGCCACATGAGACTTCGGTCTTGCTTTTCCAGCTTGTACATCAGTAACTCTAGATCTAACACACCTCCCAGCAAGTCTATAAACCCAAATCAAAGTCACTGAAGCATTAGCTCGAAGAATCACACAGTCACATGGGTCATGCGGCCATAGAGGATACAGGCCTTCATCAGAATTACAGGGAATACAGTTTCATCAGAAGCGAAGGTCCCAAAGTAGACCTAAGATACTCATAATTTCTCAAAATTACCATCAAGTTTCCAAGAGTAATAATTAGCATGTATTCAAAGACTTCTGAATTTAGAATACATTTTTGGCATAACCTTCTCCAGGATGAACTGTAATTGTACTGCATAGTTTTAATAGTTTAACGGTGCTGGAGTGAAAATAAAACTTACAAAGATCAATTTCTTTCTGCCATGACAGAAAGAAGCACCTAGGATAAATCTCATCCAGAGCTGGTCCCAGGACTTTTTCCTCTACTGCTTGCCTGACCCAGATACATCCCCCGCTTCTCAGTAGAGGTCCAAAGAAGGCTCTTTCCAACATCCGCCTTAATATATCCGGCAGCACTCATCTTGCCTCTCTATACAATAAAAACCACAGGCACACCTGGGAAGATACTTTCATTCTCTAGACTCAGGTTGTGAGAATCTCCTAATCTGTCCTGCATACTTTGGTTATCTGGGGAACAGCTCTTCTAGGCCCAGGGAAGGGATACAAAGGCTAACACCACTACTGACACTTACTGAAATCACTGGGGAGGCTGTGGTTCAGATTCCTATAAAATTCTGTCCTATGTGCTTTCTTCAGTCCTGTGCAAAGGCCGAAGTCAGAAAGCTTCACATGGCCCTGTGGGGAAGAAATAAGGTAATGGAAGATGAACATTCTCAGATGTGGAACAGACGTTATATTTTCTGGCTCTTCAAAATATCTGTTTCTAATTCTCACTCTCATGTGATGTAGATTATAAGCACCGCTATGATAGAGGTACAGAGGATGGTTTCAACAAATGATTGTTAAATAATGAATACATGGGGATCCCTGGGTGGCGCAGCGGTTTGGCGCCTGCCTTTGGCCCAGGGCGCGATCCTGGAGACCCGGGATCGAATCCCACGTCGGGCTCCCAGGGCATGGAGCCTGTTTCTCCCTCTGCCTGTGTCTCTGCCTCTCTCTCTCTCTGTGACTATCATAAATAAATTTAAAAAATTAAAAAAATATATTAAAAAAAATAATAATAATGAATAAATGAACAAGTCTTTGTTCATGTAACTTTTACTCTTGAATTGTTTCATTAGGCTACAGTCCAAGGGATAAATTATTCCAAAGACAGAGAATGAATGTTATTACATAGTTCCTGACAAATGTTGCTATACTATATTTTAATCATAAGTAGACACTTATGATTTATCATTCTCTTCAAGGAACACTCACACCTCCTCTGAGCCAGGCCTCATGCTTTAAATGTATCATCTCATTTATAACTCTTAAGCCGCACTTCACTGACTCAGACTTGTTAAATGGCTTACTGATGAAATGGGAGAACCAAAGCCAGAAATCAATCCATGTTCCTTCTCCCCAGACCAGGATTACCTACCCTCTCGAAACCCCCTGATCTCATCTGGAAAATGGAAATAATGGTATCTTCCTGGTAGGAATGATGAGAATTAATGCACATAAAGCTCCTTACCTAGTGCACATAACCAGTCCTGAGAAAGAGGTAGGTGTCCTTGCAGTAGTGAAATTTCAAGTAGGTAAGGAAATAAAGCCAAAATTACGGGAGGGAATCCTGATGTGCAGGGATCTACACACTGCTCAAGGTCGTACAATTAGAAGTGGCACGGCAAGGGTTAAGCCCCAGTGATTTCAACATCTGTGGTCTTTCCACCACCTTCCTTCAGACATACTTTAACATACAAACTTCTCAGGATACAAGGAGGCTACAGAAACCCTGCCAGGTGGGTCAAGTTTTATTTTGAAGAAATCCCCTTAGGTTTGGCCTTGTGTGTGTTGCATACATGTGTATGCATGCACAATAACGTAAACTGCCAAACGAAGACAGCCTTGAGCTTGCTAACTTGGTACCACTTGTTTGAGATCTGCAAATAATATGTTGTACAAGTCAAGGGCCAGAGTTTAATTTATAGTTCTCAAAACTACATTTTACCTAGATACCTCTAAGACAGGAATGGAAAAAAACAGTACTGGAGCAGATGCTAATCAAGCCTAATTTCAGGGAATTTTGTAGCTTTTTTAAGTATGCAGCAGGAACTCAAAACATCCAGTTTCACTTCTAGAATCTGTATGGCTGAACACCTAAATGAGCTTGTTCGTGAGAACATTTTTCTACAAGTTTGGGCTAGCATCTTGTAGAGAGCAAATGTGCACCTACAAGGGTTCCTCACTCCTCAGTTATATTGAAGCCCCAATGTCTTGCCCTTCAATATGCTTGCTGGACCTCAACACAGACTACAGGGTTCAACTAAGCCTGCACTAATTCATTTGGATACAGGACCAGGGCATCTGAATCCAACCACAGAAAGTAGGGCCAGTACTCTATTAAAAATATATCTGAACATAATGACATAGAAGAAAAATTTGAGGGGCGCCTGGGTGGCTGTCAGTTAAGCATCCACCTTCAGCTCCAGTCATGATCCCAGGGTCCTAGGGTACTGGGATTCAGGCCCTCATCAGGCTCTCTGCTCAATGAGGAGCCTGCTTCTCCCTCTGCCCCTTTCCCTGCTCATACTCTCTCTCTCAAATAAATCAATAAAATCTTAAAGAATAATTTATATACATTAATATTTTTAAAGTACTTTTAGGATATTAACTGTATATAAATTATAGACACAGACAGAAAAGGTACTGAGGCTATTTTACCAAAACAGTAATTATCTTTGAATGATCAGATTATAGGTATTTTTCTTCTTTATAACTCTTGGTACTGTCCAAATTTTCTACTATGTATATATTCTTATGAGAAGGAAAAAAGCTACTAACCAGAAGAAATTATTTGGTAAATCTCCTGCCATTTTGAAATAGAAAGATAAAAGTTTTTTTTTTTTTAAGATAAAAGTTTTTTAAAGAAAGTATACCAAAAGTTCAAGTTTTTCAAAGATCCCAAGAAAATTATCAAAAGACAGGAAGAGGGGCACCTGGCTGGCTGAGTCAGTGGAGCATGTGACTCTTGATCTTGGAGTCATGAGTTCAAGCCCCATACTGGGTGTAGAGATTACTTAAATAAATAAAACTTTTAAAAAATGGCAAAAAAGAAAAATATAAGAATCACATTCACTGTTCTACTTAAAAGTTCAGTCCAGACAACTGTGTAATAGAACAAAACATCCTAAAATTTTACAGCTGGAAAAGATTTTGGAGCTTCTCTGGAACAATATATCCACTTTATAAATACGTGAGTTCTGGACAGTGGGGAGACGTGCCAAGGAGCAGCCAGCAATCTAGCAGCACAGCGATTCTCTTCACATTTGCTATGAGTTTAAGAACCAAGCGACTGAACTCATTTGCATGTCTGAAGAAAATTACAAACAGAGCAGTACAGAGGTTGAGCAGGACTCTTCTTTACACAGAGGACAAAAGATCTGGAACCTGAACTTTGGGAGAGACTTTGTTGTTTTTGTTTGTCTTACTTCCTGGTTCTTAGCTGGTTCGTCAACTAATAAGGTTTGCCAACAGAGGGGTTCCCAATAGGTGATGCATTTGAATAGTTAATTATATGCTAGGAAAAGATGACTATCTTTGGCTTTATCATAAAATAAGCTTCTAAGTCAATTTTCCTCTTAATCATTTTTGAAAATGTCCTTTACTTTTAAAAAGAATATTCAATCAAATTATAGAATCATATGCATTTCAGAGAAAGGAAGTAACAGCAAGCTTACTGACCACCCACCCCCACCTCAAAAGGCAGTGCCCAGCTTCCTTACTGTGATTATAAATGGTACAGTTGTGAAAGCAGAGACTCCTCAGATGAGGAAACACACATCAGGCATGCTTCTCCCCTACCACAGTACCTTGCTGTCCAGGAGAAGGTTGTCTGGCTTGATGTCTCTGTGGATGAATCCAAGTTGGTGAATGGAGTCTATGGCTAATACTGTTTCTGCTATATAAAACTGAGTCTCCTCTTCTGTCAGGGTATCTTTTTTCATTAATAGGGTCATCATGTCCCCTGCAAACAAGAAGATATAAGACACCACACACACACACACACACACACACACACACATACACACACACACACACACACACAATACATAAGTAAGCGCCAGTTTCCAGATTGGTCTTCCCTATCAGCCTACATAAGGCAGTAATAAACAAGCCTCTTTTGTGTTCCAGAAACTGACCCCACACTGCCAATATGGGTGGAAATGGTAAACAGTCTCTAAGACTTAGACTTAAAAGTAAAATTCACAGCCACGGAGAGAAAAATGTTTTTAACCTAACCTGATGCTGACCACTGAGCATTGATTTACATTGTGATTTAGAGAGAAAAAGGAAATCCCTTTCTCTCTCGCTCTCTCTCTCTCACACACACACACACACACACACACACACGCTCACACACAATTTGCTTACAGTAAATTTTTGGAGTGGGAAAAAATTACTTCACTTTTCATTTTGCCTGCCAACTTCTCTATAACCTAGAACCAAATGGCATTTCCACACAGGCAGTACTGCCACTATTATAGAGAGGTCGAAATGCCAAACAAAAACTAAATATATGAGAAAGCTGAAAATAAGGTCTCCAGTCTCTACTCACAAAACACTTGAACATAAAAAGGTGTGATTTAGGTAGCAGAGTTTAAGTCAACAAAAGGTAAAAAGGAACTGAAAATGCTATGTACTGAGCTATGTAATGGCTGCCTCCCCAAAGTGCAAAGTGAACACCTCCTGAGATCAGTGGAGTTTCTTCTCCAGAGTTTTATTATAGGTAGTTAAATATACACCGATAGGCTTTATGCAACTTTTATGACACAGTATCAGTATTCTATCAGATAAAAGGTAAACTCCCTAGTTTTCTGCAAAGTCAAAATTTAATTATCTCTGCTTAATATCAGCAACATAAAATGGAAAAAAAAAATTCTGATCCTAACTCAATGGTTAGACAAAAAGCAAAGCAAAGAAAAAATATGTATAAGTAGTTTAAAGCTAAGAGAAACAGGAAAGATTCAGTTTAGATTCCACATAAAGCCATTTATGGTCAGAAAAAAGGAAAAGAGAAAGAAACCTCTGATTTTAATACAGCATCATGCCACTTTGTGAATTTCATTTATAACTTTGGGGGAATTTCATGTGTTCTTGGAAGAGTGGATATTTTATGCTCAGGCAAAAAATTAAACCACTTATTAAAATGCTCTCTTTTTTGACCCAAGACTTGAAAGCCAGGATTCCCTAATCACTCCTGGCAGCTACCTATTCAATCTGGAGGCACACCAGAGACATGGTGCACTCAGGCTAGCTTTAGGGTAGCTATGTGACCTTAGTGCTGTGGCCCAGGAGAATAGCCAATGGCCTCACCTGTGCAAGTTTGCCCAGATGATCAGAGAGCTCAAGTCAGATGGTCTATGGCTCTGCAGGCCAGCTTCACCAAGTGCAAAGGGCAGGGTCCAGGAGACATGAGAAGCTATGGAAGATGGTGTACTTAAAGGCTTGAGGAGACATGTGTCAAGGGGCTGGTGGCTGAGCTGGGTTTTATTCCTATTTAAGAACTGGCTTCTAAATGTTCAAAAGTTTTTCCTCATTCTACTACACAGACTCCTTTCTTTAATTGTTCATTAAAAATTGATGACCCTAGATCTAATTAAAGGTTCTCACAGGATCAAAATATTATACTACAGTTGCATTTTGCTTTGCTATAGAACCAAAGAGAAAAAAAAGTTTTCTTTTTTGGCCACCAGAGTTTGCTCACAGCTCATCAGCTCACTGGCAAACAGACTGTCTTCCCCAGAACAGATGGTATGTTCTGTTATGGGTTTACTTTGGAGCAGTCTTAGGAGATACACATGCTGGGTTATATAAAACTTGAAATCTCAAATATGAGAAATTGATTCTGACTACTAATATAATGTAATGAGAGATTCATTCATTAATAGAAGTTACAGAAAAAGAACAAAAAAGCTGAAGCAAAAAAAGTAATAGCTTCAATTTGGTCACTTGGGTACTGATTATACATGATTCCCATTGACAGGAGAGCAAGCAGAGTCCCTATTGTATTCCTATATTGAAAAAGAAAAAGAAAAGAAAGAAATGTCCATCTGAAATCATGAGAATGAATGAGGTTACTTTTATGGCACTAAGAATTGTAGAAAGGCACCCCAGCACAAGACAGGTTACTGACCTCCTTTACAGACCTAAAAAAGATATAGAAAGCAACTTTGTGAGCACGATTAAAAGTAGAAAGGAGGGTTAATTGACGTGAGAGAGAAACCACAGAACAAAAAGGAAAAATGACCTTTCATCGTCAAGTAATTACCTCCAGGCAGGAACTCCATGATTAGGTAGAGGTTTAGCTTATCCTGAAAACTATAGAACATTTTCACAACCCACAAACTGTCTGCCTCCACTAGAATGTCACGCTCCGCACGAATGTGGCCAACCTGGAGGTATACGCATTTGATTAATGACAAGCCTTGCTCTGCTTTATTCGACTGTATATTTGTTTAAACAATTTAAATACTGTTTGAGTATTAAATTGTGATGATGCAAAAGAACTAATTTCTGCTCAGGCAAACGTATGAACTCAAAACAGACAACATTTGACTTGAAGGTATTCAGTCATGAACACCTGAGTGATGAAAGGCTTAAAAAAATAACACAATGAATGGCTATAATGCAAACGGCAACTTTCACAGTGCTATAAATTGAACCTCTGATTAATTAAAACTACCATTCTTTGCACAGCTTTTTGTTCCAATAATCTTTTATGACAAAAATAAGGCCCCGAGATGAGACTCTCTAAATAAGTAAGTCCTGGCTCGGGTCTGCGATGACATCAGCAATGACAATGCCCTAGTTGACAATTCTAGAATACTATTCCACAGCATTCAGTTCACTGCTGTTCACAGAGTTAACTGCTCAGTTCTTACTGAATTGTAATATAAGAATACCTAAGAAAAGTTACTGATTCAAATTTCTATTGCCAGTTTTCTGCTCTTACTAAACTTACCTAGCTAAAGAGACCAAGTCACCAAAGGTTTGGGAGAACCAGCAGAATTACTTCATTAAAATAATGTTTCATTATCAAATTTACCTTATCTACTTTAAATATGTAATAGTAATCAAAACACTGTTGTGTGTTATCAAATCCCACTCCCTCTCTCTCCTCTTATGTGTCACAAAATGTAAAACTGAGTTCAATCAGATCTATGTTTATTAAGACCCAGTCCAATTCTTGAGTAGAAATTTTATTCTTAACATATGTTGAAGGGCTTGAGTTCTACTCCATGTTAGGAGGTGAAGATGTACCATAGCTCACAAACTGGCACTTCTGTGGCAAACTCAGCCCATGGCTGTTGTTTTGTTTGATACAGTGTTCTATATGCTTGTTTTATTGGAATGTCTTTAGCAAAGCCAGGCATTTGCTCTTCCAGTAAGACACAGCTCTCACTCCTCTCTCCCATCTTACATGGAACCTGCCCCATTCTTCCCGCGGGCCTCAGAGTACTTGAGTTTACAGATTTTGGTTTCAAGGCTCTACTAAAATTGTTTGGGAACTTTTTAAATAGCTTCAAGGTGGCAGAAAACTTTCCTTTTGTAGATCTCTAGGGTACAAGGGTGAGGAAATGGAAGAAGGGTGGTAAGGAACAGTGCTAGGAAATCACAAAGAAGCTGCGTAGGAGCAGATGCTTTTCCTCGGCTTTCCTACAGAAGCAAAGCTTGTGGAAAACACAAATGTCACTTGCTCAACTGCAGATGGGGATCTGCCCCTGGCATTAGCAGATGTGAAGACTGCGCAAGTCAACCTCCACCTGCCTCTGCTCTCCTGGCTCCAGAGAAGAGCTTCTACTTGGTGTAGGGAGTCAAAGAAAAAGCAAGGCATAACCACTCCCACTCATCACTCACCGTGGAAGTGAGTGCAACATTCACTGTTTGTCAAGGGGAAAGCTATAGGCAACCTGTGCACATCTTGCCCTTCTTTCCTGGGGCTGAAACAGCAGCTAGGAACCTCAAGATCCAGATAGTAGTGGAGTCAGGTAAATATAGGATCAGGGAGGGAAGAACCAGAGGTGCAATTCACATCAGAGGTTCCTTTTCCTTGTTCCATAAATATTTAATGGAGTGGACAGTTACATGCTAGTTGCTATCCTAAACATGAAAAGAAAAGAGCAGAGATAAGTCTATCTTTTGTCCCATCCTAATACTATACTGGCATCACAACTGGAGGTTTTCCTTTTGCAATGTAAGAGACACACGAAAAAACTAAGTGCTGGTCTCTTATCCTTTAAAATTTTCCAGATAGCAAAATTTCTATCCTAAGGATGAGAATAACAACCTGAACTCTCAGCGAGTAGCTTTAATTCCTATTCAGTTTAGTAAAAGCAAACAAAAAACTTTTCCTATGGATAATGTACTCTACCTAACAAAAAGTTAGGCTCTGAATCTAAATTTTGTCAGCCCTACCCAAAAGTAATGGATTTGCACTGGCTGGTCTACCTCCCCTCACACCCTAGCACAAACTATGCTTCTTCAAGATGGCTGATCCAGGCCATGTCTACAGCCAGAAACTTTAACTAGACCACACTGAGATTCAACCCAGGGAGCAGAGTCCAGCAGCAAGGTGAGCTAACAATTCAGTTAATGTACTGTTTAAAAACCCTAATTTTGGGCAGCCCTGGTGGTGCAGCGGTTTAGTGCCGCCTACAGCCCAGGGCGTGATCCTGGAGACCTTGGATCGAGTCCCACGTCAGGGTCTCTGCATGGAGCCTGCTTCTCCCTCTGCCTGTGTCTCTGCCTCTCTCTCTCTCTGCATCTCTATGAATAAATAAATAAAATCTTTAAAAAATAAATAAAAAATAAAATAAAAACCCTAATTTTCACAAAGTCCCTCTACTCTCATGTAGGAAAACTTTCGAAAATGATTTTTGAAGAAAGTACAACTTGAAAAAATATTTTACACCATATGTTTGGATCATAATCTGTGACTATTCTGGGCAACTGGCACGAACTATGAAGGATCAATAAGTGAAAGTCATGATGGACACTTCTTTTTACAATTTGATTCTGAACACTCTTTGATAAAGAAACATTTCGAGCGTTGGTTAAAACAACAGGAAATAGGTCTTGTAAAAATAAACCTTACTTGTGAAATACAAAGTATAGTGACTAATCCATACAGTTGTACTTTTCCCTTTCCAAGACTGAAACTCTTTCAGTGCCTACACCCATAGTGCACACTAATTTTTAGATAATACACAAACAGGGCTCTTGAGCATTCTGAATGAGGTTGGTATTAGCATAAGCTATGGTGTCTGAAGGTTCACTGCCAGAGTATTTGATACTCTCAACCAAAATTCCCATGAGTCTAAGCATATGGATAATACATGAAAATTAAAGAGAAAATAAAAACTCCAAATGGTGACTGGCACTTAAAAGAAGGGCAGAGAAGCCTTAGTGATTATGCCTCCTTTCATGAGGCAGAAAGGGATTGGGTGTGGGGCTGGTCTCCATCCCTGCTCTTACACTCTATACCCAGAGCTCTCCTTGCCACAGTCTCTCTGTTCTCTCCTAGGGCATCTGATCCTTTACAGGACCTATGCAGGCATCACCCACTACAATCTATTCTTAAGCAAACTGCTGAATGATATTAGATTTACAGAAAGGCTGCATTTTTGTTTTTAACATACTGTCCAATATTTAACATTTTATTTTGCATAAAGTATTTCTGCATTTTTTTTTTAATTTTTATTTATTTATGATAGTCACACACAGAGAGAGAGAGAGGCAGAGATACAGGCAGAGGGAGAAGCAGGCTCCATGCACCGGGAGCCCGACGTGGGATTCGATCCCGGGTCTCCAGGATCGCGCCCTGGGCCAAAGGCAGGCGCCAAACTGCTGCGCCACCCAGGGATCCCTATTTCTGCATCTTTTAAAACTATATGCAAAGTAGGTTTAGGTTTTAGAAAGCGTTCTTACTCCTTAAAGGAGAATTTGCACTGCTCTGCCGTTTGCATTAGGTTTTTTCAAATTCACTCGAATGAAGACTGGTCTCCTCTCTTGGGTAATAATGAGCGGGTCAGAAGACCCAACTTTGGTTCGAGTGTACAGAATGAAGCGTATTAAGACACGTTTTAGATTGCTAATTCCGAAGTCTCAGTTCCAAGGTATATATATACAATTTCTCTCAGCATTCAGTAGGAACACGGTACCACAGCAAGGGTGACCTCAAAAACAGGCTCCTCATGACAACCACAGCTTGTGATCAAATGGGAGACACGAACAGCAGATGCTTCTAATAGGTTTTCAACGTTTAAAAGACCATACAACATAAGGTATTAGTTGTACTTTTACAATATATGTAACTGCTTCTTCGTTGGGGAAAGAAAAGTAATTATATGTACATTCATACATGAATCAGTGCTAAAGAAAACTGTAATAAAATACATTTCAAATAAACAAAAAGAACAGTTTTACATGACACAAAATTTATCAGCTGACTAAAATCACTCCTACAATTGTGGTTTACCTGCTCTTTTTCAAGCATATCTGCTTTACGGAGTATTTTCATTGCATACACATGCCCTGTATCTTTCTTCTGAACAAGCCGCACCTAAAAGTTATAAAAGAAATGTCAAGTCAAAAGTTCACAATGCCATTCTAATGCTTTCATGTGTTTTAAGAAATAATTTAAACCAAAAAAGTATTACACTATTAATACAAGCAACCAGCAATAACAAAGCAGAAAAAAAGCGCTTTTTTAATGTTCCAGAATGGATATATTTATTATATATCATGAAGTCAGCCCTGAAAACATTCTCAAACATCTCCACATCTGAACAGGTTTCACTCCTTCGTTGAATAAATCCACCTAATTTAAAACCCTCACTTTCAAATTTAAGGATTCATTATACCCATGCCACATATCCATCCAGTCAGCTCAGAAAACCTAAGGAATCGATTACAACAATGTTTAAAACAACAGCAAAAGCTTATGGGTAGGAAAAACGTCAAGAAGGAAAAAACCTAAAAGGTATAATTAGGGAAATGGAGTTTTATGCAGTTTTCCTTTCTCTTTATCTTCCAATGTTTTTAGAAAGAACAGATAATTTTATGATGAAAAGAAAACTAATGGTCTATCAACCCAAAGATAAATCTCTTGGCAAGTCCCCACACATCCTCCCCCTATCCCCATAAGATATGTATGCTTTGTTCTCCCTGTACCTTTCTTCCTGTTTTTCCTGAGTCTGAGGTCCCTTCCTCACTAAGCAGTCCTTTCAGAGGGAGTACTGTACCTTTCCCTCTTCCCAGGAGCCAACAGGGATTCTGAACACTGAGGGATCAATTTAATTTTTTGACTTGTGCTTCTCAGTAGGTACTCACATTTCCCCCTAGGTATGGGTTTTTAATAATATGCTACTCCTTTTATACAAAGTTAATGAAACTATTGCATCAGTAAGTAGTCCACTTTGGGTGTTTACCATTAACGATGATGACCTCACATGGGCTCATTCAAACCCTCCCCACCAGACTGCCCTTATGACCTAGCAGGATGCATCTACGAGACCAGGTAGGACAAAGCTGCAGATGCTTTCAGCTCTCTACCACTATCTGCATAACCTATTTCTATAAATTCTGTCTCCTGGAACTATTTTCAGAGCAATAGCAATCTGGGGGAAGAAATGAAGGGTACAGATATGCTATTAGTTTGCTCTTAGAGAGGCAGTGTGATGCTGGGAAAAGCAAGAGCTTATGTAAGATCAGGAACTCCTTTAAGATAGAAAACAAATGGGTCAAGGAGGAAAAAGAGAAAGACAAACCAAGAAACAGACTCTCAACTATAGAGAATAAACTGATGGTTACCATAGGGGAGGTGAGCAGGAGGATGGGTGAAATAGGTGATGGGGATGAAGGAGAGCACTTTGTCATCATGAGCACTGGGTGATTAAAAACTTTAAGAAAGGGATGCCTGAGTGGCTCAGTGGTTGAGTATCTGCCTCTGGCTCAGGCTGTGATCCCAGGGTCCTGGAATCAAGTCCCATATCGGGCTCCCCGTGGAGAGCCTCTGTCTGTGTCTCTGCCTCTCTCTCTGTGTGTCTCACATGAATAAATAAATAAAATCTTAAAAAAAAAAAAAAAACTTTAAGAAAAAATTCAGGAATTCCTGGGCCCAACTTCTGGGGCTGCTGCTCAATGCATGTGACAACAGAACATTATATATCCCCCCTGAGTCTTAATTTCATAATCCATAAAATGAGTTCTTGTAGGAGAGAAGCACTCAGTAAATAATAAATATTGATTTCCTTCTACCTTTCAACTCTCCCTCTAGATCAATACTTAGAACATCATCATCTCTGGCAAAACAGAAGAATAATCAGAGATCTGGGACAGGGGAGGGGGAAAGAAAGAAAGGACAGACAGAGCAGTTACAATGTGGGGCTGGCATGCCTGACCTATCTACCCCATATTTCAGTTCTATTAACAATCATGAGTATGTCAGCAGCTTCAAAGTTCTGTGGTGTTTTTATATCTGATAAGTAGCTGTGGTTTTTTTACCTCACCAAATGCTCCTCTGCCTATCACTTTTAAGGACTCAAAATCTTCCAATCCAAGTCTTGTTCTCTTCAAACGAAGAAACTCTGTTTCCTTCCGAGCATGCGCAGATCTCCTCAGTCGCTTCTAATGTTTAAATAAAGGGAAAGAGAGGTGGGAAGGGGAGGAACTGAAACACTGCAACTCCTTAACAGTCTTATTTGTGATTGGAAAGCAGGGCCACACAGACTAAGCACAACCTTCTCACACGTGAAAGCCTCACAGAAGAACCCTTAAGAGGTCAAATCTCCCCACCCCAGCATTTGGACACAATAACCAAACCATAGAGAACAGATGGGTGCCTGCCTCCTCTGAGGACTCTACCAACTTTGGCAATCAACTATTTGAACTTTTCTAATGAAGGAAGAATAAACAATCAATGTTTTCCTTTAATTTCTGCATATAAAATAAAAGGGTATGAGCTTTTTTAAATTTCCTTCTGGGTTTGTTGGGGTTTTTTGGGTTTTCCTGGATTCTATGATTCATTCCTATTTTTGAAAGCATTTCCACTCTCATTTCAGTTCTTTGCACAGTTTTTTAACTGTATTTTTTTCCTACCGCATCTGTAGGCATTGGGGGAAGAGCTGATTTGATATTTTGCCTTGATAATGATTTCAGAAATTGGCACCACTTCTTAAAGACTTTCCCATGATTTCTGTAAATATGTTATAATTTGTTTTTTTAAATTTTAATGTGATCTCATCTCTTTCCTAGAATTCTAAATCTAGTTAATTTACTATAATTGTGCCTAGATAAATATTCTTCTCCCTGGTACTTAGTAATTAATTTCTCCCTTTGCATAAATACCTAAATCCAGAAGTACACCAGCTCTCATAAGTTCCTCTGTTACTAAGCCAAGACCCTTTCCCTATGCACCAAGGCTAACAACTTGCTGGGCAAGATCTGCCATGCTGGGTTCAAGGAAAAATTTCCCAATATGAATTACCTCTTCATCTTTTAGGCCTTCTTCTTCCATCACTTTTTCTAACTTCTTTTGTCTAAAAATAAATAAAGATATTTGAAATAACAACTGAATACTTTTCTGAAAAGTCTATATAAACATAGTATCTTTAAAATGATATAAACAGGTAAATCTCAAAATGCCTCATTAAAACAATTACAGGGCTGCCTGGGTGGTGAAGTCTGTTGGGTTACCAACTCTTGGTTTCAGCTCAGGTCATGATCTCAGAGTTGTGAGACAGAGCCCCACATCAGGCTCCACCCTCAGCAAGGAATCTGTTTATAAAGATTCTCCCTCTCCCCCACCCCTCTTCCCCCACCACCCCCAACTCCCCCCTGCCCTCTCTACTCATGCATACACACCCTCTCTCTCAAAAATAAATCAATCTTTAAAAAAAAAAATTATAGTTACTAAGACAACTAAAAAGATCCCCACCCTTTGTTCTACATTTTGAAAAAGACTATATAAGACATTAATGCAACAAAGAATCCTATTTCAAAATGAAAAGTTCTCTCTCTTTTTTAAAAGTATTTCCTCCTTAGCAAACCACAAACAGCTGGTGTTTGATAACCTCTTCTATCAGGATGTCTCTCTGTCCCTGACTGAAATCTACTTCCTTTATTTTTACATCTTCCTCCCCCCCCCCCCCCATACACAAGCAAAGAGTGATAAACAATAGTAAAGGCAGAATTTAGAGATTCAAGGGTGGGGGGGGAGATTCGGGAATGATCAAAACAGGCCACTGGCACCACTGTTAAAATGTAAGGCTCTAAATCCCTAGAGTATTAAACTTTAAAAACTGCATCACGAATATTTTTTTTTAAGATTTTATTTATTTATTCATAGAAACACAGAGAGAGAATGAGAGGCAGAGACACAGGCAGAGGGAGAAGCAGGCTCCATGCAGGGAGCCCGAAGCGGGACTCGATCCAGGGTCTCCAGGATCACGCCCTGGGCTGCAGGCTCTGTCAAATAAATAAATGAAGGAAGACAGGTGCTAAACTGCTGAGCCACCGGGGCTGCCCCACGAATATTTTTTTTTAAAGATTTTATTTATTTATTCATGAGAGACAGAGAGAGAGAGAGAGAGAGGCAGAGACACAAGCAGAGGGAGAAGCAGGCTCCATGCAGGGAGCCCAGCGTGGGACTCAATCCCGGGTCTCCAGGATCACGCCCTGGGCCAAAGGCAGGTGCTAAACTGCTGAGCCACCCAGGAATCCCCATCCATGAATATTTTTTATCTATAGTCTCATACTGACTTGATAAAACTCAAAAACACAAGAAAAACTTCCTTATAACTGATTCCACCTGTATTTATTTAGCATAATAAACGAAAGCACATTGGCTGGGATCTCTATCCCTTATCAGCATTCCAGATAACAGGCAATGTGGACAGAGCAGGGAAGAATGTAAGTAGGGAATATAGGGTGCTGGGTTGCCGCAGCCAGTTGAGCGCCCGACTCTTGGTTTTCAGCTGGGGTCGTGACCTCAAGGTCATTGGATCAGGCCGAGTCAGGCTCCAGCTAGGCACAGAGTCTGCTTAAGACTTGCTCTCCCTCTCCGCAATCTGTGGGCATGCACATTGTCACTCTCTCAAATACATAAATAAATCTTAAAAAAAAAAAAAAAAAGAAAGTAGGAAATACATGAAGCAACAGCATGTAGTCTAATGTGGCAGAGGCACACAGCACTTCAAATGTCACACTAAGAGGGCTGGCTCGGTCTGTAGACAACTAAGAGCTACAGACCGAGCCAGGGGTTGGTGTGTAAAGGAGTGATGTGATGAGATTTCTGTTTTAAAATGACAGCCAGCAGTAAGGAGCTGATGGATTGGCTGGGAAAGCAACAAACAAAGACTAAGGCAAATTGAAAGCTCTCCTAATGATTCTTCAGAGTCAAGATCTGGACCAAGAGCTGGAAACCCAGAATGAAGTAAAGGGGGTTACTACAAAGATGACTAACTGGTAGTAGGAGTCAAAGGAAAAATCTTAGACTCATGGGGGGGCGGGGATAATGATGCCACCAACCAAGACAGGAAACACAGAGAAAGGACCATGGGAAGGTAATGGGATTAATTTTGGTCAATAAATAATTATTGCAATAATAGTAATTAAAATTTGTATTGTGTTAGAAATCATATTACAAATCCACAGGATCATGGGGATCCCTGGGTGGCTCAGCAATTTAACACCTGCCTTCTGCCCAGGGCGTGATCCTGGAGTCCCGGGATCAAGTCCCACATTGGGCTCCCTGCTTGGAGCCTGCTTCTCCCTCTGCCTATGTCTCTGTCTCTCTCATGAATAAATAAATAAAATATTTTTTAAAAAATCCACAGGATCAGCTGACATTTAACAATTTGTGTCCAAGCTCTCAGGAAGTGAAAAGATCTACTCTAACCCTGATGAAAAATCTTTTTTAAAAAGCACCCACATGGAGATACTTGAGTAGCTCAGCAGTTGAGCATCTACCTTTGGCTCAGGGCATGATCCCAGAGTCCTGGGATCAAGTCCCACATCAGGCTTCCTGCATGGAGCCTGCTTCTCCCTCTGCCTATATCTCTGTCTCTTTCTCTGTCTCTCTCTGTGTCTCTCATGAATAAATAAATAAAATCTTTAAAAAACAAAAAAACAAAAAAAACCCTACATGGTTCCCAGTCTGCCTACTTCACTTCTCTGAGTTCCCACAGTATTTTATGATACACATCTTTGTTTGCATGTGTGTTAAAAGGATAAGTCTATACTGCTGGTACTTTCAGGAGTATAAGTTAATTAGTTGAAGTAAAAATAATCAAAGAGGGGCACCTGGGAGGCTCAGTCAGTTAAGTGTCTGCCTTCGGCTCAGGTCATGATCCCAGAGTCCTGAGATTGAGCCCTGCATCGAGCTCCCTGCCCAGTAAGGAGCCTCCTTCTCCCTCTCTCTCTGTCACTCCCTCTGCTTGTGCTCTGTCAAATAAATAAAATAAAGAAAAGAAAAGAAAAGAAAAGAAAAGAAAAGAAAAGAAAAGAAAAGAAAAGAAAAGAAAGAAAGAAAGAAAGAAAGAAAGAAAGAAAGAAAGAAAGAAAGAAAAGGAAGGAAAGGAAGGAAGGAAGGAAAGGAAGGAAAGGAAGGAAAGGAAGGAAGAAAGAAAGAAAGAAAACATCATGGCAAGAACTATAACTCCACCATGGTCAGCTCTTTTTGTGCCTTGAATATCAAACACCATCATACTTTCTGACTATATTTTTTTTTGAATGACCATACCAGAGTGGGAAGACCAATGCATATTGGTCTTATCATATCATATCATATGATATGATATGTATCATATGTATCATATGTATCATATCATACAAAGTATGACCCAGAGACAGTTGCTTCTGACTATATTTAAATCTTAATTCAAACTAAGAAGTTTTCCGTAGCTTGAGTATACTTGCAAGAGTAATTAAATGGGTTTCTGTAGAATACCTACCTGAGGGTAAAGTTATTAGAATCAACTCCTTGAACACAATCAGATTCTTTCATTAGAAAAAGTATCCAGAAAAAACCTATCATGCAGAATTCTCCATGGTAATAATTTATTGGGCCCAAGCCAATGAAGTCCTTAAAGAACCCCAAAATGGCAAGCATAACCTAAAATGAGGCTTACTAGTGACATCCTCTATGAGATGACATGAAGAAATTACTGTTAACTTTGTTAGATTCATGGTGGCATTACAATGACACAAGTAAATGGCCTATTTTTAGAGATGTACACTGAAATACATAGGATTGAAATCATAAATGCCTGGGCAGCCCCGGTGGCTCAGCAGTTTGGCGCTGCCTTTGGCCTGGGGTGTGATCCTGGAGACTGGGATCGAGTCCCGCGTCGGGCTCCCTGAGTGGAGCCTGCTTCTTCCTCTGCCTGTATCTCTGCCCCTCCCTCTCTCCCTCTCTCTCTTTCTCTCTCTCTCTGTGTCCCTCATAAATAAATAAATGAATAGATAGATAGGTAGATAGATAAATAATTTTAAAAAAAGAAATCATAAATGTTTGAAATTTGCTTTAAAACACACAGCAAGGGATCCCTGGGTGGCGCAGCGGTTTGGCGCCTGCCTTTGGCCCAGGGCACGATCCTGGAGACCCGGGATCGAATCCCACGTCAGGCTCCCGGTGCATGGAGCCTGCTTCTCCCTCTGCCTGTGTCTCTGCCTCTCTCTCTCTCTCTCTGTGACTATCATAAATAAAAAATTAAAAAATAAATAAAAAATAAAAAATAAATAAATAAAACACACAGCAAGAAAAAATAAAATGGAACAGATGAAACAAATTTAGCAAAATCTTGATAATTACTGAATCTGAGGGCTGAATATACAGGGGTTCATTGTATTAATCTTTCTATGTGTGTCTTTAAAAGTGTTCATAACAAAAAAGAAAAGCAGGCCCCTCCACTGGTATGTCTCTGATTGAAGAGCCAGTTTAGCTAACACTCCAAGCTTTGGTGAAGTCACTCTTGCACTCAACTCCAATGTTCCAGAGCAGAGCCCCGGGAAAGAGATTGGCCGCTTTCACACTTACAGGCCACACTCAACCTAACTCCATCATGGCTTTCCATGAACTCCATTTACTTGCATGTGAGCCCACCTCTCATGAGACAGTAAGTTCTTTTGAAGGGATGGCCCATATCTGAATCCTTCTTTTCCACTAATAGTGCTTTGTACACACCAATTTTATAAAATTTATGTTTCCAAATGGTAAGAAAAAGAATATCAGAGGGATCCCTGGGTGGCGCAGCGGTTTGGCGCCTGCCTTTGGCTCAGGGCGCGATCCTGGAGACCCGGGATCGAGTCCCACGTCAGGCTCCCGGTGCATGGAGCCTGCTTCTCCCTCTGCCCTGTGTCTCTGCCTCTCTCTCTCTCTGTGTGACTATCATAAATAAATAAATAAATAAAAATTAAATTTAAAAAAAAAAAAGAAAGAAAAAGAATATCAGAGTATGTAATGATGTGCAGACACATTCATGACTATGTGTAATTAGCTCCCTCTGCTAAGAGTAATTTCAGTTCACCTCACAGCACATCTTGATTCAGAGGTTCCAGGGATAGGAGAAAAGGGCTAGTCCATTCTATGAGAGTTGACCAGACAATATTTCTAATTTCTGTTGATGAGACATTTGAAAATCCAGTAAAAATAGTATAGAAATGAGCACTAGTTGTTATTTCTATGATTAAAATTGAAAATATTCTCAAGAAATACCTAAAAATAAATATTACACAGACTTTTTAAAAATCTCAACAAATTGGGGTGCCGGGGTGGTACAGTAGGTTAAGTGTATGACTCTTGGTTTTGGCTCAGGCCATGACCTCAAGGCCCTGAGATCGAGCCCCAGGTCAGCTCCATGCTCAGCACTGAGTCTGCTATCCCTCTTTCTCTGCCCCTCCCTGGTGTGTGCTCAAAATAAATAAATAAATACATACATACATACAATTCAACAAATTACTTTGGTTTGACTGATACATCTAATCAGTGAACAACATTCAAAGGTCAAGACTTACTCATCCCTAGGACTTAAATAAAACTGACACTTGTAGGCACCTAGGTGGCTCAGTCTATTAAGTGTCCACCTTCAGCTCAGGTCATGATCCCAGAGTCCTGGGATGGAGGCCCGCTTCAGGCTCCCTGCTCAGCAGGAAGTCTGCTTCTCCCTCTCCCTCTGCCTTTCCCCCTGCTCCTTCCCTCTCAAATAAATAAACAAAATCTTAAAAAACCAAAAACCCCCAAAAAACTGACAGTTGCTCACTAATAATAATCACATATTGCAACTCCGTATCAGATCAGACCAAATACACAGGAAAACCTGGGTAAGAATGAATATCTAAAAGGAGTAGCAGACAGTGCTGGTTCTCAAAGGGTAAAATGTAGAAAAGTTCTTATTTGATTTAGGGACGGAAGGTGAGGGAAGCATACAATTACTTCCTATTAAATTGGGTTTTTGTGGCCTTAATTAATCCACCAAAACAGTATTTATGAAGAACAGAAACAACACAGAATATTTAATAAGAAAAAATGCCAGCTTCCTCAGTTTTGATTTCAGGCTGCTATAATCATATTTTTTATATGAAAAACTAGGCAATTATCAATATATACTGGGTACCTAGGGTCACATGAGAGAGAATAGAAGGAGAACTGCTATTCTTAGATAACCTTACCATCAGAGGCAAAACAAAGATTAAAATAGTATGTATACAGGGGATCCCTGGGTGGCGCAGTGGTTTGGCGCCTGCCTTTGGCCCAGGGCGCGATCCTGGAGACCCGGGATCGAATCCCACGTCGGGCTCCCGGTGCATGGAGCCTGCTTCTCCCTCTGCCTGTGTCTCTGCCTCTCTCTCTCTCTCTGTGACTATCATAAATAAATAAAAATTAAAAAAAAAAAATTTAAAATAGTATGTATACAAAAAAAATAGTATGTATACAAATTATATACATACATATATATATATACATATACACACACACACACACACATATATATAAAGAAGATAAACTTGCATTCTTGAGGGGATTCAGCTTATAGCCTACCAGTAGCATTAACAGGAGACCATCAAACAGACACAAGACTCAGGGGGTTTAATTGTTTTTAAATCCATCAGTAGAACTTGCTGTAATGTTTACAATCCCAGCCAATATTCTCACATTTTATTTTTATACAGAAAACCAATCCTAAATGATTTTTATTCTTTCTTCTACCTCTAGGTTTTGGTTTCATCTCCCCTGCCGTTAGGTACTTTGTTTCAAATATAACCTACTGCTCTACTACACATGGAACAATGCAAAAGTTCATGTATGTGGCAGAAATACTAGAGATTTTAAAGGCATCCAAGGGAGGAACAAAATGAAAATTTGTTACAATCTGATCTCAAAATTTACTAGCAATACTTATTTCAAACCACTCATCATCACATATTAGTGATATACTCATAATAAAAGTTTCTTTAAAAAAATTTGGGATCCCTGGGTGGCTCAGCGGTTTAGCGCCTGCCTTTGGCCCAGGGCACGATCCTGGAGTCCCGGGATCGAGTCCCACGTCGGGCTCCCGGCATGGAGCCCGCTTCTCCCTCCTCCTCGCTCTGTGTCTCTGCCTCTCTCTCTCTCTATGTCTATCATAAATGAATGAATGAATGAATGAATGAATGAATGAATAAATAAATAAATAAATAAATAAATAAATAAATAAATAAATAAATAAGGGATCCCTGGGTGGCGCAGCAGTTTAGCACCTGCATTTGGCCCAGGATGCGATCCTGGAGACCCAGGATCGAATCCCACGTCGGGCTCCCGGTGCATGGAGCCTGCTTCTCCCTCTGCCTATGTCTCTGCCTCTCTCTCTCTCTGTGACTATCATAAATAAATAAAAATTTCAAAAAATATATAAATAAATAAATAAACAAATACATAAATAGAAGTTTCTTTATCAATGAGTGTCTCATATCACTTAAACTCTGCTTATTTCTCAAGGTTTTATGACATTTCCACCCATAACATCAAAAAGCCTGAAAATCCATTTCTGATAGGGTTTTTGTTGTTGTTGTTTCCAAGTAGGCTCCACACCCAGCATGGAGTCCAGTCTGAGGCTTGAACTCACAACCTTGGGATCAAGACCTGAGTTGAAATCAGAAGTCAGACACAACTGACTGAGAAACTCAGTTCCCCATCTGACAGTCTTTTTTTTTTTTTTTTTTAAGATTTTATTCATTTATTCATGAGAGACAGAGAGGCAGAGACACAGGCAGAGGAAGAAGCAGGCTCCCTGACTCGATCCCAGGACCCAGGATTCACGATCTGAGCCAAAGGCAAATGCTGAACTACTGAGCCATCCAGGTGCACCCCCCATCTTACAGTTCTTTTTTTTTTTCCATCTGACAGTTCTAAATGTAGTTCTAAATGTGGTAGTAACTCCTGCCAATTGCTGTTTTCCTTTTTTAATTTTTAAAATTTCTAGCAATAAAACCTAAATAGTCTTATCAATTGGTATAACAAACCCACAACAAAGTATCAACTCATTTCCCAAAAAGGGGGCACCAAAAAAAGGGGCACTAAATGAAAAAGATTAGCAAGGATATCTGACACCTTCAACATATTTACTACTTTTTTTTAATGAAAAATAATGATTTGATAACTAAAATTACCAAAAACATTCTAATCCTCTTAAATGTTTAACATTCCCTTCTTACGATCTTTTAATTAATTTGGTCTTTAAGAAAAGCAAAACCAGGGGCTCCTGGATGGCTCAGTCAACCAGTTAAGTGTCTACCTTTCGCTCAGATCATGATCTCAGGGTCCTGGGATCAAGCTCCCACATTGGACTCCCTGCTCTGTGGGGAGTCTGCTTCTTCCTCTCCCTCTACCCCTCCCTCCCACTACTGTCCCATCTCTAATAAATAAATTAAATCTTTAAGAAAAATGAATATGACCTGATTGTTTACACAGAAAATCCTAAGGAATCTACAAAAAAGCTAGTAGAATAAGTAAATTAGCAAGTTGCAGGATATAAAGTCAATATACAAAATTCAATTATATTTCTATATGCTAGCAGCAAATAATTGGAAAAAATTTTTTAAACATCCAATTAACAGCATCAAAAAAACCTCCAAAATACTAGTAACAGATGAACAAAATAACATGTAAGATCCCCACAGTAAACACTACAAAACACTGCTGAGAAAAATTAAAGACCTAAGAGAATAGAGAGATACACCATGTTCATGCATCAGAAGATTCAATACTGATATTAATTCTCCCCCAAACTAATCTACAGACTCAATACAATTATAATCATAATTCCATCAAGCTTTTCTCTAGAAATTGACAAGCTGATTCTAAAATGTATGTGAGGAACGGCTGGGTGGCTCAGTGGTTGAAAGTTTGCCTTCAGCTCAGGACGTGATCCCGGAGTTTTGGGATCAAGTCCCGCACTGGGCTCCTGCAGGGAGGCTGTTCCTCCTCCCTCTGCCTATGTCTCTGTGTCTCTCATTAATAAATAAATAAAACCTTAAAATACAATACAATAAAATAAAATTATATGAAAATGCAAAGAACCTAAAATATCCAAAACAATCTTAGGGGGAAAAGAAAACAAAACAATGTAGTTGAAGATTTACACTACATGACTTCAAAACTTACCACAATGCTACAGTAACCAAGTCAGTATGATACCGGCAGAAGGACAAATGATCAATGAAAGACAACAGAAAACCATATTAGGGTTCAATTTCTGGTTCAGTTGGTAGAGCACGTGACTCTTGATCAAGAGTCATCTAGATCTAGTGTTCTCATCTCATACACTTATTAACTCAAGATGGATCATAGAACTAAATGTAAAAACTAAATTATAAAAGTTTCCAAAGGGCAGCCCTGGTGGTTCAGTGGTTTAGCGCCGCCTTCAGCCCAGGATGTGATCCTGGAGACCAGGGATCGAGTCCCGCGTCAGGCTCCCTGCATGGAGCCTGCTTCTCCCTCTGCCTGTGTCTCTGCCTCTCTCTGTGTGTCTCTCATGAATAAATAAATAAAATCTTTAAAAATAAAATAAAATAAAAAATAAAAGTTTCCAAAGAAGATACAGAATATCTTTATGACTTGGGGGGCAGCAAAGGTTTCTTAGAGGTCACAGAATGCAAGAACTATAAAAGAAAAAAATGTCAACTTAGAATTCATCAAAATTTAAAACTTCTGCTCATCTAAAGACAACAAACAGGAGGGAACCTGGGTGGCTCAGTTGGTTAAGCATCTGCCTTCGGCTAAGGTCATAATCCCGGGGTGCTGGGATCAAGTCCCACATTGGGCTCTCTGCTTTGCAGTGAGTCTGTTTCTCCCTCTGCCCCTCTCCCTACTCGTTCTCTCTCTCCCTCTCTCTCAAACAAGTCTTAAAAAAAAAGAAAAGAAACAGGAGGGGCACCTGGGTGGCACAGTCAGTTAGGCCTCTCTTGATTTTGCTCAGGTCATGATCTCAGGGTCATGAGATCAAGCACTGCATTGGGCTGTGAGCTCAGCAAGGGATCTGCTGGAGATTCTTTCCCCTCCCACTCCCTTTCCCTTTGCTTCTCCCCCCAGCTCTCAGGAGTGTGTGCACATACACACTCTCTCTCAAATAAATAAATGAATAAAATCTTAAGAGGAAAAAAAGGCTGACAGACATTTTGTTAGCAAAAATGTAAAGCAACTGGAACTCTCACACATTGTTGGTAATATTTTAGAAAAAAATCTAGCAGTTTTTCATAAAACTAAATATATACTTATGTATATTTATGATCCAGCAATTCCACTCTGAAATATTTACCCAAGAATTGAAAACACATGTTCACAAAAAGATCTGTACACAAATGTCAGTAGAAACTTATTCAAAACAGCCAAAAACTGGGGATCCCTGGGTGGCTCAGCAGTTTGGCGCCTGCCTTTGACCCAGGGCACGATCCTGGAATTCTGGGATTGAGTCCTGCATCGGGCTCCCGGCATGGAGCCTGCTTCTCCCTCTGCCTGTGTCTCTGCCTCTCTCTCTCTCTGTGTGTGTCTATCACAAATAAATAAATCTTTAAAAAAAAAAAAAAAAAAAAACAGCCAAAAACTGAGAAAAGCCCAGATGTTTATTAACAGAAGAATGTAAAAACAGAGGTATAGTCAGAAAACAGAATGGTACTCAGCCAATACAAAGGAACAAACTACTGATACAAGAGCAACATGGATGAACCTTGAAAACATTAGGATGAGTGAAAGATGCCTTACTCAAACGAGTGCTTACTATATGAATCCATTTACATGCTCCATTTGCATGGAACCAGCAAGAGTAATCTAATATAGAAACAAAATTACAACAGTGGTTGCCTGGGGTTGAAGGAAGATCTCCAAGAATAAAAGAACTTTCTGGGACGATGGTACCATTCTGTCTTGATAGGACTAAGTTCTATAGGTATTTCCATTTGTCAAAACTCGTTGAATGGTACCCTTAGATTGTGCATTTTGGTTGGAATCCCAACGTGGGTATACAGATTACTTAAAAAGACAGGAAAAAACATACCTAGAAGACTGTGCATTTCATTGTATGCAAAACTTACACTCTCTTAAATATATACGTATATATAAATATTGAACTTGTTATACAAGCTGACATCATATTCAGAAGTAAAACATACTGACATCTCCAACATAATTTCAAGTATAGCAAAAAATCAAGATGGTTTAATGAATGAATAGAGGGATGGATAGATGAATATGTAATAAAATGAATGATAAACGTAGAATCTTGATGTATATAAGGGTATTCAGTATATTATTCCTTCAACTTTTCTGCACTTTTAAATATTTTCATAATAAAATGCTGGGAATAAAATTTTAATTACAAGTTACCACATGAATACTGTACACCAGATCATAACAACAGGTGCCAAGTGATTAAGTGATTACTACGTGAGAAGCACTATGGTGGTTACTGACATATGTTATAGATAATCCCCATAGCAATCCTGCAAAGCAAGTATTATCTCCACTTTCCAGATAGGGAACTGATACACAAAAAGACTAAGAAACTTATTCCAGACTCAGACAGCTAATAAATGGTAAAAGCATGACTCTAAATGCAGCTCTGATTCCGTACGGGCTGCTCTTTCCGTTACATCATACTGTTTTAACAATAAATCCAAGGATTTGACCCAATTAATATTTTTATACTATGGAATTCTGCATTCTTTTTCCTAAGAGTTTAAGTAATCTCTGCACCCAATGTGAGCTCAAGCTCACAACCCCAAGATCAAGAGTCACATGCTCTACCAACTGAGTCAGCCAGGTGTCCCTGTGCTATGACTAGTAGTAAAAATGAATGGGTTAAATAGCAAGGGTTCTGGAAATCAATGACCCTGTCCCTCCACTGTAATGGGATAGCTACTGCATGGCTGCTGCTATTCTTATCTCCTTTCAACAATATTATGAATGTGTTTTATGATACTAGACATGAATGCCAAAACCATGACACAATTTCCTCAAACACAGTTCTTTACCTCATTTCTCGTTCTTCATGTTGAGCGATAAGGTTGCTATAAAAATTCTCCAGTGTCACTTTGGTCATGGTCACTCTTTCCTTTGTGTGATTACTCATGGAGGAACAAGGTGTTGAGCCTGTCATTGCCATGGCTGCTAGAAACAAAAAAAGAAGAGGTATTAGTTTTGGATTAGAACCCACCAACTAGGGGATCCCTGGGTGGCGCAGCGGTTTAGCGCCTGCCTTTGGCCCAGGGCGCGATCCTGGAGACCTGGGATCGAATCCCACGTCGGGCTCCCTGCATGGAGCCTGCTTCTCCCTCTGCCTGTGTCTCTGCCTCTCTTTCTCTTTGTGTCTCTCTCATGAATAAATAAATAAAATTAAAAAAAAAAAAAAAAAGAACCCACCAACTAGGGCAGCCCAGGTGGCTCAGCGGTTTAGCGCCGCCTTCAGCCCAGGTGTGATCCTAGCGACCCAGGACTGAGTCCCCCGTCGGGCTCCCTGCATGGAGACTGCTTCTGCCTGTGCCTCTCTCTCTCTCATGAATAAGTGAATAAAATCTTTTTTTTTTTTTAAAGATTTATTTACTCATGAGAGACACAGACACAGAGAGAGAGGCAGAGACACAGGCAGAGGGAGACTCAAGTCTATCGAGTGGGACTCGATACCAGATCCTGGGATTACAACCTGAGTCAGAGGCAGACACTCAACCGCTGGAGCCACTCAGGTGTCCCTAAAGATTTTATTTTTAAGTAATCTTTCCACCCAACGTGGCGCTCAAACTTACAACCCAAGTTCAAGAGTTGCATGCCCTACTGACTAAGCCAGCCAGGTGCCCCAAATTATCAATAATTTTTAAATTTATAAACTTTCTACAGTTAAAAAAATCTATAACCAATGCTCATCTACAGGGGCACCTGGGTGGCTCAGTGGTTGAGCATCTACCTTCTACCCAGGTCATGATCCCAGGGTCCTGAGATTGAGTCCCACATCGGATTCCTCACAGGGAGCCTGCTTCTCCCTCTGCCTATGTCTCTGCCTCTCTCTGTGTCTCTCATGAATAAATAAAATCTTAAAAAAGGACAGCCTGGGTGGCTCAGTGGTTTAGCACCGCCTTCAGCCCAGGGCGTGATCCTGGAGACCCAGGATAGAGTCCCACGTCGGGCTCCCTGCATAGAGTCTGATTCTCCCTCTGCCTGTATCTCTGTCTCTCTCCCTGTTCCTCATGAATAAATAAATAAAATCTTTTTAAAAAAAAAATCTTAAGAAAAAATAAAATAAAATGCTTATCTGCAGGTATAGATGTACTCTGACATGTCTTATAGTATTTGATAAATGCATGCTATTTGGATTTATAAATTAAATTAAAACCTATGATAAAAACAATGTTACAAAGAAAAAACCTGAATCATAATTTTAGCGATGGAAGATATATTAAAAACAAGAAACCCTAACTTCTTAATTTACATATGAGAAAACTGATACCAACATGGTTTAAACAACTTACAGAACATTTTTCCCTAAATTTATTTATTTTAAAGATTTTATTTATTTATTCACAAGAGACAGAGAGAGAGAGAAGCAGAGACACAGGCAGAGGAAGAAGCAGGCTCCATGCGAGGAGCCCGACGTGGGACTCATCCCAGGATTCCAGGATTCCAGGGTCACGCCCTGGGTCAAAGGCAGGCTCTAAACCGCTGAGCCACCCAGAGATTCCCCCATTTTTTCCCTAAATTTAAATCTCATTTTCCCCAGCCCATACTGTCACAGTTGGTCAAACCATTCACCACTCTGGACTTGCTCCAGGGTTGAGAATAATGCTAGATATTTTAGCCTTATCATGCCTTCCTCCAATATGACCTGCCTCTAAGTTTGTCCTTTCATCCCAATATGAAGCTGAGTAAAAATCAGAAGCAACCAAGGGCCATTTTCAAAAGTACATTTGGGACGCCTAGGCGGCTCAGCGGTTGAGCATCTGCCTGCTTTAGCTCAGGGCGTGATCCCGGAGTCCCGGGAACTTGTCCCGCAGCAGGTTCTTCTCAGGGAGCCTGCATCTCCCTCTGCCTACTTCTTTGCCTTTCTCTCATGAATAAACAAAGTTGGAAGAAAAGAAAGAAAGAAAAAAAAAGAGAAGAGAAGAGAAGAGAAGAGAAGAGAAGAGAAGAGAAGAGAAGAGAGTATAACAATTTTTTTAAAAAGTACACTTTAACTCCTAACTCGGGGAAACGAACTAGGGGTGGTGGAAGGGGAGGAGGGCGGGTGTTGGAGGGGAATGGGTGACGGGCACTGAGGTGGACACTTGACGGGATGAGCACTGGGTGTTTTTCTGTATGTTGGTAAATTGAACACCAATAAAAATTAATTTAAAAAAAAAAGTACACTTTATGGAAAGTTTCCTTAAGGTTCTTCCCTTAATACTTAGCAGCTTCGGGCAGCCCGGGTGGCTCAGCGGTTTAGCGCCGCCTTCAGCCCCAGGCGTGATCTTGGAGATGCGGGATCCCCACATTGAGTCCCACATTGGGCTCCCTGCAGGGAGCCTGCTTCTCTCTCTGCCTGTGTCTCTGCCTCTCTCTTTCTCTGTGTCTCTCATAAATAAATAAAATCTTAAAAAAAAAAATACTTAGCAGCTTCTTAGAATAAAGCTATTTAGGAGTGTGCACTTATTATTACTAAGGCAAAAGGCTTAACATAAAAGATATTCAGGCAAAAGTCACGTAAAAGAATAATCCTTTCAGAGCAAAGAGATTCAAGATCAAGGCTCTACTTCAAACATTTTTATTCATGATGTGCCAAAATGATTAGTAATCACAAATTCAAGAAAGTGAACTCAGCTCTACCTTACAATGTTATTCGTTACTGTTATTTTTTATGGGGCGGTTTCTGCTAATAGCAACAGCAAACCCAAATATTTTTAGGATAACAGTAGAATTTTTTAAAAACCTCTGGTTTATGAAGCTTGGGTGTGGTTCCTTATTTGTCAGCCTGTACCCCCTCCACCCACAATGAAAACCACATGCACTCTAAGTCTGGTGAAGAAATTTTAAACCAAATTTAAAAACAAGTCTGAAGCAAGGGAGTGCTTTGTACTCCTCCCTTGCCTGAACACTTCTAGAGACCTTTTTATATATATATAACACATATATGTGGTTACATTCTAACAACTGAAATTATTTCAACATAAAAATGCAACTAGAGTGTTTAAACCTAAGACAAACAATGCCTTTCATATAATATGTTGTTAATAAATATAAGTTGAGCAAGTTCATGATTTTTTGGTTGTCAAAAAAACTAAAGAACAAAATTACATTTACATTGATCTGTATATAAATACTCGGGTGAAGAAAGTTTTGACTCATTTAAGTCATTGGCATGGCTTTCTAAGCTTTTAAAAAGATCAACAGATAAGTGTATTCAAAGATGCTCATATAACAGACCAACAAATTTTCTAGTAGAATGATACAGTCTCTAATGTAATGGCAAAGGTGGCACTGCCCTTCCCTTTGACCTTTCTTCAAAACCTCCTACTCCTCCCCTTCCTCTACTCATAAAAGGAATAGCCTTTTCTAATAACCTTTCATCAAAAGATACAATTACTATTGCCCTATAGCAATTTATAGCTTTACTGGGTCAACCAAGTACTTTTTATAAGACAGGGATCACACTCACACTTTTTGATCATTCAAGCCTTCATTGCCCTGACCTACAAGCCAACGGAGGCCCCTGTCCTATTTGTCTCATTCTCCAACTCTGCAGGATTAGGGAACAGGTAGGTAAAAAATCCTTAAAAGTGTTAAAAGTTTAAAAGAATGTGATCTTCAGAAGTTAGGGGTAGGTAGTGCAAACATAAAAGTAGACTGAATGAATACCATTGTTTTATTCAACCTAGATGATTATCCTTGGTTGACTGACTCTACAATGGCACTGTCATCTCTAATGAAGACCCCTTCTCTCACCAATTCTTTACTTCTTTGTAACAGACAATCCCGTATCTTTCATTTGGGCAAATGAACACGGATGCTAAGACTATTCCTTAAGAATCATGTATCTGAATTTCTCCTCCTGAACTGTAAGCCAAGGGAAAGCAAGCATCTGTCTTACACTACGCTTAATATCCTTCTCCCATCTCATGCTCAATGTACTTAGTAAGCACCTTATAAAAGATTTACCAAGAAAGCACTCATCTTTCCTCACCATTCCTGGGAGCTGAGAATATGTATGTAGGACAGGGACGGCATTGGGAGGTGAAATGGTTTTCTCCGCCAAGCTGGGGGATAAAGTTCTGGTCCTCTTACCAGCGGAGCCTGTTACCCTGATGTTGTCTGTTTAGGGAAACCACATCTACTGCCTGGCTAATTCTAATTCAGAGCCAAGGTGAGCTGAAAGGGAGAGGAAGCAGCAGGTGTGCCTCACATCAACCTCCCTCTGCACATTTAAAAAAAAAAAAAAAGTTTCTCTTTGTGTCTTTCAGTTGATTCAAAGTGCAAACTGGGAGATCTGATCTTTAGTAGATCAGCTAGTAGCTGTTTCTGCACACTCTGTGATACACACACTCCTTTTCCATTATCTCTTTAAAAAACAACAACAAAAAACCGTCACTCAATTTTCCTGTGATTTTAAGACGATCTGAAGCCCTGTACCCTAAGCCTAACCATGGGGAAGGGGGCACACTCAAAGGAGCCACACCCCAGCGTGGGCGTTCCACATCTCTGCCTCACACAACAGCTCCTAGGTTCTCAGACCCCAGAAAAAAAGAAAAAAGAAAAGAGGTGGAAAATGGTAATGACTGAGATCCCAGAGGAGACCTGAGCTGCAGCAGCGAGCAAAGCTAGCAACATGGAAAAAGAGAAGAGAGCCTGGCTCCCCGCCCCAACTGCACAAAAAGAAAGAAAGAAAGAAAGAAAGGGGTGGGGAGCCTGAGACTGGGGAAGTGTGGCGAGGACCGACAGGAGAGAAACCGGGCGCAGGGGGGTGTCAGCGGCTGAGGAGAGCCGCCGAGGGCCGGCCCGCACAACGGCTGCCAGGAGGGCGCCGGGGGGAAGGGAGAACCCCTAAAGGAGGGGGAAGCCTGGGGTGGGCCGAAGACTCACCAGAGCCCCGGGAAAGAAGGGCTGGGGGCGGCGGACGGCCGCGGACGCCGCCCGGCCAGCGACCTCTCCGACCGGCAGACACGCGAAGCCCCAGCGGCAGCCCCGCGCCGACCAGCCAAGACCGGGGGACGCGCAAGGGGCTCCGAGGCTGGGGCCGGGGGCGGGAGCGCGTAAGGACAACAGGAAGCGCTCCAACTGCCGGAAAAGACGGCAGCGCGGAGGGGCCAAGGCAGCCCAGTCCCCCGCCGCGGAGAGGGGCTGGCGCGGGGGCCGGGGGCCGGCACTGCGCAGGCGTGACTGCCCCGCGACGCGGCGGGGGGGCTTCGGGACTGCGCGTGCGCGGCCCCGCCGCACCCATCCTCCCCGCCTCACCTGGAGAGTCGGAGAGAGCGGGAGGCGGTGCGGAGGGCGGCCGCGCGCGGTGTGCAGTGGGGGTTTCGGGGTGGGCTAGGCCGGGCTCGGGGGAGGTGCCCTTTGTTTTCTGGTGTCTTTGTTTGCTTTATTTGGAGATAATTACAGGCTCGCAGAAGGCTGCAAGTTTAATACAAGGAAGTCCCGTGTACCCATCACCCACCCAGTTCCCTCACCATCTTACACAACTAGTACATGATCAAAACCAGGAAATTGACATCGGCACAACACAACTAACTAAACCAATACGATTGACTAGATTGCAGACCTTACTCGGATTTTACCAGTTTGCCATGCACTCGTTTGTGTGTCTGCGTGTGCCTGCGTGCTCGCATTCATCTGTAGTTGTATTAAATTGTATTACTTGTGTAGTCGTCATCCCCCGCCTTCCCCTGATTTTTGATCATCGTAGCAATAAGTCGGCTAGAACCCTTGACCCCATCTTACTCTTCCTTAAAATAAGGACTAACACTAAGGACTTACTTGGGATTTGGAGAGCTTTCGTAACATCAGGCTATGGCGGGGGGGGGGGGGGGGACCATCCCAGTCTGCACAGAAGAACCTGCTTTTCAAGGCGACGCAACCGCTTAGTCTGTGCAACCCCGGGTGAAGAAGCCCCAAGCTTCGGGACGCTCATTCTTTTCTTGAGAAAGGAGCACAGTGCTCTTGACTAGAAAGCGTCAAGCTCCTGGAAACAATAGATGAGTAAGATAGGGTGCCTGCTTGCCTTCAAAAAGACCATGTAGGTAGCAAAATGTGTAAGTCATTCATTAGGGTATTTTGTGCTAGCTTGGTGCCTCATTCTTGGGTTATTCTAAGACTATAGAGCTTGGTTTTGCCGTTCAAGCTTGGGGTCCTGGGCTTTGTTTCCTTAATGGTCTTAAAAAAACAGGCATTCCGTAACTGCTTTATCTTCCTAGACTTCAAAGCACTGTTTCCTTTGTGTCGCCTCAAACGAAAAACAATTCATCCTTCATTCTCTCTGTCCAAAAGCCCTTCTCCACCAATGCCTTTTGTCAAAGTCCTACCAGTCCTTAATGACTTAATAACAGTGCAAGATGTTTGCTTAGCACACTTTCCAGTTTAGAAACCCCATTCGTTCATCTGATCTCAGTTCATCCTCACAAGTCTTTGGCAGGTCACGTAGGATGAGTAACTTTACACATAAAGTAACTAGCACTGAGAGAAGTGAAGGAACTTGCCTGAATTGTCACAGCTAGTAAAGCAAGAGGAGCCCCATCCTCTGATTGCAAATCCAATGTTCTTTCTGCTTTCCCCTTTCCCCAGCTGAAACCTTATCTTTTCCTTGGAGCCTTCCCAATTTCACCAGAGGATACATATCCCATCCTCTATTCTCTATAGTTCTATATTAATTTATCTATACCTGGGATCCCTGGGTGGCGCAGTGGTTTGGCGCCTGTCTTTGGCCCGGGGCGCGGTCCTGGGGACCCGGGATCGAGTCCCGCGTCGGGCTCCCGGTGCATGGAGCCTGCTTCTCCCTCTGCCTGTGTCTCTGCCTCTCTGCCTCTCTCTCTCTCTGTGTGACTATCATGAATAAATTAAAAAAAAAAAAAATCTTTAAAAAAAAAATTTATCTATACCTTAACTCTAATAAACACTAAAATTTTACTCAAAATTGCTCAACCAGAATATGCTGCTCTTCTCTACTTCCAGCAAGTAGAAACAAAACCTAAGTGCCACCAGTCACTTATACCCACCCCAGACTGTGAGTTGGAAGCAGAAGCAAGTGTGAGCTGACCCTTACACCCACAGGACGGGGCCTTATTTGCCTCCCTATAATACTGTGTTGTTGGATCCTGCTTTTATTTTAAATGCTGCTATTTGGGCAGCCCCGGTGGTGCAACGGTTTAGCGCCGCCTGCAGCCCAGGGTGTGATCCTGGAGGCCCTGGATCGAGTCCCACATTGGGCTCCTTGCATGGAGCCTGCTTCTCCCTCTGCCTCTCTCGGTGTGTGTGTCTCTCATGAATAAATAAATAAAGTCTTTAAAAAAAAATAAATGCTGCTATTTTGTTCACCATGCATTTTTTGCATTAATTTTTATTTTTTTAAATGTTGCATTAAAGTGTTATCTTGATTACTGATTCTTTTGCTACCCTCATAAATCTTGTACCAAGGGAAGTGTCTTGCTCACCTCACCCTACTCCAGACCCTGGAACGATCACTCTGAATCCATTCTGGTCAGAGTGGTAGCTGCTACATACAGTTTCTAGAGACCTTCATAGAGATCTCAGACCAGGATGGTCATGTGTCACACGGCCACCCTTTCTGGGAAAGCAAGTACTCAGCTTTTGTTATATTCTGTAATGGAGGCAGACAGAAAAGAAAGGAAGTGAAAATGGATGTTGAGTGATCCAGCCAATAATGACTGCCATGGAGTATACATTACTTTGCTGTTCTCTTTTAATCTAATTTCTTTTTTTTAAAGATTTTATCTATTTATTCATGAGAGACACAGAGAAAGAGGCAGAGACATAAGCAGAGGGAGAAGCAGGCTCCATGCAGGGAGCCCGATACGGGACTCAATCCCGGGTCCCCAGGATCATGATCTGAGCCAAAGGCAGACACTCAACCACTGAGCTACCCAGTTGCCCCTTAATCTAACTTCCTAATCTAAGTGCAGAATGGCATATTGCAGGATGCTTTATTTTTTTATTTTATTTATTTTCTTTAGGAAGCCCTACACTGAACATGGAGCTTGAACTCAAGACCCCAAGATCAAGAGTCACATGCTTCTCCAGGAGTTCCATCCAGGTGCCCCTACAGGACCCATATTAATTGACTTCTGGTTAATGGGAACATCCTTTTTTATTTTCTATTCTGTATTATCTCTGCCCTCATATAATTATAACTACAATACAATCCACCTATTCAAGATTCTCAGTTTGGGGTTTTATTTTGGGGGGTTTTGTTTTAGGTTTTGGTTTTGGTTTTCTGACATCTTTTTGCCACAAAGTACATGTTATTTTCATTCACCATACAAATAATTAAATTCCTGTAATAACCCAGGGCAAGGTGGAGAATTTAGCAGTCTGATTGGGAGTCCCCTGAGAGACCCACAGGCCAGTGGGATCAGCACAGAATGCCCGGGTTCACCATGCACTTACGTCCATCTTGCAGGTGATTCTTCTTCCTCCACGTCAGGACTGAGGTGTCTTGAAGATGACTGGGGGTGGAGAATCCTAAAGGTTCTTAGGAAATTTCACTCCACTTCTCCACTCAGCCATCTCTTGGGTCCATCTTCAGCTTGGGGGCGATTTCCCCCATGCCTGGCTTGTCTGCCATTTTCTTAAAGCGATCCATGAAATTCCCCTTCGAGCCCCGTGGCTGATGCACCCACTCCTGTTGCTGCAGCAAGAGACCTCCATTTTGGTTTTGGTTTTGTTTTTAAGATTTTATTTTTAAGTAATTGCTACACCCAAAGGAGTGAGCTCGAACTTACAACTTCCAGATCACGAGTCACATGATCTACCAACTGAGTCAACCAGGCACCCCGCAAGATTCTCGGTTCTATAACAGATATCTTTAAAAGCTGTTGGAAAACCAACAACCTTATAGTATACTAAGTTATTCTTCATCCCCATGGATTTGAATTACTTGGTCAGAATATTAGCACTTTTTTTTAAGGTAAGCTCTATGCTCAAAGCAGGGGCTCAAACTTACAACCCCAAGATCAAGAGTAGCATGCTCTGCCAACTAAGCCAGCCAGGTGCTACAGGTGCTACAAATACTAACACTTTTGTCTTGCTCTTTTCCCCAGTTTCAGACTGACTAATCTTTTCCTTCTGTTTAAAAGTTGCCCCAGGGGTGCCAGATTGCTCCCTCAATTGAGCATCAGACTCTTGGTTTCCGCTCAGGTGAGGATCTCAGGGTCAAGGAGATGAGCCCTGCCTCAGGCTCTGCTCACAGCAGGGAGTCTGCTTGAGATTCTCTCCCCCTCTCCCTTTGCCCCTCCCCAACCCTAGTGAGAGCAAGTGAACTCTCTGTCCCTTACTTTAAAAAAAAAAAAAAGATTTTATTTATTTATTAATGAGAGAGTGAGGCAGAGATACAGGCAGAGGGAGAAGCAGGCTCCATGCAGGGAGCCCGATGTGGGACTCGATCCCGGGTCTCCAGGATCACTTCCTGGGCTGAAGGCGGTGCTAAACCACTGAGCCACCCAGGCTGCCCCATCTCCCTCACCTTTCTCAAAAAATAAATAAATAGGGCACCTGGGTAGCTCAGTGGTTGAGCATCCGCCTTTGGCTCAGGTCCCGATCCTGGGGTCCTGGGATCGAGTCCCACATCAGGCTTGGAGCCTGCTTCTCCCTCTGCCTATGTCTTTGCCTCTCTCTGTGTGTCTCTCATGAATAAATGAATAAAATATTTAATAAATAAGTCATTAAAATAAAATAAAAGTTGCCCCAAATTGTTCTTTGTCCCAAGCAATTCACCTGTTTCTCATCCATCAGGTTGATCTGCAATTGCTTCACTGGCTGAAGCTCATCCTCTAGTCAAAGACCACAATCCTCTGAAGAATAGGCATCTTATCGCCTGTCAGTATGTCTCACCTTGCCTGTCAATGTGCCTCTGAATACTCCTTTAGTAAGAAGACAGGAACTGTTCTTGGTGCCTGCTAGCCCAGGGTTGCTCCAATGTTAACAAGCACACAAATCCCCGACGATTCGATTAAAATACAGATTCTAATTTAGAAGGTCTGGGCAGAGCTAAGAGTCTGCATTTCAAACAAGCTCCCAGGTGATGTTAATGCTGGAGGTCCATGTACCACATTTGGAGTAGGAAGGAACTTGAACATACACCCAAGTGAAAAATATGGAGTAAGTGCCCATGATCCAGCAGCCCTATGTCCCGACCATGGCCAGACTCGAGTGAGGCAAGTGAGGCACCTAGGCTCAAGTTCAGCAACTTCTTTACACGACCATGAGGTGAGTGCCTCCTTTTATTGTGCATTCACCTTGTTTGCCCACCCTACTCACTACCAAGTCACATTTTGGTGTGACTATCCCTCCAGACTACTTTTTTTTTTTTTTTAAGATTTTATTTATTTGGCCAAAAGAAAGCACAAGCAGGGGGGAGTGGCAGGCAGAGGGAAAGGGAGAAGCAGGCTCCCTGCTCAGCAAGACTCAATCCTAGGACCCCAAGATCATGACCCAAGCCAAAGGCAGACACTTAACCAACTGGGCCACCCAGGCACCCCACCTCCAGGCTACTTTCTAATACATATATCAACAAATGGGGATTATATGGTGTATGATTATACTGTGTGTAATTATACCTACAATATCACACAGTATTATACTGTTCTTATTCATTTACATCTAAGTTGTGATATTTGGTAAACCGCAAGCTCTGACGATTTAATCTCAAATTCATTTACATATTTTAAAAATATTTATTTGTCAGAGAGAGAGCACAAGCAGGGGAGCAGCAGGCAGAGGGACAGGGAGGAGCAGGCTCCCCACTGAGGGGGGCGGGGACAATGCCAGACTCCATCCTAGGACCCTGGGATCAGAACCTGAATCAAAGGCAGATGCTTAACCAACTGAGCCACCCAGGTTTCCCAAGTCTCAGATTCATTCAATAATCCTACTCCTGTAAAATGTACATTGTTGCTTTCTGTGAGTGAAAGAGTTATGAATGACTATTATTTTCTTCTTCATACATTTCTCTTTCAAAATGTTCCACATTGTACCCACATAACTTTTAATTTAGTTTATTTTTATCAAAGCAATACACATATAGACCTGGGGGGAAAAATGATCTACAAGACTTATGTTAACAGCAATTCCTTGCCCCATCCACTCCTACCAGGTTCACTCAGCAGAGGCAGCTACTTTTGGGCACGTGGATGGTTCAGTCAGTTGAACATCCAATCTTGGTTTAGGCTCAGGTCATGATCTCAGGGGCCTGGGATTGAGCCCTGCATTGGGCTCTGCACTCAAACTCTGCTTGAGTTTCCTCTCTCTCCCTCTCCCTCTGCCCCTCCCCCTGTGCACACACACTCTCACTCACTCTCTCTCAAATAAATAAATCTTTAAAAATAATAATAATAAGCAGTTGTTTTCAACACATAGTTGCTTCTTCTGCTTTTTACCTCCTTGCTTCTAAATAACATTGCTGATTCTGAAATTTTCAGTCTTTTTAAAATTTTTTAATTTTCACAGTGAAAGTGAGGACTTTCACCACTGCTTTTCTCCTTAAGTCAATATTCAGTGTTTACAACTAAACCAAACAAGACAGAATAGTTACTTGCCTTCTTGGGCCATTTTTTGTTTTCCCCAAAATTAATAATTGCCTCAGTTTTTTTCCTTTGCTCAGTTTTGTTTTAAAATATTTATCATCAGGCCAACTGGGTAGCTCAGCCAGTTAGGCATCCAACTCTTGATTTTGGCTCAGGTCATGATTCTCAGGGTTCTAAGATCAAGTCCCACCTCAGGCTTCATTCTGGGCATAGAGCCTACTTAAGATTCTCGCTCTCCTCTGCCCTCACATCTCCCTCCCACCCACCACCTGTGCACTCATTCTCTCTCAAAAAAAAATTAAAATTAAAAAAATGTATCACTAATTTAGTCTGCAATCTCTCTTGTCAAAACTGGAAAACTTTTTTCAGATTATGGTCAAACTCAGTCTATCAGCTCCAGTTTTTTCTCTAGGGTCATCCTTCGTGGAGCTCTCTGTATTAGAGTTCTCCAGAGTAACCGGAGAAATAGGATAGAAAGATTTGTTTTAAGGAACTGGCTCATATGATTGTGGGGGCTGGCAAGTCCTAAACTGGTAGGGCAGGCTGGCAGGCAGGAAACCCAGGCAAGAGTTGATGCTTCAGTCTTGAGTCTGAAGTCCACAGGGTAGGTCAGTAGGCTGGAAACTCAGGCAGGATTTCTATGTTGTCATCTTTTTTTTTTTTTTAAAAGATTTTATTTATTTATTCATGAGAGACAGAGACAGAGAGAGAGAGAGAGAGGGAGAGAAAGAAGAGAGGCAGAGACACATAGGGAGAAGCAGGCTGCATGCAGGGAGTCTGATGCAGAACTTGATCCCGGGTCTCCAGGATCACGCCCTGGGCTGAAGGCAGGCGCTAAACTGCTGAGCCACCCGGGCTGCCCCTATGTTGTCATCTTGAGGCAGAATTGCTTCTTCCTTGGGACACCTCAGCCTTTGCTTGAAAGGCCTTCAACTGACTCGATGAGACCCACTTACCTTATGGAAGGTAATCTGCTTAATTTAAAGTCAAAGGATTATAAGTGTTAATCACATCTAAAATATACATTCATAGCAACATATAGACTAGTATTTGTGGCCAAATTGAACCCCATAGCCTAGCCAAGTTAACCCTGAAATTAACCATCCTCCTAAGTGGTCTCTCCCACTATGGTTTTATTTTCTCATTAGTGTTCCCCTCCCACTCAATTTCATAGCCATCCCCTTTCAATATCAACCATAATATTTAAATATTGAAAGGGTCATGGTGCCAGGGTGACTCAGTCGGTTAAGCATCTACCTTTGGCTTGGGTCATGAACCCAGGGTCCTGGGATAGGGTCCCGAGTCCTGCTGCATGGGGTTTCCTGCTCAGTGGGGAGTCTGCTTTTCCCTCCCCCTCTACCCATCCCCCTTGCTTGCATGCATGCTCTCTCTTACAAATAAATAAAATCTTAAAAAATAAATAAATAGATAAATATTGGGAGAGTCAGTGGGCACCTGCTCCAGCCCCATCCAGCTGCCTTCTCATCTCCATCTCTTTCCCACAGTCCTAGGAGAGCAGAAGAGTGCAGAGCTCACACAGCATATATGCTCTGGTAACTGCCAATAACCATGCCTGGCCAGGAGGAGAATTTATTTGCAGCTGCTTCAGAAGCATTAGTATAATTGACTGGGCCTGCCACAGCTGTCTTACTGGTCTTTTTAGCCCAATGCTTAGGCTACAAACCTGAAAATCTCAATAAAGAAAGCACTAAAGAAAAAAAAAAGAAAGAAAAAAAAAAAAAAGAAAAAAAAAGAAAGCACTAAAGGCAACCATTAGGGCAGCCTGGATGGCTCTGCGGTTTAGCGCCTCCCTTTGGCCCAGGGTGTGATCCTGAAGACCGGGGATCAAGTCCCACGTCGGGCTCCCTGCATGGAGCCTGCTTCTCCCTCTGCCTGTGTCCCTGTGTCTCTCATGAATGAATAAATAAATAAAATCTAAAAAATAAAGGCAACCATTAGCTTTTCATATTGTTTATTGGGTGCAGACTTACAACTATGCCAACGCATAGTACAATAATAGTTTTGATCATATGATTTTGCCTGCTTAGAGGTTTTTATTTTCTCTAAACTACTTAAAGATGGGACCAAAATAATTGTGAAGTCTTAAAAAATACAGATTTTAAATCATTTTTTTCCAAGTGACTGTGTATACCCGTGTGTGTGTGTGTGTGTGTGTGTGTGTGTGATAATGAATCTATGTTTTTTGGGGGACTGAGGGTGAAAAATCTCAAAAACAAATGAAGGATGTGAAGCATGGCGGGTTCAGTAACCAAATGATGCATAAACTTTTCCCACCTAACCTTTGGTATGAAATATTAGGAGGGAAGAAATTATACGACCTTATGGAGCAAGGAAAGTTCTGTTCTGCAGAACAAAAAGAGTAATGAAAACGAGTTCCTTGGGATGCCTGGGTGGCTTAGCAGTTGAGCATATGCCTTTGGCTCAGGATGTGATCCCAGGGTCCTGGGATCAAGTCCCGCATCGGGCTCTCTGCAGGGAGCCTGCTTCTCCCTCTGTCTCTGTCTCTGTCTCTGCCTCTCTGTGTCTCTCATGAATAAATAGTCTTAAAAAAAAGAAAATAAAATAAAACAGGTTACCCAAAGCAAAAATATACTTGATCTTAGCCAAAAGGCCAAGAAGCAATCCCTAAAGCAAAAATAAATCAAAACCAGAAGTGAAAGGGATGTCACTGACTTCATTGTGTTTAGATGGGAAACTTCCTGTGAAACAAGGGAGTTCCTGAGGCTCCCATTATTGAAAGGTTTTCTTTTAACTGGTTGGGTGGGGGGCTGCTAGAATCTTAAGATTCCCAGGCTCCCTTAGGAATGCACTAAATTTTCCATATTTGCCAAGGGCCCAGAACTGTCCAAACTGCCAACTGATAGCTGATGTCATACATTCCCTAAAAGTGGAGGCATGTGAATCCCATTTGTTCCAAATAGATAAGCCCATTTGTTCCATAATAGAGAGAACATACTAAAATGTTCTATATCCATAAGTTTGAAACTGGGTTAAGTATAATGATATGAGTTTCTTTACGGCAGGCCTTCTCAGGACATTTAATAGCATTGTGACTCTCCATTAGGAACGTTTATTGTAAAGGAATCCATAGATGTATCTGAGATGTTTCTTGGAGCACTAGTTAACATTTCCCTAAACTAGTGCTTTGAGGAACACAGAACTAGATAGTTACCACCAGGGTATGTGTGGGGGGGGGAGAGGGTTATATGAGATATATGAGAGATGGGCCAGGATCACCTGCTAGTTCTTGTGTAGCTTCTGACCAAAGGAGCAAAAGGAGACCCAACAGCCTGTTACCACCTCCTGGCTTTGAAATATGATCTCATAAATTCCCCTTTGGTTCTCAATTGCTAACAAATGTTTTAGAATCCAACATCCAAGCTAAAAGGGAACCTAGAGATCACCTCAACTAATCCTTCCATTTTACAGATGGAATTGGGCCTACGGACAGGAATTAAGTTGCCCAAAATCATGGGTACATTAAATTGCAAAGTTCAGTTAGAGCCAGGTTTCCTGACTTCCTGTCCATTGATCTTTCTCCTGCTTTTTGGTGCCTCTCTCCATATGACTGAATCCACAGACTTTCAATGGGCTGTCATTGCACAATTCTGACAAATATGTCTATTATCAAAAATGAGATCTAAACTAACTAGTGGCCCATACAATCTCAAAGAAACTGCAATATGATAAAATAATTCAGACCATCACAGTCATTGGCATTTGAAGCAGCAGGATTTGACCCATGGTTTCAGCGCCAGATTCTTCATTTATCTCTGAGGCCATAGCTTCATGACGTCTACCTTGAAAACTGAATTTTAAGTCATGTAGATGTCATGGCCCATCTCTCCTTATAAAGTTTTAAAATAAGGTGGGAGCTTCTGGGTGGCTCAATTGGTTGAGTATCAGACTCTTGGTTTCCACTCAGGTCATGATCTCAGGGTCGTGAGATAGAGCTCTGTGTCTCATGGAGTCTGCCTGGGATTCTTAATCTCTTCTCCCTCTGCCCTCTCCTCTTTGTAAAATAAATAAATAAATAAAATCTTTAAAAATAAAATAAAATGGGGTTGTATTGTTCAAAAAATAGATCAAAGATTATACACATTTCAAAGTGAAAGTCTCATTCCTACCTCTGTCTCCCATGCACCTTACTTTCCATTTCCACATTGTTAGCCATTGTTATTAGTGTTTTGTATTTTTTTCCAGAGTTCTCTCTTTTTTTTTAAGTAGGCTCTACAACCAGTGCAGAGCCCAACATGGAGCTCAAACTCACCACCCTGAGATCAAGACCTGAGCTGAAATCAAGAGTTGGATGCTCAACCACTGAGCCACCCAGGTACCCCAAGTGTTCTTTTTTTAAATTCATTTACCCATTCATTCATTCATTCATTTTTAATAATCTCTACACCCAACACAGGGCAACCCTGAGATCAAGAGTCACATGATCTTTAGACTGAGCTAGCCAGGGCCCCTCCTTCCAGAGTTCTTTATTCACATATGCATATAGAGTCATTTCTTTCCCTTATTTACACGAATGGCATGATCTCTTCATCAGGCAAGTCTCTTCCTGTTCAAGCCTTAATTTCCCTATTTATAAAGAAAGGATATTGTTCCAACTCTCTTCGCCTGCCGCTCTGACATTCTCACAAGCCAGGCGTACATTAAGCCCCTTGCTACTCATTCTGCCTCTCTTGGCAATGTTTGGTCTTTTGGAAAGTCACACTTGCATGGCTAGTTTTGTCAGTTGACCTCAAATTTAGAACACTCAGGGTGTGGTTTATAGACTCTGGTATTTCATGCTTTAAGAAAATCCAGAATACAAATGTCAACATTTCCAAAGCAAATGAGGGAGTGGCTGTTTGTATTACAAATGAACCTTGCAAAATGACTCACCAAAGGCATCTTTTAATGTATTTATCTACTTAATGTATTTAATATTTTATTTATTAAATAAAATTAAATTAAATAAATTAAAATTAAATAAAATTTTATTTATTAAATAAATAATACTTTGTACAAAATACAAAAGAGTACACAATGAAAATGCCCCACCTTCATCTCTGGTCACCATGCTCTCCTCCCTCCCCATGGGTCATCTTTGTTGTCCGTTTCTTGTGTATCTTTCCATAGTTTTTACATATGCAAACACATTCATATATATCCTTTTTTGAAAATAACATTCTAAACACACTGGTTTGCACCTTATGCTTTTTCACTGAAAAATACATCTTGGAAATCATTTTACATCAGGACAAATAAAACTGCCTCATTTTTTTAGGGTTATATAAAGTTCCAATGACCAATATACCAAAATGAATTCATCTAAAGGGGGTTCTTTTCATTATTATTATTTTTTTTATGATAGTCACAGAGAGAGAGAGAGAGAGAGAGAGAGGCAGGCTCCACGCACTGGGAGCCCGACGTGGAATTCAATCCCGGGTCTCCAGGATCGCGCCCTGGGCCAAAGGCAGGTGCTAAACCGCTGTGCCACCCAGGGATCCCAGGGGGTTCTTTTCAATAGTGAGCTCAGTATTGGCACTATCTGTGCCAAACAGAAACTCACAAGTGTGTTCACCTCCTAACTGCTAAGGCTGAATCTCAGATTGCTTCAAGACCCTCAAGTCTTAATGTTCCTAATTTTTGGAATAAGCTTATTTCCCTCTCCCTCTCTCTCCCCTACTCTCTCTCTCTCTCCATCCCTTCCTCATTACTGAAAGCTGAACAATCCAATGTAGCTTTTTTTTTTTTTTAAACCTCTAGCTTTTGAAACCTCCCTCATTCTCCAAAGCTCTGACTAATCCTCATAATGACCACTGGCAGCTTTTATTCCGGGTGGTTCCCAGTTCTGCCCTCACAACAATAAAGCTTCTCTACCATCATATTCACTATAAGAACAAGAAAAACCTTGATCAGGGGACCCTGGGTCGCTTAGTTGGTTAAGCATCTGCCTTCAGCTCAGATCCTGATACTAGAGTTCGGGGAAGGAGCCCTGGAGGCATTGGGCCAGGGGCTCAGTGGGGAGCCTGCTTCTCCTCTGCCCCTCTTCCTGCTCATGTGCAGGTGTGCTCACTCTCTGACTCATGCTCTCTCAAATAAATAAATAAAACCTTTTAAAAAAGAAAGAAAGAAAGACCTTGATCAGAGGCAGGCAAGAGGTGATGGCAATACCCATTTCCCAGCCTTCAGTGTAGCCAAAGGGACCCAGGCGGCCTTGGAAGCCTCATCATCCATTTACCACAAGAGATGTGCAAATATTATTGTTTTACTTTTTAAGATTTTTATTTATTTATTTGAGAGAGAGAGAAGGAGAGAGCATGAGGGGAGTAGGGGCAAAGGGAGAGGGAGAAGCAGACTTCTAACTGAGCACGGAACCTAATGTAGTTGTGGGAGGGGGGACGGTCCCAGGACCCCAAGATCAGGGCCCAAGACAAAGCCAAAAGCAGATTCTTAGCTGACTGAGCCACTCAGGTGCCCCAAATATTATTGCTTTTTTAATGTGTGGCCACAAGAATGGTTGAGGAGCCTTGATGAGCATGAGAGGAAACACGTCCTTAGCACAGTTTGGCATATGATGTGTTCTGGTAAATATGACTGATTGGTTGGTTGAATGATATAATCAGGGGCTGGGACTCAATAAAGAGTGGGCATTGTGGTTACTATATATCTTATCACTTTTTTGTGTGTGCCCAATCTCAAAGAAAGAAGACGTGACACCCACAGATATTTTATAATCCTAATCCTAGTTGACCTCTTATTTCACTTACTTAAAATATTCACTTCCCTTAGCTCTGAGATATGACGTTCTTCTGCTTTGCTTCCTACCTCTGCCATCTCCTCTGCTGATTCTTCTTCCTCTACTCAGCCTTTAGATATTAGAGTTTTTCCAAGTCTGGCTCTTTCTCCTCTTTTCTCTCCCTGAAATATGTCAATGACTCCTGGGCAAACCATGTTCTGATGAAATCCAAATTGATGTTTTCAGCCCATATCCCTTCTCTAAGCTTGAATCCGACCTCCTGTCAGCCCTGCTTAAATTGACTGAGATGAAGCATCTGCCACCTAGAGGAATGACAGCTCAAAATAGGAGTAAAAGTACTGAAATAGAAGGGGGTTTGTGTGCATCTGAAATTTGTACCCACTCTACTAGCTATTTTGAATCTTTTTTACCTTCTTCAATTCTTTGATTTTGCTAACCTTCCCACCCACCAACCCATCCCAATTAGCAGATTCTATCACTTCCCACTTTTCAGGGACCATTAGACAGCTCCCTCACCTTCTGCCACCAAATCTACAGACACCCAAGCCCTCAACCTTTTCTCTTCTAAATTAAGGCAATTTCCTCCAGGGCTTTGGCTTATGTCACTTCTAGTTCCTTAGGGATCCTTTGCTACTAAGTGTCCGCCCCCAACTCCATCCCCTCTCTCCTAACCAGCGATCTTGCTGCTTCCTAGCAATGTGTATGCATGTTCAAAGGCTCCCCAACTTAACAGCCCCTTCCTTTGACCCCATATCTGTCTCCCACCTACTGCCCTTTACCATTCCTTTCACAGCCAAATTTCATTAGAGTTGTCTCTGTTTACCATCCTTAGTTCTACATCTCCCACACATGTCTCAGCCTCCTGCAATTTTGTTTTTCCCCCTGCCATCTGCTGAGACTATACTTGACAAAGTCAACACCAATGTCTTCTGTATTCTTTAAATCCAGTGGTCTTCACATTGCTTGACCTCTCTGCAGTGTTCACCACTACCAACCACTCCCTCCTCTTTGTTTTGTTGCTCTTTTCCTTATGACAACATTTCATAAATGGTTCTGGGTGGCTCACCAAGTAAATGCCAGCCCAGAGATTATATTTGCTTTCTCCCTTCACAAACACCTCGTTATCTCTAACTCACCCTTCAGATCTCAGCAAAAGCACCTTCCCTTTTCCCTCAGACCTGTGTGCACAGTTTTCTGTGTTTCACCTGAGTAGCAATTATCACAGATTGCAATTAGATATGTTAGGGTCATTCTACACCCCAGCCTTCCCCCTGAGTTGTATCTACTATCCAGAGACTGCTGTGATGACAAGACACAGGGGAGGGTGGCTTTCTGCTCCTGCACATTTCTTGTTGTGCTCTCCAGCCGAAACGTTCCAAGAGTTTACAGTCCTCATGAATACTAGTTTAAAAGGATCTGAATACTCTCCTTCATTCTCCTCACACATTTAAATTGTTTTTCCAGGCTTTATCCAAAGTGATCACGGGAAATTATTAAAGCAGCAGTCCCTGAGAGTGGCCTGAGGGTGGCCACCCAGCCTTTTCGTATGAAATTATGCCTAACAACCACCACTGAGGTCACCCATCTCACCTAGAGGATCTTACCTAGAGGTTGAGTAGACTCTTCCAAACCTTGAGTGTTGTCTTTTCACATGAGTCTTTTTTGTTTCCCACAGGGTCCTAGCTCCCAAGCCCCAGAAAGAGATTCCTCTTTCTGCTGGGTCCACCCTGCCCTGAATTGAGACAACAAAGATTTAGTTCACCAAATGGGCAAAAAGGCCATGCAGAAAAAAATATCCTGGGGACAAAAGCCATGAGTTGATATTCCAAAGGAGCCTCCTGATGCAGTACTGTGGATATTGAGAATCTAGAGAAATACAGGTTTGGAGATAATCGATGTATCCAGAACTGCCTGATGTCTTTAGGCAATAAACAGATACGGCAGAAGGAGAAAAAAATCATTTTGCCAGAGAGTAGAAAAAGAAGGGCCCTTTGATCTCCAGCATTACACAGAGAAATTTTTGGAGGAAAATGTGAAGATTTTGTGATTGTTGAATCACAGAGGGTATGAGTCATTTGTAAACATTAAGGAAAATAAAACATGTACTTGTGCCTAAATGTAGCTAGCAAGAAAGTTAATCATCACCCACATATCTGCCCTTAATTATCTAATTAATCTAATTACCTCCTACCATCTTCTGACCTTTCTCTTCCCACCTATCCCCATTTATGGTGTATTACCTAAATGAAACAGCATGATCACCCCAAACAAAAAACCCACAGATAGCCAAGAGAAGCTGCATGGTTGAGAAAGACTCCCATTATATTTTATTTTCATGTAACTCTGTATTAACATAGTTTTTTTTGTTGTTGTTGTTGTTGTTTAGAATCTCAAACCCTGGGAAGATGCAAGTTGAAGGCAAAGTGACCTCATGCTTTTCTTCAAATACTGCTCCTTCTCCAGGGGGGCAGGAAGCCAGCTCCAGAAGCCTCTTGGTTTATGATAATCCTTCAGGACACAACTGAACAACAAGCACAAAGTATCTGTCTGCTAGTGGCTAAAACTTGATACAGACCAGGATGGGGTCTATCCAGCTTCCTCCTCTCTCAATAGCAAAGTATACCTTGAAGTCTACCATTTTTCAGCTGATTGAGAAAGACTTAAAATGGTTAAATATCTTTTCTTCTTGTTGACATCCACACAGTGGAAATCTGGCCTTTGGGGGCCCCTACAGATGACTTTCTCCCATGATACTCTATCTGCCTTTGTTTTTAGACGCCCTGTTTTCTTATTCTTACTTAGACTTCTCTTTAGAGAAACCAGAATAATTGGACTCCAGGGAGAGCCGAGTTGCAGAGCTGAGGCTTAAATGAACTGACAAACTAATTTTCTCCACATCATGTTTTTAATTTCAAAACCCTGGTTAGAAACTGGCTTTTAGTTGAAATATTCTAGTTTTTTTTCTTTTTTCTTTTCTTCCCCCCCCCCCCCCCACCCCTTTGGTCAGCAGCAAAGCAAGGTTTATTGAGCAATAGTAAAGTTTATTGAATGACAGAGTACAAAGCTCCCAAAGAGGGAGGGAACCCTAGAGGGTTGCCCTATTTTTTAAATCATTATTATTATATTATTGTTAATAATCAGTTATTGCATACCTACTCATAAACATTGTGTTAGGGCCTCCAGCGAATCTTCTGGCATCCATAAGAAACAAGCATTGTTAACCCTATTTCAGAGACCTAAAAACTGAGTGTCAGAAAGATAGGGCCAATGAGGGGCAGACACAGGCAAATTAAACAGGAAGCTAATGAAACTAAGGAGACTGAAGGTACCCTCTCTTACATGGAGCTCCTTCCAGACACTGCACCTAATTCTGTATCCATAAGCTTTATTCTTCTCCTTAAAAGGAGCTTTCAATATCATTTAAACTTTAGTCCCCACCAAATCTGAATCTGCCCCTGCTGTGGAGTCACTGTGTGAACCCAGAATTATCTAACTTTGAAATCTATGCTCTTCATACAGAACTCTTATTCATCACAAAATGCAAAAGTCAGAAAATATGCTTCCTAAATCTGTATAACCGTGAATAATACACCAATACCCTTTACAGAGCACTCTGTTCAAATATTACGTGAATCACTTGTTTGGAGAATCAGAGACATGTAACAGCAGATACTTGTTTCTCACCATGTGTCTGATGGGATGAGAGGAATGTAAGAGATTGGTTCAAAGGACAGGCTTTGGGCCTGACTCCCTGGATTAGAATTCTTGTTCCCCCACTTCATCCTTAGCCGTGTGTGCTTAGGCAAGTTATTTTACCTCTCTGTGCCAGAATTTCCTCTTCTGAAAAACGGGTATAAAAACAGTTCCTACTACACAGGAATTTATGTATGTCTGTGTGTATTAAATGAGTTAAAAGGGTTTTTCAAACTGTAGGTCATGACCCGTTAGTAGACCCGTTAGTAGAAATGAATTTAATGCGTTAACCAGCATCTTAAAAAAATATTTTTTTTATTTATTTATTAATGAAAGACACACAGAGAGAGGCAGAGACAGACAGAGGGAGAGGCAGGTTCCTTGCAGGGAGCCCAATGTGGGACTTGATCCCAGGACTCCCTGCCCAGGCGTCCCTAACCAGCATTTTTTTAACGAAGTAAAATCAGAATACATTTTTAAAAATGATTTTAGAATGCATCACACATAGTAGGGGAAGGTTATGTTTTCTGAGAGCTTTTGTTTCCATTGTATATGGCCTAAAAGTACATACGTATGAATGTGCTGCATTGCTTTGTAAAATGTTACTGTGAGTCACCATCCAAAAGGTTTGAAAACCCCTGAATGAATACAGGCAAAGCAATTAAAAGTAGAGGGGGCACCCTTGTGGACCCTTAATAAATGTTAGTTATGATCATAGTGGTAGACCTGGTGAAGTAGCCATAGATGTACCTAACATAGTCCAAGTGCTTTATCTGTATTACCTGTTGTCTCGTATAATCTGAATATTCCTTTAAAGATATTGTTAGTGGGATGCCTGGGTGGCTCAGCGGTTGAGCGCCTGCCTTCAGCCCAGGGCGTGATCCTGGAGTCCCAGGATCGAGTCCTGTATGGAGTCTGCTTCTCCCTCTGCCTCTGCCTCTCTCTCTGTCTCTCATAAATAAATAAATAAAATCTTTAAAATATATATCTCCTTTATATTATTTTGCAACTGTTTTTCAGTCACCAATCTTTTCCTCTTCACACCTGAAACTTTTATTTTATCTAATATCCAAACTAAATTCAAATTTCCCCCAAATTGTCCTTCTCAGAGAGTAAATTTGTAGAAACTGGGATGGGTGCAGTACTGTTCATTGATCTGGCTGTTACAACCCTTAACGGCTTCTTCTCCTTTTGTCATGAAGTTGACTTTCAGAGAGAACAGGCTCAGTGTCCTCCAGAATGTTCTACTTTCTGATTTCTCTGTCTACTTCCTTGTGCCAGTGTTTATCTTGCACCTTGTGTTTACAGTAAATTAAAAGTTGTATCTAGGGGCACCACGCTGGCTCAGCTGGTAGAGCCAGCTCTTGACGCAGAGTCATTGAGTTCAAGCCCCACATTGGGCATAGAGCTTATTTAAAAAGAAGAAGAAGAAGAAGAAGAAGAAAAAGAAGAAGAAGAAGAAGAAGAAGAAGAAGAAAGGGCAGCACAGGTGGCTCAGTGGTTTAGCACCACCTTCAGCCCAGGGCCTGATCCTGGAGACCTAGGATCAAATCCCACGTCAGGCTCCCTGCACGGAGCCTGCTTCTCCCTCTGCCTGTGTCTCTGCCTTTCTCTCTGTCTCTCGTGAATGAATAAATAAAATCTTAAAAAAAAAAAAAAGTTGTATCTAAAGGTGGAAGAAACTCAATTTAAACATTTGGCTAGACTACAGTTTAAGTAGTGTTGTCTATTCATACTATATCATCAAAAGACACCTAATATCTAGACCCACAACTGATGCTAAAATTCACCAATCTCAGGGGAATGATAGTCTGATTCTCTCACAATATGATTACGTCTACTTCATCTCCAATCTGAGACTAAAAATGAACCAATATGGTATTAACTGACGCTATTAGTGCATCCAGTTCTCGATCAATCATTTATTTTTTTATTTATTTTATTTTTTAGATTTTGACAGAGAGAGAAAGAGAGAGAGTACAAGCAGAGGAGCAGAGGGAGAGGGAGAAGCAGACTCCCTACTGATCAGGGTGCCCCACTTGGGACTCCATCCCAGGACTCTGAGATCATGACCTGAGCCGAAGGCAGATGCTTAACTGACTGAGCCACCCAGGCGCCCCCAACCATGTTTTTTTAAGATTGTATTCATTTATTCGACAGAGATAGCAGGAAGGAGCACAAGCAGGGGGAGTGAAAGAGAGAGAGAGGGAGAAGCAAGCTCCCTGCCAGTGAGGGGCTCTATGGATCCCAGGACCTGAGGAGAAGGCAGACACTTCGCAGACAATGGAGTCACCCAGGCACCCTTCAACTATTAAATTTTTAACAGCTTTATTTGGGTATAATTGACATGCAATAAACGGCACATTTTTATAGGGTACTCTATTGATTTTCAATTGCTGCTGTGATAAAGTATCACAAATGTAGTAGGTTAGAACAATACAAAATATATTATCTTACAGTACTGTAGGTTAGAAGTTCAACATGGGCCTTATCCAGTTTACATCAAGGTCTCAGCGGGATTGCACTCCTGTGTGTCTCTCATGAATAAATGAATAAAATCTTTTTTAAAAATTGCCAAATTGTTTTTCAAAATGATTGTACATTTTACATTCCCACCAGCACTGCATGAGAGTCCCAACTTTTCCATATCCTCACTAACATTTAATATGATCAGGTTCTTAATTTTAATACCAGTTGACAATCCTTGCTTACATTGATTTTATTAGAACTTGCAAAATGCTGATTTTATATTTATTTTTTTAAAGGTTTTATTTATTTGGGAGAGAGAGAGAATGAGTCAGGTGGGAGGGAGAGATGCAGAGGGAGAAGCAGACTCCCCGAGGAACAGGGAGCCCAGGGAGCCCAACGTGGGACTCAATCCCAAGACCCTAATATCATGACCTGAGCCAAAAGCAGACACATAACCAACTGAAACACCCAGGCACCACTGGTTTTATATTTCTAACATTACTTCTACATTGATTAGCTGGTATTTGTAATAAAATAGAGCTTTCTCTCATCAACTAAGGTTATGTAGTTATCCTAAATATAGTTCCCACTAGAACGGAGCTTAAATGTTTGATTCTTAAAATCTATAAAGAATTTATCAAACTCAACACCTGAAGAATAAATAATTCAATCAAGAAATGAGCAGAAGACACAAATAGACATTTCTCCAAAGAAGGGATACAAATAAATGGCCAATAGACACATGAAAAAAATGCTCAATATCACTTGGCATCAGGGAAATACAAATCAAAACCGCAGTGAGATACCACCTCACACCAGTCAGAATGGCTTAAATGAACAAGTCAGGAAACAACAGATGTTGTTGACAATGCTGAGAAAGGGGAGCCCTCTTACATTCCCTCCTTGGTGGGAATGCAAGCTGGTGCAGCCTCTCTGGAAAACAGTACGGAGGTTGCTCACAAAGTTGAAAATAGAGCTACCCTACCACTCAGCAATTGCACTTCTTGGGTATTTACCCCAAAGATACAAATGTAGTGATCTGAAGGGGTACCTGCACCCCAATGTTTATAGCAGCAATGCCCACAATAGCCAAACTGTGGAAAGAGCCCAGATGTCCATCGACAGATGAATGGTTAAAGAAGATGCAGTCTATATATATACAGTGGAATACTACTCAGCGATCATAAAAATGAAATTTTGCCATTTGCAATGTTGTGGTTGAAACTAGAGGATATTATGTTAAGTGAAATAAGTCAATCAGAGAAAGACAATTATCATATGATCCCACTTATATGTGGAATTTAAGAAGCAAAACAGAGGATCCTAGGGAAAGAGAGGAAAAAATAAAAGACAAAATCAGAGAGGGAGAGAAACCGTAAAAGACTCTTAATCATAGGAAACAGGGTCGCTGGAGGGGAAGGGGGCGGGAATGGGATAACTGGGTGATGAACATTACAGAGATCATGTGATGAAGTGAGCACTGGGTATTATATAAGACTGATGAATCACGGATTTCTACCTCTGCAATCAACAATACATTATATGTGAATTAATGGGATATAAATAAAAATTTTTAAAAAGAATACAAATTATTTATTTATTTATTCATTGATTCATTCATTCATGAGAGACACACAGAGCGAGGCAGAGACATAGGCAGAGAGAGAAGCAGTTTCAATCCAGGGAGCCCAACGTGGGACTTGATCCCAGGACTCCAGGATCATGCCCTGCACCAAAGGCAGATGCCCAACTGCTTAGCCACCCACGCATCCCAGAATACAAATTTTTTAAAAGTGTATTGGTTAATCTAAAGATAGCTCTTTCCCAAATATTCACCACACTGGTAAAATAGTAAAAATAAGTAAAATAAATTTTTCAAATGAAAAAAAAAAGTTCAATTCTCTCCCTTTAGTTGCCAATTTTTTTAAAATATTTTATTTATTGATTCATGAGACAGAGAGGTAGAAACCTAGGCAGAGGAAGAAGCTGGCTCCTCGCTGGGAGCCTGATGCGGGACTCAATCCCTAGATCTGGGATCCCGCCCTGAGCCAAAGGCAGACGTTCAACCGCTGAGCCACCCAGGTTTCCCTAGTCGCCAATTTTTAAAACAAAGAGTTGTTTTACTTCTCACACACCTTTTTTATTCAGGTCACCTTTTTATTCTTTTCCCATTTTATAAAATGAAAGATGTGACAGTGAGACTCAAAAGAACTTGAGACTAAAAAGTTGCTGAATCTCGGCCAGCAATCAAGAATTCCTGATATGACTTTGCCTTTAGAATTAAAAGCCTCGGGGCCCCCCTAGGTGGCTCAGCAGTTGAGCACCTGCCTTCAGCCCAGGGCATGATCCTGGAGACCCAGGATCGAGTCCCAGATCGGGCTCCCTGCATGGAGCCTGCTTTTCCCTCTCTCTCTCTCTCTCTCTCTCTCTCTCTCTTTCTCTCCCCATCTTTCATGAATAAATAAATAAAATATTTTTTTTAAAAAGAATTAAAGGTCTCAGTTGCTAAGGTACTTTGAAGATTTGTCATAATATGCCAGTACTGGGTGCCTGCTTCCTAGCAACATGGTCAGAGTCTATTGAGAAACATTTCATCTCCTTGCTATGAACTCCCTCATTTACAGCAGGGTCATTATCAAGTGTCTCACAGGCTGCTGTGCTGCCCTTCCCCGAACCTGCTAGTGTGGCACAAAACCTGAAACCGTGGCCCAATAGGCCTGGAATACATTCCTTTGCCGTTAAAACCCCCTTCATTGACTTCTGTCTGAACAGACTGCTTTTCTTTCAGAAATTAGAATTAATTAGAGGTGACCTCCTGGGCTGTTTTCCAAGCAAGGATGAAACAGAATGTAGCAAGAAACAGAAAAGACAGGAGTCTGAAAACGAGTTTAGATGGTGGAGTCAGTAAGGAACACAGAAGTTAAAGGATAGACAGGGGGATTCATGGGTGGCTCAGCGGTTCAGCGCCCACCTTCGGCCCAGGGCGTGATGCTGGAGACCGGGATCGAGTCCCACATCGGGCTCCCTGCATGGAGCCTGCTTCTCCCTCTGCCTGTCTCTCTCTCTCTCTCTCTCTCTCTCTCTCAAAAAAAAAAAAAAGCAAATACTTCTGTGTTTGTCAATAAATAGCCACTACTTGGAGAACCCCCATCCCTACCCTAGTGCTTATTTCCTACCTACCTTGAGCCCTAGTCTCTTCTCTTGCCACCCTCTCAGGACTGTTTTGATTAGCTAGGGTCCAGGCTGAACTAGGGTTAAATATTTTGAATAACTCCTCTGGGTGTGGACACAAACTGGTTTAGAATTCTAACTGCTGTAATCTGGCACTCATATTTGACTTGGATATGAACATGGTGTTGTTAAGGTAGGCACTGCTCCCTATCCTTGGGTCATGTACTTGTGGTCACTGGGTTGTGTTGTCCAATGCATTTTTTACTTTTGGGATCAAAAGTTTGAAAAACCCTGGTTAGGGCATTCCAGGCAAAGGGGACCAAATACAGAGGTATGCAGTTTGTTTCTGGAAAGGACTAGGAAGTAGGCAGGCAGGGCCAGGTATAAAGGCCATGAGGTTCCAGGTCAATCAAGAGTAGCCTGGATGTTGTGGTGCCTGGGTGATTCAGTCAGAAAAGCATCTGACTTTGACTTAGGTCATGAGTAACCTGGAAGCAGTGAGGTTCAAATGTAAGGCATAGAATGGAAAGAATGAGTTGGAGATCTAAAAAATGTCGGGAACATAGGGCATGTATAATATTTGGATGTATGTTTTTTTTATTTTATTTTATTTTTAAGGGCAGCCTTGGTGGCGCAGCAGTTTAGTGCCCAGGGCCTGATCCTGGAGACCCGAGATGGAGTCCCACGTCGGGCTCCCTGCATGGAGCCTGCTTCTCCCTCTGCCTGTGTCTCTGCCTCTCTCTCTCTGCATCCCTATGAATAAGTAAAGTCTTTAAAAATAATAATAATAATAATAATATTATTATTATTATTATATTTTTAAGTAAACTCTATGCCCAACATGGGGCTCAAACCCAAAATCCTGAGATCAAGAGTCACATGCTCCACTGATTGAGCCAGCCAGGCATCTCTCAATGTGTTCCTTTTTTTTTTTTTTTAAGATTTTATTTATTCATTTATGAGAGACACCAAGAGAGAGAAAGAGAGAGGCAGAGACACAAACAGAGGCAGAAGCAGGCTCCATGCAGGGAGCCTGATGCAGAAATCAATCCAGGGACTCCCGGATCACACCCTGGCTGAAGGCAGGTGCCAAACCGCCGAGCCACCCAGGGATCTCCTCTGGATGTGTTTTAAGCATGAAGGAATAAGTACCCCACCAATGATAAAGCAAAGAACTTAGGTCCTGAAACTAGACAAGCTCCCTCCTGGAGCTTGACATACAGAGAGCCAGGAAGAGATTATAAAGGCCACTTTTGGTCAACAAATTTGAGCACTGGAAATCTGAACAAGGTAAAAGGGCCCATTGTGCCCACTGGGCTGACTGCAAACAGGCCCATTAGGTAACCCACCTCAAATCACCCATAGGCCCTAACTGACTAATTACAACCAGGCACAGTTCCTAAGATTACCAAAAAAGGGAAAATTCCATTTGTTGTCATACTTCCTCACTCTGTCCTATAACTGTGGCCCCACCACCACTGCCTCAGAGCAGGCAATCTCTCCTTTGCTGTCCTGCCTGCTGCTCCCTTTCAGAGTAGTCAATAAATTTCTCTTTTATTTTGCCTTGGGTAGGGATGCCTGGGTGGCTCAGTGGTTGAGCATCTGCCTTCGGCCCAGGGTGAGATCCTGGAGTCCCGGGATTGAGTCTCACGTCAGGCTCCCTGCATGGAACCTGCTTCTCTCTCTGCCTATGTCTCTGCCTTTCTCTCTTTCTTTCTCTGTGTCTTTCATGAATAAATAAATAAAATCCTTAAAAAAAAGAAAAGATTATCTTGCCTTGGGTGAATTCCTTAACCGCACACATCCCACATTTGGTGGTTCCCCCATCTGATTGGAGTGCCCCACAGAGACTGAGAGGAAACCATGAGGGCTCCCTGATTTAGCAGGCAGTAGAAGAAGCACTCTGAAGGGCACTGAGAATGAGGAGCCAGATGGTTGGAAACTTATAAAACTAAGAGAGAAAAGACAGAGATGCAGGAGGAATGGAATCAATCTATGATGGATTAGATAGAATGAGGATTCCCGGATACTCAGAGGGTCAGAGGCAGGGTGGGCCTGTGGCTAGTATCCTGACTCAGAGGTCAAACCTGGCTCTGGTAATTCTGAGCTCTAGGGCCTTGCCTTGGGTAAGCAATCTAACTTTTTGTGTTTCAGTCTTTTCATCCATAAAATGGAGATAATGAAAACATCTACCTCAGCGAATTTCAAGGATTAAATGAGTGGGCGGGGCGCCTGGTTGGTTCAATGGGTGACGCTATGTGACTCTAGATCTGAGTTGTGAGTTTGAGCCCCAAGTTGGGTATAGAGATTACTTAAAAATGAAAAAAAAATTAAAAGATTTATTTATTTGAGAAAGAGGCAGAGGAGCGGCAGAGTAAGAGAGAGAAGCCCAAGTAGTCTCTCCACTGAGCACACAGCCCAACATGGTGCTTGATCTCACGAGACCCCGAGATCATGACCTAAGCAAAAAACAAGAGTCAAGAGTTGAATGCCCAACCTACTGAGTCACCCAGGTGCCCCCAAAATAATGAGAATGGGAGAGAGAGAGAGAGAGAGAGAGAGACCCTCTAAACCCACTTTAAAAAGGCTGTTTAAGGGATCCCTGGGTGGTGCAGTGGTTTAGCGCCTGCCTTTGGCCCAGGGCGCGATTCTGGAGACCCGGGATCGAATCCCACGTTGGGCTCCCGGTGCATGGAGCCTGCTTCTCCCTCTGCCTGTGTCTCTGCCTCTTTCTCTCTCTCTGATGACTATCATAAATTAAAAAAAAAAAAAAAAAGGCTGTTTAAGAGCTACACGTAAGCATATGCTAAATTATGACGACAGTTATGGTACCAGCTACCTAAATTTTTTTGCACTTTCTAAGCCTGTGAATTTCCTTGGCTATAAACTAGAGATTGGTGTGTAGACCCTAGAAACTCAGAAAAGAAGGGGAAAAAGACAGCCATGAGGAGCTGAAAAACATGAAAAATCTCTCCAAACACAGAATTATGCACACATTAGAAATTGTGACATCTCAAAACCTCTACTGGCCCTCTTCAGTTGTTTTCTTGTAGTTGCTTTTTTTTTTTTTAAGATTTTATTTATTTATTTATGAGAGAGAGAGAGAGATGCAGAGACACAGACAGGGGGAGAAGCAGGCTCCATGCAGGGAGCCGGACATGGGACCCGATCCTGGATCTCCAGGATCCCGCCCTGGGCTGAAGGCGGCGCTAAACCACTGAGCCACCCAGGCTGCCCTTGTAGTTGCTTTTGAGCAAACTCCTTTCCCTATTATTTGTGATTTCCTGAGCACTAAGCAGGGTCCGTAAAATAGATTTCTCATCTCCTAGCTGCATAAGCAATCCTTTTACTCAGGCCTGGATCCTTTTCCAGACCTCTCTGTGGGTCTGAGAACCAAATAAGGCAATATACTGAGGCAGGCATTGACGTTCAGGCACCACCCAGGGAGGGTAGAGGGTGGAGTTGAAATTAGGAAAGGAGGCTCAGGAACTGAGCTGTCAGAGGGGGCTGGCACAGCAGCGAAGGACATGTGTTCATGTAACATGTTGTTCCTTGGAGCTGAAAAAACAAACACACACACCCAGATATGTCAAAGGCAGCCTTTCCAAATGGCCATAATTTGCACTCCTCAGATAATCATCAGGCTCCAGAGCCTGACCTGAGGTTTGAATCCTATCTCCATCCCTTACAAGCTGTGTGACCTCAGGCAAGTGACTTAACCCTTCTGTATCCACTTGTTTCAAGTGTACAATTATATTTCATAAGCCAGATAAATTCCAGAGAAAACCAAGGTGAAAGATTAGTGCATGTGCTGGATTAGGGGTAGGGGTTGCTATGTGTAGAGAAAGGTATGTGGTGGGTAGGCAGTGTCAGGAAAGTGGAATTACTCAAATTAGCTCTTGGCTCACTCCCACACTTCCATGGTCATGTGACACCACAAAGTAGGAGAAATCGGAGCCTTAACTGATGATTATTGGAAACTATGAACCAACTTAAAATGAGAGTCTGAAAGCCTGAAACTCAGTGTTTCCCATACTTTTTGATTCTGTGACAGACTTTGAGAGGATTTAACCTTCTCCAGACACAGAATGGTGAATGAGAGGAAATATGACTTGAATAGAACTATCAACTATAACCTAGAATGAACAGCCCTCATTTTCTGGCCCTGTTCCTTAAACTTTAAAACAAAAACAGGGCAGCCCTGGTGGCTCAGCAGTTTAGCGCCGCCTTTGGCCCAGGGTGGGATCCTGGAGACAGGGGTCCAGTCCCATGTCAGGCTCCCTGCATGGGGCCTGCTTCTCTCTCTGCCTGTGTCTCTGCCTCTCTCTCTCTCTCTCTCTCTCTCTCTCTCTATGTCTGTCATGAATAAATAAATAAAATCTTAAAAAAAAAAACTCATAAAAGAAGTTACAGATCTTTGCCTAGAGAATAAAGCCTCAGCTAGATATACATGTAGTTTAAATTCTAAAATATGTGGCAAGCAGTTGGAAGCAATCATGTTTTGATAGGCCAGAAAGAGAACAGGACCAAGAGGTGGTATTGTTAGGGGTCCCTACCTTACAGTCTGTCTTTGCTTTAAGGCCAAGCTTGAGAGGGCTGATCACTGTAGAGCCTGTGGGTAAGTGTGGGCAGTGCTGGGAAGGAGAGCTTTTTTACTCATTTCTGATGAACATTTATTGTCTTCAATGTGTCAGCCTGGCTTGGTCTTGAGACTGGCAGGGCTCTTGTGGCTGGCAGGGAAAGGGTTTAAGAAAAAGTTGGGAGCTCACCTGTCTCTTCTGAATGACTGCATGTAAATATGCCATAATCTATAAAATGCTACACTATCAGCAGCAGGATAATTATTTCTTTTTCTTCCCACTCTTCTCATATGGCTTCTCTCCTTTTTTTTCTTTATAATAGAAAATATCAAACATAACAAAAGTAGACTGAACCCAGTATCCACTATCCAGCTTCAGCTAGCCATTCTCAGCTTGCTTTATATGTACCTCCATCCCTGTATTATTATTTTTTTATTATTTTATTTATTTATTCATGAGAGACACACAGAGAGAAAGAGGCAGAGACAGGCAGAGGGAGAAGCAGGCTCCATGCAGGATGCCTGACGTGGGACTCGATCCCAGGTCTTCAAGATCACACCCTGGGCCAAAGGTGGCGCTAAACCACTGAGCCACTCGGGCTGCCCCATCCCTGTATTATTTTGAAGCAAATCTAGAACATCGTTTATCATTTCATGTGTATCTCAGCATGTACCTTTAAAAGATAGGGATTTTAAAAATCATAAGCATGGTATTGTTACAATTCTTTAAAGATTAATTGGAGGGGTGCCTGGGTGGCTCAGTGGGTTAAGCAGCTGCCTTTGGCTCAGGTCATAATCCCAGAGTCCTGGGATGGAGCTCCACATTGGGCTCCCTGCTCAGTGAGGAGCCTGCTTCTCCCTCTCCGGTTCCCCCTGCTTGTGCTCTCTCTCTTTCTCTCTGTCAAATAAACAAGTAAAATATGTAAAGGTAAAATTAAATTTAAAAATAAAGATTAATTGTAATTCCTTAATGTCATCAAATATTTATTCAGATCCCACAATCTGGACCAGAATAAAAACCCTGATGTTTCATATTTATAGACTTGACTTTTTATTTATTTATTTATTTATTTATTTATAATATATATTTTTTATATTTTATTTTTTATAGATTTGATCTATTAATTTATTAAATTTATTAAATGTCCTAGCTTGGGCTGTGCTAACAAAGTACCATAGACTAGGTGGTTTATAAAAATATAAATTTACTTCTCACAGTTCTAGAGGCTAGAAGTCAGGATCAGGATGCCGGCATGGTCAGGTTCTGGTGAGAGTCCTCTTTGGGTTACAACCCACCTGCTTCTCCATTTGTCTTCACATGGCTAAAAGAACTCTAGATAAATTGAACTTCAATAAAAACAAATAAAACAACAACAAAAGGGATCCCTGGGTGGCACAGCGGTTTGGCGCCTGCCTTTGGCCCAGGGCACGATCCTGGAGACCCGGGATCGAATCCCACGTCAGGCTCCCGGTGCATGGAGCCTGCTTCTCCCTCTGCCTGTGTCTCTGCCTCTCTGTGTCTCTCTCTATGTGACTATCATAAATAAATAAAAAAAAAATTTAAAACAACAACAAAAAAAGAGGGCTAGATAGGTCCTTTAGTCTCTTCTTATAAGGGCACTGATCCCATTCCTGAGGACTCCACCCTCATGACCTAATTACCTCCTAAATACAATTGCACTGGGATTAGCATTTCAATATAAGAATTTGGTGGGGGTGGAACACAAATATTCAGCCTATTATATATTAGGTTTATAAGACTTAGAGATTTAAAAAAAAAAAAAAGACTTGTTTAGAGGTTTAGAGTACTTTTGTTTGTCAATTTTCTTCTTTCGTCTTTTTAAAAATTGAATGGAAGGGGTGCCTGGGTGGCTCAGTGGTTGAGTGTCTGCCTTCAGCTCAGGTTGTGATCCCAGGATCCTGGGATCAAGTCCCGCATTGGGCTCCCCACAGGGAGCCTGCTTCTCCCTTTGCCTCTGTCTGACTCTCTCTCTGTGTCTCTCATGAATATATAAATAAAAATCTTAAAGAATAAAAAAAATTAAAGAAATTGATGTGAAATTTACATAACACAAAATTAACCATGTTAAAGTGAACAATTCAGTAGCAGTATATTTGCAGTGTTGTACAACCACCACCTCTACCTCGTTCCAAAATGTTTTCATCATCCCTAAAGGAAAACCAGCACCCATTAGAATCTGCTCCCCACTCATCCCTGACAATCCCCAATCTGCATTCTATGTCTGAATTTACTCATTCTGAATATTTCAATATCAATGGGATTGTACAATGGTGTTATTCCATTTCAACTCCAACTGTTGCAACACTAACTGGTGTACTACAATTCAGTTTGATATTTAACACTCAGAGTTAGCATCAGAAACTAGAGGTTTATTTATTTATTTATTTATTTATTTATTTATTTATTTTATTTATTTATGATAGTCACAGAGAGAGAGAGAGAGAGACACGCAGAGACATAGGCAGAGGGAGAAGCAGGCTCCATGCACCAGGAGCCCGATGTGGGATTCGATCCCGGGTCTCCAGGATCGCGCCCTAGGCCAAAGGCAGGCGCCAAACCGCTGCGCCACCCAGGGATCCCCGAGGTTTATTTATTTTTAAAATTTTTATTTATTTATTCATGAGAGACCCAGAGAGAAAGGCAGAGACATAGGCAGGGGGAGAAGCAGGCTTCATGCAAGAGCCCGATTCAGGACTCAATCCCAGCACTCTGGGATCAGGCCCTGAGCCAAAGCCAGACGCTCAACCACTGAGCAACCCTAGTATCCCAGAAACTAGAGGTTTAAAGGCATGGTTTCCACCAATATTGTTTCCACTTCAGACACCAGCCTCAGTATCTGGAGGTCTCCAGGCCACCTACACTCATGAACACGTGGCTACAAATGTAGGGGTTTCCATGATCCCTACATTTGATAATTCACAAGAATGACACAAAATTCAAGAAACCACTATAGTTGCAGTTCCATTTTTATTATAAAGAATATAGGTAATGGGATGCCCAGTTGGCTCAGTCAATAAAACATGTTACTCTTGATCTCAGGGTCCTGAGTTCAAGCCCCACATTGGGTCTAGAGATTCCTTAAAACAATAAATAAATAAAAAGATGTAGGTCAGTAAGAGCCAAATAGGGAGATATAAAGGGGAAGGGTCCCCAACACAGAGCTGTGCTCTCTCCTCATAGTCAGAATGCATCACTTTTCAAGCACATAAATATATTTACCAACCAGGAAGTGCCATTAAGCTTCAGTCTAGAGGTGTTTTGTTTTGTTTTGTTTTTAAAGATTTTATTTACTTATTTATGGGAGACACACAGAGAGAGGGGGGCAGAGGCACAGGCAGAGGGAGAAGCAGACTCCATGTTGAGAGCCCCATGTAGGACTTGATCCCAAGCCTGGGATTCCAGGATCACACCCTGAACCGAAGGCAGACACTAACTGCTGAGCCACCCAGGCATCCCAGTCTAGAGTTTTTAATGGAAGTTTGATTATATGGGTTTAATTCATTAAACCACTGGCTACATGATTGGCTCCACTGCCAGCCTCCACCCACACTCCCCTCTTCCCAGGGAGGGTTGGCTCAAAGTACCAATTCTCTAATCATGTGGTTGCTCAGGAAATTCCAAGGGTTTTAGAAGCTCAACGTCAGGAACCTGGGACACTGACTAGATAAATTCTTTATTACATAGCAGCTGCCTTTTCATTTTTTAAATAATGTCCTTTAATGCACAAACATTTTTAATCTTGATGAAGTTCAATTTAACTGTTTTTTCTTTTGTTGCTAGTCCTTTTGGTGTCTTATCTAGGAATCCATTGCCAAATCCTAGGTCATAAATATTTACCCTCATGTTTTTGTATAAGAGTTTTATGGTTTGGAATCTAATACTCAGGTCACTGATGCGTTTGCAGTTAATTCTTTTCTATATAGTATGAGGAAGGATTTCAACTTCATTATTTATTTATTTATTTTTACTTGTGCATATCCAGTTGTTAGAACATGATTTGTTAAGGAGACTATTCTTTCTTCATTGAATACTCTTGGCCCTTGTGAAAAATCAGTTGCTTGTAAATGTATGGGTTTATTTCCAGACTTTCAACTCTATTCCATTGGTCTATAGGTCTATCTTTGGTCTAATGTTACAATCTATTGAGTACTATAGCTTTGTAGTAAGTTCTGGAATTAGGAAGTATGAGTCCTCCAAATTTGTTCTTATGTTTTAATATTATTTTTGTTTATTTGGGCCTCTTACAAATTCATATGAATTTGAGGATTGGCTTATTCATTTCTGCAGAAAAAGGTCTTTGGAATTTTGATGGGGATTACATTGCATCTATAGGTTGCTTTGGGTAATATTTCCATCTTAATTATATTAAGCTTTCCAATCCATGAACACCAGAGATTTGCTTGTGAGAATTATCAGTCTGCTGTGATAGATCTTTGCAATGTTTCAGAAAATTAAGCATATTATTTTTTTTTTAATTTTTTTGTTTATTTATGATAGTCACAGAGAGAGAGAGAGAGGCAGAAACACAGGCGGAGGGAGAAGCAGGCTCCATGCACCGGGAGCCTGATGTGGGATTCGATCCCGGGTCTCCAGGATCGTGCCCTGGGCCAAAGGCAGGCGCCAAACCGCTGCGCCACCCAGGGATCCCCAGAAAATTAAGCATATTAAATGTACAAATGTTGCTGGATATATTTAAAGGAATTAAATCAGTCAAGTGTGTAAATAAGGTTGCTTAGGGAAATTCTGATTAATTTATTATTTTATTACCTTCTCTCTCTTTTTAAAGATTTTATTGATCTTATTAAGAAGCATTAGATTTTTAGAAAATAAAATAACAATGATTGGGAGTTTTTAGCTTAGCAATATTAAAAAACTGGATTCAAGAATTTGAAACTTAATAATTTAATATTAAACAAAACACCAGAATCGATCATTATTCTTTTCCAGGTACAAGAGCCCCTCTCTTCTTCAAAAATAAAAAGTCTGTTGTCATCTGGAATCTTCTATATAGAGGAAAGGAAAGTCTCCAGGGTACACATACTTCTTTTTTATTTCTGGTGCATATACTTCTAACATAGCATTATAGCAGCTCTTAGCCCACCAGAGAGAAGCACAAGTACTCAATTAATTTGATAGACTGAATGAATGCAACTGATCTTTCTAAAAAATTTTTATGAGTATAGTTGACACACAATATTACATTAGTTTCAGGTATACATTATAGTGATTCCACAAGCTTACACATTATGTTATGTTCACCCCCAACTGTAGCTACCATCTGCCACCATATGCCATTACAATATCATTGACTATATTCCTTATGCTGTGCTTTTTATTCCCATGACTTATTCATTCCATAACTGGAAACCTGTATCTCCAACTCTCATTCACTCATTTCACCCATTTCCTCACCTCCTTCCCTTTTGGCAACTACCAGTTCATCCTCTGTACTTACAGGTCTGATTTTTTTTTTTTTTACAGGTCTGATTTTGCTTTTTGTTTGTTTATGCATTTAAGTTTGTTTGTTTTAGATTCCACACATAAGTGAGATCATGTACTATTTGACTTTCTCAGTCTGACGTATTTCACTTAACATACATAATACTGTCTAGGTCCAATCAAGTTGTCACAAATAGCATGAACTCCTTTCCTATGGCTGCATAATAGTTGTGACTGATTTACTTTGCCTTTTTTTTAAATTATTTATTTATTTATTTGAGAGAGAGAGCCTGTGTGCAAAAGAACATGAGCAAGGGAGAGGAGTAGTGGGAGAGGGAAAAGCAGACTCCCCACTAAGCATGGAGCCTGATGCAGGACTCCATCCCAGGAGTCTGGGATCATGACCTGAGTGGATGGGAGATGCTTAACCAACTGAGCCACCCAGGTGCCCTTACCTTGCTTCTTTGAAAGCACTTAATAGGCACTTGGTAAATACTTGTATATATATGAGTAAATACATGTATAAAATGAACATTTTACATACTAACAAGATTTCAAATATATTCCTCACTTTGTGCTGCAGCATACTGGATTTATCTTTTTAACTTTAACTTTCTACAGGAACTTTATACATTCTGTACCCTCTTCCAGGAACATTCTTTCATTCTTCTTACAAATTGTGCCTTCCTGCTTTTGCTCAATCATAACTTCTTTGGGAAGCCATCTTTGGTTTATTTAATCAGGCCAATCTCTCCTATGATATATTCTTTTTTTCTCCTATGATATGTTCTTCTTCTTCCTCTTTTTTCTTTTTTTTTTTTTTATAAATTTATTTTATTTTTTATTTTATGATAGTCACAGAGAGAGAGAGAGAGAGAGAGAGAGAGAGAGAGAGGCAGAGACACAGGCAGAGGGAGAAGCAGGCTCCATGCACCGGGAGCCCGACGTGGGATTCGATCCCGGGTCTCCAGGATCGCGCCCTGGGCCAAAGGCAGGCGCCAAACCGCTGCGCCACCCAGGGATCCCTCTTTTTTTTTTTTTAAGATTTTACTTAGGGCACCTGGGTGGCTCAGATGGTTAAGCATCTGCCTTCAGCTCAGGTCAGATGGGATCAAGCCCTGAGGCGGGGGTGGGGGGGTGTCTCTGCTCAGCAGGGAGCCTACTTCTTCCTCTGCCCCTCTGCCTGCTCATGCTCTCTCTCTCTCTCTCTCAATTAAATAAAATCTTAGAAAAAATAAAACTTAAAAAATTTTCATTTATTTATTTACTGGAGAGAAAGAGAACAAGCAGAGGAAGGAGAAGAGGGAGAGAGAGAATCTCAAACAGACTCCACGCTGAGCATGGAACCCAACATGTCCTTGATCTCACAATCCTGGGATCATGACTGGAACTGAAATCAAGAGTCAGGCACTAAATGGATTCAGCTACCCAGGTTCCCATCTTATAATAATATATTCTTAAGGAATCTTTTCCTTCCCCAAACCATTTTTGACATAAATAATTTTACAAACTGCTTGTGTCATTCTTTCTGTAATTCCCCCTATATTAGAACTTAGCCCAATGATGGCAGCAGTCTGAGGCTCTGTTTGGAATTATTATTTTTTCATCTAAATCCATCTCAGTGTTTAGAAAATAGAAGTTACCTAATAAATGCCTTTTTAAAATATTTTATTTATTTATTCATAAGAGACACACACAGAGAGAGGCAGAGACACAGGCAGAGGGAAAAGCAGGCTCCATGCAGGGAGCCTGATATGGGACTTGATCCGGGGACTCCAGGATCATGTGCTGAGCTGAAGCCAGACTCTTAACTGTTGAGCCACCCAGGCATCCCTAATAAATGCTTTTTGAATGAATGATTGTTAGATATGTAATATGATCCAAAAAAAAAAAAAAACTGTTTCAGGGAATTACATTAGAAAAAGCATGGAAAAGTTATCAAGCTATCAAAACAATTAGGTTAAAAAAAAGAAGCTTAAGGGGCTCCTGGGTGGCCCACTTAGTTAAGTGTCAGCCTTTGGCTCAGGTCATGATTTCGGGGTCCTGTGATCAATTTCTGCATTGAGCTCCCTGTTCAGCAGGGAGTCTGCTTCTTCCTCTCCCTCTGCCACTATGCTCACAGGTTCGCTCTCTTCTCAAATAAATAATATATTTTTTTAAAAAATAAGCTTAAAATGACATAATTCCCAGAAACACTACTTTAATTTTTTTAAGATTTTATTTATTTATTCATGAGAGACACAGGAAAAAGGCAGAGACATAGGCAGAGGGAGAAGCAGACTCCCTGCTGAGCAGGGAGCTGGATGCAGGGCTTGATCCCAGGACTCTGGGATCATGATCCGAGGCAAAGGCAGACACTTAACCTTCTGAGCCATCCAGGCACTCCTAAAAATGTAATTTTAAATGTGCTGGTAGGCCCAGTTAAAAAGTATAAAGAGATGAAGTTAATTTTAATAATATCCCGTTTTTTTTTTTTTTTTTAAGATTTATTTATGATAGACAGAGAGAGAGAGGCAGAGGGAGAAGCAGGCTCCATGCTGGGAGCCTGACACAGGACTCGATCCTGGGACTCCAGGATCCCTAGGCCAAAGGCAGGTGCCAAATTGCTGAGCCACCCAGGGATCCCCAATAATATCGTGTTTTTAACCTAACATGTTAAAACGTGTTTAAAATAACGTGTTTTTAATACATGAAAAAATTATCATTTCAACATATCATCAATATAAAAGTGAGATATTTTTTGTTTTTTAATATACTGTCTGGAATCTAGCATGTATTTTACAGTAACAGCATGTGTTAATTGGAACTCAAATAGCTATGTGTGTCCAGTGGCTGCTGAATTGGACAACACGGTCCTGAATCAGTTTTCTGGTTTTTCTCTGATCTGCTCTGTCCCCATGAGGCTGATTTTGACCTCTAAGCTTGTATCACTCAGCTTTCTTGCCCTTAGGTTTCCTGATGGCTTTTGGGCAATAGAAGTCACTGTTAAAAGACCAATCTATGGGAAGAGACTAGTCCAGTTACTCCACTTCTAACCATCTGTCCTCTCCTCCCAGCTCCCCCACAAATTGGGCTGCTACACTTCCTCTACCTAAGGCCATAGTGGCCTCTATTCACAGCCATAGCATCTGGCTGCTTCTTGTAATTCTGCTCCCTTCCTTGCTTCGTTGGATCTAAGAGCTGCCACTGGGAGTAACCTCTTCCCAAGTGGGTTTCCTTAGCCCTGTAAATAATTATCTCTTCAGTTAACTCTTTGTTGGATGTGCCATCTGCTAGTCCTGCCAGGACAGTCACTGAACCAAGTAGCTAATGAACTATTGTTATGTCCCATGCTCTGATGATTTTCCTTTATACTGGAAGTCAATCATAATATTTAAAGTATACATTTTTTTTAAGATTTTATTTATTTGTTCATGAGAGACACAGAGAGAGGCAGAGACATAGGCAGAGGGAGAAGCAGGCTCCCTGTGGGGAGCCTGATCCAGAACTTGATCCTAGGACCCCAGGATCACTACCTGAGCCAAAGGCAGATGCTCAACCACTGAGCTACCAGGTGCCCCTAAAGTATCCATTCTTAGGGCAGCTCTGGTGGCTCAGTGGTTTAGTGCCACCTTTGGCCCAGGGTGTGATCCTGGAGACCCAGGATCGAGTCCCACATCAGGCTCCCTGCATGGGGCCTGCTTCTCCCTCTGTCTGTGTCTCTGCCTCTGTGTGTGTGTGTGTGTGTGTCTCTCATGAATAAATAAATAAAATCTTAAAAAATATTTTTAAAAAAGTATCCATTCTTATACATAGATATTAATGCCTGCACAACAAAAAAACACCCCCAAAAAACCCAAAACAAAACAAAACAAAAACTCAGATATTAATGCCTGGCCATCAGTAATGTTTTTCCTAAAAAAAAAAAAAAAAGTAATGAATTAGTAAGGAGTGAATTTCAGAATCAGAAGAAAACTCAGTGCCTTGATTCTCAACTTGAGATACTGAGAAGTCTGTTAGTCATTTCCGTATTTGGAATCTTTCTGTTTGCAAGTGACAAGAAAAAAACAAAACAAAACAAAACTCCAGTGGCTTAGGCAAATTGGGTGAAGCATTAGGGAATGTATGTTAGGGAATTCCAGAAGTGGAACTGGGTTCAGGGCTTCTTAAATAAGAGTTCCAGGGCTCTTTATTCCCTGTCTTTCAGTTCTCTCCCTTCCTTTAAATTGGATCCACTGCAGGCTGCGTCTTCCGTCCTGGAAACAGGTTGGTTGTCCTGGCTCACAAACCCACCAGTCAGAGGAAAGGAGCACACCTCTGGTTGACCTAGTAGCAGGGTTATCATTAGCAGCTGAATGGTCTGATTAGATTGTTCATCCGTTCCTGAACTAATTGGGGTGCAGGGGGTGCTAAGAATTGGAATGATTTAATTAAATCAGCCACACCTGAATCAATACCATGGTCTACTATGAGAAAGGTAGTTCTTCAAAGGAAATCAAGAGATGTTTACTACAACACAGGATTCCCCATTCCCTGTCTCTACCAAGAAATACTGATATGGTCTTTTGAAGCTTCCCGTCATTCTAGGGTCTAGACAAGAGTGGTTGGTGGTTGAATAAATTTAAAGCAACATTAAAATAATCCATAATTTAAATGGATAATTCATTTTGCATGCTATTACCAGAAGATGGAAAGTATGTGTGGATGGCCATAGGAGGTTCAAAATGTATTCTGGAATATACTTGAAGGGATTAAGAGTGCCCCATTGAAAGAGGCATGCTATGAATTAACGTTATACATACAAACTAAAAAACAGGAAAAATGGTGGGGAAGAATAGGATTCTCTTTGAAAGCAGCATTTTTTGAATAGAGATTGTGAGGTGATTTACATACATACTTTTTTTTAAGTCATTAAATAATTAAACAAATATGTTTCCGTGCTGTATGCCAGGTTTGTTTCTAGGCCCCAAGGAGGCAGGAGTGACCACCATAGAGAAAAGCTGAAGTTCCTGTGGGAGGAGACAACACATAATGACCCTGCAAGGCTAGTATTATTATCCCATTTTACAGAAGAAAATAATTCTGAGACAGTTTAAGAAATTTTTCTCAAGACACTTTAGTATTTTTTTTTTTAAAATCTTTATTTATTTATGATAGTCACAGAGAGAGAGAGAGAGGCAGAGACACGGGCAGAGGGAGAAGCAGGCTCCATGCACCGGGAGCCCGACGTGGGATTCGATCCCGGGTCTCCAGGATCACGCCCTGGGCCAAAGGCAGGCGCCAAACCGCTGCGCCACCCAGGGATCCCAAGACACTTTAGTATTAAGTAGAGGGTCTGTGGTGGTCCAAATCCAGGATTGTCTGACTTCAAAGCCTCTGCTTTGACAGAAGAAGATAAAATTTATTTATTTTTATTATTAAAAAAAAATTATTTACTTAATTGACAGCACAAGCAGGGCGAGCAGCACAAGGAGAGAGAGAAGGCGGCTCTCCCAGAGCAGGAAGCCAGACTGGGGAGATGCCCCCTGGGCTCGGTTGTTGAGCGGCTGCCTTGGGCTCAGGGCCTGATCCTGGGGACCTGGATCAAGTCCCACATCAAGTCCCGCATCAAGTCCTGCATCCAGCTCCCTGTGAGGAGCTCCACCCTGCTTCTCCTTCTGCCTATGTCTCTGCCTCTCTCTCATGAATAAATAATAAATAAATAAAATCTTTAAATCCCTGGACCCTGGGATCATGACCCAGCCTAAGGCAGACACTTAACCAACTGAGGCACCCAGGAGCCCCAGAAAATAAAATTTAAAAGAAGAGAAAAGCTTACACAGAGGAGGGGATCAAAACAAGGCAATATACATGAGCCAGAAGAGAAACACATTTACAGAAGAAAAAAAAAAAAAAAAACTTGAGAAAGCGTTTGCTAAAATCCCCCCTCACCTGGGGAAAAAACTCCAGGTAAAGCCAGCACAGATCTTGGCTCAAGAACTATAGTTCCCATTCCCTCTCTTTCTTTGTCTTTTTTTTTTTTTTTTTAGATCTTATTTATTTATTCATGAGAGACAGAGAGGCAGAGACACAGGCAGAGGGAGAAGCGGACTTCAGGGAGGGAGCCCGACGTGGCACTCGATCCGGGACTCCATCCGGACTCGACTCGGGACTCCAGGGTCGCGCCCTGGGCCGAAGGCAGGTGCCCAACTGCTGAGCCACCCAGGCGTCCCCCTTTTTCCCAGTCTTATGAAATTCCTATTTTCCAGTGAAAAAACTGACGCTCAGAGCGATTACACCTTTTTATTCACCCCCCCCCCCCCACACACACACACACAGATAAATCTTTTAGAGCCACACTAGGAGATAAGGTTTCAAAAGAAAATATCTGGGAGCATTACGTAAATCAATGGCATATCTTTCACCTTGTGACTGAAAATACAAGGTATTATTATTATTTTAATTTTTGTTGAGAGGCGAAAATTTTAGCAATACGTCAGACAGCACTGAAAGAGGATGGGGGAGTAGGTTTCAGGACACAAAACTTCCCAGCTTAACTGTGTTGCCGAGAGGGAGATCTTCACCGTTTACCCCGAGCCCGGCTGGGCGACTTCCCTCCCGGTAGTTAATTATCCTTGTTCCCAGGGGGAAGTGCAAAACAAAGGAAGGGGTGAGTGGTCTAAGGACCCGAGCTCCCCCCACTCCTCAAGGCACCAACCGCAGCAGCCGGGTGGATGAGAAAGGCTGGAGGTGCGCTTCCAGGCATTTTGTTGGGGGGGGCCCAGGATTTAAACTAATTCTTCAGGAAGTTCCTTTTACTGTTATTTGCTAAAGGTGGGTGTGCAGGGGGCACCTGGGTGGCTCAGCGGTTGAGCCTCTGCCTTCAGCTCAGGGCGTGACCCCGGGGTCCCGGGATGGAGTCCCACATCCGGCTCCCTGCATGGAGCCTGCTTCCTCCTCTGCCTGTGTCTCTGCCTGTGTGTGTGTGTGTGTGTGTGTGCGCGCGCGCGCGCGCCTCTCATGAATAAATAAAATCTTTAAAAAGTAAACAAATAAAGGTGAGCGTCCAGATAGCCTGACCAGTCTCATTCACCTTTGAGTTTCTATTCGACATGTTGAGTCCGAGCTAAGGACGCCGCCCTTCTGGGCCACATCCCGAGGCTTGGGCGAGAGGCGGGAAAGCAGCCGGGGTAGGCCGAGCTCACAGGATCGGGCTTTTCCACAGTACGGGACGTGGACGAGCAGCGGTGGCAGCCTGGTCACACGCCGCTCGGTGACCTTGGGAGACACTCTGGGCACCGTCCCTAAGCGCGAGGGTCTTAGCTCCAGTCTAACCGTTTTCCGGGATGAAGTAATTCATGAATTCAGCTACTATCTAAACCTCATTTGGAGCAAAAGGGCCGTATCGTGTTTGGGAGGGACGACAGTGTAATATGAAAGAGACGAGGGGGAGGCGACTGAGGGTAACTCGGAAGTCAGCCCCGCGTGAACGGACACCCGAGGAAGACCCGGGCCGCGGGCCGGGGAGGCCGGAGCGCCACGACGTGCGTCGCCGCCGCGCGAGCTGCACCACCTGAGCGCGCTCCCAGCGACCGCGATTCTCGTTGCGTTTGTAGCCGCAACGTCACGACCTCCTCCGCTTCTCATTGGACGAGCCCATTCAATCATGTGACTTCGGCGTAGCGTATAAATACAGGCGAGGAGAAGGCGGTGGTCCGCCATTTCGTGGACGCCAGGTCAGCGAGAGCATCTGCGGGAGCCGGGCGGGAGGGGAGCGGGAAGCGGGAAGCCCCATCCGAAAGTTTGTGGATTTGAGCGTCCGCTTTCTAACCCAAGATCTCGGTAAGCGACTGGCGACTGAAGGAGTGTAGGGGGAAATGGCATTTCAGAGTCGCGCGGTGGCACCGGGCCCAATGGCGGCGCCAGATTGAGACAAAGAGACGCCGCCGCCATTTTGTGACGTTCAGCATGGGGCGGTGGCGGGGGCCCTTGGCCCCTGAGAGAACGTATCTCGGCCTCGAAGTGGAGGTGTTAATAATTTTTCCGGGTCGGGGGGTGAATTGAGAAGTGGGATTACCCGAAAATTGAGGGGGGGAAGCCTCTTGCCGAATTGTACTCCGGGCCGCGGCCTTTCAATTTATGGCGCCTTTTTACCGCCCTCCCCCCACCCCTCCCACGGTTTCTTTGAAAGCTTCAGAAATTATTTTTTCAGTCATTGATCGAGATCGGACCTTTCGATTCATATTACGTGGTTTTTGTAGTCGTCTGTATTTTAATCTGATTTTAAGTTTTTACGCATCGATTTTTTTTTTTAACCGAAGGATCTTCCTTGAGTAGCATTGTTCTTGTAGCAGCTTCCCGTTGGTAGTTAACTCTGAAACTGCTTACGGCTAAGTTTTTAAAAAACCTATCTCCCGCGATGATTTGGCCTCAGAACTTCTGAGTACAGGGTGGGGTCATGCCGATAGGATGTGTCGAGACTAGATTATTTTAGTTGAGTAAGCCCTGAGTGAGAAGAACGTGCTGTTTATGAGGAGCCCTTCAGCCGAGTTACTGGATTGGCTGTTCATTGGGATTGAAATTGGTCTACAAGTTGATTAGATCATCCGACTTTAAGATTATCGAATTAAGCCCCCGAAGTGCAGTAAATACGTGCACTAAGAACCCCACTCCCATCCCCCGTGAAATGAACAGGAGTTTCCTTTAGTAAAGAGTGCGACTCCGTGGTATTTAGTACATTCCCAGTGCTATGTAACCATCCTGTCTAGTTCCAAAACATTTTTGTTACTCCCTGTCCTGTGGAGACCTGTACCCGTTAGGCGGCTGTTCCCCATTTCCCCTGCTCTCCCCTGGGAACCAATACTCTGTCTTTGGGTTTACCTGTCGGATATTTCATATAGGTAGATTATTGATATGAGTGCTAATCTAGAATGTTTCAGTACTCATGTTTGAAGCATTTATCAGCACTTTATTCTGAATAATATTCCATTGTATGGGTAGTATATTTTGCTTGTCCAGTTTTTCATTTCGCTACTGAGAATAGTGCTGCGGTGAGGTACATTTTTCTAAAAAAAAAAAAAAAAAAAAACCTAATATTTGCCTGCTTGAGCAAAAAGTTAAGTTTTTGCTTATGGAGACCTATTAGTACCACTTCCCAAGCGACTCTGCCTTAACAACTTTCTGGTTTTGAGCATTCTCCTTTGTTTCTTGTGTCTCCAGGATTTGCTTCTGAGCAAGTTACCTTACTTTTCTAAGTGATTTTTTTTTTTTTTTTGAGATTAATTGTAGTACTAGATAAAGTCCCTAATTCAGTGCCCAGATCATAGTAAATGGTCCCAGAGTGTCTCCCCTCCCTTAGCTTTTCAGGGAGGCATTTTTTTTTTCCTTGATGTAATTTGTGGATATCAGTGTAGATTAGAGAAATGGGTGGTTTGAGGGTAGTACTTGTTTCATCATTATTTCTTAAGGATCTATATTTCACTGCGTAGATTATTGGCATAAATGATTAATGTTTGGGCTATTTTTATGTTACAGAAATGCATCGTGATTCCTGTCCATTGGACTGCAAGGTTTATGTAGGTAATCTTGGAAACAATGGTAACAAGACTGAATTGGAACGAGCTTTTGGCTATTATGGACCACTCCGAAGTGTGTGGGTTGCTAGAAACCCTCCCGGCTTTGCTTTTGTTGAATTTGAAGATCCCCGAGATGCAGCGGATGCTGTCCGAGAGCTAGATGGGAGGTAATTTGATGACTAATTTATACTGATAAATAATGTGGCTTGTGTTTTTAATGTATAAAGTTCTTAGGATTTGTGGCTTTTAGATGGGTGCTTGCCTGTCTGAAGTTTGTTGTTAGAGACATAAGTCTTTGCTGTAATGAAAAAGCACAAGTTTTATTCAGGTGACCAGTGAGGTTTAATGGTCAATTTTTGGTGGGTGGGTTTTTGTATCCAAAATGTGATTAAAGCATTTTAATCTATACTTTCCACATGGTGTCCTTTTGAATTTTCTCTGAAACCACTGGAAATCAGATATTCAAATAATAATGACCACAAACTTGGCAGCCGGGTGGCTCAGCGGTTTAGCGCCACCTCCAGCCCAGGGCCTGATAAAGGAGACCCAGGATCAAGTCCCACATCAGGCTCCCTGCAGGGAGCCTGCTTCTCTCTCTGTCTGTGTCTCATGAATAAATAATAAATAAATAAATAAATAAATAAATAAATAAATAAATAAATAAATAAATAAATAAATAAATAAATAAATAAATAAAATCTTTTTTAAAATGGCCACAAACTGACGGTTGTAGGTGGATGGTTACATTGGGGTTTATTATAACTTCTTTAATAAATGTGTTTGAAATACTTAGGAAGTGTGGAATATGTAGCTATTTCATTTTGTGTCCTATTACTGGCTGATGAGTAGCTCTTAGAGGAACCAGGTTCCTGCCCTTATCCCCCTTCTTCCTGGTTTTTGAAAAACATTGGATTTCATGAGACCAAGGGATATGGTGGATCTTAATCTTTAAGATCCAAAAAGTTAAGGGGTTTAGGGTTGGCTTTAAAATTGTATGAAAGGTCATTTATCCAGGCAGGGCAGATCATAGAGACCCATTTTTCCAGGACTCCCACCTTTTTCCAATCACTGTCCAAATAATAGTGGTTTATCTAAACAGATGTGTAACAATGAAGAGGTGAGGGAGAACTTTTCCAACTATTCTCAGCTGTAGTTTCCTGTCAATTATTGTGGCCGTTGAAAGGAGATGGTGATGTAAAATGGCCATAATGCTTTGGTTCCCTGCTGTTGCTTGGAGAGAGGGGTTGTGGCGAGAGGAGAAAGACAAGCAAATACAGTTTAAGATCAATAAAAAAGTGGTGGGATCACGAAGTCCCAGCAGGATATACAGATGAGCTAGTTCTTGGAGTCCAGGGGTTTTCACACTTGAAATGTTGACAACACTGAATTCTGATTAAGACTAACAAAGCGGGATCCCTGGGTGGCGCAGCGGTTTGGCGCCTGCCTTTGGCCCAGGGCGCGATCCTGGAGACCCGGGATCGAATCCCATGTCGGGCTCCCGGTGCATGGAGCTTGCTTCTCCCTCTGCCTATGTCTCTCCCTCCCTCTCTCTCTGTGTGTGACTATCATAAATAAATAAAAATTAAAAAAGACTAACAAAGCATTAAAATGTAAAGAAGTTTTTCTTTATTAGGAATACTTGTTTTGCTGTTAGGATTTTATAGACATTCAGATGTGTACTTTGCAAAGATGCTATAAGTAGAAACACTTTTTGCTTTAATACACATTTCTTAGTCTGGCTCTTTTAAGTTTAATATTTCTTTTATTCTTAGAACACTGTGTGGCTGCCGAGTAAGAGTGGAACTCTCCAATGGTGAAAAGAGAAGTCGAAATCGTGGCCCACCTCCTTCTTGGGGTCGTCGCCCTCGAGATGATTATCGGAGAAGGAGTCCTCCACCTCGGCGCAGGTACTTGAGAGCGTGCTTAGAGGTATTGGTCTAATGGAGTAGCTAATGGGAGCAGGTATTTCTCTTAAAGTTTGTTGGTGGGTTTTAAACTTTGAAGATTGGAGATTTTTACGAAACATTTGCTGGGTGTAGTTTGGGGTATGTGAGTTGTGCTGAGTGTTGGCTTTTGTCTTTAGGTCACTGTTCATGTTGGTAGTCAGTAACTTCTATCTTGGATCTATCTTCTAGTTCATCTTCTAGTTGCATCTTTCCAAGTCTTCCCTTATACTTCAATTAGGCCTTTTTCCATTTCTTGACTCCATAATGACAAACATTACATTCAACTAGCTCTTCACAAAAATGTGTTTTCTACTATTAGCACGATTGTAGTATTTATCAAGCAGGCAGCTGTTGTAATGTTACAACTGGTAAAGTAGAAATCATTCTGAAACTAAAGTCACTGACCGATAAAGGGGGCTACAGAAGTAATCCCAGTCATCTGTTCTTCAAACCCAAATAGGAGAGATTTCAGTTTTTTTGTAATTGAAAATGGCATCATTCTTGGACCAGGCAGTATTGTCTGGATGCTAACTCCACATCTCCTCAAACCTCCAAAATAGTTTCTATAAGGACTGAATTTACCTCTTACAGGTGAGTGAAGTCCTTCTAGGAGATAGGAGTTCAAAATCTTGCCCCTTTTGCTATTTTGAAAAACAAAACAACACACTGTTGCCCATCATAATAAAGAGTATTTGTTAGCTAAATAGATGGTTGTACTGATGGCTTGTTTTTCATTTTTTTTTTGTGCTTTTTGGTCCATCTATTAATAAAAATGAACCCCGTTACAGAGTCACCATCATGTCTCTTCTCACCACCCTCTGAGTCTGCATTAGCCAGTCAACTAGCCCTTTCAGCGTCATGTGACCAGCGCGCCCCATTCAGCTTGGCTGGTGTCGTTTCACATGACCCAGGCATGGCCAGTCGTCAGGTTGCACCGCCCTTTGGTTCCCGAGCATGCTGTTTTCTCTCAGCCTTCTCTCCAACCTTAACCAAATCGGCAGCAGCCACCTCGACCGCCCACACATTCCTGGCCAATCAGCTCAGCTGTTTATTTACCAAATGTCTTCACAACAACTACAGCAGCAGCCTTCGGCTAACAAAAAAGCAGGAAAAATCCACAACACCCCCTTCGCCAACCAACTAAATCCAACGCAACATCTGGCAAAACCTTTTCAGCAAATTCTTCCTGGCCGTCAGTCCGGCAGCCTCACCTCACCATTTCTAGCTTGTTGAAACCCAAAACTAGTAAGTTTTTCCTGCTTATACAGTTTACTGCTGGTTAAAATAAGGAGTAAGCGGCTTAAAGTAATTCTTTTTTCTGGATCAAAGGCTGGCTGTGCATAATTGAATGGTAACGTACATATATATTGCTTGAATAAAACTTTTAAGGGTGATAGGGAACTCATAATGTAACTAGACCTTCAAGTGAAACTTATTTGCATGTGTGAGATGCCAAACTAAAAATTTTAATAACTCTAACAGATTTAGCTTTCCTTTCTAGCAAAAATTTGTTGAATCCTATCACCTTTAAATGGTTTTACTAACAGTTTTCAAAATTTAAATTTTGGGGGTAAAGTGGGCCAAGCTAAGGTAATTTTTATGAGCCTAAACACACTCTTAAATGTGACGATCACAAATGCAGTTCTAATGTAGCACTTAATGGCATCAGTATTTACACCTAGCGCGTTTTCACAAAATTACACTATCCACCTGGTACCTAAGTCTTGTCATGGACTTATAGGTTTGCATGGGTTCCAAATACTGGTTATGGTACTGTTTTTGGAACTACTTGTGGGACTATATTTTGGTGTGGTGTTTGGGTAGTGAAGTTAGTTTGACATGAAGTTTTGCATTGGACAGATCTGCTGTGAAGCATTCTTTGTTAAAGTGAGTCCATGGTTGGAATACCTGCTTTTCACTTGAGCTTTTGGTTCCTTAATCCTTCTGTGCCTTTTTTCTTTTCTGTTTTTTTTCCTGTTTGTTTTTTTTTTTTAATTTTGTTTTGTTTTGTTTTTTTTGGACGATGGGTGCCAGTTCTTCGGCACGTTCACTGGGCCCAACAGTGAGATTGAAAAGTTGGGAAATGCCTCACGCCATAAATACTAATTGACAATTAGCCTAATTTTCCTGTTTCTGCTTTTAGATCTCCAAGACGGAGAAGCTTCTCCCGCAGCCGGAGCAGGTAAATAGCTCCTTTTTTTTTTTTTTTTTTTTTGGCCGTGTTCTCAGAAGTGGCAGCATTTCCTGTTCTTAAACTGTTTTCTAAATGGCGTGGTTAGTGGTAAAAAAAAAAAAAAACTTCAACTTTAGTAATGAATCAAGTGGTCTACAGAGTGAGCCAGTGTTGTAGGAATGAGCCAACTTTTAGTTTTTGAAGAGTTCTTTAGAGATGTTTGTTGTGTATAATTCTAAGTGGGTCCTATTTTTCTTCTGGTTTTAGGTCCCTTTCTAGAGATAGGAGGAGAGAGAGATCACTGTCCCGGGAGAGAAATCACAAGCCGTCCCGATCCTTCTCTAGGTCTCGTAGGTAAGACCTTGAGTGACTTAGACTGTTTATAAACTATTAAAAACAGGAATTGGTTATCTTAAACCATTTTGATTATTTTTATTATTTTTCAAAAACATAAAAGTCTGATACAGTTGTATTACTGAGTTATGTATGAAACTTTCCTTTTTTTTTTTTTTAGCCGATCTAGGTCAAATGAAAGGAAGTAGAAGACCAGATTACAAGAGGAGTGGTGTACAGGAAATAACTTCATTTGACAGGAGTATGTACAGAAAATTCAAGTTTTGTTTGAGACTTCATAAGCTTGGTGCATTTTTAAGATGTTTTAGCTGTTCACATTTGTTTGTCTCTTGGAACAGTGACACATAAAGATGTATTTCTCTATGATTTGAATGGATCATATGAGGCATGTAATACCAAGAATTGTTACTTTACAATGTTCCCTTAAGCAAAATTGAATTTGTTTTGAAGTTCAGTCTTACATTGACTGATAATAAACCTCTAACTCTGCCCAGCTAAAGCTTGACATTTAATATTGTGAAAACAAAGCCGGCAGAAATTGAAAGAAGAGTCTCTCACATAGCTGGGCTATATTCTGCAGCTGGAGTTGGAAGAAGCAGTCTTTAAAAGCTGGTATGAGCACAAGCCAGCAGCTAAAAATTTAAGCTGCACTGTTAAGCTAGATTAGAGGTTTAAAGAAAAACTAGTTTTCATACTGGGCAGGCGTCCAGTTGGTGTAGAATTGGAAGTTTCAAGAAAGTTAGTTTACCTTTGCTTTTTAGGTCATAAGTTTCTTATGTGATTGCTGTATGTGAACACACAGCTCTTTGTAACATTCTCTATTTGGTGATTTGAAACTACTCAAGATACCAGTGTCCTGCCAGTTTAAGGGTACATTGTAGAGCTGAACTTTGAGTTACTGTGCAAGATTTTTTTCATGCTGTCATTTGTAATATGTTTGTGAAAATCCTTGGGATTAAAGTTTTGGTTACAAATTGTTGTTTAACCTGAAAGCCTATTTTTCCTTGCAAAACTAAAATCTGTGAGCTTGGTATCAAGTCCAGGTATAACATTCCTATTGGAAGCCATACTTATATTTTCTTGTAAAGTGCTTTTGAATTAATAAAATATTAGCATAATTGTGTAATAGTCAAACCCACTATTACCATAGTTCTTGTCCCACGGAAATCAGTTGGTTACACAGATCTTAGAAGAAACACAATTGAGGCTGAAGGGAATTTTTGGTTGTCACCTAAGTGACTATTCATACTTAACCATATTTTAGGAGTAGGAGCCAGTTCAAAGACCATGATACTCTGTGACCAACATTTTTAAAGTAGAGCAACCCTGGTACATTATAACTGAAAGTGACCCATTAAAAACTTTTATCATTAGCATGAGACTTTTCCACAAAGCTTTAAAAATTGCTTCCATTTTATATAATTTGAGGTGTTGCATGGGAATTCTAAATTGATCCATCATGATGTAAAATTCACTATATGGTTCAAATGTAACAGTGCAGAATTGAACATGGAGGCATGCATAACCTTCCTCTTAGAAATCCAGAGGAGTTGTAATTTCAAATTCTTGTGCAATTAGATTAAATCATAATGCAACAGTCTTGTGGCTTAGTTTCCTTAAATGTTGCTACTTAAAGGTAGTTTTGGATTATGCTGTACTAAGTTTCTTTAATATGAAAGATAAGTCATTGCATTGAGTTCAGTCTATAAAGATTTCTAAGGTGTAGGTCCTAAAGAAATTATTTCCAGTGGTCCTTCTTAACCTTTCATGCAGATACCAACAAAGGAGAGTCATTGGTGTCACAAAGTAGAATTATCAGGTTCAATATGAGTGAGCCTTTGAGAAGACAAATTTATTTAAAGACTGTTGATGTCCTGGGAGCTCTGGCTTTTTGGGCCTTTTTGCTTTTTGGTGTTCTCTCATAGCCTAAAACTATTCTTGTTCAGAACAAGGCTAAGAGGTCATGGGAGTAATATGCTATATACATAATCCTACTGTTCTTATAAATGGACATTCATATGAGTGTTTCTGCCAGTATACAACTTGCAGAGTCTTTAAGTTGAAAGGGTTTCTGTAAAAAGATTAGTAGGTTATGGGTATAATGTGGCTTTATGTAGAATTTAAGATAAAGTTGACCTCAGGGAGTTATTCTGAATTACATGCCAAATTTATAATCACTTTAGTAACCAGAAGCCCTAGCAGATTTTTATGGCTTGTAAAAAAAAGAAAGCTAGAAACTACTAAAATCTTGCACTGCACATTTAGTTTGTGGCTATTAAAAGTTGTGGCTACTGCAGTTTCTAAATTTGTTTCATTAGCCACCTGTCCCTGGATCTCTGAGTTGAGCAGAATACTGAAAGGTCAGTCAAAAACCTGTAGTGTAGTGACTACAGGTGTTCACTAGAGGTCACTATTAATGCTGGCTGATAATTTTAAGAAAACCGGATTACAGTTTCTGTGCTTTTCCAGAGTAATTCTCTGGTTCTCACTTCATTGTGGGTTACTTCTGACCTTCGTGTCTTAAGCAGAAAGGTTAAGATAAATTAGGGAAAATTATCTACTGTTTATATACTTTCACAGTTCAGTAGATAGCATCTCCCCTTTTAGACTAGGCCATATCTGGATGGGAAGTCCTGAATCCTTATTATAGAGTTAATATGGTTCATATTAGTACAGTGCTTCTTGATCAGGAATGGTATTGATCAAAAAGTTTTTCAAAATATACACAGCCTGATTCCAGGCCTGTGTACCTTAAAAAAAAAAGTTATCAAGCACTGTTCTTTGAAGTTCTTTGGAAGAGTTCTAGGTGATAAACATCCCTGATTAAATAAGACCACTGGTTTAGTACTTTGTTTTAATTTGCTTTTATTTTCAGTCTTGAACATGATTTAGTTGTCAGATCTAGTTGATGGTAATGTCTTCCAGTTATGTATTTTTGTACTAGACTGTTGCCTTCTGGGTTTTTTTCTTGAGAACGTGGAAGATTTTTATAATTAAAGTAGCTGAAGAAAAACTGGGTTGGAGTATATTTCTATCAATCTGGTAGTGTTAATCAGTTTTCTATGCCCACACAAATGTTCTTCATCTTATGCTAAAGATTCTTTGGAATAATTCAAAGGAATTCAGCTATGCAGCACACTTGTGAGGTTCTGAGGAGATAATTGAAAATTTCTTTTGATAAACCTAATATAACTGGTTGATTTTCGTTTTTTGCTTTATTGGGATTGCAGAAAATCAGGATAATATTAAGATTCATTTAGTATTCTATTTCCTTCAGGTTATTTAGAACACATGACAACAGCCAAAACATTTCCCAGAATAACATGAAATACATGTATGTAGCACTAGAACTTTATGTAGGTCACAGAAAATAGAAGAAAAACTAAACATTGAGTAGTTAACAGGTATGTATTTAGTCTTGAAGTGAAACTTTCTGGAAACATTGTTACTTTCCTAGTCATTTGGAAAGGGCCAGATATGGAGAATATTTATTTACAGAGCAAAATTTGAGCTTTCCAGAAAAATCTGTATGTGTGACATTCCCTGCTTTCTATTTAATATTTAAGTAATCTCTACACCCAACGTGAGGCCTCTCAACCTGGAGTCCGCTGGCATGCTCTACCCACTGAGCCAGCCAGGTGCACCTGATTTTCCCTGCTTTACAAGTTCTATTCACTTGGAAATGGCACCTTTGTTTTTACGTTATGTATCTCAATTCACATTTCATATGGGGCTAGTTAGGGTCCTTTAGGGGGTGATTTTTACTGAACCTGCCCCAAAACTGCAAAGCCAAAGGGGAAAGTTGCTTAATGCTACCCTTTTTTTGGGTGTTAACTATTTGTATTGATCATTTCAAAAAGGGAATGGAAACGATTACTATAAGAAACTAAGTTAAAAACAGCTTTTTAAAAGTTCTTGAAAGAATTTTCAAAACTAATTCTAATTTCTTTTAAGCACCTGGTAACTCTTACTCCAGCTGGCTCTCTGCCACCAGAATTTCTTTATAGTTTAAGTAAAAAACCATATTAAGTTTCACTGAGTGGGCTTTACAAATAAGCATTTAAGTAAGTTGGAATGTTAATCTGTCATTTGTCACTTTCTCACATGGGTAGTTCATGACACACGGACTTAGTGGAATGAGGTACAGGGATGCACATCACCAGCTTGGTATCTAGAAAATGTAATATTTTGAGTTGAAGTTCAGGACATTGAAACCTAAACCTCACTACTTTCTTCATGTTCCATCCATTTTAGGTTAGGGTTATTTAAGTGGTGTTAGATGTAGGGCTTTACATCCCATCAGAAAGATTCTTGGACCTGCCTCTGGCCAAGTTATCTCCAGGTCTTGGGATCCAGCCCCACCGCAGGCTCCCTGCTCAGCTGGGATCTGCTTCTCCCTCTGCCTCCCGCCCCCCCCCCCCCCCCCCAGCTGTGTGCTCACTCAAAAATTATTTATGATTTAGACCAAGCTAATAGGGGCAGAGGGAGAATCTGATTTCACACAGCACAGAGCCGGACCCCAAGATGTGGACTCCACCTGAAATCTGTCACTCAACCCTGAGCCACACAAGTGCCCTTCATAAAATTGTTTTACAAAGTACTGTAATTAGAGAAGTTGAGAGAGCAGTTGAGTGTGTCACCACACTATAAGGGCTTGGAGGTAAAGCTATGAAGGATTCCTCAAGAATTGGGAGTGGTTGCAGTTGGGATTTTTTTTTTTTAACTTCAGTTGTACACCAAATAAGTAGGTGTGGGATAACTTGTCTGGCATTAGCCCTGGCAGGACTCCCAGAAGATGAATGTACCAGATGGCACTAACACCTGGCTCTTGGGTTCCTAGCTGTTTGAAGGGGACAAGAAATTTGGCTGGGCTGGCAGTCTTGCTTGGACTTGAGTTGGCAGTGGTATAGAACTGTCTATCTGATGTGAAACTGGCTCCCAGGAGTGAGCTTAGGAGGAGAAGCCTTCTCTTTTGTGAGAAGTCGATGGACGCTGATCATTGGAGGCTAGAACTGAAGCTTTGACAGAAGCTGCCTTTTGGAGTGCTGAAAGCTTCAGTGAAGACAGTTGGAGTGGTTAGGAAAGGAAGTTGTCTTTGAGCACCACTCTGCCAAACATTGCAGGGCCTTTTTTCTTATGTGATGTTTAACCACTTGAGAGGTGAATAAACACTGTTAGGGCAGACACATCCTACTAAAACAAGTAGTGTATTCATAACCCAGGCCAGCCTGGACTCCAAAAGCCTTGTTTTCTGTTTACTATGCTTCAGCTTTCTCAACCCCATCCAAGATGCTATTTTCGTTGTCATTAAATGATTATCAGGATTTGGGGCCTTTTAATTTTTGTTAAGAATTTTTAATTTTCGTTTTTAAAGTAGGTTCTGGGCAACCCTGGGTGGCTCGGCAGTTTAGGGCCACCGTTAGCCGTGCTGTGATCTGGAGACCCAGGATTGAGTCCCATGTCAGGCTCCGTGGAGGGAGCCTGTATCTCCCTTTGCCTGTGTGTCTGCCTCTCTGTGTGTCTCATGAATAAATAAAATCTTTTAAAAAAAAGAAAAAAGTAGGTTCTTTACCCAACGTGGGGCTTGAACTTAGAATCTCCAGCCTTTTTAGAGGAATTTGTTAAAGTGTTTTTCTAGAAAATTAGGTATGTGTGATGAGCAAGTATTTGACTGCTAGAAATGGTAACCACATGTCCCGTTTCTTCATTTTTCCACACCTGGAGGTCTATATACTAAACAGTACATGCTGTCATCTAGGCAGGTACCACCAGCAGTAAGGTAAGACATTTCTTGGCAAAGGTCAGTGTTGTCAGTAGAAGACAAAACTGTGCTATTGTGGATGGGTTGACATTCTGTATCTGTGTTTATTTTTAACCTTGTGAACATGCTTTGGCTACTCCAGTCTCCTGGTCTTAACATCACTAATTTTAACACAGGAATGTGAGCAACATTGGTGAGTATGGCATTTTAGACAAGGACCAGTAAACTTTGTGGGGGTTTTAGCGAGTTATTAATAGAGTAAAATGCACAATTCTTTTTTTTTTTTTTTTTTTTTTTAATGGGGTCTTACAGGGAGTTCTGTAGAAGAATTCTGTGGCTAGACAAGGCTGTTGTAAGCTCATGAGAGCACCTTTTCTGGTTTGAAGACCAGGTGGCTCAAGTTAGGAGCCTATCCTGCAACTCCTGTTAGTTGCTTGGGAAACAAAGCAGGTATATGTGAGTGATCACTTAGGTTTTGACAGGACTTGCTGATTAAAGCTGTTCATCCCCCAGGAGCTGCAGTCTATTGACCTGGAAGAATGCTCCATTCCTTTCCTCAGATGATTTTGATGAATTCTTAGTAGGTGGATGAAAGGAAAGGTTTTTACGTACTCTTCACATGTGTCATCCAAGACTGGTTCCTGAACCAGGGTCAACTTTTTGGATTGGATAGCAGTCGACAGGAAGAAAATGATTAGTGTTAGTTATAGGGGGAATGTGATCATCTTGCTTTATTGAGGGGGAAATCGAAGTACAGAGAAGGCTAGGCAAGTTGAACTAGAATGATGTAACTCAGGTTGCAGGGCCAGGTGTTGGTTCACAGGAAGGGGTCTTAGCATCCCTAGTCCTGGTCCTGTGTGGAAGTGAGAAGGTGGATTTGCCTGAGGTCACAAGGATCCTTTTGGCAGTATGGATATGAGGACTGCTGCAACAGCTGGCTGGTTTTAGGGAGCAGTGTGATGTTAAGGTCTTCAAGGTTCTTGAAGCTAGTAGCCAGGGTCTTAATCCTGGCTTCCTTGCCTCTAGCTCGTGATTTCAGATGAGCTACATCATCCCTAAGGTTTCATTTTCTCATCTGTAAAACAGGGCTAGCAACAGAAAACACTTCCTGTTAATACCTTGAGACTAGTAATGCAATGTTAATGTGGTAGGCTCACACTTGGATGCAGTAAATACTCAAGGAATGGCTTTTAAGTGAAATTGATTCCTTTTGGTGCCAGGCAGGCAAGAGTGCCCCCCAATTCAAAAATAAAAGCAAAGCAGTTTTATAGAGTATGTATTTTTGTATGAAAGTGTCCTGTATGACTGTTAGAAGCCATAAGAAGTCAGATGCTTGAACCTGCTTGAAGCCATTTCACACTTGTCCTACAGGAATTAAGAATGAAGGGACATGTAGATACCAGGATAAAAACTAGAGCCAGGAAGTGATAATAGATCAGACTTAACTTGAATATGGTGAGAGGGGGAAGTCACCTTAGTTGAAGTAGCAAAAACGTGCCAAGACAACAGGCTGCTGAACTGGAGAAAGAGGAAGTACAGTGTTCTCACAGATACGCTGGGCCTGAACAATGATGTCAAAAATAACTTCCCTATTAGAAGACATGGAGCCGGAGGAAGGGAGTAAATGAGTGTCTAACACGTGGGGTTATGAGGTTTTAAGTGAATTAATACATGAAATGTGTTCTAAACAGTTCCTGGCACTGAAATAACTATTAAATAGTACATATCCTTTGATAGAAGGAATAAATGGCTTAGGAAAAATTGAGCAGTTTGAACACACAGGGCATTCAGTTATTTCTAGACAATGTCTTTATTTAATCATTCTTTCTATAAGGGCCTTATGGGAGCACTTTTAATACTGCATACCTGCAGTTAGCTCAGTCCCACAGATCTGGGCAATCCTTTGTGTGCCAGACATCTAGTATGCCTGTCCCCATACTCTAAAGCTGGTTATGTTCCATGGCTGGTGTGATCGGCATAAAAGCATCAATTCCCCCCAAATCCACTAGGAGGCAGTACTGGGTCAAATTCTTTGCCTGAGGTCACACATTTACTGCTTAGAATTAGGTCTCCACTGGGACATCTGGGTGGCTCCGTGGTTGAGCATCTGCCTTTGGCTCAGGTCGTGATCCCCGGGCCCTAGGATCGAGTCCCACATCGGGCTCCCTACAGGGAGCCTGCTTCCCCATCTGCCTATGTCTCTGCGTCTCTGTGTCTCTCATGAATAAATCAAATCTTTGTTAAAAAACAAATTAGGTCTCCATGGACTCCAAAGTCCCTTCCACTGTAACAATATTGACCATAATAAAGATAATAGAATAGTTAACATCTTTGAACTCGTGTGTCAGCATTTTGCTAAGTGTTTTTAGATAGACCTACCACCAGCTCCCTTAAACCTCCTCACTTGAGGGAGGTGCTGCTGTCTCATTCATAAAAGCAAAAGGAGGAAGTTTCAAGGTTGTATGTGGATTGACAAGTTTAAGACCCTATGAATCAGTTCAGGGTTTAGAATGGGAAGTTAGTGGAAAGTCAGCTAGAGGAGAGTTTAGAGGTTATCAGGGATGGTGATTTTCAAAGTTGAAAACTAGCCAAACCTATTTTGGGGATGAGGTCTGAGGAAATACATAAAACAATTTAAATGGCATTACTATAAGAAGTAAGTTCTAGGGATGCCTGGGTGGCTCAGTGGTTGGTCCCCAGGGTCCTGGGATCAAGTTCCACATCGGGCTCCCTGCATGGGGAACCTGCTTCTGCCTCTGTGTCTCTCATGAATAAAAAAGCTAATTTCTAGTAGATAATAATAGCTCATAAAGTTAGGAAAAATGTTTGATGAATGCAGCCTTAGATTGACCTTCAACCCAATTTTTCCCTTATTTTCTTTGTAGAGAAGTAAATGCAAATGGTTACATTCTTTAATGCCTCATGTTGCAGTTCCAGAAGTGACAGGATAGGAAGGTCTACACTAACATAACCTAAGAACCCAGATTTAATACGCATATTATTGAATGGGTTATTATGTTTAAAAAAGTAAGTTGTTTAACATGTATATATTTTAAACACACGTCCGCGACTCCTGCAGCACAGCTGAGGCTTCCTTGTGCACCCACAGCCTGACTCTGCAGATGAAGAGCCCCAAGAGAAGGTTTGGGGGAGCACTGGTCACTCCGATTCCCTCACTCAGCCTCCTGACACGTGGCCCAGGGCTCCTCCGAGTGACCAGTCATGACGTCTTGTGTGGCAGGGTGCCGCAGCCTGGCTGTTGAACTCCTGCCCCAAGAGGGCCCTGGCCGCTAGCCCATCTCCCTGGCAGATAAGCCTCAGACGGAGAGCAAACAGTATGTGGCTCCAGGAGTCCCTGCAGATCTGATTCAGCCGTGGTTTGTGCCCCTGCCGGCCCCACGGCTGTCCCCTGCTCCTCTGTTCTTTTGTATCACTTCCCTTGCTGTGGCCAGATTGGAACCCTTTTTTTTTTTTCCTTTTTTTCCAAGCTTATATTTAGTACTCTAAACCCGACATGGGGTTCCAACCCACAACTCCAAGATCAAGAGCACCCATTCTTCTAACTGGGCCAGCCAGACACCCCCAGATTGGAAGTCTGGAGCAACAGGCAGACACCTGTGTGAGAATGGTGCCAGCTCTTTGAGGGAGGGTTTTTCGGGCCACGGAGGCCTTGTTGGCTCTGTTCCTCTGGGCGGCTCAGAGCACGGCCCCATCAGCCTTGGTTTCAGTATCAGGGTGGGGCAGCATGAAGGGTGGGGCACTGTGTTACCAGGGTGCAGACACCCTGGCAACAGGTGGTGGCTCGGAAGCTCGGGGGGAACAAGTGGGCAGCCTTCTGGGGTTTCAAAAACACCATTTATCAGTATTTGCCTTTTATTTATTTTTAAGATTTTATTTATGAGAGGCACAGAGGCAAAGACACAGGCAGAGGGAGAAGCAGCCTCCATGCTGGGAGCCCGACGTGGGACTCGATCCCAGGACTCCAGCATCACACCCTGGGCTGAAGGCAGGTGCTAAACCGCCAAACCACCGGGGATCTCAGTATTTGCCTTTTAAAAGAAGCAGTCTGCTTAGAAATGGCTGGACGTTTAGAGATTTAACTTGCTCTTTTTTTTTTTTTTTTCAGAAAAACATGCATATTAAATGATTATTAGGAGAGGGTTTCTTTTTATTTTTTTTAGAGAGGGAGAGAGGAAGGGGAGGGGCAGAGGGAGAGAATCTTCAGCAGGCTCCACACTCTGCGCAGACGGGGCATGACACTGGGCTTGGTCCCATGACCCTGAGATGATTTATGCTGAAATCAAGAGTTGGACACTAAACTGCCTGAGCCACCCAGGCGCCCCTTAGGAGATGTTTCTTATCACAGTATAGTTAACATTTTTGTTTGGAGAATGCAGTGTTAGTCCTGAAGAGAAGGAGAATACAATATGCAAGCAGTGTTTTTATGCAGAAGCAAGTATTTTAGCGGTAAATTCCCACGCAGAAACCTTTGGTGGAGCATGAGGCTGTTGCTTAATCTGGTCTTAACAGGGAGCAGGGCTCCAGAAGTGGGTTTCCAGAGTGTCGCTCTGATGGAGAGGGCTTTTCACACAGGTTCTGTGGTCATGTTGCAGGAGAGGGAGAAGGTTCTGCTTTTCCCAGAGCTGGAGGTCTGACCTTGATAATACTGTCACACATTTGAACACCCACTCCTGGGGCGCGTCACCAGGGCCTCATGATGGCCAAACCTTTGACTGCGTGGGGAACCCAGTCTTTGCAGCTGAGAAGGGGAAGCCACAGGGCTTCCATTCCAGGCGTGTTGAGACAAAGCTGAGGTAACCACGTGTAAGCATCAACAAGTGTGCCTGGTGCAGAGGCTCCGAAAGTTGCCAAACTCAGCATTTTTCTTCACATCGGCTCTCTTCTGTCCTCTTTAATTACATTTAATTCAAAGGTAACCCATGACCATGGTAGAAAAATTAGAGAACACATATAAACAACAAAAAAAAAGTGAACCCAAAAGCTTCTGGTTTTTATAAGTTGGTTTTTTTTTTCTTTATTTTGTGTGCCTGGAGTGGGAAGTTTCTTCATTTGTGTTTAGAGAGGTGATAATCATGGCCCCACTTTGCAAATGAGGAAACTGAATTCCAGAAAAAGGAAGTGCTCTCCCCAAGGTCACGAAGATACAGGAAGGTTAAGCTGATTTTTGAAACTCCATGGGCTTCTGAGTCCAAGCCCAGCACTTGTGTGTCTGGACCAGGAGGGGCCTCGGAGGTGGCTCTCAGATACCTGTGCTCGAACTCTCATGTGTGAGGGGAGCTGTGTCCTTGACAACACATTTCCCTTGGGACCACTTGAGGCACTTAACATTCCCCACTGGAGACAAACTCCTGATTCTTGGCCCCTAGAGTCCCAGGAATGGGTGGGTTGTGAAAACCCAATTACGTGGGGTTTTTAGGCCTCCATTTTGCTTTCCCACGTTTTGCATTGTCCTCAGGCCTGCTAGCACGAAAGTGCTGTCCTGAGCTCCCTCACTTTATTATTTTTTAAAAAGATTTTATTTATTCATGAGAGACACAGAGAAGCAGAGACATAGGCAGAGGGAGAAGCAGGCTTGCTGGGGGGAGCCTGATGCCGGACTCCATCCCAGGACCTCGGGATCATGACCTGAGCCAAAGACGCTCAACCACTGAGCCACCCAGGTGCCCCTGTCTCTCACTTTAAAGGGTGCTCTATACTCTGTGTTTGCTTTTTTCTGGCCTTCTTTTCTAGTTGGCAGTCTTGGGGTTCCCAGTAAATATTTCCATTGTTTGCTAAGGGAAACAGACACTGTTTTAACGGCTGAGGTAACAAATATGCATTGTTTCAATGGTTAAAATTGTGCATTGAGGTGGAGGTCAAGTGGAATGCAGGCATATTGGTTCCTGAAGCCTACTATTATAATGCTCAAGAATGCAAAAAAGATAAAAGACATCACCCCATGAACCCCAATTGCGTGATGATTTTATGTTATCACCTGTGCCATAGGCCCTGCCCCTACGCTGATCCGAATGGTACACAAACCTGTCTCTTTTGCCAACATGGCAGTCAGATTGAAGAGCCCTGAGGGTCAGGTGAAGGATGACCAGAGCCCTTTATATACTCGGTTTGCCCATCTGTAGGAGGGGGCAGTTGGGCTAGAGGCAGCATTTACCTCACGTGGTGGCCTGCGCCCCCTTGATGCCTACCTGGGAGCAGAAGGACCACACTGTTGTTCATCTGAGCTCTGACTCAGCCTCATCCACTGCTTCAGGCAGAGGTGGTGCTTGATGGGTTGCCATAATAGGACCAGGAGGCAGCCCACAAGGTCCTGTCCAGCATTCACATCCTAGGATCTGGCAACTCCAAAAAAAAAGAATAAGGTGGTTTCTTTGTAAGGATGGCAGATCAAGGCAGTCATCTTCCTGGAGGGGGAAGAAAAATGTTAAATGCATATAGTGGGTGACAATTCAACCAGGGCCACATCAGGCTGTAACAAGGATTTTGTTCTATGAGGATAAAGCAACTGTTAGTATTTGGTCAAGATTGAAGAGTCTCTTAAAACTTAGTCCTCATACAACCTTGTTAAGAGTTGCTGTACCCATTGTACAGATCCATGGAAGTGCAAGCTCAGAAAAGGGATACAATTTAGCCTAGAGGAAATGGCACAGCCAGAACTAGAACCCGGGACCTGACTCGTCAGACCTGTGCTCTTCCAGCACATTTCAGCCAACGGGGGAAGCAGGCTTGATATTGGGATTCAGGGGGGCTCAGAGGCCTCTTGGTTAATGTGAATGCCCCTGAAAACCCCAGAGGGAAGCATGTTCTTACTCAGAGAGGGTCACGGTGTGGGAGAAGGATGCTGATGAAGGCCGAAGACCACCAGGGCCAGCAGTTGTCTCCACAGTGGCCCCTGGGTCACCTCACATCACTCAGGTCAGTAGCAAGAAAGTTTTACCTAACACCCTCAGTTTGCACATTGGGGATTGACGTCCTGCGGCTGCCTGTGGTGGGAAGGGCACAGCATTCAGAGTCTGGAGATCTCAGTTTGGCTCCTGGCAATACTATTATGCAAGCCTGGGCAAATTACTTTGCTCCTTGAACCTTGGTCTTGTCATCTGTAAAATGGAACTAATTATACCACTTCATAGGGTTATTATAGGGTTTAAATAAAAAGAGCAATAATCTTGCTGAATGCTTAGTAGGTGCCAGGCACTGTTCACCTGTATTAAACTCACTGAATCTTCACAGCAAATCTCAAAGAGGAGATGCTATTACTACCTCCAGTTTAGGAACGAAAAGTAATTTGCCCAATGTTGCATTAGCAAGTAAGGAAGCTGGAATTGGAACATAGATACTCTGGCTGCAGAAGTGTAGGTGTTCAGTAGGGATCTTTTTTTTTTTTTTTAAAGATTTTATTTATTCATAAGAGACACAGAGACAGAGAGAGGCAGCGACACAGGCAGAGGGAGAAGCAGGCTCCGTGCAGGGAGCCCGATGTGGGACTTGATCCCCAGTCTCCAGGATCAGGCCCTGGGCTGAAGGGGGCACTAAACCTCTGACCCACCTGGGCTGCCCCTCAGTAGGGATCTTTGATAAATACATTCTAGGGCTGGTGAATCCTGGACAACAGCTTTTTTTTCCTCTTTTTAAAAATTATTTGAGAGGAGTGCGTGAGCACAAGTTGGGTGGGGAGGGGCCGAGGGAGAGGGAGAAGCAGACTCCCCACTGAGCAGGAAGCCCGATGAGGGGCTTGATCCCAGGACCCTGAGATCATGATCTAAGCCAAAGACGTTTAACCAACTGAGCCACCCAGGCACCCCTGGACAATAGCTTTCAAAGACTATTTAAGGTAGATGGAACATTAGAAGAGCCCTAGGTTACCCTGTTTATTCAATGTGGAACCCAGGGGTCAGAGAGTGAAAAACCTGCCAAAACTCTGGTAAGTCTGGCAGAGGCGAGGTGAGGCCCCAGGCCTCCTGACAGCCATGCCTAATCAGGGGGCCTATGGCTCACAGTCCTGACGTTCTGTTTTAGGAAACACAACTCAGAAAGTGCATTCACTTCCACTATCATTAATTCAGAGTCTCAATGAACTCTTAAGGTACCACCACCCTCCCACACCATGTGTCCATTAACCCTGTCCCAGGACACATGAAATAACACGTGTCTCAAATGGTAATAAAAGAATACGGCACTATGCAGTGCTCAGTGGTAATGGCTACAGAACCCTGCATTCTAGAACACATACACCTAGAAAGATACTAGAATGACTGCCTATGGGGCAGGGGACTGGGAGGGACCCACTGGGTACAGGGGAACACATAAAACCAGGGGACTAGCCAGGACCAATGTTGACTGTGTGCCATAGCCTAGGGAATAGTTAACTCATCCCACTGCACCAAAGGGCCAAAAATCAAACTGAGTAGAACTAAGAAACCTAATGAAATCACTTTGCCCGAAACATGTCAGCTCTGGGCTCAAGGAAGTAAGGTGGGGACACCTCCTGGGCTGCCTCACACAGGCAGAGGCCTGGAAGAGTGTCACAGGGAGAGTCAGTCACACCTACCTCTGAGGCAGAGCGTCCACAACCCCACGGAAGGAGTGAAGAGCAGCACGTTAATGTCAGAGGTCACATGGTCACCTGCCATCTCACCTTCCTCACCAAGGTTTAGCCAGATCCAGATTCACTGTTAGGACGGTTCTGAGGATGTCAGGAAGACGTGGATCTAAGCCAACAATCCCCCGATTGTCTGACGACTGTAGTCTCTGCTGCCATAGGGTCCTGCCAACACACCTACCTGTCTCCTGTGCCAACGGAGTGTGCCTGTTGAGGATCAGGCGAAGGAAGAGGCAGGTTTCACCGCTCAGCTTGCCCATGACAGTTGGATGTAGACCTCCCTTAAGAGCCCACCTGGCTCCCTCTCTGCCTGTGGCTCTGCCTCTCTCTGTCTCTCATGAATGAATGAATGAACGAATGAATGAATGAATGAATGAATAAATAAATAAATAAATAAATAAATAAATAAATAAATAAATAAATAAATAAATAAATTTTTAAAGGGACGCCTATGGCTCAGGGTGTGATCCTGGGATCCAGGAATCGAGTCCCACATCGGGCTCCCTACGTGGGGCCTGCTTCTCCCTCTGCCCGTGTATCTGCTTCTCTCTGTCTCTCATGAATAAATAAATAGAATCTTTAAAAAAGAAAAAAAATAGAGCCCACCTGGCTGCGGGCACCTATAGGGGAGCCGGGTGCTCACTCCCCACCCCAGCCTCCGCGCGGAGCCTGCGGTTCCGGGATCAGGCCGCCAGGTGGCAGCATGGGGGAAGAAAGCGGGGTCCCGACTCCCCGCTGAGGACGCCCGGGTTTGCCCGCGGACCCAAGGAGGGTCCACCGAGGTCCTTCAAGAGTGGCTCATTGTCACACATGAACTGACTTTCTAGAAAGTAAGTCACTAACCACCGCCGAGGGGGGTGACTGCGCGCGCGTGTCTATGTGTGAAGGTCTGGATGCGGATGTGTGTTGTGCGTGCGGGGGTGACGGGAGACTTGGTGTACGTGAGCGTAGGTGCGGGAAGGGGGAAGCAGCAGCTCAGGTGTCGCCAGCCAGGCGGGGAGGAAGCCATAAAACCTGGGCGATGTCCTGCTTATCGGAGAGCCCTTCTCCTGGATCGAGAAGGGGAGAGTGCAAAGTTCACAGAGATAGTAGCAACTGGAAGGCGTGGAGCAGGACGGTGGTGTTGCCGGGGGGCGGGGGGGAGGTGGCTCCCCAGCGGGGCCGGGCGGCTGCCGCGGCCGGGGACCCATGGATGGACTCTGGGCCCAGCAGGATCACGTTCCAGCCAGCCCAGCTTTTTCTTTTTTCTTTTCTTTTTTTTTTTTTTTTTAATTCATGAGAGACCCAGAGAGAGGCAGAGACACAGGCAGAGGGAGAAGCAGGCTCCGCGCAGGGAGCCCGACGCGGGACTCGATCCCAGGACCGCGGGATCACACCCCGGGCGGAAGGCGGCGCTAAGCCGCGGCAGCTCTTTTCCAGTGGTGCAGGCACATCTCGGACCTCAGTTTCTCTACCTGTAAAATGGCAGAGACAGTCTGTCCTGCCTTCCTGGCCGGTGTGAGGATTAAGCGAGCCGTGGGTGTGATGCACGTAGAAGGCCCCCGTACGCGATGAGCGTGTCTTTGGTTGTGGAGGAAACACCAGAGCATGCTCGTCGAGAAGGCCCTTGCAGGGCCCGGTCCCTACCTGCCCCTCGGGAGGTCGGGCCCCTGTCCTCCGCCCATCCCAGCCCCCCAGAGACGACCTTTCTCATGGTGGAATGGGCCCTGTTAGAAAGTGGTTGCAGGTGCCTGTCTCTGGGGAAGGGGAGCTTTCAGGGGACAAGCCTGCCTGGAGGCGACTGTTAGGCCAACCCCTTCCAGATCAAACTTCAGCTCTGACACTGCCCCCTCCAGGCAGCTTAGAGTACTGACTCACGCTTAGTCTTGTTCAAGTTGGCCCTTGTTTTCTCTCCTCTTTATTAAGGACTGGGTGGGGAGCATCTGGTGTCATCAGGGATTACTTTGAAACTACCGCCTCACTTTGGGAAACTGGCTTGAGTCAACTGGTCACCATGGAATTTCTTTTTTTAGTGCGTAAACAGCCAACTTAGAAGCAGCTGTTACCCCATCCAGGGCGGAAAGCAGCCTGTTGGTGTGGAGCTGCCTGGCTCATATTTCTTGGGCAAACAGATGCCATGTCTCTCAACTCACCAGTTAGGAAGCCCAGAAACTGTGGTTTGGAGACCACATGTCTAGTTATGTCTAGTTATTCAGGTGGCTTCACCCGGGAAGCCCTCTCTGAATGTCAAAGCTACAAGATAAAGGACATGTATAGCAGCTGGGTGCTTCCCTTCCTAGGGGCCACCCCAGGAGGCAGTGAGTGCTAAGTGCCAAGTCAGTGAGGAAACTTTGTTTTGGAGCCAAAGCATAAAAAGCCCCCAACCGCAAACCACTGAGCTTTTGGTGAGTGCTTATTTTGTGCAGGTTCTGAGCCCAGGGAGGGCCTCTGAGGGGAGAGGAACCAGGAGCTGGAAATTCAAAGTAGTAGGAAGAATTACACTGGATGGGTAAGGCCCTTCAAGAGGTGGGAACAGCATGAACAAAGGCATGGAAATAGGAATGTGTATATATATACATACATATATATACACACATGTGTAATGAAGAGTTTGCTGGAACAAAGTTTACAACAATAAAGATTTATTTACTTATTTTAGAGAAGGGGGAGGGGCAGAGGACAAAGAAGAGACTCCTCAAGCAGACTCCCTACTGAGCAAGGAGGTAGGGGCTCAATCCCAGGAGCCTGAGATCATGACCTGAGCCTAAACCAGGAGCTGGATGCTTAACTGACAGAGCCACCCAGGCGCCCCAGCAAGAAATAAACCCAACACACATTAACTGGGTGTCTTCAGTGTGCTCACAACTATTCAAATCACCAGGATGAAGTCGGTGAACAAAAGTCCCTCCTCTGTGGACTAGTATAACAGATATACATAATAAATATTATTTGTTATAATAATAAATGCAAAAGATAAATATAAATAACAATGTAAATAATGATGGCTCACATTTATTGAGAGTTTACTACATGCCCTTACTGTTCTGTTTTTAAAAAGATTTTATTTATTCATGAGAGACACACAGAGAAAGAGAGGCAGAGACATAGGCAGAGGGAGAAGCAGGCTCCCTGGGGGGAGCCCAATGTGGGACTCGATCCCGGGATCCGGGGATCATGACTTGAGCCAAAGGCAGATGCTCAACCACTGAGCCACCCAGGTGCCCTGCCCTGTGCTGTTTTGAGTACCTTATATTTATTTATTCATTTTTAAAATTTTTATTTATTTGAGAGAGAGACAGAGAGCATGAGCAGGGGGAGAAGAAGGTTCCCCACTAAGCAAGGAGCCTCATATGGGGCTTGATCCCAAGACCCCCAGGATCATAAGGCAGATTCTCAAACTGACTGAGCCAGTGAAGCATGCCTTATTTACTCATTTAATCCTCAAAACACCCACATAAAGGAAGCCTGGGTCTTGTCTCTAGTCCATGGATGAGGAAGCTTAGGCACAGAGCTGTAAGGGCGGAATTCAAACCCAGAGCTGGGGCTCTGACTGTCACACAGCACTACTCTGGTAGTCTCAGTAAGAAGGGGTGAAAGGTCAGGTTGCCAAGTAATGTGGACTGGTCTGGAGGGTGGCAAAGGCCAGGCAGGGGAGTGGGGATCCAATGCTTTCAGAAGATTAATCTGGGGGTGTGTGTGGAGTCAACTGGGGTTCAGAAAGCAGCACAACCTCCTGGCCTTACTGAAGAGTGGGGGAGGAGTGAAGAGAGGAATCAGATAGGGCTTGAAACATTCTTCAGGCCTCACCTTGCCTGGAATTAATGAACTTGGCAGATCCCTCCCCATCCCAGGACTGACTGACAGTTTACTGTGGATTATTTTTATTAGTATTAATTGCAATTCATGAGGGAGGAGAGGTCCATTGTGGTGGGTGGAGCCCTGAGCACACATGGAGGAGCTCCAAAGGTCTCCCAGGCTGGGCCTGAAGACTGGATGATTTGCAGCATCCAGACTCCTTCCCAGCAAATTCCCATCAGCCAATCCCCAAGCTCAGTGTTCAGGTGAGGGGCGGACCGGCTCCCACTCCCCGCATCTGTGCTGCCCTCCCAGCCCTGCCCTGCAGGACCCCTCTAGTTTCTTCATCAGAAGTCCGAACACCAGCCCCATACTGGTGGGCAGCCTGTTGGTCCTGTGCATGCTGGGACCCCCGCTTCCGTCGGGGGTGCCCTCCTGCTCTTGTCTTGCTTCCTGCCCACTGCCCTGCCCACTCCGGACTCGGAAAGCACAAGCCAGCTCCCTGTTTCAACCTCTTCCAGTTTTTTGTTGTTGTTATTGTTGTTGTTGTTGTTGTTGTTTTTAGATTTTATTTATTTATTCATGAGAGACACACAGAGAGAGGCAGAGACACAGGCAGAGGGAGAAGCAGGCTCCTCGCAGGGAGCCCGATGTGGGACTCGATCCCGGGACCCCAGGATCATGCCCTGAGCCGAAGGCCTATCCTCCACCGCTGAGCCCCCCAGCCACCCCCAATCTCTTCGAGTTTTCATCCATGTTTCCTAGGCAAGATCCCACTGTGGCTTCAGTGAAGGCAGCCAGCTTGAGTTTCTGGCTGCCAGCGCCCCTGCCCACAGCTGCCAGGGCGCCCTGTTGGCCAGGGGGCGGCGCCAACCTTCCCCTTGCTGTCTTCAGCCCCAGGGAAAGGCCCTTCTCCTGAAACCCCAGAGGGGCTTGGACTCTCAGGCACTGGCCACCTGCACAGCGGGGTCCCTGTCCTCTCACGGTAGTGTCCCTCTTGCCCCTACCTTCTCCCTCCCTAACTTTCCTCACACCCTCAGCACCCTCAAAGCCAAGCCCACAAGGCCCACATGCCCTGGAGGGCGGTAGGGGCCAGGCCTCAGGTCTCCCCTGCCCTGGCAGCCTTGTTAGGAACGCACCTTAGGATCGCCCTTTAAGAACGCCCTGGGCCTGGCAGGGCCCTTGAGGGCTGGGGATTCCCGCCCGGGAATTTCTCCAATATCCTACCAGCTGTTTCTGCTCTTTCAGTGGTTTTATTATTTTCCTTTCTGTTCCAACCTCTCCTTTCGCTTTCAGTACGGCAGGTCAGGCCAAATGGTGGTGGAGGGTGGGGACCTGGCATCTGCGGAGGCCGGAGCTGTGGCCGGGCCAGCTGTGCCAAGGGAGGGGATGGGATGAAGAAGGAAACAGGGAAGTGAGAGCAGCAGCCGGGCGGCCTCCTGTCTTCCTGGGGATCTGCACGTCACTGGGCTCTGGGCACACGGCCTCGTCTTCTTCTGGCCCCCAGTGAAAATGCACATCTGCCCTTTGGGACAGTGACACATTAACCCAGTGACACCAATCCGCCAGTCAGATGTGCTCGCTGCTGCCTGGGGAGGAGCATCCAAGGAGAGGGGTGCGCAGGACACATGGTTGTGAAGAGGGTAGGAAGGGCCGGGGACTTGAGCACGTGCCTGGGGATGTGCCTTGGCACCTCTGAGCAGCAAGGAGGTGCCAGGCAGCCAGGGATTCGGGCAATAGCGGTGTACCCCTACCTAGGAGGACTTTTTTTTTTTTCCCCACTGCATGATTAGACTCCAAGAGGGTGGGATCAGGTGACTAGGGTCCCTTGGTGAGCTCATTTCCCTGGTGTGATGTTCGCAGCACATCGCAGTACCTGCCCGTGTCATTGGATCTCCATGGGTCCACCAGGCAACTTCCTGATGGGACAGGCCTCCCGCTTCAGATAAGGATGAAACTCAGCGGCGTGTAACAGAAGATTGAACCAAGTGGCTTAAATAAGAGAAGCTTTCTTTTCCTGTCATGCAATGGAACTGTGGAGGCAGACGATCCTGAGCATTTTAAAAGCAAGACTAAAGGAATAGATAGCCAGGAGCCCATCATCTTCCTGACTCTACTTCTAGGCATTTTCCCAAGCAGGCAGCTCATTCCACTTGGAGCTTGATTGATGCACCCAATGTGGGCTCCTTCCCTCCCTGTCTCACGTCCCCATGGTCCCACAAGTCTCCTAAGCTCCCCTTCCAAGTCCTTGTTTTGGGGTCTGCATCTGCAGGGACTCCAGCCAGAATACTAAATTTTTGAGTGCTTACTGCATGTGAGGCATTCTCTCATTTCCTCCTCAACCCTAAGTGATGGGATTCAATGGTTAAGCCCGATTTTAGGGATGAAGTCATAACTTGCCCAGAGTCACTGACCATTGGAGCCAAGACTCAAAACAGGCTGATCTTTTTTTTTTTTTTTTTTTTTTTTTTTTTTTAGGATTTTATTTATTTACTTGAGAGACAGAAGGAACCAGGGGAGGAGCAGAGGGAGAGGGAGAAGCAGACTCCCTGCTGAGTAAGGAGCCCAATGTGGACTCGATCCCAGGACCCTGAGATCATGACCTGAACTGAAGGCTGGAGCTTAACTGACTGAGCCACCCAGGCACCCCAGGCCAATCATTTTGTGCTTATTTCCTTGGGATGGGTTCCTCAACCAGAATCATGGGTCAGAGAGTGCACATTTTCAGGCTTTTGACCTGTTTTGCCAAACTGCCTCTGACTAAAGTCAAATCCCAGTGCTCCTCTCAACCAGCAGTGTGGGAATCCCTCACTTCTCATGTCCTCACTGCCAAGGGCTCCCGAGTCTTTCCAACCCAGCCCCTGTGAGGGCATTCCTCCCACATTTGAATTTTTTTTTTTAATTCAGAAGGATTAAGTTTTTTAAGAGTGGGAGAGAAAGAGAGGGGCAGGGGGAGGGGCGGAGGGAGAGGGAGAGAGACTCTTAAGCAGGTTCCACGTACATTGGGGCGCCCCATGTGGGGCTCGATCTCACAATCCCAAGACGATGACCTGAGCCAAAATCAAGAGTCTATGGCTTCACTGACTCAGCCACCCAGGTGCCCCTAGAAAGCATTAATATTAACAAGCCTGGGGATCCCTGGGTGGCTCAGCGGTTTAGCGCCTGCCTTTGGCCCAGGGCGCAATCCTGGAGTCCCGGGATCAAGTCCCACATCAGGCTCCTGGCATGGAGCCTGCTTCTCCCTCTTCCTGTGTCTCTACCTCTCTCTCTCTCTCTATGTCTACAACAAATAAATAAATAAATCTTAAAAAAAAAAAAATTAACAAGCCTGTTAGCCTTATGCTAACAGACAGGCAGCATGTGTCTGTGAGTTGAACTGAAAAGGGATGGAGCCAAGTTCCTGACCCGAGAAGAAGAGTTGCTTCCTGCCTGCCCCTCAGCTTTCCTGGGAGGGCAGGTTATGCCCATCTCCCCGCCCTGGAGCTGGTGGGCGGAGGTGTGCGGGTGGGCATACAGGAAGAAGAGGGAAGGATCGAGGAGGGAAGGGCCCCTGGGGAGGGAGTCTTTGATTGCACAGCCTTGGACTCCTCCAGAACATTCCTTTTCTTAACAGAAATACTGGTGAGCGGAGGGTGGCAGTACCCCAGCCCCCATCTCATCCCCTTAGATGTTTGAAGAGCCAACCAGCCACTCCCCAACCTAGGCGTGCCAAATGCCTGAGGGTGGCAGGCAGGCATGCAGGCAGCTGGAGGGAGACACAGGAATCCCTCCCTCCCCAGCGTGTGAACACGGTTCAGATGTCCTCGCTTGGCTCTAGTTTCGGGCTGTGCCTGCCTGACCTCTTTCCAATAAAACTCTCCTACTGGGCTTTATAGTATCCCAAACACGTTCACATCAGGGAACTCCTTTGATCCTTCCACTACCTTAAAATTATCCCCATTTTACAGATGGGGAAGCTGAGGCTCCGATTAAAATGATGGTTCAAAGTAGTACGCTATCGCTCAAGATTTCTGTCGCCTCACCGACTAATGGTCACAAAATAGTAGTGATGACAATGTCCATTCAAAATTATCACACGCAGGTACTGTGTGAGGCTCTTTGTCTTAGGAAGGTTGTCTTCCCGTCTTCACAAAACCCTCTCAGGTGGATAGTCACCTGCCTCTGGCAGAGCTGGGATTTGAACCTGCGATGTCCTACTCCAGAGCCAGGGCTTCTCGAAGTGTGGTCTCCAGACCAGGATCTTGTAAGACATGCGCATTCTCAGGCCCCATCCCAGACCTATGTTCTGAATCCTGGGCCAGAGCCTGGCAGGCTTGGGTTTAACATGCCCTCCAGGTAATTCTGATGCACTCTCATATTTGAGAATTGCCGTCCTAATACATTCTTTTAACTCAGTGCATTTCAACCCTGACTGCACAGTAGAATCACTTGGGAACTTTAATAAATACCAATGCTGTGCCAGACCAGAATCTCTGGGGTGGGGCTCCGGCATGAGTATTATTAGAAGCTCCCCATGTGCACTCCTCATCCTTTGATATGTGCTGGGGTAGGTGGGCCCTGGGAGGCTCCACATTTTACCAGAAGGTTCTAGAGTAGAGTTAACAGGGCAGCCTGTTCCAGAAAATCCTGGAGGGAATGAAGGAAGACTTGGAGTCCAGGAAGGAGAGACTTTGGGGGCTCAGCACCTCCTTCTGATGACTCCATGCAGGCCCAGGAAGCCTGCAGCCCTGCTGGGGCCCAGAGCGCCGCAACTGTTTGTCTTGGCCTTTGCCCAAGCAGGCGGTTCTGTGTGGAGCTGCAGCTCTTTTGTTTGTGTGGTTTAACTGTTGGCCCAGTTTTTCCAGGGCTGATTAGATATCCCTGTGAGCAGTATAACCACTCTGGGGGTCCACAGGATTCCCGAAAAGGGGTCAGAGTGGCAGTTTCCCCTTAGAGCCCAAGCAAAGTGGGGTCTGGGGAACGGTCGTCTCCTGCTTCTAACTATATGACTCTGAGCCTCAGGTTCAAGGATGCAAGAGTTTATCAGTCAGGGTCCATCCAGGAGACAGAAAACACACCAGTGCTTTTCCCAGAGAGAACCTAATATGAAAAATTATTAATTAGGTTCTGAGGGATTGAAAAGACAGAGAGAGAATGCTGGAGGGTCCCAGGGTCCCAAGCACAAGAAGCAGTAGGGTTTCCTTGGGGCCTGAGGAACAAAGAGAAAAGTTTGCAAGTTTTAGAAGCATGGAGGACCTTTTCCAGAGCTGAAAGTCAGATGTCTGGGGAGGAGATGCAAGCTGGGAAACCATGAGGCTGGTTCCACAAGTGTTAGAGAAAAAGCAAAGCTGGAATTGTGCTCATCGCTCCTCTTGGAGTGAACTGCTGTCATCAGGTGGAAAAAGCCTTGCTCAGGTCAGATGTTGGGGCAGCTGGGTTTCTGGTTGCCTAACTTCTCTCTACCTCTGTGGACCCTCCCTCTTCACCTCAGGCTCACTCTCTCATCTCTTAGTTTACTTCTTTCCAGGACCAATCCCAAACGTTGCTGGTTCAAACAATGAACGTTTACTGAACAGCTATTATGGCCCCGGATCTGCGGACTGGATGCCTGAGATGTAGCAATATTTAGTAATAGTAATAGCACCCACATTCACCGGAGTGCTTACCTGCCTGGCCCTGCTCTAAGCATCTTCCTCCCATACAGTAACTCATTTCTAGTGCCCTTGTCTTACAGATGGGGAAACTGAGGCACAGAGCCACTTGGTAACTTGCCTAAGGTGATTATTTAGCTAGTGAGTGGCAGAGCCTGAATATGAATCCAGTCAGTGGGATTCCGCTACCCGCATTCTTCACCAAGTCACCTCATCACCTCAAATCCTAGAGAGCTAGACATGTGAACAGCTGACTGCAGCACAGGTACAGAATGCCACATGGAGGGCCTCCCAGAGGTGGGAACTCATTTCATCCATTCATTCAAATAAACCTGTAGACTGGGGTGTAATGATGAGCAAAAACATTCTACCTGCTGTTGGGAAGCTTTTAGTGAACACACAGATGTTAATCAGATTTTCACACCCCAAAAAGTTAGCTCCCAAACACAGGTTCCCTTTGCTATGAAAACTGTAATCAGAGATTTGTTGCAAATGTGAAAATGAGAGGACCACTTCCCGGAGAATGTGATGATGGGGCTGGGGCAGAAAAGATGAGTGGGAGTTAATCAGATAAAGAACAGAAAGAAGGGCGGTCCAGGCAGAGGGAACAGCATGTGCAAAGCCTCTGAGACGTGGGGGCGGGGAGGAATACAAAGACAATGAGAACTGTAAGTCAGGCCCTTGAACTCTGACCAGCTGACCATGGCCAATGCTCCCAGGCATGGAGCCCACCTGCGGGGACCCCCACCACTCCAGTTTGGGGTCCTATGGCCAACCCTTCCTGCATCACGCTGAAGGCTGGCCATCGCCCAGTTGTGTGGGTACCAGCCTCTGTCCACTTCAAGTAACAGGCTAGCCTCAGGGGCCTCTGGAGGGAGGTCTGAAATAGCACCAAAGCTGGAAGTTGGTCAAGAAACCAACAGGGACAGTCCTGTTGGATAGGGAGGGGGCACATCCCCAGGGAGTCTTTGAAGAGTGAGTGAATGGGGGCACCATCCATATAAATGACCTCTGTAAAAAGAAGCCTGGCAGCTGGAGGCTCGAATGAAAGGTGATGGCTCCCTCCCGAAGCCACCAGAGTCTCCACTGGAGGTCTTGGAGCACTCAGCTCATACCACTTAACTCCTACTCCTTGACTAGGTGGGGAGGCAATGATTAAGCCCATTTTAGAGGGCAGCGTAAGAAAAGGCAAGGCTAGAGAGGAAGGAAAGCTTGAGCTTGGGGCTGCTTCTCAGCCTGACCCTTTTGGGAGGCAGCTGGGCCTTTAAGAATGAGATTCTGAGAAGCCATGCAGAGGTTTCAGGCGAGATCCAGAGGCTCTGGGATGAGCAGGCAAGACTTTAGCTCCCTAATGGGTCAGAAAGGGGGCCAGACAGACTAGAGCAGAGGGAGACACACTTCCTGTCCCCAGGGCCCTCTCTGCCCTGTTTACAGAAAACAAAGTGCCTTTGGCTGACTCTGGACTGGTTTCCCTGAAGCAATTAGAGCAACCACTGTTCCTGGTCCTCCTCCCCCTCCTGTGCCATCTGAGGGAGCGGCTGTCAGCCCAACTGGGGGCCCCATGCTGGCATCTGTTGGGATCTGCAGGCCTGGGGCCCCCACAACCCTCCACCCCCACCCCAGGCAGCACTGAATGTTGCCTAAAGCCGTCCAAGTTTCCATGGGCCCAACCTAATCGAGACTAACTGAAGGCTGTGTCATCCTCATCTCTGGGAATATCTGATGGGAAGGCACATCATTGAATGGGCTCCTCTGGTTCCCAATAGGAAAGCAAGCCCCTCCCTTCCTGACTCCCCTTGCCTGCCTGAGGTAGGTCTTTCAGCAGAACCATCTGACCAGAGGCCCTGAACAAAGACAATTTGAATTCTCTGAGCCTCCCTTCAGGGCAAGGGTGAGGGCATATGCTGGAATCCCTGCTGTGCCTTGTTGGGTTGGGGGGCCCTACGGGATGGCACCACCCATCTGCCCTACAGACTAGGCCCTGAGGCTACTGGAGGACAGGGGAACCACCTGACAGCATGACAAGGGCCAGGGCCTAGGGTCTTGGGCAGAGGCTCATTTGCTAACAGAGGAGCAGCCCTCATTCATTTGTGAGGGTCCCCTGAACACCTGACATCATCTTTCCTACCAGCCTGATGTATTGCTTGGGTGGCAGAGGGGGCTTCTTTCTCCCTCCTCTACTTTGCTCCCACCAACTAGCAAGAGTCAGTTGTTAAATATTCAGGAATTCTGTGAGCTGATTGTTAAGCAGAGCCATTACTGAAAATTAAATTATGTAAACCAGTGTTTCTCAACCGTTTGCTCATTATTGCCTACTAAACAGCCTTTCCAGGCATTTCCCCCCCTAATTTCCTACCACCCTACCCATAAAAATTTAATGTCACAGACAAGCTGTTTATGCACTGAATGTATAACTGTACTTTTATTTTATTTATTTATTTTTAAAGATTTTTATTTATTCATTTGAGAGAGAGATAGTGAAAAAAAGCATGAGCAGTGGGGAGAGGGAGAAACAGCCTCGACCCCAGGATCCTGGGATCATGACCTGAGCCAAAGGCAGACGCTCACCCGACTGAGCCACCCAGGTGCCCCTATCTATACTTTATACATAAAAAGAGTAAGATTGTTTCTGGCCTCCACCAAGAACCCATTTTCAACCCTGTTGTGAATGCAGGATATAAACTCACAACTAAAAAATTCATATTAAAAACAAAAGTAAGGGATCCCTGGGTGGCGCAGCAGTTTAGCGCCTGCCTTTGGACCAGGGCGCGATCCTGGAGACCCGGGATCGAATCCCACGTCGGGCTCCCGGTGCATGGAGCCTGCTTCTCCCTCCGCCTGTGTCTCTGCCTCTCTCTCTATCTCTCTGTGACTATCATAAATAAATACAAAAAAAAAAAAATTTAAAAAAAAAAAAAAAAAACAAAAACAAAAGTAATATATACTCAAAACTTCCTAGTTATTTTCTAGTTATATTATAGTTATATATATTTCTATATATTTTGAGTAATATATACTCAAAACTTCCTAGTTATTTTACTTCCTAGTTATTTTACTATAATTTTTAAATTTTTGATTCTTTCAAAGTTATTGATATATCTTTTTTTTTCCCCCTGGAAAGCTGGTTGCTCAACATTTACCAGCACACCACCAGGCAGGTCTTTTAGCAAAATAACAAACACTTTGAGAGGTGATCAATTTTAATTAAGATTATATTTATTTATTCATGAGAGACACAGAGACATAGGCAGAGGGAGAAGCAGGCTCCCTTCAAGAAGCCTGATGTGGGGCTTGATCCCAGGACCCAGGGATCACAACCTGAGCTGAAGGCAGACGCTCAGTCACTGAGCCACCCAGGTGCCCCAGAGAGGTGATCGATTTTAGTCTAAGAAAGATCAGTTTACCTAGAAAAGCCTCACTTGAAGAATCATGGGAGGACCTGGAGAATTTAGTGGATGCCAGGAGAAGGGGGAGAGAAGCCTGAAGACAGAAACAAACCTCTGATGCTAACTCCAATAGTGGCTGCAGGGTATTTCTGGGTGAAAAGTCTAAAAGGGAGGAAATGTGTGTGTAATCCACACCCTCAAGCTCCAGGAGTGTTTGTGATTAGCAATTGCTTGCTTCTACCTCAGGTGTGGTGCACACCTTGACCCCCTGTTAGAGATCAGGGGCATAACCCTGAGCCCCCCACCCCTGCCACTGTCCCGTCTCCTCCCCATGTCCAGTATAGAGTGTTCTGTAAATACCTGAATCTTGGCTCCAAGGGGAGCACCGAGAAAGCCATAGTGCGGCCTGGTCTGAGGACGGGGAGGACACAGGACATTCAGACACAGACGCATGCTGTGCAAGCTTCACTCCCGTCCCCTCTGAGTGCCCTCGCCATGAAACAGGAGAACAGCCTGAGTTCTCAGGAGGGCCTTCCAGCTCAGCGCCTCAGCCTGGAAAGCCGTCTCCTCTCCCTCCCTCTGGACAAGGCTGCTAGGTCCCTCCTGCCCAGGCACTGCCTCTTGTCACCCTCCAGCCTCCTTCATCTCCCTTCTGATGCAGGCAGCCTTAGAATGCTCAGCCTGGCTCCATCTGCTTCTTGGAAGAAAGGCCACACATGAGAAGGTGGCCTGGGAACTCAATGCTCTGCCATTACTTGTCATCTGGCAGACCCCTGTCTCAACACCAGCTCCCTGTTTTTAACACGGTACAAGGGGCGCCTGGGTGGCTCAGTGGTTTAGCGCCTGCCTTTGGCCCAGGGCGTGATCCTGGAGACTCGGGATCGAGTCCCACGTCGGGCTGGCTTCCCTGGATGGAGCCTGCTTCTCCCTCTGCCGGTGTCTCTGCCTCTCTCTCTCTCTCTCTCTCTCTCTCTGTCTCTCATGAATAAATAAAATCTTAAAAAAAAAAAAAAAAGAAAGAAAGAAAAAAAGAAAGAAAGAGAAAAGCCAGGGGCAGCTTAGAGAGGGGTGGGGGGGTGGGGACTGGGCCCTCAGGGGAGGACCCGAGTGAGCAGAGTCACTTTGTCCAGGCCAATGGCCTTTGGCTCCCTTGGGTTCTTTCCTGTCTGCGTCCTGGAACAAGTGACATGACTGGCTGGGCCTCTGTTTCCCGAACTAACCAAACTCACTCACAGGTGCTGAGGAGATTACCAGGGAACCAAAGAACCTGCAAGTACACACCCACTGAGGTAAGAGGCAGTTTCGTTACTTTATCATTTCATTCGGGTCTGTCTGCTGTAGGCAAATTGTTTCTTTGTCTGCTATATGTCAGGAGAAAGGAATGCCCGTGCCCCTCAGCCAACCAACGGGAATCCCTGGCTGGGGGTGGGCCAGGAGCTGGGGGTGGGGGGCATCCAGAAAGGCATTTCAGAAGCTACATCCCAAGGAGAGCCTCTCTTCAGGATTTTATGCAGATAAAGCCAAATTCTGGTAAACTCTTAAGAGTTTCCAAAGGTGAGTCAGTGTCCCCAGAGGTCAGGAGGAGTAGCCTGACAGAGGGGTCTGGCCCTCCCTACTCTGGCTGGGTTCCCGGGAACATGGCCTGCAAGTCCTGAGTCACTACTAGAGGCCATCCTGGGCCCCCAGGAGCGTGGGCTGGGACAGAACTCCCCTCCCCGCAAGGCAGTCCCAGGAGCCCGCTGGGCGGGCAACCCCTCCCTCAGCCAGGCCCCTTCTCTGCAGCACACCTCTCTTCTCTGGGCCAATACCTTTCTGAAATCCATGTTGGCAAACCTACTTCCAAGCAGAAAACTTGGACGTGAGTGGAATATCTGGAATTCCTGGAGGATTTATAGCCCAGCAACTGGGACACGTGTGGGTAGTTGACCCCAACCCTTCCCCAGCTCTGACCCTGCCTCCAGCTCTGGCAGCCGGCTCCCTTCTCTGGCCCCAGAGCCACATGTCGGTCACCTGGCCTGCATCCCCTGGTTCAGAGCAGACAGTGCTGGATGCAGTTCCTCCCTCCGCAGCTCTGCCTCAAACTCTCTGTGCGACCGTGGGCAGTCCACCTCCCCTCTCCAGACCTCGGCTTTCTCATCTGTAAAACAGACAGGCTGATCAGAGATGGGTTACTGCTTGACTGTTCTGGAAGAGTCAGACCTTCACCTGTTGTCTGTCTAAAATTCTAGGAAATGGAGACCGTGCTGGTTTTCTCCCTAAACAGAGATGAGCCCCTGTGTTCCTGGGGATACAGCGGGAGCTTCTGAACTGTCAGACCAGCTTCCGGGGCTGGGAATCTTCGGTGGGACAGGAGGCAGGCATCCTCCTGCGGCCCACACCAGCAGGGCGTGGGCTCCGGGCTGCACAGGGTGTGCTCAAAGCCAGGGCCCAGAGGAGGGAACTTCTGCCTCGGGCTGTCCTCCCTCGCTATTCTCCTTTCTCCTCCTCCGCCTCCGTGCAGACACCCCTCTGCCTTGTGCTGGAGATGTCCACTGTCCTGGGCTGATCGGAGGGACCCCCAACCTTTACCCACTCAGATCTGTCCCCAGAAAGTTGCTGTCACCCGCCACTCCCACTCCCCCCGCCCCCCACAGCCTGTCACCCACCTGGCCAGCTGTCCTTTGTGAGTCAGGAGACTAACAGATATTCAGGCCCTGTGGCTTGGAATTTCACTTGGTAAAATTAATCCGCGGGACACCGGGGTGGCCCAGGGCCTGATCCTGGAGTCCTGGGATAGAGTCCCACGTTGGGCTCCCCGCAGGGAGCCTGCTTCTCCCTCTGCCTGTGTTTCTGCCTCTCTCTCTGTGTCCCTTGTGAATAAATAAATAAATAAATAAATAAATAAATAAATAAATAAAATCTTAAAAAAAAAATTCTCAAAAGAGTTGCCCTCAAATGTTCTTCCTCCTCTGTGAAACCTGTCCTGCCCACTGTCCCAGTTCCCATGCCTCTCCCCACTTCCTCCAACAGCAGACATTCAATTACTTAATCATTTACCCATTCAAGTGTATTGAGTGCCAGCTACCTCCCTGGTGCTCTGCTGGGTGCTGGGGATGAGGAGAGCAAAACCAGACCCAGCTCCCCCTCTGTGGGGGTTTAGGGGCCACTGGGCATGGGCAAGGGCTCTTCTTACATATTCCTTCCTCTTGCCCCGCCCCAGCCCTGCCTGTAGCCCCAGCCCAGCTCCCCAGGACAGCACCCTGTCTCACACATCTCTGTAGCTCAGCACCCAGCAAGTGCCCAACATCTAACAGGCCTTCTGTATATTGCAGATTACATTTGAGTACCCTGAAGGGAGATTGGTTTGTCCCTGAAGTTGGTCCTGACTCTGTTATTTAGGGATAACAGAGGATAGGGAAAGTAATTAAGACTAGACACTGGGTTAAATCATATGTTGCCTGCTGCCCAGAGGGTGCAGTTTGGCTACAGCTATCAAAACTAGAAAATGCATCTACTTTTGGGCTCAGCAGTTCCACTGCTCCGAGCTTACTGGACAGATGGATGCTCACACATGAGAAATCATACAGATACAGTGTCTGCCCCTGAAGTATTGTTTGCAACAGATTGGCCACAACTTAAATGTTCATCACCTACTTGATACACTGTGTTAAGCCCATATGTAGCACAATCCTATGCAGTGTGGGAAAAAGAAAAAAAAAAAAAGAATAAAGAGGCTGACTCTATTTTCTTATTTAATTTTTAAGTAAGCTCTACACCCAGAGTGGGTCTCGAATTCACAGCCCTGAAATCAAGGGTTGCATGCTCTACTGACTGAGCCAGCCAGGTGCCCTGAAGAGCTTTCTCTGGATATAAATAGGAAGACCTGAGAAAGGTGTAGGAAGCTGAGAAAGAGTTTAGTAGTTTATTTAGTGTAAAAGCTGGAGTGATGGGGAAGGAATGCATTTAAATATACATATTTTGGGAGGCACCTGGGTGGCTCAGTGGTTGAGGGTCTGCCTTCGGCTCAGGGTGTGATCCCGGGGTCCTGGGTTGGAGTCCCACATCGGGCTCCCCACAGGGAGCCTGCTTCTCCCTCTGCCTATGTCTCTGCCTCTCTGTGTCTCTCATGATTAAATAAATAAAATCTTTTATATATATATATACACATATTTTTTCAATATACATAGAAGGGTCCTCAGACAGGAGTCATAGGAAACAGGTAACAGCGAGCACCATGGCACGGAAAATAGGCAAGTGAGGAACAAGATGGGAAGAGATCTTTCCACTGATTAGTCTTCAAATCTTTTTTTATAAAGATTTTATTAATTTATTTGAGAGAAAGCATGCATGCATGCACTACTGGGGGGAGGGGCAGAGGAGGAGGGGCAGACGGAGAGAGGGAAGAAGGAGAGAATCTCAAATAGGCTCTCTGCTGAGCCCCTGTAGTAGGGCCTGATCTAATCACCTTGAGGTCATGACCTGAGCTGAAACCAAGAGCTGGACACTCAACCCACTGAGACAACCAGGCACCCCTGCCTTTGAATCTTTTGAATATTGTACTATCTAAATATGTGACCTGTTAAAAATTAAAATACATTATAAAGACTATAAGGTAACGTGGAAAAAAAGTTTGTAGGATAGGTGGGAAAAAAGCTAAAGAAAACCCCCAAAGTTATTATTTTCAGTAGGGTTATAAATGGGTGGTAAAATAAATGCAGGTTAAAATTTCCATCTGTAGGGATGCCTGGGTGGCTCAGCGGTTGAGCGTCTGCCTTTGCTTCAGGGCGTGATCCCCGGTCCTGGGATAGAGTCCTGCATCGGGCTCCTTGCAAGGAGCCTTCTCCCTCTGCCTGTGTCTCTGCCTCTCTCTGTGTATCTCTTGTGAATAAATTAATAAAATCTTTAAAAAATTTTTCCATCCATAGGGATCCCTGGGTGGTGCAGCGGTTTAGCGCCTGCCTTTGGCCCAGGGCGCGATCCTGGAGACCTGGGATCGAATCCCACGTCGGGCTCCTGGTGCATGGAGCCTGCTTCTCCCTCTGCCTGTGTCTCTGCCTCTCTCTCTCTCTCTCTCTGTGTGTGTGACTATCATAAATAAATAAATAAAATCTTTAAAAAAATAAAATAAAAATTTTTCCATCCATAGAAGAAACAGTCTGGGTAATTTTTATTTCCTTCCTTTTTTTTTTTTTGTAATTTTCCTCACAAATTTCTATAATAAACACATCTTGTTTTATTATTAGAAAAAAACTGAAAAAAAAAGAAGAAAAATCTGTGACAAAAGAAAATACATATTTGCTAAGAGAATTGTGAATTCTGTATAATCTCAATTATGGAAACAAGGTTGAAAGAAACTGGAAGGAAATGTGCAAAATGTTCACAGTGGTTGTCATGAGATATTAGGTAATTTTTAAACATGATAATATTTTTCTATTATTTTCATGACGAAAGGAATTTAGGAAGGAAGTGAGGAAGGGAGGGAGGGAGAGAGGAAGGGTATCTAGTGGAAGAGAGTTCTTCAAAATAACAGTTGTGTTAGGGTAGTAAGATTATGAGTCATTTTTGTTGTTTTGTTCAGTTTTCCAAACTTTTCATTATGTGGTTTTGTTGTTATTTTAGCAGGAACGGAACCCTCATTGCTGTAGAGTGGGATTTTCCTCCCCAAGGTCCTGCTGACTTGTGCTAAGGGGCTAGAGTTTTCTAATTGCTTGCTATTCACTCCAAGTCACAAAGCAAGGGTTTGCTCTGGATGGTGGGAGATTGCTACCATGGACATGTTGCTGGAGGGTGGGGGGGGGGGGGAGAAAGAAAGAGAGAGAGAGAGAAAGAGAGAGAGAGAGAGAATCAGAGCACCTTGCACCTTTGGGTCCTTTAAATATCTTAGTTGGCAAACATTTAAGGAACTCTGACTGCTAGGCTTGGTGCTGGGAGCATAGGGTACCAACACCCAGTCCCTTGCCCTTCCTGGGCTCTAGGCTCTTTATGGCATCCAGGATGTTTCAGGCAGATAGAACAGTGGTCCTCAAGAAGAACCTCCTCTGAGCAGAGGCCTGGTAAGATCAGACCTTGTAGGCGGTATCAGACTTGGACAATGGACAAAATTAGGCCTACAAGTAGTCCTGATCAAGGGTTGGACCCTCACTGGTCCTAAACTGCCTTGCCACAGTGAGACACTTGTCTTCTCAGAATCTTATAATCTACTAGACATGATAAAGCAAACTGCCCAGCAAAGATTGTGGTAATCCAAACTGGAGAGACCTGGATTCTGATTCTGGGTCTGCTGACAACCAGCTATGGGATCTTGGGTGGGTAATTTCACTTTATAAGCCTCAGCGTCCTTATCTGCAAAATGAGGAGAATCATAATAATAATGAATAGTACCTGCCCTGACTACCTCCCAGAGTTCTTGTGAGGATCAAGTGACATAATGTATATAAAAGCACTTTAAGGGCAGCCCGGGTGGCTCAGTGGTTTAGCGCTGCCTTCGGCCGAGGGCATGATCCTGGAGTCCTGGGATTGAGTCCCACGTCCGGCTGCCAATCTCTGTGTATCTCTCATGAATAAATAAATAAAATATTTTTTAAAAAGCACTTTAAAAGTATAAAGGTTGGGAGTGCCTGGGTGGCTCAGTTAGTTGAGTGTCTGCCTTCAGCTTGGGTCATGTTCCTGGGGTCTGGGGATCAAGCCCCACGTCAGGCTTCCTGCTCAGCGGGGAGTCTGCTTCTTCCTCTTCCTCTGCCCCTCCCCCTGCCTGTGTTTTCTCTCTCTGTGTCCCTCTCAAATAGGTAAAGCCTTAAAAGAAATAAAGTATAAAGGATGTCCACTGATGAATGGATACACAAAATATGGAATAGCGATACAACAGAATACTATTCAATCTTAAAAATTACCAAAGTACTGATACATGACATGGATGAACCTCAAAAACACTATGCTCTGAGGCACCTGAGTAGCTCAGTCAGTTGAGTGTATGACTCTTGGTTTGGCTCAGTTTATGATCTCAGGGTATGTGCTCAGCAGGGAGTCTGCTTGAAGATTCTCTCCTTCTGCCTCACCCCCCACTCATGACACACAAGCATGTGCACTCCTGATCTCTCTCTCTCTCAAATAAATACAAAAATCCTGGGAAAAAAAACCCCACATATCATGCTCAGTGAAAGAAGCCAGACACTAAAGGCCACATATTATATAATTCCACTTGTGTGAAATATCCACAATAAGCAAATACACAGAGAAAGAAAGATTAATGGTTGCCAGTGGCTGGGGGGGGGGGGGGGGGAGAAGTGTAGAGTGTCTGCTTTTTTTTTTTTTTTTTAAGATTTTATTTATTTATTCAGGAGAGACACAGAGGGAGGCAGAGACACAGGCAGAGGGAGAAGCAGGCTCCATGCAGGGAACCCGATGTGGGATTCGATCCCAGGTCCCCAGGATCACGCCCTGAGCCAAAGGCAGACGCTCAATCACTGAGCCACTCAGGTGTCCCAAGAGTGCCTACTTAATGGGTACAGGGTGTCCTTCTGAAATGATGAAAATGTTCTGGAACTAGGTAGAGGTGATGGTTGCACACCGTGAATGTACTAAATGTCACTGAATCGTACACTTAAGTGCCTCAAACAGTAAATTTTATGTTACATTTATTTTACCACAGTTTTTTAAAACTTAAAAATGGGGGGGGGCACCTGGGTGGCTAGAGGTTGAGCACCTGCCTTCATGCCCAGGACATGATCCTGGAGTCTCGGGATCGAGTCCTGCATTGGGCTCCTGCAAGGAGCCTGCTTCTCCTTCTGCCTATGTCTCTGCCTCTCTCTCTGTTTCTCTCATGAATAAATAAATAAATAAATAAATATCTTTATAAAACCCTTAAAAGCGGTATAAACGATTCAAATTTGAATTTATCATAGTTATTATTTTCATAATTAGTAATCAAACAGATTTGATGTCCCGAATTTCAGAGTTTTGCATCTGAACCAGAGTAGAGTGAGAAGCGACTAGAAAAAACAAAAAGAAAAAAAGGAAACCCCCTTCGCATTGTGCAGAGCCTCAGGGACACGAACCATTCAGTCCAGGAGTGGTATGACCAGCGGGGAAACCCAGAATGCCAAGGCCAGAGGAGCACAATGATCTGGGAATTTCAAAATCCATCTGCGTGGGCTCAGCCTTTAATTTGGTGGCTGTGCTGTCACTGAGGAAAGATTTATCCCAGCCTCCTGCACCCCAAACTGTTTCCCAGCCAGACTGGAAGAGTGCATTCTGGTTCCTGCTCTGAGGACCAAGGGCAGCTTCCCGGAGGTAAAGGGGCCCAAACCTGGCTTAGTGCCCAAGGGACCCCAGATCCGCAGGCTGAAAGCCTGAGAGACTGTCCGGAGAAGACTTCTTGATGACATCGATGTGACTCTTCGACGATGTGATGTGTTGTTAACAAGCACAAGGATTCACTGATGGGACACTCAGATGTGCAAACACTCAGATGTGTTTCTTTTTTTGTTGTTACTGATTTAATCGGCCTCAGGAGCCCCACCTCAGGCAATGGGGGGCAGCCAGCAAGGGAGGGGACACCTTGCCAGTTAGGCACCTTGGTCTGTTTCCATTTAAACAGCACCTAACAGATATATATTCAGTCTCCTCATTAACAGGGGCACTTCTTCCCTCCTTTCCCACCCCCCCCACCTGCCCCATGCCCCCTTGGGAAAGGGTCAGCAGGCACACCGGAAACCCACTGCTTCTCCAGCCCCTTTGCTTCTCCTCCCCCCACAATGCACTGGAGTTCCAGGGGCAGACACACTCTCTCTGCCAGGGGTTCCTGAGTTTCTCTGACAAGAACCAGTACTTGGGTACTGGTTTAAAATGCCCATTCTGGAGACCCCTGGGTGGCTCAGCCGTTGGGTGCCTGCCTTCAGCCTGGTGTGTGATCTGGGGGTCTGTGGATCCAGTCCTGCATGGGGCTCCCTGCATGGAGCCTGTTTCTCCCTCTGCCTGTGCCTCTGCCTCTCTCTGGGTGTCTCTCATGAATAAATAAAATCTTTAGGAAAAAAGTCTCCCAAGCCTGGCTTTCAAGATTATTGTCTTGCAAGGAGCCCCCTTGCCCTTTCCAAATCCATTGATAAAGGGAACTTGTTAGTTGAAGGAAAGCAAATGTGCCTTTGTCATACAAACTGGTATCTGCTCCTCTTTTGTCAGTCCAGAAATCCGTGGATTCTGACCTGGAGAACCCCAGAGGTCAACATGATTAATGGAGCTGTGCTTCTTCTTTTTTTAATATTTTATTTATTTGAGGGAGAGAGAGAAAGAGAGAGAGAACACAAGCAGGGAGGAGGGGAAGAGGGAGAAGGAGAAGCAGACTCCCTGCTGAGCAGGGAGCCTGGTGTGGGGCTCGATCCCAGGACCCGGGGATCACACCCTGAGCCCAAGGCAGACACGCAACTGCGGAGCCACCCAGTCGTCCCTTATTTTTTATTTTTAAAGATTTTATTTATTTATTCATGAGACACACAGAGAGAGACAGAGACATAGGCAGAGGAGAGGCAGGCTCCCTGTGGGGAACCTGATGTAGGACTCGATCCCAGGACCCTGGGATCACGCCCTGAGCCAAAGGCAGATGCTCCACCACTGAGCCACCCAAGTGCCCCTGTAAGGGTTTTTTTTAATGGCTAAGATACCCCTTCCCTCCTTGAGTTTGAGGCTTCTTGGAAATCACCTAGTCCAATGTTCTATCTGGTAGGTGTGGAGACGGAGGCTTGGAGAGTGAATGGCTTGTCTAAGGTCACACAGCTGATCAGCGGGGCTGGGAATGGACCCCAGGCCTGGGACTCCCAATCCGGGGCTGCTCTCCACCACTCATCGCCAGCATTTGATGTGCGATGTTTGACATTCAGCTGCTGTATAGAGATGCTGCTGCACTTCCTGAGGACCACGGGGCTTCAGGGGACGGAGATCTGCCCCATGGTTTCATAATTTCACTGAGTGCTGAAAATGAGAGGGGCTCACCCAAAAGCCCTGCTTCAGTGTTGTGCATCATAAATTTCTATTCATTGATTTCTACCCTGCATGGTTTTTGGTTATGACTCCAAACCATTTGCAGCCTAATTGTTCTGCAGACTTTTAGGCATCAAAAAAACAGTGAGGCTGGTAGCCCGATAGGGGGTGGGGGGCATCTCCAGACCCATGCAGGCCTGTTTCACCTTTGCAAGGTGTTAAGCCCTGAGGCAGGGAACTCCTTTGAGGGAGGTGAGTAATGGAGGTGAGAAGCCTTTTGACGCCAGTCACAGGATCTTTGTCCCAGCACATTTCACAAACTGGAAGGGGAACTCCAACTCCAACAGGGAGGAAGAAAGGAAGAACACGTTTAGTAAGCAGCTGTGATAAGCCAGACCCTGTGTTAAATACTTAACAGATGTAATTTAATCCCCACCCTTGCCCTGCAAGGCTGGTACGATTATCCCCATTTTACAGATGAAGAAATCAAGGCTTAGAGAGGATAAGGGTAATTTGCCTGAAGTCTGACAGGTTTTAAATGAGCTGACGTGGGATTTGAACGAAGTCTGCTCGACTCCAGAGACTCTGTATATAGGAGGCCACAGAGCCTTCAAGGGGGGAAATGCCACTTGCAGACTACCAACGCTGGCAGCTCCCATCATCTGCTCCCAGACACAGTTCCTCTTCCTCCTTCCCTCGTTCCTGATCCTCCCCTGGGCTGGCGGTTCCTTTTTTTTTTTTTTTTTTTTTCGGTCAACAGTTATAATTGTTTTTTTTTTTTTCTTTATTTGAAGAATAAATAAATGACAAATAGGTGAAGAAATCTCATGAAGCGTTCCTATATGCCAACGGTTATATCACACTGTTTATCTACAGGAAAAAATCCTGTTACTGCTTTTCCTCAATGTTAAATATTGTAGGAATTCTCATCATTAAAGCTCCTGAGTGTAGCACTGGACAGCTATCAACAACAGGACAAAAGTATTCTTTTCCTGGTGGACCCTCCACCCAATGGAAATGTTCCTAAAGCTCCCCTCTTGGCCTCATTCCGCAGGCTGCAGATAACAGGGTGGAGTGTTGGGGGCCTCACTGTGTAAAAGATAGATATCACAAGGGCAAAAGTTGGCTTTAGAAACTAAAAAATGGGGATCCCTGGGTGGCTCAGCGGTTTAGCACCTGCCTTCAGCCCAGGGCGTGATCCTGGAGATCTGGGATCGAGACCCACTTCGGGCTCCCTGCATGGAGCCTGCTTCTCCCTCTGCCTGTGTCTCTGCCTCTCTGTGTGTATGTGTCTCTCATGAATAAATAAATAAAATAAAATAAAACAGAAACTCAAAAATGCCTGTGTTGAGAAGAAATGACATAAGAGAAAGGCAGGGCAGGCAGGTGGAGGTGACGCTGGAGAGGTCAGTGGAATTGAAGCGAGGAGATGCGATCAGTGACACGAAGGCCACCACCCCATTACTCCAAGGTAATCATCGGAGCAGGAGAGCTCTGTCAACGGGGGGACGTCTGGGCGGGCAGCTCCTGATTATGTGCTGCTCTCGTCTGGAGCTTATGCTTGTGCCCAGTCTCAGCCTTCATCTTCTGGCCGGGATGAGTGAACAGCCTTATTGAGGAGGTGTTCTAGAGACGTCATGCACCGCATGCCCCACCCACAGCCCTGGGAGGGTGGGACTTCCCTGAAAACCTGCCCTCCAGGATCCCAGCTGATTGCTTCAAGATACACACCCGACCAAGGTCAGCTCAGCCGCGATGAGCCCAGCTGCTTATACTTTGTGGGACCTTGCTGAGTAAAGGGAGCTACTTCAATCAGACGCCTTTTCAAGAACTGGGAACTGAGAATTCCAAGAATGGCCACTGAATCAGTCACAGCACCTGAATTACAAAGCTCGTGGTGTAGATAGGGGCTAGGAAGTGGGAAGAGGTGATGAAACATTTCTGAACTGATGAGTAAATAAACCAAGCCTACGGAATGAGAAAAGAGTAGAGTTTGTGTGCAGGGTGGTGGAGAAACCACAGATACCTATATATGGCAGTCGCAGTTTCCACAAGGCCGAGCTGTGCAGTTCCTGTTCTTGGATTCCCATGAGCCTGCTGTATCCTTTCATTAAAACCCCCTTTTCCTGAGGTAAACTGAATGGGTTCCTTCTTTCTTGAAACCAAAGAAGCTTTGTCTAGAGCAGGAGGAAATAACTTCTAACGTCTGAACTTCCTGACAATCGGCAAAGGACGCCTTTGGGGTAAGGCTCCCAGAGAGCTCCAACCAACGCTTGGAGCAGCTCTTAAGCAGTGAATAAAAAGTAATCACAGTTATCTATCGCTGTGACCACCAGTCCAAACTGAGAGGCTTAAAACAACCATTATTTATCTTGCTCGTGAATCCATAATTGGGCCTGGGTTCGGCAGGGACGACTTGTTTCCACTCCCCTTGGCATCAGCTGGGACTGGGATCACCTGAGGGCTCACTCGCTCATTCGGGTGGAGATTGGTGCTGGCTGTTGAATGGGGCTCAGCTGCCTGCCACACACCCATACGTGGCCGCCCTGTGTGTTTGCCCCTTCCTTGAGGCATGGTGGTTAGGGTACAAGGACCAGCACTCTTAGACAACTGAGTGGCAGCGGTATCATCTTTTACGACCTTGTAAGTCACCCTGCATCACAGACGCACTCAGATTCAAGGGGAGAGAGCATACACAATGGGTGGGATGACAACATTACGCTTTAAGGAGAACATGTCACATGTGCTATGTTGTGGTGCCCATTTTTGGAATGCTTTGTCACACAGTGCCATAGAGTGAGCTATAGACATTAAGAAGATAGAGAAAGCCCCTGACCCGTATTCAAACAAATGCATTTTCAGTGCAGCAACTAAAAGGCTCAACAAAACCGTTGTAGTGACACAGACTTATAAAAAGCGTAGAGAAGTATAAAGCACAGCTGTGTAGGGCCATTTAGTGCAGGCGCAAACTAGCAGACCTCAGTAACTCCTAGGAGTCTAAGAGCACACTAATGTTGAATCTGAACCTTCTGTTAAGAAGTGAAGGATGGGGTGATATACTTTGGAATGAGTTCTGTCTGAAATTATTAAAATAATGTTTTGGGTTTTATTTTTAAAATTTTTTAAAGATTTTATTTTTAAGTAATCTCTATACCCAATGTGGAGCTTGAGCTCACAACCCCGAGATCAAGAGTCACATCCTCCATGAACTGAGCCAGCCAGGTGCCTCTGTTTCGGTTTTAGTTATATATTTTTTAAGATTTATTTATTTTAGAAAGAGAGAAAGGCAGCTCATGTGCGATGGTGGGGGAGAGGCAGAGGGACAGAATCTTTAAGCAGACTCCCTGCTGAGCATGGACCCCCCCCCCCCCCCAATGGGGCATGATCTCACAACCCATGAGGTCATGACTTGAGCCGAAACCAAGAGTCAGATGTTCAACTGACTGAGCCACCCAGGTGACGTTTTGGTTTTTAAATGGATGATAACATTCAATAACACATTAACTTTCCCTCATGATGACATACGTATTACTATAGTATCCTGTAATTATTTTAGGAGCAACCTGCCTTAGAATTCCCTTGCAGGGACGTCTGGGTGGCTCAGTGGTTGGGCATCAGTCTTTGGCTCAGAGCATGATCCCTGGGGTCCTGGGATCGAGTCCCACATTGGGCTCCCTAAAGGGAGCCTGCTTCTCCCTATGCCTGTGTCTCTACCTCTCTGTGTGTGTGTGTCTCTCATGAATAAATAAAAATCTTAAAAAAAAAATTCTCTTGGAGATATCATTCCATTATCTTCCAGCCTCCATTGCTGCTGAAGATAAGTCTGCTGACAATCTATTTTAGTACCTTTGTAAGTTATCTGTCTTATCTCCCCGGCTGCACTTAAGATTTTTTCTTTGTCTTTGGTGTACTGCATTTGCTCTTACATCTATGCCTACCTGTGGAATTAAAAAAAAATCTACTTGGGACACCTGGCTGGCTCAACTGGAAGAGCATGCAACTCTTGATCCTGGAGTCGTGAGTTCAAGCCCCACCTTGTCTGTAGAGATTACTAAAAAATAAGTGTAAAAAAAATTCTGTTTGGAGTTTATTTATTTTGTTTTAAAAGATTTTATTTATTTATTAATGAGAGAGAGGGAGGGAGCAGAGAGAGAAGCAGGCTCCATGCTGGGAGCCCGATGCAGGACTCGATCCTGGGTCTCCAGGATCATGCCCTGGGCTGAAGGTGGCGCTAAACCGTTGAGCCACCCAGGCTGCCCTGTTTGGGGTTTAATAGGAATCTTTAAACTGATGACACATGTTATATAATTTAAAAAAAATTGTCTTTGTCCTAGGTTCCTGGAAGGGAGCTTCTAAACACTTCCTAATTTTCCTAGCAGAGCATCTTTGCTTATCATGGTGGGGTCCTTAGACCACATCTGAGTTTATGTTAATGAGTGACTCAGGATGGGGGCTGGTCACACCAGAAAGACTAACCATGTGATTAGAGGGTTGGGTATTTGAGCCACATGGTATCAGCCCAACTCCCTCTCAGGGGGGAGGGGACTGGAGACTCAGTTCAATCAGTGATGTGCATATAATGAAATCCCAACAAAAACTGTGGACACCCTAAACTTGGGTGAGCCACCTAGCTGGTAAATGCATCAATGTGCTGGGAAAGTGGCACATCTTGATTCTACAGGGATGGGGCATGGATAGTCTATGTTTTGGGACCCTCCCAGACCTCACCTATGTGTCTATTTGGCTGGTTCTGATTTGCATACTTTATAAAAAAAAAACTGTTATTAAGTATAGCCCTTTTTTGAGTTCTATAAATCATTACAGCAAATTATGGAACCTGAGGGAAGGTCATGGGAACCTCTGATTTTGTAGCCAACTGGTCAGAAGTGAGGATGGCCTGGGGACCCTTTGAAAGGGCAGCTGGGGTCTGAGTAGGGCAATCTTATTTGGACACTAAGCTCTTAACCTATGGTTGTGCTAACTCTGAGTGATTACTACCAGAATAGCTTTGCAGTACTGCACACATTTTTCTTCACTCTAGAAAGATTTCAGTGTTAGAAACCTGTGGCTTATGAAAAATCACTGGCTTATGAAAAATCAGTAATGACTATCCATTGCCTATTGTTCCAATCAAAGCAAACTGTGGACCCTCTCTGCCTGGTGTCAAAGGCATGCCACTAAACATAGGAGAAACAATGTCGTGCCTTTGATGTAAAAATAGTGTAAAGTAGAGGCAGTGTGGCAGGTGGCATTAATGTTTCTTTTTATTTATTTATTTTATTTATTTATTTTATATTTTGGCATTAATGTTTCTTTAGCAGACATTACTGGTGCTCTGCCCAGATCTTCTCAGATCTCTTTTCGGGTTCTGGTCTTCCTCCTAATTTCTGTGTGATCTTGTTTCTAAGATCCACCCATGTATGCTTCTTTTTAAGGACTGCTCCAGGGCTACTGGAGTTGCTTCACCCAGGTTCGGAAAGCCAAAGCTGTTCCACTGCTTATGCTCTCCTGGAGCAGCCCTTAGCCAATGACTGACAGCTGTGGAAATAAGAAAGCCTAGCTCCCTTGCCTTGAGCTGGGTAGACTCTGAGGTATAATTAACACTCCAGAATCCCCTACAGGGTGAGGCTCAGCCCAGGACTTTGCTTGATATTATACCCTTACTTAGCTTTGTCTCATTCCCTGTTCTGTTCACCTACTCCTTTTCTGGATTCTCCCAGGAACACTTCCTTAGTAAATCACTTATCCACAAACCCTTGACTCAGAGTCTACTTCTGGGGAACCTAACCTTAAATAGCTCCCAATTATTCACTGCTGAGAATGCTGCCATGTGACTTGCAATGCGTGAGAGGGAGGGAAATCTATTTTTCTTTCCCCATTGAGCCAGGCTTGGCCATATGATGTGTCCTGACCAATGGAATGTGACAAGAAGTAATGTATGCTACATGTTATTTGAACCTTAAGAATCATCACTTACTAGAATTGTTCTTTTCTCTGGGGAAGGGCCAGAATAGGGCTGCTCCTTCAGCCTGGGTCCTAGAACCAGAGCTGACACACAGCCAACATGGAACATGAGCAAGAATAAACCTTTATTATTGGAAGACAATGAGATTTGGGAAGTCTTACTGCAGCATAATTTAGCAGATATAACACAGAGGATATGTCCTAAACAGCCTAGGGTCAAAGCCAAGCTCTACTGCTATGTATATAACCTTGGCCAAGTTGCTTAGCCTCTGTGAACCTCAGTTTGTAAAATAGAGATATTAATGATATCCACTTCATAAAGTCATTGTGGGGATCAAATGAGTTAACACAAATAAATCATGCTTGGCACATGATAAATGCTTGATAAATATTAACTAAAGTGAACTATAATTAGGAACTGTGACAGCTCATCCTCAAGTTTTCTGTTTTCTTCCACAACCACTGAGTTTATTGGCTGTTTCCCCAGCATCCATTCCACTCTTCCCACAGTCTTGATTTCAATTGGAGGATCTATCTGGTCCTGGGGAAGTGGATTTCACTGTGACTTCACTTGGCCCAAGATAAGCCAGACAGCCAATAGTGTGTTGGTAAACTGGATCCCAGAAGGATGGGGAGGGAAGGCAATTTCCATGGTGTACACACTCTCTACAGGACCAATTTCAAGCTACCAATGGTTTAACAATTGGCTTGCAGAATTCCTGAATATTTAACAATCACCTGAGGAGCCAGTACCAGCTGGCTCCAGTCCATTAGAGGCCACGTTTCTAGTCCTAATACCTAAATTCAAGCTGCTGCAATCTGTGAGAATCTCAGGATTCCTGCAACTCTAATCAAATGCGAACAATTCCCCGCATGTTGTAAAATAGAAAAGAACTTTCCAAAATATATTATTAGGTCGAACACACAAAATTGCAAGTTTTGATCTCCATAAGGGCAATTTCATATGATTCAACTTAATAGACTAAATACACAGGATACTATGGAAGAAGAGCAAGGAATGAGGAACGATGGGGGGGGGGGGGAGGAGAAGGTGGAGGAGGAAGTAGGTCCACCAGAAGCTGATGTGAGCTATAACCATGTGGAGTTTAAGATTTTTTTGTTATTTAATTATTTATTCATGAGACACAGGCAGAGGGAGAAGCAGGCTCCCTGCGGGGAGCCCGATGTGGGACTCAATCCCCGGACCCCAGGATCACGCCCTGAGCGGAAGGCAGAGGCTCAGCCGCTGAGCCACCCAGCGCCCTGACCATGCGGAGTTTAAGAAGAGATGTTGATTCTTCACTCCACAATGGGTTGCAAACCTAATTCTGGACAATCAGCTTCCTTATTCCTGGACTACATCCACTCTGGGAAGTATCATATTTTACCCTACGAGCTTATCCAACATCTTCGTGCTTCCCGCTTTGCTTGATGGGCCTAAACCCAGACTCCCTTTCCATCCTGGACTAGAAATTCTGGAAGGTCTTAGGAGAGGTTTTGGCAAGCACCTCGCGACAGGTTTTTGGAGACACTCAGGGTCACGCTCGCTGTCCAGAGAGTCCCACTGCCCTATGGCCTTCTTCTCGCTTTAAGATCACTCGCAGCGAGCTGGGGCGGGAGGGACTCGAGTGCGCCAGGGTCTCCCCTCTCGGAGCTTCAGGTCATTCACCTGTGCGGTGGGGCTGCTCCCCTCGGTAGGGGGCCTGAGAACTAACCCGGGACACGCAAGCAGGGGGCACGGCGCCCGACCGCCAGCCGTCAGCAAGGGTGCACGCGCGGGGGGATGTTAAACACCCGGGGCTGCGCCCGCGCCCGCGCCCGCGCCCCGCAGGTGCCGAGACCAGCGCCCAGCCGCGCGCACTCGCAGCGCCCCCGCCCCCGCCGCTTCCCGGCGGCCCCTGCGGCGGGCGCGGCCCCGCCTCCCAGAATCCCCTGCGGGCCTCCCGGGAGCGCGGCCGCGGCGGCGAGAAGTCGGCCCGGAGCGCCCCGGCCGTGGGAGCCCGGCCCCGCCCCCGGCCCCTCCGCCGAGGTCCCCGTTTCCTACCACGCACCGCACCCGAGCTGCGCGCACTCCCGGCACAGACAGCGCCGGCCCACCCCTCCGCGCGCGACCCCGCAAAGGACGCACCTCCCCCACGCCGAGCCTAGTCCGCGGCTCGCGGCCCTCGGGGCATGCGCAGACCGCAGCTGCGGGCGTCTGCTCGGCCCGGCGCTCGCCGCGCGCGCCCCGCTCGCCAAGGACCCAGGCCCCCGACGCGGCACGTGCAGCACACGCACTGGTGCGCCGCCTGCACAGCCGCCGCTGCAAACCCCGTGTGTTTGGTAGAGATTACTCCGATCACTCATCCACAACGCACAGTCGCTCCTCACACAGGTGACACGCGTACCTTCCACGCTGCACCAGACCCACAACGTACGCTTAAGCCTCTGACAAAAAAGGAAAAGCCACATTGCACACAAACGACACGCATGCATCACCCACACCACACTAAATACAACACATTATGCAAGCCCTACACATAGCCATAGCACATCTTCACACGCTCAGCAACATGAGCCCACACACAACACCCAGATGTACCAGTGAGTCCCCCACGAACATCCACTGCACAAACATGAATAATCACACACACTCTCTGGGGGCAGGGAGATAGGGGGCTGCAGAAACCCAGAGCTAAGGGGACTCGGGTGTGGCTTTCTGAGCACTAAGCTCTATCCTCTGACTTGTCTGTAGGAGGAAATGCAGCTAGGGAGAAAATGCCTAAAAAATGAAGTTGCTGGGACACCTGGGTGGCTCAGTGGTTGAGCGTCTGCCTTCGGCTCAGGTGGTGATCCGGGGATCCTGGCATTGAGTCCTGCATCCGGAGCCTGCTTCTCTCTCTGCCTATGTCTCTGCCTCTCTCTGTGTGTCTCTCATGAATAAATAAATAAAATCTTTTTAAAAAATGAAGTTGCTATCTGCGCCTTGAAGAAAAAGAGAGAAGCCTAACTACACCTGACTTTGGGGTTTCACCCTTGGCAAAACACTTTTACTGGAGTTATCTCATCTCACAAAACCTGTGAGGTAGGTAGCGTACGTACTATTATGACACTAGAATCATTGCTGGAGAAGCACAGGCACCTGCCTGAAGTCACAGAGCATAGGTCAGGCCAAGCAGGTCTGGAAGCAGTCCCATCTCCTGGATCACCCCACCCAGGCTTCCCCCTCCTGCCAGCTGTCTGCACAGCCCCCCTTCTTCCCCCATCCTGGCTGAGACACTGTGGCTACAATCAAGAAGCCACCTGTCTTGAGCCACCACCTTCAAAAGCCTTTCATTCCGTCCTAATGGGGCAAGGCGCCCAGGCCGCCCCACCCTTAGGGTGGATTAGGCCTCCGCCTCCCTGTTCCCTGTTGGAGTTTAAAATACATCAAAAGAACTCCCTGCACCAAAAGAGCTCTCACAGGCCCTGTCTGGTAGCTTGAAATCACACCACCAGAGATCTCTTTTAGGTAAAGGCATTGGGCTCGGAAGGCCTCTGCTCAAAATGCACCTGTGTCCCTGAGACAGACTCCCACGCTGCAGCTTCCAGCTGTTGTCTTTCCTGTCACTCTGTGCATTGCAACAGACATTGCCTAATGCCAGCTTGCTGGTGGAGTTGGATTGTTTATAGCAAGTTCTGTGGGAATGGGGCACAGGATGGGGAAGTTTGATCGTGGCTGAGGGAAGATATGAAAAAGGTGTAGAGTGACCTGGAGAGGGGAAAGCAGGATCATAGAGGCATGGGGACAGGATTGAGAAGGATAGGGATACACCCTGGGTAGAGGTGGAGGAGACCCTGAGTCCAAGAGTAAGACGGAGAGAATGCCATGAACTTTCCAGAGAGGCAGGGAGGTACAGAGGATCAAATGTCTATGGTGGGCTTATGTGGTGGTGGTGGTGGGGGGGGTTGGTGGGAGAGAGCTGTTTGTGGGGGACATTCTGGCTCCTTGCTGGCAGCATCCCGATCAGGACACTTGAGCAATCACAGATTATTTCTCTCTGGAAGTTGCCGAAGAAAATATAAGGTCGTGGGAAAGTGTTAGCGATGTATTGATAAGTGGGAAAAAAGGTTTCAAAACAGAACATAGAATGGGATCCCTATTTTGTAATGCTGGCTGGAAAGATAACAAAATGTTAGCCGTGGTTATCCTTGCTGTAGGGAGGATGACTTTGCATTTCCTCTTGGAGCCTTTCTGTATTTTCCAGATTTTCTATAATGAACTTGGAGCATGATTGTCATACCTATCAGAAAGAGTTATTTTATTTATTTTTTTTTAAATTTTTATTTATTTATGGTAGTCACACACAGAGAGAGAGAAAGAGGCAGAGACACAGGCAGAGGGAGAAGCAGGCTCCATGCCGGGAGCCCGACGTGGGACTCGATCCCGGGACTCCAGGATCGCGCCCTGGGCCAAAGGCAGGCGCTAAACCGCTGCGCCACCCAGGGTTCCCAGAAAGAGTTATTTTAGATAAAGACTCATTGAACACTTCCAGAGTGCCTATCAAATTCTACAGTGTCGGCACTACACATAATGCAGAGAAATGTAAGCCATAACTGCTGCTCTAAGATTACCCTTAAATCCAGTCATGCCACAGGGGTTCTGCTCTGTGCACAACAATGTGGCTCTGGAATTGAAACACCTGGGTTCAAATTCCTCTTTTGCAGCTTCCTAGCTGTGTGACCTGGGTGAGTGCCTTGACCTTTCTGTGCATTGGTTGCCTTGTCTATAAAATGGAGTAATAATAATACCTGTAAGAATTAGTTGAGCTGATACATCTGAACACTTAGAAGTCATCACCATGTAACTGTTGGCTTTACTGCTATTAGTGGGTAAGAGCTTTGCCTCTGGGGCCAGCCTGTCTGGGTTCAGATCCTTGTTCTCTCTCTGTTTGCCTTGGGCAGATGATTTCATCTGTTTCTACTTCAGTTTTCTAATCTTGAAAGTGGGGATGAAACTAATGGTGCTTCATAGAGTTGTTAGGAAAATTAGAGTAGCTATGGATAAAGTACTTAAAATAGTGCCGGGCATATAGAAAGTGCCCAGTGTCAGCTGTTAGAGTACTAATTGTTGTTGTTGTTGGTATTCTTATTACCACTGGGTGAGGCAGGGATTGGGGCACCACCCACCAGAGCGCCCCAGGTAGAGCCCACTGGGGGGTCCAGAATACATGAGATGGGCTGAGCTGAGCACTGCAGGATGGCCCCACGCACTCTGTCTGGCTTCTCTTGCATTCTCCTCTAGCCCACATTCTTCTGGTCCTTTAAGTTTTATTTATTATTTTTTAAAGATATTATTTATTTATTTTTGTGAGGAGGGGCTGGGGGAAGGGCAGATGCTCGAGTCTGAGCAGGCGGAGGGGCAGAGGGAGAAGCAGAGTCCTCGCTGAGCAGGGAGTCCGATCCAGGACTTGATCCCAGGACTCTGGGATCATGACCTGAGCCAAAGGCAGATGCTTAACTGACTAAGCCACCCAGGCACCTTGGTTATTTATTTATTTATTTGTTTGTTTATTTATTTATTTATTTATTTATTTATGATTTATGTATTTATTTATTCATGAGAGACACAGAGAAAGAGGCAGAGACTTAGGCAGAGGGAGAAGCAGGCTCCCACACAGGAGCCCGATGTGGGACTTGATCTTGAAACTCTGAGATCACACCCTGAGCTGAAGGCAGAAAGGCAGACGCTCAACCCAACCACTGAGCCCAAGTGGCATCCCACCTTGGTTGTTTAAATTTTAAAACTGTAGCTCCCGAGGTTTCAGTCCTTGCACCTATACCACTACTTCCTTGATCTTTATTTAGCTATAAACACTGTAGATTTCTGAAGCTAATGGAAGGAGCCTTCCAGGACTTATTTGCATGGGAAGTGCCTGGCCATATTATCTTTATAATTGTGTGTTCTTTTCTTTCTATCATTCCATAAATTTCAGCCCCACCTGGGTGCTCCCTTAATTTTAGGAAGGGGGGCTCCAAATTGAGACTTCTGATAAAATCTAGCCCCTTTCTCTAACTCAGTCTGGTTACTGAAATCTATCCAGGTGGGATTTTTGACCATGTGAACCTGTTTTCCTTTGTTCCTGTGCATAGTACTTATCTCTTCTTGCAGCCAAAGCCTCTACCTGTGGTAATGTCATGAATGAATGAATCAATGAATGAATCAATGAATGAGTGAATGACTACATTCTGGATCTGCTTTGTTCTCAAGGTAAACCAGCAGAAAAACGGCTTAGTTCTTGGAGCAAAGCCCTTGGCAGGCAGAAGCTGGAAGGCCTTTTGAATCTATGTGGAACAACAAGCCTCTGAAATCCCAGAGTGGTTGGCAGCTTAGGAACTTGACTATAGGACTAGTTGGGAAAATGTGTTAAGTCTGGAGACTTCCAGAAGCTGAAACTGATGAATAGTCACAGATCAGGGAGAGAGGATTCCTATCATACCTGTGTTCTTTATTGAGAGCTGTGTTCTCCTTATATGTAGGCTTTATTAATGCTGCTCTGCTGGTCCACTTTATTAAAGATTTATGTTCTTATTTAAAAATGAGCAAAATTAACAGGAGAGCAAGCTTGCTTGTTTCAGAGTTAGGCATGACCTTCCAGTGTATCTCTGGCTTTCTCAACTGTTTTTGAGGGTACTTTATCAGGCTGTGCTCAGAACCTTGCAATTTATCCCACGCTAGATGCTTCATACTCTTTGTGATTGTTTCATGTTCCCCAGTTTTGTCTTCTTTGGGACTATTAACTCTGGGGAGTTTCACATCCCATCCCTGACAGACACTCAAAGCTAAAGAGTTGGTGTATTGGGTATGATATTTAATTTTTTTTCAACTCAATATGTAGTTTGGTCAAACATCAGTCTAGAGTTGCTAAGTAGATATCTTTTAGATGTGATTAACATCTGGGGCACCTGGGGGGCTCAGTGGGTAAAGCGTCTGACTCTTGACTTCAGCTCAGGTCATGATCTCAGGGCTGTGAGATGGAGCCCCATGGCTCTGGGCTCGGTGGGGACTCTGCTTGAGTCTCTTTCCCTCTGCTTGTGCCCCTCCCCCTGCTTAGTCTCTCTCTCTCTCTCTCTCTCTCTCTCTCAAACAAATAAAATATTCAGATGTGATTAACATATAAATCAAGAGACTTTGAGTAAAAATGATTACCTGCCTTAATGTTGTTGGGCCTCATCCAGTCAGCTGAAGGCTTAAGAGAAAAGATTGAGGCTCCCACCCCCACTCCAAGAAAGAAAGGAATTCGGCCTCTGGAGGACCTTCCAACTCAAGACTACAACTCTTGCTGAAATTGCCAGCCTGTCCTACATTATGGACTTGTCAGCCCCACCCCCTCTAAAAGCACAAAACCCCAATACCTTACAATAAACCTCTCTATCTCTGTCTCCTGTGTCTGTACATATATACACAGAAAGTAGAGTGTTCCTATGAAAACTTAAAAGTTGAAATGGTGTAAAGTGAAGAAGCACTTGCCATTAACTTATATGGAAATGTTTTTTAGTGTTCCCAGGCCCCAAATAAACCTCTCTTAGGCTTTTCAGATATGTTAGGACACATCTTGCTAATGGATGCACCAAATAAACCGAGACAAAGCATGGATGTTCACGGTTCAAAGCTATGGCGGCTTGATGCTGAGATGCTGAGTGTAGTTCCCAGAGAAGGAGCTTGGTGGCGCCACTCTCACTGCTCCGTTTGGCCACCTCTGTAACAGCTGGTTGCAGATATCAAACACCAGAAGGCTATTTTCACTTTTAGCCTCTTTTCTGTAAAAGTGACAGTCCTCTTCAGATTTCCTTTAGTTAGCAAAAACAGGTATGAATGTAGGTCTTTCATAAAAACAAAGCGTGGTAGCACAAGCTTTTGAAAAGCAAGGGATACCTGTATATATATATATATATATATATATATATATATATATATATATATATATATAATATATACAAATATACAAATATGTATATACATATAGACAAATTTCATATACATATATAATATATATGTATATGAAATTTGGTTCTGTTTCTCAGAGAGCCCTAGTACAGTAGTAATGTATTTTCTTTCCTTGCTTGGAACAAAATCATTCTTAATGCCTTTTCATGACATTAAGTGGTTGGACAGGTGCAGGACGTCTGAGAGATCTCAGCAGATCTGGTCTCTCACCTCATTCTTGAGCAGACTTGTACTTAAACTTTTGGTCACAAAGAATCATTCGAAATGAAAACCAAGGGGCAACTGGGTGGCTCAGTTTGTTAAGTGTCTGCCTTCTGCTCAGGTCATGATCTCCAGGTCCTGGGATTGAGCCCTGAATCATCAGGCTTCCTGCTCAGCAAGGGGTCTGCTTGGGATTCTCTCTCTCCCTCTGCCACCCCCCCCCCCCCCCCGCTGTTCTCTTTCTCTCTCAAATAAATAAATAAAAATCTTTAATAAAAAAAAAGAAGTGAAGATCAATTCTTCCTCTGCTATCTAAAATTAGCTACATCTAAAATTATGTGCATTTGTAGGGTGCCTGGGTGGCTCAGTAGGTTAAGCGCCTGACTTTGGCTCAGGTCATGATCCCAGGGTCCTGGGATTGAGCCCCGCATAGGGCTCCCTGCTCAGCGGGGAGACTGCCTCTTCTTTCCCTCTGTGTTCTTTCTCTCAAATCTTTATTTTTTTTTAATTTTTATTTATTTATTTATGATAGTCACACAGAGAGAGAGAGAGGCAGAGACACAGGCAGAGGGAGAAGCAGGCTCCATACACTGGGAGCCCGACGTGGGACTCGATCCCGGGTCTCCAGGATCGTGCCCTGGGCCAAAGGCAGGCGCCAAACCGCTGCGCCACCCAGGGATCCCCTCTCTCAAATCTTTAAAAAAATAAAAATAAACAAAACTACATGCACTTGTAATAACAAAAGACTAGAGACAGCCAAAATGTTCATCCATATGATGGAGTACCATGTAGTGGTCAAGGGAATTGGAGTCCTTCCCTGTACTGAACTAAGATAAACTGAGTGGTAAAAAAGCAAGGTGCCCCACACTGTGCTTCCATTTGGGCGGGTGATAGGAATATATGCACATTTGCTTACAGGTCTCCAGTCCCTTGTCCATAATCCCCAAATCCAAAAAAACATGTGAAAACCAATCTTTCTTTTGGTTTGTGGCAAACTTATGTGGTAGCAAAACAAGAGATAAAAAGGTGTGAAGACACTTGCAGTTGGTACTTATCCTTATTAGTGTGAATACTTTATACTGACCTACGGTGACCTGCAGCCTGTCTGCCTGGGATTGACAGGGTTCCTTGAGTCTGGATGGAACTTCCAGGGCTCAGATGCCACAATGAGTCATCTTATACAGAACCTACAGGGGGTCGGGGGAGGAGGTGTTACTAAATACATGTATATGCACCTCAGTACCTGTCTGACACCTGAAAAGTTCTGGATTCTGAAACCAATCTGTCCCTAAGGATTTTGGATGAAGGGCTGTTGGACCTAAATGTTCATGGTCTAACTCTGGCAAGAGACACAGCTCCCAGCTGCAGCGCCTGGGAAGGAAATGGGTGGCTGCGAGGCAGAGATAGGATGGAACATTTTCCCTGCATATTATTTTGCAACTTTTGACTATGAACCATGTGAATGCATTGTCTCCTAAAAAAAATAAATACAGGAAATTATGGAAAGGCGAAACTGCACTTCTGAGTAAACTACAAATAGAATTTTAAAGATTTCAAAAAACTGAAATCACTGTGCTACGGTTATGGATGCCGTCAAGACAATATTTGTCTTTCTGATTCTGCTGATTCCAGCATATTCTGTCCTCAGAGCCGCTTGGGCTCCGGAGCCCCGATTTGGGGAGTCGAGAGACTTGCTCTGGGTTTTGTAAACTAAGAATGCTGAGTAGGTATCTCGGGGAGCAGCAGGTGGCCCAGGGCTCTGGCACCGGGAGCCTGCTCCACGGCCCCCGGGCGATTTTTTTTTTCCTGGTTAGTAGTTGTTATTATTATTTTGAAAAATCAAGAACAATCATGCAAAGCAAGTAGAAACAGGCTGGGTCAGCTGAAAAGTGCCCACACGCTCCCGCCCTGGGTCTCTGGTTGATATAATTAGCCGGTTGTATCCAGCGGTGAGTGGGCGGCTCGCTCCCGAGCACCGGCAAGGCCGGGGGATGATGTAACCGAGGGCTAGCCCGGGCAAGGCCGAGCCTGAGCGGGCCTCCGGAGATGCTGACGCGACGCTGTGCGGCGGGACAGGGATGGGGAGGGGAGGGGGAGGGGAGGGGGGGAGAATGGGGGGTTGGAGAGGGGAGGGGGAGGGAAGGGGGGGAATGGGGGGTTGGAGAGGGGAGGGGGAGGGGAGGGGGAGAGAATGGGGGGTTGGAGGGGGAGGGGGAAAGAGAAAGGGGATGGAGAAGGGAGGGGGAGGAGAGAGAGAATGGGGGGTTGGAGTGGGGAGGGGGAAAGAGAAAGGGGATGGAGAAGGGAGGGGGAGGGGAGAGAGAATGGGGGGTTGGAGTGGGGAGGGGGAGGGGAGAGAGAATGGGGGGTTGGAGTGGGGAGGGGGAGGGGAGAGAGAATGGGGGGTTGGAGTGGGGAGGGGGAAAGAGAAAGGGGATGGAGAAGGGAGGGGGAGGGGAGAGAGAATGGGGGGTTGGAGTGGGGAGGGGGAGGGGAGAGAGAATGGGGGGTTGGAGTGGGGAGGGGGAGGGGAGAGAGAATGGGGGGTTGGAGTGGGGAGGGGGAGGGGAGAGAGAATGGGGGTTGGAGTGGGGAGGGGGAGGGGAGAGAGAATGGGGGAGGGGGAGGGGGAAAGAGAAAGGGGATGGAGAAGGGAGGGGGAGGGGAGAGAGAATGGGGGATGGAGAGGGGAGCAGGAGGGGGGAGAGAATGGTGGGGGGAGAGAATGGTAGGGGGAGGGGAGGGAGGAAGGAACGATGGGGGGGAGGGTCAGGGCTGCAAGGTGTGTGTGGGGGTGGGGTGGGGTGGGGTGGGCTTGGGGAGGCTGACTGCCCCGGAGGAAAAGGCGGCCTTCTGTTCACCCAGGCTTGAGCACCCCTCCTGCCCCCCACCCCTCCTTCTGCTGAGAGCTTCTGGAGCTGAGGAAGGGGTTCCTGAGCAGGGCTAGACTACATCCGGGTTCCCAAAGCTGTGAGGGTGGAGGATGGGAATGGTTCAGTCAGCGGGGGAGATTTTGCAGAATCCCTGGGAACCTGTGTGCCTGGCTGCCCGCCGCCCAAATTCTAATTCAGTAGGTTCAGATAGGGCCAGAAATTGGAATATGGTTTTCGTTGTATTGGTTACTATTTAACATGATATTAACCCTTACAAAGATATATCACGAGGATTAAGCCTACCTTGCACACACACGTGGGGTGGGCGGGCGGCGGCAAGCAGGCGGTACACACCGCAGCTCCAGCCCCTGGATGCAGTGACACAGCCAGGGAAAACCCATGTGCTTGTGGGATCTGAACATTTTTCTTTTCTTTTTTTTTTTTTTAAAGATTTTTATTTATTCATGAGAGACATAGAGAGAGAGAGGTAGAAAAACATAGGCAGAGGGAGAAGCAGGCTCCCTGCGGGCTCAATCCCAGGACCCCAGGATCACATCCTGAGCCGAAGGCAGAGGCTCAGTCACCACTGAGCCACCCAGGTGCCCTGAATATTCTTCAAAAGAGAATTCCCTTTCCTCCCACTCTATAGGTTGAGTAGGAGGAGCTGGTTGAGCTGGAGGAAGCCAAGGCTAATGGGGGGGAGTGGGATCAGGTATCTACTCCGTGAAAGAGGATTGGGTCCCCCCAGAAAGCCCCCCCACCATGGCATCCCCCCAGTGCCCCACCAGGTCAGGTCCAAGCTGGGTCCCACAAACCCCATCAAGAACCTTTTAGTGTCTCTGTACCTCTACTCGGTGATAAAGGAGGATTGGGTCCCCCCAGAAAGCCCCCCTACCACGGCATCCCCCCAATGCCCCACCAGGTCAGGCCCAAGCCGGGTCCCACAAACCCCATCAAGAACCTTTCAGTGTCTCTGTACCTCTATTTCAGGCAATAAAAGGCCTTTTCTTCCTTCCTTCCTTCCTTCCTTCCTTCCTTCCTTCCTTCCTTCCTTCCTTCCTTTTTTTACAAGATTTTATTCATTTACTCATGAGAGACACACAGAGAGAGGCAGAGACCCAGGCAGAGGGAGAAGCAGGCTCCATGCAGGGAGCCTGAAGTGGGACTCGATCCTGGGTTTCCAGGATGACACCCTGGGCATGAGGCAGGCGCTCAACCTCTTAGCCACCCAGGCGTCCCTAAAAGACCTTTTCTTAGTAATCCTCCTAGGCCAGTGGGCCTTTTTCAGATGGATTTGCTGAGTAAGGGGTTTTCCTGCATTTCAATGTTCTCACAGACTTTGATGTTGGCTAGTGAAAACAAAACAAAACAAAACAAACCTGTGTACCAGAGAGGGGAAACTGGGTCCTGCTGTGTGGTTTTAAGACAAGTCACACTGTCTCTTTGTGTCCCGGTTTCTTCCTTTGGGAACTAAGATACATCTAGATAGTAGATACATCTACTAAAACATCAGGCCTGCCTCATGTTTTTCAATAATCTCAGGGAGACTGTAAGGTTACATATAGGAAAACACCCATTTTATAGATGAAGATACTGAGGTCCAAGTTCGTGCAGCGCAGAGGTGTCACTGTTCTTCTTGTAAGGTCCAGAAACTTGGCAGGAAAAGACCCTCTTTTTTTTTTTTTTAAGATTTAATTTATTTATTCATGAGAGACAAAGAGAGGGAGACAGAGACACAGGCATAGGGAGAAGCGGGCTCCATGCAGGGAGCCCGACGTGGGACTCGATCTTGGCACTCCAGGATCACGCCCTGGGCTGAAGGCAGGCGCCCAACCACTGAGCTACCTGGGTGTCCTGGAAAAGACCCTCTTGTGGGAAGATGGGGGGCAGAGTGAGGGGCTCTGATATGCCTCTGTCCCCTGCTGTGACAGAGATGGCTAGCAGGTCATCACAAATCTGTGCTATCTAGGGACAGCATTGACCCTTGCATCTAGGTGGGGACACATGACAGGTTCTCACCAATAAAATGTGGGTGGGAAATGGTGCATGTTACTTCTTTTTTTTTTTTTTTAAGATTTTATTTATTTATTTGCCAGAGAGAGAGAGAGAGAGCACAAGCACAAACAGGGGGAGCAGAAGAAGGAGAGGGAGAAGCAGGTTCTCCACTGAGCAAGAAGCCAGATTCGGGGCTTGATCCCAGGACCCCAAGATCATGATCTGAGCCAAAGGCAGGCACTTAACTGACTGAGCCACCCAGGCGGCCCTGATGCATGTCACTTCTCAGCCAGATGTGAAGAAATGCACATGCCTTCTTCTTGGTTTTTCTCCTTCCTCCAGCTGGAAGCAGAGATCCTGTTGTTCCAGGGAATGGTGGAGCCAGTCAAAAGCCTGAATCCCTGAATCACCACACGGACATTGACTACTTGCCAACCAGAACACCTTAGTTGTGCTCATGTGTGTGTGAGAAATAAACATCTTTGGGTGTCTCGAAAATCAATTTGAGAGTTGATTTGTTATAATGGCTAGTGTCATCCTAATACACACCCCCACTTTTCTTCCTGAGTCTAGGCCTGAGCTGCTTACCTGTTCCCAGAAGGGGACATGGACAATTATTTCTCACAGCAAATGCCGGGTTGTTTGAAGTGACTGAATGTGGGGAACGGAGATTTTGTCTCCTCCTTAGGTCTGAGATTGGGGCCACCAGCATTCAGGGCTTGGGGGTTGCAGCTGTTGGCATTCTGCAATGGCTCTGGCGGGGTTAGGACCATGTGTGACACTCTGAGGCCTCCTAGGGAAGCAAAAAAAGGACAAACAGCTGATGGGAGGGTGAGGCCACAGCCAGAGCCTTGGGTCTGCCCTGACTCTCTGCCTGTGTCACCTCACTAGAAGCCAGTACCTCCTGGCACCTCCATTTTTCCCATCTGTAGTATGGGAAAGATATATCTTTCTAGTCAAAGATATATCTTTCTAGTCATGGATGTGGAGTGAGAGTGAAGTGGGGATGGTAAGGAGTCAGGTAATAAATCTGAAATCCTAAAATCACTTTTAAGACTCCACACTGCTGTGCAATCAAAAGATCCAAACCCAAGACTCCTAGAACTTTAGTTTATGCAGGGGATAAACTATGCACCTTCCTTGGGAGGCGCTTAAAGATAATTTGTTAGGGAAGAAAACAATGAAAGATCACATAATTCCTTCTCTTTGGGGGGATCATCCAGAAAGCTATTCTAAGCTAAAGGGCCTGGGAGATGAGTGTCTTGGGGCTTTGAAGGCCAGCTCAGAGGACTGAGCTCAATTCCCTTTGCCATCAAATGTGTACTCTCAGGCGTCTAGCATCTGAAATTCTAGCATTAGTGCTTCATTACTTTGCATATCCATTTGTTCCTCCACAAAAACGCAAGCAATGATAATCCCTAACATTTGTTCAGTGATTTGGACTTATTCCAATAATCCCGAAAAGACAGACAGGCCCCAACGCTGGGTGCGGTGTTTCTCAATCACTTCTCCTGACAGGATGATGGTGAGCAATTCTACTCCTAGGTGTACATCCAATAGAAACTCTTGCACACGTACCTCAGAGAAATGGTTAAGAATAGTCATAGCAGGTAGCTATGCCACTGGGTGGCTCAGTGGGTTAAGTGTCTGCCTTTGGCTCAGGTCATGATCTCCGGGTCCTGGGATGAAGCCTGGCCTCGGGCTTTCTGCTCAGTGCAGAGTCTATCTCTATCTATCTCCCTCTGAGTCTCTCCACTGCTCATTCTCTCTCTCTCTCAGATAAATAAAATCTTAAAAGAAAGAAAGAATAGCCATAACAGGGGTGCTTGGATGGCTTTGTCAATTAAAGCCTCCAAATCCAAGTCAGGAGCCCAGGCTGGGGGAGCCTCCACCATGTTGAGGTAGCATCATCTGGGAACATGAAACCTCACTTTTGCCCCAGCCAGGGAGGGCAGAGAGCCTGGAGAGTTTCACTTGGCCTCAGCCCTAAAGAGACCAATGTCATGAATATGCACATTTTCATTGGCCAGACCTAGTCACAAGACCCTGCCTAAAGTGCAAGGAGGGGCTGAGAGCACATAGAGCGGTGGCCCAGCATTACTCTCTTGGCCACAGGTGCTAAAACTATTGAAAACAAAGGAAAGTTCAACATAAAACTCAAGATAGTGTTTAGCACAGGACGTGGGGTGTGGGGCAACTCACAGGAAGGTGTCAGTGATTTGTAATGTTCTAGCTCTGGGGTTGAGCAATGAGTGTTAATTGTGTGTGTGTTAATTATATGTATATACATACGCATATATGATTATTTACATATATAAATGAATGAATAAGTGAATAGATGAATAAATAAATAAAAGAAAGGACTCAGAAGCAGTGACACTTAAGCCTAATCTCAGGTTGCAGGCCAAAAATGGCTCTTTCATAAATATTCAATGAGCTCTGGCTGAGGCTGCTAGGCCTCAAAAGTACAAAGATGAATAAAATATGGGCTCAACCCCTTCAGGTTCTCAGCTCAGGGAATGCAGTAGGTACACAAACCAGGCAAGCCAGCAAGGCACAGTGGAATGGATTACTCACCAGGAGCTCTGGGAGCCAGAGGGAGCCCTGAGAAGGTCTCCCTCCAAAGGGGTCATGTAGGTTGGGTAATGCAGGATGAGTAGGAGTTCAACAGGTAGAGAAAGGAGTAGAGGTGGGGTAGGTTGGTCAGGAAGACTCATTCTAGAAACGGGAATGCTATGTGCAAGGCACAGTGAGAACTTCATTCCTTAGGTGGCCTGTGTTCACGCATCTCCCTAAATGATCTGATCAAGTCATTCACCATGTGCTATGCCACCTAGAACCTTCTGCAGGACCAGCCAGGCACTCATTCTCCCTACTGGCTGTTTGGAGCATTGGTTGCTGATGCTTACAACTAACTCCTTCTTCAGGAATCAGCCTCAGATAAGGGAATTCTCTTGGCCAAGGCTGTGTACACACCTCTATTCCAAGGGCAGCCATATCCAAATGACTGGTCAAAGGATGAATATACAGGCCCAGGCCCCTTGCTTTAATTCAGGGAACTCTGTGGGACATCCCAGCTCCAGAGCTCGTGTGGGATTAGCTGGGGCCTCTCTAGAGCCTCCAGTCTCCATCATAGCCCAACTCATCTCTCTGTCGGATCCTGTTTCTTTTATACTCCCACAGGGGTTGAGTGGGGATGCACTCCCCAAGAAACCTCCTTCAAGAGTATCTCCACTTCAGAGTGTTTTCTAGGAAACCTGCCTAAGATACTCACTAAGGTGTAAATGATTACTCAGTTTCAAGGGATGCCTTTCCTGGGGTGTGTGTATAACAATAATAACTAATGTTCACAGAGTGATTTCCATGTGCTAGGCACTATACTAAGCACTCTGCTTATGTGAGCTTATTTAAAAACGAACAGAAGGAACTCCTGCCAAAGGAATGAATTTCTAATGGTAGAATTTCAGACTTAGGGAAGGTGAAATTATCAGCTTAGGGAGACTGGAAGTGTTTGTGTGACACATATTCAGCCACAGATTTCTCTTTCTCGCTGTTCAGTAGTCCTGATCTTTTGTACTGGCTGACTGGCTGGGCCAAGCCTCCAGCAAGTCAGAGTTGGGCTCTCAAACTCATTCTTAAAAAAAAAAAAAAAAAAAAAAGAAGAAGAAGAAGAAGAAGAAGAAGCAGGACTTCTGCTCAGTAGTGCAATAAATATTTCTGTTCTGTCTTTTTTCTGGGGTCTCCCTTCTTGGGAGCCTGTGTGGAGGTAAATTCCTCTGTAAGCCGAGTACCCCGGTTTGGGACTCCCCAAACATTTTCTGAGAAATGGCGACCTTGTTCCTACTACTTCCTCTCCCTTCCTGGGCAGCTCCAGTAGCCACCCTTACATCCTCCTTCAGACTTGAGCTTCCCAGCTTTCCTTTCTGTCATCACCTCCCTCCTGGTGGGGGCTGACCTGAAACCTCTTGTCCCCAGACAGAGCCTCCCTCCATCCCGGAGCCACCTCCTTCCCAGGGAGCATGCCCGGGCAGCAGACTGTAGCCCCAACTAGTCCTTCAGACCTCAGGAACAAGTCCGAACATGTTGAGCACTGGGGTAGAAGGGGCTGGTGGCTGTTTTGTCCTTCAGGCTGCCTGCTTTGGGGTAAAGAGGGGGATGGCAGGACACAGGAGACCCCCCAAAGACCCCAAGGAGACTTGGTTTGAATTTCTCTGAACAGAAATATGTGGTTTGCTGCAGATCCCTTGGGATTGGCCTGGGATCCAGGGTGTGTGTCTGTGTGTGTGTTTTTTGCACACTTTTTTGGCATCAGCCCTCCTGTGTGACTTCTAACAATCTGTTCTTTTGCCCCCTTCATAGCAGAAGTCCCTTGTTAAGGGCATGCCTGGGTACACACTCAAGTGTATGGTTGGAAATTTTTTTTTAAGTACTGAACAGTATTAGACACTTAGTACTGTGCCTAATAAATATTTGTTGAATTCTGTTGTTGTTGTGGTGGTGGTGGTGAGCTAAAAGTTTCATTAAAAAAAAAAAACCAAAAAATAAAAACAAAATAAAAAAAACCCCCACAAAACTCACTTCCCAACAACAACAAAAAGAATTATTTCATTGGGAAGTTCAGTACCACAAAATTTTAAATAATTCAATACAAGCCTCCTTAAAAAAATCTTTTTTTCCCAAAGTAAACAGACAGACAATGTCAAGTCTATTTGAGATGCTTGAAAGACAAGGGGATTCAAGGCAGTAGGAGGATATGCCTGTCCTCTGCTGAACATTTGACAGCGCAGCCTTTGGGTATGTATATGTTGGGGATGGAGGGAGGTGCGGTATGAAGAAAGGAGCTAGGGAGGAGGGGATTGGTCCTGGGGTCTTGGCCTTTGTGTGGCCCCCCTGAGATCCAGCTGCAGTCCTGGCTTGAATCCACCATCAGGCAGGCAAGGGAGTCTGGTGCTGTGCCCTTGCACCCCTACCTGGGCTCCTATGCCAGCAGTAGAGGAGAAGACCTGTCCTCCCTGAGGTCAGCTGTGTTAGAGGAAGAAAACGGGGCATGTCTGGGCAGAGATTTCCAGACACTGAACAGTCCTAGATGTCAGTAATTGTAGCTGCTCCAAGCCTGGGATCTATTTCTTAGTGGGATTTCTGTTCAAAGTAACATTCTGTTCTCTGAAATGTATTTTTAAAGGTTTAAAAATTTATTTTATTCTATTTATTTTATTTTTATTTTTTTAACATTTTTAAATGTATTTATTCATGAGAGACACAGAGAGGTGGCAGAGAACGACCCAAGCCAAAACAGATGCGCAGCCACTGAGCCACCGAGGCTCCCCATATTTCTTTTATTTTTTTGAAAGTAAGCTCTATGCCCAACAAGGGGCTTGAAGTCAGACCCTGAAATCAAGAGTCACATTCTCTCCTGACTGAGCCAGCCAGGCACCCTCCTCTGTTCCCCACAATTTTTTAAAAGCAAAACTACAACTATATTAAGTGAAAGAAGGAGGCAAAAAAGAAGTACAAGAGGGGCTAGTGGTGGCAAGTGGGTGGGAGGAAATGGGCACCTCACTTGCTTTTGTACCAGTCGCAAGCACCAGTGGACATTTCCAGAATTGTCTTTCATCAATGCCACCTCAGTACACTGCCTGAAAATGAGGAGTGCTGGGGGTTTCCCTCTTTCTAGAGCCACTTAAATAGAGAGGGCAATGAGCAGAGAGCTTTGAGAGGCACTGGGCCTATGCTCAAATTATAGCTGTTTATTTGCTGTGTGACCTGAGTCAGGTCACTGAACTTCTCTGAGCCTCAGTGTTCCCAGCAGTGTAAGCGGATTGTGTGGGGGAATATCCAGGAGATAATTTGCTAACCAAGTCCTTCCCCCTTCCTAGCTATCAAATCTGTTGCAATCAGAGGTGCCTGGGTAGTTCAGTTGGTTTAGCATCTGTCTTTGCTTCATGATTTTGGGGTCTTGGTATCCAGCCTGGAGTTGGGCTCTTTGCTCAGCAGGTAGTCTGCTTCTACCTCTCTCCCTACCTCTCCCCCTTCCTCTGCTCCTGCTCTCTCTCATTCTGTCTCGTAAATAAATAAATAAATAAATAAATAAATAAATAAATAAATAAATAAAATCTTTTTTAAAAAATCTGTTGCGGGATCCCTGGGTGGCGCAGCGGTTTGGTCCCTGCCTTTGGCCCAGGGCGCGATCCTGGAGACCCCGGATCAAATCCCACGTCGGGCTCCCGGTGCATGGAGCCTGCTTCTCCCTCTGCCTGTGTCTCTGCCTCTCTCTCTCTCTCTCTCTCTGTGTGACTATCATAAATAAATAAAAATAAATAAATAAAAAAAAATCTGTTGCAATCATAGAGATCTCTATTGTTGAGGTGAGAAGGAGGTGGATGTGGGCATGAGGAGGAGGGGTAGGGAGGTTGGTTCAATGTCCAATTTCCCCCATTTCCTGCTTTCCCCTGGAGACCTGGTTGACCTTTTCTGAGTATTCCCCATTCCCTCCTTCCCTGGGGGCATTGGGTGAGCAACAACTTTGCATCCGTTTAGTCCTGAGGTCCTTAATTTCTTCATCTGTGAAATAAGGGGGATTGAATCCGGTTCTGGTCTCCAAGATGCTTTGTTGGCGTGTCTGGGTGCTTGGGAAGAGGCGGTCTAGTGAGGGGTCTGTGGGAAGACTGGCGGTATAGTGGGCTTTTCTGGAAATTGCCGAGCGAGGCACATCCTTTATGCTTTTATTTATGGAGTGCTATCTATGAATGTCACCCCTCGTGATCCTCTCGGGGCCAGAAGAAGGGCTCATCCTAAGAATGCCATCGATCTGTGGCTCAGTTAGTGGGGAAACATGTCAAGCACAGGGACCCAGGCGCGGGGCGCGGGGCGCGGGGCGCGGGGCGCGGGGCGCGGGGCGCGGGGCGCGGAGGGAAGCGCCCCCCGCAGCCCGCGGTGCAGGCGTCTGACTTCGGAGGTCTCCCAGCCGCCGGCGAGTTGCAGGCTGCGGCGGCGAACGGCGGCAGAAGGGGCGGTGCCAGGCCTGGGGGCGGGGCGGCCGGTCCCTACATAAGGCGGCACCGGGCGGTGCCAGCTCGCGAGCTGCTGCCGCAGACGGTGGCTTGGAGAGCGGAGGCGGGCGCGGATTCGCGGAGCCGGACACCCCCGGAGGAGGTGAGGGCGCTGTGGCCGGCGAGGGGGGCCCAGCCGAGGTGTCCGCCTCGTGTGCGTTCGTGTCCCAGCGGGTGAGCGTGTGCGTGCGCGAGCCGCCTTCACAGGTGAGTGGCGTGCGTGGGTCGGCGCGGGCTGGGCTCGGCCCCCACGGGCGTCTCTGCAAGGTGCGCTTGTGCCGGAGGTCGGCTGTGTCGGAAGCCGGGGCGGAGGAGCGAGCGCAGCAGAGCGGGGATCCCCCGAAGCCAGGGGAGGCGTGGACTCGCGCGCCCGGGGCCGGCGGCTCGCGGAGGGGCGGGGAACGCGGAGCCCGGCAGGTTCGCCGCCCTCGGCGCCCCGCGGCGCTCCGATCCAGTCCGTGCGGGCTCGTCCGGACCCTGCGGTCGGGGTCCCCGACGCCTCCGCGTCCGCCACCGGCTGGGCGCTGAGGTCAGCGCGGGCTGCGTCCCCCCCCGGTCCTTGGGAACGTGTTGGGACACATCCTTTCAGGGCAGTCGAGGAGGTGACTCACGGTGACAGGGAGACCCCGGGAAATGGACGGGTGCGGCCAGAGCCCCGCCCGGGCTGGGGGACAGTGGCGCCCCAGAAGTCGGCTTCCTCTCCGCCCCGGGTGTCTGTGCCCCCGGTCAGCACAGTGACTGTTGGGCTGGCACAAAGCGCTCTCCGGGAAGCCGGGACACCGGGAGGTCCAGGACTGGGCGTCCGGCCCCCGCCTCGCAGCGCGCCCTCGGGGACCCGGAGCGGTGGCCTGCGCGGGCCAGTTGGAGAAGAGCAGGGCTCGGACGCACCTGGCTCCCTTCGCGCCCCGCCTGCCCTGGGGTCGGGGCGCCGCGCTCCGCGGCGGGAGGGGAGACCTGCGCGGCGGGGCCGCGAGGCGGCGGGGCGTGCAGCCCACGCCCGGGGCGAGGGACCCGGAGAGGTCCCTTCTGGCGGCTGGGACTGCGGGGCGCTCAGGGACCCTGACGGCCACATCCGGGGCTCCCGGCGCCCCTCGCCAAACTGCCCTGTCCGAGGGCGACTGCTCAGCGCGCCGCGAGAGGACGAGCCGTCCTTTGGGCGCCGCCGCCCCGCGCGGGCCACCGTGCAACACCCCCTGTCGGGGGCCCTGGGGGACACGGGCGCCCCCCTCTCGCGGAAAAGAGTCTTGGAATTGGGTTTGGCGCTTTAGGGTGCCCGGGCGGCTCCCTCCCTCCCTCCCCCGCCTTCCCTGCCTCCACGTCGCGGTTCGAGGACTGTCGAGCGGTTCTGTTTTCCTTGCTTTCGTCTATTTTTATTTTCCAGGGATCTGACTCATCCCGTGCTTTGGGCGTGGAGATAAGGTGGAGGGACCAAACCTCTGCGCGCCTCTGCGTGCGGAGTGTGTGTGTGTGTGTGTGTGTGTGTGTGTGTGTGTGTGTGTGTGTCACGGAGGCGCGCGCGTTTTCCCAACAGTGGCGGGGCTTTCGGCAGCCTGGCTGGCTCAGCGTGACGTGTTTGCGGCCCCCGGTCCGCCCCCCCGCCTCCCCCTCCCCGCCCGAGGGTGACGCTGCAGCCCGAGCGCAAGCAAAGTTTTGGCGGGCGGGGAGCACTTTGCAGGAAACTGACTCATCGCTCCTCGCAGCGGCTGCTCGGGCTCTGCCCACACGCCGACCCTGCGCGCGATTTCCTGGAGACCGGCGCCCCCGTCCGGCCCCGACGCGAATAGCAAACGCGCCTTCCCGCGGAATGCGGCTTCGCCCGCCTTCCCTTCCCGCCTCGCTGCGCCCCGGCTCGCCCCTGAAAGAGAATGCCCCGTTGGCTCATCGCGGGGTGCTGAGTGCTTACTGTTTACTTCGGAATTAAAACTGGCTGAAGTCTAAGACACGGAGGCCAACAAAGGATGCTATTCTCGGTTGTTTGTGAAATAAGGGTTTATATTTGACTTTTCTCTGAACTGGGAGTTACGATAACGGAAATGAGATCAGATTTTGATGAGGAGCCTATGAGGGCCATAGGGTGGTAGGAGAGAGGATCTTTGCCTGGATTCTGGTCCCATCTTGAGCGCCTAGAAGCCTGGGAATACTCAGCCTCCTGGTGAAAATCCAAGGCAGGCTCCTCCTCTTTGTGCCAGTGAGGCCATCCTGTGTATCCTGTCTTGAAAGGCACCCCAAGAGTGCCCATATGGGGAACTGCCAAACACCTGCTTAAATCCCCTTTATTTTATTATTTTTTTAAGATTATTTATTTATTTATTCATGAGAGACACACAGAGGAGGCAGACACAGGCAGAGGGAGAAGCAGGCTCCCTGCGGGAAACGGGCTGTGGGACTCTACCCTTGAACTCCGGCATCAGGCCCTGCACCGAAGGCAGATGCTCAGCTGCTGAGCCACCCAGGGGCTTAAATCCCCTTTAGTTTGAGTTATTCTGGGAAGAGAGGGACCTATCAACCTGTATTTTTTAAAAAGCTCCCTAAGTGATTCTGCTGGGCCTCTGGTTAGGAACACAAAACTAGAGAGGGAGTAAGGATGAACACCAGAGCACGGAACCCAGGATAAACAGGCCTGGGTTCAAATCCTGGCTGTGCCACTTGTGAGCCATGTGACCTCGGGCAAGTTACTTTACTTCTCTGAGGTCTCAGTTACTTCTGTTAAAAAAAAAGAAAGCGCAAATATACCCACTCTTTAGGAAAATTAATATTTATAAACTTAGAACAGCCCCTGGCACATAAAAATATATAAATAAATCCTGATGCTTGCCCTAAAGAGAGTGGGTGAAGGTTATTTGAGGGCTCCGCCCACTGCGCTGTGTAACCCCTATGGGGCAGTGGCCCTTGGCCTTTTTAGTTTTCTGATTTGGGGGCAAGCCTCGTATCTCTCTAAACGCTTGCCCTTTAAACTTGGTCTGAGGTCACCTAATGTGTCCTCTCTCCTATAAGCTGTGGGAGGTGGGGTGGGGAGGGGGAGCTGTGGCAAGGGTCCAGGGCTTCTGCCCCAGGAGGTCACTCAGCAGAGCTTTCACCCTCAGAGCCTGCAAAGCAGGACTTGTCCTCGGGGAAAAGCCAGTCCCTGCCAAGGTTGCACAGCCGCTCAGCCCTGGAGTCAGGCCAGAGCAGGGCAGGTAGGTGCCAGCACTTCGTCATGAGCAAACTCACCCTCGGTTTTCCCTCTTCTGAAGTGAAAGGAGAGGAACCAGGTAGACCGGTCAACTCTAATTTTCTTTGCCCGCAAAACGGGTTCCTCAGATGCAGCTAACACAGGCAGAGGCTTCCAGGCTGTCTAGACTTCAGATCACCTGATGTGCCTGGCAGGATGTGGCTCAGCCTGGGAGAAATCATCACCCTGGCCTGCCCTGCCCAGCCCCTCCTCACCTCCAGGCCTCCCGCCTGATGACATCCTTGGGAAAGGCCCCCAGCACACAGCACCTGTCAGCTGCTGTCTGAAGGAGGTGGTGGTGGGGGAAGGGGGGGAAGGCTCAGCCAGAACTGAACACAGAGAAATAATAACACTTCTATATACCAGCTTCTATATACCAGCTGCTTCTCTGCCTGTTACCTACGTTAACTCAGTTAATCCTCACATCTGTCCTCTGAGACATTCACTATTACTGTCTCCATATTACAGATGAGGCAAATAGAGTTGAGAGAAGTTATTTGTGCAGGGTCACCCAGCAGAGCCTGGATTCCAACCTAGGCAGTCCTGCTCCAGAGCCCTCACTCTTAACCACAGGATAGAGCCTCCACCTCTGTTCTATTGCCTTGCTAGAGGGGACTCCCTGACCAATTGCTTGAGCATGCTTGCACAGCCCCATTTTTTTATAGATGAGAAAATTGAAGCCCAGAGACATTAAGTGACTTTATTTTTTTAATCTTTAACATTTTTAAGTGACTTATTTTTAACAGATTTTATTTATTTATTAGAGAGAGAGAGAGTTGTGCACAAGCTGAGGAAGAGGCAGAGAGGGGGGAGAAGCAGACTCCCTGTGGAGGAGGGAGCCCAATGCAGGGCTCCATCCCTCAGGATCATGACCTGAGCCAAAGTCAGACACTTAAACAACTGAGCCACCCAGGCACCCCTTTAAGTGACTTTAAAGTTTATGTAATACGCAGCAGAGCTAGGAATAGATCCTAGGTGTTTTTTTTTTTTTTTTTTTTTATCCCAAAACCCCCGGGGGTACTTTTGAATTTCAGAACAGAATTATCCCACATGGGTATCTTGGTAGAGGGATTCAGGAGGCCAGAGGAGCTGTCAGCCTGCCCTTTCATTTGGGACCTGACCTTTTGGTCCGGGCTGGGGTTGGGAAACTACTGGACTCTGGTAATTCACACCCATGAGGGACACCTCGAGGGGGAAACTCATTGATTTTAGTTGATAATACTGGTGGTAAACAGGACTCCGATCCTGCTAATGCAATAAACTTGTCTTTGTTGACAGAACCTGTCCTTCAGCTGCCCACTCCCCCAGTGACCTTGGGGTGCCAGGATGGCTGAGTTCTGGCCCCACCCCGGGGGCTGTGGACTGGGGGCTGGGAGTGGCCTGTGGGGAGGAGATGGTGGAGAATCAGCTGGAAGGACTCAGAGAGACCTCGTGTTCTAGTAGGAAGCTCCCCTCTGAGCTTACCCGGCCTGCTAGGGTAAGGTGCCATTCCCCAAGTGACCGGGGGCCTTGTGTCTCAGCTGCAGGTGCCATGTCGGAGCCGTCCAGGGACGCCCTGCCCATCCCTCATGGCAGCAAGGCTTGCCGCCGCCTCTTCGGCCCCGTGGACAGCGAGCAGCTGCGCCGAGACTGTGACGCGCTGATGGCCAGCTGTGTGCAGGAGGCCCGGGAGCGATGGAACTTTGACTTCGTCACCGAGACGCCGCTGGAAGGCGACTTTGCCTGGGAGCGTGTGCGGGGCCTGGGCCTGTCCAAGGTCTCCCTGCCTACGGGGCCCCGGGGGGGCCGGGATGACCTGGGAGGGGGCAAGCGGCCCGGCACCTCGCCTGCCCTGCTGCAGGGGACAGCTCAGGAGGACCACCTGGACCTGTCGCTGACCTGCACCCTCCTGCCTCACTCCCCTGAGCGGCCTGAGGCATCCCCGGGTGTGCCTGGCACCTCTCAGGGCCGAAAACGGCGGCAGACCAGCATGACAGGTGAGGATGGGTGCGGGGAAGGACACTGCAGGGGACTCTCAGAATCCGTGGTGCAGGGGCTGGCCTGTCGGGTTCAGCTGGCTCATCAGGCCCAGAGGGAAACAGGCCAGAGAGAGGAAGTCACTCGGCAGGTCTACAGCCAAGACCAGCTAGCTAACATTTATTGGGAACATTTATTATATGCCAAGCCCCTTGCTAAGGTGAATTTCTAAGATGGTTTCTTTTTGCTTCCTTCCTTTTTTTTTTTTTTTTTTTTTTTTTAAGATTTATTTATTTGAGAGAGTCAAAGAATGTGAACGGGGGTGGGTGGGGGGTTGAGGGGTGGAGTGGCAGAGGGAGAGGGAGAAGCAGACTCCCATCCATCTTCCTTATTTTTTTCTTTGGCATCTGGTTTGTTTGCTTGCTTGATTTTACTATCAACAGCTACTTCCTTATCTTAAGATTGTCTATGTCCCTCATGAAGTGATTATCTCCACGAGAAAGGGATCTGCATCTTTCTTGTTCATTGCTGAATCCCCAGCACCTAGGACAGTGTCTGGCATATAGTAGGTGCTTGATAAAAAAAAAATAAAAATCAATGAGCAAGGCTGACCTTCAAGCACATACTGTGCCTGGCTCCAGATCAAAGCCTTTAGAGAGGACATTTCATCCAATTCTTGGAGCATTGTACCAGTGGCAGCTTCATTTTATACATGAGGAAACAGGCTTAGAGAGGTGCAGTCCTGAATCCCATGGGAGGGGCACCTGGGTGGCTCAGTCAGTTGAGTGTCTGACTATTGGTCTCAGCTCAGGTCTTGATCTCAGGGCTGTGAGTTCAAGCCCTGTGTTGGGTTCCCTGCTGGGTTTGGAGCCCACCTTAAAAAAAAAAAAAAAAAAAGAATCCCATGGCAAATTTGCAGCTGAGTCAGAACTAACAATACGGATAATAATAGCTCCTATTTATATGGCCCAGTCATTGTTTTTTTTTTTTTTCTTTTTTCTTTTTTTCTTTTAATTTACTTATGATAGTCACAGAGAGAGAGAGAGAGAGAGAGAGGCAGAGACACAGGCAGAGGGAGAAGCAGGCTCCATGCACCGGGAGCCTGACGTGGGACTCGATCCCGGGTCTCCAGGATCCGGCCCTGGGCCAAAGGCAGGCGCCAAACCGCTGCGCCACCCAGGGATCCTTGGCCCAGTCATTGTACGGAACACTTCTCGCAGATTATCTAGTGGTATTCTTGGAGCAGTGCTGTTCAATGGAATTCTGCAGTGATGCAGATGTCCAGTGCCGCTAGCTCCAAATAGCCATTGAGCATCTGACGTGTGGCTGGTGTGACTGAGAAACTGAATTTTTCATTTTATTTGATTCTACTTCATTTAACGACATAGCTGGCTACTGTAGTGGGCAGCTTGGCTTGGAGCCGGCCCACGGATGTAGGTCTGGTTATTGTTGGTCACGGCTGTGAAGCGTGGTGGGATGCTCTCTGTAATGCTCCCCTGGGAGGCAGAGTGGAAGTTGCCCCCCACCCCCACCCCCGGACTTGGCAATGTGTCCCTTCGGCCCTAGGAGACATCCCTGCCCCCTCTGCGTGTGCTCTAGACGGATATAGCTCTGCTGGGCCCTCTTCCTCCTGGTCAGCTGACTTCTGTTTTTTCTTCCCAGATTTCTATCACTCCAAACGCCGGCTGATCTTCTCCAAGAGGAAGCCCTAATCTGCTCACCGGAAGCCTCAAGCTCCTAGAAATGAGAGCCCCCCACATCCCAGGCCCTTTCTACACCTTTTGCCTTTACTCCTTCAGTTTGTGCGTCTTAATTATTATTTGTGTTTTAATTTAAACTTCTCCTCATGTACATACCCTGCTTGCCACCACCCTCCTCCCCCACCCCTCCCCAGCCTTTGGCATTTAGGATTATTTAAAAAACCATTAGATAGCAGAATGATAGGCTTATTAGAGCACTAGGTATTTTTATTATGCAAACTGTTATTTAAATACATCTTCCCCCTGTGCTCCTCATTTCCGCTCTCCCAGAGGTAAGGTGGGGCTGGCATGACCCTCACCTGCTGGGTGGTGTTCTCTGGAGGAGCCTGGCTCCCTCTGCTCACCGCCTGGTAGGTTTTCTGAAATTTTGCCCCCTTCCTGCCTTCCCAAACCTGGATTCTTTATCATTTGAGAAGTAAACAGCACTTTGAAGGGGGGCCCAGCAGGGTGGGGGCAGCATCAAAACTTTGGGGTCCTCTCACCTTCTCTAAGGTTGGGCAGGGTGACCCTAAAGTGGGCACAGCCTGGAACACTCTGTCCTGTGAAGGCATGGGGGAAGGTAGGGTCCCGTAGCAAACCACCCCACCTCCCCTCACCCCCTCTGCCACCACAAGGGAGACAGTCTCCATGTTTGGCCTCCCATGAGGTCTTCTAGGAGCTCCGGATGCCCCCTGTTTTCCAGCTGGGCTTTCAAGTCTCTCTCTGTCCCCCGCCCCTCCCCCATTCTCTTTCCCACTAGGACCCTCTCAGTCCTGGGTTGCAGCTCTGGGATGTCTGTTCCCCCAGCTTAGTGGACTGGGAGGGCTTCCTAGGGGTATACTAGAAGTGGGGGTCCCCAGTTCTACCTCAGGCAGCTCAAGCAGCGACCACCTCCTCTCACCTCCTGGGGCAGAGGTCCTGGGAGGGTGAGACAGGCCTACTTGAGTGGGGAATCTGTCAGGGGTGTATTGGGGGGGAGCAGATTTTTCTAGGAGAGAGAGGGCAACACCAGCCCCTGGAACTCATCCAAGGACTTTCCCCACTGCCCCACCCTTCCCCCATTTCATTGCACTTTGAAAAGCAGCTGAACAAGGAGTCAGATGTTTTAAGATAGCAGAGGTAGACGCTGTGGATAGGGCATGCTACATGGGCTAGTTGTGAGTTATTGTTTCTTCTGGCCCTGAACATTGAGCCCCCAGAGGTACTGAAGCACTTAGTGGGTCTGACCCCAAACACCCTAAGCTCCTGTAACATCCTGGCCTGTACTGTTTTCTCCCGGCTCCTCATGTGTCCTGGTTCTCCTGTTTCCACCTGGACTGTAAGCCTCTGAAGGGCAAGAACAAGTCCTATACTGCCCTGGGTCTCTCACAGCCCCTCCCACAGTGCTGGGTACACAGCAGGTGCTCAATAAATATTTCTTAGTAACTTGTATTGTGATCAATATGCCTCACCATTTGTAAGCACAAGTAGGTGGAAGATTATGTGGGTCGTTTTTACAATTTTAACAATTAGGCATTTAAAGTTAAAAAATGCCGAGAGCTTAACAAAGACAATGAGGCAAAAGACGACAAAACCCAAAACGATAAACATCACACCTCTGCAAAGATTGCCCACCAGGATCAATATTTTGGTTCATTGTGTGGCCTTTTTTAGTAAAGAATATGTTGTTAGTCACCAGGGACATGCAAGTCATTACTCATTGGGGAAATGCACGTTAAAACCACAATAAGATAAACTGCACCCTTATAGAGTGACTATAAGGAAAAAAGCTGACATTGCCAAGTGTGGGCAAGCATAGGGAACAACCGGAACTCTTACACCTTGCAGGCAGAAGTATAAAATATCTCAACTACTTTAGAAAACTGTTTGACGATACCTTCCAAAGATGGCTCTCCTCATGCCTACCCCGTGACACAGGAATTCCATTCCTAAGTTTGTTCTCAAGAGAAATCAGTACATATTTCCACCAGAAACCATGTTCATAGCAGTCTTGACAGACCCAAACTGGAAACAACCCAAAAGCCCATAACAAGGATATATATGTAAATTGTAGCTTTCTATAGTAGAGTACTGTAGAACAAAGTGACCCACAGCTCTATGGTCAACTCATCTGCGACAAAGCAGGAAAGCACATCCAACGGAAAAAAGAAGAGACCGTTTCTTCAACAAATGGTGTTAGGAAAACTGGACAACCATATGCAGAAGAATGAAACAGGGCCATTTTCTTACACCAATAGAAAAATAAACCCAAAATGAATGAAAGACCTAAATGTGAGATAGGAAACCATCAAAATCCTAGAGGAGAACACAGGCAGCAACTTCTGACCTTGACCATGGCAACTTCTTGCTAGACATATCTCCAGAGGCAAGAGAAACAAAAGCAAAAATGAACTATTGGGACTTTATTAAGATAAAAAGCTTCTGCAGAGTGAAGGAAACAATCAAAACCAAAAGGCAGCCTATGGGATGGGAGAAGATATTTGCAAATGACATATCTGACAAAGGATTAGTATCCAAAACCCATAAGGAACTTATCAAACTCAACTCCCCAAAACCAGATAATCCAGTTAAGAAAGAGGCAGAAGACAAGAACAGACATTTTTTTCAAAGAAGACATCCAGATGGCCAACAGACACACAAAAAAGATGCTCAACACCACTCATCATCAGGGAAATACGAATTTAAACCATGATGAGATGTCACCTCACACCTGTCAGAATGGCTAAAATTAACAACACAAGAAACATCAGGCTGTTGGTGATGTGGAGAAAGGGGGACCCTCCTACACTGTTGGTGGGAATGTAAACTGGTACAGCTACTGTGGAAAACAGTGTGGAGGCTCCTTAAAAGTTAAAAATAGAGCTACCCTATGATCCAGCAGTTGCACTACTAAGTATTTATCCAAAGGATACAAAAATACAGATTTGAAGGGATACATACAATCCAATGTTTATAGTAGCATTATCAACAATAGCCAAACTATGGAGAGAGCCCAAATGTCCATCAACAGATGAATGGATAAAGAATATGTGGTGTATATATGTTTATGTACATATATATATATGTTATGTACATATATATATGTAATGGAATATTACTCAGCTAATGAAAAAGAATGAAATCTTGCCATTTGCAACAATGTGAATAGAACTAGAGGGTATTATGCTAAGCAAAATAAGTCAGAGAAGGACAAATACTATATGATTTCACTCATATATGGAATTTAAGAAATAAAAATGAACATGGGGAAAGGAAGGAAAAATAAGATAAAAACAGAGAGGCAGGCAAACTATAAAAGACTCTATAATTAAGAGAACAAACTGAGGAGCACCTGGGTGGGTCCGTCTTAGGATAAGTGTCTTGATTTTGGCTCAGGTCATGATCTCAGAGTTGTGAGACCAAGCCCAGCATCGCTCTGCACTCAGGAGTCTGCTGGAGAATATCTCCCTCTCCCCCACCCCTCCCCTCAGTCATGGGTGCTAGTGCATGCTTTTTCTCTCTCTCTAATAAATAAATAGGTCTTAAAAAAGAGAGAGAATAAACTTTGGGTTGCTGGAGTGAGGAGGGTAGGGAGATGGGTAAATTGGATGATGGGTATTAAAGAAGGCATTTGTCATGATGAGCCCTGGGAGTTGTGTTTTATTTTGTTTTTTAAGATTTTATTCATTTATTCATGAGACACAGAGAGAGAGAGGCAGAGACATAGGCAGAGGGAGAAGCAGGCTCCTTGTGGGGGAGCCCGATGTGGGACTCAATCCTGGAACCCCGAGATCATGCCCTGAGCCAAAGGCAGACGTTCTACAGCTGAGACACCCAGGCGTCCCGCACTGGGTGTTATATGTTAAGTGATGAATCACTAAATTCTACTCCTGAAGCCAATTTTACACTATATGTTAACTAATTAGAATTTAAATAAAAATTTGAAAAAATAAAAGAACAAAGTACTTTACATGTATGTTCTGATTATCTGTTTATAATTAACCACTCCAAGACTTTAGTGGCTTAAAACAATAATCATTTATTTGCTTCTGACTCTGCAGTTTGACCAAGAACTACTTTTCAAATGTTGGATAATTGTCTGCTGTACAGGGGCATGGCTTTGCTCTAGAACCCCAGGGCTCCCAGGTGGAGCTCAGCCCGCACTGGGGCTTTTCAGAGACTTCACATATAATATGTGAGTAATATCCTATGGATATTTCTAGTACCATGGGATACACTGACTCATATGTCCTGAGTGCTTGTTCTATAGCATGGACCTGTCACAGATTTGTCTTTTGTCCTAGACTCCACTCAAACATGGCAGCTTCCCACGTCATCTAGTAAATTTGCTGGGGAGTTAATATAGGCCTCCAAAGTCCAAATAAGCTCACCCATCCTGTGCCTCTCTATAGGGGGAGCATGTCCACATTACAATGACTTGTCTTTTCTTCTAGAGGGAATGGCCCAGCGTGTCCCTGTTCATTTGACCACTTAAACTGTAACATGACAGGTCTCTGAATTTTTGTAAGGAATGTGAACATGACCCTTTTTTTTTTTTTAAATCCCCTTTCCTGAAATGAATTGGGAAGAATGCACTGGCCATATTATTAGTGTCTTACAGTCAGAACCCACATAGACTATTCTAGCAAAGGCACCGTATCTGATGTAATGGCTGCAATTAGGGCTACTGTGTAGATAGTCATCAATTGCCATGTTTCATTTGAGGTGGATCGAATGGGGATCTGATGGGGACTACTTTGCATACTCTAGGTCTTGAGTGTAACACTAATGTCTGCATATCCACCTGGCTTGTGGTAGTGCTTCTGATTTACTGTCTTGACTAGTAGGATGATAGCAGAGACTTCCACTTCATCCTTCTTTCCATAATGGCTCTTATTCCACAGATAAGGAAACCGATCAGTGAGGGTTCTGGCAACAGCTAAATATATCCACCCCAATTTGCACTCAGGGGCTGGGAAATAACCACAGAGTAGGTCCATAGGCCCACTGGACTCTGAGATGAACCTGGCCAGGACTCCATTATCACCCAGCCTTGCATGTCCTCCTTCTCTAAAAGGAGGCTATAATGGTATTTTGGGTCGGCTGGTACTGGGGTAAGCTCAGACTCTGTATCAAATAGACCTCAACAGATCTGTTCCACACTGCACAGCTCCTCTGCTAAATAGCCAGAGGGCACTTTGAAGGGAAGAGTTTAGGAAGTATTTATTTAGTATACTTACAGTGACATTATGGGTTTTTTTCTTCAATCAGTGAGTCTGAGTCTGAGAACTGGCTCAAACTTGGCAGCTGGGTGAGAAATTATGATTTTTCTATCATGGCAGCTGGCATCAGCTTTTGCTCACCCCCCTTGACCGGCAGTGGTTCAGTCAAGCCATGTCTTATTCAATGCTCCTCTCTCTTAGCTTTAGAAATGCCACTGTCAAAGGGCTCTGCTGACCCGGTCAGGCCTTGTGTCTACCTTGCCTCTGATGATTAAGTGGCTGTCTGAGGCCTCTGCTCCTCTTGGACCATAGTGTGTCCCTTGCGTTGACAGTGGCCATGTCATTTCATGATAGTATCTCCCAGCCAGCTCTGAGCTCCTCTCACTGGTACATCCTTTATTGCTTTGAGAAGGGAGGGCCTTCTGGACCCTCCTGGGGATGACAGGTCCAGGGTGCGGGGCCTCACTAGGATGTTCAGTCCTGAGTTAAGAGAGAGACTTCCATACAAACTCTCTTTATCCAGCCTGTATTCCTCATCTCTCCCAGCACTGGTCCTTGAGATCTCCCATGGGTGTTTCCCTAGTCATACCCATACTTATTAGCCAGACTGTAGCTTTTTTGGTAACCTGTACTTTCCTGGTTGGGCAATGTTGAGACTTGACCCCAGTGATTCATCTAGAGAAGGGGCCAGCAAACCAAAACTCTGTGGCCTAGCTACCTGTTTTGTATAAAGTTTTATGGGAAAGCAGACATGCCCATTTGTTTACCTATTGTCTATGTCTGGTTTTGCTCTATTATATTAAGGAGTGCAAAGTCCGAATTGAGTAGTTGTGACACAGACCATGTGGCCCACAGACCTAAACTATTTACTCTCATGTCCTTGAAGAAGATGTTTGCTGCCTCTGGTCTAGAAGCCATGAGGGGAGGTGGAATGGATCTTGGGGAAGGTAAACATTCACCTCAGGTGAATCCTTCGTGTGGGCTTCAGGTAGTGATAGAAAACCTCCTCTAGCAAGGGAGAGGGTGCTTCTGCAGGCCTGGGGAGCTTAGGGGACATGGGGTACAGGTTCCTGAGGGCATCCATCCACGTATCTCAGCACCCCTCTCCCAACTTCTCCTGCTGGCTGGGGCCATGCACTGAGCCCCCCTGTAGCACCACCACCTTTATGATGAAATCCTGGGGCTGATTATCAACCCAGATGAGGGCCATTTAGAATGCTCTTATGGGGTTCTCCTGTCTCCCCCAACATGCTCTAAGTCAAGCCTGTCATTCGTTTTCTTCAAGACCTCTAGGGCAGTTAACCAAAGCCAGCCAAGGTCACACTCCTCACCACCACCCCCGCCCCCATCTTTCCAGCGTTAGATCAACGGTATAAGTCAGTGTTGCCCTGGAATCCCACCTGTTCCTCACCCCAATCCATCTTGCACAGGTGAGTGTCAGTCCTTGTGTAGTCACAGCCTGTCACGGGTTGTCAATACCTTGTTCATTGCCAGCAGTCCGGTCCCCCTTGTCATCACATTGGCAAGGGATCCATTTTCAGAAGCCCATACTGTTTTCTGTCATTTTTGGTACCAGGTCTAGGAATCAAGTCCCGTATCAGGCTCCCTGCGAGAAGCCAGCTTCTTCCTCTGCCTGTGTCTCTGTTTCTCATGAATAAATAAATAAAATCTTTTTAAAAATATTGGCAACTAAAGGGAAAGAATTGAACTCTTTTTTCACTTGAAAAATTTATTTTACTTATTTTTACTATTTTACCAATGTGGTAAATATTTGGGAAAGAGCTATCTCTAGATCAACCAATACACTTTAAAAATATTTTGTATTCTGGGATGCACGGGTGGCTCAATGGTTGAGCCTTTGGCTCAGGGCATGATCCTGGGGTCCTGGGATTGAGTCCCATATCGGGCTCTCCGCAGGGAGTCTCCTTCTCCCTCTGCCTGTGTCTCTGTCTCTCTCTGTATCTCTCAGGAATAAATAAATTAAATCTTAAAAAAAAAAAAAATCACTGTGGCTTTACCCTCTCCCACCAGCCCACAGAAATGTGAGCTCCATGAGGGGAAGTCTTTGCCTGTTTTGTTTGCGGCTGTGTCTCAGTACCTAAAAAAGTACCCAACACAGGGCAGCCCAGGTGGCTAAGGGTTCAGCACTGCCTTCAGCCCAAGGCGTGATCCTGGAGACCCAGGATTGAGTCCCACGTCAGGTTCCCTGAGTGGAGCCTGCTTCTCCCTCTGCCTGAGTCTCTGCCTCTCTCTCTGTGTGTCTCTCATGAATAAATAAAATCTTAAAAAAAAAAAGTACCCAACACCTGGTAGGTGGTCAATAATATTTGTTGAATGAATGAATTATTCCCTATGGCTTGTATTTCCTTCCTGACCTCAGTATTCATCTTTCAAACCCCACCCCACCCCATCCCTGCTTCCAGTCCCTGGTTGCTGCCCCCTCATGGCTTGACAATCAGTTTGGCATGTGAACAGGGCTATCTGCGAATTGGCAGGATGGACAAGTTGGAGACTCTCTCAGTCCCCTTCTTTTAACAGCCACAAAAATAACAACAGCTAACACTGATGATCATCAGCCTAACCCAGTTCCAAATGCTTTATGCGGGTTTATAGCATTTAATCCTGATAACAGACCTAGGAGGTGGGCATTGCCTTTGCCTGTGTTTTACAGGAGATAAACTGAGGCAATAAGCCCTTAAGTCACTCGCCTGAGAGCACTCAGGTGGGGAGCCAGGATATTCACGCGGATACCGCAGGTCATGTGGCCTGCTCCTTGAACCCGGGGCCTCTACCATCGTGCCAATTCTGGGGAGGCCTGCCAGCAGTCTCCCCTGTGCCCCTCCTCTGTCTCTGAAGTAATTTTTGGGTTTTCTCAATCATATGTAAAGTGTGCTGTATAAATGCGAATTTGCACCAAGCTCCCTGGCCGGGGTTCCCTGCATGGAATTGCCGGCTGCCTACATGTTCCTTCCAGAGATAGTTGGGAGGCAACAGCTGGAGGCTGGGAGCCCAGCTCTCGACACTGCACCTCAGGACGGAGAGTATTTTGCTTCAGGGTTTACTAAACCTTGAACTGAATTCAAGCATCTTTGGGGGATTGAAAAACAGTGAATGTGAAACTTTCCCATTCATAAAACAGTCTCACCATCTTGGATCTCCATTCATCCACTCAGTTTTTGGAAAATGTAGTTTCTGAGCTCAGTGTTTTTAAGTCCAGTGACGCCGTATTTTAAAATAAGCTCTGCTGTTTCCAAAAAGGCCTGGCTCTAACTTTTTCCTCAGCACTTGGCTCCAGCCTCTGGCCAGCTGGCTTGCAGGCAGGTTCCCTCCCGGGGCTGCTGCACAGGGCGGCCAGGTCTAACAGGCTGGGCTCTGACCACTTGGGCTCTGGCAGGGAGTCCTGGGACCAGCCCGGCCTTCTCCGTGCCCCTTTTATCTCCATGATTGGGAGGTGGGTCATGGGGATGTGGGGCAAATGGACTGAGGATGCTTTAAGATCCTGGGGGCTGGGTCTTAAAGTTCCAACCTCACTCTGCTTCCCAGGGAAATGGAGAGAGTACCTCACTGCAGAGAAAAAGGCCTTGGATTTGTGGCAGTTGCCCCATCCAGCAGCGAATTCGGTTGACCCTGCTTTCAAAATATATTCAGAGGTGTCTGGGTGGCTCAGTTGGTTAAGTTGGTTAAGAGTCTGACTCTTGATCTCAGCTCAGGTCTTGATTTCAGGGTTGTAAGTTCAAGTCCTGTGTTGGGCTGCATGCTGGGTGTGGCACCTGCTTAAAAAGAAAAAATGGGGGGCACCTGGGTGGCTCAGTCGGTTAACCAACTGCCTTTGGCTCAGGTCATGATCCCAGGGTTCTGTGATCAAGCCCCAAGTCTGGCCCCTTCCTCATTGGTGGTGGTGGTGGGGGGGGGGGTGTCTGCTTCTTCCTCTCCCTCTGCCCCTCTTCCCAGCTCATGTTCTCTCTCTTCCTCTCTCTGGTCTCTCTCTCAAATTAAAAAAAAAAAAAATCTAACCCCCCTCCCCTCCAACAATATATATCCAGAGTTCTCTCACCATCACCTCCACCACTGTTTTCCTGGTCCAAACTATCTCTTCTTGTCTGAATTATCCTAACATCCCCCTTCCTGGTCTCCTTGTTTCTGTGTTTGCCTTGTACAGTCTGTTATCCACAATGAAGGATCATGTCACCCTCCAAATGGCTTCCACTTCACTTACACTAAGAACCCAGATCCTTACACGGCCTATAAGTTCTCCTTTCTGTTATTCCCGACCTTATCTTCTCTACTCTTCCCTCCACACAGGTCTAGCCACACAGGTTTCCTCACTGTTCCTTGTGTACACAAAGCGTGTTCCTACGTCAGGGCCTTTGCATTCACTGTTCCCCCTCTTCACATTCTTCTTCTAAATCTTCCTCATCAGGTCTCTTCCAATACCACCTCAGACAGGCCTCTCCCAGACACCTCATATAAAGTATGCTTCTCACCATTTTATCCATTCGCTCCACTTTACTTTTCTTCATAGCACTTATTGTTACCAAACATTATATGGCATATGTTTTTTTCTCTTAGTTTTGTATTCTTTTTAAAAAAATTTTATTTATTTATGATAGACACAGAGAGAGAGAGAGAGAGAGAGAGGCAGAGACACAGGCAGAGGGAGAAGCAGGCTCCATGCACTGGGAGCCCGACGTGGGATTCGATCCCGGGTCTCCAGGATCACACCCTGGGCCAAAGGCAGGCGCCAAACCACTGCGCCACCCAGGGATCCCTTAGTTTTGTATTCTTAGTGCCTAGCACAGTGTTTTGTGCATATTAGGTGCTCAAAAAATATTTTGGGGTAAAAACAACGAATGCCTTATTTAGTTCAATAAAGCTATAGAAACTCTTGAGTATCAATTTCCTCAGTTGTGAAAATGGGGTAAAAAGGGATGGCTTGTTGGGAGAATATATGTTTATTTAGAAATTAAATTATTCAATTTCAAAACTTTATTTATTTATTTTTAAAAATATTTTATTTATTTATTTATTCATGAGAGACACACACAGACAGAGGCAGAGACACAGGCAGAGGGAGAAGCAGGCTTCATGCAGGGAGCCCGATGCAGGACTCGATCCCGGGACTCCAGGATTGCACCCTGGGCCAAAGGCAGCACTAAACCTCTGAGCCACCCGGGCTGCCCTCAAAACTTTTTTTCAAAGATTTTATTTTTTTATTCATGAGAGACACAGAGAAAGAGGCAGAGACATAGGCAGAAGCAGGGAGAAGCAGGCCCCCCCCAGAGAGCCCAATGTAGGACTTGATCTCAGGGCCCCGGGACCATGACCTGAGCCAAAGGCAGATGCTCAACCACTGAGCCACCCAGGCGTCCCAAATTTCAAAACTTTTGGTTTTGAAATAGTTTCAGACACACAGAAAAGTTGCAAAAATAGTAAGGTAATTCCCATATACCCTTCACCAATAGTCTCTGTATGTGACCATTTTAGCACATTTCCCATATCATTCTCTCTCTCTGAATAATAAATTTATTTTTGAGCAGATAATGTATAAAAAAGGTACAAAAAAAGCAGTGGAATATAAATTTCCCTCCTTCTCTCCAGCCAACTGCTACCAGTTTCCCATATGTCCTGTCAGAAATATTTGGTGCATTTACAGCCATATATGAAAGCACATGTATTTATAGAGCATAAATTTTATCCACACACTTTTTTCTTCATGCACAACATACTGGACTCACTGTTTTGTACCTAGCTTTTTTTTTTTTTTTTAAGATTTTATTTATTTGTTTAAGAGAGAGAATGAGTGGGAGGAGAGGCAGAGGGAAAGAATCTCAAGCAGATTCCCCACCAAGCGCAGACCCGTTGTACCCTATTCTGTGGCCCATGAGATCATGACCTAAACTGAAACCAAGAGCCTGATGCTTGACTGAGCAAGCCAGCCAGGCGCCCCTGAACCTTGCTTTTTAAATTCAACAATATATTTTGAAGCTCTTCACACCTGTCCACCTGTATCTTTCTCCTCATTTTCTTCACAACCACAGGGTGGGTCCTATATGGGCATATTTGAGCTTCTTTAACCAGGTCCCCATTGATGGAAATTTCAATTATTTCCAGTCTTTTGCTGCTATCGACAATGCTGTAATGAAATCCTGTCGTATCATCATTTGGGGCATCACCTACAGGACAAATGACTAGCAGTGAAATTGCTGAGTAAAAAGCTCTTTCCTTTTTAATGTTGATGATATCACCACCTTGCTTTTCAGGAAAACTGTACCAATTCATGTTCTTACTCACAACATGTGAAAATGTTTTCCTACATCCTTTACAACACACCACACCATCAATAATTTTTTGTTCTAACAGTTGGAAAACTTAAAAATATCACATTGTAGTTTTTTTATTGCTTTTATTATTATAAATGAGGATAAAACTTTTTCACATGTTGAAAAACCATTGATACTTTTTCCCCACGAGCCACCTATTTATATAGTGCCAATTTTTCTAATGCATTGTTGCTTTTTCATTGATCTATGAGGAACTCATGATCTATGGAGGAAATGAACTTGTTTTCTGTGATATGAGAATATTTTTCACCGTTTGTTTGCCTTTTGGCTTGTCACTGGTGACCTTTTTTTTTGTCACTCAGTTGTTTATTTTTTATTTATTTTTAAAGATTTATTTGAGAGAGAGAGCACGAGTGGGAGGGGCATAACAGAAGGAGAGACTCTCAAGCAGATTCTACACTGAGCACTGAGTCAGACGTGAGGCTTGATTCCACGACCATGAGATCATGACCTGAGCTAAAACCAAGATTTTTTAAAAAAGATTTTATTTATTTATTCATGAGAGACACACACACACACACAGAGAGAGAGAGAGGCATAGACACAGGCAGAGCGAGAAGCAGGCTCCATGCAGGCTCCATGCAGGGAGCCTGATGTGGGACTCGATCCTGGGTCTCCAGGATCACGCCCTGGGCTGAAGGCGGTGCCAAACCACTGATCCACCAGGGCTGCCCTGAAACCAAGAATTGATGCTTAACTGACTGTGCCACCTGGGAGGATCTTCAGTCATTTATTTTTTATTTGGAAACTTCTATATAGTTGAATGTGTCAATTTTTTCTTTTATGGCTTCTAATGATTTGTAATAAGACTGAAATGGCTTACTTGCTCCAAGATTATTTTAAAAACTGTCCTGGGGCACTTGGGTGGCTCAGTTGGTTAAGCGGCTGCCTTCGGCTCAGGTCATGACCCCAGGGTCTTGGGATCGAGCCCGGCATTGTGCATTCTGATTAACAGAGAAGAAAGAGCCTGCTTCTGCCTGCCTGTCCGTTTACTTGTGCTCTCTCTCTGTCAAATAAATAAATAAAATCTTTTTTTAAGAGATTTTATTTGGGAAGCCTGCGTGGCTCAGCGGTTTAGCACTACTTTGGCTGGGGCATGATCCTGGAGACCCAGGATCGAGTCCCATGTCAGGCTCCCTGCATGGAGCCTGCTTCTGCCTCTCTCTCTCTCTCTGCGTGTCTCTCACGAATAAATCAAAAAGATTTTATTGATTTATTCATGAGAGACACGCAGAGAGAGACAGTGGCACAGGCAGAAGGAGAAGCAGGCTCCCTGCAGGGAGCCCGATGTTGGACTCGATTCCGCATCCAAGGATCATGCCTTGGATGCCTTGAGCCAAAGGCAGACAAACACTCAACTGCTGAGCCACCCAGGTGTCCCATAAATAAAATCTTAAAAAAATGTTTTTAATTAAAATAAAAAACTATCCCATGATTTCTTTTAAAAAAAAAAAAAGATTTATTTACTTACTTGGAGAGAGAGAAGAGAGAGGAAGGACCAGATGGAGAAAGAGAGATCTCCAGCAGACTCCCCACTGAATGTGGAGCAGGATTCAGGACTTGATCTCACCACCCTGAGATCGTGATCTGCCCCAAAACTATGAGTCAGATATTGAGCTGACTTGAGCCACCCAGGTACTCCTATCCCATGATTTCTTTCTGCCTTTCATTTTCTTTTGTTAAGATTAATTGATTGGTTGGTTGGTTTTTTAGAGAGAGAGAGAGAGAGAGAGAGAGCATGCACATAAGCAGGGGAGGAGGAGAAGAGAGGGAGGAGGAGGAGAAAAGCAGATTCTCTGCAGAGCGAGGAGCCGGGATGCGGGGCTTAGTTGAATGAGCAGAAATCAAGAATCCCAAGTATCCTGCTGAGCCACCCAGGCACCCTATCCCATGATTTCTTACAGCATTTGTTCTAACATACACAAGAGTGTAGAGAGACTAGAATGAGCGGACAGTAACTTCACTAACTTCAACAGTAAGTAGAACAGGGCCAGGACTTTATTTCACGTGCTCCACCTGTTCTCCCACCCTTCCATTATTGTGAAACAAATCCTAAACTTATAACTTTATGATCTTTTAATGTTGAAACTTCTGATCCATCTGGAATTATTTTATTTTATTATTTTAAAAAAGACTTCATTTATTTAATTTAAAAATACATTTCCTAAAAATCTTATTTATTTATTTATTTATTTATTTATTTATTTATTTATTTATTTTAGAGAGAGAGCATGCACATGAGTGGGGAGTGCAGAGGGAGAGGGAGAGAAAGAATCTCAAGCAGGTTCCATGCTCAGCACAGAGCCCGATAAGAGGCTGGATCTCACAACCCCTGAGATCATGACCTGAGCCAAAATCAAGAGCTGTACACTAAACTGACTGAGCCACCCAGGCACCCGGGATTTTATTTATTTTTAAGCAATCTCTACACCCAATGTGGGACTCGAAATCACAACCCCAAGATCAAGAGTTGCATTCTCTTCTGACTGAGCCAGTGAGGCGCCCTCATCTGGAATTATTTTAGAGGTAGAGCTCCAGTTTCACTTTTGCAGATAGCTAGCTCATTTTTCAAACCGTTTATTGAATAAGCCATCTTTTATCCACTGATTTAAAATGCCACTTTTGTTTATTTATTTTTTTAAAAAAATATTTTATTTATTTATTCATGAGAGACACACAGAGAGAGAGAGAGAGAGGCAGAGACACAAGGAGAGGGAGAAGCAGGCTCCATGCAGGGAGCCCGACATGGGACTCGATCCCAGGTCTCCAGGATCAGGCCCTGGGCTGAAGGCAGCGCTAAACCGCTGAGCCACCCGGACTGCCCTGTAAAATGCCACTTTTAATATACATTAAATTCCCATATGTACTTGAGTCTGTTCCTGTCAATTCTGTTCCATTAATTCATCCCTGTATATTCATGCACTGGTATCACACTCTTTTTGGTTGTAGCCCTACGGTATATTTTGGTATTAAGTTAGACTATTTATCTAAAAGAAAATTTGGATGAAGGCCTCCCCTGATATTCCTTACCACCTGAGGGTGAGAACCTGAGGGAAGGCACGGTGTGCAGTTACTCCAGGATGGTTCATACACCCAGCTTTAGCCACAACTGTGCCCATCAACACTCTGGTTGGGACAAGGCATAGCAACATGCTGGCAACCGGAGACTCAGTTCCAGGTTCTGGCCTTGCCACTGAGAGCTGGGTGACCTTGAGCAACCGGTCCTCCCCTTCAGAGCTTCTGCTTAGAAGGACCTCCCTCTCATTCCCAGCACTCTCTAATTCTACGATTTTAGGGTGAGAGACCTGAGGAGGACCAGGCAAGATTATGAAAGGACAACCAGTGCTTGCTTCTACAGGAAGTCCCATAGATAACACAGGAGATTGGCTCGCTGGGGAACGGAAAGAACGATTAAGCAAGAGACAAGACTGTTAACAGTGCCAGAACTCGTGGGCTCCTGGGGGCAGCGGTTGCCTCAGCGCCAGGTCCAGGAGGCCAGGACTGTGTGCACGACTGGGAGCCTTTGAGAGGTGGGAGCCACCTGGAGTCACAATGCTCTTTATCTTTGGAGGGGCTGGGGTTGGGAGAAGGAGCAGTGGTCCCCATTTGGCTCCAAGGACGCAAAGATCTGAGCCCTTTTTTCTCAAGAATTTGGAGCTCTCTGCATGGTCCAGTGAGGGTGCTGGGGCAGGGGGCTGGGATAGATTGCCTACCACAAGTGGCCATGTGATTTTGGGCAAGTCACCTGTTTTCTCAGGTGCCTGGTTTCTCTCTTCGAGTCTGTGAGAAGAAGAGAGAAGTAAGTAGACTAGAGCAAGGCACTAGGTAGTCTCTCAGACCCACCAACTTACAATTTGGGTTCTGTGACCATCACTATTACTGGTAGTTATTGAATGACGTGAATGGAGTGAGGAGAAGACCCAGTTCTTTGCCCGTCTGGTGAAAGAATGAAGGAATTGGGGGAAGCCCTAGGGTAGCCGTTCCCTACCCTGTTTTTCTTATAAGGCTCTTCACTCCCTGACCCAAAGCCTATAGTGTCTGTTCCCCTAACCCAATGGAGCAAGATCCATTTGTTCTCAACTTTGGCTTCCAACTTTGTCTGGTTTCTCAGGTGAGGAATGTGGGGGAGAGAGGGGAGTGCTGAGGGTGCCAATGTGTGTTCCTGGTCACCAGGGGCTTCTAACGGTTTAGGGTATGAAGTAGGGATGATCCAGAGAGGGGAATGTGGCAGAGGATGGAGGAGTGCCCTTGCAGGCTGACTGTGAGGGGTGTTGTTCTGAGTGACTCCGAATGGGCAGGGACCCTCGTACATGCCAACAACCTGTGAAGAATGTCCTATCAGACCCGTGAGGGAGTGGTCAGTGGTGGGAGCTGGCTGAGGAAGGAGTGTGTGTGTGTGTGTGTGTGTGTGAGCACCCATGTATGCACAGGTAAGGAGTGACAGAGAATGTCCCCTACTATCTTTGGGTGGTCATGCTTGGCCATGAAAGGGGTGCAGACTGTTTTTAGGGTGTGCTGTAAGGCCATGAGGGGAAGGGGAGGGCCAGAGAGAGAGAAAGAAGCAGGCTCCCCACTGAGCAGGGAGCCTGATGTGGGGCTCGATCCTAGAACCCTGGGATCATGACCCAAGCTGGAGGCAGATGCTTAACCGACTTAGCCAGTCAGGCGCCCCCAGAATTTATTTTAGGATTCTAGTTTCTTTTACTTGTGGGAGTCCAGCAGACTCAGTGATGTGGCACCCATATCACTGTAAACTCTTCGCTTAGTGTTTCAGTTCTGGAAGCTTCTGCCCTGAGAATCTTATCTTGCTGCCTCCTGTATGTTGTCTCCAACGGAAGTACATGTGCACCTTGAGTTTCCAAGTGTTACACCTACAGGCAAAGCCAGCCCACTCTCCCTGCTCCCGAAGCCCTTGTCCCACACACTCTCTGTCAGGTCCACACAGAGATGGTGGCATCTGTGGTCCACACAGGGGCCTTTGGCCACCAAGGAGGTACCTCTCCAGGAAGTGGTCTGGGGGGATCCTGGGGGGATCCTATTCTACTAAGCGTCATGGCTTGGGCAGGCCTTTGCATCTCAGAGCCTTTCTTGGCCTGCTCACAGGTCAAGTAGGAATAAATTGTATCTGTACAGTACTCGGCTTTTATGAGGCTCAAATGGAATCTCCCCCCCCCCCCCCATTTGTAGCCTTTGCTGGTTCACGTGTGTAAATACTCCCCTGGTGGCTGGCTGATCCCATGCCACTGGAAGAAATGTGCACAATTGGCTTCTGCAAGCCCCTCAGACCCAGCTTTGCAGTTTTCACCTATGAGCTTTAAACTGCATCTGAAACAGACTTGACAGGCCCGAGAGAGAGCCATGGGGACAGCAAGACAGAGAGAAACAAATGCAGAGATAAACCACACAGGAAGAAAGAGAGAGAAAGGCTGGCGGAGAGACAGAGAGGAGACACTTGACTTCTCTTTAAAGTCTGGGGAACTCTGCAGGCTGAGGAATGGCCTTATTCAAGTCCTATGCAGCCTGTGTCAGAGAACTTGCCTGAAGGGAGGCTAGACCAGTGGTGCCAGGACCCTAGAAGGAACCCACCGTCCCTCCGTTCAGCCTGTCTGTGACCTTCCACCATAGCAGAGAAAGCCCAGAAGAATCTTCTTGTTCCTGCTGGCTCACACTGCTCATGTTTCTTTGTGCGTGCCGTTCGCTGCTTCTAAATCCCACCTGCCTTCTCTAGAGCTTGGCTCCAGTCCCACGCCCTGCAGGAAGCTGCCTGCCCGTGTGCCCAGCAAGGCCTTCGCACCCAATGGAATTTTATGTACCCCTTGCTTATTCCCCCAGGGCAGGCCCAGACTGGATATCTTCCAGACTCCTTGGGGTCTCGCCTAGACAAATCTTCATCCATCAAAATCCTAATCAATTGACTGACCCAATACTTTCAGTGATAGTTGGGAAGACTCCAATTAATGAATTGGACAACCCGTACATGAGCACCTACTGTGTGCTAAGGAGCTGGGAGCAATGTGGACCAAAGTGCACAGTGACATCCATAGGGGGAGCCCAGAGCATCACGGGGCCACAGCCCAGGGGGCATTGAACACTGCTTGAAGTGTGGAGACGGCTGCAGGGAAGGCTTCTCGGAGGAGGCAGTCTCTAAGGTGAGGGAGGAAGAGGCATCATTAGGTGCAGGATAAGAGAGTTGGGGAAGCTGGGCAAAGGGAGCAAAATGGGAGAGAATCTGATATTCTAGGAATGGAGGTGGTTCAGCAGACTTGACAGACCATGAGGGTGTGGGAGAGAGTGGGATGAAGCAGGGTGCAAGTCTGTAAGAGCTACTGATTCCTTGGTGCATGTGTCCAAGGAGCAGGGAAATGGTGTTTAGAAATTTAAAAAAAAAAAAAAAAAAGATTGGAGGTCAGGTGAGATAGAGGGAGGAAGCAACCTCCAAGGTGAGATATGAGGAAATGAGCTGGAGAACTAGCAGGAGAGACAGATGAGACAGCGAGATCCTGGACAACCGTGTGTCTGCACCCTCGACTCAAAACAGAACCTATCCTGCATGGGGCTCTTTTCTATAATGGCCAGAGAGGACTGGTGATGAGGAAAGATCTAACAGAGATGAGGACACATGGATACCTTGGGGGAAAAGCATTCCAAGCAGAAGGAACAGAAAGGGCAAAGGCCTCATGCTGGAAGCCAGGAGGTGGGGGAGGGTCCCGAGGTTGGAGAGGCCAGCTGGGGTCCAGTTAGCTTCATCAGCCGTGGTGTGTTTTCTCCAAGAGCCGTGGGAGGGTTTTCAGCACAGTGACTGTGCTCAGCAGCCTGGTGCCACCTCTCCATTCTTTGGTCCCCAGGCCAAAGCAGCATGGAGAGTGGACAGAGAGTGCCCCGAAAAGGCCGCAAGCTGGGCTCCAGCCGCAGGCGGCAGATGCGAGAACCAGCTGATGGCCAGGATGCTCCCGTGGCTTCAGAGCCAGAGCCCTTGTCCTCAGAGGTGGCTGTGGAGCTGCAGCGTTTCTTCCAGGACTGTGGTGCCAAGGAGAGGGGCTTTGTCACCCGCGAGGACCTGGCGGTGAGTCCACATCCCTAGCTCACCCTCTGAATCCCTTTTCTGTAGCCTCCTGAGACTTCCTATCCCAGGAAAGCAGGGCAGGCCTGCTTTTTCCCCTTTCTCTCATCTAAAATTTGCTCTCAAAGAGGAACTCTCATGCACTGTTGGTGGGAATGTGAATTGGTGCAGCCACAGTGGCAGATGGTATAGAAGTTTCTCAAAAATTTTGAAATAGAAATAATTCCTCTATTGGGTATTTACCCAAAGAAAACAAAATACTAATTCAAAAAGATATCTGCATCCCTATGTTCGTTACTTATAGTAGCCAAGATATGGAAGCAGCCTAGTGTCCCTTGATAGATGAATGAATAAGGAAGAAGTCACACACACACACACACACACACACACACACACCACACTGGAATATTACTCAGCCACAAAAAGAATGAGATCTTCTTATTTGTAACAACATGGATGGACCTAGTGGGTATCATGCTACACGAAATAAGTCAGACAGAGAAAGACAATACTCTATGATTTCACTTAGATGGAGAATCAAAAAACAAAACAAATGAACAAACAAAAAGCAGAAACAGACCCATAAATACAGAGAACAAACTGGTGGTTGCCAGAGGGGAGGCAAGTGGAAGGACAGGTGAAATGGGTGAAGGGAAGAGGGGGATACAGGCTTCTGGCTATGGAATGAATGAGTCATGGGGATGAAAGGTACAGCATGACGAATATAGTCAAGGGTATTGTAATAGTGCTGTATGGTGGTGGCTACACTTGTGCCGGACACAGCGTAATATATAGCTTTGTCCAATCACTATGTTGTATATCTGGAACTAATGTAACATTATGTGCCAACTATACTTCAATTAAAAATTAATTAATTAGGGGTGCCTGGGTGGCTCAGTTGGTTAAGCCTCCAACTCTTGGTTTCAGCTCAGGTCATGATCTCTTGGTTATGAGATCGAGTTCCATGTCAGGCTCTGTGCTGACCATGCAGCCTGCATAAGACTCTCTCTCCCTCTCTCTCTCTGCTCCCTCACTCTCTTCCCCTCCCTAAAAAAACTCCAATTAATTAATTAATTAGTTAAACAAAATACAAAGATCAGTGGGCAAAAAGCATAGTTTGTATGCAAAGAAATGTTCTCTGTGCTAGTTGACAAGCACATGTATTTTCTGAAGCAAATAAATAAATATGATAAAATTTGTGCTCAGAAAAGGTAAGTAATTTGTTTATATTAATATGTAAATGGATGATCAGGCATTACGCATTCCCATCTTTCAGAAATATTTGCACTTAACAAAGGAAAGGACCTCACACCAAAGAAGGAACTTGCAAGTGACATAATTTTAGGCCCATTGAGCAGAGAAGTTTATCCTGGGGAGCAGAGTCCTACAAACCATGTCAATGACTATAAACGTCAGTGACACATGAGATTGGCCAAAGTTGTGTGTCCCACCCAGGAAGGAGTCTTAGGCTCTGGCCTAGACCAATGTGACTGATATTTGGTTTTTCCTCATTCTCTGCAGAGCGGCCTATGTGGGTTGCTGGAATCTCACTGGGCCTACTGTCTCCTCTGGATACTTTTCCATGCTCCAGACCTTTTCCTGCCCCTGTCAAAACTGACTTTGCCTGTGTTCTATCCTCAGGGCCATAACAAAGTACATGCAAACGGCTGATACTGAAATTGAATTTTCACAGGCGCTTGACTGGCTCAGTCAGTAGAGCATGTGACTCTTGATCTCAGGGGTCATGAGTTCAAGTCCAACGTTGGGCATAGAGATTATTGAAAGAAAGAGAGAAAGAAGAAAGAAAGAAAGAAAGAAAGAAAGAAAGAAAGAAAGAAAGAAAGAAAGAAAGAAAGAGAAAGAAGAAAGAAAGAAAGGAAAGAAAGAAAGAAAGAAAGAAAGAAAGAAAGGAAAGAAAGAAAGAAAGAAAGAAAGAAAGAAAGAAAGAAAGAAAGAAAGAAAGAAAGAAAGAAAGAAAAACTTTCTCAGGGTAGCCTTTACCAACTCCCTCAAATAAGTCAGTTTCTCTCTCTCTCTCTCTCTATATATATATATATATAGATAGATAGATATAGATATAGATAGATATAGATAATTTTCAAAAGGATAAAAAAGTAAATTAAAAATCAAGTAAATAGGTGCCTGGGTGGCCCAGTTGGTTGAGTGGCTGCCTTCAGCTCAGGTCATGATCATAGAGTTCCAGGATCAAGTCTCACGTCTGGCTCTCTGCCTAGTGGGGAGTCAGCTTCTCCTTCTGCCCCTCCCCCACTCGTGCTTACTCTCTCTCTCTCTCTCAAATAAATGAATAAAATCTTTTTTAAAAAATCAAGCAAGGGCAGCCCCGGTGGCGCAGTGGTTTAGCGCCGCCTGCAGCCTCGGGTGTGATCCTGGAGACCCAGGATCGAGTCCCACATCGGACTCCTTGCGTGGAGCCTGCTTCTCCCTCTGCCTGTGTCTCTGCCTCTCTCTCTCTCTCTCTCTCTCTCTCTCTCTGTTATGAATAAATAAATAAAATCTTAAAAAAATCAAGCAAATAAAAAACAGCACTCATCAAAGTTCTTATCTAGTTAATTATTATTACTAATTAATGAAGGAACCACTAAGATGTTATGATTGGCTCAAAAGCACATGAGAAGCCAGTATACAGTATTTAAAGGCAATTTGACAGGAGAGTGTTAGGATAAGATTGCTGAGTTCAATTTTTAAAATGGCTGATGTCCAACAGGCCGTAAATCTTTGGGGTTAGTTGTTCTACAAGACAAAAATTATTTTCATCTCTCCCGGGCAAAAATCTGCAAGTTAACAAGTAACTGCAGCAAGTCTGGGACTTTTTAATTAAAGATAAACAATGAGATGGACTGAGTACATTCCTCTAGTCTAGACAATGCTTGAAGGGACGTGTTCTCTACCTTTTGGCCTGGTTTCCAAGTTTCCAGTTATTCAGATAATTTTCTGTGATGATAAATAATCTCCCAAGTCTATTCCCAATATAAAAAAGCCTCTCATTAGGTTTCCACCTATTCCCATCCATGCAGCCAGGGTATGAATGACACATGGGCATGGGTTTGCTCTGCAAATATACACTTTGAAAATATTAAGCCATTTTCGCTTCTGTCCAGATGTTTTCACACAGAATCTGAGATTTAAAACCTCTGTTATTTGCTCTTCTACCTAGAGTGAATCTCTGTCCCAGTTTGCCAGGGGCTGGAAGGATGCCTGGGATGTGGAACTTCCAGTGTCAAAACTGGGAATGTCTGGCGCAGCCTGGGTCAAGCTGGCCACCCAATTTCTATGCTCAGGCCAGGAATCTAAACCCAGGACTCTTTTTTCACCTGTCACCTGCAGCCCCTATAAGTGCAAGGAGTTTCCTTTCTTGAAATTCCCAATTTTTCTAAGGTCCTTCTCCAGCCCAGAAGTGGCTTTCCTTATCAACTGGTTCCAGGCCAGGTTGTTGGGAGGATTTTGCAAATATTGATTCCATGGCTGTTCCTTACAGTAGACTTGTCACATATGATTGAGAATTAGTCTCCAACATGACAATCTTTTTTTTTTTTTTAAGATTTAATTTGTTGGGCAGCCCCGGTGGCTCAGCAGTTTAGTGCCGCCTCAGCCCAGGGCATGATCCTGGAGACCCCGGATCGAATCCCTTGTCGGGCTCCCTGCGTGGGGCCTGTTTCTTCCTCTCCCTGTGTCTCTGCCTCTCTCTCTCTCTCTCTCTCTGCGTCTCTCATGAGTAAATAAATAAAATCTTAAAAAAAAAGATTTCTTAAAAAAAAAAGATTTAATTTGTTTATTTGACAGACACACAGAGACACAACACAACCATGAGTAATAGCAGGCAGAGGGAGAAGCAAACTCCCCACAGAGCAGAGAGCCCAATGTGGGGCTCAATCCCAGGACCCTGACCTGAGCCGAAGGCAGATGCTTAACTGACTGAGTCACCCATGTGCCCCCAACATGACACGCTCATTACACAATTGATTCATCCAACTACATCCCAGCAAAAAAGGAGGACAAATTGTTATTGAATCCATGTAAATAACTATATTGCCATGGAAAGTAAGGAGGTTCAGTAAAAGTATCAGTTTCTGAATCAGGAGGGGGTCAATGAGATTCAAATAATATTTAAAATGTTTAATTTTGGGAGCACCTGGGTGGCTCTGTGGTTGAGCGTCTGCCTTTGGCCCAGGTCGTGATCCCAGAGTCCTGGGATCGAGTCCCGCACCAGGATCCCCACAGGGAGCCTGCTTCTCCCTCTGCCTGTGTCTCTGCCTTTCTCTCTGTGTCTCTCATGAATAAATAAATAAAATCTTAAAAAGGAAAGTTTAATTTCAGTTTACAGAAGCTGCAATCTACTAAACTGAAAGTTAGACATGGCTCAAGAAGACAAAAATCTTCCTCATAGATCCAGAAAGATAGAATAAAAAATAATACCAACTATATTCCCAACAAATAACCACACCTCCATTCTCTTGAACCATTCATTCAGTTCTACATCATTAATTCCTGATCTGCTAGATCTTGAGTGAGCTGGCTGCTTCTGGACTCAAGAGTCTTAGAAATTATCAGCCTGCCAGCTTGGCTCCCTAATGTCAGCTCGGAATCTTTGTATCCATGTGAAGCATCAGTAGTTCAGAGAACCTGGTACAATCCTTTTCCACGAGGCTTCGGGTCTGTACTTTGTGGCTCATGGCTTTTAACTGAGGTTTCAGGCCAGGGTAGGAAAACAGAGACATTTTTGGTAATGAGACTGAAAAGCTGTGGTTACTTATTACAGTAACTATTAATATCGGAGTGGAAGATGCTAAAATTCTCTGTTGGGATACAGCACGTAACTATTTTGTAGGGTTTGATAAGTGTTTCCTCTGAAGATAAGCACTTATCAAAGATCGGCAAAGGCACTGAGAAATCTCCAGGGCCTTCCTATAAAGCATGCAATTTCTGAAGTCTTTATATGAATTGCATTCTACCTACATAAACTTAGCCTAGGAAAGCCTGAACATCTCTTCTGATTTGATGGTTCTTCCCATGATGTTCTTTTTTTCAACCCAAACCATATATATACATATACTTTTTATTTTTAAATTTTATTTAAATTCATTTCATTAACATATAAAGCATTATTGGTTTCAGAGGTAGAGATCAGTGATTCATCAGTCTCATATAATACCCAGTGCTCATCCCATCACATGCCCTCCTTAATGCCCATCACCCAGCTACCCCATTCCACCACCCCCCCTTCCCCTCCAGAGACCCTCATTTTGTTTCCTATGATTAAGAGTCCCCCACCAAAAAAACAATAAGAGTCCCTTACGGTTTGTCTCCCTCTCTGATTTTGTCTTTTATTTTTTCCTCTCTTCCCTTATGATCCTCTGTTTTGTTTCTTTGATTCTACATATGAGTGAGATCATATGATAATTGTCTTTCTCTGATTGACTTATTTTGCTCAGCGTAATATCCTCTGGTTCCATCTGTATCATTGCAAATGGCAAGATTTGGGGTGTTTTGATGGCTGAGTAGTATCCCACTGTATACATATATATAGACCACATCTTCTTTATCCATTCATCTGTCTGTCAATGGATATCTGGGCTCTTTCCATAGTTCGGCTATTGTGGGCATTGCTGCTATAAACATTGGGGTGCAGGTGCCCCTTCAGGTCACTACATTTGTATCTTTGGGGTAAATACCCAGTAGTGCAATTGCTGAGTGGTAGGGTAGCTCTATTTTCAACTTTGTGGGGGACCTCATAGAGAGGCTGCACCAGCTTGTGTTCCCACCAAGGAGGGAATGTAAGAGGGCTCCCCTTTCTCTGCATCGTTGACAACATCTGTCATTTCCTGACTTGTTCATTTTAGCCATTGTTCCTGGTGTGAGGTGGAATCTCACTGTGGTTTTGATTTGTATTTCCCTGATGCCAAATGATATTGAGCATTTTCTCATGTCTGTTGGCTATTTGTACGTCTTCTTTAGAGAAATATCTATTTATGTCTTCTGTTCATTTCTTGATTGGATTATTTGTTCTTTGGGTGTTGAGTTTTGATAAGTTCTGTATAGATTCTGGATACTATCCTTTATCTGATATGTCCTTTGCAAACATCTTCTCCCATTCTATCAGTTGTCTTTTGGTTTTGTCAACTTTTTCCTTTGTTGTGCAAAAGCTTTTTATCTTGATGAAGTCCCAGTAGTTCATTTTTGCCTTTGTTTCCCTTGCCTTTGGAGATGTGTCTAGTAAGAAGCTGCTGTGGCCGAGGCCCCAAAAGGTTGCTACCTGTGTTGTCCTCTAGGATTTTGATGGATTCTTGTCTCACATCAATGTCTTTCATCCATTTTGAGTCTATTTTTGTGTTTGATGTAAGGAAGTGGTCCAGTTTCACTTTCCTGCATGTGGTTGTCCAATTTTCCCAACACCATTTGTTGAAAAGACTGTCTTTTTTCCACTGGATATTCTTTCCTGCTTTGTTGAAGACTGGTTGACCACAGAGTTGAGGGTCCATTTCTAGGTTCTCTATTCTGTTCCATTGATCTATGTGTCTGTTTTGTGCCAATACCATGCTGTCTTGATGATTACAGCTTTGTATAGAGCTTGAAGCCTGGAATTGTGATGCCACCAGTTTGAGTTTTCTTTTTCAACATTCCTTTTTTTTTTTTTCAACATTCCTTTGGCTATTCGGGGTATTTACTGGTTCCATTCAAGTTTTAGGATTATTTGTTCCAACTCTAAGAAATAAGTTGATGGTATTTTTTTTTAAGATTTTATTTATTTATTCATGAGAATACACAGATTGGAGAGAGAGGCAGAGACACAACACAGGCAGAGAGAGAAGCAGCCTCCATGCAGGGAGCCGGACGTGGGACTTGATCCTGGGGTTACCCTGGGCTGCAGATGGCGCTAAACCGCTGCGCCACTGGGGCTGCCCAAGTTGATGGTATTTTGATAGAGATTGCATTGAATGTATAAATTGCTCTAGGTAGCATAGACATTTTAACAATATTTATTTTTCCAATCTATAAGCATGGAACATTTTTCCCTTTCTTTGTGTCTTCCTCAGTTTCTTTCATGAGTGTTCTCTAGTTTTCTGAGTATAGATCGCTTACCTCTTTGGTGAAGTTTATTCCTAGATATCTTATAGTTTGGGGTGCAATTATAAATGGAATCGACTCCTTAATTTCTCTTTCTTTGGTCTCATTGTTAATGTATAGGAATGCAACTGATTTCTGTACATTGATTTTATATCCTGCCACTTTGCTGAATTCCCGTATGAGTTCTAGAAATTTTGAGGTGGAGTCTTTTGGGTATTCCATATAAAGTATCACGTCATCTACACAGAATGAGAGTTTGACTTCTTCTTTACCCATCCAGATGCCTTTTGTTTCTTTTTGTTGTCTGATTGCTGAGGCTAGGACTTCCAATACTATGTTGAACAACAGGGGTGAAAGTGGACATTTCTGCTGTGTTCCTGACCTTAGGGGAAAAGCTCTGTTTTCATATATATACATGGATATTACACATGGATACTTTTTCAAAAGTTTAACCTCCATCCTCCTAACCCAAGCCATATGTAATATCAGATTTTTTTTTTACAGGTTAAACCCTTAGTTTTTATTTTCATCTACATGCAACAGATATTGTAAGATTTCTCTTTATTGATATAATCAGCTCACTATCTTTTAGGAGCAAGTGTTAAACATAACTGTTTTATTTGTATTAATTAACCTTAATGAACTTTATTTTTTTAAGATTTTATTTACTTATTCATGATAGACACAGAGAGAGAGAGAGAGAGAGAGAGAGAAACGCAGAAACACAGGCAGAGGGAGAAGCAGGCTCCATGCAGGGAGCCCCACGCGGGACTCGATCCCAGAACTCCAGGATCACGCCCCGGCCAAAGGCAGGCGCTAAACCACTGAGCCACCCAGGGATCCCACCTTAATGAACTTTAAAAATACTTCATAAGTTATTCGTATTGTCCAAAAGGACATTAGAAATATTTCAGTATCAAGGATTTGAAGCAAGAATTTCCTTATGATTTTTGAAAATTATTTTTTCAGGTATTTTTAAATTGAGTCATAACTGACATTATATTAGTTTCAGGTATATAATGTGATGATTTTATATCTGTATATGTTACAAAATGATCACCACAATAAGTCTAGTTAACAGCCATCACCATACAGTTACAACATTTTTGTTCTTGTGATGAGAACTTTCAAGATCTACTCTCCTAGCTACTTTCAAAGATGCAGTTCAGTATTATTAACTATTGTCACCATGATGTGACAATATTATATCCCCATGATTTATTCACTTTATAACTGGAAGTTGTACTTTCTTTGACCCTTCCCCCTGCAACCCCTGCCTCAGGCAACCACCAATCTGTTCTCTGTATTCATGAGCTCAGTTTTTCGGTCTGTTGGTTAGTTGGTTGGTTTTAGATTCCACATATAAGTGAACTCATTCAGTATTTATCTTTTTCTGTCTGACATAATTCATTTAGCATAGTGCCCCTCAAGTTCCATCCCTGTTGTTGCAAATTGCAAGATTTCATTCTTTTGTATGGCTGAATAATGTTCCATTGTATATATATCCCACGTATTTATTTGTTCTTCCATCCATGAGCATTTAGGTTGTTTCTATGCCTTAGCTATTGTAACTAACGCTACAATGAATGTGAGAGTACAGACATCTTTTCATATTACTGCTTTGTGTTAGCTTCAGGTAAATAGCTAGAAGTAGGATCGCTGGATCCTAGGATAGTTTTATTTTGAATTTTTTTAGCAGCCACCATACTGTTTTCCACAGGGACTGCATCAATTTACATTCTCACCAACAGTGCACGAGTGTTCCCTTTTCTCTACATTCTTGCCAACGCTTGTTATTTCTTGCCTATCCTGCTCTTATGATAGTGGTGAAGTATTTAATAAAGACAGAGAACGATATCCTAAAATTTTTTCCCCTAAGTTTAGGATCTTATATTGGGAAGGCAAAGTCAGAAGAACTATCGGAGAAGATTTTGGCCACTGGATTAAGATAGGATCATAGGAGCCTGAGAAATAGTACTTCGTTACCTATTTAATCAAAGTGACAATAAAATAAAATATTTTGAGATAAACATAGAAGAAGGTAATATGACTACAAGGATACTTAGCTCTTTCATAAAAGAGGTGCCTTAGATGTTTTATAAATGAAAATATGATCAAGCCGAAACAGAGAAGTTTATTCTGTTGACATATGGAATAATTTATCTTGACAATTTACACAGAAGATAAATAGTAGCTACTTTTTAACTCCTGCTAAGAGCTCTACAACCAGTTCATCATTTTAATGGAGATAGAACTGAATTCTAGTTTTTGCATTAATATAACATGTGGCATATAGCATATAACAATTTTAAAAAATTATTTATTTTAAACCCATCAAAACAGAGACAAATTTGTCACTTGGCAAAAACACATTTCATAGCTTATTTTCAGACTTAGATATTATAAATCAAGGCAACTAAAATTCCCTTTCAGCAAATTCTTCAAGTTTGTATTTTCATCTCTTTTCATGTTCTGAAACAATCAGACACTTAAGACAAAACCACTCCCTTATTCCTTAGAAAATCAAAACGTATCCTGTTTTCCTTGCAGACACAGCTGTATCTCTGCCACCGTTGGTCCTAGTAGAGGCTCAAATATCCGTAGTGATTATAACTTTTAACCAAAATAACTAACTTCTATTTCACAGAAAGAGCTGGGATGCAAATAATGGAGCACTATCTGTGTTATTTAAGCATTTTAGTAGATTTAGCAAAGTTCACAAACAGACACGACACAACATTTTACAGTCACACATATCCCTTGCACAAGTTTTTAAAAAATTTTCATGAAAGGGGGGCCTGGGTGGCTCAGTTGGTTAAGCGTCTGCCCTCAGCTCTGGTCATGATCCCAGGGTCCTAGGATCAAGCCCCGCATCGTGATCCCTGCTCAGCAGGGAGTCTGCTTCTCCTTCTCCCTCTGCCCCTCCCCCTGTTCCTATTCTCTCTCTCTCAAGTAAATAAATAAAAAATCTTCAGAAAATTGTCAAAAAATATACATAACATGAAATCTGCTACTTTAAGCATTTTTATGTTTAGAGTTCAGTGGCATTGGGTGCATTTCACAATTGGTGCAACCATCACCACCACCCATTTCCAGATCTTCCCCAACTGAAACTGTGTCCCAGAGTTCCCATTCCCATTCTCCTTTCTCTTCATCCCCTGGAATCCCCCACTCTCCTTTCTATGAATTTGACCACTCTAGGTCCCTCATATAAGCGAGAAAATATAGTATTTGTCTTTTGTGACCCACCTCTTTCACTCAGCATGATGTCCCTAATGCTCATTCATGCCATAGCAGGTGTCAGAATTTCCTTCCCTTTTAAGGCTGACCAATATTCCACTGTATGTATAGACCACATTTTGTCTTTCTGTTCATCCCTCAGTGGATATTTGAGTTGCTTCCATCCTGTGGCTATTGTGAATAGCACTGCTATGAACTTGGGTGTAAAAATATCTACTTGAGTCTTGAGTTTCTGCTTGGCCTTGCACAACTATTTAAAGTGGCAAGAATGGGGGCACCTGGGTGGCTCAGAAGGTTAAGCATTGGACTCTGGTCATGATCTCAGGGTTGTGAAATTGAGCCCCAGGTCAGGCTCTGTGTTCAGTGAGGAGTCTGCTTGGGATTCTTTCTCTGCCTCTGCCCCCACCCCCACCTGCTCTTTCTCTCTCTCTCAAATAAAGAAATAAATCTTTAAAAAAAGTAAAGTGGCAAAAATGAATTCACTAATTAACATAACCCAAAGTTATAGCTGCCCTCTTGCATGTAAAAATAAAAAGTAAAAGGACATAAACTTAAAATTATGCTTAGCAATCAATATTTCAGTTTTTCTCAGAAACTGTCCCCGTAGCCAAAAATTATTTATTAATTATTATTAATTCACATTTTTGAAGTTACCTAAGGATCTTGGAACTGTGTAATGAATCAACTTAATTGAACACAAATTTACATTTTTCTTATCTTAAACATTATGTAAGGGATCCCTGGGTGGCGCAGGGGTTTAGCGCCTGCCTTTGGCCCAGGGCGTGATCCTGGAGACCCGGGATCGAATCCCACGTCGGGCTCCCGGTGCATGGAGCCTGCTTCTCCCTCTGCCTGTGTCTCTGCCTCTCTCTCTCTCTCTGTGTGTGACTATCATAAATAAATAAATTTTAAAAAATTATTAAAAAATTTTAAACATTATGTAAGGATAATGTTGACTTATTTGGTCAGTAAGACAAAATCAGAAGTATAAGAAATTAAGATTAACTAGTTTCTTCACATAAAACAAATCTAGATCTTATAAAAAGTAGAATGTTTAATTGTATTATACTTAATTTAAAACAAACACTGATAGCCATTATTTGCATTTTATAAACAAAATTACTAAACCAGTCTAATTTACCCAAAGATTTACATTAATTACGTTAACCTGGCTCCTTAAAAGCTTTCTGAGCTAGCAATTTCTTGTAAGAGGGATTTTTTTTTAAAGTCCAGCACATTTAGGGGTTCCTGGGTGGCTCAGTCGGTTAAGCGTCTGCCTTTGGCCCAGGTCATGATCTCAGGGTTCTGGGATTGAGCCCCTTGGGCTCTGCACTCAGCAAGGAGTCTGCTTCTCCCTCTGCCCTTCCCCTGCTCGTGCTCTCTCTCTCTCTCTCTCTCTGTTAATAAAATCTTTTTTAAAATATTTATTTATTTAATTTATTTATGATAGACAGAGAGAGAGAGAGAGAGAGAGAGAGAGAGAGGCAGAGACACGGGAGGAGGGAGAAGCAGGCTCCAGCCTCCATGCCGGGAGCCTGACGTGGGACTCGATCCCGGGACTCCAGGATCATGTCCTGGGCCAAAGGCAGGCGCTAAACTGCTGCGCCACCCAGGGATCCCCAGAATCTTTAAATAAATAAATAAATAAAGTTTAGCACATTTAAAGCACTAGAAATTCTTTATTCATGATTTCGGAGAACATTAGATTTATATTAGTGCTTATTTGTTTCTACAAACCAGTCAACACAGAAACCCTGTAAGACACATAGTACTCTAAGTCATTAATACCCTCCAGATGTAGAAAACTATTTCACACTCACAGAAGAGCTAAAGGTCTTTCTGAATTACAGCCATGTAGACACCCAGATACAGAGACCCAGGGGCTTCATACGTACAACTCCAGGGCACAGATCAAAAGTAAACACAGACACACAAAACTAAACAGTCCAGAACTCAAAGAGCTGGTCTCCTTCCTAGAAGGTACAAAATGCTTCACCAATTTGGAGCATACGTAGAAAAACCACCACCAACAACAAAGATCAGCAAATCAGATTTTCTGTTGCCTCTCAACCAACAGATACTCTGTCTCTATCATGCATCCCACAGGGATCGCCAATGGCCAGTCCATAGAGCTGAATTCCCCATCATTGCTATCACCAAAAATGAAAACACAGAATCAGCAAGAAAAAAAAGACAAACCACAATAGCAAGAGAAACAGCAAACCTAAAGTTCTGTCACACATGGGATTCTGTCCAAGAGCCAAGGGAGGAAATGTTTGAGTTTCTCAAAGCCCATGAGGGGCACATCTCCAGCACCACACATTACTTGGTTCTGACAAGTGAGTTTACGGGGGCATCTCCATGGAACCTCCAAAACTCTTACAATACAAGTTCCAAAAAGGTAAAATCATGACCCTTGGGCAAAAAGAAAATAAATCCCTCTTAAAGTTTTTATTTAGCTCATTAGTTAATGAGAGATGCCATGAATAGTTGACAGAGCATTTAAAAAGCTGGATAACAAAGAAGTGTTAGAACGAGATTGCTGAGTTAGATTTTTCAAAGCTGGTTAATGTACAACAGGTCATAAATCTTTGAGGTCATCTGAGATCTCCAGTCTATCTCAGGGGATGAAATGAAGTACATTCTTACAGTCCAGAAGATGCTTGGGTGGCCTCTGCCCCTGTGGAATGCTGAAAGAGTGTGCTGTCCACCTTTGGGACTTATTTTCAAATTCCAGATAACTTTTTTGGATCTCGATAAACACGTTCTGGGGAGGATTAGCTACTGTCCTTAGGGATGAGACTCAGAACGGGTAAGTTTTTATTGATGTCGGATGGAGGAAGGGAAAAGATGTGTAGGGAGTTGAAGGCTCTGCCGAGAGGGCCGTCTTGAGTGGGGTCCTGGAGCCTCCAAGGTAGGCCCTGGATCAGCTTGGATCTGGGACTCCAAAGTTGGGGAGGGAAGGAGTGGGGGTCGCTAAAGACAAACATTTCTCTTTTTTTGAGGATAGCCCAGAGTCTTCCCCAGGGCGACGAGCGCCAACTTACCTCTTCCTTGCAGGTGGCCAAGTTCAGCTTCGTGGGCAGCGAAGAGGAGCTGGAGATGATCTTTGACTGGGTGGATGTGGAGCAGAAGGGACGCCTCTCTCTGGAAGAATTCAGCTCTGGGCTCAGTATGTCTGTCCTGGGAGAACCTCTAGTGACTTGCTGCATAGCCAGGCATCCCATGCAGTGTGCCCAGTACGGGGAGGTTAGGCCGACATAAAAGGCAACAGGGAACCTCCACAGCACCCCGAGAGCAGTTCATGGCATGGATGATGATATGAATTACTCTGGAGATGAGGATACTAAGTCTGTGTGGGCAAGCAGTTGGTTTAAGACAGGGCTAGGCCTTAAGGCTCTAGCCCAGGAGACCTGCTCACTTCCTTTCCTATCAGCAAGAGCAGTTCTTGGGCTGGGGATGGAGGTGCTCCTCTTAGCATCCTCCTCCTCCAGGGAGGCCTCCAGGCTTGCTTACTTTCTGATGCCTCACTTGTCTTCTCCCCAGCAAAAGGTTCCCTTGAGCAAGAGGTTAAGCAACCCCCAGTCTTGAGACCACAGGCTTTGTTTCTGCCTGAGGAAGGTCACATTCTGGCTTTGGGAATTCCAGGCCCCAGGGAGCAACAGAGGGTGATATTTAGCAGTTGGGGGCTTCCCAACCATTTGTCCCCCTTTGGGCAGGGCTACTCCAATGCCTGCTTCTCAGGACAGGCCCAAAAGGACCTAAAAAGGCCAAGGTCAGCAGAGCACAATACTCCCACTGATTTCGATGTGGGTAAACTTTCCCGCCAGGGCAATGGAAGGTGTAATGTCCTTGCCGAGACCCTGCAGAGCACAGCTCAGGCTTAAATGCCTGCAAAGCTGTTCAGAGTTCTCAGGTCTGATGAGTCTCCGAAAGTTTGGGGGACAAGGAGGAAGAAGGCCAGGAATCTGCATTTACAGGTCATAAAATGGTCAGAATGTCTACCTTGAACAGATTCCCACGGATGACAGGGCGAATGTATGAACGTAACCCTGTATAAATGTGATCACACAGACAGAATTACTTCCCCAAGGGCTGGAGCAGGACAAGATGGGAGATCAGTGGACCCAACCCCACTCTGCTGCCTTTTGTCCCTCTGTCCCACAGAGAACACCTTTAGCTCCAGCCTGGGCACCCACAGGCTCCACAGGAAGAGGCCACTGTCTTCCAAGAGAGAACCTGCAGCTGCCAGTTTCCTGGCACTGGAGGAGGCTGACCATGAGGAGAAGGAGGCGTTCTTTGCCTTTATTCAGCAGCTGGGGGCAGGTGACGTCCTCCCAGAGTAAGGCCAGCACTGAGTGTGGAGGGGTGGGGGTAGGAGGCAGGGGCAGGCACTGCCCATCAGTGCGGGGCAGGACTGGCCTGGGCACAGGTGGGAGGCCACCAAGTAGAGCTGGGTGCAAATCTGGATTTGGCCACTTGGGTTAGCTGTGTGACCATGGGCCGGTAGCCTAACCTTTGACATCTGTTCTCCAGCTGCAGTGTGAGTATAAGAACAGTTGTGGGATGAAATGAAGTCCGCCCGTGGAGAATGTCTGTTCTTGGGGAGTCCCTCCCATGCCCCCTCCTCTGCTCCCTCTCCATCCTGCCCTATGTGATTGCTCCCCAGGATTAGTGGCCTGGGGTATCAACCTCCCAGGTGTAGTCACAATCTTAAAAACATGACTACCTGAGGGGGCCTTTTTTTTTTTTTAAGATTATTTATTTATTTATTCATAAGTGACACACAGAGAGAGGTGGAGACATAGGCAGAAGGAGAAGCAGGGAGCCTGCTGTGGGACTTGATACCAGGACCCCAAGATCACGGCCTGAGCCAAAGGCAGATGCTCAACCACTGAGCCACCCAGATGTCCCTGAGGGGGCCTTTCTCAACTAGAAAAGAGGGTCCCGAGGATCCCTGGGTGGCTTAGCGGTTTTAGCTCCTGCCTTTGGCCCAGGGCGCGATCCTGGAGTCCCGGGATCGAGTCCTGTCCCAGCATGGAGCCTGCTTCTCCCTCTGCCTGTGTCTCTGCCTCTCTCTCTCTCTGTCTCTCATTAATAAATAAATAAAATATTAAAAAAAAATCCTTGGGAAAGCAGCATTAATTGAGTGACAGCCATGTGCCCGGCCCCAAGCTGGCACTTTCACTGGGCACAGCTCATTCTCCAATGACCCTACTGGGCAGGTATCAGGCTCCCCTTTGTACAAATAAACCCAGAGAGGGCAAGGGAGTTGCCAAAGGTCACACAGCTACAGGGTGAGAGAAGAGGGAAGGCAGATGGCAGCCTGGAGCCATCAGGCTCCCAGTTCCTCCCCTGCCCCATTGCCACATCATGAAGCCACAAAGTACCGTGGGGGTTCAAGAAGGAGAGGGCACATCTGGGAAGGGTTCCTGGAGGAGGTAGTAACTCGAATTGTACCTTGCAGGGTATGAACAGATTTTTGTGGCCCAGGCGCCCAAGTTTCTTCGAATCTTGCCATCAAAATAGAGAAGTGGGGGGTGCCTGGGGGGCTCAGTGGGTTAAGCGCCTGCTTTCAGCTCGGGTCATGGTCCCAAAATCCTGAGATCAAGCCCCGCATTGGGCTCCCTGCTCCATGGGGTGCCGGCTTCTCCCTCTGCCTCTCTCTCTTTCTCTGTCTCTCATGAGTAAATAAATAAAATCTTTTAAAAAGTGAAAATAAAAAATACAATACAATACAATAAAATGGAGAAATGGGCCCTCTGCTTACTGGCCCCACCTCATATCTCCTCTCTGGCTGTCCCCCTTCCCCAGGCAGGCAGAGATCTGGGAGCTGTGGGGAAAGCTGAGGCAGGAGGAGCCCCAGCTGGCAGGCAACCTGGAGGGCTTTCTGGCCAGGATGACCAGCCGCCTGCAGGAGGCCCGGGCTGACAAAGAGGTCCTGGAGCTGACGCTGAGGAAGTGAGTGGGGCTCGGGGGGGGGGGGGGGGGGGGGGGGGGGGGGGGGCCTCACCCACCTGGTGTCTGGCACAGAGTATGTGCTCTTTACATTTTAGCTGAACGGGAATTGAATTCCCTCAGCTCTGGGCTTAAGGGTGGGATATGGTGACAGCAGGAAGTGGGGCAGAGTGATGGGGCGAGTGGGACCATGTGACAGGGCCGGGGGAACCAGTATCTTGATAATGGTTACAGGTGTCGGCGTGTCGGGATCAAGGTGACCAATGTCAAGGGTGTACGGGTCAGGGGCCATTGTCAGGATGACTGTCCTCAGGGTGACAGGGGTCAGTGATCACTGGCAGAGCTAGGTGAGCAGCGAGATGGACTCCACACCCAGGCCCAGACCGGCCCTGCCTGCAGCAGGGTCCCCGGGTGCTCACGGGCTGCCCGGCTCCCCCCTCGCACCCCTTCCAGGCGGCAGTCTGACCACCACCGGGAGGTCCAGCAGCTCTATGAGGAGATGGAGCAGCAGATCCGCCGGGAGCAGCAGCAGCTGCAGGCTGAGGTGACCTCCCCTGGCAGCCCGCCCCTCACCCCGTCCTGGGCAGGGGGGGGGGGCGGTCAGGAGGCTGCTGGGAGCAGCTCCTCTCACCCCCTGGCTGCCAGAGAAGTGGTCGTGAGAGGCGTCCTTGCGGGCCTCCCAGACCCCGTACCCCAGGCCTGGGTGCGGGTGGAGTGTGGGGAGGGCTGGGCGTCAGCAGGCCACCGGGGCTGAGACCTGTCTGCTCCACAGAGCGACTCCCGTGGCCTGGCCTTCAGCTCCCAGATGCAGGAGGCCCTGGAGGCCAAGGAGCGTGAATGTCAACGGCTCACTGACAGCCAGAGGGAGGTGAGTGCCAGCGCTTCCCCGGGAGCCCAGTTTCTGAGGAGTCACACATTCTGACGCCCGGCTTCTCAGGCTTCATGGGGGTGGCTAGGCTCCCGAGAGAGTAGCTCCCTTTGCCGGGATGAGGTCAGGTAGTGCAGAGGGGCCACTGGGAAGGTCCAGGTTCAAATCCCTGCTGTTCCCATTAAAGCCAGGCAAATCTGAGGCAATAACTTTGTTGCTTTTTTTTTTTTTTAAGATTTTATTTATTTAGTCATGAGAGACACAGGGTGGGGGGGGGTGGGGGCAGGCAGAGACACAGGCAGAGGGAGAAGCAGGCTCCATGCAGGGAGCCCAAAGCGGGACTCGATCCCAGGACTCCAGGACCACACCCTGGGCCGAAGGCAGGTGCCAAACCCCTGAGCCACCCAGGGATCGATCCCCTGAGGCAATAACTTTGGCCTGAGTTTCTCCATCTGTAAAATGGGACTAACCACATCTACTGCATCTCCTAGGCCAGTTGTGTCAAATGAGGTGATAAATAGGAAAGCACTCTGAAACAGAAAGGCACTGGGCTAACATGAGGTCACAGTGTTAGAGAGGCTGAGTGATAGGGTGGCATTCAACTCTTATGTCTGCTGACAGCTGAGTCACCTGGGGTAGGTTTTAACCTCTCTGAGCCTTGGTTTCCAAATCAGAAAAATGGAGATCAGAACTCTTGCCCTAGAGGGCTGCTGGGATGACTAAAGATACCATATTTGAGGGCCTAGCATGGTTCCTGGCACACAGGAGGTGCTTTTCACATCACAATTGTTACCGACTCTGAATCTGACCTAGCTCCCTGCTGCCCTGACACCGCAGATCTCGTAGCCCATAGTCACTTCCAGTTGGCATCCCGGCTAGGTGTTTGGGTCTGAGATCCTGCTCCCCCCACCATCTCTTCCTTTCTCAACTCCCAGACCACTGACCTTAGTAAAATCACCTTCTGATGGAACCAGGACAACCACCTTTCCTTCAGCGCTGGGCGAGGTTCCCAGAGCATTTTCCACTGTCGCCTCGCCTGGCTCTGTCATCTGGTCTCACCTTCCTAACATGGGCTGATTTCCAGACGCCTCTGCAGCAGCTGCTCCTTAGAAATTGAGGCAGGCCCCTTTAGCCAAGGGAGGAGTTTGGACTTTCCAAAATGGGGCCAGTTTGTCCTGTCCCCCGTAGATGTGAAGCCTCTCCTCTGAGGTCATTCATTCCTTCACCTGACAATTCTAGCATGCCTACTAGTGCCTGGCACTGCTCTAGGGTCCTGAGGAACATGATAGACACAAACCCCTGCCCACAGAGTGATAGCCTTAGTCAGGAAGATGGATGATAAGCAAAATAAGCAAATAAAATCTATAACATCCTGGAGGCTGGAGAGTGAAAATGCTAAGGAGAATGAAGGGAAGCAAGGAAGGAGAGTAGAAGGGTTTTGACAGGAGGGTCCAGGAAGGCCTCCCTGAGTTGATGGCATTGGAGTAAAGGCCTGAAGGAGATGAGGCATGAGCCGTGTGATACCTGGGGAAGGGCAATCCGGGCGGTGAGAACAGTGAGTTCAAAGACCCTGAGGTAGGTGTGTGCCATGAATATCCAGGGAGCAGCAAGGAGACCCGTGTGCTGGAGCAGACAGAGGGAGGGGAGAGGAGTGGGTGAGGAGGGCAGAGACCTCACAGGGCAGGAGGGACTGTGCAGGCCCTGGATGCCACTGTGAAGGCTTCACTTTCCCTTCTGAGTGCTCAAGCAGCCCCCCATCTCTGAGTATGTGACTTGCTGTGGCTCAGGAGCTCCCTGTGGACCACTTGGGGTTCAGAGACAAGCAACCATTGCGGAGCTCTGAGCAGAGGAGAGTGTGATCCAATCTACATTTCGGGTCCTTGTGGTGCTGGCCATTTGTGTTTCTTACACAGTCCCTCTGTCCTCCCTGTCCAGCATTTCAAGTGTCTCTCCTGGATGGGAGGTCACGGAGCTAATCAGGCCAACAAAGGGTAACCACGCCCCGCCCCCACCAACCCTCAGCCCTTTGTTTAAGCTGGGTCTCCAGGAGCCTGGAGTCTGTGCTCCACAGTGGCTTTGGGAGGCTGCTTGTCGCCCTGGAGGGCCCCGGGGCTTCTCTCCTCCTCACCCTCCACCTCCCGCAGCTGGAGGCCCAGCTCCACCGCCTCAGCAGCACACACCAGGAGGCCAGCTCTGAGAACCAGCAGCTGCGGGAGACCGAGCATGACCTGGCTGGGCGGCTGGAGGAGGTGCAGGGGCAGCTGCAGGTGACCAGGGGGCATCTGAACGCCGCCAGGGGCCGCGTGTCCTGGCAGATGGAGGAACCAAGGCAAGTAGCTGCCATCCCTGGGCTAAGGTGGGTACCAGGGCTTCCTAAAGGTAGGGAGGGAAGCTCTGGGTTCTCTGAAGCCCTGGTTCAGCACCCAGAACACATGCAGAGTTTCCCTTCTTAAACCTCACGACAATCCTGCAAGGCCAACATTCTCCTGCCCATTTCTCAGACAGGGAAACTAAGGCACCAAGAAGGGAAAGTTATGTGCCCAAGTTCACACAACTTGGATATACACACACACTGCTAGTATAGTAATGGATCCCAGAAAGCCACTTACTCTACCTGTTAGAGCTCAGAGGAGTGGGATGGGCCAGAATGGTCAGGGAAGACTTCCTAGAGAAGGTGAGGCTTCATATAGGCCCTGAGAGATGGGCAGGATTGGACAAGGGGGAGGCATGGGGCGCATGCAGGCTGAGGACCACCTGAGGAGAGACTGGGGGTTGGGGTCAGCTGTGAGGTGTTACCGATGGGGAGAGATTCCCCTGACCTTAGCTTCCTAAACCCTTCCTAGTGTCCCCCGAGCAGGTGAGGAGAAGGCTCCAGATGCCCAGGCACTCCCCTCTGAGGAGGCTCCCCTGCCCGGACTGTTTGGGGAGGAGGATGACTGGGACCAGCTCCTGAGCAGCTTCAACACCTCCTCGCGCAGAGCTCTGCAGCTCTCCTGGAGCCCACCTCCCACCCCGAGGACCCCCTTGGGCCCCCAGACACCCCGAGTTGTCAGGCAGATCTCCATCTCAGAGCCACGTGCTTTGCCATTTGGTCAGGAGCCACCTTCAGATCTGGAAGGGGCTCCAAGAGGCCCCGCTGGGGCGCCCTCTGGAGCCAAGGAGGTGAAAGGAGTGGGCGCAGATGGGCAGGATGACAGTCCAGAGCAGCCTGTCCAGTCTCGCAGCCTGGAACCTCAGGAGGAGTCAGGGTCTGGCCCTGAGGCCCTCTCCCTCCGGAGTTTCCAAGGGGCCACCACTGGGGAGTCAGGGAGTCTGGTGGCAGCTGCACTCAAAGTGCTCATTCCTTTGGAGGATGCACCTACTCCTCTGGTGACCTCTCCCCCTCCCCAGGCCCCAGCTGGGCCCAGTGAACAGCTGCAGGCCTCATACCCAGGTGACAAGAGCCCAGGGCCCGGGCCTGTCCCAGACAAGCCACCCAGGCAGACAGAGGCCCTCCATTGGGACCGGCAGGATCCTGGCTCTGAGCCAGGACTGGGGTCCCCAGGAGCTGAAGTCCTTATACCAGGGCTGGCTGGGCCCTCCCAGGATCCAGGGCCTGTGGGTCAGGCTGCCTCAGAGGGGCTGGAGCCGGCCTGGTGCAGCCCTGGTGTGCAGGGAAGCCAGCCCGGGGGGCCAACAGAAGCTCAGGGCCAGGTGTTTGGGCCAGATGGGCTGTCTGGCCTCTCCCTTGAGCGTCTGGAAGAGCCCAGGGTGGAGGGAAGGAACCAGGTAGGCCGAGGAGGACAAGACCTCAGTTCAGAGCAGTCAGCTGGGGCTCACGGCCTGAAAACTGGGCATTCAGAAGCCCCCCATCCTAGAACAGGGTCACCTCCCCTGGAGTCTCCCCTGGAGGGGGTTCAGCCTGGGGATGGAGCAGAGCCCCAGGAGCACCGGCGCAGCTCCCCCACAGTGGAGCTAGAAGCTCAGCCCATGCCCTCACCTCCAACTGCTCATACAGAAGAACAAGGCTCCCTTCGATCCAGGGAGCCAATGGCAGAGAACAGGCCCGAAGAAGACCCAGGAAGTGAGCCCGGGGAGGCTGCGCTGAACCAGTCCTCGGAGTCCCCCGCGGCCAGCGAGCCTCTAGCCGACCCCGATTACCTCTTCCATGTCATCTTCCTGGGAGACTCCAACGTGGGCAAAACATCCTTCCTACACCTGCTGCACCAGAATTCCTTTGCCACCGGGCTGACAGCTACTGTGGGTAAGGGCTGACCTGGGGAGGGAGGCTGCAGAGGGAGGGGATGCCTGGGGAGACCCAGGGCCAATGAGCTGGAGGCAAGCCAGACAGATCCATCTCCCTGGGAAGCTGCAGGTTCTGTCCTGGCCACAGGCCCTGCATTAGACTTTATTTTATATGGGCACAATCTTACTATTTTACTAATTATCTCTAATTATAGGTAATTTGCTTTGCTGCATTGATCTGATTAGCTTATAATGTGCCGCACCAACAAAGCACCCTGCAATTTAGGGGCCAGAGCTCGTTGCCAGTGAAAACAAGCAAGTCTCCACCCACGTGGCCCTGGGGGCAGGCCACTGCAGGGTGGGTGTCGCTTGCCTTTGCTCACAATTAGCCCCAGGCCAGTGGGCCAAGCTCTGGCAGAGAGTTGCCCAGGGCAAGTTGAGTACTTTACACAGAATGTGTTTCTAGAGTATGGTCAGTTAGGAGCTCAGATACCTGAGTTCAAATCCCATCTCTGCCACCCACTAGCAGTAAGGACTGGGAGAAATTATTTAACCCCTCTGAACTCTCAAACCCTCATCTGCATCATGCAGACTGCATAATGCAGGCAAGTGTACTGGCTCCCTAGAATAGGTGTAAGGATGAGTTCAGTTTGTACATGTCTTAGAATAATATCTGGCATGTGGTAAGTGCTCAATATTATTTTTATTACTATTATCATAAGCAAATATTTGATCATGTCTAATGCAGTGGCCCCTGCAAATGAAATATCCCCAAACACAAAAACTCCTCTACCTACAAATGTTGGGATCTGAGATCGCTTGGCATTGTACAGAGCCACGGAAAAGCGAGCTCAAGAATGAAGAGGCACCTGCTTAGGCACAGAGATGGGGGGACCCATGTGTTTGTGCCAGGCAAAGTGCATGCTGCCTGGGGACCAGCGCCAGACCAATGGGTAGATGACAGACTTCATGCAAAAGAGGCTTCAAGATGGGTTCTCAAATTTTTCTTTAAGAATCCTCACCTGGGGGAACCAGTTAAAAATTCAGTGTCTTGGGGACTAGAGAACTTGCAGCAGGCCTGGCCTGCTGTTGGGGAGGGTCACAGGGTCTGCGAGCCCACTGTTCTGAATCATCTGAGGCCCTGGTTACTGACCACCTACAATGCGCCAAGCATCTTCCGTGCCTCCTTCCTTTACAAAAGCCCTCCCTGTATAACTGATCTGCCCCCATTATTATGTGATAAGAAGGTTCCACAAAATTCAATCAAGAAAAACACAGGTTGCATAATTGTAAAAAGACAGGGCAAGCCTGCATGCACTGCTAGCCGACTGGGAGTACCCGAGATCCAGGGGAGTGACCTGTGCCCGTCCCAGTGCCAGCTGCAGTTTGGTGCCTCCTGGTGGCTGTCATCCATCTGGCTTCACCATCAATGGGGACAATTCTGGCTTCCTCCGTCATGAACATTTCCACACCCAGCGTCACCTCCTCTGTTTCCTCCCTTTCTCTCAGAAGATGAGAACTCTAGCCTGCTGGCATTTGAGAACATGGCTGGGTGGAGCACCAGAGCCAGAGCCAATCGAGTTATATCTGAATGTGCATTTTTGCCAGGCTTTTCCATATCCCCATTTTACAGATGAGGGAAACAGATCATAGAAGACCTGGTCACGTTTCCTGCCCTCGCTGGGGCCCAAAGTTCATCCCATGGCCTCCTGCTTTCAGAGCACATGCCCCACCCTAGAAATTCTGCTGTGTTCTGGGTTCAGCGTGACTCTGCCCCTGGGGCCGCTCATGTAAAATAGCAGATTCCTTGGGAAGGAGATAACTGTTATATTCTTAGCGATTTATGTGGTTAAGTTATAACACGTTTTGGGGACATATGGGAGCCACATGGGTGGATTGAGGAGGGGATGGGCAGGTTGGTGGGAGTAATGGTGGAGTTAGGAGATGCAAGGAATACTTGTTAGAGACGTTCATAGATTACATGGTGGGCATTTAAGCCAGGCTGGATATCATCACCAGGGGTTGGGTTAGATAATCTCAGAGGTTCCTGCAGACCCTGGGCTTCCTAGGACAAGGATTCCTAAGGTAAAAGAGCAGTAAAGAGAAGCGGATGCTACAGACTTCTGCTTTGCCATTTTGCTGAGTCAGGTTCCCCAGGCTGCCACTTCCTGCGGAGAGCATGGGCGGGGGGAACAGGTTTCAGCCCCCACCAGGGACAGCTGCAGAGACTTTGAGAAAAGTCTCCACCAGCTCAGGGCTGGTATGAGGAGGCACCCCTTTCCAGAGCTGGCACAGGGCCTGCAGTGGGCTCCATAGCTTCAGGGCTCCCTTAGGAAAAGGAGTGGGGATGGGAAAGAAGTCCCTCTCCATCACTCCCTGCTCTGCCTGAATTCCTTGGGGGTCGGCAGGAAGGTGTACCCCAAAAGTTTCTAAACCTTCCTGGGATTTCACTAATCCCTTTATATTTGCAGAGACAGGAAGGGTCCAGAAGCATGACCACAGTGAGGGGTGGGGCTGTGAAATTGGAAGGGCTGTGGCTCAGGGAGATGAGAATAAGACTGAAAATGATCACCTCCCAAGCACCCCTGGGCCAAACCTCAAACGTGATCACTCAATCCTCCCAATCATTCTGCAATGTGGAGCTTTTATTTTCTTTATTATTGTGATTTTCTTTTTTACAGGTCGTTTTTAAATTTATTTTATTTATTTTAAAATAAGCTCTACACCCAAGGTAGGACTTGAACTCATGGCTCTGAGGTCAAGAGTCACATGCTCAACTGACTGAGCCAGCCAGGTACCCCAATGTGGGTCTTTTTTAATTGTCACCTGGCAAAGAGGGAAGGGAGGCTCAAAGAGGTAAAGTGACTTACCTGAAGTCACGCAGCCAATAGAGCAGCAGAGGATGGGCAGCTCACAGCCCAATCGGTCATCCCTGAAACCAGTGCTCCTTCTTCCCTCTGAGGCTGCCTGTTTCTACCCCACTGTGTGGTTATAGGGGGAAGATCCATGCTATACTTAGGAATGAAACAGAGAGTATTATAAAAATAAAACAGTGAAACTGATTTTCCTGAGGGACCTGAAAAATAAACGTTGCTGTACGGTTAGGAAGACAGATATGTTCATAGAAGCCAAGACAATGCAAGGTGCCTCAAATTGGCACCGACCATCCGGGTGTGGGAGTGCAGTGGGCGAGGCAGTCAGGAAGGGCTTCTTGGAGGATTCAGGCTCTTGAGTATGGATGGGATTTGGAGAGCTGAGGGGAAGCTCAGCAGCCAGAGGAGCTGGTGTTGGGCACAGGTATATCCTGGGGTAGGTTTGGGCTGGAAGCCCCGGATGGTAACTTGGCAGCAGGCCCCAAACCCCTGTGTGTGTCCTAGGAGTGGATTTTCGGGTCAAAACTCTGCTGGTGGACAACAAGTGCTTCGTGCTGCAGCTTTGGGACACAGCTGGTCAGGAGAGGTAAGGGGCCCTGTCTCCGTTAGTGGCGTCGGGGCCCTGTGCTGAGCCCAAGGTGAAGAGGGGTGGAGGACAGCCTGACCTTGACAACTCCAACTCAGGCAAGAGGTGATGAAGTGTAAAAAAGCCATCCAGCTCCTAAGCATTTAGGAGGTTGGGGAAGCAGAGATGAGTCAAGCTTCTGTGGGCTCACAGAGGGGGCAGCAGACCCAGAGGCCCCCCCCACCCTTGGCCTCGCAGGACAGCTGTGAAGGCCATTCCGACGTGGCCCTCGGGGAACAGCTTGGCCGATCTCCAGGCCTTCTGAAAATGCTGGCCTGCCACTTTCCAGTGAGGCAGGAGTGATCAACGTGCAAAAGGCACACCCTTAACCCAGCAGTTCCGCTTCCAGAAATTCATTGTGCTGGTGAACTCACACATGACTGTAATACCAGCATGTCCATCGCAACATCATCTGTGCTGGGAGCACCAGGAACAGCCTAAACATGAGGACTGGTGGGCCAGAGAATAAGTCAGGGTCTGGCTACACAGTCCATAGAATATTATGAAGCCACCAAAAAAAAAAAAAAAAAAAAAAAAGACTGAGGACTCTGTCTGTGTGCCAGGGGGGAAACACCTGCAAGATGTTATATTAACTGGAAAAAGCAAAGCAGATGAGTGTTTTGCCCCCTATTTGTGTTTAACAGGGAAGAGAGGTGTACGTATGTGAAGGTGCGTATGTACACGGCGTGCATGTACGCATACATATATTTGTATATATTCATAAAATACCTCTTGAAACTGGTAACCCTGGCTGCCTCTGGGGAGGGAGACTGAGTGGTGGGGGCCGGGGGACGTGGGGACAGACTTTTCCCTGGGTACCCTTCCGTACCTTTTGAAATTTGAACCATGAGAACTGCTACCTTTTCAACAATCACTACACTGCAAGAAGGAAAATGTATGCACTGTCTTTGGGAAGCAGTTAGGAGCAGGAAAGGTTCATTCTCCCACCTTGCAGCTGAAGTAGCTAAGGCCCAGAGAGGCCAGGGTGAGGGGGTGGCCCACCAGGCCTGGCCTCATGCAGACTGTCTGGGCAGGTACCACAGCATGACTCGGCAGCTGCTCCGCAAGGCCGACGGCGTGGTCCTCATGTACGACATCACCTCCCAGGAGAGCTTCGCCCACGTGCGCTACTGGCTGAACTGTCTCCAGGTAAGCAGCCATCTTAGCCACCTGCAGATGGCTGTTGGGCTTGGCCCAGCTTTGGGAGTCAAGAGGGAACTTGTACCCTGCCCACGCCCTCTTTTCTCCCAGGATTACGAATGATACCACGGACATGTGGGTGATGTGACCCACTGAGGACATGGGGCTGGATGAGCTGGGAGCATAGTCATATGAAGAAACCACAACCACGTAGTACAGCCTCCAAAACAAACTACTTCCTTTATCCCATGAACATTCCTTTCCTATATATAGCAGCTCTGCAATGTCTTCTTAACACCTGGGGATAATGCAAGGCTAGTACTACTCTAGGTGATAATTCCTCTGTCCACACATGTCTAGTTCTCTCCCCCATGTACTTAATTGTTCCATATATACTGAAATTCTGCAGTATGTACTAGCACAGCAGAGGGGTATGATGAAAGACATGTGTCTTCTCTCTGGAAGTTTCTAGTCCAGCTGAAGAGAAGTAGGATAAGGTCTAGTCCAGCAAAAGAAGTAGGATAAGGTACTATACGGAGGTGGCCGGGCTCTGGGTCTGACAGGACCTTGGTTTGAATCCCAGCTACCCTGCCCCGACTCTATCATCTCGGACAAATAGCTTCTCTGAACTTCCATCTTCCCACTTTTCTCATACAGTTGTTAGGATTAATAGGTACAGTTGCCGTTAGAACAACACCGGGTATATTTTAAGTGCTCAGGAAGCAGAAGCTAGTGGTAGTAGTACTCATGAAACAATCAGGAAGCGAGCCAAGCCAGCCCATGTAATCAAGTGCTGGGCTGTTTGGCACAGGCAAGAAGAGAGGGTCGTGGGCAGGAACAATCCTGGAAGGCTTCCTGGGAGAGGTACCTTGGGGGCTGGCCTTGGGAAATGGGTGAATGTTTGCAGGCAGCAAGAAGGGGCATGTTCACTCTAGACTGAAGGGAAGATGTCGTGGGTGGGGGAAAGGTGTGGAGTGAGTGTTACAGGGAAAGGCCGGGGCAGGGGCCGGGGGCAGGGTTGGGTGTGCACACTGTCAGCTTCCTGGAGGGCAGGGCCAAATCCTCCCAGGGCCTGGCACACCACAGCAGAAACCCAACATGTGTGGCTAAGGGAATGTATTCTATGTGCAGGAATCAGGGCCCAACGGGGTGGCCATCCTTCTTCTGGGAAACAAGACGGACCGTGAGGAGGAGCGGCAGGTGCCCATAGAGGCCGGCCAGCAACTGGCCCAGGTGAGCACCTGGCCATCAGTCCCCCACCCAGCCTGGCCTGGACAGAACCCTCCCTGGAGAGACATGAAGAGGTCACCCTGGCCTGGGCCACTGAGAAGGACCCATCCCTGGGTCCATCCCTGCCCCTACCCCTGCCCTGCCCAAGGCCGGGTCAGAGTGGACAGCAGCCTGGTCTCCTCTGCCTCCCACCCACCCTGTTCTTAGACTGAAACATGCAACCGTAACAGCGGGTCTGACTTTGGCTCTCAGATGGACTTAGCAGATCCCCACACAACATTCTGACCTATATAAAAATATCTTCAGAGTAAAAAAAAAAAAAAAAAAAAAAAAGTTTTAAGAGCTTCACTTAAAATTCCCAATCAAATCTTAATTTTCCCTCTGGTCTCTAATTAACATAACATTCCTTCTAATTTATTCTATCTTAAGACTCCAATTCTTCCCTGGCAAGATTGCATCAAAAGTCCCACCACCAGACAGTGGATACTATTTATTTATGAACAGAAGTTGACCACATTCCAGAAACTCTAGAGAATAATAAAGAAGGGAAAAAGCTCCCAGCCCCTGCCCGCCCCCCACCACAACCCCCCTTGGCATTTCCATATTGTATTTCTTTCCCCTTCTCCCCTCCTTTCTCAGAATCATGAGCTCATCACCATGGCTCCTGGTTGGCGCAGGAATCGCCCCCCTTAAATGCAGTGGCTCATCTCTTTGACATAGTAATTCCTCCTCTAGCAATTTATCCTAAGGAAAGAATCAGAAATAATAATCCCTACGAGAATAGCATAATGGATACCCACATATAATGTATAATCAAGCGTGTTTATATGAGGATGTTCTTTACAGTATTATTTATAAGAACAAACATTTGGCAGCAGTTGGTGGTTAAGTTGTGGAGGTTCATGTGAGAGGCCACCATTTGCCATTAAGAATCCTGTCCCAGAAAAATATTTGAGGGCGTGGAGGAAGTGCCTACAATGTAATGTGAAGTCAGAAGAGCAGCTGCAAGTACCAGCTTAGGTTGAGTTGAACCCTGGGAGGTTGCTGACATTCGACTGGGTCCTGCCTGAGCAGCCGGTTCATAGGATTGACTCCACCAGCACGATGGCATTTAGCCCACTCACTCCCAGGGGGGTCATATAAAACGGAATAGAAATATATATCAAACACTACCTAACACGAGCGGTTTATATTTTGCTTTTGCACTTTTTGAAGGCTGTATTTTCCAATAGTTCCCTGCCCTCAGCTGAATATTTTTGAAATCAAAAAACATAACTAGAGGACTCAGCGGTTGAGCACCTGCCTTCGGCTCAGGCCGTGATCCTGGGGTCCTGGGATCGAGTCCCACATCGGGCTCCCTACAGGGAGCCTGCTTCTCCCTCTGCCTGTGTCTCTGCCTCTCTCTCTGTGTGTCTCTCATGAATAAATAAATAAAATATTTTTTTAAAAAACCACATAACTAATAGTTTAAAATGTCCCCAAGGACATTTCTCCAATTTGGGACACAGGCTTTCCACCGTCACTCAGGGTGTGGGCTGTGGAATGTCTCTGGGGTGGCATCTTTGACGTGGTGGCCAGCCAGGGTGGAGGTGCAGGGGGCAAGGGGCCGAGGGCCGGGGGCCAGGCTGCCTCCCCCATCGAGGGTGGCCTAGGGACACCCTGGGTGGGATTATTTGATGACCAGGCCATGGGCACTTCTGCCAGGATGCTCAGTGGGCTCTCCCGGGGCCCTCATGCCCCTGTCTGTCTGCAGGAGCTGGGGGTCTCCTTTGGAGAGTGCAGTGCTGCCCTAGGTCACAACATCCTGGAGCCCGTGGTGAATCTGGCTCGGTGAGTGCCACCCCGATGCTCACCCCCTGAGTCCCCTCCAGATCCCACCTGTGGGAAGGGAAGGCCCACTCTGAGGAAGCATCATGAAACTGTAAAGCTCACCCTCTGGGGAAGGGGGGAGAGCACTCTGCGGAGAGTCTGAGTCCAGCTCTACTAGTTCCGTTGCTCTGCTCACCTTCTCAAAGTCTCCTGCACCCTTTCTGAGCTTTAGCTTGCTTTCTCGCTTACCCAGTGCAGTGGGCCTGAGAGGGTCACCTTCCTGCTCTCAACCTTCCAGTAACTTCCACTAGATTGACTTATTTATTTTTGACAGTTTTAATTTTTATTTGTTTACTTAAATAATCTCTACACCCAATGTGAAGCTCACACTCATGACCCCTGAGATCGCAAGTTGCATGTGCTTCCTACTGAGCCAGCCAGGAGCTCCAACTTCCGCTAGATTTAGAATAAAATCCAAATGCCTCCAAACGGCCTTTGTCGTCTCTGGGGCTGCCTCCTCCGTCCCTGTGTGCACACGTGCAAGCACACACATGCACATTTACTCACTTAGCCTCAGCCACTCAGAGGGGCCCTCCCTGACCACTCTCTGTCCCACCACTATTCTGGATCCCTGTCCCCTATTTGTGTCCTTCAAAGCCCTTCTCGACATATTGTAAGGACACAGGCATTTGTCTGTTTCTCTGTTCCCTGGTTGCTGTGAGCCTCCTGCCCTAGGCGGTAGCTCCAGGAAGGTGGGGCCATGTCTGTTGGGTCCAGCCCCCCTCCCTCTACACCCAGGACCTGGCACCTACTAGGTGCCCCCAAAATGAAGGAAATGAGTAAGGCGGAAGGGGTCCCCGGCCCGATCATCTGGAAGCCCCTTATCTGACAAAGTAGCCCAGGTGAGTCCTCTACACTGTTCACCTGATCAGAGGATCAGGTGATGCCCTGGGATAGACACCTGCTCAACAGCTTCCCTCAGCTTCCCTCCTTCAAAAGCCCGAGTTCCTGAATGTGGCTTCCAGGCCCCCAGGGCTCTGAACCCCTATTGCCTCTAAGGCTCCTTTCTGGCCAATTCGGTCTTCGGGCTTCGCATCATTCAGCGCAGTGGTCTGCACACAGTAAATATATCATGAGTGAATGAATGACTGAACTTCTTTGATTTCCCTAAGCTCTCTCTTGACACTGAGCCTTTGCCCTCAGCCAGAAACAAACCCCCCTTTTTCTGCTAGGGTCCCTTGTCCTCTGCTCAGCCTCAGCTCTGACACTGCCTCCTTCCTCCCTAAACCCTTCGGGGACCCGGCGTGCGGTCCCTCCATGTCCTTCCCCATTCCTGGTTCTGACGGCCTCTTCTCCTGTCCGTCTCCTCACTTCTCAAGGCGAGGACGTGCTGGCTTCGTGGTCTCGTTCAGTGTCCCTTGCACAGTGGAGAGGCACACAGTAGGCTGGAAAGAAATCTAGGAAGGCCACAGAAAGCCAGAGTCTCCGTGGCCCCATTTTCCTGGTGCCACGTGGAATGCAGTGCAGGGCAGAGCAGATGGGAGAGAGGGAGCTTCGGGGGGCACAATCCCCCAGCCCCACAGAGGCACCCACAGGCCCCTCCCTGCTGCCCCCGAAGGTGAGACAGAGGGTTGATGTCTCCTGTTGTCATACAGGTCACTCAAGATGCAGGAGGACCGCCTGAAGGACTCGCTGGTGGAGGTGGCCCCTAAGAGGTCACAGAAGAGAGCTGGCTGTTGCTTCTGACCATCTGGCCCAGCCAGGGTAGGATGGCCACCCCTTGGGCTTCCTGTCCCTCAGTTCCTGTTCCACCTGCCCAGATGCAGCAGTGACACAGATGGCCAGCTTGAAAGTTCAGGAAGATCTCCCTCAGGTTAAGACTTGGATCCCAGGGCAGGGGCTGCATGGACACTGCTGCCCTTGCACTCTGAAGAAGGATTTGACGGGGGTGGGGGTTGGTGGTTCATGGTGAAAACCCTCTAAAGAGGGATCCCTGGGTGGCGCAGCGGTTTGGCGCCTGCCTTTGGCCCAGGGCGCGATCCTGGAGACCCGGGATCGAATCCCACATCGGGCTCCCGGTGCATGGAGCCTGCTTCTCCCTCCGCCTGTGTCTCTGCCTCTCTCTCTCTCTCTGTGACTATCATAAATAAATTAAAAAAAAAAAAATTAAAAAAAAAAAAAAGAAAACCCTCTAAAGAAAGGAAAAGTCTAGAAAAATGAATTAAGGAAAACATACCATATCATTGGCCACACATCTCTGTGTGGTAAAATTATAGGGTGAATATGTGGGGGAGTCATTTCCTTTTTTATAAGTATTTGTATTTCTCTATCTTTGGCAAAGCTTGGGTATTCCTTATATAGTCAAAAATAAAAATAAATGCGGAGAGGAGGGAAAGAAACTTTCCGAGGAGCTTGCTTTGGGGGCTGATGACTAATTGATACAACCTGTTAATTACAAAATACTCTTTATTAAAGCAGTCCCACTGTTGCATGCCTGCCAAAACCGGTGAACCTTGTCTCACTCTCCATCTGTGTGCAAGCATCAAGTTTCTTCCGAGCAGAATCCGATTCCCGGGGAAGAGCAATGTTCTGATGCTCCCTGGCAGGCTCTACTCCCCGTGTGTCCCTGAGCCCCAACCCCATTCCGTTTCCCCAAGACCTGTCTTGCAGGGGTCATATTCGGGGATCCCACCCCTTGCTCCAATGCCACAGCGTCCCCTGGTGCAGCCTTCTGCCCTGAGGTGGGGCTGGCGGGGTCTGGGGAGCAGTGGAGAAGCTGGATTCAGATCACTCAGAGGCTCCTCTTTGGAGCTTTTGTTGAAGTTCCAAAGTGGCTGCATGGCTGCAGATTATAAGCCGGGCCAGGGTCCTCAGTGCCGTTGAGGAGCCTGCTTGGAAAGTCTTGGGGAGTTGACCCCTCAGTGTTGGACAATCTGTCATGTCAGTTTGCTGCAACTGCTGTCCTTGTCATCGTACATCACAATGATGCTCGCCACATCCCGCAATCCAGTGTGTGCGGGACGCTGAGCTTGTAATGATTACTTTGTAATCGTTCAGTACTGGTGAACCAGAGAGGGCGGGAGGTAGAAGACAGAGCCTTCCTACAGGCTTAATCAGTCTCCAATCTTGGCTCTGTCCCTCTGCTCAATTCCGGAAGGGATGCCTGGGATGCCTCTGCAGCAGTGAGCTATTTGTCGTTCGAGGCATATAAGTGCATGTCGGGTAACACTTGACAAGAGGCAAGGTGGAAAAGATTCAGGCATCAGAAGCCACCAAAGTTTGCCTCAGCTGCCCTACTGGACCTCATCCAGCCTCTGGATATTATGCAGGATGATTTTGTGATACAGCCAGTTCTCACTGATTCTTACCTCCAATGTCTTCTCCCTGCTGCCATCCTCTTTCTCAACTCACAAGCCTCTTCCTGCTCTGAACAATCATTAGGCTATAATAGGTTCCAGGAAAGACAGACAAGGAGAGGTGGCCATGGGTGAGGGTGGGGGGGCAGGTCCTACTGTTGCTAATGGCTCTCTCTGGGACCTGGGGACCCAGCAGGCATGGACAACTCTGTCCTGTAGGCCAGCCAGTTAATGAGGCAGGTAAGCAGGGTGTGATTCCTGGGGGAGCCAGCAGAGCAGATAGAGGCCCTGTCCTTTGGGGGACCTGGTATAGAAGTGGCCTTGGGGCCTGACTCTCCCACCTCAGCTCTCCCCCAGCTGCAGGCGGCCAGCTCAGGGTCCCTAGAGGTGGGATGCTAGAAAGGACTGCACACCTGCCCAGGACTATCTCTTGGCTTTCTCTGGCAAGATCTAGCTGCGGAGGAGCCTTTCCTGGTGTCAGAGGGCTCCAAGTCAGCAAGCAGAGCCCAGGAACCTCAGAGCAGCACAAGGCACATGTGGAGAGCAGCAGGAGGGACTCAAGGTAGATTTCAGAGTGAACTTGCAGGCAAGTGGTGAGTTCTCAGGGCATGTCTGCTAAGGGGGCTCTGGTCACACCTTAGCTTGAGACTGATTAAGAAGAGGCAGGACTGGGCTGATAGGACTCAGGATGCAGAGAGAGAAGGGGAGGGCAGGGGGAGACAATGGAGCCTGGACAGAGATGTTCGGGAAGAGAGCTGTTCAGAACTGGGGGTGGGCAGGAGCAAGACAGCCATGGTGTACAAAGTACCTACTTCGTGCCAGGCACTATTCCAGCACTTAACTTGTACTGCCCCATTTAATCCCCACATCTGCCCTGTGAGATGGGGCTTATGATTATCCCCACTTTACAGATGAGGAAAATGAGGCACAGAGTAGCTGGTCCACAGTCAACACAGCTAGCAAGTGGTGCAGTGGAATTTTGAACCCAGGCTCGGGCAGCCACAAGCTTCACCACAAAATCATGGTAGTTAGAGGAGGGTATGGACGCTTAGATGGAACAGGGCCCAGGTCCCTGGACCCTTTCTTTTCCTCCCCTCCCCTCCACTCATGTCATCTGCAGGCAGGCCTGGGCCAGGTAGAAGGGGAAAAAAAAGACAGATGCTGAGAGAATGACTAGAATTAGGACCCCACAGGCTGTTGTGTTTGCTGCTGGCTCAGGGTAAATACTCAGGAAATATTTATTTATTGAGTTAATGGGCAAGTCTCTCCCCAAGAAAGCTAGGGATGCTGGCCTGGTCTGTAGGGTGGCAGGTGGAGACACTGGCCCCTGAGCTAACTCTAGGATGTCTAGACCCCAGCCTGACTCCTAGCAATCGGGGACTCCCCATGTCTTCAGCATGTAGGGTGGTGTGGGGGTGAGGAGGAAGCTGGGGTACAGTGCTGCCCCCGACCCTGCCAGGTAGCCAGCACACAGCCATAGACGGCAGTCATTCCCAAGCTGGTGTGCCCTGCAGAGTCCTCTGGGATCTTTCAAAAAACACCAAAGCCCAGCCCAACTAAATCCCGTCCCTGGGATGGGACCCATGGATTAGTATTTTTGCAACTCCCCAGGTGATCCCACTGTGCAGAAAAACTTGGGAACCCCTGGCAGGGGCTTCATGCCTTCTCAGAGCCCCTGCATATCCACTTCCTTACTTGAACCTCAAATTAATATCTGCCTGTTTCATAGGCAGGCAAGGTTTTGTTAAAAAATATAAAAATATATAAATATAAATAAATATATATATATAATATGTATATATATATATAGGTGCCTGGGTAGCTCAGTCAGTTGAGCATCCAGCTCTGGATTTCGGCTCAGATCTTGATCTCGGGACCATGAGATCAAGCCTGCATTGGGCTCTGCACTCAGCAGGGAGTCTGCTTCTCTCCCTCCCCTTCTGCCCCTCCCTCAACCCTCCAAATAAATAAATAAAATCTAAAAAGTGCATGTGGTGTGTACACACCGCCCCCAAGCACTCCCTGCAGAAATCGTAGAAATAAAGAAATTATAAAGAGGAAAATGAAAATGACCTGAACCTCACCCTTTTGTAGCAGTTACTGATGACATCTATTTTTATTGTATTTCCTTCCTTCTTCAAAGCTGAGGAAACTGAGGTAGGGAACCTGGGTAACTTTCCCAAAGTCACGGAGCTACAAAGTAGCAGAGTCAGGATTCGAACCCAGGGTGCTGACCCGGCCTGTCCCACCAAGCTGTTGTGCGGTCTCAAGTGATTACTGCCCGCCAAGGGGCACCCAATGGATGCGGGGGGCTGAGAAAGGTGGGGGGCTCTACGGGGAAAAAGAAAGCTGGTTTGGACACGTGTCCTTGTGTGTCTGGGGCAGGAGGATGCAGCCCGGGCTGGAGCCCAATGCCACGTCCGCCGCGGGGCTCGCGGCCACACCTGAGCCACTGTTGCGACTCGTCCTCGCCGGGGCCTGTGGCCTCGTCCTGCTGGTGGGGCTGCTGGCCAACGGGCTCATGCTGCTGGTGGTGGGCCGGGGCCCGGGCACCTCCCGGCCGCTCCTCGTCCTGACCAACAGCCTCATGGTGAACATCACGCTGTCTGACCTGCTCTTCCTGGCCTGCGTGGTGCCAGTGCTGCTGCTGAGCTTCCTGCGGCCTGACTGGTGGCTGGGCCCTGTCGTCTGCACCACCAGCCAGGCCACCAACAATGCCACCATGTTCTGTACCTTCTACAGCATGGTGGCCACGGCTTTGCTGCGCCATGTGGCCGTGGCCCGGCCTGATGTGGCCCTCCCCTCTGGCCGGGGTGCCCGCCTGCTGCTCTGTGGGGCCATGTGGGTCCTGGGCCTCACTGTGTCATTGCCCAACTGGCTGTTCCAAAGGGTGGTTGTGGAGGAGGGGGCCGCAGGGGCCCGGGCCTGCCTCTTGCTCCTGAGCCCGGCCCAGACCTCCTGCTACTTCACCCTGCTGGGAGCCCTGGCCTTCCTGCCTTGTATGTTGGGGCTCGGCTGCTCTTTCAGCCACGTGGGCTGGCTCCTGTGGACACAGCCTCGTGGCCCCATTGGGGAGAGCATCCTGGAGCACCAGGAGAACACAGGGTTCATCCTTGTGGTGCTGGTGGTCTTCGTGCTGATGTGGGGGCCGTGCTCCGTGCTGGGCTATGTGGCAGCTGTGGGTGGCCTGCCTGCCACGCCAGTGGCTTTCGTGGCATCCAGCCTCTGCACCATCCTGGCCTACTCCAATTGTGCCGTCAGCCCTGTGCTCTGCTTCTACCTGTCCCGCCCCTTCCAGGCGGGGCTCAGGGATCTCTTCCGCAGGCCAAGGGCAGCCAGACACCCAGGGCGTGTGGGCGGGGCCAGTGTGGGGCTGGAGAGCATCCGGGACAGGGCCCCAGGAGGCCTATGGGGTCTGGCTGGGGTCTGAGAAGATAGGCTGATGGGAGACAGGGCTGAGAGTCAAGAGAAGTGGGAAGCCCTTTAGTGACATTAGAGCATGTCCCCTCCATTTCTCCAGGGGGGAGACTGAGATCCAGAGCAGGCAGGTGGCCCAGCAAAGGTGACACTAGGTTGATGTTCCCATTCCACTTTGGGACTCAGATACTATAGGCTTTACCATTTTCTTGTTATATGGCCCTGAAAAAGTCTCTTACCCTCTCTCTGACTCTGTTCTCTCATTTAGAAAATGGGTAATGATTATACCATGTTCATGGAGTTGTTGTAAAGAGAAACTCAACACATGTAACACATATAACATGCTTAGAGGAATGCCTGGTGCTTCCTAAGTGCATATGAGTGTTGGTCATTATTATTACTATTATGATCGTTTTATTTTTATTAATTCAGGGGCATTTCAGGTGAGTGGACGTGAGGTCAGTAAAGGGACTTCCAAAGGCAGAGAAGTGGGTAGAGGAACAATCCGGAGAATGACAGCCTGGGGTCTTTAGTCCTGAAGGCCTGGGGAGTGAGTGGGGGGTGTAGAGGGAAGGAGACAACTGCAGGCAGGGTGGAGGCCCAGAGGCCAGGAGAGTCTTTCAGGAACCTCTCCCTTCTTTGCCTGCCCTCCCCTAGCTCAGTCACACACACCTCTCTGCCCAAGAAGGGAACGCAAAGCCACCCTTGGAGCTGTGACTTTCTGAATGCCCTCCTTTTTTCTCTGTGGTTTATCTTCTCAATGTGGCGGGCCCCTTCCTTCTTTCCAGAGAAACTGAAGGTCTCCACCTCTCCTACTCCATCTTCTCTGAGAAGCTCCCAAACTCCAAGCCCTCCCCCTGGCCTCCTGGGAGCAGGCCTCAGACTTCTGTGTTAGCTGGGGAGCCCAGGAGATTGTCTTAAGTCCCAAGATAACCTGTTCTGCTTGGTAACAGTGTTACAGCTAAACACACACACACACACACACACACACACACACACACACACACAGTCTCCATGGTCAAAAAGTTTTGGAAACACTGTGTTGAACAAAATTAAATTGGTCTCTGCTGTAGGACTTATCAGAGCCTTGAATACACCAAAGACCACTGGGATTTCTCTGAGAGGAGCTCGGAGTAGGCAGTTTCCCAAAATCCACACTAGAGAACCAGTGTTCTGTGGAACACACCTTCAGAAATAACCCAGGAGAGAAACTAGTGTTAAGCACAGTGAAGATGCACCCAGCCCCCTGAGGCAGAAGCTCTGGAGACTTGATTCCCCTGCCAGGTGGGCATCTCCCCTCGACACATTCCCCAAGGCGCCCAGGGAGAGGCAAAATGGGTCACTGGTTATGGGAATTTCCCTCTTCCCAAGCTATGACCCCACCCGGTTCCCACTCAAAGCGTATCGGAATGCGAGTCAGAGGGGTATCTAATTATAGGGACAGTCATGAATCAGCTCTAATTTACTATAAAATAATAAGAAGTAAATAAGTCTCAAACTTTGGCATAATTAGTCTCAGATTTCTTGTGATGTGCAGATTGGGACTGGCTGGCTGGAGGGCTAATCTGACAGTAAGGTGGCCTAGAGGGAGAAGTCCCCTTTCCCTGTGATCCTGGGCTCTGCCGGCCACAGGGATTTATATATGGAGAGGGCAAGGAGGAGAAACAAGGTGTTGTCGTGCTCCTCAAGTGCACCTTGTGCATGTCACATAACTCGTGTGGGCTTATCTATAGGTCCCACGGTTCGTCCACACAACAGTCCTGCAAGGGAAGGGCAGTGGTTCCATCCCACACAGGAGCAGTCACTTACCCTGGGCACATGGCCTGTGAGTCGTCCAGGCTGTGCCAGAAGCGCCCCTTTGGTGCCCAGAGACCCTGGCTCCTCCCATGGGCTTAGCAGCAGTAGCCCAGGGTTGAAAGATTTCCTTGCTCACTGCTCCAGAGCAGGGGTCACCCTCTGAGGGTGCAACCGTGCGTGAATCAGTGTCTCCAAACTGAGCAGGGCCTGGCTCAGTAAATACTTGTTGAGGGATGAGTCAATGAGTGATCAAATGCAATAAAGTGACCCACTTGTTTTCGAGAGTAATCTGATCATGTTACTCACCTCTTTCATCTCCAGCTGGCTCTGTTTCACTCAGAGTAATGCTGAAGCCCTTACCATGGCCTACAAGGCCCCATGCATTCTGGATTCTTCACACCTCCCTACTCTCATCTCCTTTTTTTTTTTTTTTTAAACGATTTTATTTGTTTATTCATGAGAGACACACACAGAGAGAGAGGAGAGGCAGAGACACAGGCAGAGGCAGAAGCAGGCTCCATGCAGGGAGCCCAATGTGGGACTCGATCCTGGGACTCCAGGATCATGCCCTGGGCCGAAGGCAGGTGCTAAACCGCTGAGCCACCCAGGTGTCCCCCTACTCTCATCTCCTGAACTATCCCCCCACTTAACACAGTTCCAACCACATAAGCCTCCCTACTGTCCTTTACACGAAGTATGCTCCTACCTCAGGGTCTTTGCACTTGTCTTTCCCTTCTACTTGGAGCCCTCCTGCCTTGGATACCAGTGTGCCTCCTTCTGCCATTTCCTTAGAGCTCATATCAACTTCCACTTCCTCAGAGAGGTCCTCCCTGATCTTGTGCCTGGTGGAGCTCAGTTGGTTAAGTGTCTGCCCTTAACTCAGGTCATGATCCCAGGGTCCTGGGATTGAGCCCTGCACAAGGCTCCCTGCTCAGTGGAGAGCCTGCTTCTCCCTCTCCCTTTGCTCCTCCTCCTGCTTGTGCATGCTGTCAAATAAATTTAAAAAAAAATTTTTTTTAAATCACCCTGTCCATCTCCAGTCCCTTATTCTTTGTTGTCTTTGTAACTTTTTTTTTTTTTTTTGGTCTTTGTAACTTATCACCACCTGAAATTAGGTTATCTACCTATTTGTTTATATGCTTACTGGGTGTTTCCCTGTCTTATTTGTGTTTGTTGTAAGCTTCATGTGGAGACAGGCCTGCGTTTTGTTCATTGCTGCATCCTGAGTGCCCAGCACAGATCCTGGCACATTGTAGTTGCTCACGAAATCCTTATTGTACAAAACAATGGGAAAGGGAGAGAGAGAGAGAGAGAGGAGAACTGGACCCTGTCAAACAGCAATATATTTCGATTTTTCACAGCAGAAAGGAAAACAAGGAACTTTACTAAAAGAACCAAATTTACTTCAGTTTAAGGCAAATTCCACACAGAGACTGTCTCAGAGACGGGTACAGGACCAGACAGTGTAGAAACACCACCATCATGCATGACAGGAAGGGAAGCGGTGTCGGGCAGCAGACAGGGCGGGGGCCTGGTCTCCACCCAGGCATGGGATGTGTAGTGGGCTGAAGAGCCCCATGCTGCAGGAGGGGCTGGCATGCATGACTTGCTCCCTGTGGGGGTAAGGGCTGGGCAGCTCTGCAGGCCCAGGGGTGCCATCACCCTTCTCACCTTCCCCACAGCAGGGGCAGGGGCTCTGGCTCAGACACCAGAGCCCAAGGCTGAAGGACCAGGGTGGATCTGAGGTGACAGGATGGAACAGGGTGACCCTAAGGGCCAAGACGGCCTGGGGTGAGGGGTCACACTGCTGGGGAGTGGGATGCAGGAAGCTGGGCGTGGCATGAATGGACCCTAGGGACACCAGAGCGGAAGGTAAATCTGGGACTATCTGGTCAACCCTCTTGCCCTACTTCTGAGTCCCAGAAGGCAGAAGGGCCTTGCCTGGGCTCCCCCAGGCAGGGGCTAGATGCAGGGCTCGAACCCAGGACTCTTATCTCCGATCCCTGTGGGAGATAAGGGCAGTGTGAGAGTGCTGGGGCTGGACTGCTCCTTCCAAGGCATCCAGGGCGGCAGCAGAGGACGGGGCTCGGAGGGCCCTGGGCAGCCATGGCAGGAGGAGGGGATCCCTGGAGCCAGGAGTCAACTATAGAGGTGCCTGTGGGCCCACACCCAGGAGACGCTTGTGGATCTATGTATCTAAAACCAGCGTCATTCCAGAAAGGACTCTGTGCCCGTAAAGCCTCCATTCCTCACCCATCATGCAGCCTGTGGCCTACCATCACAGCCTCCTCTTCACAAGTCTGCAGGGCTCCCATGGCATGCAAGTATCCCTGGGAGGGTTCACACGTTCAGGCGTCCCTGCAAGCTCATCAGCCCCGCAGGGTTCACTGGAAACAGGGACGGGGTAGATACTGGGGTGGGAAGTCAGGGGCCAGGTGTAGGAGTAGACACCACAGGAGGAGGGGAGAGACTAGAGCCCTGGAGGAGAGAGGCCCACCTCAGGCTTCAGGGCTGTCTAGGAACAGATGAGATTGCCCAGTTGGGCTGGGGGGAGGACCCCAATCCTCCAGACTGTTAACACCTTCCTGGCTGGGCTAGAACCAGGTGTCCAGGGTAAACGAGAAAGGCAGGGGCCCGGAACCTCACCTCCACCACCTGTACCCTCCAATTCCCTGGGTACGGGCCATGAGGCCAGGAAAGCAGAGAGGAGTCTTCAGAGGCCCCGTCCCCCACCGGCCTTCCAGGCACACACGTTACAAAGGCTAGGCATGGCATAGTGTGGGGGGGTCTGGGGGCCCCGCCTATACTGCCACTGGCCTCCCCAGGCCCCAGCGCCTGCCACAGGTCAGGGGGCCTCGGGAAGAGCGCTCAGATGTGTGTGTGCAGGGGGGAGGCCGGGGGCGTGTGGGCTGGGGACTGTGGGGGCGAGGGCTCTGGGGCCGCAGGCGGGGGGCGCGGGCGGATGCCCTGTGACTTCATGTAGGACACCAGCTGGTCAGGAATCTCGGCCAGCACATCGCGGGCCAGGCGCGCCATGCTCAGCACGTGGTTGCCAGTGCGGTCCACGTAGTCCCTGAAGGGCACGAACTGGCCAGAGGAAAGACAGGGTCAGGCAGGGTCTCCGGGGGGAGCCGAGGAGGGGGGGCCCCCCCAGTCTCCAGGCCTGGGACCCCGCCCCACTCCACCCCAGCCTCTTCTCTCCCCTCTCAACGCCTCGCCCTGCTGGCGAGTTCTGATGGGCTAGTCTCTGTTCGCCCAGCAGATGCCTCCTGAGCGCCTATCCCAGGCCAGGGTACACCCCGGAACAGGAGCCCTTCGTCCTTGAAGCCTCGGCACCCAGCACAGGGTCTTAGCCAGCACTCCGGAAATGGTGAATGAACCCCCTGGCTCCCCATCTCCCCCAACCTCTCTGTCTCTCTTCCTCTTCGGTCTCTGGGCCCCACACCTAAAGTCAGCGCCCTCTGGCTTCCTCCCAGGAGGTGCCCCCCCCCCAAGTGCCTCAGCTCACTCCTGCCTCCAGGCCTTTCCATACGTGCGACCCCCCTCTCAGACTGCCCCTGCTCTGGTGCCCAGCCTCCTAACTGGTCTCCAACATTGGAATGCCCCTCCCCACCCCCATTTTTTTAATCCAGGGCATCTGGAGAAGGTGGAGCCTCTATATTCCCAATCTCCTACACACTGCAGGACAGTCACAAACAGAAGTGCTTGCTAAGGTGCATTCTGAGGCTTGACTGGGCAGGGACACCCTGGAGACAAAGATGCGTGTGCCCGCTATGTGTGCCATCCCACACGACACGTTAAGACACGGGTCCAGTTAGCTAAGCAATGCCCGCTCCTGGAGAGGGCTAGAACAACGCTAAAGACCCCTCCACCTTCGAGCCATTCTAACTGGGAAGGCAGCCCCGCGGAAGACACTGGGAAGTGCAAGGAAGGTGTCAGTGCTCTGCAGGGACTAGGGAGGCCTGGGGGCTCAGGGAGGCCTGGGCGGAGCATTGTGGTCAGGGCAGCAACCTTAGCGGTGTGTCTCAGAGTGGTAGAAAAGGGTCCAGCTGGGGAGGAGGGGTGACCCAAAGACTGCTTCCTGTTCCCTTCTAAGGTGGCCAGGCTACTCTGCGGCTCCCTCCAGGGGCCCTTTCCAGAGAAGTCTCTAAAAGGGGATACAGGGGACGTGGCGGGGAGGGCTCAGTCAGTTAAGTGTCTGCCTTTGGCTCAGGTCATGATCTCAGGGTCCTGGATTCGAGTCCCACATTGAGGGAGCCTGCTTCTCCCTCCCCCTGTCACTCCCCCTGCTTGTGTGCTCTCTCCCTCCCTGTCAAATAAAGTAATTAAAAATAAAATTAAAATAAAATAAAATAAAAAATAAAAAAAAATAAAATGGGATATGAGGTCCGCCTGGCTAGAGGGGTTCTGGCATCTTCCTTGGGGCAGGCAGGCTTTGGGCTTCACCTGCACGATGTCCCGCTCCGCCAGCTTCCCCCGAGAGGAGATCCGCACATCGTCGCCATCCAGCTCCACCATGGCTGTGGGAGGAGAAGCAGTGGCTGTGGGGTGAATCCAGGGTGGGCACCTGGGCTTTGCAGGGCCCATCCGGGACAGAGGCTGTCAGACCAGACTCCCAGGTTGGAGAGGAGGAGGCTGAGGCCAGGAGAAGGGGGCAGCCCCCAGGTAAGTGACTTCCAGCCCAGCGCTCTAGCTTTACCATCCTCCCGGGCTCCCGGGGTTGGAGGAGGCAGGAGTGACCGGCCCTCCTCCCCACAGCCCTGGGACGTGGGCGTGGGTGCACACTGTGACACACCCTTCCCTGTGCAAACAGACACACCCAGACCCAGATGGCCACACCCAGCCAGCAGCTCTCCCTCTGGGGGAAGGTCGTTCCCAAGGGCCTGGAGCCTGCCGGGAAGCATCTGGGGGACGAGCACTCACCGTCGAACTCCGCCTGGCCCACACCAATGATGATGATGGACATGGGCAGTTTGGCAGCCTGGGGGATCCGAATAGGGTCCAGAGGGGTGGGGCAACGGAAGACAGAAGGACAGAAGAAATGAGAGATAGAAGGACAGAGACACACACAGAGAAAGATCGAATAGGCACGAGGGGCAGGGACACAGACCATGGGGAAAAGGTGGCGGTTTCAGAGAGGAAGGGAGGGTCAAGAGGGGAACAGGGGTCACAGGTCTGCTTCTCTGAGAACCGCCCCCCCCCCCACTCTTCTTCTGTCCCTGGGCCTCCATCAAGTGGACATATTTGATGTGGGCATCGAGCTGTGCCTGCTGGGGCCGGAGCCCCTCATACAGGGAGACCACCCAGGAGGGGGAGCCATGTTCCTTACCCGCCCCCCCCATTGCTAGGCTCCCACTTGGACTGGCCAGGCTGGGCTGGGGTCTGGGGCAGTGGTGCTAGAGGTGGGTTAAGAGGGAGCCGGAGGCGTTGGGAGGAAGTGGACCATCCGGGGTGCGTACAGAGCTCCTCGGGGTGGGGGGACCCCTCACAGGCCAGAACCCCCGCCACCCCTCAAACTGCCCTGCCCAGGAAGCCTCGTCCCAAGGTTTCTCCAAAGAAGTGGGAAGGCCCACCGCCCCCAGCTCACATTGACGATAGCCTCCTTGGTCTGTGCCATGTCGGAGATGACCCCGTCCGTGATGATGAGCAGCACCGAGTATTGGGAGCCGTCCTGCACCGCGGCCGCCGTCCTGGGGGGCGGGGGCCGCAGTCTGTCTGGCCTGCTCTGTGCCCCTCCCTGCCCCCACGACACTTTGGTGGGGGCAACTCTTTGGCAGGAGGGGAGTCTCTTTAGGGTCAGGGCTCCCTGAAAGGCGAGTCAGTGGAAGAGCCACCCCCTCCCACCTTCCTGAGAGGACAGGCAGGGACAGCCTCACGGCTGAGCCGCCGGGGTGGGAGTCCAGTGGCCGCACCACTCACCTGGCCACATGGGTGACCACGGGGGCGAAGTTGGTGGGGCCGTAGAGCTGCACCGTGCGCAGGCTGTGGTGGTACGCCTCCAGGATGCCGTCGATGCCGCAGCATGAGGGGTTCTCCTGGTTGCCATTCTGGGGGCACCGGAGATAGGGAGGCTGAGCCCAGGAAGGAGGGTGGAGTGGGAGGGCAGCCGGGGTCTCTGGGGGGTGGGGGTACAGCCAGGGTAGGGAAGACCAGCCCGTCTGCGATCTCCTAGCCTCTTCTCTGGTGGGAGCAGGGGAGAGAGCCCCCTTGGCATCCCATGTCCCAACTGCACCATGTCTCCACTGCACCTCCCCTGTGTCTGGTCAGGAAAAGGAGGCCAGAGCCCACTGTGGGTGGCATCAGACATGGAGGGGAGGTGCTGGTGAGCAAGGTGCACCGTGGGCTTCTGGAGGCCCTGCTCCAAGCTCCCCTACAGATAGCAGGGAGGATGGGAGATACCCCCTGCCCAAGCTTGCCACCATACCCGAGCCCAGTCAGCCCTCAGCTCGTCCACCCAGGACCTCCTACCAGCGGGAACTCGTGGGACACCCTCCCGTCAGGAGGCAGCTTGGCCCCGAAGCCAAGTGCAGGGAACATCTTGTCACTGTCGTAGTGTTGAATGATCTCCCCGACGGCGGTCAGCGCCAGCGCATAGGCGTTCAGCTGGTAGGGGCTCATGTAGTGCAGGGACGTGGACTGCGATGGGTTCCCTGGGACACGGGACACAGGGGACACATGCTAGTCTCAACACTCCACGCACCGTGGGCTCAGAATGCACAAGGGGGTGTCCAATGGGACCCCTAATTTTCTTTATCCTTGACTCCCTTTCTTTTTCTCCTGCCACATTTTCAAAGCTTCAGTAAATCCTGGTTGCTAAACCTTCAAAATATATGCAGCACTTCACCTACTTCTCCCCCCTCTGCGATCCCCCATCCCCTTGCCCGCAGGAACCCAGAGGCCCAGACCAATTCCCAGCTTCCACCCTCATGCCTGCAGTCCAGCCAGAGGAGCTGTCAAACCCCAGGCAGCTAGGCCATGCCTCTTTCCTGCTCCAAAGGCTCTCATTTCACCCAGAGGAGACCTACAATCCTTATGGGGGGCGGTGCACAGGTCCCACAGGGTCCAGCCTCCAGTTATCTCCCTCCTTGCCTCCCACCATCCCTTCTCCTCACTCACTCAGGCGTGGCCCCCTGCCATCCCCACCTCAGGGCCTCTGCCATAGCGTGTCCTTCTGCTTTGGGGCACTTTTCCACAGATGCACACATGGCTCACTCCCTCTATGCAAGTGCCCCCTTCACGGTGTGGTCTTCCCTCAGTGGCCTCCTGAAAATTACAGCCTCCACCCAACACTCCCTATCCCTCTTGCCAGCTTCAGTTTTTCCCATAGCCCTCATCACCACCAATAACTGCCCATATTTTGCTTATGAATCAGGGGTTCAGCGGCACAGACTGCCAAGGAACAGATCCTGCTACAGCTGTGGCTGTTCGATGGCTCCTTAACCTCTCAGCCTCACCTCCTCATGCACAGCGTGGGGATAACAGTCCCACCTCCTGGGATTGTTGTAAGGATGGAGCAGGTGTGATTCTTAGAATTCCCCTAGTTGTTAGCATTACAGTTCCTCCCAGCTCAGACATCCTGCCACTCTCGGATGCTGGGGCCCATCAAAGACCTGGGCTGCTTCTGAGAAGCATGGAAATGAGCACTGGGCACTGCTAACAGGGGTCCAGACTCCAAGGAAAGTTGTGATGTTTCTAACCATGTGAAGCTGGGCACTGATTGCTCTTGGTGACTCACTCAGGGCCCCACCCTAGAGGAGGTCAGAGGCGGGAAGGGAGCCGGGGCTGGGAACTGGGGTTCCTGCCCTCGCTGAGGACCACAGAGCTCCCCTCCAGCCTGTGGGTTGGGCTGTGCAGAGGATGTGAGATTTGATCCTGTGAGGAAACACCTTTTCTCCAGCACTCTCCCATGGACCCAGAGCCCAGATTTGTTAGTGACTACAGTCCAAGCTGGGGATACTTCCGCCATCTTGGTTATACCTTTGGCTCTCCAGGCCTAAGTACCTCCTTCTTGGTGAGGCCAGAGAATATGGGAGAGCAGGCTCCCTGTGAGGGCCAACTATCACAGCTCTGAAAAGTCCTCCCCTTTCTTGCTCTCAGTCTCCCTCTGGCTCCTCTGCCCATTTCCCCACTCACCATTGGAGGCTGTGAAATCAATGGCCACTGTGAAGTTGATCTGGGTCCTGGAAGATGAAGAGAAGCAGAGGAGTTACCTGGACAGGAAAAAATCTGGCTTCCACCCCAGCCCCACAGCTTGCCATATATGTAGCCTTGGTGAAGTCACTCATTTTCTTCTAGTTCTGGAAAATGGGGATAGGAAATGCCAGCCACACACCGCACATCCCTGCCCCCCAGAATTGTTGTGAGCATAAGAAGTAGTCAGTGTGAAAGCTCTCTGAAGGGATTATGCTCTGTGTGGGCACATGGTGATGATTACTTGTTTCCTCCCCAAACCCTGCCCCTAGGCCCACCTGAGTCCAGTGAAGTAGGGTCTCACTGTTTCTGGCTCAAATTCACAGTCATATTCAGGGTTAACACTTATTTGACAAAAAAAGAGCCAAAGAGATATTGTGCATCTCTGAGGGAAGAACAAGACACCACCCATAATGCTGTCTTGCCCAAAACTTGAAACTGAACCTGAGTGAGATCCAGAGCTATCTCCCAGTTTACAGGAAATACAGAAGACAGAAGAACATGTTAAATGATGTTAAATGATGGAGGGTGTGGAGGGTGCCTAGGTGGCTCAGTCAGGTAAGCATCTGCCTTCAGCCCAGGTCATAATCCCAAGGTCCTGGGATGGAGCCCCACTTGGGCTCCCTGCTCAGGGGGGAGCCTGCTTCTCCCTCTCCCTCTGCTGCTCCCCCTACTTGCGCTCTCTGGCTCTCTCTATCTCTCTGTCAAATAAATACTAAAAAAAATTGTAAATGTAACAATAAATGATAGCAGGGGGATGCAGCCAGTTAAAGCCAGTCTGGGGCAACCCTGTGAGGAGTCCAGGCCCCCCAAGACCTTGTGAATCAGAATCCCTCGGTGGGGAGCAGGAATCTGTTTTGGCAAATCCTCAGGTGCTTGGGGGAATCAACAGATGAAAAGAGAATTAAGGAATGAATCAACCAATCACAATATGTGGACCTTGCCTGGATTTCTGATTCAAATAAACCAATTAAACAACTTTATAAGACAACTGGGAGAATTTGAACACTGACTAGATATTTGGTGTTAAGGGACTATTTGATTTTTAGGTATAATTATGGCATTGTGTTTCTATTTTACAAAGAGAAAGCCCTTACATTTTAGAGCTACATCCTGAAGTATTGGGGGCGGGGAGAAAATATGATGTCTGTGATTTGATTCAAAACAACTGGACGAAAGGGAGCATGCATGGAACACGACTGGCCAGGAGTTGGTAACTGGTGAATCTGGGTGAAAGATTCTTGGGGTTTGTTATACCTTCTCTGTACTTTTGCATGTATTTTAGAATTTTTCCATAATTAAAAGTTTGGTTTTGAGGATGCAGATTCAGGGTTGAAGCTTTCTGAGGGTTTGGTTGTTCTAGGTTCTGTGCTAGATGCTGTTAGAACAAACCCGACAAGATAGGAGTCCCTGATAAAGTCTAGTCTTGTGGTTTTTATTCTGCAGTGACCACAGAGTCACCAAGGGAGCTTGTTTGAAAGGAGGATCCCAGGGCCCCACTTGCAAGGATGCCACATCAGTCAGTCTGAGAGGGGGTCCCAGAATCTACTTCTTCAACAGACATTCCCTGACCTCATCCAGGGATGGATCCTGAGAAGGGGGTTCTGGGATCACCTTTAGGGACACCGTTCTGGTGGTTCCAAGGTGGGCTGATATAAGATCAGCCACAGTCCTCTCTCCACCTGACCACAGAGGAGCTGATGCTCATGGAACCATCGTCCCCCAAGAAGGGTGAAGGACATGGTTAGCAGGAGACCCAAGGCAGGGTCTGCTGGCCAGAGATGGTCCAGAGATGGTCCATGCTCTTTCCCTTTGTCTACTGTCTGGGGACAGAGCATCCAGAGGATTCCAACCTCTGAGGGACACGGAACCACAAGATGTCAAGAGCCTAGGTCCCCAACTGACTGTGTGTGGAGCATCTCCCCACCCATCCCTGCCACCCCGTGAATGAAAAATAAGCCTTTGTTTGTATTAAGGCTTAAGGTCACAGGATTATTTGTGAAAGCAGTTGGCCTATCCTATTCATCTGCTGTTTGTTGTCAGTTCTCACTGGGGAATAGAGAGATTGTGTGTCTGTGTTAGAGGAAGGGAGACACTTGGAAGGAAAGAGCTCTACTCCTAGGGTCACCATCCAGAGGGTGGTTCTGGACTATGGGACCAGAGCAGAAGGACACCTCCAGCCAGGCGCATCCAAATAAGGGTGAGGGAAGAGGCAAGCCTTACTCCTTAATTGGTCTTCCCCTGCTCTGGGTTCTGAAATGACTCAGGGAGGGAAGGGGCTGGAAAGCAGGTACTTTTGTGGGATAGCTACTCCCTGCAGGCTCGCCCCGCCTGCCTAAGGGCAGAGCAGGACAGAACGCAGGCTGCTGAGCAACCAGCTCCATCTCTGACACGGGCTGAGGTGGCTATTCCCTTTCTCTCGGGCCAGGTGGGCAGGGGAGGGAGGCTGGGGAAGGGAAAATCCTGAGACAAATGCCTCCATCAGCTGCCTGCCTGGACACGCAGGCTGGGCTCTCACTCCCTGGAGCCAGCTCTCTCACTCAGGTCTCTGGAGAGGACGAAGAGGTGCGAGGGAGGGCGAGGGCTGGCGCCAGCATGCTAACTTGCTGGGTACTGGCGGCGCCAGCTTTGCGTAGAAGGCCGGCCTCTGAGGGCTCCTTCGCGATGAGACATCACAGCGCACCCAGCCCTTTCACTCTACTGTCTCTGCCTGCATCACACCCCCCTGGTAGCTATGAGGCAGGTAGGGCCGGGATTATTCATTACTATGGAAGAAATGCAGCATGTGTGGACAGAAGGAACCCTGCCACTGGCTGGGCATGTGGCCACCAGCAAGTTACATAAAATGCAGATAATCATCCTCCCCCTGCCCACTGTGTTCTGTAAATTAGGGGCACTATGCAAAGGAGGATAAATAGGATGTGGATTTTTTGAAAATGAGCAGGTGCTATAGAATGTAAGTGCGGGTTGCTCCATGGGCTAGGGAACAGGGCAGTTTCGATGGGGGAAGGGACCAAGGGCAGGGTCTGGAGTGGGTTCAGAGGAGGGACAGGGAGGGGCAGCTGGGGCCTCTGGGTGACTACAGCGAGGCGTGTGCTCAGTAGGTAGAAGGAGAGCTTGCAACCTTGAAACCAGCTTCAAGGCAGCAGGGCGTGGTGTCATGGGAGAGTAAGTGTGGCTTCCCAGGGCCTGACTTTTCCCTCTGCCCTAGAGAACCCGGCAGCCAAGTGCCCGCTTGGCTGGGATGAGCCTTTGGCAGCTGCCCTGCCTCTCGTCTTTCCAGACAGGTGTAGTCACTCACCTGCCTGCACCTGTGGGCTCTCGGCTACCCACACCCTAACCTGGCACCTGTTCTGGCAGGGAGCATACTCTCTTTCCATGAGCTGTTGGCTGGAGCCTGCAGGTCTTCCTGCCTGCCTTGGCCTGGATGCCAACCCCTCTGGTTCTTTTTGCTCCTTAAACTCATGTTTGACCACCTGTTGGCCTTGAGATCATCTGATGGCTCACCCCCCCCTCCCCCAGAGCCTCCTGCCCCTTAGAGGTCCCTGATGACACTGGGCAGGTTAATCATGGCCCTCCCACCCCCCGACAGACCAGACATCAGAAGCTCAGAGAAGGAAGGGCCATTAGAATTCACTTAACTCCAGTCTCTGTTTATAGAGGTGGAAACTAATACTCAGGGAGGGAAAGTGATCTGGCCAAAGTAATCCAGCAAATTCATGGCAACGCAGGGCCTAGAGCCTGGGTGTCCTAATTCCTAGTCCAGAGCTCTTTCCACCTCCTTAAGCCCTTGGCTCTCTTTGTCAGGGAGTCCCTACCACGCCTGTGTCCCACCCCCACAGGTCCCAGGCTGGCCTCCGTGGCTCAAGAGCAGCCTCTGCAGCCACTCAGGATCCAGGGGCACGCGGGGCTCTGGGCAAGTTGTCTGAGGCCAGAGATGGGAGTTTGCTCACAGCTCATAGGCTATGTCCAGGGCCTCGGAGGGGCCAGGGTGGGGCCCCTTCCCACTCCCTGAAGCCAAAGAAACCGAGCTGGATCTCTTCTCACCCTCCTTTGATGTAGTCAAGAAATGTGCACTCTGATTCCACAGCAAAGGAAAGCAGCGTGACCTTGAAAACAAAACAGTTTGGTCAGCAGGGAGCTCAGGGCTGGTTTGCGGAAAGTGAAGGAGCATGGAGCATGCAGCACCAAGTTTGCAGACTCTGTCACATACAGTACCCACAAGGACCCTACAAAGTACAACTATTATCTCATCTTATAGCCAAGGAAACAGGTTCAAAGAGGCAATGCAGCATGCCCAAGGACACCACCGGAGCCTGGTCGAGTGAGCCCAAACCCGGGTCTGTCTGACTCCAGAGCCTGCCTCCTTGACCATGATGCTCAGCTGCATCCCAGCAGGGCACGGTCTCTGACACTGGAGCACCGGGGCTCAAGCCAAGAGCACAAGTTTCCCCTAAGTGGGTCCGTGCGTGGAGTGTAGAAGACAGGGGGTCTTTCTGAAACAGGCCTAACAACCTGCCACTGCTGACAAGGTCCTTGCCATGCTAACGATCGATCTCAAATCTCTACCTTCTCAGCCCCAAGACCCTCATAAAGCAGCCTGTTCTCTCTTGGGAGGTAACTGACCTGGGGCTCCCTCTCCAGAGCACACCCTGCCGTTCAACCTCTGCCCCCTGTCGGCTTTGGCATTGGCTTTGCCTAGACAGGCAGACCTGGCAGCTTATTACGATAATGATTTAGGATCGTGGAGACAAGTAAGTGAAAGCCTGGCTGCCAAAATCAATTAAATGAGGCAAGATTTGGAAGCAGGGGAACTTTTACCTGTGTCAGAGAACTTGACCCTAGAATTTGGGGAACCCTCTACTGGTGCAGACTCTGCTATCTTTATCAACTCTCTGGATAGGCCAGGGAGGGCCTCTGCTTGATATTAGCCCAAATAAGGGGAGGGTGTGTGGGCGCTGCGCTGGGCCTTGGAGACCCCACCTGCTGTGATTACAGTGTTAGGCGCCTGGATGGACAAAGCCTCCCTTCCATAGGAGTGGACTATGGCAGCGGCCTCCACCCTGACTGATGACCACCAGCCTCCCTGGGGAGCTTTTAAAACCTCCTGCAGCCTGGCTGAGGACCCCAAACCAATTATATCAGTTTAGGGAGTAGGGCTCTGGCCCTGGATCTTTTCTTAGCTCCTCACATGAGTCTACCCTGCAGCTGGGGGTTGAACCCCACTCCCCACTCCCATCCCCCAAAGGCCCTGGGATGAAGTAGTTCCCTAACCTGCCTGACCATATGGATACCCAGGGCCTTGCTGCTCAAAGTGTGGTCCCTGGACCAGCAGCAGCAGTTATCACCCTGATGCTGATTAGAAAGGTGGACATGCAGATTCTTGGCATTTTACCAAGATCCCCAGAAGATTCTGCACATAGTAAGTAAGGTATGAGAAGCGGTAAATATGGGTTCCTAGGCCCCAGCCTAGGCCTCCTAAAATGGAAGCCCAGGGAATAGACTAGGCATTTGCTTTTTTAAAAAAGATTTTATTGATTTATTTGAAAGAGAGAGAGAGATTGCAAGAAGGGGAGAGGGGAAGAGGGAGAAGCAGACTCCCTGCTGAGCGGAGAGCTCAATGCAGGACTCGATCCCAGGACCCTGGGATCATGACCTGAGCCAAAAGCAGATGTTTAACGAACTGCACCACCCAGGTGTCCTGGGCATGTGCGTTTAATAAGCATCCAGAACTGGGACGCCTGGGTGGTGCAGTCGGTTAAGCATCTGACTCGATTTCAGCTCAGGTCATGATCTCAGGGGCATGAGATCGAGCCCTGCGTTGGGCTCTGGGCTCAGAAGGGTGTCTGCTGGAGATTCTCTCTCCCTCTCCCTCTGCCCCTCCAGATCATATGTACTGTCTCTTTCTCTCTCTCTCAAATAAATAAATAAATCTTAAAAAAAAAAAAAGCATCCTGGGCCCTGACTGATATTTTTATGGTGAAGACTGACCCAAGAAAAATAATGTCCCCTCTCTGGGTGTCAGTTTCCTTATCTCTAAGAAAACTAAAGATCAGTGGTTTTCAGGCAGCCCTGGTGGCGCAGCGGTTTAGTGCCGCCTGCAGCCCAGGGGGTGATCCTGGAGACCCTGGATCGAGTCTCACATCGGGCTCTCTGTATGATGCCTGCTTCTCCCTCTGCCTGTGTCTCTGCCTCTCTCTCTCTGACTCTATGAATAAATAAATAAAAATCTTTAAAAAAAAAAAGAAAGATCAGTGGTTTTCAAACTTTGTGTGTGTATGTGTGTGTGTGTGTGTGTGTGTGTGTGTTAGCTGTACATCCAAGATTTCTCAGCTGGGGAAGGTGCTGCGTCCCCTAGAGGCATGAGAATGTGTGGGAAAATTTCAGGGGTCTCCCAGTGACTGTGGCACTTAGCCATGGGCCAAGGCCAGGAGTGCTAAGCACCCCACAATGCACAGGGAAGTCCTGGGAAATGAAGAATGATCCTGTCCAACATGCTGACAGCATTCCCACTGAGAAACACTGCAGCTTCTCCAAGCCTGACTGGGAAACAGAATCACTCCCCTTTGAATGAGCAGAGTACTTTGCAGTTTACAAGTTCTCGTCTCCAGCTCTCTGTCAGATCCACCCAGTGCAAAAAGCAGGGTAGGGATGATTTATTAGCCCCATTTTACAAATGGAGAAAATAAGGGTCCTCAGAGGAACCTCAGAGCTCCTTAATGAGGACCTCTTCTGGGTCTGGAGTTGCAGTTTACTTAAATCTAATGACTAAATGTGGCTACATTAGCTGATGGGGCTATGGACCTCTACAGTGGGGAGGGCAGGAAGGAAGCAGCTCTGAATATATTTGCAGGGCAAAGACATTGGCTTGTACAAGAAATGCACTGTGGGCTGTACCTCAGGACCTTTACACATGCTCATCCCTACAGCTATTATTCCCTTTCCTCAATATCCTGAATACTTGTTTGTTCACCTTCTTCAAATCTCTGCTCAAACATCACCTTCTTAGAGAAAATCTTTCCTTGACTACTTGATATAAAATAGTAGTTTTGTCTCTGGCATTGCCTAACCCTTTACCTTCTTATGCTTTTTTTCCACAGCACTCACACCCATGTGACAAATACACGTATGTGTGTGTGTATATACATATATATGTCTTCTACCTCCCTCACTAAAATATAAGTACCAAGAACCAGATATTTAGGTCTGTCTGCTTCCCAGCTGTATCCTTCATGCTGAGAACATGGTAGCGCTCAGGAAATCTTTCTTGGACAAATGCATGAATGTTCTGGAGACTGGCCTCTGGAAGCCACACACTAGTGTAATCCTAGGATCGTCATGACAAACGGGCAGTGCCAGCTACGCGCTCTCAACTGAACTGTAGTGCTGCCTGCCATCTCTAGCTCTGTGACCTTGGGTGAGTCACTTCCCTGCTGGCAGCCTTGGTTTCCTCTCTTATGATGAGAAGATGTCTGCCTCTCAAGGAAACAACCTGTGAAAAGCACCGCAATGGGGAATTTCCCAGAGTTAAGGGCCCCATGCTCACTACTCCTTTTCCTCTCCCTTTCTGCAGGAAGTCCCCACGGGAGTTTCTCTCTGGGATTTCTCATTCTTTACCACAGTGCCTATGTGTGGCCTGCACCATCTACACACCGTCTACCATCCACCGGCTACCCCCCAACCTGTTGCTCCATCAGCCCCACCCCTCCCCACCCCCAACTCTCCAGGTCTGGTTCCCACACTCTGCAGGAACCCACATGGACACGCAGGAGTCCTGACACCAGACATAGCTCAGGCCTCAGGATGCCTGAACCGGGCTGCGGGGGTGGGGTGGGGCTGGGGGGTTGGCTACTCACTGTGCCAGAATTCACGTATTTCTTTTTCTTCATTTTCTTTTTTGGGTTTACCACCTGCATAAAAAAAAAAAAAAAACAGTTGGTGGGTAAGGAGTGTTTCCAAGCAGTCAGGGCCAGGCTCCTAGAGCTTGTAGCCACCCTCAGGTATGGCCTCAGCCCCAGCAAGCAGACTGTGGGGCGTGAAGACTGGGGAGGGGGGGTATGGGAGGTCCAGGGGACGAGGGTCCTGGGAAGGTTTTGTGAGATACTGGCATTCAGATTTACGCAAGCGGGCTTCCTGATTAGACCCGGTGTTGCACCACCAAACACACCAGGAATAATATTTATTTAACCTTTTTTCCCCATTGCTCCCCCAAACACAGCCTCCACCCAATGCGGCCAAAGGATGCCCTCTATGCCTGCTCTTGTGTGTTGGCTCAGGCTGCTCCCCTCACCCCAAATGTCTTTCCCTCCTCTCTCCACCAATTCCCACCCTCCCTGCTCCTCCTTGGAGATCCAGCCCTAGGGCCTTTGAGACTCCCCTCTCCACCCCCACCCGCCTAACAGGACAGTGAGAACTTTAACTGTTCCTCTCGTGAAAGCTTTCATCCCAAACCAGACCTGTCATCAGAGAATATAGGACAGGCCTAGGCACATATTTAGTAGATGCTAAAAAAAAAAAATCACTTATTGGTGGGCTTAACTCAGTGGTCTCAACTGCCCGCCCCTTCAATATTTGGCCATGTTTGGAGACACTTTGGATGTCACAACTCAGGGAGAAGACAGAGGCCAGGGACGCTGCTGAACATCATGCCATGCACAGGGCAGCCCCAGCCACCCACCCCCACCCTGCCCCAAGAATCATCAAGTCCAACATTGAGTAGCATGGAGGCTGAGAAGCTGGGGGCCCAGTGAGGGGAGCACCTTGCCCTGTGAGGCCTCCAGGGGGCTTCCACATGGCTGCATCTACACTGGCCTTCAGCCCCACTGGCCGTTCTGCTTGGGGCGGGGGGTGGGGCGGATTCAGGCCCCACTTTTCCCTAATCTCCCATCAAAGGAGGCAAGGCGGGTTGATTTTCACACTAGTTCTGTCCTCCACAGGTTTCTGGTGAACTCACTGGCCCTCCCCCCATCTCCTGTTCTTCTGCAGGCAGAGGCCGCAGGCTTTGTCTTTAGCAGAGGCCTCTTCTGCCTGAATGAGTGCTGATACCCATTTCTGGGGATCAGGAGACAAGACACAGGGACAGAAACAATTTGCCCAAGGTTGCCTAGTGCTCTGCATGGTGACAAAATTAGAAACCAGGTCCCAGCTCGCAGGCAGACAGTGCTGCCCACCTGGGTGTCACCCTGATAACAAATACAAATGCAAATATTTATGGGGTTGGGGAAAGATTTGTCTTCAGGAGATAGAGGACAAGAGGAACCAAAAAAGGGAAGCCAGGAATGTGAAAGGAGTTGGAGGAAGGGAGGACCATTCCAGGCTGAGCATCAGTGAGGCTTGCCGGGAACAGGTAGTGTTGAAGGCAGGTTTTGAGGGCAGGAGTGTTTGGGCATGGGGTGATGGAGGGAGGGCTTTCCAGTCAGAGGATATAGTTTGGGGGAGGGGCCATAGAACTGGACTCCAGAACCACAGGGTGGAAGAGTAAACTGGGCTAGCTGGAAGAGAGCCTAGAGCACCAAGTTAAATGTCTGAACATCACCCAGCAGCCAGCAGGGAACTCTGATGACCTCTAAGCTGATAGAGGGGCACAATCACAGCAGACTCTAGGATGCCAGGACCTGGTGGAAATGAGTATGAGGGGAGAAGGAGAGACACCAGGGGCATGTTAACCTGCCCGGTTTTGCCACGTAATGGCTGTGTGACCGCAGGCAAGTTACCTGACCTTCTTGTGCCTCAGTTTCCTCGTCTCTAAAATAGGAGTGAAAAGTACCTGCCTTATAGAAAGGTATGGGGATGAAATAGGTCAATACAAGGTAAGTGTTTAGGACATGGTCCGGAATGAAGTAAATACTATATAAGCGCTAGCTGCTATTAATTTTTATTACTACCACAACTACCACCCCCACTAGTCCAGGTGAGAGGTAATGAGGGCCTGGGGGTTGTTGGAACAGGTACCTAGCTATGACAAAACTCCACTGTCAAGAAGTGACCACAGACCTTGGGGCCAGGGCATGGCTGTGGGGGCAGGAAGGAAGGGGCAGGGGTGACCATGGAAGACACAGAAGGAAGAGCTGGATTTGGCGCCCAGGTGGGAAAGCTGGCAAGCTCTACAGGTGGAAACTATGAACATGGGGAGAGAAGCCCAGAACGACTTCCGAGCCCCATGGGCACGGAGGCATCCAGATGATACGGCATTCACAGACACATTTGTGGAACACCATGCGCCAGGCAAGCTCCAGTGCTGTGGTGCCTCAGTTTCCCAATCTGGTCCCAGGAGGGTGTGGAATTTGAGAACCGAACACATCTCCAACTTTTATTCCCAAGTAGCCCTCCCAGCTGAGGAGAATAAACATGGATTCCTGGGGGTCTGGGTGTCACCCAAAGACCTGGCCACAAGCACATTTCTTTGAAGTCTTCTACGTTACCTTTAAATTAGCCTGTAGTCCACATTTCCACTCTCTAATTATAACTGTTTTAATATTAAAGCAATGTTTTGTTCTCAGATCCTCATGTGAAGTGGGTACTGAAGAAACGCCCTGTTTATTCTGAGGTTTCATGCACTCCAGCACACACCTCCACCCCAGGGACCAGCCTCTCCAGCCCGCGTGGGCGGTGCCCTCAACTCCGTGTGGGGCACCGTCGCCCCCTGAGGGCCAGGCTGGGAACTTCCCAACTCACGGGCTGGAATTCTCAGCCTTGTCCTCTCCCTCTGCTCACACCCCTGGGCAGGTCTGGGTTCTGCCCTCCTGGGCAAGCAAGCAAGCCACCCGGTGGCTCCCAGGGGCCAGGAGCTGTGCTGGTTTTGGGAATAAATACAGTAGTGACTGAGACACCACCCCACCCTTGAGGACCCCATGGTCTTTGACGGGGTGGGAAGTATGGCAAACAGTTTAACACCCCTGGGAAGGGGGTTAGTGAGGGAGGCATGGGAGCATGGAGGAGAGGTATTTATTTACCTCAGACTTTGGGGGTGGAGTGAGTGTGCAGGTGGAGAAGATTCCTAGAGGAGGAATATACCCAAAGGGAGTCCCCAAGGATCCATAGGCCCAACCAAGTGAAGAAGAACAAAGGGAGCCCCAGGGGAGCACTATGGAGTGAGGCCCAGAGGCCCACCCAGCAGGGAGGTTCAGAGAGCATAATGGGGCTACCACCGGTAGTGGGCAGAAGGGAGGGGCCGGGGCAAAAGCCCAGGGGCCTCCTAGGGGTGGGTGGTGTGAGTCTACTTAGAAACCCCTACTGGTTGCTCACAGATTCTAGGTTGCTGGGACATGGTGCCCATGTGGAGGAGCTTGGACTCTACCTTGTAGGTAAAGGGCCCTGTAGGATCTCAGCTGTGGCAGGGGAGTCATTCTGAATCTCCTCCCCACCCACCCCTCAGTGTGAACCCTGGCTAGGCAGTAGGTGGGATGCAAGGCCAAAGGTTAAGCAGGGCAGCCATGTGATCAGATTATCATTTTGGAGGAGCCCTTGGATCACGGAATGGCAGATGGAAGGAGGTGGGAAGGCTGTTAGGAGGGCTGTTGCAAAGCCCCACACACCGGGGAGATGATGGCATTGGGGGTGGATGGGAGCAAAAGGAACAAAGGTCAGAATCTGTAGGTGATAGGAGGAGTGGGATTCAGTTGTGGAGTGGATGTGGGGTGAGGGGCAGGAGGCGTCAAGGTCGACTCCCCAGGCACCATGGCCCCCATGGTGACAGACCAGGAGATGGAGCCTGCTGGCCAGGGAGAGGGGACAGCTATGAGAGGCTTCAGCCGGTGCCTTCAGGTGGGGAAGGCTGAGTCTGAAGAGTGGCCGCCAGACAGCTGGACATGTGAGCCAGACACTCAGGCTGAGGCCAGCGCCCACGATGAGAGTCTTTCCTGCAGAAGCCTGTTCTCTCCTCAGGCAGTTTGGACCTTTAGAGAGGCCTTCCGGGGACACGGCCCACAGTGCAAGGCCTGCTCCCCTGGGACTGCCGGAGTGTAATTCCTTTTCTAACTGATGATATTTCCAATGGAGAAAACGAATCAATCCAACCTTTTCTGCTTTTAGCTTGAGAGATCATGGCCTCTTCTGAGCCTGTCAAGCACACTTAAAAGCTAAACTCCGAGAGATATAATCCTTTCCATTCCCTGCTCTAAAAAACCTCTTTAGAGGAAGCCAGAAAAGGATGGATCCTGCTTCTCTCTGCCTGGGTGGGGGAACAAAGAGAGCCCTCCCCTTTGCCCATGCAGAAAACAAAGTAATTAACTGCGAGGATCAGAGCCCTTTCAAAGAAATTCACCCACGCTCTATCTTCACAATGGCCTCGTTCAACTGAATTCAGTATGTGCTCGGATCACAAGCACCTACTGGGTGCCTGGCACTGCGCAGGCCGACGTGAAGGGAAGCCACGGGAAGGGCTGTCGCCTAGCCTGCCCTTACGGAGCTTCTGTCTAAATGGAACACAAGAGGTGCCCACTCAGAACAGAGACGCCTGGCTGGCTCAGTGGTTGGCCGTCTGCCTTCGGCTCAGGCCGTGATCCCGAGGTCCTGGGATCGAGTCCCGCATTGGGCTCCCTGCATGGAGCCTGCTTCTCCCTCTGCCTGTGTCTCTGCCTCTCTCTCTGTGTCTCTCATGAATAAATAAAATCTTTAAAAATTAAAAATAAATAAATCTAAAAAAAAAAAAAAGAACAGAGACACAGAGTGAAGGAGTGCAAGTGTGGAGTGGTTCAGACTCGGTGATGGGAGCCAAAGCCTGCTCTTCAACGTTACTAGCTGAGTGGCTGCTCTTGTGGGGAGGGAGCCCATTTCCAGGGCTGCAGTGAAATCTAAATCTCCTGGCACACAGGCGCGCAACAGATGACGCTAGAAGACAGCCTTGATGGAACGCTCACAAGGGGCCAGGCACTGTTCTAGTGACTTCTTTAATGCTCAGCGTGCCTGGCACAGAATGGTTCAGGGACTTAGCCCACGTCACAAGGCCGGGACATGGTTAGAGTCAGAGTATGAACCCAAGAGGTTATTAGGGCTAGAAGTTTCTGCACTTCAGTGGGTCCAACATGACATGCTGTCCATGAAGCTGACGTGGGGGAGAAAGCACGAGGCCAGAGTGGTTGGGAACGCCAATAGGGGAGCTGGGACTCAAGCTGGGAGGGCACCCCAGGACGGTGAGCACACATGAGCAAAGGCTCAGCAGCAGGAACTGTCCTTTGAGGGCAAACACTATTATCTCCAGAAGGACTGGGGGCCCTGTCCAGGTTCTCCACATCCAGATGGAGCTGTCCTGACCTCTGTTCCTCTGACTCTCCTTCCAGAAACAGTAAGATACTCAGCAGGCCCTGAAACGGTTCTGAATGAAGGCAGAGGGCCATTTCGAACTCAGGACCTTGGGTGTCAGACCTCGCAGCCTTCTGATAATGTCCCCCACAGTCTGCCCCATCAGCACCCCTCCTCCGCCATCCTGTCAGAACTGCTTCTTGTGGGGTCACTATAACTCAACATTGTTTGCCTCTTGATTCTGCAACCTACAGAACCACATGTCTTTGGGCAAATTCCTGAACTCCTCCGAGACTCAGGCTTCTTAGCTCTAGACTGGGACAGTAACACCCACCTCACAGGAGAACATGCAAAAACCCCCGCCCAGCTCATGGCACACTGCAGTCCTCAATGGCTGGGAGGTACGTATAAGGAGAGCAAACCCCAGACTTGGGGTATCCACCTCACCTCATAGATGTTGAACTGGCTCTGCCCGCGGGCCAGCTCCCGGTAGCTGGTGGTGAACTCGCCAATGAAGTCATGGCTGCAAGAGAAGGCTACTGTGAGACGGCGTGGCCCAGGCTGCACACTGCTTCTAGCCAACTGCCCGCCTCTCACATCCTTTCCTCTGGCTCCCCATCCTGCCCAGGACCTCTGCTACAGGGGTGCATGCCAGCAGAGAGCCTGGGTCTCTGGCAAGAGTCAGTGTCACCACCGAGCAGGAGACCCAGTGGTCACCTAGCCAAGAGCAGGGCTCTGGAGAAGGGGACCACTTCTACTTGGATTCTTGTTGGAACAAGCCAGCTGTGCAAGGTATTCTGGGGACAACTGGAGAAATTTAAATATGAGATGAATATTAGGTGGTATTCGAGAATTATTTATTGTTCAATGTGTCAGGTGTAATAATGGCATTCGTGGTTCTGTAGGAAAATGTCCTTATTTTTTAGACATTCTCAATGAGATATTTAGAGGTAAAAAATGCCTTGATGTCTGTAATTTAAACTACATCAGCAAAACACAGCTAAAGGAAATGTGGCAACATGTAACACTTGTTAAATTCAGATGATAGACTTAAAAGCATTCATTAAAGTCTTCTCTTTTTCTGTGTATTTGCCATTTTTCCAATAACAGTTTTTGAAAAGACAATTTGCGTCATGTCCATCGAGGCAGCTGGAGGTGTTTTCTGCAGTGGCCACGCCTTCTGGGACTCTGGCCCCCACAAGTGTGTTGTATGTGTGTGTTAAGTGCAGCAAAAAGCAGGTGCAGGACAACTCCTGTCTCCTCTGCGGCTGGCTGTCTTTCACTGTCCCCGCCCTGACAGGGGGAGCCTGGAGTACCCCCCAGAGGTGCTAGAGAGTGATGCCCGGGAGAAGTCCCTGGGGCCTGGCCCTGCCTTGTACCCGCTCTGTATTTTCACTAAACATTTATAGCTCTTGGCACTCATACTATGAGCTCCTTGATGGCAGGACCCTATGACACCTGGTGGCTGTCCCCAGTTTTCCCTGGTGAAGAAGAAGTATGGGGGACCTCCAGGGTAAGATAAACATGTAGCTGACTTGCCTGTTATGTGGTTAACAAAGCAAGTTAACAGAGATGCTGTGGCCCTGGAGTCCTGTCTCGGAATGACTCACAGGAAGGTGAGCGACCAGGAATGGCCAGGGCCTAACTTAGAGTTATATATCTGCACAGCCCTTTACAGGACCCCCTATCCACATCACAGACTGGAGAGGTACGGATGGAGATGATGGGGCTTAAAGCCCCCTTACGACACCTCTAGTAGTGGAGTCACAGAAGTCAGAATGACACATTAGGTTTGGTTCAACAGGCAAGTGGGAGCCAGTGAGGTTTCTGGACTAGGGCCATGAGAGGCCCATTCTTGTCCTCATCTATGAATTCCCAGTGACACTGCTCCTTGGGGGGCACTTACATTCGCACACAGGGAGGATACTGGCCTCCCAAAACCCAGGTGGGAAGTGCCCTCCTCCTGGCCAGGCTTGGCCCTACTCAGAAACTGCCTCATGGCTCCAGAGACCATTAGGGTACATCAAAGTGTACCCTTCCCATAGCCCACTCTCAGGGCCTGCTCCCTGCAAACGCTTCCTTTAATATGCCAAGGGCCCTCCACTAGACAAAGAGGAGTCTCTGAGGGCTGAGCTTGTCTTCTGCACCTTGGTCACCCCACAATGCTTGGCCTCACACAGAGAACACGGATGCTCAGGGGATCGCTAGTATCTGTGCATTAGAATAGGCACATTTCAGAAAAATCCTTATTCTCCCAAATGCGGTGAGCTTTAGGCACTGACTGGCTGCTAGGCAGCTATTTGAGGAAAAGAGACCTCTTAGGCCCCTTGCACCATGTCATGCAGGACAGAGATCCTCTGGTGCCTCAGCAGAGCCGGGCAGGGGCAGCGGACCTCCCACCGGAGAACCCAGGCCCCAGCGCCCCCAGAGCTACCACAGGCATAGTAGTTCTCCCCATGTGAGGGCAGGGCCCAATCACCCTAAGGGGCTGTCCTCATTCCTGCTCACGTTTTGTCCTTCTGTCTGCTTACCTGCCATCCCGATCCCAGTCGTACACTTCCACCTTGATGGTCCTGCAAGGCAAAGGGCCTGTGGTGGGACAGGCTTGACCCAGACCGATGTAGCCTGAAGACAAGGCCCCTCCTGTGCTCCTGGGCCAGAAGGGCACACAGGGACACCCACCAGGCTCCAGGGCCCTCAGTGGAGGCGCGGGAGCCCAAGAGACAAAGGAACTATCTTGAGACCTTTTGGCAAAGGTCTTGGGACAGAGGCCCCCCCCAAGTTTCAGGCAGGATGTGGAAAAACGGCCTTCAGCTTCAGTTCACCCCACCTTCTCCTTGCCACCCCAGATGGGGCACAGGTCCCAGGATGAGGCCACATGGTGACTTTATCAAGGGTGGGGGCATCACAGTGGGAGTGTGGCACTCTCGGGATCTCAGGCCTAAGCAGGAGAGGGTCTCCCCCGGAGGGGTAACAAGAATTGGTGCAGGTGGGAGTCTGAGTGCTGAGTCTCACACCGCAGGGAGGGGCTCAGGGCCCCTGCGCCAAGGACAGCCTGCTGAGCTTTTCCATTGCCACGACTGGCTCCTGAGTGAGGGTGTAATTATCTTCACATTTTAGCCTGGCTGCTTTAATTAGTTTGTTTTGACTCCTGTGCATGGGGCTGGGCTTTGGGAGCCCATTTTATTTTTAGCTCGTTTCCATGGCAACAGGCTAGCAGACCAGAGGTGGGAGTGAGGAGGGAGGTGGAGGGCTGCGGGTTAACCCTTGGTGACGGTGGTCCTCCAGGGATGCCCAGGGAAGGGGGAGCTGCCAGGGTCCCGGGGAGCCGGCAGGAGCGTGGGCAGCCGGGGTCTCCAGCCCCCAGTCCGAAGCGGGGCTCCGCAGGCCGCTGCCTGGGCCTGCCTTCCACTCACACGGCGACCGACCGGCGTCGGCCCGGGGCGCTGGCCACTGCCGGGGTCGGCGAGGCGTCGGCCTCGAGCTTGCGCCGCGCCCAGCAGGAGGCGCTGCCACCCCGCGGATGCGCCTCCCCGGGGCCGGAGGGCGGGGGTGCGGGCCTGCCGGCCGCGGGGCGCCGACTGTTCCCAAAGAAGGGACGTGTGGTAGGTCGTGCACCAACCACCAGCCGGGGCTTTCGGTGACCTGTACTGTTAAATGGGGCAGGCACGGCAGCCCGTCATGTAAAGGAATCCTCTGAATTCTAGTGAAACCCAAAAAACTGTGTCTCTCTGAAGTGAACTGGGTGGAAAGCCCCTGGTCTGCTGGTGAGCGGGCGCTGCGCGCCCTGGAGGCCCGCCAACCGCCCTGAGCGCAGACCATCCTTCTGGAGGAGGGGTGATGGCGACTTTGCAGAACAGGGCACCCGCCGCGCAGGTGGGCCCCTGGAAAAAGGCCTCTTCCTCTCCACTTTGCCCTTAGGCCATAGTTGGAGAGCTTTTCGGAGGAAATTTGCTTAAATCCGGGACACCGGTGCCTGGGTACCTGGGCTCTGCAACTTCACTCCCTAGAATGACAAGGCTGGACGTGACCTCAGTGGCATCCAAGCCTGGCTGCCTGGCAGATCACGGGGAGCTTTTCAGACACACACGGGCTCCAAGTCCTGTACTTGGCAGCTCTGGCCAGGGCCCCGGGATCTGGTTTAAAGGTTTCCCAAGGGGCGCCTGGGGGGGCTCAGCGGTTGAGTGGCCACCTTCAGCTCAGGGCGTGATCCTGGAGACCCGGGATCGAGTCCCACATCGGGCTCCCTGCAGGGAGCCTGCTTCTCCCTCTGCCTGTGTCTCTGCCTCTCTCTGTGTGTCTCTCATGAATAAAAAATAAAATCTTAAAAAAATAATAAAGGGTTCCCAAGCAGCTCTGCTGTGCATGTTCTGGAGTGATAACCTCCAGCCCCCCTCATTTTCAGATGGGGAAGCTGAGCCTGAACGGCTGCCGGTGACATGCCCAGGGTCACAGAGCTGGTGAGGGTGGGGGCTGAGACCCTGCCCCACAATGCCAAGGTCCCCCAGTCCTTCCCAGAGCCAGGCCCCTCTGCGGGGGACTTTCCAGGACCCAGCAAGGATTGCTTCCTCTCAGACCATGGACACCAGCCCTTAGGTGACTAGATCAGTGACAGCCACGTGTTCAGAGGCTGTAGGAGGACCCTGGTTACAGCCACAGCCTTGGAGACCCAAAATAATCACTGAAGAGATTTTTTTTTTTTTAATCCCAGGGCCAGAGGGCTTGATTTAATTGGTTGGGATAACAGGCACAGGTAGTTTTGGAAAGTCCCCTGGCTGGTTGGAATGCGTGGCCAGAGCCACTGACCTTCTCTAGGGGAGAGCACTACTTTCCACCCTGTTTGCACACTGGATTCCCTGGCACAATTTAGCAATTCTGAGGCCAGCGCCCTACCCCAGAGGTTCAAAATCAGTTGGTCAGGGGTACAGCCTGGGCTGGGGGCAGGGGGGACTATTAAAAGTTCATTGGGGAATTTTAACTTGCAGCTGAGGTTGAAACCCCCCTGGGTGTGAGATTCCTGTGTCAACTCAGCCCAGCCACAGTAGAGGCTCCAGGGAAGGCTAGAGTTTGGGGCTCAGATTAGCTCCGAGGCTGCAGCCTCCAGCACCAGGGCAAGAGGTGAGAGAAACAGTGCCCAGAGACAAGGCCAGGCAGCAGCAGAGGCCAAACACAGCTCCAAATCCTCTATAGGCAGCTCTGTCACTCTTCAGCCCCAGCTGGGGTGCCCAGGTCACCCCATGTGCCACTTGTGGGCTGTAGGCACAACCAGGCCTAATGAAGGCTCACAATAGACCAACTGTGACTTCTGGGGCAGGGCCCTAGAGGAGGGGCTGCTGGGTGTGGCACAAGGAAATGGGCCTCTGCTGCCCACAATACGAACATCTTTGGCATTAAAGGCTCAGAACAACACAGAGCTCCTAATCTGGGAGGCGGGGAGGTGGCCAGAGAAGGCTGCAGGCTCTGGGACAATTCTAGCATGCCTAGCATGTAGTAGGTAATATAAATATTATTTAAATATCTGTTGCCTGGGACACTTGGGTGGCTCAGCGGTTGGGCATCTGCCTTTGGCTCAGGTCGCGATCCCAGGGTCCTGAGATCGACTCCCGCATCAGGCTCTTTGCGGGGAGCCTGCTTCTCTGTCTGCCTGTGTCTCTTTGAATAAATAAATAAAATCTTAAATTAAAAAAATCTGTTGCCTGACTGAGACCTCACAACTTCGTGAAGTTACTGTGCAGTAATGATTCCCTCCTTCCATGAAATCACATGGGGAAGCCCGGAGTACGTGGCTTTCCCCAAATTACACAGCTGCTCAGCCGTGAGGCCAGGCCTGGGGCTGGGAGCCAGGGTCCTGTGGGTCTCTGGGTGCCTGGGGCTGCAGTGACAAAGCTGGGTCTCTGTAAGCGTCGACAGGCCAGCAGGGCTGAGGGACACTGGCAAAGACCGCAGGCTTCCCTCTCGGCACCAACCGCTCTATGTATAGACTCCTCCGAGCAGAGCTGCAGGCCGGCCTCCTAATGAGCCTCGCCAGGGCAGGAAGAGGTACTGGGCTGACAGGTCCCCAGGGCTCAGCCCTAAACGGACTGAGTCCAACAGTCTAGAGGCTTCAGGGAAGAAGAGAGGTGCCGGGGCTCACTACAGCATGCTACGACACCCCCTGGATGGCGGGGCTCGGTGCACACGCAGCCATAGCGAAGGGGCTTTGCCTCCTCTGCCTGCATTCAGCTTTTTCTGCATGTGTAAGCTGGCGAGGATAAAACACTCCGAATCCAGGTCAGATACACTGGCTGGGGCCTCCACATACTCAGTGTGCGGTGGGGGTTCAAAGGAGAAGAAGGCTTCTCCAGCAGGCCCACAGAGGTGTGAAGCTTCCGTGATGGGAGACCCCCCATCCTGGAGAATCCTCTCCCCTCGCCAGGTAAGGACCCAGTACAACTTACCCTCTTAACATCCACTCATTCAACAGTGAGGTACGAGTGAGTGGCAGCAGCCCAACCAAGAGAATCTGGCTCAAGGGGGATAAATCCTCAAGTTACACAGTCAGTGTTCAAGGAGAGAGTAGAGGGGCTTTCAGGAAAGGCAGGGGGAGTATTTCTTGTCATCACCTACTTCACCCCATGGAGGAGGGCTGGACTGGCTCTGACTCCAGCTCTGCTCAGCTGGCTCGCTTGGGTTTGGACTGGAGACACAGCAGAGGTAGGGGGACCTTTGTTTCTGGAGAAGGCAGCTTCCATAGAAGGAAAATGTACCTTCTCCTCACTTTGCCAAGATACATAAGCTCCAGGCCTCTGTTTCACTCTCTGTAAAATGGGCATGTCGCTAGTACCCAACTGCTAGGGCTACTGTGGAATTTAAATTCACAAAATGAGATCATTATTTAAACCAAGTAGGACACAATTTGGCCCATGTCCAAAAGACTTGGTAATCGTAACTGGTTTCCACTGCCATCATTCCATGTAAATTGCCCTAGTTCTCACCCTCCCGGCCATCCTCTTGGTGGTGGGAGCTGATACTTCTATTTGGATTCTTCCCCCTTGGCTCCTGCCCCCAACCGCCCTCTCCAGGTACCCTCCTAGCTCCCTGACCATCCCTCAAGACTCTCTCCTGCTCCCGATCTGTGCAGGGCCTTGGGCACCTCACCTCTGCCAGCATCCTGTCCTCTTCTCCCCTTGGCAGAGCACCGCCTGCCTGTCCCACAGCCGCCCCCCACCCTGGCTCCCTGTCACCTTTCCATTTCTGTCTCTCAACTCCAGCTCCAAACACTAATGACCTATACATCCCTTTCACCCCCAGATCTAGGCAGATGGTAAGGCCTTTGAGTCTTCACCTCCAGGCTCAAAGCAGACCTGCCCCAAGCCCCTGGGCAAACCTCCTCCAAACATACCCCCCTCACACGTGTCTTAACCCTTTGGCAACAGAGCGTGAGGGTCAAGAACAGATTCTCTAGCCAGGCTGCTTGACTCCAAGTCCTGGTTCTGCCACTGACTGGCAGTAAGATCCCAGGTGAGCTACTTAACCTCATTGGCACTCAGTTTCTTTACCTGTAAAATGTGGGTAGTATTTGTGCCTTTTTCAGGGGAAACACTCATGGTTAGGAGAATTAACTTAGTGCATGTACATAAATTACCACAGGAGTACTACAGGAGCCTTTACTATTATTATTAATTATTAATATTATGACCTGCCTGTCTCCCTAACAGGGAGGCTTAGGTCTGAGGTTCACTATGCCCATAGCACCCAACATGGTACCCGGTGCCTGGCTGGCTTGGAAGACATGGCTGCTGGATTCTGAATGTGCTCTTGTGAACAAGAGACACCTCGGAGGGAGCAGAAAAGTGGCTTCATTTTCCTGCACAAACCCCTCCCTCTCCCGCCGAGAGGGCCTCTGGACACTTGTGCCTCCCAAGAGGCTGCTGGGTACTGAGGTCACAGTAGTACTCAGCGGCAGACGGGCCTGTTGGCTTACCAGGCCCACGTAATGGGCCCGGTCCCCTCCATTAACACCACTGTCAGTCACATCACGGTCAATCTGTTCCCAGCTGTAGAGAAGGGCCTGAGCTGCCTGGACATCCTGGAAGGCGACCAGTCTGGGGCTCTCAGCCTGAGAGGGGGGAAATGGGGGCCTACGGAGGTGTTCCCCAACACCTGCACCCTTAGCTCCTCTGGTGCCTGAACAGTAAGCCCAGGTCTTTGAGGCTGGCTGCCCTCCTCACTGTCCCTGACAAGGCTGGGGTGCAGGGTCGTGTGTAAGTGGCGGCCAGCTAGACCTCCAATAATCTCCAAGCAGTGGGGCCAAAGATCCCCCTTCCTCCCACCCAGTGAGATGTGAATTGCTAGGCTCTCCCATCCCCCAACCTCAAATTTCTCCTCCCTTCCTGTCATCTCTCCCTATCAAATTCATTCTTCCAAGAACCAATACCCCCCAGCACCTTCCAGCCTTCCCCAAGCCTCCTTTACACCCTACTGCTCCAACCAGACTGTCCTCCCACACCGCAGTACCCCAGAAGCCCCAGGATCCGGCCAGACATGTGACCAGGGTTCATTTGGCCAGAATGCCTATTTTTGTCTTCAGTCTCATTTTGCACAATTATTTAGCTATCTAAAATGCAGATGTGTGCACATCTGAGTTCCCTGGGGTCAGATGAGAGGCTCCCTAGAGATGGAAACTCCACTACATTCCCTTGAATGGCACACAGCTGCAGGTGTCGTGTGGGGCACATAGTAGGTGCTCGGTGACCGCCTGTGGAATACATGGTGGCTGCTCAATCCCAGCCAAGAGGCAGGAAAAGGAGCCACCTCATCTCCTAGATCCATAGCCTAATAGGGTAGCCTCAGGGTTTCCGGGGTGGGGGGGAGGCAGAGGGTGTCTGAAGGCCATCTGCACTGTCATTCCCACTCCACCCCCACCACACATACCCAGTCCCAGGGAGCCCCTGCCAATGCCATCAGCCAGGATGCCCTGAGGGGTTGTTGTGATACCCCAGTGCTCCCTTTGGAGTGGCCAACAGAGGCCCAGCTTCCTCAAGGCAGCCTGGGTGGCCCTGCCTGTGTACCCTCTGCTAGCTCATCCACCGGCAACAGTGATCACCAGGAAGCCAGGCCGGGTTCTCGAAACTTCACACAGACCAATACCACCTTGCAGCACCCATCTCACATGCCCTCCACTCCCCAGCACTTAGCACAACTTGTAATTATACGTTTCTTTGTGTGATTATCGGATTAATGTCTGGCTCCCCCACGAGAATGTAAACTCCCCGAGGTTGGGCGAAGACTGTGTGTTTTGCTCCCTGCTGATTTCCCAGCATCTCGCTCGGTGCCAGGCACATGGCAGGAAGTCAATAAATGTTTGTGGACACAATGCAGGGTTTGGTATTTTATGCACACCAGAGCCTTCTGTGTAGGCTGTGTCATGTGAGCTTCTAAGCAGACCTTTCAGGTAGGTGGATGTTTAAGACCCATTTTACAGATAAGGAAACTGAGGCTCAGACAGGTCAAAGCTTGCCCAGGTTGACAGTACTTTTTAGTCACAAAGTCAGGATTAGAAACCAGGTCTTCAGCATCTACACCCGACAACCTACACTCAAACAATGATGGTGTGAGAGGACATGTAATCAGAGTAGGCTGCATCCTATCAAAAAAGTTTCACAAGTTCTCTGTACTCCACCCTTCATCCCCCATTTGGGATCCTGACTCCCCAGAGTCCATCTGCTAGGAGTTGGGGTTGGGGTGGCCCCCCCACCCTGCATCTAGAGCCCCCCCATCCTGTCCCCGCCTGCTCCTCCACCGGAAATCGTGAAGAGATAGGCTGTATAGCTCCAGGCCAGGACACCCAACACCTAGCAGGGCTCCCTGGATCCCATCCCCCCAGCTTGGGGAGGTCCCCCCCAGTGGAGGGCTGCCAGACCAGGGGGACAGCCGCAGGGCAGAGTGCGGAAGGAAGTCTGTGAGGAGGTGAAGGCAGACACTGCCCAGAGAGGTGAGGGCAGGGACAGCACAGCTCCAGGGGGCTCTGCACATACTGCCCAGCCTGGGACAGCCTGACCCTCCACCCTCCATCTGGGAGGGACAGGTTCCCATCTCACCGGTCATAGTCCCCATTGCACAGCGCTCTCACAGGAATGGAAAAGGTTTGCCAGACTGGGTTTAGGGTGTTCTTCATGACCTCGGTCTTGTGGCAGATGGTGAACCTGGTGAAGAAGAGAGGGAAGGTGTCAGGCCCCAACCAAGGGAGGCAGAAGAATCAAGGTCAACAGAAGGGCCAACCGATTAACCTCTGCAGTTGCCCGATAGCGGAAGCCAGAGCTTCTTGAGGTCATAAGCTGCATGGCACTAGCAGTATCCAGCTGGAAACTAGATGGCCATTTCTTGCTGATGCTTGAGAGGCAATTCCTGCAGCAGGTGGGGAGTGTCTGGAGATACTGACTTCTGCTCCCCCTCCCCCTCACTCTCTGTGACCTTGAGCAAGCCAATCCCTCCCCTGTAACCTCAGGGAGTTAGCTGCTGTCATTCTTTATCTGAGATCCATGGAAGAATCTGTGCATGATTTAGGGGTTTGTGAACCCCTGAAATCAGGGTGAAATTGGGTCGGTGATTTTCATATGCTTGCTGTTCCCCTGTCCAGAGCACTATCTCCCCAAATTTCCATGGTCATGACTCACTCCTCTCTTCCATCAGGTCTTTACTCAAGTATCACCCCTCTGATATAAGCACCTGCTCCAAGACAAAATTTAGAACCCCTGGTCCCCTGACCCTGACGTCCCCTAGTCCTCTTCATGCTTCTCTTTACCTGTTATCATTTGACATTTGACATAGTCTGTGTTTCTCCTTACTTATTTCACGGCTTGTCACTAAAATGTAAGCTCCGGAAAGACAAGAGTTTTGTCTTCTTTGATCACTGGTAATGTATCTAGTGCCCGGACCGGTGCCTGGCACTCAGTGTTCACTATTTTTTTTGGAACCAACTAATGAATAGATGTATTTCTCAAGAGGAGAGTTTCCACAGCTTTCACTGGCATGAAAGGCAGTGCAAATCGAGCCCCTGGATTCGACAATCTCTAAGACACTTCCAGCTCTTCCAGTCTGAATCCTTGAGCCTGCTCTGCAAACTTGAAGTGTAGAGCTGGCTTTCCCCGCTGGGCTCCCATCCAGCGTCCCTGCCCACTCCCCATGCCAGGCCTGCCGGCCGCATCCTGGAGGCCTGCCCTGCCACACAGAGGGGCAGCCAGGAGCCAGAGCGGAGCTGGGGGGCAGAGGCTGTCCCCCCTGAGATGTCCCAGCGTCTGCCCCAGCCACCTCCCAGCCTGGAAAGGTCACCCCGGAAAGTGCCTGGGCCCCGCCCGTGCCCACACAGCCTGTGCCATTTCTTCTCTGGCAATTTTCAAGTCAAAATGTCATTCCTGTCACTGCGGCTCAGCATTTCTCTTCTCTGCTCCTTCTCGCCCGCCCACTGGAGTGTGGAGATACATGTGGGAGACCTCCCCACACACCCCGGAGCTGGTGACGAGGACAGGAGTGGGGACAGGGACAGGAGGGGCCCCGTGGCTGCCCCAGTTGGGGAGGGGGGTTCGGGAGGGAGAATCAGGAGCAGGAGCAGCAGCAAGGGAGGGATGATGGCCTGTGCAGAGGCCCCAGCTGGGTTCCAGATACCTCCTACCCTACCGGGAACAGTCACGCCCACCTGCCCCAGCCCCTCCCAGCCCCTCCATCTCTTGGGACCCACTGACTTCTGACTTCTGACTTCTGTCTCTTCTTCCTTGCCAACCAATTTTCTTGACTGGGTCTTTGAGCTTTTATTTATTTATTTTTCTTTTTAAATTTTATTGATTTATTCGTGAGAGACACACAAGAGAGGCAGGGACACAGGCAGAGGGAGAAGCAGGCTCTCTGCTCTCTGCCCGATGCAGAACTCGATCCCAGGACCCTGGGATCATGACCTGGGCCGAAGGCAGACCTCAACCACTGAGCCACCCTGGCCTCCCTCTTCTGAGCTTTTAGCCTGATTTCCTCTCTCTGTGCTTCTCCCTGAGCCCTGCTATGGTCTTGTTTCGGCTTTCAGCCTCTGTTCTGAAACTGCTTCCCCAAGCCCCTCATCACCAAATCCACAGACCTCTCAACTCCCTGCTGTCCTTGCCGTGGGGGCCTGGCCCTGGCATGGAAATGGTCCCTGCAGACATCTCCTGGCTCTGACATCCGCTCCGGAGCCTGGTGTGGGACAGAGCAGGCACCAGCAGGGTGGGAAAGGGAGGGCTCAGGTCCCAGGGCCACTCCTACCAGTTGTGCAGCCCTGGCCATGTGCCTTTCTCTCTCTGAGCTTCCTCTTTGCTGTAAAATGGGGAAACACAACAGTAGCTAACACCACCAGGCCCTGTTCTCGTGACACATAATAACTCCTTTGGTCCTCACAGCAACCCTGTGAGGGAGATGCATGTACCAAGAAACTCAGGTTGGGGAGGTTATAGGTGCCCAGTCCAATATGGTGGCCATCAGCCACATGGGGCTATTTCTCTTTAAATCAATCTAAATTAAATTAAAAATTCAGTTCCTCAGGCACACAAACCCCGTGTCACACACTCAACAGCTACATGTAGCTAATGGTGACTGTACTGGGCGGCAAGACACAGAATATTTCCATAGTCCCAGAAAGTTCCACTGGGTTAAGAGACTTGCCTGAAGGTATGCACGGCCCGGCAGCCTGCAGAGCCCTGCTCTCCATCACGTTATTAATCCCAGAGGAGTGATTGCTACTGAATAAGGTAGGTGCAGTGCCAGCAGCACTGTGGGTGCTCTGTGCAGGCTTCCTTCCCGCTCCCTCCAGGACCTTTCACTCCCTGGGTTCCCTCACCAACCTTCCTCCTGACCTCTTCCTAACTGGGAGTGTGTCTCCCGAACCTTCTACTCTTCTCTCCTCAAACCCTGGGTAACCACCCTGCTTCCACCAGTTCAGCCTCTGACCTGTGCCTGCAGCCTGGCCCACCCCCTTGGGGGCCTCTGGGTGGGTTCTCCAGCCTCCTTGGTGTCCCTTCCCAGAGAGATCCAGCCCATGCTTCAAGGGAAACTCGCCCCCAAAGAGACTCCCCCATCTGACCGGCTTCTTTGTCATTTTCATGCTCTGGGTTTCCCACAGCTCCATTACAGGGAGGGGGGCTCCAACTACTGTGGCCACCCAAGTCCAGCCTGGCGAGCTCTGCTCCCTGTCCTTTTGCCCCCATCCCTCCCCTTCCCACGTTCTCCCCGCATCTTCCCAGCGAGGCTCGCCTGCGTTCAGCACCTCCCACCTGTTCACGGTGTCAGTCACGAGTCTCTCCCTCTTCCCTGCCCCCTCCCCACCCATCCTACACAGGCTCTGCTAGAACAATCACTGGCACACACTTTGCAACACACCCCTCTGCTGCTCCCAAACCTGCATCCCTCTATGCTGGCCAGCCGGCCTTCACCTCAGAGACAAGCCTGGCCCAACCAGGCGTCGCCTCTCTGGACGGGACCGCTGTGGACGTTTCCGTGGGCGTCCGCCTGCAGCGTCCCTCGGCCCCTCTTCCTCCCTCCCTCAGTCAAGTCAACGTCAACAAGAATTATTTAAAGAAATCCTGCTGGGAGTCCTTTAGTGAGACAAAGACTCCTTTTGTTATGCAAATGATCGTACCTAATTTCCCTTGTTTTGCTCTTTCAGGTTTTTAAAATCAGTTTTCCCTGGAACTGAAACACACCTCTTCCCTGCTCCGCCCTTCCCCCCAACACACACACACACACACACACACACACACACACACCGCACACACACCCAGAGTTCTAGAATCCTGGGGACCTTGGCGGAGCCCATTCTGGGCTGCCTCTGCTCAGGGCACACCTCCCGTGCACTCGCCTTTTCTCTATCCTATTATTCTCTGCTCCTCCCCCATGGACCCATTTTCTCCCTCTCCTTCCAAACCTGCTTCCAAGTTCCCCTGCTCCAGCAGTGTTTCTCTAATTAACCTCCCTGGCCCCATCACCTCCTGGTTCTGCAGAATCCCAGCCGTAAGTGGCCACAGCCTCCCAGAGCTGCGCTGCCTAAGGAGACTGTGGAGACTGCCTAATCCAACCTGTTCATTGGTCTGATGAGAAAATAGACCCAGAGAGGGGGCATTATAGCTTGCCCCAGGTCACATGGCGAATCGGTGGGGTGGACCAAGGTCCCCAGACCCTCAATCTACAATCTGTGCATCTGTGTGCATGGCTGACCTACATTTGCCGACGTGTCGTGTGTGTTTCCGTCATACCGTGGGTGGCTTCTAGATTAGGGAGAGGAGAGGAGGAAATGGGGCTCTAAAGACGTGTGCGGTTTTGAATGAAGCCTGTGGCAAGGTGTGGGGCTGGGTGGGTAAAGGGTCCAGATTTGCCAGGCTGGGCGTGTGGTAGTTGGGTAGGGGGCACATATGGTAGTGGGATGTTCAGAGGGCTGCAGGCGGAGGAGGGGTGGGCTGGAGATATGCATTGATCTGTGTGGAAGGAGGAAGATGCTATCAGAGGAGCTCCTTGTTCCCACCCTAGCCCTGCTTTTGCCACTCCCCTCACCTCCAACATTCGTAGCACCCACCATTGCTGAGCCTCTCAGAATGGCACTGCTGGCTTGGGACCTGCCCCTACCCGTCCCACCCACCTCACCCTCCAGCCCACAGCGGTCCCAACCGCGTGTCAGGCATTACCGTGATGCCCCCGGCTTCTACCGGGAGCAGGAAAGAATCCCAGGCAGCACTGCCTGGTAAGTCACCACACCCCTCCACCCCTGATTCCAGAAAGGGGTGACGTGTTATCAGAGAACTTACGTTCCATCCTCATTGCTTCTGTAGAATACCAAGAAGGGGTCGGACTTCCCAAAGAAATCCTTCTTGTCCAGCTTGTTGGCACAGAACTGCATTGTGGCTACATCCTGGTGGGAAGGAGGGAGAACAGGGGTGTGAGGCAAAAGGAGGGGGGTGCCCCAATACCTGTGGAAACACAGCCCCGAGAAACAGGAGGATTCCAAGCTGGTTAGAAAGGACAGCATGTTATGTTCACCCTACACCAACCAAGGGCCAGGCTCTGGGCTAATACCTGTGGAGGGAAGGGTTTCATTGCATCTCAAACAACCCCACTGGGCAGGTCTGATAGAGCCGTTGGGGGGCAGGGGGCAGGGGTGAAGCAGGTGGATTCTGGAGCTGGCTGCTCCAGTCTGAATTCTGACTCTGCCACTTTCTAGCTGTGTGACCTCAGACAATGGAGGCAACTCCTTGGAGCTTCAGTTTCCCCTCTGTAACATGGGGCACACACCTCACAAGGCTGTTTCGAGGACCAAAGGCAGAGCGTAGGCATGTCAGTGTTGATGTACTCAAGTCTGTTACTGTTTACCCAGTGGCTCAGAGAGGTGAAGACACTCATGCAAGGCTACTCTGAGCTTGGTCTGCCAACCTCAAAGCCCTCGCTCTGTCCACACCACCTCATTCCTTCGCACACTGTGTGACTCCTAAAGGACAGTCAAGATGAGCCATCGCTGGGGTGCCAGGGTGGCTCAGTGGGGTGAGCACCCAACTCTTGATTTTGGCTTGGGTCATGATCTCAGGGTCCTGGGATAGAGCCCCTTGTTGTGTTGGGCTCCATGCTCAGCAGGGAGTCAGTCAGTTTGAGATTTGCTCTTCCTCTGCCCCTCCCCTCTAAAATAAATACATAAATCTTTAAAAAAAAATAAGATGAGGTGTCACTTTCATACCCACTAACCCATGAGAGGCTCACCCAACTCTCTGAGAAGCCTAAGGCTTAAAGCAGGGAGCCACTCCCCCAGGTTCAACAGGAAGAACCCTGGATATCTGACTGCCCTGACCAATTCATGGCCTCTGCTGATGCCACACTCAGTCCAAGAGCACAAAGAAGGTATCCAGGCCCTGGTGAGGATCTCTGGACCCCTCACCTGGGTTTGCTGTGGCTGACAGGGCACTGGGCAGAAATGCCCCATGTCCTTCTCTTCATCAATCCCTGTGTGGCCTCTTCAACCTGAAAGATCTGCATCCTGACAAACCAGCTGCCAAGTGGCTGGAGCTCAAAGCTTTGTCTTATAGTCCCTGGGGCCTGGCCTGCTCTTAAGGGCCAGGGCCTGTCAGGAAGTCACCTACCTCTCACGCTGCCCCCTTCCTCTCGCTGGGGAAAAGGTCTCTTGAGATCAGTGTCCTACAGCCCAGTGAGGACCAAAATGGTGGCAGAGATTAAAAGGCAACAATTAAAATGTCCACAAGTTTGAAGGACATCATCAAAGGTTTGGGGATGAGTATGGTATAATGGTTAAGAATATGATTGCTGGAGGGCACCTGGGTGGCTCAATGGTTGAGCATCTGCCTTTGGCTCAGGTCATGATCCCAGGGTCTTGGGATCAAGTCCAGCATTGGGCTCCCACAGGGAGCTTGCTTCTCCTTCTGCCTACGTCTCTGCCTTTCTCTCTGTGTGTCTCATGAAAAAGTAAATAAAATCGGGATCCCTGGGTGGCGCAGCGGTTTGGCGCCTGCCTTTGGCCCAGGGCGCGATCCTGGAGACCCGGGATCGAATCCCACGTCGGGCTCCCGGTGCATGGAGCCTGCTTCTCCTCCCTCTGCCTGTGTCTCTGCCTCTCTCTCTCTCTCTCTGTGACTATCATAAATAAATAAAAATTAAAAAAAAAAAGTAAATAAAATCTTAAAATACAACAACAACAAACAAGAATATGGTTTCTGGAGCCAGGCTGCCTGCTTCAGCTCCATCCCTTTCTAACTATGTGACCAGAGCAAATTATTCACCTTCTGGCCTCAGTTTTCTCCTTCTGTAACATTGGATAGTGACAGCCTATGTCATAGGCTTGTTGTGAGGTTGAAATAAGTTAACATGACCATAGTGCTGAAAACAGTGTATGGAGCATACCAGGTGCCTTGAACGTGCAAACTATTACGGTACACTTGCCCCATCCTGTACACACAATGTGTGTGGCCTCTGTCCCTGCTCCTCTCCTCCCTTACCCCCTTTGGTGCCTTCCCTCAAGGACAGCTGACAATAGCAAACACAGAGCATCTCTTCATTCATTCATTCGTTCATTCATTCATTCAACAAACATGTATTAGATACAGTATATATGGCCAAGTCACTGAGCTCCTTATCACCTTTAACCCTCAAAGTAATCCTTTGTCACTTTTTTATAAATGAGAAATCTAGGGGTGGAAGCAGCTGACCTGCCCAAGATCACTGGCTGGTAACTGGTAGAGTGGCAATTCAACATGTATGAACTGATTTCAAAGTCATGTCTCTTCGGGAACACCACTCCACTCCCAGAGAGAGAGAGAGAGAGAGAGTGCATTCCAGTTCATGAGGCCTGCTTCCCTGGTTCCTTCAAACTCCGGACTCTGAGGCGGGTATGGGCAGGGAGGGAGGAGCTGGCCTCTGGTTAACCTGGGCAGGAAGTACCCACTAAAGGGAGGCCCCAAGGAGGGGCAGTGTGGAGGCACAGCCACACACACAGAGGAGCCCAGGTAATGACAGCTTTCATCACGTCCCTCTTCATGGACCACCAGAGAAGAAGAAGGAGCTGGATTGGGGGCTTGCAAGGCCTGGGAACACCAGGAATCCTAGAACCTCCAGAGAACTCCAGGACATCAGGTCTGGAATAAGATGGGCTGATTCATTGAGCACTTACTACATGCAAGTCACTGTGTTAGGCCTTCTCTTTACATATATTATTTCACTGAATCCTCCTAACAACCACATGAAGTAACTCTGCTACTCTCCGCATTTTACATATAAGGAAACTGAGGCTTTTAAATCCTGTCCTATTCTCAAGGTCACATAGAAGTTCACCCAGGCAGAGCTTTCCCTCTCAGCCTCCCAGAAAGATCTCTAGCCTCCTAAACTTGCTCCCTGTTAATCACTGTATCTCTGTAGTAGAAAGTTCCATTTTGGACAGAGGGAGCATTTTAAATGCCTCCCTGGGGAGCTCTATCCCATGCCCTAGAAAAAAAAGAGGAGGCCTTGGTCTAGGTGAGCTCCTCCCAATGCTGGCTCTATAACTGGTGAGGCCCAGGGCAAAGGGGAAATGTGACAGCGGGACATTAACGTGAGCATAAGCCCTGCAGGACTGCACAGTTCTTAGGCCCACAAAGCTGGCCCTTGCTCCTCCCCATGGGGGCAACAGACCTTGGCACCAGAAAACTCTCAGACTCTGCTGAGGACAGCAGGGGGGACAGCCCAGCAAGGCACCCAGAGTTCTGGGCTCTCAGCCTTGGTTTCCTTATCCGTAAAGTGCTCTGCTGGACAGGACGATGACATGTCCTTTAAGGCCGGGCAATTCAGGCTTCAGTGCCGATGCCCCGGGGAGCATACCAGGGTAGGGCAGCAGAGGGGAAGGCTGGCACTCCGAGGACAGTCCTGGAATGCACAGCCCCTCCAGCTTCCTCAGGATACAGCGTGGCTATAACTTAAGATGTGACCACACACATTTGGAGGTCACCTGAATGAACAGAGGCAGGCCACATGCGACAACCTGCACCAGTTTGACTATAAAATACATACATATGTTGAAACAACCCAGACAGATGCCACAAAATCCAGGGGCAAAAGCTCTTATTTTTGCTTCCTAGGAGAAGCCCTCAAGGCCCTACAAGATCAGGAAGAGAAAGAGGAATATTAGGAAAAAATTAATGCAGACCGTAATAGAGCATCACTTCCAGAACCATTCAGTGCTCCCCTGGGAGGGCCACTTTCCCAGCATATCACCTAACACACAGGTTAGTACACAGGAGCCAAGTCCACCTGTTTGGAACCCCATCTCTGCCAGCTATCCGCAGAGCAGCCTGTGGCAAGCAACTTCACCTAAGCCTCGGTGTTTGCCTCTGGAAAAATGGAGAAATAATGCCCACCCACCCACCCCCGGTGACCTGTTGGGACGAGTAAAGCAATGGACCTATGTTAAACACCAGTCCACAGTGCATGGAGCGTGGAGCATCTATAAGAACGGAAGCCAATCACTGTGGAGCACCATCTATTCCTGCACTCAACCCTATGGAACTGCCAAAGTTTAACCAGTGTCTACCTATGAAAATGGCAGTGGAACATGGATCTACCCAATCTATGCCAAGCACTATAGTTATGGCTATTAATTCATTTAATCCCCTCAACTACCTCATGAGGTAGGAACTATTATTATTCCCATTTTAAGGATAGGGAAAGTGAGGCCCAGAGAGGTTAACACCCTTGAAACCACACAGCTGTTAGGAGGAGAAGCTGGGATTTGGAACAAGTCAGTCTGGCTTTAGAGCTTAATAACTGAGATTCCGAATGATGACCCCAAAGCATCCAGATAAGTTTAATTATGTTCTGTAGCCTCAGTTTGAGAAGTCAGAGAAGTGTGAAATCCATTTTAGAAAGGCCTCCTCCGTGCAAACTAGTTAAAATTAAAGAAAAAAAAAAAAAAAAAGACTGGCTCTGAAATTCAGCTAACTGGAAAAATCCTCCAGTGAGCCACCCCTCATTCCTGGTGATGGGAAACATATGAGGTGTTGCTGGCAGTTTATCTTGCCGCTTAACCTGATCTGCCCTCCGTAACACAATCTAGACCCGGAAACATTCACCAAAAGCCCATTATGATAATCAGTACTATCGTGCCACTGTCGAATCCATGAGGATAAAACAGACCTTCAGTGAGACTTCTAGGCTGTGACCAAGGCACGCTTCTTCCCTCATGGATGCATATCCCATGGCGGGGAGGGGGGTGGGGGTCGGGGGGTGGTGTCCTTGAGACAAGGAACTGTAGCTGTCTGGGATGGTGGTGTTTTTAAATTTTATTTTATTTAAATTCAATTACTTAACATATAGTGTAGTATTAGTTTCAGAGGTAGAGTTCAGTGGTTCAGTTGCATAGTAACTAACACCCAGTGCGCATCCATCTCATCACATGCCCTCCTTAATGCCAATCACCCAGTTGCCTCACCCACCTCTGGGGGACTGTGCTTTTGAAGGTGGCTCTGAGTTATGCGAATAGTCCTATTACATGGACAAGGCCTTGACCACTCCCCTTAAATGCAAGTTAGTGAATGAACCCCAGGAAGAGTCTGGGAAGTGGCGATAGATGGACTGGGCCAGCAGAAATAAGGAAGCAGCCAATTCTGGCTGAGGTCAGAGGTCCTGCTGTCTGAAGGCTCAGCTGGAGGGCGGGGGCTCTCTGAGCACATGAAATGCTGTTCCCAAACCAGAAGCATCTCTGGAATCAACTGTGGAAGAGATAAACAACTCCTGCAATATATAATTTCCTGCAATTTCTGCCTTTTCGCCCTATCTTTTTAAAAAAACATATTAAGTTCTTCCAAAACAGCAGGATTGCCTCAATTTGCATCTTTCCACTGTTAATCAGGCTGCTGGGGAGACTACAGCAAACAGACTTTCACTCCAGGGTGGCCTGACCTACGCCTGCTTGCATGTTAGCCCTCCCTGACCCAGAGAGGGCCCTGCAGGTCAGAGTTCAGGCCCAGGGCCAGGAGAGGGTAGCAACACCCAGGAGGGGCAGAGGGAAGCTGGGTCTTGTTGGCATGCTCCAGGATCAGAACAAGAGTAAGGGAAGTGCAAAAATTTTAAAGGTGCTCAAAATCTCAGTCATCAAAATCAAGATTTTAATACAACACCTTGAAAAATCAAAATCAATGCAAAAATCCATGACAAACAAAACATAGACAATTTAAATAAAGCCATTTTACAAATGAAGAAACTGAGGCACAGAAAAGTCGAGTAACTTGGCCAGAGTCACCTAGCTAGCAAGCAGTGGCATCTGGTCTGGATCCAGGGCCCAAGTTCTTAACTGCTTTGTCCTCCTGCTCCCACCCTACGCCCTAAAAAGAACTTTGAAATAGATGATGTAACCATGGTGACATCTATGGTCTGCTCTTCAAAGTTTGCTGGGTTTTCCAAATTTCCTGGCACTAGTACATGGTCTTTTTTAGTCCAGAAAAAAAAAAAAAATCGATTAAAAAGAAAAAGAATCATTAGCCACAATTCTGAAATTCAGCAGTCCAGCCGGAGGCAGCACAGCACAGAGTCAAGAGTGATTCTGTGAACTGTGACCTTAGGGAGGGCTTCCTCAGGCACAGAAAGGCCTAGAGCCCCAGCTTGCCAGGGCAAGACTGCAGAAGCAGGGCATCTGGGGTGCAGACATTTCGGGGTGTCCATGAAGACCCCATAGGCCAGGGTTGATTCGAACACAGATGGTGGGCGGAGGAGTTGGTCTAGGAGATGGGGCATGTGGCTCCACATTGACTGTAATGACCACGTGGGGGTGGGAGCTGGTTTTTTTCTGCCGTCTTAATGACTGACTCCTCAAACAATCTCATCAGCTGTACATCTGTTGATTTGGTCATTCAGATGCTGAAAACCCCAGATTGACCATTTTCCCCTCACATTTGTGGAATGTATGTGTCTGGGATACTAACCAAAATCTATCAACTAAAGTTCAAAAGAAAAATTGAACCATTCGGCTAGGAGGACGTTCACAGCAGTATGTATTATACTGTTTCCTAGAAGAGAATAGATTTAATAAATTATGGCCATCCACATATTAGAGAGATAATATATAGCTACTAAAGACATGTTCTCAAAGAATATCTAATGACCTGGGAAAATAAATCTGGAAACCATACTCTACGAATCAGAAGAAAAAAACTATACATGTGTACACCTAGAAGGACGAAATACACCAAAAGCACCAAAATGTCAACAATGATTTATCTCTTTGTATTTTGTATCATATCCACTATGAACATGTTATTTTTTTAGCATCAGGAAAAAATGGTTCTGTTTTGTTTTCTTTCCTTTTTTTTTAACTGGAGGGATGATTTTTAAGAGCAAAAAATTACAAACTAACTTGTAGAAGGGTGGTGTGTGACTGCTGGTCGTAGATCATGCAGGACACTTACGTCTGTGCTAGACACAGCACACATCTTTCCCAAAGATCAACCTGCATACTTCTGAGTCTCAAAAAAGCTTCATCACTTCCCCTTATTTCACCTTACCTCTTTCTTCTTATCTTTCTCCCCTTCTCCCAGGACTCTTCCCTAGGCTCCCACATGGAAACACTGGGCACTCCCTGATGTCTGTCCTTAGAACAGCGAGAGTTCTAACTTTATCAAGATTCAAAACTCCTAAGCATTCTCGCTACAAGATCCTGCACCATCTAGCTCCTACTCCCATTGACTCCCTCACCTCTCTGGCATCATTCATTACTATCTTCCTGCCCCAGGGCCTTTGCACAAGCTGTTCTCTTTGCCTGGACCCATCTTCTTCCAGGTAGCTGCAAGGGCTTAAGGGTAGCTAAGGGATGGGGAAGGGGAGGGCAAGGAGCTGCCCAACCCCTGCATCTGCAACACCCCCTGCCTCTCTCTAAAAGCCCAGCCACTCACCACACCTGAACCCACAAAGATCACAAAGCCCACCACTATCCCATGTATGGTCAAGCTTATGGCTTCACTGTGGGTAAAGGAAGTTCTCCCTGAGGATTAGGAGTCCACAGCTCAGGGGCAACTTCGTGGCTCAGTGAGTGAGCATCTACCTTTGGCTCAGGTCGTGATCCCAGATTCCTGGGATCAAGTCCCACATCTGGCTCCCCGCTGGGAGCCTGCTTCTCCCTCTACCTGTGTCTCTGGCTCTCTCTCAGTGTCTCTCATGACACTGTAAAAAATAAAATCTTAAAAAAAAAAAAAAAAGGAGTCCATAGCTCAGCAATCTTAGGCTGGCAACCTCTCTGCATCTGTGGATCAGGGGCTTTCACCCCTCCCCACCTCCCAGCCCTGTGGTGAGGATCAAATAGACTGCAAAAACAAGGGTCTTGGTCAACTGTGTGGACACTATGCCAATGTTGGTCAGTATTACAGGGAATAATGACAGTTTTCCTGCTGAGCGCAATTAAATCTTTGGTGACTCAGAGGCCCTTCAGGAGCTTGAGCTCATCATTGTCAACATCAAGTATTACTGAATAGTATTTTGGATCAAATTCTGATTGTTGCAACTTTCTTGGTATTTAAATTCTAGATGATCAAGGCTTTTCTAGAACCTATCGAAGCGTGCGGTGCCCCCACTGGAGTCCACTCCAGTCCTTTGAGAGTCCCCAACCACCCACACCATCCCTGTGGATGGAGGAAGGGTTTGTCTACTTAGGCAGAATGCATTCACTTGAGCAGAAAGCCCTGCACTGGTAAGAGGGGGGGAAAAAACCCACCCCTCAGACTCCACTCTCTTCTTTTGATCCTCCCACTGAATGCCGAGCTGGAACACAGAAGCAAAGCAGTTCAGATGTAATTATTTTCATTCAGCCAGATGCTGGGAATTAGTCTCTTTTCCTTGCAAGTATTCTAGGGAAAGACAGGACTCAGCCAAAGATGCCCGGAAAGAAAAGGAGCTGACAATCTCAAGAGGAAGGAAGGGAGCCCACCCCCCACCTCCTTGCCTGGGAATAGCTTAGATCAAGGAAACTGCTGCCATCCTGGATGAAGGAGGGGAGGGGGATGGGGAAGGAGGAGGAAAGGGGAGGCTCCCAATAAATACTAAATGCAGACTGTTTGACAACCGTGGAAAAGCTAGATCTACGGCAGTCCCGGCATTGTCTAGAGCTTTAGCATTTCCAAAGCACTTTCCCTTCTATTACCTGATTTAATTATAAACTAAATCACCAGCTGAGCTAGAAGCTGGGGGGGCAAACCAAAGTCAGGCTTCAAGGAATTCAGATTCCATCTTTCCCCAGGCACCTGTGAGGCCCAGCCGCCCCCATGAACTTATCCAATCCTCATAGCACCCCTATCAGCCCCAATGTACAGGTGGAGAAACTGAGGCTCAGGGAGCTTAAATAGCTCTACTGGAAAGTTGACTGGGTTCTGTCTCCCTTGTCTGAATCCCAGTAACTTCTGGATAGTCTGTATACACCCTTGTAAGACTTTCCATCAGCAGGAGAGGCTAAACATTTGATCTGTGCTTCCTATTCATTCAGTTAATCACAGATTCCTGAGAGATCCTCTGTGAGTGCCTAAGTTGACGTGGTCATGGCCATACTGCCCTGTCCTGTCAGCTCTGTGGCTTACTCTCCAACTGGAAGCCCCTGAAAGCAGGATTTGGGACCCCACAACCTGGTGGTTAAAGACCCTGGCTCAAGAACCACACTGCCTGGGTTCAAATCTCTTCAACCCAGTGGCTATGTGGCCTTGGGCAGGTCATTCCACCTCTCTGTAAAATAAAAATCATAATATATCAGATATTATAATACCTCACACTACCACAGTCTTATATCATATAATAATACAGATAAATAAGTTGATGTGTGTAAACTACTTAGCAGTGTATGGCTCAGCAAAATTGTTCAGTTAAGGGACGCTTGGGTGCCTCGGCAGTTGAGTGTCTGCCTTTGGCTCAGGTCGTGATCTTGAGGTCCTAGGTGATCTTGAGGTCCTAGGATCGAGTCCTGCATCAGGCTCCTTGCAGGGAGCCTGCTTCTCCCTCTGCCTGTGTCTCTGCCTCTCTTGAATAAATAAACAAAATCTTACCAAAAAAAATTGTTCAGTTAATCTTGGCTAACAATTTATACCCCCAGAGCAGCAGTTCTCCAAGTATGGACCAGGGACCCTCAAGGGGTGGCCCATGAGGCCAAAGCTATTTTCGTAATAATGTTAATAAGACGTGGAGTTTTCTAGACATTACCCAACAGTGCTATCACAACAGATTGACTGCAGAAGCAGATATGAGACTCCAGTACTCCTCGGTTCAGCCTGACATTAAAGAGATTTACAAAAATGCAAAACAAGGCCACTCTTTGCACTAAATGACTTTTGTTTTGGAAAACAGTTATTTTTCACTAGAGTCGTCATTTATGTTATCCTGTAATGGGTTAAACCATTGTCATTTTTAAATGAATTCGTATACATATTTTTAATTTCTTAATTTTATTTTCTAATATGGCAAATATTCATAGCTAACAAATACCATAGTTGCACTGACTTCCCAGGAAGTCACAAAATCGTGTTTCCCCTCCTCCCTCCCAGGCTCTCTTACCTGAGCCCCACGTGAGTGTGGGTTCCCAGGTCACCCTAGGCTTGGCCCTGTGTTCACACTCCGTGGCTACGTCTTGCTTCTCTCCCCAGGACCCACCCCACTCCCACCTGTGGCTCCTAATTAACCTAAGAGGTATGCAAGGCCCAGAATGAGCCCCAGTTTTAGAGGTTTTAGAATAGGTTTGATCTGGATTAGAACCACGATTCTACCAGTTATTGTCTTTGAAGAGATGTTTTAGCTTCTCTGAGCCTCAATTTCCTTATTCATAAAATGAGAATAACAATAGTATCTATCTCTTTGGATTGTTGTCGGGAGTAGTGACAAGTTACATAAAATGCCCATCCCTTGACAAATAATAACTATCATCATTACTATGTTTCATCATTATTCTTTATTAGCCCTCTAGCCCCCTGAGCCCCTTCTCCATCTGCTCAGCTACTCCCTCAGCTGTCCCCATCTCCTGCTTCTCCACAGAAGAAGCAAAACCAAGGGCTGCGTGGGATTGCAGTCTCTGGCTTCGCAATACGCACACCCCAACCACACACCCTCACTCCCTCAATCCCATGCAGGGTGTCACCCTACTCCAGAGCTAAAAGTGACATATGACAACTAACTGCCAAGCACCCAGGCTTCACGACTAAAAAGCCCCTCTGCTGCCAGTGATGCAGCCAAAGCAGTCTTAGTTCACAGACATGTAAGGGGGACCATGATGGGGAATGGAGAGCCCTAGTGTGCACAGCAGGGGACCAGGGCCTAGCCTGCTCCTGCCACTAATTGTGTGTGTGTGGGTGGGGTGTCCATCCCTTCTGGACCTCAGTCCACTCAGCTATAAAAGGAGAAGACATGTTCTAACTCTGATGTTACAGAATTCTAGGACAACCAGGTTAAACTGGGGAGCCCCGTCTTCCCCAGATTCCCTCCAAGGACACACACGTGGCTGTAGGGTCACAGGGACAGCAGCCTGCCCTCTGTCCCTGCTCCACCCCCATCCCCACCAGGTCCTGTCCTGGAGTCCCTCTGCCACTCACCCTACAGTTGCTCAGCTCCTCAGCGGACAGGATGATGGTGCCACATTTCTTCCCTGGGACACCACTGGGAGAGGAGAAGATGAAACAATGGAGAGCCAGACAAAGACAGACACACAAAGTCTGAGCTCTCCTTGAGTCGGCCCTCCTCATCCTCCCCTCTCCCCGTCCAGCAGATCTGCCCAGAGCCCCTGAGAAGACAGAGTCTCCTGAAATACTTGTGGCAGTGTGGTCTAGTGCACTCCTTCCTGGGCCAGGCCCCCCAGGCCTGGAGCTGCCCCACCCCCTGCTCCCCAAGAGCCCACCAGGAAGGGTAGTGTCTGCAATGAAAGTCCTAGAAGTGGAAAAGCATCCAGACTCACCCGGAGGCTTCCAGACCAGTGGTTCTCAAACTTTCCATCCAAAGACCACTTCTGTGGGCAAAAGACCTCGTGGGCCAGCCACCCCACCCTGCACCCAGCTGACCCCCAGAGTTCTCTGAGTCACTCTGATTTATCACGGGGGGGGGGGGGGGGGGGGGGGGGGGGGGGGGGGGGCAAACAGAAGGAGGGAGTTAAGCAGAAGGGCTGGTAACTCCTGGTGGCAGTTTGTCCAGGCTCCTTCCCATGGCTGCCTCCCCTCGAACTCCCTGGCTGGGATCTCTCCAGGGAAGAGATCTTGGCCATTCGTGCAGCTCCTCCATGAGGTGGGCATATGAAGTCAGCCCAGGCAGAGAATCCTCTCCAGGGGGGCAAGTTCTCAAGGTGGGGAACCTCCCAAGGGCACCTGTCCCACCTCTTCCCTGGGTCAGGAGGGACCCCTCCCCCAGGCACCGACCAGCCCATCCCAGCTCCAGTGTTTGGAGGAACTCGGGGCAGGGGGTCCCAGCACGGCCAGGGCCACTGGGAAGAAGAAATGTCATGTTGCCCAACATGACAAAGTTATGCAGCTGCATAACTTTGGACTCATGATTGTATCTCTCTGAGCCCCAGCTTCCTTGCCCATAAAGTGAGTGTGTGTACAGGCTCCATTATTACCGATGTGCATACACACGTTCGAGGCACAGAAAAGGTCCCCAATGAGCATAGTTTCCTCCCTGCCTCCTTTCCTTCACGAGTTCACAAAGTGGATAAAATCCAGCCCCACACCTCAGGCAGCCTTGAGGCTCCCAGCATGCTGTTTGCAGAACACACTTTGAGAACCACTGATGGAGCTCTCCCCAGTGCCAGCTGTTGGAGGGAGAGGCTCTCAAGTACAGGAGGCAGGGGAGCTGGCCCCAGAGGCTGAGCCAGCCCAGATCTCTCCGGATCAGGTGAGTAGAGCGGGGGCCACACCTAGAGGTTCCCCTGCCACAGCCAGGTGGCAGGGCCTGCGGCTTGTCCCCCTAGCCATGGCAGCTGAGCACAGGGGCCCCAGCCCTGGTCCAGCTCTCCTTGGGCGTAGAGATATGATTTGTTTGACCAGAGAGAAGAATCCTCACACCAGCCTCCTCCACCAGTATTTCTCCATCTGTTCCCCGTCTGCCTAGGGCCCCTCTTCCCTTCCTTCCCCTCCAGACCAACCCACTCCCACCCGCTCACTTGGCCCTCCTTTTTCTCTCTCCACCTTTCTGCCCTCCCTCTCTGCCTCTCTCCTGGACTCCAGCTCCCTCTCCAACTGCTGCTTCCTTACTCCCCTAGTAAATGAGCATCCACACCCTTCCTGGGCTGTGAGCCCCCCGGGTCCCCAGAGGCCCCTTTCCCATATGCAGGAGCCCTAGGGGCCAGTCCAGCTGCTGGGACCCGGGCTCCTAGAAGTTCTCAGCACGGCCAGAAGAGCTTTGCTTATTCAGCCAAAATGCTTCTTAATGTGAGGCCCCTGGGGCTGCCCCCGCCACCAGGGCAGATATTACCTATTCTGCCCCACCCCACACCCCTCTCAGGGGAGGACACTCCCTCCAACCAGCAGAGGAGGGGAGGAGGGAGGGAGGATCTTTGTGGCACAGAGTTGCTGGAGGCCAGCCACAAGCAGATGGTCAGGGTGGAAGCCAGGGGAGTGAGGCTGGCTCACCACAGCCGGTGAGCAAACACAAAAAGTGAGGATTTAGCAGAATCTCCTCCATGAGGAAGCTGACATCCAGCCGTGGAAGCAATGGAGGGGAAGTAGGGTAAGGAGATAAACAGAATGCGGGGGAGGGGAGAAGGCGAGAGGTGGGAGGCAGAAGAAACTAGGCCAGGGAGGGAGGAAGGAGTGTCCAGCCCCTGCTGACCACTGGAGGCAGATGCCCACCCTGTTCCCCAAAGTCCCATGAGCCACGGGGGCTGGGGATGCTGGAGTTCGGGCCGGGTGGGGGAGGGGCCGGCTGCAGAGTGGCCCCTTGTGCCCCCCCATGACCCGGGCTGAACGCACAGGGTGGGAGCAGGGAGCAGGCCTGAACTCTGAGGCCCCCTCTGCAGAGCTGGCTGGATGTCTGAGGACTCCAGAGCCAGAGACGTCTGCTGACCTACCCGTTGGACACAGCTGGCATGGGCTTGCCTGTCCTGGAGTTCAGGCTGAATGCTCCTATCCTGTAGAGAGAGAGGAAGAGAGAACATGCCATGAGCTAAGCATCCCCACCCCGAGAAGCCACAGTCCTTGGCCTCGGAATTCTTGGAGACAGGTATCTATTCTGGATCAAACATCAAACCAGGACCAAAAGCCACAGGCCAGAGGAAGGAGAGATCTTCCTCCCAAACCTTGTTGTCAACCGCTGGGTGACTGTACCTCAGGGGTTCTCAAAGTGTGGTCTCGGGACCTGCACCTGTCGGCATCCTCTGGGAATGTGTTAGAAACATAAATTCTCAGGCCCCACCCCAGACTTACTGGATCAGACATGGGGTGGGGGTAGCAATCTGTGTTTTAACAAGCCCTCCAGATGATGCTGAAGGCTGCTACAGTTTGAGAACCACTGCTCTGTGGAGCCTCACAGAGCCTCACTGGCTGGACTATGAAATGGGGAGGCTGCTGAGAGAATAACAGGAGATCAGAGAAGCTTATGGCAGTTTGGCCCAGAACAGATGCCCAGTGAAAGAGGGTGCTGTTGTGCAAGGGTCTAGCCAGGGAGACGACGAGACTGAGACACATGACATTTTCAGTGGGGGAAACAAGTCCCCCTCCTTCACCAGCCTGTCATCTCCAAGATCCTGCTTGCCCCCCAAGGTTCGCCCCCCCAGCTGCCTCCCGTGGAGGTCTTCCTCAATCTCCCCCAGAACATATGCCTGTCCACCAAAGATGGGCCAGGTGACAGAAGGGAGGAAACAGACACAAATGACAACTGGGCTTCTGACCCAGACAGATAGTTGCTGAGAGGGACAGACACACACTCACTCTGGGGACCCCAAATTATTATAAACTTCAGAGCCCTAAAAAACAAACTTCAGAGGCTTCCAAACCTGGGTTTGTTTCCTATTTATTTATTTTTAAATAGTTTATTTATGTATTCATGAGAGATGCAGAGTCAGGCAGAGACATAGGCAGAGGGAGAAGTAGGCTCCCTTTGAGGAGCCTGATGTGGGACTCAATCCCAGGACCCCAGGATCATGACCTGAGTCAAAGGCAGAAGCTCAACCACTGAGCCACTCAGGTGCCCCTGTTTCTTATTCTGAATAAATGATAGTAATATCATTCTCTGTGAAGCCAGAGGAGATCTTTTTAGGGACAGAGAGGCCTTTCTGGGATTGCCATACAGTTAGTTGGGGTCAGAGACAAGGGCCTGGGAGAGAGATGCCCCTGCCCCACAATAACACATTCTGCACTTATTGATCACAGTGAGGGGGCAGCATCCAGCGCAAATTTGGCAGAAGCAAGCAGGGGGCTGATGCCCAGCCCAGCCTGACATTCCCCCCCTTCCTGCCCACCCTGCCACGTGGCCAGGATGCTTGTCCCAGTACGTAGGCTCCTCTTGTCTGGGTTCTGCCCCTAGGGCTTCCTGAGAAAGAGGGACAAGAGAGGGCATCCCTGCTACCCAGCCAGCCCTGGCCAGTCCCTGCAGCTGCCCGCAGGCTCCACCATAAGAACCCTGGGGATTCCTCATCCCAGAGCCTTCCCAGAGTAATAGCTTTCCCCAAAAAGCACTTGCAGCCCTATAATGCAGGCTGTTGGGTCCAGAGGGGGTGGGAGTTGAGGGTGAGATGAGGAGGACCTCACCATACCCACTTCTGGCCTACATCAAGGGGCGAACAACTGGAGGCATATGCTGTGTGAGGAGAACCCCAAATTCAAATCCCAGCACTCCTACTGCCTAGCTGTGTGGCCTTGGGAAGTCACTTTCCCCTCTCTGGGCTTTGATTTCTTCCCCTATACATTGGCAAGGGTGGGAGGCAAGAGTAGATGCGTGGATAGTGTCTCAGGGCATCCCAGGAACATGGGGCTCAGATAACTAAACTTGGGTCCTTCCAAGTTAACTGGGTTAAAGGCCCGGGGTCTCCTCACTCCTGATCATCCTGTATGACTGGCTGGCGGCTGTGGCCCTGCCCTGAGCTAAGGGTGGGCAGGAGGTTGGCCCATCCCTGCGGAAGTGACCCAGACAGACCCCACTCCCCCCTACACTTACGTGAGGGGCTTCTCCAGGCGGCTCCCAGGGGACCCCACGATCTCTCCAAGGGTGCAGAAGGCCTGGCCCAGGAAATCCTGCAGAAAAAAGCCAGTGTCACCACCTGCTCTGCTCACAGCCACTCCACTTCCCCATCACCCCACGCCTAGAAGTGAGTGGGTTCCGAAACAACCAGAAGCAGCATCAGACACACGGTCCATGTCACAGCGCGGTGCTGAGCCGGACTCTGACACTGAAGAGCACTGCAGAATCTGGCAGGACTCACGTGTTTGGATAAATCAGGGCTCTTCGAGTCAACGTCGTATCTGCATGGAATACACAGAGATGGTAAAGACAGCTGGATCAGGACCCCTACACCCCAAAATACAGGCTCTGACACAGTGGATATTTCTGGGAGTGATGGATGGGAGGCACACGCGGGCACCTTGTAGGCAGCTGGACATATTCTATCTCTTGATCTGGGTAATGGTTACATGAGTGTGAACAGATACAAAAATGCATCTTAGGATGGACTCTTAAGATGTGTATACTTCATGATGTATAAGCTATACCCCATCAAAGACAAAAAATAAACTTGCTCTGCAACCCTGGCTGGTTCTCAGGCGGCTGAGCCACCTGGCCCTTCACTGCCTGTTCTCCTATCTGCCCAGCTAAGGCTAGGTGCCCCTGGAGCTCAGTACCTTGCCTCTGACCTTCCCAGATTGTTTCACCTGGCCCAGGCCTACCCAGCCTGACCTTGGGCCCCGTCACTCAAGAACGAGGGAGGCATTCACACCTTCACCTCTTCCACCTGCAGCTGGGCACCTCCCTTTACCCGGGAGCTGCTCACCTGGAGCCACACTTACAGCCCTTTCTCCAGCAGCACCCCGCCCCCCACAACTGGCCACCCAGGCCCAGATGCGTCCTGCTGAGGGGCAGGCATTCTTGCATGGCCCCTGCTCTAGCACTTTCACTCTCCAAAATGTCCCCAAATGGTAACTTCTCTATGGTGGGCTGCAAGTCCTCCAACCATCGGTCCCTCCACAGTCATTTCCTTCCACTGCATTTTTCCCTCTGCTCCTGCAAGCTGCAAAGCCCCGTGTGGCCCACTCTGTCCACAACTCTCTGGGATACGGTCCCTTCTAACTACCCCACTCCTTGGAAAAACAACAAAGCAATGCTCCCCCACCTGCTCACCAGACTGAAATCCTATCATCATCTTTAACCTGAACAGAGGGGCACACTGTACCTTTGTGAGACACGCACATGCCCTGAGCCCCATCAGTCAGGCTATCTCTGCAGGAAGGGAGACTGGAGGGCACCCTCTCCCAGAATAAGCTTGGACAGAGGGAGAGGTCAGTGGGGACCTCCCCGTCACCTGAGCAGAAAAAGGCTCCCCAGAGGTACAGTTAGAGCTGCCCCCAAGATCAGTCCTCAGCTAGTCCCCTGAATCAGGAGGCCCGCTCAGCACCCTCCCACACTTCACTGAGACAAATGGTGGGGAGCCTCTGTTCTCTCTCCCCACCTCTTTTCCAACTCCTGATGAGGGAGGCCTGGACTTCAGCTAATTTTCATTTTTATCCCAGGCCTGAGCTCCTGAGCTCCCTCTCATGTCACATGCACCCCTCCTTCCCTGGTAAAAGGAACTACTACCACCCTCAGGTCCTACAGTCCTCCTCCCATTGGTGGATCCTCCTACAGCCCCATCCTCAGCACCAGCTTCCACTTACAGGTCAAAACGGAGGTTCTGCTTCTCCTCAAAGAAGTAATCCACGATGAACTTGCGCACAAAGTCAGGATTGAGTGTGTTGTCGATGACTTCAGTGCGTCCGAACTACAAGAGAAAATGGGGTGTGGACCTCAGGGCCAGGCTGGTGGGGCAAGGGAAGAGCACAGAGCTTGGAGCCCCTCTGTCTTGGCCCTGGTAACTAGTGTGCCTTCTGGTCCCTCCTCCATCTAATAATGGAAACCATCCACGCTGTGGCTCCAAAACTCGGGCATCAGCTTTATTCTCCCTACATCTGTCTAGGCTCCAACCAAGTCATAAGGTTGTACTTATTTGTTTTTAAATATTTTACTTTTTTATTTGAGAGAGAGAGAGAAAGAGCACAAGCAGGGGGAGGGACAGAGAGAGAGAGAGGGAGAAGCAGGCTCCCCACTGAGCAGGGAATCTGAGGATGCAGGGCTCGATCCCAGGATCCCAGGATCATGACCTGAGCTGAAGGCAGACACTGAACCCACTGAGCTACCCAGGCACCCCCAGGTCGGAAGGCTTTGATACCTGGATACCTGAGCAGGACCTTCACTTTCCCATCTCAGCTACCTTTGCCTATGCTCTGTCCTCCACTTGGCCTTCCCTTTTCTCCCAGTGGCATGTCCTCCATTTCTTCAAAATCCTTTGTTAATGCTGCCTCCTCCAAGAAGCCTTCCTGATTCTTCCCCTCTCTGAACCACCACTGAACTTATGGTGGTTGACCGCTGTCCTTCTCTGACCAATTCCACAGTTAGGCATGTACTTATCTGATGTCACAATTGTAAATGAAAGGGCAGAAGAAGGGATTCTGGGATCTTTTAATAGGTCCACTTCCTGCCCTTATGCAATCCCTTCCTCTTGAAGGCGGGCTAGACTTCATGGCTCACTACTAATGAATAGAACAGAGCACAAGCTACTCCTCGAATTATGTTATAAACTACTATGACTTCGGTCGTGGGGACCCTTTCTCACTCTCTTTTGCTTGCTCACTTCGAGGAAGCCAGCTGCCCTTTGGAGAGGACTGTGTGACTAGGGACTGAGGGCAGCCTTGGGCCAACGGCCAGTGAGGAAGCAAGCTGTCAGGCAACTGGCCTATAAGAATCTGAATCTTATCAACAACTACTGAGTGAAATCAGAAGGGGCCCGGCCACAGCAGAAGCTTGAGATGAGATGACTGAGGCCCTGGCCAGCACTTTGACTACAGGCTGGGAGACCCTGAGGTAGAGGACCCCACAAAGCTGCACTCAGATTCATGACCCTGTTATTTAAGTTGCTCAGCTCTGGGCTAATTTGTTACACAGCAACAGATAGCTAATACATTGACTTAACTCTCTTGGTATCCCCTGCAGCATATCCTCTAGAATTTTACAAACGTTAGGCACTCGATAGTTGAGTCCCATTAAACTCCCCAAATGACTTAAGGCAAGTCACTCCTATGTGTGGGCATCAGGATCACTTGGAGGGTTTGTTAAAAGATAGATTGTGTGAGGCGTCTGAGTGGCTCAGTGGTTGAGCATCTGCCTTCGGTTCAGGTCATGATCCCAGGGTCCTGGGATCAAGTCCCACATCAGGCTCCCCACAGGGAGCCTGTTTCTCCTTCTGCTATGTCTCTGCCTCTCTCTGTGTGCCTCTCATGAATAAATAAATAAAATTAAAACAAAAATGACAGATAATAGGCCTCACTCCCAATTGTTCTGATTTAGGGTGAAGTCTGAGAATCTGCATCTCTCAAAATGTGCTACTGGTGTAGGGACCTCCCTCAAACCAAGGTGCTCGATTGTAGTACACATGGCTCTGAGCTCCTCGGGATCTCCCCACGCTGTGGAGGAGGGCAGTGGGACATGGTTCCTGGCCATCAGTTCCATTAAAACAGCTCTCTCTTATCTGGTTTATTTTTCTTATATCTATTCAACACACTGGACATTTTTGGTGAGATTTTATTTCAAAGAAAGGACAAGAGACTTTTATTAAAAGATAAAGTGTAAAAGCACTGCACTTGTATGCTCCATGAAGAGAAGGCATGATAATCTACAAAGTGAGCAAGATAGACAGGTGAATGATAAATATTTTAAACAAACTGAATATTTCTGAATACATAAACACCTTTTTTCAACTTGGGCAGTAATTGCCAAAATAAAAAATTGATCCTGAGTACTAGTCTTCCTTAATGGGGCTCTGCAGCCCAGAAAAATGCCAGTACACGGGCCCCTCTCCTGTGTGGTGAGCAAGGCCCAGTTATCTGGGACTTAGCTCAGCACTCACTGGTACCCTGAATTAAGTTAGAAAGCTGCAGAGAGAACCTCCCACCCAAGCCAGTGTAAGGTCATCTAAGAGCACTAGATTTGGCACCTTCTTGGGATGCCTGGGTGGCTCAGTGGTTGAGTGTCTGCCTTTTGTTCAGGGCATGATCCCAGGGTCCTGGGATCGAGTCCCACATCAGGCTCCTCAAAGGAACCTGCTTCTCCCTCAGCCTATGTCTCTGTTAGTCCTGTTGTCACACTGTATGGTAGTCTGCCTTGGCTCAGGGCGTGATCCCGGAGTCCTGGGATCAAGTCCCACATCGGGCTCCCCACAGGAAGCCTGCTTCTCCCTCTGCCTGTGTCTCTGCCTCTCTGTGTGTCTTTCCTGAATAAATAAATAAAATCTTTATATAAAACAAACAAACATGAATCCTTTACCTAAGGACTTCTCTGTCATTGGTGGGACAATTCATAAACAATAACTACCATACAGTGTGACAACAGGACTAACAGAGCTATAGACAAACCTCCACAGCAAGGTCTCCCCTGGCTGCATGCCAGAAGCACTGGGAAGTGTGAAAGATACTGAGATCAACACAAAAGCAGATTACTGGGTGTCCTATTTCAGGTACTGGTCCAGGTATCTGACCGCTTAGAGATGTGCACCTTTCTTTCTTTTTTTTTTTTTTTTTAAGATTTTATTTATTTATTCATGAGAGACACACAGAGAGAGGCAGAGGCACAGGCAGAGGGAAAAGCAAGCTCCATGCGGGGAGCCCAACATGGGACTAGATCCTGATCCCTCTTAGGTCTCCAGGATAACGCCCTGAGCTGAAGGCAGCGCTAAACCACTGGGCCACCTGGGCTGCTCTGATCTGCATCTTTCATTATTGTTGAGCTACTTTACAACTTTGTGAATTTCAGGAAGCACAGAGTAATGCAAATGATTCTTAACTGTAGAAATGTAAATGCATTTTGTTCAACACTGTGCAATTATTTGATTATTATCCCTGTCGATACTGACCAATTTTGCATCTATTTATAAATTAATTTCAGCATTCCTGATTGCCTGTATACAGCTGACCCTTGGTGAACAATGCCGGGGTTAGGGGAGCTGACCTCTACACACAGTCCAAAATCCATGTATAACTTTTGACTCCCCCAAAACTTAACTAATAAGCCTACTGTTGACCAGAAGCCCTACCAGTAACAAAAAGTCAACAAAGATTTTGTATGGTATATGTATTACATACTGTATTCTTACAATAAAGTAAGCTAGGAAAAAGAAAAGGTTATTGAGAAAGTCATAAAGAAAATACATTTGCAGTATTGCACTGTATTTATTGAAAAAAATCTGCATATAAGTGGACCTGCACAGTTCAAACCTGTGTTGCTCAAGGGTCAACAGTATGTGTTGAGTCATCTGAACCAACTGTAACATCTTACTGGTTCCCTCATTTAATAAACAAGTTAAATAAATCTTTACCATGCATTCATTTTATATTTGCATGGGAATCATGATTTTACCTTAAAAAAATGTATCCTTTAACAGGAGCTTTTTAAAAATACCCATGCTCAAAGCCCCATCACAGACCAATGAAACCCCATCTCAATGGGTGGGACCTGAAAAATTGTTTTCTCGGTTTCCTAAGTGATCCTAACATGCAGTTGGAGTTGAGAACTGCTGACAGAGGAAGAAAGAAAACTAACATTAACTGAGCCCCGCTGAATGCTCACTAGATCAGCTCATTATCTCATTCGATTCTCAAAAAACCCCTGTGAGTCACTACCTATTTTCCAAGTGAGGACACTGAGAATCAGAAAGGTTAAGTAACTTGCCCAAGGTCACACAGGTAGGCCGAGTTGGGACCTATATGCAGGTAGGTGTAATCCAAAGCCCATTATACTTTTACTTCATCTCACTTCATCAAGTACTATGAAAATGAAACAAAGACGACATTTATTTCACAAGTATTTATAAAAGCCTTACTGTGTACAAGGCAATAGTGGAATACATTGAGTTAAACAAGACTGGGTTCCTATCACATCCCCTAAATCCAATAACAGTCTTACAATGTATAATCTATCCTTGTTCCAGGAGAATTCCTGCATTTTCCTCTTCTGCTCTAATTCTTTTTTTTAAGATTTTATTTATTTATTCCTGAATGTCGCAGAGAGAGGCAGAGACACAGGCAGAGGGAGAAGCAGGCTCCATGAAGGGAGCCCTACTCGGGTCTCGATCCCGGGTCCCCAGGATCACGCCCCCAGGTGAAGGTGGCGCTAAACAGCTGAGCCACCCGGGCTGCCCCTGCTCTTTCTAATTCTTAACACCTCTAGTCTTCAGACAAAAGGAAAATTTCTCCTAATGGCTTTCTTGCAGAATTATTCTGGGTAAACACCCAGGTACCTGTGAGAGAGTCCTCCTTTCGGAAAGGGCTCTATCTCCTCTTCAATGTACTGCTCCCCCAAAACTGGTTGAAAAAAACCCCTCTGGCTGAATTTTAGATAGACGCCAGTCCAGAAGGAGAACAGCATTTGTGCCACCTCCCTCCTCATCCGTCTCTCCTCTGACTCTCTTCTCTCGGCACAGACTTTAAGGAAAACACCCATTAGGGAAGATGACAGCGCTGCTTTTAAAATGGCACTTGAAGCTTCAATCGAGGGAATTCCCTAGGGATTGATCTCTGCCAGAGGAGAAAATGGAGTTCCCCTGGAAACAGGACTTGGAGAGGGACTCCACGGGCCCCCAAGATCTCCTAGCGAGCAAAGGGGGCAAGCGTGCCAGGGTGGGCAGTGATGAATTTCCAGCACGCAGGGGTAATTAACACATGCCTGTCACGAGCAACTGTGAAATCTACAACCAAGGGACTTACTACAGATGTTTTCTAGCCTTCATTACTTGGGCTGATAACAAAGGCGAAAAAAAAATCTTGGATTTTGAAAATTCAAGAAGCCACCAGGTCTTTGTCAGGCCCAATTTATACTCCTATTAATGACCACAGGAAACAACCTTACTGATGTTTAAAAAAAAAAAATCAATTTGGCTGCATTTCGTTCCACATAGAATTACAGTTTCCAAGCCTGAAGGGACTTGGACAGATGAGGTATTAGTGCAGAGCAGTGGGAAGTGCAGGAAAGCATATAGCCTGAATGCTGTATGGTAAATCCTGCTTGGAGGGAAGCAGGGGAGAGTGGGTTAACCCTTTGCCACCCATAATTGGAGCTGAACCAGCCCCGAACCCTCTTCCAGCTCCCCAAAAGTGCCTGTCCCTCCCTCCGGTCCATTCTGAACCCCTCTGTCCACACTCCAGGCTCTGAGCATGGCAGGGGGTGCCTCACGTTGCTCACGGTCTGGGCCTACAGGCCACCCAACACCAGTGGGCACAGGAATTCTCTGATTACCAAAGGTGAAGAGAAACCCCGAAATCTTTGTTTTACCAAGCAATCCTGATACAGACAGCCTTAGGGGACTGGTGCTTAGAGGGGCCAGCATAGACTAGCTAGGGCATGATGTGAAATTGGGGAAGGGGCTGAGTACTCAGAAAGGTGAGGGGGACCTCCCTGACCTCAAGGCCTGGCACAGCTTCTCAGTAGGGGAGAGAGAGAGAAAAAGTACAAATGAGCCTGGAAATTAGGGTATTCACCCTCTCAAAAGCTCACGTCTCATCCCTGGCAACAAAAACCAGTGGGAAAAGCTCCTGACATGCTACAAAAGATGCTCCCAAGGGTTCCTAAAACCTCCATGACTAAGCCCCAAGAATATCAATTAAGCGGCATTAATTACATATCATCAGTTCCAGTGAGACCCTCAAAGGGAAAGCAGACTTGAAACTTCTTTGAGGACAAAATTAAATGGCTCCCAGGGGCTCTGCTACACATAGAATGTTGAGATTTATGGGAGCGGTTGGGCAATGTCCTGCCAAACTGCCCTGAGACAAGGGCCGTTGCTGGGCTGGGATTGAGAACCCAGGTTAGGCGGGTAAGGTCTTCCCATTCTACATCCAGCTGTGAGGCCCGGAGAGGAGGGGCATCCTCTGCCAAGACATGGGCCTTCTGACCTGCAGCAGGGTAACGGGCTGGCAATTAGGCCTGTACCCATTCGGAGGCTAATTCTCTGTGCCAGAGAGTCTCCTGCTGCTGCCCCCACCCCACCCAGCTCCTTCTCTGTGCTGCTGTACACTCCGGGGGACCCGTTCTCCCTTTGAACACCATCACCCTGGTTCCCTTCCCTGTGGCCTCCAGTTGGGTTGGCCAATGGGAGGCATGAGCAGATGGAAGATGGGTGGAGAGAGAGGTTGGGGTATTTCTTCCCACGCTGGCCCAGTCTTGGCACCATGGCTCAGGCAGGGGCTGCCTCTCCCAGGACCATGCTCTGGCTCTCACTCACAGACGGTAGCACCGTCACCTCCCACCACCCATGAGAGCAGCTCCCTGCTGTTGCTGGGCCCTGGTGCTCCACTTTTGCCTGTGGATTTCCTCAACCTCACCCACACTTTTGAAAGAACTCCCTTGAAACTCTTCAGTTAAACCAAGTAAACTCTCTCTCCTGCTGGGGCCATGACTGATCTATTTTTTCTCTTGCAAACATGTTCATACACATACAGTTGCCAACTCAAGTGAACATAAAACCAAGAACAGTCCCCACCCCACTCCTTCCGCTGGAACACCGTGTCACGTTCCTAACACCAGTGACCCCTGCTCATGCAGCCAAGATACGCAATGTCCTGTGACTGCCTTCCAGGATGCGGGGTCTCAGCACAGATGTCCCACCTAAGGGCCCTGTGGGAACTCCCAGGGACCAGGGGTCCCACCCCAGCCTCCTCCACTTTGTAGAGAGCGGCCATCCCAGCCCCATCCAAAGAGCTGCCAGCATGAGGCCCAGTTAGTGGAGAACACCTACCAGATTAGAGTCAGAGTCCGAGGCTTTCAATCAGCTCTAAGTGGGTGTGTGGCACCCTGAAATCGAATGTAAATGTCTGTCTGTACATGTCTGCATTTTCTGGGTGGAGGAGGTATGGTTTTCGTCAGTTTCTCAAAGGGAAACATGCCTTCCAAAAAATTAAAGAACCACCGATTCTACCTTTGAAGACAGATTTTTATGGTTTTCCACATAAAGAAGTATAGAGAAGCAGTGAATAGTGAAGTGAATAGAACAGAGTCTGGGGTCAGGCTTCCTGGGTTCAAATCTAGCTTCGCTACTCCATTGGCTGTATGACCTAGGAGAAATCCCTTTTACTGCCCCTCCCACCCCATGTTTCGTTTTGCTCTTCTGTAAAATAGGATCGCCAATTTATCTATACACACTTTGTCGGGTTATGGGAGGCTTATATGATTTGATTTATGGAATGTGCTTAGAAGGCAGCCTGGGACATAAAAAAAAAAAAAGCTCTGTAAGTTAGTGATTCTACACTCTGGTCCTTCCCAAATCCTGAACCCTGGCCCAGTCCGTCCAGGAAGTGTGGCTCTCCTAGGTCTCTGACCTCAGCCTTATGTCTAAGATGCTCCCAGCCTATAACTGCTAACACTTCCTGCTCACCTTCCATGCCCAAGAGGCCCCAGCTCCAAGTGGCTTCTCTCCAGACATCCACATACAGGCAAGACGGAGGGGGAAATGCAGGACTGTCCCTTTGCTCTTACACAAGCAGCTACTCCTTTAAGATCTAGGCTCTGCACTCCTGGTGGGCATTCCACAAAATTGGGTCCAATAATGCCTAAGGCCTTTGTTAGAGAGAGAAAAAAAGCTTGGGACACCTGGGTGGGTCAGTGGTTGAGCATCTGCCTTTGGCTCAGGATGTGATCCCAGGGTCCTGGGGGGGGGTCGCACATTGGGCTCCATGGAGGGAGCCTGCTTCTCCCTCTGCCTGTGTCTCTGCCTCTCTCTCTCTCATGAATAAATAAATAAAATATTTTAAAAATGAACATTTAAAAAGGCAGTAGAATGTTAAAGTTTGCTTAGAGACCCAGACCTGGAGAAGAAAATTCAATCTCCTGCCACTAGCAGGAGAGGTAAAGCAGAAGGACCCTTTGGGCAAGAAGGCTGCTTAGTGAGGGTGGGGAGAGGAGGACCCTCTCAACCCCGGCTCAGACACACAGATTACTCATGAGAAGGTGCAAAGCAGGGCAGCCTGGAAAGAGGCTTTCTCTGTTGCTTCTAGATTTCTAAAGTCTGGTTCTCTCCTTCCTCACAACCCATCTGCAACTCCCCGCAAATGTCCATGGCTGGAGGGTACTGGGGCCCAGAGCCAGGGTGGTGTAGAGAGGGGTAGCTAGAACCCCTACCAGCCAGAGTTCTGTTGCTATTATTTATTTAGTGGAGGCCACCTAGATTAGCCCCTCTGGGATGCATTTCCCCACTGCTAAGACAAAGCAAATCATTGTTTCTCCAGGGGAAGGACAGAAGGGAATGTGCATGAAGTGTGACCTGGAATGTTTGCTGCAGAGCCGAGAATAACCCTCACATAGCCCTAAAGGGGCACATTTTGTCTCATTTAATCTTCATAACAACTTTATGAAGCACTACGGTTACCCCCATTTTACAGATAAATTAACTAGGATAAGGCTCGGAGAGAGGCAGTGACTTGCCTGAGGTCATACAGCTGTGGGGGGGGGAGAGAAACAGGATTCGAACCCAGGCTATCTGGCCTAGTTCCAAATCAGTAAGGGTTGATGTAGTCACTAGCTAATAAGAGATTAATATTGTGAGTGAAGCTTGGACTATATCCTATCCAGTCCTTATTCCTGTTTTCCTACCTACAGCTGAGCCTCTGAACTTCTTCAATGCTTGCTCCCTCTTCTACCTTGCTGGCTCTTCCTGAGGGTCGGGGTAGCCCCAGGTCACATGGCACAGAAGAGTGAGCCTGACCTATTCCTCTGCTCACCCCCCACCAACATTTCATTTTTATTTTTAAACATTTTATTTATTTATTCATGAGAGACAGAGAGAGAGAGAGAGAGAGAAAGAGGCAGAGACACAGGCAGAGGTAGAAGCAAGCCCCATGCAGGGAGCCTGACATGGGACTCGATCCTGAGACCCTGGGATCATGACCTGAGCCAAAGCAGACACTCAACCACTGAGCCACCCAGGTGCCCCCCATCAACACTTCCAATCCCTACAGACCCCCCCCCCCACATACACACACACGCACGCATACCCTCCTGGCCCCTCCTGTGATTTCCATAAACATTTGTTGATTAACAACTTGACCTAGAACCTAAAGATTCTGGAGCTGGGAGGAACAAAATCCTCTCAACCAATGAGAAAAGAGAGTCAGAGAAGAAGGGTTCATGCTGTGACACCGGTCACACAGCTCATTAGGAAAAGGGCTGTGATGGGAACCCAGGCCAGGTCAGCCCTAGCCCTGAGCAGCACCCTTGTTCTCCTAAAAGTCTGTCACCCCCTCTGTCAGGTTTCTCTCAGGTCTTCCTTCCATCAAATTCTCTTTCTCCTTCTGCTTAGTATAGTGACTCCCACCTTCAAAACACTTCGACATCCATGATCTCATTTAATGCCCTCAATGACCCCTGGAGACGTTATTATTGTTCTCCCATTTTATGGGATGAGAGAATGGAGCTTCGGGAGGCCAGAAGGACCTCCCGGAGGCACCCAGCAGTGGGGAGGGAGGACCAGGACTCCCAGGAGTGACGGAGCCACCGCGTCCAATGGTGTTCACCACAGTCCCCTGCCTCAATAATGAGTGGGTGGCTCTGCAAGCCTGAACAATGTTCACGGCCCCAGATTTAAGTAGCTCTGGCCTTTTTACAAATTACAGCTGGATGAAGCTCCAGAGACCTCCCTCCAGCTGCAAACCCCCAGTGGCTGTGCTGCCTGGGACAGAAGGAGGCCGGAGCTGACAGACTGCTCTCCACGTCGAAGCTGCCCCCCTTCCCCAGCCCAAGCTCCCCTATAATTTTCATATATAATTGAAGGCTCCTTAATTGGTGATTCTAAAAGCCCTGCTGCAGAGCCCAGCCCTGGCCCCTCATGAATCATGTTCACCGGGATTAAAATTAGAGGAGGCCAGAAAGCTATCTGACTCAAATAGAAATTGGAAAAGGCGGTGTGCTTGGTGCTGGGAACAGGGGCCCAGCAGGTGCCCGAGGCTGGAGAATGGCCCGAGGTCTGGGCACCAGGGCCTAGGTTTTGAGGGGGAGCACAGAGGACCTGGTTCCGTACCAGAGCCACACTGTCTTGGTCTGGGAAGTTCTCTGCGCTTCCCTCACTGGAGGGGTCCAGGATTCTGCTGCCACCCACTCCTCCTCAGAGAGTGAGGAAAGCCAGGCCCAGAGAGAGGAAGGGGCTAAGCCCAGCAGGGTGAACCATGACTTCTGTGGCCTGGTACCTTCCAGACCATTTCCTGTTGTGTTAAGGCCTCTAGGTGAGGAAGGGCAAAGGTGAGTGAGGAGACTGGAAGCTCCGAAGGCCTTCCCTCCTGCTCAGGCCTGGATGGAGAATTTTCCCTCCCTGGCCCCAGACAGCAGCAGCCAGGGCCAAGCTTATAATGAAAGACTTCCTGACAAAAGGCTTGGTTCCCAATTAGCCATTGTTCCAGATAATCTGTTAAAAAGTCCCAGCTCCTGGGGGAATGGCCGTTTTACCAATAAGCCTCGCTGCCAAGTCCCTGGCCAAACACTCTGCACCAGACATGCCCTGATCTTGCCAGGAGGCTGAGCCTTAGGTCTGGCGCAGCCTGCGCGGGGAGGGCCCTGAGCAAGTCCTGCCCTACAGGCACCTGTTCTCCAGAGCACCCCAAAATGCCCATAGCTCCTGCCAAGTGGCATCAGGGTGTCTGAAGTGACACCACCCACGGTGGTTTCCTCCAGGTGAAGCTCTGGTTTCTCACTTTGGGGCTTCTTCCAAGGAGTCACTGTTGAGCATTTTATTTTCTCTTGCCAGGCGCTTTCCCTGAATTAGCGCCTTCACCCCTCGCAGCAGGCCTGTGAGCCACGGCGCTTGCCCAAGAGCTCCAGCTGGGAAGGTAGTGGCCCAGGTTAGGACCCAGTCACCCTGACTCTGGAGCCCATGCTTTCCACAGCTCAGCCACAACCGTGAAGTGTACCTGGACTCTAACACTGAAGAGTAAAGAGATGTACATATGAGCCGCCAAACGACCTAGACCAGAACCTTGGCTTTTCGCGGAAAAGCAAATTCCTCTCTTCAGAGATATCTCAGGCTCCTGCCGAATGTATGACACAGGACTAACCAAACGTCTCTGGCTGAGTGGGGGAAGAGGAGGCAGAAGCCACACACAAGTTCACAGTTGGCCCTTGACACCACATCAAACCCTGGAGCTAGCAGCCTGGCCAGATGGGAGGACTCAGGAGACCATATCATGCCCCAGCTCCACACTCTCTAGCTGAGGCGATGGGCGAAGCAGGGACCTCTCTGTGCCTCTGCTTCCTCATCTGGGGTGTGCTGAGGGCCAACGGGGGTCATGAGGTGCGGCTAACCTCAGGAGGAGCCACACCTGCAACAGGAATGCCATGCAGCCTCCTCCTGAGGGAGCAGTGGGGCAGGGGACAGAGCCTCTTCACAGCTTCATCTGACACGACTGCATAATAATATCGACAAGTGTTGAGCACAGCCAGGCATTGTGCTGAGCAACTCTGTCATAGAGTCCCCACCACAGCCCAGTGAGCAGACATCAGGATCCCATACACTGAGGGAAAAAACTAAAGCTCAGAGAGTTGAAGGGAAGGGACAGTCAGAATTTCAGGGGACACTCTGACAGTACCTCACTGTGCCAAAGCAGGTTCAGGGACACCTGGGTGGCTCAGTGGTTGAGCGTCTGCCTTCAGCTCAGGGCCGCCTGATCCTGGAGACCTGGGATTGAGTCCCACATCGGGCTTTCTGCATGGAGCCTGCTTCTCCTTCTGCCTGTGTCTCTGCCTCTCTCTCTCTCTCTCTCTGTGTGTGTGTGTGTCTCTCATGGATAAATAAACAAAATATTAAAAAAAAGATAGAGCCCTAACCCTAAGACTGTGAGCAGGCGCCCATGACCTACCTGATCCCCAAAGGCAGGCCTCCGTCCCAGACTGCCTGCTCCTGCTGATGGCAAGTGAGGGCCCTGAAAATTCGGCTGCATGACAAGAGCAAAGGCCACCAGAGGCTGTCCACGGGCCCTGAGACTCAAGTGAGACCTTTCCTTGAAGAGGTGGACTCTTCTCTGCAAAAAGCAGTCTAAAAAGCCAACCCCATGCTTGCCTTGGTGTCTATCTCCTAGAGAGGCTTGTCTCCTGCTTCGAGGTTTAGCGATAATAATGATCCACTGGCTCCTGGGTGACTCAGTTGGTTAAGCATCTGCCTCTGGCTCAGGTCCTGATCCCAGGGCCCTGGAATTGAGCCCTGTGTCAGGCTCTCTCCTCAGTGGGGGAGCCTGCTTCTCCCTCTCCCTTTGCCCGCCATGCCCCCTGCTTGTGCTGTCTTGCTTGCACTCTTTCTCTCTCTGTCAAATAAATAAGTAAAAATATAAATATAAATAATATAAATAAATAAAATCTTTAAAATTGTTTTATAAGTAAGTTTCATCCACCCTAGGGGTGGATGTTACATTTGAAAAACCCTAACTAGGAGATGCTACCTCAAATACATTATCTTGCAGGCACTGGAGAACCCTTTTAACAGAGGGAGGTTGGCAATGATTTTCACAGCCAACAGGAAGGTGTGGAGAGACACGTGTTTGGCTGGCAGGGCCACACAAGCGCTCAAGCACTTGCTCAAGCAGGGAGTAAGAACCTGCAGAGACCTCATGCCTTGGGAGGGGGCCTGGGTTTCTGATACCCCTGGGCTCTCCTGCCAGTGGAGACTGCGCTATTCTCATGTGTGCTGGAACATCATCTGTTGCGGCCTACTTCCAGGGAGCTTTAGGCAAGACCCTGGGACCTCACTGAACTGGTAAGGACAAGCAGGTAACTAGGGACAACTGCTAATATGAGATTAGAGTCTAACCTAACCATTACACTATGTGAAATGGCTACTTTTTTTCAAATTTGCAACCTGCAAATCCATATGGTTCAGCTTAGCGTGCTGATGCGTGTGGCAGAAATTGGCCCAAGTCCTGCTTTCCTGGTCACATAGGCTCTGGTGTCGAGGTTCAGTGGAAGCAGAGCTGTGCCCACACCCACTTCTGTAGGAGGCTGCTGGCATCTGCCCCAAAGGCCTGACAGCTCTGGACAGCCATCCAGGGTTAGGTGGCTTCCTAACAGATTTGAATGCCAATCTAAAGGACATCAACTAAAGGACAACTAAAGGACAACGAAAGGACAAAGGCCTTTGTCAACTAAAGGACAAAGGCCTTGGACAAACCACTTCATCTCTCCTCACAGGTGGCTGCAACATTACGGATGAGCCCCAGAGCACCTGCAGGGGCTCACTCAGGGCTAGTTCCTCTCTCAGAGCCAATTTTAGGGCAGTCCAAGTGGGAGAGGCTCGAAGACCAGTCTAAGAAGTTGATGGTTTCTCTCAGAGGCTCAGGAAACAGGTGAATTCCTGAGGTGTGATTTTGAGAGCCACTGGAACCAGGAAAAGGCCCTCTTCTGGTCAGGAGGAGCTAAAGGGAAGAAAAAAAACACTGGCTGCTGGGGGTGGGCATGGGGGTGAACTTTAAGGTCAGAGCCAGGGAGGATGATCAGGGTTTGGAAGGGGGCAGGAGCCAGATAGGCCACCACTCAGAGAAGCAGGGTTTTGGGGGCAGGCTGAGGAGATACCCCAGGACAAACAGCAGGGTAGAACAGAGTCACCAGAGGGGCAGGGAGTAGGGGTCCCACGCTGTGCCAGTGTGCTACACTGCAATGCTGTTTGGGAACAGCATGATGATAAATGCACCTCTGGGTCCAGTACTTTCCTGGAAGAGCCCCTCCTGATGAAGGACCCTTCCACACAAGGCTGAGATGTTTCCCTTTAAGCCTTTCTCCTGTAAGCCCTCATTCCTTAGAGCCAATTGGACCCTGGAGTCCCAAGCAGAGAACGGAACTCAGGTTTGGTTTGGTCCAAGTATGGCTGCTCCCACTGTGACAGAGCACCCGGGTACTCAAGCTGGGCAAGAGCACATCGCAGTGGTATTTCCAGGCATTTCCACCAGTGTTATCTTAGCTGGTCCTCCTAAGAAGGACTCCTAGCTCCATTTTATTGATGAGTAAACTAAGACTCAGAGAAGACTTTGCCCACGTCCCATTGTCAGTAAATCTCAGAGCTGGTCGGGAATGCAGGGCTAGATGTCAAGTTCAGGGCTTCATGTGACAAGGCAAAGGATGGTTGTTCATGAAGCGCTTGGAGAACAGATCAAGAAACATGGGATGGATTATAACCAGATTATGTAGCTCCTTGGTGGCTGAATGGCATACCTCAAAGACCAACTAGAGAAATTAGGTCAACCTGGGAAAAGATCTCCAGTGCGGGACCATAACACTCCATCCTGTTCAACCTATCTTTTTTTTTTTTTTTTTTTTAACCTATCTTTTTTTTTTAAAAAGATTTTATTTATTTATTTGGCAGAGAGAAAGAGAGCACAAGCAGGGGGAGTAGCATTAGGGAGAGGGAGAAGCAGGCTCCCCACTGAGCAGGGAGCCAGATTCGGGCCTCAATCCCAGGACCCTGGGACCACGACCTGCCTGGAAGGCAGATGCTTAACCTACTGAGCCACCCAAGGCGCTCCAAACCCCTTATCATTCTTGTAGACAGTGACTGTTGCTAACGCAGGACCAGGAGGCAGAACTCAGATGCCAAATGCACGATCATAATTCAACATGATCTTCACGGCCAAACAGGCTCAATCTACCAAATGACAAATCTACTAAATAACAAAGATAAATGTAAAATCTCCCACTGAAGGCCAAAAATTCAGTCGCAAAGTCTGAGCTGCGGGAATCCTCTTTGGATAGCAGTTCGTGCGAGAAAGACCCAGAAGCCCCACATTCAAGATGAAATAAGTCAGAGACGCCTGCCAGGAAGGCCAGGGGAATACTAGAGAGTACAACCGATAATACGACCCTCAGAAACACACAGAATCAGAGACCGGAGGCAGGAACAGGATCGTCTGGTTCAAGCCCCTGTGCAGAGGGGGCCAACCTATGGTGCTCGGGACTAGACAAATAAGTGGGCGGTGCAGGACACTCACTCTGGGGGGGCGAACACTTCTGTGTGGACTTGTGTTCCAGCGGGAAGTGACCGGATTTGTAAAGGGACAAGAGACCGTGATATAGAGGAAGCACTGATAGAAATGGTCCTGCTCTCAATCTGCCCAAAAGTGGGGGCACCTGGGTGGCTCAGTCAGTTCAGGTCCTGATCCCAGGGCCCTGGGGTGGAGCCTGGTGTCAGGTTCCCTGCTCAGGAGGGAACCTATTTCTCCTTCTCCCTCTGCCCCCACTCCCTGCTCATGCTCTCTCTCACCCACTGGCTCTCTGTCAAATAAATAAAATCCTAAAAAAAAAAAAAAAAAAAAAAAACCTGCCCCAAAGTGGAATAACAGGAATGTGAGCTGTCCTCAGATATTGAGGAAAAGAGTATTTGGAAGAGAAAATCAACTTGCCCTGTGTGTCTAAGGAGGGTCGAATTTGGGATGAGTGGAATTTTGCCCTTTATATATAACTATCATAGTTCTTATGACATCATGTTCCAGATGTGGCTTTCACATTTGACTTCTCTGTACTTCGATTTCCTCCTCTGTGAAACGGGGCCAATAATAATAATAATATCTTCTGCATGGAGTGGTTGTGAGGATTAAATTAGTTACTACATGTAAATACTTAGAACCGTGCTCGGCATGTCACTGTTACATAAGTGTCAGCTATTAGCGTTCCTTTTTAATTTTTAAGATTTTATTTATTTATTTATTTGATAGAGAGAACATGGGGGATGAGGGGACAGAAGGAGAGGAAGAAGCAGACTTCCTGCTGAGGAAGGGCCAACAAACAAGGGTCTGACCAGGGCCTCCATCCCAGGACCCTGCGATCATGACCTGAGCCGAAGCCAGACACCCCCTGCTGTTGTCATTATCGCTACCTTCTTGAGGCCAGAGGGAGTTCCTCTGGTTGTAAACAGTGTCTGGTCCCCTTTTGCGGGAGGACCCTGGCACACAGTAGGTATCCACACGTTCTTGTTGACATTTAGAGATGAACTGGCATTCCCAGCTGGTGTTAAATGTTCTAGGAACTGAGGCTGCTCAAAAATAGCACCCTGGCAGGGCTGTGTGGGTGTGGTCGCGGGGGCCAATGCCCTGCAGGAGGTGTGGGTCCAGCACTCGGACGCCCTACAATTCCGTAACACCCATCTCCTCCTTTCCAAGGGGCCCTGGGCCAGGACATCTGCCTGGCAAGCAAGGAACAGGGATTACCCGCCCACACACTTTGCAAATGGGGAATGGAGAGGTGCTCCTGGTGAGAATATTTCTGGGACCCTGCCTACCGGGCCATCCTGCCTTCCCTGGGACATGCCGAAAGGCAGGCAACCCTTGATGCAAATAGTGCTCAATTTGCTAGGCTAAAATTACATCTTGAGTCAATTTTCATAAAATGCATTGACAGATTTAGGTGCTGGAAGACAGAGCTTTCTCAGAAGGCATTTAAAATGACCCAAACAGTTAAAATCAGCTGAAACCCGGCAGCCAGGGGCTGAGAGAACAGCTCTCGTCCCTCCACAGCCTTGTGCAAACCCGGGACCTGGCCCTTGCCTGGAGAAACTGCTGTGCCTGCACTTCACGCCTCCTAGTAACAGGATGATCCCCTCCCGGCCAAGGTTCTGCTAACAGATGTTTGGCAATGAACTAACAGGTGGGAACTGATTCCTATTTACGAGCAAAAGCCTTCTTCCATCCCAGAGGCAGTTCCAGAGGCAAATCTGGATTTTTCTTTAAATGTCCTCTGTGGGTCATAGAGAAATCAGGCAAAAAAATAAGGCCTCAAAGGAATAGGGAAGGTGTCTTCCCGTCTCCAGAAACAGCTCGAAGCCTGTGTCCTAGGGGTACCCATGCGGCTGAGCTCTACCACCGTCACCCCTGAAAGCTGCATGTGGTGTTGACTATCCACGGGGCAGGCTCTTCGATCTCTAGGGACACGACCCCAGCCGTCCTCAGCCATGAGCTCCCTTAGTGGCCTCTTGCTGTATTTTGCCCTGCCTCGCTCATCGCCTACTGTCCACCCTAGACTGTCTCCCTTTGCCCCTCTGGATCCATTCCCCAGTCCACCCTGCCCAGTGCAGGGGAGGCAACCCCATGTAGACTGCATCAACAGTCCTCCACCCCAGGGCTTCCAGTGGGGTTATGCCAGGGGGGGCCACCGACAGGAAAGTAGAGGGTGGAAAGAGAGTGACATCGCCTGGGGCCCCTGCTCCTCTTGGGAAGTCCTGCTGGGGTTTTGGGAACCTCCTGCCTCCCTGGCCTCCTCAGGCCTGGAGTAGTAATGACTTCCTACTCCTGCCAGCCAGGTGATTCATACCCCTCATTGGTTTATCTAAACCCCGAGCACTCCTTTATAAATAGCCCTTTATTATTATAACTTCGCCCAGCTACCCCGGACCTGGACTGACCTGCTCATTTTGGCCTCCCCCATGCCTTCGCTTCTGTCGCCACCTGTGTGGCTGGGCCCTTGTGCCATGGCCCCCAGCTTCACTGAGACCCAGCTCCTCCAACTGGATGCCCTCACTGCACGGGGGTCTAGGGCCCTGCTTCCACCACCTGAGCCCTGTTCTGGCCTCTCTCTATAGAATGGGAGGTGGGGCCCAACGATCCCTGCAGTTCCTTGTGACCCACATTCTCCACGGCTCCACTTCATGCACCCCGTAGCCAGCTGCCTTGTGTCTCGTCATGTTTGATTTTTAAAAGTCCAATGAGCTATCAAAGGGCTTTGGCTAAACGTGGCATGCTGGCCGGAACTTTCTCTCCTCTGAATTCCCATTTTATTCTCACTGATACTCTTCTGCTCCCCGTTTCCTGTTAGGATTATTCACACATGTGAATCTCCCCTTCCAGGCGGCAAACTCCAATCCAGCTCAAGCTTTTGGTGAAACTGTTCTTTTGGCTGTCTCCCTCTTTCCCCACTGCACCTGGGATGTTGCAAGGGATACCACAATGTTTATTCTTGCCAATATTGACCGATGGGGGAGTGACCGGGAGGCTCTGAACATTCTAAATGATGCTATGCAATGGTACTTACCGAGCAATGACTACACACCAGCAACCTTACACTCATCACTTGTTTTCCCTTCACCACGGGCCTACCAGGGAGGTCTTAGCCTCATATTACATATGCAGAAACTGAGGCACAGAGAGGGTAAGGAACTTGCTCCAGATCCCACCTCCAGAAGGGCTGGAGCCAGCAGTGAAGCACAAGTGTAACTGACACCAACTCCTCCCACCTTTTGCTTGCTCCACCCTGAGGGCCCGGGTGGTAATGATGCCACGTGGCAAGTGGGCCCCTGACCCAAATGGAGACAAATCTCAATTACTGAAGGTCATTCATGGCGAGAGCAGCAGTGTCTTCTGAAGAGGCCCTTCCAGAACTTGCCTGAATGAATCACCACAACATTAGCACATTGGTGCTGTCTATGAAGCTTGGCCAAAAGGCCTCAAAAGTAATTAGTTCACTTAAGTAGGCTAAATATTTCCCCAGCAATCTGATTCCCACTTTAATTGGCTTAGAGTCTTGGAGAGAGCGAAAAAGTAAACTTTAGCCCAGCCCCTATGGAAATATTTCCCACACATTTTATGGATAAAATTCACCCCCTTCAGCCACTTCCTCCTGCCACATCTAGGGACAAGAGGTGGAGAGCAGGGCAGGTGATGCTCAGACCAATCTGCCAACAAGGAAGAGGAGGTTTGTTAATAAAGTCTGAGTTACCGAAGCTTTCTCATTCTTGTCGTGTCATGGGGGGGGGGGGGGACGGGGACTCCCCAGGCTCTTGGCAAAGCTAGGAAGCCAGACTAAAGAGTTGGGACTTGAGGGATCCCTGGGTGGCGCAGCGGTTTAGCGCCTGCCTTTGGCCCAGGGCGCGATCCTGGAGACTCGGGATCGAATCCCACGTCAGGCTCCCGGTGCATGGAGCCTGCTTCTCCCTCTGCCTGTGTCTCTGCCTCTCTCTCTCTCTCTCACTGTGTGCCTATCATAAATAAATAAAATTAAAATTTAAAAAAAAAAAAAAAAAAAGAGTTGGGACTTGATCCAAAGCAGAGAGGAGTCACTGAAGGTTTCCTGGTGAGGGAATCACCTAGCTGACTGCTCAGGTTGGTCAGAAACAAGGGAAGGCTGCTCTAGAGGAGACATGGCGCTAGCTGCTATATCCATGTCTTAGGCCACCAGACAAGGAGATCCCTTTTGTTGGGTCCAGGCTCCCTTTGTCTCCTGCTCCCTGAGGAGCAGACTGGGGATCCCTGAGGCCGGGGTTGTGTCTCCCCTCAGACTGGGGCTCCCTGAGGGCAGGGCTGTATCTCCCCTCAGACTGGGGCTCCCTGAGGGCAGGGCTGTGTCTCCCCTCAGACTGGGGCTCCCTGAGGCCAGGGCATATCTCTCCCTCCGACTGCCTTCTAGAGGGCAGGAACTTTCTTCTTCACTATGGTTCTTCCTCCGACAACAGGGACAAAACTCCTTATTATCCTCCCCAGGGGCTTAGATGCACTTCAAAACATATCAGGTGGGATGTCTCCAGAGTTAGACAAAGAGACAGATAGTGAGGGGCCGATGATATTTCAGGGGGGGGAGGGGCCACCTACCTCCCGCCACTGCTTGTTCTCCATCCCTTGAGTATACATGACACATACTGTGGAGAGAAGAGAAAGACAGAGTTAAGACCCAGGCCAAGAGGAAAGTGGGGGCCCCAGATGGGGAGGGTTCTGGATGGGGAGGCCCCTCAGGAGACTTTGGCCTGGTAGCACTGTTGGGCCTGGAGTGAGCAGGGTCTGCTTGGAGAAGGGGGCCTAGAACATAAGCATGTCTGGGAGAGGCTCCTTGTGGAGGGGGTCAGGGGCTGTTCGCATCTAGGCCAGAACATGATAGAGGGCATGTGGAGCACTGAGTTGCAGAGATGTGGCAGGAGAGAGCATCTGACACCTGATTCAGTCATCCTTTTAGAGCCCAAGGCAGTCTCATGAGGCCTATTGTTAGCATCAGTCGCACTCCACTGATAAGCCAACTGAGGTCAAGAGGCCAATGACCTGCCTAAGGTGATAGAGTTGAATGGCATTGCTTAGGGCTAGATCCCTGGACTTAAAAATCAGTGCTCATGCCCCCAGGACCACAGCCAGTTGGGGCTGGCTCTGAACTGGTTTCCCTGGGATTGGGAACTTCCGGCCCCAGACACCCTGACCCTGCCAACCCCCTTGGTTGGGTTGAGTCCTTCACAGTTCCTGGGGGCTGGGGAGGGTCAGACACGCCAGCCCTCCTTCTCCAGACAGTATCAGTAAAACAGTCACAGCCTGAATGCACCCAGAACGGGGCCTGGCACATAGTTGGCGCTCAGGAAGGGCTCAAGTGTGTCACTGCAGTGGGTCATAACGTCATTGCTGTTGTTCTTATTAGTGTCAGAGCAGGACTTACGTGGATCGGACTTGGAAAACATGTCTTTGTCCAAAAGGTTCCTGAAAGGGGGAGAGAGGAAGAGTCAGCACAGCCAGAGGAGAGGATGGTCTCAAGGGAGTCAGGCCTGAGGTGAGACCCGGAGACTGCCTCAGGCCTGGCCGCAGGCAAAACATGAAGAGGAGGCTCCTGGGGGAGACATCTATTAAATGCTCATTAAAGCCAGCTCAGGGAGGGCCCTGGAGGCCCCTGGGCTCCGCTTCCTGAGGAGTGTGACTACCCACCTCCCATCCCTACCAGTGCCAAACATGCCCTGGGTACCCAGCAGCCCGAAGGAGCTCACTCTTGAGTCAAATCTCCATCGGCCCAATGGCTTAGCCTGTTCTAGAAATTCTCCTCTTATCACATCTCTACCTCTCAAGAAAAAAATAACAATAATAATAAAGTAAAATCAAGCAAACAAAACTCAGCCATCTAGGGTCCCATTCTCTGAGTGAGAAACTAAGTCATAGCCAGTTTATTGGATCAGCTCACCTATGCTGAGAGATTAACCAGTGACACCTCCCACAGGACGCAGACTCATTTGAACAGGGTCCTTCTGTGGTCAAGGCCAGAAGCTAACACGTGACCCTGATCATCAGACTGGCAGGCACTGTAGCAGGATAATGGACACGTCTGAGGATGGAGAGGTCTAGAATGGGGGGCAAGCCGCTCCTCCCCGCTTCCATTCACTCTTGAACCCCACGGACGGGTCAGGCACTGAGCTAAGTGTTCTACGAATATTAACTCCCAATTCTCACCCTGCCCCGCAAGGTCAGTACTGGGCAGGCATCACCCCATCTTACAGATGTGGAAGGGGGGCATAGAGGGATCAGACAAGGGGAGGGCCTGTGCCTCTGGTGTCCACCGTTCCACGTGACCTGCTGCTGTCACGAAGCAACACAGCCACTGGAAACTCAGTTTCTGGCTGGAAAATGACACAACTTCGAGCCTCTGTTTCTTTATCTGTACAATGGAGACAGCAGAGCCAGCCCTGAAGATTGTTGATGCCCTACCCTCTCTTGTCAGCCCTTCTAGTTCCCTTTCGCAGCCAGGGTTTCCTCCGGTGCCTGCTTCTCTCCAGGGGGCTTTCTCTGGCAAGCCAGCTGCAAATACCAGGATGTTTATGCTCCTCAGGGCAGCCTTCAACCAATGATGAGCAGGATTTGGGGGATAAATATCCAGTTCTTCAACCCTTTTCCCAACCCCAACCCTGGCAGCTCCCAGGCAGTCTTCTAGAAGGACTGAGACCCAGAGGCCCAGTGAGAGACCTGCTCATCAAAGACCCTTGTTGACTCGTGCAAGGCCCACACACACCCCAGCCCTGAAGGACTTCCTGTGAGCCCTCCCAGCTGTGTGAGCTACTGGCTCCTTCCTACATTGCCCTAAAGGAAGCTCTGCCCTTGCCAGCCATCTCAGCCTTGTCCCACCACCCTTCCAGATGTCCCCAGGGGTCTTCCCCCTCCTCCCACTTCCCTCCACTCCACAAGAGCCCCTTCCTCAGAACAGAGAGGTGATCCACACTCATCTGTGTGGCTTCCTGACAGCCAACTCCAGCTGTCAGAGCTGGATGGAACCCTCTGGATCATCTGTTCCATCTTCTCCCAGAGGAGGGGGCAGACTGAAGCTCAGGGAGTGGCACGGAACAAGCAGTGGTAAAGCCAGGAAGATCTATAAGGAGGCCTTATCCTGGATCACTGCCACCAAAGCCATAAGGAGTGCAGCCTGTAGGGGCAATTTGACCCTACAGTCAGTGCTCACCATCCTGAGGAGGGGGCCAAAGTCCAGCTGAGACAGACAGTCAGATCCATAGCAACCTGGTGGGGGTGCCGGCACGTGGCATCCCCTGCTGCCGGGGAGGTGCCAAATTGTGTTCACGAGTCACCCCAGCTGTGGTCCCCAGGATTCCCAGAGATGTCTCCAAGAAGGGGATCCCCAGGTCCCCACCCTCTGTTCCACTCTCTTCACTCAGGGCCCTCTTCCCAGAAGGCAGCCACCCCAGTTAGTCCTCCATGGCCCCAAGATCCACACCCCCTCTGCTGGTCTCCACACTCCTGCACCAGACCTGCTCCAGGCCAGCTGTCACTTTGGAGACCATCTGATAAACCTCCCAGCCCACTGCAGCGAGCAACAGATGAAATGACATGCAAGGTGGCTCTGAAGGGGGCAGGAACCCCCAGGGAGGAGACAGGTAAGATACCACTTTTATATATGCTCACCCACCCCAAAGTGGGCTGACTGATACCTGGGTTGGCCACCTCATCCTGCGGCATCCTAGGTTTGGAGGCAGAGGTGTCTATCTTAATTTCAATAAAGGACAAAATGCCTTCATACCAAGATGAGACTGTGATGGTGGAACCTGAGGCACAGTGAGCTGCTGGAAGTAATAAAGAAGTGGGGAGGGGGCCCAAGGACAAGACTTTATTAAAGAGAGTGCTGGGGTTTATCTTTGAATTCTATAATGAAATTCTGTAATTGCACAAAACCTTAGAACATTCAAGCTGGAAGGGACCTCAGAGGTCACGTTTTCCAATTCTTTTATAAATCAGGAAGATGCGACTCAGAGAGAGGGCATCTGACTTCTCCAAGGTCTGGGTTCTAGAATTCAGGTTTCATCATGTCTAGGCTAGTGAGACCCTGGATTTCAATGTGTGTGTGTGTGTGTGTGTGTGTGTGAGAGAGAGAGAGAGAGAGAGAGAGAGAGAGAGAGAGAGGAGAAACAGGAGAGACAGAGGGAGAGATGGGGTGGGTCTTGTTTTCAAAGAGAAGCAGGCAAGGAGAAGCAGATTGTCCTGGCTCCACCACCCTCCCTGGGGCAGAGACACAACCCTGCACCAGGAAGTAGAACCAGCCATCTAGCTTCAGCAGCTCCCTGGATTCTGGAGTGACCTCTGGACTCTGAGTCCTGGGGCTTCCCTCTGCCCTGCTGAGATTGTCCTTGTGACCCTTCCAGACACATTCCTATCTATCCTCTTGGATTCTGCATCCCTAATGGGCCCTGATCAACAACCCATTTCTTCTCCCCCTCCCCTGAGCTCCTTTGGTCTACAGTGTGCAACTCTTACTTGTAGGACCCCAGGTCCACACTCAGAACACCCTGGGCTGCAAAAGGAGGGGCGCATCTATCTCTCACCGGCTGTGTGCCCCTCTATGCTAGGGACCCCACCTCTGCAGGAGGCCAGCCCAGCACCTGACTCAGAGCAGGGGGCTGGCACATCAGACAGATGAAGGAAGACCAAAACGAATGGCCACATGGCTGAGTGAGGTTCTTGTCTCTCCGCCTGCATGGTGTCTGGTCATGTTCAGGGCCGGCTCCTATACTTTCCCTTAGCTGTATAGTCTCAGGGCTAAGTCCATGGGTTCACATCCCAGCTCGACAAATTATTTGTCTTCCTTAGGCCTCAGTTTCCCCATATGGAAAGTAGGGCTAACACATATCCTCCATCGGAACCGCTCTGGAGCTTTAGGTCATAGTGAGGCTGGTCAGAGGGTTAGTCATCATTGGCCCGCTGCTGAGCAGAGCAGTCACCTTCCTGGTGGGTGCTCAGGTCTACTGGGTGAAAAAGGACACACAGGATGGGCAACACAAGCTACCTCCACCTTCGCCTGTCCGAGTCCACCTCCAACACATACACTCCCAGCACCCCACTGTGAGTGTGCTCCGCTCACCCCAGCCTCAGGCTCCTCCTTGGCCCCCTGTTCTTCCCCCAACTCAGCTCTGAGGCCCTTCTGCCCCTTTGCCTAAGTCCCTGCACCCTATACCCTCTCTGGTCCCTTACTCCTTCCACACTTGGCCCTCTATGTGTCTCACCCCAAACAGAAGCCTCAGGACCCACCGAGCCTACTCTCATAGCCTTGAGATGATGGCTTCACCGCCAGGAGCAATGGGCCTCTCACTTCCTGGAACTTGCCCGTGTCCACCTTGTAAAAAGGCAGATTCCTGGGCCCCCTGCCCAGAGCCCAGTTTTGCAGGTCTGGATGAGGCCCTTGAAGTCATATTTCAATTAACTTCCCCACCATACACACCCACCTACACACACCCACACCCACACTGTCATCATGTTTCTGATGGCTGTGGTCCTAATACTCTGTGTTAGGACACTGGGGCCTCAGCTTTCCCCACTGCAACAAGGTACCCCCACACAGCACTTGAAAGCTCCTCTGTGACCCTCACCCCAAAGCACTGAGGACTCCCCGGGGTGACAGACAGTGAGTGACTTGCCCACAGGCACACAGTCAGCCAGAAGCTGAGGGGGGAAACCAGGTCTTCTGCCCCAAAGCAGGGCCCCAACCACGAGGGCACTGACACACCAGACCGTAAGTGCTTTTTCTCCACTTTCTGTCTTTGGAGAGCTCACAAAGAGAAATTTTTTTCCAACAGGCAAATGTATTTTTTCCCCAAAAGAACATAAAACCCTTCAGCTGTCCGCTCAGCAGCCTGGAGCTTGGCTTCTTTTGTTCCTTAAACCAAGGCCCAGTAACAGAGCCCAGGGCTCCCTTCCATCCTGCTTTCCCCCAAGGAATCATTTTCAATTCAGTGGCAGCAAGAAAATGACCATGTACTGGCTGGTGAGGTCAGAAGTCCCCAGGCCCCCAGCAAAGGAAGAAAGCACTGGAAAGGTTACAATAAGACCTCTTTGCTGGTGCTAAAGGAGGGAGCCTGAGGGTCTCACTCTCCCATCTGGGAGGCTTAAATGAGTGGGAAGTAGAGGCAGGGACTCTCCAGTCAGAGAGAGGAGGAGATATGGCCCTGTCCTCAGGGAGCAGCAGTCTGAGGGGGAGACACAGCCCTGCCCTCAGGGAGCCCCAGTCTGAGGCCAAGATATGCTCACTCTTGAGCTGAGCTGCTGAATAAACTGACCATCACACATCCCTGGTTGTCTCGAAGCAAAGTCCATAAATGCTGCACAGCAGCTCTGAGCAATGACTCCAGCTCAGCATAGGAGGAAACACATTCAGAGCACTCACCCTCAGCTTTCCCTGGGTCAGGGGTCCCCCCACGGACTCCCTGGAACTGTAAGCAAAATGTGGCATATGGGTACATACAGATGCATTGTTTTTGGAGAGCTGGTCATCAGATTCCCAAAGAGGTTTGTGAGGTTAAAAAGTTAAGGAAAGATGGTTCATCTTTTTCCCAACAACCCTCCCTAAGCATCCCTTCAACATCTGGCAAAAGGTGGGGGGCACTGAATGCAGATTTGGAGAGTCACCGCTCAGTCAAAAAGTCAGCTCTGCTCTTGCCCAGGTGAATGACCTCACTTAACCTCTCTGTGCCTCAGTATCTCCATCTGTAAAGTGGGGATAATAAAATCCCTCTCTCCTAGGGGTTTTCTGAGAATTGATAGAGCTCACAGGGGCAAAACAGAAAAGTGTCGAGCATGTAGTAAGCTGCAATCCAGCGCTCACTGATGGCCTGTGGAGAATGAAGTAGGGTCTCTAGGGATGCCCCATGTTCTCCCCTCCCTGCCCCCTAAATGGGCTGGAGCAGGACCTTAAGCAGCTGCATACCCACCACTGGCCACCATGGCTGTCCAGCCTTCCTTAAAGAGAGCAGACTGGGGACAGGTGAGCCACCATCGGGCAGAAACAGGAATTTCGAGCAAGCCCACAGAGATCCCCGGACCCAGAGAGCCTGCCAATAACACCTCTTTTTTCCATGGAGCAATCCAAGCTCATCTGGCCAACACCCCAGGCAGGCAGAGAGGGGAAGTTAATCACAGATACAGTCTGCACCACGTCCTTTGTTGGGTAGTTAATCTGACACCCCACCACCCTATGTATCAATGCCAGGAGGTAGACATCCCTCATTCTAGAGGCCAGGGAGCTGGGGCTGAAAGGTGCGCCCCATGTCACCCAAATTCCCAGGGAACACACCAAGTTTGACCTCTGAAGCCCAAACCCATCTAGAGGTGCCCATGGAGAGTGTCTGCATTTCCAGACCCAGGGTCTCCCCAAACCCCATCCTGGCCAGCAGTGCCTCCTCCCATTCTCACTCTCCCCTCTCCTGCCCCTGGCCTCATCAGGGCTGAAGAGAAGAACTGGGGGGCCTGTCCGTCTCCTTCTGCCCCGCTCTCTGCCCAAACACGCAGAAGCAATCCTTACAGAAGCAATCCTCGAAAGGAAGAGGAAGGAGCTGAGGAGGAAAGGGACATGGGCACCCAGCCCCTGGCACTCACCCATCTCCCCTTTCAGATCCTGATCCTCACCCGGAAGCATTGTCTCCCTGCCAAGCCACCTCATCAAGGTCTAAAAAGCAATTTGCACATGGCTTAAAGAGCTCTCCTTCCTGAGGCTTTTTTGTATTATTATTATTATTATTATTATTATTTATTGGAATAATTATCTCTCCCATGCTACATGGCCGAAGGAAGACAGCAAGAGCTCTGGCCTCATGTGCATCCACACTGGGATCCCCACATGGCCACTGGGTAATGCTGTGACCCTGGACAAGCTACTTAACCTCAGTTTCTTCATCTGTCTTATGGAGTCATGTTCCTGCCCTCTGCCATCACAAAACTAATAGCTTAAAAATAGAAATGCAGGAAGCTTGTTCGATTACTTTCTCCTTTATGCCCCCTCTCGTCCTATTCATCAAGTCTTAAAGGCTTCTCCTTCAAAAACACATTCCAAATCTGTCTGCTCTTCCCCACACCACTGTCACCACTGTCTCCCCTGGGTGCTGCACTAGCCTCCTGCCTGGCAACGTACTTCAACTCCTGCTTCTCCCCGTCCTACCCCACCTCCCCTGTGCTACCCCACTCTGCCCCAGCCCCTTCTCTTCACAGTAACCAAAGTTTTTTTAGAAAACAAATCAGATCAGGGCACCTGGGTAGTACAGTCGGTTAGGCATCCAACTCTTGGTTTCAGCTCAGGTCATGATCTCGGGGTCCTGGGATCGAGCTCCATGTTGGCTCTGTGCTCAGCATGGAGTCTGCTTGGGACTCTCTCTCTCCCTCTCCCTCTGCCCCTCCTCACCACTCTCTCTTTCTAAAATAAATAAATAAACCTTTAAAAGGAAAAAAAATGCATCAGATCATATTATTCCTGTTTAACAACCTTAAACTTCCAAATGCTGTTAGAGTACCAAACTCGTTAGCGTGGGTCACAAGGCCATGACTCGCACACTCCCTCCACCCCCACGTCCCACATCTCCTCTCGAACCTCATTCCCCCTTCACTCTCTACCTCACACTGCTCCAGCCACACCAGCCTCCCTGCAGTTTTGCAAGCATACCTAAGTCTTTCCTGCCACAGGGCCTTTACACTCCCTGTTCTCCCTAACTGAATTACCTTCCCCAGATCCTCCCCCAGCTGGCTTTCTCATCCTTTGGATCTCACCTCAAAGTCACCTGCTTATCCTGTCTAAAGTGCCCCCAACCAGGGCACCTGGATGGCTCAGTGGTTGAACGTCTGCCTTTGGCTCAGGTCATGATCCTGGGGTCCTGGGATCTAGTCCTGCATCGGGCCCCCACAGGGAGCCTGCTTCTCCCTCTGCCTGTATCTCTGCCTCTCTCTCTCTCATGAATAAATAAATAAAATCTTAAAAAATAAAGTGTCCCCTACAACACCAAACTTACCTGCAGAGCACCTATCTTAACAGACATTATTGGCTTAATAAAAAAAATGAACACATTTGTTATATCGCCCCCCTACACACACACCATCGTGAGTTCTATGGGACAGTCATTCTTGTTCACCACTGTATCCTCAGCACTTCAAACTGTAAAGATTCAATAGCAAATGAGGATCAGTATCAATTATCGAAGGAATGAATGTATCAGTAGTGATCAGTTACTGGTGCCTATTAGCACCATTAATTTTATTTAGCACATTCCAGTTTACATAGAACTTCATAAAATACAACCTCTTTTGTCTTCATAGCAACCGTATAGAATGTAGACAGGACCAATATTTCCCCCTATTTTACAGATGGAGAGACTGGGAAACTTGACGGAGAACTTGAACAACCTGGCCAAGATTTTGGAGAGGGTAAGCCAGGAATCACCTTGACTTTCAGTGTCCTGCCGAGGATTCTTCAAGGTCTAAAGGCATACAGCTCTCCCATAGCGACCTTCAGGCACTACCCTAGCCCATCGGAGGCAGGTGATAGGAGAGGACAGAGGCACCTTACCTTGTGTTTTGTCAGGAATGTTTGTCAATTTATCATACTGTTTTGGGTTTTTTTCCTTGTGCAGAAAACAAGAAGAGAGGTAGTCAGGGATCTGGCCAAGCCGTGCTTGGAAAATCAGTCCCCAGTCACCTAACACAGGCTGTCTACTGACTGCAGGAAAATCTAAGGAGCTAGTCCTCAGAGATGCCAAACTCTAGGCCCCTGGCACCCCCAGGGAGCTTGGGTTGCTATGGATCACTTGGAAAGCCTCGTGTGGCAGAGTCCATGGCTGTCCACCTAGCAAGCATTCCTCACTCTCTTCCTAACAGAACCCACATTGGTTCAGGTATCTGATGGAAACATCCAAAGTCTTAGAAGGCACTTTCCTGTCCCTTGTTGCTATTAACTGAATTGTGTACCTCCTAAAATTTATATATTGAAAGAAACACTAATCCCAATGTGACAGTATTTGGAGACAGGGCCTTTGGAAGGCAATTAGGGTTATCTGAGGTCATGAGGGTGAGGCCCATGATGAGATTAGTGCCTGTATAAGACCCCAGAGAGTTTGATCTCTCTTCCTCTGTCATATGAGAACACAGTGAGAAGGTGGCTATCTGAAGCCAGGAAGAGGGTCCTCCCTAAAGCCCAACTATGCTGACCCCTTGATCTCAGACTCCCATCCTCCAGAACAGTAGAAAATAAATTTCTATTGTTTAAGCCACCCAGTCTATGGTATTTGGTTACCGCAGCCCATGCTAATTAACATGTTAGTCTAGGGGTGGACATGAGACCTGGCTTTACCCATTAAAATAGAAGGGGAAGTCTGGTGAGAGGTTTTGGGAGGGACTGCGCTTTTCAGATAAAAAGAACTTGTCAAAGAGAAGCCTTTGGCCCTATGCCTTGCTTCCTATCTTTGGATGTGGTTGTGATGCCTGGAACAGAGGCTGCCATTTTGCAACAATGAGGCCCACCATTTGGGTGATGGAAGAGGAGAAAGATTGCTGGGTCTTCGATAGCAAAGTGAGCTGATAAACCCACACTGGGATAACCTACCTCCAGACTCACTGTGATCTGAGAAAAATAAATATATTTTGTGTTTGAGCCATTAACAGATTTTCTGTTATCCATAGACAAAGCATTTCTAGCTGAACCTGATACTCAGTGCCCCCAAGCTTTCCAACCTTATTCCCCTTACCTCCTTCCTACTTTCTCCTCCAAGTGGTAGGGCATCTCCAGCAATGCCCTTGGGTTGAAGCAGGGAGAACTGTGAGCTGAGAGAGGAGGGATGGTAAGCTACTACCATGGGATCTGGATACCATGGAAAGCTGGCTGCCATCCCTTGACTCTCTGGCCTCTGCTTCCTAGAGATTTCTCCAGTTCTGGGTTTGCCTCCCAGAGCCAGAGGCATCTCTGAATAAGGAAGGCCTCTCCCATCCCTAGAGAGAGCGCAGCAGCTCCTTGGTACCATCTACTATCACTGGTACCCAGGCCCCCTACCATGACCCTCATGGAGAACTCAACCCCCAACCTCAAAAGCCTCAAGGCTTTGAAGTCTGAGGAAACTGGATTTGGAGCCCCTTCTCCAAAATGTGCTAACTGTAACCTCGGGCAGGTCCCTTAACCTCTCTGAGCTCTGGTTTCCTAATCAAAAAGGGAAAATACTACTCCCTACTTTAGAGGACTATTGAAAGGTTAAAAAGATACAGTCACTGTGGAAGGCAGCAATCTAAGATGGTCTCCAAGAGTCCTAACCCCCCTCATCCCCGTGTACAAGCCTGCATGATCCCCTCCCCTTAAGTGTGGGTGGGACCTAGGAATGTGATGGATACTCACTCCTGTGATTACTGTTACTTATATAGCACTCCGTCATGGCAGACTGGGAAGGAGGAAGCTGCCATGCTGTGGGAGGCCCACATGGCTAGGCCTTGAGGGCGGCCTCTAGGAGCTGGGAACCATCCCAATCCAACAGCCAGCAGGAAAACAGGACTTCAATCTCATCGCTGCTGCGAGGAATCAAATCCTCCCAACCATCTAAATGGGCGTGGCCTGGGCCAGGAGCCTCAGATGAGGATCAGAACCCCTGCAGACGCCTTGATGTCAGCCTGGGGAGATGTGAGCAGAGACGCCAGATATGCTGTGCCCATGCTTCTGACCTACAGAAACTGTAAGATGAGAAACCGCTGTTGTTTTAAGCCGCTAGCTTTGGGGCAATTTGTTACTAGGCAATTGAAAATGAACATCATAATCCATAATCTCAATTTGAATCAAATTGCTACTCCAGTAGGTCAAAAACCATTGAATATAGGCAACTGCACATGGTGGAGCCTCATACAGATGTAAAGCACCCAGCATGTAGTGAGCACTCAGTAAATCTCACTGTTCTCATTCCCCTGGCTCCACTAACAAGTGCCCTGGAGTATTCTGGTGGCTGGATGGACCTCTTTCTCCTAGCTCTGGCTTTGACAGCTGCCACACTGTCTCCAGGCTCCTCCTTCCCCAAAGCTGCCCTCCCCATGCCTGTCAGAAGAAAGCATTCAGAGCCCATTCACACTCCTGAGAGGCCCAGGGCACAGCTCCTGAGCTAGGCTGCCTCTCAGGCCCCAGGGCAGCAAACTGCCAACCTGAACAGACAAGCAGAAAATATCTTGGGGGCAGAGGCAACAGCTGCCTACCAGCCCCGCCCGCCCACTGGCAAGGACAGGGCAGCTGCTTGAGAGATTCCAGCACGGCCAAGAAACTCCCTGCCTCTGGACTCTCCCCTCCTCGTCTTCCAGATGGGTCTCAGGAGCCCCACCATGTGAAACCGTGCATCCCTTCTTCCAGCAGATCCTCTGGAAGTGCAAAGGTTTCCTGTTACATAAAAAATGCAAATCACTCTTTCTAAGCAACACGCTGCCAATCTGGATCCCTGCATGGAGAGACCTGAAAAATAGTGAGGACTTTGGGGAATGGAACACTGGATAGCTGAGTTTTGACCTGGTCTGCAGGGAGGCTAATAGTTAGGAAAGGTCGAACAAGACCATCAGAGGAAAGAGAAGCTTGTGGCTCACATTTTCTACAATGTCTGCTGGTATCTGGTTCCACGAACCCATCTACCCTACTCACCCCCAAAACAACCCCTCAGAATCTTTAAATGTATACGTCAAATATATCTCAATAAAGCTGGGAGGAAGAGAAGTGAAGAAGAATCTCTAGATGGTTCAGATCTCCAGGACCCACACAAACCCTGGGACCCAACTAGAAAGATTTTTATTTACTCCCAGGTATCAAATAAAGGCAAATAAATTACTACTCATGGATTAATCTACTTTATCTTCAGAGCTGTGATAAGAATTACTACACATCTCTTACAGATAAGGAAACTGAGGCACAGATTAAGTAGTTTATGCAGTATCATGAGGACAGGGGCTGGGATTTGAACCCAGGTAGATATACCCCACAGCTCATGTTCCTAACCACTGAGCCAAACAACCAGAAGCTTTACAATATTCAACCTTGAATTTACCAAAGTTGGCAAAAACAATTGTTTGGGGGTGGATTTTAGATTAGCCCAAAAGCAACTCTACCCAAAGCAGGGACCCAAATATGTCCATCCCACACTGTCAGGTGGCTTTAGGGGAGGTGTGGCTAGGCCTCCAGGTGGTTCTGTGCTGGGGCTCAGACATGCACCTCTACCAGGCAGCTTTTCTCAACTAGGAGTTTCCTAGGATAGGCATGGCAGGGGGCTGGGTCTTCTCCTAGGCAACTGCAGAGAGCTCCTGGGGCTGCAGGGGGTAGCAGGGATCTTTCTGAGGAGCAGAACAGAGAGGGAAGGTAACTGGCACGGAGAAATGCTAGTTTCCAGTTCCCTGAAATATGGCCTCCTCAACCCCAGCTGCCTATTCTAAAGCCCACTGGAGTTCTCACCACCACCCCCCAACCCCTCTGCCTGCTTACTGCTCCATGCCTACCAGAAGGGGTCACTTGGAGACTCAGAGCAGGGCATCCCTAGGCCTCTTCTCCTGGAACCCAGTCAGTGCTGACCATGGGATATAGTGGAGGAAGACTTACGACCACGGAATGTAGGATACGCTGGAGAAAGCCAATCTGTGCAGCTCTTCCTCCTCCCTAAGCTTCTTCTTAACCCCCTCCCCCTTTGCCTTCTCTCTCTCTCTCTTTCTCTCTCATTCTGTCTCTTGTAGAACCTAGACAGTTGGACCTGGCTGAGGCAAAGAGATGGATTTACAATTTCAAGCCCACCTGGACTGTTTTCTGGCCTCCTCTGTTCCAGGGGCCTCCTGCCCCCTCATTCTTCCTACCAAAACCCTTCCACTTTCAACACTCTAGCTTTCAGGAAACCAGGAGCAGGGCCTGAGTCAGGCCTTCCTCAGTCTGATGGATCATGTCTTTTGAGAGGGAAGAGATATCAACCCTTTGGGAGGGTTGATCCCAAACTACATTCCTCAGGAACTCGGGTGCACCCCAAGGTACTTCTTAAGCAAAAGATTTGAGTCCTTTGGACACCTCCACTTTCAGAGAGCAAACAGGAGGGGCCAAATACTACTGCCTTACGGTAATCATCATGGCTACTTACGGAGCATCTGTTACATGCCCAGCAAGTGCAAAGTAGTGTGCTGGGGGCTTCATGATCCTCTGCTCCTTAAGTTAGTTCTTCCAACAATATTTGTTGAATATCCCACTTCATGCCAACCACTTTTTGAAGCATGTAAGCTACCTCAGCAAAGATTTCTCAAATACAGGTTCATCGTGTGCATTTGACAAACAGGGGCAATGGAGGCTAAAAGTTTGCCTCAAAGGGTGGAGCAAAATCCATTTCAAGGTGTTGGACTCCAATGCCACATGGCCACATGCCCTCTGCCTCCCCCAACTCCACTGCAGTAGAGGGGTCACGGGTCAGAGCCAGGGTGGGGATCCCTGTCCTCCACTGCTTCTACGGTTGCTTTGGGGGAAGAGGGATGAAGTCTCCGTACCTGAGGTGTCTTCAGAGATTGAGTGCTCAGTGTGTGAGTGAACCCCTGGCCCTGGCTGAGTACTCAGGACCCAGAGGACACAGAAGCCTGTGTGATGCTGGCTGGGTGTCTCATGGGTGAGAAGGACAGCTGGAGGTGGGGGGGGGCATGAGGCTGGACTTTTCAGGATGGGGGGACATGAGCCAGCAGAGATGAAGGAGGGGTGAAATCAGGATGGGGAGTTGGCTGCTCAGAGCTCAGCGGTGACAAGGATCTGGAGACAGCTCTGACACAAGCCTGACAAGCTGGGAGGGAGCATCAGGCGCAGGGATGTGTGCTCCACAGGGGAGGGAAGGCAGGCTGTGGCAACTGTTGATGGCTGAGGAGGTGAGACGGGAGCTAATGGGCCATCAGGAATCTCCCAGCAGAGCAATGGCAAGATGCAAATGGTGTCAGGAGATAATTCTGATAGTGATGTGTGGGACCATGGCGGAGACATGTGGAAGCTACCACAGGAGACCCAGGAAGGGTCTGGCATGGGGAAGGGGGCTGTGTTCCACCACACCAGCCCTCGCTCCCACTCACCCTCAAATCCCCAGTCGCTCCTCAGGCTCTGTCTACACACACACACACACACACACACCATCAGTGCCACAACTTTGGAAAAGAAGGTTGGGAGGCCATGAGGGCGAGTGAAGGCTCTGACCAGAGAGGGACCTGGATAAAAATGGGGTGGGTGATTTGTTACAAGGGCACAGCCAGGACTCTGGAAATGCTGTTGGTCATTGGGGCAGGAGGAATGGCATCTCTGGGGGAATGTCAAAGGTGGTCTCTGCCTGGCCCATAGCACCCCTCACAGCCTCAGCCCCGCAGGGGCCCCAGGCCAGCCCTAAGCCACCACTGCACTAGAGAAAAATCCTCCTCCTCCACTGGCGCCCCCTTACTGCTTGGGGCAGCCTTCTCCCCAGATAGGAGAAACAGGGGGAGACCTGGCTCTTAGATGGAGAAGTTATCCCCAGACTCCGTGTGACATGACTGAGGATTTGGGGGTGGTAGGCCACAAAACACACCTCCCCTCCCCTGCTGGACTCTAAAATTCCATACTCAGTGTTCTAGTCCTTTGGCTTAAGATTTTTGTACCTAAGTTATTGGTTTTTTTGTTTTTGTTTTGTTTTTAATGGCGCCACTTGAAGAAGTTGTTATCAGTTATCCACAGCTCAGTATGAATGAGTCAATCTGATCCTTTTCCACGAGTCAGTTTTGCTGTTGGAGGTGAAGAAAAGCTGTAAATCCTGGGGTCTGGGACAGTGGGTGGGGGCAGAGGAGAGGAGGGTGTTGGGGCAAAGCAGGAGGGAGACGGCAGGAGAGAAGGGCATGGAAGGCAGAGGCTGGGTATGCCTGGGAAGGATGGGGCAGATCACTCACTTCTCCATTTGGGGAGGAGTAGATCGGAAATCGCCTGTGCTGAGACCCTGGGATGGCCTTTCACAACCTCCCTCTCCTCCTCCCAGGTCTGCCTTTCTCCTCCCGGCAACAGCCTGGAGTGCAAACTTTCCGCGATGCGACCCCACGCCTGGCCTCCCACTCCGCCGCCACCCCCCGTGGCTGGGCAGGGCTCGGCCGCAGGCCGGGCAGCGGTGGTCCTGGAAGCTGGAGGGGGCGCGCGACGGGAGAGGTCCGGGCGGCGGAGGCCGCGGCGCTCCAGGGCCAGGCGCGGCGCGGCGCGGGGCGGGGCGGGGCGGGGCGGGGGGACCCGGCCGGCGGGCGCTCACCTGCAGGACACGGTGATCTCCACCTTGGTGGCCGGGATGCTGCCCGCCAAGGAATCGAACTCGCTCAGCGACGCCATGTCCTCGGGCTGCTCCATCGCCCACCGCGCCCCCCACCCCCAATTAGTCAATCCCTGCGCGATTCACGCCTCCTCCAAAGCGACTGAAACCCTGGGCGCTCCCCCAACTCCGGAGCCGGCGCTGGGCGGCAAAGGGAGGAGAGAGGAGCGCGAAGAGGGGGCGTGGGAAGTGAGAGAGGGAAGGGGGGCGGAGGGAGCGGGGGCCGCGGAGAGGGGAGGGGAGCGGGGGCCGCGGCGCGGAGGCCGGGGGCCCGCAGAGGGGGCCGGTGCGGGGGAGCCGGGGCGCCGCGGAGGGAGGCGGAGGGGCGCGGGGGGAGGTCGCCGGGAGGGACGCGCGGCGTCGCGGAGAGGGGCGTGCAGCTTGGGGGGCCGGAGGGGTGCGGGCGCGGGAGGGGGCGTGGGGGCCGGAGCGGGCGCGGGAGGGGGCGCGGGGGTGGCCGGGCGCCGGCGGCGCGGAGCGGGGACGCCGGGGCTGCGCCTCCTCTCGCTGGGTCTGCGCGCGGGCGGCAGCGGGGCTGGGGAGCCGGCGGCGGGCGCCACCTCCCCGGCTCGGGCGCGGGCTCCCGGGCGCCCGGGCTGCGGGAAAATCAAATGTGCCCGAAGCCGCCGCCTCCCGCCAGCCGGGGCGGGCTGCGTGCGGGGTCGGCGAGCGCCGGAGGGGGCGCCCGCAGGGGCCGGGGCGGGGCCGCGGGCGGGGTCTGCGCACGGGTGTGAGGGTGTCGGTGCGAGCGTGAGTCTGTGTGTGCGCGTGTGTGCGCGTGTGTGCGCGCGTGGCGGGCGTGGGGCCGCGGCTCCAGATGCTGGAAGCGGGGGCGGGGGGAGCCGGAGATGGTCCCGGCCGCGCGCGTCTCCCTCTGCGCCCCCCGCCAACCCCCTCAGGGGTTTCCTACTGGAAGAGGGAGAGGGGTTCGTGCACCGCGGGGCGTGTGTTGGAGGAGCCTGCGCGGGGCTGGGTGGCAGCGACGTGCGCAAAGGAGCCATCCCCGCCCCCCGCCCCCCGCCCGAGGCTCGAGGGGCTCTTTGCTGCGGGTGCGCCCCACGGAGCGGGGGAGCGGGGGGGGGGCGGGGCGCGTCTATACACAGAATCACATCTCTTGGGCAGGTGTGTGGGGGCCACCCCAGGGCCCAGAGGGGCCTCCTCGGTCTCCCAGGCAGGGCCGTTAGGCCTAGGCAGGTCTGTGCATGGGTGCCCCCAGTCCCCCTCGGGCTCCCTCCGGGCCTGGCGCCAACCACCTAAGCCACCCGCCAGCTCCCTCCCCATCTCCGGCCCGTCGTGACTAGTGGCTGAGCCAGCCCCTGGGGTCTAGAAGCTTCCTCCACCAGACTGAGAGGGTGGCTGGAGCCCCCTGAGCTCCCATCCAACCAGCACCGCGTGGAAGGCTGCTGTGTGCCGGGTTCTGGTCCCTGTCCTGGGACCGGGGGGACCGTTGAGGCACCCCTCAGATGGGGCCCCCCTCCAGAACCAAGCCCTTCGTGGCCTCAGGGCCGGACCGGCCCCACCCTGCCTCATCCCGGCCCCTCCAGACTCGGGTCGCCATGCTGTGGCGTCTCCCGGGGGCTGCATGCATAGACTCGGCTCCGGAAAATCCCCCGCAGCCCCTCCTCAGCCTCCGTGCAAGTTGTACTGAGCTGGAGCCGGGTTTTCCGCGCCCACCGCCCGACGCCGGGGGCGGGAAGGGACGCGGAGGGGGGTGGCGGGGAGGCCTAGAGCCTGAGGCTGGACCCGGGGAAAGCCACGCCCTCTGGGCCCTGCCTCAGGCGCTGGGTAACTGGCGTGTTGAGATGGTTTGAAGTCAATTCCCAGAACATTAGAAACAGCCAGAGTCAAAGATGAATATAAGAACACATTCCTTGACCTAGGTTAAGTGTTTTCCATTTACTCGGGTTCAGGGTGGACTCCTTCTGCTACCTGAGACCCACACCAAAGGGGCAGAGGCGGCTGGGATTCCCATGGCAGTGGGCACGCCTGGGTCTGAAGGCCCACCTCCGTTTGGATACGTGGCCCCATCTCCCAAGAGAATAATTCAGGCCAACTTTCCTGAGCGAACCAATACTGGGCTCAGAATTTCTATGCCCTCCTCTCCCTCCCACCTCCCACCTCCCACATACCTGTCCTTGACAATGTTCCAAACATACTTGTGGAATATGTTATCCATTCATTCCACTGGTATTTACTGAGTACCTACTGTGTGTCTGGCCCACTGCTAGGGCCACTTGGGAAACTTCTTGATAATCAACCATTCTATTTTCAGAGAGCCTACCGCAGGCTAGAAACCATGCTTAATTCTTTTTTAAAAAATATTATTCCCGGGGCAGCCCTGGTGGTGCAGGTTCCAGGGCGTAATCCTGGAGACCCTGGATTGAGTCCCACATCAGGCTCTCTGTATGATGCCTGCTTCTCCCTCTGCCTGTGTCTCTGACTGTCTCTCTCTGTCTCTGTGAATAAATAAATAAAATCTTAAAAAAAAATATTATTCCCATAGCATAAAATTCACCATTTAAAGTATACAACGCAGTGGTTTTAGAATCTCTCATAAGGGCCGTGTATGATTTTAAATTCTCAAAATATAAGTGTGAGACATTACTATCCACATTTAATAAATAAGGAAGCTAGTGGCAAGAGAGGCTAAGGAACTTGTCCCTGAACAGCCAGGTGGGAACTGACAGAAGAATTTGAACCCCAGTCTTTAACTTTAACTCCCAAATAAACTACTCACATTCAATTAGCAATAATCGCTCCTCCGATAAACCTCATTGGCTATGACACTGCCACTGTGCAAAGCTAACTATTCACATTCAAACCTTTCTCTTGACCCAAGAGAGGGACCGCCTCTTGGGATGGGGACAGATGATGGTCTTTAAAACCATATATGAAATCAGGCCATGTTGGGGAGGGCAACCATAGGGAGCTATTGCAGGTTGCTCAGCCGGTGCATAGTGAGACTGAAACTCTACCCCGTTACTTTGTTATGTGACAGCATCTGGGGATCCCTGGGTGGCGCAGCAGTTTAGCGCCTGCCTTTGACCCAGGGCGCGATTCTGGAGACCTGGGATCGAATCCCACGTTGGGCTCCCGGTGCATGGAGCCTGCTTCTCCCTCTGCCTGTGTCTCTGCCTCTCTCTCTCTCTCTCTCTCTCTCTGTGACTATCATAAATAAAAAAAAAAAATTTAAAAAAAAGTGACAGCATCTGGGCTAGCAGCCCCCAGGCCTTTCTAGAAGGATTCTCTATTTGTCTATTTCTCTCCATTCCCTCTCAGTCATTGCATTTCCACTGCTGGGTCTTTGACAAAAAAAATTGTTTTGGGTACCTGTTCTGTGCCACAGACTATCCTAGGCTCCGAGAATAAAGAGACAAATAACATGTTGTGCCCAAGGGGTCCTCAGGCTAGTAGGGGCCCCAGGACATGCAGATAGATAAGCCACAATGCAGCAGGAGTAGTGCCTTGGAGGTAGGTATAAAGTCCCTGGGAACAGAAAAGAGTGGCCAACAGTTTTGCCTTAGGAGTGGAAAGAAGGGAGGATCAGGGGAAACTGCAAAAAGAGGATCTGGGGGTGCCTAGGTGGTTCAGTTGGTTAAGCGTCCAACTCTTGATTTCAGCTCAAGTCACGATCTCCGGGGCATGAGATTGAGCCCTGCGTCAGACCTTGTGCTGGGCGTGAAGCCTACTTAACATTCTTTCCCTCTCCTTCTGCCTCCCTCCTTCTATGATCATGTACGTGTGTGCTCTTTCTATGAAAAAAAAAAAAAAAAAGGTGTTCTTGAAAAGGACATTGGAAATGATGTCTGTTTGGTTCCCCCAGAAGCAGACCCTGAGAGAAAGGTTTGAATGTGAATAGTTAGCTTTGCACAGTGGCAGTGTCATAGCCAATGAGGTTTATCGGAGGAGCGATTATTGCTAATTGAATGTGAGTAGTTTATTTGGGAGTTAAAGAAACACTACGTGGGGAGGATGGGGGTAAGACAGGTAAGTAGGCCCTACGGGGGCTGGGGGGGGGGGGTGGTTATCAGGCCAGTTATCCCTGGGCAGCTAGGGCTCATTCCCACAGAGGAGCTCGGGCAAATTATATAGAACACGCCTCAAACTTAGCCCCCTAGAAGGGCGAGAGAGCAGGGTGTTATACACCAGCGTTTGTTGGTGGTTGGCTCAGGGGCTGAGGGTCACTGTTTTGTGGGGGCAAGTGGGAACTCCTGGGCACTCTGGCCTAGCCAGCACAGAGTGGCGAATGCAGGTTCAAGAGGCCAAGAAAGCTTTGGGCAAAGGAATGCAAGTGCTGCCAGCAGGTTACGGGGCTGGAGTGCACTGAAGTGGTAAAGATGGGGGCTTTGCCAGAAGAGCTGCCGCCACAGATGACAAACCTCTGCCCGAAGCACAAAGCTAAGCAGGTGCTCCTGGCAGACAGCCAGCACGACCAAGGGCCAGAGAGCCGTGTTTGGGGAGCTTGGTGTGGCTGGGCCGCCGGGTAAAGATGGCAGCAGTAAGAGTGGGAAGCCAGGAGGTGAGGGGCCATGGCGCCAGGCCACAGGTCTTGGCCTCTTCCAGGCACATGAGCTTTTCAGAAGGGAACGCTGAAGGATTGCAAGACACTCCTCGGCTACATGGTCAACAGAGTGAGCCCCAGAATCCAAAGCTTGCTGATCAGGCCCAGGGCAAAATGCTCACAGTCCTTGCTTAAATGAAGTGCCAGTGGTTCAAAAGCAGCCAGCAGATGTGCCATGTGATGGGTCATTTCTCCTTTGAGGGCTATGCTAGTGCCAAGTTACTGAGGTCCCCTGCGATGTTGAGGCAAGCCAGCCGATAGGCCAGCAGGTGCTGCAGATGTGTTGTCTGGGCCTGGTGGCCAGATCAGAACCAACTGTGGCCCTGGCCCGCCCGGCCACGTAACCAGTACTCATCTCTCTGATTAGGAACTGTGAGCACGGAATGGGCCATGCCCAGAAGATCTGGAATAATCAGCATCAGCGCTTTGCCTTTGCCATCCAAGACTGCAAACACGCTCTCATCTGACCTAATCTGCGGTGTTAATGATGGCAGAGCAATTTCGAGAGGCAACTTGCAGCATTGATAAGAAGGAGAAGAAAAGCACCGCGGGGTATATGAGGCAGAGATCTTCACAGCGAAGACAGCTGCTGCCCACCCTCTCAAGACACTTCGTGTAAATGCTGCCCTCAGATCTGCCCTGTTTCAGACTTGTGATGGTAGGAGAAAAGGGACACAGAAGAGCAGAAGGACTATGCATGCGACAGGGCAGTGGGGGCTGCCCATACCACACCTTAGAATAAACTAGAAAAATGTGTTCTTTACTCTAGGGACATGAAACTCTGAGCCAGACAGGGCACATGGCTTGTTGAGCAGAGTGTGGGCTGGCTTTGAGCCTCCACTTACTCCCTTGGTTGGGTGTCCTTGTGCAGTGAATACCCTCCACCTCCATGCATGGCAGCCCTGAAGACAAAAGGAAAAATAGAGGGCACAACAGAAACCTGAAACCTCCACGGCAGTACAGAGGTGGGAAAGATGTAGTGTCTGATTCCATCCATTAATAGAAATGCTAGAAGGGGCTTGGAGACCATCTAGCTAAACCCCTTCATTTACTAAGAAGCTTAGAGGGGGAGAATGATGCACTCAAGTTCACCTGAACTCTTTCCTCCCAATAAGAAACGCCACCAATGGCAGCAAGGTCAGGGACCCAAGAACAGTGAGGACCCGCCTGAGGTGTGGAGAGAAGCCATGTTCTGTCAGGGTAAAAGAAGCAAAAGCCAGCCACAGAGCTCGCCACACCTCCAGTACCCATTCTTCCCAGAGGGTGGCAGCGGTCTTCCAGCCAGATGCCCTACCATCCCAACCTGAACTGCACACTAGCCCTCCCTCCTACTTCTCCCCAGATCATAGCGCCAGCTAACTGGGTCCATGATTCATTGGGGCAAAGAGAAGCCCCAGGGCCCTTCTCTGCCAGCCCAGCAGCCTTCTTGCCTTAGGATCCACCCCTCCCACCACCCACTCTGCCCTGGCATCTATGGCAGCCCAGTGGGCACTAGCTTGCTCTCTCATGTCTCTTGCTCTCTTCTTCCCTCCACCCACTCATGCTTTTCCAAGTGAAGGGCACCTCCCACCCAGTACAGTCTAGCTACTGGAATCTTCACAGCAGCATGGGATCCACTTTAGATGGACCAAAGTCATCTAAAGTCTAGACCAAAGTCTAGACTGTGAGACCAAAGTGAGGTTGTGATGTTCCTCTGCTGGAGATCCTCCCCTGGCTCCCATTTTACTCTGTGGTAAGAGGACTTACTGGGCTATGGGCTCTGTCCCCTCCCTTCCCTGTGACTTCTCTGACATCATCTCATCTTTCTCTTCACCTCACTGACTGTGTGCCAGCCACACTGACCTCCTTGTTGGCCCTGTAACTCCTTTCTCAGGACCTCTGTGTCCTGCTGTTCCCTCAGCCCAGTCCCTCAGGTCTCTGTCCAGATGCCCCCTCTGCATGGAAGAGGCCATCCCAGCTAACACAGTGCCTCATTACTCTCATCCCCTGGCCTTATTTTCCCTTATAGCATTAATCTTGTCAGTTTCTCACTAGGATTTAAGTTTTATACAGGCAAGGACTTGGTCTTGTTCAGTGGTGCATTCCCATCCCTGAGACAGTGCACGATACATTGTGAGTGCTCAGCTTGTCAAAAGACTAAATGAGGAGCACCTCAGTGGCTCAGTCAATTAAGCATCTGCCTTTGGCTCAGGTCATGATCCCAAGGTCCTGAGATCGAGGCCCACCTCAGGCTCCCTGCTCAGTGGGGAGTCTCCTCTCTCTCTCTCTGCCTCTCTCCCCAGTTTGTGCTCTCTCTCATTCACTCTCTCAAATAAATGAATAAAACCTTTTTTTTTTTTTTTTTTTTTTTTTTTAAAGACTAAATAAAAGTCCACCCTTTCCCTCTGAAACATCAACTCATTCAGGAGGACCTTCGGCCTCCTCCTCCTGGTCCCAAACAGAGCCTGTCTTCCCCACCACACCTCATCTAGCCTTCTGTCCAGCAAACATTTAGTGAACATCTATAATGAATTCAGTTGTTGAACAGTTTGACAACTGTCAGATGGCGAATCTCTGGGCCCCTAGGCCAGGACCACAGAGAAGAGGAGGGATTTTTATGTATCTCTTTTTTACCAAGAACCTGCTATATACTAGGCATAGCAGGGAGAATTTAACATGTCACATATTTAATCCTCACGTTAACCCCATGATGCTACTTACTGTCCCATTTGGCAAATACTCCCCTGTGCCAAACCAGCTGTACAAACTAGCTGTGCTAGTTCATCACCAGGGATGTAGAAATGAGGGAGACCCAGTCTCCTCAGAAGCTGTCCAGTGGAGTTAAAGCACCTACTTTGAATTACTGTTCTAGAAATCTGTAGAATAATGGGCACTATCTGCTCCACTTTACAGATAAAGAAACTGAGGTCCAAAGTTGTTCAGTACCTTAACCTGCCCAAGCACACACAGGTAAGCAATGACAGGATGCAGACCCAGGACTGTGTGGGTCCAAAGGCCCTGTCTTTGCCCAGCACCATCAGGCCTCTTTCCCGTCCTCCTTCAGCGCCTGACCAGGAGTCTCTAGCTCCCGGCCCCTCACTGGTCTGTACCATCTGATCTGTGCTCTGGGCCATGACCCTTCCACTTCTCACTTTGTCCAGCGTAGACCTCACAGTCCATCACCTTCCCTCAAATAGGTAACCCAGTATTCAGCTCAGTATTGTTAGTTACCATCTTAGAGAACTCAGCACTGCCGACTTTAAAGATAATTCAACTTGCCTAGACTTTACAGACCTGGAAAGTGAGTCCTAGGGAGGAGAAGAAATATGCCCAAGGTTGTTCTGTTGAGAGGCAGTAACTAGAAATAAAAATGAATGGGAGCTCTGATTAGAATCAGTCTCGGGCAGCCTGGGTGGCTCAGTGGTTTAGTGCCGCCTTCAGCCCAGGGCCTGATCCTGGAGGCCCGGGATCGAGTCCCGCATCGGGTTCCCTGCATGGAGCCTGCTTCTCCCTCTGCCTGTGTCTCTGCCTCTCTCCCTGTGTGTCTCTCATGAATAAACAAATAAAATCTTAAAAAAAAAAAAAAAAAAAAAGAATCAGTCTTGGGAATCTTCTCTCACCTTGGCTTCTTCAAGAAGAGATGGGCCTCCTTGACTTTCTGTTGATTGATAAACACAAATATGCCATCTCTGCCGTCTCTGGGCCTTCCACAAGAAAAGCCAGGGTGATTGTCCACCTCCCCACCACCCACATTGGGCTTTTGCACCCAACCAGAGTCAGCTGCACCTGGGTGCCACTGGCCTTTCCTCCTGCCATTTCCTCTCTGCCAGGCCCAAATCCTCACCATATTTCAAGTATTACCATTTCCAAGAAGTTAGAATGGATTTTCCTAACCTTTCTCCTTCCACAATTCTTTTCTTAGGTAATTTTTTTCCCTCCTCTCTCCACTAGCAGGGGGTGTGCCCTGCAGGCCTTGGACCTCGGTCCTCAACAGCCTGGCCTTTCCCCCAGGGCCTCAGCCTCCCTTTCTTTTCACTGGACTTAATTGCATTTGAATACATTACTGCCAGTCAGCCAGTCTGCTCCTGGGCCTCCTGAACTCTTTCTCCACTTGATGGAAGCCCATTTCCTCTTGTTTGAGCATCTTGGGAAATGAAGAGTGAGTCCTCACATTTCTTCACAAGCTCCAAAACAAATTGTGTCCCTCTCTGAAGTCTCAGCCTTCCACCGACACACTTGTCACGTTCCTGAGTGGCATGTGCAGGCCCAGGTGAGGGACAGAACAGCTCTATTTGTACCCAGGTGGCCTCGATTGATTCTATTTGCAGAAACCCCTCTCAGTTCTCCCCTGCCCCAGCGGCCATGAGTGTCCTGGCCACAGGACTCTCTGCCCCTCCCTACCTCAGGCTGATGGGTGCAGGGCTACCATTTCACAGAAGCCCTCAGATTCTATCACCATCGCTCCTTAGTACTTCCTCTGGCTGTACCTGTACTGGGGTGGCCTGAAGAGCCACTGAGGATGAAACACTTTTTTTTAAGGTTGAAATTAATTTTCATGCCAAGCTGCCTGGTGTTTGCTTGCCTGGCTGCTGGAGAAAACTTAAACGTGCACAAAATGCCATGAGATTGGCTTTGTGCAGAAGCTGAAGTCCCAGTGGCCCTGCCCCTGGAGCTCGCCTGCTTGCATCTCCAGCTGTCTGCCATGATTTCCCTGGGTTTTATTAACTCGGGGCCCTGCACTGGGAGAGGAGCTCATCAGACACACTTCACATCTTGCCTCCTCCACCCCTGGCTAAGAAAAGTTGCCCTGATTACGGGAAGTATGTGTTCCCTGGTTCTCTGATAATTCTATCAGGAGCCAGGGTGAGGCTCAGGTGTCAGGCTCCCAGAGCTGCTGCTGACAGCCTTAGAGGCAGCCTGCCTGCAAGCTTGGGGGCTGGAGGCAGAATGCCTGCTTCTGCATTCATGCTGTGACCTTGAACACCTCATTGCATTTCTGCTTTCTCAAGTTCCCCTAGCTTAAAAAATGGGAATAATACCCATACTGCCCTCCCCTCCGAGTTGGTGTGAGATTCTAATTAGCTGAGGATGTGCTGGGAGCTACCAGGGAAGAAAAATCACTGAAGTTTAGACCAGAGAGGGGTTAGTCCTCAGGCTACAGATGGAGGCTTGGGGAGGGAAGCCGCCATAGTCACACAGTGACCTGGTTTGAATACTAGTTTCTGGGTTTTTTTTTTTTTTTTTTTTGAGTGTTAGAAGAGAGCAAAGGGAGAAACCAAACCCATGGGAGTTTAGAGTATGGTGGAGGGAAAAGAGTAGATCCCCCAGCTTAGCCCTGCCAACTGGGTGGAATCTTCACCCATGATGTGGATGCATCTATGAATGAGATGTCATAATGCCTTGTTTGCGGGCCTTCAGAGAGTCAGTGGAATAATATGTGCCAGGCATCTGGCACCTGATATGTTCCCCAAATGCAAGTTCCTTCCCAACTCTTGTTTTATCTTAAACAGCATCACAAACACTGTCAAAAAGGGAGGCACAAAGAGAATTTTCTCTGAGCTGAATGTTGCCAAAAAGACAATTGTGAACCTTGGATTTCCTTTCCTTTGGGGGCTTTTCTTATACAGTGAATGTGAAATGGCCGTTTTCCCTGTCAGTGTAATGAGGAAGGAGAAATATTGCTTCTCCCTCCTCCCCCACGGCTTCTGCTATACCAGAGCTTCCTCACAGGTACACGTGGGCCAGCAGCTTTTAATGGAGCTGCGGCAAGATCCTCAAGGAGAGGAAAGTGATTTCTGTGCGATTCACTGAGTTGTGAGGCTAATACAGTTATGATCCAATAAACACACTGATTAGGGTCATTTGGGCTCCCTCCCCCCTTTCCCTCCTGCTGTGCCTCCACAGGCCTGGTTCAGGCTGGTGGGAAGGAGCTTAGAGACAGCCAGGTCTGGAGCCTCCCCAGCCAACTCCGCCAGGGGGCACTCCAGGATGCAACAGTCAGGTTGGACAGGCCAGCCTGCAAGGCAAGAGACTCAGGTTCTCAGCCCTGCCTGCCACCAGATCATTCTCTTTTTCTCTATGTCCTCTTCCTCCCCCATATGCCAGAAGTGGAGATAAAAGGTCTGAAATTGGGATCAGAAGTTCCCAAGGTCAAGTCCTAGCCACACAACCCTGGAGCGGATATTCTATTCATTCATTCATTCACTCTGTACAAGGTTTGATGCTCCTTACCTTTGATTTCCAGTTTGCTTCTCTGCAAATGAGCATACAAATGCCCACCTCAGAGACTGAGTTGGGGGATTAAGAGAAAAATACAGATAAGAAGCTTCCATGGAGCATGGAACAAAGGCCACGACTTTTCCTTTCAAGCTTCCTCCTGTTGCCTTTCTGATTCTATAAAAATATTTGCTATTACTGGGCGTGAAATAGGGCCTCCAAGATTACTTGTTGAATGAGTGAGTTCAGCTGTGAGTCAGAATATTAAGCAGCTAAATGGGAACTGGCCCTGGATAACGGGGCATGCTACAGAGCCAGGCCCTGCGGTCCCAAGGCCTCTGCCTGTCATGCCACGCACAGAGGGCTTTCTCCTCCATCTAGACAGGAAACAGAGGTGGTCGGCATGTACCAACAGACGCACCTACTGCGAGGCTGCCATCTCAATTCTAGCTCCTTGCAGTCTGGACAGGTTCTGGTTTTCACATCTAAGGGGTGGCCTGCCTGGCTTAGCAACATCACGAATGGCAATGAAGGCAGGCCTGGCCTTCCACAGCGGCTGCAGGGCTAAACCCTATTTACAGCGGCCTCTAGTGGCACACTTCCAGAACAGCAAATACTCCGTGGAAACTTGGCGACTGAAGGAATCTTCTCAGAATGACCTAGATTCAGAAATTTAGGGCTAACAGAAGCCTTGTGCTAATCTTCGCTTGACGAATGAGTTCCAGAGGGAAAGCTTTGCCAGAGTTCACACAAAAGCCTCGCATCTGTCTGTCCGCAAACTTTGCCCCAAACTGGCCATCTCTGGTTTCAGTTGCAGTTAAGGAATTGTGAATTTTACCCACTTGGAAGAACAAGGGGGGATCCAATTTCTAAAATGAGACCAAGCCAACCTTAGAGTGAGACCCTAACATGTTTTCTTCTCCTGCACTTTGCTTCTCTCTTATCTGTAAAAGAATGTTGCTGGAAAATCCTATCTTGGCATTTACCTGGAGTAGTAACCTACTCTGTAGGCAACAAGGCTCCGAGGCCACGAAGCTCTTTGTGGGCAGTAAACTCCGCCACTCGAACAAATGTGCTTCTCAATGTTTCCTCCTCCACAAGCTGCAAGAATGTGGTGCCAGAAGGGGCCACAGTGATGGCTCAGATTGGCTCGAGGATCTGTAGGTAGGAATAGGAATCATTTCCCTTCCGCGGGGAAAGCTATTTTGACGTATTCTGGAGACACAATCCAAAAATAAATCAAGCTGAGGACTTCCAGAGGGCTTAGTTGGAAAGGCTTTGCTGCCACACCAGCTAAAGCCTGGGTCTGGAGATGGGGTAAAGCTATTTCAGCGAATGGATCTTAATCTTCTGACAGAGAACAGTTTTAAATTTGATTCATTCAGCAGTAACTTCAAAGAACTGCACGAGGTGCCAAGGGGGCACCTGTTGGGGATAAGACAAGGTCTTTGCTCTTAGGGGCTAGCCCAGCGCGAGGCAAAAGTTGTATAAGGCCAGGGTGCTGATGACGCTGGGATGAAGAGGCAGGAGAGGTGTGTGGCGGCTTCAAGTGCCACTGGAAGTGACAAGAGCAGTTGTCTAACTATGGATGCTTGTTCTAGATACCTTTTCTAGCTCATTTGAATATTCACAATAACCCTATGAGGCCAGGACCATTATCTTCATTTGATGGCCGAGGAAATTAAGGTGCAGAGAACTTAGGAAATTTGTCCTTCACACTGTGACAAGTGGTGAAGCTGGGACCTGAACCCATCTGGTTCCAGATCCCTTTTCCTTCAAAGCCATAATTGCTGACCTCTCCCCTGCATTATCTGGGATGTCTGTGACTGACACCATCGTACCCACCCTGGTGCCCACACAGGGATCTCAGTACCACACACTACAGTCTGATGTCCACAGTATACTAATATGGGAATAAAAGGCATTAGGGCAGGGGTGCCTGGACGGCTCAGTCGGTTAAGCGTCTGCCTTTTTTTTTTTTTTTTTAAGATTTATTTATTTATTCATGAGAGACACAGATTGAGAGGAGAGGCAGAGACATAGGCAGAGGGAGAAGCAGGCTCCTTGCAGGGAACCCGATGCGGGACTCGATCCCGGATCCAGGGATCACGACCCGAGCCAAAGGCAGGCGCCCAACCGCTGAGCCACCCAGGCGTCCCAAGCGTCTGCCTTTGGCTCAGGTTGTGATCCCTGGATCCGGGATCTAGTCCCGCATCAGGCTCCCTGCTCAGCGGGGAACCTGCTTCTCCCTCACCCTATGACTCCTCTCTCCACCCACACCCCTGCTTAAGCTTTTACTCTCTCTCAAATAAATAAATAAATAAAATCTTTAAAAAGGGGGGGCCATTAGGACACTGTTTCTAAAAGCTTAATCTCAGCAGCCAAAGCCAGAAAATGTTGAAGCTCACCCTGCACTTTGAATCTTCATTCATCCTTCTTCATCCTTCCAAGACCACCACTGCTCGGAAAGACAGATCAAGTTATGGTGCTCATTGCCCCTTGCTCTGAGGAAAATCTCCCCTACCCCCACCTCCAAAGTCATATTGAACAAACACAACCTCTGGGATCTCACTAAAGTGTGGTGTCTGGATCAGAAGTTACCATTTCCTAGGAGCTGGACAGAGATGCAGAATCTCTAGCCAGATGCCAAATCCTGATTTGTTTTCCAGCAGGCTCTCCCAGTGATTCTTGTGTGTGGTCAAGAGTACTGGATTCAGGTCCTTCTGTCCTTCTCAAAATAGTGATGGTACGTTTCCACCCCTTCCATGACCTGGGTGAAATTGGGCATTTTCAGGACTTTAACTCTGGGAAGAAAGTGGATGGGCATCTTATTCTTTGCTCCAGTTGGAGCAATTGGAGTTGGATCCAATTATGTCTGCCCAGTTCAGGCCAGAAGAAGTTTCTATTTCCCCCAGAGTCTAGAACAGTACTTTGCCCAACACTACCTCTGAAAAGTTACAAAGTCATTTACATAGTTTGTTGTTGGATTTTGCTTTTTTGTTGTTGAGAGAAAAGGAAGAGAAGGATGGAGAAAGAGGCTGAACATGGGGCAAGCTTGGGGAATAGAACTTTTTGGCCATTCCATAAAGCAAATCATCGTTTCCAAAATTTTAGACTGATACAGAACATTAAAGCTATAATACCTTCTTCAACCAAGGAGCTATCAAATTTTTTTTTTAAGATTTTATTTATTTATTCATGAGAGACAGAGGGAGAGGCAGAGACACAGGCAGAGGGAGAAGCAGGCTCCCCACAGGAGCCCGATGTGGGACTCGATCCCAGGACTCCAGGATCACACCCCGAGCCAAAGGCAGATGCTCAACTGCTGAGCCACCCAGGGATCCTGAGGAGCTATCAATTTAAGGAAGGCACAGTACGCACTGCCTCTGGGTCCCTAACAACAAAAATGTAGATTTCCCACATATTCAAGAGATGCTTTAGGTCTCTCAGCACATCAACCTGGCTAATGTATAGATGATTCCCCCTCATTCAGAAATGCCAATTGATATCACTTAAGCTCTTTGGTACTGCCTTTTTATTTTTTTCTTAATTTTTATAAAGATTTTATTTATTTGAGAGGGAGAGAGCACGAGCGGCGGGGGGGGGGGGGGGGGGGGGGGGCAGAGGGAGAAGACTTCCCGCTGGATGAGGAGCTCAACATGGGGCTCGATCCCAGGACCCTGAGATCATGACATGAACCAAAAGCAGATGCTCACCTGACTGTGCCACCCAGGCACCCCTGGTACTTACTTTTTTAAAGTTAGACTTGTCCTTGAGTAGAAGTCCACTGGAGATGGACAAACCTAAAATGTGAAATCTTGAGGCTGAGCCCTGCAACACAACTTGAGATGGTTTATAGGTTAAAATGGCTATTAAAACTTCACACAGTAGGGGTGCCTGGGTGGCTCAGTTGGTTAAGCGTCTGCCTTTGGCTCAGGTCCTAATTCTAGGGTCCTGGGATCAAGCCCCACATTGGGCTCCCTGCTCAGTGGGGAGACTGCTTCTGCCTCTCTCTTTGCCCCTAACTTGTGTTCTTTCTCTCAAAAAAATAACATCTTTAAAGAACAACAACAATAACAACTCTATTTATAAATCAGACCACAGCAGCAATTTCAACCATCAGTGGCATTTTATTTGGAAGTTTCTATGTATTACATAGGTGTTAACTTCCTTTCTCTTACTGTTCACCCCCCCCTAAAAAAAAGATCAGAAAGACTTAAAAAACTTAACATATAAAATCTCTCATCTAGTTTCTCTAGTCTTAGGTTAAAAAAACTTAAGTGGTGCCTCTTCTTTATGACAATACTGCTTTTTAAGGAGAGTTCATAGTCTGTCCTTATGCTCACTACAGATTTCTACTCCTTTCTGGAGAAAAAATGGTCAATGCTTCTTCTTCCTTTTAATAAATTCCTTTCTCGATTATTACACATTATCATTCCCCACTTGACACCTTCTTAGAAACTTGATTGTTGGATGCATTTTTCATTTGGCAAAAATTCAATGTGGCTTTGCGTGGGATGTCTAAGTGTCAGAAACAGCAGTGTTGATGTTCTGGTTTTGAGAGGGAAAATATATATAGAGATGGATACGTTCCTTGGAAGAACAAATATAGGAGACTGAAATAGGGTGTGCAGAGAGTTAAGAAGGCTGATAGACACTACTTGGTTTTGAATTCTGTGGCCGTCAGCCACTGAAGACTGCAGTGTAGAATATAAATCTCTGCAGAAAAGAAGTTTGGTTAGGCACTATGAAATGACAGAGTCGGCTTCATTTTGTTCCAAGTGTATTAGAACAGACACACGCAAGGAGGAGCAGTATGCTCATTTGCAATGAGCGGTTCCCTGCGAATGATCATTTATGAGCATGTCTGCAAATGCTCTGTCAACCTAGGCATCACGGGAAGAGAAAAGAAGCATCCTCCTAAAATATACTTCCATCTCTAACTCACCTAAGACCCCAGGTCTCTTTAGCTCTGTGATTTGCAATGCCAAAATGAAGTTTAAGTACGTGTCTTTCTAGGTCATCTGGAAGCTAGTTCACTGGGGCCATCTCAGAAGATCTGGGTGTGCCCAAGACAGCAGCAAGCCTACCCAGAAGGGTATGCCTTAATGATCTTCACATCGTCCACAGGGCGGTCCTGAGAGTTGGTTTCCACCATTCCTACTCGATTCACCATTCCTATACCCTGGCACACGCGGCCGAAAATGGTGTGCTTGCCGTCAAGCCACTGGGTGGGGGCTAGGGTCACAAAAAATTGGCTGCCGTTGGTGTCTGGCCCTGCATTGGCCATGGCGAGGATTCCAGCCCCTGGTGGGAAAAAGAAAGAAGGAGTATGAATAACTCCCGTTGCTCCAGCCTGGCACACATTACACTATCCTAGACTTTATTCTGGACTCTGTCATCAACGATGTGACCTGAACACTCTTCCCCTGAGGGCAGGCTCTCTGCTTTTACACAAAGACCATCACTGCCCTACCCCAACAACTGCACCTTCCTTGTCTTCACCTACTCCCCAGCTTCTCTAACCATGATAATCCCCACTAACTGCTGGACCATGTTCCTTATGCCCCTCAAAATCCCAGCAAGGTATCTGGCTTCTTTGAGGAAGCTTTTGCTTTCCTATAGTTTATAACATCAACATTCAACAATTAGAGTCTAGAACACTCAGATCAGCTGTCTGAATTACTCAGGAGAGAGAGGCGTCACTTTCTCTAATCCGCCAGGGCTCTCTGTGGCGCCACAGCTGGGCAGTTACGTGGCACCACACCATGGTGTCAGACACACACCCTGAATCCCAGCCAAGAGTGAGCTTTTAAAATCCACTCCCCCTTCCCACCTAGTGCAGCCAAATCATATACTTACCCGTGAATTTCAAGTCTGGATGAAGTTCATCTTCGAACTGCTTACCATAGATAGATGCACCACCTCGACCTGCCAGATTAGAAGACAAGAAACGAGTCGGTCAGTCCCCTGCTCTACCTCACAGCAAGGATTATGGCTTAGGGTCAAAAGATCTCTCAGAGTACGGGAAAGGAAAAAGCAGCAAGTATGCCTAGCCCCTGCTAAACATATTCCAACTCCATAGTCCAGCAGCAGAACCAAGCACTGACACAGCACATTCAAACCACTGGTTTCATTCAGGTAAGATGTTTCTTTTCAAAATGACACTAAGAGTGTTTTTGTCTTGGGTATTAAAGTAATACACATTCGCTGTCAAATAATATGCAGAAGGCATAGAACATTATCAAAAGAACATTAAAGTCCCCTAGAATCTAACCATCTACAGATAATTTGAGACATAGAGATTTCTAAATTTTTAACTTTTTAAAGGAGTATTTTAGACAGGAGTGCCCCCAAGCCTTAACCCTGTGCCCATCACAGACATTGCTAGTCAATCAGCATTCCTCCCAGCTGAGTTTTGATCTACATCCTACCAACTTAGAACTCTAGACAGCCATTTTTAATGAATCAGATTTGGCACAAGAATTAAAACCTATTTGCCGTCCTTGATCTCAATGAAGAAAAATAGCATTTATTTCGGTCAAAGATATCCAGCTTAAGGAGAAGAGAGACAGTGGAAAGTGGCAATGTGGCAGAAAGGAATATTACAGCAGGCAGAGTCCACTGAGAGGAGAGGTACAGCAGGCAGAGTCCACTGAGAGGAGAGGTACAGCAGGCAGAGTCCACTGAGAGGAGAGGTACAGCAGGCAGAGTCCACTGAGAGGAGAGGTAGTCTATCACAAGGATACTGTGAAGAAACATGGGATTAGGAATGATTTGCCAGCACCATAACCACCACGTGCTATTTATATTATGTCCACAAGAGTATGGTGCTGTTAACCCAGGTTTCTGTTCTTAGAGGAAAGTGATGTAATAAATATGGTTTTCCCAATGGAAAAAAAAAAGTCCTAATAGGAGGCAACTCTCCTGATCAATTATTTACTAAAATAAATAGGACTTGTTGAACTACTTTGGTTTCTTCAAGTTGGCCAGCTAAGACAAAATAGCCTGGAACCAAGTGAATGTTGTGTTTAACACCCTACTATTTGCCTGGCAGCCAGAAATTAGCCCAGACTAGCTCACCTTCTCCAGCCTGCTATGAAAGTAGGGTGTTAAATTAAAGCACCACAACCTCCTTCCCGCTAGACCTTCCCCAGACCCCTGGGGCCAGCTGAAGTGTGCGCACAGTGAAATCCCTTGCATTACCTTTTAGGATGTTCCACCACAGAGAGCCTGTCAGAGCCCCTGGCTCTAAAAAAGAAACACTTCTTTTTTAAGATTTTATTTGAGAGAGAACGTGCATGTGAGAGAAAGCATGAGCAGGGGAGAGGGGCAGATGGAGAGGGAGAAGCAGCCTCCCCGCTGAGCAGGGAGCCCCACACAGGGCTGAATCTCAGGACCCTGAGATCATGACCTGAACAGAAGGCAGATGCTTAACCGACAGAGACACCCAGGTGCCCCTGTAAGAAAACACTTCTAAGGGGAGCCTGGCTGTTTCAGTTAGAAGAAAACACTTCTCATGCAAAAAGGAATGGGGGTGAATCCTAACTGACTAACGGAAGTCTCCCGTCTGACCCAGGCTACGTATGCTTCTGGAAAGTACTCAACTACCAAATTTTGTAAAAATTCATTTCCCAAATTCCAGCCTGCCAATATACTTCTAAACAGCAATTATAAAACCAATATATTTTCTCTGACCAGCAAGTCAAGGTTCCCACCTGAGGCTAGGGGCTGATGGGGTAGTAAGTGGGAGTGCTAGGGCTGAATAAAAGAGAAGGCCATGGGGGGAAACTGTGGTCAATCCTAAGGGACTGAGTGAGCAAGTGGAGGATGAAGTTCAGTAGTGGGCTGTCCATTGTGGGCTGAGCCTTGAAAGTGTGATCCCTGCAAATTTGGGGTTGCCAGGATGAAACCTCAGGGCCCCTGCCCTCTAGAAACGGAAAGCTGGGACACATGAGTGGCTCAGTTAGGCATCTGCCTTCAGCTCAGGTCATGATCCCAGGGTCCTGGGATTGGCCTGCACTGGTTTCCTGCTCAGTGTGGAGTCTGTTCCTCCCTCTCTCTCTGTCCCTCCCCGCAGTTCACACTCTCTCTGAAAGAAATAAAATACTGAAAAAAAGAAAGAAACTGAAAGCCATCACGTAAATGGCACTGCAAACAAGTGGGTTAAAGCATGGGCCAGTCAAGAGTCATAGATGAAGCTAGGGGTTTTAAGTCATCAGGAGATGAGAGGGAAGAGCATGGAGGGCTCCTCTGTACTTACTAGGCAGAGTTTGACCAGCCACAACTAGTTCTGGGTCTCTACAGCACCATTTATACATAATATGTTATGGTTTCATAACCTAATTCAACCCAGTAGGGTTTGCAACAAAATGCCAGAAAAGACAAAAATAATTCCAATCAAAACATTCCTTTGGGCATGTGGAAGAGGGGAGAGATGGGAGAGGGACAAAGTGAGCAAAGAGTTTTCTGGTACAGAGCAGGCTACACAGATGTCAAGGATCACTTACAAAGCTGACAATTTGGAAGCTTTGCACTCAGAACTTTGCAGAATGCCGGGTCCAGGGTACATACAATGGCGATAGGCACTGATCTGCTTTCTAAACTCTGCACCCTGAAAGTTCTTTACTCTTCCATCCTTTGTTTTCAATGTTTATTCAATGTACTTAATATTTCAGACATATAAAAGAGAAAGAATATGACGAATTGCACCTTCAACTCAGGAAACAGTGCAGCATATCCAGCCTGAGACCCCCATGTATGCACCCCCTGCTCTCCCTGCCCCCCTACCCCTAGCTAACAATGCAACAAAGAATCACAGTTTGCCTTTGGGGAACCACCATGCTGACCAGAAGTCTGTCACTTAGTTTGACACTTCCATGCATTATTTCCTTTCTACACCTATGTATGCATCCCTTAAAAAACATGTATGGCTGCTGGCCGCCTGGGTGGCTCAGTGGTTGAGTGTTTGCCTTTGGCCCAGGGCATGATCCTGGAGTCCCAGATCGAGTCCCACGTCGGGCTCCTGCATGGAGCCTGCTTCTCCCTCTGCCTGTGTCTCTGCCTCTCTCTCTACCTGTGTGTGTGTGTCTCCCATGAATAAATAAATAAAATATTTTTTAAAAAAAGAAAGAAAGAATACTCTGCATTCTTCGGCAATTAGCTTTTCTGTGTTCACCACTATAAGTGATATTTATCATCTGGTTCCATGCAGCTTTCTATGCTATTCATTCCACTACGGATTATAACACCAATCTTCTCTTTTCTCAAGCTGATGGATATTTAGCATCCATTCTATGTTTTTGCTGTTATAAACCATGCAAATAATAACCATTCTCGTACAGTCTCCGAGACATAAGTGCAGGACCTCTCAGGGACTACACATTATGGGGGATGGGCAGGGCTATGGTTTGAGTATTTCCTCATTACTAGATGTCCTCAACTTATCTTGCCAGAAGTGGCCCCAATGTGCACCCTCATCCACAGTGTTCACTCTTACTGATCTAGGTCCTTTAGCCAGACTTTCTAACATTCGTCGGCCTGAGAGGTGTCAGATCTCTTGTGTTTTAACCTGCATTTCCTTGAAGATGTGTGCAGAATTTCATGTTTACTGGCTATTTAGCTTTCCTCTTCTGGGAACAGCCACTTATCTACTGAGTGGTTTGACATTTACTTTTTTTTTACATACATAAATACATACTTGGCGTATTATTAGGATTAGTATTCTGGATACTAATCCTTGGTCAGTAAATGCTTTTTGCGAATACTTTTTCTCAGTGGACTTTTCTTCACTCTTTGTTTAAATTCAATTAATTAACAAATAATGTATTATTAGTTTCAGAGGTAGAGTTTAATGATTCATCTGTTGAAAATAACACCCAGTGCTCATTACATCAAGTGCCCCCTTTTTTTTCAGTCTATTATTTAATGGGGTCTTCTGATGCACAGAATGTTTTACAGTTGAAATTCCTTAATATTTTTTATGATTGGTGCTTCTGCTTTAAGATCTTTTCCTATCCCCAGGACTCCTCTGGTGTCCCTTCTTCCTGTTTACAATGTGGAAACCTCTCACAATGAACTGGAGTGGCAACTCAGACATGTAGCATGCTCTCACACAAAGATGGCCATACTTGGTGCTACTGATCCCCACTGCTCCCATGCCATTCATATCCAGCCCCCAAACAGCCACAGGTGGGCCAGTGACCCATTAGCAGACCTAAGTGAAAGCTCTGCCTGGGGGCACCAGATACCACAAGGCCACTCACCAACTGAAACCTTTCTTCTGGCAAGAGAGCATCTAACTGCAGGATAGCTATCCTCCCAGCATTTCTAACCCCTTCTTCATGGCCTGCATCAACTTCAGAGACAAGAAAGGCAGGTACCAACCAGTTCCTTTTGCAGCTAGGGGTGGTCAGGTGATCCAGTTCTGACTTCCTAATATAAACAGAGCCCATGGGATCCCTGGGTGGCGCAGCGGTTTGGCGCCTGCCTTTGGCCCAGGGCGCGATCCTGGAGACCCGGGATCGAATCCCACGTCAGGCTCCCGGTGCATGGGACCTGCTTCTCCCTCTGCCTGTGTCTCTGCCTCTCTCTCTCTCTCTCTGTGACTATCATAAATAAATAAAAATTTAAAAAAAAAAATAAATAAATAAATAAACAGAGCCCAGTTGGGGGGGGGGGGACAGTTTCTGGGAAAGCTATAGTTTTCCTGATAAAAAGGCATAAATATACTCCTTTTGTCTTTCACCATAGCTCCTTTTTCTGTCTTCCTTCTTTGAAAGCAGAGGTGATGTCAGGAGCAGCAGCAGCCATCTTGCAAGCATAAGGCAAGTTTGAGATCAAAAGCCAACACACTGGGCAGCCCTGGTGGCTCAGCGGTTTAGCGCCACCTTCAACCCAGGGCCTGATCCTGGGGACCCAGGATTGAGTCCCACATCGGGCTCCCTACATGGAGCCTGCTTCTTCCTCTGCCTTTCTCTCTGTGTCTCTCATGAATAAATAAATAAAATCTTAAAAAAAAAAAAAAAAAAAGCCAACACACTGACAATGGAATGGAAAGACATAGTGAGCCCTGCCCCTGACTGCTCTGCTGGGCAGCTGAACACCTTCAGACACTCTGTTAAGTGAGAAAAACAAAAGCTCTCTTCCTTTAAGCCCGGATCTTGAATTTTGTTACTTGTAGCAAAAAACATCCCAAATTGATACAATTGCTTGTTAGTAACAGAGTCAGTGAAGCTGCTGCTGGACTGTTTACCAGGGCAAAGGCCAGATACCAGACCTAAGGTGGGAAAGTATGCTACCTTTCTCTGAGAACTCAGCTTTGCAGTTCTTAGGTGTGTTCTCTTCCTGACCAGCCTCTGGGGCAGAGAGATCTGGGTTTTTGTTCCAACTCCATCACTTACCAGCAATGTAGCCTTAAGCAAAGTACTTGTCCTCTCTAAGCCCCTCAATTTCCTTGTCTGGAAAAGAGGAATAGCAGTAGTAGTACTTCTATCTCACAGGCTTGTCATGAGATAGTTAAAGGGAGCTCATCATCATTGATAATACTGTGTTTGCTTCATGGTTTACACTACCCGTTTCCATGCACTGAGATAACCTGGGTGTTTTCCATGAGGAAAGTGTAGGTAGAGATTAATAGTTCAGCCTGGGGGCCAGCCTGCTTGGGTTTACTGCAATTCTTCTCTTGGCAAATCTACACCACTGCACACTCTGCTCATCACTCTGTGTTAACTTTGGCTTATTTCACTGACAAAATTTCATAGAGAACTTCCACATGCTCTCACCACCAAATCCACTTCCCTTTCTACATATCCACCTGTTTACCTTCCTTCTTCCCTTATTAATACATTGTATTAATACACTGTTCATATGACCTTCCCACTACCACATATCTAATCCCATTCACCTTTAAGGAACTTTGCAACTGCAATTCCTCCCTGTCCTGTATCAGTTTTTCTTTCTAGTGGATCATTCCTATCTGCATAAAAAAAATGGTATTAATATTTCCTGTCTTGGGGGACCTGGGTGTCTTAGTGATTGAGCATCTGCCTTTGGCTCAGGTCACGATCCTGGGATCCTGGGATAGAGTCCCATATCAGGTTCCCCACGGGAAGCCTGCTTCTCCCTCTGCCTATGTTTCTGCTTCTCTCTGTCTCTCATGAATAAATGGGTGGAATCCTAAAAAAAAATAATAAAAATAAAAATAAAATAAAAATTTCCAGTCTTAAAAAATAAACCAAAAACTCTATCTGCAAGTATCCCCCTACGTTTCTGCATCCCTATCTTGGCTTCCTCTCCTGCCTCTGAACGTTCACTCTCAATTTAGATTTTTGCCCTCATCACTCCAATGACCTGGCTCTTGTCAAAGTTATCAGTGACCACACATCATTAAATCCAATGGTCAATCCTTGGGCCTAGCATTGCCTGCTCCGGGAGCAGCATCTGACAGCTGATGTCACCCCTCTTGAAATCCCACCTTACTGGTGGCTCCTCCTTTTCTCTATTGGCTCCTTCTTCTCTGCCCCCTCTCCTTTCACAGGTTAGACCTACACTGATGTCTAAAGACCTCCCCTTCCAAATCTTGCTTCCTTGCCCCTTTAACTTTCACAGGTGTTATTCCAATCAATCTCCTAAATGTCTAACTCTGTCTTGCCACCTGTTTCCCAGAGGACCAGAACCAACAGAACCAATATCACCCTAATCCAAATACAAACAGCTCTGGCTCTGACAACCGTGCAAGCTTCCAACTGGTCTCCTTGTTTCCAGCCTTGTCTCCTCCTTTCCACACCAGCTGATTTTTCCACATGGAAGCCAGGAGGATCCTTTTTAAAAAAGCATCATGGCAGTCCTCTGCTCAAAATCCTCCAGTGGTATTTTATCATGCTTAGGACAAAAATCCAAAGTCTTCATCATAACTTATGAGACTCCATGACCTGGTGCTCTGCTACCCCCCAAAGTTATCTCCTAACACTTTTGCCCTCATGCACCTTTTCTCCTCACTCACCTGCTCCAGGCACACTAGTCTGTGCTATTTCTTGCCAAGCACACTCTGGTCTAAGGCCTGTGATTGCTTTCCCTCTGGAATGTCCTTGCCTCGGACACTCTCAGGCTCACTACTTTACTTTATTTAGAGGTCTGCTCAAATGCCACCTTATCAGAGAGGTCTTCCCTAATCACACAATCCAAAATAGCACCTCCCTCACTCTCTATCCATCCCAGTGGTTCTCAACTGGGGGTGATTTTGCCCCTTAGGATCATTGGGCAATGTGTGGAGACATTGGTAGTTGTAACATTGAGGAGTTCTACTGGCATCCAGCACAGCAAGGTCAGGGAAACAGCTATACATCCTACAATGTCCAGCTAGCTAGCCGTCTACAACAAAGAATTATCCAGCCCAAAATGTCAATAGTGCCAAGGTTGAACATTTTGGCTTATAGAGTATTTTTTCCATATCATTTGCTATGGCCTCATTGTATATTACGTACTAGCTCCTAGAACAAAGCCTGGAATGTAGCAGGAGTCCAAAAGACATTTGTTAAATAAGTTAACCACCAAAATAAATAATAAATGACATTTTTAAATGCTATTTTGTGTCAAGCCTGTAGTCACCATTTTACAAACATCAGTTCATTTACTGCTCACAACTCCATGAGGTGCATACAATCAAACCATACTGTGCATTTATAGGTAAGAAGGCTCAGGGAGCTTACAGAACTTGCCTACATTTAGTAAGTGTTCATGTGAAGCTAAGGTTCAACCCCAATCCCACCAGGCTCTACAACCCAGGCTGCTCACCCCATGCTACATGACCTTGCCATATACTACCACTGAATTAAACTTCCTCACATATTTTTCTTATCCCAGACTCAAGAAACTCTGGAGCCCAGAATGGTTCCAGAAGAGGTTAGATCAAACCTGAATTCCTGTCTGGGAGCCTCCATAAACTGGTCTGATCTTACACATCGTGCTATCTCTAACAACTCTGTGCACTCTGTCCCCAGTTGCTCCTTAACTGTCCCCTAACTATGCAGTTCAGGGATCACATCATACACATTTGTCCTGGACACGAAGAGGTAGCTAGATTATGTCACAGAGCCGGTCAGGCACGTGAGACACGACATGTGGGGTGCTGGGCTCTCCTTCACACTTGACGTGTCTCTGTCATTTGTGCCTCTGCTCTGTACTCTTTCTTCTTCCTAAATCTATAATGCCCTTCTCGGTTCCCTCAAGAGTTAAAATTCTATCTTTCCCTCAAGGCCCACTCAAAATATGCCTCCATCCCATGCTAATCCCACTTCACTGTCATATTATGAATTCTTCCAATCTCTCTTATATGTGATCCAAAGCGTACCACTGTAAATGTGCACATTATGTCATCATTACTCTCTAGTTGTTTCTTAAAAGAACTATCTTGTCTTCCTGACAGAGAAGGAACACTGCAAGGAAAAGAAAATGCCTTGGCTTCTAACACCTAAGTCTCTCCACCTAAGACTTAGAATAGCACAGGATACCCAGCGGACTCTTGCCAAATATTCATCAAATGAATAAAATTAACGATGAGCTTGCTGTTCAACACGTTAAATTTCAGGTGTTCCTGGGGCTACCAAGAGGAGACACGAAGTCAGAGGGAGGGTGATGCACAGCATAATCAGCATGCAATTAATCACTACAATCACACCAGCTGGTGAGCACTGAGAGGCTAAGTGCAGAGCTTGAAGAGCAAAAGGAAGGGCTTCACAGGATGTCATGTCTTATAGGAAGGAGAAAGGGAAGAAGTTAGTAGAAAAAGATAAAAAGATATTTAGACAGCTAAAGAAAAAGCCAGCATACAGTCATTAAAAGAAGAGAAATTTAAATGAGGAAAGATAGTTTAAAATCCAGCAGGAAGGGATCCCTGGGTGGCGCAGCGGTTTGGCGCCTGCCTTTGGCCCGGGGCGCGATCCTGGAGACCCGGGATCGAATCCCACGTCGGGCTCCCGGTGCATGGAGCCTGCTTCTCCCTCTGCCTGTGTCTCTGCTTCTCTCTCTCACTGTGTGCCTATCATAAAATAAATAAAACTTAAAAAAAAAAAAAAAAATCCAGCAGGAAGTCAAAGGAATTCAAATCGAAAAAACACCTGGCAAAGGTGTCTAAGAAAAACCATGGAAAGAATGGTTGCACAGTAGCCAGACTGAGGGCCAGTCGGGGACAGAAATAGTACACTGGCTTGCTGATGAGCCCGGGATGCCTCATGCTGCTCATCTGAGATATTTAGCAAAAAAAAAAAAAAAACAAAACAAACAAAAAAAAACACGTTACTAATCAGCTAGCAGTTCACATTAGTGACCCAGGAGGGTCTAACTCTTGTTTGCCTTCTACCACAGACCTGCTAGCTTAATCATCCATTATACTTGAGGCTGGGTGCAATTTACTTGAAAATCCTTTTTGAGTGATTCAGTCTCATTAAAACTGCATCATGGAAATGTGACATTATGAAGGACTGCAAACCAATTATAGAAATATAAGGAAGCTCCGACATAAGCAATTCACATTGGAGTCACTCCCAATTCTTGTACACTCATCATGGACTCTCTCAGCTCACTGGTGTTATAATTAAAATTTTATCTCATAATAAGAAAGAGGAAGAAGACAGGAAAGAAGTACATCAAAGTGTTTACAGGACACTTTCAGATAAAGAAGTGGAGTGAAGGGGTGCCTGGGTGGCTCAGCTAGTGAAGTGTCTGACCCTCGATTTCAGCTCAGGTCATGATCCCACGGTGGTGGGATTGAGCCCTGTGGGCTCTGTGCTCAGCGTGGGGTCTGCTTCTCTCCCTCTCCTTCTGCCCCCCTCCATGCGCATGCTCTCTCTCCCTCCTAAAATAAATAAATTAAAAAAAAAAAAGAAGTGGAGTGAAGCAGGATTAGACTCTGCCTGTACTCTCTATAAGTAGTAATCAGGAAAGAAAGAGTATAAACCAGAGGATTCTTACAAATACCCTCCAATTCCGAGAAGCCAATAGAAGGGTAGGTGGGTGAATGGGCCAGCAGTCCTGAAAAAGATAAAGAGAAGCCCCTAAAGGCAGAAGCCTGTGCATATCACAGGCACTCTGGAGGAATGCAGCAAGGCCACCTGCCTGTGGCCAGTGCCCATCAGCACCTGGCATCTTGTGGGGAACACGGGGCCCTGATGGATTTCAGGACAAGCTACCCCAAAATGTAGCACTTTGATACATTGAACATTTCAAGTTGAAGGAATCTGAGAAACGTCAGGTACAAGAATGACATTCTGACTTTCCCCTGAAGTAGGTCCTAAGACCTTCATGTGAGAGGTGCTGTCCCTATACCAGGAGGAAAAGAATATCCCATCTCCAAGACAGAAGGACCCCAAGAGGAATCTGCAATCGGGATCTTCATTTCTTTTATCAAGGCCTGGTGTCATCCACACCTACAGCAAACATATTTGCATGTTTTTCCCTCATTAATCTGTCTTGTTATAGAGACCCAGCTATGAATGACAAAGGGTAGGAGGATCTTTCTCCTCCAGTACAGCTATTCTCAGGAGCCAACCCAGAGCCTGGAGTGGGGGAGATGGATATCACTGATTGGTGCAGGTGACCCATGGACACGACTTTAATGGAGGCTGGAAAACAGAACAGAGCTGAGCCCTCCCATAAGGTGCACTCAGGATTAGCTCTCCTACCCCACCTCTTTGGGCTAGAATAAGATGGAAACAAAGAAATCTAGCATCTGGAATGAAGATAACTGGTCCCACAGAGGTGGGAATAATGACAAAGAGAATCCACTTATACTGTATCTGAGCAAATAAAAGGTACAGACAGCATCAGTACCGACATCAAGTATGGAAAAGATGAAAAGAAGTGGCACAGAAACTATGCAGACATATTACAACAAATGGAGAAAAAGAAAAGAAAGGGTGTAAGAAAGAAAAAAAAACACACCTCAGGAACTCAGTCTGGGAGAAAACAAGCCAGTCCAAGAAGGGCTTATCCGCAGCTGTCTTAAGCTATAGATGCTTCAACAGAAATAAGAATCCAATAAAACAAGAGCTCAAAAACAGGATAATATATCAACAGAATAAGGTGAAAAGATTGAAGAGCTAAGGAAACAGACTGAGTTTGATAACACCAATACAGAGCTAATAAACCAATTACAGCAGTAAAGAACAGAATAGACATGACTAAAAGTTAAATAAGGCACAGAGTAAAGGTCTGACATTATCTCAGTGGACGAAGAAAAAAAATAGGAAAACATCATCTCACTTAAAAGAAATGTAATAGATATGGAAGGCAGAGGTCATGAAACAAAGAAAAACTGGCTTCCTGAAATATAAAATCAGAGCAAGTAACAGAGAAAATATTCAAAAATACAAATCAAAACATTTTCAGGACGCCTAGGTGGCTCAGCAATTGAGTGTCTGTTTTTGGCTCAGGGCGTGATCCCGGGTCTGGGGATTGAGTCCCCATCTGGCTCCCTGTGAGGAGCTTGCTTCTTCCTTTGCCTGTGTCTCTGCCTTTCTGTGTCTCTCATGAATAAATAAATAAAACCTTTAAAAAGCAAACAAACACATTTTCCCTAAGCTGAAGGAAGGAGTAAATCTGGCCTTAGTGTTCTCCAATGCCACACTTCAAACCAGAAAGCAACAGAGCCAAACTGCCTAAAAAGATCTGAGGGAATGAGTGTGGTCCAAGAACAGTAGACCCAGTCATGGTCTTTTCCAAATTCTCAAACATGACTGAGCTACAAAATATAACACCCTCCAGCCCTTGCACAAACCACTCAGCAGGAAATTCTGCCTTCTAACATTTGTGAACAGAAAAGTCTAGTGGTGCGCACCAAACCCTCTGAAATGCAGAACCCATACTGTAGCTGAGGGAATCAAGCACGGTGTGGAAAATGTGCTCTGACGAGGAAAAATACAACTAATGACAAAAACTGAGAGCCAGGTTGGGCGGGGGGCAGGGGGCAGCACGAGATGAAGGGGGGTATAGGTGTGAGGTAATAGAAGATATAAGGGGGATCCCTGGGTGGCACAGCGGTTTGGCGCCTGCCTTTGGCCCAGGGCGCGATCCTGGAGACCCGGGATCGAATCCCACATCGGGCTCCCGGTGCATGGAGTCTGCTTCTTCCTCCGCCTGTGTCTCTGCCTCTCTCTCTCTGTGACTATCATAAATAAATAAAAATTAAAAAAAAAAAAAGATATAACATATAACTATATATATCTACATATAATCTGTCCCCAGTTCCTGGCACTGAGCTCCTAAAACTCCTGTAATTTCCTAGATGATAACAACACTAGGAGCATCTCTTGTTCTAATTTTTGGTCTCTGACCTGTCCCTGAAACAGGAGCTTCTAAAACCCTTTTAAATTCTTAAATGATAAAAGCACCAGGAGCATCTCGTTCTAGAGGTAGGTGGGTTCCTGGATGGCTCCTAGATGGGGACTGTCACCAGAAGACCAAGCCATGATTAAAATATTTTATTTATTTATTCATGAGAGACACAGAGAGAAAGGCAGAGACACAGGCAGAGAGAGAAGCAGGCTCCCCATGGGGGAACCTGATGCAGGATTCAATCCCAGGACCCCGGGATCATGCCCTGTGCCGAAGGCAGACACTCAACCACTGAGCCACCCAGGCGTCCCTACCATATCCTTTAATAAACTGGTAAATGTACTTCCATGAGTTCTGTGAGCTGCTTTGGCAAATTAAATGAACCCAAGTGGGTTACTGGAACATCTGATAACCTAGGCTTGCAAATGAAGTAGGGCGAGGGGGGCAGGGGGCAATCTTGTGGGACTGGGCCTTAACTTGTGGGGTCTGATGACATCTGTTTAGATGATGTTGGAACTGAGTTAAATAGTAAGACACCCACCTGTCACAGAGATTTGTAGTGTGTGTGTTTGTGTGTGTGTGTGTATATATATATACACGCACACAAAAACTAAATATATTTTTTTGGTTTTAAAAACAACAGCATGGGGATCCCTGGGTGGCGCAGCGGTTTGGCGCCTGCCTTTGGCCCAGGGCGCGATCCTGGAGACCCGGGATCGAATCCCACATCGGGCTCCCGGTGCATGGAGCCTGCTTCTCCCTCTGCCTGTGTCTCTGCCTCTCTCTCTCTGTCTGTGACTATCATAAATAAAAAAAAAAAAAAAAAAAAATTTAAAAACAACAGCATGCACGACATAGCCTATTCTCTTACTGTTATTTCCATTTAGCTAGTTATCCGTCCATCCATCCATCCATCCATCCTTTTGACTAGGTATCTAAAAAAAAAAAAATGTCTAGAATAATGGCCACCAACAGTTAACATCAATCATTTCTAAGAACTGGGAATATTGTGGGAATAATTAATAACTAATAGTGGTTAGAAATCTTTAGGAAGCATACTTAAGAGTGTTCATTTTTTGTAGTTTCCTGTATATACTGTATTTTTTTCTTAAGATTTTTATTTATCTTGAGAGAAGGGGGCAGAGAATGTGTTCACGAGCAAGAGGAAGGACAAAAGGAGAGAGAGAACCTCAAGCACACTCCATGTGGAGCCCATAGCCCAACTCGGGGCAAAATCTCATGACGCCGAGATCATGACCTGAGCTGAAATCAAAGACTCGGACGCTCAACCAACTGAGCCACCCAGGTGCCCCTATACTGTACTTTCACATGTGTCCCTATATATTAAAAAAAAAAGGAATGCCTCTGGTCATAAAGGATAAACAGAGAACAACTGAGAATGACAAAGAGGAACAGGACTAAGAAAAGACTGCCACAAAGAATATCAAACTTATTTAAAGGCAAAAAAGCAGGAGCAGGAATCAGCAGGGAGAAAACGCAGGCTTAAAAGGGGCCTTGAAACTAATGCTGGCATCCACCAATTTCACTAATACGTTTCATCTAAATGATAGTAACTCCAAGATTTGTACTTCCATCCCAGGTCTGTCCATGAATTCCACATTCAGTATCCCTTTACTTATTCAACATCTCTAATTGAAGATCTGGCAAGTATTTCAAATGCAACATATCCAAAACCAACAACAAAAATCCCCCCCCACACACACACACATGCTCCTCTCTCAGCCTTATTTTACTGAATTCAGCTAAGGTCGGCTTAACTATACCTGTCCCTGTTGGGTCACCTCCCTGGATCATGAAGTCTTTGATGATCCTGTGGAATTTGGTGCCATTGTAGTAACCTCGACGTGCCAACTCAGCAAAATTCTTACAGGTCTTCGGAGCATGCTTCCAGTATAACTCCAGCACAATGATCCCCATGCTGCATGGGGAGAGGAGAGTAGAGCTCCAGTCAAGATTAAGGTCACAGGAGGAAAGAATATTATGTGGGACGCATCCGGGACTCTTTATTTTCGAGCTTATATAGTTCATGAAATTGTAATACACACCAGATTTCATGCTTGGCAAAGGAAAACATCACATTCACAATGTAAGTAACATAAACACACATATTTTGAGTAAAACATACAGGAGCTTCCAATACTGCTTTTAAACAAAGTAGTTGAGCAACCCGGGTGGCTCAGAGGTTTAGCGCCGCCTTCCGCCCAGGGCGTGATCCTGGAGACCTGGGATCGAGTCCCACGTCGGGCTCCCTGCATGGAGCCTGCTTCTCCCTCTGCCTGTGTCTCTGCCTCTCTCTCTCTCTCTCTCTCTCTCTCATGAATAAATAAATAAAATCTTAAAAAAAAAAATAAAAAACAAGGTAATTTTGGACAACTAAAAATCTGAACTTTATATTTATTATTTTAAAAATATTTATTATTTTTTATTTATTCATGAGAGACACACACAGAGAGAGAGAGAGAGAGGGGGGCAGAGACACAGGCAGAGGGAGAAGCAGGCTCCATGCAGGGAGCCGGACGTGGGAATCGATCCGGAGTCTCCAGGATCACACTCTGGGCAGAAGGTGGCGCTAAACCGCTAGGCCATCCAGGCGGCCCAACTTTATATTTTTTTAAAAAAAATCGATCATGGGAAACCAATATAATCAGCCCTTAAACTAGGAAAAAAACTGCACTTAATTTTTTTTAAGAGGACATTAACATATCAGGAATTTGTACTTATTTATACATGCATGAGTTTCTGTCTGGGAGTAGAAACTGGGTAAATGGGAAACAAGAAGGCTTTCAACGAGAATCTTATTTTTTCTTTTAAAGATTTTATTTATTGATTCATGAGACACACAGAGAGAGAGAGAGAGAGAGGCAATGGCGCAGGCAGAGGGAGAAGCAAGCTCCATGCAGGGAGCCCGACATGGGACTCAATCCTGGGACTCTGGGATCACACCCCATGTCAAAGGCAGGTGCTCAACCGATGAGCCACCCAGGCATCCCAATGAGAATCTTATTTTAAACTTTTGTATTTTTGAACCATGGAAATATAAACATTTTAATGGGGAAAAAAAGTACAGTTTGTGTGTATTTAGGAGGGGGTGCGATAAGTGAAAAACCTAACTACTTCTAATGTCTATACCTACCAAACAGGACAAGCACTTCTTCCCCTGAAGTATGGCTAAGGAAAAGGAAAAAGGAAAAGACTTAGGTGCCTTCCCCTACATTCAATCAATCACTCACCTAGATTTTAAGCTCCAAAAATGTGAAAAATGAGGCAACTCTGTATAGCCTGGATACCCAGTGCCAAGCACAGTGTAAGCACTCTATAAATATATATATATATGGTGTGTGCTAGAACATACCTTTCCAAAAGCCCTTCTACCAGCAAATCATCCTTCGTACTACTAACATTCTATGGGGATTAACATCTACTCTGTGTAAGGCATGGTTCTAGGTGCTTTTCCCCCTCGTGGAGCTTGTATTTTGGTGCATGTTTTTTAAATACAGGGAATAACTTTTTGGAATGGCATTCAGGAAATACCTATATAATTTTCAAATCTGCATATCTGTTGACAGCAATTTCAACTTCAAAGTATTCTACAGCAAAACTTACAAATGTGGATACAGTATGTGCAAGGATATTTATTCCAGTATTTATCCTAACAAAAATCGAGAGGCAATTTAAGTGCCCCCTCATAAAAAAAAAAAAAAGTGCCCCTCAAAGAGGAAATGATTAAAATACAAAAAAAATCAATACTATGGGAAGCCACTATACTTTCACAATACTAAGTGAGAGAAAAGCAAGTTACAGGGAGAAAAAAAACATATACAGCATAATCATACAATCCTGTTTTTAAGAAACAGAACATAAAAGAGAAAAACACTTGTTTATCTGTTCACAGACAAGGATGTAAGTCATCCAACAAACTATTAACTGTTTTTATAGGAAGAGTCTATACACTTTTATAGGAAGAGTCTATACACTTCCATGCTGCTTAGATTTAGATTTCATTTTATTTTGTAACTTAAAAAAAAAAAAATGTTAACAGATGAATTCAGAAATTACTTTCAAGCAGAGGCCTGAAGAAGTAGAATTTTGTAATATAAGACACAGAAGATGACCAAAGAGCAAAAGCAGCGTCTGAGAACTGCTCTGGGGGAAAAACACATGGCCAAGAGCATTGCGGAGACAGAAAACCATGGACTGGACCTTGGCTTCTGATGTGGGAATGGCAAAAGATGCAGCCGGAGAGCTAGCTAGGCAGAAGGCCTAGATGAGAAAAACCATCTTGAATGTCAGACTGTGACGTTTTCATTTGATACTGTTGTAGCAGTAAGAAGTCGCTAAAGGTTACTGTCCTATTTGGAAAGACCATCTGGACTTTTTCCAAAGAGGCAATGGAATGAATGGGGCTAAAGGGCTGAGCACACGTGAGGCAGGCCGCCCAGGCTCCAAAGGAGGATCCCCTACATGCTAGATAGATGGGTTTGGTCAAATCATTTAATCTGTAAACGCTGCCATTTCCTCCGCTAAGACTGGAGAGAAGGTGTATTAATACCTATGTGATTTGAGTTGCTAAGTGGATCAAACTCAATAACGTGCTCTACACGTCAGGGGCACGGCACTAGCTGGTGGGTGCTCAAGGATACCCCTCTCTGATAGCGGGGAAAATGTGCATCTTCCGTGCCTTCCCAGTAATCCTATTTTATGCAACTCAACTACCTACAACGTTCGTATTACAGACCTGCCCTCCTCACTACACTGCAAGGTCCTAAGTGCAAGGCGGTGCGCGCCTTCTGCACCTCCAGCCCGATTCCAGCCCGACGCCGCCGGCTCGTAGACTCGACACACGCTCGCTGAGGGAACGGAGGCATGAACCTGAGGCCTCGGGGCGAGCGGGTGCGGGGCTCGGACGCGGGCGGCGGCGCTCCCCACTCAACCCTCAGGCGGCCCCCCCTGCCGCCGCTGCGGGCTTCTCCCCGAGGAGGCCGGCCCCTGCGCGGGGCGCACCGGGAGCCCAGAACCGCGGCACAGCTTGGACTCCGCGTCGCCTCCGCCAGCCCAGCCCCAGAGGCCCGAGCCCTCTCACCTGGTCTCCAAGTACACGTTGGGCGGCTGCCAGGAGTCTGGGGGGATCGCCGCCATAGCGCAGCAGGCGGAATCCCGCAGCAAGGCTACTTCCGGTGTCAGTTCGTGGGGACCCGCCGCCGCGGCGCACACTTCCGGCTTTCGTCGTTCAACCTCCGCGATGCCAAGATCCGCCGGGCTGAGACAAGGAAGGAGGAGGACCCTCCTTCCACCGCCGAGAAGCTGGGATGCGAGGCGAGAACAAGCTAGCTGCAAGGGCGGAGAGAAGGGCAAGCTCCATTGTCCGGGTCCCCAGGCAGGGAGAGACCGCGACGCCCTCCGGACGCTCTGATTGGCTCATTTAGGCGTGGAAGGCGGGAACAACCAGCAAAGCTGCACTCTGATTGGAGTTAACATCCTAACTATCTATTAGAAGAATTTCTTAGTCCCACAAAAGGGCAAGGACCTGAAAGGAAATGCAAGTGGTTAGTGCCAGTCCCTGACCTTTGTAAGGCTCTGTACCGTTTACGTAGCTCAACACTTTATTCTTATAATTTTTTTTTAAAGATTTTATTTAGGGATCCCTGGGTGACGCAGCGGTTTGGTGCCTGCCTTCGGCCCAGGGCGCGATCCTGGAGACCCGGGATCGAATCCCACGTCGGGCTCCCGGTGCATGGAGCCTGCTTCTCCCTCTGCCTGTGTCTCTGCCTCTCTCTCTCTGTGTGTGTGTGTGACTATCATAAATAAATAAATAAATAAGAATTTATTTATTCACAAGAGACACAGAGAGGAAGAGACATAGGCAGAAGGAGAAGCAGACTCCATGCAGGGAACCCATGTGGGATTCAATCCTGGATCCCAGGATCACACCCTGAGCGAAAGGCAGATGCTCAACCTCTGAGCCACTCAGGCATCCCTCTACGCTTTATTCTTATACCACTTAACAATACCTGTGAAGTAGGTATTATTGTTTCCATTTTTCAGTTGTGAAAACAGACCCAGCAGTGAAGTGACTTGTTCATTTGTCCAAAGCAGTACAGCCAGCTCGATTCTCCAGACTCCCAAGAGAGAAGAGTCTGGAGAGAGAAGAAGGGGAAGGGCCAGGAAGAAAATAAGGAAAGAGAGAGGAGAATGAAGAACAAAGAGATGAGGGTTAAAGCAAGGCTCAGAGTGACTGGCTGGGATAGATGGGATAGAAGGTTGTCAGGAGGGGTTTGTTCAGGGTGAAAGAGAAGCAAAGTAGAGGCCCTGAAAGGTTTGGAGGGAGGATGAGAAGGAAATGGGGTAAGTAAACATATGTTATAGATGCTTTGCACACTGATTCATAAGCATGGCTAAATGAATTCTTACTTTATGTCAGGCATGGAGCTAAGCACTATTATATAACTTTCACATTGTTAAAATCAAACACAGTTGGAGACCAGGCTTGAAAATTTCCTAAGCAGGGAGCACCTGCCTTTGGTTAAGCATCTGCCTTTGGCTCAGGTGGTGATCCTGGGGTCCTGGGATGGAGCCCTGCATCAGGCTCCCCGCAGGGACTTGGCTTCTCCCTCTGCCTATGTCTCTGCCTCTCTCTGTCCCCCATAGATAGATAGATAAATAGATAGATAGATGATAGATAGATAGATAGATAGATAGATAGATAGATAGATGATAGATAGATAGATAGATGATAGATAGATAGATAGATAGATAGATAGATAGATAGATAGATAGATAGAATCTTTAAAAAAAAGAAATTTCCTGAGCAGGCAAACCAGTTTAATCCTATCAGCAAATCTGAATTTAGCTTGTTCTGTAAAATAAGCAAAACTTAACTTGGGCCGTTTCTAATTTTTTTTTTTTTTTTAATTTATGATAGTCATACAGAGAGAAAGAGAGAGGCAGAGACACAGGCAGAGGGAGAGGCAGAGGGAGAAACAGGCTCCATGCAGCGGGAGCCCGACGTGGGATTCGATCCCGGGTCTTCAGGATCGCGCCCTGGGCCAAAGGCAGGCGCCAAACCGCTGCGCCACCCAGGGATCCCTGGGCCGTTTCTTATTAATGCCTCTGAAAACCAAAAATGAAACTTAAAAGTGTTCTCAAGATGGATATGAAGTAACTACTTTTACCACATCCCTATCACTAGGAAAACTAACATCATAACGGATTTGAAGAGTAAAAAGCCACTGCCTCCTCACCATATGAACTGCTTCGTGACAATATACCTCTGAATTTAACATTCCGTGTTCAGTTGGAGTGCTTCCAGTTTGCAAACTATTTTTTGCCCATGAACTTTTACTAATTGCTATGTCGGTGATGCAGCGGTTTTGCTTCTGCTATTTCTGAACCTTTGGCAACGCTTCATCTTCAAAACCCCACGACATAGATATTAGTATTCTCTTTTTACTTTAAGGAGACTGAACCTTCCAAAGATTTTTTTTTAATTTTTATTTATTTATGATAGTCACAGAGAGAGAGAGAGAGAGGCAGAGACATAGGCAGATGGAGAAGCAGGCTCCATGCACCGGGAGCCTGATGTGGGATTCGATCCCGGGTCTCCAGGATTGCGCCCTGGGCCAAAGGCAAGAGCCAAACCACTGCGCCACCCAGGGATCCCTGAACCTTCCAAAGATTAAGTAACTTACCACAGCTGTGAGCCTCTGTGCCTAACCATGGCTTAATTCTAGATTCCTTAGTTATAAGGTAGGGATAAGGGTATACAATGTTGTGAAGATTAAATTAGACAGTGAGCAAGCTGGGCCTCCTACTCCATCTCTGTGCCCTTCTCTCAGAGTACTGAGAACAGGGTGTTCAGGTTTTGTTGAATGAAAAATGGGCAGAAAGTGACATTTTACACTGACGAGTGCTGTGCTAAGTTAAGGTGTAATACATTTTACACCTTTTGCAGTCTCATGCTCATGTCCTCTTTGTGACCCTTGAGCTGGTCAGGAAAGTGGTCATCATTGGTCCATTCTGTGTTTGTTTGTTTTTTAAAGATTTTATTTATTCATGAGAGACACAGAGACATAGGCAGAGGTTAGAAGCAGGCTCCCTGTGGGGAGCCCGATGCAGGACTAGATCCCAGGACGCCAACCTGAGCCAAAGGCAGATGCTCAACCACTGAGCCACCTAGTTGTCCCAATTCTGTGCTTTGTTATTTGAATTGCCTTTCTCTGGACCTTATGTAGTTCCTTATTATATATTTGGGGAGGCTTAGGGCGCAGTGAGGATGCATTCGGATTTTACACAAGAAAAAGTCAGTGTCTTGCTGTCTCATCCCAAAGTCCTTCCCCAAGAGACTTGATGTTTGTTGGCCTTTTGTCCCCGAGAGAACATTGGGTGACTACAGGGAGGAATTGACAAAGATTTCTTTTCCAACTTATAACTAATAGACCACATTAAATTAATCAGAGTAGTTTGTATTTACTTCATCTATTCTGTTAAGTTTAATGTGTCTTCTGAATATAATTATAACCTTATTTTGGGGGCTAGAGGACTGAAGATCATCCTCTTGCTCTCTGCTCCCTGTAAGTGATACATCATCAAGACCTGTCAATTCTTTTTTCCCCAAGATACCCAAATTGTATCCTTTCCTTCCTATCTCCACTGCTGTTTCAGACCTTTAACACCAGGATTATTTTAGAAGCTCTCTTGTGGAGTTCCCTGCCTTTTGGCTTTTCCCCACTAATCCATCCTATGCACACATAGCAACCAAAGCTTTCCTCAAGAGATATAGTATGTTGCTTGTTGTATGTCACTTCTTTGCCAAGAAATGTTAAATGGTTTCCTTTTGCCTATTAAAGTCCCAGACTGGGATCCCTGGGTGGCTTAGCAGTTTAGAGCTTGCCTTTGGCCCAGGGTGTGACCCTGGAGTCCCAGGATGGAGTCCCCCATTGGGCTCCCTGCATGGAGCCTGCTTCTCCCTCTGCCTGTGTCTCTGCCCCCCCCCCCCGCCCCTCTCTCTCTCTCTGTGTCTCTCATGAATAAATAAATAAAATCTTAAAAAAAAAAAAAAAGTCGCAGACACCTGGCTTGGGATTGAAGGCCCTTCACCATTGGCTCAATGACTTCTCGAGCCTGATTTCCTGCTATTTCATCCAAGTCTTATTTTTTTTTAATAAATTAATTTTTATTGGTGTTCAATTTACCAACATACAGAAAAACACCCAGTGCTCATCCCGTCAAGTGTCCCCCTCAGTGCCCGTCACCCATTCCCCCCCAACCCCCGCCCTCCTCCCCTTCCACCACCCCTAATTCGTTTCCCAGAGTTAGGAGTCTTTATGTTCTGTCTCCCTTCCTGATATTTCCCACACATTTCTTCTCCCTTCCCTTATATTCCCTTTCACTATTATTTATATTCCCCAAATGAATGAGAACATACACTGTTTGTCCTTTTCCGATTGACTTACTTCACTCAGCATAATACCCTCCAGTTCCATCCATGTCGAAGCAAATGGTGGGTATTTGTTGTTTCTAATAGCTGAGTAATATTCCATTGTATACATAAACCACATCTTCTTTATCCATTCATCTTTCGATGGACACCGAGGCTCCTTCCACAGTTTGGCTATTGTGGACATTGCTGTTAGAAACATCGGGGTGCAGGTGTCCCGGTGTTTCATTGCATCTGAGTCTTTGGGGTAAATCCCCAACAGTGCAACTGCTGGGTCGTAGGGCAGGTCTATTTTTAACTCTTTGAGGAACCTCCACACAGTTTTCCAGAGTGGCTGCACCAGTTCACATTCCCACCAACAGTGTAAGAGTGTTCCCTTTTCTCCGCATCCTCTCCAACATTTGTTGTTTCCTGCCTTGTTAATTTTCCCCATTCTCACTGGTGTGAGGTGGTATCTCATTGTGGTTTTGATTTGTATTTCCCTGATGGCAAGTGATGCAGAGCATTTTCTCATGTGCATGTTGGCCATGTCCATGTCTTCTTCTGTGAGATTTCTCTTCATGTCTTTTGCCCATTTCATGATTGGATTGTTTGTTTCTTTGGTGTTGAGTGTAATAAGTTCTTTATAGATTTTGGAAACTAGCCCTTTATCTGATACGTCATTTGCAAATATCTTCTCCCATTCTGTAGGTTGTCTTTTAGTTTTGTTGACTGTATCCTTTGCTGTGCAAAAGCTTCTTATCTTGATGAAGTCCCAATAGTTCATTTTTGCGTTTGTTTCTTTTGCCTTTGTGGATGTATCTTGCAAGAAATTACTGTGGCCGAGTTCAAAAAGGGTGTTGCCTGTGTTCTCCTCTAGGATTTTGATGGACTCTTGCCTCACATTTAGATCTCTCATCCATTTTGAGTTTATCTTTGTGTATGGTGAAAGAGAGTGGTCCAGTTTCATTCTTCTGCATGTGGATGTCCAATTTTCCCAGCACCATTTATTGAAGAGACTGTCTTTCTTCCAATGGATAGTCTTTCCTCCTTTATCGAATATTAGTTGACCATAAAGTTCAGGGTCCACTTCTGGGTTCTCTATTCTGTTCCATTGATCTATGTGTCTGTTTTTGTGCCAGTACCACACTGTCTTGATGACCACAGCTTTGTAGTACAACCTGAAATCTGGCATTGTGATGCCCCCAGCTATGGTTTTCTTTTTTAAAATTCCCCTGGCTATTCGGGGTCTTTTCTGATTCCACACAAATCTTAAAATAATTTGTTCTAACTCTCTGAAGAAAGTCCATGGTATTTTGATAGGGATTGCATTAAACGTGTAAATTGCCCTGGGTAACATTGACATTTTCACAATATTAATTCTGCCAATCCATGAGCATGGAATATTTTTCCATTTCTCTGTGTCTTCCTCAATTTCTTTCAGAAGTGTTCTTCCAAGTCTTATTTTTTAAAGATGTTATTTATTTGAGAGAGAGAGAGAGAGAGAGAACAAGAGAGATCACAAGCAGTGGGGAGGGGTAGAGGGAGAAGCAGACTCCCCACTAAGTAGAGATCCCAATGTGGGACTTGATCCCAGGACCCTGGGATCATGACCTGAGCCAAAGGCAGATGCTTAACGAACTCAGCCACCCAAGCACCCCCAGAGTACCTTTTTTGTTGTTGTTGTTGTTTTTTAGTACCTTTTTTTTTTAAGTAAAAATTTAAATTTTGAATATATCCAGAAAGGTGGACAGATCCCATGACAATTCAATTATTATAAAATAAAAACCCACCTGTGTAACCACCATTAAATCAAGAAAAGAATGTTTCCAACTCCAGAGAAGTTCTCCCTACCAATCAGAACCTTTTCCCCACAAAAGTAACCACTTTATGACTTCTTAATTGTTCTTCTGTTTTTGAAATTTACGTAAATGAAATCATATAGTACTTTTTGTGCGTCTGGCTTCTTTTGCTTAACATTATGTTTGTAAGGTATATCCATGGTATTGTATTCAGTGGCCGTGTAGTATTCTGTTGCATGAATATACTACAAGGACTTTCTTTTTTTTTTTCTTTTTAAAGGAGGCTCCATGCCAGCATGGAGCTCAATGCAGGGCCTGAATTCATGATCCTGAGATCAACACCTGGGCTGAGATCAAGAGTTAGATAGTCAATGGACTGAGCCACTCAGACATCCCTATACAATCTATTCTTAATGGGCATTTGGAATTTTTCCAGATTGTGTCTATGACAAATAGTGCTGTTATGAGTATTTTGTATCTTGGTGCACTTGTATGTGAATTTTTTGGAGTATATTCGTAGAAGTAGAATTGCTGGGCCTGGTATGAGATTAGGTTATATGTATATTATAATTTCATAGTTAACCAGACTGTTTCCCTAAATGGCTATAGCAGTTTACATTTCCTACCAGCTCTGTGTGAGTTGCTGTTACTCCACTTCCTCATCCACACTTACTTAGTGTCACTAGTCTTTTCCATTGAAGCAATTTTGGAACCTGTATAAGATCTCAGTAGTCCTTTCCCAAACAACTAATCATTAGTGAAGTTGAACACTTTTTTACATGTGTTTGCCATTTAGGTATGCTCTTTTGTGGTATTATCTTTGTGTTCAAATCCTTTGCCCATTCTTCTATTCGGCTGTTTAGTCCGTCTTTTTCTTATTGGTAGAGTTCTTTTTTTTAGGTTTATTTTTTTTTTTAATTTTTATTTATTTATGATAGTCACACACACAGAGAGAGAGAGAGAGAGAGAGAGAGAGGCAGAGACATAGGCAGAGGGAGAAGCAGGCTCCATGCACCGGGAGCCCGACGTGGGATTCGATCCCGGGTCTCCAGGATCGCACCCTGGGCCAAAGGCAGGCGCCAAACCGCTGCGCCACCCAGGGATCCCTAGAGTTCTTTATGTATCCTGGACACAAGCTCTTTGTTGGTTTCTCTCATTCTGTAGGTTGTCTTCTTGGTTCTCTTAATTGTCTTTTAGTGATCAGAGGTGGTAGCTAATTTTAATGTGGTTCACTGTATCAATCTTATCTTTTACAGAATGTCTCAATTCTGACTAGCCACATTTAGGTATTTAGTAATCACTTGCATGGCAATGGCATTGGACAAGAGCTGCTCTAAAGTTGTATTTCTTTATTTTTCTCATGTAGAGCTATAATGCACATAGAATTTATTTTGGTATATGGTGTGAAGTTGGAGTCGTTTCATTTTTTCCTATAAGGATATACAACTGACCCCAAACCCTTTATTTATTTATCAGAACTATTTATTGAAAGTATTATCCTTTCCTCACTCTGTTGCACCTCTTTGTCATAAAGCAAGTGTCTATATATGTGTGGTTCTCATTTTGGTCTCTCTGTTCTCCTTAATTAGTTTGCTTATCCCTGCATCAGTATCACACTGCCTTTGTAGTTAGCTTTGTTGGTCTAAACCCCATAGCATTTTGATGGCTGATCTCTAGTAAAAAGCAGTTATGATCATGGCACTAAAGACAGGGCAAAATAAGGAGCCTGGGTTCAAATCATGACCCCACCACTCTTTGTGTAATCCTGAGCAAGTTAACCTTTCCATAAACCTCAGTTTGGCTGGTATGGAATAAATGTTGTGGAGTATGAACGCAGAATTTCCTCTGCACTTTCAAGATTCTTCCAGCTGGACAAAGCATCAAATTGACCTGCAACAGATTGATAGGAGAAAATCAAATTAGGTTCATACATACAGGGAACACGAACACACACACACACACACACACACTCACAATTCCAAAGACAGCCAACAGGAGGCTTATCTGAGACAACCTGAGCTAGCAGAGGGGGAGGGTCTGGGCAAACAAAGAAGAGAAAGGCCCCCTTCTGTTAGCAGAAGGTGAGAGAGGTTTGGAAAACAAAGGTGGCCCTGTAAATTTCTTAGGTAAAAAGGAATCTGTGTTAATAGCTCTCTTGCTGGTACAGGCAGGCAGTTGAAGGGGAGGCAGAGGTTTTCCTACAACTGCTGGGTTTTGATTGCTTTTAGTTCAAAATAATCCCCATGCTAAAGTGCCCCATCTTGGGGTGGTCTGCCCTTGGCCCTACAGGGACTATTTATATAAGGTTGTTGGATTGGTTTCACGAATATGAAGGGCTTGGTGATATCTGGCACAGAGTAAGCCTCAATAAATACGAGTAGGCGGTGTGTTCTTTTGAGTTTGCTGCCGTTAGACTAAGAGCGCCCAGAGGCTTTAAGGGCCTGCCCTCCATTACCCATCCCTCCCACGCCCACCCCTTAATGCCTAACCTCGGGCCCGGCAGGTAGTGCGGGGCTCCGCACAAGCTTGTTGAGCGCATCAGCGCGGCTGCGACGCCCGTCCCACAACCGGAAGAGGACAGACCCTGCCTGGCAGGGACTGACCCGCCCCACCAGAAGAGTCTGACGCCAGGGGGAGCCAGAACCCGTGCCCTCCAGATCTCGCGGGAGTTCGCCCGGCAGCTGTCGCGGGTTCTGCTGCAGACGGCGGCGCGGGGCACGAAGAAAGACCTACCCGAGGGCGCGCGGCTTCGGCTGTGGCGCGAGTTACTTCCGGGTTACGCCCCCGGAAGCAGGAAGTCGGTTTACCCTCCTCGCCCGGCGGCTGCAGTCCCCGAGGCGGGAGGAGCCCGAGGGGGCGCGGGCCCCGCATGTGAGTGACTGGGGCCCGAGGCCGGGAGGGGGGCGGCCGCCGTGTGACAGCCTCACCGCCGCGCCCGTCTGTGACATCCTCGCGCAGCCGCTTGCCCCTGCGCAAGCCCCGTTTCTGAGCCGCTGGTGTTTCGCAGACTGACGGCCCCCCGGCGACTCCTCCCCAGCCCCCCCGCCAGGGTCGGCTCCCTCAAGACGACTTTGCTTTCCTTGGCTCGGCGGGGCCGGTCACAGCAGTGTCCGAAACACGACTGGCGCCAGCCAAGTCTCGGTGTCCCTGCCTTGCTGACGGATCTCTAATTTTTCTGGTATACTGAGAATAGATTCCCCGCCCCCTTTCAAACATCTTTTTCTAATTGTTACCGGTGGAAGCTTCCCGGTAGAATGGAAGTCTCGGTTCTTGTATTCCCCATAAAATATTTATATGAGGATCTGCACTGGAATAAAGACAGTGAGGAGGAAAGTAGCAAGCACAAGGCGGTTTATTAAAGGAACCCAAGATGGAGTGGGCAGGTCTGGGGTCGGCGGCTACCCCGAGGCTATCGGAGTTTTTTCCTTTTAAGTAAGTGGAGTCAGGAGTCTTGGATAAGGTGGTCTTTAATGGACTCTGCCTCCGATCGTTTGGGAGACGACTCTTACTGGTGGGAAGGGAGAACTTTTGCGCTACAAGTTTCCTGCCGGAATTGTCATGGTCGCCTTCCCCCACTACGGGAGCAAACCTCAAAGCAAATGTAATATAATAAAGTCTGGGGTTGCTCTGGGGCAGAAGTTAAAGAGGAGAGCACAAGCTCTGCACCTGCTACTCTTGGTCTTACTCCCTGAAAGTTGGGAACCACAAAACCAGGATGTTGGCCCTCAGGTCTCTCAATGTAACAGCTACTCTAATCATTCCCCCTTCAAGGACTTAGGACTCTTGGGAAATCTTTTAGGTCAAGTGCCAAAGTCAAGCTTCTGTAGATGGTTCCTGTTGAACAGGGAAAGTATTTTCGTTAGAGTCCCAATCTTTACTGTCTGGGACATCAGGAGGTGGTATGAGGTTAAAGGCAGAGTAGGGCTGGTGCCCTGGTCTCAGGAGACTTGACTTCTTTGGTGCAGGGGCTATGGTAGTTTTGATGTGCACTTGAAGGGGCTAATATCCTCGTTGCAATAAGAGCTGAAGTTGGACCTAACACAAGAGGAGATGAACTTAGTTTTATCGTTAAAAAGACATGATTCAAAAAACAAAAGGATCATGCAAAGGAGAGCAGCCTGGGTAGCTCAGCGGTTTAGCGCCACCCTCTGCCTGTGTCTCTGCTTCTCTGCCTGTTTCTCATGAATAAATAAATAAAATCTTAAAAAAAAAAAAAAAAAAAAAAAAGAGAGAGAGGTCTCATGAAGGGAAATATCCATGACGTAAGACCCCAGGATAGGAGATGGTGGATGTGTCTGATAGGAGATGATGGACTTGGGTTTGAAATCTTTTGATGTTTCTTGAATAAACCCTAACTGATTGACATAAAAACATTCTTCTCAGACTAATGGCACAGGTACTCCTTGGGCAGAAGTGAGGATATTTAATGCTCTTTGATTCTGGAAGACTATCCCTGAGAGTTGAGTTTGTGGTTGCCAAGACTTGCATAGTTTCCTTTTTTCTTTTTTTCTTGCATAGCTTCCTGAATGGATTTGCCTAATTCTTGAGAGAGTTGAGGAGAAAGTACAGCCCTAGTGATGCCTATGGCCAATCCTGAGGCTGCTTCCAGGAGGGCCCCTAGTGAGAGTATAAGGACCTCCTGCTTGGCTATGGATGTTTCAGTTACCATATGGTGGAAAACTCTTTGAGTACCTCCTATGAGGGATACATCTGGAGCTAACCATGCCAAAGAACAAGTGCCCTTCCATCCATTTAGAAGGGCTAGGTGTGCATGAATTCCACAAATAGAGTCCCTTCTGAGGATGCAGGTGAGCCTTGGTTAGGTTAGAAAATAGGGTGCCGGGATCCCTGGGTGGCGCAGCGGTTTGGCGCCTGCCTTTGGCCCAGGGCGCGATCCTGGGGACCCGGGATCGAATCCCACGTCGGGCTCCCGGTGCATGGAGCCTGCTTCTCCCTCTGCCTATGTCTCTGCCTCTGTCTCTCACTGTGTGCCTATCATAAATAAAGAAGAATTAAAAAAAAAAAAAGAAAGAAAATAGGGTGCCTGGGAGGTGCAGTTGGTTGAGCAGCAGACTCTTGGTATCGGCTCAGACCATGATCTCAGGGTCGTGACATCCTACATTGGGCTCCATGCTCAGCTGAGTCTTCTTGGGATTCTCTCTCCCTCTGCTCCCCTCCCTGCACTCAAATAAAAAAACAAATCTTTAAAAGGGGGGAGGGGATAGAAAATAAAGGGACTTCCTTGGAGGGAATTCCCCCAAGGCCAGCAGCAGGACTAAAGCCAATATGAAGGCAAGCAAGGAGGGCCATGACTGGATGTTGTATAGTTGTGTTGGGCTGTTCAGATAAGAGGGGATTTTTCTTTTCTTTTTTTTTTTTAAATTATTTTTATTTATTTATGATAATCACACACAGAGAGAGAGAGAGAGAGGCAGAGACACAGGCAGAGGGAGAAGCAGGCTCCATGCACCGGGAGCCCAACGTGGGATTCGATCCCGGGTCTCCAGGATCGCGCCCTGGGCCAAAGGCAGGCGCCAAACCGCTGCGCCACCCAGGGATCCCCAAGAGGGGATTTTTCAATGAGGATCCCAGAACAATGGTTCTGGGAGTTTTTCCAACAGGAGATAGGGCTGTTGGTAAGATGTGTTAAAGAAGGAGGAGGTTATTTGGGCTGATGGATTTACCCTGACAATATTGAGACATGTTGGACCCAAACCCAACAGGGGGGTTGATGGTGACTTTAGGGGTAATGTTAAGAGTGAGGTAATTTAACAGTGTTAAAGTAGTGATCAGAAACACTTTCCCAGGGCAGCCCCGGGTGGCTCAGCGGTTTGGCGCCACCCTTCTGTCCAGGACATGATCCTGGAGACCCGGGATCAAGTCCTGCGTCCAGGCTTCCCACATGGAGCCTGCTTCTCCCTCTGCCTGTGTCTCTACCTCTCTCTCTCTCATGAGTAAATAAATAAAATCTTTTTTAAAAAATTAAAAAAAAAAAAACTTTCCCCAAAAAATGACTCACTGCTGAAGTTAGGTTGAAACGATCAAGGCATTAAGACAAGGGAATAGAACCTACTGGACTCCCAAATGATGGGCTATCACTAACTCAGATTGGGAAGATCATATTAAAGAGGTTAAGTTAAGTATATAAGAGTCCCTGAGCATTTAGGATTATTGTGCTGTGTTCCATGACCATTTATTTATTTATTTATTTATTTATTTATTCATTCATTCATTCATTCATTCATGAGAGACAGAGAGGCAGAGACATAGGCAGAGGGAGAAGCAGGCTCCATGCAGGGAGCCCGATGTGGGACTCGATCCGGGGACTCCAGGATCACGCCCTGGGCGGAAGGCAGGTGCTAAACTGCTGAGCCACCCAGGGATCCCACCCATGACCTTTCTTGCACTGACAGGGGGCTGCAGGATCCATGTTGGTGTCCAAAGATAGGTATAGGTAAAAATAGTGGGACTGTTGTTGGTGGCCTACAATGAAACAGGTACAAGAGTTAACAATGTTGGGTCCCACACATACCAAGCAAGAGGAATTATAATTGGTATTGCTGAGAGAGTGTTGAGCAGTGTAAGTGATGGGGCCTAGGGGATTAGAGTTGCATTCTTGAGTGGTCCAGGACAGCATGAGAATTATCAGGCAGAAGAAATGAGTTGTGGTCAGAGGTACCTGTGGATTCTTTAAGGGTGTAGTCTTAGAAGTCCCCCAGGAGGAACTTTGACCACACTGAAGTATTGGACATAACAGAAGATTGTAGAATTTGTCTGAGATGGCCCCTTTTTGAAGAGCATACTCAGAGGTATCAGGGTTGTCTCCTTTGTCAGAGGTCACAGCAAGCTTGGCTCAGGAGAGATGGATCCAACTGGCAATTTCTGGGACCTTGATGACTGTAGGGTAGGGGTAAATAAAACAGTATAGGGTCCCTTCCATAAAAGAGTTAGTTGGAATCAAGGAGATTCATCTTTCCAGGTTTTAATTAGGACCTCATCTCCTGCTTGGACTAGGGAGGTTGGGTTTGAGTGGTGGGGCTTTAGTAGATCTGCTTTTCCCATAGAGCCTCTCAAAGGCACTAACTAAATAGAATCCTGTTCCAAGAACAGATGAATGTTAGCTTGGCCAGTAGGCCATTCACTCCCATAACAAGACAGGAGTTGAAGGAATGCTTAACTGTAAATGAGGTTAAGACAGAGTAGGTGGCTCCTGTGTCCAAAAGAAAATTAATTGTCCTACTTGCCATGTTAAGGGTCACCCTGCACCCTATTGGAATGATGGAAACAGTGACTGGAGGAGCCTATTGGTGCCCTAGGGCTCTTCAAACCAAGGTGGTGACAGCTACAAGGGATTCTGAACCTCTTCCTCTGACTAGAGGGGCAGTCTCTCCCCCAACATCCCATTTGAGGACATTGAAGACAGACTATATTACAGGACTTAAGGACATTTATCTCTCCAGTGTCCCTCCTTTTTTCAATAGTAGTCTCCTTTTGGTGTCTCCCTTTTGCACAGGTAACCTTGAGGTGATGGCTGGCCACCAGGAATCAAGCCTGTCCCTGATCCCTATATTTTTCCTTTTTCCCTTTTTTTTCTCCTCCTGGTCCTGGCCATAGGACACCAAATTGACCACCTTAAGGAGTTCAGAGCTTGCAGTGTCTGGCCCTAGGGATAACTTTTGGTTTCCTAATACCTGGGGTGGTCTGACTGATAAGTCCGCCACTAAGAACTATAAGACATACCTCTGATCTGGGATCAAGGTTGGTATGTTAGTTAAAGTCTTTCTCAGTCTTTTCATAAGGATTGCAGGGTTATCTTCCCTTCCCTGGCTTATGAGAGCCAGCTTGTTGTAATTAATTGGCTTTGACTGGCATCTTTTCATTGTATTTGCTGGACAGATTATAAGATGGTCTCAGGGCCTTTGTTCGTGTGGAATCTCCTAGTTGCAGTGAGGCTCTGTGATTGGGGCTGCCATGTTATCTGCCATCTGTATGTATGTTATCTACCACACTGGATGTATGAGGTTTATCCCCATATTGGATAGTGGGCTGCCCCTTTCTATCTCAGTCTGCCTTGGAGTCTGATTCAGAATGACCACTATGTCCTTCAGGACAAATAAAAAGTTAGTGCCAAACTAACTGCTATGAGTCAGGGTCCTCGAAAAAATCTCCCAACCCCTTTTGGACTTGGTAGAGATCACTCATAAAGAATGGAGTTTGGACCTGCATGGTAGTACCAGTTGGACCAGCCATTTCCTGGGTGGGACAGAGAACCTCAGAAGGGTCTTGTTAGGACTTGCAGGTATTGGTGGTCCCGGATGTGGGGATACTGGATCATTGTTTTGGGCTATGGTAGGGTTTGGTGGGGCAGTGGGACTTGGGGAAGCCTCTGGTGGCGAGGGAGGGGACTTCAGGCTTGGGTCTGTGAGGAGAGCTAAAGTGGACAGCTAATTTTGCAGGTTTTTAAAAACCTGCAGTTTGTTCAGGAACATGAAGGCTTGGACCTAAGGGGCCTGAGACTTCTTTCCCTGGTCTCTACAAAAGAGGTCTAGCTATAAGATGGTGTTATAAAGATTTTTTTTTTAAAGATTTTATTTATTTATTCTTGGGAGACACAGGGGGGAGAGGCAGAGACATAGGAAAAGGGAGATGCAGGCTCCCTACATGGAGCCTGATGTGGGATTCCATCCCAGGACCCCAGGATCACGACCTGAGCCCAAGGCAGGTCAGGCCTCAAACACTGAGCCACCCAGGTGCCCTGATTCTTTTTTTTTTTTTTGACAAGAGTCCAAGCAGGGGGAGTGGCAGGCAGAGGGAGAGGGAGAAGCAGGCTTCCCACTAAGCAGGAAACCTGATGCAAGGGCATTTCTTCTTTAAAGTTTGGGGGTCAAACATTCCAGTTAGTGAGGATGCATTCCAGGGATGAATCCTGGGGAACTGATATTCTGTTTCCCATCTGTAAGAGGTTAGCAGAGAAGGAAAAGTAGACACAATATTCCAAGGGTGTCCTTGTTGGAATGTTGTATATCTGGAAGGGAGATGGCCTTCCTCCCTGCTTTGAGGAACAATCCTGAGAGTGTCTCCCAGGAGAGGCTCACAACTTTAATTAGTATCACAACAGCCTATCTTTCCTTTACTTGCCTCCTTACGATTGAGGTGCCAATAAGGGAAGGCCTTGGTATATCTTGTAGTCCCTAATGAGTCCCTGAGTGGCTGGATGTAATTCCCTAGCCCTCAGCATCTATGTAGTTCCATTTCCGTATTTCATCCCAGGCTCCTCTTAGAAGTGTTAGCCAGAGGAGTTGGAATAGGCACAAAGATTTGCCCTTGCCCTCTTGGAAATAAGCTCCCACACAAGACCATGATTATCATGCACCCACCTTGGATTTAAGTTTCAGAGGCTGATTGAGACCATCTTTCCAGAAAGGAATGGGGAGCGGGGGAACACGTGAGGAGGTCTGATATGAGACAACAGAAAAGGTTTAACTCCTGGTCAGATGGATCATCCAGGAGGTTGAATGAGTATGAGTATGGGCAGGACCAGCAGATCCGACAGCACATTGTCGGGTTTTGAGGGGCACACACTTTGTGAATGACAGCAGAAAAGATTTAGGGAAGGAAGAAATGCAGACAGTAGTAGCCAAATTGCAAAGTGAGTGAGATTTGACATCCGAGATAGTTAGTCAGACAAGGGTCCTCTAGCCCCAGCCGGGGAAGGACTGTCTTACCTTGTGCGATCGGAGTCACGGCACCAAAAGATGTTGCTGGTGGAAGCTTGCATTGTATCAATGGAAGTCTTGGTTTCCTGGATTCCTCTCAAAAGATTTATATGAGGATCCGTGCTCGAATACAGACAGAAGGAGTGTACCAAGCAGAAAGCATTTTATTAAAGGACAGTGCGCTGTCAAGATGGAGGGGATGGGAACTGACCGCTACTCCAAGGCTGTACGGAGTTTTTTCCTTCTAAGTGTGGTATTGAGCCCTGGAGGCCGAGACTCCTCCTACCGGTGGGGAGGGAGAACTTTTGCGCTACAAGATTCCTGCAGAAACTGTCAGGAAACTCCACCCCCCCCTTGGGGGGCTGAAACCACAATGCAAATGAATTATAATGAACTTTCCTCTGCACCAGCTGCCCTTGGTCCGCTAGCCCGGGAAAGTTGGAAGTCATGCTATAAGCTTGCCGTTAGACTAAGAGCGCCCAGAGGCTTTAAGGGCCTGCCCTCCATTACCCGTCCCTCCCACGCCCACCCCTTAATGCCTAACCTCGGGCCCGGCACGTAGTGCGGGGCTCCGCACAAGCTTGTTGAGCGCATCAGCGCGGCTGCGACGCCCGTCCCACAACCGGAAGAGGAGAGACCCTGCCTGGCAGGGACTGACCCGCCCCACCAGAAGAGTCTGACGCCAGGGGGAGCCAGAACCCGTGCCCTCCAGATCTCGCGGGAGTTCGCCCGGCAGCTGTCGCGGGTTCTGCTGCTGACGGCGGCGCGGGGCACGAAGAAAGACCCACCCGAGGGCGCGCGGCTTCGGCTGTGGCGCGAGTTACTTCCGGGTTACGCCCCCGGAAGCAGGAAGTCGGTTTACCCTCCTCGCCCGGCGGCTGCAGTCCCCGAGGCGGGAGGAGCCCGAGGGGGCGCGGGCCCCGCATGTGAGTGACTGGGGCCCGAGGCCGGGAGGGGGGCGGCCGCCGTGTGACAGCCTCACCGCCGCGCCCGTCTGTGACATCCTCGCGCAGCCGCTTGCCCCTGCGCAAGCCCCGTTTCTGAGCCGCTGGTGTTTCGCAGACTGACGGCCCCCCGGCGACTCCTCCCCAGCCCCCCCGCCAGGGTCGGCTCCCTCAAGACGACTTTGCTTTCCTTGGCTCGGCGGGGCCGGTCACAGCAGTGTCCGAAACACGACTGGCGCCAGCCAAGTCTCGGTGTCCCTGCCTTGCTGACGGATCTCTAATTTTTCTGGTATACTGAGAATAGATTCCCCGCCCCCCCAAATATCTTTTCCTATTGAGGAAATTTATTTTTTATTTTATTTTTTGAGGAAAAATTTTAAGTGTGGACTTGGTACATAATAGCGTAGCATCTAGAATTCCAGAAAGTTGGTTTGACCGGTTGAGCTGTTCGTTATCACCTTTTAGTACAGAAAAATCGCCTGTCTTGTGTTCCATAGTGTTTTAAGATCATTAACCCTGCTGGCACACCTCCTGCTTAAGAGCCTGCATAGCCTTGGTATTTGCGAGTACATTAGTCAGTCATCACTTTGTAATAGAAACTACTTCCAGATACATATTACTCCGACTTTTTAATAAGGTTGCTCATTTGGTTGTTCCCTTGGTGGAATCCTCTATGAGCATTTGTCCCTTAATAAAATTATGCGTTTGAGTTTATCACAATTTCTCTGCAAAGAACAACCCAAATACAGTTTTTCTACATCGAAGTTTTGACTGCAGTTCACATAGGCCAGCTTGCATACCTTTGTTGTCCTGTCAGGCCCTTTCTGCTTTTGACCAAAACAGTTTTCTTTTTTTTTTTTTTCTTTAAAGATTTTATTTATTTATTCATGAGAGACAGACAGAGGGGCAGAGACACAGGCAGAGGGACAAACAGGCTCCATGCAGGGAGCCCGACGTGGGAGTCAACCCCGGGTCTCCAGGATCACACCCTGGGCTGAAGGCAGGCGCCAAACCACTGAGCCACCCAGGGATTCCCCCCAAACAGTTTTCAAGACCTGGTTTGAATCCCTGTTCCTCTTACAGCTGCCCTAGAACAGCGTAGAGATTGTCTAAATGGGAGGTTCCTAAACCTTCCATTTAGGTTTCATTTAAAGCCTCCTTAGGCTTATGTATTTTTAAGAATAAGAACAATAAGAGGTAAAATGAATAGTTTGGGAATGAATGATCGCTTTGGAGCCTTCCTATGAATTTGTTTAGTAGACATTGATTAGGTTTCCTGTCCCTGAGGTGAATTTCCATGTCTGTTCTTAGTTTTTTCTGTCGTTATGTATTCCATTTATCTCTTGCTTTCATGTGTTAAATAACAAAAATTCAGATGAGTAAGTTTTAAAGATACAGTTGGCTTTATTCAATTCATGAATCCGGCAGCATTCCATCTAGCAAGTAGAGGGGAGCTCCTAGGGCTACAGGAAAGGAAAGGTTTTTAAAAGTAGAGAGGGTCTCCATCGCTATCTCTGTCTCTCTCAAATAAAGAATACAATCTTTAAAAGGTTGGTGGGGGGCGTTTGGGTGCTTAACTCAGTTAAGTGTCTGCCTTGAGCTACAGTTATGATCCTGGGGTCCTGGGGTCGAGCCTCATGTCAGGGGAGCCTGCTTCTCCCTCTCCCCCCTATTCTTGCTATCTCTATCTTTCTCTGTCTTTCTCAAATAAATAAAATCTTAAAAAAAAAAAAAGTGGAGGGGTGCCTGAGTACCTCAATTGGTTAAGCATCCAACTCTTGATTCCAGCTTAGATCATGATCTTGGTTGTGAGATGGAGCCCTAGTTGGGGGGGTGGGGAGTGGGAGGTGCTCAGCAGGGAGTCTACTTGAGATTCTCCCTTTGCCCCTCCCCTCATTCACTTTCTCTCTCTAAAAACAAATAAAATTAAAAAAAAAAATAAGAGTGTAGAATAAAGACCCCCCCCTTTTTTTTAAAGGCAAAGTCACTCTGAATGGGAGGAGTTCTATCAGTAAATTCTCTAGAGCTGACCAGAAATTCCATGTTGATTGGTTAAAGTTTTAGGGGATTTTGAAAGTGCAGTTAGGTTAGGTGGTAAGTATTGGTTAACTGACTGAAGCTAAGGGACACCATTTTGGGCCTTTGATTTTCTTTTTAACACAAGAAACAATTTCGTGTGAGAAGACATGGAAATAGGTATAATACGGAATGATAAGGGTTGTGTTTAAGGTTCCAAGGACAAACATCGCGGCTGAAATAAGGAGTTCATTCATTGGAAAAGCACAGGAGCTAGACTTTTTAGGCAGAGGAAATTATTTGTGCAAAGGCAAAAAGATCTGTAATGATATGGCAGTGAAATGTGTGTGGAAGGAAGGGGAAATGAGACTGAACAGGTAATCAGTGACCAGGTTGGAAAGGGCCATGCTAAGTAATTTGGACTTCATCTTATATTATTAAATATTAAATTTGGATATCGGGACAAATGTTTTACATTTATCATCTTGTAATCCATTAATGACAGTGTTGGAAACAGAGTTATCCTCGTTTCATAAAATAATGAAAACTCTGAGGTTAGATTAAGTAGTGTCTCATGGCTACAGAGTAGATGGAAGATCAAGGAATTATCCAGCTTTTCCCAACTCCATTGCTTGCTTAACCCATGGTGCTAAATTGTTCCACGGCAGGGCATGGGGATTCAAGGAAGTTGCTTTATTTATTTTTTAGAGAGGATTTTTTTTTTTTTTTTTAAGATTTCGTTAATTTATTCATGAGAGACACAGAGACATAGAGGGAGAAGCAGGCCCCTTGCAGGGAGTCAGATGGGGACTTGATTCCTGGACCTGGGATCCCATCACCTATCATGCCCGCCCCCCCCCGCCCCCCCCCCCCCCCCCCCCCCCCCCGACAGAGGCTCAACCCCTGAGCTACTCAGGCTCAGGCGTCCCTGGAGAGAATTTTAAACAGACTCTATGCTGGGTCTTGATCTGGATCTTGATCTCACAAAGCTGAGGTCTTGACCTAAGCCAAAATCAAAAGTCAGACGCTTAACCAGCTTTGCCACCCAGGCGCCCTCAGGGAAGTTGCTTTAAACAGACAAGTAACATGAACCAATTTGTGTTTCAGAAAAGCAATTTGTGGAGAGTAGAGGATGGATTGGAGAAGAGGATAGTATAGAGATTAAGTATATCTTTGTGATGGTCCATGGAGAGAATGTTGAGGGCCTTCACTGCCATTAATGTAGGACTAAAGAGGAGATGATGAATGTGGGAACCATACAGGAGGTGGAATTGAGGATTTAGTGGTCAGTTCATTGGTGGTGAGGAAGAAGGAAGAGGGTTTTAAATTTGGAGAACTAGTATTTCTGTTCCAAAACAGATATAAATTCCAAAACAATATAGTAGGAGAAATGAGTTACAGGGGTACAATAAGAAGTCAGTTATGGACACATTACATAGAGGGGTACAGCAGGAAATTTCGGCCAGTGTGTCTGGTAGATTGATGGATGGGTCTGGAGTTCTGGAGAGTTTAAGACTGGAGAAGAGATTTGGGAATCACTAATAGGTGGTGGTTAAAGCCATGGAGGGAATGATGGGAAACCTGGGTGTCTCAGTATTTGAGCATCTCCCTTTGGCTCAGGTCATGATCCCAGGGTCCTGGGATTGAGTCCTGTGTTGGGCTCTTTGTGGGAAGCCAGTCTCTCCCTCTGCCTATGGCTCTGCCTCTCTTTCTGTGTCTCTCATGAATAAATAAATAAAATCTTAAAAAAAAAAAGTTATGGAGGAAATGAGAGGATCAAGGACAACTGTGATGAATACCAGCATTCTGGGGTATAGTCTTTCAGAAAAGAGAAAGAATTATGCCAGAGTTTGAGAGCACTTGAAGCGAGAGCATAGATAGCAATAGCAGCTTCTGCAGAGAGGTCAGGTAAGGTGATAGTTGAGAAAACATCCTTTGGACTTGGCATGAAGAGAACCACTGGTGACCTGAGTGAGAGCAGTATCAGTGGTGTGAGGGGGGCGAAAATATGATTTCGAGAGGTTAAGAAACAAATGGAGACCCGAGAAAGAAGAAGGTGAAGTTATGTCTTTTTAAATTTTTTTGTAAAGGAGGTTGGCTCTGAAGGAAGGGGTTGTCGTCGTCGTTGTTGTTTTAATGGTAGAAACTGGAAAAGGTGTGGATAGGACCAGGTAGAAATAAGTTTTAAAATGTGGGGGTTACTGCTTCAAATATGTTCATATCATAAAGGGCAAAACAACAAACAAACCCAGGATCTGTTTTAGATTTAAATAGACCATAGAGACATGATAGCTAGTTGTGATTGGATGACTATTGATTGGATCCTGGGTTTCTAAAAAACTATATGGCTTTTTTTTTTTTTTTAACAGAAATTTGTGGAGTGGATATTAGGTAATGTTAGAGAGTTGTCTTAATAGCTATGATAATTATGCTTATGATTAAGTACAACAGTGTCCTTATTCTGAGGAGATGCATGCTGAAATATTTAGAAGTGATTCCATGATGTGTTGCAACTAACTTTTAAGTGGTTTTGGCAAAAGCAGAAAGAGAAATGACAGATAAAACAAATGTGGTCATATGTTAACAATTGACAAATCTAATAAGTAATGGATATACAAGTGTTTATTGTACCATTTAAGCTTTTCTGGAGTCTTGAAATTTTTCAAAATAAGCAATTGGAAAAAGTGGAAGAGGCATATTTTCAGCGAGTGAAGAGAGTTCTTCACTAAGTTTCACTGGACAGAGATGTCCAGAAAGAGTCAAGTGATGATAAAACTACAAAAAAGATTTCCCTCAGTTGTACATTTTAAGCACTTTCTACATTTTTAAATCCCTACTCTTTTAAGTCCTGTTGTTTTAATGTTCATCAGCTATTTTTCCTTTTAATATGATGTTTATTTTTTCTTAGTGACTTTTATCACAATCCAAAGGCCTCATGTTGTTCCTTTTAGTAGAACATCTTCAATTGATGGGAATCAATGGATAAAATAGAATGGAATTTGTTCCTAAAACTGAGGAATGGATTATCAAACTGCATAGCTAGCTAGCATAGTACTAAAGAACCTAGTACCAGAAAAGAAAATTTAATATTACTCTGGATATTGCCCCTACTATTGAAGATTAGGTCATATTTATATTTTTTAAAGATTTTATTTATTTGAGAGAGACAAAGCAAGCAGAGGGGAGTGGAAGGGTAGGGCAGAGGGAGCAGGGAACCTGATGCAGGGCTCAATCCCAGGACCCCAGGATCATGACCTGAGTGAAGGTAGATGCTTAACCAACTGAGCCACCCAGGTGCCCCTGATTAGGACTTATTTGGATGGACTTTTGAAACTTTCTTTTTGAATTATAGCATTTCTCCTTTCATGTTTTAGCTAGATACATCAATATTGCGTCTTAGAGTTGCGTAGTTGGCACAGCTGTTTAGTTTGGAAAACTTAAGAACCTCCTGGGTGATGTCAAATCAGTGTTTAGGATGTATTTATAACTATAAAGGAATTCTGTATTAAACAGGACAAAGCAGAAGTTTATATTTAGTCTGACCTCTTAATCTATTTTCTGCTTTAAATCATTTTTATTGGTAAGTTCTGTCAGAGTCATTCTATCAGCTGTGCCTCTGTCCTGTTTTTTTCTAGACTGAGACCCAGAAGGAATTGTGGAGAACATCTCATCAGAGCTGTCAGTGGCTTCCTTCTATTCCTTAGATGCTCCTTCTGAACAGCCTCCTAGTTTACCTCCCCCCTCATCTCCACCCTGGCCTCCCTTGAAAGCAATATTTCTTAACCTTAGCACTCTTAACCAGTTTGAGTGGGACAGTTCTTTGTTGTGGGGGCCTGTCCCTGTAGGATGTTTAGTCTTTACCGCCTAGATGCCAGGGGTGCCACTCCAGTTTTGACAATCTAAAATATCTTCAGACTTTGCCAGATGTCCCCGGAGAGTAAAATCACCCCTAGTTGAGACCTGCTGTTCTAAAGCAGTGTCTCCTAATTGAGGGTGTGCCTTTAATCAGCAGGGAAGAGCTTGAATACTTCTGCACCTGGGTCCCACTCTCAGAGGTTCTGGCAATTCGTTGTCTAGGGTAGTGCATGATACCTTGATTGTCATAATTCTGCTAGTGACCCTACCTGTGCCCTTGCAGGTGTAAGCCACTGTTGGGAGTCAAACTCACTCTTTGGAACTTCCCTCTGTGGCAAAGTTCATTCCTGCCAGAGTTGGATCTTCTTTCTTTCTGGAGGTAAAGGGATTGCCGTCAAGGCTCAACTGATTACAGTCAGTCCCCTGATACTTGTTTCTTAGTCATTTCTTAGTCAAAAAGTCACTTGACTTTTTTTTTTTTTAATATAAATCATTGTGTTGAGGGCCGACTTTCAGATTACAGCAAGGGAGCTGCTTTGCTAGTATGAAATTCCAACCCAAAGAAACCTTATTTGTGTGTATTTAATTAACATCATATCTACTAGATGCCAGTACCCCTCAAATGTGAACATCAAAAATGTCTCCAGACTTTCCAAATGTCGTCTGTCCAGAATCACCTCCATTGAGGACCACTGGTCTAACCAAAGCCAAAAGAAGGGTTTCTTATGAAGATCCCCATGTGCTCTTTAAAACTTTATGAAATTATTAGTAATGCCCCTTCCAGTAACTTGGAAAATATGTCAGAATGTCAAGGAAGAAGGATGTACAGCTTGCAAAAATATATTCAGTATCGTAATGCCATTGTATACTTGAATTACAAAAAAAAAAAAAAAAAATCCCATTGTTTTTGCAATACAGACTGGGAGTCTAGTGAGATGTTTATGTATATTAAAATTAGGCGGAGGTTTATGAAAGTTGTGAAATAGTCATCAGAAAAGATGGTAGTTGGCTTTCCTCGCTTACACTTTTGTTCGCTTCACGGTTCTCCTAAAGGCACACTAATATGATGTTTTTTTCTGCCTGAGGGATACCTACATTTGCTCCACCTTCCAACATTTTAAAATTTTTTACTGAAATTTTTTCTAGAATTCTCACTGCTCTCTTTTCTGGTTTTTTTTTTTTTTTTTTTTTTTTTTTTTTTTTTTACTGAATTTTAATGGATTTTGACTGGATATTGTTGGGTAGTTAATTGTAGTTTGTTTGAATGAACATTATCTTTGCTTGCTTGCCTAGAATGTCCTTGTTAATTTCTTTTTTTTTTTTTTTGATTTTTATTTATGATAGTCACAGAGAGAGAGAGAGAGGGGGGCAGAGACACAGGCAGAGGGAGAAGCAGGCTCCATGCACCGGGAGCCCGATGTGGGATTCGATCCCGGGTCTCCAGGATCGTGCCCTGGGCCAAAGGTAGGCGCCAAACCGCTGCGCCACCCAGGGATCCCGTCCTTGTTAATTTCAACAGAAAAATGTTGTCTCTAGAATCACTAGTCACAAAATCATGATATGGAAAATATTGTAATAAGTTGCTGCTTTATTCTTTTTCCAGGAATCATTGTAGTTGTCACTTTTCCAGTTCTCAACCACTCAGTTTTGATAATTGAGCGACATGGTGTGGTTTCTGCACTACCAGCTCAGAATAGGAAAATACTTGGTAAGGGAGGCAGCATACATAAAGATTAAAAGCATCAGCCCTGAAGTCAGGCACACCTGACTTCACATCCCAGCAAGTTATGGAACCTTTCTGAGTCTTAGTTTCAATATCTGTGAAATGGGATTAATCACACCTACCTTTTGGCAAAACAAAGAAAGCAAAGAAAGAGACAAAACAAAAATCAGACTCTTAACTATAGAGAACAAACTGAGGCATGCCAGAGGGTAGGTTGGTGGGGGTGGGTGGGGTAAAAAGATGAAGATTAAAAGTACACTTAACTATGATGAGCACTGGGTAATGTATATAATTGTTGAATCATATTGTACACCTGAAACTGATAGAACACTGTATGTTAACTATACTGGAATTAAAATTAAAAACTTAAAAAAAATCACACCTACCGTCTGGGATTGATGTGATAATTTATTAAGATAATGTTTCACTGTGCCTGGTATATAGGATGGCATAACAGGAAGTGGTAACATAGGAATGCAGTTCAGCACTAGTCTTTAGTTTCTGATGAATTGAATTTTTTCTACTTCCTGAAGTCTTCATTTACTCTTAAAATTTTAGAGCCAGAGGAGACTTTGAAAACCTTAGTTTAGTCCTTTTATTTTTTAGATGAGGATATAGACTAAGTGACTTAGATCATAGCAGTGTGGTGTAATAAATACCACAACAAGCTTAGGTTCAAATTCTAGAAATACACATTTTTTAAATGTCTTCATGGAGCTTTATATGCCATAAAATTCACCCATTTGAAATGTATAATTCAGTGTACATTTTTAGTATATTTTTAGTATACTCACAAAGTTGTGCAACTACCACCACAACTTATTTATTTATTTATTTATTTATTTATTTATTTATTTATTTAAAGATTTTATTTATTCATTCATGAGAGACACAGAGAGACAGGCAGAGGGAGAAGCAGGCTCCATGCAGGGAGCCCGACGTGGGACTCGATTCCGGGTCTCCAGGATCACACCCTGGGCTAAAGGCAGCGCTAAACCGCTGAGCCACCTGGGATGCCCCTATCACCACAATTTCAGTTTAGAACATTTTTATCACTCTAGAAAGAGACCCTGTATTTACCAACACTCCCCATTCTTCTCCTGTCTCTCCCCTGGATAACCATTTATTACTTCCTGTCTCTATAGATCGCCTCTGTTCTTGACTTTTTTGCATTTTATTGATGTAGCATTATGTGATCTTTTGTGACTGTCTTCTTCCACTTAGCATAGTATTTTCAAGGTTCACCTATGTTGTAGCGTATATCAATACTTTATTCATTTTTTTAAAAAGATTTTATTCATTCATGTGAGAGACAGAGAGAGAGAGAGAGGCAGAGACACAGGCGGAGGGAGAAGCAGGCTCCACGCAGGGAGCCTGATGTGGGACTCGATCCCGGGACCCCAGGAACACACCCCGGGCCGAAGGCAGGCGCTAAACCACTGAGCCACGCAGGGATCCCCATACTTTATTCATTTTTATTGTCCAATAGTATTTCATTGTATGGATATACCACATTTTATCCATCCATTTAGTAGTTCATGGATACTTAGATTGCTTTTATTTTTGAGCTATTATGAATAATGCTGCTTGGATATGATATTCTTGTACAAGTTTTTATGTGGAAATATGTTTTAAGTTCTTTTGGGTTCATACAAGTGGAATTACTGGATCATATGATAACTCTGTGTTTAAATTTTTGAGAAACTGTCAAACTGTTTTCCAAAGTAGCTGTACCATATCATATTCCCACCAGCAGTGTACAAGGGTTCCGGGTGCTCAACATCTTTGCCAACTTATTATCTGACTTTTTGATTATAGCCATCCCAGTGGTTGTGAAGTGGTGTCTCTGTGGTTTTGATTTGTATTTCCCTGATGGCTAATGATGTTGAACATCATTTCATGAATTTATTGGTCATTTGTGTATCTTCTTTGGAGAAATGTCTATTCACATCCTTTGCCCATTTTAAAATTGGGTCATCTTTCTATTTTTGAGTTGTAATAATTCTTTTTGTACTTTGAATACCAGTCTCTTATCAGATATATGGTTTGCAAATATGTTCTCCCATTCTTTGGGTTGTCATTTCACTTTCCTAAATGGTATCATTTGCAGTACAAAAATTGTTAAATTTTAATTTAATGTAATTAAATTTAATGTAATTTTTTTCTTTTGCTGCTTATGCGTTTGGTGCCCTAAGAAACCATTGCCTAATCCAATGTCATGAAGATTTTCCCTTATGTTTTCTTCTAAGAGTTTATAGTTTCAGTTAAGTTTATGTCTTTGATCCATTTTGAGTTACTTTTTGTGTATGGTAGAAGGGTCCTACTTCACATTCTTTTGCATGTAGATAACTAGTTGTCTCAGCACCATTTGTTGAAAATACACATTTTTAAAAAGAGTTTATACCATCCTTTTATCCGAATCTTGAAATGAAAGCCTATAAAAAACACACCAGGGCAGCCCAGGTGGCTTGGCGGTTTAGCGCTCAGGGCATGATCCTGGAGACCCGGGATCGAGTCCCACGTCAGGCTCCCTGCATGGAGCCTGCTTCTCCCCCTGCCTGTGTCTCTGCCTCTCTGTGTGTCTCATGAATCAATGAATGAAATCTTAAAAAAACAAACAAACAAAAACCATACACTCTGAGCAAGAGCAAAGACTTTGGAAGGGATTTAGCCTCTTTGGGTGTGGGGTATTCTCCCCTCCCAAACCAATTCCCCAAAGTTGATATTCCCTGCCTGTTAATTCACCATTAGAAGTCTGATTCTGATTTAATTGGTTTGGGTTGAGGCCCTGGTATGAGCGTTCATTAAAAACTCTCCAGGTGATTCTAATGAAAACTAGTGAACTAAAGAGTTAATAGTCCTAAAGAAAACCAAACAGTCCAGGAGGTGCTGCCAGTGGGGGAGATAGGCTGAGGGCTTGCTGGTTGGTGGCACTGCGGGCCTGCTTTTCTCCACTGAGCTCCAAAGACTGTTGTCCTCTGCTCTACAGGGGGCAGCATCTCCTTTCTAAAAAAAATAGAATTGTACCATGTCAGTGCTGTTTGGGGTTAGAAGTACTTTGGGATTGAAGTATGTGAGATAAAAGGACCTTTACATTTAAGAGAGAAAAAGACCAATAGAAGAGAGCATAAATCCCAAGTACTATTTTTCCTTCTGTAAATGAAGGAAAATACTGTTTTGTAAGAAACACTTTTTTTAAAAGAACTATTTAATTGCATTTTACAGATGTTACAAGTGAGTATTCTACTTTGCCACTTTGATTTTTACCTTTTATTCTCAATGGCCACTGTGAAACAATTTTGCTCTGAAGTAACTATGAGAACAAGTTGAATTTTGAAATGAAGATCTTAGGTCTTTTAAGTATATAGAAATACAAATAAAAGGCTCTTTATTGTCTAAAATCCTATTTGCAGAAAAGCATGAGGACTGCAACCTGCAAGGTCTGAAGAGTCCCAGAGCCATGGTTTTTGTGTTGCCTGGAATTCTTGCTCTGCCAGTAACAAAGCATATCAGTATGTTCCCCACAGTAAATCTGGCTTTCAGTGATTAGTTCCTCCCTCTATGTTGCTAAAAGGCATATCTTATGTAAATGCCCAAGAAATAAAATCAACAACACTCCATATTTCATTTCTTTTTATTCAAGTAAATTACCAGTAGCGGACCTCTGGTGATTGGTTTCAGCAATCATTTTGGACGGCACTAATGTTTCATAATGCTATTAGGGATTTATTGTGCTCTAGACTAGTACTCCTCAAAGTGTGTGGCAACTGGTGCTGGTCCTTAAAACTGTTACTAGCTCACAATTAAGGAATGCTTAAAAGCTGTGCAGCAGCTTTAACTTGACATTGTCTAGACGCAGATTTGCTTTACAAAAGGATTGGCCTGGGGCAGCCCGGGTGGCTCAAAGGTATAGCGCTGCCTTCACCCTGGGGCGTGATCCTGGGGACCAGGCATCTAGTCCCACGTTGGGCTCCCTGCATGGAGCCTGCTTCTCCCTCTGCCTGTGTCTCTGCCTCTCTTTCTCTCTGTGTCTCTCATGAATAAATAAAATATTAAAAAAAAAAAAGCAAAACAGCATTGGCCTGCAGTGGGTTGGGAAAAACAAAGCTGGTCCTGCCCCATAGGTAGTCAGGGAGCACCTTTCTAAAGGAAGGAGCTTTGAGGAGGAAGTACTTGAAATAAACCATCCTCCTTTTTACATTTTATTTTCTTTCTCTCAGGGATTTTGTATTGGAAGACATGGATCTTGCTGCCAATGAGCTCAGCATTTATGACAAACTTTCAGAGACTGTTGATCTGGTGAGACAAACAGGCCATCAGTGTGGCATGTCAGAGAAGGCAATTGAAAAATTTATCCGACAGCTCCTGGAAAAGAATGAACCTCAGAGGGGGCCGCCCCAGTATCCTCTCCTGATAGCGATGTATAAGGTAAAAATGTGTTCTGACGTGGAGATACCTTACAGAGCACAAACTCTTCAACTTTCTCTCCCAAAACTGCTGTTGGCTATTCCACCACTGAACCTTCATTGTTCTGGGAATAAATTGGCCTTTGTTACCATGTGTTTCTAGGAAACTTGACTATTTTGTTAAATATCCTAGATGAAAGCTATGTATAGTTAGACTGTATTTGTGCGTAGTTTTTAATGGTGGACATAGCCCCAGGTCATATGATAGAAGCTTGGGGAGCCTTGCAATCCTCATAGTTCTCAAACTTTAAATGTTTTCAGAAGTGAATGTAAATGGCTTGTTTATGAAAATGGATTAGTTCCTAAGGCACATTGGAAATAATAGAAGAGGTCGGTTTTTTCCTTGACATTAAAGTATTTTGTTTCTGGAGACAATCATTAATCCTTTCCCTGTCTTTCCTTATAGGTCCTTGTAACCCTGGGATTAATCTTGCTCACTGCCTACTTTGTGATTCAACCTTTCAGCCCATTACCACCTGAACCGGTGCTTTCTGGAGCTCACACCTGGCGCTCACTCATCCATCACATCCGGCTGATGTCCTTGCCCATTACCAAGAAGTATATGCCAGAAAATAAGGGAGTTCCTCTGCATGGGGGTGATGAAGACAGACTCTTTCCAGGTAGAATGCTGCATTTTACTACTTATGAGATACAGCTTTCTTGACAGTATACAATGGGAAAGGAATATCATGTATTGACATCTAATGAAAGACACTTTCCCTATCTTGTCTCATTTAATTCAGTCCCCACCAAAACTCTGTGGGATGGGTTTTATTATCCCTGTTTTGCAGATTGAGAAACTGAGGCTCAGAGAGATTAAGAAACTTGCCAGAAAAACACTTCTGGGGGAGCCATATTCAAACCCCCTGATTCCAAAGCACATGTGATAGGAGTGTTTTTGTTTATTGGAAGGATCTGAACCTGTCTTATTCATCCTTTTCTCCCCTGTGTACCCTCTCCGTAATAGACTTTTTTTTTTTAATTTTTATTTATTTATGATAGTCACACACAGAGAGAGAGAGAGGCAGAGGGAGAAGCAGGCTCCATGCACGTCGGGAGTCCGACGTGGGATTCGATCCTGGGTCTCCGGGATCGCGCCCTGGGCCAAAGGCAGGTGCCAAACCGCTGCGCCACCCAGGGATCCCCCGTAATAGACATTTTAATAAATAGCTCTTGATTTACTGAAAGCATCTGAGTCCAGTTTACTTTTAACCAGGTCCTCTAATAGTCCTTGCCTGTTGGACTAGGTTTTTGTCCCAGTTTGTCATGGTCTTTTAGTTTAGTCTTTTCTCTCTGTTTCACAGTGTGCTTATTTAATACTCTGAAGTGTTCATTTTGGCCAATCAATTGGACTTAAGAGGCACTTAAACTTAGTAATGGTGCCATCAGTGGCAGCACAGGAATTTCTAGTCTGACACACCATTTGAGGACTTTCCTTTTGAAAATAGCATAATATAAGACTTGAAATTTACTTTTTGAGAAAGAAGGGGGGATTTTATTATTTTGTTTGTGTTAATCTTATTGCCTATATGAAGGAATATGTAGATTAATTTCACAGATGGATTTCAGAACTTTTTGTGTAACTGTGTTCTGAAACCTTTAGGCTTAGGAAGTATGTTTCCTCTTCAGTGTTGTTTCCAGCAAAATTTCCTATTGGAAGTTATGCTTTATAATACCACTCTTTATTTTATTTATTTTTTTAAAGATTTTATTTATTCATGAGAGACACACACAGAGAGAGAGACAGAGACACAGGCAGAGGGAGAAGCAGGCTCCACGCAGGGAGCCTGATGTGGGACTCGATCCCAGGACTCCAGGATCACACCCTGGGCTGAAGGCAGGCGCTAAACCGCTGAGCCACCCAGGGATCCCCCTATAATGCCACTCTTTAAGCCAAGATCTAGTCAGTCATAAAAATCACTTGGATTGAGTCTTCTTTGAAAGCTATTTTTATATACTTGAGGGAGGAAATTATGAAAGATATCCAAAATTATACTAAAATCAGAGGGAAGGAACATTATAAGACAAAAAGCCTCGTGAGGTTTTTTTTTTTTTTCCTTAATTAGCTCATATATAGAAAGTTTTTATTTTTTTATTTTTTTATTTTTATTATTATTTTTTTTTATAGAAAGTTTTTAATTCCAGGTATAAATTAGGGTTGTTTTTCAAATGTCATCCAAAATAAAAGGCATCAACAAAGCTTAAAAAAAAAAAAAAAAAAAAGATGTTTCCAACACCCTTATCAGGAAGGTTCAGAGCATGTGAGGGAAAGATCCAGAGAAACTTGTCAGGCCAGTCTATGGTGCTTCCTCACATGTATCAGCCTCCTTTCCAGTCTTCCTCTCACTGCCTCCCTCAAGGTATCTTCTGCTCTTTGGCACACAGAGATGAAGTCAGCAGTGTTTAGCACCAAGCTGATGGTAGTTACTTTCTTTTCTCCCCATCCTATAAGGGAAATTTCCACAGGCTATTGAATTAAGAAGTGAGAGTTGTTAGACCATGATTCCTTATTCTCTAAATCAGAGTCTAATAATTCAAGAAACCTTAGCGTCTCATCAGCAAGCCTAACTGTTGGGTCTACTCCAAATGAATATTTTGCCTTGCAGATGGAAATAAAATGACTCCTTGAAGCTCAGTTGTAAAGAGAAAGCATTGGAAGGGTGTGGTTTTAGCTCTAATGTTGTTGACTCTATTAAAAGTGCTGCTTTTACTTGTAAATGTGGATATTGATGCACCATATTTTCCTGCATGTGATCATTCTGGGAAGCTGTGGCCACGTAAAACTAATAGTATTTTGCATATCATTTGGAAGGAAACTAAAGAATGCATAATATTATAAGGAGTAAATAGAAACATATTGGGGAGAATTAGGTACAAGAAATAGGAACTGGGCCTGCAAGAGGGCTAGAAAAGGAAAAAAAATAAAGTTATTATTCCTAATGTCTTGGTACCAAAAAACTGCCTTTTATTCAAGATTGCTTAGTGATAACTTTGAAATAAATGTAGAGAGAATGGCATGACAGATCCAGCACCCTGAAGGAAGGCCCCCAAGCATATTATTTCCTACAGGCTGGCCTGTCTGTGTAACCTGTCATCTGTCCGTCTGTCCATCCCCCGCACCCCCTGGTCATCTGACACTTTTTGCAGTGGCCTTTTGAGAATGATGGAGGGCAATGCAGTGCTGATGTACCCGAGGCACCCCCACCAATGGTACTAGCTTTCCTCCTGACCTCTGGTACTTTTTCCTCTTGACTCCACCTGGGGAACTAAAGGCAACAGAAGTAAGGTTCATTTTCTCGGTTCCAGCCTTGGATAGGAAACCCTGCTTCTGAATCCTCTTGATGTGAAAAATGAAGTGACTCTGTAGTGACTCACGTCATCCTCCCACTCTGTAGCAGAAAATAAATAAGCTGACACTTACTTAGTATTGACCGGATGCCAGACCTTGTTCAAAGGGTTTTCCATATATTGCCTCATTTAATCTTTACAATATCCCTGTGAAGTAAGTTCTGGTTTTATGCCCGTTTTAAGGATGGAGACACCGAAGTACAGTGACATTAGGTCACTAGCCCAAAGTCCCAAGGCTAGTAAGTCGTGAAACCATGATTTGGCATCTTATCCTCAGAGTCTGAGCTCTTAGCTTCTGCTGGGGGTAGTGTGTAGCTACATAGTATACCTGAAGAATCTAACTTTAAGTTTGATTTGGGGGGGGGGTGGAACGGTTGATTTTGGGGGAAAAAAGGTTGATTTGGGAGTTCAAGCACTGTCTCAGCTCACCAGAAGCTTTCTTTCAGCTCCCTAGTGCCTGGAACAAGGTTTTGTGGCTGATACTACAGATCCAAAGATAAGCTAAGCTCTTGGCTCTTTAGAATTTTCCCAATCTAGTCTTTTCCTAGGCATTCAACCCAGCTCATCTTCCCGGTCTGCACCTTTATGGGTAATATTTGACTTGTTGTTTGAAACCTTTATCTTATTAACTCATAGTTTTCCCTTCTCAGTCAAATTCTCAGTTCTTGTTTTACCCCCCTCTGGCTCATATTTTTATATCCACTTTGATCTTACCAGCCATCCTCCTGATTTTTCACCTTACCATGGAATCGCTGAGTCTTGAGCTAAAAAGGAACTTTAGCATGGATCTAGTGCATAACCCCATTTTGTAAAGAGCAAATGGAGGACAAGAGAGGGGAGGTAACTTGCTTACCCAACTCAAAATACCAAACTGGTACTTGAACCTTTGTTTCTTAACTCTAGTATTCTTTCCATCATGCCACACTGCCTGCTGTCTCACCCTCAGCCAAGCCAGGCTCCTGCATGTTAGGCCCAAATTACTTTGTTTACTTCAGGCATCTGTAATTTTTTTTGAAAAAGATTTTATTTTTAAGTAATATCTACATCTAACATGGGGCTCAAACCCGTAACTCTGAGATAAGGAGTCACATGCTCTGCTGACTGGGCCAGCCAGGCACCTCTAGGCATCTATAATTTTTAATTATGACACCCATTTATACTGAGGAGACCTCATATACAGTGAGAAAGTGTATCTCTGTATCTGAACTACATTGGAACTTCATGCATCCATGAACGTAGATCTTGTAGTATGAAGGAGTTGTGAGAATAGCAGATCATTCATGGACTTAGAACTAAGGACCTAATCAGAGTCTAGGCCAGTGCCTAAAGATGAAAAGTCAGACCTCAGGGAATATCCTATTCGTTTATTTGCAAATAAAATTTGAGGGGATAATAGCAACTGTGTCAAGCACCTACTGTATATCAGCGGCCATGTATTTTCTCAGTTGTCACAACAATCACAGAGTAGTTAACCATTTTTTCAAAGACGAAGAGACTGATGTGCCAGAGGATTGACCAAAGTCTCACAATTAGAGACCATTTTTTAAAAACAGAAATATAGTTGACACATGATAATTATGTTAGTTTCAGGTGTACAACACAGTGACTGAACAAGTCTGTATGTTATGCTATGGTCACCACAAGGGTAGCTACCATCTGTCCCCATACTGTGCTGTTACATTATCATTGACTGGATTCCCTAAGCTGTGCCTTTCATCCCCGTGACTTATTCACTCCATAACTGGAAGTCTGTGTCTCCCAGTCTCCTTCACCCATTTTGCCTGTCCCCCCTCACTCCTTTTTCCTCTAGCAACCATCAGTTTGTTCTCTGTATTTATGGGTCTGTTGCTACTTTTTTTGTTTTTTTGTTTTTAGATTCCACATGTAAGTGAAATCTTAGAGTATTTGTCTTTGTCTGACTTATTACTTCACTTAGCATAATTTACTCTCTAGGTTCATCTGTGTTGTCACAAATGGCAAGTTCTCATCCTTTTTATGATTGAGTAATATTCCTGTGTGTGTGTAATATGTGGGATTTCACTTCTCTGTCACACCTTTTTAAAATATAAAACAGCTAGTTTAAAGTTATTTGAAATAAAGAAACCTTAGACATTGAAAGTTGGGTGATGACCAGACATGCAAGCCTGTCTGTCTGGTGCCATTCAAAGAGGGAATAGGTAGAAAGAGAGGACTAGAAAGAAGTGAGATACAGCATGTAAGGTGGCTGAAGAAGACCTGTGTACAGGAATGACATGGGATGGTCTGCTATGTGCTGTTGGCTATTTTCCAGGTAGAGATTTTGCTCACTTTGCAGTGTGATGGTTCCAGCCAGATGTATAGAGAAGGCATCAGATGAAGCCTTTTCAGATAGATGGAGGCCAGATTGGGAGTCTGGGTACTTTTCCTTTTGTTGTTGGGGATTTTACGGGAAAGAGGAAAAGGAGCCCCAACCGTACACCCCCACATATACCCAGACAGTTTACTACCTGGCCATTCCCCAGTCCCTTCCCACAAAAATACAAGCACATTCTTTATCTACCTTGGTGATCTCAAGGCTGTAGAGAGATCAAAAGTAGCTCTTCCCCATGAAGTTTGGCTCCCCTAATTCAGATGGATGGCATAAGCTACCCCCTTCCAGTGATCCTTTTTCCTCATCACTTCCCCTCTTCCTTTGCTGGCTGCCAGCCTGGCCAGTGTCTCTGCTCCGTCAGGTACCACTTCAGAGGCCTTCCCTTCTTCTAAGATGACTGAACTCTACATTTTGTAGTTGATATCCTCAGCTTAAGTTTTCATGGTCTTCAAAGAAATTTTTATTTGGAGAATACATGGGACACAAACAAAGACAATGAAGAGGTATAAGATTTTTATTTATTTCTTTTTAAGATTTTTTATTATTTGAGAGAGAGCAAGAGTGAGAGAGAGATCACAGGGGAAGCAGCGGACTCCCCACTGAGCAGAGAGCCTGACGCAGGGTTTGATCCCAGGACTGGGATCATGACCTGAGCTAAAGGCAGATGCTTAACCCACTGAGCCATCCAGGCACCCCTAAGATTTTTATTTTTAAAAATATACTTTTAATAAGGAAATTTCTCTTGATCCCTCTAATTCCTTTATGTAGCTAACTGCTGGTAATAATTTGATATACATACTCCTGAATTTTTCCATGGCTATATAGATAAGTATACTTAACATATATAAATGTAAGATATTTTGTGGTACATGCAACATAGGAACACTTATGTTCATACTTCCAGTGAGTACCACAGGTTGGATGGCTTAATACAACAAAAATTCTTCTCTCACACTTCTGTTAAGCGTGAAGTCCAAAATCAAGATGTTAGTAAGGCTATACTCCCTCTAGGGAGGATTCTTTTTTGCCTCTTCCAGCTATTGGTGGTTGCCAGTGATCTGTGGTGTTCCCTAGCTGTGGTAACATAACCCCATCTCTGTGTCCATCTTTTATGTAGCCTGAGTGTCTCTGTGTGTCCTCTCATCTTTTTATAGGGATACCATTTAAATTAGATTTACTTCAGGATGACTTCATCTTAATTAGTTACATCTGCAAAGATCCTATTTCCAATTGTGGTCACATTCTGACATTCCAGAAGGACTTGAATTTTGGGAGATCTATTCAATGCAATATATACACTTTTCAGGATTTTATATTCTATTCGTGAATATCTCATAATTTAAGTTTCTAGAGAGGTTTTTTTTTTGTCCTTTTTTTTTTTCTATTATAAAAAAATGCACCTGGGACATTCATATATACAATTTTTATATACTTGTACTATTATTTCTGTAAGAAATTCTTAGAACAGCTGGGCCAAAGGGCATGCACATTTTATTTATTTAATTTTTTTGCACATTTTAGATTTTAATAAATACTACCCTAAATTGTCTTCATAAACTTACACTAATGTGTACTTTCATTAACAGCATATGTGCACTGGATATTGGCATTGTTTTGCCAGTTAGAAAACTAAAGAATGATATTTTAAGTTGCATTTCTTTGATTATTCTGGAGTTGGGTATCTTTTTCATGTGTTTTATAAGCCATTTATATTTGTTTTTCTGTGAATTACTTATTCATATCCTTTGCTCTTTTAATATTTTTTATTAAATAGGAGCTCTGGGGCACCTGAGTGGCTCAGTCAGTTAAGTGTCAGCCTTCAGCATGGATCGTGATCCAAGAGTCCTGTAGTGGAGCCCTACATTGGGCCCCCTGCTCAGCAGGGAGTCTCTTTTTACTTCTGCTTCCCTCCTCTGCTCTGGCTCTCTTATTGTCTCTCAAATAAATAAATAAAATCTTTAAATAAATAGTTCATTATACATTAGAGATGTTCTTTGCCTCGTATGCAAATATTGGCTCAATCTGCCCATTTTTTCTTCATGGCATCTTGTTAGTGTCTTGCTTAGGAAGCCTTTATTTCTCCCAAAATTATGAGAATCATCTCATACTTTGCTCTATTTTTTTTTTTGTTTTGTTTTGTTTTTTTTTATTTATTTATGATAGTCAGAGAGAGAGAGGCAGAGACACAGGCAGAGGGAGAAGCAGGCTCCATGCACCGGGAGCCCGACGTGGGATTCGATCCCGGGTCTCCAGGATCGCGCCCTGGGCCAAAGGCAGGCGCCAAACCGCTGCGCCACCCAGGGATCCCACTTTGCTCTATTTTTAAAAATTTGTTTTATCCATTTAAATCTTTATCTAGAATTTATTTCAGTGTATAGTGAAAAGGATCAAACTTTATTTTCTTCCAAATAGGTGGCTACTTGTCCCAACATCATTTACTGTATCTGTTCTTTTTCTGCTGAATTAAAATTGACCTTTATTACAAATTAAATATTCTGTGTGTGTGTGTGTGTGTGTGTGTACTGGATATGTTTTGTTTTGTTTTGTTTTTAAAGATTTTATTTATTCATGAGAGACAGAGAGAGAGAGAGGCAGAGACACAGGCAGAGGGAGAAGCAGGCTCCATGCAGGGAGCTGGATGTGGGACTTGATCCAGGGACTCAGGATCATGCCCTGGGCCAAAGGCAGATGCTAAATCGTTGAGCCACCCACGGACCCCTATACTGGATTTGTTAACTCCATTCTTCATTTTTTTTTTTTAAGATTTTGTTTATTCATTCATGAGAGAGAGAGAGGCAGAGACACAGGCAGAGGGAGAAGCAGGCTCCATGCAGGGAGCCCGATGTGGGACTCGATCCCAGGTCTCCAGGATCACGCCCTGGGCCGAAGGCAGGCACTCAACCGCTGAGCCACCCAGAGATCCCATCTTCATTTGGTTTTATTAAACTTTTTGTCTGTTACTTTATTAGAACATAGTTCTCATTATTTGCTATGGTTATGTTATATAAAGTCCCTGCCAACTTTTTGTCTGTTGCTTTATAAAATAATACAGTTGATTCTCATTATTTTCTGTAGTTATGTTCTGTAAAGTCCTGGCAAACAGTGAATTAGTGCATATTGACTTATTGCCCTTAGGGGAAATCAGAGTTAGGTTCTTGAGAATGTCTAGGTACATTTTCATCAATTGATGAATACTTGACTTTTGTTTTATGTATGTTTTTGTTTAAAGATACTTTATTTAATGTAGATTGTTGACTCATTAACATAGAGTTCACAGTCAACAGCACTATAACTCATGCCTAAAAAAAGCTTATCTAACAGGTGTATTTTCTCTGTAAGGCACATCACATAGCTTGCTTACAGTTAGGAATGCTAGAGAGTACTTTCATTTGCACTATGCTCAGAGGCCCTTTTTTAATTAACAAACTACTTGTTGAGCAGTTTTGGGTTCACAGCAAAATTAAGCAGAAAGTACAGGGAGTTCCCATATGCCAGTATCCTCACAAATGATAGCCTCCTTGGGAACCATTCTAAACAGCAAAATCATAATAAAAATGCAAAGAATGTAGCAGCACATAGCAAAAAGGACACTTGTTTACAGTGTGAGAGTTGCAACGAAAAGCCACTTCAGCTAACCCACCTCAGCTAAGATTTGCCGCCCTGCATGGCTGGTGATGCCTGCAAAAGCACCACAAGAATTGATTGGGATTACAAATAAATTTCAGGGAATAGACAAATTCACAGATCGAAAGCTGTAAATAATGAAGTTTGTCTACACTCTTTTAATTACAGTGGCTTTATAGAATGCTGTTTTTACATCTAGAAGAGCAAATTCCTTGTTATTTTTTTCTTTTCCAAGAATTTATTTTCTTAAAGTTCAATAGTAGAAAGAGAAATAACCCAATTAAAAATGGGCAAAAGATTTGAATAGACATTTCTCCAAAAAGGATATGCAGATAATGGGAATGTAAAATAGTACAGCTGCTTTGGAAAACAGTTTGGCAGTTCCTCAGAAAATTAAACAGAGTTACCAAATGACCTAGTCATTCCACTCCTAGGTATGTACACAGAAGAATTGAAAACACATGTCCACAAAAACTTGCATGCAAATATTCACAGGAGTGTTGTCCATAGTAGCCCCAGGGTAAAAATGTAGTTTATCCATGTAATGGAATATTACTTGGCAATAGAAATAAAAGGGCAACCAGTATGCACCGTAGGATGGATGAACCTTGGAAACAGGCTGAACGAAAGAAGCCAGACACAAATGACCATATATTGCATGATTCCATTTATTTGAAATACCAGAATAGGCAAATCCTTGGAGACTAAAAGATTAATGGTTGCTTAGGGCTGGCGGGAGAGGGGTTAGAATGGGAAAAGTGTCTTAATAGGTATAGGATATCTTTTTTTTTTAATTTTTATTTTTTTTATTCTTGAGAGACATAGGGAGAGAGGAAGAGACATAGGCAGAGAGAGAAGCAGGTTCCATGCAGGGAGCCCAATGTGGGACTCCATCCTGGGACTTCAGGATCACACCCTGGGCTGAAGGCAGGCGCTCAACTGCTGAGCCACCCAGGCATCCTGGTATAGGATATCTTTTTAAGGTGATGAAAATGTTTTAATATTATGTAATGGTTTTAATATTATGTAATAGTGATAGTTATTACAGTTCCGTGGATATACTAAAAGCCACTAAATTATACAGTTTTTTTTTTTAACTTTATTCATTTGAGAGAAAGAGAGCATGAGGGAGGGGAGAAGGGCAGAGGGAGAGGGAGAAGCGGGCTCCCCACTGAGCTGGGAGCGTGACGCGGGACTCTATCCCAGGACCCTAGCTGAAGGCAGATGCTTAACCAACTGAGGCGCCCCTATATGGTTTATGTTTTTTTTTTTTAAAGATTTGTTTATTTGAAAGTGTGAGCAGGGGGAGGGGCAGAGGGAGAATCTCAAGCAGACCCCCCACTGAGTGCAGAGCACAACTCTGGGGCTCAATCTCAGGACCCTGAGATCATGACCTGAGCTAAAACCAAGAGTTGGCCTCTTAACTGACTGAGCCACTCAGGTGCCGCTGAATTGTGTACTTTAAATGAATGAATTTTATGGTCTGGGAATTAAATCTCAATAAAACTGGGGGTTTTTTTGTTTGTTTTTTCAAAGATTTTATTTATTTATTCACGAGAGAGGCAGAGACACAGGCAGAGGGAGAAGCAGGCTCCATGCAGGGAGGGGAGCCCGACATGGGACTCGATCCTGGGTCTCCAGGATCACGCCCTGGGCCAAAGGCAGGCGCTAAACCGCTGAGCCCCCAGGCTGCCCCTAAAACTGTGGTTTTTTTTTTTTTAATTATTTATTTATTCGTGAGAGACACAAAGAGAGGCAGAGACCACATGGAGAAGCAGGCTCCATGCAGGAAGCCTGATGCGGGACCTGATCCCAGGACTCCATGATCACACCCTGAACCAAAGGCAGGCACTCAACCACTGAGCCACCCAGGCGTCCCTAAAACTGTTTTTTTTTTTAATGTTTTACCTATAGAGAGAAAGCAAAATAATGCCCTTTCCCTCCTGTCCTGTCCTCTTCATGCCCAGCATGGAGAGAGGCTTGAGCCATCCAGTGACCTATGAGTAATCAGGGGTGAGGGTCCTCAGGTCTGCCATCTGCCCAGGGTCTAATACGTGGGCTCTTACTGTACTCTCTAATGGTATCTGTCCCCAAGGGGGGGGGGTGTCCTCAATAGCTCTGAAGCAGGGACCATACTTTGTAAGTCATTTGTATTACCAAGGATGCCTTCTGTCTCTGAAATTATTTCTGGAGTTAATTTGGGCAGGGGATGGATTGTTGCATTGCTGTTCTCACACATTTACTTTTCTAGATGAACTTCAGAATGAGATTATCACAGCCCCAACCCTCCACCCAACCTTGACCAGTAAGAAACTCTGATGGGAGGCTATCCAAGTTCTACTAAATATATTTTTGGGGAAACTTGGCCTCTCTATAATACCTAGTCTTCCTGCCCAGGATCATGGTATGATATGTTTATTTATTCAGGTCTTATTTTATGTCCTCCAGTCAAATTCTATAGTTTTACCTTTCCTGTGAAACTGATTACTGGTTATGAATGAAGCCATTTTCCTTTTCAGTTTTGAAATGACTGTAGTGAGGAGAGAAAGAAGTAATTGATGTTTGTGTGTCTAGATCTCACATTCTGACACCTTATTGAGTCATCTTTGTAGTACTCTAGTCTTTCTTTTTCTTTCCTGATCTTTCTTTTCCAGAGTTTTCTTCCTCCACCTGCTTTTCAGGGCATTTCTACCTAGAAATCCCAAGAGTGTCTAAAAAGCTCAGAATGAAACTGAAATTAAATAAATAAGTCACAGTTAAAATAATCTCTCCATGCTCTTAGGTTTAGAACCACATGCTGCCAGCCCTTGAAGCACCTTTGTGTGAACCAAGAGAACATACCCATTTCTCCTGACACTTGACTCATCTCCTGGAAAAATCGCTGCAGTTAACTGATTTAGTTGGAATAGGACACATGCCTGCAGGAACATGGCATGATAAATCTGTGGGTCTCCAGCATGTCCTGCATTCAGGCTCTCTTAGGCAAGGTATGCTCGGGCAGTCTCAGCACACAAGCATTCTTGTAGCGCTGCTTAGATCTATAGATTGTACTGTCGCTGCCTCAGTTTACCTCTCATTATATGTCCCCTCTCATCACAGTATAACTTCCGCCCCTCTAACAAGAGGACAAAAACAAAGTACAACCTGGTCTTTCTCTTCCAAGCCTCTCTCTTCTCAAACACTTTATACACAGCCCACAATAACATTCCTAAAGCGTTGGAAACCCCTACCCAAAGGCTTTTGCTGGTTCCTTGTTTTGCTCAGAGTCAGAATTGCTTCATGCCCTGCAGGGGGCTTCCCAACCTTCCTCAGCAGCTACTTTGGCAGCTACTTTTCATTTTCGCCCTCACCCCTTCTGTGGTCTTCCCAGCACACTCTGGTGCCTTGGTAACTCCTATTGCCCCTCAGTCTCCACTTGCTCGTCTGTAAAGGGAGAAGAGCAATGCCTTCTCAATAGTTATACAGTAAAAAATAAATGATAGAGCATGCGAACATGACCAGCACAGGGCCTGACACTTAGCACATCTATTTCCTTTCCCCTTCCTCTGAACTCCCTCACAAGGACTTTGGAAACTGAAATGCTGTACAATTATAACATATTGTTAGGATTATTTATGCCTCATTGTATGTCCATTACCCAAAGTGCTTATATTTGGCAAGAAATCTTCATATTTGATCTCTAATGAAGGACATTTGAAAATATTCCAGAAGAGGTACACCTGGGTAGCTGAGTCAGTTAATCATGCAACTCTCAGTTTTGGCTCAGGTCATGATCTCAGGGTTTTGAGATGGAGCCTGAGTCAGGTTCTGTGCTGGGCAGAGAGCCTGCTTAAGGTTCTTTCTCTCCCTCTCCCTCTGCTCCTGCCCCATCGTTTCAATCTCTCTCTCTCTCAAAAAAAAAAAAAAGTATCCGGAAGAAGAAAATAAGCATAACTTTGTAGCCTTGGTGTGCCACCTGAAACAGGTGCCACAGAAGGGTTTCTGGCTGTCCCAGGAGGCCCCTGGAAGGATAAGGGTGGCAGTCTGCCCACAGCTGAGGCACATGAGAAAGGGAGGGGGCAGCTGTCCCAAGGAAACACAGGTTCTGTCTGCAAGAGATGAAGGGTGTTTGGAGGGTGTGCTCAGGAGACAAGCTAAGAACAAACGCAGTCCTTCCCTGGTGGGGATTTCCTCCACCCCACTACTGTTGCCTTAAGAAAACAGGGAAAAAGCACTTTCTGTTGACTACAGCAAATGTGTTGTGGTTAAGAGTCAGTTTCCAAGTGCGTTTATTGGTTCAGCGAATTGACTTCATCTCAGCCACATCTGGTGGTCTGTGTGTCGTTTATTCTAGGCCTTCTCCTGACTTGATTTCCATTGGGCTTTAATCAGAAAACATTTGTGAAAATTTTGGATCCAAATTAGAGTTTATCATAAGCACATATCTCAGAGAACACATGAAACCCAGAGTGGAACAGAAAGCAAACAAGAAATAATGCAATAACATTAGAAACGAATAGTGTCAGAAGGAAGGAACACAGGGAAACTGAGAAGGGCTGTCTGGAGAGGACGAGCCAACCCTTCCTTCAGCAGAGGACCAGCCAGAGAACGAAGACGGAGGCAACTAGCACTCACATCAAGGACTGATGAGCTGTTCTTCCCTTGCTCACCAACCCTTAGTCCTTGGGAGTAGACACCATGGTCAGTAGGCCCTACCCACACCTGAGCTGGGACAGAGCACTGTCTTTTTTTTTTTTTTTTTTAAGATTTATTTGAGAGAGAGCAGAATCAGCTTGCGGGGGGCAGGAGCAGAGAAAGAATCTCAAGCAGACTCCCCACTGAACACAGAGCCCATCCAGGCCCGATCCCAGGGCCCTGAGATCATGACCTGAGCTGAAACCAAGAGTCACATGCTTAACCGACTGAGCCACCCAGGTGCCCCACGGAGCACTGTCTTAATGGGCACATGCAATTCACTTTACACCAGAGATGGGCCTGTGAGAATTCCTGTTTCCTCTCCATCCTTTCTCTCTGCCCTTCTTTTCTCATTCTTTCCCAGAGTCATCCTGGCCTCTACTTCAAGAAAACACGCAATGGGGCTCATCACTGATGGTGGGACCACCCTTTCTACCTGCCCCGCCTTTATGTGCTATAGACTTTCAGACATGTGGGTCACTGGTTAGAAAACAGTGGGAGATGGGCAGCTCCGGTGGCGCAGCGGTTTGGCACCACCTGCAGCCTGGGGTGTGATCCTGGAGACCGGGATCGAGTCCCACATCGGGCTCCCTGCATGGAGCCTGCTTCTCCCTCTCCCTCTGCCTGTGTTTCTGCCTCTCTCTGTGTGTCTATGAATAAATAAATAAAATCTTAAAAAAAAAGAAAAGAAAAGAAAACAGTGGGAGAGCTGTATCTCCAGCCACATGCCACTGAGTATCTTCTCCAACTGGCTGACATTGTTGATTGGACTTAAGAGATACATGTACATATTAATATTTTTGACAAAATGTAGAATATACAGAAGAACATACCTCTTCCACCCACTCCCATCCCTTATGTCCTCTATTCCCTCTTCAGAGGCTACTTTAAAAAAAAGAAAAAGATTTTATTTATTTGAGAGAGAGAGAGAGAGAGAGTACAAGCAGAGGTAGTGGCAGGCAGATGGAGAGAGAGAAGCTGACCCTCTGCAGAGCTGGGAGCCTGATGTTGGGGCTCGATTCCAGGACCCTGGGATCATTACCTGAGCCAAAGGCGTACGCTCAACCAACAGAGCCACTCAGGTGCCCTGAGGCTACTTATTTCATATGTACCTTTTCAGAGGTGATTCAGTGCTCATCATTGTTAGCTTTTAAAAATTCAGGATGGGGATCCCTGGGTGGCGCAGCGGTTTGGCGCCTGCCTTTGGCCCAGGGCATGATCCTGGAGACCCGGGATCGAATCCCACATCGGGCTCCCGGTGCATGGAGCCTGCTTCTCCCTCTGCCTGTGTCTCTGCCTCTCTCTCTCTCTCTGTGACTATCATAAATAAATAAAGATTAAAAAAAATGTTTAAAAAAAAAAAAAAAAAAAAAAAAAAAAAGCTTTAAAAATTCAGGATGCCTGTGTGGCTCAGCGGTTTAGTGCCTGCCTTCGGCCCAGGGTGTGATCCTGGAGACCCAGGATCGAGTCCCGCATCAGGCTCCCTGCATGGAGCCTGCTTCTCCCTCTCTGCCGGTGTCTCTGCCTCTCTCCCTGAGTCATTAATAAAATAAATTTTAAAATATTTTTAAAAATTTTTCATCTTTCCTTTTTTACTTAAATTGCTGAGGCTGAAGATTTACCTGCTGTGTTCTTCCTGTATCTGGCTTCTCCATATCCCTTCCTCTTAGACTTTGACCCTTGGTGGACAAACAGCTGTGAGCAGAATGAGTCCAACCCCATCCCTGCCAACTGCACTGGCTGTGCCCAGAAATTACCCCTCAAGGTAATGCTCCTGGAAGATACCCCGAAGAAATTTGAGAGATTCCATCCTCTGGTGATCAAGGTGAGCAAGAAGCCTGATTGTCCACTGATAGATATCTGTTTAATGGAGCACCTGGGTGGTTCAGTGATTGAGCATCTGCTTTCGGCTCAGGGTGTGATCCCTGGGTCCTGGGATCGAGTTGCTCATTGGGCTCCCAACAGGGAGCCTGCTTCTCCCTCTCCCTGTGTCTCTGCCTCTCTCTCTCTGTGTCTCTCATGAATAAATAAAGTCTTAAAAAAAGATTATCTGTTTAAAATGGCTAGAAAGCATCAAGCTCTGACATTGCTGAGAAGTAATCCTGTGTTGTTTTTTTTCTTGATTTTGTTTTCTGCCTTGCCAAGACGGGACAGCTCTTGTTATCAGAGGAGCTTCAGCATTTTCTGTGCTGGTATCCTGAAGTAACAGAAGGCTTCACTGAAGGGTTTTTCACCAAGTGGTGGCGCTGCTTTCCCGAACGGTGGTTCCCATTTCCTTATCCATGGTGAGTGTGGAAAAGGGCACTTAGCCAACATGTGGTAGAAAGGGGGCAGACCAGACATCAAAACAGTACTAGCCACCGCTGAGAGCTCCCATGCCTTGTGCCAGGTAAGCACTCTCCAGTACACTCTTCAAGTCAAATGATACTCAGGAGCTCACTGTTGAAAACTCATCAATGAGGAATAAAGAGGATGAATCAAAAGAGGTGTCTCCAGAAGGCTGTCACCATGAGTGAATATTGAGCTTGCCTAATACAATTTTTTTCTGAGTACGTTTAGCATTTGTACAGAATGCTCCTGAGTGTTGCGGGCTAATGAGAAAGCATGAATGATAGAAGGGAAACTTCATTTCCTGGCACTTGTTTGTGCCAGGCTGTGTGCCTTATTCGTTAGTGTCTGTTCCTCACTAATGCTCATAATAGCTCCAGGAAGTAGGAATTGTCATTGTGATTTTTCAGATCAGTTAAGTACCTTGCTTAAGGTTACCCAGCCAGGATTAAAATCCAGATCTGTCTCCTTCTTCCTTTCTGTGTCCAGTAGAAGACATGGTTGGGGCACCTGGGTGACTCAGTTAAGCGTCCGACTCTTGATTTCAGCTCAGGTCATGATCTCAGGGTTTTGAGACTGAGCCTCCCATCAGGCTCCCTGCTCAGTGAAGAGTCCACTTCTCTCCCTCTGCCCCTCTCCCTGCTTGTGCTCACTCTCTAAAAAAAAAAAAAAAAAAAACAAATCTAAAAAAAAGAAATAAAACCTAGTCCATTTCTTAGGGTGAAAGTTGCTCTCTAGAAAAAAGAGGAAAGCCAGTTTCCATCTAGAACCTTTCCAAGAGAGAATTAAAATTGGATTTTTTTGACTTCTTGTTAGCTAATTTCTCAGTGCTTGTCTTTTTAAAAATTTGCCATTTATATGCATGATCGAATACTCGTTAAGCTAGTCAGGCGTCCCACTGCATGCCATACCACCTTAGAAGAAAGTTCATGATTTTTGTCCTCCTTCTACTCCCCCCTCCTGTTCTCCCGCCTGGCCTACTGTAGTTTACTTCAGTCTCTTTTCCAAGATGAAATGAATGGACCATTTCTTTCCTTCCTCTATATGTTGTTTTAGCTGGATTTTATAAACACCCCACCCACACGTACAAATTAGGGCTGTGGAGTTATGTGTGTATGTGTGCGTGTCACAATTAATTGATTTGGCATGACTGTTCTTCACGAACCTAATACTTGAGATATTGTCCTGATATTTTTCCCTGTTTACCTACCACCCACAGTTTTCCCACCCTTGCTTAGCTCTCTGTTAGTCATGGAGATAGAGGCTGGCTCGCCCAGCTGAATTACTTTTGTCTCTTTCAAACTTTTACAGGAGAAGACCTCTAAACAGATCACACATTTTACGCGAGCTTTTTCCTGTTTTCACCTACCTGCCATTTCCAAAAGATGCCTCCTTAAAAAAGTGCTTCCTTCTTCAACCGGAACCTATTGTGGGTAGTAAGGTAGGACATTTTGAGAGGACTTGGGTCTAGAATTTTCCTCTTTTGGCACCTGGTCTGATGTCATAATCCCTCCCTTCCTTGCATGTCAACCCAGAGGGGGAATTAAAGGGACACCCACATAATCTAAAGTTCTCTCCCCTGCAGTGGCCCACCCTTTTATGAAGGCATGCTTACCGAAAGTCTGGTTATCTTGCAAATCTGTTTCCTGCCCTTGACACCTGAGATCAAGCTGCTTTTCTACATTAGGAAGTAAAATCCTGAAATTTGAAGGGACCTAAGCTGTAGCTAGTCTGAGTTCCCTACGTCAAAGGAGAAAGCAGGCAAGCTGGAAATGAGTAGCCCAACTTACTCATTTTGTGGATAAGGACACTGAGCCCCAGGGAAAGTAAATGATTTGCCCAAGGACAGAGCAAGTTAACAGGAAGGCTCTACCCCGCCCCCATCCCCAGGTTCACTTTCCCCAGAAATAAATGACAAACCTCAAGTGGAGAACTGGGAAAAGCAAAAAGCTTGAGAGGTTTGGGGATAAAAGGGTTGACAGGATATGCCCAAGGCAGGCCAACCAGTTTGGGTAGCAGCACTTCTTACTCAAGTCCATGGCCAAGTACCCAGAGCCCACATTTACCTCTCTCGGGCCGGTGGACTGGGTAAAGCTGTTCTGTGTTGTGTCTGTTTACTTTTCTCTGAATTGCTCTCTTGTTAAATCTCATTCCCAAGGAAGGTTTTTGAATTTAGGTTGGTTTGGAAGAATTAAAAGGATGAAATTTCCCAAACTGTGACCCTTACCAACTCCGAGTTGTGTTTTCACCCTCCCAGTACTATTCTTTGGCTCCAAACTTGCTGAATCGTATTAAAGGAATTTCAAAGCCTATAAAAACAATCATTTTGTCTAGAAGTAAGAACTTTTGTCTGCCAGCAGTAGGGTGGAGGTGTTGGGCTCTTGCCTCAGATTTTAGAGTTTATTCTGCTGTCCCCATCTAGAACTCAGGGCCCTAGTATGATTTCATCTTCACAATTATGATATAATTCTGTGCAAGAGCTTTTATCTTTATCTTGATTTTCCCACTTGAATCTGAAGTTAATTTCACCAGTCTGCTTAATAGGGACACCAAGAATCTCCACCAAAAGGGTAAATACTAAGTTACTCAGACGCCTATCAGAGTCATCTTGTGGTACTCAAGCATGTTTTCGGAAGGGGAGTGGTCCAAATAGGCAAAAATCCTGAGAGTCTTGTTTCTTAGAGCATCTGCTCCCTGCCTTGGCCCAGGCTCTCCTTTTTCTACAGCCTTGTTACTCCACCCTGTTGTCCATATCCCTGAGCTCTCGACCCCGGTAAAGTCATATGTCTGTGGGCCTCGGATCCTAGAGGCAACCTTGGGATAGAAGATAAGAAGTGGGGATCCAATCATAAGAGGTGAGGGGCTCCAAGGCCCACTTCACCCAGTTCACAGTGTTGCCTGTGGTTGGCCTGCTCCATCCTGTTATTTGGTTCTTCCCATCCTGGGTGTAGAGGCACAGGGTCCTGCCCCCTCTCGGCCCTGTATGAAGAACTGCATTTATTTGGTTTTGGTCTCCTGGGATTTCCTTAAGACTGCAGGGCCTCTGCCCATCAATTGCAAGCCACTAGCCTGCCTTAGTCCTCCTGCTGTCACCACAGTGGCAGTTGAATGGCTCTGGTGTTGCCACGGAAACAGAGTCCTGGCCAGGGCCTGCAGGAGCAAGAAAAATGGGGTTTGGGGACAGGAGAAGATGGGGCCAAAAACAAGGCTCTGGAAGGCCTCAGTACTAAACCAGGACGTGGCCTGGGGAGTCAGACTTCAGACCCTTTCATTATATGGACATAGAAAGGCTCTTCCTGGAGGGCCTAGGGAGGGGAAGCCCTAGAGGTTTTCTCTCACTATCTAGGTAGGAAGAAATGCCTGAGCAAGACCAGCCTAGCCTCTCACTTTGTTTGTTTGTTTGTTTGTTTGTTTGTTTGTTTTTGTTTGTTTGTTTGTTTGTTTTTAGCCTCTGCCTTTGTTCCTGCTCCCTGTCCACTGGCACCAGGGTTCGCAGCCATACTGGCCACACATTAAGTGCAGGTTGCACTTAATGCCCAAAGGTGGTGGTAGTCTGCCCTCATAAGTGCAGTAGGTAACCTATGCAGGTGCACAGGCTGGTTGCCTCCTTAATACTCAAAATCTAAGCCCAGTCTTACCGTCATTAGTTTTTAATCAGCAGTATGATATCTCTGTTCACCTACGTCTTGCCAGAAAGTGTGAACCTGAACTTCCTGCTGTTCGATTCTCATCGAAACCCTGGCAATAAGAAGTAATATTCCATGGAACATTGCCCAAAGATATGCAGACTCTGAAAAGTCTGAATCCAACCAGACCCTCAGAAGATTGTGTACTTAGACCACTATGTGTTGGCCTCTCCTAGACCTCTGTTAAATTGTACCTAGATAATTTGTCTTTGGCCTACTTTGGAGCTGTGGCTAGAAATAGCCATGAATTATGAAGCTCATGCTAGATCTGTATTAGGGCTGGTGTTGAAGATGTCTCCCACTAAATCACAGTGTCTCTTTAGGAGAACACACAGAAGGGATTTTAACCCGGTCTCAGTACTAGGAGATGCCAGGCTTAGGAGAAACTTTGTTTTTGTCATTCAGGCATTCGTTCCGTTTTCCTTTTTGCTTAGGCTGCTAGAAAAGTCAGAGACATATATATAATTTTGTATGTTACTCTCCCGTGCCACTGAGTTTTATTTTGTTTCCTTTTCCTTCTCCCTTTTTTTTCCTCCAGATGCATAGGATGCATGACCTGTTTATCATTGGCAGCGGTGAGGCCATGTTGCAGTTCATCCCTCCCGTCCAGTGCCGAAGACATTGCCAGTCTGTGGCGATGCCACTAGAGCCAGGGGATATTGGTAGGTGGGGCCCCCAGAGGGCAAGGTCAGTCACAAGATCTTTGTAGTTTTTAACTCAAAAAATATTGTGAAAATTAAATGTGGTCTTCACAAAGTTTCAATTAAGTAGAGTCAAAACTAGCATTCTTTTACAGATACAGTTAATATTTATGCTTAAGTAGAACAATATTTATGCTAAGGAGGAAACGTAGCATAGAGAAATGCCTTGTATATACATTTAGAATGGATGATGTGTCCGTCGATCTTAGAAATTTCAAGTTAGAAGGCATTATGGAAAATACTTATAGCAGTCCTTTATTTTACAGATGAGGAAATTGAGACCCAGACCATCTCAAGTTCCCACCATCAGCTAGGCAAAGCTTTAAGTGTCTCCTTCAACAGAGTCAGGCCAGGGGAGGTACAATTCTAGATTCCAGGAAACCCTTTCTGTGCCTATTTTGCTAATAAGACAATGCAAGCAGTATGCAAGGGCAACAGCTCATGGGGAAATAATACCTTCTGTGTGGGTCTCACAGCCAAGGCCCAGCCTCACAGTCATGACTCACCCTTGGCTCTGTGATTTCCCAACTGTGGCCTGTTCTGTGCATTATATTCTAACAACCTAGTCCAAAGAAATAGACTTGAATCAACTGCTGTCCATGGCAATCAGTCTGACAGTAAAGTTTTCTTGGCAGAAGCAAATACCAAGTGTCACCTCTGTGTTTTTTCCTTAAGAAGCCCAGGGGAAGCCTAATGCCCCCAATAGACCCCAAGCTGGTTTTCCCAACTGATTTCTTTTAATTTTACCTTTTAGAAGACCCCAGTCTCTGGAAACCTTTTTCCTCATTTGGAAATAGGGTACAGACTACAGACTGTGACTAGCTTTAATCCATGTTACATAATGTATTTCAATTTAGAAATGAAAATAATGCACAAATTAAGCATTAACTGATAATGGAGCACAGCTGGCCTGGCCCTTGGGAATTACTGCAAAAAGGAGGATTTTTGTGTAGAAATTGTTCTGAAGCTGTTTTCCTGTAGTGAAGTGACTCTGCCACGAGGCATGACTATTACACAAGTTGAGTGGCATTTCGGGTTGAGAATGTGTAGTTATGCTTGAAAAAGTTTCTGTCTTATGTTCTACAAATGTCTGAGAGTTCAGACAACTACAGAAACAACTCAGTTATCCAAATTTTAGGTTTCTGGATCCCACAAACCTCTAGAATGCCAATTATAGAATTAAGGGGAGTAAATGGATGACTGGCCGTGATCAAAGAAGCTTTGAGCATCAAAGTCTGGTGGGAAGAGTGCAGAAAAACTTCAGATCCCGAGCATGATAGCCTATAGTGCTGCACTGGCCAGTTTGCAGACCAGGAGAGGAGCCCTGTGGGCGGCAGTGTCCGTGAATAGCCAGCCACAGGCCAGGGACATAGAGAAGGGATGGGGGCTGACTAGAACAGGAGGAAGAAAGCAGGTCTGAGAGAAGAGCTGGGTAGGGAGTGATAGGGAAGATAGTGGGCTTCTAAAGCAGTGGCAGTAATAGAAGCCATGGCTGTGGCTGCCGCAGTTAAAAACAAGCACAAGAGGGACTCCTGGGGGTCTCAGTTGATTAAGCATCTGCCTTCAGGTAAGGTCATGATCTCAGGGTCCTGGGATCGAGCCCTGCATCAGGCTCCTTGATCAGCAATTGGGGAGTCTGCTTCTCCCGCTATGTCTGCCCCTCCCACTGCTTGTGCACGTGTACACACACACACTCTCTCTCAAATAAATAAATAAAAATAAAGCCTTTGAAAATAAATAAACACATAAATAAAAGAGACGAGGACAGGAAAACAGACCCTGACAGCGAAGGGGAGTAATTCAATGCTGTTTATAGGACAGATGGCAGCTCTAGCACTCCAGGGATCCTTAAGAATGGCACTGTGACAAGCAGGCTCTGTGGTTTGTTTTTTGTTTTTGTTTTAAGATTTTATGTATCTATTCATGAGACACACAGAGAGGCAGAGACACAGGCAGAGGGAGAAGCAGGCTCCATGCAGGAAGCCTGATATGGGACTTGATCTGGGGACTCTGGGATCATGCCCTGAGCCAAAGGCAGACACTCAACTGCTGAACCACCCAGGTGTCCTGGACGCTGTGGTTTTTGACAAAGTAAGCATTGTTTTTTGAAGGAAGAGGACAGGGACACTGATCACCAGGAAACCTGTGATGAGAGGCATTTTCAAGAATGATGTAGGGGTAAGCCCACTCTGGTGCCATGATTGATGAGTCACTGCTCATAGTGACCTTTCTTGAGTCACCAAATAGAGCTTAAGTTCTATTCAGTGCTCTCAGTTTAAAGATAGGTAAGGTACATCATACTCTAGAAAATTTTCCATTGGGAGATTATTGAAGCATTCAAGTTTTTTTTTTAAGTGTTCAAGTTTTTAAAGCTTTTAAGTTTACACCACTCATAATATAGGTCAGTGTTTCCTAAACAGTTCGTCAGATCACTGATGACCCTGGGATTGGGAACAGGAACCCCTTAGGCCCTTGGCAAGTAAGGCTCTTGAGTCAGTAGATTCTGGGAACTATCTGTCTTGTTTGTTTTTTTGTTTGTTTGTTTGTTTTGTCTGTCTTGTCAATACATAGTGCACATTAGTAAACAAAAGGCTCCAGAAGCCTTGGAGGAACCTAATGTTTCTTAAACCTACTTGACAGTGGAACCCATTTTCCTTAGACTATGTTACAGGATGCTGCTGTTTGCAGAACACAAGTTAGGAAATGCTGGTGTGAGCTAATCTGGATGTTCTATAATGAGATGGTGTTACAGATTACATCAGGAGAATTGGATGGTGAAGGGGGGTGTTGTGCTCCCCCTTCAGAATTCGTCCTGTCTTCCTTGCTGATAAAGATGAGGCGGGCCTGAGAATCGATGCCCGGCACCAGCCTTATCTAGAGCATCCTGCCCTTGTAAACCTCCTGAATGAAGCACTTTGGTTCACAGTGGCTCCTGTTGGATGTCAGGTTACAGAGAGGACTGATAACTGGGAATGCTATGCTGGGCAGACTTGCCTTGCTGGTGCCCACAGGTGTGCCCCATCCCTGACATTCACCTGCTTTCCTGTTGCTGTTTCCCTTCCAGGCTATGCCGGTGCCAGGAAGGCCTACGTTATAGCCAGAGGGGTCCAGCCTTTGGTCATCTGTGATGGAACCACCCTCTCAGAACTATAGGAAACAAGAACTATACAGAGGAACAACTTTGAGAGCTGAAGACCAGATTGAAAGGGGAGAAATAAAAACAAAAAACGATGAAACGACTTGCCAAGGTTACTTAGTTACCTGCCCTATGCATGCGTGAATGAGCCAGCTATATGCTGGAGGCACTGGCCAGATCTTGGCCCTCCCGACTCTTCCAGCCTAGCTGCCTGGCCAGGACTTTGCCAGTACCTGTCTATGAGAGACTGGGCTCTTCTATCTTCTATACCTTTTGGAGCCACAGCCTTGAGGCTGCCCTTCAGGCAGGAAACGAGATTGGTGCCTTCCCTCACTTGCATGGCATGATCCCCTCTGCTGGCTCCCTAGCCACAGAGAGGGCAGACAGCAGGTCCCAACTTCAGAGCCATCCCTTCAGAGCAGGTGGGCCTGCTTGTCACACCATCCTGTACTTTGGAAAGCCATGGCTGATTAAAGAAGTCTTTGCAGTTTCCCAAGCAGAGTGGAATCTAGAAGCAGTGAAACAAGATTAAATAATCTCATTGCACTCAAGAAATGCACTGCTTTCCCAGTGTCCCTGACTCTTGGGAGTCTCAGTGATGCCAGATTGGAGTCTGATTATAATTGAACCGCGAATTCCTAGGGTAGCACTTTCTTCCATTTGATCAGGTTCTTATGCACCATACCAGATCCCCACCTTTAGCTCCCTTCCCTTCTCGCTTGCCACTCTGGCTGGTTTCTCAGAAGTTGGACCCCCTCCCTAGCTGGTCCAGAGCCCTTACTGCTGAGGCAGCACTGCTTCTGTCAACTGGGTTGCTTTTACCAAGTGTCTTCAGAGGAGATGAGTTAGAGTGCTGGCCTGGGGAGTGTGTGCCTTCCCGGGTTTGATCTTTAAGGTCCAACTTTCAGCAGGGAAGATGTTTTACAGATGTGTCAGGCTGATGTTGTAATGTGGTTGGGGAAGGAGCTCCAGGTCCAGCATATTTGCCAACTGGGTGTGCGACTGTGGGATCCTCTGTCTTAAAATTATTTCTCTCTTTGTACCAGGAAACAAGGTGAGGTATTTTTATTATTTGTAATGACATAAAGCTATGTTCTTTCAGTTGGGTGACTGATTCACTATGCTTATTGTTTTCCCCAAGTGCTTTTAATATGTATCAATCAAATGGTATAAATAGGGCATACTTTTCTTCCTCTTTTTTTTTTCCTTTATTCGTTTATTGATGCTGCTAGATACTTGGCCTTTAGTCATGCCATCGCCAAGCTGAAGACAACCCACCATTGCACCTGGTTCTGAACTACAGAAATCAGATGAGTACAGGTACCCATGGCAGATTTAATGGACCAGAGGCGGACAGTGGTGAGAGAGGGACTTATGAGTCCTTGCAGGGTGCTTTTCATCCATGAAGGCACCCTTGTACCTTATCCCTGGGCCCTCTCTTAGCACATCTCCTAAGCAGCACTGGGGATCATCAAGGCACTGGAGGGCTTGTTTGTATACTTGTACGGGACAAGAATGGTTTACAGAACTTAAGGTGGAAATATTCAGCCTCTGCAGACGTGAATAAAACTAGGATAAATGGTACCGGAGGGAATTTTTCCTTAAACCAGTCTGTGCCTTGTGTGGGTTAATACAGGAAAAACAAAAATTTTTGTACATATAAAAGTCACGCTGTTAAGCAGTTATGATTTAAGAGGTTCTAAATCAGAGGGATCATTTCGAGGCCAGCTTTGCGCAAGCTTTTAGAGCCTTTGCAGTGTCCTTACCCCTGCTGCGCATGGAGAAGGATTATATGTAAACAAGTTCTTTAGAGTTTTCTTAAATTAGGTCCTTTGAGTTAACAAAAGAGAGGGTTTCTTAGAAGAAAAACTGGGTGATTGAGATTTCTGTTTTGTCTTTGAGTTACCCTGGATTACTTCCCCATTTCACTCCTGCCCTTCACATCTTAAACGTTCATAAAATATCCACTTCAGCTCAAAACTTTGATAACTAAGAAACCCTCGCATGTGTTGCCATCCTGAGGCATCCCCTGGAAAGTGCCCTAAGCCCCTGAGCTGTCTACAGTTCAACAGAAAATGGCGTGGCAGCAGATGAGGTGAGACTTATGTGCATTTCCTACTCTAAACTTAAAATATGTCCCATTCAGAATTGAGGGTAGATTTCTGTGAAGGAAGAAATTTTCCAAAGAGAGTTTCCCACTCTTAATTACTGGAGATGTAGAAGTAATTTGCCTTCTTCTCAAGGCAATTCTGATAAGCAGAATACAGGAATGGCTTCCCTCAGGAATGACTTCGATTGCCAGCCTGAGGCTTTGTGTGAGGGTGCTGCTCACCCAGCTCTCTGTTCCTCTGTGGAAGCAGCAAAAGTCCCTCCACATGACCCAGGCAGCAAAAGAGGGTCATCAAGAAGGGGGGGGGGGCATAGTGGGACTACCTAACCAACTCCCAAGCTGCAACACAAGAACAAAATGCTCACAAATGTGTTGAGTGTTTACTAAGAGGTGACATGGTAGTGACCTCCACACATGGATTAGGTCCACTTTCTTGTAGGTGCCCAGGGTAGTGACTTATAGCTCCTGATCAGCTCTCTGGGGAGAAAGGCTGTTTTGGCACCAGTCGAAGCATTTATGTCCAGGTGTCCTGACATGTGCAGGGGTCAAGTATTGACAAGACATTACACCTGTTCAGGCTTATAAAAAGAGGCAGAAAAAAAAAAAAAAGAGGCAGAACTTATCCTCTCCTGACTCAATTTTTTTAGGGAAGGGAGGGAGTAAAATAATATGGTTTATGAAAACAGAATCTAGGGGTGCCTGGCTGGCTCAGCCAGTGGAGCATGCCACTCTTCATCTCCAGTTGGAAGTTCGAGCCCCATGTTGGGTGAAGAGATTACTTAAAATCTTAAAAAACAAAAAAAACCCTACTTATTTGGTGAAAAACAAAATGGCCAGAATTGGCTTCATTTTCTGAGAGAAAGAATAGTAACGTTTGTCCAGTCCTTTCTAAGAGGGCCTTGATAGACGTAATCTCCTTTCATCTTTTCTCAGTACTGTCAAGTAGGTGTTAGATCCTCATTTTACATGAAACTCGGGCTTAGAGCAGTTAACTGTTCGTCAGTAGGTAGTTGGTTTTACTGCATATCATTTCCCTGCTTCAGCACAGCGTGGTGCCCCAGGAAGGACGAGGCTGTGGGTTTCATTACCTGGGGCGTGCCCCCACTGGGACAGGAGGACCTCGGGAGAGGGTCAGCAAGCCAGGAACTCTTCAGGGTTTGTTTTCAAGATTGTTTTGGACAGAGATGGAAGAGGAGAGAATCTAACCAGATGACTTTTATAAAAATCCTTTCACTTTTTTCCCTCCCCATTTGAAAACTCTTTAAGAGTGAGTGTAGCTGGAACACGACTATGTGTCCAGCCATTTTCCCATCACACATGTTTCCAGATGTGTGACCAGAAGAGGGACTCTGCCCAGTTGCAGTCGTGACTCCCCTTAGAGTTTACCTCACTTGTTTTTCAGCTCTCTGTCTTCTTGTCCCTTTTTCCCAAATCCAGTATGGACCTCTGGGTAGGAGCAATTTGTTTTTTTTAAACTCTCAGTGTCTTTAGCTGCAGGTGATAGCCTCACTCATTTTAATATCCTCACTCTGGGATGAGAATTTGCTCCTTAACCAGTGGCTTCCATAATGAACATCCAAAAACCCAAAGCAGATGTTCACTTCTCACCTAATCCTTGCCTGCAGGAAGCGGCCACATTGTAGGGGGAAGAGCCAAAACTGCCTGCTGGTTGCATGGAGAGAGGCAATACGGGCCACCTTTTGAGAATCAGTTACTAATCATAGGGGTCTTTTAGGCTTTTGAGCTCTCCCTAGTGATGGAAGAGAAACTCTCCTGAGTTCTTAAGTTCACACTCATTAACTTTGAGGGTGGCCCATCTGCCCACTAAAATTGGTCAAAGGAATGCCGTGTGAGATGTGCTTTAAATGGCATTTTTCCTTTTTTAAAATTTAAATTTTAGTTGACATACAGTACAAAATTGGTTTAGATGGCATTTTAGATTGAGATTCTCTGTTTGGAGCTGCGCCTGTTGTGCACAGTGCCAATGGTTGTTGGGGGAGGGAGGCTAGGAAGGTGCTGGTGCTTATAGAGATAGCCTTATAGCACATGAGAAATGGGAGGCTCTGGGAGTACACTAATATTGCCAACAGCATACATCTCCCGGCCTTCTCACCCCCAGCCTCCTGATATCTAGTGGCTTCTTCCACAAATGTATCTCCAAGAAGATGGACAGGTGCTGTCGCTGCTGTGCATCATACCCAAGTTGGCCCACCCTTGGACGCAGTATGGTTTTATATGCTGGCCTTGGCGAGACACCGTCCAGCCAGCTTGTCTGTTGTCCAGGTCCCTTAGAGTCTGGTTTCCCTGCCCTGCATAATTTAAGCATTAGAGCTAAATACATCTGTCATTTTCCTCTCTGGAGACTGGGAAATGCCCAGAGCTTTTCAGAATAGTGGAGAGAAGAAATGTTATGTAACTGCTCGTGGAGGCCCAGAACCGTTCAGACATGGCGGGGCTGGGGACGACCCAGAGACCATTCCTCCTGCACTTTGTGTGTCTGTCATTCAGCAGCCGTAAATCCAAGAGTGAGCCCCAGCTGCAGGCACCTGAGCAGAGAAGGGAAACAAGTCTAGAGTTTCAAACAGAAACTGGAGAGTCAGGCCATCAGCTGTGTACCAGGCCTCATTTATGTCCTTTCCTCACAACAGCTCTGTGGGGTAGGGAGTAGGAGTGGTCATCTTGTGAAGCCACCTCTACTCAAAGATCAGCAGTGTCCCAACCTCCAAGCCCCAACCCCTCAGAGCACTTTTGGCCCTTTGAGGAACAGACTTACTTATCCACAAGAATTGGTGACAGAATCAGACAGACACATGGTATTCCCAAGAACCCCTAGTCTTGCAATTGGCACTTCCCTCCAGACTTTGCCAGAAACCTGCTGGCTGTAGTCTCCTTCCCTCCTGTGGGGAGAGGAGACTGGAGGGGCAGAGTAGGCTAGGAACTAACACGCTGCCTCTTCCCTGCCTTCGTCAGGGACAGGACCCAGAACAGCTGCTGTGCATCTTCAGGGAACCAGGGAAGGTCCCAGTAGGCAGAGGGAGACGACACCTGTCCCAACTGCGCATGCACCAAATGGCGTGCACTGTTATGTGTTCGGTGCAGAATGTTGATGGTAACTTAATGTACTGCAGACTCGTAAAGACTTTCACCATGTAAAGAATGTATGTAAATTAAAGTTTTATGTAATGAAAGTTTTTACTTTTGCAATTAAAAGTGTATGTTGGTTGATAAGAACTTTCCTATACTCCGTGTCATTTTTAAATTGCCTGATTTCTTTTCTTCCATAACTCAGGAGATCTCTGGCCACATCCTACTCGTGAGCCAGCCCCAAGGGGCCTTCTGGGAGCCTCCCGGTCACCTGTCCCTGCTGGCCTTGGTCCTCTCTAACATTCTCTCCCAGTTTCCAGTCTCTCCCAGACTCCTCTTTTCCCTCATCCCTGCCTTTTGCCCAGAATTTAAATGAGACCCTCAGTGCCTTTTTCTGTCTCCCCAGGTAGCTGCACATGGTCCAGATGCCATCACAGTGTCACCTGACCTTTAGATGTCCTCTGTTCTTGGAGTAGGACAGCCAGGTCCCTTGCTGGCCCATGGGAGCCAGCTTGCCACTGATCAGGGCCACTCTTGGCATTCAGTTAGCTGAGTACAGGTTTGAGTTAAGTCATTTTGGTGTGTTCATATTTTTTTTTTTTTGTAATTTCTTTTTTTTTTAATCTACACACAAGTTTTATATAAATGCATAAAGAGAACTAACACTCAGCCTCTTCCCTTTGGGATGCCTGGGTGGTTTTTGGGGTGCCTGGGTGGTTCAGTCGGTTGAGTGTCCGACTCTTGGTTTCAGCTCAGGTTTGATCTCTGAGTGGAGCCTCACATCAGGCTCTGTGCTCAGAGTGGAGCCTGCTAGAGATTCCCTCCCTCTGGATCATACTCTCTCTCTCTCTAAAATAAATCTTTAAAAAAAAAACCAACAACAACCTGTTTCTAACATACTGCTTAATGTCCTATCTTACTTTCCTTCGTTGCTTTTTGCAGACCTCTGTCTTCCCCACAATCCTTGCTGCCTTCCTGTGTATCTTTCTGAGGTTTCTTCTGTGCTCTCTAATCATGATCATAAATCAAGTTTTTTGTCATTGCTTTATCAGAAGTGCAATCATAACAGAGGCACTAATTTTTTGCTTTGTCTACTCAGTACCTTCCAGCGTTTTTTTCAAGTCCACTGACATAGCTCTACTCCTTTCTTTTTAATGACTGATACTCCAGGGTGTGGATATTCCATCATTTATTCCACTGTTCTCTGACTGAAGCTAAGTCACATCCTGCTCAATTATTATTTGGATTATAAATCAAGAAGTTCAGAGTTAGTTTTAAAAATACTTGTTTGACAAAATATATATTCATCCTTCTTTGTTCCAGCTAATATCTATCCTTTAAAAATTTAGAAATCATCTCATTCCACAGTGCTATTCATTTACCTGCTTGAAAGCTGGACTTAAACAAGAAAAAAGGGGGAGGGGCTTGATTCCATGTGAAAAGATGACAAAGTCACCAGTTTTCCATCCCCTTCTTTCTCTGTAGCACTTGATACCGACTGGGGTGGGGAGGGGAGGGGGCCAGCATCTCCCTCCTTTGGCTTCTGTGAGAATCACTACTTCCTTCCTGAATCTTCTCTTTTTCACTTCACTTCTGTCTGCTTTGTAGTATTTTGTTCTTTTTTTTTTTAAGATTTTACTCACCTATTTGACAGCACAAGCAGAGAGAGTGGCAGGCAGAGGGAGAGAGAGGCAGGCTCCCCACTGAGTAGGGAACCTGATGTGGGGCTTAATCCCAGAACCCTGGGATTGTGACCTGAGCTGAGGGCAAATGCTTAACCCACTGAGCCACCAAGGCGCCCCTAGAACCTTGCTGTTCCACTCCTACCTAGACCCTGACGGTAGTTGCCTGTTTCTCACACACTCTACCCTCTCCATTCACCATCCACAGAGCGGCCAACAGTGCCCTTGCTAAAGCACATGCCTCCTTCCTGCTCAGCACTCCTCAGTGACTCTCTGTTACCCACAGGAGAAGTCCTGGCCATCCGCTTTAGCCTCATTCCACTCATTTACTGTGCCTTACCTCTTCTGAACCATCTCTAATTCCTGGAAACATCTAGGCTGGTCTTTCTTTTCTTTCTTTCTTTCTTTCTTTCTTTCTTTCTTTCTTTCTTTCTTTCTTTCTTCTTTCTTTCTTTCTTTCTTTCTTTCTTTCTTTCTTTCTTTCTTTCTTTCTTTCTTCTTTCTTTCTTTCTTTCTTTCTTTCTTCTTTCTTTCTTTCTTTCTTTCTTTCTTTCTTTTTTCTTTCTTTCTTCTTTCTTTCTTTCTTTCTTTCTTTCTTTCTTTCTTTCTTTCTTTCTTTTTCTTTCTTCTTTTCTTTCTTTCTTTCTTTCTTTCTTTCTTTCTTTCTTTCTTTTTTCTTTCTTTCTTTCATTACAAAAACTTTTTTTAGGGCACTTTTACATTCATAGCAAAATTGAGCAGAAAGCAGAAAGAGTTTCTATATACCCTCTGTCCCCTCACCTTTACCCCACCAACACAGTCTCCCCACTACAGGTCAAAGAGTGGTACATTTGTTAGAATCAATGAACCTACATCGGCATGTCATTATCACCCAAAGTCCATAGTTTACATTAGGGTTCTCTTGGTGTACATTTTATGGATTTGGACAAATGTATAATGACATGTATCCACCACTGTAGTATCATACAGAATAGTTTCACTGCCCTAAAGACCCCCTGTGCTTTGCCCTCCCCACTAACCCCTGGCAATCACTGATCTTTTTGCTGTCTCCATAGTTTTTTCCAGGATGTCAGATAGTTGGATTCATACAGTATGTTAGCCTTTTCAAATTGGCTTCTTTCACTTAGTAATATGCATTTAAGGTTTCTCTGTGGTTTCTCCGTGTTTTTTCATGGCACAATAGCTCACTTCTTTATAGTGCTGAATGATTATCCATTGTCTGAATATACCACAGTTTATTTATCCATTCACCTTCTGAAGAATACCTTGGTTGCTTCCAAGATTTGGCAATTATAAATAAAACTGTTGTAAACATCTGTGTGTGTCTTTTCACATGGGCACAGTTTTCAGTGCTGTTGGATAAATACCCAAAGAAGCATGATTGATGGATCATATGGTAAGAGTAATGTTTAGTTTTATAAGAAACTGCCAAACTTTTCCAAAATGGCTGTACCATTTTGCATTACCACCAGTAATGAATTCCTGTTACACCACACCCTCACCAGCCATTGGTGTCAGTGTTCCAGATTTGGGCCATTCTAATAGTTGAATAGTGAAATCTCATTGTCTTAATTTGCATTTCTGTGACGTGTGATGCTGAACATCTTTTCATTTGCTCTCTTGCCATCTGTGTAACTTCTTCCCTGAAATACCTATTCAGGTCTTTGGCCCATTTTGTAATCATGTTGTTCGTTTTCTTGTTGAATTTTAAGAGATCTCTGTATACTTTGGATAACAGTCCTTTTTCAGATCTTCCTTCCTCCCTTCCTTCCTTCCCTCCCTCCCTCCTTCCTTTCCTTCCATGTAGGCCCCATGCCCAGTGTGGAGCCCACAGGGCTTGAACCCACAACCCTGAGATCATGACCTGAGATGAGATCAAAAATCGGATATTTAACCGACTGAGCCATCCAGGCGCCTGCAGCTATATCTTTTAGAAACATTTTCTTCCACTCAGTGTTTTGTCTTTGCATTCTCTTGACACTGTCTTTCGGTACTACAGAAGTTTTACATTTTAATAAAGTCCAGCTTCTCATTGTGTCTTTCATGGATCATGCCTTTGGCTCTGTACACAAAGAATCCTCACTGTACCATAGGTCATTTAGATTTTCTCATATGTTATCTTTTAGGAATTGTGTAGTTTTGTGTTTTACATTTAGGTCTAGGATCTTTATGAAGGCCGTAAGGTCTGTGTCTAGATTCAGACCTTTTTTTATTTTATTTTATTTTTTTGCATGTGGATGTCTGGTTCTTTCAACACCATTTGTTGAGAAAATTATTCTCACTACATTGTATTGTCTTTGCTCCTTTGTCAAAGATCGGCTGCCTGTATTAATATGGATCTATTTCTGGCCTCTCTTGATTCTGTTGGCCATTTGTCTTATTCTTTTGCCAATACCACAATGTTTTGATCACTGCAGCTTTATAGTGAGTCTTAAAGTCAGGTGGTGTCAGTTTTCTGACTTTGTTCTTTTTTTTTTTTTTTTTTTTAAGATTTTATTTATTCATGAGAGACATACAGAGAGAGAGAGAGAGAGAGAGGCAGAGACACAGGCAGAGGGAGAAGCAGGCTCCATGCAGGGAGTCCGAAGGTGGGACTTGATCCTGGGTCTCCAGGATCAGGCCCTGGGCTGAAGGAGGCACTAAACTGCTGAGCCACCCGGGCTGCCCTGTTCTTCTTCAATACTGTGTTGATGATTCTGGGTCCTTTGCCTCTCCATATAAACTTTAGAATCAGGGGCATATGGCTGACTCTGCCAGTAGAGCATGCAATTTGGGGTTGTGGGTTTGAGCCCAATATTGGGTGTAGAGATTACTTTTAAAAAATCTCTAAAAAACAAAACTTTATGGGTACCTGGGTGGCTCAGTCAGTTGGGCATCTGCCTTTGGCTTAGGTCATGGTCCCAGGGTCCTGGGATCAAGCCCTAGGTCAGGCTTCCTGCTAAAGTGAGGAGCCTGCTTCTCCCTCTCTCTCTGTCTCTCTCCCCCTCATTTGTGCTCTTTCTTACTCTATGCTCTCTCTTAAATAAATAAAATCTTAAAAAACTAAATAAATTTTAAAAACCAAAACTTTAGAATCAATTTGCCAATATTCACAAAATAACTTGCTAAAATTGTGGTTGAGTTTGTGTGGAATCTCTAGATCAAGTTGCATCCAGGTTGCTGTTAATTTGAAGTTATAATTCCTATCCCATGATAATATTTGTGAATTTTGATATGTCCTTTCTTTTGCTCAGTTTGAATTCGGCTTATTAGTGCACATTCCTCTAACATGACACATGTCCTTTAGACTTTCTTAAGAAGTCCAACTGACAAGCTTCCAGACACGATGTTGAAGACACATTTCACCAATCTTATTTTTTCCAGAATAATGACTTTATATTTTTGTCAAAATGATACATTCTTCTTAAAAGAATTGAAGATGGTTCGTATGATTTTATGAAAATCTCCACCCAGAGATAATAACATTAGATGAACAGTATTTGGGGCATCCCTAGGATACTTCTAGCTAGGCGAGATAGAAATGCTTTTATTAAAATGGAACTAGTCATGCTATTTAAAGAATAAAAGAAAGCAACTTTATGTGAATCTAACAGAAGAAAAAGAAACCGAAGTAGACATTTCTTCCCTACAAAAAATAGCTAGTTCTTAAAAGATCTCTCTGAGGTTAAGATTATGAGAAACATCAAGAAACTTGAATGAGTCTTAATAAGGTTTTCTAATGTCAGGTGCTCAGTGGGGAATCTGCTTGATGATTTTCTCTCTCCTTCTCCTTGTCCCTCCCCCTGCACACATGCATGCTCACTCGCTCTCTAAAAATAAATAAAATAATTTTTAAAAAATAAGGTTTTCTTTTTCAATGGCATGGTTCAAGGATCTGAACATGAGCAAATCACTCTCACCTTATCTCTTCTTCTGCTTCTCAGTTTGCATTAACCTGTACCTGTATCAATATTCTCAAAATCTATGCATTGCCTTCTGCTCTGAAACTGTAATTCTCAAAGTTATTTAGCCCTCATCTTATATTTAAGCTAATTTGTGACTCACTACCAGCACTTTTAATGTCACTTTTGAATTGTTTTCAAACTCTCAGTTGGTTGAATTTCATCATAAAGCTCCTCAAGAATGGCTCATGAATGCAGCATTTTCTGTTTGAGAATGTTTCTGTGGTTTTTATACTTAAATGCAGCTTGGCTGAGTAAAACATTCTTGCATCACACTTCCTTTTGCTTGGAACTTTGGGGACATCTCACCATTATTGTGTGGCAGCATTGACTATTGGTAAAGACAGGAAGGAATCCCCCTTAAAATGAAGGTGATTTTCTTCTTCCTTCTAAAAATCTGTCTGCCTGAAGAATTCTATTTTTCTTATTCTTTATCAGGTTTTCCTAGAACAAATTGTGCTTTTTAAAAAGCTTTTATTTATTCATGAGAGACACAGAGAGAGACAGAGAGAGGCAGAGACACAGGCAGAGGGAGAAGCAGGCTCCATGCGGGGAACCTGACAAGAGACTATCCCAGGTCTCCAGGATCACGCGGTAGGCTGAAGGCGGTGCTAAACCGCTGAGCCACCTAGGCTGCCCTAAATTGTGCTCTTTCGAGCTGCATTTCCATTCTTCTTTTGGGGGAAGATGCCTTATATTTTCTTTCAGTTTTTTTTTCTTCTAGTTTTATTGAGAAATAGTTGACCTATGTCACTGTATAAATTTAAGCTGTCCCACATGATGGTTTGATTTATAGATATTGTGAAATGATTACTACAGTGAGTTTAGTTCACATCTGTCATGTCGTGTAGATACAATAAAACAATAAAAATCGTGAAAAAATGTGATGAGAACTCTTCAGGTCTAGTCTCTTCATAACTTGTATATGTTCTTTATGGATACTTTTTCTTTTCCATTTGTGGGATTTTCTGTTTCATACTCTATAACATGTGTTATGGTCCTGATCTTTTGCAAGCATTGTGTTCAGTTTAATACTTATCTTTTTTTTTCTCGTTTCCTATAATTCTCTTAAGACTTCCTTCTAGATTAGCTTATTTTTTCAGTCATATCCACTTTCTTGTTATTTCTGATGCATTAGTTTTATGAAATTGCACTCAGTTTGTTCTTTTATCTCATTCTGTCATTTCGTCTTTGCTTACTTTCTTGAAATCATGTTGTTATGTAATTTTTCTATGGCTCAGCATGCTATAGAGATTTTTTTTTTTATGTTCGTTAGATGACATTTTCTCCTAGACTTGGTTTTCATCGGTTATATATGCATGTTCCTCTCTTTCACATTTTCCCCATATATTTGCATAGCTACCATACCATATTTTTCAATGTCTTGTGCTTAAATGTGGCAGCTCTGGCCAGGTCTTTTATTTAGACCATCTGGATATATTCTCAATTCCAACACCATCTCTGCCCGCCACTAAAATTTAACGAATGTTAACATTTTATCATATTAACAAAGTATTGATTTACACAATCCATTTGGTACTTGCTACAAAAGCCCCATTTTTGCTTTTTCATAACTGAGGATTCTCTGACCAAGTAGAGTGAGACTCTCTCCTTCTCTTCCTGATCTCAAGTCTTCTTCACCCCGTCCCAATCAGGAACTCCTATTTTCTTAACTACCTACCATATTCCATTTTCTCTGGTTAAAAAAAAGAGAGAGAGAAATCTTATTTTCCACAACCCCCCCTCCCCAAGAGAAAGTACTGAAAATTAAGTTAACAAAAATCAAGTAAATACAAGAAAATATAGCATCAATTGAGAAACCAATAGATTCATAGCCCTTCCTTCCCAACCACCCAGACATATATCCTGGGCTCCCTTACTGCTCAGGAAGCTTTCCCCTGAAGTGAACTCAGGAGCCAGAGGCCTTGGTAGGATTCCTAGTTTTGGCTTGCTAGAGCAGTGAGACAGGAGTTCCCTTAACCTCCCTAGTTTTGATTCCCTCATCAGTCAGTGTGGCTACTCTTGTCTTCAGGGGGTCAGTTTAAGGATACTGGAGGCCTTATGTGTGAAATGCCCAGCTCTGTCCCTGCACAAAGCAGGTGTATCATGCATGTTCCCCTCCACTGTGGAGAGGCCTGCTCCAGTCTCAAGAGCCATTTTCAAAGTCACCAAGGGCAGAGCTAGACCAAACCCAAAAGATTCTTTGACCACACCCTTTCTTTTTTACGAATAGGTGAGGAAGTTGAGGCCCACAGCTGTAGCAGGAACAGAAGAACCCACCCAGTGCTCTTGACCACCATTCTTTTTTTTTTTTTTTTTTTTTGACCACCATTCTTCTTAAGTTTACAGAAACAATGTCTATTTCTGTTCCCTGGCCCCCTCCATAGTCCACCTTGCCCACCCCACCCAGCCCACTGTCTTCCTGAGCCCCCTAAAATTCACCTAAAGGATACCATCTCCCAGGCCAAACCTCATCCCCTTTGCTGACTCCCAGCATCTAATGTTTTCCTTCATTAGACATTCTCTGAGAATTAGACTCTAAATCAATAGGGAATTAATCAGAACAGGTATGTATAATCACCTGAAAAAATGGCTCCCAGGCTTGACTTGTCTCAAAATAGACACAGAAAAACATTAGTGTAAAGATTATGTCCATCAGAAGGGGGAGAGTGGCCACCAGTGGAAGCCCAAAAAAGGAGAGCTCTAGAGGCAGAGGCTGGCAGTGCCTCTCTGGGCAGGGAGACTGTGCCCCTCAGGTGCTGGTATAAGTGTCCTGCCTGCTGCCAGGCCTGCTCCTGTTGTATTGGCAGTACTGCAAGCTGTAAAGGCCTGATTCTCATCAGTGAGCCTCAGATCCTAGCAAGCATTCCCTTTCTCTGCCTTCTTACTCACCAAGCAACCTTCTACGACTTGGATTCCCATGTGATGTGTCTCCAGAAGAGAAGTGTGAGCCTGTAAACAAGCATTCCTGTTCATATGCGTCAGTGTCTTGGCAGCACCCAAGAGAAGCATGGTCATGTCGGAGCCTCTGGGGCAGGACGCTGTGAGTGGAGGGCCAAGCCTGTGCTGTGGTTGGTTCCTGCCACCTCTAGTTTCCTTTGCAGACTTCCAGGAAGCCAGCCATGCCTGATCCTCACCCCTGGCCAATGCAGGCCTCACCCACCCGGGGCTCCATCTCACCACTGCATCCACGCCAAGCTGCAAGGAGAGTGTGGACTGCTGGGAACTGGGAAACAAGTGGACTGAGGTCCCAAAAAAAACAGACTGTGGGGATCCCTGGGTGGCGCAGCGGTTTGGCGCCTGCCTTTGGCTCAGGGCGCGATCCTGGAGACCTGGGATCGAATCCCACGTCGGGCTCCCGGTGCATGGAGCCTGCTTCTCCCTCTGCCTGTGTCTCTGCCTCTCTCTCTCTCTCTCTCTGTGTGTGTGTGACTATCATAAATAAATAAAAATTAAAAAAAAAAAACCAGACTGTGAACTCCATGAGGGCAGGGCTCTTCATGAACATTTCTGGAATGAATGCTGCTCACTCTCCCAGAGAAGATGAGGCCTGAGAAAGACTCTCATAGATATTAATGGACTTACATATGTGAAGGAGGAGCAGGAAGATAGACATTCCAGTGTGAGGAGATGGGTGCCTGACAAGGAAAATGAAGGCACAGAGGTAGTAGGCAGTTGTAGCCAATGAGTTCCTGAGAGAGAAAGACACATGTGAGAGGGATGCTTGAGAATCATCAGTCTGACTGGCTGGGCTGATGGATGGCAGGAGAATGATGGGTGTGTGGAGGGGGAATGGAGGAGGGGCAGGCAGCCAGAAGGGAGGGAAGGAGGAAGAACGGAAGGAGAGAGAGAAAGTAGGGTGCCTGGGTGGCTCAGTTGGTTAAGCGTCTGCCTTCGACTCAGATCATGATCCTGGGGTCCTGGGATTGAGCCCTGCATTAAAAAAAAAAAACAAAAACAAAGAGAAAAACAAGTTTTAGCAGGATCTGACACATGCTATTCAACACAGTAGCCACTACCCACATTTGGCTATTTAAACTTCAATGAATTAAAATAAAGCATGCGGTTCTTTAATCACACCACGCACATTTCAAGTGCTTGATAACCACATGCTGTTAGTGGCCATCATTTTGGACAGCGCAGACAAAGAACATGTCCATAGAGTTCCTTCAGACAGTGCTAATGTTTTATTTTAGTTTATTATTATTTAAAGATTTTTAATTTATTCATGAGAGACAGAGAGAGGCAGAGACATAGGCAGAGGGAGAAGCAGGCTTCCCTGCGGGGAGCCTGATGCGGCACTTGATCCCAGGACCCCAGGATCAGGCCCTGAGCCAAAGGCAGATGCTCAACCACTGAGCCACCCAGGCATCTCAGTGCTAATGTTTTAAAGCCTACAAAATAGTATTACATGTTGTGTGTGGATAGTGTTTAGTAAAAGTACAATGGAAATCATGTGAATGTCGAACAACACACTCAGACCAAAATTACAGCTGGAAAGGTGAGAGTACTCCACCCAGAGAAGAGATGCTGGGGGCTTCCATGTTTTATCTCTGAAGGCAGATTATTATTATCTATAGTCCTATTTATTTCATTTATGCCTTTTTATTTTTTATTTTTTTAAAGATTTTATTTATTCATTCATGAGAGACACACACAGAGAGAGAGAGAGAGAGAGAGAGAGAGAGGCAGAGACACAGGCAGAGGGAGAAGCAGGCTCCATGCAGGGAGCCTGACATGGGACTCGATCCCGGGTCTCCAGGATCACGACCTGGGCCGAAGGTGGCGCTAAACCGCTGAGCCACCCAGGCTGCCCTATGCCTTTTTATTATTTATACTTTATACTTTTACACCTATACCTTTATCTATGCTTTTTTATTATCTATACTTTTATGCTTTCATTACAACCACTTCATAGTAAAACATTTTTTTAAAAGATTTATTTATTTATTTGAGAGAGAGTGCAGTGAGGAGGGGTAGAGGGAGAGAATCTCAAGCAGACTCCCCCAGTGAGTTCAGAGCCTGACATGGGGCTCAATTTCACAATTCAGAGATCAGGACCTGAGCTGAAACCGAGTCGACACTCAACCAACCGAGTCACCAGACCCCACCCCCCCCACAGTAAAACATTTCTAAAGAAGCAGGGCTGGACATTGGTGCACCAGGGATGGAGACTGAGCTTAGGACAAACAGAGACTGCAGTAGCCTGGATTTCTTGCCTGGGAGTCCGAGCAAAGGGGCTGGCTGTGGGGACATCTGACCTTACTCATTCTGTATCCACACCATCCCACGTGTGCCGTTTGTTCCCTCATGATGACCAGGGTCCTGCATCCTCATAGATAGTCTCCTCTGGTGCTTGTGGCTGTGGTTACCTAGCATCCCACCAGCTATGATGGGGTCAAGCCAAACACCTGCACAGGCTGACCTCCTACTGGTCCCAGACACCTCATGGGTGTCCCTCTCTCTTGCTCAGCTGTGGCCCCCACCACTCTGACCACATGCCCCTTCCCACCAGTCTCCCCAACCTCAGTTCCAAAACCAAGCTGGCACCCATACTCCTAAAGACGTTACCCGACACTGGGTTTGCTTCTTGATGGGTGTCAAGCCCAAAGACAACCAAGCCGAAGAGCAGGAAAAGGAAGGGTTTTACTTGGAACAAGTCAGGAGAACATTGAGGATCTTTCCCAAAGCAGTGTCTCTTCAAACAATGACAATGGGGGCTCTTTTTTTAAATTTAAATTTATTTTTTAATTTAAATTCAATTAATGAACATACAGTGTGTTATTAGTTTCAGAGGTAGAGTTTAGTGATTCATCACTTGCATATAACACAACATTTGGGAAATTTTAAGCTAAGGGTACATGCGTATTCATGAAGGGACTTGCACAAAGGGGAATTCAGTATTGAATTGGGGTAAAAGTCATCCTAGATTGACAAGTTTCAATTGATTAAAGTCATGAGGACCAGCAAGAGTCAACATCATTGGTTCTCAGGCTCCACCATGTCCAGTATCTGAGTGCTCAAAGGGATTCAAATCCTTTTTGAAGGACTTCAACTCTAGAATGCTTCAGGTCAATCTTTACTTTTGAAACAGCACTGGGAGTTTTACCCCTGACTTCTTGTCTCTAATATGGCTAGACTACTTCCTGGCCTTGTAGTGGCTGTTTGTTCTTATGTTCTTTGGTTCCCTTAAAGCCCTTAATTACTGAGGTCTAGTTCTTTTGCCATTTCTACACATCCAAGAAGTTCTGCAGGAAATGTGCTTGGGCCATTAGTGCTGGCCAGGCATAGATCACAAAATGGCTGTAGACCTAAAATGACTTCTCCTGTGATGTCTCATCTTTCTTTTTCCTAACCCTATCTGCCTAGAAAATCCCTCCTGGAGATCTATCACTCCTCATTCTTGAGGGGCATAGGGCTGAAGTCCATTTTTCTATAGCCACTTCCTGCTGAGAATGCGCATGCTGTCTCCCCCACTGGAAGAGTGAGACTCTCACTGAAGCTAGACAAGTTTCCTTCTCCTCCAGGTGTCCCTTCAGCAGAGCAAGCTGAAGCTGAATTTGTGACAGGTTTCCTGGGAGTCTGAAGATGCATGGGCCAAACAATGAAAGTAGTACAGTAGTATAAGGTGTTAATGGGGGCCCCATCAAAGATCATAACCGTGAAAACTATCCCTCAAATGGACTGTTAGAGATTGAGTCCCAGGGCCACAATTCAGTTTTTTCTAGTATTTCTATATTTCTTTTTTTTTTTAAAGATTTTATTTATTTATTCATGAAAGACAGAGAGAGAGAGAGAGAGAGAAACAGAGACACAGGCAGAGGGAGAAGCAGGCTCCATGCAGGAAGCCCAATGTGGGACTCGATCCAGGATTCCGGGGTCATGCCCCAAGCCAAAGGCAGATGCTCAACCGCTGAGCCACCCAGGTGTCCCTATCTTTCTTTTTTTTAAGATTTATTTTTTTTTATGAGAGTGAGAGAGTGGGGGGACAGGTAGAGGGAAAGAATCTTCAAGCAGACTCCCTACTGAGCAGGGAGCCTGATGCGGTGCTCAATCCCACAACCCATGAGATCATGACCGAGCTGAAGCCAAGAGGCAGATGCTCAACCAACTGAGCCACCTAGGCGCCTCAATTTCTATATTTCTTTTTATGACCTCTAGGCTTTCTTCAATTTGGTTAGATGTATTTTTTTAAGATTTTATTTATTCATGAGAGACACAGAGAGAGAGGCAGAGACATAGAGGGAGAAGCAGGCTCCATGTGGGGAGACTGATGTGGGACTTGATCCCAGGACCCTAGGATCACGACCTGAGCCGAAGAGAGATGCTCAACCACTGAGTCACCTACGTGTCCTGAATGGATGTATTTCTGATTGACTTTTCTACTTCTGGGATCTCACTGAATCAGGAAAAGCCCCTATAGATAGTACTACCAAGACCATTCCAGTCTATTTTTGGGGTTGTTTGTGCTTACAATGCCAAAATCCAAGTCCCTCTTAGCCCAGATCCCCCGATCCAACTCCTGACCCATTTAATGCCGTGGCAAACAGTGAGCCCAAGTTAGAGATAGGGGCTGTAGGTCCTAGGAAAGTCATGTTATAAACCTCCAGCAGAAGAAAGACCCCCATGCAGGACCCTCTCTATTTTCATGGGACAGTAAGCAAGAGATTTCTTCCACAGAGGAAGAAGTCACCAGTACTCTTTAGAGTATTTGTTGTGGTGTACCCTTGGGCCCAGATCCAGGTATGATTAGTTTCTGCGGGTCAAGTATCAGTGTTGACAGCAGGGTCCCTGGGCTTCCAGGAATCTATACCCTTTGTTCCTGTTCCTGGCCTAGAGTCATCTGTGCAAAGGGCAAGAAAGGTGTGTACGGGCTCAGCAGCAGATTACGTTAGAGCAGGAACCAAGGGACTAGACAGGAATGGGTGGAATATATATTCAGGGGAACCATTTACAAGCTGCCAAATGTTGCCAGACTATTCATCTATAGCTCCCACTTGGATTAGGCCCGATTAGTCTGCTTCCCATTTTCCAGAGGCATTATATTTATTATTACCCCAAGCAAGGCTCTCATTAACTTCATACTCACTCAGTGCTTGTATTTACTGGAACTAGAGAGGGGTCAGTGGGATTGTATGCTACTGTGTAATTGCAAAAGGAAGCTGGCAAGGTCCCAAGCAATGGTTCCCATCCATGTAGACTGTGCATGCATATGACAGCACTGAAAGGCAAGGTGTATACTATTCCCACCACTTCAGGGAAAGTTGTATCTGTCTGGGAAGGGAATATCAAAGGTAGCCCACCTCTTTTGGCCACTCCAGGCCTCTCCCTTATCAAGTAAGTTATATAGTTATATCCATCAGCTTAATTGAATATTTACAATGCCTCTAGTATGAGGGGTATTTCTATATTTGGTTCATTTCCAGTGTGATTCCATTGAGCACACAACCAATAAGAGGAGATGTTAGCCTTCTTTGCTAGACTATCTAGGGCTGTTGAGAGAGGGCATCTGTAGCTTCCAAGACTTTGTTCCATTAACAGGAATAGGAGGAAAAGAGACATTTCCCACAAAGACATGGGCTTTAGACTTACCATGTTTTCTCTTAGGAACTTAAGTCTCTATCTAGCTGGATTTTCTGAGGAGGGGCTTGAAAGTCAATACTGGTTCACAGCTGTAGTTTGCATGATCCCCTTCTCTGCTGCCTGATGCGGGCTCAGCTGCTCTTTTCACTCGGGATGGAGGATCCAGGGTGTTAATCCCTCCAACTGAAGGGAAGAGTGTGTGGCCAGGGGTACTGGATAAGGCCCATCCCATAAGGGCTTAGTTGAGTTGAGGGTGTTCCTGTTTTCCAAGTCTTAGATATACCCAGTCTCTTTGTTCATAAGGATGAACTGGGGACTGGAAGGCTTAGGTTGGCATAGTGGCTTGGTCTGGGCACAACTTGCCCTAGCTGTACTATAGGTTTTACAGTATCTTCTGTTTCCATATCTACTTCAGGCAGGGTCACATTTGTCCCTGGGAATGGCCTCCCATACCTCATTTCAAAGGGACTGAGTCTTTTCTTTCCTTTGAGGGCTGCCTGGAAGGGGGTTAAAGCTACAGGCAACAGCTTTAGCCATGGTTTGTGGAATTTTTTTTTTTTTTTAGGATTTTTAATTTATTCATGAGAGATGCAGAGAGAGGCAGAGACATAGGCAGAGGGAGAAGCAGGCTCCCTGCACGGAGCCCAATGTGGGACTCGATCCCAGGACCCCGGGAACATGACCTGAGCTGAAGGCAGACTTTCAACCACTGAGCCACCCAGGCATCAGTTTGTGGGATTCTTGGCAAAATTTGTCCACTGTCTTTTTCAGGGTCTGATAGCCTTCTCAGTTTTGCCTGAAGACTGGGGCCTTCCAGGCAGCATGCAGTTTCCATTCTATACCCAAGGAGTGAGCAAGTCCAGCCAGCATGTTGGAAGTAAAGGCTAGAGCATTGTCACTTTGAACTATTTGAGGTGGTGGTTTATTCCCAGCCTAGGAATAATATTTGTAGGAGGGCTTTAGCTACTTCCCCTGTTTCTTCTGCAAGAGAAAGCTTCAACCCTGCCAGTAAAAATATCAACGAGGATCAGGAGATACTTGAAGCCACCTGATGCAGGAGGCATCCCAGTAAAATCTACCTGCCAGTCCTCCCTTAGCTGGGTGCCCCTGAAGCTGAACAGCCCTTTTGAGAGATGGGGCAGGAGGCCTGCTATTAACATTGTTTTTCTGGCCATATGCACACGGGCTCATGAGTTTCTCAGCCAGGTCTCATAATCCAGGTGTGCTGATTATTCTCATCAGCCAGTTGTACATTGTCTCTTTACCATCAGGAGTGGAGGGGCCGGGCAGCCCTGGTAGCGCAGCGGTTTGGCGCCGCCTGCAGCCTGGGGTGTGATCCTGGAGACCCGGGATCAAGACCCACATCGGGCTCCCTGCATGGAGCCTGCTTCTCCCTCTCCCTCTGTCTCTGCCTCTCTCTTTCTCTGTGTCTATGAATAAATAAATAAATAAAATCTTTAATAAAAAAGGAGTGGAGGGGTCATGGGTGCTTTTAACAATTGCCCACTCCAGACTTAGTGGTACCCAAATTTTCCTGGCATCATTGGTTAGCCAGCCTTTGAAGACTGGGGTTCTCTTGTACCCCTTTGTGTTTTTAAAAGATTTTATTTATTTATTCATGAGAGCCACACACACACACACACACACACACACAGAGAGAGAGAGAGAGAGAGAGAGAGAGAGAGAGAGGCATAGACACAGGCAGAGGGAGAAGCAGGCTCCACACAGGGAACCTGGCATGGGACTTGATCCTGGGGCTCCAGGATCACACTCTGGGCTGAAGGTGGCACTAAACCGCTGAGCCACCCGGGCTGCCCTCTTGTACCCCTTTGATTGTGCCTCTTGCAGGTCCTAGGGAGAGTAGTTGGTCTAAATCTTGAAGGATGCATGGGTGGCTCAGTGGTTGAGTGTCTGCCTTCAGCTCAGGGTGTGATCCCAGGGTTCCTGGGATCGAGTCCCACATCGGGCTCCCTGTAGGGAGCCTGCTTCTCCCTCTGCCTGTGTCTCTGCCTCTCTATCTCTCTCATGAATGAATAAATAAATTCTTTTTTTTTTTAATCTGTAAAGGGAATGAAGGAATAAATTGTAATTCTAAGGCTTCCCTTCCTCGGGCTGCCCTTTTGGTCTGCCAGGTCCCTTGACCTCTTCCTTTTCTCCCTTTTGGTGTCCACTGTGATGAAGCACAACTATTTTTTTGGTTTGCGGATGGCTTCTAAGAGCTGGAGAATCTCTTTGCTATGTTTGATTTCTTTATTAGTGGCTGAGAGTTGGCCTCCCTTTCTCCAGATAGTTCCATGAGCATATGTTACTGAGAAGGCTATTTGCTCAGTCTCCTGGGCAGAAGTCCCCAGGGCCAGCCATTTGGCTTCCATTTCTTCATGCAGGAAGATCATAGCATATCCAGCTTGATGCTTGCCTCCCTCCATAAAGCCTCTTCCATCCACAAACTATGCTTCATCAGCATTTGGCAAAGCCTCCCTTTTTAGATCTTTGCCACTGGAAACACCAAATCAGTGGTTTCACTATAGTTATGGACATGTGACCCCTGGGAGGCCAGCAGCAAGGTGGCAGGCTTCAAAGTTTGACAGGGTTTGCTAAGTAGTCCTGGGGTATTAAGTAACAAGGCTTGAAATTGGCCTAGTCTGCCATCTGTTACCATTTTCCATGGCCTTTGGCATCCAAAATTTGCCTCACTTGGTGAGGGGTCCATACTATGAAGGTTGCCTCATAAGAGTTTTTCTTGTCTCCTTCATCAGTTAGCAGGTTAGCAGGCCACTACCCTCAGGCATGGTGGCCATCCCTTTGCTACAGTTTGTAACTGTTTTTGGAAAGTATTCAATAGGGGCGCCTGGGTGGCTCAGTTGGTTAAGTGTCTGACTCTTGATTTTGGCTCAGGTCATGATCTCAGGGTTGTGAGATTGAGCCCCACATCGGGCTCTGCACTGGGTGTGAAGCCTGCTTAGGGTTCTCTCTCTCCATCTCCATCTGCCCCTTGTCTCTCTCTCTCTCTCTCTCTCTCTCTCTCTCTCTCTCTCTCTCTCACACACACACACACACACACACACACAGACACACACAAGAAAGTACACTGTGACTCTTCTCAGGGGTCCCCAGAGTTGTCCCTGCTTCTCATGGACATACAGTCCAAATGGCTTTGAGAGATCAGGAATGCCCAACCCAGGAACACTGAGCAGTGGTTCATTTAGTTTTTGAAAGTCTTGTTTACTTTGGCTGTCCCACTCAATGGGGAATAGTCTCTCTCCGTGAAATTTTTCATAAAGGGGCTTTGTAATCAAACGGAAGTTGGGAATCCTTATTTGGCAAAACCCCCATGTTCCCAAAAAAAAACCCTCAATTGCTTTCAAGTGTGGGACAGTTAGCCAATATATGGCTTGCTTTCTCTGAGAGTCTCCTCTGTCCTTCAGAGATCAAGGATCTTAGGTATCTGGGTCTTTGTCTTTGAGACTCTATATCCTCTATCTCCTAGAAAGTTCTGAACTTTGATCCAAGTCCTCCTTTGTTGGGCTGGCTATCAGAATGTCATCAACATATTGGAGGATTGTCCCCTTTTATGGGTGTAGTCCTCTCAAATCCTGACCCAAGACCACTCCAGGAGTACCTGGCCAGTTTGGTCAGTGGTGCGTGCAACTCCTGATCTCAAGATTATAAATTCGAGCTGCACATTGGGTGTGGAGATTACTTTAAAAAATAAAATCTTAAAAAATAAAAGACCTCCCCAAAGATAGCAGGAGAATTTTTAAACCCCTGGGGGAGAACAGTCCCTGGGGGAGAACAAAAAAATCACAAACCCTCACAGGTTGGGCATTCACAGCTCAGCTCAGAGAAAGTATTCTCTCCTGCCCAGACTCTGGCCTTACTTGATCAAGTGTGTGGGTGGAAATAGGTTCTGGCGATCTTCATTAAGAAACACCAGAAGTGTAGCCTCTAGTGATTTGGGCACATTTATCTCAACTTTATCTTAGTTTATTTTTTTCAGATTTTATTTATTTATTCATGAGAGACACACACACAGAGAGAGAGAGAGAGAGAGAAAGGCAGAGACATAGGCAGAGGGGGAAGCAGGCTCCATACGGGAAGCCTGATGTGGGACTTGATCCCAGAACTCCAGGATCACGCCCTGAGCCAAAGGCAGACGCTCAACTGTCTGAGCCACCCAGTTGTCCCTTTATCTTAGTTTAGATGTACAGTGGCTCCCAATTTGACTAGCAGATCTCTCCTGGCCAGAGGGATTGGGCATTCTGTAACACAGAAGAAGGGATGCTTTAAAGGTTTTGAGCCTATTTCACAGTTCAGAGGTTCCAAAAATATTCTTGTATTTCTGTTTCCTGACACCCCTTCGATATTACATTATGGTTCATAAAAATGGTGCTCATCAGATTCACAAACCCCTCAGGGTCTGCCCTGAGTCCTTGAGTATCCAGTTTCTAGCTGTATGGGTCTGAGGTGGAGAAGGAGACAAGCACAGTGATCAAATTTCCTTCCCATCTGGGACCTGCCTCAGAGGGCAGGTGTTCTCAGACGGATAAGAATTACCACTCCTGGTAGTGGCGGGGCTGAGCTCAGAGTGGACCTGGCAAAGACTCAGGATCTGGAGGGGACAGAAGGGATTGAGGGCTGGGGATCTGTTTGGGATCTTCGGGGCAAAGGGAAGCCTAAGTGGTCTTAAGGAGTCCCTCCAAAAGAGCATGGTCTTACCCCTTGAGTTAGATAGTTGGATAGGAAAAAAAAAAAAAGATAGTTGGATAGGCTTAAGTCCACATTTCTTCTGCAATGCCTGATTCTGGTGGAGGGCCATAAAGCACTGTACATAAGGGAGCACATCCCACTTCTCTTCCTCCTTACAAAATAGGTCTAATTGCAGTGTGCTATCAGAATTTAACAAGCTGTTTTCTGGCTGCTTCTTCTGGTCTCCTCATTGGTACTGAGGCCAGGCTGTATCACAAAAGAAAATGAGTTTTCTTTGTAATGGGGATATACCCAAAGAGCTTCCAATGACTCAGGAGGTCCCCTAACAGGCTGTCTGGCAGGATCAAGGTTTGGTTCCCCATATCCTTGGATCTGCCTGTAAAGGATTTATTCCTCAACTGCCAAGAGGTCTATAATAAGGGTTAGTGGAGACACAGATTCAGCGTCTCTGAGCCCACTGAAAATTCCTTTCTCCAGAAAGCTAGTAAGTAAGCTCTTCCAATTGATAATTTAAAAGTGCACACACAGGGACGCCTGGGTAGCTCAGTGGTTCAGCATCTGCCTTCAGCTCAGGGGGTGATCCCAGGGTCCTGGATTTGAGTCCTGCATCAGGCCACCTGCAGGGACCCTGCTTCTCCCTCTGCCTATGTCTCTGCCTCTCTGTGTGTATCTCATGAATAAATAAATAAAATCTTAAAAGAAAAAAAAAGGTACACAAGCAGATTGTTCACCTTTACCAAACTGCTGCCTCTCTACCAATACTTCCCAAAACCTGTGATCTACCTCATTGAGGCCTTTGATTATCAGGCCTCCCTGATCAGCCTCTAGGACTCAGGAAGACAGGGATGTCTTAAAATCCCTAGGAGCCAAGGGCAGGCTGCCTTAAGATGGACTGCTCTGGCATGAAGATTATTTGGAGCTGAAGGCAGTTGAGATCCTATGGCTCAGGAGAAACTGTTGCCCCCTTTTTTTAATTACGTAGAAAGATCTATATTAGGGGTCTTTCCCGAATAAGGCTTAGTACCAGAGATAAATTTTATTTGAAGTGACCCATTTGTATCCTAGGGCAAACATCTAATTTACCAAACACCTCTCTTCTTATTTGCTCTGTGAATTATACATTCCTTTCCTCCAAAGTTTCAGACCCCTACTCCTTTCTCCTTAGTTCAGGATGACATATAGACCTTGTTTTGCCTGGCTGCCTTTGAAATTTCTGTGCCTGTATGGATTCCTTGTATATATGCTATTAAATCTGATTTTTTTTTTCCTGTTAATCTGTCCCATGTCAATTAGATTCTTAATCTAGCTACAAGGCCCCTTGAAGGGGACAGGGATTCTTGCTTCCTGACAAACCCTGAACACCCTCCTGAGCTAATCTGATCAGACCAGTGAACTGTGCAGACCTGAGTCCTTCCTCCCTTCGCCTTGAGATTGGGGCAGAGATCTAAAGCTGATTTGTGGGTAATTGCCACTAGTCTCTCTAAAGGGACTCTCCAGTTAAGATGATCAGAGCAGCCAATGAGCCCATTCAGAAAGTGGAGGTACAAGGATCCAACAAATCAGGTGCCAAGAGAGATTCTCCTGTGCCCTTCCCTGCAGCTTCCCCAGCAACATAGATGGCATTACCTGGGGGAGCCGCCCACCGTGTCACCTGCTGAAAGTCCGAGGACCCCGGAGGGTGAGGTCCTATCTGGGTCGCCAAAATTTGTTACCCAAAGCTGGGTTCCCTTCTCAGTGGGTGTGAAGCTCAGAGACACGACCGAGACAAAGAGTGGAAAAAGGAAGGGTTTTCCATGCAACAAGTGGGGAGAACACGGGGAATGAAGCAGTGTCTCTGCAGAATTGGAGAGGTTTTAAGCTAAGGGTGCATGCATATTCATGAAGGGGCTTGCACAAAAGGGAATTCAGCAGAGTACTGAGGCAGAGTCATCCTAAATTGACAGGTCCTCGCTGATGGAAGACACCGGAAGGGCAAGATTAGCATCATCAAAGAGGGCCATTTCTGCCCCATTAGAGTCCCAGTGAGGCCTGAGACAGCTGTGCTCCGTCAGGAATTTGTCTGCACCAGAAAGCCAGCAGCCCAGGGGAGGTCTGGGCCCAGTGCCCAGCCCTGGGGAGGCCAAGGACTCCTGGCCGCACGCTTTGGGCATTGGCTGAGCTTGGTATTTCAGGAGGGGAGGAAGCCTCTGTGGAGCTGCAAAGAGCTGGGGCCTGGTTAATATTTGGTGTCAGCTAGGCAGCCAGGCCCTCCTCTTTGGGGTAATACGTTGCAGTCCTCGCCTTGGGGATGACACCCTCTTCTCAGAGCCCCTCAGGACCCATTCCCAGAGCCATGAAACACCTATCACCACCACCAGATTAGCAGATTCCATTCAGTCCCTGTTGAGGCACCTGGGAACCTCCTGCCTCTTTCCATCTATTCAAAACAGCCACCATTTACCAAGTGCCAAGTGTTTGGCATCCGTTTTATTGAATCACCCCAGCAATTCTGAGGTCAGGCGTCAGGATCTCATTTTACATACAAACAAAGTCAAGTCCAAGGGGTAAATGATTCTGCCCAGCTAGTGAATGAGTTTACGAGCCTGGATGGGTCCGACCTGCTTCTGCCTCTGAACCCCCTTGACCTGCTCTTTCTCTCTTCCCCTGGTGCTCAGTTGGCCAATCTGGCCTCTCGGTCTGGCCTCCCCGGTCTCCCTCTGGGTGTCCACCTGTGACTCCCTGCTCTGCTCTCTCCTTCCTGATCACAGGAGTCAAGTGTTGAGTAAAGTGTTGAGCTCACCATTCTTATTTTTAGGTGAGTTCAATCATTCAAATGTCTTTTTTTTTTTTTTTCCTAACTGAAAAATACCCAAAGCAAATTAAATTACTTCTACTTGCTATTAGGAAAAATCTGTTCAGCCCCGGTTTATATGGTGCCCCGTCTTAGCTGGGCTTGGAGAATCCCCAAAGGATGAAGACCTGGGCCCTGTCCTGAAGATGGGACCCAGAGGCATAAAGATAACTCACTGTCCAAAGAAGGTGGGCTTCCCAGAGTGGCCTGAAGTGCAGGTCCAATGGGTTCCAGGTGAGTGAGGCCTGTGTCCTCAGGAACTCAGGCCTGCCAGCCCACAGGAGCAAGGTGGCCCTTCTGTGGGAGCTCCCCTCCCTGGGGACACCACACACACCCCACCATCTGGGTAAGACTGAGGAGAGGGGTCCTTGAAACTGCTACAGAAGTATCACTTTTGAGAAAGAGGTGACAGGAAGAAGGTGTTAGGACCCAGGATTTGGGGGCAATGGGAGGCAAAGGCAGGGGGCTACTCCATAAACTGAGAAAGTGCCAGGCACTGTATAAGTGTGGGTGGCATAGAAGAGAGAGGATTCCAGTCTCCTGAGCCCCTGCCACAGAAGCTCCTTAATGACGCTGGTGGTTGACCTTTGGGTGGAGCCATTCCCCACTCAACTACTTCCCAACAGCACTGGACAGAGGGCCATGGGTAGACTGGCTCAGGTGGTCTATGGCAAACTACAAGTCTCACATCCCTTGTTCAGGGCTGAAGAGAAGGAGAAGCAAGATAAGGTAAACCAGAAGAAGCAATACTTTGATTCAGGACAAGGGGGTAGAGGGAAGCATGTTTGCAGCTGCCCACACCACAGTCCTGAAAACCAGGACAGCAGTTTGCACGTGAGCTGGAGGCCTGGGGTACAGGGGAAGAGGCATAAATGGAGTGAGTGCGAGGGAAGGAGGCCTGGCATATTCTTCTCTATGATCCCCTAAGTCAGGACTGTCTATTTTCAGCATTTTGAGCAGACTGGCTTCCACTCTTTGACATGGTTCTCTGATGCTCTCTGAGGCCCTTGTCTGTCCTTTAAAAGGATCTGTGTTTTTCTCACCAACTGCTACTCCTGCTCTGGAGCCACTGCCATGGAATGAAAGTAAAGTTTAGCTACTGCTCTATCAAGTGGCTGGGACTGTAAAAGCCAGGCTTCTATGAAGGGGTCGGGGTGTTCCAGTCAATGCCAGTGACCTTTTGTTTCCATGCAAACGAAGAATGTGCCAACCCAGCCTGACACCAGGATCCTAAGAAAAGAGCAAGCTGAGCTACAATGGTGAGAACGAGAACTAAAAGATAGTATCCAAAATATGAGAAAAGGCTTTGTGCCCAAAGGCGGGAGACTCACAGTTGTCTCTAAGTCCCCCAGTTGTTAGTAGCCTGATGTCTGACCTTGGGGACTGGCTGAGGAAGCTATACACAGCCTTTCTCTGTGCATATGGTGCAAACTCCATGAGTGGTTGTTATAAAACACAGAGCAAGTTGGAGAAAGTATTCACAATAAAATATCTGGGGAACAAAAGTCAGGAGCCAACCTGGTACGGGTGCTATTGTTGCACTAAGGAAAGAAGGGTGACACTTGGGTGGCTCAGTGGTTGAATGTCTGCCTTTGGCTCGGGTCATGATCCCAGGATCCTGGGATTGAGTCCTGCATCGGGATCCCCATAGGGAGCCTGCTTCTCCCTCTGCCTGTGTCTCTGCCTTTCTCTATGTGCCTCTCATGAATAAATAAATAAAATCTTTAAAAAAAAGAAAAAAAAAGGAAAGAAGAGGGAAACATACTAAATGTGCTTCTCAAACTATCAGAGGTGAAGGGCCAGTCTATTTCCCTAACATTTCCAGTCCATCACAAACCAACAGTTTGGTAAAATACCATAAACATAAATGACAAATACATGTCTATCAAAGGATGTGTATTTTTTTTTAATTTTTTTTTATTATTATTTATTTATGATAGTCATACAGAGAGAGAGAGAGAGAGGCAGAGACACAGGCAGAGGGAGAAGCAGGCTCCATGCACCGGGAGCCTGACATGGGATTCGATCCCGGGTCTCCAGGATCGCGCCCTGGGCCAAAGGCAGGCGCCAAACCGCTGCGCCACCCAGGGATCCCAAAGGATGTGTATTTTAAAAAGCCCTCAAGGGGTGCAGGGGTGGCACAATGGGTTGAGTTTCAACTCTTGGTTTTGGCTCAGGTCATGATCTCAGGGTCATGGGATCAAGTTCCATGCCGAGATCCTAGCTCAGCAGGGAGTCTGCTTAGGACTCTCTCTCTCTCTCAAATAAATAAATAAGTCTTAAAAAATAAACAAATAAAAACTCTCAAAATTCAGCAGTGAGAAAACAAAACAAAACAAAACAATCCAACTAGAAATGGGCATTAGACACGAATAGACCCTTTACCAAAGAGGATGGCAGGTAAGCACATAAAATCATGTTCACTCTCTTTCTCCACTGGGAAATACAAATGAAAACCTCATGAGGCCTCACCACGTACTATTAGAAGGCCTGTGGTGGGTTCCGGGGGCCGCATGACAAATCACCACAAATCGGTGGCTTCAAGCAACAGAAATGTATTTTCTCAGTTCCAGAAGCTAGACATCTGAGATCAAAGTGTTGGCCGGGTCCAAGGAGGGAGCAAGGCTACCAAAGAATTCTTCCTTCCTTTTCCAGCCCCATGTGGCTGCTAGCAATCCTCATGTTCCTTGGCTTGTAGCTGTGTCACTACACACTAGCTGTCCCATGGCCTTCTTGGAAGCACAGCAGTCACTGGATTTCAGGCACACCTTAATCCCAGATGACTTCTTAATTCAATTACATCTGCATCAACTCACACCCACAGGTATCCAGGGTTAGGACTTGAACATATCTTTTTGGAGAACGCAATTCAACCCACAATAGTGGCTAGAATAAAAAAACAGAGTTAGGGACGTCTGGGTGGCTCAGTGTTTGAATGTCTGCCTTGGGCTCAGGGCGTGATCCTGGTCCTGGGATTGAGTCCCACATTGGGATCCCCTCAGGGAGTCTTCGGGATCCCCGCAGGGAGTCTGCTTCTCCCTCTGCCTGTGACTCTGCCTCTCTCTGTGTCTCTCATCAAATAAATAAATAAAATATTTAAAAAAAAAAAAAAGAAAAATTAACCACAAATGCTGACAAGAACGGGAGGAACTGGATCCTTCATTCACTGCAACTGGAGAAAAGTTTGAAAGTTTTATAAAACTAAATACGTACTTACCCTAAATCTCAGCCATCACAGTCTATTGCATTTATCTCAGAGAAATGACAACTCATATTCACACAAAAATCTGTACGTGATGTTCATTGCAGCTTTATTCATAGTAAACAAAACATGGAAACAATCCAAATGCCTTTCAGCCAGTGAAATGTTAAGCAAACTCTATACATCTCTATCATGGAATACTGCTCAGCCATAGGAAGGAGTGAGCTATTGGTACATGTAACACCTGGCTGCATCTCCAGGGCATTTATGCTCAGTGAAAAAGCCAATCTCAAAAGGCTACATGCTGTAGGACTCCATTTAAGGAATTTTTTTAAGGATCTTATTTTTGGGGCGCCTAGGTGGCTCAGTCAGTTAAGCATCTGCCTTCGGCTCAGGTCATGATCCCAGGGTCCTGGGATCTAGCCCCGCATCAGGCTCCCTGCTCAGCGGGGAGCCTGCTTCTCCCTCTCCCTCTCCCTTCTGTCCCTGCTTATGCTCTCTCTCTCTCTATCAGATAAATATAAAATCTTATTTTTATTTATCTGAGAGAGAGAGAGAGAATGAGAGAGAGAGAGAGAGCATGAGAAAGGAAAGAGGGAGAAGCAGAATCCCCAGTGAGCAGGGAATCCCAATGTGGGGCTCGATCCCCATCCCAGGACCCTGGGATCATGACCTGCTAAAGGCAGGCCCTTAACTGACTGAGTGAACCAGGTGTCCCCATTTACATAAATTCTTAAAACAATAAAACTATAGTTATGGGGAACAAAATAGTGGTTGCCAGAGACAGTGTTGGGGTAGGGTGCGTGACTTTAAAGGGGTAGAAACAGAGAGCTGCTTCAAGTTCTGTGCCTTATTTGTGGTGAGGACGATCATCTGAGGTCAAACTTCACAGAACGAATGACACACGCAGCTGTATATATGCATACACACATACGTGGCTGAGGAAATCTGACTAAAATCTATAATTAGTTAATAGTACTGTACCAACATCAATTTCCTGATTTTTGTATTGTGCCATGGTTATAGAAGATGTCACCGTGAGGAAAAACGAGGCAAAGGATTCATGGAAGGTTGTGTTATTTTTGTGTTTTTCTGTGAGTTTATGTTATTTCAAAATCAAAAGTTAAAAAGTTAGTTATTAGGAAAGTGAAATGAAAAGCAGATAAACTGAGGCACCTGGGTGGCTCAGTAGTTGAGCGTCTGCCTTTGGCTCAGGGCGTGATCCCAGGGTCCTGGGATTGAGTCCCACATTGGGCTCCCTGCATGGAGCCTGCTTCTCCCTCTTTTTTTTTTTTTTTTTAATAAATTAATTTTTATTGGTGTTCGATTTACCAACATACAGAATAACACCCAGTGCTCATCCCGTCAAGTGTCCCCCTCAGTGCCCGTCACCCATTCCTCCCCACCCCCCGCCCTCCTCCCCTTCCACCACCCCTAGTTCGTTTCCCAGAGTTAGGAGTCTTTATGTTCTGTCTCCCTTCCTGATATTTCCCACTCTGCCTCTCTCTGTGTGTCTCTCATGAATAAATAAATAAACCTTAAAAACAAAAAAAGCAGATAAACAAAACTCAAAGCCCAATTTGTAGATCACAGATTGCACAGATGTAGAACAAGTATGCTGGCTTGCTGCAGGAGTTTCTCAATGCTCATTCTTGTTTTCTGCACCTCGGGCTGAGGGGTAGTCATGAACATCTGGCAGAGTGGCATCAGGCCACGGACCACACTTGGAGGAGCACCTGCTCAGAGATAAGAAGAAAATACTAGAGGTGGATTTTTTTTGTCCCCAAAGAGGCCTAATTTTTTTGCAGTGAAGATATATTTTGCTATTAGAAATGAAACTTGATTTGAAGTATGTATTGAGGGACGCCTGGGTGGCTCAGTGGTTGAGTGTCTGCCTTGGGCTTGGGTTGTGATCCTGGAGTCCCGGAATCAAGTCTTGCATCAGGCTCTTGCATGGAGCCTGCTTCTCCCTGTGTATCTCTTCTTTGCCTGTGTATCTCTCTGTCTCTCATGAATAAATTTAAAAAATCATTAAAATATAATAATAAACTATAGATTGATAACACCATAATAATAAAGAAATCCTAATAAATGTACATTTATATAAAATTGCATTTAGAAATAAATTATATATACATTTATATTAATTAAATGAAATTTTAAAATAATTAAAATATTTATTTCCTCCCCAATCCTGGTTTATAGATAAAAAACACAGTTGATGGAAACCACACAATCCTCCATGTGCCTGATTTTGTTCCCTCTCCCTCCAAGTCTCCTTCCCTATCGCCTTCTCTTTACTGCACCTCCCGATCTGATCTCCCTGTGGCCTGCAAACGACCAGGTCCACACTGCGTGCCCCCGCCCCCCCCCCCCCCCCCCCCCCCCCCCCCCCCCCCCCGCCAGTATGAGGGTCATTCCCTCTCTGAGCAGATCCTTGCGTGCGGTGTTAATGAGACCCTCCTTGGAGCTGTCGTATGGGGAGTAAATGAGATCGCCCACGTGGTGAGGGCTCTGAGAACCACTTGGGAATGAGCACGTACAGAGCGGGCCCTTTTGGCAGCCCGCCCTTGTCCCCAGACTTGGAGGCTAGCTCTGGTCCACCTCTCAGTCTTTGTTCCCATCTAACCCCGTCCCTCTCAAAAAAAACCAGGCTCCTCCTTCTCTGGCCCCTCTGCCCTGGACTCACAGGAGCAACCCAGCCCCTCAGAGTTAGGCCTGTGCCTCCCCTTCCAGCTGCCCAGGGGTAAAGCAAAACGAGGCCACTGTATTTTTTTTTCTTTGCTACAACTTGAGGTCCTGTTCATTCACTCCCACCTGTAATAACAAGAATGATAATAAAAATGAATACAGTCACACTGGCTAAGTCAGTGAGCACTTAGAAGGGCCAGGCACTATCCCAAGCCCTAACCCGTGTATTAACTCATTTAATGCCCACAACCATCCTATGGGGTGGGTTCTGTTCTAAACCCAATTTACATGGGGATCCCTGGGTGGCTCAGCGGTTTAGTGCTGCCTTCGGCCCAGGGTGTGATCCTAGAGTCCTGGGATCGAGTCCCACATTGGGCTCCCTGCATACAGCCTGCTTCTCCCTCTGCCTGTGTCTCTGCCTCTCTCTCTCTCTCTCTGTCTCATGAATAAATAAAATCTTAAAAAAAATAAAATAAACCCAATTTACAGATGAGGAAACTGAGGCCAAAGAGCAGAGAAATAACTTGCCAGAGGCCACCCAGCTTGAAAGCCCCACACTCTAATCCGCAATGCTATCCATGTTTCCTGCTAGGTCTCCTGCTCTGTGACAGGGGGAACCGGGTCTACATGTTCCAGCTCAGCACCTGGCACAGTGGAGGCTCTGTGATTACTTGTTGAATGAATGAATGAGGTGCGAGTGAATGCTGCCCATCGTACTGAGCCTACAAAGCTGTTCTTCTTTGCTGTTAAGGGGCAAGGCAGAGGCCTGGGGGTGGCCACACAGGGCACCCTGAGCACCTGCCTGCTACTGCCCGAGAGGCATCTGAGAACCTTATCCTTCCCACTTCCATCCAGCACCTCCCAGGCTGACTCTTGAGCACTTTACTCCCTGGGAAGTATTCTTCTGAGTTTCCTTCTTTCTTTCTTTCTTTTTTTTTTTTAAGATTTTATTTATTTATTCATGAGGAACACACACAGAGGCAGAGACACAGGCAGAGGGAGAAGCAGACTCTCTGCGGGGAGCCCGATGCGGGACTCGATCCTAGGACTCCAGGATCACGCCCTGAGTGAAAGGCAGACGCTCAACCACTGAGCCACCCAGGTGTCCGTAAGTCTCCTTATTTCTATTTCAAGCTCAAGCTGCTGCCTGGCACCTGCTACTTTTTTCTGTCCCTAGAGGAAAGATACCCCATCTTGCAGTTTCATCAGCTAAACACTCTGGAAGAGCTGCCCCCGTGAGGGCTTAGCCATTGTGAATCTGGTGGCTCCTACCCTTCTCTCCTACTCTGGAACTTTACCCAGTAGCTTTCTCTCCTCCCCACAGACTCACATTCTCTCTCCGACTATACTCCACTCTCCCTCCTAAATTACACCTGCTCCCCACCCAAAAATAAATAAATTAATTACACCTGCTCCCTTTTCCAGCTACCTATTTATTTCCTTCAACATCTTAAATATAGTTATTTGAAAGGTTTCCAGATTGTTATCTCAAATTTGAGAGACAGAAATCCTCCCATTTGTGTTGTATGCTGCTGCTCACAGGAGCTTAGTTCCTCACGTGTTTTATAATTTTTGATTGTGCACTAAACCTGAGTATTGTTTTCCCTCGTGGATGGTCCAAGTGGCCTGGGTTGTGAAAGCTCCCTCCAGTCATGATTTTAACTTACTCCTGCTGAGCTTACTCCTGCCACCACCACCACCACTACTACTCCATATCCATCTCACTCTGGACCAGTTTAAGAATTCCCAAGTTTTGGGTGCCTGGGTGGCTCAGTCGGTTAAGTGTCTGCCTTTGGCTCAGGTCATGATCTCGGGGTCCTAGGATCAAGCCCCACATCAGGCTCCCTGCTCAGTGGAGAGCCTGCTTCTCTCTTTCTCTCTCTTCCCCTGCCCCTCCCCCTACTCACTCTCTCTCTCTCTCTCTCAAATAAATAAATAAATAAATAAATAAATAAATAAAATCTTAAAAAAGAATTTCCAAGTTTTTTTTCCCCCAAGTTTTGTTTTGTTTTGTTTGTGGTAAAATATATGTACCATAAAATTTATTATCCTACCCATTTTTTAAAAATGACTTCATTTATTTTTTCATGAGAGACAGAGAGAGGCAGAGACACAGGCAGAGGGAGAAACAGAGAAGCAGGCTCCATGCAGGAAGCCTGATGCGGGACTCGATCCCAGGACTCCAGGATCAGGCCCTGGGCCAAAGGCAGGCATTAAGCCACTGAGCCATCCAGGGATCCCCTATCTTACCCATTTTTATGTATATAGTTCAGTGGCATTAAGTACCTTCCCATTGTTGTGCAACTATCATCACATCCAGTTCCAGGATTTTTCAATCCTCCCAAATTGAAACTGTACCCATTAAAAAATGACTCTTGGGCGCCTGAGTGGTTCAGTCAGTTAAGCATCTGCCTTTGGCTCAGGTCATAATCCTGGGATCCTGGGATGGAGCCCCACATCCAGCCTCCTGCTCAGTGAGGAGTCTGCTTCTCCCTCTGTCCCCCACCCCACCCCCACTTGTGCATGTGTGCGCTTGCTCACTCTCTCTCTCTCAAATACATAAAATCTTTTAAAAAGAAGACTCTTCATTTTCCTCTCCTCCAGCCCCTGGATACTACCGTTCTACTTTCTGTTTCTATGATTCTTACTACTATATGTCCCTCATATAAGTGGAATCATACAATATTTATCCTTTTGTAACTGACTTGCTTCACTTAGCAGAATGTCTTCAAGGTTCATCCATGTTGTAGCAGATGACAGGATTCCCTTCCTTTTTAAGACTGAATAATATTTAATTGTATACATCTACCATTCACTGATGGGCATTTGGGTCATTTCCACCTTTCAGCTATTGCAAATAGTGCTGCTATGAACATTGGTGCTCCACCATCTGTTTGAATCTCTGCTTTAAATTCTATTGGATATATATCCAGAAGTGGACTTGTTGGATCAAAACGTAATTCTGTTTAGTTTTTCTGAGTAACCACCATACTGTCTTCCACAGTGGCTGTACCACTTTACATTGCCATCAGCAAGGCCCAAGGGTGCTAATTTCACTATTTCTTTGTCAACGGTCACTATTTTGGGGGGATTGTTGTTGTTGTTGTTGTTGTTGTTGTTGTTATAATAGCCATCCTAATGGGTGTGAAGGGATATCTCATTGTGGTTTTGATTTGCATTTCCCTAATGACTGGTGACACTGAGCATCTTTTTACATGCTTTTTGGTATATCTTCTCTGGAGAAATATCTATCAAGTCCTTTGTCCATCTTTTAATCATGTTGTTTTGTTCTTGAATATAGGAGTTCTTTATATATATTAATCCCTTATCAGATATATGATTTGATAATATTTTCCCCCATTCCATGGGTTTCCTTTCTGCTCCATCGATTTCATCCTTTGAATGAAATTCATCTATATTTTATTTTGTTGCCTATATTTTGGTGTCACATCGAAAAAATCCTTGACAAATCCAATGTCATGAAGCTCTTCCCCTATGTTTTCTTCTCTTGTCTTATAGCTTTAGCTCTTATGCACAGGTCTTTGATCTGAGTTGATACAGTGCAAAGTAAGGGTCCAACTTCATTCTTATGCATGTGGATATTCAGTTTTCCCAGCACAATTTGTTGAAAAGACTGCCCTTTCCCCATTAAACGATCTTGATTTGACACCCTTCTCAAAAATCATTTGATCATTAGTAAGAGTTTATTACTGGGATCTGTAATCTATTCCATTGGTCTATATGTCTGTCTGTCAATGCCACACTGTTTTGATTACTGTAGCTTTGAAGTAACTTTTAAAATCAGGAAATGTGAGACCTCCAACTTTGTTTCTTTTTCAAGATTGTTTTGGCTACTTGGAGTCCTTTGAGATTCATATGATTTTTTGGGATGGATTTTTTTTTAATTTTTTTATTTATTTATGATAGTCACAGAGAGAGAGAGAGGCAGAGACACAGGTGGAGGGAGAAGCAGGCTCCATGCACCGGGAGCCCGATGTGGGATTCGATCCCGGGTCTCCAGGATCGCGCCCTGGGCCAAAGGCAGGCGCCAAACCGCTGCGCCACCCAGGGATCCCGGATTTTTTTTTTTCTTACTGCAAAAAACCATCAATGGGGTTTTGATAGGGATTGCATTGACTCTGTAGATTGCTTTCGGTAGTATTAAGACTTCTAATCCATGAACATGTCTTTTCATTTATTTCCTATCTTCTTTAATTTCTTTCAGCAATGTTTTATAGTTTTTTAAAAAAAGATTTTATTTACTTATTCATGAGAGACACAGAGAGAGAGGCAGAGACACAGGCAGAGGGAGAAGCAGGCTCCATGCAGGGAGCCTGATGTGGGACTCGATCCCAGGTCTCCAGGATCACACCCTTGGCTGAAGGCGGTGCTAAACCGCTGAGCCACGGGGGCTGCCCCTATAGTTTTAAATGTATAAGTTTTTTGCCTCCTTGGTTAAGTTCACTCCTAAGTATTTTATTATTTGTATTGCTATTGTATACAGAATTATTTTCTTAATTTCTTTTTGGGGTTATTGTTAGGATATAGAAATACCACTTGTGTTGTGTGTTGATTTCATATCTTACAACTTTGCTGGATTTTAAAATTAGTTCTACACAATAGGGGTGTGTGTGTGTGTGTGTGTGTGTGTGTGAGTGATCCAAGCTGTCTTTGTCTCTGCTTTTGTTTTAACCCAGAGATGTGAGCAGAAATGGGTTTTCTTCCAAAGCCAATGAGCAGGCTTTTCCTAGGTCCCCATTCACTAAGAGTACAGGTTTTAAGGATCCCAGCTAAATTCAATAGTACTAGTTCCAGACTCCTGACCCATGAAGGGCCAAGACCTTGGTCCCTGCCCTGCATGGTCATTATGGTGCAAGTGCTTGACCACTGGGCCTATTTCCCCTCTAATACCCTCCCCTCCAAGCTCCTACTGCATTAGCTCACCCTTCCCTCTGCTTTTCTGCTCTCTCAATTTCAAAAACAGACACATTCAATTTTCTAGATATTCAGAGCAAGAAAGGTTCCAGCATCCCACTTCTAAACAAGCACCTCAAGTACATGCATTCACAAAGGGTACGCAGAAGCCAATATTTTAACCATAGTGAAAAGCCCTATTCCAGGAGACAACTAGAGTGGGAAACACCCTATCTCTTCTGTGAGCAGGAGTCCTGCCTCCTCACGGAGCTGAGAGCTGGCCAAGGCCATGCATGCCATGTGGGTAGTTCCTGTCTACTGCTACTCAGTGCCAGGTACCATACTGGGTGTCTTACATACATTTGATCTCATTTAATCTTCTTTCCAGCACCATGAGGTAGGTACTATTATTGCCACTGATCTGATTAAGAAAACTGCCAAAAACATAGCCAGCAAAGGAGCAGAACCAGGATTCAGGTTTTGGCTGGCCCATCTTTTTTACAAAATACATCTTGTCTTCCTCTGTCCTCCCATAAGCCAACTACAGCTTCTTTATCCTGCCCAGTCCTCAGGGGCAGGGTCCATGTGGTTCCCGTCCTCTTACTTGTCCTCAGCACCCAGTAGGTGTGACCTGGGTTACTATATTTTGCCCCTGAGGACCTGTCCACTACTCAGGAGGACTGCAGAACACACACAGCACTTGGCCTGAGCCCCCGTTACCAAGAGAAAGAAGGCTTTTGCCAAGGACTCTGAGGGGAGATAAATGCTGGGAGCGAACTCAACTCTGGTCAGGACCCAAGCACCCAGCCCTCCTGGAGACATTGTGTGAGCTGGGCCAGGCCTGCAGACAGCCCCTCCCGCCGCCCCAGCCAGGGTGGTGCTTGTGTGGGAAGGACTTTAAATCCAGCTGCCAGACCCCTGGCCGGGAGAGGCTGAGAGGACTGGCCACCATGCACAGCTCCTGTGATCTGCTGCTGCTGCTGCTGCTGCTGCTGCTGGCGGCCACCGTGGGCCCTGCTGGCGCCCTCACTGAAGATGAGAAACGTGCAATGGTGGAGCTGCACAACCTCTACCGGTCCCAGGCATCCCCACCTGCGGCTGATATGCTGCAAATGGTAAGTGTGGCCAGGGACACTCACCTGCCAGGACTGAGGGGTGCTGGGGCCAGGCCCCCCAATCCCTCCCACCCCTGAGTTGAAGCTACCTCAGAGACTCATGTCTCTGGTCAGTGACAGAGACATATTATATAATTCACAGGTCCCCAGAAGTAGTCCCATTAAACAGATCAGGAAACTGAGGCTCAGAGGGACTTGCTGGTCCCTCAGGGGCTTTCAAGTCCCTCAGCTGGTAGAGCCAGGCCTGAGAGACCCAGATTCCCACTCCAGTGACCCCTTCCTAAAATCCAGGTGCCTGTGATAGGGTGAACACAAGTTCCTAACACCTGGGTGAAAACGGTCTTTCAGATGCCTTCCAAGTCAATGAGAAGAGGAAACGCAGGCAGCAGGATGGGTCCCACCCAGCACTAGGGTAGGAGGGATGTACTAAGGAGGTGGGTGAGAACAGGAGCCAGAAGCGGAGAGGGCTCTGCATCACACAGTTCACATTCTGTCTCGGTCACACCGCAAGACCTGCGATTTGGGGTGACTCCTTTAACCTAATAAGGACCATCAGTTTCTCATCTTCTTCATTAGAGCTACCTATATATCAACATGGACTGAATCTCACAGATATAACACTGATAGGGGTGGGGAAGGAAATCTCAATGTGTATATATATATATATATACTGTGTGTGTATGTATGTGTGTATGTATATATATACTGTGTGTGTATATATATATATATATATATATATACATACACACACAGTAGGGCATATTTACATAAAGTTTAAAAATGTAAAAAAATATACTATTGTATACTGGTGGGGACACATGCAGATGTAGTAAACACACAGGGACATGCCTATAGATGATGGAAACCAGATTTGGGATGGAAGCCAGATTTGGGGTGGTGGTTACCTCTGTCGAAAGGGAGAATTATTCGATGGTAGAATTAGGGGCAAGATGTTAATGCTCAAGATGAAAAGAGATAAAGTCGGAAATTCACCTCCTTCCTGCTCTCCCTGAGGACCAAGCAGGCCCATCCTCTCTGGCCACCCTCAGGTGCTCTGGAAGGTTCATGAGCAATGTCCAGGGACCCCATAGCTCATGCCTCAGAGCAAGTTCACACCTGGGAAACAGAGGAGTGAGCCTGAGGGTCTGGGGACTGGAGTTCTTATAGCTTTGTTCCATCTGGCAAAGTACTAGGGGTGGGTCCTTTTACCTTCAAAGGCTTCCATTTCCTGACCTATCACTGGAGACTAATGATCCCTACCCTCAGGGTCAGACAGGATGACAAAGATCCAGGAAGTCCCCTAGAAATGCACACAGCTCAACCAGGAACTACAGACAAAAGATAAGCTCTGCCAGTAGCTCCCTGATTGAGGCTTGGAACCCACTTAGCCTTAGTTTCCCCGTTTGTAGATCCCTGATGCCCTACAGATTTGTTGGCTGAGGCTGGGGGCTAATCACCCAGGAGCTGCTCTGTGGACAGAGGTGGACCTTGGTGGAGGGATAACATTCTGGGAAGCAGTTCAGCGGTTATGCTGCTGTCTGATGGAAAGTGATGGGAGGAGGGGAGGGGCTGGGACACCAGGATAAATTTGGAACAAGGCTCAGGCTCAAATCAGGAGTGGTAAATGCAAAAACTCTGGAGCCAGATGGCTTCTCTCAAATCTTAATTCTGCCATTTATTAGCTCTGTGACCTTGGCTAAGTTACTTAACTTCTCTGTGCCTCAGCTTCCTCATCTGTAAATTGAATATGATGACAACATAGCAACTCCCCTGTAGGATGGTTGGGAGGACTGAATGAATATGTAGAAAGCGCTTAGAACATGTGTGACACATAGTAAGTGCTCAGTAAGTATGTGATTAACAAAAGAGGGAACGGGTCCAGGGTGAGGCAGGTGGCAGTTCTCGTGGACTCTTTTCTCTCTTTTAGTTTCCACATCTAATTGTCACCACTTTTACCTCCCAGAAGGTTCGATCTTCCTTGACTCCTACTCCCACATCCTGCTCCCTTGGTACAACCCTGGTCCAGTCTTTCAAGACTTCTCTCAAGACTCCTAGAAGAGCCTCTACCTGCTTCACCAGGCTCTGGCCTCCGTTGCCAGAATGAATAATCCAACACATGGTCTTGACCTTGTTCAGTACCTTTCAACAGCTCCCAATGGCTCCTGACTGCCTCGGGATAAAACACCAGTTCCTGAGAAGGCTCTGTGTGTCCGGGGCCCTGCTTACACCGCCAGCTTCCTCTCCTGCTCAGTTTCTCCCTCAGTTACCTCAACAGCTTATCCTTCCCCAGCTAAGATGGTGTTTCTCACCTCTACACCTTTTCTCATGCTATGGCTTCTGTTCAGGATGTCCTCCCCTCTCCACCTGACCAATGCCTCAGTTCTAACCCTTAGCTTAGTGTCTCCTTCCCACCCTCAGGTTGGGCTAAATGACCCTCCTTGGTGCCTCTTCATGACCCATTGCGAGTCTGTCATTTACCATGTGGTAGCCCAATCGTTTATGACAATGTGAACTTGGGCTTCACCTCCAGGCTGGCACAGGGCCCCCAGACTGTTGCATGAGTGAGTGAATGAGTAAATGAATGAATAGACTTGTTTTCAGATGGTGACCATGTGGCCAGTGTGGGTGGATGCCAGGACTCAAAAATCCACAGGGGTCTCGGGAAGACTGAGAAGCCTTGAGACCCATAGGAATGACTCTACTGGTGAGATTCCACACATCCAGGCAGAATAGGAATCGCAGCCAGCCTCCATAGGGAGACCACTTAAAACAGAGCCAGTCATCAACAGCTGACAAATGTCTATTGAGCACCTGCTATGCGCCAGCACTGTGCCAGACACTGGGGCCACATCACTGTCTTACCCTGAAGGAGCTGACTATTCAGTCTGAGGTCCCGCAGGTCATCCCAGAAACCCTGATCCCAGTCCCCTACACCCTGCCACTTCTCACTCCCCAGCTCCCCTTACTGCCAGAGTCTGAGACAACCTCAGGGACCAGTGATTTGGGACAAAAACACCCAGGGAAGGAATGGGATTCACCCATAGTCACAAAATGGGGCTGTCCCAGCCCTGTGTTCTCATCTCCACCCCAGGCAGCTGCTCCTGAGAGCCTTGTGTGGGTGAGGAGTCACACAATCCCCTCCTCTCAGGGTCACCCAAGCTCTTGGCACTTTATAGGCTGTCTGGCTCCCACAGCTGGCTGGGCCCCCAGAGGGTGGAGCAAGAGTTGCCGCCAGGCATCCATTTCTAGGAGAGGCCAAGGACAAAGTTTAATGGGATCCAGACCTTTCTCCTCAATCCTTTGTTAATCCCTCTTCCCACCCACACTGGGCCTGTCCTCCCAGCCAGGGACACAGAGAACCTCAGGGTCCCTTAACCTAAAATGCCCCCTCCGTCTGCCTCACCTGAGGTCCCCCCCAGGAGAACGGTGCTTTTGGGATCTGATAGCTCCTGGAGACACCAAAGTTCTGAAAATAGGCCTCTCAGTGAGGGTCACATGGAGACACTTAATAGGTTGACAAGGGTTGAGAGCACTTGGGAGGGAAGTCCGGAGCTGGTAAAGCCATGGAGGCTGGGCAACCCCAAAGGGAGAGTGGGACCTGAGAGGGGAGTGCTGACCCCCTCTTACTTATGATGTGTGGGTAAGAGGGTGGAGGGTGGTGGAATAAACAATGCAGCCCTTGAACACCTTACTGGACATCCTGTGGTCTTCAAAGCAGTCGGGCAGCCGTGGGAGGTAAGCAGGGCACAGCCGTCCCCCGTTCACATAGAAGGATATTAATATTAATTAATAATAACACCATTACAAACATCAACTCATTTATTCTTCCCAAAGCCCCATGCAAGTTTAGGAAGATGAGGCAATCTGTCTGAAACCACATAGCTGGTAAATGGTCCCAAGTTCGGCTAACTCCATGGCCCGGCGAGGCAGCCTCCCACCTCCCCACCGAAGCCCACCAGGAGCACAGACCTGTTCCTGATCACGGCCAGGGTCACCCCGAGGGAGGGGAGGGCTCCGCCTGCAGAGGCCCCCAGGACACCTCCAACCTTCTTCTCTGACCCCAGAGTTGTGGGCATCCCCACGTCCCTCCCGCGCCTTCTGCCTCCACGGAGCCCAAGGCGTTCCTCACCTTCCTCCTCGACCTGCCCCGCAGAGGTGGAACGAGGAGCTGGCCGCCTTCGCCAAGGCCTACGCGAAGCAGTGCGTGTGGGGCCACAACAAGGAGCGCGGGAGGCGCGGCGAAAACCTGTTCGCCATCACGGGCCACGGCTTGGACGTGCCGCTGGCCATGGAGGAGTGGCACCACGAGCGCGAGCACTACAACCTCAGCGCCGCCACCTGCGACCAGGGCCAGATGTGCGGCCACTACACGCAGGTGCGAGGCCCCAGAGCACTGGGCGGGGCTACACGGCGAGGGGCGGGGCCGAGGACCGAGGGGCGGGGCCTCGTGCGCAGGGGCGGGGCCGTATGAGCAGGGGGCGGGGCGGAGGGCCGAGGGGCGGGGCCGTATGAGCAGGGGGCGGGGCGGAGGGCCGAGGGGCGGGGCCGTACGAGCGGGGCGGGGGCGGGGGGCCCGAGGGGGGCCGCCTCTCCCTCCCCAGGACTCTAAGCCCGCTAGACCCTTGGTCTTTCCGCGGTGCGCGTGTGTGGTGCAGGCCTCTGAGGAAGTCTGCTTCTCAGACTCAGCCCAAACCATCTCCAGTTAACTCTTGAAGAACCACAATCGTTTGAAAACCTAGGTGGCCTTCTGGGCCTCCTCGTACAGAGGGGACCTAAGTGAGGTGTCGCAGAGCCAGTTTCGGGGGCCGTAATTATTGTCCTGGGCAATCCTGACCGACCTCTAAGCGGTCCCGTCCTCTGGCCCAGGTTGGGCAGGGCTTCTGGCTTCCCTCACTGTCCCTCTTTTTTTTTTTTTTTTCTTCAGTGTCCCTCTTTTGTCATCTCTCATGGCGTCTGGGGTGCTGCTTCTAATCAGCCGGGGACCGATAAGCAAACACCCCTGCGTGTGTTTAACCTTCTTCCTCTTTTACAAACTATGTGTGAGGGCACCTGGGTGGCTGAGTGGCTTAAGGCTCTGCCTCTGCTCAGGTCATGGTGCCAGGGCCCTGGGATCCAGTCCTGGCATCAAAGCTCTCTGCTCAGTGGGGAGTCTGCTTGTCCCTGTCCCTCTACCCCTCCCTCCTGCGCATGCTCTCTCTCTCTCTCAAATAAATAAAAATCTTAAAAAAAAAAAAAAAAAGCAACAAAACCATGTGTAAAATAAGAACAAATGGTCACTGTATAAAGGCTTCAGGGAGACCTTGAGAGCATTTCCTGCCCTTCCCAGTCACTTTTTGCTTATGTCAGTGTTCTCACTGCATTTTGAACATTTGCATTTCCAGCTAAGAGATGTTGGGTGCAAGTTTGTATGGGTGTGTAGGGGAATTAACATTAGTGTTATTGAATTCATGTTCTTCTCCACCCAATGCTTATTGTTCAAACAGTAGCATGACAATTCTCTTACAAAAAGAAAAGGAAGCTCAACCTTCTTCCCCCTCATATTCACCAATTCCACTTTCCCGTGCTTTTTTTGAGTGGTATTTTTAGTGCTAATCTTTCGAGAATAAAATCCCAACATCACCCACCCAGATGAAGAAGTTGTGAGGGCACAGCAGCCCTCCCTGTCCTCTTCCCTCTGTACCCTGCCACATCTCACTTTACCCCCCTACCCCCAACACACACACACACACACACACACACACACATTTCCTCCTGCTATGATTGCTATAAGTGCCCAGCAGGAATGGGTCTGGCCCACTCCCACCCCAGTGTTCTCCAGGGCTGAGTGCACATGTACTCTGGGGGCATTTCTGCCTATGAGATGCTCACCACTGCTATCCTCAGCTAACTTAAACAGAAAAACCACCAGTCCTGGGGGCTATGTGCAGAATTAATAGCCAGAGTCAGATCTCACAACAAAAACTAGCCTCCGTTTGAGTGTCTCCTGAGCAGACCAGGGCCTGCAAATAGCAAGGGGAGGCTGCTGATCTCAGCCCATGGTGGTGCACAAAGATTGTTTGGACTTCTAAAATTTTACACTTAAGGCAGAATTCCTTCTAGCAGCTAGGAGACCCAGACTTAGAAAGAGCAGAACAGATCCCCACAAGCACTCACTTGTGCTTTGGGGAGGAATTTCTACATCCAAGATGGCTCCTTCTGTTCTCTTTCTCAGATTTTATTTGTTGCTGATATCTAAAATTCTCCCATTTGAGATTCATTCCTTTGGGATATACTCCTTGTTTAAAGTGCACAGGAAGTTGCAAAGAAAAAAACGCACAGGAAGAGTTCATGAGGGTATATACAAAATGAAGTTTTTTCAGAGAAAGGCCTGGTGAAACAGTGTGTTGTTCAGGACAAATTCCTACAAAACTCCCTGTTTAGAGTTTTATCCTGAAGCTGTGTGTCCTTAGAGACTTGGATCTGACAGGTTGTAGAGATCTTCTTCTCCTCATCCATAGAAGACTGGTGTAGACAGACACTAGCTACTGGCATCCCACCCAGGCTAAATTGTTGGGTTTGCCCTTCTTCAGGTGGTCTGGGCCAAGACAGAGAGGATTGGCTGTGGCTCCCATTTCTGTGAGAAGCTCCAGGGTGTCGAGGAGACCAACATCCATTTGCTGGTTTGCAACTATGAGCCCCCGTGAGTGCCCAGGGAGCCCGGGGGATAGAGGATGCGCAGAGCCAAGGGGACGGTTGAGTTGGGCAGCCTAAGAATGTGGGAGGGGGCCAATCTGGGCCTATACCTCATACCCTTGGGGGAGCTGCGAGGGCACCGGTGGGAACCCAGCAAGCTAGTGGGAGCAAGTAAGACCCCGGGTACTTCAGGCCTAGGTGTGTGTATGAGGGATAAGGACTCAGGTTTGCAGGGACCGCCCCGGCCCCCAGCATCATCCTCGCCTCCCACAGGGGGAACGTGAAGGGAAAGAAACCCTACGAGGAAGGCACTCCATGTTCCCTCTGTCCATCTGGCTACCGCTGCGAGAGCTCCCTCTGCGGTGAGTTGGGCTGGGGTGGGCCCACCCTATCAGGCTTCCCGAGCCCACTTTGCCTGCCTTGCGCAGTCACTTCGGCGCCCTGTCATTCAAAGTGACTGGATTTCAGCCCTCCCAGGGGAGGGTGGAGGACAGGAGGGGGGTGGGCTCCTGAGCTCGAGCTCGAGGAAAGGGTCCCCGAGGTGGCAGTGCCTATGGTGGGCGTGGCCAGGGCGACACATTAGGGACACACAGCTAGCTGGAGAGTCCTCTGAACAAGTGGTTGTGTGAGTGCGGAGAAAGGCAGATTTGGACACGGAGGTGGATGGAGGAGACACTGTTATAAAGCTAAAATAAAATAAAACTTATTATCAATGAAGGACAGATTCGCTGGAGAGCATGTGTGTGTGTGAGAGATCACAGGACATTTGGTCGCCTCACAGTGACTGTGGTGGGGCAGGGATGTGGAGTCCCGCCGCAGCACTAACACGGGGCCTTGTTTCTTGTCAGAACCCATCGCGGGCCAGGAAGAGGCTCAGGATTTGCCTGGCCTGGTAACCGAGGCCCCATCCTCCCTGGCAACTGAAGCTTCAGGCTCTGGCAAAAGCGGTATCCCTTCTTCCCTGGCAACAGAAACTCCAGCCTCCTTGGTAACAGAGGCCTCAGACTCCCTGGAAACCAAGGCTCTACCTGCTGTAGAAACCAAGGCCCCATCTTCCGTAGCAACAGAGGAGCCCCCCTCTACCGCAAGGGAGGCTCCACCTTCCTTAACAACTGAGACCCCTTCCTTGTTGGTGTCTCACAGCCTGTTCTCCTTGGATGAGGGGCCAGCTACCTCCCCCAAATCAACCCATGAGCCTATCTCCAAATTGGCAGACAAAGAGGCCAGCAGGACAAGAATGCCTTCCAAGAGCCCAGAGAGTTCTCCACACCCCAAGATGTTCTTGACAGGGACACGGGAGCCACTACCCCAGTCCCAGAAGGTGGGCAAGGCTGAGGCAAAGTTATCTCCTTCCAGTGAGGTCTTGGCTTCAGTTTTTCCAGGCCAGGACAAGACAGGTGAGCTGCTGGCCACATGGGACCACATGGGGCACACCTCCTCCAAGTCCCTGTCCAACTCCCCCAATACCTCTGCCAGCGCTAAAGCCACACGTACCCTGGCCCTGCAGTCATCGCTGCCAGGTAAGGCCTGTAGTGTTGGTCCCACCTTCCCTCCTTGTCTCCAGAATGTCAGCACCCAGCACCCAGCATAGGTTATGCGCACAGCGGGGCATGCACCCTCTGAGTAAGAGCTTCCTCCCCGGCTGCTGGACCCCACTTGCACCCCTGGCAGGGAGGGTGGGAGGTCAGGCATAGCCTTGTCTAGGCTGAGACAAAGCCTCTCCCTCCCCACAGGTGCAGAGGGCCCTGAAAAATCTAGCGTCAAGTCAGGGCTGAACCTGGGCCCTGGTCATATCTGGGGCCCCCTTCTGGGACTGCTGCTACTGCTTCCCCTCGTGCTGGCTGGAATCTTCTGAAGGGGTCACCACTCAAAGGCAAGGCCTGTGGGGAGACCCTGGCCTTATGCCCACACTGCATTGTCTTTCTCCAAGTAAGAGGCCACAGTTTCCTGGGCAGGTCCTGCTCTGTGGCCCATTAGCCCCCCTTGACCCCAGCTTCTGGCCGGACTCCAGGCCAGTGACCTGTGCCCCAGGAGGCCTCTATAAGCCCGACTCCTGGCACTGGCTCAGGAGTGCCTCTGTCCCTATGGAGGTCCACCCCTCAGCTAGGTGAAGATTGTTCTGAGCAGTGATCCTGTGGCTGCTTGTGCTCATCCTCCAGTGTCCTGGTGGCCATGGTTCTGCTCTTCCAGGAACAGATCTCAGCGCTTCCCAGAAACCCCTTGACCCCTCCTAGGCCCCTGGCTTCTTCCTTCAGCCATCTGAGTCTGGGGCTATTCCCAGGAATACCTCCTGCCTTCCCAGGCTGAAGAGGTCAACAGTCCTCCTGCCATCTCCCCCACACTGCCCCTCACCCCACAAACAAGATGCTTCTTGGCTGAAGGTGCTCTGAAAGGGAAAGGCTGCAGGGCACCTGCCTCATCCTCAAACACCTGGGGGGCATGAGGCCTGGCTGGCTATGAGCTCAGGGTGCCACCCAGCACGCCTCCTGCCCCTCCAGTCTTAATCTTAGGGGGTAGGTGGAGATTCAGGGGAGATCCCTGCCTACCTGGATGGACTGCCACTGCAGGTAGGGGGCTCTCCCTGAGTGCCCCCTCCCCCTACTTGCAGATGTAGCTGGGGAGGTGGAGTTGTGAAGGGCAGATGAAGGACAAGCTCATCTGAATGGGGTTCCATGAGTTGATAGGCAGAGACCGGGAAGGGAAGCCACCCCCCCACCCCCCACCCCCACCCCCCGCCCCCGGACTCCTGAATAAAAGCCTGCGTAAGACTACCGAGTGTCTGTGCTTATGCGGGGCAGAGGGCGAAGGAGGGTCTCTGAGAGCCCTGAAGAGGCTCCCCTCCCAGGCCCCAGCACCTGTCCCCTCCCCGCCCCACAACATCTAGTCCTTTGGGGGCACCTTTCTTTTCCTTTCTGTAACCTGGCCTCCCTCCCCAACTCTTTTTTTTTAAGATTTTATTTATTTATTCATGAGAGACACAGAGGAGAGAGAAAGAAAGGCAGAGACACAGGCAGAGGGAGAAGCAGGCTCCATGCAGGGAGCCCGATGCAGGACCCAATCCCAGGACCCCAGGATCACGCCCTGGTCTGAAGGCAGACGCTAAATTGCTGAGCCACCCAGGGATCCCCCCGCCCCCCAACTCAAACTTTCAGGTGGCCAGCAGGAAGGAGGAAGGGCCCAGGGCTGACTCAGCCAGCTCCAGGAGTCACTGGCTAGTTGGGTTTTAGACCAAGTCAGGGAGTGGCATACAGCCTCTTTACGGGGTGCTGCAGCTCGGGCCCATCTGGTACACAAGGTCAAAAGGCTTTGCCAGCGCTGGGTGCTTTGAGGAATGCTGAAAAAGGCTTCTGGAGTCCCAGGCACACTCCCCCAGGGGAGCACAACTGGATTGTGCAGAGTGCTGCAGGGGAGGAAAGTGTGTGTGTGTGTGTGTCTAGCAGCAGCAAGTTAACAGAGGACGGCTTGGGACCCAGATGGGGCTGGTGGGGAGGGTCAGAGCAACTGTCTACAGGCCAAAGCTGGAGTGGAAGCAGTTAAACAGGAAGCATGCAAGTCAGACTGTGTGCTAATGTGTGTGTGTGATACAATGTATTAAGACATAATATAAATTCAGATGTAACTCATATAAAATTCACCCAGTTAAAGTGTACCACCCAATGGTTTTTAGTATATTCACAGGGTGGTGCAACCATCAGCACAATTTTAGAACATTCTCGTCATGCCAAAAAGAAACCCCATTCCATTAGCAGCCACTCCCCATCCCCCCCACCACTCCAAGCCCTGAGAAACCACTAACCCAGTGTCTCTATGGGTTTGTCTATTCTGGTATTTTGTATCAACAGAATCATACAATAAATGGTGGTCTCTTCTGTCTGGCTTCTTTCACTCAGCATAATCTTCTCCAGATTTATCCATGTTGTAGTGTGTGACAGTACCTCATTCCTTTTTATTACCAATGTCCCCTTGTATAGAATACATTTTATTTATCCATTTGTCAACTGGTGGACATTTGGGTTGTTTGCACTTGTTGGCCATTATGAATGATGCTGCTATAAACATTCATGTTAAAAGTTTCTGTGCAGGCATATGTTTTCATTTCTCTTGGGTATATACCTAGGGGCAGGATCATATAGTAACTGTGGATCATTCGGTCACTCTATGCTTAACATTTTTTAGGAACTGCCAACATGCTTTCCAAAGTGGCTGCACCATTGTACATTCACACCAGCAATGTACAAAGGTTTTTGTCTCTCCACATCTTCACCAACACTCTATGTCTTTTTAAAATATAGCCATTCTAGTGAGTGTATAGTATCATGTCATTGTGCTTTTGATTTTTATTTCCTTGATGGCTAATGATGCCAAGCACATCTTTCCATGTGCTTATTGGCCTTCGGTCTATAGAGAGGTCTCTTTGAGTTTTCTGCCTATTTTTTACCTGGGATATTCGTCTTATTATTGAGTTGTAGGAATTCTTTATATAGTTTATATGCAAGTCCCTTCCCTTATCAGATACATAATTTTAAAATATTTTCTCTCATTCTGTGAATTTTTTCAATTTTTCTTTAGGATGTCTTCTGAACACAAGTCTTTAATTTTGGTGATATTCAATTTGTTTTGTTGCTGTGCTTTTTGGTGTTATATCTAAGAAACCACTGCCTAATCCAAAGTCACAAAGATTTATGTGGGGTTTTTTAAAGATTATTTATTAAGGAGCGTGCGCGCGCACACGTGTGCGCAAGAGAGAGAGAGAGAGGCAGAGACACAGGCAGAGGGAGAAGCAGGCTCCGTGCAGGGAGCCCGACATGAGACTCGATCCCGGGTCCCCAGGATCAGGCCCTGAGCTGAAGGCGGCGCTAAACCGCTGAGCCACCCGGGCTGCCCTACATGTTTTTTTTCTAAGAGTTATATAGTTTCAGTTCTATTTAAGCCTTTGATCCATCTTTAGTTGATATTTGTTATGTGGTGTGAGGTGGGTCCAACTTCATTCTTACACATGTGAACATCCAAGCGCTTTTCTTTGAAGGTGATTCTTCCTCCATTCAGTTTTTTCGTTGCCTTTATCCAAAATCAATGGACTTTAAATGTGAATGTTTATTTCTGGATTTTCAATCCTGTCCCACTGATCTGTATGTCTACCTTATGCCAGTACCACACCATCTTTTTTTTTTTTCCAAATATTATTTATTTGGGAGACAGTATGAACGAGAGAGAGCACAAGTGAGGTGAGGGGCAGAGGGAGAAGCAGACTCCGTGCTGAGCAGAGAGCCTGATGCAGGGCTTGATCCCAGGACCCCAAGGTCATGATCTGAGCTGAAGGCACAAGCTTAACCAAACAAGCCACCCAGGTGCCCTTAGTGCCACACATACCATCTTGATTACCATAGCTATGTAATTAAGTTTTGAAATTGTGAAGTGTGAGTCCTCCAATTTTGTTCTTTTTTTTTTTTAATTAAGATTTTATTTATTTGAGAGAGAGGGAGAAGCTGACACCCTGCTGAGCAGACAGCCTAACTGGGGGGTTGGGGGAGCTCCATCCCAGGACCCTGAGATCTCAACCTGAGCTGAAGGCAGATGCTTATCTGATGGTGCCACCCAGGTGTCCTGGTTCTTCTTTTTTCAAGATTGGTTAGGCTATTTTGGATCCCCTGAATTCCCATTTGGATTTTACTGTCAGCTTGTCAAATTTCTGCAAAGCTGGCTGAGATTTTGATAGGGATTGCATAATCTTCCATATAAATCTTCCAATCCATGAACATGGCTTGTCTTTCCATTTATTTGTTTACTTTTGTTTAGCAATGTTTGTAGTTTTCAAAGTGTAAACTATGATTTTTAAAAAATTTGTCCATATTTTATTCTTTTTTATGCTGTTATGTGAAATTGCTTTATTACTTTCATTCTCACTTTGTGCAATTGTGAGTGTAAAGAAATATGATTATGTATCAATTTTATATCTTGTACCCTTGCAGAATTCATTTATTAGTTATAAAAGTATTTTTAGTGGATTCTTTAGAATTTTTTTTCCTAAAGATTTTATTTGTTCATGAGAGACAGAGAGAGAGAGAGAGGCAGAGACACAGGCAGAGGGAGAAGCAGGCTCCATGCAGGGAGCCTGATGTGGGACTCAATCCTGGGTCTCCGGGATCACACCCAGGGCTGAAGGTGGCGCTAAACCACTGAGCCACCCGGATTGCCCTTTAGGATTTATTTTTTATTTTTTTCCTTTAGGATTTTTTAAAAATATTTTTTTTGAGAGAGAGAGCCAGGGAGCACACAGGCAGCAGGGAGGGACAGAAGGAGAGGGAGAAGCAGACACCATGCTGAGTGCAGAACGTGACACAGGGCTCTGATCCCAAGACTCTAGAATCATGACCCGAACTGAAGGCAGACACTTAACCAACTGAGCCACACAGGTGCCCCAGGATTTTCTAAATCCAAGATCCTGTCATCTGTAGAGATAGTTTTACTTCTTCCTTTCTAACCCAGATAAGTTTATTTTCTTGCCTGATTGCCCTGGATGGACCCTCTAGTACAATGCTGAGTCATGGCAAGAGGAGACACACTTGTCTTGCTCCTGAGCTTAGGGGGAAAATATCAGGTTTTTTATCAGTCAGTCTAACATTAATTACTTAATGTTAGGGTTTTCATAGATGCCATTTATCAGGGTGGGCAAGTTATATTCTTAGGTTTTTGTCATAAGGGGTGTTGGATTTTGTCAAATACTTTTTCTGTGTCTATTGAGATGGTCATATGCTTTTCTTTCATACTCTATGTATAGAGGGTGTTACATTATTTTTCAGATGACCTAGCTTGTATTCCTGAGCGCAGGGGTCCTTCCCTTCTTGGGCTTGTTTTCTCAAGCTAGCCCCAGGTACTATGAGGTAGTCAAGGGAGGTAGCCTCTGAGCAGAACAGGCCTATGTAAGGCCAAACCCAACTTTCCTTGTTTGGGGATAGGCTCTACCTGCCTCCTACAAAAGCAAAAGTATCTGTGGCCAGCCCTCAGGAAACCTGTCACATGAGAGAACCCATCCAAGACCAGAAGCAGGGACTTCTTTGGAAGTTCATTGCTGGGGAAATAACAGAAAACAAGACATGGTGTCCCACAGTAGTCAGGCAAGGCTGTGACAAATGGGCAGGGAGGGGATGTGTCAGCACAGCCCCTGAAGATAGGATGGCACATTCAGGGGAAGGGTGGCTGGCACTCAGAGGCTTCAAGGACCAGAGTGGGGAGCACTCTACTCCAGCACTATGCCACGTGGCTCCCAGGCATCTGGGGACTAGCAAAGCAAAAGGGCTAGAGTAGGACCCAGCATAGGCCACTACTGCCAACTCAGGCTGCACCAGAGGACCCCAAAAGGCAGATCAGAGGACTTCACAGCTTTGTCCCATTAGAACTGAGTTTTCCAGGAGGAATGGATGGACATTAATCCCCACAAGGACATTCCCACTCCTGTCAGCCCTCTTTTTGCTGACAGCTCAGCTCCCCTCCCCAATCTAACCCCATCTCCTTTCTCAGTGAAAGACCCTGTCACTCTAGTTTTCAGGACTGATGGGAAGACCAGGAGCTCCAACATGTAGGTGAGACCTCAGCCCTCAAACACAGAAGGGTCCAGCAAACAAAGGGAGTATTAGTATTTAACATGCACAAGACCCGCATCTGAACACTGAACTGAAAAACAGTAGCGGTAAAAACCTGTACTTTGCTCAACTAAAAACAGAACACCAAAGGGATTTTCTTGCCTTTCTGGGTGTGGAAGACAGCTTGGGAAGCGAGTCCAGACCAAGGTCAAGTCCCCAGGCCCTACTTGGGGGCAGCACTGGCTCTCCTCAGGGTGACTGCCACACCCAGCCTCAGCCCATTCTTTACCAGAGGCAGCCGCTCCAAATGTCTGAGAGGAAGGCTGTCAGAGGGACGGGCTCTTCAGAGCCAGCTCGGGTTCCAGAGCGCCCTCAATCTGAAAAAAATACAATTTGAGAGTGGAGTGATAGGAAGAAAGGTCGCCCCACTACAGTGGTCAGTGCTATGGGGGGAAGCCACACTGGGCTGAAGAAAGGTCACATGCCATGAAGCAGGAATGCCTCTGAAGGGCCTCCCTTAAGGAATGGTGCCAGCCAGGCCTGGCCTGCTCACCTTGCCATGTGCCTTCCCTTCCCTGCCACGTCAGTAGTCTTAAGTGAGGATGGCACCCCCGGAAGCCTCAACCAATGGACACTTAGAGGACGCCCACACAGGCACGCTCCTGCATTCTGGGGGCCAAGGATATATAAAGTAAATAGCCCTCAAGTCAATTGTATGAGGCCACCGGGGAAAGCCAGTTCTGCCAAAGCACCAGGCCTTCCCTCAGGGTGATCCAGCTCACATCTGCGAGAAGTAGGACCAAAGTCGCCAGAGTCCACCTCTCCAAAACCACTCCCCTAGAAAAAGGGCAGACACAAGGCCCCTAGAACACTTGAGGAACTCGGATGGGTCCCAACTGGTATTCAAACCCCACCAGACAGAAACCTGTGGTCCCTATCTGGTAAATTCTGCTGGTTTACAAACCAGCAGGAGCTAATTAAGGGAGATCTCTATACTTGAGCTGGGCCCACGTCTACCCGATGCTGTAACCAAGCAACCATTATATGGGATAACTCTTGGCAAAACAGGAGAACGTCATTGGCAAACGGTGCTGCGTTGACCGGGGTGTGGGTGGAACACTTTCTGAAGCCAGGAGGGACTTTATAGGCACTGCCTTCCCAGTCATAGGCCTCCGCACAAGCTGCTGCTTTGTGAACTGGCATCTTGACTTCGTCTAGTTCAGGAAATCATCCACCGGCCTCCCCCCAGTGCTGATCCACACCAAGGCCCAGCACTTCTCATCCTCAGGCTAAGCTGCTCCTAGCTCCTTCTCACACCAACACAGAGGGCTAAGGAGGACTCTGCGGAGAGCCGCTAAGTTCATAAAAATAACAGACTCCCCACAAAACTCCAAATCACCACCAATACATTTATTTGAGGGAGGAAAGGTCAAATTTGATCAGGAACTTTTAAACGGCATGATACGAGACACTGGCCTGCCTAATTTCTGGGTGTTGACCACTGCACAGTAACCAGATCCTGCACGTAAGGCATCACCATTAAACAGACGAGCATTTGCTGAGGGAGACACATTCTGAGCAGTCACGCGATTTCTCACTCAGAAGATGCTGCCTTTGTATCAGGAAAGTAGTGTTGAGAAACACGAAGGCAGAACCCAGCAGGAGCTTCCTAGCACAGGCCTGGATGCGATGGCGGCCTTGTGAAAGGGGACTGTGCCCTATTTACAAAGCAGGAGAGCAATACTCCCAGCCCAGCTGCAGGGGGAGGGCTGGGGTTGACGGGGGAGATGAGCAGGGGGTGGGACCTGACCCCACGAGCCTCTTCCCATTCTACGTGGGCCTCCATTCACCATTCTCTGGCCCCTTGCACAAGACATACTGGGCAAATCTGTGAAGGAAGGGGATTCTATCCCAATTCCCTAGCTCTACCCCCACCTTCCCCAGGCCTACCAGGCAACCAACCCATGGGGTGCAGCCTCACCCCCACCCAACCCCCACTTCTCGACAGACACACGGCAAATATGGAAACCAAAACCCAGCTGGCTGGAGCACATCTAGGTGTTGCTGGGTTGGACTCATCTGACAGGTGCCTGAGATGACTGGGCTCCACCCACGGTGGCCAGGCTGAGACACTGTTTTTTCAGGTGATTCAGGTTACTCCAAGGCAAAGCATGATCCTGATGACACCCGGCGGAAAAGCAAGCTGGAGCCTCGGAAAAGCTGGCCCTGGATTGGAAGGAACAATCAGATCAGTGAAAGGGGAGGCTGTGCTTTCATCCTGCTCCAGAGCAGCATGAGACAAAGGAAGGTCCAGCAGCTCAGAGATCCCACAGGCGGGGTATGTAGGGGAGGCCGTAGGCTTGCAATCCTAGAGGGCAAGATCAGAATGTGCTCTGTACTGAAGCACAAGAGTGGGTGGCCTTATCTCACAGGGTGTCCGGTGTCACTGGGGGTACTCGGTAGGAAATCCCCAAAGAGGAGATTCATTGCCCTTCTGGCTTCAGAGATTCCTTTGACTCCTTAACGCCCGTGGGATGTGATGCACATAGACCTGTCTGGAAACACTGGGAAGAACTGAGTCTGACTCTTACCCCTTGCTTCCCTGCCATCCGTCTTCTTCTCAACCCTGAGGCCTGTCGCTGTGCTGGTTCCTTCCCAGATCACCGCCCCATTTTACTTCAAGGCAAACCAAGGCTAGGTGAAGCAAGGATCTGCTCTGGGCCAGACACCTGGATCCCTGACCTCTGTGCCTAAGAGCTCCAGCCAAACAGGAAGGTGCTTGGGCAGAGAACATGAAATCCCAAGAAAGACTGGCACCCTCGTCATGTGGCCCCACTCGAGCCTCAGGTTCTCCTAGGCACTAGGGATGTCTTGAAGAAGGGAGGTGTTAGCCTCGGACCCAGTGGCTGCTCCCTAGAAGTGCTCTCGGCCCCTATGTTTTCAGCCACATTACTCAAGGGCTAAGATCTTGAGCTTTACCACCCACCCCATGGGCTCCCTTACCGCCCTTCTAAGAATCTTTAAGAGTTGAAGGAGAAAAGTAGACTGTGTCTACGGTAAAACCTGTAAGTACATTCAGATCTAGTAACTTCACATCCTTTCAAAAGGAAAGTGAAAATTTAATGAAAATGCTTTATACCAAGAGTCTATATTCTTTATCCTCTCTACCAACAATATTGGTTCCTATGACAATCCCTCATTCTTCCATGCAATGTAAAGCCGACACCATTTCACCTGATTGGTCTGGGGGAAGAACCGGGGGGGGGGGGGGGGGGGACCTCCTCTGTTGGGAGCTTGCTTACCTGCACGCTCAGGTATTTCCAGCAATGGATCCAAGACTTGAACACTGGGGAGTATGGAGGGAGCCCGGCCTGCAGCCTGCCCAGGGAGGACAACACATTAGACCCACTGAATGACGGGAGATGGACTAGCCAAGAAAAAGGAGATCTCAAGGAATGGTGTGGAGCTGCCACCACCCACATCCTGAATCACAGGTTCAGCCCAGAGTGGAGGGGTGAAAGAGGATGTTAAGCTACCTGGTGGGCAGTGGGGGGTGGCAAGCCTACACACAGCCCAGGGAGGAGAAAGCAGAGCACTGGACAGGCTGAGCTGGACCCCCGCCCCCCACAGCCCTGGCAGGGTGCCTGAGGGAGGGGTGCACACTTACCCACAGTTGTTCACAGCCATGAGGTCACCAACCAGCAGGAAGGGGTAGGTCAGCATGCTCACTGCAATCTGAAACCCAGGGAGACCTGAGTGGCAGTGACCCCACTGCCACCACCAGTCCCGACTCCAGCTCAAGGAGCGAGGGTATCCTGTGCCCATACCCTACACCCAGGCCTGCCTCCAGCCACCACTAGAGCCACCACTAAGTCCCACCCAGGCCCACAGGGCAGTAAAAAGGGCAGCTGGTGGAGCTGCTGGCTTGACTTACCCCCATTACAAATTTGGTATAGCTCCGGATGGCCAGGGCCTGGCTGAACTGGAGACAGAAAGGAAGACCAGTTTGCTACAGGTACCTCGGGCTGCCCTTCAGATAAGTGCCCTTGCCCCATGCTGCCTGGCCTGTGGCCCCCAAGCCCCACCCTGCACCCTGGTCTCATACACCCTCTTGACTTGGCTCCTTGCACATTGCTGTATATACTGTGTTCCCTTTTAGGGCCTGCCGGTGGCTTCTGTGGCCCTGGAGTCAGAGCCAAGAGAAGCCCCGGGAGGCGGAAGTGAGGTAAGCAGACTGAGAAGACTTCCAAGACCCAGCCAGGATGGTGAGGAGCAGAGGTACAGACAGCCTAAGTGGGACCACTGGCCGCCCACTGTGAACCCCACCAAGCTGTTGAGTTCCCAGGGTCTGGCCCGTGTCTGCCTTGATCAGTATCCAAGGCTTGGGACACAGTCAAGGCTAAGTGCTCACTGAATGAAAAGACAGACGCCCGCCTTCCCAAACACCCCAGACATGGAATCCTGGTCCTGCAGCAAAGGGCAAGGGGAAACTCGAAATTTCCTGCCACTCCCTACCTTACCAAACTCTCACTCCCTTTGGACCCCCAACATTTGAACTCTACTTTGCCCAGAAAACAGTCCCCGACTAGGAAGGGGTAGGGAGGACTACCCGTGGCATGGCCATATCACCAGCTGGAGGCCCTGTAACCTTGGATGAAGGCTTGTTCTGTCACGGGTAGCCTCATCTTAGCCTTTAAGCCACACGCAGAAGAGTACTCGAAACCCCTTTCCATAAAGCTGGAGAAAGCCAATCTGCTGTGGGACACCCCACCCCCACTAAACTACCCCCAGTACTCCAGCCTTGTTCTGTACATGACATTAGCAGCTCCCCTGTCCACCAGGCCCCGAGAAACCCACGGCAGGGCCATGGGTTTGCGCTCCTGTATGTTTGAGTGTGAGCTGGTCTCCAAGGAACTACTTGAATTTGCTTGGGTAGGACTCACCTACCCAAATCAAACGGCCAGACCCCATTTCCCCCTGAGAGATTCTCAGTTGGGGTGAGACATTCTTCACCACAGACACATGCCCAGACATATACTCCCCAGGAGCTGCCATTCTGGGCCTCAGACACAGACCTATAAACCCCCAGACCACCCCATGAGGGGACTGTGACAGACAGGCCCTCAGCCCACCTATCCTTTCAGAAGGACCAATGCCTCCTCACACCTGACTCAGCCTGCTGAGGTCTGTACAGACCAGGCTGTGTAGACCACTGCTAACAAAACAGCCAGGTGCGCCTGCATCGTACACTTCCTAGGTGACCTAAAAAGCCTCAAGGCAGGCGAAACGCCCTTGGCCTGGCACAGGCCTAGTCCCAACCCTGTTGGGAAAGGGAAAGACCTAGTCCCAACCCTGTTGATTCCTAGCCAAGTGCCTCTGGAGAGCCTTTTTATCTCAGGGTTTCAACTTCTTTACCGGTAAAATGGGACATTACACCTGTACTGTTTCCTTCACAACTGGGGTGCTATTGGGATCAAGTGTCATAGTGTTCACAAAAGGGTTCTGAAAAGCATAAAATGCTAAGCAAAAGTTAAAGGGTTATTAGCTAGTCTGTGCCCTGATTTCCTGATTCATAGTTGGGCTACTGCCTTGGATAAGCTGGCATCTGTTTTATTTCTAGTTTGCCCAAGGACGGGCTTTCCATGAGCTCCTCCAGGTCTGGTTACGGATCTTGAATCTTTCCTCTCTCCCGAGCCCAATCTCCCCAGAGGCAAAGCTGACCCCAGGACAAGAGGTCCTCATAGGGGGTGCCTGGGTGGCTCAGTCAGTTAAGCGTCTGACTCTTGATTTCAGCTTCAGATCATGATCTCGGGGTCCTGGGAATCAAGCCCTATTGGGCTTCATGCTCAGCAAGGAGTCTGTTTAGGACTCATTCTCCCTCTGCCCCCTCCTCCCCGCTGTGCTTGCTCACCCTCTCCCTCTAAAATAAATTAGTAAATTTTGGGGGGAATGAAAAAGGTCCTCCTAGACTACTCCCCAGAGACCCTCTCTAGTCCTCAGGGCCTTGTGCTAAGGATCCCAGGGTCCTGAGTCTGCCCCAGACCCTGGGTATCAACAGTACATGGAAAGATTGACAAGTCCTTGTTCCAACCAACCTGGGAACCTGGATTCTGGTCGTTTCCCAGCCCCCCTGGGGTGTCACTCACGCTGTCATCCACCAGGTAGGCATTGATGAAGTGGGCCAGCAGGTTACAGCCCCACAAGAAAACCACATCGCCCAGGAGATGAGGGATTAAGCCGCTAAAAAACAAGGTGAGCAAAGATGAGCAGGGGAGGGAGGGGACCATTTCTTGGAGGCTCCATGCCCAGGAAGGAGGCAGGGATGTTCCAAGCTCAAAACTTCAGCATATCCTAAGTACAGTCTCAGGAAGAAAGCCTACAGGGGCCCACATGGGCCCACAGCTAACCACACCAGGAAGAAGGTGTTCTTTTCTCCATGGCTGTCACAACCCGCATGAGGCCACAATTGGTTTACGGTCTCACAAGTGGTTTCAAACTACAGAGGCCACGCCTCAAAATGTGAATGTTGCTCAATCTGGGATCTTTCAAATGTAGATTATGAAACAGGGCCTACACATTTATAGTTTTCTCCTGGTCTCTTTACCTAATCAACTCTCACAAGACACTCTGCTCGATGCATCTGTTGTCTTTACCCCTAGAATGTTCGATTAAAGACATTCCATACAAGCTTTTGCAAGGAGGGCTGTTAAAGGGATGGCCTTCCAAAGAAACAGCCCTACAAACTGCTATGGAAGATCCCTAAAATACACTAAGGGCAAAAAGCCAGGCTGAGATCAATAGGACCCATGTGCTATTATTTTTGTTTTTAATGTGTTTATGTGCTTGTTTAGATACAGAGCAACTTGGAAAACTCTCCAGGAGAAGGATGCCTACCTCTTGGGAAGGGTGGCAGAGAGTTTAGAATCTTTAAAAATCTTATTTTCAAAATATTGGAGGAGGTCAAAAGAATATATGCAACACATGTACGTGATAAGGGATATGAAGAAACTGAAGTTTCGTGAATGCAATCTCCAATCTTGACTCCTCCACCTGTGCTCAGACTAACCATTCCACATGCTTTGGTGCTTTCTCTGTGTTGGAACACGTACTAGTATCACCCAGTCTGCAAATAAGCGAAGAACAACAGAACCTGACAGGTAAGTGTGTTCTGTTTCAGAATCTCTTCATATGCTGGAAGAGGACTCTGTAAAATGAGCATGGAAACTGTCAGCCGTGGTGACATGTAGTTTTATGTCTGATGTACTAGTCATGTGAGCAAATATTTATTCACACATATATTTACACATATACATACACGTATATGTGAATATATGAGTGTGAGAGTATATGTGTGTGTGTGTGTCTATATTAATCAAGCTTTGTCAATCTTGGCACTACTGTCACTTAGGGCTGGATAATTCCTCCTTGTGGGGGGCTGACCTCTGCATTGCAGGATGCCTAGCAGCACCCCTGGCCTCTACCCTCTAGATGCCAATTGTGACAAGCAAAAGATGTCTCCAGATATTTCAAGTGTCCCTTGGGGGCAAAATTCACATCCTGGTGAGAACCATGTATTACATATGCACATACACACATCCACCTGCACGGCCATTTCTCGGTTGCAGGAGATCCTAAATAAAAACTCCTGACCAACTGTAAAACCACAGTGAATTAACAGAGAACCACATTATCTAGTATGTTCCATACATAACAGCATGTCTGTTACTGCCAAGACCTTAAGGCAAAACAAAAGACATCTGTTGGGCTTGGCTTTGGGGTCTGCTTGTGGTTTGTTCTGACTAGACGCAGTTTTTTGGTATAAACTTTCTGTTTTATAGGTAAATGTAAGGCGGGTGTGAGACGCCAAGGGTGGCAGGGGTCTGTGGTTCTCAGGAGGCCATGGGGGCCCAACAGAGTCAGATCTTTTAGGAGAAGCCAGAGATGTGGATTGCTATGTGAAATACCCAAAATGTTACACAGAGTGCCCTGGGCCCAGGCCCACTCCCACTCCCAGGGCCAATGGGAGGAGCCAGTTGGTCCAGTTCCCTGTGTTCTGGACAAACAGTACCATTTCTGCATGAGCCGTGATCTGCAAAGGGCTGAGCAGCTTTGGTCCCCATGATCCGTGGCTCACACATGCCATGGAGCTCTACGGAGCCGGAATGCAGCTCGCAGGAGGGACAGAGCCCCATGATTAGTCTGAGCCTGGCGGCTACGGCCTAAGAGGTCAAGAATGTGTATGTTAGTAGAGCCATGCCAAGTGGCCAGCGAGGGGGTATGTAAACTCACGTACACAAAGAATCCCAGCAGCCCCTCCTCTTTGAAAATCTTCCCAATGGAGCTCAGCACGCCACTGTGAAGAAGGGAAGACAGGGCTATGAGGTGACCCCGTCACCCTGGAGAAGTCCGCCCCCTGGTGTGGAGGAGAGCCCACCGTCCCTGCTCGTCCCTGCTCGTCTCTGCTCGTGGCTAGTCCTGGCTGGGACGGGGAGGGGAGATTCTGTTACCAGGCAGAAGCCAAGTGCAGAAGATTAGAGGGCACCTGTCTGGGGGTAAGGGGTGTTTACACAGTTCATGGAGACAGAAAACCCACTCATCCCAGGACAGAAGCCCAGCGGTTCCCTACTGCTGCTATCTGGGGATCTGGAATTTGGGAATTAGCCTGCCAGTCCAGGCTACTGCAAAGGCAATGGGTCTTTCTCCTACCTGGCCCGAGGGCTTATCTCTGAAGCAGCCTTCCCACAGAGAAGCCTGCATTCCTGACAGCATGGGGGGTGCCGCCAAGAGGGGAACCTCCTGCCCAGAGGGCAGAGAAGGAACACAGGATCCTGCAGCAGGAGGCCCTGGAACCAGACCCCACGGATACAGCCTGGGAAAAGCACCTGGCCCTCCCCAGGAGAAGCTCAGAGATCAAAGGACAGGCTGGGGTCTTAGGTATGAAATGCAAAGGAGGCTCAAGAGCAATGTCTGGGACTTGTGGCTAGTGATGCGATGAAGTGGCCTGTCCTACACGGAAGCCCTTCAAAGCCTAGGCGACAGAGGAAGCTTAGAAGAAATATGGAGATGGAGGGAACCAAAGCCCTGGCTAGCGCTCCTCCCAAGGCACCCAGCCCTGCCAGGCCCCACAGCCCTTTCTGGAACAGTGACTTGGCCCACTGGGGCCAAGTCTCCTGGTCCTATCAACTTCATGTTTCAGTTTGGGAGAATGGGTCAATTTCCCATTAGTGAACCCAAAATGAGGCTGTGGCAGCAGAGATGCCTGGAGCAGTGGTCCCACAGGACAGCTGCAGAAAACGATAGAAGCCAGGAGGTTAGAGCCCAAGGAAAGGTCACAGAGACTGTCCTCCTGCCACGTGCTTCTAGGATCCGCCTCCTGTCCTGTATTGAGCTTTGCTGGGACAGGGAGGGCATAGGTGCCACAGGGAAGGGTTGTGTCCCCATAGCTATGCCCCGTAGCACCCAGCTCAGTGCTGGGCACAGCAGATGCTGGGTATTTGGTAAACAACTGAAGGGACGGGCTCACACCCACAGGGTGGACAACCTCTTAGCAAAAAATGAAAGGAGCTACCAGCCACTTCTATGACAGCTGGAGAAATGGTTTGGGCCTGACTAGGGGGCTCAGTATGGAACCTAGCTCAGTCCCAAATGGCACAATCCGAGCCAACTCCACTCCCACGCACCCCCTCTGCAGGGCTGCCAGCATTATCCAGGACAGCCCTGGACACGAAATGGACACGACTATGGCAGCCATTACCAAATTCCTCTGAAGTTAAGCACATTAGGGACAAGGGACAGCAACTGACTCCAGCACGGCCTGTCCTGGCAGACTCTGACTGGTGACAGGGCCACTCCTGCCAGTCCTAGAAGAATTACCCACCTGTATTTGGCCTCCCGTCCCACAAATTGGACCATGCAGCGCATTGAGATGACTGAGGAAAAAGAAACACACAAGGGTAACATGGTGGCCAAAGCCCATGGCCCCCAGCTGTGGGGTGCCCAGGGCAGTGGCCACTGCACATGGCCTGTGTCAGAACGCAGGAGGGGAGAAGGGCCTCGGGGAGTCCCCATTGCACCCCGTGACCACAGAGGCCCAGTCCTTCTGCCTGGGAAGGGCCCCAGCTCCCTCCGGACAGGACTCCTCACCAATCTGTCCTCAATGTGGTTTCAGTGGAACACTCCACTTCCCAGTGATCCACCACCACCCAGCTACCATTCACAAGGGGTTATCCCACATCTGAGGTCTTCAATGAGGTGGCTCACCATGCAGGGGGTGGGCCAGCATGCGGGACACACACTGCATCATCATCTCGTAAGAGGTCTGGAAGAGAGCAGAGGGTGGGGACTTGGCCTGGCCTCTCTCTGGAACTGGCACGCAAGGGGAACCACAAGCTCTGATGGGGGAATACTGGGATCCTGCACCCTCCAGTGGACTCGGCCTACTTTGGATCACCCCTCGTTACCCATCCTCCATTCCTATCATCCAGGAGTGCTGCTGAGTCTTGGACTAAGCCCCGTGACAGCTGAGAGGCTTTCTGCTATTCCTTGCAGTGCCGGTGCCAGGGCTCCTTCCACGTCCCACCCTGCCCATGCACACACGAGGAGCCAAGTCTGTGTCTCTTCAGTGACCTGCCTGACTCAGTGGTAAAAAATAATCAGCTCCTCTCCTAGGGCCTCTCCCGACTCCAGATACCCACCTCCTTCACTACTTTCTTCAGAGAAGTCTTCATGTCATCCTTGTTGGACACCTGCTCGATCTCATCCGGAGGGAAAACCTGAGATACAAAAAAACAAAGGAGTGGGGTGCCTGGCTGGCTCTGTCGGTACAGCATGCGATTCTTCTCAGGGTGGAGAGTTCAAGCCCCACATTGGGGTAAAGCTTAATTAAAAACAAAGAAAACAAAGGAGGGCCAAGACCAAATTACAGCTATGCCTCTTAAACGTAACTCTTAAGGGGCTGGGACAGCTGAAACCAGCTCCTGTTTTCCCTGAAGCTGGGTCCACCCCGGATAGCCCCAGGGCTGGAGTTCGGTGTGGCAGGGGGAGCCCCTGCTTGGTGTCACACCCGACACCTGGTGTCACACAGTGGGCAAGCAGCAGCAGGTCTACAGGGCAGGGCCCTTCCCAATCAAGGAGATGTAGTGTCAGACTCCCAGGGCTCAGAGCCTGGCTACAGTGCTGGGGTGTAGACTGGGAAAGCAGAGATGGACCAGTGTACATTGCTGCTCCTGGGGCTAGCAGGGAGCTTGGGGAAACCTCAGGCAACTGCTCCTGGCTTCACCCCAGGCTCACCTTCTTCATACTGCCCCGGGTCACAGTGGAGAGGGCGTTGGACATCAGTCGGGGGCTCAGGCCTCGGAACAGCCCTATCTTCCCATCCACCTGCACTATGTACTTGGCTGTAACAAAGCAGAGGTGGCCATGTCATACCCAGCCCAGACACACCCACCCTGGGCACATTCACACCCAGGCCAGCTGCAGCCTGTCCCTCGGTGCAGGCAGACTTCAGTCACAGAAGGGGACAGCTATCTATTCAAAACTCCAGACGTAATCAGGCTCCAGCCCGAAAATCTTCTCTAACCCATTTCTTTTTATAAAGCCTTCAAAATGTATTTTTGACCAACAAATTCACACATTTTAGCTTTGGAAAAAGTATCTGGCAAGCTCAGCTAGTCTTTCAACTCAGCAACTTCAGTGCTACAACCCAAAAACCAATTCTGTTGTTTATAAGAAATGTTTAAAAAAAAAAAAAGAAATTTTTTTTAAAGATTATTTATTTATTTATCAGAGAGATAGAGAGAGAAAGAGGCAGAGACACAGGCAGAGGGAGAAGCAGGCTCCACGCAGGGAGCCTGATGTGGGACTCGATCCGGGGTCTCCAGGATCATGCCCTGGGCTAAAGGTGGCTCTAAACCGCTAAGTCACTGGGGGTGCCCAAGAAATGTTTTTCCTTGTGGCGCCTGGCCAGCTTGGTCAGAGAAGCATTCAGCGCTTGATTTCGGGGTTGTGTGTTCAAGCCCCATGTTGGGTGTACAGATTACTTTTAAAAAAGTTTTCTTGGAGTAGGAAGAAAAAGAAAAAGGCAGAGAGTGCCTACAAGCAATGATGAAGTATGCAACCTAAGGGAGGAAAAAAGGGAAAGGAAGAAAGGCTCAGGACTGTCCTCTGAGCACACCATGGAGAGCACTGTCCTCATCCTGTCCCTGTGCTGCACCGGGGCCCCCACCTGGAATCCACTAGCATTTATGAATCAGACACGAGGTGGGGGGATAGGCGAGGCAGTCGACATAACTAGTGGAGAAGTAACCAGAATTGGCACCAAGGAACTATTCTACAGAAAAAACTGAAGCAGTCAGGGAAGCTAGACCCTACCTGTGTGAGTCAGTGTTTTTTCCTTTTTCTTTTGTTTTGTATTAATTTTATTTTTTAATATTTATCTATTTGACATGGAGTGGGAGTGAAAAAGAACACAAGCAGACAGGGAGAGGGAGAAGCAGCTCCCCAATGCGGGGACTGATCCCAGGACTCAGGATCTGAGTTGAAGGCAGACACTTAACTGACTGAGCCACCCACAGTTGCCCCCCACCCCTTTTTTTAAAGATTTATTTATTTGAGGGATCCCTGGGTGGCGCAGCGGTTTGGCGCCTGCCTTTGGCCCAGGGTGCGATCCTGGAGACCCAGGATCGAATCCCACATCGGGCTCCCGATGCCTGTGTCTCTGCCTCTCTCTCTCTCTCTCTCTCTGTGACTATCATAAATAAATTTTTAAAAAAATTAAAAAAAAAAAGATTTATTTATTTGAAAGAGCAAGAGAGAGTGAGCATGTGTGTGAGCAGGGGGAGGGCAGAAGGAAAGAATCTCAAGCAGACTTCTCGATGAGCACAGAGCCTGCTGCAGAGCTTGATCTCAGGACACTGAGATTATGACTTGAGCCAAAATCAAGAGCTGGAAGCTCAACCAACTGAGTCACCCAGGTACCCTGATAGTTGGTACTTTTTCATTAGGGTCTTTAAAAGGATACTTAATGTTTCATTTCTTTTCTTAAAGATTTTTGTTTTATTGAGAAAGAGAGAGAGAGAGAGAGAGAGCGCGCGCATGTCTGTTGGGAGCGGTGAGCAGAGGGAGGGGGACAAGCAGACTTCCCCAGCAGAGCACAAAGCCCAACATGGGGCTGATCCCAGGACCCTGAGATCATGACCCAAGCCAAAGCCAAGAGTCGGACGCTTAGCGGACTAAGCCACCCAGGTGCCTCTAAAGATTTTTAAGTAACCTCTACACCCAAGATGGGGCTCAAGATCAAGAGTCACATGCTCTACTGACTGAGACAGCCAGGTTCTCCAATGTTCCATTATTTTATTTTATTTTATTTTATTTATTTATTTTAAAGATTTTATTTATTTATTCATGAAAGACAGGGGGGGCGGGCAGACACACAGGTAGAGGGAGAAGCAGGCTCCATGCAGGGAGCCCGATGCAGGACTCGATCTTGGGACTCCAGGATCATACCCTGGGCCGAAGGCAGAGGCCAAACTGCTGAGCCACCCAGGGATCCCCTTTTTTAATATAAACTTTCAAACTAAGCTCAAAAGGTGATATATTCTTATAAACACTTTATATATTTCTCTATATCTAGAAGCTAGCAGAACTTTCTCTCAGACACTGGACTCCCCCTTCCAGACCCGATTTCAGCTCCTTAGCACCACGCAGTGGCAGGAACCAGCAAAAATGTCTTTCCACTGCAACATGTCTGCCAACCCAGCAAATTCAATGCTACTGTTAGAAGAGGCTTGACTGGGGCCGGGGAGCACATGTTATCCACCTATTTGGCTTTCTGAGATGGGGGTGGGGCTGGAAAGAGAGAGAGAGGAGGGGACAGGACACTGGGTGACGTGGCTGGGTGCCAGGCTTCACAGAGTGAACAGGCAGAAGGAAGGTTTATTTTGGGGGAGGGGAGCTCTAGCCAGCAACGAGAGGCAGGCAGGATAAAGCCTCAGTGTGATCGAGTGAGTCACTTAGCCTCTTTCTATCCAATTTGCCCACCAGTAAAAAAGGAGTAAAGACCCCTATTTCTTCTCAACTAGAGACGATTTATGAATAAGTGAGAACAGAGAAATTAACGCAAAAATGTCTACAGGGGTGTAAGTGGGCCCAAAGAGTCCCATGGCCAGCCAGGGCCTGTCATTCCATGGTTTCTCTGCAGTCCCTGGAAAATTCTCCAGGAAGTTCATTCTGTTGCGCCCAACAATGCCGTGACGGCTGTGGCATTTTTGATCATGGTCTGGAGAGAAGTAGACATCATCCAGACAGTAGACAGACAGCTGAGCCCCTCGCTCACGCGAGAGCAGGCAGGGTTATCCAAAACCGCCCAATGGCCATCTGTTTACAGCATCTGGACTAAATATTATATACGCAGGGTGAGCAGAAGCACCTCAGAACTCCGTTCATCATCTTTGCAAGAGGCAAGATGCAGCTTAAGACCCTCCACCTTGAGTCCTTTTGGGAATGACTGCGTGATGCGAGTAGAGGCAGTCTGGGTTCTCACCTGGGGTCCCTCATGAGGCTAGAAAACGCAGAGAAGCCACAGCGGGGCCCTGGCAGCCCACCACCCCAGCTTCCCATGACCCCAGTGTTAGCTTTGTGTACCGGCTTCACTGTGCAATGGTCAGGGCGCCTGCCTACGACTATGACTTCCCCCTTCCCTTCACTGACAGTTTCTAAATAAAACCAAGTATGAACACGTTTCCCCACAAAATGACATGTTTTGCCTGGCCTCAGACGACTCAACATCACAGCGGCAAAAATGGAAAAGAAACTCAGGATATCAGATTCTGCCAAGAGCGTGCGGAATAAAAAAAAAAAAAAAAAAGTGATAGGAGGCAAAGCCCCCGGTTATTCAGCAGAAAGATTTTCAGAGAACATTCTAGACTGACCAAATAGGTATGAAGAGCACACAGGGAGGAAGCCTGAGGCAATCAGCCCGGCAGTGAAGGTGGAGAGCTAGGGCACATGTCAAGAAGTTCAGTGAGGGTGCCCTGGGAGGGAGATCCTGATAGTGGGCTAGAGAGGCCTTAGCTAGCTGGCACCCGGGGGGCCCGGGGACGAGCAGTGAGGGGCAGCCAGGTGGGCAAGGTGGCATCGGGCGCTGTGCCTGTGGCGGGCTTCTGGGGAAAGACCACCCTCCCCACTAGCCAGCAGAGCTGCAGGAGGAGCTGGGGGTACCTGCGAGAAGGACCTGCACGCAGAAGCTGCACAACCGTGCAGACGAGGAGCACGGGCCAGAGGAGGGAAGCGGCCTGCCCGAGCTCTTCAGCTGGCCAGGGTATGCCAGAGGTGAAGCGCCATGCACCGCATGGTGTGCTCTGCACCCCGTGCAAGGAGATGCCCAAGCAGGGCCCACCACCTGGAGAATGCAGGGGAAGGAGCCGGAAGGACAAGAACCCAGGAAGTCCCCAAAAAAGGCCTCCTGCTGGAGAAGAGGGAAGCAGAAAAACTGGTAACGGGACCAGGCTGCTCAGAAAGCAAAAGGATCCCTGGATCCCCACTTCCAGGCACGACTTGGGGCAGCAGGGATGACAGGGCCCAGTGTCCCAGGGTGGCCCCTGGGGCTGCCTGGGCTGGCAGCTGGCAGCTGCGGGCAGTGGAGCTGGACCCTAGCTGTATTGTTCACCTGCTCCCGTCCTGGCTGCTTCCACACCCTCTGCCCTGCCAGTTCCGACTCTGGGGGCCACACTGCCCAGCCTGTTCCCCCTGGGGCCAGCTGGGCCTGCTCCCTGTTTTTGTCCGTGTGGGCTCTCCTGCCTGGGAAGCAGACTCACCATAGGTGAAGAAGCTCGGCAGATAGAGGACCTTCCTCCCCAGCACATTGGTCCCAATGGTGGGGGGCATCGGCTCATGACCCACCTTCAGAATCAACAAACACAAAAGGAAGGTCAGATGTTACTGCGAATCCAGTCCCCTGCCGCTCATGCCCCCAGGTCCTGCCTCTTCTCCCACAAATTCCAATGCCGTTCTTGGTGGTGTCCTCAGCAAAACACACCAGAAACATCATCGGCGTCCAGAACCATCAGCAATGTGTAAGCTCCTGACAAAGGGAAATGTCTAGCCCCAGATCCCACCCTGTCCCCCAACATTTGCACTTTCAAGTTCCAGACATTTCCAGTGCAGAGATCCCCCACTGTTACGTACTTCGAACCCTGCACTCACCGTGGAATAAATCTTAGTTAATTCCCACCTCTGAGCTAAAACTTCAGTCTGATCTCAATCCCCAATGTGCCAACACCAAAACACACCACCCCCACATCTCAGGCCAGAACTTCAGAGAGCGCAGCTCCAAGTGACCCACCCCAGATGCACCTGACACTCAAGTTCCTTACTGTACCCTCGGCAGATGCCAACAAACCTGTCCCTTTCGCTCCCAGACAGAGCAAACTGTTACCTCCAATCCTGGCTGCTCCTCAAACAATTCCTCCTCTGTGTTCTAATCTTGATCACTTCATATCCCTGAGACAGAATCACCCCCTCATTTCCATAGGGCTATCATAATTCTTACTGTAGAATGGTTATAATTATGGTACCCCTTAAATCTATAGAGGAGGGAGGACACAGCCACTCACACCCCTAGGAGGGGGGTGTCTCTCCTGAGGGGTGAGGCCATTTATTATGCTGCCAGCTGATGAGGAGAGAGACTCTGCTGCCAGGCAGGAAGCAAGGTATCTAGGAGATCAGCACTTAAGTGGGGTGCGAGAAGTCCCCTTCCCTGGCAGAGGGCCAGGACACAAGCCCTATCTCTCACAGGAGGCCAACCAAGCCCCCAGACCAGAGCAGCTCCCTTTGGATGCAGGAGGGAGCAGAAATGGTAGGGTTGGGAAGCTCTGCCTTAAAAACTGGACTATGTATGCTTCTGGTGTTTTCCTGGTCCAATTCCCTCTCTTCTTTGCTTGAGTCAAGTGTTTTTGAAAGTTCTGAAGGTTGTGCATTGTGGATGTGGTTCTGAGCTACATGACAGATCACTGACTATAAATTAAGAAATCCCCTCCACGATGGCCACTTTCTTTAAAAAAAAAAAAAAAAAAATCCTAGCCCAGGGGAGTTGAAGGAAAGGGATGAGCCAGCTGACCCTAGCAATCAGCCCTCCCCTTCTAGACCTTTCCCCTTCTCGGATAAATGCTCCAAGGTTCTGACTTAAGTTTTGATCTTGTCCCCTTCTATAGGTGGTATTCCCTTTTATAGACCTTCAACTCTGAGTCTGAGCTGCTGTTCTGTTGCTGTCCCACTCAGTCTAGTTAATTTGGGAGTCCTAATGGTTCCATCTGCACCTTTAAATCTGCTATGTCCCTTCCTCCCAGGGCCCCCAATCCGTTGAGTCTTTTTTTTTTTTTTTAAAGATTTTATTTATTTATTCATGAGAGACACAGAGAGAAAGAGGCAGAGACACAGGCAGAGGCAGAAGCAGGCTCCATGCTGGGAGCCGGACGTGGGACTCCATCCCAGGACCCCGGGATCACCACCTGAGCCGAAGACAGACACTCAACCACTCAGCCACTCAGGCACCCCAAGTCTATTTTTTCTTAACTTCCACCTGGGTTTATCAAAGGCACACATCTCAGCCCCATTCCCCTCCTCCTCAAATTTCCATGACTTATGCCCAAGTCACATGCACCCTATTTCCCCCCCCAAATGTGTTAACCTAGTCCTGACCACAACCAGAGCTATGGCTCTGCATCAAGCACTGGCAGGGCCAGTTTATCACCCTCAAAATTCCAACTCCTGCAACCTGACTTGGATGAACCCTAATCTGAGGCCCCGTGAGCTAGCCAACCCCCAAATCTGCCCTGCCAATCCTGCCACCTGCCCGCACACACTGGGAGCTGCCTTTTTGCAAACTGTTGCTGATTCCTAAACTGTATTAGGATTTTGCCCTAAAACAAGCTACCCTGAGCACCAGCTAGATTCAGACCAGACCAACTACCTCACCCAGTTCTTTCTACCCTTCGGCCTCCCTCGTTCCCAGTCCCCTCTTCAAGCCACACATTTTTCAACTCTCTTCTCGAACCCATATGCCAAATCCACTGTGAAGCCATTTCGTTCATGTGAACGAGCACTCCCTACCCTGCCAATTCCTTGTGTACTCCAGCATCCTCTACCCCACAGACCTTCCTACCTGCCACTCTAAAAACTCAGCCCTCACTCAATCTCACTCCCTCAGACGAAAAACTTAGCTCCCGGTACCCTTACTTCTCAGGTAACATCAGTTCCAAAGCCCCCCACTTTCTCTCCCAAACCTATAATCTCTACTGCCAAAACTTCAATCCTAATTCCCTCCGTAAAACAGCCCTCGCTCAAATGCCAGTCTCAATCTTCCCCCACCAGCCGTTTTCAAATATCAGTCCCCATCAGATGCTAGTCAGGCACCTGATGTCCCGGACAGGATCTCCTCATTCCTTGTCCTATTCACAGTCACACCTGCCCCATTCCTCAGACCCCAGATTTCAACAGCTCCCATTCCAACTGTGTATCACACTCTCCGACCAGTTGCAAAGACGGCAAACCTGGCACCCACTTGCCTCCACTCAAATCTCAAATTCTGGTTGGTCTCCATGTCAGTGTTCACCCCTTAGATTAATTACCCTTCTAACTGGAAGATTCTAGGCGAACTCCTCAGTTATCAGTGCAGGCCTGGGCCACCCCCATCTAAACCGAGCGGTCTCAGTCTTGTCCACCTAATTCCAAATGCATTCCTTCCACTTGGCCTCCCTCCAGCTCAATCTCGCCCTTTTTCAAGCAGCCCACTTCATCTGCAAGGCCTTGCTGGCCACAACCACGGGCCAAGGGCCCCTACTGGCTCCATTCCAGAGTCATCCCGACCTTGGCCTCAGTTTCTGCCAGACTCGACCGATCCTGCCACCGTGTGTCCCAACCGCCCCTTCTGCCCAATTCCAACACTCCATAACCCGTCCCCCCGCAAACAAGGACTGCGAGTGCCATCTCCCGACCCTCCAACTGCGACTTTCATTTTCTCTTCCAAATGCGTCATCCCTTTCCCCCTAAAAGCCTCCTCCTCCTCCTCGGTCCCCTCTCCAGGCAAATCTCCACCACACCCCTCCCCCACTGCGTCGCCCTATCTGTTCCCCTCCCTCAAAACGCGTCACCCCGTTCCCTCCTCCCACCAAACCTGTCGTCGCCATCAAACCCGGAGCCCCCATCTCCAGCGAGCCCGTAGCTCTCCCCCGCTAAATCCCTCGCCTCCGCCCTCTCCCACCAAATTCCCTCGCCAATACATCCACCGCCCCCGCCCGGGCCTTGATGCCCTTTCCTCCCTCCTAAATTTTGGGCCCCGGCCTCCAGTCCTTTGTCCCCATCTCTGTCAAACCCAGACCTCTCGCTCCCCTCTCCCCTAAATACGCGCTCTCCACGGAATACTCCGCCTCGGCCCCCAGCCCTCCCCCCCCCTCCCCCATTCCGCGGCGTCCCGACTCGCCGCCAAACGCTGCCCCTTCCCTCCTACTCCAAGCTCGTCGCCGCCCTTCCTTCATCCTCCAAGCCCCCCCGGGCCCTCGGCCCCTCCCCTGCACCCACCCCACCCCTTGTTCCTTCCACCCTCTCCCAAACCTGTCGCTTCGACCCCCTGGCCGCCGTCACCCCAAGCCCCTCAACGCTCCCTTCGTCTCCCACTCCGCCAGCCCCCCAGACCTGCCGCCCTCGCCCCTCTCCCCAACTCCGTCGCCACGGCCTCCCTGCCCCCATCCTCCCCCAGGTCCCGGCCTGCCACCTGCACAGCAGCCCCCGCCTGCCCGCAGCGCCCCCGGCCCCCCACCTGGATAAGCAGCTTCACGTAGAGCAGCGGGTGGCTGAGCGCCGTGACGCCCGCGCCCAGCGCCACGAACAGGGCCTCGGTGGTCGGGGCGTTGTCCCCGGAGCCCAGGCCCCCGGACGCGCCGTCCATCCTGCGGGCGGAGGGCTGCGCCGCAGGCCGAGGGTGGCGCGGGTGCGCACGGTGCGCGGGCGGCGGATCGCGAGCCCGAGCCTCGACCCCGGCCGCCGCTCCGCCGCGAGCTCCCGCTCCTGCTCCGGCTCCCGCCATCCCCGCGGCGCCGCCGCGAGCCCAGGGCGCCACTTCCGGGTCCGAGGCCCCCATGGCGCCGGGCGGCGAGGTCACTCCCCGTCACGTGACGGCAGGGCGCCCCGCCCCCAGCAGGCGTCGGGGGGCGGGGCCGGGCCGCACCACTGGCGGCCGCGGGGGGGCCGGGGCGTGCGGCGCGGCGGGTGGGACGCGCCGGACGTGGCCCTCGGGCGGGCTGGGGGCCTGGCCCAACCGTGGGCGGCGGGCGGGGGGCCGGTGGGCGCAGGCGGCGCGGGCCGCGGCTTCCCGGGGTGTGGAGGCTGCGGCCGGCGCGGGCGCTCCCCCGGCAACCCGCGCCCGCCCTCGGAAGGCGGCCCCGCCGGCCCGACGCCCCCGGTAGGGTCCGAGGCCCGCGCCTGCAAGCCCCCTCCCCGGCTTGGCGTTTTCTCGGCAGCTGCGGGCCCGCCCCTCTGCGGCCCCGCGCCAGGCCCTGCGGCCTGCGAGGCCTCCCCGCGGGCCCGAGCTGCTCCGCGGCCTCCGGGCCCTCCTTCCCCCCTTGCCGTCCCCACTGGACCGAGCCCAGGCGCCCCGTAGCCCTTGGAGTTGAGCCTTCGCGGACGTTCCTTAGAGCCCAGGGGCAGAAAGGTGTTTTGCCCTAAAGTACTTGCTTATCTCCCGCAGGCGGTGCCAAGGGTTTTAACCCGTCTTGAAGTGGGAGGACATGCAGGCGCTGTGCCAGGCTTGGAAGCCTCGAATTTAAATTTAAAAATTTAGCCGGCCCTTAAGTCTCGCCCCTGTGCCAGACGCGGTCGGGTGCTGTGCGGTCAGGTGCTGTGCGGCGCGCTGGCTGCAGGAGGACCCGAGCGGCGCCTGGGCGGCCGCGGCCGCGGGCTTCGGGCGTGCGGGGGTTCTCGGCCTCGCCCAGCTCTACATCCGCAGCCCCGCCGGGCTCCATGCGGGGTGTGGAGCCTACTTAAAAAAGAGAGAGAGATCCCCGTGGCAACCCTGCAAGGAAGGTATTAATTACAGCAAGTGCCCTGTCCCTGTTTGTAACCGTGCCCACCCTCACCCCCAGCAAGACCACCGAGAAGGTGCTCAATAAATGTTTATACGGAAAAGAATGGAGTATTCCAGAGTCCGCAAGGACACAGCAGTGGAGCACCTAGTCTCTTGGCCTGTGCTTATCCTGTATTCGTTGTGAAAAAGTTCTCCACAATAGATGTATGTCTTTTGACTACTTAGTCCAAGTTTCCTGGAGTCTCCTCTGACTCCCTTCCTGCCTTGCCCTCTAAGGAGCCACCTCCCTCCTTGTCACTCCTGACAATGAATACTCCATACACTCTGCCCACATCCCAGTCCTGCCCATCAACCTCCCTCCCTTCCTCTGTCCTCTCCTTGTTGGGTTCGGTAACCCAGGCGTCTTCTGGTCTCAATCACTACAGAGCTTTCTAGCCCTTTCAAGTTACACATTTTCCCCTTCAAATACAACCTTCATCAAAACTACCTCCAGCTCCCAGGAGCACTTTAAATGACTTCCTTTAAAAAAAAAATAAAATAAAAAATAAATGACTTCCTTTTGCCTGGATTCTGATTTAGCTTTCTCAACAGAAACCTTAAAATCGAGTTCAGAGGCACCAAGGTGGCTCAGTGGTTGAGTATCTGCCCTTGGCTCAGGTCGTGATCCCCAGGTCCTGGGATGGAGTCCCGCACTGGGCTCCCCAGCGGGAGCCTGCTTCTCCCTCTGCCTGTGTCTCTGCTTCTTTCTGTGTCTCTCATGAATAAATAAATAAAATCTTAAAAAAAAAAAAAAGTTCATTCACCGCCTCATGTAAAGTTGCAGAAGCACATAAACTCTCCACCTAGAAGTCAGGGTGTGTAGGGGGGTAGTTTAACTTTCCCTTACTTGTGAAACTTCTTCACACAAACCACCTTTCCTGGGCTTTTCCCCACCGTCTTTGTCTACCTGCTTTCTTTTTTTTTTTTTTTTTTAAGATTTTATTTATTTATTCATGAGAGACACACACACACAGAGAGGCAGGGGAGAAGCAGGCTCCATGCAGGGAGCCCGATGCGGGACTTGATCCCGGGACCCCCAGGGTCATGCAATGGGCCAAAGGCAGCGCTAAACTGCTGAGCCACCCAGGCTGCCCTCTACCTGCTTTTCCTTCTGAACTTGACTGTGCTCACCACTAGGCCTTTTACTCTTCTTTACATGGTCACCTAACTTTTGGGGGATATTTGGTCCTTTGAGTCTGTAGCTGCCTTATGTTATTTTGTATCCTCCACAGCACCAAATATGGAAATAAACATATAACAAATGTTCAGTAAATTGGTTTTAAGTGACGGAACAATTTCCCTAAGGACAGAAATTCAAGTAAAAATAGATCGCTAAAAGCAATGCTATCCCTAGGAAACTGAGCAGAAGCAAATGCAAACTGCACCGTAGCTATATTTCCACAACCTGGGGCTTGTAGGGACACCCAGAGGAAGAAAAAAATCCTCACAGTAAAAAAATTACAGACCACTCAGAAACACATTCCATCATGAAAGTGAATGGGCAAAACAGGAAGATTAATACTCCTGGGAACTTGACGTAGTAAGGCAATCTGGAAGAAACTTTAAGGGGGAAATGTATTTTCAAGCGACTAGAAATAAAGAATCAAAAGTACTAGAAAAAAGGACAGTGTGAAAAAAGAACAGGAATATTTCAAAAGAAACCAAACAGATCGTTTAGAAACGAGAAGTATACTTATTGGAATGATTGAATCAAATAAAATCTTGCTCAGGATTTCCTCTACTGCGCAACTTAGCAATAGTACTTAGAGATATACTTATGTACTTAAACTTAATAGTACTTAGAGCTATAAAGCAGTTAGCTCTGGGCTGGGTTAGTGGCCCCATGTGGTGTCAATACCACCTGCAATTTCTTTCCATACAGTTCTGTGGCTGCCTGCTATCTGTCTCTCTTGTTAGATTGTAAATTCCTTGAAAGCAGGACCGTCCTATTCATGCTGGCACAGTGCCTGGCACATGGTAGAAACCCACTACATATTTTCTAGAAAACGAATGAATAAGCAAAATACTTTTAAAAACTGTACAAAGTTATTATGGTAGCAACACTTATCGAAAGAAAACTTTAGGAAGGCCTGTATGCCCCAAAGTAGGATCACACAGCAGAAAATTCACAAGAAATAAGATTGTTGTAGACCTTGAGAGTTGCCAAGTATATAAACCACCAATCCCTGGAGCCTTGAATATTATAATGAAAAGAGAATAATACAAAATAGTAAGTACTCATTGTTGCAACTAGGTTGACATCACACTAACCAGGTTAGGAGTGGACTTGAAGTGATGGTAAGGTCAGCATGAGGGTTCAGACCTCACACGAGGAGGGGCAAGCCACACCGGGTACTGGAGAATTAACCCTGCTGTAAATAAGATGGGCTTGTTCTGGATGTAGGCTCCCTGATTACTAGTTCTGGGTGAGAACATTCTGACTACTGTCTCTGTTCGCTCTGGGTGGGAGGTAGGGAGCATGGGCCTTCCTTCTGCCACTAAGCCCTGGGGTTCCATACCAAGACATCAACCCCACCCAGAGGCCAAGCTTTAAGTCCTGGCACCCCACCTCTTCCCACCCTCCCCCAAAACATGTAGGATTCTATTGAGCAGTTTCAAGAGCTAGATTCAACCAACTGTCCTGTATTCAGGGATTCCTCTGCTAAGGGAAGTGAGGCATGCCTTCACAGGTTACCAGGTCCTGCCAGACACTTGTTACTGGCTTTACAAGTATTAACTCCATTTATTATTACAATATGAGGCCAAGGCTATGATGATTACCCTCAGGGGATTCTTTCCACAGGTGATGAAACGGAGACCCACAGAGGTTAACTTGCCCAGGCTGCACGGCTAATAAGAGGCAGAGCCAGGATTCAGATCCAGATCTGCCTAAGTCTGATACCCCATGTTCTTGAACAGAGGTCAAAAGCAGCAAATGGGCAGGTGAGGGCACTTGGGTGGCTCAGTGGTTGAGCTTCTGCCTTCGGTTCAGGTCGTGATCCCGTGGGATTGAGTCCCGCATTGGGCTCCCCCCAAGAAGCCTGCTTCTCCCTCTGCCTGTGTCTCTGCCTCTCTCTCTGTGCCTCTCATCAATAAATAAATACAATCTTAAAAAGAAGAAGAAGGAGGAGGAGGAGGAGGAGGAGGAGGAGGAGGAGGAGGAGGCGGCAATGGGCAGGTGTCCAGAGTGATGACCCTGGGCTTTCAGGGGCTACTGCCGGGCAGGCCAGTCACTTGGAGGGTGTTGCTGCCACAAAGACCTTCTGGACTCAAGTTCTGATAACAGAGCAAGTTTTCAGCACCACCACACATCCCCCAGCAGTTTACATCTCCTAACAATACCTCAGGTAGCCACCATCACATGTAAGCCAGAGAGGCAGACTGATGCCAGCCTCACTCTGGTACTCTTCCTTCATTTTTTCATTGCTGGTGTGGAGACCGCCCCTGCTTAAAGGGCCATCCCTCTCTCCCTGAGATTACAGTCTCTGCAGGCCACCTCCAGCCTTGGAGCTCTACAGTTGTTGACTTCTCTAGAAAGAGCCCCCCTGGCGAAGGAAACATGAGTCTGGAGTCAAACATGTCTGGCTCTGAATTCTGTCATTGTTGCTCACAGCCGTGTGGCCCCGAGAGCCTCTCTGAATTTTGACTCCCAAGGTCTGCAATAAGAACTGGAAATAAGGGACCCCTGGGTGGCTCAGCAGTTGAGCATCTGCCTTTGGCTCAGGGCCTGATCCTGGAGTCCTGGGATCGAGTCCCACATTGGGCTCCCTGCATGGAGCCTGCTTCTCCCTCTGCCTGTGTCTCTGCCTCTCTCTCTCTCTCTCTCTGTCTGTCTCTCATGAATAAACAAATAAGTTCTTTTTGTAATAAATATTTTTATTTATTCATGAGAAACATCCAGAGAGAGAGAGAAACAGAGGCATAGGCAGAGGGAGAAACAGGCTCTACGCAGGGAGCCCGATGTGGGACTCGATCCCCAGGACTCCAGCATCACACCCTGAGCTGGAAGGCAGACGCTTAACCGCTAAGCCACCCAGGCATCCCAACAAATAAATTCTTAAAAAAAAAAAAAAAAAAAAGAACTGGGAATAAGAAATATGACAAAGTGGCAGGGCCACCACTCAATAAATCCTGGCTGTTATTAGTGTCAAAATTCTCAGGGGTAGGGGAACACCTGGGTGGCTCAGTTGAGCCTCTGCCTTCAGCTCAGGTCATGATCCTGAGGTCCTGGGATCAAGCTGCCCATAGAACTCCCTGCTCAGCAGGAAGCCTGCTTCTCCCTCTCCTCTGCTGTGCCTCCTGCTTATTCTCTCTCTCTCTCTCTCTCTCTCTGTCCAATAAATAAATAAAATCTTAAAAAACAAAAAAATGAAAAACAACACCCAGGGTGGGGAGAGATATCTCATTTTTGGATTTGAAAATCTCCTCCATGGATTACTTTGAATATTTTCCCAGCTTCCCACCCTTCCCTTCTTTGTGAGTAGGCCTTCATTTGTACAATCCAACCCATTTCTGTGCAAAGCAGGTTGGTTACCTTGCTGGTGTAGGACTGCTTCCACCCAAGGAGGAAGAGGCTTCTCACTAGCTGGTAACAGCCAAGCAGTTGCTGTCCAAGGGGACTCTGAAAGGCAGCAGAGAACTGTGCTAAGATAGAGCCACCCATTTAGGAAACACCTCTTGTTCTAACTATGCCAAAAGAAGGTACATTATAACTGATCATCTCAGGAATTGTGCAGGTCACTAGGAATGTATTGGCATGAGGCATCACTAGGCCTTCTGGGAGAAACATGGGAGACAGCTTTGGGACTAACAGATTCCAAGGCCTTGGGATGAAGCATGCAAGAGTGGAGAGGGGAATTAGGGCCTCTGCGCTGTGAGGAGATGTGGCATCTCACTGTGCATGGTACTCACCCTCGTGTCAGAAAGGATCAAATGCCTGTTTGCTTTGTGCTCCGCCCCACCATTCTCCTCTCCAGAGAGAAAGATATGTCTATCTGAATCTCTCATGGCCTGTTTGTCCTAAAATGTGAGAGGAAGTTTCTTCTGCTGCAATCCATAAATATCAAATATAGGAATGTCTGGGTGGCTCAGTCTGTTAAGCATTTGTCTTTGGCTCAGGTCATGATCTTGGGGTCCTGGGTGGAGCCTTGGCATCTAGCTCCCTGCTCAGTGGGGAGTCTGCTTCTCCCTCTACACCTCCCCCAGCTCCGTGTTCTCTCTCTCTCTCTCAAATAAATAAATAAAATCTTAAAAAAAAAATATATGGTATCATTCAATGGGAGACTATTCAGCCCTGCAGAGGAAAGAGCTATTGATACAGGCAAAGGCAGAGGCAGATGAGTCCCAAAAACATAATTCTGAGTGAAAGAATCCAGACATTAAAGAGCATCTGCTGTATGGTTCCATTTATACAAAGTTCTTAAACAGGCAAAATTAACCTGTGGAGATAAAAATCAGAACAGTGGTTACCTAGAGGGGAAGAATGACTGGAAAGAGGCATGAGGAACTTTCTAGGGGGGTAGGAACACATTCATCTTGGTTGGGGTAGTGATTACACACCTGGATGCACTAGGAAAATCTCACCAAGCTGTACTCTTATGAAACCTGGGCATTTTATTGTATGACCATGATTCCTTAATTGAGGAAAACCTATTTCAGGACTACGATTTTTGTTTCCTCTTAGCGGGTATCCGGGGGAAGGTGCTGTCAAAATGTCAACTGCACACATTCATGTGAATTCTTATGTAACCAGAAAAACAAAGCGACTCCCTTCTCCACTGCTCCCCTACCAAGCCCTTGTTTGCAGCCCTGTGCTGGTAAGTTCGAGAACTGGTTCTCTAGTAAGAAAAAAAAATCCCAATTTGTAGCACTTGCCAATTCACAAGGTGGGAATACTCTCACTGGGACTGCTTTCAGGCTGCTAATGTGACATGTTACTGGGCATGGAGTTGGGAAGAGATGGGCCCAAGTGACTTGTGCAAGCTAGTAGGAACAGACTCCAGCATACAGCAGCGACAAGCCTTTCTTGTAAAACTTCAGGGAAATCCTGACAGAGCTGAGCAAGCAGCTGTTAAGCATTGTGTGGTTCAGGAGGCAGCAATTCCCTACTATCCTGAATGTGAAGGATGGTGGACACTGCCCCAAAGTGATTGTGTGAAATCCTGACCACATTGTGACAGGGGTCAGCCTTGCAAAATACGGCAGGTCAGCAACTTTATAACTGGGGTTGGTAACACTTTGGCAGCATCGGGATTTTTAAGTGACAATATGGATTGTTGCATTTAAAATTCCCAAATTTAAATTCTTTGGGGGAAAACGAAAAACAAAATCTGGCACCAGGAGACCTGCATTCTGTCTTGACAACAGGTCATTGCATAGGAAAAGCTGCCCTCAGGAGAAGTCAACAGCTCTCCCCATGTCAGCAACACACCTGCTGCAACGTGGTTCTAGTTGGCATTTGAGTTTGTGAATCCTAGTTGAGATTGTGCCTCCTTTGAGAATTAGTTTGGTCTTTTGTGTGTGTGTGTGTGTGTGCACGCACGTGTGCTCATGTGTGCATGCACCCACATGAACAGTTACCTGTGAGGTGAGCTGAGGAATATCCATGCATGCCCACAACTTGCCCAGTTGGAGGAACCTAATGCCATTTGGCATCTTGGGGTACCTGTGCTCACTCTGGGTACTTTGCAAGCCTTGGGATATCAGGGATACCAAAACCCAGCCAGGACATTATCTGGACCCCTGATTGCCTACCCTGGTTGAACATGAGAATCACTAAAGGAATAAAAAAAAAGAAAGAAAGAAAGAAAAGAAAAGAAAAGAAAAGAAAAGAAAAGAAAAGAAAAGAAAAGAAAAGAAAGAACCCAGTCCTCATTCCAGACAATTGACTAAGAATCTCTGAGGATGGAGTCTGGAAATTAAAATGTTCTGGGGCACCTGGGTGGCTCAGTTGGTTAAGCGTCTGGTTCTTTTTTTTTCCCCCCCTGTTTATTTTTTGTGTATATATATATATATATATATTTTTTTTTAATTGGAGTTCAATTTGCCAACATATAGCATAACACCCAGTGCTCATGCTGTCAAGTAGCCCCTCAGTGCCCGTCACCCCATCCCCCACCCACCTCCCCTTCCACTACACCTTGTTCGTTTCCCAGAGTTAGGTGTCTCTCATGTTCTGTCTCCCTCACTGATATTTCCCACTCATTTTCTCTCCTTTCCAAGTGTCTGGTTCTTGATTTTGGCTCAGATCATGATCTCAGGGTCCTGAAATTGAGCCCTGCCTCAGACTCTGGGCACTAGGTGCACAGCCTGCTTAAGATTCTCTCCTTTCCCTCTGCCCTTCCCCCTGCTCATGCAAGCAAGTGCGTTCTCTCTCTCTCTCTCTCAAAAACAAATTAAAACAAATAATAAAATGTTTTATAAAAACCCGTACTGGTAAAAAAAAAAAAAAAAAAAAACCCGTACTGGTGATTCCAGTGTGCACCTATTCTTTTTCTTTTTCTTTTCTTTTTTTTCAGGAAGCATTGTTTAGGAACTATTCAGGTTCCTTGAACCAAGGGAAAAGTCATGTGCAATGGCCAGCGTTGCATCCTCAGGGTGTAACTCCCATCCTTTCCTGTATAAAGGGGCGGGGCAGTGAAGGAGGTGTGGCTTACCCCCAACCCCACCCCTGCTCCTGGGAATGGAGTGGAAACTACCACTGGTCCCAGCAGGGACCAGAGGCAGAATGAGCTTGGGCTCACAGTGAGTGCAGCTGTGGTGCCCAGGAACTTCTGCCCTGTGAAAATAAATTCCCCCTTGAAGCTTTCAACCAACATTTATTGAGCACCTACTGTGTGCCAGGCACTGTTGTAGATTCTGGGGATATAGCAGTAAGCAAAAGAAACAAAAAAAGCCTGCTTTCCTGCAATGACATTCTTTTTTTATTTTTAGGATTGTGTTTATTTATTCATGAGAGACTCACAGAGAGAGAGAGAGGGGCAGAGACACAGGCAGAGGGAGAAGCAGGCTCCATGCAGGGAGCCCGATGCAGGACTTGATCCCAGGACCCCGGGATCACGCCCTGAGCTGAAGGTAGAAGCTCAACTGCTGAGCCACCCACGTGTCCCCTGCACTGATATTCTAGTGAGGGAGATGCAAAAAGTCAGTATATGAGAAAGTGAGAAGTGAGGAAAATAAAGCAGGGAGGGAGGCCTGGGAGTGTGTGAAGGTGTTGCAATTTGGGGAGTGTATGGGAAAGAGGAAAGGCCTTGGTGAGAAGGTAACATAAAGCAAAGATTTGAAGGAGGTGAGAATGTTAGCCATGCAGACATCTATCTGGCAGAGGAGAGTTCTAGGAAGGAGGGATGGCAAGTGCAAAGGCCCGGAGGTGGGTGTTTGACAGGTTGGAAGGCAGAGAGGAGGCTGAGTGCTCAAGCAGAGCAAGAAAGGGAAGTGTGGGAAATGAGATCGGGCAATTGGGCCTTGTAGGCCATTGGCTGTGGACTTGGTTATGACTCCCGGTGAGATGTAAGCTGGATCTATCCCTCATGTAGAGTTGGAAAATAGTGGGGAAATGAGGTTAGAGTAGTGGACATTCAGCCAGCTTTCCTTCAGATTTGCCTTGTGGGGAACTGAGGGGGAGGGTGGGGGGCTCACCACATTGGAGTGCTGGGGGGACACCAAAAGCCAAGATCAGAGAAGGCAGAAGATTGAGGAAAGAGAACTCTGCACTCTCCCAAGATCCCTTCCTCCATGCTCAGAACATCCTGTTGCCAACTCAGGAGAGATTTGGGGAGGGCCACCACATGGCAGGTGCTGTGCTTACTTCCCAGGACACAGTGGTCCTGCTTGCTCAGGGTTCTGTAAGGACTAAGGCCTCAGCCAAGTATTCAGGCTTGGCCCTTGTTCCTAGGACAGGGGCTATCTGTTGAAAGGAGGAAGGGAGAAGCCAGGTGGGAAGGAAGGAGGGAATCTTGCAGCTCGTTGTGGGAGAAATGGATTTGAGTGGGTTCACACGTGGTTGGTGATAGAACAGCGCTCCTGGAAACGTGTAAGGGGGGACCTTAGTAACAGAGCAGGTGCATTTAGTTGGGGGCTCACAGGCAGAGCGTGAGTCCCGCTGTTGTGTGGGAAGATGGGGAGAGGTAGCCCAGGTTGGGAAGTGGGTTGTGGAAGAAAGGTCACCGTGAGCAGGGCAGCTGGCCGTGAAGGAGCAACATGTTCTGTTTTTATTCTCCCCAAACTGGTGTGTTTCTCCGTGTGTCACTGCTGCCGAGGACCCGGTAGATCTCAAGAAAGGCCCACAGCTGTTTGGAGATAAAAGGGGTGACCTGGGGGTGAGGCCCCACGCGCTGACCGTGTGCTCACATGCTGGGCGTCTTCTCAGGCGAGGCCTGGCACCGTTCCTGGGCTCTGGCCTTGCCTGGCTGGCTCCCTTCTGGCGCCTCTCTGCCCGGACCTGGGCCCTGGCTCTGCAGGGGGAGCAGGGGGCGGGGGGAGGCCTCTCCTCCCTCAGAAACACAATTCCTCCCTCTGCTCTGTCTCAGCTTCCCAGGGGCATATCTCCTGCCTTCTGCACAATCACTGCTAGCCCAGCCCCGCTGCGATTTCACACACTTGGCCCTCCCTCTTCATTCCTGGGTTCCCAGGACGCCTCCCTCGGCCCCAGCTGATGCCTGCCTCTGGTGACCTTGAGTCTTTCCTGAATAGTGGGGTGGGTGCCAGGGCCTGGCACAAACCTTGCCCAATCCCTGAGAATGCCAACTTTGAAACTTGATCGTTCACACGCTGAAGAAGAAAGAGCTGTTTATGCTCTTCGCTGACGTCCTCCTGGCCACCCACGTCAGGGCTGACACATATCTGCTGTCTTGTCCTTCAGCCACCTTCACAACCTGAGAGCAGACCCTCCACCTGGGCAGCCAGCCCTCGGCTAGCACACACTGGGAATTTGCTTTGGTCTCCCTGTGTCCCTCACGGAGCTAACTGACTCAGGATGAAAAGATGTAGGACCACCCAGACCACAGAGGGGCAGAGGTCTACAGTAGCCAAATAGGGGAGGCTTTATGAGAAGGGTGAAGGGAAGGAAGGGACGGCTGCCTGAGGCCTGGCACCCACGCCCATGAAAGGGGCACACGGCAGCACCCAGTCCTCCTAGGAGAAAGCTTTGGTGGAATTTCCAGCAGAGGGACAAGTGGAAAAAAAATTCTGGCTGTTTGGGGGAGGGCAGGCAAGCTGAGTCTACAAGGGACCCTAGCTCTTTCAGCGTACTCCCCCTGAGTCAGGTCAGGCAACGAAGGCCCAGCTTTCCCATTGGCACTGGTGGTGTGGCCTCTGCCCTGTATGATGAGCGCTCCCCCGCCCCCCCAACAGTCCCCCCACAGGGCCTCCCAAAGACCAGTAGTGGGGGAAGGGAGAGGGGCTGGGAGATGCAGGCACGAGGTGGGGTGGCAAGGCTGTACCAGCCAGAGGAACCTGTTTCAGCTGGCTGCTTGCATCTTCCCTGGAGCCACATCATCCCACGCGCTGGCCAGCCTGTCCCTCACAGGCCATTAAGCTCTCAGCAGGTGCTGTGCTTGACTGAGGCTGAGGGCGGGACTGGGGGCAAGGGGGGACCTTGGGAACACACCAGTCTATCCTCTCCTGGGCCTTGGCTTGCTAGAGATAAATGTTCCCATTGGGAGGCTTCATTCCCCCTTGAAGAAGCTATGCCCTCATGAAGCCCTGGAAATTTCCTGTGTGTGCACACATACGTACACACATACCACATACACATATCGCACACCAAATACACACACGTATACAGCCCTCATACCATACAACATACACACACATATCTCACACACACACACACACACACAGCACCCAGGTCCTAAACTTTGACACTTCTTTTCCTGGCAGCACCCAAATGCCCCCTGCTGCTCCAGGGCTGCCAAGGAGAGGCCCTTTGGGTGTCCCTAGTCTGCACACAAAGCCCTCTTTGCATCCCAGGGCAGAGCTTTCTTATGGGTCAGCCACGTGACTGCCCAGTCCTGCAGTTCCTGCTTGGGCATCCCTCCCTGCCACTGTCCCTCCCTCTTTCCCCCTGTCTGGGCTGCAGGGGACTGAGCTCTTCCAGCCTCCTTAGGGCTTGAAAGCAGAGGAGAGAAAGCATAAGACGTACCCATGCCAAGGACCCCAAGACCCCTGATGTTGCCTCCACTCAGAGGAGATGTGTTCATGCCCATCAGATCAGGGGCTCCTCTGCTTAAAACTGCACCCACTCTCCTTAGCTCACAAGTAGCTCAGCTCAACAGACAGAGCCTGCCAGGGGAGCCTACAAGACCCCCGGCCTCCCCTCAGCCCATGTCCCACCATTCTGCAGCCCCTGGACACCCAGATGTGCTGGACTGTCTGTTCTTCTCCTCTGTCTAGCCTTGGTCTCTCAGGCCCACACCCCTTTGCACATGCTGTTCCTTCTGTTTTGAATGCCTTTTCCTACCTTGTCCACCTGAAGAGTTAACTCATCCTTCACTCTGCTAACATCCACCATTCTCTGCAGCCTTTGGTGCCCCTTCTCTGGATCCCTTGTTCAAAGCATCTCCACATCATATTTTACTGGTTACCAGGGGCCCATCTTCCTCATTAAACTATGAGCTAAGGGGCAAGGGACTGTCTTTCATCTATAACTTCTATCCCAAGGTCGACACATAGTAGGTGCTCAAGAAATACTCGTTAACTGTGTGCATTACTTAATAATGGGGCAGGAGAGATCAGAGCAAACAGAGAGGAATACACACACACACACACACACACACACACACACAAACAAAACAAAAATCAGAGAGGAACACCAGCTCTCTCAGGAGGGAAAGGAATTCCTGTGGTAGGTAGCAAGGAGGGCTCTTTGGAGGAAGTGAGCACGCTGTAGACAGTGGAGACATTCCAGGCAAAAGGAACTGATTGGTCAAGGCAGGGGATAACCATAGCAAAGGTCTTCGGTCAGGAGCAGGAATGGTTGCAGCCAGCACTCCCTGAGTGTCTACTCTGTACCAGGCCTCACTCTGGGCCCTTACACAGGTTACTATCCTATTTTAATCTGCACAACACTGCAGGAGGTTGGTGCTATAATGATCCCCACATGAGGAAAAGTGATTTCACACATGAGGAAAAGTGAAGCTCAGTTACTGGCCCAAAGCAAATAGGTCAGATTTGATGAAAGAAGCAGAGAAACCAGAACTGATCGAGAGTATGGGATTCAACCTTGTACAATAGGAAAGCTACTTCAGGAGAGTCTTTTATTTTTATTTATTTTTTTTAGAGAGAGAGTGCACATGAGTGGGGTGGGGGAGGGGCAGAGGGAGGAAGAGAGAGAAAGAGAGAGAGAGAGAGAGAGAATCCTAGGTAGGCTCCACGCCGAGCGGGAGCCTGATGTGGGACTTGATCCCATGACCCTGAGATCATGACCTGAGCCAAAATCAAGAATGGGACACTCAACCAATTGAGCCACCCAGGCGCTGCCAGGGAAGTTGCTTAAAGAATCTGTGCCTCTGAGTATAAGCTCATTATGGCAGGCAGCGGGGAAGGGAAGATGGATATGAAATGGAGGGAGCAAGAATGAACTGAACCAGTGAGGAAGAACTGGGGCTCTGCAGAACAAATGGGTCACCATCTCCAAGCCACCAACCTCGATGACACAGGTGAACTGCAGAAGTGGCCGGCACCATTTATCCCAGAGCTAACCACCCAGCTGTCCCAGGAGTTGGACAAGCTGATGGAGATGGGTGGAGAACCCACAGACCCACTTCAACAAGTGTGAGTGAGCTACTGGCATCAGGCCCACGCATGGCTGCTATGCCCCCCCCCCCCATCCATGGTCAGCTTGTGGGGGATAGCATTCTGGAATTGTGGTTCCACTTGAGTGCAGTTGACGCAGCCCAGAGCCACCCCTCAAGGTCACAATCTCACCCTGGTAGAAATTGGCTGGGAAGGTTAACCAGAGCCAGACCAGGAGGGTCTGCACGGCAATACCAAGGGATTTGGGATTTTTTCCAGTTTTAGAGACTGTGTGTTGAGCTGGAAGCAAAGGTGGATGTGTCCCTGGTGATGTCCTGAAAGTGATGGGCATACTGAGGCTGAGGTCGGAGGGCAGGAAGGGGTGCCTATGGAACCCTGGGGTAGATTCTGAATTGGCTGTGGAGGCTATGGGTAAATGAGTCCCCAAGGTCTGGACAGAGCCTCAGGGGTGCCTGCACATGAGAAGTCAGGGAAGAAGGCTGGGAGTACAGTGAGAAGCTGAGATCACGGAAGGGGGGTACCAGGGAGGCAGAGCTCTGGAAGATTGTTCTGGGTGTGGGCATCACGTTCTCCTTCCTGGGCCAATGCAGATCTGATGGCGGCTGTGCCACGTTCAGAGTTGGGCTCCTAGGTGGTCTCCTGCAGGTGCCCCTGTACACTCTCCTGGCCCCACATGAGGGGCTGATCATGATGTTGGGGCCTAGACTCTGCTCTAGAAGCCCACAATACTGGGAGCTGAGGGCTTAGATAAGCCTCTGGGCTCAGGATGTAACATTTGTCCATTCCACATGCCTTCGGAGGCCCTACTACATTCTGGACACTGGGTTGGGCTGGGGATCAGGGCCTGGGGACATGCCCTGCCCACAGGGAGCCAGTGTACAGTCTAATGGGAGGCAGAGGAAGAAACTGGGCATGGCAGTTGAGGGAAGAGGAGTACCAAAGAGAGAGGCCTCCCCAGACCTGGAAGGATGGTCCAGGAAAAGTGGCATTTAAAGTTGAATTTGAGGGATCCCTGGGTGGCGCAGCGGTTTGGCGCCTGCCTTTGGCCCAGGGTGTGATCCTGGAGACCCGGGATCAAATCCCACATCGGGCTCCCGGTGCGTGGAGCCTGCTTCTCCCTCTGCCTGTGTCTCTGCCTCTCTCTCTCTCTCTCTCTCTCTCTGTGACTATCATAAATAAATAAATTTAAAAAAAAAACTTAAATAAAATAAAATAAAGTTGAATTTGAGCAAGCCCCTAGATCTAAGCACCAGGGACAGGAAATCCAGAGGTCAGCCTTGCAACTGGCAAAGTCCTGACTGTAGGACCTGTAGGGCCAGCAACCCAGTATCCTCTTACCTGTATTGTGTGGGAAAACAAAAAGAATGAAGTAAACCAATGAATGGAAAGAGGGTTGGTTAATAGATGGGACATCATAGCATGTGGACCTTATTTGAATCCTGATTTTTATTTTTTTTTAAGTAATCTCTACCCCCAACATGGGTCTCGAACTCACGACCCCTGAGATCAAGAATCACACACTCTACCAACTGAGTCAGCCAGGTGCCCTGGCTCCTAATTAAAAAGACAAAAAAAGGGGGACGCCTGAGTGGCTCAGTGGTTGAGCATCTGCCTTTGGCTCAGGTCATGACCCTGGGTCCTGGGATAGAGTTCACATCAAGCTCCTGGTGAGGAGTCTGCTTTTCTCTCTGCCTGTGTCTCTATCTCTCTCTCTCTCTCTGTCTCTCACGAATAAGTAAGTAAAATCTTAAATGATGGATGAGTCTGCTAAGCCTGCCATAACAAAATACCACAACCTGAGAGGTTTAAGAGAACATAAATTTGTTTTTCACAATCTGGAGGCTTGAAGTTCCAGATCAAAGCACTGGCGGGGTTCTGTTTCTGGTGAGGTCTCTCTTCCTGGCTTGCAGCTGGTCACTTAGCCTCACATGGCCTCCCCTCAGAGGGTGTGCAAGGTTGGAGGAGAGGTGGGTGTGAAAAGATTGCTCTTCTTCTAATAAGGCCACCAATCTTTAGAAGGACCTTATTCTTACGAACTCATTTAAGCTTAATTACTTCCTAAGAGCCCTATTTCCCAATATAGACATGCTGAGGGCTAGGGCTCAATAGATACATTTTAGAGAGGCAACTCAGCTTATAGCAGATGATTTTTTAAAATTTTACTTATTTACTCCTGAGAGAGAGAGAGAGAGAGGCAGAGACACAGGAGGAGGGAGAAGCAGTCTCCATGCAGGGAGCCCAACGTGGGACTCGATCCCGGGTCTCTAGGTCCATAGCCTGCGCTGGAGGGACATTAAACCGCTGAGCCACCCGGGCTGCCCTGCAGATGTTTATGAGAAAATTGGCACTTTGAATGCTGACTTGGTATTTGATTATATTAAGGAATTATTGGTAAATATCTCTTGGGGTATGATAATGGTAATATTGTTTTTTATACATACACATGTATATAACATATATATGTATGTATGCATATGTAGAATGATACTGTGTGAGAGTATATATATATCTCCTTATCTTTTAGATACACACCAAAGTATTTATGGGTGCAATTGTTGGACATCCAGGATTTGCTTCAAAATGGTAAAGGAGAGTGAATGTAGCTGCAGAGGAGACAAGACTGGCCATGAATTGATGGTTGTTGGGTCTGGGCTATGGGTTCATGGGAGCACATTATATTATTCAATCTGTTTTTGCATGTGTTCTAAATTCTCCATAATAAAAGGGAAAAACAAAAAGTAAAGAGGATTGGGACATCTGAGTGGCTCAGTCAGTTGAGCATCAGACTGGGTCTGATCATCAGGTCAGGGTGGTGGGATCAAGCCCCAAATCAGGCTCAGTGCTGGGTATGGACTCTGCCTAGGATTCTCTCTCCCTCTCCCTCCACCCTTCCTCCCACTGTTCTGTCTCCCCCTGCTCCCCGCCGCCTAAATAAATAAATCTTTAAAAAATTAAATAAATAAAATCTTTTTTTTAGAAAAGTGAAGAGGATTAGTGAAGTTTAGGGTTGGGGGTAGGAGCCAGGCATCTGCTAGAAGAAACTGCTCAGGCAAAGCTCAGGCGGGTGGGTGTGTAAGGTCCCAGGGGGTTAAAGGTGCTGGAGTGTGAAGCTGTGCCAGGCACTTTGGGTAACAAGATGACTAAGGCTCAGTTCAGGACAAAGATGAGTCTCAATGGAGGGCCCTGGTTCTGGACCAGTGAGACCAGAACCCAGTGGGAGAGCCCTAAAGGGCTAGTAAGGCTGGAATAAGGGGAATACAGGTAATGGGCATTTGTTGTGGAAGTGTTGGGAAACCAGGTGGTAAAGGAAGCTTCCTGCAGAGACAACCCAGCATGCTAAGAACAGAGAAGTATGAGGATGACACAGCAAGAACGTGGTCATCCAGGTTCTCAACCAAATCTTTGCTGGAATTATACATTACTTACGTTTGGTTTGGAAATCTGACTTCTTTTGTGTTCTTACTGGGTGACTTTGGTCAGGTTACTTAATCTCTCTGATCCTCAGTTTTCTCTTCTGTAAAATGGGGGTAGGAAAAGGATCCGCCTCATAAGGCTATTGTAGGATTAAATGAGAAAATGCTTGTAAAGCACTAAAAAGAGTATGCGTTAGCTGTTATTATCAGAGTTTCAGGGAGGAAGCTGTCCTCCCCTGGGGCAAGGAGGTGGAGACAGCAGCCATTAAAATGAGAGCCCCAGTGGGGAGATGAGAACAGCCTTGCACTCCTGGCTGCTAACCCATAACAGGTTTGGGATCTATTTTTAGTTTTAAAAAAAAAAAAAGTGGTTTCCTCACAGCAGTGAGCAGGTCAGATGCAGAAAATAAGTTGCTGAGAAAGCCTCAAGTAAAATCCACTGGGCCTTAAGAGAAAGTGTGACTGGCCAAGATCAGCCACAGGCTGGCTCCAGAAAATTTGTCTGGGCCCCCTTGCCCCCTGGGGGCGGCCTCTGGAATGAGGTGTACAGGAGTGAAAGGTCAGGCCCTGTGAGAGAGGACTGGGGCCTCAATGGCTCCTCCCCCCTGCAAGGAAGCACAGGCCTTTCCCCTTCAGGGCTGTGGCTCCAGGACCACTTCCTCCTTCCTCACTCTGAAGGAGGGAGCAGGCCTGCTGAGCTCCTTGGAAAGACCAGAGCACCTTCCAGGATGCCTTAGCTTGTCTGTGACCCCAGGTGGGAGTGCCAGAGGGTGCCAATTGGAGGCCTCCCTCCCTGTTTCAGGGGTAGCTGAGGACCACCCCAGAGACCTGCAGAATGGAGGGAGAGAGTAAGGAGAAGCTGGCATCTGTGTCCAATCTGGTGACTGTGTTTGAGAACAGCAGGTATGGCGTGGTGGGGGTGGGAAGGGTCACCAGGGCCAACTGGTAACCTCCCTCTAGCTCCTCTGCCTGGCCCGGGCCCCCATCTGCCCACCTCCAGGCCCTAGAGCATAGGCCCTCCCAGTCTCCAGGCTGAGGATCAGGGCTGGGGCCACCTTGGGCCCTCACAGTGAGCAGTTCCCTCTCTGGGCCCATCCTGAACACCTCCTAGGTGGTTCCTCCCAGCATAGAGGAGTGCGGTCAGGTCCCCGGAGCTGGGCAATGGTGAGGGTATGTGCACCGATATGTTGTGGAGAGTCCAGACATGTGTAGTTCTGAGTGAGTATGGGTGGACCAAACATAGTGTTTGGGTTGCGGGGCTCCACCCATTGCCTCTCCAGCAGAAACAATAGCTAATACTTATCAAACACTTACTCATTGTAAGTAGGACAGCCATATAGTTTGTCATTCAAGTCTGCACACAATTAAGACTGGAAGTGGATGCCGTTAAATATTTTTGGCAGAGGGGAGGGGACAATAGAAAAAGCTGAGATTGTATTGGGCAAATCTGGATGTATCATCAGCCTACCTTTGGGGCAGTATTCTAAGTAACTTGTCTGACTTATTTCATTTAATTATCTAACAGCCTCCTGAGGGCAGGTCTATTTCTATTCCCATCTTTTGATGAGACAATGGATGTACAGAGAAGCAGGGGGTCAGGGGAGCACCTGGGTGGCTCAGCGGTTGAGCATCTGCCTTTGGCTGAGGGTGTGATCTCAAGGTCCTGGGATCGAGTCTCACACAGGGCTCCCTGCAGGGAGCCTGCTTCTCCCTCTGCCTATGTCTCTACCTCTCTCTGTGTCTCTCCTGAATAAATAAATCTTTAAAAAGAGAGAGAGAGAGGCAGGGGGGCTCAAAATGCTTTAAATTCATGGGTAGAGGCTTCCATCTGAAGGGAAAAAAACTGGGCGAGATGTGTGGAGGTCATTGGTGGCCCTGGCAGGGGTGGTGTGTGTGTGTGTATGCACGCATGTGCGTGAGCGTGCCTGTGTGTAACGTTAATTTACTCCGCAGACATTTCTTAAACCTGGGACTGTGCTAGGGACTGTTGCCGGTGGCATTGTCTGGAAATAGACCGTAAGGTAGAAATCTGTTTCAGTAGGTTTACTGGGGATAGTTTTGGGAACGACAGCTGTCAGGGTGAGGCTAGAAGTACTGGGAGAAGTTGAACTGTGTGAGCTTGCAACAGAGGCCTCAACCTGTCCCAAGGAGCTCTGGAGCTGAGCTGCCCCTCAGATTGTTTCAATAGAAGCAAAGCAAGGGGTCTTTGTACCCCTACATGGACTAGTCATTGGATATGGGCTTGACCTGGGATGAGGCACCTGTCTTTCAACCAGGGCAACCCCAGAGAGAGACCTTGTCAGTGGCTGTCAGCCACCATACTGCCAGCAGCTGGGGGAAGAGAGCCTCAGTCCTGAAGGGGGTGTGGGTGGCACAGCATAGCATCATACAGGAACCGTAGTGGACACAGGAGGTGTAAGAATGATCCCTGCCGGGAGGATTTGTTTTGGGCACTAAGCTCATGGAATTACTGTGATCCAGTCATAGGCAGTAGATTTCCTGAGAGGGGCCTGGATTCGGTGCTGAGGGCACTCAGAGCAGACAGAGACTTCAAGGTGGACATGGCATAGATGTGGACCTAGAAGGGCTGTGCAGCTTGTTGCGCCGCTGACGTTACCCCACCTCTCCCAGGGTTCTTTGCCAAGCCCATTCTAGTTCAGCACCGAGGACAGCTCTCGGCACCACCTCCCCGGGCCACCACCCGCCCCTGCGGTGTGGGGAGAGAGTACCACCCAACTCAACATGCCAGGCATGCCCAGTGGAGACCCTCAACCTGTGGGCTGTGCCCAGGCAACAGCGGGCAGGGGGAGGCAGCCCTCAGACCAGAATGGGGTCAGAGGAGACCTTGCCCGCAGGGTCAAAGTCTCCCCTTATCAGGTGAGAGGCCCTGGGCCAGTGGCCTTGGCTTTGGCTTTCTTGTGCGGTCTTCTAGCACCTTAGCTGATCTGAAACTGAGGGGTGAAAAGGAAACAGAAGCTGGCTTGGGGCATTTGGAGGGAAATGCAGAAGCTGAAACCAAATGTAGAACAGAAAGCTCGAGGCCCAGCTATTTCTGCGAGCTGAGGAACCAGGCCCTGGGGTGCCAGAGAGATGGAGGAGCCCATGAGGAGCCACTGAGGACTGGCTTCCAATCCTCTTTCGACCACCAACCATTGGTGTGACTTGGGGCGGACATGTTTCTCCTTGATTCAAATGGGAAGGGGCAGCGTAGGGCGAAGGCTCGAGAGCCACCATGCTTGATGAATCCCACCTTTGCCACCCATAGCTGCAGGTTACTTACGCTCACTGTACCTCAGTTTCCTTAGCTACAAAACCAGAGTAATGAAAACCTTTCTCAGAATTTTGGAGATTTTGTACCTCTCTGGTCCTCCATCAACCAGCCTGTCTTCTCATTGCAAGCCTTTCCATACCAAAGGGAATGGGCACAGCCTCAATCATGGGATATACTCAGTGAGGGTGTCCTCTTTTACCTAAAGAATTTAACTGGCCTGTAGACTCTGTAGGTAAGATAAACACACACAAAGCTCCCTTTCAAAGACCCATTCCTGGAGGAACAGCAAAACTGCTTCCAGACTGGCTTTCCCCTCTACTAGAGGTGTGGAGGGCACAGCTCCCATTGATAAGCCCCAGGTTTAGCAGCTCTGCTCTCTCTTTAGAGTGTTCCATGGCTCCCAACTTCTCTCCATATGTAAGTTACTAAGATTTTAGGGCCTTTCCTGCTGCAGAGACTAAAAACAGAGGTAAGGTAGACAGATGAGGGTGATCTGCTACCACTTAGAAAGCACTGTATGCGGGGGGGGGGGGGGGGGTTCCTCGTTGCATTTTAAAGAAGGAAGTATGTAGTTCCCCAGGAAACAAAACAAGTCTACACTGACTCATCTTGAAGACTAGAGTTCCCTCCAAGAAGATGTTGGGGAAGGAAGTGGATGTTTTACTTAGCAAATTTCTCGGGAGTGTCAGGCACTGGGGAACCACTCCATCACAACTGTGATTTGCATTAATCACCTCTAAATCCCCACCAGGAAAGTGCTAGTCTTCTTTCTATTTTACAGCCAGGAAACTTTCAGGTCTGTTTTGTTTACCCCAGGATTCCAGGAGCAGCATCCAGAGTCAGCAAGCTGGAGATTGAACATCACCACCCTGGATGCAGGTCTCCCCCACCTGCAGAGCCATTGAAGGAGCCTAACCTTGGGGAGACCCTGAGGGTGTCCGAACCCAGGATGGTCAGCAGGAAGTACCTGAGCTCCCTGAAGAACAAGCTGTCCAGTGGGGCCTGGAGAAAATCTTGCCAGCCTGGGACCGACCCTGGGCCAGGGACACAGGTGCCTGAGGGCTAGAGTAGAAGTGGGGAGCTGGGGGGGACCACTTCACTAACCTCCTCTCAGCAAATTCTCTCCCAGCCAAAGCCAGCACTTCCCTAAGCGAGGGTCTTATGTCACCAGAGATCCATTGAAAGTAGATTCTCCTTTCTTGATGGCCTTTGATTAAATGCCTACAATGTACCCCACTGCTGGCATGATTTCACATCCGCCCCCCCACTGTAGGATTCTTTCAGACAAGGACATGAAAACTCAGACAGCTTAAAGAACTTGTCCAAGGTCACACCACTTGTAATAGTCTCCATTTTGTGAACCTGGTGCCCTTCCCAGGTGTGGCCTCAGTTTACTCACTGAAGGAGGCAACAATCCCAACTAGAAATATAGGTTAGGACTAATCCTGCCCTTAGACTGATCCTTGGACAGGTCACCTCCCTGGTCTGGGTGTCAGTTGGTTTGTCTGTGGAGTTCAAGGGCTAGGCTGTGTGATACCATGTACCCCGGAGCCAGACTGCCAGGGATCATGCCCCAGCTCTTCTGCTTCCTAACTGTGTGACCTTGGGCAAAGCACTTTAACATCTTTGTGCCTGTTTCTTCATTTATAAAATAGGGATGGCGATCATAGTAGTAGGTTCTGGTTACCAGTTGCCATATAACAAATCACTCCAACATGTAGTGGCTGAATGCATTTTATTATTTCTCACAGTTCTGTGGGTTGACTGGAATGCTACTGGGGTGTTTTTCTATTGGTCTCACTTGGGGCTTGTCTTAATCAGCTCAGGGCTGCCATAATAAAAGATCATAGACTGTGTGACTTAACAAAAATATGTTTCCTTACAATTCTGGAAGTCTTAGATCAAGGTACCGGCAAGGTTGTTTTCTGGTGAAGCCTCTTGTCCTGGCTTATAGATGGCTATCTTCTCACTGTGTCCCCATGCACATACTCTCCTGGTTTCTGTCCCTCATCTTATAAGGACATCCGTTCTATTGGGTTAGGAGCTCACCCTTATGGCTTAATTTACCCATAATTATCTCCTCAAAGGTCTTATCTCCAAATACAGTCATATTGGGGGTTGAGGGCTTCAATGCATGGATTTGGGAAGGAAGGGGCACAATTCAGTCTATACTAGGGTCTCTCCAGAGGGTGGCTGAGGCTGGAATGCCCAAGGTAGCTCAATTCTCAAGCCTGGTGCCTGGGCAGGGACAGTAGAAGCTGGGTCCTGCTTGGATGCTGGCATGGCTGGACCCTCGGCTCTCTCTCTATGATGTCTTTGGACCTCTCCTCTCAATGTGTCCTCTCCATCAGAAAAGCCAGACCTCCAGATGTGGTGGTTCATGGCTCCCACGAGAGCATAAGCTTCCAAGAAGCTTCCTAGGCCCAGAACTGGTGTAGCCTTACTCCTGCCCCATTCTTTGTTCAAGCGATCCCACCACTAACCCAGATACATTGTGCGAGGGCATGAGTGCCGGTTGGTGGGCATTCACTGGGACATCTTTGGAGACTGCACTGGGGGTCCCCATCAGAGGACACCATAGCTGTCTCTCTCCTTCTCCTTCTCCCCCTCCACCCACCTGCAGGAGCCGGAGGAAAAGAGGATCGTCCAGGAACTACTGGAGACAGAGAAGGCCTATGTGGCACGCCTTCATCTGCTAGACCAGGTCAGTGGCCAGAATACTGCCCCATGCTGCCCCAAGCCCCATCACCCAGGTCTCCTCACCCCACCTCTGCTCTCCCTCTGTACACCTCACCAGCACTGAGAGTTAGGACCTGGGGTATGATTCTAGGAATTTAGTCCTTTATCTCCATTGGCTGGAGTTGGGGCAAAAATCAGGATTTAGTGCATTTATGCCACTTGGCCATTCCATCCCCCGTGCTTGGGCTGGGCTCACATGTAGCAGAGTGCACATGTCCTTCCCAGCCCCACACAGGATCCTCATCTGTCACCCTACCACCTGACATTCTTACTGTTATTACCCCTTCACACTTTTTAAAAAAAAGATTTTCTTTATTTATTTGAGAGAGAGACTAGAGAGTGAGCGAGAGAGAGAGATAGAGGGCATGAGCAGAGTGGGCAGCAAAGGGAGAAGCAGACTCCTCATTGAGCAGGGAGCCTAATGCAGGGCTCAATCTCAGGACACTGGGATTATGACTTAAACCGAAGGCAGATGTTTAACCAACTGAGCCATCCAAGCGCCACCTCCTTTCACACTCTCCTAATAAGCCCCAAGCAGGAATGTTAAATATTTGTAAATCTGGAGCATGATCTTTAGCTTGGTGAAGTCCAAGACCTTGAGTGACCCTAGATGGGCCCATTTCTGACACTCACCAGCTGTGAGCCCCTGGCCAAGTCCCTGAGTCTCTAGGGCTTCATTTGCCCATCTGTAAAGTGGCCAGAACACAGCTCTCTCTCTTCCTGAGCTTGTTTCAAGTATGATGGGAGACTGAAGAGGTGAAAGCATTCAGTAAACTGGGGAGGGGCCCCTAAGATCCCAGGCTGTGCTCCTGTCCCTCTAGGCTGCTATGTGGCTGGGGGGCCCTCCTCTGCCACAGGCCTAGTGACCGGCAGTGGTGGTTGCAGGTGTTCTTTCAGGAGCTACTGAGGGAAGCCCGCAGCAGCAAGGCCTTCCCTGAGGATGTGGTCAGGCTCATCTTCTCCAACATCTCCTCCATCTACCAGTTCCACGCTCAGTTCTTCCTCCCGGAGCTGCAGCGGCGACTGGATGACTGGTGAGGGCACACCACAAGCCCCTGGGGTCCCCTGATTGCAGCCCGGGCCAGGTCAGGGTGTGACACCCCCAGGGCACTGGGTTTGGCCTGTTAGGTTTCTGCCCTTGCCATTGGCCATGACTGTCTCTTCCTTTGGTGTCCGTCTGTCCTCACAGCAAGGGACTTAGACAATGAGCATGTGTGTGTCCTGGGAAAGGGATGGGTCAGGCCCCCACTAGACTGAGAAACTTAGGAGCCAGTGGAACCAGCTGGTGCTAACTGAGGGCTTCCTACATGCCCAGCCTTGGGCTTCAGACCTATTAACACACTTAATCTTCAAAGGCACCCCGCCTTTGTGATGATGCCATCACAGTGATGCAAGAAACAGTCTTCATTTTCAGAGATGACCACTGAAGCACATGGTGATGGACTTACTTGCTTTATATATTTTGCCAAAGAAATGCCATGATGTCTGGGATGTCTTTAAAATTCTTCAGCAAAGAGGAATGTCTGTAATTGTTAAATCTGGTGATGGATAGATAGGGTTCATTATTTTATTCTTTTCCCATCAGTTCTTCACAATAAAATGTTGGTTTGTTTTTGTTATTATTTTTTTAAGATTTTTAAAATAATATTTTATTTATTTATTCATGAGAGACACAGAAAGAGGCAGAGATACAGGCAGAGGGAGAAGCAGGCTCCCTTCGGGGAGCCCATTGCAGGACTCAATCCCAGGACCCTCGGGGTCATGACCTGAGCCAAAGGCAGATGCTCAACCACTGAACCACTCAGGCATCCTCAAGATATTTTTTTTTTAGATTTTATTTATTTATTTGAGAAAAAGAGTGTGTGAGCAGGAGGGAGAGGAAGAGAGAATCTGAAGCAGACTCCATGCTAGGCTGAGAGCTGGGTACAGGGTTCGATCCCACAGCCCTGGGCCAAAACCAAGAGTCAGACGCCTAACCAACTGCACCACCCAGACATCCCTGTTTTTTGTTTTTTTGAAAGATGATCCTATGCCTACCATCATTCCTAACCATTCCTATTTTTTCCCAATGGGAAAATAAAGGTACGGAGAAGTTAGGTGACTTGTCCAAGAACACACAGCTAGAGTAAGTGGAACAGTTGGGAATCAAACTCAGGCAGGCCAGCTTCAGTGACTGTAGGGCCCCCCCATCACTCTGCTGTAAACAGCACACAGCATAACCCTGGATATGTTCTTACCCCTCCGAGGCTGTTTCTTCATTTCTAAGATGGACCGATGATCACCCCCTGCAGAGTTGTGAGAATTAAATGGGATGAGACATGCAGCGTGTCTTGGGCAGGGCTTGGCTTGTGGTCCTTGCTACCACTACGGCAGAAGCCTCAAGTGGTTAATGGGATATGTGTTTTGGGCCTGACACTGCATTGGGTCTTCTGGTGAAAGAGAATTGCATCTGCTGTCAGGGTTCACAGTCTAAGGAGGCTGGACCATACACATGTGCGTGGGGGTGACATGCCCCCATACCTGCACCCAGAAGTGCAGCAGAAAGACAGTTTGGGTTTCTGAACCCCATGGTTCAGAGGCTCTGACCTAACCTGACCTTGCCTGAAGTCAAGAGAGGAGGTCCTCAGGCTGAAGGCAGTACCTGGGTGGCCCTCTTGCAGGACAGCCACCCCCCGCATCGGCGACGTGATCCAGAAACTGGCCCCATTCCTGAAGATGTACAGTGAGTATGTCAAGAACTTTGAGCGAGCTGCTGAGCTGCTGGCCACCTGGACTGACAAGTCTGCACCCTTCCAGGAGGTGATCACCCGCATTCAGGTGAGGTTGGGTGGGGGGTGGGGCCGAGTCTCCACTGCCACCCCCGGAGTGTACTGGCTTGGTTTCCCTGAGGGATTTGGGGTACCTCCGGCTCAGCTGCTTGCACAGGCTCCAGCGCCATCCTGCCCTGCCCCCTCCCCTGACCCTCTTGGCAGCCTGATCCGCCCTTCCCCACCTCACCCCACACTCTTCCTCCTTCCATCCCTCCCCAAGAGCAGCGAGGCCTCCGGCAGCCTGACTCTGCAACACCACATGCTGGAACCCGTGCAGAGAATCCCACGCTACGAGCTGCTGCTCAAGGAGTATGTTCAGAAGCTGCCAGCCCAGGCCCCAGACCGGGCCGATGCTCAGAGTGAGGATACCCCCAAGGAACCCACGGGGCTAGGGAGGCCTGAGCCACTCCCGTTTACTTACTGAACACCTGCTAAAATGGTTGGACTAACTATCAGCTATCCGCAGTGATTGTTGGCACTTCACAGACATTATCTATACCATTGGCCATTTTTTACAGACACTCAGACCCAAAGAGATCAAGTGATTTGGCCAATGTCACACGACCAGAAAGGGGCAGAGCTGGGATTTGAAGCTATGCCTCTATTATGCCAAAGTCCATGCTCTTTCCCCAGCACCCTCTGGGTCTGGCTTGGATGGGGGAGTCACAGAAGCCCAAAGCCTAAGTCCTGTCTTTCAGTGGCTTCCAGTCTCTCCACTCTGGGTGGGAAATGGCCCCCATCATCCGGTCATCTCATGTGCTGGGCCGGGCTACTCCCACCATCACTCATAGCAGGCCCTAAGGCCACTTTGTTAAGCCTCAAGGACTTCCTGCCTCAGCCCCCAGCCCTCAATTTTCAGGAGTTAATTCTGGCCCTGCGCCTCCCTTCAGAAGCGCTCGACATGATCTTCTCAGCCGCTCAGCACTCCAACGCGGCCATCAGTGAGATGGTGAGTGGCCGGCCCTCAGGGCGGAGCCGCAGGCATCCCCAGGGGTCCTGTACCCCCTCCCCACAGCTCTCAGCCTCCCCCAGCCCAGCCAGGTCTCTATCCATTCATCCCCTGATCTCTCCCGATGCTACCTGGTCCCCTGCTGCCCTCTCCCTTCACATCCCATCCTCGTCCACACAAGGCAAACCTTCCAGAAGCAGGTGGGCCCTGCGTGGCCTTGTCTGAGGGCTCGCTCCCTGTCCCAGGAGCGGCTGCAGGACCTGTGGGAGGTGTACCAGCGCCTGGGCCTCGAGGGCGACATAGTGGACCCCTCCAACACCCTGCTCCGCGAAGGCCCTGTCCTCAAGATCTCTTTTCGCCGCAGCGACCCCATGGAACGCTACCTTTTCCTGGTACAGGGATGCTAAGCAGCCTGCCCTGAGGGAAGTTCATGGACCACTCTGGCCCAGGTCCTGCCTGCCTGGTGTCTACCTGCAACGAGAAACAGGGAAGAGCCTGCTTCTCTGTCCTTCTCTGCTTTGGTGCTGGAGTGACTTTAGACAAGTCACATGGTGCCTGTGGGCCTCAGGGATTTCCAACTGAGGGGTCTCTCAGATAGGCCCTAGGAAGCAACAGTTAGATTTGCACTAAAAAGGCCGGGGTAGGGGGTGGGGGTTAAGGAGGGAGTCACCTGGTCCTGCCTGGAGGTCGGGGGCAGGGAACTGCAACATCCCACAGGCCCCTGCAGCCCTGAGCCCCCATGAGAAAGGCCTTGTAAGTTTGATGCCCACAGACCATGGCAACCCTTCAATGACCATCCTCATTGGTTTGGAGGCTAGACAACCCCTTCCTCATCATACCTGTGACTCCTGTGAGCTGGCCCAGAGTGTGGCAAGAGAGGGAGATGCAGTGGTGCTCCACACACTCCCACGGAAGCCCTGCTCCCCATCCTTCTTGCCCTACTGCTGCACAACCAGTCACCACACCCACTCACCATTTCATGTCTCCTACAGTTCAACAACATGCTGCTCTACTGTATACCCAAGGTCATCCAGGTGGGCGCCCAATTCCAGGTGAGGACCCGCATCGACGTGGCCGGAATGAAGGTGAGAGACTGCCCACACATGGTCAGGCTTCATCCCAAGGGTGGGATTGAGGATGAGGAATAGCAGGAGGGTCCATGCTGGGTTCTCAGTCCAGGAACCCAAATCTGGGAGGTCCTGGACCAATGTGGAGGTGGAAAAGTTTGGGGTTGGAGTTCTCTCATATGGGCCCCCATAGGCCTGGCCCACTCTTTGGGGCAATGCCCACCCCGGCTTGACCTCTCTCTGCTTTCTCTATTAACTACACAGTGCTTTGACAACTTTAATATATACATAAAACCACCAGGAGTCTTGTTAAAATGCAGGTCCTGATTCAGTAGGTCTGGGGTGGGGCCTGAGACTCTGCATTCCTCACCAGCTCAGGCAGGGGCGGGGAGGATGCTACTGTTGCATGTCCACAGGCCGCACTTTAAGTTGTAAGGGTCTACACTGTCAGCTTAGCTGCTGGATCGTGTGTGTTCCCAGCCAGAGATGACCACAAATGAGCAGGAACAGCAGCCCATAATAGTGCCCACCGACTGCCTGGTGTCCGTGGGTTGGGCCCTGCACCATCCCATCAGATTGTCACGGTACCCCTATAATGGAGGGGCTATTATTTTCCTTTGCATTTTTTGGGTTTTTTCTTTTTTAAAATAACACTTTTATTATTTAAAAATATAGATAATACATGTCCCAAAATCAAATGTAAAAAATATATATAAGAAGTCTCCTTGCTACTCTCTCCCCTAGTTCCCTTCCTGGAGACAGGCTTTGCTTCTTATGAAGGCTTCCAGAGGTAGTTTTTACAGATACAAACTAATAATATATATATTATTACTTCCTTAAAAAAAGATTATTTATTTGAGACAGAGAGAGATAGAGAACACGAGCAGGGAAGAAGGGTAGAGGGAGAAGCAGACTCTCCACTGAACAAGGAGCCCGACTTGGGGCTCGATCCCAAGACCCTGGGATCATGACCCAAGCCAAAGGCAGATGCTTAACCAACTGAGCCACCCAGGTACCCCTATTTGTTACTGCTTCGTTACTTATGTTTCACATAAACGGTGAAACAGTTTTCCATAGACACTGTTCCGCACTTTGCTTTTTCAACAAAGCACTAACTCTGGTGATTGGTGCACATCAGTACATTAGGAGCTCCCTCACCCTTCTGCATAGCTACTGAGCATCTCCATGTGCAGAAGATACCATAAGTCATTTAGCCAACCCACTCCTGAGGGACATTTAGATCGTCCTCAGTGAAGAACTACAAATGAATAACTATGTACATGCCTGTGTGTAAGTGTATCTGTAGTTAATCCTATTTTAAAAAAATAAAGAAATAAACTGTGGCACATCTAGACAACGGGATATTATTATTTGGTGATAAAAAGAAATGAGCTATCAAACCATGGCAAGGCATGCAGGAAACTCCAATGCATTTTGCTAAGTGAAAGGAGCCAATTTGAAAAGGCTGCACACAGTATGATTCCCACTATCTGACATTCTGGAAAAGGCAAATCTATGGAGGGAGTAAAAAAGATCAGTGGTTTCCAGGGGTTAGCAGGGAGGGAGGGATGGATAGGCAAAGCCTAGAGGATTTTAAGAGCAGTAAAACTATTTCATGTGGTACTATAGTGATACATGTCATTACTCATTTGTTCAAACCCACAGCAAAGGGCAGCCCGGGTGGCTCAGTGGTTTAGCGCCGCCTTCAGCCCAGGGCCTGATCCTGAAGACCCGGGATCGAGTCCCATGTCGAGCTCCCTGCGTGGAGCCTGCTTCTCCCTCTGCCTGTGTCTCTGCCTCTCTCTCTCTCTCTGTGTCTCTCATGAATAAATAAATAAAATCTTAAAAAAAAAAACCCACGGCAAGTATATATGTATACATATATCATATCTTCTTTATCCGTTCATCTGTCGATGGACGTCTGGGCTCTTGTCATAGTTTGGCTATTGTGGACATTGCTGCTATAAACATTGGGGTGCAGATGACCCTTTGGATCACTACATTTGTATCCTTTGGATAAATACCTAGTAGTGTAATTGCTGGATCATAGGGGAGCTCTATTTCTAACTTTGTGAGGAACCTTCATGGTGTTTTCCAGAGTGGCTATATTTGCATCTCCACCAACAGAGTAAGGGGGTCCCCCTAAAAGTCTTTTAAAAGGAAATCAAGGCCCAGAAAGGTTATAATTTGCTTGGCGGCACACAGCAAATCCTGGTTTCAGCAATCAAACCAGGTATAGCAGAGTCCAGAGTCTCTATACCTAATCACCATACTGGACTGTGTCCTATTAAGGCTTCAACGCAGAGGAGCAAAGCTTATGCAGCATTGCAGGCTTAGTGGAGTAAGTCAGGGGGCCAGGAGCTTTCTTGACAATTCCTCTCTGGTCACTGAGCCCCAGTATGTCCTGAGGCCTGGGGCTGGGAGAAGCAGAGGTCAAGTCTAGATTATCTTGGTACCCTTCCATTTCCCCCATCCTGTATCCCTATCACCCCCTTCCAGCCCTCTCCCAGGATCTGCCGCAGGAAGGAGGGGCAGGTGGGAGTTGAGCCAGGACCCCCCATCCACTGGAGAATCTCTGGGCCTCTGAGAGCCCTCAGCAGGAGGGCTTTAGGCTTGCTCCTGACTGACATTTGGGCCCAATCAAGGGCCTGGAAATGGGGTACAGCCTGAGAGTGATGAAGGCCAATGAGGGGACCTGGGTTCCTGTGGGGATTCCATCCAACTCCCCATGCCTGAGATGACTGAGGTCTTTTATGAATGCAGCCCCTCAACCTGAGGCAAGCAGCTTCCCTTCCTGAGTAGTTGGAATGTCCCAGAGGCCAGAGTGTGTGCAGGCTTGTATCTCTGGGAGTCTTGGTGAGAGAGATTGAGAAAGGCAGGTTTATGGAGAGTAACAGATAGAAGTGGAGACAAGTAGCCCTGTCTTAGGACTGGCAGAGACCCAGACATAGAAAAAGAGGCAGAGATTGACAGATAGAAAAGCAAAGAAATAGGCCAAGACAGAGTCATAAAGAGAAAATACATAGAGACAGGACCAAGAGCGTCAATACGTGCTGGGTTCCTGGCACCTGCCAGTCCCAGTGAGTGCATCTCCTGCACACTGTACCTGATGCTCCAGAGGCTGCACAGCACCTTCTCCCAAATGGCACAGGCCAGGCAGGTGCAGAGCTATCCACCTGCCCGCCATCTGCACAGGAACCATTTTCTGAGTCTGCAGTCTGAAGGCAGGTCTGGCCTTTGACCACCATGATGGTTCCTAATGGCCTATGATCCCCTGGCTTCCTCCTTTCTGGACAGCAGGGAGGCCTAGTTCTCAGCAGCTGACTCTCCCCCAAGGTCTGTGTTGATCCCAACACTGTGCCATCCTGCACAAGGCCAGCCTAGGAAGAAGGAAGGGATACCCAGAGCTTCCATGTACAACTGTGTAGGTTGGGCACTCCACAGGATGAGCACACCTCCTCCACAGCAGACATCATGGATTGTTTATTTGCAATTCTCATTGTCCGGCAGATGGCAGTCAAGTGTCTTGTTCCAACAAAATCTGAATATTATGCTGGTTTGCCAACAGATGTCAGTAAAGTGTTTTGAAGAAAGGGTGTCTTTTTCTAATTAGCACAAAGGCACCTGAACCAGCCCAGACCTAGGGAGTGGTAGAGACTGGGTGCAGCAGATCCTGGAAATGTCCTTGAGAAGCTTTCATCCTCCCCCTCTGCAGAGGTGGTCCCTGCTGCTCTGGTCAGAAGCTCCCCTTTCTCTACTAAAAGCATCATATTTCTTTTTTGTTTGTTTGTTTAAGATTTTATTTATTTACTCGACAGAGAGATAGAGCCAGAGAGCACCAGCGGGGGAATGGCAGAGGGAGAGGGAGAGAAGTAGGGTTCCTGCTGAGCAGGGAGCCCGATGCAGGGCTCGATCCCAGGACACCCAGGATCATGACCTGAGCCGAAGGCAGATGCTTAATCGACTGGGCCACCCAGGCATCCTGCATCATATTTCTTTTTACCTCTGGAGCCCAAACCTTAGATTTCTCCTCTCTTTCCCTCTCCCTCACCAGTTAGTCATGGAGTCTTGCCAGATTCCCTGATATGGACCCCCAGGGAGAAAGCTTCTCTCTTCCCAAGTGCAGGGAGGCTCATTTCCCCTGGATCCAGCCCTTCTTCACCCCTTGCACGCAGCCACTGGGATGGCTTTCCCAAACACCTCTTTCCACATGAGCTTCTCTCCACTCGTAAACCTTCTAGAGCCTCAGATTCCAGTCCAAATCACATCAGGCCCCTTCCAGAGGGAACAGACTGATTTCAAAGGCCTGAAGGGCAGAGCAGGCCTAACGTGAAGAAGGATGCACCCAGAGTCAGTGTTCTCGGGGACACGGCAGGCTACCCTGAAAGTGGGCAAACGCCTGGTCGCCACATGGCAGGGAGCAACGGAGAGGCTCAAGTGTCAGGTGGAACAACAAAGTTCCATCACACTCGGGCTCTTGTCTATGCCTTAGTTTCCCTTTGCGACTCCACATACTGCCTGGGAGAGTGGTTTGTGCTTAAGGGACTCTGGGGGCGGGGTGGAAATAGATATTCCTCGCCCTTCCCCTTGGAGCGCCAAAAACCTGATTCGAATCCTCCATCTCCCTTTAGATACTGTGTGAGCTCAGGCAGGTCTCTTGCCCTCTCTGAGCCTCCATCTCCGGATCTCCTAAATGAGGGTAGTAACATCTCTCTCCCAAGATTACTCTGAAGATTTTCTTTATCTTTCTATTAGGGACAATTTAAAGCCAAGAAAGTAGTACAATGAACCCCTGTACACTCATCACCTGGCTTCAACAATCGTCAACTCAAAGCCAGTCTTTCCCCCAGCATTCCCCCTCCTAATCCTCTTTCCACTGGATTATTTAAGAGCAAATCTCGAGACCCATAATCATTTCACCTATAAATACTTCAGTATGTGTCTAAAAGAGATAAGAACTCTTTTTTTTTTGCCATAAAAGGTGACAACAGTACCATTATCACATCTAGCAAATTAATACTAATTATTTAATAATATTAGGATCCTTTGGTTTTCCTTGACTTGTAAATGTCTTCTCACAGCTGATGTGTTTGAATCATTTGTGATGTGTTTCTTACATCCCTTCTCATCTGTTACACATCCCCTCCTCCTTTTTTTCATTTATTAATTAAAGAAATCATCTCATTCTCCAGTAGCATTTCTCACAGTCTGGATTTTGCTGCTTGCACCCCTGTGTTATCGTTCAACATGTTCCATGGTCCCCCATATTTCTCGTCAACTGGTAGTTAGCCTAGAGGCCTGAACAGATTCAGCTATGCAAGACGGTCGTTGGCTGTCGCTGCCCTCAGGTGGCATGTCATGGCTAAACATTAGGGTTGATCGGTGGGTTCAACAATTGTATCAGTTAAATAGGAACATATATTGGGACACCTGGGTAGCTCTGTCGGTTAAGCATCGCCTTCGACTCAGGTCACGATCTCAGGGTCCTGGGATTGAGTCCCATAAGAGCTCCCTGCTCAGTGGGGAGCCTGCTTCTCCCTCTCTCCTTACCTGCTGGTCCCCCTGCTTGTGCGCTCTCTCTCTCTCTCTGTCAAATAACTAAAATCTTTAAAAAGTAAATAAATAAATGAGAACACGTATGGAGAGCTCTGAGCTCAGTGGCCAGCGCGTAGTAAGCGCTCTCTGACTGGCAGCCTTCTCAGTGGCCGTGGGGCTCTGGGACAAGAGGACAGAGAGAAAGACGGGAAATGGCATTGTCTGTTGACTCTCTGAATCGGGCAACCAATTTCTTCATTCACTGTATGGGATAGAGGGTCTTATTCTAGGCCTTAGGTCTGCTCCTGAAATAGCTGTGTGCCCCAAACCCAATTTATGACCCAATTTCCATTTTTTGGTGACTCCTTTGTCAGAACTGTCACTCCTACCTCACACTAACCCAACTTTGCTGCTGCTGAAATTCCAGGAGCTTCCATGTCCTGTTTGCTTAGAGTGCAGCCTGGTTGCAGGTGCATTTGCTCGGCTCCACAGGTTTAGGGAGGCCATGGAGAAAGTCCTGATCCCTGAATTGTTCCTTGAGCATGAGCCATCTCCATCCATCCGACAGTGCCTGGGGTCAGGATGTGACTGAACCAGTCGCCTCCCTCTCATCCCCAACCAGGTGCGGGAGCTGACGGATGCAGAGTTCCCCCACTCCTTCCTGGTGTCCGGGAAGCAGCGCACCCTGGAGCTGCAAGCCCGGTAGGCATGGAGCTGCCCAGCTGGGTGGGGAAAACCTGGGAGGGGCTGCTCTCCTCAACCTGTGTTCACTTTCCGAGCAGGTCCCAGGAAGAAATGATTTCCTGGATGCAGGTATCAGAACATTCCAGGGCCCCTGGGATTCTGAACCCAGCCTACCCACCCAGGCTGAGGGGGAGGGAGGGGTGCATGTGCATGTTCGTGCATGAATGCATGCGTGCGTGCGTGTGTGTGTGAAAGAGAGAGAGAGAAAGTGTGTGCCCCGAAGCTCCCTCTGCTTCCTCTGGAATCGCTCTGTGGTAGTTTGGAATCAGACCTGCATTCAAATCTTGCTGCCTTTCACTGTCTAGCTGGGTGGCCTTGGACAAGTCACTTAATGTCCCTGAGACTCAGTCTTCATCTCTGTAGTCTAGGGCTAACAGTCTCTCCTTCCTTTAGTCAGCTGGGATGGGCACCCAGTAGGCTTTCAGCAATGTCTGTTGACACAGTGTGGATGGATGGGCAGATGAGCCCTCCCTGTCACTCCCTAACCCTAACCACTTCCCATGCCCCCTTAGGCCTGCCAAGCAGCCATTGACCAAATCGAGAAGCGGAATGAAACCTTCAAGGCTGCGGTCCAGGGCCCAGAGGGAGACGCCCAGGAGCAGGAGGTAAATGAAACCTTTGCATCCTTCACTGGAGCCACCAGCCACACACGCTTATTCCCTCTCTTTGCTCTGCCCAGCCCAGCCTGGAGGGCAGGGGAGTGTCACCCACCAGGAGTGATTTCAGGGAGACCAGGGAAAGCCCATCCACCCCAACCTCAGAAACTCAGGGCCAAAGGCTCTCCTATTAGCAGAAATTTCCTTTGGGAGCCTCTATATGCAACCCTCCCTAGGAAGGGTTTCACATCCAGGTGGCTCGGGCTGTGGGGCGGTGCAGGTTCGGGTTGAAAGCAAGACTGAGGTGGAAGGTGGGTGTGGCGGAGAGGGAGAGTATCTGGGACTTGATTTCCACTCTGAGCTCCAACTCTGGCTTGCTGGGCATCTCTGCTGAGTCCCTTGACCTCTCTGGGCTCAGTTTCCTCACCTCGAAAAGGAGAGTAATAGTAACTGACTTACCACATAGTCTTTGTCAGTCCAGTTGGCTTCATGCGGAGCCCCTGGGAAGCGCGGGACACACAACCCCTGCCATGAGCAGGTGGATGGACAGAGGCCCAGGGCTCGGGGCCTGTGCGCAAGGAGGTCATGAGGTCATGAGGTGCCCACCTACTGCCCAACAGCTGCAGTCCGAGGAGCTGGGCCTCCGGGCGCCGCAGTGGGTCCGGGACAAGATGGTGACCATGTGCATGCGCTGCCGGGAGCCCTTCAACGCCCTGCGGCGCCGCCGCCACCACTGCCGAGCCTGCGGCTTCGTGAGTAGTCCCACCAGCACCCTGACTCCGCGTGTCCCCTCCTCTGCCCCCACCCTCCCGCCAACTCTGCCGGCTTCAACCCGTGCAACCCAGAGGCGCTGGGCACTAACTCTGTGCCAGGTACGTGAGTGGCCTTGTTCGGACCTGACGGTACCCACCTGGGATGCAGGGGCTTTTGTGACCCCTGTTCTGCACCTGGGGAGATGAGGCTTGCCAGGGCTTAGACCATGTGCTCAAGATGCTCCCCAAAGCTGGCCCTACTCCTTCATCTCTTCTTTTTCTTTTTTCTTTTTTTTTAAGATTTAAAAAATTTATTCACGAGAGACACAGAGAGAGAGGCAGAGACATAGGCAGAGGGAGAAGCAGGCTCCCTGGGGGGAACCCAATGTGGGACTCGATCCCATGACCCTGGGATCAAGATCTGAGCCAAAGGCAGACACTAAACCACTAAGCCACCCAGATGCCCCCTTCATCTGTTCTTACTACCATTTCCTCAGAGCCCCAGACCCTACACCAGGAGATGGTCTCCCATTCCAGGTGGGGCCTGCAAACCCCTCAGCCCCCCTCAGACCTTGCATCCACCACCCTACCAGCCCTACGCCCATCGTCCTGTCTTCCTGAGTGACTTTGAGAGGCCACTCCTCTCCAAGGAAGTCCTCGGGCCTCCAGCACCTGCTCAGTTCTGTGGCTAGCTGTGCCTCAGTTTCCTTGCCTGTACAATGGGGATTATAATACATACCTCCAGGGTGGTAGTGAGCTCCTCCTTTCCTTCCTCAGCAGTTTAGGCGTGGCTCACTCAGAGGAGCACCCACTAGCTGATTGAGGAACCTGTCCACTCCTCTTATCAGCTCAGGCCTGGTTATCAGGGACAAATCTTGCTTTGCTTCTGAAGCACCTGCTGCACTTGAGCTGTTCTCTGTTGACATGACAACCCCCTTCCGTTTACTCTGCAAACAGAGAAGCTCTTTCTGATCTCAGTCTTTAATGAGCTCCATGGGGCTGGAGACAACCGGCCAGGCAGGTTGGGGCCAGTCAGGGAGGTGTCCCCAAAATGTATCACATGGCAGTTGGGACACAGAGTAAATTTCAAGGACTGGGGACACACCTGTGTTCTGATGTGAGCGACAAGTTCTATCAGAGCCAAAGAGAAAGGATCTGGGGATTCGCTACTATTCTTGGTGATTCACGCCTGTAAATAAGGGTTGAGTCTACTGACATTTGCCAACTGGGTAAGTGGTTCCTAAAGAACTTGTTTAAAAGAGTTTAAAAATATGAAGACGCACCCAGAATAACAACTCCCATGGACTTGCCTTCAAGGTACAGGGAAGAAATATAATATTCTGACAACTAAATGAAATGTACGATCCTTGATGGGATTGTGGATGGGGAAAAACAAAACCAGCTGCAGAGGCTGTTACTGGGAACTTTGGGGATAATCTGATCATGAGCCACCTATAGACAGTAATCTTGTATCGATGTTAAATTTCCCAAATATGATCATGACATAATGAATAGGCAGGAAAATGCCCCTGTTCTTAGGAGACACAGGCTATTTATCTGAGGGTGTGGTCATGATGACTGTCATTTATACTCAAATGATTCAGAAAAAAATACACACATATATATATAGAGAGAGAGATGAAGCAAATGTGGCAAAAATGTTAACAATCAGTGAGTTTGGTGGGGGCAGTATCATTGCCTTACTCTTACAACTTGTCCATGGGTTTGAAATTTTTCAAAATAAAAAACTGGTGGGGCACCTGGGTGGCTCAGTGGCTGAGCATCTGCCTTTGGCTCAGGGCATGATCCCGGAGTCCTGGGATCAAGTCCCACATCGGGCTTTCTGCAGGGGGTCTGCTTTTCCCTCTGCCTATGTCTCTGCCTCTCTCTGTGTATCTCTCATGAATAAACAAACCAAATATTAAAACAACAACAACAACAACAACTGGTAGAGAAGAAAATAAGTACACACCAATAATACAAAAAGTCTAAATCTCAATAAAGTAAAATGTTCCCAAGGTAGTTGAAGCCCTCTTTTGGGGCTCTATGAGATACTCTGAGCCCAATTTCAGGGTTTCTCATGCCTGTGCGTACCTTTGTATTCTGTGAGTCATCCTTTCAGTGGTTTGGATGCCCAGTTTCTGTCTCCCCACCTGCCAGACGGGAATCCTGGTGAGGGTGAGGAGGCCAGCCCTTCCCCTATGGGTCCCTGCCAGGCCACCGTGCTGTGCTGGGCACACAGATGAGCCCCTGATCTCTGCGTCATGCTCTCCATTTCCAGTTCCACATCCGGGGCTCACTGTGACACCCCGTTCTCCTGGGAATTGACATCCTGCAGCACCCATGCTTGTCTCTGAGTCTTGTCAGAGTCTCCTGGCCTCCCCAGCACGATCCATGTCGGCCTGCCTCAGGGCTTTCTCCATGCTGGGATGGGGATGGGCCCCATTCCACCGAGTACACATGACAGGTCTTCCCGGCAAAAACGACCAGCCCAACACTTTTTATTAGAACACGCTTGACTCTAGGATTGCGCAGATTGCAAGATTTGCCTGAATCTTAAAGCAAAACCTGGGACTTTAAATACCTGTCCTGTTTGTGGAGGGACAGCTGCTGCCGGTGAGCCAAGTGGCCCTGGGCAGGTCACTGCCCGCCTGCTGTTGGGTGAGGATGAAAGCCCCGGCGGGGTGGCTGGGACAATCAGATGAGATGGCAGAGGGGAGAGAGAGCTTGGAGAAGTGAATTAGATGCAGGGCTGTGTGCAGGGAAGCCCCTGGAATTAACAGCCGTCCTTGCAAAAGGGGATCAAGAGGCACCTGCAGGGGGGGGCCAGCTCTTGAGCCTCCACCTGGCGGAGCTCAGAGCCTGGGTTCTCCCGCTGTGCCTCTGCCAGCACAGGGGACCACCTGCCTCTGCCTCCATTCCTCTGCCGAAGCTTGCTCTGTCTTCTTCCTGTCCCTGGGTGCTTTCACGCCCCACCTCCTGCCCATCCTCCCCCAGGTGGTGTGTGCCAAGTGCTCCGACTACCGGGCTGAGCTCAAATACGATGACAACCGGCCCAACCGGGTCTGCTTCCACTGCTACACGTTCCTCACCGGAAACGTGCTCCCGGAGGACAGGGAGGACAGGAGGCGGGGCATTCTGGAGGTGAGGGCCAGAGGCCACCACTCAGCAAATGCGTGCGGGGCCCTCCGCGAGCTGGCCCTGTCCTGGGTGCTGAAGAACAGGCCCGCGGGGGTCACACTTCCCATCCTTGTCTCTGCGCACCTCCCCGGGAGGGGAGAAGCCCCCCCAACCCCCACATCCCAGCCGAACGTGGCTCCCACGTCGCAAGGTGGTTCTCTTCATGGACCTCTGACCACGTTCCCATCTCCCCCATTCCCTGCCTGCCCTGTCCAAGAGGCCACACAGCTCGCTCCCTTCTCAGGCCCCTGTTCTGTTCCTGGGGCCCTCCCAGCACCTGCCCCAAGCTCAGGCTGGCTGGGGCTTGACCATGGCTCTGCCACAGGTCAGCTGCGTGACCCCAGGTCCCTGATGGGACCCCTCCGAGACTCAGGGACAATTAGCTCCTCCTTGTAGGGTTGCCACAAGGATTAGAAATAGTGATTGTCAAGCCCCCAGTCCAGTAGTGTCTGATGCACACTGGGTACTCTGTTACCCGACAGTCTCTCTCTCTCTCTCTCTCTGGTTTTTAGAAAGGGTCCACGACAGGGTCTGAGCAGAGCCTGATGTGCAGCTTCCTTCAGCTGGTTGGGGACAAATGGGGCAAGAGCAGCCCCCGGGGCTGGTGTGTGATCCCCCGGGACGACCCCCTGGTCCTCTATGTCTACGCTGCCCCTCAGGTAATGCCACCACCTGCCTCCCAGACCCTGGCCCTCTCAGAATATGTGTGTGTATGGGGGTGAGTAGTATTGGCTCCAAATCCCAGAGAAGGAAACTGAGACCCAGGGAGTCCGTGGTTCCCTCCAAGGCAGAGGGTTAGTGGCTTGCAGAGCTGGGCCCGGACTCCAGGTCACAACAGCTGTGCCCAGCAGGCAGCCAGTCCTCCCCTTCCTTGGTGCCCTCTTACCAGTCCACCCTGCTTCGTGGGTGTTTGGGGGAGTGAGAAGCGGGTATATGGCTTTTACTTCAAATTGGCTGTCTGAGGTGGTGGCGCTGAAGAGAAAGACAGTGGCCCATGGCTTTCCTTTTATCCTTTTCCTTTTCCTCTCCCTCAGGACATGCGGGCTCACACCTCCATCCCGCTGCTGGGCTACCAGGTGACTGCTGGGACCCAGGCAGATCCCCGGGTCTTCCAGCTGCAACAGTCAGGCCAGCTTTACACCTTCAAGGCTGAAACTGAGGAGCTGAGGGACCGCTGGGTGAAGGCCATGGAGCGGGCGGCCAGTGGCTGGAGCCCCAGGGGGCCCAAGGATGGGGACCTGTCTGACTGACCCACAGCCGGCCACTCTCCCCTTAAGAGCCAGGCTCCCAGGGATCCCTGGGTGGCGCAGCGGTTTGGCGCCTGCCTTTGGCCCAGGGCGCGATCCTGGAGAGCCGGATCGAATCCCACATCGGGCTCCCGGTGCATGGAGCCTGCTTCTCCCTCTGGCTGTGTCTCTGCCTGTTTCTCTCTCTCTGTATGACTATCATAAATAAATAAAAATTAAAAAAAAAAAAAGAGCCAGGCTCCTGGCACTGGCTGACCTGCAGCCTCTGTGATCCACCATGCCAGCCTGAGCTCTCAGATAACCAATTTCCAGGGGCACCTGGATGACTCAGTCTGTAGAGCATGCGACTTTTGATCCCAGAGTCATAAGTTTGAGCCCCATGTTGGGTGTAGAGATTACTTAAAAAAATAAACTAAAACAAACAACCAATTTCTAGTCATTGGCACCCAGACTGTGTGTCTTGATCTAGGATTCAGAAAGTGCGTGTTTGTTCCTTTGGGGAGGGGTGACCAAGCATCCCTGTTTGCCCACGGCTGAGGGGGTTCCTGGGACTTAGGACTTATAGTACTAACATCTGGAATGTCCCAGATAACCCAGGACTGTTGGTCACCAGTATGGTTCTCTGCCTGGGCTGTATGTTAGCATCACCTGAGGAGCTCTAAAAAAATAAATAAATATAAAAATAAACTAAAGGGTGCTCGGTTAAGCCTCTGCCTTCAGCTCGGGTCATGATCCTGGGATCCTGGGATCGAGCCCTGTGTCTGGCTCCCTGCTCAGTGGGGCACCTGCTCCTCCCTCTCTCTCTGCTTCTCCCCCTCCTTGTGCATGCATTCTCTCTCTCTCTCTCTCTCTCTCGTCAAATAAATAAATCTTCAAAAATTAAAAATAAGGAGCACCTGGGTGGCTCAGTGGTTGAGCATCTGCCTTTGGCTCAGGGTGTAATCCTGGGGTCCTGGGATCGAGTCCCACATCAGGCTTCCTGTGGGGAGCCTGCTTCTCCCTCTGCCTGTGTCTGTTTCTGTCTCTCCCTCTCTCTCTCTCTCTCTCTCTCTCTCTCTCTCTGTGTGTGTGTGTGTGTATGTCTCTCATGAATAAATTAGAAAATAAAATTTAAAATAAAATTAAAAAAAATTTACAGTACCAATGTCCATATCCATTACAAAGATGTCTGATTTCATTAGTCTGGGATGAGGGAGGCACAGGAATGTTTTAGGAGTACCATCCTGAGTCTCATGTTCAGCTTGGGCTACCCAGATGAAAAAGAGAGCAAGCAAACCAGCAATGGTTGTGTACCTGTCAAGTGCCAGGCATGATAGTAATTAGAATAATAAATAACAAACATCTACTGAACCAGGTACTGTGTTGGGTGTGTCATATGGAGTATCTCATTTCACCCTCAGGAGTTATAATCCCCATTTTCTAGATGAGGACATTGAATCCTAAAGAGGGTTTTAGTCATTGGCTCAAGGTCCTACGGCTGGTGGGTGCTGAGCTACGTCAAAGCTGTTTTCATCAGGCAGCAGTGCAATAGGGCAGGCAAAGAGGGGAGGAGAGTGGGAAAGAGGGAAAAGGAGTATGGGGCACCTGGGTGGCTCAGCAGTTGAGCATCTGCCTTTGGCTCAGGTCATGATCCCGGGGTCCTGGGATCAAGTCCCACATCGGGCGCCTTGCGGGGAACCTGCTTCTCCCTCTGCCCCTCTGCCTCTCTGCCTCTCTGCCTCCCTGTGTCTCTTGTGAATGAATAAATAAAATAAAATTTAAAAAGGAGTATGGAGGGGTCGGAAGAGGAAGGAAGGGCAGGAACAGGCGGTCTGGCCCTAGGTTCCTGGGTGAGGCTGCTTTTCCCTAAGGGCCCACTGGGGGATGGCTTTCCATCAGGCCAGCCAGCCACAGCCGGGCTCTGCCCTTAAAGAAGGCAAAACGAGGGTAGGGGAGGGAGTGCTCTGGAGGGTGCCATTGGTTGGGCGGTTGGGTGTTAGGCTCAGGTCCTGATCTTAGGGCCGTGGGATTGGCCCTAGTTGGGCTCTGAGCTCAGCAAGGAGTCTGCCAACTTTTCTCTCTCCCTCTGTGCCTCCCCGTGCACTCTCTCTCTCTAATAAATAAATAAATCTTAAAAAAAAAAAGAAGAAGAAGACAAACTGGACAAGTCATAGATCTTTGCTCCATTCCAGGCCCAGTGATTTGCGGGCTCCCAACCTGAGACTACCTCCCTGCTCTAGGGTATTTTAAAACGCCCAAGAAAACCAACCTCAGTGGCACCATCTCTCTGGAACCAGGCTGGCCATGACTTCGTTCCTACTTACAACAAATATTTGTTGAGCATCTTCTAGGAGCCAAATGCAGTTCCTGTACTGGGGATGTATAGCAGTGAATGAGACAAATAAAAATGTCTGCCTTCATGGAGTTTATATTCTTATACAGCAAAATAAATACATAAAATGGGGCAGCCCTGGTGGTGCAGCGGTTTAGCGCCGCCTGCAGCCCGGGGTGTGATCCTGGAGACCCCAGATTGAGTCCCACATCGGGTTCCCTGCATGGAGCCTGCTTCTCCTTCTGCCTGTGTCTCTGCCTCTCTCTTCACTCTCTCTGAATGAATAAATAAATAAATCTTTAAATTAAAAAAAATACATACATAAAATGTAGAGCCTATCAGATGTGATAAATGCTTAAATCAGGTGACAAATCATCCCAGACTTTCCTAGTTTTAAAACTGAAAGTTCTCAGGGGCGCTTGGCTGGCTCAGTCGGTGGAGCATCCAACTCTTAATCTCAGGGTCATGAGTTCAAGCCCCATGTTGGGTGTAAAGATCACTTAAATAAATAAAACTTTTAAAAACCCACTGAAAGTTCTCAGATACCAGGAAACCCCTCAGTTCCAGGAAAACCAGAATAGTTGTATAGTTGGTCACCCTAGAGGAAGGAAAGAACAAGAAAGGAAACAGAAGAATGGTGTGTGTGTGTGTGTGTGTGTGTGTGTGTCTATTTTTAAAGGAAAATTAAGGAAGTCCTCACTGAGAGGTTGATGTTTGAAAAACAACCTTAAGGAAAGAAGTAAGGAAGGGAGCCACACAGATATGGGAGGAAAGAGCACTCTGGGCAGAGGAAACAGCAAGTGCAAAGGTCCAGAGGTAGGAATCTACCTGGCACATGCAGAGAACTGTGAGGAGATCAGTGTGGCTGGAACACAGTGGGCAGGAAGGAGATAAGAGGAGAAGACATCAGATAATCGCTAAACTAAGGGTGGGGTCAGAGGAGGCAGATGCAAGGGCCTGGCAAGAGCCAAGTGAGATGGAGAGTTGCTGGCAGGGCATGATTTGTTTTGACAGACTCTCTGCTGCTTGTTGTGTTAGATGGATGGGCTGAGGGTGGAGGCAGTTTTGAGGCTGTTGGAGGCAACCTAGGTGAGAGAGATGACGAGAAGGGACTGGATTCTGGATTTATTCTGAAGGTAGAGCAGAGATTCCCTTACAGAGTGAATGTGGTGAGAGGGGAAGAAGGAGCCAAAGGTGACACTGAGCAAGGCCACTGACCCGAAAGTGTGGAGGATGAAGCTGCGGCTGATCGAGATGGGAAAGCTCTGGAAGGGGCAGGTCGGTGAGCTGCGACACATCAGATCTCTGACGTGGACAAGTGACAGCTGAGGTGCCCACTCATGGCCACATCCAGTAAGTAGTCGGGCATCTGAGCCCAGGCACCAGACCTGGGCTGGTGATGTAAGTGTGGAGCTGGCATCCTGGAGATGGAGTTCAAAGTGTGCGTGAAATGGAAGGAAGAGGCCCAAGTACCAAGTCCTGCACCTCCTAACGTTTTTTACTGTGCACACCCCGGAATTCTGAACTTGCCCACCCAGCATGCTAACCTTTTGACCTATGGTTTCCATTCTGAGAATTTCTCCCAAGGAGACAGACAAGCCAGTGTGACAAGACTCCTGGACATCATTTACAATAGTTCCCCCAAGTTGAGAACTACATAAATATCCATCCAAATGAGGAGACCTAGACCTGTAAACTTATACCCACCCAGAGGGACTCACAGACAAACTGCTGTGTCTACGCAGGGGGAACCGTGAGGCTGTTGGACAAGAAGGCTTAAATCTTAACGTGCTGCCTTAGGAAGACGGCCGTAAGGTTTTAAAAGAGGAATAACTGCAGAAGGAGCTAAGACTTCATTTTTTAAAAAAGATATTATTTATTTTAGAGGGATTAAGGATGAGAGCATGAGCTGGAGGACAGGGAAAGGCAGACTCCCCGCTGAGCAGGGAGCCCGATGCAGGACTCGATCCCAGGACCCTGAGATCCTGACCTGAGCCAAGTCAGACATTTAACTGACTGAGCCACCCGGGTGCCCCAGGAGCTAACACTTCTAAGCACTCACTGTGTGTTAAGCACTGTAAAAGGCCTCAGAGGAGAGTATTTCAATGGATTCTTTTTTTTTCTTTTTTATGACTTGATTGATTGATTGATTGATTGATTTGAGAGGGAGAGAGCACAAGCAGGGAGCAGAGGCTGAGGCAGAGGGAGAAGCAGGCTCCCTGCTGAGCAGGGAGCCTGATGGAGGACTCGATCCCAGGATCCTGAGATCATGATCTGAACCAAATGCAGACACTTAGCCGATTGAGCCACCCAGGCACCTTATCATTTGATTCTTAAAAATATTAGAAGTAGATACTGTATTTGGATTCTCATTCTGCAGATGAGGAAACCGAGGCATCGTTGGCTGAGTAACTTGTTTGTGGTCACACAACACAGGGTGGAAGGGGCAGCATTTCAAACCACTGTGCAGTGGAATGTTCGAGTCCTGGCTGGATGAAGATATGTTATATCTGCACCATCTCAGGGGCTACCCAACATACTTTAGGAGCGATTGGTTTGCTTTCTTCTTTAGATGCTTCTGTGGTATTTGACTTTTTTTCTCATTATCCTATATTACTTCTACAACCCCAAGAACAAAAGCACTTTCCCATGTTAAGTGGAAAAGTAAAGGAAGGAACAAAGGAAGACTCATCTGTTCTATCCCCCTTCTCTATGGAGCAGGGTTGCTAAGACGTCAGTGCTAGAGCCCAGAGGCTGCAAGCCCCAGTGGCTGTGGGGACACACTCCCTGGAAGCACCCAGTGGGACTGGGGTCACTTGTTATTCCATGGATGGGTGTGGAGACACAGAAACGTGTAGTGACCAGAGGGAAGGGGAGGGCCTGCATTTACCAGAACTCGGGGTCCCACCGGAAAGCCACAGACACTGAGAGGGTACCATCCTCCAGGAACTTCTCCTGGGAGCTCACATGGCCCAGTGTGACCTAGGGGAGCCCCTGACCTCTGCTGGCAGTTCCTTAACCCAGACTCACTCGCTCCCTGACACTGTGCATCCTGGGCTCTGGCCATCAGCAGTAAAGACTCTAAGGGCTTTGAACTTCTCTTAAAGGTCCCTACCTGTTAAAGGCTGGAGGCTCCCCTAGTAGTCTGGTGGCTTGGTGCTCATGCACCCCACCCTGGAGGAGGAGCTCAGAGGGAGGAGGGGAGGTGGGCAGATGCCAGGGTGGGGGCATCCCTGGATGGCCAAGGGGACCTTGAGTCAGCTGGATGGCCTCGCCTTGCTCTCCCCTCCACAAACACAGGGAGCTGGCCCTGCTGCCAGCACCCCAGGGCTCTGACAGTGGCGCACAGGCATGCACACATACCTTCAGTCATCTCTTTTCTTTTTAAGATTTTGTTTATTTGACAGAGAGAGAGGGCACAAATGGGAGCGAAAGCACAAGCTGGGCAGTGGGGGGAGGGCATGAGCAGGGGGTGGAGGGGCAGAGAAAGAGGGAGAAGCAGACTCCTCACTGATCGGGAATCCCAACACGGGGCTCGATCCCAGGACCCTGAGATCGTGACCTGAGCTGAAGCCAGATGCTTAACTGACTGAGCCACCCAGGTGCCCCTCATTCATTCATTTCTTGCTGTATTCATCAGCGCTAGTGTTATTATTGTACTATGCTGTGAGCACTTGGCGCCCATCATCTCATTTCATTCCACAACAGCCTTTTGACATCATTTCAAGTGACCACGTTTTGCAGAGGAGGAAGGTGAAACCGAGCAAAACTAAAAAACTTATCCATGTCGTCGTGCCCCCCCCCGCCCCCACACACACCTGGGCCTGTAAATCACGAATGAATTCACATTCAAACCCAGGCCCATCTGATTCCAAAGTCTGGCCCCAGCTGGCACTAGGGGGCAGTATCTCCCAAAGGTTAGTAGGTCCCGGTCGACTCCATTTACAGGCTACGTGGTCTTGGGCAAGACTTCACTACTCTGTAAAGAGGTTTCCTCACCTGTCAAAGGAGGGTAACCGTGGTCTTACCTCTCTAGGGACTGGGGTGTCAACTGAATGAATACATGTCCCGCACTCAGCCCGGTGGCGGTCACATGTGATTATTAGAGACATTCACAGCCATCAGCTCTTTGTCACTGCGCTGTCTGCCTCCTTGCCCTACAATGTATGTATTTATGGAGGATCCAGGGATATAAAGGTGAAATAAATCATAGTCCCTGCTCTAAGAGAGCTCAGTGTCTAGGTCATTAAAATCACTTGGGAAGCTTTCAAAATACCCCCAATGCCCAGGCTGCACCCCAAGCCCAAATAAGAACCCCTGAGTTTGGCTAGGGCTGAGCATCAGAATTTTAACGCTTGCTGGTGATTCTGATGGACAGCCCACTCAGAAAAGGCAGGACCAGCTCTTGAGCCTGTGAGCTCTGACTCTGATCCCTAAGGGATGGTGGAGGAGGAAGGTCGGGCTGGTGGGGGGTGCCAGTTAGGCTGAGTGAAGGTGTGGGAAGTGGCCTTACTGTGGGCGCTGAATGAGTTAAGTTTATTGAGGTATAATTTACATACAGTAAAATCCACCCTTCATCGTACAGTTTTTTTTAAATAAAGATTTTATTTTATTTATTCAGAGAGAGAGAGAGAGAGAGGCAGAGACACAGGCAGAGGGAGAAGCAGGCACCACACAGAGATCCTGACGTGAGACTCGATCCCGGGTCTCCAGGATCACGCCCTGGGCTGCAGGCAGCGCTAAACCGCTGCGCCACCGGGACTGCCCTTCATCGTGCAGTTTTATGAGTTTTAACAAAAGTACCGTCAGGTAACCACCACCACAATGAACACATAGAACAGCTCCAACCCCCCAAGTTGTCCTTTGGAGTCACCCCTCCGCCTGCCCTCAGTCCCTGGCAACCACTGACCTATAGTTTTATCTTTTTCAGGAGGACACATAGACCACACCAAGTGGTATGCAACCTTTTGAGTCTGGCTTCTTTTCAGAACTATATATTTGAGACCCATTCCTGTTGCAGCATGGATCAGCAGTTCATTCCTTTTCATTGCTGACTCGTACTCATCTTACACTTTATCTGTTTACCAGCTGCAGGACATTTGGGTTATTTCCAGTTGTTCCAGCAATTAGGAATAACCTGCTAGAAGCTATATACATTCATGCTCAGGTGTTTGTGTGAGCATATATTTTCATTTCTCTAGGGTAAATATCTATAATTGGATCACTGGGCCACATGGTAAGCATATGATTAACTTTCTCAGAAACTGCCAACCTGTCTTCCAGGGTGGCTGGACCATTTCTCATTCCCATCACCAATGTTGAGGGCTCCCCTTGCTCGCACTCTTCCTAGCATTTGGCACCCTTGGGGGGTTGTTTTGTTTTTAATTTCAGCCATTCTTGGGGGTGTGTAGTGCTTATAATCTTTTTAAAGTTAATGAAAGTATCAAAAATATGTTTTACACATTTATATTTTTTTAAGTAAGCTCTTCTTCAATGTGGGGCTTGAACTCACGACCCCATGATCAAGAGTCTCATGCTCCACTGACTGAGCCAGCCAGGTGCCCCATGTTGTACACCTTTAATCTATATAATTTTTATTTGTCAATTATACCTCAATAAATCTGGGGGTGAATTTATGAATGTAAAAAAATAAGAGCCATTAATAGTAAATATTTTGCAAACTCTATAATCATTTGAGCACCTACTACTTGCCAGGAAGTATCCTAATTCTTCCTAAGTCCCAGGAGCAGCTGATACGATGGGAAGGGAATGCATGAGGGCCTGAAAGGCTCAAATTCCAGCTCTGCTGTGGGCTTGCTGTGGAATTTAAGGCACGTCACTCAACTCTCTAAATAAATGAGCTTCCCTTTATTTATGGCAATTAAATTGAGTAATGCCCTCTTGGAGATTTGGTGTGAAAACTGAAGGAGATAGAGCAGGGAAACTGCTGGCTCACAGGAAAAGCTCAACAGCTGGGAGTTGTTACAGGCTTTGTTCTTTATGTAGTTAAATACCTGGAAAGTTCTGTTCCAGCAGCAAGTCTGGTTGCTTCTACCTTCCTACTCTAATGGAGCCCCTCCTCACATGTCATACCTGTCACACACCACCACTCTGGTCCAAGCCACCACCTGGGGGGATTACAAAACCTGAGCTCCCTCCTCCCACACATGTCCCCCGGTGGTCCTACTCCAAACAGCCATCAAAGAAGTTCTTTGCGATTTGAACCCACCGCTCTCCCCCAACATTCCCATCCCCCACCCCCGAGGCTCCAGGGTCCTGGTCCCAAGCCTCCAGTGGCATCACGATTTGAAGTCCATCTGATGCCTCCCTCCCACAGTCTACCAGGAGAAATCTCCTGTCCTGGATGCCCTTCCCCCAGATACCTGCCTGGCACAGCTCCCTACTTCACTCAGATGCCTGCCCTAAAGACAGCTCCCTGTCCACCTGCTGTGCCCAGAGCCCCTTGCCACTTTGTCCCTTGACGCTGCTTCACTCTCACCATCATACCACCACTCTACTGCTTTATCTAGTTTGCAGTGAGACTAGTATCTATCTCCACGGCTAAAAATATAAGTTCCTGGAGGGCAGGGACTTGGCCTCCTGTTCATCATGCATGTTTCCCAGCCTCTGGCCCACACATAGTCCATCCTTGGTAAAGTTCTAGGGACTATTGGAATGAATTGTGTGGCTCAGATATGGCAAGGCAGTCACTGTCCTTACTTATCCTAGCTGTGGCCACACTGCTTCGGTCCTAGAACCTTCAGGCCTGCCCTTCCCCAGTGCTGACCTTCTTTTATTCACCCAGAACTTGGCACATACCAAGTGCTCAAAAAATAGCCTCTGGCCTGGATTCACACTAGCACTGTCAGGCCACCAACATGCGGGTGCTATTTTTCTTCCATTGGGGTGACTGGAGGTCAAAGAGGTGAAATGGCATGTGCCAGGTCATGTCGCACTTCTGTGGACTCTCTCAGGGACCAGGACGAGGGGCCCCTAACTCTGATTGTGGGCTCTTCCTTACTGCTGCCTCCCTCTCCCATGGCTGGACCTCAGGACCCTGGTTGTTTTTGAAACTGGTCATGGTGGGCGTATTGGCACCATGGAAATTGGCAGATCAGCCCCTCTTCCCCCTCAGCCCCCAACAAAAAGCTGGTGGTTCCTTTTTACCATTGGACACCCTGTCCGGCATCCAGAGAAGATTTACTGAAGCCACCCCCAGCCCACGTTTCCATGTCTTGAGCTCACAACCCTCAAGGGTGGCCCAGATGTCCAATCCCTGTTTTCTCCCCTGCCTGGCCTCACACTCTGTCCTGGGCCAGCTGCCAGCTGGCCTTGGGCCTATGCAAACTGTGAGCTTCTGCAGGTTGAAGGCCAAGGTGGGGGTGAAGGCACTTTCCTAATGGCGCTCCTGGCCTGACCCTGGCCTCTTCCTGGCCACCCTCTTTCCCGCTCTCACTATGTGAACTGTGCACTGGTGTGCTGGTGCCATTCTACCTCTGAGTTTTTTCCCTCACTCTCTTCCTTCCATGATTCTCTTCTTTCTCACCTTCGCCATTCTCCTCATGCCCCTCTTTGAGAATAAAAATAAGAGCTAACTTTTTTGGGAAGATTTTATTTGTTCATTCATTTGTTTGTTTGTTTGTTTATGATAAAGAGAGAGCAAGCACAAGCAGTGGGGGAGAGACAGAGCGGAATGGGCCGGGTAGACTTCTTACTGAGTGAGGAGCCCCACATGGGGCTCAATCCCACGACCCTGAGATCATGACCTGACCTGAAACCAAAAGCCAGAAGCTCAATTGACTGAGCCACCCAGGAGCTCAAGAGAGCTAACTTTTTTTTTTTTTTTAAGATTTTATTTATTTAAGAGAGAGAACGCGCACAACAGGGGGAGGGGCAGAAGCAGAGGAAGAAGCAGGCTCCCCACTGAGCTGGGAGCCCCACACCAGGGCTCGAACCCAGGACCCTGAGATCAGGACCTGAGCTAAAGTCAGACGCTTAACTGGCTGAGCCACCCAGGCACCCCAAGAGAAATACCTTGTAAAGAGCACTTACTATGTGCTTTCCACGTATCAACTCATGTAATCCTCACACCAGCTCCATCATAAAGATGAGAAGAAGGAGGCACAGAGAGATTCAGCAACTTGCCCCACGTCGCACAGTTGAGAATCAGAGCTGCCCGTCCACGCTCTGTGACCTTACTGGGAAGCAGAAGTAAGCACATCAGACTGAGAATTTTAAAACATGGTGTTGAGGGGCACCTGGGCTCAGATCATGATCCTGGGGTCCTGGGATGGAGCCCCATGTAGGCTCCTCTGCTCAGGGGGGAGTCTGATTTGCCCTCTGCCTCTGCACCCTCCCCACAGTGCACACTATCTCTCTTTCTCCTTCAAATAAACCAATAAAATCTTAAAAACAAAAACCAAAAAACCAAAAACAAACAAACAAAAAAAACCACGGTGTGGAGTCTGGGTTCTGTTACCCCCTTGTGACTTCAGTCTAGAGGCCCCAGTTTCCTTCCTCATTCATCAAGCAGGATGACCAGCACGTGCCCCATCCATTCATAGGCTTATTTTGGTGTCAAAGGATATAGTGGGTGTTAAAGGGCTTCAAAAGAAAAAAGTGCTGAGTACATGAGTGGATGATTAGCATATAGTTCTGTTTCCCAATTTTCATTTTCTCTGGCCTTTCAGGAGGGTCCCCTGCCTCAGCTGTGTGGTGCCCAAGAGGCTCCTTCCAGGACATGGAGGCCTTGGGAAGCGTGACTTCTCTTCCTCTCTTCTCTATTGGGTTCTTATTTCCCAAGCTTTTCAGGGAGACTCACCACATGTCCCTTTCTCCCACTGCCATCGAACACAGACTCAGCAGGTGGAGGGTTCACGCTAATGGGCTTTTTAAAAAAATATATTTTATTTATTTATTTGAGAGAAAGATAAAGAGCACGGAGCAGGGGAAGGGATGGAGGGAGAGGGAGAAGCAGACTCCCTGTTGAGCAGGGAGCCCAATGTGGGGCTCGATCCCAGGACCCCAAGATCGTGACCTGAGCCCAAGGCAGATGCTCAATTGACTGAGCCAGCCAGGCACCCCACCCTAGCAGGCTTCTAATGCTCAGAGCAAGACCAGCACTGGAATTAAGCCCACAAACACATCTTAGACATCATAGGAGGAACCAATTGGAAATGATGTTTCATTTTCTAGAAATTGGTGTATGGAAGCTTTCCAGAAATACATCTACTTTTATGGAACAAGGCAATAAATCCTGGTCTGATTGTATTTGTCTTTAAATTTTTTTTAATATATTTAATATTTTTTGTGAAAAGACATCACTTTCTTGGAAATATAACTTACAACAAAGTGCACCAATCTTAAGTGTACAGGTTGATGAGTTTCTACATGTGTTCACCTACATCACCACCACTCAGACCAAGAGCCAGAACACTTCCAGCACCCTGGAGGGCTCCCTCATGCCCCCCACCCCAGGCAATACCTGCTCCCACAGTATTGACTTATTTTTGGCACAAAATTCAAAAGGGACAAAGGATAAGATGAAAAATCTCTCTCCCATCCTGTTGTCAGACATCTTTTTTTTTTTTCTCCAGAGAGTCAATATAGCTGGTTTCTTTTTTTTTTTTTAATTTATTTATGAAAGTCACAGAGAGAGGGAGAGAGAGAGAGAGGCTGAGAGAGAAGAAGCAGGCTCCATGCACCGGGAGCCCGACTTGGGACTCGATCCTGGGTCTCCAGGATCGCGCCCTGGGCCAAAGGCAGGCGCTAAACCGCTGCACCACCCAGGGATCCTATAGCTGGTTTCTTAAGGATACTTCCAAAGGAAAGAGACAGGTGCACCCACACAAAAATACATAAAGTTATGTTATACTGTGTTATATTGTATATATATTCTCTCCTTTTTATACAAAAAGTACTTGACTATACAATTGTTGTGCACATTGTGTTTCCTTACTTAATATCTTAAAACATTAGAATGATTTTAATAATTAGCAAATTAATATCTTTACAAAAAGACTGCCCCTTACAAAAATTGGGTTTATATAAAAATCCAAATTTTTATTACCAAATATTTCTTTGCTCTGTCTTACAACCCTGTGAGGGTCCTTAGGTGGCAAGTCTTGCCACTACATCAAAAAATACGATTCAATTAGGCAAATGTGATTCATGTCACTTTTCATAGCCCACCCTATAAACCATCCTGGGAGGTTCTATCTTATTGGTATCAGCTTTTCCTTTTGTAGCCCTTTTCAATAACAATATCATGAGTTTAGATTCTCAATAACTTATGAGTTCTAAAGGACACGTTGTGAGAGACCCTCTCCCGCCCCTCAAAAAAGTGACTAAAGTTTGGAGTGTAAACTGTGGAATTTCTCAAAGGTCTGAATTACTGGAGCTTATTAGGTTGGGTTGAATTAAAGGGAAAAGAAATATTTTGTGCTTTTAGATGCATTAAACAGTTTTCCTGGGAAATTGGTCAAGAGGATCCACTGGTGGTGTGTGAACCTCCCTAGAGGGGAAGGCAGGTCAGCCCTGCCAGAGGGCAGCTGAGGAACTGGGCTGGGCTGTGAGTTCCAGGAAGCAGAGTAGGGCGCAGTCAGGAGCGGGAAGTCTAGAAGATAATCCAAATCAAAGTCTTCAGATGCATCAGTGAGGCCAAAGAGCATAAATAGGGCCCCAAGCCAAAGACTCAGCCAACAGGCAGAGCTTCAGAGCTGGCGTGGCTGAGTTAGGAACAAGTTGGCAGGCACCAGCTTGTTGCCAAGAGTGAGGACAAAGTTTGTTTGGTCTCTAAGTGCATGTGTGGAGTGTGCCCACCCAGCACATGGGCTTTGTAGAGCATTGTTACAATAGCAGCCCCCAACAGAATTAGCCCCACCCCGTGCCCATGCCCCTTTGTCACGTGACTTTACTGCTTCTGCTTCCACCGGTGGAATCCACTTCACCTACCCTTGAATCAGGGTTGGCCTTGCGACTTTGCTTTGACCAATAGGATGTGGCAGGAGTGACATTGTACAGCCTCTGAGGCGAGTGTCTTGCTTTCTCTCTTGCCAAATGTTTCTCTTTTTAAAAAAATTTTTTTTTATTATTTATGATAGTCATACAGAGAGAGAGAGAGAGGCAGAGACACAGGCAGAGGGAGAAGCAGGCTCCATGCACTGGGAGCCCGACGTGGGATTCAATCCTGGGTCTCCAGGATCGCACCCTGGGCCAAAGGCAGGCGCCAAACCGCTGCGCCACCCAGGGATCCCTTGCCAAATGTTTCTATCACCATGTGAAGAAGCCCAGCATAAAAGACCCTATGGAGACACCTGGGCGGCTCAATGGTTGAGTGTCTGCCTTTGGCTCAGGGCATGATCCCTGGGATCCTGGGATCGAGTCCCACATCAGGCTCCCTGCAGGGAGCCTGCTTCTTCTTCTGCCTGTGTCTCTGCCTCTTTCTCTGTGTGTGTTTATCTCATGAATAAATAAATAAAATCTAAATAATAATAATAACAATAATAATAATAGACGACCCCATGGAGAGAAAGGCTAGGCATCCCAGCTGTTCTAACCACCCACGTGAGCTGAGCAGTCAGCAGACTGAAGCTACGTGAATAAGACCAGCAGAGGAACCACCTACCCAACTCACAGACCTGCAAGAAATAATAGATCATTGTTTTAAGTCATTATGTTTGGGGATGGTTTGTTACCCAGCAATAGATAACTTACACATCCCTTTACCCCATGTGTTCACTACGTAAGTCTACCAGGGATCTCTCATGTTAGACAAACTCAGAATGGTGAGACCTAGAATTACAAATATCCTATGTGTTAATAATTATATTCTCCGAATGCTTTCACATGTAATTCAATGTCATGACAATCCAGTGAAGAAGAGAGAGAGGGGATGTGGCATATCTTCATTAAACACATGAGGAAACTGAGGCACAGGCAGATTATATGACTGTCCCAGGATTATTCAGCAAGTCAGTAGAGATATTATTATGGACCCAAATTCATAGGTTGAAATCCTAGCCACCACCCCCCCCCCATGTAACTATAATTGGAGACAGGCCCTCTAAAAGAGGTAATTAAAGTTAATTTAGGTCACAAGAGTGAGCCCCAATCTGATAGAACTTATAAAAAGAGGAAGAGACACCAGGGATACACACACGCACACAATAGGCCGTGGAGGACATAGCGAGAAGGTGACTGTCTGCAAGTCAAGGAGGGAGGCCTCAAGAGAAATCCAGCCCTGCTGACACTTTGATCATGGAATCCCAGGCTCCAGAAATAGGAGAAAATAAATCTATGTTGTTTAAGCAACCCAGTTTTTGGTATTTTGTTCTGGCAGCCCCAACAAACAGTGATACTCAAATTTAGGTCTTCCACTTTCTTGATAGGAATTTTTTTATAACAATGGGATACCATTTCTTGTGTATCAGGTTGGCAAAGCTTTTTATTTTTTTATTTTTTATTTTTTTTAAGATTTAATTTATTCTTGAGAGACACACAAGGAGAGAGAGAGAGACACAGAGACACAGGCAGAGAGAGAAGCAGGCTCCACGCAGGGAGCCTGATGCGGGACTCGATCCCGGGTCTCCTGGACCACGCCCTGGGCCAAAGGTGGCACTAAACCACTGAGCCACCCGGGCTGCCCAGCAAAGCTTTTTAAAAGATAAATTTAGTTGTAGAAAGGATGTAGAGAAATGGACTTTCTCAAACACCACTGGCTGGCGGGAGTCTAAATTGGCAGGCCTTTCTACAAGGAAAAGTCTTTAATACATATCAAAGGTCTTTAAAATGTAGTTACCATCATTTTAACATAATAGCTAAATATTGGAAATGGTATGTGGTAGCTTAAATTTTCTAAAGATGGAAGCACAGGAGTGCCTGGTGGCTCAGGTGGTTAAGCATCTGCCTTTGGCTCAGGTCATGATATTGGGGTTCTGGAATCAAGCCCCATGTTGGGCTCCCTGCTCAGTGGGGAGTCTGCTTCTCCCTCTCCCTCTCCCTCTGCCTCTCCCCTCCTCCCCTGGCTCCTGCTCTTGCTCTCTCTCTCTCTCTCTAATGAATAAATAAAATCTTTAGTAGTGCCTGGGTGGCTCAGTCAGTTAAGCATTGGACTCTTGGTTTTGGCTCAGGTCATGATCTCAGGGTTGTGGGATCAGGCCCTGCATCAGGCTCCAGCTCAGTGTAAAGTCTGCTGGAGATGCTCTCCCTGTCCCTCTGCTCCTCCTCCCTGCTCTCTCAAATAAATGAATAAATAAAATCTTTTAAAAATAAATAAAGATGGAGCACTGATATATCCCATCTCTCATGTTCTTTTTACAATGTGATGTTAGCACTCCTCCACTGAAGGGCAGGGTCTATTCCCTCCCCCTGAATCTGACAAATCTACATAGTTGCTACGACCAGTAGAATCTAGTGGAAGTGAAGGTGTGTGACTTCCAAGGCTAGGTTATAAAAGGCATTGTAGCTTCCATCTAGGCTTCTTAGATAAACTCACATTGAAAAGTCAGCCTCCTTGTCAGGAGGACACACATGCAGCTCCTTACAAAGGTCTATGCAGAGAGGAACCGAGGCTGCTAGCCTTTATCCAGCACCACCTTGCCAGTTACCTGAGTGAGTAACCTTAGCAGTAGATCCTCCCGTCCCAGTTGAGTCTTCAGATGACAGCAGCCCCAGCATCTGACTGGGGCCTCATGAGAGACCTCGTGTGAGAATCATCCAGCTCATTCTTTCTCAAATTCCTGATCAACAGAAAACCTAAAAAAAAAAAAAATTTATTGTTTTTTTTTTTTTGTCACTGTGTTTTGGAGTAATTTGGCATAGAGCCATATATAATTAATACACATCCTACATGTCCATCAATAAGGGACTAATAAATATAGTATAGTACATGCCTATAATGAAAGGCTGCTGAAAAAAATGAGGAAGCTCTGTATGTACTGACATGGAAAGTTCTCCAAGATGATTCATTAGGTGAAAAATGCAAAGTGCAATATAATATATAGAAAATGTTACCATTTGTGAAAAAAATTATGTATCTAGATATATGTATAGATATGTATGTAGCATATTTATGGAAAATACATCTGTGTTTTTTAAAAGATTTTATTTATTTATTTGAGAGTGAGCAAGAGAGAGCACAAGTGGGGGTGGTGAGAGGCAGAGGGAAAGGGAGAAGCAGGCTCCCCACTGAGCAGGGAGCCCCACACAGGACTGGATTCCAGGACTGTGGGATTATGACCTAAGCCAAAGGCAGATGCTTAGCCACCTGAGCCACCTAAGTGCCCCGAAAATACACCTGTATTTTACACTTGTGTGTGTATATATACATATACATATTATATATGTGTGTGTGTGTGTGTGTATATATATGTAAAATGTATATACATGCAAAATATCTCTGGGGAGAACATAAGACCTTGGTAATAGTGATTGTCTTGGGTTGGAGAGGAGCTGGGTGACTTGAGAACAGAGGCAGGGAGATGCCTTTGAAATTTTGAACTTTGTGAATATATTCAAAAATTAAGTTTAAAAATTTTAAATCATCCTTTCTCTTTGACTCAGAAATTTCTTTTTTTTAAAATATTTTATTTATTTATTCATGAGAGACACACACAGAGAGAGGCAGAGACACAGGCAGAGGGAAAAGCAGGCTCCATGCAGGGAACCTGACGTGGGATTCGATCCTGAGACTCCAGGTTCACACCCTGGGCTGAAGGCGGCGCTAAACCAGCGAGCCACCAGGGCTGTCTCGACTCAGAAATTTCACTTCTAGGAATTTAAATTATGGCAAAGATGTAGCTACAATGATGTTCTCACCACTTCATTTAATATTGTGAAAATGGTGGGTCACCTGGCTGGCTCAACCAGAGGAGCATGTGGCTCTTGATCTTGAGGTCATGAGTTCGAGCTCCATGTTGGGTGTTGAGGTTGCTTGAATAAATAAATAAACTTTAATGGTAAACCACCCAAGTATTCAGCAATAGGAACTTCGCTGAAGAGCTTATGCCACTCTCATAATCTGCCACCATCAAAAACGGTGCCAGATGGGGATCCCTGGGGGGCTCAGCTGTTTAGCGCCTGCCTTCCGCCCAGGGCGTGGTCCTGGAACCCCCGAATCGAGTCCCACATCAGGCTCCCTGCATGGGGCCTGCTTCTCCCTCTGCCTGTGTTTCTGCCTCTCTCTCTCTTTCTCTCTCTCTGTGTCTCTCATGAATAAATAAATAAAATCTTAAAAAACAAGCAACAACAACAACAACAAAAAACAAAAACAAAAAAAAACGGTGCCAGAGAGTACAACTCAGTGCCCAATGAAGGGATCATGATATACTAATTGTCAAGAAGTTATGAAATAGTATGGCTTCATCTTTTTTTTTTTTAATCTTATCTTTAAAGTAAATTTAACTATATGAAGGTAGATGGAGATGAGATCAAGACACATGAATAGGTGCAGAGAGATAAACCAAAATGTTAGCAATGATTATCTCTGGGAGGTCTGAATCTTGTTAATTTTGTTTTCTCATGTTTCATCTGTGTTTTCAACAATAAACCTGTGCCACATTTGTAAAAACACAAAGGCTAAAAGTTTATATGTGTCTCTCTCTTTTTCTTTTTTTTTAAGATTCATGGATGATTCTATAAATAGCAGCTCTGGGTAGAGAATTAGAAACTTTGTTTTTTTTTTTTATTTTTTATTTTTTATTTATGATAGTCACACAGAGAGAGAGAGAGGCAGAGACACAGGCAGAGGGAGAAGCAGGCTCTGTGCACCAGGAGCCTGACGTGGGATTCGATCCCGGGTCTCCAGGATCGCGCCCTGGGCCAAAGGCAGGCGCCAAACCGCTGCACCACCCAGGGATCCCGGGAGAAACTTTGTTTTTAAAGAAGACTATTCTTTTTTTTTTTTTTAAGACTTTATTTATTTATTTGAGAAAGAGCAAGACAGGGTAAAAGCACAGGGAGAGGGAGAAGCAGACTCCCTGCTCAGCAGGGAGCCCAATGTAGGGCTCCATCCTAGGACCCTGGGATTATGACCTGAGCCAAAGGCAGATGCTTAACTGACTGAACCACCCTAGGTGCCCCTAACAAGGACAGTTCTTTTTTTTTTTTTTTAAGGACAGTTCTTAAAGAGCAAAGATCACTCGACCATCATTGAGTAGAGAGAGAAGCCCACTCTGCTAAGAAGTCCTTGGTCACAACATTGACGTCCTCCTAGCCCACTGGCCGGTGGGAGCTATGTCCCCAGAATATTCCTGATCAACACTGGTAGGCAGGGGAGCCTCAAGAATTTCTAGAGAATGGTGGTGGTCATCATTGAGGAGGGATCTTGGGATGAGTCTCCAACTTCCATTTCCAAAGTCAACATACTGTTTTAACTTCCATTCGTAGGTTAAAAATCGAGTGTTATGGACTGAATTGTGTGTCCCCCCCCCCAAATATTTGAATTATTTGAAATATTTGAAGTTCTAACCCCTCAGTGCCTCAAAATATGACTATATTTGAAAATAGATCTCTAAAGAGGGAATTAAGGGGGTGCCTGGCTGGCTCAGTCAGTGGAGCATGTGACTCTTGATCTTGGGGTTGTGAGTTTGAGCCCCATGTTAGGTAGAGAGATTACTTAAAATCTTAGGGGCACCTGGGTGGTCAGTGGTTGAAAGTCTTCCTTCAGCTCAGGTCATGATCCCAGGTCCAGGCATTAAGTCCTGCATTGGGTTCCCAGCAGGGAGCCTGCTTCTCCCTCTGCCTGTGTCTCTGCCCCTCTCTGTGTGTCTCTCATGAATAAATAAGTAAAATATTTTAAATAAAATAAAATCTTAAAGGTGCTTGGGTGGCTCTGTTGGTTAAATGTCTGATTTTGGCTCAGGTCTTGATCTCAGTGTCATGAGGTCCAGCTTGGAGTCAGGCTCTGCACTCAACGAGGAGTCTGCTAGAGATTCTCTCTCTCTGTCTCCCTCTGCCTCTCATCTGCTTGCACGCTCTAAATAAATAAACAAAAAATCTACAAAAATTAAAATAAATAAAATATTTTTAAAATAAATAAATAAGGAGGTAATTAAGGTAAAATGAGGCCATATGGGTGGGCCCCAATCCAATATGACTGGTATCCTTAGAAGAAGAGGAGATGACATAGACGGACACACAGGGAGGACTGTATGAAGATCCAGGAAGAAGAGAGGCCTCAGAAGAAACCAGCTCTGCTAACACCTTGATCCATGACTTCTAGCCTCCAGTAAGGACAGTAAGAAAATTAATTTCTGTTGTTTAAACCACCCTGGCGGCAGTACTTTGTTATGGCGGCTCTAGCAAACTAATACACCAAGTATCCTAGATACACACTTTTACGTAAGATTGAGAAAATGCCCATTGTCCATAGTGAAGGCTATGATCATCTGCTAGTAGCTCTGAGGAATGGAGCCGGTGGTGGTTATTGGGGCACTCCTAACCACTTAGGTGCCACCACTGCAGGCTGTGCGTTAGCATCGCTGGCCTTTCCAGCAGGTGGAGGCTGAGAAGTAATCCTGGCATCCATCCAGCCTGAGGGCTCGGGATATGGCCTCCAGTTCCCTGCCAAGGCTGCAGCCCTGAGGCCCCTGCACAATCTTGCCAGTCCCCCCTCCAGGGACCATTTTGGGACCCTGACCGTCCTCCCAGAGGGAGCCTTCCTGGACCTGCCCACCTCCCTAACCCCAGAGAGGCTGGCTGCTAACATTCACCCCACACCACTGTCAGATCCTGGAATACTATTGCTGGTCTGGAGGGAACTTGCTGTCACCACATTCCAGGGACTGCCCTCTGTGGGGCCTTAAAGTCCTGGGTGTTCTTAGGCCTCCTGGGTGGCTCAGTGGGGCTAAGCATCTGACTCTTGATTTCAGCTCAGCTCATGATCTCAGGGTCATGAGATAGAGCCCCACGTTGGGCTATGCACTCAAGACTCCTGTCTGCTTCTCTCCCTCTCTCTCTGATCCTTCTGCTGCTCACTTGCTCTCTCTCTTTCTCTCTCTCTAAAATAGATAAATAAATCTTAAAAAAAAAAATAATGAAGGTCCTGGGCATTCTTACTTTCAAAGGCCATGTCCCACAAATGTATTCAAATACACCCACGTGCCACATCACCAATAATTTGCATAAACCATAGAAGCCAAGTTGCAATTGTCTAGTTAACATTTTGTAGGCATTTAATCATTTCGTCTTTATAATATGCTTTCCTAATTTTGGAGCTAGTAGCAATCCCCACTGTGGCTCAAGTATTTCCGTGGATGCTTGGAAAGTTGGCTGGTCCTGGGGAACCACAGCAATGGACACAGCTGTGGTGTGTCCTAGGGCCCTTTCCAAGAAGGTCCAGCATGCATTGGTGTGCCTGATCCAAGAGGAGCTCCCTGAGTACCCAATGTTCGGTTGCAATGCCTTCATCCCCTTTTGAAGCTGTAGAGTTAGAGGGCTGCACCTTTTTCCGAACAGAGCTGGCCTCTTCCTCCTCCTAAAACTTGTTTCTTGGTGAGCTCGCACCTTCCCTTGCTTCCAGAAGATTTCCCCCGGCTGGAAAAGCCAAGGGCTAGGAAGTCCTCAGCCACCATAGACTCAAATCTCCATTAGAGATGGGAAAACTGGTGCCCAGAGAAAGGAGAGACTTCTTCAGGACCACCCTTGCATTTTTGTGGAATTTGAACACAGAGCTCTGCCCTAGGTTGAGATTGAGATCTTGAAGATTACTCAGGAGGAACCCTAGAAGCTGAGTGTGTCTACTCTTCTGTAACCTTTACAAATCCCTGGTTTGCTTTCATCCCAGGCCAGTGGTTTTCTCCCAGCTGTCTGTCTGTCTGTCTCTCCCTCCCTCTCTCTCTCTCTCTCTCTCTCTCAGCAGAGCCCCACTGGAACCTTGGGGAAGGTGGGGGTTGGGGTGCCCCAGGTGCTGAGTATCTAGGACTGGCAGATACAAAACAGGATGCCTAGCTAAATAAACAACAACAACAATTTTTTTTTAGTATAAGGATATCCCAAACACTGTTGTTTATCTGAGAATCAAATTTAACTGGGCATCCTGTGTTTTTATTTACTACACCTGGCCACCCTCTGAGCCCCCGTTTTCATTTGGGTCAGGCCCTTCTGACCAGCAGCTGTGGATTTTCTTGCCACCTCAACAGCCTGTGAGTCATGCAGCAGCAGGCCTCCAGGCAAATGTTTTGGAACGAACAGCATCACAGTTCGGGGGAGTCCCCCCACTGTCCCCATAACATATGTGCTGGCAAAGAACGATGCCCATGAGAGGAAAATGAGAGGGTCACAGGAGTTCCTACCACCGTGGGGACAGCCCCGGCCCTGCCGGCTCTGGGAAGGCAGTGTCAACCTCACTGCTTGCTCTTCGCCTCTCAGAGAGGCACACGTTGCTGTGAGAATCTTCGGGATAGCCGCAGTCAGACGTTTCCAGCCAGCTCCTCTGAGGGTCTGATGGTCTTCCTTCCCACCCTTCTGAGAACAGGTCTTCTGGGAAGATGGGCTGTTGGCCTGTGAGCTGGGCGGGTGGCTTGACTTCAGGGATCACGATTGTATCTTCATGGGGTAGGTCACTGTGAGTTATACAGGAGGAAATTAATGCAAAATGCTTGGCACACAGTGAGCGCTCACCATCAATGGTGGCTATTGTCTGAATAATGTCAGGGCTTTTTACTTTACCCCCAAGCCAGTGGATCTTCCTCAGAAGGCTGCTCTCAGTTCTCTGGGCTCCCACGCTTTGTCCTCAGGAAGCTTTGGGCCTACTAAATGGGCACATTCCCCTTGGACCAGAATGGGCATTGAGCTGAAGACACCTGTCGGTTCTTCATTCAGGTGATGTTTTCAGTTGCCCAGCAGAGCCCTGAGGAAGCAAGACTCAGAAGAGGCTGGCTTTGAGGCTTGAAGAAATAAGTTTCCTAGCCTGGTGTTGCTGAGGGAAGGCAGGTCACATTTTTGTGCCTGTCAGTGGGGAGTGGGGAGTTGGGCTTGGGGTTGTGTCCCTGGAGAGGAAGAAAGGAGGGGCCATGGAAAAGGGCTTGCAAAACACACGTCCTTGCTTTCCTCTTCTGGAACTTCTGACACCGGGCCCCAACAAAACACGCTTTGGTTGGAACTGAGGTGGGAAAGCCCCTGAAGTCAAAAGGTCTCCCCCTTTAACATGTGGCTCTGCCAAGGGCCTTCGCGTTGGGACACTCCGGCTTCTTAGAAAGAAACTGAAAGGCCTGAGGAGAAACTCCACCACTTCCCCTTCCTCAGTAAGAGGAACTTGGAGTTGCCCTGACAGGAAAGTCTTGGTGGGGTTTCTCGGAAGCTGCCACTGTTTCTCTACTGAGGAAAACCACAGGCCGGAGGCCAGGCGGGGGGCCAGGCTGGTGAAGAACCGGCCATTGACAAAGTCGTGCCCTTTAGCTGGGCTCTTGAGCAGAGCTGAGGAGCTGCCAGCATTTGCTCCCCAGCACCACCTGCCACCTCCTCCTAGGGGTCTTCTTGCTCCCCTCCCTCTCAGCTGCCAGGTTCCCATCCCACTGCCTGCCCCTTCCCCAGTCTTTTAACCGAATCACCCTTGGGTCTGTGCTCTAGATCCCCCACTACATTCACCACCTGTCAAAACTCATCCATCTAGTCCCCACTTCTCAGACTGACTCTCCAGGAAGGACACTGGGGGTACCCAGTGGGCACAGGGAGCCACATTCTGGAATAGGCCACACCTATTGTGCTATCTCCGACGGCCTAGTGAGTGAAGAAAGGGCATCTACCCGACATTGAGTTAACAGTGGCTTCTGTTTGCTTCATTCATTTCTAGATGGGACGCAGGCTTCTCTCTGGGGACTGGGGTGCCTTTCCCCCTCTCTGACCTACCAAGGGCAGCTGCTGTAGCAACAAGAAACAGTACACAGGCATCGATCACATCCTGGGCCCTGCCCCAGAAGAAGCCGAGACACCTCCAGGTCCCAGGCTTTCGTAGGAATGTGTCAGAATGATATGGCCCCAGAATGTGGCCTAGTACCCGTGCTGAAATCCTTGCGTGGCTTCCCATTGTTTGGAGGACAGAGTCCAGGCTCCGTGGCCCGGGCATCAGACCCTTTGCCAAGGGGCCCGGCTCTCCTCTGCAGCTTCTCCTCTGAGCGTTGATCTGATGAGCCTCTGCCTCCTTCACCCAGCCATCTCCCATTCACACGAGACCTAGCAGGGCAGGGATTTCCTAGGGAAGTCTTCTCTGCCCCCAGTTCCAGCTCTGGTGGGCTGGAGGCTGCCCTCATGACCTCACTGGGCGCACCACTCTCAGGACCCTCATCCACATCACCTCATGATTTCTGGTCTCTTAACCATCACCCAGGCTGTGGGATCCTGAGCCACAGCGACTGTGGGCTTGGCGTGTCTCAGCGAACATTTCGTGAGGGAATAAATGAATAAATGAGTGGATTTAGTGCTATCTGCTAGGCCGGGTGGCTGAGAGACCCACGTGCCCACAGGCCCAGACATCCACGTGTGGATGTGGATGCCCACGTGCAGTGGGAGGAGGCACGTGCACATCCGTCATGGTGTCCCTGAGACGTGTGTCTGTGGGTCCCCGTGTTTAGGTGCCAGCGTCACCGATGACGTGCCCCGGGCCAGCAGGTGGCGCTGCGTCCTTCCTCTGCGGCGTCGGTCCACCCCTGACTGGCTCTGGCTGTCGCGGCCCAGGGGCCTCAGCAGGCAAGCCCAGCAGCCTCCCTTAGGGGGCCCAGGGCGGCCTGGGTCGCGTGGGGAGCCAGTCTGGTCTTCCAGCTGAGCAGCCAGGGCCCTGACACCATAGTGCCCAAACTCCAGTTCAACCCAGGTCCCTGGCACTCTGTCCACCCAGTGCCAAGCTGGACCTCACAGGAGAGCCTGAAGTCCCAGCCAACGGCAAAGCATAAAGGTTAAAACAAAAGCACGGGCTCAAAGTTCCTGCTCAGCCTCTGGCTGGCTGTGTGACCTTGAGCATGTCCCCGACCCTCTCCTAATTCATTTCTTTAAGTGGGAATCATGCCAATTTGTAAAGTGACATAATCAGTGTCAAACATGGGCCACAGCGAGATTGTACCATAAGGCCACACAGTTCTCAAACTAACCCTGGAAAGCTTGTTAAAACACAGATTGCTTGGGTGCTTCTTCCAGAGGCTCAGATTCAGTGGGTCTAGGGTGGGTCCCGTGAATTTCAATGGCTAATGGGCTGCTGCCATCTGGGGACCACACTTTGAGAACTGCTGGATACAGGATGCTCAGAGGCAGTCAGGGGAGACACACCAAGGATGGAAGCATCAGGCCTCTGGTGAGATGTAATGGATGCAGAGGAGGAGCAGCAAAATCTGAGGGCTGCAGGGGCTTGAGGGAGGAGGTAGGGGGGCAGGTAACACTGACAATGGGGGGGGGGCCTCTGGACCTGGCTCTGTTTCTTCCTCCAGGTCTGAACAACCGCCCTGGAGGAGGTGAGGGGGGAAGGGGGGAAGGCTGCCGGACACCAGGTGGGCCAGCTCCACGTGGCTGCTGTCTCTTCTCCCTGGAAGGGATGGGTCGGTAGGTTGGTTCTCTGTTCCTGGCTTGGCCGCTGCTGTACTTCCTCAGTTTCTGAGAATCCACATCTCCTTGCTCTTTTTTTAATACTGCTTTTTAAATCAAATTATCACAAAGGTGACGCACGTCCATCTTAGAGCATCAACACAATGCAGAAAAGTGTAAAGAAGAAATGTAAATAGCAATCCAAGATCCACTCAACTCAGAGATAATCACTGTCAACCGATTTCTGATTTCTTCTCCGCTTCCTCGAGTCTCATGCGCAATACGGCATCCACTTGACATTGTAGCAGACGTCTTGTCCTTTGCCATTGAAACGCTCAGGAAACATGAATTTAAGGACAGTGCAACAGTCTAAGTAGAGGTCTTGAGGCATCAAATGCTGCCTGTGTTTCAGGTCAACTTCGCCAGGGGGCATTTCTTAGAAAGGGACTCGCTGGGGTCAAAGAGCATGAAAAGTTTCATTTTTAGAACTCTATTTATTTATTTTGAGCATGAAAAGTTTTAAGGCTCTTGACACATATGGATAAAGTTCTTCCTAAATGATTGCGCAGGGGCACCTGGGTGGCTCAGTGGGTTAAGGGTATGCCTTGGGCTCAGGTCATGATCCCGGGTCCTGGGATCTGGGCCTGCCCAGGGCTCTCTGCTCAGCAGGGAGCCTGCTTCTCCCCTTCCTGTACCACCCGCCCCCTACCCCCCCCCCCCCCCCCCCCCCCCGCTTGTGCTCTCTCTCTCTCTGTCAAATCAATAAAATCTTTAAAAACAAACAAACAAAAAAGGCCTCTTGTGCAGGTTGACAGTCCCACATTAGACGGGAAGATGATGGCAGCTTCAACTTACGCTATTTCAAACGACAGACCAGGGAAGCAGAGCCTGGGCAGAGCCTCCCTCCTGCTCTTAGAGCCAAGGTTGCTGCTGAGTCCTCACTTTCGTACCTCACGTCCAGTCTGCCTGCAGGGGCTGTTGGGACCACTTTTACTTTTTAATTTTTTTAAGATTTATTTGTTATAGAGAGAGGACAGGTGCAGGAATGGGGGAGGAGGGGCAGAGGGAGAGGAAGAGAGAATGTCAGGCCTACTCCCAGCTGAGTGCAGAGCCCAGTGGCCCATCTCAGGATCCTGAGATCATGACCTGAGTTGAAATCAAGAGTTGGAGGATTAACCAACTGAGCCACCCTGTTAGAACTACTTTTAGAACATTCTGAATGTGACTGTTTCTCCTCGCTCCACTGCTACCAACCTGGTCCATCTCTGCCTGGATGATCTCAGTAGCCCGTCACAGTCTCCCTGCCCACCCCTATCTCTTGTCTCATTAGAGTCTCTTTTCCACAGCAGCCAAAGAGATCTTTTAAAAACCCAGCCCAAGGGACATCTGGGTGGCTCAGTGGTTGAGTGACTGCCTTTGGCTCAGGTCGTGATCCTGGGATCCTGGGATGGAGTCCGGCATCAGGCTCCCCTTGGGGAGCCTGCTTTTCCCTCTGCCTGAGTCTCTGCCTCTCTCTCTGTGTCTCTCATGAGTAAATAAGTAAAATCTTTAAAAAATAACAAAATAACAAAATAACAAAATAAAACCTAGCCCAGACCACGTCAATCCTCAGCTCAAAACTCCCAGTGGCTCCTGTCTCACTGGGCATAAAAGCAAAGACTTCACTATGACCTATAAAGGCCTTTTAAAGATCTATGCCTCCCTCACTCCCACGACCTCCCTGACCTTACTTCCTATCACTCCCTCCCTTACCTACTTGGCTTCCTGATGCTTCTCAGAACACCCCCCATGCACACTCCTGCCTCAGGACTTTTGCACTTGCTGTTCTCTCTGCCTGGAGTATTTTCTCAGATAACCTCAGGGTTCCTCTGCTCAAATGTCATCTCAAAAAACAACCACAAGCAAATCTGACCTATTTTCTAAAGGCCTTCCTGACCACGCAGTCTCAAATAGTGCTCTGACCACCCTTTGTCCCCTGACCCTGCGTCATATTCCTTCAGGAGTATCCTCTCACTTGCTTGATTATTATCTGCTTTCCTATGGGAAGGAAACTTCCACGAGGGCAGTATTCCTTGCCTATTTTGTTCACTCTACATCCCCAGCTCCTGGAGTACTGCAGGCGTGCATCACGGGTACTCAGTAAACAAGCTGAATGGAGGACTCAATGAAAGCTTTCACTATGTGTGTACGTGAGTGTTTTCTCCTCTAGACTATTTCTTGCTGCCTCTCCGTCGCCAGCTTGTGGACAGTGCCTAGCACATGGTAAGTACCTGTGTAGTGTGTATGGCACAAACGAATACGTGAGAAGAGGAAGAAATTGAAGACAGGGCATGAGAGACCTCTGTACATGACTTGGGAGACTGGAATTCCAGATAAGCCCTTGCCACTCACCATCACTGAGGCCTTGGGCAAGTCACTTCCCCTCTTTGGACCTGGGTTTTATCATCCGTGAAATGGGCAGGATGGTGCCCGTGCTGCCAGCATCACAGGGCTGTGGTGAGGATAAATGACAAATGCAGTCAGCAAAGCATAAGGCGGCCCTGCCCCTTCTCCGAGGGGCTGCCAACACCCACCCTCAGCACCCTCCCTTCTCTGAGCACCCGCGGACCCCTCCGTGGAGACGTGCGTGTATGAGAGCCCTGCTGGCGTTTGCACGCATGGTGTATGGACCAGACCGACCCCTCACTGTGTGCCCCCTTCTTTGCACCCACCCACCAGGCACCGTGCCTAGCAGCTGAGCCGTGGCCCCTGGATATCTGATAACTGAGCGACAAATGCTTTTGTTGAAATCTCTGGATGCGTTACTGTGAAGTGAACAAACAAGGGTGGGATTTCAGACCTGGACAGAAGGCTGGGGTGAGGCTCTTGGGTTCTGGGGCAGGAGGGCCTGCGGGGGCCCCCAGGACCCTGACCTGAGAGGTAGGGAGGGAGGGACTCATGGACAGGCCGCTTTCATTCTGCAACGCAGCCTGGCCAGCTCTGGCCACAGACATCTGCCACACCAGCCACATCTTCTGGGCTGTGGGGCGGAGGCCTGGCTACACACCTGCATTCCTCACTCTGTCTACCCATGATCTCATCCTGGCCCTGCAGCTGCCCACAGGGCAGGAGGCTTTGCCCCACTTTGCAGATGAGGAGATGGAGGCTCATGGAAACCGATGCCCTGCTGTGGGGCAGGTGGGATGTGGCCATGAAGACCACTTCACTTCACAAACTCCAGTCAAGCCCCATGGATCCCATCTACACCCATGATAAATTCTGGGCAGTTGGTCGGTTGACTCTTCCTGGCTGCCCAGGGGGATCCAGCCAGGCCCAGCTGCCTTCCCTCGGCAGGCGCAGTGACCCAGACAGGGCTAGCCGACAAACAGGCCCTGCCCAGGAGGAGTGTGGGACGCAAGGACCGAAACTCCTTTTAGGAAGGAAATCTTGGAGCTGAGTTTAACAAACTAGCGTCTGGCCAAGGCCTAGGGGTGGGGGAGCCCAGGTGAGCCGACTCAGTCCTCAGGAATGGGTGGGGTCTCAAGGGGAGGCGGGCACTTCCTCCAGCCCCAGCCCAGGGTCCTGTTCAATCCTTACTGAGGAGTTTCCTGGCGACAGGCAGTGACCTGTCGGCTGCCCGTGTGGGAAGCAGCTTGGCGTGGCCCTCACCATCTCATTAGCGGTGATTCACCTAGGACTCACCTGGCTGTCAGGGACCTGTCCCACTGCCCGCCAGAACCAGCTCGGCCAGCGCCCTCGCAAGGGCAGAGACCTTGTTCCTTCCGGCCGCTGTCTTCCATGGCACCTAAGGCAGAGCCTGCCTGTCACACAGAGCTCAGAATTTACTCATTCAACCGACAGACATTAATTGAGCACCTACTGTATGCCAGACAGGGTGCTGGGTGCTGGGGATATGGAGTGAACCAGACAGACCCAAATCCTTGCCCTCCTGGAATCCACAGTCTTGTGGGGAAAGACAGACAGTAAACAAATAAATAAGTGAATCACACAAGCTCTTGAAGATGGTGAGTGCTAGGGAGAAGAAGCAGGGAAGAGTGTGAAATAGAGGTTGCAGTTTTACATAAGGGGTCCTGGGGGACTTCTCTGAGAAGGTGATGATATTCTAGCAAAATCAGATGAAGGTGAAGATAAGAAAGGTATACCAGAACAGCAAGTGCAAAGGACCTGTGGTAGGAATGTGGGGGTGGGGGGGCCTACTGAAAGAACAGCAGAGAGACCAGTGTAGCTGAAGCAGTTGGCCAAGGGGAGAGCAGTGGAAGATGCGGTCAGAGGGAGGCGCTAGTTTAGACTGTGCAGGGTTTTGTAGGCCTTTATAAGAACTTCAGCTTTTACTCAACTGAATGCTGTAAAAATGCTCCAACCCCCCACCCTCGCCCCCCTGCCAGTCGAACACAAGACCAACTCCCCAGGCTTCTTCTGCCTGGCTCAGAACTCTGAGCTCAGAGAGCTAAGTGAAAGGTCAGAAGTATTTTCACTGGGAAAGGTCTGGAAGGATGAGTTTGCTGAGCTGAGGGTTGCTGCCTGTGGAGGATGTGTGAAGAGGGAGATGTCTGTTTGGGAAATAAATAGGCATTTATCCCTGCAGAGGGATATTGTGGGGAAAGGAAGAAAAGGGAGTAGAGGCCAAAAAAGAAAGGGGAGGCCAGCCTTGCCCAGCTGTCAACCTCAAAAACCTGTCTTTCTAGATTAATCTGGAACATAGCCCATCTGACACTCTGCTACAACCTCTCTCTCACCTCTGGGCCTTTGCACATGCTGTTCTCTCTCCCTGGGAATCCTTGCCATCCTTTGCCTGGTGAACTCCCACTCATCCTCCACCAACTGGTCCCTGAGACCCAGAGTAGATGTGCCTCCCATGGGCCCAGCACATTTTCACACTGGGTCATATCTGACCACTGAGAGATCTTGCTTCTCCAAGGCTGTGGACCATACTGGGGTTTGCTCACCTTTATATCCTCTGAGCCCAACAGAGTAGGTGATGAAACAGAAGAGTGAATGAACAAATGCAAACCAGGATCTGGATCCCTTAGATGTTTTGGAATAGAGTGACAAGAACAGATTCACATTTTTGGAAGATGACACTGACTCAGTTTGTGTTGGGGGTGGGAGGAGTTGGAGGAGGATGGCAGCTTACAGGCTACTGCAATAGTCCAAGCAGGAGCAAGAGAGAGGTGAGGAAGGACAAAGCCAGGATGCTAGCTGTGGAGAATGAGAGGAGGAGCAAGATCTAGGAGAAGTTTTTAAAGGAGACATCAGCACTGACCCAGGCAGTGATGAGGAAGGAGTAGAGGGCAGGGTCCTCTTTTTCCCCTCTTTTTTTGTGTCCTTCCCTCTATCGGCCCATGGACAGATATTACTTCCTCAGATGCAATATATCACAGGGGTTATGAACCTGACTCTGGGTTCAAATCTCATTTCCACCATATACTTGCTATGTGACATTGGAGCAAGTTGACTCAACCTCTCTGTTCCTCAGTTAACCCATCTGTAAAGCAAGGATGGCAACTGAGAATTAGTTATTGGATTTCACTGATCCTAAGATTCCTATTATAACATTTCTGGAATCAGGGTGAATTTTAAAATCAATGACATGCCATGGATTAATTGCCAGCATTCTTTTTTTTTTTTTTTTTTTTAAGACTTTATTTTAGGGCAGCCCAGGTGGCTCAGCGGTTTAGTGACACCTACAGCCCAGGGCGTGATCCTGGAGGCCCGGGATCGAGTCCCACATCGGGCTCTCTGTATGATGCCTGCTTCTCCCTCTGCCTGTGTCTCTGCCTCTATCTCTGTCTCTCTCTCTCTCTTTCTCTCTCGATTAAATAAATAAATAAACCTTTAAAAAAAAAAAAAAAGACTTTATTTTAAAGTAATCTCTACATCCAGTGTGACGCCCAAACTCACAACCCAGAGACCGAGAGTTACACGCTCCACCAACCGAGCCAGCCAGCTGCCCCTAATTGGCAGCATTATTTAGTAGTACATCCATAAGGGTTTATCTGAAGACTGATGAAGCCTTAGGTATGATAGAACGCAAAAAAACATGGAGAGACCAGGGCCTGGCATGTCATAAGAGCTAAATAAATGTTAGCTATTATTATTACTGCCATAATTTGCTTTCTGGAGTACCGTTTGTAGCAGTAACAAATGCAGAGTAAAGAGAATTCACAAATAGATGTAAAGATGAAAATTTTTTAGTAATTTCCCCCAGAAAAACATCCAAAGTCTGATACTTCCTCTGAAAGATCCCATAGAATTCTGCCAAAGTTCCAGAGAAAACTTTAGAAATTCCTCCTTTACAATGGGGACCAGTACTCCTGGCTCCCTGACCGGCAGGGGGAACCAGGGCATGTCCCCAGATGACTTCGGGGATGTTCCCTGTGTCCTTGTGAATTTTCCTGAGTCACCATTACTCACTGCCCACAATCAGGGCTCTACTACCTTCCAACCAGGAGACCGATGCCTTGGGATCAGGGGCCTCAAACAAAAGTGTGATTATAGACTGTTCCGCACGGGCCGTGAACCGTCTGCAGCTCGGGACAGCAGGGTGACCCTCACCGGTGTCTTATTTTTGGCTTCTCGGGTTGCGTTCCTGCCTACTGACTTGGCAAATCCTGGGTGACTCGCCTTGTTTTCTCTCCTCACTTAAATACATGTCTGGAAAAAGCCTCCACCCCCACAGACACTGCTGTGTGTGGAAACGGTGACAGGCCTGGTGGAGGAGGAGAAACCAGGCTGGCTGATTCCTGGAGCCTCCCTCTCAACGAGGGAGAGAAGGGTTGGCCTGGCTGCTGGGGTTAGTGACACTCCCAGGCCAGTCTCCGGCCCCTTTGGGCTCAGCTGGGCCTGGTGGGGCGGGGGTGGGGGGCATCCCAGCTCCCATTCTCTCTTCCTCTGTCTAGGTTGACAAGAGACCGTCTCGCCACCGACACCGTGTCAGGCTCATGTGTCCAAATCCTCTGGTTTGCATCTGGGGTCAGGAGGCTGTCAACTTGAAAACACATGAACCTGGTGCCCCACAGGCAGGGTGCATGTGCTGGAAGCCAGGAGGTGGGTGAAAGGTGCTCTGTAGCCAAGAGCTGATGAGCCAGCTCTCAGCCAGTCGGGAGGCTGGATACTCTTCCAGGGAAAACAAGGGTACCAAGCAATCAGTGGTGGGTCTCTTGGGAGGCCCTTTGGGCAAGACGACTGCCCTCTCTCCTGACCCCCAGACACCGGGCCAACAGTTTTCCAGCACCACAGCCCACTCCTGCTGCTCTCACTCTCATGGCATCTTCATTCCAGAACGCTAACTCTCCAGCAAGTTCTAGTGAACCTCTTCTCCAGCTTGGAATAGACACCAGGATGATTTTCAAAAAAGCCTCGGGATGCTCCATCACACTCCTCCCATTTATACTGGAAAGATACAACTGACAAAAAAGAATGAAGGGCTCCTCCCACGCCCAAAACTCCAACAGGAGTCCGGAAAAACAGGAGGCATCAAGAGGGGGCTGGAAGCAATGTCCCCTCTCCATCAGCTCTGCCAAGCTTTGATCAGAAATGTCTTTACTGTATGTAAAAGCTCCTTGCAAAGGCAGCTTCAAGACTCTGCCTTAGTGGAGAGCACTCGTCCGATCCTGCCCACTCCAGATCAGTGTTGAAATGAGCTGTTTTCTTGTCTGTCTTGTCCACTGAAGTATAACTTCCTGAAGGCAGAGTTGTGCCTAATCCGTCCTTGATCACCTGTCCCCAGCACAGCGCCAGCACACAGTAGGCATGTCATGAACATGTTGAATGAAAGCACCTGTACTGGGTACCCAGCACTGGGTGATGCCTCCCCGATGCCTATGTTAACCTGAAGAGACAGGCATTATCATTGCCACTTATCATCCCCGTTTTAAAGATGAGTAGACTGAGGCCCAGAGAAGTAAACAGTCTCATCTCTGGTCCCACAGTTAATAGCAGATCTGGGCTTTTGGCCAAAACCTGTCAAACCCCAGAACCTACACTCTTGACCACTGTCTCATACTGTGTGCTTAAAAGGTACTTGACAAAGCCACTAGAACCCAAAGGGTGCTTGATAAATAGTAGCCATTTGATAAACAATACTGATCTCACAACATCTCATTGAGGTTGCACTTTTGTTTCCCTTTTTAAAAAAAGTAATCCCTTGCACCCAACCCCGAGTTCAAGAATCACACGCTCTACCTACTGAGCAGGGCAGGCATACCCCAACCCCTACATGCCCCCACTGCTTTTTCAAAAATAATCCCATTTTGAAGATAAGGAAACAGACTCAAAGAAGTTCTATAATTTGCCTGGGACCACACATTGAGTAACTGGTGGAGCTGGTTGCGTTCGAACCCAAATCTTAACTCACTTTACAAGCCATGCACTGACCACTGCGCACACCATCTCTTTTTAGGAGATAGCACTGGCTCCACTCAATTGCACAGCCAGCTTATTTTCTCTTTTTGCAGGCCTCGCCCCCCAATCTGGAATTTTCTCTTGTCTCTTCGGGGCAGCACCTGAGCTTTCCATCCAGCTTCCCAAGCATGGAGTCCTCACGAGCTGTGCAGCACCCCAATACAGGCCGCCTCTTTGTTTGGCCCTCAGTCATGCCTCGAGGCTCTACAAAGCTCCTTCAACAGGGCCAAACTGTCCTGGCTTTGAATTTGTCAACAACAATTTCTTCACCAAAGGTAATCTTGGGACAGATGTCAGGAGTAAGATAACATCAACGACAGGCCACTGAAAAGGGTGACAGGGGCCGCATGAGGGGATCTGGCCCCATTGAGAGGACCTTGTTTCCTTTGGGGCATCTTTTGAATCAAAGCAAAGATAGTGGCAGACTTGGCCTGCCTTAACAGCTCATGTGTGCATTTCTCCAGCCACAGGCCACAGCTGACAATTCTCAGCAGGTCAAAAGCACTGGTGTGGCTACCTAACTTTGCTTGGTACTCCAATGATTGCAAAGAAAGCACATTCCCTTGGCCAAATACTGGGTCAGTCATGTAACCAGACTCAATAGTCTCACTGCTGGAGCAGTGAGAAGAAATTATAATAGTTTTACAAAAAAAGAACCTGTTTACTCTCACCCATTAGGATGGCCACTCTTAAAAAAAGAAAAGAGAAAGTAACAAGCATTGGCAAGGATGTGGAGAGACTGGAACCAGCGTGCACCGTTGGTGGGATTGTGAAATGGTACAACCACTAGGGACAACAGTCTGGAGGGTCCTCAGACAATAAAAAGACGGAAGTACCATTTGATCCAGCAATCCTACTTCTAGATATCTATTTAAAAGGAATTGAAAGCAGGGTCTCAAAGAGATATTTGCATACCCATGTTCATTGCAGTGTTATTCACAGTTCCACCAAGAGGCTGAGGTAACCCAAACATCCATCAAGGATGAATGGATAAACCAAAGGCGGTCCATCCATACAATGGAATATTACCTAGCCCTCCAAAGGAAGGAAATCCTGTCACCTGCCTCAACCTTGAGGACATTATGCTAAGTGAAATAAGCCAGACACGAAGAGACAAATATTACATGATTCTGCTTACAGAAGGGATCTAAAGTGGTCATGTTCAGAGAAACAGAAAGTAAAATGGTGGTTAGCAGGGGCTGGGGGGAGGAGGGGAAATGGGGAATCGTTGTTTAATGGACATAGAGTTTCAGTTTTGCAAAATAAAAAAGTTCTAGAGATTTATTGCACAATAATGTGAATATACTTAACACTCCTGAACTGGGTACTTAAAAATTGTGAAGATGCTAAATACATATTTATTTTTATCCTAAATAAAAATAAGTTAGGGTTGCCTGGGTGGCTCAGTCCGTTGAGCACCCGACTCTTGGCTTCCACTCAGGTTGTGGTCTCAGGGTCGTGAGATTGAGCCCCGGGTTGGGCTCTGCACTCAGCAGGGAGTCTGCTTGAGCTTCTCTCTCTCTCTCTCTCTCTCTCTCTCTCTCCCCCTCTGCCCTTCCCCCCACCCTGAACACACTCTCTCTCCCTCAAATAAATAAATAAATCTTTAAAAATAAGTAATGTTTATAAAAATAAATCAAAAGCAAGGGGAACCTTGTTAATTTCCTCACTCTGCAGATATTTATAATACTGACCCCGCTAGGCACTTTTCTATGCATTATTTTAGTCCTCACCACGACTTCATGTGGCAGGCATTGCTATTTCTTTCTCATCACCTGGAAAGTTGTGGCCCAGTGAAAGAAACAGACTTATCCACAGTCTCTTGGAATTTACTGAGGCAAAGAGCCCCATTTGTACTCAGGTTTGTCTACCTCCAAATTGAGGTTCCGCTGCCCCATGCTCACTACCACGGATTCAAGCTGCTAGTCACTGAAAGAAAACAGACCTTTAACGTGACTATTCCATTTCCCCAAATTGATAAGAAGTGCCTTGTTGACAAGCAGCATGGATCCTCTCCTGTTTCTTGACCTGCTAAGGGGGAGTGAGTCAAGTACTGGGCACGCACAGTTAGTGGGTAACAAACACTTGAGAAACAGCTGAGTTTTTTAAACTTCTCAAAGTGCCAGAATGGGTCTTCATAGAAAATACGATGTAAGCCCTTTAGCTCAGAAAGCATTTTCACAAACGTTAACCTCTTTGCTCCTGACAGCATCTGGGGTTAAAGAGATCCCTATCATCTCTTTTTTACAGAGGAGGGAAGCACAGCTCAGAGGGGCATGTTCGAGGTCCCACAGCTAGGATTGCAATTATGGGAGGCAATGACTTGACAGGTGTCCAAATCCATGATGCTTTTGCAGGCAGCCTTGTAAAGTTAGGGCCAGGCACCCCATCTCACTCGGGGTTCTCTGTTTATCTTGTGCTACCCTCACCTGCTAAGCGAGAGTGGGCCTTGACTTCCAAGGCCAAATAAACTCTGGATGGCCCATGTGAAGGCTGGATGTGCCTTTCTTGAGATTGCAGTTGTAACATCAGTGCTCAGCCAAGTACCATGTGCCAGTGAGTGAAAGGCCGGGGCATTCCCAGCCCCAGGAAAGGGCCGGTCAGAAGGGGTCAGGCCAGAGTCCAGCTAAGCAGGGAGGCCAGGCAGCTGGCACAGGGCAGGGAGGCACAAAGGAGGTCAAGCCTGGGGAGGTAGCTAAGGCTATCACATTGATAGGAGACTACCGGGCCTACCACCCAGAGGTCAGAGATTTGCTCAGAGGGGCTGGAGGGAGCAGAGGACCAACACTGCTTGTTCTCTGCTCTATTTTGCACCCTCTTGCCAAGTGTGAGCAGCTGCCAGCCCAAGGATTCCAGCCCTCCAGTGAGGGCAGTCAGCAGCCTGCAGGTGGGGGCAGCAGGATGGCCTCCCTGTGGCCAACCACATCTGTTTGGTCCTTTCATTATGACAATTTTCCCCCATCCTTACAAAAGTATCTTGTGTTCATGATTTAAAAAAAAATGGGGGGACTACTAAAAAAACCCACCACATATGAACAAAATAAAAATTACCTGCAATGCTCTTTTTAAAAAAACTGTTATAAAGGACAAAAGTTAAAAAGCAAATGCCCTCAAGGCACCTGGGGGGGGCAGTCGGTTGAGTGTCTGACTCTTGGTATGGGCTCAAGTCATGATCTCAGGGTGGTGAGATCAAGCCCCGGTGGAGGTCTCTGAGCTCAGTGGGGAGTCTGCTTGAGATTCTTTCTCTCCCTCTGCCCCTCCCCCCTCAAAAATGCCCTCTTCTTCCTCCTACTGTCCCCTCCCCCACATACCTGAGGTCATCAGTGGTGGCAGCTTGATAGACTTTGTTGAGGCTCCCTCTCTCTCTCTTCTTCTCTTCCCTTTGGAGGGAGGGATTTTCCCAGGAAGGGAAGCAAAGACACGGTCACTGTTGTCAATGATGACATAAACGTCCATTTTATTCTAATGTTGGTCACAAGGTGCCCTGCCTAGGAAGTGTCCTGGCTCTGTCCACTCTGGATGCCTCTACCTCCCTGACCTCTAGCCACCCTTACAACTTCCCCGGGAGGAAATCCAGAAGAGGAGGCCTCTGGGATTTGACTTCAAGGCAACCAGGAGGCTTTGCTGTCCTCCAAAGACCTTTTAGGTCACTGACACTGGAAATTCCACCATCAGAATATTGTAACTTTAATGGAAAACTGCATTTTCCTTGAAAATACAACTCCCTCAGGGAAACTATGAATCTTTTAAAAGTGTGGAATAGACAATGCATTGTGAGTTTTTTTTTTTTCCCCTGAAGACACAGTTTGGTTTTTTTTTTTTTTTTAAATGATAGTTTTCTTTTCCTGATTATAAAATAACACATTTGTTGTGGAAAATGTAGAAAAAAGAGAAGAGCATAACTAAGAAAACAAAACAGAATGTGCCATATCACCCCAAAAATAAGCACTACTAACATTTTTCCTATTACAATTTAGCTTTTTTCTACGTAGATTATGTATATATAGATAGATGGACACAAACACATTTGCATACACACATACAAATAAGACCAAATTGGCATTTAAAAAAATATATTTTAGGGCACCTGGATGACCCAGTGGTTGAGCGGCTGCCTTTGGCCTGGGTCTTGGTCCTGGGCCCACATCGGACTCCCTGCAGGGAGCCTGCTTCTCCCTCGGCCTGTGTCTCTACCTCTCTCTGGGTGTCTCTAATGAATAAATAAAATTTTAAAAAACCTTTTTAAAAAAATAACTATTTTTTCATGTCATTAAATATTCTTTGATCCTACAACTCTCGCTGTATACGTGCGTGCTGTCACATAAATGTACCCAGATACGGTGCAGGTCGCTCGGCCTCCCACGGCCGAACCTACAAGCTGGTTGGAACTTTACTATGGCCAGTGCTGCAGTGAACGTCCTCGCGGACAAGGGCGAGCAGGTCTCGTCACGGGCTCTGGGAGCACACGCGGCAATGCCAGGGTCTGGGGCAGAGACGGTGGAGACGAAGTGTCACCCCCTCCCCGGGAAGCCTGCAGAACGAGGAGGCGGAGGGCATCACAGCCTTCCCCAGATCGCTCAACGCACAGCGGTGGCGCGGGGCCGTTTGCCGGCCGGCTGAATGCCTTCGTGCTGTCCTTCTAGAAAAATGCTCGGGTTCCCCGATGGACAGCGCGCAGCCCCACAGGCCCAGGCCCGCGCTGCGGGGCGTCGGCGCCCATACCGCGGCCGCGGCCGGCTGGCGCAGAGCAGGTTCCCAGGCCCGGGGAGCCCTCCCGGACTGCACGGTGGCTTCCCACGCGGCGCCCTCTCACGGGGCTGCTCGCAAACCAGAGGACCAGTAGGTGGGCAGGAGCTGAGGGCGACTTCAGGAGAGGGAGGGGAAGGAGCCAGGAGGTGGGAGCCAGGAGGCAGCAGAAGACATGAGGTGGAGGGAGGCCATCACCATACTGGGTATGAGCATCCAAGGACTCCAGAAGGAGCACCCCGGGGCTCCAGAGGGCTCCTCTGTGTGAGGAGCCCGCGTCCTGGGCTTCCTACCTTCCCGCACAGCTTCACCGTGCAGCCTCCTCCTGGAAGCAAGCACAGCAGGTCTGAGTTCCCTGCAGCCTGCAAGCGTCTCACTGCACACCCTGGGCATGGCGCCTTCCCAGACATCCTGTCGTCACAACCACCCTGGGAGCCAGAGCAGCTTATCCCCATTTCACAGATGAGGACACTGACCTTCAGAGGGGATAGAACCTGCCAGCAGCTCACAGCCAGGTTTGCTGACTCCACAATCAAGCTGTTCACACCACATCAAGGGGCATCTCCTCCCCTCCCCCCCCCACGTCCTGAGATGCTGCTGTACCACTGTCACTACACCTCTCTGCTGGAAAGTGAACAAGCCTCAGTTGATTTCACATGTTTCATCGTGTCTACTCATCTCGATGTTGTATGGCATGAGGACTGGGCTCACAGGTTTTCTCATCCATAGTGCCCAGTGCACGGAGGATACACTAAGTGCTTGATAAGTGCCAATGGTTCCAAACGCAATTTTTCAAAATGTAGAGTCCACAGTCACCTGAGAGTACAAAATGGGCCTTCAGGCAGCTTTGAAAAATTCCCCTGGGAGTCTGATTACATTCCAATTTGAAAATCAGATATACAGGATGCTTATCCAGTCCCCTTGACTCTCAAAAACACATCTAGGAGGGACGCTTGGGTGGCTCAGTGGATGAGCGTCTGCCTTGGGCTCACGACATGATCCTGGAGTCCCGGGATCAAGTCCCGCATCGGGCTCCCGGCGTGAAGCCTGCTTCTCCCTCTGCCTATGTCTCTACCTCTCTCTCTGTGTCTCTCATGAATAAATAAATAAAATATTTTAAAAAAACACATCTATGAACCAGGAAATAAGCAAAACTATGTAAATCAGTAACCAAACGGAATCTCATAAATTCCATGCACAAAAGCTAAAGCATGTTTGTCTTTTAAAAAACCCAAAATAACTGCTTATGTCTCACTCCGGGCATATATACCCTTACTTTACACAGAATTCTAACAAGACTGGTCACTTGGATTCTCTGCCCAAGTTTATTGGAAACAAGCGTAGGAACAGCAATGAGAAACTGAAAGCTAATGGTTTGAGAATGGAGGTTTCAGAATAGTCACATCAGTAATCATAATCATGGCCTTTAGTTATTCGAGACAAGGTTAAATTATGACAGTAGGAAGATAGGAAGATACACAATCCATTTCAGTAAGAGCCCTTTTTTTTTTTTTTAAGATTTTATTTATTTGACAGAGAAAGTGCAAGCAGAGGAAGCTGCAGACAGAGGGAGAGGGAGAAGAAGATGCCCTGCTGAGCAGGGAGCCTGATGCAGGGCTTGATCCCAGGACCCTGAGATCATGACTTGAGTATAAGACAGATGCTTCACCAACTGAGCCATGCAGGTGCCCCAGAAAGAGCTTCTAAAGAGAATGGTTTGAGGGTGCCTGGCTGGCTCAGTCAGTGAAGCACATGACTCTTGGTCTCAGGGTTGTGAGTTCAAGCCCCACATTGGGTATAGAGATTGCTGGAAAAAAAAAAAAGAGATTGCTGAAAAATAAAATCTTTTAAAAATATTTTTTAAATGGAAGAGTCCCAGTTACCCTGAAAGTTCACCATGTGCCAAGAAGGAACCCAGTCCTCGCTCAGAGCTCTGGCATTGCCAGTCCTGCCCTCAATGATTGACTCATCACTGTGCACTGAGAGGGTCCATCTCTCCTACATGTGTCATGTGTAGTAGTTAACAGCGTGAAGTCTGGAGCCAGATTCACCAGGTTCAAAGCCTCTGTCCCTCCTAAGCTGTGTAACCTTGGACAAATTACTTAACCCTTCTGTGCTCATTTCCTCATCCGTCAAATGAGGATAATAATAGTATCCATCCATCTGATGTCCCATTAGGCTCATATAGAGCTCTTGTACATGGACGCAATGAGAGCAGGGATGGAGTCTTACTCAGCTCTGTATCCTCACCTGTCCCCTAGCCCCTTACTCCTCAAAGTGGGGTCCAACTGGGAGCTTGTGAGAAATGCACAATACCACACCCAGACCTGTTAAATCAGAACCAGAACCAACCAGCATCTTAAGATTTTGTGTGCACATGAGGGTGTGAGAAGCTCTCGGTGAATACTGCCAAGTGAACAAACAAAATTTGGCACTATTGTATACAGAAGTCCCAGAAGCATCCAAAGGACAGAGAAGAGGGAGCGATGGGGGTGGGGGCGGGGCACTCCCCAGGAAAGAAGAGGAACTAGATAAGGAGAAAGTGGGGGAGGCTGGGCACTCAGAAGGACTTGGTTTGGCCACTTTCCCTGCTTTGTAACCTTGGACCTCAGTATCTTCATTTATGAAATGGAGGGCAACTGCTCACTTTAAGGTTGTGACCAGGATGAGTGGTAAGTACATAAAGCACCCACATGGCGGGGGCGGGGGGGTGGTAGGAGGGGGTGGCACTCAGGCTGTCATTATTCATAGCCCTGGGTTCAGGCACGTGTGGGTTTTCAGAGCTTTCCAGATTTCAGAAGGGTCACGTGGTGCATATGCTGACGCTACATAACACCCCAGCAGGGTCTGGGGCAGCACCCTCAATTAAACACAGCAAAGTTGCTGTGGTGAAATGTATGAGCAGTAAGAGACATAATAAAGACTTTAAATAACCTCATGGCAGGCAGACCAGATTTGCAGCCAAATCAGTTTATATCAGGCTTATTTTTTTAAGTATGGTTTTTAAAGCTTTCAGATTTCAGAACTGCAGAAAAGGGAGTGTGAACCTGGATGATAAAGGAGGAGGGGAGGCCCTGGTAGGGACCCGTAGAGAGAGCCTGCCAGTGCAGGGAAGACCAAGCAGTTGTCTCCCTGCAGGGGGGAGGAGAGGGCAGAAAGCAAGCCATCAGGTGCTTTGGAGACAGAAGGGACCCTGACACATGGACTGTGGGAAATTGTCAAGGTTAGGATCTGAGCAAGAGTGTGACCTAATCGAAGACAGAGCAACAGATTAGTCAGACTTGCAAACAAACAGGAAGAGGGCATCCTGGAATTACCTCTTGACCTCACTCAAATTTCCCAGCCTAGAAGGAAGAGCCCACCATGCTCCGCCCCTACCATAAACACACAGAGAAAAGATTTTAATATTCTATCAGACTGTCAGGGACAGCCCATAGAGTCTTATCAATTACATAGATACACAAAATTATAATATAAACAAAAACTAAACATAGTAAGAGTTCCACTGTGTGCCCGGTGCCAGAATAAGTTGTCTCTGGCTCTTACAGCAGCCTTATTAGGTATGAATTATTGTTCCATTTTTCAGAGGAGGACACTGAGGCTCAGATCACCTAAGAAAGCCCAGAGTCACATGGTTTGTTCATCTAATGCTGATGCCTGAATGTCTGCCATTAAATCACATGCTCACAGGACCATGGTCACCAAGGCAAAGAAAGGGACAAGTCAGAGGGCTGAGATCTAAGAGAGGGATCATCTCCTACATGCAGCCTCAGGGACTTCAGACTTTGGTTCCCTCAACCTTACTGAATCTTTATGATGTTTTGGGTCTATGTCTTGTAAGCCCCAGACAGTTTGTTCTCTCTCCACTCTGATGATCTTTATCTTTTTGGGGGAACATTAGTCCATTTATACTTAATGTAAGATAAATATATTTGGGATTATATCTACTCTGTACTTTCTATTGGTTCCATCTGTTCTATGGTGTTTTTTACCCCCTGTTTTATTTTTCTCCTTCTTCTGGATTTATGATTTTTTTTTTTGCCATCAAAAAATCATTTTGGAAGTTATTCCTCTTTCTCTATTTGGCCCTGCCCTCAATATTTTGAGGATTATGTAAGATAGAGAGAGAGAGAGAGAGAGAGAGAGAGAGATGGAGAGAGAGAGAGAGAGATGGATATGAAAGTGTTTTGTACCTCAGTAGGATAGCTTGAGATGATCTTGTAAAAATAAGACCTTTGGAGTTAGACAGGCCTGTGCTGGAATCCTGGCTCTAGCACTTTCTATTTCTGTGCTCCCTCCTAGCTGCTTTTCCCTGAGTCTCAGTTTCTCTGGCTGTAAAGTGTGTAAAATGTCACAGAGCTTATTGTGACACTATAGTGAGCTAAGGGATGCCAAGTGTGCTGCCCAGGACTTGGCACAGAGAAGAGGCTTGATGTTCCCCTCTCTGGCCTTTGTTTCTCTGCATTCCGGAAGAACCAGCCCTGGATTGAAGCTGCTCAAGAGTCTGGCTGCACAGCTGGGCTTGACCATAGAAACCCTTCCCAGAAGGAGTCCCTCTGCAGTGAGATGTTCCCAGGGGACAGTGGGTCTGTAGCATCATCGATGACGGACATCACCACCCCAGTCTGGGAAGTGGGAGGCTGTTGGGAAATTCTGCTAAAATGCAGGAAGGGGATGGATTGTATTGATCAGTGTTCCAGGGGAGCCCAGGGAAAGGGGAGTGTTCCCCCAACAGTGTGTGTGGGTGTCTTGGGCCCTTCCCCAGGGAAGGGGACCTGACCAGTGAGCAATACCCTCCCCTCCTGGGAGGCAGGTGTGTCCTCTTGGAGAGCAGAGCAGTGACTCACCAGACTGCCACAGCTTGTTATAAATATCCCCTGAGACACCTAACTCCCTCAGCCCTGATTCTATATTAGCACAAGCGGCGCTCCATAATTCCATAATTAATTAGGTTTCCTAGGCACCCCGAGACTGGGAGATGGTGTCCCAACCTGTGGACACAAATATTACAAACTACATGTGAATTAAAAAGTAAGTCCTCTTTCTCTCTTACCTATTTTGCTTATTTCCAAATCAGCATCGCGGACGTTTCTGAGAAGTGAGGGCGGCCAAATGACCCTGATTTGAATAATTCTAAAATGTTCTGATAGACCTAGTAACCAAACCAATTTCCCCTAACTCACTTGGGGAAACTGAGCCCCAGGGAGGAAAACAAACCCCTAGATCAGAGAATATGGCAAACAGTGGCTGAGTGGGAACTCAAGGTTCTTGCCTCCCCCTTGCTTCAACTCTCAGACTCTTGGTTGTCTCACCTGTGAACAGAGGTAACAGTTGCTGCTCTGATGACTGCCCGGACACGGAAGGCAAGAGAAGGTGAAGGGGCCCATGTTGTGGATGCATGGCATGTGGAGAAGCTAAAGAACATGGGGTCCCCTTGTCTAGTCCCTCCTCCTCATTTTCCACAGCAATATCCTCCTTCTCTTCTTTCTATAACATGTGGCAGTCAATGGGCACAAAAGTCTTGATAACATGATTAGAAATTGCATTTTACCAGCAGCAACTCTAGGCTTTAATAATAGTTGCCACTTAATGCATGCACACTATGTGCTAGGCACTGTTCTTCATTCAGTACCGCATTTAATCCTTTAAATCTGAGCTGATATCATAGCCACTAGCCATACATGGCTACTGAGCACTTGAAAAGTGGCTAGAGCAACAGAAGAACTACATTTTTAAAGTAGGCTCCACGCCTAGCATGGAACCCAACACGGGGCTTGAACTCACGACCCTGAGATCAAGACCTGAGCTGAGATAAAGAGTAGGATGCTTAACTGATTGAGCTACCAGGTGCCCTCAGGAAAATATTTTTTTTAAAGATTTTATTTATTTATTTGTGAGAGACACACAGAGAGAGGCAGAGACATAGGCAGAGGGAGAAGCAGGCTCCCTCTGGGAAGCCTGATGTGGGACTAGATCCTAGGAGCCCAGGATCACAACCTGAACCAAAGGCAGACGCTCAACTGCTGAGCCACCCAGGTGCCCCAAATATTTCCTTTTTTTTTTTTAAGATTAATAATTTGAGAGAGAAAGGGTAGGGGGGAAGGGACAGAACGAGAGAGAGAACCCCAAGTGGACTCCCCACTGAGCACAGAGCCTGATGTGGTGCTCAATCTCACAACCCTAAGATCCTGAACTGAGCTGAAACAAGAGCCTGACGCTCAGCTGACTGAGCCACCAGGCACCTGTAGATCAAATATTTCCAATGAAAATATAGTGTCCAAATTGAGATGTGCCAGTGGATGTAAAATCCACAGATTTCAAAAATTGAATATAAAAATTTTGTTGAATACCTCAATAATATTTTTATATTGAAGAATGCTTATATGACAATATTGGGGTATATTGGGTAAATAAAAGATATTAAATTCATTTTACCTGTTTTCATTTTACTCTTTTAAAATGTGGCCTAAAAAAAAATAAAATAAAATAAAATAAAATAAAATAAAATGTGGCCTAAATCTTTAAAAAAAAAAAAAAAGGGGGGGGGATCCCTGGGTGGCGCAGCGGTTTAGTGCCTGCCTTTGGCCCGGGGCGCGATCCTGGAGACCCAGGATCAAAACCCAGGATCGAATCCCACGTCGGGCTCCCGGTGCATGGAGCCTGCTTCTCCCTCTGCCTGTGTCTCTGCTTCTCTCTGTGTCTCTCATGAATAAATAAATAAAATCTTTTTTAAAAAAAAATAAATAAAAAATAAAATGTGGCCAGTTGGGGCACATAGCTGGCTCAGTCGGTAGAGCCAGACTCTTGATCTTGCGCTCATGAGTTGAAGCCCCACTTTGGGTGTAGAGCTTACCTTAAAAAAAAAAAATGTGTCTAGTAGAGCATTTTAAATTACATATGTTTTGGAAAAAACAGCAAAATCTGAATAAAGTTTGTTGTTTAATTGATAGTATTGTGCCAATGCTAATTTCTTAGTTTTGGCAATTGTACCCTTGGTTATGCAAGATGTTAAACTTAGGAGAAGCTGGGTGAAGGGTTTACTGAAACTCTGTACAATCTTGGCAACTTTTCGACAAATCTAAAATGATTCCAAAATGAAAAGTGTAAAATACTCCCCCAATTAAATATGTAATTACTCTTGGAGAAATATATAATATTATCGTATTTCTTTTAAAAAAAGATTTTATTGGGATCCCTGGGTGGCGCAGCGGTTTGGCGCCTGCCTTTGGCCCAGGGCGCGATCCTGGAGACCCGGGATCGAATCCCACATCAGGCTCCCGGTGCATGGAGCCTGCTTCTCCCTCTGCCTGTGTCTCTGCCTCTCTCTCTCTCTCTCTCTGTGACTATCATAAATAAATAAAAAAATTAAAAAAAAAATATTTTAAAAAAAATAAAAAAATAAAAAAAGATTTTATTTATTTATTTGAAAGAGAGAGGAGAAAGCATGAACAGGGTAGGGAAACGTAGGTGGAGGGGCAGGAGAAGCAGATTCCTCAATGAGCAGGGAGCCTGCCAACATGGGGCTCGATCCCAGGACCCTGAGACCATGACCTGAGCCAAAGGCAGATGCTTAACCGACTGAGCCACCCAGGTGCCCCAATATTATTGTATTTCTTTTTTTTTTAAGATTTTTTTTTTATCTATTCGTGAGAGACATAGAGAGGGAGGGAGGCAGAGACACAGGCAGAGGGAGAAGAGGCTCCATTCAGGGAGCCCGATGTGGGACCCAATCCCGCGACCCCAGGATGGCGCCCTGGGCCGAAGGCAGGCACCAAACCGCTGAGCCACCCAGGTGTCCCTACTATTGTATTTCTATTGCAGAGCTGAAAAGAGTTCTCTAAGAGATATTGTCCTCATAGATGAGGAAACCCGTGTTCAGGGGGCTAAGCAGTGGGATTTGGAGCCCTGACTGCTTGGTTAGAAGCCTCTGAGGTTCCTGCTGTACTCCTTGGCTTCTGCGTGAACAACCGGCACCATTAGATCTCCCTGAGAGTTTTCCCAAGGACACTAGTGTGGGTGGACCCACTGGTAAGCCACTTACTGTGATGGGGAGGGGCCGGTGGGTGGAGAGGAGGTGGGGAGATGAGGAGCAGAGGCAGGGGAACCCAGACGTCCCAGTGATAACAGGGACCATCCAGGTGGGAGCCAGAACTTTCTCTAAGGCCAGGAGAAAGGGGAGGAGGCACAGGGGCTGAGCTGACGGGCTTTCCCTTTCACTGACTGGCTGTTTTATCTTGGCCTTACTTTGGAAAAGATCTGGAAAGCATCTGCTGCTGTCTCAGGGCAAGAAGCGGCAGGGCTGCTAAGCCTTACATTAACAGGCTGGGTGGCTCAGTGATTGAGCGGCTGCCTTGGGTTCAGGGCGTGATCCCGGGGTTCTGGGATCGAGCCCCACATTGGGCTCCCCGCAGAGAACCTGCTTCTCCCTCTGCCTGTGTCTCTGCCTCTCTTCTCTCTCTCTGTGACTTTCATGAATAAATAAAATAAAATCTTAAAAAAAAAAAAAAAAAAAAAAAAGATTAGCAGGCCAAAGAGGACAAATGATGGCACCTCAGGGTAGAGCCAGGGACCTGGTCCTGTCCCAGCGCAAGGAAAAGGCAGTGGGGACGCAGTTTCCAACAGGCCTCATTGCGTCTCCTTCTTCGCTCTTTTCAAACAGGAATTTTTCTCGGTCCTAACGTGGAAGACCCTGCCTCCCAACCCGCCCCCCAAGGCTCGGCCCGGAGCCGCTCCTGCGCATCCCTCCTCCGGCGGCGGCCGCGCGCTCCCCTCTGCTCCCCACCGGGCAGGCCTCCCGGGGCGCGCGCGAGCCCACCGCGCAGGGGGGGCCGGAGGCCCCGGCTCTGCTCTGGGGGTCCCCGCGGCCAGGAAGGGCGCCCCGCTGGCGGCTCGCGGAGGCCCGGGCCGGCCTGGCTGGCGGGGCACCGCCCGGGGCTTCCAGATGCCCGGGAGCGCGCCGGCGGCCCTGTCCTGACGTGCCCCTGCCCCTCCGCTGCCCCGCCGCGAGCCTCGCCTGCGGGCGGCCAGATGTGCCGGCTTTGGTGCGGCGGCCCCTAACGAGGTCCAGATGTGCGGCCGGGCGGGTGGCGGCTACCCGAGGAGAGGGCGGCCCCCGGGGGGGGGGGGTCGGGCTGCAGCGGCCGCGGCGGGAGGAATGCGCCGGGAAGGATTCCCGCTGGAGCGCGAGCGGGGCTGGCCCCCGCCTAAGCAGGCCTGGCCTCGGGCAGCTGCGGAGCTGCGGGCCGGGCCGCGCCGGCCGCGCCCAGGATCCCCGGCTGGCTTTTCTCTCTTCTTTCTTCCTTTTCTTTCTTTCTAAGATTTTATTTATTTATTAATGAAAGTCACAGAGGGAGAGGCAGAGACACAGGCAGAGGGAGAGGGAGACTCCCTGCAGGAGCCCGATGCGGGACTCGATCCCAACACCCAGGGATCACGCCCTGAGCCAAAGGCAGATGCTCAACCTCTGAGCCCCACCAGGTGCCTTCTTTTTTTTTTTTTCTTTTTCTTTTTTCTCTCTCTCTCTTTTTTTCTAATTATGAAAGTTATGTGCATTAATGAAAGGCAGTTTTGTAAACCCCAAATAAGCTAAAAGATGAAAACAACAGCAACAACAAAAAGATAAAAATCACCTGTCTTCCACCACTCCAACTACCATTAAAGTTCTGGGGAGCATCCTGCTGGACTTTTTTCAAATACTAATGGGTACCTAGGTTTGTTAGTCTCAATCATGCCGCAGGAGACTCTCAGAACCTGTATTTTTCACTCAGCTCTTTGCAGGCAAGGCTACTATCCCAGCGTTTCCCAAACTCGTCCCACAGAACCCCAGAACCATTTTGCTGTTAATAGGAGACCCCTTCCCCACCTGTTTGGGCTATACTGACTTACACCAACTTAAATGGGCTTCCTTCCTGGAGGATTTCTCAGTCTTTAATTTACTAATGTGCATTCTGAATCATCAAGAGGAGACTGGCATTTCCTAAGAAGATTTCACTATGAAATCCCTTCAGGGATCCTCCTGAGGCTTGGGTCTGTGGAACATCATGCAGGAAATGCTGTTCTGTAACATTCTTCATCTGGCTGCATGGAAGCCAATTGCATGTGTCCACAGCATCCCTCAGTGGGTGGGCTTTAAGGTTGTTTTCAATTTATGCTATTCCAAATAATTCTGCAGTGGCCATCCTCGTGCTCCCCCTTCATCACACGGGAACATTCCAAGAAGTAGGACTGTTGCCCACATAAGAGATCGTTTTTAACTCTCAGGTTCCGGGGTCGCTGTGGCTCTTGTTCCAAATCCTTACCCAGCTCGTTCAGGAACAGCAAAAGGACTTACCCCTCTACCACAAAAGGGAGCATTGGAGAACATGAGGAGTGGGGTCTGCAAGTCTTTAACTTATGCATTTCTTGAGCACTCACTGGGCCTTGGAGATTACAGTGAAAAATAACTTTTCTTGGACTATTATAAGTAACACTGTAACAAGCATCTGTCAGCAACTACTATTTTCCAAAGAACTGTTGCAACCACAGAGTAAAGCCGTATTTGGGGTGCAGAGAACCTTTTACTGGGTCACCCATAGGGCTATGTAGCCCTGGTGCATCCCTGGGTGCCTAACAGGTGGAATGAAGTGGTTACTTACAGTGTTGGATGGAGGCTCCTTGTTTGGGCATACAGTAGGCATACAGTAGGCATGATGGAAGCACAGTCCAGATGTGTGCAAGCATTGCCATTGACATCTTCCTCCCTATTATTTCACTTGGTCCTCACAACACTCTGTGAGGTAGGGAGTAGTAGACTTCATAAGTTTATTCCACAGATGAGGAGACTAGGACTCTGGGCAGGAGACCAGGTCACACAGCTACGTGGTGGAGCAGAACCAGGCCCCAGCGACCCCACTCATGCCTCCGATCAACACATCACCTTCACACCTGCAAGCTGCTGTCAGCAAAGAAGGCCTTCCTTCCTTTACATCGGGCTTTATTGACATGGGACACAGGACTTGGGTGTTTTGATGGGAGGTGGGGGATAGACTCCGAAAGGACTGGAGCCTGAGGCCAGCAAGGTGGGGTCACTCCTGGTGTGTGTTTCTTTGGTGGAGAGGAGGAAGGGGGCAGACGTGAATGGGGAGCTCATCAGAGAGGATGGCTATGGCCCCCCACAGGCCCCACAGTGTGGAACAGGTCTTATGCATCTTTGTGTCCCTGGCACTAGGCACAAAATAAAATAGGTGCCCTGCACAGGCTCCTGAAGGGAAGACGTAATCCCCAGCCCCTAGGAGAGTCTGTCCTGGGCTCAGCCCGGCACAGGGGTCTGTGTGTATTGTCTTCCTGTCCACGCCCAATCCCCCCCACCATCATCCTAATCTTTTTTTTTTCTTTTAAGATTTTCTTTATTTGTTCATGAGAAAGAGAGAGAGGCAGAGACAGGCAGAGGGAGAAGCAGGCTCCATGCAGGGAGCCTGACGTGGGACTCGATCCCAGTCTCCAGGATCACACCCTGGGCTGGGGCAGCGATAAATCACTGAACCACCCAGGCTGCCCCCCATCATCCTAATCTTAACTGCAATTTTCCCCCTTCCTGCTTGTCCTCCACACCTAAACCTCTGCCCTGTTTGTCCTTGCCCTCCCTGCCCTGACAGTCACGGAGAATCTGTCATCAGACTCTTGTCCCTTGGAAATCCAGGGTCGAAGCTGAGAGGCTCCATGCTCGGCTGGGATCCTCAAGGGCACTCTCCAACTGGCAATTAACCTTACATGTATAGCAGATTTCTTTTGAAAATCTAAACAAAGATGAGTATCCCAGGAAGATGCCCAAAGGCCCAGGCACATGGCAAAGATTCTCCCTCCAGTGTCAGCAGCTCATGCGTGGATTGCCTCAGCGGCCTGGCTGAGAAAGCTGGTCCTGGCAGACCGAGCTTGGACTCTCTCCAGTGGAGGTGGCTGCTTTCTGAAACCCTCTTCCAGGACTAGAACCTCATGCTACCCAGTAAGTTTGCCTCGCACAGGCTGATGGCTTGTCGCGAACTACCAGGTCCAGTATCCCTGACTCTCTGTTTCAAAATCCCCAAACCGCTGAAAGGTGTATGATAAAGCCATTTTTGTCATAAGGCATTTTACTACAAAGCCTGACCTGACATGAACTCATTTGGCAGCAAAATGAACCTCAATTAATGTGAGGCTATTTACAGCAGCCTTGATTCCCAACACTTAGTGTGTGAACATTCGTGGACTTTGCTCAGCACTGTTTCTGTGCTTACCAGGTGCTGCCCCACACCCTGCCAGGGCTATTTCACAGCACACAGGGTAAGCGAACCCACGGTGGCCCTTTTCTAAACTATGATAGATTCTTTTTTTTTTTTTTAAGGTTTTATTTATTCATGAGAGACACAGAGAGAGAGAGAGAGAGAGGCAGAGACATAGGCAGAGGGAGAAGCAGGCTCCATATAGGGAGCCCCATGCGGGACTCGATCCTGGGACCCCAGGATCCCGCCCTGGGCCGAAGGCAGACGCTCAACTGCTGAGTCACCCAGGATTCCATAAACTATGACAGATTCTGAATCCTGAAACCTTTCTGACTCCACATGTTTCAGGTAAAGGATTATGGGTCTGTTTTTACAAAGCTTTCCCTGAAACACTTCATGGGTTTACAAGTAAAAGGAGCCAGTCACAGAGCACAGATAGGTAATGATCCCATTTATATGAAGTTCAAGAACAGGCAAAGCAAACTGACAGTGGTAGACATCAAAATAGCAATTATCTCTGGGGAGGAAAATGGACCAGGAGGGAACATGAGGGAACCTTCAAGCATGCTGGAAATGTTCTGTACCCTGATCTGGGCGGGGATTACACAGGTATATGCATATGTAAAAATTCACCAAGCTGGGGCACCTGAGTGGCTCAGTGGTTGAGTGTCTTTGGCTCAGGTGGTGATCCCAGGGTCCTGGGATCGAGTCCTGCATTGGGTTTCCCACAGGGAGCCTGCTTCTCCCTCTGCCTGTGTCTCTGACTCTCTCTATGTGTCTCTCATGAATAAATAAATAAAATCTTAAAAAAAAAAACCCTCACCAAGCTGTACATTAAACAGTAAAGTTTATTGCACTCTACCTCAAATAAAAGTAAAAATAAAGATGATGGGATTATCTCAAATTAAGCAATAAACTGCTACCCTTGGCACAACACCCCATCCTATGATGTTTTTGAACTTCCTAGCAAAACTTCAAGTCATTTTTTTTAACATATTTTATTTATTTGAGAGAGAAAGAGAGTACAAGGAGGGGGAGTGGGAGAGGGAGAAGTAGACTCCCTGCTGAGCAGGGAGCCTGATGCAGGGCTTGATCCCAGGACCCCGGGACCATGACCTGAGCCAAAGGCAGATGCTCAACTGACTGAGCCATCCAGGCGCCCCAAAATATCTTAATTTATGTTTGGCTTGTCTTTAATCCCAAGAAATGAGTTTAACACAAAAGTCAAATTTAGTAAACAGTTTAAAAAAAAAACTCTGATGTCCTCTCAAAAAGAACTCATCCCCAGAGCGTGTCTTTGCTTTCAAAGTACTGCAGGTGGACGGACGCCTGGGTAGCTCAGGAGTTAAAGCGTCTGCCTTAAGCTCAGGGCCTGATCCCAGGTCCAGGGATAGAGTCCGCATCAGGCCCCCTGCAAGGAGCCTGCTTCTCCCTCTGCCTTTGTCTTTGCCTCCCTCTCTGTGGCTCTCATGAATAAGTAAATAAAATCTTTTGGGGCAGCCCAGGTGGCTCAGCGGTTTAGCACCGCCTTCAACCCAGGGTGTGATCCTGGAGTCCTGGGATCGAGTCCCACATCGGGCTCCCTGCAAGGAGCCTGCTTCTCCCTCTGACTGTGTCTCTCATGAGTAAATAAATAAAATCTTTTTTAAAAAAATTTCTTTTTAAAGTACCACAGGCAAGCACTCAGGGCCTGGCTCGCTTGGGTGAGATCCTCTCCACTTACATCACCCACTGGGAGGACATCTCCCAGCCCTGCTCCCTCCAGCATAGCTGCTCAAACACTGGGGGTGGGGTAGGGGGTGGGAGTGGGGGGTGGGGGCCGGGGGGGGGGCTAGGGGGGGAATGTGAGCACAGATCCAGGCCTGGCATCCTACCCACAGTGCAGCAAGTCAGAACTCGCACCCAACCAACAATATCCTTTAATTGCATCTGATTAGCTGGAATTTGGAATTTGTATTTAAGAACAGAAGGGCACAGGGGACTCCTTGATTAAACAGGTCTGATAAGCATGTATTGCTGAGAGGAATGAACTTCTTTCCTGTAGCTCCTTTCCCGTAGCTGGCTCATTGCTCAATATCTGAGTGCTCACGGCCTTGACCTTTGACAGTCACTCCCACTGCATGCCCACCTCCACCTTCCCTCCCACTTCCTATCTGGGCCCCAGGAGGCTGCAGCTCAGAGCTCCACTCAGGACAGAGTTCAGCCCATACGCCAACCCTCCCATCTCCGTCCAGAGGGCACTGGTCTGTTGGCCTCAGTCTGATGGCCTAGGGCTGTCCTCAGCAGCCTCTGATCCTTTCAGGAACAAGTCAGGGTATAAACAAACTGACCTACTTGGGCTTTCCCCTCATCTTCCTGGAGCACCACTGTCCAATAGAAGAGTCTGCTGACAGATATATTCTGTATCTGCGTTGTCCAATTTGAAAGCCACCAGCTACATGTGGCTATTGAAACAGCATTCAATGTGTGGCTAAATACAACTTAGGAACTGAATTTTTTTTTTAAAGATTTTATTTATTTATTCATGAGAGACACACACACACACACAGAGAGAGAGAGAGAGAGAGAGAGAGGCAGAGACACAGGCAGAGGGAGAAGCAGGCTCCACACAGGGAGCCTGACGTGGGACTTGATCCCTGGTCTCCAGGATCAGGCCCTGGGCTGAAGGCAGCACTAAACCGCTGAGCCACCTGGGCTGCCCAGGAACTGAATTAAAAAAAAAAATTATTTCAGCCTGCTTCTCCCTCTGCCTGTCTCTCTCTCTCTCTCTCTCTCTCTCTGTCTCTAATAAATAAATAAAATCTTTTTAAAAATGTATTTATTTCAGGAAGAGAGAGAGAACACAAGTGGGGAGAAGGGCAGAGGAAGAGAAAGAGAATCTTAAGCAGACTCCATGCCCAGCAAGGAACCCAACTTGGGTCTCAATCTCACGACCTGAGATCATGATCTGAGCTGAAACCAAGAGTTGTCCACTTAAACAACTGAACCACTCAGGTGCCTAAAAAGAATTTTTTTAGGGGCACCTGGGTGCACAGGTCAGTTAAGCAACCGACTCTTGGTTTTACTCAAGTCATGGTCTTAGGTCATAAGATCGAGCTCCCCCTGGGGCTCCATGTTCAGTGCTCAGACTTAAGAGTCTGCTTAAGACTTAAGATTCTCTCTCTCTCTCTCCCTCTCCCTCTGCTGCTTCCCACCCAGCTGTCTCTTGTAATAAAAAAAAATTTTTTTAGATTAAATAAATAAATTAAAATTTAAAATGTAAATGTAAATATTATATGTGATTCGTGGCTACTGTAGTGGACAGTGCAGCTCTCTGGAGAGAGACAGCTTGGGAGCCTGACACTCCTATAACCTAGCCTAGCATCCTGGTATCTCAGGAAAGTGTTCTGTCTACTTTTCAGAGATACTCAGCTGCTGGGTCTGTCTTCTTCCAGAATAATCACTGGGAGTATTTGTTGAGCCCCTAAATGAGATTGACATTTTGCAAATGGAACCCAGATGTATTGGGTCACCTCAAAGTCTATGACAGCATTCAGCTCAGGATTCTAATGCAGCTTGGAAAGTAACACAATAGGTGTTCTCTGGAAACCTCCCAAGGGAGCACAAAGGGGAAAATATATCAACAGAGGGACTGAACGTCTCCAGCCCCTCTGCTCTCCCTCTCCTCCAACACCTACACAGGAAGTTATGGTTCTGCTGGCCTTGTCTACCTCCCTCCCACGTCATCTTTCTCTTCCTTCCTTCTTTTTTTTTTTTAAGATTTTATTTATTTGACAGGGAGAGAGAGAGAGAGCACGAGCAGCGGGAGGGGCAGAGGGAGAAGCAGACTCCCTGCTGAGCAGGGAGCCCAGTGTGGGACTCGATTCAAGGACCCTGGGATCATGACCGGAGCTGAAAGCAGATGCTTAATTGACTGAGCCACCCACATGCCTCCTCTCCTCTCCCCTGTCCTCCCCTCTCCCCACTCCCCTCTTCCCCTCCCTTGCCCTCCTCCTCTCCCCTGTAGTGTCTCCCTTCCTTCCTTCCTTCCTTCCTTCCTTCCTTCCTTCCTTCCTTCCTCTCTTCCTTTTTCCCTCCCTCCCTCCCCCCCTCCCTCCCTCCCTTCCTCCCTCCCTTCCTCCCTTCCTCTTTCTTTCTTAGCTCTAAGCCCAAGGTAGGGCTTGAACTCACAATGCCAAGAGCAAGAGTTGTATGCTCTACTGACTGAGCCAGCCAGGCACCTCCACCCCTTTTTTATTTAAAGAAATTTCAGAGCAGCCCATGTGGCTCAGCGGTTTAGCGCTGCCTTCAGCCCAGGGCGTGATCCTGGAGACCTGGAATGGAGTCCCGCATCAGGAACCCTGCATGGAGCCTGCTTCACCCTCTGCCTGTCTCCCTGTCTCTCTGTGTGTCTCTAATAAATAAATAAAATCTTAACAAAAAAAATCTGTAGTTTTCCTCAGATTAAAAAAAAAAAGAAAGAAAGAAAGAAATTTCACCTACCCTGGGCTTTGCTCTGCCTACTTCACCTGAAACAGCATCCTAGTAGGTCAGGCTTCCGCCTTGGCAGGGAGGGTGGAATAGAAAAGTGACAAACATTTAGCATGTACATTTTTTATTTTATACCCGTTATACAAGGTCACTATTATCCCCAGTTTATAGATGAGGAAACTGAGGGATAGAACACTTACAAGCATGTAGACAGTGAATGGAGAAATCATGAGTCCAGAGTTATGAGGCTCCTGGGACAATGAGGGGTCTTTCAAACCTTCCTCCTCCAGACTTCGCCAGGCAGTGTGCTGTGCCACCTGTCCTCATTCTGACCATAAGCCCACGACTAATGGCCAACTAGCAAACCTATCCTCACTAACTTATTAAGCTAGCTATCAAGCTCCTGAGCTACCCCACTCCCAGGAAATTGTTCATTCCAAAGAGACAAGGGCTAAACCCCAAGGAGTGACTCAGTGAGGATGTCAAATCCTAGCTTCTCAGCCTGGATTTTAAGGCTCACCAGGGCAGGCTGAGTCTCCTCTTCCATCTCCTCTTGGTTCTGACAGGGCCAACCTACTCTCCAGCTCATCCTGACTCAGCTGTCCATCTGGCCTATGAGCCAGGCCTTTCCCACCACTCAACAGCCTGCTGCTCCATTTGTTTGTTACTTGTGGTAAAATACACACAACACAAAATTGACCATTTTAACCATTTTCAAGTATATGGTTTATTTCAAGTATACTTTATTCTGTGGCATAAAGTACATTCACAGTGCTGTGCAACCATCACCACCACCCATCCATTTGTCTACTCCACATACCTCATACAGGTGGAATCGTACAATATTTGTCCTTTTGTGTCAGGCTTATGTCATTCAATATGTCTTCAGGGCTCGTCCATGTTGTAGCAAGTGTCAGAATTTTATTTTTAATGATGAATAATATTTCATCGTATATATAGACCACATTTTCATTATCCATTCATCCATCAATAGACACTTGGGCTGCTCCCACCTTTTGGCTATTGTGAAAATGTCACTATGAGCATGGGTGTGCAATTGTGTTTGATTCCCTGCCTTCAATTTATTGGATATATACTCAGGAGTGGGATTGTTGGATCATATGGTAATTCTATGTCTAATTTTTGAGGAATTGCCATTCTATTTTCCACAGCTGGTGCTCTACTTTTACTCTCAACCTTCGCTCCTCTGACAGTTTCTACATTAGCCAGCATATTAGCTGTCACACTAAAAAGTTGAGGGCTGGGCAGCCTGGGTGGCCCTGAGGTTTAAGCACCTGCCTTCGGCCCAGGGCGTGATCCTGTAGTCCCAGGATCGAGTCCCACGTCAGACTCCCTGCATGGAGCCTGCTTCTCCCTCTGCCTGTGTCTCTGCCTCTCTCTCTGTGTCTATCATGAATAAATAAAATCTTAAAAAAAAAAAAATGGAGGGCTAACCTCATTGCTTTCAACCCAAGGAATGCAGATCAATGTAGAGGAACCTCAGTGGTGGTGTGCCATGGGGTTGATTTTGACTTGGCTCATTTCAGCATTTATATTAGAAATTCCAGGGTGCCTGGCTGGCTCAGTCAGAAGAGTGTATGACTCTTGATCTCAGGGTCGTGAGTTTGAGCCCCAAGTTTGGTGTAGAGATTACTTAAATAAATAAAACTTTTTTAAAATTCGAGGGGCACCTGACTAGCTCAGTCGGTTGAGTGTCTGTTAGCCTTCTGCCCATGTCATGATCACAGGGTCCTGGGATCGAGGCCTGTATCCTGTTCCCTTCGCATCAGGGAGTCTGTTTTTCTCTCTCCCTCTGCCCCTCCCTCTACATGTGCTCTCTCTCTCTCCCTCTCTTTTTAAAGATTTTATTTTATTTATTCATGAGAGACACAGAGAGAGATAGAGACACAGGCAGAGGGAGAAGCAGGCTCCACCCAGGGAGCTCAACATGGGACTCGATCCTGGGAAGCCAGAATCATGACCTGAGTTGGAGGCAGATGCTCAACTGCTGAGCCACCCAGGCATCCCATCTCTCTCTCTCTCTCTCAAATAAATAAAATCTTTTTTTAAAAAATCCCAAAAAGGGATGCCTGGGTGGCTCAGTGGTTGAGCACCTCCTTTCAGCTCAGGGCGTAATCCTTGAGACCTGGGATCAAGTCCCACATGAGGCTCCCCGCATGGAGCCTGCTTCTCCCTCTGCCTGTGTCTCTGCCTCTCTCTCTCTGTATGTCTCTCATGAATAAATAAATAAAATCTTTTAAAAAAATTCCAAAAAAGTAAAAATAAAAAATTCCAATAAAAGTGTGGAAGTCTTCTAATCAAATATAGAGAGCATATTATAAGATAAGAGGTTTGGCATACACAGAACAAAGATTTTAAAATGTGGTGACAAGGGAAAGGCTGTGGAACCAGGACCCATAGAAAACTGGGAGTATTTGGTTTGGAGAAAGATGGGTATCTTAAATACCTGATAAAGGCATTCAACTTCCATGTTGTTTGAGAAGATGCACTAGAACCTGGGAATAAAAGTCATTGGCAAACAGATTTTGCTTCATCCAGGACTTTTGATACAGCCTCTGAAAGGCAGAATGGGCATTTGAGGCAGTGAGGTCTCTGTCACTAGAGGGATCTGGCAGCCGGATTTGGAGGATTTTCCTCTCAGGGATAGTCAATTCAATTCTGTTCACCTTGGTTGCGCACCTACTATGTGCTATGATGAGATGGTTCAAGAGTATACAAAAGCGGTTGTTATTCTGCCTTTGCCTAAATACTAACAGGTAATTAGAGCTCTGGCAAAGCTATGGGAGGGAGAGGGAGGTGGCACTTCCCAGAGGAGGTGACATTGACCTCTGTCATCGAAGTGCAGGAGGATACTCTAAAAGAATTCCTAAGCAGGGTGGGAATGTGGACCTTCCAGATTCTACAAGTCTACGATTAAGCTGCATAAAAAATACATACATACACACACTTCTATACATACATATGATGAAGTCCATCAGTGGGGGCCTGGCAACATAAGTTAAGGTGTCTTCTTCAAGTGGAATAACATTCAGCTGGAATACAACCTGGGGCATTCTTTGCATGTGATATATAATATATATATAGATATAGATATATAGATATAGATATAGATATACAATGTCCAAGATCTATGAAGTGAAGAAAGCAAGGTCTAGAAGTGCCTGGGTAGTTCAGGTGGCTAAGCTTCCGACCTTGATTTGGGCTCAGGTGCTGATCTCAGGGTCATAAGATAGAGCCCTACATCAGGCTCCATGCTCAGCAGGGTGTCTACTTAACACTCTCTCCCTCTCCCCCTTCCCACTGTGCACAGCTGTAATCTCTCTCTCTCTCTCTCTCTCAAATAAAAATAGGGGTGCCTGGGTGGCTCAGTCGGTTGAGCATCTGCCTTCAGCTCAGGTCATGATCCTAGGATAGAGCCCCATGTCAGGCTCCTTGCTCAGCCAGGAGCCTGCTTCTCCCTCTGATCCTCACCCAGCTCCTGCTCTCTCTCTCTCTCTCTCTCTCTCAAATAAATAAATAAAATCTTAAAAATAAATCTTAAAAAAAAAAAAAAGAAAAAGGCAAGGTCTAGACACTATGTATGGCAAACTACCATTTGAATTTTTAAAAAGGGGTTGGTAAGTTAAGAACACACACAGAGTTTTATTTGCATAATATCTTATACCTCTCGCCTAGTAACACACGTTGCTTTTGAGAGAGGAAATGGCTGGGAGACAGGTGTGGGAAAGAAGCTGTCTGACGTATCCTTCTGCATCCTTGGAATTTTAACCATGTGAGTGAATTGCCTATGAAAAATAAAATTAAAATTAAACTAAAAACGTTAAAGGCACCTGCCTATTTCAGCAGGTTTTTTTGCTGGAGTGCCTTCCTCAGCCTTTTCCTCTGTGTTCACTTCCTTCCATCGAACCAGGCTTGTGGATGAGTCTCCCTCTCAGAGGAGGTCCTCTTAGGGAGCTTCAATTTCTTTCCTCCAACCTCCCCAAGGCATGCATCATCCAGACCAAGTTTTCTCAGACATTAATGTAATCAACTTGGTATCTTGGAAAAATCCAGATTCTGATTCAGTGGACTACAGTCCGCCCGAGATTCTGCATTTCTAAGTGGCTCCCAGGTGAAGTTGATGCAGCTAGTCTCACACCATGCTCTGAGAAAGGAGGGTCCAGGGCTCTGTGCGCTCCATGGTGAGGTTCATGGGTTAAGCACTGACAGGTCTTGAGAAGCTGCCCTGCTCCAGAGAGAAGAAGGGGTAGGATGGTGGCGATTCTGGTGGAGAGTGAGACGTGTCCATCCTCGGGCTGGTCCGAGCCCGTTAGCACTGCCAACAGAGTAGGGACTGCTGACCCCTGCCCTAGTGTTCTGTTCCCGCCTAACCACTCCCTTGCCTGGAGCACAGACTGACCCCCCACTGCCTCCACTGAAGGGAGGCCCAAAAAAAAAAAAAAAAAAAAATGAAGGGAGACCCAGACATCAGGTGAGACCCCATGGTACCTCAGAGGGAGCTGAAAGGGAAGATGAACTGGGTTATAGCACTACGTCCTATACAAGGCCACTCACCCTAAACTTCACCAGCCAGAGAAATAAATTCCTTTCCCCTTCCTTCCTTCCTCCCTCCCTCCCTCCCTCCCTCCCTTCTTCCTTCCTTTCTTCTCTACCTCCAATGTGGGGCTTGAATTCAACCCTGAGATCAAGAATTATATGCCCTGGGCAGCCCGGGTGGCTCAGTGGTTGAGCATCTGGCTTTGGCCCAGGGCCTGATCCTGGAGACCCAGGATGGAGACCTGCATCGAGCTCCCTGCATGGAGCCTGCTTCTCCCTCTGCCTCTCTCTCTCTGTCTGTCTCTCATGAATAAATAAATAGATAAAAATCTTAAAAAAAAAAATCACATGCTTTTCTTACTTCTGAAGGGCTAATGGCAGCTGCAGGCCACCCCCCTCTCGTGCCCACCCTGAAAATTCAGAAGCCAAACCAAACCTCCTACAGAAAATGAAACCAGACAGTATTTGGCAAAGCCATTCTCCCTGGGCAAAAAGCAGATGTCCTGAATCCAGGTGTGGCAGGACCACCTGCTCTGGCAGAGAGCTGATGGCCCTCCAACGGAGGTCTCCTCACTTGCCCACGCTGAGAACTGACCTGTGAACCTGGAAGTCAAGCTGCCAAACGCCCCACCGCACCCTGTGCTCCGGGCGACAGGGTAGTTTCCTAGGCCACACACGTGGGTTTCCCTGATGAGGGATTTTTCTGTATGACAAAACCCTGCTCCTGCCCACTGCCAGAGAGAAATCAGTATGGTGTAAGCTCTGGAGGGAAACCCAAAAGGCACATCCCCCTCAGGGCTGATACCACCCCTGGCTGGAGCAGCGCCCCCACCCCTCAGTGACCCCTGGAGAAAAGCCAGAAAAGGCACCTCCTCCCCCCCCATCATCCCCACCCACCTGTGACCATGTCTGCAATTGCACCACGCACCTTCATTCTTTGGGGATGAGAAATTGCATCTCTTAAAATACTCCCACCCACGGGAGAGGTAATACATTAAGCTTTATCAGTCATCTACACTCTAATGTGAATTAGTTGATTAGTCCTGGAATGTTTCACCTGGAATGGGCCCGGTCCAAGCCCTCTTTTTCACAAGGGAGGGAAACCTCAGCCCACAGTGTACGTGACTTACTGAAGGTCAGGCAACAAGGTGGTGGCCAGGCTATGGAAGGGAAGAGGTGCAAGGGAAGGACTGTACACAGGTGATGGGGAGGGGGGGAGAGGAGGACCCAGATAGCCCAGAGAAGCAGGGGCATTGTCAAGGTTGCATGTTAGAGGAGACACGTGGGTGACTCAGCAGTTGAGTGGCTGCCTTCAGCTCAGGTCCTGATCCCGGGGTCCTGGGATCAATTCCTGCATCAGGCTCCCTGCAGGGGGCCTGTTTCTCCCTCTGCCTGTGTCTCTGCCTCTCTCTCTGTGTGTCTCTCATGAATAAATGAATAAAATCTTAAAAAAAAAAAAAAAAAAAAGGTTTACACATTATAGGCTAACTCAGAGTTTCCCCCCATTAGAAGGTAGGAGCCAGGAGCAGGTCTCCACCCCGCCCCACCCCTGAACATAAAATTTTGTTGAAGTTTCTGGTTTCATCTTAGAGTTCATTCAGATACATTCTACTCTAAAATTTATTCTGGTGTGTTTTCACATAAAAATAATAGTGAGAACAAACCTGTGGTTGCCAGAGGGGAGGAGTGGTGGGGGGTGGGCAGAACAGATGAAGGTGATTAAGAGGTACAAACCTTATGCTATAGAATAGTTTGTCGGGGGCAGCCCAGGTGGCTCAGCAGTTTAGCCCCGCCTTCAGCCCAGGGCGGGATCCTGGAGTCCCAGGATCTAGTCCCACGCCCAGCTCCCTGCATGGAGCCTGCTTCTCCCTCTGCCTGTGTCTCTGCCTCTCTCTCTCTCTCCATTTCTCTCATGAATAAATAAATAAAACTTTTTAAAAAATAAATAAAAATAAAATAATTTTTTGAAAAATTTTAAACAGGGGCACCTGGGCAGCTCAATAGGTTAAGTGTCCAACTCTTGATTTCAGCTCAGGCTCTGATCTCAGGGGGTGGTGGAATCCAGCCCCACATGGGGCTCTGTGCTCATCAGGGAGTCTGCTTCTCTCCTTCTCCCCTCCCTCTCCCCCTCCATGATCTCATTCTCTCTCTCTAAAATAAATAAATCTTTTAAAAAACTTTAAACATGAAATTTTCCTCTTTTTTTAAGAATTTATTTATCTGACAGAGACAGAGAGCACAAGCAGGGGGAGCAGGAGGCAGAGGGACAAGCAGGCTCTCGGTTGAGCAGGGAGCCCTACTCAGGACTTGAACCCAGGCCCCTGGGATCATGACCTAAGCCAAAGGCAAATGCTTAAACAACAGCCACCCAGGCACCTCTGTACAATTTTCTTTAAATAGTTAGATTTATTTAGCCTGATATCATTTTCCACTTGTCAGATATGCTGAAATCAAAGTTTGTGTTTCTGAAAAAGATACTTGGATGGCTGGAATGGGGGTGAGGAGGCTGCTGCTCACTGTATGCCCCTTTGCACCTTCTTTTCTTCTTTTTTTATTTTTTATTTTTAAGTAATCTCTATACCCAATGTGGGGCTCAAACTTACAACCTTGAGATCAGGAGTCACATGTGCTACAGACTGAGCCAGCCAAGGGCCCTGCCGCTTTGCACCTTTTAAAATTTTGTGCCATCTGCAAATATGACCTAGTCAAAAAATTCATAAAATTGAAACTTAAAAAATGTCGATGGGTTGGGGCATAGGGAGACAGACTTTCTTGCTCTGGTGGGAAAGGATGCAAACAGGAACGTTTGCATGTTGGACAACCGTGATATTTATCCACAGGTTCAGTATGTGCCCCTTTCCCCAGTGAGTTTGCTCTGGGGAGCTAGCCTACACCTGGGGGAGATGCGGGCCAGCTTATATACGGCTACCTCCTCTGTGCTGACCCTGAGGGGCTGCACCCAAGTGTCTCACTGTCTCTCAAGTCCTTTGCTGACTCTGAACCAAAACCAGGAGCTAGATTTCCTCCTTCCCAGCCTGGTGACCTTCTCACACCATTTCTGAAAGCATCGCTCAGTAAATAATAGTAAACCCACAGCTGCTGCCCATGGAGTGCTTGGTTTGGGGCTGGCTGTCACACAGAAAGCTCCTTGAGTCTTGTGGCCACCTCACCAACTAGCTGCTGTCCCATCAGCCATGTGGTAGACAAGGACACGAGGGCCTGTCAGTGCTGACCTTGCCCACGGTCACACTCCCTAACCCAGCAAAGGGCAGAGAGAGGATCTGAACCAGAAGCACATGCATGCATACCACCTACCATGTATTAAGCCCCTTCTGTGCGCTGGGCCACTGTGCTAGTCACTTGGTGGTGTTTATATGAGGTCATCTCAAGGACCTGCATTGAGGGCAAGAGGTGATGGGGACAACAGGAGTCATTGAGGGGACTGTCCCTGCCCTGGAGAAGCTGACAATATGTGTAAGCTTCTTAGATGCCCCACAACAATCCCTTCATTTGTGCCGCACTTCACAGTTTTCAAAACCCTTGATCTATCTCATTTAATCTCCTTGACAATCCTGTCAAATAATTTTCATGATCTCCACTCCCTCCGGGATAAGGAAACCGAAGTTCTCTAAGTCACATGGGACTCCCCCCAAGATCACCCAACCAGCCAGGGGAGGGGCTGGAACCTGACCTCAGGTCTCATGACTCGGTCTCTGCTGAGCCGGGATGACAGCCTGGCTCAGTGGCTTCCAACCTGCTCCAGCAGGAGGACTCCTTTCCCTTCTCCTTTGGAAATTGTTGCAATCCTGCAAATGAAAGGGGCTGTTATTTAGGGTTTTAGTCAACCAGGGAAATTCACAGTGGAAACACGACCAGGGATTCAGCACAGCTGAAAGGCAGCAGCACAGTTATACCCAGACATTACTTATACAGTCGGCAGACAATATTTGTAGTACAAATAGACACAGAGACTTCGTGCAATAACCCGGCAGCCCCTGGGCAGACAACTGGCTGAGACCCCACTGCCAGAGCAGTTCAGAGGAGGACACATCTCCCAAGTCTGTCTTCTGGGTCAGAGCAGTGAGGGGGGTACAAGGGGAAGTACCAAAATTCAATGGGATTGGCCAAAAGTAGCGTGGGGGAGATTATTGGAAGCCAAAGGGCTTGGTGAAGGCGACAGGTCAGTGGAGGGGGGCGGGGGCACGGGGTATGAGGGCATATGTGGGTTTGTTTCTGTTTATGTTTTTTTTGTTGTTTTTGTTTTTGTTTTTTTGAGGAAAAGGTTGATTCTAGATGCCCAAGAGCCATTACAGCAGTTGGGGTAAGAAGCAGGCCAGCAGTGGAGAGAGTGGTCTAGAGAGGAGATAATGCAAGAGGTTTGAACTTGCAATGAAATCACCTTTCAAGAAACAAAGAGAACTAACATCCAAGCCTGGGTAGTGGGTTCTCTCCTATTATTGAGTGACCACCCCCAGCCCCTGCCTCGCACCATACCATTCCCCTGTGCACCCACATCTGAGATGAATGAACGGGCAGTCCTCCATCGCCTGGACTGTGTAGAAGGCCTCCATGCTTGGTGTTCACTTACTCAGCCTTCCAGAATCTGTTCCATGCAGTACGGTGCAGCAGTGAAGCTCACTGATGTTAGAGCCCAGAGGCCACTCTGCACATCCTAGCTCTGCAGCCGCCCTATATGACATTAAACATCCCAGGGCTTTAGTTTCCTCACCTGTAAAATGGAAGGAACAACAGTACTTGCCATGTTGCTATTTTGAGGATTAAGCCCATGAGCATATGTTAAATACTGAGAACAGAGCTGTCCTAGAATAAATGCTTGATTATTATGCCTATGAAAAACCCTTCTCCACTCCCAACCAATCACGCTCCTCTCCCCTGCACACTCGGCTATCCAAGCTCTTCTGTCACTTTTTTTTTTCTCCACTTATTTGCCTATTTATATCTGTTTCTTGATATTAAACTGTAACTACCTGGCATATCATAGACATTAAGTGTGGAAGGAAGGAAGGATGAAAAGGGCCCTGCCTGCAAAAGCTTCTAATTTTACTATGGAATGGGGCACCTGGCTGGTTCAGTCTGTAGAGCATGCGCCTCTTGATCTCGGCGTCATGAGTTCAAGCCTCACATTGGGCATAGAGCTTACTTAAAAATAATAAGTCTAGGAACACCTGGGTGGCTCAGCGGTTAAGCGTCTGCCTTCAGCTCAGGGCGTGATCCTGAGGTCCTGGGATCGAGTCCCACACTGGGCTCCCTGCAGGGAGCCTGCTTCTCCCTCTGCCTGTGTGTCTGCCTCTCTCTCTGTGTCTCTCTGTGTCTCTAATGAATAAATAAAATCTTAAAAAATAAAAAAAAAAATAAGTTAACTATGGAAAGTCGAGGTGAAAAGAAACCGTATAATCCTCATCTTCTATAGGCATATCTTAAAATCCTTCCCACAAAGCCATGGGGAATGGAGTTTACAAAAATCACCTAAGTTTAATCCCAGCCTTTGTGGAACTGACAATCTCTGCTGGGCAATGGGACAGGACATGTGAAACATAGCTGTAGAACAAGATCGTGGTGTGGTGCTTGCCAGTCAAGGGACAGTCAGAGCTGCTGGAAGCCAGAGATGGGAGAGGGGAGAAGAATATGAGATGAGTCACAAGTGTGTGTGTCATTCTTGCTCAAGGTAAAATAGGATCGTTGGGTAACAATAGGAAAATGTCACAAAGCAAGATGAGCCAGTACGTGCCCCTGATTGGTGGGTAAAGCCTTGGGTGTGGGGTTCAGAGGAGGAAAAAAGATGTTTTGCGGGTGGCCAGGGCAGGCTTGTTGAGACAGTGGGATCTAAGTCCAGAGTCGGGGCCCCTCCAGAGCTCATACTGGCTTAGAACCCCAAGTATTTGGGGCTGGCTTTTACCTTCCCTGAGCTGTGAGCTCTTCTAGATGTTGATTTCTTTCACTTTTTTTTTTTAAGATTTTATTTATTTATTCATGAGAGACACAGAGAGAGAGGCAGAGACACAGGCAGAGGGAGAAGCAGGCTCCCTGTGGGGAGCCTGATGTGGGACTCCATCCCAGGACCCCGTGATCCCCACCTGAACCGAAGGCAGATGCTCAACCACGGAGCCACCCAGGTGCCCCAGATGTTGGTTTCTGATACCTTTATTATTTTGTTTTTAAAGATTTATTTATTTATTTATTTATTTATTTATTTGAGAGAGAGAGCGAGAGTGTGCTCATGAGTGGGTGTTGGGGCAGAGGGAAAGAGAATCCCAAGCAGACTCCCCGCTGAGTGTGGAGCCTGACACAGGCTTGATCTCCAGATCCTACACCAAAATCAAAGAGTTGAGCCTCAGTCAAGTGAGCCATCCAGATGCCCCTCGGATAACTTGATTATTATGCCAGTAACATGCTTTTATAGAAGAAGAAAGGAGGAGGAAGAGAAGGAAAAGAAAATACAGAGAACCTAAGAGAAAAAAAACCCTACAGTCCCATCCCTCAAAAATCACTCCGTATTTTGGTGCCTGTCTACCCACCCACCCTTTATCCACCCTTCCACCCACCCATTCATCCATCCTTTATGCACCCACCCTACAACCTGCGCATCCATCCACCTATTCATTCATCCACCCATCTGTATCGGGGTTCTTAGTTGCAAACAATAGAATCCACTCTAACAGAAAAGGAATTTATTAAAAAGCATTCAAAGGGCGCCTGGGTGGCTCAGTCAGTTGAACAACTGACTCTTGATTTTGGCTCAGTCATGATCTCCAGGTCATGGGATTGACCCCTGCATAGGGAGTCTTCTTTTTCTCCCTCTCCTTCTGCCCCTCCCCCAAGACGCTCATGTGCTCTTTCTCTCAAATAAATAAAATCTTTAAACAAAATATTCAGCGGCTCACAGAATCCAGAAGGGAAGATAAACACAGAGGCTCAGAATTCACGGATGATACTTTTCTAGTCAAGCCACCACGACAGCTATCAACACGAATTTGACAACTTGCTTCAACTCACCCCCTTCACCAATGGTGGAAATTGGACCTTTGAACATCCCCTCCTGTTGCTCTGAAGGCCAGATGCCTCTTCCTGTACCCCCCTTCCCTAGGATGACTGCTTCCTGTTGCTCTATTACAAATCAAAACCTCACGTGGGGGATCCCTGGGTGGCGCAGTGGTTTGGCGCCTGCCTTTGGCCCAGGGCGCGATCCTGGAGACCCGGCATCGAGTCCCACATCGGGCTCCTGGTGCATGGAGCCTGCTTCTCCCTCCGCCTGTGTCTCTGCCTCTCTCTCTCTCTGTGACTATCATAAATTAAAAAAAAAAAAAAAAAAAAAAAAACCTCACGTGGATGTTTCTGATCCGTGGAGCCTAAGTCACCTGCCGACACCTTTTTGCAAAGGAGTCTGAGAAAGTAAATTTCTGGCCTTTCCTTCAGAGAAGTGAGATTTATGATGTAGGGAAACCCCACAAACACAGGAAAGTTCATCAAAAAGTACTGGTACTCATAATGCATGGCAAATGTCCCTTATACTACACATTGTTTTCCTCCTTACAAATATAGAATGGTATCAATTTTATCATTCTGTGGATCCCCAGTGCTTGGCACAGCGTAGGCACTCCACACATGAGGAAGGAAAGGAGAAAGGGGAGAGGTCACACATTTACATGCTGCCTTACTAAACAAGATTGAAGGAAGACTTTATGTTTATACAATCCACATGGCTCCCAAGGCCTCTTGTGACTCATGAAGGAGACTCCCTCGCCCAGCACCCAGGAACAAGGCTGTCCTCCCATCCCTGTGAGGCTGGAGCTCCACCCCTGGCAGGAGCATCTGGACCCCAGGGAATGCCTACCTGAGGAGTCCCTCACTTTCTCTGTAAGCCCAACTGTCGGCCTAATGTCCCTGAGGCTATCACTGAAATCTCCTCCCCTCCCCAGACCCTGGGTTTCCTGAGGTTTTAAGTAGTCTCTGAAGACCAATCTAGAACAGTTGCTGCAAAGGCAACAGTAGAGGCCTCCCCAGGTGATAAAGATCACCAGCATGGCATTCAAGCCCATCTGTTAAAAATCAGTCTTGCTCCTGGTGGCCAAGGTGTGCCATCCCAGAATGAAACGGGTCCTGCCTTTTCGAGGCTCATGCTGTAGTGTAATTGTTAAGAGGGAAGATACACCCACTTAAATGACAAGCTCTCGTGCTGCCAAATAAGGTAGGAAAAAGTCCCCGCTCCCAGGGCGCAGGGACGGCCAGGCTGCCCAGGCTGGAAGGAGGAGGCAAGAGGAGGGGCCGGCGTGGGGGGTGAAGAGGCCTGCAGCGGCAGGAACCTGCAGTCCCCCCCCCCAACCCCTCCAAAGCAGGCCAGACCCTGTATCTTCATTACTGGCTAGAGCATCGTGTACCCCTCCTTATCACTGCTGAAGGTTTTTCTGGTTATCTGGTCATTGTCTGCGCCCTCCCCTCCACCGCCCTATCGCCAGCTGTCCGTGGTGAGCTGCGAAGGTGCTGGGTGGGCAGAGGCTGGTGGGGACCCAGCCGGGCGAGGCCGCAGGGAAGGCGAGGCTGAGACCCATCACAAAGACGGTCTGAAGCCTCCCCCTCACGCTCCTCCCCCCCCCCCACCCCGGGGAGGAGCCGCTGGTGTGTTTCTGGAGTGTTCCAATCCAATTAGTGCCCTCCCCTGCTCCAAGGAGGGGCCGAGCCGCCACTCCCCTCCCCGAGGTGGAGACGGGCTGGGGAGGGGGTGCTCAGGAGGTCTGAACACCCTGACCCGGCTCCTCCTGGCCGCGCGGCTGGCTCGGGCTGCACCGAGGCTGCTATGACAGCGCCCGTTTCTAGGCGACTGTTCTCGGGAATGGTCTGTTTTGGCAACCGGAGGGCCCCTGGGTAAAGGGGGCCGCCGGCCGCGGCGCATTTGCATAGCAACCTCCCCCCCCCCCCCCCCCCAGCCGCGGGCTGCAGCCCCCGCCCTCCGCCCAGCGCGGCCCAGCCCCGGCCCGCCCGCTGCCGTCCCCGCCTGGTGCCCCCGCTCACCCCCCGGGAGGTGGAGGCTGCCGGCGGAGCTCGGGCATTTCCGGAAAGGCTGGTGCCCTCGGGAGGTGGGGAAATGATGCTTGGGGACAAAACACTGAAACGGGGGGGTGGGGAGGGGAGTGGGGGATGAAATTCCGCTTTTACAAACCAGAGGCAAAGTCACATGGCTTGGGAGCATCAAAATGCACCCTGGATAACAGGGTTGGCTCACCCAGTGTTTCTTTAGGTGACCCCCTCAAGGAAACCCCAGGAGGTACTCGGATCATGTCTTTCGGATCATTACATTGCAAGTGTATGTGTGAGTGTGGAAATGGGTAGGCCTGGAAAAAAAAAATTGTTACCTACAAAAAGCAGGCAGTGATCTTCCTAGGAAAGATTTTCAGATACTTGCGGGAGGAACTGGGTGACATGGTGGTATCTGAATTTCAGAAGAAACCAAAGGGAAAAATACATAGATAACTCGTGGAGGCCCCCACCCCTCTGGTCCTGCACAGGCCCACCCCACCCCAGCCACATCTGCTATCTGCAGTCTGTGATGCCAACCCAGATACCAGGCTCTGAACACAGACATTAACTGCCCAAGGACACATGCCCTGGGCTGGAACCCGAGAAGGGGGTTGGGCAGGGGCAGGTCACCTCAGCTGAGCGATCACATTCCCTGGCAGCTGTCCAAGGGGCAGCTCTGGCTGCACCTGTTTGTGGGGAGATTTGCTTTTATCAGTGTTGACACAGCAGCAGGGCCAGGGAGTAGCAGAGTCATAAATAAATGAGAGAGGGAGAAGGGGAAAAAAAAAAGGCAGGAGCCACCGAGGCGAGGCAAAAATGCTGAGGTCTTTTTTTGCTTGTTGTATGTCAGCGCGTTCAATCCAGTTTCCCCACCCCTGAAATCTCCTAGGATCATGAACAGCCTTGGCATGGGAGCTCTGGGTCTTAAAGAGATAGAATTGCAGATCGGAAGCACCTGAAGATCCTGTGCGCCAGCGTCCCTCACCAACAGCTCTCAAGGTTACTTGGTATCGTATCTTCACCTGCCACTTAACAGTTTGTCAGGAAGATAGCAGGAAGGAAGTTCCTTCCTCCCTCTGCCAAGTTTCAGCAGCATCAGGGAGACAGTATGATTAAAGTGTAGGTTTTCAAGTTAGTCGAACGTAGGATCAGCCCCTGGTGCTGTCTAGCTGTGCAATTTGGGGTATGCTAACGAACCAGTCTGGGCCTCAGCGCCTCCCCAGAAATGGAAAAACAAAACCAATTATTGTCGCGAGGATGCGAGTGATGATATAAACTGAGGCTTAGAAAACTTCCTCAATGGGACACCTGGGTGGCTCAGTCTGCCTTTGGCTCAGATCCTGATCCTGGAGTCCCGGGATCAAGTCCCACATCGGGCTCCCCACAGGGAGCCTGCTTCTCCCTCTGCCTGTGTCTCTGCCTCTGTGTGTGTGTCTCTCTCATGAATAAATAAAATCTTAAAAAAAAAAAAATTCCGCAGTATATATGTTCATTTGATTGCTATTACTACCTATCAACAGTCCCTCAAGTTTTTTATTAAAATGTCCCTCCCCACCCCCCATAAAAGAAAAAAAAAAAAAAAAGAGGAAAACTGATCTGTTTCAGAAACATTCTTTGTCTCCCAAAAAGGGCCAAAGGTGATCCCTTAGTTTCTGGGCTTTAATTCGGGCCTTCAGAGGCTGCAAACCAACTCACCGCCATTCTAGTCCAGTTCAGTACAACAACTGGGATGCAAACAAACCTGGTCATCAGAAGCTACCTGACCAAGCCCAGCAATAAACCGCGTTTGTAAACCTATGAGTCACTCCTGCGTTTCAGACACGGAGGTAGTTTCTGCAGAGGGCAGGCCAGCCTAACAGCTAAGGCAGGTTGCACTGTCTCTGGATCACTGGACTCTATCCTCAGCCTTGGCATCTGCCCGTCACAGGTTCTTTAAACTTCATAGGCTGTGCTTTCCTTATCTGTAAAATGGGCACATTAAGTCCCATACGCTTGTAAGGATTGAACGCATGAAAAGCATGTAGTGAGTGTGGGACACAGAGAAAGTGCTTCGTCGTGTCAGCACTTTCCATCATTGCTGTTTGATGAATGAGGCCAGGGACTGTGTCGTAGTCATCCTTGTATCCCCAGGTCCTCAAACAAAGCCCAGCGTTTAGTAGAGTACAGTAATGTTTGATGAATGAATGCATGCAAGGCCCCTGCCCTCAAGAAGTTAAATCTACCCAGGAAATAGAAGGCGTAAAGTGCCTGTGGCACTCAGGCGCAGGAGACAGCAGAGGGTTAAAAGCCATTCAGCCAGTCCCAGGGCCCCAGAGGCAGACGGTCCCTTTGATCCCTGTTTCATCTATCCAGGATGCTTTCAAGAGAGGAAAACAGGAAGTATCCCCGATAGCCCAGCTTGCTCTGTGTTGTTGTTTTTTTTTTTTTAATGATGAGGGGTGGGAGGAGTATGGTCCTCTGGGTCACATTTTGCCAGTAAATCAGCCTCCTTCCTTTCACATCCTGGGGCTTCCAAAGGGGCAGATAAAGAGCTTCTTGCTCAATGCTGAGACAGAGAGAGAGGTGCTCCAGAAATGGCCAAGCTGACAGGTTGGTGTTCCTTAGTGGACTGCAGGTGTTTCTAGAGCGTGTCCTTTGCATTCATTCCCTCACCCGCTCACTGTTGAACAAGTGCTTGGCCTTGGTCGGAGGACGCTAGGGTTACAGCTCAGTGACTAGCGTCCAGGGTATAAATGGTCCAAAACAAAGGATGGTGGACTCAGATGATGGGCCAAACACAGAAAGGTGAGAATGCTCTAAGGAGAGAAACAGCAGCATTTATGAGCAAGCAGTCTTAGGAAAGGAAAACTGACCAGAACCAAAGAAAAAACCTGGAGACTAAGTGTGTTTCGGAAAAACAAAAGAGAGCTTTTTCCTCTTTTTAAAGTTTATTTGTTTTTAGTAAAAATAAGTAAATGTGGGGCTCAAAATCACGAAGCCAAATCAAGAGTCACTTGCTCCTCCGACTGAACCAGCCAAGCACCCCAAAGATTGCTTCAAAGAATCTGCAACCAGGGTAGAAAAGGCCTTGTAATAGAATACAGAGTCCATGCGGAAGGCCATCACCTCTGGGGACACGCAGGATGGCAGGAGCGGACAGAAGCAGGAAGGGGAACAGGAACTTAAGACAGCAGATCCGACTTGACCAAGCCAGCCCGAAGACAGCATGTGCTAACCCTCAGTGTGCTAAACTCATATCCATGTTTGTCTCACGAGTTCAGTGATGCATTTCCCCATGATGGACAGGAGACCACTTTCTAGAAAGGTGGAGATATTCTATCTGGTGATAGAGGTATAGTTTACAAGGGCAGATCTATTTGTCCATGCTACAGTTAAGATTTCTGCATTTCAGGGACGCCTGGGTGGCTCATCAGTCTAGCATCTGCCTTCGGCTGAGGGCTAGAGGCATGATCCCAGAGTCCCAGGATCGAGTCCCACATGGGGCTCCCCACAAGGAGCCTGCCTCTCCCTCTGCCTGTGTCTCTGCCTCTCTCATGAATAAATAAATAAAATCTTAAAAAAAAAAAAAGATTTCTGCATTTCAGTATTTGTAAATTTCACCCCCCCCCCCAAAAAAAGTGTACAAAATAACCAAGCGGGAGGGGTTAGAGGTACAGGTGAAACAAGAAAGAACAGTTAAGGACAAGCTAAGCATCCATGGGGGGTCCATCATATCATTTTGTTGACATTAAATTTGGTTTGAAATTTTACATAATAAAAAAGGGTGTTTTTTTTCCCCCAGTGCCTATCACGAGTCACCATTGTCCTTAAGCACGTCCCTTTTGGGTTATCAGCAAGGCACCTGAGACATAATCTAATCCAGCCATCCTGTTCTAGATGAGGAAACAGAGGTGCACCTTGCCTTGTTCAAGGTGTTCTCAGCTATCCGGCAGCAGAGCTGACGCCGGAATATCAGGCCAGAACAGCGCCCTTCTGACCTTTTCAACCATCACCCACTTGTGGGGAACCAGCTGGAATGTGCCCCTCACCCTGGGTCGCCTTTCCAGCGCCCAGGGCCCAACGGTGTGTGAGGAGGCCACATGGGCTGGAGGGGGTCTGTAGGCTGCGAATCACTTTGCTCTCCACTGTTTTCATTCTGAAAGGTAATCCTGAGCTTGCAGAGATTCAGTTAGGTTTCTTAGCTGCCACTTTTGAGGGCAGGAAAGGAAACCCGGACAATTAAAGATTTCCAGTAACCAAGAGTTGAAACTGCAGGGGGGCCAGAGTGTCCCAGCTCTGGGACCAACAGAGGTGTTGCCTTACAGCTGTCATCTCTCCTGCCTTGGTTTCCACTCATAAGAAGAGATGAAGAAGGCTTTGGGGTTCTGTGATTTACAGGGTCGTCAGGAACACCTCAAGAGGTGTGGCTAGGAAAGCACCATGAAAAGCAGAAAGAGGGACACCTGGGTGGCTCAGCGGTTTAGCGCCTGCCTTTGCCCCCCCCCCCCCCCCCCCCCCCCCCCCGCATGATCCTGGAGACCCAGGATCAAGTCCTGCATTGGGCTCCCTGCATGGAGCCTGCTTCTCCCTCTGCCTGAGTCTCTGCCTCTCTCTCTGTCTCTCATGAATAAATAAATAAAACCTTAAAAAAAAAAAAAAGTAGAGCAGTAACGGGAGGTAGACTTATCACAGAGGGGGAGGGGCAGGAGAGGGGAGGTGGGAAGGAAGGGAGGCTTCTTTTTTAAAGATTTTATTTATTGGGGATCCCTGGGTGGCCCAGCGGTTTAGCGCCTGCCTTTGACCCAGGGCCTGATCCTGGATCCCCGGTATCGAGTCCCACATCGGGCTCCCTGCATGGAGCCTGCTTCTCCCTCTGCTTGTGTCTCTGCCTCTCTCTCTGTGTGTCTCTCATAAATAAATAAATAAAATCTTTTTTATTTATAAAGCGTTTGTGGATGTCTTTGCACTGTGCCAGACATGTTCTTCTTCCTCCAGAATATCTCATTTACTCCTCAAAATACCTATGGAGACTCAAGGACTCTTATTTTGCTCATTTTCCAGATGAGGGAAAATGCACAGACCCTTCCTCTGCCCAAGGCCAGACAGCTGGTATGGGCAGAGGCAGGACCCAGCGCCAGGCAGTCCTGGAAGTCATTCGTAGGTGGGAAGGCCACACACTCATCTGAGGGCCGAGGGGCAGTGGAGGCTCCCAGTCACCTGGGCATCCGACTCACCATCAGGAGACCTAGCCTCCAGTTCCAGCTCAGCTGCTTATTAGCCCCATGACCTGGGCCGAGTCACATGGCCTCCTGGGCCCTCCGTCACTCCAGCTGTATGACAGTGATAATCAAACCTGCTCCACCTACCTTGCGAGAAGGAGGTAAGGGTTCCGTGAAATCACTGATACTGCAAGTGTTTTGAAACAGCTGCAAAGGGCGACAGAAATGAAGACATCATGATTATTTTTTTCAGAGAAGCATTCCTGGATTGTCACGTGGTGACATTCCAGCTCCTCACCTCCCAGACACCCCCCTCAACACCCAACTGGTGGTCAGAACCTGGGCCTGCACATCTCTTCAAATGCTATTTTGGTGGAAAAGGGGAAGGGGGTGTCACACACTATACCAGCTTCAGTATTCTCCAAAGAAACATATTAGAGCATTGGCTTCTGGCTCTTCCCTAGGCCAGCATTTCAGTGAGGGCCCCTTTTTCCTGTTTGTCGTAAAACAAACAGGCTTTCAGCTACTTGGGCAGGATTTAACTGGCGATCGGCCCTAGAGATAAGTGGATCACACTCAACCAGCTCACATGGGAGTAATTTGTACCCAAGAGCAGTTGATAGTTTATATTTTTGAACCCACTGTCAGGGAACTACCTTTGCAGTGACTAGAGACAGTCTCCCCATAAACTATACACCCTTTCTGCCCAGGCCTGAAATAACTAAGGAATAAGAGGGGCACCTGGGTGGCTCAGTGGGTTAAGTGTCTGCCTTCGGCTCAGGTCATGATCCCGGGGTGGGGGGTGCCTGGGATGGAGCCCTGCCTCGCCTTGGGCTCCCTCTCCCTCACCACCCTGCTCATGTTCTCTCTCTCTCAAATAAATAAAATCTTAAAAACAAAAAACTAAGGAATGAGATGGGGAGCAGGCATGAAATTAGTCAAATGTGTGACTAGCTTATTTTTCTAAGACTGTAAAAATTTGAGGATGGGGAATCTTTCTGGTTATCTGTTTGGTTTATCCCCCCCCCCCCCACTCCCTTACCCCTGCAAACCTGAAGCACTTAGCCTAGCACATCACACCAGAGCACAGAGAATGTTCGAGAAATAAATGGAATTAGGAGAGAAGATCGCAGGGGTTTTCCAAGCATCCTGGAAGTCAGGGCAAAGCCAACTGTGTGGCTCTTTGCAGGGTCGTGCCATTTTGTTACGTGCACCCCCCCCACACACACTCCCTGTCCACCCTGCTTCTCGTGCTGCTTTCAACTCTAAGCTTAGCAGGACCGTGTGTTTCCAAACCTCAAGTCAGGAAACAAGGCCTGACAGAGTATTTAAAACCAGGAATCTATATTCCAGAAGGATTCATGCCCTCAGGTTTGCACTTGAATTTATCATATCCTCCTTCTGCATTTTGGCAGATTTTGCTCTACCCGATTTGCCGGTTTAAAGCCTTCCGTACAGTGATTAGGCTGGTTCCTCGATACATCTAGGAGATCCCGTGAACTCATCAGCAGACCTTCAAATTCACCGGCCCTGTGGCTTGCTGGTCCTATCCTGAAGATTATTCATCTCTCCATCTCCCTTTCCTGGTGTCCTTCCCAGAGTCCACTAGACTACCGTCCTCTACTCCGAGTGCGGGTGGGGTGGGTAACTCAGTAGGGTCAGGATGCTCCCCGGGGGAGAGCCGAGCCCTTGGGTGCTGGGGTGCTGGGAGGGTCTGGGGAGCCTTGGATTCTCACTGCAATTCTGCTTCTAATCCCCTGGCGTGTCCTTGGGGAGGTCACCTCTCTCTGGTGTCACTGTAAAACGAAGGGGTGTGGTGGATGGCACAGGCTCGAAGCCTGATTGACATCTTGCGATTCAAGCACCAGTGAGTCGTGGGATGTGAGAATTTCCCCACATACTCTGCTTTTCCTCCTGCAGTGTGGGGATAAAGTGTCTGGCTCCTATCTAAGGCAGACACCTTCCACTGGCCACTTGATCCCATCCCCTCCCTCCAGCAATGCTCTCTCCTCTCCCCTGCATCATCTGCTTTTCCCTCTTTGCTAAATCATTCCCGGTAGCATATAAATATATTGAAATGTGCTATAATTCCACTCATCTTAAAAAGAGTCTCTCCTGACCCGACTTCCCCTCCAGCTTCTCTCTCGAGCCTATTTCAATCACTGCATGACTCTGTATAAAATGCTCCTTCGGTCAGCAATCATACCCACCCCTCTACCCTGTCCCCACCCCCCTAGTTGTGGCCAAACCAAAAGGTCACTGTTACTCTTCACCTTATGTGACTGCTGAGTGAGGATTAGCTGATCATTCCTTCTCCCTTCGATACTTGTTTCTCTTGGCTTCCAAGACACTACATTTTCTTCAAGGTAGGGGTTCTCCTCATTTCCTTCACCTTTAAATATTGGAGGGTCTTGGGGCTGGATCCTTGTATCTGCACCCAATCTTCACCAAGCCATTGGTGATTTCATTCGGTCCCATGGTGTTGAATGCCATGTGTCTTCACCTAAGTTCCTCTAGAAGCAGAACTTTTTATTTTTATTTTTATTTTTTTGAGAGAGAGAGAGTGAGAGAGAGCACACAAGCAGGGCAGAGAAGTAGAGGGAGAAGTAGACTCCCTGCTGACCAGGGAACCCGATGTGGGGCTCGATCCCAGGACCCTGGGAATTAAAGCTGAAGGCAGACACCTAACTGACTGAGCCACCCAGGCATCCCTAGGAGCAGAGCCTTGATAAAAGGTTTGCATGCAGGTAGTTTATTTGGGAATGAAATTCCAGGGAGCAAAAATGAGGAACAGGGTGACAGAGGAACAGAGAAGAAAGGATAAACCAAGGATGCATTATTGAGCGGGCCACAACTATGGGATACACAGACACTTTTCTCCACAGAAAGGAGATTCAGAACTGTCAACTGAAGGATAATAAGGGATTTATATTTATCCGTCAGTTTTCCTTCACCATTAAGGGTGGCCCCCTGAGCATGAACTCCCCCATAGTTTTGGGTTGTACATATGGTGGTGCTGAGTGAGTTTCCGTGTTTGTCCACCACCACCCTTGTACAGGAAGCAAGAAGTACACAGAAAGGCAGGGGTGATGCACTTGTCAGTTCATACCCATTGCCAGTAGGGCTAACACCAGTGGCATGACATCAAGCTGGGGGAAGAGGCAGGGCCAAGAGAATTTAAAGAAATGTCTGATACACCATCTACACCCAATGGCTCTCACCTTTCCATCCCTAGCCTGGACCACCCCCTTAAATTCCAGATGTATGTATCTATAGCTTACTCCAGATTTCTGCTTGGTCGTTTCCTCGAAACCTGCTCCATTCATAGTGGCATCTTCATTAATGGCAACTCTATCCTCCCAGATGTTTCTTCCTTCCAAGGCAAAGAACTTGGAGACATCTTTGAGTCTGCTCTCCATACAATTCATCAGTAAATTCAGCTGGGGACGCCAGGGTGGCTCAGTGGTTGAGCATCTGCCTTAACCTCAGGTCGTGATCCCATGGTCGGGGGATCCAGTCCCACATGGGGCTCCTCACAGGGAGCCTGCTTCTCCCTCTGCCTATGTCTCTGTGTGTCTCTCATAAATAAATAGATAAATAAAATCTTGGGAAAAAAAAAGTAAATTCAACTGGCTTTACCTTCAAAATATATCCAAAATCGTACCACTTCTAACCTCTACTCCCTGTCCAGGCCACACCACCAGTCCTTCACTGGATTGCTGTGATTATCTGCTAATCAGCCTCCCTGGGTACTCGCTTATCCACTTACCTTCGGTCGATTCTTCATTCTCCACGGCCTCCTAAATGCAAGTCAGTTAATGTCACTCCTCTCCATCTCCTTTTCCCTTCCCTGCTTTGTATTTCTCCATCAGATTTATCACGATCTGACATAATATATACTTTCTGTATTTACGTATTTACTTTGTCTATTGTTATCTCCTTCTACTAAAATAACAAGAGAATTTTTGTCTATTTTATCATCGGGACCTAGAACAGTGCCCGGTGCATGGAGGGAGTACAATAAACATTTGTTGGTTAGAGACCATCTAGTTCAAGCCCTTTACACATGAGAAAACTGTAGCCCAGAGATATAACCATGCTAATTACACTGTATGGCCCTTTTCTTTCCCCCCCTTTTTGAGGCCTTCTCAATGCCCCTACTGGTGTTCTGAATAACTGTTCTCCATTTTCAGCAACATTAATTATTAGTTGTTACTATTATGGGTGTTGGCCATCTAGCTGAGTAGCAGTTTGTAGTCAGGATCAAATGCACCTCCCCGAAATCACTAGAGAGCAATCCCAAGGCGTTGGAAGCATAACTAATCCAAGATCATATGGTATAAAGGCAGCAGTCAACAACTGAGGGAATTCAAGGTGAGGGAGAGTCCCTGGTGTGTTTTGAGAGAGAAGTGCAATACTGAGATTCCTGAAGGAGAGAGTGTTTTAGGGGTGGGAGCCACCGAGTAAATTACAAAATTACTAACCCCTAATCTATGCCATTCTCTGCCCCTCCGTTCAGCAGAGTGAAATGTTAAGTGTGAGATGACTTTGGGATTACCTTGAAGGGTTAGTTCTACTAGTCTATGTTCTAGCTGTGTGACTAGAGCAAGTTATTTAACCTCTCTGAATCTACAAAATGAGAAAGATGATCCCAACCCCATCGCGTTGTAAGCATTACATCGAATACCAAGCATTAAAGTACTTAGGATGGGCAGCCCAGGTGGCTCAGCGGTTTAGCGCCGCCTTCAGCCCAGGACATGGTCCTGGAGACCCGGGATGGAGTCCCACATCGGGCTCCCTGCATGGAGCCTGCCTCTCCCTCTGCCTGTGTCTCTGCCTCTGTGTGTGTGTGTGTGTGTGTGTGTGTGTCTCTCATGGATAAATAAACAAAATCTTAAAAAAAAAAAAAAGTACTTAGGAGAATGACGCAGACAAGTGGTAAGTAATATTAAGGTTGTTGCTATGATTCTTTGACCAGAATTATAGGAATATGCAACAATAAGTGCTGGGGCTGATCAGGAGAATATTGTGACGGCGTCGAGGAGTGTTAAGATACAGGGGCCAAATAATGGAGGACACTGAATGCCAAGGTGGGATCTTGGCACTGTGATGTTACTAAAATCTCTCTCTCTCTCTTTTTTTCTTCAATTACACAAGGACTGGACTCCTGGGTAATCTTTTTTTTTTTTTTTAAGATTTTATTTATTTAGGGACACCTGGGTGGCTCAGTGGTTGAGCATCTGCCTTGGTCTCAGGGCCTGATCCTGAGATCCGAGATGAGTCCCACATCGGGCTCCTCCTGGGGAGCCTGTTTCTCCCTCTGCCTATGTCTCTGCCTCTCTCTCTGTGTCTCTCATGAATAAATAAATAAAATCTTAAAAAAAATTTTTTTTTAATTTATTTGAGAGAAAGAGCGTGCAAGAGTCGGGGGAGAGACACAGGGAGAGGGGGAAGCAGACTCCCCAGTGAGCAAGGAGTCCAATTCAGGGCTCGATCCCAGGACCCCAGGATCATGACCTGAGCTCAAGGCAGACACTTAACTGCCTGAGCCACCCAGGCGCTCCGTTACTAAAGGATTTTTTTTTTTTTTTTTTTTTTTTTACTAACGGATCTTAACTGGAGAACACACAACACTCAGTGTCAATGATGAAGAGAACCCAATGTCCAGAAGAGCAGCCTGCCACCACCTAGCCTGGCTGCGGGTCCCTGTACATCTCCCATCTCTGCTCCTTTTTGTCCTGTTGCAGTGACCTGTTACCGGTCTCTGTATCTCCTAGAAGTCCAGGACACAGTCGTCCCTACTGTCAGACCTTGGCACAAGGCCTGCACATAGTCAGGCTCCATGAGCATTCCTTCTAGTCTCAATAACCTCCACTGACAACTGTGGTAAGAATTCAAGTGTGTGATGTTAGAAGCCTGGGTTGGGATAGTGGCAATGAGAATGGGCAGGGTCAAATCACAGAAAACCTGGGGGAGACACAGCGATTGTTGCAATTCTTTTTACATAGGTATTCAAGAAGTCATGCAATCTGGGCGAGGAGGGCATTTAAAAGCACTGAACCCAGGTTCTACCACCAGGTAGCTGGTTGAGCCTGACTAAATCTTTTGCCCTCTTTGAGGCTGCTTTATCTAGTGAATGGGGAAAATGCCTGCTCTACCTTCCAGGGTTCTAAGGATCAAATAGATTGTGGATATCTAAATGATTTGTAACTGTCAAGTGTTTTTAAAATGTACAGTGGTGGGACTCCTGGGTGGCCCAGTGGCTGAGCCTCTGCTTTTGACCCAGGGTGTGATCCTGGGGTTCTGGGTCTCCCTACTCAGTGGGGGAGTCTGCTTCTCCCTCTGCTTCTCACCAACCACTGTGGCCCTGACCCTGACTTGTGCTCTCTCTTAATTAAAGAAAATCTAAAAAAAAAAAAAAAAAAAAAAAAAATTAATTAATTAATTAAAATGTAAAGTGGTATTAGTAGTACGCTTGTGACCAATTCCCCCATCCTTTTTTTTTTTTTTTTTAAGATTTTATTTATTCATTCATGAGAGACACAGAGAGGGAGAGAGAGGCAGAGACACAAGCAGAGGGAGAAGCAGGCTCCTTGCAGGGAGCCCAACTGGAACTCTGTCCTGGGACATCAGGATCACGCCCTGGGCCAAAGGCAGTGCTAAACCGCTGAGCCACTGGGGCTGCCCATTGCCTCCATCCTATTCTGGTCAATTCTTCATTTAAAATTATGAAGGCACCATCTTTGAAGGTTCAGGCTAAGTGACTTCACAAACACTTAATACAAGTTTTGCTTTTCTTTCTCTGTAAAGAGAAGAATCAAAGACCTCGGGGGCTTTAGGTAAAGTGAAAAGTAAAGGTAGGTGAGTGGTTGGTCTGCAGCTCCCAGGCCACAACAGAGTCACAAGAAGCCAGAATGTCTGAGCCAGTTCTTTAGCCCCCAAGTGAAAGTCTCACCTGCTCAGAGATCTCCCTTTGCTGCTTTAGGAAGCTACCACAAAAAAAAAAAAAAAAAAAAAAAAAGGAAGCTACCACCAGGGGCTCCTCTTCCCAACCAGGTACTAAAACAGAAGGTCGCCCATCTGAATATAAAATTATAAATTACCATTGTCAGAACTAGAGCAGAATAAGACGGTCTTTTTTTTTTTTTTTTTAAGATTTTATTTATTTATTCATGAGAGACACAGAGAGAGAGAGGCAGAGGGAGAAGCAGGCTCCATGCAGGGAGCCTAATGCAGGGCTTGGTCCTGGGACCGCGGGGATCACACCCTGAGGCAAAGGCACAAGGCCAACCAACCGCTGAGCCACCCAGGTGTCCCCAAAGACGGTCTTTAAAAGGGCTCAGTGGCGGGGCACCTGAGTGGCTGAGTCGGTTGTGCACCTGCCTTTGGCTGGTGTTACGATCCCGAAGTCCTGGGATCTGGCCGTCCCCCAGTCGGGAGCCTGCTTCTCCCTCCCCCTCTGCCATTCCCCCTGCTTGTGCTCTCTGGTTCTGTCAGATAAATATTAAAAAAAAAAAAAAAAAATGACGGGGGCGGGGGGGGAAGGGCGCAGCCCAGGTGGCTCAGCGGTTTAGCGCCACCTTCAGCCGAGGGCCTGATCCTGGAGTCCCGGGATCGAGTCCCATGTCAGGCTCCCTGCATGGAGCCTGCTTCTCCCTCTGCCTGTGTCTCTGCCTCTCTCTCCCTCTCTCTCTCTCATGAATAAATAAATAAAATCTTTAAAAAATAAAAATAAAAATAAAAAATTTTAAAATAAATAACTAAAAGAGCTCAGTGGTTCAAGAAGACCAGGTAGTGAAGGAATTTTGGCATGCATTAAAACTGCGAGTCTTCAGGCCCCACCCCAAACCTACTGAATCCCAATCTGTATTTTTTTGTTTTTAATTTTTTTCCCAATCTGTATTTAACAAGATTCCCAGGTGGTTCCTGTGTGCGGATTACAATTGTAAAGCCTCCATTCAGGAGGGTCAACTTGACCATGCATATCAAAACACTATCGCAGCCAGAGAGCAGGGGGTCTTGGCCAACAGACTAGGAATATGAAGGTCCCACAGGCAAGGTCATCCCTACTGTGGAGATGGGTGAGTCTGGATACTCAGCCTATTGGCTCCTAAGCTTTTAAGTCATCTGACTGCTCCTTTCAGTAAACCTGTGCTCCCCAAACGCTACTCCAGTTACCACCTGGCTTCTACTTGTAGGACATGACGTGCTGGGCATATTGACGCAAAGACATTTTTGCATCGGACAGACACTTTTCTAGTTGAAAACTACACAACTGGCATTTTTATTTGATATACAAAGCAAACAAATCAGATGAGGGCCTGCTTGTGGAGTCTGATAAATGAAACCGGGTGATAATTTAACAGCCCTGTCCCAAAACAGCCCAGCTAAGCCAGCAGGCTTTTACCAATAACCATATCTCATCTCCATCACTCCTTGATCCTAGAATTTCCAGCCGTATCACATAATTTGGCTCAGCTATTCTGGTAGCGTCACATTGCTGAATTTTGCACTACTGACGGGTAAGTTTCCTGAGGGCAGCCAAGGTCTGCAACTGAAAACAAACCTGAAAGGATCAGTGGCCTGGGTGCCATGAACTTAAAGCCAGAAAGGAAAGGAAGTGCCTGTAATGAAAAGAAACCACAATTTCTTGTCTGGGGAGTTATTTCATGTTGATTTTGATACTGAAAAAGCAGGAAGTATAATAGTAAGTGTAGATCAATAAGGGAATGGCGGGAGCCTGGGTGGCTCAGCAGTTTAGCGCCTGCCTTCGCCCCAGGGCATGATCCCAGAGTCCCGGGAGTCCCGGGATCCCGGGATCGAGTCCCACATCGGGCTTCCTGCAGGGATCCTGCTTCTCCCTTTGCCTATGTCTGTCTCTGCCTCTCTCTCTGTGTCTCTCATGAATAAATAAATAGAATCTTAATAAATAAATAAATAAATAAATAAATAAATAAATAAATAAAGGAATGGCAAGGTGAATTACGGTAGAAGCATATACCGTATATATGCAACATGGGGGCTATGCAGTTATAGTCCCCGTGGATTGTGTTTAGTAATCTGGCAAATACTCATGACATATATTCTGTGACCACCTGAATCCCAGCAGGAAGCAGATGGCGCAATCAAAATTGGGAACTCTGAAGAGAGTTTAATAAAGGGACTGTCTGCAAAGGAGTGAGCAGCCTTTGGAAAAGCAATGGAGCAGAGGGGACCTGCTTCCACTTCCAGGCTAGGCCAGAAGGGGTAAGTGAGCCCTGTAGGAAACGGGGAGAGAGAAATACATGGAGGAAAGCCTCCAGGGTCCTCAGCCAGACTGCAGTGATCTGGAGGGGAGTGAGGTGGGGAAGAATTATCTCTCAAACTCAATCAGAAGCCAAGGAGGCAAAAGAGCACCCAGCAGGCTGCTGGAGCACAGAGAGAGTAGGGTGAAGGTGACTGGTGAGAAAACCTGCAAGAGCGCACGGAAGATCCGCAGCACGGTGAATTTGCCAGGGAGGAAAAACAAACTACAATGCAAAATTGTTAAGCATACTCCAGAGATGTTTAAACTATATACGCGGGGCGTCTGGGTGGCTCAGTCTGTTAGGCATCTGCCTTCGGCTCAGGTTGCAGATCCCGGGGTCCAGGAATTGAGCCCCGTGCTGGGCTCCCTGCTCGGGGGAGTCTGCTTCTCCCTCTCCCTCTGCAGCTTCCCGTTTGTGCTCTCTCTCTATCAAATAAATAAAACCTTTAAAAAACACAAAACTATAAGCATTTGAAGAGATCAAAGGCAAATCTATCCAAAAGGCAACCATTCCTGTAGGAAGGTGTTGGGGACCGGACTGGGGGTCTTGGTAAGATGGAGGATTGTTGACTTTCAATTATTGATAACGTGGCCCTGCTACTTTTGTAATAAATCACAATCAATGAAGCAAGCTGAGGACAAGCATCTGGGGGAGGAGGTGGACCAGGCAGCCCGTGGGAGCACCTTTTGCTATCCTTCCAACCGCTTCATTGTACAAAAGGGAGAAATGACTTGTTCAAAGTCCTAAGGCAGGTTAGCGGCGGGCTGGGAGGCAATCTGGATGGGCTCTCCCCCTGCCCACGCGGGTTTCCAAACGGTCCTCACCTCTCCATTGAGCTCCACGCCACCCCTCCTCACTTCCTCCCTTCTCTTCGGCCGCAAATCCTTGAGCTTCTCCGACTCGAAGCAGCTAAACAGCCTCACACCCTTAATCTCACTGTCTGAATGATAAATCCTGCAGGACGGCTCATTCAAGCCCTTCACACTCTCCTTTGAGTAGCTGGGTGGTCTCTTCCGCCGAAGCGGAGGCTGCTGGCCCTTCCTTCCACTTAGCATTCCCCCAGGAGTCGAGGACTTCCCGGGAGCCAGGCATTCGCCTCCAAAACAATATCCAGATAGGACACGGCCCTCCCAGCCCCCTTTCAGGGCCAGACCATAAAATAAAGCCGCGTGGGCCTTGCACCCCTGGACAGAATCCTTTGTCTGGGTTGGAAACAGCCTGAAAAGATGAAAGGGGGCTTCCACTCTGACCTCTTCACCTCTTGTTATCTTGTGCCCACTCCCTTTAGACTCTCTGAGGCAGACAGCAGCATTTTCCCATGGTCGCTGGGGTTAACGACGTCTTAGCAGCTAGCAGAGCGAGGAATGTGAGGAATGTACCTGCCTAAGGGGCGATTATTTTCATCAAGGACAGGCTGAAATGGATAATGAGGTCAAAAACAAACGCCATCTCTTTCTCAAAGGACTCTGTAAAGAGAGGCTATTAGATATAGTTCATTAGTTAGGGGGGTTGGGCGGGGGTGGGGTGGGGGGGGAGAGCTACTTTTTAGACTGCTGCTTGAAGAGCAAGGAAGGCATTTTGCCAAGTTTAGATTCTTTCCAAGTCAGCGGGGGGCTAAGTTTAGACGCAGATTCAAGCCTTTATATATCCGAGTTTCGTTCAGGTACAGGCAACAGGTGACGTCCTGGACTCAAAGAGAAGATTTGCAAAAGAATGTGTTGTAACGATACAAGTGGGGGCCGCAGTAAAAACAAAACAGAAACAAAAACACCTAATACCCCAAAATCAAATCTAGAAAACTGATGAACCAGGGTTTACATATAAAATATATTTATCAAAAAATATATATATATATTTATCATGTGTTAGCGTCTTTTTACAACGTCCCCTTCCCATTGTCACAGCCATCACAATTCAAGCATTAACTCCCCATCCTGCACCCCCAGATCTTATCATGACTTGTAACCTGGAAACTCCTAGCCTTTTCCCTTCCAACTCACCCTGCATCCAACATAGGCTCATCTTAAACTGCTTGTTATCCGTGCCCTGGAAAACTTTCACTGTTCACCAAGGCGGAATGTGAAAAAAGATCTGTGCTTCCCTTTTTCTTGATATCACTAAAAAATGTAAGTGTAAACTCTAGATGGCATCTAAAGCTCTTCAAAATCGGAGCCTAATTAACTTTCAACTTGGAACACGCACACCCCCTCGTGCCACCCCCACCATACATATATGTAAAATACCACTTTCCAAGGATACCCCAGACTCTGTGACCACAGTCTCAAGGCAAAGGCCTTGCACTGTGCGGTGTACAATAAACGCCTCATGGTATGTTTCAGTTCTTCTTTGGGGTTAATTTTCCCATGGGGGAATAAAAACACAGCAACAAACGGAACTTCAGGCTTAGTTCAATTTATACACAATCACTTGCTGGAACTTCGTGGAGAGGTAAAGGCCAAAGCCAAATGGGTGACCTCCCAAGAGCGCCCCATCAGACAGGAGGGGGCCTGGACGTGAACACACAAACACACATGTGAGAAAAAAGCGAATGCCTCCAAAACAAAAATCTACAAAGAGAAGGGGAAAGGATCAATTGTGAAGAAAGACTGCTGTGGTTAAGGGTGCAGGCATTTCTTAACCTGCGCTAGAATCTCCACAGCTCCCTCAGCCTCAGCTTCCTTACCTATAAAATGGGTTGGTGTATTAAAATAAGAGTGGTGAAAAAAAATAATAATAAAATAAAATAAAATAAAATAAAATAAAATAAAATAGGAGATGTGAATAAAGCACTTAGCAGACTGCCTGGCGTATGGTGAGTTCTATAAATGTTAGATCTGATGATGATGATGATGTTAATGATATAGAATGATACCTGCAAGAGTTCTTTGCTTAAAAAAACAAGCCTGCTCTCTGTGGACACATGCTGGACTCCAAGTACCCTGATGAGGCTGTGCTCACTTGGGCTTTGTACCTTTGCCCCAGCTCCTCTCTGAGTTTGGAATGTACTCTTCCCTCCTCCTATCTCTGTTCAAAGGACACCTTCCCAGACCAGCCCCTCACTCCCAACCCAGCAGAAGGAATTCCTCCCTCCATTAAGGGACCATAGCTCCGTGATGGTATTTCTCACTTTGTTTTAATAATGGCTTGCATATATGTTGGTCTCCAGAGTTAGAATATTAACTTCTAGCCCTATTATTAGCTTTGGAATTCTCAGTGTCCAACACAGCCCCAGATCTAACTCTCCAGTATGAGTGCTCAGAAAGTATCTGTGGAAAGAATGCACAAAGAATGAACAAATAAATGGCTGTACCTTGCATGGTTTCACACCAAATCCCACCCACCAAGTCTCTCTACTGTCAGACCCCTGCTGACACCTGTTCCAGAGAACACTCCTAGAGGCTCCCTGGGACCTGGGAGGGCATTACTGCATTTTCAGCTGTTGCCTCCACTCCACCTTGTGTGACCTGCTGACCAGCTGGCGATGCCACAGGGAACATGACTCAGGGTGGCCAAAAGACGGCTTCATCCCCAAACTACAGAATTCAGTTACAAGTTAGTGCCCAAACTGCTACCCTAGGAAATGTCTGTGAATCGATCTGTATAATGTAGTCTATCAACATCGACAACTTGGTGACCTGGCATTCTCTTTAGCTCCTAGGAAGCTCAGAGGAACCAAGTGATAATTGATCACTTTCCATTTTTGTCCAGTAGTCATGAAAGACACAAAAGATCCTAGATCTTCTCCCTAATTCTGAGTATTCATCAAATTCAGGAGGACATACGGTCAGTGGTCTTGCAATAGGAAAAAGATGCTGGGTCGTCAAAGGAATTAAGCCCGTGACCTCCAGCTCATTAGCACCTGTTACATCCAAGTGAACTTAATGGGCCATAGCCAGAGCTTCAGGGCTGCTGGAGATGTAACACAGGGCAGTAATACTGGAGAGGTGATATAAGAAATGATTAGTTATGGGGTGCCTGGGTGGCTCAGTCAGTTAAGCATCTGCCTCTGGCTCAGGTCATGATCTCAGGGTCCTGGGGCCCTGCCCAGAGTCAGTCTCTCTGCTCAGTGGGGAGTTTGCTTCTCCCTCTCCCTCTGCCCCTCCCCTCTGCTTATACACACTCTCTCTCTCAAACAAACAAATAAATAAATAAATACATTTTTAAAGATTTTGAGAGAGAGACCATGAATGGGGGACGGGGGGCAGAGGGAAAACCAGACTCTCCACTGAGCAGGGAGCCCAAGGCGGGGCTCAATCCCAGGACCCCGAGGTCATGACCTGAGCTGAAGGCAGAGGCTCAACAGACTGAGCCACCCAGGCATCCCCAAAAATAAAATCTTTTAAAAAAGATTAAAAAAAAGAAGAAGAAGAAGAAGAAGAAAGAAAGAAATGATTAGTTATGAATTATCCAGTTAAATTTCAGTCACTTTAGGAATTTACCACTTATTATTAACTGTGGAAATATGCAGGTATGTACATTTCTGAGCCTCGCCTTTTTCCATCTACATAGTGGGGCTGATAACCTAAATCAGAGGAGGGAGGTAGGAGGATTAAATGTGACAATGTAACCTGCACAAAGTGAGTGATTCCATAATAAAAGGTAGTGGAAAGCTATAGATATAGAAGCCAGAGTGATGGTGGTCCAGTAAATAAGCAGAAATTATGGAATGTGTACACCTGTGCATTGGGAAAGGAAGGGAAACGGGAGGATGACTGCTCTAGGATAGATGTTGGGCTCCAGGGCAAGGGCAGGGGGAAGGACTGAGAGAAGAGGTGGGTATCAAGGGTAATGAAGTCATCCATCACACAATCACATAACTGGGCATTACCTGTTTGTCTAGCGGCCCCCGCCTTTCTAGTCCTGAATCTTGCCTTATCCTGGGCCCTGCTCTACTAGATCCACCAGCATCCCTCAGGGAGCCTAGGAGGGTCACTCAGTTAGAGCTTTACATTTTAAGTTCTCTCTCTCTTTTATCTTATTTATTTATTCCTGAGAGACACACAGAGAGAGAGGCAGAGACACAGGCAGAGGGAGAAGCAGGCTCCCTGTGGGGAGCCCAATGTAGGACTTGATCCCAGAACCCCAGGATCACGCCCTGAGCCCAAGGCAGATGCTCAACCACTGAGCCACCCAGGTGGCCACATTTTAAATCATTGAGGGCAATGTTGGACATCATTAAATCCCACCACACCACTTTATCAAGGAGGGAACTGAGGCCCAGAGTGAAAGACTAACTTGCCCCAGGTCATCTTTCTAGTCCTGTGTCTGCCACTAATGTGCCATGAGACTTTGACAAGTCACTTTCCCTTTCTGAGCCTGCACTTCCCTCCTCTGTAGAATGAGAAGTTTGCAGCATTGAGAGATCTAAGTTCCCTCCAACTAACTTTTGCTGTATCAAAATAATGGTTCCTGGGGCGCCTGGTGGCTCAGTCAGTTGAGAGTCCCTTTTGGCTCAGATCATGATCCCAGGATCCAGGGATCAAGCCTTCCCCAGTAGGTTCCCCTGCTCAGCAGGGAACCTGCTTCTCCCTCTGCCCCTCCCCCTACTTGTGTTTTGTGCTTTCTTTCTCTCTCAAATAAATAAATAAAATCTTGGGGCGTTTGGGTGGGTCAATGGTTGAGCACCTGCCTTTGGTTCAGGTCACGATCCAGGGTTCCAGGATCAAGTACCACATCAGAATCTCTGCATGGAGCCTGCTTCTGCCTCTGCCTGTGTCTCTGCCGATCTCTCTGGTCTCTCATGAGTGAATGAATGAGTGAATGAATGAATGAATGAATGAATCCTTTAAAAAACAAAACAATTGTTCTCTCTACCACTCTCAAGTTTAGCCATTAGATTCCTCACTCCCTCTCCCTAGGGATCCCTGGGTGGCTCAGCGGTTTAGTGACAGCCTTCAGCCCAGGGCATGATCCTGGAGTCCAGGGATCGAGTCCTGCATCGGGCTCCCTGCAGGGAGCCTGCTTCTCCCTCTGCCTGTGTCTCTGCCTCTCTCTCTCTCTCTCTTTCTCTCTCTCTGTGTCTCTCATGAATAAATAAATAAAATCTTTACAAAAAGAAAAAAAAAAGATTCCTCACTCCTTGACCCTCGACCCCTGCACTCATCTCACACACAAAAGTCAAGAAAACACATGTTTGGATACCTTTTGAGCTTTAATTTTAACTGAGTGCTAGTTTCACCAGGGGTAAGGACAAGAAGAAAGTGGTCACACAGAAGAAAGTGCTAGTTGCTGATGGCTGCTGGGCGCCTGCCCAGTGTGCCCAGCCCCTGTGATCCCATCCCTGCAGTGCTAAGCGCTGGCAGTGCAGCGAGGATAAATAAGGCCAGCGATCACCCCTTACATGGCCATCCCCAAGGCTGCCCGGAATCCCTGGGATTACGCAGACTTCTGGAGGGCTTGGAGCAAGTGCACATCACCTGCTGCCACCACAAGTGTGCCTGGGCTTCTGCAGCCTCCGTCTTGTGACTGAGGAATTTTTAAATGGAAGCTCTGAGCTCACAAAAAAGGAAAATGTCTCCCTGATGTCACACAGTTGCTGCCAATTCATCAGCTCAAGTTAAAGGTCAGAGAGGGGGAAGCCACTGCTCCAGGGTCCCGCGGCTGCTCCCTCAGTTGGGGCTTCCCTTCCAGCAGGCTTCCCGCCAGCCACCCAGGCAGGGCCAGCGGTGGAAGCCAAGCTGAGAGCTGTTTGCACTTCCAGGGCACGCACAGAGGCAGTCCTAACACCGCCTAACTGCTTCTGCCCTTCACAGACGTTAACCAATTCATCCTCCCGCCACTCTCCCACTCTCCGGCCCCCACTGTCTTCTGCAGTCCGGGCACACCCTGGAACCTTGACCCCAAACTGTCCTGAGGGTCCTTCCTTTGGGATCACTTCAAGGACAAAACCAAATTGGCACAGAACTTCTTTTGGTATTTTAATAATGAGTGCAGTGTAGGAGCAAAGAGTAGGAGTCCCACTACTAGGATGACAGCCTGCTCCCCTGGCTTCCTAGAGGATGATCTTTGCAAGTTACGTAGCCTCTCTGAGCCTGCTTCCTGACCTGGAAAATGAAGCTGAGAATACTTACCTCGTAGGATTTTCCTGAAGATTCAATGTGAAGCTCTGGTACAGGGTCTGGCATGGGGCAAGTGCTCAACAAATGTCAGCTTGGAACCAAGACGACACAGCTAGAACTGGGCAAATTATTTAATCCCTGAGTCTTCACTTCCTCATCTGTCCAATGAGAATAAGCATATGTAATTGGCGGGGTCGCTGTGAGGATTCAGGGAAACAAATACACAGCAATGAACACAGCACCGAGCACTACAAAAATAGATGGTGGCTACTGGGATTACTCTTTCCATCAGGAAACTGTGATCTGTAGGGAAGGCCTGATGTCAAGCCTATCCCCCTACAAGTCATAATCCAGAGTTAAAAATGAGACATGGAATAAACGTCTATATGGTTCCAACGTGGGCACAGAAAAGAACTTTTAAAATTCATTTTTAGAGTTTTCCCCTTTGGGGGAACTGTTTTCAATTGTGGCTTAAGTTTCCAAGAAGAAGAGAGAGATGATAAAAGGTACATGGGTGAAAGGAGGTTTAATCCAGCAGATCCCAAGGTAGATGGACTGGGAAGTGACCTCAAGGAGGAGGAGGCTAAAATAACTGAGTAATAAGAGAGCAGTGGATTTCTCTAGAACTGGAAGGGACCATAGACTAGTTCTCTACTCCAAATGTAAAGAACAGGGCACCTGGGTAGCTCAGTCGGTTAAACATCTGACTTTTTTTTTTTTTTTTTTTTTTTTAAGATTTATTTATTTGAGGGCAGACTGGGTGGCTCAGCAGTTTAGCACCCCCTTCAGCCCAGGGCCTGATCCTGAGACCCAGGATCAAGTCCCACGTTGGGCTCCCTGCATAGAGCCTGCTTCTACCTCTGCCTGTGCTTCTGCCCCTCTCTCTCTCTCTCTCTCTCTCTGTGTGTGTGTGTGTCTCATAATCATGAGACATAAAATCTTAAAAAAAAAAAAGATTTATTTATTTGAGGAACAGAGAGAGAAATAATGAGTGGAGGGAGGGGTAGAGGGAGAAGAGAAGCAGACTGCCCACTGAGCAGGGAGCCCAATGAGGAGCTTGATCTCAAGACCTTGAGATCATGACCTGAGCTGAAACCAATAGTCAGGTGACTATTACGACTGAGCCCCCCAGGCGCCAAGAGCATCTGACTCTTGATCTCAGATCAGGTCTTGATCTCAGGGTTGTGAGTTCAAGCCCTGCATTGGGCTCTACACTGTGCAGAGCCTACTTTGTTTGTTTTTAAAAGATTTTGTTATTTATTTATTTATTTATTTATTTATTTATTTATTTATTTGACAGAGAACGAGAGAAAGAAAGAGAGAGAGAGAGAGTGCGTGCACAAGCAGGTGGAACGGCAGGCAGAAGGAGAGGGAAAAGCAGGCTCTCAGATGAGCAGAGACCCCAACATGGTGCTCAATCCCAGGACCCTGGGATCGTGACCTGAGCTGAAGGCGGATGCTTAACTGACTGAGCCACCCAGACACCTCTGGAACCTACTTTAAAAAAAAAAAAAAAAAAAAGGTGCAGCCCCAGTGGCTCAGTGGTTTAGCGCTGCCTTTGGCCCAGGGCATGGTCCAGACCTGGGATCGGGTCCCACATCGGGCTCCCTGCATGGAGCCTCTGCTTTTCCCTCTGCCTATGTCTCTGCCTCTCTTTCTCTCTCTCTCTCTCTCTGTCTCTCATGAATAAATAAAATCTTAAAAAAAAATATATATATATATATAGGGATATAAATCAGTTATTAAAATACCAGAAGAACTTCTGTGCCAATTTGGTTTTGTCCTTGAAGTGATCCCAGGGAAGGACCCTCAGGACAGCATTGTGTCAAGGTTCCAGGGTGTGCCCTGGTACTTAAAAAAAAATTAAAAAAAAATAAAAAATATATATACATTTTTAAGATTTATTTATTTATTTATTCAGAGAGAACCGCTGCGCCACTGGGACTGCCATATATATATATATATATATATATATATATATATATTTTTTTTTTTTTTTTTTTTTTTTAAGTACCAAATGTAAAGAACTGAAGAACTGACCTGGCAAGACAATGACAACAGCCAGCGCCTGCTCAGAGTGGCTCACTGTGCTCATCCAACACAGACTGTGATTCTTCCTCTTGGGCACCCTGGGTACCCCCAAACACAGACTTCTGCCTCTGTGACTGACTGGAGGTTGCCTCCTCCTACCAGTGAGCAGTCGAACCCTAACTCTCCCTCCTCCCTGGCATCCCCCATCCTTCGCTTCTGGCACAGAGATATTCCAGGTGAGGCTTTTCTTCTGGGCTCCTTGATCCCTTTCAGTACCCTCTCAAAGTGTCCCAAACAGGTGAGCCCTTCCCTGGCAGCTTCTTCCCACCAGTCTTTCCTCTTACCCTTAAGACAAAGGTGTTCAAGGCTCTGGGTGTTATATTTCCACGGGCTATTAATATTTTAATGACACGACTTAGAAAGTCGATATAAATATATTACATTTGGGGGGAATCCCTGGTTGGCTCAGCAGTTGCACGCCTGCCTTTGGCCCAGGGCATGATCCTGGAGTCCCGGGATCGAGTCCCGCATCAGGATCCCGGCGTGGACCCTGCTTCTCCCCCTGCCTGTGTCTCTGCCTCTCTCTCTCTCTCTATGTCTATCATAAATAAATAAAAATAAATCTTTAAAAAAATAAATAAAAAATAAATATTTTACATTTTGTAAACATTTCTCGAGCCTATATCTATGGCCCAGGCACTACTCTAGCCCTTCTACCCTATTAGCTCCCCAGAAGCTTCACATAAGAAATGATGGAGAATCAAGTGCGTGACCCTCCATACCCTCTGGCCCTTCGAATCTGGCCAATGATCAAGTGTTGGGAGACCTTTCTCCCAACCTGTTTCTACTGGGCACCCCACCTCTGCCTTCCCTAGTCTGTCATTTGTACCTTATTCACGGATGCCCCTGCCTCCAGAGCCTCAACCCTCCTCTAAGCTATCCTGAACACACCCATCTTCCTCAAAAGCCTCCTTCATCACATTATCCACCCCTCCAACTCCAAATCCTTCCATGGCTCCCTCCCTCCACCCCAGATTTCATTCAGCATTCTCTGTGACCCTGCCCTGACTCTCTGGAGTGGGATATATTCATAGAGCTCTGCCTTACCCACGACAGGGGGGCTCGGAGAAGGAAGGAGAAGGGAGTCTCCGAATCACTCTGGCCAGAGGGCTATGTAGCCAGGAGGGCTTTCTGCAGTGAGGCCGGGGCACAAATCTGAATCATAGTCAATGAGAGTAGCCAAATTCCTATCTGGGAAATCAGGGCAGTCTGAAGGGTGAGGCCAAGCCGTAAACAGAATGAGTAATGAGGTCAGAAGCTGGTGAGGACCAGAATCAGGTCTAGATGCAGTTCAAGGAAACGGAAATGGTACAGGACTGAGGCTGTGAATTGAATTATAAGAAGGTGTGCTACTCTACCCGGGGATGGGGGTGGGAGGAGTAGCCCTCGGAATCTCCCTTCCCTCTGGCTTCACTGTTTGGGTTTTCACATGTGTGTGTCTTCCCCGCTGCCAGTTTCCACGCTTCACAAGGCCCCGGCACCGCTCAGTGACTTGTCCAAGGTAGCTCTGAACCAGAGCTCCGTCTCCCACTTCGCAGGGGACGGACGTGCTAGGGAAGCAAGCTTATGCTCATGTTCGTCAGTGGGCAGATTACCTCACATCTCCACGTCTCAGATTCCTCATCTGTAAAGCGAGGACAATAATAACACTACTTCATAATAGTGTTACATAATAATAAGACTACTCTGAGGATTAGCCAAGCAAATATTTGTAAAACGCTTAGAACAGTGCTTGGCACATAGTAAATGCTGTATAAGTGTTAGTTAAATAAAAATAAGGTGCACAGCTGGTAAATAGGGCCAGTACTCAAAGTCAGTTCTAATTTTAACATCCGAGTCCTTAGATCCTCCACTAAGGTCAAGAGCAGGTTATGATGGACTAAGCTAACTATAGGACTTTCAAAAATTAATTTTCATGTCGACTAAGAATAGAAAAGCATGCTGTTGGCTGATTTTACTTGGGCACAAAGGAAATATCACTTGAGTTAACGCCCTTACCTGTTCTTAGGAAACCACTAGGAAATCCAGAAGGACCAGTTCAAATAATAGTTTCCATCCCAAATTTAAAAACCTTTCCTTTTTTTTTTCTTTTTAAGATTGTATTTATTTATTCATGAGAGACACAGAGAGAGGCCGAGATATAGGTGGAGGGAGAAGCAGGCTCCATACAGGGAGCCCAATGTGGGACTCAATTCTGGGACTGCAGGATCATGACCAGAGCTGAAGACAGACGCTTAACTGCTGAGCCACCCAGGCGTCCCTTTAATAACCCTTTCAAAAAAAAAAAAAAGTCAAATTTAGAAAATGACTGTGGTGTTCAGGGGCGCCCTGCCAGCACAGTCCATGGGGCAGGCGACTCTTGATCTCGAGGTTGTGAGTTCAAGTCCCAAGATGGCTGTAGAGATTACTTAAAAATAAATAAATAAATAAATAAATAAGGATGCCTGGGTGGCTCAGTGGTTGAGCATCTGCCTTTGACTCGATCGGGCTCCCTATGAGGAGCCTGTTTCTCCCTCTGCCTATGTATCTGCCTCTCTCTGCGGGTCTTTCATGAATAAATAAATTAAAAATCTTAAAAAAAAAAAAAAAAAAGAACCAGTGCAGATCAGGGAAGCTGGGTTTAGTCTGGCAAGGGTCAAGGCTACAGCTCTCCTAGGAAAGGTAGCCAGAGAGCAGATAACAGAGAAAGAAGCACTGTATTTATTTTCCAAAACTGTTGGGGGAAGATGTTTGTAAAAGAAAAGAGAAGAACGTGAGTGTTTGATTTGTGTAAAATGATAAAAAAAAAAGGGGGGGGGTACTGAATGCTTCTATAGCTTAGTAGCAATTCAAAGAAGATAGTGTGCAAAAGGCTGTTTGCTTTGGCTATCTATCAAGCAGAAATCTTTATTAACTGAACCTCTCACGCGACTACAGTAAGGCCCTAATAGATGTTTGGAAATGATGACTGCAAAATCCTAAACGGCTTTCTGAAACAAGAGAAAAAAGATGAAACAAAGCTTGTTATGGTTTGTGACAAGTGTATTTTATTGTATTATAATTTTTCCCAAACAAGCAATATTTTTGTCATCTATAGTATGGGGTGATTTATACGCCATCTAAGAACTCTCTACCCATCCTATGATAAGAACAATGTGTTGCCTGATTATGGCTAGTATCAGGATTTAATAAATATTCCTTTTCTCTGAACAGGCTTACCCCATTGCTTTCTCCCATGTTCCCACGCCCCATTCTCTCTGCCGGTCTCTACCATAACTTGACCCCATGCTTCTCCACTATCTTGAATCTCCCCTAAAGGAGATGTCCCCGGCCTTAGGAACTACGGACCCTGCTTTGCATACTTCCACACTGGGGTAGAGATTTGGATGGTGTGTGTGTGTGTAGGGGTGTCTCTCTTTCCCTTTAGAGGAGAAGGAAGGACACTAGCCTGGGCAGAATGGAAGAAATGAGCTCAGCTCTTGGGAGGTTAAGGGCCTCGGAGCCTGGGGTGCGACAGCTGAGTGGCGGGGAGCACGTGGCTTAGCTAGAACAGAAACCGAGCTGCAGGGACCGCCCAGGGGACACAAAGCACAGCCCAGCTCGTGCCCGCAGGGCCCCGGATCCTTCACCCACAGAGGAGGTTCTCCCGCTGTTTCTGTTGACCTCCCCGCTGCTCTCGGCCCCTCCTCGGCCCACACTCCGGGCTCTGCATACCGCAGGGGTTGGACACAAATAAAATCCATACGTGGGCTCCAGTCTCGGGTCACAGCATTTGCTTACCAGCTCAGCCCGAAGACGGCCCGGCTCTCACCTCCCTTCCCCACCACCGAATCTCTGCTTGTAAACACCACTCACTGGGTAACACCCTCCATCAGACGCCTTTGGGCTATTATTCATCACCGACTAACCTTCAACCAACTTCATCTTCACAGGCCTCCCCCCAGAAGAGAGGAAATTCCACAGCTCTGAGGTGATGCGAAACGTGTTCTGCACGCCCGGCTGTCTTTCTTTCTGACTCTCCCCAGCCAGTTCCCAAACTGGGTTTCCCGGGCCCCCCTGGACACGGCCTCCCGCCCCCCTCCGCACCATCTCTCCCCCCACCCTCTTCATCCCCCCCTTTCTTTCCCTCTCCATTTTACACACTGTAACCTGATAGGCTGGAAATGCAGCTCTTTCATCTTCCATTTCCCACATCCTGAAAGTCCGGAGAGAAGGAGCCCACCCAGATAAAGGCATTCCAAGTATGTGCATCCCCCTCCCCCTTAAACTCCATTCACAAAGCAGATTACTAAAGGCTCTGGGCTCCAGGGAGGCCCTAGGCCCCTCTCCCAGCCCCGCGCCCCAGCCCCCCCACCCACCCCCAAGAGTTTACTCATTCCGAGCCCTCGCTCCTCACCGGCACAAAAACCTAAGTCCACATGCCTAGAACCAAAAATTAACTTTTCTCTGGACTCTGATCCTCTGGGAAGCTTTCACACTTCACTCAGATTGGGACCACAAGGGCTGGAGACTCTGCCTACCATTCATCTGTCCCGGCTGCCTTAGGATTTCTAGATAAGAAGGCTCAGGGAAAATGTGTCTTTGGACCAGGGGGAAAAGATACAAACGTAACATGTGATGTTTCAAGAGGACTCGCTCATGTCTTTGGAAAAGATCACAGACTGTTCTAACCCAGAGACATTTCCTTCCAACAGAAGTTGGAAGCCAGAGGAAAAGATGCTTCATTTGAGGGGATAGGCAGAGAATGCGTGTGTATGTGTGTGTGTGTGTGTGTCTGGGGGAGGGTGGGTTCTACTAACATTTTTGTTTAGAAATTTCTGGAGCCCGAATGTCCTACCATAGTTCTTCACTACCTGGAAATGAGTGATTATAAAACATACCCCCCAGCTCAGTTCTTCAGTGGTCCTGTCCTGGGTTGTCATTGACAAGGTCTCTGACCTCAACCTCAAAGGTTGAGAAGTACTCCCCCTCCCCACCCAAGCATCCCCTTTCATTAAGGATGATAAACTATCTTATCCACCCTCTAGGGAGAGTGGGAAAGATCTTTGAATCTGTACCAGGTCTGGGATAATCAGTTTTCTGAGTTTACCAGCCACTGTGTGAAACAGGATTTCCTGTGTCAAAGAATGCTCCCCAATCCTGATACCACGGAGTCTATTTAATAGATTATAAACCATATTGCCTTTGCAACTCAGGATAGCTAACTTGCTCAGTGTGCTAGCATCGGACTGAAAATTTGCTAAAATCCAGGCGCATGTCAGTGCGTTGGGTCATGCATTCAGTTTATCTAATTATTACCCAAGAAGTTGCATGGAATTCCAAGTGGAATTCAAGATCCCAGACCTGGGAGATGTAGTCATGATGATAAGAAACAACAGACTGTGGCAGAACGGCCACTTGGCGGCTCCTCAGATCACCCCTGTGGTGCTGAGGAGAAATCTGTACTGTAGCCCTGCTCCAGGACTGGCCCACATTTGCAATCCTCCTGCAGGGAGCCAGCTCCCCATACCCAGCAGGTAAGAGGCTCCTACACGGGCTCAGCCTCCTTAGTCAGCAGCAGCAGGAAGGGATGCTTGCAGCTCTGAGCAAGTATTTTTCTCTCTGAGCCTCAGGTTCCTTCTCTGTAAAATACTAATCCTTGCTAATCCAAAGGTGATCCCCCAGACTCGAAACAAGGCTTTACCTGGGAGCTAGCTCAAAATGCAGAATTCCAGGCCCCATCCACAACCTACTTCATTTGAACAGGATCCCGGTGATTCCGGCACACCTCACAATGTGAGAGAAGCTCTGGCCTGGCCTCTGGATCTCAAAGGTCCTCTTTCCAGTCATGAAATTGTCCGACCTCCGTAAGTGGTTTCCAGGGAAGTTTTTCTTCTCTGATAAATGGTTTTTCTTCTTACGCCTCCACTCTTGGCACTTACTGTCTCTCCTGCCAAGGAGCTCAAGCTTCAGTAGGCATCGCATTTGCATGAGGAGCTTGCTTAAAATGCAGATTCCTGAGCCCTATCGAGAAACACTGGCTACAACTGGGGTGGGGCCAGAGAATCTGCATTTCATCCAGTTTCCTCCACGTGGTTCTACAGATTATGGTTCCGGTTTACATTCCTTTCTTCCGACGTTCTATTATGGAACATTTAAAACATAAAAAATAGACAAAATAGTAATGATGCGCAATCATGTTTCCAAACCCAGCTTCAACAATATCAACTCAAGGTCAATTTTGTTCCACTCAGATTACATTTTTGAAAAATGTTTGCCTCTAGACCTCCCCAGTCTTCTTAGTCCTCCTCCTCACCTAAATGCCTGTGGTCCCTTGTTTATTTTTTTGGAGTAATCTCTGGGCCCAAAGTAGGACTCAAACTCACGACCCTACCCCCATCCCCACCCCCAGATGGAGAGTCACATGCTCTAGGGGCTCAGCCAGCCAGGTGTCTTGCTTGTAGTCTTTTAAGGGTTCCCTAGCACCTAACACTGTGCCTGGCACATGTAGGCACTCAGAAAATGTGTGTAACGGGACATGAAAAAGAACTTTCAAATAAAATATGTGATCATCTACCTGGGTTGCTTAAGATGGAGGTCAACAGGATTACCTGATCCCCCATTTTTTCAATTATTTTGACTGTGATGCCTTTTTCAGTTCGAGAAACTAAGGCATCAAAATGCATCTTATCAAAGGGAAAAAACTGGTGGAAGGTTTCCAGAAGGCCCCTGTCTACGCCCCTTTCCCTCTGGCTCCAACATTTCGTAAACGACTTGGTGTTTGTGTGTGTGCGGTAAGAGAAAAGGTAGGAAAATAGCTCTAGGGGAACGAGGATATCATCTCAGGGCCTGTTTTACTCTTTAACCTGATAATAAATCTCTTTAAAGCTCCCAAGGTATTCGGAATATCCTGTCCATGGCAAGGTCTTCGCACTGTCGTGAAAGAAATTCAAGTTTAATAGGTGGACTGAGCGTTGAGATCCCAAAGGCACAGCCTTGCCCTTTCCGACCATTTGTTAATTATGAGGCTAAATCTGCGAATTCTCTCAGATGGGTATGCTGAATAATAGGAGGGAGAGTGCGGGAAGAGGCAGGACCGTACCGAGAAAAGCTCGGCAGTTCCAGAACTCAGCACAACAATCAAAGGATAAAGTGGTAATTAGGCCTGATTATCATGCAAGGCAGCCCCGGTTAAATTGGAATGTAGCCGGAGAGACGAAAGGCTGGTTGGAGAGTTTGCTATGCAGGAGACGTGCTTTGATGTCTGCAGGGAAGGTTGTGTTTCATTCAGCCTTCCAACCAAAAAAATGTTGCAGGAGCAATATGAAACCTTCTAAGATGCAGCAGACGGCAAGCAGAAGTGGAGAGCAAGTGGCTGGGTCCGAGTTCTCCCGTGAGTGTGTGTGTGTGTGTGTGTGTGTGTGTGTGTGTGTACTTATATGCTGCTTTTCTCAGATTTACTGCTCCAGCCTCTTGGAGATGTCAGAAGACAGGAAAACAGAAAGGAATACACTCTCCAACTATTAACTCACCGTCCTTGGCTTGGCAGGTTCTTAGGACAGGGGAGAGAATGTGTCGAAGCTTGGGGCAGCCTTGTTACCTGCTGTGGGGAGAAAAGCAAGAGGAAATGGAGGTAAATGACTCTGTGTGTCCCGGAGAGGCCCTGAACTATGCTGACAGATGCAGATGGAGTCATCTGAGGCTGCCAGCTACCGCAGCCTTTACACCAACTGATGTAGGAAGAAGAAAATGAGCCAAGAAAGTAGGTTAATCTCCCAGAGAAACACAAAATAGGTAGCAGGTACCATTTTTACACCTTTCACTCTGTAGTTGCTTCCAACCCAGAGCTGTGAAGCCCAAGGAATTCCTTTTGTGTCCTTACCTTACCTTTTAGGGGTATCTCTGATCTAATAATGTTGTTTCTGTACCCAGGCTCGTTGCTCAGCTAGATGCACTCCCCAAACCAAGCCACAACTTTCATTTCCACGCAAGGGATTTTCAGTGCAACTTGGTATTGGGAGATGATCAACTCTGTACTAAATCACGGACAGGAAAACAATAGTCAGGTTTGTAGTAAGATGTCATATTATCGCCTTACTTATTCACGGGGCACTGGCCTGGAAGGTGGAGTCTTTCTGCAATCTGGTTTGGTTCCTGTAGAATCTAAGCACCTTTCCTCAAATGAAATATGTAGATTTGCAAGTATAAAGGCTAGGATTATTCACGGGGTGTTCACCAGAGGAAGTGAGATGTGAAATCTTGATGTTGCTTTAAGACAGTGCGTGAAAATACAGAAATCCGACGTGGAAGACTAAATGCAGATTCTTTTTCTCACAGGTTTCCTCTCACCACTATGCTCTACCATCCAGCCACACAGTTCAATATTTCTTTTCAAAAGGGATGGAGTAAGTTGCTGATCATGTTATCTTGAAGGAACCGAAAGAGCGTGTATTACATATCCAACACATTGCTTCTTCGGTTTATCTCAGATTTTTCCTCTGCTTTTGCAATAAACAATCCACAAAATCAGCTGTTTTTGCTGTGATTTCTTCTGTACTTCAGTTTACTGTTAAGAACTGTATAAAATAGGGATTCCTGGGTGGCTCAGCGGTTTGGCGCCTGCCTTTGGCCCAGGGTGCGAGCCTGGAGTCCCAGGATCGAGTCCCGCATCAGGCTCCCAGCATGGAGCCTGCTTCTCCCTCCTCCTGAATCTCTGCCTCTCTTTCTCGCTATGCCTATCATAAATAAATAAGTAAATTTTTTTTCAAAAAAAAAAAAAAGAACTGTATAAAATAATAATGATGCAAACTTAACCATACAGGAAAGAGACCATGAATAACTACAGGTACAACCCTATTGCTTCTTTTTTTTTTTAATTTTAATTTATTTATGATAGTCACAGAGAGAGAGAGAGAGAGAGGCAGAGACATAGGCAGAGGGAGAAGCGGCTCCATGCACCAGGAGCCCAACGTGGGATTCGATCCTGGGTCTCCAGGATCGCGCCCTGGGCCAAAGGCAGGCGCTAAACCGCTGCGCCACCCAGGGATCCCCCTATTGCTTCTATAACTTTTTTTTTTTTTTTTTGCTTCTATCACTATTGACATTGCAACAATACTTTAAAATCGTGTAAGTGAAGGATGGATGCTTTGATGTAACAAGCTGTCCCCCTCCCCGCCCCCCTCCCCCGCCGCCGCCCAGAGTGTCACTTGATTTAGGAGAAACTCTACTACACCCCTTCTATAAAATTCCCTGAAATTACTCTTGTGTGCAGCATAAATTTAGCAAAAATAAATTGCACAAGATTGAAAATACCCTTTCAGCTATCTTATGTCGTATAATAAATGAAAATGAATTGTGGAGTTTTGTTTTTACTCAGCATTAAAAGAAAAGAGAGAGGACAGGGAGGAAGAAAGAGTCTTAGCAGCTGTGTGTGTGTGTGTGTGTGTGTGTGTGTGTGTGTGTTTAATAAGAAAATAGCATTCCCCAGAATTTCCAGTAAAACCCTTAAGATTTAGGCAGTTCATCCCTAAAGTATGTGTGGGATGCTGGGAGCTCCCTGGCTTTTCCAGGCAACCCCACCCCCCAAAAAAAACACCCCACAAAAAAACAAAAGCAGATGGGTTGCATCTGAACGAATCAAAATCCCCAGGGGCCAGAGCTCTCTGCTCTAAATGCTAATAGAGTGAGTAATCAGAAACCTACATTTGGTAAATTATTTATCTTATCTCTGGAACTCAGCAAAGCATAGAAGACAGCAACTTCTGTAGAAAGATGTTGTTAGTCAAGAACTCCAGCTGGAATTTGTACTTTTACTAGAAAAGGGAAAAGTTCAGAGACTAGTGTGGCTCATGAAGCAAGACTTTTTTTTTTTTTAAATGACCAAAGGCAAAGCCAAGGAAAACTGACATCACAGTTCTGTGGAACAGGTCTGGTTCATGTTTTGTCTAATGGGCTTTACGTTCCATCTGTATTAGGGTAATGGCAAAGCAAACCAATAGATATTAAGGATCGTTGAAGAGTGGGGAATAGGTTCCCACACTCCCCATCTCAGCTGTTCCCTTCACAAAGAGCCAGAGTAACTAGAAGCAGGGGCTCTGAAACTTGAGCTTCCTGCTTCAGAATCACCTGGAGAGCTTTTAAAACTCAGATTACCAGGCCTCACCCTCAGAATTTCTGATTCCGTAGGCTTGCTGGGGTGGGGCCTGATAATTTGCATTTCTGCACTTCCTGAGCAAATCTCCAGGTCTGCTACTGCTGGCTCAGGTACCATATTTTGAGAAGCACTGGCCTGGAAGGTGGAGTCTTTCTGCAATCTGGTTTGGTTCCTGTAGAATCTAAGCACCCTTCCTCAAATGAAATATGTAGATTTGCAAGTATAAAGGCTAGGATTGAGATTTTGACAGTGGAATTAACACTAGTAATGAATCCTAGCCCTTTCACTTATCTTACAAAATATGTTATCTTGATAAATCAATTCCATCCATGATGAACGTACTGATAGCATATACACTTGCTTTGTGTCCTCCGTAGTCCCAAGTACTTTGGGGTTCAGTAGAATTGAGCAAATAAAAAAGTAAAGGCTTGGGGTACGTGGGTGGCTAAGTTGGTTAAGTGCCTGCTTTCAGCTCTGGTTATGATCCCAGTGTCCTGGGATCAAGCACCTCATTGGGCTCTCTGCTCAGCGAAGGGTCTGCTTTTTCCTCTCCCTCTGCCTCTCCCCCTGCTTGTGCTCTCTCTCTCTCAAATAAATAAAATCTTAAAAAAAAAAAGTAAAGGTTTCATTTGAAAAAATATGGTTGTATAATTCACATTCATACTTATAAACATTTTAAGTTTTGTTTTGTCTCCGTACAACTTTAACAGTTTATCCACACTGTGAACTCAATTCCAATAGATTGAGTCGTGCAATCATAGGAACTCAAACAATTTCTTTGCCTTTGCTTCTTTCCTTCACACAACAAATATATTTGGAGCACATATTGTAGGTATGAATAACATACAACAAAAATAGAATACAGGGTATTGAATCTAAGGGGAGATGAGACCAAATGATACAAAGCACGTGGGTTAAAGGAATTCGCCACCAAGTGTGATAGCCAGGTAATGCTTTTTATAGAAGGAGGCACTTGAGTGATTGTGTTCAAAATCCTTCTATGGCTTTTAGTCAGTCTTCAGATAATATTCATCCTCGACAGAATGGCACAAGCAAATGGTTATGATCACCTATGGTTACCTGTTCAGTTAGATTCCTCTCTACTCCTTTTACCTCCCAGGGGCCACACTCAGCAACAAAGGAAAAGTCTATGATAATCTGAAGCACCTGGCTACCCCCACAGAAGGGCATGTGACTTGTTCTCATGGTCATGAGTTTGAGCTCCCTATTGGGTGCAGTGATTACATAAATGAATAAATAATTTTTTTAAGTTTTAAAAAAAGTCTGTGATAATGTAACTTTCAGATGTAACTGCAATTAACAAGTGGTCCTCTACTAAGCGCCTCCCACTTTCTCAAATGGGGGCAGACTAAAGAGCTCTTCCAAAGGAGTGTTTTAGGGGGCAACTGGAAATGACTGCCTCATGATCCTTTGAACTTCGCTTAAATGACCAGGCAGTTGTGTACACAACGAGTTTCACCATCCTCACTTTGTGTGCTTTTTGTGGACAGCATGATCCAACTGAAAAAAAAAAAAAAAAACCATTTTTCTTTAACCTCAAGGTAATGCAAACCATACTTCTATTTTAAGTTTCTAAAATTTTGGACCCTGCTTACGATATGGTGGGGTTTTTTTTTCTGTCATGCAAATTCGTGACTCTGGGTGTTTACAATGCTGTTCCTTCTTGCTGAAATTTGAATTTCCCTATCCTGTCCTTTGACTGTTCAACTCTTCTCTTCCTATTTATGTTTCAAAACCCACATCAGGTGCTACCTCCACTCTGAAGGCTTCCTGGACCCTGGAGATAAGGTCTAGAGGGTGTCATAACTTTCTTTGCAGACTATGTCTTAACTCTAGTCACTGCAGAATACGTGTTTGTGTGAGAGGTGCTTATTAAATGTGAAGAAATGAGCCAAAACGGAGAGAGGCAATGTATACATAAAGAAAGATGGGAAAATGCAACTCTCACTCTGGGGACCACAAGTTCCATCCTGCCCTTACCCTCTCCTCACATCATCAGAAAAGAAAGATATGCAATTATGAGCAGAAGACCTCAGAATGTTTGAGTCTTAGTTTCCTCATCTGTGTAACTGGGATAATGACAATACCTGCCTCATGGAGTGGTGGGGTTGGATGTGGGGAAAGTGTTTATAAGGCACTTAGCACTGTTCTTGGCACATAGGAAGAGCTCAATAAATGTTAGCCATTATTTACTCTATTAGATGAATTCCATACTTTCATGGGGGACTCAAATGGCTTAACTAAACCGATATTTCATAGGTACCTTAAGTAAGTAATTGGGATCACACCTATTACCCAAATTAGACCCAAGATATAGGTGGCACTTTGGGGCTTTTCTTGTTACTGATGAGTCTGAGAGTGAACAGTTCAACAGTGAGATCTCCTGAACTGAGACTACTCCAAAGATGCGGGTGGGAGAAGGAAGTGGTAGTGCATGATCTCTGTCTCCAATCCAAAATGGCATCATGGAAAGAAATAGCTTTGTTTCAAGTTCTCCAGGAGGCATGATTAAGACCAAATGAAGGGGTGATCCCTGGGTGGCTCAGTGGTTGAGCATCTGCCTTTAGTTCAGATCTGATACTGGAGTCCCAGGATGGAGTCCCGCATTGGGCTCCTTGCAGGGGACCTGCTTCTCCTTGTGCCTGTGTCTACCTCTCTCTTTGCATCTCTCACAAATAAACAAAATCTTAAAAAAAAAAAAAAAAAAAAGACCAAATGAAGAGAAGTTACAGAGAAATCAATTTTCATTTAACATTTAAAGGCTTCTCAATGAGTATAGCTGTATGGCACAGGCTGCCGTGTGAGGTAGTAAACTCCTTTTTAGCAGAGGTAACCAGGGGCTGGATAATTAAAAAGGATGCTCTAGGACCCTCAGCTTTAAGATTCTTTATCTTATCTTATTTTATTTTATTTTATTTTATTTTATTTTTTGTTTATTCATGAGAGACACAGAAAGAAAGGCAGAGGCATAGGCAGAAGGAGAAGCAGGCTCCCTGCGGAAGCTCTGTGCAGAACTCATCCCAGCACCCCAGTATCACGGTCTGAGCCAAGGGCAGATGCTCAACCACTAAGCCAAGGGGGTGGCCCCCCTTTTTTATATTAAGATTCTTGATTCAGTAATATGAAAGACTGTTAAGTTTCTGTCCCAACCATGAACTTGAGAGTTCAAAGACTTGGCTTAAAATCTCATTTCCCATTGGACTGTGGGATAGTTGCTTCAGTTTTGCCTCAGTTTCTTTATCTGAAATGGGAATCACAACCCTTATTTTCCTCAGTATCAGAGGATTAGATCTTTTTAAACTTGTAAATACTTTAGCATGGCTAATATAGTTCACACCTGATAAAAAAAAAAAAAACAGCTATTTTTATGATTAGGCTCAATGTTCTCTCATGTGTGTGCCCATATAAATTCATATCGGTGTCTAGGATCTTTTTACCTGTGAAGCTTAACTGTCTATTACCAGTCCTTTCTTGGTGTTTGCATGTCCCAACCCACTCATTTTGGCTAATCTAGGCACTAGTCATTCAACCATCCCCAGAGATGAGGTAGAGAAGAGTTCACCTCTAGGCCCAGGAAATGAGTGCTTTCTGGGTAAGTTCCAGAGTAAATGGCCTTTCCTTTACATGACATAAATAGTCCAGTCACTGTTTCCAAGCTCTATTAAGAAGAGGAATAGACCTGTTTCCTCTAGTGTTCCATGAGTGCTGATAACTGGATGCCAAGGAGTTGGCTAGATCATGTGGGATAGGCAGCTGTCTACATGGTGTAATTTGAGGGGTTTGAGGAAATCCCCCTGCTTAAAATATCTTCCCACAATGGCTGGGACACATGCTTGAAATGTATGACTTACACTTCCCAATAAGGTACTGCTGAAATCAATTGTTATCCAGGAGTAGACTGATGTTCAACCATTATCATTCTTTAGCACCTCAGTTTAAATTAACTTATCAGATTAGTTGGTTGAGTATCCCAAAGATAAGCAGGCACAAGACAAAATAAGTTTTAATGAGGGAAGCTGATCCCAAAGGGTCTGAAGTATGGGGCACTGGACCACTCATGTGAGGGGCTGTGAGGATGGTCGCAACAGTTTGGGACAGCAAGGGAGGGCTGAGGGGGAAAGGCAAGAGAGGTGAAATGTAGATGGGGTTGGAGAGGCTCCAAATGCTATCCCAGGATTTCTCTATTTTGAGTATTACTTCAGCTGAAGACATTTTTGTTATTTATTTGTAAAGATTTTTTTAAAAAGATTTTATTTATTTATTCATGAGAGACAGAGAGAGAGAGAGAGAGAGAGAGAGGCATAGACACAGGAAGAGCTAGAAGCAGGCTCCATGCAGGGAGCCTGATATGGGACTCAATCCAGGGTCCCCAGGATCACACCCTGGGCTGAAGGCGGCGTTAGACTGCTGAGCCACCCGGGCTGCCCTGAAGATTTTATTTTTAAGTAACCATTACACCTAACATGGGGTTCGAACTCACAGCCCCCAAGACCAAGAGTCACATGCTCCACTGACTAAATCAGCCAGGTGCTCCAAAGACATTAAAAACAAAAAACAGGGATCCCTGGGTGGCGCAGCGGTTTAGCGCCTGCCTTTGGCCCAGGGCAGGATCCTGGGGACCGGGGATTGAATCCCACATCAGGCTCCCGCTGCATGGAGCCTGCTTCTCTCTCTGCCTCTCTCTGTGACTATCATAAAAAAAAAAAAAAAAAAAAAAAAAAAAAACCACACACACACAACAAACTTTTTTTCTTTAGGATTCTTTTCTTTTCTTTTTTTTAAGATTTATTATTATTATTATTCATGACGGGGAGAGAGAGAGAGAGAGAGAATGACAGGCAGAGGGAGAAGCAGGCTCCATGCAGGGAGCTCGATGCGGACTCGATCTAAGGTCTCCAGGATCACATCCCAGGCCAAGGGCGGTGCTAAACCCCTGGGCTACCCTAGGATGGTTTTCTTAGGTTATTTCTGCAATATGAAATTCTCAGATTAAAAATTAAAACCCTGGGGATACTCGACTGGCTCGGTGGGTGGAGCATATGTCTCTTGGTGTCTGGGTGCTGAGTTTGAGCTCCAAGTGGGGTGAAGAGATTACTTAAAAATAAAAATTTTAAGGGCGCCTGGGTGGCTCAGTCGGGTTAAGCATCTGCCTTTGGCTCAGGTCATGATCCCGGAGTCTTGGGATCAAGCCCCACATCGGGCTCCCTGCTTGGTGGGGAGCCTGGTTCTCCTTCTCCCTCTGCTGCTCTTTCTGCGTGACCTTGTTCTCTCTGTGTCAAATAAATAAATAAAATCTTAAAAAAAAAAAAAAAAAAGATAAAATCTGGTGATCCCTGGGTGGCTCAGCAGTTGAGCATCTGCCTTCCACCCAGGGCATGATCCTGGAGGCCTGGGATCGAGTCCCCACTTCGGGCTCCCTGCATAGAGCCTGCTTCTCCCTCTGCCTGTCTCTGCCTCTCTCTCGTGTGTCTCTCATGAATAACTAAATAAATTCTTTAAAAAAATAAGATAGGGATCCCTGGGTGGCGCAGCGGTTTGGCGCCTGCCTTTGGCCCAGGTGTGATCCTGGAGACCCGGGATAGAGTCCCATGTTGGGCTCCCGGTGCATGGAGCCTGCTTCTCCCTCTGCCTGTGTCTCTGCCTCTCTCTCTCTCTCTCTGTGTGACTATCATAAAAAAAAAAAAAAAAAGATAAAATCTTTAAAATAAATAAAGTTTTGATTGCATGATGCCAAAATGCTATAGAACCATCAGTTCTATTTAAGTGTACTTGGGCTAAAATGTCTTTGTATAATCTACATAATTGTCCTTGCAGAAGGCCATTCATTCATTCAACCAAAAGTTGTTGAGGTCACAGTAGATCCCAGATGCCATATTAGGCACTGTGCACACAAAACAAAATCAGCAATACCTACCTTCATACAGTCTACTTACTCATCAATTTGAGACAATTTAACTATTCCTGGGTGTTGCCTCTTTTGACTGCATTCCAGACATTCTTATCCTTTTATTCCTCATGACTCTTCAAATTGTTTCTCTTGAAAAAATACTTAATCTGTCATTTTATATCTTCTAAAGAGGCATCATAGTACTATGTTAAACTGATTCAAGCGTTGCAGTAAAATTCTACTGTAATTCTATCTCTCAGAGAAGGCCAATCTGAATTATTTGGTTAATTATCATTTTTAAGTCACCATATACTGAGTGCCTACGATATACTTGCCAATTATTGAATTATGTCTAGGAGGGAGCTATTATGAGCCCCAAATTACAGACAAGGAAACTGAGTCTTTAGAGGTTAAGATTACACAACTTCTAAGTGGCTGAGTCAGGACTGAAACCCATCTCCGTCTGACTCCAAAATCTGTGCTCATATTGAGCATGAAAGAGTAATTTCTTAAACAAACACTCTAATGGTTAACATCTAAAGATGGTTATAGAGTCATCTAAAAATAAGATTGTTTTGTCATAGGCTTGGATGGGAGTTCCTGGATTTCAGAGCTAGTATTTTTGTAAATTTTTTTACAAAGCATATTAGTTGAGAGGCATCTGGCTGGCTTAGTCAGTAGAGCGTGCAACTCTTGATCTCAGGGTTGTAAGTTCAAGCCCCACGGTGGGGGTAGGTTTTCCTTAAAAAATAAATTTAATTTAATTTTTAAAAAAAGGAATTAGTTGTCTAGGGCTGTCATAACAAACTACCATAATCTGGTGACTTAAGCAACAAAAATTCATTTTTCTTACGATTCTGGAGACTAGAAGTCTGAGATCAAGGTGTTGACGGCGTTGGTTTCTTTTAAAGCCTTTTTTGGCTTGTAGATGGCCCTCTTCCCTTTGTCTTCATGTGGTCTTCTTTCTGTGCCTAGGTCCTTAACTCTTCTTAGAAGGACACTAGTCATATTGGACTAAGGCTTACCCACATGGCCTCATTTTACATAATTACCTCTTTGAAGATCCTATCTCCAAATACACATTCTGAGGTACCAGGAGGTTAGGAGCTCAACATGTGAATTTTGATGTGGGGGAGACACTATTCAGGTCATAACATAAGATGAACTAAAGGTACTAATCATTACATGAAAAGAGGTGGGTAATGGTATGCTTACCATGCCTTTTATCTTGCCTTTCCATGTTCACTCCTATAGTTGTTTAAGAAATATTTATAAACACCCACTATGCTCATAAATTGGTACTAAGCGAAGAAAAATAAAACTGTGGAGGACATGGTCCCTGCCTTCAAGGAACTCTCAATCTCTCTGAAGAACCATTTAGAGACCAGAGGTTCTCGAGCTCAAAAACCCATCAGTGTCACCAGGAAGGCTTATTAAAATACAGATCACTAAACCCCGCCCCTAGAGTTTCTGATTCAGTGAGTCCAGAGTGGGCCCAACACTTTGCATTTTTACCAAGTTTCCAGGTGCTGCTGGTCTGGAGAGACCACACACTTTCAGAACTACTGAGCAAGACATATCAAGATCACACGTGATGTATATGATTGAGGTGGCACAGGTGCTCAGAGGGCATGGAGGAGGGGCCATTTTCTGTTTTCATGCTAAAACAGCTGAGGAGACAACTGGGAAAGTCCCTTTGCACCTGAAAATTAGAAAAAGTTTTAGCATTCAGACCTTGACCTTGGAAACATATTATGGTAAGAAGCAGTGCATTGTCTATACCATTAATTTGCTAGTTGGTAAGTATTACCTGTTATTACTAATTATATCTCTATAAGAAAAGGGAAAGTGTTTGGGAGTAGCAATCAAACCCAAGCCTTATCTTTGCTCTGAAAATGCTATGGGAACTTTGGCAAAGTTCTTGTCTCTGAGATTTGGTTTTGGTCATCTATAAAAGCAAAAAATCAAATGGGTAGGTATTTAAGTTTCCCTACAGTTCAATCTTTATGATTCTCTATCTTGCTTTATCAGTATAAAAAGATCCTGTTTAGGAGCTAGGACCATGCTTTTTGTCTCTGTGCATCTTGGTAATACTTAACACAGTACCTAGAACATAGTAGCTGTTCAGCAAATGTCCATTGACTAATTGAATCACTCAATACCAATGCAAGACACAAGAGATTCTTGTCTCACTGCTATAAAGATGATAGCTTCCCCATTACCCTAAGGCTAACCCTTACCACACAAGCTTAGCTGCCAGAAGCTCTGGTTTTCAGCAGCTATTCCTCTTTGCACAGGGTTAACTTTCAATGTTTCAATCCCCATTCATTTCTCTTGGGCACAATATTGAAGGAAATTATCCACTGATTTCGTTGTCTTTCCATTCATTACCTTGTTTCCTGATTTTATTTAATCTGGCTCATGTCACTCAGTGCTCTGAGCATTACCTCTAACACACAAAGAGCTACCCCTAACATTGTCTATCCTCTTAATCAATATATGTTCCATGAATTATGGCTTGTGCCTCTCTCACCTGTGGACCTTGGACAAGTTATAAAAATTCCTGGGTATAATAATTAAGGGGATTAAAGAAAAAATATATGTGCCATATGAATATTTATGATACATAATATGTGTGCGCCATATACATGGCATATGCAGTGATTAATTAGAATAGTGCTTAGTACATAGTAAATGCTCAATTAATATTCGATGTTACTTCCATAAATTTGATGACTGTACCTACTTCTTTAAGCCTTTAGTTTACGAACCTACAATCTTATTTATAAAAGTACTTTTCTGAGAGGGCACTGGGGTGGCTCAGTCAGACATTCAACTCTTGGTTTGAGCTCAGGTTGTGATCTCAGGGTTGTGGGATGGAGTCCTGAGCCCTACACTGGGCTCCGTGTTCATCAGGCAGTCTGCTTGAGATTCTCTCCCTCTCTCTCTGCCCCTCCTCCATGCTCTCTCTAAAGTGAGTGGACAGATCTTTAGGGAAAAAGATGGTTTTCTAAGAAAGGCAAAAATGTAGTCTGAAGTCTATATTCTCCAAAAAGCAAATAGTCATTTGTCTTTTCATTATTATACATAGTAATACAGTATAATACATAATAAAGGAGTACCTGGGGATCCCTGGGTGGCGCAACGGTTTGGCGCCTGCCTTTGGCCCAGGGCGCGATCCTGGAGAGCCGGGATCGAATCCCACATCAGGCTCCCGGTGCATGGAGCCTGCTTCTCCCTCTGCCTGTGTCTCTGCCTGTTTCTCTCTCTCTGTATGACTATCATAAATAAATAAAAATTAAAAAAAAAATAATAAAGGAGTACCTGGGTGGCTCAGTTTGTTAACTGTCTGCCTTTGGTTCACATCATGATCCTGGGGTCATTGGGATCAAGCCCTGTATCAGGTTCCCTGTTCAGTGGGGAACCTGCTTCTCCCTCTCCCTCTGCCCCTTCTCCAGCTCGTTCTTTCTCACAAGCACTCTCAAATAAATGAGTAAAATCTTAAAAAAAAAAAAAGTAAAATGTGCCAAGGGCAAAGATTAAGGCAGGGGAAATTCACAGGATCTTATGTGTTCTCTTTTGGGTTTAATTCAACTTAGTTTTTTTTTTTTTTGTTTTGTTTTTTTAAGATTTGATTCATTTATTCATGAGAGACACACACACAGAGAGACATAGACAGAGGGAAAAGTAGGCTTCTCACAAGGACCCCAATGTGGGACTCAATCTCAGGACTCCGGGATCATAACCTGAGCCAAAGGCAGATGCTCAACCTTGCTGAGCCACACAGGCGCCCCCAATTTAGTTTTACAGGGGCACCCGGTGGCTCAGCAGGTTAAGTGTCTGCCTTTGGCTCAGGTCATGATTCTGGGGTCCCCAAATTGAGTTCCACATCAGGCTTTCTGCTCAGCAGGGAGTCTGCTGCTACCTCTCCCTCTGCTCCTCCCCCACCTCATGCTCTCTCTCTCTCTCTCTTGCTCACTCTCTCTCTAAGAAAAATTAGTTTAAAAAACTTGTCTGTTTAGTGCCTCCCAAAGGGAGCTTCATGGTCTTAAAAAGTTTACAATATAGTCTTTGCACTTGAAGAGCTATGGTTTCATTGGGGAAACAGATTCTTTCATGGCAGACAGTCAAGGCCTGCTGCTCCGTTTTTTTGTTTTTTTTTTTTTAAGATTTTATTTATTTATTCTTGAGAGACACAGAGAAAGAGGCAGAGACACAGACAGAGGGAGAAGCAGGCTCCTTGCAGGGAGCCTGATGCAGGACTTGATCCTTGGACTGGGATCACGCCCTGAGCTGAAGGCAGATGCTCACTGCTGAGCCACCCAGACGTCCCATGGCTTGCTGCTTTTAAAGATGACGCTATGGGTATGCCTTGGTAGCTCAGTGGTTTAGTGCTTGTCTTTGGCCCAGGGCGTGATCCTGGAGTCCCTGGATTGAGTCCCACATCGGGCTCCCTGCGTGGAGCCTGTTCCTCCCTCTGCTTATGTTTCTGCCTCTCTCTCTCTGTGTTTCTCAAGAATAAATAAATATTTTTAAAAAGATGATGCTATGACGACAATCAATGCTTAGATAAAAGAATATGATTATGTCATATTACTAGTACACATAATTGGTGTGAGTTTAAAAACTATTGGCTAGAAGATCAAGAAAAACTGCAAGAAGTCCAAATGGATTTGAGTCAGTTAGAAAGGACAGGCTGAACTTGAGGATATGTATGTAATTTGGGCAAAGTATGCTATCCACATTGCCTTTACAGCTCTGCACAAGAGGACTAGCTATTGGCCAATATAACTCCCACTCATAAGAGTGACTTCAGAGATAACCCTAATGACTGCCTATGATATGTTTGATTCTCATTTAGTCAGTGAGTAGCTATCTAATAAAGTAGCATCACCGAACACAGAAGCAAGCTTAACCTATCCAGGAGAAAGTAACATAATTTCTGTAAAGACAACAAAGCTGGGTTACCTGGGTGATGCAGTCAGTTGAGCAACCAGCTCTTGGTTTGGCTCAGGCCCTGATCTCAGGGTCATGTGAGTGAGCCCTGAGTCAGCCTCCACGTTGAGTGTGGAGTCTGCTTAAGACTTTCTCTCCCTCTTCCTCTGTCCCACCCCCCATTTGTGCTCTCCACTTCTCTAAAATAAATAAATAAATAAATAAATAAATAAATAAATAAATAAATAAATCTTTTTTAAAAAGGGGGGGTGGCAACACAGTTCATCCTAGAGTGAATGAGACTGTACTTAGACATTAAAAAGAATCTTCGGACGACTGGGTGGCTCAGTCAGAAAAAACAAGATTCTTTTTTTTTTTTTTTTTTTAAGATTTTATTTATTTATTCATGAGAGACACACAGAGAGAGGGAGAGGCAGAGACACAGGTAGAAGGAGAAGCAGGTTCCCTGCAGGGAGCCCAATGTGGGACTTGATCCCAGGACTCTGGGATCACGCCCTGGGCGGAAGGCAGGCACTCAACAGCTGAGCCACTCAGGTGTCCCTAAAAAGAATCATTGACAAAATTATACATTGAAGGCCATAAAAAATGGTTCCATGTTTGTAGTATGCTGGTTCTGGCTGTGGTGAGCTGTTCATGTTTGTTTTAGTAGCACCCAACCCAGAAAAGAGAACTAAGACAGACTTGGAAAAGAGGAAGTATATGTTGAAAATGTAAGTTTCTCCAAATTATCAAGTGGATTTCATCCAATCATGTTAATGCATGTCTTCTTTGTCATTTGGATCTTGAACACCCTATGTGTTAACCACAGCATTATTATTCCTAAATTGTTAGCTTCAAGACATGATTTCAATACTTTGTTCTTCAGTAAAGACTGATGGGTGGCTCAGTCTGTTAAGCATCTGCCTTTAGATTGGTCATGATCCCAGGGTCCTGGGATCAAGCCCTGCATCCAGGTCTCTGCTCTGCAGGGAGCCTGCTTCTCTCTCTCCCTCGGCCTGCTGCTCCCCCTGCTTGTGCTCTCCATGTCTGTGTCAAATAAAAAAAAAAAAAAAAGACTGAACTAAAACCTACATCTTTTTCATTTCTCTTTCAAATTTTGTGTCATATTAGGAGGCCCTACTGATTTCTCCTTCTGGCTTCCTGCTTTTGATTTATTTAAAGAAACTTGCCTTTTTTTTTTTTTTTTTTTAGTGTTTGTTTATTTGAGAGAGAGACAGAGAGTATGAACAGGAGGAGCAGAGGGAGAGGGAGAGAATCTCAAGCAGACTCTGCTCTGAGCGCAGAGCCCAAAGCAGGGTTGATGCCATGACCCTGAGATCATGACCTGAGCCAAAACCAAGAGCTGGAAGCTTGATTGACTGTGTCACCCAGGCACCCCTTAATTATTTAAAGAAACTTCTATTAGTTCATTTCTCACATTATAGGGAATGCAAAAGAACATAATACAAAGCATCTTTTGCTCCAATTCTTGACATTACACAGCCCATTCCCTCTCTCCTTTCTACCTGTTCATATCTCACTTATCCTTTAAGGTCCACATTGAGTTCTGCTTCCTCATGGAGCCTTCCTTGACTTCTGCATCCTCTAAACCCTGTCCCTGTGGATGATGCTCTCAGAACTTAATCATAGAATACCTTGTTAAATCTCTTAAACTCATCTCATATTCCTTGGAAAAGTGGAATGTCTTGGTGAGTAGGAGACAGCTCTACCACACAGCCTTGGGCAAATTATTTCTCTTAGTTTGTTTATCTGTAAACCACTGGAGGTAGTAAAACTGCCCATGCTGTAAGATTTGTATGAGGATCCACATAAAGTGCTTAAAAAATGCCTAAGACATCTTTGATGCTCAGTTAATGTTGGCTCCTACCAGTGTCTCTTCTGCCCCTTTTACCAGACCCATGCTCAGCGCTTAGCCTCTATGTCCAATGAAAGGATGGTTTCTGCTCTTAGTATGTTTATAATCTAGTTGTAGAGACTGAACACATACAGAAAAGTAAAGCCGTTTTCTATTAAATGACAAATGAGATATACAATAAACACATGTTTTCACTGGCATCTTTTTGATTGCCTAACGAGAAGTGTCACAAAATCTTTTTGAGCATTTTTTTTTCCACTTACTTAGATGCACTCTGTGGCTTTTCCAAGTTTTCAGGTCAGCAATTAAAAAAAATTTTTTTTTACTTTATTTATTTATTTATTTATTTATTTATTTATTTATGAGCGACAGAGAGAGAGAGCGAGCAACAGACATAGACACAGGCAGAGGGAAAAGCAGGCTCCATGCAAGGGCCTGACCTGGGACTCGATCCTGGGTCTCCAGGATCGTGCTCTGGGCTGAAGGCGGCGCTAAACCGCTGAGCCACTGGGGCTGCCCTCGGGTCAGCAATTTAATTATTTTGAAAGATGGCAGGCAATCCCCTCACCAACATCCTAATATATGACATTCTTTCCCTCTTTCTGTCACACAGACTCACACACACACGATGGCCCCTTTTCTTTATCAGTTACGACACTCAGGTTTTTTTTTTTTTTTTTTAAATATTTTATTTATTTATTCATGAGAGACACAGAGAGAGGCAGAGACATAGGCAGAGGAGAAGTAGGCTCCACGCAGGGAGCCTGATGTGGGACTCGATCCTGGGACTCCAGGATTATGCCCTGGGCCGAAAGCAGATACTCAACCGCTAAGCCACCCAGGCGGCCCTCACTCAGGGTTTTTATTCATATGCCTGGTCCTTTTGTTCTGAGACATACATTTTTGTAACAGTCTCCAAGCTTCCTGTAGTCTTTTTTTTTTTTTTTTAACTTTTTAAATTTATTTATGATAGTCACACACAGAGAGAGAGAGGCAGAGACATAGGCAGAGGGAGAAGCAGGCTCCATGCACCGGGAGCCCGACGTGGGATTCGATTCCGGGTCTCCAGGATCGCGCCCTGGGCCGAAGGCAGGCGCCAAACCGCTGCGCCACCCAGGGATCCCTTCCTGTAGTCTTTATGTATTCTTCGTTATTCTTTTTTGTTTTTACCTATCCAGTAAGTATCCAGGAACTGTAAAATCTTTGTGTACAGTGCCTTCAATAAATATTGATTATTTTTACTCAAATTTTCAGTGCTGAATGTGTAAAATTCCAAAAATAAATCTAGGTTATTTTTCTTTAAAAAAAAAAAAAAAAGAATTGGTAATGAACTTAAATATACTTTGCCAGATAATAAAAACACTTTTTCTTCGGCTTTGCTGAGGAAACTGAAAACTAAGGGATTTATAAACTTGAAACAAATGTCACATCTTATCAAGGACAAGAACCAGTTCTAACTTGACTATATAGATTCCTTGACCATTCTGAAGTTGAGACACTGGATTTCCTAGCTGTCCACCACTACACTACACCACTGTGACAACTTTAAAAAGAGGTTCACTTCAGTCTTTTAAAATTTAGGCTGTTTTGTGTCTTACAGTTTGTAGTGGATTTTTATGCATATTCCACACATAGGAACTATATGTGAAAAATTTTTTTAAAGATTTTATTTATTTATTTATTCATGAGAGAAAGGCAGAGACACAGGCAGTGAGAGAAGCAGGCTCCACGCAGGGAGCCCGACGCGGGACTCGATCCCGAGTCTCCAGGAGCACCCCCTGGGCGGAAGGCAGGAACTAAACCGCTGAGCCATCCAGGGATCCCCTATATGTGAAATTTAAATTTTTCTAAGCAACTTTACAACTATTGAAATAATTGGGAGTTTTTTGTTTTGTTTTCTTAAAATATTTTATTTATTTATTCATGAGAGACAGCGAGAGAGGCAGACACAGGTAGAGGGAGAAGCAGGCTCCATGCAGGGGGCCCGATGCGGGACCTGATCCCATGACCTGTGGATCAGGACCTGAGCCGAGAAGGCCGATGCTCAACCACTGAGCCACCCAGGTGCCCTGATTGGAGTTATTTTTAAGGTATAGGAAGCGGTTGGCTTTCTCCAAATTTTCTTTCTTTTTATTTCACCAAAACAAAGAGAGAGTAAAATAAAAAATAATGAATGTTTCACAGTTAAACTTAAAAAAAAAAAATACAGTAATTTGTACGCCTGAAACTAATGTAACATTGTCTGCCAACCATACTTCAATTAAAAAAAAAAATACAGTAATTCTTTTTTAGGAGAGAAATAAGAGATGCAGTTCCAAATTATTTCCACCCAATTAATTGCAAATAGCTTATAGAGAAAATGCTATACGGACCTACTTATTATATGAGTGCATCAACTAGACTCAGAGGTACTTTATAAAAGGGTACAGGCATCCCTTTCAAACTTACTTCTTCTAAACTTCTGGGATTACAGAAATTGCTTAAATCATTCTTTTGACAAGGACTTGATTAAATCTGTATCAGGTGGAATATGGAAACCATCTAAGGATTAATATGGCTATTGTTCAAATTAACATCAACAAATTCTTTCCTTTCCAGAGAATTATAAGCATGATTATGGCCTTTATCTTTCCAAAAGCACTTGTCATTTAATTATTAGCGTGATTTTTCCAATTCTTTTTGTTAGATCCTTTGAACAGCAAAGGCAGTGATTGTTTTTATTAAAACTACATTTTGATGAATAAAAACATCAAGTTCCCTACCCTTGAAGAATAACTTTTAACACAAAACATACTTGAATGTTTAATAATTATCTTTAAAAGCAGTTTTAAGTAAATAAAAGCTCTTTGCCAAGCAAGGTCCATGTTTTGTAACTTCCAGCTGTGAAGCAGCCACCATATAAAGCAGACATATTAAATGTTAATCACTTTAGCTCTGCCTAATTAAATATTTAGCCCTACAAAGATCTAGAGAAAGTGAAAAAGGTTGAACTTGATTTAATGTATACAATTATTTTGGATCACATTCTCTCCCTGGATGATTACAATCAAGTGATGTACCTAGTATTTCAACTTTGGAGCCTCCAAAAAGGTGCAAGACCATTCCAAAATCATTATTGTCATAATCACAATCATCATTATTGCTATCACAGCTAATATTTATTAGAAGTTTAGTCTGTGCTAGGCTACGTGCTTTACATGCAGACTTTTACTTGCTCCTTACAACAGCCCTATGAGGTGGGTACTATTATCTTCATTCAGAGTCTAAAGCTTAGAAAGGTTAAGTAACTAAAAAAAAAAAAGGTTAAGTAACTTGATGAATGACACATAAGTAGGTGCCAGATCCCAGATTTGAAATCAAACTAACTCGTTAAACCCCTTGCTCCAAATCGAACTCCAATAAAAAAATATACAAAAAAAACCCCCTTGCTCCTCCTAATCTTGCTTTTTTTTTTGCTATTTTTTTTTTTGCACTAACCTTTCTTTTATTTTGCCCAAGCCCTCTTAATTCACTTAAATTTGGTATAAAATGACTTTAATCATGACCTTTTTGTTGTGACTCATTTTGGTCTTCCCCTCCAGTAACGCACATTGTTCAAGAGATGCTGGACAACAGAAGAATATGTGTCAAGGAATAGGGCAGCAAGGTATAAATAATTGATAAGTTAATTAACGAAGAGATTTTAAGAAGTAAAAAGCCAAACACATGATTGCCGGATGAGCAGAGTGGACAGTGAAGAATCCTTGGAGTCATCTAACAGTCGGGTCCTCCTGAAGGCTAGGAAAGCTTTAAATAAAAGTGAAGAGGGGAGGGCATCCTCAGAACAGGCTGACTGCCTCTGCAAAGGCAGTGTCTGGAAAGCGATAGGTGAGTGGGAGCATGTGGAGAAGCAGGGCTTGAAGGAGAGAGAAGGTAAAGAGCATTGGAAGGGCTGGGTCCCGTCCTTTTACCCTTGTTGTCTTACTCAGTACCAAGGAAAGTTTGAGATCCTGATTAATGGGAAATCTTTAAATACTCTGGGTTGATTTGGGGCCGTTTCATCTCTTCCTCCTTTAGCTGTTGTGTGACCCCGTGTCATCCTACTTATGTTTCATTTTCCCATCTGTGAAAAGGGAATCCTCCTTCTCTTGGGTTTTCTCCTAGTCATCAAAAATGAAGAGTTAGGCCCCAGGACACCAACAAAAAGAAAATGCAGTATTTTATAAGACAGGTTCACAAAAGCTGTGAAATACGGGGGCAACATCTTTCCACAACAGGCACCGCAGAAAACTTTTAATGAAATATTCACATTCATTAAGGACCACAGCTCTAGCAGACCCTGGAACCTCATTTCTCTTTACGTGGTAGGAACTTGGAAACGATGAAAATGGGACGCAGTTAGCTTTCAAGGGCTCAGGCCACTGACAGCTCAATTTATGGATTACACAGAATTTTAATTTACTCATTTCACACGTCGTTATCAACTCTACGTGAAGTTTAAAAGGACAAAGGATGAAAGTGGACTTGGCCAGTTTTCCGTGTTATTTCCACGTTGGGGCAGAGAGTGTGTGTGTGTGTGGGGGGGGGGGCGATCTCCTTTGAGACAAGACTCGGTGCGGCCAATAATTGCTAGTATTGCCAGACTGGTAATAACAGGCTGATGAAAGGTGAATACAACGTGAAAACTCTGATTAAACCAAGCGCACCCTCCCACCCTCGTTCTCCTCTCTCCCGCCCTCACAGAAGCGGCTGAGACAGCATCTGGCATCATAATACCGACATTTGTTTCGTGATTCCTCCTCACCGGGCGCTCTCCGCACACATCACTTCTGAGGGAGCGGGATTCACTGGTCCTTCCCTGCGTTTTTCACACGACCGGCGGCTTGAGAATCTGGGGGCTGATTTTTTTTTTTTCACCGGCTGCAGGAACCGCGATCTGGACCCCCCCGCCCCGCCCCAGCCGAGCTCCCCCCGTTTCGTTCCAGGCCTGTGACACCTCCACGCCCTCGGCGAAGCCGCCGTGACTCACAGCGCGCGGCTCCTGCGCCCCCCACGCGCCCCCCCCCCCCCCCCCCCGCGCACGCCCGAGGAGGGCCCGAGCCGAGCCCGCAGCGCCTCCGGAACCCGCCCCGGCCGACTCGGAGGTCTCGGGCTGAGTCACACACAAGGACCACCCTCGTCGGCACCCCCCGGCCCTCACACCCCGGCGCGCCCGCCGCTCTCCCCGCCTGACACACCGACGCCCGTCGTCTCTGCGCAACTTGCTATGCTCCAGCTCGAGCCGTGACCCAAAAACCTCCGAGAAACAGAGAGCCGCAGAGCCGGCCTCGGGCGGCCTTTGATGGCTTTGTTATTGTTTGGGTTTGAATCGATACGCCCCTCCCCATCCTTCCTCCCTCCCTCGCGGCTCGACACCCAGCTCGCACCTCCCCTCACGCCCCGCGCCCCTCCCCCTCCATTTTGGCGCCTTTTCCTTCCCGCCACGTCGTGGCGGCGTAGAGACCATTCTGACCGCGAGAGCGGGGCGGGGCGGGGGCGGGGCGCGCCGCGTTATGCAGATCAGTCGGCTCGTGGTTGGCTGGAGGCGCGCCGGCGGGGGCGGGGCCGGGGCGCGGCGACGGAGCGCGCGGGGCGGGGGCCGAGGGGAGTCGCCCCGTCCCGCCGCCTCCCCACCCCCTCTCCTCCCTCCGCCGGCCCGGCAGCCCGGCTCCCCGCCTAGGCCTCCCGGAGAGGCCCCGCCCCATCCCCGCCCGCCCGCGCGCCCCCCCACCCGCCGGCGCGCTCCGCCCCTTTACTCCTGGCGGCTGGGCGAGCCGGGCGTCTGCTGCAGCGGCCGCGGTGGCGGAGGAGGCCCGAGAGGACTTGGCGGCAGCGGCGGCGGCGGCGGCGGCGGCGGCACCGGCAGCAGCAGCAGCAGCTACGAGCTCCCAGTGCCGCGGCGCTGCCGCACGAGCCCCACGAGCCGCCCACCCTGCCGCCCTCGGCGCTGCCTGACCTCGCCGGCGTGTCCGCCCGCCGCCAGCCCCGGCAGCGCCCCCAGTCGTCCTCCGACTCGCCCTCGGCCTTCCGCGCCAGCCGCAGCCGCAGCCGCAACGCCGCCCGCAGCCTCAGCCCCAGCCGTAGGCACAGCCCCCGGCGCAACCCCAGCCCCGGCTCCTGCCGCAGCTCCTCCAGGCACAGCCCCTTCGCCGCCACCCTGGAGGTTGGGATGCTCTTGTCCAAAATCAACTCGCTTGCCCACCTGCGCGCCGCGCCCTGCAACGACCTGCACGCCACCAAGCTGGCGCCCGGTGAGCGTCCCCCCGGACTGGGAGGGCGAGGCGGCCGGACCCCCAGGGTGGGCGCTGGGAGCTCGCGGGCCGCCGCTGAGTCCCCCGTGCCTCCCCCTCTCCTAGGCAAGGAGAAGGAGCCCCTGGAGTCGCAGTACCAGGTGGGCCCGCTACTGGGCAGCGGCGGCTTCGGCTCGGTCTACTCAGGCATCCGTGTCGCCGACAACTTGCCGGTGAGCGGGCGCCCCGCCGCGGGGAGGGTGCACTGGGCGGGGGTCTGGGGGCGCCCGGGTGTGTTTCGGCCCCGGCGAGGGGATCTCATGGAGACTCTTCGGGGGGGATGGTTTCAGGTGGCCATCAAGCACGTGGAGAAGGACCGGATTTCCGACTGGGGCGAGCTGGTGAGTGCCCTGGAGGGAGCGACCCCTAGGATGGGTGGGGTGAGGGGCCCCCTCCGACTCGCGCGCTCACGCAGCCCCCTCGCCTCTGCAGCCCAATGGCACCCGGGTGCCCATGGAAGTGGTCCTGCTGAAGAAGGTGAGCTCGGGCTTCTCCGGCGTCATTAGGCTGCTGGACTGGTTCGAGAGGCCCGACAGTTTCGTCTTGATCCTGGAGAGGCCCGAGCCGGTGCAAGACCTCTTCGACTTTATCACGGAAAGGGGGGCCCTGCAGGAGGAGCTGGCCCGCAGCTTTTTCTGGCAGGTGCTGGAGGCTGTGCGGCACTGCCACAACTGCGGAGTGCTCCACCGCGACATCAAGGACGAGAACATTCTCATCGACCTCAATCGCGGCGAGCTCAAGCTCATCGACTTCGGGTCGGGGGCGCTGCTCAAGGACACGGTCTACACGGACTTCGATGGTGAGCCAGCCAGTTCCGGGCGGGAGTTGCCGGGGAGGGAGCTGCCCAGGTGACTCGGCCTTGCCTGGAGGCCTCGGCCGGCTTCCCTCTCCGGCCCTTTGTAAAGGTCATCGGGCCGTCTGGCTCGATGCTGGCAGGGGTGGGGCGAGGGAGAGCTTCCCAGCGTAGTAAAGCCGGAGATTTCCAGCCAGCTGAACCTGTCATGCTTCTGGCATGATTTTATTTTTTAAGTGGAATTCAGTGGGTTCCAAGCTTTCCCGATGAATAAGAGGTTGTGGGCAACCCGCCGTAGCCCAGATTTCTGAAGTCTGACCCAGTTTCCCCGCCAGTAAAAGGATAGGGTGGGGGGAAAGGGAGGAGAGAGCTGGAGAGATGAAAATCTGATGCCGGTTTTGTAATTTTTGTTTTGTGTTCCAAAGGAGTTTTCTGTAAGGTTAGTTTGTAGAGCTGCAGTTTTTTTTTTTTTTTCTCCCCTTTGATCTAGGGACGGATAAAGGAATAGAAAAACAGTAGTTTACACGAAATTATTTTGTAGTGTGTCGCCTTTTTTTTATTTATTTTTTTGGCGTTGCGGGGTGAGAGTGGGGATGAATGTTGTGAAAGAAGATCTCTTGCTGGTTTGAAAATTAGTTGGGTGTCTCCGCAGAGAGGATGAAAACCTATCCTAGGGAGGGGCTTGGAGCGGGTTCTTTCAGAAAAGATGGAATTGGGAGCCTGAGATCAAAGCAAAGGAGGGTGGGTCATCATCTGAGCGGCTTAACCTAACAAACGACAGCCTTTCAAAACTTGTGACTGGGGCTTGTGGTTTGTGTTTATTTGCCCTTGGAGGACGCTGGGTTGGGCTGCATTTTTTTTGTATTTAACAGTTAATGGCTGGCCGGGTCCTCCCTTGTTTTTTCCTCCGAGTCTTTGCTGCCCCCTGGTGAGCACAAGCGGGATGGCCCTGACCCTTTTTTTTTTTACAACCCAAAGTTTGTAAACAGGAATCACGTGGTCTGAAACCCGCTCTGCAGCTCTACCTTTGCTGCGAGGGGAAGAGAGGGTGTGGGTGTCTGCCTCTGCACGCATAGGGTGGGGAGGAAGGCCTCCCGAAGGGCACCCTGACTTAAGATAGAGTTTATTGGGTAAGGGCCCTCGAGTGGGTCCTAGGTGAGACTAGAATCTCACCCAGGCTCCAGCCACGTTAATGCATTTTAAGGATAGTCTGTGGGATACTTCCCTTGATTGTGCAGACATTCATCCATTCATCCCATTGTGGGTGGTCCTACCACATACCCGCCTCAGGCTTTGGGTTTGTGGCCAGCCCTGTTTGTTTCTTGGAGCAGTTTGTAAAGAATTTTGATTTATGGTCTGCTGGTAGAGAGGTGGGTGGGTAATGCTTTGGGTTGGAAGAGATGCTGTAAGCCACTCATCCACTCCTTTTAGCCTGGGGGTGGAGGGATAGAGTTAGCCCAGCTCTTGTCCTGGGAGAAGTGGAGTGGTGTTTTTTGTTTTAAGGAGTCACTCAGTATTACTCAGTATGTTAGTTGCTTTGTTTTATTTTTGCCAAAAGTGTGTTTTCCTTTTCAATTCCCCCGGCTCACAGGGACCCGAGTGTATAGTCCTCCAGAGTGGATCCGCTACCATCGCTACCATGGCAGGTCGGCCGCCGTCTGGTCTCTGGGGATCCTGCTGTATGACATGGTCTGTGGAGATATTCCTTTTGAGCATGATGAGGAGATCATCCGGGGCCAAGTTTTCTTCAGGCAGAGGGTCTCTTCAGGTAACTTTTGGGAAGCTCTTTTGTTGAGAAGCAGGAGTCAAAGAGTCTTCAGGGGGGACAGTTTGAATTTTGGAGAGCTCCACCTCCCCAGGGGATGCCCCACAGTCCTTGCTTATTAGTAGAGTCCTGGGCCCATGACTGGAGAACTGGCTCTCAGGAATTGAATGATTTGCACTGAGCATTCTTTGAGAGGTCAGTAGAAGAGCATGTGTGAGAATATTAAGAAAAGACCATGTCTTTTCGTTGAAAGTTTTTTTTTTTTTTTTTTTTTGAAAGTTTTTTTTTTTTAAAGTACGAGCAGTCCTGACTCCTCAACTCTCCTGGCTGGTGAAAAGTTGAGGGTTCTTTCAGCCTTCTCCCTTAAGGCAGACTCTCTAAATATTGTGGTTCCAGTGACCTCATTGTGGGTGGTGTTCATATTTGTAAGTTGTAGGTGAATTGAATCACCTCATCATGCTCACTGATGTCTCATCAAAATCCCTTGTCATCATTCTTCCTATTTCTAGTGAGTGGGTGTCGTGGGAAAGGCCTCAGCTATTGAAGTCTGAAAACCACAGGTTTAAGAGGGGAGCTGTTTGTTTTTTTTTTTTTTTTTAAGCTCAAACCAGATTAGAGGATCCAGATCTTAGTTAATACCTTACCATTGAAAAGTAGAGTTCTAGAAGGTTCCTAGTCTCCTTTGGGTCCCTGGGAAGCAAATTAGCAAGACCTTTGCATTGCAAAAACAAGTTGAGTCATTCATAACCTCTGTATCTCCTGCTTTCTGCAGAGTGTCAGCATCTCATTAGGTGGTGCTTGGCCCTGAGACCATCAGATCGGCCATCCTTCGAAGAAATCCAGAACCACCCATGGATGCAAGATGTCCTCCTGCCCCAGGAAACAGCTGAGATCCATCTGCACAGCCTGTCACCAGGGCCCAGCAAATAGCAGCTTTTCTGGCAGGTTCTCCCCTCCCCATCAGATGCTCGTCAGATGCTAGAGGGAGGGGAAGCGTCTGTTTCCAGCTTCCTGAGTACCAGTGACACTTCTCGCCAAGCAGGACAGTGCTTGATAACAGGAACAACATATACAACTCATTCCAGACCCCAGGCCCCTGGAGGTTGCCTCCCAACATGGGGGGGAAGGAGACTCCACTCCAGGTGTCCTAGACCTCAACTCTTCCCGTAGATGCTCTGTTCTTCTCACAGATGTCCAGCGTCCCTGGACTCTGCAAAATCCTGGGGGTGGGGGGAGGGGGGGTCAGAACCCTGCCATGGAATTGTTCCCTTCATCACGAGTTCTGCCGAATGCCGCGATGGGTCGGGTAGGGGGAAAACGGGTTGGGGTGGGATATAGGACTAGCACCATTTTAAGTCCCTGTCACCTCTTCCGACTCTTCTGAGTGCCTTCTGTGGGGACTCCGGCTGTGCTGGGAGAAATACTTGAACTTGCCTCTTTTACCTGCTGCTTCTCCAAAAATCTGCCTGGGTTTGGTTCCCTATTTTTCTCTCCTGTCCCCCTCCCCCCATCCTTCATATGAAAGGTGCCATTGGAAGAGGCTACAGGGCCAAATGCTGAGCCACCTGCCCTTTTCTGCCTCCTTTAGTAAAACTCCCGAGTGAACTGGTCTTCCTTTTTGGTTTTTACTTAACTGTTTCAAAGCCAAGACCTCACACACACACACACACACACATACACACACACACAAAATGCACAAACAATGCAAATCAACAGAAAAAAACTGTAAATGTGTGTACAGTTGGCATGGTAGTGTACAAAAGGATTGTAGTTGATCTAATCTTTTTTAATTTTGCCTTTAAGTTATTTTACCTGTTTCATTTTTGTTTCGTTTTTTTTTTTTTTGTTCTTGGGTTTTTTTTTTTTTTTTTTGAAAGATGCGCATTCTAACCTGGAGGTCAACGTTATGTATTTATTTATTTATTTATTTGGTTCCTTTTCCTGCTCCAAGCTTCCACAGCTGCTGCCATAGTTTTCTTTCCTCCTTTCCTCCTCTGACTTGGGGACCTTTGGGCGAGGGCTTGCTCTGAACGTAGGGTGACGGGACTCAGGCGGGACAGCTGCTACAGATCCCTGACTGCTGCAGGGGCCCCTCACCAACTTTCACCAGAGTGGGGATGGGTTCCGTGGGGTGTGGGGGAGGGGCATCGCTGACTAGTGTACATAGGATAGATATATGAAAAGCAGTTCTGGATGGTGTGCCTTCCGGATCCTCTCTGGGGCTGTGTTTTGAGCAGTATGTAGCCTGCTGGTTTTATCTGAGTGAAATACTGTACAGGGGAATAAAAGAGATCTTATTTTTTTTTTTTTTTATACTTGGCGTTTTTTGAATAAAAACCTTTTGTCTTAACTCCGTGGCTTCGAAGTGTCCATGCAGAGGGCTCACTTGATTTAACTCTTGGGAAGTGCCTAGATCCTATCCTGGGAGAAAAGAGAACTTGAAGCCTCAACCTGGTTTCCTTCCACAGGACTCACGGAATAGCCACCCTTCTGAAGTAAGGTTGTGGACAAAATTTGGCCTGAGAGCTCCAACCTCTATTCCCTGATGGCAACTTCTAGAGCTGCACTAACGCAGCATGTGTGACTGGTTGCCTGGTTGCGCTAGTCACATTTCACGGGAGAACCGCTTGTGACTAGGGGCAGTGGAACTATAGAACATTTCCATCATCGCGGAAAGTTCTATCAGACGGCTGACCCAGAGATAGCAAACAGCTCTATTGCTAAACTGACAATGGAAGCTTTTTTCCAGCGGTCTTTCCCACCAGCGTAACGTGTTGGGCACATACACTTGACACGTGTTAAGCTTACTGAAAAACCAGATACCTGTATTACTCTTCAGTTCCCCATTCAAGTTCCCTTCACCTTTTGTGTGGGGTTGAGTCATGAGTAGCAAGCAGATGGGTGGAAATGTTTTTTTTTTTACCTAAGCAGCCTTGGGTTTTCCCCACCAATGTGCTCTACACAGAGCTTATGATGGGGAGTAGATGAAATGTAGCCGTGCCATCTTCCTGCTTGTGCTGGGATTAATGTTTTTAAATCTGTGGTTTCTTTACAGGAGTCTGCTTAAGCCCCTTCCTTGTTCTTTTTTGTTACAGTCATTTAATTTTTTTTAAGTCAACTACCCCTGACATGGGGCTCGAACTCTCAGAGACCAAGAGTCACAAACTCTACCAATCCAGCCGGGGTGGGGCTGCTGTGAGAGTTGAGTTTAAATTGGATGGTGGAACCTATGAACCCACTTGGGATACATTGGTGTAAAGTCATCCTGATAGGCAGCACGCTGGAGCCTGTGCTGCTAATTTGCATATTAAGTATTAGTAAATGTTGGTTTGTTTTTTCTAAATAAGCATCAGCAGCAGTTCTAACATTATTCCTTCCTCATGGGTCATCTTTGCTCCTTCCCCTCAATGCACACACACACCCTTTGGACACTGGTTAGATGCTGTCTTGTCCAGTTGCTCGAGGGGCCAGGCCACGACACTTCTCCCTTGATGTCTGTCCTTAAGTTTGGACCAGATCCCAAGCCCTAGCTCAGCGCCCCTGTGGCTGCGGGATAGAAAGGAAGGATTTCTGGGTTTGGGGGGCTGATTTCTTGAGTTCCTCTTTTCTCCCTACCCCCACCCAAACTCTCAATCTCGTGGAGCATGAGTGTTGTATGCCTCATCCTTTCCAGTAAAGTTGACATTTGAACACTTACAAGTTGCTCCAAACTTCTAATGAAATCTTGCAAAGCCCCACCCACCTCTGCCTTGAAGTGAACTTCTGGCAGTTTCCCCATCCTCTATTGACGCTGTTCCAGGGGTGATGGAATACAGTGTCTTTTTGAAGAAATACTGTGCTCCTTTTGGATGCAGGATATTAGGGGTTGTATGGGAAGGGTCGAAGCACATTTAATCTCTTCTCACAGGCAGCTGATGATCTAATGTGGAAAGGGAGTCGATGACTAATACCACTGTATGGCCACAGGAATTCGGGGGGCGTGATAAGGGGAGTGATGGTTATAAACATCAGCTTGGGGACTCAGCCTTGAGCTTTGATTACCACCATGGCTTGGGTCCTTCAGACAAGTTCCTAGAGCCTGTGAGACTAATTTCTAAATAGAGGTATCCCTTGACTGGATTTTTAGGAAGATAGGATTAAATAACAGGTGTGCTACTTGCGAACAAACATGACCATCTGCTGCTTAGGGATGCATATAGATGTGGTGAAAGTACTGAAACAGAGTGGGCAATAGATTTCCAGAGCTAGAACAGTGGTCATTACCTCTGGGGAGGAGGAAAGGAAGCTATGATTTGGGGATGGGTATCTGCACAGAGGCCTTTGACTATCTGGGCAATGCTTTATTTCAGAGGCTAGTTGATAAAGACTAAGGTGTTCACATTCTTTCTGTTGTTGTTGTTGTTGTTTTAAAGTAGGCTCAAAGCCCAACGTGGGGCTTAAACTCATGACTCTGAGATCAACAACTGAGCCAACTAGGCACCCTGTTTTATTCTTTGTATCTTTTTGGTGTGTCTTAAATATTCCCTGATAATTTTTTTAAAATTTTAATTTAATTTATGTTTAAAAGTAAACCCTACACCCAATGTCAGGCTTGAACTCATGACCCTGAGGTCAAGAGTGTTGTGTTCTACCAACTGAGGTAGCAAGGGATCCCCATGAGAAATTTTAAAAAGTAACAAACAGATTTGTGTTTATCACATAGGAGGCAGGAGGTGCGGTTATTACTGCCCTTGACTAGGTGATCTGGGAAAATTTCAGAGAAGAAGCACCATTTCAACTGGCCCTGAAGGATAAGCCTTTGTTCATCTGCAGATTGAGCTAAGAAATCCAGAGAGGCTAATTTTTCCCCTATTCAACCAAGGATCAGCAGACTATGGCCAACCGACCGAGTCTGGCATAGCACCTGGGTTTGTACAGCCTGCAAGCTAAGACTGGGTTTTTTGTTTTTAAGAGGAACAAAAAAACTGTTTTTTTGTTTTTAAGATTTTATTTATTTATTCATGAGAGACACACACAGAAAGAGGCAGAGACACAGGCAGAGGGAAAAGCAGGCTCCTCGCAGGGCACCCGATGTGGGACACGATCCCGGGACCCCGGGATCATGCCATGAGCAAAAGGCAGACGCTTAACCGCTGAGCCACCCAGGCATCCCAAGACTGGGCTTTATATTTTTTAAGTGGTCGAAAAAAGATTGAACGAGGAGTAATATTTTATAACATGTAAAGATTATATGAAATGTAATTATCAGCACTCATAAATAAAGCTCATCTGTTTATATGTCCTCTAAGGCCGCTTTTGTGCTACAATGGCAGAGTTGAGTAGTTGTGACAAAGTCCTTGTGTTTGGCAAAGGGAAAAATAATTCACTATCTGGCCCTTACAGAAAAAGTTTGCTAACCCCTGCAGTCGACCTACATGTTTCATAACATTTAGGGATAAAAGCTGACATTCATTTATTACCTCCTGTGTGCCGTGCGCTGCTCTTTGTGCTAATCTTACAACTCTCCATGAGGTAGATCCTATTTATCCCCATTTTACACATGAGGAAAACTGAGGTGCGGAGCGTCCAGTACCATGTCAGAGGTCACGCACCTAAGAACTGGCCAGGTCAGAGTTTGGACCCAAGCAGTCCATGTTCATTACCACTCTGATACAGTGCCACTTAAAAGATGTTTGTGTGGGTTAGTCATCTCAAGTTCCCTTCAGGATCCAGGATCTGGAAGTTAAGACGGTCTTTCCCCAGACTTCAGAGAGTCGGGGAAGCCGTTCCATTCTGTAGAAATACTTATTGTTGGCTCTAGTTTGCTATGCTTCACTTGAGCCAGGCTGAAGAGGAAGAGTTGGAGGCGGTAAAGGGAGGAGAAAGGGGAGGAGGGGGGAAGGAGGGTTAGGGGTGGGGCAGGGGCACATTTCTTGTAAATGTTGCTTAGCTCCTTCAACTGCTCGGCTGGTTCTTGGAAACCCTCACCACAAAGGACCTATCGACAACAGTGTTAAAGCAGATATGGCCTCAGCCCCCAGTTCACTTCCTGCCCAGCCTTGCGCTAGTAACCCCGATTGCCAAGAGCAAGGTTGCAGTGACCCCTCAGCATCGCTGTGGGAGGAAGTGCAAAAATAAGCAGAACTGGGGTCAAGCTTTATTTTTATTTATCATTAACAGGATATCCGATGCACGGAATTGGATTAATCATTATCCTTGGTTCATGATATATTCTCAAGGTCCAAGCATGGCCTCCTGTTATTATTAGATTTCATTCTACTGGGTGAACCACCACCCAACTCGAGAAGCAGACAGACAAGTGTCTATCTAGGTGCTCCTCTCTTCGTCTGCTCCTTGCCTTTCCCAGATGCAATTTGCTGTCTGAAATTTTGCTTAACATTCTCTTACATCTTTAAAAAAGTTAAAAAAAATAAAAATAAAAAAAATAAAAAAGTTTTCTATTTTATGAGCACATGTTCCTAAATTATGACATGTCTAGTTTTAGCTCTTGAACTTTATTAAAAGAGTATCATTTGTGTATGTATGTAGTGAGCTGGGACTTGCTCTTTTCACTCAATGTAGTGTTACAAAGACTCATGTACATTGTAGCTCATGGTTTATTTCACTCTAGAATATTCCATTTTACGGACAAGACTTTGGATTGTGGATGGTGGAGGCCACCCTTTTGTTGTTTGTATGTTTTTGTTTTATTTTGTTTTGTTTTAAGTAGGCTGCATGCCCAGCATCATGGGGTTTGAACTCATGACCCTGAGATCAAGACCTGAGCTGAGCCAGGTGCCACCAAGTGGAGGCCACTCTTTAGGGGAGCCCTGGGTTAAATCACTTAGGAAGTCAGCACACACAGCTAGGTGTAGACCTTGCTTAATACACTAAGGTGAAAGCCAGTGACTGTGTAGCCATTCCAGATTTATCCATGGAGTTGTACCCGGCACCATGCTGAGAACTCCCTCCTTATGCATAAGTAGATAGGACCAGACTTTCCTTATTTGCCCCCTTCAGCATTCAACATAATGCCGGCAAATAGGCAAATATCACAGCAAAGGGAAGATCTGATGTTGTATGGGATCCTGAGGAGATCTTCGGATTTAGCAGTGACTGTTGTGCATGTAGTGATGTGTGTGTGGTGTGTGTAGGGGAGTGAATCTGGTGGTGTGTGTATCTGGCATGGTGTAGGAATGATGACATGGTGTGGCCATGGCCGAGTGCAGATAAATGTATCTTTGGTGTGTGTGGTAAAGCATGGTGGTGTATATGTGGGCGTGTTGGTGTGTACATGGAGTACGGCGTGTACATATGGACATGCCTGTGCCACTGCCCATCCACACTCATTCCTGCAGCTGCTACCTGCTTGCCCCACCTGGACCAAAGTCCTATTCCTTCCCTGCGTGGCCGCTGTCCTCCCTGTCCTGCCTCTGCCCTGAATCCCTCTTCTGCCCCACTCCTTTCTCTCACCACTCTTCCTCTCCTGTCTTCTCCTCTTCCAGAACCACCCACTCAATTCTCTTCATTCTTCTTCCCGGCTCCCCCTCCGGAGAGCCCATCTCAATCCCCCTTGGAGATCCAGCAGCCTCCATAACCCTCCCTCCTCCGCCAGACTCCTCCTCTGATTTCATAACCCCTGGTTTGCCTTCGACTTCTTCGCGGCTTCCGCCCAGTTTCCTCTCCCTCTCCTTGCCTTTGAACTGGGGTGTTCTTTCTCTTCCTCTCTCCCCCACCCCTCAAGTCCCTGGGTGGGTCAGGACCCTGGCCAGAAACAGACCCCACCTGCGCACACTGGGTAATGCGGGCAGAGCGCGAAAACAGAGCAATTTCCAAAGGTGTGGGGCAGGTGTTGGCAAAGCTGGGGGGCAGTGCTGTACCCTGGCCTGGAGGGGAGAGGCGCGCCGGCGCTGGAGCCACACCGGCGTGGAGAAGCCCGCCTGGCGGGCGCTGTGACCTTCACTCAAGAGAAGCAGTCTGCCTTAGTGACCCCACAGGCTGGAGTGGGAGTGGGGGTGGGGGTGGGGTGCGTGCGGGTGGGTGCCTGGGTGCGTGGCTGGGGCAGAGAAGTACATACTCCCGAGGCTCTGTCCCTGACCCTCTGATCTCCTCCCTGGGCGTCCCACTGGCTGGACTCAGGGGGTGAGGGTGGGGAGTCTGCTGTGGGGCCGGCCACATAGGTCAGCCTCTGGGGGCGCAGAGCGACCTGGAGAAGCGCCGGGAGCGGTCCTGGAGGGGCAAAGGGAAGACTCCAGCACATTGGGGCAGCATTGTGCCTGGTCCCGGGGCTTCACCCAGCATCTTCTCCATGAGGAGTCCCATGAAGTCAGCACAGACCTCCTCTGAGCTCCAGGCCGGGGATCGATTGCTTCCTGCGTCCACTGCCAGGGGCTCCCGGGAGCCTGGAACCCAGGATCACTCATGTGACTGCAGGAAGACGGTGGATACCTTTCCAGCCTCTGAATCCTATCCTGCCTTAGCTTGTCTCTCAGAGCCACTCATGAAGTTCCCAAGAGACACAGATGCACACGTTTTCCAAATGAAAAGGTTTTTTTCCCTTCCTCTTATAAAAAATGATAAATGCTTTTTATTTTTTAAAAGATTTTATTTATCCATGAGAGACACAGAGAGAGAGAGGGAGGCAGAGACACAAGCAGGGGGAGAAGCAGGCTCCATGCAGGGAGCCCGACATGGGACTCGATCCTGGGACTCTGTGATCATGCCCTGGGCCAAAGGCAGACCCTCAACCGCTGAGCCACCTATGCGTCCCTGAGGCATGCTTTTTAGTAAAAATAATGGTATAAAGTGGATTAAAACTACGTGATGAAATCATTTTTAGCACACCCAGGTGTCACATATGTATCCATCCATCGATCCATATATAATATTTTTATATATACATACATATTTTAGATTTATTTATATATCTTAGAGAAAGAGAGGTGGGGGAAGGGCAGAGGGAGCGGGAGAGATTCTTAAGTAGAGCGCAAAGCCCGACCTGGGGCTCCATCTCATGACCCTGAGATCATGACCTAACCCAAAACCGAGTCTGATGCTCAACTGACTGTGCCACCCAGACGCTCCTATATATGCACACATATTATCTATATATACTTCTACAGAACAGAGCTTAAATTTTAGTAACTTGTTTCTCCCCCTCCCCCTTAACAATGTATTAATGAAAAGTTTCCATTTCAAGAACTATACATAAATATAATCATTTTGATATGGCTGTGATATGGAAGTACATTATTAATTTGTGTAATTTGTAATTTTCTACCACTATATATGAAATATTCTATTACTAGATAAGGCTTTGGGCAGAGATTAATTGTTGCCTAGGCCAATCCATTATCCTTTCTTCCTTGGTATTTTTAGCTCATCATATGGCCTTCTTTAATATTTATTTAAAAAAATGTTTTTTAAAGATTTTATTTATTTATTCATGAGAGACACAGAGAGAGGCAAAGACATAGGCAGAGGGAGAAACAGGAGCCCTGCAGGGATCCTAATGCAGGACTCAATCCCAGGACTCTGGGAACAAGTCTTGAGCCGAAGGCAGATGGCTCAACCACTGAGCCACACAGGTGCCCCTATATTTTAAAAATTTAATTAAATTTATTATTATTATTATTTTAAAAGTAGACCCTATGCCCAATGTGGGGCTTGAACTCATGACCCTGAGATCGAGAGTCACATGCTCATGCTCCACCAACTGAGCCAGTCAGATGCCTCAATATGGTCTTCCTTAAGAAGGAAGACTAAATTCTTCAGATTTTCCTGCAGCTACCTTTAGACGCATAACAAAGTTATGACCAATGAGCAGATTCCAGGGAAATTCCTTAAAAGACATTTGGTGTGTTCCCCCTCTCTCCCCACCATAGAGGAACAGAGGAGTCATGTGCCAAGATGGAGGATGAAGGTGGCAGTAGACACCCATGGCAGGCTCCCTTAGGCCACTCCATTTGCCAAGCCCTCATTGCTTTTATTCCACCAGAAAATATTTTCCCTTTGAAGCTGGTGATTTTTGGAAAACATGTGGTAGTTGAAGTATCCTTTCACTGTGTCTCGGTGCCAGTGTCTGCATTTACATCCCTTGTGACATGTCCCTCCAACTTCATAGTACAAGTCAGTTAAAAAGAGAGATTTGAGGGGCGCCTGGGTGGCTCAGTTGGCTGAGCATCTGACTCTTGGTTTTGGTTCAGGTCATGATCTCAGGGCTGTGAGATCGAGCCCCTCCCCACTTTTGTTGGGCTCTGTGCTCAGTGAGGAGTCTGCTTAACTTTCTCTCTCCCTTTTCCTCTGCCCCTCCATTCTCCCTCTTTCTCTCTCTCTCAAATAAATAAATAAATAAATAGATAAATAAACAAATATTTTTTTAAAAAAGAGAGAGAGATATTTGAAAAGAAAAGATTTGATACCAAACCCATTCTCATTTATTTACATCAGTCCATGGAGGAAAATTATATGATAATATGAATTATCTATTTTTTTAAAAGATTTTATTTATTCATTCACGAGACACACACAGAGAGAGAGGCAGAGACATAGGCACAGGGAGAAGAAAGCCCCTCACAGGGACCCCGATGTGGGACTTGATCCCAGAACCCCAGGATCATGCCCTGAGCTGAAGGCAGACGCTCAACTGCTGAGCCACCCAGGAGTCCCAATATGAATAATCTAGAATGAAAAATGTAAAATGCATATTTGGCTCTGGAATGTGTCCCTTTTAAAAATTAATTGATTAATTAATTATTAAAAATATGTATTTATTTTTGAGAGAGTGAGCGAGCAGTGGGGAGGGACAGAGGAAGAGGGAGAGTGTGTCTCAAGCAGACTCCTCATTGAGCACAGAGTCCAATGCAGGGCTTGATCTCATGACCCTGAGATTATGACCTGAGCTGAAATCAAGAGTTGTTTGCTTAACCAATTGTGCCACCCAGATGCCCCAATTAATTTATTTTTTAGAGAGAGACAGAGAAAGAGAGCAAGTGAGTGAAGAGTGGGGTAGAGGGAGAGCACCTTCAAGCCGACTCCCTGCTGAGTGTAGATCGGTCATAGGGCTCAATCCCATGAGCCATGAGATCATGACCTGAGCTTCGACTGACTGAGCCTCCCAGGTGCCTCTGGGATATGTTCCTTAATCTAATACATTTTCATTGGTGGAGAAAGGAAAGGAATGAACTTTTTTTTTTTTTATATAGATTTATTTGAGAGAGCGAGCACGAATGGGGGAAGGAGCAGAGGGAGAGGGACAAGCAGACTCTGTGCTGAGCGTGGAGCCTGGCATGGGGCTCGATCCTACAGCCCTGAGATCACAACCTGAGCCGAAATCAGGAGTGTGTCACACTCTTTTTTTTTTTAAACCAACTTTAGTGAAGGATCATTTACACACACTAAATAGCACCATTTTAAGTGCATGGTTGGACATATTTTGAAAAACATACACATCCATGTAACCACCATCACAATTAAGGTATAGAACATTTCCACCACCACTCCCCAAATGTTCCCTTGGTCTTTTGCAGTCTATCTGTCCATCTCACCCCCTCTGGCCCCAGGCAACCACTGATCTACTTTCTGTCGCTATAGATTAGTTTTGCCTGTTCTAGAATTTCATTTAAATGGTGTCATAGAACATGGGCTCATTTGTGAGGATAACCGTTTGTTGGGTGTCTAGCATGTGACAAACACTTTACAAGTGTATAATCATTTCCCTTTCAGAAGTGAGAAAACCAAGACTCAGGGATTAAATAATTTACCAAAACGTCACGTGGCTAGGAAATGGCAGAGAATAGGATTCTAAGTTTATCTATCTCCTAGTCTAGGACCTTCCCTTATACACTATGCTGCCACTGCCCTTGGTTTTATAGAGATCCCAAAAGATGAATAGTTAGGGACAGATGTAAGGTCAAGATTTTACAATCTTCTGACAAAGCAAGAGTGAGGCTCATGGGACATCTGGAGAACAGACAAGACGGTACATAATCAAATGCTAAAATCATCCGTAACCAAGCACCAAAAATATGTTGTCTGCAGTGTACAAATACAAATAGTGACTAGAGGTCTAAGAAGAGAAAGTTGACAGGGCAGGTTCTCCATGAGGAGGATTATCTATCACCCTAGGCGTTTACTTTAGAAAAAAATCATGGAGCTGGGGTGGGAAAATCTGACTCAGGTGGGAGGCCAGATGTCAGGTCTTCATCCTTCCTGTCTGGTCAGACCCATGCTGGAATTTGAAGTGTAGAAATCATCATTTAATAAGGTAAACACAGACTTGTCCCCAAATCCCAGAGCAGTGGCAGGAGGAGTGTAGCTGGGACACACCAAGGAGTTTAAGGACAAGTAAAAAGAACAGACAATTCTCCAGCTTCTCTAGGGTCATGTTTCAAAAGTTTGTTTGTGTATCGTTAGTTTGAAATTCAACCCATCTTCCCAGAGAAACCGCATTACAAATGGATGTTGGGCACTCAGATCCACCCTCAAATGCTGAGTTAACACATGAGGTGGCCAAAATACCACACAACCACCATGAAAACAATGCTGGGCCCATTCTAGAACTCAGACAAAACAGTAGCTTGTACCCTCACAGACTTGAGCTGTTTGTCTAGACCTTCGTCCTATCTGGTCTAGGGATCTGCTCCACCACGTTCCTGCCCATATGCATTTTTGCAAGACAGAAAATTCTTGCTTGCTTCAAGCTGAAGTTTGCCTTCTGCACAGCCCCGGTGGCTCAGCGGTTTGGCGTCACCTTTGGCCCAGGGCGTGATCCTGGAGACCCGGGATCGAGTCTCACGTCGGGCTCCCTGCATGGAGCCTGCTTCTCCCTCTGCCTGTGTCTCTGCCCCTCTCTCTCTATGTCTCTCATGAATAAATAAATAAAATCTAAAAAAAAAAAAAGTTTGTCTTCTGCTACCTTCCCATCTTTGGTCCAAGCTCCATTGTTAGACTCTGTATGACTCTGATCACTTTTTTAAAAAATATTTTATTTATTTATTTCTTCATGAGAGACACAGAGAGAGAGAGGCAGAGACACAGGCAGAAGGAGAAGCAGGCTCCCTGTGGGGAGCCCAGGACCCCGATATCAAGACCTGAGTCAAAGGCAGACGCTCAACCACTGAGCCACCCGGGCATCCCTGATCACTTTCTCATGCGACAAATCTTCAAAGAGTTTAGGAATGTTCATTTCACTATTTCTTCGACTTTTCTGTATGCTTGATGTTTTTCATTATATGAAGTTGTAGGAGATTTGGGAACAAATTTCAAGGGAGTAAGTATTTTCTCTTTGAAACTGGCAAGGACAAAATACAGTCATCGGGGAAAATTATTGGCCTCCTTGAAAAAAATGTGACCACAAAGTACCCAACTAATCAGACATCTATCAGGGGTAAGAACGTGGTAGAAGAACCAGCCAACTTCAACATGTACATGACTGATAGAGACCTAAGACAAAAAGCTTTTTTCTAGGATATTGTGAGGAATATTTGAGACCATGTCAAAGAAAGTCATAGGGTGGGCCAGACATACAGAAGGCGCTACTAACAGTCAGCTCTCATGATCCACAGTAGCTATGTTAATAAAGTCGCTGGGAACGCTGAACCACCGCCGTAGGTGAATACAGGGTTAGGTCTTGAGAGCCTTTGGTCACCAACGTTCTACGTGGGTTTCTGTTTATAGACATCTTATTTAATATATATAGTAACTCATTCACACTGAACTCATGGCCAACAGCCTTTTAACTCCCGTCTGAGGGAAGCTTATCTAACACATGTATTTTCTCTGTGAGGCATGTCACTTATGGACCCTTTATCACCACAGCTGGGGCAGTTTTAAACAGCAAAGTCACCAATAAAAAGCAGAAAAATGTGAAAAACACAGCACTAAATATATCACAAATACTGATATGTTTGCATTTAACCTTTATTTCATGTCTGTGTCTTTGGAAAAACATGAGGTAGGCAAGGGAAACGATCCTCCCCCCCCCCCTTTTTTGTTTATTTTCTTTTTCTTTTATTCTTAAAACAATTTTTTTCCTTAAAACAATTTTTTAAAATTTTATTTATTTATTTATGAGAGAGACACAGAGACACAGGCAGAGGGAGGAGCAGGCTTCATGCAGGGAACCTGACGCAGGACTCGATCCTGGGTCTCCAGGATCACGCCCTTGGCTGAAGGCAGCGCTAAACCGCTGAGCCACCCAGTCTGTCCTCTTTTATTCTTTTTAAAGTAATTTCTATACACAACATGTGGCTGGAACTCATGACCTTGAGATCAAGAGTCACACACTCCATTGATTTAGCCAGCAAGGCACCCCAAGGGAAATGGTCTTATCCCCATTTTATAAATGCTTAGGGTCACAAGCCTTGGGTGGCAGAGATAAGACTAGTGCCAGGACTTTACTCTTCTGTCCCAGGACTTGTCCACTACAAGTGGGTTTTGGTTTCAGTTACCACAAAGTGTCATTATCCAGGCCTACCCAACTAAATTTTGAAATCTCTCTATTTCCAGTCATCGAGATATTCAGTTAAGGAAGTCATTTGTTTCTGCAGTGATTGATTCATATAGATATGGACTCATGGGTATTTATTTTTTTCTACGGGTTATGAAGTCCAGTACCTTTGTTACTTACTTTGTGGCTCACACTATTCCAGCTTTGGCATTGGGAGTGCTTTCAGTTGGTTCTTGTGTCTTTTTCATGAGCACCCATCCTTTCGTGAGCACTGTCTTTCTATCATCACAAGATACTCCAGGCTCATCTGGTGCTTTCTCTTCCCAGTCCCGGAGTCAACCACAGGTCCAAAGAAGCTTGTTTTTTTTCATTGGAGAAAGATATTTAAAAACCAAATCTGAGCCCTAGATGTGCTCAATTGCTACTGCAATTTCTACTGCATCTACTGGGGTGTCCATGGTTCTACAGCTTCTCAGGGGTCAGAGCCAGGGACACATGTACACATGATCATCCATGCATGAATACAGATCCAAACTTACTTCGGTATCCATCTATAATACTAATTTTTAAAAATATTTTATTTATTTATTCATGAAAGACACACAGACAGGCAGAGACACAGGCAGAGGAAGAAGCAGGCTCCCTGCAGGAAGCCTGATGTGGAACTCGATCCCAGGACCCCAGGATCACGACTTGAGCCAAAGGCAGACACTCAACCACTGAGCCACCCAGGCACCCCTATGATACCAATTAAGGAGCTTTTCATGAAGGTCCTTTCTGTCTTTACAATTTATTATATGACAGGTTTACAATAAATATTTTCTGATTTGAATTGAATTAGAGAATAATGTGATGCAGAAAAATGTTTGAAGACTGAAGGAGTAAATGAATCTTTATTGACTGGTGACAATGAAGGGGCCTAGTCTGGGGGTGCCTGGCTGTCTCAGACAGTTGAGCACGTGATTCTTGGTCTCAGGGTCATGAGTTCACCCCCACATTGGGTGTAAAGCTTACTTAAAAAAAAAAAAGTTTGAAGGGACCCAGTCTTGAATGAAGAGATCAGAGTTCAAAGACCAGCTCTTGCCACTCAGCCCTGGGACCTTGAATCAGTTACCTAACCCCTGGGGGGCCTAAGTTTCCCTATCGGTTAGAAGAGAGAACAAGTGGGCTAAGTGATCTTCAGATTCTTTTTAGCTTGGGAACCCAAAACTTACCATATTTCTCACTTGCTTAAAACAGCTTTTAAGGACAGGCAGTTTCTCTCTCTCTCTTACTACAATCCATAGTAATAATAATTTACAATATAGCCTGGGCTGTATGTATAAACACATATACATATATGAACACAAGCATACATGCATTTATTCACACATATGTCAACTAGGGATTGGTCTGAGATAATGTAATAGCAATGTTAGCATACCTTAAATAAGCTAGATGTTAACTTCTCTTTCACATGACTCCTCTTTTATAGTCTGGAGGTGTGCTTCTAATTCTGAGCCCAAGGTGACTACTCCAATTCTGACCATCACATCCGTATTCCAGTTAATGGGAAAAGACACAAAAAAGTGCACTCTTTTTAGGAGCATGACCCAGAGTTGACACTCACCACCACTGCTTATGCTGCATTGGCCAGAACTTACTAACATGACCACACCCTACTGCCAAAGGAGGCTAGAAAATACAGTCTTTCACTGGGCAGCCAAGTGTCAACACTTGAGGATCTGATATTAAAATTAAAATAGGAGAATGCATTGATGGAAAGCTTGCGGTATCTGCTACCCTGCATATAATTGAAATAACATTTTCACAAAATGGTACTTACTCTTTTAAAACATTTTTATTTATTTTTTAAAACACTTTTTAAAATGCTCCCTTTATTTATTTTTTAAAGTAAACTCTACCCGCAGTGTGGGGCTTAAACTCACCACCCCAAGACCAAGAGTTGCGTGCTCTGCTGACTGAGTCAAACAGGCACCCCTAAAATGGTACTTACTTTTTTTTTTTTTTTTTTTTAGTATTTACTCTTTTATTTTAAGAGAGAGAGAGAGAGAGAGAGGAGTAGGGAGAGAGGCAGAAGGAGAGGGAGAGAGAGAATCCCAAGCAGACTACCCACTTGAGTGTGGAGCCTGACTTGGGGGTGAATCTCACCATCTTGAAGCCATTACCTAAGCTGAAATCAAAAGTTGGACTCTGGGGGACCTGGGTGGCTCAGTGGTTGAGCATCTGCCTTTGGCTCAGGTCATGATCCTGGAGTCCTGGGATTGAGTCCCGTAGCGGGCTCCCTGCATGAAGCCCGCTTCTCCCTCTGCCTGTGTCTCTCTCTCTGTGTGTGTCTCATGAATGAATACATAAAACCTTAAAAAAAAAAAAAGTTGGAAACTTAACTGACTGAGCCACCCAGGTGCCCTGGTACTCTTAATACAAATAGTATTATGTCTCTTTATTCTTGTCTGTTCCATTCAATTTTCTTTTCCTTTTTAAAAATATCGGTCCTGACCTACTAAACTGATTTCACATACTCAAGTGGGTTACAACCCATACTTTGCACACCTCCCCAGGGCGCAGAGTGCAAATTCCTTGGCACAGTGCAGTGATCTCTTCCAGAGATGGCTGCCACTCACTCTGCAGCCTCCCTTCTGGCCGCTGCCACTAGCATCGTGGCAGCCCAGCTGGGCTCCCACACCCTCAGACACATCATCGTGTTCCCCACCTCCTTGTCTTTGCACTTGCTGTTCCCTCCATCTGGGATGCCTTCTGCCCTTCCCTCAATTGTCGCCCACGCCAACCCCACCCAAATTATCAGCCTGGCAAACCATCTTCATTGTTCAAAGCCCAACTTGTACGTCCCCTCCTCAAAGAAGCTTTTGCTTACCGGTAAGTCCCCTGCAGGGTTGACACCCTCCTTGATGCTATCTCTGCCTCCCCCTGCTTAGAAGCCCTTCTTATTCCACATCACAATTAATGTTCTTAGCTGTCAGCTTCCCCTCCTGCCTATGAGCCCCTCAAGGGCAGGAAGACAGGTTTGGCTCACCTTTCCACACCCAGCACCCTGCTCAAGGACCAGCACAAAGTCCAGGTCCCATGCACGTCTACCGAACTGACCAGAAGACGGAAGACTTTTTTCTGAGGGGAAGCCTGCCCTGATCCCCTTGGGCTGAGTTACTTCTGTCTTTGCTTTCCTCTTGCAGCACATTCACAGAGCCTCCCACACTGCCTGGATGCGATCGGCTGCAGAGGCTCTGGAGCCAGGTTACCTGGGTTCAAACCCCGGCAGTGAACTCTACGTGTGACTCCTAGAAGAGCGACTTAACTTTCCTGGGCCTTAGTTTTCTCATCTGTGACATGAGGAAAACAATGATTTATTTCACAGCATTGTTGTCAAAGTTAAATTAGTTCATTCATTCGGAGGAGTGCTTGGAAGACACCCAGCATTTGTTATTTGGTCTATCTGTGCGTTTCTTCCTCACTAGACTCTCAGCACCTGGAGGGAAGCTCACATCTCCCTTGGTGCTTTTTGTACAGGCTTGCTTATGGTAACACTCCAAAAGTGTTGACTGTAATTGGCAAGTCACCGGGAAATTCAGACCAGTATCATTTTCTTATCTGGTTAGCCTGTGGGGATTGTAATAAAGGGCAGGCCTATGAACATCTGGCCAAGTATAACCTACTCAGGGAAAGATAGCCAGAGGAAACCAAGCCTGCCACATCTGCCCACATTTTTAAAAAAGATTTTATTTATTTATTCATGAGAGACACACAGAGAGAGAGGCAGAGACTCAGGCAGAGGGAGAAGCAGACTCCGTGCAGGGAGCCCGATGCGGGACTTGATCCCAGGACCCTGGGATCATGCCCTGAGCCAAAGGTAGACGCTCAACCACGGAGCCACCCAGGTGCCCCATGTGTTTTGTTTTTGTTTTTAGCAATTGGACAAGCATGGCAGACAAAAGGAAACTTGCAGACTTGTTATTAAGACTGCCAACAATTCTTGGACCAAGCATGAACTATCCTGAGGTAGTGAGGGAAGATGTTTTGTTACAAGCAGGGAGTTGACTCTGCACTGGTAAACAGGAGGCAGGGCAGACAGACACTGGCCTGTGTAATGGAGGGGTCTCTCGAAGGTGAGTGCTGGGTCTCCCAAACCCCCAGCTCACTCAGGACCAGCTGCAAGAAACCGCAGACCACTACAGGCATTTGAGGCATTTGAGTGCACAGAAGGAATTGGTTCCTTTCCAATCCTTGGAAGGGTGCAAGAGGTTTTGTACTGGGCCCCTGGGAGTAACACTGCCGACCCGCCTGCCAAGGGAGCAGCTGCTGCTGCTGCCCCCTCAGAAAAGTGGGAATCAAGAGGCCATGCTCGGAACTGCTGAGTTCTAGAAAACACAACCATAACCCAGGGATCAGGAGGTGACGACTGGCAGCAGAGCTAGTGACCAAACACTGGAAGGTGGCTGCAGAGAAACAGGGCTGGTTACTCCGTAACTTAGTTGGCAAGCAGCAAACTCAAAGACATCAGGAAGATGGCCTCTGCTTCATTCATTCATTCACTCATTCATTCATTTATGAAATTTAAGTGTAGTTGATGTAATATACCAATGTCATATTAGTTTCAGGTGTACAATATAGTGACTTGACAAGTTTTACATTATGCTGTGCTCACCACAAATGTAGCTAACCTCCATCACCGTACATTGCTCTTACATTATCATTGATTGTCTTCCTTGTTCTGTGCCTTTTTTACCCATGACTTACACCATCACTGGAAGCCTATACCTCCCACTCCCCTTCACCCATTTTGCCCAACCCCCCAGCTTCTGTCTCAGTTCTGTCTTCCCAAGTTCATACTCCATGTCCAGTCTCCAGGACTGGAGCTGCAAGGGAGTCTGGAACACTGGGTTTTAGGGTTCCACTCTGAGATGCAGGAAGGCACTTCAGAGCAGTTGAAAGGAACCCAAGACCAGTTAAGCCACCATATCCTCCAGGCCCTCACTCATGAAGCTCCAGTCACTGGCTCTCTGACTGGTCTTTGAATGCTTTACACCTGTTTCCCCTTGCTTAGAATTTTGCACTTGCTGTTCCCTGTGGTTGAAATGTGTTTCCCACAGACCTTCCCAGTCTTGTTAAGCATCACCTCTTCAGAGAGACATCCCTTATCCGAAGGCCTCCTAGATGCCCATCTCTACTGGGTCTCAGGGCTATTCTGGAAACAATCTCGAGGCAGCAATTATTAGGACTGGTGAAGTCTCACTATCTGGGATGAAGCTCTATTATATCACCTTGTTTCATTTTCTTCTTAGCATTTATCACTAGTTGAAACTATTATTTTTATTTTTTTTAAGGATTTTATTTATTTATTCATCAGAGGCACAGAAAGAGAGGCAGAGACATGGGCAGAGGGAGAAGCAGGCTCCTCACAGGGAGCCTGATGTGGGACTCGACCCCACGACCCTGGGATCATGACCTGAGCTGAAGGCAGATGCTCAACCACTGAGCCACCCAGGTGCTCCTCAAGATTCTGTTTTGAAGTAATCTCTACACCCAACGTGGGGCTCAAACTTATGACTCCAAAATCAAGAGTTGCACACTCTTGGGATGCCTGGGTGGCTCAGCAGTTGCGTGTCTGCCTTTGGCTCAGGATGTGATCCCGGAGTTCCAGGATCGAGTCCCATATCGGGCTCCTGCTTCTCCCTCTGTCTATGTCTCTGCCTCTCTCTGTGTCTCTCATGAATAAGTAAATAAAATCTTTAAAAAAAGTCACACACTCTGGGCTGAGCCAGGTGCCCCTGAAATTATTGGATATACTTACACATTCATTAACTTTCCCTCCTTAGAACACAACTTTCATGAGAGTAGGAACTCTGTTTTCTTTTCCCCTGAAGCTCCAATACCTAGAACAGGACCTGATGTAGAGCATGTGCTTAATATATATGGGTTGAATGAACCACTGAGAAATAGAAATAACATAGCACTTTGCACTTACCTCCATTACCTGATTTGTTGTATAATATCATAATTACTTCCTCATATGTCCCCTTTCTTGATTCAGGGCCAGGACTGCATCTCATTTTTATTTTTGCCTCACTTTTCTTTTATGACTTTATTTTCTTTTAATTTTTATTTATTTGTTTTTAAGATTTTATTTATTTATTTAACAGAGAGAGAGGGGGGCGGAGAGAGAACAAGCAGGTGGAGAGGCAGAGGGAGAGGGACAGGACCCCAGGATCATGATCTGAGCCAAAGGCAGATGCTTAACTGACTGAGCCACTTAGGTGCCCCTTATTTATTTTTTTAAAAGATATTATTTATTTTTATTTGACAGAGAGAGAGAGAATGAGTGAGCAAGCAGGGGAAGCGGCAGATATAGGGAGAGGGGAAAGCAGGTTCCTTGTTCAGTCAGTGTGGGACTTGATCTCAGGACTTTGGGATCACAACCTGAGTCAAAGGTAGACACTTAACCAACTGAGCTACTCAGGCGCCCTTTGCCTTGCTTCTTACCACAACGCCCAACATACAGTCAGTAAGCCATGCATTTTGATGAATGAATAAAAGAAGAAAAAATGAAATAAAAAGAGAGAGAGGGGAAGCATGAATGCACATGTTTAGGGAGCGTGGGTGTGTTCCATGATGTCCAAAGGTGAGGAAGGAGGGTGGTTATTGTACAAAGAATGCTTTAAAAAACCATCTCAGGGATCCCTGGGTGGCGCAGCGGTTTAGCGCCTGCCTTTGGCCCAGGGCGCGATCCTGGAGACCCGGGATCGAATCCCACGTCGGGCTCCCAGGGCATGGAGCCTGCTTCTCCCTCTGCCTATGTCTCTGCCTCTCTCTCTCTCTCTGTGACTATCATAAATAAATAAAAGTTAACAAAAAAACAAAAAAAAAACAAAAAAAAAAACCATCTCAACTAGGGCCACCTGGATGGCTCAAAAAAAAAGATGTCTTTCTAGTGTTGGCCCTTTTGGGATGTATTTCTGAAGAGGAAAGACAGCCATGGTAGGTAGAAGCAAACTTTGGAAAAGAATAAAGCCTGGCATTTTTTGACCTTTTTATATCTTTATTTTATTTTATTTTATTTTATTTATTTTATTTTATTTTTTAATTTTTATTTATTTATGATAGGCACACAGTGAGAGAGAGAGAGGCAGAGACATAGGCAGAAGGAGAAGCAGGCTCCATGCACCAGGAGCCCGACGTGGGATTTGATCCCGGGTCTCCAGGATTGCGCCCTGGGCTAAAGGCAGGCGCTAAACCGCTGCGCCACCCAGGGATCCCTATATTTTATTTTTTAAAGTAATATCTACACCCAGCTTGGGGCTTGAACTCACAATCCCAAGATCAGGAGTCGTACACTCCATCAACTTCGCCAGCCAGGTGCCCCAAACCTTTTTATATCTTTAACATGTAAGTCATTTCTGGGGCGCCTGGCTAGCTTAGTCAGTTAAGTCAATAAGCGGCTGACTTTTTTTTTTTTTTTTTAAGATTTTATTTATTTATTTGGGAAAGAAGAGAGAGAGCACAAGCAGGGGGAGGGTCGGGGGAGAGAGAGAGAAGCAAGCTCCCCACTGAGCATGGAGCCCAACAGGGAGCTAGATCCCAGGACCCTGAGATCATGACCCGAGCCAAAGGCAGACACTTAACCAACAGGAAGCAGCTGAATCTTGATTTTGGCTCAAGTCATGATCTCAGGGTTGTGAGATCGAGCCCCCCCTCCATGGGCTCCACACTGAGGGTGGAGCCTGCTTAAGATTCTCTGTCTCCTTCTTTCTCTGCCCTCTCATCCCCCTCCAAAAAAAAAAAAAAAGTAAGTTATTTCTGACAATCAACAGATAATTGTTTGACTCAGATTTTTACATGTCCACAGTCACACAAACATGTCATGCAGATGCAGAAATATGCATGTACACACAAACATACACAAACACACAATGTCACATGCACAAACACATGCTTAGAAAGCCCTTGTTTGTTCAACAAGATTAATATGGTCAGAAGGCATTTGTAAAACCAATGTCCAGGGAAGAAACTCCTAATTCATTTAGAAAAAAAAATGTAAGCATTTCTTTAAAAAAATGTTTTATTCATTGAAGTAATCTCCATACCCCATATGGGGCTTGAACTCATGACCCTGAGATCAAGAGTCACAGGCTCCCCTGACTGAGCCAGCCAGGCACCCCAAATTTAAGCATTTAAAGTTGCTATTTTACTAACAACAGATGAGGGGATGGAAGGGATGAGAAAAGAAGCCTAGGAGGGTTCTTTTCACTCACTCACTGAGCAACTAACCTGTGTGAAAGGCTGTCTTGAGAGTCAGGGGCTGGCGTCAGAGGCCTTCATTAACCTTTTATCAGGTGGGCAAATGGATTCAAAAAAACAGCAAAGCATCAGACCATATGTAGAGACTGATGGTGGAGAGAGACCAAAGAAAGGAAAAGAGAGGGGCTTCGAGGGGCACCTGGGAGGGCTCAGTCAGTTAAGTGTCTGCCTTTGGCTCAGGTCATAATCCTGGGATCCTGGGATCAAGCCCCGCATCAGGCTCCCTGCTTAGCAAGGAGTCTGCTTCTCCCTCTGTATCTGCCTCTGCCTCTCCCCCTTCTTGTGCTCTCTCTCTCTCAAATAAATAAATAAAATCTTAAAAAAGGGGGGGGGGGCTTTAAGGGCTGAGGATATTAGTAATTGATGTGGGCATTTTGGGGGGAAAAGAAGCAGGGGGAATGGATACCTAAGCCCTGGGGAAAAAAGAAGTAAAATAGATGGGAACATTTGACACATCTTAAAACCAGCAGGGAGAAGTAAACAAGAACGAATTCTGTCCCCCCAAAGACTCAGCTGCTAGGGGAAACCTGGAGGTACAGGTGACAACAGTGAGGTGGGAAAGATGCCCAGAAATATTTCGTGGTTGTGTGCTGAAGAGCAAACACCTTCCGGGAGCAGCCAGCAGAGACCGTGGGAAAAGGGGAGACCCTCTTCTCTCTGGGGAAGTACGTGTCTGCTTGCTTCCTCTTGACACTATCATCCCCCACACAGATCTTCTTCCTTCACCCTGAGGTAACTCCAGGGGTATCTGAACCTTCTCAGGCTGTCACCTCTCTGTTTTTTCTCCTCCCTTCTCGGGCCTCTTCCAGCTACAGTGTACAGGTCTCCTCCTCCAGGAAGACTTCCCTGCTCTCCAATCTCCAAGAGACTCCTCCTATGGCCCCCAGTGCTTCCCTCAGCACCCATCATATGGGCCCAATGGCCCTGAGTGACTCAGCCCTCCCTAGGCTGGGCACTTCTTGAAATGCAGGCTGTGTCTTACTTTCTAGGATATTCCTCAGGCTCAGGCCCTGCTACACAGTAGACACTCAGCAAACCTAGTGAAGCAAGGGAGGCTGGAAGGGCAGAGACCTTCATGGGGCTGGAGGGGAGGGTTAGGTGGTGACAGCTCTGGGAATATGCCCTTCTCGGGGGCACCTGCACTCTTCGAAAGGTTGGTTTTAAGCTTGATGAGGTGGAGCCAGGAAACGAGGTGGTATGTCTAGTGTCAGCAGCTGGTGCGGAGAAAGAGAGTTAAGGAAGGGAGGGAGGGACAAGGAAGCTGAAATTGTACCCCTTGTGAATATTTCCACCTGTAATGATCTGCTGACTTCAGAAGTGAATAAGAGAAGAAGGGAGAAGGAAGGGAGGCTGAAGAGCAGAAAGACATTGGCTCTCACCAGTCTGTGTACTATAACCACCTGGTGGAAAACAGTCAACAGTCCTTCATTCTATTCTGTGGAGGGTCTGTGTCTATTCATTCCACAAATATTTATCAAGCACATGCTATGTGCCGGGAATTGTTCTAGCTGCTGGGAAGACAGCAATAAAGAAAATATGGTGCTCGTATTTTGGGGGGTAGAGGAGGTAATAATTGTAAAGAGTAAGTCAGGTGATATGCGTTATGAAAAAAAAAATAAAGCAGGCTAAGTGGGTTACAGAGGGAGGGCATGGGGAGGGGTTGGGTTCACATAAATTGGTAGGAAAAGCCTCTCCAGTGACTTTTGAGCAGACATCTGAAGGAAATGAGAGGAAGCCAGTGGATACCTGGAGTGAGACCATTCCAGGCTAAAGAAACAACCTGTGCAAAGGCCCCAAGGCTGGCATATACTGGGTGTGGAGGAGGAACTGCAAGGAGGCCAGTGTGGCTGGAGCAGAGGGAGGGAGGAGAGCAGTTAGGAAGGAGATCAGTGGGATGACAGGGAGCACTTCTGATGTCTGGATGTCAGGGAGATGAGGAGGGCCAACAAGGCAGGTGGCGAATGCAGAGGGATGGCCTTTAAGTCCCACAGGCCAAGAGAGAGCGCTGTTTGCAGGTCAGGGAAGGATCAGTTAGTTGGTCAACAGCCATGGAGCAGCATGGCAAGAGAAAGCTGAGCTCAGGATTGGGCAGTGTGGAGACCACCTTACCAAGAGCAGACTTGGTGGACTGGAATGGGTTCTCAAGAGAATGGGAAGCTGGGATGGGGAGGCCGACAGGCCACACTTTGAGGAGTCCTAGTGTAGAGGGGTGCACAGCCTTCATCTGATCCTCTTAAGCTTCCTGGCATCAGGTAACTCTTAGCTGATTCTTGGGATTCTGTGTCCCTCTCCACCTCTTCTGCACATGGGTCTCCAGTCAGCCAGCTTCCCCACCATGCCACCCCAGCTGAGATGGGGGATTAGAGCCTGAAGTCAGCTCATGTTTTATTTTTTGTTTCTGGTACCAGACAATGCACGCCTTGTGAGACTAGGGCGGCGACGCACACTATGAGTCCTCAGTCATCAATCAGCTCCTGGCTCCCTAAATCCCTCATCAGCCGCCCCTAGAGGATCTGGTTGGGAAGGCAAACAGCACTAATCAAAAGCTTATTGCTGACTGCCATCTGGTGGTCATTTTAGGTACTGGCCTGCGTCCAAATCTGGTACTCGCAGGGCGGTGGGAAGAATTGAGTGAATTATTAGAATAGCACCGGGCACTTACTATGTGTTTGGTAAAAGTGGGCTACAGTCACTATGCTCGTGGTTTGGAGGAGTGGGATTAAAATAAATGTGTCCCTTGGTTTCACCTCCAACATTTTTGGAATGAAAAAGAAATATCCTAAAAGGAGGTCCCTCTTTTTTATCTTGGTAAAGATAAGAGTGCTTCAGGGAACCAAGATGTTGTGTATATGTATAGTCAGATGATCTAGAATCAAATCCTGCTTTTGCTACCATGCGACCTCAGTCACATCACTTAAGTGCCTTGAGTCTCAGTTTCATCAAGCCGTAAAATGGGAGCATTAGAATTAAAATGACTCGGGCAGCCTGGGTGGCTCAGCGGTTTAGCGCCGCCTTCAGCCCAGGGCTTGATCCTGGAGATCCTGCATCCAGTCCCACATCGGGCTCCCTGCATGGAGCCTGCTTCTCCCTCTGCCTGCCTCTTTCTCTCTCTCTCCCTCTCTCTCTCATGAAAAAATAAATAGATAAATTCTTTTAAAAAAAAGAATTAAAATGACTGGTACTGAATGTAAAGAGCTCTCAGTAAAAGATGCTCTCCTTTAGTTAACAGTAGTGGCATACTAGCTCTCAACACTGGGAGTGTATTGCACTAAATAGTGATTCTTGGAACACCTGGATGGCTCAGTTGGAAGAGCGTGTGACTCTTGATCTCAGGGTCCTGGGTTTGAGCCCTACATTGGGTGTAGAGATTACTAAAAAAATAAAAATAAAGAAATATATAATAAAATAGTGGTTCTCAATTGGGGGCAATTTTGTCCTCCCAGGGAACATTTGGCAACACCTGCAGATATTTTTGGTTGTCACACGTGTGAGGGGATACTATCTAGTGGGTAGAGGTCACAGATGCTGCTGCATCCTCTAATGCAGGGAACAGCTCCATACAGGACAGAATTTTCCAGTCCAAAATGTCAATAGTCCTAAAATGGAAAAAAATCCTGGAGCTTTCTTAAATGAGGATTCTTCTTACTATGTTATGGACCAATAGGAGGAAGTGCTTTCCAAAAAGTATGAGAGAAGCAGAGTGATACATGAATCTGGAAAGAGATTCTTTCTGCAATTAAATGCAGGAGCAAAATGAGGCTTCAAAATGAGGCTTAATGTGGTTTCAAAAATTAGAAACTAGGGACATGCAGAGAGGAGGGGATCATGAGAAGTAATAGCATACATCAGTAAGAGGGTTAAGCAAGAACAAAGGCAGTATATAATAAAAAGCTAAAACAAGTCACAAACACATGCACAATAATTGATCCATGCAACCCACCCTCCCCCAAGAATAGTTGTAAATAATACTCAAGAACCCTGAAAAGGTAAGCAAAACCAACAGAATCAACAGGCAGGAAGAAGGGGAGCTATTGCCGGGAGCATGGTCCCTCTCTTTCTCTTCTTCCTGGCACAGTTCAGTTTAACTTGCGGTACAATGTTCCCATCCCAACAGGTGACCATGAATCGACCGTACAGATGGAGGAGTGCCTGCGGCGGCCTATCTTACTTAAAGTCTTAGGGTCCTTGTAAAGGATGTAGATATGCTTAGAGATGAAAGGCAGGGAGAAGAAGTGCAGAAGCATACGGGAGATTTGGAAGATCAAGTTCAGGTAACTCAGCTCCTTGAACTGCTCTTTGATGATCCCGTTGATGAGTAAGACCATGGAGAAGTTGATGAGCTCATAGGTGATGATCCACACAGCATAGCACAGCAGCCCCACATAGTTGTTCATGCGGATGCAGTAGAGAAGGAACACGCTGAACAGGATGGTCATGATAGATAAGACAATGCTGATAGACTTCTTCTGGATCATGATCCAAGATATTACCTCTGATTTTGTGTCCATGTAGATGTTGATTTTTTCCTCGTAGCCAATGGATGTAATGTGGTTCAAGTCAAAGATGAGGAACTGGATGGTGTTAAGGACAGAGAAGATGCCCACCAGAAGAGAGATCGTCTTGTTCATTTGATATGTGTTTTACCACAGCATCTGCTACAGAAAAAAAAAATAGAGATGCATCACAAGATGGTAGAGTTAGCCCTAGAGAAATTCCTTGAGCCACTGATGTAAATGGGAAAGCTAAGAGTAAGTTGGTTTATGGACAGGCAATGGGCCCAAGGTCAAGGGACATAACATCTGGCCCCAGCTCTGGCTTAACTAGCTATGGGTGACCAAGTTACTGGCAAGTGAGGGCATCATTGGCCCAAGACACTCCTTAGGGAGCTCCCAGCTCTGCTATTTCAGAGGCAGCTATGCTTTTTATTTATTTTTTGACCATTATAAAAGTTTAACAAAAAAGTTCACTATGAAAATGCAGGCGGGGCAGCCCCGGTGGCCTGCGGTTTAGCGCCACCTTCCGCCGGGGGTGTGATCCTGGAGACCCCGGATAGAGTCCCACGTCCGGCTACCTGCCTGGAGCCTGCTTCTCCCTCTGCCTGTGTCTCTGCCTGTGTCTCTGCCTCTCTCTCTCTCTCTCTCTCTCTCTCATGAATAAATAAATAAAATCCTTTTTTTAAAAAAAGAAAAAAAATGCAGGCGACCTGATTCTTGTATTGTAGTAAAACAGATACTATGGACAGGGGACATGTGGATGCAGTTGATTTCTTCTGATGAACACACCCATTGTTTATACTCGTTCCAAGCCTTCTAACATAATGATGCTATTCCCTCGTATTACCACCATTCCGATATTGTTCTGTTGTCCACTAGTTGCCATCTCCACACATTCATCTATCACAAGATTCATGAATGGATAGAATCCTTGCAATATGCCTTGGACATGTCTGCCACCATTTAATTTCAATGATAATTTCTTGTCCATAAATTTTTTCAACTTGGGAGGTTGAGAGCTTTGCTCATGGCATTTACTCAGCGAGTTCAAAGATCGGCAGCCTTGCTTTAAAGTGGCAAAAAGTGTGCGCCCTTCAGTGCCAGGCTTGTGGGAATTAGGAAGCTCCTCTATCTGGAATGATGATGGAATCAGTTCTGGGCTCTTCTCTGGGATATTTGTTTCTCTGAAGTCAGAAAACTAGCATAGCTCCTCAAGGGACTGGAATAATCTCTGATTTTTTTGGGGGGGGGTCAGGAGTAATTGTTTTATTGTGATAAAATATACATAACATAAATTTTTACTATTTTACCCTTTTCAAGTGACATTAAGTACATTCACATTGTTGTGCAACCATCACCACCACCCATCTCCAGACATTTTAATATTCCCCAAGAAAAAATCCTGTACGTATCAAATGCTAACTCCTCATTCCCCTCCCTCCTGCAGCCCTTGTTAACCACCATTCTACCTTCTATCTCTATGAGTTTCTTTCTTTCTTTCTTTTCATGGTTTCTTTCTTTCTTTCTTTCTTTCTTTCTTTCTTTCTTTCTTTCTTCTTTCTTTCTTTTTCTTCTTTTGCAGATGTCTCTATAAATGTCACTACTCTCAGTACCTCATATAAGTGCAATCATACAGTATCTGTCCTTTTGTGCCTAACTTGTTTCATTTAGCATTATGCATAATGTTTTTCAAGTTCATCCCAAGTATTTTTTGAAAGACTTATTTATATATACGAGAGAGAGAGGGTATACGAGTGACAACTAGGGGGACGGACAAGGGGAAAGAATCTTCCAGTAGACTACCCACTGAGCACAGAGCCTGATGCAGGGCTCCATCCCACAACCCATGAGATCATGACCTGAGCCTAAACCAACAGTAGAACGCTTAACTGACTGAGCCACCCTGGTACTCCCAATATTCTTATGCTTCATTCCCTACTATCCTCACAACTCTGTGTGACTCCAGAGTTTAGTCCTTGATCCACAAACCTCTTGCTGCACAGCAGGTCCAGGAGGATCCCAGGTGGGGTGTGGAAGAGGCCATGTGTTGGCTGGCAGAGAGCTGCACTGATCCTTCCCTGTCCCCACCAAGCAAACCACACTTTGTCCCTGTTCACAGAGCAGCTTCCAGAGCAGCCACATTCCATGGCGTACCCTCCTTCACCTCTCAGAAAGAGGGCCCCAAACCACAGGGGCTTATTCCTTGGTTTAAGATTGTTTTGCAGATTTCAAGCCATTGTCTTTATAAATCCCATTGGTTCTTTATTGCTGCTGCCCCAGCCTTGGTTTTAGCCTTTCCTGTAACACCGCCCTCCTGGTCATTGTAAAAACTGCCTAACTTCTCTTCCTGTCTCCAGTCGTATTCCTCTGGTGCCTTCTAGTCACCCAGCATTCACTCAGCAAACATCTATTGAGCATTAGCTATGTGCTGGGTACTGAACTTGGTACTAGAAATGCCCAGGTAAAGAGTCTGGTGAGGAAGCTAGATAAAAAAAAACAACAAAAAAAGCAAAGCAAATGTTTAAAAAGATTTATTTATGCATGAGAGACACAGAGAGAGAGAGAGAGGAAGAGAGAGAGAGAGAGGTAGAGACATAGGCAGAGGGAGAAGCAGGTTCCATGCAGGGAACCCAGTGTGGGACTCCTCCCAGATCCTGGGATCACCCCCGGAGCCAAAGGCAGACACTCAACTGCTGAGCCACCCAGGCGTCCCTAAAATTTTTTTAAGGAAAAGAAAATTTACAATGCCTTGTGATAAATGCTGTGAAGGAGGTGATCCAATGGCCTCAAGATGTAGCAAGATCTAATCCAGAATCACTGTATTGTACACCTGAAACTAATATAATATTTTATGTCATTTCAGTAGAATTAAAAGAAAAACTTTAAAAAGAAAAGATCTAATCCAGAATGGGAATCAGGAGGGAGGAGGCAATCATTAAGCTTGTGTCTTAGAGGATGTGGCCAATAACCGGGTGGAAAAGGGGGAGACTTCACCTCTGGCAAAGTGGACAGCATCCAGCTAGGCAGAGACAGGCAAAAGCCATTTGGGAAACAGCAAGTTTGATGTGGTTTAAGCAGAGAGGTAGGCTACAGGGGATGGCAGGGTTCAGAAAAGTAAGGAGACTTACCTGCCATGTGGAAGTTTCTATGGAAGGCAATGAGAGGCCTGAAAGGGTTTTACAGATGTGTGTGTATGTGTGTGATGATCTGATTTGCATTTTAGAAAAATCTTTCTTGCTGGTTTAGGGACCATGGGTCAGAAAGGAGGCTGGAATGGAAGCAGGCAGAGCAGTTGAGAGACTTAAAGGAAATAGTGAAGCAACATGAGGTGTTGGGGCACTGCATTCTGAGCCTGGGGCATGGAAAAGGGCAGAGGGAGAGAGAAGCTGACTCCCTGCTGAGCAGGGAGCCCAATGCAGGGCTTGCTCCTAGGACCTTAGGATCATGACCTGAACTGAAGGCAGAACTGAAGGAAACTGGATGAGCACCCAGGTGCCCTGTCTTTACTGTTTAAAAGAGTGTCTTTAGGTTTGAATTTCTCCATGCTCTGTTGTAAATGAATCCAGTTCCTTTGGGAAAAGATTACCAACATCTGTTTTATGGCTTAGTTCTCCCCATCTCAGCCAAAATTTCTGAGCCACAGCTTTGGAACTGTGAGTGGGGAGAATTATATCCTTCTGTCTTAGTGATACTCCTACATTAGGAGCTGAATGCTCTGTTTGGGAGGGAAGAGATCTGGATAAACAAAATGTAGTATACACGTGCAATGAAATATTACTCAATCTTAAAAAGGAAGAAAATTCTGACACATGCTACAACATGGATGAACCTTGAGGATGTTATGCTTAGTGAAATAGACCAGTCAAAAAAGGACAAAAGTTGTTTGATTCCACTTACACGAGATAGCTAGAGTAGTCAATTCATAGAGACAGAAAGTTGGATGTTGGTTGCCAGGGGCTGAGGGGAGAGGATGGGAGCTATTGTTTTATGGTTATAGAGTTTCAGTTTTGCAAGATAAAAAGACTCCTGGAGATCTGTTGCATAACAATGTGAATGGACTTAACACTATTAGACTCAAAACTTAAAAATGGTTATGATGGTAAATTTTATGTTATGTATATTTTACTACAATTTAAAAAATAAAATTATTTACATCTTAAGTGAAAATGAAGTAATCTTTTTCAGACATAGAAAAGCTGAAAGAATTAATCAGCAGTAGCCCTGCATTATGAGAAATGTTAAAGGAAGTCCTTCTGGCAGAAGAAAGATACCTGGTAGAAATCTGGATCTATACAAAGGAACAAATAACTGTGGAAATGGTAATATATGGGTAAATATAAAAATAGAAAAGAAAGATGTTTTTCCTTGTTATTTAAAGCTCTTTGAAAGATAATTTAAGGGCACCTGGGTGGCTCAGTTGGTTAAGTGTCTGCTTTCTGCTCAGGTCATGATCGTAGGGTCCTGGGATTGAGTCCCACATCAGGCTCCCTGCTCAGGGGGGAGCCTGCTTTGCCTTCTCCTTCTGCCCCTCCCCCCGCTTGTGCTCTCTCTCAAATAAATAAATAAAATCTTTAAAAAAAGATAATTTAAGCAAAGATAATAACAATATATGATGAGGTTTATAGAAGTGTAATATATAATAATGATAGCACAAATAGGAGAGGAAAATTGGAAGTATACTGTTATAAAGTTCTTATATTATATGTGAAGAGGCATTATATCACCTGAAAGTAGTCTGTGATAAGTTAAGGCTCTTTACATAAACTCTAGAACAGCCACTAAAATACACAATGAAGAATTACACATAGATAATTTGGCAAAGGAGATAAAATGAAACCATAGCAACATCAAATTAATCCAAAAGAAGGTAGGGACACCTGGGTAGCTCAGTGGTTGAGTGGCTGCCTTTGGCTCAGGGTGTGATCCTGGAGTCCTGTGATGGAGTCCTGCATTGAGCTCCCTGCATGGAGCCTACCTCTCCCTCTGCCTGTGTCTCTATTTCTCTCTGTATGTCTCTCATGAATAAATAAATAAGATCTTAAGAAAAAATCCAAAAGAAGTTAAAAAAAAGGGGAGGAAAAGAAACAGAGAATAGATAGGACAAATAGAAAACACATAACAAGATGGCCACTAAATGTAAATGACCTAAATACTTCAATAAAAAGCAGAGGTTGTAAGATTGGATAAAAAAGGAAGACCCAGGGACACCTGGCTGGTTCAGTCAGTAGAGTATGCAACTTTTGATTTCAGGGCTGTGAGTTTGAGCCCATGTTGGGGATAAGTTTACTTTAAAAATAGAAAAAGAAAAAAAGGAAGGGAGCCTGGGTGGTTAGGTCAGGTGAATGTCTGACTTCAGCTCAGGTCATGGTTCCAGGTCTAGTATTGAGCCCCCCTATGTTGGGCTCCTTGCTCACTAGGGAGCCTGCTTCTCCTCCCTCTGCCTGCTGCTCTCTCTGCTTATCCTCTCTCTTTCTCTCTGTCAAATAAATAAATAAATAAATATTTCAGCTAAATAAATAATTGTTGTTTTAACCTCCTAAATAAATAAATAAATAAATAAATAAATAAACAAAAGTAATACATAAAAAAAGGAAGACCCAACAATATACTGCCTATAGGAAGCATACTTTATATACAAAAACATCAATTACCTGAAAAAAAAAAAGAGAGATGGGAAAAGATATACTATGTCAACACAAATCAAAAGAATTTGATTTGTCAAATTCTCACTGGAGTGGCTGCATTAATATCAAATAAAGAAAATTTCAGGGCAAGGAATAATCTCAGGAATAAAGAAGTCATTTCATAATGATAAAGGGGTCAATTCATCAGAAGGATATAACAATTCCAAACGTTTATATACCCACTAATAGACTTTCAAATTATTTGAAGCAAAAATGGATAGAATTATAAAGAGAAATAGACAAATCCATAATTATAGTCAGCAATTTCAATATACCTCTTTCAGTAATTAATAGAACAAGTACAGAAAATTAGAAAAGATATCAAAAGATTTGAACAGTACTATCAACCAACTTGATCTAAATGACATTTGAAGAACATTGCACCTAATAATAGCAGAATAAATATTCTTTCCAGGAGCACATGAAACAGTTACAAGATAGAACTTATTCCGGGTCATAAAGCTATTTTCAATAAATTTAAAATGATTTAAATTATAACTGTAGGGGGATCCCTGGGTGGCTCAGTGGTTTAGTGCCTGCCTTCGGCCCAGGACATGATCCTGGAGTCCCGGGATCAAGTCCCACATTGGGCTCCCTGCATGGAGCCTGCTTCTCCCTCTGCCTGTGTCTCTGCCTCTCTGTGTCTCTCATGAATAAATAAATAAAATCTTTTAAAAAAATCATAACTGTACATTCTCTGATCATATTGAAATTAAATTAGAAATTAATAATAGAAAGCTTTCTGAAAAATCCTCAAATATTGAAACAGGGTAGCACATTTATAGATAATCCATAGATCAAAGAAAAAAATCAAAATGAAATTAGAAAGTATTTTTAACTGACTGAAAATGAAATACAACATAGCAAAATTTATGTGAAGCCATTAAGATAGCACTTGGGGGAAATTTTATAGTACCAAGTGCCTATATTAGAAAATAAGTAAGGTCTTCAATCAATGACCTCAGCTTCTACGTTAAGAAAAGTATAAAAAAGAAGAGCAAATTAAAGTAAGTAGAAGAAGGAAAATAATAAAGATCACAGTGGAAATCAATGAGACATAAGACAGAAAAAGGAAGAGATAAAACCAATGAAACCAAAAGTTGGTATCATTAAAAACCTAAAACCTCTAATTAGACTGATCAGAAAAGAAAAAGAGGAAAAAACACAAATTAACAAAACCAGAAATGAGAGCAGTGACTTCACTGTATATTCTATGGATCACAAGGGAATATTATGAACAGCTTTATGGCAATTAACTTGACAACTTAGATAAAACAGGCAAATTAAAAGACACAAACTAGAGGCAGTTGTGTAGCTCAGTCATTTAAACATCTGCTTTCAGTTCAGATTGTGATCCCAGGGTTCTAGGATAGAACCCTGAGTCCGGCTCCCTGCTCAGTAGGGAGCCTGTGTCTCCCTCTGCCCCTTCCCTTGCTTGTGCTTTCTCTCTCTTTAAAACAATAAATAGAAAAAGAAAGAAAGAAGAAAGAAAGAAAGAAAGAAAGAAAGAAAGAAAGAAAGAAAGAAAGAAAGAAAGAAAATCTTTAAAAAAAGACACAAACTAGTAAAGCTTACTCAAGAAAAAATAGATGACGCTTGTAGTCCTATATCTGTTTTTGTTTGTTTGTTTTAAAGATTTTATTTATTTATTCATGAGAGACAGAGAGAGAGAGAGGGAGAGAGGGAGAGGCAGAGAGAGACACAGGCAGAGGGAGAAGCAGGCTCCATGCAGGGAGCCCAACGTGGGACTGGATCCGGGGCTCTAGGATCGTGCCCCAGGCCGAAGGCAGGTGCTAAACCACTGAGCCACCCAGGGATCCCTATTTGTTTGTTTTTAAATTGAATTTGTAATTTAATACTTCCCACAAAGAAAATTTACTGCTGAATCCCACCAAGTATTTAAGGAAGAAATACATACCGATTATATATAAACTTTTAAAGAAAATTGAAAAGGAAGAAATACTTTCTATTAAGCAATCATGACTCTGATACCAAAATTTGATGAAGACATTATAAGAAAAGAAAACTACGACAGATATTCCCTATAAACATCGATTAAAAAATTCTAACCAAAATTGAACAAATTGAATCTCACACTTTATAAAAAAGATTATACACCATGACCAAGTAGAGTTTATTCCAGGAATATTCATGTTGGCTTTTTTTTTTTTTTTAAGATTTTGTTTATTTATTCATGAGAGACACAAAGACAGAGGCAGAGACACAGACAGATGTGGGTGGGACTCTATCCCCAGACCCAGGATCAGGCCCTGAGCCAAAGGCAGACACTCAACCGCTGAGCCACCCAGGTGTCCCATCATGTTTGGTTTAATGTTTGAAAATATATCAAAGTAATTTACCATATTAATAATCTAAAAAATAAAAGACCATGTGATCATGTCATGCAGAAAAAGCATTTGACAGTATGAAACATTTGTTTGTGATTTTAAACATCTTTAGCAAACTAGGAATAGAAGAGAACTTTCTCAGGAGGCTTGGGTGTCTCAGCGGTTGAGGGTCTACCTTTGGCTCAAGGTGTGATCCTGCAGTCCCGGGACTGAGTCCCACATCAGGCTCCCTGCCTGGAGCCAGCTTCTCCCTCTGCCTCTGTCTCTGCCTCTCTCTCTCTCTCTCTCTCTGTCTCTCATGAATAAATAAATTAAAAAAAATTTTTTAAACTTTCTCAACTTGATATAAGACATCTATGAAAAGTCTACAGCTAACACCTAAATTAATGGAGAAAGACTGAATATTTCCCCTCTAAAATCCAGAACAAAACAATAATGTCCCTTCTTGGGGTGCCTGGCTGGCTCAGTCAGTGGAGTGTGCAACTCTTGATGTTGGGGCTGTGGGTTCAAGATCATGTTTGGTGTAGAAATTACTTAAAAAATAAAATCTTTAGGGGCAACTTGGTGGCCAGTCAGTTAATCATCTGATTCTTGACCTCAGCTCAGTTCTTGATCTCAGGATTGTGAGTTCAGGCCTAATATGGAGCCTACTTTAAAATCAATTAATCAATCATCTTAAAAAAAAAAATAATGTCCCTTCTCTCTACTTCTACTCAACATTGTCCTGGGAAGTGCTAGCCTGTATAGTAAGGCAAGAGGAGGAAGCAGTAAAACTGTCATTATTTGCAGACAATATGATTGACTACGCAGAAAATCTACAAAAATGTTACTTGACCTAATACACGAGTTTAGCAGTATTGGAGGATTAAAGATCAATGTACAAAAAATAATTTTATTTCTATATCCTAACAACAATCAGAATTGAAATTTAAGAAGTAATACCATTTACAATAGCATGAAAGATAGATAAATCTGACAAAAGATGTGAAAGACTTGTGAGCATTGAAAACTACAAAGTATTGCTGAGAGAAATTAAAGAAGACTTAGTGAATGAAGAGAGATACTGCTCTCATGGGTTAGAAGACTCAATACTGTTAAGATGTCAATTCTTCCCCAATTGATCTACAGAGATTTAATGTAATCCCAATCAAATTCCTAGCAGGCATTTAAAAAAAAAAGGTTTTATTTTTTATTTTTTTTTTGAGAGAGAGACAGAACACAAGCAGGAGGAGGGGCAGAGGGAGAGGGAGAGGCAGACTTCTCGCTGAGCATGAGGCACGATGTGGGGTTCTATCCTATGACCCCAAAGTCAGACCCCCAACTGACTGGACCTCAGCACCCCACAGCAGGTTTTTAAAAAATTTTTTTGAAGATTTAATTTATTTAATTGACAGAGAGAGTGAGCAAGCACAAGCAGGAGGAGCAGCAGGCAGAAGGAGAGGGAGAAGCAGTCTGCCCCCTGCCCCCCAGCAAAGAGCCCATTGCAGGGTTCAGTCCCAGGGTCCCTGGATCATGACCTGAGCCAAAAGCAGATACTTAACCAACTGAGCCACCCAGGAGCCCCAGGAGGCATTTTTTTTTAAATAAAAAATTTAAGCTCATTCTAAATTCATATGGAAATGTAAAGGACCTAGAATAGTCAAAACAATTTTGAAAAAAAAAAAATACAGTTAGGGGATGCGTGGGTGGCTCAGAGGTTGAGTGTCTGTCTTTGGCTTGGGGCGTGATCCTGGAGTCCCAGGATTGAGTCCCACATAGAGCTTTCTGCATGGAGCCTGCTTCTTTCTCTGCCTATGTCTCTGCCTCTCTCTCTGTCTCTCATGAATAAATAAATAAAATCTTAAAAAAATACAGTTGGAGGGATGTGATTTAAAAACTTATAAAGCTACCATAATCAAGGCAGTGTGGCATTCGCATAAAGACAGACAAATAGATCAACAGAATAAAATAGGATCCAGAAATAGATATGTGTGTCTGTATCAATTCAGTAGAGAAAGGATAAATTTTGTAACAATTAGTGTTGGAACAATCAGATATCCAGGAGCAAAAAAAGTGAACTTTGATCTATATCTCTCACCATATATAGAAAAAAATAACTCAAAAGAGATTTATAAGGATGTTTGGCTGGTTCAGTCTGTAGAACATGCAGCTCTTGATCTCAGGGTTATAAGTTTGAGCTCCATGTTGGGTGTAGAGATTGCTTAAAAATAAAATCTTTTTTAAAAAGAGAGAAAACCTTTATGATCTTGAGATAGGCAAATATTTCCTATATATGATAAACAAAAGTGAGATCCATAAAAGAACAAATTGTTCAATTGGACTTCATTGAAATTATAAATCTCTGCTTTTCACAAGACACTAAGTAAATGAAAAGACAAGGCCCAAATGGGGAAAAAATGTACGAATCATATATCTGGTAAAGAACTTATATCCAGAAAACATAAAGAACTTCCAAAACTCAATAATAAAAAACAAACAACCTCTTTTTTTTTTCCAAGTAAGCTCCATGCCCAATGTAGGATTTGAATTCATGATCTACTCATGTAGATCAAGGGTTGCATGCTCTATCAATCAAGCCAGTCAGGTGTCCCCACATCCTAATTTTAAATTTGTTTTTATTTTTATATATTTTTAAAATATTTTATTTATTTATTCATGAGAGACACGCACAGAGAGAGAGAGGCAGAGACACAAGCAGAGGGAGAAGCAGGCTCCAGGCAGGGAGCCTATGTGGGACTCGATCCCGGGACCGAGATCACTCCCTGAGCCGAAGGCAGACCCTCAACCTCTGAGCCACCCAGGTGTCCCAAAGATTTAATATATTTATTTGAGAAAGAAAGCACGAATGGAGAGGGACAAAGGAAGAGGGAGAATCAGGCTTCCTGAGCTCAGAGCCCAACATGGGGCTCAATCCCGGGACTCCGGGATCATGACCTGGGCTGATGGCAGATGCTTAACCAAATGAGCCACCCCAGTGCCCCAACCTCATTTTTTTAAATGGACAAAAGAGGGATACCTGGCTGGCTTAGTTGGAAGAGCGTATGACTCTTGATCTCAGCGTTGTGAGTTCAAGCCCCACATGTGTGTAGGGATTACATTAACAAATAAACAAACATGGACAAACAAAAAAATAACATGGACAAAAGATTTGAGCAGACACCTTACCAAAAAAGATAGGATGCTAAATAAGCACATGAAAAGATGCTCAACATCATTCTCCATGAGAGAAATGCAAGTTAAAAACTATGATGAGATACCACTATATATCCATTAGAATGGCTAAGATGAAAATTTATTGTCTGTACTAAGTGCTTGCAAAGATGTGAAGGGACTGAAATTCTTATACACTGCCAAGGGGAATAGAAAATGGTACAGCCACTCTGGAAGAAAGTTTGCCATTTTCTTAAGAAGTTAAAATGGTATTCATGCAAGGTAAATGAAATCTTAAGTCCATACAAAGTCTTGGACACAAATGTTTATAGAGTTCTTATTCATAACTGCCCCAAACTGCAAATCAGTAGATGTTCTTCAATGGGCAAATGGATAAGTGAACCATGGTATATTCATGCCATGGCATACTACTCAGCAATAAAGAATGAACTCTCAATATACCTAACAACACAGATGAAAAACTTTAAAACATTTTATTTATTTATTTTAGAGAAAGAGAGAGTGAGAACAGGCATGTGTGAGCAGGGGAAGGAGCAGAGAAAGAGGTACACGCTGACTCTGTGCTGAGGACTTGGGGCCTGACAGGGGGCTTGATCCTCTGACCCTGAGATCATGACCTGAACTGAAATCAAGAGTCAGACACTTAACAGACTGGGCGACCTAGGAACCCCACAACATAAGTGAGTCTTTTTTTTCTTTAAAGACTTTATTTATTCATAAAAGACACACAGAGAGAGGGGCAGAGACATAGGCAGAAGGAGAAGCAGGCTCCCTGCAGGGAGCCTGATGCAGGACTTGATCCCAGGACCCCAGGATCATAACCTGAGCTGAACACAGACGCTCAACCACTGAGCCACCCAGGTGCCCCAACATGAGTGAATCTTACAGGTATCAGGCTAAGTGAAAGAAACCAGACAAAAAAAAAAAAAGAGTGCATACTATATGATTCCATTTATGTAAGATTTTAGAAAATGCAAACTAATATATAATGACATCGACTCAGTGCCTTGAGACGGTAGAGGGTGGTTCAGGAAGGGGAGGGAGGCAGGGATTAAGAGGAAACTTTTGGGGGTGATATGTTTAGGAATTCAGTTGTGACTGTTTCACTGGAATATATTTATATCAAAACTTATTAAACTATATATTTTAAACGTGCAGTTTATTATGTTAAATATACTTCAGAAAGCTATTAAATAAACAGACACTTAACATAATGCCTAAGGTTTGAAGCAGAAATTTGCTCAATTTGTCTTCCATCCTGGTTTAAACTGCTTCTGACAGTTTCTGAAACTGAGTACAAAGTGATGTTTGATGATCTATGACAATGTGTAGTCTTGTGCTGTCTTATATGATTGGCTTATTAAGTCATCAGTGGGGATTTCATTTCTTCCACTAAACTACAAAATCCTCAAGGTTAGGCTTTGTATCTTGTACTTTTTTGTATTCTCCCACTAAATCCAGCATAGTTTCAGACAGAAAAGTTTAACAAATGACTTTTGGTTAACCAAGTGCATTTTGCACTCTTTGACAAATGTGGGGAGGGAGGGAGGACTCAAGAGAGAAAATGAAGAATGATTTTCTCTATTTTTATTCTTTATCTGGAATATAGCATAGAGGACATAGGGGGAAAGACCGTGACACAAAGCTACCCCAAGGCACCGCAAGGTTGAATAAGAGAGCCGACATATACCAAGGTGAAAGGATTGCCAGACCGCAAAGCAGCCTAATTTTATTCCCTTGCCCTCTTTATTTTGACTTCTAGGGTGGTGCTGACCAGAAAAGCAAGGAGGAACTCAAGGGGCAGCTTGATATATAACAATATCCTTTCACTAAATGCCCTCAATGAGCAGGTTGTCCCAGTTGTGATTATAATGACATTCCTCTCCACATTCCCCCCAAAAGGTGGCAGTTCTCTACAGCTGAACAGATCAGCAAAACTGGAAGAGACAGAGCTAGAACTACCATCAGAATCTGGGATTCCTGCCTGTGTGGGGAGAGACAAGGGCAAACATTATTCACTATAGCGGTGGGTAAAGTTGACGATCTTTGATTTCAGTCGTAGGAACTCTCCATTGCCTGTAGAAATACGTCTATTGTAGGAAATTATATTGCCCTGGCTTTGACTTTTATAGATTATGTGGGCATAGGAGATGACATAGAATAGCCAGAAACAGTGCATGAATATACGGGACAGCAAGCCAAACCAGCGTACAGCTCTGACCTCTTCAGTGACAGAGTCATTGTTGGTAAGGATTTGTACTACAATGTTTACAGTTTCATAGAAAATGATCCAGATGATGTAGGTCACCAAGCCCCTGTATATTTGGGCATATACTGAGTATAGGAGGAAGCAGCTGATGATGATTGTAACGAAAGACAGGAAGAAGACAATACTGAAAGTCCAGCAGATGATGAACTCGTTTACCGTGACACTTGCACTCTGGGTCTGTAGGTAATTGTCAATGCAGTCATTCCTCCTTATGTACTTCTGTTCAAAGATAAGGTACATCTCGGTGGCCACAATGGTAAAGACCCCTGATAACACGGTGCCCATCCTGGCATTCATCCCAAACCAACGCTGCTGTCTCATGCTGAGATTTTCTGTGAAGGCAAATAGTGTGCAGGAGAATTCTGATTCCTGCCAATGCGGTAAATTATCAGGCTTTCTGCCTCCAGCCCCAAAATTCACTCTGGAAAAACAATAGAGAGAAATATGGAAACTAGGAAATAAACAGCTTTGGGAAGACAGAAGACTTTAAAAATGCTTGGTAGTGTGAATGAGGAGGAGGGAGTCTGGGGCTGGTGGCAAGGAGCAGATAAATGAGAGAAGTGGTTCTCAACCCTGGCTTCACATTAGAATCGCTGAAAGCACCCATGTCAGGATCCCTGGGTGGCTCAGCGGTTTAGCACCTGCCTTCAGCCCAGAGCGTGATCCTGGAGTCCCAGGATTGAGTTCCACATCAGGCTCCCTGCATGGAGCCTGCTTCTCCCTCTGTGTCTTTGCCTCTCTCTCTCTCTCTCTCTCTCTCTTATGAATAAATAAAATCTAAAAAAAGAAGAAAAAAAAAAAAAGAAAGAAAGAAAGTGCCCAGGCTCTGCCCCAGAACAATTAGAACATTTCCTGAGTTCGACCTAGAAATCAGTGTTTTTCAAAACTTCCTAGTGATTTTCATATGTAGCCAATATTGGAAAACCTGGAGTAGAAAAGGTAGTTTAAATTATGCTCTTACCTTTTTCAGCATTCCCTTAGGCAACCATTGCTGTACCCTGATGAGGAAAATTGGCTGCACTTGCCAGACCTTGGGTGTCAGTGTCTCAGGAGAAAAATCAGCAGTACGATAGCCCTGCTGGCATGAAGAGTTGGTGAAAACGGGTGGACACCAACTGGCTTTCAGCAATCACTCCTGCACTACATATCAAAACTTAAAGAATACAAAGAAAGGTGTACTTTCAGGGGAAATTTAGAGCTGCAAGTATGGAATAGCCTAATAATAGAAAAGAAAAAGCAATAGTGAGCTACGGGTTCAACTAAAAAATTTAAGGAAAAACACCCAACCCAATAATAAGAACAACAAAAAATATTAGGGAAAAAATGAATAAGAAGAACAGGAATCATTGAAAAGGAAATAAAGTAGAGGGATTTCTGATTGGTTAGGTTAGGGGCCAACTTGCTTAAAACAACTAAAAATTCTTAATAAAATAGTTTTAAAATATTCTTTTTTTAACAGAGAGTTTACGTATTTATTTGACACACAGAGAGAAGAAGCAAGCTGAGGGAGAAGCAGGCTCCCCGCTGAGCAGGGAGCTTGTTGCAGGGCTAGATCCCGGGGACCCTGGGATCATGACCTGAGCTGAAGGCAGATGCTTAACTGTCTGAGCCACCCAGGTGCCTCTTAAGATATTCTTAAAAGCACAGAAGAGCTGACAAAGTACAAGGTAAGAAACCAATCTATCGGAGATGAGAAATGGGAGAGGTAAGCAAGCATGGAAGTCAGTTTTGCTCTGAGATATTTACCAATCTGAGGAAACTCTATAGGCTAAGGACAAATGAAATCAAAGCGCAGATCCACCAAGGTGGGGAATCTATTAGAAAGCCTTCCTTGTATTAGTCGTGGCTTCCTGTGATTAAAGGTGAATCAGAAGTAAGCCTGACTCGCATCATCCCCTCAAGAGACTCAAGAAAGAGAACTTAATGCTACACTGAACATAAGGGGAGAAACTCTCTTTGAGGAATTGGACCATAGCTAGCCTTTTTGTGGATTTGTAGCCCAAAATATATGAGGTATTCAAAGAAGCTTTTATGGGGCACCTGGGTGGCTCAGTTAGTTAAGTATCTGACTTTTTTTTTTTAAGATTTTATTTATTTATTCATGAGAGTCACAGAGAGAGAGGCAGAGACACAGGCAGAGGGAGAAGCAGGCTCCCCACAAGGAGGACTTGATCCCAGGACCCCGGGATCATGACCTGAGCCAAAGGCAGATGCTCAACCACGGAGCCATCCAGGTGCCCCAAGCATCTGACTCTTTATTTCAGCTCAGGGACAAGGGATCCAGCCCCATGTGGGACTCTGCCCTCCCCCTCTGCCACTCGCTCTCTCTCTCTCTCTCTCTGAAATAAATAAATAGAATTGTAAAAAAAAATTTTAAGTTACAAATCCAGTTTAAAGTAGTCCAGAGCTGAAATTGTCTCTAAGTTCCTGACAGAAGTAAACTCAAATCTTCTCTGGAGGAATTCATCTTTGTGTTGGTCCTCAAAGAATCTCCATCAGCACATTTTCAGGGATGATGACTACTACACAATAAAGAAGAACCAGCACACAAGGAACAAGGCACTGCAAATGAGAACCAGCAGAAATAGTGGACAGCAGAAACAGAACTGCAAACATATGAAATTATTTAACAATTACAGTTAATACATTTTTTACATTAAAATTTTAATTTTATTTTTGATTATGGTAAAACACACATAAAATGTATCATCTTAACCATTTTTTAGAAGTTCACTTATTTATTTTAGTAATCTCTACAATCCAATGTGGGGCCATCCAAAAATCAAGAGTTGCATTCTCTTCTAACAGAACCACCCTGGTGCCCCACCATTTTAATCATTTTGTAAAAAGATTTAATTAACTAATTAATTTTTTGACAGAGAACGAGAGAGAGAGAGAGAGAGAGCACAAGCAGGCGGAGTAGCAGGCAGAGGGAGAAGCAGACACCCCACCCCTGGCTGAATAGGGAGCCTGATGCAGAGCTAGATCGCAGGACTCTGAGATCATAACCTGAGCTGAAGGCAGATGCTTAATCTACTGAGCCACCCAGGCACTCCCTCCCCCCCCCTTTTTTTTTTTATATTTCTTTATTTCTTTTAGATAGAGAGAGCACAAGCACATGGGGTGGGGCAGAGGGAGAGAGGGGAGAGAAAGAGAGAGAAGCAGACTCCCCACTGAGCACAGAGCCCCACGCAGAGCTTAATTCCACAACCCCGAGACCAGGACTGGAGTCAAAATCAAGAGTCAGATGCTTAATTGACTGAGTCACCCAGGCTCCCTTAACCATTTTTTTAAGTGTGCAGTTCAACAGTGTTAACTATATTCACATTGCTATGCAGCCAATTTCTAGAACTTTTTCATCTTGCAAAACTGAAACTCTATACCCATTAAACAACTCCCTGTTTCCCCTCTCCCACAATCTCTGGCAACCACCATTCTACTTTTTTTTTTTTTCCTGTTAAGTTGGCTCCACACCCAATGTGGAGCTTGAACTCATGACCCTGAGATTCAGAGTCATATACTTTACTGACTGAACCAGCCATCTGCTTTTTGTTTCTATGCATTTTACTACTCTGGATATAGTATGTAATATACCTGGATGTGATAGATCCGAAGTAGTAAAGTGAAATGATACAGTATTTGTCTTTTTGTTTCTGGCTTATTTTATTTAGCATAATTTCTTCAAGGCTCCACTATGTTATAGCTTTTATCAGAATTCCCTTTGATTACAACATTTACATAAGTAAAAGGCAATATTGAAAATATATGTGGAAATAGGAGACCATAAAAAATAACCTAGCAGAGAGAGAACCAGACAGAATTTCTAGAGATGAAAAACTTAAGACCTGAAATTAAAATTTCCATGGGCATATTTGGTAGCAGATTGGACACAGGTGAAACTGTAATTAGTTAAGCAGAAGACAGGTCAGGAGACCTTATCCAGACTGTAATACAGAGAGACAAAAACATAGAGAAAGTGGATGAGAAGTTAAGAGACATAAAGAATATAATAAGATGGTCTGATGAGAGAGAGGAAGAGAGGGAGAGAGAGAAGAAGGAGGATGAAGAAGAGGAAAAGGAGAAGAAGGGGAAGAAAGGAGGAGGAGGAGGAGGAAGGGAGGAAAGGGAAAAATAGGATAGCATATTTGAAGAGGTAATACCTGAGAGTGATATTGTGATTTATTATAAGAAATATATATTTAAGGTGCCTGAGTGGCTCAGTTCGTTAAGCGTCCAACTCTTGGACTCCTGGTTTTGGCTCAGGTCATGATCTCAGGGGTGTGAGATGGAGCTTAAGATTCTCTTTCTCCCCCTCCCTCTGCCCAGCCCTGTCTCTAAAATAATGACTAAATAAATCTTAAAAGAAATATATATTTGGTCTTCATCCCTGGTCCTGGCTTACAGTTCTTCAAACCATTGGAACTTCCTAAGTGCTGAGGATGATAAAAGTGTCTTTTGTTATGTTAACAAGTTGACTCTTTTACCTCCCTATCTCTCTTCTACATCCCAAAACATAAGTTCCATCTCCTTCTTCTCCCCCACCCCCACCCCACATATATATCTTGACTCAGTCATTGTCTTTCCCATCTCCCTTGCCACCACCAATAGTCCAAGCACCATTATGTCTCCTCTGGGCTTCTGTGACTAACACCACTTGTGAAGTTATAGTCTTGATAGAGCCATGAATGATGATGATATAGTCATATTAGGAGCTGGGGAGGAAAGGCAGTGAGTAGGTATGTAGGGGTAAGAAGTCCTCATCTATCACGATGGGAAACCAACATATAATGTCTAAAAATGATTAATAAAAAAATGTCAATATGGCAATACCTGGGTGGCACACTCAGGGTAAGCATCCAACTCTTGGTTTCTGCTCAGGGTTGTGAGATCGAGCACGGAGTTCGCTCAGGACTCTCTCTCCCTCTGCTGTTCCCCCCTACAAATGCTCTCTCTCTCTCTCACACACACATAGAAATAAATAAATAAATCTTTTTAAAAATCTTTTAAAAAAAGAAATATCAATATACATGTATGGTTTAGGGAAAATGAGGGAACCAGAAGGTGTCTGCTTGTGGGAAGTTATGACGAGGAGGTGGGGCAGAGGACTGCTATCTTTTTTAGAATCCCTTAAGTATTGGTACTAAACACACACACACACAATTTAATAAATTTATGAAAATATAATTGTTTTATGAGTTCCTAATAAATCTAGATCATTTATTTAAATATATCCCATTGGTTCCCTTTATGCTAGTGTAGCTTATTGTGATACAATATCTTTGTAGCCCCCAAAATGGTTAAGCTGGCATTGTGGAAAGACAGCCAGGTAATTCTGTCCCAGTCTAAACCAAGAGCTAAAAATGTTAGCATGAAAAGTAGTTGGTAACAGTGCAAGTCTTTTTTTCTTTGTGAAATGTCCTGAAAGTGATACATTATTTCAACTAAGTACACTGCTAGAAATGATTCTGATTCTTTCTTTGAATATTGACTTAAAAAATATTTTACTTATTTATTTTAGAGAGAGAGAGAGAGAGCACATGAGCAGGGACGAGTGGGAGAAGTACGCTCTCTGTTGAGCAAGGAGCCTGATGCGGGGCTCTATCCTGGGACTCCAGGATCATGACCTGAGCTGAAGGCCGACGCTTAACTGGCTGAGCCACTCAGGTGCCCTGAATATTGACATTAAAAAAAAAAAGATTTATCTATTTATTTGAGAGAGAGAGAGAGCACAAGTGGGGATGGGGTAGAGGGAGAGAGAGACAATCTGCTGCAGACTCCCCATTGAGTGTGGTACCCAATGCAGAGCTTGATCTCATGACCTTGAGATCATGATCTGAGCTGAAATCAAGAGTCACTGACTGAGCTACCCAGGCGTCCCAACTTTATTTTATTTTTTTAAATTTAAAGTAGGGGGTTTAATACCCAGTGGGGGTTGAACTCATGATCCTGAGATCAAGGGTCACATGCTCTACCAACAGACCCAGCCAGGGGCCTCAAATATTGATTGACATTTTAACTACTTTCAAATGGAAGATATCTCTACATTGATTTTTAAATGAACTATACATTAGAAAAATTAAAAATTATTAATATAACAAGATATGGTGTTTACTTTTATCCTTCCACTTCATTTTAACATCCCTTTTGAACTCATTCACATTTATGTTTGTTTAAAAATATTCTTCATTTTTTAGGCTCTGAACTAAACTTTTATCATACTTGGATGGATCTCATTTGACAACCTACAGATCAGTCTAGTTTTTCTGAGTGGTCTATATTTAGAGCATCAGCAAGTATATTTTTTGGGGTAGCATTGCCCTCCCAGGTTCAAGTTAATTAGTCACATTCTGAGCCATCAAGGGTATCTTGAAAATGCAAGGGAAGAAATAGATTTACAATTTGTAAGGGGGGGTCATCAGGTTAAGAATAGCAAATTTTCAAGTCAAATGGTTAGAGTTCAAATCCTGACTTTTCCATTTGTTGTATACTTACCCTCTCCAGGCCTTAGCTTCCATATCTTTTAAAAAAAAATATGATTAATTATTACTATTTTTTAAAGTAATCTCTACACCCAACATGGGGCATGAACTCACAACCCTGAGATCAACAGTTGCAGGCTCTTCCACCTGAGACAGCCAGGTGTCCCCAACTTCTACATCTTTAAATTGGGTGTATTAGTTACTTTTTTAAAAATTAAATTTACTAGTTTGCATAAAAAATTACCCTAAAACTTAATAGCACAAGACAACCATTTACTATGCACATGGATTCTGTGGATGAGGACTTTTTTTTTTTAAGATTTTATTTATTTATTCATGAGAGACACAGAGGGAGAGGCAGAGACACAGGCAGGGGGAGAAGCAGACTCCCTGTGGGGAGCCTGATGTGGGACTCAATCCCCGGGCCCCAGGATCATGACCTGAGCCTAAGGTAACTGCTCAACCATGCAGGTATCCCTCGATGAGGATTTTAGACACAACATAGGGTTAGCTTAACATTATGCATGATGAGGAATTTGGACAGGGGAAATCCAAGATGACTTAACACCACTTGCAAATTTGGAGGAGGCTCTTCCTGAAGACTCGTTCACTCACATGTCTGGCAATTGCTGTGGGCTGTCAGTGAGGGACCTCAGTTCCCATCCATGTGGTCTCTCTGTGTGGGCTCTTTTGGGCTTGTTTACAGCTTGCTAACTGGCTTCCCCAGAGTGAGTGTTCCAAAAAGAGTGAGCTGGTGGGAGCTGTATCAACTTTTCATTTCTTTTTAAGAGATTTTATTTTGGGGGTGCCTGGTGGCTCAGTCAGTTAAACATCTGCTTTCACTCAGCTCATGATCCCAGGGTCCTGGGATCAAGCCCAGGATCAGGCTAGGCTCCCTGCTCAGTGAGGAATCTGCTTCCCTCTCCCTTTGCCCCTCCCCCTACTCATGCATTCTCTCTCTCAAATAAATAAATACAATCTTAAAAAAATAATTAAAAGATTTTGTTTTTAAGTAATCTCTACACCAAATAAGGGGCTCAAACTCACAACCCTGAGATCAAAAGTCATTTGTTCCACCAACTGAGCCAGCTAGGCGCCCTGTATCACCTTTTTTAAACTGAGCCTTAGAAGTCCCACAGCATAGCTTCTACTACACTTTATTCTTTAGAGTCATCAAGGCTGGCCTGCATTCAGAAGAAGGGGAATTAGATCTGCCACTTATGGGAGGAGTGTTAAAGAATTTGCCCAGGTACAGGGGATTCTGGTTATCCCAGTGCTCATAATAGAAATTCTCAAATTTGCCAGATTGCCCAGGGAGGCAAAGGGATCATAACAAGGAAATATTTACCAGTGGACTAACATTCCTCACCTCTCCTCAGCCCCCAACATTTTTCTTGAATGAAACCAAGGGCTCTGTGTGCTAGGCCCATCAAATCAAAGCCTTTATTGGTCAGCTTCTCTCCGCTAGCTCACTGTAAATAACTGACAACACAAGGTAAACCATTTGGAAAGCGTGGCTGCAAATCTTGCAGAAGAGGCAGGGTCTAATGCAGCCATTAAAAAGGATGTAGAAAAATTGCTCAAATCCCACAAAACTCCTAGTGAATGGATGTAACAGAGTCAAACTAGTTAATAACCAGAAAGGAAGAAAATCTATAAGCATGTAAAAGGTATTCCAATAAAGAATGGCTTGAGGATGAATAAAACTGCTACATACTCACACAATGGGATGTTAAGTGGTCATCAAAATGGATGACCGTAGCAATACACAACAATATGAATGCATCTTAGCAATGTAATGGTAAGGCGAGGAAGTACCAAAAGAAGATACACAGTTAAAAACTATAGAGGGGCACCTGGGTGGCTTAGTTGGTTAAGCATCTGCCTTTGGCTCAGGTCATGATCTTAGGGTCCTGGCAGCAGGGAGCTTGCTCCTCCCTCTCTCTCTGCCCCTCCCCTGCTTGTGCTTGCACTCACTCTCTCTCTCATAAATAAATAAAATCTTAAAAAAAAACTATAGATATATATTACACATACATGCACACATACATTTTATGACCATATATATAGGTGCAATAAAATTATAAAACTGTCTAAGGAAACCATGTAAGGAAGGCAGAGGAATGATGAATTTAGGATTCTAGAGGAATGATGGTCACCTCAGGCCTGGGGAGGAAGTGAAATGGTTTGGGCAGACCAGGCATTAAGATAACTGACAAGATCCTAATTTTATTTTGGGCGGTGGATTGGAGGGTACCTATTACATTAGTAAAAATAGCTAATATTGGGGGCATCCTGGGTGGCTCAGCTGTTTAGTGCCGCCTTTGGCCCCGGGGTGTGATCTTGGGAACCCGGGACTGAGTCCCACGTTGGGCTCCCTGCGTGGAGCCTGCTTCTCCTTCTGCCTGTGTTTCTGCCTCTCTCTCTCTCTCTCTCTCTCTCTCTGTGTGTGTGTGTGTGTCTCATGAATAAATAAACAAAATCTTAAAAAAAATAACATTAAAAATAAAATAAAATAAATAAAAATAACTAATATTTAAAAAGTAAATAAAAGAGCCATGACTGGACCAATGAGGAATACGTAATGCACCAAGGATTATGGTAAATCTAACTGTGAGTACTTAGATAAAACAAGGATAATAACAGCATTTACCTCAAAGTTACTGTGAGGATTAAACGAGTTTATCTGTATGAGTTTGTATGTATATATATATATTATATATATATTTTTTACAGATTTTATATATTTATTCATAAGAGACACACACAGAATGAGGCAGAGACGTAGGCAGAGGGAGAAGCAGGCTCCTTGTGGGGAGCCTGATGCAGGACGAGATCCCAGGATCCTGGGATCACGCCCCAAGCCCACGCCCCAAGCCCAAGGCAGATGCTCAAATACTGAGCCACGTAGGCATCCCTAATGTATTTAAAACACTCAGAGCAGTGACTGAAACTAGTAGTAAACATTGAATTGCGTAAGTATTTTTGCTATTATTATTTTTTGCTTTATGCCAAGGGGTAACTCCTATTTATGCAAGTAAAACTACTATTTATTAAGCAGTGTTGTAGCAGACACCGTTAGCTTCATTCCCAATACCCATTTCCTTCTTCTTTGCTAATAGAAGTCTGATTTTGTTCCGGATGGCAATGAACCTAGACACAGGCAAAATATTTGCTTTTCTAGATAGCTGCTTGTATCAGGGGTGTCCATGGGATACAGTTCTAGCAAATGATGTACAAGCAGAAATCCACTGCAGGCTCTAGGAAGACGTTTGCTTTTCCTGACAAAGGGTAATGTGGGTAACACTTCCCTACCTACGTCTTCCCTTTTCTTTCTCATTTTTTTGATATTTTATTATTTTAAGCAATCACTACACACCCAATGTGGGGCTCAAACTCATGACCCCAAAATCAAGAGGTGTATGTTCTACTGACTGAGCCAGCCAGGTGCCCCAATTCCCCGCCCCCCCCCCCGTTTTTTTTTGTCTATGAGGCAACAGGCATGAAGACAAAAGCAGATATGCCAGGCATAACAACACTGAAAGAGTCTTTTTGCACTTTATTGCTTACCCCTGAAGTTGAACATTTTTCTAAGTCTTGATAAATGATTTTAAAATCTATGTCTAAATAAGTCTAGAAAATTTATTTTTTTTTTTTTTAAAGTAGGCTCCACTCTCAGCATGAAGCCTGATGTGGTGTTTGAACTCATCACCCTGGAATCAAGACCTGAGCTGAATCAAGAGTCAGACATTTACCCAACTGATTCACCCAGACACCCCCAAAATTATTTTGATAAGAAGATAAAAAGTCAAAGTGATAAGAAAGCATTGAGGCATCATTTCATTCATATCATTGTTCCCTCCAGTGGTACCTGAAATAATAGTGCCTCTTGCAGTTGGTGGTATTTTAGATTACCCAGTGATGGTAAGAACTTTATATTTTTGGTTCCCCTCATTGTTTGAGTTGTGATCCCCTCAAATGTTGCTACTAGCTCTTTCCAGCTGAATCTCTTGCGTTATTGGGTCAAAAGGAAGAAAATAACAGTGATAAGGATCACCTTTATTTTTTTTTAAGATTTTTTATTCATTCATTTAAGAGAGAGAGAGAGAGCACAAATGAGGAGGAGGGGAGAGGGAAGAGCAGGCTCCCCACTCAGCAGGGAGCCCAACGCAGGGCTTGATCCCAAGACCTTGGCATCACGACCCAAGATGAAGGCAGACACCTAATCAACTAAGCCACCCAGGTGCCCCAAGGAACACTTTTATTTTATTTTATTTTATTTATTTATTTTTCCAAGGAGCACTTTTAGAAGGCTTCACAGACTAATGCACCTATATCAGTTAAGAGAATATTTGAATGCAGGGAACAGAGACTCAAAAAATAGTGGTTGAAACAAATACAGATTCATTTTCTTTTCATAACAAAAAGTCTGGCAGTGGCAGTCAGGTTTGGTCATTGGCTTCTGAGGGGCATGTATGGGTGGCTAATTAGAGGTAGGATAAAATACTTTTCTTTTTAATTCTTTTTTTTTTTTTAGGATTTTATTTATTTATCTGAGAGAGTGAGTGAGCAAGAGTAAGAGAGAAAACATGAGCTAGGAGAAGGGCAGAGAGAGAGAAAAACTGGCCCTCCACTGAGTAGGGGGCCCGACATAGGGCTCTATGCCAGGACTCAGGGATCATGACCTGAGCCGAAGGCAGATGCCCAACTGATTGAGACACCCAGGCACCACTTAACTCTTTTTTTTTTTTTAAGATTTTATTTATTTGAGAGAGAAAGAGAGTGTTCAAGCAGGGGAAGAGGCAGAGGGAGAGGGAGAGGGAGAGGGAGAGGGAGAAGCAGACCCACTCCCCTCCCGCTGAGCAGGGAGCCCTACCCAGTGCTGGATCCCAGGACCCCAAGATCATGACCTGAGCTGAAGGCAGATGCTTAACGGACTGAGCCACCCAGGCACCCCTGTATTAGTTATATATTTATTTGTAACTAATTTCCTCAAAGCTAAGAAGCTTATGGTAACAAACATTTGTTATTTCATAATTTCTGTGAGTCAGGGTTGTGCAAGTGGCTTAGCTGCGTGGTTCTAGCTTAGGTGTCTCCTGCATTTGCAGTCCAGCTGTTGGCTGGCACAGTGGTCATCTAAAGCCTCAACTAGGGGAGGATATTCCTTGTCCAAGCTCACTCTCATGGTTGTTGACAGGAAGTCTCAGTATTTTGCTGGCTGTTTATGAGAGATCTCAGTTCCTCACCTGTAGGCCTTTCCATCGGCTGCCGAGTGTCCTCACAATATGGCAGCGGGCCTCACCCAGAGCAAGCGATGATAGAGAGGGAGAGAAAGAGAAAGAGAAAGAGAAAGAGAAAAAGAGAAAGAGCCAAATAGAAGCTGCAATACCTTTTATCATCTAATGTTAGGAGTGACATCTATCATTTCAGCTGCATTCAGTCAATTACACACACCAACTCTAGAGGAGAGTATGGGGACGGGGCTACACAAGGGTATAAATAGCAGGGAGCAGGGATTATTTTATTTAAATTCAATTAATTAACATATGGTTTATTAGTTTCAAAGGCAGAGTTCAGTGATTCATCAGTTGTATACAACACACAATGCTCATTACATCATGTGCCCTCGTTAATGCCCATCATCCAGTATCCCCCTCCTTCACCCCCAACCCCCTTCCAGCAACCTTCAGTTTCCTATAGTTAAGAGTCTCTTATGGTTTGTCTCCCTCTCTGATTTCATCTTATTTTATTTTCCCCTCCCTTCCCCTGTGTTCATCTGTTCTATTTCTTAAATTCCACATATGAGTGAAATCATATAATAATTGTCTTTCTCTGATTAATTTTAATGAGCATAATATCCTCCACTTCCATCCACGTTGTTGCATATGACAAGATTTTTTGACGGCTGAGTAATAGTCCTATATGTGTGCATGTGTATGTGTGTGTATATACACATACATATCTTACATCTTCTTTATCCATTCATCTGTTGATCGACATCTGAGCTCTTTCCATAGATTGGCTATTGTGGACATTGCTGCTGTAAACCTTGGGGTGCAAGTGCCCCTTCGAATCGCTACATTTTTATCCTTTGGATAAATACCTAGTAGTACAATTGCTGGGTCATAGGTAACTCTATTTTTAACTTTTTGAGGAACCTCTATACTATTTTCCAGAGTGGCTGTACCAGCTACATTTCCATCAACATTGTAAGAGGGCTCCCCTTTCTCCTCATCCTCACCAACATTTGTTGTTTCCTGACTTGTTAATTTTAGCCATTCTCACTGGTGTGAAGTGATATCTCATTGTGGTTTTGATTTGTATTTCCCTGATGCTGACTGATTTTGAGCATTTTTTTATGTGTCTATATGTCTTCTTTGGAGAAATGTCTTTTCATGTCTTCCACCCATTTCTGGACTGGAATATTTGTTTTCTGAGGGTTGAGTTTGATAAGTTCTTTATAGATTTTGGATGCTAGCCCTTTATCTGGTAAGACATTTGCAATATCTTCTTTCATTCTGTAGGTTGTTTGATTTTGTTGACTGTTTCCTTTGCTGTGCAAAAGCTTTTTATCTTGATGAAGTCCCAATAGTTCATTTTGGCTTTTGTATCCCTTGCTTCTGGAGACATATCTAGCAAGAAGTTTCTGTAGCTGAGATCGAAGAGGTTGCTCCCTGTGTTCTTCTCTAGGATTTTCATGGATTACTGTCTCACATTTAGGTCTTTCATTCATTTTGAGTTTATTTTTGTGTTTGGTGTGAGAAGATGGTCCAGTTTTATTTTTTTGCATGTGGCTGTCCAATTTTTCCAGCACCATTTGTTGAAGAGACTCTCTTTTTCAAACCATTGGATATTCTCTCATGCTTTGTTAAAGATTATTTGACCATAAAGTTGAGAGTCCGTTTCTGGGTTCTCTATTCTGTTCCATTGATCTACATATTTTTGTGCCGGTAGCATACTGTCTCGATGATCACAGCTTTGTAATATAGCTTGAAGTCAGGCATTGTGAAACCCCCAGCTTTGGTTTTCTTTTTCAATATTCCTTTGGCTTTTCAGGGTCTTTTCTGGTTCCATACAAATTTTAGGATTATTTGTTCCAGCTCTGTGAAAAATGTTGATGGTATTTTGACAAGGATTGCATTGAATGTGTAGATTGCTCTGGGTAGCATAGACATTTTAAGAATATTTGTTCTTCTAATCCATGAGTGTGGAATGTTTCCCCATTTCTTTTTTTTTTTATTTTTATTTATTTATGATAGTCACAGAGAGAGAGAGAGAGAGAGAGAAAGAGAGAGAGGCAGAGACATAGGCAGAGGGAGAAGCAGCCTCCATGCACCGGGAGCCCGATGTGGGATTCGATCCTGGGTCTCCAGGATCGCGCCCTGGGCCAAAGGCAGGCGCTAAACCGCTGCGCTACCCAGGGGTCTCTGTTTTCCCATTTCTTTGTGTCTTTCTCAATTTCTTTCATGAATGTTCTATAGTTTTCAGAGTACAGATCCTTTACCCCTTTGGTTCAGTTTATTCCTAGGTATCTTACAATTTTGGGGACAATTGCAAACGGGATTTATTCCTTAATTTCTCTTTCTGTGGTGTTATTGTTAGTATATAGAAATGCTGATTTCTGTACATTGATTTTATATCCTGCCACTTTGCCAAATTCCTATATGAGTTTTAGCAATTTTGGAGTAGAGTCTTTTGGGTTTTCCATATAGAAAATCATGTCATCTGCAAAGAGTGAAAGTTTAACTTCTTCACTGATTTGGATGAAGAGGTAGGTATTATTGAGGGTCAACCTGGAGTGCCTACCACAACTGTGTATGTGTGTTTGAACAGCACAAAGTTAATTTAAAACAAGAAAGTAAACAATTACAAAAATGGGATCCCTGGATGGCTCAGTGGTTTAGTGCCTGCCTTTGGCCTAAGGCATGATCCTGGAGTCCCAGGATCGAGTCCCACATCGGGCTCCCTTAATGGAGCCTGCTTCCCCCTCTGCCTGTGTCTCTGTCTCTGTCTGTGTCTCTCTCATAAATAAATAAATAAATAAATAAATAAATAAAATATTTAGAAAAAAACCCCACTAGGTATAAACAAAATACCAAATTATTGTGACTAACTCACTCTCCTACAAAAAATACATACATGCACTTGTCTTAGGACATATTTGTAATCATTTGGTATTATTATTATTATTATTATATTTTAAAGTTTTGTTGACTTAGGTAACCTCTGCATCCAACATGGGGCTTGAACTCAAAACACTGAGATCAAGAGTCACACAATCCACCAACTGGGCCAGCCAGGTGCTCTATGATTTGGTATTATTATTTAAACATTCTTAAATTTTTTTTTTAATTTAAATTCAATCAGCCAACAAAAATTATTTCTTTAAAAAAGATTTTATTTATTTATTCATGGGAGACAGAGAGAGAGGTAGAGACACAGGCAGAGGGAGAAGCAGGCTCTATGCAGGGATCCTAATGTGGGACTCGATCCCGGGACCAGGGGATCACACCTCAAGCCATAGGCATGTGCTCAACCACTGAGCCATCCAGGCATCCCAAAAATTCTTTTTTTAATAAAAATTTCTTCTTTCCATTCAATCTATATAGTAGGTGAAAATTCATATTTTAATTTTTTTACTCTTCAGGTTGAGTATTTTTTTAGGTTGAGTATTTAAAAAATATTCATTAAGCACTTTTATTCTTTTTGTAAGTTATTTATGTCCTTTACCTAATACTTTCACATATTAAGATGTCACTTTCAAAAATTTGTGTGAATTCCTTATATGATAACGGTATGACTCTGTTAAAAAAGGAAATATAGAGGTAGCCATGTCGGTAGTAGGTAGCTGTTGAGACCCTGCAATCCTTAGTGGTAGAGCTGCCAGCAGAGGCAGGACCTCAAAATGGATGTCTGAGTATTGTATCTGGGGAGGAACTGGGCTTTAAGGACTAAGAACCCTCTTTTGCCAAACTTTTTTTTTTTTAAGATTTTATTTATTTATTCATGAGAGATACAGAAAGAGAGGCAGAGACATAAGCAGAGGCAGAAGCAGGCTTCATGTGGGGAGCCTGATGCAGATTTGATCCCAGGATCCTGGGATCACAACCTAAGCCAAAGTTAGATGCTCAACCACTGAGCCACCCAGGTGCCCCGCCTATTACCAAACTTGAGTCAAGTTTCTAAGTCTCTTTTTTCCCAAGATTTTATTTATTTTATTATCTATTTTCAAGAGAAAGAGAGAGCATGAGCAGCAGTGGGGTTGGGGGAGTAGCAGAGGATGAGGAAGAGAGAGGGGGAAGGAATTTCAAACAGACTCCATGCCGAGTGCAGAGCCCCACTCAGGGCTCGATCTCACAACCCTGAGATCATGACCTGAGCTGAAACCAAGAGTGAGATGCTCAACCAACTAAGCCACCCAGATGTCCCTCCTGAGTCTTCTTTTTGATAAGCCCTGACCTTAGGTTCTGTCCTTGACCTGTTAAGTCCAGTTTTAGTAAGAATGCTGCTAAGTAACAAAAAAAAAAAAAAAAAAAGAATGCTGCTAAGTGAGTTGAGCAAGAATTCCCCTGGTCATGGTGGCCTGCCTTTGGCAAGAATACCGCTAGCCTTGATGTTTCGACTGGTGATTTTCCACTGACTCCACACTGCTACATTAGTTATGAATCCCCTCTGGTCCTCATTGTACTTAGAGTTGGGTCCCATCTCTCTCTTCAACTACAAAATCTCCATTGCAAGTGATCCCTCTTGAATGAAGCTTTCCTTCCAGTCTTTCACAAGTGCTGTGAAAACTTTTTCAACACCTCAGTGAAGATGTCTACATCTCATGTGGGGCTAGGATCAGGCGCTGGTGGGCTTCAAGGCTCCATTCTGTGTGATTGCACGAGGTGCCTGTCAATACTCTCCACGATGGCCACTGGTGAGAGGCTGGTTCTGTTTCTGGCACCAGGTTTTACACTTGGATTCAGAGTCATCCCTGAAAGCCAGAGGAGCCTCAGTGATATAGATTGGATTTTTTTTCTAGCCTGGCAGGATCAGGCCAATTTAATTAGATTTTTAAAAATGAAAATGGATGCTTTGTATATATATATGAATTTGAGTTCCTAGAGGCACATCTATATTCTTTTGTAAAAAAAAATCTATCAACTTTAAAGAAAGCTATGGAGATAATTTATGACCTCTTCTCATTCCCTTTCTCTTGGCCAAGAGAATTAATTTGTACCATAATTGAACACTCTAATGTAAAAAGTAGCCTTATTATGTTATTTTTAAAAAATAATATAAAATCTGACTCAGCTCTCTTCCTCAAGGAGTTAGGGAAAAATTCTATGTCAATTAGGTTTGGTTTTTCTTTTCCACTCCCTCCTTCCCTGTCCATTGCTAGAGTCACATAGAACTAACTCCCAAGTTTATCCAATCCTGGAATCTCAGGGAAGGGCTCTGGACTTCAGGCTGGTATGGTTACTATGGGAGGCTTGATGTTCAAGCCTCAGTGGTTCCACTGCTCATAGCCTTGATGGCTATGGCTTAGAGCTTAGGCCCCAGCCTGTGATTCACACAACCAACCCATCAGATATCCTGTCACTCCCAGATCTGGGAGGGAGTCAAACATAGGCCCCATGGTGAGCAGAACCAGACACCTCTCCATCCTTCAAGAGTAGGGAAATCCCACTTGCTGCCTTCTTCCTCAACTTTTTAAATCAACATCCTGACCCACCCTCATAATTTCAGTCTCTGTCTTCAAGAGCCTAGAGTTTCCAAAACAAAGGTGTCTTTCAGTCCTCCAATGGGGGGAAGAGCTGGGCAGTACTCTTAAACCTACAAAGAGAAAAGGGCCTGTGTCATACATGGTGGTGAAGCAGCTGGCGAGCAAGAAAACCAGCCCCAACTCTGAATGAGGTAATTCTGACAAATCTTAGTGCTACATACAAGGTCCTCGCAATCTGACTCCCATCCAACTTTCTGGGGACATCTCTGAGCATTTCTTTTCATGTATTTAGTACACTCACTTCCTCAAATTTCTTTATCCATCTGGCTCATCCCCTCTCATCTCTTAAGGTCATTTAAATCCTCAAGAAGGTGTTAGGCTGTGCACTGGCATCTGTAGTTCTCTTGGCCTTTCTTTTATGGTCATAAGCCAACTGCCACAGTGCCTCACACCAGTATCCCAAGCAGGAGTGTGTCAGTAAGCTGTCTTCTATCTTTGTTTCTTTTGTAGGAAGGAAAGCATTTCCAAGGACTCGTCAGCAGCCTACCTGTCATGGTTCACTGGTCAGAACTGGGTCACATGGTCAGCATGTGTTGCAAAGGAAGCTGAGGAAACCTATTCCTGGCAAAACTGAATAGGGTTGCCATAACTGTAAACCATATTGTGATTTATGCCCAGACTGAGAACACAGTTGCCCCACTCCTCCAAAACATGAGTCCCCTTAACTAGGAGAAGGAGGGAAACGACCAATAAAGTCTACCATAGAGATCTTGCTCTATTAATTACTCTTCTTCTCCACTGTGTTAGCAGGAACTACTGCTACCTATTTGCCCCTTCTCCCACAGAAGTAGAATTTTTAGGTATACATATGGTTGGCCAGAATAAGGTTTGTTTTTCCCAGCTTTCCTTGGAGCTGAGTGTGGTCATGTGACCAATTCCTAGGAATGAGTTGAAAGGGGAAGAAATGAACATACATTTTCTTAAAAGATTTTAATTTTATTTTTTAAAGTAGCCTCTACCCCCAATGTGAGTCTTAAATTTAGGGTTTGAGCCTTGAGATCAAGGGTCACACACACCATGGGCTGTGCTAGCCACACACCCCAAAAAGGGGAAGAAATGAGTATAAGCACCAGACAGTAAAGAGAAAGTCATGTTTTCCCTTCCCGTCTTCCCAGTGGTTGGAACATTGATGTGGTTGGGAGTCATCTTGGACTCACTGGTCAAGGACATAGTGGAGCATAAAGAGAAGGAGCCTAGGCCTCTGAAGATTTCACAGAGTAGAGCTACCACCCCAGCTTAGGCTTTTCCATGAGAGAAAAACTGTAAGACTCTCATGTTTAAAGCAATGTTATTTTGCAGGCACACTTCTTTCCTAATAAATACAACTGCCTCCAATCCTCTGCCTGAAAGCATACTATGATCTCTCCCACCCTTGACCCTGTTTCTAATTTACATTCAGCCTTTTAGAGAAAGCAACTGATATCAACTATTACTGGATTTAAGCAGAAAAGGCATAGCTCATAGATTGTGGAGAGGCTAGAGAATTTCAGTTAGTTATCTATTGCCACAATAATGCCAAATAAACAACCACAAAACCCCAGTGGCATATTAACAATGAACAGTACTTAGTTCACAAGTCCATGGAGTTTGACTTATCTGTGGCTGGGCTGAGCTGGGCTCTCTCAGCTGAATTCGCTGAAGTGTCTGAGGTCAATTGTTGGTTAGCTAGACAGTTCTGTTGATTTTGGCCAAGTTCATTCACATGTCTGAAGCTCATCCAATTGTTGGCTGGTCTAGGATGGACTCAGCTGGGACAACTCAGGGAGACTTGGCTTAGTGCCACTTGTCTCTCATCATCCAACAGGCTGGCCTAGATCTATCCTAATGGTAATGGTGAGGACAGCAGTGACAGTGCTATAGAATGAGTGTTGATAGCTCCCCAAAATTCATGGATTGAAGACTTAATGCCCAAGGTGGTGGTATTAGAAGAGGAAGTCTTGGGGCACTGAGTGGCTCAGTTGGTTAAGCATCTGTCTTTAGCTTGGGTCGTGATACCAAGGTCCTGGAATCAAGCCCCAAGGCAGTCTCCCTGCTTAGCGGGGAGTCTGCTTCTCCCTCTCCCTTTGCCTCTCCCACCAATTGTGCTCTCTCTCTCTCTCTCTCTCTCTCTCGCTCACTCTCTCTCTCTCTCAAATAAATAAAGTATTTTTTTAAAAAGCAATTTTTTTTAAAAAAGAAAGGGGCCTTGGGAAGTGATTAGGGTGAAGCCCTCATGAAGAAATTGGTGCCTTTATAAAAGAGGTCCCTGAAAGATCCTTGCTTCTTTCACCTCATAAGGACACAGCAAGAAGCAGAGTGGTTGCAACCTAAAGAGGCCTCTCACCAGAATCTGACCATGTTGGCACCTTGCTCTTGGACTTCCAGCCCCCAGAACTGTGAGAAGTAAATTTTTTTTGTCTATAAGCACCCCTGTCTGTGGCATTTTGTTATAGCCACCCAACAGGCTGAGACAGAGAGCAAGCACAAGTGCTTCTCAAGTCTCTGCTTGTGTAATGTTTGTTAACATCCATTGACCAAAGAAAGCAGCAAGAGTGAGTCCAAAGACTCAGAATGGGAAGGTCCAACAAGACAACATGGATACAGGGAGAGGCAAAGAATTGAGGCCACTAGTGTAATCAAGCTATCACCCCACATTCAGAGGCCTTGCTCATGGGTGGTAGCCAACATCATACCACAGAGCCAGAATACTACAGCTACTGCCACTGATGAGCATTTGATGCTCTAGTTACACTGAGAGACCTCATGGTACCGATCTTGAGTGCTGCCACTGCCGCCTTCATGGCTGCTCCCCCAAACTGGGTGTTGCTGACACAACTGGCACAACTTGCCTAGCAAGAGAATGGATTCTTTTCTGCTAGTGTTTCTTTCTTTTTTAAGATTTTATTTATTTATTCATGAGAGACACACACAGAGAGGCAGAGACACAGGCAGAAGAAGCAGGCTCCCTGTGGGGATCCCGATGTGGGACTCGATCCCAGGACCCCAGGATCATGACCTGAGCCAAAGGCAGATGCTCAACCACTGTGCCACCCAGGCACCCCTCTGCTAGTGTTTCTTTATACCATGAGAGTTTCCTCATTCAAAGTCTAGGCTGGGCAGATTTTATTAGCAGAGCCTATGACACACGCACGTGACTTAATTCACGAGGAAGGATGGGAAAGTGAGTAACTGGTATTTTGAGCTCCTCACAACAGAACAACCACCAAAACCACACCAGCCTTTCATTCCCTTCACAGCTAAACTTCCTTTTTAAAAAAAAAAAAAAAAAAGATTTATTTATTTCATTTTATTTTAGAGAGAGAGCATGAGTGGGATGAGGGGCAAAGGGAGAAGCAGACTCCTCACTAAGCAGGGAGCCTGCCACGGGGCTCGATCCTGGGATCCCAGGATCATGACCTGAGTTAAAGGCAGACACTCAACTGACTGAGCCACTCAGGCACCTCAGGAGAGCGAAAAATCTCAAGCAGACTCTCTGTTGAGTGGGGAGCCTGACTTGGGACTTGATCCCCAAACCCTGAGACCATGACCTGAATTGAAATCAAGACTCAGCCGCTTAACTGAGCATGCCACCAGGCGTCCCAAACACATAGGATATGTGATAGCTAAACTTCTTGAAAGAGCACACCTGGCTCACTTTTCTCATCTACTTCTCTTCCATTTCACTTTTGTAGTAATCAATGATTACCACACTAATGATGAAAAATCCAGTGATTTACAAGCACAGCACCTATTTTTCTCCCTCATGCTTCAGGCTGGATGTTGGTCGGGTTTAGTTCCAGGTTTCAGTTTGGGTTTTGTTTGCTACACATGGCTCATTTCTTTCTTGGACCAGCAGCTCCCAGGGGTATATTAGGGTGGTGAATGGTAGGAACGCAGCAGGGTAAACAGAAGTATGTGATGCCTCTTAAGGCACACTGTCATTTTTGCTCATGTTCTATTGGCTAGAATAAGTCTAGCAGGGAGCTATACTCCACCCACTCTCATGCACAGCAAGGTCACATAGCTAGAGGGAGTAAGTAACCGAGAACAATAGTCTGGTTTACCCCACCTGCCCCAGGTGAGCCATCTGGGTCCATCATAACTCTACAATTGTCCAATCACTTAGTTTTCAGAGGGTGGGGGAGAAGGCAGGTACCTGGCCTTCTAGGGCATGGTTAGTAGTTTGGATTTCATTCTAAATGTAATGAAAGCCATTTAATGGTTGGATCGGTGACTTAGTGTCCTATCTACAACACAGATCTGGTCATGTCATGCCCCTACTTGAACTTTCAGTGAATGTCTCATTGTCTACAGGAAAAGGTACCACAACTCTCATATGGTATTAGAAGTCCACCATCACTTTGCACTCTTTGTTATTACCAGGTAGTACTACTTAGGTTTCATTTCAGTTTGGACTCTCCCAGGAGCGATCCTGAGACAAGGACTTGAGAGCAAGTAGTTTATTTGGGAGATGACGGAAACACCAATAGAGAAGTGGCAGAAAGTGAAACAGGGAAGGAAGGCAGCCCATAAAGGATAAACTTTTAAGCCAGCTGCCACAGTGAATAATAGAGGCTTACTCCTGTTGAGAAACTGGGAAACCCATGCCTCAGAATTATCCCATCTGAGGGATGAAGGCCGGGGAATTTACACACAAACTCCTGAGTCATTGGTTGAGGGCTACTCCCAGGAGGGGTTAACTCCTAGCTACTAAAACTAAATACTACCCCTGAATATGGGCAGTATGGTGTGCTTGTTTATTTAAAAACTTTTTAAAAATATTTTATTTATTTGAGGGAGTGACAGTGATCATGAAAGAGAGCTTGAGTAGAGAGGAGAAGGAGTCTCCCTGTTGAGCGGGGAGCCCAATGCGGGGCTCGATCCCAGGACCTTGGGATTATGACTTGACCTGAATGGCAGACGGTTAACCAACTGAGACACCAGCCCCTCATTTTTTTTTTAAGATTTTATTTATTTGACAGAGAGGGGGGCGGGACACAAGCAGGGAGAGCGTCAGGCAGAGGGAGAGGGAGAAGCAGGTTTCCGGCTGAGCAGGAAGCCTCATGCAAGGCTTGATCTCAGGACCCCAAGATCATGACCTAAAAGCTGAAGGCATGGGATCCCTGGGTGGTGCAGCGGTTTGGCGCCTGCCTTTGGCCCAGGGCGCGATCCTGGAGACCCTGGATTGAATCCCACGTCAGGCTCCCGGTGCATGGAGCCTGCTTCTCCCTCTGCCTATGTTTCTGCCTCTCTCTCTTTCTCTTTGTGTGACTATCATAAATAAATAAAAATTAAAAAAAAATTTTTTTAAATAAATAAATAAATAAACCCCTGAGTGGCTCCCATTGCTGTTGGAAAGAAGCCCTGACTCTGGCTCAGCCCATGAAGACTTCAATCCCATCCCCACCCACCTCTCTAAAAAAAAAAAAAAAAAAAAAAAAAAAAAAAAAAAAAAAAAAAAAAAGCTGAAGGCAGACACCTAACCAGATGAATCACACAGGCATCCCTGGGCAGTATGATTTTTTTTTTTTTTTTTTTTTACAGTTTTTGGGAGCTGAAAGAAGAGACTTTGGGCAAAGAGAGCATACAGAGAGGTTAAGGGATATGGATAAGGCACTGATAGTATCTCCTATGTGGATTCTCAAATGCAACTTCTCTTGTAGACTCCCATAGTTCCATAAATGTCTCATCCTTCTGGCTAGGATGCTTTTCCCTCCCTCTCTACCTGCTAAACTCCTACTCATTGTTCAAGACCTTTCTCAGCTTCCTAAACAGAGAGGACCACATCCCACTCTGTTTTCTTAGGACATAGTACACAACTCTTATTTTTTTTTAAGATTTTTATTTATTTATTCATGAGAGACACACACAGAGAGAGGCAGAGACACAGGCAGAGGGAGAAGCAAGCTCCATGCAGGGAGCCCGACGTGGGACTCAATCCTGGGACTCCAGGATCACGCCCTGGGCTGAAGGCGGCACTAAACCGCTGAGCCACCCGGGCTGCCCCACAACTCTTATTTTTATCACTTAGTACACTGCTTTACTTAGGAGCCTGACTCTCCTACTCGATAACACATTTGGTAAGGGCAGGAGCTGTATTTCACAGCTCTTAATATAGTTTGATGCCTGGAATATAGTAGGTCCTCAATAAAAGCTAGTTGGATGGAGGGGTTAATTTCGATCTACAGAAAGGCTGGCAAGGATCTGGTGGAGTGCTACATTGCACTGTGGTCAACCTGAGGTTAAATAATAACAGTTTTTAAGCTCCTTTATCATCTCCATGACATTACCCTTCTTTCATTCATCTAGCATCCTCCTCTTCTCTCTCTCTATCCTGATATCAAAATCTGCTCTTTGATACTTCTTTTACATCAAAGGAGGAAAAAACCAAGAGATAGGACACCTGAGTTCTTGTTCTTCTTTGGCAATGACTGATTTGGAGGTCCTTGGGCAAGTTTCTTCTTCTGAACTTCAGACTCCTCATTTGTAAAGTGATCTTGAATGCCACTTATTAAGGGGCTCTGTCAGAATATGTCTAGAAGGATGACACACAAGGAACTGGCAACAGTGGCTGCTGCTGGGAAGGATAAATGGGTGGCTATGGGTCAAGGACATAAGGGAGACCACCTTTCTCTTAATAGCCTGTGTTAGTTTCCTAGGACTGTTGCAACTACAGATTTGGTGGCATAAAGGACACAAATTTGATCTCTCACAGGTCTAGAGGCTGAAAGAGCAAAATTAAAGGGTTAACAGGGCCACATTCCCTCTGAAGGTTTCAGGAGGAATCCTTCTTTGCCTCTTCTGGGTTCTGGCATCACTCCAATCTCTGCCACCATAGTCATGTCACTTCCTCTTCTGTCCGTGTCTTCTCTTTTGTAAGGACATTTGTCATGGGGTTTGGGACATCACCCAGAGAAGGATGATCTCATCTCAAAATTCCTAACTTTATTATTTTCACAAAGACACTTTTTTCCAAATAAGATAACATTCACAGTTTTCAGGGATTTGGATGTGGACATATCTTTTGGGAGGCCACCATTCAACATACTTATTTGCATGTTTTGAATTGGTATCATGTACAACTTGAAGAAGGAGAGAAAGAGGAAGAAAGGAGAAAAGTAAGGACTCCATTGATAGAATCATAGGAGATTTTTTTCCTAGGATCCCTAATAGTTCAAACGAAGGTAGTCCACTCTCATTATTGATCACAAGCCCAATAACTTCCATGTCCATGAATTTTTTCCAGAAAATCCCTATCATTTCAATCAGCAAAACATTTGCTTTCTTTTTTTAAAAAAATAATTTACTTATTTATTCATGAGAGACAGACAGAGAGAGAGAGAGAGAGAGAGAGAGAGGCAGAGACACAGGCAGAGGGAGAAGCAGGCTCTACACAGGAAGCCCAACGTGGGACTCGATCCTGGGTCTCCAGGATCAGGCCCTGGGCCGAAGGCAGTGCTAAACTGTTGAGCCACCCGGGCTGCCCAACATTTGCTTTCAATACAAATTTTGACACAAGAGAGTGGGGAGAAAAAGGAAAGAAAGAGAAAAGATTTGTATGTGACTGAACAGATATTAAGATTTCTATTTTTCTGCCTCCTGTTCAACCCAATTTGGAAGGATCTGGCTTTAATCCATCTTTCTCCCCCCAGTTTTTATTTACTGTTGAAACCACATTATAAGAAATGATAATGGAACTCTTATCCTACGCAAGTAAAAGTATAAAGTAGCACAACACTTTGAAATGCAATTGAATACTATTTTGCAAAATTGAACACATGCACACTCTCCAGACCAGCAATTCCACTCCTACACTGATATCCTAGAGAAACCCTCCCACTTGTTCACTTATTAGGAGACATGGAGAAGAGTTCATGGCACCAGAGTTCACAGTAACACAAAACGTGAAGCAATCGAACGCTAATCAGTAGTAACACAGATAAACTGTGTTGTTTATAAAATGGAATGTAATACAGCAGTGAAAATGAGAGAACTATAGCTATACTCCTCAACATGATCTATAGCTAAGTCTCAAAACCCTACTGCTATCTAATAGCAGCAAGCAACAGAAGAATAGATACAATACATTATTTAAGGTTACAAACATAAGTGGAAAAGTATAAAGGAAACAAGAGGACAATACAAAATTCTTTTTTAAAATGGTTTATTTTGGAGAGAGAGCATACACACTGTGCAAGCAAGGGGAGAGGCAGAGGAGAGGGAGAGGGAGAAATGCAGGCTCCCCACTGAGCACAGAGCCTGAGTAGAGGGTTGATCTCATGACCCTGAGATTATGACTGGAACCAAAATCAAGAGTCAGATGCCCCAACTGAGCCTCCCAGGTCGCCTGAGGACAATACAAAATTCTGTATAGTGGTTGTACCTGGCGTGAGGGGAGTGCCTATAGGAGGGGACTGCCACCCTCCCCCACCAAATGCAAGAGGCTTTTAAGGTATTGGTGATGTCCTATTGGATGGTGTAAGGAGTGGATGCATGAGTACAAATGTTATTATTCATTGAACTGTACATATTAATTTTATACATTCTCTTCTGTATATGCTATATTTAACATCCCATAAGAAAGACCTGCTAGAGGTGAGGATGTGGAGCAAGGAAAACTCTGCACATTGCTCTAGGTCAAATATAAATTGGAAAAACCATTTTGGAGAGAATTTTGCAATATATAGTAAGGTGGAAGTTATACATATTCGGTGATCTAGCAGTGCCTTTCCTAGGTATTCCCTAGGTACTTTAAGCAATGGTTTCACACTTTCTGACAAGAACCTGTCATTAAGAAATATATTTGACATTACATTCAAGCATGCACATACGCACACAAACACAGGTTTGTATAAGTGTGTACAAAGTTGAAACAAAAATTTCACAAAACACCACCTATCCTTATCACATGCAATACACTTTAATCTTTTCTAATCCACTCTATTCTTTTTCAAAATTGAGATACAACTGACATATAACGTTGTGTAAGTTTAAGGTATAAATGTTCCTGTGCATTCTACTTCATTAAAGGTCCCAACCTTTAAATTCATTTTAACTCACTACCAGTTCACAGATGAATTTGAAAAATACTGCACTAGAGAGAATTTCGTACATGGTAATACGTAAAAGAATGTTAATTGAGTGCTGTTCAGAATTTTAAAAAAAGAATTGGAGACAACATTTGAGGAATATTCACAGGGTGGAACACAATATTGCAGCTCAGATAAATAAACTGGAGCTCCATTTTATCAACAGAATACTGAGGGGGAAAAAGCTAGTGGCTAAAGCTTATGCACAATGTAGTGCTATTTATAAAGTTTCAAAATGTGAAAAACATGTATATGGATACCCATATATACAGTAAAAATTTGCAACGTGCATAGAAAGCTGAACACAGAACTCAGAATTGTGGTTTCTGCTGGAGAAAGGAAGGGCAACAGGATGAAGGAAAGACAAAAAAGGGGACTTAAATTTTATTGTAAAGTTTTTTTTTTTGGTCTCTTAAACCTTATCCTTATATGTTATTTATTATTTATTCTTTTTTTTTTAATTTATCTATTTATCCTAGAGAGAGAGAGAGAGGGAGAGAGAGAAAGAAGAGGGGAAAGGCAGAGGGGGAGAAACCCAAACATATTCCCTGCCGAGTGCAGGGCCCTGCATGGAGCTGGAGTCAGGGCTCCACAGGGGCTCAATCCCACAACCCTGAGACCATGACCTGAGCTGAAATCACGAGTCCAGTGTTCAACTGACTGAGCCACCCAGACATTCCTATTCTTTATTTTTTATTACAGGGTTTGGCAGACTTATGAGCCAAATCTGGCATGCTTTTTTTGTATGGCTTCTGAGCTAAGAAGGGTTTTTACATTTTTAAATTGTTGGGGAAAAAACTGAAAGAATAATATTTCATGTTGTGAAAATTACATAACATTCAGATTTTTGTGACACAAATAAAGTTTTGTGGGAACACCATCTACACTATTTTATTTTCATATTGTCTGTGGCTGTTTTCATGCTACAGGGCAGAGTTGAGAAGTTGCAACAGATATTGTACGGCCAGAAAGGCTGAAAATATTTACAGTCTTTCTCTTTAGAGAAAAACTTTACTTACCCCTACTTAAGTATCCGACATATATATATATATCTTTCTTTCTTTCTTTCTTTCTTTCTTTCTTTCTTTCTTTCTTTCTTTCTTTCTTTCTCTTTCTCTCGTCTTTTTTGCTTATCCCTTTGCCTTCTCTAATGTAACTAATATAATATTTCACTCTTTCTAGAGGTTGTTTAGGTACCAAGAAAGCTCTGTTGCTTTTAGATCCCAGATTGACCTCACCATCCCTTTGGTAACCCAACACAACATTCTGTGGTGCATTGTGAGGGCTGCTTTTTTTTTTTTTTTTTTTTTTTTTTAAGATTTTTATTTATTTGAGAGAGAAAGAGAATGGGTAGAGGGGAGGGGCAGAGGGAGAGGGACATGCAGACTTCCTGATGAGCAGGGAACCCGACATAGTGCTCAATCCTGTGACCCCAGAATCATGACCTGAGCCAAAAGCAGACACTTAACCAACTGAATCACCCAGGCACCCTCGAGGGCTGCTTCTTGCTCACCTGTCTTAACCCTGCTTCTCATCACAGTGTCTACTCCACTCCTTTGCTGAGGTTAAAGTCTGCCAGTGATCTCTTTGTAACTAAGTCCAAATGATTTTTATCTTCCCCAATCGGGCTCCTTTCTACTGTTCTTCAAGCGTCTCTCTCTCTCCCTCTCTCCCTCTCTCTTTTCCTTGCACGTCTCTACTCAGAGCTTATCTCTTCCACAGAACTTTCTCTAAGGATTGGGATACACCCACCTTTTTTCAATCCACATGCAACCCACACTTGGCTCATTCTCTAACTCTACTTTGCCCCTAATTGAGTTGTTTTACTCTCCTTTGAATGAAGATGAAGTTAAGGAGGGAAAAGCTAAAAGCTTGCAGGCAAATAACATTGAGATTCTTCTATCTACACTTTCAAAATAATCAAACCCAGCTGGCTCACTCAGTAGAGCATGAGACTCTAGATCTCCGGATCATGAGGTCCAGCCCCACATTGGGTGTAGAGATTACTTCTAAAAAATGAATAAAAAAATCAAATCCTTGGAATAAATTCAAGGGTCACAGGCCATATTGTGCTAGAAACAGATCTACAGAGTGAGGTCCACGAATCAGCAACATCAGTGTCACGTGGGGGCTTATATAAAATGCAGAATTGTAGACTCTAGCCCAGACTTACTGAATCAGAATCTAGGCTTTTAACGTAATCACATGTACACTAAAGTATAAGACTGGTCTAGTGAGCTAGCAAGTATCTGCACTAAGAGCCTCCATTAAAAGTGCTCCAGGGAAGGACACCTGGGTGTCTCAGTGGTTGAGCATCTGTTTTTGGCTCAGGTTGTGATCCCGGGGTCCTGGGATGGGGTCCTGCACTGAGCTCCCTGCAGAGAACCTGCTTCTCCCTCTGCTTATGTCTCAGTCTCTCTCTCTCTCTGTGTGTGTCTCATGAATAAATGAAAAAATAAAATCTTTCTTTTTTAAAGTTCTCCAGGGACTCCTTGGGAACTTTAAACAAATGATTTTCACCTCTAGTTGGGCAAAATTTGCTGTGAAGGTGATTTAGCTCCCACAGCTATCACCCCTTTGATGGACACAGTTGATTCAATTCATCTCCTGACTAGGTGGGTGGCCTCTCTCCCTCATCATTCTAGGTACAGCTTCATTTCTCTGAAGCTGTGAAAGAGTTTGAAGAGGACTATCTTTCCCAAGATAGGAAGATTGCTCTTCAACCAAGAGCATTGGCAAGCTTATAGAATTTTTGGTAAAGTGGACACATCCTACTAGGGGTTAGAAAACATAACTTCTGTCATATTTTCCAGCAAAAAAAATGTTGATGAACAACATAAAACCAAAAGACAAGAATAATTTATACTTTTCATTCTCTTACTTAGTAAATATTATGCACTCACTATATGCCAAGAAGTATTCAAGTTGAGAAAAGCAGGGAACAAAACAAAACAAAAAATCTCTGCCTCAGTGGAGCTTACATTCTAGGGGATGGAGGCAGACAAAAAACAAGTACATAATATGTCACGTAGTGATAATGTTTTAAAGAAAAATAAAATGGAGACTGCTGTTTAAGATGAGTGGTGGGGGGGATCCCTGGGTGGCTCAGCGGTTTCGCGCCTGCCTTTGGCCCAGGGCGCGATCCTGGAGTCCCGGGATCAAGTCCCGTGTCGAGCTCCTGGCATGGAGCCTGCTTCTCCCTCTCCTCTGCCTGTGTCTCTGCCTCTCTCTCTCTCTATGTCTATCATAAATAAATAAAAATAAGTTTTCAAAAAAAAAATTAAGATGAGTGGTGGGGGCAGCGCCTGGGTGGATTAGTCAGTTGAGTGTCTTACTCTTGATTTCAGTTCAGGTCATGACCTCATGGGTCATGAGATTGAGCCCTTGCATCAGGCTCCATGCTCAGTGGGGAGTCTGCTTAAAGATCCTTTCCCTCTGCCCCTTTCTGTGCTTACACTCTCTCTTTCAAATAAATAAATAAATAAATAAATAAATAAATAAATAAAGTCTTTTAAAATAAAAAAAAAAAAGGTGAGTGGTCAGGGACAACACCCCCCATGTGAATACATTTTGGAATAGATCTGAGTGAGATGAGGGATCGAGTCATCTAGATATTTGGGGGGAGAGAATTTCAAGTGGAGGAAGTGGCTAATACAAAGATCTTGAGGTGGGAATATGCGTGGTATTTGAGAAGCAGGGAAAAGGCCAATAAATGTGGTTGGGAAGATTAAGCAAGAAAGAGAGTGGAATCAAATCATGTAGAGTCTTTGAGGAGCTTGCATTTTATACTAAGTGTGATGGAAACATGGTATTGAGCAGAGGAATGACACAATCCGATTGACATTTTAAAAGGCTTTCTATGAATGCTGTGTAGGAAATAGACTCTAAGGGGGCAAGAGTGTAAGCAAGCAGGGAGGCTGCTGTAAAGATGTGGTTGGTTTAGATTCTAGTGATGATAATGCTGGTGGTGAGAGAAGACCCAACAATCTCAACTTCCTTAATTAAAAACTATTTAAAGAGCTATCATGAGATGATTAGGGTGAATTTCTTTTCACGTTGGATGAGAACCTGGTTTAGATGCAGAAAACAAAGAGTAGGAATAATAGGGCTTCTCCAGACCGAGCAATGTTAACAGCAACCCCTGGGAATCAGCGTTATTTAACGTTTCTTAAATGATTAAGAAAAAAGAATACTTTGAGACATTTCTAGGTACACAAATTATACTCTGCTTTCCACGCAGTGAAATGTCAAATCAATAGGGAGCATCTTCTGGAACATTTCTAAAGCTATGTGAGTAGGCTGTAAAATGGCGGGTGACTTGCCACATGGACTAGTATAAGACAGCTCACATAGAGGGAGACAATTCAGATGATTCTTTGAATAATGAACTCTGAACTGCCTGCCAGTTGCCACCAAAGAAAGGGATCTAGAAGTTGCTATATATTATTTCTTCAAGATGTCAACTCTTGCAAAGCCCAAAATTCCAGCAAAAGTTCTAGCTATCCAAATTGAAGATTAAACATGAGCTTCAACAAAAACCTCAGGAAACTCCTTCTGGATGGAGCTCAGTGTACAGTGCTGGTCACTGCATTCTAAGGAAAAGAAGAGCCAAAGAAAGGCAGAGAAAACAATTAAAAGGCTAGAGGGGCTTTTGTTAGATGGATTAAACGCCCATAAAAGTGACTGAGATGATGAAAGGCTATGGAAGCTTGAAACAAATTTTTTAAAAAGATTTTATTTATTTATTTGAGAGAGAATGAGTGTGAGAAAGAGCATGGGGGGAGGTGGGAGGGGAGAAGTGGGCTCCCCACTGAGCAGGGAGCCCCAAAGAAGGTTCAACCCAGACTCCAGAATCACAACCTGAGCCCAAATCAGAAGCTTAACCCACTGGGCCACCCAGGCACCCTGGAAGCTAAAAAAAAATTAATAGAAAATAAAAACAGCCCCTTTCATACAATATCAATGTAAAATCAGGGTGCAAAAGAAGCTTGAAATGGGGGTAATGCCAATATAGAAAAAGGCCATTGGAGGGCTTATGTTCTTTTTTAGACAGGGAGTCCTTAGGTGTTCTCTAATATGTGGGAGGAGGTGTTGTAGCAGTAATTGGAAGTGGGGATGAAGGACAAGCAGTAGTTCTTTGTTGGGATCTAAACTACTCTGGACTAGGGTGTGCTCCCTGCCCCCTCCCCGTCTCCCATCCCGCCACAATCACTGTGTTCAGAGCAAAAAACACCAACAAAACAGAGTTCAAAATGCTGCATCAAACCTCATTCTGAGTCAAAGCAAGAATGAAAATAAATTCAAGGGTGATAGATTTATAATAGACTAAGGGACACTAAAGATTTTTTGGGGGGAGTGGGGGGCCTATAGCCACAATCTTTGTGATTCACGCCTTGGCGATACTCTATGTCCTCGCAGGAAATGTTCCTTGATAGTCTGAATTGGATGGATAAAATAAGAACATGCCTTAACACTGTCAGTATTTGGGTTCTCACAGTCAGAGAGTGGCAGTTAATGGTGAAACAGGGATTAAATCATTTGAATTTTACCCACAACACACAAACCTTTAATGTGATCAATTACCAGAGGAGCGGGAGACCCTTATGAACCAGCCGTTACTCACGTGTTGAACAGTTAGCAACCCTGGGCTATTGGATCTGTACTGATCGTTCTTCATAGGTTAAAAAAAAAAAATTGCATTCTAAACAGAACGGGGAAATGTGGGGAGGATAATAACCAGAGTGTCATTGATTTGGACACTGCAACCAACACATGGGTCCTTATTTTTAGGTCAAAGATTTATATGCATAAATACATATGCTCTCTCTTTCCAAAATATATTAGCCTCAGAAACCTCATCCCTCCCCTCACGCCCCCCTCACGCCCCCCGCAAAGAAAACAGTCCCTTTCTTCCTTCCCATAGGTCCCTTTCTTTACCTGCTTCTTCCACTCCTAGGGTTAGGGAACTTTCAGCCCCGCCTCCCTGCTTGTCCAAGCTCCGCCTTCCCGGTCCACCTGTGTGCCCAGTCCATGACGTCACCGTTAGGCTTCAGTGGCTTGCAGGATTCCGGCTTCCTATTGGTCTATCTGACCACGGCCTGCGCAGCCCGCCAATGGCAGCGGCGCTGGGTGGGGGGGTGCCCACATCCAAGATGGCGCCCCCAGGAGCAGGGAGCGGGTGACCGGCGGCGGGGAAGCGGCCTGGGTTGGCCCTCCGATTGCGGGGTCCTGGGGGTATCTCGCCGGATACCCCCCTGGCCCGCCTACAAGGCCTTCCCCGGCCAGAGCAATGGCCGCCGAGAACAGCAAGCAGTTTTGGAAGAGGAGCGCCAAGCTGCCGGGGAGGTAAGCCCAGGACGCCGAAAGGAAGAGGAGATTGGATCAAACCCTTCGAGATCCTGAGCCCTAAAGCCCACGGCCCTGGGGCGTCAGCGACCCCGGAGGGCTGGTCTGGGGAGCCTGGACTGGGGGAGCTGGGACTGCGTGGTGGCGGCAGGTCAGCTGTCGGGCAAAGGAGCGGGCAGCGAGCTTTGGGAATGGCTTGGGTGTGGGAGCCGACCGAGGTCTGGGGGCGGAGGGCGCTGGAGAGCCTGCCCTTAGCCGGGAGGTGGCCGGAGTCTGGGCGGGGGCCGTGGAGTTGGGTGGATGGCCACTGCCGGTCTTGGGTTTGAGGGTCATCCCCAGAGCTGCCTCTTACTTTAAATAGAACTCCTCCTTGGGGGTCTCCAGCACGCACAGGTGGTTGTTTGCTTAGGGGTGGCCCTTCCCTTGCTGCCTGGCCCACATCAGTACGTACGAATCTTTCTTTTGGATTCCCAAAAGGTTCTGGTGGGAGCTTGGGATCCTGTTGGGGGCGGGGGGGAGGGGGCGGACCGCAAAAGTGAGGAAAATTCACAAGCTCGACCTTACTTTGTTTTGAGTTGGCCTCTTCCCATTAGGAATTATTACAGAGTGACTCAAGAATCTAGCTTATTTCTTTAGCGTTTTCTATAGATTTGTTCAACCCCATGTGACCTCTCCCCTCCCCCGCCCCCCACCCGTCTGCATTGTAAAGCTCTTCTTGTGCAAATGCACAAAATTCTTCCTTTCTTCAGTTGTTTAGTTGGAAAGCAGACCTTCAAAGCTACTTGCTCCCCCCCTCCCTTTTGATGTATGTTGAGAGTTTAGCATTTGTACATCCATTAATCTGGTTTATAGTTTCAGTTTGTTTTGGCCAGAGCCCTAAGAAGTAAGTATAAGGGATGTGTATTTCAGTCGTGAAGATTTCTGCCAGCCATAGTCTACTTGGTGATGAAATTCATGTTTGGTTGTACCCCCCCCCCCCCACGCTACCTTTCTTTTCTTTTCTTTTTTTTTTTTTAATTTTATTTATTTATGATAGGCACACAGTGAGAGAGAGAGAGAGAGAGAGAGGCAGAGACACAGGCAGGGGGAGAAGCAGGCTGCATGCACCGGGAGCCCGACGTGGGACTCGATCCCGGGTCTCCAGGATCGCGCCCTGGGCCAAAGGCAGGCGCCAAACCGCTTTGCCACCCAGGGATCCCCACGCTACCTTTCTTAATTGATTCAGGTCTTTTCATTCAGGGATAATCCTTTGAATTTGTGTGTGTGTGTGTGTGTGTGTTGTTTTGTTTTGAATAGAGAGAAATTAGGGTCAGTGGTGACTATATAGCAGTCTTATTTTACTTAGGATTCTATTAGACATATAGGAATCAGCTTTTAGTAACAGTGTTAAAGTAATGCAAGGGAATGCAGAAATAGCTTCAGATTAAAGGGCTGTGGAATGATAGTGTTAATATTACTGCTGAAGACTTCTATGTTTTTAGATAGGCACCACTTCCTGCCAACTGATTCCTTTTCCTTCCTGATCTAGTGAGCTCTCTCCAGTCTCACAACTGCTGTTCTCTGGGGTTTTCCATGGTGAGATCATTAAATTTTGACATCCTAAGGTTGTAATCAGAATCAGTGGGAAAACTGTTAAATCAGGAAGCAATGTTTGAAATGTGGGACATGGCATGCATGGTCTTTCGTGCCTGATTGAGTGCTGGTTATTATTAACAATTATTTGTTTTCTATATTTCCTGTTTTGGACTATAGGTAAAGAGTCAGCTTTTTTTCAGAGCATTACTTTTGTAATCAGGAGTCTTTTTAGTTTCTTCAAGTTTCTGGCTTCCTTTTTCATTTTGAAGAGGAATATTGAGGAATAAAGGAGAGAACATTTGAGCTCAGAAAGACTTGTGTTATTATTTGGACTCTCTTGCCTGTGTGATCAGTGACAAACGATTACTCAATCTCTGAGCCTCAGTTTCCTTATCTATAAAATGGGAATAGAACTACTTCCCTTAGGGTTACTGTGGGGACTAAATTAAACATCCTATTTATAAAGAACCCAGGATACTGTTTATTTAGCACGTTATAGTTACTTGGTAAATACTAGTTATGAGGATTGCTGTTATTAGTAGAGCAAGTAAATATTTATGAGAATGTTTCTCAAATCCTTATTCCAGTACTAGGTATTTATGTTCATCATTTATCTTAAGGCATTAAAATGTTGCCACAATTCATAACAGTTTTTAGTACCTTGCTGGTTGAAGAGAACTATTGTTCAGCTGTGTCCTTTAGTGGAGAGCCCTAGCAGCTTCTGGTTACGGGAGAAAATTAAAGTTTTTTTTTTTTAGATAGAAAGTGCTTTGATTTAAGGAAAAGATTAGGGCATTTGCTCAAGAATAGAACTTTTGCATTTACACTCTGTCAATGTTCGTGAAGAAAAACTTTCTCCTGGGTGGGGAAATGACATAGATGACTGTTTCTAGGTCCATGGAAACCTAGAAGTGAAACTAGTTTTGTCTGCAGTTTGAAAGGTAAAAATTCAAAGTGATGGCAGTTACTTTCAGTTTCTTTGATCATGATCTAGCAACCTTAATGACAAAAAATAGGAACTTTATTTAATAAATTAGCCTAAGTTTAAAATGAATTAAACATCTTTTTAAAAAATAACAGCTTTATTGAGTTATGATTCACATACTATAGAAACACACCCTTTTAAAGTGTACAATTCAGGGGTATTTTGTATATTTATTTAAAGTATAGATGGTTTTGTGCAACCATCACTACTAATTTCAATACATTTTCATCACCCCAGAAAAAAACCTTGTATCCATCCCCTCACCTCAGCCCCTGGCAACCGCTAATCTTTCTATATGTATGGATTTACCTATTCTGGACATTTCATATAAATGGAGTAACATGAAAAGAGCTTTTATGATTGGCTTCTTTTATTAAGCATAATGTTTTCAAGGCTTATCCTTTGTTGTAGCATGTTTCAATATTTTATTCCTTTTTATGTCTAAATATTACATGTATGAGTATATCTGATTTTGTTTATCCATTCATCAGTTGTTGACATTTGGATAGTTTCCACTTTTTGGCTATTATAAACAATGTTATGAAATTCATGTGCAGGTTTTTGTTGGATGTGTGTTTTCAGTTCTTTTGAGTGTATGTAGGAGTGGAATTGCTAGGTTGTACGGTAAGTTGATGGAATTAAACATCTTTTAAAGTTCTCTGTTATTTATAGGAACCTCATGTGCTTATTACATCAAATGGTTCTTGTATAGATGCCTAGAAAGATAGGGGACACTATATACCATGTGGTTAAGAATGCAGGCTCTGGAAACTCAACTGGTAGATAAATAAGTTCTGGGGATATCATGCACGGCATAGTGATTATAGTCAACAGCACTGTATTATAACTTTCAAAGTTGCTAAGAGACTGGATCTTAATCTTACCACAAAAAAGAAAGAATAATTATGTGACTTGATAGAAGTGTTAGCTAATGTTAAGATGGTAAATGCATTATACACTTTAAACTTACACAATGTTACATGTTAATTTTGCCTTAAAAAAAAAAAATAAAAGAATGCAGACTCTGGAGCCTGACTGCCTGGGTTCAAACCCCAGCTCTGATACCTTCTAGCTGTGTGACTATGGGCAAGTTATGTAACCTCTCTGTGCCTCAATCTCCTTATCTGTAAAATGGGAACAGAGTATCTACCCCATAAGGCTGTTAGGAGGATTAATGAGATACTGCCATAGGAGGTGCTCAATAATATTAGCTATTATGAAAACAATAGTTGTGGACTATAGTAGTTCCTTTTTTTATTTGTTTCTCTCCCTCACTTTGGTTTCTGAAACTGGAATTCGAAGACTTTGATCAGTGGTGTGTCTGGAGCCCATGTTGAGTCTTGGGTTAAAAAAAACAGCACAGCAAAAAATAAAAAAAAAAATAAATAAATAAAAACAGCAGAGCACCACCTATTGTTAATGAGGCAGAGGGTTTACAGAGACACAGAGAAGCCTAATGCAGGGCAGCTGTGGCTATAAGGTGTTCATTATTGGCCAGGAGTATGATTGTGAGCAGTGGTCCTCAAACTTTATTGAGTCACCTGGAGGGCTTGTTGACACATGGATTGACAGCTCCATATCCAGAGGTTCTGATTCAGTAGGTCTGAGGTGGGACCTGAGAAGTTGAGCTTCTGAGAAGTCTCCAAGTGATAGTGCTATTGCTAATCTGGGAGCTGCACTTTGAGAACCACTGGGATAAGAGCCATGAATTAATTTGAAAGAAACCTGAGTCCTTGTGTTGGGAACACTTGCCATGTGGATCTTGAACAATGAATGCATTTCCTCTTGGCTGTCTGGTAGGCATCTCACACTTAACACATCCACACAGAACTCTTAATTTCCACATCTGCCCTCCATTTGTTCCATCTACTTAACGGTCCCACCATTCACCAAGTTCCTGAGACCAAAAATCCTAATGTTTGATTCTTTTCTTTCCCTTCCTGCCACACCAGTTCAAAGGCAAGTCCTGTTGGGTGGTCATAATCTACCCTGAATCCAAACCGTTCTCACCACTTCCACTTCTACTGCCATGGATCAGACTGAGTCCTCTCTTGCCTGGACTACTGCTATTGCCTTCTAATTGGTGTTCCTGCTTCTCTTCCTGCCCCTCTGCAGACTCTTTTCTCTTTCGTAATTAGAATGAAATCCAAACTCTAAGTCTTCCAGGGCCTCCATGTTGGAAAGAGAGCCTGAGTTAAGGATTGTGATAATTACTCCAAGAGCAATGGGATGCCATTAGAAGGTTGGTGGGGGCTGTGGCACGATCAGATTCGCATTTATAAAAATACTCCAGCTGCCCTGAGGCAAATGGTTTGGACCAGCGTTTTCAACAGTTAGGGGTGGGGGAGACAGTTGGTGTTTTGGGTGGGTTAAATCTGGACTGTACTGGATGGTAGGATATTTAACATTCTTGGTCCTTGCCCACTAAATGCCAGGAAGACCCACCAGTTATTGGGACAAACACCTTTCCCAAGTACACGTTTCCAAACATTCCAGCCACCACCCACCCCTGACCTCTACTGGGGATCAGAGTACTGTAGTTAGGTGGCCACTGCAATCAATAGAAGGAGAAGTGATAATGGCTTGGACTAGGGCAATGGCAATTAGAGGTCAAGTTTGAGACTGTCAATAGGACTTGGTAAACCTTTGGATTTGGGGAGTGAGGGAGAAGGAGGTGCTATTCCCAGGTTTCTGACTTAGGTGGTCCAGTAAGATTGTGATGTCACATACTCTGAGAAAAAGCTAAGTTTTAGGACAAAGTACTTAAATACTCCATGCTCAATTTCCTTATCTATGCAATGAGAGTTTTGAATTCAGTGACCTCTAAGGCTGAAGCTGAGTGCTAAATTTAAAGTTACCAGCTCCAACTTGTATTAGTGGATGTTTCTCTTTGCTGTGCCATTCACACCAGTTATGCCTGATAGATAGGAGTAGATGGTATGGGGGCCAATGAGGTGGGCTTTTCTACCTCGTGCTTTTGGAAGTAGTGAATTGCTGGCCCCACGAAGGTCTGAGTGTTGTGAAGTTGTAGAATGTTAGAATTTGACCCTAAAGCCACTGTAAGTAAGGAAACAGGCCAAAGAGGGGAAGTGACTTGCCTCAAATCACATTGCAGAACTTCGGATATCTTGACTCTGAGTCCAGTGCTCTTTCTACTGTTTCTTCTGCCTTTTGCCAATCTCTGCTAAGATTAGGAAACCTGACAAAGCACCTCATCCAGTCCCGGGGTGTGGGAGTTTCCAGTGAAAAGATGTAGATAAGACCTGGAATAGGAGAGACACATGTGAGCCAAAGCCTGGCTCATTTCCCACATTCTGATTTCCAGACCTGGGAAGGGCTTCTCCTTTTTAAGCAGAAGTGTTTATTATTATTTTTTAAAGTTTTATTTATTTAATCTCTATACCCAACATGGGGCTTGAACTCAGGACCCCAAGATCAAGAGTCACATGCTCCTCTGAGCCAGCTGGGTATCCCAAGAGGGTTTATTGTTAAAGTTAAGGAGCTCTCTTTAGCATTAAATGAAGTTGAGAAAAGTGTCGAATCACTTAAATTAGGAGCCTGTAGATTTTCAACTAAAACCTCTGTTATTTGGTTATTTTCCATAACATTTATGAATCTGATCATGGATTCAGTGTTATGCTCCCAGCCTGTCTGGGCAGGTACATTATATTACAACCTCTTCTTAGCTTGGAAATATTTTAATGGTAAAGTAAGTTACTAGCAGTTACTAAGTTATCACCGAAGCAGTGTAGAACCCCAGCTCTGTAAGACTTCCATCAAGTGAGTGTATGAGCCTAAATCAATTGCCAACATGTTTGGCTTTCAAATGAAAGCCAAATGAAAGGTTTGATCCCATATTTGCTTTCACTCCTTTGTCAGTTCTAAACACTTGTTGATTTTTCCTACTGAGTGTTTTGCGCTGTTGCAACTGTACAAACCAGCTATGCCAACACACCCTGTAGTTTTGGTTTTATTAGGGAGAATGTCAGAGGTTGACCAGGATTTTTGTCGCTTGTCTCTGTTGTGGCATGTGCTGTGGCATTCATTTCTCTGCACATGAGGTGTGATTTCTCCAAGATGCGGGCTTTGCCTCTAGTGTTGAGGTCTAGCAAGCCAGGAGCCTGCTCAAGCAGAGGCCTGGGGTTTGCAGAATTCCCATCTTCACTCACTAAGCATTGTTAAGAAGTGCCTGGTGGGGTGTGGTGCACTCTGCCAGGTGGTGAGGGGACTGCAGAAAAAAGAGGTGGCATCACCACTGTTCTCTAGAAGCTGAAAATCTGCTTGGCACCCTGGCTTCCCCTGGTGACAATGCTGGGTATCATTGACTCTCTGGTTTCTCCCCTGCACATATGTTACTGTGTAATCAGAAAAAAAAAAACAAAACAAAAACTAAAAAGTGCAGCTGGGTGAAAATACACTGTTGAGTGAGAAAAGCAAGATGTGGAAAGATAAGTAATGTGCAATCTTTTGTGTATAGTTTTAAAACAAAAACAATATTGTATGTTGTTTATGTGAATGTGTGTAAAAGTATAAAAACAGTTGGGAGGAATTTCATACCCACTTCAGGATAATGGTTATCTCTTGGGAAGAAAGAGGAAGAGGACTGGGGACTGCAATTGGGATATCAGAAGTCTCCTTCATGCTTTATTTTCTTAAATGTGACACGTATTAACATTTGTTAAAGCAGAGTGATGGGTTCCTGGATGTTTGATAATTTTTCTCTGCATTTTTCTTTTTGTTTGAAAATGTGAGTAAACTGTATTCTATACTTGCGTGGAGCAAATGTTTTAGCTAGAGAGGAGCAGGGAGGGGCAGAGGGAGAGGGAGAGACAATCTTAAGACAGTCTTTAATCTATATGCCCCAACGTAGGGCCCCATCTTACAACCCTGACATAACCTGAGCCAAAATCAAGAGTTGGACACTTAACCAACTGAGCCACCCAGTAACCCCTGGAACATATGTTTTTTAAAATTTTGTGCTGGAGAGACCAGTTAGCCAGCCATGAAGTTAAGTAATATTTAAAGGAGCATATAGGGGGCACCTGGGTGGCTCAGTTGGGTAAGCATCTGACTCTTGATCTCAGGGTCGTGAATTCAAGCCCCACATTAGGCTCCGTGCTAGGTGTGGAGCCTACTTAAAAAAAAAAAAAGTAACATTTGTGATTACTAGTCAAAATAAGTCAAATATATAGTGTGGTGCCACTTATATAAAGTTTTAAGAACATGGAAAACAGTATCATATATTGTTTAGGGATACAAATGTGGAAAAATAACATAAAAACAAAAGGGAAAAATGCTAGATTCAATAAAATATCTTCTGAGGGCAGTAGGGGTGTGTGAGGTTTGAACTCCATAATGTCTTATTTCTTATGTACATATGAGTTGTGCACCAACCCAGGTGTACCTTATATTATGATCCAAATCAAGTTTATTTTTAAAAATGATTTACTGCGGGCAGCCCGGGTGGCTCAGCGGTTTAGCACTGCCTTCAGCCCAGGGCGGGATCCTGGAGACCCCCGGATCGAGTCCCACCCATATCGAGCTCCCTGCATGGAGTCTCCTTCTCCCTCTGTCTGTGTCTCTGCTTCTCTCTCTCTCTCTCTCTCTCTGTCTCTGTCTCTCATAAATAAATAAATAAAATCTTTTAAAAAATGACTTATTGCTTTTAATAAGTAAATAAGTAATAAGCACTCTAAGTCTTAATTTATGTATTTTAGGGAATCTGAGAAGGCAACAGTTAGTGGGTGCTGGGGGCTAGCGTCCGGGAAGATCTCACGGTGGGGTTGGGTGCAGTACAGAGCTTGAAGGGGATGTTTCAGATTGGATATGATATTTAAATGGGAGAGGAGCCTAATATAGTAGCTAAGATGTGTTGGAATGCAGAATGGAGACCAGCCTGCTCCAGAATTGAGTGTGATTTGGGAATTTGGGAGGATGGTTCAGGCTGACAAGTGAATTATCAATGCCAGGAAATTGAGCACCTTAATCACCAGGCTTCCAGTCTGTCTTCATCTTGTCTCTGTGATCATCTTGGTTTCTCTTCTAATGTCTTGCCTCTCCCTTTGAGATTCAACAAACTGATTAATTAAAGTGTTCCAGGTACAGATACATCATGGTTCAGTTCAAAAGTGTGTTAACAAATTCAACTTGGGTTCTGATACCTTTGCTGAGAAAATCTCTTGCTTATCTTGGCCTTTCTGGCTGTGCTAGCACGTTGGGGTTGACCTATTTAAAAAACAGTCTACTGTGATTTTAAGGTCTCCTTCCTGGATAGTAATTAATGGCCTTTGGCTCTTAGGTCTCCGCAATTAGGATTGCTTTTTTTTCTCATGGATTACTGGTAGCTGGTAAATTCTTTTAAAAGAGAAAGTCTAAGGACCCTTTCATTTTTCTACCCATTCACCCAACCTAACCAGCCCATTGAAATCTTCCTGCAGAGTTTATCATCGATCTTTATATTTTGCTGTAAAGAGGCCTGTGGACTTGGAGAACTCAAGTGTACTCATCTTAGAGTATTTGCAAAGGTTAAAATATAAATCAATGGCTCTACATGAGAGACATCTAACTCTGGGAAATGAACAAGGGGTGGTGGAAGGGGAGGTGGGCAGGGGGTTGGGGTGACTAGGTGACGGGCACTGAGGGGGGCACTTGATGGGATGAGCACTGAGTGTTATGCTATATGTTGGCAAATTCAACTCCAATAAAAAATAAATAAAAACAAAACCCCACAAATCAATGGCCCTTTTTAAAAAGTTTTAATTTTAATTCCAGTTAACTAACATAGTGTTGTATTAGTTTCAGGTGTACAGTATAGTGATTCAGCAATTTTACACATCACCCAGTGCTCATCACATCAATGCACTCCTTAATCCCCATCATCCGTTTAACTCATCCCCTTCCACCCCTCTGATAACCATCAGTTCTCTATAATTAAATATCTTTTTTGGTTTGTGTCTTTCTCTTTTTCCCCCTTTGCTCATTCATTTTGTTTCTTAAATTCTGCATATGAGTGAAATCATATGGTATTTGTCTCTCTTGAGCTGACTTATTTTGCTTATAGCATTATACTCTCTAGCTCCAGCTGTATGGTTGCAAATGGCAAGGTTTCATTCTTTTTATGGCTAAATAATATTTCATTGTCTATATATCACATCTTTTTTTTTTAATCTTTTATTTATTCATGAGAGACAGAGACAGAGAGAGAGAGAGAGGCACAGACACAGGCAGAGGGAGAAGCAGGCTCCATGCAGGGAGCCCGGCGTGGGACTCAATCCCGGGTCTCCAGGATCAGGCCCTGGGCTGAAGGTGGCGCTAAACCACTGAGCCACCCAGGCTGCCCACATTTTTATCCATTCATCAACCAGTGGTCACTTGGGCTGCTTCCATATCTTGGCTATTGTAAATAATGCTGCTACAAACATAGGGGTGCATGTATCCCTTTGAATTAGTGTTTTCGTATTCTTTGGGTGAAGACCTAGTAGTGCGATTGCTGGTTCTATTTTTAATTAAATTTTTTTATTTGTTGTTTTTAGTAATCTGTATAACATGGGGCTTCAACTCATGACCCCAAGATCAAGAGTCACATGCTCTTCCAACTGAGCCAGACACGTGTCTCTATTTTTAACTTTTTGAAGAACCTACAAACTTTTCCAGTGGTTGTACCAGTGTTTCTTTTTCTCTATATCCTTGTCAACACCTGTTTCTTATGTTGTTGATTTCATTTTATTTTATTATTTTTATTTTTGTAAAGATTTATTTATTAATTTGGGGGGAGCAGAAGGGGAGAGGGAGACAGAATCTCAAGCAGACTCAGCACTGAGCATGGAGCCCAATTGTGGGGCTTGATCCTGGGACCCTGAGATCACGACCTAAGCTGAAGCCAAGAGTGGGATGCTCAACTGACTGAGCCACCCAGGTGCCCCTTGTGTTGTTGATTTTAGCCATTCTGACAGGCATGATATTTCATTGTAGTTTTAATTTACATTTCCCTGATGATAAGTGATATTGAATATCTTTTCATGTGTCTGTTGGCCATCTGTAGTCTTCTTTGGAGAAATGTCTCTGTGTGTCTTCTGACCATTTTTAAGTTGGATTAGTTGATTTTGGGACATTAAGTTTTATAAGTTCTTTATATATTTTGGATACTGACCCTTTATCAGATATGTCATTTGCAAATATCTTCTTCCATCCTGTAGGTGGCCTTTTAGTATAGTTCCAATAGTGTATTTTTGCTTTTGTTTCCCTTGCCTCAGGAGACCTATCTAGAAAGAAGTTGCTATGGCTCATGTCAAAGAGTTCTGTGTTCTGTTCTAGGATTTTTATGGTTTCAGGTCTCACATTTAGGATTTAATCCATTTGGAATTTATTTTTGTGTATGGTATAAGAAAGTGGTCTAGTTTCTTTCTTTTGCACATTGTCATCTGGTTTTCCAAACACCATTTGTTGAAGAGACTGTTTTCCCATTGGATATTCATTCCTGCTTTGTCAGAAATTAACTGACTATATAGTTGTTGTGAATTTATTTCTGGATTTTCTATTCTGTCCCATTGATCTATGCCTTTTGGGGTTTTTTTGTTTGTGTTTTCATTTTTGTTTCAGCCTTCATTCTATAAGCCGGACTTTCACATTATTCTTTGACCCATTTTGTTTTCTATCTTCTTTTGATCCATTTTATTTTCTTTCTTCTTTTCCTCTACCTACAAAACTCTATAAACATGTTAGAGTTGTATTATATATATCTCTGTAGTAGTATATGTAATAGTTTGTTTACAAATTACTGAATAACTTTTTAGAAAAGTCTGGAGAGTTAGAGATTCTTTTTTTTTAAGGTATTATTTATTTATCTATTTATTTATTTATGAAAGTCACAAGGAGAGAGAGAGGCAGAGACACAGGCAGAGGGAGAAGCAGGCTCCATGCACCGGGAGCCCGACATGGGATTTGATCCCGGGTCTCCAGGATCGCGCCCTGGGCCAAAGGCAGGTGCTAAACTGCTGCGCCACCCAGGGATCCCGGGAATTAGAGATTCTTAATTGCTAAAAAGGTCAGGGCTATATCCATAAAGATTGTACATAAGAACATTCTCTCTGGAATCTGGAAATCAATGCAAAAGTGATTGAAATGGCTGCATTTTTTGTTTAAAAGCAACTTTAGGATCACATCTGTTATATCAAACAGAGTACTTAGTAGTAAACTTGTTCTACTTTCTAAGTGTTGGGTAAGGAATAAATTATCAAATGGGAGGGAGGAAGAAAGCCAACATTTCTTGGACACCGAGTGTGTGCCAGGTAGCATTCTGATGTTTGCAAATCTGCCTCATTACCTGCTGGTATTACTACCTGCCAGGAATTGTGCTAAAGGGCTTTTTACACGTCGTCTCATTTAAATCTCCCAACCCTCTTAAGATTGCTCAATTTATTTCTTAAAAAGGTAGTACATGCACATGATAGTAATTCAGGAAGGCACAAAAATGTTTGTAGTAAAAACTCAGCCTCTGCTGCCAGGCCCTCCACTCCTCCAGTTCCTCTTCCAAACTCCTACTGGTGTCTTGGGTATTCTCTCAGAGATACTCTAAGCATATATAAATAGGCAGATATGTTTTATGTTCAAGATTTTTCACAAAATGGTAGCATGTTATGCATACAGTTCTGCATCTTTTTTTAGTTCATGTCTTAGAGTTTGTTTCATGTCAGTGGGTATAGAATGGCCTCATTCTTTTTAACTAATATACCCTAGTTAACCAGTCCCCTCTTTCACCATAAGGACTGTACTTTGGGAGGGGTGTGTGTGTGTGCATGTGTATATTCTGATAATTGGGGAAGTCTGTGTTTTTATTCTAGTGATTGCATTTGTAAGTATAACTTTATTGCATATGTCTTGAGACATCTATTGACTGCCTACCACGATCAATGATGAAATTAGTAGTTATATTTCCTGTCCTTTCCTCATCTGCTGTTAGTCAATTACATTATTTTTTCAGTTTTGCCTTATATCCTAAAACATACTCATACTTCTGTTACTTGAGCTATTGGCTTACATTTTTTAAAATTTAAATTCAATTTAATTAACATAGTGTATTGTTTTAGAGGTAGAATTCAGTGATTCATCAGTTGCACAGAACACCCAAGTGCTCATTACTTCAAGTGTCCTCCTCTATGCCCATCACCCAGTTACCATGTCCCCCCACCCACCTCCCTTCAGCTATCAGCTTTAAGCATCTTTTGAGCCTTGTCAACGAAAGATGAGGAAATCAGCATACTTATTCATTCTGTCCTCTGTCCCATTTTAACCTTTGCCAATTACATAGTTTTCACATTTCCTTCTCTAACCATAAAGCCTCAAATTTAAGAGTTAGTCTTCAGACTAAACCCATTAAATGCCCTGCACCAGTTCTTTTGCTATAGTTTCTCCATTTAGCTCATTGTTCATTGAAGTTTTTCTTCTAGTAGTTTCTTCAGGAAAGAGTCAAGGAAATCGTATTTCCTGACTTCTTACATGTTGCAACATGTTTTTCTGTCACCTTTGTATTTGAACAACAGTTTGTCTGGATATGTAGTTATTCTCTGGTCACTTTTTTTTATTGTGACCTATTACATGAAACAGCTGTGAGATATCATAACTTGACGAATAATCATGAGGTGAGCACCCCAGAAGCCCCCTTGTGCCTGTTCTCAATCACACTTCTCTCCTTCTCTCAAAAATAACTATATCCTTTTATGTTATTACTCTTTGCTTTGTGATGTTACTACGATGGATGCATCCCTAAATGATATAAATGCTTTTTGCCAGTTTTTGAAGTGCATTTAAGTAGAATCATACAGTATTTACTCTTATTTTTTTGCTTGTTTTGCTCAACATGACATTTGGAAGATTCATGCGTATATTACCTATAGCCATACTTCGTATGTTTATGTTGCCCTATAATCTATTATATGAGCATATTATAGTTTATTTTCTGTTGGACACTTGGGTTATTTCTAGTTTCTGGCTAACAATACCTATAATGCTATAAATAGTTTTATATATGCCTCCTGATACACATATCTATGTATTTCTCTTAAGATATAGATTTGAGAATGAAAATACTTGGCCTTAGGGCAGGTGTATTTCGTTCTTCCTGGATATGGCCACACTTTTTCGAAGTGGGTTTTAGGACTTTATACCTGCACCAGCTCAGAGTAAGAGTCACCTGGGTCATCCTTCCCTTGATGTCTAGTGTCGTTTCACTATCTTCCAAGTGATTCTTTAGGAGTTGGTGATGCTCCCATTTTACAGTTGAGAAAATGGGTTCGTAGTAGTCAAGTAATTTAGTGCAAGTTTACAGAGGTGATGAATGCCAGAAACTATGCTCTCTCTAGCGCCAAAGCCTGTTATCTTTCCATACTGTCTTCTTTACTGATAGGACTTCCAACAGACAAGTAGGTGTGTAAGGCACTGAAGCCCCAGTGGAAGATGAACATCTTCAGAGGCTTTATTTCTTTACTTATTATTTTTTAAAGTTTTTATATTTAAGCAATCTGTGCACCCAACGTGGGGCTCGAATTCATGATCCTGAGATCAAGAGTGTCACGCCTTACTGCTTTACCGACTAAGCCACCCAGGCACTGCCCCCCCCCACCCCAGCTTTTTTTTAAAGAGAAACTTTTTTATTTTTTTTAAGATTTTTTTTTTTTTATTTACTCATGAGTGAGAGAGAGAGAGAGAGGCAGAGACACAGGCAGAGGGAGAAGCAGGCTCCACGCAGGGAGCCCGACATGGGACTCAATCCCGGGTCTCCAGGATCAGGCCCTGGGCTGAAGGTGGCGCTGAGCCACCCGGGCTGCCTGAGACTTTTTTATTTTTAAAGAGCAAGTTGCTGTCCTTTGGCTTGGATGTAGTTGTTCTTGGAGGTAACCTGTTTCTCAAAGTCCCTTCCAATTTTATGATGCAGATGGTACTTTTTTTTTTTTAATTTTATTTATTCATGAGAGACACAGAGAGAAAGAGAGGCAGAGACACAGGCAGAGGGAGAAGCAGGCTCCATGCAGGGAGCCTGATGCGGGACTTGATCCCGGGACCCTGGGATCATACCCTAAGTGGAAGGCAGGCCCTAAACCGCTGAGCCACCCGAGGATCCCCGATGCAGATGGTACTTACTCAACATGTTTATCACTCCTGATAGCTTGCTTCTTTCTTTTTTCTTGCTTTCAGCATCCAGCCTGTGTATGGAGCACAACACCCTCCTCTAGACCCTCGGCTCACCAAAAAGTAAGTCACGATATTTTTGAATTCATGCATGTACCTCTTCTAAAATTTCTAAACTTTTCCCTACTTTGTTGAAATGACAGTTTCCTCTTTGATCTTTTCTACCTTGTCCCTTGCTCTGTTTTTGATCAGAAGATAAGCAATCTTCTTACCTCTAAAGAGTCTGTTACTAAGTGGGAAGTTAACTCACATCAGAGATTTTGTTTTCCTACATTGGAAGCTGGTATATGCAGGGTTTGGTGTTGATTAAATATGGTCCCCAGATTGGATGATTGATGACTTTCTTCTGGTTTCTGGGGTTCATTGCTTCTGAATATATATAGAGGTCTGCCACCTTTTCCTCACTTATGTTATGAGAACTAAGGCAAACAGAATATAATTGTAGGGCTGGCATTCTTCAGGTCCTCTTTTTCTCTGACACCCAGCCATACAGTAGAGTTAAAAAAGCTCCTTGGAGGTTAAAATTCTAATAAATTATTTTCAAATACAATAGAAACCTTGGTAAATCTAAGATGGGTGGGTGTATATTCATACGCCTAATTATCACTTTACCACTCCTTTCTCTCATGGGCCATCATTCAGCCACAATGACTTAAATGAGGAGATGGGTTGTCTTTTCAGATTTTCTAAGAACTTTGGCCTCTACCTCTGGACATGCTAATTTTAGAGACTTACTTCTAAGAAAGCTGTAGTTTGTAGTGAAAGCTGAATGATTTGAGAGGTAAAGACTTAGGTTCTCATCCTTCTGGGACCTGTATAATAATTTCTACCCCTTCTCCCTTCACAGTCAAGGAGGAGTAAAGATAATGTATATTAAAGTATTTTGAATACCTACAGAAATGCTCTGTCAGATGTACATTATCAGTATTTTAATATTTGAAAATAATTAGCGGATTTTTTTTAAGATTTTATTTATTTATTTATGAGAGACAGAGAGAGAGAGAGAGGCAGAGACACAGGCAGAGGGAGAAGTAGGCTCCATGTAGGAAGCCCGATGTGGGACCCGATCCCAGGTCCCCAGGATCACACCCTGGACTGAAGGTGGCACCAAACTGCTGAGCCACCCGGGCTGCCCAGTTAGCTGATTTTGTGGTGAACTTTCTGTAATTCTTTGATAGAATTTTTTTTTTAAAGATTTTATTTATTTATTTGAGAGAGAGAGAGAGAGAGAACACGACTGGGTGGGGAGAGGCCGAGGGAGAGGCTGAGCAGGGAGCCCAATGTGGGGCTCAATCCCAGGATCCTGGAATCATGACCTGAGCTGGAGGCAGATACTTAACTGACTGAGCCACCCAGGTGCCCCTCTACTCATTGTTTTGCAATTTGGCCAGTATGTGGCAAGATACAGTCTTCTGAATTACTATGGAGGCGTGACTGCTGTTCTTTTCTGTAATGCAGTTTTTAAATCAGAAACCACTAGAGTATAAGTTCTTTGAGGGCAGGGACTTTGTTTTATTCACCACTATGCGCTTAGCACCTGGAACAGCATGTGACAACCAGTAGGCATTAAGTAAACATTTATGGAATGAAGGAGTGAAATCATGGGCTTTACTTCAGTGCTTCTTAGCTTCTACCTTGCTCTTCTTAGCGGAGGAATATGTTCTCTGTGACATTTCCATTAAATAGAATGAATCCTGTTTTCTCATTTTACCAGTGATAGACTATCTGGTCAATTGGCCAGGGGAGCAGGCACTACTCAACATTTTTCCCTGCCGCCTGCTTCCTCTTGCCCAAGAGCCATAATTTTATTTAGCTACTGAGTAGGTGAAATGTACTTAGAGCAGGCATCCATATTAGTTTCAGCCTTTTATAAAAACTTCTTGGTCATCCCAGTGGCCTACTATGGGCTTATCGCATTGAGTCTGGCCAGTGAGATGCAAAAGAAAGTCTTCTGAAGGAGGGTACTTGGAAAGATTTTCTTGTTTCACCAGAGAGATCATTTTGTGAAGAGAGCCTCTTTGTGTCTCCTCCCAAGTTTCCTGCTTTTGAATGTGGTAATGTGGAAATGAGATGCTGGAAGCTGTAGAAGCTACCTTGTAACTAGAGGGGATAGCCAAGAGACCTGCAGAAGAAACCCCTGCCTGGTGCCTTGACATCATGGTCTTTTTAATTTAAGCATCATAGTGGAGTCTTCTGTGCCTTGTAGCCAGTTCTGTTCACAGCAAGGATTTGTTGATTGGTAGTAGATCCATTCTGACATATTTTATAATGGCCTTTGATAAATACATGGCTAACCTAGAAATCAGTCCGTCCGCTCATACATAAGGCAGCAGAGTGTGCTGTCCTTTTTATGTTTGTGTCAGAGTCACCACACCTTGTCTGCATCAGTTACTGAGTGAGTTTTCCCTGATTGTGTTTGAGGGCAGGTCTTGAGGAATATTGCCGTATTCCAAGCTGCCAAGACACATTTTCAACACTTTTGTTTTCCTACTTATTAGTTACATAAAAGCACAAGTATTTTCACTGACCATTCAGCAGAGTTGTGATCATACTCTCAGTAGAAGTAATCACTTAGCTCTGCGATTTGGGAGGAATATAATTGTCACTGAATAAATTGTTTCCCCTTTCCATGCACATGGTGGTCTGTTATTAGTACTCTGCAACATGAGACAACATCTCGGGTCTGCACCGGACCATTTTACCATTCCAGATTGTTACTATAAAACATTTATTGCCCTTATTTTAATACCTTTGTTGGGACATTTTTATTACTTTCTCCGCTACATGATTACCGTTCCCCTTCAAACTGCCATTAATTACTGTATGGTTAATCCCCATCACAGCAGAAGCCTTTACACAGGGTCTTTAATCATCTAAACTGCATGAGCAGAGTACACCGTTCCCTCTCTGTATATAGTAACTTCAATTTGCCAAATTATTACCATTAGTGATAATATTGCCTGTAATAATATTTACAGCTCAGATAAAACTAGTCCTACTGCAGAGTGGCCCCATTGGTCACTCGATGGTATGACAAGCTTTTAAATTTTTTGTTTTCTGAATTGATACCAGAGTATGATAGGTCCTAGTTTCCAGTTACAAAGCTAATTCACAGGAAGCCACACTAGTTATCAAGATGACTGGGTTTATTTTAACGTTACTGAATACCCTCACTTGCTTCACACCCCTTACCAGTGTCAAATATTATTTTTCTAAATATATGAATGTGCTGTTTCTGTTAAGTGAGCAGCCCTATCAGTAAAACAGTGTAGTATCCATCAAATTACAGAGTGGTTGAACCATTGTTTCCTAACCAGTAGAACCCAGAGCTGCTCTTATTCAACATATCCTTTGGGGTTTGTGTTCCCATTTAACAAGTTACCATTTACCAAACAACTAAGTTTCTCTCAGATATGCCATTTATTACGTTTTTGTGAGTTTTAGGGTCATGTGCACTACTTGAATCTCTCTTTTTTCACTTTCTAGTTCTATGATCTTGGGCGAATTACTTGACCTCTCTGAGCCTTAGTTTCCTCATCCATAAAATAGAAATAATAAGACTCATGTCAGAGTTGTGATGATTTTATTTTAATTTTATTTATTTATTCATGAGAGACACAGAGAGAAAGAGAGAGAGGGAGAGACACAGGCAGAGGGAGAGCAGGCCCCATGCACAGGGAGCCCGACATGGGACTCGATCCGGGGTCTCCAGGATCACACCCCGTGCCAAAGGCAGGCACTAAACTGCTGAGCCACCAGGGCTGCCCTGTTGTGATGATTAAATGAGGTCTCTGCGAAAGTGCTTTTAATTTTTAATTTTTTTTTTTTAGATTTTATTTTTGTGTAATGTCTACACCCAACATGGCACTTGAGCTTACAACCCTGAGATCAAGAGTCAGATGCTCCACTGACTGAGTCAACCAGGTGCCCTCAAAAGTGCTTTTTAAACAATAATTTGGCATTCAGTTGTAAGGAGGCATGATGAAGGTATCCGTGAGAAGCCAGCTCGGTTGTAAGTTTGATATAGATCTGTCTAAACAATCTTGGGTAAACTTCAAGCCACACTGTGTTAGGGTGCTTTAGATTGGTTATAAATTAGTTGGGACCATGTTAAAATGAGGCAGCCTATAAACCAGAGATACCCCCAGCTAGGATTACCTGGATTGGTTTTTTTATGATGACTTCTGATGTCAAAAGGGAAGAGAGAGACTTTTCTTCCAAGGACCATATTCCTGGATGTGGCTTCTTCCCATTCTGGCCACCGACATACACAACCTGTTCTGCATAGACAGGAAGTGATTGCTACAAGGTGAAAGTGTTGGGGCTCTCAGCTGTGCACTCTTGGGGAAATTAAAGCTGTGGTGTTATGTGCTCAGTTTGCTTAGCAACTCCTCCTCCCAAGCCATAGATCTTATTAGACCTCTTTTGCTAGGTAGATTAGTTAAAAAGAGTGTATGTAGGCTCTCAGATCAGGTAGACTTAGATTTGAGCCCAGACTTTGCTACCTGCTCATAACCTCAGTAATCCTCAGTTTCCTTATCTGCAAATGGAAATAATAATCATTGTTATAATACTATCTCATAGCCTTAGGAATGAGCATTAATCAGAAATGGGTGTATATATCAGCACAGAACCTGGCACCCTATAAGTAACCAATACATGTTAACTTACACATGTATGTATAAATGTATATTATCCCCTCTGGAGTGAATAGGATTAATAAACATGGAAATGCTTCAGCTTTAAACTTTCCCAGCGTTATTGCTGGTCTATAGATTTTCTGCTTTTTCTCGGTGGCAACCCACAAGTACCTTTTCACTCTGACATGCCTCTTTTGTTCTGTGAGTGGTTCTCACCAATTTTCTGTCCTCAGAATCCTATCCCTCTAGGTGGTACCAATCCCTTTCTTCATGAAGGCCTCTTTCCTGAGGACAGAGCTGTGTTTTGTTTTTTTTTTTTTAAGATTTTATTTATTTATTCATGAGAGACCTAGAGAGAGAGAGAGAGAGAGAGGCAGAGACACAGGCAGAGGGAGAAGCAGGCTCCATGCAGGGAGCCTGACGTGGGACTCGATCCCAGTCTCCAGGATCACGCCCTGGGCTGAAGGCACCGCTAAACTGCTGAGCCACCCAGGCTGCCCCAAAGCTGAGTTTTTTAACTGGTTGATTGAGTTTGGGGTTTTATGGAATAGGTATTCTTAAAATGATTTCTAGCAGCCTCAAAATGGTCTTCTTTGGATCTCCTGTTTTTCTGTCCACAGGGAATGACAGCTTTTCCTCCCTTCTTTGCTTTTTAGTGTGTTGGAATATGTCCTTCCAATTTCTATTTGCAAAAATCTTTATCTGAGGAAATTCCAATTCTTAATCTTAAGTATTGACTTACACTGAATCTTCATCTGCTTCAAAAAATATAGTGAAATACTTGAAATGCATAAAAAGATATAAAGAAAAATATAACAAGCCCTTATGTACAAGCCCTTATGTACCCAGATGATTCACTTTTTTCATTTGTATAGAAAGCTCAGTGTCTATTAGAGCTGGACTCTTGGGCAGCCTTGGTGGCTCAGCGGTTTAGCGCCGTCTTCAGCCCAGGGCGTGATCCTGGAGACCCAGGATCAAGTCCCATGTCAGGCTCCCCACATGGAGCCTGTTTCTCCCTCTGCCTGTGTCTCTGCCTCTCTCTATCTCTCCTCCCTCTCTCTCCTCTCTGTTTGTGTTTCTCATGAATAAATAAATAAAATCTTAAGGGGTGGGGGGCTGGACTCTCAGCATAGCCCATCTCTTGGTATAGTATTTTAGTCCAGTCCTGGGCATGCATGTGCTTCATCCGATGTTAATTCACCATCCATTCAACCAGTTCTTTCACCAGAGTTAAAACTCAGCTTCTTAACTTAATGACTTATTTTAAAAATCCTCAAAATAGGGACGCCTGGGTGACTCAATGGTTAAGCGTCTGCCTTCGGCTCAGGAAGTGATCCTGGAGTTCTGGGATTGAGTCTCACATCGGGCTCCCGGCAGGGAGCCTGCTTCTCCCTCTGCCTGTGTCTCTGCCTCTCTCTGTGTGTCTCTCATGAATAAATAAATAAAATCTTTAAAAGAAAAAAAATCCTCAAAATATCGAGAGAGTATTTAGGACGGGCGCCTGGTTGGCTCAGTCAGTAAGTAGAGCATGTGACTCTTGATCTCAGGGTCATGAATTCAAGCCCTACATTGGCCATGGAGCCTACTTAAAAAGGAGGGGGGGCACCTGGGTGGTTCAGTCGGTTAAGCGTTGGACTCTTGATTTCAGCTCAGGTCATGATCTCAGGGTTGTGGGATCAAGCCCTGTGGCTGGCTCTGTACTCAGTAGGGAGTCTGCTTGAGCTTCTCTCTGCCTCTCCCCCAACCTATCCCCACCCCCCGCCCCGCCCAGGCACATGTGCATGCTCTCTCTCTCTAAAAAATAAATAAAATTTAAAAAGAGAGAGTATTTAGGAAACATCAACCAGAAAAAACAGTAGTTAACCTTCATTAACCCAAAGCACTTCATATCACTGTGTTGAGTTCATCATATTCAAGTTTGAGGTCACATAGCTTCCAAAAAGGAAAACAACAATAACTGTGACCATGGACCCTTATGCAGAATTTTATTGGTGACATCATTCTTATACATCTGCCTACTTGTTCTTGACAATGGGCCTTCTGAGGTGTGTACTGCAGGCAGTGGGTCCTACACCCCCCTCAGCAAAGGAGCAGTGAGCATAGTGGGCATCCAGAACATGCAGCCTCACCAGGTCCACAGAGGAGTAATTTGTCTTTTCTGGCTCATTAATAGATTTTTGATAGCAGATATTCACAGTTTTATTGTTAAAATTTAACATGCCCCAGTTTTATTTTCTTTAATTTGAGCTCTTGTTCATTTCTGATTGTTCATTCAGTAAGTTTAGAAGTAATCTTACTTTGGGGACTGCTGAAAGCCAACAACCTTACCCACTGATTAATAAAAATAATATGCTCACTGTAGAAAACACGAATAATTCAGAGACCTATAAAAATGAAATAAAAAAATGAAATCAAATACTACCTATAATTCCATAGCCTAGTGATAAGCACTGTTAACATTTTGATGTATTTTCTTCCTGATCTTTTCTATGCATAAACTTTTTTTTAATACCAAGATTATAAAAATATATCTTTTGGTTCCAGTTCTCACTTTATTGAGATCATTTTCTAGTGATATTAAGTAGCCTGTAAAATGTGCTTTTCAGTGGCATTATAGCATTTTGTGTGATGGCTGAACTGTAATTTATTTCATCATTTCCAATTTCTGGATGTTTATGTTGTTTTCAGTTTTTAACAAAAATAAGAAACACCATGATAAACTGCCTTAGATCCTCTTTGACCCTCTGGTTATTTTGTTAGGGTCAGAGATTATGAACAGTTATCTATCTGTCTATCTATCTATCTATCTATCTATCTATCTATTTATTTATGAGAGACAGAGAGTCAGAGACATAGGCAAAGGGAGGAGAAGCAGGCTTCATGCAGGGAGCCCAATGTGGGACTCAATCCCAGGACCCGGGGATCACACCCTGGGCCAAAGGCAGACACTCAACCACTGAGCCACCCAGGCATCCCAATGAACAGTTTTATATGGTATGTATGTTGCCACCTTGTTTTCCAGAAGGCTGTACAGTACACACCCTCACCTGCAGTATTAGACGGCCCCAGTGCACCCTGGTTAGCACTGAAGAGAACACTCTTTAGATCTTTGTCAACTTAGCTGGTGGAACATGGTATTTTGTTTCCATCACATTTGAATTGCTACATCTTGAAATCTAGTTTCCTCTCCTGTGTTTTGTGTGACATCTTTTCTTCCTTTACTCTCCTTGAGACCAGTGTTTGAAAGTAATGTCTCAGTAAAATCTTAACTCCTTTTCTGATGCTAATAGTAGGGACATTCTGGTGAATGAATTATCAGACTGTCTTCATCAATGTTAATAACAATTATCTTTTGGAATCAGCATTGGACTCCTCTTGGGAAATGAGAATGGTTACCTTACCTCTTACCTCTGCCCAAGAGGAAGAAACAGCTCCTAGAAATGGGGGAACTTCTGCTCTTCTGGCAGAGCCTTGTTTCTCCTCTAGAGTCATTGGACATTGCTGGAGGAAACGGGCATTTAAAGTTGTCTTTACTCCAGTGCATTCCAGGCCTCAGGTGTAAATTTATATAAGGTTTGAGGTTCGAGATGAGACTGAGTTAGAAATGTCGCAACCAGCATTCAGCTCTTGCTTTTAGGTCCTGATATCAGGGCTGTGAAATGGAGCCCCGAGTAGGGCTCTGGGTTAGCGTGGAATCTGCTTAAGAGTCTCTCTCCCTCTGCCCCTCCCACATGTGCACATGCATGCTTTCTTTCTTTTTCTAAAATAAATACATCTTTTAAAAGAAGAAGAAATGTCCCAACCACATAGTTCCCTGGATCCAGAATAAGAGCCGCAGGCATTGATGAGGAGACATAAAGAGGAAAAGGTCAGTAAAGTAGGAATGGTCTACATGACTCTTAGAACTAGGCTCTCTTGGGGATCCCTGGGTGGCTCAGCGGTTTCGCGCCTGCCTTTGGCCCAGGGCGCGATCCTGGAGTCCCGGGATGGAGTCCCACATCGGGCTCCCTGCATGGAGCCTGCTTCTATCTCTGCCTGTGTCTCTGCCTCTCTCTCTCTCTCTCTCTGTGTCTATCATAAATAAATAAAAATAAATCTTTTTTTTTTTTTAAAGAACTAGGCTCTCTTTACTCAATGGTTTTTTTGTTTTGTTTTGTTTTTTGTTTTTTGTTTTTTTTACTCAGTGTGTTAATCTGGTATTTCCCAAGCTTTAGTCATGTACCATCTTTATAGGTTGTTTTGTTTTGTTGCCAAAGTCTGCACTATTATTTTACCAAATGCGTTTTAAAAAATTAACTTTTTTATTTTTTTAAAGATTTTACTTATTTTTTTCATGAGAGGTACAGAGAGAGGCAGAGACAGAGAGAGAAGCAGGCTCTCTGTGGGGAGCCCAATGGTGGGACTTGATCCTAGGACCCCAGGATCACGACCTTAGCCAAAGGCAGGTGCTCAACCACTGAGCCACTCAGGTGCCCCCAAATAAACTTTCTTAAAAACTCAATTAGATTTATATTTTTATTTCTTTAAGGATTTTATTTTTAAATAATTGCTATACCTAACGTGGGGCTTGAACTCACAATCCTGAGATCAAGAGTCACACACTCTACTGACTGAGCCAGCAAGGTGCCCCAGATTTATATTTTATTTTATTATTTTTTAAAAGATTTTATTTATCTATTCATAGAGACACAGAGATAGAGAGAAGGAGAGAGAGAGAGGCAGAGACACAGGCAGAGGGAGACGCAGGCTCCTCGCAGGGAGCCGGACGTGGGACTTGATCCCTGGTCTCCAGGACCATGCCCTGGGCTGAAGGCGGTGCTAAACCGCTGAGCCACCGGGGCTGCCCCCAGATTTATATTTTATTTTATTTTATTTTATTTTTTATTTTTTTTAATTTTATTTATTTATGATAGGCACACAGTGAGAGAGAGAGAAGCAGAGACACAGGCAGAGGGAGAAGCAGGCTCCACACACCGGGAGCCCGACGTGGGACTCGATCCCGGGTCTCCAGGATCGCGCCCTGGGCCAAAGGCAGGCGCCAAACCGCTGCGCCACCCAGGGATCCCACATTTTAAAGTAAACCTTATCACTTCTATAAATTAGAAGTAGAAAGCCAATTATCATTTGCCAAAAATAGAAAGTAACCTTAAAAATAAACACAGTGAAAAACAGAACAATCTTATTAATAAAATTCTAAGCCAGCTGATGTTGCTTGCAAATGTGTTGATCCTGAGTCTAGTCTCTCTTTGTTAAAAAATAGTCTTAAAGACTGAGCAGCACCGAACTGAGACTGTCTCCTCTAGGCTAGCAGAAGGACTTTAACTGAACGAAGAAGGAACAACACATTCATTCTGGAACTCAGTGTTTAATGCTGCATACAGACTACCTAAAATTCTCTCTGGTTCTGCCTGTGGTTTATGTTCTACTCTAAGGAATAGTTTAGGTTATGTTGCCATAAGAGATTAACTCTGGAGTCTCAGTGGATTGACAAAACAAAGGTTTATTCCTTGCTTATGCTAGTGTCCAGAGTGGAGTTGAGAGGAGGTAGGGGGCAGGCCCGGCTCCACGCAGCTACTCTGTTTCCCAGGTGAAGGAGGTGCCAGTTATCAGGGTAGAAGAAAGCTTATAGAGAGAACTCATACCTGTTCTATCTGCTTTGGCTTGGGAGTGATTACCTGACTTCTCTCCTCTGCCCATTGGCTGGACTAGTCATCTGACCTCAACTAATTGTGGGGGGCTGGGAACTGTAGAGGAGCATATAGGGTATTTGGTGAGCATTGCTGTCTTGGCTACAACTGTCTCTGCAGCATGGTGCTGGTCCAGATGCATCTAGATGAGGAATGGATACAAGTGGGGTTTTTTTGTTTGAAAAAGGTAAAGACTGTGTATTAGGGTAGTTCGTCATACCGTTACAATTAAGCCAGTGAAGGTGGTCAGATGGGGCAGATCATTCCTTGGTAACGAGGTCTCCTTTCTTAAAGCTTCATCAAAGAACGGTCCAAAGTCAACGCAGTTCCTTTGAAGAATAAGAAGGCCTCCAGTTTCCATGAGTTTGCCCGGAATACCAGTGATGCTTGGGACATTGGTGATGATGAGGAAGAGGACTTTTCCTCCCCTTCTTTCCAAACTCTAAACTCAAAAGTTGCTCTGGCAACCGCAGCCCAAGTCCTAGAAAACCACAGCAAGCTGAGGGTGAAACCAGAACGCTCCCAGTCAACAACATCTGATGTTCCTGCCAGCTACAAGGTCATAAAGTCCAGCAGTGATGCTCAGCTGTCCAGAAATTCCAGTAAGTCCGTCCTGCTCCCCTCCATAGCCTCAGCCTTTTCAGCAGAGTGCCTTTTAAATAAACAGTTTTTCTTTAGGGCACCACTCAGATCTTTCATTTTGTGATAAATGTGCAAGCTCAAGCCTGATGTTACATCAGTGACCTAATGGGTCATAGGCTGTACTTGCTCCTCCCACTTTGATGGCTCTGTGTCACAGCTCCGTGCCCATCGGGTTGGGGTGGGGTGGGAAGAGACATCCCTTCTATTGCTTCTGGTTAGGGTGATGGTGGTTTTAGTAGATGTTTGGGGACTGTCAGTGTGCTCTTTTGAGCATCCATTGCTGTATATAATGTTGCCCCAAGGGGTTTTATGGAAGCCAGTAATTCTGAGCTGGAGAAGGAAGTGTCATCTTTCCAGTGAAAGTTAGAACAGCTGATTGGTAAAGGGTGAAGAGGAAGTAGAGGAACGTCAGAGCCCTGGAGTGTGCCCTGACTTGGGTTCTAAGGGAACTATGTCCACAGTTTCAGAATAAACACGTCGTCATGAAATCAGGCCATAAGGCCTTTAAAATTATTCCACAGCCACTTTCCATCACTGACTTGGGACTCAGGCTGAGCCTTGGGAGCCATGCCCACATGGGTGTTGGGTGTTGACCGACCGAGTGACCATAGCTATAGGCTCTTGGAAGTGTCTGTGTGCTGTGACAGAGGGCCTCCAAGGGGCCAAGTGTGAGGAAGGCCCCCACCACAGTCCCTAATGGAGGTGCTGCTCGTGTGTAGCCAGGACGGTCCAGAACATTCCCTCTGTGAGGCTCCCTCCTGTGAGCATCATCTGTTAATCTGTGTTATCAGAGGGGCACATGCTCTTAGCTGTGTGGTGTGTGGTGCACATGTTCTAGGCCCCATGTGACACTGGGCCTCCCCCTAGCCAAGTTCCCTGTGGCAGTCATTTCTGTAAACCTTCTAGTTGTGGGGGCTGTGGCGTGTTCATCATTTAATTCTTGTGGGGACTCCTTCTTAAGGACCAGACAGTTGAAGGATATGAAACAGTCATGGAAGGACAGTCAGAATTTAAAACTAAGTTTTCTTTGGGGTGGTAAAACAAATAAGGGTTTTGGAGACAGACAGATGCAAGGTGGCTTCTCAGGTCTCACTAGCCAATCACTGTTAACCTCTCTGAACTATAGTTTCTTTATCCATAGAGGAGCACTAAATCACTACTATATTTGTAAGAATCAAATGAGAGATCCTATGTAAATGTGACCAGCATGGTGTCTCATACACAGTAAGAACTCAATAAAGGTCAGTGCTGCACCACTCATCTCTCCTGCCTACCATCTAGGTTAGAAATGTCTAGAACCAGACATCTGGTTCTGCTTGAGTCTGTGTTCCTATTATTTCAGTCCTACCCTTACAGAATTAAAAGCTGGTTCATCTTGGTGGGAATGTGGGAGCACAGAGGAACTTTAGCCTCCCAAAACAGGATTGTCTTGGGTCAGAACTTCTCATCTGGTGTGCAGGGCACATGGATGGGCCAAGAACAGGTTAGAATTGTGCCATGGCTTTTGACTCTCTCAGTCGTTGGGACAGCTGCTTGGGGCCTGGGCTTTCAGGCGAGCAGCCACCTGTTTTTATTACATGTGCTTTCCTGTGTCATCATTTCCTATGTGCTCTGTGATGGAAGGGAAGGCAAACACTGCCTTCGACTCTGCTGCCCCCACACTCAATATTAGGCATGAGAGAACATTCTAAGTTGAGGTAGAAAGAAAAGATTTGATTTTTTTTGGCAATCCGGAGTTGCCAAAAAAGCTCTCAAAGTTGCTACGGCATCCAGAGTCTCTGTTAGCATGTAAGGTAGCTTCGTAGGATGTGATAAAAATGCAGCCCTTCCTCTGGGTAGATGTGTGGAGCGCAGCTGGCTTTGCGTCCCCAGGCTGCCCCTCAGCGGGCACCTTAGGGCAGCATGCCAGCGGCACAGATGCGGTTCTGGCAGAGAGGCCAGTACTAAACAGCCAGCGTAGGGCTCCTCTGAGTCTGTGCTCTACACGCTGCCTGTACTCTTTTTCACTATTGCAGGTGATACATGCCTGAGGAACCCACTCCACAAACAGCAGTCACTCCCTCTCCGACCCATCATCCCCCTGGTTGCCCGCATCTCAGACCAGAATGCTTCTGGAGCGCCCCCAATGACTGTCCGGGAGAAAACCCGTCTAGAAAAGTTCCGTCAGCTTCTCTCCAGCCACAACACTGACTTAGGTGAGTCCCTGTGAGCCCCGAACAAGGTAGGACCTCTTGGTGACTGGAATTCTCAGAGAGAGACCTGGAAGCTATTGCTCTTTATTCTTCCTTCTTTTACTTTTCCAGCATCTCCTGATCTGGTGCCCATTGCAGTGACATGCAGGTATTAAGTCAGAAGTACATTACTAGAAAATAGGGACCAAGTTAGATGGGACTGAATTCTGTGGCCTGTAGACCATAGTGCAACTCTTCTGGCTTTTGTCTCCCCTACCTCAAGGTGATTCCAAATGAAATCCATGCCCAACTGGTCTTCCTTTTCCCCTCTAAGTCTGATCTTTGAGCTGACTGCATCACCCCTGTGGAGCCATGTCTTGGCCACTTAGCTGCTCAGGGCTGCTGTTTGGGACTTTTTCCCTGTGCTTGTCAGTAGCTGCTGGTGGTGGTCTTTCTTGAACAGCATGAGGAATCAGGAAGTGCCCAGTGAAGTCTGTTTTAGGGTGGTTGTTGGGAAGAGCTAATCCAACGAGGTTGTTATCTATTTGCAGATGAACTGAGGAAGTGTAGCTGGCCAGGGGTTCCCAGGGAGGTTCGACCTGTAACCTGGAGACTCCTGTCGGTGAGTTCTACCCACTGTGTAGAGAAGCGTGAGCCTCACACAGCCCTTCCTACCTGATGAGGTTAGTCTGGGCACATTCATCTTAACCGCATAGATTTCTCCAGTCCCACTGCATACAGCAGATCTGTGGGGCTGTCATCTATTTCCGTGCATGAAGAGACGCATTCTTGCAAGTGTATTCACACATATATAGAAGAGCACTGCTTTTCCCTATAGTCACAATTTCACGTTCTCAGCACCAAGGAGAAGAGTACAGTGAGCTGGGGATCCCAGCACTTGTTTGGGCAAGCTTCCACGTTCCCTGGACTTCTGTCCTTTTTCAGGAGGAATAACCAGAATGGTGGAAAGCCACTCTGTAGCCGTGCAGGGCTGAGAAATGGGCCTCCCTCAGAAGCCTGCACTAGACCACCTTTCAGGGACAGAGCACTGTGCCAGCCACTGGTATAGGGACAGTAGTATTTCCTGAGCCTGTCACATTCATTCATTCATCCAGTAAGGAATGATTATGGGCCTGCTGTTTGCCAGGCATGGTGCCAGGTGCTGCACGAATACATAAACATGAATAAAGCACAGTCCCTGCTCTCCAGGCGCTGGCTGTGGAATGTACTACCTAAATGTCTGTGAAAGGAAGGGCCTCTCTCCTGAATGTCCCCCATTCCCAGTTCTGCAACCATGTTATCACTGGCTGTGCCACTTCTAATAACTGTAAATGCTACCGAGAGTAGATTTGGTGAGAACGGAAGGATAACAAGAGATGCAAGAATGGAGAGTGGGCTCTAGACCAGGGCTAAGAAGGAAAGTTGGCCCAGAGCTTTGACTAGCCAGGAAGCCACTGCCGGGAGTTCTGTGTCTGCACATCATAGCTGCTATGTCACAGATTCCATTCCGCTTTCTAAGCTGGTAATTCTGACGGTTACCGTGGAAAAGAATATGTGACTGGCACAGACTTACACGGCACACCACTGAGATGTGTCATAGAGGTGGCTGTATTGCTGGGATTCTTGGACATATTGCCTTGCACACATGCAGCCCTCAGAGGCCCTGACTCAGCTCCAGTTCCCTCCCATTGACCTACATTCATTGCTCTGCCGGGCCAACTCTGGGAGCTCTGGAGTGCTCCCCAGCAGAACACGGTCCAAACGCAGTGCAGGGCCATGGGTGTAAATAACCCTGGGAAAGCTGGCCTTGCTTCATCTGCCCACATGTGGGTCTCATTGAAGAAGGAGAGGGCAAACACTGGGTGGCCAGACCCAAAAAGGGATTACTCTTGTCCTCTTGGCAGTTGTCCTTCCATTCCATTGACAGTTTCCAAGCCACTGCTTAGGCTAAAATACATATTAAGGATTCATCCAACCAAAGTGTGTCCCCATCTGACCAGCAGTCCTGTCTGTAGGGCTATCTCCCAGCAAACACCGAGAGGAGGAAGTTGACCCTGCAGCGGAAGCGGGAGGAATATTTTGGCTTCATTGAGCAGTATTATGACTCTCGAAATGAGGAACATCACCAGGATACCTACCGACAGGTACAGTCATCATCTTTTTGGTTACTAATCATAATTTTTAGGTATGTCTCCTGGGAGGACTGTCATGGTGCAGGATTTACAAGTCTTCAGGCTCTAATGTGCGGTTTAGGATTAAATTTACACCCAGAACTGCTTCCTCTTTTTCTAATTAGTAGCTCTGATTTTAGCCATTTTAAATTGTTTGTTTGTTTGTTTTTGGCACTAATCACTGGCAATGCTTCTCAAACCTTAACATGCATACAAATTAGCTAGGATCTTGATAAAAATCCCACCTAAGGATTGTGATAAAATGCAGATTCTGATTTAGGGGGTCTGGGGCAAGATCTTCACTTCTAACAAACTCCCAGATGGTGCCAATGCTACTAATCCCCAGACCACAAGTAGTAAGGGTCATGGGGCACAAAATGAAAGATGAGCTCACCCAGGAGTGGTCCAGTTCCTCCGGACTGTGGCATTAGGATGTCCTGGCAGCTGCAGTGCCTTCTCAGCACCCACATCTGTCCACCTGTCTGCAGGAGCAGTAGTTACCAGTAGGCTTGGCAGGGAGTGTCCCGTCATCCTCCAAATGGCCCCCACAGCCAGCCAAAAAAGGAGAGAAGGAAGAAGAAGGGAGAGAGGGCGAAAAGACTGGGTGCTTAGGAACTGAAGTAGCCTCTGCCGTCACAGTCCTTGGGGGTCATTAGATTGGACACTGAGAAATCCTCCAGCTGAAACCAACTGTAGTGACCTCTTTGGTAACAGAAGTGAGAACTTTCAGCGCCGGTTACAGAAGGCCAGCTCCCTCTGGTTCCCCATCCTGGCACATGTCTATAGCTCTCAGAGCTCTTTCAGTTCCCAGCAGCTATTGATGATTCTGAAAGAGGGATCATACACAGTGTGATCATACCTGTTGAGTAGGTGTCCACCCAGAGTGAAACAGACTCCAGAGCAAGAGGAAAAAACTCTTAGGTTGTGAAGCCTATTCCTATCCAATGTGAGTGGTTTATTTGGGGTGGTGTCGTCACTTTTGGTGAGTAACTGCCATCATGGAAAGGTATTCCAGGTGAACAGGTGGGTTTTACTAGACCTTTTTAGCGTGTCTGTCAGTTTTTTCTAAATATACAATGTGCTCTCACTCTTACTCCCTTGATTCCCAGTTCTTAAGAAAAGAACGTCTCAGAAGAACAAACCGGCATTTGTGTGTTTAGACCTGACTTCTCTGTTGCAGATCCACATTGACATTCCAAGGACAAACCCTCTCATTCCGTTGTTCCAGCAACCACTTGTACAGGAGGTGAGGGAAGTGCTTCCCATTCTCAGCCCTTTATCCCCTCGGAAGCCCTGCAGCACCTGTTCTGCATGGGGGTGCCCCAGCCCTCCTTCCAGCCATGTGCAGGTTTATGGCTAATCATGGTAGTGCCTTATGTTCAGATATGGAGCCGTGGTCTTTGCAGAGCACGTTCTTGTGCTTTCTCATTTGCTCTTCTGGACAAGTCTGTGGGCCAGGTAGCACTTTGAGAAGTTAAGGGACTTACCCAGAATCTTAAAGCTACCTGGTAACAGAATGAAGACTAGAATTCACACCTTAGAATTCCTTGTTCTGTGCTTGCTATACTTTATCAAGCTGGGATGGTGATTGTTTTTTTTATTGTGGTAATTGCATGTAACATGAAAGATACTATTTTAACCATTTTTTTTTCTTTTCTTTTCTTTTTTTTAAGATTTTATTTATTTATTTGAGAGAGAGAGAGTATGAACAGGAGGAGAGGCAGAGGGAGGCAGAGAAGCAGGCTACTCACTGAGCGTGAGGTCCAATTTGGGCCTTGATCCCAGAATCCCGAGATCATGACCTGAGCTGAAGGCAGATGCTTAACTGACTGAGCCACCCAGATGTACCCATTTTAACCATTTTCAAGCGTACAGTTCAATGCCAAGTACATTCACACTTGTTGTATAGCCATCACCACCACCCATCTTGAGGTCTTTTTTCCATCTTCTCAAACTAAAACTCTGTACCCATTAAACAGTAAGTCTTCATTCCCCTGCAACCACCATTCTATTTGGTGTCTATGAATTTGCATATTTTGGGTACTTCAAATAAGAAGGATCACATAATGTTTATCCTTGTGTTACTGGCTTGTTTCACTTAGCATAGTATCTTAAAGGTTCATCCATGTCATAGCATGTGTCAGAATTTCCTTCTTTTTAAAACTGGATAATATTCTTTGTGTGTATATAACCCATATCTTTAATCCCTTCATTTGTCTGTGGATAGTTGGGTTGCTTCCACCTTTTGGGTCTTGTGAATAACATTGCTATGAACATAGGTGTGCAAATACCTGTTTGAGTCCCTGGTTTAAATCCTTTTGGGTATATACCCAGAAGTTGAATTAGTAATGATACCATGAGACCTAACCAAGTTAGTGGAGCACATGCAAGGTCTCAGTGGGACTATTATTTTTTTACCTAAGCAGTAATTATAACCTCCTTGAGATTAGGGATTTCCTTAGCAGCTTCACAGTAGCTAGGACACTGGGTGTGAGTGCTCTCTGACCTCTGTTCTCAGTTATCCTCCTAATAGAGAGGGATGGTGATAATTGCTCAAGATAATTTCTATTTGAGTATAGATCATATTCATAGTTCTATTTAAATATAGATCTCTATTGGTGGGGTCCCTCATGACTTACCAATAGCATCAAAAAGATTTTGAGGGTGACACCATGATTTTGCCTCTAGGATTCAGCTCAGAGGAAGCTAAAAACCCAGTGAGGATCCTTTTGTGTCTCCCCTTGCTTCCCACAGCTCAGCCCTGCTTATTCCTCACTTTAACTCAGAGATTCTCAGATGTTTCCCTTCCCTGTGCATGCTTACTGTCAACTTTGTGACAGGGAAAGTAGTTTGTTTAAAATGCTTCTCCCAGGAGTGGAGCCTGAATACAAAGAAGGAAACTCAAAGTATTTTCTTTTCATTTTTTTTTTTTTCTTGAATCATCTTTGCATCTAACGGGCTATAGTCAAAGAGTAGTACTTAATTCTTAAAATGCCAGCCAAGGCATTTTAAGAGAACTAAGAACACTGAATATTGAAAGACTTGCTTTGCATATCTGAAAGATACTTCAGAATTGCCTGTAGTAAGTCAGAATTACCCACACAAGTACAAGAGGTACAAGAAAAACCTTTAGGGATTATCCTCTTCACTCCTCTCTACAAGGCAAGATTATCCTGGATGTTTTTCTGTCACGAGATTCCATGGTCTCCCCTGGTAACCAGGCCTGGTGCTCTTCAATTTCCATGCCTTTGGCATCTTCACTTGTATAGTGTGTGCACATCTGCATTGTTCCATCCTTACTGGAGAGGGATTATCACAAGTCTCCTGACTGTGAACCACTAGCTTCTACGCACCTGGCCATTGTTAAAACCAGCCAGTTGGGATTTGTGTATCAGCAAGGAGCTGAGAGGGTGGAGTAGAAGCCCTGGTGAGTCCTGCAGGACTCACAGAGACATCCAGACAGACATAGGGCACAAGTGGCAGGGCAGGGGCTCCTTGAGATCTTCCTGAACGTGGTGGGTCCACATTGAGCTGTTTCAAGGGAGGGATGAAAGCATTTAAGAGGGCCTCCATTAGTCTTGGGCCTAACACAAATGAGGATGCCACACCCTTCCCTCGGCCCCAGAGAGCAAGTGGACAGGCAAGTCTAGTGGAGGCAGAGAAGCCAGCTTGCTTCCAGGCAGGGCTTTGTTCTCACTGTCTATAAGGGCAGCAGTGTTGACAATGGGTGTGTTTCTCAGCTCCCTCTGCCAGCTGGAAGGCAGACTCAACATTGGGGCTGGGAAACATCCTTTATTGTGTCTCTGGATTCTCTACTTCTCTCCTACACTAGCTCACCAACTCCAAAGCCATACAAACATTTCCTTCCTATTGTTTTCCGTTGGGGGAGGGGTGGTTCTCCCTTGAACCTGACTCTGAGAAGGTCTCTGCAATCTGCCCCAGAACCCATGCGCTCTGGAGAGACACAGGAGACCTGCTGTGCCTGTGCCTCCACACACAGTCACCAGTCACCATCAGTTCTGCTCTCTGTCTGATGTGGCTCACAGAGACGGGAGGCAGCCCAGTCAAAGCCAGTGTAAAGAATGTGTTGAACTCAGGAGTTGTGGTCACCGGGATGAAGCCAGGGAATGAGTAGCATCAGAGAAAACGTGGGGGGGGGGGGGGGGGGCTACTGAGAGGGCCTAATGAAGTCAGAGGGGGTGTAGCTGAATGGCACAGGGCCAGACTCTGAAAAGGGACCAAAAGATCTTTTCTTTCTCCCCAGTCTAGGTCTCTGGCCTTTGGTGGCTAATGTACTTAACCCCAGTGGCTTTCCCATGGAGGCCCAGGCTGATTTATCTGTTTTTAAGTCCCCAGCTGTAGGATTAAGTTTATTTCACTTCCTATCCCTCATCGAGTGTCTGGGTTGCATCCTGACACATGAAGTGACTTCCTGCATTGACAGTCAGTCACTGGCTCCCAGTCAGGCTGGGCTAGAAGTAAAGTGAGGTCTCCATTTCTTTCTGTCTCAGCAGGGAGAAAGGAGAGTGTGGTGGAGAATGTGTTTCCTCCCCACATCTGGTGATGATAAAAAAAGATTCAGAAAAGGTATCAGAACTTAGGTGACCCACTGTCTTACTTCTGGAGATTGAAAACCAGTTCATGTACAGATGAGAGTGTGGTGGCCTGGGTTAGTGACCTCTGTAGCAGACTTTCTCCTAAGATATTTGTGTCACTGTCCTTCCCTTTTCCCAATTTTATATCCCAGGGACTACATACTGCAAAGAGAAACAAAGGGAAAACTCTCTATCCCTGCTTAAAAACAAGCATCTTAGAAACTTTCTGCATTTTTATGTACTTCCTTTGTCCCCCAGCAGTTTTAGAATTTCCTAAACTTTTGGCCATGTCCCTGAGGTAGGCAAATGGAGGGAGGGAGTCTCCCTGTGATTTAACAGTCATGTCTTCTTTCTCATTTTCCTAGATCTTCGAAAGAATTCTATTTATTTGGGCCATCCGACACCCTGCCAGTGGGTATGTCCAGGGAATTAATGACCTGGTCACTCCGTTCTTTGTCGTCTTCCTCTCAGAATATGTGGGTAAGAAGCATGAGTACCAAGTTGAACAAACTATTTCTCTTTCTTATCTGTGGTCTGTTTGTCTTTCCCAAGAGTACAGCCAGTAGGCATGTCTTGCTTAAAAAGAGATCGTGGCCTTCGAATTTACAGCTAAACCTGTTTTGACAGCAGTAGCAGCCTGGAATTTCTCTCTTGAGATGGCCACAGATCTCACCCAGAAAGGACCTGCTTTGTTACAGAATGTCCAAGTTGATACCTTTATGTTTTGCCATAAACAGATGGTTTGATGCTTTATTAGAGGTCATTTTAGAGTTATTTTGAACTTGTCTCAAACACAGGCCTTCGGGATCCCTGGATGGCGCAGCGGTTTAGCGCTTGCCTTTGGCCCAGGGCGCGATCCTGGAGACCCGGGATCAAATCCCACGTCGGGCTCCCGGTGCATGGAGCCTGCTTCTCCCTCTGCCTGTGTCTCTGCCTCTCTCTCTCTCTGTGACTATCATAAATAAATAAAAATTAAAAAAAAAACAAACACAGGCCTTCATGCATGAAAGCTGGAATTTTAGATTGGAATTTTAGACATCAGGTCTTCACACATGAGTTCAAATGCTGTATCTTAACAGCAGGATGTGGCCGTATAGAGGAGGAAAAGTGGTGGCACCAGAATCAAGCTCACCTTGGAGATAGTGGAAGAGGCCAAGGAGAGCTCCAGGACCTTGATTTCTCCCCTCCTCCTTCGCCTCTTACCCTGTTAGGGTTTTGTCACATTTTTTTTTTTTAAGATTTTATTTATTTATTTGAGTGAGAGAGAAAGCGAGTGCCCAGAGTGGGGAGGAGAGGGAGAAGCAGGCTCCCCATTGACCAGGGAGCCAGATGTGGAGCTTGATTCCAGGACCCTGAGATCATGATCTGATCCGAAGGCAGGTGCTTGATGAGTGAACCACTCAGGTGCCCTGGTTTGTGTCACTTTGGATAGATTGGATATCATAGTAGCAGTTAGATTTTCTTAAGTTGCAAGCCTCCTCCAATGGCCAGGCCTGAATTGCAGAGTCTTAAAAGGAGTTGAGGGTCCTCCTCTTCTCCTTTTGGTTCTTTAACTGCTTGTGCTTAGAGATTGACAGGAAAACTCAAATGTCATGTTGGTTCTCTCAGCCAGTTATAGGGGTGCTCATGGGGGAATCAGAACGTTGGAGGGGGTCTCAGAACACCATCTAATCCCCTTATTTCACTGCTGGGTTATGTATGAGGTGTCCTGCTTCATAACCCATTATGAGGGTTATCCTGTGCCCTCCTTATTGGTGGCACAGTGAGGACTAGAACCCTTTTCTTTAGGCCCTTGAGTGGGTGGATTATTGTGGGTTTTGGAGGAAGCTAGTGCGAGAGGGTAGGAGGGTAATGAGAAGTAGACCAGAGTAGAGCCCCTTGGACAGTGAGGGTATAAAACTCTCTCACGGGATCCCTGGGTGGCGCAGCGGTTTGGCGCCTGCCTTTGGCCCAGGGCACGATCCTGGAGATCCGGGATCGAGTCCCACGTCGGGCTCCCGGTGCATGGAGCCTGCTTCTCCCTCTGCCTGTGTCTCTGCCTCTCTCTCTCTCTCTCTCTCTCTCTGTGTGACTATCGTAAAATAAATAAAAATTAAAAAAAATAAATAAAACTCTCTCACTTGATCCGTCCCACTCATTGTATTCTTATGGGGCTCAATGGCTGGTGTTTTGGTCTTTTAAGAATGATGCAGTCTGAAAAGTAAGGTAACCTAATGACACCATTCCTTGTCCCCTTAGTGGCAGCAACTAGGGCAGAACTGGGTGTAAGGTCACTCTTACCCACTTGATCAGAGGATCCTAAGCAAAGAAAGACTAATTAGAATGTGGCTACCAAAAGCATATAAATAAAGCTTTTGCTAGAGGACTTTTCATTTTCTCTTCACATTAATAGGTCAGCTTTCGGAAGCAGTTTAATTCTCTGTGTTTAACTTTATTAAGAGCACTGCAGCTGATCTGTTGGATTTTGGGGGTTGCTTCTTGCAATAGCACTTTTCTGAAGTAGTATTAAAGGATGAGTCCAAGAAGGTATTAATTCATTCACTAATCTACAGTTGAAGTGTAAATGCTGGCATGAAATCTTGGTAACAGTATTAAGTCAGTTAAAGATAATCTGCAGCAGCTGCAGTTCTAATTGGATATTTAATTATCCTGTTAGCTGCCATTTATAGTTTGTACCAAGTTTTCTTTCTGTAGGCACAACTGTTGGTCCCACCAAGCACCGTGTCTTTCTTTTCTTTTTTTTTTTTTTAATATAAGCTTTATTTACTTATATTTATTATTCATAACAGAAACAAAGAGAGAGGCAGAGACACAGGCAGAGGGAGAAGCAGGCTCCATGCACGAAGCCCGACGTGGGACTCGATCCCAGGTCTCCAGGAACAGGCCCTGGGCTGAACGTGGCACTAAACCGCTGAGCCACCCGGGCTGTCCCACCGTGTCTTTCTTTGCTAGACATAGGACTGCATCCTGATCTTTGTATTTGTCAGCCCCACCTGCTGACCTACACTGTTTACACAGTAAAGCATGGGCTTCTCCTCCCTTCCTTGGGGCCAGTCTTGGCAAGGCTGTCCCCAGCTTTACTTCTGCAACAGACTTCAGAAAGGTCTTGGTACCTCCTCCTAGGCTGACGAAGGTGGGGTCCATTCTTTTCTTTTTTTTTTTAAGATTTTATTTATTTATTTGAGAGAGAGAGCAGGAGCAGGAGGGAGGGACAGAGGCAGAGGGAGAGAGAGAAGCAGACTTCCTGTTGAGCAGGGAGCCCAACTCAGGGCTCCATCCCAGGACCCCAGGATCATGACCTGCCCTGAACCAGACACTTAACCCACTGAGCCACCCAGGTGCCCCGGGGTCCATTCATTTTTTATAAAAACTTTAGGTAAAGTTTCAAACATGTAAAATAGAAAAAATTACCACAAATCTCCATATCTCTCACCCAGCTTCACCAGCCAGTCTTGTTTCATCTATACCTCTGTCCATTCACATATCATTTCATCCATAAATATTTCTGTGTGTACCTCTAGAAGACAGTGATTAAAGAAACCCACACCCACAATTCTGTATTACAGCTAAACAGTTATAATAGCTCCTTAGTATAATCTAATAATATACACTCAGCATTCAAATTTTTCTGATTCTCATATTTAATAGTTGGCTTGAATCAGGGTGCAGATTGGGTCCACACATTCTAATTCATTGACATGTCTCTTAAATCTCTCTTACTCTATCACTTCCCATCCCTCTTTTTCCCCTTAGGAGTCTGTAGCTTTAGCCCTTGTTTTTCTGGTTTTCAACCTGGGGCTTGGCCATGCCAACCAGTGATAATATCCTAACTCTTAAAGCATTTTATCATTTTGTAAAGCAGTTTGACATATTGTATTTCATTCAGTAGGTCCTAATACCTCTTTAAGGTAGATGTATTCACTCAATTTACAAGTGAGAAATCCAAGGCTCAAAGATTTAATAAGCTTTCTAGACTCAGGCCCAGGTCTTTTGACCTTAATGCCTGTCCTGTTTATATGACTTGGTGGTGTTTCAACTTAGATCCCTGTTCTTGGACTTCTAATGGTTCTGCTACTCCATTCTGTGCTCCAAAGCAGGCAGTACATTTCTTACTGCTCCTTGCCTTTAAAAAAAAAAAATTGGGATAGAAGAAGTATATGCTCATTAAAAAAATCAAAACAGAAGGCTCCTGAGTAGCTCTGTTGAATGAGTGTCCGTCTTGATTTTGGCTCAGGTCATAATCTCAGGGTGGTGAGATTGGAGCCCTGGGTGCGGTTCTGCACTAGGCATGGAATCTGCTTGGGATTCTCTCTCTTCTTCTGCCTCTCCCTGCACACTCGTATGTGCTCATGCTAGCTCTCTCTTAAATAAATATATATGTATGTATGTATGTATGTATAGAAGTGTAATTATTCACCCCTACCTCCCACCCTGGTCTGGTGTGTATTCTTCTAGACCTTTTCCTGTGTGTACTGTACATAGTTTTTTTTATTGTGTTTGGAAAAAATGAGTTTAAACTATCCATACTTCTTTTCAAAGATTTTTTTTTTTTTTTTTTAGATTTTTTATTTAAGTAATCTCTATACCGAATGTGGGGCTTGAACTCACAACCCTGAGATCAAGAGTCGTGTGCTCTACCAGCTGAGCCAGCCAGGTGCCCCAACTATCCATACTATATCTTGCTTGTTTTCAGTAAAAAAAAAAAAAAAAAAATTATGACCAGCTTTCCAATCTGGACATACAGATCTATTTCATCATTTTCAGCAATGACATTTGTTTCCATAACAACTGACTTCACTACAGTTTATTTAACAATCCTTCTGTAAAAAGACATTTAAGTTGTCTACAGTTTTTAGCTATTACAAATAATATGGTACAGGGGCACCTGGACAACTCAGTCAATTAAGCGTCTCCCTTCGGCTCAGGTCACGATCCTGGGGTCCTGGGATTGAGCCCTGCATTGGGCTCCCCACTCAGCTGAGAGTCTCCTTCCTCTGCCTCTGCTCATTCTCTCTCTCTTTTTCTCTTTCTCTCTCTCTCTCTCTCTTTTCCTCTTCCCCCCCCCCTCAAATAAAGAAATAAAAAATATTTTAAAAAATAATATTGTAGGGGATCCCTGGGTGGCTTAGTGATTTAGCGCCTGCCTTTGGCCCAGGGTGTGGTCCTGGAGTCCCGGGATCGAGTCCCACATCAGGCTCCCGACATGGAGCCTGCTTCTCCCTCTGCCTCTCTCTCTCTCTCTATGTGTCTTTCATGAATAAATAAATAAAATCTTTTAAAAATAATAAAACATTGTACATATTTTGAATACCCTAGTATATATTTTCTCTGTGTTTCTATTAAAATATACATATTTTTCCCAGGGTGCCTGATTGGCTTAGTTGGAGGAGCATGAATCTTGGGGTTATGAGTTCAAGTCCCACATTGGGTGTAGAGATTACTTAAAAATAAAATCTTAAAAACAAACAAATGTATTTCTCTGAAGGAGAGTCCCAGAAGTGAAATTGCTAGTCCGAAAAGCATGCCAAATAGGTACTATTAAATCACATTCCAGAAAAGTTTATACCAGTTTATACCCTAACCACTAATGTGTGGGTGCACTTTTCTCCACATCCATAGCAAAACTAGATACCTCGATCTAATTCTGTTTCCCAATCTGGCAAATAAGCCATGGTTTGTGTTTCAGTGTTTGTACCACTTGCTCATGAGTGAGTGAGGTTGTTTATCTGTTCTTATGTGTATGTATTAGCGTTTGTCTCTTTGTGATCTGCTGGTTCAAATCCTTTACCCTCTTCTCCTGCTGGACTTTTGGTCTTGTTGTTTTGCAAGAACTTTTTGTAGATTAGATATATTCATCCTTTATCTTATATGTGTTAAAAATATTAGGTCATACCACACGAAATTTTCAGCCGTTTTGACCCTTACCCCCACAACGGGAATTTTATATAGTTCAGCCTAGTATCGTTTTGCTCCAAGACCATCATTTGTATTTTACCTCTGTTTATTGTGTCTCCTTATATAGAACTAATTTTTACGTAGTCAAATCTGCCCATTCTGCTCATGAGCCCCTGCCGGGTACCCCAGTGAGAGGCTAAGCCGACAGGTGCGAGCCCTGCCCTCTAGTGGAGAGCTCCGCAAATGACAAGTAAACCAGTCTTGGCAAGTTGACCTGTAGGAGGCGTCCTTGGTGGTTTTGGGATTCAGTATCTTGCTTAGGAAGTCTTTCCGTCCCCACCCCAGTATTATGAAAATAGTCTTCCATGTTTTTTCCTATACTCTTGTGGGTTTGTTTTTACATTTCGCTTGTAAAATTTCGTAACTAATTTGTTTTCCTGTATGGTGAGGGTTGAGATTAAAGTTTCTGTGCATCTGAATGGTTCATTATTTCAGCACCATTTATAAATAACCATCCTTTCTTTGCTGCTATGACATCCCTCTTCATAATATAATATTAATTCCTTTATTTATATGGCTCTACTTCTTTATTCTCTTCCATTTATCTCCATTTCTATGCAAGTAGCACAACAGCTTGGGATTTTGAGCTTTATAGTGTGTTTTTATCATTATTCCAGGGCCCATTCATCATCCTTTTTAAAACTTGTCTTGGCTCTTCTTCCACATGAACTTTATTTTATTTTTATGTTTCTACCTTTTTCTTTTTTTAAATTTTATTTTGAATTCCATTGACATAAAGAGTAATATTAGTTTCAGGTGTACAGTGTAGTGATTCAGCACTTCACACATCAGCTGGTGCTCATCACAAAGTGCTCTCCTCAATCCCCATTACCTGTTTCACCCATCCCCTCCATCCTCTCCCCTCTGGTCACCATCAGTGTATTCTCTAGAGTTAAGAGTCTGTTTCTTGGTTTGCCCTTCATTCTCTTTCTTTCCCTTTGCTCATTTTTTGTTTGTTTGTTTCTTAAATTCCACATATGAGTAAAATCATATGGTATTAGTCTTTTTCTGTCTGACTTATTTCACTGAGCATAATACCCTCTAACTCTATCCATGTCATTGCAAATGGCAAGATTTCATCCTTTCTTTTGGCTGAGTAATATTCTGTTGTGTATATATACCACATCTTTATCTACTCATCTGTTCGTGGACACCTTGGGCTGCTTCCATATCTAGGCTATTGTAAATAATGCTACTGTAAACGTAGGGGTGCATGTATACTTCCTATTTTCTATTTTTGTATTCTTTGGGTAAATACTGAGTAGTGTGATTTCTGCCTGAATCATAGAGTAGTTCTAGTTTTAATTTTTTGAGGCACCTCCGTACTGTTTTCCACAGTGGTTGCACCATTTTGCATTCTCACCAACAGTGTAAGTGTTCCTTTCTCTCCACATCCTTGCCAACACTTGTTGTTTCTTATGTTAATTTTAGCCATTCTGCCAGGTGTGAGGTAATATTTCATTGCAGTTTTGATTTGTATTTCCCTGATGGTGAGTGATGTTAAGCATCTTTTCATGTTCTGTTAGCCATCTGTCTTCTTTGGAGAAATGTCTGTTCATTTCTTCTGCCCACCACGTGAACTTAGAATCAACTTGCCGGGCAGCCCGGGTGGCTCAGCGGTTCAGCGCCACCTTCAGTCCAGGGCGTGATCCTGGAGACCCGGGATCAAGTCCTGCGTCGGGCTCCCTGCGTGGAGCCTGCTTCTCCTTCTGCCTGTCTCTCTCTCTCTGTCTCTGTGTGTGTGTGTGTGTGTGTCTCTAATAAATAAATAAAATCTTAAAAAAAAAAAAAAGAACTTGCCAAATTTAGAAAGTGGGAACCTTTTAGAATTTTTATTGGAGTTATAGTAAATTAATTTATAAGTGAAGTTTTGATTTTGTTTTTTTAAAAAAGATTTTATATATATATTTGAGAGTGAGAGAGAGCACAAGCAGCAGGAGAGGGAGGGAGAAGCAGAGTCCCCACTGAGCAGGGAGCCCGATGCAGGACTCAATCCTAGGACCCCAGGATCATGACCCAAGCTGAAGGCAAATGTCCACCCACCTGAGCCACCCAGGCGCGCCCTGTAAGTGAAGTTTTGTGAGCTTTTTTTGTTGTATTATCTTTATTGAGATGAATTCATATACCATATAATTCACCCATTAAAGTGTGCAATTCACTAGTTTTTAGTAAAGAGAGTTGTGTAACTATCACCATAGTCCATTCAGACATTCAGAACATTTCATCACCCCCAGAAGAAACTGTGTATCCCTTAGCCATCACCCCCAAGCTTCCCATCCCCTCTACCCCTAAGCAATTGCTCATCTTTATGAGTTTACCTTTTCTGGACATTTTATATAAATGGAATCTTACAGTATGTGATCTTTCATGCCTTGCTTCTGTCACTTAACACATTTTCGAGGTTCATCCATGTTGTAATATCTGTCAGTACTTCATTCCTTTTTATAGTCAAATATTCCATTGCATGGATATGCCACATTTTATTTATGTATTTATCAACTGAGGGATATAAATTTTTAAAGAAATAAGGCATTCAGACTTCTCCCCAGCCTCAAGATCTTTCTTAAACAGAGATACATTGTTTGTGGCCTTCAAGGAAAATTCTTGGGGTTCCTGGCTGACTCAGTCAGTCAAGCACGTGACTCTTGATCTCAGGGTCATGAGTTTAGGCCCCACGTTGGGCATAGAGCTTACACTTTTAAAAAGGAGGGGTTGGGCAGCCCTGATGGCCCAGGGGTTTGGCGCCGCCTTCAGCCCGGGGTATAATCCTGGAGAGCCGGGATCGAGTCCCACGTCGGGCTCCCTGTGTGGAGCCTGCTTCTCCCTCTGCCTGTGTCTCTGCCTCTCTCTCTCTCTCTCTCTCTGTCTCTCTCTCTCTGTCTGTCATGAATAAATAAAATCTTTTTAAAAATATAAATAAATAAACAAATAAATAAAAAGGAGGGGTAGGGGAGAAGAATTCTCTAGTCTGGATAATAATACTGCTTTTCTCCTGTTTTCCAATGGTATCATATCCTAATAAGGAGCTGCTGTAAAGGCTTTTGTTATGACACTCCCTACTCCGGAGGCCTCAGGCATCCTTTGCCTGTGGGATAAGCCAGACTGGTGCCCTTGTCATCCTGGGCAGGTCTCACCAAGTAACCTTACCCTGTCACCCCATCTCACTGAACTACTGTAGTGTGGAGGATCTACTCTATCAAAGCCTCTCTTGTATCTCCTCCCCTGTCTGTCTTGTAACACCTCTGTGACTTCTATAAATTAGCGCCCAATCTTCCTTATCTAGTGTGTCATGTTTGTTGTAAAAGTGACTCCTTCTGAGTTCACAGAGAAGTTGTCTATAGCTAGCCTGGCCCCCAGGCAGCTTCTTTATCTGCTGAAGCCAGCTGCTCATGTAGAAGTGGGTCATCTGTGGATAAGGCAGCTGTGCCTGGGCCCAGGGTGACCGTGCTAAAGGAGACAGTCTCTGGCCTATGACTCCCAAGACTGGAGTACCTCCAGACTCTCATCTATGAGAATTTTTGGGCTTAGATGATATTGTTGATCTAACTAGAAACATATTAAGGTCCAGTATGACTGATAGTGTAGTCATCATCAAAATAAATTGCTTAATAGCAACTATTTAAGTGATACATATGAAGAAATCGTGTAGAAGAGCAGCACTTATGACCTGTCTTGTTTTCAAAAACAGAGGGGTGTCTGGTGGTTTCTGTTAGTACAAAATGAAACAGTATCAAATAACTCTTCCTGTTCTCTTCTGTTTGAAGCAGTATAGTAGGATTTTCATTTCCCATCTTACTGGAAGCATGATGTTCCGGTAATGCAATGGAACTCCCAGAAGGAAGGCTTTCTCAGACCTCTGACTTACGAGTCCAGTTCCCTGTGTGACATTTCCACTTAGATACGTCGTAGATGATCAGTTAGGGCTAGTGTGGCTACACGTGACTGGGACCCCACATATTAGTATCTTAAGGAAGGTAGAAAAGTTTACTTCTCTCACATTAAAAGTTGAGAGGTCAGTAGTTCAGGGCTTATATGTTGCCCTAAGATATCAGGGACCCAGTCTCCTCTGCCTTGTTCTACCATTTTCAGCCTGTGGTTTTCTTCTTGTGATCCAAGATAGCTATTTGTGCTCCAGCCATCATGTCTGTATTCCATCCAGTATGGAGGAGGAAAGGAAGAAAAGCATACACTTTCCATTTAAGGACATTTCCCAAAGTTGTGTATGGTGCTTGGATTTGAATCTCTTTTGTCTGCACTAAGTCATATGGCTATACCTAGCTGCAAATGAGGCTGGAATCCTGGGTGGCCAAGTACCCTTTAGAGGTCCTTTCACCAAGAAGTATAGGGGAACAGTTATTTGTGGACAGCCTGTAATTTTTGCTGCCCAAAGGCTTCTCAGACTCCGTGTTTCACTGACTCTGGCCTGTGACTCCCGAGTCCAGTCACTCGGGAGTCCAGTCACTCGGGAGTCATACTAGCAAAGCCATCTTTTCTCCCCACATCCAGTCACTCTTTTCTCTCAGTTGGCAACATTTCCTGACTCCTAAGTCAGAAATGCTAAGAATTGTGCATGAGTCTTGGTCTTCTATATCCAATCAATTACAAAGGTCTGATGACTTTATGTTCTAAATGTTTTTTGAATCTGCTTCCCTCTTCATTCTTCTGTGACTGCCCTAGGTCAAGCCTGGATCGCTGAAATGGCTACGCGTGTGTTCCCTTCTCTGGTTTTATCCTCTTTGAAATCCACCGTACACACCATTCAAACACAGACTTGCCCATGTAGCTCCTCTCCTTAAAACCCTTTAGGAACATCCCATCATGTACAGGTTCAAGCAGCCAGGTTGTCGAGCTCATACAAGGCCTTATGGGATCTGTTCCCTCCTCACCGCCCCCCCCCCATTTTTTTCCCCTTCTCACCCCTTAAACTCCACCATCCCAAATTGACATAAACTAACGCCTATCCTGCACCATCTCCTTCTTGTCCCCTGGGCTAATCCTCATTCATCCTTTACAAAAGGAAACCTGCCTTCACACTCCCTTGCCCAGGCCACCCCAACAGCACTCTTTCCATAACCCTGTACATTTCTTTTGTAGCACTTTACCACACTGGTTATTGTTTGTGTTGTCCTGCTGCCCTCTGCCACCAGATTATATGATTCTTTGAGACCAGAGAGTATTTTTTTTTTTAAGATTATTTATTTATTTATTTATTTATTTATTTATTTATTTATGACATAGAGAGGCAGAGACACAGGAGGAGGGAGAAGCAGGCTCCATGATGGGAGCCCGACGTGGGACTCAATCCCAAGACTCCAGGATCATGCCCTGGGCCAAAGGCAGGCGGCAAACCACTGAGCCACCCAGGGATCCCGACCAGAGAGTATTTAAATATTTTATATTCCCAGTGCTTTTATCTTGATGTCCAAAATAGGCCTTCCATATGTGTCTAGATTAATGACAGAATGAAAATGTCATTATAACTTTGTAAGACATTCAGGGACTAGGATGGCTTTGCTAGGCTTGGCCACCAGAGGGCAGTGAATTACAATATTTTGATGCTGTGCTGAGTTAGCCAGAAGTTTTCTCTCTTCTAAGGGAGGGACAGCACAAGTATTCATGGAGTGCCTGTACCAGGCACTGGGGATGTGACTGTAAGTAAATCAGGCAGACACAAATCACTGTCTTACTTCTAGGTATTTATTCAAGGAAAATGAAAGCTTACAGTTTTCAAAAGACTGTACAAGAATATTCATAGCAACTTTATTCATATAGACAAAAATTGGAACCAACCCAAATATCTGGTAACAGGAAAACTCACTGGATTCATACTAAGCAATAATAAGACTAAGCTATTGATAAACACAACGGAGTGGAAGAAACTGTCCCAAAATTACTATGTTGAGCAAAAGAAGTCAGATACCAAAAAAATACACATTAAATGATTCCATTTAAATGGAGTTCAGAAATAGTCCATGGCACTAGAAATAAAGGCAGGGCTTGACTCTGGTGGGAGATTGACTGGGAAGAGGCATTAAGAAATTTCTGGGGTGCTGGAAATGTTTTCTATATGGAACGAGGCATCTTTTACACAGATGTATACATGGGTCAAAATGGAACTGTGAGGGCACCTGGGTGACTCAGTCGGTTGAGTGTACGACTTGATTTCTGCTCCAGTCATGATCTCAGGGTCATGAGATGGAGCCCTGCATCAGGCTCTGTACTGAGCATGGAGTCTGCTTGAGATCCTCTCTCTTCCTCTGCCCTCCCCCCCCGACCCCTGCTTGCACACATGATCTCTCTCTCTCTCTTACAAAAAAAAAAGGAACTGTGTACTTATGTGTAGTCTATTATATATAAATTATATGTTTAAAAATCCCTCATAGAGCCTAACTTCTGATGAGCAGAAACAGACAATGAATAGAAACACAGATAGTGTTTGCCGGACTGTGATGAGTGCTATGGAGTGGTAAAAGTGGAGACAATGCCCTATCAGCACGAGTGGCAACAGGAGCAGGTCTCAAACGGGACAGTGAGCCAGGGTCACACTGAGGAGGGGACGTTTGCACTAAGTCCTGAAGGAGGTTGGGGGTGGGGGTGGGGGATGCAGTTACTTTTTGATAGTTAACACTCAGATTTTCAGAGAAAATGGGTTGTTGGTAAGAACTCCCCATGTACTCAGGTACCGGGGACTCGACAGCCAGATCTTGTCCTGGGCTGCTATGGATACTCCAGCCCCCTGCTCTGAGTTCCTGGGAGGCCCCCTCTTCTACCTCATATCCAACTCTCTGTGTGTGATATCCAGCCTGCCCATCCTGTTCTCCCCTGTCCAGTGAGGTGTGGAGGCCAAGGGTGAACCCGGACAAACTTCTGTAGTAATGGCGGATTTTCATTACAGGCTGAAGAGGGCATTCCTTGTTTGCTTCTTAAAGTAAACTTTAAAGAATAACATACTTTAAAAAAATACATATCTCATACATGCACAGCTTGATATGTTTCCTCTAAATAACTAGCATCTATATCAGGACGTGGAACATCTCCAGCCCTCCAGAAGTCCCCTTGGGTTCGCTTCTAGTCCCTCCTCCCTCAAAGGCAGCTACTTCCCTAACTTCTAGCACCCTGATTATATTTGCCTGTTTCTACACTTTATATAAATTAAATCATATAGTAATGATATTACATTTTCTATTTTAATGCTATTGGTTTGGAGGGAATTGGGGAGTGTAGTTGATACTGAATTTTTTTTTTAGCACCCGCCTCCAGATGCTTCCTGGCCCCATCTTTGTAGATGAAGTAGCCTTGTATGGCTAGGCAGTTGAGGAATATGTGAGGCTCTCCCCAGCAACACACATACATGTGGAGACTGCCCCCCGCCATCATTGAGCTGAACCACTTTCACCTGACACTCAAGAGTGGTATGTGCACTTCATGGGATGTCCCGTGCTAGATTTCCGATTTCATAGGAGGGAAGTCTTCCAGGTGCAAGTTGTGGCTTATCATCTCTGGGATTTTAAGATTTAGCCTGCTCTCTCCCTGGTAGTAAGCTGAATGACACGTGCATGCCTGCCTGCCTGCTCTTTCTCCCTGGCATCAGACCTCGAATAAGTGAGAAATGGTAACAGAAGAGAAATTGTGATAGCTAACATGTGCAAGATGTTTGAACCTAGATGAAAAGCCCCTGAGCAGCTGACAGTGGGGGCCCTGGACTTCCCCAAGCCTGTTCACATCCACATGGTGACATGCAGCCTGCCCCTGTGGCTGGTCTTTGGACAAGCCCTAGAAGGTTAAGTGTGTGCTGGACTTGGCCCTTCTTTTGTCCTTTTAACCTGAGTACTCGTATAGTCTGGGTTTATATAATCTAGGGTCCTACAACCTGTGCCAAGAGGCTAAGTTGACCAGCAATCATGAATGTTTGCTGTAAAAGTAATACAGGAACCTGAGGAAAATAGAGAAGATGTGGTGAGTATGTTGGGTTTTGTTTGTTTTTTTTTAAGATTTTATTTATTTATTCATGAGAGACACAGAAAGAGGCAGAGCCGTAGGCAGAGGGAGAAGCAAGCTTCACAGAGGGAGCCCAATGTGGGACTCAATCCCAGGACCCCAGGATCACACCCTGAGCTGAAGGCATATCCTCAACCACTGAGCCACTCAGGCGTCCCTGGGTATGTTGGTTTTTAAATAAAATTTTAACCAGGGTATCATGATGCATGTATACTCTGTGTACTCCACACTGAGTAGGGGTATAGCCAGAGATAATGTATCATTCTGAGTCAATTATTGTCTTTTAGTCACTACACTGAGTGACAAGCCCAGTGTCAGGAAGGGCTCCCTGGTCGCTGCTTCTCTGCATCTTTGAGACAGCATGCCTCCTCTCTCACAGTGTGTGGCGTGGTCCTCATGAAACAGAACTGCCTCCCTGCAGGCCTCTGCTCTGTAGGAGCCTCAGAAGAAGTCTTTCCTCTGACCTTCTCCTCAGAGGAGACCCACTCTCTGTACTCTCCTTTCTCTGCCAGGTTGTTTGACTTTCTAGGAATTAGCCAGGGGCCCCTCCACCCTCTCTATACTAGGGTTTGCAGTAGTGTCCTCATCATGGCTGCTGCCATCATATACTTGCCCAGAAATGCAAATGAGTTGTGCCCAATAATACTTTTTTTTTTTTTTTTTTTTAGAGAAATCATGAGCAGAGGGAGGGGCAGAGGGAGAAGAAAAAGCAGATGCTTAACCAACTGAGCCGCCCAGGTGCTACATTTATATATCACTTAAAAATGATGACATGGGGATCCCTGGATGGCTCAGCGGTTTAGTGCCTGCCTTCAGCCCAGGGCGTGATCCTGGAGTCCCGGGATCGAGTTCCACATCAGGCTCCCTGCATGGAGCCTGCTTCTCCCTCTGCCTGTGTCTCTGCCTGTCTCTCTCTCTCTCTCTCTCTCTCTCTCTCATGAATAAATAAATAAAATCTTAAAAAAAAAATGATGACATGTAGGTGGTCAGATGAAGTCCTTGACACTTTTCTTAAAGTAGTGTTTTCCTGGATGAGACGTTTTAAGGTCTTATTTTATGAGGTTCTTTAGATGTGTGGCCGAAATTTTATTTTTTTCTTTCCTCAGTTTTTGTGTTCAGAAAAGCATTATGCAAGGTATTCTTACCTGTCTAATCCTAAAAAAAATAAAGACAGGAATTAGGTAAACCAGAGGCTTTGGGAAATAGAAAGGCTATCTGCAGTCTGATGCCTTGAACTCTCTCCTACCCGCCATTTGGGCTGAATCATTCTGACCCAACAGTTCACAAAATCTAGAAATTGCCCTGCAATCACAGATGGTTCCCAGGAAGTGCCTAGAACAGCGAAGAGGAAAAGACGAGTTACTCTTGTCAGTTTAAGCAGAACTAGTTCTTCCCAAAGCTGTTGGGGAGTATTTGACACATAAACAAAGCTGATTTCAGGCCTAGGACTTGGGAGTTCTCAGAAAAATAAACACTTGGCTAGAGTCACCGCTCAAGTATGTTTTATCAGCTGATAAATGGGCATGTTCTTCTTAGCCCAGAGTGGGCAATTTGATTCTTACAAAGAGCTTTTGGGTTTCCTCTTTTTGGATGCTTTGCCTTTTAAAATAGCCATAAAAATATCCTTAAAATCTCATTGCCTTCAGTCTGAGTCCTGGCTGTTGTATGCTCTGTAATGACAACCAAAGACGCTGCCCTCATTCGGGACTGCATTGCTGGCATGGTTTCCCATTCCAGCTTCAATTATATGTTGAATTTTCTCAAGTGGAATGTTTAATGATCCTTCTGAACAGACTGTTTATGCTGAATGAAGCTCTTCAGAGAGCATTTGGGCCTCCCTTCCTCTGCTGCTTTTTGCTGGTGCGCTCAGCTCACAGTTTTTGACTGAATGTGTGAATTTTATCCTCCCAGCAGGCAGAGTACTAGAACTAAACTCTCCTCCCACTCTCTGAAAGGCTGCTTAACTATCCCACTGTCTGTGAAAGCAAAGGCCTAATGGGCAGCCCAGGCATCAGGGCAGCACACAGGGAGACAAGAGGCCCTGACTCAGGGCCCCCAGAGAGGGCTCAGCGTCTTGTCTGTTGGTCCCTTTGCTCCCTGGACAGCTCAAGATTTGGGATTGGTACAGTTACTGAGAGTGGCATCATATTGACTTAAGACCTCACGTTGTTAGATTTTCCTCCTTTAGACCAAACGGTGGAAATGGGAAGCTTTGAAAATTATTTTTAAGGTATATGTTGGAATTAAGTTAGGTTTTGCTGTAAATACTGTTATCACTTAAAAGTTGTTTTAAGTTGAAGGTTGTTTGTTTCTCATTTTAATGACAATAATACTAGCTAACATTTACATAATGCTTATTTTGTGCCAGGCACTGTTGTTAGCACATTTCATGTATTAATTCACTTAATCCTCAAAATATTCCATGACGCTGATAAGATATTACCACCTTAACCGAGGAGACATTGAGGCACCAAAGTAAAGTCATTTGCCCAAAACCACATACCTAGGAGTGACAGAGCCAGGATTTGAGTCTGCCTCCAGAGTCTGTACTCTTAGCCACATGCTATCCTGTCTGACACAGGCTGTCAGGGCTTATTCCCATTGTTCTCGGGGACCTGGGCTCTTTCTCTGTTGTTACCCTTCCCAGTTACATTTCCACTGCAACATTCTGGAACTGTAGAATGCCCAAGTTGGAAAAGACTCCTCAAATTACTATGGAGTTCTGGTTGTTCATTTGGGAAGTGTGTGGGAGTAGCAGGAGTGGTTTTTGTCTGGAGCCTTTCTTGTGGGTTTCAGAGGTTTTTTTTTTTTTTTTTTTAAATAATCCTCTTCTCATAAAGAGGGGGCTACTGCTCAGGACAGTGGTTTGAGCAGCCACGGTCACTCGAGGAAATAGCACTCTCCTCCTGCACTTGGCCCCGGAGAGTGGGTTGGTGGAACCTGTAGGTCAGAATCCATGGGAGGATCTCAGAAATGTAATATGAAGCAAAGAGAAAAAGGAAAATTCTGAACTGGGCCTTAGAGCTCAGTATTATTTAACTAAGTTCATAGTTTGTATACAGCACATAGTAAGTAGTTGAAGTTGGGCGGGGGGGGAGGGGATGATGAGGCTTTATTTTTTACGTGATTTCTCAAGTGGACCTTTGTATATTATCTGAAGTCTTAGTTTCTGCAAGCTTAGTGTTAGTTTACAAAATCTTTATTCCTGTTTGGTGATAAAAGGCAAGTGTAGTCAATTGTAGCCCCTTTTTTCCTAAAAGAGTGTACATTTTTTCCTTGACTATAAAAAATTATGGTTATTGTAGAAATTTTGAAAAGTCTAGTAAAGCTTAAAGAAAATAAAAATCTTTTATCCCTACTACCTAGGAAATAAACACTGTAAACCTTGTGATATATTTTGTCTTTCCTTTCTGCTTATATAAGTACACATAAATATTGTATGTACAGTAGCTGAGAGTATACCATAAATAATTTTGTATTTTGCTCTTTTCCCTTAACACTGTGACATGCTTTCCTGTGTCATTACAAATTCCTAATAAACTTCATTTGAAAGAACTCTATTATACCTACTGTGTGCCAGGCACCATTGTTATCACTTTACATGTATTAACTGTGGCTGTACTTTGAGTTAGGCTTTTAGTTTGTTGCTAGCATTATAGTTTTTCTACACAGCATCCCACCCTCCCTAAAAGGGTTTTTCTAGCCCTTGATGTCTATTAAAAAATGCTGTTTATACAGGATGAAAATCCAAGAATTGTTACGCGTTGTCCCAGGGGGGTTCGGTTGTAGGTCTTCATAATAATTCTCATAAATGAAAGGCCTGGATTCGGAATACATTTCATCAGATGCCTGTGTCTCCGCAGCACCAGGACTGCAGTGAATGTTCTATTTTCAAAATAGAGCTGTGGGTCTAAAGAGAAAAGCCGCTTCTGCCGCAGAACTCAAGCCTGCACATTTCCACGCATGGTCTCTGCAAGGCACGCGGGGGCCTGTGGGTTGAGGTGGCCTATTGTGTTGGGCAAGGAGAGCCTTTCTTAGTACTTCCACTTCTGTGGCAGGAAGGAAACCTCCTATGGCCTTTTACTTCTTCAGGTTTCTAGAGGATCTTGATGTCATCCCCACTTGGATTTCAGACCAGATAGACTGCCTCTCACTATAGTTACTTAGTGTGGTGTTTCCCTGAGAAGCTAACAGATGGTCCTCTTTAAAAGAGGTCCAGTGGCTAAAGAAGCCTGGGAAGTGCTGGATAAATAGTGTTAAACAGATTTACTTAGTGTAGAATTTGTTAAAATTCCTCATGTCCTTTTGTATGCTATGATCTTTGTGAATCTCCGTGATGAAGATGTAAGACACCATTTGTCAACTGTATTTGTCTGTGGAACCCCTTTTCTCTGGAGTATCCTCTCAGTCTGATTTATAACCCCATGTAGGAACTATCAAATTAGTAAAATTAAATCCCAGAAGCTCCCACTGGTTTGGAGGCTATCTGCCCTCACACACTCATCTTCACTTCTGAGTGGTGAGACTGTGGGTCTGCCTTCTCAGAATATGGAGATTGTGTCTTTAAAATGAGCTGCGGGGGCCATATGATCCCAGCATTCTCACTACATACAAGTGTGAGTATGCCAGGCAACTTACTAAATTTCCGAAATCAAAGGCCTGAGGTATCTTTTCCTAAAACCAAATAAACAAATGCAGAAGAGAAAAAGATATGTTGGACCCAGTGGAATTGATGGGAGAAGTGGCCTGTTCCATCTTGTAATGAGATTCTCAAGAACTTTCCTAGGAATGCTGGCCCACCTGACCAGGGAAGGAGGAAGGCATGCCCTTGTTCCTTGGCATCAGCTTAGACTGGCTCTCCCCTGACCTTAGGAAGGACACTGTTGAAGTTACCAAACTCTGTCTTTCTCCATTTTTTAGAGAAGACCTCTGGACTTTCTTCACCTTTTGTTTTACAGAAGAGGATGTGGAGAACTTTGATGTGACCAATTTGTCTCAGGACATGCTTCGAAGCATTGAAGCCGACAGCTTTTGGTGCATGAGCAAACTACTAGATGGGATCCAGGTGAGCCAGTTCTGCCCTTGTGGGTTGCCCCACAAGCCTTCGAGTACCTTCTTGCTTTCCTCCATCTTGCAGGGTCCCCCACCCAGCATGGCTCTACCTCGTTTTGGTACATCCATCTTCACCTCTTTTGTTAGCTTTACAGCTTTCAAAAGGTCTAGCATCACCTGGACTCTGAGGAGGTCTCTGTGTTGCCCTGGCTTTGTCCTCAGAGTGTGCCACTCCTTTCTCCCATATACCCCGAGCCAGGCGGTTCGCTTCCACCTTGTGAGGCTCTGCCAGGCCTTTCCTGTGCTGGCTGTTCTGCTTTCCTTTTGTTCCTCAGAATGCTGGTAGCAGCTTTGGAAAAACAGCCTGTGCTTTTAAACGTGTTTCAGTGACCTTGAGAGTGGTAGCACCACTTTGAACTCCCCGTTCATCCTGGGCTCTATGTCATTTGCAGGATAACTACACCTTTGCACAACCAGGGATCCAGAAGAAGGTCAAGGCGCTGGAAGAGCTTGTCAGCCGGATTGATGGTAGGTTGGAAGAAGAGGAATTCTCTGGCAGTAGCACAGTATGATTCTGACACAAGCCAGCAGTGCTGCTGGGACCTCTCCTCAGTCCGCCACCACCCTCTCCAACTCACTCTGTGCTGTTGGCGACACCCTTGTCCTTCCACATCTCAGTGGGAAGAGGAAGGGGAGCTCTGCTGGCACCTCAAGTTCTTTCTCTTTTGTTTTCTGTCACCAAGTTCTATCAGTTCTCTTTCAGCATATCTTTTCACTTCACCCTTTCTTTTTCTTTCTTTTTTCTTTTTTTAGCTCTACTTCCTCCCTCCCTCTTTTTCTTTTCAGATTCACCCTTTCTTCTCCATTTTCCTAGCCACAGCTGGTCCAGCCACGCCTGGACTTCTATAGCTTCCTCCTAGAAGGACTAGCTTCCTCCATACTCTTCCCTCTTGCAAACTTTCTGTCACACAACCATATCTTTCTAAAGCACTGTTCTGGTCATGTCTCTCTCCTGCTTGGAAGCTTCTCATGGCTCTCTGTTGCTTTAAGCATCAAGCTCTAGTCTGACCTTGGCCTTGATATGGTGATGTCACTCCTGGGCTTGATGCACACTCCTCAAGTCCGGCCCATAGCAGGCCTCTTCCACTGCATCCTGTGACCAGTTTGGGCTGGGTGAGGGGGGCAGGCAGGAAGTGAGACATGACTCCTCCTGAAACAGGGTGGCTCTGAGGAGCTGAAGCCTCACAGTAATTCCTTGGCTCTGGCTTGGGATCATGAACTCTAGAACTAAAAGACAACTTGGGAGGCCCTACTTCTTACTGATGAAGAAACTGAGACCCAGAAAGAGAAGTCAGAATTAAGCTTCATAATGATAGCCTAGAACACCACAACAAGGTCTTCTGTTAAGTGGTCTCAGTAGCACTAGTTAGGTTGTAAAGCTTTCTTATGACTCCACCAGATACTACATGACTAAGACATCTCATTTCCTGACTTTCTATCGTGGATCTTGTGCTTCACCAAAGCATTGCCTTCCCCCCATCTGACTCCCTGTACAAAAACTGCATATCTTTCTCTCTTCTCCAGCTTCTCTTTTCTTGAAAACCTTCCCTGGTGGATTCCACTCATTCTGGCTTCCTTTTTTTTTTTTTTTTTTTAAGATTTTTTTTTTAAATTATTTATTCATGAGAGAGGCAGAGACATAGGCAGAGCATAAGTAGAGGGAGAAGCAGGCTCCCGGTAGGGAGTCCAATGTGCAACTCAATCCCAGGACCCTGGGGTCATGCCTGAGCCAAAGGCAGACACTCAACCACTGAGCCACCCAGGTGTCCCTCCAGCTTTCTTTTTTGACTTAGGATTTCAGTCTTCCTGTCTTGTTTGCTGATTTACAGTTGTTTCTAGCACATCTTTCCATAGGATGTTTTTCGATCTTTGTCTCATCACCGTGACCCCACCCTTAGCCCCAGCACAGGGCCCACATCCAGCTCTCTTGCATCCCTCATCCCAGGTTCCAGAGAGCAGGTGCTGTGCTTTCTGCCACTGTCTGCCCTATCCTTGTTTTTTCTGCCCTCACAAATACCTGATAAGTAAAGGCATAGTATTTTAGGATAGGGGATTTATAAGTGTATGTATCTGTATTGTTTGATTGAATTATAGAAGTAATGCACATTAAAAAAACTAAAAACAATTTGTAAAAATAAAAAATAAAAAGTAACACATCCTCCCCCTTCCTTAAATTCTATTCCCCAGAAATAACCATTGTTATTATTCTTTCAAAAAATTATCTTATGTATTTACCACATGCCAGCTGCTGTTGTAAGCACTTTTGTCTCCTCATTTTATCCTCCCTGAAACCTTTGTAGGTATGAATGATTATCCACATTTTATAGATTAGGAAACTGAGGAGGATAATAATTTTTTTAATGCTATTAAGCACTGTTTAAAGGGCTGTCATGTAGAACAGGGATCCAGTGGATTTGGGATTGTCCCAGAGTTCCACACAAACACTAAGGGTGGGAGTCAGGAAGGGGCCAGTTCCTACTGAATATGGTGAAGCACTCTCTGGTGAATCACTTAATACATCAGTGGGAGAGGCTGCCCTTAATTGAGTCAGTGAACCTCTTTGGCAGTGTTTAAGTCCCTGCTGGCTGCTGTCTGTCAGGGATGCTGAGGAAGAAGTCCTCACTGGCAGGAGGATGACCAAGGTGACCCCCATGGTTCTTCTCCATTATGACTCCTCCTCTGAAGAGTAATAGGGTCAAGCAGCCAAGTGAACCTCACATCTACTGCTTTATGGCAAGAGCAAGCCTGTGAAGGAAGAACCTAGAACATCACCATGGATGTTAAGCTAGTTTTACTACATGTGGGGTTGCGTTAACCATACAGTGTGGCTGTGAGATGGTGGCATCGAACACAAAGGATGGTCAGATGCCAGTGTGGCCTTTCTGTGCTTGGCTTCCCCAGGAAGAGTGGGGAAAGAGAGATGGAAACTGCCTTTTTGGATCATGTGACTGTCAGGGTCCAGTCCTCTAGGTTGTGCTTTTGGGGCCAATGACACTCCTGTTTCAGAGCAGGTACATAATCACTTCAGGAGGTACGAGGTCGAATACCTACAGTTTGCCTTTCGTTGGATGAACAACCTGCTCATGCGGGAGCTTCCCCTTCGCTGCACCATCCGTCTGTGGGACACATACCAGGTATGAAGTGCTCCATGCCAGGCTGTCCCTGAGACACCAGGCTCCTTGCCCTGGCAGATGTACTGCTCAGAAGTTCCCTCACCTCCTTCCCACTTCTGTGTCTGCCTTAGTCTCCGGGGCAGGACCTCTGCACAGTCTGCTCGGGCCTCTGTGTGCCCAGCCATGGAAGGAGTGCTGTGCCGTATGCCTACCTTGCGGGAGGATTGGAACCAAGAGGGCTAAAGCCAGTTCCTTGTCAGGGCCTGGAGACCTAACTGTCTTTTCCCTCCCCAGTCTGAACCAGAAGGGTTCTCCCATTTTCATCTCTACGTGTGTGCAGCCTTCTTGATCAAGTGGAGAAAGGAGATCTTGGATGAGGAGGACTTTCAGGTAAGTGGCCAGGAGCCCAGGCTGAGGGGAGTTATCCCATTCATGGGGCTGTACAGATAGAAGGCGCTAAGGCAGGTGGCTAGCCGGGAAGAGGGAAGGAGACAGGCTGCTCAGAAGAGGTTGCCCCTCCTAGTTGGCAGAATGGCCAAGTCAGCCAGCCCCAGAATTCTGCAGTGTGAAGAGTCTTAGGGCCTGAAATACTGCAGAGCAGTTAAGCCAGCCTAAGAGATATTTCATTCATTCATTGATAAGCCTTTGCTGAATGCCTGCCATGTTCTAGGCACGGTTGGAGGCATAGGATACATTGAAAAGTAAATCAGACAGAGATCCCTATTCCCAGAGAGCTTACACGCTAGTTGGGAAGAGACTTAACAATAGGCAAGAACATAGTAAATTAAACAGAATGTTAGAAGGTGATGAGAATTTTTTTTTTTTTTTAAGTAGAGCAAGATAAAGGAATTATTAGGTGGTAGGGAAGGGACAGTTTGCAATTTCAAAAAAAGTAGGATAGGCTCACTGAGAAGGTGCCATCTGAGCAAAGGCTTAAGCAAGCTGAGAGAGTCATGGACATCAGCGGCACAAGAGTGTCCAGGCAGAGGGAACAGCCAGTGCAAAGGCCTTAAGGCAGCAGTGTGCCTGGGCTATTTACAGAATCGTGGTGGCCAGTGTGGCCTAAAGCAGAATGGTCCAGAGGAAGAATAGGAAAATGTAAGGCCAGAGGAATCACAAGAGACCCAGGTCACAGAGGACTTTGTAGCCACTGTAAGTTTGGGCTTTTATTTGAATGGAAGAGGAGCCATAAGAATGTCTTTAGCAGAGGAGGGACATGATCTGACTTATATTTTTAAAGGATCACTCTGGCTTCTATGTAGATTGTAGGTATGGACAAAGGTGGAAGCAGGGAGACCACCCAGTAGGCTGTTAGAGTCCTCCAGGTGAGATGTGAGGGTGGCTTGAACCTGCATGGCATCAGTGAGGGTGTGACAAGTGGGCAGATCTTTGTGTGTGTGTGTGTGTGTACGCATATATATTAGATCATATATATATATATATATATATTGTTAATAGAGCCAACAGGATTTCTTGATGAATTGAGTGTAGAGTAGGACAGGAAGGGTTGAGTTAGGATGACTGAGTTTACAAGAAGGCTATAGGAGGAACAGGTTTATGGAGGACTTTCAGGAGTTCAGGTTTGGGCATGTCGAATTTGAACTGCCATTAGACACCCAAATGGAGATCTAGATAGGCAAATAAATCTTATGAGTTGAGAGCTCAAAAGAGAGAAAGAGGTCTGGATTGGACATGTATATTTAGGAACCTTTGGCTAGATGGTCCTTAAAGCCAGGACAGTAGAGACCTGTAAGGAAATGAGTGTGGACAGAGGAGGGGAGAAGTCCAGGCCTGAGCACTGCCACACCTTTGTGAGACAGCTGGGGAGAAGAGGTGGACAGAGCAAAGGAGACAGAGGGGGGTGACCAGGGAGAGTGGGGCAGCCCGGAAGCCTTGGCTAGGGATGTGAAGAAGACGGAGGGTACGTGTTAAACGATGGAAAGCCAAGCTGCTGTTCCAAGAGGCCCACAAGAAGGGGTAATGGGGAATTGGGTTCGAGGAGATGGATTGCGAAGCTCTGCAGTCTTCAGGGACAGGCCTGGAGCTTGTTCATAGTTCTCTCTGGGGTAGGCTGGGGGGCTTGTCTTTCTCTGCTTTGCACATTTCTGGACTAAGGGATTTCTCCTTCCTTCCTTCTTCCTCCCTCTCTCCTTCCCTCCCTCATCTATGACTCTTAAAAGCAGGGGGGAAAGCCAGAGAAGGTTAACTGTTCTTCTAAGTTCTAACTACTAACATAGGTGTTCTCAAGAGTAACAGAAGGCTTTCTATGATCCCAGAGCTGTACCTCTCCGTAATTGTCATTAGGTGGTTAAAGAACAGAAGTCCGCTCAGTGGATAGATGAAAAGACGGGACCCAACTTGCCCAAGTAAGGGTTTTGGAAGGCAAAGGGGAAAGCGGGCTTCTGCCACAGGCAGCTGGTAAAGAGCCACAGCTTCTGCCAACAAGCAGCATATGTGACATCCTAGGATAAATGAGCATGAGGGGCTGGAATGGCCGTGTGCTGGGGTAAGCTATCAATTTTGATAATGTGGTTGAGGTGGAGCAGGATTTCAAGAGGATGAAGTTTAATTTAGTTATCATGAGCCAGGCTCAGAGGGCCTTGTCATATGTGATAAAAGTGCTTCCCAGATTAGCTCAGAGAGGTGGAGATGATTCCTGGAATGGCTTTTAGCAGTTCACAATATTGGCAGAGCGTAGGACCATAATAGTCTGTGACTTTAAAACTATGTTAGACATAGAGATGTTCTTCTTTCCTGGGTTGCATATTTGATTATCTGATGGATTTGAGATCTTTCTGCAGTAACCCACAGAATGACAATGAGGATTGTGCCTGCTGCTCTATTAACACGTTACTTAGTCTACTCGAGGAGTGTCACCTTTTTTTTTAGACGAAATGGAAGGGACAGTTAAACTGGATAATCTGCAAAGTCCCTCCTAGCCCCACAGTTCCATGATGTTATGGCTAAGAAAAGAAAACATGCCTGGGGTCAGATCCTAGCTCTGCCACCTTTCTAGGTATGCAACTTTAAGCAAAGTAACTTGACTTTCTGTGCCTCAATGTTCTTACCTGTAAAATGAGGATAAGAGTACCTACCTCCTAAGGCTATTGTGAGGATTAAACAGTTAATACACATGAAGCAGTTAGAATGGGGTAGTTGCCCTACAGCCTCAGAACAGGGCGCTTATTATTATTATTGCTCCCTGAAATGTACTCAGTGAGGTAAAGACAGTTTTAGGAACCACGTCTGAGTAGATGTGTGACTTCTGAGTAAACCATGTGACTTACTTACCTGATCCTGGGAGAAACTACCAAGCTGGTTGAGCAAACAGGACTGGAGAGGGGGTGTCAAAGGGTGTGGGGCAAAGGGCAGTGTCACAGCTGTGGCAAAAGCCCCCAGAAGGAAGGGCACCTACTTCTCCTTAGCTGAGCAGATATCTGGATTCACATTGCCTGGGAGAGGGGACCAAGAACTGATGACAGGAGGATCACTTGAGGATATTTCCTTCCTGAGACCTCTGAGCAAGGGGACCTGAGGCAGCTCGGTACACAGAAGTAGGGGCAGGATGGCCCATCTTCTGAGCCATGGACCTCTTGAAATGAGAGCTTCTAACAGATCTGGGCCAAGGCACTTTCAAAGCATGGGGGGGCCCCTTGGCATTTCTGGCTTTCAGCCTGGGCTGGTCTAATGGAAGGATCATGATAATATTGGGGTGAGGCTTACGGCATTGTTTTTATAGGCCCAAATGGTCAGATACTAGCAATTTCGTAAGGTTCAATGGAATAACAAAGAATTCTTAGCACTTTAATGTGTTCTAAGCACTAATCTAAATGCTTACTGTGTTAATTTAATCCTTGCAATAGTCCCACAAGGTAAATCATAACTGCACCCTCCTTCCCATTTTACAAATGAGCAAACTGAGTCTCAGCAAGATTAACTAGCCCAAGGTCACCCAGGGAGTAAGTGGTTGATACCCAGAATCCGTGCCACACAAATGGATTGTGTTCTTTTGCCTCTGCCTTAGGGGCCTGGCCAGACAACTGGGGCACTTGAGCTGAATTCACACAGTAGCTACTCAAGGTTCCCAAGCAAGGATCTGATCTGCCTGCCTCAGGCACTGCCTCCTCCTCCCCTTCTCAGGGCTTCTACCCTCCACCATTCTCACCTTTCTTTCTTTTTTTTTTTTTTTTTTTTGGGGTTAATTTTTATTGGTGTTCAATTTACCAACATACAGAGAAACACCCAGTGCTCATCCCGTCAAGTGTCCGCCTCAGTGCCCATCACCCATTCCCCTCCACCCCCCGCCCTCCTCCCCTTCCACCACCCCTAGTTCGTTTCCCAGAGTTAGGAGTCTTTATGTTCTGTCTCCCTTCCTGATATTTCCCAACATTTCTTTTCCCTTCTTTTATATTCCCTTTCACTATTTTTTATATTCCCCAAATGAGTGAGAACATACACTGTCCTTCTCCGATTGACTTACTTCACTCAGCATAATACCCTCCAGTTCCATCCACGTTGACATTCTCACCTTTCATTGACAATCACTCTCAGGCTTTCTTCTCACAAAGTAAATGTTTAACAACAAATTGGTTGTTTTAAGACTGAGAAAGAAGTGCTCCAAGGTCCTCTTCTTGTTCTACTATATTGGCTCCTGGGTTTTTCTTCTGCTGCTGCCAGAAGGACCTGTGACTTCCTCATTCCTCTTCCTGCCCTCCCTCCTTGGTCTCCATGGGAAGGTGGAGCCCAGGCGGAGCCCGAATGACCACCATGCCTGAAGGCAACAGGGAGTTCTGGGCATGTGTGCAAGTTGCTGGAGCCGGGTCTGGGCCTCTGTCTGGGAAGTCTTGGAGCCCCACCCAGGCCCTGAGAGAGCCACCGGCGCTCTAGGGGCTGAATGTCAGATGCAGGAGGGGACCCAGGAGGAGGGACTCCACTCAAACCAGGGTTTTTTTGTTTTTGTTTTTGTTTTTTAGGATGTATTTGTTTATTTTGGAAAGAGGGAGGGATGGGGGAGGGGGAGGGAATGAGTTGGAAGGAGGGGCATAGGGAGAGGGAGTCTGACCATGCCAAGGATCAGGACTTGAGTTGAAGGCAGATGTTTAAACAACTCAGCTACCTAGGTGCCCCTCAAACCAGGTTTTTAAAAAAGTGTACTCTATTTTTTATTTTGAAATAATTTTATACTTATGAAATGTGGCAAAAATAGAGTTCCCAAATAGTCCACTCATATCCACTTAATGTTTACATCTTCTATACTATAATTAACCAACCAGGAACTTCAAGTTGATAAGATATTATTTATCTACAGACCTTATTTGAATTTTACCAGTTTTCCCATTAATGCCTTTTTTCTAGACCAGGATCCAATTTAGGACCCTAATCTGGGACAGTTCCTCAGTCTTTGTCTTCCTTGACAAAGAAAATTTTCAAAACTTTTAAAGGGTAGTGATTAGTTATTTTATAGGATGACCTTTACTTTGGGGTTGTCTGATGTTTTCTTACAATGACATTGAGAGTCATACCTTTTGGGGAAGAAACCACAGAGGTGATGTGTTCTTCTCAGGATCTCATATCATCTGGAGGCCCATGGCGTTGGCATGTCTCATTCCTGCTGCCCTTAATCACTTGCCTTAGGTAGGTCTCCAGACTTCTCCACTGTAAAGTTACTATTTCCCCTTTGGTAATTATTAAGTATCTTCTGGGGAAACACTGATACTATATAATTCCACTGTTTCTCATCATTATTTCACCCACTAATCTTAATATCCATTAACGGTTCTTGCCTGTAAGATGTTTGCCTAATGGAGATTTTCTATTTTCACCACTTCTTCTATATCTATTAGTTGCCATTCTTCTGTAAGGGAGAGCTGTCCCCCTTATTTATTCAAGTATTTATTTATATCAGTATAGATTCATGGGTGTTTATTTTTTTTCATGGGTTATTAGACACTCATTCTTTTGAGTCTCCCCTTTATTTATTCAAGTATTTATTTATGTCAGTATAGATTCATGGGTGTTTATTTTTTTTCATGGGTTATTAGACACTCATTATTTTGCTATTCAGATTGTCTCAGCTTTGGCCCTTGGGTGCTCCTTTAAGATGTCTTTTGATCCCATCTTTTTTTTTTTTTAAGATTTATTTTAGAGAGAGTGCACGCATGAGCAGGGGGAAGGCCAGAGGGAGAGAGAGAATCTCAGACTTCACACTGAGCGCGGAGCCTGACGGGGAGACTTGATCACAGGACCTGAGGTGAAATCAAGAGTTGAATGCTCAACACACTGAGCTACCCAGGCATTCCATGATCCTGTCATTTTTAAAGCACTTAAGAACATGAGATGTTCTTAGCTTATATTTTCTTTGCCCCACCTTGGAATCACCCATTCTCCAAGGAGCCCTGGTTAAGCCAATATTTTGCCCCTAAAAAATATTCAGAGGTATCATTATAACTTTGGAAATAAGATTGTAGGAAAACATTTATGTGAAGTCCAAGAACAGGTAAAATTTTTTTCGTGATCTCTGTCAAGTCACTGGTTGTGGAGGGAGTATTGACTGGCGAGGAACATGAATCTTCTGGGGCCCAGGAAGTGTTCTCTATCTTGATCTAGTGGTGGCTACATACATAAAAATCATCCAGGTGTACACTTAAGATTGTGTAGTTACTATATGTAAGTTATGCCTCGCTGAAAAAGTAAAAAAAAGAGTTGCAGCAGAGTGCATGATAGAAGGCCACATGGTTCAGTTTGCGATGGGGCCACCATTGAGGAAAGTAAATAATGGAGGAAAACTAACACTAAAATCTGCCTATTAGGGTCACCTGGATGACTCAGTGGTTGAGCTTCTGCCTTCACCTCAGGGTGTGATCATGGGGTCCTGGGATCAAGTCCCACATCAGTCTCCCTGCTCAGCTGAGAGCCTCCTTCTCCCTCAGCCTCTGCCATTACCCCCACTTGTGCTCTCTGGCTCTCTCTGGCTCTCTGTCAAATAAATAATAAAAAAATTAAATCTGCCTACTAAATAGACAGTTGGCCATGTAATAATTACCTAAACCAATGTGGATAAATTCTTCCTTTCTCACATAGGAATCTTGGTATTAAGTGAGGATCCTGATGTTATTTGTCTCTTGGGTGCTTAAAGGGAAAAGGGTGACCCTAGGATTTAGGGCTACTGACTATGAGGGGAGTGGCTGTGCAAGAGACTGTGACACTGAGTGTTGGGGGTGTGATGGATGACGTTGGTACACCCTGGCAGAGGGGAAGTTTTGGTGGTAGTCAGAGGCAGGTCTGCCTTGGATGTGAGCACCCTGATCATAACTGGCAAGTCTCCTGTGTACAGCTGTGTGCTGCTAAGGGAGGGACTGGATGCCTCTCTTCCCCAGCTGTGAGCCTAGAGAGAGCTCTGTCGCCCAGGGAGGCCTATTAAGGTGTCTTGTTGCCACCACTGGCCTTCGAAGGAGGAGGTGAGCAAAGGGCACTGTCTGGGAACCTAGCCTGAGCAGCTGAGAGCTGGAAGGCCTGCTGTCCCACACAGCCCTCCTCAGCACTTGTCCCTGGCCTGCAGTTTGCTGGGCGCCATCTCCCTGGTGGTAAGGTAGGGAGAGGACATGGCAGCTGCAGCCAGCCGCACAAAGATCTGCCACGGCAAATTTTCCTAGCAGACATGCAGCCAGAGCAAAGGCCCTGTAGAGGTAGGAGATTGTGGTGTTGGTGGAGGGAAGAGGCAGAGAGAAGGCAGTGGGGCACAGTAGGAGGGGACAGTGCTGCAAGACCTGATTCTGGGCTTGACCCTAAATCAGGGGGAATCTTTCGACCCCCTTTCTTCATCATTTCAAGAGCCCAGCCCTAGAGCCTGGCCCAGGAATGTCTGGGCCTTGACTTGCACTGCCTGCTCTCTGGAGATGGAAGGAGACGAATGCCTGGGTCCCACCCCAGGAGGCCAGCAGAGTGAACTAGGGAGTCGCAGTGAATCATAGCAGAGACTGTACTTTCCTGCCCTTTGGCTAAGGCTGAAGCTGGAATGTTAAATGAGCTTGCAGAGCCACAGAATTTGATCACCGGAAAACATGTTTTTATTCCTGACATCCAGCAATAGAGCAATAGAGTACATCATCAGGGCAGATTGTGGGTGTCAGACTTTGGGAGAGGCTTCCCAAAGCAGGTTAACAGGTGAAACCCAGGACAGGAGATTGTTGAATGAGTTCTGTGAGTGAGGGAATGTGTGGCAGGCCCTCTGTGGGTCAACACACCACCACATAGTTAGACCAAAACAAAAGGAGTTGCTGGAAGGGAGAAGAAGACACTTCCAAAAATCAAAAATACAGTGTGCATTTAGAAGAACGTGAGTTATGCTGAATTGTGGGTACTCGGGGGAAAAAATGTGTACAGACCACCTGTACAGGTCGGCAGCAGTTCCCCGGTGATGGGCAGCAGCAGGGTGGGAACAGCTTCCTGGAGAACTGGAGACCAGTAACCTCCTCGTCTGTGAGCACTCTGGAGAATACCTGGGAATTATGAATAAAGAGGACAAGCAGGTTTCTGTGAGCAGTGTGCCCGGGGTCTTTGATCTGATTTGCTCCATCAATGTCCCAGAGCTGCCACAGACTCTAGAAAAATTGAATGTAGTACAGCAAGTCTGGCTTCAGGTGAGTGACCCTGAGAATACGGTGGCCATGGCCTTCATACCCACCCTCCCGCACTATAGCATGCTGTCCATCAAGGTCAGGCTTTTGTGATCCCTACCCCAGCATTTGAAGAGAGAAATGTACATTACACCAGGGTTCCATGCCTGGAGCATGCAGCATACAAGCAGTAAGATAAGAACTGGGTGGCAGCAATCCTGAAGAACAACAATCTGCTGGGAGGCGGGGGCGGGGGGGTTGTAAACCAGTGACTTTTGGCCAGTTCCTGAGCCTGGCTTCTGGCCCCCAGCCTCGCCCAGGGCAGGCTTATGGCCTCTTTTTTTCTTGAACCCCTGATAAACTACCATTTTGTATTTTGTAATAAACCCTTAGTTTATATTAGAGAGCAACAAAGAAAGAAAGAAACAAAGAAACAGAAAAGAAAGAAAATTTGTACTAAGTAACCCACAGGGAGCCTGAAAACTATTCCACTATGAGTGGGAAAGGTGTGTGTGCGCCTGAGTCAGAGAGAGCAGGCACTTATTTACCCACCTGGGATTTACCCATCACTGCCCCAGTCTAAAAAGTCATCTTAGAAAAAGCAGCATCTCTGAGAACCCAGAAGAGCATGGGACCCACAGGATGTTGGACAGGTGCCAACAAGGTCTTGGCTCCAAACTGATTTTGAGAAGCACAGTGCAGGGTACTCCAAAGGCTAATAATCAGAATTCCTTCATATAAAAAGAGAACCGACAAGGAGTCAGTGGGGCCAGCTGATGACCCTAAACCAAAGTGGTGGCTGATCTGAGAATCTGCCTTCATCCTGCAGAAGAAAACCTTGGAGACATTCCTATTCTTCAGGTCTTGTGGAAGGCAGGCCAGAGTTGTTCAATGCAAACAGTGCTAAGCCTACAAAGTGTCCCAGGCCTAGATAACAAACAAGATATAAGTAAATCCCTTCAACCCAATGGCACCCACCCACCACTTCTGCAGATACTTGAGGGTAGGATTTCGGAACGTTGTCCAATGCACGCCCCGTCTTTACAGACATCCAGCGAATTGTCAGTTTGAATCCTACCCAGGGAGCCCTGGGAACTGAAGATCTTTCACCCAAAGCAGGCTGGCGTGAGGAAGGGCACAGTCCGTAGACATAAAACATACTGTTGAGGGGGACACAGCATAGCCTTCTCTGATGGGAAACTTGCTAAATGCACTTTGGCAGAAAACCAGTGAACAGTCTCAAAAAGTTTACATTCAAGGATGTGTTTTTGGAAGTTTATATTGTAACCAGGGGAATTGTTTTGCTACCTCGCTGATTTTCAAAACGGAGGATTTATTTTAAAGTGCTGCTTATTTGACTAAGAAAATATTTTTACATGCTTGAATACACTTTACATTTGCAAAGGATGTTCCAGTATTGCTAAGTGATTTTACACACAGTATCTTACTTAATAGTGTATATTTTATGTGGTCTTTAAATTCTTTGCTGTTAATCATTCCATATCCTGTCTGGTTGTGCTTGGTTCTTATCACTGAGTAAAATCAAGCAGCTCTTCCACGTCTCCTTCAAACAGCCTCTACTATGAGACTTCCTTTCTTCTTGTTCCTACTATATCCTGCCCCACTTCTCTTCTTACACCAGGGCAAGCAGTGTATATTATAGTGGTTATGTGCACTACCTCTAGAGCCAGAGTGCCTGGGTTCAAATTCCAGCCCAGCACTACTGTGCGACCCTGGGACAAATTCCTTAATCTCTTTGCCTCGATTTCCTTATCTGTAAAATGGAAGTGATATTATGCATCTCGTAGAGTTGATGTGAAGATTAAGTAAGTCAATAGAGAGCACATGTAAAGCACTTAGAGCCCCATCTGGTATATAGTAAGTACTCAATAAATGATAACTGTCACTATAATGATTATTACCCTTGATGTTCTTCATCTAGGATGAAGTTCTTCCATCTATTAGACATACTCTAATGGGCTTCCCCTGTACCTTTTCCATATGGGGTTATAACCTCTATCCCTTCTCCTTTGGCTCATTTATCTTATTATCATTTCCTCCACCCCCATGGCTCCAATTCCTTTTCTGCTATACTCCTTTTCCTTTAGGATCCTCTGGATTCTCAGTCGGTACCAAGGTCAGGCTGTTTTCTGCTATTTTAGCCATTTCCAACTTTTCTTTGGTCCCTTCCTATTAATTTGGAGCTGCTCTCTGCTGTTTGCGCCATAAGCTGTCCTGTCATGACTATTGTATTTCGTCCCATTGCGTGTCATGCTTTGTGCTCCCATGACCTGGCTTTGTAGCAAATCTTCAGTTATTCCCTGCCCCCACAGTGTATCTGCTCTATTCCTAGATAAAAGCACCTGATTTGTGATTAATACCTTCTTCCCCCAGCCACTTAGTTTCTAATTTTTTTCTACTATCTCAAATTTTTTTTAAAAAAATTTTTTTTATTTATGATAGTCACACACACAGAGAGAGAGAGAGAGAGAGAGAGAGGCAGAGACACAGGCAGAGGGAGAAGCAGGCTCCATGCACCGGAAGCCCGATGTGGGATTCGATACCGGGTCTCCAGGATCGCGCCCTGGGCCAAAGGCAGGCGCTAAACCTCTGCGCCACCCAGGGATCCCCCCAAATTTATCGATAATGCATTGGGCCGGGTTTGCCATTGATGCGGCTCTATGATAAGGGGTGCAGTTCCTAGGAATAGCCACTAGGTGGCAGAGTGCCTCCTCATGCTGCGCCTTCCTGCCTAGGGGCGCACAGGCATGTTAACTTGGCCAGGATTAAATTTCAAGGCTTCTTGGAGGTTTCCTTTTTTTTTTTTTTTTTTTTTTTAATTTTTATTTATTTATGATAGTCACAGAGAGAGAGAGAGAGAGGCAGAGACACAGGCGGAGGAAGAAGCAGGCTCCATGCACCAGGAGCCTGATGTGGGATTCGATCCGGGGTCTCCAGGATCGCGCCCTGGGCCAAAGGCAGGCGCCAAACCGCTGCGCCACCCAGGGATCCCTTCTTGGAGGTTTCTAGCAAGGTGAGAGGAGTTGGAAATTATAGATTGATTCTATCCCAGCAAAGAATATTCTCTTCTAGAGATATTACCCCTATATTGTTAATCAATTGTACAGGCATAGGTATTCGTTATAGAAAAATTAGAACTACCAACAAGCAAAGAGGACAAAAGACCAAGTACCTGAACCCTTACCACACACAGATGATGGATTTCCTTCCAGACATTTCTCCATGCAAATCTATACAAATAAATACATGCTGTGTGTATATAACCATTAATGCAACCATTTTATATACTCTTGTTTTGTAACCCCTTTTTATCACTTTACAAAATATGGTGGATGTTCTATCATGTCAAAAACTGTACATCTACATTTCCCCCATTTTTGTACTTTTTACACATTACGTGAGTACATGGTTGTACAAAAACTGTGAAAACATTAAAATACCGAATTGGCTACAAGATATTTTATTTTATAGATTTACCTTGATTTATTTAATGAAAGGTCGTTCACTGTCTGTGTAACATCTAGACATTTCCTTCCTTGGGATCTCACTGTTTGGTCTGCATCCCAAATATGCTTTTCTTCCTTTAAGAGCTTTTTAATCCCTCTAGTGGTAACCCCACACCTGGTTGCCTACTGGGATCTTTGAAGAAATGTTATTCCCAGGTTTTTAGAATCCAAAACTCCAGGGATGAAGCTTGGACCCAAGCATTTCTAAGAGTTCCTACAGTCGATTCACTTTTGCAGCCTGGTTGGAACTGCTGGCTGTGATGATAGGTAGGATAAACACTTGAAACTCCAAGGGTTTCATTGAGGCTCGCAAGTTCCCAGGATCTTTTTGCTTATGTTCTGGATGAGGCTAACCATGTACCATTCCTTTAGCTCCCCTTCCATGGAGGGCAGGGGTTGGTTCTGAGTCAATGAAGTATGTCCTCAAGAAATAGGATAGCAGGGCACCTGTGTGGTTCAGTCGGTTAAGTATCTGCCTTCGAATCAGAGAAAGACAAACATTATATGGTCTCATTCATTCGGGGAATATAAAAAGTAGTGAAAGGAATTAAAGGGGAAAGGAGAGAAAATGAGTGGGAAATATCAGAGAAGGTGATAAAACATGAGAGACTCCTAACTCTGGGAACCAAACAAGGGGTGGTGGGAAGGGAGGTGGGTGGGGGAATGGGGTGACTGGGAGATGGGCACTGAGGGGGCACTTGGCGGGATGAGCACTGTGTGTTATACCATATGTTGGCAAATCGAACTCCAATAAAATATACAAAAAATATATATACGTCTGCCTTCGGCTCCCTGCTCATGATCTCTGTCTCTCTCTCAAATAAATAAAGTCTTAAGAAAAAGGAAATAGGATGGCAATTTGACCTCACCCAGCAGGTTTATTGAAAATGGGACTGAAATTCTATAATGATAAAAGCAAATTGTACTGAGAGAGAGAGAGAAAGAAGGAAATGTTTTCCAATGAATAAGCTAAAAATAGAAGATTAGCATTAAGATAGATACTTGGGTATTAAACTTACTCTGGGGAAGCCTGGGTTGCTCAGTGGTTGAATGTCTGCCTTCGGCTCAGGGCATGATACCCAGGTCCCAGGATTGAGTCCTGGATCAGGCTCCTTTCATGGAGTCTGCTTCTCCCTCTGCCTTGTCTCTGCTTCTCTCTCTCTCTCTCTCTCTCTCTCTCTTTCCCTCTCTCTCTCTCTCTGTCATGAATAAAGGGCAACGTTTTTTTAAAAGTTTAGATTAAAAACAAAAACAAAAAACAAGGTAGACATAGAACAGGCCAAGACAACCCAGGAGAATTGTTAACCATGAGAAAAGCGCCCTCCAGAGATGTTTAGATTAGCTGACAGCGTTTTTAAAAGCAAAGGTAGTATCTGGGTGGGTTGAGTGAATATCAGTAACTAGCTGAGTAATGAATCTGGTTGAATGAATTTCAGTAACAAGAATGCAGTGGTAAGGGGTGGTTACCTGCAGTGTTTGGAAAATAGAAAGTGGATGCCAGCCACCAAGATGGGTGGGGGAGAGGAGTATGAACATATAGAGAGAAGCATGTAGCGTGATTCCTTTCTCATTGTGTTCTTTCCGTGAGCTCACGACCATTTTGACTTAAGGCTTTTGAGTTCTGTACTCAGGCTTTGAGATCTCAGGAAAGAGGTTTACAATGAACAAAATGTGTTTGTTAAGAGTATGCAGTGCTGGTGGAGATCTAGGGAAATGAGCATTTTTCTGGAATGCATTTTCTGAATGAGTGTTAAGTACCTTTAAAAGGTTTGTGTTCTTTGACATAGTAATTTCATTCCTAGGAATTCAGCCCCAAGGAAATAATCTAAAATATGGCTCTATGTACAAGGCATTCATTATAATTTCATTATAATGAAAAACCAGAAATAATTAAGTACTCAAAACAGGAAGATGTAAATTATGGTATATCTGCATCATGAGAAATTCTTTGGCCAAGAAAGTACCTATGAGGAGTTTTTAATATTAGAGGAAATGTTTATGATAAATGCTAAACAGATTCAAAATTATATAGAGAAAATGTTTCAACAATGGAAAATGTGCAGAAAAAGGAGTTTCAGAAGGAAATACGCTAGAATGCTTAAAAGTGACCTCCTCTTGATTACGAAGTTACAAGTAATTTATTTTGTGCTTTTTTACTTGTTACTATACAAAACCACCACAGAATGTTCTGCTGTATAAGTAATATATAAAAACTGTATAGTTGGGGCTCCTGGGTGGCTTAGTCAGTTGAGCATCCAACTCTTGGTTTTGGCTCAGGTCACGAGCTCAGGATCCTAAGATAGAGTCCCTTCCCCGTCTCTGCTCAGCAGGGAGCCTGCTTGGCATTCTCTCCCTTGACCTGCCCCCATGCACTCCCTCGCTCTCTCTTTCTCTCTGGAATGAATGAATAAATCTTTTTCAAAAAATTTCATTGTAAAAATTGAAAACACAGGGTTGCTCAAATGATACAGAAGTGTAATGGGAAAAATGTGAAAGTCTCTTGTCGCTGAAGGTAACCATGGTTAACAGTTTACCTCCTTATCTTCTAGATTTTTTGTATACATATAGAAATATATTGTGTTTTCTTATTTACCTAAGGGGGGTCATTATATATGTATTTTTCTGTGATGCTTTTTTTTTTTTTACTCCTAAAAATGTCTTAATTATCTTTCCACCTCGGCGCATGTCCTCCTTCATTTGTTCTGTGTGCTGCCATGTATATCATGATGTGGATAACCCCCGCTGTTTGAAGCAGTGGTGCATGCAATGAAGACCTTTGTGGGGGAGTGTGAATATTTCCTTAAGACAGGGAGACAGAGGTAGAGTTGCTGGATCAAAGCCCATGTGCATTTCTAGTTTTGATAAATACAGCCTGTGTTTATTAAGATGATATAAACTTGTCTACTGTAACCAAGACCCTAGAACTACAGGGGCTTAAAACAAGATAGTTGTTTACTTCTCGTTTAATAAGTAGTCTAAGTGTAAGCAGTCCAGGGCTACTGTTCCGCCACCAAAGTGCCAGGGACTCAGATTTCTTATGTCTTGTTGCTCTGCCATCTTTAACACATGGCTTTAATCTTATGGTCTGAGATAACTGCTTCCACTCTTCCATTGGTATCTGCTTCCTGGGAAGTGGGGAAGGAGTGGTCTAGGGCAGAACCCAGGGCTTACACTGTCCCAGGATTGGGATCTTAAGCATCTTGGCCATACATAGTAGTGATGTGCCACAGGCAGCTTTGTGCACAGCTAAGTTTCTAAAAGCAGAAATCTCATAAAAGATATGCAAGACCTTTACACTGAAAACTACAAAACATTGCTGGAGTGTCCAGATCAGCTAAAAGCAAGGTTTTTAAAATACTCGTTGCATGTGGGTCGGCCATGGGCACTCTTCCCATTACCTTTCCATATGACTCACCTGTTTTCCTATTTGGTGCTCTTCTTTATTTCTTAATGATTTGTAGGGACTCCTTTTTGATTATGGATGGTAACCTTTTGTCTTTTAAAGTGTTACAAAATATTTTAGTCAGTTTCTTATGTCTTAACCTGATTTTTGGCACCTCTTGACATATTGAAGTTATATGTAATCAAATCTGCCTGTCTCCTTATGTCTCTGGGTTTTGTCTTGCTATTTATAACATGACTCTTGACCTCAGGGCTGTGGGTTCAAGCCCCATGTTGGGTATAGAGATTACTTAAAAATAAATAAGTAAATAGACTTTTTAAAAAAGGCAGGGAATGGATAAAGAACACTGAGTAGCAGCAGCAGCAGTGTAGTGAATTAAATTATAGAGACAACCTCTCATTCTCTTTTTATTCTAATATCCTCTTTAACAGGCTGTCTCTCTGGAGCTGTTTGAGGGACCTGGGCTTTGAGAACAGAATAGGATTGAGATAGGTAGAGGAGAAAAGAGAAAGTCTCCCAAGTTAAAGGAACAACATAAATTAAACCATGGATGCACAAATCAACCCGGCTGAAATGGACCTAGCTGGAGGAGGCATGGGCATTAGAAAATAAACTGGACAGGTAGATTGAGGCGGTCTCTGGAGAATAGGGCAGAGGCTAAGTAAATACAATTAGAAGTGAACCCTGGGATTGGGAGGAATGTAGCAAATGCAAAAGGATACACATTTATGAATATGAATAAAGGGGTTTTTTTGAATAAAGCTTTTTTTTTTTAAGGAAACAAATATCTAACAAAAGGTAAATGGTTGAGTAAATTAGAGTATAGCCACATGATGGGATACTAACACTGACAATAGTCATTTTTTGAAGGCTGCATGGAAAAACACTAAAGTTATAGTAAAAGGAGATGATTAAAAAGCATATAAAAATCCTGATTATTATCACAGCTATTTAAGGAAATAGGTGTGTGAGAAAAAGGCTGAAAAAAACTTGAAAATAAAGAGAGGTATAGTTGGATGATGCGTGATTTTTTTTCTCTTTTTAGATACCTTTATTTGTTGGTGTCGTTCTCTGTTTATAGTATTTTTAAAAGAGGCAGGTGTTAGTGGATACGAGAGAATCAACAGAGGCTTTTCAGAGCTTCCTGAAGGTGAACTGGGAGTTGGGGGCTGAGTGCCGCTTGGGAGGAGGGAGCTGACCCTATGGGATGTGTGATCCAGAAGGAAGGGACCCCCCTTCCAGGGCCTGCTGATCCCTTGGTCTATAGTACCGGCATGATAAAAAGCTTCTTTTTTGGCCTTCCAGGGTCTCCTGATGCTGCTACAAAACCTACCTACGATACACTGGGGCAACGAAGAGATTGGGCTGCTTCTCGCTGAGGCGTACAGACTAAAGTACATGTTCGCTGATGCCCCTAATCACTACCGCCGATAGGTGCTGTCTCCTCAGGGGGACCCAGACTGTCCCCATCTCTGATGGCAATCTGATCACTGTGGCCACTGTGCGAGCCGTGGACTCCGGCCAGGAACCACTCCTGCTGTAAAAAGCTCACATCCGCCGCCCAGGTCTTAACTCTGGCGTGCCTGTCCACCACTCCACGTCTCTGGATGTGTTTCTTGGACCACTCTCAGTATTCCATGACATGTGGATGGGCCCAGCTCTGGGAGAGGACAGGAAAGGAGGTACAGGGTTGTCTGCCCCTTTAAAAGAAACTGGACAAAAGAAGGGGAAGGCTCAGGGATTTGTCCCTACATGGGCTGACTGTCTCTCGCCTCCTGGCCCCTGACTGATGCCGTTGCTTTTTGTGACATAGTTTGATTTGATCACAGGTCAAAAAACGCCTTATGTTTTCAAGACTCCTGCCCCCGCCCCCTCCCATCCTAGCCCTTCCCCTTCTGCCCTTGTTTGAGCCAGTGAGGGGCAGCTTCAGACTGTTGTCCTCAGATGGAGGTACTGATGCTTCTAACTCTGGGAAGAGGCCTGCACCCAAGGGCTAGGAATTTTCTTTTTCCTTTTCTCACCAGATGTCTGTGTGTGCCTGCGTCTGTGTGTATATGTGGGTGTACACACCCGTCAGCCATTTAGTTACACATATCCAGACCAGCCCCATGACAAACAGCTGGGAAGGGCCCCGGTGACCAAGTATACAGGCGTCCCTTGAGAAGGATCAGGGCAGGGGAGGGGGGAAGGGGCCTTATACCTCTCCAAACCCTTTTTCCATGATGACCCACTCCAAGATATTATGTGTAAATTGTGTTATTATGTATATGGGTAAAGATGTACAAATATATGTCCTCTTTGTAGCAGATATGATTTTATATTTATAATGTGCATCAACATGTGAAAGCAATCTAGGTCACGAGCACAGAGGAAGTTGCCAAGCAGGTGCGTTTGGCAGCTCCAGGTTGGTTTCTGGGTGCCCTCCCGTGAGGGGAAAAGTGGGAGTCTGCCAAGCGCAGGCCACCGAGCAGATGGAGCTGCTTCGAGAGTCGGTGGCGAGTCGGTGGCAGCTGTCCCGAGCATCAGTGTCTCAGAGTGCTCCTCTCTTCCCTCCCCAGCTCTTTGTGGAGCATCTGCTCCACTCCTTCCCCGTGAGGGGTGGACAGAACCCCCCACCTCTCACCGGAGCCCAGTCGCCTCCCAGAGAGGCGGCTCCAGAGGCAGAAGCCCTCCTGCATGTTTTCAGCCCTTCCCTTTCCCCAGGAGGCTGGGGGAGAGCCTTTGTCTTTCCGTTTTAAGTCAGCATCATATTCAAGACAGAAGCTGTGACTGACTCATCCGTGCCAAGGAGAGGGGTTTTCTGTGTCTCCCTGGGGTTTGGGGCTCTTCTCAGTGAGAGGCATCCAGGGTCCCCCACTGTCACCCTCATACCTCACCCAGCTCATGAGATGGGTGGCGCCTGTTTGATTTCTGGAGTTCCATAGTGGAGGGGCAGTGGGGGTATGGTGGCAAGCAGCCGTCATTCTCTGGGGAAGCCGGTTGGTGTCCCCGGGTGGGTGATACCTTTGAGTCTTTGCCAGTGAAGCTCCACCACGCTGGCATGTTACATTCTCATCTGGAGCTGTTTCTCAGGCATTCTTCCTAACCGTCTCCTCTTCCCCCTCAGTGTGCCTCAATGGTCTCCTTCACAGAGTGAGAGGGCTGTGGCCCTCCATCAACCGGACTAATTAAAGAAAGACACCTGTGTTCCCAAGTGGTGGTTTTATTTTTTTAGTTTTTATGTTTGTATGGAAATTGTGGATAAAGTGAAAGAATTGTAAATAAATAGTGTATTTCCTCCTCCACTGCTGATTTTTCACCCATGGATTTGTATAACCTGGAACCAAAGGGGTCCCCATTCCTCAGGTTTTTCTTGCTGGTATTAGTAAGGGTTAGGGAACAAGTCCTCTGTGGGGCAAGCAGGAGATCAACAGAAAATCACCAGGCAGTCACAGAGGACTGAGCATCTACTCTGTGATGGATCCTGCAGAAAATACAAAAATGAACATGGGACCTAACCACTAACATAGAGTACCTTGCCACGTGCCAAGCAAGCCCTGTGATAAACACTTGAATGGTTTCTTCACCCAGAACTTCTTCCTATGACTCCTTTGAGAGTGTTGCTTAGTTTCAGTAATCAGGATCTATATTAGGATTACATTCAGCAACATGCAGCACAAACCAAAAAAATAATCGTGGCTTACACGACAGGGGAATTTACGAGGCACCTGGGTGGTTCATTCATTCAGTCAAGTGTCTGACTTCAGCTCAGATCATGATCTCAGAGTCCTGGGATGGAGACCCAGCCCCATAAGGGGCTCTGCGCTCAGCAGGGAGTTTGCTTCTCCCTCTCCCTCTGGCCCTCCACCTGGAGCACTTGGCCATGCTCTCTCTCTCTCAAATGAGTAAAATCTTAAACAAAAAAACAAAGGAAATTAATTCTCCCTCCCATGAAAGCCCAAAAGTAGGCCACCCAGGGCTAGTATGATGGGTCTGATTCACAGTCTTTAGGAACCTGGACTCCTTCTCTAGGTCTTCACGGGAAGAGAGCAGCTAGCACTCCAGCCACTGCATCCACTTGCCAAGCAACAGGATGGATAAAGGGGACAAAGAAAAAGGAAGCAGCCTGCTGCTCCCTCTGCCTGTGCCTCTGCCTCTCTCTGGGTGTCTCTCATAAATAAACAAATAAAATCTTTAAAAAATAATAAAAGTCATGGCAGTACGTACATAACATAAAGTTTGCCATCTTAATCACTTCGAAGTGTACAGTTCAGTTGTGTTCAGTGTATTCCTATTGTCAAGCAACCAGCACCATCACCCATCTCCAGAACTCAACTTGCAAAGCTAGAACTCTGTACCCCTGAAACAACAGCTCCCTATCTCCTCCTCCATATGGCCCCTGGCAACCGCCATTCATTCTACTTTGTATCTCCAGGAATTTGACTACTCTAGGCAACTTACATAAGTGGAATAATACATTATTTGTCTTTTTGGACTGGCTTATTTCACTTAGCATAATGTCCTCAGGGTTCATTCAGTTTGTGGCCTATATCAGAATTCCCTTCCATTTTTTAAGGCTGAATAATATTCCAACACACACACACCATATTTTGTTTCCATCTATCTGTTGATCAGTTGGGTTCCATTTTTTGGCTTTTGAGAATAATGTTATGAACATGGGTATATAAATATCACTTAGAGGGCCTCCTGGGTGGCTCAGTCGGTTGAGTGTCGGACTCTTGATTTCAGCTTAGGTTGTGACCTCAGGATTTTGGGATCAAGCCCTGCATCTGGCTATGTGCACTCAGCATAGAGTCTGCTTCTCTCCCTCTTCCTCTGCCCCTCCCCCTGCTCACATGCACACGAGCACTCTCTCAAAATTAAATAAATCTTTAATAACTATCACTTAAAGACCTTATTTTCAATTCTTTTGGGTATATACCCATAAGTGGAATTGCTGGACTATATGATAATTCTATTTTTGATATTTTGAGGAACCACCATGTTTTTCTCAGACTGCTTTTTAGATTTTTTTCTTTTACTTTGGGTTTCAGAAGTTTTTATATCTGAGTGTGGGCTTTTGTTTGTGGAGTTGTGTTTTTTTGGGGGGGGGGGTTGTATTCTGTTTGGGTTTGAGTTTCTTGAATATATAATTTTATGTCTTTCATCAAATTTGAGAAGCTCTCAGTGATTATTTCTTCAAATATTTTTCTGTACCAATCTCACTCCTTTTAGACTCCAGTGATATGAATGTTGGACCTATAGTTCCTCAAAATCTGTTTTATTCACTTTTTTTCCTTTCTGTTCTTCAGACTAGAGGCTTTCTCCTCATCCATCATTAAGTTCATTGACTCCTTTTCTGTCATCTCCATTCTACTATTAAGCCCATACAGTGAATTTTTATTTCAGATATTGGTTTTTGGTTCTAGCATTTCCATTTGATTCTTTTTTATAGTTTGTATTTCTCTACTGAGACTGTTTTTTCCTTCATTTCAAGTGTGTTTATTTTTACCTCATGGAGCATGGTTGTAATACCTGTTTTACATTTTCGTCTGGTAGTTCCAACATCTGGGTCATCTTGGGGATGGCATCTTTCAATTGTCTTTCCTCTAAAAACGGATCACCCTTTTCTAGGTCTTCAGGTGTTGAGTAATTTTGGATTGTATCCTGAACATTTTGAATATCACATGTGAGAATTCAGGTCTTATTTAAAAATACTCTAGAGCAAGGGTCAGCAAACTGTTGCTCCTGGGCCAGATCCAATCCCCCTCCTCTTTTCATAAATAAAGTTTCATTGAAACACAGCAATGCTATTTATTTACATCTTGTCTTTGGCAGCTTTTACACCACAACAGCAGAGTTAAGTGGTCGTGCTAGACTGTATGGCCCACAAAACCTAAAATATTTCCTATCTGGCCTTTTATGGAAGAAGTTTGCTGATCTCTGCTCTCAAAAACACAGACTTCATTTTGTTTTGTATTGTTTTAGTAGGCAATCAACCCAGTTAGTTCAAACTACAAGTTCTCTCTCAACTTCTGTGGGCCATTGCCACGCTGCTTTGGGTTTATCCTGACAATGCAAAACGTATGCCAGTTCATACACAGAGTTGGCCTCCCCTTCTGTAGCTGGCTTTTCCCTGAGATTCCCCTTATACTCTCTGGCTCACCAGTGCTCTGTTTCCTAGTCAGCCAGAATTATGGTGTTTCTCTGCTGCCATACTAGTGCTGACACTGCTGCACAATTGATTCCTGCCCTTGGGGCAGGTCTGGGAGGGAGAAAAAATTAATTGTAATTCCCCCCACAACTCTCTGGCTCTGGCTCGCAGGGACACTTCCTAAGCCATCTGGTCAGAGAGATGTGGTTTGTAACATAATAAGGAATATATATTTGGTTTCTGCCCCCGGTCTCCAACACAGACCTAAAACCCTTGGAATTCCCTGAGTGATAGGAGCATCTTTTGTTCACCTCCTCATCTTTGGAGGCGACTCATGGTGAGCTCCTGGATAGCTTCAAGTTGGGGGGCTGGTTACCAGAAAGGTTAAGCCATCACCATAAGCTTGGAACTTTTGGCCCCATCCCCATCCTCTGGGGAGGGGAAAGGGACTGGAGATTGAATTAATAATCAGTTATGGCTACATGATGAAACCTCCCTTCAGAACCTTTACCAAAGAGGTTCACAGAGTTTCTGGGCTGGTGAACACATCTATGTGCAAGGAAGAATGATGCACCCCAACTCCACAGGGACAAAGCACCTAAACCCGGGACCCTTCCAGACCTCACCTTATGTACTTCATCTAGATGTTCCTTTATGATAGACCAGTAAATGTAAGTGTTTCTTGGAGTTCTGTGAGCCATTTTGTGGCACATTATCAAACCTGAGGAAGGGGTTATGGGAGTGCCCCAATTTGTAGCCAGTTGGTCAATATACAAGTGACAACCTGGGGTAGATGACTGGCATCTGAAGTAGGGACAGTTTGGGCAGACAGCCCTGATCCTGTGGGTTCTGTGCTAGCTCCAGGTAGCGTCAGAAATGAGTGGTAGGACATGCAGTTGGCATCCAGAGAGCTAGAGAATTGGTTGATGAGGGGAAAAAAAACCCCACACATTTGGTCAGAATTGTTGCGAGTAGAGTAGAAGAAACAAGATTTGTTTTCTTTTAGGTTTCTTTCAGTTTTTGCTACCTCTGCTGCTGTGAACCTTAACTGGGACCTCCTCTGAAGTCAAAGCTGTGAGAGAAAAACTGGAAAAATTTTGAGAAACTCACCCCCTATGGATAGCTTCTTTAAGCTTTGACTCCCTCCCTAATTTGCCTGCTTGTTTTCTTTTCAGAGTTCTCAGGCATATTTTGTCCAGCATTTTAAGTCATCTTTAGTGGCAGAGAGAGACTGCAGTGGGCTTACTCCATCTTGTGTAGCACTAGAAATCCTCCAAACATTTTTGTCACAACATACAGTAAAAAATATGTTGTACACCGAGCCCAGTACACCAACACAGACACACAAATATGAACATTTCACAGTGTGTACTCTTCCTTGGTGTGGTGGCCTATAACCTGTTCTATTGCATTTTTCAAAAATGCTAATCAAGACTCATTACTGAGGGGTTTTTTTTAAGATTTTTTTTATTTATGAGACACACACACACAGAGGCAGAGACACAGGCAGAGGGAAAAGCAGGTTCCCTGCGAGAAGCCCAATGCGGGACTCGATTCCAGGACTCTGGGATCACAACCTGAGCCAAAGGCAGATGCTCAACCACTGAGCCACCCAGGTGCCCTCATTACTGAGTATTAACTTGAATTTGAAAAACACAGCTCTTCATGTTATTGAAATGGGTGAGCTAAGCCTGCTGCTAGCTGAAATAAACTTGAGCACGTTTCAACAAGTCTTGAATAATAAATACCACAGCTGATAATGCAGTAAATTTGTAAGTCAAAAAAATGTGATGAGAATTGCGTTATAACCCTGGATTATAGAATTCAAGGTTTTCCATGTGAGAAACATTCCCACTTCCTCCTCCCTTCCCCCAACCCTAGACAAAGGTGAATCGAATTAGGGATTTTTGTGGGGTTTTTTGCAGTCCAAAAATAGCCAACTCAGAGTGATAGGATTCCATTGTAAGTCACCCCAAGCCTATTTTATGTTAGGCACCTGATACCATGTATTACTTGCAAAATAAACAGCCTAAAGTCAACTCTATAAGGAGAAGAAAACAAGGCAGTAATTATTGATAACCTGATTCCCACTGCCTTCTTTCCCTCTGTCTTGCCTACCTCCTCCTTTCCTCCCTTCCTCTCCCCCGCAATAAAAATCATAAGGGTAATAAATATTTGAAGTGGGTACTGATCCTTGGCAAGTTAAAGGATATGTATGCTCAAACAGCCAGAGCCCCAACCAAAAAGGAATGTGGCAGTTCCCTACAACACTACTTTCACGTAGTGAAACATCCACCTTTATTACTAAGTTACCACCAGAATACAGTGAACTTGATGACTCATTATAAGCACTTCCAAAATGTAATAAACTTTTTCTATAAAGGTTTCAGAAATATCTTACAACCGTATACTTAGAACGCTATGTTTACACAAAATAGCACTTAATACACAAGCTGTCTAAAGCAGATGGTCCCCTTTTCCCTCCTCAGTTACTTCTGGTTTTATTTTTTCTTTTTTAAGTTTTATTTATTTATTTTATGATAGACATAGAGAGAGAGAGGCAGAGACACAGGAGGAGGGAGGAACAGGCTCCATGCCGGGAGCCTGACGTGGGACTTGATCCCGGGACTCCAGGATCGCGCCCTGGGCCAAAGGCAGGCGCTAAACCGCTGAGCCACCCAGGGATCCCCTACTTCTGGTTTTCTAAAACAGTTTCCTTTGAAAAATGAAAGGCATCTTTCCCTGATTCTTTCAGCACAGAGTCTACATTTGGGAGTGGGCAGAGAAGAGATGTAAAGTAAGAGAAAAGGTTGAGTGAATGAGAATGTGGAGGCATCAACCCCGCTGCCCCACCCCTACACAGAGGCTGGATCACTCCATCTGGGATCTTACCTCCCCCCAGACACCGTGAATTCTCCAAGTCTAGAGAACCCATCTGTATATTCACTGCCCACCCCTCCTCCAAGATGACTAAAGGCAGCAGTCTATTGAAAACTTGGTCTGTGATCTCAGGATTAGAGAGTACTGAAGGAGAAACACAGGACTCTGCTTGAGATGCTACATCAAGATCCCTTTCTTTGCTCAATCTTTTGAAAACATAATAAAAAAAATTCTGCCTCACCCTTATTGAACCTCACAGTGGGGAACCATGCTTCAAATCAACGGGCAGAGCTGTGCCCCCAAAATGGATCAGCCCTTGTTCACAGAGGGAACTATTTGCTTTAGACATTTTTAAAAACCCATCTTGCTTGGAGATGGGTAACAGAAGTCTAAAATTGATTGAAGGGATTTCTAACTTTATAATAAACCAATTTAAAGAGGAGGAGACATCTTGTTTTCATGTCTTAGACAAGAGAACATAGAGAAGGCATAGGGAGAGAGATGTTATACCTGCAGGAGGTGGCTTCTGCAGAAGCTGACACTCCATTCTTCTACAATAGTAGCTAACAGTTCTTGGGTACTTACTGTGTACCAAGCAAAGCTATCTTACAGGAATTCACCAGACTAATCTTCCTAACAGTCCTGTAAGTTGATGTTATCCTTTTCATCACCCTTATCTTATAAGTGGGGAAGGTGAAGTTTGAAGAAGTCCCGTATCTTGCCCAAGGTCTCATATCTAATAAGTAGCAGAGCTAGGATTTGAACTCAGGCAACCTGGCTCTGAGCTCCACATACCTCTCCACCATGCCATAGTAGCTTCTGGTTTCCCACTGAATTAAGGCTTAACCTTACATGAAAGCCACAGAGCAAGCAAAATGGGATCCCTTGTACTCCTTCCTTATACCACACCTCTGTTCCAGGGAGATAAAAAGAAAGGTAATGGGAAAGAGGAAGAAGAAGAAGAGAAAGCTTTGTCATGATCATTTTAATTCATAAGCTTGAGTTCTAAAGTCTGCCAGAAACAGCTCACTGTTCACTAAAATTCATGCTTCCCTTTCCATAGGATAATTTCTGGGAACTGGCTGATTAACCAGGGATTACATTTCCCGACCTTTCTTGGAGTTGGGTGGGATTATGTGACCAGTTCTCTCCAAGAAAATGTGAACAGAGGGAATGTATGTCACTTTGGGGACAAGACAGTTACAAAGCAGGTGTGCCTTCCCCATTCTGTCTTCCCCTGTTTTGCTTTGTAGATGCAAAGGACTGCAAGCCCTGGGGAAGAGAGAAGCCACAGGGTAAAAGAAGTCTCAGTTCCTGAATGACTCAATGAAAGGCTATCCACCAATCAGGAACACTACACTAGACAAGTATATAAGAAATAAACTTCTTTTGTGCTCAACCACTGAAACTTGGGGCTTGTATCTTACAGCAGCTAGTATTACCCTAACTAATGCAGAACAGATAACCAATGACTGTCCGGCCACCCTCCCCCAACACCTTTCCTGTTCTAGTTTTGTATTGCTATAGCACAAACTACCCCAAAACTAAGTGGTCTAGTACAGCCACTGTATTGTGCTCACAGACTCTGGGTAAGGAACTCAGGTGGGGCACAACAGGGATGACAATTCAGGAATATCCTTTGCAGGAATAGGTCTGGAAAGACTCAGAGGCTAGGGATTGTTCACTATTGGGGACTGCTATCTATCTAGGGCCACCTTCCTTCCTATGTCTGGCAGTTGACACTGGGAATCAGTTAAGACCTCAACTGGAGCTGTTGGCCAGAACATCTATATGTCACCTCTTCAGGTGTGTGTTCTTTCCACATCCTTGTGGGGACTGTGTTCCAAGAGCATCCCAAAAAGCTGAGTGGAAGCTGTATTATCTATGATGGCATGATATCACTTCTGCTGGTGTCACATGCCCACCTAGATTCCAGAGGAGGAAATGTCGATGCCATCTCCAAATGGGAGGAGCATCAGTATCACGTTGTAAGAGTATGTCAGCTAGGGGATCTTATAATTATCTTGGAAGACCATCTGCCCCACTTCCTTTCCATAGTTCTCTCCTCCATTTCCCTTCCTTCTTCTTGTCCTGTGCTTTCTCCTCCTCTTCCTGCTTTCCTTTCCCACTTCACAAGCCTTCCCACTGTCAACTTTCTAACATTCCTCAGCTCTATTCAGTTCACGTCAATTGAGCATACCTAATGAGACAAGTGTCTGATCCACAGACACAGATAACACCCTTCCTTTTCTGCATCCTGTTCTCTCTCTTCCCCTCCATTTTTCTCCTCTTGAGATGGGTATAATGCAACATTTCCCAACCTTACCACTGTTGTCATTTTGGACTGGATAATGCTTGTTGTGGGGTTGTCCTGTGATTTATAGGATGTTTTGCAGCATCCCTGGCTTCTTCTCACTGGATGCCAGTAGTACCCCTGCCCCTGCCATAACAATAAAAAATGCTCCCAGATATTGGTAAATGTCCTGGGGAGGAGGGGGCAAAATTGCTCCTGGTTGAGATTCACTATATGAAGGGAGTAAGCAGGGGAGGTGGAGTTAAAAAAAATTCCCAAATCTTAGAAGGCAGTATCTCCAAACTCTTTTGCTCTTGCACTCTTTGCAACAAAAGAAGGGCTGAGGATACAGCCCAATATAATCATATTTATTTATTCATATCTATATATATCCTCCTTTTATGTAAGTATAAAATATCCATAAAAGTAGACTTTTAAAAAAAGGATAGGATAAAAACATAACTAGCTATCCTAATATATTCTTCCCTCAAGCAAATGGTCATTTGTGTACTTCCTGGAGTATGGCCATTCCACCTTAGAGACCACTGCTGGGCTGTAATGAGTGCAGTCTTGAGGGCTTCATAGGTCCGAGCTCACAGCCCTGCCATCAGTTCCCAGTACTGCTGTTTACTAGTTGAGTTACATTTATTAAGTCAATAAAAATGTCAGGAATATAATTGAAAATAAGACATAACTCTCAAGAAGCTCATGGCGAGGAGACCTTGGGCAACCCAGTAGTCTCACTTACCTCATAGGTAAGTAGGGATATCTTGCAGAATGGTAGTGAGGATTAAGTAAGATAATATTTGAAAAGCATATAATAAGTATTCATAAGTGGTACTTACTACCTCATTGTAGGGCCATTTGTGATAATGAAACACTGGACAGAGCCAAACTGTATATCATTCAATGATTGGTTGAAGAAACAATGGTATATCTGCACAATGGAGTATTACACAGCTGTAAAGAGGAAGGTGTAATATAGATCTATATTGCTATGGAGTGATCTCCAGGATATGTTGTTAAATAAAACAAGGTAGGGGGGTGGGAGAGGGTCAAGTAGATGAAGCACAAAAGACTTTAGGGCAATGAAACTATACTGTATGATACTATAATACTATGCACATGCCAAAACTCGTGGAACTTCACATTACAAACTGAGCCTTAATGTATATGAATTGTAAAAGATCATTGTAGGAGGTCAGGGGATCCTAGATAGAATGCAGACTGGGACAAAAGAATCTAACTATGAAATAACCTCTTTGAAGGGGGTAGGGAAAAGGGTGCTGACCTAAGTAACTTTGGAAATGAGTAAAGTCTGTAAGACTCAAAGTCAGAGACTTGTGCATAAGTAGTGTATGTACTCTAGTTGAAAACGTGTTTCCCATGGGTATATGGGTTAACAATTCTGAAAACACTGTATGTGTACTGGAAATGACGATTAAATAAATGGATGGCATATGGTGGGATCCAGGCTTTTCAGTTTTTAGAGTGGAAGGTTACAAATAAGCAAGAGTGGGGGATGGCTAGAATGATCCAGGTGCCAGGTGGTAACACATTAGAGTGATAAGACTTTAGTATGCACACATTCAACTTACCAATGGAGATATATGTGTTACATATAAATGCATACATACACTATTAACATTCACAGATATGTGGATATAGAGGAGTAGTATTCATTGAAATATTTACTTCCCTGTCAGCGGAGAGAACCTAGAAGCAATAAGATTCCAGTGGCAACAAACACACTTAGTGTCTAGATCTTGGTTTCTAATACCATTTCCCAGTAAAAGGAAGCAGGGCTCCTTGGAGAAATGGCTGACTCTAGATCTAGGGCATCTTGGGCCAGAAAGTAAGGATATGCTCTATAAAGCACAATGATGGAAGTATGTCAAAGGGACAATGTAGCCAAAGTAGGAACAATTTTAGCAACAAAATAAAGTGGTATTGGATTATAAAGGAAAGTATAAAATAAGTATCCATGAGTCCTTACCAATATGAATAAACAATTCAAAAAGTAAATGGGGGAGAAGAGACAAATTCCCTTCTTCATGCAGAAGAATTATTTTTTTTAAGATTTCTTTATTTTAGAGAGAGAGAGAAAAGGAGAGAGTGCATGAGCCGGGAGAGGGGCAAAAGGAAAGGGGAAGCAGATTCCCCTCTGAGCACAGAGACTGATGTGGGGCTTGATATAGGGCTCAATCTCAATGCTGAGATCATGACCTGAGCTGAAACCAAGAGTGAGACAGAGGCTTTAACTGACTGAGCCACCCAGGTGCCCCTTCCATGCAGAAGAATTATAAACAATTTATGTAGATACCCTGCTCTTAAGAAAGTGGAGCATAACTCCCTACTCCTTAAGTGTAGGCTGTGCATGGTGACTTCCTTCAAAAAAGCACAGTATACAAAAGGGGAGAAAAACTTTATAGAAGAGAAACGTGACAAGCACTGCCTCAGCCAGATGATCAAGGTTAACATCAATAGTGATAAGTCATGTTAAGAGTATATACCTTCAGTATGATATGATGAGAATGACATTTTATCTCTATGGTCTTCCTCCTTAAAACCTATAACCCCAGTCTAAGCATGAGAAAAACATTAGACAAATCTCAATTTGGGGATATTCCACAAAATACCTGTCCAATACTCCTCAAAACTGTCAAGGTCATGAAAAACAAGGTAAGTCACAGCCAAGAAGAGCCTAAGGGGACATGCCAACTAAATGTCAGGATGGCCTCTAGATGCACTTGCTATTCCTGGGACAGAATGCTAAGGTGGGATTGGAGGCACCAACAGACATGTAATCCAAAGAATAGGAAAGCATCTGCATGAGTACAGTTGTGGCTCCCACCAATTTTCCTGTCTGTGATATTATAGGCTGAAATTCTTTTTTTAAAAAAGATTGATTGATTGATTGATTGGGGGATGGGCAGGGAGGAGGTGCAGAGGGGGAGGGAGAGGGAGAAGCAAACTCCATGCTGGGCTTGGAGCCAGCACAGAGACCCTAAGATCTTGACCTGAGCCAAAACCAAGCTTGACCCACTGAGCTACCCAGGTACCCCTCAGGCTGAAATTCTTGATATGACCGTGCCACACAGATAGAGCTCCAGGCTGGGGTTGCAACCATGATTAGGAAATTAGGTTCTGGAAACAGAACTGAATTGGCATTCTACTCTACCATTTAACTTGTTACTTCGAGAAGATTGCTAAACCTCTCTGTGCCTCTTTTCTCATCAAACTTAAAATAAGAATTATAATTGTAACCACCATCATCACAGTGTTTGTGAGGAGCATATAAGATAAAGTATGTAGGGTGCTTGGCCTAGTACTTGGCCCTTAGTTCTCAATAAATGTTAGCCCTTTAATGTTGTGCTTTGTATGATTCATTTAGTATATGTGTTTTCCCTTGACAGAATATAGGAAAATTGTTAACCAAGTATCGGGAAATGGAAAAGACAAGAGGAGGTGTTATCACAGAGGTACACACTACAGGGAGCAGCTACCACACTATAGTGGAGGATCAAAGAAAAGAAGTTCAGGTGGTGGTGGTGCTTTTAATAGCTTTATTGAGGATAATTTACATATCATAAAATTTGTCCAATGAAAGTGTATGTAATGCTTCAGTGACTTTTCAGTAAACGTCTACAATTGTGCAATCATCACCACAATCCAGTTTTGGAACATTTCTATCACCTTCCCAAATTCTCTCACGTCCCTTTTCCTTTAGTCCTGGCCCCTGCGCCTAGCCCCAGGCAACTGATTTCCACCTCCATAGATTCTACTGTTAAGTTTTGAAAACTTCAGTAGTAAAAAGAGGTCATGCAAAACAGATGCTATTTAGGAACAGATTCAAAACATTTTGTGCTCTTTTTACGTAAGCTCTACACCCAAGGTGGGGCTTGAACTCACAGCCCGAGATCAAGAGTCTCATACCCTACTGACTGAGCCAGCCAGGTGCCATCAGTCGTATTTTAAAATTATCACAAGCTTGGGACATCCGGGTGGCTCAGTGGTTGAGCATCTGCCTTTGGCCCAGGGCGTGATTCCAGGATGCGGAATCGAGTCCCACGTCGGGCTCCCTGCATGGAGCCTGCTTCTCCCTCTGCCTGTGTCCCTGCCTGTGTGTGTGTGTGTTTCTCATGAATAAATAAATAAAATCTTAAAAATAGATGAATGAATGAATAAATAAATAAAATTGTCACAAGTTTAAAGTCGTTTAAAAGTTGGTTATAGTTTTAGGTAACGTGGAACTCACCATAAAGCAACATCAAAAATTAAAAGGGACGCGGGTAAGGTGAGAAGCAGCTCCACCTAGGGGCGGCTTGCGGGGCGACCCCGTCCCACCTGGAGCGGAATCGCAGCACACCTGCGCCCCCCTCTACGCGGCTTCGCCCCGGCGCAGGCGCAGTGACTCCGGTTTGCGGCCGAGAGGGCGGGGCGCGCAGCCCGAGCGGGAGTTCACATCGATCGCGAGCGCGTAGCGATTGCTTCTGTCTGTTGTTTAGTTATGGCGCCGGCGACGAGGCTGAGAGGCGGCGGGAACCCGGGCGGGGGTCTCGCTCTGTGCTGACCGCGACCTGGGGCACACGGGGCTATGGAGGAGCCCGGCTCGTTGGTCACGGGAGACCGCGCCGGTGGCCGCAGGTGGTGCTTGCGGCGGGCCAGGATGAACGCCGAGTGGCTGCTGCTGGAGGACGGAAACGAGGTGAGGGGGAGGGGCCCTGGGGCTGGGGACCGGGTTGGAGGCAGCGGGGCCGGGGCGTCCGGGCGGGAGGGATGAATGGAGCGGGGAGGTGGGGGCGGGCCGGAGCGGAGACAAGTGAAGGCGGGTCGGGGGTCGAGGTGCGAGGTGTTTGGGGTCGACTGGGGACCGCTCGGGAGGAAAGATGGCCCCTTTGAGAGCGGCCTGCGCCTGCGGGGCGACCTTGGGCGGGAGGCCGGGTTGCGGGGAGGCGCTGGAGGGAGGGGCTGGGCGAGCCGCGGGCGTGGGAGCTGAGCCGACCAGCTGGCTTGGGAGGGGCCTGGGGCGGCGCGGGGTCGGGTCGCGCCCGGCCCTGAGGGGCCCAGTCCACCTCTACCGCGAGTGACCAACAGCCGGGGGTCCGGGTTGGTGGGTGGGGGCAGCGGGAAAGCATGAACTTTCTCGAGTTTAGTTTGAAAAACACTGAGTTTGGGTTATGTCCCTTCAGATGCGCGCACTGTAATGTAAAACTGTCTTCCTTTCCAACCCTTGGGGGAAATCGACGCTCTAGGAGGATCCACATTTTATCCTGTGAGCCTTTTTTTTTTTTTTTTTTAACTAAAACAGTTGATAATTTTATTTTCACATTTCACAATACAAATGAAAATTGCCCTTTTTTGGGGGGGGGGGTGTCCCACTACTCCCCTGCAAAAACTATTCTCTCTTTGATAGGAAGGGGAAGCAAGTCTTCCTTGTCATGCTGTTAGAAAACACCCAGAGACACAGCACCAGGATATCCTGGTGAAGTAGAACAAGTAATATAAAATGAATATAAAGAGGTTTCTGTCTCTCCTTATCTGTCTGGTCGAGTCATTCCTTGCGGAGTGGGCACCATCATGGGACGGGCAGGAGGTCTCATCATTGGGGGCCCAGGCATCATTGGCATGCGGCCTCCCAAAGGTGGCCTCATTCCAGGAGCAGGTCCCACTGGCATCATCCCAGGAGGAGGAGGGCCCATCATTGGCATCATGGGAGGGCCCCTCATATGGGGGGCTGGCATCATACCAGGGCGAGGAGGCCCCAGGAGACTGGGGGGAGGTGGGATCATTGCCCCTGCAGGAGGAGGAGCAGAGAATGGAGTAGGAGGTACTTTTCCTTGTTGAAATGCTGGGTTGTTTTGTCGATGAGGCTCTGAGCCTGCTCTTCATCCATTTCTGATAGTAGTCTTTCACATTCTCTTTGTGTTTCCTACCACTGCAGTGTGTCTTTCTCACAGATGGAGAGCCATGGGTGAGGTATGTGTCGCAGTAGTCACAATAAAACTTGGGCATGTTGCTCTGCAGGCCATTGGCCACTCCGCCCCCTGTAGTGTTTTCTATTGCAGTCATGAAAGCAAAAAAGAAACGAGAGAAGGTGAAGCATGGCTCCAGTTGAGGGCAGTTGGGGTGGTGGTTTAGAGAGGGTGCTAGAAGAGGAGGCAGAGAGAGTTAGAGTGCAATCAGCTTGGAAAGGAGAGCTGGATCAGGGACCAGCTTGTGGTGGTGACTGGGAACCATTGGGTGTTGGAAATAATTTGTAGGAAAGATAAGTCTTGATCATTGTGTACATTGAGCTAGATTGTTTCTGCAAGCTACATAGTCTCAATTCAGTCTCCCAAATATTTATTATTTATGGTTTTTTTCCTGTGTTATGAGAGGGATAAATAATAGCAACTTTGCCCTCAAAGAATTTATTGCTTGAATGGAGAAAGACACTTTTATACAGTGAAGTATCTGAGAACAGCTATGCAGGCTGTACAATCAAATGCCAAGATCTAGATTATTTAGCACTATCCTAGAACAGTGGTTCCTCCAGTTAGGAGATTCAGGTCCAGCCTTAACTTGCTAGATCAGGAGGTTTTATTTTTATTTTACCTATTTTTTTTTTATCAGGAGGTTTTATTTATTTTTTAAAAAGATTTTATTTATTTATTCATGAGAGAGACAGAGAGGCAGAGACACAGGCAGAGGGAGAAGCAGGCTCCATGCAGGGAGCCCGATGTGGGACTCAATCCGGGGTCTCCAGGATCACATTCTGGGCCAAAGGCAAGGCTAAACCAGTGAGCCACCGGGGCCACCCTGATCAGGAGGTTTTTTTTTTGTTTGTTTTTTTGTGTTTTTTATTTTTATTTTTATTTTTTTATTTTTTATTTTTTTATTAGTGTGGTGTGAAAAATGATCAGGAGGTTTTAAAGGGTTACTTGTGTGCTGTGATTTGAAGAACACCAAGAGGACCCCTCTGCTCCAATCTCTTTTTCTCTTTAGGTATCAGTGCCTAAAAGTCCACATTAGGCACACATTCATTTTTTTTTTTTTAAAGATTTATTTATTTATGATAGACATAGAGAGAGAGAGAGGCAGAGACAAAGGAGGAGGGAGAAACAGGCTCCATGCCGGGAGCCCGACGTGGGACTCGACGTGGGACTCGATCCCGGGACTCCAGGATTGCGCCCCCGGCCAAAGGCAGGCGCTAAACCACTGAGCCACCCAGGGATCCCCCACACATTCATTTTTTTAAAAAGATTTTATTTGTTTATTTATAGTATGAGAGAGAGCGTGCACCCGTGCGCAGAGAGAATCTTTTTTTTTTTTTTTAAGATTTTATTTATTCGTGACAGACAGAGAGAGAGAGAGAGAGGCAGAGACACAGGCAGAGGGAGAAGCAGGCTTCATGCCGGGAGCCCGACGTGGGACTCGATCTCAGGATTCCAGGACCGCACCCTGGGCCAAACAGGCACCAAACCGCTGAGCTACCCAGGGATCCCCCTTTTTTTTCTAAGATTTATTTATTTATTTATTCATGAGAGACAGAGAAAGAGAGAAAGAGGCAGAGACACAGGCAGAGAGAGAAGCAGGCTCCATGCAGGGATCCTGACATGGGACTTGATCCCGCTACTCCGGGATCACACCATGAGCCAAAAGCAGACACTCAAACGCAGAGCCATCCAGGTGTCCCAAGAGAGAGAGAATCTGAAGCAGATTCCCCGCTGAGCACAGAGCTGGACTTCGGCTCCATTTCACCACCTCAAGATCATGACCTGAGCCAAAACTGAGTTGGGTGCTTTACCTCCTGAGCCACGCAGGCACCCCTAGGCACACATTATTTTAGTTTGAGCACTGACCTTTCCCTTCCTGGCTTTTTCCAGAAGCATTTACCTTTGAGAAGTTTAACAAATGAAGATTTTTTTTTTACTTTTTTTTTTTTTTTTAAGATTTCTTTATTTATTTATGATAGACATAGAGAGAGAGCGAGGTAGAGACACAGGAGGAGGGAGAAGCAAGCTCCATGCCGGGAGCCTGATACGGGACTTGATCCCGGGACTCCAGGATCACGCCCAGGCCAAAGGCAGGCGCTAAATCGCTGAGCCACCCAGGGATCCCCAACAAATGAAGATATTAACATCTGAATATTAGTAGCTGTACTTTACTTTGTTTCGGGCTTGGGCTTTTACATGTATTTCTTAATTTGAGCCCTGCAAATGTTCCACACTCAAACACAGTCTTATAAAATACTTAGTCAAATGTTACTGTTCTTTTGGAATGTGAAGGTGGGTAAGGACAATGGTTTGCAAAAATTGTTGTAAATTGAAACAACCCTCAAGTTTTGCATTGATGATTTGTTGGCACTCAGTTCTCACAGGGAAATTTACTTTTATGTGCAAACGATGCCAGGATATCCAGATAAGTTCACCACAGACTCTTTGCTGTACCTAGGTAAATTGTAGGACCAGACAGTAAAGGGAAGGGTGAAAAAGAGTCGTTCCTTACTTCCCTGGATTCAGATTCTATAGGAGGCTATTTCAGAAAAAGGCACTCATCTTCCTTTTCTGTAATACTTTATCCAGACAGCTCACAATGGCAATACTGTCTCCTCTCAAGTATTAAAATGGATATGGAATACTTCCTTTATTAGAAATAAAGCTACCAGGGTGCCTGGGTGGCTCAGTTGGTTAAGCAGCTGACTCTTGATTTCAGCTCAGATCATGATCTCAGGGTTGTGAGATCGAGCCCCACATCAGGCTCCCTGCTCAGCTCTCTTTCAAATAAAAATATTTTTTTTAAAAAAAAGCTGCCTACATGAAAATTCTTACTCCTCCAGAATGACAGATAAATCCTTAAACGTTCCATCTTTAAAATTTTTTAAATTAATTAATTATTTTAAGTAGGCTGCACGCCCAACATGGAGCTTGAACTCACGACCCTGTGATCAAGAGGCAACCCTGAGATCAAGAGGCACATGCCCTAGGGCCCAGCCAACCAGATGCCCCTAAACATTCCATTTTTAAATATATATATATATAAAGTCAGAGGAACTTGGATAGTAAGTGGAATTTCTGGCTAGCTGTTCAAAAAACTGAAGAAATTAAGTCAGATTGTAAGTTCCTGGCTGCTGCTCTGTAGTTTCTAGTGGTAATAACCCAGTTTCCAACTTCTGACCTAAAAAAATGCTCGTCCTAGAATCTGGGAGGACTCATAAGCTCTATTCTTCCATTCACTCACACTTATTAAGCTCTGTCTGTACAGAGATACAGTGGTACACAAGATAGATAAGTCCCTGTTTATGAAATGTATATTCTAGTAAGGGGTGGAGAATAGGTAAAGCAAACAATGATTTTGGATTGTGACAAATGCATGCTAACAACATTAAGGAATACAGTGGTAGGGGAGGGAGCAAGCAACAACTTTAGGGTAATCAGGGCAGGCCTTTGAGGAGCTGAAACTTGAAAGATGAGAAGGAGCCCATGCAGATGTCTCAGAGAAGACTTCTAAGTAGAAGGGACTGGAGAAAAGGTCCTCCGGTAGTGATGTTTCTGACTGTGGTATAAGACTAAAGAATTGTAGGCTATGGAAGGAAGAGTGGATTGTTAATATAGTTTGGAAAGAAGGGAAATGGTCTGATTTAAAGTTTTTACGTTACCACCCCAACTGCTGTGTGAAGAATGAAGTTGGTCTGAGTGAGGGAGTACAGGGCAGGAGCAAAAACAGCTGGAGATCACATTGTTTGGACTAAGGTATTGGCCATAGAGATAGAATTGAATAGATTTAGAATATATTTGAATTACAACCAGTAGAATTTACTGCTGATTTGAATATGAGAAGAATCAAAGTTGGCTTCCAGTTTGGGGCTAAGCAGTTGCTTGGATGGTAGTGTCAGTTACTGAGATGAGAGTTATAGGGGAAGAACAGATCGGAGGGACAAGGAGTGTCATGGAGGTCTTAGAGGGACTGAGGAAGACAGGCATGATTCTGAAAGACTTTCAAAAGGAACAAAATGGGTAGCTTTTCGAAAACCACAGACCATTTGGCTTAATGTTCCCAGCTAAGGTTGTTGTGCTATAGGATTTGGTGTCACATACCAACTGGTATCAAGTCATTATAGAGGTGGCTTGTAGGCCAAGAAGAATAAACAGGACATTCTAAGATCTGGATTTCAGGAGAATTTCATTTTCTCCCTTGACAGGGTTATCATAAACTCGACTGGTCTATCAGAAATGTATGGTAGGTGAGAAGTGAGGCTTCTTGGGCAGCCCGGGTGGCTCAGCAGTTTAGCACCGCCTTCAGCCCAGGGTGTGATCCTGGAGACCTGGGATCAAGTCCCATGTCGGGCTCCCTGCATGGAGCCTGCTTCTCCCAATGCCTGTGTCTCTGCCTCTCTGTGTGTGTGTGTGTCTCATGAATAAATAAAATAATAAAATTAAAATAAAATAAAATAAAATAAAATAAAGAATTGAGACTTCTTTTGCAGAGGCTCTCATGCTGTATTCAAGGATAAGATAGAAAATATGGACTCAGTGCAAAGACTTTTGATTGAATTACAACTGGTTAAAGGTGTACCCAGATTATGTGGTATAATGTTTACTATGCTTTCCTGGGAGTTTTGCCTTTGGCTACATCCTGTTTCAATCTTTTTATCTGTGTCTTAAATGAATGTACATAAGGCTTCATATCAATTTGGTGGATGAGTCAAAGCTGGAAGGGATATTGAGTATGTCTGATGGCAGATTAAAAATTCAGAAAGGTCTTGACAAGTTCATGTGATAGGCTGAACTAACAAGATGAAATTTAACAGGAATCAATGTAAGGTCCTGCACTCGAATCCAAATTTACCAACTAGTCAAGTATAGGACAGAAGAGCCATGACTTAGCATAGCAATTCTTGGAGGAGGGTTAGACCAAGAAATTTAATCATTCCTAAGCCTGAGGATACATTGGCAGCATGACAGATCTGCTATGAAAGCTAATGCAGTTTATATGCTCCAGTGATGATATCTAGAACTGGGAAAGTGATGCTTGCATTTGACTGTGTTATAAAAATTATTTTTTTAATGTGGCATCTAGGAATAAAAATAAATCAGGAGTCTCTTCACAGATCTGTTAGGATAGCAAAGAGATGCAAACCCATGCCATGGGAGTTAGGTTTGAAGTAACTGGGAAAATAGGGCTACGAAAAGAGAAGACTATGTAGACACTTTACAGCTGTCAAGCGGAACGGGGATTGGAGATTTTCTCATGGTGTTCAGGGCAGAGCCAGGGCCAAAGGATGGAATTTATAGGGAGAAAGATGCCAAGTCAAGGCCATTGAAAAATTGGAAGGACTGCCTTGTATAAAGTCTGTAGTTCTTGGTAGTGTTTAAGACTAGTTGAAGAGGGTGTGTAGAAAGGATTTCTCCATCTTAAGATGAAAGTTCAAGGTCCCCAGCTCCAACATTCCATAATTAACTTCATTCAGCTGTCTCTTCTTATCAGAACTTCTTGCCTTTTTCTACCTGGTGGCCCTTGTGATAGCTGAAGGAGATAGCTGCTAAGTTCTTTGGGTTTCACAAGAGGCTGGTTTCATAAGTCAAGACATGTGAATATTGCTGGTTGACAAGATTGTAAAGGACCTCCCTTTGCAGCAAAATGACCGATTATGTCTCTTACATTGTTGTCTTCCTAGGTGACTATAGGGCGAGGATTTGGTGTCACATACCAACTGGTATCAAAAATCTGCCCTCTGATGATTTCCCGAAACCACTGTGTTTTGAAGCAGAACGTCGAGGGCCAGTGGACAATTATGGATAACAAGGTACAGGAATCCATAGATGCTTAATGACTTTTACTGAATTTTCGTTTAGTTTTAAATTGCTTTTTTGTGTGTGCATAATACAGAATACAAAATTGAGAGGTCCGAAAGTTATCCGCTCCTGTAGCCACCCAGTTGTCTTCTGCATAGACAACCATTTCTCTATGCTACCAGAGATTAGATTATGCCAAAATGATTTCTAATAACTTGAATGAAAGTTCATTACTTTGAAGAAACACCTGAAGTGGGGCAGTAGGTCCTGTTCCAGAAACTAGACTAAGTTACTGGAGGAATTGGCCTTTGTGAGTCATAGATCCAAAGACCTGGGGAATCTGATGAATATTCTGGAGTACACCTGTGGTTCAGAGGAGGAAGGAGTTGAGCTGACTGCACTTAGCTCCTTTCCTTCCCTATGCCTTTCCATCAGACTTCCACCCTCCTATTAATCCGTTTTAAATATTTGTGTTTTGTGGAAGAGTTCCTTCGAATAAAGGATTTTCCTACTTTAAACAAATTTGAAAATCACTGGTCTGGTGTGAATACTAAGGGAGGTGAAAAATAGTGTGTTTACATTAGCAATTAGGAAATACCTAAAGTACAGATATACAAGCACCTAGGGATACTATGAAAATAGAGACTGTGCACTGAGAAAAATTCCAATGTTGACAGCTAAGGCATTAGGAAGTAGGAAATGTCTTCAGACACCATCTGCCACTGCTCTGGTTGGAAGGCTTGTAAAGACATCTGTTAGAAGGAACGGTAGTGAATGGTCTGAGACCAGTTCTGAGGTGTGTGTGGGGGTTACCCTCATACCACCAAGCAGTGCTTGGGACACCAGTGTCCTGCTATCACCTCAGTTCTGATAGCATCAGATTCCACAGGTTAACACGTACTCTTCTGACCAGCGGCTATAGATTGGAGGCTCTAAGGACACGTCCTTCCTTGGACTTCAGATGCTAGTCACAAGTCTAAACTGTTTACTTGTACTTCTAACCAGCTGGAACCAACTGGTTCTAGTGGCCTCCTCCCCCCTCTTTGGATTTGATTAATTAGCCAAACTGGCTCACAGAACTCAGGGAAACATTTGCTTCTGTACCGGTTTATTATGAAAGGATAGGATAAAGGATACAGATGAACATCCAGATGGAAGAGATGTGTAGGGCAAGGTATTCAGGAAAGAGCACAAAGCTTTCACATCCTGTCTGGGTGTCCCACTCAACACCTCTGTGCATGCAGTCACCAACCCAGAAGCTCTCTGAACCCATCCTTTTGAGTTTTTATGGAGGCTCTCTTACATAGCATGATTGATGAAATCATTGACCATTGGTGATCAATTCAGTGTCCAGCCCTTCTCTCCTCTCAGGAGGTTAGGGCCGGGACTGAAAGTTTTCAATCCTCTAGTCACAGAGTTGGTTATCCTAGCAGTTAGACCCCATTCATAGGTGAACTGAGAGTTGCATCATCAACGTAACAAAAGACACTTTTCTGTCTCACCACTTAGGAAATTCCAAAAGTTTTTAGAAGCTCTGTGCTAGAAAAAGAGATAAAGACCCAATATGTATTTCTTATTACACTTGGTATCCCTGCAGGCAGGCTTAAAACTGCTGGATTTGGGTGCGTGGGTGGCTCAGTTGGTTAAGCATCTGCCTTTGGCTCAGGTTGTGATTCCAGGGTCTTGGGATGAAGTCCCCTACTCTGTGGGGAGCCTGCTTCTCCCTCTCCCTCTGCCCTTCCTCTCCCCCCCATTCTCTCTCTCTCTCTCAAGTAAAATCTTAAAAAAAAAAACAAAGCAGATAATAAACTGCTAGATTAAGCTGTTGAGAACTACCTTCCTGATTAGGATTAAGTTGAGTTGGCACTGTGTGGAAGGAGAGGGTATAAGTGCTGAGTAAATTGTTTTGGCACTCTTGGCAAGGTATTATGAGCAGAATAGAGATTGGCACTGAAAAGGGAGCCTCAGAGATGATCAAGTTTAACCTCTTCTGGGAACAGATGGATCTGAGGCCCAGAGAGATAAATTTACTTGCCCGGGGCCTTCTAACTCAGTGGTTGAATAAGTGAATGAGCCAGGGCTCAAACATAAATAAGTCTCTACTATGTGCTATTGTCAAACACTAGTGAAGTAAGTATACTGATTTGCTTTATGCCCTGCTTTTGGAAAGTTCATATTATCCATCCTACACTTTGCTTTTACAAAACACCTACTTTGGTGCCTGTATTTGCTAGTGAAAAGAAATTGGAAGAGGATTTTCACTTGTACCAAAAAAGGGCAAAAATAGCATTTAACATTTGTTTTGCAGTGAGCTGTTATAGAGGCAGTGCGCAGCAGAGCATTGAGAGTGGCCCTGCTAAGGTCTTTCCCAGGGAACTGCACTCAACATCTCAGCATCAAGGTGCCATAGTTTTGAACTATGTCTGCGAGCATCTGTGCTTTAATAATCTCGATTTATTTTGTGCATCTGTTATCAAGCGATGTCCTGAGGTATCAGAAAAGCCTAAGAGAGGTTATATTTTGGATATGGGAACAATAAAAAAAATTTCCATATAAGTTAATGGTAATTGCTTCTTTGCTTTTACACCGTTGGCTTATGAAGAAAGGCTTCATGGGAACACTACTTTTGGACAGCAAGGGAAACCTGTACTGGTTGTATGATTTAAAAAAAAAAATTAATGATGCATATTTAAGTTATAGAGGCCAGCTTTTAAAGTCCCCTGGAATCGCTTTTTCAGACCACCTTAGAAAAAGATGTTTTCCTTATCGAAGTTGGCTGAGAAATGGGGTTGTGGTATTAGGTGAGTTCTGTGGTGCTTCTCTCCTTGATTATGTGCAGTTTGGATGTACTCCATGTATGGGATAGCAGATTTTGAGAAGTAGGGAAGCCACCCGCTGGTTTTAGTGTTCCCTGAACATCAGCCTCAGGGTCACAGAGGCAGCCCGTGCCAGCCACAGATCAAGACTGTACTTCTGGGCTGCTGTCCAGCGTCTGCTGTGTACCTGTGTACCCTTTCTTCTAGGGCTGTTGTTACCACGAGACTCCTCTCTTAGGTCTCAGACCGATAATACAGAGGGAAGGTAGGCTCTTGATTCTTCCAAGTCTTTTCTGGTTTAAGCCTCTTAGCTCTGATTCCATTTGTGAGGTAACTGATTTTTAAGAGAAGCCGTGACTCAAATGTTTTGATGTAGCAACTGTTCTTACAGGTAAAAGCACTCCTCCCACCTTTTTTCCCCCCCCTTAACAGATGTTCCTTTTCTTTGTGGCTTCTTTTCTGGCATGATGCCTTGGCAGCAGTCCTCTTCTTCCAATGAAGGATTTGAATTTCAGGTGCAGGACATTATTGTTTTGGTCATATTTGAAGTCATTTGCCAAGTCTTTTTAAGAGGTAGAGATTTCTAATAATTCAAAACTCAGAACTACACTCTCTTCATTAAATGGTCTCTCTTATATGCTGGAATGGCCAGAAACTGAAAGCTTAAGTACAGATCCAAAAATTGCAACAAATGCAATTTTAGTTTTAAATTGACTTAAGGAAAGAAAAACCTTGGAGGACTGCTGACTCTGCACACAAATGTTGTAGTTGTGTACATTTCAGTTGAAAAGCTCTTCAGATAGCTCATCTTATGTATTAATGTCTAGCTCTTTCAGAAAATTGGTTGTTTTAGAGTCAGCCTAAAATGCCTTATTGGGTTTGCTTGTATCAAGTCCTTGAGACTCAGGCATGTTGTTTAAACCTTTCTCATTCTTCTCCTCCTCTCATGTTGTTACTCGCCTGCTCCCTGGTGATTCCTGCCTTCATGCTTCTGTACGCTCTGGCATTTAATGTCTGTGATGAATCAGACTATCTATGAACAATCCTTGTTGCTTGGGACAGTTTAGCTTCTGGTCTTCCAGCAGCTAGAGCAGTGACTCTCAACCCCTTTTCCAGTTTTTGTGCTTACCTGGGGTTCTTTTAAAAAATACTGCTGGTATCACATTAAAATTAACCCCCATTCATCAAAAGACACCATTCAGAGAATGAAAGGCAAACTCAGAGTGGAGATAATTGCCACACATAACCGATGAAGGACTTATGTTTGAATACGTACAGAACTCCAAATCAGTAAGAAAAAGAAAGATAACCCAGTTTTGAAAATGGCAAGAGCCAGGCACTTCACAAAAGATTATATCCAAATGTTCAGTATCCATGAGAAGTTGTTCAGCCTCTTTAGTGATCAGGGAAATGCAAATTAAAACCACAATGGGATACCACTACCTATCTGCCAGAGTGGCTAAAATTAAATATTGACAATGCCAGGCATTAGTAAGGATGGGGGCAAATAGTCTTTGGATAGAACTATAAATTGGCACAACCATTATGAAAAACTATTTGGCATTATTTATTAGTTACGAGGTATATGTATATACCTCATGACAGTATTTTCACTACCAAGGAAACAACCCAAGTGTTCATCAACAGTAGATACAGTCTTTTTTTTTTTTTTTTAAGTTTTTTTAAATTTATTTATTCATGAGAAACACAGAGAGAGAGAGAGAGGCAGAGACACAGGCAGAGGGAGAAGCAGGCTCCATGCAAGGAGCCTGATATGGGACTCGATCCCCAGTCTCCAGGATCACACCCTGGGCTGCAGGCGGCGCTAAACTGCTGTGCCACCCGGGCTGCCCTAGATACAGTCTTATAGTGAAACACTGTACTAGAATGAATATGAATGAACTATATTCAACGGCATGGATAAATCTCACAATGTTGTGTGAAAGAAGACACAGAAGAATACTTGTTATATGATGTCATTTATATAATTGTCAAAACTAATGTGTCATATTAAGCCAGACTAGTAGTTCCTTTATGGAGGGGGAGGAGCTTAGTGACTAGAGGGAAGAGAGAGGGCGGGGTGTTCTGGGATGCTGAGAATGTGGAATTTTTTTTTTTAACCTTGTGGTAGTTACACTGAGATGTTCACTTTGTGATTATTCATCTAGTTGTACATTTATGATTTATGTACTTTTATGTTTGTATATTGTATAATAAAGAATTTCTAATACCAAGTGCTGCTGAGCATGCAGAGTAGCTGGAACCCTTAACCACTGCAGATGAGAACACAATGATACCACCACTTTGAAAAACAGTTTGGCAGGGGTTTTTTTGTTGTTGTTTTTCAAGAAGAAACATTTATTTCTTATAGTTCAGGAGGTTGGCAGGCATCAAAATCAGTGATCAGCCAGGTTTGGTTTCTTTTTTTTTTTTTTTTTAATTTATTTATTTATGATAGTCACACAGAGAGAGAGAGGCAGAGACATAGGCAGAGGGAGAAGCAGGCTCCATGCACCGGGAGCCCAACGTGGGATTCGATCCCGGGTCTCCAGGATCGCGCCCTGGGCCAAAGGCAGGCGCTAAACCACTGCGCCACCCAGGGATCCCCAGGTTTGGTTTCTTTTTTTTTTTTTTTTTTTTTTTTTATGATAGTCATACAGAGAGAAAGAGAGAGGCAGAGACACAGGCGGAGGGAAAAGCAGGCTCCATGCACCAGGAGCCTGATGTGGGATTCGATCCCGGGTCTCCAGGATCGCGCCCTGGGCCAAAGGCAGGCGCCAAACCGCTGCGCCACCCAGGGATCCCCCAGGTTTGGTTTCTAATGAGAACTTATTCTTGGTTTGAAGATGGCTGTCTTTTTTTTTTTTTTTTTTTCTTTTTTTTCCTCAAAGGGAGCTGGAGAGAGAGAGAGAGAGAGAATCTTCAGCAGGGTCCACACCCAACATGGAGCCCAACAGGGGCTCAGTCTCAAAACCCTGAGGTTATGATCTGAGCCAAAATCAAGAATCAGATGCTTAGCTGACTGTGCCACCTAGGAGCCCCAAAGATGGTTGTCTTCTTGTTTCATTTTCACATGGCAGAGAGCAGAGAGTAGAAGCAAACTCTTCCGTTTCTTCTTTTTTTTTTTCCAGTCTGGCTGTTTCTTACAGTTAAACATACACTGCCTAGCATTCCTGTCCCTGTTCCCCAAATTAATGAAAACTTATCTCACAGAACCCTATATGTGAATGTTTCTGGTGGCTTTACTCATAATCTCCAGAAACTAAAAAAATAAACTAGGCAAACTGATATGCCTGTATCCCGGAATGCTATTTAGCAATAAAAATACCAAACTGTTGTGTTTTTTTGTTTTTTAAAGGTTTTGTTTATTTACTCATGAGAGACACAGAGAGAGAGAGGCAGAGACACAGGCACAGGGAGAAGCAGCTCCATCCAGGGAGCCCAATGTGGGACTCAATCCCGGGTCTCCAGGATCACGCCCTGACTGAAGGCAGCGCTAAACTGCTGAGCCACCCGGGCTGCCCCCAAACTATTGTTAATGCAACAAAGTGGATAAATCTTAAAGTTATTATGCTAAGTGAAGGAAGCCAGGCTCAAACGGGTGTATTCTTGTGATTCCATTTATTTATTTAAAGAATTTTATTTATTTATTCATGAGACACAGAGAGAGGTAGAGACATAGGCAGAGGGAGAAGCAGACTCCTCACAGGGAGCCTGATGCAGGACTCCATCTCCAGATTGGAATCATGCCCTGAGCCAAAGGCAGACACTCAACTACTGAGCCACCCAGGCGTCCTCTGTGTGATTCCATTTATACAACATTCTGGAAAAGGCAAACCTGAGTAGGACAGAGAATGAGTAGTTGCCTGGGAATAAAGGAAGGGTTGACTGTAAAGGGGCACTGTGTCTTGGTACAAATTACACACTTATATAAACCTGACTTTAAAAATCCTAGTCCCCATCTCAGACCAATAAATCTAGCCAGTGTTTCTTTTATAAACATTACTACGTGATTTCACTGTATAATCAAGATTGAGAATCATTGAGCTACATAAATCATTTGGTGAAGAGCAAGAAAACATTGCCTATTGGCTTTGGGTTTCCATTGACCTCAACAACTGATTAAAAATGCTGGAAAGAAAACAAAACAAAACAAAATGCTGGAAAGAGATTGACCATCAAGTAAAGTAATTGGTGTTTAAGTGGGTGCAGGTTATCCTTTTTTTAAATTTATTTATTCATGAGAGACATAGAGAGGCAGAGACACAGGCAGATGGAGGAGAAGCAGGCTCCATGCAAGGACTCAATCCTGGGAATTCAGGATCAGGCCCTGAGCCAAAGGCAGACCCTCAACCGCTGATCCACCCAGGCGTCCCTCTCCTATCTTTTCCCCCCATTGATGGCTAAGAGTCACTGGGCAGGCTTTTCTTTGGTTATCACTTTGCTGCTGCTCTCAGTGCTCAAAATGGGGATTGTGAAAACCACCATCAAGAAAGGCTTGAACACAGTTGGATTTATTTAAACCATTTCATTTTATTATTATTTTTTTTAAGATTTTATTTATTTATTCATGAGAGACACAGAGAGAGGCAGAGGGAGAAGCAGGCTCCATGCAGAGAGCCCGATGTGGGACTCGATCTCAGGTCTCCAGGATCACACCCTGGGCCGAAGGCGGCACTAAACCGCTGAGCCACCCGGGCTGCCCTAAACCGTTTCATTTTAGATCATATCCTGGGCAGTACTGGATTGTACTTACACAGTCATGGTATTGCCAGCCTTTTCTACAGGCACCTTGTGAACAGACCTGATTCAGGGCAAAGTATACCACTAGATGTCACCAAGGAGTGATGAATGGATAATCAGAGGGATCCAAGGGTAAAAATGGGATGGGAAAATTTTGAAGTTTATTTTCTGGATCTAAAGGGCTCTGAAAGAGGCAGGTTACTATAGAAGACCAAGTGGAGGGTTTGTAGTATCTCTTGAAAGTTTACCCCAGCTTTTTAGGAGTTCCTTGTTTGCTCTAGACTTGGACTGCTTCTGTAACCTTCTTATTTAACTTTGTCTTTGAGATTTTTCTTAAATATCTACGCCATGGCAATAGGTGACCTCCTGTGTTATATTACTTTCCCTGAGACCTTTTTCCTGTGTCTAATCTATAATCTGCCATAGAACTGTTCTCAGAGAGAATCTTTTGGCCTTTTTATTTCTGCTAGTGTTGTTTCAGAAGTCAGCAGAATTGATCACTCTTGTTATTTCTCATGCTGAATATGAATAGGAAAATTGGGAGAAGGTTGGCCAGATAAGCCAGGTTAGGCCCAAAGCAGTGAGTTAAAGCCAATCTTTATGTATCTATGTTCATTTTTCTCTCCCTTTCCCCTCTCCCAACCAGGTAATATAAAAGAAGAAACAAGGGTCTAGAGCTGAGATCCAGTCTCTATAGTCTATACTCCGTGCCTTGTGGTCAAGCCTCCATCCCCCATATTTGGGTTGACCAGATAGATATCTTTTCTAGCTGTAAGGAAGTAGCTATAATTACTAACTTTAATGTAGTCTTAGTCCCAATTCCGTTGTTGTGACCTTCATCTCTGGCCTGTCTCCCAAAGATAAGTTCTTAATATGAGTTAAAATGTCCACTTGTCTTCTTTTCTCCTCTTTTCTTTTTCCTCCCTCCCTCCCTTCTGAGTTTATTTAAGTCATCTCTACACCCAGCGTGGGGCTCAAACCCATGACCCCAAAATCATTAGTCGCATGCTTTTCTGACTGTGCCAGCCAGGCGTGTCCTCCCCTCCCCCACACTTGTCTCTTTAAACTTTAAATCCTGCATTTGTTTCACATCTGTTTTAGAACCTGCCATCTCCATTTAGCATCTCTTGAGATCTCTAGCCAGCTCTTCATGATAGTCCTTTACATTTATAGGTTGTGCTGTGTTATCCCACATTTACTTATGTGTGCCCTTGTGTTTTCCTTTCCATAGTCAGCTGCTAAAAGTTGTTTTCATAACTTCTACTTTTGTGCCCAGTGTATTTACCTTGCAAGATGCTGAGCATAGAATTGAAATGACTGTTGATAAGTCGATTGAGCCAGAACATAATAATAGTAGTGAACACTTATATAATGCTTACCATGTGCCAGGCACTTTTCTAAGTACATTACATATGTCATCTCATTAAATCTACACAAACTCCATGAGGGAGAGACTATTATTATCCTCCATTTTATAGATGTGGTAACTGGGGCATGGAGAGGCTAAGAAAGTTACCCAGAGTCACGCAGTTATTATATGATGAAGCCAGATTACAAGTCTAGGCAGTGTGACTCCAGCATCCATGCTCTTAACCCCTACACTGTGGTTAATTTAAATCACTAAAGTAAATATTTTTCAAGCATTTATTATATGTAAGTCACTGTGCTTAGTGTTTTACATGTATTATTTCATTCATTCCTCACAGAGCAGTATGAGTTGGGAACTGTACTATCCCTATTTTGCAGACACAACTGAGACACGGAGTTTAAGTAAATTGCTGAAGGCCAGGCAACTAATGAACCCAAGGTGGTGCATTTGGGCTATGAACTCAAGTCTGTCTGAGCCAGAGCTCCAGTTCTTAACCATGAGGCTGTGTTCTCCGGTGGACCTCTGGTGCTATTAATTGGGTTTGATCCTACCTGCAGTTTGACCCCAGTATGAGGTACTGATACACTCTTTTTAGGTTTATGTGTACTTAGAAGTGCTTTGCTCACTTACCAATGTGTTCAGGAGCCACATTCAGAGACAGTACTTGTGTGACTTTCCTAGCTAAGCCTATCTTTTGAACCTCATTATTAGATGCTGCTTCCTTCGCTAATAGCCGTTTTTCCAGTCTTGGGCCATTGCCCCCAGTTTAGGTCAATAGGAGCTATTCAATTGCAGTTTCTTTTAATGCTGCTGCATTTGAGTAATTCATCTGCTAGTAATAAGGTGATTCCTGCCTGTTTTACCAGCAGTTTTCTGTGGAGGCATGAATATGAAATGTAGGTAAAAAGCCAGCGCTATTTGAAGAATGATATTTCTAAGGGTGATGGTTTATGAACCTTTCCTATTTTTTCTCAAAGGTTTTCCGTCTGTAAAGGCAGAAGGTTTTGCAGCAGCTGGAGACAAATTCCGTGAAGAGGAAAATCATGAAGCTTATTTTGTCTTTCTTTCCCTTTCTCCAGAGTCTGAATGGTGTTTGGCTGAACAGAGAACGTCTAGAACCTTTAAAGGTCTATTCTATCCATAAAGGAGACCACATCCAGCTCGGGGTACCTCTAGAGAATAAAGAGAATGCGGAGTATGAGTATGAAGTTACTGAAGAAGACTGGGAGAGGATGTATCCTTGTCTTGCTCCAAAGAATGATCAGATTATAGGAAAAAATAGGGGTTTGAGAACTAAAAGGAAATTCAGTTTGGATGAATTGGAGGGTCCTGGAGCTGAAGGCCCCTCACATTTGAAATCCAAAATAAGTAAAGTGTCTTACAAACCTGGTCAGCCGGTGAAATCTCATGGGAAAGGTGAGGTGGCCAGTCAGCCTTCTGAATATTTGGATCCTAAGTTGACATCTCTTGAGCCAAGTGAGAAGGCCACAGAGGCTCTTGTTTACCCTTCCTCCACAAAAGTTGTAGCGCTTCATCATAAGAAGCAGAAAGCCTCAAATCCTTCAGCATCTCAGAGCAGCTTAGAGCTGTTCAAGGTGACTATGTCCAGGATTCTGAAGCTGAAAACACAAATGCAGGAAAAACAGGTAGCTGTCCTGAATGTGAAAAAGCAGACCCAAAAAGGGAACTCAAAGAAAATTGTGAAAATGGAGAAGGAACTGCAGGACTTACAGTCCCAGCTGTGTGCAGAGCAGGCCCAGCAGCAGGCCAGAGTGGAACAGCTAGAGAAGACCTTCCAAGAAGAGGAGCAGCATCTCCAGGTACCACACATGAGAGAAGGACACCAATGCTCCTCAGGGGTGGGTGGGCCCTTGGTGAGCCTATGGCCACAGCTCACTGTTTCTGTGTTAGAAACCACATGCTGAGGGCTAGGGACAGGAGATGGAATGAGGACAAAGGACTTTGAGGTGGGAGAAGGGGATAGAGTACAGGGTTAAGGCTTTAGCATGATGATCAAGAGCCAGGGTTTGGGTGCCACGATGCGTAAGGTGACTGTTAGAGCCAGCCAGGATATAACTCAGGATTTAAAGCTGAGACACGTGAGAACTGAAGCAGATTCAGAGAGAGGTTGGATGAAGGTCAGGATGCCACAGAATCATAGTACATTCCAGTTAAACCACTAGTGATCCTTATGAATTGCCTTTCTTTGCTGTGTCAAAGCCAAACCACTTAGCCCAAGGCAGCAGTGGGTCAGATGGTAACCCTTGTACCTGGCCCTTGTACCTGGCCACTAGCTCTGATAGTTAACTCTGTAGCTAACCTAGAAGTGGGAGTCTAGAAAGGCAGAAAATGTTTTTTTTGTTTCTATCCTGAGCATCCAGTGCGGGAGGGGAAGGTATACTGTGACTCCGTTGTTGAGTTGAGTGATAAGCCACCTTCCCCAGTGCGTTGAAGGGGAAGGTAGATTAATGATTGTCTTAGCTGTGTCAGGGTAAGACCAAATATGTCCCCATCCCTGAGTCATTTACCTAGATGACAAGCTCTTGCACAAAGCTTCTAGGCTAGAGCTGATCCTGGTCCCTGCTCAAAATGTCAGTTCCCATCCGGCAAGAAGCACACGTTTTACTCCTACCTACTTGCTCAGGTAATACTGAATGTCAAGAATTCCCCATTGTTGACTTAGAAATAAAAAGGACCAATCAGGATTGAAGTGAATAAGCTTTTCTGTTTTGTTTACTTTGCTCAGGGCAAGGAACAACCAGTAGTGTTGGCTTATTTCTGAACAATTTATAAATTTCATTCTAATCTCTGCTACCCCCTTGAACTGGTAGCATTAGCAAAGGCCATGGATTACATAGGTCTTTCTAAGGGTATACACTGTTTGCTTATGTCATACCTTTTTGCTTTTCACTTGCCAGCCTGGACTAGTTCTTGAAGCTAATAGAGGGAGGTTCATCTTTACATATTTAGTGTATGACACGTTCCCCAGAGCAGAACCCTCTTTAAAGGCTAATGTGTCCAGGAACAAGAGTTACTATTTTTTTTTTTAATTTTTATTTATTTATGATAGTCATCAGAGAGAGAGAGAGAGGCAGAGACATAGGCAGAGGGAGAAGCAGGCTCCATGCACCGGGAGCCCGATGTGGGATTCGATCCCGGGTCTCCAGGATCGCGCCCTGGGCCAAAGGCAGGCGTCAAACCGCTGCGCCACCCAGGGTTCCCAAGAGTTACTATTAATTAAAGTTTGTGGCTGCTTTGGGTATGCTTCAGGATATAGCTGTAAAATCTTTTCTATATCAAAATGGTAAAGAAAAGCAGAAATTCTCTTGGGGTATTTGAGGGTCATATATATATAGCTCATGGTAAAATGTATCTAGTTCTTTGTTTATGAGCTGCTTTTCCCTCTGCCACCAAGCCCTAAGGATTTATTCTACTCCTACTACTTGTTCAGAAGCTCATTTAACTGTTGCTTCTTCACACAGATTTTTTTTTCCTTTTCTTTAGTACCTACTGTTGTCCGGTGTACTATACTTGGGAGTTTAGGTGGTTATAAAGATACTTAATAAATGGTTTTTGCTATTAAGAAATCAATCTTGTTGAAAAGACAAGATGTATTATATACATAAAATAATCAGAATAGTTTTAAGTGAATATATTTAAATTAGAGGATAATTTCCAGTTAGCATATTAAATGGGTAGGTAATTCTTAAAGAGGAAGGGCCCAGAATTCCTTATAGAAGGTGCTGGACATAGTGTAGTGGTGATGTGGAAGGCATCCACATCAAAGGGGTGGTTGGAGGAAACAGAGCGTAAGTTCCAGCAAGGAGAATAGGTGATAGAGAATCACACTAAGAGATGAGGCGGCCAGAATCTAGGGAAGTAATGTGATGGAAATTATGAGTGTCAACGTAGTGGGTTATATCTAATATATCTAATATATCTGATATATTAGGTTTTTGATGGCTTAGAAGCTCTCAGTTTACATCTCTCTGGCAGTCACGGTGTTAGCCAGTTAAGGAGACTTGGAGTATTAGCCCAGGGTTCTTTCCAGAACAACCTGAGGGTAGCTTGACGGTGACAGCCCCAGGGTGTCCAGTGCCTGAGTAGTTCACTCTGCTCAAATCCCTTACTGCCAACAACTTGAAGTAAAACAGGAGGTTTTCCACCCGCCCCCTGCCCCCTGTTGTTTCTAGATGCTTCCAGAAGACAGTCTGCTCTGCCTATTGCTAGATTTTGTTTCTCTTCTGCCCCTCCCTGCAGGGAAACTTTCTATTTTGTTTTTGGCTTTGCAGGGTTTGGAGAAGGATCAAGGAGAAGAGGACCTGAAGCAACAGCTGGCCCAGGCGCTGCAGGAGGTAACTTCTCTCTTGCCGCTGTGCAGAGATTGTAGTGGGCTGGGTCTTCACATGGCCACTGGCTGCCTCTTCTGCTTAGCACACACCTCTGCGGCATCTCCAGTCTGCAAACAGCAGCTGCTCACACCATCAGGTCAGAGATTTGGCCTGACAGACATGCCAGACCTCAGCATGAAAACTTAAATCTTCATCTGAGCAGGCATTGCTCTAGTGAAGATGGGACGAAGCCTGTAGCAATTAGGAAGCTGTCTGGGGAAGTGGCTGCACTTCTAGAAAGGTGAGGGCAGCAGAGGGGAATTTTAAGCTCTGACTTGGGCCACCAGGGCCTGCAAGGGCCTTTATTACCTTACTGTCCCTGAGCTGAAGCCATCCAGAAACCATTCAGGAATGTTCCAATTAAGTGTTTTAGGTCAGGTTGAGAATGCAGTTTAAGTCAGCAAACATAGTGATTCACTGAAGGGCAAAGCTCACAGGTATAAGATGCCCCTCAAAGATGGCCTGCCATTTATTTCATGTAACTTGACTATCAGCTGATTATTTTTCACAAGCTGTTTTGCATCTTTGAAGCCTGCTCTATCTTCTGTCCTTTATGTGTTCATGATCAGTAGTTTGATGCAAGTTTTGTCAGGGGGTTAGTGGGATGGTTTAAATCTCCTTGAGAAGAGTGAGTAATTGCATTAGAATTTATCCTTCTGTTCTTTTATTGCATATCTACCTCCCAACCTTCTCAGAGTGCTAACAGCCCCGTGTTATTGTAAGCTCAGAGAGGGGATGCCTGCTTTGATTTCCCTAAGGGGTACACAAATAGCCTTGAAAAGAATTGGGTGAAAATTAATTCAATCTTTTTGGAATTTTATTTTCTAAGCTTGTTTATTTTCTAGGGTGGGAAGCTAGGCATAATCCTTGTTTAGAGCATTATTAAATTGTATTGAGATACTGTTTTGAAATTGACGGGAAAAGAGTAAGATTCTGCTACTCGGAAATCCCTGGGGATCACAGAGTACCTTGTACCCACAGACCCTTAACCCACCCCTGAGAGGCAGGAAAACATTTAGCATGAGGTACTTGGCCAGTCTCTGTTCATTAGTCTAAAAATGTGATACTTTTAGGTCATGGTTATAATAACATGCCTAGGGGACATAATCACTCTCTCAACCGAAACAATGGTGGTTTTTCGGTCCACTCTGTCGTTCCCTCTGTAGCAATTCTTTTTTATTTTCTAGGCAATTACAAAAATTTGCATTTACATAAAGCTTTAAAAACTTTTCCAGATGCTTTCATATCTGTTATTTCATTTTCTTAACACTGATGTAGGAGGGGCACCTGTTTTCCCATTTTTATAGATGAGTAAGCTAGGCACATATATCTAATCCATAGTCAAGATGAATGCCTTCTGATATAGCTGCTTTTTTGGGGGGAGACCCACATTTTATTTTATTTATTTATTTTTTTAAGATTTTTATTTCTTTATTCATAGACACAGGGAGAGGGAGAAGCAGGCTCCATGCAGGGAGCCCGATGTGGGACTTGATCCCAGGTCTCCAGGATCACACCCGAGGCTGCAGGCGGCGCCAAACTGCTGCGCCAACAGGGCTGCCCAATGATTTATTATTTTTTATTTTTTAAAGATTTTATTTATTCATGAGAGATACAGAGAGAGAGAGAGAGAGAGAGGCAGAGACACAGGCAGAGGGAGAAGCAGGCTCCGTGCAGGGAGCCTGATGTGGGACTCGATCCTCAGACTCTAGGATCACGCCCCGGCTGAAGGCGGCGCTAAACCGCTGAGCCTCCCGAGCTGCCTGAGACCCACATTTTAAAATTCGTTTTCTTGAGTAATATCTTTTCAGAAATACTTACCTTTACTCCACCTTCTTTAAGAAAGGATTTGAGGTGAGAAAGTGTAAGCTATACTTAAAACAAGGGTGCTCAGAAATTTTTATAGAAGTAGAATCTCTTGACATTCATTGTAGGCAGTTAGTCACAATGATTGAGCTGTTAGCTCTTGGGTGTGTCTACTTCCAGAAGACATAGGCAGGGTTCAGGCAGCACTGCCTTACAAGCACATAGTATGTGATTTATAGAATAAATAGGTTGAAGGTCTTTTTTATTTCAACGAAAATGATTATCTAGAAATCTCATTTCTCCCTGATTATTTCTTTTTTTTTTTTTTTTTAAGATTCATTATTTATTTATGATAGACATAGAGAGAGAGAGGCAGAGGCACAAGCAGAGGGAGAAGCAGGCTCCATGCCCGGAGCCCGACGCGGGACTCGATCCTGGGACTCCAGGATCATGCCCTGGGCCAAAGGCAGGCGTGAAACCGCTGAGCCACCCAGGGATCCCCTCCCCGATTATTTCTTAAAAGCCATGCCCAGTACTCGGTAGCCTCAGATTTACTTACCAGCTCTTGAGCATTGGTTCCCAGAATCACTTGAGAGTGGCTTTTTAAAAATCCACATTCCTGGGCCCCCAGCCAAACCTACAGAATCAAACTCTCTGGAAGGCAATGTAAGTTCTTCAGTTGATTTGAATGGCCGTTGAGGTTGGGTTATTTCCAGAGTGATTAGTGGATTTGATGACCTCCTTTTTTAGCTGCCCCCTTCCCTGAAAAAAAAAAAACAACAAAACAGCAGGTAAGTGTTCTGAAGGAACAGAGGCATTCTTGAAATGCCAATCCATTGATTCCTTGAACCAAAGCCACTGATGGAGGGAGCAGCTAGTGTGTGGCTAAAAGGAAAGATGCAGTATAAGCTCATCTTGAATATGTATCTGCTGTGTTTCTGCAGCATCGGGCTCTAATGGAAGAGCTAAATCGCAGCAAGAAGGACTTTGAAGCAATCATTCAAGCCAAGAACAAAGAATTGGAACAGACCAAGGTACTAGAAAGAAGATGAAGGTTTAGAATTTGGTTAGTACATGCAACTCAGCATTTTCAACAGTGCAAGGGTTGCTATGGTGAATGAAGAGAGAGATTATGGTGGTTCCCTGCCTCAGGGGAAATAATCTGTAAAATTATTCAGGCCTATTGAAGGGTCTGCCTCTAAGACAACATTCTTTTCTTTCCTTCATTTAGAAGCGAAGTGTTGGGAATGAGATTCTCACCCTGCAGTCTAGTCCTTTGGTTGTGGTAGATATTCCTTCAGAGTATTTCACTGACACGGGCTAAGGAGTGATACAGTCAAAAAACCGTTCGTTCTGATGCATGTGGGTAATTATTCCCCACATCAAATCACTGGAATGCTTAAATTGGGAGTTACAGACTTAGGTGCCCACCAGGGTAGACTGGTAGTAGAAGTGAGTGAAGTGACCTGGGTACAAGATCGGAATAGGGAGCTGTGAAGACAGAGGCACACTGGCAAGGGGTGCTCTCTGCCCCCTTTCCTGCTCCCACCACCAAGAGGCAGCTCTTCTTTCCTGGAGCCAGCTGTTGCCATCCAGAAATGCAGGCCCACTGTTGTCAGATCTTCTGACTTTTCCACGGAAGATGGAAATCCAAATGTTTATGTGAACTATTTCAGTTTTCAAATATTAGCAACAAATTCAAGGGATTGTAGTTTTTTGTTTTGTTTTGTTTTTTTAAATACCATCAGGACCAAACTAAACAAATCTGCCAGCCACATGCAGTCCACAGGCCATCAGTTTGGAACCTCTGACCTGAAACCAGTACCTGAGGCTGACTACATCTCTCAGCCTACCCTTCCCTACAGACAGACCTGGAGCAGAATACAGAAAGGAGATTCAACTTTCATTTGGTTTGAGATCTTTATCTTTTGTTTAAATCACATAGTACCTTCTTTCTTAATTCCCAGAAAACCACCACATCTTTTTAAACCTAGCAGTTTTTAAGTTTTCAGGGAACTTGACTTTAGTTAAAATGGGTCCAGACCTCTTTGCTGCCCAAAGCAGTGTACAGTCTTTACTTTGATTAGAAGAGACGAAAAAAGATGAAAAATTAATCAGCCCCTCAGATATATCCTAAGTAGCCTTTCCTTTCCCTTCAGGGGCTTCTGACACTTTTGTTCTGGGGATGAGGTGCTAAATTAGAAGCAAGAGAAAACACCTAGCATCCCCACCCCCAAAAGTGTGTCCACAAGTGGTCTGACCTCTTGGGGAAAGGAAAGGGAAATTGGACTGCAGACCTACAGGAGGAGGAGGTGGCAAGCATCATACAGCTTAGATCCCAAAGGGCCTGGAAGAGGCCCTCTCTCATCAGCCCCCTGCCTCCAGGGAGTATAAATAACATCCTTATTTTGTAGAAGAGGCAGCTGCAAGGAATACAGGGGGCCTTATAAATTAATTCAGGCTTCCTGCCTCTATGGAGTGTTTTTCACGTCTGCTTTCATGTCCAGTGAGTTCTTGGTTGCTTGGGATGATTTTATATCATCTCTAAACTGCCATTGGTTATAGGATACGTAAAGCCTCATTCTGGTCTTGGGTGGTTGGTGTGCTGAGTATGCTACCTTCAGTTTTTCTCATTTGGTTCTGGGAAAGGAGACAGAACCTGCGGTGCAAATGCAGAAGAAGTGGAGAGAGGAAAGAAAGGAAGACAGTGCCCTATATCAGAAAGCAGTTCTGAGAAGCCATAACCCTTAGGGAAAGAGTTTTAGTATCATGTTGCTGTGCCAGGTTGAATTTTTTATTTAGAGTCCTGAATATTATTCCAAACAATTGCTCCCTGTTCTGTTTTGCATTCTTGTCGGTTCCCCCAAATGACAGGTGGGGTTGTGTGTCTTTTCAGGAAGAGAAGGAGAAGATGCAAGCCCAGAAGGAGGAAGTCCTTAGCCACGTGAATGATGTGCTAGAGAATGAGCTCCAGTGTATTATTTGCTCAGAATACTTCATTGAGGTAATTATAAGCAGTGGCTCATGCCTTTTTGTTCTCTCTACCCTGCACGGAGCCTCAGCTACACAGGTTCTGCCCTAGGGAAGCATTCTGAAGCAATTTTTATTCTAGGAATCTATTGTAGTTACTTGACTTCAAAGTGACCTCGAGAGATGGCCATATCTCATTTGTTTTTGTAGTTTTCTTCACCTTCACTGATCTTTTTCTCATTTTGCGTGATGTTGAGTGTTTATTTGGCACAATCACTATTTTTAGCTGCAGTAAAGCCTGTATTTCTTTGGTGTTGGGAGAAAACAGGGCCACATGGTATTAGATTTTTGAAGTATCGGTGTAAAGCTACTCTATAAAGCTTTTCTATCTTTACTCTGAATGGACACAGTGCTGAGAGTAGGCAGCTCATGCAGCCTGTGATGGGGTGGTAAATGTGTGGTCACTTTGGGACTTCAGCAGCCAGGTGGAACATATTTCAGGGACTCGGAGGCTCCCTATGAAAACAAAACATCTCCTAGGTTAGCATTTGTCATCATGTCATATTTTTCCTTAGGACTTTATTTTTCACAAATTCTACCATTTGTGACCAGTTCATCATATGCCAATCATCTGAAACTCAAGTTAAATGACAGTGCTTTTCAGACTTCTTTAAAAAGGAAAATGCAAAAAAAAAAAACAAAAAAAAAAAACAAAACAAAAAAAAACGGAAAATGCATGCACGCACTCTGTCCTCCTTTCTGGTAGTCTTTAGGGAGGTTGAGTGTATTAGCCTCCCGAGAAATCCCTCCTGGGCAGATCTCTTTCTTTTGCTGTGAATCCAAATTGACATCATTTCCCCCATTGTTTCTAGTTATTTAATTTCCTACTTTGGAGAAACTCAGTCTGGCTTTGACAGGGCTCTGCTGGAGGAAGGCCAGGGTAGAGGGGTTCAAAAGGGTGATGAGTTAGCCCACCCAGAGCATCTCTACCGATGTAGAAGAGACAACCTGACCCATGCTTTGTTTACAGCAGACTGTCTGACCTTTTCCATGATCACCTTGTAAAGTCAGTATTGGAAAGAAGTTTTATTTTAATCAGGTTTTTAGTCACGTTTGTGAGGATTTATCTCACATAGTTAACAAAATAACTCCTAGTTGACTTTCTGTGCTCAACTTGGCATTTGAAAAATGCATAATTTCTGTTATTTTCCACTGCTGTCCTTAAAAGCAGGAATGAAGACTTTTGAGCCTCAGAAAAACTTGTATTTTAGGAGATGTACATAAACAAGAGTAATAAAGAGCATGGTTTTTATATTTTTAGAAGCAGATAGGGCAGGGTTCCTGGGTGGCTCAGTTGGTTAAATGTCCGACTCTTGTTCTGGCTCAAGTCATGCTCTTAAGATCATGGGATCAAGCCCTGTGCTGGGCGCAGAGTCTGCTTCAGATTCTCTCTTCTTCTCCTTCCCTCCCTCTCACTCACTCTCAAGTAAATAAATAAAATATTAAAAAAGAAAAGGATCTTGTTAAAAAGAAAAGTGGAAAGGACTGTGGCAGAAATCTGACCATTAGAGTTACTTAGAGGAGTTACTCAGATTTAGACTCCCTTCTGCTTTCCCTCTTCTCACAAGTGTATTTACTTGATTCATTCACTGTCAGTGAACCCATTACATTTTTTCCATTTTTTCAGTTTCTTTTTTCCCAGCCTTTTTAGTTGTCTTTTAACATGTATTTTACTTTTTAAGTTTCTTTGAGTACAGATGATGCTTTCTACCATTCTATATACTGAATATTCAGAATGTGCTCCCCAGCGTCTATTAAAATTGAAGTTCTGGTTCACCATTAGCAGGCTATACATTTGTTTTCCATGAAAAAATTGGTAATGTATTTGTACCAAACATTCACACACTTACAAATCATTCTTGTGTCCAGTGACATTTGTTTGCAAGGTAGCTAATCTGGCATTGGCAGTGTCCTCTGAGTTGGTGGAACAAGACAGACAAATCAGCCTACATCTATGAACTTACCTTTGAGAAAGAAAATGAATCATCTAACTTAAAATTTCCTATCCCTAAGAACAATTCTAATACCATCTGTAAGCTTTCTAGATGGGATTAGAGTTAAATTTCCATTTGGCCTTGACAGTGAACTCCTGTCCTAGCTTTGAGATCACAACTGTGCTGGGAAAGTAAGTATGATGGTTCTGATATGTGTGTTCACATTCCCATTGTAGGCTGTCACCTTGAACTGTGCCCACAGTTTCTGCTCCTACTGTATCAATGAATGGATGAAGCGGAAGGTAGAATGCCCCATTTGTCGGAAGGACATCAAGTCCAAAACCCACTCCCTGGTTCTGGACAATTGCATTAATAAGATGGTAGATAATCTGAGCTCAGAAGTGAAAGACCGACGAATTGTCCTCATTAGGGAACGAAAAGGTGAGTGGGTATGTACAAGGTGAGTCCCCTCAACAGAAGACTGACAAACTTAAGTAAGATTTGTTTTCGTTGGGGAAGAGTCAGATGAATGATTCTTAAGCTAAAGAAGAGGAGTAAGAAATGGGAAAAGTAAAGAGAGTTAAAGGTAATGAACATGTGAGAAAGAATTGAGAGAGAATGGACTTGCATATTTGAACATGCAGGGAAGGGAGAGACTTAAGTGTGTATGTACCTTGGGTATGGATGTGGGTAGAAAACACAAGGTCACACAGTTTGTTAGACTGACCACTAGATGGTGCTGTTGTGCAAAACAGTTTAGTTGCTCTCCAGGTGTTGGCCAAAACCTTGGACTGGGTACACAATCAGTTATCAATAAGAGATGAACAAGTCAGAGATTGACAAATTGGAGAATACTTGATGAGAACACATATAAAAGTTTTATAGGAAGTCATAGCTTAATTACACAAATTGGACATAATGTTAAACGAGAGAGCTAAATCTAATCTTTGGGGATCCTGATATGTTTACCAATCAGTCTGCCGGTTGAGGAGAATTTGGATGAAGAGATTGGGGAATGTGTGGGTGTATTCCCCTAATGAATCATGTTTCTATGGTGAATATCCACTTATTCAACCAAGTGATCTCATCACCCTTGGATCTTGCTGTGTAGAGGGTTGCAGAGCCACCCCCCCCCCACCTCCCTGCCCCCAGACTTTTTTTTTTTTTTTTTTAATTTATTTATTTATGATAGTCACACAGAGAGAGAGAGAGAGAGAGAGAGAGAGGCAGAGACACAGGCAGAGGGAGAAGCAGGCTCCATGCACCGGGAGCCCGACATGGGACTCGATCCCGGGTCTCCAGGATCGCGCCCTGGGCCAAAGGCAGGCGCCAAACCGCTGCGCCACCCAGGGATCCCCCTGCCCCCAGACTTGAATGTCCTTGTGGCCAAAGATGTGTCCTGGGGCAAGGCACAAATAAACTAATGGCTAGGAGGAAGGATTGGTTATTAGCCAGGGATGAGAATGCACAGAAGCAGGGGAGATCTGATTATAATGCTTAGTCCCAAATAGTTGAGTACAGCACTACCTCCTGGGAAAGCATCAGAGCCAAAGTGCTATGATGTCAGTTGGCTACACATAAATGCCGAACAGAGAAGATGTTCAGCCCAGAAGCTCACTGCCCTTACAGGTGCTTCCCACTGCCTGACCATTGGTAACCCATATTTGTATGTGGCTTTGAATGTACCTTTCTCTAAGCCTAGAGAAACTGAAGGCCTAAAAGCCACACTGCTAGTAGTAGATCTTCTGTCCACTGCTTCCTAGCCCTTCAATGGATGTCAGCTACTTTGAGTGGAACGAGGAATGTGATGCTAATGTGCAAGCGCTGTAGTGTGAAACTGGCCCTCAGCTCGTCAGCCAGAGTAGAAGTAGCAACCCTGTTGCAGAGCCAGGGGAAACAGGTGCTAAGCAGGAAGTGTGCTTGAACCTGTTCTACCAAAATGTTTTTCACTTTTCTGACAGCTGTTGCTTATAGATTTTGTGGCCAGTTTGAACCCTCCCAGATCTTTTTTTTTTTTTTTTCCTCCCAGATCTTTTACCTCTCAGGAGTCCCTTGATTCTGGCAGAGTCCCATTGCTCTTCCTCTCACTTCTCCATCAGCATTTATAGAAATGTTCCACACAGGGATGAAGAGATACATAAGGCATTATTTCAACTCCCACGGCTCTCAGTCTGTGGAGAAGGGAAAAAGGCAAGTAGATAGTGTGACAAGTTCCACACTAGGATCTTAGGACACTGTAGAAGAGCAGACAGTCAGTTTGGCCTGGGCAGGCAGAGTAGGCAGGTAGGTAGGAAGCTTCATGGAAGAAGCGTCATTCAAACTGAGTCTTAAAAAAAAAAAAAAATTAAAACAAAACAAAACAAAAAAAACCAAACAAACTGAGTCTTAAAGGTTCCCAGGGGTGGAGCTTTCCAAGTAGAGGCTTCAGCACAAACAAAGCACAGAGGCATGAGAAGCAGTGATGTGTTCATAGCAGTGGCCCATACGTGACAAAATGTCTGCGTGGTGCCAGAGCAACGTGAAGATAGCCACAGCTTAGGAATTGTTAGCTGAGGTGTCATGAATGCCTTCTGAGAGGAGCAGTGACTTGGGGTCCAATTTAACCAAGGTCACCGTTTGAGCTGGAGTGTGCTGGGTCTCTGTCTCCTTTGGACACCCATGTACTTTCCTCACCCAGCCCACTGACTGGGTTTCTTCTCCTGTGTACAAGCATAGTAGATGGCTTTGTGCAGCACTGGAAAAGGAAGCAGACCCGTGTCCTAAGTTTACCTCCGGCTCCCCTCACACAGAGTTAATTCTGCAGAGTAAATAACATCAGACCCCATTTTTCCCTCCAAAGGCTAAAGAGGGTGCCTCTCTGCCTTTTTTGGTAACCCTTGGAGCCTGTGTGCTGAACTCCCTGGCCTGGAGGGGTGCTGGCACTGGCCTCTGTTTCCGTGGTTATCACAGCAAGTTCAGTTCTGGGGTGTTCTCCAGAGACAGAGATTCTGAGTCCTCATTTAGGGAAACATGTGCCAGAGCCATCAGCAAGCAGCTTCACTGGTCTGCAGTGTGGGGTTTAGAGAAAATTCTCAGTTCAAATACCAACCTTCCTTGCCAGTTGAAAGCTACTTTAATCCCCAGTGCATGGGAATTTTAAAAAGGACCAAACTTAGGGTCTGGGAACCAGGATTGGCAGGCCTATAATTGTCAGAGTTTGGATGCTGTGGCAGGGCTGTTTTCCTCCTGGACAGGAGTTGCTCTTATCACACATTCAGGGAGGGAGACCTGCCTGTCTGTGGTGCTGATTCCACCAAGAGCAGCCCCACTCCAGGCCTCCCTGGCTGGAGAGAGGAGACAACAACGTCTTCTAGTTCTGTATTCCTGTGGGAGGAGTGAAGCCTCGAGACTGATGAGCCACTGATCCCTTGTAAACTCTGTGAGGGCAGATTTTACAGAAGATAGGAGAAGAATGCTCACATACTAGATCCTGTGTTAAAGAAATGATGCTCTGGCGCTGGGGCAGATAAGAAACATCTAGTAAGTGCTTGTCACATGAATAATTGTGGCTCTCTAGGATATTGACATGAGATTTTTTGAGGGGAAGACATTTTCTGACATTCTCTATAGAGGATCTCCCTCTGGAGCTGCTGAGGTACTAGAGCAGTCTTCTGTCAGCTACTCCCCCTCTTCCGTTTGTTCTGTTCTCATTAAATGTTGGGTGGTTGACAGAGTGTTAACATTCTCACTTTTAGCTTTCCCTAGCAGTTTCTTTGGGTTGTGTTCAGAAAAGAAGAAAGCAAATTATCTAAAAATAAAATCTTGTTGGTCCTTTAAAATAGTGATTTTCAGTCTAGGGTCTTTTTCAAACTACAATCCCCAACTCCCTTGATACTGTTACATCGAACCAAGGCTACTCGTGGGAGAGTGCTGTGGCCTTTAAGTATGCCAAGGTTGGGAGGAAGGTTTATGAGACGCAGCTTTCCATGAATCTGTGACACAGGCCCCTCCAGAGGCTCAGGGTCTCTAGGAAGATAGATTTAGGTCAGACTCTAGGGCCTGTGGCTCTTGCCAGTTTCCTGTAGGCTATGAGGAGTGTGATCCAGACACAGGACAGGAGAAATTGTCAATCACTTAAGAAGAGAGTATCTGCCTGCCCAACTGGAAGGCTTTCCTTGATATTGCCCATCCCTCCTTGCTGAAAAGACGAAGCCTTGGAATATGTGGGAATGGCAGCTGTAACAGTGTCTGGCAAACTGACCTCATCTAGAGAGAGTTACTTGTTAGCAGGTGGGTTACCCAGTCCTGCCCCTAGAGAATCTGAAGGGTCATGCACATGAGGTTAGATTGCCTGCCCAGCATGGGACAGTTCATCCAGGGAAAAATGGCCCTCAGCAAGGTTGGCATGCACTCAAATAGCATGTAACACTGAACTCTTTAAAATTTTTGACTTTTAAACATTCCTTTGCAAAGTTATCATGGGATAGAAAATTAGTAGACTTGTTACTAGAAGCTGTTTTCTTATTTCTCCATCACCACCTCCCCTTATTTTTCCTTTCCTTCTCTTCTTTGGTCTGTTGTCCTTCCTTTTCTTGCCCTTTGGTAGGTGTCTCCCCCATCACCCTTACCTGCATCTTAGAATGCATAGTTGGAAATGACAAGGGCAGCACTGGAACTGTCCACTTGGTGGGAGGAGGGACTGTGATCATAGAAGTCAGCTGTGGGATTAATTGTAAATGTGGATTAGCACCCCATGAAGCCCCAGAACCTCGGATTTCTTTTTTTTTTTTTTATTTTTTATTTATTTATGATAGTCACACACAGAGAGAGAGAGAGGCAGAGACATAGGCAGAGGGAGAAGCAGGCTCCATGCACCGGGAGCCCGACGTGGGATTCGATCCCGGGTCTCCAGGATCGCGCCCTGGGCCAAAGGCAGGCGCTAAACCGCTGCACCACCCAGGGATCCCGAACCTCGGATTTCTTGCTGCCTCTTGTCCTTTAGGCTTCCCTTTTTTTTTTTTTTCTAAAGATTTCATTTATCTGTTTTAGAGTGAGAGCGTGCCAGTGCAAGCCAGGGGAGAGGCAAAAGGAGAGAAAGCCAAGCCAACTCCATGCTGAGTGTGGAGCCTGATGTGGGTGGGGCTCAGTCTCAGGACCCTGGGATCACGACCTGAGCTGAAATCAAGAGTCTGATGATTAACTGACTGAGCCACCCAGGCAACCCTTTTGTCTCCTTAATGATAAAATAGAGTTATTTTCATTCCCTAAGAAATAAATTCTCCCTCCCCCCAAGCATGTAACTTTATAATTTATTTTATAGACATGTTTTCAGGAACTTCCTGTTATAGAAGACCACTTGTATAAATACAGAGTAGTGTCATTAACCAATGCAGATTTTCCTTGAGAGTTTTCCTACACTTAACTCTAGGGGAACATGGAGCATTTTTAGATCTCCATGAACTAATCTTGGAGGATGGCTGGGGTCACTGATTATGCCTCTTCCTCCCTCCCCCATAGCATATCATAGAATTAGGCACATCACGTTGAGACTTCCCCGCACCAGCTGGATATATATCTGTCCAACTGTTTACTATTGTGTTTTTTAAGAAATCTATGATCCCTGGGTGGCGCAGCGGTTTAGCGCCTGCCTTTGGCCCAGGGCGCAATCCTGGAGACCGGGATTGAATCCCACATCGGGCTTCCGGTGCATGGAGCCTGCTTCTCCCTCTGCCTATGTCTCTGCCTCTCTCTCTCTCTCTGTGACTATCATAAATAAATAAAAAATTAAAAAAAAAAAATCTATGAGACCAGACATGCTCCTATTCTGGCTAAGGCTTCTGCTTGAATTGCTTTCTGCTTTCCTACCCTGGAGAGTTTGGACCTCTTTTACCCTCCCATTAAACCTGAACCAGAACCAACCCCAAAGAAACATCTCTTCCTTGCTTTCTTTCATTTGAGCCTTTCCTTCTCAGTTCCCACTAAGTACCAGGTGCTGGGGATAAAAGTAAGCAGGGCATAAGGGTGAAAAATTGCCCTTTGGATGTAGCAGGAGTGTGGAGCATTGATGACTTTATCTAGGACAAGTTTGGAGGACTGGTGGGGTTAGAAGCTGATTTGTAGTGAATTGGAGAATGTGAGGTTAGGAAGAAGTAAGATAGACAAGGTCCTCAAGAAATTGGCAGTGACAATTGATTGTAGTTGGAGGAGGATTTGTCAGAGAAAGCACAAGCAGAAAGAAACAGGGAGAGGGAGAAGGAGGCTCCCCACTGAACAGGAAGCCCAACACGGGGCTTGATCCCAAGACCCTGAGATCATGACCTGGGCCAAAGCCAGACATGCAACTCACTGAGCCACCTAGGTGTCCCTTTGTTTTGTTTTTTAAAGACATGAGAGATCTGAGTGTGTTCAGTTGCTGAGCCTGTGGAGAAGGAGATGCTGGGAAGTTGAGATGGTGAGTAGGGCCAGATTCTTTGGAAAGCAGGGCAGGGCAAAGAATGCAGAGCATAGATGAGGTAATTAGTCTTTAAAAGTTGGAGGGTAGATCCTGTTTCCTAGAAAGAGCCTTTAATGTGAGAGGGTAAGCAAGGAGATTTGCTTGAGGGGAGTCAAGAGAATTTCTTTCTTGTGGCTTCTGTGTTTTTCTGTGAGCTACTAGGTGAGACCAGTGAGCTGTGAGGAAGGGAGCTTCGCTTGGCTCTCTCACTGTCAGCTCTCCCAAGGCTGCTCATAAGTGGAGAAAAGTAACTTTTATAATCCTTTTGGTCTTACTACCAAGCATTCAGGACCTCAGTCTCAGGGAAGGGGACAGTCTCCTTGGTACCTTATTGTGTCCTTAGGCCAGGATCCCTGCTTCCCCAAATTGAGGAAGCAGAAACAGTAAATAGCAATAAATTGTCCCTCCCATCTCCTCCCTTCACCTCTCTCTGCCTAGTGCTGTGTATATAATTCTTTCATTCTTCAACACATGTTCATTGAGGGCCAGCTTTGTGCCAAGCACTGCTCTAGGTCCCAGGAATAGAAAGAGAAGTGAAAATCTAATAAGTTAGATGTAATTAGTGCTATGGAGAAGAAACAAAGCAAGGAATCAGGGAGTGATCTTTGCCATTCTTTGATAAGGTAGTCGAAGGCAGCAGAGAGAAGGCAGTACTGGCTTAAAGCCCTGAAGGCAGTGGCCATGTTGCCTTGTGGGGAAGAGTGTCACAGCAAGAGGGGACACACTTGGGGAGTTGGAGGGGCAGCGAGGCAGCCAATGTAACAGGAGTAGAGTGCACCATGCAGGGACTGGGCAGCACAGATTGTGTAGAACCTCCTGGGCCTTTGGTAGGAGTGGGCCTTGAATGCTTACTCTGGGAGAAATGAGGAGCAGGCTCTGAGCAGAGCAGTGTGATCTGATGATCGTTTTTTGGTTCACTGTGTGGGGAAGAGATGGAGGGTGGCAACAGGGAGGCCAGGCCAGGGAGATGCAGGCTCCTCCTTTAATTCTCTTTCTTTCTCTTCAAAGCAAAGAGACTGTCATGAAGACCATGCTCCAGGGACATTTGAGGGACTGCCAGGCAACAGGAGCTTGAGATAGTCTGGAGAATTCCCTGTGGCCAGGTCTTGGGCCGCTCTGAGATAGAGCATGGGATGGAACCACACGGGACAGAGACTGAGTTAGGAAGTCCTCATGAGCCTCCATGTTGGCCGGCGGAGCTGCCACCATTGTCTGAGGTGCCACCGGTCCTCGCCGTGCGGACTGCTTCAGGGTACTTGATAGACTCTGCTTCACTGTGTGTTGAATGGGTTATGTATTTCTGTTTTGCTTTTTAAGTTTATTGTTTTATCGTTTTGGTACCTCAGAAGCACCTCTATTGACATTTGTTTTGGATGGGTTGGGTGTACCGCTGTGGCTGCCCCTAGAAGTTAAGGCAGCCTCTTTTGGAGAGGATGGCCTACCTCTTTGTGAAAACAAGATGTCATTTCCTGGAAATAAAATGTAAAGCGTATCAGTTGCTCAGCTGGGCTTTGGTGTATTTATCTTCTTCCCTTCCAGCTCCCACACAGTCTCACAAGTAAACACTGGCAGCTCATAAATTCCAACCAAGAAAGTGACTGTATCAGATGATAGACTCAAGTGAATGTCAGCATAAGAACCAAGCCAAGATCATGGCCATAGCAGATGCTCTTGTATTAAGGCCCTGGCTGTTTTTTTCCTTTTCATTCCAGTGATAGGTCCCTGCTTACCTGGTTTCAGGGCAGGGGAAAAAGGGTTGCGAGGGTGGATTGACATCCTTCTTTCAGCTGGGGTTCGGAAGTTGTTTCCAATTTATTTATTTAGTAAACTCTTCCCCCACCGTGGGGTTCAAACTTACGACCCTGAGTTTACGAGTCACATGCTTCACTGAGGCAGCCATGTGCCCCTACATCTCTTTTACCCAGTGTCAGAAAAACAAGAGCAATGGTTTTATAAGAACATGGTGTTACCTTATTTATTTATTTTTAAATTGAAAGTCATTTCTCTTTTGCTGCCTCCCTTTTAAACAGAAAGATAACTAGTTTGACGTTTGGGAGATAGAAGCTTAGGAAAACCTGTGGTCTCCTTGGTTACCAGTGAGGAGAATGAGGAAAGAGCCAGGAAGCTGAAGAGTAGTCATTTGAAAAGGGGGGCTCTCTCTAGTAGGATTATGAAATTGTTAGCGCATTTTATCATTCAGCAATTTGCTTCCCGATAGATGTTTTCCTCTCCCTTTTTACTGTCTACCTGGAGAACCATATGTTGTAGTTCTTTATTTATATGCCCTGTGTCTTCATTAAGGATTGGGAACTATTGATGCACCAACTTTTTAGGGACTGTAGATTTCTTCCTTTATTGAGTATTCGGAGAATATTGGGAATCCAGAGTCCTAGTCTTCATTTCCATCTTTCTGAACTTGATTAGTGATTGGAACACTGGTGCAGTCATGAAGGAAGTAAGTTAAACATACACGTAGGACTTGAAAAATATTCTTACCACATCATAAAAATCCTGGAGAAGTAGAGAAAAGGAAAAGATTATTACCATCTTGATTTAATACTGAATTTCTCCTGTATATGTATTTTGTATATATGATTGTGCATATATAAATTTTTGTATATTCTGTTGGGTTGGGTTTTTTTAAAGATTTATTTATTTATTTTGGAAGGGGAAAGTGAGAGAGAAAGTATGAGTGGGAAGGAGGGGCAGAGAGAGACAGAAAGAATCCTCAAGCAGACTCCTTACTGAGCATGGAGCCTGACACAGGGCTCCGTCTCAGGACCCTGAGATCATGACCTGAGTCGAAATCCAGAATCAGAATCAGATGCTTAACCAACTGAGCCACCCAGGCACCCCTGTATATTTTGGTTTGGTTTTGTTATACATTTTTTGAATAGGTAATATGGCCGCTTGCTTTAAAGTCAGAGAGTACAAAAGGACTGAAAATGAAAAGCCTGTCACCTTTGTTCCCCAGTGACCACTTCCCTGCACAGTGGTGACGAATGTTACCAGTTCTTTGGGTATCCTTCCAGAGATCTTCTCTGACTGTACATGCAATAATACAATCTTTTCCCTTTTGCATGAATTGTGACAGACTGTACACTATTCTGTACCTTGATTTTTTTCAGCTATATCTTGGTGATAGTTCCATATCAGAACATGAGGAACTTCCTCTTTCTTTGTTATAGCTGCCTATTACTACGTTGTGTGTTTGTACCATAATTTGTTTTTCCAGTCTGTTTTTGATCTAGGTTGCTTTTAATTTTTTTTTAAGATTTTATTTATTTATTTATTTATTTATTTGAGATAGAGCACAAGTAGGAGAGGAGGGGCAGAGGGAGAAGCAGGCTCCCTGCTTAGCAAGGAGGCCCCATGTGGGGCTTGATTCCAGGACCCCAGGATCATGACCTGAGCCAAAGACAGATGCTTAACTGACTGAGTCACCCAGGCAACCCCATATACCTTTTACTTTTTTTTCTTAAAGTCCTATTAAATAAATCTCAGAATATATACTTTTAATTAAAACAAAATAAAAAAAATTTTTTAAATCACATAGAACCCGTAAAATGGTATGCAAAGAAGAAAAAAGGAAAGTCTGGAAATCCACATCCTGGGAGTTCTCTATTTAAATCCAGGAGGCTTAGTCTGTTTCTTTTCAAAAATGTTTATGGTTGTAACTATTTTCCTATGTTTTATTAGTAATAGTCTTGTAAGCCTGGTTCCATAAGAATCTATAACTACTTCCATCTGAAGGTCCAACAATCTGCATTGAAATAGAAATGAAATCATTTAGGTTCCCAATTCCACAAAACCTTATGGTACAGAACTTCAGTAAACTCAAGGCAGAGTATCCAAGATAAAATTGATCTCCCAGTCATCCAAGAAAAAGACAGTACAGCTATTACTTTGTATAAAGAGCCATTTACATTTGGGAACTTGAGAAAATAGACTTCATTTCCGGTAAAATATATTTCATTGCCATGGAAATCCCTATAAGTTGTCTTGAATGCTAGAAAACAGCATGAGCTGTGTAGTCTGTATACTTAACTGGTCTTGCATAGCATTGTTTTGGGGGTTCTTTAGTTTGTTTTAGATATTTATAAATAAATTGCCGCATTTTGAGGTTCTCACATTTGTATCTCCTTGCCCCCAATGATGGTAACCTTCCAAGGTCCCCTGGTAACTGACATGAGCCTCAGCTCACCCAGGAGCTGTTGGGCACATTAGGGACCAGTGTGTCCCACTTTTTACCTTTTTTTTTTTTTTTAAGATTTTATTTATTTATAGAGGCAGAGATAGAGAGGCAGAGACACAGGCAAAGGGAGAAACAGGCTCCATGCAGGGAGCCCAATGTGGGACTCGATCATGGGTCTCCGGGATCATGCCCTGGGCAGAAGGCAGGTGCTAAACCGCTGAGCCACCCTCGGGCTGCCTCCACTTTTTACTCTTAAAAGCAGTGCTGTAGCGAACACTCTTATAGTCGAATGAAAGATCCTTGAAAAATAAACATCTTGACTGGAAGGCCAAATGCAAAGACAAATCTCAGACTGACCATTCCCTCCTTCAGCTACTAGACAGACACAGGGTGACTTACAACCTCTGCCTTCAGAACACCACGTTCTTCTCCAGTGTGCCATACAAGTTAAGAAAGTGAGCAGACCTAAGAAAAAGAAAACTTAACATTTAAAAATCAGACTAGCTGAGTTTGAATCCCAGCCCTTCCATTTGTAAAAAGAAAAAGAAAAAGAAAACTTAACATTTAAAAATCAGACTAGCTGAGTTTGAATCCCAGCCCTTCCATTTGTAACTGTGTGACCTTGAGTAAGTTACTCAACCTCTCCAGGCTCTCAGTTTCTTCATCCCTTAAATACCCTGAGGTGTAATTGTGAGGCCTAAGTAATTATCCTGGTTATGGCACTGCTCACAAACAAAAACCTGAATGTTCTATTTTTAAAAGACACAAACCAAAAACTAACTTAAACTTTTGCATTATTTCTCTGAGCTACATTGTGTTTTTTCCCTGGAGAGATATCTGATATTAAACAGATATCTACATTTTGCTTGCCTAGAAAGATACACAGTAACTTTTCTGCCTGCAGCACCAAACCACAGTATAGCTGAGCCCCACCACTGTGTAGTCTGGCTCTAATTAAAGTCATGTTCTCTACAAGAGGGCTCTAAGAAACTGAGTAAAGAGGGTTTGTTTCAGATTCTGCTTTATTACACGGATGAATGTAGCCAGCTAGCTGTGTGAAGCGCTTTGCAGTGAGTGGCAGGTGTCCCATATACATCTGATTACGTTAACCTAGAAAGAGCTTACTCCGTCTCTAGGCATGCTTCATCTCAGCAATCAGACCGCGCCTGGATGGGCAGGGGACTTTGCCCTTTGTGGGTTAGATAGCTGGATATTCATCATCTGCTTCTGGGATTGAAAGCTGCTGTTTTTACAGAAAGGCTTAAATCCCCTTGTTACCTATCTCCAGCCCTCCTCTTACTACTTTTTCCTCTGAACTGCTATCCAGGCAGTCAGGATAGCTGTAAGAGTACCTAGGATGGGGCAGCCCAGGTGGCTCAGTGGTTTAGTGCCGCCTTGAGCCCAGGGTGTGATCCTGGAGACCCGGGATCAAGTCCCACGTTGGGCTCCCTGCATGGAGCCTGCTTCTTCCTCTGCCTCTCTTCCTTGTCTCTCATGAATAAATAAATAAAATATATATATATATATAAAAGAGTGCCTAGGATAGGCAGTTCTCTCCAACTGCCTGTTTCCTTTTTACATCCTTATTCTGGATAGAGTCTCCCCACTTCATATCTAAGGGCAACCTAGAAACCTAGGGATGCCCGAAGTATGTTCATCTCAACAGCACATTCTACACTTCTAAAGAATCTTAATGATTAACTATTTGACACAGAAATTAAGAGAAGGAATATCTAACTTGCATTGTGATCCCAACCTCAGAATCTAAGAAAGTAGAGAATCATGCAATCACTGCTCCTCACCAAGAGATGCAGTCTTGCTAACAGGTGCAGAGCCTGATTTAAGCAGAATGCTGCCACTAGAAACAGTAGGCCAAGGACTTGCTCTTCTGAACACCAATTAAACTTCCCACTTGCTCAATTCTTTTGACTCTTTCTGTAAATGGGAGTTGAGGCAGTAGGAGTAGGGGCTTCTGGGGAAGATGGCCCTTGTACTAATGAAAAATAATGACCTGTCTTGTTCCATTGATTTTATCAGTTTAGAAGAGCATATGAATCCCAGGAGGATTGGGTCTACAGTAGGTGCTCAGTAAATACATGTTGTATAACTCTTGTCTGCAGCACCCCGGAACAATGTACCCACTAGGGGTTACCAGAGCTCTCTACTTTAATCTCTATATATTATTTCCTGCTTGCGGTTGCTTTACCAAAGTCTAACACAGATCCCTACTTCAGATCCAATTTCCAGACCCACTGTCTCTACTACCCACTTCCTTTGAGCTCTGTGGTGAATACTTAAGTATGGAGTAACCTTTTTGTCATACCGTGGCCATTTGAATTCTAGATATTTCCAGTAAATTCAGTAATAGTTATTGAATGCCCATTTTTGATTAGGCAGTGCTCTAGGTGTTCGGGGTATGGCACTGAAAAAACTAAGCTGCTGTGAGCCTGTGTTCTGTTCCAGGAGGGGTCACAAGGTCAAAAGCTTCCTGCAAAGGTTTTATCCGACTCCTGTGGGAGGGGTTTAGCAGTGCTGCCCATGGAGCTAGCATGTCGGATGTGTCTTCACATTCCTCAAACTCCAGACTGGACCCACTCCAAGATATAAAGCTGGAATTGTATACCTTCAGGACCTGGATTGCCAGAGTGTTCTCTGTTCATTTGCCTTCCCTTAGGATGTAGAGACCAGTTCTTGGGAGATCAGCCCCTTCCCAGCTCTAGCCAGGAGCCTTCAAAGGCATGTCTGAGGCAAGTTTGGGCCCTCAGAACATGGAAGGCAGGCCCAGAAGACCCCCTCAGAACTGCATAAGACCACCACAGCCCTATGCAGGCAGCTACCTCAGTGACCACTGAGGGAGCTTCAGGTGATACTACTTCAGCCCAGGTAGGTAACAGCCAAATGTGTCTGAAGTGAGTATTGACACCACAGTGTACCTGGGAGTGGGTGAGACCTGGCAGGTTTTCAGGACACGTGCCTTTGTGAGTTTATGCCTAGCTGTGAGGACTCTCCTGACCTATTTCTCTTGTCATTTCCTGAGCTCCTTACCCAGCATTCTTCTAGTGGTGCCCTGACTCTCAAGGGCTGATTGTGTGGATCTCTTCCTAATTCCATTCAGTGAAGTCATGTTGATAGTTTGAAGTCAGGCACGATGGGATTATTTACACCATGAAAATTGGCAGAATGCCACAAATTGGAGCCTCCTGACCTCACTGGGATAGCCAGTTAAATGTTTACCAGAATATCACTGGCATCTCCCCCACATGGTTGATTCCTAAGGCCTTCTCAGCCTGAGTCTTACCAGTTTTCGTGAAAAAACCACTAGTCAGGCCAAGGGTGCTGTCTTCTCGGTGCTCTAAAATGGTTCCAGATGGCAGTGGTGTCCCTGCAGAGTCAGAGCAGCCTCCTCCACAACTCTAGGCCACACTTAGTCACCTTTGGAATCACTGACATTTTCAGAATCTCCAGTTTCTCAACAAAATTGCTGCTGACCATCAGTCCCATAACCATTGGGACCAGACCTAATCCTGGAGGCCCAGGGAGAAAGCAGATGCCATGCCCCCTGCATCCCCATTTCTTCCATGACCTGAGTTCTCATAGCCATGAATGCACATGGATACTTGGTGGAGGACAAGGATAGAATCATCAGCACCAGAGCCTTGGTCCTCAGTAGGCCCATCAGTCAGTGTGTTCCAACATTCTTACTCAAGCTGTCTTCCTAAAGGAGTCCTTTAACAGAGAGTGGGAACACAGACACCATGGCTGGGGTACTGGGCATCTCTCCAAGGCTGGAGACTTAGTGCTGGATGGTGTGAACCACATTTCATTCTGAGCCACATGAATCTGGATATTAGCCCTCCCTCTTGGGATACCAGTTTCCCACTCAGGAGGTTCCCACCATACAAGCCAGCTTTGGTTTCTTCCAGCATGGCCACAGGTTGTCTTAGGCAGCATCCTAATAATTCTGAACCCCTGGGGAAGTTCTCAGAATTTATTCATTTGTTCCACAAATATTTTTTGTTGAATACCTACTACATGCCAGGTACTGTGCTAGATTCTAGTGTTTACCATTATCTCTAACCTTATGGGACTTGTCTGGAGAACACACAGAGTAATGAGTGTTTTTGTAGAAGTAGTCCTGGGGGGACATCTGGATGGCTCAGTTGTTTAAATATCCGACTGTTGATCTCAGCTCAAGGTTTTGCTCTCAGAGTCGTGAGTTCCAGCCCCACATTGGGCTCCACGCTGCATGGAGCCTACTTAAAACAAGGAAATAGTACTGGGAGCCAAGAGAGCACAGAAAGAGACAAACTAAGGGACATACAGAAGGCTTGCTGGAGCATTAAACATCTAAGCTAAGACCTGAAGGACAACTAGAGGTCACCAGGTTAAGGGTGAGGAGAGAATAGGGCAAGGGGAGAAGGAAATGTTCTAGGTAGAAGTGGAAAGCCATGGAGGTGAGAGAGAGCATGGCATCCTTGAAGAAGTGAAAGGCATTTTGTGTGGCTGGATTGTAGAATTCCTAAAGAGAAGTAATATTAGTTAATAATAGATAATTAGCACTGTTTCCAGCACTTTAGAAGAATTAACTCATATAACAACCCTGTTATAATTCCATTTTATAGATGAGAAAATGGAGGCAATGAGACACTAAGTCACTTGGCTAAGGGCACACACATTTGTGGAAGTAGAGAAAACACGGCTGACAAAGTGATCAGCTCTGACTATGGAGTTAGGGCCTTATCCTAAGAACAGTGAGCAATCGTTGAAGGTGATAATTGGGGGGAGTGACATTTTCCTCTATTTTGGGAAGATCAATCTGGTTGCTGTGTGGAGGGTAGGTTAAAAGGGGGAAGACAGGGGCACCTGGATGGCTCAGTCAGTTAAGCATCTGCCTTTGGCACCGGTTGTGAGCCGGAGTCCTGGGATCGATTCCCCAGTCAGGCTCCCTAATGACTCTCCTTCTCCTCCCTCTCCTTCCACCTTCCGCTCCCCCAGCTTGTGCTCTCTGTCCCTCTGTCAAATAAGTCAATAAAATCTAAAAAATTAAAATAAAAAAGGGGGGGGCAGGGGAGACAGAGGATCCAGGGAGACCACTTAAGCAATTCCAATAATCCAAGCAAGAGGTTAGATGGCCTGAGTTAAGTAAGGCATTGGCAGGTGGGGGTGGGGAGAAGCGAAGGATTTCACAGATATTTATCAGTTGTATCAAGCAAGACTTCTGATTGATTGGATGTAAGGATGAAGGAGATCTAGAGTTAAGGGTGGTGACTGGGTTTCTGCCTTGGACAATGATCTCAGTTTTTACTGAAATAACCCAGGAAGAGGCAAATATTTGGGGGAACATATTGGTCAAGCATGAATTTCTGTTTTGGGATTATTGAGTTTGATAATGCCAAAAAGAAAATTGCCTGGAGTGACTACAAAGTCCTTACACATGCTAATTAGTATGCTCCCCTCCTAAGTCCACACACATTTAAATTTTTCCAATCATCTGGACATCATCTTCCATACTAATGGCTGGAAATAATTAAAGTAGTCCTAGATAGCTACTTTAGGAATTCAACTGTTATCAGGCGTATTTGAGAATTTACTCTACCAAGATGCCTGAAGGCAGTAAGTGTGCCACATGATATCAGATCTCTATCCATTTCAACACCCACTAAATTGGCTGACAAGATAAATACTCGCAAACTGGGAGAGCAAAAGTGCTGGGGCAGAAGAACTGTTGACTCAAGATCTTTCACACACAGTGGTGGAAAAATCCATGAAGGATGCTCAAGTAAGCAGTGTTCAACACTTGTGACAAACAAACAAAAAAAAAATGCCCTATCAAGTGATCTTACAAAATTGCTAACCCACATCAGGACATGAGACAGCTACTGTTCTGGGATGGAGGACATGGTGTCACCCACAAGGACTTTGAGTCTTCTCCACGTAGAGCTGTGAACTCAGAGGTAATACCTGGGCTAGCGATACAAGTGTGTACAGAGAACCAGGGGGATCATAAGGGAGAATAAATTCCCTCAGGGAGAGGAGGCTGAAGGGAGAAATACGCCAAACAGAATAGTGAGGACCATTGATATACAGGAGGAGCCACCTGCAGAGATCAAGAAAGGGCAATAGGCACAAAGTAGGAGAAATAAATGGTGGTATATCTCAGAGGGTAAATGTGATGGTTCATTTTATGTGTCAATTTGATCGGGTCATGAGCTGCCAGACATTCAGTCAAACACTATTCTGGGTGTCTGTGAGGGTGTTTCTGGATGAAACTGACCTCTGAATCAGTGGACTGAATAAAGCAGATTGGCCCTCCCCATGTGGGAGTACCCACCACGTCAGGTAGATGCCTGAATAGAATAAAAGGCTGACCCTCTGGGAGGTAAGAGGGAGTTTCCTCCTGCTGGACTCCCTTGAGCTGGACGTGTTTTATTTTGTTCTGTTTTTCTTCCCTTGGACTCAGATTGAAACATCAGTCCTTCCTGAGTCTCTCACCCATAGGCCTTCAGACTGGAATGATTCTCCTTCAGCTCTCCTGAGTCTCCAGCTTGCCAGCTGCAAATCTTGGAATTTGTCAGCCTCCATAATCACATGAGCTATTTCCTTATACTAAGTTTATCTATCTATCTATCTATCTATCTATCTATCTATCTATATATATCTATCTATATATCTATCTACCTACCTATCTATCTATTTATCATCTGTTAGTAGTACCTACCTGTCTATTGGTTCTGTTACTTAAGAGAACATTGACTAGTATAGCAAGGCAACGTTTCAGGAATTAGGGAGCGGTTAAGAAGGCTAAAATCTACTGTTTGGTCAAGCAAGAGAAGAACTTAAAATATCAATGGGATTAGCATCCAGGCATTCATCGGAAGAGCAGTTTTAGTAACATGGTGGGGAAAACTACCATTTGCTCTGCATTAGGAAGTGAGTGAGAAATAAGGACTTGTTATATTTCAGGAGGGGAGAGGCAAAGATAGAATACAGTTGGAGAGAAAAGTCTGAAAATATAGTAAAGAGAGGTTGAGGACTTTTTCTAGATAGTTTTGATTTATTCTATGAAGTTGGAAAAGATCTCTGATCTGAGTGAAGAAAGGGAAAAGTGTTGGGGTTGGACACTGAAAGAAGGTGGAGAAGGTTTGAAATAGCTGCTGCAGAGAATAGGAGAGACAGCTCACTAGGGAAACAGAATGATTGCTGGGCTGCATGGGGGCGTGCTGACAAGGGGGGGGGGCATGGATGTCTTTTGGCACCAGTAGGTACTTTTCTGTGGTTTTTCCTGGCATGGCTCAGCTCCCTCTGTCTGGAGATAAATGGAGCTGCATGGATCCAGGGCTGGGATTTTGATAAGAGGGTACCATGGTGATGTAGAGGGAATGAAGTAGTGACCTTGGATTCAAGGCTAATTGGAATAGTAAATGAAAACAGGTGGGGTGGGAAGCAGAAAGTAGATGAATTTGGAGCCTGGAGTAGGTACCTGCAGTGAAAGAATTAGATCTGAAGGAGAGAGCTAGAAGTCAGAGAACTCCGGTGTGGATTTAGGATTTAAAGGCAGGAAAAGTTCTACAACCAAACATGGATGTCCTCATCATAAGAGAAAATGATGGGCCTTGCTCCATGAGCACTCTCCTTTATGGAAATAGTCTTGGGTGTTCTTCTTAAATATATACCATATATTTATATGTATATAATAAATTATTACTATTGTATTCTATAATACATTTAATAATTTAACAAGTTTACAATTTGTTACATAGAAATTTATATAAGAACAAATAATTCTGGGACACCTGGGTGATTCAGTGGTTGAGTCACCCTGCCTTTGGCTCAGGGCGTGATCACAGATTCCTGGGTTCAAGTCCCACATTGGGCTCCCTGCCTGGAGCCTGCTTCTCTCTCTTCCTGCGTCTCTGCCTCTCTCTCTCTCTCTCTCTCTCTCCTCTCTGTGTTGCTCATGAATAAATAAATAAACTCTTAAAAAAAAAAAAAAAGAACAACAACAAAAAAGAACAAATAATCCTAAAATTTGTATGGAACCACAGAAGACCCTGAGTAGCCAAAACAATCTTGAAAAAGAAGAGCAAAACTGGAGATCTCACAATCCTGTATTTCAAGTTATATTACGAAGTTGTAGTAATCAAAGTGGTATAATACTAGCACAAAAATAGGTGCATAGATCAATGGAACAGAATAGACAGCCCAGAAATAAACCCACAATTCCATGGTCAATTAATCTTCGACAAAAGAGGCCAGAATATACAATGAGGAAAAGACAGTCTCTTCAACAAATGGTGTTGGGAAAACTGGACAGCTCTGAGCAAAAGAATGAAACCGGACCACTTTTTTACACCACACACAAAAATAAACTCAAAATAGATTAAGGAACCAAATGTGAGACCTGAAACCATAAAAATCCTAGAAAAGAACACAAGCAGGGATTTCTCTGACATCAGCCATAGCAACATTTTTCTAGATATGTCTCCTGAGACAAGGGAAACAAAAGCAAAATTAAACTACTGGGACTACATCAAAATAAAAAGCTTCTGCACAGCAAAGGAAACAGTCAACAAAACTAAAAGACAACCTACTGAATGGGAGAAGATATTTGTAAATGACACATCTGATAGAAGAAGAGGATTAGTATCCAAAATACATAAGAAGTTGATACAACTTAACACCAAAAAACCCCAAGTAATCTAATTAAAACATGGGTAGAAGACATGAACAGACATTTCTCCAGAGAAGACATACAAGTACATGTCCAGGTAGCAAATGTGATGGTAAAAAGAGTATGAGCATCAAGTCTTTTTTACTTACTCTGTGACCCATAGCCAGTTACCCTACCTCACCTCTTCTAACAGATGAGAGGGCACTGCCCACTCTGACCTGCTCTGGTTATAGAATTTGGAATGTCCCTCAAAGGTCTGAGTAATGAACAACGGGTTAAACTGCTGATTGATGGTACCCCTCTTCCTTTTCCTTTCCCCCTTTCCCTTCACCCACTGAGGGTTCTCTTTTAAGTTCATAACATTCTTTTTTTTTTAAGATTTTATTTATTTATTCATGAGAGACACACAGAGAGAGGCAGAGACATAGGCAGAGGGAGAAGCAGGCTCCCTGCAAGAGGCCCAATGTAGGACTCGATCCCAGGCCCCAGGATCACACCCTGAGCCAAAGGCAGACGCTCAACTGTTGAGCCACCCAAGCATTCCAAGTTCATAACAATCTAAAGCAAATAGGTTTATCATCTCTTCCCTTCTGTCCATTTTCATCCCTCACAAACTTTGAGTGAGATGAGAGGGGGCATTCCAAAAGCTAAAGGAGGTGAGAGACAAGAAGGAGTGGAAAGAGTTCCCTTAAAATCTCAGGGACCTGGCTGGCTCATGAGACTCTTGATCTTGGAGTGGAGTTTGAGCCTCACAATGAGCATAAAGATTACTTTAAAAAAATAAAGCTCGGGATCCCTGGGTGGCGCAGCGGTTTGGCGCCTGCCTTTGGCCCGGGGCGCGATCCTGGAGACCTGGGATCGAATCCCACATCAGGCTCCCGGTGCATGGAGCCTGCTTCTCCCTCCGCCTGTGTCTCTGCCTCTCTCTCTCTCTGTGACTATCATAAATAAATAAAAAATTAAAAAAAAATTAAAAAACAAAAGTTAAAAAAAATTAAAAAATAAAAAAATAAAGCTCAAGGAACAGAGAAACATGTCCTTAGCCTTACCCTCTTACAAATGGCTTCTTACAAGGAGCTTCCTCAGAGCATACATACCATGCATCTTAGAAGTTGGGACCTGGGGGTAGCTCGGTGGTTGAGCATCTGCCTTTGGCTCAGGTTGTGATCCCTGGATTCTGGGACCGAGTCCTGCATCAGGCTCCCAGCTGATCTTTTGAAAGATCAGCAAGGGAGAGCCTACTCTCCCTCTGCCTATGTCTCTACCTCTCTCTGTGTGTCTCTCATGAATAAATAAACAAAATCTTAAAAAAAAAAAAAAAAGTCAGGACCTGGGACAGAATGCACAAGTGCTCAGTTTTCCTCCCTTTTCAAAATATTTTCATAGCTTTCAAAGTAAGCCCCTGGTCTTTGCTCTTTCCTTCTAGATAATGCTTGGTTACAGTCTTCCATCTACTTACATTTGTGTGGTATAGCTGGCCAACCATTGTGCAACTCTGTATGCAGGGATCAATGTTTCTCATGTTGATAACCCAAATATCTTTGTTGCTTTTTAGGAATTTCTTTTTTTCTTTCTTTTTTTAAAGTAGGCTCCATGGACAATGTAGGGCTTGAACTCACAACCCTGAGATTAAGAGTCACATGCTCAGGGCACCTGGGTGGCTCAGTGGTTGAGTGTCTGCCTTTGGCTCAGGTTGTGATCCCTGAGTCCTGGGATCAAGGCCGAATCAGGCTCTCTCCCGCCACCCCCCCCTGCCCACAGGGATCCTGCTTCTCCCTCTGCCTATGTCTCTGCCTCTCTCTCTGTGTGTCTCTCATGAATAAATAAATAAAATCTTAACACAACAACAACAAAAGAGTGACATGCTCTACCAACCGAGGCAGCCACGTGCTCCGTTTTTTAGGAATTTCTATTAAAAATCGTTTGTTGATCAATCAAACAAACAAGATGAGTTGTGGCCATTGTTGGCCAACTTCTGCAAACCAGACAGTTCAAATTCTTAACTCCCCATGAGGCAGCTTGGCCCTTTGTAATGTGAACAAGAATGCAGACTAGAAGTGTGGAGGAGGCAGTTTAAAACATGTCTAGTAGTTTAGGTGACTGTTAGAGAATATTATTTGAGGTAATTTATTATTACTAACCTATAATACAGGTGAGGTGTATGCAGTTACAAGTTCTGTGAGTAACAGAGGTTTTTTTTCTTTTACTTTTCCCCTTAATCTCCCTTTTTTGTATATTGTCTATGTTTTGAAGTAAAGACATGAACACACAGTATGTTGTACAGGTGGTATTTGCAAACTGTTTCTCTTTGGAAAATATTGAGCATTTAAAATAAGAAAACTGGAGGCAGGACTTCCAGGTGTGCCGAGTGAAAAGATCAGCAAATCATTTCCTCTGAAGGAAACTAGTGACAAGAGCAATAGTTGACAAAAAGAAAAATTGAGAGAAACAGCCATTTCGGTTCCCCAGAAACCAAACAAAATCATAAAACAATCTGAGAAGCATTTATGCTTAAAAAATCACTGAACTTCAGCAAGAATAGTGGGAATCTATAGTGTTCTGGCCTGAGGCTGCTCCATCACACTTCTCTGTCATCTGACACAGAAGTTCAAGATATGGGGGCAATCAGGACCAGAATCTTCTCTGCTGTGGTCCTAGGGGGCTCTCTCAATTTGGAGCAGTGGACAGTTACCACACCCAGCAGTGTTGTTGGTGAAAGTGACAATCTCAGGCGCAGGCAAGTAAAGAGGGCCATTGGCTCTACTAGCTTGAAGTTGTACTCTTGTTTGGGGCAAGCATGTTCCAGGCTGAGGCTGCATGCATGCAGAGAAGATCAGAGACAGCCCGAGTCCCCAATGCACTGTTGACCAACCCTGAGGTTATGTGTATGTGCAGAGGAGATACAAAAGGGCCCAACAGAAAGTAAAAGCTGACTTGAAAAATGACCCAAACTTTGAATTCACTGCCCTACCTGTACATAGTTCTGTCAGTAGAGGACAGAAGACTCACTGGCTTGAGGTGATTAGCACAACCTCTGTGTGACCTGTGGCTAACCACTAAACTACACCCAGACATGGGACAACCCTTAGGAATCCAGAAATAAAAAAAAAGAATAAAAAATAACAAATCATGGGGATCCCTGGCTGGCTCAGCTGTTTAGTGTCTGCCTTCGGCCCAGGGTGTGATCCTGGAGTCCCAGGATCAAGTCCCACGTTGGGCTCACTGCATGGAGCCCACTTCTCCCTCTGCCTTTGTCTCTGCCTCTCTCTCTGTGTGTCTCTCATGAATAAATTTTTTAAAAAATCTTAAAAAAAAATAACAAACCAGAACAGAGACATCAGTCCTATATACTGGAAGAGAGATAGTTTTCTTGGGTTTAGTCTAGACAAATTATTAAGCAAGGAAACAACAAACAAACAAAAATCTCAGTAACAGGGATCCCTGGGTGGCACAGCGGTTCGGCGCCTGCCTTTGGCCCAGGGCGCGATCCTGGAGACCCGGGATCGAATCCCACATCGGGCTCCCGGTGCATGGAGCCTGCTTCCCCCTCTGCCTGTGTCTCTGCCTCTCTCTCTCTCTCTCTCTGTGACTATCATAAATAAATAATAATAAAAAAAATTAAAAAAAAATCTCAGTAACAGTAACCTGCCTGTGTCAGGCTGCCCACAGGGAGCCTGCTTCTTTTTTTGTTGTTGTTGTTTTTTAAAGAATTTTATTTTATTTTATTTATGATAGTCACAGAGAGAGAGAGAGAGAGGCAGAGACACAGGCAGAGGGAGGAGAAGCAGGCTCCATGCACCGGGAGCCCGACGTGGGATTTGATCCCGGGTCTCCAGGATCACGCCCTGGGCCAAAGGAAGGCGCCAAACCGCTGCACCACACAGGGATCCCAGGGAGCCTGCTTCTGCCTCTGCCTATGTCTCTGCCTCTCTCTGTGTGTCTCTCATGAATGAATAAATAAAATCTTAAAAAAAAATCTATTCATAATAACCCAAAACTGGAAGCAACCTGAATGCCCATTGATGGATTATGGATGAACAAAATGCAGTGTACACATACACTGGAATACTATTCAACCGTATAAAGGAAGAAAATTCTGACAAAGACTACAACATGGATGAACCTTAAAAACATTATGCTCAACAAAGACAGCCAGTCACAGAAGGATAAATACTGTAGGATTCCACTTACATAAGGTATCTAGAAGCAGCAAATTCATAGAGATAAAAAGTAGAATGTGGTTTCCAGGGACTTAGGGGAGAGAGGAACGAGGAGTTATTGGTTAATGGGTAAGAGAATTTTGGTTTGGGAAGATGAAAAAGTTCTGGAGATGAATAGTGATGATGGTTGTACAAAAATGTGAATATACTCAATGACACTGAACTACATTTAGAAATGGCTAGAGGGCAGGGCGCCTGGGTGGCTCACTCAGAAGAGCTTGGGATTCTCGATCTCAGGGTCATGAATTCAAGCCCCATGTTGGGTGCAGAGATTACATTAATAAATAAAAAACTTTTAAAAAGAGAAATGGTTAAAATGTTATGTATGTTTTACCACAAAAAAGTACAATAATAAAATAAAATAATTCATTAGACGGGTTTAGCAACAGATTCTAGATAGCAAAAGAAAGAACCTATGAAGTTGAATATAAATAAACAGAAATTACCCAATCTGGGGGTGCCTGGGTGGCTCAGACAGTTAAGTGTCTGCCTTTGGCTCAGGTCGTGATCTCAGGGTGCTGGGATGAAGCTTACTCCCTGCTCAATGGGGAGTCTGCTTCTCCCTCTGCCTCTGACCCTCTGCTCACCCCCACACACACCCGCTCATGCATGCTCTCTCAAGTAAATAAATAAAATCTTTAAAAAAAAAAAAAAAGAAAAGAAAGAAAAGAAAAAGAGGGATGCCTGAGTGGCTTAATGGTTGAGCGTCTGCCTTTGGCTCAGGTCGTAATCCTGGGGTCTGGGATTGATCCTACATCGGCTCCCTGCATGGAGCCTGCTTCTCCCTCTGCCTGTGTGTCTGCCTCTTTATGTGTGTCTCTCATGAATAAATAAATAAAAGCTTTAAAAAATAAAAAATTTTAAAAAAGAAATTACCCAATCTGAAGATTGAAAAAAAATTTGAAGAAAAATAAACAGTGCTCCAAGACCTGTGGGACAACATCAAGATTGCCAACATATATCTAATGTTTGCATTTGAAGAAGAAAGGAAAAAGAGAGAGAGCTAAAAGGGAAGACTTTTTTTTTTAATTTAAAAAATTTTTTTTAAAGATTGTATTTATTTATTCATGAGAAACAGAGAGACAGAAGGAGAAGCAGGCTCCTCACAGGAAGACTGATGTAGAACTTGATCCCAGATCCCAGGATCACACCCTGAGCCAAAGGCAGACACTCAGCCACTGAGCCACCCGGGCGTCCCAAGGGAAGACTTTTTTAAAAAGAAATACTGGTCAAAAACTTCCCAAATCCAATGAAAACATGAATCTATATATGCAAGAATGTAGCAAACCCCAAGTAAGATTAATGCAAAGAGATGCATACCTATACACATCATAGTCTAACTGCTGAAAGACAAAGAGAAAAATCGGAATGTAGCAAGAGGAAAATCACATACCGGGAGCATCAGCACTACTGAAGGATATAATTCTTGAGCTTCTGCTGCTATAATCCATATGCCTATTTGAGGGTTAAAAGTCAATGAAAGTGATAAAACCAGATAAAGTATAAAATGTGCCTTGTTTTATTTTTATTAAAGATTTTATTTATTTATTCATGAGAGACACACACAGAGAGAGAGAGAGAGGCAGAGACACAGGCAGAAGGAGAAGCAGGCTCCCCGCAAGGAGCCCAATGTGGAACTCAACACCAGGTCCCCAGGATCACACCCTGAGCCACAGGCGGCACTAAACCGCTGCGCCACCAGGGCTGCCCTGTGCCTTGTTTTATAACTTGCACATATCTCTTGAAAATCATTTTACCTAACATGTAGATTACTTATTTCTCTCTAGGTCATGAAAAACAATTTACTTAAAAATCATACAAAAACTGAGTTTACCACATACATACATACATTAAGGAGAAAGAAAACTTCTTACAATACAATGGCAACCATTAAAGTCAGAGGAATAATAAAATTAGAAAGTCACCATTTAGAGGTGCTTGGGTGGCTCAGTTGATTAAGCGTCTGCCTTCAACTCAGCCCTGCACTGAGACTCATCACATCACACTGGGCTTCCTGCTCAGTAGGGAGTCTTCTTCCTCTCCCTCTGCTCCTCCTCCCACTTGTGCTCTCTCTGTCTCAAATAAATAAAATCTTTTTTTTTTTAAGAAAGTAACCATTTAGTAGATATCACAGTAGAAACTGCTTTAGCCAAGAGTCATCATCAGATGCTAAAACTAGTTAGTAAAAATTTGATGAGTAGGACACACCTGTGTATAGTTTCCAAGTACTTGTTAATTGCAAAAGGAAAAATAGTAAGTTTACAGTGGAGAAATTGGATGGACACCCCCTTAAATAGGTGATCAAAGTTACCACCACTAACAATGGTACAAATTGACATCGTGTTCCCCACCAATAAGAGGAACATGGTATCATATCTATAGTATTCTTGTCAAAAGTATATAACTCCAATTCAATCATGAGGAAACATTAGACAAATTACAATTGAGAAGCATTCCACAAAATAACTTTTTAAAAAACATCAAGAGTGTGAATAAGACTTAGAAACTGTTCCAGATTAAAGAGGACTAAAGTGACATTACATATTTTGACAAATGATCCTGGATTGGACCATTTGGAAGAAATTTTTCTTCCAACTTCATTGAGGTATAGTTGACAAAATTTTAAAATATTTAAAGTGTACAATGTGATGATTTGATACATGTGTATATTGTAAATGGATTCCTCCCATCAAATTAATTAACACCTCATATATTTCTCTTTTATTTTCTGAGAACATTTAAGTCATACTCTTTTAGTTAATTGCAATTATACAATACAATATTATACATGTTGTACATGAGAACTTAATTCATCTTATAACTGACAATTTCTAACCTTTCCCCAACCTTCCCAACCCCTGGCATCACTTTTCCACTTTCTGTTTCTATGAGCTCCCCTCCCTCCCCCCGCCCCAGATTCCCCATATAAGTGACAACCATGCAGTATTTGTCTTTCTTTGCCTGGCTTATTACATTTAGCATAATGCCCTCCAGGTTCATCCATGTTGTTGCAAGTGACAGGATTTCCTCATTCCAGTGTGTGTGTGTGTGTGTGTGTGTGTGTGTGTGTGTGTGTGTGCATGTGTGTATGTGTGTGAATAGTAGATATGTTTATGGATCCAAAAAATATTGTTTATTTACTATAAAGGACATTATGGGATAATTGGTGAAATATAAATAAAGTTTGTAAATTAAAGTAGCATACCAATGTTAACTTCCTGATTTTGATCATTATACTCCACTTATACTCCACTTTATACTCCAGTTATACTCCACTTAAGTAAAAGAATATCTTTGTTCTCATGAAATACATACTTCATATTTAGGGATAAAGAGGTATCATGTCTGCAATTTACTTTCAAATGGTTCATAAAAGACAATACATATTTCCATAGAGATGAATGTGTATGTGTTTTTGTAGAAATGATAAAAGAGAAAACTTCATATGTAAAAAGTGGTATAGGCGTATTATAGTGAGAAAATGATAAAGTAAATGTGGTAAAATGTTAACAACTGGAGAATACAGTCCAGGATATATGAGAATTCTTCACATTTTTCTTGAAACTTTTCTAGCAGTCTTAAATTATTTCAAAATAAAGAAAACTAAGTAAATTGGATCAAATATTTTAGTTTAGCTTTATTTTGTATATATATTTTTTACAAACCCAATTTAAAATGAAATGTCAAAGAAAAGGACAGACGATGAAGACCATGTATTATATTATTTTACTTGCATTCTCGAATGTGATGGAACACAAAGGCCAGAGCAAGGCATGTATATGTATAAAAATTAATGTGAATTGAAGTATAATGCCAGCAAAATTGAAAGAGCATCTCACATCTGTCCAGCCTGAAAGGGCACCTAAATAAGATGTGTCTCTCCACAGATATCTCTCTTTTTTTATTATTTTATTTTATTTTTTTTATTTTAAGATTTTATTTATTCATGAGAGAGAGAGAGAGAAGCAGAGACACAGGCAGAGGGAGAAGCAGGCTCCATGCAGGGAGCCCGATGTGGGACTCGATCCCAGGACTCCAGGATCATGCCCTGGGCCGAAGACAGGTGCTTAACTACTGAGCCACCCAGGCATCCCCCACAGATTAGCTCCCTCTCTGTTTCCTATACACATGCGGGTGCCGTCAAGGAAGAATTCTTATTTTGAGTCTTTTTGGAAGCTATAAAGGCTTTGGACATTTTGAGAATGGTAAAAATATTTTTTGCCAAATAAAACTTTGGAAAGAAAAATCTTTACTTTCTGCACAGATGGAGGCCCTGAGAAGCATGGTAATGCATCTAGTTTTGCTACTCTCATGAGAAAGGAAATTTTTCATATCACTCATTGTCTTTTTACATAGACAAACCCTTACAAGATTTTTCTAATAACCTTGAAAAAGGAGTTTTGTCAATAGTCATAAATGTCATCAACTTGATCAGAGGAAGATCTTTGAGTCAAATGCGTTTTAACATTTGCTATAAAGATAAAAGCAAAATACGAATTCCTTCTCTACCACACAGAAATTCACTGGCCTTCGAGAGGATATGCCTTCAAGGTCTTTTTCAAACTAAGGACAGAAGGTTTTTGTTTTTGTTTTTAATTTTTATTTAAATTTTAGTTGGTTAACCTACAGTGCAATATTGGGTTCAGGAGTAGAATTCAGTGATTTGTCACTTACATACAATACCCAGTGCCCATCACAAGTGCCCTCCTTAATACCCATCACCATCTAGCCCATCCATCTTCCTTCATCAACACTGTTTCATTTTCTATCCTTAAGAGTCTCTTATGATTTGTTTTCCTCTCTCCTTTTTCTTCCCCCCGTTCTAAGGGCAGAAGTTTTACTTTAACTGAAATTTTAAAAAGAGAAAGAAAAAAAAAATCCACCCTTGGGACATGAGAAAAGGAATTTTATGTATGTATTGACTTAACTGGCATATACTTTTAACCATGTGAGTGAGTTAAACCTTTCTTTTCTTTTTTTTTTTCTTAAAGATTTTATTTATTTGTTCATGAGAGACACACAGAGAAAGGCAGAGACATCGAGGAAGAAGCAGGCTCTCTGCAGGAGCCCAATGCAGGATCCAATCCCAGGACCCTGGGATCAGGACCTGAGCCAAAGGCAGACACTCAACCACTGAGCCACCCAGATGTCCCCTGAGTTAGAGCTTCCAATTCAATGTTATGAAGTCAATACTACAGATGCGTCCTAAAAAATTTAAAGCATAGCTGTTTAAACAATCGATAAAGAAGAAACTGGAGGGTATGCTTGTCTGAGATGGAGTTGTGATACAAAAATCTGGCAATTTCTTTGAAAAGAGAAATCTGCAAATTTCTAAAACACTTCAGAAGTCCTTCAAAAGTTATTTCTACCTTGATGGCTCCTAAATTGAACCATAGATATGCAATCCATTTCTTTCTTGCATAAGCTGAATCAAAGATGTTAAGATGTTGACCCAACTGAAGATGAATTCATTGATCTTAGACCAAAAAATAATCGAAGTTTAACTCAAACATACTTGAAGAATTCTGGTATTCCTTGAGATAGGATTTTTCTTGCCTTGATTTTTAAAAACATTATAAAAGCTTTGATTCCATTTGTAACAATAGATCTTTATGAATCTGCAAGTGGGGATTTTCAACACTTCTGCCCATCAAAACAAAAATTAAAAATTGATTGTTCAACAAAACATGAGTGTAAAGACAAGTTCACAATTCAGTTTTCTTATTTAAGCTAGATAACAGCTTTCTCACTGACATACATATATATGATACATATGGTAATTTTTTTATTGAGGTAAATTTTACATCCAGTTAAATCACATTGTTAAGGGTGAACAGTTCTACGACTTTTGACAACATATGTCCCTGTATGACCACCAATTCAATCAAAATGTAAAACATTCCTAGCACCTCAGAAAGTTCCTTTATACCCCTTTTCATCAATTTTTCTGCTCCAGAGCCAACCACTGTTCTGATATCACCAATGATTAGTTTTGACTTCTCTTGAACTTCATATAAATGGAATCGTAAAGTATATACTCTTCTATGTGTGGCTTCTTTTGCATAGTATTTTATTTTTGAGGTGGTTATCAATAAAGCTGCTGTGAACATTCATGTAGAAGTCTTTTCATGTGAACATGTTTTCATTTCTTTTGTAAATAGCTAGAGGTGAAACGGCTGAGTCATAGAATAATTTATGTTTAACTTGATGAGAAATTGCCACAGTGATTTCCAAGCAATGTATGAGAGTCCTGGTTGTTCCATATCCTTGTCAACATGTGGTTTTGTGTGTACTGTATGTTTAATTTTAGCATTCTAGTGGGTGTAAAGTGGTGTTTCATTATGTTTTGTGTGTTTGTTTTTAGAGAGGAAGACAGGCAAAGGGATAGTGGGGGACAGAGAGTCTTTTTAAAAAATATTTTATTTTATTAATTTGAGAGAAAGAGTGCACATGAGTGGGGGAGGGGCGGGGAGAGGAGCAGAAGGAGAAGGGAAACAGACTCCTTTTTTTTTTTTTTTAAGATTTTTTATTTATTTATCGAAGATACAGAGAGGCAGAAACATAGGCAGAGGTAGAAGCAGGCTCCACACAGGGAGCCCAACATGGGACTCGATCCCAAGACTCCAGGATCACACCCTGGGCTGAAGGCGGCACTAAACCGCTGAGCCACTGGGGCTGCCCTGGGAAGCAGACTCCTCACGGGGCTCTATCCCACCATACCAAGATGATGCCCTGAGCCAAAACCAACTGACATCCAACTGACTGAGCCAACCAGATGCCCCTCGTTATGGTAAATTTGTGTATTCTTGATAACTAACAACATACAATCAAATTGGCTTTTTGGTGTGGGGTTCTGGAAGTTTTAACACAGTAGCTTTATAGCTTTGTGTAACTGCCACCACAATCAGGATATAAAGTAGTTCCATCACCCTAAATAATCCCTCATGGATCCCATTTTGTTTTATGGTCAAACCTTCCCCCCACCCCCACCCCCATTCCTAATTCCTAGCAATCACTGATTTATTCTTCGTCTCTATAGGCTTGTCTTTTCCAGAAGGTCGTGTAGATGAAATCATACAGTATGTAATCACTGGAGTCTGGCTTCTTTTACCCAGCATTTGAAATTCTTTCATGTTGTTGCCTCTTTTTTTTTTTTTTATTGCTTGTGTGATATTCCACTTTATAGGTATACCATAGTTTGTCTATCCATTATCCTATTGAAGAACACTTCAATTCTTTCTAGAGTTTGACAGTTATGAATAGAGCTACTCACTATATAAACATTTGTATTTGCTTTTTGTGTGAACATAAGATTCATTTTATAGGGGCACCTGGCTGGCTCAGTAGGAAGAACATGAGACTCTTGATCTTGGGGGTGTAAACTCGAGTCCTACTTTGGGTGTAGAGATTACTTAAACATAAAATCTTTTAAAAAAAGATTAAAAAATTAGAGAGGAAGACAAACCATAGGAGACTCCTAACTCTGGGAAACAAACAAAGGGGTGCGGAAGGGGAACAGGGTGGGGGTTGGGGTGACTGGGTGATGGGCATTAAGGAGGCCACTTGATGGGATGTGCACTGGGTGTTATACTACATGTTGGCAAATCGAATTTAAATTTAAAAAGATTCATTTATATAGGGTAAATAGGTAAGTGTGACTGCTGGGTAGGAAGGTATGTATATAATATTAAGTTTATAAGACACTGCTGCCAAACTACCAAATAAAGTTTATCCAGATTTCCTGTGCCATCCTGTACACTCAGCAGCAACATATAAGAATTTCAATTGCTTTGCATCTTCACCACACTTAGAATTATCAGATTTTTTTAAGGCATTGTAGGCATTCTAATAGGTGTGTATCTAACTGTGGTTTTAATCTGCATTTCCCTAGGGCTAATGATGTTGAATATCTTTTCAGGTGCTTATATGTCATCCATATATTTTGTTTGGTAAGTTATCTGCTTAAATCTTTTGCCCATTTGAAAAATGGAGTTGTTTGTTGAATATTGAGAGTTCTTTAATATATTCTGGATACAAGTGCATAGTGGGATATATGATTTACAAATCTTTCTCCCAGATTATAGCTTGTCTTCATTTTTTTAACAGCGTCTTTTACAGAGCAGTATTTTTCAGTTTTGATGCAGTCCAATTGTCAATGTTTTCTTTTATGGATCATCATGATTTGGTGTCATAACTGTGAATTCATTGCCTAAACCAACATTATGAAGATTTTCTCCTACTTTTTTCCTAAAAGTTTTATAGCTTTAGATTTTATGTTTAAATCAGTGATCCATTTCGGTTTAATTTTTGTATAAAATTGCAGTTTAGTTCAAGATGATGATGACGATGATGATTTTGCATATGGATTTTTAAAAAGATTTTATTTATTTATTCATGAGAGACACACAGAGAGAGAGAGAGGCAGAGACGTAGGCAGAGGGAGAAGCAGGTTCCATGCACGAAGCCCAATGTGGAACTCGATCCTGGGACTCTGGGATCATGCCCTGAGCCAAAGGCAGATGCTCAACCGCTGAGCCACCCAGGCATCCCTTGTATATGGATTTTTAATTGGTGTTCTAACACCATCTGTTGAAAAGACAACCTTCTCTCCACTGAGTTACTTTTGTCAGAAAACAATTGACCATGTTTGTACAAGTCCATTTATGACCTTTATATTCTGTTCCATTGATTATGTGTCGATTTCCTTACCATTACTATACCACCTTGATCACTGAAGCTTTATAGTAAGTCTTAAAATCATAGAGTATGAACTCTCCACTTCTCTTCTTTTTTTGAGATTGTTTATGGCTATCCAAATTTCTTTGCTTTTCCACATTTATTTTATTTTAAGATTTTATTTATTTATTTCACGAGAGACACAGTGAGAGACAGAGACATAGGCAGAGGGAGAAGTAGGCTCCTTGTGGGGAGCCCAATGCGGGACTCGATCTCAGGACCCTGGGATCACGCCCTGAGCTGCAGGCAGATGCTAAACCACTGTGCCATCCCAGGCATCCCCCACATAAATTTTAAAATCAATGTGTCTATATCCGTAAATACTCCTGCTGGAATTTTTATTGAAATTGCTCTAAATCAACAGATCATTTAAAGATAATTGACATCTTCACTACATGGAGTCATCCAGTCCATGAATGTGGCATTTCTCTCTGTATAGGTCATCTTTGATTTACTGCATCAGTACCTTGTAGTTATTTGTTTGTTTGTTTTAGCAGACATACCTTGAACACGTTTTGTTAGGATGTTTCATTTTCCTGAAGCTTTTGTAGACAGCGTTTTTAAAAATTTGATGTCCAATTGTTCATTGCTAGTACATAGGAATGTCAGTTTATAGCTGTTGACATTGAATTCTGCAAACTTAAGAAACCTGCTTACTACTTCTAGGAATTTTTTTGTAGACTTTTGGGATTATCTATGTAGATACTGTGTTGTGTGTGAATAAGATCCTCTTCTTCCTTCCTTTCCAATCATATGTCTTTTTCCTTCTGCCTATTACACTGGGTAGTATAATACAAATCATACTGGCTAGTCCCGGCTAGGACTTCCAGTATGATTTGATTATGTGTTGCGAGAGTGTATATCCATGCCTTGTGCCTCAGGTAAAAAGCATTCAGACTTTTACTGTTAATTAGGATAATTAATATATATAATAAATAACAAACATACAGCATATCACTATATTATATTATGATAATTAATATATGGCTATATATATTTTTAAATTCGTTTTTGATAATAAGTGAGTCTGAATCTTGTTAAATACTTTTTTGCATCAATTACTATCATGAAGTTTAATTTTTAAGTCTGTTAATATGATGGATTACATTGATTGATCTTTTAGTATTTAATCAGTGTTGCATTCCTGGGATAAACCCTACTTGGCCATGGTGTAGAATTTGTTTTATACATTGGTAGATTTGATTTGCTAGCATTTTGGTTAGGATGTTTGTTTCTAATTTTCATAAGGGATATTGGTCTGCAATTTTCTTTTCTTCTATCATCCTTATCTTATTTTGGCATCAGGATAATGCTGACCTCATATAATACTTTGGAAAGTGTTCTTCTTTTATTTTCTGAAAGACATTGTGTAGAATTGATGTAATTTCTTCTTTATATGTTTGGGAGAATTCAACAGTAAAACCATCTGGACCTCAATTTTATTTTTTTAAAGATATTTTTATTTATTCATTCATGAGAGACACACAGAGAGAGGCAGAGACACAGGCAGAGGGAGAGCAGGCTCCATGCAGAGAGCCTGATGTGGGACTCGATCCCAGAACTCCAGGATCATGCCCTGAGCCGGAGGCAGACGCTGAACCGCTGAGCCACCGAGGCAACCCCTCAATTTTATTTTGAAGTTTTATTTTTTTAAATTAAAACTACGAAATCAATTTCTTTAACAGATGTAGAACTATTTAGGTATCTATTTCTTCTTGGGTAAGTTTTGGTAGTTTGCAAGAATTGGTTGATATCAATTGGTCCATTTATATGTGTAGAGATGCTCTTAGTATTCCCTTGTTATGTTTCTAATGTCTGCAAGGTCTAGAAAATATACTCCCTTCCTCATTCCTGGCAAAAGAAATTTATTTTATTTTATTTTTTAAAAGACTTTAAAAAAAGATTTTGATTATTTATTCATGAGAAACACAGAGAGGCAGAGACACAGGCAGAGGGAGAAGCAGGCTCCATGCAGGGAGCCTGACGTGGGACGCCTGGGTCTCCAGGATCACGCCCTGGGCTGCAGGCAGCACTAAACCTCTGCACCACCAGGGCTTCCCCAAAAGAAATTTGTGCTTTCTTTTTTTTTTTTCTAAGTCAGTATGGCAAAAATATTATTAATTTTACTGATTTTTTTCCCCAAAGAACCAGCTTTTAGGCTTAAGGGGTTTTTTTTGGAGGGGAAGGGCAGAGAGAATCTTAAGCAAGCCTCCCGCTGAGCACAGAGCCAACAAGAAGGACTACAGACTTTACTACGCAGTGCTCCCAGGGCTTGATATCATGACCCTGCGATCATGATCTGAGCTGAAATCAAGAGTAGGATGCTTAACTGACTGAGCCACCCAGGTGGCCCTCAAAGAACCAGCTTTTAATTTTTTTTTTTAAGATTTTATTTATTCATGAGAGACAGAGAGAGAGAGAGAGAGAGGGAGGGAGGGAGAGAGGCAGAGAACAGGCAGAGGGAGAAAAGCAGGCTCCATGCAGGAAGCCCGATGTGGGATTCAATCCTGGGACTCCAGGATCATGGCCTGGGCCGAAGGCGGGCTCCAAACAACTGAGCCACCGAAGGATCTCTTTTAATTTTTTTTTTTCCGTTTTGAATGTCATTGATTTTTCCTTTTATTTTTATTATTTCCTTCTGCTACTTTGGTTTATTTGCTCTTCCTTTTCTGTTCTTGAAATGGAAGGTTTGATTATTGAATACAGTTTTTCTTTTCTGACATATGCATTCAATGCAATAAAATTTACTTTGATGCATGATTTAGCTGCATCCTGTAATTGTTTTTATGTTGTATATTTATTTTTATTTTGTTCAAAATATCCTCTAATTCCACTTGAGATTTCTTTTTGACCCATAGATCATTTGGAATAATTAAAGTAACTACCAAGTATTTTGAGATTTTTTCAGTTATCTCTCTATTGCTGACTTCTACTTTAATGTTACATAGTTAGAGAACTTACTTTGTATGATTTCAATTATTTTAAATTCATTAAGCTTTGTTTAATGATTCAGAATATGGTCTATCTTGGTGCATATGTGTGTTTGAAAGTGTATTCCACCATTGTTGGGTCAGGTGTTCTCTGTTTGCTTGATCCAACTGGTTGATGAAGTTGCTCAGTTTTTCTATATCCTTGTTGATTTCCATCTCCTGTCTCACTGATTACTGAGAAATGAAGTCACCAACCATAATTGTGGAGTTGTCTACTTTTCCTTTCATTTCTGTCTTAAAAACTTTCATCTGACGCTCTGTGACATACATATTTAAGGTTGTTATGTCTTCTTGATGAATTTACCCTTTTATCATTTTGCAGTGTCTTTATTTGTTTGTTTATTTATTTTGGGGAGAGAAAGAGTGTATGTGCAAGTGAGGGGAGGGGCAGAGGGAGAGGGAGAGGCAGAGAATCTCAAGCACTCCACGCTCAGCACAGAGCCCAATGTGGGGCTCTATCTCAGGATCCTGAGATCGTGACCTGAGCTGAAATCAAGAATTGGCCCCTTAACTGACTGAGCCACCCAGGTACCCCATGCAATGTCTCTCTTTATTCCTGGTAATTTTCCTCACTCTGAAGTCACTTTGACTGATATTATTCTAGATCTTTTATCTTTCTTTTAGTCAAGTGTTTTCTTGGTATATCCTTTCTTGATTCTTTTAATTTTTAAAAAAGATTTTATTTATTGGGGTGCCTGGGTGGGTCAGTTGGTTAGGTATCTGCCTTTGGCTCAGGTCATGATCCTAGGCCCTGGGATCAAGCCCTGTGTCAGGCTCCCCACTTCTCAGGAAGCCTGCTTCTCCCTCTGCCCCTCTCCCTCTAATTTGTGCTCGTTCTCTCTCAAATAAATAAAATCTTTAGAAAAAGATTTATTTGAGAAAGAGAGAGCACAAGTAGGGGGAGCAGCAGATGCTTAACCAACTGAGCTACCCAGGTGCCCTTGATTCTTTTAATTTGAACTGACCTTACATTTAGTGGATTTGTATAGATAGCGTACATTCTTTATGACAATCTTGGTCTAATTGCTGTGTTTAGAACATTGAGACTAAATACAATTATTGATATATTTGGCTACTGGTCTGCTGTTTTATTATTTATGTTTAGTTTGTTCTGTTTTCCACACCTCTGTCTCCCCTCTCCTGACCATTTTGGATTATTTGAAGTTTTAAAAGGTTCCATTTTAGGGGCACCTGGGTGGCTGGCTCAGTAGTTGAGCCTCTGCTTTGGGCTCAGGTTGTGATCCTGGGGTCCTAGGATGGAGTCCTGCATTGGGTTCCCCACAGGGAGCCTGCTTCTCCCTTTGCCTATGTCTCTGCCTTTCTCTCTGTGTCTCTCATGAATAAATATATAAAATCTTTTAAAAAACTAAAAATCTATTTTATGAGCGAAATAAGTCAATCAGAGAAAGACAGTCATCATATGGTTTTACTCATATGTGGGATTAAAGAAACAAAACAGATGATCATACGGGAAGGGAGGGAAAAATAAAACAAGATGAAATTGAGGGGGGCACAATAAGAGAGTTACCTATAGGAAACAAACTGATGGTTGCTAGAGGGGAGTTAAGTAGGGGCCTGAGGTAACTGGGTGATGGGCATTAAGGAGGACACATGATTTACTGAGCACTGGGTGTTACACAATGGATGAATAACTGAACTCTACATTTGAAACTAATGATACACTATGTAAACTAATTGAATTTAAATAAAATAAATTATAAAAGTAAAAAAATTCAATTTTAATTGATATAGTGGTTTTTTTTTTTTTACCATATCTCTGTGTATACTTTAAAAAAATTCATATTATTCATTTTTAAAGTAAGAAATAAAAATACATCCTCTCAAGTTACTTTGTTTTCTGATTAAGTGACAGGGATGAAAATGGCAGGGAATATAAGACAGAGAACTCTGAGTATAATTTATTTACTCTTTTTCATTTGCCTACTCCCAAATGGATTTGAGGCAAACTTTACTGGTACTATATATTTCTTTGTGTGGATTTAATGTGCTGTCTAGTGCTCTTTCTTTCAGCTTGAAGGATTCATTTCAATATTTCTTGTAAGGCCGGTCTAATAATAACAAATTCTGCTTTTGTTTATCTGGGAATGTCTCAATTTCTTCTTTATGACCTCTGCTCCCCAGTTTGTTTTTGTTGCTACTTTTTTGAAGTTTTACTGGATATAGAATTCTTGGTTGACAGCCTTTTTTTCTTTCAGCATTTTAAATATGTCATTCTACCACCTTCTAGACTCCATGATTTCTTTTCTTTTTAAAATATTTTATTTATTTATTTATTTATTTATTTATTTATTTATTTGACACACAGAGAGAGGCAGAGACATAGGCAGAGGGAGAAGCAGGCTCCCTGCAGGGAGCCGGATGCAGGACTCGATCTCAGGATCTCCAGATCACTACCTGAGCCAAAGGCAGATGCTGAACCACTAAGCTATCCAGGCACCCCAAGCCTGCATGATTTCTTTCTTTTTTTTAAAAAAAATTTTATTTATTTATTCATGAGAGACACGGGGGTGGGGGGTGAGAAGCAGAGACACAGGTCGAGGAAGAAGCAGGCTCCATGCCAAGAGCCTGATGTGGGACTCTATCCCAGGACTCCAGGATCACACCCTGGGCTGAAGGCAGGCGCTAAGTCTCTGAGCCACCCAGGCATCCCGCCTCCATGATTTCTGATACGTAGTCAGCTGTTAATCTTATTGAGGATCCCTTATAACCCATTTTAACTTTAGTTACCTCCTAAAAGCCCTATCTCCAGATGCAGTCACATTGGGAGTTAGGACTTCAACATATGAATTTTATGGTTGCCATAATTCAGTCCATAATAAGTTCCAACAGTGAAAGTTTCATGTCAGTTATTATGCTCTTCAATGCTGGAATTTCTACTTTGTTCTTTTTTAAAAATAATTTCTACCTCTTTATTGATGTTCTCTCTATGGTGAGGCACTTCTCTCATATTTTCTTTTAATTCTTTGGATATAGTTTCCTTCAATTCTTTGAATATATTATAATGGATGATTTATTTATTTATTTTTTAAATGTCTTTAATTTTTTTTTTATTTATTTATGATAGTCACAGAGAGAGAGAGAGAGGCAGAGACACAGGCAGAGGGATAAGCGGGCTCCATGCACCGGGAGCCCGATGTGGGATTCGATCCCGGGTCTCCAGGATCACGCCCTGGGCCAAAGGCAGGCGCCAAACCGCTGCGCCACCCAGGGATCCCTATAATGGATGATTTAAAATCATTGTCCACTAGGTTCAACTTCTGGGCATTCACTGATATATTTCTACTGGCTGCTTCCCTCCCCACCCCCCATGCCTTGCAGGAGTCATACTTTACTATCTCTTTGTGTGTTGAAAACTGAACGTTTAAAATAATGTGGCATCACACACACACATGCACACACACTGGTTTGGTTTTGTTGCTATTTTTTTAGTGATTTTCCTGAATGAATTCTCTAAAGTTTGTATTCTTTGTTGTGGATGGCCACTGAATTCTCTGTGCGGTTAGTTTATAGCTAATGACTGGACAGATTTCCTTAAATGCTTTGAACCAACAAATCTAGCCTTCGTGGAGGTCTGTGTGTGCATGTTGGGGTACGGCTTCAATGTTCTGACAGGCAGTTTACAAGTAACTCGGCCTTAATCTTCACTTCCTGCTTGTGCAAAGCCTCACAGTTGGTCTAAGTGTGAGCTAATAGGGCCTTCTCAGGTCTTTCCTAGCATGTGCACAGTCCTACATACTCCCATAGCCTTCTAGATACCTAGGAATATCCTGGAGTTTTTAGAGACCCCTTTGGGCAACTCATTTTCATAAATCTAGTTTCAGTTTTTGTTAACTCCAACTGGTAATGCCACCTCAGGAAGTGCTTGCCACTGATGCTTTTTGATAGTGCTTTGCAAATAGAACTGTTTGCACAGAGTAACCTCTGGCTCAGATAAAATAAAGACATGCTCTGAGAATGGAATTTTTCAGCAAGCTACCAGACAGTTAAAATAGAGATAATTCTCTGAGGGTGGGGCTTTGGAGGAGCTCCAAACATGTTTTGTCCTCCCAGTTGCTGCTGGATTGCTGGTTTTCATAGCTGCCACAGTTGGGATGTTGTTGATTTTTTAGTCTACCACAGAGCAAGTGATAAGGGGATTAAGGGGATAGGATTAGGGCAAGTTAAAATGCTACAAAGCTCATTGTTCTTACCAAAACTTTTTTTTTTTTTCCTGAGGAAGCCCTCCTTCGATGGCTGCAAGTATTTGGTTAATTTCCTGAGTTCTAAAAAAATTGATTTTGACAAATCTGCCTGTTTTCTTTGCTTTTAGGAAGACTGTATTTTTTTTTTAAGATTTTGTTTGTTTATTTATGAGAGACACACAGAGAGAGGCAGAGACACAGGTAGAGGGAGAAGCAGGCTCCCTGCCGGAAGCCTGTTGTGGGACTTGATCCCAGAACCCTGGGATCAGGATCTGGGCCCAAAGCAGAGGCTCAACCACTGAGCCACCCAGGTGCCCCAGGAAAACTGTACTTTTAGAGGTCCTTACTATGCCATTCCAGAAGTTGAAATTCCTAAATCTTTTTAAAGGTGTTGCTCTAGGGATTACAATATATGTACTTTTCAGTCTATTTAGGATTAATATATTACAACTTTCAGTGGAATACAGAAACCTTGTTCCTTCATTTATGCTATAGTTGTCATTATAGAGTACATCTACATCCATTGAAAACTCCATCAGACGTCATATTCTTTGCTTTCAACTCTCACGTAAATTTTGAAGAACTTAAAAGGAGAAAGAAGAGTTTATGGCATTTACCTAAATATTTGCCATTTTTTATCACTCCTCCTTCATTCCTTCATTGTGAAATTCACAGTTGCTATAATTATTGTTTTTCTATATGTGATACTGAGTTTTTCTCGACTATTTTTAAGGTATTTTTTTTTTTTTGCCTTAGTTTTCAATAGTTTGATTATGAAACTAAGCATTTGGGAATAGATTTCTTTGAGTTTCTCTTGTTTGGAGAGTGAGCTGGAATCTTTAAGTTTATGTGCCCCCCCCCCCCATCTTTTGGAAGTTTTCAGCCATTATTTCTTCAAATATTTTTTCTGCACCAAATATTTTTTTAAGATTTTATTTAATTATTTGAAAGAGAGAGAGAGCATGCATGTGCACAAGTCGGGGGAAGGAGCAAAGGGAGAGGAAGAAGCAGACCCCTGCTGAGCAGGGAGCTGATGTGAGAGGTTCAATGTGGGGCATAACTCTGGGATCATGACCTGAGCCCAAGGCAGATGCTTAACTGACTGAGCCACCCAGGAACCCCTCACATCAAATTTTCTTTTTTCTCTTTTCCTTCTGGGACTGGTGACATAAGCATAACACCTTTTGGTGTTTTCCCTCTGACACTGTTCATTTTTCTTTGTTGTTCAGATTGGATAGTTCCTGTTGATTTATCTTCAGGTTCAATGACTCTTCCTCTGCCATTTCCACTCTGATGTTGAATTCATCTAGGGGAATTATTTTGTTTCTCTTACTGTATTTTTCAATTCTAAAATCCCTATTTGGGAGGTGCCTGCGTGGCTCAGTCAGTTAAGCATCGGCCTTAGGTTCAGGACATGATCACAGGGTGCTGGGATGGGGCCCTGCACTGGGCTCCCTCCTCAGCAGGGAGTCTGCTTCTCCCTCTGCTCCTCTCCTTCTGCTCATGCTCTGTCTCTTGTTTTCTCTCTCTCTCTCTCAAATAAATAAATAAATAAAATCTAAAAAATAAAATAAAATAAAATCCCTATTTAGGTTCTCTTTTATGTTTTTTTCTTTCTCTGTGGAGACTTGCTATCTTCCTATTCATTTTAAGAGTTTTTACTCCTTCTTAGATCATGGTTATAATGGACATGTTTTTCAATTGTGGTAAAAAGCACATAAAATAAAATTTATCATCATTTTTAAAATTTTAACCATTTTAAAATGTACAGTTCAACAGTTTTAACTATATTCATATTGTTGTGCAACAGATTTTTTAAAAAAGATTTTATTTATTTATTCATGAGAGACAGAAGGAGAGAGGCAGAGACACAGGCAGAGGGAGAAGCAGGCTCCATGCAGGTAGCCTGATGTGGGACTTGATCCAGGAACTCCAGGATCATGCCCTGAGCCGAAGGCAGATGCTCAACTGCTGAGCCACCCAGGCATCCCTGTGCAACAGATCTTTAGAAACTTTTCATCTTTCAAAACTGAAAACCCATTGAGTAACAATTCCCCATTTCCTGCTCCCCCAGTCTTTGTAAAGTGCAATTCTACTTTTTGTTTCTATGAGATTGACTATGTTTTTTTTTAATTTTTAAAAAGATTTAATTAATTAATTAATTAATTAATTTATTTATTTATTTATTTATTTATTTATGAAAGAGAGAAAAAGAGAGAGAGAGAGCTAGCAGAAAGGAGGGGCAGGGAGAGAGGGATCCTGACTTAGAGCTTGGTCCCACAACCCTGAGATCACAACCCAAGCTGGAATCAAAAGTCCAATGCCTAACCAACTGAGCCACCATGATCTAAGAAGGAGTAAAAACTCTTAAGCTATCCCTAGCTTGACTACTTTAGATTCCTCATGTAAGTGGAATTATACAGTATTTGTCTTTTTGTGACTGGCTTATTTCACTTTACATAATGTCCCCAAGATTTATCCATGTTTTAGCATGTGACAGGATTTCTTTCTTTTTTAAGGCTGGATGATATTCCATTGTCTGTATGTACCACATTTGTATATTCATTCACCATTGATAGATACTTGGTTTGCTTCTACCTCTTGACTATGCAAATAATGCTTCAATAACCAGGGGTGTGCGAATATCTCTTTGAGATCCTGCTTTTGATTCTCTTGGATATATACTCAGAAGTGGAATTGCTAGATTATATGGTAATTCTATTTTTAATTTTTGGAGGAACCTCCATACTGTTTTCCACAGTGGCTACATTTGACGTTCCTACCAATAGTGCACTAGGGTTCCAATTTCTGCATGCTCCCATCAATACTTGTTATTTCTGTTAATATACACACATACACACATATATTTTAAGATTTATTTATTTATTTGAGAGAGAGAGCATAAGAGAGAGACCATGAGTGGGAGGGGTCTGCTTCTGGTGTGGACATAAATTTTCACTCCTTTGGGTAAATACCAAAGAGTACAACTGCTTGTTCATATCTTAATAGTATACTAAGTTTTTTTTTTTAAGATTTTATTTATTTATTCATGAGAGACAGAGAGAGAGAGAGAGGCAGAGACACAGGCAGAGGGAGAAGCAGGCTTCATGCAAGGAGCCTGATGTGGGACTCGATCCCGGGTCTCCAGGATCACACCCTGGGCTGCAGGCGGCACTAAACCGCTGTGCCACCGGGGCTGCCCAAGTATACTAAGTTTTATAAGAAACTACCAAACTGTCTTCCACCAAGGGGGAGGGAGAGAGAGAATCCCGAGTAGACTCCCTGCTGAGTTTGGAGTCCAGTTTGGAGCTTGATCTCACTACCTTGAGATCATGACCTGAGCTGAAATCAAGAGTTGGACACTTAACTGACTGAGGCACCCAGTTCCCCTTATATAATTTTTGATATGATCATCCTAATGAGTGTGAGGTGATTTCTCATTGCAGTTTGGATTTGCATTTCTCTAGTGATTTCTGATATTGGGCATACTTTCATATTTTTGTTTGCTATTTATATTTCCTCTTTGGAATATCTATTCAAATCATTACAAACTTTTGTCTCTTGCAGGATATAGGATTAATATACAAAAGTCAATTTTTTTTCATTTATACCAGAATGAACAAATGGAATTTGAAGATAAAACACAATACTAGGGGTGCCTGGGTGGCTCAGTATTTGAGTGTCTGCCTTTGGCTCAGATCGTGGGCCTGGAGTCCTGGGATCGGGTCCCGCATTGAGCTCTTCATGGGGGTCTGCTTCTCCCTCTGCCTGTGTTTCTGCCTCTTTCTCTCTCTGTGTCTCTCATGAATCAATAAATAAAACCTTTTTTAAAAACCAGAATACTATTTACTTTAGCACCCTAAAAAATGAAATACTTAGATATAAATCTACCAAACATGTACAATATCTATAGGAGGACAACTATAAAACTCTGATCAATGAAATCAAAGATTTAAATAAACAGAAAGATATTCCACATTCATGGATAGGAATACTGTCAAGGTATTAGTTTTACCTGACTTGACCTATAGATTCAATGCAATCCCAATTAAAATCACAGAAGGTTATTTTGTGGTTATTGATAAAGTGACTCTAATGTTTATATTGAGAGACAAAGGGTCCAGAATAGCCAACACATTATTTTTTAAGATATATATATATTTTTAATTTATTCATGATAGTCACAGAGAGAGAGAGAGAAAGAGAGAGAGAGGCAGAGACATAGGCAGAGGGAGAAGGAGGCTCCACACACCAGGAGCCCAATGTGGGATTCGATCCCGGGTCTCCAGGATTGGGCCCTGGGCCAAAGGCAGGCACCAAACTGCTGCGCCACCCAGGGATCCCTAGCCAACACATTATTGAAGGAGAAGAACAAAGTTGGAGGGCTGACATAACCCAACTTTAAGACTTACTATAAAGCCATAGTAAGGATAATGTGGTGTTGGCAAAAGAATAGGCAAATAGATCAATGGAACAGAATTGAGAACCCAGAAATAGACCCACACAAATATAGCCAACTGATCGTTAGCAAGAGATTAAGGGCAATACATTGGAGAAAGTCTTTTCAACAAATTGTATCTGAGTAACTGGACATCCATATTCATTTTTTTAAGATTTTATTTGTTTATTCATGATAGACATAGAGAGAGAGAGAGAGAGGCAGAGACACAGGCAGAGGGAGAAGCAGGCTCCATGCCGGGAACCTGATGCAGGACTCGATCCCGGGACTCCAGGATCGCGCCCTGGGCCAAAGGCAGGCACTAAACCGCTGAGCCACCCAGGGATCCCCCATCCATATTCATTTTTAAAAATATTTTATTTATTTATTCATGAGAGACACAGAGAGAGAGAGAGAGAGAGGCAGAGACATAGGCAGAGGGAGAAGCAGTCTCCATGCAAGGAGCCTGATGCAGGATTCGATCTCGGAACTCCAGGATTACCCCTGAGCCGAAGGCAGACCCTCAACCACTGAGCCACCCAGGCATCCCTACCTTTCACAAAAATTAATTCAAAATGGATAACATACCTATATGTAAAACACAAAACTACATATTTCAAGAAGAGAACATAGGAGAAATCCTAGATGACTTTGGGTATAATTATGACTTTTAAGATACAACACCAAAGGCATGACTTATGAAAGACTTCAGTAAAATAAAAAATCTGTTCCATGAAAGACAATGTCAAGAGAAGGAGAAGACAGATTGGGAGAAAATATTCATAAAAAGACACATCTGATAAAGGAGGGCTATTTAACACATATAAAGAACTCTTAGAACTCATAAGACAGCAAGCAACTCAATTAAAAATTAGGTCAAAGACCTTAACAGACACCTCACCAAAGAAAATATACAGATGGCAAACAAGCATATGAAAAGATGCCCCACATAATATGTCACCAAGGGAATGCAAATTAAAATAATGAGATAGTATTACACACATATTAAAATGTCCAAAATCCAGAATACTGACAACACTAAGCACTGGTGCTGGTGTGGAACAAGAAGAACTCTCATGCATGCTGGTGGAAATGCAAGATGGTACAGCCACTTGGGAAGACAGTTTGGTAGTTTCTTTTAAAACTTAATATACCCTTAAGATATGAGCCAGCCATTGTACTCCTTGGTATTTACCCAAAGGAGCTGAAAACTTCCACACCAAGAAAAATGTCCACACCAAGACCTCCACATGGATGTTTATAGCAGCTTATTCACCATTTTCAAAACCTAGAAGTACCAAGATATCCTTCATTAGATAAATGGATAAAGAAAGTGTGGTACATCCAGACAATGGAATATTATGGAGCACTGAAAAGAAACGAGCTATTAAGTTATGAAAAGACATGGAGGAAACTTAGTGCATTTTACTTACTAAAAGAAGCCAGTCTGAAAAGGCTACTTATTATATGATTCCAACTCTATGACACTCTGGAAAAGACAAAATGGAGACAATAAAAAGATCAGTGGTTGCCAGGGTTTGGGTTGGGAAGGGATGAATAGGCAGATTGCAGAGGACTTTTAGGGTAGTGAAAATACTCTGTATGAAGCCATAATGATGAATACATGTCATTATACATTTTTCTAAACCCTCAGAGTATACGACACCAAGAGTGAACCTTAATGTAAACTATGGACTTTGGGTGATTATGATTTGTCAATGTAAGTCCATCAGTTGTAACAAATATACCTTTCTTCTGGAGAATGTTGATAATGGGAGAAGTTCCCTTCAATTTTGCTGTGAACCTTAAACTGCTCTAGAAAAGATAAAGTCTTTTTTTTTTTAAGACTATTTATTCATGAAAGACAGAGAGAGAGTGGCAGAGGGAGATGCAGGCTCCCTGCGAAGAACCCAATACAGGACTTGATCCTGGATCCTGGGATCACGCCCTGAGCTGAAGGCAGATGTTCAACCGTTGAGCCACCCAGGCGTCCCAAGACAAAGTCTTAATAAAAACAAAAATAACACTAATTAAAAAAAAACACTAATTCCAACATATGTATCCTCACAAGGCTAGAGCCCGTTGATTTTCTTTTATGTTGAAAAATATTAAACATTTCCTCATTCTTTGTATATTGAGTAATTTTGGATTTTATCTTGTACACTTCAAAAATTATGCATGTGACTCTGGGTCTTGCTCAAATCCTATGGAGAATGTTGATTTTGTTTATTTGTTTCTGTTTGGTTGTTTTTTGTTTTGTTTTGTGTTTGTTTGTTTCAACAGGGCTCAGGTAGGTCCAAACCACAATTTCCTACCTACCTTCTGTGGGCTGTGATTCTAATGGGCTGTAGGCTTTGCTATCATAGTCATCTTGTGACTGTCTGAAGACTGGGATGGAAGTGGATTAAGTAAACAGACAAAACAAACCCCCCCACTTTCTCTGATCTGTAGGAACATCTTTCTTGTTTCTGGGATGAGAAATACATGGTTTCTCTTGAAGCTCTATCTTCATCTGCTACATAGTGGTGGGTTTCAGGCTACCTTTCATTCCTAGCCAGGAGATGCAGGGTAACAATTAGGAAACTTACTTCCGATTTGGTGGTTCTTTGACTTCTGATTTCCTTCCCTAATAATCCTGCTACCATTTACTTTTCAGAATCCTTAGATAGATGTTCCATTCATTCTGCCTAGGTTTTAGTTCCATTTCAGTGGGAGAAATGGAATGGAATGTGTTTTCTACATTTTTAAAAAAGATCTTATTTATTCATTCATGAGAGTCACAGAAAAAGAGGCAGAGACACAGGCAGAGGGAGGAGAAGCAGGCTCCATGAAGGGAACGCCATGTGGGACTCGATCCTGGGAATCTGGGATCACACCCTGAGCCAAAGGCAAATGCTCAACCGCTAAGCCACCTGGGCATCCTTGTTTTCTCCATTTTGACAAGAATTGCAACTTTCTGGTTTTATTACTGAGTATTATATATATATATATATATATTTTTTTTTTTTTTTGGTATAAGTCATCTGTCAGATATATGTATTGTGAATATTATTCTCTCAGTTTGTGGCTTACCTATTCAATTTCTTAATGGTATCTTTTGATGAGCAAAAGCCTTTAATTTTGTTGAAGTCTATTTCAACAATTTTTTCTTCTGATTAATGCTCTTTGGGTCTTTTGTTGAAAAAAATCTTTGTCTCCTCTAAGTCTGCAAAGATATTCCCTTATGTTTTCTTTTTTTAACTTCCTTTTCCCCCCTGCTTATGGAGATATAATTGACATATAATATAGTATCCAGTTTAAAGTGTATAACATAAAAAAAATAAAATAAAAAAAATAAAGTGTATAACATAACCTGATATATGTATATATTATGAACTGATTATACCACAAATAAGTTACTATCTATCACCTCACATAGTTCTAATTTTTTTTCTTGTGATGAGAACTTTTAAGATTTACTTTGTTAGGGGATCCCTGGGTGGCGCAGCGGTTTGGCGCCTGCCTTTGGCCCAGGGCACGATCCTGGAGACCCGGGATCGAATCCCACATCAGGCTCCTGGTGCATGGAGCCTGCTTCTCCCTCTGCCTGTGTCTCTGTCTCTCTCTCTCTCACTGTGTGCCTATCATAAATAAATAAAAATTAAAAAAAAAAAGATTTACTTTGTTAGTAACTTTCAAATAAACAATATATTATTGTTCACTATAGTTGCCTAATGTTTTCTGTTATAAGCTTTATCATTTTTGCTCTTATGTGTAGGTCTGATCCATTTGATTTAATTTTGCTTATGGTGTAAGGTAGAAATCAAGGTTCATCTTTTGTCTATATATTTATCTAGTTGTTCCAGCCCTATTCATTGATTTTACTCATATATATTAAAAACTAATTTTATCTTTTCTCTATTTTTAAATGCATTATTTAATGTTTTACTTTAAATTACAAATCACAAAATCTGTTAAATAATTATATTTCAATATAATTGATTTCCTTTGTAACTCTTAATTTCCTTTGTATTGTATTTTATGCCCTTCAAATTATATTTTGAGAGTGGGTCCATAAGCTTTACAAGATTACCAAAGGTGTCCAAGGCTCACATATGTTAAGAATCCCTGGTGAGGTGGAAAAACACTTAGCTTTACAATCAAAGAGGCCTAGGTTTAAATGTCCATTTGCTGCTTCCTAGCTCTGTGACCTTGGGTACATCATTTAACCTTTATTCACCTTCCATACTTACACAGATTCAATAAATGTCTATTGAGCACCTACTACCAGCTACTATATTAAATCCACAAGATTTAATGCAGACAGATGGAGATAACCTTTCCTGTACAAAGTTTACAACTGGATGGAGGAGGCAAGTGAGTCAAGGGGTCATTACACAACACTGTGATAAGTGCTTTGATAGCAGAAAGACAAAAAACTATGGGAACTTGGGGGTGGGATTCCCAACCCAGACTTGTGGAGTTAGGAAAGATTTCCAGATAAGGATGCTAAACATCTCAGGGATAAGTGGACATTAGCCAAGCAAAGGGTGAGAAGACTATCCAGGTAGGGGGTTGTACCCTTAAGAGATATGGGGATGGGGAGAAAGGGCCAATAACAGAAGGCACGACTGCAGATGGGGTCAGACTGAAGAGTTTTGTAGCCATCGTCAAGACATGAGTTTCAACCCAAGAGAAATGGGAGGTCAAGTCATTGACGGGTTTTAATCATTGATAGGTTATGACAAGATCAGAATACATTTTAAAAATTCTATACTACAAGCATCACCACTGGAGACAGGAAGAATGATTTGGAGATTATTGGAGGAATCCTGTTGAGAGAAGGTGAGTGTCTGGCTTGTGCCAATGGGGATGGAGAAGAATGTATGGATTTGGGAGACAATTAGGAGGTAAACTCAATGAAGTGTGTATCGGAGGCTCTGGGGAATGAGGGAGATAGGGCCATCCCAGATTCCTGGTTGGACCAACAGGATGAACGGTGGCACCATTCACTGGAAAAAGAGCAGGTTTACAGGAGAGCATAAAGTCAGATTTGAATTTATGGGTGTGAAGTGACTGAGTAAGGATGTGAAGCAGACTTCTGGCCATATTGGCCAGAGAAGTGGAAGGGGGCTTGGGATGGGAAGCCATCGGTTTCCGTACGGGAAGATGCCACAGGCAGCATTCCTTTTTTCCTCCCGACCTTCGTTCAACAGCTGTTGAAGATGTACTTTGCGCGGGATGTTGGGGATACAGCGGTGGACCCGAAGACTGGGTTTCTGCCCCTAACCAGTTCGCCGTTTACCTCTCCCGACTTGTTCTTAATCTGCAAGATGAAAATAATAACGGGATCAAATGAAATGAGGTGACGTGACGACACCTGCTCTTCTGATTTCTACGTCTGTTGCTCGCCCCCCAGGGCGGGAAGCGAGGACACCTCGGGCACCGTGGCTTTGGGATCCTTCCCCTCAGGCTCTTCCGCGCAGGCGCCCGGGCCCGCCCCGGGTGGGGGTGGGGCGGGCCCGAACCTGAGCCTTCTTCCCCGGGGCCAGGACCCGGCCGCGCGGAGGGTGCGGGCGGCCCGTGACGTCATCAAGCTGCGCAGCCCGCAGGGCGGGACCCGAGCGCGACAGCGCGGCCGGCGGACCCGGCTGGCTGGTGGGGAAACGAAACTGAGGGAGGAGGCGGCGGCTCTGGCAGCGGCAGGGCCAGGCCTGGTGGCGGCGGCGGCAACGGCGGCCTGACCCCCGCCTCTCCGCTCCCAGGCAGCTCACTCTCTCCCCTCAGCGTGAGTGCCGACGCGCGGCCCGGGGGGAGCGAGCGGGCGGGCGGGCGCGCGGGCTTAGCATCCTTCCCCCTCCACCGCCGCCTCGGCCGCGCACCGGCGGTGGTGACCCTCGCCGCCCCTCCCCCCCGCTTCCTTCAGCCCTCCCCGCCCCCACCCGCCCTCCGGCTCCCGGCAGTCCGAGTCGCCGCCGACGAACGTCTGTGCGCACACATTCACACACTCACGTTGTTTTCAAATGAAAAGACTGGCTGGGAGAGCTGCGACCTCCTCTCGCTCCGTGGATAAGGGTGGCAGTGCCAAACCGACACCTTGGGAGAGACGACTGGACAGGGGGCGTGAGCCCCTGCCTTGAGGGAGCAGCGGCTAGAAACAGGCCTTGCGGCTTCCACGTAGAAGTTCGCTGCCGGGGCACGTTCCTCTGGCCTGTGCGGGGCACGTTCCTCTGGCCTGTGCGGGTCACTTGAGCGGGCCACTGGTTAAGGTGTGCGGCCTTCCCTCCTGCGCCTCAGGTTTTCCCAATGGAAAATGAGAGCGTCGGAGTAGATGATTTGGAAGGCCCCGATCCAAGGTGGCCTGGGGAGGAGCATCAGTATCTCCTGCCTTTCACACAACTCTTTACTCTCCCACCCCACCCCCCTTTTTTTGCACCCACCCCAACGCAGTCCACGTTGAGTTTCCCGTGCTTGCAGTCTCCCAGAGTCGCTAAGAATCAGATGGCCCTTTTTGCTTTTGTTAGGGGCCTTCTTTTTTGGCGGGGGCGGCATTTATAGACGATGGCTTAAAGTGAAACGTGGTCTTGCTTTCTCTTTGTTCAGCGTCCCCCGTTCTTCCTTCCCCAGGATAACCCCTGCCTGTGGCTAGTAAGAGAGATTGCCTCCTTAGAATAAGATCATGCGTTGGGTTGACTGGCTCATCCTTGAGTTGTAGAGAAGCGAAACATGTGACTCAGGGTTTTGTGAGGTTGAGGGCATCAGCGGTGTCTTTGCCTTGCGTTGCTCTCTGGCTGCTGTGTCCGTGTCCGTGTTAAAAGCCTGTTTTGTCACTCTGCACCTCCCCTTCTTCAAGGAAGTGCAGCCCAGTTGGTCACCCACCTGTCTGCTCTTACGTTTTGAGTTCTTTCTCTGAGTCTTCTTCTAGCCCATCAGTTGTATGTGAACCACACCCGATTCACTACTGCTCTCGCTTGCTCTTTAACTTGATCATTCCTTAAGGTTTCAAAATGTCACAGTCACTTCATTCCATCTATTTTTTCCCCTCAATCTTACCTCTCATGTACCTACCCATGGGCATGGATAATGGTGACCTGGTACCTGATTGTTTCCATTCTTTTTTCATGGAGGTGTGTTGGTGTTCTTAAAATTATTATTATTTATTTTATTTTATTATTTATGATAGTCACAGAGAGAGAGAGAGAGAGAGATAAAGAGAGAGGCAGAGACACAGGCAGAGGGAGAAGCAGGCTCCATGCACCGGGAGCCCGATGTGGGATTCGCTCCCCGGTCTCCAGGATTGTGCCCTGGGCCAAAGGCAGGCGCTAAACCGCTGCGCCACCCAGGGATCCCTCTTAAAATTATTTTCACACCAGAGTCCTATGATACGGCTACCTCTGGTTTCAATAACTTTCCCACTCTTCTGTTTCCTGAGTCCTAAGTAACCACTGCTTCCATTCCTTACCCTCATTGAAAACTCCCAATTCTTTCATGTTTTCAAACATCCTGAAATAAACCAAAACCAGTATTCGTATTATATTGTGTAACCTCTTAATTGTCTGGATAAAAATTATAATGGTGATGGAGCAGTCATTCTGGGATGGTCCCTTCACCTTGTAAATATTGGTTGATACTCATTAGGTTTCATAATTAATGTCCAGTATACACATGGCCAATGTTGCATGAAAAGTATAGAATAATAAGTACCCAAGACCTTTTACCCCCCTGTGGCTTGTGACTTTTTGATATCTGACATCAAGGCCCTGAGGCCTCTCAGTTTGTGAGCACCACACATTTTCCAGTAAAACGAACAGCTATTATTGAAGACTAGAGCTTGGCTAGCGTCTTTCCTGGACCTCAGTTTGAGAAACTGGCACTGGAATCTGTTTGGAATTGCCAAATCCCATCCCTTTGATGATTTATATTTTGGAATCCCTACTCTGATCCTAGTGGCTCTGACAAGGGCAGCTGACTATCTGGATTTATGGTTGCAGTAACAATGAGGAGGAGAAATGATCCAGAATGCACTGCCCCTATCAAGAAACAGAAGAAAAGAGTTGCAGAGCTTGCCCTGAACCTGAGCTCTACGTCTGATGACGAACCTCCCTCTTCTGTCAATCATGGAGCAAAAGGTATGCTTGCCCATGTGATGTGAAGCCACTGGCCATCTGGTTATTTGAATCCCAGGTGCCTGAATTGGGCAGAACACAGTCAGCTACCCCTTGAGGGAAGTTGAGCAAGTTCTACAGAGAGATGTTGGCTCTAGCCTCTCTTCCCTTCTGCTAGTCTACTAAGAATGGCAACTTGTTTTAGATAAAAAATTGGAATGTTAACAGTACTGTCTTAGTTCTGTGGCTAGTCTTGCAGTAGGTGGCACTCTTTTGCTGCCTTCCAACCAGTTGGAAGTAGTGGTGAGCACTGAGTGCCCTGTGCTGTTAATTGCTGCTAATGATCCTGGGGCTCTTTCACAGGGGATGGACTCTTGGCTGCACGAGCTGACCTAATTCCCCTCAGGTTTTTGCATTCTGTTTTCTCAATTCCCTCAGCTGTTGTGATCAGAAACACCCAAATGAGTTGGAGTATTCACTGTTGACACTAAGCTCAAAAGATTTCACTGATCTGGTTGAAACTAACATTTTACTCTGCCTGTTTTTTAGGGTTATGGACATACAATGTCCATAGATGCCTTTCTGTGAAAGAAATTGTAGAGTGCCTAGGAGCTTGCTTGCCTCAAATACCAAGCAATTAGAAGCAGCTCTATTTGCATTTACCTTGACTTGCCAGCTTTATTCATTTCCTGGGGCTGCTGAAACAAAGTACCACAAACTTAGATGGCTTATAACAACAGAATTTTATTCTCCATAGTTCTGGATGCTACATGTCTGAAATCCAGGTGTCAGCAGGGCCACGCTCTCTCCGAAGGCTCTTGGGAAGAATCCTTCCTGCCTCTTCTAGCTTCTGGTGGTTGCTGGTGGTTGCTGGCAGTCTGTGGTATTCTTGGCTTATTGCAGCATAACTCCAGTCTTTGCCTCTGTGTTCTCTCTGTGTAGGTCTGTTGGAAATTTTCCTTTTCTTATAAGGGCATCAGTCATTGAATCAGGGCCCACCCTAATCTAGTATGATATTATTTTAACTTGATTACATCTACAAAGACCATATTTCTAAACGTCATGTTCCTTGGTCCTGTCCTTCCAAAAAGGGACACTATTCAACCCGTACAACAGCAGTTTTGCATTTGGGGATCCTTTGCTGGATCACTAATAAATTAGAATGAAATTTAGTAACAGATTGGTAACTGAAAGGGTGTGAAGCATCCTTTGAGAGTGGCAGGAAGTACTATTTTTACAAGTGGTAGGCTAATTGAAGGGCAGTTACTCCTCAGTTGTGCTGAGAAGCTGGTTCAGAGAAGCTTAACAGGCAGTACAGCTGAAAGCATTTGGTGCAGCTGTGGTCCCAGTTGAATAAGAGACTCTTATAACCTTGTGTGTGGAGATATGAGTGCCTTTAAAGTTGTCACCGTGGATTCCAGGCTTTATGTAATTGAGGTTACTACATGGGGGGGCAAAAACATATTGGGTGTAGTGGCTCTAGGGACTGTTGAAGAAACGGAGTTTTGTTTTTCACCTGGGATTTTTTTCTTTTTCTTTTTCTTTTTTCTTTTTTTTTCACCTGGGATTTGAGCAGCATGGTGAAGGTAGAGTCTCCTTAGGTAGAGCTACCTGGGTTATTGGGAGAGGTGGCCTACAATGGAAGAAGGGAGAGCACATCTGGGAGAATAAATGTACTCAGGTGTTGAGGTATCTAGTTCTAAGCAGATCTCAGGGGGCATCTTTTTGAAGCATACCTCCCTCACAGGTAGAGGGAGGTATGGTTAAGGATCTTTTAAAGGAATCAGTCTGATTTAAATTTCAGGCTTTTAAAATTGAGATTATCCACCCCCCCCCCCCATTTCCCTTAATTATACCAAGTAGCTTTAACCTTTTCTGGAAGTAGCACCGTGTGATTCAGTTAGGATTGACTACTGCTCTTGTGAGTACAGGATGGAAATCTAAATGGCCAGTACTTTGTATGAGTTTGGCAATAGGCCATTTGGTCTTTTTTTTTTTTTTTTTTAAGAGGGAATGAGAGAGAGAGGGAGGGAGGGGCCGAGGGAGAGGGAGACTCTTAAGTAGGCCCCACGCAGAGCCTGATGTGGGGCTCAGTCTTACGACCCTGGGATCATGACCTGAGCCGAAATCAAGAGTCAATGACAAACCCACTGAGCCACCCAGAGGTCCCTGGTCCTTTTTATTTTTCAGAAAATGAGGCAGGAGGCAGAGGCAAATAAACATTGTTAGATTTCCCTGTTAGCTTATTTTAGCTTTAGTATTGTCACAAAAACAGAGCTGGGGGTCTGTTGTCTTCATCAGCAAGATTGCTCTCTGTGACATTCCACCCACCCCATACCTGGCATGGAATAAATGCTCCATAAATATTTACTGAATAGAATTGATCGAAGGCAACAGTAGTATCTTTTCCAAGAAGCTTAAAATGTTTTACCTTTTTCTTTTTAAAGATTTTATTTATTTATTCATGATAGACAGAGAGAGAGAGAGGCAGAGACACAGGCCAGAGGGAGGAGCAGGCTCCATGCAGGGAGCCTGACGCGGATCTCGATCCCGGGACTCCAGGACCACGCCCTGGGCCAAAGGCAGGCGCTGAACTGATGAGCCACCCAGGGATCCCTGCTTTACCTTTTTCATTTTGCCTATCTCTCCTCCATTCTATAGAAGATCATTTCATTAAATACTTAGCATTTATATTATCTCTGTTTGAAGTTGGCTTTTTTTTTTTTTTTAAAGATTTTATATATTTGAGAGCACAAGTAAAGGGGCAGGGAGAAGGTTTCCTCCCCCCGCCAGGCAGGGAGCCCGATGTAGGGCTCAATCTCAGGGCCCCAGGATCATGACCTGAGCCCCCCAAGTGTCCCCTGGACAGTGCCCCGGTAGCTTACTGTCTTGTTAGACTACATATCCACTGAAATTTATATGCAGCTTTCCTAGTCAAGTCATTGGATTAAAGCAAATGTGTTTCCTTTTGCTTCGACCACTTCCACCTGGACATACTGCTGAATAGATGATTGAAAGATGCTCTTAAGGGAGTACATAGAAAAAAAAAGATAGTAGTTACTATTTCTGTCTTTCTGGGCCTTATTTGTACCTTTCTCTGCTAGATCAGTGTGATGACTCATTAATAAATCTATTTAGTTTAATCAGTTTGTTTATTTTACTTTATTGACAAGGTAAGTACATTGCCAGGTCAAAGATTGATGTCTGACCGGAGTAAAGAATAAAAGGGATAATGTAATGGCCACTGTGGCATCCTGTGTTCTTTTGAGTATTTTAGGCAGAGTTTGAAGGCATTTTAAAGCCTAAATAAACTCTTGGAAATTCACTATTAAATAACAACCTTCTGAAGTAAGAAGAGGCAGAGAGAGGTCATTTTGTTCTTTTTGGTTGTTTCTCTCAGGGAAACTGTGGTCTAGACTCCAAGATAATTTCCTTTTATCCTTAGCTGTATATCCAGTGTGGGCTCCTGGCCCTCCCACAGCGTGTTGCTTTGGAAGTTGCCAGGCCCTTTTGCTGGCACCACACTAGTTAGTGCCTTCCCCTCCACCAGGTTTAATTCTTCCCTAAATAGGCTATTCTCCCTGAAACACCATCTCTTTCTTGTCAGCCCAGATTCATGACCTTAATCAAAAACTTCCTTTATCGGTATCTGTTTAAATTGCTCTAACGAGTTACCATTTTGTCTGACATGAAGGAGAAATTGAGTCTTTAAACAGGAATGAGTATATTCCACAGCAGTTGTTAGGTAGGATGTGATATTTATTAAAATCCATAATTTATTCTTTTGTATCTGTGTGCTGCTCACCTTGGCCATTAGTGGGTGGAGCTGCCCCTCCGTATGTGTTGTCACTGTCATTTTTAATCTTGGCATGTTTGCCCTACTGTTCTATTGCCATGTAAAAAAATTTGCCCTACTGTTCTGTTGCTATGTGAATAATTTTGAACTTTTCTTCTTTAAAATGACTTAAGAGTAATGATATTTAACAGGTGGAGAAGAAATCTTAAATGAAAACTCTAAATAATATTTTGGGCTTTCTGTTAGGTTTTGAAGGGGAGCTCACGGGAAGGTAAATGGTAATGCCACCCAGCTTTGGCAAGTTCTTAATGAAACTAATCATTTTAATAGACTGACCTTATTGCTTCTGTTAATTTATATCTTCATTACAAAATTGCTCTGTGTTTGCTGAATTCTTACCAGTCTTGGGGGATGAAATCTCCTCTTTAGTTATTGCTGCAGCCATAATGGTTGTCTTCTTTCCATCTGAAAAGAGTGGCCCTGAAGGCCCAGGGGTGAAAGTGGTCAATGGCTGTGGCTGTTGTGGACATTAGGACTAATCTAGGCAACTTTGTCTTAAATCATGTCAGGCTAAGAATTGACTTCAAATACCATAAGAAATAAAAGAAATAAGGCTTACCCAGCACACTTTCTTGGTCTCACAAAGAAATGCTTAGTAGGATGGTATTTTAGCTTCCATTCAGCTTCACTCTCAGACAGACATCTGCACAGACATGTATAGACATCTGCACATGAGGTAACACCTAGGGAGGAGGAATGGAGTGGAAAGATCTTTGTCCCAGACTCTGGTGTTGATATTTTATACCAGATTCACCACTGATTTGCCTAATGAGCCCTCCACCCAAATTTGGTTCTCCCTGTCATTTTGGTCCAAGAATGTTATGAAGACAAAGAAAACAGAAGATTTCTCTCTGAGATCTGAGGGTGGTTTGTACCCTGCATTTGGAGGGATAGTATACCATTGATGTGTGCCCACTGATGGGTCCTCAAGCAAACCTAATTGCCTGGTAACTCCACCTAGAGCTGGGCCAAGGGCATACTCTCCTTTGAAGGATACCAGGTTTTCCTAACCTTTTCACAGGTAGACCTATGAATCCCCAGAAAGCTGGTGAAAAGAATAGTACTGATTTAACATTGTAGCTTCTTGTCAGTCAGGACCCTGGATACCTGGGCTTCACAGAAAGAAACTTGAGGGCTCTGCTCAGGGAGCTACCCACATTCCTGGTACCCCTTCTTTCTTCAATCAGTACAGATTGAAGGCAGGGAAGCAACAGAGTGAAGAGAAATCTGCACCTTTGGAAGCATAGTTCTTCAGCATGTGGGCCCTCTCTTGTAGAGTGCATCTCTTTCCCCTGCATGGGAGATTATAGATGAGAGACCCAGCATTAGTCTTGAGCCACTTGAGTGGTCTTTCCCCTTAGATCTGCTGTCCTCTCAAGATTGGTCTGGAAGGAACCAAATTCTTCTCAAGGCTTGGCATGGTACTTCATTTCTTTATAGCTTTATTTTTTAAACTCTAAGTTTCAAATGAATATATTCTTATTTCTCACACAGAAAATGCAGAAAAGTACAAAACAGAAAATAAATATAACCTCACCTCACAGTTTCCATGGTTACTCATTGTTAATGTTCTGGGTTTTTCCTTCTGAGTGGCACTCTCTGGCACTCTGTGACATGTGCTACGTTGGTCTATGTAAACAAGTTGGCTCCTTATTGAGGGAATTGGATAGGTTCCTTAAGAGGAAGGGGTAGGGGTGCCTGAATGCCTCTATTAAGTGTCTACCTTCCATTCAGGTCATGATCCTAGGGTCCTGGGATTGACTCCTGACCTGCATTGGGCTCTCTTCTCAGTGGGGAGTCTGCTTGTCTGTCCCTCCTCCTTGCTTGTGCTCTCTCTCTCTCTCTCTCAAATAAATAGTCTTAAGAAAAAAACAAGAGGAAGGGGTAGATTTGGTGCCTCTCATCTAGGGATATTCTCAACCAAAATTTCTCCTTGCTAATTGCTTAGGAGCCAGAATGTTGGTTTTCAGTTTATTCTAATTTTTTCAAACATGTTCCTCGGCCTTTTCTTTCTTGTGCAAAGTGTTATATTCTTAAAAGAAAATGCATATTTATTTTAGCTATCTGATTTTTTTCAAAGTTTTATTATTTTATTTTTTTTCCATGAACCAATCTAAGTTATTTAAGCTATCTCCTACCATAAGCAAAGGGATGGAAGGTGGAGCTTAAAGTCCCATATACTTTTCTGGTCCTCCTGCAGAGTCATGGTCCAAACCAGTGCTGTGGTCCACACTGGGTAGTGGTCCAGATTCTCTTTATTAATTTTCATAGCCAGTTGGAAGTGGATTCACATGAGAGTTAATGGAATGGAGTGTGAACCATCTCCCCCGAGAAAGGGCTTGGACCTGATGAAGAGATAGTCATAGGCAGCGAACTCGAGGCTCTATATGCTCTCCAGGTGTGACTTCAGGAAGACGTTCAGCATACTCACTCCCTCACTGGTGAGCTCTACGAAGTAGGGGAGTGTTTTCCACATCTGAGCTGGGCCCTCCTCATTGCTGTGAGCACCACTCAACATGGACTGCCCCAGCTATGCCCCAGACCTACCTAGCAGCCTAGAAACCCAAGACCCAGCTGTCACTACCATTTTTGACCTGGACCTTAGTTATTTGATTTTTAAACTCTGTGAGGGTAGGAATATTTCTTTAGGAGAGTGCCCCATTGTGTATGGCATTGACCTTTTATAGAACATGTCCTGAGCCAAAGTTATTGTCTAATCAATTCGACAATACCAGTGTTTTGTTCTATGACAGGTCTGACAGATGTCCTATATCAGCCTACTGGTCAGAGGCGTGGGGAACTGGGAGTTCTTAAATAGTAATCCAAGGAAGGCCCAATTCTCTGTTAAGATAATCGATATTTTGGTATTCATGCTTAAATTCTTTGTTGTTTAACCTTTTTTAAAAAAAAATTAAAGACTTAATTTTTTTTTTAAATGGCACCAGGTTATAAAGCAGCTTTATTTATTTGTTTGTTTATTTAAAGCAGCTTTATTTAAGACCATCTTTGTCAAAGTTTTAATCCTGGAACAAAATTAAATGTACCTAAATGGGACTCAAGCTTTTTTTTGGTAATAGCACAGAGTTTGTCCTATGGGTATTATTATTTTCAAGTTTTCTATATGACATTACTGAACAGAAAATTTAAGTATGTTACAACTCCTAGATTACTTTGAACATGCCTCATTCTGTAAACAAATGTATTAGTAATTAATATATTGTTGTCAATCAAGACTTAAAATTTTTTTAAAATTCACTGTAGTGAGTACTTAATTTTTGTTAAGTGGAAAGACTCGGTCCAGGTGTTGGAGATAGAAAGTTGAGTGTGACACAGTTCTTGCTCTCCAGGAGTGACCCTGTCCAGTGGGATGCTGTTTGTGATGGGTGCTGTGCTGGTGGTAGTGCTGCTCCTAGAGCACAGTGTGAGGGAGAATTGGGCCTGGGGTGCTAGGAAGGTTTTGCTCTTCTCAAATGCTAACCCTTAACAAATTTGTGTTCTCATGGGGAAGTGGAGGGATCAGTGCAGATAGGCTTTAGAATTATGATGTAATTGCAAGTTATGAATACCTGAATAGTGACCGTCATTGAATTATTTTCATGGCTGGCTTTCCTTAACACCTCCCACAAGCAGCCAGGCTTTGACTAGACATCTCTTCTCAGACTTCCTTTCTTCCTTAATGGAATTGTGCTAGTCGGTTTCTTTTTATATTTATTTTAAATATTAATAGGTAGTATATTCACATGGTTCATAAATCAAAAAATATAAAAAGAGAGTAAATGTAAACTCCACTGATACAAAATGTAAATCAAATGGCATGTTTTTCACTTTCACTCGTTCCAAGTGATCATTTTGGTATTCTGTATCCATGCTTCAACCCCTGCATATGTGGATAATCATTTTTATTTGATGATCTTCTATATATTTCCTTCTAAAAGCTTTTTTTGCCATTACAAGAAACATAAATACATATTCTTAGTTTCTCTCTTTATTTATTTTATTTATTTTTTTTAGTTTCTCTCTTTAGTACACGAGTTAGGGTATCGTGTTTCATGCATATAGTCTAGCTCTTCTGTTCGTTCGACAGCGTGTCTTGGTGATCTACCAATTGCAGTGCATAGAGAGCAGAGGCTCCCAGGTTTTTTTGGTCCTTGGTATCCTCAGCGTTGCCTTAACTTTTTCACCATGCTCCAGGCCAAAAACAATACCTAAAAGTCATATTACTAAGTATTTAGGTCCAAATAACAAGCATTTATAGCCTAACAACTAATATATCTTTGAAAGAAAAATATGTGTAAGTTGAAAAAAATTTGATTTTATTCTTAAATAAGTACAGTTACTTATTAAGGAAATGTGTACACTGTTGAGCACTGAATAACATCTTAAGCTTTGGGATGAGATTAGACACCACCATCTTCATTTTCTGCTCTACGTGCCTCCTGATTTATAATTTATACCAGCTTCAATGGGAATATACAGAAATTATTAAGCAGATTTTCGAGATACAGTCTCTTTCCAAATTTGGTTGGGTTTGCCTAAGAAATGACCTGAATAAACTGTATCGTATTGAAATAGCTTTCAAGTTAAGGAATTCATATAACAATAAAAGAGAGGGGAAAAGCCAGACAGACATAGTGAATATTTAGAGCTTGAGTCATGCCACTTTGAACCAGGAGACAGGTAATCGACCACTTCTGGCAGTTGGTAAGGTGATCTTGTTTAGAGTCCTTTGGTAACAAGGTTGTTCACCATGAAGATAATAGTTTAACTTACTCAGGCCACCAGCTTCCTCCTAGAACATTTAGTTGTAGCTCCTCTATCCAGTTGATGCTGCTCCATAAGCACCTTCCCTCTTCCCTGTCCTTCCTCTCTTTTCCCTCTTCCTGCTCTTTTTCCTTCCTTCTCACCCTTCTCTCATCCCTTGCTCTTCTTCCACCTTTCCCCCGTTAGCCAGCTCTTCTCCGAGGGGCAGTGCTATAGACCTGTCCTCTTACCTGTAATTTTGAAAGACGGTGAAAACAAAGGCAGCTATGAGATTAAACAATCAGAAACTGTTAGTCTTGTGATAGAACATTGAAATGAAGTTAGGTATCAGTGTTTGGAAGTTGATGTTCAAATAATAGCAGAAATAATAATCGTATCTTCAGTAAACATGTTTTATATTTGACGGTGTAGTTTTAAACACATTATTTCACTTAACCTTCCTATAAGCCCATGAGATAGGTATTACCATCTCAGTTTTGTAGGGGAAAAAGTGAAAGAATGGGAAAAGACACCTAATATTTTTGAGCTCCCTTCATGTGTCAAATGCCTAGGAACTTTCATTTTAGTGACTTGTCTAAGATATCGTTAGTAAGAGGTAGAGAATACATTTGACCCTGGGTCATTTAATGAACTTGATGTATGCAATGCATGTACTGAACACTAGGTGAATAAATGAAACTTAGACTTCTAAAGGCTGCTTGGTGCCATAAACTCACCTGAACATTTTCTTTTTTTTTTCTTTGCCAGCATCTGCCGCGAGCCTAAGTGGGTCTGACAGTGAGACTGAGGGAAAGCAACACAGCTCTGACTCTTTCGATGATGCGTTCAAAGCAGACTCCCTTGTGGAAGGAACTTCTTCTCGCTATTCCATGTATAATAGTGTCTCCCAGAAGCTTATGGTATGTTAGTGCTTGGATTGGGTTTCTAAAGCTCCACCAGAGGAGTAAGAGAAGGGAAATTGTATTGGTGTGAAAAGAAGAAAAGCTAGGGCATGAGTTTTTTCCTCTGGTTTCTAGCTACTGAAATTTGTAGAGAGTAGAGAGTGTGACTCTCTTCTTAATAGAAGTATGTGTTACATTTGAATTATCCATGGGAAGTGTCTGTGCAGGCCTGCTTCTCCTGTCCTTTCCAGAGCTGGATCATGCTTAGTCTCCTTAGTAATGAAAGCTCATCATGAGTACATGTGAATGTACTTCCTACACATGGATGTGTGTGGTTGGTTAAAGAGGCTTCCTGCTGTGAGTTTTTGCTCTAGTGAATGATCTCAAAAGAAATGACTAAAATCCTGCTCACTCTCAGGTGCCTAAGATAAATTGGAGTAGTATGATTTTTTTATATTACTTCAAAAAGAAGGTCCAGTTCTCCTTCCCAGCTTCCATACCCCATTGATATACTAGAAGAAGGAAAGTGACTAGGGAGACCTGCTTGCCTTCTTTATCAAATGTTATTGCATGTGCACAAAGCTTAAGGGAATTCAAGTTTGCTTTCTGGCTAGCTTTAATATTACAGCTGACTCCTCCATTTTCTTCTGGACTCATTTAGGAATGAGAATTGCCACTTCTGAACTCATAGTCAGGATTCTAGTTTGGGGACACAAACTTTGGGGTAGTGGACAATGGGGAGGTTTGTGACCCAGTCGGCCATTTTTTCCCCAAAGATCGATTTATTTACTTGAGAGAGAGTGAGAGAGAGTGCATGTGAGCGTGTGAGAGAGGCGCAGGGCAGAGGGAAGGGGGAGAGAGGGTACCCCTTCAATCAGCCTTTTTGACTGGGGAGAGATTTGTGGGTACTACAGGAATTCTGTCCCGCTCTTGAGTTGGTAATGCCCCTTCCAAAAGGAGTATAGACCCTCAAGGAGGGATTATGTTTTTTTTTTTAGGATTGGAGTTCTTTTATTAGATAAGGGTTCTTGGGCTTTGGGAATTTGGGTCTCTGATTTTGGGGGTATATAATGGGCCTAGTGACTCTAGAGTTTATTGTGAGCTTACAGACAGTTGTGTCATTAAAAAAAATGTTCTGGGGCACCTGGATGGCTCAATCAATTAAGCATCTGACTCGATTTTGGTGCAGGTCATGATTGTAGGGCCGTGAGATTGAGCCCTCTTTTGGGCTCTGCCCTGGGTGTGGAGTCTGCTTGGGATTCTTTTTCTCTGCTTGGATTCCCTCTCTTTTTTCTTCAGCCCCTACCTCCACCTCTCTAAAAAAAAAAAAAGTTCCTGTCCAGTATCTTATAGTACCTACAGATCCATACCTCAGTTTTACATAAAGTGAGTTTTCAGTTAGTATCTTGATTAAGTGGGCTCCTCTAGGCTCTCGTTGTCTTTATCTAGTAAGGCTATTTGAGTGGCTGAGGGTAAGGTAGAGTTGCTGCTTGAAACAGTTCCATTTGTAAATTATCTTCTCTTTACCAATTCAACTCTGGCTCTGCTTTTCACTTAATCAGACAAATTAGCTGTAAGGGTAGTTGTGTGAATGTCCAGTGAGATTAAGTGTTCTTGGTGCTTTTAATTACAGCTATGAGGTCTCTTCTCATTTATCCAACTTTTGGTTGCCCTGGACTCTCACCTCCGGAGTAGACAGCCACTGGGCCCATGGTTAAACTGCAGTGACTTACTTATGCTTATTTTCTTCATTAGGTTACAAGGAAAACTTAAGGCTTTCCTCATCTATGTTTCTCGGAGTTTAGCATAATGTCTGACATGTGATAGGGGCTGTTTGTTTATATAAGTGCTCCATTATTATCTGTTTATTTGTGTAAATGCTCTATTTTGTCTCTTTTTCAGGCCAAGATGGGCTTCAAGGAAGGCGAAGGATTGGGGAAATACAGCCAGGGTCGGAAGGACATCGTTGAAGCCTCTAATCAGAAAGGTCGAAGAGGCTTGGGTCTGACACTGCAAGGCTTTGATCAAGAGCTAAATGTAGACTGGCGAGATGAGCCAGAGGTAACTGATGAGGGGAGGAGGAGACAGGAAAGCCAACTTGTATTTTTGTTTGCATAACTTTATGTAGCCATGTTAACAAACTAGAAGTCTCCAGAGGCAGTGGGATTTGGAACTGGGTTTTTAACATGGACGATATCAGGGATGTCCAGAATGGAAACAGAAGAGAGATACTGAGGGAGACTTGCTAGGGTGTGGATCTGTTAAAGACCAGCGGGTAGAAGATGCTGGAAGGCAGTTTGGCTCCACAAAGAACTTTAATAAATAGATACACCTTTCCACTAGTGGCTAGGGTACTTCACGAGGTAATGTGTTCCCTCTGCTGAAAGGATTCAAAGGAGTTGAATGAGAACCCACTCTCCCACTAGGTGACTGACTGCATTAGGTGCCCTCAAAGGTTCTGCACTTCTGTGGGTTTCTGATACCAGCTCTATGTAGATGTTTGTTTATACTGTAGAGCTTTCCTGTTGTGGCTTTAGTCTGCTTATCTGCTTGGGTACCACTGTGTTTTAACCCTCTTTTAAGCTGTCAAAAGAGACACACACCCTTTTTCATGGCACAGGTGATGTTGAGATTTTGTATTTATTCATTGATTTATCTCCTATGTTATTTTACAGAGAATTTGAAGTAGATATAATAAAATAGCTAAAACTAATGATGAAATACTACCATTATAGAATTGAAACTAGAGAAAATAGAACACAAATGTCTAGTCTTCTATATAAGCTGATGTAGTTGAACTTCACATGTGGCTGTGAACTCTGGAGAATTGATATTTTATTTGTCTCTCTGATGTTCCAGTTCAGGAAAGAACTTCCATGAATTGCACATGATAAAAACCTAATAAGGCTTCAGAGTAAGATACTGACAAGCTAGGAGCTAATGGCTTCTGGGGCTAGGCCTGCTGTGTTGGCCTGTAGTTGTGAGGAGATGAGACCAGCAGAATAGCAGATGAGAAAGTGCAGGATAGGGTAAATATTTGTAATTGGGTACTAGATGTAGGTTTTTACCTCAGTGAAATTCTTGGTGCTTTCTGTGTCCTCATTTGTATGAAAACCAGTAAATAGTCCTGATACTCATAGTGAGGCAGAATTAGAACTAAGCTAAACTCAGAATCTTAAATTTGCCCATAAAATCTCTGTTTTTAATGGAGACAGGCTATTGAAATTCCTTTTTGAGGCAAGGCTGTCCTAATTATCATTTACCATGATTCAGTTTTTCTTATACAAAAGATGCCCTATTTCTTGGTTTACCTATTAGTTGGTATCCACTTCTTTAAGGTAGATGAGTCTGGGTTGCCTCAGGTGACTGTCCAGTCCCGCAGTCACTGTAGAGGAAGTGCCTGGTGGCTGCTGCAACCCAGGAATAGAGAGTGCAAGGTTTGACCCTTCAGACAAAGTCCACTTTGCAGTCCATTTCTGCTCTTAGTGTTCACATTTCTGGAGATGGGAGATTGAGTCTGCTTATTCTCTCCAAAAGGGACACGTTCAATGTATATGAGCTTTCTTTCCCATAGAGTTTATAACTTATAACCATTTATAAATGGTTAAAGGTGATAGATTTGACTGGGGTGGGGGCGTAATTCACTGCCAGATTCATTGAAAAAAGGGCTTCAGTAAATTTAAACTTTTTTTCTGTTGTTTATGGTTGGCTTGCCCTTAGGACCTTCCATTGTGTTACCATTTTATGCCTTTCAGAGCATGTAATACTACCTTTAATTACATTGCTTCAGTTTGCAGTGGTGAATCTCCACACTTGCTTGGGAGGCAGTGTGTAGAGTACCCTGCAGGTTAGCCACCTGTCTAGGTTCTATAATCCACGTCTCTAGCCCAGTGGACATAGTTCTGGCTGCATATTAGAATCATCTGGGGTCTTCTAAAAATGTGATTATACCCAGTTTCTGCCTCAAACTGACAGATTCATATACTCTAAGGGTGGGGCCTTGTTATCAGTACTTTTTAAAAGGACTGCAGAGGGCGTTTGGCTGGCTGAGTTGGTGATGCATGCACCTCTTGCTCTCAGGGTTGTGAATTCGAGCCCCATGTTGGGTATAGAGATTACTTAAAAACAAATAAAATCTTAGGGAAAACAAAAGACTCTAGATATTTCTAATGTATAATTCAAAAATTAAGAGAAAGCACAGTTGAGATGCCAGTTTCTGCTCTGGGAATGAATAGGCAAGAAATCTTTGTGAATAACACTTGGAAAGGCATCAGGAGGTGAGACCCATTAACATTGGGTCTTCCTGGTATAGTTACTTTTTCATAGACTTACTTACTATATGTACTTCTCTGTGTCTCCAGTGCTCTGATTGTAGGCCTGTTGGGTCCAGAACCAAGTCTTTTTTACTGCATTCTGAGTACTTAGCCCATAGTACGTATTTATGAAATAACATTGGAACAAATGAAAGAAACTTTGAAGGTTTGGGAAGTTTCTAAAGATTCATACTAGAATTGTACCTGGCCTTCAGAAGTTAACCTTCAGCATCCTGGCTCTCAGTTCTCATGTCTGACCACCACATTTGGTTTCAGCTTCCTGGGGCCTTCCCAATATTTCTGAGTCCTTTTTGATTGTCTTGGGGAAGCCCTTTCAAGTTGGGGCATAGCCCTGAGGAGTCATCTTCCTTGACTTACTTGCCTCTTTTTTATTTGTAGCCCAGTGCCTGTGAACAGGTATCATGGTTTCCAGAATGTACCACCGAAATTCCTGACACTCAGGAAATGAGCGATTGGATGGTTATGGGAAAGGTAGGATTTCAGGAAAGTGTACCCTGAATTTTTGGCACTTACCTCCTGACTTTTCTTCTTGAGTCCAGTGTGTATGTATGTATACTCAGTTTAAGAAAATTGTGAATCTGACCATTCTGGCAAGAATAAAGTTTTTTCTTTTTCTTTTTTTTTTTTAAAGATGTATTTATTTATTCATTCAGAGAGAGCGAAGAGAGAGGCAGAGACACAGGCAGAGGGAGAAGCAGGCTCCCTGCAGGAAGCCTGATGTGGTACTCGATCCTGGGTCTCCAGGATCACACTCCGGGCTGCAGGCGGCGCTAAACCGCTGCTCCACCGGGGCTGCCCGAATAAAGTTTTTTCAAGATAGTGTGTTGAGGGCTTTACAGCTATGCCCCTGGGAGATGTGACAGGATTTTTTTCTCCTAGTCATTTAGGAGAGTCATTTGTGCAAGGCAGCACAAAATGCATAACTTCGGTCTTCCTCATGGATGCTTTTTAGAGTAGCTTTTTACACATTTGTATGTATTCTGGTCATTCATTGCTGGGCACTGTTCCAGGTAGATGAAAAGATGCTGTCTCTGTCCTCAGAAAATAATGAGGGAGTTGTTACAGAGAGAATTTGTTTAATCTCCTTCTGGAAAACTGTAAGAATTTAGTACATAGCTACCAAATCAGTATGGTCTGGAGAGCAGTTCGCAAAGTGTAGGGCCCCCTAGGGATCTCCAAGACCCTTTCAGGGGCTCTATAGGGTGCAGGTTATTTTCATAATGGTACTGGAAAGTTGCTTTTTTCACTCATTCTCTCACAAGTGTCCAGTGGAGTCTTCCAGAGGCTTTATCACAACCATGAATGCAAATGCAGAGAGGAGAGTCTAGCCATCTTACATTAAGCTAGATAGTGGAGGTTTGTAAAAATGAAAAACAATGCCACTCTTCTCAGTTAAAGTTTTTTTGGGAAATAGAGTTATTTTTCATAAAAATATGTTATCTATGTTAATGTGTTGTTCTTTCACACTGAATAAATTAAAATTGTCTCGGTTTCTAATAATAAAGTTGGTATGTGTATATCCTCCACACAAACAAAAGCTCTTTGGGATCTTCAGTGATTTTGAATTGTGTAAAACCTGAGAACACCCAAGTTTGAGCATTGTTGGTTTAAAGATGGCCTCACTCAACCATCTGGTTGGATATGACACCCCTGTGAGGGTTGCTTGAGCCCTTTTTTCTCTGATGTTACCAGGACAGTGTCTGGTGTCCGACGTTTGTCCCCTTTACAGGTCAAGAAGCTTTCTGGTTGAAGGACAGGCTTCTGTCATTTAAGGCATCCCCATCCTTTTGCCTCCATGCTCTGGGGACTGACAGCTTGAAGTTTCCTTCCTGTTTGCTTTTCTCAGCCTCAGCATTCACGAGTCTTATATCCATATGGTGCTCTAGTCAGAGCACCCAGGAGGCTGCTTCATCTCACAGCCATCTGGAGTATAGCCAGAGGGAGTTAGGATTTTCCCTTTCCTGCCCCTCAGGGATTGATGTTCTTGGCAGAGACTCAAGCCCCTTCTTGCTCTACTCACTTGGAACCCTTGTTTCTCCGTTCATTCCCCCAAATGCAGTCATACGTGATCAGTATTGGTTGTTTTCTTCTTTCTGTAGAGAAAGATGGTTATTGAAGACGAGACAGAGTTTTGTGGGGAAGAGCTGCTTCACAGTGTGTTGCAGTGTAAGGTAAGGCCTGTGGCGAGAGCTGGGCTGGAAAACCTAGTGTGAGTGCATGTGCTGGGCTCTTCTGGTCTTTTGAATTGATTGTGAGGGAGAGCTCCAATTTAGCTAAGATTTTTCCTGGAGATTGGATGTTTGGCTTGCTACATTTCTCCAAAGGTATCCTTCTTTCTGGGGCCTTGTAGTGTTGCACTGTCCCTGTGGCCAGTAGCCAGGAAAGGCTCCACTTAACCTCATTGGGTTGGTTCATTACAGTCCTGAGGGGGCCTGGCGTAGTGAAAGGTTTGGATTATTCTTTAGTGTCAGATAGACCTGAATTCACATCCTCATTTTTTAACTTTCATGCTGTGTGACCCTGGGCCAGTTGATCTAGCTGCTCTGAGTTTGTGTTGCCTCATCTGTAAAATGGGAAAAAAATACTTCCCAGGATTGTTGTGAGAATTAAATGGGATAGTCAGCGTGAAGCTCCTACTACTTGGACAAATGTTAATCTCTCCTTGATAGCTTTTGGCATGACTTTGTATCAGGAAGTACACATTGCCCAGGGTAGAGTGAGCCAGGGAAACTCTGAGGAAGAAATGGGTTGGAGAAGAAGCAAGGCCTAAGACCAGCCTCACCAAACTTATTTTTTTGTAGGCAGAGGGTTGGGAATATCCTTAAGGTGCCTAGAACTCATGTAAAATGAGGCTTTTTTTTTTTTTCTCAGGGAGAAAATTGGAGAAGGGAATAGGGTCCCTGCTGTGTGGGTAGGTGCCATCACAAAACACCGGTCTCGATTTGTTTTGTCCTCTGAGGAAGCTTTAATATCAGAATTCTAGTCCCTAGGCAAGTTGATGATGGCGTGGAGAAACAGATTTGCTCTGAGGACTTGTGATGCCAACAGGTGGTTTGTGCCTACCCACAGGTGCCATTTATTAACCACTTACTGTACAGGATCTAATTACATTTTATTTTATTTTATTTTATTTTTTTTAACCACTTTACAGGTGAAGTGGTTGAGAGTCAGAGTGTTGAGCAATTTGTCTAGGGTCACACAACTGGTCATTTCAGAGCTGGGATGCAGCAGTATAGTAGCTCTTTTGAGGGCTGAATTGCACTCCTCAAGCTCTTAAGCCCCCTGCCCCATCCTGGAGGGTGGTGCTCACCTTGAGGTTCTGATTCTCACTGGACAGAGTGTGTTTGATGTCCTGGATGGAGAGGAGATGCGGCGAGCTCGGACCCGGGCCAATCCCTACGAGATGATCCGAGGAGTGTTCTTCCTAAACAGGTTTGCTGACATTCCCTACCTGTCCTCTCCCCTGACATGCACTGTTCCATTTCTTCGTCTGAGCCTCAGCTTTCCATACATCTAGTATACTGAGTTGCACTTTTCTGTCTTTATTGCAGGGCAGCAATGAAGATGGCTAACATGGATTTTGTGTTTGATCACATGTTTACAAATCCACGGGACTCTTGTGGGGTGAGAACAAGATTCTGTGTCTGAATTCATAGCCCTAAATGGCTTTAAGCTTCAGTGGCCCAGAAATTGCCATTTGTGCGATGCTAGTAGAGTATTCCTGCTCTGTGACAGAGATTTTGCTTTGAGTTCCTCAAATTAGGTCCCATGGTGCTTCCTATGGTCCCAGGGATGGTCCAGTAAGCAGTTGTCTCGAGGGCTTCAGGCCCAGAGCTCTAGCCTCCAGCTTTGCAGATCCTGCTGCTTGCCCCAGGTGGAGGAGAGCAGGGCTTGCAACAGTGGCAAAGGGACATTTCTGGGCAAAATCAGCTGTTGTGACATCTATAGGTGTAGGGAACAGAGAGGGGAGTGTATGAGATAGAGCCTGCGCCCTCCTGCTCCATTTAACATGTATTTATCCAGCTCCCACTTTGTGCCAGGCACTAGGAATATAATTTTGAATGAGATAGATGTGATCTCTTCCCTCATGGCACTTAGGTTCTGGACGTTTTGGTGAGTTCAAGAACTGGTAAGGGTGCAAGGTGAGGATGTTTGTAAAGCCCTTCTGTAGAGGCCAGTTGTTGCCAGGGTGAGTATGTAGTCCTTACAATGAGCTTGTTTTTCAAATTCAAATTTGTGACATCATCTGATTGGGGTGCCCTTTCTGGTATGAGAAGGGAGTACTTGGGGAAATGTGAGTATTGAATGAAATGTAGGCATCTTCTGGATCCTTTCACTGGTGTATTAAAAATCAGTATCATGTCTGAAAATCTAGGCTGTGGTGTTCAGTGAGGCATTGTGAGGCAGGAAGTACAGCACTTACATTGTAGGTGGTGTCACTTAAGTTCTTCCCTTCTTTGGGCCTCAGTTGCCTCATCCCTGAAATTAGCCCTACTAACCTGTCAGAGGATTGGGGTGGGACCAGAGGCCCTTAAGATCTGTTCCAGTTCTAAGACCTATGATTTCAGATGTGGCCACTTTCCCTTTCTGCCTTTCTGAATCAGCTTTGTGTGGGATCATAATTATTAGATTTTGCCCCTTCTCAAGAAGTGGTAGAGCAAAATGATTTTCTACTCTGCTACCTCTCGTTTCTCTGAACACAGACACGCCATAATGATAGAGAAAGAAGAAAGGAAATTTCATTCTAGCATTCCCTTCAGGGTTTCAAAGCATTTTTACTCAGTCCTAGAAAGTTAGTTCTCTTTGACAGTGAAGGGCCAGGAGCCAGCTGTTCCCAAACCTGTTTCTGCTTCACTCACTCTCCTTCCACTAGGCCCCCTGATTATCCACCTGCTAAAGGAACTTATTTTCTAAGTTCTTTCATGTTTCAGTTCTACCTCCCTAACTGCTTCCCTCCATGCTGGCAAAACTGGCATGTGGACCCCTCTAGCCTATATTCATTTCTCTCTCCCAGGCCTCCCTCACTGTTCTCTAGGACCAGCAGGCAGTGCAAAAGGGCTCTAGGAATTAGCATCTTGAGAAAATTAGGTTGATATAATGTTGCTTTAATTTTCTGAGCTCCAAATGATTTCCTTTAAACCCCTGCCTGGCAGAGGAGCTCTGTCAAGCTGCTGGGAAGTCACAGCATCATTTTGGGCTTTTGAGTATAAATGCCTCCAGCAGCTGGTATCTGGTTATTGTCTTTTGCTGTCAGGAAAATGAAATAGGCACCAGGGTTGTACCATTCAGGTCAAGGGTGGAGATGTTCGTTACATAGGAAAAGGCAGCTGTGTTTGTAATGCTTCAGGCACCTTCTTGACCTGAATTGATTGTTAGTGGCCATGGAAAATTGCCTTTTCAGAGAAGTTTCTCTACACTCCACTATAAAAAGTGATTTCTTTCCAGCCCCTAGTGTTTTCTTCTCCCTGAGGACCAGAGTGACCGCCAAGCCCAGTAGGCTTGGTGTGTTTTCCAGGCGAGTCAAGATGCTCTAGAGCAGTCACCAGCAGAGATGGAAGTGACTGAGGGCCCAGACACACACCTGGGTTTGCTAGGGTCTCAGTGACTCTTGGATCAGGCAAATTTTGGAATAAGAGCATTGAGAAATTTAAGCTTGAGCAGGTATGGGGAGGTTGGAGGTGGGAGGTGGATGGGACGACGAGGTTTTTCACTGGCATTCTGGTTCTGTGGGTTGTGGTAAAAGAAGAGAGACTAGGTAGGGAAACAAATTGTAAATACAAACTGGAAGAGACAAGGAAAAGAAGGGAGTTTAGATTCTTTAGGTATATGCTAGCATATAATAAACCATAACATTATGTGCAGGCTTTGTGTGCCTGGGAATATTGCTGAAGTAGGTAAACATTGTCTGTGAAGCCTAACAGAAGACAAAAATTGAATGTGGGTCTCTGAGTTGTGGTGGTATCTTAGAGGGAATTAGGAAGCACTTAAAAAGTGCCCATTGAGCCCAGAGTACTGCACGAGACATTGGAAAAGGAAGAAGATGGAAAAGGACAAGAGTTTTGACTCCAAGGAAGTTGATCCAGTTGAATATTGTATCATCTTATGTTTGTTCAGTACTTACAGTTTATAAACATCTTTGACATATGGTACTTTAATCCTACAACAGCCTGGAGAGCCTACATTAGTCCCAGTTTACAGTTGAGAGCTCAAGCTTAAAGGCGTAAATTGTATGCTGCCCTTAAGTGCACAGCCAGTAAGTGGCAGAGGTGAGAACTCTAGCTGTCCTTTCTCTGAAAAGACCTTCTGGCCATGACCTGTGAGGGCCACATGTCTGGAAATTACAGAATGAGATCATACTTATGCATACTTATGCCCTCTTTTTGGAAGTGAGATTCTTTCATTGATTCATTTTCCTTTCTTGCCCAGTCTTCCTGTGGGCCAGTGGCTCCCCGTAGAGCCTAGAGCCTGGGGCTAGGGCATGGCTAGTGGTGAGGAACATTGTTTTTCCTCCTTCCAGTACGTGTAGGCCTTAAACTTGTGATCCCTGCCTCATCCCCACTATACTGCCTCAAAAATGCTACATAATGTTCTCCGCAAATGCTGTTAGGTGTTTTTTGTGTGTGCAAATGAATATAATCCAAAAATATGAATAATTGGTGGCTCAGAACAAAGAATACTGGACTAGATTGGTGAAGAAAAGAACTGATACATCTCAGCTGTACCTGGGTGGGCTTGTCATAGGATGACAAAGTTTATTTTCAGCTGAAGTCAGTTTCTCCAGAGACTTCTTCACTGTTTTGATAAAGCTGGGTAGCCATCATCAGAGGCATGGCGCTTTTTAACCCAGAAAGTGGCTGGATTGTGAACATTAGTATTTTCCATTTCTTTCTTAAAACTGTCTCTCCTAAAGCTTTCTGGTCTTTATCTAGCAGTTGCAGAACTCTGGACAGGTACTCAGCCATTACAAACCTGTGGAGAGGGAAGGCCGAGCTAACTAAGCTCCTTCTAGATGCTGGGTGTTCCTCGGGGACCTCTGTAGTTACCTGCTCTAGAGCTCAACTTCTTGTCACCAGTGCAGATGGTATATCCCCTCTGCCTTAGACACAGTATGGGCCAGTATTGGGTCCAGCATAAATTTCAGGTTAAGAGTTAAAAGGTACTGGAGTGACCAAAACCCAGCAACAATTCAAATGATTATTGTAATTTAGTTATTCCTGAGGTGGGTGGGTACTCTGGGGGCTGTCTTGGAGGCTACACACCAGCATTTCCTTCGCCCTCTGCCTGTCAGCCTCCGTCCTCTGCACCACTGCCCCATGTCCTGACTAGCAGAGGATTAAAGGCAGAAGGGAGTGCAAAAAGGGGAGACTCAATGCACTGTGATTACTTGGATTGGATTCTGAAACAAAACAAAGACTAGTGAAATCTGAATCAGGTTGAATTTAGTTAATAGCAGTGTACCAATGTTGGTTTCTTATTTTTGACAAATGGCCATGCAAGATGTCAACAAAATTGGATGAAGGGTATATGAGAACTTGGTCTTTGCAACTTTTCTGTAAACCTAAAATTATTCCAAAATAAAAAGTGAATTGGAAAAGAATAGGGAGAGCCAAGAAGGAGGGGGAGAAGGGAAGCAAAGGCTGTGGTTTGGAAAGGTAGACCCTGTGACTATGAGGGGGAGATGTTAGAGCCCCTCAGACTCTGGATAGGAAGACCTGAGTCCAGCAGCCAGGCTGACTGGATTCTCATGTAGCTTTGCTGCACACAGTCTGTGAACCGGTTGCTTTGTGTCTTGGTGTCTTTTATTTCCCTGTCTGTAAGTGGGGGATGCAGCATCTATTCCACTCAGTAGGACTCTTGTAAGGCAGGATTTGGTAAGGAAAAGACTCTGAGAAATAAAAATGCATACTCAGATTCCTCTTAAGATGCTTTTATTATAAGTCTGAGGTAGACCCTATGCTTGAAAAGCATTAGGGGTATTTTGAGGTAGGGATGGGCAACTCCAGAGGGTGATGACCATAGGAGATCATATCCTGGGTGTTGTGGCCTCGGTGGGAGCTCTGCGTTATGTTTGCTGAAAGGCTCATTTTACTCCCCCTGCATTCTCCTTCCTGTTCCCCATTGAGCCAGACTTTTTCCCTTCCTCCCCTGTCCTCCACTTGCCTTTGCAGAAACCACTGGTAAAGGACCGGGACGCTGAGCTTCTCTACTTTGCTGACGTCTGCGCAGGCCCAGGCGGTTTCTCGGAGTATGTGCTGTGGAGGAAGAAGTGGCACGCAAAGGGCTTTGGAATGACTCTGAAGGGCCCAAATGACTTCAAACTGGAGGACTTCTATTCGGCGTCCAGTGAGCTCTTCGAACCCTATTATGGTAGGGACATGAAGGAGGAGGGTACTGGTGGTGATGAGAAATGATCCTCTGTGGGGACTTGAGATCAGAAGCAGTTATTATCCCCTGAGAATGTTTTCTTTACCAGGTCTCTCGGACTGGGGTTCCCAGATTATGTCGTGAAGGTCTTGGTTTCCTCTAGACTGTCCCTTTTTATCCCAGGCCTGGAGGATGCAGGTTAAACACTCCACTAGGCAAACTCTCATCAAAACCATATTAAATCCTCTTTTCTTCTCTTGTGGTGACAGGAGATAATGAAATTGCCTGATCTCCAGCTTAGAATTGGCAGGGTTATTAACCAATACAAACCCCATGCCTGTCTCCGGCACCGTGCACCGCGTGTGGAATGCGCTGGGTAACAGACAGCTCAGCAGCCCCACGGCAGTCCCCTCCATTCTTTCTTGATTGCTGTGATTTGGCAGCAGATCTCAAGTTTTTTTGTAACAGTTCTTAGTTAAAAATTGATATCAGTTCCTAAATGTAGATGCTTTAAACACAATTTTAGTCTTGAAGAGGAAGAACCTGTGTTTCAGTTGATGACTCTTAGCTGGACAACTCTTTTTGAATTCTGCTTTATTACAGCAGGGCCCTGTTTTTGCCTGTTGGTCCGTCACTGCAAGGCAGCTCTGCAGAAAAGATGCTGATAGTGGGTTGCTCCTCACAGGGCCTTTTCTCTTGGTCCTTGAGGAGAACGTGTGTTCACAAACCCTCAGAGCTTGTGTCCCAGCCCCTGAGACACACAGGGCAGATGAGCTAACTGTGAATCTTGTATCCTATCAGGTGAGGGTGGGATCGATGGAGATGGAGATATTACCCGCCCAGAGAACATCACTGCTTTTCGGAATTTTGTCCTAGATAACACAGATCGCAAGGGCGTCCACTTTCTGATGGCCGATGGGGTAAGTGATCTCTCCATAGGGTGATGCTTTAGGTATTTATCTTGTTAGAAGCTTTTTTATTTGGTCCTTTGCTGCCCCAGATCGTGGTAGCTCACTGTTCAGATAGTAGGGATGTATGATGTATGTTTTTATTCTTCTTGCACATATTTTCAATGATACTTTCGTCAGCGTTGTAATGTTTTGGACACCTTTGCTTGGAGCAAGTGGCCCTTCTTCGCTTACTTTCTCAGAGGACCTTGATGAGAAATGCTAGGGGAGAACTATGACTAAGATGGGCTAGGCAAAATGGATTGGGAAGAACATTTCCATCATTTGTCACCTGGGTGTGGCTCCTGGTAGAGGCTGTCCTTAAGCTCCTGAGCCTCTGGATGGCTGACAAATGACCACATAACCAAAGGCAGCAGCTCAAGGGAATCCACAGGAGACTCTGTCAGTGGTTGAACTGAAGTGAATATTCAGGGAGCCTTGTTCTTTAGGCAGCTGCTGGAGTTACCTAGGACATCCCACTGTAGGTTTCTCACCTACCAATCTGATGCTGTGGGTGGTCTTTTCTGGAGTGAGGCACCACTTATTCTAAGAAGGACCGAGAATATGGCAATTGCTCCTGTTCCCTAGAATGAGAAGAATTGAGAAGAGCCTCTAGAGCTCCTTGGGTGGCCTCTCAAGCAGTAATCATGTGGAAAGGTGAAGGAATATGCTGGATGTCAGGATCTGAAGATGCCCTGGTTTACCAAAGCATTATGCACAGCAGGGAACAATGGAGAGACAGGGAAGAAGAGGGAGGGGCTACTCCAGCTGAGTAGATGTGGGGGCCCAATAATGCTTGGGAGGCAGTTGAGGTGCCATGTGGCAGCCAGAGTGCAAACTCAAGTGTTGTCTTTCTGCTTAGGCAAAATAGACTGGAGACTTGGGCTTTTTTTTGTTGTTTTTTAAAAAGATTTTATTTATTAAAAAAAAAGATTTTATTTATTCATCAGAGACAGAGAGAGAGAGAGACAGAGACAGAGACATAGGCAGAGGGAGAAGGAGGCTCCTTGCAGGGAGCCTCATACGGGACTTAATCACAGGACCCCCAGGATCACGACCTGAGCCAAAGGCAGATACTCAACCACTGAGCCAGCCAGATGCCGCCCCCCCCCCCCCCCCCCCCCCCGTTTAATTGACTCTACAAATAGACATGCATTTTGGGAAACATCTATAAATTTATAAAAAGGGCATTGCTAAACAATTTTTGATTCTGAGTCTTTTAGCTGTTACCTTTCTGGGACTGAGTGAGAGACTTGATCTGGCTGGAGCCAGCTTAACAGAGGTCAGCCTCTTATACTTTTTTTTAAGAAAATTATTGTGATAAAAAACATACAGTGTACCATCTCAGCTGTTTTTAAGTACATAGCTCAATAGCATTAAGTATGTTCACATTTTCATGAAACGGATTTCCTTGCTTTTTTCCTTTTTGTGAAATTGGAACTCTGTAGCTAGTAAACAATAACTTTCCTCTCCCTCCTCCTTCAGCCACTGGCCTCCTTGACTTCTCTGTGAGCTTGGCTCTCTGCCCCTTGCTGGCATCTCACAGGGAGGGAGGCCACTTCAGGAATAGCAGGGCATATTCTTTGAACAAACACCCTGGCCGGAGAGCCTGCAGGCTGGAGGGAGAGTCCTGAGATAGGAAGGGAGTTTTGGTCAGCAGAGAGAGAAATTGCTGTGACTGGCAGAGTTGTGTTAACTTTACTCCTGTCACCACACTGGGGCCTGTTCAGTGGTCAGCACGGTGGCTGAGTAAGCCCAAGCAGAGTATTCATAACCCTCTCTGGGTCTTGGACTGACCAGGGTATTCTGTTTCCTATGTTGTAGTTGGCCTATGACCAGCCAGTATTTTCGCTCTGTCCTCCTTTACTCTCCCCCTGGATTCTCCCATGGGGTTTTGTTTGTTTGTTTTGTTTTGTTTGTTTTGTTTTGTTTTCCCCCATGGGTTTTAAAATTTTTTGGACCATCTCTTCGGAAAGGTAGACTTGGTTCTATCTCCTCTGAGTGATGGAGCAGAAGAGCGGCACTGTTCTAGTAGTCAGGCCTGGATCCTTGTTCTAGCTTCATGCATGAGGTGCCATATGACCATGCCAAAATAATTTAAACACTGAGCCATATCTTTATCAGTCAGATGGTGGAAATCAATGAAAACACTTGTAGGGTAGGGATGAATGAAGTCCTCATCACTTTTCTTTCCTACTCCAATTCTTATACTCATTGCAGGGGTTCTCAGTGGAGGGGCAGGAGAACCTGCAAGAGATCCTCAGCAAGCAGCTGCTGCTCTGTCAGTTCCTCATGGCCCTGTCCGTGGTCCGAACAGGTGATGTTTCCTCAGCCTAGGACCCATTAGAGGCCCTATTGGACAAGAGCATATACAAGGCTTAGGAGTAAAACAAACTAAAAAACTGTTTATATCTAATATAAACAGGTGGTTAAACAAGGAATATAGAGAAGTAAGTGCAATAGAATCGCCAAATTCCCCTTTAAAGCTGAATCTCCCCCTTAAATTGCCTCTTTATAATGGGCCCAACTGGTGGGTCCCTGGTTTTGTCACATTTACTCCCTGAGATTACCTTATCACCTCCTGGGATAGAACCCGCTGACTACTGTTGGTGTTTTTGCTCTAATCTAGGAGGCCACTTCATCTGTAAAACCTTTGACCTTTTCACACCGTTCAGTGTGGGGCTCATCTACCTGCTGTACTGCTGCTTTGAACGAGTGTGTCTCTTTAAGCCAATTACCAGCCGTCCTGCCAACTCAGAGAGGTGAGGCCTTCCTCTCCACTTTAATCAGACTAGTTGACTAAATGTTAGAACAGCAAATTTTGATGCACCTCTATGGCGTAACTACTCAAGCTTACATTAAAACCCTGATTTTAAGGAAGTTATTAGAGTCAATAGGAGTCAGGATTCAGATCTTAATGGTTCTGTGATGTGCCAGTTCAGCTTCTGCCTCCTTCTCTACGAGCCTTATTCTTCACACTTTGTGGGGGATCCTTGGCTTGGTCCAGGAAGAAGGTGACCAAAAGAAGCGGCACCTGAAGGGACATGGGCTGGGCAAGGGTAAGGGGCTGCCAACCAGAGGCACTATTGCTATCCCAGTAGGGACACAGTACACATCATGCATGATGTGAGAGAAGATGTGGCCAGTCTTAATTGCTAGATGGCTTATGTAAAAACACAGATTACTGGGTTCTATTGCTGGAGAATCCTACAGTTAATTAGGTCTATAATTTACCAGACTCCCTAGTGATGGTGATACAGCCAGCCTGGCATAGGGCATTTGGGAACCGCTGCCACAAAGAGTAGGAATACAGCCCAGCATAAGAAGGAAGGAATTGAATTGAACTTTTGCAGCAGAGTCTGTGCTGTTCTTTGTGCATAGACTGAAGGCTGTTGAGCTTTATGGCTCAGCAAGGAGTTTAGGGAGGATGAATGTGGGAGAGAAGCCCTTGCTCAGTGGACTGACACGGTGTTCTCTGCCAGGTATGTCGTGTGTAAGGGCCTGAAGGTGGGCATCGATGACGTGCGGGATTACCTCTTCTCAGTCAATATTAAACTCAATCAGCTGCAGAACACCGATTCTGATGTCAACCTTGTGGTCCCCTTGGAGGTGATCAAGGGAGACCACGAGTTTACTGACTACATGATACGGTCCAATGAGAGGTAAGCAAACCAGGTGTTTTTTGCTGACACCACTGGGGTATCAAGGAAGACTAGAGGATGAAGAACTGAATGACTGGCTCTTGGTATCACTTTGTCAGTCATAAAAAATTGGTAACTAGGATTGGTTTGCTTGTTCCAGGACTCTCTGGGATTTTGACACCTCGTCCTTCTCCCTTGCTCTGTCCCTGGGGTGGCTGTTGGGAACCTGGTTGTCACAGCCCTGCCCATGGGAACCTGAGTATGATAGTGAACTCTGATAGAGAGCAGCCTTGTCCTGTGTTCCTGGAGGCAGGAGTAACTACTCTTTAATTGCTTCTGTTTGTGAAAGGCTGTCATGGTTGTTGCCTTCTGAAGCTCCCTGTTTGGAGACAGGAGATGGCTAGGAAGCAAGTATGTGGCATACTTTGGAAGTTTCTAATATTAAAGCTTTTTTGCCAGTTCATAAATTTCCCAGATGGGTAATCTGAATGCAGTGTTGTTTTGTTTTAAACCTTTGATTCCCCCCGCCCTTGAAATAATTTTGTAATGATTGTAATAATTTAAAGTTGTGACAGTTGGCTGAGTTTTCTAAGTGGTCAAGCCTTAGAGAAAAGTTTTTGAGGTATGTTGGAGTGTTGTATAGTAGCAGTGAATCACCAAGTGCTTTCTCATGGGGCAAAACAGGTATTGGAAAGGTCATTTCTAAGGGTGTAGAGTCCTGTCTCCCAGAGAAGGTATAGGTGGCCCTGGAGAATTACAGGAGAGGTAGTCTTTACCCATTTACCATCATCCTACAGTATTTTAACTTTCCACGGTACTGTCACAACGCTCTCATCTTGATGGTAATGCCAGATACCAAACTGGAGCAGATACTGAGCTTCATGTTATATGTGAGGAAACAGGTGTGAACTGGCCTAGAGTCAGCAAAACCAGGGCTTTGTAATATTTCTGGACTTCTTTTTTGCTGAACTGTGCTGCCAGCTGCTATGAGTGTGTGTGGATATGTTGCACAACTGGACTTCTCAGTGCTCCCAATAGTGCAGTGTTTAAACAGTCCTATAATGAATCAGTTTTCTTTCTTTTTTAAAAGGATCAATGTAGAATTCCATAATTGAAATTCAGATCTTATGTAAACACTTCAGTCATATTTGACAAATGTATGTATCCATGTAGCCTACATTTTATTTTATGAACAACAACATTACTGTAACCTCAGAAAATTTCTTTGTGCCCCTATCCATCAAGCCTAAAATAACCACTCTTATTTTCATCATCATAAATCAGTTTTGTCTATTCTAGAACTTTGTATAAATGGAATCATAGACACTTTTGTGTCTGTTTTTTTTTTCTCCTTACCATAGTGTTTTTGAGATTCTTTCATGTGGGATTTGTTTGTTCCTTTTTATTGCTGAGTAGTATTCCATAATATGAGCATACCAAATTTATTATTCTTTTGATGGACACTTAATGATATTTTTAGTTTGGGGCTGTTATGAATAAAGCTGCTAAAAACATTCTTGTGCAGGGCTTTTGATGGACAGATGTTTTCATTTTTCTTAGGTAAATATCCAAGAACAGAAATTCTGGGTCATAGGTTAGGTGTATATTTAACTTTTTAATAATGCTATACAGTTTTTTTTTTTCTTTTTTTTTCTTTCTATTTTTATTTTTATTTATTTATTTATTTTTTGCCATACAGTTTTCTAAAGTGCTTGTACCAGTTTATAAATCCTCCAACAGAGTATGAGAATTCTGATTGCTTTACATCTTTGCCAACATTTGATATTGTTAGTCTTTGTCATTTTAGCCATTCTGGTGGGGGTGTAGTGTTAGACCATTGTGGTTTTATTTTTTTGTATATTTTTATTTTTATTTTATTTTTTTGAGATTTTATTTATTTACTTATGAGAGAGACAGAGAGAGGCAGAGACAAAGACAGAGGGAGAAGCAAGCTTCCTGCAAGGGGCCCATTGTGGGACTCAGTCCCAGGCCCCTGGATCACAACCTGAGCCAAAGGCAGACACCCAGCCACTGAGCCACGCAGACATCCCTTTTTTGTATATTTTTAAAATTGAATATTGTATTAGTTTTAGGTGTAGAACATAGTGATTCAGTATTTATATACATACATGAAATGTTCACTACCATAAGTCTAGTTACCATCTGTCACCATTGTTGTTAGAATGTTATTAACTATGTTCCTTATGGTCTACTTTATATTCCTGTGTCTTATTTATCTAGCTGGAAGATTGTACCTCTTAATCCCCTTCACCTACTTTGTTCATCCCCCCCTACTCCTTCCCCTCTGGCAACCATTAGTTTGTTCTCTGTATCTGTAAGTCTGTTTCTGTTTTGTTTGTATCTGTTCATTTGTTTTGTTTTTTCAATTCCCCATATAAGTGAAGTCATGGTTTTAGTCTTTCTGTGTCTGATTTATTTCACATAGCATAATAAGCCTCTAGATCCATCCTTATTGTTGCAGATTATAAGATTTCATTCTTTTTATGGCCAAGTAATACTTCATTGTATATACATGCATCTTCTTTATCCATTCATCTATTAATGGACATTTAGCTTGCTTCCATATGTTGGCTGTTGTAAATAATAATGTGATGAACCTAGGGGCACATATGTCTTTTCAAATCAGTGTTTTTGTTTTCTTTGGATACTAGAAGTAGAATTGCTGGACTGTGGTAGTAATTATTTTAATTTTTTGAGAAAACTCTGTTGTTTTCCATAGTGGGTACACTAACTTACATTCCTACCACTGCGCAAGGATTCCGTTTTCTCCACATCCTCACTAGCACATGATATTTCTTTTCTTTTTGATAATAGTCATTCTGTAAGGTGGTATCTCTTGTGGTTTTGATTTGTATTTCTGTGATGGCTAATGATGTTCAACCTCTTTTCATGTGTTTATTGGCTGTTTGTATATTTCTTTTTTGATGTGTCTCTTCAAGTCTTTAGACCTTTTAAAAATTGATTTGTCCTTTTGTTAAATTATAGGGACACTTTCTATATTTTGAATACAAGTCTGGTTTCAAATAACATGTTGTGAATATTTTGTCCTAATATGTGACTTGCCTATTCATTTTCTTAATGGTATCTTTTGATAAGCAGAAGTTAAAAAATTTTTTTAATCATTTTTTTTATTGTGGTAAAATATACATAAAATAGTTTACCATTTTGACCCTTTTAAGTGTATAATTCAGTGGCATTTAGTCATTCATATGGTTGTAGAACCATCATCACTGTATATTTCCAGAATGTTTTAATCATCCAAAACAGAAACTCTGTAGTTAAACAATAACTCCCCATTTATACCACCCCAAAGCCCCTGGTAATCTCTATTATACTTTCTAGCTCTATGAATTTGCTTATTCTAGGTACCTCATATAAGTGGAATCATACATTGTTTTTTCTTTTGTGTTTGACTTATTTCATTTAGCATGTTTTTTTCAAAAAAAACATCATGTTGTAGCAGGTGTCAGAATTTCAATCCTTTCAGGGCTAAATAATATTCCCTATATATATATATCACATTTTGTTTATCCATTCATCTGTTGTTGAACGTTTGGATTGTTCCCACATTTTAGCTGTTGTGAATAATACTCCTCTGAATATTGGTGTGCAAATAACTGTTTGAGCCGCTGCTTTCACTTCTTTTGTGTATACACCAAGAAATGGAATTGTTAGATCATGTGGTAATTCTGCTTAAATGATGAAGCTACTGAAGAACTGCCATACTGTTTTTCATGGCACCTGCCCCATTTCACAATCCCACCAATAATGCTCCAGGGTTCCAATTTCTCCACATCCTTATCAACACCTGTTATTCTCTCTCTCTCTGTTTTGTTTTGTTTTGTTTTGTTTTTGCTTTTTTGTTTTTTTTATAATAGCCATCCTAATGGGTGTGAAATGGTATCTCATTGTAGTTTTGACTTGCATTTCCCTAATGTCTAATGATACTGTGCATATATTTATATTGGTCTGTTTGTATATCTTTGGAGAAATGCCTATTCTAGTTCTTTGCCGCTTTTTAAATTGGTTTGCTTTTCATTGTTGAATTATAGGCGTTCTTTATATATTCTGGTTATTAATCCCTCATCAGATAAATGATTTGAAAATTTTTTTTCATTCTTTTTTCCCCCTGTATTATGTCATTCAATGTACAGTTTTTAATTTGATAAGTTCAATTTATTTTTTCTTTTATTGCTTATGCTTTTGATGTAATACTCAGGAAATCATGATTGAATCCAACATCATGAAGCTTTTTGCTATGTTTTCTTCTAAGAGTTTTATAGTTTTAGCTTTTATGTTTAGGTCTCTGATCCATTTTGAGTTAATTTTGTATTAACTCCAGCTTCATTCTTTGCATGTAGATATCCAGTTTTCCCAACCCATTTGTTGAAATGATTGTTCTTTCATCATAGAATGGTCTTGGTACCCTAGTTGAAAATCATTTGATCATATATGCAAGGGTTTATTTCTGGGCTCTCTATTCTGTTCCATTGCTCTGTCTGTCTTTATGCCAGTACCACAGTTTTGATTACTCTAGCTTTGTATTAAGTTTTGAAATGAGGAAGTATGAGAACTTCAATTTGTTCTTTTTCTTTTTTAAGATTTTTATTTTTTGACAGAGAGAAAGAATACAAACAGGTGGAGCAGCAGGCAGAGAGAGAGAGGGAGAAGCAGGCTCCCCACTGACCAAGATGCCCAAAGTAGGGCTCCATCCCAGAACCCTGGAATCATGACCTGAGCTGAAGGCAGATATTTAACCAACTGAGTCACCCAGGCTCCCCTTATTCTTTTTCAAGATTGTTTTGGCTATGAAGTCCCTTGAAATTCCATGTGAACTTTATTTAGGATGGCTTTTTCTGTTTTGGCAAAAATTGCCATTGAGATTTTGATAGGGATTGCATTGCATCTGTAGATTATACTTTGGATAGTATTGTCCTGTTAATAACAATTTTGATCCAATATTGATCCAATCCATGATCACAGGATGTTTTTCCATTCATTTATTTCTTTTCCCGTTTTTGTCAGCAGTGTTTTGTAGCTTTTAGTGTATAAGTTTTATACTTCTTTAATTTATTTATTCCTAATATCTTATTCTTTTTGACACTGTTGTATATGGAGTTGTTTTCTTAATCCTTTTCAGAATTCTCATTATTAGTGTATAGAAATGACTGGTTTGGTGTGTTGATTTTGTATCCTGCAAGTTAGCTAAATTTGCTTATTATAATAGTTTTTGGTGGAAACTTTAGGGTTTTTGCATAAAAGGTCATGTTATCTGTACTGAGATAATTTTACTTTTCTTTCAGTTGGGATGCCTAGAACTTTTAAATTTTGATGATGAAATTCAATTTATCAATTTTTTTCTTTTTGTTAGTGATTTTTTTTTCCCCTAAACAGTCTTGGCCTATACTAAAATCCGGAAAATACTTTCCTCTTTTCATCTAGAAGTTTCATTCGTTTAGGTCTGTAGTCTACCTGAAATAAATTTCTTCATGTGGTGTGATGGTAGGAATCGAGGTTCTTTCTTTTTCCTTATAGATAGTCAGTTCCAGCATTGTTTGTTAAAAATACTTTGCTTTTTCCATTTAATTGGTTTGGCCCTCTTGTTGAAAATTATTTGACTATAAATATGTATGTGCAACTGATTATATCTAGAGGGCTCTGTTCTGTCCATCTGTTTGTCTTTTGCCATATTCTCTTAATGACTGTACCTTGAAACAAGATACTTTGAGGTCAGGTAGTATATATTCTCCAGCATTGATTTTTTTTTTCCCCCCAAGACTGTTAGCTAGTCTAGGGGTTTTTTGTAGTTCTATGTAAATTTTAGAATTTGCCAATTCCTGCAAAAAGCCTGCTGGAGTGTTGATGGAGAGTACATTGAGGTTATGAATCAATTTGGCAAAAATTAACATCTTAACAATATTAAATCTTTATATCAATAAATTTAAAAGCTAGCCATTTATTTAGTTTCTTTGATGTCTCCCCAGCAGTATTTTATAGTTTTTAGTATAGAGGTCTTACACATCTTTTGCTAAATTTATCCTTAAGAATTTTGTGCATTTGGATGTATTGTAAGTAGTATGTTTAAAATGGCATTTTCTAGTTCATTGCTAGTGTGTGGAAATACAATTGATTTTTGTGTACTGACTGTATCCTGTGAGAATGCTTAATTTACTTATTGGTTCTATGAATTGGACTATTTTAGATACCTTATATAATTGGAATCATGCAGTATTTGTCTTTCAATGACTATTTCACTTAGCATGATGTCCCCAAGATTCATTCATGTTGTCTCATGTTGCTTAATTTCTTTTTAGTTGGAATAATACTTCATTGTATGTAGGAGTGCCTGTGGTTGGCTCAGTAAGTATATGACTCTTGATCTTGGAGTTGTGAGTTTGAACCGTACACGTGGTATGGAGTTTACTTAAGATAAAAAAATTTTTTTAAGATAAAAATTTTTTTAAAATACTCCATCATGCATGTATTATCACATTTTCTTTATTCTCTGTCAGTGGACATTTAGGTTGCTTCTGCATGTTGGCTATTGTGCATAGTGCTACAGTGAACATGGGAGTACTGATACCTTTTCAAGATTCTGATTTCAGTTCTTTTGGATATATACCCACAGGTGGAATTGCTGGATCATATGGTAGTTCTGTTTTGTTTTGTTTTTTTTTCTTAGTGCACTGACTAATTCCTCCAGTTTGTTGTTGAATTGAAGTGATAAAAGCAGACAGTCTTGCCTTATTCTTCATTTTAAGTAAAAAGTGTTTAATCATTCATTAAGTATGGTGTTAGTAAGTTTGTTTAGAGAGTCCTTTATCAGGTTGACAGTTTTATTCTGAGTTTGTTTAGAGTTTTTATCATAAATGGATGTTTAATTCTGTCAAATACTTTTCTGTATCTATAGAAATTATATTTTTCTTTATTCCATTAATACAGTGAATTACATTGAGTGATTTTTGAAATGGTAAACAAATCTTGCATTTTTGGATATACTTTGATTATGAGTATCATCCTCATATATTGCTATATTTGATTTTACTAATATTTTATTGAGTTTGTGTTCATGAGAGATACTAGTCTCTAGATCTATATTCTGTTACTCTTCATGAATTGACCTTTTGTCGTTATGAAATATCCTTTTTTAGCAATACTCTTTGTTTTGAAGTCTGCCTTGTCTGGTATTAATATAGCTACATCAGCTTTCTTTTGCTTAGTATTTGCTTGGTTTGTCTTTTTATGTCCCTTTTATTTTCAACCTGTCTTTGTCTTTGTAAATAACATATGTTGGGTCTTACCTTCTTATCCAAAGTGACAGTCTCTGCCTTTTAATTAGAGTGTTTAGTATAGTTACATGGAATATAATTATTGATATGTTTGGATTTAAATCCTCTGTCTTGGTTGTTTGATTTCTGTTTATCCTGTCTTCTTTTTGTTTCTCTTGTTCCTCTTCCCACCCTTTTTTGGGGGGAATGTTTGGCATTTTTTAAAATGCCTTTATATCTCCTTGGTTTTTTTTTTTAATACCTGTTATGTTTTAGCTGCTTCAGAGATTACAATATGCATCTTTATCATGCTTTACCTTCAAAAAGTATTCTGCTTCATGAACAATGTAAGAACCTGGGCAGCCCCGGTGGCGCAGCGGTTTGGCGCCGCCTGCAGCCCAGGGTGTGATCTTGGAGACCCAGGATTGAGTCCCATATCAGGCTCCCTGCATGGAGCCTGCTTCTCCCTCTGCCTGTGTCTCTGCCCCCCCCCCCCCTTGGTCGCTCATAAATAAATAAAATCTTTAAAAAAAATGTAAGAACCTTACCATAGTAAATATGCATTTACAGTCCTGCCTTTATGTTCTTACTTTATATTAAAGCCTACTTTACCTTGCTATTGTTTTTATTTTAAACTGTAAAGTCCATAGTGTCTTTTAAAGAGATTTAAATGTACACATGCCTGTACAGGCATATTTTGGAGATACTGTGGGTTTGGTTCTAGACCACTGCAATAAGGTGAATATTGCAGTAGAGCAAGACAAATTAGTTTTGTTGTCTCCCAACGCATATAAAGTTATGTTTACACTGTAATATAGTCTGTTAAGTGTATAATAGCATTATATACAAAAAGCAATGTACAAATCTTAATTCAAAAATACTTTATTGTAGGATGCCTGAGTGACTGTCAGTTGGGCATCTGCCTTCAGCTCAGGTCATGATCCCAGGGTCCTGGGATTGAGCCCTGCTTAGTGGGGAGTATGCTTCTCGCTCTCCTTCTGCCTGCTGCTCCCCTTGCTTATGCTCACTCGCTCTCTTGTCAAATAAATAAATAAAATCTTTTAAAAAAATTTTATTGCTAAAAAAATGCTGAGCATTGTCAGGGCTTTCAGCAAGTTGCAATCTTTTTGCTGGTGCTGGGTCTTGCCTCAGTGCTGATAACTGCTGACTGATCAGGGTGGTGGTTACTGAAGGTTGGTGTGGCTTAAAAAAATAAGTTTTAAGTTTCTTAAAAAATAAGACAACAGTGACATTTGCCACATTGAATGACTCTTCCTTTCATGAACAGTTTCTCTGTAGCATGTGATGTTGTTTGATAACATTTTATCAACAGAGCTGCTTTCAAAATTGGGTCAGTCCTCTCAGACCCTACCACTGCTTTATCAACTAAATTTATGTAATATCCTAAATCCTTTGTTGTCATTTCAACAGTCTTCACAACATCTTCACCAGGAGTAGATTCTGTCGCAAGAAACAACTTTCTTTGCTTTTCTATGAGAAGCAGCTTCTCATCTGTTCGAGTTTTATAGCAATTCAGTCACATCTTCGGGCCCCTAAGTTCACTGATCACAGATCACTATAACAAATATAATAATAATTAAAAAGTTTGAGATATTGTGAGAATTACCAAAATGTGACATGGAGACCTGAAGTGAGCAAATGCTCACTTCAGATACCAATAGATCTGCTTGACACAAGGTTGCCACAAACCTGCAGTTTGTAAAAGATGCATTATATGTGAAGTGCAGTAATGTGTGAGAAGTAATAAAACAAGGTATGCCTATATATGTAATTAAAAAAAAATTTTTTTTAAGTTCCTTGATATCTACTGACCTATTTACCTGTTCTGGTGTTCTTCATTCCTGCAGACCCAGGTTTCTATTTGGAATCATTTCTCTCTGGCCCAGAGAATTTCTTTTAGTCTATTTTTGTTGGGCAAGTATGCTGGAGTAATTCCTTCAGCTTTGTCTTTGGAAGTGCATTTCCCTTTCATCTTTGAAGGATATTTTCATTGGATATAGAATTTGAGGTTGGCCATGTTTCTATTTCAGCACTTGAAAGATAAGGTTCCATTGTTCTCTGTCTGCCTTGTTTCTGATGAAAAGTCAGTCATTATTCTTACTGTTTTGTGCATGCCACGTGTCCTTTTTCCTCTGACTGCTTTCAAGATTTTCCCTTTATCTTTGTTTTCAGCATGTTGACTATGATGTGTTTATGTATGGTTTTCTTTGTATTAATTCTGCTTGGGGTTCTCTGACATTGGATCTGTAGATTGATTTCATTGTTACCAGTTTGGGAAAATTCTTGGCTATTATCTTGTCAGTATTTTTGTCCTATTCTTTTTTCTGTTTCTGAGGCTCTACTTATTTGTGTTAAACTGTTTGCTATTGTCCTATAGAGCTTCAGTGCTGGTGTGTTTTTTTCGCTTTTTTCTCTCTTAATGTTTCAGTTCCCAAGTTCACGGATTCTTTCCTTTGCTGTTTTCAGTCTACTGATAAGCCCATCAAAATCATTCTTCATCTCTGTTATCATATATTTTATTTCTAGAATCTTTGCTTTTTAGAAATGTGATTTCTGTATCTATGCTAAAGTTCTTTATTTTGCATGTGCATTGTACATCTTTTCTGCTAGATTCCTTAACATGTTTTCCAGTTATTTTAAGGGCTTGGTCTGATAATTCCAACATTCCGACCATTTTCTGGGTCTTATTATGCTGTTGAATTGTTCACCCGCTTTGTAGTTGGTCACATTTTCTTGCTTTATCACATGTCACATGCTTTTTCATTTAATGCCAGACATTGTGTGTAAAAGAACATTGGGGATTAAAGTAGAAAGGGCAGCTGTTAGTATAGGTGGGTTTAGTCTGCAGTTGAACTGGGTCTGGATTTTGTTGTTGCTTTATTTAGAATTAGTTCACCACTGCTTTCATATTTTTAAGGATGGGATCAGAACTTTACTTTTAGCAGGACTTGGGAGCTGAGTGTCTGGAGGGCTTGACTCAGTTCTGCTTTATTGTAAGCCTTCAGCAGGCCCCGTGTAACGGTAACTTCGGGTGTGGTCGAAGGAGTTCTCTTTCCGTCGTCCAACCCCTCTCCCCCAAATACAGATGCTCTGGCTGAACTTCTCTTTTTTGATATATTTTGGCTGTCCTTTTGGTAATCCTTCTGAAATTAAATCATTTTTGTCCCCCCCCCCCCCCCTCTCTCTAGCCACTGCAGTCTGCAGATCAAAGCTCTGGCCAAAATCCATGCCTTTGTTCAAGACACGTGAGTGTTGCCCACTCCCCAGAATTCACCTATTTCAAGGGAAGATCTTTTCATTTTGCTCCTCCCCCTAAGCTCTTCATTTATTTCAACAAACTTAATTTTAAAACATCTGCTCTTTTATCTTATATTCTGCTATGGTCTGTGAAACAAGCCAGAGAAGTATATGGCAAGAACCTTGCCCTCAAAGACTTTCTGTTTGGGCAGAGAAGAATAACCCAGGAAAAGGATACAGGAAGAGTTATTAATAGGGCATTAGAGGATGTTGAGTGGCATAGTATGAATGGAATATGTAATGTTGGGGGACACAGACTAAAGAGAGATCAAAAGAAGGGAGATAGGACTGGTCCAGGAAAACCAGTCCCCTGGTAGGGGGTGAGCAGAAGCTGATTCAGCTTCCTGGGGCAGAGTGACTTCCACTGGGATGGACTTAATGTGGCCTGTATCAGCAGAGAGGAGCCAGGAAGTATTGACGGGTAGTTGGGAGAAGGTTGTATGGGGAATTCTGGCATCCAGGGTGATCAGAAGGATAGTCTTCCTTCCCTTTGCTGTGGGGAGGGGAAGTGATCTCATTTTGTGTAAAACAAGTGAGTTCTCATCTTTAAGGGGCAGAGCTATGTGAGTATTGTTAGCATCCTAGACTGAGGGCAGCGTGGGCTCTGTGTGTGCATGCACGTGTTTATTCACGTGGGCTTCCACTCTCTGGGGTTCTGAGGGGTGCATGCACCTCTTGGAGGTTTTAATCGCTTGTTGGCTTCATTTTCCCAGGACCCTGAGTGAGCCTCGGCAGGCAGAGATCCGGAAAGAGTGCCTTCGACTTTGGGGGGTGAGCATCTCCCCAACCCATTGTTGCTTCAGGACAGGGAGGCTGTAGAGACCTTAGCTAGTGTGAAACCGTCTGCCTACCCTCATGATGTTCCAGAGCTGGACATCTCAGCATTGTCAGGAGTTACCTTCTTGGCTCTTTCACTGTCAGTGTAGTCTTGCAGTTGGGTCAAAAAGGACAAGGGTGCTGCGTGACCAGGCTTCATTTTGCTGTTGGGGCTTGTACAGCAACACTGCGCACAAGAACCTCAGAGAGAAGGGAGTGGCCTCTGTGGTGTGCAGCCTCAGGGCCTGCATTGGGGTGGTGACCGGATTATCCACATCCATCTCCTGCTTTCTAGCGTCCTTTTTTAGGTGCCATTGCCTCCTCCCCTGTCTGGACCGATCCCCTCACCTGCTTATGCTCCCACACAGCCTTCGTGGAAAGTGCATTTGAAAATCAAAGCTCTTTGCCGTCTCCTTTCAGATCCCAGACCAGGCTCGAGTTGCTCCTTCTTCCTCAGACCCCAAATCTAAGTTCTTTGAGCTAATCCAGGTAAGTTTGGTATCTGGTAAAAATAAAAAGTTAGGCCTAACTTTAGATGTGGAAGGTATTGCTGAGATCTCCCAGATGCCTGGTCTCCGTAGGGCTTGTGCAGGTACCTCCCAGGCTCTGAGGGCCTGGGTTGAGGCCACCATAGGCGGGAACCTTTGGTGTAGGGTTTTGAGTTCCCCAAGTGCCCGTCGGGTTGTCTGAAGATGTGATGTTGGTGATGTGCTCAGCATTCCTCCTTGCACAAAGGGTGGGGCTGGCTGGCACTCCCTGGCAAGTTCAGGGTCACATGAGATTTGCCTACAGGGGAGACAAGTATGGGATGATCTCAGGCAGGGGAGATGGGCAGAGGGCCAAGAGGGGCTGCCAGGGGAGCTCCACAGTGGGGCTAGCCTAACCCTAGACTCCCGTTGTGTTTCTGGTGAGCTGGTCTTTGGAATTCTTGGGCTGTGTTCTTTTTTTATCACCTGACTTCCAGCTTTTCTGTGAGCTTCATTTAAATCTGGCCCATTGTGCTGGTTTTGTGAGGTCAAGGACTGGAGAATGTGGTTCAAGATGACCTCAAAAGAGTAGCATATGTACATTTTCCTGAGTGGGGTGGAGAGGTCATTTAACGGCCCTCAGACCTACTGATCAGAACTACTGATGAGTCCTTACCTTCAGTTTGATTGAAGGGGTGGCTTTTATATTCTGGTGACATTTCCTTATAGCTCCGGTAAATTGATCTGTACTCAGGGACTCAGTGTTCTTTCCCTTCCCAGCCTCTCCTAATAGGTCTTAAAAGGAACATTCCAAGCAGATGGAATTAGATCCAGTTAATGCATGGTTAGGTAGAGCAGGGGGTGCAGGGGGGCATGTTTTAGCAAGTGCTTCCTGTCCCTCGCCTCTCCCGGCCTGCCCCCTCCCCCGTACAGGCACCCATACTGAGCGCCTGTCCCTTCCCCCAACTCAGCCATGTTTTCTCTGACCCGGGGCTGCAGGGCACTGAGATTGACATCTTCAGCTATAAGCCCACGCTGCTCACCTCCAAAACCCTGGAGAAGATCCGCCCAGTGCTGGACTACCGCTGCATGGTGTCTGGCAGTGAGCAGAAGTTCCTCATCGGCCTGGGGGTGAGTCTGCTGCTGGCTTCCTATCAAGTAGTTGGGATGGTAGAGCCTTGGTCTATGTTTGTGGGAGTCTGGACAGCTGCCTGCCACACTTAGTGCATGTTCTCTTAGCGCCAGGGAGCCGAGGCTTAGATCCCAGGAAAGGTATTTCTTAAAGCTTCACTTCCTTTCTTCCTCTGAGTTAGCCAGGTGTCATTCATCCATTTCGTTTTTCATTTATTCACACATTTGCCTAATCAGCTCTGCATTGCTCCTTTTCTTGTGATATTAAGCTTCCCAGGCTAGCAGGATGGTCAGTAGGCTAATGTGGCTTGAATCCATGCAGCCATTTCTTTGCAGTGCTTCCCTCGTCATCTCATCTTGCTCTGGAGCCCTTGGAGTCTAAGATGAGGGAAAACCTTGGCAATTTTTAAATTTTTTTGAGAGGGCATGTGTGTGAGTGAAGGGCAGGGATGGGTAGGGGGGATAGAGAATCTCAAGCAGGCTCCACACCCAGGGCTGAGCCCAACAATATCACGACCCTGAGATCATGACCTGAGCAGAAACAAAGTCAGCCGCTTAATTGCCTGAGCCACCCAGGCACCCCAAGTGTTGGCAGTTCTGTATCTTAATTGGGTAAAGTTATGATTGCTCATCTTTCCACTCTGTGTTATATCTCTGTGGGGCTTTATCTCTGTTCCCTTACTGCATTCTCTCACACTTTATCTTTCTACTGCCGCCCTCCCTCCCCAGCTTGCTGGACCGTTCTGCAAGCTCATCTCAGAGATGTCCCAAGCTTGATCTTTCCTGAGGGCCACTTATCATGGATGTAGTCCTTTGGAATGGTGCCCTGGGCCTGTTCCCGACCACCAAGACCACCAGATCCCTGTTGCTGAAGTAGAACTGGCTAGTCTCTCCTAGACATTTTCTGCTGACATTTCCCAGCCCTGTCAGCTTATAGCTGCCAACTAAGAGCCCTTCTGAGAACTGAGCCTCTCAGCCATTGCTCTCCATGTCTGCCTGATGGGGCCGTTTCTTTCTGCCCATAGAAGTCTCAGATTTACACATGGGATGGCCGCCAGTCAGATCGCTGGGTCAAGCTGGACCTGAAGACGGAGCTACCCCGGGATACTCTGCTGTCTGTGGAGATCGTCCATGAGCTGAAAGGGGAGGTCAGAGGTGGTTCTGTTCACGTGTCTGCTCCTGCCAGCTAAGCTGTATAGCTAAGCTCCTCCTGAGTTAACTGGGTTACCTTGTATGTGGTACTAAACAGGGCCCAGAGCTGGGGGAAGGCTTTATAATGATTCCTTCTCCTCCAGTAGTTGCTCTAAACTGTGATATGTTCAGGTAGGAAGGACCACAGTCTTCATGTGTGTAAGAGGGATCTCCATCATCTGTGGGCATCGAGGGCCCCAGTGGGCCTGCTGGGTATTTTTTAGCTGCTGATTTTGTTTTTACCGGGGACCCCTTGAGCTTTGGCCATTACAGCCAAACAGGTGACTTTCAGAACAGTCTGTGGGAACAGTTGACAGGATTGGGAAGCTAGGCCCCGGCTGGAGCGCCATGGCAGCCACCTCTCACTGAGCCCCAGGGGCTCATCCCCTGGAGCCTCAGATCTCTGCTAGAAGTCTGGGCCAGTGTGGTGCTGAGAATGAGCTGGGAAGGCAAGAGAAATACCCTGTTTAGAGTCTTTGCCTTCCTCGGCTAGAAGTAGAATGGAGGCCAGCATGCCATAGTGGGCAGAGTGGGCCCCAGGCCAGTGCCTGGCCAGGTGGGCAGTGTACTTATCCTTCTAGGGGAAGGCCCAGCGGAAGATTAGTGCCATCCACATCCTTGACGTCCTCGTGCTGAACGGCAGCGACGTGCGGGAGCAGCACTTTAACCAGCGGTTTGACCTGGACCCTGGGGCGGGAGGGTGGGGTAGGCCAGGGCAGCTCTGTGGCAGCAGCCTCGGGGGCTTGGCCCCTCACCCAGGCCTTCTCTGCCTGAGGATGTCCTTTGCTTCCCTTTCCCACCCATTAGATGCTTCCAGGGGCAGGGTGAGGAATTAGTATTGGCGCTGCATAGTTTGCTAGGCCTTGGGCCCTGATTGCTATAGATACCAGCACCCTCCATTTTACCATAGCTGTTCAGATCAAGTGATGTTTGTGTTACGGTTGAGCAAGAGGATAACCTTAGGGCAAGAGGAAGGGTCTCTGAAGAACATGTCTTAAGCATGGGTGGACCTAGTTAAGCCTGTTCATCTGGATCCCTTTTGCGTGTGGATGGATGCCTAAATCAGTTGTTAGAAGGGAGGAAGGGAACATCACTGCAGTGATGCTGACCTCACTCCTAAGTTGCTTCTTCCTGTGGGTGTGATGTGCTATCACTGGGTTGGGGTGAGTGGACATACACAGTAAAGGTGATGTTTGAAGTTTGAGTGGAGGGGCTGAGCCCAGCTCAAGGCACACTTCAGGAAAGCCTACCTAGATGTCGAGATGTCGCAAACTTGGTGTTGGAATCCAGGAGAGGGAGGGCTCGTAAAGATGTTAGTGGAGAAGGGCAGGGCGGGTTTCCTGGGGTAGGAGTGCTGCCTCTTGGAGCACTTCTAAATGTCCTCCCTCACTGCTGTCGTGGAAATGCCCTGGGCTGGTGGTGGAGGCCTTTTGCTTGCCTCTGAGAGACTCTGTTTGAACCGTAGCATTCAGCTTGCTGAGAAATTTGTGAAAGCGGTTTCCAAGCCCAGTCGACCTGACATGAATCCCATCAGGTGAGCATATGGTCTCTCCCTCCAAAGCCCAGCTCCCCATTGCTGCTTTCTGGTCACTGCCTGCTTCCGCATCCTGTGGGGGATGGGAGAGCTCAGGACAAGGGACCAGGCAAGGTTGGCTTTCTACAGATAAGACTACCCTCGGTGAGTGTGAATTGTTTGGGGGGGGTGGGCACTAGGATTAGTGTCTCCTTCACCCCAGGGCCTCTCCAGCCTAGTCCCAGTGGGCCAACCTCAGAGAAGAGATTCATTCCTAGGGGATAAGGGGTCCCCATTTAAGAGGCACGTGCTCCTGGGAGCGCTCACATCCCTTGTGAATCACATATTCACGCTTGACTGTCGTTAGCATATCACATGGTCTTTCCATTTTTCTCAGGTAAGAAAAGGGTGCTGAGGGAATGTGAGCTTTTGAACATGAAAAAGAGAAAGTTTATTGCCATGTTAGTGTGATGGTTCCAGGCATTTGAGGGAGGAGAGGAGGATGCGAGCAGTCAGGGAGCCGACAGATGGAGAACAGGCTTTGCAGGCTGTGTCCAAATCAGAGGTTACTACCTTTGGGGCTTCATAGGACTAGAGACCGAGGTGTTTTTTACACGTGATGTGCAATGTCCAGTCAGCCTGGTCCTGAGGGGCACCTCCCAGGCACCCTTCCTGTGCTGGTTGTGGTGGTTGTTGGGTCTCTGGGGATCTTATCTTACCCAGGAGCAGTTTCAGAGACATATTCCAGGGCTCCCAGAGGTGGAGTCCTGTACTTGGGTTGGGGTCCCTTGCCCCCTATGGTAAAAGGCCTGTTAAGACTGTTTGGAAGGAACGCTGCTACAAGAACCCCTAAGACCCATGGTGACGGATCTGGACAGAGCCTGGACCTTGGTGCTCTGGCCCCTGGTGACGGTGAGGATGGCCTGGGGTGGGAATCCAGCAGAGACAGCTTTGCATCAGACCATGCTCTGCTTTCTTCTAGAAGCATAGTGGTGCTCCCCAGTTGCCCTGGGGTGGGACCAACGCAGTGTTTGGTAGCTCTGGGCTATGGCAGGTCTGTGAGGGACAGCAGTGAACCTGGCCAGGGGTCCTCATTCTGGTGGGTTGCAAGTACCCAGGCCAGAAGCAGCAGCTTCCTGCCTCCCAGCTGCTGCCAGACAAGAACGTCCTCCCTGCAGCCCTCAGGAACTCTCTCTCTCCACACAGGGTGAAGGAGGTATACAGGCTGGAGGAGATGGAGAAGATTTTTGTCAGGTGAGTGACTCCCTTAGTTCAGGATTTCAGAGTATTCTTTTGCAGAACTGGGTTGTGGGGGAGGCAGTGAGTTGGACCTGACAGACTGCCTCTAACCCCACTGCTACAGCCAAAAGCCCCCCAGCTGAGAGCTGATTCAGCACCCTGTCAGGAGGGGAGCAGGCCAGTGTGCGCCAGGCAGAAATACGGGCTCATTGATGCTGTAATAGTTACGATTGTCCCTGTGAGGGGCAAAGCAGCAAGCTGCTTGAAACGCTGTAAATCCCAGCTCCTGGGGCTGACAGAGAAATTGAGCCTGGAGGGATAGAGGGGGCATGACTGCTTCCTCGCATTCTTAGCACTGTGCGGGGTGCTCTGATCTGTGGGTCTCATCCTGGGTTGAGACCCAGTGGGTGGCCAATGTGGCCATGGGAGCCTGGCCAGGTCCCCTGGTCTCATGTTAACTCCTCAGTGGCCACTCTGATGCCTTTGGTGGTGGACTGAAGGCCCAGTGGCACCTCTGGTCTCAGGTCTTACCCTTAACTGGTGTCACCCTATGGCCCCTTCCCCACTGAAGACAGCAGCAGCAGAGCAGGGGCATCCATCACTTTTCTGCCTCCATTGTTTAGTTGAGAGTTTAGAGCCCAAGTCCTAAATCTAACTCTGCGCAAACTCTCTTGCTGTGTAGCCTGGAGCAACTCATGTCTCTGCCTCAGTTTATGTTGAACTGAGATAAAATGCTGTGGGTGGTGGGACTCTGATATTAGCCAGAGACTAATGTGAGGGCATACGTGCTCGCTCGCTCTCACGTACTCACACTCCCTGTGTACTCACCTCGGGGGAATCAGGTTAGAAATGAAGATCATCAAGGGCTCCAGTGGCACTCCGAAGCTCAGCTACACAGGGCGGGATGACCGGCACTTTGTGCCCACCGGCCTCTACATCGTCAGGACGGTGAATGGTAGGTGACAAGTGTTCCCTGACCTCCTTCCCTCAGCCAGGGGGACTGGCCCAGACCCTGACTGAGCCTGCTCCACTACATAGTGGCCAGTTGGCATGTCTTGGAGGTGTATGTTGGAGTGGGGACCATGTTTCCCGAGCCTCTTCTGTTCCTTGGTGGGTCCTGGGGGTTGGGTTGGGGCTGGGGAGAGAGGACCCCAACTGCTCTGTGTATACATGGTGTCCTCATGGCAGGAAAAGGACCTTCTCAGGGGGCACCAGATGCAGGAAGTTTTAAGCTTGGCCATTTGCATCTTCTGTACTGTCCCTTTTCTTCAGCACCCTCTGGCTAACAGAGCTCTGCCTCTGCCGGGGTCCCAGAGTCGTCGCCTGGGTGGCAGGTTGGCAGGACTGGGATGGGGTTGCTGAGAGGTAATGATCTCCGTTGTCCTCCTTGACCCCTGTGGACTGGTGATTGAGGCTGCGTCCTCACAGGCCATTCTCTACCTGCTTTCTGGGACAAGAACGGAAGAACAGGAGCACAGAAAGACCCACCCCTACGCTGGCCTGTCCCTGTCCCCTGTGAATAATTTGTGTCCTTTTTGGCCTTTCCCCTCTTCTTTCTGTCAGAGCCGTGGACTATGGGATTCAGCAAAAGCTTCAAGAGGAAGTTCTTCTACAACAAGAAAACCAAGATCTCTACCTTTGACCTCCCTGCAGACTCCATTGCCCCATTTCAGTAAGTGGTCCTCCTTCATGCCTTCCCCCTCTGCAGTTTCTGGTGCTCCTGCCAAGATGCCAGCCCTCTCGGGGCACACCCTAAGTCCCGAGAAAGATGGCTGCCCAACCAGGTGCTCCCCTGAACATGTGCCGGGCTCCTCCCAAGGGTGGGGATATGGCCCCCGCTAAGGTGTGGCCCCCTTCTGGGTAGAAGCTCAGTGAGAGGTGAGTGATGCTAGGACCTGCTGTGATGGTTGGGGTCCCAGGTGGGCAGCCCCTTGGAGCAGCCACTGCTTACATGACTTTCTGGTACTGGCCTGATAGTGGAAACATACTGAGGACCTGCAGCCCTATGCCTTGGGACTCAAGGTCCTAGTCATACCTCATGAGGACCTATGTCCATTTGCAGGATTGTTAAGTCATAGGTTTTGACAGCAGCCAGCAGCCCTAATGTGCTTATAACTAGCCACTGACAATAGTTTCTGTTGCCACACTATACGGTTTTATTAAAGCAGCAGTCAGATACACCAGGAATATCAGTAATTGTAGGTAGGAATCCTGTTGGACATAATCAGCAGCAGCAGCTTTTTGTTGGGAAAAGCTGGTTCTGGAAGGCAGGGAGGAGGAGCTAGGGCCTACTGGGTATCTTTTGGCTGCCAGAGGGAAGACCTTAATTGGAGTCAGATGAACTTCCTCCCTGCTGACCCCACCTGACCTGACTCCTAAGAACCAACCCACTAAATCGTGGTCACTGGGGCTGGGGTGGTGATCTTTTGGTCCTGCTCCACCTGGGTGCAGCCCTCTGACCTCCTTTCTCTTCCTTCTCCCCAGCATCTGTTACTATGGCAGGCTCTTCTGGGAGTGGGGGGATGGCATCCGTGTGCATGACTCCCAGAAGCCCCAGGACCCAGACAAGCTGTCCAAGGAAGATGTCCTCTCGTTCATCCAGACACACAGCGCCTGAGGGTGTGGGGGTGCCCACCCCTGTTGAATGACCTGTTGTTCTTTGAGTCAGGGCGCTTTGCCTGGGGCTCACAGTACCGGTTTTTTCCCCTTCTAGGAAAGGGCCTGGGGAGCACAGTCACTGCAGCCTGGCCATAAGGGGTGGGAGGTGGTGGTGGTCCCTCCATTCTCCCTGAAGAACTCAGTTAGGGACCTTCAGCGGACGCTCATGTTTCTTCTGGGACACCTTTCAGACTTCCCTTCCCAGAGACCTGCCTGGGAACAGTCTTCCCTGCCAGGGCTCAGCCTGAAGGATGCTGCTCCTACAGCGGGTTTGAGGTTAGGGCCCAGGGAAAGTGCGGCCAGTGGAGGACGTGTCAGAGGACAGCAGGGTCTTGGCTCTGCCATTCTCTCTTGTATCCTGTAGACTCACTTTTCTGAGTTCCATGCACTGCCCTGAGGGTGGCCACGCTCCTGCTCTGCCCAACTTTTTATTGGGCCGACCCTGAGTGGGTGTAGGCCAGGGGCAGCTCTGTACAAATCAAGGTTTTGTTTCTTTGAACTTGCTCTGTTTTGATGCCAACCTGGAGAAGATTTTGTCTCCTCTTTGACCCCTGTCCTGGTCTTCCCTGGAGTTCCTCCCAGCCGGACCTCTGACAGTCCCGCAGGCCGGGAAAGGGAGGCATGTGGGCCACACATCCCTGACACTGCATCACGACACAGGTAGTGTCTTGGTAGTGGGTGTGACTGCCTCCTGGGGTTGTAGAGCTTTCCTGGACCCCATCCCCTCTTGGTCTGAACCTTGGGCAGCTCTAAAAGAGGAAGCAGCCTTGAAGACCTGCCTTTTTCTATGCCCCAGAGAAGGGGCCCCCTGGCAACACGGGGTACCCCTGGGGCGGGGTCACACCTGGCCCTTTGGCAATCATGGCACCCCTATTTGCCACAGCCACTTTGCTAACCCTTCCCTTCCCCAATAGGAAGTACAGTCACTTTTGTTTGTCCTTTTGTGGTCACTCCATTTCCTGTCTTGGCAGGGGGGGAAGAGGGGAAGCTGGGCAGTAGCTTTGGGTGGGGGAGGGCACCTGTGGTTTTTAATGGGAAATACCTCTCAGAGATGCTCCTATGGGCTCCCTAGAGCCCCATCCCAGTGCTAGGGTGGTTTCCATGGAGATAGGGCACTGAGATTCTCCATGAGGTTGGAATGGACTCTACCTCTGGGGGGGGGGGGGGGGTCTCCAGCCAGCATCCAGCCCCTCCCTGTCCCCAGGTTGGCGGCAGCACCGCTGAGAAAGCTGTATTTCCACCCAGTTCTGGGTATATCAGTGTGTCTTGCAGAATCTTGGATCATTAAAGATAAACATATTTTTAATGCCTGTGTGGCTCTGTGCTGGGGCTATTGCTGTTTGTCCTTGGTGCTGTGTGGCTTGGATGAAACTGCTTGGGCTGGAGAAGGGGGGAAGCTCTGCTTAAGAGGGGAAAAAGCAAAAAAAAAAAAAAAAAAAAAAAGGAAAAAGCAGGCTGGTTTATTCAGAGCCTGTGCCAAGTTCCTGGGCCCTGCAGGCCCTGCTGCTTGCTGCCAGAGAGGGGTCCAGGAAGAGTCCAGAAACTGCAGCTCCTGTTGGAAGCAGGAACTGGAGAATGAATGAACCTACAGCCAGCGGGGCAGGGAGGCACCTTCCGCCCCCTTCACATAAATCACATGGCTCACTCCATGGTGGCACTGTGACAGTCCAGGATCAGTCTGTGTGACTAAAATAACAGAGGCGTCAGACCAATTAGTGTCACTAGACTGGAGGAAGAGAGGGAGGGAGAGACGGTTTTGCTGACCCCTGCCCTGCCTCCCCTCCATTCTGGGCCTGCACTGGCGGGGGAGGGTGTGGGGGGTGCCGTACTTGGGGTGAGGCGGGAAGGTGCTGATGGCGCCTCCCTCTCCGCTCAGGGCTAGAGCTTCTCTGCAGCTCCACAGCTCCCGTGCTGGCCGCCTACAGCCTGCCTACGCTCTCACTCCTTCCTCCACCCTGGCCCTGAGGGTCCTTTCTTTTCACCTTTTTCATTGGTGAATTCTCTGCCAAGCCCTACTGTGATCTGCCTTGCTCTGGGCTCCCACCCCTGGCCTTCTGGGTGCTGGGACAGAGTCCAGGCGCGGTAGGGGGGTAGAGTCTGTTTGCCTCTCCTGCCCCCTCCCTCCCCAGCTCAGGTTGGCTCTGCCCCTACTGCTTCTCCAAGGAACACTGCCTGATTTACTGGCCACCGGCACTGTAAGTCTGGTCATCACCATGGCTCTTGCTGCCCACTCCCTCTGCCAGGCTTCACCAGCCCTGCTTGCCTCTTGAAGATGGATTAACTCTGCTCCCGTGGGACCTCCACATGACTTCAAGTCCCCAGTCACCCTCTGTGCACAGGCTGCAGTTTTTTCTGCCATAATTACAGGCAGTGGCACTGACTGGAGGGCAAAGACAGTATGTTTGGTGGGGGCGATGGACAGGTGGCGCAATGCCTAAGCCCTGGAAATGGCTCCCAGAATAGTTTTGGCTTGAAAACTGCTTTCCGCTGTCTCCTTATTCCCCACTTAGGCTGGGGACTCCAAGCACTTCCCCTTGAACATCTTTACTTCCTGGATTCCCAAGTGCCACCCCCACTGCCGTCCAGCTGCAGTTAGACCATGACATTTACTCAGCAGATGGGAGCAGCGTGGCTGTTCTTTATTGCCTTTCCCTTGGGCTGAGGGAGGAACCAACACACAGTCCTCCAGTGTCTGGGTTGAGGAGAAATGCTCCTGTACCTTGGCTGTCTTGAGGCTTGAAGGGCCTGCTTGGTAGTGACCAGGAGGCCCAGGGGACCCTGCGCTGACCGTAGAGAAACCTCAGGCTCACATGGTCCAGCAGGCATAGATGAAGGTCAGGAGGATGAAGATGGCCACCGAGAGCACCATGTTCCTCCGGTTCTCCTGTCGAAGCAACTGTAGCTCCTTCTCTGGAAGAAAAGAGGGCAGTGAACATGTAGTTTGGGCCCATCCGCTGCTCTCCTCTGCCTCTCTGGCAAATGGGTATAGACACTCCGAGAGCAGAGATCTTCCCTCCCTGCTCCTCCACTTCCTTATCCACGAAAATGACTGTCCTTGATCTGCCCAGATTTTCACAACCTTCTGGCTACAGATCCTGGCCCAAAGGAATCCCACCACCCAATGCTGCTCAACCATTTTTCTTCAAATGCAGTGGAAGTTGAGAATGGAGTGTATGAGGGGGTCATCAAAAAGGCCACACCTGAAAGCCAAGCTAGGTGTTGGCATGGCATCACCAGGTGAGTCCTCTGGCCTGTCACTCTCGGTGGTGGTGAGGGGGCTGCTTTGTGGCGCTCATCCTTTCAGGGGGTCTCATCTGGGCAACTAGAAACTCAGGGTGACTAGGGCTTTTTGAGCCTGACACTGGAGTAGGTATGGGGTGGGGCCACCCCATCAGTGCTTCCAGTTCTGCCCCCTGCTGGAGGCCCAGCTAAGTGGAAACCAGGGATGCTAAGAGCAGACAGTCTGTGCCCAAAGGGTTGTTGGGCTCCCTTCTAGAGGAAGCCAGTCCTATTCTGTGGCCACACTGAATCCATTCATCCCCTTGTGTGACAAGCAGGTGGGTGATACTGTGGTGCCTCTCAGGTAAACTGAGGGCTTATACTGCAGTTGTGGAAATTGCTAGGCTTGAGGGAGAATGGATATTGCTCCCCTCCTTGTGTAGAGGAGTGGGTAGGTACCTATAAATCCGCTCTGGGCAGGCCTGACCAAGACTAGGGCCCAGGTAGGGGTGTGTGTGCATACGCATGTGCTGTGCTTACAATGTTGATTCAAACTGGTCCCTCTGGGAGGTTCCCTGTCACCTGGACTGTTCTAGGGCTGATTCTTGGCAGGTCAGGTCTCTCGGGGAGAACAGAACAGAGAAGTCTGATGAACCTCTGCAGACCGGCTTCCTCTGAGGCTGCTTGGGGCAGGGTTGGGGTAGGGGTGCTAGTAGCCACCCTCCAGCTCTGCACCCTCCTGGCTCTACCTGGCTCTGCCCCCAGTGCCCAGAAGGTGGCAGCATTGCTCCACCCACAGTAGCCCTTCCTTCACCTCCAGGGGTTTTCCTGGGATGGAGTGCAAGGGGGGGAGGGGATGGGGGGGTGGATCTCCCAAGTCTGGGTGGACGGGAGTCTCTTCTGGACTGACGGCAACCATTCCCTTTCATCCCACAGAGGAAGAGCAGACCCACAGGCCTCTCCATGTCCCCCAGAACAAAGGAACAAACCCGCTCTCCTTCCAGGCTGCTGGGCTTACAGTGGGTTCCCTATAGCCTCAGTGGGGACTGGGGGTGGGTGGAGGGGGAGGGGTGGTGAGGTTGACTCCCTTTCCAAGAACCCTCTTGATCCCCAGGACCTGGTGGGCTCCTGGGCTGTTTGTCCTCTTGACCCTGGGACTGGAGGATGGGCTTGGTAAAGGAAAGGAACTTTCTTACCATAGTTGGAGGCTTTGCTCATCAGGCTGTTTTTCTCCTTCTCCAGAGACTTCCTATGAGGGGAAAAGGTGTTTTATTGCTCAAGCCCTTTTCCCCCCATCTGAGGGGCAGCTGGCACACCAGGGCAACGGACGAGGGAACGAGGGCCCCAATATCCAGTGGCCAGGGGTAGGGTGAATGGAAGCCCAGGGCCAGGGCCCCAGGCTGAAGATGGGGGCTGGAGGAAGGAGAGGCAGGGGCAGACACAGTACCTGGCCTCTGGGCTCAGCTCCGCCCTGTGGAGCCTGGAGTTTACTGCCTCCAAGTCTTTCCTACACCGTGACAGCTTCTCCTCCAGCCCATCGATCTGCAACACAGCACCCAGCAGAGCAGGATGGGTGGCAGAGCCTTTCAATGTGCAAAATAGTTGGGATCCTGGGATGGGGAGGAAGGAGGCTCTCGGAGTCTTCCTGGACAGCACCCTGCTCCCCTGGGCCCCCAGCCTCTCTGTTTTGCTGTCCTCTACCTCCACACAGTGCAGCCTGAGCCCCACAGAGGCAGCTCTGGGTGCCAGAAGGTTCTCTGAACCACCCTGACCCTCTGGACCGAGCGTGGGCTGGGGGCAGGCAGGAGCAGTCCCTCATTCCACCCCACCTCCCCAGCACCTGCCCCAGCTGGCCCCACAAAAGGCACCTGCCGCCCAGGCTTAGCCTAGAATGCAGTGAGGCCCTGCCTTTCCCCAGCCCTCCACATGGGAGGGATTGGGGGGCGCAGTGGTTGGACATCTAGGGGCCAAAAAGCAGAGGTATTTTTTGCATTAACACACTTCTGCCGGTAGTCAAGTTAAGAATATATATTTTGCTATAAGAATCAATAAAAATCACTGAGTGTAAAAAAAACACAGCTCAAAAAAACTTGTTTCTTTCTGACTTGGTTCTTGTGCAAAAACATTGCCTATCATCAAGGTAGCTGTAACTTGTAGGGCAAAATAGCTAAGCTCCTCAAAGGCTGGCTGCCAAAAGTATCAGTTTTCCCATTTGTTTTGATTATAGTTTCAGAGCTGTGTTCTTGGGCATATAATGTGAGTTGTGGGAAAATGATTTGTAAAATACTGGACTAGATCGGCCAGGCCTGGTACTCGTATCATACATGTGGCTTTGAAAATTCATGTCCATCTGTCTCCAGGTGTCTCCTCAGCCACCTCCTGCTGGCAGGAGCCTAGATTTCGGTGGCTGGGAAGGTTCTGAGGGCCCTGTGTTCCTCATGGCAGCTGACTGAATGGGTGCCTCAGGTCCCCGGGATGCTCTATCTTCCATCTGACTTCACTCCTCACCACATCCCTGGGTCATAGCAAATATGACCTCTAGTTCACAAATGGGAGACTGGGATCCCCAGAGGGAATGAGTCTTCTGAGGAATCAGCCTGGAGCACCCCTCTCCTTACTGGTCTCAGCCAGTTCTTTATCCAGTCTCTTCCAGAAAGGCCCCTGCGGAGACAGTAATCCATGACTGCAAGTGCAGAGGATCCCAGAGTCCCAGGCAGGTGTTCTGGGGCCGGCATCAGGAGAACTGCACTTGAAGCCACCTGTCCCTCTGCCTGGCCAGCACCTAGCTCAGCCACTTCTGGGTCGGCCGCTTCGCCTTGTCCCAACGCCTGGCCCAAGTGCCACTCCATCTACCCCCTTTCCTGCAGCCTCAGCTGGCTGCCGACTCCAGCTCTAGAAGCAGGGCCCTGTGGGAGGGAAGAGCCCTGAGTTGACTGCCTGCTTAATTATGTCACTTCTCTGCTAATTGGCACCAAAGGTGGGACTGTTCTAGGGAGCAGCCTCCGCAAGGAGCTGGGCCTGTGCCTGTGGCGGCCAGCGGCCATCCTGAAGCCTGCACTGTCGGGAAGTAAGCACCAAGCAGCCAGGCGCAGGGAACAATGACAGTCCAATGTGATGGTCAGTGGGACTGGGAGAGAACAGCATGTGCTTCAGGCCACTGCGCGGCCCAGCCCCTGGGGACCCTGAGACTTGCTGCTGCCATCCCATGGTGTAGACATCACAGGGCACCAATTCCACACCAGATCCCAAAGCTTAATTCTCCAAGCGTCACCTCCTCCATAAGGCCACCTCTGCTGCCCCTGGCTGAAGGGTACCATCTCCTTCCACTGGCAAATTAATTAGCCCTTCTCTCATAAGGCTGACAGCACACTAGGTCATCCCAGCGACAGGTGTCCAACCTCCCCTTCCTGGACTCTGGGGACCTCCACTGACAGTATAAACTTGTGGCCCAAGGATCCTGTATAGCCCAGACTGGCCCATTCCACTTGCGCATGTGACTGCCTGGCTCCTAAGGGTGCCTGACTTTGTAGCTGCCATCCTAGGATGGGGGCTGTCTGTCTCCCCTTTGTGGTCACCACAAGGCCCGGCCTGCTGCAGTCTTTGTGTGTGTGTAGCTATGGAGGAATAACTAGGGTTGGACGTGGATGGAGCCGAGGAGCTAGGGGCAGATCTAGACCTCCTGTAGCAACCAGAGCCTGAACTCCTCCCCTCATGCCTACAGAAGCTCGAGGAAGCTAAAAGGAGAAGCAACTACACAGGCACATAGATTATGTACTTGGTGGAAAACCCTGTGCCAATCTTTGGTCCTAGGTTAGATTTCTTCCTGTCACCCCTTGGGCCAAGTCCCAGTTTGCATGTCACTCTGGGGGGAAGCAGGTTGGGGATTTCCATCCCTAAACACATCTGGAAGGCAACCAGGTGCCCAAATAAGTGGTAATTGGCCCAGAATAAGGCCGGGAACTCATGCTGAGCAAAATCTTTAAATTGAGGCTGGCAAACCACAAGTGGCCAAGCCAATCTGCCATCGTGCTCTGGGCAGGGCCTGTGGAGCTGGCAGTTGGAGGCCTTTATCTGAACAAGCCCAATTTATCTGCAGTTCCACTGAATATCCCCACTTTCATTTACCACTTTTTAATGAGGCTTAAACGGACGAACACAAATCAAGGTTTTAGGGACTCAAGTTCTAACCTCCCTCTATGAATATTTATGTCCTGCTGACAGCTCTCCCTCTGATTCCCTTCTAAATAGCAAGTTCCCCTTTTTTATAACCCAGCTGCTTGATGTGGGCTGAGTGAGGGGAGGCTGAGACTGTCAGGCAGCTCTTCTATAGGCCACAAACCCGTCCTCAGAAGGTGACCCTGCTGGCAGTCAAACACCCTGCAGCATTTGCTGAAGCAGAAGCCGGCTCTCCAGCAGCTATAATGATGGGTGCAAAGATTCAGGGTGACCTGGCTGTGAGAAGGCGGGGAGGGAAGGTCAGGATGCATCTTTTAGTGGTGGCTACAGAGTGGGGCTGACTCGGATGGGCCAGGAATGGGGGAGAGGACCCAGGAAATGGGCCTTAGAGGAGGCCGCTCATTGGGTTTTCAGTCAACTCTGGGTGGCATGCGTGTGGATCATGTACTTCGCAGGCTCCCTAGGGTAGATCTATAGTCCTTGATTAGCTTTCCCTCTGTCGCCAGGTTAAAGGCTATAGATGACAGACAATAGAGAGGACACAAGGTTAAGACCAGAGTAAGAAGACAAATGGCCAGAAGAAGATTCTAAAAATATAGGGTCAGAGCCAGGCAAGCAGTTGGGAGCCCAAGTGCCTGGAAGCCTGAGACTGTGGTTCCTGAGAAGTGCAGTAAGGAGTATAGGCTGCCATCAGGTGCCTCAGCTTGTGGCTCACTTGTCCTCTGAAGGACTTCCGTAATTCTGGGCCTCATCTTATTCCTGTGTAAAACAAGTTAATGTTTCGTATTTCATAAAGTTGTGAGGATGATATGAAGCAATACATGTCAGGTGCTTAGAATAGTGCCGAGTACGCACACTGTAAGAGTTAAATAAGGTATGTGCTATCATTATTAGCAGAGAATGGTTTTCACTAGATCTTTAGAGAAAAGAAAAGTAAGTTAATGTGAGGTTAGAGTAAGGGAGGGAGCACTAGGGGTGTGTGATGGAGAGGAGTCTCCACTTATCACTGGCTGGCAGCAGCTGGAAGGGGAGGCTGTCTAGCTTGGATACAGCCATCCTTTTGAGTCTATGGAGGGATTCAGCGGTCGAGGTGGGGAGGGAGGGCTTGCAGGGTACCTCATGTCCTACCTGGGGATGAAGCTGGGGTGGGGCTCTGAGGTTGGGCCTGGTGGCACCTGAGGCTGACACCCAGAGCAGTGTCTAAGCGCACAGACTCAGGTGTGGTCTGGGCAGGGACAGGCATCTGAGGGTACACGGAAAGGCAGGTGTAGCCTGGCAGGTGGAGACCATGTCTACCCACACCATGGCTCTACAGGGCCTGGCATCCAGCTGAGCTGGGAGAAGGAATGTGAAGCCCCAGGACTAAGGCAGAAAGAGGCCCCATCAAAGAGATTGGACCAACTCTAGTAGGAAGAGAAGGCTGTACTCTGGAGGCCACAGAGGCTCCCAGGACTCCTGCCCAACAGGCTGGATACAAGGGTCAACCAGCAGGAGGAGTGTGGCCGGCCCCAGACTGACTCAGGCACTGAGACTTTCCCAGAGCTACAGAGGGCAGCATTGCTGGCTGTCACCATCACAGGCAAAGTGGGAACAGCCAAGGTGGCCACTGAGATGCGGCACTCATTCAGGCACAGTGTGGGAGCAGAGAATGGATACCCTCAATGTAAAACGTCATTAAAAAAAGTCTATGCACGACCTTTATATTCAGAAGACCAAGTGTCCATTTTTACACAGGGACAAAGAACAGTGTCTACTTGAGATGATGGTCAGCAGGTGAAGTGCAGCTGCAAAGAGACACTAGAAGTCAGAAAGTTGGGGGTGTGAGCTCTCTACCACAGTTACAAACTGTGCCTTCTGGCACTTCACACAGGGTTGAGGACTTTGTAGGTGTGAAAAGCTGTGTGCTGCAGTTCAGGGGACCGGGAAGTAGGTGGTGAGTGTGCAGGGTGCCCTGGTGGGACTGCGGGCCTGAGCCCAGAAAGGCAGATGCAGAGCAGGAGGGAAAAAGTATAGAAGGTAGGCAGTGGGAAGGAGCATCCCTTAAGTAGGGAGGAGCTGAAGGTCCCAGAGGTGGCTCTGGAACTGGGATCCAGGAAATCTGTACTTGATCAGGAAAGGCCTGTGAGTGATTCCACCACAGTGGGGACGAGAACCGCTGCCTTTCTGACCTAAGCGTGGACTGAGGAATCAGAGCCTGGAGCCTGGTGGGCGGCTTCAAGAGCAGGCAGAGGAGCAGGCTCAGTGAAATAATTTAGGACCAAGGATTCTCCACGGGGTGGTAGTGGCAGGTGGGGGTGGGAGTGGGTTGCATTTCTTGCATAAGAATGTGAAGATCTAAAGTCAGCCTGCCAGTCAAGGTCAGCAGAGGCTCCACCCCAGCCAAGTGGGGCACTGATCCTGTTGGCAGGTGCCAAGGGAAGGGCTTCTTCATTTCTAGTCATCAGGGCCAGAGACTTCCTGTAGCCTTCCTCAAGCGCCCTTGGGATGCGGCTCAGAGTGCTGTGGGCACCGGGTGTTGCTCCCGGGGTTCAAGAGCCCCGAGTCAGCTAAGCAAAATCCCCTCTGCCATCTGACGTGGGGAATAACACCTTATTCTCAGAGCTTTAGGGAAGTCTCCCTGGGGCCCTATAACGCCATAAAACTACTGTGTTAAAAGAAACTGTAAAATTCGTCTGGAATCCCCGTGAGGCTTCTTTTCAGGAGTGTGGAGCCTCCTGGAATAGAAACCCTGCCTCTTTGGGGACAGTGAACCTGAGTGCCAGCTCACTCACAGATAACTGCCCAGCACACCGGTCAGGTCAGGCCCAGCCCCGTGGGGTTGGGGCGGGGCAGCTCCAGGTCAGGCTGCTGCCAGGCCCTCATGCACAGCTCATTCTCTGACAGACATGAGCCACGGGCTGTCGCAGGTGCTCCTACCGAGGCCGGCTGAATGGGGCTCCTGTGGCAGCTCGACAGCCTGGGAGGTGGCTCCCCACCCACCTCAAGCCACTGTCTGGGGTCAGGCTTTGCAGGACGCACTCTCAGGACTTAGAACTCTGCGTTACGTAGGCTATTCTACTCTTTGGTTTAGTAAGTTATTTCCGGTTTTCTCAGCCTTGCTCTCAAGAGCTTCTGGCCAGTGACTGCCAGAAGTTGCTGGAACAGGTTAACCTCAGGAGTCAGGCAGTGGTCACGGGGCATATCCCACAGCTGCCTGGTCAGATACCTGCTAATAAAGAGCATGGTGTGGGGGTATCTAGATGGTACAGCACAAGGCAAAGCAGCTTCCAGAAGCCAAAAGCCCATGCAAAACTAAATCATGCTACCAGCAGCAGCCAACATTTCTACGGCATGCGCTGTACGCCGAGCTGAGCACCTCACACACAGAATGCTCACAATAACCCTGTGAGGGGAGAAGTAGTATCGTCAGTTCAGCAGCACCCCCATCTGCTGGGAACACGCCCCAAGAGCCCAGCAGATGCCTGAACCACGGATAGTACTGAACCCTATATATATGATGTGTTTTTCCTGTATGTACATACTTATGATAAAGTTTAATTTATATATTAGGCACAGGAAGAGACTAACAATAATAGCAACAAAATGCTATATAATGAAAGTTATGTGAATGTAGCCTCTCTTTCAAAGTATCTTACTGTCCTGTATTCACCCTTCCTGTGCTGATGTGAGAGGAAAAGGTACCTAAGTGGTGAGACGACACGAGGTGAATGACGCAGGCACTGTGACATGGTGTTAGGCCGCCATCCGCCTTCTGACAAAATGTCAGATAAGAAAGCTCTGGCCGTGGAAATGAAGTTATTTGTCCAGGGTCACCCAGCCAGGACACAGGGATGCTGGGCAGTGCAAGGCTGTGCTGTTTAGCCGCCCCCCCGCCCCCCAGAGCGCCACCAGCCCGAAGCCACCCGTAGCTCCTGGGAGTAACTGCCCTCCTTGTGCCCTAGGCTGGGCGGGCCTGTGGCAGCTTCGTGGACACTACCAACCTCTGCAGCAGCTCTGTAAGGAAGGGGCTGGCCCTGTTTTAGAATTTTTTTTTTAAAGATTTTATTTATTTATGAGAGAGAGAGAGAGAGAGAGAGGCAGAGACACAGGCAGAGGGAGAAGCAGGCTCCACGCAGGGAGCCCGACATGGGACTCGATCCCAGGTCTCCAGGATCATGCCCCAGGCCAAAGGCGGCGCTAACCCACTGGACCACCTGGGCTGCCCCTGGGCCTGTTTTAGAGAGAAGCAAACTCCCAGGAAGGAGATTTTAAGCAAGGTCACGTAATTGGAAAGTGGCAGAGCTGAGGGTCTGAATCTGAGTCTTTCTGCTTCAAAGCTTATGTTCTTTCCAACACTTCAAGCTCTTTCTCCAAAATCCCTCATGAAAACATTCATGACAAAGAAGGGTTCTGTTGGAACAAAGTCATTCCACATCCCAGTCGAAGCCAATCTAAGCTTGTTGATCTGGTTTCAACAGTCTCTACTCTGAATAATCTCGTACAAGGGCTTTGCCTAGTCTCTGTCCACGTAACAGCTACTCTCCCTGAGGGAAGAACCTGACCACAATCTGCTTGGAGGCAGTGAGACGGGAGCAGAGCGCCCATGCTCTGTGTTGAAGGCAATCACCTCGCAACTTCTAGCTTCTCCAATATCCCTGGCACCCTCCCCCAGATTGCCTAAACAGCCACAGCACCCTCCAAAATCCAGACAAAACAGACCTAGTTTTGAGAAGGAGAAAGGTGAGCCAGGTGGGCCTGATAAGCCCTTCTCTCCCAAGTCGGTAGCAAGGCCTTTCTTTTCACGTGCCAATTCACAGCCCTGAGAGTGGTGCCAGCTGTTTTATCTCCAGCCCCAGCAGCCTCAGTACTGGATTTCTGGAAATCCACTCATTTTTACATGTCAGGGAGGCCTCAGGACATTTATTATAATGGGTAAGGAGGCCAGAACACCTGCCCAGATGGTCTGTGGCAAGAGTGCTGGGGCTTTCCATCTGAGGCCATCAGGCCACTGGGCCAAGTCACATTGGAGTCAGGGGCCTTGATTTTCCGGGTGACCAGCCTCAAACCCCAAAGGGCCGATTGCCCTGACACTGCTGAAAGGAAGTTTTCCTGTGGAGGAGGCTCAGGGCTCTGTGGAGACAGAAGACAAACACCTCCATGCATGTCTCCCCAAACCATCAGAAGTTTCTCTCCCAGGCCAAGCAGATGAAGACCGTAAACCTTCCCAGTTTTAATCAACCAACAATTTTCAGGAAAAGCAGAGAGCTCATCATTTCTCTGGAGAATCACTGCCCCTGCCCCAGGTCAGGAACACAAGGGGCTCTGCTGAAACGCCTGCAAGCTCTGACGCCTTGTGAGGCCTTCTGGTGTGCTGCTCTACCAGGAGAGCCACATCAGTCCTTGCCTAAAGCCTGCAGCTGTCCCTGGGCCAGGACGTTGTTTGGGGTATGTTTTCTCTTCTTTCCCCCCCATATATATTTTTTGATAAATTAGCAAAAGCTTCTTCATCTCTGAAAGGCTCAAAACACTATTCAAGAACTGGCATCCACCCCATGCCTTATGAATTCATTAATTAAGATGCTGGCAAACAGCCACTCCACACATGCTGACATCCAGCCGTGTTAGGTAATGAGGTTTTAGTCTCCTGACCCCCGTCAAGTGGAATGGAGCCAGACACAGGCTGCCGAGAGAAATCACCTGCCCGACGGCAACCTGTCGCTTGCGCCAGGCAGCAGGTGGGGCTTATTTAATGGTCAGTGGCCCTTGTGGTGTTTGCATGCTGTGAGCCCTTCTCCCAGCCCCTGGACGGTGGCTGCCCGGTAAGGTGGTGTCCAACTGCCTGCCCTACAGTGGCCTCCTAACCTCTGACCACTGAACCCCTCAACGGGGCCTGGACGGCAGGGGCGAGGTTCAAGTGCTTCCTCCAGCCATTCAAGCCAATTCGGGAAGTATTAATGCTCCACTAAGCTACTTCTGGCCCTTGTCTCAGAAAATTGGTTCCAGAACTGTGACTGTCTCCACCCTTGTGTTGGAGGAGGTAACGGAGAGGACATGACCACTGGTTGACCTGAGCGCGGGACCAGGGCCATCGGAGGCTCCGCCTCCCTCCACTGACCTTGGAATGTACTGTGCTGCCCACTGTTTCCGTGGTGGAGCTATTCCAAGGACAGAGCCTTGAGAGACCATGTGCTGTGGAGACCATCTGGACTGTAGATGTGACAGCCCAGTTACGGCCTCTACCCAAACTTTGAAGATTTGGCGGGCAGGTGCAGAAATCTATTCCTCTTATTTATCGCCCGAGACAAGCCTCACATGTAAGTTCCCTTACTTAGTAAACCTGCCACCTACCAACCTGGAGTGGTCTGCCTCTTTTTTGGGTATCTCTCTGCCCTCCATGGAAGGAGGCCAGTGTGCAAACCAACAACTTGGTGCTTCTGCCCCTCTATGCCTTCAGAGAGCTTACAGCAACAGCAGTGGTCTATACTAAGCAGATAATTATAATGTCAACGTTCTTTCCTCCTGGTGCTCATCTGCCTAGGCCATTTTCTCCCCTCAATTTACCACCTCTTTTTCTGGTAAGGATTCTGAATTTAAATGACTCCCATTTGCTTGTATTCCTTCTAGTAGATGTTTAGTTGGCCAACACAACATTAATTCCCAACCCCTCTTCCTTTGCCCACCTCCACTACTTAGAAAAGCTCAAGAGAAGATTTCCCATACTCACTGCAGCCAGGCATGGTCATGATCCAGTTCTGGCCAATGAGATGTTCCAGAAGTCAGCTGGAAGACTCCTGGGACAGCTAATGCTTTGTTGATAAAAGGGACAGTATTGTAGTTCCTTTATCCTTCTTTCTGACTTAAAGTTGGATATGATGACTGGAGCGGTGGCAGCCATCTTGTGACTATGAGGAAACCGCTAAGAGAATGCAGAAATGCTGGCCTTGACTTAGCGTTTGAACCAATGTCAAGAGCTTACCTCCAAATTTTTTTTTTAAATGTTTTTTTTTTTTTTAATTTTTATTTATTTATGATGGTCACACAGAGAGAGAGAGAGAGGCAGAGACACAGGCAGAGGGAGAAGCAGGCTCCATGCACCGGGAGCCTGAAGTGGGATTCAATCCCAGGTCTCCAGGATCGCGCCTTGGGCCAAAGGCAGGTGCCAAACTGCTGCGCCACCCAGGGATCCCACCTCCAAATTTGTTATGGGGAAGAAAGTATATTCCTTTTTACTTAGATCAGTTTTCTGTACCTTGGAGGCCAAAGTTTCCAAACTGGTAGATTTTTGTACTAGGGACCAAATCTAATCCAGTTAACCCCCTTAAGATGTCAGCTAAGACACCACAGACCTGTTAACACCCACTGGCTGTTGAAACATCTAAAGACACCAACCTGGATGGTCTAGCTGTGAAAGAAAAATACAATGACCAAGTAACAGCTCATTACTATCAGAGGTTACAAAAGCAGAAACAGGATTTACATCAGCCAAAATCCTGCATTAGACTGAAATGCAGACTTTCCCTCCTTCTACACATTAAAATCAGTAGCAGAGCTGGTGATTTCTCATCTGAGTGTTCTCTCGTTAATCAGAATTAACTCTCAGAAGCTAAACTCATAGCCAGTTTTTTCCAACTCTGAGGTCTTACAGGGTGGCAAATGAGTTAGAGAAAAAGACCTTGAGAGGAGACATGAGTGGAGGAGCTAAGGGTGCCTTGGTTATCCTGGGAGGTGACTGCCCTGTACAGCTGGCGCAAGCCAGCCCTCAGGTTGAGTGCTGCCTGCTTGGTAATTGCTTCATTACAACAAGTAGAGACTGTTTGCAGGTGCTGAGATCACTCACTTGTGGGGGTTTTATTGCACTCGTCAGATTAACAAACATTTTGATTAAATCACTACTTCATTGGCTCTGAGCGTACGACTTTTAATAAGAGGACAATATCCACTGCTATTGAGCATCAGTGCATATTCAATACTCAGATCCGCTGGGGGCAGAGGAACAGGTGGGGAGACAGCCAGATGCCAAGCTTTTCCTAAGGTGCACAGTTATAGATCTTGAATCTTAGAATATCCAAGCAAAAGTAACCTTAGATCACAAATATAAGTATCTACATTGGTATTGACAGGATTAAAAAAAAAAAAAAAAGAGTGAATGTGACCGGTAAAGGCACTCAGAGAGCATATGCCCACCAAATTTAAACCATTTTAGGAACCTCTATGTCAGCCAAACAAAAGATATCTGTGATCTGTATTTGGATCACAGTCAATGAACTTATAACCCCTATTGAAATCCAAGGTCTTCATGTTTCAGAAAAAGAAACTAAGTCTGAACAAGGGGATTGGACTTAGCCATGATGGAAGACGGACTGGAAAAGAACTATAAAGGCTACTAATAAGGGTACTGTTTGTTGATTTTCTCCACCCTGAGCCAGGCACATGCTAGGTATTTCACACATATGATCTCCTCAAAGCCACATTTCAGTCTGGGAAAGCATCTCTTGAGCTTTTCTAACCTCTGTAGTGGAGATGGCCAAAGGAAGAGGGGTTGGAGACCCACATCCTCAAACCACACCTGAGGTTACAAATCAAAACCATAATGAGATACCACCTCACGCCATTCAGAATAGCTAAAATTAACAACATAGGAAATAAGAGACATTGGTAAGGATGTAGAGAAAGGGGAACCCACTTACACTGTTGGTGGCAATGCAAACTGGTGCAGCCACTTGGAAAACAGTATGGAAGTTCCTCAAAAAAGTTAAAAATAGGGCAGCCTGGGTGGCTCAGCAGTTTAGTGCCAACTTCAGCCCAGGGTGTGATCCTGGAGACCCGGGATCGAGTCCCATATCGGGCTCCCTGCATGGAGCCTGCTTCTCCCTCTGCCTGTGTCTCTCTGCCTCTCTCTCTGGCTCTCATGAATAAATAAAATCTTAAAAAAAAAATTTTTTTTTTAATTTAAAAATAAAACTACTCTGCAACCCAGCAATTGCACTACTAGGTATTTAGCCAAAGGATACAAACATAGTGATTCAAGGGGCACATGTACCCCAACATTTACAGCAGCAATGTCCATAATAGCCAAAATATGGAAAAAGCCCAGATGTCCATCAATAGATGAATGCATAAAGATGGGCTTTATATATATATATAAATATGTATTACATTATATATGGAATATATGTATAATGGAATACATGTATAATGGAATATTATATATAACGGAGTATTACTCAGCCATCAAAAATAAGAAAATCTTGCCATTTGCAATGACATGAATGGAACTAGAGGGTATTATGCTGAGTAAAATAAGTCAGCCAGAGAAAGACAAATACCATATGATTTTCACTCATATGTAGAATTTAAGAAACAAAACAGATGAACATAGGGGAAAGGAAGGAAAATAAGATAAAAATAAGATAAAATAAGATAAAAACAGAGGGAGGCAAATCATAAGAGATGTTGAACTCTAAGAAACTAAGGATTGCTGGAGGGGAGGTGGGGGATGGGGTAACAGGGTGATGGGCATTAAGGAGGGCACTTGATGTACAGAGGAACACAGGGTGTTATATGCAATGGATGAATCACTAAATTCTACCCTTGAAACAAAAAATACAGTATATGTTAACTAAATTGAGTTTAGAAAAGAACTAAAACCCACCACACTTGAGGTAAATTGCAATCTGCAGTAGAGATTGCAGGTTGTCCACTAGACAGGCTAGGCCCTTCTTCCGCAGTGATGCAGTTATAGCTGGCCGTGTGGCCTTCTCCAAGCCAATGAATGCATTTCCCAGCAGCCCCTTGCAGGTGGGTGAGGTCTCAAGTCTTAGCTCACATTGCTGCCAATGGAAAGTAGGCACACTGGGCCCAAGACTCTTTTTTTTTTTCCTTAAGATTTATTTATTTGAAAAGAGAGAGACTGCAAGCAAGTGAGCGTGTGAGTGGGGAGAGGGCAGAGGAAGAGAAAGAATCTCAAGCAGACTCTCCGCTGAGCCAGGAGCCCAACATGGGGCACTATCCCAAAACCTATGAGATCATGACCTGAGCCGAAATTAGGACTCGGATACTTAACCAACTGAGCCACCCAGGTGCCCCCAGGCCCATGACTTTTAAGACAGTGATGCTTATGCTTCCTCTACTCTCTCTCTGCCAGGGTACACATCAATGGGATGTGACTTAGTTTCATTCAGGAGGTGACATTAAGGTACTGAGGGATGGCAGCACCACAAGATGAGGGAAATATGGCAGAGCCATATTCTACTTCTAGACCAGGGACTGGCAAACTATAAGCTGGGGCCCAAATACAGGCCACTGCCTTTTTCTTGTAAATAAAGTTTTACTGGGGGAGCACCTGGGTGGCTCAGTGGTTAAGTGTCTGCCTTTGGCTCAGGGCATGATCTTGGGGTCCTGGGATCGAGTCCCACATCTGCTTCTCCCTCTGCCTGTGTCTCTGCCTCTCTCTGTCTCTCATGAATAAATAAATAAAAATCTTTTACAAAAAGAGTAATATTTATTGGAACACAGTTACACCCATTAATTCTATGTTAATTCTATTGCCCATGGCTGCTTTTGTGCTGAGATAGCCTATCTAAGCTTAGCTGATGCTCCTTATTCATGATAGTTATGTTCTATAAAGTTGCTGCCAAAAATGAATTATCAAATACTGAACCAGGTTAGATTCCTAAGAGCCTCTGGTCACAACAGTTTTATCAAGTGATCAATACAAAACCTTGTTTCTTGTGTGTTTCTGTTTAGAGACCTTATTTAATATATATTATTGATTCATTAACATTGAACTCCTAGCCAACAGCACTATAACTCATTTCTGAACAAAGCCTATCTAACATATTTTCTCTGTAAGGCAAATACAGCCTTCTTGCAGTTTAGGAAAACTAGATAGCACTTCAGCACTACACTTGGGGGCTGTTTTTAGCAACAAAATCACCAACAAAAAGCACAGAGACACAAAAAAATGTGGCACTAAATGGACACCTGTTTACGGTATAAGCTGAAATAAGACAGCAGAACAATGCTTTGTTCGACCTTGGCTGCACCTCAGGTGACTCTAATTTTTTACTGGTTTGTTTGAGGCTTACTGCAAAAGCATTGCAAGTACTGATCTGGAGGTTACAAAAACATTTTAGCAAGAAGGCAAATTCACAAATACAGAATCCATGAATAATTAGGATCAACTGTAGTTGCAACAGAGATCACAAAGCCTAGAAATGTACTATCTGATCATTTATGGACAACTTCTGTCAATTCCTGGTCTGCCCTATTAGAATAAAATAAACTTTCTGAAGCTACTGAATTTTAGGATTTCACTGTTACAGCAGCTTATTGTGTCCTAATCAGGTTATAAAGTCTATGCTTTTCCCATCACCCAGTGCCACCTCATTTTACCACTCATATTCTCTTTTATTTTACTTTTTAGATTTTATTTATTCATGAGAGAGAGAGAGAGAGAGAGAGGCAGAGACACTGGCAGTGGGAGAAGCAGGCTCCATGCAGGGAGCCTGATGTGGGACTTGATCCCAAGTCTCCAGGATCAGGCCCTGGGCTGAAGGCGGCGCTAAACCGCTGAGCCACCCGGGCTGCCCTCATATTCTCTTTTAGAGGGAGGGTCATACTTCCATCAACCTCTTTTCTGTACCAAGTAAGTCAATATTTCTCAAGGGGTGATACTAAAACCTGTGTCAGAATGGGTGTGTGTAGCTGGTTAAAAATCTGCATTTTTAACCAGGGGTTGCCTGGCTGGCTCAGTCGGTAGAGCATGGGACTCTCAGTCTCAGGTTTATGACTTCAAGCTCCACGATGCGCTTGTAGCCCACTTTAAAAAAAAGAAGGGAGGGGGACGGGGGGCGGGGGCCGCGCAGCAGGTTGAGCATCTGCCTTCGGCTCAGGTCATGATCCCGGGGTCCTAGGACTGAGTTCAGGCGTCGGGCTCCCACAGGGAGCCTGCTTCTCCCTCGGCCTGTGTCTCTGCCTCTCCCTATGTGTTTCATGAATAAATAAATAAAACCTTTTTTAAAAAACGCTTATTTCTTGTTGAAAAGGTACACTCAAATGTTACTGAATTACTCGGGGTGGGAGACAATTCAACTTTCCATTTGCAACAAGCTCTACAAATCATTCTTCATTCATCCTGAAGTTCGAGCATTACGGAACCGGCAGTAAGCTCCTGAAGACCACTCCCCGGTCTCTGTCTGGTAACCCCGGGCAGCCATCGAGGGACTGTAACACAGAGGAGAGGCGCCAGAGGGCGAATCGCCCGCGCTGCTCCCCCCCCCCCCCCCCCCCCCCCCCCGCTTCCCAGAGCCTGGGCTCTGCCTGAAACCTCAGTTTCCCCATCGGTTGAGGCTTGTGGTGAGGGCTGAGTACGCGAAGGGAGTAGCACAATAAGCCTTAATGTTCTTTCCCTTCCTTATGCAGCATATTATTTTTAAGCTCTTTGGGAACTTCATCATTCCAGAATTCCCCACAAATTCCCACAGATTCCCAAAGTAATCTTCGAGCCACGAGCTTCAAAACCCCAGACGAGAAATTCCCCATCTCAGGGGTCGTTCACGCCATTTAGCAACATCCTCAGCAGTACGGGTTCCCTCACTTTGGGGTGCCCCTGCCCTCGGGGCCCGCCCCTCGCGGCTCCCCCTTCCCCTCCGCGCGTGCTGCCCGTGGAGGCCCCGGCTGCCCTGTCCCCGCCGCTGGCCGCTGGCGGCCCCTCGGGATCTCCGGGCGCCGCTCCCCTCAGCCTGCCCCTCATCTCCGGGTACCCCGTCGGCCGCCCTCAGGCCCCTAGCGCCCCCTCCCAAGCCCGCGTCGGCCCCTCGTCCGCCAACCTGCAGCCAGGCCGCCCCGCTGTACCCGCCGCGGGGGGAAGGCAGCTGGCGACGCGGCCCAGCCCCACCGGCCGCCTCACCTCCAGAGCGACGCCCAGATTCTCCCGCTTCTTTTTGGTCATGTTACTTGCGGGGATCCCCCGGTCACTTATTGGACGCGCCCACCGGTGGCACCACGCATGCGCACACGCTCGCACGCCCCTCTCCGCGGCCGCGGAGGCGGCGGGGGGCGGGCCTAGTGGAGTCACCATCTTGCTGAGGGGCGGGGCCTGGGCGGGGCCCTGTGTACGAGCCGGAACCTCCAGCTCGAGGTGTCAGGGTGGGGGCGGGGTGGACGGCCAGGTTGGCCTGGGAGGCCCCGTGGGCCGCCGTCGGGGGTGGGGCTGCTCCTCTCCTCCGTAGTCCAAAGCCACTTCACATCCTGAGACAGTGTTTCACTCCATCTGCTTCTGTACCCTTCATCCCTTCTTGTCACCTCCTATTTTGAGGCCATCCCGCGTTCAAACCCTGAAGCACTGCTCCTCCAGGGAGCCCCGCCTTGAGCCCCTGGGCCCCCTGGGCTCTAATAATGACCTGTTAGTATGCCCCCCCACCTTTTTTTTTTTGGCCAGGTGTTCTCACTCATTTTTATTGTTTTATTGTGAGAACCATCTACAGGGGCTCCTGGCTGGCCCAGTAGGTGGAACATGTGATTCTTGATATTGGGGTTGTGAGTGAGCCTCACCTTGGGTGTAGACATTACTTAAAAATAAAAATCTTAGGGATCCCTGGGTGGCGCAGCGGTTTGGCGCCTGCCTTCGGCCCAGGGCGCGATCCTGGAGACCCGGGATCGAATCCCACATCGGGCTCCCGGTGCATGGAGCCTGCTTCTCCCTCTGCCTATGTCTCTGCCTCTCTCTCTCTCTCTCTCTCTCTGTGACTATCATAAAAAAAATAAATAAATAAAAATCTTAAAAAACAAAAGCAAAAACCGTAAAGCTGCCTACAAACATCGCAGAAAACTTAAAATGGAAAGCAACACCCTTTATCCTACCACTCTTAGCATGGTTCCTGTCTTAGTTCCTATGTATTCCCTTCCAGGCCTGGTCTCAGATATAGTATCTTACACTATTGTAATCCTATTGTACAGTACACTGTAGACCTATGCCCTTCGAGATGTTTCCTGACCCTGTGATAAAAAATGCTATGGGTATTTTGGCCCAGTTACCCAATATAACCGAAACTGGTTTCCTGATAAACACCTTTACCACCTGTGATGTACTCTGATATTTTCTCTTCTAGTCCATTTCATTTGTAAAAAGAGTTGGTGGCAGGAGACCTATTAAGTTTATTTCATGATCCATTAATGGATGTTGAATTGCAATTTGAAAACCAGTCACAGACACTTCCTCAGATCTTTCCAATCATCATTTGTGCTAGCTGCATATACCACCAGGTGAGTACATACCATTCTTGTATTGGACATTATTCTGTTGCACATTACTTCCAAATGCCAAAGCAAACATTTTTGTGTGCATGGCTCTTTAAGATAAGTTTGCACAAGTGGGATTACCAGAATCAAATTCCTTACTTTCTGTCCAGTTACCATTTGGAGCTTGTGTTTCTGTGTGTGAATGATAACCCTGACTCAATGTTTGGGGGAGAGAGGGTGTTTTCAGATCTGTGTTCTCTTCTTGATAGAGTCATTGAGTAATGGAGCTGGAGGAAACCTTTGATATCATCTTGCCTGGCCGCCTGACTGAAGTCCACAGAGGGAAAGTGTAGTAAATTCTGTCTAAACAGGAAGCAGGCTGTGGAGTGGTTGTTTTGAGCAGTTCTCAACTTAACACCCAGCACAGGAAAAACTTGTTCAAGAACATTGTCCATCAACTGTCACTCAACAGCATTTATTGTCAGAACACTCTTCACAGCATTGGTTCCAATCCCAGAAAAACCAGACTTTGTACTTCCCAATTATCACAGCCTCAGGCCCAGGGGAGGTGAGAAGAGAGGGAAAAACACTGTGTTCTTTTAAAAGTGGCTCCTTATGCATTTGTTTGGCACCAAGAAAAAGCCACGGAGATCAAAGTGGGCTTCGATCCCTTGTCTCTCTCCCCTACTCCCTTGTGAAATGATGGGCAAGCTGTCATCTTTCTCTGGAATAGCCTCAAATTTTCTGCATCAGACCTTGTCCCATGGTTCTAGTAAAGGGACAAATACTTGAAATGGGGCTTGAATAAGAGCATATGTGGGTTGTAGCATCAGGGGGGTGAGGGAGGCTGACCTGGACTCTAGTCCCCAGCTCTGCCACTTAGTGCTGTGATTTGGGACAAGACACTTAAATTTCCTGACACCATGTTTTCCGTGCTTGCAAAATGAAATGAGCTCAAGAGGTTGGGCTTGTAGGGTCGTTGTGAGAATTACTAAGTGGTCAGTGCTGTGCTTTGTGAATGACCAGCAGAGACTCAGCAGGATTGATGCGTCTGCCACCAGCTTTCCACTGTAGGGGTTTGCTTAGCAACTGTTGCCATTTGTATTTTTTTGTTATTGTTTTGATATCAGTGTCGATCAGCTTTGACACTGCTGTAGACTATCTGTTGTTAGGAGTTTGGGACGAATAGTTGGGTTGTTGCCTGCTATCAAGTGGTTCCCTGCAAAAGGCAGCTCCCAACCTACACAAGTGTCCCTTTGTGACGCTCTCTCCACCTCTCTACTCCTTCTTCCTGCTGAGCCAGCCCATCAATCATGGGTTTCATGTGCTCGGACATTACAGACAGCATGATCCGGTGGTGCTGGGGAGGCTGAAAAGCCCCAGGTGACCGCTGAGGCTGCTACATACAAAGACCAGCTTTGAGTCCCATGGGGGCTGACTGGTGAGCCTACTGCAGCTTGGATTTGGCTTTGTGCTGGAAACTCTGCCCGCCTGCAGATGGATTACTAGGGACCAGTTGTCTGTCTTTGTTTTCTAGTGGGCTGTGGTTGTGAACTGTCTATCTGTGAGTTTTAGAGCTAAGTGCTTAAGTGAAATAGGGCACCGCATTGGCAGGCTGGATAATGGGTTCATTCCTGGCTAGGCCAGATGCTCACTGCATGACTTGGGCAGATAGAGCCCCCTCTTTGACTTTCAATTTCCTCATCTGTGAAATGGGCATGGGGAAGGGGGCAGGGGGCAGGGGGAAACTAGACAGCTTGGACACCCTGAGATTCTGTTTTAATGACCTCATTATATGTAAAGCATTTAGACATAAGGCGCCCTCCTTGGCTGTAAGGTAGATATGTGAAGTAAGAACCAATCATTACCCTCAAGATATCTTCGATCTAGTTAGAGAGACAGACTGACAACATGAAATAGTGAATGCCAGACATCATATAATTAAATGCCATCTGTCTGGTACGTACTGTGGATGTATTAGGAGCTCAGAAAAAAAAAGAGAATGCCGTGGGCTTTGTGGAGGCTATGGGTCTCAGAGGATAGACGAGATTAGGTTAGTTGAAGATGGGGAAGAGGGCCCCCTAGGTGGGACCCCAAAGGGCTTCCTCTGCCTACAGAGTAACCCTTTCAGCTTTGCACAAAATCACTGTGTAGGCTACCCACAGTCCTGGCTTATTTATCACGGAGGCCTTTGGGTGCATTCTTCTACCCCTTGTTCCATCCTGGGCTTGCCTGACCTGTGGGGCCCAGACCTTGTCCTCAGGCCTCTCCTTCCCACCACTGCCTTGAGGGCACCTTCTCAGAGCAGGAGTGGGGGAGAGTGGAATCGTTCACTGTCAGAAGCATTTCAGGCAGGAAATGAAGAATTTCGTAGGTGGTTAAAAATACAGTGGAGGCTGATTTATGTTTGAATTTTGTTCCAGGACAGCAGATTATAGCCCAAGTTCTAAGGCAAAGGCAGCGGTGTCTTTATGGCCTGCTTGGATCAGTTTTATGTCTTGGTGATTTTTGTATGTTTCAGCTAAGCCAAGATGCTCGAACTTTTTTGTCCTGTACTTCGCTGGGGAACGCATGTACCACTCCTTGCACCCAATCTCATTTTACCATAAAAACAGAGCCAAAAGAGATGGAAGGGAGGTTTTTGCTTGCTATTTGATTGGTATCTAGTTTTTAGCTAAATTAAATCAAATCATAAATGATGACTCCAGAGGAACCTGCGTAGCTCAGTGGTTGAGCATCTGCCTTTGGCTCAAGTCATGATCCTGGGGTCGTAGGATCGATTCCCGCTTCAGGCTCCTGCTTCTCCCTCTGCCTATGTCTTTGCCTCTCTCTGTGTCTCTCATGAATAAATAAATAAATTCTAAAAAAAAAAAAAAAAAAAAAAAGATGAATCCCCATGAGACCCTGAAGTAGATGTCAAGTGATATTGTGAAAAAGGACAGAGATCTAAATATTTGAATATGCAAATCTGTAATATATTGATATCCATAATATCCATTTGATCAGATACTAATGGTTACTATACTTTTCATAACTGATTACGCTTCCCACATTTTTGTTCATGAGGAAGCTCAGATCTGAACTGAACTTGTTCAGGGATTTTGAGCATAGGTTTCCATGTACCAGCATTTTCCCTGGCTTTATTCTTCTACCCTTGTTATCCCTTTGCTCTATCACTTTATCTATTTTTATCTCACTGTATTGTGTGCGTCTTGGTAAACCACTTCAAATCCTTTTTTGGAACACAAAGGAGCATAAGTAAGTCAATAAATACACCCTGTGTTTGTAAATATGGCACTTTATTCTTTCTAAAGCAATTTTCACATCCATTAGCTCTGTGGGTCCTCCCACACCCCTTCCTGTAAGGGAAGTTGGGCAGAGGCTCCATCAGTCCCATTTTGCAGGCAAGGACGCTGAGGTACATCCATGATGAAGTGGCTTGCAGGAAAGGACAGACCCACCCCTCCATCTATCTAGAAGACCACCTGAATACCTTTTGAAGAAAAAGGCAAGAATATGGAACTAACAACCATCAGGTGATTTTATTTTATACATGTGGATTGAGAAGGAGGAAACCAAGTTTGGAGTCATCAGCTGGAGAGGACACAAACTGGGGTGACCACTGGCTTCAGAGATCCACCCCCCTCCCCCAGAATCCTTATCTAGTGAGCAGCTATCTCCACTGTCCCCTCCTATCTAGAAGACCACCTGAATACCTTTTGAAGAAAAAGGCAAGAATATGGAACTAACAACCATCAGGTGATTTTATTTTATACATGTGGATTGAGAAGGAGGAAACCAAGTTTGGAGTCATCAGCTGGAGAGGACACAAACTGGGGTGACCACTGGCTTCAGAGATCCACCCCCCTCCCCCAGAATCCTTATCTAGTGAGCAGCTATCTCCACTGTCCCCTCCTTTCTGATAACAGACCCACTCCCACTGCTCATGTGGGTGGCATGTGACTCAAGATGGGCAACCAATCACAGACTCACATGCTCCTGGCCATGTAGTGATTGGTTCAGAGGAGAGGACACATTATCTGAACTGAGCCAATGGAGTTCTTCACTGAGATTTTTAACCTCTAGCTGGGAAATGAAATCCCATCTCACCTCTGAGGTTGTAGAGCTGTTGGGATATGATCCTGGAATTAGCTGTACTCTCTTCCAGAAGAAAGTACATTAGCTGTACTCTCTTCCAGAAGAAAAAGCTCATGTGAAGGATGGGAGAAGGTGGGCAGCATGCACAAAGTAGCAGCTATGAGAGACAGAGAGAGAGAGAGAGTGCCCAGCAGATGTTTGGAGCTCAGGTTCCGGGGTCCTCACCCTTGCCCCCTCCCAAGATGGAAGCCAGTAAATTTCCTTTCTTGAGGAAGCTAGTTTGAGCTGAGTTTCTTTCATTTAACCTAGAGACTTCTTAATTCATATATATATTAGACTTTTTTTTCTTTTCTGAGGGAAGAAACCCCAAAGTTCTGTTTCTCTGGAGTCCAAGTTTTGGTTTCCTAGGTCCCATGTCCGGGAACTCAATGTGTAGCTTGACCAAAGGGGCTTAGGCTCTGGTAATAATAATTATCACCACATTTTCATGCATCTGTCTATAGCTGGGCCATAGACAAAGGTCGTGGAGCTTAGTAGTTCAGAATGGCTCTGAATCTGGTTCTGTTGCTCATCAACTGTGTGAACTTGGGCAAGTTACTTAACACCTGAGCCTCAGTTCTCTCATTTGCAAAAAAAAAAAAAAAAAAAAAAAAAAAAACCAGGAATAATAATACCAGGTACCTACTAAAATTCTTGTGAGGATTATACAAAATCATCCATTTTAGCATATAATGCTATCCCTAGCATCTAACTAGCACATCATAAATGTGGTTCAATTATTTTGGATAATTTTACGTGCAATATCCCTATGAGTGAGGCAGAACAAATATTCTCATATCTGTGTGGCTGATGAAGACTTCGATGTTCACAGTGGTTAAGTGACCCACCCAGGTCATATAATAACTAGAAGAGCCTAGACAATGGAGTCAAATCCAGGGTAAAAAAAAAAAAAAAAGACCATGTTTACCAAATGACACTGTGCTGGCTATTGTCAGGAAGCCAATTTAACTTATAAAGGGCACGATCCCTCCAGGGGCAGAGTCCATTAGAGAAGCCAAATTCTGTCCAGAAGGCTGCTTGGTGAGGACAGAGGATTGACACTGGAAAGATGCCCAGAGAAAGGACTGCTTAAATTGGCTTCCCTAGGCACCTCTGGCCAGCGTGTCTACCTTCCTCTCCCTCTTCTTCCTCATTGTCAGCTCGCAGAACTCCCACAGCTCACATATAAGCATTCTAGAAGACAGACTCTCACAATCAGAAAGTAACATAGAGATTGCTTGACCCTAGTCATTCATTCAACAAACATTTGTTAAATGTCTACTATGTGCCAGGCATAGCAAATATAATGGTAAACAAGACACAAATGAGGAAACTGAGTCCCGGGAAGGAAGATGGCTTCTTGAAGGTCTACAGTGAATTTGCAACTTTATTAGACACTTTCCAGAGATATCTGCCTAGCTCACAATGATCTCCCTTTCCTGAGGTGTACGTGATCTTACCTTTGTCACTACAGCTGATTGAACCTGAGGAAAACACCTAACTGAAGCTGGACTGATCAGATTTCATCACCCAAGAATTTGACCCTGGAATGGGATGCTGGTCTTAAGCCCAGAGAGAAAGGCACAGAATGAACGCATGGTCCTATCAGTGCACCACTCTTTGGTTCAATGGGTGGATGTCCCACCAGCACCACCCATCCTTTATAATACAGCTTTCCTCTTCATTTTGGGAATTTTGAAGTTTTTTTTTCTTCTTGCAACAAAAATAACCTAAACTAAGACTGTGGCCAAGAGTGGATTAAAACCCAAGTCTCCTGGCTCCCAGATCTGTGTTCTTTCCATCACTCTGACTGGCAGCAGAGATGCATTTTCAAGGATGGCTCAAAACACTGACCTTTGACTATGATCTTAGATATATCAAAACCATGCCATCCAAAGGGGTTCTCAGAGTTTCAGGGAAGGGATCTCTGGGAGGTGCCAAGTTCCATGATCTCTAAAGCAATTGCCTTGGGGGTATATGTGATGGTTTCCAGAACAGCTGCAGAGAATGGTGATTAAAAGTTCAGGTTCTGAAGCCGGGCTGCCTGAGTTCAAACCAGTCGAGGTCCTCACTCACCAGCTGTGTACCTCAGGCAAGCTGCTTTTCTCAGTTTCTTCCTCTGATAGTTACCCCCCTTGGGTTGTATAAGCCTCCATATATGTATAGATGTATATATGTATAGGTGTTTAGAACAGTGTGCAACAATAGTAAATTCTAGCTATTTACTATTATCTGCTTTTTTTAGATCGCATTTTCCCACAAAACATTCCCAGGCCCTTAGGGTTTAGCTTTCACTCACTTCTGTAGCTGTTGCTGGTCCCCTGAGATCCACCTTGGTCTGATCACATTTTCAGCATAAAAACCAGCAGCATTCAAAGCCCAAATCAGATACCCACATGAAAAGCAATCAGTCTCTGACATTTTACACATCTTGATGTGTGTATTGTACCTGTGATGAGCCAGTTGTCTCAACTCTAAGATTCAGGAGCTGACCAGCTTGATTAAAGTTTCTCATCAAACATTCATTCAACAGTTTTTGACTAAGTGCCTACTAAGTGCTGATCTGTATGCTGGGGCTGGCGGGACAGGGGCTCTCTGTCTGGTGACAGACTACCAGCTCTTTGAGAGAGGAGAGCGTAAGGAGCTAGGGAATCTCAACACTGAGAATGTGGGCCTAGTTCAGGCTGGGGAGTTAGGGAAGGAGGCTCAGAGGAAGGGAAAGATGAGTAAGAGACAGACAATGCAATTTTACATCCCATCAGGTCAGCAGACATCTGACAAAACCAACTGTTGTCAAGAATGTGGAGCCATGGAAACTCTGATACTTTGCTGGTGGAGTGTAAATTAGTCCAAAATTTTGGAAAACAAATCAGCATTACTAGAAAACTTGAAGATACACTGTTGCACTCAGTGACATATTATAAGCATGTACCTTGTTGCAATAGCCAAGAACTGGAAACAACTTAAATGTCCATTATATTAGTCAGCCACTGCTGCAGTAATGCTGTGTAACAAATAATCCTTAAAAAATTTCAGTGACTTACAGCAATAAACATTTACTTCTTTCTCATAGGAATTGAGGTTAGTTGAGGTGATTCTGCTCAGATTCACATCTGATCCATGTCTCTCTCATTTGGGGACTCAGGCTGAAGAGGTAACAGCTTGCTGGGAACTTGCTCTTCTTGCAGAAAATGGCAAGGCTGCAAGAGGCCAAGCTAAACCATACAAGTACACTTAAAAACTGTTTGTATCACATTCATTACATTAGTAATGTAATGCTAATGCAGTATGGAACTGGTGTACTGGTTGACATATTAAGCATGAAATTCTGTCTTAGACCAGTGGATGGTGTTGCCATTTGCTGGGACAGGAAAGCCAAGCAGAGTGGCTAATTTTGGAATAACAATGATGAGTTCAATGGACTGGTAACCCTGAGGGCTGGACTCCAGCTGAAGGGATCTTAGATGGGCTGGGAGTGCAGACGTGTGGCTGAAGGAGCCTGAAGGTCATTGTTTTCTTTGTGCTCCAGAAGGAGTGTAGTAGGGACTGGGATGGGCAGGGCAGACACTACACATCACCTACCCCACAGCATTCCTCCTCCCTTCTAAAAGAGCCCCAATTTTCTCCACCAGTCCATGTGCTGAGGTCCAAGATGAACCATGATTGGTACAAATCAACAATGATCATCCATTGCCTTCTACTAGTGATTGGGTTGGGAGTAGACATGAGACCCATTCTGGCCAATGAGACAAAAGGTCTTCTGGGAAACTGTTTTCTCTATGATAAGAGACATATGTGAGAGTAAAGTCTTCTTGTCTTCTCACTGTACATATACATTTTTCTCTGCCTCAGGCTTTCATTTCTACTTGGGAAGCTGTTGAGAGGGGATGTAAGGCTTAGAGCAGCAGAGGGTAGCAGAATGAAAAAACAGGAAGAGGCCGGGGGCCTGGATGACATCTGTGAACTGTTAAACTAGTTTTGGGACCCACTACCTTTAGACGCTTGTCCAGTACATAATATAGATCCTTATGATCTGAGCCAGTGACTGTTGGTTCTTCAAATGTAACCTAATTGCCAAATGCACCCTAATTGATACAGGGGTTTTGAAGTTTTGAAATAACTCGTGTGGCTTGAAAGAGGGAAACCAAATGCAGTGTTAAGGGCCTGGTTGAGGGTGAGGATCTTGCAATAGCCTCCAAGACCCTCCACAACCGGAACCCCCCAACTAACTCTGATGTTACCTCTTCTTACTCTCCTTTGCTCACTCTCAGTGCAAATGGCTCTTTGCCGTTGCTCAGATATTCCAGGCACACTCCCACCTCAATGTCTGTGCCTGCTGTTTGCACTGCTTGGAATGCTCTCCCTCCAGATGCCTACATGGCTTCCTCTCTCATTCCCTTACTCAGAAGTCACTTTCCTGATGAGATCCTCTCTAGCTACTTTCTTCAAATTGACCCCCCTCCCAAGTCCCCTTATTCTGCTTCCTTTTCCTCCATAGCACCTCCTATGTATTTTGCTTATTTATTTTGTTTGTTGTTTCTCTACCTTAGGACATGGCTCCATTTCATTCCCTGATGTATCCCCCGGGGCCTGAAATATTGAACATAAGTAGTAGATGTTCAGTAAATATTTATTAAACAAATAAATGTGTGAGTGAATGAATGAATGAATGAATTTGTAGGGACTCCAGGACTAACAAGAAGAAATTACTTTCTCTGGCAGACATCAGCAGTCTGGAGAATAAAGGAGGATGGCTGGCCTAATTCAGGGTTGGGGCTTTGCTCAGAGGGAATAGCAAAAAAACAAGAGGAACACAAGTTTGAAGAGGCTTTTCCGGGGTAGGGTCTCTACATCTATGCTGCTCAAGACACATGGTGTGCTGGGGTGCCTGGGTGGCTCAGCCAGTTAAGTATCTGATTCTTGGTTTTGGCTCAGGTCATGACCTCAGGGTGGTGAGATCAAGCCCAATGCTGGGGTTGGGCTCCGTGCTCAGCTGGGAGTCTGCTTGAAGATTCTCTCTCTCTGCCCATCCTGCCCCCCCCCCAAATAAATAAATAAACTTTTACACATACAAAAAAAAGGCACGTGGTGTGGTGTTGAGAGTATGCTCACCCCAGCACACAGAGCTCCCTGTCTTGCTTCCCTTCCCGGGTGCTGTTCCTACTCCAACGCTCCTGCTTCTACCTGAGTGACTCCTCTCACCTGGAATTCTGACTCTAGCACTGCTTAGGCATACTCCCTGCCTCCTCTGGCCTGGTTCCCCTCTTCCCAGAATCACCACACACAGAACTTGTGTCCCCACCCCCAGAGTTCCCTCCTTTTATGTCTGTTTGATCTCCAGCCCAGCTGCCAGCCCCCCATCCTCTCGGGCACTCCCAGGCAGCCCACCAAGCAGGGTGGGGGGAGAGTGGGGGAGTGGGGGCAGGAAGACACTCAGTAAACCCATAGGGGGGGTATCCTGTTATTTCAACAAGACGCATTTAGAGATGAGTATTCCTTTTGGGCATTCCATAAAATGGCACTTGCCCACCATCCTCCGTTTCTTCTGGTGAGGAACATATGCTTGCACACGTGTCGTCGCATTTACTCCTCCAAGAACCCTGGGAAGAGGGTGCTATGATTGCCACTTTCCAGATGAGGACACTGCGGCCCAGAGAAATGCAGGAACCTGCCCAGAGCTACACGGTTAGAAAGATGTTAGCCGCTGGCCAGGTCTGGGGGGAGGGGGGGTCTGAGGTTTCCCATGAATGAGAGCCAACTAACTCCCTCCCCCCTCTCTGCCAGCTGTCTTTCCCCTTCTCCCCCCTCCCCTCTCCTTCCCTGCCATAAACACCAGAACCCTTGCTCCAGGGGAAGCGGGAACCAGCTCTTTGTATTTGCAGTGAACAAAGGCTCAGAAGCTCTTCTTAAATGGCTTGCTGGAGGCAGCAGCATTTTTATCTCCGGCTCCCCTCTCCCTCACCTCCTCTCTTTGAGGCTGTGAGGAATCAGAGATTCCATCAGTGCTGGAATCTCTCTCAGGCGAGAGTTAGCTAGATCACTGCTCAGCTGCCTCCACCTGTCTGCCGGGAAGGCTCAGACTTCTTCTCCAACCTTCCACATGCCAGGATCCCCCACTCACTCATCCAGCCTTTGCTTGGGATGAGAGCCCCTCCTGCTCCATACCTGGAGGGCTATATGGAGGCTGGCTGGGGTCATGCTGAGCACCTGGGGGACCAGGGGCCCTGGGGGGTCTTGGCAAAGCCTTTTGGGAACAGAGGTCATTTCTGGTGCTGGCAGGAAACCTTCCCTTTGTCCTCCCAGATCTGAGCCCCACTTTTCCACACCTTGCTGCCTGGCCCAGAAAGCTGTTGTCTCTGGACACATCCAAGGGATCCCCTGACCTCCAGCCCCCTATTGGGTTTGGAGGCAGGGAAGAAGTGAGGACAGGGAATCTATGACCCTAGTTCTCTCTTGGCGAGATCACCATGGGCTGGTTGCATCCCTCTACCTGCAGTTACCCGTGTCAGGCGGCCTCTTCCACACTGCTACTCTCAGGGGTCTCCACTTACACCAGCCTTAGTACCCCACAGTACCCCTCGTGGGTTTCCCTAAGCCCTGTCTACACTGTTGTAAGCAAACTATTAACCTCCCTTCACCAATGGGAAATAAGGACTGAGAGGCAGCCAGGTGAGCCGGAGGAGGCTCCTAGGCCAGGTCTCCCAGAGGGAGGAACCCCTGCAGAGCCACAAGTGGGTGTTCAGTCAACTCCATGTCCACAGTGGACTGGACACCTACTGCTCCTGAGTGGGGAGGGGGAAGCAAGTGCTGGAAACCTGCTGCCTTCACCTCTCCCCTAGGAAGAGGAAGACTGCCCCGTGGAGTCCAGATTTCTGGGCAGACTACGCAATGAACAGCGATCTCCAAATGTTTTGATCACATACCCCTGTGGGTAAATAATTTTTGACAATGTGCGTGTGTATCAGCTGGGGTCCCAGCAGGAAAGACGTCATATTCAAATTAGGGTCATCCAAGGAAGTTTATATACAAAGGAACCACAAGGGACTGTGCAGTAAGCAGAGCAAGGGCCACCCTTCTGTCCATAGGGTAGAGGGGGGAATGAGTATCAAAATTTGGAGGGAGAGAGCCAACCTGTGAGGAGCTGCCCAGTAAGAGACACAGCCATCTGAGGTGGCCCTGCAGGGAGGGAGGCCTGAGAATAAATTCCCTCACTGGACTATCCTCCTGCCAGCCCTCCTATTAGCCAAATCTTACCTGAAACCCCAGGGCAGGTAGCCGCCGGGTGGAGCAGAAGAAGGCCAAGGAAGCCTACGGGACGCGCAGGAGAGATAATTCAGCTAGATCTCCAGCAAATGTACGTTTATCTATTAATTCTAAACATGCACAACTGTGCTAATGTATTACATGCATTATAAACTACACACAAAAAGCCAAATTGAAAAGGATGAGGTAAAAAAGAAGTGGCACCCCAATAGATTCATGCCTCCTTGGGGTGTGGGCTCCCTGCCTTGATGAAGACTGTATTAAAGGCCATTGTCCCTGTAGGAACCTTCTGGGGTGATAGAAATATTACCCTGACCTGCACAGTGATTCTACTCGTGTACACATATGTAAAAACTGACCGTGCTGTACACTTCAGATTAGTGCATTTGACTGTACAGATCCCTCCCTCCCTCTCTCTCTCTCTCTCTCTCTCATCTCTCTCTCTCTCTCACACACACACACACACACACACACACACACGCACGCACGCTTGGGCACACACATGTTGGAGCCCAGTGGGTTCCCACCTGTCCTCCAAGATCCATCCAAAAGGCTGAAGTAGCCGGTCATTCCAGGGCTACTTCTCCTCCTTTCTTTCTTTTCTCCCTTTGGCCACATGGTCCAAGTGGCTGGGCCCAATGTAGCTTCCTCAGGAGGAGACCCAGCCACCTTGTTCTCTCAGACTAACGAGGCACGCTTCCATAGCTCTCACGAGGCACTGGGAGCTGCTCTAGGCACTTCATATACATGAACCTATCTAGTCCCCACAACAACCTATGAACACTGGTATTATTTTTACCTTCATATTACAGATGAGGAGACTGAGGCACAGGGAAGGGAAGTGACTCACCCAAGGCCACACAGCTAGCAAGAGGCAGAGCTAGGATTTGGCCCTTGGGTCTGTGCTCCACAGCTAGGCAGCTTCTGTTGGCTTCCCTGGGGCCAGCAAGGAAGCTGTCTTGGGCCTGATCTCTTTTTCCTCTCTCACTTCCTTTAAACCCCACTCTCAGGGCAGCCTCGGTGCGCAGCGGTTTAGCGCCGCCTGCAGCCCGGGGTGTCATCCTGGAGACCTCGGATCGAGTCCCACATCGGGCTTCCTGCATGGAGCCTGCTTCTCCCTCTGCCTGTGTCTCTGCCTCTCTCTTTGCTCTTTCTGAATGAATAAATAAATCTTTAAAAAAAATAAAATAAACCCCACTCTCTTCCTCTCATGTGGTGATTGGTATGGGACCAGTCCGGGCTGGGTGGGCAGTGGTGTGCCAATTAGGGAGGAGCCCCTCAGGACAAGTGGCCTGGGAGGCAGGGCTTGGGCCCAGGGCCTGGGCCCTCTGTGCTTCCCCTGGTCTGGAAGAAGGAGAGGTTTATGTTTGCCCCACACCCTCACTCTCTGGGCAGGCTGGCCTCCTCTTCTCTCTGACTGGTTGATTCTGGCCTCTGCCCTCTGCCAGCCTCCTCCCCACCCTGTGCAATGCATTCTTCCCCCAGCCCAGCCCAGTTCAGCCCGCCCAGCCTGCCTCTGAGTCCTGTTAAAAACTTACCCTCCTGGGACGCCTAGGTGGCTCAGTGATTGAGCGTCTGCCTTTGGCTCAGGTCGTGATCCTGGGGTCCCGAGATCTAGTCCCGCATCTGCTTCTCCCTCTGCCTGTGTCTCTGCCTCTCTCTTTGTATCTCTCATGAATAAATAAATAAAACCTTAAAAAAAAAAAAAAGAGGGAAAAGAAAAAGAAATCCCATCTTCCCTCAGGAGAGTGCCCTGCCCACCCCACCCTGTCCTTTGAATCTGGAAGCTGGGCCTCCTCCAGGGAGGGTAGGAGCCATGTCCGTCTTGCTCACTGTCACCCCCTGGACACCTTCCTTCCTCACAGGTGCTTAGGAGGGAGCTGGCACGTGTGACTGAATCAGCAGAGGGATGCTGGGAGGTTCGTGAATCTTGTGGTTCTGTGAGCCAACGGCAGGCAGATCAAGATCATGGGCGTTTTGTGAGCCGGTGCATCAGGCGAGCAGAATTCTCCCAGCGCCCAGGGGTGTTTGGGGGCCCCCTCCCTGCCTTCTGAGTGCAGGAGGGGTCTTGCCGAGGCCCCTCCTGGTGGCTGTGAAGGAAACGCTGCGCCCGGGCTCCTCAGCAGCGGAGCCACAGGCAAGCAGGCAGGGCGGCCACGCGGGCCTCCTGGCGGCAGCCTCCCGGCACAGGGCCCCGGGCAGCCTGAACTCTGTCCCTTCACAAGACAGGTCACCTCCCTCCCCGGCTTCCAAGCCTTTACCGGAGCTGTTTTCTTGTCGCTCAGCTCTGTGGGCATTGAAGTCTGGGCGGCCTGACAGCCCTGGCAGACAGCCCAGAGGCCGGCGCCCCAGGCAGACACTCTCGCTGCCTTATTATTCAGCTTCAGTGGCCTCGCGGCGATTGGGTGGCATTTGTGAGCACAAAAGAGGAGACACGAGCATTCTGGAGGCCCTTTCAGAAAAGGGCGCCGCAGGCCTCCTGGCTGGAGGCTCTCTGGAGGTCCGGTTGAGTCTATTTTCAGCCGTCCAGGCATCTCTGTCTGCATCCTAACCCTGGCCCCTGGGCACTGCGGGGGTGGGAGGTGGGGGGGAGCGCCTGGCCGCCTGGAGGACCTGCTGCGGGCTGCCCAGCCCTGGGGGTACCGTCTTCCCCAGGCGCCGGCTACTTGCACACTTTCTCACAAATGGGGTGATGGGGGTGGCGTCCATGGGGGTCGGGGCCCTGCTGCAGGCACATGCATCCACCTGGCTTCCCTCCTGCCTCTAGGGGACCTGTTCCTCCTCCCTCTGCGGGCCCCTCTAGGAAGTGAACAGCCCCCCCCTCCCCCACGCTGCAGCGTGTAGCTGGAGTCAGCAGTAGAGGGCCGAGTCCCTTAATTGGTGCCTTCTGTGATTCAGGGCTCCTTTGTCACCCACATCATCATCTGTGGTACCCAGATCAAAGCTGCTGCCAGCTGTGCACTGAGCCTCCCTCTGGGCGGGGAACAGCGGACGGCCCCAGTGAGGATGAAGGTGAGCTGTGAGCTCAGGACGGAGGGTGCTTTCCTCACAACAGCCTCTGTCGGGCTCCACTCCCGCCCCCAGCCTTGTTTCTGGTCCTGGAAGCAAGGTGTGTGTGGGGGGGTGTTGTGCCTTGAAAATCCCACCCCGGAATGGTGCCCTGGTTCCCAGCATGCCCTGTGGCCGTCTGTTGTTGATTTGAAATCTGTTCGCCGGGAGTCCCAGTTCGGCTCAGCAGACAGCAGTATTTGCTTATTAATTTGTTTATTGATTTACTGGGCTGTACTTGGGGCTTCTCCCGGGAAGAACTCCAGACGTGTGGGCCGCCCGGCAGCAGCCAGCGTCAGCCTCAGGTGGGGGCTTAAAATGCCAAGGGTCTAGAGCAGGCGGCCCCTGAGCCCTGCGGAGCCCTAGAGGGCCGCCGGCTGGTCAGTGGGGCCCCCAGGGACGGAGGGGCCCAGGCCAGCTGGAGAGGGGTGGCCTGCAGCCCACAGAGCCAGCACCAGAGGCTGGCCCTGCTGGCTCTGGGCCTGTCCCTGCGGGGAGGTGATTACAAAGCCTTGGCTGGCGCTCAGCAGGGTGGGGGGGTTGGAGGGGGTGCACATCGCAGCCGCCAGAGGGGCCCTTCCCCGCTCAGCACCTATCTAAGAGGCCTCTTTCCCTGAGGCAGGGGACAGAGGGGGACTAGTTCAAGGTCTTCGGTGCCCCAAGGCACTCACATTCTCCTTTTAGGACGGGTTTTCCAAACGTGCCAGGACTGAGTAAGGCAAGAGGTGTTTCTAGCAAAGATTCTTTCAGCTCTTGCATAATAATACTACTTTTTTTTTTTTTTTAAAGCCTCTGAGGATGTCTGTGGCTTTGTCGCCTTTTCCAGGCATATGTTGACTACAGATTGTGGTAGCAGGATGGGAGGGAGGGGGAGGGGAGGGCAGGGAGGGCGGGGAGGGAGGAGGCAGCAGCAGCTGAAGGGAATTCTGTCCCCGAAATAAAGATCTCTGACAGAGAACTTGGTAAGAGCCAGGAGACCAAGAGCAGGCTTGCGGGCTTGGGGTCACACAGAAGGGCTCTATCGTTTAGGAGTCGGGCAACCTCAGGCAAGTTACTTACCATGTCTGTGCCTCACCTTGTCCATAAAACGAGGGTGAGAGTGTGAACTTTTTTTTTTTTAAGATTTTATTTATTCATGAGAGAGAGAGAGAGAGAGAGACAGAGGCAGAGACAGAGGCAGAGGGAGAAGCACGCTCCATGCAGGGCGCCCGACATGCGTCTCCTGGGATCCCGGGGTCATGACCTGAGCCAAAGACAGCCGCTCAATCATGAAACCACCCAGGGGCCCCAAGAGGATGAACTTCATAGAGTTGATGTGAGGGGTAAATGAGAACATGTAAGAAAAGGATTAACACATAGATGGTTGTTACCTCTCTATTGCACAAACGAGATTAGAGATTAGATACTCGATGTTTCCTTTGGGAAATATCCCCCCTAAAATGAAACTAGGACCCTGGAGAGTTCCCCTTTTCAGACGTGCCACTCTCTCGGGCTGTTTTGGATTTTGCTGAGCCTTCGTGGAGCCCCTTCTCTCCCTTTCCCTTCAGGACCAAGACCAAAATCTCGTGGCATTGCTATAAGCGGGACGGGGGCAGATGTGAGCCTTCAGAGGATCCAGGTGTGGATGGGGCAGGGTGCAGGGCAGGTGGAGGCAGAAGGCTGAGAGTACCAACCGCATGAAGTCCATGACTGAGAGAGTGTGTAGAGTCTCGGGGGAGCACGCGGGCTGAGGAGTCCTACTGCCCAGCTCCTATCTGAAGCCTGCCATTCACTGCTGGACAGTCTGGAGCAAGGGGTTTAAGTCTGTCTGCACCTGGTTTCTGCAGCTGCAAAGGAGATTGTAAGAGTGCTCGCCTTGTTGGGTTGTAGTGAGGCTGAGGGAGTTTACACATGTTACACAACACTTGAAACACTCGCCACCTGGTACACAGCTTTCCTGTCTTACTCCAACCAAGGTTTAAGACACTTGTGACTCATCCTCCATGATTCCTACCCCATCCCTATGCACACTGTGCTCGAACCACACCAGATGAGCCCTGTCCCTCAGCTGTGGCCTCTCTGCCTTTGCACTTGCTGTTCCTCAGCCAAGAATGTCCTTCCTCCCAACCTTGGCCTGACAAAATCCCTTTGCTCAGTCTGGTTCCACTCACTCTGGGAAACCTTCCCTGGTCTCTTGGGACAAAAGTCCACTGCTCCTCCCCACAGAGTTCTCTCCACTCTCCCATTCAGCATCCCCCCAGTCCTTCCCACTCCCCCCACCTCCCACCATCTTGAAAACTCCTCCTCATTCCCTGAAATCCCTTTCCCCCACATCCTCCTCCCAGGTGGGTTGTGGTCTCCCATCCTCTGCGTACTTCCTGTAGTAAGTACCCTCGGCATGTCCCTTACCACCTCACTGGGCAGAGTTGGTCTGTTTCCTGTGTATTTCCCCTAGTTGACCATGACCTTCCAGTGATGGGAGAGATATTCAGCTAGGATTGAGATGAGCTGCAGGTAATAGTAAACCCCCAAATGTTGGCTTATACAATTTAGAGGTTTGAGTTCTTTGTCGCCGGAAAATCTGGCATCCAGGGCTAGTATGATGGCTCTGCTCCATTTGATCCTCTGAGATCCAGGCTCCTACCATCTTGTTGCTCTGTGACAGATGGCTTTCATCACCAACGTCCCCTCACAGTCTAACATGGCTGCTCCAATTTCAGTCATTACATTCATTTTCCGGTCAACCGAGGGAAGAGTGAGCGCCACCTATCTATTAAGGAGACTTTCAGAAGCTGTCATTTGACTCTTCCCTTTAACATTATTGGTCAAACTTTAGCCACACGAGTATGTCTAGCTGCAAGGGAAGCTGGGACATCTAGTCTTTGTTCTATTTGGCCTTATGATCTGCCAAAAATTCTAGGACTAGGGAAGAAGGAGAGAAAGGAATGGAGATAACTAGCAGTCTTTGGCATAGGGCCCTGGCTTCCTTTATCCCCATGTGGTACCCCTGCCACCCCATAGCACGTTGACTGGCAAAGAGTGAATGTTCAGTGTTTGTGGAAAGATAGACTCATATAGACTGTAACAGAGTGTACATTTGTTTCCCTCAAGTGTGGGTGTGTGGCAGCCTCTGATTGATCTGTGTGTCTATCCTCACCACCAACATTCATTCATTCATATATAATTTGTTGATGCCTCCCATGTGCTAGGTGGTATTCTAGGTGCAGGGATAAAGCAGTAGATCAAAGAGGTGAAAGTCTGCACCCTTCTGAGCCAGTGGCTTCTACTGTGATATGAAGCACTGTGCTAAGTGCTTTCTGAAGATTATCTCACTGCAGGGGGTAGAGGGGTGTCATATTAGTCATCTCTATTTTACAGACGAGGAAACTGAAGCTTAGAAAGGTCAAGCACCTTGTCAAGGTCATGCAGCTTGGAAGAGACAGAGAAGGGAATTAAACCCAGGTGGTCTGGCTCTAGAGCCTGTTCTCCTAGTGTCAGCTGGATATCACTTCTTAACATTATTCACACTATGGTACTCTCAGTGCACATTTGGTACTCTCACTGCACACACTCTCACTGCACATACTGTGCTGTGTCCTGCTTTCTGCACTTAGCTGTGCCACAGATATTTTCCCATAATTTTTGTAATCACCATTTGTAGTGACCCCCTGGGGGAAGGTGGGACCACAGAATAGCTGTGGTCTACTTGTAGGGGAAGAGGGGGGCCCCTGTCTGGGGCCAAGAAGGGTCTATGTGTATCTGATTGGGAGGGGCCTGTGACTAGTAGGCCTAGGGCCCTGCTGGCTTGGAGGACCTCTGCTCTCTATCCTTCTTTGACCCTCCAACTGGGATCTGTCTTCTCAGTCATTCTCCACTTGACCCAGCTTCTCAGGGAGGCTGCTGGGCCTTCGGCCTTCCCTATCTCTCTTGACTTGTCCTATGACTGACTTCTAGGCCTCAAGGTCGTTTTCTGCCTTCAGCTAGTAGAGGCCTAAGGGCTTCCCTGACCCCTACCCTATGGACTCTGTAGAACATATCTGTCTTCCCAAACCCTTCCCTAGACAAAGGAGAGATGGAGGGAATAAGGGAACTCTGGGAGTGCCTGGGTGGCTCAGTTGGTTAAGCATCTGACTCTTGATTTTGGCTCAGATCATGATCTCAGGATTGTGAGATCAAGCCCTGCAAAGGGCTCCATGCTGGGTGTTGAGCCTGCTTAAGATTCTTTCTCTCCCTCTCCCTCTCTCTCTGCTCCTCCCCACCTTCCTCCTCTCAACAACAACAGAAGAAAAAAGAAAGAGAGAGAGAGAGAGAGAGAGAGAGAGAGAGAGAGAACTCTGGAGTAAGGCAAGTATTACCAAAGGCAAGATGCTAGGCCCTGTATCTCTCCCGCCTCCCCCTTCCTTACCTCCTCCCCAGTTTCCCTTCACTGTGCTTCAGGAAGTAGGACCAGAGAAGGGAGCAAACCCTTTCTGAAGACCTGTTCTCCTTTGAGGATGTTACTGGGGAGGATGTGGAGCTTGAGGAGGCCCCTTGTTTCTGGCTTGTCGGTAGCAGGCTGAGAAGTTGAAACTCTGCCCCTGGCCTAGTGGGCAGGGTGAGAGGGGGGCAAAAAGTGGCTTCCTGTTTTGCAGATAGCACATCAAAGCCCAGAAATTTGGTTAAGCTGTGCCCAGGCCACAGGTTGCACAGTGAGTCAAGGATGGAATTTGGGTCAAGGGGACTCCCAGTCCAGGGTGAGCCACTCTGGCTCCATCTTTGGCCCTATGGGTTTGGCTTCGAAGACCCCAGAGATCTCTTTTTTTTTTTTTTTAAACATTTATTTATTTATTTATGATAGACATAGAGAGAGAGAGAGAGGCAGAGACACAGGAGGAGGGAGAAGCAGGTTCCATGCCAGGAGCCCGACGCGGGACTCCATCCCGGGACTCCAGGATTGCGCCCTGGGCCAAAGGCAGGCGCTAAAACGCTGCGCCACCCAGGGATCCCCCCCCCTTTTTTTAAATAATTTTTATTTATTTATGATAGTCACACAGAGAGAGAGAGAGGCAGAGGGAGAAGCAGGCTCCATGCACCGGGAGCGCGACGTGGGATTCGATCCCGTGTCTCTAGGATCGTGCTCTGGGCCAAAGGCAGGCGCTAAATCGCTGCGCCACCCAGGGATCCCGACCCCAGAGATCTCAAAGCGCTTGTTCAAACCTGTAAAAGGCCTCATAATCAGCAAGTGCTATGACTAGGCTGGGTCTTGGCCATAATCGTGTGAAGTGCTATGGGGGGTACAAGGACAAATTAAGATGTGATTCTTATTTGGAGGTAATGGTGGGGTGAGGATTCCAATCATGTTGGGGAGATGAGCATTTGGAAATAGAAAACATGCTTAAGACATAGATATTTCAATACACGGTAGTGCCCTTGGGTGCCTTGAGAGCCAGCACAGTTTGAAGCAGATAAGAAAGCTGAATGGGAGAAGGGGGTTTGAATTGGACCATAGGAAGTAGTAGGAATTGAACTCATAGCAAGGGATGGAGAGATGGCAGGAGGCTGGCAGTGCCATCTGGAGTAAAGGCACAGAAGCTAGACCAAGGTTGCCCACACGAGGTACAGTGTGAAGCCTGGCATGAGACAGGTGGCCTTGTTGGAGAAAAGCAGGTGACAACACAAGAGGGGGCCAGCCAGTGGAGGGATTTGAAAAAGCAGCAGAGGTATTTGGATTTAATTCTGGAATCCAGGGAAGACAGCTCTTCAGCACGGGTGCTTCCCATCTCCCACCTTCATCCATGGCAGATGCTGCCAATCAATCATTATACTCTCCCTGCTGAGCCACGCTGGGCCTTGGATCTCTATCCCTGCCTATGGTTTGCAATGGAGAAGAAGCTTAGCCGCTGTGGGTAACTGGGACCCACTGTAGGTTCTTGAGCAAGAGAATGAGTGTCAGAATGAGTTTTGTGTTTCTGGAGCCTGCGTGGACTGCTTGCCATGATCCCAATCAGCCTGGAGTCACCACTGCAGCGGGGTCAGAGCCTCTGAAGATCACAGGGCAGTGGGGCCTCTGCCTTTACCCTTATAAACCCACCTGGTCGAGGCTTGCCTCTTGGGGAGAGGGCCCAGCTTTTCTCATTATGGAAACTGAGCAGAGGGAGAAGCAGTCACACCACTCAGGCGAGATTGAATTCTGAACAAAGCCCTGGTTGGCTGCCCCCCTGCTGAGGGAGAGCGGAGGCCAGGCCAGGGCTGGGTGGGTGCCACCACCAACCCAGATTCTAATTTAGCGAGTTTAAATGCACCTTTAAAATGCATAGAGGTCCGAACAAAACTCATCTGTCATGATTTTCAGGGTGAGAGAGATCCATCCATCCACCATGGCTATATATGTGTGTGCGTGTGTGGAGCGCGTGCACGTGGGTGCACGTGGTGTGTGTATTTCTTTCTCAAAAGTAAGTATTGATTCTCAGTGACTGTAAACAGGCCATAAGAATGCTCTCATGCATCTCACCCTCTGATTTCAGCCATGCAGATATGACTCTGAGGTGACATTCTTCCTGTGGTTCTGGTTTGTTTGTCATTGCTGGTGGTGTGTGTGTGTGTGTGTGTGTGTGTGTGTGTGTGTGTGTGTAGGGATTGGTAAGAAGCACAAAGACTACAAAGGTGGAGATAAAAAGGGAGCCATTCTGCCTGCCTGGAGCTGCTGTGGGTATGGAGTGCAGGTGTTTGTCATGAGTCTAAAAGCTGGTGGATGGGAGGGGACCTCTGACACCCCTGGAGTGGGGAGCTGCAGGTCCCGGGCTTTGCAGAACCCCAGGCCCCTAGGCTGCAACTTCATCCTTGGCTGGGGAGGCTTGTTGATAACCCAGCTCCCTGGTGAGTGCCAGGTCCGTGAGCAGCTGAGAGATATGTTTATTTCCTTTTAATGTTGTTCAGGGTTCAATTTACCCAGTGGCATGCTAGTAAATAAATAACAAAACCAAACCTTTGACAGGGGGAAATATGGACTTTTCCTCCTACATTCCTGAGTAATATCTCAAAACTTTTGTGACTCACGAGGGCCTGCAGTATTTGGCTAAAGGAAAAAAAAAATAAGAAAAAGAAAACCATTTTGTTTCTTATATATTTGTCAACAGCTTTACAGCAAGTGGAGAATATTCTATATAATGTGGCCCCATGCACCATACGTGCTCACGCCAGTTTCCCTGAGGTCTGTGGCTGTGTCTGAAGCCAGGGAAGTGTAACCTGCATAATTGTATCTCTGTAAAGGGGGCCGTTTGCTACTGCCCAGAACCCATTACCCACCAAATCTCCTGACACTAATCTCCCAGGCCTCCAAGATCTGGGCGTTGGGGGTGGGGAGTTATTGCACAAAAATCGTTCAAATGCTCCAGCTCGGAACACAGCAGCAGTTAAGGAAAAAAAAAAGGCAAATGAGGGAGAAGCTGTTACAGGCGAATGAGGCAGTAGGAGGCGAGACCAGCGAGGTGAGAACGACAACTCTGCATCCTGTTATGTGTTTATCTGCAAGGCTTTGAGACCCTGTGTGCCAGGTATTGGGCAGGGCACAAGGAAAGGAGGGCACAATAACACTAACAATGCAATCATAACACTGGTGATGATAAAAGGGGCCATTTCCTGAGCAGGTACTAGGTGCTAGGCACTGTGCAGAGCATATTACCCCAGAGTTGAGTAGCAGAGCTCCTTGTTCTCCGAGAGTTTAAAATCTGGTGGAGGAGAGGGGAGTGGCATCAGCTGCCCACTGAAGTCCAAGGATATTTCTGGGCTTGCAGGATAGTCTGGAAAACTCCAAATTAGAGAATTCTTATAAATTTTTTAAATTCAGGCTCTGATTGATGTTGGAAACCTCAGGCTCATCTCTGAGGGATTTAGGGTCCAGGTAACCAGGAACCTTGGTAAGTTAGGTTTTCATGGGAGAGCTGGCCAAATTTAGCACAAAGGCAAGGGAAAAGGGGTACAGAGGGGAGGAATCTGGGAGGAACTGACAGGGAGAGAAGTGAAAATCAGAGCACAGAGAAAGGCAGGGGGTAGGAAGAGAGGAAGGGGGTGAGGAGATGTCTGACCATTAGGATGTGAAATGAATAAAGTCTATGACATGCAGATGAAGCTGGGGGACTTAGAATCCCCCAGGCCTAGGCACAGTTTTGAGAAGGAAGGGAGATGAGGGCTGTTGGCTGGCCGAATGGGAACTGTGTTCGGTAGTGACTGAGGTCTTCTGCATCCTGCAAGGAATCAATGAAAGCGACTGAGAGTGAAATTGCTCCTTCAGTTGCAGGACAGAGTTCGAAGATATGCCTCCCAGGGAGGGAGGGGGGAGGAAGGGGTTGTGAGTGGAATTCAAGGGGAAGCTGATGGAGAGAGATGGTGGGGAAATCACCATTCTCACCTGTTCTCAGCAGGCTCCCCGTCTCACGCCTGGGTGGAAGAGAAAAACACTGGAGATGCCAGGAACTGTCCAGGACCCCACGGGCTGATATGGATTCCTGGAACCAGATCTTTTTGGTTCAGAAGCTGAGAGCCTCCTACCCAGTGGTTCTCAAAGTGTACTCCCTGGCCCAGCAGGATGGGCATCACCTGGAAACTGGCTAGAAATGCAAATTCCCAGGCCCCACTCCAGATTCGATGAATCAGAAACTGTGGGGGGGGGGGGCGGGGGGGTGCAACAGCAATCTATTTTTAGCAACTGCTACAGGCTATTTGGAAGCCATCAATTTGCAGAACAACTGCTCTAACCAATAGCTTTTTCTGTTCCCAATCTCAGGCCTCTGGCTTCTCTACAGTCAAACCCTGCATATAGCTCTACCTTGGCACTTGCCACCCTGCCTTTAAGGCATCTCTTTGTCTATTTCTTCATCACTGCTGAGTGTTAGGAGAGGAGGGTAAAGTCCTACTCAATTCTGAACTGCCAGTTCCTGACACAGACTGGCACACAGTAGATGAATGATAAATCTTGTTAATGAATGGATGGAAGGATGAGTGGGTGAATTCTAGAGAGGTGGCTAAGGTGACTCTTTTTAAAGATTATTTATTTGAGAAAGAGAGATTGTGAGAGAACACACATGCACGAGTGAGTGGAGGGGCAGAGGGAGAGGGGCAAGCAGACTGAGCGGGTTGCCCAACATGGGGCTCTATCCCAGGTCCCTGAGATCATGACCTGAACCGAAGTCAGGCACTTAACTGACTGAGCCACTCAGGCACCCCTAAGATGACCTTTAAAAACAAACGAGATTGGATCACTTTCTTGCTTAAAATCTTTCAGTGGTTCACAGTGCATTTAGAGTGAAATTCAGCTCCTTGCCATGGCCTATGAGACCCTTTAGTTTAGACTTGGTGGCCTTGTGACTCTGATTTATCCTGTTGTCCCCCTCAGCCACTGCTCTCAGTCTTCCAAACACCTCAAGTTCATTCCTATCTCAGGGTCTTTTGTGACTGTGCCCTCTATCTGGAGTGCTCATCACCCTGATGGTAATACAAAGGGCTTCCTCTCATTTCTCAGGGGTTGTCTCATATGACACCTTCTTAGAGAAGCCTTCCCTGACTACCCATCTAAAGCATCACTTCCTTTCCCATCCCATTACTTTCCTGGTTGTTGATTGGTTAGTTTTATTTCTTCATGGCACTAGTACAGTTTTCAAGGTGTATTAGGAGAGATTCTCCTCCATTTCCATATGTCCCTTCCAATGTCCCTTCATATAAAGGAAAATCATCATTCATAATAGACAACTGACAGTGTCTCAATTAAAAAGAAACTTTCCTATATTTATTTAGATTTTAAGTAAAATCATTGTGAATACTTAGCAAATTCAGCTTCAAGATGAGTTCCCTTCTTATCTTGCTGCCTCTAAGTCTCTTTGGATAGGACTTCTGGAACAGGCATGGACCTAGCTCCTTTAATTCCACTGTGGTGGGAGTTATAGACTTAGAGCAAGATGGGTCCTATAATCTGGAGTGTTCCATTGAACAGAAGGCAAAATGGGCCACCCAAAGAGGACATAGAGATTATGGCTAAAGACTTCAGTGTATTCAGAGAAATGAGAGAAGTATGGGTGCTTTGTGACTGGGGTGCAAGTTTCATTATAGTTAATCAGAGAAGGCTTCCTGCCTAACTGGGCAGTTGTATCGTACTGGGAAGATTTTAAAGGGACGAAGATGACTAAGATAATAATAATAATAATAATAATAATAATAATAATAATAATAATAATAATTTTCTTTAGTGCTTGATTCTATGCTTAAGCACTATTCTAAACACTCATATTTGGGGTGCCTGAGTGGTTCAGTCAGTTAGGCATTCAACTATTGATGTCAGCTAAGGTCTTGATCTCAGAGTCAAGAGTTCAAGTCCCATGTTGGGCTCCATGCTAGGTATGGAGCCTACTTTGAAAAAAAAAAAGTAAAAACTCATATTCATTTAGTCCTTATAAGAATCCTTATAAGGTGGGTACTCTTTTCACCTCTATTTTACAGGTATGGAAACTGAGGTACAGAGAGGTGAAATAACCCTTCCAAAGGTACCCAGATAGTTAGAGGTTGAGGCAAAAAATCTAGTTTGAGTCTTAACTATCACCCTCTACTGCCTCTCTGCTAATGATACCAGCTGTACTTTGTTTCTGTAGTTTCCCAAGCCTGTGCCCCGTACTCTAGCTGGGTCTGAGAGCCCATGAGGTAACCAGGGCAGGTGTTTCATCTCCATTTTCTAGGTGAGGATGCAGAAGTTGGTGAGGTTAAGCAAACCACCCAACAATCCACAAAAAAGAAGAGAAAGAAGTGGGACTCAATTCAAAAAAAAAAAAAAAAAAGAAGTGGGACTCACATCCTTGCCACCAAGCCTGACTGTAAGAAAGCCTTGGGGGTGTTTTTCCTCCCACCAACCTCCATCCATAAGCGCTGGCCCCAGGCAAACAAAGGGCATTTAGGAGATGACTTTGAAAGCCAGCAGGCGGGCAGCGTTCCTGCTCTTTTCCCCAGCCCACCCTCTCCCAGCCGTAAGATATATATAGCGCCAACGGAGAAATGAATCGTGTGTTTGTCTGCAGCCCCTTCTGCAGATCCATCACAGAGCAGCGCTCGGTGCAGATTTTGCAAACAGCTTGAGATTACTGAATTAATTAGAATAAAATTAATCAAAACACCCACCACAAAGGAACCTGAGCGTGTGGAGTGTGACTTGGGTGAAGGAGGAGGTGCAGCAGAGAGATGGCACCACAGCCTGCACTGGCTGTCCGCCCAGAGCCCACTGGGGCAGGCCAAAAGCCACTGGGGTGGGGCTCAGATTCCTGCAGGCACTTCCACATGCTCCCCTGCCCCCGTTTCTTCACACTGGATCTAGAAAAGGAGAGGGCTGTGCCCTTTCTGTTCAGGCTGTACATTTTGTAGGAGCCGAAGCTTGGGTCCCATAGGAGTGTTTGAGGTGACAAATGAGAGGGAGGTGGGAAGGCAGGGACAATGCAACAGATCAGAGGTCAGAAGAGCTGGGGTCTCTGGGCATCAGAGCTTAGTTCTACCACTTGCTAGCTGTGTGACCTCAAGCACTTACTGGCTGTATAATTTCTCTGACCCTTGTGTCTTCATCTGTCAAATAGGAGTAATAATAGTACCTCCCTTCTGGGGTCTGGTATACAGTAAGTGCTAGATAAGTGTAAGCTGTTATTATTATATCTAACCAGTCGAGAGGCCCTGTCCGTCTTCCTTCAACTTGGCTTCATATTTCCTTTTTCTTCCTGGTGTCACTCTCCCAGTCAGGCCTTCATTCATTCATTCATTCATTCACTCATTCATTCCATAAGCATTTATGGAGCTTCCACTATGTATGTACCTGACATTGGACCAGAGCCTGGGAATGGCAAAGATAAGACCTAGCCACTGCTTTCAGGGGTTCTCCATCTAACAAAGGGGTGTGGATGCACCTGGTCAGACTCCCATGGGTCAGAAAACACTTTCCAGAGAATTTTCAGCTATAATTCTCCAGGTGTGTGAGGGAGGAAAGGCCTTCCAAACAGGAGGAATAGCATATGCAAAGCGTTGCCACCAGAGTTAGTGTGCTAAAACACATATTTGATGAAGTCACATCCTGGTTCAAGAATCTCTAATCAGCCTTGTTGGCTCACTGCTGTCCATGTTGTTGGTGGCATGCCGTCTGCTTGGGTTTCAGGCTTCTCCCCAAATCCGCCTCCACTTACTCATCCCTGAGTTCCTAGTGCTCCCCTTCAGCTGGAGATGTAAAATGATAAGATTATTGTGGAACTTAAATGATTATGTGTATGCAGCAGGTGCTTAATAAATAAGCCCCTCCACACACACTAAGCTGCTGAATCTGGTTCTCTTTATTCAAGTGTGTGCAGGAGGCAGTGCATTGGGGCATTCAGAGCACCAAACTCTAGCCTGGAGATCAGCAGAGCAATTTCTAGTCTTGGCTTTGCCTCTATCTGGATCGGCCGTACTCCTTTTCCTGCCTCCAGATGAATCCTCCCTTTATTTCCTCATTTGCTGAATGAAAGGTCCCAGATTTTCTTAATAGGGGTGCTATGGGCATTTTGGTGGGAATATTTCTTTGTGAAATCCTCCCATGTAGCGCATCGCACTCAGTAGTATCCCCAGGCATTGAAGCAACCAGAAACCACCATTTTTTTAAAAAAAAGATTTTTATTTATTTATTTATTTTTTTATTTATTTATTTGAGAGAGAGAGAGAGAGAGAAAGAGAGAGAGAGAGAGAATACAAGCCATGGGGAGAGGTAGAGGGAGAGGGAGAAGCAGACTCTTTGCTGAACAGGGAGCCCAAGGACTCCAGGATCATGACCTGAGCCAAAGGCCGATGCTTAACTGACAGCTACCCAGGTGCCCCCAGAAATCACTCATTACCACCACATTTCCAACCCCTCCCTTCCCGAGGCAGAGATCTCCTTTTGAAAAGCATTTCCATGGTCCTTTCTAGCTCTGACCTTCTATCTGTCTCTGGCTCCTCAATTATATGTCTAATGCCTTGAGGGTACTCTATTGTGTACCCCCACAGTGCCTAGAGGAGTTCAGAGCACATGATAAGGCATCAAATAGGGTGTCTGTGAGTGTCTCCCGGGAGGCAGACCAGGCTCTGGAACCAAACAGAGAGGTTTCAAATCTGATTCTGTCACTTACTAGCTATGTGATGCTGGGGAAAAAAAACAACTTCTCTGAGCTCAAATACTTGGTTCATCTGTAAAATGAATGATGATGGTAAAAGGACCTGCCTCATAGCATTATTGGGAGTGTTAAATATGATAATGAATGTAAAGCACTTAGCACAGAGCCTGCCATGCAATTAAATGCTCAATAAAAGGTTTATTGGGTCATTTTAGGCAAAGTTGAATCTCTGTCAATTTCCTCATCAAACAAGGATGATCATGCCACCCTCCCAGGGCTGTTGTGAGATCAAAGTCAACAATGCACACACATGCCTGGCACAGTTGGCCCTCAGCAGGGCATGTGTCTGGCGGGAGTGTCAATGATTCGCCATATTTGGAGGCCAGTTTGGCAGCATCTTTCAAAATTACAAATGCGCTATCCCTCGTCCCAGCAATTCCATCCCTAGTTAATTTTCCTCTATACTCCCAAGTGTGCAAAATAAGGTACATACAAGGTTTGAATGAGCAAAGGATTGCAAATGGATGGGCATATCCATCCACTGGGGATTGGCTAAATCAATTATGGGACATAAATACACGGGGTTGCTAACAGCTGTAAAAGGGAACGAGAAAGTTCTTTATGTACTCATATAGAAAGATCTCCGAGATATATGGTTCTGGAGAAAAAAGAACAATGTGCTATAATGCCTACATTTGTGTGCTTGTCTATCCGTAGACTATCTCTGAGAGGATGCACAGTAAATCAGCAACAGTGGCTGTTGTCTTCAGGGAGGGAAAGTGAATGCGCAGAAGGGAGGAAGTCTTTTTGAATTTGGAACCATGTGCATATAAAAGCTATTGATAAGTATAAAACTTGACTTAAAACATCACAGCCTGTAATGAGCCTCAGTCTGAAGTGTGGTCTTCTGCTGGGGGATGGCTGTGAGGCTTGGTTCCTCCTGTTTCAGGCATATGGCCCATTGCTCTTGCCTTCAGCACACACTTCTGAGGCCAAGAGGGAGGCTCAGCTGGGGACCGGGAAACATGATGCCCCCTCCAGGCAGGCAGCCCCTGGGTCCATCCCCAGCACCCTGGGAGGCCACTTTCATTCCCCTAAGGGTCTCCACGTGTTTACACTTAAACTGGCGCCGCGGTACCAAGTGCCTGATTGCTCTGCCCAGGACTGCGCCACCCAAGGGCTCCGTGGGTGTCCGTGTGATTGGAAAACAAGTCCTTGGGTGGCCTCTCAGTGGCTGCCAAGGAGGAAATTTCACAGATGGTCCTGGCCCTGTGCCCCATTTCCCTGCTTGGAGCAAAGGAGCAGCCTCTGTAGCTCTGAAGGAATGAGGTGTCTGTCCCTGGAGCAGGATTCAGAGGCAGGCAGATGGAAATATAGAGTCTATGGAGTCAGACACACTTGAGTTCAAATCCCAGCTGGGCCACTTACTTTCTTGTGTGATCTCGGGCAGGGCATTTAACTTTTGTGAGCCTCAGTTTCCATATCTGTAATAGAACGATCACACTCACTTCACAGAGTTGTGGCAGTGAGTGAAGTAATGTCTGTAAAGTGCCTTAGTGCAGAGTAATAACTGAGGGAAGGATTTGTGTGCAAGCAGCTTATCTGGAGGCTGATCTTGGGAAGCCCTGGGAGGGAGGCAGAGAAAGGAGGAAAGCCAATAAAGTGTGAGTTGAAGAGCAGTTCCCACCCTGGATACCAGGTTCAGTCCTCTGGGAAACTGCGTAGAACAAGCTTCAGGGTCGCCCCAGTGAAGGACAAGGTTGCCAGGTTCCCTCTCCCTACTGTCGGTGGGTGAGGGCTGCTCTGGGGTGCTGAAGCTCCTTGCACTTCCAGCTGGCCTGGAGCTCAGGGCAAGCAGTGTAGGGGTGGGGGTGAGGGTATCACAGAAAGCTGTCAGGCACAGGGACACAGGTCCTTGGAACTGGAGCAAAAGTCCAAGGGCTACCCATGGGATGGTGAGTGCGGAGGGCATATGGTAGGGGTGCCAATATCTCTGTCACAAGTGCTTCAGCATGTGCTTGGTACTATTTTAAGGACTTTACAAATACTAGCGCACTTAAACCTTACTACAACCCAATGAGATGGATGAAGATACTGAGGCAGAGAAAGTTAATAAGCAACTTGTCCGAGTTCACCCACCGAGAAAGGGAAACCTGGATTTAAGCTGTGGAAGTTCAGTTTATTAGGCCTCCAGGGACGTTAGAGACCACCTAGGTCAACCCCTTTATTTTATGGCTGGGGAAACTGAAGACCAGAGAAGGGAAACAATTTGTCCAAAGTCACACAGCTAGCTAGTGACAGAACCAGCACTTGATCTCGGATCTCTCGTTTCTTCTCTGACATCCCCTTGCTTAGCCCTACCCTTTTCTCCTCTGGGTTATCAATCTCAAATAGGGCCCAAGACAGGTGGGTGGTATGTGGGAGGTGGTATTCTGCAGACCTCTGGGTGCTGCCGCACAGAAGCCAGGGTGCCATTAATCGGCTGGGAAGGGGAGCATGGCAAAATCAGATTATGATCTTGAAGATGCGTGCTTTGAATCTCGAAACCAGCAAAGGACTCAGGACTCAGAGGAGGTGTGTGCTGCGTGTCCCTGCTTTTTAACCCCAGGCTGGCATCAAAAAGGAAAAGACGAGCTGGGCTCACTAGGGTGTGAAATTTCCTTTTTGTCTCCTGAGGTGGGGAGGGAGAGATGAGAAATTGCAACGCACCCCGAGTGTAATTAAAAGCTCTAGAATTTCTGGGGGATTATGTTACTCAGAGACACGTGGGGACTCTGGGTGGTATAGCTGGGGCCTGGCTGATGTGCCTCTGCACAGACTCAGAAGTAAAGAGGGGTTTTGTGTATGTGCCTGTGTAAAAGGACAGGCACGTCCTTTGAACTGAGGAGAAATCTGCTTGCACGTACTTGAACTGAGGAGAAATAACAACTGACAAGACACAAATTCACTCTTACAGCTTCATACTTCTCAGAAAAGCCAGAACAGGTGCTGGCTGTCCTTGCCTGGAGATAACCTAGAATCTTCACCTTTGGGTTGCCAAAGGGTGTCCTTGCCAAACTCTCATGGGTTGCTGCTGACTTGGCTAGCACAAGGGTGTGTCCCCGTCCCAGTGTGCCTGGGAGGGTCTCAATTTTAGCACCGAGAGTCCTGCATTCTGAGCACCCTCTCAGTTCTGGACAAGGCAAGATGGTTGGACACCCTAGGCACGACCCTTCAGTTCCCATCCTTGCTAAGGCTGGACCAAGAGAAGCCAGCTGGGTCAGAGGACTGGGTCTATGGGGCTGGGCGAAAGCAAGGCCACAGGCAAGAGTCTAAATCTGTCACCACCCTGGCTCGGTGTCCAAATCTGTCTCCAACTCTTGTCTTTGGTTCCTCCTGCCCGTATGGGGCTGCTCCCTCAAATCAGGTCACACTCCTGTCGGAGACCCTTTCTGCTCTGGGAAAGGAGTCCATGATTCCCTCGTGGGCCCACTGAGCCTGACCAGCAGGGCCGTGTGCCTGGGAAGGAGACTGCTTTGGGAACAGTCTAGGACAGGGGCTGAGGCCAGGCTGTGAGCACCGCGCAACCTGACAGTCCCTTTCCCTCTCTGGGCCCAGTTTCAAATGAAGGGGTTAGGCTGGAAAATTTCTTTGTTTTTTCTTTTCTTTCTTTTTTTTGAGAAAGATGTAGGTTTAAATTATGAGAGCAAAGCAATAGTTTGTTGGAAAAAATTGAACAGCACAAAAATTCAAGAGTGAGAGGTTAAAGTCCCTTTCTCCTCATCCCATGGGACAACCACTGGTAACAGTCTTTTTTATCTTCTCAGACATTTTCTATGCATATGCAAGCATGTGAGTATATATAGCCTTTATTTAAAATGTAACACAAATAAGATGGTTCTCTACATGCTATTCTGCAACTTGCTTTTTCTGTTTAACGATATAGCCTGAACATCTTTACACACAGACACACACAGAAATCTCCTCCATTGTTTTTTTTTTAAAGATATTTTAATTGGAGTGTAATAAACACACAATGTTAGGTTAGTTTCAGGTGTACCATGTATTGATTCTTGCCAGCTGTCAAATGTTCTACTGTAAGCGTGCACCATGGCTTGTTTAACCAGAACTGCTGGTGTGTGAGAGCCCCACCAGCTCCCAAGCTCCCTGCCCAGGCAAAAAAGAGAAAAAGGAGAGGGTGGAATGGGGGTGGGGAACACCAGCAGATCGTCAGTCCAGGAAAGCTTGGTGTATGTCACACGTCTTCACGGAGAGATGGAAATGATTTGGGGAAGGGTGAGGAGGGAAGAGAACTCCCGAGTCCAGACAATTAGGCATGGGCTGGGGGGGCTTGGGAAGATACCCGAAACAGCCCCTCTGGCGCCTGTGCGGAGCAGGGCCACGTACACAGGCTCCCTGCTAATGCAATGTGACAGTGCTGCGGGGCCTGATAAGTTTTTCCATTTCTTTGTCTTTCCTGAGAGAAGCTCATGATTATCACCTTCTAGGTCACCAGAAGCGGAGCGCAGAGGGACAGCGCGGCTCGTGCGCTTCCAGCTGGCTCCCATCAAGAAGTTAGAAGGGAGCCTGCAAATACATTTCCTATTATCATCTTGCCACCCCACGACGACTCTTCCCGGCGGGGCTGGGCGAGGGGAGGCGGGCGGCACACGCCTCGGGAGGGCCTGGGAGGGAATACTCGTGCCCGGAGACCTCCCAGCTCCGGGAGGACGCGCGGCAGCCCCGCCGGGCCCCAGGGGGTCTGGAAGCCGGCTGCCCGGCAGCCCCGCGGGGGCGGCGGATGGGCCCGGCCGGCCGCAGGGGCCGCCCAGCCCTGGTGAAAGCATCCCCTGGCTCCCGGCAGGGCGCCCCGGACCCCGCCCGGCCGGTGTGCGCCCCGCCGCCGCGCTCTCCCCGGCCCGCACCGTCTCTGCCCGCACCCCATCGCCGGCAGGCAGCCTGCGCTTCTGAATATTTTATGGCCTCACTTTAGCTTGGAGGAAATCCAGAGGTCGAAGCAGGCGCAGGCGCTCCAGTCACCTTGCCCGTCCGGAAGCGCAGCCTTTCCCAAACGGGCTCCCCCGTGGGGCCCTAAATCACGGCGATTACGCTGCGATGCGCGGCGCGGTGTTGCTCGGACACCCTGCGGCGGCCGCGACCCCGAGCAGGCGCGGCGTTTACCACGGACGCTGCGGGAGCGGCGCCCAGCACCCAGCGCCCAGCGCCCAGCGCCCACCGGGGCCCGCCTGCCCCCGCGGTCCCCGCCCCGCTCCGCCCGGCGCGCGGGGTGCGGGGTCCCGGCGGGGAGGGCACCCGAGCAGACACCCCCTCGCGGAGTGGCCCTCTCCTGACTGCGGAGCAGGCCAGGAGAGGGGAGCGAGTGACAGGCGGCGGCTGCCGGGGCACCGGGGTGGGTTGGTGGGGACAGGTGCTGCGCCCCCGCGGGTCCCCTCTAGCCAGCCCAGGGGAGCCGGTGAAGCGGGCTTCTCGGGAACCGCCCGAGGGCGCGCCCAGGGCGCACAGCTGGCTCCCGGGCCCTGGCCAGGTGCCAGCAGCCCGTTAACCCCTCGGCCAGCCCGGCCGCTCGGCGCGCCTCGGCGGGGGCAGAGACGGAGGGAGATGGAGCTACCCCCTTTCTCCAGGTCCGTGGCAGCTGAGTCGGCCGCAGCGGAAGCCTGGCTCCATCCTCGCTGGGGGCTGGGGACCGGAGTCGGGCCGCTGGCCTCTCTCCGGCTCCCCCATTACGACTTGGCATCAGCATCTAGATTGCAGGTTACTTCTGCTTTTATCCAAAGCGGTCCTTAAGGGAGATGGATTTCTGATTGAAATCCAGTCAATTGGCGCTGAGGCTCCAAGGGCGCAGCGTGAGCACACTTCTGGGGAAATTGGCCTGGGTCTGGGAGGGGGGGTGGTGGGGGAGGGGTCAGGAGCCCTGCTCCAGCCCTGCTCTGGTGCCCCTGAACAAGCTCCCTTTGGCCAGTATCCCTAGGAGTCCCAGTTCCACTGCCCTGGGATTGATGGAGCTAGAAACCTCCAGCGGGGACCCCCAGAAGTCACTGCATCCAGTCTCCCTCCGGCCTGCCCATGCCGTGTATGATTAATGAGCTTCAAGAGGGGGCCCAAGTCAGTGAGATGAGGGTGTGTTTTGGGGGGGTGAAGGAGGATGGTCCGTAGTGGGTCGTTGTGGTTGGTTGGTTGGTTCAGGTGTGGATTAGTGTTGAACATCCTAGTTTCTGTTCTCTGGGATTTGGCAACAAATAGGGAGAGGTGATTGATCTCTGCAGGACATACCTGGCTCAGGACAGCCCTGCCATCAGTGCCTGATGGAGAGGGCAGCCCCCAACCCTCAGCCATGTGTCCAGGCTCCTTGCTATCTGCCTCCCCTCCCAGATAATGCTTCCACCTCCACCTCAGCCTTCTTGCCCCATTCAGGGAGGAGCTAAGGAGCCCCCAGAAGGCATCTTTGATTCCCACTCCCCATCTCTCCCTGTCATCCTGAAAGTCCCTGATGTCCAGCTTCTGGACCCTAGATTAAGCCTTCTCCTCAAGCAGAGCCTGACTTAATATGTAAATTCTCCCGGGAGGGGCAACACTTTGAATCTCTATTATCTCCTAGTGGAGGAGTTTATCAGCCATCAGCAGCCTGGAGGAACTAGATGTGAAGGGGCTCTAGGAAGGAAGCGAGAGACACAAAAAAATTTCCATGCTTCCCACCTGCTTGGGAGAGAACAGGGCTGGGGGAGGAAATGAGACAGTGTAACCTGTTTCCTTCGTTGGAATCCCAGAAATGTCAGGAGCTCCCCCTACCTGCTCTTCCTGGGCCAGCAAAGAACATATATATCATCTCTGTCCACTTCGGGACTTGCCTGAGATGAACATATTTTTCAAAAGGAATCCCAGCTGCTGCAGGAGCATATGGCACTGTGGGGGCAGCCAAGAGTGGGAGACAGAGCACCCGCTTGTGAGTAAGGAGCCCCAGGGCTGTGCCCTGCCCCCGCCCCTTGCAAGTCGGAGCCAGTAGCCTGAGACTTTTGGGCAAGTGACTCCCTGGCTCTGGCCCAGGTTCGCTTGTGAAGAACGAGCGGGTGCCCTGTAGCGTGCTAGGTGACTGGAGGTATCACTCCTCTGCAGGAGTGAGGATGGTGTACTATCCTGGCTGGCAAGGCAAGTTCATTTTCCTATTTATTTGGCTGTGCAGCTGCAGACCAAGGGCCATCTTCCAGGCCTGCAGCAGCCACCACCGTGTTCATGCTTCCCTGCAGTCTCTCTTTGCCTGACTGATTTAGTGGCCTCGTTGGCTGGGGCCGGGTCCCTGTGTCCTCCTGTCCATTGCCTCTGACCCATCCCTGGAGTTATTAGGAGGAGCTGCCCTAGGTGTGGGGGTGGATGAGACTAGGATATCCACTGTCACTGGCTGACCCTTGGGTTTGGAGAGGACCTTAAAGGTACTGGGTCCAGCTGCCACCTGGAGCTTCAGACCCCTCCTCAGATGTTTGGCCTTTCATGGGGCGGGGGGGGGGCCGCTTTTAAGGGGGGGGGGCTTTCATACCTCTTGCCCATCCATGCTCTTAGAGAGTTCATTCTCTTCTGGAGCCAAAATCCAGTCTCCTGTGTCATCTCCCCTTAATTCTAGCCTTCTTCTTGGGGGCAACACTGAGAAGGAGTGGATGGAGGCATCCATCCTGTCCAACTCCACCCTGTCTTCTCCAGTGCCCAGCACACGGCTGTAGTCCTCACACCCCTGCTTCCAAATCCCCTCACCATCTTAGCTCTGAAAAGAATTGATTGAATTCCCAGCCTGATGGCACAGCCCCTGGTCTTCAGGGAGCTCCCAGTCTGGCAGGTAAGTCTACCTAGGACCAAAAACAGAATCATGAAATTACAGACATTTGGGACTGTTGAATTTCTGACTGGTGTGGCTGCTGGTCTGGAAACCTCCTCAGAGGTGAGTGACTTGAGTTATCTTCCAGGGAGAGAAATTTTCCAATTCTAAAAAAGCCGTCCTGCCTTTTCTCTGGGATTAGCAGGTGCTCTAAGGGGGGCTGGGGCCTGCTCCGGTGGCCCCACCCTCCACTGAGAGGGAGAAAGAGAGCTGTGGGAGAGAATGTGCTTCAATTTTTCAGTCCCTCACCTGACCATCCTGGGTGGTGGTGATGGTGGGTTTGGTACCACAAAGATCCGGTGTCCAGTGGCCATGTGACCTTGGGGAGGCCATCTCAGCATCTCAGACCCCAGAGCTCTCATTGTTTTTACTAAAAGATGTTCCCAGAGGGGCCGGTCTACACTGGCAGGGAGTGGGCCCTCTGCATCTAGTCCCCTTCCACCCGCCCCCAGCTCTTAATTTATTATTAACTCTGGAACTGACTTTGAAATTATGGAAGACCATGTTGTTTCTTTCCTCAGCGTCTCTTATGGTCCCCGAGGGGAGGCGAGCTGAGAGCGCCAGCTACACAAATATGCTGTGAAAACCCTGTGGATTTGTGGTTCTAGCAAGGGGAAGGAAATTAGCTGTAATAAGCTGCTGTCGCCTCACACGAAAGCCTCCAACGCAGACCCGTAGAGGAACTCCTGGCCCTCTCCCTCTGCTCTGCCTGCTTCCCTGTCACCTGGCTGGAGACCTCAGTCTTCACGTCCCCTGCAGAGCAGTGGCCTCCTCCCCACCTAGTCCTGTGACATCACTGATGGGCATTATCTCTACCCCTGGGCCACTGAGGAGGAGGAGGAGGAGGAGGAGGAGGAGACCACGGCACACAAAGAAGCTGTCCCTGCCTCTCCCCGAGTGATTAGCTTGAATCGTGGTAGGAGAAGCAGGTGGGAGTCAAGTTTCATTCTCCTAGAATTACTGGAAGGGACAGGGTTATTTGGAAGTTTCTCACTAGGTGAGAGGGATTCATTGGCCCCCAAATAAAAGGAGCAGTAGGCGTCTGGCCTTTCCTTTTTCCTCTCCTGAGGAGAACCAAGGTCTAAAACCTTTAAGTGACTATCCCATAGTGGCAGCTGTGTGCTAAAGCAGAAAATAGCCCCAGGCCATCCATGGCTCAGGCCAGGGAAGAGTGTTCTAGCCCTTGGCGGGCTAACAAGGGGGCCTGCCGTGATCTGGCCTCCACATTCCCCTTTGACTTCTAGTCCAAGGAACATAATCACATAGCAGGTATTATACAAATGTTCATTGAATTTTGTAGGATAGGTTCTCCAGCTAACTTGCTGTGTGACTTCTGGGAAATCACTTAACCTCTCTGGGCTTTGGGGTTTTACATGTAAAAGAAGAACGGAGGTGAGATGAGTGTGTCATTCCTGAAATGCAGGAGTGGTAGTTAACAGTGTGTTTTATAACCGTGACCCAAACTCACTTTCTGCCACGTCCAGCAGCCAATGCGGGCACGCTAGCTGCTGCAGCCTCGCTCACTGATAATGATATTATAAGGTAAATTTTACACCCAGTGTGATAATCATAATTTTTCACTGCTAACCATCATCTTTGTGATTTAAAACCTTGGTAATAAAATGATTTTTTACCAATATTGCTGTATCTTTTTACCTCTTTAAAACTTACTAAGATTTTTTCTTTTTCCCTTGGAGAGATAGCAGGATTCCATGGTAAAAAGCATGAGTTCAAGGGTCTATTTGGATATGAATCCTGGGTCTGCGATTTACCAGCTGTGTGAGCTTGAGCATGTTCCTTGACATCTCTGTACCTAGGTTTTCTCATCTATAAAGTGGGGAAAAGGATATGTTTGAAGGTTGTGACCTGAAGGTCTTAGAACAGTGCCTGGAACATAGTAAGTGAGTACTTGGTTGGGTATTTTTACTGTAATAAGAGAATGCCCTTAAATGCTTCTCAGGAAAGGTAGACTTTTGTTTTTATCATGCTGAGTCCTGAATCTTTGCTAGGGTGATCAATTAGAAATATTTAATTTCTGGGGTCCCTGGGTGGCTCAGTGGGTTAAGCATCCAACTCTTGATTTCTGCTCAGGTCATTAGGGCTCTGAGATGAGCCCCGCGTTGGGCTCCACGCTCAGCAGAGTCTGCTTGTCCCTTGCACTTCCTGTCTGCCCCTCCACCTGCTGGCACACCTTTCCTTCAAATAAATAAATAAATAAGGGCAGCTCCAGTGGCTCAGCGGTTTAGCGCCACCTTCAGCCCAGGGTGTGATCCTGGAGACCCAGGATCGAGTCCCACGACGGGCTCCCTGCATGGAGCCTGCTTCTCCCTCTGCCTCTCTCTCTCGTTCTCTCTCTCTCTCTCTCAATCTCTCTCTCTTCTGTCTCTCATGAATAAATAAATAAAATTTTTAAAAAATTAAAAAAAATAAGATCTTAAAAAATAAATATATAATTTCTTAAATCCTGAGAAGCACCCAACAGGATGATCTTTAAGCTATGCTTCTAGCTAGCATGTTGGGTGCTGGGGGAGTGAGCGTGCTCCTGGTTAATAGAATATTCTGTTAATGGGCTATTCTGAGAGTAGCCCATTCCTTTCAGTTTCATTCCCCTTGTAGGTGAAAATTTATTTGAGATGGACAAACTCCCTTCCTTGCATTAGTCAGCCGGGGAATTAACATTCCTTTCTGCAGAGGCCTCCAGGTATCATCGGAAAGAGCCCTGGCCAGACTGTGAACCGCTGGCCAGTCTGCCCTGCCCCCACACATTGGCTTCTGCATCTGTAAAATGGGGGTTGTGACCTCTAGAGAGAGTACATACTTTCCCTTCTGACAAGGAGATATCAGGTGGGATGGAGGCTTCAAGAGAATTTTCTAGACTGTAAAGCCCGGGGCACCCGAAAGGGTGCATGACCCTCAACTGGGAGCCTCTGCTGGAGACCCATTTCCAGGACAAGAAGTTATCTTATCCCAGACCCCTGGAGGGAAGGCCCCGGTGATGGCTCAAGGCTGCTGGGTCTGGGACTTCCTCCTGAGGAATAGGATGTGCTTTCGTGCATTCTTTTCTGATCTTGCTTTAACCTAAAAGTCAAAATGCAAATCCAACTCCCGGACAGTCCCACGAACTGGGACTACAGAGGCTGGCTGTGTGTGTCTAAAACACGCAGTGCACGTTTGTGGAGTCTATGAGGAACCCGATCTTGACCAGTGGTTTCCAGAGTTCATCCTCAGGTCTGGCAGCCACTGCAGGCTTGGTGCATGCACCCCATGTTCATTCCCCGGAGGAGAACTTGTGGAGAACCAGTCGGATGCCATTCTAGGCCCTGGAAAGACAGTCACGAATAAGACTGACAAGGTCCATGCCCATGGACCTTGGGGAGCCCATACTGAGGAGAGAGAGACCAACATAAACAGAGGGATGAATAAGAAGGGGCGTTTAGGTTGTGATGAGCACTACGAAGAAAAACCCATGGGGCCGAGGCCATTCCTTGGGCATGGATAGGACGGGACAGGCTCTGCTGAATGGGCAACTATATGAATCAGAGATTGTTCTAGTCCTTTTTCTTTAATACAAATATTACTGCCATGCATAAAAGAATGGCAGTAGTTAGCAACGAGCCCTGCTCCGCATGCTTTGAGAGTCAACTCATCTAACCCCCATGATGGCCCCATGAGAAGGGTATCATTATTACTCCACTTCCTGGAGGAGCAAACTGAGGCACGGAGAGGTAAAGTAACTTGCCCAACATCACACAGCTTAAAACGAGTGAAACTGGGATTCGAGGGTCCTGGTGGATTTATGAATTTTGTCACTTTTGGGGACTCCAGTGTAAGTATTTGTAACTGTCGCTTGAATAGTTATGCTCCATTAAGTATTCTTCATTCAATTTGACCCATTTTCAAAATGCATTTGGTAATTTGTAGTTTTATTTCATCTTAGTGAAGAGGGCTTCCCTTGGGAATCGGGAAGCTGGTGATTCAGGGAGGTTTGTAGCTCTGAGGGTGGTAGAGCACTCACAAAGCCTTGGGATAGGAAAGCTGCAAAGGCCATGGAGACCATCTGGTCCAAGGTTGTTATTGTGTAGATTGGAAAGGTAAGTCCAGAGAGGGGTATGAGTCTCCCAGACGTGCGCGCACGCGCACATACACACACACAGGCACACGCTGCACACTACACACCCCATACATTTTGCATCCCCCTCCCCTTGGCCTCCCGCACATTTTGAGAAACATGTCAGATTCTATTAAGAGTAACCAAGCGCAGTGTTCAAACACATTTCAGCCTATTTATCCAGGGACACCACAGCTTTGGAGGCAGCAAACATGCCCATTTGTTACTATTTGCAAAGATGGTGTACACCAAACATGGGCTTTCTGTAAACAAATTAAAAAGTAATAAAGTGGCCCCATCTGCATACTAGAGCACCACGCTTCCATTTTAATGAAGCTTGCTATTGCAAAGCCATTTTGATGGCTTGTCAAACGTGCTGAAGTCCATGGCTGCACATGGAAATGTGCTGTCATTCCTTCCTGTGGTCCTTTCTTCAGCGTGTACGGGGCAGCTGTAGGAGCTGGGCCCGACCCCTGGACTGTCTGCTATGCTATGGAGACCTGACGTGTGCATATGATGCCATTAAATATCCGAGTCGGATGTCTCAGAATGGTCCACACGAATCATCTGAACAGTAACAAGAGTAATACTATTCCATCCGTGGTTCCCATATGTCAAGGGCTGGGTATCATCTGTCCATTCCTCCGAACCCATTCTCTGCCTCTTTCCCCCTGCACTGTCGCCCTGGCAGGCTGGCCTCTGGATTGCTTCCTCTGGGCTCCATGACCTCCCCGGCTTGGTGTTGTTCCAACAGGAGGCCGTGCTTGGAGATGGAGGAGGAAGGGGAGGAAGGTGGAGGCAGGTGTTTGAGGATGCGGTGGCCCCTTCCTCATGCCCATGGTGCCTGTCTCGGCCCCTCCCCTACAGCATAGTTTTGCCTCCGGCTCCCCATCCTCCTCTAGGCCTAGGGGTGCTAAAATGTCCCAGTGTTGCGAGCCCAGAGGTTCTGTAGCATTCCTTGCTGCTTGCCTCAACCTTGTCCACATCTTTGCAAACAACCCCTTTGATTGACTCTGCTGGGTGGTTTGAATGAACCATCTGTTTCCCGCCAGGACCCAGATGAACACAAAGAGCCTGAGCTAAGCCTTTGCAGATGTGCATCCATCCTCCTCAGAACAGCTCTGTGAGGGTAGCTGGCTGTCATCAGCCCGGTTACAGATGAGGAGACGGAGGTTCAGCTTGCCCAAGGCTGCGGAGGTAGCAGAATCCGAACCTAGTTTGTCAGTCAACAGAGATAAGCTCTGACTCCCTGTCTCACCACAAGGACCGGGGTCAGCCCAGCTGGCAGGAAATCATTTATTAGCAAACTTTTATTGAACATCTGCTATGTTCCAACCATGGTGCTAGGCTTTGAGATTTAAGTTTTGTTTTAGATTTTATTTATTTATTCACGAAAGACACAGAGAGATAGAGGCAGAGACACAGCAGAGGGAGAAACAGGCTCCATGCAGGGAGCCTGAAGTGGATGGAACTCGATCCCTGGTCTCCAGGATCACGCCCTGAGCTGAAGGCAGATGCTCAACCACTGAGCCACCCAGGGATCCCTGGCACTGGGATTTAGTGATAAACAAAAGCTCCCTCTTCCTCTGGAGGACACTATGGCCTGGTCTCTTTTTTTTTTTTTTTTTAAGATTTTATTTATTTATTCATGAGAGACACAGAGAGAGAGAGAGAGAGAGAGAGAGGCAGAGACACAGGCAGAGGGAGAAGCAGGCTCCATGCAGGGACTCGATCCTCGGTCTTGAGGATCACACCCTGGGCTGAAGGTGGCGCTAAACTGCTGAGCCACCCAGGCTGCCCCTGGCCTGGTCTCTTGATCCCATGGTGCTCAACCTTGCAACATGTTAGCATCACCTGGGGATTCTGTTTAGCACGGAATCAATGCCCCGCAGCCCCACACCCAGGCGATTAAATCAGAATCCCTGATGGTGCAGCCTGGGCGTTAGCATTTTAGGAAGCGCCCCTGGTCGTGGAGCCCAGTCTAGGGCCAAGCGTGGATGTAACAGGGAGGCCAAGAATGCTGAGAGAGTCTGTGCCTGGGCTGTTTGGGATGCTGGCTGGCCTGGAGGACTTGGGGAGGTGGAGGCTGATAGAAGGGAGCCGACTAGGCTGCGGGAATACCTGGCCAGCGTATTTGCAATTATTCATTCAACAAACACTAGATGGGCAGCAACTCAAACTTAAGCGATCCGTGCAGCTCACGTGTAGAGACGGGCCTTTTGGCTGTCACGGCACAGGAGCTTCCCTCCGGGGCTCCGGAGAGGGCCGGGCACTGGGGAGCCGTCCCCCCGCCTCCCTGCCCCTAAGCCACAGATCACCTCTGGGAAAGCTGCCAGCCAGGCTGTGGCGGGATCAGGGAACAGGTGTATCCTGGACACGAGCTCCGTGGGCCCCACCGCCGCCACGGACTCGGCTCTCACTGCTCTTTCCACTTCCTGCCGGACCTTTAATTCTCATCTCACTGCCCTGAAGAGGATGAAAGGGATTTTGAGGTAAATAGAACATCATCCATTATTCCCTTGCTAGAGCACCTTCCTGTCTTGTTCCAGGAGACAAATGAGGTGATACCTATGAAGGAGAAACGGCCCTGCCCCCAGGAAGCCCCAGTCTGAGGGAGACACAGCTCTGCCCCCAGGGAGCCCCTAAACAAGGGAACAGAACAGTGACCATTTCTTCAGACAGCTGGATATCAGAGGCCATACCACACGTGACGGGGCCTCTCCCCCATGTACACTTGGGACAGATACTTTCTCATCTGAGGCCCTTGCTAGGTACCCCTGAAGATAAAAGAGCCTCCTGGTTCCTCGTCAACACTCTGCTACAGTGGTGACCACACGGACCTGATGGAGTCCTAGGCCAACCAGGGGGCAGAGATCCTAAAGGAATGCCTGGTAGCCTGAGGCCCCCTCGGTGATGGGGGATGACCAACAACAGATAGGTTCTCTCTGTTTCTCTCTCAGGACTGGAGCGGGAAGTGAAGAAAGTAAAGAACGAAGGAGGGCAAGGCATGAGCCAGGCCAGGTAGCTTAAGCTCAGAGTTCCAGTCCCTTCCGTAAAGACCCCCGCTCTTCTGCCCTCTGGGGATCCCCTCTGCATTGCCCCTCCCCCCTCCACTGTGAGGCCCTTCTCCAACTAGGGGACCTGTTGCATATCAAATGCCTCCCCTGCGCCCCAGGGAGGCCTGAGGCACATCTGCCTCACTATCATACCTAGGCATCCCCCCCCCACCCCCCCACCCCCGTGCCCATGATGACCAGCTGGCCCAGCAGCTGATAGTGACAGTTGAGCGGTTCCCATGGGCCTGTGATTGTTTGAAATTTTTATCCATATTATTACTTAATCCTTCCAACAGCACTAGGAGGTGGCTTCTAGTATGGCCTCCAGTTTGTAGGTGAGGAAACGGAGGCCCAGAGAGCATAAACAACTTGTCCCAGGTTGCAGAGCTGGTGAGCAGGGGGGGTTGGATCCAGGCAGTCCAGCTGCAGAGCCCCCGCTCCTGCTGGCTCGCTCACCCCTCTGCCTCTCAGTAAAGCGTGCAGATTAATGATGTGCGGCTGTGAGACCGCAGCTTTGATAGATGGAGTTAAAGGCAGGAGGCCTCACCTCTGTGCCCCTTTGTCTGCCCATCCCTGGGGAGCAAGGAATTGAGGCTGGAACTTCCTCGGGATTCTGCTCCCTCCTCCTTCTCCTGCTGAGAGGCTGAGGGTTTGGGGCTAACAGCCCTTCTGGCTCCATATAAATGGGGAGCAGGGCAGGTTACAAATGAACTGCCCTCTGAGACCAGACCGGCAGGTCCCGCGCACACCCCCCCTACACCCCCCCTACACTCCCCCCCCCCCCCCCCCACGGCACAGATGGCAGCCCTGGGCGGGGGCAGGAAACTCTATTAGCAGCTCTGGCTCCGCTGCATCTGGAGCCAGGGTCAGTCTCCTTTCTGCTCCCCTCCTGGAGAGGAAGGTGAGTCATGCTGGCTTCAAGGTGGCCCAGGGTGGGCCAGGAAGAGTGGATTAGCTCTCAGGGAGCTTCTGGGTAGTATCCCCAGCTCCTGTTGACTTGGGGGGCAGGGTGGGCAGAGGGGCAGTGGGGAGGTTATCATCCAGGGCTGGGTCTGTAGGAGGCTAAACTACCACCCACCCAGGGATCCCTGTGCTAGGATGTATACATTAACTCACTTACTCCTCACAAAAACCTCAGTTTTTTTTTATAGGTTTAAAGAGGCCAAAAAAAAAAAAGAGGCCAAATCACTTGCCCAAGGTCACACAGTCCCTGCTAACTGCAGAGCCAGTGTCCTTGACCACTGGGCACTTCTGCTGCCTTGCCCAGGCAGTCTACATAGCTATGCCTATGCCTCGGTTTCTTCTCTGAGCCTCCAGCCTTCAGTGGAAACAGAACGCTGCCTGGAAGGCCTACCTCTGTGTATGGGGTCCTGACTCTTTTTGCCTAGCTCTGGCCACTTGCTCCCCCGGGGGATTAGTTGTGGCTTCCTCGGATGCCTATGCCTTAGCCTGAGACAGAGTCTGGCACTGTGGTTCAGGGCTTGGGCCCTAGAGTTTCATTCCAGCTCTGTTGTGTGGTCCTGAGCAAGTTACCCAGCCTCTCTGAGCCTTAGTTCCTGCACCTGCCAAATGGGGATGATAACTGCTGGTGGGACTGGCCCAGGGATCTGAATTTTTATATTAGCTTCCCGGGTGGATCTGATGTCCACTGAAATATGGAGCCTCTTTGCGGGGAGAAAGGGTCGGGTCACAGATTTGTTTGGCTGGATGTCAGTCATGGGAGACCATATGGGCTAACCCTAAGGTTCTCTGACCTCTCACACCTTCTCATTGAACTCCTGCTGAGGAAAATTCTAGAAAGCCCCTCTCCCCTCACTATAGTGCTGCCTGTGAGTTATACTTTCCATGTTCATCCAAATTTGTCTCATGACAAGGGGCCCCCAGCATCCCTGGCACCACACCGAACCTCCCTGCTGAGGTGGTTCCTTCTGGCACGGCTTTGCAGGGGAGTGAGAGGGTATGTGTGTGAAAGCATGTGTACACACCTGTGTGTGTGCGTGTGTGGGTGTGCATGTGTGTGTCTGTGGATCTGTGTGTATCTATCGCCACGTATCTGGTTCTGTGAGCACACAGTCTCTCACAGCGGCAGCATCACTCTGGTGATGAAGGGGTTCAGGCTGTTTCCTTGTCTGAGTGGCGGCAGCTGCCCTCCACAGCTCAGATTCCTCTTAGCCTCCTGGCACCACATCCCAGAGGCCTGCAGACCTGGCTCTGGCTTCGGGCTTCTGTGCCCTCCCTGGAATTGTACTTTACCTTAACTATTTCCCTGCCTGAAGCCTTCAGTAGCATCTTCAACAATTTACTGCCCAAAATGCCAGCACAGAGCCACAGGCTGAAGGAGCAGAACTGGAAGCCCCTAGATGTCACCCAGGCTGAGGCCCTGGGACCAAAATATATGGGCCACGGAGTCTCATTTTGAGATTTGTTCCCTGTCTGGTGCCAGCTGTGTGACTTAGGGGTAGGTGGTCAGTTAATTGCTTTGCATTTCAGCATTTTATATTTAAAATGGGGCCAATAGAAACTATGTCATGAGGTTGTTATGAGGACAGAAGTCTAGGGTCCCTGGTCTAGTTGGGGACTCATCATCAAATTATAATATACTACAGTGAGGGCCAAAGTGGTCTTTTTTTTTTTTAAGATTGTATTTATTTATTCATGAGAGACACAGAGAGAGAGGCAGAGACATTGGTAGAGGGAGAAGCAGGCTCTCTGCGGAGAGCCTGATACGGGGCTCGATCCCAAGACCCCGGGATCACAACCTGAGCTCAACCACTGAGCCACCCAGGTGCCCTAAACTGGTTTTAATAATAATTTTAAAAATGCATTTATTGAGTGCTTACACAGTGTCGAACTCCAGGCTAAGCACTTTACAAGCCTCATTTAATCACCCCACTGATCCCATGGTTTCTGTTATTATGCACATTTCACAGATGATGGCACCAAAGCCCAGAGAGGTGAAGCAACTTGCCCAGGAGCACACAGTCAGTAAGTGGCAGAGCTGGGATTTGAACCCTGGCAGCCCTAGCACTAGCAAAGACAGAAGAAGGTAGGACTAACTCTGCTTGGTCAGCTAAGGATGGAGGACAGCCGAAGTCAAGAAGCCCATTTTGGCTTTTGCTTTTGGGGTAGAACATAGACATGTCTCCAGAAACACAGGATGGGGAGCAGAGGCTCTGCTGAGTCTGATTCATCTCCCCATCTGTGTTGGTGGAGGGTTGTAGCCCCAAGACTCCGTCTTCTGTCATCGGGATGGGAGTCCCCGCTCTGAGTGTCCCTCTTTACTGAAGGTAATAAACCTACTTCCTTATGCCCCCTTGCTAAGAGGTCCTTTTGTTACCGCTCAGTTCCCCTCTCACCATTGTGCCAATAAACTGCGTCTTTATGACCAACAGCAGACACATTGAGCTGGTTAGGGATGCTCCCTCGCCTCGTGTTTGCCCAGCATCTAAGAGGAGACCTGGGCCCCATTCCCATTCCTCGTTGCAGAGCTCAGTGGCTTCTTTCTTTTTTAATAGTTCCACTCCAGGAGTCAAGTCTCCTAATCTCTTTTCCAATCTTTGGTTACAACACTTTATTAATTCTATAGCCATATGGTGTGTAATAGGCCTCCTGGTTCCTGGGAGTCTTGGCTGTGCTGACAGGTTCCTAGAAGGTACTGACTAGATTGGGTCTGGAGGAGGGGGCACTGTGCTTACCGAGTGCCAGGCCCACTGTGTGCCTGGCACTGGCATATACAGTGGACATCCAATCCTTCCTGGTGACAGCCCCAAGGAAGGCGGATGACTCTGGGCAAGTTATTTGACCTCTGTGGGCCTCAGTGGTCTCATCTATAAACTGGGGGTAATAATACGACTCACCCCCAGCATTGTCATCAGGTATAGATGAGTCCATCTGGGTAAAGCAACTTAGAATAAATAGGGTCTGCACACAGCAAGCCCTATAGCGAGGGTGAGCCGTGTTGGTAGTGGTAGTAAGCATGGCGACAGATGAGGCTCAGGGACTTGCCCAGGTGACACAGCAAGGATTCGGATCCAGGCCTCCCTGGTTCTTTTTTTTTTTTTTTTTAAGATTTTATTTATTTATTCATGAAAGACACACACAGAGAGGGAGAGACATTGGTAGAGTGAGAAGCAGGCTCCCTATAGGGAGCCTGACATGGGACTCTATCCCAGGATGCCGGAATCACAACCTGAGGCAAAGGCAGCCGCTCAACCACTGAGCCACCCAGGTACTCCCAGGCCTTCCTGGTTCTTAAACTCACACTCGTTTCCCCACATTGTTTTGGCATCCAATCCAAGCCTTTCCTTCTATGTGGAAGAAAATGCCGAGCCTGAAGAGGAGCAAGAGCTTCCCCAAGAGCACATAGCAGCCAGCCTGGAAGGTGTGTGGGAAGGTGCCCTGCATGGGTGGCAGATGGCCTGGCTTGGAATCCCGCCCACACATGCAACTCACAAGGCATTTCCCCTCCCTGGACCTCCATTTTCTCATCTGTAAAATGGGTGAGAGAGTTGGTCGGACTGGATGGGCTCCAAGGCACCTTCAGTTCTATATCTGAGTGCTGGAGGCTGGGTCTGTATCATAGATTTTTAGTGGGAGAAGGGACCGTAAAGCTCAGCCAAGTTGTAACAGGTGGTCCCGGAGCTGTGTGCAGCCCACAGACCCAGTTCATCTGGCTTGTGGAGTATTTATTTTTTTTCAATTTACGTTTGAATTTGTTTACATAGGCTGCAGTTTTGCCAAAGACTGCTCCATTCCCTATGGCCTCACACCCTGTCTCCCTCCTCACACACTTATCTCCTTGGTCCCTGAGCTGTTCGAAACCCCTCCTGGTTCATAAAATAATAACTGTTATTATGGCTAAATTAATTGAGCTCTTCTCTGTGTCAGACCCTGCTCTGAGCCCATTTATATGAACTCACAACATCGTTGTACTGTGGGTATCATTATGAGCACCATTTTCCAGAGGAGGAACAAGAAGCCCAACACCCCGGGCAAGACTGAAGCCCGGATATGCAGCATAATTTGCCCACACTGGCAAAACAGAATTGTCCAGATTCATTGTTCTATGCTCTTTGCACAAAACTGCACCTCAGCCAGGGCAGAGATTGTTTTGGGGGGCTCCCTCTGGCTCTGCCCTTGAAGAGAATTGGTTGAAGGAGGGAGAAGAAGGGGTGTGCCCCCACCTCTACTCTTTCTTTCCACCAGGCAAGCACCCCCCACCCCACTCTCTCCAGGGGTCCTACATCCTGGTGGCTGGGAAGGATCAAAACAGCCAGTTAAAAGCAAAAACCCACAGCATTTTCTTCACAATTCCCTCTGCTCCTGAGGAAGGAGGCACGCGTGTTCGAGGAGCTTTCAAGTTGTCGGGAACAGAAATGGGACCCTTTCATGGCTCCTCCTGTGTTTTTGAGGCACTCGGCGCAAAGTGCTATTATTAGCATCGCCTTCACTATCTGCCAAACAGGCTTTCCCTGGAAGAAGTAATTAAATGCGTTATTTGGTGTAAAATAAAAGCGCATACCCACATTTGCAGCCTCAGACACCATCACATATTCATTTTTGCAATTTTTACAGTTAAGCCTTGTGGCTACATCACATCTAAATAAGGAAGTTAGCTGTGGGGGAGGATAGGATGGAGGGTAGAGGGCAGGCCCTGGTGAAGTTTGTATCAGCCGAATGAGGCGGTTTGGTTTTGGGTTGTTTGTCTGGAAAGGGGGGTTCCTTGGAGAGCAGGAAGTACTGGGGTGCCTGGGTTTGAGCCAGATAGGGCAGGGCCAGTCCCTGTGGCTAGGTGGAAGGCAGGGATTAGAGGGTGTGGCCCCTGGCCTCCAGGTGACCTGGAACTCCCAGGGGACTTGTTCTTGGCCTTTAGGGGTATCTGCCTCTTCTGAGCCGGAGTGATCCCCAGCAAGAAGTCTCTTTGCTGAATCTTACCTACTGGAGCCAGAAACTGGGCTTCTTTCAGCCTCCATATAAAATCTGTTTCCTAAGCCCTGCCGGTTTGATTTACAAAATAGTCTCAAATCCATCTGCTTCTTTTGCTGGCACCAGGTCCTTAGCACAGATCCCAATGGAGCAGAGGTGAGCTGGGGTTTGAATCGGACTCACCATTACTTGCTGGGTGACCTTGGACTAGGGTTGGCAGATTGAGGAAATCAGAAATGCAAGATGCCCATTTGAATTTGATATGCAACATTTGGGACATATTTATACTTAAAAAAATTGTTTATCTGAAATTCAAATTTAACTGCTCATTCTGAATTTTATCTGGCAACTCTGCCTTGGACAAGCTCCTTAGCTTCTTAGCTCCCTCCTTATCAAGGATGGATAATAATGGTACCTGCTGCAGAGGTGGTTCTCAGGGTTAAATGAGTTAAAAATGTAAAATGCTTGGAACAGAATGACAGTCACTATCCACACTCAGTGTATTAGGAAGCGCTTCCTATATTACAAAGCAGCTGATGTGTTATTTTTATATCTCCTTTCTGCCCCGGCTCCAGCAGAGCCAGCAGAGCAGCAACATCGGGGGTGGGGTGGGGTGGGGTTGGGGGTGAGAGAGGGAAGGTGAGGGGGATGAGGGTGAGAGCTAAAGGATCTTTCCAGGCAGGAAGGGCTGGAGAGATCTGCAACAAGTGACCAGGAGCCATCCCGGAGCTTGCCGTTATTCCGTTATTCTGTGTAGAGCGGTTAATCTCACTGGGAGGGAGGGCAGGAGGGAGATTATGAGTCTAGGAGGATCCTGCCGGCCCACAGAGTCTTAGAAAGAGATGCTAGTGTTAAGTGCTGGTGCAGTTGGCAGCTGGGAGGAAGGGCAGAAAGGCTGGCCACCTAGACGCATGGTTTGATCCTGGGAGGACGGTCATTCATCCACTCAGCAAACACCTGCCAGGCAACGATTAGGCACTACGTGTCATTTCAGGTTCTCTCCCTAGCTACTGCCAATGACACCATTAGAACTTCTCTCCACGGGGGCCAAAGTCTCCTAGGCTCCCCATTAGCACCCAGCACTCCCAGGAGGGTGGGCGAGTTTGGGTGCAGGGCCCAGAGGTTGGGGTTCACTCACTGTGCAGTTGGGACAAGCCTGTCTGCAGGGGCTGCAGAGGACTTTGGCTGGTTGCTGCGAGGATCAGCCTGATCCCCACCGTGCAGGTAGCCTGAAGCACTAAGGTGCTGCAGCTGGTGACACCAGGGCCGGGCAGAGGGGTGGTGGGCCTAGGGCATGGAGCCAACAACAATTCTCCATGACAATGAGACTGAATGAACTGTGACTACACCATGCACGAGGCTGAGGTGCACAAACACCACCAGCTTGGTTGAATCAAGCCAGACACAAGAGAAGACATAACATACGATTCTATTTGTGTAAAGTTCAGAAATAGGCAAAACAACACCGGGTTGCTGAGGGAGCACGCCAACTCTAAGGAACAGTTGGAAGTGACTGCCTGGGACCTCCCGGGGACGAGGGAGGTGGACTGGGAAGGGGTCCGAGGGGTTGCTAGAGCTGGCGATGTTCTGGTCCTTGGCTGGGGTGGTGGTTACCCTGGTGTTTGCTTTAAAATAATTTATGGTGGGGGATCCCTGGGTGGCTCAGCGGTTTAGTGCCTGCCTTTGGCCCAGGGCACGATCCTGGAGTCATGGGATCGAGTGCCGCGTCAGGCTCCCGGCATGGAGCCCTTCTCCCTCTGCCTGTGTCTCTGCCTCTCTCTCCTCTCTCTCTCTCTCTCTCTATCATGAATAAATAAATAAATAAATAAATAAATAAATAAATAAATAAATAAATCTTTAAAATAAAATAAAATAATTTATGGTGGATGGAACTAGAGGGTATTATGCTGAGTCAATCAGAGAAAGACAATCGTAGAAAGACAATTATCATATGGTTTCACTCACATGCGGAATTAGGCTATAGTGAAAGAGACCGTAAAGGGAAGGAGGGAAATTGAGGGGGGAAAATTAGAGAGGAAGACAAACCATGAGAGACTCCTAACTCTGGGAAACAAACAAAGGGGCACAGAAGGGGAGGTGGGGGGGGGGTAACTGGGTGACAGGTGCTAAGGAGGGCACTGGATGGGATGAGCACTGAGTGTTATACTACATGTTGGCAGATTGAAATTAAATAAAACATTAAAAAATAAAATAAAATAAAAATAACTTATGAACTGGAACCTTTGTTTCATGCCCTTTTCTGGATGTGAGATTTATTTTGCAATGGAAAAAAAAAAAGGTTATGGGACAGAGAGGAGACATGAAGGGTCACTGCTGGGAGGACCTGAGACTAACTTCTTCCAGAGAAGAGCCTCCAAGGAAAAGCTGGAAGCTGACCTCTCCTTGGCCCGGAAGTTAGAAAGTGGAGCTGGTGTGGCACCCCCAACCATGGCCCTCTGGCTTGGGTCAGACTCATTAAGATTCCTCCTCAATTTTGTGCTTAGAGCCCACCCACTGGGGCAAAGAGAAACGCCTGAACCATGCAGACCTCTGGGGGGAGAGGGGGAAGAGAGCTAAGAAAGAAAGGGTAGGGGAAAGAGAGGGTTTGGGAGAGAGGGAGAGAGGGAGAGAGAGAGAGAGAGATAAAGGAAGCAGGTGAGTATGAGAACCCCAAGCCCACCATGCCAGGTCGATATTCTTAGCCCGTTCAGTCTAAGAGAGCTTTTCAAGCCTCCCCCTGCCCTTGCCTCCACCACAGGAGCAGGGATAATTATTGGAGATAATGATCACTCAGGCATGGGGAAGGCACTTTTCATTAACCCCAGCCCACTGCCCTTCCAGAGAAGGCTGACCCCCACCTCGTCAGCCCCCTCATCGGGCTGTGCCAATGCAGGTCCCTCTGTCCGTGTTTACTTTAATTCCTAATTTAAGGGTGACCCCTTCATTGGACCATAACAATTTACAAGCTGTGCAGCGGCAGGTTGTTCTGGGGCCGGAGAGGGGGAGCAGGGACCCTCCATCATCTGCTAAGGTGAGGGGTCAAGTGATGCATGGTCCCTCATTGAAGTCCTCACACCAACAGTGATGGTGCAGCCAGGGAAGTAAAACATTTTAGCAACCCATTCACTTTTCATTTCCTGAGTCACCGTCCCTGTCAGGAAAGCTGCTCCTGACTTAGGGCAGCTGGGCAACACAGTGGCCTTCAAATGCCTTATTTCCATCCTTTCCTCCGTCCCGCACCGGCCAGGGTGGGGAAGCTGGCAGGGCTTCATGCTGCTGTCCTAGTGCCCAGGCTGTTCCCCATCTTGCCACTCTTTCAGGGGCCCCTTTCTTGTTGGCGTTTATAAAGAGTTTTAGTCTGCCAAATCTTCACGGAGCCCTCAGCCATTTAAGAGCTGGGGTGCTAGCACATGCTGAGTTGTGTGGGGGAGAGCTAAAGCCAGGTCTTTCCTAACAGGGGTGAGGTCAATCAGAGAAACCTCACAAAGGAGGTGGCCTTAAGGGTCCCTGGAAGCTGCAGAGGCATGGGGAGGACAGAGGACTGGCCCACGCCATCTGTGAGACTAGATAGCTCCTTTTGGTCAGAGGAGGTGAGTCTGTGATGGGCGACTGACTCCCTTCTGGACCAGGGTCTTCCTGGAATCTCCTTCTAGCTCTTTCTCCACTCAAGCTTCCCACTTGCTCCCTTCTGTGGGAATCTTTTTATTGTGCCTCTCTCTATCCTATCTTCTCTCCCTCCCTCATCCTTCCCTTTATTCTTCCTCACTGCCTGCACTGCTTCCCTCTTTTTTTTTTTTTTCTTCCCTCTCGTTGATCTGTCTCCAGCTCTCAGACATTTTCTAGAGAAACAGCTTGGTAAGTTAGGAAAACCAAATGCCATGGGCCCTGACACACAAGTCCCTGGGTTCAAATCCAGGAGTCCCCACTGAGGGCTAAGCCTCTTAACCTCTCTGAGCTTTGGTTTCTCCTTGTATAAAAGGATTAGCAGTCTTCAGTTTTCAAGGCTTGCTGTGAAGACTAGAATAAATCGCACTTTATAAGAGGCCTGGCCCAGAATAAATGCCCAATAAAAGCCAACAACCTAGGCAGGGCTAGCCAGCAGTCTGCCACAGTGGTTCAGGACCCCCTTTCCAGGGTGTGGAGTCTTTGGCTGAAAAGCAGATGCCCTGCCAGGGACCCCAGGCTTTCGACCCCTTTCCATCTAGATGGGGCCATATTGCCAGTTCTGGCCAATGCAACGTGGGCAGGGTGTTGTTGGGTGACACTTTCAGGCAGAAGAATCAAGAATTGGATGCACCTTCCTGGGTGTCTGTCCCACTCTCCTGGCTGAACAAGGAGCAGTCAGAGATCTTAAGGGGGGTGGAGACACAAGAGAAAGAAGCATGGGCCCTTAGCAGCCTTGTGGCAGGCCACCCCCATGCTTGCATTGGGCTGTGACTGAGGAAGTGAACTTTTATAGCTAACCTATATGTGGGGGTTTGCCTGTTACAGCAACTAGCATTGCCTCTTGTTTTTCCTCTATTCCCCACAACCCCCAGTCCCTGTGTCTATCCCTATATGTCTTTCTGTCTGGGTTCATGGTCTGGAGTGAGTCTGTGTCCCCTTCCCTGCCTCCCCCACCTCCAGGGCCACTGCCACCCTGCTGTTCATCAGGGACCGGAGGCAGTTGTCTTTGTTGTTGGGCTCAGGGCAGAGTGGGGCCTGCTTTCTAAGTGTCAGGTGCAGCCCCAGCCTCAGTAGATGCTGACAGGATGGGCTGGCCACCCAGGGATCTCCCTTAGTTGTATGGTCTCCTGGGGACCAGTTTATGGGAATCCAATAGCTTCAGAAATCTCCCTTTCCCTTTAGTAGTGCTCAGGAAGAGAGGAGCCAAGAGCCAGGGGAACAGTTAGCCGTGGCCTCCAATCTTTGCTCCCTAGTTCTCCATCTTTCAGGGGCAGGACCTCCATGGGCCCCCCTCCTGCTGCCTCCCTGGTGGTGGGCTGGGGGGCCCTGTGAATTTGTACTATTTTCTGTGACAGTTCCTTCTGCCTGGATCCCTAGCTCCTGCCTTGCTTCTCCTGACTCCTCTCTACCTCTCCCTGACTTTTTTAGCCCTCACCACCTACCCCCAGTCCTCCCGGGGGTGCTGTGGCACAGACACCTGTGTCCTTCTTAAAATAGAAGCGTGGCAAGAGTCTTGGAGAGGTCATCTCTGGGGCACAGGCTTTCTCTTTGCCTCCTTCCTGGCAGCCTGTGAAGTCCCGGGAGGACACAATGGCAAATTGGATAAGCATCTCCATGCGGCAGGTGCACTTACATGGGGCTAGGCAGAGCTTTGTGCCAGCACTTCCGGATGTTGCCTCTTGAGTCACGTGCATGTGACAGTGGAGGTGGAGAGTATCTCCCCTCCCCACCCTCCTCCCCAGGTCCCTGCCTCAATTACTCAGAGTCCTCAGCAAGCCCCTGGCCACTTGGCCCACCTCACCCCCCAGCTCAGAGCCCCTCACCCCCACCACCAAACCTCAATCCTGTCTTCTCTCCTGAACTCTGACCCACATTCATTATCCAAAAACATTTCTTTTTTTTTCTTTTTTTCTTTTTTTAAGATTTTATTTATTTATTCATGAGAGACAGAGAAAGAGAAGCAGAGACACAGGCAGAGGGAGAAGCAGGCTCCATGCAGGGAGCCTGAATCAGGATTCGATCCCAGGACCCCGGGGATCACTCTCTGAGTGGAAGGCAGATGCTCAACCACTGAGCCACCCAGTCATCTCAAAACATTTCTTTTTTAGAGCCTTAAAGATTTTACAGAAAGCTAGCACTCCTTCAGTTGTTGGCAAGATGTCTTGAACGATCCATTCAGGGAAGGTCACACTGATGCAACCTCATGAAGCCTGTGTCCTCCGTGTTGAGGGACACATGAACGGCACTTATCAAGGCCCTGTTTCCAGATCAGACTGCAGGTTTGAGCAGATGTGGCAAGAGCAAGAACTCTGGCCACATTTTCCCAGATGGCTCTGGGAGAGCAGCTGGTGACCCATCTTGCTTTCACGGATGCACTGAGGCAAAGGGATTGAGACATTTTGTAGACTCATCTCCCAAACTCTGGTTCCTGGCCTCTTCTCCCCAGGAACAAGCATTCGGCTCTGATTTTCCTGAGGAGGTGCTGGGGTGTGGAAATTCGAAAACCCCTTTGGACAAAGAGCTCTGTCTCTAATGAGCTGCATGACCACAGGTGGGCAATTCGCCTGGGGATCCTGAGCTGGCCTGCAGAGCTGTGAGACCTCTGGGACTCCGTCCAGGAAACAGACACACAGACAAAGGCAGGAGATTGTTCCTGAGCCCCTGATTCTGTGAAGCCCAAAGTGGGGGGTGGTGTGTTTCGTTGGGGAAGGGCCAGGCTCATGAAAACCTTCACCAGAAGGAAGGAGACTGGAGCTAGTCTTGAGGGACATCTAGGAGTGGGCAAGTGGAGGGAGAGAGCAACAGGAAGAGGGTTCCCCGGAGGGTATGGCATGTGCAAAGAGCCTGGTGGGGAGTGTGGAGTTCGAGGCAGAGGAATGGCAGGGGAGGAAGACAGGGACAAGATGGCAGGGCATTGCTAGTCCTGCTAAGGGGTCTGGACTTCATTCTGTGGGTGGTGGGAGCGAAACTAAGCAAAGGAGCAATGTGATCACATGTGTTGGTTTGCCCGCTCCGCATTCCTCTGACTCCTACTCCAACACCTTAGCTGGGTCTAGAGCTGACAAACGGTAGAGGTCAGTACAAGAATGGTTGGAAACCACTCACGTCTCTCCTCTCTTCCTAGGAATCCAATCCACATTCCAAGAAGGGCTTGCCCTGGACACTTCTGCCCCCACTTGGCTGTTCCCACTCCTGACACTGCCCTGGCGCACTGCTCCCACCATACCAGCCCTCCTCAGGTCTTGGCATAGTGCCCATGCTTGGTATTGTTTTACGGCCTCTGCTGGGGCTGTTCCTTCCAATGGGGCCCAGTTTCCTTGCTCCCCGTCCCATGCCACACCCATGCTTCTTCTTGGTTGGCCCCTTCTCATTAGGAAGGTCTTGATCACAATGTCACCTCTTGGAAAGACTTTCTTGAGCACCCAGGCTAAAGAAGCCCCTTCACCATCATTCCCTTGCATTTTGTAGCATTGAATCCGATTTGTCATTATGCGTTTGCAGTTTGTTTGGAGTCTGCTGTACTAGACTATACAGGGAGTCTGTGGCTTTTTTCCCCCACTGCATCTCTGGGGGCCTGGCACTGAGCCTGGCACAGGTTCCTGATCATTTGGTGAAGGAATGAATGAAAACCAAGTCTCTCCTCAGACCCAGGGTTCCCCGAAGGCAGGAATCTGCCTCTCTTCTCAGGCTGGGATGCCTCCACCTCCTGCACAGAACGGGGACCATATTGTTCCCCTGTTTTCCTTCCAGGCTCGCCTCACCAGGCCACAGCTGAAGCAGGTGGCAGGGGTGGGGTGGAGAGAGCTGGGGATGTATTCACAGCTCAGACCCCGAGGCTCCTCCAACCCACAGAGCCAGCATGATTGAGCTGAATGTTAGAAATCTCCAAGGAAACCCCTGCCAGTGCCCTGAGCTTACTGCCTGGCCCACACCCGGCCACTTGCTTGAAAATGGCCACATCTTCTCCCCATCTCTAAAGATATCTCAGAGCCCAGTTGCACAGTCCATTTCAACCAATGATAACATAGCTGCAAAACCAGGGCTATATGGTAATACACACACACACACACACACACACACACACACACACACATTCACCCTGGACACATCCCTAGCTCCACCCTGTAGCTCAATAATCTTTTCCATCCTGCTCCTTTTCTGCAGTCATCTCTCTTGTCCAGACTCTGTCTCTGTTTTCACCTATTTCTGTCATCTCTCTGTCTCTGTTTTTGTCTCTGTCAATCTGTGTCTCTTTTCATCTGCCTCTGTTCCTCTGATGTGTCTTTATGTCTCTCTGCCACATTTTCCATCTCTTGCCCATCTCTGCCCATTTGTGTCAGTCTCACTGCATCTCGGGCCTTCTCAGGGCCTTTGTTACAAGCCTGCCACACTTCTCTCCCCACCCCCAGGCCCTCTAGGCCTCCCCTTCTCTGTCTCTCCACCTCCTAGCAGCCTGCCTCTCCTGTGCCACTAGCTCACACTCAGGAAGCTCTCAAGGCAATGGCAGAAAGAAGAAAGGGAGCAAGTGGCGGGATGTCCGTGTGAAGTATGTGAAGTAGAAGTAGCGCTGCATAAACAGGCAGCTGTCCCTTTTATCTCTTCCCCAGCAGGAGGGAGAAAGCGCAGGGCAGGGCAGGCTAGGAAGTGTGGGCTCAGAGGGGAGATGGGTGGCAGCACCCGGGAGGGAGCCAGAGAGCTGGGAACAGCAGCCCCAGCCTGGAGTGAAAGAGGGTGAGAGGTTTGCATGACCTCAGGCTCCCAGGGAGGGGGCTTTGACCCTGGTTGCTGGGAACAGGGAGTTGTGAGAGTCTGGGAAACAAAAGGATTTGAGAAATTAGAAAGCCAGGGATGAGTGGTGAGTTGTGCGTGTGGTTTGTGTGTGTGTGAGCACACACCTGTGTTGTGGTCAGCGTTGGCGCTACCTGTAAAAAGGTTCCAGGTCCCCAGCTTCCTTGGGTGGGGCCCTATGACCAGTCTCTAGCCCCATGAACAGAAGAGGAAGTGTCATTTCCAGGCATCAGTGGCCAGTGCAAGACCTTCCAGAGATCTTTCTTTCCCTCTGGCTCAGGGACCTGCAGAGTTTGGAGTGATTTAGGTCCTGGAGTGCCTGTGATGAGCAGAGGCTGTGATGGACACGTCATGTGAGCAAGAATGAAGCCTTTGTAGTGTTAAGCCACTGAGAGTTTGGGGGCTTGTCTGTTAGTGCGGCATAACCTCACCCATCCTGACTGATACGGTATAAATATCGGTGACTATGTCGCTGTCCGTACATGAGTGCAAAGTGAGCAAGCATGTTTGTATAAGCGTGTGCCTGAGCCTATGTATATATTTATGGTGATATATATGCCAGCATGTGTGTTTATGGGTGTGTGGGAGTACAAATCTCTGGGTATTTTTGGTGCCCGCCCAGCAGGACACAAGGAAGGAAAGCTTCCCTCTGCTGCCTTCTCACCTCCTGTCTCATTTAGAAACACAAAGGGCTATATCTTGGTCCCAGCCTGCCTCCTCCTCACTCTCTCAGCTTCAGTCTACAAGTGTCTGCTTCCCAGCAACTGTCACCCTCTTCTCTGTCTCAGTGCTCCCAGTGTGGCACCTAGGGTGGCTCCTGTGGTGGGCTGCCTGGTGCCACTTTCCTCTTCCCTAACCCAGGCAGGGTGACTGCTTCTGGGCTGGGCCTGTGACCCAGGCCAGACCTCTCACACACCTTCTCTGAGATTTGCTGTTGGGTGACAAGCAACTTTCCTTTTGGGTCACCTTTGTGGAAAGAAGCAGAGCTGAGAGAAAGGACCAGTGGAGCCTGGAGCCAGTGGCACCCTGTGTGTCTGGTTACATGGGGTCAGTGCATTCATCTCTTTGCTCACCACAGTTGTGTGGCCTGATGGAGTGTGTGGGCTCCATGGCAGACCTCTGTGGGCCCCACAGGAGATGAAGGGAAGGAGGAGAGTGAGGCTGAGGGATTTCCTGACCTGCTTACTGTGAGCTGTGGGGGGCTGGCTGTGTCCCTTCACCCCTGCCTATATCTCCTGGCAAGTGGCCCCCTCCACATGGCTCCCCCTCCAGGGCTCTTCTGGCCTGGCTCCCCTGTTCCTAGCCCTGGAGCTTCACCACACCCTCTTGGTTTCCTTACACCCTCTCCATGCCTCTGTACATTGCCAGCACCTTGTTTAAACTCTGAACCGATCCTGAGTTTCCTGCTAGACTCTGATTATGCCAAGTGCCATGTCTTTGGGGGCATGCTCGATGTTGTTCTCATAAGCACCTTCTGTCACCCTTCATTCACTCCTTCCCTCCCTCCCTCAGCCTCCCCTCTCCCTCCCCCAGCCTTCTACAAATTTCCTTTTCTTTCTGACAGTTTCGTCTTGATCCCTCCTTTTTCATTTTTATTTAAAAAAATTTATTATCGAGCTATAGTTGACATACAGTGTTATATTAGTTTCAAGTCAAGTGTGCAACGTAATAATTTGACAATTCTATACATTGCTTAATGCTCACCACAACAAGTGTGGTCACCATCTGTCACTGTGCAACGTTCTTACAATATGATTGACTATGTTCCCGATGCTGTACTTTTCATCTCTCTGACTTATTTAATTTATAACTGGAACTTTTTTTTAAAAGATTTTATTTATTTATTCATGAGAGACACACACAGAGAGAGAAGCAGAGACATAGGCAGAGGGAGAAGCAGCTCCCTGTGGGGAGCCCTATGTGGGACTCTATCCCAGGACTCAGGGATTATGACCTGAGCCAAAGGCAGACACTCAACTGCTGAGCCACCCAGGCCTCCCTATAACTAGAAATTTGTACTTCTTAATTGCCTTCGCCTCATTTGCCCATCTCTCCCACCCACCTTCCCTCTGGCAACCACCAGTTTGTTCTCTGTATTTGAGTCCATTTGTTTTTTGTTTTGTTTTGTTTTGTTTTTTAGATTCCACATATAAGTGAAATCATATGGTATTGGTCTTTCTCTGTCTGACTTACTTCACTTGGGATGATTCCTTCTAGGTCCATTCATGTTGTTGTAAATGGCAAGATATCATTTTTTTTTTGGCTGAGTAATATTGCATTGTATATGTATCATGTCTTCTTTACCCATTTATCTAGTGATGGACAGTTGGCTTGCTTCCATATCTTGGGTATTGTAAATAATGCTGCAATGAACATAGAAGTGCGTATATCGGGCAGCCCCGGTGGTGCAGCGGTTTAGCGCTGCCTGCAGCCCAGGGTGTGATCTGGAGACCCTGGATCGAGTCCCACGTCAGGCTCTCTGCATGGAGCCTGCTTCTCCCTCTGCCTGTGTCTCTGCCTCTCTCTCTCTGCAGCTCTATGAATAAATAAATAAAATCTTAAAAAAAAAAAAGAAGTGCGTATATCTTTTGAATTAGTAGTTTTCCTTTTCTTTGGGTGCATACCCAGTAGTGGAATTACTGCGTGCCCACCCCCAGTGCATGAGGGTTCCCTTTTCTCCACATCCTCGCCAACACTTATTGTTTCTTGTCTTTTTGATGCTAACCATTCTGACAGGTGTGCGGCGATATCTCCCTGTGGTTTTGATTTGCATTTCCCTGAGGATGAGTGATGCTGAGCATCTTTTCGTGTGTTTGTTGCTGGGCTCCCTGGCTCTTCCCTCTCCCCCGGGGCAGTCCCCTCCATGCCCCTTTGGGGACCTACCATGCATTGTGAGTCCAGGCTCAGGGCAGAATATTCAACTACCCCTTGAGAGTTGGTCTGCACATCCTCAAGCTCAGCATGCTCCAACTGGCCCAGTTTTCCCTGAGTCTCTTCTCCTGATAGCACCATTCAGAGAGAGTGGCTTTACCTTCACCACAACCAAGCCAGACACCCGGGGGTCAGCCTCAACTTCAGTTCTGTTCACTCTGTCTCTATCCTTTTAGGTCCTGATACTTTGACTTCCAAAATATTCCTTGACTCTGCCTTCCCTCCTAACCCAATTCTTACTGCCCAAATGTGGTTCCCTATCATCTCCCCCTCCCAGTGGACTCTCGCAGTAGCTTGCTGATTGGCCTCCCCGACTCCAACACCCACTGCCTCCAATCCACCTGCCACATTGCAAATCTCAACTTACTACTCCTTTGTGCACAACCCTTCAGTGACTCCCTACCGGCAGCTTCTTAGACGCAGGATCTCCAGATCTGAGCTCTGCCTCTTTCTCCTGAAATCTCTTTGTACTCCTGCTGAACCTTCACCCCAGGAACACAGAGCTGTCTCTAGTCACCTCACACTCCATGGCTCTCTGCCTTTGCTCTGCCACCCCTTCTGCCTGGATTTCCCTCTCTGTTCCTCTAGACTCTCGCTAATCCTGAATGACCCCTACTGCTTCTTAAAGACTGTTTTGGTATCACTTCCTCCAGGCAGAGGCAAAGAGGCCAAGTAGTTGGATTTTTTTTTTTTTTAAACTCAAGGGCAAAGAACTGGAGAGTGTTCATGAAGCAAGGGAGAGTGGGGGGACTCGGCCATTATTTGGAGGGGAAACCAGTTCATGCAAAAGCAGCCACGCTCTGACTACTTTCTCTGTATGTCTCTCATTCCTTCCTTGCTGCTTTCTCTAATTCTTCATGACAGAGAGTTTCTGGCCACAACCCTGCCCCTTCAAGCCTGCGGTGCGCTGAGCTAGTCACTTAACCTCTCTGTGCCTCCCTGGCTGGCCTCTCTGCAGAAGGTTCCCCAAGGTTTTCTGTTTCCAGGGGCCCTAGGGTAGAGTAGTAAGTGGTTATTGGGAAGCCACGCGAAGGCATGGCTTGCCTCTGTGCTTCCAATTCCCAGTGGACACGACGCAAGGATGGGTCTAGGCAAGGGGTCCTTTGTTCCAGCAGCGACAGCTCCACCCCCAGGACCCTAACCCTCCCCGAGGCCCCCACTACTGGGGCTCCTGCTCCTCCTGTCACCTCCTGTGTATGCAGGGCCGAGGGGCGCCAGCGCAGCAGGCCATGCTGGACGCAAGTATTCCCCGGGAGTGTGTGTGTTGGGGGGTGCTGGGAGGGGCTGCGCAGCCACACTCGGGCTGGCTTCATCCCGGCTTCAGCGGACCCGGGTCTGGCTTGCTCCGGCCCCGCACCCCGATTCTCCCAGGAGCTCGCCTTGCCCTTTCCAGAACAATAGCTTCCCTCACTGTGTCTCCACCTCATTCCTGCCGGCTCCGGGGACGGGCTGGGGTCGCTCAGGCCCGGAGCACGGGCAGCAGGGAGGCGGGGTGGCGAGACTGGGCCGCTTTACCGCGGGGCGCCGGGTGGGGGGTGGGGGGGGGCGCAGGGAGCGACCGCGGGAAAGCAGCGCACGGCCTGGGGCCGCTCCGGCCCGCGGGCTTCCACGGCTCGCGCGGGCTCCGGGGGAGCGGCCCGGCAAGGAGCCTCCCCCGCCCTCCTTGGGGAGCAGTCTTCCACGAGGGACATTATTTATGAGGGGCAGCAGGCGGGGTGGGGGCAGGGGCGTCACGTGGGCCCGGGCGTCATGGCAACAAACTGTGGCTCGGCCGCCCCGCCCCCGGGCGCCCCCGCGCGGCCACCCGCGGCACCGCACCCCGCCGCCCGAGCGCGCCCCCGGGGAGGGGCCCGGCGAGGCCGAGGGGCTAAGGGCTGGGAGCCTGATCCGGGTCCGCCCATTTATTCGTCGTCTCTTGGCACATCCAGCACCTGCCGGCGGCCCGGCTCCTTCGGCTCACCCCCGTGTGTCCTGTGACCCACCTACCGGGCACGCCTGGGGGGCAGCAGGGGCCGCCCTGGAAGGTTCTGGGTGGCCATTTGTTGCCTGTGGCCTTTTCTCCAGCCCCTGGCCCAGGAAGGCCCTCTCCGTGCATATCTCTCCGTCTTGTCTCCTAGCTACCGGCCGGCCTCTGATCTCCGTGCTTCTCTCGTATCAATGCATCTCCCACTGATCCTGGATCAGTCCTTGCAGCTGCCCCTGTGTCTGTGAAACTGCCTTCCTCCATCCATCTATATGTATCCGCACATCTATTACTCTGGCAGCTGCCTATACATCATGCCGGCCCCATTATCCATCATTTATCTGCATATGTATCATTCATGCTTCCAGCCATCTATTATCCATCACCTCTCTCGCCGCCTCTTTGATGTCCTGCACTCTGCCATCGGGGGTTAACACTGTCAGGCGTGCTTTCCGGAGCCGGGAGAACAAAGACACCGAAGGGACATGGTGGGAACAGAGGGGCCACTGGGAGGGTGTTGTTAAGAGAGCTGGGGGCTCAGAGTTTAGTGGAGAGTGGAAAGAACTGGGGATGTGTCAGGTGAGGCTGTTCTGCTGGGAATTCCATGTATTGTCTCTTCGTCCCTCTCTCCCACCTCCGGAAGGATTGAGAGGACACAGCAGGAGAGCTCCAGGCCAGACACAGGTGGGACTTGTTGACCGACAGGGTGGAGCTCTCTGGAAGAAAGGGTGCCTGTGAACACAGCATATGTACGTACGGAGATGGTCCAGGTTTGGAGAGTCATGGGGCTGGGCAGAGATGGAGAGGGAGCTATGCGTGAGGCGAAGAGGACCCCCCCCAACACACACACACACACACACACACACACACACACACACACACAGGACTCCTTGGGAATCACAGGCTTTCACAGTCAGAGATGCTTTCCTTTGACTGAAGAATTCTTATTTAACCGCGGCAGCACAAATCCCTGTGGGGCCAGCGTCTCACATTGGTTTTATAAGCATCACTCCTCATGTTGTTGATAATATTGCATCTTTTCCCTTGAGCATGGTTTCCTGGAGGAACTAGTAGACTGTGGCTCCTTTGTGCCTCTGGTTTTCACACATCCTGTTTCCTGGGTGTAAATCTCTCGCCTCGGCTCCCCTGACTCCGTCCACCTCCCCTCACAGAAACTGCAGAAGGGGGCAGGAGGGCCCTTTGGACAGCGCGGGCAGGCCTCTGTCGTATCCAATTCTGTGTTCCCAGTTCTTCACATCTGGTAGTAAAGAGGCCTCATACAAGGTCAGTAATAGGAATGGAACTTTCCCCTCAGCTCCGCCTTGTCCAAAAGAGAACAGACCAGGGGGTCAGGTGGCTCCTGCAGTGCACTCAGGATACCTGGACTTCCTGCGGTGGTCAGGAACACCCTGTGAATGCAGGGTGGCTGACAATGTCGCTTTTGCAATCCTTTGGGGATTTTTGGCACAGAGATAAACTTGGGCTGGGTTTCTGGGGGTTTGGGGCTGGCATGAGGGCCAGGTATTCTGTAGATGGCTTCTCAGCCCACCAAACTTCAGAAAAGGAGGAGAACACACCTATTTTGTTTTGTTTTGTTTCTACTGAGCAGGAACTGAACAACTGAAGTTCATAAGTTGCTTTGGTTTCTGTGGTTATTGGCATCTGAGTTTGCCAGGAGTAGAAGGCCTGGGGGCGGGAGAGGCAGGGAGCCAAAGGCCTCCCTCCTCACAGCTCCAAGGGTAAAAAAGCACTTAGCAGCAGCACATAATAAAAGCAAATGTAAGAGAAAGAATATCCTAAGGATTTAATAAACTGCAAACAAAATTATCACGATTCTCTTCCTAGCCAGTTGAGTTTTCAGTGATTAAGAAAATACAATTTCCTATAATTAAATCTTAACAAGAAATGTTATTAAAAACACTCTGTCCCAGCCCCTGTAATAATTGCATGCTCCCCTAGAACAGTAAACAGAATTAGACTTTGCAGCGTACATGCTAATCCATGTGTCATTTTGATCAAATTTGTACTAATAATCTGTCTCCTTATTCTGAGACAGGGAAGGAAGGCAAAAGGGAGCCAGGCCCGGAGGGAAGAGTGAGCCCTGGTAGGGAAGTGGGAAGCCAGGAGTGCGGGGTTGGCCTCCATGATGGTAAGTGTTCAACTTACTGAGCACGTACTATATGCCATGCTCTGTGCTAAACAAGTTACATGTTTAATTTCACTTACTGCTCGCAAAACCTGGGACTATGACTGCCTTCATTTGCAGTCAAGAAGACGGAGGCTCAAAGAGGTCTAGTTGCCTAAGATTGCTTAAAACTGGGTTAGGACCCCTGGAGCCCAGACCCAAAACCCTCACCTGTATCCTGTAATATGACTCTGGGGTGTGGTTTGGGCTCCCCTGGGGCCTGTGTGCTATCAAGTGAGAACATTCTGTGTCCATGAGCACTGGACTAGCCTGATTCTCCAAAGGATCGATGGTAGCCGGAAGGAGGAACATCCTTACATTGGGATGTGCGGGCTGTGGGAGCTAGGGAGATTGTATCATCTGCTTTCAGAAGTTTCCTTTTGAAAAAGCCAAGGGGTGAGAGAAGATCCTGTTGGGGGCCTAGATGTGAGCACTGGAGCTTTCATGGAACAAGGTGCCATATTGGCTAATGACCCTGGGGCACAGCTGAGAATACTAAAGTCCAGTTCAGAAGGATCTGGGTTGGATGTGGGGCCATGAAGGTCAAAACTGCTCCCCCTGTACATATGTGTGAAGGTGTATAGGAGTGTATGTGTGAGTGTGTATGAGCGGGTAGGAAATGTATGTGTATGTGGGGCAAATGTGTGAGTATGTGAGTATATGGTGACCATGTGCCTGTGTATGCATGTAACATGGTTGTACACGAATGTGCATGTGGGTATGTATGTGTGTCAGTGTATGAATTGTGTGGGTGGGTAAGTGGTAGAAGGGTGTGCAAGTGAGAGTACATGTGTGTGTGGGTGTGTATGTGTGTGATGTGTCTGTGTGAGAGAGAGTGTGTGTGTGTATATGCACGTGCGTGCCCCTGGGGCCTGTCCCTAGTTGGAGGCAGATGGGCCCTGGCTCTTGTCTGACCACAGCAGCCCTCGTTCCTGCGGTTCCTGCCCTTTATTCCCTGTGCAAGACAAGCCTGAAATTATCCTCAGGTCACACGCTTATGCACGCACACAGGCACCAGTGCCTCATCTCTCACTCCCGGTCCACTAATTAGCTCTCCTAATTAAATTCCTGCTGGGATGAAGGGAGGGGCCTTCTCTTTCCCTGATTCTTAGGGGACCAGATCATGCTGACCTAGAAGGCCCCCCCATACCTCCTTCCCCATCCCACAGCCCTTGCTCCTGCTCCAAGGGGCCTGAGTCTGAGAAGAGGGCGAGGCAGAGGGCGCCCCATGCACAGGACCCTATTTGGGGAACCCTTACAAGCCACCTGCTCTGTGCCCAGCACTATGCCAGGTGTAGGGGGAGGAGGAATAAGACAAGTGGACTTCCCAATTTTTTTTTTCCTTTAGCAAGAGAGAGTGCACACACGAGCAGGGATGGGGGCAGAGGGAGAAGGAGAGAGAGAATCCTATGCAGGCTCAACGCTCAGCGCAGAGCCACCATGGAGCTCCGTCTCACAACGCCCAGATCGTGACTTGAGTCAACATCGAGAGTCGGATGCTTAACGGCCCAGGCACCCCTGGACTTCCCTATTTTGAGCCTCCTTCCCTTGATCACCTTGACTCTCAAGGCGGTCTCATGTGGCATCCTGTCCTTCCTGCTACCCCAGGTGGCAGCCTGCCTCTCCCATCTTATCTCTTTTGCTTCCTTGCACAGAGCTCCACTTTGCCATATGGCCTGTGCATTGGGCCACCCGAGCCCTTGGGCTTCCTTTCTGCTTATGGAAGTTTTAAATTGACTAGCATCTCCTCCAGGGAGCCGCTCCTGCCTGCAGCACCACCTCCCTTCTCTGCACACCTGTTGGTCTCTCCAGCATTGGGTGTTGGCATAGCTGCTTGCTATGACTGTTTCCCTTTTGACAGGTATATTCTCTCTCACTAGAATTTTAAACCCTTTGAAATCAGAGACCTTGTTTTGTGCCTCTTAACTTCTCACAGAGCACAGCAGTGTGTATAGCACATAGTGGGGCACTCTAAGAATTTCTGTGCAGGCTACAAAATTAAAACTCAGAAATCTGTAGCGTTTCTGTACACTGATAATGTTGTAGCAGAAAGAGGAATTAAGAAAACAATTCGATTTACAATTGCACTAAAAAGAATAAAATACCTAGGAATAAATTTAACCAAGGAGATAAAACACCTATACTCTGAAAACTTTAAAACACTGATGAAAGAAATTGAAGGCAACACAAACAAATGGAAAGACATTCCGTGCTCATGAGCTGGAAGAATTAATATTGTTAAAATGTCCATGCTTCCCATAGCAATCTACAGGTTCAGTGCAATCAGTTTCAAAACACCAATAGCATTTGTTGCCAAACTAGAACAAATAATACTAAAATTTGTATGGACCCACAAAAGACCCCAAACAGCCAAGGCAATCTTGAGAAAGAAAAGCAAAGCTGGAGGCATCACAATTCCAGATTTCAAGATACACTACAAGCTGCAGCAATCAAAACAGTATGGTATTGGCACAAAAACAGACACATATAAATTTACATGCTTATGGTTAACGAATCTATGAAAAAGGAGGCAAGAATTCACAATGGAAAACGATAGTGGCTTGTGTGGGAAATGTGCTGGAACAACTGGCCAGCCACATGTAAAAGAATGAAGCTGGACTACTTTCTACCACCACACACAAAAACAAACTCAAGATGGATTAAAGACCTAAACATGAGACATGAACCATAAAAATCCTAGAAGAGAGCACAGGCACTAATTTCTCTGACATTGGCAGTAGCAACATTTCTCTAGATATGTCTCCTGAGGCAAGGGAAACAAAAGCAAAAATAAACTATTGGGACTACATCAAAATAAAAAGCTTTGGCACAGGAAAGGAAACCATCAACAAAACTGAAATCCCAGGACCCTGACCCTGATATCATGATCTGAACCGAAGGCAGATGCCCAACCAACTGAGCTACCCAGGTGCCCTATTGTTTTGCCTTTTGAGCATGTGCATGTCTTACCTATTCAAAATAAGCAAATAAAAATATTTTCACTTATTCTTCAGTAATGTATAGCTAGTATAATTTTTTTCTGAGGCAGTTCATTTTGATAACTAGTTTAGTTCCTTATGTTAAACCAAAACCTACCTTTTATAAACTTACATGTGTCACCCTTGTTTCATCACTAAAGAAGGGCATGCTCAAGTTTACTCAACTTTCCATATGACAATTATAGGGCTCCCGCTTATATTTTATATGTTCCAGCTAAATACACTCAGATATTTTTGTTTTTCTCATCTCATATGATTTCCAGGCTTTTCCATTTCTGAACAATTTATTCTGGACTGGTTAATGTTTGCCAGTGTACTTATTTTTTTATTTTTTTTTAAATTTTTTTAAAGATTTTATTTATTCATTCATGAGAGACACAGAGAGGAGAGAGGCAGAGACACAGGTAGAGGGAGAGGCAGGCTCCATGCAGGGAGCCCTATGCAGGACTTGATCCCAGGATCTGGGATCACGCCCTGAGCCAAAGGCAGACACTCAACCACTGAGCCACCCAGGCATCCCACCAGTGTACTTCTTACATGATGCCCAAAACAGAACGGGTGAGTTGGGTTCTCACCACACTGGGATTATCATCTTCCTTTGATCCTGTGATTTTATTTATTTTGATGTCATCTAAGATGGAGCAAACTTTTATGTCTATCACATCAAATGGCTGGCAAATGTGGGACTTACTGTCAAGCTAAAACCAGGTCTTTTTCACACAAACTTCTGTTGGATTGAACACCTCCGCCCTCTTCAGAATTTATGCAGATGTTAAAGACCAGATTACTTTTTCCCCCAGTCTTTTCCATCTTTTTATATTTCAGCCTGTCAAGGCCTTTCCAAAGCTGGGTTTTGGCAGCTCTCAGGCATGGACAGTTTGGATAAGCTCCTTACCAAGATAGTGTGTATCTAACAGGTATGATGAACAAACACTTCAACTTTAAAAAAATGTGTTCCACAGTCTCTTTCAAATTTATTCAGTGGAGGTTATCTTCCCCGGACACAAATGGAAACACTGGTGGGCCTGTGATTTTTCTATTCTCTTAGGTGAGTGATGGTTCTGCAGCCACTTTTTTTTTTTTTAAATAACAGCTTTATTGAGATATAATTCACACATCATAAAATTCACCCTTTTAAAGTATACAACTCAATAGTTTTTAGTATATTCGAAGAGTTATGGAACCATCACCACGATCAATTTTGGAACATTTTCATCATTCCCAAAAGAAACTCTTTACCCATTAACAGTTATTCTCCTCTCCCCTCCCTCCACCCCATCCTCTCAGCCCTGGGCAGTTATTTCTCTACTTCTTGTCTTTATGGATTTGCCTCCTCTGGACCTTTTATAGAAATGGATTTATACCATATGGTGACTTTTGTGGCTGGCTTCTTCACTTAGCATAATGTTTTCAAGGTTCATCTGTGTTGTAGCATGGGTCACAGTACTTCTTTCCTTTTGATGGCGGAATAATATTCCATTGTAGGTATGTTCTACATGTTAAAATCTATTCATTAGCGATGGACATTTGGCTTGTTTCTATTTTTTAGCCATTTTTAATAAAGATGCTATGAACACTCACATCCAGGTTTTTGTGTGGATGTTTGTGCAGAATATATACCCAGGACTGGAATCACTAGGTCAAATGGTAACTCTAACTTTTTTTTTAACTCTAACTTTTTTGAGGGGCTTTCAGACTGTTTTCCAAAGAAGTTGCACCATTTTGCATTCACATCAGTAGCATATGAGGGTTCCAATTTCTCCACACCCTTGTCAATACTTGTTATTATGTCTTTCTGATTATGGCCATCCTAGGAATGTGAGATGGGGTCTACAGCATACAAGAGCTCTCTTCGAGGTGATCTCTTCATCAAATTCTCTCTTTTCTACTATGTGTCCCCTTTTTCTACTTTGTGTCCTTGACTTGGCTGAGGGTGCTATGAGTTATGAAACTGGTTCTGGAACATTTCCTTGGCAAATTCTGTATATAAGATCTGACTTTGGAATTTCACCTCTATGGTGACTCCACTGAACATTCAATTTTAATATCTTGGCATGTGTGCAGTGCCCAATGCATGCATCTCTTCTCTTCCTTCCTAAGGTCTCCTCTAGCTGCTGCTAGAAACTGTAAGCAGGATGGAGGACAGGTCCATGTGTCCACTCCCTCCCATCTCAGTAGAATGGACCCCAATAAAGGGCTGTGTCAGAGGCCTTGTCACAGGCAGACCGTGTGTCCCTGTTGCCAGCTTTTAACAGATATCCCTATGCTGGCAAAATAAAATAGAATGATATTAAAGACTCCATTCTGGCTCTGTCACTAACTCACTGTGGGACTCTGAGAAATCCACTCTTCCTCTCTCTGTGGTTCTATTGTCATATTTACAAATATGGGGGAGGTTGGATTTGATGAGTGATAACATTTTAGCTCTAAAATATAATCCATTATACTCAGACTCTAAAAGAAAAAAAAGATGAACTTGACCCTTGCTTTTGGGGAGCAACCAGGCATCTAAGAAAGCCCAGATGCTGATAGGAGGTATGAGTGGGGTTGTGGGGACAGGGCTGCAGATATAATCCCAGACAGGGAGTGAAAGAGTGATGCATGGAGGTCAGCCTGGGAGCAGTCCAGAACGTGGAAAAGAGGTGGGCAGCAGTAGAGGGACCTCCTAGGGTCCCATAGTCACATAGCTGTCCTTGACCTTGGGTCCTCTAGCATTTCTAGAGCTCCTGATTCTCCACTGTCCACTGTTGGTGCCACTGTCACCCCAAGGCAGGGTGCCTACCCAGCTGAGGACTGGTTTTTACAACCTGGAGCTGATTGTCAATGTTTCCTTGTCTGGTGGAACTACTTGGCTGTTGGTAGAATGGGAACTTGGCGGGAGGGGAGAGTTTTGCTTCCGCCATTCATCTCAGATAGTCTTATTCACCCTGGACCTCACCTTATTACTCTTCGGGAGATGTCCCGGTGGCCTTAGGATACCTCTTCTTTATGTCCCCGGGACCCCTTGAAGAGGTGATAAGTTTCTAAGTTTCAGCACACTCAAAGCTATGCTGTGTCTGCTCAGGCACAGGAGGAGACTCTTAGGGCCCAAACTGCATCCAGACAGGCCATTTGTATCACAGCAGATGCCAATGGGAGACAGGGAAGGAACTCATGTTTATTGCACAACCACTATGCGCTAGCCACCACACAAAGAGCTTCTCCTATTTGATCTCATTTAATCCCACAGCAGCTACATAGAAAGATATAATTGATGCCATTCTCCAGTAGGGAAATTGAACCCCAAGAACTCAGGATTTTCCCTGAGTTCTTGTGCTAGGTCAGGGGCTGGGCTTAGATTTGAAACTGGGACTCTAGAGCTTGTGGTCTATCTCCTACACCTCCACTGGTACATGAGTCTACCCCAGATTAACAGAGAAGCCCTTACCTTAAATTGGGTTCTTCTAGAAGCTGACCCTCCTAGGAGGATTCATGCACAGGTGAGATATTAAGAGAGTGCTCACTTGAGAATCTGGCGAGGGAGTAGTGAAGCAGGATGGAAAAGATAAAGAAGCCAAGCACTGGGAGATTTCAGGCAAGGTTCTAACCTCAGTGTGGTCCTGCAGGGAACTCTGGGGTGTAAGTCACCCCTTAGGATGGTCCTGCTTCAAGGCAAGGTTGCTGGCCTTTTTACTCTCCCACCAGTCGCTGGCATCAGGCTGCCTGCCTGTGTGTGTGTGTGTGTTTGGGGGAAGGAATGCAGGCTCCAAGACACTTCCAGCTCTCCTTACAGGTGAGACGCTCTGACAGCCCAAGGGAAACTGCTAGAAAAGGTCAAAGTGCCACAAATTCTGCAAAGCATACAGAACTTGGAGATGGACACACAGACCAGTTAAAGGGATCTGAGGAGATCACAACAGAGACCCCAGTGGTGTCTGCCATACTTAGCATTACCCAGTCTGGGGCGGGAGATGGGGGCAGAAGGAGCACCGGACTGCGAGTCTGGAGGTATTTGGTCTGGTCCTGGTTTCTGCTATTGATTTTCTTTGTGTCTCAGGGCCACTGTCCCTCATTCTGAGCCTTTGTTTCCTAATCTATGAAATGAGGGGCTGGATTATATCTGTTCATTCTTTTAAGGAGTATGTCCTGTGTGCCTAGTATGTACCAGTTATCATCCTGGAGGCTGGGGAGAAATCAGTGAGCATGATAGACAAACATCCCTGCCCTTGTGGAGCTCACATTTCATGGAGAAAAACAGATAGGGATAAAAGAAATAATTGCATCATATATTAACAAGTATGAGTGCTATAAAAAATAAAACGGTAAGAGGGATAAGAAATTCTGGATTGGGATGGAGTTATAATTTTAAATAGGTTCATAGGGATGACATTGGAGAAAAGACCTGGACAAACAGAGGGAGTGAGCTCTGCAGATATCTGACAGAAGAATTTTCCAGGCAGAGGGAACAGCCAGTGCAAAGGCCCTATGGTAGGAAGCTGCCCATATATTTGAGGAACCATCAGGGAGACCAGGGCAGCTGGAGAGGAAATGAATGGGGGAAAGATGGTAAGCTATAAAGTCAGAGAGGTAATTAAAAGTCAGAAGGCATAGAGCTCCTAGACCACTGTGAGGGCTTGCACTGTTAACTCAGAGTGAAGTGAACAGCCCTTCTGAGCACAGAAGTGATGTGAGCTAACTTGTTGTTGGTGGGGTTTATTTTTTATTTATTTATTTATTTATTTATTTATTTATTTATTTATTTATTTATTTATGATAAAGAGAAAGAGTGCAGGGCAGGAAAGGACAGAAGGAGAGGGAGAGAGAGAATCTCAAGCAGACTGCCAGCTGAGCAGGGAGACTGATGTGGGGCTCAATCTCAGGACCCTGAGATCATGACCTGAGCTGAAATCAAGAGTCAGATGCTTAACCAATTAAGCCATCTAGGCACTCTGTGAGCTAGCTTATTTTTAAAGAATGTTTCTAGCTGCTGCATTGAGAGTAGACCCATGGAGGCCAAGAGCAGAAGCAGGGAGAGCAGTGAGGAGGTTTCTGGAGTACTCCAGGGCAGATGTGGTGGGGGCTGGGCCAGAGTGGGGGGGTGACAGTAGAGGTGTGAGAAGTGGGAGGATTCCAGATGGATGTGGAAGGTAGAGCCTATATGATTTGCTGATGGGTTAACAGGGGTATAAGAGACAGAGTAGAGTCAAGATGATTCCAGCTCTTTCCGTGAGCAATGGGAAGGATTCTGCTGCCATTTACTGTGTAGAGAAAGACTCTGGGGACGCCTGGGTGGCTCAGAGGTTGGGTGCTTGCCTTCAGCTCAGGTCATGATCCTGGGATCCAGGATCGAGTCCCACATCAGGCTCCCTGTGAGGAGCCTGCTTCTTCCTCTGCCTGTGTCTTTGCCTCTCTCTCTCAGTCTGTGTCTCTCATGAATAAATAAATAAATATTAAAAAAAAAAAAAAAGAGAAAGACTCTGGGTGTAACAGGTTTGTGGAGGAAAGGCAAAGGCTCAGTTTGGGATAGGTTGAGTCAGAAATCCCCATTAGACACCCTAAGAGACATCCAGTAGGCAGACACAGAGGAGCCTGGACTTCAGGAGACAGGTATGAACAGAGCTGGTAAATTCATGAGTTGTTGACAAACAGGTGGATTTATGCAGGAGCCTGCTGGGGGTAAGTGCAGATTGAGCTGGGGAAGGCACCAGCAACTGAACCCAGCACTGGGTGTTCAGAGGTCCAGAAGATGGGGAGAGGTGGCCAGGGAGGCAGGAGGAGAAGCCAAGAAAAGGGAAGGACACTCTCTGGGCCCCCGGTAGCTCCGACCCTCGGTTGCTACAGGGCGTGGGCCTCTCTCTTTGGCTGGGCTTCTGACCTGGCCTCCAGAGTCTGGTCAGAACTGTCTTTCTTCAAATTCCAGCTAGTGTCTGAGACCCTTTGGTTTGGGAAGAGCTTTGTCCTCAGCATTCTGTTCTGGCTCCCTGCTCCCTTGGAGCTGCTAATGCATCCCATCCTCCAAAAGAGTTTGCATGAAGTTTTCTGGTCACACCGTCTCAGTCCCAGAATGAGGAAGATTGACTCCTCAAGGCCTGAAAGCAGAATAGCCAGGCTGGAAAGCTGGGCCCAGCACCTTCATGCTAAGTGAGGGTCACTTAACCCCTCACCTTAGCTGTGCAGCTGGGAGGAAGACTGCCCCACCACCACAGGGTGGTGGAATCAAATGGAATCAGTCAACTGGGAGGGTCTTGTAAACCAGACCACAGTGGGAAGAAGTTGGCCAGGGAGCCTGGGGTCCCATGGGCACCCAGCACCACTTTTCCAAGGCTATCGCCTCAGTGACCTGGAGCATCTCAAAACACTCCCTCCAGTGAGAACACCAAGGGCTAGAGCTGAACAACAGGCCAGAGGGTTCTAGCCTTCAGGTCATGCCAGGACCCCAGTAACAGGCCTGTCTGCTTCCCCTCCCTCAGGGCCCAGATTCCACCCCTAGCCCTCACCCGTGTCCAAGGGTGGCAGTGCCGGGCCTCTAGTCCTCACATGCGCCTCCAAAATAGAATTGGGCCTGTTTTCCTCAGCCCCGGACTCAAGACAATGCTGTGACAGCACAGTGCACACCACGGGGCTGACCAGACTCGCTCCAGTCTGCCCTTCCACCTGAGGTCTTCCCTACCTTCCCATGCCCCCCGAGTCTGTGCTCCCCCTTCCCCACCCCACTCCACCCTCCTAAACTGTCCCAGCGTGGATTATTGCACTTTCTAGCCAAGCGCCCAGAGAAGCTTTAGAGGGGTCTGCTTTGACTTTCTACTCTGCTTGTGGGGAAACTGAGGTCCAGGAAGAGAAGGCAGCATGTACGAAACCACTAGTCACACTAAACCTCATCCAGGGAGGCCCCTCAATCTGCCAACCAGTGGCTTCCCTGCTGTACCTCAGCCTCTGTCGAATTCCTGCTTTATAATTTACACAGGTCCTGGTTATAGGAGCACTGAGCTGGGAATCAAAACTGGGATCCAGTCCTGGCTCTGCCAAACCTGGTGCGACCCCAGCTTCAAGGCTTGTTTTCTCAGCTCTAAAAGGGACATTAAAAATTTCCCTTGCAGGGGCTCCTGGGTGGTTCTGTTGGTTAAGTGTCTGCCTTCGGCTCATGTCATGATCTCTGGGTCCTGAGATCGAGTCCCATGTCAGGCTCCCTGCTCAACAAAGGGCCTGCCTCTCCCTCTCTCTCTGTCCGCCATTCTGCCTACTTGTGAGCTCTCTCTCTCTCTCAAATAATTAAAGTCTTAAAAAAAATTCCCTTGTGGGGGCGCCTGAGTGGTTCAGTCAGTTAAAGCATCCAATTTTTTATTTTGGCTCAGGTCATAATCTCAGGGTCTTGAGATCAAGCCCCAAGTGGGGTTCTCCACCAGCCATGGAGCCTGCTTAAGATTCTTTCTTTCCCTCTCCCTCTGCCCCTACCCCCACAAAACTCATTTCTCTTGCAGTTGGAAAAAAAACAGTTGCTATTTGAGAAAATATAGATTATAAAACCAAACCTCAGCTGGCTGCTAATGAATGACACGAAAATGAAAACATCCTTAAACAACACACCTATTAAATCAGTAAGAACAAATTAAAATGGTGCAAGCTGATGTTGGTTGGGCTGGGAGGAAACAGGGTTATTGGCTCATAAATCCTGCCTGGCTCTATTGTTGGGGCTGGTGTTTGGGAGCCCAGTCCAGCAAAATGTAACAGCAGTGACTGCAGGAGAGAACGAGCCACACCCTCCAGCCTGGGAGGTTATCAAACATTTGGAAAGAAATCTCAAGGAAATAACACAAATGGAGAAAAACAATTAGTGCTAATATGGCTATCTGGAATGTGAAAAAAAATTAGAAAAAGTCCACACTGATCATTACACTTTGGAACTTCTATGTGAAAGAACCGTCCTATTATGGGCAGCAACCACTGGTTGCCTCCCTCGAGCCATCTCTTTCCACTTTAGAAAAAAAAATGTGCAAGGTGCATGGCTGCCCAGAATGAGTATTTTATTTCTCAACCTCGCATGCAACTAGACGTGGCTTTGTGACCAAGTTATGGACAATGGGATATAAACAGAACAGTTAGGACGCCTGGGTGGTTCAATCAGTCAGGCAACCAACTCTTGGCTTTGGCTCAGGTGATGATCTCAGTGTGGTAAGATTGAGCTCCTTGTCAGGATCCATGCTAAGCAGGGAGTCTGCTTGAGATTCTTTCTCTCCCTCTCCCCTTGCCCCTTGCCCTGCTCTCTCTCTGTCAAATAAATAAATAAATCAACAAACAAATAAATCTATCTTAAAACAAACAGTCATCAGTGATCCATTGTTACAGAGTTACCCCTCCCCCACCTCTTTCATGTCCCACTTGCAGGAGCACAAATGGCATAGTTTGAGTTTCAACAGCCATCTTAAGCTATTTGGGAGAAACCATCTGTTTAGAATGACAGGGTAACAAGAAAGAAGAAGCCCAGGTTCCTCATTATCATGGGGTCACAGTATCAGCCCCAGACTGCCTACTTCTGGAATTTGAGGAATTGAAGTAAATTTAGGCATACAAGTCATTGTCAGTTCTGTCATTATCAGCCAAACTGAATTCTCACTGATGCATACATATAGGAAGAAAATATTAGGTGGAAAAGTAGAATGTAAGAGTGGACTTTGGTCTTAGCGATGATTTTATGGATTTGACACCAACAGCAAAGGCAACAAAAGCAAAAATTTAAAAATGGGATGATAAACTAAAAAGCTTCTGCACAGCAAAGGAAACTATCAACAAAACAAAAAGGCAACCTACTGAATGGGAAAAAAATATTTGCAAATCATATAACTGATAAGGGGTTAATATCCAAAATATATAAATAACTCATATGACTCAATAGAAAAACAAACAAAACAATCCAATTAAAAAATGGGCAGAGGATCTGACATTTTCCCCAAGAAGACACACAGATGCCAACAGGTACATGAAAAGGTGCTCAACATCATTTATCATCAGAGAAATGCAAATCAAAACCACAGTGAGACATCAACTCATACCTGAAAGAATGGCTATTACCAAAAAGGCAAGAAATAAGTGTTGGCAAAGATGGAGAGAAAAGCGACGCCTGGGTGGCTCAGCAGTTTGACGCCTGCCTTCCGTCCGGGGTGTGATCCTGGGGTCCCGGGCTCCCTGCATGGAGCCTGCTTCTCTCTCTGCCTCTCTGTCTCTGTGTCTCTCATTAAAAAATAGGTAAGATCTTAAAAAAAAAAAAAAAAAAGGATGGAGAGAAAAGAGAACTCTTGTGCACTGTTGGTAGGAATGTAAACTGGTGCAGCCACTATGGAAAACAGTGTGGAGTATCCTCAAAAAATTAAAAATAAAACTGCCTGTATATGATCTAGCAATTCCACTTCTGAGGGTTTATCCAAAGAAAATAAAAACACTAACTCAAAAAGGTATCTGCACTACCATGTTCATTGCGGTATTATATACAATAGCCAAGACATGGAAACTACCTAAGTGTCCATTGATAAATGGATGGGTGGGTGGATGGATGGATAGATGAATAAAGGAAATGCAGTATACGTATATAATGGAATATTATTCAGGCACAAAAAAGAAGGAAATCTTGCCATTTGCAACAAGATGGACTTCAAAGACATTATGCTAAGTGAAATGTCCGAGAAAGACAAATACCTTATGATCTTACTTATATGTGGAGTCTAAAAAAACAAAAACAGAAACCAAAAAAAAACCCACCAAACACCCTGAATTTATACAAATGAAGAACAGATTGCTGGCTGCCAGAGGTAAGTGGTGGGGAATAGGTGAGATGGAAGAAGGGGATCAAAAGGTACAAACTTCCAGTGCTAAAATAAATAAGTCATGGGGGTTGTAATGTACTGCATGGGGACTGTAGCTAATAACACTGTATTGCATATTTGTAAATTGCTAACAGAGTACATCTTAAAAGTTTTCATCACAAGAAAAATTTTTTTCTATTTATTTCTAATTAGTTTTTCTAATTAAATTTTTTTCTAATTATTAAATTTTTTAGAAAAAAATTTCTATTTTTTTCTAAAATTTTTTTCACAAGTTTTCTAACTATGGTGACAGATGTTAACTAGACTTACTATAGCGATCATTTTGCAATATATACACATATTGAGTCATTATGCTGTACACCTGAAACTCATATAATGTTATATGCCAGTTAGACCTTGATAAAACTGTTTTTTTAAAAAATAGATATTCTTCACGGATTATAACTGTGTAAATTACGCATTGGTGCAGACAACATGAGTGAGTGGGAAACCACCAATAGCAGTGTGATGGGCTTTTCTCTGTAAACCGGTTTAGTTGTTCAATCAGTCAGGAGGAGGTGGGTGGTGCTGAGGTGACCAGTAACTCCTAAATCAGAAGGGCTGAAGCAATCACTTTAACTCTGACTTGCATTGCATGTCAGCAGGAAGCTCTGCTCATTGTAGTCCTGGGGGAATCAGGCTGAAGCCAAGCTACGCCAGAGCTCTGGAGGGTTTTGCACCAGTGATTAAATGGCCAGGTCTATAGCACACTTCCACTCCTGTTCACCCCTCATTGGCCAGGACCAGACCTGGGAATCCATGGACCCACCCACTCACCCACTCACCCACTTACCCACAATGAAATCTGCAAGTGCCAATTCAGCCATAAGCCCAAAAGGCAGAGAGCTGGAAAAACTTGGCAAATCGCATTAATGACTATCACAGATGCAGAATGAAGAAACGTTAACAGAATAAATATTTGTGAAATAATTTTTAGAAGCTGTCCTTCCAGAAACAAAGATTCTGCGTTTCTACAAGCCTTTGTATTCCCAATTGGTTAAATTCCTCGAGGAAGAGCTGTGTCCCTTCCTTCCTGCAGAGCTCCCACCTGCCTATCCCAGGGCTGGGCCCATCAGAAGCACAATAGCAAGAATTGTAATAATAATGCTGACAGCTGACAGGTTCACCATGTGCTAGGCACATTCTGTTCAAAGCACTTATTAATGCACCAGGAACATTCTCTGCAACCTATATGGATTAATGCGTTGCATCCTCACAAAGAGACCTTTGAGGCGAGTACTATTATTATTCCCATTTTACAGATAAAGACACTGAGGCACAGAGAGGTTAAGTGACTTGCTCAGGATCACCACAAGGAAGAGGCAGAGCCAGGGGCCCTTGGGACTCTGTGCTCCTGTACCAACTCTGGAGGGCAGGAACAGCAGAAGGAAACGACAGTCTCAGAGGCCTCCATATAGTGCCTGCAGCAGGATTCCCTCTGTGGGACCCCAGGCTGAATGATGGTGCCCAAAGATGTCCATGTCCCAATCTCTGGAACCTGGCAGTATGATCTTATTTGGCCAAAGGGACTTTGCAGGCATGATTAAATTTAGGATCTTGAGTGGGATATTATCCTGCATTCCTAAGGTGGGCCCAGAGCAATCACAGGGTCCTCACAAATGAAAGAGGCAGGAGGGTGAGCGATGTGATGACAGAAGCAGAGGTGGGAGCAATGTGGCCACAAGCCAAGGAGTGTTGGCAGCCTCCAGAAGCTGCAGTTGGCAAGAACAGATTCTCCCCTGGAGCCTGCAGAAGGAAGCTGCCCTGCGGTCACCTCGATTTTAGTCTCTTAAGACTCATCTTGGACTCTTGACCTCCAGAACCATAAGAGAATAAATATGCTGTCTCAAGCCACTACTGTCATGGCCATTTGTTAAGCAGCAGCAAGAAAACCAATCACCCTGCCTAGAAACTCCTGCACTCGCTCCACCCCGAAGCCCAGCCTCCTTTGTTTCCTTGGAGTGGAGGCTGAGAAAGAGCTGGGAAAGAGCTGGGAAGCATTGCCCAATTCCAGTTACCCTGTTCCAAGGGGCCTGGGTGAACCCTAGCTGTGTCTCTAGAACAGTACTCTCCACCCACAGCCTTCCCCACCACCCTTCCCCAGGTGCTGGCATGGCCTTTCCATGCACCCAGGCTGGGCGCTCCATCACACCCCAGGCTGGTGCACTGCCCACCCCCCTGGCCCAGTTGTCTCCACCGAACCATCCCGGGAAAGGGAAGGCGTGCTGAGCAGAAGGGCACAGCCACAGAGGCCTGTCAGACACCAGCCGAGAGGCAGGCAAAAGCAGGGAGCAAGGGACAGGGAATAGGGGAGGGCAAGGGCTCCTAGGGGGCTCAGTTCAGTTAAGCAGTGTCTGCCTTGGGTCCCAGAGTCCTAGGGTCAAGCCCCGCATCTGCGGGGAGCATCTGCAGGAGCATCTCCCTGCTCAGCGGGGAGTCTGCTTCTCCCTCTGCTCCATGCCCCAACTCATGCTCTCTCTCTCTCTCTCTCTCTCTCTCTCAAATAAATAGCTAAAATCATTGTTTTGTAAGTGTCAACAATAGGAGAGGGCAGAGTCTCCGAGCCAGAGGCTGGGGAGCTGAGACACGCGTCCAGCACGTCTGTCTGTTTCCTTCATCCACAGCAAAAAACGGTGGCCCGGAGCAGGCGGAGATGAGCGGGGCGCCGGACCCAATTCCTTGCTCCTTCCTCCGCCCCCCCCCCCCCCCCCCCCCCCCCGCGGCAGCTCAGACCTCATCTCCTAGCTCCCAATCCGCCCCACCCCCACCCGGGGCTGCACCCCATCTCCCCGCGGCGTCTGCAGCTTCTGGTCCCTGTGTCTGGCATGTCCTTCCCCAGGCGACCCTGGCGCTCCGCCTTCTCCCACTCAGGTCTCTGCACAGGTCGGGCCTTGGAGGGATCTTCCCTGACCCCCTTTCCAGAACAACGGGCCCACCGCACCACTCTGTAATTCCGTTTTTCTCCAGAGCGTTGACTGCAGCCTGACACTAGACCACAGAGGTATTGTTTCCTGTCCCCCAGCTGGAACACCTGTCACTGGGATCCCAAGGGTCCGGCTGCCGCCCGGAGGCCCAGGTGGCTAGTTAACTTTACATCTACCTTAATTAAAATTCAATGCAACCGAAAGCCTGGCTCCTCCATCTCAGTGGCCACTGTTTCCAGGGCTTAGGGGCCCCACGTGGCCAGTGGCAACCAGACTGAACTTGCAGGTACAGAGCATTTCCATCATCCTAAGTTTGCATCGAGAATCCACCAACACAAAGCGGGTGGAAGCGCTGTGTCAGGTGCTGTGTCAACACCAGGTGGCTTCATCCAGAGCAGGTCTCATTGTGACTCTCTCTCCCCCTCCCCTCCTCCTCCCGGGCTCCTCCCTCTCCCTTCCTGCCCCCCACCACCCCTGCATCTTCCCGGGGCTCCCGTCTCTGCCCCCTGGGCGCCCTCCGTGTGGCAGGTGTCCCTCCTGGATGCCCCCACCCCCACCCCCACCCCCACCCCTTACCTTCCCTGACTGCATTGACCGGATTCTAATTACTTCTCTGTGAGCCTTCCCACCAGCCAGGAGCATCTGAGGAACTGGGAGGTGCCTTTTATCTCAATTGCTAGAGATGGCACAAAAGCCTCAGTAAATGTTGGCTCCCAGTGGGGTTTTCATCTTTGTCCATTCTCCATTGCTCTGGTGTCCTCGGTTTCAGATTCCCCATCTCCACACCAGGTCAGAGGAGCCTCACCCCCTCCCTGAGTGAGTGGAGCCAGGTGGCTAAGCCCTAGGGTTATGGGAGGGGGAAGGGGGAGCAGGCCAGGAAAAGGCTGGCCCCCTTTGACAATGGGCTTTGTGTCTCTGGGTCTTATTGTCACATAGTTTTCTCATGCAGTCTTAACAACATGACAAGTCAACACGTAACCTTTAAAATTGCAGAAAAGGCTCTGCTTTTTTGGCGCATGTGTTCAGGGGAAGCCCTATGCTGCCCATGGCACACTCCTCCACCTGTGCCATTTAGGACAGGACCCTGGGAGAGCCCTTACTGCCCCTCCCTCCCCCCTCCCTCCTTGGGATCCTGGCCCAGGTAGCAGGGTTCCAGGTTGGGCAGGGAAGCAGGGAGAGAGCAGGTCCCAGGGCCATGTGAAGGTAGGAGAGGGCACCAGGTGGGCTAGGTATCTCCCACACCCCCCACCTCTCCCACCCTACCCCCACCCTAGCCTGCTGTATGAGGATTCTAGGCCATCTGGTCCATCCTCAGACTGTGCAGGAAGCCCCTCTGTAGCTGTTCCCCTTGCCTTTAACCTCTCTAGACACTTTCCATTCTGAGCTAGATGGGGGCTCCTACTCGCATATGATGCCAGAAGGGGAGCCAGTCCCTCAAAAAGCTCAAGGGCTGGGGGAGGGGCAAGGAACTTGGATGCACACTCATGACCAAGCTTGAGAACCCCCACCCTTCCCACTGCTCCATGCTTGAGCTTAGGCAGCTGGGAATAGGCTTTGTCTGGGGAGGGAGTAGTCCATAAGCCTTCAGCAAGCTCCTGATTGGAAACCAGGTATAATTGGTGGGGATTAGCGTGGGCCACAGGAGTCTTTGAGGGGGGCTGCCTTCCTTGATTCCCTGAGATACTGAGAATTGGAGGGTGTGAAGCCCAGCGCTGGGCTGTCCTAAGCTTCTTAATAAAGACCCTTCATTACCCTCCACTACCCTTGAATGCTGGATCTCAAGGGACACAGGCTCCTGGGAAAGGCACTGCAATCACCGCCCCTCCCAGTCTCCTGGAGAAGCATCAGAGCACAGGCTCATAGAACAGGTGCTGGTGGGGGGAGGGTGTCTTCCCTTTTACTGGCCTCCTTCTTTGGCAGAAAAATGTGCCAACTCAGGTGGGACCTGGGTGGGGGGCTGTTTCTCTATGACATGCATCATTCACTCCACCCCACTGTCTTCCAGGACAGTGGCAGGGGAGGGGGCCACCCAGAAACACAGGCTTCCTAGGTCCAGTTCCATTAATTCTGGGGCCTCGTCACTCAGCATTCGAGAGCTGAGGAGAAATCTGCATTCTGCAGAGGAAGTAATTTAGCCTAGAGGGGAGAATAATTTATCCAAGATCATGCAGTAAGTGAGGGCCAAAGTCTCCTGCTGACCAAACTAGTGATCTGAGGGCTTACAAACAGGTGTCGAAGCCTGAGTGTGTGTCCTTGCTCTGGCATTAGCATGCAGGGTGTGTGTGCTTGTTCCAGTGGGTGACTAGGTTCTCTCTCGTCCTTTGGGTCAGAAACTTGCTGTCTCCCCTCTTTCAGACCTGTGGCTCTGACTAAAATGGGAAGCCCTTCTTGGTGGTCACATTCCCTCGGAAGCTTCCAAATGCCCAAATGGTCCTCTGGGAAATGGGACATCTGTCCAACTGCTGGCTGCCCAAGCACCCAAACTCCCTACTTCTTCCTCGAGTCTCCCAGTGTGTGACTCTGGCTGGGCAGCAAAACCCCAGTTCAGCCTGTTCTGGAAGCCATAGGGCTACAGACAGACCCCTTCTCCTGGCCCCAGCAGCTGGCCTGGGGGTGTACAAGCCACCTTTGTCAAGGAATTTTTAAATTTTAAGTTCAAATTAATTAACATATGGTATATTATGGGTTTTTTTAGTTATTTCTTCTCTCTCTCTCTCTTTTTTAAGATTTTATTTATTTATTCATGAGAGACACACACACAGAGAGAGAGAGAGAGAGAGAGAGAAAGGCAGAGACACAGGCAGAGGGAGAAGCAGGCTCCATGCAGGGAGCCTGATGTGGGACTCGATCCCTGGCTCTCCAGGATCAGGCCCTGGGCTGAAGGCAGTACTAAACCTCTGAGCCACCCGGGCTGCCCCACTCTCTCTCTCTGTTTTGTTTTTGTTTTACCTAGGATCTTGTTTGTCTATTGACAAACAGTAATACTCTTTTTTTTTTTTTTGTATAGTTTTCTGAATTTTAGTACACACATAGAGACCACCACAATCAGGATACTGAACTGTCCAATTATCCAAACAACTCCCTCATACTATCTGTTTGCCCGGGATCTTGACCTGGAGAGAGCAGTGAGAAGTGGGGACCATTAAAATTGTTCACCGTGTGCCAGTGTCTACAGGTGACCAGTGTCCAGAGGCAGCAGTGTCCCCTGCCCTGGCCGGGCTGTCTCTGGGTGAGACTCTGGCTGCCTCGCTTTACCAGCCTTTCCCATCCAGTGGTTTCCTGAGCCTGCCCCTCCAGGCTTCTCATCAATTCAAGGAGCTATACATTCCTTCCTTACTTGAGTTGGACAGAGTTTTAGCTTGTTGTTGTTGTTGTGGGTTTTTAAAATTTTGTTTTGTTTTATTTACAGTTTGCAATGTGATCCCTGATGAATTCACATGGGACTGGGATCCGGGAAAGGAAATTCCTTAGATATGTGCAGAGCCAGAGAGAAATGGGATATTTTGGGATTTCTAGGGAAGGAGAGGTCCTCCTCTTGGGCCCTTCCCTGGGGACTCGTCCCCTGGACAGTCATTTCGGGGGATGATGACAGAAGATAGAGCTTGCCCATGCCACCATGAACTCCCCACCCTCCAGCAACCCCATTTCTCTCTTGCCTGGGCCTTAGGGTCCCCCTAGCTCAGCCTGAGCCGGGAGACAAAACCAGCAGCCTTCCCTCACTGAAGAAGTGGAGCCCCTGCTGAGAAAATCTGGAGGAGGGGGATTATTTTCAACCTGGGGCCCCCCCTGCAGGCTGGAGCAGGGGCGGTGTGGGGGTGATGGGGGCGGAGGCGGCTGCCCAGCTCCTCCTTCCTGAGGTTGGCGGGGAAGGTTTCCATGGAAACAGCAGCTCTGGTATCTCCAGAGATTTGGGGGAAAACTGGTTCTAAAAAATCACCATCTTCGTTTCTAGGGGGGAAGTCAGCATAGCTTGGTGATGGAGAAGAGAGGAGCTTCAGGGCAAACAGGTCCTGGAAAAAGAGTTTGTGTCCTCATGGGGCCCTTGGGGCACCCTGTCTGTACCCCTCCCCTAGTCCACCCCCCCAGTCCACTCCCTCTGCATCTTCTGGCCCAGAGAGAGGTCAGCTCCTTCCCTACCTGCTGCCTCCTCACACCACCTCTCCATTACCTCTCCATGCTTTCTCCCTCCACCTCCTCACCTTCTGCTGGGGGAGCAGACCCTATTCCCCGCTCCACCCTGCTCCTCAGTGCCCCTCACTTGCAGTCCCCCTCCCCTCCCCACCATTGTGGAGATGTCCCTGCCCAGCCCCCAGCACCCTGCCCCCCATCACAGCCTTGGGCAGACAACAAGACACATGTGTGGGGACTCTTGCTGGGGAGTTAATCAAGTGTCCACAGCTACTCCTGTTCCTGTCCCCTCCCTGGGGAGAGTTGGGAGGTGGGGACCAGTCTGAGTGTGACCAATGGAGGGGCAGCATCAAACATGCCAGCCTCCAGACGTGTACAGACATGAAATCAACTGGAACACTCGCTTTTAAAATGACTTTTCCTGTGGTTTCCTCCCTGGGCAGGGTCCCTATCTCTACCAAGAATCTCCCCTAATTCCTGGTGCTGCAATAGCCCTTGCAAACCTGTTCCTGGAAAAGAAACTCACCCCTGTCTTTTCCACATTCAGGCCCCATCCCACACAAATGGTCATTCATTCATTCATTCATTGGTGAGTAACTCTGCACTTATTTTGTGCTAGGCACTGTTATAGGTACAGAAGATACAGATAGGGGGATATGGGGAAGAGGGGGCAGGGAAGAAACAGACAAAAAAAACCCTAGTCCTTATGGAGCCTATATTTTGGGGAGGGAGGGAGGGTGAGAGAGAGAGAATAAACAAATAAGTAAGCACATTATATGTCAAGCATGATGAAATGCTCTGGAAAAAAAATAGAGCAGGAAGAGAAAGAATGTTTGTATCATGGTAATTTTGTGGGGGCAGGTGGCAATTTACAATAAGGTGCTCAGGGAGGGTCTTATTGAGAGGTCATAGTAGATAATGACCTCCAGAGGGTGAGAGGGATGCAGATTGCTGGGGAAAGAGTACTGCAAGCAGAAGGAGCAGCTCGCACAAAGGCCCTGGGGCAGTGTGTGCCGGGCATTTGCAGGGTGACCAGTGTGGCTGTAGTGGAGTCAGCACAGTGGGATGAGGTGAAATGTTATGAGGCAGGGTGGGTGGAACAGATATTCTGAGCTTTCCAGAGTACTTGTAGGGGCTTTTAGCTAAAGAATCAAAGACCCTCTACTGTGCGACCATATTTTGTGCATCTCATGGGACTCCCAGGTTCAGATGGGAAGGACTATAAAGCCAGTCTCAGCTTTCCCATGTTCTGATCATCCTAGAGGCAGCCACAGGGGCCAGCCCCCATGGTTAATTCCCTGTATCCCCCTCCCCATGCGGAATTGGACTCTGAAAGATTAACATGGGTATGTCTGTTGATGACAAGCAGAGAGGCCCAGGGGCTGCGGGTAGACCTCACAGCCAGGCCTCCTGCCCACTAGGGGCCTGTGCCCTCTGTTCTCTCCCTGCCCCCACTGGCACCTGGGGCCGCTGTGATGTCGGGTGCGGCAGCAGAGTCTGTATAATTACGGAGACGATTTCACAACACGCGGCTTTCCCTTCTCTTATCACCTCCCAGTGCGAAATAAACCGTTCAATAATTAATTGACAAAGATGAACTTGTTGTCCTCAGCCGGGCTGGGAGGGGTGGCCACAGCCTCCGCAGACAAATGATGTGAGAAGTAATTGCCCTAGGAGAGGAGGCGAGAGGTATTAAGATCAGATTTGCAAGGTCCCTTCCAAGAGCCTGTGGGCACCAGGCGCCGGCAACTGCTGGGATTTACGTTGCTAATTCATCACTAATTAATGTTCCAAATTGCACCTGACTGGAGGGGGAATAAACGCCAAAGCATCTGCAGAGATAGAGAGACAGAGGCTGGGAACAGGGAGAGACAAAATGCGGTGGAGGAAAACACAATAAAGCATTGGAGAGCTGGGGAGAGATGTCGGAGCAGGGTGGGGAGACCTGACTCCAGGTCTGAGGTCCCCATCGTGGGTGGACCGAGCTGGGCCACCTGTCCTCTCTGGGCCTCACTTTTACAGTCTATAAAAGGGGGCTGGGCAGTGATCTCTGAAATTCCTTCTAGAAGTGATAATGCTGTCAGTCCTAGCTTCAGGATAGATCCAAAATGATTCAGAATGTGAGAGCGTGTGCGTGTGCATCTGTGCGTGTGTGTGTGTGTGTGTGTGTGTGTGTACACGTGCTCCACTGCCACCACTCTGGTCCAGGGCCCCAATATCTCTTGCCTGCATCCCTGCATCTTCTTCTACCCTGGTCCCCGCTATGGTCTTCTCTCCACATAGCAGCCGGACAGATCTTTTAAGCCAGTTCAAGCCCCTCGTCTGTGCCTCTTCATCTCACTTAGTGTAAAAGCTAAAGCCGTGAGGAAGGCCCAAAAGCCACGTACCTGTGGCCAGTGTTACCTCCTCACCCGCTCCAGCCACACCAGCCTCTGGTTTCCAGAACATGTCAGCATCTCCTGCTTCAGGACCTTGGCACTTACTGTTCTCGTGGCCTGGAAAGTTCTTCCTCCACATGTCCTCTTTGTTCAGGTGTCTGCTCATCTCCTCAGAGAGGTCTCTGGGCCACCCCGTGTGAATGATCAGCCCTTCTTCTCCCAGTTTCCATAGTGCTTAGCACCCAGTGTGTCACTTCTCTGTTTCTTTTTTAAAAAGACGTGATTTATTTATTTGAGAGAGAGAGAGAGAGAGAGAGAGGGATGAGCAGGGGGAGGTGGAGGGGCAGAGGGAGAGGGAGAAGCAGGCTCCCCACTGAGCAGGAACCCTCCCCCCACCCCCACCCCCCCAGCACAGGGCTCCATCCCAGGACCCTGAGATTTGACCTGAGCCGAAGGCAGACCTTAACCTACTGAGCCAGCCAGGCGCCCATCACGTCTCTGCTTGCCATCTGTCTCTCTGCACTGGAATGTCAGCTCTCGAGCTGGGATGTGGTCTCTAGTTGGCGGCTGAATGAATCCCCAGCACCTGGATCAGCTCTGGGCACCAGGTAGGTGCTCAGCAACCGTGACGGAAAGAATGGCAGGATTCTGTTTCAGAGAAGGGTAGGAAGATGTAAGACATGGAAAGGACAAGAGAGTGGGGGCTTAGAGCAGGATGGGATGGCGGTGGGGGTGGGGGAGGAGGCCGCCTGGGAGCTCTGTGCTTTGTGGCCATGAAGGGCCAGCAAAGGTGAGCAGGGATTGAGGACAGGACTCCAGGGTAACTGGGGACAGGGGGATGCCCACTGAGCCTCAGGGAGGCCCTATCCTGTCTCCAAGCCTCTCCCCAGCTTGGTGGCTGCTGCTAGCGTCACAGGAATGTTCTTCCTAGGGTGGCTCCTTCAGAAGGCACCACTGCCGAAACTCGGGCATCCCTCCTAAACTAGGGGATGAGAGACCATCCAATTGCTACACAGTAGGGGCCAGTTAAGTAAAATGGAGCCTGTCAATCGAGTGGAAAATTAGGCCAGCATTTAGCAAGCTGAGATGAGAATTCTGTCGATACTTGAGGTGTGTATGAAATGTTGTCATGAGGCCCAAGGAGGTGCCGCATCAGAGCCACACGTGGGTTCACTCTTCCCACCGCATTTTCTGGAGCACCTGCTGCACCCTCAGCATGCTGCTGGCTGGGCCCTGGTACCCGTGAAGCCCAGGTGACCAGGACAGGCCCAGGCAGGGCACACACAGCTGGGCCGGGAGGCAGATGTGCTCACTGGCGTGGAACAGGGATGTGGTGTCTATTTGTAGGAGACAGCAGGTCCTACATCAGATCCTGGGCCTGCATCTTACTGGCCAGGAGCCTGAGCAAGTGCCTGGGGCTGCTGGAAGATTTCCTCCTCCCTCGTGGTACTTGGGAGCTATCAGCGCTGAGTCCACAGCCTGTGGTGCTACTGTGGGTCTTCCTTCAGTACTCTCACTGATAACCACTGCTATACAACGGATAAACTAGTGGTTCAAAACACAGGCTCTGGAGACAGACAGCCTGAGCCCCTCTCCTCACTCTGCCATTTAAATGAGGGTGATAGCATCCCAGGAATGCCTTAGCTCATCGTCACAAGAGCCCAGTGAGTGCGGTAGTGTCCTAGGGCTGCCATGACACCTGTACCACCATGCCACCAGCTGGGTGGCTTGAACAGCAGAAATGCACTGTCCCACAGTTCTAGGGGCTTGGAGTCAAGTGAAGGTATCAGCAGGATGAGTTCCTCCTGAGGGCTGTGAGAGAGATCCATTCCAGGCCTCTCTCTACTGGGGGTTTGCTGGCCATCTTTGGCTTTCCTCATAGCCAGAATTTTCTTTTCTTTCTGTTTTTGTTTAAAGACTTGGTTTTTAAGTAATCTCTACTCCCACTGTGGGCTCGAACTCATAACTCTGAGATCAAGAGTTGAATGCTCTACTGACTGAGCCGGCCAGGCTTCTCTGTAGATGGTATTTTCACATCGTCCTTCCTCTGTACATGTCTCTCTTCTCATGGCATCTTTAATAAGGACACTAGATATGCTGGATTTGGGGTTCATTTGTCCAGTGTTACCATATCTTTTAACTCTATCTGCCGTGACCCTATTTCCAAATAAGGTCATATTCTCAGGTACTAGGATTAGGATTTCAACATGGGAATTTGGGGGAGACATGATTCAACCCGCAGCACAGAGTGTCAGTGGTGGTTATGGAGGTCTGTGGGAGGGGGAGCACACACCCCCTGGGAAGGTAGGGACAGGCTTCCTAAGGGAGACAGTGTCCGGGGGCTGGAGAATGAGAAGGATGAATGAAGGTGGAAGAGTAGAGGAGATGGGAAGGGCATTCGGGGCTGAAGACACAGATCAAAATCCAGCTGTCAGGGTCCAGATGTAAGCCAGAGCTGTTGTAAATGGTTGTAAAGGTGATTTGAGTGCACGAAGTTATTTTTGTGCAATCTAAAACTCAGGCAGCCATTTGAGTAGTTTGGGGAGAGGTTGCACATGGCTCTCATGTTAGTCTGAATTAGTTTCTCTCAGGCATCTGACAGCTTACAGAGCTCAAGGGGCAGGGGAAGGTCAGGTGAGAAGAGGGAGGCAGAGTCACATCAGGCCATCTGGGCCATCAGAGAAGGGCAGGGCCCTAACTGAGAGGTCTTGCAAACTCTGCCTTCCTCACAACCCCAGCTGCACCTCTGTGATCCGTATTTGTCCTCCAGTCCCTGGGTGGAGCCAGCGTCCCTATGTCGGGCACAAACCAGGATGACCCTGCCTCTTGCTGTGCCAGCTATGCCATCTGGGGCAAGCAGACTCCTTACAGCCCAGCCTCCTTAGCTGCAAAGTGTCAGATTGTCCTGACTGCTGCAGAGGGATGCTGGAAAATCCTACCTGACCATCGACACATCTACCGTCTTCTCATCTGGGTCAGGTGGAAGGGACAGTTACTGCACGCCAGCCGCGTACATATTCTTTTGTTCTGTCCTTTGCAAATGCATTGACATCTACCCAGATTACAAGCACATTGGTCCTTCTATTCCCTAACTCGGAATTTCTCCTGCAAACAGACTTTCTATCTTTGATTGGGTTTCCTAGAAACAGTCTCTGAGGCAGAGATTCACACACAGGACATTAGCTGGGGAAAGTTCTTGGGCACCACACCTGCAAGTGAGTGAGGAAGTCATTCACTGCTGATGGGCAGTGGAAGGAGTTGAACGGCCATGCAGATCCCATGGCAGCTATGGGAGCAGAGATGTCCCAAACTGAGGCAGAGAGGGTCCCTTGAGGACCAGGGAGTAGATGTTTGTGCCTCCCGGAGGGATGTAGCCCTGGGTGAGGGCCAGCAGAGGGCTGTGCCCGAAGAGGTTGGCGAGCTGATGGCAGCCAATGCTCCAGCAGCTGGGGGAATTAGTGCCCCATCCTAAAGGAGTCTGCAATGCATCGGAATATCCACTCCACTCACCCACAGGAGAATGACATTTGCATGGGGACGTTCCCAGCAGAAGATTAGACAATGTCCATGAAGAGGGACAGTTGGATAAGTAATGGTGGAATTGTGGAATATTTTGGAATAATATGGAATCTTATGCGGCCATAAAGGAAGCAGAAGAAGTACTCTACTAATAGAGTACTGATGTGGAACAATCCCCAAGATGCAGTCTGAAGTGACGGAAGAGACAAAATAAAGTATAGAGCAGTAGGAGGAGTATGCTAGCGGGGCACCTGGGGGGGTCAGTCGGCTAAGCATCTGGCCTTCGGCTCAGGTTGTGATCCCAGGGTCCTCCTGCCTGAGCGGGGAGCCTGCTTCTCCCTCTCCTGCTCTTGCTCTCTATCTCTGTTGCCGTCTCTATCTCTGTCTTTCTCTCTCTCTCTCTCTCTCAAATAAATATACTCTTTAAAAAGAGTATGAGTATGCTAGCATTTCCATAAAAATGGGAGGTGGGAAAACCATGGAAACATATTTTTGTGTAAGGATAAAATATCTCTGGGGAGAATCATAAATACTGGTAACAGGGAGGATTTCCAGGTTGGGGAACTATGTAGTGGGGTCAGCAGAGAGCGAGACCCAAACTGTGTTCCCTTTCCTGTCATCTGAATATTGAAATATGGCAATTGTATTACCTGTTTAAAGAAATGTAATTATATTACCTAATTAGATATGCTCAATTAAATACTATAAAAGAAATCCACTGAAGAGATTTAGAAGAAGGAGGGATGGGGCCTTTCAGAACCCAGGAGCTGTTTTAGAGGCCAGTGGAGGTGTTTGGGGGTATTTAGGAGGCCAGCGGAAGCTCTGTGGGGGAACTTTCCTTTGCAGGGAAGCAGGTAGGTCAGGGGGCCCAGTAAGAAGAGGATGAGCGCCTCTCTCTAACTCTGTGAAGGGAGAGATGCCTACTGTGAAGGTTCTGACCAAAGCCAGCCCGTTACTGGCTGTGTGACCTTGGGCAAGATCATCTAGGCTCTCTGAGCCTCCAGTACCTCACCTGTGAAGTGGGGACCCCATGGAATGCCAGACTGTGGTGAGAAACAACAGGCAGATACCAGGATGTTAAAAGTGTAGTGTTGGGGCGCCTGGGTGGCTCAGTTGGTTGGGCATTTGCCTTCAGCTCAGGTCACGATCCCAGGGTCCAGGGTCCCAGGATCAAGCTCTGCATTGGGCTCCCTGCTCAATGGGGTGTCTGCTTCTCCTTCTGCTGCTTCCCCTGCTTGTGCTCTCTCTCCCTCTTCCTCTCTCTCTTTCAAATAAATAAAATGTTTCTTTTTTTTTATTTTTAAGTGTACTGTTGAGTCGGGGAAAAAACCCAGAATTCAGGTCCACAGCACAATATCATTTATGGAAATTAGAAACACGCTCTCAGGAAAACCAACACTACATATTTAACAGGAATAGACATCCATATTCAAGGACACATATTAAGTGCATCAGAATGTGTGCAGGTGTCAGAGAGAGAATGGGGGGTGGGGTGGGGGTGAGACAAAAAGTACACTATGAGCTGTTGGGGGCAGGGTTGGTTTTCTTGTGTCTTGGCCCCGGAGGTCCCTCCTCAGATTTTGAACGCATCACGGGAAGTCACAAGGGCTCCCTGAGGGAATGTATGAGGAATATCTGAGCACAGGGTCAGAACTTTAGTAAATCTTTTAAAAATCAGAATCCTCAGGCACCTGGGTGGCTCGGTGGTTGAGTGTCTGCCTTCGGCTCAGGGCATGATCCTGGGGTCCTCGGATCCAGTAGTGCATGGGGCTCCCCACAGGGAGTCTGCTTCTCCCTCTGCCTGTGTCTCTGCCTCTCTCTCTCTCTCTCTCTCTCTTTCTCTGTCTCTCATGAATAAATAAAATCTTTAAAAGAAAATCAGAATCCTCACCTGGGTGTTTTTGTTATCTGGCTCCTCATTTTTTTGAACTTCAAGAGCGGTGCACAAGCCAATGACTTAGGCGTGTGTATCAGCCCCAGGAAGAGAAAAGTGAGGCAGTGAGCAGCCGAGCTAGAGTTTATCACCGGTCCATGTGACTCCAAAGCCAGGACTCTTCCCCCCCATATGCAGCACATCCCTCAGCCTTTTACCAACGAAAAACCGGAGACTCAGAGGTTAATAATGTATCTGAGGGCTCGCAGATGACAGGGGCTTGGGCCTTAGGGGGCTTCTATCTGTCTGGAGGGCTTGGACATGCTCATCTGCAGGGAACTGACATTAGAAGGGGGCCTAAGAGGAGATCTGTCTTTTTTCTCTGGCTGCTTTTAGAATATTTTTCTGTCTGATGTTCTGCACAGTGAGTTTCTCTTAATAGCCAAGACCCTTCTTCACGAAGCTAGTTAGGGCCTGCTGGGCCCCGAACCCACAAAATTCAGGCAGCCTGGCCAGGTGGTCTGGATGAAGCCTTTTTTTTTTTTTATTTATCCTGCTTCCTGTCTCTATGAGTTCACGTGTTTAATCAAAAATGAGAAATTTTCAGCCCTTATAGTTTCAAACATTTCCTTTGCTCCATTTCCTCTCTTCTTCCAAGACCCCAATTAGTCTTCTTTCCACACCTTGCAAGCACTCTCTCATCTGCCGTTTCTTTGACTTGCTGTGCTGCCATCAAAGCAAGGTTTCCAGTGCTAGTCCTCACTTCACAAATTCTTCCTTCAGCTACGTCTCATCTCCTCTTTGACCTATCCCCTGAGTTTGCTTCAGTATGAGGTCTATTCAGTCCTTTAAAAAAAATCTGCCTTGTCATGGCTCAGACTTTCATTGCACAATTGTCTTTGCCTTTCTATTTTGTTTCTATAAACATTTTTTTAAGTTTATTTACTTTTCTTTTAGTAATCTCTACACCCAATGTGGGGCTCGAACTCACGACCCTGAGATCAAGAGTCACATGCTTTCCTGGCTGAGCCTGTCCGGTGCCCCTTTGCCATTCTATTTTTAATGCAAAATATTTTATGCATAGTTATTTTGTAGCCAATGTCTAATTATCCTAGTATCTGAATTCCTTGGCAATTTAAATCTATTGCTCATGATTTCTGCTGGTTCTCACTCATGGTGGCTCATTTTCATAAGTGGTGAACTGTGACCATGAGGGTTTTGTTTTCTGTTTTTTGTTTTTCTCTTTTGCTTACCCCTAATCTTTGGGTATCTCAGGACTAAGTTGGGATGCTTTCCTCCAAAGAAGATTTGGAATAGCTTTTGCTGGAAGCCAGAGGACATTGGCCATCTGAGTCTCTGCTTAAAGCAAGAGGGTCAGGGGAGTTTCTCTGCCTTTCCTGCAGCAACTCTACCATAGAACTGCTACCAGCATGTGCCTCAGAACAGTCTTGAAGATGCCCCTTACATATGGCTTCTTACAATTTGTCCCCTTAACATCTCCCAAACTTCATGTCATTATATATGGCTTATTACAATGTGGGTGTTTTATAGTCAGAGGGCCCTTTGGAGTGTCTAGTCTATCATGTTCCTGCATGTGATATTTCTAGACAAGAGGTCCATGTCCAAGTACTACAGAGTTTCAGAACAGGACAGCTAGTTACCAAGGGCTAGGGCAGTGAAGCATGATAGAGCAGAGGTGGGGATTGTTAAATAAGCAAAGTTTCAGACATCATCTCCCATCAGGGAGCCTGGTCCACTAGATCTGGGGCAGGGCCTATGAATCAGCATTTTAACTCTCCCACCTCCATCTCCCATACATTTCATGTGATCTGATGCTAATGAGTCCCCTTCAAGAAACTCTGGATACAGCAATCAAAGAAGTCTTTATGGAGGAAGCTGAATTTGACTAGTCTTAAAAGAGGCTCAGCTGAAGGAGGCAGAGACAAGGACAGGGAATAGCCTGGTTTGTCCAAAGTTTAGAGTCTTGTCAGTGAGGCAGGGATGCAGGAAGGGCCCAAATAGTGGAGGTCCCAAAATCACAGACCTACGATTTGGGGCTTTATCTTATATAATCTTGGAAGGAGAGGCAAGTCCTTGGGGGAGGAGATGCAGTGACAAGAGCAAAGGGGGATTTCGGGGAAACCCAGTCAGGCAGCAGGGAGCTGGATGAATTGTATTCCTACAGTTACCCACTTACTATGGAGAATAATTAACTAAATCATGCTGTTATTTTAATAGAGTTGTGTTTTTTTAGAAAGAGAAACAGTGACTAGCTAATGCTCAGTGTTTTGGGCTGTTAGCTCCTGGGGCATGGGGGAGGGGGCACAACAGACAGATTGACATGGCTTCCACAGGCCCTGACAGGGCTGCCTGAATTTTATGGGTATGGGGCCCAGCAGGTCCTAACTGGCTTCCTGAAGATGGGCTTTGGCTATTAAGAGGAATCCATACATTAAGGTCCATGTTCTGCCTTAGATTCCGCAAACCCAGAGGGTAGTAGGCTGTCCCATGCCGCGGTGGGACCCAGGATGCTATCACCACAGTAAGGTGCAAGATAACAGTTAACTGGGGTAACAGTCCATTGTGCTTATGGGATGATTCACCATCTGCCAACTGCTTTCACCAACGGCATCACTACAACAATCCCAGGTGGTGGGCTCTCTTCTCTCTGTGATAGATGAGACTCAGAGAGGTTCGCTGACTTGCCAGAGGCCATGCAACAAACCAGAACAGAGCTAGGACTGGAACCCAGGCCTCCTCGTGACAGCCAGAGTTCTGGACATTGTGCTAGTGGTGGTGGAGGAAAATGAGGAGGGGGCTTCTCAGGGTGCTGTTGCAGTCTCTGGAGCTGCTGGAGCAGTGTTCCTGCTGAGGGAGCTCCTCCCAGGGCGTGGGAAGAGGTCTGTAGGTCTGTTCCTCTTGATCACCTGGGCAGGGTTTTTTGCAAGGCCGTGTTTACTTTCAAGGACAGGTCTTCCCCAGAGTAAAGAAGCGTGGAAGGTGGCCATGGCCATGCCCATGTGTCCATGCTGGATGGTGCCTGAGCCTCAGAGGATAAGTGTCCAACCAGGAGAGTGACCTGCCGCATGGGTGACAGAGAGGATGCAGATCCCTCCCTGAACCAAAGCCCACCTGTGCTAGTGACTTCCTTTCCTGTGGGTGGAAGGTCCTCCCTGCTGTCTGCCTGCCTCCAATTCTCCTGCTGTTTCAGTCTGTTGCCAGCAAAAGCAGAAATCAATGACTTCTCACTTGCTACAATAATCTCCATAGACTCTAGGTCTAGAATCAGAAATCTTTCGTATCCTAGCATCTTCTGTCCTTACCTTGTGCGGAACTGACAGGCAACCAAACAGGGAACTCTCAGGCTAATAGCAAGAGCTGTGCCTCCTTGCTTGGACCAGGAACTCCCCAATAGGGAGGACTCTGCTTCCCCACCTTAAACCAGTGACTCTTTGAGAGCAGGGGTAGTGCCTCCTCCCTCAGACTGAGGGCTCTTCAGCATTCTCTCTTCAGTCCAGTCCACAAGGGCTGGGCAGACCCCAAATGCACTTGGAGCAGAAAACCCTCTTGGTACTGTTCTCAGCCCTGGGGGCCTGAGCTCTGTGAGTTTTTCCTATCTAAGCATTTGGGTTGTGACAGGGAAGCTGGGACAAGAGTGAGTAGTGGGAGGTTGCTCTTGTCCACAGGAGGCTGCTGGATGGTTTACCTATGGAGGTGTGTGTGTGCCTGCAACAGCGGGCTGGGACTGGGATGGGACAGCCTGTGGGGGCCAAGAGGCCACTTCTAGGACATTTCATCCCCCACTCCCTGCCTCAGATGGGGGCTCCAGACAGTATCCTCTGTGCAGACAGATCTCCCTCTCCCTGGAGGCCAGGAAGTGTTCCCCAGCCCCAGTAATCACCCACCGTTGGTCTGCACAACCAGCAAGTGGTCGCCTGCATTCTCAGCTCTACTGTCCACGGGCACTCTCAGCCTGTCTTCCTTGGTGAGGGCAGCTGGAAGGGAGTGTGGTGCCTGGCCTGGACTGTGTAGAGTGGGGGGTCACAACAAAGGCCTATGTTGTGATTCCCTGTGATGGGCTTTGAGCTATCGATTTGCCTCCCTGGTAATGACTAAGGGAGGGAGGCTTTTCTCCCTTCTCCCCTCCTGCTCCCTAATATCTTCTCTTGAGTTCTTGATAAAGTGGCAGGATCTGGACTGGGAAAGTGAATGGGAAAGGAGCTATGGGGGCAAGGCAAGAGTTTTGAGAGAGACGGAGATTCCCAGGAAGTATGACAAATACATCTAAAAGCTCCTTCCAATGGAGACAGATGGGAAGTACAAATGCTTATTTCAGTTACACAGACAAGGCTTGGTGACTCATGATCATTGTTGTTTGTTGTTAGGTTATGATTCTTCCTCCCCAACCCTAAGAAACACAGACACACACAGACACACACACACACTATACTCAGCTTGAATTGTGAGCGACTACTTCATTATGGACTCTGGGAAAAAAGAATCCAGAACCAGGATTAAACCAAACTTCTTCTCCCTCGAGAAATTCCGAGCCATTTACACACAGAAACGTGTACAGGAAGGTTCCCAGTGACACTCGGAAAGCACAAAAACAAAACAAACAAAACAAAAACAATAGATGTCACAAATGTAAGAATGGATCAATCAATTGTGGCAGGATCCTACAGTAGAATACATGACAGTAAGGATGAATGAACAAGATCTATACTATAACATGGATGAGTTGCAGTACAATATTAAGAGAAGAGTAAGTAGCAGAATATAATGTAGCATCACTTATATAAAATTTTAAGACATTTATATAATGGCTTGGTATGCATGTATCTGTATTTCACTTATTAAGTGAAAGCATAAAGAAAAAAGAGGGGGCACCTGGGTGGCTCAGTCAGTTGGGCATCTGCCTTCGACTCAGGTCATGATCTCAAGGTGCTGGAATCAGGCCCCATGTCTGGTTCCCTGCTCACCGGGGAGTCTGCTTCTTCCTCTCCCTCTGCCCCTCCTTCCCATTCATGTTCTCTCTCTCCCTCTCTCACCCAAATTAAAAAAAAATTCATCTTTAAAAGTGTGAAAGTATAAAGAAAAGCATAGGACAGATAAATTATACATTCAAGTTAGTAGTTACCTAGTGGTTACCAAAGTATTTTCCCTGTGGGGGTGGGGGTGGGGGGCTGTGTGAGATGAGTGGGAGAAGAGATACAGGAGGAACAGAGAACTTGCTAAGATTAATTATCTATTGCGGAGTTTCAAATTATCACAAAACTCAGCAGCTTAAAACAGCATACATTGATTATCTCAGTTTGATATAATCATGTGGATTTTCTTCTTTGGTCTGTTAATATGATGGATTACATTGATTGATTTTTGAGTATTGAACCAGTCTGGCATTCTTGGGATAAATTCCACTTGGTTATGATGTGTTATTCTTTTCTATCCATTGTTGTATTCAATTTTCTAGTATCTTCTTTAAGGTTTTTGTTTATATGTTCACGAGAACTATTGGTCAGTAGTTTTCTTTTATTCTGTCTTCATCTGGTTTGGACATTAGGGTAATGCTAGCCTCCTAAAATGAGTTGTCAAGTCTTCTCTTCTGTCCTCTGGAAGAGATTGTGTAGAATTGGTGTTATTTCTTCTCTCAGTGTTTATTAGCATTCACTAGAGAAATCATCCAGACCAGAAGACTTGTTTTTTCTTTCTCTTTTCTTTCTTTCTTTAGCTTTAACGATTTATTTATTTATTTATTTATTTATTTATTTATTTGAGGGGGAGGAGAGCATGCATATGCTCGAGCAGGAGGAGGGGGAGAGGGAGAGGGAGAGAGAATCCTCAGGTGGACTCCTCACTGAGCCCGGAGCCAGAAGTGGGGCTTGATAGGGGGCTCAATGCAGGGCTCTGTCCCAGGACTTTGAGATCATGACCTGAGCTGAAATCAAGAGTCTGTCACTTAACAAACTGAGCCAACCAGGTGCCCCCTCTTTTTTCTTTTCAACAGAAGAAAACCAAACAAAAGTTTAATAATATATATGTAATGGTATATGGCTCTATGTGTGTGTGTGTGTGTGTGTGAGAGAGAGAGAGAGGGAGAGAGAGAGAGAGAGACAGAGAGACAGAGAGAGAGAAAGAGATATCCAGGAAAACTCAATAACTTCCAGCAAATTTTTGGTTTTGCAAGTTTTTAAATTACAGATTCAAGCTGTTTAATAGATATAGGATAAATCTGGTTATCTTTATTGGGTATATTTTGGTAGTTTGTGACTTTTTTTTTTAAGATTTTATTTAGGGATCCCTGGGTGGCGCAGTGGTTTGGCGCCTGCCTTTGGCCCAGGGCAGGATCCTGGAGACCCGGAATAAAATCCCACGTTGGGCCCCCGGTGCATGGAGCCTGCTTCTCCCTCTGCCTATGCCTCTCTCTCTCTCTCTCTCTCTGTGTGTGTGTGACTATCATAAATCAATAAAAATTTCAAAAAAGATTTTATTTATTTATTCATGAGAGACACACACACACACACACAGAGAGGCAGAGACACAGGCAGAAGGAGAAGCAGGCTCCATGCGGGGAGCCCGACATGGGACTCAATCCCGGGTCTCCAGGATCAGGTCCTAGGCTGAAGGCGGCGCTAAACCGCTGAGCCACCAGGGCTGCCCTAGTTTGTGACTTTTAAGGGCTTCATCTATTTCATCTATGTCCAGGGTCATTAAACTTTTTTTTTTTGTAAAGGAACAGATAGAAAACAATGTAGACTTTTGGGGCCACACAGTCTTTGTTACAACTATTCAACTTTGCCATTTTAGTGTAAAAGCAGCCATAGACAGTAAATGAACAAGTAGGCATGTCTGTTGTGTTAGTTTTCTGGGGCTGCCACAACAAAATAGCCAAATTGGGTGATTTAAAACAACAGAAATGTATTCTCTCACAGTTCAGGAGGCTAGAAGCGCAAGAGCAAAATGTTAGCAGGGCGTTGCTCCTTGTGAAGGCTCCAGGGCAGAACGCTCTCATGCTTCCTCTGGCTCCAAGCATTCCTTGGCTTGTGGCACCATAACTCCAATCTGTAGCTCAGTTTTCACATGGCCTCTCCTGTCTCCATCTCTCTGTACACTAATCTTCCACTCCTTTCCTTATAAAGACAACAGTCACTTTTGATTTAGGGCTCATCCTAATCCAATATGACTCATCTTAACTAGTTACACCTGCAAAAAACCTATTTTCAAATAAGGTCTAATTCTGAGGTTCTAGGTAGACATGAATTTGGCAGGGGGATTATGCAAACCAGTACAGCCATGATCCCCAAAAACATCAGTGACAAAAATGGGTGGTGGGCCAGATTTGGTTCATGGGTCATAATTTGCCAACCTTTGAATCTAAATTGTTAAATGTATGGACATAGAGATATTTGCAGTATTCCCTTATTATCTTAATATCTGCATGTTGGTAGTGACATTGCCTCATTCATCCCTGATACTAGTAATGTGTGCCTTTTCTCTTTTTTCTTTGTCAGTCTGCCTATAGGTTTGTCAATTTTATGGATTTTTTTGCAATGAACCAGATTTTAATTCAATTGATTCTTTTTTTAAAAGAGGTTATGTATTTATTCATGAGAGACAGAGAGAGAGAGGCAGAGACACAGACAGAGGGAGAAGCAGGCTCCACGTAGGGAGCCCAATGCAGGACTCGATCCCTGGATGCAGGATCACACCCTGAGCTGAAGGCAGACACTCAACTACTGAGCCACCCAGGAGTCCCTCAATTACTTCTCCTTTATGGTTTTCTTGGTTTCAATTGCATTGACTTCTGCTCTGATCTTTATTATTTACTTCTTCTGCCTACTTTGAGTTTATTTTGCACTGTTTTTCTTGTTCCTTAAAGAAGAAGCTTAGATTGTTCTATTTGAGAACTTTCTTCTTTTTTAATATAAGCAATTAATATTATAAATTTTCCTCTAAGCACTGCTTTAACTGCACACCATACATTTTGCTATATTTTGTTTTCATTTTCATTCAGTTCCAAACATTTTCTCTTTGAAACTCCTCTTTGTCCATGAATTATTTAGAAGTGTGTTGTTCAATTTCCAAATGTTTGGAAGCTTTCCAATTATCTTCCCATTATGGACTTTTAGTGTAATTCACTGTGGTCAGAAAACATCCTTTGAATTCCATTTTAAGAAATTTGTTAGTGCAAATGTTCAACTTTTGGTATTGCCCCACAGATCCCTGAATTTCTGTTCAACTTTTCTAAGAAATCTTTTTTCTGTCTGTTGTTCAAACTGAGTAACTATTAAGCATCCAAGTTCACTCACTTTTCACTTTTCCTCTGTTATCTTCACTCTGCTATTGAGCCCATCCAGTGAGTTTCTTTCTTTCTTTCTTTTTTTTTAAGATTTTATTTATCTGAGGGAGAGAGCACAAGCAGGGGCAAAGGGAGAGGGAGAAGCAAGCTCCCTGCTGAGCAGGGAGCCCAACTCCAGGCTCAATCCTAGCACTCCGAAATCATGATCTGAGCTGATGGCAGAGGCTTAACTGACTAAGCCACCCAGACACCCCCATCCAGTGAATTTCTATCTCAGTCATTGTATTTCTCTAAATTTTTGTTTGCTTCTTCTTTATATCTTATATTTCTTTGCTGAGACTCTCTAACTTTCCGTTCATTTCAAGAGTGCTCACCCTAACTTCTTGAGGCATGGTTATAATAGCTGCTTTAAAATCTCTGTCTGATAATCCAACACCTGTGTTATCTTGGGATTGGTATCTGTTGCCTTTCTTTTCCTCTTGTGAGTTTAGTGTTTCTTCATTCTTCACATACCAAGAAATTTTGGATTTTATCCCAGATATTTTGGGTCATGTTTAAATCTTAAGAAGTATATTTGAGTCTTTTTGTTAGCAGGTAACCAATCAAGTTAGGTTTAGGTTGCAAGTTCTGATCTGCCTTCTATGGGTTGTGGGCCCAATGTCAGTTTAGTTTTCAAAGCATTTGTAGTTCTTTGAGGGACAGTCCCATGTGTGTAACACTCAGTGGTCAGTCTGGGGCCTGGTGGCAATCTGTACTTTAGCTCAGTCCTTAAAGCCTGGGATAAGGGGGATCCCTGGGTGGCGCAGCGGTTTGGCGCCTGCCTTTGGCCCAGGGTGCGATCCTGGAGACCCGGGATCGAATCCCACGTCGGGCTCCCGGTTCATGGAGCCTGCTTCTCCCTCTGCCTATGTCTCTGCCTCTCTCTTTCTCTCTCTCTCTGTGTGACTATCATAAATAACTAAAAAAAAAAAAAAAAAAAAAAAAAAAAAAAAAAAGCCTGGGATAAGCTGTTTGGGATCAGATCCAGACATATGTAGCTCAGAGGTAAGGCCTGGAATCTACACATAACTTTATGGGATTACTCTCTTGACCTCCTTCTTCTCCATGATCCACCTGACAATTTCCAGATCCCTGGAGCCTCCCTTCTCAGACCTCCAGAGAAAAATTTGGGGTTTTAGCTCCCTTCGGCTGCATTCTTTCCTCTACTGCCTCTGTCCTGGACCAAGTAGTGGGAAGACAAAGAGAAAGAAAATAATAATGGGGATTCACGTTGTGCTCTTGAGGTCACAGCTACTTTGGTAAAAGATGAGAATTTTGCTCTCTCAGAGATTTAGGCATCTGCACCGCTAACTAAATCTGCCATCACCGTGCAGCCATCATCCCTGCTACCACAGTAGTACCTGGGAGCTGGGGCCAGGAGAAAGGATGAAAATTTTTTTAAAAACCCAGGGAATTTCTGGATTTCTCCTACTTTTGATAACCCATAGGGGTCCCATTTTCCACTCCTTTGTCCAGAAATAGAAAGCTTCTCATGGAGCTCTTTCTGTCCACACCCAACATGCATTTCTGAGTTTTCAGCTGCCTTTAAGTCCAGGGCAGGCAATTAGAGATAAAATTTCCAATTCTTCTTTAATCTACTGGCCACCATTTATTTTTCAGAATCCTCTGGTACCTGCTTCCTGAATTCAGAATTGATCGTTTCATGCCATGGAAGAGACCAGGTAAGATATGCTTACTCCATCTCCTCAGGACCAGAACCCAGATTTCTATAAAGGAAGAAAAATACAACTCCTTTTGCTGGTGTCTGAAACTGCACCCCTAGGGAACTGATCACAATTGCAGCCATCTTATCAGTCTATGTCTAAGGACCACGTTGCCTGTAAACTCACCCGACAACCACCTAAGGTACAAGCTGCCACAAACACATGCTGATACAAACACTCATGCCTCTCCCCTTCCCCACTCAGCCCCTTACTCATCTTCTCGTGTATTCAGAGGGAAAGTTTCCTTTTCCTTGAGACAGAAAGGGAGAACTCTCCCCTGCTACTGATTCTCTATCAACCTGGATGTTGGCTGGCAGGGCCCTAATGGCAGGAGTGGCGGATCCAAGTCAGCACCGTGGAGAGCTCCCAACACTCTCCTGGGGAGGAGGAAGTAGAGGGCGCTGTACACCTGGCTGAACCACCAGGGCAGGGCTTTCCACCCTGTCATGATTTTATCGCCTGTTTACCTGATTGTCTCTATGGCTGTGGAACTTCTTCAAAGGGGCCAGAGCCTTGTTCCCTGCTTATCTCGAGAGTCCAGCAATATGTCTGGCATGTCAATAAAGGGATGATGAGTGGGTACAAGAGCAAATTAATGAGTGAATGAAATTAATATCTAATTCTTTCCCCTTGGCCCTTCTTCCCCACTCCTTTCTTGTCTCTCAGGGGCTAAATTAATTTACCATTCATTGAGCATCCTCTATGTGTCAGACATTTAGCATTCAGTATCTCATTTAATCTCCCTATGGGGGAGGTAGTATCATTCCTCTTTAATTAAAAAACTGAGGTTAACAAACTTGACTAAATCAACATAGCTAGTAAAATGGGGAACCTAGGATTTGAACCCAGGACTATTCCATTTGTTCATCATTCTTGTGCATTTCCTTGTTTCTCAAATCTCAGCACCACCCCTGAGGCCTAGGCGCCACCAACATCATGGCAAAGACTGTTAATTATATCCTCCAAATTCATTCTCTCCTTATATTCCCAATTTCAGCTGGCACCTGGGGCTATTAGAATAAAGATCAAATTTTCCAGTCTCCTTTACAGCTACATGTGATGAATATGTAAGTAGAATTGGTACATGCAACTTCTATGGAGTGTACTTAGAGGAAGGGGGCACTCCCTTCCTTGCCCCTTCCTGCTTCCTATTGAGTAGTAGGTGGATATGATTCACTGCTGTCATTCAAGCAGCCATCTGGGACCATGACACAGAAGCCACCTACTGAAGATGGCAGAGCGGCAAGGTGGAAGGGACCTGGGCATCAGTCCTAGACTGATACACTCAGACTCCATTTATGTGAGAGAAGTAAATATGCACCACTGATTGAGCCACTGTTATTTGGGGTTTTCTGTCAAACTGAACTTAATCCTATTTGATAGCATCCCTTACTTGGATGAGCACAATAGCCTCTAAATGGCCTCTCTGCTTCTTTCACTGCAACATACGCTATCCTAGAAACCACTTCCTCCATTTTGAAAAAAGATTTATTAATTTTTTTTAGAGAAAGAAAGAGAGAGTAGGGGGAAAGGAAGCAGACTCCATTGAGCATAGAGCCAGATGTGGGGCTTGATCCTAGGACTCTAAGACCTTGACCTCAGCTAAAATCAAGAGTTGGCTGCTTAACAGAGTTTGCCATTCAGGCATCCCAAAACCATTTACTATTTATTTATTTATTTATTTATTTATTTATTTATTTATTTAATATATTTTTAAGATTTTATTTATTTATTCATGAGAGACACACAGAGAGAGAGAGAGAGAGAGGCAGAGACACAGGCAGAAGGAGAAGCAGGCTCGGGGATCCCTGGGTGGCTCAGCGGTTTAGCGCCTGCCTTTGGCCCAGGGCACGATCCTGGAGTCCCGGGGTCGAGTCCCGCTTCAGGCTCCCCGCATGGAGCCTGCTTCTCCCTCTGCCTGTGTCTCTGCCTCTCTCTCTATGTCTATCATAAATAAATAAATAAATCTTAAAAAAAAAAAAAAAAAAAAGGAGAAGCAGGCTCCTTGCAGGGAGCCTGACATGGGACCCGATCCCGGGTCTCCAGGATCACACCCTGGGCTGAAGGCTGCGCTAAACCGCTGAGCCACCCGGGCTGCCTTTATTTATTTTTTTATGAGAGACACACAGAGAGAGGCAGAGACATAGAGACATAGGCAGAAGGAGAAGCAGGCTCCCTGTAGGGACCCCGATGCGGGACTCCATCCCAGGGCTCCAGGATCACGACCTGAGCACAAGGCAGACGCTCAACCACTAGCCACCCAGGTGTTCCACCACTTCCCCTTTGAGCATTACTTTTTTCATGTCTTTCCTCAACTCATAATCCTTCAGTGGCTCCCTACTTCCTGCTAGAAATAATTCCAGATTCTTTAGCTTGACCCTTAAGGCCCCACATAAACTGGATTTATCTTGTCTCATGTGTCTCTACATAACTCTGTGCTAATCAGACTGGTTTTCTTGACATCTCCATCACATAATATCTTAGTCATGGTATGGCAGCTGCTATAATAACCCCCAAATCTCAGTGGCTTATCACAACCAAGGTTAATTGACCACTCATGTCACAATCTGATGTGATTGGCAGTGGGTGGGGGAGCGGGTCCTGCCCCACACAATCGTTCAGGGACACAGGTTCTCCAACACCTTCAAATTGCAGTCTCCAATTGGAAGGAAAGAAGGCGATTTATGGTAAGCCTAGAAGCAGGGTTCCTTATTCTCATCCATATTCTGTTGGTCAGGGCTCAAACACAGGGCCCAATTGATCTGCAAGGGAGTCTGGGAAATGTAGTTTTTCTGTGACCCAAGAGAAATGACACAGCTTTGTGGAATACAGAGCATTGCCTCTGTCACACATTCTTTATTTTTTAGGCTGTGAGCTTTTTCATATATTCTCCATCCTACCTTGATGCTTCCCTTCAGTCTCTGCCAAATCCTCCCCATTCCAGGAAGCCATTCTTGATCTCTTCCTTGAAGTCCTGTTTGATTGCTCTCTGCTCTGAATGAATAGACCATGGAATTGCCCCAAACATGCAATTTAGTGCAGGGTTGCCTTGGCCTCTGTTTTATGTGTGCATGGCTGGGCAGCATTTGTGGGACACTCTGGAGTCAAAGGCCATGACTTATTAACATATGTTCAAAAATGTTGGAAATGAACATCATTAGAAATGGTACATACTGACTGAAACCTGATAGGTTTGATATTTTTTCTTGTCAAAGATGCATAACTTGAGTCTGATCATGCAGAAACAGAATAATTGACACTGGCCTGTAATCTTTAACGTGTTGAAGTTATAAAAGTCGAGGAAAGAGCAGAGAACAATTTTGGAGCGAAGGAAGCTTCACATGTCCTTAGAGATGTGACAACTAAAGGCAATGCATGACTCTGGTCTGCATCTTTTTTTTACTCTAAAAGACATTACAGGGACAGTTGTGAAAACTTGAATGGGGTCTGAAGATCAGATGGTAGTAAAGTATCAATTTTAGCTTCGTGATTTTGGAATGCAGGAGAATGCCCTTGTGTACATCAAATACTCACTAAACTATTTAGAAGATAGGACATTAGGTCTGCAACTCATTCTCAAATAATTCAGAAAATAAATAGTTCTTTGTAGAAGACTTCTGTGAGTTTGTTGTTTGAAAATGAAAAATAATGTGCTTGTTGGAGGAAAATGTTGATACATCTCCAAGTATGGGCAAAAAGGCACGTTTCATAGGCAAGCCTCCTGTAATTCCCTGTGCCTGTCCTATGGTCTCAGCAATAATTATCACTACTGCGGCTCTGGCTGTTGGTGGCTCACCCTACAACCATTTCCCCTCCTCTTCTGCTCAGAGAATCCCAATTTTATTGGGGCTCAGTAGCATACCCAGCCTCAAGGGATGAGTCGCTGGTCCAGGCCACATATAACAAAACACCCTCCTCCTCTTTGTCAGGCACTTCTGTTCCCATTCCAGGTAATGATATGCTAGGTCTTTCAGATTAACCCTCCTTCTAAAAACAACCACAAATACTGGGCAAATATATTTTAAGAGGGCAGCCCGGGTGGCTCAGCGATTTAGTGCCACCTTCATCCCAGGGTGTGATCCTAGAGATCTGGGATCGAGTCCTATGTCAGGCTCCTTGCATGGAGCCTGCTTCTCCCTCTGCCTGTGTCTCTGCCTCTCTCTTTCTCTGTGTGTGTGTGTCTCTCATAAATAAATAAATAAAATCTTAAAATATATATATATATATATATATTTTTTTTTTTTAAGAAATTCACTTAAAAGCTTCAAAAAAGACCAAAAGGTTGCAGGAAATCCAAAGCTAATTTTGAGATGAAAGCTTATAACTAGAGAGGTAAGCAGCAAATCTGCTTATCCTGAGGTTATTTGCAGATACTGCTCACTTGAGCTTCAGTTCAGGGGATGCTTGAGATGAGGAGCACACAAGTCAAGGTCAAGATCTTCCGGGGGACTCTCCCCACATCAAGCTGGTGTCCCAAAGGGTAGACCCTTGGGGTAACAGTGCCGGGAATTGGCTTTGCCAATGCAGCTGGGGGGACGCTATGATTCAGTTCTTGCCAATGAGACATAGGGAAAATCTGTTGGGCAGTTTCTGGGAAAGCTTTTTCTCCTCAAAGAAAGGAAAGAGAGTGTGAGGGGGAGTCCCTTCTCTTCCCTTTCATGAAGCTCCGGATGCTGTCTTGGGATGCTGTGATGTAGTGCTCTGGCAGTTATCTTGTGCCCATGAGATTATGAACACGTTGAAGATGGCAGAACAGGGGGATCTGTAAAGAGCCCAGTCATTGGCCAACTCAGGAAGTACTCACTTCAGACTTTTAGCTGGAAAACTATTTAAAGCCACTTTGAGTTTCATATTCTATTCCTTCTAGTGGCATTCTCTTAACCGAGAAAAACACAGGGAAACCACAACTGTATGGTAGGGGATTTGCCTACTTTCACCTCTATCACTCACCCATCCTCAGAGTCACAGGGGCAGCCCCTCTGTGAATTCACTGGGTTCATAGGCAGAACAAGGAAGTCAGAGAAGAGTAAGACCCAAGCCCCTCACCCCTATGAGCTCAGAAAGTTCACAGCTGTTTATACCCCTCCCTCCCTTGTCTCCTCTGTCACAGGTTGATGACTTTCAGGGTTAAGAAGGGGATCCCAGTCCCAGTTTCTGTTCCATCTCCCTGCAGGATTTGAACACATCTCCGGGCTTGTTTGCTCTTCTCTAGTGGGGAGACTGATTCCTGTTATACCTGTGCCGACATTACGGTTCACTGAGAAAACCCCTTATCTTGCTTAAGCCTCTTACCCCTTGTTGGTGTCTTACATACCTCATCACCTTACTTGAATCCTCAGAACACCCATCTCCCAGGAGATTAAGAATACCCATTTTACAGACAATTTACAGGTGGCAACTCAGATCTGTCCAACTCCAAATGATTGCCTTTTCCAAAGCCCCCACCCTCACTATGATGGGCAACTTCAGGCCTGTAGAAGTACATTTAAGCAGGGGCAATCCGGGAAGACTTCCTGGAAGAGGTAGCAAAGGCCAGCCCTTTGAAGGCTGGGCAGGAATTAGAGACAGATGGAGTTTCAAACACCCTAGAGGGAACGGAGCTTGGAAGAGAGGGATTGTCAGGGAGATTGGGGCTGAGGGTATAGATCAGAGGCCAGTGGGCATAGTTGTGAAGGAGAGAGAATATAGCCTAGGGTTAAGTGCCTAAATTCAAGAGCCAGAGGGCTGGATTGCCTCCCAGCCCTGCTACTTATCAGATGTATGACTCAGGGCAAGTTTTTTTTTTTTTTTTTACTTCTCTGTGTCTTAGTTTTCCCATCTGTAAAATGGGTATGATAACAGCACATATCCTATTGGTCTTAGCTATGACAAGGTCCAGTACTCAATGAGTATTATGATCATAGCCTTCCTTCTTTGTAGCTCTCCTCCCACCCACACCCTGCCACCTGCAGATTTGTTTGGCCACACTGGGGTGCCCCCGGAGAGCTCCTGGGCATGCCCTATCCCTATCCCTCAAAACCTTGATCTTTCTGCTCAAGGTGCCCACTGCCCCTAGAACTCCACCAACGTGGGCTCCCTCTAACACAACCCTCTCCTTCCCTCCCCTCTTCTGTGTGGGGGAATGAGAAAGATAAGAACCAGCGGCTTCAATTAAAACCGAGTCGCTTGAACAATAATGGAAAAGTAATTGAGCTAAATTGAAATGTAATTGGAAAAAAAAATCATGACTTAACATGGAGTTATAAACCAGGCTGGGGGGCAGGGGCCTCTCTATTCTCGAGCCTCCAGACCTCCTTATCTTTTCTCCATCCTTCAGGGGGCTGATCACCTCTCAGTCAGGGTCCCTGAAAGCTCCTCCCTGCATTCCTCTGGCTCCTCCCCCACCCAAGGATTTCCTAGACAGAGCTTCTCAATGGGGGGCAATTTTGCACACACACACACACACACACACACACACAGAAACACCAAGGGACAGTTGATAATGTCTGGAAACATTTTTGGTTATCACAACTAGCAGGGTGGGGGGCTACTGGCATCTGGTGGGTTAGAGACCCCAGGGATGCAATGCCCAGGATAGCCCCCCACAGCAAAGGTTGTCTAGCCCAAAAATGTTAATAGTACTAAGGCTGAAAAAGTCTGCCCTGCCCTATCAGCCCTCCACTAAGGGATCTCTAGTTCCCTCTCCCTCCTCATCATCAGGGAGACATCCCCTTTTATGTGTGTCCCCTGTAAACTCCAAAATCTCAACGCTCAGCAGAGAGAAGGACAGATGTCCTTGCTTCCTGGAGGCCAGCTACCTGACCTCTACTGGGGGAATTCACCCTCACTTCGTTCCTCTCCTCCTCCTTTCCCCTCTCTTCCTCCTGTCTGCTCCCTCGCTCTCTCTCCCTTGCACAGGCCCATTTGGAGGCCAAGGAGTGGATAGGATGGCCTTACAAAGCTTCTTGCCATCCCCATCACCCCAGAAGTCCTGAGCTAGTCCTTGGAGTGACCCAACACACGTGAGGATGTAGAAGTGTCCTTAAAGATCATCTTGACAAGTAGAAACAGGCCAGGAAGGGGAGGGTGGGTTCCTGGCTGGTGGGCACAGGCCTAGGGCCACCCCAACCCCCAGGCTTCCAGCTCATGCCCCAGTCACTGTGCTACTTGAGAACTGGGAGGCAGGAGCTCCGTCTGCACCTGAGAGTGGACCTGCCGCCCACAGAAGCCAGGCCTGCCCCCCTCCTCCTCTCTCTTCACTCCCATCTCCCCCCAACCCTTCAGCCTGCCTTCCTGCTCGGTATGTGACTCCAGTGCGGGGGGGTGCGGCTGGGGGCACAGGGAGGTGAGCGGGAGGTGTCTGTTTGGGCTCCCGATAAACTCAGGAGTCAGCCGGCGTGAAATGAAGAAATATGGCTCCCGGTAAATATTTATTTTCTATCAGAAATTAGCAAACCAAATGTAATTAAAAACAACTCTGTGTGTGCTTCTCCACTCCCACCCCCAACCCCAAGTCTGGAAAATGACATCTCGGAATAGTGAATCATGAACACTGTGCCCTAATTAGCAGGCCGCCCCTGCTGCTGAGGCCGCCTCCTCAGACTCCCCAGGTCGAGGCTGGTTCCCCACAGGGGCCCAAGCCATTGAGGCCTCTGCGGATCCCCTGGCTGCTCTGGCCCCCACCGAGGTCTGGAGGACACCAGTCCTGAGCAAGAGGAATGAGGGTAGAGGGGGAGTGAAACAAACCCCTCTGCAGAGAGTCTGACGAGGGAGACAGAAGCCTGCTCCCCCCGCCCCCCTTGTGCCTGGCTACCGTCCATGTGTGTGCAGAGGCAGCTGGGATTGCCAGTGGAGAAAATGGCTTTGGGCAATCAGCAGAACTTGGTTGCCTCACTTTCTAGCCTCGGACAAGTCGCTTTAATTCTTGGAGCCTCGGTTTCCCCAATTGTAAAATGGTGATTGCGAGGCTTACCTTGTAGATTCTCCAGATTTGTGGTGAGCCCCCAGTATGTGCAGGGCACTGATACAGGCTGTGGGGACGGTGTGGTAGCCCAAAGAGTCTGCTCTCAGGACTCACCTTCTGCAGGAGTCGTAGAGGCACTGGCACACAGCAGGTGATCTGTCCAGAGTGTTCTCTCCCACAGACTCCATTGGACATCCCCTGGTAGAGGAGCCTGGCAGTGTTGTCACTGCCTAGGCTAAATGACTAAGCACTTAACCATGTGCCTGGCACTGTGTTAGACGCTACTCCTCCAGGGTGGCTCAGCCAGAGAGAAGCCTCACTCCAAGTGTAGGCCCCGTGCTGCCTGGAGATCAGGTGCAGGGAGGGCAGAGACCCCAACTCCCACTGCTTTGTCCCTCCTTTTAGCCCAGGCTGTGGGTTGCTGTGCTCCATAAACATTTGAGACCCACCTTCCAGAAAGATTCACAATGTCACACATGATAAGATGCTCGACATCACTAATCATCAGGGAAATGCAAAGCAAGATGACTGTTAGAATGGCTGGTATCAAAAAAAGACAAGAAACAGCAAGTGTTGGTGAGGTTGTGGAGAAAAAGGAACCCTCGTGCACTATTGGTGGGAACGTAAGTTGGTGCAGCCGCTGTGGAAAACAGAAATAGAGGAAAATAGAGGTCCCTCAGAAAATTGAAAATAGAACTACCATATGATCCAGTAACTCCACCACTGGGTATTTACCCAAAGAAAATGAAACACTAATTCAAAAAAGATACCTGCACCCCTATGTTCATTGCAGCATAATCTACAACAGCCAAAGTATGGGAGCAGCCCAAGTGTCCATCAGTAGATGAATGGATAAAGAAGATGTGGTGCACACCACACACACACACACACACACACACACACACACACACTAGAATATTACTCAGCCATAAAAAGGATGAGATCTTGCCATTTGTGACAACATGGCTGGACCTAGAGGGTACTATGCTGAGTGAAATAAGTCAGATAGAGAAAGACAAATACCATATGATTTTGTTCATATGTGGAATCTAAGAAACAAGGCAAGCAAGCAAACAAACAACAAAAAAAGCAGAAACAGACTCACACATACAGAGAACAGATTGTTGCCAGAGCAGGGTATGGGGCTGAGCAAATGGGGGAAGGGGAGTGGGAGGAAAAAGGCTTCCACTTATGAACTGAATGTCACGGGAATAAAAGGCACAGCACAGGGAATAGAGTCAAGGGTCTTGCAGCAGGGCTGTATGGTGACGGATGGTAGCCACGCTTGTGATGAGCCCGGTGTGACAGACTTGTGGCATTGCTGTGTTGTACACCTGAAACTAATGTAACATTGTGTGTCAACTATGCTTCAGTTAAAAATTTTTAAACGAAGGACATTTTAACCTGAAAAAAAAATTCACAATATTCTCCTGCCAGTCCTGCTCAGGGGGTTTCTGCATCCCACCTTTTGACCTGGGCCCCACGACTTGGCCAGTGAAAGAGATGCTGTTGAGTCCACCCATGTCGCCTCACTCTTACCCACTTCCAACTGCCAGCACCTGTGCCTCTGCCGGCACTCTCTTTGGAGCAGTCCAAACCATCCTATTTTGCCAGCAAATGCCACCTCCTCTAAGAAGCCTACCTTCATTGCCAGTGCCCTACCCTTCATTGCTCAGCGCTGCCCCCGAATCTCTGCCTTTCTTCAGCCCTGTGTAAACTCTGCTTTGGACACTTGGCACAGCCTGGCTGGTATTACATATGGTCTCTGCTTCACATGTCCAAGCTTTAGCTTATATGGATTGGATCTCCCTCCCTCCCCTACTTGTGCCACCGAAAGTTTTGAGTTCAAGTTCTGCCTCTTTCACTTAACAGCTATGTGACTCGAGGCAAATTACCTAACTTCTCCGAGCTTCGGTTTCCTCATCTGTATGTCATGGATGATAGTACTAGAGCCTTACCTTGTGCTTGTTTCAAGAAATAAAGGAGACAAGATAAACTATCTGATGAGATGCTGGGTGGGAGACAGCTGTGTCCCCGTAACTGATAACCATTATATGGCCTTCTCAGCCCTCGGTCTCCTTCTGGGATTGGCAACCCCCTTCTGGGGAACTGCCCACACCTGCCCGGCTCTGTGATCCTAGTAGTGTTTATCATGCCCCCAGCCTCCTTGGCCATTGATGATCAGTTGAGGAATGAGTCTGTGCTGAAAGCTGGGCCGGAATTCTTCCCTGGGATTCTTCAAACTGGAGCTGGGAGAGAGGTTCCACTCCTCCTGGGGGAAATGCTATGGGACACGAGGGAGAGCCATGGTGCCTGTCATGTGGAGGAGACTCAAGGAGACTTTGGTCAATAGGCAGAGGAGTCGAGACCAGAGGAAACAAGAGAATTTGTGGCAGTGAGTTTGAATCCTAGGTTCCATTTGTCCCCAAGACTTTCATCTGCCTGTCCTTTATTACAAGAGATATTCCACATCTCCATATCCTTCCCCAAATCCACCCCCCCCCCCTCTTTTTTTTTTTGCCTTAGTTCAATCATTGAAGCTAGGTTTCTGTCATGTGCTCCCCATCAAGTCCTGGCCAATGGCAGAAGTCCTAGGAAACCATCTATCCTCCATCTGCAGATGACAGAAGGCACCGGACCTCCTGGCTGGTGAAGGGGAGGTGGGGGGCTTTTGAGCCTCTCCTAAGGGTGCTTCCTGTTTTCTTTCCCCACAAAGAATATAATGAAAAGAAACTGCAGCCCCAATTAGTGATTAAGAACTCTCCAGTGCCAGGAGCGTGAAGCCCTTAGAAGCTGGGCGTGTTTATACCCACGATGTGTTAAGTTAGTTGAGCACTGCATGGGGGAGGGGTTGGTCATGATGCCCTCTGGAGCCCTGAGGCCTCAGGTGGGGCTCACTTGCCCCTTTTTACCCACTAGCTACACCCAGGTGGCTGAGGGGACTCCTAGGAGATCAGAGGGCAGGCAGAGCCAGCAGAGGTATGGGGGCCCCTGGCTTCCTGTCTGATTGGGTATCGTTTTACTCCATCCTTCAGACTGCTCCAGGAAAATTGCTTTCCTAATTGGCTCTTCTTCCAAATAAGCTGTAATGAGGCTAAGCTTCATTCCAAGGGTGCTTAGCCACCCTCTGGCATGACTGGATGCCATCTGCGGCTCCTGCCATAGTCACTGCCACGTCACCGGGGGCCGGGAGGCAAGGGAGGGACAGCCAGGAGTCTTGCCCTCCCCTGGTCTCAGCTGCCCAGACAGCTGCTCTGAGTCTGAGAAAGTGCAGGGAACAGGAAGCCTTGCCCTCAGGAGGTCCCAGTCTGAGGCCCATGGCCTAAGCCCTTTAGAAGCCTCCAGAATTATAAAGGAAATACAACTCCTTCCCAGGTTCATTCATCTAATCAAGAAATACTTAGTGAGCATCTATTATCTGTCAGGCTCTGTTTCCAGCCTTGGACTGGAGGCATTAGTTGTGAACAGAAAGAATGGATAAAAATCCTTGCTCTCAGGGAGCTCACAGTCTAGGAGGAAGAAACCACTACCCATCTCCCCCCAGCTGCAGCTCCCAGCCCTAAGCTTCCAGTCTGGAGATGACTCATGGGCTGCCATGCAGGAGAGGTTGGCTATAGTGAATAGGGTAAAACTAAACTCCTATAACGGAGAATCCAAAGGGTAAGCAAAAGGATTATAATTCTTAATGAATTCTAGGGTGGCAAGCTGCTCTTGTCACCAAAAGATGATGCAGAGACTGGTTCCTTTCATTCCCCTAGGGAGAAAGACAGCCCCACTGCCCTCCAGGCTCTGGCCTGGAGTGGCCTCCATCACATCTTCCTGCCTCCCATTGAAGAAGCTTAGTCATGTGGCATAACTCGAAGCAGGAGGCAGAGCAACAAGGTGCTGAGAGGCAGCCATGTGCTGCTGAGCCGCAATCCCATCCCGGTGATGAAGGGAGAATGGATTTGAGTCATCAACCAGCAGTCAACTGCGGTGTGAGACTTCATTTCTCCCGCAATTCAATGAGGCAATCAGCTCTTAGAGCCAAGAATTCTGTTCTCGCATCCATCCCCACACCTGGCATGGAGGCAGGCACCCCAAATACCTCTCATTTCCGTATGTTAATTCAGAAATGAAAAGTTGGCATTATCAGTTATCTATTGATAAAACAAGAACCATTTTATTCACCCCCAATCCTGGGGGTCAGTGTATTAGGCTGGGTTCTTGCCTGGGACCCCACGTGTGGCTGTGGTCAGGATGGGTTAAGATGAATTCACACACATATCTGGAGGCCAGTGCCAGCTAATGGCTGGAGCTCACATCTCCAGTGTCTAGGAGGAGAGCTCATTCTTCCACATGGCAGTCTTGGGGCAGCAAGAACATGCCAAAGGAAGTTGCAACACCCTTGAGGCGTAGGCATGGCAACTGTACAATGTTACTTCCACTCTATTCTGCTGGTCAAAGCCAGCCCAGAATTGAGGGCTGGAGACGTAGGCTCCATCTCTTGGTGGGAAGAGTTGCAAAGAATGTGTGACCATTTAAAATCTACCATAGGGGCAGCCCGGGTGGCTCAGCGGTTTAGCGCCGCCTTCAGCCCAGGGCGTGATCCTGGAGACCCAGGATCGAGTCCCGTGTCAGGCTCCCTGCATGGAGCCTGCTTCTCCCTCTACCTGTGTCTCTGCCTCTCTCTCTGCGTCTCTCATGAATAAATAAATAAAATCTTAAAAAATAAAATAAAATAAAATCTACCATATCAGTAAGGTGATCCATCACTACATAACAAACTACCCCAAAACTTAGTGGCTTAAAACAACGACAACCTGTCTTTTGCTCATGAATGGGCAGGATTTGGTGGGAACAGGTCATCTCTACTAGCCTCCCAGCCACTACTGGGGTGGCTTGAAGGATGGGGGCTGAAATTACTGGAAGCTCACTCACTCATATGTCTGGGAGCTGATGTTGGCTATTGGCTGAGGCCTCATGTAGGGCCACCATCCAGAACACCTACATGTAGTCCATCCACATGGCCCATGCTTTCCCCAAGCATAGAGATGGGTTCCTTGGGTGAGCATCCAAAAGAGACAGGCAGACCCAGGCAGAGCTATATCACGTTGTATTGAAAGAGGTGGTCATAAGCTACCTGATTTTCATAAGAGAGAAGGTAGACCGACCTTTTAATGAGGAATGGCCAGGTTCTGGAAGGGTTAATATAGGACCAGAAATAGTATTGAGGCCAATTTTAGAAAACACAATCTACCACACACTTGATTCTTCATTCATTTATCAAACTCTTGTGGCATACGCACTGTGTTCCAGGTATAGAGTGAGAACCATTCACACAGATTCTCTGCTTCCCAAAGGAAATAAGCCACCTCGCTTCCCTGAGGGTGGGAGACTGACAGCCTTTCTTCAGAGACATCAGCAGGGGGCCCCAGGGGAGATGCCGGTACTGATGCCCATCACACCCAAGAACAACAAGAGTGTACATTTCAGCAGGCAGGATTCTCATTAGAACTGAAGAAGGATTTTTCTAAGCAAAGATGTGTTTTGAGGGACATGTCCTCACTTGCCACTGTCACTGTTCTCCCTTCTTCCTATATGCCTGGACTCAGAAGAAGTTGAGGGAAGAGGTGGCAGGTGGGCCAACTTGCAGTGCACCAAATGTAATGTCATTGGTGCTCTTTGTTTTTCAGTTTGGATGTATGTCTGGGCAGAGCAGGTGCTCCCAAAAGTTCATTGGATATGAATATGTGGACTTACATGATTCTCCCCCTAGACTGTGAGCAGCCTGAAATGTGGGGCCTTGGCTTCTGGCACAGTCCTTTCCACTTAGTATGCATTTATACGTGTTTAATGAATGAATGAGTAACAAAATCAATAAGACTGCCAATTGCACCCCACATCTGTTCTCACTTTCTTGTATTATATATATAATTATGTATATAAATTTACATACATTTATATATATATAAATTTATAGCTGGGCACATTGCAATCTAGAATAGAGGACGCATTTTCCAGCCTCTTCTGTGGCTGGGAGTGGCTCTATAACTAAAGTTCTGGCCAATAAGATACGAATAGAAGTATGGAACATTGTAATCTCCAGATAACATCTTTAAAACTGAGAACTGGGTCCTCTTTTGCCTATTCCCCTTTCCTTCTGCTGAAATGTGATGTGATGAGGACATCTTGGAACATGTGGAAAAGAGAACAGCCCGGGGGTGGTGAAGCAAAAAGCTAGAAGGATCCTGGGTCCCTGACACTTTGGCACTGCCATCCTAGCCCTTGACCACTTACTTATAGTCAGACTGTTATATGAGAAAGAAGCACATTTCTATTTAATTTAGCTGCTCTTGGGGTGCCTGGGTGGAGCAGTCAGTTAAGCATCTGATTTTGGCTCAGGTCATGATCCCAAGGTCCTGGGATTGAGCCCTGCATCTGGTTCCCACGGGGGAGTCTGCTTCTCTCTCTCCCTCTGTCCCTCCCTCCTGCTAGTGTGTGTTCTCTCTCTCTCTCTCAACTGCTCTCTCAAATAAATAAATAAATAAAATCTTTAATAAAAAAATTAGCAACTGTTATGTGGGGTTTGTTAGAACATCTGAGCTTCTATCGATACAGCAAGAAGTTGAATATATACATGCATGAGTAACTTCATGAGTAAGTGAATGATCAGTTGAGTGAATGTCTAAATTTTTGTTGTTATGGTGATAGCAAAAATATCCCCATAATACCTCACCAATAAAGCTTGAACTGTTTGTATGAAATGTATTAACTTGATGAGAAGTGTGGAGGGATGGTCTCAGGCTCGGTTCAACAGTCATCTAGGACCCCGGATTCGCTCTACCATTTTTGTCCCACCATCTTTCAGAGTGCTGGTTTTTATCCTGGGGCTTGGTGCCTCGTGGTCACAAGATGGCCACCACCATTCCAGGCATCACAACCTCATGTAATCATGTCCATGGGCAGGAAGCAGGGCACAAAGGGCAGAGTGGTGAGGAAGGATTATCCTCCTGAGTTTCCTTTCAACCAGGAGGAAAAGCTTTCCCGAAAGCCCCCAGCTGACTTCCTCTTATATCTTATTGGTCAAAACTGGGTCACCTGTGGCCAATTCTAGCTGCAAGAGAGGCTAAGAAATGAGTGCCTCAGTTTTCCAAGCTCTATAGTGGGAGAGGAGCAAAGAAGAAGGGAATGACTGTGGCTACAGTAACCAGTGTCTGCCACAGTGACTAAGTAGGTGAACCAATCAATGGAAGAACAAACACTCTATAGTAAAAATACAACTTATCCTCTGCAGCTCTGGAAGTTGGGAGAACTCCTGGGGTCAGGATCCAGGAAGGGAGAGGCAGACAATGAAGGGAGAGGGATGGTGATTTTCCTGGAGTTTAGAGGCAAGGAGATCAGAGTTGCTGGGGCCAAGGTGGGTGGTGAGAGAGGATGGGCCCAGGATGGAGAGGGTACCCAGAAACTGGACAGGAGTGACTGACAGGGCAATAGCAGAGAAAAAGAAATCTACCTTGGCCTACAGAGGATGTGATTTTTGGAAAAGGGAATAGGGCTCAGTCAAACCTAAGAACCTAGACAGGGCCTGTGGGTACAGGCAAGTGTGCTGGTCCCTCGTGTAGGCCGTGGCCCTTGGACTAAGTGTGTGTTACAGGACTCCATCTCCGGCTAACCCAGAGATAAAAACAACAACAACAACAACAACAAACCACCCCACTTTTAAAAACAGATTTTATTTATTTATTCATGAGAGATACAGAGAGAGTCAGAGGGAGAAGCCAGCTCCCCACAGGGAGGCTGATGTGGGACTAAATCCCAGGACCTCAGGATCATGACCTGAGCCAAAGGCAGATGCTCAACCACTGAGCCAGCCACTCAGGTGCCCCGTCAAAAAACCACTTTTGACTATTAGTGATGGTGCTTTCTGATCAATCCTTTACCCTAATAGCATGTAAAACACACAACACTGAAAGTTGGAGGTGAAGGGCCCTAAGGAGATCATTCAACCCAATGTCCTTCCATTTTGCAGATGAGAAGATCCAAGCCCATACATAGAACAAAAGAAAGTCTGTGGCAGAGGCTGGACCAGAGCCCAGACTCAGAGACCTCAGTGTCTGCCCTTCCCACGGGACATTTACACTATTTCTCACAGTATAGCCAGGCCTCCATGGAGTGGCTCAAGGGAGACAGCCTAGAGTTCCCAGCCCATTCTGAAATGTTGAGGGTGCAGAACAGAGCCCCTCACCCCTTCTGCCACAGCCTGCCCCACCACAATCACGTGGAGGGTCGGGTGAGAGTAACAGCTGGCCAAGGAGGAATGACCTGCCTGCAAAGGGCAGAGTTCCTGGTCACTGGCACCACCCAGGGAGGCTGGGGGATGTTGTAGGAAGGATTCAGGCCGTTGGAGAGGGCCACTCAGTGTTGAAACCCTTGACAACACCTCCAGGCTGATCCAGGCTGAAGGGCCCGGGCCCTGCTTAGGTCTGGAGGAGACAGACACCTCTGCCAGTCCTGGAGGCTGTTCCCAGGATGACAGGTAGGTGAGAGAAAGGCAGGAAGACAGATGTATGGAGGCCTATAAAGGTGTGGCCCTGTGCCAAGCAGGCCCCAGGGGAAGGGGGCAGTCGAAGCCGGCAGACGAGCAGCCAATTCCTCAGAACCTGGCCTGCTCACCGGAGGTTGGGGAATCTGAACTGAGAGAGGAGACCTGGGACTCCCAGCCCCCACCCCACTGTCACCATTCCACAGGCCAGAAGTCACTAGAAGGTGGCACACACCTCCCACCAGAGTCCCCAGGGGAATAGCATGCAGAAACCACCTGCTCTTCGAATGTTACACAAAGAAAAAGGCCTCAAATTCCCATCACAGAGGGAGAGGATGTGGGCACTTGCCATCCCCACTGCACCTCATCTTGTCCGCATCTCTGGACCCAGGGTAAGGGAGCAGAGGGACATGTCTGAGACCACTCCTCCCACTGCCTCTACCCTTCACTCCTGGAGAGGATGTCGGGGGCTGGCCAGTGCCCCTCTGGGACCCTTCTGGATTTACTGGGCTGCCCCCCACCCCCAACCTGGGCCAGACTGAACAGGAGCTTTTGTGATGCCTCTGGGAGCCGTGGAGAGCAGGACTCTCCTGCCATCCTAGTAGCTGCCATTGCCACCATCCAGATGCTCTTGAGCCCTCCCAGGACCGTGTAGCCTCCGCCCTGCAGACTTTCCTCCCTGTCTTTGACTCACTTCCAGGGATCTTGGCATCCAGCTGACCCTGCCAAGACCCCTCTGCTCTCACAGGCCCGCCCATCTCCTGGGGCTGGTCAGTGCTGCTGGCACTCTGCAGGCAGCCACCCCTCCCACTCCCCCCCGCCCCCCCCCCCCCCCCCCCCGGAGTCCGGTGCTCCCTCCCTGCCAGGCGGTTCCTCAGCCCCCAGGCTCTGGCCAGGACTCCCCAGACACCACCAGGGCTCCTTCCTGCCACCTGCCTGCCTCTGGGCGGGGATGGGGCCCAGTTCAGGGACTGGGGTGTGGAGGGGCCGCAGACTGACCAGCTTTGGCCTGGGCCTGAGTGAAGGGGCTGGGGAGGCAGTGCTGGGGGGGAGGACGGAGACAGGTGCTCAGTCCCACAGACACAAATAGGGCTCTGTCTCTGAGGTTTCCATTTCTTATGTGAGGACCCCCTTTTTCTGCATTGCTGAGGAGCACCTCACCCCTTCCTTTCATTGAATCCCAGAACTGGAAGAACCTTTGAGTTCAAACCTCCCACTCCTCCCTCATTTTCCAGGGAAACTGAGGTCCAGATGCGGCTGCTTATTCGAGGCCACAAGCCAGATTTGGGGTCCAGGCGCCCCTGTCTCTCCTTAGAGGGCTTTTTTCATTGTGCTCCATCTCGGTGTCTTCCTACCTCTCTTCAGCCCCTCTCTCTCTGCCTCTTGCCAGTGGAAGCAGGACCCCTTCTCTGACCCTAGTCTTGATGCAGGGAACAGCAGAGGCCTGGATACTTCTAGTCAAGAGTCTGAGTTCCCAAGGGCGTTGTCTGCTTGCTGGGGGTTAGGGAGTGGTGGGCGCAGAGGAGCCTGGGAAGGGCCCAACGAGAGACCTTGCCCCATCCCCTCCAGGCCCTCACTTAGCTGTGGAAGACAGCCCTCCCTCCTGCTTCCCACTGTGTATGTTTGCCCACACACTCCTCTTAGCTGGAGTGAGGTCTCCTCAAAATCGTGAGAGGGAGGGAGACACCAGCACTGCATAGGGGCTGCCAATGACATAGGTGTCCCAAAGACGAATGCTCACACACACACACACACACACACACACACACACACCCAAGCCTCCACGAAGGCTTGCATGCCCTTGCACATGCAAGAGTGTCAGGTGTCAGGCATATTTCAAATGCTAGTCTTTGTTGCTGGGTAGTGTTATTCTCTCTGGGATTTCTCTTGCTCACAGTTTGGCTTGACATCCCCACCTCCTCATCCTCAGTCAACACAAACCAACATTTCTCCTTCTTCCAATTGTCCAAGTATTTTTATTTGAATAAATCAGCAGGACAAGATTTCAAGGCCTAAGTTCAAAGCCCTTTCCCCAGCTCTGTAATGTATGGTTATAAAAAATAAGGCTAAGAACAGAAAATGATCTTTTTTTAAAAAAAGATCTTATTTATTTGAGAGAAAGAGAGCAGGGGGCGAGGGAGAAGCAGACTCCCCACTGAGCAGGGAGCTGGATGGGGGGCTCATACCCAGGACCCCAGGACTATGACCGCAACCCAAGGCAGCTGCTTAACAGACTGAGCCACCCAGATGCCCCCAGAAAATGATCTTTATTTCTAATCTGTTGTCCTTAATGACTTCAGGCTTTTCCCAAGAAAATATATTTTTTCCTGGTTATTAAAAATAATACATGTTCATGTAAAAATATTAAGACAGTACAGAAAAAGTCTAAAATGTGAATCAGGAGCTTCTGAAATTTCATCACTGAGGTAACTACAGATAATCCAGTGAATATTCTTCTAGACTTAAAAAAATGCAACCACTTATATGCACAGATATTTTTATAAAAGAAATGAAATTGTACTAGGCATACTTGTTTCTTATCTGCCCTTCTGTCTCTCAGCAATACATTATGGGCATCTTTAAATGGCAACAGAGACACCCACTGTGTGGACATTTGGGACTCTCGGCCTCTCTGACTCATGTTTTACTCTACTTCTCACTGCCTTGTGGAAAAGAGTCGATTGGTAGGTGGTTCCTGGAAGAGATGGGGGTACCAAGAGCAGGATTCTACTTAGGCCAGCATGTGGAGATGGAATGAGGTCTTGCAAAGTGCTGAGTCCACTCAGCAGAGCTTTGGCTGGTCTCATGGGGCCTGAGGGAAATGGAAGCCTGAAAACATTTTTAAAGACCAAAACTGCTAAAGAGACAGAGTGATGAGTTCAGTGGTAGGATTTGCATTTGGGGGGCTTGCCAAGTTGATCTCAGAGCAGGGACACATGCTGGGTGCTGACAGGGCCGCATGCTCGGGCAAGATGAATTCAGGAGCAGGGGGTTTGGGAAGCAGGATGGAGAGATGCTTCCACTCGGGGTTGGGGTGACTTCAAGGAGAAGAGTTTCAACTTTTTTCTTGGATTTATTTATACCCAACCTCTTTCTGAAAAGGTGTTATAGTAGCTTTCCACAAAGGACATATGCAAAAAGGTCAGGCAGCTAGAAATAGAAAATCAGGACCAGGAACAATTTTCATCTGAAGTGGAGGGCTTCACAGAAAAGAGCCCAGCTTCTCCCAGCCCCTGGGGATGAGCTAGTGAGAAAAGCAGAATGACCCCCAAAGGGGAGGAAGAAGAGGAGAGGACCTGGCTGACATCACTGGACCCAGCACCCGAAATCAAACATCAAGATTTGTCTCCAGGTTCTTCCTCTTCCTAATTTTATGAGCTCGAGTAACCACAGCACCTCTCTGAGTCTTAGCTTCCTTAACATGAAAATAAAAACATCTGCATGATCATAGAGTTGAATACGAGACACTGTTCCTCTAAGTTACCTGACCTACCTGTACAGTTTCCACTGGGATTTACCCTTGGATGGAGTCACTTTCACGGTTGTACACACAGCACAACTGTGCCCCTGAGAACAGATGATCACTAGAGGAGTGATGAAAGAGGGGAAGAACCAGGGAAGTAAATTTATGGTGCCTTCCAGCCACTGCCTCTCCAAAGTAGGCCTACTCACAGCCTTTCTAGAAACAGCAGGCCACAGGCAGCCATGTTTTATATGTGTCACCCCTTCCTCCCACCCAGCTGTGATACCTGAGGACCCAAGGTTGGCCAGTCAACAGGTTACCCAAGGATGCATCTGTGATTAGGGACAAAGTGGCAGGCCAGTCCAATCAGCCCCTTCTCTAGAGAGGCCAAGTCAGTGAATGGGAGTGAATGGGAGCTGCCATCAGAAAGTCACGAGGGAGAGTGGGAGCCAGGAAGGGGGCAGACACCGTAAGTCAGGAGAGGAACTGTATGGGCAAAGAGAGAAGTGAAACCGGGAAAGTGGCTGAATCGCTCCAAGGTTTTACCTATTGCTGTTGTAGCAAACTATCCCCAACCTCAGGGGCTTTAAATAATAATAACTTTATCACATCCCTTGATTTTGTGAGGAATTTGGGCAATGCTTGGCTGGGCAAGTCTTCTGTTGCATATGGCATTTGGCCAAGGTATCCAGCCAGTGGGTGGGCTGATCTGGACAGTCCAAGGCAGCTCTACTTCCATATCTGGTGCTTTGCGGGGAGGGAGGGATGGTTGGAAGTCTGAGCTCAGCTGAGGCAGTCCACTAGAGCCCTTCACGTGGCCTCTCCAGTGTGTCGGTCTCGGAGCAGGTGGACTACGCGCTAGTTCAGGGCTCCCAGAGAGAATGTCCCATGGAGCCTTAGCTGAAGCTTCAGGGCATCTTCATCTCAGAATGTCATATTCTACTGGCCAAATAAGTCACTAAGACTAATCCAGATTCAAGGAGAAGAAGGAATTAGACTTCCTTTCAATAGGTAGGATAACAAAGGATTTTTGGCCATTGTTTCAGGTGATGGACCATGAGCTCCTAGAGCTACCTTAAATCCAGAATGCTATCTGGTTCAAGAATCCCATCCCTGTTACACCTGTTTGAATTTCTGAGCGTGGCTGTCCCCCTCACTACCTATATCCTTAGGATAATATTCCTGTATTTGAGTGAGTGAGTGGGTGAGCTTGGGTGGGTCTCTCTTCCTTGTACAAAATGAACGGACCTAAAGAAGTGATGGTCCTAAGCTCTTAGAATAAAAACCCCAAGCATGGCAGCAAAAAGTTACCCAAGATGTGAACTGATAAAACTGGGGTAGGAAACCCCTAGTCTTGTCACCTTCCTGAGCCTCAGCTTCACCATCTGGAGCACAGAAATGAAACTATCTGCTCTACCTACCTAAGTCATTGTAACCAAGTAATGTGAGACTCTTCCTGTCATTTGCTTGATCTCCCCCTAGTTTGCATCATGACACCCATGCCCTTGATTTGGGGTCACTGCACAAATGTGCACAGGAGGGTGAACTTTCCTCATTACTGCCCACCCCCATGATCTTGGCAAGCTGTTTCTTCTAAGGAAAACAGTAGTAGATGGTTGAAATATGTGATCTTTACCTTGCAGCTCTGAAGTTCTAGGATTCTGGGAGGGTCTGGGAAAAAGTAAAACATTGGTACAAAATGATTTGAGGGTAAGTGGGCAGCTCATTGGCGGTAAATGATGGAGGCAGCCCCAGTTGGAGTGCATAGTGAGGTTTATGGGGCCAGGAAGGAACCCAGAGCTCATAAGAGGAGTAGGGGAGTGGAGGAAGGATGGGAATCTGGGGGGCTGTGAAGGGAAAGGTCAAGTTGGTACGGTGGTTAACCAACTTTATTCCTCTGTCTTTGCCTTTCCCCCTTTCCTTGAGCCTTCTATGGTTTTTTGTCCCTTTAGGCCTTTGTATGTTCTGTTCCCTCCACTTGGAAGAGTCCCTCTGCCCTGGTAGGCCAACCCCAATTATCCTTTAGGTCTCTCCTAAATGCCTCTCCTTTAGACAAGTCATCCCTGAATCTCCAACTTAAATAGGAACCAGTTCTTACCTTCCTTCACAGCCCTAATAGTATTCATAATGATGTGCTTCCTGTGTAATTATTAGCTTAGTGTCCACCTCTCCCACTAAAGCAGGAGCTTCCATAAAGGCAGTATTTGGCTAATATTTATTGAAGGAACAAATGAGTAAGGACACCAGATTCATTGGGTTGGAGACCAGAACGCAGGTCCCCACTGCCTGGGAGGCAGAGCAGGACCTGTGATAGCAGGTGCCAAAAGAGAAGGGCTCTCCCCAGGGGCCTGAAAAGACCCCCACCCCAACCACAGCCACTCACCCAGGCCCCCTTCTGGCCCACCTGGGGCCCACACACACAGCCGGACCCAGAGCACTAGAACACTGCAGCTTTATTGATTGAAACAACCGCGTCCGCAACTAGAGGTTACATTTGGGGGGGCCTTGGGGGTGAAAGAGGGACAGAGAGGGGACAGAGGCTGGGGTGGAGACAGAGAGCAAGGCAAAGGGGTGAGGATGGGGTCGTGTGACTAAAACAACCCCAATACCTTTCACCCATTAATGAGGGTCTCCTGTTGTGCTTTTACCTTGGTGGTGGGGTGGGCCTGGGCATGGAGGGGTTGGCTTTTCTCTCAAGTCTGTGAGGCCTCAGGGCTGGAGCTGTCCCCTCCTTCCCCCTGCCCCTTCTCCTGGGTTGGGGATAAAGGCCTTGGTGAGCTGGCCACCTGGGGCAGGAAGGATGCTTGGAGACCACAGAGACAGAGTTGAGCTGAGATGATAATTATGGGGGTAGCTGGGAGGAGATGAGGAGGTATGGGAGGGAGGGCACTTCTAGTGGGGCCTCTGGGAAATGAATGCAGGTGACATGAGGGACGGGTGATGGTGGGCAAATGCCATCTCTCTGACCTCAGCTTTCTCACCTGTACGGTGGGGACACTGGATTAGATGATCTCGAAAGTCCCTTCCAGCTCTAAGGGTCAAGGGATCCCTAGGAAGGGGTGGTCCTTCTGCCCCAGCACACACCCTCAGACATGTACACACACCTCATACACCCACCCACACACCCACCCACACACACACACACATACACAGAGATACACACCCCCACCCTTACCATCACAGACACACTCTCACACACAGCACTGATTCGACAGAGAGGGGCATGCTATCTTGCCTTTGGAAGTGGGCAGGGCTCCCCAGAACCCAGAACCTCAACCGGTGACCCTACAGGGACCCTCCAGAGCAGATTCATCTATCCCATTCCTTGGGACAGACCTTGAAAATACTCCCAAGCCCTCTGAGTCCAGGGAGAGGAAAACACAAGACTTTGTACCCTCTCACCCCAGCCCTCTTGGTCCTTAGGGGGAAGCCCACCATGACACACTGACTTTCATTTCAAGCCCAGGCTCATATGAAGACAGACGGCCAAGGAGGCCAAACAGTCCCTTGTATCTGGGAGCCTGCACAGCAGCTAAAACCAGTGTGGGCAGGGGGAGGCAGCATCCACATGGCCCCCAGGCCAGATCTGGGATGGTAGGAGTAGTGGCCTGGGATGAGAGGCCAGAATTTGGGGCAGGGAGACAGTACCTCTCCTAGAGCAGGTGCCCAGTAACATCTGCAACATCTGTGCCAGCGCCCAGAGACAGGGCAGTTTGACCAAGCTCCTCATTGCTGCCAGGCAGGCGGCAGTGGCCAGCAATGTGACACCCTTGGGTGTTGTAGTATGGGGCTTCCAGGGCTGGCTCCATTCCAACTGGCTGTGTAACGTTGGGCCAATTCGTCCCCCCACCCCTGTGCCTTTCTCATTTACGGAAGGACCTCTGAGGCCCATCCTGGCAGTGAGAGCCTGAGCCAGGGGCTTCCACCAAGGGAGAAGGGAGAATGAATGGGAAAGAGGAGGAAGGGTATCCCAGAGAAGGCAAGCTGGATGGAGCATCCCAGGGCTGAGGGGTGGCCTGCAGGCTTAGCTCGGTGCCCTAGGTGGCTGTCTCTGGTCCCAAGGGCAAGACAGCCAAGCTGAGACTCCCCCGCTTCTACCTGTACAGCACCTGGCCCCAGAGGTCTCCCCAAGACATCAAACTGGGGGCGACAGGGGTGAACCAACCCCAACACCTTGAGAGCTGACCCCGGACTCCCTGTTTTAAGGCCACAAAATGCCTCAGCCACCCTGACCCAGAGGGCGAGACTGCCACGGGGGAGATGCACTGGATCCAGCCAGCCTGGTCTCCCCTGGGCTGGGGGGGGGGGGGGGGGGGCGGGTCTTTCACGAACCACCTACTAGCACACAGACACTGACACCCACGGGCACTGAAAGACACACACGGCACAGGTGACACTGAGACAGAGGTGCCAACTCAGGCAGACACACAAATGCTGACCCACAGTCACCACCCAGGGATACAAGAAGACGCTCTGTCTTGCAGACCGCATCCTCCCACACGCAGACAGGCACACACTAGACACTCACATCACACACTGTTATGCTAATACCCACCGACACCCACACTCCCTGCACACCTGCCTGCACACACAGACACACGTGCACCACCCTTGCCCATCCACACGTGAGGACCGAGGACCTCAGTGCTACGAGGAGGAAGGGCTCAGTGCTATTCCTCTCTGGAATCTCTGGATCCACCCCTGCAAGGGCACAGAGGAAGCACCTGGCTGGTGATAGGCCAGTGGTTCTCGTTCCTGGGTTCTTCTGAGGAGCCGTTACACATTTCTGATGCCAGGCTGCACACCAGTCCAATTAAATCAGAACCTCTGGGCATAGGACCCAAGCATCAGTGCTTTCTAAGACCCTCCAGTGGTTCTCTTCTGCAGCCAGGGCTGGGAAGCACTGATTTATATAATCCATTCCACTGGGCAAAGCCTGCTGTGATTTCCATAACAGGCCCACTTGTGCTGGGCAGGAGGTTGGGGCGGGGCGGGGGAGAAGGTTGGAAGGCTCAGAGGAGGAGCTCACAGTCTAGTTGGGGCAACAGACCCTGCACAGATGGGACAATTAAGGAACAATACTCAGCAGACGTGATGGAAGTGTGTCCTGGGAACCTGGAGCCACTCAATTGGAGAGGCCTTGGCTGGGCCAAGGAGGCAGCCAGGCTGGTCGGGGATCGGAGGCCCCACTCCAGGCCTGGCCCAGCCACCCACCAGCTGTTGGTGATGATGACAGCGTGGGCCTGGCAAAGCCACGACGTGGGCAGCCTCCGCTCTGGTTCCCTGCCTGCCTCTTGGCATTGCCGGTGGTCCCTCTTCCCAGCAGCTGTCCCCACCGAAAGCTCCAGGCCAAGCCCTGTAACACGCCCCACCAAAGCTTTTTGCATTTCAATAGGGTCATCTGTAAGCTCTTTGTCATCCAGAGGGGATAAAACATAGAGATTCGGGCAGCTTGAGGCTACAGAACAGGGCTGCAGAGTGGTATATTTGGCCGGCACCCCACAAACATTCATGTCACTGGCGAAGGTGGACACGCATGCCGAAGCCGCAGACCCGGCCTCACAGATATGTGTAATTGCACGTACAGACTCATAATCTGCACACACTCCTGCCCAGAGACGTGCCCACAGTGCTATACTAGCACAGACGGGCGTGCACACCTGCACACACACTCACACACACCCACACCCCCACACACACACACCCCCCCACACACATGGCCACACGTACGACACATACACGAAGACTCACTCTGGAAGGGGCTGGGCCTCTCTCTCCCATGGATAGTGGGGGGGGGGGGATTTCAGGGGTGACATTGAAAAGGAAAGGCCTAGATCCCAATGTGCCCATCTAGGCGCCCAACCCAGAACCCAAGACCAGGGAGCCTCTTCACAGTTCTGGACGGGAGCTTGGCTCCCAGGCAACACAGGAGGCCAGGAATGGCCCTCTGCCCAGCTCCACAAATCCCTGGGCAGGGAGGGGAAGAGCCAGCTAGATGGTGCTTTGCAGTGGAGGGGGAACAGGGGCACGCCCTTTACACACGCTCCCATCCAGAGCACCCCTTCATGCCAAGTATATAGAAAACGAAGGCTCTGCACTACTCAAGAAAACAGGCCTTCCCTTCTGCTCCTCTCAAAGGGAAGCCTTATCCCAGAAAATGGCTGGCCACTACCCCCCTCCTCCCACCCCCTACCTCCTACCCCTTTGAGACACAGGTGGGCGCTGAGGTTAGGCCAGCAGACTAGGTTGGAGATTGTGCTCTCAGGAATCTAGCTCCTTGTGGGGTGGGAGTGGGGTCAGATGGGGCAGGAAGGAAGGCGGCAATATTCAGACTGCCCAGGCCCAAGACTCTGTGCTGGGTCCCTTCAAACGGGCATAGTGCGGGGAGGATATGATATCTGAGGAACAGGTCAAGGGATCAAGGAGGTGACCTGGGGTCTCCCCACCTTCCAGCCCTTGCCCTGAAAACTGAGGGCCTGCAGCAGGTGCCCCACCCCTGTCGCCACTGCCTGCAGAGGGACATTCACAGAGCTCACAAAGTACCCCCCGGCCTCCTTTGACCCAGGCCTCCCCTATCCTGGGGAGTCACAGAGTCCAGCCAAGGGTAGGGCTCCCGAGTCTGCTCCCCTTCTGGCTCCCCTCTGGTAAAGCCACTGGGCTGAGTTAGGAACGAGAGAAAGTCAGAAATACACCACAGGTGCAGCCAGGACAAGGCCCACGTGGTGCCGAGGTCCCTGGGGTGGCGGACACCATTCAGGTGAGTCCCTTGTCTCCGCAGAAAAGAAGGTGCTGGCAGGTCGGATAGAAACTTGTGCTTTAATATATCTCTGTGTGTGTGAGTGTGAGTGTGTGCGTGTGTCAAACGACCGTCTCCGGGGCCTCAGCGCCAGGCCTCTGTCCTTGTTCTCTGCTCATCCTCGCAGCCAACGTAGGCCCCCTCCCTGGCGGGCCGGCCCTGCCCCTGGGCACCCCGGCTGGCGGGGGTCAGTCTTTGGTACGATGCGGACACTTTGGTGTGCCGGGGGCGGGGTGGGGGGCCATGCAGTTCTCATCATCTCTGCAATGCCAAGAGGAAGATGGCCATGGGCCCCCAGAGCTGTGGGTGGGGCTGGCGGGGGGCTCCACTGCCCGGCATCACCACCACTGCGACAGGAGAGAGAAGGGACACAGGCCAGGGCTCTGGTCAGCTTGGCAGGGCCAGGGAATGGCAAGCTGCCCCCTCTCTCCGGGGGATCTAAAGGCAGACACTGCCCTCACTGCGCAGACACACTCGTAAGCACAGATGTAAAGTCGGGTGGTGTGCGGGTTGACTTAAGCCTGCCAGGTCCAAATGCTGGCTCTGCAGCTTGTTAAGACACAGAGCAATCACCTGACCTCCATGTGCCTCAGTTTCCTCATCTGTAAAATGAGTCTAGTGGTAAGTGCTACCCTGAGGGGCTATGAGATCATGCATATACAGGGTTTTGTACCCTGGCTGGTTCGTGGCAATCTACTCAGTAAATTCCAGCTGTTATGATTGCAAACACCTGGCCCTGGGGGGTGGGGTACATGTTCACTTCTGGACACACACACACACACATACCCAGAGGCAGGCACAGGAGACACTCAAGTACTGTGATGACTCAGTAAGTTCATGGGAGCGCACAGGTTAGTCTCATTGCCCTACAAATGCCCCATCACCTGAGGCAAGGTGGGGCCCGAGGTGCATACCAGACACACCAGCACCTGCCCCCATAGTCACGGACACATGCGTCCCTCCACCCAGTCTCTCTGAACCCCCATGCAGACACAAACTCCTTCTCCTGACACAGACAGGTACCTACCTACACAGCCCCCCACAGATTCGGCTCCTCCCTCCCTCCCCGTCCTGCACCTTTATTGGGATCCATCTGCTTCCGGGGACATTCTCCCTTCTTCAGTGTGACGTCATCTATGGCGATATCCCCCAGGTAGCCAGAGCCTCGAACCCCCTCAAAAATAATCTGGGGCAGGGTCAGAGAGCAGAGAGCAGGGATGAGGGGTTCTGTTAGAGAGAGCCCCCCAACCCCTTCCCCTCAGTCCACTTGGAAGGCCCCAGACCCCCTCAGTCCACTTGGAAGGCCCCTTTCACAGGGGTCGGCCTGAGTTTCTCCCCAGCTCCTGGGAGAAAGCACTGGCCCGAGGGCTGGGGGAGCCTGGGAGGGGCCTCTGGACTCACCTGGAAGGTGCACTCACCTGGAAGGGCCCGCTGGGGTTGATGGGCACATGCGCCTGCTGCCACACGTTGCCTTTATTGCCACTGAGGGACCACGCGTGCGTGTCCAGGGCCCCTTTGTTCCGGGACCGCACCAGGAGGTTGAGGGAGCCTGTGGTGTGTATGGGGAGAGAGGGGGGCAGTGAGGTCCAGGCAAGGGTGCCCTTACCCCTCCACATTCTCCAGGCCCCCCTCTTCTGTCGCTGCCCACAGCACTAGCCTAGACTGGCTCACAATCCCCTCATCCTGGGGAGGTGGGCGGTGGGGGGTGGCCCTCAACATGGGACAGAGATACAGCAGCCGAGCTTCAACCCATCAGGACAACTTGCAACTTTTCTTTCATTCCTTGCCTTCCTTTTTAATCAAACCTTTCTTCCTTGCTTCCTTTTAACCTCCACCTAACCACCCCCCAATACACACACACACACACACACACACACACACACACACACACCATCCTTCTGCCTCTAAACAGTGGAGTGGTCCCTGGCAGTGGGGCCAGCGACTGAGCACAGAGCAGGATTCCCAAAGCACACAGAGCATAGCCCTGCCATGGGATGATTTCTGGAGGCACAGCAATGGACTTTAAAATTTTTAATGCTTAGGGCGCCTGGGTGGCTTCGTCAGTTAAGCATCTGCCTTCAGCTCAGGTCGTAATCCCAGGGTCCTGGGGTCGAGTCTGCACTGGGCTCCCTGCTTAGCGGGGAGTCTGCTTCTCCCTCTCCTTCTGCCCTTCCCCCTTGCTCATGATCTCTCTCTCTCTCCTTCTTTCTCTTTCTCAAATGAATAAATAAAATCTTTTTTAAAAAGCTTAATACTTAGATGTATGTTTTAAGAAATGAATAAAGCTAGTCCTTCAAACTCATGATTTCTCTAATTGATGCTTAGGACAAAGCTAAGAGAAAAAGGGTGAGTTGCTTTAAAGACAGATGTTGGTATTTGTGCTGCATAGCCATGGTAAAGAAACAGCGAAAGTGAAATGTTGAGGGCATCTGCCTGTGGGTGCTGAGCTCATTTGCCCACAGCCATGGGGGCCTGGAAATCTGGAGGTGCTAGGGGTTCTGGAAAAGAGATAAGGGACCATGGCTTGGCTAAGGGCACCCAGTCAATGTCATGCCCTTTCCTGGCTCTTCCAGCCCACCTCAAGCCCCCAGTGATGTGAAAGACCTGGCTCAGATGGAAGGGGAATCAATCTTAGTGCCCGGCGGCTGGCATTTCCATGGCACTGCCCATAGACAAAGCCACACCATCTGTGACACCAGATAGACAGACCCCCGATGGGGAAGAGCCACCAAATGTTACCTGCCTGAGATGAAAGGAGTTGGCCGGAAAGACACAAGGTCTGGGGACAGCTGGTGCCCAGAGCTGCCAGGCGGGCAAGGAGGGGAGGGGAAAGGAGGGAATAGGGCAGCAGGAAACACCCCCTTCTCCAGCAGCAGAGCTAGGCTGGGGTGGGGACCCTCCCAGCAGGTGGGCCTGTCGGAGGGCTGCAGCCAGCTCCCCGTGGGCCGGGAGGTGCAAGGCTGCAGCAGACCCAAGCCACGATAGCTTTCAGACCCCTCACTGGCCGCAAAGGGATCCTCTCTCTTCCCCCTCCTGGAGCTCTTGTCCTACTTCCTATCTTCCTCAATTCCCATCTTTTCTTCCTCTTCAACCACCCTCCCCCAAGAATACCAATGGGGGTGAAACCCTCCTTTTCACTGCTTAAGCAAAAATTGAATTTCTGTTCACTTCCCTGAGTAACCCCTCAGCTCCAGGATCTCCCCTGCTCACCGGCTTCCTGACAGCCTTTCACAGGGGTCGGCCAGGGCCCAACCTCCCTTAAGGGTGGGCCTGTTCTCCCCCACCTTCCTTGCCACCCTGCAAAGCCAAAGGGAACTGCATGCTGGAGCCTGGACACACATACTCCAGCTTTCCAGCCTCTGGGCTTTCCCCACTGCTTGAGACTCCCTCCCCACCCCAACCACATTCCCCTGGCCAAAACCTTCTTGTGATTCGAGGCCTCTTGGAAACGTCATCTCTCCCAAGAAGTCTTCCTATGGCTTAAGTTGGGAGTCCTCCATATGCTTTCTGTGAACCCCGAGTCCTGACACGGCACCCTCCAGGCTCAGACCATTCTCTGCTCTGTGGCGGGACAGTTCATGGTATTCACATCTTCTTCCCCCCATTTGACATTTTGAGGGAAGGTCTGTAGCAAATTGTTATTGGTTCTCAATAATTAAATGCTGAATGAAGAACTGTTTGCGACAGTCCTCACAACGGAAAAAGGACTTTCAGAGAACCTCATGGTTAGAAGTTACTTTGGGGTTCATGAGCCTTAGATCTCCCTACCAATCATCTGTTCAACTAATTGAGCACCGCTATGTGCCAGGCACTGCTCTGGACACTAGAGTTATGTCAGGAAATATGGCAAAGACCCCTGCCCTCCTGGAGCTTACCTTCTATTGGTGACAAGCATTATAAAAATAATAATGCAGGGAAAAAAATGAAGAGGTATATTAGATGGGGCTGTCAGGGACCTCTCTGAGGAGACCTGAATGAGGGGAGGGGAGGAATGTTCCAGGCCAAGAAACATCATGAGCAAAGTCCTCTAAGGCAGGACCCCACTTCAAGTATTTCAAGAAAAGCAAGGAGACCAGTGTGCTCTCGAGCTGAGCAGGAGCCAAGGGGCAAGCGGCAGAAAATGTGGTCCGAGAAGGAGGCAGGGACCAGACACTGGAGGCCTAGAGAAGACGGTGATGAAGGGGGCAGAGCAGGGGAGTAACATGACATGGGACGCGGGGCCCCTCCGCAGCATCCCTGCTGGAGAGCCGTCCTGTCCAGAGCTGATGCTCACAGGGTCTTCCTCGGGTCCAATTCAAATCTGCTTCTGGGAAGCCTTCAGTGCCTGGTGTTTGTTCCACTTGCTAGGGAAGGCTGCGCAAGCTCTGGAGCACGGACTGCTTCCTCAGGGCTCTCTCTGCTCTCAAGTCCCCAGATATCCCAGCTCCTAAGGCCTTTCTGGGGCCCTCCTCTTGGCAGCTGGGTCCCCAGGGCCCCTCCGGAGCTGAGGATAAAGTGACCAACTGTTCTGGTTTGCCTGGGATGTGGGACTTTTAGTGTTACAACTGGGAAAGGTAAAGGCAAACCGGAACCGGTTTGAATTGGTTGCCCTAGGTGGGGAAGCCAAATGGAAATGACTGGCCTGGGCTAGGGCAGAGCCGTCCTGGTCACCCAACCCACCAACTCCACAGGAACCTTTTCACCAGGGCCAGAGACCCAGCTGCAGGTGCGATGGTCTGGGTGGATGGTCTGGAAGGCCGAGTAGATGCGGAACCTTCCATCCCATCCCCATCCTGGTTCATGAGTTCAGCCTGACCCACGACTTGAGCAGTGGAGACTTGTTCCCAAAGAGCCATTAGGTCTACTCTTGCCTAATGTCACTTCCTCTATCGTGCAGCCGAGGAAAACAATGCAGCTTCCTGTGGTCTGATAAGTCAGGATCGCCAAGATGTACAGTTTAGAGGGAGAAGCAAGACACAAACAGCGTGTGTAAAATGGGATGGGACCAAATAGAATATACATGTATTGGCTTCCATATGCATAGTGTTTCTGGAAACTTGCTCCCAAATCTAGTGCCATGGTTGCCTTTGGGGAAGGGCTCTAGCTAGCAGGAGGTGTGGGATGGGAGGGGGACTCTCATCATGCGACTTTTGTGCCTTTCGACCCATGGCCTGTCCCATAAAGAAATAAACAAAGAAATAAATAAAAAATGTAAAACCTTGTTACTTCCTCAGCAGAGTCTCCCATAACCAAGCCCCCAGCGTTCGTCCCTGTTACTAGCTGTCTTGGCTTCTGTCCTGCTGTAGACACGTGTCACAAAGGTCACTCAATCTTATCTGGTGCAATTAGCTGTTTAAAATCTGTCTCTCTCACTTGACTGCAGGTGAGAGGAAGACAGGGAACTGCTCTGCCCTGTTTATTGCAGCACCTGGTGCCTGGCACAGAGCAGAAGCTCTGGAAGGCATGGCTGAATGACGAGTTCATTGATTAATGCAACTCTCCTGCCATCTGTTCCCAAAGGGCAAAGGGATGCCCACACTTAGGAAGCAGGACTTCCCCTCACTGCTCACAAAGCAGCACCCTCCCAACCCTGTGTTTAGGGCTTGGGAGAGTCAGACAACTTGGGCTGCTGTGTGACCTTGGGGAAAATGCTTGACCTCTCTGATTTACATGGTGACACTTCCCTCGCCTGGTGCATGTGAGAGATAATGAGATTACAGGTGCAGAGCGCTCAGGATGTCACCTGGCACCTGGCAGGTGCTCAACATGGGCATCCTCTTGGCTGTTTTCGCCCTCTCCTCCAAGGCTTCCATCTTGTCCTGCTAGAGCCATTTTCTCTGCAGACCCAGGAAGGCTTCATCATTTCAAAACCTCAGAGAAGCTTCCTCCCTCACCCAGATACTGGCCACACCCCCTCCAAGGATGTGTGATCCAGCCAAGTGGGGAAGCCCAGGCCTCTCACCGGCCAGTGCCAGCCTCCCGTGGCCTCCCTCTCTCCTCCCAGCCCTGACAATACTTGGGCAGACTGTCTGGTCCCCCAACTCACCGATGTGCTTCCCGTACATGTGGTAGAAAAAGGAGACGCAGTAGAACTTAGCGCTGGCATTGTACAAGGGACTCACCAACCGGGCTCGGTCCCCCAGCTCCCGGGGCCTTGATGTCTCAATGAACATGTAGTAGCCTGTTGGGGAGGGAGAGATGTACCAAGAGCCCCCCTCTCACCCCGCACAGGCCTACTGCCATCTGATTCCTTCGCTGCCTTAACTTCATCTGACCCCAGGTGCCTCCATCTCCCTGCCTCACCGCACAGCACAGGAGCCTAGGTCAGGAGATCCCAGCTCTACCACAGCTTCTCTTCTTCGGGATCCCCATGACAACAGAATTATGTCTCCCCTCAGACTGGGGCTCCCTGGGGGCAGGGCTGTGTCTCCCCCCTCAGACTGGGGCTCCTTGAGGGCAGGGCTGTGTCTCCCCCCTCAGACTGGGGCTCCCTGAGGCAGGGCTGTGTCTCCCCCCTCAGCTGGGGCTCCCTGGGGGCAGGGCTGTGTCTCCCCCTTCAGACTGGGGCTCCCTGGGGGCAGGGCTGTGTCTCCCCCCTCAGACTGGGGCTCCCTGAGGGCAGGGCTGTGTCTCCCCTCAGACTGGGGCTCCCTGGGGACAGGGCTGTGTCTCCCCCCTCAGACTGGGGCTCCCTGAGGCAGGGCTGTGTCTCCCCTCAGACTGGGGCTCCCTGGGGGCAGGACTGTGTCTCCCCTCAGACTGGGGCTCCCTGATGCTAGGCCCCTCCCTGAAGCTATCCTTGCAGCAGGTCGTGTCCTCACCCTCAGGGGTGCCGCTGATGTCAGTGGGGGGACCAGTGTTGGGGGAGCGCTTGGGATTCTGCGTGAGGGCATTCTGACGTGTCCAATCAAAGTTGTCGGTCAGGTCCTGGGTGTAGCCACAGATCTTCTCATCTTCAAAATGGCAGGTGTTGTCTGCATTGGGGCAGGGGTGGGGAGGAGACAAAGAGGGTCAGGCTCCTCAGGCCCCTGGTCCAGCTCCACCCTCCCTGACCACCCCAAGGCAAGTACTGTGCATCTGAGCAGTGGGCCTTGGATCTCAGGGCTTGAGAGACCAGGCAACGGGGCCCCTGACAAGTTTGTTCCTAGAACAGGACTTCCTAACCTTTGTGCACCACAGACACCTGATGTCTAGTGAAGTCTAAGGACTCCATCTCAGAATAATAATTTTAGATGCATAAAATGAAATACATAGGGTCACAAAGGAAATCAATTATATTGAGATAAGGGGATCCCTGGGTGGCGCAGCAGTTTAGCGCCTGCCTTTGGCCCAGGGCGTGATCCTGGAGACCCGGGATCGAATCCCACGTCGGGCTCCCAGTGCATGGAGCCTGCTTCTCCCTCTGCCTGTGTCTCTGCCTCTCTCTCTCTCTCTGTGTGACTATCATAAATAAATAAAATAAATAAATAAATATATCATTTAAAAAAATTATATTGAGATACAGCTGTCAAAATATTTAAAAAACACATTTGTGATATAATAATATGAGGGCTTCCTTATTATTTAATTAAATAACAGGATCTATTATTAGCCCTAATAATCACGGTGACTTCGAAGTCCTGATGAACATAGGTGATATTTAGGAATGGCTGCAACAACTTTCAGGTGATGTGCAAACCTCAGGTTGGTCCTGATGACAAAGTCACAGGTAGTGACACTACTGTGGTCTGCTGCCTACATTCGTCGCTGAAGGAGATGTTTAACTTCTAGAAGTTAGGGGAGGATGAAGATGTGCGCCCTTCCATGTTCCACGTTCATGGACTCCCTGAATTCTATACACAGAGCCTCTGGGGCAGAGGGGGCCTCATGGATCTCAGATTAAGGACCCCTGCCGCAGAGAGCAGGGGATGTGGACTAGTCTGGTCTCTTTATTTTTCTTTTAGGGATGCTGATTTTAGGGACAGGATCAGGGTGCCAAATGAAGAGGAAAGGCCCTGAGTTACAGATGCCCCCCACCTCTGCCCCCCTTTTAAGCCCCAGAATAAATCTTGGATGCACACATCTCCAAGCCTAATTCTGCTGCCTTTGGATTTTCTTTCCAGCTGCAAGCTTCCATGCCATTTTCTCTCTGGGTATCTCTGGGGGGGTCCTCCCCACCCCACAGGGAGTCTTTGTGTCCCCAGAGGGAAGGGGAAGTGGGAGGGAGGTGTCTCACCTGACAGGTTGGGAGAGTTGATGGCTGAGAAAGCAAGCAGGAAAAGTAAGTCAGAACAGACAAAGTGTGGGACCATACATAGGGTGCCCAGGCTTGGGTTGGGACCAGGGGACAGGGCTCCAGAAACCAGGCTTGGGGACCAGAGGGGCCTAGTCGGCTGTGATAAAGTAGGACACCGCACATTGGGGAGCCCCAAGTTCTGGAACCCTGTGGGGAGATTGGAGGGGTCTCCTGGGTAGGAGGTGAGCCCCCCTCCCCCCACCCGCCCCCACCACCTACGCTCTGTGTAGTGGATGATGCGGGAGGCCATGTCACCAGCCCCGAAGGTGGTGTAGGGCGTGAGGCGGACCTCGTAGCTGTGGGGCACACGGAGGTCGGTCAGGACGTACTCCAGCAGCTGCCCCTTCTCCACGCGCCGCACCGGGATGGCCTTCACCATGGCGCTGTGCTGATTCAGCTGCGGATACAGGGAGGTCCCAGATGCCCAGCAGGCCACACCCTCCACCAGCGCACCAGCCCGGGGCCCTGGCACAACTCGGAGGGTGCGGTGCGGGGCAGTATCAGGGAGCAGAAAGAATAAAGGACTAGGAAATCTGCCCCTCAGTTTCCCCATCTGTGAGCTAGGGCAATCACCCCTACCATGCCTGCCTCCTAGGGCTGTCTTAGTAAGTGACAGCAGTGTGTATAGGACACCGAGTAGGTGCTGGATGCTGCTCAAAGTGATCTGCCATTATTAACTCATTTGATCCTCAAATAACAAGCCTATGAGGTGGAACATTGTAAAATGACTCCCATTTTACAGATCAAAGAAACTGAGGCCGAGCAGATGTAGTTTGCCCTAGCTCACACCGACCTGGATTCTAGCCTAGGCAGTCCGCTCCAGAGCCACACTTTTACCCTCCACACCTACTGCCCCTTGGACAGAACCACACGGAGTTAGATTGGACACAAGACCAGCATAGCCCTGGCCTCGCATTCCAGAGACCCTGTGGATGAGACTGCCCCTCTACCCCCACCTTAAGCTCCTGACACACAAGTAGATTCTATGTTTTGTGAGCAGAGTGGACTCTGCCCCCTTCCCCAGAGCATGGGGCTAGAAGGGACAGGTCCCTAGAACCTCCCGGCTTCTGCTGCTATGTCCAGAACACTTTCTCTCTGGCTCTGGAGAGTGGTCTCTAAGGGGGTCAGTGTGCTCAAGCCCTGCCTCCAACCCCTTCCCATGGCTTGACAGACATTCCCAGGGTCAGCCTGCACTGGGCCCCTGTCCCCCTTGGCCCACCTGGCGGACACTGAGTCTGTAGTTGAGCAGGGGGTCGACAGCATCGGGCTCCCTCTGTGTCCACTGCAGCACATAGGAGTAGTTCTTGGACAGCTTGTGGCTGCGGGTGGGGTTGGGGGTGTCGAAGTAAAACTCCGGGCTGTAGGCTTTGGCTGAGAGGACGGGGAGGGGGCGTGGGGCCATGAAGGGTGGGGGATGGGGACAGACACAGAGAGAGGAGGCACGGGAGAGGGGGACAGAAGAGGATGTCGAGGAACAGAGACACAGTATGGGGAGACAAAGAGAAAGGGCATATGGTGAAGAGAGGAGATGGTGGGAGAGGAGGAGAATGGGGGAATGAGGGTGGAGTAGGAGGGGAGGCAGACGTGGAGAAAAGGAAGATTGGGAATTCCAAGATGTGGTATTTGTGAGGATAGAGAGGAAAGGCCGAGGAAAAGCCAGAGAGAAGAAAAATTTGGGAAGACAGAGGAGGAGGAATATTGGAGGAGGAATATTAGAAAGGACACAGGAAAGAGGATGGGGAAAAAGACGCAAAGAAGGGTCAAGGACATGGAGGAAGAAGGAAGAGAAAGGAGAGAGATAGGGAGGCAAAAAGGTGGGGAGACAGGGAAAGTGTGGGAGAACAGGGGAGGGGGGAAGGAGGTGGGAAATGTCACAGGGGCCTCTGGCTGCAGGGCTGGGTGGGGTGGGGAAGGGCTGGGGAGTGACCTGTGGTCCTGGCCCCCCGCTTCTGAGTGAGGAGATCCAAACAAGAGCTAAAAGGGCACCCTGTCAGTCGGGGGTTGTTGGGAGAGCTGCAGGTGCAGTAGATGGAGACAGGCACACCTGGGGCTCTCCTCCAGGGGCGCTGCCACCAGCTCCGATAGGGAACCATCTCTACCCTCAATGAAGGGGGAAGAGAAGGGATCAGCAACCCCCTTGGCCCCTATGCGTTCCCCTCAGCCCTCACCATGACCTCCACCCCTTCCTGACTCACCCATGCCCGCCTGCAGCCCCTAATAGCCCACCCGGGAATGACTTGATGATGAGATGGGCTGAGAGGGATTTCTGGGCACCAAGGGGCCTGGAGTGACAGCTCAGGAAATGTATGCTGGCTGGCCCAGAGCCAGCCACGGCGTTCCAGAGAAGCTGTTGAGCCCAGGGTCCTCTTCGCTCCTCTTAGCTACAGCTCAGGCCCCTCACATTGGGCCTGCAAGTCAGGAAAAGAGGCGGGGGGGTCCTCCATTCTTAGCCTCTGGGGCCAAGGACGAAAGAGGAGGGGCTTGAACTATGCCGGCTGAGATGGAGGGGGTGGGGCAGGGCTTGAGTGGGCGGTTTTGAACCTGGTGTGGGCGGGGCTGGGGTGCACCTGCTACGGAGGAAGAAGGAAACGGAGAGCTGGGATTGGCTGAAGCTGCAAAGGGTAGAGCCTAGGCCTTGTAGTTGGGGCCTAGGTGAGGTGTGAATGGGAAGGGCCCATACCTGGCGCTCGCGGGGCTAAAGGGGCGAAGCGTAAGCCCGGGGAAGCAGGGGTTTGGAAGAGGCAGGGCAGTCCGAGGCCAAGGGGAAGGAGGCTGAGCTAAAATGGGCAGGACTTCGGGCACGTATAAGCGGGCCTTGAGAAGACAAGGTCTACACGAAGAGGGCGTGAGCGAAGGGGTGTAGCCCGCCTAGAGGGGACCAGGCTGTAAAAGACGTCTTGATCTGGTCTGAGCGGCGGAGGCGGGGCTTGGACCTGGCAGGGGCAGGTCTCGGAGAGGCAGGGGCCTAAACCTAGGGCAGGCGGGCCGGCAGGGGGCGGGGCCCAGGCGGCCGTGGGCGGGGCTGGAGGGGCGGAGCCTGGCCCCAGGTGGGCGCGGGTGGCCCCAGGTGGGCGCGGGTGGGCGCGGGTGGGCGCGGGTGGGCGGGACCCCCTGGACGCTCACCCGAGACCTGAAAGAGGCAGGTAGCCGAGCCCACGTCGTTGGAGATGCTGCACTCGTAGCTGCCGCTGCTGTCGCGGGTGACGGCGTCCAGGCGCAGTTCCGAGTGGTCGGGGGCCTCGGCGGCGACGGGGACAGCGGGCGGCGGGGGCAGCAGCTGCCCTTTGAAGCGCCACACGGCCGAGGCGATACGCTGGGGGCTGCCCCGCAGCAGCGAGCAGCGCAGCAGCACGGGCCGGCCCAGCGCCTGGCGCACGTCCTGGGAGCTGGGCTCCACCTCGGGCGGGACTGGGGGCGGGGGCGGCGGTCAGCGGGCCGGGTGGGCTTTGAGGATCGGCCCGCCCGAGGCGACGCGCCCGACCCGGCCCCCGCACCCCCCAGCCTGCAGAGATCTCCGAGGATTCAATAGCCACGCTCATACCCCCGTGACCGGCGGATACCCACCCCTCCGGGCCAATTCCTCCAGCCATGCTTCCCATGCTGGGCCTCGGGCCTCGGTCTCGCCTCAAACCCCTCAGTCCCCCACACCCTCCCCTCCCCCGCCGCCCCGCAGTGAAAAGCAGTGTAACATCAGGGTTCAGAGCACGATCCCCGGAGCTAGACGCCTTGGGTTCAAATCCCAGCCCTACCTCAAACTAGCTGGTGAGGCCTTAGGCAAGTTACTTATCCTGTGACTCGGTTTCTCTATTTGTAAAAATAAGGGAATAACAGAGTCTACTTATAGGGCTGCGAAGGGTCAAAGAAGGTCATGCATTAAGGCGCTTTCTGAACAGTGCTTGGCACGAGGTCAGTTAACTCATCACTCTCATCGTTCTACCATCAGACACGACGTGTTCCCTTGAAGGTCTTTCAAACTAACCATTTCTACCTGTCAAAATCAATTATTTCTTTGCTCACTGGGTCCGCGGGAATGAGGATGGTGGGGGCGGGGCGGGGCGGCGCTTGATGGTGGAAATGTGGCAGGGGTCACAGACCTCGCCCCCTAGAACTGGGGCAGGGGGGGATGACAAGGTTTTAGGGCTATCAGCAGCAGTGCGGGGAGGGAGGAGGGTTGGTTGGCCTGGAGCGAAGGGGCGAAGAGGGGCAGGTGAGGCTGAGAACCGGGAGGGACAGCTCAGAAGACAGTCCAGGTGGGGCCATGAGACTCACACTGCACGTTCAGCTGCACCTGGGCCTCGCGAGGGCGCACGTTGAAGCCATTATACCGAGCAGTCTGGCAGCGGTAGGTCCCGCTCATGTCGCGGCTCACGTGCTCCAGCCGCAGCTTCCCGTCGGGGGTCTCCTCCAGGGGCAGCCCCGAGGGCAGCATCGCAGCCTCCTTGTCCACGCGGGACCAGAGCACCGGCGGCCGCGGCTTGCCTCGGACCTCACACTGCAGCTCGGCGGGCGAGCCCTCCCGCACGGTCACCACGGCCCTGCCCTTGGGCACGCTGATGGTGGGAGGCACTGCGGTGGGGAGGCGCAGGGGCAGGGTTAGAGCTCCCCGCCGGCCCCAGCTTTGGGGCTTCTGCTTCCCTTCCCCTAGGCTTCCCATCCCAGGTGTCCCAAAGGATCCCTCAGGGTCTCCAAAACACAACTCACCTCCCCCCAGTCCTCTCCACCTCCTGGGGTCTCTATCTCAGGGTCTCCCAACTCAGAAAGAGATCTGAGGTCGTCCTGGCCTATGCCTTCTTTCCCTTTAGCCCAACAAAGGGAGTTCCACCTTTTAAACAGTTCTACAAAATGACCTCTTCCTTCAACTCCCTCTCTCCTGCCCACTGGATCCCATAGAGTTAAAGCTTCCATCTTGTGTTCTGGAGTGTGATCACAGATCAATAGTCTGTCCACCAACATCTTTAGCCTTCCTTCCAAAGTAATAGAATATCTGGAGTTCAGCACGGTCCACAGTGGGAATAACCACCCTGCCTTACGGCTGGCTATGGCTACGTAAATTCTGGCCAATGGGATGTGACAGGAAATAAAGGTCTTTAAAAGGAGAGGCTATGGCCCTCCTCTCCTCCTCCTTCCTGCAGGCTGGAATGCAGATTGATGGCTGCCCCTGGAACTGCCATTGTGGACAAGGTGGCACACACTACGGTTAAGGTTAACGGAAGAGCGAGACAAGATGGAGCCTGGGACCCTGAGGACTTGGTGGAACGGAGCCATTATTCCAGCCTGGACTGCTCACTTTTATGAGAAAAAGAAACATACATCTAGCTCATTTAAGTCACTAGTAGTATTTTGGGATTTTCTGTTATACACAGACAAACCTAATTCAACCCAACACATCGCCCAACTGGAGGGTCTTTTAAAGACTTCCATGGGTCCCATTCCACATCCCATCAAACAAATTAAAATGTCCTACATTAAATATAAACTGTAAATAACTTTGCAAGGCAAGCTGAGGTCCAGTTATCCAGTTAGAATAATTCATACTCTATAAACATTTATACATGTTTTGGTTTTAATTTTACAGTTTTCTCTTTGTATTTTTGGAGCCAATTAATTTATTTTTCCAGGGCTAAATTATTTCTATAGGCCCTTAAAAAGCTTCCATGCCCTAGGCATCAGGCTAATGAGCCAAATAGAAGAAATGGCCCTGTGCCCTGTTGATTTCTCTGGTTCTAAAACATCCCAGCTCCCAACTCTCCTGTGCCCCCACAGGCTAAAGGGCTGTCCTTCCTTTGAAGCTGCCCTGCCTTCAGGTTAAAGCTCCAGATCCTTGGCTCCCCAAACAAGACCCTCGTGCTCCAGCCTCTGCCACTCCCCAGACTCATCTTCCCTCTCCTATCCTGTGTCCCAGCTATGGGATCCACTTGTGAGGGACACACTCCCTAGATGCAAAGTCTTCTCCCTGCGTAGAAGTTAGGATGGAAGGGGCCTTCGAAGCCATCTGGTTCAGTGTCTCACAGAGGAGAAACTGAGGCCCAGAGAGTTAAAGAGGCTTAGTCAGAGTCAGCCAGCTCCTTAATGCAAGGGGCTAGGGGCTGGAGATGAGATTCTAGAGACTCTCTCCAAAATCCTCCTCTCCAAACTCCTGTCATTCTTAAAATATAAACCCTTCAGGGGTGGCTCTAAAGTCAGACTGCCTGGGTTTGAATACCAGGCTACACCACTTGTTTGTTAACTTAGGTGAGTTTCTTAAACTCTCTGAGCCTGTTTCTTCATCTCTAAAAACTGGTGATAAACTATCTCATAAGGTAAACCATGAAGGTGAATGAGAGAAATATGAAATCATCAGAACACAGAGTAAGCACTCAATAAATGTTAGTCATTATTTCATTGTTATTTATTATTATTGGAATAAAGACCCAAGTCCCTGCATAATCTGGCCCCCACTGACCCCTCTGCTCTCTTCCATCTCACTCCATTTTTCCAGCTGCACTTTCCTTCCTTCAGGGCTCTAGATGGCCCACATGCTTACCCACCTCGGCCTTTGCATGTGCTGATTCTTTGGCCTCCCTTGCTCTCTTCCACCTTGCAAAATCCCGCCCCTCCTTCAGATCTCAGATCAAACATTCTATCTTAGGAGACTCTTTCCTGACTCTCGTGTATCAAAGTTTGCAGTGATATATTTATTTGTGAGACTATGTGAAAAATGTTTGCCTTCCTGCTTCATTCCATGCCAGCAGAGCTTATTTTGCCCACCCCTCTGCCCCAGAGCCTACCACAATGCCTGACATTTAACAGGTGCTTAATAAATGTGTGCAGAACACCAAGTAAACACAAACGGTGTTCCCCTCACTCTGGCCTCCTTTCCCCAAGCTTCTGTGCCCACCTCCTCTCTGTGGGCCTCTCCAGCTCCCTCACACACACACCCACGCCACTTATTTGGCTGCCCACCTGTCTCAGAGGAGATGTTGACTTCGACGCTCAGGTCAGGCACTGGTGCCCCTGGGAAGGAAGCCACGCACAGGTAGGTGCCATAGTCGCTGAAGTGCAGGTCAATGAGCTCTAGGCTGCTCGTGACGGCAGGCAACTCAGGGTCATTTCGGGTCACCAGCAGCCTCTTAGACATGCGTGCTGGCTTGCCATTCTTGAACCACTGGTAGGTCACCTTCTCTTGGGGCACTGCATCCACGTGGCATGACAGCTTCAGGTCCTGGCCCAACTGTATGTTCTCACTCTCTTTGATCACATCTGGGGTGATCTGGAATGTAGCATTCTTCATGGCTATAGGTGGATGGGGAGGGAAGGGTGGCTAGGACTGGCCCAAAGCCAAGGGTCTGTGTCCTACCTCCATCCCAACCCAGTTTCTCTTCTTGAACTGACCTTCCTGGAGATTGGGGGCTACCACCCTACCCCACCCCCAAGAGAAACCATTGCTTTGCTTGGAAATTTCTCTGCTTACTTAGATGGATTTTTAAAAGTTCAAAAAAGCTGGCTGTAGAAAAGTGGGTTTAGTCATTGTTACAGCCACTGTTGACTGAACACCCACTACGTGAGAGGCACTGTTCCAAGCACTTTACATGGGTTTACTCATCTCACCCATCCCACAATCTTCGAGTGAGGCACTTTGCTGTCCCCGTTTTACAAAGGAGAGAACTGAGGCTCAGACAGTTTAAGTAACTTGCCCAAAGTAGCCAACCTTGAATTCAGACTCAGCCTGCGCTCTTAACAGCTGCACTGCTTTATTTTTATTCTTGTTTTAAACCTTGAATATGCAAAGTACACATTTTGGAAAGATGCACCAGAATGTGATAGTGCTTCTATCTAGAGAGTGGGGATGAGGGGAAATTTTAATTTGCACATTTCATCTTTTTGTACTGTTTGCTTCTTCTCAACAAGTTTGTGTGATTTTTATAATAAAAGCCTAATACAATTATTTTATGTGAAATTACATAGAACACAGAGCTTAGAAAAAAAGGGTCTAGCCCTCTTTGAAAAATCTGAATATTGTCTGACATAACTGAGAGTTAGAATTCTTCTTCTTCTGCTGCTGCTGCTTCTTCTTCTTCCTTTTTTAAGTAGGCTCCACACCCACAGTGGAGCCTAATGCAGGGCTTGAACTCATGACCCTGAGATGAAGACCTGAGCTGAGATCAAGAGTCGGATACTTAACAGACTGAGCCGCCCAGGCCCGTCTAGACAGAATGCTCAGTAGTGGGTTGTTAATTCGTCCAGACCCTGGTGCAACAGCCATGAACCAGGACTGGGCTGGGCAAAGCAGGCTATACATGACCCTAAGAGATGACTGTAAGTATTTGATGCAAACTGCAATCTCATGAACCCAGGTGTTTTGTGGGGTTTTTTTTGTTGTTTTTTTCTTTTTTCTTTTTTTTGAACCCAGGTTTTAAAGGCCAAGTGGAATTAGGTGAAGAAGAATAATTTGACAGGAGAAGTACCATCAAAGGAAAAAGTCAGCAGTGACAATCTGGTGAATGTTTTTCTTGCTCTGATTAAGTAAAAAAATCCCAGAGAGCTAGCTTCCTTTTTGTGAGAAGAGTCAGAGAGAGACTGGTTGGTGAGGGAAGAACAAAATGGAGAATCCATTTCATCAGAAGATTCTCCATTTAATCCAGAAGATTTGACTGGAGGTATACCTGACTTTCAAGGGCGAAAGAGCTACAAACAAGCCTAGATCTTTAAAATTTTCAAATAAGTAAACAATAAACAAACAACAACCTAAAGTGACTTCCAAGTCAAAAGAATTTAAAGTTTTCTCCTTAGGGGCACTGGACCACCTCAGTCAGAAGAGCATGCAACTCTTGATCTCAGGGTCATGAGTTTGAGCCCTATGGTGGGTGTAGAGATTACTTTAATAAATAAAACTTTAAAAAAAAAGTTTTCTTCTTAAAGCACAGTAGCAAAATCAAGATCATACTGAGCAGCTAATGAGGCGGAGGTTAGTAAGGAGAGTGTCAATACTTTTTGTGTCCCAAGTTTTGTTATCATTTTTACATTTAGTAATTACCTTCAGACTCACTGACATTCTTTGCTAATAAAGATTTGCATTTGAGGTATGTGCAAATTTATGTTATTTTCATTTTAATTCTGTGAAAAATGTAGAAATTATTATATAGGAAGAGAGTCAGGAAATTTCTCTTGCAGACTGGAGTGTCCACATTTAGCTTTCAGCAGCCTCAGTTTCCAGATCTAAGAAAAATGCAGGTAATCAACACCCACCCTTCCCACTTGGTCCATTGTCAGGATGACCTTTGGAAATGTGGATTCTAAATAAAACTCTATACAAATTGTAGTCCTGTGACCTGCAGGCAGACATCAGAATTGCAGGGAAATCGAAGTGCCTGGAACATGCCTTCTCAGCAAATCCCATCGAACAAGAGGAAGCAGACAGGCCTCTCTCTTGGTTCACGGGTGGTTTCTGGAGGGCAGGAGCCACCAGGCCACCTCCTGGGTCCCCCCACCCCCACCCCTCCCGACCCACGTACATCGCACCAGCAGGTTGACGGTCTTCTTGGCAGGGTTGCCCACGTTGTTGGTGGCGGTGCAGTTGTAATAGCCAGAGTCCCGTGCCTGCACTGAAGGGATGCTGAGGGTGCCACTCTGGGCCAGAGCACCCAGGGGAAGCGGGCCCGGCCCGTGGGACCACTGAAGCTGGGGTAAGGGATCACCGCCTGTCAGCAGACACTGTACGGTCACATTCTCCCCAGGATTTACCACCAGAGTTTCATTCACAGACAGCTTCAGGGCTGGTGGTGCTACGAGGACAAGGAGGTGGGGTCTTAGGGACCATGAGGCAGGGCTGGGGGAGTCGAGGGGGCAAGGGAAGCCAGGGGGTTGAGGGAGGCCTGGAGGGGAAAGGATGGGGAGAGGCAGGGAACAGGCAGGGAGCAGGCAGGGAGCAGGCAGGGAGCAGGCAGAGAGGAGGAGGGGAGATGCCTAGAGTCCTGTGTGGGCTGGGCCCTGTGTCCTAGCTGGGGAGCCGGCCCAGGAGGGCGATGGGCAGGGGAGTCCTGTACCCGTGGTGTTCGTGAGCCGGAAGGTGATGGCCTTGTCTGGGATGCCGCACACATTGCGGACAGACACCTGGCAGGTGTAGCTGGCATAGTCCTGCGGCCGCAGGTTCTTCAGCTTCAGGACCTTGGTCTCCCCCTAGGCAGCAGCAGATCACTGGGGTGAGGGGCCTGTTTGGGTCTCTAGGGATCCCACACACATTCAACCAGTGCCAGAGGCTGAAGCCAATGGCTACTTTAATTCCTATCTTTCTGGAACGCCTGGGTGGCTCAGTGATTGAGCATCTGTCTGGCTCAGGTCATGATCCTGGAGTCCCGGGATCGAGTCCCACATCAGGCTCCCCACAGGGAGCCTGCTTCTCCCTCTGCGCGCATCTCTGCCTCTCTGTCTCTCTCATGAATAAGTAAATAAAATCTTTAAAAAAATTCCTATCTTTCCAACCTCCACAGTTTATCCTCAGGGAGCCTGCACCTGGGGCGGAGACTGCAGTCTCCATACCTTGAGCTTCTCCGGATCTGATGTTGTCCTGGCACACACCAGCCAGGACCAGGCCTTGGTTTTCACACTCTGGGAAATGGAGGATTAGGAAGGAATCCTGCTCTATCTTACAACCTATACAAACATGGGGCTGGCCCGCAAGCCATGTCCACACATGGAGCTTTGGCCACCACCTGGGATAGCCACCTCTGAAAGACTTCCCTGGCAGGCAGCTTCATCACCACCTCCTGGGACTGTGGGGGACCTCAATCAATACCCCCGACTGCTGCTGTGCCTGCCCAAGAGTCCCCAGTACTCTGCTAGCCAGCAGCACACAGGGGTGACATGCCTGCCCCTGGGGGATCCTTTCCTAACTAGCAATGTTCCTGGAGGACATGTTGCCTTGGGGACTCTCCCCTCCTCACCACTGCTCCCTGACCTTTCTGTCCTGATTTCATTTGGCCCAAGTTGTCTGAAGCCCAATCAGATTGCACGCTTCCAACATCAGAGCAGAATTATTGGCATCAGGGCAGCCCCTGGAACCCCTTAGATCATGGGGCCTCGTCAACTACGTCTCCCTCCCTTGTTGGGTGCAGAAGGAAGAGTGCAGGGCGAGCCATGAGGAGACCAGGCCGGCTGCTTTCTGTTCTGACCTGGGTATAGAGGGGCTCATAGATGTCGACCCCATTGTCCTGGCTGTGAGATAGGGTGTCGGAACCCCGCTTCCAGATGAAGCGGGCCGGCGGGTTGGAGTTGACAGTACAGCGCAGGAACACCGTCTTCTCCTGGTAGAAGTTGCCTCGAACATCGCTCACCGTCTGGTGGACCGTCAGCACGGGCTCGTCCAGGTCTGCAAGGACACAGCCCCAGGGGAGTCATGGCCAGGTGACCGCCAGGTGGAGGGCTTGGTCTTCTGGCAGCCCCCAAGGAAAGCTAAGCCACCCTCAAGGGATGCTTCCAGAAAGCCAGATGCTCTCCCAGCCCACAAACTCGACCAACCTGTTGGAGGCAGGAGAATGGACCTAATGGTTTCCCAGCTGTTCCTCCCCCAGCCCTGCATGGGGGTGTCTGTCTTTATCCTCCCATCATGGGATGGAGGAAGCAGCTGCAGATTGGAAATCAGGACACTGGTTCAAATCCCAGGTTAGCTGTTAATTTGCAGTGTGACCTGCCTAAGTCACTTCTCTTTCTGGGCGTTTCGTCATGGGTCATGCAAATACCACTTTCTTTTTAATACCAATGCCCAGCAGAGCTCACTGATGGTGTCAGAAGTCAGAATGATTGCCTCTAAGGAGATTATTGACTGGGAGGGAGCATGAAGGAACTTTCTGGGGTCCGGGAAATGCTCTTGAACTGGATGGTGTTTACACATGCATAGACATAAGAATTCATGGAACTGTACATTTAAGATTGGTGCACTCTACTGGATGTAGGTTAATCCTCAACAACAAAAAAGAATTTAAGGGATCCCTGGGTGGCGCAGCGGTTTAGCGCCTGCCTTTGGCCCAGGGCGCGATCCTGGAGACCCGGGATCGAATCCCACGTCGGGCTCCCTGTGTATGGAGCCTGCTTCTCCCTCTGCCTATGTCTCTGCCTCTCTCTCTCTCTCTCTCTGTGACTATCATAAATAAATAAATAATTTAAAAAAAAAAGAATTTAAGAAAAAATCCTGATGCTGGGTTCCATGCCCAATTACATCAGAATCTCTGGAAGTGGGACCCAGGCATCAATAGTTTCTTCTAAAGATCCCCTAGACCTTCTAATGAAGAGTCGGCATTGTGAAACAAAGGCACCAACATTCCACAGCCTAACATTCTATGGCAGGTGTTCCAGCATCCCATCATTCTGTCCTCACACAGCCCACTTGGACAGAAGTCATATCAAAGACCATGATGGGTAGAGGTGGGGCACTGGTGACATCCAGGCCATGCCTGCCAGCCCCTTCCAGAGCCAATAACGCAAGAAATGATCCTCAGCCCCAGGGTTTGGCAGGCCCTTAGGTGACTGATGGGGGACAGAAGGGTCTGAGGTTCCATTGCTCACCACTTGGGGGTCTCACTTGGTGGGGTGTGGGACATATTTAATGAATAGGTTCATTGTGGACATTAAGATGGTGCCAGACAGGCTGCTTGGCTTGGCCCTATGGCTTCTGGGTAACTAGTGTCAGCCTGAGTGGGCACAGAGGCAGGTGGCAAGCAGTGAAATAGCCTCTTGGGGTTAAGTGGGTGACCTCCATGGCAGGCAGGTAGGGACTAGGGGCTTCCCATTCAACCAGCAGCAAGGGCTAAGGGGTGCTTGGTCCTGTAGGTGCCCCCTTGGTGGGGGCAGGGAAGTTGCAGAGCTCCCCCTCGGACAGAAGCAAGAGACATGAGAGACTGTGGGAAGGGCATGGGCCAGAGTCAAGAGAACCTTTGTGGGCAAACAAGTCACAAACCTCCCCCCACTTCCATTTCATCTGTGAAAGGAGTAGAGTATAATCCAAACTATCCCGCCCTCTCTGATCACTTTGGAGAGCTGTGCAAGGTTCCTATGGGTTAGGGAGGGACACGTGTGAATGGTATAGGGGGACACACATCGGAGGAACAGTGGTCCGGGAGAGATGGGGTCTCTACTGCCTTCTTCCACCGAAGTGTCTCTTCTCCAGCCTCCTTCCCGACCCCCGCCTTCCCAGCCCGCCCCCGGGGCACCCCGGCCCGCACTCACACTGCACGTCCACGCGGATGGACTTGATGGCGGGCACGCCCACGCCGTTCTCTGCCTTGCAGTAGTAGCGGCCGCCCTGCGTGCGCGCGATGCGCTCGATGCGCAGCGTCTCGTTGAACACGGACGTCTCCTGGAACTTGTCCGAGGCGCTGCCCGCCGTCTTGGTCCAACGCACCTGGGCCCGCAGGGCGGGGCAGGGCGAGCGGGTCAGGGAGGGGAGCGTGCTCCGGGCTGAAGGTCATGCAACGGGGCCTCTTCCCCCCGCACCCCACTCTTCTCCCCGCGTGCCCGTGGGGCCCACCCCAGCCTGGGAAACTAATTCCCCCCAGGGAAATGCACGGATAGGGTAGGAGGATGCTTCAGCAAAGAGCCTGGGAAACCGGGGGTCAGAGGAAGGAGGCTTTAAATCAGGCAGTATAGTGCAGTGGTTAAGAGCATGGACTGGGGCGAGTTGCCCCACCTTTCCTGCCTCCCTTTCCGCATTGGGAAAACAGAGAATACTACCTGGCCTAGGGCTTCTGGGAGGATTAAATGTGCCTTAGTGCCTGTATGGCTAAGAATTTGATAAAAAAATTTTAGTGGCCTTGGGTAGGCCACTGTCTCCCAGCTTTAGACTTGTCATCTGCGAAAGAGGTCTCCGTGGTAGCCAGCCTCCAAGATGGTCCCTAGCTTCTGGTCCTTTTCTGTGGTGCCCTCCCACTCTGTACCGCAGATGGGCTGTGTGCCCAATATAACACAGCGGGCATGACGGTATGTCACTGCCAAGATCAGGTTTGTTTTTTTTTTTTAATTTTTATTTATTTATGTATGATAGTCACAGAGAGAGAGAGAGAGAGAGAGAGAGAGAGAGAGAGGCAGAGACACACAGGCAGAGGGAGAAGCAGGCTCCATGCACCGGGAGCCCGATGTGGGATTCGATCCCGGGTCTCCAGGATCGCGCCCTGGGCCAAAGGCAGGCGCTAAACCACTGCGCCACCCAGGGATCCCCAAGATCAGGTTTTGAAGGACTGTGATTTCCACCTTGGGGAAAGCCATCCGGCTGTCATGAGCAGCCCTCCGGAGGGAGGGGTCCACGGGGGAAGAATGGAAACCTCCAGGTCTACAGCCACAGGAGGTAGCCTGCAAGTGGTCCCCAGTCAGTTCTCAAATGGCTTCAGCCTCCTAAGAGACCATGCATGAGCCAGAACCAGTCAACAAAGCTGCTCCTGGATTCTGGTTCCATAGGAACTGTGAGACAATAAGTGTGTGTTGTTCTGAGTTTCTTGAGTTTTAGAGTATTTGTTATGCAGCACTAGATAACTATAACTATTACATAGCACAATACTCGCTTTGCAAAGAGGTTTAGAAACAAAGTGTGTAAAGCACCTAAGTGTAGCCCCTGGTATGTATTAGTCACTCAACAAATTTCCATTATTATCAACACTGCCCTAGACTGTGGGAAATGATCAAGGATCACACAAGAAACTGGAGCTACTACTCAGGGTAGGAGAGGTTTAAGAAAAATTGATCATTTCCAGGTGATTAAGTCTTGAGGATTGGAGGACAGGGTAAGGAAGCTTTCATATTAAAGTTGGGGGGTGGGGATTGCTTATCACTGAGATGGGGCAAGGCCCCGATCCCAGTGAAGAGGTCAGGCCATAGTCCATAAAAACAACAAGGCTGGGGAGAAGGATGGCGAGAGGATGATGGTAGCAACATTATGGCCTGCAGTGGCCACTCTCTGCATGAGAAACTTGCCCTTCTCCCACTTCAGAGAGAAACCAAGGCCATGAAAATATTTTTTCTTTTGTATTTGACATTTTGCAGGTTTCCTGTGATTTATCTAGATGGGGTGTGTTTATAAACTGCTTTGGATTTGTTTTACTTTATCCATCTGAGGGTTTGTACCTTTCTTCAATTCCACAAAATTCTCAGCTTTTATCTCTTTAGATGTTGCCTTCTCTCAGTTTTCTCTAGTCCATCCTAAGTTAATGTTGTAGCTTGTCATTCTATCCTCCATGTCTCCTAACTTTCTTTTCACATTTTCCAGTCTCTTTGTCTTCCCTGGACTGCATTGTAGCTGGTTTTCTCAGATCTGTCATCCAATTCATTAATTTTCTCTTTAGCTAACTCTATGGTATGGAGGCCAAATTTTTCAAAAGACTGTTGGATTTTTATTTCTAGGATTGCTATTTGGTTTCCCCCCATATCTGAAGGATCAGGCTGTATAATCTCCTGACTTGTGGACTGTATGCCTTTCATTATCTCTTTAAACACTTTAAATATACTTATTTTCAAGATCCTTTCAAATTGCTCTGTTATCAGGACACCTGGGTGGCTCACTGGTTGAGAGTCTGCCTTTGGCTCAGGTCATGATCCTGGGGTCCTGGGATCAAGTCCCACATCAGGCTCCTGCAGGGAGCCTACTTCTCCCTCTGCCTATGTCTCTGCCTCTCTCTGTGTGTCTATCATGAATGAATGAATGAATGAACGAACGAACAAAAGAACAAATTGCTCTGTTATCTCTGTTTCCTTTTATGTGAGAGATTATTCAATTCAATCATTTGAGTGTCTGGGCTGGCCCTCCAGACATTGTATTTTTAAATGTGTTTTAAAATTTTACTCCACAGGCTTGTATTCTGTGGGACTTTTCTTCCACAGAAATTTCTGTGGGAAAAAGAAAGAAAGAAAGAAAGAAAGAAATTTCTGTGGGCCCTCACAGGCCTGTCTGTGGTGTAGCTTTATGGTTGCCTATGCCCAAGACACAAAGGTTCACAGGTTCCAACTAGTTTTATATTAGTTTCTCAGCTTCAGGTTTCCTCACCACTGCAACAGTAAGACACAGCCTAAAGGTTGTGCTCCTTCACAGGTGACTGTTCATATGCTCATCCTGAAGTGGAGTTGGCCCCCTGCTATGACTCTGGGATGTGGAATGGAGAACTTCTCGTCCCCATCCACAGGGGGCACTCTTGTGTTTCCTGCTTTAGGTAGAGTGTCTATGTCTAGCCTCCAACCACAGATGGACCTGTGGCCTCAACTCATACCCCCCACCCCGTGTGTATTAATACTACTATCCCTGAGGTGAGTATGTAGTTCAAGCCCCTCCAAGGACCAGGTCCTTCACCTTCTGCTCACTGCCATGGCTACAGATTCTTTCTTCATTCTGGCCCTCAAGAGTCCTTTGATCTTGCTATTTGTTTAGAGTGGGGAATTCCATGCCTGCTCAGTCCCCTATCCTGACTTCAAAGTGGACCATGAGATGCTAATTCCTTGTGACTCTGCTAGATTGGATGTTCTGTGACAATAGGAACTGTATCTTCAGGGCCCATCACGGGGCTGGGCTCACAACAGGTGCTCAAGAAATATTTGTTTAATGACATAAGCAAGGAGATAGACAGCATTCCAGGAGAGGTGAGCAGCAGTGGCTAATGCAGGAATGAACAGGGCGTACTCGGGCAAGTGTGACTGGAGCACAGGGTATGAAGAGGGTGGCAGTGGAGGTGCGACAAGGAAGGCAGGTGGGGCCAGACTGGGTGGGGGATGGAGGGCTCTTCACTTCTACCCCTAGCAGCCTAAACTGGGTCTGGTAGGTAATAGGTAAACCATCAAAGGATTTTGAGCAGGGGAATGATATGAGAGAGGAGGTTTGAAGATGGTGATTTTGGGAGCAGGGTACAGAAGTGAATCAAGGGAGAGATATCAAACATAGGGGGCCAGTTAGTCTACTGCAGTGGTCCAAGGGATAGGACTAAAGGTCTGACCCACAGTGGTAATGAGGAAGAGAAACAGAAGACCCATGCAAGAGACATAAAGACAGAAGCCTCAGAGGCTGGCTAGAGGTGGGGAATGAGATGGCACAGAGCCAAATTTTAGCCCAAGGGTTTGAGCCTAGGTAGCAGGAAGGATAATGAAATCGTGGATGCAAGTAGAAAAAAGAGTGTGTGTGTGCACACGCTGAGCCACAGTCACAAACAACATAAATGCGATGCACAAGGGGACACACACAGATGGCCAGTACAGCCTTAGGGAGAGATGGCCCAGCTGCCTCCCTGGTGTTAGGGAGGACCATCCTGATGTCACACCTGATGCATATAACAATGTGAAGATTGGCAGCATTGTCATCGCTTCGAAACAAAACTCTGAGAAGAAGCAAGCAGTGATAATGGTTTTAGGTTGAGTCCTTAGTGACTTCCTTATCATTTGCTTATCTCCAGGCCAAACCTACCAAAGCCATCCTTGTGCCCAAAATTATCCCAAAAAACTATTTTGCATTTATTATCCTCCTTAGATCCAGTGAAAAATTTTCTGCTGCTCTTAAATGCCACAGCAGCTCACCAGCAAATTCCACCCATCCTTCCAGCCCACCTCCTGTCTCTTCTCCTCAGCTTCGGTGATAACTGGCCAACCGTTCTGACTGAACATATCCTTGATCTGTGACTAAATTTACCTGGCATTTCCAGATACTCATCTTCTGTGGCTTTCTAACTGCTCTCAGTCTTTAAACCTTGAGAATGTGGGGCTTGCCTACCTGAAGCCTCCTGAAGAGGAGATCGCATCATCCTACGTTGTGGGTAACTCCTGGAGCCCTCAACCCAAAGACAGGGACACTGGGAGGAAGTGTGCAAAGCTACAGAGAACACTGGTTCTGGATTCAAAATCTGCCTCCACCCTCACAGGAGCTGTGTGATCGTGGGAGTTTACTCAGCCTCCCTGAGCCTTGATTTTCTCAGCTGTGACATGGAAGCCCTAATGTCTTCCCCACAGCATGGCCCTGAGGCTCCCGAGAGAAGACACTGGAGGGAGCACCTCGCACAGTGTCAGCTGCCCTCAAACGGAGGTTGAAGGTTGAAGGTGCATCTGAGGAAGTGTCTGCTCAGCAGATACAACAGGAATAAAGTGGAATTGAACAGCTGACATTTCATTTTTCCCCTCAGCCGTCAATGTTTTCAGCTGAATAAGCTCACGGCCTCCAGCCCTTCCCCACAGAGTTCATTTTCCAGCTATTTCCCAGACACGGGCTTCAGTCTCGTGTTTACTTGCCCACTTCCTCTGCCTCTGGTCCCCGGCTCCTGCTGCCTCATCCGCAGCTCTGATCCCAGGGCGGGGCGGCGGGTGAGGAGGTGAAGCCACGGAGGGGCTTACCTGGGGCCGTGGGTGCCCGGTGACAAGGCACTGCAGCATGAGGGTGTCCCCCTCCCGGATGGTGTAGACACGCTCACTGATGTTATCCTCCTTCACGACACATGCCTGGCCTGCGTGGACAATCTGAGCCTGGGCGGGAGCTGGCCGGAGAGGGGGCAGGTTTAGGCAAGAGGCACCAAGGCCTGAGGGAGGTCTAGGGCACCCTCTTCTGAGTATGTTAGCAGGAGGCATCAGCCCAGACCTCCCCAGGCCATTCCTTAGAGGCCTCACCTGTTGAGCTCTGGAAAGGAGACTCCCAGGGCCCCAGGCCAGAGTCAAGGACTCAGGAAGGGGGCAATTCCAACTCATCCCACTCTCGTTGCAAGAGATCTGTGCTTTCAATGAGCTGATGAGTCTGAGGGACTTGGGATCCATACAGACTGGTTATCATCACTGAGTGAGCATCCCTGCCTTCGCAGCCCCCAGAGTGGAAGCTGCTGGTGCTCCTCCCAGCTCCCCAGACACTCCAGGTGCATCCGTTCCCCAGCTGCTATGAGGGCTAGCTGCTAGCTCACCTTGCCTGGGATTGCCTTTCGCCAATGGCAGCTGCCTGGGCCAGATATGCCCACAAGATCACCCCTCTGCCCAACACACACACACACACACACACACACACACACACACACACACACAGTCGGTGACTAACAATCCCTTCCCTGCCCCACCCCATCTCCTGGTGAGATGGCACAGCTAACGCCACTGAGCCACATTTTTGCCTGGCTCCCTCCTCTTCCAGTTTCTCCCGAGAGCACTTTCTCAGCAAATCACTTGCCTAAATTGCACCCCCTCAACCATCCCAGGCTTTCCTTTTAGAGAGCTTGACAGAGATTTCTCCCAGCCCCACAGACTGTTCATCCCCCTCACCCAAAGGCCTGCTACTCTTCCCTCATCGCTCCCTGAGCCTAGCCCAACATCTTCAAGGGAAAAAGGCTCTTTTCCAGGGGCCTGGAAGCTCCTCTTGACCTTTCTCACAGTAACCGGGGCTGGGGGGGCAGAGTTAGTATGTGGCTGGGACACCCAATGGGAAAAGCATACAGCCCCTCCCTGAGTGCTTAGCTCCCAGCCCAGCAATGGTGGGGCTCTGGAGAGGATGGCAAGGCCCCTGTCTGCTCCCAGCTGAGGGTGGAGAAAGTGGAGGTGGGAGGGCTAATCCAGGGCACCAGGGGCTCAAGGGAGTGAAAAGAGTCCTGCCCTAAAGAGATGCACAAAGGTGAGATAAAACCTGTACATAAAATGTGTAGCTTCCTCCAGGAAGCATCCCATGACTGGCCTGCGCCCTCCCTCCTTCTGTACCCGGTCACTCTCCCAGTGCGACTACAGAACATCAATCTGTGTGTCTGCCAGATTCGGGGTTCTTGTCTTTCTGTGTACCTTTCTTTCACCTTTTATCCCCAGCACAAGGCCTTTGAATATAGTGGGCACTCAGTGAACCCTAAATGAATGAATTTACAAGAATATCCCATAGTGATGTTGCTGAGTGTTGTAAAGAGGTATAGAAGGCCCTAGGAGGTCAGAGAGAGGGAGAGAGAGCTCTGTCTGCCAGAGGAAGAATCACAGAAGGCTCCATGGAAGAGGCGGCTTTCTCACCAGTCCTCAGAGAATCGGGGAGCTTTGTGCTGGTTCCCAGAGTGGAGTCCTACATAATATATATTACCTGGAATAAGCCATGAGTCGTCTTTGGACCTTTGTTTTCTCATCTCTAAAACAGAGAGCATGCTGCCAGCCCTGAGAATTCACGAGGGTGGGTGTGACAGTAACACAGGCTAACTGAGAAATGCTGATTAGACTCTAATGTGTTCTACAGTTGCCACAAGTAGCGCCTTAACAGAGTTTCTCCAACCCGCATTGATGGGGCAGTCATGAACCAGTTATAGAGGTGAGTCCACAGAGGTAGCCAGGCTGTAAGTCAAAAAGCTGTGGGGCAGAAATTGAGGCCACATGGGCCCTGTTTAACCACGAGAGTCTCTACAAACAGCAGCAGGTTCTGCAAACAGTGGCAGCTTCCACCAGCCCGGAGTCTTGAGTATCCAGACAATCGTCCTGCCTGCCTGGCTGCCATAGAGGAGTAAACCTAGGCTAGCTGTCAGGAAACAAGCTATGCAACCTTGGGCAAGTCAGACCTCATGGGCCTTAGTTTCCCCTCCTAAAGCAGAGGAGTAGATTAGATGACCTCTGAGATCCTTCTCAGCTCACACTTTCTATAAATTTTATAATCAGTGCATAGTGCACATATAAGATGCAACCTCGAATCTGGGAAATGGGTCTGAAACTGTCACCCCCTGCAGTGAAAATGCATGAACATCACCACACCATGGAAGAGAGAGCCATTTGTGGCCAAGGGCCCCAGGAAATCTCATCAGGAAACAGCCCATCAATGCATGACATGCATGCCAGTTGCTGATAAGACCAGAAGGTCGCATGAATGTCTATAAGAGGCCTGGGGTGCCTCTCCACAAGGAAGACATTGATTTAACAGGCTCCAGTGGAAGATAAGCTGTAATCTTGGACACTGTGGCTTGTCTGTAGCCAGGCAGTGTTGTAACAGAAGGTTTGGTGACTGATAGGGAATACTGAAAAGGAGCTGGAGAGCTGGACTTTCTCAGGGTCTGGATAGCAAAGGCCAGAAAACACAGAGCCTGGCCAGCAAACACAGGGCCTCTGGCCACCTGCCACGTTTCCTCACTGGAGACGAGGCATCATGGATGATGATATCATTAAGATGACCTAACTCCCTTTGATGACATTAACTATTAAGAATATCAAACTCTAAAATGATAGAACCACTTCGGAAGAGATTTTGGCAATACCTGCTCCAGCTAGACGAGGGTAAACCCCATGACATAGCAATTCCCCTCCTGGGTAGTACCCAACAGAAATGAGTGGTAAAACAACCAAACAATAGGTCCAACAATATTCATAGCAGCTTTACTCATTATAGCTAAAAATGAGAAACCACCCCTATATCCATCAAGACTAGCATGGGTAAATAAATTCTGGTATAATTATACAATGGGATATTACACAAAAGTAAAAAAAAAAAAATCCTGATAGATACAGTGACACTGTTGAATGTCACATGGACAATCTGAGTGGAAGAACCCAGACACGAAAGCGCAAATAGCATATGATTTCATGTATCTGAAATTCAAAACTGGAAAAATCCAATTTAAAGTAACAGTGGTTGCCCTTGGGTGGAGACAGGGATTAATTACTGGGAAGGGCACACAAGAAGTTTCTGGAGAGAAGGCGGGATCCCATCTAGTGGGATGGAAATGCTTACATCTTAATCTGAGCAATGCTTATATGAGCGGACATATATGTAAAAATGCATCGAGTTGTTTGCTTAAGCTTCTACTGTACCTAAGTTACGTTTCAATTTTTTAAAAATTTCCCCTTAAGTTTTTCCAGTTTCTTTGGTTGACACTAACCTTTCCAACTACCCATTCCCTTTACTCTGATTCCTATTTGATGAGCTGCTTCCCATGGCTGACTTTTTTCGAGGTACTTTTCCCTCTGGAGCAAGTGGTACCCAGGCCCTCTTGGCCTTGGCATTTCCATTTGCTCGTGGTCTCCCCCTGAGCTTTGTTAACATGAATCAACCTCCACCCCCCATCTGCTCACTCCTGGAATGGCCATAACCGTGTTTTGGACCTTGACCCACGTCACAGGTCCCCAAAGGCTCTGTCCCACTTAGCCTCGGCCTCTGGCTCACACACCCTCAGAAGGCACTGCCAGCAGCAGCATCTTCTGTTCCAGAGGCAATCAGGCCAGAGGCATCATGACATCATCATCCCTTCATTCAGTCTGTCAAACAACAAATGCTTTGAGCTGGCTGCTATATGGGTGCTGGAGAGACTACCAGGAAAAGCAAACAATGAAGGAGAACTGTCATAGCGAACAAGGGAACAGAAATGAGCAGGATGGTCAAGTGTTGTAAATGCTAAGACTACTCTAAAACAGGGGATGCGTCAAGGAACAGTGAGCAGAGGAGAGATATGCTCTAGAGAAATGGGAAAAGCGGACAATCTGGGACTAATTCCTGGCTCTGCTAGCTGGGTGGCATTAGGCAAATTACTTAACCTCCCTCTCTGAGCCTCAGGCTTTCCATTTATAAAATGGGAACAATAACGCCTTCTCCCAGGGCTGGCATGAGGGTTTAATACATCTGTAAAACATCTGGCCAAACAAACAAAATGTGCTCTCTCAATAAATGACAATTCCTGGGCAGCCCAGGTGGCTCAGTGGTTTAGTGCTGCCTTCAGCTTGCGATGTGATCCTGGAGACCTGGGATCGAGTCCCGTGTTGGGGTCCCTGCATGGAGCCTGCTTCTCCCTCTGCCTGTGTCTCTGCCCCTCTCTCTTTCTGTCATGAATAAATAAATAAATAATCTTTTAAAAAATGACAATTCCTGAAATGATTAATTAGGAACACGAGAAGGAGACAGGAGAGCACGCGTTGGGGCCACCTCAAAATCCCAGGGTGGAGACCCTCCAAGCAGACATTAAGCCTGTAGGGATGTTTCCCAAATATGTTAAAATCCATGTTGAAGGCAGTGCAGGGCTTCAGAGGAGATGAAAACAGAAGGGAGGGATGGGCCCCTTCTGAGCATCCCCTTAGCATCCCAGCACACTCAGTTCTCTGCAAGTTACTTTGTGATTTTAGCAAGTTACTTAATTTTCTCACTTGTAAAATGGGCTTGTTGTGAGGAATACATAAGTAAACTCACGTCAAGTGCTGAAAACAGCATCTGGTACACCGTAAGCCATCTAAACATGTAGCTAGCTTTATTATTCTATAAATGATCCCGCGCTCCTCTGAAGAACCCGGTGAGGAGTGACACCTTCCTGGGGTCCACTGTATATATTTCCAAGCTCCTCAACTCGTTCTGAGGGGCAGAAAGAGCAAGTCCTATTTAGCCTCTTTTGGCAGAGAAGACAGTGGAGGCCCAGAGAAGGAAATGCCCTGTCTACCTCACTCACTGACACAAGACAGAGACAGAGCAGGGACTTGAATGCAGGCCTTTCACCTGCTAGCTTGGAACTCTGTTCACCATCCCAGCCCTTCACAGACTCCCCTACCCCTGCCTGTGTCACCAGGGAGCCTGTTGCGATGCAGACTCCCAGGCTGTCAGGGTTTGTATTTCTAACAAGCTCCTTGAGATTCTGGTAGGCTGGCTTTGATCATCTCTGCTTGACACCACATTAGTGGATGGAAGATAGGACAGGAGTTTGGAACCAAGTATGTCTCCCTGACTCTGGTCTATGAGACTTTTCCTATTTCATTCTCCTGCGATCTATCAATGAACCCCCGTGGAAAAGAAAAACAGTAACGCCCAACCCATGTGCCATAAAGTGTTCACTGAGAGTCCTCTGCCAAGTCAGGATGCTGATGCTGCGTCTTGTCTCTCCTTCCCAGAATGTCTGGGAATCCAAGTGTGTGTTATTAAAGGCTCTGAAAAGTCCTGCAGTAAACACACCTATGTATCTTGGTTTAAGCCAGTGCTTTCCAAATATATTTGACCATAAAGCCCTTTCTTCACAGAGGATCTCTTAGCATCTTGAGAGATAGAAGCATTGTGTAAAGCAAGTGGAGATATGCTGATCCAAGCGCAATATAAAACTAATGGCTGTCGAGTCAAGCATCACGGCCCTCCCCGGCCCTCTGGCTGAGCAGAGCTAAGCACTTACATGAGAGATGTCACCCACAGGGCAGCATCAGAAGGAGGACAACTGACAGAAATAGTGGGTCCCTGGAAGAATGCTTCTGGCCTATCAGCTCACTCCTTTTCCTCCCCCCAAAAGCATACACCCAAAATTATAGGTAGGGCATAGGGACAGCCAGCACCCCACAAGCCCAGTGAGGAAGCCACAAACTCTCAAGGAAGCCACAAACTCTCATGTTAAGGCAAAGTCCAACTCAGCCACTGTGTTTCAGTAGAGAATTCTCACTGGAATCCAGAGGGGAAATTTCATCAAAGACCCCCGTCCCTCATAAGAGAATTTCCTCCCTGGCACTAGCTAAGGTGTAGGAGGTACCATTAAATGCACAAGGATGTGACAGCAATATGTAGAGCCAACTAAGGCAGGCAGACAGCAAAATGAATGGAAACCCTTAATTTAAAGCTCCATCAGCTTTCCTTCGGGTTTCTTCCTTACCCCACATTTAAAAAGGTTAATCATCATCAAGTGGGGGCTGTTGCCCTGCTTCCTGCTCCTGACTCTTTCAGGGAAAATGTGTGGATCTGCAGGCCTGGGGAACTTCCAGAGGAAGAGGTGAGGAGAGAAGAGAAGGGGGCTACAGACTTCCCCACCTGGAGTTCTATCCACCCCGTTAGCAGATGGCAGGGCAAGTGCCACCATCCTAACAGCCTCTCACAAGCATCACTCAGTGTTTCTGGGCTGGGTAATATGGAATCAGGATCTATGTTCTGGTCCTGACTTCCATCAGTCAACACATCCTCGTGAGCATGAAGTGCTGGGGGATGCCAGGAAAGGGCACAGTTGGGAAGAGCTGGGATGAGGACAATGCCCATAAAGGCCTTTCTGAGTGACAGGGGGGTCGGTGGGGGAACCCCTAAGCTTTAACTCCAGCTCACAGCCGATCCTTCCCTGCTTCCTTTCTGTCACTCAGAACATACAATTAACAGTTCACTCTGTGCCAGCACCATGCCAAATGTTTTATATCTATTAGCTATGTATTGCTCATAACAAGCCCATCGCTCCCATTTGTCAGATCAGGAAGCCGAGGTCAGCGAGGATGAGTAAGTTGCCCAGGGACGCCCTGCTGACTTAGAATCACACTTTCTGATTTTTGCCAAGCCCCATGCATTTCCAGTTCCCGAGTGCCTGGCACAGTGTTGAAGACTCAGAGCTCAGGATGCAGGACATAGTCTCAGAGTCACTATTGGGCCAGTCCCATACAGCATCCTTAGAAACCATCTTACCCTTGCCTGCCTAGCTCCTGGTACACACATGTTTATCAATCTTTTATGCACGTAATGCAAATGGACGCTTAATAATTTAGCAGAGTTAACAGTGCTGAAATATTAACAGGCTTTTCTCTTTTAATTAGCTGTGCAGAGAATGGCAGCCAGGGTCTGCTCTTATGGGCAGGCACCTGGCCCGTTCCACCTGGGCATCCTTCTGCCAGGGATGATGCTACACACCTCTCCAACAAACCATGGGCCATCAGACGTGGACCTCTTGGGAAGATTAACCCTTCTGTGCTCTCTGCAGTAAGGCTTTTCCCTGCCTCCCCATTATCCCTGGCTCTCTGTGGAACTAGATAACACCTGTCCTCTGTTTACTACCCAGGATGGATCAGGTGACTTCTCTAAGTCTAAGGGAGGCTCCAATTCAGGGCTGGGAAAACAAGTCTGAAATAGTCTCTCCCATCCCATCCCATCTCCTCCAGTCTCACCTTAATCCTGGTTATCTTGAGAGGTACCTGGTGGCTTAGTTGGTTGAGCATATGACCATTGGTTTGGGCTCAGGTCATGATCTCAGGGTCACAGGATTAAACCCCAGTGCCAGGCTCCTCACTCAGCAGGGAGTCTGCTTGGGATTCCCTCTCTCCCTCTGCCCCTCCCTGCACTCACATGCACACTCCCTCTCTCTCAAATAAATAAATAATTTTTTTTTTTTAATGCTGCTCATCTTGAGGGGAAGCACCATCACACTCTGCCCTGTACACCTCTGGTCATTCTCTTGGGTCATTAGACTTCCATGCAAGCTGAGTCCCTCTCCATCCTCTCTCTCACTCCCAGCCTCCCAGCCCTTCAGAGGACACACACAATTGCCTGTTTATTTGCCACTGATTCATCGATTTGGTCTGCACAGTTCCTAAGCACCTACTGTGTGCAGCGTCCTGCCCTTGGTGCCAAATGCAGAGCCTAGCAAGGTACAGCCATCCCCAGTGAAGAACCTCTGTCCTCACTTTGCTGCAGATCCCACTAGAGATTGCTCTCCACCCCAGGGTCTTTTTTTTTTTTTTTCTCTCATCAATACCAAACTCCTATTCGGCCAACCTCGTCTTTGGCCACAAAAATCTTCTCTTCCCAACCCAAGTGTATAGGGTCTGTGACCTCAAATTACAAGGGCTATCACTGAATGTGAGACCAGCCATAGCAGAAAGGCCCAGCACACACAGGCTGCCACCCTATCACCACAACTAAGGACAAAAAGCTCTGCTTCTGTGGTCAGAGGCAGGGCCTGCTACTGCTCATAGAGCCCGATACCACTTGCAGGAGCTGATACTGTTTGCAGGGCCTAGCTCTGTTTGCAGAGCCTGATGCTTTTGGCAGAGCCTGGCCCTCTTGACAAATTTCCTCTGCCCAAAGTGGTGGCCAGTCTATCCGTGCCCCGATCCCAGGGAATGTCTGGCACCCTTGCACCCACATCCTGGCCTCATCAGAAGGCACACAGGTATTGAGAGTGCCACATGATATTCCTAGATGCTTTGTTGTCTGTGGATCAACAGAAGTCTAATGGGCACCCTACTTGTGGAACTCTGGGATGTCTAGACAGGCCACCGGGAGGGACTCCTACATGGGGACTCTGAGGTGCACTGGGGAAAGCTGTAAGAAACTTTCTTCCTGAGTCTCAGAAGACCAGGATCAAAGCTCTCAACAGTGAGGGGCCCTCGGACAGCTCTAACCAGTGTAGGTGGGACACTCAGGGAAGACAGGGGGAAGGCACATGCCCTAAATTGGGCACTGCTTGATCTGAGGCTATAAACATAAGCCTGAGGGGCTGCCCAGATGGCGTGGTATGCGGGGCAGGAGGCAGGAATCTACCTCTCATCTCCTTACTATCAGACATGTTATTCAGTCTCCTGAGGTCTCAGTTTCCTCAATCTGCAAATGGAGAAAATACATCTCAGACAGTCGTGGAAGTAACTTCTGGGTTGTGAGAATTAAAGGAGATAGCATGCACTGGGTACCTAACACAAGGACTAGTATCTCAGTAGATACTTAATAAATTCTAATCCATTTTCCATTTGATAATGTAGCCCAGGACCCTGTGGGAACCCATTCAAAGAACCTGCAAGAAGAAAATGTAACACCAGATGAGGAAGCCTACTTTGCGGGGAACGCCATGAGCCCAAATCTTGAAAGACCAGAACAGCAAGGTGGGCTACAGGAGGTAATTACAGGAAGGAAAGATCTCCCCCAAGAAAACATACAGGATGATGGCAGGATAAGAGGCTGCCACCCATCAGGGCAGAGAATGGCTTCTGGAACACGGCACCTGAGCCTGCCTGGCCCGGGGATGTGAGGTCTGCAGACATGGGGTCACTCATGTAAGTTTTCCTGCTTGGATCCCAGCTACCCAGCCCTTCCAAGCCCTGCCAGTCCTGGGGACCCCATCACTGCACTTCCCTTGGCCCTGCAAGCTGGCGGCAGCCCAGACACTAGATATGACCAAGCACCCTCAACACTTAAGCGTCACTATTGACCCAAACCTATGAGAAGAGCAGATGTGGCGTAGACATGGCTTGAACATGGGCACAGCTTATCCAGGCAGTTGCAGCAATGCTCTGTGGCCTGGGGCAAATCTTTTTTTTTTTTTTTTTAAGATTTTTATTTATTTATTCGTGAGAGACACACACACACACACACACAGAGAGAGAGAGAGAGAGGCAGAGACACAGGCAGAGGGAGAAGCAGGCTCCATGCAGGGAGCCTGACGTAGGACTCGATCCCGGGTCTCCAAGATCCGGCCCTGGGCTGAAGGTGATGCTAAACTGCTGAGCCACCCGGGCTGCCCTGGGGCAAATCTTTTAAATCTCTAGTCTATAACCTCAGTTTCCTGTCAAATGGGCATAACTGTAATCTCTATTGTGAGGGTTAAATACAATAGGAACTGAATCTGCTGAGCATAGCCTGTGCTTCCTAGTTAACACTCAAGAAGTAGAGTTAGAGCGCAGAATAAAACGTGCTAGGTCTAGGCCCCCCGACCCAGTAGAGCTTGGGCCAGGCCCAGGCCAGGGAATGGAAGGTGTCATAGCTTTGCTGAAGCAAAGAACCCCCAAGGCTCCACCAAACCCCTAAACCCAGTGGCTTCCTCCAAGCCCCTCAGAGCTGAGACCCAACCTAGAAGCACAGGGCACCAGCTGGGGCCTGGCACAAGCTGGCCATGGGAGCTCAGGGGAGGTGACAAGACCAGGGCACTGAATTTGGGCTTCAATGGGCATCTGGGGACCCTGGGCCCACAGAAAGAATGGCAGGTGGGTTGGAATCCTTTCTAATCAAACCTGCAAAAATTGGTTGGAGGCCTCACCCCACCACTTACCGTGACTAAACTCCCATTTTGCCATATAAAACAAAGGCCAAAATACTGTACCCCCAGGGCCTAAGCGAGATGACTATCAGAAGGCTCCATGTAAACTGCCAAGTTCTGCCCAGGTCAGGTACCTGTTAGGCACTGAAAGGCCCAAACGTGGCTTCGTGAAGTGAAAATTGGAAGTTATGAAATAAGCCATTATGCACCTATTAAACCAGGGAAAATAAATTAGGATGATAAAATCCATTGTGGCTGGGCTGTGTGCAAAGCTGGCTCAAACTTTTTGTAGCACAACCCAGCAGCACAAAATGAGAACCATAAAACTGTTCCTATCCTATGACCTATTAGGCAATCTTACTTTGGGGAATAGGCCCCAAGGAAATAATGTAAAAGGAAAAAGTAATTCACATAAGGATATTCACAGCAGAGCTATTTAGGAGAAGGGGGAGCTGGCACCTGCCCAAATGCTCCACGACGGAGAAACCGAGAAACAGTGACCAAACTCCCACACATCGATGCAGGGGGTGCCCTGCAGCCATTAAAGTGACAGGGCTGAGGGCTCAGTCAATACCAAGAGACGTGTGTGGGAGATAAAGTCAGCCGACAGAGCAGAACAGACGACTGTTTACCGCTATGTAAAAATGTATTGACAGGTATGGGCAGGGAATTCAGAATGAACGGTTAATGTTTGATGGTCATCGGGTTCCTTCTTTTTTTCCTACGAGGTTGTTTAAGTGGGTAATAATAACAATACCACCCTGAAAGCAAAATCAATCCTGCGGCTTGAGAGCAGGTGCAGCCTTGGACCCCAGGCCGGAAGAGCAGGGGAGGGAAGGACAGTGTTCCTGCTGAGCCCACCACTGGGCAACCCTCCGATGCTCCCACCCCCAGGCCACAGTGGGTTTCGGGGCCTTATCCACCCAACTGTGGGGTGAAATTATGGGTGCCATGACCTAACTGCTTGAGACATCTCAAAGCTACCTTTCCACAGCTCTCCCAGACCGGCCTTCACCCCACCCAGCTCAGGAGGCGGTAGGAGGATTAGCTCTGAGGTTTAAAAATCAGGGAGCAGAGCTATAAGGGCCTGATTCACTTTATGCCTCTCTCCACATCCAGTGACCTCAGGAGGACAGCACTTACTGCCTCCCAGCACCCCAAGGCCTTAGAGCCATTCCTTGCCCCCACCCTCATTAGAGAAAACACACTCTCCCCTGCTGTCACCTGGAAACAGTTCTCCATGACTTCTCTCCTTCTCCTACACCCCACACCCAATCCACCAGCAAGCCCTCCCAGCTTCCCTCAAAAGTGCTCCCCAATCCAGCCCCTGCGATACCACCCTTGTTTTAGCCACCACCATCTTCTGCCTAGATTTCTACAACAGCCTCCTGATAGGTCTACTCTGCTTCTTCCCTGGCCCAGCACAGTCTGTTCTCCACAAGAAGCCAGAAGGATCCCTTTACAACGCTATGTCATTTAAAAAAAAAATTATTTATTCATGAGAGATACACAGAGAGAGGCAGAAGGCAGAGACACAGGCAGAGGGAGAAGCAGGTTCTTTGCAGGGAGCCTGATGGGACTTGATCCTGGGACTTGATCCCAGGACTTCAGGATCATGCCCTGAGCCAAAGGCAGACTCTCAACTGCAGAGCCACCCAGGTGTCCCATTCAGGTCCTGCCCTTCCTCTATTCAAAACCCTCCCATCTCACGTGGAGTCAAAGCCAACTCTTTTTAAATAGGCTGCCACACCAGCTGTCATCTGCTCCCATCCCCACCTATGTTCTACTGCCCCCTGCACTGTGGTCACACTGCTCTCTCTCGTTCTTCAAGCAGGCCAAGCCCACTGCCTATCTCAGGGCCTTTGCACTTGCAGCTCCTACTGCCTGATGGCTCTTCCCCAAATTTCCAGAGCTTGCTCCCTTACTTCCTTCAGTTGTGTTTTGAGAGAGGCCCTCCCTGACCATCCTATTTAAGACAGCATGCCTGCCCCACTTCCACCACTTTCAATCCCTTCCCCTGCTTTGTGTGTTCTTCATAACACTCATCAACACCCTGCATATTAAACAGTCACTTGTTCATTCTTTTTCTGTGTCCTTGTCAAAAGACAAACACTCCTGGGAGGAAAAGCATGTTAAATCCCTGAAAAGGATGAACAATCTTTTTTTCTTTTTCCAAGAGTCAGTTCAGGAAGCATCAAGTTGGGGAACAGGTTTTCTTTAGCATTAGGTACATTTATAAATCAAGAAATGCAATACCTGCCCTCCTGTTAAGTATTCTCATTATTTTTTTTTTCCTCCATCACTGAAGGGTTTCACTCCTTTTTTGGCTAAAACTTTAGAAACCACATAAGTGGCATGCACCGTAGGATCTGATTATAATGCTGAGCTGCCGAACAACTTGTAAATGATTTGGAACCCAGTAGGTCGGGGGAGAAAAGTGAAGGACTTGGGGAGTGGGGAGGCCAATTGGACCAGAGTTCAATCACAGCCAGAGACAGAAAAGTCATTGCCATTAGGAAGCTCCTAGGGGCTGAGAAGGTTGTGGGGGGAGGGCTGCCTCTTACAAGGAAAATGAGGTCTGGGATAGGCAGTGGTGCAGTAAAGGGCTAGGTGCAAAACACATCTGTCTCCCAACCTACAGAGTGGCTCAGAGGGAACGTTTTGGCTATAAATTTCCCCAAGAGAGAAATGAGAGGAGGGTTGAAATTTTGCCCTACCTGGGCCACAGTCCCACTCTTGCTCCCTCTTTCCCCTAATGGTCTGTTGCATGTCTGTACACAGAACCTCACTGCCACTTCCCTGGTGGCAGCCTCTGCGACTCACTCAGGAGCTTCCCGAGCCAGGCCCAGGCACTGGTGTCAGTCCCGAAGCAGGATGGCCTCTGAACAGCCCCAGTCACTTACTCCCCCTGTGCCAGGCACCAGGCTAAGAATGGCTTTTCATGTGCCCCACCTCCTCTTCACCACAGTCCCCTCAGGAAGGTGCTGTGAGTGCCCCTCTTGTGCACAGGGTGGCTTGGCAGGAGGCACAGAGCTTAACCTGCCCGAGATCACACAGCCCAGGGCGCCTGGGTGGCTCAATGGTTGAGCGTCTGCCTTTGGCTCAGGGTGTGATCCCAGGGTCCTGGATCGAGTCCTGCATTAGGCTTCCCACAGGGAGCCTGCTTCTCCCTCTGCCTGTGTCTCTGCCTCTGTGTCTCTCACGAATAAATAAATTAAATCTTAACAACAACAAAAAATCCATAGCCAGTGAGTGGCCGGGGCAGAACCTGAACCCAGATCCATTTCAGAAGCCTCTGCGCCCTCACACCACATACTCCCACCTGAGACAGATGATTATTCATCAACTTTGATATTATTTAGTTGCTGGCTTCTGAAATTAGACCTTGGTGTCATGGAGCCTGGCAAATCATGTGCAACAGCTGACCTCAGAGCTGCTAGTCACTGACACCTGGGTGTGCAGAATGTCTCTAGTTACTCCCCTCCCTGCGGGCACCGCCACAAGAAAGGAGGAAACAGTGGAGGGGGTGGGTAGCCAGAGGACCACTTGGCTGACCCTTCCCAGAATCCTCTTCTCCCGTTGCCATGGCGTCACCTCTGCAGAGGCCTGCGCCCTGGCGGTGAGGGTGAGGTGGGGCCAAAGGAAGCTACCTGGGAAAAAAGAAAAAAGCAGAGCTAGCCTTTGGAGTCCCTCTGGAAAACGGGGCCGCAGAGGCGTCAGCCCTGAGAACTTCAGTCACCAGGGCCACCCTCGGGTGGAAGGGGGAAGAGATTCTCAGGAGGAAGGGAGAAGGACCAAGCAGAGGTGGGAGAAGGAGGTGACAGAGGGTTCTGGAAGGGTGGGGAAACCGAGGCACCCCAAGGAAGCCTAGATCCTGCAAGGCCTGGATACCTGAGGGCACGAGCCCCACGCCCAGCAAACAGTAGGTCCTTAATGAATGTCAGTCAGAGCTGTCATTATTCTGAGTGCTCAAAAGAGACTTCCTGGGTAGGAGAGCAGCGAGCCTGAGCACTGAGCAGGGCGCCAAGAAGATGCGTTCGGGGGCTCCTGCGCTGAGGGGCTCTCCCCACGCACCGCAGCTTTTCCCAAGTGTCAGTGCCCCTCGGAGCCTGAGCAGCTCTGTGCCCGCCAGGCTGGCCGGGGCGGGCTTCAGGGGAAGAATAGGCCCTCCTGCCCCTCAGCCCAGCTGGGGCCACCGTCCATGGGCCCAGCCCAGCCCCCACCCTGGCGCGGGCACAGCGGGTGAGCGCACGCCTGGCACAGGCCCCAGTGCCCGAGAGAGAGGCTCCGAGCCGGCAGCTTTGTATTTTGTGAAAACCAAATCCACAACTGAGCTCTCCAGCCAAGCCGGGCCTGCTGGGAAGGCTGGCGGGCCTCTCTTCCCGTCCCCCTGCTGGGGCCCACCCTCCCCTCCTCAGCCCCCACCCAGGAACCACGGGGAGCGCCAGCTGCCACCCCGGCTGGCATGGGGGGCTGAGGGGGACGGGCCTGGGCCCAGCTCTGGCGAGCCAGGGTTCACCTCCCCCCCACCCCTACCCCTTTCCTGCCTAGAATAAATTGGAATACAAATCAGAGGGAAACGCTTTCCTCTGTTTGAACAAATTGCTATGGATTCCTCCTGTCTCAGGTCAGGGCTCGCAATGGGGGATATTTTCACTCGCCGACTGCTAATAGACTCAGGAGAAGCTGCTGGATCGATGGAGGCCGGGGAAAATTAGCCAGGAGCTCCAGGCCAGCCTCGGCCTGCCCCTGGCCCCCACTGCAGGTCTCCTAGAAGTGGGGGGGAGGGGCAGCCGTAACCCAGGCTGGACGAAGCACCGGGCTGCTGGCTGCTGCCGGCCCACAGTGTGTCCCTGCCCCGTGCCTGGGAAGCAAGGGCTGCCTGGAGGGGCAGTGGGATAGAGGTGGACCCAGGGAAGGTCCCCCAAATGCACACACTTGGCTCCCTGCACGTACGTGCACGTTCTCAGATGCATCACCATGCATTCCCACACCTTCAGGACATGTACACCCTCGAATATTTACTGGCACATAAACAAACACAAATGAAGTACATATGCCCAGGATAGAGAGCGGGCGCAGGGGGATGTATTTCAGCTCCTATCGAGGTACCCAGTGGGAGCAGTTTACCTCATGCCAATGGTCCTCCGCATACACACTGAGCACCAGCAGCCAGAGCTCCCCACCCAATCACCTCCTTTGGCCTCTCAGTCTAGCTCTCTAGAGCCACTCCTTACACCTGTCCCAACTCCAAAAGAATGAGGGAGAAGAGACTGGGAGGGATGCAGCCCAGCCCTGCCCCCGATAGCCTCGCAGCCCCCAACTCCTTCAGCTCCCGAGAAAGTGAAGGAGTGAGCCTGACGGGGGTGTTGATGCTTCAGGCATGTCAGGGCATCCCTCAGTACTGAACCCCCCTGGCATTGCCTGAGGCCGCAGTGGCAGTGGCAGTGCCAGTGCCAGGGGCCATGGCTGTATGGGGGAGCCAGCGGAGGCCAGAGGGGAGGAGAGAGCTCACTGCAGCCTCTGAATGCCCTGGAAGGAGGTGGGAAGGCTGGATCACCAGAAAGCCACTCATGTCTCCTGCAGGCTGCCGTAGCCTACACGAAGCCACACACAGATGCAGGCAGGCACGCGTGTGCGTGCGCGCACACACACACACACACACACACACACACTCCCCTCAGTAAATTAGAGCCCAGATCTGGTTTGGGAGATGTAAGAGAGAAGGGTGTGACTCTTGCCTCTGGCCACTGGTTTCTGCCTCTAAAACTGAGCAGGTAGGGACAGGTGAGCTCTTAGCCCATTATCTTTCAGATTCCATGATTCCAAGCTGGGCTCCCGATTTGCCCGGTGGCTAAGGACTTCTCTCGCCCCTCCTCAGCCTCAGGTTTCTCTTCTGAGGAATGATTAGATTTGCCCTAAGATCCCTCCCTTGTTCTGATTCCACAAGCCTGTAATTCTAGATTGTCTCTTTGTCTCGCTCTCTGCTGTATCCTCAGCTCCTAGAACAGTGTCTGGCACATAGGAGGGGTACTCAATAAATATTTGATTAATTAATTAATTAATCTCAGTCAGATAACGATCTGGCACAAAAATTCACAATAGGATGGAGGTGCTCTGATCTGGATCCATAAGGCCCAGGGATATTCAGGGGTGTGGGCGAGCCTCTCATCACCCGTGGGAGGACGTGGGTTCCTGGAGCAGAAAGTGACGGAATGCAATCAACTTTATTACCCATATGGAAACCTGCCTGCGGAGAGGTAGTCTGAGCCGGTCCCCACCTCTTTCTTGGTTTTGAATTCACCAGGTGGGGAGCTAAAGATCATGCCTCTCCTGGCAACGCCTCAAAGACCTGTAAACTCGGAGTTTGCCCTCAGTGATCCCCTAACCCTGCGTTCGTTCCCCAAGTGTGAGGCCCCCTCCATCCCTCTGGGAGAGCCTGGATTCTATTGGGAGGATCTTGGGGAAATTGACTTGCTGGGGTTCTGGTCACAGAATCCAAGGAAGTAAATGAGCAGCTCACGGGTCTGATGGCCGCAGGGGAGAGTTTTCAGCCTGGAGTCAGAGCTTATACGTGCATCCAGAAGACAAGACCTAAGAACAAAGAGCTCAGCCAAACAGGCTGGATCTGAAAAAGCAAGACGGATGGCTTAGGCAGGATGTAGTACAAGCTGTCAGCGCCTGCCCCCTCCCCCGCCCCGCCCCGCCCCACACTCTCCTCTAACCATTTGATTGCACACTGGCCAGAACCTGCTTTTCTCTGCCTGAGGCTGTCTCCGGCCACTAGGGCTTACACTTCATGTGTACCGGGCTAGCTATACGTACCAGAAAATTAATAGCCTTCGGAGCAGCCCCCAACCAAGGACAGATAGCAGCTGATGTACACATGCCCCAGCTCCCTCACCATGGCAGGAGTGACCCAGAGGTCCCCAGTGGGACACGGTGGTGACTGGCTTGACAATACACCTTTCCTCAGTTCTCTTTGCTTCCCTGTCTTAGGTCCCCATTTCCGTACCAGAGTTCCCCAGGCTCATCTACCAAATAAACTATCTCACTCAGCTTCTTATCTCAGGCTCTGCTCCAGGGGAACCCAAAGACCATGAGTCCAAGCCAATTCTGGTCCTCATGATGTCCACTATTAAATCTCTCACATGGGGGGATCCCTGGGTGGCTCGGCGGTTTGGCGCCTGCCTTTGGCCCAGGGCACGATCCTGGAGTCCCAGGATCGAGCCCCGTGTCGGGCTCCCGGCATGGAACCTGCTTCTCCCTCCTCCTGTGTCTCTGCCTCTCTCTGTCTATCATAAATAAATAAATAAATCTTAAAAAAAAAAAAAATCTCTCACATGGCCACGACCCAGAGCCCACATAATGCTTAACAATCACACCTACAAACATCACATAACCAACCATGCTCCCCAACCTGGACCCATGACTTCCTTGGAAACTTCCTTGCCCGAGCATCAACATTTCAACATCCAACTCATCTGATCAAATAACCTGGGCACTGGCAAAAGGCCTAAGGGCTTCCAAGTATTCCCAGAGCAACCTTCTGGTAACAGTGTCTGTGTTTCTGCTGGCTACCTTTTTAATAACTCTAAGGAGGGACTCAGGCAGTACGATGGAGATGTTGGATGTGGTGCGGATTGGCAGCAACCTCCAGCTGCCAAGCCAGCTGCCTCCTCCACCCACACCAGGGGCCTCCTTGAGATTTCCACTAAGGGCTTCTTTTTTGTTGTTGTTTTAAAGACTTTTATTTATTCATGAGACACACAGAGAGAGAGGCAGAGACATAAAAGTAGGCTCCCTGTGGAGAGCCTAATGCGGGACTCAATCCCCAGACCCCGGATCATGCCCTGAGCCAAAGGCAGATGCTCAACCGCTGAGCCACCCAGGCGTCCCTCCGCTAAGGGCTTCTAATATCTAAGCTGGAGTTCTAAACCCAGAGTGAGCCCCAGATCCTATAGTTCAGATGCAATGAGGCCTGGGAATAAGAAATAGGGTTCAGAGGGGTGAGGGGAGAATTATAAGGGTGTGGGCATAAAGAGCTTATAAATGCCATGCAGACGTGTCCTGGCTTCTCCTGAACCTATAAGGAGATACTGGAGAATGAGCAAGATCTAGCTATAGAGTCCCTGGGCGTGGTTTTTAACTTTAGCCTTGGCACCTAACTGCTGTGTGATCTTGACAAGCCACTTACCTTCACTGGTCTCAGTTTCTTCCTACAATGAATCTCACGGCTCTGCTTCTGGATCACTCAAGGCCACTGGCTGGCAGCTGAGCTCACTCCTTGCCACACCCTCTGGCCCCATCTCATGGCCTTCCCTCTGTCTACCCTATGGCCTTATTCCAGAATGGAGAGTAGAGCCCAGGCCTTGCCACCTCCAGCTTGCCTTGTGGGCTTTATGTATTTTACTGGGAGTTAAACTGACCTCCCCAAGGTCTCCCTGCATTTCACTGAAACCCCAGAACCAAACACAGATGAGGCCACCGGAACTCAGCTCCCTACCTCTATCTTCCTGATGTCCTTCTCAGAGTTTCTTAAGAATTACACAGAGAATCTCAGGGCCAAAGAGATGTTCAAGTGTAGCTCAGGGGCCTCAGCTCCTCAGTCTTTCTGATAAATTATGTTATGGCAAGTTGAAATAAGGTCAGACAAGGAGAAGTTCCCAGAAACAAAGACCAGAGACACTGAGCAAACACCAGGGCAGTAGCCTGGTCTCCAGTGGGCATGGGCCTGACAGGGAGAAAGGGAAGCTAAATCATCACTTCTGCAGTACTCTCTGGTCCCTGGCTTCCAGTGTGAACCTTCCGTTTCTGGTCTAAAAAATCAAGAGGGTTGGGACACCTGGGTGGCTCAGTGGGTGAGCGTCTGCATCTGCCTTTGGCTCAGGGCGTGATCCCGGGGTCCTGGGATCGAGTCCCACATTGGACTCCCCATGGGGAGCCTGCTTCTCCCTCTGCCTGTGTCTCTGCCTCTCTTTGTGTCTCTCATGAATAAATAAATAAAATCTTTTTTAAAAATATATCAGGAGGATCCACAGAGCTCTCCCGTGCCTATGACTCAAGGAGCCACCAGCTAGTGGAAAGAGGTACCAACCCGCAGAAATGAACAACGTTGGGCAAATGAGAGTGGGGTGGGAGGAGGGAATGAGAGTGCTGGCCAATGGGAAGCAGAACCCCTCATGAACATCTGCGGGACCCCAAACCAGTCTCTTCCTGTGCTTCTCTGTCTTCCCTGAGGTTCCTTCTGGGCATCCACAATGCAGCCAGAGCCTCCCACCCCACCTGAGCTAGACTGGCAGGGAGAGCTGAGAGCAGCCTTCACGTCCATTTAAATCCTTTCTCATTTCAAGAAATGCCAACTGGCCCTGAGGTGGGGATTTGTGGTAAAGACTACTCATTATCTACCCTATATGCATTCTCCCCTTCTAACCGAACCTGATGTTTTCTTAGGTTGAGAATGTGCCCATCTCAAAGATTACACTTCTCAGCCTCCCTTACAGCTAAGAACAGCCAATGAGATGTAAGCAGAAGTCATTGGGAGGGGACTTCTGGAAAAGTTCTTTAACAGAAGCTGACTCTGCTGGTAGGTCCATCCTTTTAAATGTTCTTCCCTTTCTCCTGCCTGGAATATGTCATGATGGCTGGGCCCCAGGAGCCCTTTGGCAACTTTGAGGCAAAAAGGCTCCATGGCTGGAGCTCTTTAAAAAATAAATTTATATGCTGATGCCTGCTTCTCACTCCCGGACATTCTGATTTAATTAGCATGAGGTATGACATAGGCATTGGGATTTTTAAACACTTGCGAGGTAATTCTAACAGGCTGCAGAGTTTGGTGAGAAGCACCATTGTAAGAAAGAGAACAGAGCAATAAGACAAAGGAGCCTGGATTTCTAGTGACATAGCAGTCATGGAGAGCCTACCTCTTGACTTAAGGTCAGCTTTAATTTGTTGGAGGCTCTGTAGCTGGATCTTTGTTTCTGGCAACAAAATGAGATGTGTATCTGTTATAGGACAGAGGGTCCTCAGGTTGCTCCTATCAGCCAACCCATCCCGCACAACACAGGCTGGGGTACAAAAAATGATCAGATACCACCCTCGGGAACCTCACATGTGGGGCAGGAGGCAGACTCCAGACTTGGCTTTAGGCGGGCTTGAGATCAAATCATTACTCCACCACCTGCTAATGGCACAGTCTTGGGCAAATCACTCAAGCTTCTCTATCTGGAAAATGAAGGCTTTGGAAGAGACTTCATTCTCCCATTTCACGGTGAGCTCCTTGGTGGCAGGTGCCCTTCACCTCTGCAGCCACAGCACCCAACACCTTTCCAGACACTTAGCAGATGCTCATTAAATATTTGCTTGGTTTACCCTGAATTGCTGTGACGCGGTCCAGCTCTGAAATTTTCATTTTCTCTAAACCAAAAAAGAGAAAAGAATAAACAAAAGGGCAACATTTCAAAATGGTAACAGAATTTACCTACTGAAAATCAATGAAAACAGTTTCTGGGCAGTGTCTTTCAGGCTCTCTAGGTTCAGGACTGGAAAGCCCCTGGTTGGAAGCAGAAGGAGGGGTCGGTCTCCTGCACCGTGACCTGGACTTGCCAGTTAGAACTGTTAAACTAGAATGCTTCCCTGCTCATCATTTACAAAATAATAAGCGTGGGGTGTTCCATTGTTTTGTTTTGTTTTTTTTTTTATTTAAAGACCCCAGGGTCCAGATGAGCTTGGCTGAAACAAAGCTTGTGCTGTGACCTGGAAAGCCCAGAAATGCCCTCAGAAAGCCCCAGGGAAGAAGACATCTGTTTGGGCCTGACTCACTCGGATGCACAGTCTACACCAGCTGTGCCCAAGAATCAAATGGAGAGCTCTTTACAGCCACAGCTGCCTTGATGCCACCTGCAGAGTTTCTGATTTGGGAGGTCTGGGGGTGGAGCCAGGCATCTGCCATTGGAAAAGCTCTCCAGGTGGTTCTGACTTGCCCTGGGGTTGAGAACCACTTCTCTACACAGCTTCCAACCCTCCAGATAATCAAAGTCTATTTCAGCGGAGTTTCTGGGACTGGAAAGGAACCAACAAGAGCCTGGGGTAGAACCTCCAAGGCAGGCCAAGCAGCGCCCTCCCGCCTGCTCAAGTCATTCCCCACGACCCACCCCTGCAGCCCCACTCGCCACAGGCAGAAGGCTGGGGAGCAGGAGCTGCTGTTGGGGCCCTCCCTGGCCTGCCATGTTTCTCAAAAGCGCAGCCTGCACCTCCTGCTTCCACACGCCACCCACTCCCGGGGCTCCCTACCATCTGCCTGCCACCCCCTCTGCTCTCATGAACAGAGTCCCCAGAGTTCGCCTGAGAGTTTACAAAGCATTATCACTGTCGGGCTTCTCTGTAATCCTAAGAGCTGGACATGCCTAAGCCAGCCTTCCAGATAGGGAAACTGAGTTCCAGACGTGAGGCTCCTGGGCCAGAGCCCCTCACAGGCAGCAAGCCACCCACTTGGCCCTCCAAGCCAAGTCTGCCATTTGAGTCCATCGTCTTTCCTGTGTGTCCTTGGTATTCAAAGAGTGACGCAGACCAGCAACACGGCAGCACCCAGGAGTTTGTGAGAAATGCCAACCCCCCAGCCCGGACGGCGCTTGCTCTGTCTCCTTCACCTCAGATGGCCTTTCCTGCCACAAACTCTGTCCCTTCTCCTGGCTTTCCGGGCCCTGTCCGCCCTTGGGCCTCCTCCTACCTCCCTGATGCCAGCTACTCTGTCTCTTCTCACCGTCCCCCACCCAGGGTGCTGGTCTCAGCCCAGTGCCCCTCTCTCGACTCTCTCTTCCCTGGCAGTTTAAGTCAATGCATGATTCAACCCCCATCATTCTATGCACATAAATCCAGATGTGCAAATCTGCCCTTCAGAATCCTCCCTCTTCTGAGCATGAACGCTTATGTCCAGTTACCCCCGCCTACACCTCTCCCAGACCTCCCACACCGGAATCCCATGAAGTTCAAAACTGCATTGGCACTGTCGTTAAAGTAAAATGATTTATTGAGGTTTTGCGGAGGGCCGAGCACAGTGCTCAGGGCTTCCCAGGCACTGTCTCACTGCACGCTTATCACAAACCCGAGCAGTGGCTTCGACTATCTCTGTCCGAGAAGCAGAAAAGCCATGTCTTAGAAAGCTGAAGGAATTTCTCAGACTCTCATGGCTGGTGCAGGGCAGAGCTGGGGTTCAGATCTGGCTTCCTACCCAGAAATCTCAGCTCTTAACTACATCACTCCATTGCCCAGAACCCGTCTGACTTCCACGGGCTTTGCTCACTGCTGTTGCGTGCCAAACCTCAGAGCCATTCTCAGCCTTAACTCTTGCCTGCGCTCTTCCTGGAGCCCTTTTGGAACCTAATGATTGTACAGTCTCATTTCTTGCTTTTTCCAACCATCTCTAAGTGGGCCCCTTTCCCCACGCCCAATCCCCTGCAGTCTGTTCTCTACAAGGCAGCCAGAGGGATTCCATTAAAAAGGTATCAGTTCATATCCCTCTCCTGCTCAAAATCCTCCCATGGCTCCCCACATCTCTCAGAATACAAGCCCTACATAGCCCTCAAGACTGTGAACAACCTGGCCCCACTAACTCTTTAACCCCACATCCTACCCCCACCCCCACCCCCACCCCACCCCCATTGCTCACTCTGCTCCAGCCAAGCTGGGCACCTCCTTGTTGCTAAACGGGCCAGGCATGTTTCTACTGCAGAGCCTTTGCACTGGCTAATCTCTTGCCTGGACTATACTTCCCGCAGATATCCACCGGGCCTCCTCACTCCTCCCTGAGCATCTTCGGATCTCTCTTCAGGTGGCCTCTACACAAGGAGGCCTCCTAGCCACTGTATTTGAACTTGAACTACCACTCCTTGTTCCCTTGGCTCCTTTACCCCTTTTCATCGATCCCATCACCATATGATGCATTACATACTTATTCAGTGTTTATTGTTTGTTTACAGTCTGAATGCAAACTCTCAGAGAGTAAGAGCTTGTTTCTCTCACCAGATACCTCAAGCATTCCACACAGAGCCTTCCCTCACGTGTTTCTGGGATGACCGCAGTTCTTGTACCCACTCCCTCCAGTCCATCCTCACAGTCACCACCCTGGATCAAGTTCTCCGCATGACTTCCCTGGACAACTGCAGGACCTCCTGCCCAGCCTCCCTCCCCCTGACTATACCCTCTTTACAACACATAGCTGCACAGCAGCCTGAATATGGCTCACATCAGCCCCCTTCTCCACCCCAGACCTTCCTGAAAGCTTCTCCCATACCCAGGACTCCCGTCTCCTCCACCCAAGCACAGGCTCTGTAATTAGATCCGGGTTCGAGCCTGGCTCCGTCACTTGGACAAGCAGACTTCATTTTTCTGAACCCCCCATTTACTTTTTGGTAAAATGGGCTGACAATGACTCACTGGGGTGGCGGGGGGGGGGGGGGGGTGGCGTTGGTGAAGCAGTGAGGATTAAAGACAATATGCATTTGTGATCTCGGCCTAGGAAGGAAACATGAGCAACTGGTCTTATCATTCCTTTGCTGTTCCAACACAGAGCGCCCATTCCATTTCAGCCTCTGCTCCCACCCCGACTGAGTGACTCACTACTCTCCCCACGCACCAGGGTCTCTATCATCCACATGCCTTTGCTGCTAGGAGCTCTCTGCCTGTGACAGCCTTCTCACCCTTACTTCTGTTTGTCAAAAGCCAGTTCAAATGCCCCTTCACAAGGCCTTGCAAGCAACTTCTCACCCCTTTGAGTCCCCAGTCCTTTATCTGCCCTTGCCAAGGTCTTCAGGACCCACTTTGTACGTGACTCCCTTCCCCTTCTCTTTGAGGACAGAACCGCCACCTTTCCCACCCCCAAATCAGAAGGTCCCCTGGGATGGAGTCTCTCGGAGCCACCTCTTACCAGCTGGGTAACCTCGAACAGGTCACTTAAAATCTTGGAGCCTCCATTTCCTCTTCTCTTAAATGGGGACAAGAGGGCCTGCTGTGCTGATCTCTCTGAACTTTACGGGAAACAAAGGAAGCAGAGGCATAGAAACAGCGAGGAAGGCGAGGAAGGCGCACTGACACTTACAGGCCTGTAAGGGGTTGTTGTTATAACCAATGATTTTCCTTGAAAGATTCATTCCTCTCTGCACAGAAGGATGCCTGAAAGAATGAACCATCACCAAATGCATGGCGGGGTGTCAAGTGAGTGTTACTTTCTTCCTTATAATTTTACATATTCTCTGATTGTTATGTGTTACTCACTGGGGGAAAGAGAGATTTCGTTGTTTAAAAAATATTCCTCTGTGTTAAGCATTGCTCTTGCCTCCTGCATCAGCATTTACATTCAATAGGGCCCTTTAATACCTCATTCCTGCCTTGGGCAGACATGTGCCTGCAAAGTGGTCTTCTGAGCAGGGGAGAAAGATGAAGAACAGGAACCATACCCCAGATTCCCAAAGGCAGCTCTAAAGGGCAACTGTCCCTCCTCTGCACACAGCCTCACCTGGGCAGGAGCCCACAGAGCTGAGCCCCACCAAAAAGCTCTCCAGTGGCCTAGGGTGCAGGAAGTGTGGCTTTGGCCACATGCAAGTGCCACGGGACACTGGGGCGAGCATGTGGGAGGTGGAGTGGGGGCCCAGAGCTTCAGAAGGCCCTAGGGAGCCCCCATGGGCCCCAGGCTGAGGAATTGGACTCTCATCCCACCCAGAGGCTTGAGGCCCAGGGAGCCCTGGAAAGGCAATGTGGTGGCCAAGCCCTCCCCCTGCTGGCCACATCTGGAGTGGCAGTGCCAGCAGCAGAGGTCAGCGTCCCCAGGCAGCTACACACATTCCCTGCACCTGGGGCGGAGTCAGGCTCAAGGGTCCAGAGGCGGGTAGGGGGCGGGCCATGGCTCTGCCAGGACTGAGAGACCCAAGGTCCCATCTCCCAGGCCCCCTATCTCTGTGGGGGCATCTCCCCACCCAACATGGAGATGGGAGACAGGTGGGGGTGGGGGGAGGCAGAGTAGTCCACGGGGGAAGGATGGGGGAGAGGAGGAGGTGATAGAGAGGGATTCTCCACAATGCAGCCTGTCCCACTCCTCCGAAGCCCACCCATGTCTCCTGGGCAGCCGGGGCTGCTCCCGCTGCTGGGATTTCCACTCCCACCCCCAGATAATGATTTCCTGCATCATTCATTTGCAGGGCCCTGGCGGCTGTGATTAGCTCCCTCCATTCTCCCTCTGGAGCACCCCCCACAACACATTCTCGCCTGTTCCTCCCTGTTCTAGCAAAGCAGAGCTAATACCAGGCTCTAAAGGAGGCTTTGCCACCCGGCCTTGGGAACTCACAGCCAAACCTGGCCAATTACAAGTGGGCCCTTGGCGTGCCCCCAGCACACTCCCTCAAGGGTGCATTCCCAGCTAATAACAGTCTCTCTAATCACTCCATTGCCAGGGCCGCCACCCAGCCAGGAAACACAGATTCCCGCCTGCAGTGTAGGACAGGACATCATGCAGATCTTGACCCGAAGTGGGGCTCTCCAGCCTGCTGCTGGGCCTAGGGAGCTTTCAGGCTGTCTTAAGGGCCGACCTCAACTTCCATTGGGAAAGGTAGAAGGGGGTTGGGGAGATAGTGCCAGTCAGCGAGGCATACAAACCGGCCTGCTTTGTGGGCACAAGGCCCCGTCTTCCCCTCACGCAGTTTCTAAAACTGGGAAGAAAGAAGGAACCGAATTTTGAACCTTCTTGAGGACATTTAGAAAACCCTGAGCCTTCTGTGAGCCCTAGGGGACCAGAGTTATCTGATGCCATGCCTTCTCCAGGGGAATCTTTCATCATTTAAAAAAAGATTCCTCCGTGTTAAGCATTGCTCTTAAGGCACGTGGTAGAAACTCTAGTAAAAAATCCCAAGAGTGCCCACACCCAGATGATGGTACTGGGAGACACACTTCCTGAAATTCCTTCTCTGCACCCCTCAGAGGAGGGAAAAAACCTGACTTGGTGATAATTCTGTAAGCTATGTTGCTCTTGTCAAATTATTCAACATCTGTCTTCATGTTCCCACAAAAATTAGCATAGGATAGTAGTTTCTGATGACACCTTTGGTGAAATATTTTGACTTCCACCAGTAAGTTGCAAACAACCTGTCTTAAGGATAATGTCAATTCCTACTCCTGCATATTAAATAACCCAGGGGGTTGTTGTGTTTTTGTAAGGGAGAGGAATCCCACCGACCTGCCCTGGCTGGAAGTCCTGCAGCTACAGGAGGAGAGGAAGCCAGGGTGGAGGAGAGGGTGTTTTCTGATGAATCCACACGCAGGATACTCTTCCTCCATCACTTGGCTACTGCCTTTGCCCCAGAAGTAGGCCTCTGGGGCCAGCACCCCACCACCACCAGAAAACAATTACGGATCCACTACGGAGCACAATAAACTGGGCCAGGAGAATGGGAGGCAGGGAGGGAAGAGGGGATCGGCTCCAAAGGGACCATCTGGTCCAGTACTCGGCTGCTATAGCATCTGCGCCCCAAAGAAGAAGGGAAGCCACCTGGCCAGACTGAGAGCACCTCCCCAGCCCTACGGCAGACAGCAGTCCTCAGGGCCAGCAAGAGGATCCTCAGAGGGAAGCAGAGGATAGAGCTCTGGTTATCTGCCTCCTACCAGCCTCAACAGAGGCCCAGGGCCCAGGCTAGATCCTGCCGGCTTTGCCTCCACGTCCTGCTCTTCCTCCCCCTCCTGCTCTTCCTCCCCCTCCTCAACTGAGCTTCCACATTAATCTGCCCCTCCTTCACCACACAGGCCTGGGGCAGAGGAGAATGGGCTGGGGTTCCCGCCCCAGGACACACTGTTTTCTTTTGTGCCTGGGCTTTCAGTCTCTTCTCTCTTCTCCTCCCCAAATCCCCTCTGGCCGCCAACCTAGGACTCTGTGACTCACCCTAAGTAGAGACCCTCAGAGGGTGCCCCACCACCCTGCTGGAATACAACCTAGACAGACTCCTTGGGAGGGGGGGGGGGAATCGCAAAAAGCATTTCTTCAACCTCTCCCTGACCATGGCCCTTCATTTCTGCAGCAAATATTTGCCGAGCTTCTGTGTGCCCGGCACCATGTTGGATGCCAGGACATAAGGATGGACACAAGTGACCATCCCTCACTCCTACTCTTTCTCAAGCTGCTTTCCCTGCTTTGGGAGGAGAGGGAAACTGGGGGGTGGGGTGGAGGGGAGACCTATAGTCCTACAATAGTCCCCCCTTCTGCTGTCTCTGGCCAAAGCTAGCATCGCAGAGAACTCAGCAGCCTTTTGCCGTCCTCATACTAGATCTTCACACCTCTCTCCATCCGCCTCAGCGAAGATGAAGCCTCCCCACTCTGCAATTCCCCTGAGGCCCCAGCCTTCTCCGGAGCTGACGCCCCAAAGGCACTGTCACTCCAGAACCAGGGGGTTGGTCACCCAGCTCACCTTGATTTGTTCAAGTGTAGAGCAACAAAAAGGGAGACCCAAGCATGAGAGAGGAGAAACTATAGAAAACAGGGGGCAGAGAAGTCAATGGCCAAGTCCTGTCCCCAAGTCCTCTGAGATCAGGGTCTGTAGGCACCACGGTTCTTATCCACACCCCCACACCTCACCCTGCCCTCATTGCTGGGGTTTTCAGGCTAGGCTCGGGGGAGTGCCCTGACCATGGGCCCTGCGCAGCCCTGGAGAAGGCTGGAAATGCCGGGAGGCGATGGAGAAGAGGGATGGCCAGGAAACAGGTTAACCAGATCTCCCAAGGGCACTTGGTGGGAGGGGCAGGTAGAGGACAGCAGGGAATAGGGAGAGGTCTGGTCACTCTCAGAGCCCCTGGGGTGTGATGAGCAGGAGGCAAAGACCTCGGGGGACATCCCTCCTTAGGCTACCTCTTAAGGAGGCAGTGAAGCTGGGAGGAAACTTGGGAATAAAGAAGAGGATCCGAATCCCCCAGACCACCCAGTGTCTTCCTCTGTCCTGGGGAGGCATCTGGGGCGGGCTCAGTGGCCTCCCCCCACAACCCGCCCTCTCACAGTCCCCGCTGCCCTCCTCCTTCCCCTTCCCTCTTCTGGCCTCTGTAAAGGGCCAGGCAGTAAGAGACACACAAACTAATTAAGAAGCAGAGTTTGGCCAGATGCCTGGGCCAGCCTCCCCCGGGGAATTAAGCCCAAGCCAGCTAACTGTGCAGGGCGGGGAGCATGTCACCTCCCAGACGCCCCTCAGGACACCGGGCCTCTCCAAAGGCACAGCAAGACCAGCAGCCCCCAGAAGGGAGCATTTAGCATCCGCACCTGAGGCTGGCGGCCGTGTGCCCTGTACCATGTTGGGGGGCAGCTGGGTGGGAGGGGGGCACAATGCCTCTGTCTCCACGCCAACAGAACAGGTCAAACACTCCTCTGATCTAAACATGAATAATCGGGCCCTGGGTCCAGCCAAAAAGGGACAGGGACCTCTCCCCACCCCAACTACACACGATTACAAAGTGACCGACCCAGACCACCCTGCAGTCAGGAGAAGGCAAAGTAGGAGCCACTGGGCCGCAAGACTTTTTGTGCTGTAAGGTCAGGGCGCTGAAGCCTCCTAGAACTCGGAGGGAGGGCCCCGAGAGGAGGGAACTCGGGGTGATCCTAAACAGATGGTGCCTCCTGTCGGGACCTTTCCGGGGAACACCCTCTGGCGAGACAGAGAAGGGACAAGCAGCCAGTGTCCCCTCAGCGCCGGAGAACGAGGCGTGGGGCCGCAGGAGCAGAGCTGCGTGGCAGGAGGCAGAGTTGGACCCCGCAGCCCGCTGGGTGCGCGCCGCGTTTGCGTCTCCTGGGGACGGCGGCTGAGTGTGTCCGCGTGTGCGCTCAGCGGCGGGGAAGGTGGGGCTGGGGTTTCGGAGCCGGGAACCGCGGGCGCGAGGCACTGGCGCAGGCCAGACCCACAACGGATGCCGGGCTTCGGGGCGCGCGATCAGGGGCTGCTGCCATCCGCTCTGGCAGCCGAGGAGCGAGTACAAGCAGCCGCGGCGCCGCAGCGCGAGCGGGGTAGGGCGAGCCCGTCGCCGGGCCGCGGGGCCGCGGGGCCGCGCGCAACTCGGGATCGTGCCGCGCCCGCCTCTGCTCCGGGGGCCGAGCCAGGGCAGCGCGCGGCTTCCGCGCCCGGCGCTGCCCCGGGCCGGGGTCCGGGCTCTGTCGGGGTCTGCCGAGCCGCCGGGGGCTCTCAAGGGTCCCGGGGCAGCCCTGCCCGCTGGCAAGCTTCGAGGAGGTGGTACCCCCCCCTGGTACCTCCCCCTGGCATCCCCGGCTTCACGCCAGGCCTGCGACCCGCCTCCGTGCTCCGAAACAGCTGGCGCGAGCTCCCGGCGCCCTGGCGAGGGCGGGGACCCGGCACCGCTCCGGAGTCCGAGCCGGGGTCCGCACCGAACCGCGGCCGCGCGCACTTCGCGCCTCTTGCAAAGTTTCCGCGCGGCGCTACGGCGGCGTGGAGCGGGGCGCGGGCTCTTACCGTAGACTCCTTGTCCCCGGCAGTGGAGGGGCATCAGCGCCAGAAGTAGAAGGCAGGTCACCTCCATCTTCACGGCCGGTGCTTCATCCCCGCGAGGCGGCGCAGCCCGAGAGGTGGCGGGGGGCGCATCCGCCGGGGCCCCGCGATGCCCCCTGCGTCCCCCCTTCCCCCGGGAGGCGACGGAGGGGGCGGCGGCCGAGACCCGGAGACCGAGGCGGCGGCGGCGGCGGCGGCGGCGGCGGCGACCCGGGTTTCTCCTCCGGCGGGGCCGCTGCCCGCGTGGGGACGCAGGGGGCGCTGGCCCGGCCCCGGGTGCCTCGGCGCGCCCCGCGCAGCAGCCAGCGCCCCGGCGCGAGGAGCCCGGCCGCGGGTCCGCCCCGGGTCCCCAGGGCTGTGCGCGCCGGGCGCCGGGCGCCAGGGACCCCTCCGCGGCGGAGGGCGCGCCGCGATCCAGCAGGCCACCGACCACCGGCAAACTTGCCGTCTCCCCGCCGGGGACGCCCCTCGGTGCAGCGGGGCGGGAAGGCCCGGGCCACGCTCAGGTCAATCCGCCGTCTCCGGTCCTGCGGCAGGTGCCGGGGGCCCCGAAGCCCGACCCGAGGGGGCCGGGTTGGGCGCGCTCCCCGGGGCGGAGGAGCCCGGCCCCGGCCCCGGCCCTCCTGAGCGGGGAGCGGGGAGCGGGGAGCGGGGAGCGGGGAGCGGGGAGCGGGGAGCGGCGCCGGCTGGGCTCGCTCGAGGGCGAGAGCCCCGGGCCCCCGGGTCCGCGAAGTTAACCGAGCCACCGAGGGGCCCCGGGGAGCGATCGCGCCCCGGCAGCCCCGCGGGAATCCGGAGAGCAATTCCAGCCAACGGAGACCCCAGAAAGCGGGGAAACGAGGAAAGTTTGAGTCGTTTGAAAAATACTCGCGCTCTCGGCAAGGCCGGGGCTGCGGCGCGGGCGCCGCTCGCCGCCTCCGCCCGCCGTGCTGGGCTCCCGCCGTCTGGCCGCGGCCGCCGCGCTCCCGGCTCGCTGCTCTCCGGAGGGCCGGGCTGCGCCGCGCCCCAAGTTGGTCGTCCCCGCCCCCGCCCGGCGGCCTCGGCCGGCGGGGGCCCCCAGCGCCAGCGGGCGGGGCCGGGCCGGGCTCCGGGCGCGGCGGCCGCTGGGCTCGGGGCCGCGGGAGCGCTCGGCTCGCTCGGCAACTTGGGCTTCGCTGTGCTGCTTCCCCCTCGGAGCTTTTCATTCCGCGCTCCCCCGCCTCCCCCCGCCTCCCCCCTCCCCCCGCCTCCCGCCTCCCCCCGCCTCCCCCCCCCTCCTCCCTCCCTCCTCCCTCCTCCTCGCGTCTCCTCGTTCGGTCTCTCGCTCTCCCACCCTTTGTCGCTCGCTCTCCTGTTTGATTCCCCTCCAGTTAAAAAAAGGAGCCAATTAAAGGCAGCCCAGCTCGCCCGGCCCAGCCTCTGTCCAATTTCCTCGCCTCCCCCAGGACCAATTAGAGAAAACAAAACAGGGCTGGGGGAAGCGGACCGCCCGCTTCCTGCTCTCCGTCTCCCCGTCTCTCCCTCTTTCTTTCGGCCCCTCCCCCTCCTCTCCCTCTCTCCGCCGCCCCCCCCACCCCCGGCAGGAAAATGTCAGAAAGCAGAAATGGATCCATCTATCCCGAGGACAGTGGCGGAGGGACGTGGGCTTCGGCGCGGGCTCCGCAGCCGCGCGCTCGCCGCTCGCTCCCCGCCCGCCCTGCACGCCCAGACCGCGGCCGAGCCGGCGCACCGACTCCGGGACCCGCGGGGCCCGCACGGCCGCTCGCCCGGGACCGCAGCCTGCGGGCACCGCACACTTTGTGAATGTTTCGCACTTTCGGTGGTCGGAGCTAGAGCGGGGTCGGAGGGAAAGGCCACCGGGCGCGCGCCCTTGGGGGCCCTGCAGGCGCGGGAGCTGCGGGTCTGCAGGGCGGTCTGCGCGGCCCCGGAGTCCCCCCGCCCCCGGCCGAGCCCCCGGCCGAGCCCCCGGCCGAGCCCCCGCCCCCTTCCTGGCGGCCTCGGCCTCTCCCCGCGTAGGGCGTGGGGGCCACGGCCACCGCCGCTGCTGGGGCCGGGGCGGGGAGCGCGCGCTCCGAGCCTGCCCTTGCCTCGGCCCACAGGTTGCCAACAGGTTTGCCCGCAGGACCCGGCTGCCGGAGCCCCCCTGGGCCACCGCGTGCTCCCCGGCTCGCCCCGGCCTCGCCCCCATCCAGCCTCTCCGTAGGACCTCAGGCGCCCCCAAGCGCCCCAGGGGCGCACTCTCTTCCCGCAGCCCAGCCGCGGCCGGCTCCCGCTGCGGGGGCAGGCGCTCCGGGACTCCGCGACCTCGCCCCGGCCCCGGCCCCGGCCCCCGCCCCGGCCCCGGCCCCGGCCCCGGCCCCGGCCCTCGGAGCGGGGCTGGGAAGCGTGCGCCTCCCAGACGCCGGCGGGGAGGGGGCGCGGGCCTCCGCTGCGCCTCCGTGGCCGTGTCCCCACGCCGGTCCTGCTAATCTCACCTGCTCCACCTGTCGCCGTTATCTATCTCGGCTTGTGGGGACGGTATCAGGGCGGCCCGCGGGAGCGCGGACTACCGCAGCAGCTCACAAGCCAGATTATTAACCCTTCTTCCCTGAACTGTTCAGTTCATCTTGGCTGTGATGGTGGTTCCACGACTCTATGCGTTTGCCAAAACTCAGAGAACTTACACCAAAAAATACTTCATTTTTCAATATGTAAATTAAAACACAAATTTCAAAAATAATAACAATAAAATCCACCCCATCTCAGACCCTCTTTCTGCTAGGTTCTCTCCCCCCCCCCCCCACCCCCGTCCTCAAGGGACTGACTTCTCACGGGAAAACGAGCCGGGCAGCAGTGGGAGATGCTGGATGCTGGGAGAAATGCCAGGCCGCCGTGGGGGGTATGCCACCTTTCTGTCCATCCTGGGAAGTCTGAAAACATCAGAAGAATCTTATTCTCCAGCCCACTTCCAACTGATTAGCTCCTTCTTTATCCCCTCCCCCTTGGTCTCTCCACTTCCTTTCCTGTGGATCCAAGGCTGAATAAGGGGACCCGTCTTAGTGCTGGGCAGAATCTAGCAGGATCTAGCAGGACACTTGTTAAATGAATGGATGAATGATGCCCATCATAGGCCAGATACCACAGACCTAGGATACCCTCAATGCAGCCACCCTTTCTACTCCCCACCCCGCAACCGTTACCTGGAGGAAAAAAAACCATTTTCTGCTCCATTGGGCTACAGAGCTATCAGGCCTCTTCCCACCTACCTCCCCTACCCAGTCTAAACAGGAAGTGGCACCAATTGAGGGTGTGCTGATGACTATTTTCTTTTATTGTCATTTTTCCCTTGTTCAAAAATTCCTAGAAACCTTCACCACCTCCAGGAAGCTCTCATGGAGTGATCATGGTGATTCCTGCTCTCCTTGGCTTTGCCCATTCTGAGTTGAATGAGCATATATCCACGCCAGAGGAGACTGCCTTCCTATTTTCCAACCATCTGGTCCAAACCCCAAGACAGCAGTTAATTGCTCCTCTTTGGCCTTGGGATGTTTTACCGGGGGACAGGGAATCCCTACTGACCCAGCTGACAAACTCAGCTCTTGAGTTTGCCCTCTCTGAACACATATAGTGGCCTGAAGGACAGAGAAGACTCATGGTCAAGGAGAGACCAGGAGGAGGGGGGAGCAGGGCTGGGATTGAACATTTGCAGTAGCGAATTCACTTGTGAATTTTCTGCAGCTAATTGTATGCAGTGTAAGTATCCTGACAGCCAGTTGGTGTGTGCCTGTGAGTTCAGCCATCTCCTCCCCCAAGTGGGCCTGGCTTGCTGCCTCTGACAGAGCCCTGTATCTGACAAGAGAAGGCAACCAGTGGGCACCTGGGTGGCTCAGTGGTTGAACGTCTGCCTTTGATTCACATCATGATCCCAGGGTCCTGGGATCAAGCCCCGCATTGGGCTCCCTGCGTGGAGCCTGCTTCTCCCTCTGCCTGTATCTCTGCTTCTCTATGTGTGTCTCTCATGAATGAATGAATGAATGAATGAATGAATAAATAAATAAATAAATAAATCTTTTTTAAAAAGGTGGGGCCACCTTCGTGGCTCAGTGGTTGAGCATCTATCTGCCTTTGGCTCAGGTCGTGATCCTGGGGTCCTCAGATCGAGTCCCACATCGGGCTCCCCACAGGGAGCCTGCTTCTCCCTCTGCCTATGTCTCTGTCTCTCTCTGTGTGTCTTTCATGAATAAATAAATAAAATCTTTAAAAAGGGGGGGGGGGAGGCAACCAAGAGAAGGAAAAAGCACTAGACTTGGGAGCCATCAATCCAACCTTCCAGTTGTAACCTCCGTAAGCCTCGGATTCCCCAGCTATAAAGTGGGCAGATCCCTATCTCACAGAGTGGTTGTGAGATGTGAGTAATAACAGCTGATACCACAGGCCTTCATGTGGATAGCTATTTAATCCTCATAACAACTATGGGAGATAGGGCCATTATTCTCCTAGAATAACATAGAACGATTTAGTGACTTCACATAGCGGTTATGTGGCTTTGACCTAGGTAGCTTGGCCCTTCCACCTTGTTCTTTCCCACTGCTCTATACTGAAGGAATGAAAGGGCCTAGGTGCCTAGTAAATGTTTCACAAGAAGTGTTCCCTATTCTTGTCACACACAGAGAACAATTCACCGGGCCCCAAAATGGGCTTTTGAGGGGTGGCACATGAGCTCTCAACCACTGGACCTGAGGCCAGCTGAGGCTGGGCTTCCTGGAGGCTCAGTGGTCAGCACTGACTGCCAACTCCTGGGTTCCACCCGAGACACTCTAAGAAAAACACTATTCTTTTGCCCCAGAGAAAGCCCAGCCCTTGGGCTCCAGGATGTTTCTGGAACTAGCTGCTGATTGATGGGGTGTATGATGTTTGACACGCCAGGGAACCAGGAAACCCAGACCTTGGCCAAGCAGGGCAGCTTTTGTTGTGAGAGCTCCTTTCTAGAAATCTCCCCCATCTCCTCCTGCCTGAGGGAACTCAGAGCCTGGGAGAAGAGAGGAGAGGGAGTAAGAAGGAGAGAGAGAGAGACACAGAGAGAGGAAGTCTGCGGGAATGGTGCCGCCACTTGCAAGGGAAATTGTCTCTGAAAATCATACAATGGCAGATATCGATTCAATCTCAAGGCAAAACACTTTCTGGTCAGGTGGGGTGAAGGCTGGCTGGGGTGTGTGTGGGGAGGTGAAGACCGAGGAGAGTTATGACCCCGCTGAAAGACCAGTTTATTAATTCAGTCTCTAACAAATAGCCAATTAATGGTTCCAGCTGCTAATTAGTAAGCAGTTAACTCCTGTTATAAAATGTGCTGCTCCAGACTAGTGACAATGCAATCCCACAGTGACAGCCTTGGTGAGGAGGGGTCCCGGAGACTTCTGATGCCCAGGTTCTGTAGCAATCCCCCCCACACCCCTCCCCACCTTATTCCAAACTGCCAGCGGACCCTCAGTTCTGGAATGCAGGCTTCCTGTGAGCAGGGACCCTGGCTGGTCAGCATGTATTCACTTAACAAGTTATATCCTACTATGTGTCAGGCTCTACTTGAGCCACTGCCAAGTCATTGTGAGTAAAACAGCTAAGAACCTCTGCCCTCAGGGAGCTTATATTCTAGGGAAGAGACAGACTATGCAAATAAGGAAAATAGATCATTTTTTAGACAGCAAGGAAAATGCTAGACGAGGAGTAGGCAATGACAGAGCATCCAGACCAGATTCCATTCACCTTGGTGTCATGACCTTAAGGAAGACAGAGGTCAACTCATGCCAGTCTCTGTGGGGTGAGCACTGAAGGGAGAGGGGGCGGCAAGTGTAAAGGCCCTAGGATGATGAGGAGGACTTGATGCAACTGAAGAGGTGATGGGAGCATAGTAGATGCTGAGATCAGAGAGGTTGAGGGGATAGGTCGTTTGGGCCTTGGGGTCATTGCAGGAGGTTGGGTTTTACTCCGAGTAAATGGGAGCTATGGTAGGGTTTTGATCAGAAGAGGGAGAGAGGGGCACCTGGGTGCTTCAGTGGTTGAGCGTCCACCTTTGGCTCAGGTCATGATGCCAGGGTCCTGGTATTGGGTCCCGCATGGGCTTCCTGTGAGGAGCCTGGTTCTCCCTCTGCCTGTGTCTGTGCCTCTCTCTGTGTGTCTCTCACGAGTAAATAAATAAAATCTTAAAAAAAAAAAAAAAAGAAGAAGAAGAGGAAGAAGAGGGAGAGGATCTGACTTTAATTTAGCAGGCTCTGTTAAGGAACTGATTGAAGGGAGTGCCACAGTATCCCTAGCACCTGCTAGGCCCTTACTTAGTGGGTGATCAGTAAATGCCTAGCATATGAATTGGCACCTAAAAATGGATGGGGCTAGATTTGTGAGACATGGAAACATACTCATTTTTGAAAGTCCTATTTAAATGGATCCTCTTGTAAATTATTTTACAACCACCAAGGGTCCTCTCAACATTTCACCTTTCCAAGGAATTCCACACCCACTACCCTGCTTGATCCTTCAAATGTTCCTTTCAGTTATGACACCTCCTCCATTTTACAGATGTGAACACTGAGCCAAAGAGACATTTGCCAACTGGCTTAACAATTACTTATTGAAAATACCAGTCCTAGAACGATGATGGTGGAGATACAAGAGACAAGAGTCCCTCCCCCCGTCTGGCCACCTTTCCACAAGGGTGTCATGTCTCCCTTTGTGATCTTCCCTCTCCAGGCTCCAGATTCTCATTTTCACAATAAACAGATGTGCCTCACCGGGCTCTGAGATGGCTCCCAGCCCAGACTCCAAAGGCTTGTGAGCCCTGTCCGTGGCCTGTTATCTAGATGCCACCATTTCTCAAGTGAGGGTCACCTCAGCTGTCCCAAGCTCCCTTTGTCCACACTAATGTTGGAACAGGGGAGGTTTCGTTTAACTTTTTTGAGCTGATGGTTCATTGGATCAAAAGTAGTTTGGTTTTAACACCAGCTTGGAAAACACATGGTCTTCCCACTCTGCGTGGGTGTAAAGAGCACTGATTTACCCAGCTCTTCCCCACTGAGTGGGTCTGGGAAGGGGGTGAATGGGCTGGAAAAGTCAGATTCTCCTGGCTATTTATTAATTCAACAAATATTCATTGTGCCTTCACCATACTGGGTATTCTGCTGGAGACATCCAGCAAGTAAAGACAAGTCTTGCCCTCAGGGAGCCCCAGTCTGAGGGAGGAGATGCTACTATAGTTATGGATCCTGGTACAAAAATAGAGTCAGGCTATACATCTAGGAGCAGATACACTGTCATGGTAATAATCGCTATGTGGGTAAGGGCCAAGGGGATGGGGAACAAGGAAGACATCCTTCTGGTTACTCTGACTCCTTGGCTCTGACTCCAAGATTGTTTCCTCCTTTAAGCCTGGTAGCCTGCAGCCTTCCAAGTTTCAACCAAGCTCAAGGGAAGGAGGCTGGTGTTTTATTTGGGTATTTTCTCCTAATGCAAATGTCTCTCTGGGCTCCTGGGAACCAGGCCTGTTTGAAGGTAAGACTGTGAAGCTGGCATGTAGCAGTCAGCACCTGGAGGGAAGAAAACCCACCGTCTCAGGGACCAGGCCCCAGCCCAGCAACACACCCCTCTTCCCCACCTCAGTCCGCTAGTCTCCCGAGGGACACATCTGGCTAAGAGCTGGAGATGAGCAGCTGGAGATGAGCAGCTCTCCCAAGGCTCACCTGCTTGCTCTTGGGGATGTCACCCCGGGCCCCGGGCTCTGTTCCTACCTGTGCCGTGATCTCTAGGACAGGGTGGGGTGTCCTACTCCTACTGGGGCACTCCCAGCACCCGGGGCAAGGCTGAGCCCGCGGCAGCCACCTGATGTTTGCTCATTAAGACAGCCTGATTTGGTCGAGGCTAACTCAAACAAAAATAGGCTCCAGGCAAACCCCGAATTACCAGGCTAAGGGAAGCCCAAATTATCCAGACAATATGTAGATTAGGGACAAATATAAATAATAAGTATATAAGAAGAGGTACAGGCTGAGGGGAGGCATATTCTTAGGGAAGGAGAGTAGGCCAGGGAGGGGCAGGAGGTTTTGGGAAACCCTGTGCTAACACGGGGCAGGGGAAGGGACCCCTCACACCTGCCTCATTCTGGGATGCTCTCTAGGAGGCCGGGGTGTGAGTCAGGTGCGCCTCCTGAAGGCCCGGTTCTCGGCCCTGCCAGGCTGGAGGGGGCTCTGTCCTCGCATGTGCCCGCCCCCGCCCCGCCTCGGCCTCACCTTCTCCAGGGCAGCTCCCCGAAACAGCATCCACTGCTCCAGCTTGAAGAGTCAGGCAGGGACCTGCGGGGCCGCGGGGCCGGGGGGCAGGAGGGGGGCGAAGCTGAAGTCCTGTGAGGGAACCCGCCAGAGCTGGGCCCGAGGACAGAGCAGGGGTTTCTTCTTGCTTTCCTTCTGTTTAACTCCCCGCACCACCACCCCCCCCAGCAAATTCTTGTTCCTTTTGTCATCACCCTCTTTTTGATCCATGCAAAGGGTAAAAGCAGGAAATCTGGAGTGGAATGATCATAGGCGCACACACACACACACACACACACACACGCACACGCACGGACCAGACAGCTGCGCGGCACACACTCCAGGGGGCGCCATTTACACAGAATACGGCAGGAATGCGCCCACCTCCCACCCGGGTGTGCAAAGGGGTGGGCCTGCTGCAGCGCCCCCTGCTCGGAGCCAACCCCAGGATCAAGCTGGTGTCATCCCACCCTGTACCTCAATCCCCTCCTCTTCACATCCCCACCCACCTCTCCACCCCCCTCTGGCCCCTCACCCTCCAGGCCAAGCCAGGCCTAATGGCCCCACCCCCGCAGGACGCTGGGACCCCAGATGGTGTCCCGGGCCACCTGGCAGGCTCATTGTTCCGCACACAGGACGAGCCCTGGAGATTCGCTGTCTTTCTGATGAACCCTTGGCATTATCTGGCCCGCCTGGCTCTGCGCATGTTTGCTCTGAGTCCACCATCCAGGGCCAATGGCGGCCCCATCTGGCCCTGGGTGAGGCAGGGGGTACCCAAGGGACCCTCCCACTCAGCCCCACTTCTCACCCTTTTGGTCCTATAACCCAGGGCTTAACTGAAAGACTAGGTGTGTGATCACATAACAATAAATGCCCTTCTGACCATGAAGGAGGTAAGGAGCTTCATCATCTTCCTTTTGGAGATGGGGGATGAGGACTGAGGAACAGAGAGGTTTAGTCACTCCTCCAAGATCACACAGCTAGTAAGTGGTAAAACTGATGATCGAATTGGAGAGTCTGGCTCCAGAGCCTATAGAGTCCATACCCTTCACCATTCTTTGGTGCTGCCTCTGACACAGAAGGGGGGCCTACAGCTACCATCCTAGGGCTGCACCAACTGACACATAGCCACAAGCCACTAGTTGCTATTTGAGTTTAAATTAAGTAAAATTTAAAATTCAGTCACACTGGCCACTTTTCAAGGCCTTAATTGTCACGCAGGACCAGTGGCTACCCTACTGGACAATACAGAGCTAGAATACCTCCCTCATCATAGGAGTTTAATTGAGAGCAGTGCTTAGGAGTCCTTAACTTTAACCCCGGCTCTCCGGCTTACTAGCTGAGCAAGTGTGGGCAGGTCACTTAACGTCTCTGTGTCTGTTTCCTGGTGGGTCAAAGGGTGGTAAGAATAGTGCCGACTCCCCAGAGCTATTAGGGGGGTCGAATGAGAAAATGCATACAAAGTGCTCAGTCCAGTGCTTGGCACATAGTAGGTGTTCTAGAAATTCTGAGTTTTCATATTAGGAAGCATAGTTCGGTCCTTCATTTAACTAAGTAGGTAGCTAAGACCAGAGAAACTAAGCAACTGGCCCAAAGCCATGCAGTACATCAAATGTCAAAAGCTGGAGCTCCAGCTTTTCTTTTTCCTCTGCCACAGGGCCTAATGCTACCACTACAGCTGATAAAGGACTTCCACATTTGACCCTCCCTGAAACGCTGGGAGACAGTTAAATGGAGTTTTATCAGACCCCCCCCTCCGCCATTTTACAGATTAGGAAACTAAGACACAGAAAGGGTGAAGGAGCTTCTTCTGAGGTTGTGATGCCGTTGAGTAGCAGGGTAGGTACATGTTAGTACTGGTCACTGTTCTTTCCCCTGGTCCATTCTCCACCATCAGTGAAAATTAATGTGTGGGTGTTGCGGGGGGAGTGTTTGCGTGTGTGTTCTTCATTTGTTCACTGTGCAGAGTTCAGGGACCTGTTGTCCACTATAGATAGAATATAAATTGCATAAATAATATTAATATGGTCTCAGTTATGTAAAAAGCCATATACAGAATAAAGATGAGAAGATAGATAATGCCATTTTAATGATTATCGTGGGCGATTAGATTATGGTGATTTGCATTTCTGTCTTCATATGTTTCTATTTTTCCCCAATTTCCTACAAGCAGTATGTATTAGTTTTACAATTAGAAGTAAACAAATGTGATTTTCAAATATATTTTTTAAAAAATATTAAATTCCTCCAATGTTTCCCCTGTGGTCTCCTTGGCCCTCAAAACACTCAGGAGGCCTTCCCCGGGTTTGGCTTTGCCTGGCCAGGCCTGCCAGCAGACAGGAGGCCTGCATGTGCCTCTCATCCAGAGGCCCTCAGGTCCCTTTGCACTGGAGTGGGTTTGAATTTACTCAGCAACATCCACATGCAATAAATGTCATACTGTTTTATTTTTTCAAGTCAAATAAATCCCAATCCCAAGTCTCCAATTGCCAGAGTGCAGAGAAATCAGCCTTAGTTATGTTTGGGAGGGGGAAGCCTCAGGTCACAGAAGAATCTGGGACCCAGGAGAAGAGGCCTGAGGCCTTGTGGTTGCCATGGTAATTGACTCCTGTCACCTTGGCTCCTGAACCCTGGGCCAGGCCTCTCTGGACAGCCTCTGAGGTCTCCACAGCAGCCCTCTCAATGACTACAAGTGGGCCTGGAACCCCCCTGGGCCTCAGAGTTTATCATGCAGCTGCCACAAATATCCCCATCTGGCACACAGGCCAGAGAGACACAAGGCCCCAAACAAAGGCTCCCAAATCTCGGTCCTTCCCTGGCTGAGAGGCCTCTCTCCTTGCTCCCTCCTAGTCCAACCACTTTCCTCATTCCTTCTCCAATCCTCTCTCTCTTCAACCCTCCTCAGGATACCTCCACCTCCCAAATATAACTGGGGGGAGAGGGGGCAGGAATCCCTGCTGCTTTGACCACAAAACCCAAAGCTCTGGACTTAGACGCTGACCTCAGTTCCTTTCTTAGGATGGAGGAGGAGGAATGTCTGTCACTATTCCAAGTGAAGTGGGAAAAATACCAAATAATATCTCAGTATAGATCCTTCCTCTACAATTCATGCCTTGAGTGATGGCTTCTCAGCTCTTTCCTTGTGAGGTCAAATTGAGGCAGTCAAGCATTTATATGCCAAGGGATGTGGAATGGAGTCATGAAAGGCCCACCTCCCCATTCCTAGGACTCAGGTGGGGGAAGGGATGTCTGAAGGGGAAGCCCAGAAATTGGAGTCAGAGAGACTGAAGTGTTAGACCCAAAATTGGTGTTCATCAAATATCTTTTGTATGTGAGTCTAATCTTGGGCTCAGTCCTTCACATCTCGAAGCCTTACCATCTTTATCTGTAAAAAGGGCATCCATTCATTCAACTACTGTGTCATGATTACCACACACTGTTCCAGGCACAGAGGATATACCAGTGAACATGCCAACATCCCTGTCTACCATGTTAGTGGGTAGGATTGTTAAGGTTGTTATATCATATCAGGTCTAGTAGATGCTGTGGGTGCTCAGCCCGCATCCTCTCATATTCACTAACACTCTGACTTCTAAATGCAGCACCCAATTAGAGGGTGCCTTTGCTCAAGCCTTCTTTGCCTACCCACATAGCGACCAGAAGAGCCAGGGACTCCCAGCTCCCTGGGAGCAGCCCTCAGCTGGTGACTCACACAGCTGGTACATAAATACCCCGGTTCCCTCACCCCTCAGGCAGGATGCCTCTGAGGTGTGTGTCCCACACCAGCTCCCAGTTCCCCAGCAGGATTGGGCTCCAGTTCCCCACAGTCTCTGGATAAAAAAATGCAAGTTATTGGCTGCCTTCCCTTCCCTATTATCACTTCCCCATTCTCTCGTGGGTGTTTCCTCGTAACACCCAAAACTCCTTGCTCTCAGATACTTGTCTCGGGTCTGCTCTGGGGAAATCCAACTCAAGACATCAGATTATGGGTGGCGCTATTAGAACAAAATTAAAATGGTACAAGGGGATGGAGAACGAGGAATGGTATCACTTTAGGCAGGATAGTCGGGGAAGGTCCTTCTGAGGAGATGTTCAGTTCAATCAAGGACCTGAGGGAAGTCAGCGAGGGAAACGAGTAGGTATCTGGAGGCAAGGGTGTTCCAGGCAGAGGGAACAGCAAGTACAAAGGCCCTGAGGTGGAAACACCTGAGAGCACTGTGATGATGGTAACACCTGCCCAACCAGCTTGTGGAAAGGATTCCTTGAGGTAGTCTGTGTGAACTGGAAATCCCTGGACGCGGAGGAGCTATTAGGGCTTTTTAAATTCCCTTTCTAGAGCCCACGAGCTCTTTTCGGGGATGGCTCAGCTTCTGCCCTGCCTGAGTTGCTATGCTCTGCACCTCCCCCCTCTGTGCTCACCCAGCCTCTCTGGCCTGGAGCAGGGCTTGGTTTTTCCAATAACTCATTAGTGCAGCTTTTGTCATGATTGAAGAAACAAAAGACCCAACAAGAAAACTGCATTCAGCGACATTACAGATTATTTATGAGAAAATGCAAAGCAGCCTCAGCACTGGAGGAATCCCGGGGGAGGCAGGAAGGCCCTGGGGGGCGAGGGTGGACTGGGATGACTTGGATCTGCCTGGTGCTGGCCACTCATGCCCCTGCCTGACACAGACACATCTCTTCTCTCCTCCCACCTCCCACTGCCAAAGCCAGCCATGAGTCATCGTTGCCCCAGCCACTTGATTTAATTTCACCCACTCATCCAGCCCTCCAGCTATTCATTTATTTATGTATTCACTGTTTCATTCATTCATTTAGACGAGTATTGAGGGCCTACTATGTGCCAGGCACTAGCTGATGTCACATTTATGGAGCACAGACATGAGTCAGTAATTATATACCAGAACCAGCTCATCCCAGCTCACAGAGCTGATGGTATATATCTCTTCCCAACTTCACCTGCAGGGGTATTACGTTGGTAGCTTTAACATGGTGGCAGTATTTATACTACAGAAATTGGCAAGGGGTCCAGAGCAGGCCTTTCCCCCCAGAGACCTGGTTGTTAAACATTTACCAACACACCACTGTACCAGGCCTTGGTGTCTCGGGCCACATAGAGCTGAACCCCAAGAATCAATGGCCTAATTCAGAGAAGGACATTGACTAAGTTTTTTTTTTTCCTAGAGACTTATTTATTTATTTGAGAGACAGAGAAAGAGAGAGTGCAAGTGGAGGAGGAGCACAGGGAGAGAGACAGAGAGAGAATCTCAAGGCAGCCCCCTTCCCCTGCTGAGAGCAGAGCTGGACTGTGGGGCTCTCTCTCACAACCCTGAGATCATGACCTGAGCTAAAGTCAACAGTCGGGTGCTTAACCGACTGAGCCACCCAGGTGCCCTGACATTGACCAAGTTGTTGGTTTTTTTTAAGATTTTATTTATTTGAGAGTGAGAGAGCACACGAGGGAGAAAGACAATGAGTGTGGGGGAAGGGCAGAGAGAGAGGGAGAAACAGACTCCCTGCTGAGCAGGGAACCTAGTGCGGGGCTCAATCTGAGAACCCAGAGATCATGACTTGAGCCGAAGGCAGATGCTTAACCGACTGAGCCACCCAGGCGCCCCAACCAAGGTTTTTTTTTTTTAAGATTTTATTTATTTATTCATGAGAGACACACAGAGAGAGAGGCAGAGACAGGCAGAGGAAGAAGCAGGCTTCGAGGGAAACCCAATGCAGGACTCAATCCTGGACCCCAGGGTCATGCCCTGAGCCCAAGGCAGATGCTCAACCGCTGAGCCACCCAAGTGTCCCAAGGACAGAGAATTTAATTCTATTAGGTGAGACCTAAGAAGGCATTATATGTGGGGTGCACTTGAGCTGAGACTTTAGGGACAGATGAGATGTCAGCCTGAACGGAGGGTGTTCTGGGTGGTGGGAGCGGTTATAGCAAAGCTCTAGAGGAGCACCAGGCAGTGTGTTCACTCCACCCAGATAAAAGTGCCGCAGCAGGAGCTTGCTCCCACCCACTACCTTCCCAATCACAGAGCAAATGTGCTCTGCCTTCTGGAGTTAAAAATTGATGTTGTAAGTACTGGAACGTCCAGGAGAGACTGCTGGTTGGACAGTGGGTCCCGAGAGCCAAGGATGTGTCTCCTCCCTTCCCCTTCTCCCAACCTTCTCATCACCATTCCTTCTCAAGGAAAGTCCTGATCTATAGGGAAAATGTCTACAATGTGTGAAAGGGGCAGGCAAGAGGCCACCATCAACCCACCCTCAGCACCACCGACATCGCTACCACCAGTGTGAGCCATGGTGTGTAGGCACCAGGCTGGCCTCGCCATCACCCCTGCCCATCAATTTTCCTTGTGTGGCTCACTGGTGCTGTTAAGCAGCTCATACAGACATGCACGCATATGCTTGGCTTCCAGATATCAGGACAGACACCAAAGAAACCTACATGCTCCAAGTGTTCCAATGATCTCTACTGCATATAAGAGGAGGCTTCTCAAAGATTTCATATTTGCCACCTCTTTACTCAAGGAAATAGTTGAGACTTCCCCACATGTGCACACCCACAGATGTATATACACGTGCCAGTAGAAGCAAGTGGATATCTAGTATGCAGCCCCTGAGTGCCAAGCCATTGCACATGATCCAGCACGGGCAGGAGGGAAGCCACTGTCCATTTAGCCTCAACGATCCTGACCTGGTGAGCCAGTGGCAGCACACCTGACCCACATCTTCCCAGCCACTCTGCCAGCCTCACCCCTCTTGTTTGAGAGGAACCGAGAACTTCCCACCAGGTCAAGGCAGCCTCCCCCTCACCTTCCCTGATCTGTCACCAGCCCCCTCCAGGGAGGGGACATAGAGTGTGACAGTGCATTGCATGTGTAGAACACCTCTTTGTCCTCAGAATACTGACTTGTATGCTCTCACTTCATCCTGGCCACCCTGTGGGTGGGGTTAGTGTCTCCAGTCTGCAGATGAGGAAGCAGGCCGTGGGCAACACACGAGGTGAAGCTAGAACCAGAACCCAGGTGCTCTGATCCAGACGTTTCATCCACATAGCTATGCATTAAGTCCTAGATGCTGTGCCAAACCCCAGAGATTCAATCCTGAGCACCAAGAGCAATACTACTAAGTGCCAAAATAATAATAATAATAATAATAATAATAATAATAATAATGACTCAGTTTGATGGAGTACGTGTCCAACATGATCTAGACCTTCACCACATCCCCCTGAGAGGTACTACATTTACCCCCACCTTTCAGCCAAGGACACTCAGCATACCACCTGTGCTGAAGGAGTTCACCGTGAGCTCAGGGTCACTCAGGTCAGCCCAGGACCTCTACTCTTCCAGATGACTGAAGCTAAGGTTCTTGGGTGGGACGAAGGAGTATACTGGGAACATACTGTTTTAAAATGCTCTAGGGCAAAATAAATTAATAAAAATTAAAATAAAATAAAATAAAATAAAATAAAATAAAATAAAATAAAATAAAATAAAATGCTCTAGGGCTGGGCAGCCCGGGTGGCTCAGCGGTTTAGCGCTGCCTTTGGCCCAGGGCGTGATACTGGGGAACCAGGGATCGAGTCCCATGTCGGGCTCCCTGCATGGAGCCTGCTTCTCCCTCTGTCTGTGTCTCTGCCTCTCTTTCTCTCTCTCTGTCTCTCATGAATAAATAAATAAAGTCTTTAAAAAAATAAAATAAAAATAAAAACACTCCAGGGGTGAGCAGTGTGTACATTAGAGCACAGGCACCTGAGGGGTCCCAAGGGCACACTGAGGGTCTTTGGGGACAGCTTTAGCAGTATTCTCTGGGCCTCAGCTCTCAGGCCCTGCTTTTGTCCTTTTCACGCCTACCCTGCCCCTCCCCCCATGTGAGCTCCTCTGCTCCATGGCTCTGATCACCAAGCACAGGCTCTGATCACCACCCACACTCTGTGACAGACAGCAAGGTGTGAGGTCGGGCCAGTGCCCTAGAGTCAGGCTGCTGCTCCTTGCCTATGTGACCGGGGTGAGCTAACTCACCTCTCTGTGCCCCACCTCTTTGTAAACCAAGTCTAGTTATAGTGATAATACAGCAAATTCTTCCAGAGTGCTTACGTTCTGAGAGGCATTATTCTCAACACCTTACATGTATTAACTCACTTAATCTTTACCACATCCCTGTGAGGCTGGCTTTTAGCACAGGGCCTAGGGCACTGCGTGCACTTGGTAATTGTTAGCTGTTATGAGGTACATCATCAGCCCTGGGCTCCCTGAGGCTGCCCACCTCTGTGCTTAAAATTTAAAAGCTCCTGTGTTTATTGCAGTGAATGGCTCACCATTTCCCCCATGACCCAGGCAGATACCTGGGACCAAACCCTGAGCTCTAACTCTCCTCTTAGAATCCACATCCAAGTCCTGCAGGTTCTGCTTCCTCCACGTCTGTCATTTCCCTTCATCTCCATCCCTTCTGTCCATTTCCTCCTCCCACCACTGTGGCTTCTTCCATGTGACTCTGCTGATTTCTCACCTGGATTATGCAAAGGCTTCCTAGAGCTCCCTGCTTCCAGCCCACACACCCTGCAAACCATCTTCTTGCTCTGCCAGAGATTTCCCAATCATAAATCCAGTGCAAATCCCTTTGTTGCTCTCCATAGCTTCCAGGATCAAGTTCAGATTCTTCAGCTTAGCACATGGCACTCTGAAAGATCTGGGCCCTGCCTTTCTTCCCTCGGCTCCCCCCCCCCACACTGAAATATGGGCACTGCAGTCATGCCGGTTTATTCCTCTGGGCCTTTGGGCGTGCGTTTCCCATCCCCCTTTGTCTAACCACATCCCTCAGGATTCAGCTTAGGCTACATCTTTTCCCAGAAATCTTCCTGGAACTCCACTGATTGCATTTCCTCCTTGCTCCTAGGGTAATATCCTTGACCCATTGAGATTATAGTGACAAATTCTAGGGGCACCTGGATGGCTCAATCAGTTAAGCATCTGCCTGCAGCTCAGGTCATGATCTCATTGTCCTAGGATCAAGCCCCACAGGTTCCCTGCTCAGCAGGAAATCTGCTTCTCCCTCTCCCTCTGCCCCTCCCCCTACCCCTGCTCTCTCTCTCTCTCAAATAAATAAATAAAATTTTCCAAAAAAAATGACATTATTTGTGTGTTCTCCCACCAAACACAGATGTCACCTGGAGGCAGATGGCTAAAAGCACAGTCACTGCAGTCAAATGGCACCAGGTCCGCCATTTATTTATTAATTTCAGCTCCACCACTTAGTAGCTGTGTAATCTCGGACAAGTTACCCTCTCTGAGTCTGTTTCCTTGTGTCCAGTATGAGGTTAATTACAGTACTTGCCACATAAAATAGGTGTAAGGATTGAGATATAGTAGGAAAAGTGCTTAGCACAGTGTCTGGTACAATCCAAGTACTCAAAAAATGTTAGACATTAATTATGATACCTGGTACAAGGCGTAGTGGACAAATGAGCTCCACTGGCTTCTACTTAGGGGAAAGGCAGGCAAATAAGGTAAGGAGGTCCCAAATAAAGGAACAAACTTTAAATAATGTAGGCAGACAAGAAGAATGACAAATGCCCACTACAATCTACCTCTTGCCTGCCTGACATCAACATACACCTTCTTCCATTCTTAAACTTACCCACCATAGGACCTCCACCAATAACCTGCTTCTGTCTAACATAATGTAATTTATTCCTCACAAATGAAAACTTATCCTTTTCCCTAAAGGGAGACAACCCAAAATCACATTGGTAGTTCCACCAGGATAACTGGCATACCCATTCTTCTTCCAATTCCATCATGATCTCATCTTGATATTCTATAATCTATGCAACAAATTGTAATACAGCCATCAAAAACATCACTATATAAAAATAATAGGGGATGAGGATGGGAGAAAAAAGGAAATTTTATTAAAATAGATCAACATACCTGTCTCAAAGCAAGGAGAACAATGTGGGTGAATACTGTAGTTCTCATTCCTGCATCTAATCACAAGACCATAGCTGGTATTTGTCATTTTATCCCTTCTCCCATTTGCCTATCACAAGTACATCAGCTGGTCAGACTTCTTTACCTGGTAGGCCAATCTTACCCTCTGTTGGGAGAAAGCTGAGTCTTAGATGGCATTGCCTGTTTGTGTTGCTGTGGTCTTCCATTAACATTTACCACTTGACCTAGAAGTACTAAGAAATACCCCATCCACCTCCCTGCCCCATTGTTTCCCAGTGATAATTAGAGTTGCCCCAGCCAACACTGAAATCCCCCTTGTGCATAAGAAATAGAAGGGCCTGGTGATGAACTCAACTTCCAGTTCAGTGGAGTTATTTTGTCCCCCTGGTGGAAGCATTTCTGCCTTGGGTATTCTGACTTCTAAATCAGCAAAGCCTAGAGTCATGTGGTTGGAAGAAAAAAACTTGCAAATGGATCTTTAGGTAGAAAAGTGGGAGGGGTCTGGACTGGAGATGTGAATTTGGGTTCCATCATTACCTTGAAATGGGTTGCCCCAGAGAGCCTGAAGATGAAGACAAGAAGAGGGAGCTAAGAACAGATTCCTGGGGAACATTGCCTTGCAAGAGTTCAGTAGGAGAAACAGGGCACTGGGGAGCCATGCAGGGTCGAGTGGTCTTTCGAGTAGAATCCAACCCTCTCTTTAATGACCCTTCCAACCTCTAGGTAAAAGCATCCCATCCAGGGGTAGGCATGTCAAGACTTCATTCTCCTTGGATAGAGCTCACATCCCCTAAGTCACATGTAGACCCAGTGTTACAACATAATAATGTTTTCCCAGCATTTCTCAGAAATTCTTTCTTGAGTTCAAAATCCCAAGAAAAGTGAGTCAAGAAAACTGAAAAATGGAAAAAAAGTATTATAATTCCCCTGCAAGAATTAAAGCTTCATAATCAACAAAGAGATGTCATTGGTTTGTAGGGTCAACTGATGTCAAATTGAAAACAAAAGCTATAAACAGCCCTACTCCATGGAATTGAAGGTTAAGGTCAATATCTCTGGGAACTGGGACAGGAGCTCATAGGGGAGAAGCAGTCTTGCTTGTAGCTATTGCCATTATATCAACGTATGTTTGTGGTCCTTTGTACTGCCATGATGAGACAGTCTTACAAATTAAATAAATATTAAGAAGTTTATAGGCATATATACTTGATTCAAATCCTATTAGCAATATCCCAAGAAGTAAGTTTTGGAAGCAAAATAAGCCCTTAAATGGGCAATTTTGGTATGTAAAGTGCTGTTTGCCTTGCTTGAATCTGAATGTTACAGTCTTCAGATAGTAACCAGGCATGATCACTGACACTTGCCAGGGCTTGGATACTCACTATGGAAGAAATGTAAAGAGAAGAAAATAGGAATGTTGTAGAATTCTTGGACATGAAATCAGAAACTGGTCTAAAATCTGAATAAGCGGGGATCCCTGGGTGGCGCAGCGGTTTGGCGCCTGCCTCTGGCCCAGGGCGCGATCCTGGAGACCCGGGATCGAGTCCCACATCGGGCTCCCGGTGCATGGAGCCTGCTTCTCCCTCCGCCTGTGTCTCTGCCTCTCTCTCTCTCTATGACTATCATAAATAAATAAAAAATTAAAAAAAAATAAATAAATAAAATCTGAATAAGCAAAAGCAGTATCAATTTCAGTGGCAAAAAAAAAAAAAATCAAGACAAGCACACAATGAATTTTCATTGTTTAAAAAATAAAGAGAGAGGGGTGCCTGGGTGGCACAATCTGGTAGGCTACTGACTCGGTTTCAGCTCAGATGGTGATCTCAGGGTCTTGAGACCAAGCCCTGTGTGAGGGAGGCTCTGTACTCTGTGTAGAGTCTACTGAAGATTCTCTCCCTCCCTCTGTCCCACCCGCCTGTGCTCTCTTTCTCTAAAATAAATAAATAAATCCTTTTTTTTTTAAGGGCTTGTATGAAGCACCATGTGCCCTAACACCCAAACTGAAGACACTTTTGAACATTTGCTTGATGATTCAAACAATGTCAACAAAAAAAGGTTTTCTTTTTCTATATCTGGAATATTTGTTTCAAATAAAGATCAAGACTGTTGGGTAAATTAATGTTTAATGTGTTTAAAATTTTTCATTTAATATTTAATGAAAAAATTTTAATATTAAATCTTTCTGTTATCTTATAATTTTCATTTGTCATTAATTTTGTGTTCATATTTCTTTATTTGATGTTTTCTCTTATCAAATGTCTATTTCAGGTAGGGAGCAATTTTACATGCTGTTGAAATACATAATCTTGTCATAATAATGATAAACCATACATTTAACCTTATGTCTTTTTTAAAACAAAAGATCTCTAAAACTTTTAGCATAACCCTATTACAGAAAAATGATTCACTGTTTATTATTTATTATCACTCATTTAAAATATGTAAATACAATGTTATGGAAAATACAGAATAATTTATGATTTCAGGATTTTCCAAGAATTCTCAGGATTCCAATTTCTCATTGCCAAACACCCCCAAATTAGTAGCTGTCAGAAATCTGGAAACAAGGGCACCTAGGCGACTCCGTCGGTTAAGCATCCTACTCTTGGTTTCTGCTCAGGTCATGATCTCAGGGTCCTGGAATCGAGCCCTCTGTTAGGTTCCGCACTCAGCAGAGAGTCAGCTTCTCCCTCTCCCTCTGCTCCTTCCCCTGACTTGTGCTGTCTCTCTCCCTTTCTCTCTTTTATAAACAAACAGATAAATAAATAGATAAATAAATAAATAAATAAATAAATAAATAAATAAATAAATAAATAAAATCTTAAAAAAAAAAAGGAAAGAAATCTGGAAACACTATGCAGACATGTGGCATCACCCCTGGTTGGAGCCCTTGGGTATATCCAGCCACAGGGATACTGGAATAGGATGGAGAGGGCAATTTTGCCCCATACCAGTCCCAAGTAACTTCCATTTTATTGTAGGGTGAGTTCGTTCTTACTCTTTTTGCCTTTCCTCTTCATGTTGATTCGTGTCACTCCCCACCATACACCCAGATTTGACAACACTCATTTAATAAGAATCCATTTCTTTCTTCTTATTTATTTATTTGAAAGAAAGAGAGAGCAGGAGCAGGGCTGGGGAGGGGCGGAGGGAGAGAAAGAAGCAGATTTCCCGGTGAGGAGGGAGCCCAACTCGGGGCTCGATCCCAGGACCCTGAGATCACAACCTGAGCGGAAGGCAGACACCTACCCAACTGAGCCACCCAGGCGCCCCGTAAGAATCCATTTCTTGTGCTCCCCAAAACTCTTAAGCTCCGTGATACCATCTAATAACTATAACTGCATCTAATAACTCCTCCTGGAGAGGAGGTGCCTCTCTGCTGGAGGCAATAGGATCTAAGGCTGACACACTCTACCTTCATCCTGATTATCTCCTCAGGCTGGAGAGGGCTGATATTAGCAAAATGCCTGCCCCAAACATCTGGTACCTCTGGGCACAGTGTAATGATAGCTGTGATCAGTGTCACTGTTCTTGGTAATCTGTTGCTTTGGTGTCCCCGATGCAGTCCGCCTCCATGCACCATGGCTTTGTGTACTCCCCTCCCACACTGATTCTGCACCAACCTGAGACCTGCCTTAACCAATAGAACATGGCGGAAGGAATGTTGGCTCAGTCCCTGGCTAAAATTCCTTAAGAAAGCCTGTAGCCCTGGTTTGTGCTAGCTTGCAAGGGCTGATTGTTAAATTTTGAGGAATTTTATGAGTTGATCAACATCAAGTTGGTAGCTTGAAATTTGTCTTGCTGGTAGTATGGATATCACAGAAATTGGCAAATACTAAAAATCAAGGGCCTTCCCTCCATCATTCCCGTCCTTCCTTCCTTTTTCCTCCTTTTTTTTTTTCTGTAAAGCCAGTTACCAGCACACCACTGCCTGATGGCTTCCACTTTGATCTCTTCTGAGCCCTGAACCACACATAAGTTCAGTCACCTTTCAGGAAAGACCACTAGGTGGAAAAGCCCCATGGGAAGGAAAAGACCCTAGGACTACATGAAGGAGAACCAACGAAGCCAGATAAATGACCCAGTGAAGCCATTCCAACCAGCCTCCAGCCTTTTGAGCCCTCCTAGCTGAAGTGAAGTGTCCCACCTATGGATGAAGAGGCCTTAGACATTCCAGTCTTGGGATCAGAGATGAGTTGCCCCTGGCATAACCTGTCTGAATTTCTGATCCACAGAACTGTGATCAAATCAAAGATTTAAACCACTAAGTTTTGGGGTACTTTAGGATGCATCAATAGAAAGAACCACCATCAATCCTGAGGCAAGGGGCCAGATGGACCTGCGTCCCTTGTCACTGTCTCTTTATTAGCTGGCTTCTTATCTCTTTCCATATTATCTGGCTCCAGGAAGCACCCCAGCTCTCTATACCCCAAGGGGGGTTCCCTTTAGCCCTTGAGCCACTCCAATCCTCCAGGGATCCCAGAGGGCACCCCTGCTCACATCCCTCCCCCATCCCACTTAAGCAGACAGGGAGATGCAGAGTGAGGTTCTGCTAGGGAGGCCCATATGGAGCTGAGAGAAGAAAGGAGTCCCTTCCCCTCCCTGTTGACATTTGAAAAGGACAAAATTAGGAGGAAGGTAAATGTTACTGTTCTTTTCTCCCAGGGATGAGGGAAGAGAGAGGCTGACCTAGGGTTCTGATTGTTTCAGGTTTGGCGAGGGTGCTATGTTGGGCATGAGATCACTGTAGGATGAGGGGGGCATTGCTGGTGGGTTAGCATCCTGCTGTATTAATAATAGCATAGTGCTTGCCGTGTGCTAGGGACACCGATAAGGCTTTTATATATCTTGTCTCATTTAAACTTACAGTCCTACCTGGAGACTCCACGGTTACCTCTGTTTTCCCTCCAAGGAGACAGGGCCCGGAGAAGTCACCTGGTATGTTAAGTCTGCTCGGACTGCTGTGACTAAATTCCACAAACTGGGTGTTTTCAATGGCAGATATTTGTTTTCTCATAGTTTTAAAGTCTGGAAGCCCAGAATCAAGTCACTGGCGGGGTTGGTTCCTGGTGGGATCTCTCTCCTTGGCTTATATCATACCTTCTCTCTGTGTCCTCACCTGACCTTCCCTCTGTGCACACATGAAGAGAGAGAGAGAGAGAGAGAGAGAGAGAGAGAGGGAGAGGGAGAGGGAGAGAGATTATGAGAGAGAGAGAAAGAGAGAGAGAGAGAGATCTGGTGTCTCTTCATCTTCTTATAAGGACATCAGTCCTATCATATTAGGGCCCCACCCTATGGCCCCCTATAACCTCAATTACCTCCTTAAATGTTCTATTCCCAAGAATCAGGTTAAGAATTGTGTTCAAAAGCCAGTAAAAGGCCATGCTCAGCAGATTTGTGTGACCTAGACCAGGTGATACTGGCTAAGGGAAGACAGGACCAGTTTCAATGAAATCCTGGGTGCAGTTGGTGTCCTGGGGACCTGTTTCCTGTCTTCAAGGCTGGTGGGGCCACCTGCATATCCAGGACTGTGAGGCTGACCTGGACCAAGTATTTTGACCTGCTGGCCCTGGTTAGTAAGTGGGAAGGACTGATTCTAAAGTCAAGCCAGTGTACCCTTAATCCCTCTGGCTTCCATCTTGGCCTTCACACTGGTGCTCCACCCCCTTTCCCCAGCACGTGTGGGCAGGCTGGGCATCGCCGGGAGCCAGGTGCCTGCTGCACCCAGAGGCAATTTATGAACTGTGGGTATTTTGTCTGTTTACTTGAAAGCACAAAAATTTGTCACTTGTGTGGGTAATTTGCTGCTAATTACGAGCTTACAATCTGCAGATAGGAAAATCAGGGCCAACGTGCGCTTCTTGAGGAAGAGGAAAATTATCCCAAGTACTGTGTAATTATACACTTAGCGGGCACAGTGCTCCCAGCCCTCACCCTTCCCATGAAGGGCTGACAGTGCAGGGTGAGTTTGCACACATGCCCACTGAGGCTCCCCCCTGGGGAGGGGAGGCCTGCCTGCTGCCAAAGCCCTGAGACACCAGGCCGCTCAGCCTCATCCCTTCCCTCCTCTGCTGAACCCAGAACAGAGATGAGGAAAAAAACTGGGGTACCTCCCTCAGGGAGCATCTGGTCTGATGGAGAAGACACAGATCCTGTCCATAGGAGCACTGCTCTGACTGGGGGTACAGTAGGCCTGCCCTCCTCCAGCAACCCCTGATCTGACATCGGGCCAGATACCAGGTGAGAGCCATGGGTGAGCCCTGTGTCTGTCAGACAAGGACCCCCAAGTTTGGTGGGGAGGGAGTGCTCTTGCTTCAGGGAGCTCTCTGATGAGAAACGCATGGTTGGGAGACCCTAGTTTCATGGGGAGAGACACAAGCTCCTGCTTACAAAGGCCCCAATTCCTTTTTTTTTTTTTTTTTAAGTAGGCTCAGCATGGGGCCCAATGCAGGGCTTGAAATCACAACCCTGAGATCAAGACCTGAGCTGAGATCAAGAGTCGGATGCCAACCAACTGAGCCACCCAGGCGCCCCACAAGGGCTCCAATTCTGATAGAGGAGAAACAGCTGCTGCCCTCAGGAAGCACTTGGTCTGATGGGAGAGGCAAGCTCTTGCCTCGAGGAGTCCCTGGTCTGATGGTGGAGACAAATGCCTACTCTCCGAGTACAATTTGATGGGGAGACAGAGCCCCTGATTTACAGTTGTCTCTGAGCTTCTTTCTGTCCATCTCCATGAAAAAGGATCAATGTGACAGTGAGACTCAGGTTAGCACATTCATCACCCCACCCCACTCTGGAAGGTCTTTCCCAACCCCCAAAGCCTTGCTGTAGATACACTCCACACCCTCTCCTCCTAGACCCTCATACCTTTCAGATCTCTTCCAGCCATCCCTGGATGATGAGGCAGGTGATCCTAGAAACTCTCTCCTTTCTTCTCTTCTTGATCCCTTTTATTTGCTGCCCTAAATCATTCATGATTTTCAATAAAGGCCTCTGTGGTCCCCTCCCCTCCTCCTGCAGAAAATATTATTTAACAGAAAGGTGACAGTTATGTAATTTAGTCTTGGTCTCCATTATTGATGAACTTGACCATGAAATATTTAGGCTCCTCCATGTTCCACCATTCAGGGTCTGACAGTAACAGTGTCACATTCCAGTTTATCCTTGTGGAAAACGTGTCAATCAGAAACACCCTGCCTCACCCTCTAAGGCTGCATACCCCTGCTCAGCACAAACCCCAGCTCTCTCACTTCAGGGATCAACCTAGGAGCCCTTCTAGATAGGAAGGGTTGTTTTGTCCCCAGAGATCCCATCTCACCTTCCTGCCAGCAAAGTGGCCAGAGCCCATGGAGGAGCCTGTGAATTCAAGACAGCATGAAATAGAAGGGAAAGAGAGGGAGGGAGGGTAGGTGGGAGGAAAGCATCAGGTCTTCAGTATCTGTAAGCGCTGGCATTGTGTTAACTCGTTTAAAAATTTCTCCCACCAACTCCACAAGGTAGGTATTGTTATAATCCATTTGCATTTGAGGAAACAGGGGCTCTGAGAGGATAAGACGCTTTCCTAAGGCCACTCAGCTAGCCGGTGGTAGAGCTGAAATGGAACACTGATGGAGCTAGCAAGCCTCTGTTGTTTCTACCCCATGGTGGGAACAGATCCTGCCAGAAGACACAGCTTGGTCAACATAACACACTCATTCAGTGACTACCCGTCCCACGTTCTTTCTGTTCTGGATCTTATTTCTTAGCTGAGAATTCCAAGTGCAGTGAGAGGGAGGCAGGAGAGGAAAGAGAAGACAAAGTACTTGTCCTCAAAGAGGACAGGGTTCTAGCCTAATGGGGGAGACTGTATCCTTGAGGTGTCAATGTTACTGTTCTCCCGAGTGGGAATGAGCTGCAACTGGGGAAACTGAGGCCTGAGTATAATCTTCCTGCCCTGGATGCCGGAAGGAAGAACTTTGGGCCTTTTAACATGGCACAACCTTTCAGGCCGCTCTGTAACCAACCCCCTGGCCATGCTGAGCCCCTAAAAGTCATTGAGAAGATCTCCTTCCTCCTAGCTTTGCAGGTCCACCGTCTGTGTGTCTGTCCCTGGCTGCAGATGATTGATAAGCAGCTCTGGTGTGTGTGAAAATATGCATTAGGCTAATTGCATGCTAATTAAACAGATGAGGCCATTACGGCTGCTTGGGGCCCATCTGTGCTCTGGGCCATCCCAGGGTGGCTGGCAGGGCTGGGGTCTTCGAGATACTAAGGACCCCAGGCTGGCTGGGTGGGGTGGACAAGGTGACCCTCAGAGGGAGCTGAAATGTCAGGCTGAAGAGGACTGGCAAATGGAGTTTCCAGGCATCTGAATATAAGGAAGAGCTTTCTAACTATGAGTCACCAGCAGTTGACTAATGGTAATGAGCTCCCCGTTGTTGGAGCTAAGCAAGCAGATAAATGAGGATCCCTTCAGCATTTTGTAGAGAAAGGAGTGAATGAATTATGTCATTGCTTCCATTGCCAAGATTCTAGGTTCCTATGATACCGGACTAGCGGCTCTCAGCTTTCCTGCCACCCCCTCAGCCATCTCCTGCCCACACAGGGAACAGGGAGGAATCTGGAGATCTGCTTCTCCCCACCGAATGAGGACACATATGGGAGGTGCCCCGTGGGTCCCAGAGCTCAGGAAGGAGAGATGGGACCCCGTGAAGATGCCCCCGCGTCTCAGCCCCCTTCCTGCCCCTGCAGGAGAGAGGCTCCTGCGAGGGTCTGGGAACGAGCTCATTTCATTTCACCGTCTGGCGCCTCATGTGTAAATATTTCATATCCCCATTGAATATTTTGGGATGATTATGAATTCTTGATGTGATAAGAACCTTGGTATGTATGAGATGCAGTCAGCCGCCGGGAGGGGAGGCTCAGGGGAGGGCAAATCAGATCAATCATTACATACCGTGAGCCCACAACAAACCAGCCAGCACCCGCACACCTCACTTCTTGGCCACCATGTATGTGCCAACTGCACGCCGCCCAATCTCCCACATACCACAGACATGCCAGCCACACACCAGCACACACCTAACTACAGGTCACCACCCCAGCCACGCACCACGAATGCAACACCCACATGCCAAAGCATGTCACCCATAGTCCATGCAATGACCCTCTGGTCCTGGCAGTCATCGCTGTTGTCATCACTGCCTGCCAACCACGTGGTATGCCATCATTCCCAGAGGACCTCCAGTGCCTGCGTCCTGTAGGTCAGGGCAGGGATCATGACCTTGCAGTAACTACAGCACAGAGAGGGGAAACCATTATCCCAAGAGCTCAAACTACTCTTAGGCAGTAAGTTCTCATTTCCTTGTGTAACAAAAGCAAACTATCATGTGATAATTAAAATGTCTAGCCCGTTAAGGGTAAGGAAAAAGAGCAGGAGTGCCGATGAAACCAGACTGGCTGAGTGCTGCTAATACCAAAACTGAGCAAGGATGCATGGCAGCCTGTTAGAGTATTCTCTTTACCTGGGGATGTATTTGAAATTTTCCATGATAAAGCTTGTGTGTTTTTTTAAGTGCAGTCCACATCTTGACAGAGAGGAACTTTATTACAATTTTTAAAAGATTTTATTTATTTATCTGTGAGAGACACACACACAGAGAGGCAGAGACACAGGCAGAGGGAGAAGCAGGCTCCCTACAGGAAGCCTGATGTGGGACTCGATCCCAGGACCCTGGGATCGCGACCTGAGCCAAAGGCAGACGCTGAACCACTGAGCCACCCAGGCGCCCCACCTTCTTACAAATTTGAAGCATCTTGCTGGCTGCCTGTCCCAGGTGGGGCCCAACTCTGCTGTGAAAAGAGGAGGGACAAGTTTCATTTATTTCTCTTCTGTTCCCCCAGGAGACCCCCCCCTTTACTTTCACTAATCTTCATCCACTTCTGTCCCTCTGGGTTTCAGGGTGGGGAGGTTTGGGACAGGAAAGATATTCCTTGCCTGGTTCGGTGGAGTATTCTAGTGGAAGTTTCCTGGGGCTCAGCATGTGTACAAAGCTGCCTGTCCTCTAGTGGGAACCCGTTGCTGGGCTTTCTCATCCATCATTGTTCCCTGATGTGGGGGTGGCACTCTCCAGCTGTCATTTCATCTGCCCTCCATCTCAGGGCATCTGTTGGCCCACCCCTTTGAAAAGAATGTAAATCAATCCCAGTTGGCCCCCGGATGCTCCATGGGAAGTCCTCAGCATCTTTGGCTCTAACAAACACTGACTCATCATCAAAACAGGTAGCTAGGAGCAGCCCCTGATCCTTTAGATTTTCCAGGCACAATTCCTAAACCCAGTCACCATATCCTACACTCCACATATGGGAGATGAGGCTCAGTTGACTCCCTCAGCCTCCCCACCTCTCTGATGGCCTAGAGGTGAATAGTCAGCAGTGAGGGCCAGCTCTTGGCCACCTCCTTCATAGGTTCTGCTGGGGTAGTCTTGCACCCCAATTTGGATGGGGACTAGTTGGCACCCTGTAACTTGGGGCTTCAACTGAGACAGAAAGAGTGCCACTTAAGTTGGCATTATCCTATGATTACTGAGCAGGAAGTGATTCACGTCATTGGAGAGAGACAGGAAGTGCTCTAAGAGATCAAAGGAGGGAGATGGGTCTTCTGTACTTCCCCACTTGAAGTGTAGGTAGTGTTCCGATATGTCCGGATAAGAGAGGCAGAGAAGGGAGGCCCACCAGGAAGAAGAGCATAGAAAAGGCTCGGAGGTGGGAAATAGAGGAACATATGCCTGACACAGTATGCAGTTCAGTGATCTGCTATGCTTAGCACGCTGCTGCTATGCTAGCACAGAACAAGGGAAGGAGGATGAGGAGAGGCAAGGTGGGAACATGAGTGCTCTGGGTCTAATCACGGACAGCCTTGAATGCCAAGTGAAGGAGTGTGGATTTTACTAAGGAATGCCGTTGCTCTACCAAGGATCATCTTAGGTGGGCTCCCTGAAAGCAGAGACCAGGACAGGTAACTCAATGATGTGATTACTCAGGGAAAACTCTCAGGAGAAAGTGAGGAGCAGCGGTTACAGTAGGGGAAGGGGCTAAGCAAGAATGTGGTCTCCGCCCAATGTCTGACTTTTGCCTGATCCCCCCAGAAGCTCTGGAGGATGAATTATACCACAGACTTAACCATGCTTTGAGGCAAGGGGGTTGGCCTTTTGTACACTGAATCAGTCAGTCTTTGGCTGTGGGCTGTCCTTGATACTGAGGACATAACCTCCTAGAAAAAGATGGCTCCCATTGGCCCAGAGCAATTCTCCAAAGAAGGAACAGTTGTGAGTTATCAGTCAATGCTCACAGCAGCTGGAGGATGAGCACATCTGCCAAATAAAGGGGATTTGCTGGGCCATCAGCAGGGTTCCCTACAAAGGAGGTTTGTTTAGGTTTTTAGCTAGGGAGCAGTGGGATATCACATGATAGCTGTGCAATGGAATTAATATCCTGTGTAAGATGGATTGGAGGCATGGGGTCATGAGATCCAGAATGAGGGTCTAAACCAAGAAGGTGAGGAGGAGTGCCTGGGTGGCTCAGTTGGTTGATCATCTTACTCTTGATTTCAGCTCAGGTCATGATCTCAGGGTCATGGGATCAAGCCCTGTGTTGGGCTCTGTGCTTAGCGTGGAGTCTGTTTGTCCCTCTCCCTCTGCTCTTCTTCCACCCCTTTCTGTTTCTCTCTATATATCTCTCCCCCTCTAATAAACAAAATATTTTTAAAAAAACAACAACTAAGAAGGTAGGGGACAGAGGGAAGAGAGGGACAAGTGAGTGAGACTAAAGAATAGAAGTTGGCACTGATTTGCCACAGAGTGGATGAGGATGAAGCTCTGACTTCAAGTCTGGGGGAAGGACACCTGCCAGAAGCATAGGCGTGAGAAGGAAGGTGATCATCTCTGTTTGGAACGTGTTGAGTTTGAGGTGCCAGTAGATCGCTGTATTGGTTTCCTAGGGCCGCTGTAACAAATTAACACAAACTTGGATAACCTAGAACAACAGAAATGTATTCTCTCACAGTTCTGGAGGCTAGAAGTTCAAAATTTAGGTGTAGCAGGGCCATATTCCCTCCATATGCTCTAAGAAAAAGAAGAGATCCCCCTTGCCAATTCCTAGATTCTGAGGTTTACCAGCAATCCTTGGTGTTCCTTGGCTTGGAGACATATCACTCCAACCTCTGTCTCTTTTGACACATGGTGTTCTCCCTGCATCTGTGTCCACATTTCTCTCTTCTTAGGACACATCTGTCATTGGATTTAGGTCTTATGTTTTTTTTAATATGATTTTATTTATTTATTCATGAGAGACACACAGAGAGAGGCAGAGACATAGGCAGAGGGAGAAGCAGGCTCTCTGGGGGGAGAGCCTGATGCGGGACTCCATCCCAGGACCCCAGGATCATGACTTAAGCTGAAGGCAGACACTCAACCACTGAGCCATCCAGGCACCACTTAGGGTGCTCTGAGCTCTCTTAGGGCCTATCTTAATCTAGTAATGATTACATCTGCCAAACATACAATTTCCAAATAAAAACATATTCAACAGACAAAGGGAAATAGCGGTTTCCAGCTCTCACTGATCTCCGAGTCACCTCACCACACCTTGTCTACTCTCTCGGTGCCTCCACCACTTGCATAACCAATGCCCTGTGTTAAGTTCCTCCTGTCTGAAACATCTGGAGTGGCTTCTGTTTTCCTGTTTGGACTCTCAGAGCCAGTCCTCTAGAGCCACCATGCTAGGGGAGGACAAAGGAGCCTTTTCACTCCAAAGCTCTCTCTATTTCTCTTCGGGCTCCCCTCCCATTACAGTTCATCCATCAGGCAGTCACTTCTCAGTTAGTGACTATTTGTTGAGTCCCTTCCATGTACAGGTTTATGATTCGTATGGGTCATGGTGCCCTGAGGCACCTCAGTGATCTCACAGAGGCACAGTGGGACATTTTAATTTTTCTTTCTTTTTTTTTTTAAAGATTTTATTTATTTATTCACAGAGACACACAGAGAGAGGCAGAGACACAGACAGAGGGAGAAGCAGGCTCCATGCAGGAAGTCCGACACAGACTCGATCCCTGGTCTCCAGGATCATACCCCGGGCTGCAGGCGGCACTAAACCGCTGCGCCACCGGGGCTGCCCACATTTTAAATTTTCGAAGATAACACAGCAACATCCGTTGTACACCATGCAGGCCTCTAGCTTGAGGTGGTTCACATTCACACCAAGTATTAGTTTGTGTTGCATTCCTTTTGGTGATGTTGCAGAGATAGATTTTCACCCACGTAAAAATCAACATAGAATGGGAAATCAGGATGAAGGTGTTGGCATCTGCTCTGATTCCAAGGTTTGAGAAGTTGTGCAGTGTCCAACAGCTGCACACTTCTTACAAGTAAATAAGTGCAGTTAAGAATAAAATAAACTGGGCAGCCCAGATAGCTCAATGGTTTAGCGCTGCCTTCAGCCCAGAGCCTGATCCTAGAGACCCAGAGTCAAGTCCCACGTCAGGCTCCCTGCATGGAGCCTGCTTCTCCCTCTGCCTGTGTCTCTGCCTCTCTCTCTCTCTGTGTGTCTCTCATGAATAAATAAATAAAATCCTTAAAAAAAGAATAAAATAAGCTATTTTTTCTTTTAATCTATGTGTATTATTTTTTGCAAATGACTACTATGTTGTTAGAACACAAATATTTAAGTTGTTTGGATATAACTACTGAATAAATGGAAACGTTAGTGTTTCTTTCAATCGAGGGACATCATGAGAAAAAAATGAAGACACTAAGGATACTGTGAACCAAGAAAATTCAAGAATCTCAAGAACAAGGATAGCCACAGTAGACAGACGACAAGGTCCCTGCCCCCAAGGATCTCATAGTTTAGAGGTGAAGGCAGATATATTAGTGAAGGCAGTCATCTTTTGCTGCGTAACAAATTACCACAAACTTAGAAGCTTAAAACAATACACATTCCTTACTTCACAGTTTCTGTGGACCCAGAGTCCAGCATGGCTTCTCTGTGTCCTCTACTCATAGTCCCACGAGGCTACATCAGGGCATCAGCTGGGCTGCATTCTCAGCAGAGGTTTGACTGGAGAAAGATCTAATTTCAAGTTCAAACCATAATAATATCCATGTAGAGGTGGAACTCCAGGTGACTTGCTTCTTTGAGTCCAACAGAAGTCCCTGACTTCAAGGAGGTCCCCCAGTCCCTTTTTAAGAAGACTTAACCTGATTAAGTAAGGCCAACCTAGAATAATCTCCTTTTTTATTAACCACAAATCAATGGATTTGGGACTGTGAAACCCTGTTGCCCTTGACATAGTCTATTGATTAGAAACAAATCACAGGTCCCACCTACACTCAAGAGGTGTGACTCAGGGAGAAGTCATCCTGGGGTGTGTCTGTCACAGCAGGAATTAAAGAGTTAAAAGGTGATGGTTGTTACAAAAGGAAAGGCGCCAGGTGCTATGAGATATAGAACCCAGTCTGGATGAGGTAGGGATAGTCTCATGAGGCAGTGATGCTTGTGCTGAAACCTGAAGTTCAAACAGGAATTATATAGGCCATCATAATTGGAGGCAGAATGCTCCAGGAAGATAAAATGGCATGTGCAAAGGTCCTGGGGGCAGAGAAAGCTGGATGAGTTAAAATAACTTAAAGACTAGTATGACTCAGGCAGCCTGGGTGGCCCAGTGGTTTAGCGCCACTTTCAGCCCAGGGCCTGATCCTGGGGACCCAGGATGGAGTCCCGCGTCAGGCTCCCTGCATGGAGACTGCTTCTTCCTCTGCCTGTGTCTCTGCCTCTCTCTCTCTCTCTCTCTCTCTCTCTCTGAGTCTCTCATGAATAAATAAATAAAATCTTAAAAAAAAAAAAAAAGACTAGTATGATTGGCACACAGAGAGATGGGAGAAGATTTGGAGTGGACATAAATGCTTCCCAACCCCAGCTCCTAGTTTCTTCACAGCCACCAAGCAGCCAGTTGTTGCTGAAGTTAATACGAGCACCAATAAACCACAGCCACCCAAAAAACCTGAACAGCAGTTACCTCTGCAAGGGCTATTACTAGGGAGGAGCACAAGGGTGCCTTTAGAGGTGCCAGGAATGTTATAGCTCTTGCTCTGAGTGATGGTTGCATGAGTGTGTACATTTGTCAAAGGTCATTGACTTAGATTTAAGATTAGGGCACTTGAAGGTATACAAATTATACCTCAGTAAAGTGCCATTATGTAAAAGCAAACAAACTACAGCCACAGGGTTGGTCCACCAACGCACCAGCTCCAGGAGGCTACAATCCTGACAACAGCCAAGCGCTTCCAAAACCATGCCGTGGGTCCCCAGGGAGGAAGGACCCAAGATGCTCAAGGGCTCAGTCTGGTCAACACGCACTCAAGTACCTGGTCTGCCACACCTGTGACTGGCCAGGAGGAGGCGCAGGGTTGTAGAAGCCACTTCCCCTGCCTCCAGGGACTCACAGTCTAGGAGGGAAGATCAACTCCAGAACTGACTGCAATAGACAGCAGAGAGAATTTCTGGTAACTGCTATAGGCAAGGGCCCAGGAAGAAGTGGTTAATTCCATTTGGGGCTCATAGAAGCACTTGAAGGGAGAGGCATTTAAATGGGTCTTTGTCTGGGGCACCTGGGTGACTCAGTTGGTTAAGTGGTTGACTCTTGATTTCAGCTCAGGTCATGATCTCAGGGTTCTGAGATCGAGCCCCATGTCAGGCTCTGCACTGGGTGTGAAGTCTGATTAATATTCTCTCTCTCCAACTCCCCTTGCCCCTCCCCCCACCAGCTCTCTCTGTCTAAAAATAAAATAAATAAATGGGTCTCTGTCAGGTGGTATCAGAGTTTTCTAATTGTTTCCCGGTATCCTCTTTTCTTTTCTTCCATAGTATATTGTAAGACCTTAGGTCAGATTTTTAGGTACACAATTCAAAATAGACAAATTTTCCCACCCTCCCTTGCGGCTTGCTAATAGGATATAAGTGGAAAAACACTGTGGTACCTCTGGTAGCCTTCTTTTAAAGCAGTTACACGTGCCCTTTGTAGAGGTTGCTTTTAGGTGACAGGTTTGAGCAATGGAATGCTAATTGAGCCAGAAGGGCCCACAGTGACCACAGACCACCGCCACTGACCAGCAAGCTGAATGCAAACAGCCTCATGAAGTGACCCACCTTGAAAGCTATAGGCCATAACTAACCAGTGGGCTACTCACAAAATAGGGGAAACTCCATATGTCCCCACACTGTCACTCTACCCTGTAACTGTGGCCCCACCACCACCACCACCTCAGAGAAGGCAGTCTCACCTCTGCCATCCTGCGCACTGCTCCCTTACAAAATATTCAACAAATTTCTATTTTGTTCTGTGTTGGGTGATTTCTTTTACCACCTGTACTGCTGACCCCCACCCGATCAGATTCCTATGCAACTTTTGCCCAATTTGCTACATAGAACACAGAGGTGATGGCTGGAGTTCTGGCTGTTGCCTTGGATCATGAGAATGGGAACCACACCCGAGGGATGACAAACCAGTAACTAGAATGAGTCTAGATCCCTGAGGACTTCATGAAGCAAAGCTCCATCTGCATTTCTACATAAAAGAGAAATAACATCTATCTTTAGTCACTATCATGGAGTCTATTATTTGCAGCTGTACTTGATGCTCACTAATAAAATGAGTAGGAATGGGATAGGTAGAAATCAAGGATGGGGCAAGGAAGAGTGAGGGACAAATGTGTGAAAGTGCTTAGTGTATTCTTGAAAGTTGCCACACCCAGGGCGATGCTTAGGCAGAGGGTTCATGGTGAGGGAAGTGAACACAGGGAGACTCAGTGGAAGGAGTTGGTTGGGACCAATTCCAGTGAGTTCACAGGTGCCTTCCCGAGTAGTCTGGACTTTTTATTCGGGTTAGGGTTTGAAGGGTGGATGAGAGACAGAACACGATGAAAGGCAAAGAGTCCTTGTGAGAGGGCCAGGGGGCTGGCTGGTGGGGATAGAGAGGAGGAGGGAGAAAGAAGAGAGAATCAGGATAGAAGCCCCTGGACCCACATGATTATAGTGGGAGCTGGATGTGACTCCCAAGTTTCTGGATAAAGGGACTGAAAGGGCCAGTTGAGGGTTTATGGATTGCAGAAGGATAATCTAATTTGCAGAAGAATATTATGACAAATTGATAAAGACAAATTGAATTTGAGGTTCCGGCAGGAGAGCCTAGTGGAAGTGTCCAGTACACACAAGGGGAACTGCTGGCTGGTGTCCTTGGAGAAAGATCAGGACAAGGAATAGGGATTTATTTGGGACGCTTGCTTGGTGGCAACACAGAAGTTGAAGACAAGAGAATCAAAGAGATCACACAAGGGAGGCAGGTGGTACCAAAATTAAATTCTGCTGGGGATGGAGTCCCAGGCGGGCTGCCTGTATTTAATGGGGGGGGGGGGGCGGGGATAGAGGGAGGAGTGAGCAAAGGAGAAGGGGAAAGAGGGGCCGTTAAAGATGTAGGAGAAGTGAATGAATTCAGTGTCAGCAAAATGGAAGGAGTGAGAGGTTCAAGAAGGAAGTAGATGGAGACACCTGGGTGGCTTAGGAGTTGATCGTCTGCCTCCGGCTCAGAACATGATCTTGGAGTTTCAAGATCAAGTCCCACATCGGGCTCCCTGCATGGAGCCTGCTTCGCCCTCTGCCTGTGTCTCTGCCTCTCTCTGTGTCTCTCATGAATAAATAAATAAAATCTTTAAAAAAAAAAAAAAAGGAAGGAGATGGATACAAAATGTCAATGTCATGCAAAGGGAGGAGCTCACAGGTAGGGCTGGGGAGAGGGCCACAGCCTCCCCTTCAGAAATAGACACCCCGGGATCCCTGGGTGGCGCAGCCGCTTAGCGCCTGCCTTTGGCTCAGGGCGCGATCCTGGAGACCCGGGATCGAATCCCACATCAGGCTCCCGGTGCATGGAGCCTGCTTCTCCCTCTGCCTGTGTCTCTGCCTCTCTCTCTCTCTGTGACTATCATAAATAAATAAAAATTAAAAAAAAAAAAAAAAAGAAATAGACACCCCGTCCCATACTTTATCCCCGAAGCTTATTTACCTTCACTCTCGTCCAAGCTCTGCCATTGGCAGCCATCCAAGCATGGAAAACACCTTGATTCTTTCAACACAAAGTTCATTTTAAAAAGCTTTTGTGTAGTTTTTTGTTTTGTTTTGTTTTGTTTTTTAATGCAGCCAGTCATACAGTCTTACCTATTTGACAGAGTAACATTTCTGTATCCACTTACTATTTCTCACCTGACAAAAGCTTCTCAGGGACAGGTGTTCCTTGACAATGTGCACGCTGGACAGTGCATTTGCAAGTCAGGAGTGTGCGTCCGAGAGTGTGCACGCACACATGCATGTGCACACACATGGACTTCCACACGCTCAGTGTCAGGGCCCCGTCAGGCCAGGCCTGAGATCTGATTGGGGCGGCAACACGTCACCATGTGACAGCTGTGTGTCTTGTAGATTATTGCTTAGCGCAGTGTGTTCCAACCAGGTCGTGGGCTCCTAATGGACAGGAATAATGACTTCCACCTCCTCTTTCCCGTATCCCTCACTCTCCAGTGGTGCACTGGGCACAAACACAGCGGTACACTACCCCCAGCCCCCCTGCACAGAGAGTACTCAAGCGACTGCCCAGACTTCTCCTGACTGGATGCCATGAACCCCTCTTCTGTGAGAATTTGAACTAGTCCCCCAGTGCCCCTGACTCTTCAAGCTGCTAAGAGGAGACCTGGAGAGAGGCATGTACTTGATGCGCCAAAGGGAACACCCAGAGGCCATAGCTCAGCCGTAAGGCCACAGCGTCCGTCCCCTGCGATCACTAACTCAATTGCCATTTGCAGCGCCTCAGGTGACTCACGTGCACAGGAAGTGTGGACGACAATCACGCCAGCCTCTCCTGCCCCGAACCCCAAGAGCTGTCTGAGCAACCCCTGCACAGCCCCTGGAGACTCTCACACCCCTGACCCTGTCCGTTGCATCTCCTCTAAACCTTACAGATTTAGATAAGATTTTAACACTTCCTGGCTTCTACATAGTAATAACCAGTATCTATGGAGCGCATGTGTGTCCTAAGACCTGCACATGCACAATCTCATTAAATCCTTCAACAACCCTGTGAGGACCATGCTCTTCCTACCTGCATCTCATTTTCCGGGTGACGTGATATGTCTGGCACTGGTTTGAAAATACTCAAACAAGCGCAAGAATGGAGGCTGGGAGAGATGAAACAAGATTAGAAAAACATTAATAAATTGTAGAAACTGGGTGGTGAGTACATAGGAGCTCATTATGACAATTCTGTGTATGCTTGAAATTTTCCGTAATAAAAAGTAAAATTATATATATATATATAATAAAAGTAAAATTATAAAATAAACTTATAAAATTATAAAAATAAAGAAACAGGACTGGCACATAGTATGTGCTCATTAAGTGTTTTTTGTCATCTCATAAGGATGAAATAAGATCACGTATGTGAAGCTACTATAATTCCTGTACTCCAGGGTCGGGTGGTTGCCTTTTACTGCTGCTGCTGTTACTACCACTACTACTACCACTGCCACCACTGAGGGCGGACCCCTCCTTCTGCCCTATTGCCCTGCCCTTTGCCAACAGCTTCCTCCTCCTGGACCAGCCTCCCGTCCTAGTCTCCACCCACTAGCTCCCTTCCGGGATGCGCCCCAGTACCCTGCCACCTGCCCTTGAAATGACCGCGTGGCTGGATGGTGTGAGTGAGGACGTGTTCCCCATCTCCCTGTGTGTCCGGGAGCTCCAGACAGCAGGTGCAATGGGGGCCCTCAGAGCATCTCTCCCCCATCCCGCAAGCATCTTTGCAGCCAGACGCTGTGGGAACCATGGCCCTCACCACCTCTGCCCGACACCCACCCTGGGGCCTGGGGTGCTGCTGAGCTGTGGTGCTAACGGGAGACAGTGAGCCTAGGAAGCAGCCAGAGTGGCCTTGACCACTCAGGGCCCCGGGTGGTGGGGGAGGCCCGGAGGCAGAGAGACTGGGGGCAGGACCACATGGCCAGGACAGTGCTTGCCCCAGAGATTAGGCCGGGCCACACGGCACGGGCTGGGGGCTCCCCTGGGGGCCCCTCCCAACATCCCAGACGCCCACAGCAGAGGGCGGCCTCCGCAGGCTCTAATTTTAACCCCAAGGAAGGTGCCAATCGTTCATTTTCAAAGCTGTTTCAAAGTGACTCTGATAAGCAAATTGCTGGCAGCCCTGGTGGGTGATTATTCCTGCATTAATCAGGAGGAAATTATGCCAGTTACTGATTAACTAATTATAGCAATCAGATCGGCTGGGAGAACAGGGCAGGAAGGGGAGGCCAAGGTAAACACAACCTGTGAAAGGTGAAGGAGGCAATTTGGGGAGGGGGCAGAGGGCAGAGATGGGAGGTCTTCCTCCTGTCTCTCCTGGCCCAAACCACTCACCCCAGCTGGGTGCCCCTGGGGCCAGAGCTGGGTGCCCTGGCTGATGGTGGGAGGCAAGGTCCAGGCTCTGGGATTACTGCCTACTGGGGCAAGAGGAATCATTCCCTACTGCGGGATGAACCAGGTCCCCGACCCTTTAGGAGACCCCTTTCTGGGAAAGGAGGCTGAGATTCCTACACCTAGCCCACCCCCACCTGGCCAGGGTGAGTCAGGACCTGGCCATTAAGACATCGGCTGAGAACAGGGAAACAAGTGACAGAAGAGGTGAGCATGGCAGCCAGGGCTTCAGAACACTGACCCCAGAAGTCACCTGGTCAGCCTGGTAAAAGGTCATCTATCTGCCTCTGCCCACTGGCTTGTCTCCCCCAGCCAGAAAGGAGAAAGAACCCTGATCGCCCTCCCAGCCTTCAGCCACACAGCCCACCATCCGCTTGGGAAGGCTTGTGGTAGATCCTTCCAGAATCCTCTGCGCTCATCACCTGACCTCCTGCCTCCCAAATGCTTCTGTTCATGTTTGTGCATGTGGGACACAGTTAGGGCCTGGTTCAGGTTGTCTGACTGCCACTTGGCTCAGTGCAGAAGGTATTACCAAATGAGATGCAGATTATGGACATTAAGAAGCCAGAGGACAAGGAGGGGCAGCTGTTCTTCTTTCCATGGCCTCTAACTGTGGGAAGAGGATAAATGGCTTGTGCTTTCTGACCACACAGGACTTGGGAGGAGCTGTGGGGTCCCCAGGGAGGCCACTGCTAGCTTCTGAGTGTGTGTGTGTGTTGGAGTCCAGTGTCCAGTTAGGGTGATTTATAAGCTGGATTTATAGGGTTCCCATTATTAGGCTAGAATCTTGCTCCTCTGCATGGGAAGCCTGTCTGTGTTCCCTATGCAGAGTTCAGGATGATTTCTCTTCCTGGGGTGGCAGGACTCAGGGAACGGGTGCCAAAGGATGGGTGGGCGGGAGGATGGCTGCCCAGCCAGAAGCTGTACAGGCAGGCTGCCAAAGCACGTATTGACTGGCAATGGGGTCATGGGGTAAGGGCCTCTCCCATCATTTGGCACCTGTTCTTTTCAGGGTCCTAGAAAACTACATCTGCCCATGTCCCTCTCCAACCCCACAAGGGTGATTCAAGGTCCTGCAGACAGAGGAAGTCCCTTCTGATCAATGAGAATGAGCCAGCAGCAAAGACACTGCCCAGATGGTGAGCTCCTAGAGGAGCCACAGAAGAACATGCTGGGGAAAGGGGATATCGCTTAAGGGACACCAAACTTCTGTCCTCCTCCTTCTCCCCTTGTTCCTCCAGCTTCCACATCAGGGCTGGTGAGAGAATGGGCTGGGACTCGCCCGACCTGTCCTGGACTGGGCCACGGGGCTGGACGAAGGATTTGAGCAGCATTGACTCCACCTGAGTGGAGGAGAGTTAGGATGGAAGAGAAAAAGATCCCAGGCCCAGCCATCTGATAGTCAATAATTACTACCATTTATCGAGTGCCTACTGGGATGTCTGGGTGGCTCAGTGGTTGAGCATCTGCCTTCGGCTCAGGTTGTGAACCCGGGGTCCTGGGATGGAGTCCCGCATGGGGCTCCCCCACAGGGAGCTTGCTTCTCCCTCTGCCTATGTTTCTGCCTCTTTCTGTGTCTCTCATGAATAAATAAATAACATATTTTTTTAAAAAGAGTCTTTATTGAGTGCCTACTGTATGCTGACCCATATCATGAGCTCTGATTTACAGATGGGGAAACACCAGAAAGCTAAGTAATTTACCCAAGTATTATTCCTTGAACCCAGGCCTGCCTGGCTCCTTGTGCCACTTCACAATACTGTCACCCACTCCTGTAAAATGGAGAATGATGGTACTGACCTCACAGGTTGATGTGAGCATGAAATGAGATGTTGCTTGCAGGCAGTATCTGGCACATTCACTGAACACCTATAATGAAACAATTACTATCATAAGTGCTGGTGGATATAAGCACATGAATGTTCCAGGCCTACCCCTGCCCTTGAGGAGCTCCTGATCTACTGGGGAATGCATCTGGTGGATGCAGAAGAGATGAATCACCAGATGGCACAGCAGCAGAGGTACAAGGAGAGGGGTGATCACCCAGGGCAAAGAAGGAAGATTTCTCCCAGGAAATGACTTTTGAGCGGCATCTGTAAAGATAAAGTGAGGAGCAGAAAGGGCATTTTAGGAAGAGGAACCAGAATATACTGAGTCATGGAGGCAGGAAGTTTGCAGGGAAAAGTGAATGGTTCATAACAAAAAAGTGCGGCCATAGCAAGGTGTACAGGAGAGGGAAGAAACTGCAAAGTGTGGCCCAGCAAAATCTGAGGGGGCTTTGAATGCCATGCTAAGAGATTATACTAGAATAAGCAGCAATCCGGGGGTTTTTATTTTAAGATTTTATTTATTCACGAGAGACACAGAGAGGCAGAGACATAGGCAGAGGGAGAAGCAGCCTCCCTGCAGGGAGCCCGATGTGGGACTCGATCCTAGAACTCCGGGATCACTCCCTGAGCCAAAGGCAGATGCTCAACCACTGAGCCACCCAGGTGTCCCCAATCAGAGAGGGTTTTTAAGAAATATGTTATTGGAGTTCTTTATTACGAAAGCAACAAAGTAATACCTTTTTAAAAAAGATTTTATTTATTTATTCAAGAGAGAGAGAGAGAGCATGAGGAGGAGATAGAGAGGGACAAGCAGATCTGCACTGAGCACAGAGCCAACGTGGGGCTTGATCCCATGACCCTGAGATCATGACCTGAGCAGAAAATTAAAAGTCAGACGTTTAACCGACTGGACCACTCAGGTGCCCCAATACATTTTTAATAATAATTTAGATAGATGAAGCATTAAGTGTAGGCTATAAAAAATTGATATTTGACTCTTCCCAAACCTCTTCCCTAAAGTGATCAATATGAAGTTTCCTTCTCCAGGGCAAAGGCAATTAGTTGTCCCCTGTATCTATACTCTTTTTTCCTAAGACGTTCAGCTGAGTAGTTGGCCCCTGGGAATAAAGACTATATTTCCCAGCCTCCCTTGCATCTAAGTGTAGCTATGGGACTAGGTTCTGGTGAATGGCATGTAGCCAGAATTAATGTATGTGACTTTAAAGAACTGACCTTTTAAGCAAAGAAGACATGCTACTCTTGGTGCCTTCTTCCTTCCTGGTGGTTAGGATGTTGAAGCTAAAGCAGCCATCCCGGGCCATGGATGGCCTTGGGAATGGAAGCCAGTCGTGGTGGATAGAAGAAACCTGGAGGACTTCCTGGAGTAGAGCTACCACACCAGCCCTGAACCACTTACCTCTAGAACTTTCAGTGAGAGAGAAGTAAACTTTATGTTGTTTTAAAAAGCTATTGTTTTGTGGTCTTTATGTTTCTGTTTTTCACAACTTAACCTGACCCTAATCTGACCTCTCCAAGTGCTTTAATTTACCTAACCCCCAATTACAAGTATATACAAATTTTTAAAAATGAAATCCAAATACACATTTTATTCCACAACTTGATTTTCTCATGTGTGACTTTCCAAGTCAACCATTAAGCTTCCCTCCTTTTTAACAGTTGCATGATATTCCAAAATTGGACCACGGTTTAGCCAACCATTCTCCTATTAATGGACATTCATTTTTCTAGGGTTTGGTTTTTTGTTTGTTTGTTTGTTTGTTTGTTTGTTTTTGTTTTTGCTATTACCAACAACATTGGATATCATATACAAGATTCTTGTGGCCTGTTTTTTTCTGTTGGATTAACTCCTCAACAATAGGCTTGGTGCAGAGACTGTCCACCGAGACCAAACCTGCTCCTGAATCCTGAGCCATGAACGCAATAGGAGGCCTTATTTAGATGACTTCATAGGCTAATAAGGAGCTCTTCTTTTCCCCCTGCTGCTCCTGTTCCTTCTCCTCTCTCTTAGAGGTTCTCCTTTGATCAATATACAAGTGGCTGTACTCCACAGGCAGAGAGAAGACTTGGCCACCTCCAGGAGTTGGCCACTCAGAGACCCTAAGAGACAGAAGCTCCTGGAAGCAGGTCACTTCTCCAAAGCAAGTCCTAAGGGGCCCTGGTCCTCTGAGGAGGGAGTGAAGGAGCCCTGAGACATAGGACAAGGAGTTCAGAAAAGAATACTTGGGATCCACAGACAAAACCTTAAGCAGAACCCCAAAAGACCAAAGCTCAAGGTTCCTGGCTCCTTCCATCATCACATGCTGTGCAATCTTGGGCTAGCCTCCCACTTCCCTCAGCCTCTGCATCCTCACTTTAGATGGGGGCACCATTTACTGTATCTTTAGCTCAGGGTAGGCCTTGTATGGATCTTCCTAGCACAGGGCTGTCTCCCATGCCACCCCCAGCCCACCCCCCACCACCTTGCTCTCCTACTGTCCTCTCTTTCATGTGGCCCAGAAGAGGGGGAGTGGTGTCCTCTCCCTCAGTTTCCTTCCAATTCAGGTTTGAGGCTGTCATCTCTGTTCCCTGGGCAGGTAGCAGGGATACACTGCTCCTCCAGAAAAATAGCTGCAAGTACAGTGAAAGGAGCCCCCGGTAGAGCTCAGGCATGCTGTCAGGGGGCGATTTAGGACGATTGCTTTCCGCCCAGCACATTGTTTCACTGCAGCAAATATTTCCTCAGCACTGCTACAAGACGTCCATTTGGGAAACCACAGCGGGCCTGCAGGCCCTGCTCTCAGCCAGAAAAGAGGTGGGCGGGCCCTGCTGATGACCGGAGTAAATCTGAGCTCACAATTAAAATCTCTTTAGAGATTGCAGCCAAGTGACTGATGGATAGGACCCCGGGTTCCATCCGTCCCCCACTATGCTCCTCCGCCAAGACAGATATCGACAGGGCATCATAAATAGCTTCAGATATCCAGGGCCTGGGAGGCTGGCGGGAGGCGTGGTGGAGCAATTCAAGGAAAGGGCTGAACTGGGGGCTCTGCTCTGCAGGGTCCGAGTTGGGGAGTCTGTGCAAATCATCTTGGATGGGTAGAACAGGTATTTTTGGAAGCTGAGGCCCAGGCCATGCAACGCCAGACTTTCTGGACTCGAACATCCTTTGCTCATGTTCACACTTAGCAGCCGACCAGCATGCCCTTGCCTTCCCCCAACACGGATGGTAGCCCGACTGCACCACCATCCTCATCACTTCAGTGTACACCAGTCTGACAGCCTGACCCCCTATCCCCAGAACCCACCTCCTTTGCTAGAAGGCTCCCTCTGACCACCAGAGCTTGATTTGCGGTCTATGCAGCAGGCTGAGAGTGTGGGAAAAGTGATTTCCTAGGGTGGCCCTCACCAATGATTGGTGGGAGGCAACGGGAGTATAAATACTCCAGCCCCCTCACCACTCAGTTGCCACCTCTCTGTGATGTGCTCTACACAGTCTCCCAGAGCCTCCCAGAAGGAGCGTGCCCCCCCCACGCCCACCGCGGTGACCTGCTCCATGAGGTGCCTGTATGGACTCCTCCCCTTCCTTCCAGGGCTCCCTTCCTCACTCCTCTACTTGGGATTCCCCCACTTAGCTACCTTTACTCTTTCCCTTGTCTTCAGGTCTGCTTCTGGGAGAGTCCAAATCAAGACATCTCCTCATCTTTGAATTCTCAGCCCAGCTTGCTCCCCGCCCAGGAAGGATGCCTCTCCCACTCCCTGTGTGTGCCGCATCCAACCCTAGTACACACTGTCACGGCACCTGTCAGTGCCCAAACCAGTTTCCCCAGCTAGAGACAGGAGTCACCTGTGGGCAGGAACATGGCTTTGTACCAGCTGTATGGCTACTGGGGCCTACTCAGTACACAGATGGGGCCCACTAGCTGTTTAATGAGTAATTAACTGAATGAATAAGCCAGTGAGTGTATTAAGTGTTCTTGTCAATTAAGGGAATGGCGATGAGGAACCTTTTCTTCCTGTGAAAAAAGAAATAAGCCAGGAAGAGTCGCATGAACAAAGGGCAGCTTCCCTGAGCTCTGTTTTGTTTGAAGCAAGGACCATAAAGCATTTTATCGATCTGCCTTGTAAATTAAGAACAGGAAACGTACAGCCATTCAATAAATAAAACATAATAAAAACACTTCAGTTCCAAAGTATGGCTAATTAGGGGAGACAAACAGAGAGAACAAAGAGGGAACGGGAAGGGGAAATGAAAGACAGGCCCCAGAAGCTGGGCCGGGTCAGAGACGGTGAGACAGAGACCGCAAGACAGAGACAGCGCAAAATTCCCCCCGGTGGCGGCCACGCAGGGAGGAGTCCGCAGTGAGGTCGCTCGGCAGCTGGGGACACCCCAGAGGCTGGGCCAGAAGAAAGGCAGCTCTCTGCCACGTTTGGGGGCAGCGAATAAAGCTGCCCAGTTCAGACCTGGAAGGACAGTGCTCTTTCCTCTGAGTCCTTGAAAGGAGAACTCTTGGGGCAGGTCAACACCAAACAGGATATGAGATTGATTCTTCATGGTTAGAGATGAGGCGAGGCTGGAACGCAGAAAGCCAGTCATGGGTGGCTGGACAGCTCCATTAGGTACTCTAATGCCTAAGGCAGACTAAGCACCTCCTGCCTGCCAGGCTCTATGGGCTCAGTGCTCTGTGTGCACACATGTATTTATTTATTTTAAAGATCCACGAGAGACACAGAAAGGCAGAGACCCAGGCGAAGGGAGAAGCAGGCTCCACGCAGGGAGCCCGATGCGGGATTCGATCCCAGGTCTCCAGGATCACACCCTGGATTCAAGGCAGGTGCTCAACCTCTGAACCACCCAAGCGTCCCGCATACGTGTATTTAAATGCTGTAACAACTCTCATGAGACAGGGACTGTTATTATCCCTATTTCACAGATTGGAAAACTGAGGCTCAGAGACATTGAGTAACTCACCAGATGTGTCACACAGAAAGGAAGTGATAGAATAGGCAAAATCTAACACCACGTCATCTGACTCCAGAACCTGTGCCTGAAACCCTGCTGCCGCACTGAAGGGAGCGTAAAGGCCGCACAGGGAATGGAGACGGCAGGTGTAGAGGGCACATGGAGAGACAAGTCTCTTACATACTGTGGCCTCTGAGACATCCAGCCCTACCCCCACTTCTTTCTCTATGACCATTTTGTATTTTTTTCTAACCTGTAATAAGTTTAATTTGCCTACTGGGCCACAGAGGATCTAAAAAGCAAGGAAAGATGGGAGAAGGGAGGTTTACATTTTGCCCGAAGGCTTGACATTTGCCAGTTTGAGGCTGTTGGAGGGAATGTGGGCTGGGAATCTAGAAAGATGAGGACAGCAGCTTCTATGGGTGCCATCCTTCTGTGTCATTTCCTGCCAGTTCATGTGTGCAACCAGGATGCTTACACCTGCCCAAAACAAGGTCATCGAGGACCTCCCCACCCCAGAACCTTGGACTTGACTTTTATGAGCTCATACTTTCCCCCAGCATCACTCACATCCATGCAAATTTTCTCAGCCCTTCAGATCCTACTCTGGTTCTTTGGGGTGTACAGGCTGGAGTATCCCCCTTTCCTCTTCTTCTGTATTTCTGTCTAGCCCAGAACTAGTTGGTCTCGTGCCCAGGAGATCAAGGCTCAGGGCAGAAGGCCAAGAGCTCAAGATACTGCTGTCCTCTTAGGAAAGAAGTCAGGGAAGGACCTCCTATACCCAGTGAACCCCTATGGACCTAATATATTCCAATCGAAAGAGAACACTTCTTTTTTTTTAAGATTTTATTTATTTATTCATGAGAGACAGAGAGAGAGAGGGGGAGAGGCAGAGACACAGGCAGAGGGAGAAGCAGGCTCCACGCAGGGAGCCCGATGTGGGACTCCATCCCGGGACTCCAGGATCACACCCCAGGCTGAAGGCAGCGCTAAACCACTGAGCCACCCTGACTGCCCCAAAAAGAACACTTCTAAATTGAAGAAGGGAATATAAGAAATTAAAAAGTTGGAAAAGATTTTATTATTATGTGTCTTAATCCCCAACCCCAAAATAACATCAGCCAAAAGTGAAAAACCCCTTACCTGCGCCTGCTTTGGCCCATTGTCCCCCACCCCCCATGTGAGCTCCAACCTCAGCCTTCACCCAAGCTTGGTCCCACCTTTCATTCCTGGCCCAGACCAAGCCAAGCTTCTTCTGAGGTTCCCCGAGGAACCTCACTGACTTCCCCAGTGAATTTTAATTGCCTGACAAAAGTAATACCAATATTTATAAGGAAACAAACACAGATACCATAAATAAATATATTACTGACTCATTGAATTAATTAGTGTTTAATTACTTGAAATTACCATCAGTTACTATCAATTACTTAAACAACAAATGCATTCTTTCTTCATTACAGATGGCAATTCCCAGGGTGAAATCCAGGGATCTTAGGCCCCATCAGATCTCACCTGGCCCTTCCCACAGTACTTCCTTCTTTTATTCATGCATTCACTTCTTCATCACACATTAATGAACTTTTTTGATATGCCAAGCTTGGTTCTAGGCATTGAGGATACAACAGAGGGCAAAAACAGGCAAAATCCCTGTCCTCGTGGATCTTACAATCCAATGGGTAAAGATAAACAAACACAAATTATATGGTTTTAGAAGGTGATAAGTGGGATACAGAAAAAGAAGCAGAAAGAGGGATGGAGTGTGGGAAGTGGAGAGGTGGGGGTGATATTTAAGTAGTGCAGTCAGGAGCGATGACCTGACCATCTTCCCTTTGCCTCTCCAGATCCACTCTTCACCCTCTTTACCCTTCAGCCAGTTCTATGACCCTGGAGGCTGACCCACATGGACCTCATCACCCTGCTCCCTGGCTTCTATTAAGTATGGCCAATGGGAACTCCCACAGGAAATCAGAAGTTGGAGAGTCCACAGGCTGGTTGTCTCCTTCCCATTCAACTGCTCCACTCAGTCGTCTGGCCTTGGGACAGGGTCAGCTCCTCACTGTGAATAGCCTAGGGCCCTTGCCCCATCCTTGCAGTTTCTAGACCCCCTGCCCACATCTCTGTAAGCCCTCCTCGAAGGATCTGAATTTGAATGTGCCATCTGTTTCCTGCAGGGACCTGACAGATAGTGATGGCTTCATTGATGAGGTGACATTCGAACAGAGGTCTGAAGGAGATGAAGGAACAAGCTGTGGGGATATCTGGGAGGAAGTTTTTCCAGGCACAGGGAACAGGTGAGTACAAAAGCCAGACACAGGACTGGGCTTGGCATCTTTGTGGCTGTTGCAGAGTGAGTGAGGAGAGAATAATAGAGACAAGGTCAGCGAGAAGGCAGGAGGCCAGGTCAGGTAGGATAGGCATCTAAGACTTTGGCTTTTATTCTGAGTGAATAGGAACCCACTGCAACATTTGAAGCAGAGAAATGACTTGGTCAGCTACACATTTAGAAGGGCCACTTTGGTGGCTATGTTGAGAATAGGCTATGGTGGAAGGGGACACCACTTAGGCGAGTATCATAGTCAGCCAGGCAAGATACCAGTGGTGGCTTGGACACGGTTGGGAGTAGAGGAGGTGGTGAGAAACAGCCACAGTCTTGACACATCTTGAGTAGAGCCAACAAGATTTGCTAATGGATTGGAGTGAGTTTCTGGCCCAAGCAACTGAAAGGATTCACAGGGATGGAGAAGGCATTGGGAGAAGCAGGTTTTGGGGGGAAGATCCAGAGCTTAAGTTGGGACATGTTTAGGATGTGCTCAGCCTAAAATATTGGAGCACAGTGTCCTAGTTGCTGGGAAGCAGCTTGCCACCCCCACCCCAAGCACAGGCAGCTCCTGTCTCAGTCCCCAAGCTGGCCAAAGACATCCCCACGACCCCGTCCTGTCCCCTCTATCCCCTTCCCTATTGCTGGCTCTCCTTTCCTTCTGACTGAAATCCCAAAGCTGCCTGAACTCCCCTCTCTCCCTGGCCCAGCCCCTCATGCTCTCCATTCAGTGGCAGAGTGCCCAGGTATGGTTGCCTTCTGGGGCACAGGCAGGGAAGGAATGAAGGAACTTAGGAGAAGATTCCTGCCCACTACAGTGGAGGAGGAGGGAGCTTATTTTCCTCTCCCCGCACCTTAGGAAGCTTGTGCCAAAAAATAAATGTGGATCGAGAATAACCCCAATCTCAGTTGGGTCAGAGCAATCAAAATGTAATTGGGTTTGTGAATAACTAATGTTTACACTGATGTTGTCCTAATAGGACGTTGAGACCTGGAGATATGACTGCTGCCTCTGCTTAGTGAGGAACTTGGGTTTTCACAGAAACTGGGTCAGGCAGCAGAGGGTAGAGAGGGAAGCCACTGTCCTGGACTAGGTGGCCAGGATGGGGAGGTCCAGGAGATGCTCTGGGCAGGCACAAGGAGCCCATCATTTGGAGAACTGAGTGTTTAGGAGAGCAGTTTCACCCTGGAATAATCATAATTATGATAATCATTTAATGTGCCATGTGTCGAGCATCTATGGTGGGCCAGACACTTTGTTATCCCTAGAGCATCCCTACAGTTATTACCTACAGTGAGGTGAATTTTACTATCCCCTCTTTACAGATAAGGCTACTGAGGCACAGGAAAGCATCATACGGGCTCTGGGCCTCTCATGTGGTCAGTGATACAGCGAATTCAAGGTCAAGTCGGTCTAGAGCTAAGCTCCTCTCATGATCTCACTCTGTCTGTCTCCATAGAACCAGGGAAGCCAAACAAGGACTACTTCCTCCAGGAGCCATGGAGGTCCCTTATGGCAGCCAAAGTCAGGAGCAGAGGTAGAAGCAGCCATACAAGTTCTGATTACCTTGTTTCTCTGAGCCAAACTAAAGTGGGTAATGAAGCCCGGCTGGTAATTACCTTCCTGTTGGTGATAATGTCAGCGATGGTGGTGATGGTGACACTGTCTGCCGCAGCATGAGGGTGATGTCACCGGTGATGATGTTAGTCTTATGTCTTATGGGTGGCAGCAGTGCCTGGGGTGGTGGGAGGGGCGATACCATGAGTGGGTGTTGGGGTGCTTAGTGATCCTGTTCGTGCCGGCTTAGCTGTGGCAGAACGAGTGGTGTCTGTCACTGTGGTCCCGGAGATGCTGCTGGAGCCCTCCTAGGAAGCTGGACTCGGGTTGGCATTGTTGCTAGCGCCTTGCCCCACCCCCCACCAGAAGCCCCTCGGCCCCCTCCCGCCCTCAGTGAAGGGGACAGGGCTCAGGGCCTCCTGTAGAACTGGCTTTATTGCGTTCCCTGTTCTGGACAGTGTAAGCAATGTCCCTGCTTCTCCAGACGGACAAATGTGATAAATAACCAGGGAGGACAAGTGGGAGGAGGCGGCCAAGCCACCAGAAGTAATAAGTCTCTGTCCACCCGTGTGGCAGGCTCATTACAGAAAGCTCTAGGGCTATACCCACTGCCTGGCCCAGGGCTCAGAAGAGCCCTCATTGTGGACTCCCAGCCCTGATGGCTCTGCAGCACAGCACTCCTGGTGTGCCTCACCCTTGCAGCCTCTCTCTCTGCACACCAGGCCTAGCACATTCAATCCACCCCACAGCTGCATCCAGAGGCTCAGGCCTCTCTTCCCCCAACCCCAAAAATCCAGGAAGGCATTTGATGAGGGTTTTCTAAATGTCTTTGGAGATAGGATAGACAAATATGAGCTGGGTGGCAGACCAGTTAGATGCATTCGATTGCAACATACCCATAAAGACCTGGGTTCAAATTCAGCACTGGTATTTAGGGGGCACGTGACTTTGGCTATTCACTTAACCTCTCCTCATCTATAAAACAGAGATGGTAATGTGCACTTTGCTTCTTTAGAATGAAAATCTGAGAGGATATATGTAAACTCCTTGTTTTAATAATAATAGTTAATATTTATGTGCCTTCTATGAGCCTGGTACAGGTCTTTACATAAATTACCTCATTTAATTCACACATTGATGCTGTGTGGTTAGGTACTAGCCTATCCCTCTTTGATAGATAAGGACACTGAAGCACAAAGACGCTACTTAATTTGTCTAATGACACATTGCTAGTGATTGGTAGAACTGGTATTGGAACCCAAGTGGTCTGAGGTCAGCACCTCTTTACCATCAGATTGCCAACTTCGCATGCATCAGGCACTCAATCATGCATATTCATGGAGCAGCTCCTATTTTAAGCCAGACTCATGGAGTCCTCCCAACTCTAAGATATACATAACATTTGCATGGAATACTACATTTGATAAACTAATTTCTCCTTTTTTAAAAAGATTTTTATTTATTCATTTATTTATTTATTTTAGAGACAGAGTGTGTGCGAGCAGGAGGGGCAGAGGAAGAGAATCTCAAGCAGACTCTATGCTGAGTGTGGCCCCGTGCTGGGCTCGATCTCACAACCCTGAGATTTCTACCCACACAGAAAACAAGAGTCAAATGCTGAACCAACTGTGCCACCCAGGTGCCCCAATAAACGCTTTCTCATTTAACCCCAGAAAACCCTGTGAAATGGGTATTATCTATATTTCCTTGAGGAGAGAATAGATTCCCCCAAAAAGCTAAGTGACTTATCCAAGATAGCACATTCAGAAGCAGCAAAGCTAGTGTCCACACTTGGGGTTTCTGACAAGGACCCCCAAAGTCGCCCCAGCAAGACTATTGGGGTGGCCCCTTCTGCCCTGTTCCTGTCCACACATGTGGTTTCTGGATCGTCTCATCCCCCACACAGCCTCACCACTTTTCAAGAGCAACACTAGAAACAATGACAACAGGAATCAATGGCCCCTCAGCGTGTGGCTCCTCACATCACCTAAAGGGACAACTCTTCCCTCGCAGTTGTCTCCGTGGATCAAATACAATCATCTGCAAAAATAATTAGCTGAAGTTAAGAGCAGAGTCAGTGCATATCCAGAATATAAAAAAGAAACGACTACAAATCAGTAAGAAAAAGGCAGACAACCCAATAGAAAAATGAGCAAACTATTTATACAGACACATCACAAAAGAGGCCATCCAAATGGCCAATAAGCACAAGAGAAGGTGCTCCACATCATTAGGCATTAGGGAAATGCAAATGCAAGGAGATACTGCATCACACCCACAGAAGGGATAAAATTAAAAAGATCGACAAACCAAATGTTGGTGGGAATGTTCATATATTTCTAGTGGGAGTATGAAATGATACAACTACTTTCCCAAACTGTTTGGCAAAATCTATAAAATGCATACATCATGACCCAGAGATTCTGCTCCTAGGGATAGATTTAAAATACGAGTGCATATGTGCACTAAATTATAAATAACAGAGTGTTCATAGCAGTGCTATTCATAATCACCTCAACTGGAAACAACCCTATTCATCAGCAGTAGAATGGATTAGTAAATTGTGCCGTATGTGTGTAATGGAATATTACGCATCCATGAGAATGAGCATCTACAACTATGCACGATATGGGTGAGTGTTGTGGGTGATACTGGGTAAAAGAAACCAGACACAAAAGCATCTGTCCTCTGTGATTCATTTACACAAAGTCAAAAAGGAGAGAAGCTAAATCTAGGATGTGAGAAGTTATGAGGGGGTTACTCTTGGCAGGGGACAGTGACTAGGAAGATTGAGGGGGTCTTGGGGGGCCAGTATTGTTCCATTTCTTCAATTGGGGGCTGTACATTTATGATCTGGGGCTGTTGCTAAATGCATGCTTCAGCAAAAAGTTGTGTGTTTGTGGGGTTTTTAAGCGTGGTATCTGTGGCCGGAGAGCAGAATGCACTCTTCTTTTCTTGATGGAATTGCCAGACTGACAGAGAGGAAACTGTGTCAGACACAGTGTCTGGGCTTCACTGAGGAATATGACAAGGCATCTTACGGTGTCCTTATGAACGAGATGGACAAATACGGCTGGGTGATCGTGTAATTAGGTGAATTGAACCACTGTCGCCAAAGGGTGCTGACTAAGGAATATGTGTCCACCTGGAGGGAAACTTCTCATGCCCTGGGGCTCTGTCCTTGTCCTGGGCAGTCGAACCCTGTTACCTAGGACTGCAATGAAGACATAACAGACAGGCTTATCACACTCAGGGACAACATGAAAGCCGGGAGGGAGAGAGAACAGCTCATGATAGAAGCAAGATCCAAAATGATTTTGGCAGAATGGCCAAGTGAAGCAAATCTAATAAGATGAAATTGAGTCAAAAAAAAAAAAAAAAGTTGAAATTGAGTCAAGGATCTGCACAAGGCATTGTATCTCAGACTCAAAGCTAACTTCGTGGGAACAAGATGGGGCAAGGGATCATAACTTTACAGCCACAGCTCTGTGAATTCAGGGTATAAATTCCCCTAGAACAGGGACCCTCCTTTTGTGTCCCAGGATCCCCAGGCCCACCTCAGGCCCTGGCACAAGACAAAGCACTCAGAAATAGTTGCTAAGTTAATCCTTTACTGGAGGGTGGAGCAGTGCCTGGTTGTGACACCCTGGCCCCAAGGTCATACGAGGGAACCAAAGGATGTGCAAACCTGGATGTCCTGCTCTGGCAGGTGGCCTCAGCAGCCTACCACTTGGTTCTGAACCCTTTTAAAGTGATGGAGACAAACGAATACTGGTTCAGATAAGAAGTTGGGACCTGTACTTGAGGAACCTTTGAAGGCACTGGCCATATTTAACCAGCAAAAGAGAAGTCTAGGGGTGGAAGGAGGAGGGATAATGATCAGAGTCCTCAAAAACCTGCTGGGCTTCCCTTCCCTTGGGGCCTCCTAGCCCACAGACACAGATGAATTCACCATGGAGCTGATACAGCTTCTGCCTCAAGGCCCCTCACTTGAAATAGGCCCCTTCCAAGATTCTCAGAGTTGACAAAAACGTTCACATGGTCACACAGCTTTGTAAAATCTGCAAACACAGATATTTTAATCCTAACCAGTTAAGATCCCCTTCTCTTTCCACTTTGACTTGCCCTTCATCACACTATCCCTCATGTTGAATGGTGCCAGAGTGGCCGTGGCATCTATGGGATGGAGTTCAGGGGAAACTAGGGAAGGGACCCATTTGGGTTAGGTTTAGTGGATATGTTTAGCTGATTCACAGTCACCTCCATGTTATAGCTGCATTATTGCTGGCTGTCCTGGTGCAGGGATGACATTCAGGAGTACTCCTACCATCCGTTCAGCAATGGGATGCAACAGAGCAGAGTCAGAGGGCCAGAATCCATGTGAATATGCCTCGTAAGCCTGACACTAGAACTGTGTGGCTTGTGGGGAAGAAATAAAGTGTGAGATGTAGGAAGCCAAAACCAGAACACCAAACAAAGCCAAACCCCTCAGGGTGGTTCTGTGCAAGATGTCACTAATTCCCTATGGCCCTAAGGCCTGGAACAGAAACCAAAGGGCAGAGGTGTGGGCTGCATACAACTAGAGAGTTTCTGCGCAAAGAAGAACAGATCTCTTACTCTGTGCATGTCTGCATCTTCTCAGGATCCAGCACTTTGTGGCATTACTACTTTTGTCTCAAGTGTGGATGGAGTGAGCACCTTGTCACCAGAAGATGTTAAGAAATGGGCTAGTAACCACCTACCAAGGATGTTGAAGGAGGGCGTTCAAGAACCAAATGGGGGGCACCTGGGTGACTCAGTGGTTGAGCATCCCAGGGTCCTGGGATCGAGTCCTGCATCAGGCTCCATGCGGGGAGCCTGCTTCTCCCTCTGCCTGTGTCTCTGTCTCTCTCTGTGTCTCTCATGAATAAATAAATAAAAGCTAAAAAAAAAAAAATAACCAAATGGAAAGGCTTGCCTTCTCTGACCTCGAGTGTCCAAAGTTCCAGCCAGTTCATTCAGGGGGCCAATGCCTGGCTAGTACTTTCAAAGGACAAGCATTGATTGTGCAGTGACTCTTCACTCCTTGGAACATCTCAAAGCAAAATTTTGAAAGATTTATTTTTTGACAGTTATAGTAAAACACACATAATAGAAAATTTACCATTTTAACCCTTTCTAAGTGTATAATTCAATAGTGTTAGGTATAGTCACATTATTCTAACAACCCTAGAACTTCCCCCTTAACAACTTCTAGCTTTGGAGCGAGTGAGGGGCTGGTGTATCTTCAAGCTGAGGGACCACCCATTACCACTCCCATCTTGGTGGTACTCCCAGGAGTCACAGGCCCCCACCGTTCCTGTCCTTGCTCCTGTGGCCACACCCCTCCGGGCTTCCTACAGTTCCCTGCAGGGGACAGCTGTGATCATGGCCGAGAGAGCCCTGGCGCTTACCCAGATAGGGCGGGGGGACTGTTACTACACATACACCGAGCTCCTGGCCATCTCGCGGCGCTTCAAGCAGAACCCCAATGAGCTCATGATTACCTGGATCCTGCGGGTGTATGACCAGGGAGGCCCAGCCCTGTCCCTGAATTCTGGAGAGCTGGCCCTGCTGGGTGACCTGACCAGCGATGCCATCTTCAACTACCACTGTAAGACCCTGCGAGGTGGCTGCAAGGCACTGCTCACCTGGCTGCTGCTGGCCTGGCGCCAGTGCTGGGAATCCTTCCTGCACTTCGAGGCCACCGAGCTGCCCTTCCGCCCCTGGACCACCATGGAGGAGGGCATCCAGCTGGTGAGGGAGCTGGGCATGCTTGACTGGATCTACCGTGAGCCACCGTCACCTCCTGCAGCAGATCAGGGGCCCAGGCCTGCGCCCGAGGATGTTCCCTTCACACAGGGCCTCCAGCGGCGCCTGCTGACAGCCGCACCCTCTGAGCTGCGGCTCTCACTGGTCAGCCTGCTGGTCAAGGGCATGACGGTGCTGGAGGCGGTGATGGAGATCCAGACCATCGCCGATGTGGGCCTGCTCTGGCGCCAGAGCCAGCCAGGCCGAGCCAAGCTCATGTTGGGGCCCAACCCAACACGCAAAGATCTCATGGGCTGGCTGCTGAGCCATGGCGTGCCCAAGGAGAGGGTGGACAAGCAGCCCACCAAGGTCCTCCTGGAGCTGTACATTAAAGAGGCCAAGCGCAGCCGCAGCCACCCTGCCTACATGCTGGGGGAGGAGCAGCCCCCACCACCCCCCTACTCAGACCAGGCCTGTGGGGAGGAACCACCTGTGCCCATGCATCATGACTAGGCCTCCCAGGCCTGGTCTTCCAGATGGTTCAATTCCAGGGGAGACACAGTCTGAGCCAGTGCCTCCCAAGCACCCGCAGCATGGACTGAGGACTGGCCCATCTGCCTGTTCTCCAGCTTCCCTGGGGCAAACCGCCCCATTACTGTATCAGAAGAAAGGAAATGTTCTTGCCTCCTGGCCACCTTACAGGTGTCTCCAGCCAGAGCATTGGAGGCCAGCAAGCTAGCTGGTGGCCCTGGGTGCCTTATTTCCCCAGGGCACAACCTGCTCACCTGCTCTGTTGAGGTCTGGTACATTTCAATTTCAGCCTGATTAATTGGCACATAGGGTGGGCACCCAGCCCTCTGCCACACAGGCCCCCAAAGCACTACAGGCCAAGTGGGGAGACCCCACAGCCCATGACATGAAAGCACCTTGAAATTTGCACCCTTAAGGTATTTTTAAATGCAGTGTTTTTATCTAATAATTTAAGCATATGCAACACTTTGGTTTTAACGGATGCTTTGTTCTCTTGGAATGACGTTTCTCTTAAGACTTTTTTTTTCCGATTCCTTTCCCTTTTAAAGTGGGCTTTTGCTGTTTGCCCACCTGGAGAGGGGGCAGTCAGCCCCATCTGATTTCTCTAAGTGGATGTGTGACCTCTGACCAGCCAGTGTCTGTCACAACTGGGTTAAAAGTGTCAGCACCAAGAATCAGGTTCATGACAGATGGCCACCATGGCAGGCCATGCTAGGCACATTGCACTAATTAAAAAGCGTGAGCATTAATAAAATAAATAAAAATAAAAAAAAAAACAACTTCTAGAACTTCCTCATCTATAACCGAATCTCAACAACCACCCTTTCCCTCTGCCAACCACTGTTTACTTCCTGTCACTATGAATTTGACTGCTCCTGATTCCTCATATAAATGAAGTCATAGAGTGTTTTGTTTTTTGCAACTATTCAGGGCTTTTATTTTTGCATTACCTAAAATGAGGCACCATTTACAAATAGTAAACTGCATAAATCTTGAGCATAAAGCTCAGGAACTTTTGACCTAGACAGACATGGGTGTTACCACCATCCAAATCAAGATATGGCCCATCTAGAGCCACGGAAGGCGACTGAGAACCCCATCCCACTCCCATCTCCACCCCCCGCAAGGCAACCACTATTCTGACTTCTGCCAAAGTTGTTTATAGTAGGGATGCCTGGGTGGCTCAGTGGTTGAGTGTCTGCCTTCGGCTCAGGTCGTGATCCCAGGGTCCTGGGATGGAGTCCCGCATCAGGCTCCATGCGGGGAGCCTGCTTCTCCCTCCCTCCTCCAAGGAGCCTTCTTCTCTCCTTCTTCCTGTGTCTCTACCTCTCTCTCTCTGTGTCTCTCATGAATAAATAAATAAATAAAATCTTTAAAAAAAATAACAGGTTATTCTGAACCATGGTTTTCTCAGCTATAAAGTGGGGATGCTAATATCTACAACACAGGATGCTTTGGAATGGGATCAAATAAAATAGCTTACGAGAGCAAGCCCAGAATAGACTCAGTATGTGCTGGTTGACTATGAGTGGCCTCCTCTTATAGTGGTGCCATGGAAGGATGATGCAGGAAGGGTACTGTTCCTTGAGTATAATGGGGGATCCCCAGTTATAGAGGACTCTGAGGACAAAGGTCTATGGGGGGATGATGGGGAGTAGCACCACTGCCGGGAAACTCTGGTCAAACCAGCTGAGTTACCAGCCATAGATCCTGGCCCACACACCCACAAGGAGACCCACACGTGCCTTGCTGGTCTAGCCACATGAGACTCTAAGTCCCATGAACAATGGGATGGTGACTGCATTGTTCACCATGTACGCTATAGTTCAATGTTCTCCAAAGTAAGCAGGCATCAGAATTACCAGGTGACTGATGAAAACAGAGTTTTCTAGGTTCTATCCCAAGTTTCTGATTTAGGGTCTCTAGTACCAGGCTTGACAATGTTCATTTCCCATAGTGCTGACACTGTTGGTCTAGAGCCCACACTCTGAGAGCCACTGGTATGGTAGAACCTGATTCCTTGCCTATATCCCCTGTCCTAAGGCAGGCACACCATCTCTCAGCTATTGGGAACAGTGGCTGCTCAGGGCTTCCAGCTGTCCCCTTGCGGGAGTATCACCCTCTGCCGATGGGAAGCACCTTGTTTTCTGGAGGTCACCCATCCCCTATAGTCAGTCCATGGCCAGTGACCGATTGATGAGGGGGTAAAACGGCTGGCCCTCCTCTCAAAGAGGGAGACAATATTGTGGTATGGCCTATGCTCCAGAGCCTCCCACACATCAGGCCAAGGTTAGACGTTAGCAGAGATCCTTGCACAGCTCCTGCTACAGACAAAATAATTGTGTCCCCCTCAAAAATTCTTATGTTAAAGCCCTAATTCCCAATCTAATGGTATTTGGAAGTAGAACTTTTGAGAGCTAATTAGGTTTGGATTAGTTCATGAGAGTGGGACTTTCATAATAGGATTTGGGCCTTTATAAGAAGAGGAAGAGAGAGACATTTCTCTCTCCAGGAGCGTGCACAGAAGAAAGGCCATGTCAATACACAGTGAGAAGGCGGGACACCTGCAAGCCAGGAAGACAGTTCTAATCAGATACCAAATCTGTCAGCACCTGATCTTGGACTTCTCAGCCTCCAGAAGTCCAAGAAGTCCAGAATTGTGTGAAATACATCTCTGCTGTTTAAGCCACGAGTCTTGTGGTATTCTGTTTTAGCAGCTCCGGCAAATGAAGACAGCCTCCTCCTCTACAAGGTGTTCCTGAAAAGCAAGCACTCCTTAATGAACCACGTGTGTCTGAATCCTTGGCTCAGGCTCTGCTTTCAGACCTGCTTAACATAATTCATTGAATGACTGAACAAGTATGAGACATACCAGGCTTGTGAAGATGACTCCCTGCCCCCACCACCCCAACCCTCTCAGACTGCAGGGACCCAGGGTCCATGTGGCTGAGGTTGGCAGGGCCTCCCAGGCTTTAACCCAGTTGGAGTTGCTGCAGTCTCTGCGAGATGCTGCCGATGACTGCCTTGGGCTTCTGGATGGATTAATTAATTACCGCCAGCACCAGCAAGAGAAAGCAGCCAGCCTGACAGCTCCAGGCTGCTGGCAGGCCTGCAGGGCCCCTCCCAGGCCCTCTTGGCAGGTGAGGTCTTCATTTCCCAGTACTTGGCAGAGTCAGGAGTGGGGGAATGGGTAGGACTGAATGCAGTGGGGGGCATAGTTAGGAGAAAGAGGTCACAGAGGAGAAAGGCTGGAACATTGGCATTTCTTAGGCAACACCTCCTCCCCCCACCCACCCCAGCCAGGGTCTCTGTGGAGAAGTAATCCTGCTGTCCAGATAGTGGAACTGACATCTTGAGAGGCACAGAGATTTGCCTAAAGTCACTTGGGAGTGGGGAGGCCCATAGGCCCTCTGCCTCCCAACCTGACTTTTGGCCAACTTTGGAGTGTGCGTGGTAAGGGTAGAGGGACAGAATTTTTGGTAACTTCTCTCCCTCTTCTCCTCCTGCTATTAACCCTCCCTATCAGCAGATGCCTTCCCAGCCTGAGACAGACCAGGGAGAGGAGAGTTCCGAGTCCTGAGAAATGTCCTGTGTATACTCCAGGAAGGGGCTGGGAATGCTGAGGTGCCCATGCCCACCTACGAGTTTCACTGCGGTTTCCCTCCCTCCACCCCATCATCTCCCACCCTGTGGCCTGGACTGAGCTGATAGTTGTGGGACTGATAGGAATGACAGCTGCACTCATGATTAATCCCTAGAACTACTCTTGGAGGAAAGGTGAATAGGGAGTGGGGGTGGCAGGGGAAGCCAAACTGGGGGGCATCACTCTTCAGCTAAATGGGAGGGCCCCCAAGGCCAGCTCTGGGTGTGATGTTTCTAGGGGGCCTTCTGGGGTTTTCTTTGTTGCCCTGCACACAACTCTGCTACAGTAACAAGTCTGACATTGGTGTTCATTAGGCACGCTAAGGGGCTGTCCCTTAAAGGGGAAAGGAGAATTCACCTCTCTGTGCCTCAGATTTTCCATCTCTAAAGTGGGAACAGCAAGGATGCTGATCTCAGCTGTGGTTGGGAAGACCTACTGTGTGAACACATGCGGAGCAGTTAGAACAGTGCTGGGCACGCAGGAAGTACTGTCAGTGTAGCTATTACCAAACTTCATCAAATCTAAGCTGTCATGGTTCGGACGCACCATGATTTCATGTACCTCTAAGAAAAATAAAACACTGCTGAAAATAACTAAAATTCACTGCTTGAAAGGCTTATCCTAATTTCATAAACGTTAAAGTTGGCGGGGGGAAGTGTTTTTAAGAAAGATGAAGTACAGCATTATTCTCATCCTTATCACTCCCTAACTGAGGCACTTAGCCACCCCCCAACACCAGCTGTGCACCAGGTGCTAAAGAAACATTTGTTGAGTGAATGAATGACTGGACAGCAACACGAGTATGAGGAAGGCAGGGGGCCCAGCACCTCTGGGAAGGCCCCACTCACCATCTTTCTCCCCCACAGGCTCCCAACTCCTCCCTGTGGAGTTGGGCCTTACCCAAGGCCCTTTGAGCATCTGCCCATCCCCCTTCGTCCCAATCAGATGACCAAACGCCTTGCTTGACATGCTCCCAACCAGTTAATTGGGTAGGCCGGCCAATGGCCCCTCACCCAACACCCACATAACCTGGCCCAAATAAAGCACACCTTCTCTGTTGGACCCTCAAAAGTGACCATTCACAGGAAAGTGCAATTAAAAGGACTTCCTGGGGACACCTGGGTGGCTCAGGGGTTGAGCATCTGCCTTCAGCTCAAGGTGTGATCCCCGAGTCCCGGGATCAAGTCCCATGTCCGGCTCCCAGCAGGGAAGCCTGTTTCTCCCTCTGCCTGTGCCTCTGCCTCTGTCTGTGTCTCTCATGAATAAGTAAATAAAATCTCGAAGAAAAAAATGGATTTCTTGGCTCCTGGGTAATGCTGGGGCCACAGAGAAATGCTGGAGAGGAGGGGAGCACAGGAGGAAGGGAAACAGTGTCTCTCTCTCTCCCCCTTTTCTTCTCCTCAACTCTCTAAAAGGAGATTCAAATCCTAGCTGGCATCAGCAGCATGACGTTGGCCATGTTACTGAACTTCTCAGAGGCTCAGTTTTCCTATCTGTAAAATGGGGTATAACAATAGTAGTTCCTTGCTGCCCTTGGTGAGGGGGCCAAAGAAAACAATGCATGGTGAGGGGGTGTCTGGCCCAGCGCCTCCCTTCTCTTCCTCTAACTTCCCCTTACTCCTCAACTTCCTCACTTGCTCCTTCCTCTCTCATCCTACCCCACCCTAACCCTGCCCTAATACCTGCTCAATGCCAAGGCAGATTCCTTTTCCTTCACCCCCTTAGATACACTTTAAATCCTGCAGGGAGGGAGGGGGCGCCCACGGCTGGTAGAAGTCTGGAGCTGGGGGCAGAAGGGAGCATCCTCACACTGGGAATCTGCACTCTGGCTATTCCCACAAAGATTTAATCTGTGTCTTAATGGGCTGCAGTCTCCTCCGTAAAAGCCCTGAAGTGCCTTTTTATTTTTTAAAAAAATAAAAGTTGCTGATTGTGTCTGGTGCTTCCTGGGGCATGGCAAGGGAAAAGGGAGAGGGGAAGAGAAGAGGAAGAGGTGGCGGGCCTTTGGGACTGTCAGATCCTGCTTCTCCCTCGGTTCCTATCTCCAGGACCAACATGGCCTGGTGGGTGGTGAGGAGGTGGCTACCCCTGGCTGATCTGGAGAAAGCAGCTGTGGCCTGAAATACTGGACCCCGCCCCGCCCCGTGTCCCTGGATCCCATTCTCCTGGGAAAACAGAGATCATTGGAATGCAGCCATTCAACTCAATTTTACCAAGAGCTCCCACTGAGAAGAACTCCTCCACTGTGTCCCCTGGGGCTTTGGGGGAGCAGGAGAGGAATGTGAAGAGGAAAGGCTTCACCAACTTCACCAACACTGAGTTGGCCTCTACTGGAGAAAGGCAACCGGCAGCCCTTTCTGCTTCCCTCTCCCCTCCCTCCACCCCACACAGCACCTGCTCAGCATCCCCTTCAAAGCTCACCACAGAGCCCTGAGCTAAGACCTTGGCCTCCACCACCACTGCATCTCTAGCTCCTCCCAGGATCCCTCTTTTTTTTTTTTTTTTTTTTAAAGATTTTATTTATTCATGAGAGAGACACACACAGAGAGAGGCAGAGACACAGGCAGAGGGAGAAGCAGGCTCCATGCGCGGAGCCTGACGTGGGACTAGATCCCAGGACTCCAGCATCACGCCCTGGGCTGAAGGCAGGCACTAAACCACTGAGCCATCCAGGGATCCTCCCAGGATCCTGCCAGGATCCTTCTTACTGCTCTTTGTGTCTTCCTAACTGAAAGATCCCTATGTCCCCCAATATTGAAAGTGGAGACTGCCACGGAGCCCAGAGTAGTGTGTTTGTGAGAAACACCAATTTGCAGAACTCCCAAACAATGACTCTCAGTATCAAGATCTCTCCTTCCAGGGACACCTGGGTGGCTCAGTGGTTGAGCGTCTCTGCCTTTGGTTCAGGTCATGATCCTGGGCCGGGATCGAGTCCCACATCAGGGTCCCTGCATGGAGCCTGCTTCTCCCTCTGCCTGTGTCTCTACCTCTCTTTCTGTGTCTCTCATGAATAAATAAAATCCAAAAACAAAAACTTCTGATGATGATTTAAAAAAAAAAACCTCTTCTTCCAACAGATAATGTTCTGAGCCCAGGTGGCCCAGGTGGTTAGTTCCAATAGGGATAACAGATGCATATCTGAGCAATCAGTTCAGTGCTGATCAAGATTACTTGTAACACTGCACATAAAAGTGAAAACAGGGGGATCCCTGGGTGGTGCAGTGGTTTGGCGCCTGCCTTTGGCCCAGGCTGCGATCCTGGAGACTCGGGATCGAGTCCCACATCGGGCTCCCGGTGCATGGAGCCTGCTTCTCCCTCTGCCTGTGTCTCTGCCTCTCTCTCTCTCTCTCTCTCTCTGTGACTATCATAAATAAATAAAAAAAAATTAAAAAGTGAAAACAGTAAAGTTCCCAGTTTTCCTTCTGTTGAGGCTTTTAATGTCTTATCTCACCATGCTCTCCTCACTCCACTGGGCATAGAAGATTGTGCCTATTAGCCAAATGGGGAAATTGAGGCAGGGGGCTATAAACCAAGGACCAGGTTATATACCCCAGGAATTAGATATTCAACCAAGCCAAGGTGAGTCATCATTAAGTTCCACTTCTCCTGCCCTAATCTTCTATCATTTTTTTCTATGTCTCCAGCCCAGTTTTAGGATCTTTTAAGTGGAGAGTTGTCTTAGAAGTTGTCTTGCCAAATACCCATCCCCCCCCTTCACTGTGGTTCTCTGGAGATACTTTGAACCATTGATAACAAATGTAGACGCCTACAGGAGGAAGCCAGGTGGGAAACATAAATGTGCAAAACAGACCAGGTGTAGCACTGCAGGGAATAGTGAGGCCTATGGCCTTCTTTCTAGTAATCAAACTCAAACAATTAAAATTAAGAATATAAATCTTCTGATTAAACAAAGTGAGTGCACACATTTATTTCTGCTCCTTTCAAAAACGTCGCTAAATGATGATTAAAGATTTTTTTTAAAGATTTATTTGTTTTACAAAGAGAGAGAGTGTGTGTGAGCTTGGGGGGTGGGCAGAGGCAGAGGGAGAGGGAGAGATTCTCAAGCAGTCTCCCCACTGAGCACAGAGTCTCACTCAAGTGGATCCCATGACCCTGAGATCATGACCTAAGCCGAAATCAAGAGTCAGACACTCAAGGGACACCTGGGTGGCTCAGCAGTTGAGCATCTGCCTTTGGCTCAGTGCCTGATCCCTTAATCTGGGATCAAGTGCTGCATTGGGCTCCTTGTGGGGAGCCTGCTTTTCCCTCTGCCTATGTCTCTGCCTCCCTCTCTCTCTGTCTCTCATGAATAAATAAATAAAATATTTAAAAAAAAAAGAATTGGACATTCAACCTACCAAGCCACCCAAGCACCCCTTAAATATCTTTTTACAGCAAAAAAATAAATAAATAAAAATAAAAATAAAATCACAAAAAGAAAATGGAAGAATTGATAGCAGATGAGAGGTATCATTGAAATTTTGGAAGTCAGAAAGCTGACAAACAGGTGGTAATGGATTTTTACTATAAAAAGCAGCGTGTGAAGCCCACAAGCTAAAGGAATTATGCCAACAAGCCAGACAATTCACATTATGGGAAGGCTGGAGGACCAGGTACTAATGAAGACAGGAATGAAGAGGAAGGCTGAAAACTGGAAGACTAATTTTAAAAGTCTCTAGTAGGAACAGTTAGGCCCTCAGGTCTCCTTCAGACTTACCAGGTACCCTATCCCCAACTCAGCGGAAGCCTAGAGCTTTATTCACAGGAGATGTTGAACCAAAGGGCCTCTGGTCTCAGGGATAACAGGCCAGCTGGAAGTAAGGTGCTATATAAGTTTCCTAGGGCTGCCATGACAAATGATCACAAATGGGTGGCTTGAAACAACAGAAATTTATTCTCTCACAGTTCTAGAGGTCTGAAGAATGAAATCAAGGTGTCAGCAGGGCTGTGCTCCCTCCAAAGGCTCTAGGGCAGCATCCTCCCTTGTCCCTTCTAACTTCCAGTGGATCCAAGGGTTCCTTGGCTTATGACTACATAACTCCAAACTCTGCTTCTATCCTTACATGGATATCTCCTCTTCTCTGTGTGCCTTTTCTCTGGATGTCACTTATAGGACATCTATCATTGAATGTAGAGCCCACCTTGTTACTCCAGAATAACCTCCTCCCAAGATCCCTAGCTTAATTACATCTAAAAAGATCCTCTTTCCAAGTATGTTCACATTGACGGGTTCAGGGAATTACAAGATGGACATCTTTTAGGGGGCCAAACAACTCACTGTAGGTTGTTTTACTGGGAGAGATGATAAGTGAAAGTCTGGACTCCAACTCTGTTCTCCTGCTCAGTTCTAAGCATGCTTAGAATCTCCTCCCTGGAGAAACCAACTATCTCAAGAGAAAAGTGTATGTATGCTGACAGTGGGCATCTGCCAATGAAAGAGCTACGTCTCCACTGGATCACCTACCCATGAGGCTCACTGGTTGACAGCCTTTCCCACAGATCTGTCAAATGATTTCCTAGTAACTCACTTTTAAGTATAAACAGATAGCTGGGATCACTACAGGTGTGCAAAAAGTCTTCAATTTGAAAGATGAAGACCAAACAGAAAAAAGGAAAAAAAGGAAAAAAAGGAAATCTGACAAAGTGGAAATCATGCAGGAAGCAGATGAAAACTTTCAAACTAAAAAGCAATATAAAAATTATTTCCAAAGAAGGCCGCCTGGGTGGCTCAGTGGGTTAAGTACCTGACTCTTGATTTCAGCTCAGTTCATGATTTCAGGGTCATGAGATTGAGCCCACGTCAGGCTCTGCATTCAGCAGGAAGTCTGCTTGAGATTCTTTCTCTCTGCCTCTCCCCCTGCTTGTGTTCTCTCTCCCTCTCCCTCTCTCTCCCTTGCTCTCTCTAAAATAAATAAATCTTTTAAAAAAAGATTTCCAGAGAGATGAGAATATGTTGTATTTATGTAATAAAAATAAAATACTATAAAAGGAATCATTCAGAAAGCATGTTTTCTTAAAAATGAAAAATAATTGAGGCAGCTGGGTGGCTCAGTTGGTTAAGTGCCTCCAGCTCAGGCCCTGATCTCAGGGTCCTGGAAGCAGGGAGCTTGCTTCTCCCTTTCCCACTGCCCCTCCCCCCACTTGTATTCTCTCACCCGCTCACTCTCTCTCTTAAATCAATATGATCTCTTAAAAAATGAAAAAAATGTAAAAAGATAGCTTCTTAACTTCAATATAAAAGTGTAGAAATAAATTTATGGAACTCTCCCACAAAGTACAACAAAAAGACAAAGAGTGGGAAAATAGGAGAGAAAAACTAAGAACACTCAAAGATCAGTTGAGGAGATCCAACATATGTCTTATAAAAGTATCAGAAAAAGAAAAACAGAAAATATAGAAGGAAGAAAATAAGGAAAGAAGTAATACAAGATAAATTCCCAGTACTAAGAGACATGCTTGAGATCATCCAGAACTGTGAACAAAAAAAGGACCTCTATAAAGCCATATAATTATAAAATTTCAAAACACTAGTGATAAAAAAAGAAACCCTAAAAGTGTCTAGAGATTAAAAAAAAAATAGGTCACCTGCAAAGAGAAAAGAATCAGAATGGACTCAGATTCTTCAAGCATAGTAGTAGAAGCTAGAAAGCAATGAATCAAACACATTCTAAATTTGAGGGACATGGCTTTCTATCTAGAATTCCATACCCAGCAAAACTACGAACCAACGTGATGAGAGAATAAAGACATTTCAGACATTCAAGATTGGAATATGTGTATCTATATATCCCTGCCAGGAGCCTAGAGTCTCCTGATCCTGTTTATTTAAAATGTTAATTTTGGCTCATTATTATATTGGTTTCCTATTGCTGCTGTACCAGATTACTGCAAGTGTGGTGACTCAAGACAATACAAATTTATTATTTTACATGACTGTAAGGACAGAGTCTGACATCAAGCTCACTGAGCAAAAACCCAGGTGTCAACAGGACTTCATTCACTTCTGGAGACTCAAAGGAAAAATCTACATTCTTGCTTTTCCCAGCCTTTATAGGCTGCCTGCATTCTGTGGCTCCTAGCCCCATTCCATCTTCAAAGCCAGAGTATCTTCATCATTTCACAGTACATCACATCATGTCACTCTAACTCTGCTCTTGCCTTTATATTTTCTTCCCTGATTCAGGCTCTTTTGCTTTTTTCTTCTACTTTTGAGGACCCTTGTGATGACAGTGGTCCCATCTGGACACCCCAGGTTCATCTCCCTAACTTAAGGTCAGGTAATTAATAATAGGAATTCCAACTGCAGCCCTAATTCTCCTTTACCATATAACTTAACCCATTCACAGGTTCTGGGGATTAAGACACAGACCTTGAGGGGTGGGGTGCATTATTCTTCCTACGACAATCATGGATTTTGTTTTGCATTAAATTGGATTTTTTTTTAAGATTTTATTTATTTATTCATGAGAGACACAGAGAGAGGCAGAGACATAGGCAGAGGGAGAAGCAGGCTCCCTGTGAGGAGCCCGATGAGGGACTCGATCTCAGGACCTCAGGATCATGACCTGAGCCAAAGGCAGGCACTCAACCACTGAGCTACTCAGGCATCCTTAACTTTGATTTTTTTAAATATTGCATGAAAATGTTATTTCTCTTAATTACTGGGCTGGGTTTTTGGGGTTGTTTTTGTATTTTGTTTTTGGTTTGGGGGATTTTTTTGTGTGTATGCTCCTTAAATTTGTTCCTGAGCTGAGTATCCTAATCCAGGCTCTATCTATTTTTCCTTCTTTGCCCACTCCTTCCAGCCTCAGGCCAAGCTCAATGAAACATCTTGGGCCTCAGGCTGCCCAAACTCCAGACACATTCTGCAGGCCCTTTCTCAGCTATACATTTCTCTGCTCCAATTTGAAAGGTAGGTGCTCAGTTGCCAAGTCAGAGAAGGGAGAAAGAAGAAGCTGTTCAGTTCCTCCCCGGGCCCCAGGGAGGAGCCAGGACCCCACTTCTACACACCTGATCCCCCCTCAGGGCTGCAGAGATAGCCAGCCTTACAGCCTGGCAGCAAGCAGGGCAGATGGAGGCTAGAGGTGGGGGGAGTGGATAGGAGAGATGAAAGAGGATCCTGACACTCCCTGAAGGTCAGGGGCAGCCAGTGGTGTCTGGGCCACCGCAGGGGTGGGGGGGCAGTGCTGGAAAGCTGATGCTGCCCGCACACTGGAGAGGCCCCTGGGAGGCAGAGATCTGATCCTCAGCCATTCCAGCAATGTCACAAAGGACGCCGCTGGGTGGGGGTTTGGAACAGAAGAGGAGGAAAAGACTGGGAAATGGGGGTCTCCATACCAGAGAAGGGGGGCAGAGGGAGAGGGGAGTGGCAGGAGACAGGGTGCCCTCTGGGTGTTCCCTCCATGCTGCCCTCAGAGGCATGGGTTACTGGCAGCTGTGGATTTTCTAGTGGAGTGAGAGGATGGAGCAGGTCCTATTCCCACTCCAACCATCACCACCAAGCCTGGCTCCACCCTCTGAACCCATTAAATGAGAACCAGATGTAGGGATCCCTGGGTGGCTCAGCGGTTTGGCACCTGCCTTTGGCCCCGGGGGCTCGATCCTGGATTCCTGGGATCGAATCCCACCCACGTCGGGCTCCCGGCAGGGAGCCTGCTTCTCTCTCCTGTGTCTCTGCCTCTCTCTCTCTCTCTATGTCTATCATAAATAAATAAATAAATCTTTAAAAAAAAAAAAAAAAAAAGAGAACCAGATGCAAATGAAGGGGCTGAGTCATAAGGGCATTGAAGTTGGTAAGTTTTCTACCAAGAGCACTGAGGGAAGGTCACAGATAACTAGCACGTGGAGAGAGGTAGGCAGGAGGTGGGGATATTCAGAGAATCAGGCACAGAAAGGAGACAGAGACTGAGTGGCTAGAGGGGAAGGGGCTGAGTGGGGGAGGGGAATTTGCACCGCCTGAAAGGGTTGGAGGGTAGGGGGAGTTGGAGCCTGGCATGGGCCCCTCAGGACTGGGGACTGCCCTGGGCTCTGGAGAGGGTGGGGCAGGTTGCAACTTGAACAGGACTTTCTCTGAGCCTCCAGCTGCCTGAACCCCTCACTTCTGGGCGGTGATGGGGAGAGGGGCCGGCTGGGAGGGTGCCAGAGCGGCTGGCAAGCCGAGGGGTCAGAAGTCCTGGTTGTGGTGACAGAGGTCACAGTGCCTGGCCCTCCCCTGGGGCTAATCAGAGGCTTTGAGCACAGAACTGTCAACTTATTACTCAAAGGACCCAAGCTGTTGACCCACAGCTAATCACTAATGGTTTGCATATTTTGCATATCATTTGCATTCTCCTGGGGGTCTCTGGAAACCTCTGCAATCACTCCCTAGAGGCCCCTGCCCCTGTCTCGCAGGTCCCCTCCTGTGTCCCCCAGGCCCATTTTCCTGCTCTGCTGCCTCATCTGAGATCAGAAAGCACAGGTCACGGGTGGGGGCATCTCTAAACACTATGGGCACAGCAGGGGCTGCAGGGTCAGCTGGGAGCAGCTGGGGGCACCTTGAAAGGGGGTGACCAAGACCTGTCTGGTGATTAATCCTCCTGCTAATGGAGGCTTCACTGTCACTGGGGCTTTTAAGGAAACTCAGGGAAGCCCTTTAGTGCCATCAGAGCCGTCTCTGAGGTCCTCAGCGAGCTCATTAGCGGCCCTCCACCTCCTAATTAGCAGCCCCTCCCCTGAATGGCTGCAGGAGGGGAAGAAAGCTTTGTGGGCCCTTTAAGGCCCAAGGACCTGGGCAGAGCTGCAGCAGCCTCCACTGCTCCCCCACCCAGGACCACTCACCTAATTCTCCAAAACGGAGCACAGCCGCCCCTGCCTCACTCCCAAAGCACACCTGCAGCTGGAAGGAATTTGTACTCATCCAGGCCATCCTAGACAAGGAAAGCAGGGTCCAGAGAGGCCCCCAGAGGCCACTCAGGCCATGGGAGAAAGCCACCTTGGAGTCAACTGTCCCAGCACTGTCCCCACAGCATCCCCAGCCTCCTGTCTCCTCTGCTTCCTCCCCGCCCTGCCCAGCATTAGGGAAGGCAGCCCCTTCTCTAAGGGCTTTAGAAGGCAGGCAGGCCACTGACCTGGTTAGGACCTATCCCTGCCCAAAGGCCAAATGTTACAATCCCTGGGAATTTCCTATCAGCCCCAAACATTGGGGTTCTCCAATATTTGGGGCAAGAGCAAATGAGGTGACCCAGTTCACTTTCAGAAGTATCTGTAAAGCTCCCCATTACCTGATGCAAGGCAGTTTACAGCAAGGCAGGCCTCTCTAGGGGGAAAATCATGTGCAGAGAGTGGCAGTCATAATTCCCTGACAGAGGCTGCCCAGAAGGAAGGATTGAGCACAGGAAAGACTTCACATTCTATTTATTCCACAAATAGGAGCATCCACCCTGAGCCAGATCCTCTGCTGGGTGTGAGAAGACTCAGAAGTAAGAGAGACATATCTTTACTCTCAGGCCAAATGAATGAATGATTTGGAGCAAATCTTTTAAAATTATTCTGTGACTCAGTTTCCCCAGGTGTAAAATGAAAACTATTCCTTTTTTTTTTTTTTTAATGAAAACCATTCCTGATGCTCTAGGAAGCCTGAAAGGCCATAGAGAATTGGATCTCAGGAAGCAATTTTTTTTTTAAGATTTTATTTATTTATTCATGAGAGACACAGGCAGGCTCCTCGCAGGGAGCCTGATGTGGGACTTGATCCCAGGACTCCAGGATCACACCCTGGGCCGAAGGTAGGTGCTAAACCGCTGAGCCACCCAGGGATCCCCTCAGGAAGCAGTTATGGATGACGGTAGAAATGATAGTAAAAGTAACGCAATATCTGCCATGTGAATGCTCGATTAACGGTCATCAACATTATGATTATTTTGTTGTGGTGGTTGCTATTGAGAAGGCTTTCTGACCTCAGAATCCTGGCTGGCAATTATATACTGCAACCTCCTTTCCCAGCTCCCAACAGATTACAGATAGAGGAAATGGCATTTATTAAGCACCTACTGTGTACCAGGTGCTACATTGGTCTCTTTGCATGTGTTATCTCATTTGATCCTTGTGATCATCTAACAGGACAGTCAACAGTTCACATCTTCCCTCTCTCTCTTTTTGGAGATGAGGAAATTGGGGCTCAGAGAAGCTAAGTGCCTTGCTAAAAGATTCTGCACCCACAATTCCAATGTATGAGTAGAATGGTGGCAGGGTTGAGGCAGGGGAGGAGGGTGGCACATTCCTTACACACCACAAAGCAATTCTCCATGACACCAACTGGATACCTACAGTTCAACTCAATTCTGACACAATCTACCTGGAGACAGCAGCAGACCCCACAGGTTAAAGGCTCTGTCCCATAAGACTGCCCCCTATGCCTTAGCCCCCCACTTCAGATGCCAATCACAAGACAAAGTTGTTAGCTATGCTTTTGGCCAGTTGGCTATAGACTGGAGGTTCCCACAACCCCCTCTTTGGGTTTGATTAATTTGATAGAGTGGCTCACAGAACTCAGGAAACCTGTTTAAATCTCTCAATTACACATTTATTACAAAGAATACTCAAAGATATGAATTGACAGGCAGATGAAGAGACACATATGAACAAAGGAACTTCTGTCCTTTGGGACCCACCATGGTGGCATGTGGGAGTTCTTGAACCTCCCCTTTTTGGGGTTTTTATGGAGTCTCCATTATATAGGCACGATTAATTAAATGATTGATTTGACTTCTAGCCCTTCTCTCCACCCGGGGAAATCAGGAGGTGGGACTGGAAAGTTCTGACCTTTTATTCAGGTTGAGTCCCCTGGCAACCAACCCCTGTCCTTCAAAGATTTCCAAAAGTCACCCCATTAACATAAACACAGGTGTGGTGGAAAGGGGCTTGTTACAAGACCCCCACATCACCTTTGTGGCTCTGAAACTATTTCGAGCACTGAGGACAAGAATCTAAACATTATGACAAGAGATGCTCTTATTACTCAGGGAAATCCAAGCATTTTGGGAGCTGTGAGCCAGAAATCATGGACAAAGACAAAACATATTTCTTCCAAATCACAATATCGCACTTGCCTGAGGTAACACTGCTCTCAATGTGCAGAGAATAACAGATACAAGAATGTTTATGGAGCTTTATTCATAATAGCCAAAACCTAAAACAACCCAGAAATCTGTCAAGGGAAGAATGGTTGAGGGGCACCTGGGTGGCCAGTCGGCTGTGTCAGACCCTCAGATTGTGATCTCGGGGTCGTGAGTTCAAGCCCTGCGTGGTTGGGCCCCACGCTCCACAGGGAGTAGTCTGCTTATGATTTTTCTGTTCCTCTCCTTCTGCCCCTCCCACTTGTGTTCTCTTTCGCTCTCTCCAGAATAAATAAAACATTTAAAAAGAGAGAGAGAAGAATGGTTGAATGAGCCGTCATACAATGGAGTACCCGATAGCAATGAAAACCAGTGAGTTACTTCTACAAACAACAACTTGGATGAATCTCCCAGACATAATGCTGAGCAAAAGAAACCAGGTACAAAGGGGTATGTGCTGTATGGGTTCTATTTACATGAAGTTCACTAACAAGGAAACCTAATCTGATAGATATCAGAGTGATAGTTACCTCCCGGCGGTAGGGGGTAGGGTGGGCATAGACTGGGACTGTGGCTCAGGGGATGTTTGGGGTGCTGGAACTGTTTTCTGTTGAGATCTAAGTGATTGATGGTTACAAGAGTATGTGTATGTATATAACAACTCTACAAACTCCACTGTAAAGGTTTCCCTCCACAAAAAGAAAAAAGAAAATGAATAAATAAGTAAGTAAATAAATGTGTAATATGTTATCATTTACAAAGAGGCGGGGCTAAGATTGGGTAGCCAAGAAAACTCTGGCATTGCATCCTGGCAGGGAGCAGGGACGGAGAGGCAGACCCTGACCTTCTCTCCCTTGCTTTGGAGGGAGAGGCCCTGAGCCTCGGCTGAGAGGGAGGCCTGTTCGCATCCTGCGCTCCTCTCCTCCCCTCGGGGAAGGCGCTGGCCAGGACCGGGCACAGGGGCACCCCTCCTCTAGGCCTCCAGTGGGGGTGACTTGGGTGGGATCACATTCTCAGTCTGTCAGGGAGGAGGCAGGGTCCTGCTGGGAGCCTGGCCGGCTGGGGAAGACGTTTCTGTGCATTTTGATGGGTCATGAAGAGCATCCCCCCTGAGTGCCGGATGATATGCCGGCGCATGTCCCAGCTGGGGGGACGCGGGACCGGGAGGCTGGCGCACCCGCGCGTCTCCCCAGGGGGTCCCGACGCAGCCCTCCCGCAGAGGCAGGGGGCAGGGCGGGAGGGCAAGCCCGGCAAGCCCGCGGCCTGGCACCCCAACACCCACGCCGACGTCTTTCCTCAGCTCGCCTGGGATCTCGGGGCGCACCTCTGCTCCCGCTCCCCTGGCCCGGTCGGGCGGCTCCGGCTCCCAGCCCTCGCCCCGCCGCCCCCCTGCGCCCCGCGCCCCGCCCGCTCCCCGGGCGGTGGCTCCTGTCCCGCCCAAGGTAAATAATGGAAATCAATTTGTCAGCCGGCACACGCAGCCCAGCCGGCGCAGCGGGGCCGAGGAGCAGAGCAGGTGAGATAACGGTTCTCCCTAAGGAACCCTCTGCTTATCCCTGGAGGCTGGTGGGCTGACCGCGGCGCGCAGGAGCCCGTCCCACGCGCTCCCCAAACCGCTCTCTGGAAGGCAAAGCCGGGACAGGCGCTCGCTAGGTTAACGAGTCACCCTTTGGGTTTGGGGACAGGATTTCTCATCAGGAGCACTCCCTTCCCCTTCGGGGACACCTGGGTGGCTCAGTGGTTGAGAGTCTGCCTTTGGCTCGGGTCGCGACCCCAGGGTCCTGGGATCGAGTCCTGCATCGGGCTCCCTGCGAGGAGGCTGCTTCTCCCTCTGCCTGTGTCTCTGCCTCTCTCTCTCTCTCTCTGTATCTCTCATGAATAAATAAATAAAATCTTAAAAAAAAGGGGGGGGGGGAGCACTCACCCAGGCCCCTGATTCTCTCCTGGGCCCAGACACCCCTCAGAGGGAATACTCTCCACCAGGTCAGGGGGAAGCAGGTGTGGAGAGGAAGCCACTGCCCAACAGGGGAAAAAAACGTAACATTCTAGAACACACCAGGCACTCTGCTTAGACATGCAACTCAGGAGCACACATTGAATCCTCGCAGCCACCCTAGAAACGAAGTCCCATGATTATTCCCATTTGCCCAGAAAACTAAGAACATAAGCAACTTGTCCGGTATCTGAGAGAAGAATTGCCAGCACCCCAAGGCAGATATGCAAACTTCCTCATCCCAGCAGGAGGCTGGAGGGGAGCCATGGGTGGGGGGATTTGAGGACTGCACCCATCAGTCATGGCAGGAAACACAGAGCACACTTAAAGGTTTAATTGAAGGCATAAATGAAGGAACTATTTGTGGAAGTGTGGGCAGCTTTAAAGAAATGAGTAAGACGTGCTGAAGCACCCAGGCCTGGTGGAGAAAAACCGAAGGGGGATGGGAGGGAAGGGGAGGGAAGGGGCAAGAGCTGTAGCTACAGAGAACTGGCAGCCCGGTGGAGAAATGCAGCCTGGACCCGAACTGCCTGGCAAAAGGAGGGAGGGGGGTCCCCTAAATACCCTGGCCTTTCTCTTGTACTGCTCTCAGATCACTGCTAGTGTCTCCATTCTGCCCTGCCCATGTAGAAGCCAGAGAGCAGAGACCAGAAGATGCAGATATAGAGGTCTGCTTTCTGGGGCACAAAGCAAAGTGAATCTGAAGGGAAGCAAATAACCCAGTCCCAGATGGGAAGTTCTCTTGGGGCAGGGCGGGTAAGGGGGATAGATTTCTGAGAAAGGGCCAATCAGATCCAATAGAGAATGGGGATCGTAGAGGGGAGAGGAAGGGAGCCCCAGACAAGGGGAGGTACTAAGTTTGGGCATCCTTAGGCTTAGACATCAGCTGGGGAACCAGAGAAACCCCCATAGAACTGGGAACACTCAAGAAATGGCTGAAAAACTAGCCAGGAGAGAGTGAGTGGTTCCCTGGAGAATGGGAGTCTGCCTGCAAGTGTGGAGGAGGGAGAAGGAGTAGGAGCTAGCTGAGTGATTACCAGGCTCCAGGCACTGACATGCTTGCAAAGGGATGAGGGAGGGCAGAGCTGGGTGGCGGAGGGGGCACCCAGTGTGCATCAGAGCATCCAGGTAGGAAAAGGTGTGGGGAGTGGAGGAGGGGGATGGTGTCTTCTAATCCACTGCCCCTCCCTGTGTTTTGGAGATGAAGGAATGTGGGCAGAAAAGCCTGTGATTGCCCTATGTCCACATGGTGATGCTGATGCTGAGCCAGTGAGCATGTGAGGCCTCAGGCCCGAAGGATAGATACCCAGCTGGCCTCCCCGCTATTCCTGTGGTCCCTCATTTTATCCATCCTCCCTCCACACAGCAGCCACCGGGATCTCTCCAAAACACAGGCAGGATCACCTCAGTCACTCTTTTTTTTTTTTTTTTTTCCTCAGTCACTCTTGAATCCCTTCCATGCTCCCCACTGCACGGCTCAAGTCCAAAGCCCTTTGCTCCTCCATGGCTGACAAGGCGAGCCCCCTCCCTGACCTCACCAGTGTCTTTCCCACCTCACCCCCATATAGAATCATGAAGTGCCCAGATTGTCTTCCCCCATACACACATTGTCCCCTCAGCTTAAAATTATCTTCCCTCCCTGCTGGTATCCCATCTGGCTAATGTCCACTTGGCCTCACTATAGACATCACTTCCTTCCGTAGCCTTTTCTGCCACTCCCTTGGCTTTCTATTTTAAAACATAGTTCCTCCATTACAAAACTTCTTATGCAACAAAAGTACTTGCCTATGTTCTTATCCTCAACTCACCTTGACTATAAACCCCATGAGGGCAGAAACCTTTGGACTGACTTGTGCACTGTTATAAGACACTGCCTAGTGAGGTACCCAGCACTGAGTAGGTGCTTTGGATATATGTTACAATCCACACAAGATAATAGTATACAGCTGTATAAAAATGAGGAAAACGTGACAGGTACTCATGTAGAACCACCTCCAAGATACCTATGAAGAGTTCAGGACAGCGTATGTTTGTGTAAAGCATAGGAAAATAGAATATATGTGCATCTATGGGTCTATACATATCTTCAGAAGGAGACTCAAGAAATGGATGAAGTGGGTTGTCCCTGAGAACTAGGTGGTTGGGGGTAGGGGTGGAACATGTTTGTGGCTTTGAGATTTGGGGACCTATTCATTAAAAATAAAATTAAAACAAACTGGGAAATATCCGATAATTAAATGGATGGCCCAGAAGCCCTGGAGTGTGGAATGTGGAATGCTCAGACCAAGCCCTGGGTTTGGTTGGAGCAACTTGCCACTGCCAGCCACTCTTCCAGATGTCCAGATCCTGGGCCCGCTGCCAGTCACCTGGTGAGGGTACCCTGGTTGTGCCAGGTGCCATCTTAGATCCAGAGGGGTTGGTGCAGACAGGAAGCAGATGAATGGGTGAAGAGGATCTAAGAGGGATTTCTCAGGAGTTCAGGGGACAGGCAAGGAGGTCAGGTTGGAGTGAGTCTCTTTGCTCCCTGACCTCCTTTAGCCTCTCCATTTCCAATGAGGACAGAGAAAAGGGTGGGGAATAAACTCTAATAGGAAGGATGGATGGGTGCCTGGGTGGTTTAGTTGGTTGAACGTCTTCCTTCGTCTCAAGTCATGATCCCAGGGTCCTGGGATAAAGCCCCACTTTGGGTTCCCTGCTCATCAAGGAGCCTGCTTCTTCCTCTCTCCTCTGCCATTGCCCCATTTGTGTTCTCTGGTTCTCTCTCTCTCTCTGTCAAATAAATAAAATCTTAAAAAAGAAAAAAAAGGCAGGATGGAAGTTAGAGGGCAGAGAGAACTTGCTGGAAGGAAAGACTGAGCTGTTTCTCTGTCCTGCTGGGCTGGCTGGAGGGCAGGCGTTGTGTCTCTTCACCCTTTCCCAGGCAGCAGATGGACCATAGATGTTGCTTCCCCACAAACGGGGTCAACCAGTTACCACCTCCTCCCTCCACTGTTCACCAACAGAGCAGCCCCATCCTTTTCTCTGCACAGGGCTGCCTCCCAGGCCTGGTGTCTCCTGCCCTGGCTTCCACTCTCAGCTCTCCCAGGCCAACAAACACACACATCCTCTGAAAGCAAAAACCCGTATAATGAATTGAACGGAAAGGGTTCTGAACCACCACAGGTAGCAGGCAGAGGCCTAGAAGGAGGGTCGCGGGAAAGAGGGTGTCACAAAGACAGAAAAGCAGGAAAGCTTCCAGCTCTCTTCTCCCTCAGTGTGGGATGAAAGGAAAGTCAGAGCTGTCCGAGTACTCCCCCCACAGGGGCCCAGTCACCACATACTGCTCCTCCTCACACATAGGTGCCCAGGCCAAGGGGCCACAGCCCATCCTTCTCTGAGAGACGCCCTGGAGCAGGTATCCCCAGACTCCAGCATCCTACTCCGGCCCCTGGGCGCCCTCATTGGGATGGGAGATGCTGGGCTTCTGGCCAACTGCCCACTAACTCACCGGGAGACCTTCCACAGGCAGCTCGATTCTCAGGGCTTCTTTCCTCAGCAGTAAAATCCAATAAACCTTGGAGGTTTGAACAAGGTAAAGCGCCTACAAGCGCTTTGAACACTGTCTCTTCTTTAACAGAAGATGGCAGATCTTTATTTGGATTTGCTGATTGTTAATGCTGTTTGTTTTGCACGGTGTGTCAGGAGAGAACCCCAGGATACAACCCCACAAACCGGGGATAATATTCCTTCAAGGTGATTTAGGAGATGGCTAAGGGAAGGAGGTGCTCATCTGCTCCTAGAACAACAGGCAAGAGACTGAGTGGGTGCCTGTCCTGCCCTCTCACCTGGGAGAGTGGAGAGCCCCAGATTCTCCCCACCTGCTTAGGCACCCCCCACCTCCCCCTTGGGCAAAGCTTCCATTTATCCATTCTGCTTCAGGTGGCCATTAGGAGCAGTGAGTACTGAGGGAATTCCGGGGAGTGGTGGGTAAACATTACAATTATTATTTTAATTGAGATATAACATCTATGCAGCAAAGTATATGAATCTTAAGAGTGCGGCTCAATGAAGATTTTTTAAAAAGAATTTTAAATGTATATATTTGACAGAGAGAGAAAGCGAGAGAGTCAGAGCACAAGCCAGGGGAGGGGCAGAGGGAGAGGGAGGAGCAGGCCCTCCGCTGAGCAGGGAGCCCAATGCAGGGCTCAGGGCTTGATCCCAGGACCCTGGGATCATGACTGGAACCAAAGACAGATGTTTAACCAACTGATCCATCCAGGCGCCCCTCAATGAATCTTTACATATGTATATGTATATAACCACTGCCTACATCAAAATATAGAATATTTCCACATTTCCAGAACTTTGGGAGGTATATGCCCCTTCCGAGGCAACAGCCCTCCAAAGGTAGCCACTAATGTGATTTCTACTGCCACAAGTTGGGGATCCCTGGGTGGCGCAGCGGTTTGGCGCCTGCCTTTGGCCCAGGGCGCGATCCTGGAGACCCGGGATCGAATCCCACATCAGGCTCCCGGCGCATGGAGCCTGCTTCTCCCTCTGCCTCTCTCTCTTTCTCTCTGTATGACTATCATAAATAAATAAAATTAAAAAAAAAAATTCTACTGCCACAAGTTAATTTTGCCTCTTATTGAACTTTATATAAGTTGAATCATACAGTACATGATGTTTTTGCACCTGGCTTCTTTCACTCAACATTATATCTGTGAGATCCATCCATGTTGTTGCATGTGGTCATCGGAATTCTTTTTCATTACTGAGCAGTATTTTATTGCATGAATGTAAATATACATGATATCTAAATAATCATAATCCATTCAACTTCACATTAGTGGATATTTATGTTGCTTTCAGTTGTTGGCTATTATGAATGAAGCTGCTCTGAACATGCTTGTGGTTGTCTTTTGATGAATCCATTAACATTATTTTGAGACACACACTTGACTTTTAAAATAAGTAACAACATACCACTTTCCACTTCTTCCCACTGAGCTGTGCCATGCTGGGATGAGATTATCAGAGCTCTGCATGTGGATGTGTCTGTGAGAGGAGAGGGCAGCCACCTGGACAGACCCAACAAGCCTCCAACCACAGCCGTGAATCTTCACGCCACCCCTGGCGCAGCTGAGCCCCTGGCCAAGGTCCATACCCATTACCTAAGGGCAAGAATAGCAGAAAAGGTTCTTAAAACCTGCTTGCGTGTGTCTAGCATGGGTTTTACGGGACAGATACTATTTCACAGATGAGGATACAGAGATCTGGGGAGGCTGAATGACCTGGGTTCTAATGTTGGCTCTGCCAACCGCTAACTGTGTGGCTGTGGATGGGTTTATTTAAGTTCTCTGAGCCTCCATTTTCTCACCTAGAAAAATAGGAATAATAATATTTACCTCATAGGGTTGTCAAGTGAATTAAATAGCAGATGTAAATCACCTCTCATAGTACTTGGCATTTATAATAATGATTTTTTTCTTGTTTACTTTCTGCTCAAGGTCACACAGCATGTAAGCAGGAAAAAAATGAGAATCAGAGCTCTTAAAGGGAAGGGAGAGGAGTGGAAAAGAACATTTTCGAATGCCAAATTAGAGACCTTGGTCATGCTTTGTGTCTCTGTATTCTCAGGACCCAGCATAATACCTAGCATACTATTGGCCCTCAATAAATGCTTATTGCGTCACTGAACAGAGGAGCAAACAAATAGACCCACGCATTCACATGAATATTGCTTTTAAGCCTTGTTTTAGACGGGTTACCAACCGGGATTTATTGGAATGGAGAAATTGGCTGAATGGGACCACAGGGTTGTCCCTGGCAGACTTTCACCTCAGCCAGGAAGGGTTTCTTGGCCCACTAGATAAGGCTGGGTTAGAGAATATATGTCAGGAAGCAGGGAGAAGGGGGCTGTAGAGAAGAGGAAGAGGCACTGGGAGAAGGGAAACCGTACGGACAGTGAATGGACATGTTTCACCGGGACATGTTAGGTATGGAGGCTTTGGGGGACTCAGCGTACAGGTGTCTGGGGCAAGAGGTCAGCCAGGGCGCCTGGGAGATAAAGTTGCCGGCTTTGCCCTCTAGAAGCCTGGGGCCGGGGATCCCTGGGTGGCGCAGCGGTTTGGCGCCTGCCTTTGGCCCAGGGCGCGATCCTGGAGACCCGGGATCAGATCCCACATCAGGCTCCCGGTGCATGGAGCCTGCTTCTCCCTCTGCCTGTGTCTCTGCCTCTCTCTCTATCTCTCTGTGACTATCATAAATAAATAAAAATTAAAAAAAAAAATTTAGAAGCCTGGGGCCGGGCAAGCAGGTTTGCAAAGAATGTGCAGCAAGGCCCGGCAAGACAGTCAGGGATTCCTGCCCCCACCTCACGGAGGTGGGGAATGTTCTCTTGCTCATTCATCCTTTGGGATGACTCATGGCTGAGCTATCATGAGTGCAGAAGGTTCCGGGGAGGAGGGCTGCTGCCTCGCCCATCTGTGCACAGGCAGTCCTGGCAGCCTCGCAGCGCGAGTGTTCCCAGGCTGGCCACAGGGGGGCGAAAGGGAGCCAGGCCTGACGCTCCGGCCATCTGGGCGATTGTAGCTCCAGGAGGAGCACTGGACTGGGAGTCTGGGGCCTGGGTGCTAGTCCTTCCTGGGCCTCCTATATACTGGCCACCCTGGGCAAGTGACTTTCTCCCTCTGCACCTCAGTTAACTCCCTTTGCACCTCAGTGATGGTACCCTTCCTGCCTAAAACCAGGATGTCTCATTTGTTATTTGGGTTTATGCCTCAGGTTGCATAAGTCAGGGAAGTCTTCCTGGGTGATATATGTAGTTAATCATACCTCCAGTCTGATTCTCCGGAAAGACTAAGGGAAACTGCTTTCCTTGAGGTCATGTCTCACAAATCCATAGGGATGCAGAAAGGGAATGAGAAGAACGTGATGGCACCAGGCAGACTGTGCTAAATGCTTTGCTTTCAGCCTCTCTGTGCATCCTCACAACTACCCTTAAGGCTAGACTTAAAGATGATGGGCATCTTTTCTGATTTTTTGCTTTTGTGCTGAGCTACACGTTATATGCAATAAAGTACCCTAACCTTACATGCACATACAGCTTCATGGATCTCTACCTATGTATACTCCTGTGTAACCACCCAGATCAAGATGCAGAGCGTTCTTCTAGTGCCCCAAAAGGCTCCCACGTGCTTCATTCCAGTCAGTACCCACCAAAGGTAACCTTTATTCTGACTTCAAAATACTATTTTTGCCCATTACACAGATGAGGATGCTTGAGGCTCAGCAATACGAAGTGACTTGCCCTAGCTATTCGTGGCTAGAAATAGCACTACTGATGCTTTTGGAGCGATTGAGTGTGTGGAGAATTTGAACGAGGTTGCAAGTGCTAGAGCCTTGCGGCACCATTCAGCAGCTGTCCAGCCTGCTCCTACCTACCCTCCACATGGCAGCCAGTGTCAGGCAGGGAGCATCTTGGTTTCCACTGGCTGAGGCTGTGTCCTCCCTCCACCCCTCCTGTTCATCCGAGCTGGTGCCAGAGTGCCTCACCTTGACCAGAAGTCTCCCCCACCCCCCCCACCCCCCACCCCCTGCCCCAGGAAAACAGAACAAAGTCAATTCCAGAGGGCTTAAGCTTGCAAGCCTTTACTTAAGAAGTGATTGAGACTTCAAACTAGGAGTGAAATCCAGCAATTTCCTGTTAGTAGCTGGTGATCTCTCTTCATGGCCCAGCACTAGGCCACTTTGGGTGCTCGAGACTGTCATGAGGAAATCTTGCTTCTTCCGGGTCCTCTCTGGCACCCTGTCTGGGCTTAGGCTATAAGACTGTGGCCCTTGGAGCTATCACTCAGGAAGTGACCCCAGTCTTTCCAGGAGCCTTGTCTCAACCTCCTTCTCTGAGAAGATGCTCTGGCCAATAGCACCACAGGTATTTGCTAGTCCCTCACATGGAGGTTGTCCATCCCTGTAAGGACAACCCAGAACCTGTGTTTTAATGCACACATTTGTATTGATCTTGATCTCAGAACTCTCCTTATCACCAACCCCTAACAGGCTTCACTCCTTTAAAATTTTGTAATCACCTTGCCCTGTGCTCCTGATTATAGGAAAGAGCGTGATCTACCAAAAGGAACACTGGCCCCAGTGTTTATGGAAATGAGCTTGAGTTTTAGCTCTGGCAATTTCTCTGCTGTGTAACACCGGGTAGATTACTTATCCTTTCTGCTGCAAAGACTGCTAGTGTTGCCTCTCTTCTTCTACAGAAACAGAACTTCCAAATTTTAGCTTGGCACATAGCCACTCAGGAGACATTTCCCAGGTTCTCTTGTATCTAGGTGGTCATATGACTAAGTTCTAGATATAAGCAGATATGTCATGTGGCAGCCTGGGGAAGCTTCCTTCAAAATCAAGCGTCCTGGGGTAGCCCCAGTGGCGCAGCAGTTTAGCTCCACCTGCAGCCCAGGGCATGATCCTGGAGACCCTGGATCAAGTCCCACGTCAGGCCCTCTGCTTGGAGCCTGCTTCTCCCTCTGCCTGTGTCTTTGCCTCTCTTTCTCTCTGTCTCCATGAATAAATAAATAAAATCTTAAAAAAAAAACACAAAAACAAAATCAAGCGTCCTTTGCCCTCTTCTTCATATGTCTTTCATCTCTCTCCTACCTGGAACAAAGATGTGATGGCTGGAGCTCTAGCCACCATCTTGGGCCATGATAACTAGGGCTACGCTCTAGGAATGGTAGAGCAGTAAACTCTGAGGATTTGATGCAGCAGAGCTGCCTTACCAGCCTGGACAGCTCACCTCTGGACTTTCACATAAGCAAGAAGTAACCTCTCATGGGGTCTTTCTTACTTGCAACAGAACCTATTCCTAACTAGTATATCCTCTAAGCCTCAGATCCCTGACCTATAAAATGGAGATAACAATGCATGCCTTGAAGGCTACTCTGAGAAACATTAAGGAGGGTAACATACCAAAAGAACCTGGCGTGCATAGTAAATACTCATAAAATCTGCCCACATACCCCATCCCAATGTCTACATTCAGGTCAGAACTGAGCATCCCCCTTCACTTGGCACTGGAGATTTAGAAATAGAAGATACAGTCACTATCCTCAGGGACTCTCAGTCCATGGAAATCAGATAAGTAAAACAGACAGGGTTGCCAGTGCTCAGTTGGTGGAACTGTCATCAAAGCACAGAGGAGGAGTGCCAGAGAGAAGAGCAGGTTTAGTGCAGACCGAACGGAATGGATAGGGCCAGGGGAGGCTTTGCAGAGGAAGTGATGCTGGAGCCAAGTCTCAAAAGTGGAGGAGGAGTCAGCTGAGAGGGAAGGCATCCTGGTAGAGGACACCAAATGTGTGAAGGCATGGGGGCGTGGCTGTGTGAGCTGTACATGGAACTTCAGGAAGCCATTAGGACCGAAGCCCAAGTGGGAGGAAGCAGCTGCAAGATTTGAAGGCCTTGCCTGCCATAAACTATCTCTTTTTTGGCCACAGGAGCCAGAGTACCTGCTTGACCTTGATTAATGACAGGTGACTGAAGCAGGAGAGGGTGTGTGTGTGTGTGTGTGTGTGTGTGTGTGTGCGCGTTAGAGAGGGAACATATATACAAGCATACACATGCACAGAGAATAAGATTATATACGTATCTTAGAGTGTGTTTGTAGTTCTCTGGTTGCAAACAACAAAAACTAATCTAAGGAAGAAAGGGGAAATATATTAAAGGCAGAGGAATGTCTATGAAATCCATAGTTACCATCACAGCTGGGCCCTAATGTGCCAGATCTGTGCCCAAAAGGGGTCAGATTATAGGACTAGCCTGAAGTCAGGTCTGACTCAGACTCTCTAGGACTCTCTTTCTCTCTCCCATTTTTTTTTTTTTTAAAGATTTATTAGAGAGAGTACACTAGAGTGGGGGAGGAGCAGAATCCCTGAGAGAGAATCCCTAAGCAGACTCCATGCTGAGTGAGGAGTGCACCCCAAGGGGCTCCATCCCAGGACCCTGAGATCCTGACCTGGCCAAAATCAAGAGTTGGCTGTTTGATAGACTGGGCCAGCCAGGTGCCACTCTTTCTCCCAATTTCAGATGCCTAGGCAGAGCCTCCAATTGTTGAAGCACAGAGTGGGTGCCATCCCTGATCCGATCCCAGAGGCCAATGGACAGGGCCGTAGCAAACCACGCTGGCCCTGGAGACCATCCCTGTGAAAGGTTTGGGGAGTAATGAAGGCTTGGGTATCCAGCCCGCCCAGGATTGTGGGACATAAGAAAGAGGAGTCTCAGAATCCAAGATGAGATCAAGGTGTACACATTCCCAATTCAGTGTCTTATAACGTATAACAATGATGTCATAATACTAAAGAATAAGCAAATAATAATGTAATAGTATGAACCATGTCATACCAAGGACTTATTCTACTGCTGGGTGCTATTATAAACATTTTAAGTGTATTAACTCATTTATTTGTTTATTTGTTTGTTTGTTTAAGAGAGAGAGAGAGAGCTTGCACATGGGTGAGCCAGAGGAAGGTGGTGCAAGGAAGAGAGAGAGAGAGAGAATCTCAAGCAGACTCCCTACCCAGCACAGAGCCTGAAGCAGAGCTCCATCTCATGACCCTGAGATCATGACCTGAGCTTAAATCAAGAGTCAAAAGCTCAACTGACTGAGTCACCCAGGTGCCCCTTTAACTCATTTATTCTTCAAAACAGCCCCAGGGTAGGTATTATCACACTCACTTTACAGATGAGGACACTGAGGCTCAGAGTGCTTTATTTACTTAGTCAAGTTTACAAAACCAGACGCTGGAGGTTGAATCCAGGTGGCAAGGGGCCAGACCATGCTTTTGTAAGCATGGCCCTTTACTTCCCTACCCTGACAATGCTATGAAGATTCTTCTGTGTGTGCCGGCATGTGCATTTGAGCCTTGGCCCCCAACCCACATGCTTATGCACACACACACCCACACACACGGCATGACTTGACTTGGGTGTGTACCATTCTCTCTTTGGCTCCCAGCCCAGGCTCAATTACAGAAAAGTGCCTGGGATAAAATGCTTGGCCTGGCTGCTTGGAGTCTATATCAGTTCTCACATCAGTGCCAATTGTCCCTAGGCCAAATTGTCCCAAACCTTTATGCTTTCTCTTTTCTCCTCTGTCATCAAACCTGTTCCCATGGAAATATTTGGAACTCATTTTCACAAACATGCAAATGACTGAAAAGAACTTAAGATACTTACCCTAGACTTAATGGTCCTTTAAAAACCAATGCCATGCTCTTTCTCTAACATCATCCATGGCTCCCCATTTATTTCTGAACAAAACCCAAGCTCTAGCCTAGCATTCAAGCCCCTCCAGCATGGAGTCTGAAGCTTCTTTTCAGCCTTATCTTCCTTCATATCACCAGCTATACCATTATTGCTCCCTTTTTTATGAATGAGGAAACTAAGGCACAAGGAAGTAATAAACTCATTTCCTCTGGCTCCTCTGGGTCAGTGCAGGCCCCTATTGGTCTCCCCACCCCTTTTTTTTTAATTCATGAGAGACACAGAGAGAGGCAGAGACACAGGCAAAGGGAGAAGCAAGCTCCCTGAGGGGAGCCAGATGTGGGACTTGATCCCAGGACCCTGGGATCACGACCTGAGCCAAAGGCAGATGCTCAACCACTGAGCCACTCAGGCGTCCCCCTGTTGGTCCCATTTTGATTCTCTCCCCCCAACTTTTTGTTCCTTGGCCAACTTTTGAACATAGGCCTCTCCTTCTGCCTCCCAGTCCTGTCCTATCTTTCTGTTTCTGTCGGTCTCTTCTTCCCTCTTCTGTTTAGCGAACACTCGTGTGCACACACACTTCTCACTCCAATCACTCATCATCTATCAAAGTCGAAAGGGGGAACTGGCATTGTGACCCAACTGCTGTGCCATCAGCAAAGTGCTAATGCCTCATTCTGGAGGCAGCTGTTAGGGAGGAGGCTGGGGGTGTGAACACCTGGGGTTGGGTTGGGGGGAGACAGGGTCAAGGGCCGTGTCCTGGTGGGCACAACCTCCATGAATCCTATGTGTCCTGAATGGGCTTTAGAGTGATAGAGGCATGGATTTAAAGCTCAGCTCTCCAGGAAGGGTATGGAGGGTGACCTGGATTCCTTGCAGTCCACTTCTAATTTCTTGATAGGAAGCCATGGGGTCCATGAGATTCCCATGTATGCCAGGCCCAGGCCCTCATCCCTGAAGATGAGGCTCCATCCAGAGCTGGGAGGCAGAGACAGCCCAAGGAGGCTGTAGCCAGAGGGAGCAGACAGTCAGAGGCCAGGGCAACCCTGAGTTTCATCCAGAGAGGAACTCTGTAGAGGAGCTGGAGGGGCCAGAGCAACTGTGGTCCTTCCCACTGTGCTGTAAACCCACCGCTTTCCCCCTGTCCTCAAGAGGGCGATGCACAGGGTCTTCCAGCACGGAGTGATCAAGGCTGCTGTTCCGCACACCTGGCAGGGGCAGAGGCTATACTCAGAAGTCACTGCCATGCTGATGGACTGATGCAAAGATACACGCAGTGCTCACCCTTCAATCTGCCAGTGGATTCTCCATCATCTGCATCGGGGTCTCCATGGCAAGATTAGCAGGGAAAAAAGTCAAATAAGCCCAAAGACTCAGCACAAATGCATTTGGGTCCAGATCAGCACATTTTGATAAGTTAGTGAACCTAACAGCCATGAGTCAAATAAACAACCTATGAACATAAAGCTGGTCGATGGACGTTCCCCAGGTTATGAACGCACTTTTGGACTCTAGAAATCAGAAATTCTGCCAGGAACAGACTTTGGCAAGAGGTAGATAGAAATATAGCAAACACATAGACACAAATCAGATTATGATGGAATCCAAGGATGGGAGGTGGGATTTTAATTCTTTATGATAATGAATTTGCAGGGAGGTGGGAGCCTCTCCGGCTCCTGGACTTCCGGGCTCACTCTGTGTTGCAACTGTAAATCATTTTATTTGATTTTTTTCTGCGTAAGCTGGAATGCTCTGGTGAGACCTTCTTCAGGAGCTCACGAAAGCTTTAAGAGATTTATAAATAGAGTTAAAATCCCAGATTGTTTCCTCACAGTTTGGTTCTGTAAATTGAAATAGCTGAAGGGAGAAGTGGAAGGCCATGTTGGAGTGGAGACTCGCCTCCCCCAGCCCCTCTCCCAGAGCAAATTCATTGCTAATGCCTTTGCTATCAGAACTTCTGAATGCTGCAAGTTAATGCTTCTTTCCCTTCCTGGCTTTCTCCTGACCGAGGCCCAAGTGGGCAGTGCCCTGGGAGGGTCTTGGCCCAGCCTCCAACCTACCTGGGCGCTATGGCCTTGAGTAAAAGGAAGATAATGAAGAATTCTGATATCCCAGTCTGTAAAAAGTGCTGGGGGCCTGGTTCTATTGGAAAATTGCCTCCTTTTTGGACTTTCCTTCTTTTGGGAATCTTCTCTTGGCAAGAAATTTGTCCCTCCTTGGAGAATCCCAATCTATTGAGAACTCCTTCACCTGGGGGCATCCTTACCAATGGAGAAATCTTTCTGGGTTTCTGGTTGGGCCAGGTAAACTAGAGGACTAGTGTGGGAGAGGGTGGAGGGAGGCTTCTGGATGAAAGAGATCAGAGTTTCTCTGGTCCTGATCCCAGGGTCCTGGGATTGAGCCCTGCATGGGGCTCCCTGCTTGGCGAGGAGCCTGCTTCTTCCTCTCCCTCTGCAGCTCCCCGACTTGTTCTCTCTCACTCTCTCTCTGTCAAATAAAAAAAATAAAATCTTAAAAAAAAAAAAAGAAAGGAAAAAAGAAAAGAAAAGAAAAGAAAAGAAAAGAAAAAAGAAAAGAAAAGAAAGAAAAGAAAAGAAAAGAAAAGAAAAGAAAAGAAAAGAAAAGAAAAGAAAAGAAAAGAAAAGAAAAGAAACCATATTGGGAGATAGCGTGGGTGACACTGGCAAGAGTGAAGGACACATGTGTACCAGAGGACTTCGTAGTCCACTCCTCCATTAGACTACCCTCTTTCTCCGGTCCCCCACTCTCTTTTAGGAGAACTTCCCAGCTACAGGTGATGTTCCCCCACTGGAGACATTTGACAACGTCTGGTGACATTTCTAGCTAACACAACTGGGGGAGTGGATGCTAATAGCATCTAGTGGTGGACACTAGGGATTCTATTAAACATTCTACAATGCTGTCCCCCACAACAAAGATTTATCCAGCTCAGAATGATAATAACTTTGAGGCTGAGAAACCCTGTTCTGGGGCAACGGAGCCCTTTCCGTGGAAGGGTGAGTGGACCCAGAGATCAAGTCCTGGTGAAGGAGCCATCTGTGGCTCTTGGCTTGGTGGGCAAAGAAAAAGCCATTCTGCCCTGTTCTGAAGCTTCAAAAATTTGAGAGTGATGGGGGCAGTGTCTCCATCTATGGGGGCAGTATCTCCAGCAATTAGGTGGTCCAGGTTGGCTTGGTCTGAGATGGAAGAAGAAAGAGTAGAAGTGACACGATTCCATCCCACCCCACCCCACCCCGCCACATAGATCAATCGGGACAATGCCTCCTTGTCCTTCCAGAGCAGGAGTTGGGGGATGTGGGTGAGGGGGGCACAAAGCTGGCCACACTGCTATTGTCTGGGTTTCTTTCTCCACAGCTGATCTCAGGGGCAGCATTACTGCAGCCCATTACGGCCCTAACCAGAGACAAATACAGTAGCATTAATTTAATTTTATTTACATTTCAGAGTCATTTAGAGGGAATAAATTGAACCAAAGTTGATTGAAAGTGTCCTACAGGATAGGCCCTGAGCTTCCTCAGGCTGCCAGGCCTTGATGAATGATGGCAGCAGCTTTTGCCCAGAGCACCAGTCTCCCTGGGAGGCTCGGCAGGAAGCAAGAAGCAGTGAGGGGGCAGCTTGTTCCCAGAAGTGGCGGAAGGGGCCCAGCCCCTTTTCACATCATTCCCCTCCACCAAATCTTTAAACAATTTGTCCTATCTTCCCTCCAGTTTCCCTCATAGGCCTAGGATGCCTTCCTCCCGCAAATCCATCCTTTAATTCCATTCACTACACCTTGCATGAGTGCAGCCCTGACACGTTCTAAGTTCTGGGGATATAGAAATGGACAAGCCACCTTCATGGACTTTGGAGTCCAGGCTCAATATCCAGGTTCACTAATTAAGTGTTTTTTGAGCAGGACAACTTATTTAAATTCTCTGGTTCTCACTTTCTTCATCTTTATATTTTTCTTTTCTTTTCTTTTCTTTTTTTTTTTTTTGGATATTTTTCTTTTAAGACTTTTATTTGTTTACTTTGGAGAAAGCACAGAGGCAGAGGGAGAAGCAGGCTCCTCGCCAAGCAGGGAGCCCCATGCAGGGCTCAATCCCAGGACCCTGGGATCAGGACTAGAGCCAAAGGCAGAAGCTTAACCAACTGAGCCACCCACGTGTGCCCCTTCCCCCATTATAGTTCCTTAAAACATATTAACACTGTTCTAACATAAGTAAGGAATGACCATCCAACCTTTGCACTAAACACCAGAAACCCTGATCTCTTTCATCCAGAAGCCTCCCTCCACCCTCTCCCACACTAGTCCTCTAGTTTACCTGGCCCAACCAGAAACCCAGAAAGATTTCTCCATTGGTAAGGATGCCCCCAGGTGAAGGAGTTCTCAATAGATTGGGATTCTCCAAGGAGGGACAAATTTCTTGCCAAGAGAAGATTCCCAAAAGAAGGAAAGTCCAAAAAGGAGGCAATTTTCCAATAGAACCAGGCCCCCAGCACTTTTTACAGACTGGGCTATCTCCCCCTGAGCAGGCAGCCTGATATGGGGCTTGACCCCAGGACCCCAAGGGCCTCAGAGCACAACTTGAGCTGAAGGCAGATGCTCAACCAACTGAGCCTCCCCCACTCCTCAGTTTGTCTTTAAAATGAGACTACAGCAGGAAAAACAAAAGTGCTATTTTTAAAAAGCTGAGATTCTCTTCTGCCTCTTAAGTAGGTGGTTCTTTAATTTGGGAAGACACCTTGAGGAGTCTCGGTAGGTGATTTTGGTGGGAAAGAGGAGGTGCCCTGGGTTCAGCCTGGTTGGGGAGCCAGAGACTAATGGAAATGAATTGCTTTGCATAACGAAGTAGGGGGAGTAGGAGGCCCAGAAAGAGGGAAAGATAGAAAGGCCAGGAGGATCTGAAGCTGAGTGTGCAAGGTGGCTGCATGCCAGTCACTTTTATTAAAAACATGCTACTGGGCAGCCAGGGTGGCTCAGTTTAGCGCTGATTTCGGCCCAGGGTGTGATCCTGGAGATGCAGGATCGAGTCCCATGTCAGGCTCCGTGCATGCTTCTCCCTCTGCCTCTCTCTGTCTCTCATGAATAAATAAATAAAATATTTTTTTAAAAAATAAATTAAAATAAATAAATAAAAACATGGTACTCCTGTGTTATCAACTTGAGGTGGGAGCTGAATGCTGCCACCTTCATTCTCCCTTATATACCCAGGTGTATATACGTGCTCATGCTCATGTGTAAATTAAATTGCACATTTAAGTTTTGCACACTTTACTTGCTATATATGTTATATTTCCATAAAAACAAACAAAAGATAGGGAACAACAGGACTTTAGAAAATTTCAGAACTACGAGACCTTCAGCACAATCCCTGTACCCATCTGCCCTCATTCTCACCCTGCCCCTGGCAGCCACAAATTTACTTTCTGTCTCTATGGATTTGCCTTCTATGGGCATTTCATATTAATGGAGTTGTAAAATGTATGGACTTTTGCATCTTTCACCAAACATAATGTTTTTAAGGTTCATTCATGTTGGAGCATGCAACAGTGCTTCTTTCCTCTAACTGCTGAATAGAATTCCTATGTAGGGGTATACTGTTCATTAGTTAATGAATATTTGAGATGTTACCACTTTTGGGCTATTTTTTAATACACTTTTTGGCTATTATGAATAATGTTGCTATAAACATTTATCTTTCTGCAGCCATACGTATACTTTAATTTCTCTTGGTGGGTAGATACCTAGAAGTGGACTTTGTTGGGTTATACAGTAGACTTACGGTGAGTCTATTAAGAAACTGCCAAACTACTTTCCAGAGTGGCCATGCCATTTTGCATGCCTACCAGCCATACGCATGGGTATGGTTCTCCTACATCCTCACTGAGATTTGTTATCATCTGTCTTTTTGGTTATAGTCTTAGTGTATGTGAAGTTGTGTCACATTTTGGTTTTGATTTGCATTTCCCTAATGACTATTGGTGTCAAGCATTGTTCTACATGCTTGTTAGCTATTCAGATATCTTCTTTGGTGAAATGTGTATTTTAAATCTTTTTCCATTTTCGAACTAGATTAGTGGTCTTCTTCTTATTTTTTAAATATTTTATTTATTTATTTATTTGAGAGAGTGAGCAAGAACATGAGCAGGAAGAGGGAGAGGGAGAAGCAGACTCCTCCCGCTGAGAAGGGAGCCTGACACCAAGACCTTGGGATCATGACCTGAGCTGAAGGCAGATGCTTAATGGCTGAGCTACTCAGGTGCCTGTCTTTTGATTATTGAATTTCAAGAATTATTCCTATTTTCAGGATACCAATCCTTTGTTAAACGTATGATTTGCAAATATTTTCTACCAGTCTATGACTTGTCTTTTCATTTTTTTTAATGGTACCCTTTAAAGCACACATTTTTATGGACTTCTCTTAAATGGAACCAAAATAAACTGCTATTGTGGTTAGGCCACTGTCATTTGGATGTTAGGTTATAAGCAGAAAAATAACTGATGCAAGGCTCTTTCCCTTTTCTAGGCAAGATGTCCCATGGGCCATGCAGTGAGAACAGCATGCTACAGGAGCATGAAAGGGAAAATACAGAATTCTCAGGGACACTGGGGAATGAAGCTTCTTGGGGTAGTTGGCAGTCAAGTTAGGAGACATTTCTTCCTTTTTTTTTTTTTTTTAAGGTTTTATCTATTCATTCATGAGAGACACACAGAGAGAGGCAGAGACACAGGCAGAGGGAGAAGCAGGCTCCACGCAGGAAGCCCAATGTGGGACCCAATCCCAGGACTCCAGGATCACGCCCTGTGCTGAAGGTGGGTGCCAAACCGCTGAGTCACCCAGGGATCCTCCCTTCACCAGTTTTTAGAACAAAATCTATCAGTCTCTGTATTTTGTGCAAAAAATTTCAGGGGTAGACTCCAAATGCTTTCCTAGGGGAAGAACTCCCACTCACAGCACACAGCTTCGTAAGCCCTCCATTGAATCAGACTCTTCCTCAAAATTGCTCTCTGGCTTGGTTGCCAACCTGGAAACTTCTCCTTGCTGTCCTAAAGCCTGGCTCCCTTTCTAGGGGGCTCACTTTCTGGGATCTCTCCTACTTTGGTTGCAGAGCCCACAGTTAGCCCCAGGTGCCACTATTAACTTTGCACTTTCCCACCCATTACATCCAGGTCCTACTGCATGGGTAGTAAGTCAGTTTGTTCTGGCCACAGCTACCCAGAATGAGTGTGAGGGATCTTCCACTGGCCAATTCCTCTGATATTTGAGAGATCTCAGATTCTTGAGTATCTTTTCTTCTACATTCCAAATATACCTTTATTGAGTGCCAACCATGTGGCATGCTCTGTGCCAAGTGTTTTAACTCTGTCATGCCATTTAATCCTCATAGTAGTCATTGGTATCAGTAAGCCATTGCACAAGGGAGATAACCAAGACTCTGAAAGGATAAATGGCTCATCAGGTCCCACAGCTGATGGAGGATGAAGCCAGGTTAACCCAGGTCTGTCGGGCTTCAAAAGTTACCATCTTGTTCTGGCCACTACACATTGACCACCTTTGGATGCTTCTCTTCTGTCAGTCTTTAGACTCGGTACTGTTGGTAACTCCTCTAGACTCCTATCATTCCTTTGTCAGTGCCCTGCCCACCCCCCGCTCCCCCACCCCCGCCCCACTGGAGCATTAGCTTGAACAAGCCTCTAACTTCAATACCCATCCCCACTCCATAGCCTGGAAACTTCCTGAGATTGAGATTATATCTCAGATTACCTGATATTATATCTCAGAGTATCACCAGATTAGGAGGCCTCTACCACCACCATCACTAAAGGCAGGCTCTATGATGCTTCCTTTCTCTGAATCCCTCACCACCTTTGGCAAATTTATTTTTTGAACTTTTTTTGAGGCAAGACAATCATAAGGAAAAGAGCACAAGTCATATATCCACAGTTAATAAATTCACTCAAACTGAATGCATCTGTGTAGCCAGCACCAAAATCAAGAAATAGGATAGTATCCATCACTACCCCTTCAGGGGTCCCTCCAGGAACCCCCCCTTCCAGTCACTCCCTATGCCCGGCCCTGTAAGAGTGACCATTCTCCTCTCAACAGCAGAGGCTAGTTATGCCTGTTCCTGAATTTGATATAAATGGAATCGTGTAGTAGGTATTGTGTATCTGACTTCTGCTCAACATAAATTTTATATTAATTATTCCTATTGTTGTGTGTAGGAGTACTTTGTTCGTTCTCATTCCGGGAAAACTTGAGAGGAGATGGAAATTAAATATCATGCACTTTGGAATCAGAGACATGGTCTCAAATCCTGGCTCTACCACTTGAAAATAAGTCCCGGGGCAGCTCATTTAGACACAAGAACTTTGGTTTCTTCATCTAAAGGATAAGGAAGATATTTTTCTTGCATTGTAGCTGTAAGATTTATATTAACTACAATAACCAACATGTATAAAGCACCTACTACCGTTACTGGCATACAGAAGGTACTCAAAACAGTAGCATTATTATTTTTCCATGACTTATTTGCTAAATGCCCTTTGAGAAGGAAATAGAACCACAATGGTTTTGAACTCCCAATGTTCACATCCACACCTGTGCATACACATGTGCACACACACAGTTTCACACCTGTGTGTACCAGCTTGTACCTGTGTGTATATGCATACATTGCTATCAGCATGAGCAGTATGCAGATTTTTCATTCCAGCAGCTCTTTCAAGAAAGACACACCAGATGGGATTGGGTCTGCTACATGACTGAACAGCCTCCACATCAGAAAGTCATAATCACTGAATCCATCATGTGGTACAGCCCTGGTGAGGGCACGACTCCTCATCCTGCCCGATGGGCCATGGAGGAATGCATCCTCCTCCAGAGCAGAGAACAGACATGGACAGGCAGTTGCCAGGCAGTGAAGCCAAGAGAACAGATGGCAGCTGCACAGCCTCCTCCTAGGCCCACTCCCTGGCTGCTGCGGGAGAAGCCCAGGTGGCAAAGATCCTGTGGATACCTCCCTCTCTTCACCAGGCTATCCCCGCACTCTGCCTCTTAATGGGCTTTGGAGTAAAATAGACCACACTGCAAATAGACCACACGGGTGAGCCACCTGGCTCACCACCTACTAGCTGTGTAAAATCAGGCAGGATGAGTAGCCTCTCTGACTGCCCTGAACAGAACCCTAACCTTCTTTTTTTTTTTAATTTTTAAAGATTTTATTTATTTATTCATAGAGACAGAGAGAGGCAGAAGAGAAGCAGGCATCATACAGAGAGAGCCTGATGTGGGACTCGATCCAGGGTCTCCAGGATCACACCCTTGGCTGCAGGCGGCACTAAACCACTGTGCCACCAGGGCTGCCCGAACCCTAATCTTCTAATCCCAGTTGTAATCTTATCTCTGTTCCCTAGCTCCTAATTGAAAGGCATCTAGCCTTCCTCGATTAATCAAAGACTTTGGAAGAAATCCCTGTATAATTTTACCAAATATCATAATAAATCCCCCATCCAAACTGTCCCCAGCTACAGCAGACTCTGTAGATGACTCACCCATGTCCTCTGGACCTTAAGGCTTTCGAGTTAAGTGATCCCACTAATTTCCAATAGCCAGTCCTTTCACCTCTTTGCCTGAGGGCTTTCTCTGAAACCAGGGAAGTCTGCTCTGCCAGAAAAAGGTGGGTTGAAGGGATGTGAGCAGCTGTCAACTATGAACAAAAGTGGGTGTATAAATACCCAGTCCCCTGAGCCTTCAGCTGGGATTTGGGATTACTTCAAGGTCTGATTTTGCACAGTACTCATAGGACTGATTACTGAGCTCTGGTCACTCCCAGCTATAGCTGGCTTGACAACACACCCCTTTATTGCCCACACTGCCATCCCTAGAAGTGTTCTCTGTGCCCCCTGATCTCTGTCTCAGAGTCAAGTTTTGGTGGAGGATCCAGACTAAGACACCAGCCTTAGCCTTTCAGCCCTATCCTAGACAGCTAAGCCTCTTTCCTGACACAAGCATTTCCCTGAGCTACTAACTCTGCATACTCCGACTCCCTCACCTGATCCCTCCAACTCTGCCTCCTTCCCAAATGTCATCCTACATATGAATTCTAACCTTTGTTTCCCTAATCACTCCTACTTGGTTCTTCTCATTGGGTCAGTTCTCAAAGCCCAACCTGCCACATGCAGTTCCAGTCACTGAAAATTACCTAGGTGAACTTGAACAAGCAACTTGATGAGAAATTCAGGCCAGTCCCTGGGGGCTGACAGAGGTACAGGGCCACGGTCTCTGGTTGCTTTTCTACCTCTAGACAGAAAATTGGGAAGGCTGAGACATATGTCCTGGATGATTCACCCAGAGGAGCTCAGGGCTGGTTCAGGGGCTGACCTATGTCATTTGCCTCATAGATGTGCCTGCCCAAGATGAGATGGGGTTGGGCAGGTGGAGAACGTGGGGTTCTCTCACTTTTGCGCCCTCATCTCCTGTGATTTCCTATCTTTTCCACCCTTTCTCTCCTTATCTTCTTTTTTTAACCTATAAGTAGCAACTAGAGGCTTTAGGAAAAGTGCCATGTTGGCAATTCAAACATTAGCCAAGGTTAATTCACATAGTTCCCTTGGATTTTAGACTCTTCAAAGTCAAAAGCCTAGATATACCTGAGAAACAAAGAAATAATTTGCAGTCCACATGACAAAAGGTTAATATTCTTAATATTGACATTAATACCTTAACCTAAATAAGAAAAAATATTTGTAGAAAAACAGACCAAAGACATAAACAGATAATACAAATGGATAACAAACACAAAAATAAATCCAAATTCAAATTTTTTTTTCAAATTCAAATTTGAAAGTCATATATATATATATGAAAAAATAAAATAACTTGAACCTCATTAATAACCAAAAATGCAAATTAAAACATCCATTAGGTACTATTTTTTTACCTTTTACATTGGCAATGATTAAAAAAAGTAATGACATCCCAAGGCTACTGAGGTATGGGGAAATTAGCCTTCTTATTCACTGCTGAAGGGAGTATAAATTGGTACAACTTTTTCTGGAGGAAAATTTGGCCATACATAACAAATGTTAAATGGTATTGCAGTTCTTTTTCTAAAAAATTTATCTGAGACACTAAAAGGACAAACAAGCAAATGTTCACTGTAAAACTTTTTATAAATGCAGGGGGCACCTGGGTGGCTCAGGCAGTTAGGCATCTACCTTCTGCTCAGGTCATGATTGCAGTGATGTCAGGGTCCTGGGATCAACAAGAAGTCTGCTTCTCCTCCTTCTGCTCCTCCCCAACAATCCCCATACCCCACCTTGCTCTCACTCTCTTAAATAAATAAATAAATAAATAATCTTTAAACATTTTATTAAAGACATTATTAAGACATTCAGAAAAACTTTTTAAAAAGGATTTTATTTATTTGAGGGACAGAGAGAGAGTGCACAAGCAGGAAGAGGAGCAGGAGAGGGACAAGCAGACTCTATGTGGGGATCGATCCCATGACCCTTAGATCATGACCGAAGCTGAAACCAGAGTCAGAGGCCCACCAGACCAAGCCACCCAGATGTCCCTCAGAAAAGCTTAATTGGGACACCTAGGTGGCTTAGTGGCTGAGTGTCTGCCTTCAGCTCAGGTTCTGATCCCAGGCTCTGTTATCAAGTCCCACATTGAGCTCCCTGCAAGGAGCTTGCTTCTCCCTCTGCCCGTGTCTCTGCCTCTGTGTCTCTCAATGAATAAATAAATCTTAAAAAAAAAAACACATGAAACTTTTTAATTGCCTGCTTCCACCAGTAGAGGATAAGCACCCCTAGAGTAGGGAAACTTTATGTCTCATTCAGCACTGTATCCTTAATGCCTAAAACAGTGCCTAACACATAGTAGGTGCTCAGAAAGTATCTGCTGAATGAATAAATGAATGAATAAGATAAATGAATCAAAAAGAGATACATTAAATGGTGTATCCATATAATAGAGAGGTCAGCAACCATTAAAAATAAATGGATAATAATAATAGTGAATGTTTATTGAGCTTGCACTGTATGCCACATACTATGCTTAGATTGACTTCATGGATTATATAATTTAACCCTCACAGTACATTTAGGACATAGGTAGATACTATTATGCATACTCAGGACTTTTCTCACTGAAGTGTACTAAAACCTAACCCAAATTAGCTCAGGAAAAAAAAAAAAGGAATTTATTGGTCCATGTTACTGAAAAGTCCAGACAGTAGTTATGGCTTCAGGCTTGTTGGATTCAAGGACTCAAAATAATGCCTTGATGACTTAGTCTTTCTCTTTCCATCTCTTGTCTTTCTTCTATGTTGGCTTGATTTCCAGCCTGCCTCCACATGGTCACATGGTGAGTCCCTCAGTAGTTTTGGACATATATGTTCCTAAGGACACTTGATCTCAGAAGGTGAGGCTAGCGAGTTAGCTCACAGAGAGCCCTGGTGTTCCCAAAGCCAATATGAATTTCTGTGGCCAGAAGGATGGGGGCTCCCTAACTAAATCTATTATGCAGATATCTCTGAGAAGGCTTGAGAACAGAAGTAGGACCACCAAAGAGAAGCTGGGCAGATGAAAAGCATAGCTCACTACAGATGCCTCCTGTAACAGCTGAAGAAACTGAGGCACAAGCAGGCTAAGTAACTTCCCTAGAGTCTCAGAGCTGGTAGGTGGTAGAAACAGGTATCTTGACTTTGGAGCCCATGATTTTAGTGTGATGGGTTAATAGTATGTGCTAACTTGATTGGGCCATGGGAGTGCCCAGGTATGGAGTTAAACATTTTAGGTGTGTCTGGGAGGTTTTTTCTGGATGCAATTAACATTTGAATCCGTGGATTGAGTAAAGCAGATTTCCCTCCCAATGTGGGCTGGCCCTATTCAACTTGTTAAAGGCCTGAGTAGATCAAAAGGCTGAGAAGGAAGAATTTACTCTCTGCCTGATGGTCTTTAGTGGAACATCAATCTTCTTTTCAGACTCATACTGGAATTTCTACCATTGGCTCTCCTGGTTTTTAAGCCTCCAGACTGCAGATCTAGGGACTTCTCAGCCTCCATATTTGCATGGACCAATTCCTTACAATGAATTTTATATATATATATATATATATATATACACACACACATATATATGTATAAATATGTGTGTGTCCATGTATGTGTGTATATATATATATATGCATACATATAATGTAAATAAAGAAATTAAAATAAGCCTCATATATATGGTTATGCAGCTATGCAGCTGATCCTTGAAAAATGGGGGGGGGGGGTGTGGAGATTAGGAATGCTGACCTCTCCCTATAGTCAAAAATTTGCATTTAACTTTTGACTTCCCCAAAACTTAACTACTCATAGCTTACTATTGACTTACCAATAACATAAACAATTAACATGTATTTTGTATATCATATGCTGTGTCCTTAAAATAAAGTAAGCTGGAGAAAAGAAAATGCTGTTATGAAAATCGTAAGGAAGAGAAAATACATTTATAGTACTGTACTGCATAAAAAAAAAATCCTCATATAAATGGACCTGAATAGTTAAAACCTGTGTCATTCAGGGTCAACCATACTTTATAAAATACATATATATACATATGCTGTATACATATATACATATATGTATACATATACATATACACACATATATATACTATATATATATATATATATATAGTTTCATATATATCTTTTTTTTAAAATGTAGGCTCCATGCCCAGTACGCAGGGCTTGAATTATGGACCCTGAGCTCAAGACCTGAGCCAAGATCAAGACCTGAGCTGACACCAAGAGCTGAACACTTAACCAACTGAGCCACCCAGGTGCCCCTGCTTTCATATATATCTTAATAGAATATACATATATATCCTATATATCTCCAGAGAACCCTAATAATTTAGCTACAGACAATACTGCAAAGCCAAATGCATGGATGTGGAAGATGTCCATGACATATTTCTTTTTTTTTTTTTCATGACATATTTCTAAGTTAAAAATCAGCAGAATATACTCTGTGTTACGTGACCCATTTATATAACAGTATACAAATGAAAAGCCTGGAAGGCTATATAACAAACTGCTAACAAAGAGTCTCTCTAGGGAGTGGTATTAGGGAGGACTTTTGCTTTCTTATTATTTCAAATTTTTTTTTCCCCCACAAAGGTCAAGTATTTCTGGGAAAAACAGTATTTCCATTCTTGAAAAGAAATTTAAAAGTCAGTAAAATCAAATTTCACACCAAGATGGGTGTGAGCAGCAGGGAAATCAGCAATTGCTTCACGAACATGGGAACATGAGACGTGAAATGGCAGCATTCTCTCCTCCCCTCCCCTCTCCTCTCCATTGCACTCTTCATTTTATTTAATTTATTTTTAGTTTCCTGAGAAGGTCTGGAGATGGTATGCTTGGTTGCTCTTCTTTTCCCTTGGCTCTGAGAGTTTATCCATGCCAAGTGGACCGTAAGTGACTAAAAGAATCAACTGCACATCAGAAAACTGGAGGCCAGAAGTAACCTTAGGGGGGTCTAGTTCAGTGACTTAAAAAAATTCTGTTTTTTTTTTTTTTTCCTTTTGGAAAAGCAAGTGCAGAAAGAGAGCAGAAACCAGAATTCTTGCTCTCTGAGAACGTGGTTTGAAAGACACTCATCTAATCTAATCCTATCATTTTCAGAAAGATTTCAGATTTTCTGCTCTTGGCCAGCTATATCATACATTCCTAAGTCTATAGAGGTGACTTGGATTGCATCTTTTCTGGACTTTAAGAGGCTGAACAATTCCTGAATTAGGTAAACAGGACATGTTGTGACTGGGCAAAGTCACCGCCTTCTCTGCAGGTGAGAGATGCCCCATTTTCTCTTTCCTAGCAGCCCAAGGCCCTTTTTCTTTTTTAGGGTTACTAAACCTGGCTCCCATTCTCCCCAGGGGTCCAGAGTGTTGTATGATTCTCTGTTCCCAGGAGAGGGAACATAAGGAACATAAGAAAGAGGAACTGAGGAAAATAACTTAATGGCAAGGCAAGGAGGCTTTGTTAAACTCATAGAATTAGGGTTGGGATTAGGTCTGAAATTTAGGATTATCTTTTACAGATAATGTTAGGATTAGGATGAAGATGGAGGCTAGGGTTTGGATTGGACATTGGGACTAATACCAAGGTAGAATGAAGGATGATGATGGAAGGTTTGAACTGGGAGTTAAAGCTGTTGGGTAAGAATTAGAGTGTAAGTTGGACGACCATCAATGCTTTCTCTCAGGTCTCCACAAGTGTCTCCTTTTGGCCATCTCTTGCAGTGCTAAGGTCTTTGGACTCAGTATTACCAAGAAAGCAGCCCTTGAGAGCCCCTGCCTGTGAGTACCATAGCTCTTTCCCACACAACCTCACTTGCTCCTTCAAGAGCTCTGCCTGCTGAAGCATTAATGTTATCCTTTATTAGACCCACGTAGATGGCTCCTTTCAGGCCAATGGTGATTGCAAAGTACCCCCAAGAGTCACATCACAGGTTCATCTGGAATGTAATCGACGCTAGGAAATAGTCAAGACAATTATAACATAAGCACTTCTGTCAATTACCCTATACTTTGGTACCCTACTTTGATGATGCCCTGAAATGTTATGTCTTCTCTGAGCTTTCAGCCAACTAAGTGGGCATGTTCAGGAACTGGTTCAAGGACTCTTCTGATAGAAACCTTGGGAACTAAGAGTGAAAAGTTAGCCAAGGAAGCAAGAGGAAGTAAAGTAAATGAAGACTGGTTCTCATTTATACAACTCAGTGTGAGGAGAAGGTTCACAGTGAGTTTCAATGTCTTCTAGGGACGGTGAGAGTGATTAGACAATCTCCCAGGATAGTCCGAATAGGGTGTCAATTCATATATGGGGTTCACATTGATTTTTTTTTAATTCAACAAATATTTATTAATGTCTACCAAATGTGTCCCGGGCGTTGTATGTGGTGAGCAAACCAGACATGATCTTTGGAGAGAAAACACACAAATAAATATTTAATTATAAATCATGATAGGTTCTGCAAAGAAGAATAAAATGGGGCAACATAATTTTGGGGCTGGGGATCAAAGCAAGCTTATTTGAGGGAATGCCGTTTGATTTTTAGGCCTGAAATACTTTAAGTAGGAGTTAATTTGATGGAAAATTTTTGAACATGTCCACTGTTCTTTATACTTTTTGATTTCAGGCTGCAATTTACTCTTTTTTTGGTGTGTGGTAGACACCTTTTAGAATCTTTGCCAAGAACACAACTGACCTTCTTTGTGAACCAAAGGCTACAAGAATGAGCCTCTGGCAGTCATGTTTGCATTACAAAACAGAGACTTGACTGGCCCAAAGCAACTTTATCAAGAATAGACAACCTGACATAAATTTGACCAGTAAGGTTCTTCCCCCTGGTTACTGGGATTCATAGATAACTGATTAATTTCTGCTGGTTCTTGAAGTGAAGCCAGGGAAGCTTGAACAGTCACGTTCTACTGTGTTCCCCAAAAAGCAGTGAAAACACATCTGTAGAGTGACACAGAGACAGGAGAACATGTGACCAGAGAGAAAAAGAGATAATGAGAAACTAGGCTACTTGGCTTCTGTATTTTATTTTTATTTATTTATTTTTTATTTATGATAGTCACACAGAGAGAGAGAGAGAGGGAGAGACAGAAGCAGGCTCTATGCACCAGGAGCCCAACGTGGGATTCGATCCCGGGTCTCCAGGATCGCGCCCTGGGCCAAAGGCAGGCGCTAAACCGCTGCACCACCCAGAGATCCCGGCTTCTGTATTTTAGATCCCTCTTCCAGTCCTTCATGAGATCTATTTGCTCTCTGTGTCCTTGGGTTCTTTAAGATTATTTCCTTCAATAAATTACTAATTAATGATTTTTTGCATGAAGTTTCAGTGGTTTCTGTTCTTTGCAGATGAAAGAGGTTTGACTAAGAAAGACTTCTTATCAGATTAGCTCTTCCATTTAGCAAACGTGGGCTGAGTTGGCTTCCATCCCACAGAGACTTGTGGATCCCACAGGCACACAGATAATGCACAAACATAATGGTATATATAGAAATAAAATACCACTTGGTAATAAAATTAATCTAGGTAATAGCCTCCAAGGGTCTTGTATCCCCACTGGGTTGAGGGTACTCAGCAGCTATTTCTAAGAGCCAAACCTTTTGGAGCTAGGTTTTGTGATAAGAGACAAACATGTATATGTCTTGGTCCTACAACAGAGATTATGTGGGTAGAGGAAGGTGGGACCAATTTTGCCTTGTCAGAGGTACGGAAGGTACTGAAGAGAAAACATAGGCCCGAAGGGGCAGTAGGAGTGTGCTGGGCAAGAGAGGGAAAGAGCAGTGGGGCAGAGGGGAATATGGGGCACAAGGCCTTAGAAAACCTTGTGCACATATTGAGTACTTGGAAAATGCTTGTTAAAATGAATAACTGGCAGACAGACAGGTAGGCAAGCAGTCTGGAATTTGACAAACAATCACAGTTTATACTGCATCTTCCTTTTGGTTTTAGGATTTTCTTTTCCATATATAAAGGATCATCAAGATGCCAATAGAGAAAGAATCCCACTTAATCTTCATCTGTTAAACTCAAAGGCTGTAAGTCTTTCATGACTGTGGCAATTTTACGTCAGCTTAAGTGAAGATTTAAGGGCTGTGTGAGCCCAGCGGAAGCTAGGTGTGTTGTACGGTCTCATCCATTCTGTGGATTCTTGACAAAAATATTTATTGAAGGCTTGTAAAAAATCACAAAGTTGAAACTCAGTATTACGAAAACCAGCACTCTCATTTTGGGGTGTGCTGGCTGTAAATGACTTGACTTCTGCAATCAATTAGCAGCATCTCTAAGAGGATGCTAAGCTGTGATCTTTGCTCTTTAGAGGCCAAAGGAGGTGACACACACGTTAACGAGTCCACAGATCATGCACAAACATAACTGTAGCTATAGAAATAAAATAGTAACATTTGGTAATAACATTGATCTAGGTAATACCCCCTGTGAGGTCTCATATTCCCGCCGAGTTGGGGGTATACAGCAGCTTTTTCTAAGAGCCAGGAAAGCTTCCTGCAAGCAGCTGGCACCTAGACTTTGGCCCACAAGGGTCTCGGCTGTGGGTCGCCTCTCCAGGAGATTATGGTACAAGTTTCCCCCGCGTAGAGATTGGTCATTCACAATCTCCTGCTCACGAACGGCTGGAGCTCAGCATGGGTTCAAGATCAAAGACACGGAGTGCTAAACGCTTATTTTTTAGTGGCTCGAACTTCTTTTGGTTACATCAGTTTTCATCACGGATTCGGCCACAGCGCTCCCCCCAGAAACCAAACCCGTCCACTCTAGAAAAAGAGGCTTTCGGGCGCCCGGGGGGCTCAGCGGTTGAGCATCTGCCTTCGGCTCAGGGCGTGATCCCGGGGTCCTGGGATCCAGTCCCGCATCGGGCTCCCCGCAGGGAGCCTGCTGCTCCCTCTGCCTGGGTCTCTGCCTCTCTCTGTGTCTCATGATTAAATAAATGAACCTTTAAAAAAAAAAAAAAAAAGAGGCTTTCCCTGCCAAGGCACAGGTTGTGGACTCGCGTCTCCGAGGCTGGGGGCACCGACGAGAGGGGAGGGGCGCGGGACGGGACGGAGACGCTGCCCTCCCGCCCTTCCTGGGGCGGGGGAGGGGAGGAAGGGGGAGGGGGGGAGGAGGGACGTTTCCCAGAAGTTCCTTCCAGCCAAGAGGAGACCAGTTGTCTGGGTGGAACTGAAGAGTGGGTCGGGTGCCGGGCCACTGGGAAGAGAGAGACTCCTAGGGGACTGGCAGTTAGCGGAGAAGAGGCCCCGCAGCAGCCAGTTCCGGGCCCTCCCTGCAGGCGAGGACCCCCACGGCCCTGCAAAACGCGAGACCCACTTCCGGGTTTGGAAGCGCTCCCTCCTGGCCCCTCCCACACCCGGTTACGGGGTCTCCGGGCGCATGCGCAGCACTCGTCCGCCGCTCCGGGACCGGCCCGACTTACCCTAAACAACTAATCTGCTCCTCCCCCTCCCGCTTGGGCCGTACCATTCGTTTTTTTTGGGGGGGGAGGCAACGCGCCTCAGAGTAGTCAGAAGCCTGCTCCCCTTCTTCCGACGGGGAGAAGGTAAGTTCGCCTCAGATTTTAAAAGTTCCGAGAATACGGGAGCCTCAGAGGCCCGTCGCCGAGTGATAGCCCGACGCTCTCGGCTCAGCGCAGAGCCCAGTAGTCTTCCTTTGAGGAGCTGAACAAAGTGGCACGCCCGGATCCCAGCTGATCAGCTGCTGGGCTTTGGCGGCGGCTCCCCCGGGCGAGACCATTGTGACTCCTTGGGAGGGGTGCGTGAGGAGGGGAGGGGGCGGAGCGGCCATTGTCCGGTCAGCGCAGCCTCCGGGGGAGGGGAGAGTGACGGAGCGAGCGGGTCCCAGGGCTTCCCAGCGGCCGCTGCTACGCCAGAGCCGGCGGGGGCCTCAGGTGCGTCCCGGCGCCGCCGCACGGGACACCGCTCTGGCTGCGAGCGGCGGTGGGAGCCGCCGAGGGCGCCGGGTCTCCCCTGGTCCCCCGCACGCCCCTCCTCCTCGGCTCCCCTCCCTCTCCTCTCCGCGCCTCCCCCGGCCCCCCCGTCTCTGCAGGCCGAGTGGTGCGGCCCGCCTCCAGCTGACCGGCCTGGAATCCCGGCTCGGAGCCCCGGACTCGCGCCCGCCCGCGCGCCCGCTCCCTCCCCCTCCCCCCGCCCCGAGCCCCCCGCCGCCGCCGCCGCCGCCGCCGCCGCCGCCTCCTTCGAGCGGGGCCCGGGCCCAGCCGCCGCCGCCGCCGCCGCCGCCGCCGAGCTCCGCCGCCGCCGAGCACCATGGGAGACGCCGGGAGCGAGCGCAGCAAAGCGCCCAGCCTGCCGCCTCGCTGTCCCTGCGGCTTCTGGGGGTAAGTGTCCGGCCGGGTGGGGGCGGGGGCGGGGGCCGGGGCCGGGGGCGCGAGCGCGGGCGCGGGGGCTGCCGGCCAGGCCTCGGGGCGGCGGGAGGCCGGAACCCTGGGGGCTGGGCCCGAGCCGGGCCTGCTGGGAGGGGGCAGGGGCCGCGTCTCGGGGAGGGGCGCTGGGTGGGGAGCCGGAGGTGGGCAGAGGAGGCCCTGCCCGGGGTGCACTGCCACCCTCCGGGACCCTCCTGCCTGGGGTTTGGGCCCGCCGGGGCCGCCCGGGCCGCGGGGGAGGGGGGCAGGGCAGCAGGAAGGGATGAGGGGGCGGTGTTGGCACCTCCGGGTGGAGCTGGGGTGCCCCTCTCCCTTGGCATGTGGAGGCGGCCAGCCCTCCCTCCCCGCCTTGGTAGGAGTTGGTGCCCAGGCACCAGGAGGGTATTTCCTCTGACTTTTTCACCTCCTCCCCCTCCCGGTCCCCCAGAGGCTTGCATCATCACTTCCTAAATTATATCCCAGTGCCCTATTTGCTTTTAGGAAGCTGTTCACACGTCACCCATTAAAAAAAAAAAAAAATCCAGCCCGGAACCCAGGCTGGGGTAAAGTTATAAGATTGTGGAGGTCTCACCTTTATTTCAAACACGTTTTAGAAGATTTGTAAAATTTCCTTGTCAAACCCCCCCCAAAAAAACAAAAAATAAAACTCAAGGCAGCCTGGCTTGGGAACGTGAGAGCCAGTTTGCTCAATTGGCTCAGATTCCTCTCTCTCCCTCCTTTTTTTTTCTTTCTTTTTTTTTTTGATGATAAAAATATTCACATTGGCCAGCCTGCATTATTACTTAGCCATCTTGTGTTAGAGTGAAAAAATATGAGGTGGGAAATCAACTTTTCCACCACCTATAGTTATATTTTAAATTCTCCTCGTAGGGCTTGAGTTTCATGAATTACCGCCCCTCTTACCTAACAGGTGCCTCCATCTTACCTTACAATTCTAATTGTAAGGAAACCAGAGACTTTAAAGGAATTTTGTGATTGAGCCCCCTTTTTAAAAATTTTTTCCAAAGACCTAGTATATTTCAAGGTGCATATAGACAGTAAGGAAATGATTATTTCTGAGAACATCTTGGGAAAATGTATTGAACTATTTTATTTTTGCTACTTCTTAGATAGCCCAGGTACAGATTAATTAAGTCTGATTTTGGGGAGTGCAGAGAAAAATTAGAAAGTGGATCTTAATGTAGTTTTCTGTGGAATTTGCCCGATTCAAGGTGGTGACAAAGAAATAGATCGTCATTTTCTCATCTTTCTGCCTTTTCTTTCTCAGTAATTCCTGGTGGAAAGACGTTATCAAAAATAAGTTATGGTATTACCAAAAGTTCTGAACATGTGAAAATATTTTAGGTTTTATAGCCTTCCTAATAAGTGGACTGTCTGCTAAGCACTTTCAGGGACAGTCTCATTCCCACAGAATTTTAGATCCATTATCTCTATGGATGAGGAAGTTGAGGCTTAAGGGGGTGGATAACTTGCCCCTTGCTTACAGGGAGCTTAGGGTGGAGCTGGTGAGCTCTTCAGAGTGCTTAGTACCATCACGTTTATGACATCAATCTCCTGCTCTGGAAAAATCTGGAGTCACAAGCCTCTGATTGTAACTCATAAGAAGACATGTGGCTCAAAGAAAGTAGCTGCCAGTGGCAACTAATGCCCAGGATGTATCAGAGGCTTGTTTCCTGGCAACCTGTTTATGTCCTTGGGACTATTATCGTGAGTGGAACCCTTATTGAAAGACTTAGAGCAAGATGTAGAAACTAAGGAAACGGAATAGCCTTTTACTATTAGCTAGCAGAGTTCTGAATGATGCCAAGAAAGTTTGATACGTGCAGGGAGGCATAGTTAAATCCATACCATACTCGACCCATAAGCAATCAGGCCTGCTTCTTTGATGGTCTCAGTCAGGCCCTTTTTATGAACTGCAGTTTGCCTAATAGGAGTTGTGAGCACAAAACTAATATTTTTATGTTGAGAAGTGTTCTTCTTCTTCTTTTTTTAAATGTGTAACGCTTTAACCTTTTCAAAAGCAGTTTGTGGGTAGCTGTGTAATTTGCATTTTATACCAAAGTGTCACGATATTGCTGCCTAGTTTTATCATAACTGGCTTTGAGCATGTGTGTTCCTTAGTGTATGGGTCACTTCCATACTATGTTCATTAAGTAAACTTGAATATATTCAATAGATAATTGAGTGCCTGTGATATAATGGTGGGCAAGGGGGCACTGGCCCCATCTGGGGACAGAGGGCATATGGAAGTAAAGTGACAGAATATTGTGTGTTAGCATTGGTACAGGGTACTATGGGAGGGGCACTTAGCCTAGTTGACGTGGAGGTAGAGGAAAGTAGCCTGGAGGAAGTGGCACTAGCCTACACCTGCCGGAAGGATAGGAGAGAATGGAAATAGAAGAGTTTCTTTCAGGCGGAGGGAAGAGCATGGGTGAAGGCCTGGAAAAGAGAAAGAGCACTCTACATTTCAGGAACCAAAAATTCATTGGGGTGGATTGGTAGATTGTGAGGGGGGATCGGCTAGAGATGGTGAGAGCAATTGGTGATGGAGGGCTCTGTAGGTAAGGCCTAGGTCTTTGGACTTTTATCTTGAGTTCATTTACTAAGGAACTATGGAAGAACCTTGAGCAGATAGTGATGGGACTTTCTTTAATGTAGAAGATCGGATAGTGTTGAGAGTGGGTATGATTGTATCAGTGTGATGTTTTTTATGTTCATGTGGTGTTGCCAGAGGTACAGAAGTCTTGTCTGGAAGAGTAACCCAGAATAGGGATGATTATGTGTAGTAGCCAGGGAGAATGGAAAGACCTAGGTAGATGTGAAAGCAGTTCAGGAGCTATCTTTTGCCTTTTCTTTTGATGAAAATGAAGGTGAGTGTGTTACCTGAAAACTTTAGTCAGCATTGCAGTCTGTGGAAGCCGTAGGTCTCTAAAATCAGCTAGCCACGGTCCACACCCAGATCTTTGCAGAGGAGCCTCTCAGCAGAATGTTCTGGCATTATAGTAGACTAAAGGCAGTTCCTTAGGATTGCTCTTCTCTTTAATGACTTGGGCTGCTGGACTGGCTGCCTGGCATTGTCCAGTCAGGACACCAGGGGCTTGGTTAAATAGAACTGTGAGGTCTTGCTTGTTGGAATGTAATTAGAAAGTGGAATGACAGGAGCATACAGTGCAAATGTGAGAGTGCTTGAACAAGTAAAGTTTCTGCTTCTCCTCTCTCCTCCTCTTGGTTTATATTGTATAATTGTGTGCAGGTCATTAAGTTACTATTTTATAGAGACCATCTCTCCACTGGGAAATGTTGCTACCTTGGAAATTGTTGAAGATTTACCTCTTTATAAAAGTTGGAAGGTGTTTGCATGGTGTATACAATTTTTTTTTTTTTTTTATTTACTTATGATAGAGAGGGAGAGAGAGAGAGGCAGAGACACAGGCAGAGGGAGAAGCAGGCCCCATGCACCAGGAGCCCGGCGTGGGATTCGATCCCGGGTCTCCAGGATCGCGCCCTGGGCCAAAGGCAGGCGCCAAACCGCTGCGCCACCCAGGGATCCCTACAATGTTTTTATAGTTAATGATCATGAACAGTTTTTTTTTCTCAGATACGTACTTACAACTTTTAGTGAAATGGGAGCATTTTCTTGGCTCATTTTTAGGCATTCTGTAATCATGGGAAAAACATACTAGTTTGTAATAGTCAACTCTGGAGTAAAATAGTATTTAAGTTGAAATGTATTCATACACAAAAGCCCTTTAAACTACACAGATATTATTAGTTGAAGTTACATATTACATTATTTAGACATTTAAAATGTACTGATACATGTAAATTCACAGATATTTTCAAAAGTTGTTGAAAGAGCAGACAATATTCCAAAAAAGAGAGAAAGAAGACTAAGACACTAATATGCTGAATATATTGCGGGATAAATAAAAAAGGATAATTAGGGGAAAGATGGATTTCTTAAAAAAATCTATATTAAGTATAAAAATCCAATCATTGATATTTAGCTCTTATAATTGGAGACAATCTCTATTGTAATACATGGAAACTTTGGAAACTACTATTTCTTTATTTTTTAAAAAATATTTTATTTTTATTTATTCATGGGAGACACAGAGAGAGACACAGAAACATAAGCAGAGGGAGAAGCAGGCTTCCTGCAGGGAGCCCGAAATGGGACTCGATCTCGGGACCCCCTGGATCACACCCTGGGCTGAAGGCAGGCACTAAACTGCTGAGCCATCCAGGATCCCACTTTCATAAATAATTTTAAAGTATAGTTGACATAAATGTTTAGTCTCATATTTAGGGCATAATGGAGTATTTAAATATGGAATTTATTTGGTAAACTATTCATTGTTTTTGATAAAAAATAAGCTCTTGTGTCATAAATATTATATGGATACAGTTTTTTAGAGAAATAGATAATATCAAAGGTATTTTATCTTTGTGGTCTATTCTGTTGAAGCATTTTATTCACTAACTATATCTGCTAGATAAAAATAAATAAATTTTTAAAAATGGTGCTAGGCAGAGATCAAGAGTAATGTCACTAACTGTATTCCATTCCTAAAGATGTTACTAGTAGAAAGTTGAAAATATAAGATGATTTGTTTTATTCCATTTTACTTTTGGGAATCACAAAGTATTGACTAGTTAACTTAAATAGAATCACTATATATTTTTTTCCTCCCTCTGAGCCCAGGCCTTTGGAATTGATGTAGAACTCTGTTTCTGTCACTTTGTGAGTCATCTGGCTAGTGTGCTTGGCTCCGAACAGTGTGTGGCCCTGGATTCTTCGGTCTCAGACTCCCAATTAGAACATGTTGCCACACTTTAACCAACTTAACCTGGGCTTTCAAGTTCAAGTGAACACAGCATGAATTACTAGTTAATCAGTAGAATGTTTATTCCAGTGATGTCACTAATTATCCCTTGATTATAAAGTCCCCTTAAACAGTCCCTTAAAAACAGAACCGCTCATTTGTGCAGTTTTACTTTGCGTCTTTGAGTATTGTGCACACCTGAAGATGCGACATGATGTAATGAAGTATTCACCGTCTGTATGTTTATCTACTTGCCCCATTTTCCTGATTACATTTGGGTATTCAGAAAACATAAAATTTGTCCCATTGATGTGATGGAACACAGGGAGATAATTTTTAAAAAAGATTTTTCTTTGAGAGAGAGCATGTGAGCACAAACAGTTTTTGGGGGTGAGGAGGCAGAGGGAGAAGCAGACCCCCCTCTCCCCCACACTGAGCAGGGAGCAGGATGTAGGGCTCAATCCTAGGACTCTGGGATCATGACTTGAGCCAAAGGCAGATACTTAACGACTGAGCCACCTAGGCCCCATTTTCTTTCTTTTCTTCTTTCTTTCTTTTCTTTCTTTTCTTTCTTTTCTTTCTTTTCTTTCTTTTCTTTCTTTTCCTTCTTTTCTTTCTTCCTAAGAAACCATGGTCTTTGTTTTTATACTGGTTTGAGGCGATAGCTTTTTAGAGTCAGATCCAGTTAACATACAGGACATATAACTCTCTTGGTATTATTCTTTTCTCCCATTCACCCTGCTTCTGCCTAAAAAGGAGAACTCAGTACTGAAAAGTTTTGACTAAAAATCTCTTCTTAATCCTTAATGGTATTAAACTTAACATTAGTTTTCATCGACTAACCTTTATCTAGACACAGAAATCAGAGGGCTGTCTTTTTTTTTTTTTTTTTTTTTTTTTTAGATTTATTTATTTAGAGAGAACACAAGAGCTCCAGCAAGAGCATGAGTGGGAGGGGCAGAGGAAGAGGGAGAAAGAATTTCAAGCAGACTCTGCCCTGTGCCTGGAGGTGGAGCCCGGCACAGGGCCCTATCTCATGACCCTGAGATCCCAACCTGAGCTGAAAACAAGAGTTAGGACACTTGCTTAACTGCACCACTCAGGTGCCCTGGGCTAAGAATCTTTTGAAATGAGTAAAGTTATTGAAAAAAAAAAAAAAAAAACCGAGCATGTTAGATATTATTTACCAAGAACAGAGTACTAAGACTGTGAGAACTAATATAATTTGGATTTTTATTAGATCATAAAAGGGTTGTGTGTGTGCAAATTGATTCAGAGTTTCAGAATCTTGTAATCATAAATAAAGATTGAGGTTAAACATTCTTTTTTTCTTTTTGAAGGAAGGTAAAGCTTGGTATCTCAACAAAGCCATGCATAGGAGGTGACTGGTCACAACCCAATACTTGTATAATTTTAATGAAACTCTTGAAAAATTGTCTAGATTGAAGCTTGTTGGGTGTTGTGGGACTTGTGTCTGAGTGGTTTTGTAAAACACTCCAGCTGGGTGGGTGACACTAATATCACTCGGTTCTGCTAGAGACTCTGAGAACCAGACTGATCATGTTCTGGACTCGGTTTCTGTATAACAGGATTAGGTTGGTGAATGAGATATTTTAGAAGAAGAAATTTACTGTGTGTGTTAAATGCAGTAGAGACGTTAGCAACTTTGTTTTAAAAACCAAAATCTAAGAACATATTCTAGAATTGTGCTTGGCCGTATGGTAGCCACTAGCTACGTATAACAATTTAAATTCATACTAATTAAAATAAAACATTCATTTCTTCAGTTACGCTATCTACATGTTAAGTATTACTAGCTCAGTAGTTAACCTTTTGAGGAACACAGATATAGAATAGTTTATCCTCCCAGAAGGTTCTTCTGGACAGTGTTGACAGAAGAACACTGTTGAAGAACCTGTTGACCTGATAGACAACCAGGATTTTCAAGGCAATTTTTGTTGTTGAGATCTAATTGACATTCAAGCCTATTTTCTTATGAGTTCTTCAGACCCCTGTTTTCTTGTCTTTTGAAAATGAGAGACTTGTTTAATTTAGCTCTAAGTTTTTTTCCAGCTCTAACATTTTATTTCCATTGGGGGAAGCAATGCTGTTGTTAGTTCAGATTACTGGAACGTGTTCCTTTGATCAGTTTTGAGAATTAAGGTGTCACTACCAGTTAGTCCATAATTTCCATATATTATTTTTCATCTTACCTTTTTTTTTTTTTTTAAGATTTCATTCTTAGAGCAAGAGAGAGAGAGGCAGAGATACAGGCAGAGGGAGAAGCAGGCACCATGCAGGGAGCCTGATGTGGGACTGGATCCCAGGTCTCCAGGATCATACCCTGGGCTGCAGGCGGCACTAAACCGCTGCGCCACCAGGGCTGCCCAGTGAGAGACTTTTTGAAAGATATTCACCGTTGGACTATGACTTTTGTGGAGGAATAATATTTGTTTTTTACAAATGTAAGTCTCATATGGCAGCTTTTGGCATGTGATTGGGGGGGATATGTGCATTGGATTTTCCGATAAATTCAAGTTCCCGTGTACAGAGGAAAGTGGAATGTATTGGAATATCCAGCAGCAGTGGACAGAACAACTGTGATGCACCAGGCTGAGGGAATGGTACAAGGTGAATGAAAATGCCGTGTCATCCTTGAGACCAGGGTGCAGAGCTACAAACAGTGCTGGACATCTGAAGTTGTGGCTGCAGCTGTTGACCAGAGGAAGGAAGAATGCAGTAGGAAGGTGCAGTACTAGATTATTGCATTTATTCATTCAGCATACCAGATGTCTAGTATCATAGGCAGGTGTGATTAGGGCAGAAGAGTGTCCTGGGAGAGGTTATTGATGCAGCTTCCTATCACCGTGGCTGTGGGTGGTTGGTAGGAATGGGAGCAGACCACACCATACCATTTTGTGTTTTTAATTTGTAGACAGGCTCTATTTAGACTCACTGCCGCCTCAGTAATGACCTGGCAAAGAGTGAGGTTGGTGATGTACTTGGGACCTTTTGGGGAGTGCCTTTTCTCATTTCTTTTTGCTAAAGTGGAATGGTATGGAGTAACAGCTGTCTTGTCCATGTCTTGGACTCTTAACAGACTGGTAAGTTGAAGTGCATTTATAAACTTTTTTTTTTTTTAATTTTTTTATTTATTTATTTATGATAGTCACAGAGAGAGAGAGAGAGAGAGAGAGAGAGGCAGAGACACAGGCAGAGGGAGAAGCAGGCTCCATGCACCGGGAGCCTGACGTGGGATTCGATCCCGGGTCTCCAGGATCGCGCCCTGGGCCAAAGGCAGGCGCCAAACCGCTGCGCCACCCAGGGATCCCTTTTTCTTTAAACTTTTTTTTTTAATTTTTTTTTTTTTTTTTTTTGAAGTGCATTTATATAAATCACACTCAGCCACACTTCCTGGAAGGAGAAGTATTCTGACCATTCAAAAATATCACAAATACTCTTCCCACAGTCAGGTTCTTGTGCCAGACATTTGATTTTCTCTTGTGTGTCTATGTTGGTAGAATTTCTGAACACAGAATGAGGTGTCTATAGTTTATGGTAGCTGGAAGAATGGGGGCAAGAATTTGGAGAACATAGATTGGGTGGAGGGCTTTGCTGAGCATGTCTGTGCTTTCAAAGTCTGCCTATTTCAGGTCATTGTTTTTCAGTTTTCAACACTTTCTAGAGTACCTTATATAAATAGATGTGGTGGCAAGTTATGGCCTGAAACATGTTTTTTAAATGGAACGAATGAGATACAAAGTAGATTAAACAATACAGTCATTTTTTAGACTGGCCAGAAATATATTAACCAGCAAAAGATAATAAAAAATAAGCTGGAAATGGGAAAAGGTATAATATATTTCAGTGTAAATTGTTTCTAGATTTACGATTTCTAGGTTTTTGTGCTTGGGGAGACTTGGATGGTTGGTATTACTTCTTCAGTTGCCACTGAAATCCAGAAAACCAGGTTTTTCAAGTGTTTGTGTTTGCCTATGAAACTTTGTACGTGTATGTAAAATCTTCACAGTATATGGTTTTATGTAGTTTGCTTTTCCTTTTCTCTTTTAAAATAACAAAGCTGTGCTATTCACTTTTAAAAATAAAGGAGTGTTCTTGATGTTGATCTTAGAAATGTTTGCTTAGGGGAACTTTTGTTGATTGGGGCACATGCTTATGTAATCTTTGAGGCTTGTATTCCTTGTTTCTGTGGATAAGTCACTGTTAATTAGCTCTCTATGTCATCCATGTCACCTTCTCCCTATCCCCCCCCCCACCCCACTGCCAGTGAGAGGTGCTCAAACCATGCATTTTATTTGTAAGGCTAATCTTTTTTTTCAGTGCATACTGGGTAGGATCTAATTAAGGAATGGTTGCTGTGACATAAATGATACAATCTTGAGTAAAGGTATGGAGATTGCATGGTATATATGTGAATCTCTTGGATTCATGGATTAATTTAGAAAATGATAGGCATAGTAAAACGTGTTCTGTGGAAGTGTGTGTCTCTAAAGACTGCATTTTCTTACTCTTGATTTTAAACTGGATAGTGACTATGTATTCTAATCTCTTAGTTGAAAGCCCCTTAGATTTATATGAATAGTTTTCATTACTTACATTGTATGTTGTTTTGATTGGAGCTAGAGACTAGGAAGAATGGACTGTGTTGGTTTTGTGTTTAAATTTGGGGTGCAAAAAAGTCACCAGACAGATCTGTATCACGCTAGATTTGGGGGTGAGTTGGAAGAGGAAGGACACAGAAGGTGGTCAAGGGAAAGACGAGTGTGAGGGGGATGAAGAAAGGGAAATGTGGATGGAAGTGGAGTGATGGTAGTTAGGAGTGAAGATGCGTTGCGGTCACTAGTTTCTAGTCAAAATATGAGAGGTGGCTGCATCTGTAAAGAAACTAATGTGAACAGGTGGGGGCTGGGATTAAAGAAAACATGCTGTCTTCTCCTGAAGTGAAGGGTGTGAGTCCCCTAGGTTCTTGCAGGGTAGTGCAAAAGATCATAGGATACGAGCTGTGGTGCACATTATAAGCTAAAGTTTAGTGGAAATGTAGCAGCTCTCAGCAAATTGGTGTTCTATCTGTTAGAACCCCTTGGGCTCTTTCTAAGCTCAGAGACACCTTTTCAGCCAGTTGAAGGATGGTGCTTCATGGTGTCTCTTTGCAGCAGGCCTCAGAGACTCCCATCTACCTTCTTTCCTTTATTGGTATTGCTACATTCCGTGAGATGAATTTTTCTTCTCCCTTCGCAATCCCTGAGTCCGATAGAGAGTTCAGCAAAGTTTCACTCATCTTTACTTGCTGTTCACTAGCTTTACTTGCTGTTCTTGGAAAAACAACTCTCATAAGCCCTTCTCTTTTGAAAGATTTTGCAACTAACCCTTACTGGGAGGTTACGTTAAATGTTAAAGAATTTAATAATAGTGCTGCCTGGGGAATAAGACCTTTCTTGTTTGCTGAGTGGCTAATGAAAGGTCCCCTCTCATCCAATCCAGAGTCTTCCAATGAAATGCTAATCTCTTCTCTCCAGAAAACCAACTGAGTTTGGTGGCTAGGCATGGGCTTTGGAATCAGAATCCTGAATTAAAACCTGATTTTAGGTAGTTTACCTCCCTGTCTCTTTATCTTAAAAAAAAAAAACAAAACAAAAACTTAGAGTTGCTTTGAGGTTTAGTGAGCTCTAATGCCTGTCAAGTCGTTGGCACAGTGCCTAACCATGGTAAATTACATTTATTAAAGGCTAACTTCTCAGCCTTGAATGAAGGAACATTGGTGGTAGATTAATAGATGCAGAACTATCTTAACTGGGCAATTTGCATTAATGGCAGTCTACATAGCAGTTCCATATAGTTAGTTGATGAAGTTTCTGACTAGTCTTTGGCTAGTTTGCCTTTTTCAAAGGCTTGTCTCTTGTTAGTAAGCATTTGTTGAGGACTCTGTTGTGGTCTTGAGCTCTGTTAGACATGATATACCCTGCTCTGGCTTTTGCCCTAAGAAAGCTCATAGTCTAGAAGGGGAGGCATATCAATAAACTGGCTAAACACCATGAGGAAAGTGCTTTGGGGGATCATCACAGAGTGATGTGAGCACTAACAGGGCATCTCACTGAGACTGGGAGTGGAGGATGGCCAGGAGGGCTTCTATGAGGAGATGGTGCTTAAGCTAGGTATAAAAAGCAGGGGGAACAGCTTGTGCAAAGGCAGAGAGGAGTGAGAAAGCATAATGAATTTAGGGGATTGCAGATACAGCTCAGTATGTTAGCTGTAGTATATGGCAAGAGGCAAGATGAAACTGAGGGGATGAGGAGGGGCCAGTTATGAACATACTTGATTGCCATGCTGTTGAGTTGATTTTTATCCTAGATGCATTGGGACCATTTAAGGATTTTAAGGATGGATGACAGATGATATTTATGTTTCAAAAAATAACTGGCAGCAATGTGGAGGAGAATTGGAGGTTATAGGCATGGAAACAGAGTCTAGTTAGATCATTTAAAACCTTTTTTGGGGGCAGCCCCAGTGGCGCAGCGGTTTAGCGCCGCCTGCAGCCCAGCGTGTGATCCTGGAGACCCGGGATCGAGTCCCACATCGGGCTCCTTGCAGGGGTCTGCTTCTTCCTTTGCCCGTGTCTGTGTCTCTGCCTCTCTCTCTCTCTCTCTCTCTCTCTCTCTCTCTCTCTCTCTCTCTCTCTGTGTCTCTCATGAATAAGTAATAAAATCTTAAAAAAAAACAAAAACAAAAAACCTTTTTTGGGCCATGGATCCCTTTGACAATTTGATGAAGACCATAGACCTCTTCTCAGGATAATGCATAAAATAAAAATGCTTAGGATTATGAAGGAAACCACTTAGATCTTAATGCATTTGTAGTATAGACTGTAGGTTTTTTGGACCCAAGGTAGAGCAACTCTGAGTAAATCCTCTAGTAGGAAAGATAAGAATGAATATAAGCTGAAATATGGTATTTTGGTCTATTCAGGCTGTTAAAATACCACAGACTTGGGTGGCTTATAAACAGCAAAAATTTATTTTTCATAGTTCTGATGGCTGGAAATCCAAGATCAAGGCACTGACAGATTGTGATTCTGATGAGTCTGATGAGAGTCTTTCTCATTGATAATGCTATGTTCTCATTATAACCTCATGTGGTGGAAGGGATAAGGGATCTCTCCAGCCTGTTTTATAAGGGCACTAATCCCACTCATTAGGGCAGTGCTCTCCCATGTTCTAATCACCTCCAAAAGGCCTCAACTCCAAACAGCATCACACTGGGCATTAGGATTCAATGTGTGAATTTTGGGGGGACACAAACATTTCAAATGATAGCACTGGGTCAGTGAGGTCTGAAGAGGGAGCTTGAATATAAGAGCAGAGACAGATTGAATGGGGAGGTGGGAAGGCGGAATGGGGAAGAGAGGCAGTAAGATTTCTGACCTGTGCAACTGGGTGAAAGATGGTGTCAGCTGTATATATGGTGGGCATAGAAGTTCTACTTAGAAGCTGGCTAGGTTTTGAAAAGTTGTTTGTGAATGCATGTATTCCTAAATCAAAAGTAAAATTATAGATACGATGATTAATGTAATTTGTCAGTGATGCGCAGAGTTTTTGTCTTCTAGAAAAAAGTTTATACTTTGGAATTTCTTACGTTGAAGTGGTTCTGTCTGAAAGATGAGGGACTTGTGGGAAAGAGAAGATTAGTTTTAGATTGAACATGTTTTTTGGTGAATTAGATGGCATGTCAATATACTTTTATTGTACCTTTTTAAAATGTAAACTTTTTTTTTTTTAAAGATTTATTTATTTATTTATTCATAGAGACAGAGAGAGAGGCAGAGACACAGAGAGAGGGAGAAGCAGGCATCATACAGAGAGCCTGACGTGGGACTCGATCCAGGGTCTCCAGGATCACGCCCTGGGCTGCAGGTGGCGCTAAACCGCTGCGCCACCGGGGCTGCCCAAAATGTAAACTTTTTAATTGAAGTATAATACAGAGTGAAAATGTATACATCTTAAGTATTGAGTGAAATGAATTTTCACAAAATGAAAATTTATCATCATAGTATCATGCAGAATGGTTTCACTGTCCTAAAAATTCTCCATGCTATGCCTATTCATATCCCCACCCCCACACAATCACTGATATTTTTACTGTCTCCATAGTTTTGCCTTCTCCAGAATGTCGTATGGTTGGAATTCTACAGTATGTAGGCTTTTCAGATTGGCTTTTTTCACTTAGTAATATGCATTTAAGTTTACTCCATGAGTTTTCATGGCCTGATAATAGCTCACTTCTGTTTAGCACCAAATGATACTCCATTATTTGGATGTTCCACAGTTTGTTTATTCATTCACCTACTTAAGGACGTCTTGGTTGCTTCCAAATTTTAGCAATTATGAATAAGGCTGCCCTAAACATTCATGTTCAGGTTTTTGTGTGGATATACTTTTCAGCTTGGTAATAACCAAGGAATGTGATTGGATTATGATAAGACTGTATTTAGTTTTGTAAGAAACTACCATACTATTTTCCAAAGTGATTATACATTTTGCATTTCCACTAGCAGCAATGAATGTTTGTTTCTCCACGGGCTTACCAGCATTTGGTGGTGTCAGTGTTTTGAATTTTGGCCATTCTAATAGATATGTAGCGATATCTCATTTTAATGTGAAATTCCTTAATGACAAATGATGTTGAGCATCTTTTCAGATGATTATTTGTCATCTGTACATCTTCTTTGGTGAAGTGTCTAGGTCTTTTGCCTATTGTGTGTGATTTCTCATTGTGTTGTTTTTTTTTTTAATTTTTATTTATTTATGATAGTCACAGAGAGAGAGAGAGAGAGAGAGAGAGAGAGAGGCAGAGACACAGGCAGAGGGAGAAGCAGGCTCCATGCACCGGGAGCCTGACGTGGGATTCGATCCCAGGTCTCCAGGATCGCGCCCTGGGCCAAAGGCAGGCGCCAAACCGCTGCGCCACCCAGGGATCCCTCTCATTGTGTTTTAAGAGTTCTTTGTGTAATTGGGTAATGATCTGATTATCTGATACGTCTTTTGGAAAAATATTCTGCCAGTCTTTGACTTGTATTACCATTTTCTTATTTTGATGACTTTTTATGTATAACTTGATGATTCTTTTCACATGTATATAAATACATAACCACCACCTACCCATGTTGACAGATAATACATTTCCAATATCCCAGCAGGAGTCTCCTTGTTCCCTACCCCAGGTAATACCCCCAAACTTTTATGACTTTTATCAACATAGATTGGTTTTGCCTGCTTTTGAATTTTGCATGGGAATTATACAGTATTTCTCTTTTATATGTGACTTTTACTCCTCAGCATTATAAGATTCGTCTACATTTGTATAGAGAGGTAATGATTTTTCATTGGTTTGTGGTATTCTATTATGATAGCATAATTCATCCATTCTACTTTTTGGTGCATTTGGTGCTTTTTGGTTTGGGGATATTATGAATACTATGGCTATGAACATTTTTGCGTGTTTCTTTTAGTGGACCTAAGCACTCATTTCTCTTTGGTATATACCCAGCAGTAGAATTGTTGGGTTATAAAGTGTATGTATATATGTTAAGATTTAGTAGTTTTCTAGAGTGGGTTTATCAACTTACACTCCCGCTCAATATATGAGTTCTGGTTATTCTGTGTCTTTGTCACTACTTAATATTGACTGTCTTTCATTTTAGTTGTGTGTGCCTTGCGGTTTTAATTTGCATTTCCTTGATGACTAATGAAGTTGAGCAATTTTCTTTGTTGGCAGTTTGGCTAAACTTTGTTGTGAAGTTTTTGTTCAAACATTTTGTTTAGTTTTCTTTTGGGTTGTCTTTTCAAAACATTCATTTGTAGAGAAGTTCTTTATATATTCTGGATACAAGTCCTTTTTCAGATAGCATTTAAATTTTCCTATACAGTTTTACAGTATCTTTTAATTTTTTCTTTTTTAAATTACAAAAGGAAAGCATTCATATGATAGAAAATTCAAACAACACAGTGAAAGAGATATCTCCCTTCTATACCATACCCAGAGTTCAATCTAGTGATTGAATCATGGCTAAGTTTCTTGAGTTTCCTTCCAGAAGTTTTCTGTGCATATGCTGCATTTATACTTTTTTCTAACACAGGTATAGCATACTACAGCCTGTTTTGTACCTTGCTTTTTTTTTTTAACTGTATTTTAGAGTTCTTTTCAATAACTTGAAAAGATACTTATACATTTCTGTGTTTTTATTTTGTTTTATTTAAATTCACTTAAATTACATATAGTATATTATTAGTTTCAAAGGTAGAATTTAGTGATTCATCAGTTGTATATAACACCCAGTGCTCATTCTGAGTGCCCTCCTTAATGCTCATCACCCAGTTATGCCATTCCTTCCATGCCCCCCCCCCCTTGCAACCCTCAGGTTTTTCCTATGGTTAAGAGTCTCTCATGATTTGTCTCTCTGTTTTCGTCTTATTTTTCCTTCCTTCCTTCCTTCCAGATGTGTTCATCTGCTTTGTTTCTTGAATTACACATAGGAGTGAAATCATATGATACTTGTCTTTCTCTGACTGACTTCTTTCACTTAGCATAATACCCTCTAGTTCTATCCATGTTGTTGTGAATGACAAGATTTCATTCTTTTTGATGGATGAATAATATTCCAGTATGTGTGTGTGTGTGTGTGTGTGTGTGTGTGTGTACACCACATCTTTATCCATTCATCTGTTTTTTTTTTTAAAGATTTATATATTTATTTATGATAGACAGGGAGAGAGAGAGGGAGAGAGAGGCAGAGACACAGGAGGAGGGAGGAGCAGGCTCCATGCCGGGAGCCTGATGTGGGACTCGATCCCGGGACTCCAGGATTGCGCCCTGGGCCAAAGGCAGGCGCTAAACCGCTGAGCCACCCAGGGATCCCCCTCCATTCATCTGTTGATGGACATCTGGCATCTGGGTTCTTTCCATATTTTGGCTATTGTGGACATGGTTGCTGTAAACATTGGGGTGAATGTGTCCCTACGGGTCACTGTGTTTGTATCCTTTGGATAAATACCTAATAGTGCAATTGCTGGATTGTAGTGTAGCTCTATTTTTGACTTTTTGAGGAACCTCCTTACTTTCTTCAAGAGTAGCTGCACTCTACCTTCTTTTAAATGACAGCACAGTATTCCAGTAGGTGCATATACTAAATTTAATTTAATCAGGTTTTCTAGTTACTTCTTGATGGTGGTGGTTGTTTTATTACTGTTCTACAAAAATGGTGTCAGGTATATTGAATTATAGGGCTATGGACCATCTGATGGTGGAGTAAGTTAGATATCTGTATGTTATAAGGAAGGGTGAGCCACAGTTGTACCATTTAGGGTGACATGGATGCATAGATCAAAGCTGAAGCCAGTGGAGCAGGTAGGATTACACAGAAAGTACTGTTAGACCATTGGTTCCCTCTGGAGTAGAGATGGGATGTAAGAATCACTTTGGTAACCTTTTCTGAAAAACACATTAATGCTGCTTCCCCCAGTTACAATTTAGTGTGTCCACGGTGGGATCTGGGCAATTTATTCTTGCTTTTTTTTCTTCCATCCCTTGGCCAACTACCTCTGTGTGTAACTTTCCTTTTGAGATCCAGTTGTATTTGTGAGAAGATAGCTGAAGATGGAATCCTGTTAAACACAAATAGAATAAGAGGAGTTTAAGATGGAGATGGATGGACAGAGATGGGAGAAATCAGGTGTAGGTAGGGTCACCAAAACCAAGAGGGGATAGTTTACTGAGGAAGTGGCAGTAGGGTCATGCTGAAGGAGTGGTCAAGTAGGAGGATTGAGATTTCTCTGCCACTTAAAAGTACTAGAAAAATTTAAATAATGCTTTTTTAGACATGTACATCTCAGCAATGTTCTGGCTCAGTGTGGTACCAAAATACCTTTTGTGAAAAATCACCATAATTACATTTCATGACTACTGGAAATTAACTTCTGTTAATGATCCAAGAATCCGATAATCAGGCATTAAGAAACTTTCCTTGACTCTATAATTTTAGTTTCTGTTGATTCTTTTCCAGTAATAAATTAAGATTTTATATTAGATTTAAAAACAAACTTGAACTACCAGTTTAGATTTGAAGAGCTATTTTGTTCTTATAGTCTGTAGGTTCTGGTGGACAGGATCGTACTCACTTCATCTGTCTTGGTATTTTGCTTAATTTTATAGATTTAATCCTTTTGTGTAAGCTGTTATTCAGTTTGGACTTTTCAGCCCCATAAGTATTCAGATATCTTTTCCAGAGTTTTTCAATTGAGGGTGATGTATTTTTGAAATATGTCTATTTCTCTGAAAATGTACTAAATATTCATCCTATTTTCCTCACTCTTTTTTTCAAGGGGGTGTAGTTTAGGATGGAGTAAAAAGGAACCAATCATTTGGGAGGTGATGAAATTTATTTATTTAGTAGGTGCTATGCCCAATGTGGGGCTTGAACTCACAACCCTGAGATCAAGAGTCCCATACTCTAGTGACTGAGCTAGCCAGGCACTCCTGAAATAATAAATAAGTAAGTAAACAAGTAAATAAAAAAATAAATAAATCATTTCTTCCTCCCCTCTCTTTCCTTCCCCTCTTCCTCCCTCCCCCTTCCCTTCCTCCCTCCTTCTCCCTCCTTTCTTTCTGATTTTATTTATTTATTTGAGAGAAAGTGCACATACTCCAGAGAGAGAGTATGAATTGAATAGGAGCTAGGGAAGGGGCAGAAAAAGGAGAGGCAGACTGGCTGTGGAGCAGGGAGACCAATGTAATGGGGCTCTATCCCAGGACCCTGGGATAAGTGACCTGAGCCAAAGGCAAATGTGTAACAGACTGAGCCACTCAGGTGCCCCTGAAATTTATTTCTTAAAAATTAAGCTAATATATATTTAGAAAAAAATTGATGAGATATGAAGTGAGATGGAGGGGTAAGCTTCCTGGCTGATATTGATTTATACCATTTCATTCATAATTATGGGTTGTAGGTGTAAGTATGACACAAGAAGAAAGGACCTATTAGTCCCCACATAGTGTGATTGGAGAGGTAAGGTCAGATTGCATTTTTCATATGTTATGAACATAATATTTTGCTGCATGTTATTTTCTACAAACAGGCTTAGTTTATTTAACTATATGATTACTAGATTATGACTTAAGGAATTTTAAGCATTTGAACATTTAAACTGATGAAAGGAAAAAAAATAAACTGATGAAAGGTAGTTGGATCATTTGAATTTATAGATGAGCTTTTATTAAAGTACAGTCATGTATATCATTATGTTAATGGTAAATAGGTTTTTGTTAAATATGTGTTAATGATAAACATTTTAAACTTGTTTAAAATATATTACTACAATTCAGTAGTCTTAAGTGTACTGAAAACTTGCTGTTGATTCATTTTAAAATATGCCAGGTCAGGAGGGTGAGGGTGATGTTTTTTTGACTCCTTGGTGCTTATAGCACGGAAATAGAAAGGAGGGCCCGGGGCTGCAATGTGGGAAGGGCTGAATCTGCAAACAAGGACCACTTGCTGTATTTTAATCCAAAAAGATTAGAAAGTTGGTGCTTGGGCTCCTGGCTCAGAATTAGATCATCTTTGAAGTGCTAGTGCTGATACTTGTTTTAGCTAAAACCTTGGAATTGAAAATAATGGGATATGGTCTAAAGTACAACATGATTGAATGGAGAAAGTTTGAATTGCTTTGTTCCTCATCAGTTTTTTTTTCTTTTTGAAAAATTGGGACACAGTTCACACACCATTAAGTTCATTCCTTTAAAATGTACAATTTAGTGATTTTTAGTATACTCAAAAAGTTGTGCAACTGTCACTACCATCTACACTTGATCTTAGCCAATCCCAGGACTCTAGGATCATGCCCTGGACTGAAGGTAGATGCTCAATCACCAAGCCACCTAGGCATCCTGTGTCCGTTTCCTTCTACTTAGCATAATGTTTTCAAGGTTCACCTATGTTGTAGCATGTACTAGTGTTTAATTTCTTTTTATGGCTGAATAATATTCCGTTGTATGGATATTTTGTTCCATCCATCATATTTTGTTCATCTGTTCATTAGTCGATGCATATCTGGGTTGTTTCCATTTGTTGGCTATTAGGAATAACACTGAATACTTGTATACAAATTTTTGTTTGAATATATGTTTTTGGTCCTCTTGGATACATACCTAGGAAGGAGATTGCTGGGTCACATGGTAACTCCTTGTTTAACTTTTTGAGTAACTGCACCATTATAATTTCTGCCAGGAATATGTGAGAGTTCCAGTCTCTCTGCATCCTTGCCTAGCACTTGTTATTGCTCATCTTTTTTTTTTTTTTTTAAGATTTTATTTATTTATTCATAACAGACACACACAGAAAGAGAGAGAGAGAGAGAGAGAGAGAGAGAGGCAGAGACACAGGCAGAGAGAGAAGCAGGCTCCATACAGGGAACCCGACGTGGGACTTGATCCTGGGTCTCCAGAATCACGCCCTGGGCTCAAGGCGGTGCTAAACCACTGAGCCACCAGGGCTACCCTCATCTTTTTGATTATAGCCATCCTAGTGGGTATGAAGTAGTATCTCATGCTGCGTTTGATTTGCATTTGCTAATGATTAATAATGATCATTTTTTCATGTATCTATTGGTCATTTGTGTATGTTTTTTGGAGGAATGGCTATTCAGATCCTTGAATACGTTAAGTATTAAACGTTTAAGTTGGGTTATATGACTCGCACTAGGCAATGCCATTCCTGCATTACTAAATGACATCCATAGTTCCTAGCTCCTCTTAGGAAAACACAATTTGTGGCCTTCTGTTAAATACTTTGCAATTAAGCCTTGCTAGTGTTCTGAGCTTTCCAGTAATCATGACTTACTGCTCTTTCAGGGATTTCTTAGTCGCCACAATCATACAGTGATAATGTTTAAGCAATTATTTTGGGGCTCTGTTTTCATTAAATACTAACAGTGGTTGCAGTTTGGGAAAGAGGTTAGCTGAGGTTTGGTATCATCTTTGTAACATTTGCAAATTATACTATTTCCTGTTTGTGACCTAAAGATAAGTGTTTTCTATAAAATACAAACCAATGTGCCTAAAGAAACTTAATTATGGGAAGGTAATTCAGAATTTAATGTCACTGAATATCTAGAGTAAATGTTTAGATATATAAGTATCCTATTAACCTTAATAAAGTGAGGAAGTATCAAAGAAAAAAAATAAGTTGGGTTATATGTCCTTTTGAGTTGTAAAAGTTTTTTGTATATATATGTTCTGGATATCTAATCCCTTATTAGATACATGATTTGCAAATATTTTTTCCCATTCTGTAGATTTTTTTCTTGTTTTTTGGGATAGTGTCCTTTGAAGTACAAAAGTTTTTAATTTTTATGAAGTCCAGTTTACTTATTTTTTAAGATTTTATTTATTTATTTATTCATGAGAGACAGAGAGAGAGAGAGAGAGAGAGAGAGAGAGAGGGGCAGAAGGGGCAGAGACACAGACAGAGGGAGAAGCAGGCTCCATGCAGGGAGCCCGATGTGGGACTCGATCCCAGGACTCCAGGATCACGCCCTGAGCTGAAGGCAGGCACTATACCGCTTAGCCACTCAGGGATCCCCTGAAGTCCAGGTTATATGTTTGTTTTGGTTGCTTGTGTTTTTTGGTGTCATAGCTAAGAAATTGTTGCCTAATTCAAGATCATGAAGATTTATACCTGTTTTTCCCAAATGGCCTTAGTAGTTTTAGCTCTTCTCTTAATGATTAAATTGTTGATTCATTTTGGGGTCATTGTATATGGTGTGAGATGGGGTTTCAATTCATATTTTTGCATGTGGATATTTAGTTGTCCTCACACCGTTTGTTGAAAAAACTATTCTTTCCCTCAATGAATTATTTAGGCACCCTTGTTGGAAATCAGTTAAGTATAAGTTTATTACGGGATTCCCAAGTTTTATTCTTTTGATCTGTAATGCCTATCTTTATGCCAGACATAATGAGTACTTACTTTGTAGTAAGTCTTAAAATCAGGAAGTGTGAGTCCTCCAACTTTGTTCTTCTTTATCAAGGTTGTTTTGGCTATTTTGTGTCCTTTGCATTTCAATATGACTTTTATTTTTTAATTTTTAAATTTTTTTTCATTATGACTTCTAGGGTCAGCTTGTCACTTTTTGCAAAGAACCCAGCTAGGAATTTGATATTGGATTGCATTGTATCTGTAGGTTAATTATGGAGTGTTGCCATGTTTAACAATATTTAGTCGTCCTATCCTTGAACATTGGGATATCTTTCCATTTATGTCTTCAATTTTTTCAACAGTGTGTTATAGTTTTCCTGTACAAGTCTTGTACTTACGTTGTTTATAACCATTTTGTTTTGATGCTACTTTATTTGTAATTCTTTTTTTTAAAGATTTATTTAGAGATCCCTGGGTGGCGCAGCGGTTTGGCACCTGCCTTTGGCCCAGGGCGCGATCCTGGAGACCCGGGATCGAATCCCGCGTCAGGCTCCCGGTGCATGGAGCCTGCTTCTCCCTCTGCCTGTGTTTCTGCCTCTCTCTCTCTCTCTCTCTGTGACTATCATAAATAAATAAAAATTAAAAAAAAATAAAGATTTATTTATTTATGAGAGAGCATGAGTGAACATGTATGTGTACATGCAAAAAGGCTGGGTAGAGGGAGAGGGACATACAGATACATCCTAGCCTGAATTCATCACCTGAACCCATACCAAAAGTCATATCCTCAACTGATTGAGCCACCCAGGTGCTGCCTCAAGTGTAATTATTTTCCTATTTTTATTTTCAAATTGGTTATCCATAGTGTGTAGAGATACAGTTGATTTTTGTGTATCGATCTTATATCCTGCAACCTTGCTGAACTTACTAACTCCAGTGTTTTTTTAGTGAATTAGAGTTTTTCTACATACAAGATCATATGTAAATAGTGATAGTTTTACTTCTTTTCTAATCTAGATGCTTTTTATTTTTTATTCTTCTTGCTTATTTGTGATTAATTGGATCCTGGGACCACCAAATGAATAGAAATGACAAAAGCAGACATCCTTGTCTTGTCTTGAGATCTTAGGTGGAAAGCTTTCTGTCTTTAACCATTACATTAAGTAATGAAGTTAACTGTAGTAACAATGTTAGTTTTTGTAAATATTTTTATCAGGTTGAAGAAATTTATTTTTACTCTTAGTTTGTTGAGTTTTTTGTTTAGTTTTCATGAAGGGGTGGAGTTGGTCAAATGCCTTTTCTGTGTTGAGATTGTCATGTGGTTTTTGTTTTTTAATCTATCAATGTATGATCTATTACTTGTATTTTTCAGATGCTAAACCAACTTTGCATTCCTGGGATAAATGCCGCTTGGTTTTAGTGTATAATGCTTTTTGTTTGTTGCTGGATTTGGTTTGCTAGAATTTTATTTTATTTTATTTTATTTTTAAGATTTTATTCATTCATAGAGATGCAGAGAGAGAGAGAGAGGCAGAGACACAGGCAGAGGGAGAAGCAGGCTCCATGCAGAGAGCCCGACGTGGGACTCGATCCAGGGTTTCCAGGATCATGCCCTGGGCTGCAGTCGGTGCCAAACCGCTGTGCCACCGGGGCTGCCCTGCTAGAATTTTATTAAGGATTTTTGTGTCTATTTTGGTTTCTAGTTTTCTTTTGTGATGTCTTTGGTTTTGGTGTCAGGGTAATGCTGACCTCCTAGATTGAGTTTAGGATGTGTTCCCTCCTCTTGCATTTTGGGGAAAGAGTTTGTGAAGAATTGGTGTTAATTCTTTAAATATTTGATAATATTTATCAGTGAAACCATTTATATCTGGGCTTTTTTTGGGTGGGGGGAGTTTTTCAATTACTAACTTTCTGTTTCTCGAATATTTTTCTATATATCATTGCTTTCTGCTTAAACCTTCCTTCCTTCTGTTTGCTTTAGGTTTAGTTTGCTTTTTTTCTCATATGTTAAGGTATATTGATTTGAGGTTTTTATTCTTCTTAATATAGGCATTTTACATGTATAAATTTTCCTCTAAGCACTGGTTTAACTGGATCCTACAAGTGGTTTCTTCTTTGCTTGCCCTCCTCCCCCCCCCCCCTTTTTTGGTATTAGCTCAAATATGAGTTAGTACTGGAGGCATTAATAATTGTTACTATTTACCAGATGCCACTCATTTGATTTGTGTTATTTTCCTAATCCTCCTAGGAGCTGTGTGGTTGGCAAAACAGTGGTTTCCTCTTTTACATATAAGCAAACTGAGGCTTAGTGTTTTACACAAGTCAGTGGCGTGTATTCCTCTTCATGCTGCACTTTTATTCTAAACTACTTGGAAATGGTGGGGATTCCTTTAAATAGAAGATTAAATATATTTTCATAACATCCAGGCAGTAGTGTGGGGGGCTGATCCTCATTTTTTTTTTTCTGATCCTCATTTAATACTTGGAATGTTCTTCTGTTCACTCATGGAATGCCATACTTTTCCATTTAAACATTTGAGATTTAGATGCTCCCCACTCCCAAATGTTACAAGGACTTTGGTTGTGCTTGGCTTTGAAATGTGTTTTGTGGGAGTCCTACAGAATCAAGAAACCGCTTTAGATGATACTTCATTTTTAGATTCTGATGTGAAAGATAACTTGTATTCACATAAAGTTTAGCAAATTGTTAAATCTTGTCTGAGATGGGCCATTGCTATGTTGAAGAGCAAGTGTTTTAAATGGTTTCATGTTTTTAATTTTTCTGTATACTTGAATTGCTTGTGGAAAAAAGAAGAGCCTCTGTTGACCCATTGAAGAATTGGCCAAAGGATTAGCATGCACTTCATACTTCTTAACAAATGCCTGTTATAGGGTCATACAAAGGATACGTTTTTGTTAAAGTTATGCTGAGTCTGTTGAGTAGCTGTAGGGATTGAGGAGAAATGTATTTTCCAAACTACAATGAGGTTTTGATATAAAGCCTTAGGTGTTGCTAATGATCTTCATGGGAATCTATCTGATATGGGCAAGATAATAAAATTGATGGCAACTGCTTCGGCAGGGGTTTTTAAATTGCTTAGTAGTGTTACAAACCTTGAGTTTGTAAGAGGAATTTAGTAGTACTCCCACAAGTATGCCACTAAGACATTATATTATGCTTAACAGTGTCTGTGTCCTTTATATTTTTCTTTCTTTTTTTTTAAAGATTTTTTTTATTCATGATAGACACAGAGAAAGAGAGAGTCAGAGACACAGGCAGAGGGAGAAGCAGGCACCATGCAAGGAGCCCGACATGGGACTCGATCCCAGGTCTCCAGGATCATACCCCAGGTTGAAGGCAGGCACTAAACCGCTGAGCCACCTGGGCTGCCCTATATTCTTTGTGTAATGGAATATGGATGAGACAAAAAGTCCTGAGTATATTGGGAGTTGTAGTTCTTGACTCACACAGGTGTCCATATAAGTCAATACTAATCATTGTGGCTGAAGTGTTTATACTGGAAAGTTCTATTAAGTGATGTTATAACTCTTTGTTAGAAATCTTCTTAAATAATTTTTCCCTGATTTGTCCAGTAACACAGGTAGTTTCAAGAAGTCATTAGTAATGGCATGGAATCATAATATATTACATTTGGGAGTTCATTTTCTTTCTTTCTTTTTTTAATTTAAATTTTACTTAGTTAACATACAGTGTAATATTGATTACATTTGGGAGTTCATTTTCTTTTCTTTTTTTAATTCAAATTTTACTTAGTTAACATACAGTGTAATATTGATTACATTTGGGAGTTCATTTTCTTTCTTTTTTTAATTCAAATTTTACTTAGTTAACATACAGTGTAATATTGATTACATTTGGGAGTTCATTTCTCTTTTTTTTTTTAATTTAAATTTTACTTAGTTAACACACAGTGTAATATTGATTTCTGGAGTAGAATTCAGTGATTGATCACTTACATACAACACCCAGCGCCCATCAAACAAGTGCCCTTTTTAATACCCATCACCAATCCAGCCCCTACCCACCTCCCTCTATCAACCCTCAGTTTGTCTCTATCCTTAAGGGTCTCTTATGGGTTTGTTCCCCCCTACCCCCGCACCCATTCACATATGTTCATTGTTTTCTTTCTTAAATTCTACATGTGAGGGAGATCATATAATATTTGTTCTACTCTAATTTATTTCACTTAGCATAGTATACTCTGGCTCCATCCATGTCGTTGCAAATGGCAAGATTTCATTCTTTTTGTTGGTTGAGTAATATTCCACTGTATCATATACAAAGTCTTCTTTATCAATTCCAGTTGGGCATTTGTGCTCTCTCCATAGTTTGGCGGTTGTTGTTAATAGGACTTTATTTTTAGAATGCTTTCTTTTTCTTTTTTTTTAAAAAAGATTTTATTAAAAAAAATAAATAAAGATTTTATTTATTTATTCATGAGAGAGAGAGAGAGACAGGCAGGCAAAGACACAGGCAGAAGGAGAAGGCGGCTCCATGCAGGGAGCCTGACGTGGGACTCAATTTCGAGTCTCCAGGATCAGGCCCTGGGCTGAAGGCGGTGCTAACTGCTGAGCCACCTGGCTGCCCTAAAATGCTTTCATGTATGTTATCTCATTTAACCTAACAAACCTGTTATGGGCAGGACAGATGTTATTTTAATTTTATAGATGATAAAACAAGCTGGTTGCTTCAGACATGGCTGCCTTCACAGAGTTGGTGTTATTTTTTTTCTCAAATAAATAAATCCTTTATTATATAAACTGTGTACCACATTGTAATCTAGTGATCCAGAAAGTTAAGGACCTAAATCAATGATATTAGAGTTGGTGTTAATTTTTGCAACATTGCTGTACAGTGTATGGTCCTTTGCTTCCAAAGCAGAAACTCTTACTGAAGGATCCCTCAGACTTTGGGGGAGATGATTATGTCGACCAAACTCAGATTAGTTGTTTAGAAAAACCAGAGATAAAAGGAAGATTAATATTATAATACAGCACAGAACCAATTGGTTAAAAACTTTTTAGGTTATACTTTGTGACTATAATGCTTTATAGCATTTGCCTCATTGCATAGTGTCCCTTTGCAATTTTAAGATACTTGAGAAACCATCAGTTAGAAGATTGTTGGGTGATAGAAGAATCAGCACAGAGGGAATTGGGTGATCTTAAGTAAATATTTTATTTCAGTAACGAAAGAGTAATGGTAGTCCCTATTCTAAAGAGGAGACTCCAGATGAGTCTTAATTCTTTGAGTAATAGTTTAGTAGAAAGAGACTGTGTTTTCTAATTTTCTAATCTAATTTTCTTTTTTCTCCTATCTCCTAACATTTTGTGATTTTCATTTGTCATGAAAAACAGAAAACTTGAGTTGTGCAGATTGCATATCCATTACCTTCACCTATATTCTGTAACATTTTGCTTTATTACTTTCTATCCCTGTATTAATCCATCTTATATTTTTATTTTCCAAGTGAATTGTGGACATCAGTACATTTTATTTTCAAACACTTCGATAAGCATATTATTAACTAGTGTTTAATTTTAAAAAAATTTTTGAAGCACACTGTCATACAGTGGAAAATACAAATCTTAAGTATACTAATATGAATTTTTTAAAAAAGATTTTATTTATTTATTCATGAGAGACACAGAGAGTAGACAGACAGACACACACACACACACACACACACACACACACAGGCAGAGGGAGAAGCACACTCCATGCAGGGAGCGTGACGTGGGACTTGATCATGGGTCTCCAAGATCACGCCCTGGGCTGAAGGTGGTGCTAAACCGCTAAGCCACCCGGGCTTCCCACTAATATGAATTTTGACAAATGAATATACCTGTGTAACTTAAGCCTGTCAGGATATATACTATATTGTAACTATACTACTATACCATATTATATGTTGCTTAGACTTTAGAAAGTTCCCTCATGTCCCTTCCTAGTCAGTCTGTCCCCCCCCCCCCCCATCTTTTTTTCCTTCCCCAGGCAACTACTATTCTAATTTTTTTTCCCATTGTGAATTAGTTTTGCTTGTTTTTCAAGTCATGTAAATGGAATAATATGGTATGTACTACTTTTGCTAAGTGTAAACACTGTGTAGTGTTTGTGATATTTGTCAGTGTTGTATGTAGCAGTAGTTTGTTCTTATTGCGTACCTTTAAATAGTAGTCCATTGTGTGATTATACCACTGTCTTGTGTATTCTGTATATAGACACTCTAATTTGCCTTTCAAATAATAATGGTAATTCAAAAATCAATTACCTGGACATCATGGAAATAGATGGGAAAAGATTTTAAGTTTCTTAGATAACTTTATATTTCAGCCTTGCTTTTTCTAGTTCCTTTGATTTGATTTTAGGTATGATTTTGGAGATGCCTCATGAGCACTGCAGTTCCAAACCACCTCATCCATTATGTATTGATTTCTACTAGGAGATCACTGTGCCCTATTAAGGTGATTTTTTTTTTCTTTTAAAGCTAAATTGTGCCTTTTCTTACTTGTGATCCAGTTTCATAAAATTGTGCCCTTCTCCCTGAAGCTGAAGGCAGTACTGAGAACTAATATGAGAGATTTGTTTTGGGAACTATGTGGCCCACTGTATTCCTGTTCAGAGACCAGTATTAGCTTCATGAGTTGACGTTTGAGCTTATTTTTGCAATTAATCAGCATTTTCCTTGTTAAAAACCTTTATTGTTCCCCACTGTCATTGGTAAATGAGACTTCTTTTACTGTTCTTTTCTGGATCAGACATCCTCTGTTCTTTTAACATTTCCAAACCTCTGATGATTTTTCTACCATCAGTGTTTTACCCCTTCCCCCAAAAGTGATTGGAACATATACTAAAAATTAAAAGATATCTAACTAATACTTAATATAATATGATTATTTCTTAACTTTGCATGTCTTATGCTGCTTTAAAAGTAATTCCCTCTTCTCCATCTCCTGCTCTACAAGGTACTCTTTATTATTGATGTATTCAGCATGCGACACAAAGGGTGATTCTTTGGTTATTTTTCACTAATCTGTTTCATGTGTTATTTCTAAACTTACTAATCTGTACTTCTATTTTTCTATACCTAGTTTTTATAGAACTCCTATTTATCATTTCATTTCATTTTGTATCTTGATTTGTATATCTGTATTTTCCTGTGAGGGATGGAAACTAAATTGGAGTATTGGGATTTAGTAAAGAGAAAAACTTGAATCTGAGATCATAGGACTCTAGTAAATAATATTTTGGAATAAACATTAGCAGTTAAACTTGAACGTTTCTGCCCTTTTAGGAAATCTGTTCATAAACTGAGAGATGGGAAGGACTCTGGAAGTGCTTGTAGATAACATTGAGTTCTCAATACAAAACTAAACAAAACCCTGTAATATTTTCAGAATCTTGTAGTTTTCCGTGTGGTTTTTCCTTTCTACTTTGGTACTTAATGTTGATTACCAGAAGCAGAACAGAGTATTCTGAATTTCATCTTTTCCTTATCTGTCTCATAATGGAATTTTTTAGGAGGAAGAATTCGTCTAAAGAGAAGAGGCTAGAGATACGGCTAATTTATGAAAATGTAAAGATATTCAAGGGAGAAATTATTGTCTTTTCTGTCCTGCATCTTTGTGGGCACAGTTGGACACTGTGCTAACCCTGGGAGTGCTATACTATGCAGGTGTGAGGCTAGTGGGATGAAAAAGAGATACAAGGTAGAATGAAGGGTAGGCTGAACTCATTGTTAAAAATAGGTGCCCAAATAGGGACTGACACCATCCTTCATTCTCTGAAAGCATGGCTAAGAATGGCATTTGCTGTCATTCTTAATGTATCAAAAAGACATTTAAAAGTTTTTAGGGATACAGTGGTTTGCTTTTTTCCCCAAAAGAAATATCTTTTTAAAATTTAAAAAGTATTACATGCTTATTTCCAGCAGTTCAGAATTGTACAAAGCATAAAGTTCCCCTCCTCCACAATTACTACTTTCCAGAGATGCCTACTTCTTGATAGGTAACCTCCAGACCAGAGGGTTTTCTTTGGTGTAAAGAATAAATGCATCACTTTGGTATACTCAGGGAGTTTTATTTTATAACCTTTTCTTATGGAACCTGACATTTTTGGCAGTTTGCATCTCTTAGGAGGCATTAAGAACACTCACTGGTCTTCTTTTTTATGCTCTGATAATTGTCAATGTATTCTATCCCCCAAATTGCTTAAAGTCTTGAAAGCTGGTACTGTGATCTGCTGGCTGTTCTAGTTACCTGTTGCTTCTTAAGGAACCACTCCAAAACTTGGAGTCTTAAAAACAGTTTCGTATCATTTCTGACAGTTAGTTGACAGGCTCAGCTGGAAACATGGCAAGGCACATGTCGTGTTCTGTGGGTCAGAGCAGTTACAGAACCTGTCCAGATTGAAGGGGAGAGGAGAAGCAGTTTCAGGGCGTCTTTAATCTTCCCCTGGTGCAGTGGGAGTCTTGGGAGGGAAGGGTAACTGAATTACAGAACACCTTTCTTATCTTCTGGATTAAAATTCATCATGCCCAGGCAGAGTTCCAAGGTAAACATATTTTGTTTTAAAGGTTTTTAATGATGTAGGCAAGAAAATAAACTCTAGAAGAATAACAGGTTTCCTAGTCCTCCTCCTCCCAAGGAAGGAGAACTAACTTGTTACATTGTTTTTTCATACCCAGAACTGTGATAACTTACAGATTTAAGAAATTGGTATTTGAAGTAGGTTGATGAATTGCACCTGTCATCAGGAGAGCCGTGTATGTCAGTTTCCACTCCATGAGAGGCTTGCTAGGCCAGACTTGTCCCTTCCCCGGTAACTCAGTTCCCTCTAAACATACCCTTTTAGATGAAGTCCATAAAGTGCTTTGGGAAAAGATGAAATGGGTTGAAACCATTTGGATAGATGCAGCATGGTTCATGATTTTCTTAATTCTTTAGCTTAAAATTCTTTACTAGCTTCTCTTTTAAGATGCTTAACTTTTAGAAGTTTAAAAGAGTAAGGTTTTTTTTTTTTTTTTTTTTCCCCTGGTTAGATTTTAAAAGTGAAACTTTCCTTTTAGGAATTTGTTTTAGAACTTGAACTCTCTTGCAATCTGTGGTATGTGGAGTGTTCTCTCACCTTTTGCAATTTCTCTGATAGTATGTCTCCCATTACATACTCAGACCCTTATTAAATAAATTACCTGTGAAACTTTTGTACTTCCACAGGACATTCATGTTGGTTGTCAGTTTCTTTTACAGCACCGACTTCACTTGTACATGTCTTAGTTCTCTGTAAGCTGAGTGCTGTGCCCATCTCTGTCATCTTCATTTCCTCCACAGTGCCTCACCTTATGCTTTGCTTCAATTTGGTGGAATATACTCCTAGGTGCCCTAGGTGCACTATATTCCACCTATCAGGTATGAAAAAGTGGAAAATGATAATATGAAGAAGACTTATCAAGCACTTAATAATGGCAACTATTTCTTTAGCGCTGTACAGTGTATACACTCTTTCACCTGAGCTTGCTGGGGGTACACTACTGACTACCGTTGGAGGGTCGCACTTATTTCCTTTCCTGAACAGATGAGTTAAGAGTCTGGAACTTGCTTAAATATCTAGAAAGAGGTAGAGCTGTAGTTCAAATCTAGTATGTAAGTGTCTGAGGCAATCCTGAAATTTATATTTGTGATTTTTATTCAGGTAGGTTCTGCTTTCAGAAGCAACAGTATCTGAAGATACAAAATACATGGAAAGATGGTAATTGGATTCTTGATTTTACTATAAGAATTTCTTTACTATTTCTGGTGATAAAATTTGAAACATCTTGATTTATATTCATTGGCAATATATTGGATATGAAAATTCCTTTTTATATTTTTTTAATATTTTGAAGCTTAAAAATAGCTCGTGTAGCCTATTATGCAAGTTAACAAGTGCTAATAAAATCTCACTGGTTAGCTTTATACTAGACAGTATTTTGTTAGAGTACTGTAGACACAAAATGATTTGAGTGACTATTTTCTCAATTTTCTGTAGTATAATACATAATTAGTACCATTCTGGATGCATAGGAGAGAAGTTAATCTATTACACCCAAAGGATGCCTTAGGGAATAGATAAGCCTGTAAACTTCTGCTCAGAACAAGATCTAGCCAAAGTACTTAAGATTTTTTTTTAAATAAGAACGGTTTTACATTTTTAAATTCTTGAAAAAAGAGTATTTGTGTGAAAATTATTTGAAATTCAAATTTCAGGGACGCCTGGGTGGCTCAGTGGTTGAGCATCTACCTTTGACCCAGGTGCGATCCTGGAGACCCAGGATTGAGTCCCACGTCAGGCTCCCTGCGTGGAGCCTGCTTCTGCCTCTGCTTCTGCCTCTGCCTCTGTCTCTGCCTGTCTCTCTCTCTCTCTCTCTCTCTCTCTCTCTCTCTGTGTGTCTCTCATGAATAAGTAAATAAAATCTTAAAAAAAAATTCAAATTTCAGTGTCCTTAAATAGTTTCATTTGCAAACACAGCCACTCTCATTCATTTACTTAACTGTTGAGACAGCTGCTTTGGAGCTCCAGTGGCAGGATCCAGTAGTTTGTGACAGAGACCACATGGTCTGAAAAGCCTGAAATATTTACAGAAAAGATTTGCCAACTTCTGCCTTAGGGCTTTAGTATTTAATTCTCTCCTGTGGAACCTTGATTGAGAAAGGCTAAGACTTCCCAGGAGATACTTGTTAGACCACCGCAGTATTCGTTGTATTTGAGGGGACTGTGTATCACAACGGTTTGAGAATTTGATCCTTTCTTTGCTCTGGAATGATGTTCTTTGTCACTTGGCTTTGACAGTTGAAGCCTGAAATGGGCACCCAGGTTTTATTTTGTTCTAACGTGCTGAGTTTGACTAATCCATTGTATTTGACACTTTGAAAACCCCTTTTTTTAATGGCTTACATTGAGATTTGCTTTTGAGAAGCTACTAATTGGCATACCGAACTGGACAGATTGAGGCCAGGTAAAGCCTGTAGGTGCCTGTCAGGCAGCAGTGAAATTCAGAATCACTTGCTGTCAACACTAGGGAGTTTTATTACCATTTTCATTTTTGAGTAGATGAAGAATCACTGGATTCCTGGAGTCGCAGCTCTGAATGGGGAGACTGGATAGTCTGCCTCTGTGGAATATTCCCTTTGTCTCTGTGGCCTCATCATAAATTACTCTCTGCTAACCTCTTTCTGGCTTTCGTTAAAAATCCCTTCTCTGGTAAGTTTTTAATTAGCCAGTGCAGAAATAGAACTTCTTGGGTTGTCATAACTTAAACTAGCCATGGAACTTTTAAACTGGAGAGGGAGCTGTGTTGCTTAGAAAGTAATAGTTTTATCAATGAAGACTTGTTGAGAAAACGGGAGGTGTGTGTTTTCTGCCTTAATGCTGGTAGTTTTATATGCTATGAAGCTGAAGACAATTATAGATAGGAAGAAGAGAACTGTTGAAGAGAAAGCTGTCTTTTTCCTTTAAATTTGTAATCTTTACACCCATCGTGGGGCTAGAACTCACAGCCTAGAGATCTAGAGCCGCATGCTCTTCTAGCTGAGCCAGGCACCCCTGCAGAGCTGTCCTTTTAGAGTTGCTTTGTGCTATTTCTTTTTTCTTTTTGTCTCCCCACCTTACCTTCTCTGGGGCAGTGGGGTGATAAGTAATTTATAAAGACATATTTTCCTCAGATGATTTGCCTCATTTAATAGTTTGTGCTTGTGCCATTACTATTTTGATTTTTTTAAAAAAGATTTTATTTATTTGTTTATGAGAGACACACACAGGGAGGCAGAGACATAGGCAGAGGGAGAAGCAGGCTCCATGCGGGGAGCCCGATGTGGGACTCGATCCCGGGACCCCAGGATCACGCCCTGAGCTAAAGGCAGACACTCAACCCCTGAGCCACCCAGGCATCCCACTGTTTTGGTTTTTGTTTAAAACTTACTGTTTAAGATGGAAGAGAGTTGTAATAATAACAGGAGAATGTCCTGAAGGATGGTTTAGGGACTTATAACTTAATTTAAGTACCGTCTGGGAGACATTATGATGGTCCTGAGTGAGGAAAGAATGAGTGAGGCTTTGTGGGTTTGGCTACCCTCTTCCCTCCTTTCCCGTAGTCTTATCTAGGTGGTCTCTTTCTCTGTCATATCCCTTTCTCCCTGCTCCTTCTGTTTCCCCGTGCTGCTGCCACTTTGCCTGCTAAGGTACTTGTAAATTGGCTGTGTTGTATCTAGCCATGTTGTTGAGCAATGGGTCATTAGAACATTGCATTCACCCTGGGCACAACTTCAGGTAGGTTTTACTACCTCAGTAGGGGCTTGTTTCTACCCCTTGGGTAGCTTATCTAAAACGGAAGATAGATAGGAATAAAACATAGATGACTGAAACAGAGTCAATGATAGTTGAACATATAAGTGTTAACAGAAGAAAGATGGTTTTCTTTCAGTTGAAGATCTTTGGAGCCAGTCAGGAGAGGCTTTTTTTTTTGTAAGAGATTAAGTTTTCAGTCTGAGGAAGGATAGACTGAGATTAATAGATACTGTAAACTGGGATTAGGGGGGTACCTTGGGGCTCAGTCTTTTAAGTGTCCAGCTCTCTATTTCAGCTCAGGTTTTTTTTTTTTTTCTTTTAAATTCATGAGAGACACAGAGAGGCAGAGACATAGGCAGAGGGAGAAGCAGGTTCTCCTCACAGGGAGACCAATGTGAGATTTGACCTTGGAACTCTGGGATCACGCCCTGGGCCGAAGGCAGACGCTCAACTGCTGAGCCACCCAGGTGTCCCAATAAATAAAATCTTTAAAAAAAAAAAAATCCAGAAAACCAAAATCTAGCTCATTATCTTTTTCCTTGGAAATGAAGTTCTCTTACTGTTTTTCCAGTATTAATTATATCTACCCAGCTAGAAGCCTGTGTCATCTTTGGCTCTTTATACCCACTGTTTCCCACCTTTCATTCACCGCATTGGTTTCTAGCTGTTTTTTATATTTTCTCTCTTCCTCTTTGCCATGACTGCCACTGTAGTTCAGGCAGCCTCTGCCTCTTGCTTGGCCTCTTACCTCTAAATGGAGCTTCTTGCTACATTCCACCTTTTCCCTTCTCCGTTCTGTTCATTTGTGATCTTTGGAAGACAGACCTGTTCATGTCATTTACCTACTCAGTTTACACTCCTTGGTCTGGCTCCAAACTACATTATTTCATCTGATCTTTCACTTTTTTCCATACATACTCTCTTTGAGCCCACAAAGCTAATGTTCCCTACTTATAATGTTCTCTGAAGATCTTCCAAGTATTATAGTCATTGTGAATGGATTTCCTAATGACCCTAAATTTTAAAATAGAATTTAAATTATCTTTAATATTCTTGCTAAGAGGGCAAGGCAGTACATTAAAATAACTTTATCTGGGCACCTGGGTGTCTTAGTCGGTTGAGCATCTGCCTTTGGCTCAGGTTGTGATCCCGGAGTCCTGGGATCAAATCCTTCGTGGGTGTTCCTGCTCAGTGTGGAGCTTGCTTTTCCCTCTCCCATTCTCCCTGCCTGTTCTATCTCTCTGTCAAATAGATAAAGTTATTAATAAAATAAAATGGAATAAAAAATAACTTTATCTGTCCAAGAGTTAAAATTGGGGAGGGGGGAACTTGTTATTTATGAGGACAGATTTTAAGCTATTATGAAAAATTGGCTTTTTACAACACTCAGGTGCTTAGGGATCTGACCAGTTAATGTTTTAGTGTAATTGTACATTGTTTGGTGTGTTCCTTTGGTAGCTTAATATATTTTTTGTTTTGTTTGGGTTTTTTTGGTTAATGATTGATTCTGTAAAGCAGTATAGAAACAATAGATATTATAGCATATACAGTATATGTTGCAGGTAAAATGTCCAGTTTCAGCAAAAAAATTATTTTTGTGATGACTTCTAAAGAATCATTAGAAGCCATTCCAAACATAATTTAGGAAGATCACACAAACAACTTATGTAACACGCATCTTGGGGATTGGTTGTGACCTTAGCAAGTTACGTGACTCCCCTGGGACTCAGTTTCCTTACCTCATTAAGGGACTTGGAGTAGATAAGTGGGTATGGGAAGATTGAATTTGTCCCCTAGAGAATATATGACAATGTTGGAGATATTTTTAGTTGTCACCATTGATAGAAAGAGGTGTTAATGGGCATTCAGTTGTTAGAAGTCAAGGTCCTGCTAAATATCCTACAATGTACTGTATATTCTTCACAACAATGAATTACCTGGGAGTGGCTTTTTTTTTTTTTTTTTTTTGATCTGTTCAAATCTCAACTATACCTGTTTGCTTGAAGGCTTTTTTCTGCTTGGTCCCATATACCTCCCGATTAAAACCATGCCCCTTCTTTTTTCCCAGTGTGATGTCTTTATCACTTCATGCACATATCTTGCTTTCCCCAGACTCCTTGCCTTCTTTTCTTTCTTTCTAGAATACCTTCTGCCTCCTTCTCATATAATTATAATGTTTCTTAAGGCATAATTTTTGTTCCCTTAACATTTGGTGTTAATTTAAACTAAATAATCATAGTTCTTTAATCTCACAAGTTCTTTTTTTTTTTTTTTTTTTTATTTATGATAGTCACAGAGAGAGAGAGAGAGAGGCAGAGACATAGGCAGAGGGAGAAGCAGGCTCCATGCACCGGGAGCCTGACATGGGATTCGACCCCGGGTCTCCAGGATCGCGCCCTGGGCCAAAGGCAGGCGCCAAACCGCTGCGCCACCCAGGGATCCCAATCTCACAAGTTCTTATGTTTATTTCCTTAACTTTTAAGTTTCTCAAAGGTATCTATTCTCTGACTGTAAACTTTTTTGCTGTAAATATCATTGAGGGTTTTGGTACTTTTTGAAGCCTAGTGGGCTTAGAAAAGACTTGGGAGAAGTTGATGGTGATGGGTGCCCTTCTAGATCAGTAATATCTAAGTTAGTAATATCAATTTTGACATGGCCTGAATATTTCACCTTATTTATATGACTTACATTCACTTTTATTGATATGATTAGAAATGCTCCAGGTTAGAATTAAGGGGTTTAATATGAGTTGATTCATTCATTGAGTCTGTATATAAAACTTAAATGTGATCAGTTACATTGGTGGGATGGGCGGGAAAAGATTGTGGTAAGATTGGGGTAAGATTGTGTCATGGACACTGGGCTTGGGTGGAGTTCCATAATAGGTGGACACAAGGGGCAACATATGAGAGCCTGGGTGGGGGTGAGGGGGCGGGCACAAACTAGAGGGCATTCAGAAGATACCAAGAGAGAAGCTCTTTCTGCCTGTGGGTCTTGTCCCTGTACTTTAATAAAACTTTTTGCACCAAAAAAGAAAAAGACACCAAGACAACTTGCCTGCTTAAAAATTTTGCCAAGGGCTATTCCTGAGCTTCAGAAACGGAGTTGGACTTTTTAAACTTCTCATTCTTGCTATTGTATGGCTTGATCCTGGAATTTTAGAATCTAGTTCAATAATTCTTAAGACTAGAATTCAGTAATAGTATGACTAAATGATCTTTTTGGGTTAATGTGGGAAGTTTAACCATACTTAGAACATTGAGGGAAAATGAGGCCTGAGTTTCAAACAATTTAATTACAAACAGATTGTATTCTAAACGGGAACTGCTGGTATATTAAAATTTACTTACATAATATGGTTAAGTAAATTTGTCTTGTTTCCAAGTCGTAGTTCATGAGCAGTGTTAACAGCTATAAGAAGTAGGAAGAAAATACTGAAACCTTTAAGAATTTAAACTATTTTCTTAGGCACTTTAAAAAATAAGTTGATTGCATAAGAATTCTTGACTGCCAAAATAAATTATTGAGGGAAAGACTAATCTTATAATATCTATGGCATTTTTAAAGAAAGATTTTATTTACTTATTAATGAGAGACACAGAGAGAGGCAGAGACGGAGACGGAGGGAGAAGCAGGCTTCATGCAGGGAGCCTCATGTGAGACTGGATCCTGGGACTCCGGGATCACCCTGAGCTGAAGGCAGATGCTTAACCATTGAGCCACCCAGATGTCCCTCTGTTGCATTTCCTGATTACAGAAGTAACATGGTCAAGACAGAAAACTCAAACACATAAAGTAAGGCCTTTGTCTTAATTTTGTAGTGGGCTAGTCCATTGTTAGTCGCCAGGCAGAGAGAAAACAACAGATAAAACGTTTTCCAGGGGATCCCTGGGTGGTGGCTTAGCGGTTTAGCGCCTGCCTTTGGCCCAGGGTGTGATCCTGGAGTCCCGGGATCGAGTCCCAAATCGGGCTCCCTGCATGGAGCCTGCTTCTCCCTTTGCCTGTGTCTCTGCCTCTCTCTCTCTCTCTCTCTCTCTGTGTGTGTGTGTGTGTTTCTCATGAATAAATAAATAAAACCTTTAAAAAACAAAAGAAAAAAAAGTTTTCCTGATTATGCCGTATTTAGGGAGGCATGAGTTCAGGTAAGAAGCATATTCTTGATTTAGTCCTGTGTCTCTGCCTCTCTCCCTCTCTCTGTCTCTCTCATGAGTAAATAAATCTTTAAAAAACAAAAGAAAAAAACCAAACGTTTTCCTGATTATGCTGTCTTTAGGGAGGCATGAGTTCAGGTAAGAAGCATATTCTTGATTTAGTTTTAAAATGTAGTGGAGGATATATAAGACATGGTTATAAAATCTTAGGTACCTCTACTTTTTTGAGGTTCTTAGAGGAGGAAATGGAGGTCCCTAGGTTATGATAATGAAGTTTAAAGCCTAGAGAAACATTAATAGTGTTTAAAACATTTACTGGACTTTTTCTGTTTGCTAGGCTTCAAATGGTAGTACATGCCATTGTTTCCTTTCAGCCTTAATTGCTCTATCTATATTTTATAGATGAGGAAGCAGTCTCAGATTTAAGTTATTTGCCCAAGTTGGCACAGAGTTGTACCCAGGTGTCTTTCATTCCAGAACTTTCTTAATATATTCTCTTACTAGGGATACACCTGCTTTAAGGGTTAGGATTTGAAGAGAGGAGAGTGCAAGTTCACGAGCTGATTTTCTTAGTCAAATGAAAAGCAACACCTTTTCTTTCATTTTTGGGTGGCTGCAATGACTTAATGAATGTGAAATCTGGGTTCCTTTTAGAAATGAGACACGTGTAAAATGTTATGTAATATGAATGTACACAGTTAATGTATTTTGTAATTATTATTGCCTTACTCTTTGAGGAATAACTAGAAAGACTTTTCTTTCTGAATAAAAACTTTGTAAAATAATGACAGTGTTCATATCCAGGCACAATACTCCATTATAGTCTTCTGAACTCTTGAAATTGCACACAGAATGGTCCATAACCCTCTATCTTTTCCTTTCTTCCTCTTTTACAGGTAGTACTTTCCTGTGTAAACTTTGGTATTTGTTCCATTTCTCCCCCCCCCCCCGTTAATTCCCTTGTATGGCTCCACATGGAAGCATTCTTTTGGATCCATGTGACCCTTCTTTCTCTGCACTTGATATTCCATTTCTAGCTATGCCAGATATCTGCTGCTTTCAATATTCAACATATTTAATAGTTTTTTTCTTCTGCTTTAGATCACACTCAGAACTCCACCTGTTCAGTGAAGCAAGTGTTGCTTGCTTTCGCTTTCCTTTCTGTCATTTTAGTCAGGGACATCCTTGACCCTCATATGCACACTATTTGTACTTAGATTGTCTGCTCTGAATTCCTTAGGGCACAACGTGATTTTGTTCTTTTGATGGTTGTGCATTATGTTCACCCCTAATGCTTTTGTGCTTTGCCAGTAATGAAATATACATATTTTAAATTTCTTTATATGCAAAAATTTTGTAAGGATATATTTATTAATACGGTGAATATCTGAAATGCAACCCATGGTTATAACTGTCCTTTTTACATGTTTATACAACTGTATTAGAAAATCTAGAATAATGGAGTAATAAAAGTAGTCCATTTTTAAATGTCCTTCAAAATAATCTGATGAGGATAAGTACTGTGTTTGTTAACAAAATTGTTCACTTATTAAGGGTAAAACCCTGCTCGGTTTTTTGGAAATGTGTAAAAGAATAGTCATGATAAAAAATTTAGTTCCTGTATTGGGAGACAAATACTTTGTACAAGTGAATCTGAAGAACACTGTGGAAATAGTGTAAATAAATATTCAAACTATGTGAGAATAGAGGTCTTTAAAAAAAATTGTAGCTCAGCAACTTTCAAATAATGTTTAGCATGAGGTAAATTTCTGTGTTACAATAGTTTGGACTGAATCTCAAAAGTTCATTGAAATGATGTGAGATTTATAGAACAAACTATAAATACATTGAGTGGTCACGGAGTAATTTAATGTCATTTGGGTCAGTTGGAGAATCTTCTTGAAGGAGATGAGTTGTCAAGCAGCTCAGTATTATGGATTATTGTGATGAGAGAGAATTTTAGGTAATGGGAACGGTTTGTTCTCAACTTTAGCTGCCCCTCCCGCCAGAGGAGTGTAGGGTAGTGTTGATGTGGTTTGTGTAAACACGGCTGTCCAGTGACCAGGTCCATGTGTATGATGAGTGAACGTGTTGGTGTGTCTAAAGTAGATTGGTTGTGTTAGTTAGACTTTTTTTTTTAGGTTCCTACAGAAGAGCTACACCTTCGGATATGGGGCTTTATTAGGAGGGGTGTACCGTAGTACACACTTGTTTATGTGCATTAAGTCAGAACCTTAGTACTTCCGGGCTAGAGGATATGAAGTAATCCTCATGGAGAGCTTAGTATCACTAGGAGTACTGCCTAAACACTGGTAACCTGCCTTCTTTGTGCCCCAGTATATATAGGAGGGTCTGTTTGGATAGATTTGTCATCATTGCAGATATTTACCCCTGTTGGGTGAGGTTTGACCCCAGGTGTCCACTTACCTCATGGCTGCCTTAGGCTGGAATGCCAGTTCCTGATTTAGTCTGGCACAACTAGAGTAACAGGGTCATCTTTACACAGGCAACTTTATGCCTAAAGAACCTCTTGGGGCACTTTTGTTGGGGAGAGGGTGGTAGGTTGTAGATCCTGAGGGCTGTCAGGACTTCTCATAGGAGTACCAAGATGTGAGAGGAAGAGTTCGATTTGAGATGCACAAAGGTTTGAATGAGATTTGAAACAAAGCAAACCTTAGTATTAGTGCTTTGGAAGCTGTCCTTTGGGCAGCCCGGGTGGCTCAGTGGTTTAGTGCTGCCTTCAGCCCAGGGCCTGATCCTGGAGACCCGGGATCAAGTCCCACGTCAGGCTCCCTGCATGGAGCCTGCTTCTCCCTCTGCCTGTGTCTCTGCCTCTCTCTCTCTCTCTGTGTGTTTCTCATAAATAAATAACTAAAATCTTAAAAAAAAATTCTCTCTCTCTCCCTCTGCTCCTCCCCACCCTCTCTCTCCCTCTCTAATAAACAAATTAGTTGATCAATTAATTTAATAGAAAAATAAAAGTGGGCATTAAAAAAAAAAAAGAAAATCTGTCCTTCTGGCTAATGAAAGAGGAGGGAGTAGTCTTTTCTTAAATTTTAATTTGCAAATATATAATAAAAGCCTACATTCCCACTTAGATGACTGAAAAGTGAAGGCAATGATTATAAAACATATCCTGTTATATATTTGTTGATTTGAACTTTAATGTTACATATTGCTGTCCAAATTTTCTAATATTGTATATTATATACAATATTTTTATTATATATTATTTTTATAATGTATATTTATTATATGTAATATATTTATTGTATATTTGGCTATTTACCTTAGCATAATGCCCTCAGGGTCCATCCATGTTGTTGCAAATGACAAAATTTCCTTTTCTTAAGGCTGAATAATAATAATGCATTTTACATGTATGCCTTATCTTCTTTATCCATTTGTTCATTGATGGACATTTAGGTTGTTTCCATATTTTGACTATTGTGGATAATACTACAGTGAACATGGGATTGCAGGTACATCTTTGATAATCCTGTTTTTTCATTTCATTTGGATATATATCCAGAAATGGGATTCCTGGATCATAAGGTAGTTCTGTTTTTAGTTTTTGAGGAAAAACTAAAAACTCCATACTATTGTCAATAGTGGCTGCACCAATTAACATTCCCATCAGTAGTGCCTAAGGGTTCCATTTTCTCCATATCCTGGCCAAAACATATTATCTCTTGTCTTTTTGATGATAGCTATTCTAACAATTGTGAGGTGATACCTCATTGAGGTTTTGATTTGCATTTGCAGTTTTGCTTTGCAAATATTTTCTTCCAATTATAGTTTGCCTTTTCATTTTGTTAATGGTTTCTTTGTTGTGCAGCTTTTTGGTTTGATGTAGTCTTCTAGGTTGTCCAACTTGTTGGAATATAATTGTATTTATACCTATGGAAAAAATTTCTGTGCCTTTGGGAGCAAATGGGCCACATTTCCAGTACACACGTTCTAGTCCTTGTTTCACGAAGACCTGTTGGGATGCAGAGCTTTGACTTTGGAGCCAGAAAGCCCAGTTTAACATCTTGTTCCTATCGTTTGTTAGCTTTGTTATCTTGAATAAGGCAACCTCTCTGCATTTCAGTTCTCTTAACTTTAAAATGGGCATGTTAACCTGTTTTTCAGAAGGGTTGTGTTAAGGTTAAATATGATAATGTATACAGAAGTACTTTTTAAGTAGAGCAGAGAAAATTTGGCATTAGATTTAGGTTCTCTCCATTAGTTCCTTTTATTAAAGACTGACAGTCATGACTCACTTCTGTTTAATTTATCTGAGTATACTATGGTTTGGCAATTAGAATTTGCTATTGTTGATCTTCCTGTTATACCCACCGACTTCCATACCATTTGTAGCCATTCTTATCTGTAGTTGTCAATCAAGAATACTGCTACTGAAATTCTATCTCAGAAATACATGTAATTTCCAGGGCCTTAATTATTTTCTGATAAATCTGATTAAAAATGAGACTTGTTTACTGGGGAGGATCATGACAGCATCAGCTTGGAGACCAGCAGATGAGGCTTTGGGATGAACAATAGATGAAGACTGAATTGATGAGTGGGGTGCTGGGCCCATAGACCACTTTGTTCTTTAGTTTGGGTAATGGTTTAGAAAGTGGCAGCTTTTCTCCATTGTCACTTGAATTTTGATTAATATTGATTTTTCTGTCTGTCAAAGGGATGTATAAATTTAAGTTTTTTAAATGTATCTGTATTAAAAACTCAAAAAGAATAGTTTTGGGATGTCTAGGTGGCTCAGTTGGTTAAGCATTTGCCTTCAGTTAAGGTCATGATCCTGGGCTCCCTGTCCAGCAGGGAGACTGCTTCTCCCTCTGCCATTTCCCCTGCTTGTACTCTCTGACTCTCTTTCTGTCAAATAAATAATAAAATCTTAAAAAAAAAGTGACAGTTCTGTGGAGTATTTATATGATATAGAAATAATATTATAAAATATAGCTTATAAACATATTAGCTCCACTAATATTTAGGAGCTTAATTTAAAAAAATGCCTGAATTTCAAAAATTTTTTAGCCTTAAGTATTTTGTGATTTAGTGTAAATGAGCTTGAACTCCCCCTGCTGCTGACTCTTTAGAAATAGAACTGAATTAGAGAAAAGAACCCTAATTTTGAGCTGAGAATATCCGTCAAAATTTATATTTTCTGTAGAAGTGGGTAATGTTATAGGAGGTGTCATTTTGAGTAAGGAATTGATTGCATTATGCCTTTTCTTGTTTGTAACTTGTTTTCAGCGATATTTAATGCACTGAGGGTATTCATTTAGCTTTTTAATTTTTTTAAAGGTAAACTAGATTTTAGTTGTATCACGTATAATACATTACTCTTCCAGGTTCTTAAGAGCCACCTTGTGAGCTGCCTTTTTCACCCAGTCATTTTCCCTACAGAACAGCTTGTAATTTCTGTACCTTTATTTGGTCATTCACTCTTAGGACATTTATTTACTGAATGTTGTTTTAGTTTCTGTAAAGGACTGATGAGTGTTGAAGTAGATATGGAAGGATGGGGTGATACTCAATGAAGGTTTTGAGTTTCTTCTCTCGAGATCTGTACTAAATGGTAATGAAATATTAATGTCATTAATATTAATGGTAGTGAAATGGTAATATTAAATATTATATTTAACAAATGCCTTGTTAAAGAGCATGATGAATGTTATAGGTAGTAAATAGTTGGATATTAAAGCTGACAAAGTATGTTATAGATAAGGCAGGAGGCATCAAGAATGACTTGAAAAAGACTCAAGAAAAAAGACTGAAGAATGGAAGTGGTTTGGATAGGCAGAAGGGGAGAGGAGAAGGATAGGAATTCTAGGCAGAGGGGACATCATGACAAAAGGCATGAGTGGATAGTAGTGGTATTTAGGGTACAGTGAAAAAGCACTGTGTCAGGAACTTTACATACTTATTTGATTAAATCCTTATGTTAATTTTCTGGTATAGTGGGACTGTACATTTCAAAGACGAGTAAGATTTATAGAGATTAAAACTATTAGCCTTTACATTCACAAGTTAGGGAAGTTCTAGGGTTTTTATCTTGTGTATAAATGGAGGGGATGTCTTTGCTTCTCTGGCTGTAACTAAAGATCTCTTAGTGAGAGGGCCATAGAACATAAGTATTATACTGTGTGATTTTCAGCCTCCAACATTTATTTAGAAATGTTTCTTAATAGGCATTAGGTATGAGTAACTGGAGTTTTATTCTAATATTTCACTGTTTTAGAGTTTGTTAAAGCTTTATTGAAATATTGGTAGAGGGGATAGAAAACATGTTGTATATGTTCTGCTTCTGTACACCCTCTCTCCCCACCAGTGTCACTGGTAGAAATAGGATATTTGACCCATGGCGCTCTTATTGAGTCTGGAACTGGTTCCAGAGTAATTAAAAAAAAAAAAAATGCAGTCAGGGGACTGACATAAGAAAATTTTGTATGATTTTAATTTTATCCTTTAAATCTTTGATTTGTAATGATCTTATTTTGGGGTTGTTGTTGTAAAGTTTTTAGCTTTCACAGGTTTTTTCCATCAAGTTTAACCAAAATTATTTCTCAGACATATTTTCAAATGGGTAAGCCCTCACAGCTTTGATTATAATAACTGTCTAGTTAGAACTAGGCATTCATCCAACAATCCATTAGATTGATGACATACACTAAACTCACTGAAGGCAGGGGATTCTCTAGATGACCAAGGACTGAGTTAGAGGGTCTTAAACTTTCCCAGTTGATTAAAGATAAATACAAGGTTTGTGATGTTGATGAAACATATTTTGGGGATGCCTGGGTGGCTCAGTGGTTAAGCATCTGCCTTAGGCTCAGGGCATGATCTTAGAGTCCCAGGATCAAGTCCCACATCGGGCTCCCTGCATGGAGCCTGCTTCTCCCTCTGCCTATGTCTCTGCCTCTCTCTCTGTGTCTTGTGAATAAATAAAATAAAATCCTTAAAAAAGAAAAAAAAAAAAAAAGAAACCTACTTTGGTCAATTTTAAAATCAGTGACAATTTAAAAGTTCTTTTGAATTTAAATAAAAAAATTAATAGGGTTTTGCGTGATTTCTTTTTGCATTCACATATATAGACATTTGACTTTAATGGTATTACCAGACAATATTTTCCATAATAGTACATTTTCTGGGCATCTAAGATAAGCAAAATGATGGCTTCTTAATATGAGAACTGTTTAGTAGCTACATAATTCTTTCTATATGGGAAGGATCATAGATTTTCCTGCAAGTTTTTTTCTTATGGGACACGATGATGAGGAATGATTGAGAGAAGAGATATAGAAGATTGTCAAGTGTATCATGTCTTTGTTCAACAGCCCTTTAAGAAATTTAATTGAAATATAATTGACATATAAATTGTATTTGTTTTAGATGTGTGACATAATGATTTGATATATGTACATTGTGAAGTTATTACGACAATAAGTTTACCATCTATCACCACACACAGTTCCAATTTTTTTTGTGTTGACAACTTCTTTTTTTTAAGATTTTATTTATGTATTCATGAGAGGCCAAGAGAGACGCAGAAGCATAGGCCGAGGGAGAAGGAGGCTCCCTCTGAGGAGCCTCTTGTGGGACTCAATCCCAGGACCCCATGATCATTACTTGAGCCAAAGGCTGATGCTCAACCACTGAGCCACCCAGGAGCCCTTTGTGTTGACAACTTTTCAGCTCTACTTTCTTAGCAGCTTTCAAATACGCAATACACCATTGTTAACTATAGTCACCATGCTGTACTCTATATCTCCAGGACTTAGTGATCTTAAACTGGAAGTTTGTACCTTTTGTCCCCCTTCATCCATTTTCCCCATCCTCCCTACCCTCTGGCAACCACCAATCTGTTCTCTGTAGTTATGAATTGTTTTTTTTTTTTCTCTTCTTTAAATTCCACACATAGGTAACATCATATATAGTATTTAGCTTTCTCTGTGTGGCCTCTTTCAATTAGCATACTGCCTTCAAGGTCCATCTGTGTTGTCTTCTTTCTCAGGCTGAATAATAATAAATATTAAAAAAACACATTTTCTGTATCTGTTTATCCAATGATAGACACTTGAGTCATTTCCATGTCTTGGCCATTGGTAAGTAATGCTGCAGTGAACTTGGGGGTGCTGATTTCTTTTCAAGATAGTGATTTTGTTTCCTTCAGATAAATAGTCAGAAGTGGAATTGCTGATCTTATGGTAGTTTTATTTTTAATGTTCTGAGGACCCTCCATACTGTTTTCCAGAGTGGCTGCCCCAATTTACGTTTCTACCAACAGCACACAAGGGTTGACAGCCTTTTTTGTATAAAGACCAATTCAAGAAAATTACACACAGAGTTTTTTGTTTGTTTTTTAAGATTTTATTTATTTATTTATTTATTTATTTATTTATTTATTCATTCATTCATTCATTCATTCATTCATTCATTCATGAGACACACACAGAGGCAGAGACCCAGGCAGAGGGAGAAGCAGACTCCCTGCAGGGAGCCTGATGTGGGACCCGATCTCAGGACTCCAGAATTGTGAACTGAACCAAAGGCAGATGTTCAACCACTGAGACACCCAGGCATCCCCACATATATAGTTTTAATAAGGTTTACCAACATTTCACATATTTATAATTTTTTTCTCTCGAAAAGAGGAAGGAAAGGAGAGTATCTTAAGCAGGGCTCTATCTCACAACCCTGAGATCATGACCTAAGCGGAAATCAAGAGTTGGACGCTTACCTGACTGAGCTAGTGAGGTGACCTGAAATTATGCCTTTTAAAGTCAAGATAAAATAATACCTGTAATTGCAAATAAGCATTTTCTTAGCCTTGTTTTAACTAAGGATTTTTCCTTTTGCTGAACATTTAGAAGCTGCATATTTCACATGCATGTAATATTTATAATGCTGTATCTTTAAACAAATTTTATGTGAAATGTGACTATAGGTTGGAGATATGATTTGGGCAGTTTGAGTGGAGGAAGTAAATTGGCTTGCAGTTCAGCTGGGACACAAAGGATAATTTCCTAGAGTACATAGTGCTGAGGAAGCAAGAGGAAAAGATGCTACCATTGTGGGAATGTAGAGCTGGGTTGCATAGGACTGGGTCACAGAGAATGTGGTCCATAGACAGATTTGGGAGTAGAATAGCTGGTGCAGAGGTTTCTTCTTTGCTCACGTTATGAAACTGGGAGTGGGACTTTCATCTTTCAGTATTCCTGAATCTGGCTGATTTACTTCATTTCTGGTCTGTGTGCCTCAGCGTCACGTCTCTTGTGGCAACTTCTGTTTTAAGGTGGCACCTCCTAACTTTGTCCTTGAGATAGCAGCAGCTGTGCCAGCCCTAGGCTGATGGTGAGATGGTTGGTTGGAATCATTCAGCTAGAAGCAAACTTTACCAAAAAAAAAAAAAAGTGTGTGTCAGAAAATGATTGGTTGAGCTTAGCATTCTTTGAACATTTTAAATTTCTTCCTGTAATTAGACTCGAGGGTGATACTGTGAAGTTAGAAATTTTGCTCTCTTGTTTGCTTAACGTTGTACGTGATGTGGTACTTGAGGGAATTCTAAATTACCTTGTTAAGTCCCGTTTTTGCTTCAGTGATTAATAAGGAAATAATTAAATTTTAAAAAAGGGCTTCTTATTTTTAAAGATATCATCTAAACATTTTTGAATTCTTGGAATTAAAGAGAAGTTTGAAGTTAAACTATTGGCTTATCCATAAAGTAGTCATGAGAAAGCTGTTTATCTGAGATACTGTTGCATCTCCTTCGTGGTGTATTAACCAGTGGACTTTGAGTTTTCTGTGTCACTTGAAGAAAAGAGGTCCTTATTTTTACTTCAGTCACTGTAAATGTCAGTGAGAGATACCTTTGTGGTTATTGACTTTCAACAGTAGTAAGGTCAGATAAAAAATTCACCAAGCCTTTTAGGAACTTGTGTATAAAAGGCACTATGTTATCATGGAACGTAGGGGTTCCTGTATAAGAACTTGGGATGCTCATACTATAGACAACTGTATTTATGAAGAAGACTTACTTTATCTTGGTTGTTTAATGTTTTGTCTTGGATAAATGATGACTCAGAGTTAAATGTTCACCTTTAAGGAACATAGAAACACAAAAGAGGATGCATAGAAATGACTGGCCTATAGGCAAGGCAGCTGGTTGGCAAAGCTACTTTAAAGAAAAATCTTTTTTTTTTTTTTTTTTTGGTAGTTCTGTTAATAGATTATTTCAAGAGAGTTGATTTCCCTGTGTGCTTTGAAGCGAAGTGCATGTTATGCAGTAAAGAAGCAAATTCAACCTCATTGTGGAACTTGCTGGCTGTGAGTGTAGTACAGATGGAAAGGTGTTAAGACAGTAGCCATGTTTTCCTGCATGAAAAATTTATGAGTCAGAAACTAAGTGGCCATGTCACTCTGTTTTCTCTGTTAAGCTGCTCAATTAACAGGATTGACAGGTAGTGGATTGGAGATACAAATTTAAATAAGGCCTTGAATTATCTGTTTATCTGCTGCATTTTAGATCTGTAAAGGGAAAGACTACAGACCAGTGGTTGTGCTCTTTCCTGTTTGCTATATCCATTTTGAAGCAGGGGGATTTGACGTTGTTTTTAATGTGGGTTTTATAATTATTTATTCCACATTAGTGTTACTTGTCCTATTTTATTTTATCAACTAACGAAGTATAATCATTGAGTATTTTACTATTTGCTATAATTATCTAAACCAGTGGGATTGCTAGAAAACTTTAAGAATTGACACATCAGGGACCAGCAGCACTCAGTCTTTGACAAAGGATACCAAAGGTTCGTTTGTAGTAGAGACGAGTTGTTTATTGTGAAATGAGCCTGATGGTAAGAGACTGACTGCATACTCTAGTGGAAAAGTAGTTTAGGTCAAAGACTGGATTCTAGTACTGACTGACCGACCTAGGTATACAATTTAATATTTCTGATGCAGAGTTGGTCTTAAACGGATTGGAACAATACAATAGTTCCTACCTTTTTTCTTTCTTTTTTTTTTAAAACAAGGCCATTATGAGTACCAGTAAGACATGTCTTACTTACGCAAGTAGCACAGGTTAGTGCTGCTTGGAAGTTAAATATGTTAGTTGTAGATTTTTCTTAGATGACTTTGTTAGTTTGAAGAAATTTATTTTAAATTCTTAATTTGCTGTGAGTTTTTTCCTTCAAAAATATATGTTGACTTTTGGCAAATGATTTTTCTGCATCTATTGAAATGATAGGATTTTTCTTTTTTATTCTGTTAATATGGTAAAAAGATCTGGTCCCTGTCCTATAGGGAGTGATCATTGAATAGAGAGAAAAATAAAGAAATAATGGTGATATCTACATAATTGAGGGTTACAAAAGATGCACTGGGAATGTAGAGAGAATAATAAAATCAACCTGACAGAGTCAGGAAGGCTTTCAGAGGAACTCTGCTCAGGTAGAGATTTGGAATTTGTGAATTGGAAGGAAGGAGGGGAGTGCCGTATCTTAGGTGCAGGGCGTGCCCATTGTGTAGCAGGTTTATGGATTTCATATTGGAGGTTGGTAGTCAGAGATGTGGATGCTGTGCAAGGGTAGGGTTATGAAAGGATCTTTCTGTGCCATATTAAAGTTACTGTCTCTTATGTAGGTATGGGAAGCCACCAAAGAATTTGAGAAAATGAAGGACATTATTGGATTTTTGTAATGAAGAGATCTCTTCTTCAGTGATGTAGTATGACTGATGAGAAGTTATCAGCTTAATTTTAAAACAACCTTATATTCCTGGGATAAACCTTGTTAGGTGGTGACATATCATAATTTTCATATATAATTGGCTTTCATTTGTTAGCATATTCAAGATTTTTGCTTACCTGCTCATGAACAATGCTAGTCATTCTTTCTTTGTCAGGTTTTGCTTTGAGGATTATGTTGACCTCAAAGTGAGTTTGTAAATATTTTTTCTTTTTTCTAGAAAAGTTTGTATTTATCTGGCATTGGTTATTCCTTAAATGTTTGAGGGAATTAGCCAGTGAGACCATCTTGGCCTGAGATTTCATTTGATAAAGATTTCAATTTTTTAAATAGAGTTTGGGTTACTAGGATGTTTTAGTCTGTGTCATGTCAGTTTCTTACAATTGTATTTCTCATAGAATTTGTCCCTGTCATCAAGTTGTTGAATTTATTGGCATAAAATTGTTCATTATATTCATGTAACACATGTAGGATCTGTAGTGATACTGCCTGCTTTTGATATTGTTAATAGATATTTGTCAATTTTGTTAATCTTTTAAAAAACCCCAACTTTTTCCTTTATTCATTTTCTTTGTCTACTTTTCTGTTACGCTGATTTTTGCTCCTATTTTAATTTTTTAAAACTAATCTTTATGCCCAATGTGGGGCTTGAACTCATGACCCCAAGATCGAGTCGTATGCTCCGGGGGCACCTGGATGGGCTCAGTCAGTTAAGCATCTGGTGTTCAACTCCAGTCATGAGCTCAGTGTGCTGAGATCAAGCCCAGTGGTCAGTCTCCCTGCTCAGCGGGGAATCTGCTTCTCCCTCTCCCCTCTGCTCTCCTCCCCATGCTTGATCTCTCTCCAATAAATAAATAAAATCTTAAAAAAAAAAAAGGTCACATGTTCCACCCAGCTGAACCAGCTAGGTGCTCCTGCTCCTGTTTTTATTTCCTTCTTTCTAATCTGGGTTTTTTGTTTGTTTATTTATTTTGCTTTGTTCTTTTCCTAGCTTCTTGGGGGCAGACTCTTAGGACATTAGATACCTTTCTTTTCAAATATTGTCATTTAAAAGCATACATTTTTCTTTCAGTACTACTTTAGCTATATTCCACAAATTTGGGTATACTGTATTTTTATTTTGATTGAGTTCAAAGCTTTTTCTAATCTCATCTGTGATATTTTTCTTTATAGGTTATTTAGATGTGTGTTGGTCTTGATGAAAGGAATGTGTATTCTATAGTTGTTGAGTGTAGAGTTCTTGTGTCAGTTAGTTCAAGGTAATTGGTAAGTAGTGTTTTGGACCTTCTATATTATTGATTTTGTAAATCTAGTTTTATCATTTGCTAAGAGGAGTATTATAATCTTCAACTATGTGGATTTGTCTTTCTGTCATTGTAATTTTGGAAATTTTTGCTTTATGTTTTTTGAAGCCTTAACATTAGGCTTGTATACATTTATTATTGTTATTTTTCCTGATGTATTGAGTCTTTAATCATTATGAAATGTTCCTTTTTTCTCTCTAATAGAGTCTGCTTCCTCTGATATGAATATAGCCACTCTAGTCTTTTTATGCTTCTTACTGCTTGCTTGGCATGTCCTTTTGCATTTTTTATTTTCAACCTTTCTGATTCTTTAAAGTATGTCTCTTATAGAGAGTGTGCAGTTATTTATTTTTTAAAATTCATTCTGACAATGTCTGCCTTTTAACTGGAGTGCTTAATTTAGTCCATTAATATTTAATGTAATTATTGTTATGGTTGGATTTAGATCTATTATTTTATTATTTGTTCTGTTTATCCCAGCACTTTTTTGTTCCTTTCTTCATTGGTTTTCTGTTTATTTTTGGAAGGTAATTGAACTACTTTTTTTTTTTTAAAGATTTAAAAATTTTTTTTTAAGTTTATACTTAACTACTTTTTGTTGCAGAATATTATGCCACTGTATGATTATGCTATGTTTTATAATATATCAGTTGATTGTTTTGGATGTTTTCAGTAATGTTGTTATGAACATTTGTATACAAGTATTTTGTGGATGTATGTTTTCACTTCTTGTGCAGATATATGTAGGAATGGAATTGCTGGGTTATTAAAACAATTCTGTTCTTAACCTTTAGAGGAACTGCCATACAATTTTCCAAAGTAGCTGCATCATTTTCCATTTCAAACAGCAGTGTTTTTTTTTTTTTTTAATGTATTTTATTTATTTACGTTAGAGAAAGAGTGAGTGAGAGCATGCTTGTGTGCAAGTTGGGGGAGGGGCAGGGGGAGAGAGAGAGAGAATCTCAAGCAGACTTCATGCTAAGTGCGGAGCTGGATACCAGGACCCTGATATCACGCCTGAGCCTATATCAAGAGTTGGCAGCTTAACTGACTGAGCCACCGAGGCACCCCTCCAACCAGCAGAGTATGATGATTCCAGTTTCTCTACATCCTCACTAGCCCTTGTTACTATTTATCATTGTAATCGTAGCCATCCTGGTAGGTGTGTAATGGTATCTCACTATGGTTTTGATATGCATTAATGACGAATAATGTTGAATATCTTTTCAAATGCTTCTCGGCCACTTGTGTGTTCTAGTGTATATTTTTGTATTTTTAGGAATGTCTATTCAGATTTTTTATCCTATTTTATTATTATTATTTTTTATTAATTTATTTATTTTTGGTGCTGAAACCCAGGAACGACTTTATCCATTTTTATTTATTTATTTTTTAATTTTTAAATTATTTATTTATTTATTTATGATAGTCACAGAGAGAGAGAGAGAGAGAGAGGCAGAGACACAGGCAGAGGGAGAAGCAGGCTCCATGCACTGGGAGCCTGATGTGGGATTCGATCCCGGGTCTCCAGGATTGTGCCCTGGGCCAAAGGCAGGTGCTAAACTGCTGTGCCACCCAGGGATCCTGACTTTATCCATTTTTAAATTGAATTATTTGTCTTGTTATGGAGTTGTAAGAGTGTATATATATTCTGGATACTACAAGTCCCTTAGCAGATACATGATTTCTAAATATTTTATCTCAGACTGTGGGTTGTCTTTTTATTATATTGATGGTATATAGCATTAAAGTTTTAAATTTTAATGTAGTTGAATTTAACTTTTGTCATTTTTTTAAAAAAGATTTCATTTATTTATTCATGAGAGACACACAGAGAGAGAGAGAGAGAGGCAGAGACATAGGCAGAGGGAGAAGCAGGCTTCCCGGGTGGAGCCCAATATGGGACTCAATCCAGGACCCTGGTATCACGCCTTGAGCTGAAGGCAGATGCTCAACCACTGAGCCACCCAGAGGCCCCTTCATTTGTGGTTTTTTGATGTCATATCTAAGAACCCATTGCCTTATCCAAGGTCATAAGGATTTATACTTATATTTTCATTTTAAGAGTTTTATTGCCCTTTAATCTTCTGTATATGTAGGTCTATGATTAATTTTGTGAGGAGTGTGTGTGTGTGTGTGTAGGGGTGAGGGTCCAACTTTATTTTTTGTATATGAATATCCGCTTATCCCGGTGTCTTTTTGTTGAAAAGAGTACTCTTTCCCCATTGAATTGTCTTGATACTCTAGTCAGAGATTAATTGAACATGAATGAGCAGGTTTAGTTTTGGATTCTCCATTCTGTTCCATTGATTGTATATGTATCTGCTACTACCAAACTGTCTTAATTATTGTAGGTTTATGATATGTTTTGAAATCAGGAGGTGTGAATCACCCAGTTTTATTACTATTTTTTTTTCAAGATTGTTTTTGCTGTCTGAATCCCTTGAATCTCTAAATGAGTTTTAGGATCTGGGGTGCTTGGATGGCTTAGTTGGTTAAGGTGCTGTCCCTCCTTTAGTATTTCTTATTGTGTAGGTTTGCTGGTGATGAATTCTCTTAGCTTTTGTTTTGCTGAAAATATTTTTATCTTCATTCTTGAAGGATATTTTTGCTGAATATAGAATTCTGAGTTGCCAAGAGTGTTTTTTTTTTCTTTTTGCACTTAAAAAATGCCCTTCTCCTGTCTTTTGGCCTCCATTATTTTTTATAAGAAGCTACCAGTAATTCATATTGTTGTTTTCTTATACGTGATTTGTCATTTTTTTCTGGTGTTTTAATAATTTTCTTTTTATTTTTGGTTGTTGACAGTTTGTGTTGTGCTTAGTTATTTTCTGTTTGTCCTGCTTTTGGTTCACTAAGCTTCCAGAATCTGCACATTTCCATCTTATACTACATTTGAGAAATTTTCAGGCATTATTTCTTTTAAATTTTTTTCTGTTCCATCCTCTCTGACTTCTGATTATGGAACTCCAATTATTCTTACTAATACATTTAGATCTTTGATTTTGTACCACATAATTACATATTACTGTACAGTTTTCTGATTGTTGTTTTTCCTCTCTTGTTCAGATTGGATAATTGCCATTGATCTTCAAGTGTATTGACTCTGTTAGCAAGCCCTCTTGCTAAATTATAGACCCCAGAAGTTAAAACCAGAAATAGACAAAACTGTTTAACTCACACTCTAAGTAAAAACCATTTTGCTTATTTCTTACTGCACTTTTTTGAGGCACTGATGAAGATGTTTTGCAATGACTGAGAACATCCCACCTGTCAGACCAGAAAAGCCCTCATAGCAATAGAATGCCCAGAAGACCACATCCCATGTGTCCCCTTCCTTACCTGTGATATGCATATTGACCCGAGCCATGCTCTCTCACCCACCCTCCATCTGCTCTTTTACATGAAGCCCCTTGAACCTCTCCTGTAAACCTCTAGGTGTCCATTTTGTAGGCAGAGAAGTCAGTTGTTAAACCTTGGGCCTGTTACTTCCTTTTGCTGCCAGCATCCAAAATGGATTTCTCCTTTTCTCTTTTCGAAACCTTCCTCTCTTGCATTATAAACTTCTTGGAATGAGTTTATTTGGGTTTGTTCCACAGCATTGTTGGCAATTGGAGCCAGGAGCTATGCTATTAATTCCTCAAGTCCCCTCGGGATTCCCTGGGATAGAGCAGTTGCTGAGGCAGTGTGCTAGGGCTCACCTGTTTGTTTCCAGAGTTATCAACTGTGATAGGTCATTTGGTAACAACACTTCTGCCATTGGTAGTCTGCATTCAGTGGATTTTTTTTAAATAGATTTTATTTATTTCAGAGAGAGAGAGAGAGAAAAAGCAGGGTAAGGGGCAGAGGGAGAAGCAGACTCCCTCCTGAGTGAGGAGCACCAGGCAAGGCTTGGTCCCCAGGACTCCTGGGATCATGACCTGAACTGAAGGCAGATGCTTAACCTAAGCGATTGAGCCACCCAGGCACCCCTCAGTGGATGTTTTTGTTTTGGTATTATGTTTCTCAATCTAGAATTTCCATTTGGTTCTTTTTTTTTTGTAGTTTCTACTTCTCTGCTGATATTTCCATTTTCAGTCCTTGAGCATGGTTAGAAGCAGCAGCTTTTAAAATTCTTGTCTGTAAATACCGAGGAATTCTATCTCAGGTTGGAGGAGACTAACAATACGTGACAACTAAATGCAGTGTGGGATCTTGGATTAAAAGTTGGACCAGAAAAAGGGCATTAGTGGATTGATTGACAGAATTTACATAAAGTTTGTAAAAATAGTTAATAGTATTTTCTCATTAATTTCCTGGTTTCTCTAGCTCTATGAGAGTTATGTAAGATGTTAACAATAGAGAAATCTTGGTGAAGGTTAAAAATCCTCTTCTAGTAATAACATCCAGATTGTCTTGGTGTTGGTTTTCTTTTTCTTTTGGTTGTCTTTTCTGTGGGCCACATTTTCCTGTTTCTTTGAATGTTAGTAATTTGAAATTGCATCTTGGACATTACGTACAATTTATTATAAAGATTTTGGATCTCTTGTATACTTCCGAAGAATATTGATGTTTGTTTCAGTAGGATAGCCTCAAGCTCCAAATCATTTTTCCCTATGGTCAGCAGCTTAAATCTGAATTCAGTTTTTAGTCTTATCTGGGATGCTTGTCGTTACACATGCCTATTTCTGGGAATAGCTAGATATTTGGGGCCAAATTTACATGTAGACTTTGGACTTTCCCTTTGTGGCTGTTTTCTTTGATTTTATCCCTCAATTTCCATCTGGTGAGGTCAATTAGAACTCTGTCCTCTGGTTCTTCATGCCAGTAAGAGGGTGGTTTCTGTTCAAATTCTGTTACCTAATAGTGCTTAAATGGGCCTACTCTTCCTTTTTCCAGTAAATGCCCTATAGTGTCTTCTCTGCTTTGATTGCTTTCTCTTGTCTTCAGATAGTTACTTTTTAATTTTGTCCAGAGTTTACAGTTATCTTGGGACAGTTGGTCCAGAAAGAGCACATTACTTTCCATTTCCAGTAATCTTAGGAAGCAGCTCCTAGAAGTGGAACTTAATATTTTGTTTAACCATTTTACTGGAATATGATGTATCATACACACACACACACACACACACACAGTGCACGAGTTGTAACTCTATAGCTCAGGATGCTATTACAAATTGAATGTGACTTAGAGTGAGAAATCGAACATTACCAGCACCTCAGAAGCCCCTTTCATATCCTTAACCAATCTCTACTCCCAGCTGCTTCTCTAAAATAGTCTCCTGTCATCTCGTGCCATAGATGAATTTTGCCTGTTATTGAACTTTGTATAACTGATATTATTCATGTATCTTGCTTTTTGTCTAGTGTATATGCTTGTGAGATTATTTCGTGTTGTGTGTAGGAGTAGTTTGTTCATTCTTATTGCTGAAAAGCATTTCATTTTGTGAATTTATTATAATTCCTTTATCATTTCTTCTGTAAATGGGTATGGATTATTTCCATTTTGGGCCTATTGTAAAAAAAGTGCTGCTTGAACATTCTTCTACAAGTCTTTTGGTGTACATGTGTATGCACTTACATTGAGTATTTATTGAATAATTGAATTACTGGGTCTTAGGGTATGACCCTTTTGTTCAGCTGTCGTAAATAGTGCTAAATAATTGACCAAAGTAATGGGATCTATTTTTTTTTAAATGAACAAATATTAAGAGGCTTTACCTTTTAGGAAATGTAAATCCAAGAGTCATTGCAAAAAATTTATCATTCTTGCCATATGTTAGCCCCTCAGTGTTTGATTGACAAATTGGTACTTTGATAATAAAAGGTAAACACAGCCTTAAATCATATATGACACTTGTTTGTTTGCTCAGGCTTATTGAATTTTAGTGGAATCATATATATGGTTGTAAATTCTTGGATTTGTCATTGACAGCTATATCAGGTATTTTATCTAGTTTTATCAGTTATGTAAGTTCTGCTAACATTGGTGGGCTTATCAGGTTTATGATCCAGGAGTATATAAGTTGTTGGCCTTAGAATTGTTTGTTACAACTTATTTATGTTCTCTGTGGGTGGTATTTTATAATTTTTATGTTTATTATATTTTGTAGCTTAATGAGGCATTTATATTTAGCACTTGATGTACACACAGTAATATTGGAAAGTAGATATGACATAGCTCATTTTCAGAAGAAAAGCAGGGGTACTGAAGAACAGCTAAAAGAAAGTGGTAACAGAAAATATAAGAGATTGACCTTGGAGTTCATCTTCACCATGTGGTGTGATGCTTTGTGACAAAATAGTTATTCTCAAATTAGGAAACTTCTCTGTAAAAAGCTATACAGTAAATATTTTAGGGACTTCAGTTGCACGTACTCAGTTCTGCCATTGCAGCACAAAAGCAGTCATAGACAATACATGAATGAGTAATTATTATTACATAGTACAACACTGAAATGTGAATTCATATAATTTTAACATGTTACAAAATAGTATCTTTCTTTTTTCAAAATACTATCTTTTAATTTTTCTTTCTTTGACTTGAAAATGTAAAAACCACCTGCGTTGGTCTGCTAGGGCTGCTGTAAGAAAGTACCACAAATTTGAGTGGCTTAAATAACACATTTATTCTGTAGGCTAGAAGTCAGAAATTGGCAGGGTTAGTTCCTTCTTAGTAGAGAAGGGTCTATTCCCGCCTTTCTTATTGGCTTGTAGGTGGCTGTCTTTCTGTCTCTGCATTGTCTTCTTTGTGTATGTCTCTGTCCTTGTGTATAAATTTCCCAGTCATACTGGAATAGTCCCCACTGTCACTACCTCATTTGAACTTGGTTGCCTCTGTAAAAGACCCTGTATCCAAATTAGATCACATTCTGAGATATTAGGAATTGGGACTTCAGAATGTTTTTTTGTTTGGGGGTGGAGGGCACAGTTCAATGCATAATGTCATTCTTGGCTTTTGATCATTAAAAATCAGGTGTGGTAGCCTGGACTTGGCCAGCTGGTTGCACTTTGTTGCACTTGACTTATGTGACTGGGGCAGAGATGATAACCTGCAGGAATATTTACAGCCCCCAAAATTTGCTAGGTACATCTTTAGGTGACATGGCTAATCTTGTGGACTCTGTAGATTGATTAGAGGAACCATCATCAGTTTCATCTTTGAATATGGGGGACAGCAGTCTATACTGATTTACCAGACATATTTAGATTTCAGGTTCAAATAACAATTGCTGTATTTTTTATTTTAGAAAGAATAGACCTCTCTCCTCTCACCCCAGCCTCATTGGAGATGTTCCTGGGAGGTGGATTAGACTTATGATGTTTAATGTAGTAAGAACTGGCTTAGAATAGTATTTGAAATAGTTGTTCAGTGTTCTTTGAAGGTGCTTTTAAGGCTTTCATAAACATTTATTAAGAATTTTATTTTAGGGCACCTGGCTAGCTCAGTTGGGAGGAGCTTGTGACTCTTGATCTCCAGGTTGTGAGTTTGAGCCCCACTTTGGGTGTAGAGATTACTTAAAAATAATCTTTTAAAATAATTTCATTTTAAAAGTAAAGTCAATTTTAATATACCAGCACCTCCTAATGCATTAATTGCTGCTATTATAGTAAACCATTTTGTGCAGATCTTAAAATGGTTTTTTCTTTTTGCCATCTGTTTGAAGAGCATCCCAAGGCTCTGAGGTAACTTGTTTAAAAATCAGTCTGTTACTTAAGCAGTGTATATGTGTGAATCAGAATTTTCTCTCTTTTTTTTTTTTTTTTTAGATTTTTATTTATTTATTCCTGAGAGACACAGAGAGAGAGAGAGAGAGAGAGAGAGAGAGAGTTAGGCAGAGATACAGGCAGAGGGAGAAGCAGGCTCCTTGCAGGGAGCCTGGTGTGGGACTTGATCCTGGGTGTCCAGGATCACACCCTGGGCTGAAAGCGGCTCTAAACTGCTGAGCCACCTGGGCTGCCCCAACAATCAGAATTTTTTTGATTTCCATCTATATGTCAGTTCCTTTTTGTATATTTACTTTGCATGTATGATTCTTATTCATAACCCTTGATTTCAGTATATGTTAATTAAGTCAACCTTGTAATTTTTGGTAATTGACTTTATAATATGTGAAGGCTTTATATTTGAATTTTGAAAATATACTTACCATTGAACTCTTATTTTCAATTTATATTCATGTTATTTGTAAGGCTTCATTTGAGAGGAAGTTTTTTTACTTGAAATTTTGGGAAATTGCTCCTTTAGCATAGGTCAACTAATTGGAAGAGGTGAGAAGGAGATAAAGGATATTGGTTTTTTAAAAATTGTGTTTGGTATACTGATGGGTATGCACAGCAGAAATGAAATCAGTTCAAGTTACTGGTTATCTCAGTTTTGTTTATTTCCCTTGCAACTTTAAGAATCCTGGGTGTGCTTTGTTCTACCTTCAACTTCAGTAGATATACCATTCTTTATTATTTCTTGGTATAAGCTAAGTCGAGGTTACTAGTAGCTCCTGAAGAGGTGAAAGAACTTTTTGTTTATGTGTTGGTGGTAAAAGAGGGCATCTCTGTCAGCATTACAGCAAAACAAGTAAGTCTAGAAAGGGTTCAAAATAGACACTTCTTGACTGCTAATAATATATGGAAGAAAATGCAGAAAAGGAAGGGTCTTGTCCCTATTGTATATTAATAGCTATATTTTTGGAAAATATTCTGTGTGCAGCAGTTCTTATATTTGTTCATGTAGTTGAAATGATCTTTGGTTCTTTTGAGGATGTAATGAGATATAGTCAGTTTTAATCCTAGCAAGTCATACCAACCCCTAAAGGTCTGTAAAGAACACAACAGTCAGTTATGGTGATGTGTCTTAAATGTTGTTTAGTGTAGAGGCAGAGGGCATTTTGCAGTGTGGCGGAAAGAGCAGTGAACCTTTATGCACATATTTAGGCGAGGATATTATTTTGTGGAGCTGTATTGCTTTTGACTTGGAGTGAGATGGTCATTGCATTCTCTTTTTGTCTTGTTTCTGAGATTAAAATATATATACATATAAATTGGCTTATTAAAATTAGTTATTTTAGATGTTTAGTTATTTTTTTTTCTGTTTAGTTATTTTTTAATGCATATTATTAAATTCCTTTGCTTTGAAAGTATTCCTACTCCGTTGTGGAAACTCAAGAAATGTATTAATTAATTCTGGGCCTACAGCTATCATTTTCTTGAATGACACATGGATCCTAGGTTTTAATGTTTGTATATTTATGCAAGCACTTTATGCATGTAAAAGAGGACTGGAGAGTTCTGTATAAGTGTTCAGTAATATATTTTAAAGACTTTTTTAAAGTTTTTTTTAAAATTTATTTTTAGTAATTTCTATACACTGTGTGGAACTTGAACTCACCACCCTGAGTTCAAAAGTTCCATGCTTTTCCAACTGTGCCCTCTGGGTTTTCAGTGGGTCTAAATAAAGTGGTGGCTTTCATTATGTATCCTGAGGATGGGCAGATCATACTACTGCTCATTTGGAATCAGTTTTTCCTTTGGTATTTTCTTTTTTTTTTTTTCCTTTGGTATTTTCTTTATGTTTGTGAGGGGAAAAATTTCTCAGTATTCTCCTTTCTTATTCTGTAGATATTTAATATGGATCTCAGATTACCATGGAAATTCATTATTTCCTTGGTTTCTGGTTGTGTATATTTTCTTTGAAACTGGAGAAATAGAGAAAGCAACTTCAGGCTTTTAGGTTTGGGAATTAGTTTATTTTCTGAAAAGGATTTGTACTGATCTGATTAGTCAGATTTCTCAGAGTGGCAAGGAAGAGACACTTGATAATCACAGAGATGGAGTGAGAGGTATAAAGGGAAATTTGTTTCATTCACTGCATAGGTAGTACTCAGTCTCCAATTTTCCTGATGAGGTTCTTAAATAGCTAAGAAACTGTCTCACTTTTTGCTTCAGGACCACTAACTGTTCCAGATAACCCCTTCTTAGCACTTTCCACTAATCCTACAGGCAGGGTTTGATTGGATTGATTTAGCATTGTGCCTAGAGCAGGCATACTTGTTGGTCACAGTTGGGAGTTAGGAACTTCAGAGGGAAACCCATCATGCTCAGCCCATGTGTGGTTGACTGCCAGCCTGGGTTTCTTCATTCAAACCCCTGTGGCCTTTTTGTTTCTAACAAAGTATACCTTGGTGGAATTACAGGAGGAAGTGTGATAGGATGGCAAAGAGAGAACAGGTTGGGGCCACTTTGCTTAAATTTATCTTTGTGTGTGGTAGGATGTTTCATAGATCTTAGGTGGAGCAGAAGCCTGTTTTCTGCTAATTTTCATTCCAAATATAGAAGAGGCTTTTTTGGGGGAGATGCACGTTGGTTTTAGAAAGTGAGAGGATTGAATGGAACCACCTTTATTATCTTTGATACCCTCATAGATTTGCATATTAGGGATGGTGATTATCTTTGATACCCTCATAGATTTGCATATTAGGGATGGGTATAATTAACAAATATATAGGTATATCTATGTTCCAGAACCCAACCAAATAAATTAACTGTATAATCAAGGGTACTTAGGCATGTGGGTCCAAAGCTTTGTTTTGCCTGTCTTTAGTGAATATTTTAAGAGTATTCAAATAATGTATTCAAATGAATAAAGTGGATGAATGAACATGCTTTTTATCTTAATATGGATGATAATAAATTCATTATTGGTAGAACACATTATTTTGAATGGTATATAGATCCTTTAAGAATGTGAGTTTGGGTATGAAAAGCTAAAAAGCGTATAAAATCAGATATCTTTGATGTTTAATTCTTTTGAACTAAATATTGTATTATTTTTAGGGTAGCTGAAAGTTGTCAGTTTAGAACCTTTTGAGGGGCTTGTGGAACAGACTATGCATGGAGACAGACCATTAGTGCTAGTTGCCTGGCTGTATTTTAAGGATTAAAAGCAAAGTCTTTGCATGTGATGTTTTGTATATTGGACTTAAAAAAAATCCACAAGCTTTTAGAGGTTGTGAAGATATGGGTCATTTTTGTTCAGATAAGAGTAAGTTAAGTCAATAAAGCATTTACTAACATGAAATGTTTTTCTTTTCCTCTTTTTTGGTATTAAAAGAAAGGTGAATGGACAAAATAGCCATTAAAGTATTTAATTTAAAAAAATGCAGCAACAAAAACCACACACTCTGGCTGTCCATGTTACTTTAAGCTTCATGTTTCAAAACTATATTCACAGCTTTAGAAATAAACTCTATAGTAGCTGAATGGTATTAACTGGTGCTTTTCTTCTTTGCTTTATCTTATTGTGTCAGCAGGGATGCTGCAGCTATGCTTTTTGATCTAAAAACAACTTTATTGTGGACTGAAAAAGAAAAATGTTCTAATCTCCTGCTAAAATTTTACCTGACAGTGAGGTCAGTCAGACAATGGAATAACTTGCCAAAGGAGTTCAGTGAGAATCTTTTCACTAGAGATGTTCCTGAGTTGACTTGAATGAGCTACTTGCAATTGAAGATCAAGCTGGAAAAATTCTCCAAGATGAGATAGCTCCTCTGAACTAAACATTTTTAAAGGAATTAAAAAGTCTGTATTACAAGTTTTGAGAAAATATTGCCTAAAATCATTGATTCAGAATTTAGGTTTTCAGGTATATTTTCTTATTTTCTTTTTAAACATCTTCCACAAAGGATATATTTAATAATGTAAAGTGTTTTTATTTTTTTTAAAGCTGTATAGTTCTAGATCATAAATTAATGTTCTGTCATACATGTTTTGAAATGTTCGTTATTAGATACCCCACTGTTGTCTGCTAGCGCATCATAGAAGAGTCTATAAGGGAGGGTGGGGGTTATGATGGCTTTTATTTTATTTTTTTTTATGATGGCTTTTAAATTAAAGAGCTTGTGGGTGGTTGACCAGACTGTCAGGGCCATTATTAATTTCCTATAAAGTGATGCCAGAGATCTAGATTTGATTGCCTAGGCCAGTGAGAGAGAGGATTTCTGGTAGAGGGAGGCTGTTAGCTCTGGGGCAAGGCTAAATCTTTAATCCCTCCACAGGTTCCCTTTTCAATAATTAGAAAAGAAGACAGCCGGGCGGCTGGGGCTTTGTTGTTTTCAGATCTCCTTAGTTAAAAGGTACCTGCTATACAGGATTTTGAACATGGCAATAGACCACAAAGTGGTAAAAACAAGAATTTTAAGTCCTTGGAACCTTTATAGAGATTTTTGTTCTTAGCTGCTTAGGGTGTGAATAGAAAGATATGTTGAGAAAGCAAGATGGCAGGGATGGGGGTTGAGGCAGGAGCGAAGTTGAATTGAAGACTGTTTGTATTTAGAATTTCAACAAATGTACTTAAAAAAAATTACTCCTGAATGTTTGTATGTAGTTAAGAAGTACAAGAAGTTCAAAAAGATCCCCATATTATCACATGAGGACTACAGGTCACTGGGATACAAGGCTTAGGGAAGTGGTTTAAACCAGGACAGTTTTGTTCTTTTTACTTCCTAATAGCCAATTTAATTTCACTGGTGTTGCAGCAGAATGTCTCCAGTGTTGAATTTTCCAGTTCTGTAAAGAACGATCAGTGTAGAGATGGCTGTGACATTAGGGTGCTTTTCAGTGAGAAGGCAGTCAAGTGGTAAGGCCCTTGAGTATGGGATGGGGGTGGGGGCTTACTTTAGTGCCAGTGTTAAAAGAAATATTACTCTGTGTGTCTGTCATTAAAGTAATCCAACTGCTTTTTTTTTTTAATTTTTATTTATTTATGATAGTCACAGAGAGAGAGAGAGAGAGAGAGAGGGGCAGAGACGTGGGCAGAGACGTAGGCAGAGGGAGAAGCAGGCTCCATGCACCGGGAGCCCGATGTGGGATTCGATCCCGGGTCTCCAGGATCGCGCCCTGGGCCAAAGGCAGGTGCCAAACCGCTGCGCCACCCAGGGATCCCAATCCAACTGCTTCTGAATTAGAAAGGAACAACAGTGGCCTTGGGTTTAATAATGCTGAACTAAGTAAAAATGTTGAAAGTTGTTCAGACTAGCAGTAGTTTCTTTTTTCCTCTCTTACTTAGTATGGGTGGCCAGTAAGCACTTAACCTTAGGCTCTCCAGATTCTGTTTATTGGTGAGGTGGGAGGGGGTGGTGGTGGTAGACAATGATCAAACCAAAAGCATGATGAAGACTTTCCCTTTGCCCAAGGATGGGATGGATACTTGAAAAGGTCAGGACTCCCAGGCCTAGGGTTCCTCTGATGCCTGAATGAGCGTTGCAGTCCAAGGTATGTTTTCTAGTCTTAGGGGTTGGTCCCTGTTGCTCTACTTGTCCACTGGAGGAGGAATGTAGAAATGAGCGGGACTCCTGTGTAATCCAGAGACCCCAAACATTACTGGTCTGTACACTATCCCCATCCCCATTTGTTTAGAGTTTGGATCTTTATCCTCCATTTGACATTAGAGATGAGGGCCAGGACTACATCAGCCCAGTTCTTGGGCTGGACCTTATTCAATGATGAAGAACAGGAGAGGGGCCTGACTGGCTCAATTGGTAGAGCGTGCAGCCACAGGACTTGCCTGACCTTGGTTTCCTTATTTCTAAAACTAAGAGCATATCCACCCTACAGAATTAGTATGAGGGATAAGTGAAGAGTCTCAGTGCCTGGTTTGCAGTTGGTCTTCACATACGTTAATTCCTTTTTATGGTTTATAAATGTAGATCTGAAGACAGTTTTGAAGAATGCTTATATTGCCTCCAAATAACAGCTTTAGTGTTTGGAACAACTTCCTTGAGGCTACTTTTTGAAAAGATAGCACTTAATTAATTAAAAACAAGAAAAAGGAGTAAAAGTATATAATTCTGAGCAGAAGCAACTGAGCAAATGTTTTGCTTTTTTTTTTTTTTTTTTAAGGCTTAATTTTTTTAGAGCAGTTTTACGCTCAGCACACCTTTGGTCAGGAAAACCATTACCTTAAAAAAACTTAAGATGTCTCATTATATGTACATAGAATACCCATGTATGTGTTACAAGTAAGAATTCCATGTTATGGATGTTACAATCAAGAAGCTCTTGGTTGTACATCATGCTTCTGTTCTTTAATCTGGTGACTTAATCAATGAAAACTATAAAGTACAGGAGTGTTCTAATTAGTTAGAAAGTGTGGTGATATGGTGAAACAAGCTCCTTTTTAAAAAAATGTCATTCTAGGTATAAATTTTGTTCTTGGATTTGGAAGCGGTGAAATTGCAGAATAGTGGAAGTATTTCATAAAAGTACACATATGTAAGAATTTTATAGTAAATATGTAATCTTCATAAGTGTCTTCTTTACAATAAAAATAATTTGTACTTTGTTCCAACTAAAGCATTTGCTTTATATCAGGATTTAAAAAAATATATATCTTTTAAATATGTTCAGTAACCCTAATGTATATTATGAGAAAAGACATAATCAAATTGGGACTTCTGGTAGTGGGAATAAACTTGTGGTAAAAAGAAAAAAACTCACCTTAAATTGTATTTCCTGATGAAAGAATTTTATTTGTGGCATATTTCAAGTCCAAGGCAATTTAAATATAAAATTTTGAGTTTTGATTCTATTTAGATTGGAGGACTTTGGTGTAAGATGCAGGTTTTATAAGTATACCATATGTGCATTTTTTGCCCCCCCCCCCCCCAAATAGGGTTTACCTTGTTTAGTAGTTAAACTTTTAATCAGTGAGAGTGCATCTTATTAGGCAGTTAAGTTGTTAACTATACCCATAATTTCAGGACAAGCTCTTTTAGCTACTGATTACAGAATGTGGATTATTCCTTGAGAAATCGATGTATAGCCTTTTGAAAAATAAAGGGCATTTGCAGACGTTTGTAAAGTTATGCTATCTCAGGTGCAATTGGGCTTTTCATTGTGTTGAGATTTCTCTTTGTATGTCTCATCTATCATTTTTGACTGTCCTAAGAAGGCATTCATAGACTCCTTTTCCTAAGTACTTTCCTAATTTACTAAATAGAAAAACAAAACCCCGTGAGGTGGAACCATAAATTAGGTCTTTTCTTGTTACATCTTCCTAGTAATTACTAAGTCTATAGCTTTATATTTCTGGATATTGTGTTTAGAAGAAGAGTTTTAATAGATGGGTTAAAAAACAGTTTTGCATAATGCATTGCTTAATTTTATATAAAGCCAGCCTCACAAGTTTGAATGTCACATGGCTCAGTCTGATGCTGTAATGGATCAGCTCAACTGAGCTCTGAACTAGTTTAATGAAGTTAGGTAATGTTATATTCTAAAGAGAATTAATGTCTGAAATGTAGTTGTATAATTATGGCATCAGGAATGCATAATGATTTTATCATCTGTGCTTTATTCCTTTAGAGCTTAATTTTTTCATATCATTTGGATTGTATGTGCATTGAATTTTTTTACACATCTTCCCCTTTTCCATTTCCATAGTGTTCTGGGATCCTTAGAAATAAATGATTACACGAGAGACCAGAATGCCATCCTCCAAATGATACTCATTTCTATTTTTATTTAATTTCACCTGGTATGTTATTTGCAGAAAGGTTACCCTTAAAATGGGTGAGGCTGTGAGAGGACTTGCATATATTGCTTTCTCTTGGATGTTGCTGAGTCCCTGGATGTTTTTTGTTGCAAGTAACTTATTACCCAACTTTTTACCCAATTGGCTTAAACAAATGCTTTTCCACCATGTGGTGAAGGACCAGTTTTGTTGTTGTTGTTATTTTACTTTTAATTCATTGCAGAGTTTTATTTTGTAAAATACAGTAAAAATGTGGGAATATAAAATTGCTATAAAGTTTCTGAATGCCTGCAGTCAGGCATTATTGTTGTGGACTAGTAACACACACTTTGCAGACTAGCAGTAGTCCATGGGCCAACCTTTGAGTAGTTTGGGCTTAAACGGCACAGACATTTAGTATTTCACTTAACAAAAAGTCTGGAATCTCTGGTTCCAGGGTGGGTTCAACAGCTGTGCAGTTCCCTTCCATTTTGGTTATAAAATGACAACAGCAGCTCCAGCTATCCCCCTTCATATGAGGACATCTGAAGCAAAGAGGAAGGAGAAGGGGAAAAAAAGGAACTTCTTTTTTTGCTCTGTCTCCTGTACTATTAGGGAATAAAACTTTTCCTGATAACTCTTCTGCTACTCTGTATCTCCAGAAACCTCCCTTCATATTTCATTTGCCAGAGCTGAGTCATGTAGCCCCATTTGTGTCAGTTGTTGGCAGAGAGGAACAATGGATGCCATACTGGCAGACCAATCTTGATCTCTCCCCTAGTACTATGCTCAGGGTCACCAAAAGAAAATGGGGGTTTTGTAAGTGAAGAGGAAAGATTGGGTATGTAACCAACAGTATCTGCCTCACCAAGAAGAGAGGTCAGTCTGAGAAGCTCAGGCATTGAATTTAATAACTCTTTCCTGTGTTACAGTTAAGAAAGGCAAAGGAAGGTGAGAAGAAAATAATAAATGCCTTAGAAATCCATTGTCCTTGATATTGGACTATGGGCCCTTCTTAGTGAACCTGGAATTATTTACCACAGGGCATTACTCATATAAATAATACTTGCCTACTGGCTAGAGTATTTGATTCGAACCATCACTCAGTAACCAGCTAGACCTGAAAATAAAAAATGTATTCTTATTTGTTGATGTAACCTTTATTGTATAATACATATTTTTACTATTTCAAACCTATGGTTCATTTTTAGAAGCTACACAGTATATTTTAAGCAATGGTTTGATTTTTTTTCCTGATTCCTTTTGTAGCTCAGTTAGAAAAGTGAAATGATTTGGCATGTTAAGACATGTTCCATTCATCATCTTTAGGGTACTTTTCGCGATACTTCATTTGAGCAACTAAGCCTTGTAGTTTGTTATGTTACTGCTTGCATTTGGTACTCAGTTTTTAGTTTTAGATAGGATAAAAACAGGAATTTAGAAAGTATATGAAGCTGCTCATAGTAGCAAGAATCATTTTAGTTCCTTTTGTGTTCATATCCCAACTGACAACACATATAAGCATTGCTTTGCTGGAATCAGTGTGGAATTAGTAATTTTTTTTTTAAAGATTTTATTTATTTATTTGAGAGAGTGACAGAGCAAGCATGAACAAGGTGGTGGGGGCGATGGGCAGAGGGAGAGGGAGAAGCAGACTCCCCTCTGAGCAGGGAGCTGATTCAGGGCTTGATCCCAGGACCCTGAGATCATGACCTGAGCCGAAGGCAGATGCTTAACCACCTGAGCCACCCAGGCGCCCCGGAATTAGTAATTTTGAATAAGAACGTACACATGGACATTTATTAATCCTTTCCCTGTTAACAGCTAATGAATATGTGTTTTTTTGCTTTTAAGATAAATAACACCTCATTTGGAGTGCCTAACAGTGTTAACTGTTACTGAATTTGAGATATTTATATGTGTAACCTCTGATTGTTCATATTTGGACTTTTGGGCATCCATAGGGGAGGGGTCCAGGTTGAATGGAAGACCATGAGCTTCCAATGGTTTTTTTTTTTTTTTTTTTGACCGTATTATCCTTTACCAGTGTGGTGTAAAGAGGAATGCCCTTCTAAGACACAGTTGCCTTTTTTGTCCTACCTCATTGGTTGTTGTCCGGAATGAATTAGATTATGAATACCTTAAAAGATTTCACAAATACAATTGACATGTATTATTTTTTTTTAAATTTTTTATTTTTTATTATTTTTTATTTTTTATTTATGATAGTCACAGAGAGAGAGAGAGAGGCAGAGACACAGGCAGAGGGAGAAGCAGGCTCCATGCACCGGGAGCCCGATGTGGGATTCGATCCCGGGTCTCCAGGATCGCGCCCTGGGCCAAAGGCAGGCGCCGAACCGCTGCGCCACCCAGGGATCCCTTGACATGTATTATTATGACTAATAGTAAGTTTCAGGAAGTAATCAGATAATAGAAGTTACACAGAGCACAGTATCATGGCTGAATTAGTACTTTGAGATTAGTTCAATTTTTGCTGATTCACAAAGACATTGTTTTATCAGTTTACTTCCTTTTAAGATAAGAAGAGTCCTGGTATTCTTGGAGTTCTTCTTGATCCGAGAATTTGAGCATCAACGTATAGAATAGCAGAAGTTATTCTAAGTTCACTTTTTATTTTGAAACAGCTTAAACTTTCTTGATAGTTTCTCCCAGCTTAATATCTTAAAAGTAAACCCAAGAGTGATTTCAGCGCAAATGATGGAGACAGGCAATGCCAAACACTTGTCTCTACAGACACATTGAAAAACAAGCAAGAAATTGTCAGAACTAACTTTGTCAGAATTCTGGAAAACAGTTAAAGCGTTACAGCAACCAAACAAATGTTTGCTATGAGATGCTTTAGATCGTTTGCTATGTATGCTTTAGATCTCATTCCCTACCAGCTCATCTTTTCTCCTTCCCTGCAGTCCTCGGCACCCATGAATCTGCCTTTTCTACAGATTCTTCAGGAAACTCATTAGAAGGATTCATAGAAATGAATCACAGTATCTGTTCTTTTTGGGATGGGCTTCTTTAACCTAGTATACTGTTTACAAGGTTTGTCTGTGTTGTAGCATGCATGATGCTTACTTTCTTTTTATGGCCAGATACTCTGTTGTGTGATTATGCTACATTTTGTTTATCCACTTAGGAGTTGTTGGGTATTTCTGTTATTTCCACATAATAGAGAACTAAAATATATGAAGCAAAACTGACAGGAAGGGAGAAATAGACAACTCAACGATAATAATTGGAAAACTTTAAAACCTCACTTTCACTGATGTTTAGAACATTTAGAAAACAAGGAAACAGAAGACTTGAACAACACTATACACTAATTAGACCTACCTACCAGACATCTATAGACTACCTCACCAAATAGAATATACATAATTCTCAAGTGCACATGGGCTTCTCTAGCATAGAATTTATGCTAGGTGGTAAAACCCCAGTAAGTTTAAAAGGCTAGAAATAATATAAATATATATATTTTCTAGCATGTGGAATGATGTTAGAGGTCAATGGTAGGAAGAAATTTGGAAAATTCACCACCATATGGAAATTAACAGCATACTCTGAATAACCCATGGATCAAAGAGGAAATTAAAAAGGAAATCAGAAAATACTTTGAGATGAATGAAAATGAAGATACAACACGTCAAAATGTATGGGGTGCAGCTGAAATAGTGCTTACAGGGAAATTTATAGCTTGTAAATGCCTGTACTAAGAACAGAGACCTCAAGTCAGTACTTTAGTCTTCCCACTTAAGACAGTGGTAAAAGAAGAACAAACTAAACCTAAAGCAAACGGAAGGAAACAATAAAGATTAGAGCAGAAGTTAATGAAATAGATAATAGAAAATAGTAGAGAAAATCAATGAAACCAAAAGCTGGTTCTTTGAAAGGATCAGTAGAATTGATAAACATTTATCTAATGAAGAATTAAAGAAAAATTAAATAATGCCAATTCTTTACAAATCCTTTAAAAAAAAAAAAGAATAGGAAGGAGCACTTCCCAACTCTTTTTTTTATGAGGCCACTATTTTACCTAGATGTAAAACCAAAGATAATTATATTTCTTTGGAATGTGGATATAAAAATCAACTAAATACTAGTAACATGTAAAAAGAATTATATAACGATCAGGTGAGATTATGTCAGGAATGTAATACTATTTCAACATCTGAAATTAAGTAATGTATCAGTAGAATAAGAAACAATTACATGATCATCTCAGTAGAGTCAGAAAAAGCATTTGATAAAATCCAGCACCCTTTGATGATTAAAAATACTCAATAAGCTAGTGGAGGGGAACTTTCTCAACTTGATAAAAGGCAGCCAGGTATAATTTTTTAATGTTATTTAGTGGTTATTTTTATCCTATGGTAGTCTGCCGTAAAGTGGTACTATAAACTTCATGTATGGTGTAAGCACCTTCTGCTGTTCTACCTGTTCTACTGAACAGGTAACAGTTACTGTTACCCTGTGGAAACATGGTGAAGCACATATGTACTGTGCTAGAGGCATGGACATGCTTCCTCTGAGAGAATATCTTAAAATCTAATTTCAAGCATATTTATGGGATATATTTTTGAAGCTCCTGGGTGGCTTAGTTAAGTGGCCAATCTTGGGTTGAGCTCAGGTCATGATCTCAGGGTCCTGGGATCCTGGGATCCTTACTTCTCCATATGTTATAAAATTGATAGTATGTTGTTATTTGTGCTTTAAAATTTTTTTAAAAGAGGTATGTATAATTAAAAAAAAGTTTATTAAAAAAAAGTTTATTCACATAGTCATTGTTTCCGTGTTCTTTAGTCTTTTGTGTAGGTCCATATTTCCATTTGATGTCATTTTCTTACTCCTTGAAATACTGTAAAAAAAAATTTTTTTTTAAGATTTTACTTATTTATTCATGAGAGACACAGAGACCTAGGCAGAAGGTTTGTTGCGGGGAGTCTCATGTGGGACTTCATCCCAGGGCCCCGAAGCAGGCACTCAACCACGGAGCCACCCAGGCATCCCATCTTTAACATTTTTTTGAGTGTAGGTCTTCTGGTGTGGAATTCCTCCATTTTTTTTTTTTTTGTATGTCTGAAAAGATCTGTTTCTCTTTCATTTTAGAAATATATTTTTGTTAAATATTGAATTCTAGGTTGACAGTTTTTTCTTTTAGTGCTCTAGAGTTATTCCTTCACTGCCCTTTAGCTTGTATTGTTTCCAATGAGAAATCTGTTGTTTTTATCTTTCTCCTGGGTCTTTTTTCTGGTTACTTCTAAGTTTTTTATTTTTGTTTTTGTTTTTGTTTTTGTTTTTGTCATCACTGGTTTCAAGCAATTTTGTTACTATATACCTCAGTGTAGTTTTCTTTATATTATTTCAGTTTGGTTATTTGAGCTTTTTAGTTCAACAGGTTTATAGTTTTAATAAAATTTTAAAATGCTCCTGCTCTTCTTTCTTCAAATATATTTGTTTCCCTCCTATCCTTTCATAGACTCTAGTTATATGTATATTAGGCCTTTTGAAGTTTTCTTACTTGTATCTTGTTCTTTTCCTTTCTTCATTCTCCCCCCTTCTTTCTTTGTATTTATTATTGCTATGTCTTCAGGATTATTTATCTTTTCTTCTGCAGTGTCTACTCTGCTATAAAAGACCCAGTGTACTTTTCATCTCGAGACAGTGTAGTTTACTACATTCAATTTGATTCATCTTTGTATCTTCTAAGTCCCTACTTTTTTACTATAACAGAATATAGTTACAGTAATTGTTTTAATTTTTGTTTTTGTCATGACATGGGTCTTGAACTCATGACACTGAGATCAAGAGTTGAACACTCAACCAATGAGGCACCCAGGCGCCCCATAGAATGCAGTGTAATAATTGTTTTAATGTTGTCAGCTACTGATTCTATCATCTGTATCAATTCTGGATTGGTTTTGACTGCTTTAATTTTTCCTGTTTTGGGGTCATATTTTCCTGTTCTTTGCATGCTAATTGTAATTTTTGTTATATATCAGACACTATTAATTTTACCCGGTTGGATGATAAGGTAGTTTTTATTCTTATATTCTTTTTTTTAAAAAAGATTTTATTTATTTATTCATGAGAGAGACACACAGAGAGAGAGAGAGAGAGAGAGAGAGGCAGAGACACAGAGGGAGAAGCAGGCTCCATGCAAGGAGCCTGACATGAGGGACTTGATCCTGGGTCTCCAGGATCACTCCCTGGGCTGAAGGCAGGCGCTAAACTGCTGAGCCACTCAGCAGTTTACAATATTCTTACAAATATTCTTACAAATATTCTTGAGCTTTGCTTTGAATGCAGTTCAGTTTCTTTGAAAGTTTGATCCTTTCACATCTTTTAAACTGTTTTTTAGGCTGTACCAAATCAGCATTAAGGTTCACTTACTCCACTACTGATCCAAAGCTTTTCTAAGTACTCTATCCAATGTCCTAGGAATTACAAGGTTTCCATTCTGACTAATGGGAACAGAAAACACACCGTTCCAGGCTCCATGAGAGCAGTAGCTGTTGTTGCCACTAATCCTTTTGTGGTTCTTATCTCTTTCTCATGTGAACACGTGATGAACACACTGATAAATACTCAGCTAAATATTCACAGAGGACCCTCTGCAGACCTTCACAGTTCTCTTTGTAGCCGTCTTCTTTCTTGTTACTGCTCTGAAAACTCTAGCTGCCTTTGTCCTCTTAGGTTCTTGTGTCCTTGGCTGTGGCCTGAATATACTCTCCTTTCAGTAAAAAGGGGAAATCAGAAGCTCATTTTATTTGTTTACAGTCTCTGAGTGATTCGTGACCTTCATTTTCTGATGTGACTTTTCATTTCTGATGACCTTCATTTTCTTGAGAACCTTTGTTCCATATGTTTTATGTTTGTTTTTGTTGTTGAGGTAGGAGTATGGTAAATTTGGTTCTTGTTCCTCTGTCTTGGTCTTCACCTTTTTTCATTTCTTTTGTGTGAAATTATATATATATAATTACATATATATATATATACACACACGTACATATATAATGTGTGTATATATAGCAAATATATGTGTATATATGCACATATATATGTATATATATTCTGTGTGTATATATACATACATATATACACACACACAGAAAATTGTACACTACTGATATGAACTGTACACTATCTCAGTGAACTGTCACAAATTGAATTCTTGTGTAACCACTGCCCAGAACACAAAATAGATCATTGGTTGTATCCCAGAAACCTATTATGTACCCTCTCAAGTCTGACTTCTTACGGTCAGTGTTGGGAGATGTATTTACGTTGTGGGATGTAGTGTGTTTCATTCATTTTCATTCTGTATACTGTTCCACTGTAGGAACATGCCAGTGTATTTATCCATTCTATTGTTGAAGGACATTTGGGCTATTTACTATGAACATTTGTGTACATAGTATTGTATCTGAGCATTTGTTTCTCTTGGGTGTATAACTGGGAATGCTAAGCCTATGCTAAGATAGAGGTTTCTATATTGTCTGTTTTAATAAATGATGACAAACTACTTTTCAGAATTGTACATTTGAGTTCTGGTTGTTTCACTTTCTTGTTGACACTTGGTATTGTTCTTTTTTATGTATATTATTTAAGATTTTATTTATTCATGAGAGACACAGGGAGAGGGAATCAGAGACACAGGCAGAGGGAGAAGCAGGGCTCCCTGGGAGCCCAATGTGGGACTTGATCCTGGATTCCGGGATCATGCCCTGAACCGAAGGCATACACTTAACCGCTGAGTCATCCAGATGTCCCAGTTCTTTTTGATATTATTCTCTTGATAGTGTCATATTATATTATGGTTTTATTTTACATTTCCCTGATTACTGTGTTATTTTTGAAAAATTAAAAATATCCTCTTTGAAGTATTTGTTTAAGGTCTTATTAGCCCCTTTTTCTTTTGGCTTGTCAGTTTTACACGTTTTGTGTTTTGTTGTGTGTGCTATAGTTTTTCTTAATCTGTAGTTTGCTGTTTTTACTCTGTCAATGAAGAGCTGTTCTATGATGAAAGATAATTTTGATGTATTCCAGCATAGTGATTCTTTACGGCTAGTACTTTATGACTTATAAGAAATCTTTCTCTAGAGCATGTGAGGGCATTTTTCTTCTGTTACCATTTTTGAGCTCTGTTGTTTTGTCTTTCACACTTAGATCTGTAATCTACCTGGAACTAACTAGTTTATATGATGTGAGGTAGGGACCAAGATTCATTCTATTCCGTATAGATATTTAATGGGCCAACATCATTTGTTTACTGAAAAAAAAATCCTCTTTCTGTGACTGTTGTGCAGTAACGCCTTCCTTATAAAGGCAAATGTCCATGCATGTGGTCTTGTTCTGGATTTTCTATTCAGATATATTACTTTATTTGTCTATACTTGTTCACTCTTGATATCTGATAGAGTAAGTCTTCCAACTTTGTTTTTCCTCATGATTGATTTGGCTGTTTTGAGTCATTTGAATTTCCATATAGATTTTAGAATCAGGGCAGCCTGCGTGGCTCAGTGGTTTAGCACCTCCTTCAGCCCAGGGCCTGATCCTGGAGACCTGGGATTGAGTCCCTGCGTAGAGCCTGCTTCTCTCTGCCTCTCTCTGTTTCTCATGAATAAATAAATAAAATCTTAAAAAAATTTTTTTAGAATCATCTTGTTAATTTTCTTATAAAAATTGTTTGGAATTTTGGTTGCGATTACATTAGTAATTTTAGATTTGGGAAGAATGGTTTTTATTGCATCTTTCAACCATAAACATGGTATCTTCATTTATTTAGGTTTTCCTAAATTTTTGTCAACTATATTATAGCTTGCAGAATAGTATTTTTGTACATATTTTCTACTTATATAGTCATTTACTCTATGGATTAATTTATTTCTATCTTTTAAATTCTTATACCTTTTATTTCCCTCTTTTGCACTGACTGGACTGTCTTGTATATTTGAACAGATGTATAAATGTTGTGATAACAATTTTACTTGTATTCTGAAACAGTACGCTTTCAGTGTTTCACCATTGTTTGATAATTCCTTGCTGGTTTTATCTGAAGAATTTTTTTTTTTTAAATAAAGATTCCATCTGTTTATTCATGAGAGACACAGAGAGAGAGAGGGAGGCAGAGAGACACAGGCAGAGGGAGAGGCAGGCTCCATGCAGGGAGCCCGATGTGGGACTCGATCCCAGGTCCCCAGGATCAGGCCCTGGGCTGAAGGCGGCGCTAAACCACTGAGCCACCAGGGCTGCCCAAGAATTTTTTTATAGTACCCTTTTTCTGATTAAGAAAGATCACTTCTATTCTTAAATGAATTTTGAAAAATCATGGATGTGTGTCAATTTTTACCTAATTTTTCTTCATTTGCTGGGATGCTCTTTTTCTCTTCTATTTTCTTAATGTGGTATATTATATTGACATTTGGGTATTAAACCAACCTGAGGTTCCCAGAATAAACCCAGTTTATTGTGCTATAATGTTCTTTTGTTGCTTATTTTGGCTTACCAATTTTTGCTTACATTTATTGCATCCCTGTTCATGAATGAGGCTGCTCTGTTTATCTGTCTATCTATCATCTGTAATGCATTTGTTTGGTTTTTGGCATTAAGATTATGCTAGTGTCATCAAAGGAATAGACAAGTGTTTTTCTCTTTCCATTCTCTGCTGAGTGTTTATTACTGACTTATTAACTTGGCATAGATTGCCATACAGTAAAGCAATCTGGGTTTGAAGGTTTCTTTATTGGAAGAATTTAAATTATGGATTTATTTCTTTATTAGTTCCAGGATTTGGTTAGATTTTCTAGTTATTCTCAGTTTTGGTAAGTTCCCCCCCCCCCCCCAGAAATTTATCTACATTTCAAATGTATTGCCAGAATACTATTCATAATATATCATCTTTTAAAATTTAGGTATGACTTACCTGTGGTAAGGTAAAATGTTAAATTTACAAGTCAGTCAATTTTCACAGTCTGTGTTTGTATCTGTATATCATTGAAATCACCACCTAAATCCAGATAACATTTCTGGTGCCCCTGTAGACTCCCTGCCCTGTCCTAGGCAAAGCTACCTCTATAGGTATCCACTATTTAAATTTCTGTCATCATAGATTCAGTTTTACCTGCTTTATTTATTTATTTATTTATTTATTTATTTAGATTTTATTTATTTATTCATGAGAGAGAGGCAGAGGGAGAAGCAGGCTCCATGCAGGGAGCCTGACATGGGACTCGATCCCGGGTCCCCAGGATCAGGCCTTGGGCTCAAGGCAGCGCTAAACTGCTGAGCCACCGCGGACTGCCCAGTTTTACCTGTTTTATACATCAAAAAGTAGAATAAGTTCTTTGTTTCTAGTTTCTTTTCCTCAGAATTATGTCTGAAAGGTTCATCTTTGTGGTTGCTTATGGTAGCAGTTCTCATTCCATTCTGTGAAAATAGAATAGCTTATATATTTGTTCTCCTGTGGGTGGACATTTGAGTTATTCTCAATCTTTGTTATGAATTACACTGTTAATGAACATTGCTTCACATGTTTCTTGGTAGAAATCCAGTCTCAGTTCTTTTGGGTATATACATAGGGGAGAATTGGTGAGTCATAGATTATGTATGCTTAGCTCTTTCCATGGTTGACTGTACCAGTTTACCAGCAACAATGTATTAGAATTCCAGTGTTCTACACCTTTCTGAACATTTGGATCTTTACAGCCTTTTTAATTTTTGCCATTCTGTTGGTATTATATTGTGATTTTAATTTGCATTCTCTATTGTCTGATGTTGAGCAGTTCTACATTTGCTTATTGACCACATAGGTATCCACATTTTTAAAGTGCCTCTTCAGGTGTTTGTCCATTTTAAATCTGGATATCAGTTGTCTTACTGATTTATAGGAATTCTTTATATATTTTACACATGCATACAACACACACACACACACACACTTATGTATATGAACTGCAGCTCTCTTCTTCCAATCTGTGGTTTACTTTTCATTTTCTTAGTGTTTTGAAGAACAGAAGTTCTTAATTTTAATGAATTACAGTTTTTCATTGTTTTATGTGATAATTGCTTTTTTTGTTTAAGAAATTTTTGCCTACCTGTTTTTAAGAAATTTTTGTCTTTGTGTGTTTAAGAAATTTTTGCAGTGCCTGACTGGCTCAGTTGAAAGAGCATGGGACTCTGGATCTCAGAACTCTTTATTCATTTGTCCAATTTAGATGTATATTCGAATTTAAATTGTATATGTAAGGTAATAGTTGAAATAAGAGATTAATGAGATTGATCTAATTTTAGCTCTTATGCCTAATGATACCAGAGATGTCCATTATCTTTCCATATTTCAAGTAAGATTTCCTTATTCTGTAATTTCCCCCTCTATTTTGAAAAAACAGCATTCATATGGCAAAAATTCAAGCAGTTCCAAGTTATTTACAGTGAAAAGTAAATGTTTTTAACCCCAATTCAAGGTTCCATTACCCTGCAGCAATCTCTTACCAGGTATTTTTTGATGGGGGTTATCTTTCCATGTTATATTGTGCTTAACAGTTATACATTAATTTTCAAAATAATTAATTGTAATCCCCATACCCAGGTTAAGCTCAGACTCACAACCCTGAGATCAAGAGTCTCAAGCTCTACTGACTGAGCCAGTCAGGCACCCCAAATTTTATTTTTTTTTTAATTGAATAATAGTTTGGGTATACATCACAGGGATTTGACAGCTCTATACTTTATGCTCTAGACACCACAAGTGTGGCTACCATTGGTCACCATACAATGCTATTACAGTATCATAAAGTATATTCCCTATGCTATAACTTTCATCTCTGATTTATTCATTCCATAAACAGATATTTAAATAATATACATTTGGGTATGTACTGTATATACTGTTCAACTTCTTGTGATCTATATCTCCTAGATTATTCCATATTAGCATGAGTGGAATTACATCATTCTTTTGGATAGCTTAATATTATACTCCATAGATATAGCATACTTCTAGAGATATTCATGTTTTTGCCTCTCTTGTTTTAACTATTAACTATTATTTATTTAACTATTTGAAACAGTGTTGTAGAAAGTCTGTAATACATGTCTCTCTTCATATGTGTGAAGATTTCTTCCCATACTTATTTTTTTTAAAGATTTTATTCATTTTGCTTATTTGAGAGAGGGAGAGAGTACACACACACACACACACACACACACACACATACACACACGAGCAAGAGAAGGAGCAGAGGGAGAGAGAGCAAAAGAGGGAGAGAATCTCAGCAGACTCCATGCTGAGCAGAGCCTGTAGTGGGGCTCAGTCTCAGGACCCTGAGATCATGTTATGAGCTGAAACAAGAGTTAGATGCCCAACCAATTGAGTGACCCAGGCATCCCTCTTCCTATACTTATTAATGTTTTTATTTATAATGTACTTTATTCTGAAAAGAAATACGTAGCAAACTATCTTTTCAGTGTTCCTGAGATTGTACTTTACCATTTAAGATTTTACTTCCTTAGATAGACTTGCAGAGGACATCTCATTTTTGAGAAAATCTCAAGGGAAAGTAATCATAAAAGTGGTGTTTAAGTAGACTTCCTTTTATGTACAAAACCAGTGTAAAATTTATAATCTTAAAAAACGGGCAATATTGAATGTTTGCAACTTTAGATACTCTTAAGCTGACTTAGCTCCCTAAGCAGAGTTCACTGTGTGTTCTATAGTGTTTTTTTTTTTTTTGCTTTTTTGGAAAAGCATCTGTATTTTGTAAAGAATAGATAACTTGCTTGTTACTAGTATTTGTAATGATGAGGTTATTAATTCATTCAGCACATACTTGTCAGGATTTTATTATGTTCTACTCATTGTTCCATGCTCTGGAAATATATCTTTTATTCTTGTTGTGTGGTAGAAATTGGGCAAGAATAGAGTAATTAAGTATATAATAGTAAATAACAGATAATATTAGAAAAATAAAGCATACAGACAGGCTAGGGAATGCTGAAGTTTGGAGGACAGGGGATATATTTTAAAATAGGATACCTCTGGGAAGAATCTACAATAACCTGGTACTAGTGGCTGCTTCTAATAGGATCTGGGCATCTGGCAGACAGGGGTAGGAATGAGACATTTTCACTAATACTCTTTATTTAGTGCCTTTTGAATTTTTTATCATGTGATACATTTATAAGAATAATTTTTTTGAAAGAGGGTGCTATATTTTGTTAGAAATGAGGGGGGAGCAGGGAGCTACCCTCTTTTCCACAGTCCATTCTGGTCCTTTCTCTGTGGTGAGGACCTTCTTAGTAAAAAAATGACATGTGGTTCTTTAATTGTAATTCCTACTAATATATTAAGGAAAAGGACTTCCTGAGAAAGCAAGGGAATTTTGAGTGGCGAGTGGGTAGGAGATTAAAAGTTATCAAACTTTTATGGTAAAACTCATTGCTGTTATTTTTAAAAACTTTTGAGGTGTAATTGACATACACGAATTACAGGTATATAACATAGTGATTTGACATTTGTATGTTGTGAAATGCTCATGACAGTAAGTCTAGTTACCATCTGTCATGTTACAAAGTCAGTGTAATATTTTCTATTATAACCTGCGTACATTACGTTCTCATGACTTATAACTGGAATTTTGTGCTTCTTAATTTTCTTCACCCGTTTCATTAACCATTCACCTCTTCTGTGGCAACTACCAATTTGTTCTCTGTGTCTATGAGGCTGGGTTTTGTTTTGTTTTTGTTTTTTAGATTCACAAATAAGTGAATCATGTAGTTTTGTCTTTCTCTGTCTGACTTCAGTTAGCATAATATCCTAAAGGTCCTCCATGTTGTAACAAATGATAAGATTTCTTTTTTCATTCTTTTTACTAAATGGCTGAATAGTATCCCACTGTATATATGTACATCTTATCTTCTTTCTCCATTCATCCATCAGTGGATATTTAGGTTGTTTCCATGTCTTGGCTATTATAAATTATGCTGCGTTGAAGATACAGGTGCATTTATCTTTTTAGATTCGTGTTTTCATTTTGTTTGGATATATATCCAGTAGTGGAATTGCTGGATTGTACGGTAGGTCTCTCTTGGATTTTTTTGAGGAACCTCCATACAGTGTTTTCCATAGTGGCTCCACCAATTTATAGTCCTGCCACTAGTGTACAAGGGTTCCCTTTCCTCTACATCCTCACCAACACTTACTATCTTTTGTCTTTTTGATGATATCCATTCTGACAGATGTGAGGTGATACCTTGTGATTTTAATTTGTATTTTCCTGATGATTAGTGATATTGAACATCTTTTCATTTGCCTGTTAGCCATCTATATGTTTTCTTTGGAAAAATGTTTATTCAGATTCTCTGCCCATTTTTAAAAATGGAATTGTGTGTGTGTGTTTTAATTGTATGAGTACTTTATGTATTTTGGATATAAACTCCTTATAAAATACATGACTTGGAAACATTTCTCACCAGTCAGCAGGTTGCCTTTTCATTTTGTTGATGATGTCCTTGACTGTGTGAAGCTTTTTAGTTTGATATAGCCCCATTTGTTTATTTTAGCTTTTGTTTCCCTTGCCTTTGGAATTAGATTAAAAAAGAATTGCTGGTCCTGATGTCATGGAGCTTATGGCGATTTTTAAATTTACAACAAAGAAAGCAAGAATAAACAACAGGGAAAGGTCAGTCCTTTTGATAAATGGTATTAGGAAAATTGGACAGCCACTTGTAAAAGAATGAACTAGACCACTTCTTACACTCTATAAAAATTCACTCAAAATGCATTAAAGACTTGAATATAAGACCTGAAACCATAAAACTCCTGGAAGAAAATATAGGTGATAAAGCTCCTATGCTTTTATTTACAATCCTGCTTACTGCTTAATAAGGCTGTGTTTGTGTTTGTCTTTCAAACATGGAAATGAAATCATCAATGACTAACTGCCACTTGCTTCTGTTAAGCCTTTTAAAGAAACTTCAGTGCCTTGAAAAAGAGCAGTGAGGCTGGGTGAAGGTGTGATGGCCAACACCATTTGCTAGGTTGCTGCCTCCATTATTACATTGGAACCGGCCACTGCAGGCTTTCTTGAGGTTTCTCTTAAAATACCAAAAGGATTCACAGGTCCCTGGGTTAACTACCGGAGGGACCATCTAGCCGGGGCCACTAACAACACTTTGTGCAAAAGATAAAAGTAACTTAATTTTTTACCTAGATGTCAGATTCTGTCAATCCAGTTAACTTGTAACACTGGCATTACTGAGGGTTAATCTTCAGTATTCTATTGTTTTTCCTTGGTAAATAACTTTTTTTTGGCTTTAGTTTTTATATTTGTAAATTTGGCAGATTTGATTAATGCCTGGCAAAGGTAGAGGTGGGATTAATTTGGAATCTGAATATAAAATGTTATGAAAAGACTGTAACATCAGTAAAAATCATAATATTTTGTCTGTATCTTTTACTGTTTTTTTAGACCCTTCCCCCCTGGTCTAATGCATTCGTGTCCATATTTCCATTAGTGATAATCATATATTTGGATCCTGTTTATCTGCCATCTTACAAACATTATTTTGTGTTATTTTGTGTGGAAATGGTTTCATATTATATTAATAATTTGAGATTATAGTTGTCTTCAGTAATATAAAGTTGGAAAACTGGCAAAATATATTAAGCTGTATCAGTAGTAATTTAGGATGAATCTTTACACTTCTCTAAAATGTATACATTTTTAAAAGGTTGATCACTGATCTCCAGTTTTAGAGGTTCTTTATTTGTACGTAGTAAAAGTTTTTAAGCTTAGAAAACCATTTTTATAACTACTCTATTCATTGTGTAGAGTTGTGTCAAAATTATAATTAGTTGTATAATTGAATACCCTTGTAATTTAAAGTGTAAATATTGGAGCTTTCAAGGTAGATTCAATAACAAGAAACCAAAATACTGAAATAGTTGATTTCTTCTTTGTTTGAAACACGAAATATTAGCTTTTAGACTAATAGAAGAGTTACCAGAGATTGAATAAAATTGTTTATCACTAATGTACCGATCTTGTAATGTATCAATCCTCTAGGTTACCATAGTTGTTTTCTGTGCACTTTGTCATTCAGGGGATGATCCTTGTTTTCTGAATTTTCTAAGTTACCTTCAGAGTTTCTCTATCTACTGTATAAATCTTTCTTGCTACCTAGCTTTTACTTACAGCATTTATTCCTTTTAACTAGTAGGGCGGGAGAGAATTGAGTATGTAAAATTCACACTAGGTCAGTAGTAGCTATTATGTTTCTTGGAAGATAAAAGGTTTAACAATAGATGAGAATTTTAAAGTCACCCATTGATTTTAATATCAGTGGTAGTATATTCTAATAGTGTGAATAATTTAAGTAGATAGAATTGATGAAAACGTTTTTAAACTTGAAATTTGTTCATCAAAAATACGCTTGCTTTTTAAAAATAATTCCATAAATAAGTTGGAATCTATGTGCTCTGTACCTTCAAGTTGCTAGCTCCTATTACCAAACAATAGTCGCTTTGTGAGGTGTTGAAGTTTTGTTCTGTGGATATTCCCAAAGGGCTATATGAGGAAATTCTGAAATAAAGGGATAGATTAACTTAAAAAAAAAAAAAAAACTACTTGGCCTACTTGGAAGGGAATAAACAACTACAGGCTACAGTTTTTGCTTTTCTGGAATGCCAAATTTCAGCTCAGAGCAAATTCTTCAGCAGAGCAATAAACCTTTGAAAATTGCTTTATAATGGAAATGCTGACAGACCATTAACTATAGTGGTGCAAATGCACTGCTCTGACATACATAAGGTTTTCCCAAGTTGCTAAATACAGTAAACCATGTTGGGCAAGGTACATCCTTTGGTAGCCCATAAGGGTGTATACAGTTTGTTGTGTTATGCCACCTAATTATTAATGGAGAAGCTCAAACATAGCACCTTTGACATACAGGAAAAGTATCATTTTAAGAAGGAAAGAGTGGTTTAGGCTCTGCTGATGCTGCTAGGTCATTTTATGTTTGCCACACTGGAAAAGGCCCAGGGTAAATTTAACATGATGCATTTAATCACCATTCCAATTACAGTGCCACTGAAGCAGATCAATGTTTTCTTACTACCAATTCATTGGAACTTCTAGGTCATAAAGTATCATTATTAGGCATATTGGAAAGTCTCAGCCCAATGGAAATGGGGATTCTGGGATTTTTCCAATTGCTTTGAAATAGTAATGGAGGCTACGTGGATGTACATTTTCCCCATGTAAAATGAAAATTGGAATTTAAAGGGATTGATATGACAAAGTGAGAATCCTATAATGCCCTAGGGAAGGATGAAGCAGAATGTTCACATCTAAAAGTAAAATGAGGGAAATGATGGAAAGGGGTGGATACTTCCACAGCAGCCTGCTTAATGACAGATATCCCTTCTGATAGTGTTGTAAGAGTATGTCTTGTTCCTGGCTTGTTCATAGCACCTAGCACAGTGCCTGGCACATAATGTGGGTGTCAGCAAATTTTAATAGAATTTGTGTGCTTGTGTGTTTGAAAACATTTTGAGGCTAGATTGTCAGGCACCATGCTAAATTTTGTGTAAGGTTACTAATAAAATGTGTGTGTACAGACACATACTTACATAATAATACATGTATATACATACACAGCTAGAATTTATAAGATTCTTAAAGGCATTATAGGTACAATTTGATAGGCCAAATATCATGAATTAATGCAAAGATTCAAGTGTATTTTGGTTAGAGACATGCCTTTTTTTTTTTTTTTTTAAGATTTTATTTATTAATGAGACACAGGGGAGGGGGGCAGAGACACAGGCAGAGGGAGAAGCGGCTCCATGCTGGGAGCCTGATGTGGAACTCCATTCTGGGTCTCCAGGATCAGGCCCTGGGCTGAAGGCGGCGCTAAACCGCTGAGCCACCCGGGCTGCCGAGACATGCCCTTTGAAATGAAAATAATATAGTTAAAAGATTACTGTAGTAAGTCTGATAACTGTACTCTAAAATTTAAAATCTGAGTGCTAATTGGACTAGGCTTACTTGTTCTGTTTGCCTAAAAAAATTTTCTCAATTGGCTATGGCAGTTTCTTAAAAAAATTTTTTTTTAAAGATTTTATTTATTTATTCATGAGAGACACAGAGAGAGAGGCAGAGACACAGGCAGAGGGAGAAGTAGGCTCCTCGCAGGCAGCCCGATGTGAGACTCAATCCTGGAACCGGGATCATGCCCTGATCCAAAGGCAGACGCTCAACCGCTGAGCCATCCATGTGTCCCAGCTATGGTAACTTCTAAACCTTTCTGTTCATCTCAACGTTTTTTTTTTTTTTTTTTTTTAAGATTTTATTAATCATTTCTTTTTTTTTTATTTTAAATTTTTATTTATTTATGATAGTCACGGAGGGAGAGAGAGAGAGGCAGAGACATAGGCAGAGGAGAAGCAGGCTCCGTGTGGGGAGCCCATCGTTGGGACTTGATCTCGGGGATCATGCCCTGAGCCGAAGGCAGACGCTCAACTGCTGAGCCATCCAGGCATCCCTGTTCACGTCAACTTTAAAAAAAAACCCTTAGGCATCAACCAAGATTTTGATTCACTAAGTCTAGGGAGACTTTTTTTTTATTCCGTTACTTGGGTGTGTATGTACAGCTACTCCTCCTGCCCTACTTCGTGATTTACTTTGAAATGAGTGGTGACAATTCTCTTGGACTTTTTGGGTTCTCTGGAAAGAACCAGCATAGTAAGGAAAGAAATAGTTAGCATATGTCATATTGAAGGTCTTTTTAGGACTAGTGTTGACCCAGAGATCTCTGTCAAGAAAGTTTGAGGAAAGATATGATTTTCTTTTTTTTTTTCCCGTGACATACTCACAGTGTTGTATTATTGCAAGGTGCCTTAGAAATCATTTGGTCTCTTCGCTTCTTATATTTGAGTTAACCTTAAAAATGTTTGTGTTTGTACCTCTTACTTGTTGCCTTATTTCTTTGGGCCTTGGTTTCCTATACATAAATTGGGGATGGGGTGCCTGGGTGGCTAAGCATCTGCCTTTGGCTCAGGTCATGATCCCAGGGTCCTGGGATTTGGCCCTGAGGGGTCTCCCTCCTCAGAGGGGAGGCTGCTTCTCTGTCTCCCTCAGCTGCTTCCTCTGCTTGTTCTCTCCGTCTGTCTGTCTGTCTGTCTGTCTCTCTCTCTGTCAAATAAAATTTTTGAAGAGAAATAATTTGGGAATAACAATACCTACCTACTGTATAGGTTTTTAAGGATTAAAATGCACAAAAAAATGCCTAGCATGTATCTTACATGTAGTAGGTGCTCAGTAAATGTTAGATTTTAAGGCATACCTATTATATGCTCTAAAATATACATAAAAGCCAAAATAAGTAGAAAAATTATAATAAACTCAAGGTAAGTATTTGTGTGTGTGTGTGTGTGTGTGTATACATACATACACTCACAGGCAGTTTTTGTAAATTATGGTAAAAGACATAAAATCTACCATTTTAAACTATTTTGAAGTGTATAATTCAGTGGCATTTACTGTATTCACATTGTTGTGCAGTCATCACCACTTTCTAGTTTCAGAACATTTTCATCATCCCAAAAGGATGAAAGGGGGATCGGTATCCCTTCCTTAAATAGTCCGTCTCTATTCTCTGTACGCTCCCCAGACCCTGGCAATCACTAATGTTTCTGTCTTTGTGGATTTGCTTATTTTGTATACTTCATGCGAATGGAATTCTACAATTTGTGACCCCTTTGTGTCTGGTTTCTTTCATTTTGTATGTTTTTAAGGTCCCTTCTCTGGTGTAGCATGTATCAGTACTTCATTCCTTTTTATGGCTGGGTAGTAATCCATTGTATGCTTATATACCATAATTTGTTTAAGCATTCGTCAGTTGATGAACATTCGAGTTTTTTCCACCCTTTGGCTCTTATGACTAGTACTGCCACATACATGCATGTACAAATTTTTGTTTGAACACTTGTTTTCAGTTATTTGATTCATGTGGTAATTCTATACTTAATTTATTGAGGGAACTGCCAATCTATTTTCCAGGTAGATGTGCTCTCTTACATCCCACTAGCAATGTGTTGGCATACCCTGGCCAACACTATTTTTTATTATAGTCATCCAATTAGGTATGAAGTATATCTCATTTTACTTTAGATTTGCATTTTGCTGATAACTAAAGACATTAGACATCTTTTCAATGGGCTTGCTGGCCATTTGTATATCTTCTTTGGAGAAATGTCTTTTCAGGTCATTTGCCCATTTTTCAGTTGGGTTTTTTCTTTTTGTTGTTGAAAGCAGTATCTTTTAACTTTAAAATTAATGTGCCATCTTTAGGGGGCTTGTTTGGGAATATAAAATATATTTGAATATAACAGTAAAGGATTGGAGTTCTTTACTTTGAAGTAACATTTGAATGAATGTTTTATTTTTATCTATTTTTTGTAGAAATGTAACTCCCTTTAATTGTATAGTGTAGCCTCATGCCTTACTCCCTGCCTCTAGTCTGCACTAGCAGATAACCACATTTCTTCCTTTACAGATTATCATTCTTTTATATTGATTCTTTTTTAATTCATAAGATGTACCTTTCTCAACTTTTTTGTTAACAAGTTTATTGAAGTATAATTTACGTACCATAAAATGTACTCATTGTAACTATATAGTTTGATGATTTTTAGTAAATTTATAGTGTTGTACCACCATTACCAGATTCAGTTTTAGAACATTTATAGCACCTTGAAAAGTTTCCTCACCACTGTTTCTAGATTTGTCTTTTCTTGATATTTTTCACATAAATGTAGTCATAATATGTAGAAAGAAGATTAGCGTCTTTCACTGAGATTAATGTTTTCAAGGTTCATCATCCTTGTAGCATGTATCCATAGTGTGTTCCTTTTTATTGCTTAATCTATGGATATTGTCACATTTCATTTTTCCTTTCACCAGTTGATGGGTATTTGAATTGCTTCTAGTGGGCAGCCTGGGTGGCTCAGCGATTTAGCTCCGCCTTTGGCGTAGGGTGTGATCCTGGAGACCCAGGATCGAGTCCCACGTCGGGCTCCCTGCATGGAGCCTGCTTCTCCCTCTGCCTGTGTCTCTGCCTCTCTCTGTCTCTGTGTCTCTCATGAATAAATAAATAAAATCTTAAAAAAAAATGAATTGCTTCTAGTTTCTGGCTATTATGAATGATGATGAATGTTTATGTACAAGTCTTTGTGTGGACATCCTCCCTCAGCTTTTTACTTGGAAAAGTTTCAAGTCTACAGACAGGTTGAGATAATAAATACAATGTATATTATTTTTTTATAATGTATAATGAATGTTTATATATGCCTCACCTAGATTCACTGATTGTTAACATTTGCTACCCATGCTTTACCTCTTGTTATGAATACATCTTTTTGTATTTAGCAAGTAGTTTGTAGGAGGAAACTTTGAGACCATATATTGTCTTGTTTTTCAGTAACTTTTTACTTAATAGCTTTAGTATCATTGCTAAAAGTAGTTACTATATGAAGGAGGGTACATAGAATTCTTTTAAAAATAACTTTATTAGTGGTGTAGTTGAAAAGGCATTTTATGCTGTCTTTCTTAGGTTTCTATGCGTGGATAAATATATTCCAGATGTCTCCTTGATGAGTTATATTTGTACTTACAGTTTCAGAGAGAAATTTATTATAATAGCATGTAAGATGTGGAGATGGATTTTATGTTTTAGAAGTTGCTTTTGATATTTGATTGCAGTTTAGTAGTCAACAGAGCAAGATAGTAGAGAAATTAATGGAATCTAGTAAGAAGGGACACTTTATGAGTAAACATGTATCAACTAATTTACCAAAAGCCCCAAATATGTTTCTGAATATTAAGAATTTCATATATAGTTTACATTTTTTCTGCATGTTTGTTTTTTAAAGATTTTGGTAGAGTTGCTAGTTTTGTTCTCTGTGCATTCTGAAATTGCTAATATGCTGATTAATCATGGGTAGATTCTCAGAATGTTATATTTAAACCTGTAAATACTTTTCTTTCTTTTCCTGGGAAAGGAGAATATGGTATGTCAATAATCTCTGTAATTAATGTGAAACCATTGACTCTATCGTTGTGGTTTGTGGCTGGCTTGACCCACCACATGGCACATGTATACCAGTTGTCTCTTACTCTAGTAAGACTGATAGGTAAGTGAAAAAAAATGTATTAAAGCATGGAATGCTTAAAAAATAAATTAGACACTTTAGGTTAATTTAAAACACAGATGTATATATAATTTGTATTTTTTGCAGTAGGCTTAATACCTTTTTTATGGCTATATAAGTCACACAAATAATACATCATTTGTGATGGTTAAATATATTAGGAATATGGCCTCTAGGACTAGCCTTTCTGGGCTAGAAGCCTCATTTGCCTCTTACTGAAATGTGAACTTAGGCAAGTTACTTACAACTTCTCTGTGCCTCAGTTTTCCTATGTGCAAAATGCCAATAATAGCAGTGCGTTAATAGTTCTAAAACATATGCTAGCTTAAAATGGTTAACTCATTTAACCTTGTTGGTAACTAGCACATGGTACCTAAATAAGTATTTGTTAATTAATGTCCCAATTTGGTCTCATTAAGTGGAGTGAGACTATAAAGACTTTTGCGAAGCAACCTGAGATCACTAGGTTTTTATGATTTGTTCTTCAGTCTTTAAAGTTGTCTTGCCTATGCCTAATATGACAGCATTCTTTTTTTTTTTTTTAAGATTTTATTTATTTATTCATGAGAGACATAGAGAGAGGGGCAGAGACACAGGCAGAGAGAGAAGCAGGCCCCAGGCAGGGAGCCTGACGTGGGACTCCATCCCAGGACTCCAGGATCACGCCCTGGGCCGAAGGCAGGCGCTAAACAACTGAGCCACCCAGGGATCCCCAGCATTATTTTTTTAAAATAGCAACATGACTTTTATCTATTCAAAGTATTCAACATAGATTTCACAGAAATAGTACTTTCTTTTTGCACTTAAAGGTTTAGGTAGTCAGCTCTGATCACAGCAACAAGTAAACTCGGCATAGTTATTAGGCATAGGCAGATTTGGGAACAGAAAACAACTAGTTCTTCATGAGGCTTCAGCTTAACTGATAGGAGTGGAAATAAGCCACTGTATTGGATAAAAGCTCTGCTGATTGGGAGAGCATCTGACAAGCTGTGGGCATGTCTGTTTATGGAGGGTCTCCAGCATTAGTTAATAGAGCCAATTGAATGCAGTTGTGCAAAGGAAACTACTGTTGTATTCTTTGAAGAAGATGCTGCTGCTGCAGACTCACCATTTTTTTTTTTTTTTAAATTTATGATAGAGAGAGAGAGAGAGAGAGAGAGAGGCAGAGAGGCAGAGACATAGGCAGAGGGAGAAGCAGGCTCCATGCACCGGGAGCCCAACGTGGGATTCGATCCCGGGTCTCCAGGATCGTGCCCTGGGCCAAAGGCAGGCGCTAAACTGCTGTGCCACCCAGGGATCCCCCAGACTCACCATTTTAAGGTGCCTAGTGTAGCTTATCTGCTGTGGGTCTGTTTTCTGCCAGATGATATAGCCTTTCATAGTTTTCTTGTGTTGGTTAAGGTAGCTTTTAGGTCTATGAAAAGTAGCAGGCTCTGTGGCCTGGAAAGTAAATGGATCTATGGTTATTAAGCTCTTCTTAGACAGTTTACCATGACTCTGCACCAACCCTCAGTACTGGGGAGGGGGGCAATGCAATCTAAGTTGAATTCTATCAGATGTGTCCTGAGTTTTTTAATATTTTCACCAGAGTCTTAAATGGTGGCACACAGAAGATGCTCATTACGTTTATGAATGACATCAAGTTTGTGTGGGATAGGTGATTCAATAGACAACTGGATTAAAATTTAAAATATCTGAGATTTAAAAAACGTTGCTGAATATATATAATAGGTATTCAGCAGGGTCAAGGCAAGTTAATTTTCTTTTTAAAAATCAAAAAAAATTTTTTATTAAATAAATTAACCCATTTATTATAGGCTGCCAATGCAAATGGTGGAGCTTCTACTGGTCTTTCAACTCCTTCAGTCTTCTGCTGGCAGACTTTACTGTGATGGCAGAAGTGGTGTTGTATGTAGGTCCAGGTACCACCGGCTATGGTCTTCATGCAGGAGCCACAGTGCCAGATTCCCGCTGCTCTCCTTTTCATCTTGGTTTTGCCACAGAAGGAGCAGGTGTACTTGGCGTGCTCGCTAATCTCAATCTTCTTCACCATCTTCCTGAGGGAGGCCCCATAACAGGTCCCATGTTTACCCACGATTCCGACCTTCTTGGTGCGTTTGGCCGTGTTGCCGCCAACCAGGTCTGAGCCCAGAGAGGCGGCAAGATAATTTTCTTAAGGAAAGTAAATAGCTGTGGAAATTCAGTGTAGGAGTAGGATTGGGTTGGTAAAGTGGTAATACAAAGAATTCCAAAGTGATAAGAAAACCAGTTAAATAAGAGTCAGTGATGCCTTTTAACATTTAAAACCATTGAAAACAAGTCCTATAATTGGAATGGTTCTTAAAGAAATCACAGGCCATCCCTTTATGATATTTAGTATTAGACCATCACAGTGTATGCATTCAACAAAGATCTCAGAAAAATGTTCCAGAGTGAGAAAACTAGAAAGTTAGGAAATAGTCTCCATCAGAAGGTTTTAGTAGGTAGTTAACCTAGAAATGATGGAGAGTTTAGTAGTTATCTCATTAGATCATATATGATTATATTACTGTGTGATCTTAGACTCTTAAAATGTCATAGGTCACTGGTCTAAGTAACCCACTTTATTTTAATGAAGGGTAAGAACACCCAAATGTGAGGTCACACATTCAAGCCAGGCCTTTTCCTCCCAGGCCACTGCTCTTACTAGTACCCATGTAGCAGCCTGTGTTTTTACACTGATGACAAGATTATAAAGGTGTTTACAACAGTAGGAAGGTTATAAAGTAAGACATTAGAAATTCAGGGATACTTGAGGCAGTCTTGAGGCAGAAAAGAAGTACTGTTGAGTTTTCTTCTAACTCTGTGTTTTTGTGCTGGGGTTGATTACAATTACATGGGGAGTTTTCTTTTGTGGACTTTACTCAATTTTGTATTTTATTTTATTTTTAAAGATTTTGAGAGAGAGCGCAAGCGCATCTAAGCAGGGGCCAGAGACAGGGAGAAGCAGGCTTCTTGCTGTGCAGGGAGATGTTGCCCTATCCCAGGACCCCAGGATCATGACCTGAGCCAAAGGCAGATGTTTAACCAACTGAGCCACCCAGGTGCCCCTCAGTTTTGTATTTTATTTTATTTTTACTTACTTATTTTCTTTAAAGATTTTATTTATTTATTCATGAGAGACACGGAGACAGAGAGGCAGAGACACAGGCAGAGGGAGAAGCAGGCTTCATGGCAGGAGTCTGATGTGGGAGTCGCTCCCAGGACTCCAGGATCACGTCTTGGGCCAAAGGCAGGTGCTAAACCGCTGAGCCACGTAGGGATCCCCCAATTTTGTATTTTAAAGTGAGTGATTAAAAGAGCCAGGAAATGGAAATTTTGAACTTATTTCCTTTTCAATGAGCTTTGGACTGGGAATAAGGAGAGCGGTTTCTCTTCTGCTATCACCTTTCAGGCCTTATCACACAAGGTAGATGTGATCCTGACCTTTTCACCTACCTTGAGACTATCCTATTAGACTGATAAAGCACATAAAGTGTTTAGAATTTGAACAAATGAAAGGTGCTATTGAAGTATAAAACATGTTCATTTCTTAAGGTCAGTGACATTACCTGCACATTTAAATTTTTCTTATGTTTATATTGCGAGATACTGCTTTTTTCTCCTCCATCTTTAGTAGATATCAGGTTGGTACTTGGATCTTACCTAAATGATATGCACTGAAATGTTGCATCTTGAAGTGTCTTTTTTACTTGGATGTTTTCCAGATGCTAGAAGTACCTTGTGCTTTTCTTTTCTTTCTTGGCCTTACATTTAGCCTTGCTAGTCTGTTTAACCTTGTAGTTTGAATCCTTATAATTCTGTCATCTCCGAAGTTTATGTCTCATTTTCTGACAAAGAAAGATCTAATGCTTTAGGTTTACTTTTCATCTTTATTAAAAATTATCTTGCATTTGATCTGAGTTTCCATAAATATGGATAAGTGAATGCCTCTCCTTATAAGCCTAAATTATCTTTGTGATAAGCGTAGATAAATGTATGCCTCATCAGGATGAAGTAGAAGTATTTGCCACTTGGGTAGGACAGGTACATATATAATTCTTTAGTAGTTTTTATGTAATGATAGTTGTAAAGATGAAGAAAAATGCAAAGCTCAGTATTTTGCCTTAGAAGAAGTGGTTCTTGAGTTTAATTATTAACCCACTGCAGAAGTTTCATAGCCATTTAATTATGTTGACCAGTGTTCAGGAAAAAAACACCCTGACCTCCATAAATGTAATGTCCTTTCCCCCTCCTCATTTGGGTGCAGGAGCATGGCTAGCAAGGAGAAAAATAAGGTCAGGGAATATCTCAGGATATCTCTCTTCGTTTTTTTGTTCTTAGTTTAGTTCTTAGATTTTTGCTCCTATGCCAAACGGTTGGGGAAATACAAACTCACTGTTCATAGCAACATGAAGAATACCTTTGTAATGGACCAGTAGTAGTATCTAATGTGTAGAATTTAAAAAATTTATTTTTTGTACCAATACTTTATTGAGCTATAATTTATATATAGTAAAATGAACAATCTTAAATATATGATGTAATAAATTTTGATAAATGTATGCTGTGTATATACGTTAATCGTGATGATTTTCATCACTCCAGAAAGTGCCTTCCATTTCTGTAGAATTCTAAAAAACTATTTTTACAAAGTGGATGGGAATAGTTTAAGTGAGAAATGTAATAATCAACGTGTATGAAATTTCTTTAGGTAGCTGGATAGCAGTGAACTTAGTCTTTTTTAAAAAGATTTTTTCTCTACTACAAAAGTGAATTCTGCTGAGCATTAGTTTTATTCTAACATAGAGTTTGAATTTTGTAAAATTCATACATTTGCAAATGAAGAGACCCAGATATGAGGCAGTCCTCAGTTTTCTCAATAAGAAAAACAAGTGTTTTGGTCAGCCTTGAATATGGAAAATTTTAGAGTATAGGTGAAATAATTAAATATCTAATTAAGTTGTTTATACACGTATATTTTGAAACTATCTTTTTGAGATAATTGCAGTTTTATATGCAGTTTTTTAAAAAATAAGATTTTTATTCTTTATTCATTTTTCATTCATTTTATTCTTTATTCATTCGTATATCTTCACATGTATGTTTAAGGTCACAGGTTATATAAAATTATATATGTTTGTATACATTCTTAATATACATTTTGAAATACTAGTTTTTTCACACTCCCTTAACACAATTTACTCAAGCTTTCTACATCTTCATAGGTATCAGTGCCTTTAATGTTTACTAAAACCATGTTTAAAGTTATTGACCTCAGTTTTTCAGTTATTCACTTCCTTATACGTTATTTGAGGTAGAACACTTTAAAAATCGGTAAATGTTGCTCTCATTGGAAGTTTTATTTGAATCCACAAGAATCCATTCATAACACTAGGAGAATTGCCATCATTTTATTTTATTTTTATTTATTTATTTTTTAAATTGCTATCATTTTAATGTTATTTGTGATCTTCCTAACATTCCAAGGCTTTTATTGCATTGCTTTCTAAGTGATCTTCAAAAGTCTTTTTCAGTGTCAGCTACCTCTTGTAATTATGAGATCACACTTAATACTTAAGTACTAAATCTGTATTTAAAACTGTAGTTTTGCTCCTTTTAAAACTTGTTTGTTGTAATAACCTTGACAAAGCATCCAACGTCAGTGTTGTCTCGATGTCCTTACAGACTTAAGTGTTTCTGCCTGGTGATGAGAACTTCACTGTCACTCCCCTTTCACAGACTGGATAGATGCCCCTGGGAGTTTAATTCCATTGATATGGTCTTCCTCTTTTGAAATCCCACATGCCCTTTCCCTGGGCATGACTGCATGCCTGGGTTTTTCACTTTTAGGTTTCTTGGGAGCTTTTTCTTTCTCCTCTGTTGGTATTTAGTATAAAATTATTCATGCCAGCCTCGAAATTCCTTTTCTTTCTTCTTCCTCTCCTCTCCTCTCCCCTCGTCTCCCCTTGTCTCCCCTCATCTCCCCTCCCCTCGTCTCTCCTCTCTCATCTCTCTTTTTGTTTTGGACAGATAATTTTAGGGAAGAAATCCGTTCCTTATGTTTGGGCATATATACTAAGACAGCTGTAGCCACTGTATACCATTGTGTGTTAGAATTGGTAGTGACATTAGTTTCTCCTGTGTGGAAAAATTATTTGGTATTTTTATTTAGTTCCTTGTATTTTTTCCTCCTTTCCTGTGCTGGCTTTTACATGTTTTTATTTTGTCTTCCTTTTTACTAGATATTTAGATAGTGCTGGATTAAGCTCTTAGTAATGTGTGCAGGGCCACAGATGATAAGGTGACTTGTTTTTTATTTATATATTGTTTAGTGCAGGGACTTCAAACACAAAACTATAGGGTGTGTTGTGTCCTTGCTGTCCTTGAATTTGGGTGTAAAATGTTAAGACACTATCCCATTACAGTACCCCAACTGGAATCTAAGTTGTTAAATTGATATTATGTATTCAAGTAGTACAACCTATATTGCTACATTCTAGAAACTCATTCCCCTTATTAACAGTTCCATCTTTTCCTTTTTAATATTCCCTTAAAAAGAAAACTTTGCAGACATTGTCTGAATGATTTAGAGTGATATGTAACAGTTCAAACAGGCTGGATGCACTGTTGAAAACCTCCTTCATCATTGCCAGCTATGATGTCATCTGTTTAAACTGGACTTTTTCTTGTTTGCCTGGGGTGAGCAAAGAGTGATGGTTTAGTAGAACTGTTTCTTGGTTTCTAGCAGTTGTAGGAAGTTAGTTAGACTTTCTGGCTGTAAGTGTATGGGGTGGCACATAGATTGTTACTAGTCTTTAAACATCTAATCTTACTTCTAGGCAACTGGAATGGTTTTTAGAGTGGAGGAAGCATTGTTATTTAATTTTACCTTCTCTTTCTTCCTGTCCTTCTCCCTCCCTTGCCTTCCAACTTCTTCTTGCCTTTCTTCTCTTTCCCTCTCCTCCTCTCCTTCTTTTAGGTTATTAAAGAAGGAACTAGGAAATGTGACTAGTTGGTTCTAACAGATTAGTTCTCTTCATTAAGAAGGAAACCCCATTGGGGCACCTGGCTGGTTTAGTTGGTGGAGTGTGTGATTCTTGATTTCGGGATTGTGAGTTTGAGCCCCATGTTGGGTACAGGGATTACTTTAAAAAAAAAAAAGAAAAGAAAAGAAACTCCTTTGTAGCCTAAATTCTTTTAGGACTATATTTCCCTTTTGACTCTTAAATTTTTTCTGTGCCTTAGTTTATTCCTCATTGTTGGACTAAAAATATTTTTTAAAAAAAGATTTTATATTTATTCATGAGAGACACAGAGACAGAGAGGCAGAGACACAGGCAGAAGGAGATTCAGGCTCCATGCAGGGAGCCTGACATGGGACTCGATCCTGGGTCTCCAGGATCATGCCCTGGGCTGAAGGCGGCACTAAACCGCTGAGCCACCCGGGCTGCCCCCAAAAAGGTATTGTTAAGGAACACTGACATGGTAACATGTTTTCTTATTTCCACATTTATATTAAAATACTTTGTGGGTGGAACCTAGCATGTTTGTGTTTTCCTGGGTGGTAAGAGATAGTAGTGTTGTATGGATGGCAAGAAAACATTATAAATAAAATGTTTCTAGAGTTTTCAGAAATTAGGAATATTATTTTAATTTCCCAAGATAAATTACTTGGAAATCAATTTATTCTTCATTAAAAAGTTAATATCTTTCAAAATTGGGAAACTTTAATTTCAAAAGAAAACACATGATTAAAGTAAGATAGCCATTTCTCCCATCAAGCAAAATCTTGAAAGTAATAATAGTTAATGTTGGTGAGAGTTTATTGAAAAAAGTACTTTCAGATCCTTTTGATGACAGCATAAATTGTTAGAGATTATCTGGTAAGTAATTTGGCAGTACTTACCAAAATCATATTTTTTTTATCTAGTAATTCTCCTAAGAATCAGTTTTAATGAAAGTTATCCAAAGATTTATGTCTTCAAATGCTCATTATGGGAATATTTATAATAGGAAAAATCTGGGGCAAAGAATAAACATCCAACAGTAAACAAGTAACTAAATAAATTACAGTATTAGTATGTACTAGACTCTTAGAGAGCAACAAACATGTTTTTGAAGAATACTTACTGACATGGGAAATAGTAAATATAAAATAAATGAAATTTGCATTTTTAATATGAAATATTTATGCAAAGAAAATATGCTTATATGTCATAAAGCATAATAAAATACACACTTGTGAACATATCACACAACTTTACCAACACTGTTAAGTATAATAAATTCTTAATTATCTATATCTAGCCATAGGATAAGAAGGAATTATGTCAAAATGTTAACAATTCTCATTTTGGGGGGTTGGATTAACAGTAATCTTTGATTTTCACTTAAATGCTTATGTTCTTTTTCTAAATTTGTACAAGAGCCATGTGTTTTCAAAACTAGAAAATACCGTTAAACATTATTTATTGGAAAGAGAGAAAAATTGACGCTGGTTTCTTCCCAACTCCATTTCATTGGAAAGAAACTTCTGAAAGTGTCTGCCACCTGTTATCTCCTCAGTGACAAATCATGGCTGGGTACACAGGGTGGCATTATCTACCAGTTGTGGGTAATACAGTATGATAGAGCTCCTGAGAAATGATAGGCTGGCAGTTACAGGAGTTGTGGATGCCCTTTCTTCCCGATGGTGTTTGAATGACCTTTACAAAATACATTTTTAAAATCTACTTAGGTTTTCACATTTCATGTTTCAGGAGAAGGGGATTCATTTCTTTATTTAACAAATATTGGGTGCCTGTTGTGTACCGAACACGAGTGACCTAAAGGGTCATTTGCTAAAAGAAAACAAGAAAAGGGACTGATTTAAATTGGGGGGAGGGCAGATGAAGGCTTTGGAGGAGGGGGTTTGAATCCAGGATGTGAGTGACAAGAAAGAGCTATTTTTACTGTGATTTAAGGGTGGAGGAAACAGCATGGGCAAGAGCTCTACAGCACATTCTAAGAAAAGAAAAAAGGCCATTGTGGTTGGAATGTGGTAAATGAGGGGAGCAAAATGGTAAGAAGTGAAGAGAAGTGGAGGGAGGTAGGCAGAGTGAGACCATGAGGGCACTTCATAATTTTGGAAAGATGTTTGAATTTTGTTTTAAATGCAATAGGAGGGATCCCTGGGTGGCGCAGCGGTTTGGCGCCTGCCTTTGGCCCAGGGCGCGATCCTGGAGATCCGGGATCGAATCCCACGTCGGGCTCCCGGTGCATGGAGCCTCCTTCTCCCTCTGCCTGTGTCTCTGCCTCTCTCTCTCACTGTGTTCCTATCATAAATAAATAAAAATTAAAAAAAAAATAAATGCAATAGGAAATTTAGGTAGCATTAAGCAAGAAATAGCACAATTTAATTTAATTTATTTTATATTAAAAAATGTTTTTGAGAGAGGAATAAAGAGAACAAGTGAGCATAAGCAGGGGCAAGGGCAGAGGAAGAGAGGCAGAAGAAGGCAGGAGTAAAGAGTTTCAAGAGAGATGCATCTGGATGAATGCTGTTCAGTAGGGGAGGGAGTGAGAGGAGATCAGAGACCTAATTCTGTGTATTTGTTTTGTGAGGCTGCTGTAACAAACTACCACAAATTGGATTAAACCAACAGAGATATATTCTCTTAAATTCTGGAGGCTGAAAGTCCCTAATCTGTCAGGGCTGCTTTATTCTCTGTGGGGCTCCAGGGGAGAATCAGTTCCCAGCCTCTTCCACCTTCTACTAGCTGTCCCAGCATTCCTGGGTTTGTGACCATATTCCCACAGCCCTTTCCTCCATCTTGATACCACCTTTTCTTTTGTGCATCTCTCCAAACTCCCTTTGCCCTTTCTCAGAAACACTTATATCATTTAGGGCCAACTTCGATAATACAGGGTAAATTCACAATCTTTAATTTGTCTGCAAAGACCTTTTTTCTAGATAAGATAAATTCCAGGGATTAGGATTTGATCTCTTTGGGTGGCCATTATTTATCCTACTAATCCTCGGTTTTAGAAACCTGGTAGCCCTTGGAGATGTCAGAAAGAGCAGTTTCTTTGGAGCAATGGGACCTAAGAGAATCCTCTTTATCTTTCATGTTTGTTGTCAGAGAACTCTATTATCTGTTTCAAGACTGCAAGTTGATCACATTGCCTTTCTATGAGCAATCAGTAGTTGTATGCATGTTGTTAGCTTCAAGTTTTACATGTTGAACATGAGAAAGGAGAAAAGATCTCAAAACCCTCTGCCAGTTCTTTCAAGTTCTGTGTTACAGAACTATATGATCCAAGTTGGCATTACCAGTGGCCATTATTTCTATAGCCAAAGCCCAGCATATTTTAGATTTCATACATCTCTGTTTTGATTAATAATATCAGTAGCTGTATTATTTCTTTCATAACCTGACTGATGAGCATGTTGCTGGAAAAGTCCTCTTCAGAAAGTGGAATGGATGTCATTTAGTAAGATCTAAGTATAGTGGGTATTAAATTCTCTGACGAGAGAGAAGGGGATGCAGAGAAAAAGGCTGTTTTGCCTTTTTTTTTTTTTTTTTTTTTTTAACCAGCTTTGTGAAACACAGATGGTAAAACTGCACGCTTGGTGCTGAGCTGCCCTCATTGGCTCTCTGCACACTTTCCATGATTCTTGCTGGACAATGGGCAGCAGTGCAAGTGGTAAGCAAGTTATACCTCTTGCTCTCCATGTTACCACATGGACAAAAGATAGCAACCAATGTGGGAGACACTTGCTTACCTGGGGGGATTTCTAATAACAAAGAAATTCCTTCATCCTCAGTTCTCTTTCATTTGGAACTAAAATACCTGGCAACCTAAGGGTGCTTCCCTGTGTGTTCATGTGTATGTATATTTGGAAGGGAGGGCAGGGATTGGACTTCCTCCTGATGAAAAGATTTGCTTTCTAGGGAGCTTACCTGACAATCATTAAATCTCTACTTATGGGACCATTTTTCTAAATTACCAGAGTACTGACTTGGGGCTTATGTGTACCCTTCCGCTTCTGTATTGGGGGCAGAGGCCCTAGTTTGGCATGGTGAAAAGAACACAGGCTTTGGGGTTAGGCAGATTAGGTTCATCCATTTACTTGTTCTGTAATCTTTGGAAAGTTATATAACCTGGAAGCCTCTCTCTCCTCTTTTGGTAAAGTGAGGTTGAAGGCATCCTGGTATGCTTACCACATAGTAGGCATGTAATAAATGTTAGATTCCACAATTAATGACATCTTTTTGTCTCTTTATTCATTTTTATTCATTTATTGTTACTCAAAATTTCCTTACTGCTTTTGATGTCTTTATATTAAGCCGAGTCCTAAAGAAAGACCCACCTGTTAACATAGCTTCTCTTTTGGGAAAGGGAAGTAGTGGACCCCTGCCCTCTACCCCAGTTTTGTCACTGTATGACAATTACTTGCCCTGAGGTCTTGGGTTCCAGTACTTTGGAAAACAACCACAGCTATCAGGGAATACTTCCTGAGGGAGACTTTAATTGTAGAATTTACTAAGGAGGGCAGAAGAAAGTTGGCTTATTTTGTATAGGAACACCTCTGGGCAAAGACTAAAATATTGGGAGGGGAGTTGCTGATGAATGAGGCTGTAAATAGGTCAGCTTATCCAACATAGAGTATTCTAGGTTTGGGGAAGAAATCTTTATGAATGAGTCCACTTGGGAGAGAATCAGGAAGGGAAACAGCAATGAGAAGTACTTAATAGACAAGTTAATTGATTGCCCACCACGATGTGGCCTGGGCTGCTTTGTAGTGCCCTGTGCTGTGTTATGCTGTGAACAAGGCCTGGTCTTTGGCAGTAGCTCAAACCCAAGGTCATATATTTCCTCTGTAGTTCCCTAGCTCTGTGACCTTGGGCAAGCTGCTTGCCTGTCAAATGGAGATGAGACTGTCCTTGATTTCCGAAGATCACTCAATTTAATAACACCTAAGAGGAGGTGGTAGGAACATTTCCTCATTAATTTATTCATCATTTGTAACCAATTGTGATGTTTCCTGGTTGTAGAAATTTTAATGTGATTTTTCTAAAAGTGTATTTTTAAAGCAAAGCAATATGGTAATACCCATCTCACGGATAGGGGGAAAGTTATAAAATAATGTATGTTAAGTGTGCCTGTCAAAGTTAGTATTCAGTGAATTGTAGCTATTATTAACAGATGAAAGGACATGAAAAATAATTTGATTGGGAACATCTGAAGAAAGAATTTTAAACAACAGGGTCATAATGTGACGATCTGAAATAGGACTAGAATTAAGGGAAAGAAGAGAGAAAAATTCAAATAATGCTGTGGAGATAAGTTTGAGTGTGTATCTGAGTAGAAAGTTTTATTCCTTTACAGACAAAATTTTTGTTGTCTACAGTGATAATAGTACTTATGGTATATTTCCAGTGTGAACAGAATACGGTAATCATGTGGGACAAATGATTCCTGTGTCATCTTCTAGACATGTTAGAGTAATTCTGAACTTTTCTGCTACATAATTTCTGAATTTTGCAAATTCCAAAAAATAAAGCATTGGTTAACACACTGATAACAAAGCGTGTGTTTTTGTTGTTTTATTTGTTTTCATTTCCTTGTGGGAGAGGGTGGCTGGTTAGGGACTTAGCATTAGTTTATTAGTTCAGTTGCATGGCCAGGAGATTCTTGCTTACATTTCAAACATCTTTATGTTTTCATTAGAGTAATACTGAATTTTTAGCTCTTCTTTCTTTTTTTTCTTTTTTTTTGCCCCAGGTCCAGCAAGACTATGAACCTCTGTTCCAAATGCTTTGCTGGTAAGTGCAGAAAAAGGGTTCTTAAATTTTTCTCCTTTTGATTTTAAGACTATCCACATAGTTTGGCCTTCCTTTGTATTTATGCATGGGGTTTTGCTTTCTTTGCTTGTATGTGAAAGTAATTTCTCCTTACCAAGGTGCTTCGTATATTTGCCTAGGACTATTGAAACAGCCTTCCCTGAGTGAAATGAAATAGTCTGTGTACTTGAACCCAACAAACTTTGCATAGTGTACAGTTGTCAGCATAGAGTGGAACTGTAAAAACTTGTGTTGTAGTAGGGTAATACATGTTCATCTCTGATCTGGACTTGAAATATTAATGGTAAATATTCCTTTTACCAATGAGAATATAAGAGAAAGGATATTTTCATGTTGGAGTCAGGAAGAGAACCATGTTGAATTAGCCCTAGAATCCAGTCCCTTCTTAAAATCATCTTGGGTAAATCACTTAATCTCTTTGGACCTTTAGAGTCATTATCTGTAACATGAAGGGCTTGGGCTTGATGTCTGCTAACAGCCCAAAGGCTGATTGATTGACTCCTTAAATTATGACTCCTACATGAATTTAACCTTCATTTAAAAAAATAATTTTATATCTAATGATCTTCTATAAAATAACTAAGTCTGTACTGAGCTATGTTTAACCTTTTCTATTTGTCAAAGATAAAGCTGGACACTAAAGTGCTAAGAACAGATTTTAATCAGTAATATATAACAATATGAAGAGTTCACTTTGAACTGAACACAACTTTGATTTGTGCAAAGGTAAATGGGCGTTTTAAGTGGAGAATGAGGGAGTAAGGAGGGTTGCTAGCTTGGCTCATAGAGTCAGGGAAGTAAAAAAAAAATTTAAAGGTTTGTCAGTGTAAATAATGACTAGGTAGGTTGATTGTGTCTTTAAGCTGACTATCCTGGAAGTTTGGATTTAGTTCTCCTATTGAGACTGAGAAACTGAGGCCTTATCCTTCCTGATGGTTGCATCATCATGCATGCATTGCATGGCTTTCATGTCCTTGAGACAGGGACTCCTGAGATTTAGGAGATAAATATGCATTTCATAGGGACAGAGGAAGGATTTATAATTGCAAACCCTTTTTACTAAATGGTCTAAGATGGGGTGGTCAGAGGCCTGTAGACAGGTGTCTTACCTAGAAAACCTTAAATTCTTTTGACAGCCTTGAGCTTTCTCAGGCAGGCACTTTAAGAGGGGCTAGGGTCATCCTAGGGTTTTGGGGCCTTGAGTTGTTAGAAACTGTTAGTGTTTGTTTAAATATTTTAATGTTTGGGAAGTGGGTGGATGAAACCAATTGGGGTTAGAGTCTGTAGTTTTTATAGGCCAAGACTGAGTCCTACTCGAGAAGTCTCGAAGAGCCTGGTTAGAGATTGATCAAGGAGAGAATCTTTGTCCGTTTTCACTTTCTATTCATTATGTTATTTGGGCAAGAAAGTAATCATACTTAGGCTTTAGTTCTTTATATTTATGCCTAAACTAGGGGATAGGTGGGAGGGATTTTGGGGGGGTTGAGGAGGCTGGCAGTTTGTTAAAAGTTTGGAATTTCTCAAATACTTTAGATCTTTAAAAGGAAAAAAATATTGGTAAGTTTTATCCAACTTTTAACAATATCTCTGCCATTAAATGAATGTATTCTTTTTTGCTCTACATGTCTCAATTACAGATATGAAGAAATGCTTCCTTACTGGTGAGATTTTAAATTTTACAGAAAAGATGAAAGTAGCAATGAGACAAAACATGTATTAGATTGATGACTGTCTCCATATAGAGATAGCTTCCCCTTGTAATTCAGTAAAGTGTGGCTTTGGGAGAAGGTCAGGCACCTTTGAGAAAAGGGGCTCACATCAAATAGTCAAAGAACTGTATTTGTCCCTAACTAAATACAAAATTTAAAAAATTACCAGTGAAGATAGTTCAGCTATGGTCTTTGCATTTCTTTGTACTTGCAGTTGGATTTTTTTATATTTATAATTAATTATTGTCTCTCTGGTGATCTGTGTCCATTTACTCTTTACACAGCTTTGTCATTTTTGCTTTTTGCTTTTATTTATTTTTTATTTTTTATTTTTTAAATTTTTATTTATTTATGATAGGCACACAGTGAGAGAGAGAGAGAGAGACAGAGACACAGGCAGAGGGAGAAGCAGGCTCCATGCACTGGGAGCCCGATGTGGGATTCGATCCTAGGCCTCCAGGATCGCGCCCTGGGCCAAAGGCAGGCGCTAAACCACTGCTCCACCCAGGGATCCCGCTTTTTGCTTTTAAAAATATTAAGTATTTTCACGTGTGTAAAGAAAATACTCTTTTTTTCCTCTTTATTTTCATCCCCATATTTTTAATTTCCTCAACATCATTTGAAAGGAATGACTAGTAACATCCTGCTTGTGGAGGTGGCATTTGGAATTCTTTTTGAAATACAGAAGAAAAGTCATTGAACTTTACAGACATATTTGTGGATTTCATTCCTGTATGAAAATAGAGTATAGAAATACATTATTGCAGCAGAGGCATGAGATGTGTACAACAACACACAAAGATTATTTTAGCCAAAGCTGCTGTGATTTTAAGTACTCTTTTAAAGAATATACCATAAAGTATACAATATGCTTTTAAAAGATGGAATAATCACTTTAAAAACAACTGTTGTGTCCCATTAGGTTAGTTATTTTTCAAGATTGCTTTTCAGAATATATGTGGTAGAAAAATGAGTTGTAACTTGTTTATGTAAAATTGAAGTGAATATAAATATGTTTAAAACCTTGTTGCTTGTTGAGATAGTGGAGTATTAGGTGAGCAACTGTGGTTGCTAATTTATAGTTAATTTGATGACTGCCTCTGATGAAATATTCTGCCAAATGGTGAGCGGATGTCCCAATAACTACTATCACTTCAGATTATTATCCCTTTTCTTTATAAAACATTCCTGGGCAGTTTGAGATTAGAGAAAGGGAATCAGAAGGGAAAGGAAATGAGTATATGGGAAGTGAAAGTTGCTAAAAAACCTTGAATTATTAATTTTGCCGGTAAATGATACACAAAATAATAATGTTTCTCCATATTGTTAGAACAAGAAATGTCTGTATCAGCCATTTGCATGAACGTAGAAGAGTATCCAGCCTGGCTGGATTTGCTATTCTTAACAGCTTGCTGCTTAACCAAAATTCCTCTCTTTGAAATGGGAGGATATTGTTTTTATTTTTTGGCATTTTGAATCTGGTTTGGCCTGGCTGAAATCATTTTAGGCCATTTGGAGGTCCCCCACCACCCAGTTGTGCAGTATGCTACTTTTAACCTTAAAGCGCCTTTGACCTGAAGACCCTTATCATCCAAGATTTTCTTATGCGATAATCAGAAGGATATTTAAAGGAAGTATTCTGGGGAGGCACCAAAAAATGACTGACTCTAGTGTTAGGATTTGAGGTACAGTGGATTAAAGATGCTCTTCTGGATTCTTGTTATCTGAGGTTACTATGTAGTCTTAAAAAAAAAACAAAACAGGAAAAGTTAATTGTACTATAGTATATATTTCTCCATTACCATAAGTGTTTGCTATTTTCTACTTGTCAATCCCTCTTTTACATGTTTAGTATTTTCTTTCCTTGAATCATAATTCTCTGACTAAGGCTATCTGTAGAAACACTTTCAGTTTGGATAAGGAATATTCCCACCTTTGAGTTGATATATTATCCTTCCCATTTGAGAGTGTTAATTATTTTTATATTACCTCTAAAGAAAGGATATAATTTAACAGATTTGTAATTCATTTGAAATTATGGAAAGAATGTCTAAACAATTGAAAAGGATGGTATTTAAGCATTCTTGAATGTAAATTATCAATTCATCTTGCCACAAACCTTTCTAATTTTTTTTTTAACCTTTCTAATTTTTAAAGCTACATGAGCATCTTTTTTGGTCCACTTAGCTTTTCTACCCTTTTGATAATACCCTAAATAATATTCTTTCGTATTATCCTTTTCTTTTATTAAACATTTTTATATTTGTATGACTTTACTAAAAGAATCAGTAAATATCTATAATAGAAAGCCACAAAATTTCATGACATGGTATTTATAATTATGGTGAACAAACACTTTTAGCATTTTTTAAAAAAAGATGTATTTATTTATTTTAGAGAAAGAGCAAGCATGAGCTGGGGGGGAGGGGCAGAGGGAGATGGAAACTCCTCAGTCTCCCCACTGAGCTCCACCTGACATGGGGCTTGATCTCACCACCCATGAGATCATCACCTGAGCTGAAATGAAGAGGCAGGCGCTCAACTGACTGAGCCACCCAAGTGCCTCTTGATTGAGTTTTAAAAAATTGAGTAGGATAGAAAATAATCAGTGCAGTGCAAACGTTAAGGGCAAGTATTGTTTTTGTGAAACCTTTGTGTTACATATATAAATGAAAGTAATATATAATAGGTTGTGATGTAAGTATATATTACCAGGGTTATGGTTTAAAAACCACTTGTGGTTTGAAAACCACTGAATTGCAGAAATTTACTGGAAAGTCATTGAGTTATTCAGGAACCAATTTTCTTTGGAAAATAGGACATATTTCTTTTCTGTCTTTAGACAAAGGACTAACCAGTTGATTTTTTGCAACCTTTGTTTATCTGGAACTCTTGAATAGTTTGAATGTATGATTTTATGTGTCAAAGTATGAACTAATCTGATTATCTGCTGCTATGTTAAAAATACATATGAAAAGTCAAGCATAGCCTCTAAAGGGTAGTTGTCTTGCTTCTTAGGTAGAAATGATATTGGCTATGGTATTATTTTCTGTTTAATTGCAAACTCAATTTAGATACTAACTAGTCTTCGATATTTTGGGACATTTAGCATCTCATTGACAAAGACCTCTTGTATTACCATATCAGCAGTGCTTTTCACAGAATGGTTTTGCTAAATAAAAGTATGATTGAGAGAAACATCAAATGGAATGATCATAAGTGGAAAGGCAGAAATTTTTAAAGAACTGACTGAAGTAACTCCTTTAGCAGTGTGGCATTATATCTGCTGCCCTTAGACATACTTGCTGTAGGGGATAGAGGACTGTGGTGACTAGGAAGTTTCTATCATGTATACACCATTTTATACTTTATGAGGGAGTCTGAAGATATGTCTGAAGGGCCAGAAGGTTCTCTGAGTAACACTGATGATAGCTACTTATCAGAAGACAAACTTAACATGTGCTCAGTGTAAAAAGAACTAGTTGGTCCTGTATGTATTTAATGTTTAATACTTTTCAGTAATTTCCTTTAAAAACTGACACTAAAATGTTTATTATTTATAGACTGACAAAAGCACTTTATTGAGAAATCAAAGTAAGCAATTTATTTAAATTGTAGATGTGAATTGATTATACTGTTTCACTTAAGATGGCATAAATATGGAGAGATGATTATTTGCAGCACAAGAAATTTTTTTATTTGGTTAACATTAACATTACAGATTAGTTCTCTTGAAAGGGAATACTTTTAATAAAAAGCAGAAACAGACTTACAAATACAAAGAATAAACTGGTGGTTGCCAGAGTGGAGAGAGTAGGGGCAAAGGGGAGTGGGAGATACAGGCTTCCAGGTATGAGATGAATACAGGCTTCCAGGTATGAGATGAATAAATTATGAGGACGATGGGTACTGCATAGGGAATGTAGTCAATGATACTGTAATAGTGCTGTATGTTTGACAGATGGTAGCTACACTAGGGGTGACCACAGCGTAACATACAGATTTGTCCAATCACTGTGTTGTATTGTACACCTGAAACCAATATAACATTATGTGTCAGCTACACTTCTGTAAAAAAAAAAAAAAAAAAAAAAGAAAAGGAATACTTCAATGCATTTTTATGTTGTTTTATAGAAAGGGACAAGAATAGAAGAACTAAAGTATAAGAGATCTCTTGTCAGTTAAAGATGAATTAAAACTACAGACAAACGTTTCTTAAATTATGAGCTAATTATTTAAATATGGTGCAGTTATTTAATTTTCTGAAAATTAGTTTCAGTGTCACTTTTCAAATATATGTATTTCTTAGCGGGAAGATAGTTAAGCAAGTTTATCTTTGTTTTCATGGTTACGTGTGTCCTGTGTCTCATTATTGGTAAAGAATATTACAATAAATAAAATGATACATGTTCTATAAGAAGCACATTCTAATAGACTCTAGAGCTAGGTGTGTACTTAGTTTTGTAGGAATCTGTTTTCGGGTACCTATTCAAAAGAGTAATCTTAGGGGTGCCTGGGTAGCTCACTTGATTAAGCGTCTGCCTTTGGCTCAGGTCATGATCCAGGAGTGCCAGGGTGGAGCCCCACATCAGGCTCACTGCTCAGCAGGGAGTCTCCTTCTCCCTCTTTCTCTGCCCCTCCCCCTGCTCTTTCTCCTTTCTTTCTTTCTTTTTTTTTTTTTTTAATTTTTATTTATGATAGTCACACAGAGAGAGAGAGAGGCAGAGACACAGGCAGAGGGAGAAGCAGGCTCCATGCACCGGGAGCCCGATGTGGGATTCGATCCCGGGTCTCCAGGATCGCGCCCTGGGCCAAAGGCAGGCGCCAAACCGCTGCACCACCCAGGGATCCCTCTTTCTCCTTTCTCCCTCTCTCCCAAATAAATAAAATCTTTAAAAACAAAAAATAATCTTAGATGCTAGTTTCTGATACTTTGGAGAAAATATTGTTATAATTAATGTATTTCTGTTACTAGCTTTTGTCAGCCGGGAGAAAACGATTCTGTACAGTATTTTCATGTTCACTTTTATTATTTCTTGATATTATCATACTGTTTTCAATTCAAAATGGACCTTGGGGAGGCTGTTAAGTGTTTGAAAAGGCCAATATTCAAACAGGATTTTGTTTTTCTCATTGCTGCATACTTTGTGTCCATTGGAAAATTATCAAGCTTGTTCATTGCTGTCATATTTTCTGCCTAAATCAAAAATTATTGAATGATAGAGTTCCTTAATTTACGCTCTTAACATGCCATTAGTTTGGGATTTTTGTTTTCCCTTTCAAAAATAACAGGACATTAATTAAATGCTGATTGATAAGACTACAAAGCAGTATGTGTGGTATCCTGTTTTTAATTAGACACCACACATAATTTATTTTTATTTTTATTGAAGTATAGTTGATACAATGTTATGTTAGTTTCAGGTGTACAGTGAAGTGATTTACAAGTCTATAGGTTATGCTGCACTCACCACAAATAACTATCATCTCTCACATGCAGTATTATTACACCGTCACTGACTGTATTCCCAATGCAGTACCTTTTATCTCCATGACTTATTCCATACCCAAAAGCCTATATGTTCCACTTTCCTTCACTCATTTTGCTCATACTCCTACCTTTCCTCTGGCAACCACCAGTGTGTTCTCTGCATTTATGGCTCTGTTTCTGCTTTTTTGTTTGTTTATTTTGCTTTTTAGATTCCACATATAAATGAAATCATGCTGTTTTTGTGTTTCTCTGACCTTTTTTTTTTCTAAAGAAAATGTACAAAACTATATATGTATTCTTATATATATAACAACATGGCATATCTATGTACAAAATGGCTGGCACAGTTGAGGAAAACTGTACAAGGATGTTCCACATTTTCCCCTTCTCACATGGACTTAATTTATTTTTATTTTTTTTAAAGATTATTTATTTATTTATTCATCAGAGACACAGAGAGAGGCAGAGACATAGACAGAGGGAGAAGCAGGCTCCTCACAGGGAGCCTGATATGGGACTTAAATGCTGGACCCCGCAATCATGTTTTGAGCCAAAGGCATATGCTCAACCACTGAGCCACCCAGGTATCCCTCACATGGACTTTATTTTATTTATTTTTTTAAAATACATTCTTTTTTTAAAGATTCTATTTATTTATTCATGAGAGGCAGAGATAGAGAGGCAGAGACATAGGCTGAGGGAGAGGCAGGCTCCATGCAGGGAGCCTGATGTGGGACTCAATCCCAGAACTCCAGGATCACTCCCTGAGCCAAAGGCAGATGCCCAACCGCTGAGCGACTCAGGCGTCCCCCTCACGTGGACTTTAGATTAAGGAAGATAGCATGAGGAAATGGAGCAAGAAACATAATTCTATACAATTACAAGTGTCAGTGAAGGAGTCTGGGGACCAAGGGAATTCAAGGGTCCTGCTCTCTCCATTCCTTCCTCACCAACTTTCTCCTATCCAATCTAAGTGATAACCTGAAAAGTGAATGTCCAGTCAGGAAAGAAATATTCCTACCTGCCATCACCCTGTATGCATATCAGTAAGTTAATGGTTCTCATTGGGCCAGATGTTTTGTGTATTAGAATTTGTGAGGTGAGGGGCATCTGGCTGGCTCAGTGGTTGAGCATCTGCCTTCAGCTCAGGTTGTGATCCCATCTGGAGTTCTGGGATCAAATCCCAAGCAGGCTCCCTCCTTGAACAGTTAGTTGTCACTCTGGCCCTCTCTGTCCTAACTAGCAGTACGATTCAGGCCAAGCTAGTGACTGAAGGTACTGACCACCTGCACCTCTTTCCTCCACCTACTCACAAATTCACATTGCTGTTTCTCCCCATCCCATAGGAGTCAAAGTTACTGAGCTCTAGGAAGGCAGAGATTTCCCAATGCTCCTTATCCCCCCCCCCCCCCCCCAAGCTGCCTTTAAGGTGAATCATCCCCTAAGAAACTGCTGCTTTAGCCCTGCCATAGTACCAAGAACTGGAGGCTGGCTCAGTTTGTTCCTTTTCTTCTGGTCTCCTTAACAATACATCTGGCATTTGATTACATCTGAAATGGGGGGGGGGGGGGCGTACCACATGTGTGTGCCTGAGCATGTGTCTCAGGCCCGAAGCTTTTTAGCTGCGAAGGCCAGGAAAGTGGGCGGGGGCAAGATGCTTCCATAGAAGCTAGCTTCTTAGAACGTTTTTCTTGACCCTTAAGACCATGTTACTTACGAGGCCCTCTTGCCTGAATTTATAGCCCCCAAATCTCAACTTCCTCCTCCCCTATGTGGCCTTAAAATGGCTCTTGTCTGTAGGCTCACTGATAGGTCTACCTCACTTAGTTTTACAATGAATACCAGAGAGTTTTTTTCAGCTAGCAGTTATATAATTTTTTTTTTAATTTTTATTTATTTATGATAGTCACAGAGAGAGAGAGAGAGGCAGAGACACAGGCAGAGGGAGAAGCAGGCTCCATGCACCGGGAGCCTGACGTGGGATTCGATCCCGGGTCTCCAGGATCGCGCCCTGGGCCAAAGGCAGGCGCCAAACCGCTGCGCCACCCAGGGATCCCTATAATTTTTAAATTAGAATCAGTCTTACTTATATTCAGCTCTTTTACAGATGAAGAACTAGAAATCCATCCATAGAGGTTAAATGACTTGGCCAAGGTTACATATCAGTTCCGCTGAGACAGAGTGCAACTAGAACCCAGATATCTTGATTCCAAACCCAGTGTTCTGCTATCCCATGATACTTGTAGAAGCAACATGCTGGAAGAGAGAGAGGAGGTGCCCATTTTGTGTAAATGATGTTCTCCAATCTTTATTTAAGAGCCAGAGCAAACTATCAGAGACACTGAGTGTAGGAGGTTAAGTGGGCATTGTAATTTTAGGCAAGCAAATCAGTTTTTCTTGTTGAGGATTATCTAAGCTTGCCATAATGGAAACATGAAGCAATAGCAGCTTAAGGGAAAAAACACAGAGAAGCACAGAAAACAGATCTCATTCAATCTATCTAACCTTTCCCAAGTATGTCAATTTAGCCTTTGGATGTAAACCAACCATATAAGTCCCAAGACTTAGCCTAACCAGTTTGGGATATTTTCTTTCAAAAGGAGAAGTACCATCTCCCCAATTTCTCATACAAAAGATAAAAGCATTTGCAGCCTTATCCAATTCTAGTCTTATTTCTGGCCCCTACCTGGGCTTACAGTGAGGGTGTAGAAATCTCAATTTAACCAAAGAAATGAACTCAGAACCTCTTTTCAACCCACATCACCTTCTTAGCAGCCCTCAGAAGAATTAGAGTCATTTCTGGCTAGTAAGGTGAGAAGAGCTAACTAGATGTTCATTCTGTCTCTACCCTTGATACATAAAAGTCCAGTGGGTGAGCAAGGGGAGACCACTGCCCCACAACTTGCTGGGGGCAGATCCTGAGGGATGGGGATGTGATCACCAGTCACCAGATTCTTGTCTGGTCCTGCACTTGGGAGCTGCTTATTCTTTGGGCATGTTGTAGTGCTTTGCTTCAGAGTATTTTTGCCCTTTCTGGAGTCTGTTCATGAGGAAGTCAGAGCCTCCAGGCTTTTGTCTTAGGCTTGGATATTTGGCCTTTAGTTTTGTCTCATTGGCAATCTCAGGGAGAATGCCTTCTTTTCCCATGTACCCTGCTTCCTCACACTGGTCTCCTGCAGGATTCTCCTCTTCTTGTTTCTGGGACATGTTAGGACCAGGACTGTGGAGTGTAAAAAGCTTGGGAAGTCAACTAGAGAAGAGAAGGAGGAAGGGAAACGGGGACAGTCTGTGCTGCTTCTTTGGCTCCTGTCACTAGGATTACTTAGTCAAAATGACAGCCCTTGCCTCAGACTTACTTCACTTAGCACAGTGTACTTTAGGTCCACCCATGTTGTCACAGGTGGCAAGATCTTGTTCTTTTTTTATGGCTGCTTAATCTTCCATTGTATATGTATCACAACTTCTTTATCCATTCATCTATGGCCAGACATCTAGGTTGTTTATTGTAAATGTTGCAATAAAGATAGGGGTGCATATATATTTTTGAGTAGTTTAGTTTTCTTGGGTAAATACCCGTAACTACACATAATATATATGTATATAATTGCATGGGATAAAGCTCAAAGAAAGTAGTTGAAAAATTTAATTTTGGTAGTCTTAGTGTAGGAGTTTTTGGGGGGATTTTTTTTTTTAAGATTTTATTTATTTATTCATGAGAGACACACACAGAGAGGCAGAGACACAGGCAGAGGGAGAAGCAGGCTCCATGCAGGGAACCCGACATGGGACTCGATTCCGGGTCTCCAGGGTCACTCCCTGGGCTGAAGATGGTGCTAAACCGCTGAGCCACCCGGGCTGCCCTATTTGGGGGGATTTTAACTATTTTTAATTTTGTTTATCTGTTGGCTTAGACTTTTATTAATGTAATTACAAAAATATTTTTAGATGTTTCAGAAGAAAAGTGTGTTCTACTTAGACACATTTCAGAAGTGCAGAAGTGGTTAATTTCTCTCTGAAATGTGCAAAATCGAATTGGCTATAGCTTGCAACATGGGGAATCTAAATGTTGTCATCCAAGTTCAGTGATAGAACAATGCAGGGTATAGGGTGGAATGGTAGATAAATGAAAATGTAAATGTTTCTTTTCAAGGCGACTTGTTTTTCATGGTAATTTCCAGAATAGGGTAACAAATTCCTATTTCATAGCAACTTAATTAAAACATTTCCTTATGAATTTGCAACTCTTAAGCTGTTTGGAGTTGCACTCTAATCTCCTGTCTGCTTCCCTTCTGTGTTAGAAGTCAGAGTGTAAATGGCCTGATATACCAGTCACTTCTGGAAGGGAAGAAGAGTTGTAGGTTACAGTTGAATTTTGAGGATCTGCGGTAAGAGGAACAGAGTGAATCTGAACATTTTAAGCACTTCTTGTTATGCATGATTTCTTCTAGAAATTGTGGGAACTCTGTACCCATCACTAAAACAGTATAAAACAAACTACCCTCTCCAGTGAGTCATTTTATAGCATGGTGAAGTTGGAGTAAGATGTTAGAATTTGTATGCTTGTCATACCTTGACTTTTCAAATCACCTTTTCTAGAAGAATGGCAGCTGCTGCACTTAAAATGAAGCATTTGAATAGGGTGTTTCTGTCCTTATAATTCTGTTGACTTGCTACTATCATACACTCTGATTTCTTGAAAAACTGATAGTTTAAGAAAGATTTCTCCAGTATAACACACACATTGATCATGCATTGGTTAATGAGAGATATAGTTCAGCTCATTGAATTCTCTCAGCTAGTATGTGTCCTTTGGTGGATATCTGGTGTGGGTATCTGAAATTCAGGATATTACAGAAAATAATATAATAAACATTCACAAGCCAAACCAGAGTTGGCAAATATTAACATGTTTTCCTTTTGCTTTATAACATATTTTCTTTTTTAAAGATTTATTTATTTTTAGAGAGTGTGAATGTGGGGGTAAGGGACATAGGGAAAGAGAGAGAATCTCAAGCAGACCCTGAGATCATGACTTGAGCCAAAATCAAGAGGTTGGACACTCAACCCATTGAGCCACCCTGGTGCCCCCTTTTATAATATATTTTAAAAGGGAACTACATCTCTTAGTTTTCTTCTATCCCAAACATCCTTTTTCTACCTCACAAAGAATCACTATTCTTATTTTTGTATTTATACTTTTTAATATGAATATATATAAACGATATTATTCTGTTTTAAAAATGTATGTGATATTGCATTAGTCATTCTACAACTTGTATTTTTTAAATAATTTTTTTGAAATCTTGATACATGTTGCTCTAGGTCATTTTAACTGTTTATAATTTAGTATAATCAGTATCCTGACTTACCTGGAATAGTCTCAGTTTACAGTATTTATGACAGTGAAACTATTAACTGTGACAGTGAAACTGAATTGCTTGCCTAAAACTACAATGCCTACTTAACCTCCCATACTCAGTGAGGAGGTTTCTGACTTTGTACTTGTCAGTGTCCCAAGTGGTTGGTAAATTATTGATCGCCTCTATTAATACCATGCCCCAATTGATCTAGTTCCCTGTTGACAGAGACATAAGTTTCTTTCACTCTTTTTTATACCACAGTTGCAACCTTAAGTTTTCTCTATTTTTTAAACTTTTTTGAATATGTTAAGACTATTTCTGTGTTAAAGACCCTATTTTCTGTGGTATAACTTCCTTGCTCTCAAATGAAAGCAAGACAAAGGGCATCAGGTCCTTAACTGATTAGCAAAGCTGAACTCTCTGACAGCCCTTTATGACCTCTTAGTCCATGGCAGTTTGCGGTCTCACTAATAAGCATTCTTAAACTGTGTGGTTAATTATTATGCAAGTTAAATGAAGCAGTGTGTTGAAGATGATGTTGTCATGGAAATTATGTCGAAAATAATTGTTGCATTTTTAATAGGAAACAAAATTCTCAATGCTGTAAGTAGTAGACAGGTAGCTTCTTTTAAGCCTTGAGTAGAAAAATTGTCACCATGTGTCAGTTTTTGGGAGAAATGGAAGAAATGTAATAGTTACAGGATTTTTAGAATAGTTTGGCTCTGTCTTTTGGCTTTATTTCTGTCCATGTGTTGGTCTAAAACTATGTTCTTCGTAAGATGCACAGGGTTATCCATTGCATAGACAGAAAATGTTAGAATTTCTACTTACATACTTTTATCATATATATATATATTGCTAATTTTTGTGATATACATAATCTTATTGGTGTTTTGTTACGACAGCCCTCATTTCCACAGACTGGGTGGATTAAAACAGAAATTTATTCTCTTTCAGTTCTAGAGGCCAGAAGTATGAAATCAAGGTGTCAGAAGTCAGACATGTTTCCCTTTGGAGGCTCTGAGGGGAAATCCATTCCATGGTTCTCCTTGCTTCTGGTGCCTGCCAGCAATTCTTGGCATTCCTCTGCTTGTACATACATTAGTCCATTACTCTAGGGTCTGCCCTCATCTTGACATGGCTTTTTTTTTTCCTGTGTGTGTCTGACTTTTGGATTTAGTGCCCCTACTTATGTAGGATGATTTTATTTTGAAATTCGTTTTATTTTTATTTTTTTAAAAAGATTTTATTTATTCATGAAAGACACACACACAGAGAGAGAGAGAGAGAGAGAGAGGCAGAGAAATAGGCAGAGGAGAAGCAGGCTCCATGCAGGGAGCCCGATGTGGGACTTGATCCCGGGATCCCAGGATCATGCCCTGGGCTGAAGGCAGACGTTAAACTGCTGAGCCACCCAGGGATCCCCTGAAATTCATCTAAAAAAATTTATTTATTTATTTGTTTGTTTATTTGTTTATTTGAGAGAGAGAGAGAGAGAAAGAGAGAGAGAGAAGAACACTAGCAGGGGGAGGGGCCCAAGGAGAAGCAGACTCCTAGCTGAGCAGGGAGCCTGACTTGGGGCTCCATCCCAGGACCCCAGGATCATGACCTGAGGTGAAGGCCGATGCTTAACTGAGCCACCCAGATGCCCCTATTTTGAAATTCTTAATTAATTTGCAAAGGTCTTTTTAACAAATAAGATTATATATATATAGGTTTTAGAGAGATATATAATATTTTTTGGTGAGGGATATGAGGAGGGTGCATACCATTCAGTCTACTGCAGGAAATATAACTATTTAAAAAAAATAGACATGTAAGAGATATGTGCTCAAATTTTATACTGATGGTATACCTCTACCAAAAGAAGCTTGGAGAATCCCCTAGTTCTGAGATCTGCTTGGGTTAGATGTGTTTGGCCCCTTTGTGTAATAAGGCAACAACCCTTGATGACCTACAAAGCTCTGTAAGAGTTAACTGCTCCTATTGCCTGTGTTTCATATTCTTAGTAGATTATGCAAACTACATGATCAGGTAGGTTTATGGGCTTCTTCCTTTTTGGCTTGGCAGGAATATCAATAACTATCAGATAGACACAGGAAAGCACCATGAGACTATTTTTGTGCTTCAGTGATCTTGACTCCACTATGCCACAGATACTTAGAGTAATTCTTAATCTCAGTTTTTTTTGGCCTTGAATGAGAGGGTTAGGGTGAGGCTGCTTTTAACACTTTCTGGTTATAACCCCCATGCATTTAATTTTTAGTCCACAATAGGGGTGGTAGTAAAATGATAAGGCAGGCCATTAATTATATACCTAAAATATGAATTTTAACAATACAAAATACTATATCATTTAGAAGCCCCATTACTCAGCTGATTCTAGTGTGTAAAGTAGAACTTTCTGTATGTTAACAATCTTAATTATTAACAAAGGTTTGTTTTAAATTTCTTAAATTACTTTTAAACTAAAAACTGATAAGAAAGAAGAAGAAACTTTAATTCAAGGCTTCTGGTTTGAAGAAAAATAACAAAGGTACGTACGTATTAAAGGGGGAATGCTTTTAAAAAAAGATACTTAAAATGGAAGTAACACAAGGATTACTGTTGATGAAATAAAATGGAGAAAGGGCACGGACAGATAATGTTTCTAAGAAGTCAATAAAATCCTTAGATGAAGTCATTGCAATAATAAGATATCCGTAGCCCTTTTATATTATGAGGCCATTTTGCACATTATCTGATTTGATCCTTACAACTTTGGCGATTTTGTATCTCCATATTACAGATAAGAAACTGCTGTTAAATGGATAAAATAATTTTCCCGATTAAATTAATTTTAAAACAAGGAACTGAGATTTGATTTCAGGTATTTAGATGCGTTATAATCTTTTCCCACTGTTAAATTTTGTTCAGAGTGAAGGTGGTAGGTTTAGATGGGATTGTTCTGTAAAGGCCTTGTGAGGAAGTAGCAGTAGTATTGTTTTGCATTTGTATGTAGGTTAAGGGTATACACTTTTCCTGTTCTCTTTTCTTCTGGTTCAATTGCAGTTTGCCTCTAGATCTCCAGAGAAAATCAGAGAAACTGTGCTGGAAGCTTCACAGAGTATCTAATTTGGGAAAAGGTGTGCATATGTGGCGGGAAGGGCGGGGGGGAGGGTGGGGGTGAGGGGAGTTGTCTAATGCATTTTCTATTTTGGTGGTGAGATCTTCATTTTGTAACATCTTTCTTGTTCTTGTTCATATAACTTTTAGCTCATTAACCTTGGTCTCTGTGCTGCATAGTAAAGCACCATTTCTAATTTAGTCTCCTGTGTTTAGCTTCTCAGAAGATTTTTTAAGAAAATGTTTGGAGGTGTGGTTTAATTGCAGGGCTGTTTGCACATTGTCAGTGTGAAAGCAAAGATGAGTTTCATATTTAAATAGTGCAGCCTGCAGGTTTCATTTCTTAAACGTTCTTGGTATTCCCATTCTCTCATACATGTGTGCATAATGGTGTTGAAAAAAAAAAGTCTGGTTTTGTTGTATCCATAGTTATAGTTAGTAATTTGGTTGAGTTATGGGAAAGCCTGTCTTCTGCCTTGTGTATTTGCTCATTTGGAAACCTTGTATAGTTTATAGAGACACTAGTGATTTGTTCCCCAGCCTCCCTGTGGGTTTTGTTCCATATTACAATCTAATTCCACCTCCCTGTCCCATACTCCTGTGCTGTTAATTTGTACATTTCGATGCAGTTTGTTTCATCGTGTGTTTTTGTAATCCAAACTGAATGTAACGAGCTATGTGCTTTAGGGACCTGGCTTTGCCTTGCCAATTAGAAGAAAGTGGTTACTGAGAAAGAGTATGTTTTAAATAAAACATGGCACCTCTGAGTAGGACTGACACTCATTTGGGAGTAAAAGAGATGGTTTTAACTCTTTGACTAACAAAGAAGAGTCATTACTAAAGAGCAGCACTTTTTTAGGGTGAGTAAAAATTTACCTCCATAAAATAGTGGTTTTATAAAGTTTTCTCATAGACTAAACAAAATTTAAAAGTTTGTCATTCCATATCCACTTTTTTCTTCATCATCAAGACATGTGTTAGCAAGATTCTCTGAATTCCTCAGTAATTATCCAGTGCCTGCTGCAGTTTCTGGATTTTGAACTGTTCATGTTTAGGAAGGTGAGGTAAAACTGCAGCTATGTTAGCCTCTTTATTTTTCTAATACATGAAGCCAAGTTTTCAGTGTAGTAGAGAACTGCCAAAAGATACTTGAAAATGATGAGGAAAAGTATAAGATTTTGCCAAAGTGTGTGGATGTTAATAGAATTTTGAGCCACCAGTGACTTAAAACTATTTGGAATTTTAGTAGGACATCCAGATTTAAAGGACAGATGCCTTTGCATAGATATTCATAGGCTGACAGTTTACTTGTTACACAGGGAGACACCCTTCCTAGGTGGGCTTCAGTATTGTATTTATAGCTATACTACAGATAATAGACTTCTCTTTTTAGCTGATCAGTCCAATAAACTCTAGAACTCAACATTGGTACAATAAAGCATGAAGTTGCTTGTGTTTTCTTATTTTCTATAGGACTTACCTTGAAGAAAAAAATAGGACTTTGTCAATAGCTTTGTAATAAAGATACCAGGAAGAAAGTTATATAAAGACTTGGGAATGGCTTTAGAAACATTATAACATTTATTAAACATATATAAGCAAGAAAGAACAAGAGATACATTTCCATGAAACAAAGAGTTGGTGGGTGTGCCCTGTTGCAAACAAAAAGCTGTTGCTAGAGGAAGCTAATTTAATTGAACTAAATTAAACTCAAAGTACACATTTCTGTCACTGTCCAATGAAAGTCTTGAAATCTATATTGATGATTTGAGGAGACCGTCATGACAATATTACTAAATGCCCCATACCTTATTTTTGAAGATAAATACCCATAGTGATAATATTTTAAGCTTGAACTATTTTCTGAGTTAAGATAATTAAGGGTTAAATTTGCTCCTTTCTTCTCCTTAACACTTTTCTAACCAGTGGCCGAATAGGCCAAGACAGATAACTTTGAAAATCTTCAACATCTTCAAGGAATCCCTCAATTTGCCAGCTCTCCATAAAGTTGACTCATATGGTTTAAGATCCAGTAGCTATTAATTTCCATACTTGAATCAAAAATTAATGTCAGAAAGGCTCTCTCAAAAAAGTTTTTAAACACAGGTTCTAGGCTTCTAAAGGCAATCAAAAGCTAAATTAGATTGTTGATTTCTTTGTCAATTCGGTTATACAGTGTACATCATAAGTATTCTATAACACTTTTTTAGAAAGTCTAGTAAGTGTTAAATCCCACATTAATCATGTGATATGAGGAAATGGTGATCATAGAATGTCTCATTGGAAGGAATCTTAGAGCCTTTTCTGAAACACTGGTGTTTATTCCAAATGTCTGCTGAATTAGTGAGTTTCAAAGTAAAACGATGTGGTAAGGGTAAAGTGGCTTGTTTTTTTGTAAAGTGGCTTGTTTTTTTCATTTTTTATGTCTGTCTTCAACCTCAGTTCCCTTTCTCCTTCCAGTGTAACTATGCTTTGTTAGTAATCTTGACTATAGGTCTAGAAAAAAAAATCTATAACAAAGTGGCAATAACACTTTTATTTGTGGATACTTCTTAGACATTATATGCATTTTTTTGTTCTACTCTGTTAATTCATTTGCTCATTTAGTTTTGCAAAGTTACTTAAATTTCTTCACTGTTCAGTAGAGTTGATATAGTTGACAACCTTATGCACATGTATCTTCTAAGATATTGATTAGAGTTTTTTATTTTAAATATTTTCTCTGGGATCCCTGGGTGGTGCAGCGGTTTGGCGCCTTCCTTTGGCCCAGGGCGCGATCCTGGAGACCCGGGATCGAATCCCACATCGGGCTCCCGGTGCATGGAGCCTGCTTCTCCCTCTGTGTCTCTGCCTCTCTCTCTGTCTCTCTCTCTGTGACTATCATAAATAAATAAATTTAAAAAAGTAATAAAAAAATTTTTCTCAAAAGGCTTGTATTATATTTTATTCCCGTATAGCAATGAAAGAATCACCAAAATGTATTAAAATGTTTTCTACATCATTAGTGCCTTAAAGAAATTCCCCTGAATGTGACAAAACGTCCATATTATGGCCTTTTTTTTTTTTTTTTTTTTTGGTCAACCCAAGATAAAGTGTTTAATTTACTAAGACATATACTTTTTGGGAATGGACCTTTTTTATGGTGTCATTCTAACAAAGTGGTCTGGTTGTGTAAGAAATCATAAGCCAGACCAGATTTTCTCAAAATCCTTTTTTTTCTTTTAAAGATTTTATTTGTTAGAGAGAGAGAGCGTGCAAGTGCGTGCAAGCAGGGAGAGCATGAGGTAGAGGGAGAGGGAGAATGATGCAGGGCTCAATCCCAGGACCCTAGGATCATAATCTGAGCTGAAGGTAGAGGTACTTAATATTTTGTGTATTGAGACGCTTCATGAAACTATATAATATCTAGAAAAATAGCAAGTGAAGCAGATAATTTTGGACAATGGAAAATTTTCATTGAAATATCAACAGTCTCTTTGTTTGTTTGTTTATTTATTTATTTATTTATTTATTTATTTATTTATTTATAAGAGAGGCGCAGAGACACAGGAGGAGGGAGAAGCAGGCTCCATGCCGGGAGCCCGACGTGGGACCTGATCCTGGGACTCCAGGATCGTGCCCTGGGCCAAAGGCAGGCGCCAAACTGCTGAGCCACCCAGGGCTCCCCAACATAATCTTATTTTATTAGCAGTGGTAATCACTTACTCTTGGGCATGCCAAATGGTTTTTATAAAACAAAAATGTCTTGTCTAAAACACTTTTCAAAAAATACATTTGTCACATAAAATACCTGACTTTGTTTTAAGCAGACTTCTTTTCTTTTTCAGTGTTAATATTCTGAGCCTATGAAAACCACAGCTCTTGCTTAAGTGCTTGTCAGGTACCTGGACACTTGAAGCACTACTGCTTATTAGGCCTTGTTAGAATTTTGTGGATGACTCTAGTTGCATCATAAATCAAAATTCAGACAATCAGGCTCACCTTAATATCAGAGTAATGTTTTTGATATCTCAAAGGTCTGGTGTGCTCTGTCTGTTTAGTGGCTCCATTGAAAGACTGGGGCAATAAGTTTTAGATGGAAATAAATGCAGATATTCAGGGCAAGAGATTCAGAGTGAGAGAATGGAAGAGAATGTAAAGGTACACAACAAGCTTGTTTTTTAAAACTGCAACCAAGAGAACCTTTTCAAAGTATATTCTAAAGGTCAAGTTTCATGTATTTCCTATTTGAGCTCTGTGTGACTGAATGGAGGCTATTTTGCTTCTGATTTATAAGATATTTACCATGACTCAGTATTTTGTGAACACCTAATATTGTTAGTGATTTTGTCTTTTATGTGACCCTGCCCTTAAAATAGAAAACAAAGACCCAGTCTGCATCCTTCCTTATAGACCTTTGCTGTACAACACAAAAGAGCATCAACCTTAGAGGAAGAGTAATTGGATTTTTCACAAATGAAAGTAGAGTTTTTTTTCTCCTTCCTTTGGGTACATTATAAAGTACCAAGATATCCTTTTTTAGTAGTTTAAATTGTGACTTAATTCTTTTTGTTTTTTTGTGCCCTGATCATGGTTAAGGGAGAAGGAGACGACAATTTTTCTTTTTTAAAAGATTTTATTTATTTACTCATGAGAGACAGAGAGAGAGAGGGAGAGAGAGAGAGAGGCAGAGACACAGGCAGAGGGAGAGGCATGCTCCATGCAGGGAGCCCGATGTGGGACTTGATCCCGGGTCTCCAGAATCATGCCCTGGGCTGAAGGTGGCCCTAAACCACTGAGCCACCTGGGCTGCCCGACAATAATTTTTCTTAAATTGTATCTCTTAAATTCACTGGTGCTTTAATTTCTCACAGCATTATCAAAGGATTGGTTTTCACTGCTTTGGAAACTAGTTTTAAAAAGTTTTGCTTCAGGATCCCTGGGTGACGCAGCGGTTTGGCACCGGCCTTTGGCCCAGGGCACGATCCTGGAGACCCCGGATCGAATCCCACATCAGGTTCCCGGTGCATGGAGCCTGCCTTCTCCCTCTGCCTGTGTCTCTGCCTCTCTCTGTCTCTCTCTCTGTGACTATCATAAATAAATAAAAATTAAAAAAAAAATAAAAAGTTTTGCTTCAACATAGATAGACCTTGAGGACTGCAGCCATAATTGCTAAGTGAAATAAGCCAGCAACAAAGGGCAGTGAACTATGATACTACCTATTTAGAGTATCCAGAGTGATCAAATTAATAAAAACCGAAAGTATAATGGTGGTTGCCTGGCACTGGAGGGAAGAAAGAATGGAAGTCTGGAGATGGATGGTGGTGATAGTTGCTCAAAGATGTGAATGTACATAATGCCAGTGAACTGTTACTTAAAAATGGTTGAGAAGGTAAATTTAATGTTATGTGTATTTTACCACAATTAAAAGTAATGATTAAGAGTACAGGTCTTTTTTTTTTTTTTTTTTTTTTTAAAGAATACAGGTCTTAAAGAAGTGTTTATTTAATCTTGGATTTTGAGCAGTTCGACCTCCACATTTGCCAAGAATCAACTCCTCTATTCAGATTTCTTTTAAAAATCTGTTATTAACAGGAGATTGTTATTAACAGGATTAAGATTAAGTGTTATTAACAGGAGATTAAGATTCCTTCTTGTTCTGTGCAACCAGTAAGCTTGTCATCTTCAGTAGAGGAGAATAAAAACTAAAAATATGTATAGAAATAATTCAAAATGAGAACTGAAAACAATTTGTCCCCCCTCCCCCACTGTCTTTTGTTTGTTTAAATGATGCCATGACAGGTATTGTGTATATGATCATCAAAGAAAGTTGTAGTGGCTTGACTTTGAGCAAGCTATGTAACCTGGAATATCCGTTAGCTCATCTGTCTGACGGGGATCATTACATCTCCCTCACCAGGAATCAGATGAGATGACGTAGATGAAATGTCTTTGACAAGTATGTCTTTGTCCAAGTACTTGTGTCTATAGCTTAAATAGAACAGGACACGTAACAAAATGCTCCACTTCTCCCAGCTCCCTCCAGGTTTTCTCAGAAACAGCTCTTTCTTCAGTTTCTTCTAGATTTATACTCTGCATATTTATCCTCCTTTTTGATTTGTTATTTGAATGCATTTTTAAAAAAGATTTTAAAAATTTATTTATTCATGAGAGACAGAGAGAGAGAGAGAGAAAGAGAGAGAGAGAGGCAGAGACACAGGTAGAGGGAGAAGCAGGCTCCATGTGGGGATCCTGATATGGGACTTGATCCTGAGAGAGAGAGAGGCAGAGACACATGCAGAGGGAGAAGCAGGCTCCATGTGGGGATCATGATGTGGGACTTGATCCTGAGAGAGAGAGAGGCAGAGACACAGGCAGAGGGAGAAGCAGGCTCCATGTGGGGATCCTGATGTGGGACTTGATCCTGGGTCTCCAGGATCACATCCTGGGCCAAAGGCTGGCTGCTTGCTTGCTTGCTTATTTATTTATTTAACTTATAGTTATGATATGTAAAATGTTTGCTTTCTTATACTATCTGGTGCTGTCCTCTCCCCAGATATATTTATAGTGCAATTTTTGGTTAGTTTTTGAGCATTTACAATATTATGAGTATATAAATATTATGACCTATGGGGCGTTTTAGTATGTGAAGGTATTTCATATTTCCTTTTCTCTTTTCCTTCTTTGGGTATTTTTCAGGGATATTTCTGTTAATGTTACTGTACTGAGAAAATATATTTAGTATGATATCCCTCCTTTTATACTTAATAAGACTTCTTTCATGGCCCAGAATATTGTCTTTGTAAATGTTTTGTGCACCTGAAAAGATTGTGCATTGGCTGCTGTTGAGTGGTATGTTCTGTAAATGTCGGTTAGGACAAGTTGGTTGGTAGTGTTGTTTAAGTCCATGTCTTTGCTGATTTGGCACCTACTTCTGTCAGTTACTGGGAGGTTATTGAAAATCTGACTATAAATGTAGATTTTTTCTGTTGTTTTTCTTATAGTTCTGCATGTTTTGCTTCATGGGTCGAATCTCTGTTACTAGGTGCATTAGTGTTTAGGATTTTTTCATATTTTTGAATTGATTCCTTTATCGTTATGAAATGACTATCTGTATTCTAGGTGTAGTATTTGTTCTGAAACCTACTTTGAGATTAATTTAGCGACTTTCTTTAGGTCAGCATTAACATGGTATGTCTTTTTCCATTTGTTACTTTTAATCTATTTGTGTCTTTATATTTTAAATACTTTTCTTGTAGAAGCATACAATTGAGATCTTTTTTAAAAAAACAATTTAGGGCAGCCCCCGTGGTGCAGCGGTTTAGCACCACCTGCAGCCCAGGGTGTGATCCTGGAGACCCTGGATTGAGTCCCACGTCAGGCTCTCTGTATGATACCTGCTTCTCCCTCTGCCTGTGTCTCTGCCTCTCTGTCTCTGTCTCTATGAATAAATAAATAAAATCTTTTAAAAAAAATCAATTTACAGTCTCTAACTTTCAATTTGGAATGTTTAGGCCATTTATATTTGTTGTGATTATTGGTATGTTAGTTTAAATCTATCATTCAATCTATGAATTAAATATTTTGATACATGTTTCCTATTTATCCTAATCTTCTTTTCATGTGTTCTTTTGGATTAATTGAGCTTTTTTTTAATGATACCATCGTATCTTTTTTGTTGACTTATTTTTGTTAGTGTGTATCATACACATTTTAAACTCATAGTCTGTGTTTATGTGGTATAGTATATTACTTGGTATGTTTTATAAAAACCTTGTGATAGTGTGCTTTCATTTATTTCTTCCATACCTTTGTGCTATTGTCATATGTTTTACTTTTGCATTTTTTTTAGATTATTTATTTATTTATTCATGAGAGACACACACAGAGAGAGAGGCAAGACACAGGCAGAGGGAGAATCAGGCTCCATACAAGGAGCCTGATGTGGGACTTGATCCTGGGTCTCCAGGATCATGTCCTGGGCCGAAGGCGGTGCTAAACCACTGAGCCACCTGGGCTGCCCGTAGTTTTGCGTATTTTTATAACCTTTTCACTACATTGTTACTGTTTATGTTTCAGTCGCCAGTTGTTTTTTTAAACAGACTTGATTAAAAAAAATCTTATATGTTTACCAATGTGATAACTTACTACTGCCTTTGACATTCTTATACAGTCCATATTTCCATATAGTATCATTTTCATTCTGTCCAAAGGATGAACTTTAACATTTCTTACTGGTGATGAATTCTTTCAGGTTTTGGAACTTTGAAAAAAAATATTTATTTAGTCTTTGTTTTAAAGATATTTTCACTGAGTATAGAATTCTAGGTTGGCTTTTTTCTTTTAAAGTTTTTTTAAAGGTGTTATTCTACTGTCTTGTTAACTTGCATTGTTTTTAATGAAAATTCTGTGGTCCTCTGTATACTGTTGACCCTTGAACAACACATGTTTGAACTGCATGGGTTCACTTATATGCCACTTAAGAAAGAAAGATTTTATTTATTTATTCATGAGAGACCCACAGAGAGATTGAGAGAGACATAGGCAGGGGGAGAAGTAGGCTTCCTACAGGGAGCCTCATGTGGGACTTGATCACAAGACCCCAGGATCACAATCTCAGCCAAAGGCAGATGCTCAACCACTGAGTCACCCAGGTGCCCCTTATATGCCAGTTTTTTACATTGCAATATTGTAAATATATTTTCCTTAAAATTTTCTTAACATTTTCTTTTCTCTAGCTTATATCGTTTAAGAATATAGTACAAATAATGTGCAAGATGTGTTACACTTTATGCTATTAAGTCTTTTGGTTAATAGTAAGCTATTAGTAAAGTTTTTGAAGAGTAAAAAGTTATGCATGGATTTTTTTACTCTGTGTGGGGTTGGTATCTTAACCCCCATGTTGTTCAGTGGTAAAATGTCTAGCTTGTGAGAGTTTGAACTCTGGGGGGAAGTTACCAATTAGATTTGTGCAAAAAATAAGTAAAGTCCCAGATCTCATTGGTACTGTGGCAGTAGAGCAAAAGATAAATTCTGAATTATGCTGGGATAAAAGAATGCATGAGTTCTTGTTGAGATACATATGTAGAAAAAGAGTGAGAAATAAATGTGAATGGTAAATGCAACTAAACTGAATAGGAAAACTTTGTGTTCTCTGTGTGTGTGAAGGCAGGAATATTGATGAATTTGGTCTTGGACCAAATTTGAAGTAATGCAGGGACTGCATATGTTCTATCAGCAACTCAGAAATTGGAAATGTCTGAAAGATCTAAAGTCAATTTTGAGAAGCTGTCATATTAAGATGAAATTCTTGTATACAGCTGGTGTTCACTAAATATTTGAAAGACAAAATAGAATTGAAGCTTACTGTGTTTTGAGCTTGCAACTGGAGAGGTCTTTAAGGACACATATTGCAGCGCCCCACCCTCTAGAGTTTCTGGTTTTGTGGGCATGGGATGGGGCTGGAGTCATTTGCATGTCTGACAAATTCCCATGTCATTCTGCTGTTGCTCCTGGTGTGGAGATCACATTTTGACAACTACTACTAATTCAGGGGGGTGAATATAGAAAGCACAAAGGAATGCTTTGATTCTTAGGGGAGGAAGACGAAAAGAAGATGAATCACAGAGGTCACAGTAGTAGTGACCCTCAGTCACAGGATGACACTAGTGATATGGATTCTAGAAAAGAAAGACATATTTTAGGATTTCAGATTTGGTTAATAAGTGGCAGTAAGTGAGGGAGAGAGAAAAATGAATCACTGAGTAACGACTATCAAATGAATAGTGTTGCTATTTGTGGTCCTAGAGAGCAGTGTTTATTCTTTTGTAATCACAGACGTTTGAAGATTTGATGAAAATTGAGGATTCTTCTCTTAGACAGAGGTACATGTGCTCATAGTTTGGTACACATTTTTTAGCAGGTTCATAAATTTAATTGATAAAACCAGCATCCAAGTGAAGAATTCAGATTTAAAGTAGTCTCATTAAGAGTAGTAGGTGTGGATAAAACAGAAAGAATAGAGAGGTATGAGGTAGTAATTGTGGATATGTACAGTTAATCCTTCATGATTGTGAACATTGTTGGGAGTTGACTGATGATTGTGGAATTTCCCTTCATTGAAGTCCTTGATATAAACCTGTGGCAGTCTGCACAACTTTCTGAGTTCTCGGGATACTATGAAAGAAAATGTACTAATTTCAGACGAGATCGGGCGCGTTCAGGGTGGTATGGCCGTAGACAATGTACTAATTTCAAGAAAATGAAATGGCTCAAGGCTTTCGTGACTTCCTTTTCTGGCCATTTTTTCCCTTGCTGCTTTTCTGCTCTAAAGGGGTTGGAAAAATTGACTGGGATGATTCAGTCTTAACAGTCTTTCAGTCACATATTAAGCAAGTTTCCTGTCTTTTAAGGAAAACACAAATTATCTTTTTTTCCTGGAAGAATATGAATTATTTTAATGTCAGTCAATAATTCTAGTAGAAACATTTCACTGTTTTTATATCCTTGATCAAATGCTCTGGACTTAACATCAAAAAATTTTTCATTGATACCTGGGTGGCTCAGTCGGTTAAGTGTCTTACTCTTTTTTTTTTTTTTTTTTTAAAGATTGATTGATTGATTGATTCAGAGACAGCGAAAGAGAGGCAGAGAGAGAAGCAGTTTCCATGCAGGGAGCCCAACGTGGGACTCGATCCGGGGTCTCCAGGATCACACCCCGGGGCTGCAGGCGGCGCTAAACCGCTGCGCCACCCGGGCTGCCCAAGTGTCTTACTCTTGATTTGGCTCTGGTCATGATCTTGGGGTCATGAGATCGAGCCTCATTTCTGGCTTTACGCTGGCGTGGAACCTGTTTGAAATTTTCCCTCTCCCTCTGCCCTGCCCGCTTCCCCCAATGCCTGTGCTCACGCTCTTGAAAAAAAATCTGTCTTTTTCATTGATTTCTAACTCCTTTTGTTCATTGTGTGACTTTGGACAAAGGTCAAGAGCTCAAACTTCTTTTAGTTTCAGCTTGCTCTTTTGCTTGGTGAGGATGATGATAACCTGCCTTACAGGGATTTTTAAGGATCAAATAAATTTGTAAGGTACTTAGCGAACTAAAGTTCATAGACACTGGTCTTGGCAGTGGAGTTTTGGATGTGACACCAAAAGCACAGGCAATGAAAGCAAAAATAAGTTGGGACTATGAAACTAGAATGCCTTACAAAGTGGAGAAACCATCAATAAAATGGCAGTCTATAATGGAAGAAAATATTTGCAATTCATATATCTCTATGGTGCTAATATAAAAAATATGTAAGGAACTCATATAACTCAGTAGCAAAAAATCCAAATTTAAAAACGGGTGAACATTTTTCCTTAGAGAACATACAAATGGCCAACAGATACATGAAAAGATATTCAATATCACTAATCAACAGGTCAGTGCTAATCAAAATGACAATGAAATACCCACCTCATACCTGTCAGATTGGCTATTATCAAAACAACAAAATATAACAAGTCTTGGTGAAAATGTGCAAGAAAGGGAACCCTTGTACAGTGTTGGTGGGAATGTAAATTTGTACAGTTATGATGGAACATATTTAAGAAGTTCATCAAAAGTTATAAAATAGGACTATATGATTCAGCATTTCCACTACTGGATATATGAGCAAAAGACATAAATCAGTCTTAGATACCTGCACGCTCATGTTCATTGTAGTATTAGTCACTATAGCTAAGATATGGAAACAACCTAATGGTCTATCAGTGGGTGAACAGATTAAATAGTTTTGTCTCCCTCTCCTTCTCTCCTGCCTCGTGCATGCTTGTGCATACACTTGTGCACACATACACCATGGAATATTGTTCAGTCATAAAAAAAGAACATCTGTCCTTGTGACAACATGGATGAATCTAAAAGGACATTATGCTAAGTGAAATAAGCCAGACAGAATGCAAATACTGTATGATCTCACTTATATGTAGAGTATAAAAAGTTAAACTCACAGGAAGGGGGGAGTTGGGAGATGGAGGATATAGGAGTATTGGTCAAAGGGTACAAACTTTCAGTTATAAGAGGAATAAATTCTGGGGATCTAGTACAGCATGGTATCTACAGTTAATACTGTATTGTACATTTGAAATTTGTTGAGAGGAGATCTTAAATGTTCTTAACATATACAAAAAAATGGTAACTATGTGAGATATTTTTTAATTAGCTTGATTGTGATCATTTCACAATATATACATATTTCAAACCATCACATTGTTAATACCTTTAATATGTACATTTTTTTTTGTCAATTATACCTTAATAAAACTGAAAAAAAAAAAAACCCTAATATAATGAAAAAAGAGATGTTGCTTAGTTTCTATCTTAAGTACTACGGTAGAATTCTACCTTTAGTTGTTGTCTAGGAAATGGGATCTATTCTAGGAAATTTGTCTTTGCTCTCATTTGTTAGCTGCATTGCAGCCCTAGACTGAAATTATGAGGAAAGGCAGCATAAATTCTGGTAAATATTCCTAGTGGAGTAATTTATTCATATACCTTTGGAGAGAACCTGCATATGCTATGTATGTGACATATAGGATGTTTATATAGCCTGTGATTTGCTTCACTATATTTAGTCCAGAAATCTTGTACATAAATCAAATAGGAAGATTGGACTAGATCAATGTGATAGAAAACAGAATTACATTTTGATTTTTTTTTTTCTGGAGGGAAGAATTTATGATATTGCTATGGACAGAAAATTAGCCATAAAATATTGTTTTGTTATTTGCCTTTATTCTTTATTTTTGTCTCTTTGGATATATACATTTTCAAAATAAAAATTAGATTAAAAATTGTTTTAGATCTGCTCTAAGCCATTATATGTAAATGGGATTATTTTTATAATGCTAGACTGCTGTCATCACTAATTAATCCTTGAAGCTAAATATTTGTTTGCTCCAAGATGCTGAACCCTTGACTCGATGTTTATTTGTTTACTTAAAAACGTTTATTTTAGAGAGAAAACGAGAACATGTATATGAATGAGTGAGGGGAGAAGGGTCAGAGGGAGAGACTTTAAGCAGACTCCCCACTGAGTGTGGAGCACAGTTTCCGGCTTGAAATCAGGACCCTGAGATTTCACCCCGGGCCAAAAGAGTTGGACACTTAACCGACTGAATCATCCAGGTGCCCCAGATTTTTATTTAGGAAGAGATTAAACTGACATTGTTCTAACCATAAACTTTTGGGTAAGTGTACATCAGATCAGCTCTTTTTCCACACTTAAGACTTGATAAGCCTTACCTGGCTTTTCAAGACCCGCCTAGTTGGGCAAATGTACCTTATGTTTACATTGCTTATATTTTGCAAAGATAAGTTTCAATAGAGGTAGGTGTAAATTAGGGTAAAATTTCTTTCCTAAGTTTGCTTCATGTCTTTTCCAAGCTTTAAGACGATTAGCCGTAATTAATTGCATCTGCAAGGCGAAATCTGAGTCTTAGCTAAACTTATAAAAATGGTTAAAGGGCTAAAGGAGCTTAAACCTGCTGCAGGTTTTAGCATCCATTGTCTTCAGGTTCACTACCCATATATAGTATTGAGCAGATTACTGTCTGAAGAACTAAAGAGCTACATCTATGGTGAATAGAAATGGGATAGTGAATGCTGAGGTGTGGTATTCTCAGCAGCCCATTTCACTTTTGGATTTCTTTTAGATGCAGGGATTTTCTTCCTGCTGCAGTTTTAACCAAAGTAATGCAACATAACCTAACACAGCTCAGTGATCCATAAATCGGGCTTCAGTCTAGCTATGTGACATTAATGTGCAGCAACCGAAAATGTTTCAATGTTATTAGTGTAGTTTCTCCACAGTAGTGATGATTTCCTGCAAAGAAATTTAGCTTGACTTCATCAAGATAGAAATGTTGGTGAATTCTGTCCTGCTACTGTTACATACATAATGTATGTAAAAACAGTATTTTGTTTTTATCAGTAAAACAGATTTTTACTTTAAAAAATAGTTTTAAGCCGTTAACACAACTGTGTATTTTCTGTTGGATATGGTGGGATTTCATCTGTGTTGTTTTACCATGTCTGTTTGAATAATATAGATGCACATTATGGATAGAAATTACAGTGATTTCACAGAAATTGTGAAATATATAAATAGCTGAATATGTAGGAATTTGATGTGAATACTCTTGGAACTTACTAAAAGACCCTATCCTTGTGGTTCTTACTTTATATAAATGAGCACTTTCTTGAGCTACTTCCTGGTTTTATCTTTACTTTGAAAATCTTTTCATTAAATTGGGATAAATTTTACCTTCCAGACCCAGAATTAAATTGAAACCAAGTAAAGGTAAGTTCTTTAGGTTCTGATTTAAACTGTTTCCTTTTAAGGAGGAACTGTTAAATTCTGTTCTTCTGGGAACACTTAAAACCTGGGCCTCTGAAACTTGAAAAGAAGTGCTATATGGAAATAAATTATATTTATTCAAAAGATAATTTTCTTGAATATTTGCTGTTTATTGTTTTAGATTATGCACTGTAGGCAGAAGTGTGTATGTAGTCCCTACTCTCAAAGTCTAATTGAAATAGTGGAATAGCAGACGCTTGAAACTTATGGGAGATATGTACTGAAACCTTCAAGGTACCAGTGTAACATTATCTTTTTCTTAGCTATAGAATGTGGGTGATAATACCCTACCTTTACAAATTGTGAGAATTATTTTAGAGCCTGTGTTAAATAATCATCATTTCTGAGTAAGTTGATCACTTTCTTTTCCTACTTTGTATTATTTTCAATACCCTGGCTTAAGGAGTTAAGGACTTAAGTTCAGGTGTCAGATATACATACTGTGATATTTAAGCAAATTGTACCAAGTTGTACGCAGCACTTTAGTTTTCTTATCTGGAAAATGAGGTGTAGGGATAGGACTTAGCTTGCTGTGAGGATTTAATAAAGTATTGTGTAAGGCAAATAGTACCTGGTATGTAGTAAGTGCTTAATAAATGTCAGTTTACTGTGTATAAACTTAGGATATAAAAATCTCAGAAATACTATACAGACTGTGGTGAAAAACCAGTTATTTTCTTCAACCAATCCAGTGTTTTTGTAAAATACAAGTGAATTACTGGATTAAAAAATTCAACTATAAAGACAAAATAAGTTCTGTTTTTTTAAAGGTTTATTTTTTTATTGGAGAGAGAGGGAGTGAGGAGGAGAGGAGAGAGAGAATCTGAAGCAGACTATGCTCAGCGCAGAGCGTGATGCAGTGCCCCATCTCACAACTCTGAGATCACAACCTGAGCTAAAATCAAGAGTTGGATGCTTCACCCACTGAGCCTCCCATGCACTCCTGAAGTTTTCTAAATTCTTACCCTTAACATTTCTACTGATCTCATTGTAGGCCATTAATATTTTGTACAGAGTGTCACAGGTCCATGACTGTACTTTGAGTAGCACACTGTCTTTTTTTTTTTTTTTTTTTTTATGATAGTCACACACAGAGAGAGAGAGAGAGAGAGAGAGAGGCAGAGACACAGGCAGAGGGAGAAGCAGGCTCCATGCACCGGGAGCCCGACGTGGGATTCGATCCCGGGTCTCCAGGATCACGCCCTGGGCCAAAGGCAGGCGCTAAACCGCTGCGCCACCCAGGGATCCCTAGCACACTGTCTTAGTGTGTATGGAGTCTTATAGAAGGCAGAATATGTGTGCACCAGTGTGTAGGTGAGAAGTGAAGCAGAATCATTCTTATAACATTTAGTAGCTAGCAGTTCAAACCCATTTCTCGACCTGAACAGTATATGATGGACGTTTGAGGCTTCTGGAGTGCCTTCCTCTGATTGTTCCATCCCTTCCCAGATATTAGAATTGTTGCTCTTCTCCTTTCAGCTATGCAGTTCTCTAGTTGCTCTTAACTTTAGAGCTAGGAGAACTTTAGTCTCAGAAGGCCAGATAAGCATGCATAGTCTCAAATCAGCTCTACTAAGTGGATAAGAGTACGATACTGAATACTATTCCCTTGTGGGCTGAGGTGAAACAGTCATTGACAGTGACTTAAGGATCCCCTTAAAGATCTCCTTGAGGATTGAGTGCAACCTCAAACCAGACTGTGTGCTTGTGGACACATGGGGAACCATAGGTAGAGGAGCTTGGCATTTGTTTTCCTTCTGTGCAAAAGCAGTGACAGACCAAGTATTTTTTTGTACAGAATTGCAAACAGCAGGTTTTACAAATAGCAACTGTGGTTGACAACCGAAAGTCTACAAAATGCTAGATGCAGCCAGGATTGGAATTCTCTTCCAAGTATTTTAGAGGGAACCAAGCATTACCAGATTTTGTCTTCTGAGAAAGTATAAATTGTTAGTGAGCAGGTGCTAAGTGCCAGACACTGTACTGTGTTAAGGTATTTTATAAAGATATCTCAGTTCTCACCACAAATTACAAGATTCTCATTATTAAATGAGCAAACAAGGTTTACAAAGATCAAACAACTTGTCGAAAGCAGTTTAGTTTGTAAGTGGCAGAACTTGATTTTGAAACTAGATTTGCCAGACTCCTAAGTAAGTTTTCTTTATTTCACCTTAAGAGAAAATTACAAATAACTTTTTTTTTCTAGACCCATTTGAGGGTAGGTCGCTAACCTGAGACTCCATCACTTCCAAATATTTTAGTGTTTATTTCCTGAAAAGAACATTTTGATACATTTATACATTGCTATTATCTAGTCTTCAGACCGCATTCAAGTTTTCCGCTTATCCCAATGATGTCTTGTGTAGCATATATCCCTATAATTCTGTTTATTTCCTTCTGAAACAGTTTCCTCAGTTTTTTTTTTTTTTTTTAACTTTTGTGAACTTGGTACTTTTGGAGATTACAAGGCAGTTGTTTTGTATAATGTTTCTTGATTTGGTCCTATCTGTTGTTTTCTCTTGCTTTAGGTTATGGACTTTTGGAGGAATATCACCTAAGTGTGTGACCATTTCAGTTTGATCCATTACTAATGATTACCACTTTGATTGCTTTATTGAGGTGTTGTCTGTTGGGCTTCATTGCTATAAAGTTACTCTTCTCATTTTTATAATTAATAAATGTTTTGTAGAAAGGTGCTTTACAACTATGTAACTCTTCCATCCCTGTTACTTATTCATTAAATTTGTTATCTGTATGGACTCATAGTTCTTGTTTTATTCAATCAGTTATGACCTGTTACTACTGTTATGCATTTTGATGTCCAGATTGTCCCAGATTTGGCCAGTAAGAGCTCCTTCAGGTTGATTTCTGTGCCTTTTTGACACATTCCTTGACAAAATACTCTAGAGATTTTTCTTGCTTTCTGGCACAAGGTGTTCCAGGCTCATTTTGCACCTTTCTAGCTCCAATCCTGGAATTAGTCATTTCTCCAAGGAACTTTCATTATTTTAGTGGAAAATACTATTCAGAAGACAAGATCTGGGTCATTAGCATGCTTATTACTCTTGGAATGTTGTTGCTCCTATGTCGTCTTAGTGGATACATACACGTTTGCCTCTATATTTATTTATATCTTTAAGTATGTTGAGAATCATGAATTCATATAACTCTAATTCCAGTCTGATACCACAGGATTCATTCTCTTATTTTCTAATCTCCTTCTTTTATTGTGAAAAACTTGGCTTCCGTTGTCTTTAATACATATACTAAGTGACCAATATCTCTGTATCTTACCAGTCTCCCATCTCTATTGCTGCCTTTGGCCCTGAATGGATGCCCTGCTTTTCCTTCTTGGATTCTGACTCCCCATTCCAGAGAGTTCCCCACTTTCCATCTCCCCATGTAGGATACGATTTTCCTTTAGCTTGGGCTCCCAAGTGAATTTTCTTCATGACCATATTATACTATCTCAGTCCTCTTATTTTGGTGTTTTTGCTACTCTATATAAACTACAGCATTAAGAGTTCTCCAGAACAATTGTCCTGTTCATAGGAGAGCACCAACTAAAATGTCTGAGTGGGAGAAATTGAATGTGAGAGCTGAAAAATAACTTTTCCTGTGATCAGCCTCAGTTAGTAATTTGTATTCTGCAAATCGTCACAGAACTAGAATTGTTCCTTTGACAAGAAGTTGGACTTAATGGGTTGTCTCTAGAATTCTCATTAGAGATTAAAAAGAAAAACAAATTTTACTGTTATGCAGAGGATGTAGAATGAGGTAGGTTCCTGGGTGGGCAAGAGGGTTTAGAATGGGTAGGAAGAAAGAATCTTCTCTGAAGGGACTAATTGGGTTGGGCCTGACCATTGGCAGGATATTCTGTATTCACCAAGCCAGACAGAATGGAGACTTACTTGATTTGGGGTAAACTAGATGCAGAGACTCCTCCTTTGGAAGGGTGAAGGCTGACTGGCTGAGGATCAGTAGGAGGCATGAAGCTGGGCATGGGGTGACAGTTATATTTGGTCTGTGCTGTTCCATGGGAACAATAAGCAGGAAGGATGGCTAACAGTTACTGAGAGGGAGGTTTTAAATCTTTTAACAGTGAAAACTGGGACGGTGAATGACCAACATGGCATGCTACCCTAGAGTATGCTCATTCCCAGTACTGCATACTGTCTTATATTTTCTCATCAGACTAAAGTGACACGAAAATTTATTTTAACCTTGTTTTTACCCCCCAAAGGGTATCTAGTAATTTGGGGATATTGTGAAATCTTACCCTTAAAATATACTTAAAGGTATGTTTCAGAGCAGTTAAACAAAATGTATGGTTTTGGAGTTTTGTTTGTTTTTTAGCAAGAGAAAGGTGTATCAGTGAATCAAATATACTGTAGTGGTCAGAGTAATGAATAATGTGCTCAGAATAACTTAAGATGTAGGGGAAGTTGGTCTAGTAGTTCCTGAAATTTACTCTGATTAATTCATATTTTTTTCCTATCTCTTCTCTATCTGAATTCAGTAATTTCAAAGTTACTCCCTGGATGTCTGAGGAAAACTGTTTGATGGGAACCTTGGTTAGTAAGTTCTTGCTCAGTGTTTATCTTTAGGAAACCATCAAATTACTCTTAAGGTTATTGAATTGATTTAGTATCATTAAAGTGAGAGAAGTTAACAGGATTTATTAGAATGTAAAGTCATTTCCAGAAGGAAAAAACATAGGTCAGAAATTTTTTCAAAAAGCTTTCAGATTTTCCATGTTAAGAACATTTGAACATTTATGGATTGGGTAAAATGTATGTGGCAAGGATACCTGGGTGGGTCAGTGGTTGGATGTCTGTCTTCAGCTTCGGGTGTGGTCCCTGGGTCCTGGGATTGGGTCCCACATTGGGCTCCTTGCATGGAGCCTGCTTCTCCTGCTTCTGCCTGTGTCTCTGCCTCCCTCTCTGCCTCTCATGAATAAATGGATAAAATCTTAAAAAAAAATATGTGGCAATTCCTTGTACCATTGTTATAGTTTTATAATGTTATATAATTATTTGTTACATAATTTTTATAGTAAGAATTAAAAGTTAAAAAAAAAATTCTGCCAAGGTTCCAGCCAGTTTCTTCTGGTGTACTGAGAGGCCAGAGGAGCCATGCCAGTGACTTTGTTTATATTGAAAGAATTTGGTTCTGTGGCAGGTATTACCTAGTTCCCCAGTACTGAGGACAAGTGATGGAAGCAGGCTGGGTCTGAGGACCCAGAAGGGGTTCCACAGGTCCAGCCAAGAGGGTCCTTGGCTTTGCACAGGACGGAAATCAAATGTACAGATTTTGTTGAAAATAGCAGATAAAGACAATGTCTAGGAAACTCAAAGAAAATGGAAGATGAGTCTTACTTTTACTTGAGGTCTGGGATTTTTATTGAGGATAGTGGTCTGGTGTACGTGACCTTTCAGCCATCTAGGATTTGGTCAAATTTTGGTCAAAATTTGGGCGAGTGCTCAAGTGCCTGCCAGAAGCCATGTATGCCCTGGAGCCAAGGGTCTTGACCTACATCAAGGTGTCTTGAGTCAGTGGTCTTGAAAAACATTCATGATGACCTCACACTGACCATTCCTTAGATGTTATCTGTTATGCTGGAAGACTCCAAAGAAATCATTAGATTTTTTTTTTGAAGATTTTATATATTTATGAGACACACACACACACACACACACACACACACACACACACACACAGAGGCAGAGACACAGGCAGAGGGAGAAGCAGGCTCCATGCAGGGAGCCCAATGTGGGACTCGATCCCGGGTCTCTAGGATCACGCCCTGGGCTGAAGGTGGCGCTAAACCGTTGAGCCACCCTGGGATCCCCCAAATCATTAGCTTCTTGACCATTACGAGTTGGACCCATATTAAGGCATATGTAAGGTGGGGGTAGGGTGCAGATCCTAGCAAGAATAGTAGGGAAAGAAGCAAAGGGAAAAAATACCTTTTTCTTATACAGAGTTCCTTCAGTTTCTCTTATTTCACAGGACCCAAAAGGTCCAAGATCTTGATTCAGATATCAAGATGGTTGGAAATGGAAATGGCCAGTGATTAAAAAAATACTAACTTTGCCTTGGCCTAGCTAGGACTCTCATTCATTCTTCCTCAGGCTTTCTGTATTGAAAATTTAGACTGGTGATGTGGTTTGTGATTTTGATAAAGGTGTTTTGTTCACAGAGATCTGAATGGTGACACTTCCAGCCTGCATCAAGAATGCATTTTAGCTTTTATTTGAGTATAATTTTTAGTCTCTGCTCTTCTCACTATCAAATACTTAACATAAAACAGAGTACTTTTTCAGTCTTTGTTAGTGAAATCCAAGATGTAGGCCTTAAGTTCTGTGACTTTTTCTCAGCCATGATACAGCCTAGCCTTTAGTTATTGTCATTAACAAGGCATCCTTGTTGTATACACTCAAGTATGTTTTGTAAATGAAAGAGATGTTGTTCTGTGTATCTGTGTGAGAATGAGTCCTGGGTTGACCAGGTATCTTACTTAATTGAATAGAGATTAATTTGCTTTAATTAAAATTTAATTAATTAATTAATTTGCTTTTGATACTTGTCTTTTTGCCTTCTGAGTAACATGATAAACATGTTCTAAAATTGTTGCTAATGGCTGGGTGAAGTTTTTGGGCACACTTCCTTGTGTTGCCAAGCTCTTCTAAAATGACTAAATCTATTTCTTATTCATTCTATTCAGCAGCCTCACACTTATTTCTAAGATTTACTTTAGATTTCCTCTTAAATGAACAATGTTTGCTTTCCATATTTCCATTATTTTCCCTCCAATTTAATAGGAGAAATGATGGTTTCGTATTGCATTTGTATCACATTCCTCTAGCTGATGTTTCTTCTCCTTATTAAATAGTTGCTTTCCCAAATGATTTTTGGGTGAGTGGTGGGGGAAGGAAAAAAATGGAAGACCAAAGTCATGTCATTTGAGGTTTTCTGCTGCTTGTTTCCTCTAGGATAAACAACCTCTCTTCTGTTTTTTAATCTGTTAGCAATTTACTAGGTTTGGTAGGACCTAGCTGTCACACCTTGCTCAGTATAGCACTTCTTCCTGTCTTTCTTTTTCTTTTCTTTCTTTTCTTTTTTCTTTTTTTCCCCTTCCTTCCTCCCTCCCTCCTTCTTTTCTTCCTTCCTCCGCCCCCCTTCCCTCTTCTCCCTCTCTCTGATGCACATAAACCCCACTCTTTGACCATCAGTTCATCAGTTTGTCAGCCAGAGTCTTTGCTTGCTTCTGTAAGGCTTCAGAAATAATTGATGATTTTTCTGCCCATGACAATTTATATCCCTAGTTGTCTGATGCACATGAAATATGTTGTTGTAATAACACATGTGGCTGCCATCCATTTCTTGGACTCTTGCAGGTATATGGAATTGTGAGGATGTTCATTTTGAAGATCCATAAAGAGTTAGGACTTACAAAGTACGATTTGAAATATCGTAATAACTGTTAGTGTCACAACAGCTGTTATTTTATTCAAATGAGATTTTAGTATTAGTGGCTGGATAGTTGGGACCAGGTGCTGTGTTTGTGCCCTCCCTTCCCTTTGTAAGATTTTTTGGTTTTATTAAGTTATATATGATTTTGGGGCAAGATTTTATTTTGACAGACGTGACTTAAGTAAAAGAGGTAGGTGAGTGATAGGTAATATTCATCTCCACTAACTGTAGTTTTGTTAGCAGTCAGCTGGAAGACAGGTGCTATGAAGTCAGTATTGTATGGCTTCACTGAAGGTTCCACTTAAATGAAAATGGACCTGAATTATTCATGCAATTTACCAACACTAATATCCATTAATAAAGTAATTGTTTATTTTGAAAAATCTTTACACTTACTGAGTTTTGTTGGCACTTCACTTCTCTGAGTTTGCTGATTTGTTGTCATGATTTTCTTTCTTGTCAGCCTTCAAATGTTCCAAAAGGGACAGAACAACTTTGAGTACTATAGATTATTATTATAATTTTTAGTATTTTTATTTATTTATGAGAGACAAACATAGGCAGAGGGAAAAGCAGGCTCCCTGCGGGGAGCCCAATGTGGGACTCAATCCCAGGACCCCCATATCACGCCCTGAGCCAAAGGCAGATGCTCAACCACTAAGCCACCCAGACACCCTGAGTGCTATAGATTATCGATGGCACTTTGCAAGTAGTTAAATATACCCTAGGTAAAGAAAACTGTAGAATTAAAAACAAAACAAAACAAAACTTGGGCTGCATTTTAGGTGAATGGTATCTAAACCTACTTTCACTCCGTGGGTGACTTCAATATCTGGACTTTAAAAAGCAAGGATTCATAAAATTGTATTTTTTAATGAAAATACCATTTTTGTAAAAATGAACCTCATTTATTAGTAAAGAAGAGCTTATGAAGAGCTTATGAAAAAGAGCTATTATGTTACTCTAAACTTGGTCACTCTGGAGTAGCATTGTTCAACAAAAATTTCTGTGGGGTGGAAATATTCTATATCTGTGTTATCCAGTATGATAGCCACTTGTGGTTGTTGAGGACTTGAAATGTGGCTAGTGTGACTAAGGAAATGCATTTTCTATTTTATTCAATTTAAGTAGTCACACGTGACAGCACATTTCTTTGTTGATATACCTTGCTTGCATTAGCACAGTTCTGAAACATATGTAGAATCTGTAGCCCAACCTAGAGGTTTTGAAAGAAAGTGATTCCATTGGGATTTTCTTGAAGCTGAAGACCTGAATACCTCTTGGAATCACTATTCTTGATTTTTCCATGACATAAATTATGGAGTGTCTTGAACTATTCCCAGTTTTTACATTGGGGAAGTTCTGAAATGTTCTTTCTCATCCAGTTGTAGTGGATGTAGTGTAATAAACCTGAGAGTTTATTATCTACTATCTGTAGAAAAATAATCAACTTTTACTTTACTCAAAACTGCTGGACTTGGTAGTGGAAATAGCAGCTTTTGCCTTTTCATAACAAATAACCTTCATTACTTATTTTCTTTGAAAAATTTTCCACCTGCAAGTGTTCTTTGCTTTAAAAGTTCTTATATATAGGTAAATTTGGGAGTGATTGCTTGTATTAAAAAGTATTCTTGGGCAGTCCGGGTGGCTCAGCGGTTTAGCACCACCTTCAGCCCAGGGCCTGATCCTGGAGACCTGGGATCGAGTCCCACGTCGGGCTCCCTGCGTGGAGCCTGCTTCTCCCTCTGCCTGTGTCTCTGCCTCTCTCTCTCTCTGTCATGAATAATTAAATAAAATCTTAAAAAAAAAAAAAAAAGTATTCTTGCTTTTCTAGGTAGTCTTTTACAGGTTCACCTATTTAGCACCTCTTAAATTTACCATTTGACTTTAACTTATTTAGGTCATCAACTGAAGATCAGTTGGAAGTAAACCTATGTTAATCAATGGGAAAGTAGATTGAATATATAAAAGATTATTAATTTTTGCTCATATGTTTGATGAAGTGAAGGATACTTGCCTCAAGAATCTGACCAGTTAGCTATGAGCTAGTGAGCTGTCTCCTCACATTTCCCATCTACTTCATTATAAACTACCTCAGTTTCCTTGCTTGTACTGTAGCAACAAGAAATCTGTTTTTGTGAAGATTAAGTAATGAAAAGAAGGAACTGTTTTCTGGGTGTTGTATGCAAGTGATGACCCACTGAATTCTACATCTGAAACTAATATTACACTGTATGTTAACTAACTGGAATTTAAATAAAAACTTGAGAAAAAGAAAAGAACAGTTTCAAGTTCTCTCTGTCAGTCAGAGAAGTGGTTCTTCGCAAGCACTGGGGAAGGCTAATTTGGCATTTTCATAAAGTCTCACCCAAAGCAGCCTTACTCTAAGCTTACCCCACATTAATCCACTGCTGATAAATATATTGGCTGTAGGAAGATCAGCTTGCTGGAATAACTTCCTAAAAACATTTCATTAAGAATAAAAGCACTCCCACTTGTAATGCAGAAACTAGAGGGAAATTTTGAGGGACATTATTTTAGTTTGAGAACTGCTTTTATTTAGTAGCATTGTAATTGCTGAAATAAAAAAAAGTGGGGGCGTTTGGGTGGCTCAGTAGGTTAAGCATTTGCCTTTAGCTCAGGTGATGATCTCAGGGCCTGGGATTGAGCACTGTATTAAGCTCCCTGCTCACCAGGGAGTCGGCTTCTCCCTTTTTCTGCGTACCCCCCACCATGCTCGAGCGCACTGTCTCTGTCCCAAATAAATACATATATAAAATCTTTTTAAAAAAAGTATTAGTGGAGACAGGAGAGTGGTCTGAATTAGCTTATGTGGCTTAGTATATACCTGTGAAACCATCAGCACAATTTATGTAGTGAATACATCTGTCCACCCACAAGTGAGTTTTCTCTTGCCATTAGGAATCTCTTCCTCCCATCCCTACCTCATCTCAGGCAACTACTGATAGGATTTCTGTCACAATAGATTGGCTTGCATAAATGGAATCATATGATACATACTCTTTTGGGGAGGGGATCTGGCTTCTTTCAGCATAGTTTTTTGAGATTTATCTGTAGTGGTGTCTCTATCAACAGTTCTTTCCTTTCAGTTTGCTAAATAGTATTCTTTGTGTGGATATGTTATAAGTTGGTTATCCATTTATGTGTGGGTGGGCTTTTTTTTTTAAATAGATTTTCACTATTAAAATCTGTAAACATTCATGTACAAGTCTTTATATGGACATTTATTCCTTATATTTCTTTTCTTATGGGCAAATTCCTAGGAGTAAAATAGGTCATATGTAGGTGTGTGTTTAACTTGTTAAGAAACTGCCAAACTCTTCCAATGATTGATTATACCATTTAATACTCTTAGCAGCAGTTTATGGGGGGTACTAATTCTTTTGTATCCTCCTCACCACTTGATATGGTCAGTCTTTAGTTTTAACCATTCTAATCGGTTTATTTTGGTATTTTATTGTGCTTATAATTTCCATTGCTCTCATGACATTTTGCATATCTTTTCATGTGTTTATTTGCTACCCATGTATCTTTGGTTGAACTCTAGAAAATTTTGCTCATTTTTAAATTGGGTTGTTCATGAGTTTTGAGAATTCTTTATATATTCTGGATAGAAGTCCTTTTCTTTTCAAAATAATGTATGTATGTATGTATGTATGTATCTATCTATCTATCTATCTATGATAGATATATAGAGAGAGGCAGAGACACAGGAGGAGGGAGAAGCAGGCTCCATGCCGGGAGCCCGATGCGGGACTTGATCCCGGGCTCCAGTATCGCGCCCCGGGCCAAAGGCAGGCACTAAACTGCTGAACCACCCAGGGATCCCCAAGAGTCCTTTTCTTAAATGCTTTGTAAAGATTTTCTCCTGCTGTGAGGGTTGTAGTTTCATTTTTTAAAGTGATTTTTGAAGAGCAGATGTTTTAAATGTCAGTGAATTTCAGTTTATTCATTTGTTCTGTTATAGATGTTGCTTTTATTTTTTTTTTAATTTTTTAAAAATTTTTATTTATTTATGATAGTCACAGAGAGAGAGAGAGAGAGAGAGAGGCAGAGACACAGGCAGAGGGAGAAACAGGCTCCATGCACCGGGAGCCCGATGTGGGATTCGATCCGGGTCTCCAGGATCGCGCCCTGGGTCAAAGGCAGGCGCCAAACCGCTGCGCCACCCAGGGATCCCCTAGATGTTGCTTTTAAATATTTTTTCTGTATTCAAGAAATTTTATAGTTTTATGTTTTATATTTAGATCTGTGTTTATTTTGTGTTAATATTTATTTATGGTATGAGGTATAGATCCAAATTGTTCTCCACCCTCTGTCCCCCCCCCCCCTTTCCTTTTTCTACTTCATTGCCTTTGGGTCTTTGTCAAAAATCAGTTGTTTATTAATATGTGTGGAGTGTTTTTGTTTTTGTTTTTTGACTCTATATTCTATTGCATTGACCTATCTTTATCTTTATGCCAGTACCACTTTTGGGAAGAATTGACATTTTAACAATCTTAAGTCTTTTTATCTTAAGTCCTTTTATGTTTCTCTCCATTCATTGAAGTTATTACTTTCTCCCAATAATATTCTATAATTCCTATGTATAGGTCATGCAAATCTCTTAGCAACTTTATCCTTAAGCAGTTATATTTTTGATGTTATTATAAATAATATTTAAAGTTTTTACTATTTTTGATTGTTTATACATTGATTTTTGTATCCTGTCAGCTTGGCAAACTATTTAACATATTAGCTTTATTGTTGATTCCATTGGGTTTTCTACATAAACTTAATTATATTTTTTGTGAATGAAGGGAGTTTACTTCTTTGTCTCCAATCTGGATTCTTTCATTTATTTTTCTTGCTTGATTGCACTGGCTAGACGTTCCAGTACAGTGTTGAAGTGGTGGGAGTGGATATCTGCTCTAAGAGGAAGAGTGTACAGTCTTTCACCATGAAGTATATATGAAGTTAGCTTTAAGTTTAAAAAAAATTTTTTTTAAAGATTTTATTTATTCATTTGAGGGAGAGAGAGTGAGCAAGTGAGAGAGACGGGGGAAGAGAGAGAGAAAGAGAGAGAGAACAAGTGCAAGGGAAGGAGGGTGAGGGAGAAGCAACTCTGTGCTGAGCAGGGAGCCAGATGTGGGCCTCACCCTGGGATCATGACCCGGGTCAAAGGCAGACACCCAATGGACTGAGCTACCCCTTGTGCCCCTGCTGTAGGTTTTTAAAATAGATGCTCTTGATTAGGTTGAGCAAGTTCTCCTTTGTTTCTAGTTTGCCAAGAGTTTTTATCAAGAATAAATGTTGGGTTTTGTAAAATGCTTTTTTCTGTGCCTATTGAGATGATCATCTGGTTTTTCTCTTTTAGTTTAGTTTTGTGGGGGTTAATCTAGTGAATTAATTACACTGATTGGTTCAAGTTTAGTCCTGCATTTTTGAGATAAGCCTTGCTTCATCATGTATTACCTTTTAGTGCATAATGTGGATTCATTTTGATGAAATCTTATTTAGAATTTTTACATCTATATTAATAATGTATTTTAGTCTGTAGTTTTCTACTGTAGACTGTAGTTTACTACAGTCTGGTTTTGTTATCAGAGCAAATTCTGATCTCAAAGACTGAGTTGGAATATATCCCTTTTGCTTCAATTGTCTAAGTTTGTTTAGAATTGGAATTATTTCTTGCTTAAATGTTTGGTATTTACCATTGGAGCCATTTATGCCTGGAATTTTCTCTGTGGAGGATTTTCAACTACTAGTTACTTTTAATAAAAATACAGGGCTGTTTATATTATCTGTTTCTTTCTCAGTGAACCTTAGTAGGCTTGTCTCCTTTAATGTTTTTGTCCATTTCGTGCAACTTATATTTATGGTATAAAGTTGTATATCATATTCCATTGTGTTTTTAATATTTGTAACAACTGATGACACTTACTTGTTTTTGATATTGGAAATTGGTATCTTCTCACTCTATCTTAATCAGTTTCTGATTAGAGGTTTATCAATTTATCGATTGTCTCGAAAGACCAGATTTTGGTTTCATTTGTATTCTCTTTTTTTCTGTTTTCTTTCTTTTTTTAAAGATTTTATTTATGTGTTCATGAGAGAGAGAGAGAGAGAGAGAGAGAGAGAGAGTCAGAGACATAGACTTTTGTCGTTATTACTTCCTTTCTTCTGCATATTGAGTTTAATTTGTTCTTCATTTTCTAGTTTTGTAAGATAGAAGCTGAGTTTATTGATTTAAGATCTTCTTTGGTAATAAAGATTTTCACAGCTATAAATTTCCATGTAATTATTGCTTCAGGGGTAGCAATACAGATTCTGCTCTGTTGTTTTAATGTTCTTATCTGCTGATTTTAAACATCTGTGTTACTTCTGGGTTGGTTGAATGCTTAGTCTTTTCAGGCTGCTATAACAAAATAACACAGACTGGGGTGGTTTATAAGCAAGACATTTATTTCTCACAGTTCTAGAGGGTAGAAGTCTAAGATCAGGGTGCCAGTTTGGTCAAATGAGGGCTCTCTTCTGAATCATAGATACCTCACTGTACCCTTCACTTGGTGGAAGGGGCTAGTTAGCTCTGTGGTATCTCTTTTATGGAGCACTATTCCCATTCATGAGAGCCCTACTCTCATGACCTCATCTCCTCTCAAAGGCCTTTCCTAATACCATCACCTTTAGGGGTTAGGATTTCAACATACGGGGGCGCCTGGGTGGCTCATTCAGTTAGGATCCCAGAGTCAGGATCCTGGGGTCTTGGAATTGAGCTGCTCATCGGGCTTGCTGCTCATCGGGCTTCCTGCTTAGCAGGGAGTCTGCTTCTCTGTCTCTCTTCTGTCTCTCTCTCTCAAGTGAATAAATCTTAAAAAAAAAAAAAAAAAAAAAGATTTCAAGGTATGAATGACCATAGCAGTTGTGAATGATTGGTTTTTTTCTTATTATGGATGGCGTTTTCCTACTTCTTTGTGTACCTGATAGTTGTTGGATGCCAGATACTGTGAGTTTTACCTTGTTGGATGCTGTATATTTTTGTTTACCTGTAAACCTTTTTTTTAAGGTTTTTATTTATTTGAGAGAAAAAGCACAAGAAGGGGAGAGGGGCAGGAGAAGCAGGCTCCCCACTGAGCAGGGGGTGGGGAGAAAGGCCTGATGAGGGGCTCCATCCCAGGCCCTCAGGATCTTGACCTGAGCTGAAGGCAGATGCTCAACCAACTGAGCCACCCAGGTGTCTCTACCTATAAATCTTCTCGAGCTTTGTTCTGAGATGCAGTTAAGTTATTTGGAAACAGTTTGATCTTTTGGAGTTGTGCTTTTAGAAGATATATATATATTTTGGTATGGATTTGAAGTCATGCTCAGCCTAGGATTAATTGTTTTCCCTTTGCAAGGCAAGATCTTTTTGAGTACTTTACCCATTGCCCTAAATTTTGAGTTTTCTTCATCTAACCTTTGGGAACAAGCACTATTATCAGCATTCTGTGCATAAAGGTACTATTCCTCCTAATCCTTTTGGATAAATCTTTCCTTGGCCTTGGACAGTTTTTTTAAATATACATTTACTGATCTGTATGTTTATTCTGTTCTTTGAACTCTAGCTGCATTGGTCTCTGCAGAGTCTCAGCTAATTTGCTTAGTTCAGAACATCTGCCAGGCAGGACTAGCTATACAATTTGCAGGGCCCAGTGTAAAATGAAAATGTAGGCCATTCAGAAATGTTTTTGAATTTCAAAATGGCAACCGCAGAGCATTAAAGCTTACACGGGTTCTTTCTGAGCTTCAACTGCACAGGTTGTAAAACCTATGAAGCCAGGGCTAGCAACCATGAGGTTTTATCCCACTTTCCTTTCCCTGTTCCATTTCTCCTTTTGCTTCCCATCTCTTAGGAATCATTGTTGTCCTTTTTTGTCAGATGTTGAGTTTTGGAAACTATAGTCTCATGTATTTTTCTGGGTGGGTTTTTGTTTTTGTGGTTTTTAGGCAAGAGGATAAGTTCATTTCCTGTTAGTCTATCTTGGTTCTGGAAGCAGAAGTTATTTTTGGTGTAAAGGTCTGCTTTTTGCTTGTTTGTTAATTCATTTAAGGACCTGGTAGCTTCTTTTTTGTTATACTAGGTTTCCCATGTTTCGTCTGTTGGCTTGGCATCTTTAGATAGCTGTTTTGGGTAAAAATTTTCTTGTATCATTGGCTGATCTGTTTTCTACTCTTAATTCCTTGGCTAGAGGGTCTTGAAGTGGAAGCAAATTTCCTGGTAACCATCAACTCATTTTCTGAATTGTACTACTTGATTTCAAGCAAACGTTAGCTTCCTGCTTGAAATCACTCTGCCCTTATTTTTCCTCTATGTTGTATTTAAATGCAAGCTGCAGATGGGTGAGGACAATTTTCTTTACTCCCATCTCCTACAGAATGCATCCCCTTGTAGTGAAATTTGATCGGCATATATGCAGTAAGGTATTAACAGCCTTTCAGATATGCCCTGCCCTATTAGCAAGAATATACAGTGATACAAAAATGAATTTGTCAAGAGTTTTATGGCTCCATGATCTATTGTACAATATTAATCCTGCTGCAGTGTTATTAAGTCATTTTTCATCTCCCCTCAAATTAATGTTGACGTTCTATTACTGGATTTGTTCTTGTCCCCAGATTAAAACATAAAGGAAAAAAAATCTTCTCTGCTACAATATTAAAATTAATTGTAGGGTAAGCAGTATCTTGCTTGGTGAAGTAGAATCCTTCTGGAAAAATTATAACATGAATTTATTTCTGTGCTTTCTACTTGTTCTCGTATACACACACAAAAAAAGCACAATTGGAATACACGTTTAAGGGCACAAGGAGAACAGACAAAGGGAAGAGGGCAAATTTAAAGTACATAAGGTTTTCCAAAAAGAAAAATAACAAAAGCAGGGTCTTAAAGGGAACACCATCTGGGGGAACCACATCTAGAGGGTGCTTCCATCCTAAAGGCTGGTAGAAATGCTGGTGGTATTATGTATAGATAGAGGAATTTGGGCTGACTTGGGGTTTTATATTACGTTCATAGGAATAACATGTTTCTTCTGAGAAATTAGGGGTAATTAAGAATCTTATGATAGGGTCAACACTTAAAAGGGTAGTGCCATAATTAGGAGTCAGAAATAAGAGAGCTGTTATTACTTAAAACTTAAGACTAAGTGATGCTTTTCAGTGTGTATGTCTGTGCTTAAATCATTTTTTGTCCATATGGGAGCAGATGTGAGTCTCATGTCTCTGACCTCTGTATAATGAGATCTCAGGGTATTTTAGTGACTTCTGGTCATGGTTACATAGGTGATTTGGAATGCTAATTGTTACAAGAGGATTTATTTATTTATTTATTTATTTATTTATTTATTTATTTCAGGAGGAATCCTAAAGTAATTATTTAAACCAAAGGGTAAACTTTAATTTACCTTAAAATGCTTACTTATATTTTTGAAAGGAAGAAGCAAGCTGAAATACTGTTACAGTATTTTAGTTTTGTAAAATAAAGATATATACAAAATATATATAACATATGCAATATAAGTTCCATATACCGTGTATTTAAATACAACATATAAAAAACATGAATATTTTTTTCTTTGTAGAAAGTCAGAGTCATGAGTTGTATAATAAAAATTTAGCCAATTATACATTTCTGTATCTGTAAATGATGTAAGCAGTGTAGCACCCTTTAAGAGAACAGGGGGTAGGAAGAGGACATTTGATATTTAATCTCTGTTAGATTGGAAAAATAAGCACTTTCTCATCTGGGAATAGTGGATATTCATATTTTTATTCTTAGATCATTTTTATGAAAAATATGCAGAAGCAAGAAAAATAATGAAAAGCTTTTAGGAATTTTATTTAGAATTTAAATGCAGCAGACTTCTTTATATCAAGTAAATTTAGCTGTGTAAACATAAAATGAGAGAATATGATCACATGTACTTTTAGCAGAATGGGGTGATCTATATTCCTATTGCAAAATATCATGTGACAAAGTCCTTCTTAATAAATGACTAACTAAATGAGAATACCATATTTTCTTTTTAGTGTTAGAAGAACATTCTTAAAGTCTAGAGTGCTGCTGTTTGCATTCATCTGACTTGGTGTCTAATAATTTAGAACCATCTTCCTCTGTTAATTTTCTTTGCCCTCATGGGCAGAAAATGAAAAATTCTGAATTCTCAGGTATATTCATTAGAAGGTAAAAGCAGGCTATAGAGATGGTGTCTCCCAAGTTTTTTATTCTTGGAAGATGATGCAAATACTTTGCACAGTGCAATGAGAAAATGGAAGGAAATGATTTATTTCACTGTTACATCATCCTTCAATGTAGACAATTCTGTTTTCTCTTTTTCTTATTGTAGTCTTTTTTAAAGCATAGTGGATATAATTGATAATGATAAGTAATGATGAAATAACTTCCAGGATGATGAAATCACAAAATGTTTCAAGATAAGGGAAAATAAGATCACTAAACTTGCGTAATGTGTTAGATTTATAAAATGGATCCATTGGACCAATATGGTGATGTTAAGATAGAGCGTATAATTTCTTTCAGTGACTCTTAAGAAATAGAGGTTGATAAATCTCAATCCTTACAGTCAGAACAATTGAAAAAGAAACTGGAAACTAAATTGTATCTGATGAACCAAAGGTTAAGAGCTTTTAAGGGAGGCTATCTAGGTTTCCCATTGTACATATGAGAAGTTGAAGTAGATTCTCAGTGGTAGAACCATCCATGGGTTGGAATGGAGGATCAGACATACCCAATGCAATCTTAGTTTCCATGTTCCCCAGTTGATGTTGGAGAGCAAACTAAAAATTTGAACACCAGTCACCTTATAGTCTCTTCTTTAGTTCATGGTAGGATGTAGAAATTGAACTTTCTGGCAACCTTTAAATTGTATTTGATTACATAATTTGAACAGAGCAATGTTATCTCTGATACAGTGCTGATGGTGAGTTGTTGGCAGAAACTTTGGCTTAAAGAATGCTTTGCTTCAAACTTCTTTTGAAGCCTGATGGACTTCTACATCCCTGCATCCAGTTTTCCAGCATGACTCCAGTCTATGAGAGTGAGCTGTGCTTGTAGAGGTGAAGAGGGTCTAGCCTACACCTGTCTAACACAGTGAGCCAGTTGTAGTCGCTATTAGTGCATCTCCCTTTTGAGCCTGTGAAAGCCTGGGATTTAGTCTGTTAGCTTTCAGAGAGGATATATGTTGTATGTTCATGGGGTTGCTGCAGCGCTTGTACTTTTCTTTTAACATAGTTTCAATAGTTGAATGTGAAAATTATCTGAAAAAATTTAAAAGGGGTGTTTCATTAGTAATTGTTCCATTGTGTAAGACTTTTAGTAAGCTTAGTAAATAAAGATCTGTAAGCTAGTCAATGACTATTTATTGAGCACCAGGTATTTTAGAGACCCTGGAAGAATGTGATACTCAAGGGAGTCCTTTTGTGAAATACAATTCAAAAAATTTTTTGTGATGATACTCAGTTTAAGAAATAGTTCTTTGTTAAGAACTTAGATGAGGCCAGGAAGAGGGAAGGGGTACTTGGGAAGATACATAAATGTAACAGTCCTGCCCCTCCAAAACCTTGGAATTTATTTGAAATCCTTATCCTAACCCTGTAGTTTTCAAAATTAAAAAACAAAACAAAACAACAAATCAGTGAAGTTTAGGTTGGTATTACCATTTAGGTCATTAGAGGCACCAACAGAACAAAGCATAAACAATTATAGAAAAGAAAAAGGGAAACAAATAAAGGTGTGTTCAAATATATGAGAAGGGGATCCCTGGGTGGCTCAGCGGTTTGGTATCTGCCTTTGGCCCAGGACATGATCCTGGAGTCCTGGGATCGAGTCCCACGTTGGGCTCCCTGCGTGGAGCCTGTGTCCTCTGCCTCTCTCTGTGTATCTTTCATGAATAAATAAATAAAATCTTAAAAAATATATATATAGAAGAAGAGGTCAAGAGGACAGGAGAAGCAGATCTGTGTGAAATTGTGAAGCTATGTGAGATTTGCTTTGTATTCTTCTAGTCTCTTTTAACACCTAAATTATTTTATAATATAATCCAAAAAAATTCATCCAAAAAGTCTTTATTGAGTACTTGCTGTGCGCTAAAGTCATTGTTTAGTTATCCGTAGGCTGAAATTGATAACCCACTTTTTCAGGGGCATTTGTATTTTAACAGGAAACACAATGTAGATTGTAGATGTGTTCAGTTTGGCCTTCAGTGTTTGCTTGCTCTTTTCTTTTTTCTCTCTCTTTCTTTTATTTATTTATTAGAGAGAGAGGCAGAGACACAGGCAGAGGGAGAAGCAGGTTTCCTGTGCAGAGCCTGATGCAGGACTCGATCCCAGGACCCCGGGATCACAACCTGAACCAAAGGCAGATGCTCAACCACTGAGCCACCCAGGTGTCCCAGCCTCCAATGTTTTAAACCTAGGGGAGCTTTCACATAAATTTTGAATGTTTGGCTTCTCTTTACAAAATGTATTTTTCTTTTCTCTTTTTAATTTCTGTGTGACTTCAGTCTTCTGGAGTTGAGTAGTTGTTGCTTCTGTAGACTGAGAGGCATTCCTGAGTTTAATATACACTCAAAATTTGCTATTATTCTGAACCTAGCTCACTTTCCTCATTTATGTTACCTGTCCAGTTACTATAGACATTTGAGTTTATTTTTTTTAATTAATTAATTTATTTATGATAGTCATACAGAGAGAGAGAGAGAGGCAGAGACACAGGCAGAGGGAGAAGCAGGCTCCATGCACCGAGAGCCCGACGTGGGATTCGATCCTGGGTCTCCAGGATCGCGCCCTGGGCCAAAGGCAGGCGCCAAACCGCTGCGCCACCCAGGGATCCCTAGACATTTGAGTTTATAACCTGTGCCCTTAAATGACTGAACTTTGATGGGGATTCATCAGCTATTACCTATGAGAGGATGTAAACAGATTTGAGCATGGTGGCACTGGTTGAATGTCATTATAGGATAGGCACCAAAATCTCGCTTATAGTAAGTTGCTTTCAGTACCACCTGTGTGCATAAGAAGTGCCTCCTTTGGGAAGTGGAGACATAACCACCAATTTCTTTAAATACATATAGTGGCTAGCCTCCCGTTGCAGGTTTTTTTTTTTTTTTTATACCATTAGTGAATAAAAATAAATGTTTTGAGTTAGTAAAAACTCTTGAATCTTTTGTCCCAACTTTATACTGACCCATCTTTTTTTTTTTTTTTAAGCGTTTTGGCAAATCATTTACTTTTATGTTTTTAAATTATTATTATTAAAGGCTAATCATTATAGCAAGAGATGATAAATCTTTGAAGAAAGCAGGAATGTTATTTTTAACCATCCATACTTCCCCAGAAAGGTACTTTTCCCTTGTTATTTATTTCTTTATTATATGGGTAAAGGCAAACTTTATTTCATATTCACCATGTAATTAAGAAGCCTAAGTCAAAACTTTGTGCAAAAAGTTTTCAGAATGTTTACTAAATCTTCCAAGCATGGGGAACACAAAGATGATTAACATATGATCTCATTCAGATAAGCTATGACTTATCAGTTTTAAAACTTACTCCCGAATGTAGGCCAGTGATTTATCTTGGAGATCAGTGACCTTGGAAGAATTCCTGAAACATTAGACTAGGGTTTTACTTTGAATCAGATTATGTTACCTGCTGATAAAGTTTAAAATTTAACCCCAATTCTAGGAGATAATGTAAATATTCAGAATAAAGGTAGGGAGTCAGACGAGATAGGCAGCATATCTTCAATCAAGCACGGGAGAAATTAATTTCTGTGATATGAGGAGTCAGAGGTTACGGATGATGATGTTCAGAGAGATTAGTTTCTAGTTTTTGAAAAAATGGTTCAGAGTTTCGAATTTGTTCTAGAAGTCCTCCCAGTAACAGTATTTAGGATTCCTTTAATTGGTAACACTATTGCCAAGAAGCTTACAGTCAAATAGAAATTAAGAGGAAAAGCAGAATTCACTTATATGTAGATTTAAAATATCCTGGAATACCTTATTCTGAGAAAAATGAGGATACCTGTATTTGTCTGTTGTATTGGGACTATAAACCTAAACCTATATAACCTAAAAAAAATCATAAGCATTCTCAAGGCAGTAATTGTTTTCTCTCAAATAGTTCAGTCACCTGCGAAACTTTTGTAAACTCTAAATACTTTAGGCCTGCCTCATACTTACTAAACCTAATTATTTTTAAAGATTTTATTTATTCATGAGAGACACACCAGAGAGAGGCAGAGACCCAGGCAAAGAGAGAAGCAGGCTCCCTGTGGGGAGCCTGATTCAGGATTCGATTCCGGAACCCTGGGATTATCCCCTGAAGGCAGATGCTCAGCCACTGAGCCACACAGGTGCCCTCAATCTAACTCTTAACCCCTGTGTAAACACTACTGTCCTGGTGCAGAACTTCTGAAATCATTTACTTGCAATTTGTTGGATCAGAGTTAAGAGGATAGAAGAGAGGAGCAAGAGCCAGATAGGTTACCTGATTTCAGCTCTTCTCACTGGAAACTGCTGATCCTAAGTTATGATTTCCTTGGTCTCAACTGCTATTTTTTTTAAAAGAAAGTGTTACTACTGTTGGACATGCCTTCAAAATGAAACTTCTTTAAAATGTCTTTATTTATTTATTAAAGATTTTATTTATTTATTCACGAGAGACAGAGAGAGGCAGAGACACAGGCAGAGGGAGAAGTAGGCTCCATGCAGGGAGCCCGACATGGGACTCTATCCCGGGAATCCAGGATCATGCCCTGGGCTGAAGGCAGTCTCTAAACTGCTGAGCCACCCAGGGATCCCTAAAATGTCTATTAATAGATTTAGTATTTTCTGTAAAGAAATGCTGAGTTTCTCAGGCAAGTCTTAGAACTGTTATGATTACTTAAAAAAAATTTTTTTTTATTTTTTATTTTCCATTACCGCAACACGTTTTAAAAAGCTACTGGGGCACCTGGGTGGCTCAGTAGTTGAGCGTCTGCCTTTGGCTCAGATCCTGATCCCAGGGTCCTGGGATTGAGTCCCACATCGGGCTCCCTGTGGGGAGCCTGCTTCTCCCTCTGCCTGTGTCTCTGCCTCTCTCTCTCTGTCTCTCATAAATAAATAAAATCTTTGGGGGGGGGACCTACTGATTGCTAGGGTTATTGGAGTGGAGTGACAATACCTATATAAGTTAGGATTTTTTTTTTTTTTTTTGGTAAAATTTTTAGTGCTACATTAGAAGTAAAATCCAAATTTTGCCAATAAGTTGGGGAAAAGAAAGTAGCAAAGTTCCCATAGTAACGTTATCTTTGCCCTCACACAACTGTCTTATTATCCCATTGGACTGTGTGATTAATGCTTCTTACTGATAACTGTAGAGGCACATAGGATTCTTTCTGTATCACTGGATATGAACTTTAATGCTGCTTTCCCAGTAAGCTGTGTAAATATGTGGTCTCAATATGTATCTCCAGTTTGACCTTTATACATTTTCTTCCTGCCAAACTTTGTCCTTGGAGTGATATCTTGCTGCATCTGTTGCAAACTCTTTCCCATTCTCCTACTCACTGCCAGAAATGTCACTGATTTGAAATTTGTTTATTTTGTCATCTTGTCTCTCTGTTCCTGATATTCTGCATTATTTGTCCGAGTGTATTTCAAGATGTTGGCATTATCTCAGTACGGTTTCTAACTGTAAGCTTACTGGTGTTTTGTTTTGTTTCTGTTTTGTCCTACAAAATTAAAATATACTATTAAAAGCTTTTCTTAGATTCATGTCTCCATTGAAGCCAGCTGTTATTTGGAAACTAAATTTTGACATTGATTTGTTTTCATATTTCTTCTAATAACTCCTCTGTTGTTCTTGCTCATTTAAGGATGTGGCCTTAATGTAGATTGTTGGTTAGCTCTTCTTTCCTTCCCTCCCTTTCTCCAGCTTTTACTGAGTATGCTCTGCATGGAGGACTCTTGTAGGCTCCAGAAATAGAGCAATGAGAAGCTTTTAAAGTGTCTATCTAGTTTTATTCATTCTGCAGGTACTGAAAACTAATCTAGTGCTCAAATATACCAGAAAATGAAATTGGCAGTCTCTACATTTAAGGATCTTATATTCTTGTGGGAAGAACAACAAATATATAAGTATGTAGTATGTCAGATGGCTATGAGTGCTGTGGAAAAAATTAAGTACATGTATGTGTAGATTTCTTATTTATGTAGGGCAGTTAAATAGTTAAAAGACAGAGTTGTGTGGTTATCTGGAAATAGAGTATCCAGGCAACAGTGCTAGCTGATACAAAGCCCCTGAGGTTGGAGAGTGTTCAAGATGAGTTCTAGGAGCAGCAAAATGCTACTGTTGGCTATTATAGAGTGAACAACTAAGAGACTGGTAATAAGAGTAATAAAGAGACTTGAGTCATCAAGGCCTTTTTGTAGGCTTTAGTAAGAACTTAAGTAAACTAAATAAACTTAGTAAAAATACTTTGGATGAGATGGGAAGCAAGTGTAGAATATGGTTTGATCAAATCCAAGGAATGATGTGATCAGATAATTTTAAAGGGGTTACTTGGGTAAACATGGGGGCAGAGGAGGATGCAGAAAGTCCTTTTAGGAGATTATTACAGTAAATTAAGTTTGAGATCCCGATGATGTGGACCAGAGCTATGGTGTCAGGAGGAACTATTAGGATTTGGATGTATTTTGAAGGTAGATCTGACAATTTTTTGGTAGTCAAAGATGACTGTATAAGATATTTGATCTAAGCCAACTGGAAGAATGGAATTACTTTATAGTGAGATGAGATAAGAAGTCAGAGAAGCAGTACTGATGGGAAATGAATTGGGTTTTGGCATGTTAAGTTTGAGATGCTATTAGACTGGAAAAAGGCACCTAAATAATTTTGATAATTTTGATAATATTTGGAGTTAGGTGTGTGCTTGATTAAAAAACAAATGAAAAAATAGAGATATATTTAGATATAACCATGACTTTAACTCATATGTTTGCTTACAGTTCTTTCTTACATTTCACATATCTCTAATGCTGAGGATCACTTTTTTGCTGGAGAACATGCTCTGGTTTTGTTATCTATGTACAAATTTGACAGTCACATTGGAAAATGTTAGTGTTTTGCTCTTTTGGTATGAATGCTGTATGTCTGGGTAGAAAGTTCTAAATTCAAAATGATTTTCCCTCAGAAACTTTGTCTAATAGGAGTTCCAAAAAGGGAAGGCAGAAAAAAAAAATATGGGAGGAGGACAGCCTGGCTAGCTCAGCAGTTTGGCACTGCCTTCAGCCCCAGGTCTGATCCTGGAGACCCAGGATCGAGTCCCATGTCAGGCTTTCCTGTATGGAGCCTGCTTTTTCCCTCTGCCTGTGTCTCTGCCTCTCTCTGTGTCTCGAATAAATAAATAAAATCTTTTAAAAAAAAGATGGGAGGAGGGTCCAAATAATAATGAGAGTGTTAGCAACTGAAATCTTCAAAATCTGTGGACCCACACCAAATAATAAGATTACAACCTGATAAGATTTTATAACTCAAGAGACTAAAAAAATGCTTTTAAAAGAATTTTCACCCGAGGTGCCCTAGTTAAGGAGAGAATCCAATTGTCAGACTTCGTTAGCACTATTGGTTGTTATGAATCACTGGGGGATGCCTTCCAAGCAGTATATGAGATAACAGGATTGGAGTAAAATTTTAGATACAGTGGCCAGAGGTCACAGTAAAAAAAATCTGAAGGATGTCAGAGAGCTAGCCACATAGATATCTAGAAGAGGAGCATTCCAGGCAGAGGAACGTAAGTGCAGAGATCCAGAGGCAGAAGTTTTCTTGATGTTTAAGAACAGCAAGAGAATGCTGTGATGCCAGCAGAGAGAGCAAAGGGTGAGTAGTAGGAGATAAAGTCAAGGGGTCAGGGGTTCAGATCATATAAGGGCTTTTCTATCATGGTAAACACTTTAGCTTTTACTGAATGAGATGAAAATCCATTGAAGGGATGGGTTTTTTTTTTTTTTTTTCATTGAAGGGTTTTGAGTAGAGTGATGATATAATCTGCTGTGCTTTTAGCAGCTAGAGCTGTTCTTTTGTGTTAAGAAATGACTGGGGGACAAGGGCAAAGGCAGTTAGGAGGTTACTATAATAATCCAGGGGAGAGTTCACAATATCGTGGAACATAGTGATGACAGGACAGGTGATGAAAAGTAGTTGAATTTGTAATCTTTGTTGAAGGTGGAGTTGGTAGAGTTGCTGGCCGATCAGATGTGGGGAGGGTAAAAAGAGGGAGAAAGAAGAGACAACAGTGATCAAATCAAGTATGATGTTAAGATTTTTGATCTGAGCAATTCCTGAATGGATCACCACAAACTGATTATCAAATGATAATCAGTGGGAGCAAAAATATCAGAAGCTTACCTTTAGACATATTTTCAAACCCTTTGATTTTTGCCAGTCTGAAAAATGAAAAAATAAAAACCCACCTCATTTTAATTTGTATTTCTTTTACTATGAGTGAAACCGATTATTTGCATTTCCTTTATTGCAACCCATTTATTTTAATTAGTTAATTTAGAGAGACATTTTCCTCTTGAGTGGTTCTTTTTCTTTTGATTTGTAGGGATCCTTTTTATAAATTAAGGAATTAGTTCTTTGTGATATTTGTTGTAAAAATCTCCCTGTCCCAGTTGTTCTTTTTAATTTTAAACCTTGCTTCTGGTGGTTTTGTGCAATTCAGGATTTTTAAAAAGATATTATTGAATCAATCAGTTAAAAAAAAATAATGTCAGGGGTTCATACTTAGGTCTTTACCCTAATGTTATTAAAAAACTATATATTTTTTGTGAGTACTTTTGTGATTTTATCTGTGATCTCATCTTTAATCCATATGGATTTTTTAAAAGATTTTATTTATTTATTCATGAGAGACACAGAGAAAGAGAAAGAGAGTGAGAGAGAGAGAGAGAGAGAAAGGGGCAGGCAGCGACACAGGCAGAGGGAGAAGCAGGCTCATGCAGGGAGCCGGATGTGGGACTCTATCCAGGGTCTCCAGGTTCAGGAAATGGACTGAAGGCGGCGGTGCTAAACCGCTGAGCCACCCAGGCTGCCCCAGTCCATATGGATCTTAAATGAAATACTGCAGTAGATGAGGAGTTTGTTGAAGGGATGCTCTGGAAAGTCAGGATGCAACTGCAGAGTCTTAGTGCTTACTGGAGAGAGCAGGTTTCTAGAAGAGCTTCAACAAACGATATGATAACAAAGACTAGGCTTTATTCAGACTTCTCAAATTATACACCTTTGAGAGGATTTGATTGTTATCTATATAACCTAGGGAAAGGTTTCTCATAATTTTTGGTTGGATCAATTCAGCATCATCTGGAGGACTGGTTAAAATACAAACTGCTAAACTCCACCTCCAGAGTTTGATTCTCTGGGTGTGGTGAATAGTCCTAGAATTTCTGCTCTTAACAAGTTCTCAGATGACAATAATAGTCTTGGGACAGCACTTTGCGAACTGCTGGCCTGGGGGTTCTGGGGCTTAGGCTCTGGAAGTCGGAAGATTTGAGTTCAAATCCGTGTTGTGGCATTTATTAGTTCTGTGATTTGGGGCAGGTTTTTTGCTTGTTGGATTTTTGTCTCCCATTCTACCCCCTCAAGTTATATTTTCTTTTCCCTGAACCAGAGTATATATTTTTTAAAGGTGTTGTGTGAGGAATAAAAGAAATACTGTATTTAAAATAGCATATATTTGAAACATGGTAAGTGCCCATAATAAATATAAATTGCTATTCCTTTTAACAAGCTCTTTTTGTTCATAGTATCAGTGCTGTTTAAAAAGACTATATGGGGGATCCCTGGGTGGCTCAGCGGTTTAGCGCCTGCCTTTGGCCCAGGGTGCGATCCTGGAGTCCTGGGATCGAGTCCCACGTCGGGCTCCCGGCATGGAGCCTGCTTCTCCCTCCTCCTGTGTCTCTGGCTCTCTCTCTCTCTTTCTCTCTCTCTCTCTCTCTCTCTCATAAATAAATCTTTTAAAAAAATAAAAATAAAAAGACTATATGAGCAGCATGTAATTAAAAATTTCTAGTAGCCACATTAAAAAAGTAGACAAAACAAATTTAGAAAGGTAAAATTAACTTCAACCATTTTAACCCAAATATATGAAATTTTATTTTACTATATAATCAGTATAAAGTTATTAATAAGGTATTTTACATTCTTTTTTTCATAATAAGTTTTTGAAATTTGGCGTGTATTTTATACATACAGCACATCTTAGTTCAGAATAAGCAGATTTCAAGTGAATTATAACCAGATGTGACTAGTGACAACTGTTGTAGATAATGCCAGTCCAGTCACTCTTCTTCACCTTACATTCTTGGACATTTCTATTATGTCTAGCCTTGCTTCAGGTACTGATTCTTGGTGTAATTAGTTATAGACATATAAGTGAAACTTTTTTACTTACGCAGAAAGAATGACAATGGACATGGCAGGCATCCTTGAGCTGCATATAGGCTTTTCTGTTTCTTAAGAGATCAGCCAGGAACAAGGAGTTGATATTTCTGGGAGTCAGTTTCCATCAAGGATATTGTGCCATCTTAGAACCCCATGTTGTCTGAAAGATCTCTTGTCAGTTCTGCAAGCTTGAGTATTTCTAACCTCCAGAGGTTGTAAAGAATAGCTCTGATTCTTAAAAGTGTATATTCTTCATTTCTAGAACTTAGCCTTTTGATTCATGGGAGAGGCACTTCCCATCTGTGTGTCTGTGGAGGTTTTTTCTAGTGAAGGAGGATCCCCTTAGGACCTGTGATTAGTTTTTCATAGAGTAAATACACTTTCTGAAAGTGCCACTCTATCTATCTATCTATCTATCTATCTATCTATCTATCTATCTATCTATCTAATTTATCTATCTATCTTTTGCAAGGGTATACCATGTATATCTGATAGTTGCAATGTCACAATCTTAATTAGGGAAAAAATTTTTTTACATGCCCCTGTTTTGATGGATGGTAGCATATTTTAAAGGCATATGGTATACTTTTGTCTGCTGTAAGTATTCATTTAGCAGATATTTGCAAACCCACTGTGCGTTTGGTACAGTTTTCTTATTCATTATAGATCTTCTTTTGGAGTTCCATATTGTTCAAAAATTGTTCACAGTCTTTTCACTTTTACATATAGTAAGGAGTATAATGAAATCTTGCTAGGAAAAAGATTTCTGGTTATTAAACTTTTTATATTCAGCGTTCTTTTCACACTTAACCCATTTGAACATAAACAAATGAAATGTTAAGATTTTCTTGCCCATAGTGATAAATCATGTTTGATAAAACCTTTAAATTTATAAATGGGCAATATGATTTGCATTTTTTGAAAACATTTTACTACTACTGGTGACTGGCTTTCCTTAAATTGATTGGGGCTTTTCTTTTAACTTATGTAATAAGGTTTGGGAACTGTGTTTTTTCCTAGATGAGACTTTTAAATTCATTCACCCTTGAAGGGCTCTCTTCTGAATTTGTTTTTCTAGGCAGCTTTTACTGTACTTGGAAAAAGAATTTTATATCTGTCTTGCCCATCATGCATCAGCATTTAATTTATCATCTTTTGCTGCTGGGAGAAAAGTAATAATGATTTGGGTGTTATTTGGAGATACAGGCCAAAAGCACAGTACGTCAGGTGAATGAAAACATTGATGTCTTCACATCCATTTTTTTCTCCCACTGCCAACTTTATTGTTTAAAAATGTTCAAACCTACAGAAGAATTAAATGACTAGAACAATGAATATCTGTATCCTTCACTTAGACTAACCAGTTATTAATATTTTTTAACATTTGCTTTCCTTCTCTTCTTCTCCCACTATTTCTTTGCTGCTTTGCTGCCTGTGGGCTCAGACATCCTGACATTTCACCCCTAAATTCTTCAGCATGCACTTCTAAGATTAAGAATATTCTTCTGCATTACCACAATATCATTATCATTCCTAAGAAAAATTCAACAATTCCATAACATTCAATACACTGGCCCTACTTAAATTTCCCTAATTGTCCCCAAAATGTTTTTTATAGTGCTTAAAATTTTGTCTTTAATCTAGGATCCAGCCAAAGTTTAAGCATTTGATTATGTCTTATTGAATTGTATTATAGTATACAGTGGTTTCGGTACCATTTTTTGTTTCCTTGTTTTTCCTAACCCCCCCCCCCCCTTTTTTTCCCCAAAGAACTGAAACCTTGATCAATGTCTTAAGTTTAGACTATGTCCAACATTCTAAATTTATCTAATTAGTTTCCTGTGACTAAATACAGCTTAAACATTTTTTTTCCAAGAGTGATTTATAGATGACATGATGGGTTCCTTATTCTATCACATGAAGTTCCAAGGAGTACTAGTACTCTTGGTACTAGTAGTTGCTAAGTTTGATCACTTGGTGACCACTGGATTGCTTTCTTATATATACATGTTTTTCAGCCCATAATTATTTAAGTGATCTGTAGAATTCAAGCTCACTTTTGGAGTAATTATATGGTCAAGAATGTCTTAAACAAACAAACAAACAAACAAACAAACAAACAAGCAAGCAAACAGGGTGCCTGGGTGGCTCAGTAGTTGAGCATCTGCCTTTGGCTCAGGGGGTGATCCCAGAGTCCCAGAATTGAGTCCTGTGTTGGGCTTCTTGTATGGAGCCTGCTTCTCCCTCTGCCTATGTCTCCGCCTCTCTTTCTCTGTGTCTCTTATGAATAAAAAAACAAACAAAACCCCCAAAAACAAACAAACAAAAAAACAGTCTTAGATATTTATTATCCCTAAGACACACCTTTTTTTTTTGTCTCATTTTGTAAGTCTAAACATAATGAAACCGCAGAAATATAGCCTTTGCTAATTTCTGTTAACCTTTAAAAATGATTTTGTTTTAGGCTTTTTTTAAAAAAAAGATTTTATTTATTTGAGAGAGAAAGAGAGAGAGCACATGTGCACATGAGTAGGGGGAGGGTCATAGGGAGAAGCAGACTCCCCACTCAGCAAGGAGCTCTTTCCAGGCCTCAGTCCTAGGACCCTGGGATTATGACCTGAGTGGAAGTCCACCACTTAACCAACTCAGTAACCCAAGTGCCCTAAAAATTATTTTATTTTATCTTTTTAAAATTATTTTATTTTTAAGAAGACTATTTCTTTATCTAAATTATTGGTAACGTGACTTGTTTATTGTCCCTAGTAACAATCTATCAATTTTCTTTAAAAGCTCAGGAATTTTAAATTTAAAAAACTGTCTTGTGAAATATTTAATAGCTCATTTTCAAACCTAACCAAATTGAAATTGTTATGCAGTAATGATTGGCTTAGTCATATTTACATTATAGAGCATAATATAATTGTGTTCTGTTTTATTTAGCATGTAATTCTGAACTCTTTTGGGGCTGATTGTGATATTTTCATTTTTGCAAAAATATAGAAATCCTCTGTTAATGAATATCACCATTAAAGGTAAGTCATTATTGAACTACCACTTAAACAGAGTATGCCCCCGAACCAGTGAGATTTGATCCAACTTTTGACATTTGTACATAAACTCAACTAGAATTGTGTGTTTTGGGGATGCCTGGACAGCTCAGGCAGATAAGCATCAGACTCTTGATTTTTGGCTCAGGTCCTGATCTCAGGGTCTTGGGATCCGGTTCTGTGCTTGGGAGAGTCTGCTTGGGATTCTCTCTTTCCCTCTTCCCCCTGCTCATATATGCATTCTTGCTTGGACTCTCTCTCTCAATAAATAGTCTTAAAAAAAAATTGTGTACTTGTAGCTCACAGAACAAGTTTATAGAGTGTGTGTATGTGTATGTGTTGGCTTCCTTTAGAAAAAAAATGATAATTATATAACAATTATAATGTCATGATCCCAAAGATGGAGCAAAGAGGTTGTTAAAGTCAGTGGGACAGAGTACCTGGGTTGAGCACTGCCTTCAGCCCAGGGCGTGAACCTGGAGACTCGGGATCGAGTCCCATGTCCCCATGTCGGGCTCCCTGCAGGGAGCCTGCTTCTTCCTTTGCCTGTCTCTCTCTCTCTCTCTCTCTCTCTCTCTCATAAATAAATAAAATCTCCAAAAAAAAAAAACAAAAAAAAACAAAAGAAAGAAAAAAGTCGGTGGGAAAACAAATCCTAAAGTGTCTTCAGAGGACAGGCAGCTTATATTCTATAGTGGACCAGGGAAATGGGAAACACTTATTCTTTCTCTGATTTTATTTTTCTTACATTGCCTTCTACTTAGAATCTGTTAGATTAGGTGGACCACCTGGTGTCTGTCCCTGAGTGAGTGGGAATATTTATGAGCAGGCTGAAGCATTTTTTAAGTGTCCACTTCTTTGATAGAGAGACTGCTTATTCCAAGCTTAGACATTACTTTTCTCACAGAAATTGCCTGCCATCACCTTTCCAGCAGAATGACTAATTATGAGCTGGAGTCTTAACATTTTTCAGTGTTTTGACATTATGTGCTTGGTAGGGTGTAGGGTACTTCTTTACTTCTTCAGGGTGTCTCTATTTATCAAATACAATGTAGATGCCTTTATAATATTAAATTTGTGATTTGTAACTCTTAGCTTCCAATTTCCATCAGTAAAGCATAGCTACTTAGTTACAAATCAGGCTGGATTAAACAGTTTGTTATACCTCGTGGCTCACCAGAGTGATTTGAAACAAAGATTTATCAAGAGTATATGGCCAGATTTTTGGAGGTACTTTTCTGTGGCTTGTTAGCATTCGTTTTTAATAAGCACACTTCAGGCAGGTGTTCTGCAAGTAGACTGATATTCAGACAATAGGGCCAGCCCTGAAGTTTCTTATCTCAGGGGTGGGGGATGATCCTAATGAAGGTGTTCTAGAATGCTGGCTCTGGCTGATCCAGTGGTTCTGCCTTTGCTGCTGGCAGTGGTACAGCAGTTTAAAAACTCCTTTGAATGTGACAGTAAAATGAACGAGAGAGTAAAAGAGCAAGGGTAAAAAGGGAAAGGTAAGGTAATATTGAAGACACCTCATGGATACTAGTTCTAGTCAAAGAGAGAAAGGCAGCTGTTGACTCCTGTCAGATCTTACTGATCAGATTTTTTTCTCTTGTTTAGGGGGTTTACTTAGAAATTGATTTCTCTCAGATTTCTTAAGGTGAGAGAAACTTAGGTCTTGGGTATGTTTCATTGGCAATTAATAGGGGCAAGCATTTTAGAACTTAACTGTCTTCAAGCATTGCTGAATTCTTGTTCTGAATTGCCTTTAGCAACCCAGAGTATATACTAATGCAGTGAATGCTAGATAGTCACACTCGATTCCCTGTGCACATTTTTTCTGGGTTTCTTTTAATGGATAAAATTCTAGAATAAAATAGGAATTCCATTTTGGAAAATTGTATCGGGAATGTGCAGTGATAACTACCCCTTAACCAGATTGTTGCATCATTTAATGCTGTAGTGGTGAAAAAAATAAAGAATTCAGTTGATACTTACTGAATGTTGATTATATATGTTGTGTACTCTACCTGATGCTAGGGAGCTACAAAAATGAATAAAGCAGAGCCTTTTTCTTAAATTAAAATTTATTTGTTAAGGGGCACCTGGGCAGCTTCCTCGGTTAAGCTCCCAATTCTTGATTTGGGTTCAGGTCGTGACTCAGGGCTGTGTGATTGAGCCTCTGCACCCCACCCAAGCTCCCGCTCAGCCCTGGGTCAGCTTGTATTCTCCCTCTCCTCTTACCCCTCCTCCCACCCACTCATGCATGCATTCTCTCTCTAAAATAAATCCATAAGGTATATAAAATATTTACTTGGTAAAGGCCTTGTAATGAGTATAAAAAGTAAAACATACTTAAATGGGTAAAAATGTGTTTGAAATACCAGTAAGTCAGTAGGTAATTCTTTAGGAAGATACTAGCAAATAAATTATTCTAAGTAAAAAACATTTAAGCAATAGGGCTCTTATCTTACAGAAAAAAAATTTAAGAGATTTTTCAAAAGTTGTACCCTCATCAACACCAAATATGGGCTTAAGATTATATTGATAACTTTTCACAGTATTTCCAATATTATCTGATCGACACATATATGAATGGAATAATGACTTATCATTATGTATGATTTATCATACACTTTTTATACACTTTATTCCTTTTTGTTTGTTTTTAATCACAGAACGATGAAAGTCAATTTTATAAGAAGACCTTTTGAGATTAGTAACTGTCCCACAGTTCCAGAGCCAATGGCCAGTAGAGCCTGGGTTTAAGCATGGCAGTCAGTCACATGTTTTAGCTCCTAACTTGGGCTCAGTTAATCCCTTCAGCTCCCATTCTTGTTTTTGTTTTTTTCTTTTTCAGTATGATTTGGAAGAATCAGCAGGATTCAATATAGAGAAATACAGTAACTTTTTTCCCTCAAACTTGTAAGAGAAAAATTTAAAGGGAAAATGTGGCTAATTTCATTACCTAAGTCATTTTTCTATATATTTTCTTTCAGTTTCTCCATATATACATATTTTTGCAATGTGTAAATATATTTATGATGTTATATTTTACCGTTTCTTTGTCATTCTTTTGGATATTTTGTATACTTTATTTTTTCAAATTATTTTCAAATGTTACATATTATGCCACTGACCTAATTGATTCACATTTGCTCATCCATTTTCCTGCGTTGAGATTGTTCTCAACAATCTGGTTTTCGGGTTTTTATTATTATACATAATGTAGTAATGAACACTTTTCTGCATAGAATATTTTTCTTCTGTTGAAGTATTTTTATAGGAAAAATTCCCAGAATTGGGTCAGACACACTCTTGAACCTCATATATTAGTGTGTGCCTAATGATAGATATCTTTATGAAGTTAATTAGGTAGGGAGGAATAGATTTGTAGAATAAAATGTGTTATATTACTTATAAAGTCATTTTGCCTTATCCAGTCATTTTGCGTATAAGCAATATAAAAAAGTTGAGTTATTTGTATTATTTTCTTATTTCCACTGGGAAAAGTAAGAATTGCAGAGATATAGACATTATTAAATTAGAAGTGCTATAGTTTAGTCTTATTCTTGGCATAGTCTTTTCATTTTTACATTTTCAAGAGTATAACTGGTATGTGATTCCAAGCTCTGTCAGGAAAATAGGGGAAGAGAAGAAATGGCATAGCATTGATAGAAGAATATTCAAGAATGCCTATTAACTATGATTGACAGTGAGTTTATGTCATTCCTGCAAGACAGCTAGGAATTTAGCCAGCTCAGATACACAGTGGCAGAAGAAAAGAGGCTCAAATAAAAACATACAGGCAGTTGATATACCTAGAGAGCCCCAAGCTAGCTCCCAGCCAGTATTGGGAGAGGTAGCTGCTGAGGCAAGCTTGGGTGCCCTTGGAATCCTTTGTGATGTTTTGTGCTCTGGGTGAAGTGCTTTACTTCCCTCATTGAGGGCCAAGACCACTCTTTGATCCTTTGAATTTTAGTACAGTCCTTAGTGAATGTATACTCATCTGAGTTAAATTCATGGGTGAGTTTTGAAAAGAATGGCTAGCAGATAGGAAGTGAAAATTCTGCTAGATAACCTGAGGCTGTTTGGGCAGATACACCCAAGTTGATAGGAAGAGATTTCGGTGGATAGTTAACAGAATTAGAAGGTTCCTTAGGAAGAAGAATTAATGTCAATTCCAATACTGAAGCTTCTTATGTAATTAGTTAATTAATTTGAAATACCTTTTGACCCCCTTCAACTATTTCTCCTAAGCCCTGTCTTTGGCATCCACGAGTCTGTTCTCTGTATCTCTGAGCTTGCTTTGTTTTTGTTTTTAGAGTGCACACGTAAGAGAGATCAAATGGTATTGTCTTTCTCTGTTTGACTTATTTCACTTAGCATAATGCCCTCAAGGTCCATCCATGTTGTCACAAATGGCAAGATTTCATTCCCTTTTTATGCCTAAATACTATTCCATTTGCGTGTGTACACACATATACACCCCATATCATCTTTAACCATTCATCCATTGATGGATGGTTAGGTTGTTTCCATATCTTGGCTATTATAAATAATGCTGCAGTGAACATGGGGAGGTGTACATAATCTTTTTGAGTTAATGTTTTTGTTTTCTTCAGATAAATACCCAGAAGTGGATTACTGGTTCATGTGGTAGTTTTATTTTTAATTTTTTGAAGAACCTCCATACTGGTTTCCATAGTGGTTATACTATTTTCCATTCCAGTAACAGTGCAGAAGATTTCCCTTTTTTCTACGCACTTGCCAACACTTACTATTTCTTGACTTTTTAATGACAGCCATTGAAAAAAGTATGAGGTGATATCTCATTGTGGTTATAATTTGCATTTTCCAGGTGATTAGTGATATTGAGCATCTTTTCATGTTCCTATTGGTCACCTGTATGCCTTCTTTGAAAAAAATGTCTGTTCACATCTTCTGCTGATAATCAGCTGTCTTTTGCTATTGAGTTATAGGAATTCTTTATATGTTTTGGGTATTAGGCCCTTATCCAGTAGATGTATTATTTGTAGTTATTTTCTCCCATTCAGCTAGGTTGCCTTTCATTTTGTTGGTGATTTCCTTTGTTTGCTGTGTAGAAGCTTTTTATTTCATTTTTACTTTTTTTTTTTTTTTAAGATTTTTGTTTGAGAGAGTGAGTGAGTATGCCCATACAAGTAGGGGGAGTGGCAGAGGGAAAGAGAGCAGCAGGGAGCCTTATGCAGGCCTCACATGACCCAGCTGAAAGCAGATACGTAACCAAGAGAGCCATCCAGGCACCCCTCTGCAGAAGCATTTTAGTATGATATAGTCTTACTTGTTTATTTTTACTTTTATTGTTTTCACTTTTTTATTGTTGGTGGTGCTTTCACTTTTGGTGTAAGATTCAGAAATCATTGCCAAGACCTCTATGTGTTTTCTTCTTGTAGTTTTTTGGCTTCTCAACTTATGTTCAAGTCTTCAGCCCATTTTGAGTTAATTTTTGTGCATGGTGTAAGACACTGGTCAAGTTGATTTTGTAAAAATTAGCTGTCCAATTTTACCAATACCATTTGTGAAAGAGATTATCCTGTCCCCTTATGTTTTTGGTGCTTTTGTAGTAAATTAATTGAGCATATATGTTTGGGTTTATTTCTGAGCTATTTTACTTTATTGATCTGTGTCTGCCTTTTCATGCTAATACCATACTGTTTTGATTACTATAGCTTTTTGTAATGTAGTTTGAAATCCGAGAGTGTGATACCTCCAGCTTTTTTCTTTCTCAAGATTGCTTTGGTTATTCAGGGTTTTTGTGGTTTCATGAAAATTTTAGAATTATTTATTTTATTTCTTTGAAAAAATGCCATTGGAATTTAGATTGCTTTGAGTAGTTAAGGACATTTTAACAATATTGATGCTTCCAGTCCATGAACACAGAATATCTTTCCACTTATTTGTGTCATCTTAAACTCCCTTATTAATATCTTGTAGTTGTCACCTACAAGGAGGTCTTTCACTTCCTTGGTTAAATTTATTCCTAGGTATTATATTCCTTTTGATGAAATTATAAATGGTATTGTTTTCTTTTTCTCTTTGTGATGGTTTATTATTAGAATATAGAAATGGGGCAGCCTGGGTGGCTTAGTGGTTTAGCGCCGCCTTTGGCCTGGTGCGGGATCCTGGAGACCCAGGATCGAGTCCCGTGTCGGGCTCCTTGCATGGAGCCTGCTTCTCTCTTTCTGCCTCTCTCTCTGTCTCTCAATGAATAAATCTTAAAAAAAAAAAATGCAATCAGTTTTTTTGTGCATTGATTTTATATCCTGCAACTTGACTGAACTCATTTATCCTAATAGTTTTTTGGTTCTTTAGGGTTATATATATATATATTTATTTATTATTTATTATTATATTTGTTATTATATATTTATTATTATTATTTATATATATATATAATGTCATGTCATCTACAGATAGTGATGGTTTTGTTTTCTTCCTTCCCAATTTGTATGATTTTATTTCTTTTTCTTGCCTAATTGCTGTGGCCAGGACGTAAAAGACGATGTTGAACAACAGGGTTGGATATGGGGATACTTGTCTAGTTCTTGATCTTAGAGGAAAGGCTTTCAGCTTTTTACTGTTGAGTATAATGTTAGCTGTGGCTTGTCATAAATGACCTTTATTATGTTGAGGTATGATCCCTCTACACCCACTTTGTTGAGAATTTCTATCATCAAAAAACCTTCTTTGAAAACTTAAAACCATACCAAAACCTGCACATGAGTGTTAATAACAACTTTATCATAATCTTCAAACACTAGAAACAGCCAAGATATCTTTTAGTAGATGAATGAATAAACAAACCATGGTACATTTATACAATGGAGTATTATTCAGAGATAAAAAGAAATTAGCTCTCAAGCCATAAGAAAACATGGGTAAATCTTAACTGCCTCTTGCTGAGTGAAAGAAGCTGGTCTGAAAGCACTATGCTCTATGATTTCAATCATAGGATGTTCTGGAAAATGGAAAACTGAAGTGGGGGTACAGAGGTCAGTGGTTGCTGGGGTTTGAGAGGAGAGGAGGACTGACTCGGTGAAGCATGTGGGAAATGTAGGACAGTGAAATTATTCTGTATGATACTAGAATGGTGGTCACATTGTCCTATGCATTTATTAAAACACACAAAGCTTTACAGTACAGAGTGAACTTTTACATACAATTTAGAAATGCAAGATTGCATGTGTATCCTTTTGCAAGGGAGAATTTTTAATCTCCAAAATAAACTCTGAGCTTTTGTATGGGAAGCATTCTGATGCATCTTTATTCATTCTGCTTAATTATATCATACTCTCTTGACCTGGAGAGCATAGAATCAACTTCCAGGTTGAATAATATCCTTAGTCTTCTAAAATCAAAGTTCAGCTATTTTTGAATATAATATATTGCAAATTAAAAAAATTATTTAGGGGATTGGGAGATTCCAGGGTGGAAGACTAAGTGTGACAAAATAGACTTACTGTATTACAAATATAAGAAACAGTTTCATTGAAGGAGGTAGGAGAAAAACATGCTGACTTAAGTAGTTTTGGAAATAAGTGGAGTCTGCAAGACTAAAGGCAAAAGAGCTGCACATAAGTACTACACTCCAGTTGATAAAGTTGTTTTTCCCACAAGGTACAGGTTAACAATTCTGCTAACTGCTATACACGTATACTGAAATTGAATAGTAAAGTAAATAGTAGATGGTTGCTGGTTGAAGCCAGATTTCTTCTCATTTTTGGAGTTTGCAGATAAGTGAGGTGGTGGTGGTGGTTAGAATGATCTCGGTGCTCATGGGTTACATTTGGAGATATCAGTAAGAATTCGTGTAGCTTATTATAGATTGCATATAGAAATGCTTGTAGATATGTATACACACCGGCTCATATACACTTATATTTTCTTGTTCTGTTAGCTGAGAGGGCCTAAGAAGAAGTAATGACATCCTAGTAGTGACAAGCATACCTAGCACCCAGATCTTGGTTTTTAATATCATTCTCTGGTAACAGGAACCAGGGCTCTTGGAGCAACAGCATTCCAGAACTAAGGCAGGAAACATACAAGATAAGCGTGGAGCATATTGTAATGCCAGAAAGTAAAGGAGGTACTTAAAGAAAAAACAAAACCCAAAACATGCAATGATGGGACCAAATCAAAGGATCAGAAGAACTAATAACTGAAAGAGCTCCTAATAGCCAAAGCTCAAGCAGTTTGAGCAACAAAATAAATAATGTAGTAATAGATTATACCCCAAAGTATAAAACTCCATGAGTCTATACTGCTGCAATTAGTAGTTGATTAAATAAATAAAAGTGGCTGAAGAGACCAATTTACTGTACATAGATTTGAAATTATTTATGGTAGATTTTACTTCCTCAAGGAGGGTGAGCCTAAGTCTCCACCCCTTAAGTGTGAGCTGTGAGCAGTGACTTCCCAACAACACAATATGGAAAGACGGAAGGGGAGTAAAATGGAGAAACTTTACAGATATTCCCTCAGCCACATGATCAAGATTAACATCAACGGTGATAATTCTTGGTGATAGCATGTACCTTTATATATGATGTAATGAGAATGACACTCTATTTCTGTAGTCTTTGGCCCCCAAGCCCATAATCCCAGTCTAACAGAAAAACATCATACAAACCCAAACGGATGGACATTCTACAAAATACTTGATAAGTACTCTTCCTAAGTGTCAAGGTCATCAAAAGTATGCTGAGAAATTATTATTGTTTAGAGGGCCCTAAGGACACATGACAACCAAATGTAATGTGATTAAATGTAATATCATCCTGGATGGGGGTCCTAGAACAGGAAAAGAAATTAGTAAAAGTTAAGGAAATATATAAATGAGTATGGACTTAATACTGTATCAATAGTGGTTCATTAATTCTAACAGATATACCAAACTAGCATAAGATAAATGTAATGATAGGGGAAATTGGGCTCCATGTGTATAGAAACTTTCCATCTCTATACCATCTTAGCAATTTTTTATATATCTGGAAATGTTCTAAAAAATCTTATAAAATGTATTTGAGTGGCACACAGCTAGAATTGCTTATACTTTTCTCCGATGGAATTAAAAAAATTTTTTTAAATCAAATTCAGGTAACAAACCAAAAGGTTCCTGTGATGATCCTAGAGGTTCCATTATGAGAACTATGTTGATTCTCATATTTATTGCTTGTTAAGACCCAAGCAGCTTATTTTAATGAATTATAAACTTTTATTCTCATTCTGAAATTGATAAATAGAAACGGGTTTCACATGCCCATACAAGTTCATGAAAGAGTAAAAATTGCACAGACCTTGACTCTGTCTTGCTATTTTGTGCTTAATAATTCTTTATTTATATATATTGGTGGAAGTATTCATAAGTGAAAAATTGTAGATGCTGAATCTTCCTTTGATGCACTGAATAAAGCTAAAAGTTTGCTCTAATTACACTTGAAAGAGAACAGGAAGAATGCAGGGTAATTTAGAAATGCAAGATTGCGTGTGTATCCTTTTGCAAGGGAGAATTTTTAATCTCCAAAATAAACTCTGAGCTTTTGTATGGGAAGCGTTCTGATGCATCTTTATTTATTCTGCTTAATTGTATCATACTCTCTTGACCTGGAGAGGATAGAATCAACATCCAGGTTGAATAATATCCTTAGTCCTTTAAAATCAAAGTTCAGCTATTTTTGAAGCAGTTCACTGTTCCCATCTTCACAAGTCCATTTCTACTAGCCTCTGACCTGGAAGGTAGAGTGCCCTGAAACTGTAGCTAGGTCTGAAAACTGAAGGGCTTGTTTGATGCAAATGCATCTGGTGAGACTGTGTTGCTATAAACAATCTCCATCCTGGTGTTCTTTCCTGCTCAATTTATTTTGTTTCTGGGATATTTCCACAGAGCAGAGCAACATAAACTATACTGGAATCTTATCTTTTAGTGGGCTTTTGGCCAGAGGTGCTGAGCTCCACATTTAGAGAGTATAACATTACTTTGAGGCTTGTTATTAGCACTTGTTCTTTTTTTTTAGCCAGTAATTCATCCCATGGTCATAAGTAAATATCCTAAAATCGTATGATATAATACAAATTCGTGTAGTGAGATATCTGGAACCCTTTTTCAGAGCACAGAGAAACATGTATTTGTACATTTTCACAGCTCCCAACCATGTCTGTAGAGAAAGAGGAGTAAAAGTAAAAGGCAACTGGGTACCTGGGTGGCACAATGAGTTAAGCATCTCACCCTTGGTTTTGGCTCAGGTTATGATCTCAAGGTGCTGAGATCGAGCCCCACATCTGGCTCCATAATTGGTGCGGAGTGTGCTTGAGACTTTCTCTCCCTTTCCCTCTACCCCTTCCTCTCTCTTTCTCTGTGTCTCTCTCTCTAAAATAATAAATAAATCTTAAAAAAAAAGTGAAAGGTAACTTCTTGTGTCCAAATTAGTTGCCACACAAGTTGTGGCTTGTTGGCCTAAGTTCTTTTCTTTTAGTCTAAATATTGGTATATTATGTAAATGCAGAGTTTAATAATCATGTGCTGCCTTTATGCTTGATTCTCTGGTTATTATTTATGTTGTAGATTCCCAATTATTTGAAATATAGATAAAAATAGTTCCCAAATTCCATGAAACTAGAACTCAGGATTTTAGATTTGATTTAAAGTGACTAAAATTCTGCTGGGCTTCTGATATTTCTATTTTTAAATAGCTGATATACTGAAGGGAAAATAAAACTAATTCAGATCAATTGCTCAATGATAGTTTGGTTATTTTGACTGATAAGCTAGATTTTTAATATCCTTGAAGGTAAGAAACTATATAATATCCGACCCAGTGCTTAACAAGTAATACAGTGGTTTTTCAGGAAAAAGTACCCTTTCTTCCTTTATGATCAGGATCTTTGCTCTCTAATTATCAGATACAGAAAAATTTAACCAACTTATTGTATTACCTGGTGGATGTGTTTTTACCAGTGAAAATACAGTCACATGTGAACACTTTAAGTAAAGGCAGCCCTAAAAGTTTTGTTCAATTTATTTGTTATTATTATTATTTTTAGAGTTTTATTTATTAATGAGAGTCAGAGAGAGACAGACATAGGCAGAGGGAGAAGCAGGCTCACTGCAAGGAGCCTGATGTAGGAGCAGATCCCAAGACCCCAGGATCATGCCCTCAGCCAAAGGCATACCTCAACTGAGCCACCCAGGTATCCCAGTTTTGTTCAACTTAATGAGAGCCTGAGTTACAGAATACTCAGATCTGATTTTCTTTAAAATAACAAAATATAATACTGTAAGTGTTTATGTGCTCTATAAGCCTGTAGAATTACAAACTAGTCTTAGTTCAACAATAAACACTTGCCAATCTCAGTGAAGACATTCTGACCTCAAATATGATACCGTCAGGAAACTTTTAGAGTCTAGTTCTGAATTATACCACTGTATTTTAACTTAATTTATAATTATTAGAGCAATTAATGACACAAGTAAATATACATATACACTTTAAAAGTCATACAGAATCTTTTTTTTTTTTTTTTTAAGATTTCATTTATTTATTCATGAGACACAGAGAGGCAGAGACACAGGCAGAGGGAGAAGCAGGCTCCATACACGGAGCCTGATGTGGGACTCCATCCCAGGATCACGACCTGAGCCAAGGGCAGGTCATGCTCAACTGCCGAGCCACCCAGGCATCCCAAAGTCATGCAGAATCTTGACCTTCCTATCTATATCTCTTTTCCTTTTGCCTTCAGGGCACCCCTCAATCACTGTTTATTAATGTGGTTTTCTATAACCCAGCCACATCTTCTGTATTCTGAATGAAAACATTTTTTTTTAAAGATTGATTTTATTTATGAGAGACACAGAAAGAGAGGAAGAGAGCAGAGACATAGGCAGAAGGAGAAGCAGGCTCCATGCAAGGAGCCTGATGTGGGACTCCATCCTGGATTCTGGGATCATGCCCTGAGCCGAAGGCAGAAGCTCAAATGCTGAGCCCCCCAGGCATCCCTGAAAACTCTTAATTTAATTTTTCCTTGGGACTCTAATATTGTATGGCAACTAACTTTCTCTTCCTCTCAACTTTCCTTTTAATTTTGTTATATTAGACCATACGATGACTAGGGCTTATCATTCATCTTTCCAGGGTCAGGTTTTACAGTGGTCCCCTGGAGGAATTTTTGAATACTATATTCTTAAAAATTTCATAACATGTTGGGTGTAGAATATGGGAGAAGATTATGGCAGGGGCTTCAAAATAGTATCCTAGAACTTGAGTAATATTCAGTTTGGGTTCTTGTGGTTATATAAAAGTATTACAAAGTTGATTTCTGATAGCAGATACTTGGTAGGATCTTAGCAAAGGAAGAATCTGATTTCCAACACAGTAGCTATTAGCATCACATTGCCTGCCATAGAGATGTGATTGGTGTTCTTCCTCTGTGGGATTTCTTTCCTTTCCTTTCCTTTCTCTTTCCTTCTATTTATTTATTTGTTTTTGAGGTATTTGTTGGGGTTATTTTAAGACAGCAGTATCCTGTTAAAGGCAACATACTGTTATAGATGCAAAATCTTTATCTGTTTTTGACAATAGAAGCTACTCATTCACATGGAAGAGAACAATACTAAATGTAACAAATTTCTCATTTGTAATATTGATCCTTTAATTTCTAAATTAAATGATCTTTAATTTCTAAATTCAAATTTTTGAATATTTGAATGTGCATCTACAGATTCATAACTTTTTTTTTTTTTTAATGATAGTCACAGAGAGAGAGAGAGAGAGGCAGGCAGAGACACAGGCAGAGGAAGAAGCAGGCTCCATGCACCGGGAGCCAGACGCGGGATTCGATCCCGGGTCCCCAGGATCGCGCCCTGGGCCAAAGGCAGGCGCCAAACCGCTGCGCCACCCAGGGATCCCCAGATTCATAACTCTTAAGCTTGACTTTTTAGTCCAACATGTGATGTTACTGTAGAATAGGAATGATATGGAAAAAAAAAAAGATCCAGGGATAATTCTCAGTCTTTGCTTTTAATCCTTTAAAGTTAAAACTTTGGTCCCTTCCATTAAAATGTAGCTGTGAAACAGTTTAACATTCTTTGGTATGTCAGACTGGAAAACAGTGACAGTTCTTTTGGTTGGCTCAGTCAGTAATCAGCCAGGACTTACCTAAAGTCTATAAAACACAGGTCTCAAACTAGAAAATCATTGTAATCCCTTCTAACTCTGCAAGTTGGTTATTTTCTTGGCATCACAAATTAACAGCAGTATATGTGGATAGTGAAATGCTCAACTCTGGCAAGAAGAAATGGACAGTCTTTATCAAGGTAATCAGCTTTTGAAAGAGTAGTGGCTTTGAAGTTTTTATATGAGCAAGAATGAATATGAGAGTCTGCTCAGCAGATTTGTAGAATCTCTGATAAATTTCTTTAGTGTCATTTCAAATCCCAGGAGCTCCATGTGGGATAGTTTTATTTGGGGTTCTGTTATGGACATAGTCTGTGTATCTACTCTCACTGGACAGATCTGCCTAAGCATTTTTTGAAAAAGAATACTGAAGTCTCAAAGATGAGGTTTAATATCTTTACCAAAAGATGGCAGACATTGACAGATGGTTTCTAAGGATAATTCCTTGCAATCAAACCTTAATTTCTTTATAGTGCCAGTATATAAAATAAGTATCGGTATGTTATTATTACATTGCCAATAAGAAGTAGCAGTTGACTACCAAAAATAGACTTCTAAAGCACCAAACTTTTCTAGATCAGAATCCTGTAGCATGGTAGAACGAGCTCTTTTTTTTTTTTTAAGATTTTATTTATTTATTCATGAGAGAGACACAGAGAGTCAGAGACACAGGCAGAGGGAGAAGCAGGCTCCATGGAGGACTGGAGACTCCACGTGGAACTTGATCCCAGGACTCCAGGACCACACCCTGGGCCAAAGGCAGGCATTAAACCACTGAGCCACCCAGGCTGCCCCCCCCCCCTTTAAGATTTTATTTATTTGAGGGAGGAAGGGCAGAGGGTGGGGGGGAGAGAAAAGCAGACTCCTCAACTGAGCAGGGAGCCTGACTGACATGGACTCAATCCCAGGATCTAGAGATTATGACCTGAGCCAAAGGCAGAGATGTTTAACCCACTGAGTCACCCAGGCACCCCAGTAGTACGAGCTCTTAAACAAGACTGACAGGTCTCCATCCTTTTCTCAGTTTTGGGTTCTTGGGCAAGTTACATAACTGTTCTGAGAGGCAGTTTACTTATTTGTAGAATGATAATACTACCTGTTCCGTGTGTCATAGAATTCTTGTGAGAATAAAATAAAAGGTATATTAAAGCATTTTGAAAATAGTGTTTAAAGGATTCATGGCCATGACACTGTTTACAAGCCTGTAATTATGATTGGGAAGGGAAAAAAATCCAGTAGTTTAAAATTCTTTATGAAATCAGTTTCTACACACTTTTATATTAGAACTAATGAAACTAAGATCTGGCTCACATAGCTAGTAACTTGACAGTTCTCAGGACTCTAACTTATGTCTGCTGAACAATTCAGTTACTCTTTTCCTACACACTATACTCTAACCCCCCCCCCCCACTTTAGACTCAAAATTAGTCTTGCACTTCTCATGATCTTTCTCTTAAAGGAAGAGGTAAAACCTGGTTTTGCATCCTAATGTTCTTTTTAGACAAAAGCATTTGAGATTAATTCTGAAAGGATAATTATAACTAAGTTGCTGAAGTCAAAGGTGTATTCTAGATTTTAATAGGCAAGTACCAGTATGATTAAGTATGATCCTCTTTGGAATCCTGCTTGCAGTCGGTGGACATTTCTTAAGGCCAGAATCATTTTAGGGTTCTGTATAGAATGTAGTAAGAACTGTGGGATATTTTCACTGATTCTAAGTAAGTCATGATTCTTTATATTTTCAGCTATATAGTGGAATTATTTAAGAAGTAGAAAACACTGTTGACAGAAGCTGCCTTTCTCAAAACACCATTGAAATCAGAGTAATTTTGCTTCCTTTGCCAGTTATGACAAATAGCTTTCCATTTATAGAATGTCCTACAAGAATCTGAACATATTAAATCAAATAATCACTTTTCTTATAATGATGGATTTTTAAAAAATCTTAATTATTATCCAGTTATTACATTCTACATCATTAATAATGTGTGACTTGCCAAGAGCAGAATATTACAGCTGAAAAATCTTATTTTGATCAGATTTCTAGAACATTTTAAAAAATAGGATTCAGAATATTACTTGTGCTTTTATACTACTTTGCTATGTATGAGGTAGACTACTCGAGAGTTACCAATCTACATGAGACTAAACAATTCAGGGGGACATGAATTCATATGTGGACATTTGGCACATGTATTAAATCCATAAGTCTGGTCCTTTGGAATCCCTTTAAAAAGTTATTAATTAAGTAGTCACAGATGATTGAACCAGAAGAGTCTTCTCCATGGTCTGCTAAATGAACTCAGATGAAGGTGGAGCCAGCAACTCTCCCTGCATGGTGTAGCTCTGTGGCTCGCATTGAAGATGTGCAATATAGATTACTTTCACTTCACTTTTGCTGTAGCGTCAGCTTCAGTATGCATCAGATGCCCAGTATATGTCACACAGTATACAATTTCTATATCTCTATAGTCTTTTGTGGGGGAAAGAATTGGGGGAGAAACTGAGTTTAATGATCTTGATGGGTAATGTTTAATAACAGAATATATAAGTTAAGTTGACCAGCTGTTTTGTGTGTGTGTGTGTGTCTCTCTCTCTCTCTCTCTCTCTCTCTCTCTGTGTGTGTGTGTGTACATTTAATGTAGAAGAGTGTGGGGTGGTGAGAAATTTCACACTAATTTTATTTCACACTAAGTAATTCTAATTGTTTTTTATACAGAACATGTGAAATTTGCCTAAGAGGCTGGCTTTTCTAAGTTAAATGTAAATTTGGCTTTCTTCAGAAACTGCTGCTATGAGTGCTTTGTCCTCATTCAGTGTTATTAATGCAAAATAATCTGCTTGCACCTAGTTAAAACACAGCTTCTTTGCCTTATGAATAGCACAGATACAAAACTCATCCACGTATTTCTCTTCAGGAGGAAACAAAACTTTTCCATAGTACTGGTGTTTGCTCAGCCTACAGGGCAGAGAATGAGATTTTTTTGCTTTTGATTGATTTAAAAAAAAAAAAAAGATTTTATTTATTTATATGAGAGAGCGTGAACATGAGCAGGAGTAGGGTCAAGGGGAGAGGGAGTAGCAGATACCCTGCTGAGTCCAAACCCCAACATGGGGTACATATCTGGATATCTTACCATACTCCTGACTCCTGCCAAATCCAGACTTGAGTCAGCACAGCTCCATTGGTAAATAAAGCCACAACTTGGGAATTAGAGGGGAAGATTTAAAAAAAAAGGGCCACAAGTTAAAAAAAAAAAAAAAAAAGCCACAAGTGGTACTGATTGCTCCTGTGCACTAGTAAGCATGTGCACCTGCCCCTATCCACTCCTATTGAGAGTCTAGCATTCCTGCAGATAAACACACCCTGTTGAGAGTCTAGCATGCCCAGTCCCCAGAGAACAGAGGGGTATGGAGAAGGTATTGAATTTGGTGGTACTGAGACTTCAGATTGCATTAAGTCGTTAAAATAAAAAGCGAGAAGGGAAAGTGACTAATACAGGCTTGCCAACTTTTATTTTAATCAGTTGGATGTTTAGAATCACCAAAAGAAGTACAAATAAGTAAATTATAAGGAACATAAAATGTAACAGTGTAGATAGAATACATTTATCCTTTTGAAAAACTGATAACTGTTTTTACTCTCCTCATTTAAGTATGAAAAATTTCATCATCTGGCCCAGGATTTATGAATTTCTGATCAAGTGGTCATAATTAACTTGAACAATAATGTAACAGCTTAAAATGAAAAACTATAATGTTAGCCTGTTGCAGCTCAACGTTAATTCTTGCCTGATGGTAAGCATTGCTGCAGAATAGTATTTTTAATTAATTTCAGGTTCATCAACTAAAGAGGCTTATAGAAAATTTGAACGCAACTGAGAAAGCAATTCATAACAATCTCAGTAGATTCTCACAAAGATGAGTGGTATACATTGCTACATTGAATTAACTCAGATACAATTCTCATGAGATTGTAGTATGAATACCTTGAGATCTTGAAGATGATTTAGGGCCTTGCTATTCAAAGTTTAATCCTAGGACTAGCTACATTAGCATTACTTGGGAACCACTGAAAATGCAGAATTCAGGCTCTATCCCTGACCTGCTGACTCAGAATCTGCATTTTAACAAGATCCCCAGGTGATTCACATGTGTAGCAGAATTAGATACTGATTTAGGGCCTTTCTGAAAGCAGAGGTTTCAGTCAGGTAATTTTCACATGGCCTTTGCCTTATCTAATTAACGAGTGTTCCAAAATGAAGATTATTAGAAGAAATAGGTTATTTAGAATAGCAACTAAAGACCAGCCTAAGAATGTGGTAGACAGAGCCCTTAAGGTAAAAGACATAATTGCTTATCAGTTAGATATAAATTTATATAAAGGAATTAGAAACTGTTCTTAAGGTCTATCTTTTCAGGCTTGCTTTTGTACTTAGGAAAACCTAGGGAAAATAGCAAATAGAGGAACTTTTTTTTTTTTTTTTAAGATTTTACTTATTTGAGAGAGCAGAGAACACCAACAGGGAGGAGGAGGAGGAGGAGGAGGAGGAGGAGGAGGAGGAGGGATAGAGGGAGAGGGAGAAGCAGACTCTACTGAGCAGGGAGCCCAACTCAGAGCTTGATTCCAGGACTCAGATCATGTTCTGGGTGGAAGACAGAAGGTCAGTCAACTAAGCCATCCAGGTGCTCTCAAGAGGAACATTTCTTAAGCTGGAAGAGATTCACGTCACAATTTTTGGACTAAATTGTAACATGCAGTGGGATTTTGAAATAAATAGGAAAACAAAATTGGAAACAACGGCCTTTGACTTTCTACTCCAGCCCCACCAGTTTAGAGCTCTGTTTACACTGAACATTGTAAACATGAGGATTCCTCTCTATTTTGACTTCTGTAACAGTGTTACATTTCCCCCATTCTCCCTCTACTCCACTCCCATCCCAGATAGTTTGTTAGCTTAAATTTGAGCTTCTTGAGGACAGTCCTGAACTTCTTGAGAACTTTGTCTAATATTACTTACACAAAGACTGCTCACTTTTGAAGGCTAGTTTGAAGGGCATAGGTTTTTAGACACTGCTGTGTGTGATATGATCTGTAAAATTACAGTGCAATTTCTGGTAATAGATATTTGAATATATAACTATCCCTTTTATGCTAGAATGTGGGGTTCGGAGTTTTTAAGTACCCTGTAATTAAGAATTAATTACCTCGAAGGTTTTCCTTCGAGGATGCTTACCTGCAAGCATATTGTTCAAAGATTGCCTGTCTTACTCTTATACTAGAGTTTGGTTCTCTTGTGTTATCAGTAAGTAGTAAAGTACCTGAATTGCCTCCTGTAGAGGAATGGAATGATCGAAGGACCTGAGCAGAGGGAGTCTTCATTGTGTATCTTCTTGTTCTTTTGGATTTTAAGCCCTTTGACTATATTATTAATCAAATAAATGGTCACATAAAATTTCAATTTAAAGAAAAAAATTCTAGACTTCACTAAGATTGTGAGATTTCTGATGCCAGCCAGTTTTGTGTGGAAGGGGAGAAAAGACAAGGCTTATATGAAATCTTCACCAGGATAAATTCTTTTGGCCTCCCTTCCCACTAACACCCTACATTTTTGGTGGGGGATGTCTTCTCTTTCTCCTACAGCAAGTAACTTCCAAAACACTGCTGGATATAAGGTTATCAAAGAGCCAGTGTTTATCTCTCACCCTGTAGTCTTCAGTGTAAATATCCAAAAATAGTGATATTGGGAGAGACTAAGCCCTCTTCCAAATCTCTTTTATACATCTGTTAGTTTGCAGGAACCGGCCAAAATTACATTCAGAACTCTTACAGGACCCTGCCACAACCTACAGTATGTAGCCCCATACTGTTTTTTTTGTTGTTGTTGTTTTGTTTTTCCCCCAAAAGGGGTTGGTTTAGTTACTTTTGGAGGGTTTTTTCCCAAGAAATTCCTGGGCCAGATTAGATCTCCTCCTTCCAACTGTCTTCATACACCAACATAGACCTCTCTTTGCTTTATCTGGATACATTTTAAGGGAGCAGATATTATGACTGGTAGTTACCACTTCCTTTTAAGTTACAGTGTATGTAATCAGTCAGCAGAGTAACAAGAGTTAGAGTTACATTACTGTCTGTGAAATTTAAAGTTTGTGTCTTAAATATTTTGATCTTCCCGATGAAATGAGAATTTTGGTGGGGGTGGGGTGGGGCGGAGGTGAGGTTGTGGGAAAACAGTGTTTCCTTTGTTCTTTTTCTATCAGATAACTGGCCAGAAGGATACAGGCTGTTTGGGAACCCAAAGCCTCAGTACAGGGCTATAACTGGATTTTGAAAGTTTATATATAATACAATACATAACATCATTTTGATTAGATTAATTCAGGTTCAGTGGTATGCCTTTTACTTTCATCTGCAGCTGTTAGTCTTTTCATGCCTTTGTTAGAGCTTCAGTGGGAATGGAGTAATGACAGATTGTGAAAAACTAACTTTTCTGTTTTAGTTTGTTAACTTAGCTGAATTTTTCTCTAAATACTTTGTATGCAGAATATGAAAGATAGCTAGCGAATGCTTAATTGCAAGGTCACATTTGAAGATAGATATGTTCCCATAGGGCTATGCCTTACATATCTAATAGTTTGTGATTTTCTCAGAACCCTGAAGAGAATATGAGCTTATATTATAGCTGCATTCCAGTAAAATCTGCAACTTGATAGTGAAGCCTTCCTTTACCAATTGTGAGTGGTAGCACTAGGATATTAGGTGTGCCTATGATCATATTTGGCTATTTTATATTTCTTTTGGGGTGGATTGAAAAACCATTTTCTATATGTTTAAAGAATTGTATATGTATGCATATGATTACATGATTTTAAGAAATAACATTCTTTGTGCAATTCTAAGATAGGTGATGTATGCTGGTATGTAAAATCAGTACTGGATTAGAAATCTTTTCTAATCTTTACTCCATTTTTAGCTGATAACCTTGGGCAAACCACTTTTTCTGTGCTCAATTTCCTCCTGTAAAAAATAGGAAAGCAGCCAATCTGTTATTTAAAATTTCTTAATATTCTGTGATTATTCATCTAATTTTACATAGTTCAGGGAAGTTTTATAGATGAAGTAAATTGGCTCAGATGATTTAGTATGTGATTGAGAAAAAAGTAGATAATCATGAAAGGTTGGAAAGAGGAGAAGAGAAAAACACTAATGTTAGTAATAGTTGGTAGAAAAGCAGCAGATCGGGACACCTGGGCAGCTCAGTGGTTGAGCATCTGCCTTGGGCTCAGGGCATGATCGCGTGATCCCGGGGTTCCAGGATCAAGTCCCACATCGGGCTCCCCTCAGGGAGTCTGCTTCTCCCTCTACCTATGTCTCTGCTTTTCTCTCTATTCTCTCAAGAATAAAGAAATAAAATCCTTAAAAAAAAAACAAAAAAAACCAACAGATTTGTATTAGGGACAATGGATGTTCAGGACCAGCCCTGGAGTGCCTTTATCCTTTCAGAAAGCATCCTTCCTGCGGCTCACTGCCCCGACCCCGAGCCAATGCTTGCTCTCTCCTTTCTGCTCTTCCGTGTTCCTCTCCCACTAGTCATTGTGGCTCCTTCAGAGACCTGTCTTTCCCACCGATCATTAACTCATGCCTACATGCTGCATTAAAAATTTTCTGGTTCCGGGATGCCTGGGTGGCTCAGTGGTTGAGTCTCTTCCTTTGGCTCAGGGCGTGATCCTGGTCCAGGGATTGAGTCCCACATCGGGCTCCCTGTGGGGAGCCTGCATCCTCCCTCTGCCTGTGTCTCTGCCTCTCTCTCTGTGTTTCTCATGAATAAATAAAATCTTAACAAAAAAACTTTTTTTTTCTGGTTCCAGTGTGGCATTCTAAACTAACATGGTAAACTATGTGGATTTTTTTTTAAAGCAGCTTTATTGAGATACAATTCACATTCCATAAAATTTACTCATTTAAAGTTTACAGTTCAGTAGTTTTTAGTATATTCACGGAGCTGTGTAGCTATTACCATAATCTAATTTTGGAATATTTTCATCTTTCTGAAAATAAATTTTGTACCCATAGACTAAATTGATTTGATCATACTTAATGTGGATTTCTTAATCACATATTTTGTACTATAGTTGTGGACCTCCCAAACACCATTTTATAACTCAGAGAGTGACTCCAGTGGTAGAGATTTTAGACACTGTGATAAGAATGTAAGAAACAGGTTGTTTTGGTGCTTGCCATGCTTTGCTTCTCTACCTAGTAATTAGGGCAGGCCCTAAAGATGGAATGAATGGGTTACCCCATTCATATTTTATTAAGGGTTAAGATGCAGAGTTTTGGGAAAGCTGGGCTTATTTCTTGAGGGTTCTGTGGCTGGCCAGTAGCAATCACTGTGTACCAGTGATAAGGAGGCATATTCCAGACTTACTGTGGTAAGCAGTAGTTGACTGAATGCCTCTCCATGTTGTGAATAGTAACCACCACCTATAACATGGATGTTTTGCATGTGTAGATCTTTACATGTAGGAATCTGTTCTTTAAAGATCCAAAGGAGAATTATTCTCCTATATGAATGTCTTCATTTTGATCATCTCATCTCTTTTCATTTTTCTTCTAACTCATTAAGTCTTGACCTATTATTAAGTATTAGAATCAGTTTATTTTGTAGGTATTTTATTTTTAAGTGAGAGAGAGAGCAAGGGAGGGGCAGAGGGAGAGGGAGAGAGAGAATTTCAAGCAGACTCTACACCCAGTGTGGAGCCTGATGCAGGGCTTGATCTCACAACCCTGAGCTGAAATCTAGAGTCAGATGCTCAGCTGACTGAGTCACCCAGACGCCCCTGTTCTGTAGGTTTTTAAGTGAAATTTTAAATCAGATTTTTTGAGGTATAATTTTTTTAGTAAAATAAATGATTTTAAGAGTATAATTGGATGAGTTTTGACTTACGTATACAGTTGTGTAATCATCACCACAGTCATGGTATATGGAGCATTTCCATCACCCCAGAGTTTGTTCATACCTTCTTTTAGTCATCATTTTCCTTCACCCCTGATCCCTGACAACCACTGACCTGCTTTCTGTAACTATCATTTTTTCTTTTCTAAAAAATTAGTGTCCGTGGAAGTGTATAATATTTAGTCTTTTGTGTCTGGCTTCTTTAACTTAACATAGTGTTTTGGGGACTTATTTATGTTGTTGCATATTTTGGTAGTTTTTTCCTTTTCATTGCTTTCCGTTTTTTAAGTTGATGGACATTTAGTTGGCTTCCAGTTTAACTCAATATTGAGTTAAAGTTATATGAACATTTGAGTATAGGTCTTTGTATTGACATAGGCTTTCATTTGAATAAATCCAAAGAGTGGCATTTCTGGATTATATGTATGATAAAGTATAGCAAGTGTATGCTTATCTATATAAGGAACTGCCAAATTGATTTCCAAGATGGCTGTACCATTTTGCATTCCCACCAGTAATATGAGAGTTCCAGTTGCTCCATGTCCTTGTCAACACTTCATATTGTCAATCTTTTCTGAGTTTAGCCATTTCAGTGAATGGATAGTAATATCTTATTATGATTTGAATTTGTATTTCCTTAAGGCTTGTTTTTAATGGTTGTTTTTAATGTTTGTGGTTACCTGTGTTAAAAGCTCCAAATAGGAATAAGTTTTGTGGAGGTGGTTGTTTCTTTTTCAATTTTTGTTGGTATTTTGCTTTGTAACCTTTATGTTCTCAGAACATAATTTGATTCTCCACAATCAGCAGCAAATTTATTTATATTAATTGGCTTCCTAGTTGTCTAGAAATTGGTTGTACTTAAAATGTGATCATAAAGTAAATATATTCGGTTTCTACACAGGAAATGATTGTATCATTAAGGTAATTATTGGTGATGGTACCTTATCAATTAGGATTCTGGGGAAATAAAACCTAATGTAAACCTTCAAAATGGTTTTTCCTCAGCTAATGAAAGGGTTCATAGCTATATTTCAGAAGTCTTTTTTTTTTTTTTTTTTTTTTTTTGGTGAAGCCGTAATATGAAAATTTTAAATACAACAGGTACACTCATTGACATTTGATAGTTGGGATGTATATAAAAGCACTATATATAGATATAGTACTTTGAGGCAAATTCTGTAGAAGTATTCAGAATTGAGATTTTAGCCTAATATACTTCAGTACATCAAATGGTGAGGGTTCAGGCAAGTAGGAAATGGAATTCTGCTGCATGCTGTGTAATGTAAATATTCCCCAACCCTGTTGGAGAAATTGCATCTTGTTCCCAAGAAGTAGAGGGAGACATTTGGTGAAATATCTGACCAGCCAAACTTGATATCCTGTTAATGCTTAATTTCCCTGAGAGAGTTTCTCTTTCTCTTTGAAACTAATTTTTAATCTTTATGTAACACAGTGTTAGGGTTCAGAAATCTTAACTTGAACAAAGTATGGGAAGTTGATGGATACATCAGACTTGGCCACCCTCTAGTGGTTGTTATGGCCATATTGCAACTTCAACCCTCTCTTTTCCTGTACATCAGGAAGGATAAGGACTGAAGGGCTTATTGTTTCTAAAGAATTCTTTTTCATATTACAGAATGAAATATCTGGACTGACAGCTTTAGTAAGGATTTACTTAAAATACTAGCATTGGTTATCTGGGTAGTATGATTGTGGATGAGTTTATTTTTATAATTACACTTTTTGGTATTTTCTGAATTTTATTCATGTAGTGTTTTGTTTAAATGAATAAACAAAATAAGGGAGACTCAGAGGTGAGAAATCTCCCCTTACTGGGATCACCTCTATGTGCTAAATGCTGTTAAATACATTATCCCTAATCATTAAAATACAGAGTTGGGTTACCTTGATTCCTGTATACTTGGTTTATGTTCTATGACCTATATTTCATTCAACCCTTTTTGGGGTTTTAATGGAACACTGATCATTCTCTAACAATTTTGTGAAACAGTTCTTATTGATGCTGTTCCTCAAAAATGCTCTTTTACTTCAGTCTTGCTCAGTAAAGTCCTCTTTATCCTTTAATGGCTATCTCAAGTGTAACTTACCTTCTGTACAACTCACCATTTCTGTGAACCATCCCGTCAAGTAAATATATTGTGTTCCTCCTCATCTTAAAATATTTAAATATAGTACCTATTACTTTCTGCTGTAGTTATTATTTGTGTTACCTATTTCCTGGCTTTGCCTTTTTATATCCTATAGGCCCAGAACAGTACATAGAAAGCACACCATACGTAATTGCCTAAAAAACCCCTTATGTTGAGAGCTTCCGCCTACCTCAGTTGGCACTTTGATTGTATTTACTGGTTTATTGTCATGAGTTGCTTTGAACTGTAACATGTTTTCCTAGAACCAGTATTTCAAGTGGTGCGTAGATACCTAGTCCCTAAAACTGATTTCAAAACTTTAAGGCACATTTTAAAAACTCCTAGAGTTTTTTAAAAGCCCAGCATCTACATCACACCTAATGCCAATTAAATCAAAGTATTTGATGGGATCCAGGCATCAGTATTTTTTTGTTGTTGTTAAAGATTCCCACATGATACTAATATCAAGTAAAATTTATGAACCATTGCCCTATTTAACCTATAATACATAGGAGCTAAAGTTAAAATTCCTTCCATTTTAAAACATTGTTTTTTAATTTGAAAATACATTTCCCAAGCCAAGTGCAAAGATTTTTGATGGCTTAAGACCTATAAATAATACCCAGATATTTTTATATCCAGTTTTAATATCCAGATATTTATTGTAAAGTAGGTATTCAGTTTATTCTGTGTGTGTGTGTGTGTGTGTGTGTTCTTAAATTTTATTTATTTATTCATGATAGAGAGAGAGAGAGAGAGAGAGAGAGGCAGAGACATAGGCAGAGGGAGAAGCGGGCCCCATGCAGGGAGCCCGACATGGGACTCGATCCCAGGACTCCAGGATCACACCCTGGGCTGAAGGCAGGCGCTAAACTGCTGAGCCACCCAGGGATCCCCTATTCAGCTTATTCTCAAGTGACTCCAAAAATATTCAAAAATGAATGATAAACCAAATTGGACAAAAGGTAAACAATTGGTGAATCTCGTAAAGGTTATAAGGAGTTCCTGGTATTAGTCATGTAACTTTTCTGTAGACGTTTATAAAACTTCATAAAACTAAGCTCTATAAAAAAAGAAAGGTTTACTCAGATCAGTAATTGGTAGAGAGATTTTTGTTTTTCATTTTTAAAAACACTGGGGTGTACAGAGTACATCTGGCTTCAGTCATCTCTTTTCATTCATTTTGTCATTTATCTGAAATCCCCTTCCTGGGGCCCTATTTTCTAAAGGGAGAAAGCATTTCCTTTTATTCTCTAGGATATGGAGAAGATGGTATCTAATTAAATATCAATCCACTTCTCTTTGTCTCTTTTTTCTGCTTCATAGGCACAAAATTCTCTTATAGGGTGCCTCAAGATGCTGCAGGTATAATTTTGCAAGTTCAGAAAATAATTTTTAAGGTCTTCTAAACACAAAGCAATTTGTTGATTGCTGTCTTTGATTCATTAATTCATCTGTCCATTCATTCATTCATATATGACATTATATGCCATTGTTCTCCCACAATGGCATTTGATTGTATTTTGAATTACATTTTTAGTTGGGAAATACCTTTGATTGTTTAACCTGCTTTTTACTAGTAAATGACTAGATGGATGGATGAAAACTTATACTTTTATTTAAGGCCTCAGGGGAGGAGGAGTATATATTTTACTTTTTCTCTTACTTTTTTTTTTTTTTAAAGATTTTATTTATTCATAAGAGACACACAGAGAGAGGCAGAGGCACAGGCAGAGGGAGAAGCAGACTCCATGCAGGGAGCCCGACTTGGAATTTGATCCTGGGTCTCCAGGATCTGGCCCTGGGCCGAAGGCGGCGCCAAACCTCTGAGCATCCGGGGCTGCCCACTTTTTCTCTTATTATGTGGAATTCAACATTGAATATTTACCTTTAGGAAAAACTTTACATCCATTTTCTATTACATTTGTGCCCTTGACAATTATTTAAGTGTGCTGTTGTCCTTTTTAAATTTTTTTTAAAAAATGTGGCTAGTAACTATGCAAACATCCTCAGTCTCATACTAATCAGGGGAACACAAAGTTTTCTGAAAATGAGATAATTTCACACCTATCATATTGGCAGAAATGTAAATGTTTGGCAATACCAAGTGTTGGTAAGGAGGATGTGTGGGTTTTGCTATTGGTAGAAATATGAATTGAATATTACTTTCATGAGGAATTTGGCAAGATTTAGTAATGGTAGCATTCCTCTTGGCCTGGCATTTCTACTTCTAAGTCTGTTACCTGGAAATGCTGTAATGTTTGTGTGAAGGAGACAGGTACAGTAAGTTTTTTGTATTAGTGGAAAAATGAGAAACAAGAACTGCCCAGCATTAGGTGTATAGATTGATTGAGGTTTGTTCATATACTTGAACACTGCATCTGTCTCTATGGAAGATACTTAAAAAATGAGTAGAAAAGCAAGTTTCTAAATGTATACTTATGACACTATTATATAAAGTCTAAAACATGCAAAAATCATGCTTTTAGGGTTTTTATTTGTAGAAATAATATAAAGACATGGAATGCAAATCTTGAACCAAATTTAGGATAGTGGTTACCTCTTAGAGAAGGGAATGCGATTGGGGAAGGATTACACAGAGACTCTCAATCTGACCTGCAGTGTTTTATTTCTTCTTTAAGACCATAAGGCAAATATAGTGAAATGTTAAGATGAGACAAAACTAGGTAGTTCATCAGCTTATTGTCTATAACTTTTTGTAGATTTATAACATTCATAGTAGTACCATGAATGCAGTCATCAGTAGTAATGGAGAACAGCAGACCACCCCTTGAAAGTAATCCTGAAGGGGCTAAAGCCAGCAGTCCAGAATTTAGGTTTTGGAGTCAAGTATATCTGGGTTGGAATCCCAGTTTATCCACTTAGCTGTTTTGACTTTGGGCTTTAGTATGATCATCTGTGAAGTGTAGCAACCAAATTTACCTCCTAGGGATGGGTTGTGAGATTTAAAAAATAAGATAAAATAATAAAATAATAAAATAAAATATAAAAAAATAAATAATAAATTAAAAATAAAATAATAAAATAAAATAAAATAAAATGTAGGTGACTGGTAGTAACTGTTACTCAGTATCTGATAGTTAATTAGCCTCTAGCCACCTACATTAAGTAAATCTAGTTTCAAGGAGCCATTCTTCAGTAGAGAGTCATGGCGATGTGGGGAAAATGTGTTACATACACAACATTACTTGTTTTCTCTATGACTAGTGTAATTAAAAGTTTCTAGAATACACAATTTATGTCAAAACCTAGATACCACATTAAAGTTATATTTCTGTACCGAGTCCTACCTACAAACTTAATTAGGAATGGTCATCAAGGTTAATTTTGTTACTGTGCTTTCCTCTTTGGTAACCTTGCATTTTAAAAAGGAAAAGTTCCCTAAAGATAGGTCAGTTACTTGTAATTTTTCAACAACTGAAATTTCCATCCTTATTGATTTTGTTTAGCAAAAATTATAAGAAAACTAGGCATGATTATATTAAAAACAGATACAGGTATAACACATGAAAATATTTAATGGGTCAAAAAATCCTTTTTGTCAAGGATATTGTTGTTTTTAAAAAAAATTAAGGGGCGTCTAGGTGGTGCAATCAGTTAAGTGTCCAACTCTTGGTTTTGGCTCAGGTTGTGATCTCTTAGGGTCTTGAGATAGAGTCTTGCATTGGGCTACATGCTTAGCATGGAGTCTTTTTGGGATTCTCTCTGCCATCCTGCTGTGCTCAATCTCTCTATCAAATAAATAAATAAATCTCAATTAAAAAAATAGGATTACTGTTACCATAGTTTTAAACAGTCTTTTGAGAACTGGCTTTAGGGATCTTTAGAAACACTGTATTCGTAAGTCAAACTCAGACATCTGATGGGGGCAGCGGTCATTCTTTACTGTGTGTAGAAGAGAAGGAGAAAGGAGATAAACTTTACTTGGATTTTTAAAAAGTTTTATTCATGAGAGAGAGAGGCAGGCAGAGACACAGGCAGAGGGAGAAGCAGGTTCCATGCAGGGAGCGCGATGTGGGACTCGATCCTGGGACTCCATGATCATACCCTGGACCAAAGGCAGGCGCTAAACTGCTGAGCCACCCAGGGATCCCCTCTTGTTTTGTTTTAAGCTGTCTTAAACTTTCCTAACCTGGCATTGCTTGCTTTCACAATCATCAAATTGAGGATTTGTGTGTACACTAATACCTGAGAAGGTTTCATTTTTAAAAGACTCCTAGTGCAAGGATTATAGGCATTTTAAAGTTATGGGTGTATGAGCAGATGCCCAAAGCCACAGCAAATTGGGGCAGGGCCTTTTGAGTCCAGCCATATGGTGGAAATGGATCAGCTTACTCACCCAACTTCTCCCAGTACATTGATCACTTCTAGAAACACTTTCCCAAAAGTAACTCACAATTCACAGAGAGGCAGGAAGCTTTTTGGTAAGCACCTAAGAACCCCTGTGGGGGAGATCTGGACAGGGGACTGGTTGGCATTCAGTTAGAAACATTGTCTTTGCATTCCACAATGACTTCAGCTGGTATTTGAAGCTAGTTATTAGTGTGCCCAGTGAGCCGTGCATTCCTGAGGTAGGTCAGTGTTTCTGAAATACAGTCTGAAAGCTGGATCTGCTTAATTCCACTAAACTACTGCTCATATTTTTTCAGAAGGCACTTTAGCAGAGCCTGTCTTTTCATTTTGTGAATACTAAACTGCAAAGTAAATGATGCCTGCAAAGTATATACACATTTTAGAATTTCTGTATTTGATACTTGAAAAGTTGAGTGGGGGAAGACATGGTGTTATTTGTGGCTCACCAAAAAGGAGGGATACTCCTATACTCATAAAAAGGAACCATACATTTCTAGATGTATGTTTGTCTGACTTCCAGGAAACTTCCTTCATCTTTTACTTTTCTAGCCAAAGATAGGGTGGGCCTGTTTGTTTTTTCCATCTGTGCTGTTTCTTTATGGAAATAGGTGTTAACTGAGTATATTTCCTCAGATGACAGAAAGTAACAGTCATGTCAGCATTCTTGGATCCCTCATTTTGAATTTTGTTGTCTCCCTTACCCCAGGTCTCTATCCCTTTATTCTCAAAAGTGTGCATTTCTGGGATGCCTGAGTGGCTCAGTGGTTGAGTATCCGACTTCCGCTCAGGGTGTGATCCCAAGTCCTGGGATTGAGTCCTGCTTTGGGCTCCCTGCAGGGAGCCTGCTTCTCCCTCTGCCCATGTCTCTGCTTCTGTGTGTCTCTTATGAATGAATGAATGAATTGATTAATTAATTAATTTTTAAAGTGCATTTCCTAGTTTCCTGAAAAACTAATTATAATTATCTCCATCCTCATTCTCCTCTTTCACAGAGTTTTAGGGTCAGCTCCCTTTAATAGTTCTTAGCCAGTTATCTTAATAGAATATGAATTTGCCATGTTTATATGTGGCTTTCAAAATAAGATGGGTTAGGTAATGTCACCTGTAACCTATCTCCTAAATAATTAAAGCATAGTCTGTAAGGTGGTTCTTAGCCTAGTCATCCATAATCTTCATTGTAAAAGACATCATTTATCCTTTAGTATCTCCTCATGAGTAAATGAAGAAAACATTTTAGTTTGCATTTTGAAATAAGATAGAGTTTTAAAATGTTATATCTTGCTAAGTGAAATAAGACAGAGAAAAATAAATAATGTATAATATCACTTATATGTGGAATCTAAAAAAGCCAAACTCAGACACAGAATAGGGTGGTGGTTACTAGAGACTGGAGTATGGGGGAAATGGAGAGATATTCGTCAAAGGGAACAAACTTCTGGCTCTAAGATTAACAAGTTCTGGGGATCTAATGTACAGCATGGTGATTAAATCTAACAATAATGTATTATATACTTAAATGTTGCTAAGAGAGTACACCTTTTTTTTTTTTTTTTTAAGATTTTATTAATTTATTCATGAGACACACAGGGAGAGAGAGAGAGGGCAGAGGGAGAGGCAGACTCCATGCAGGGAGCCTGACTTGGGACTCGATCCTGGGTCTCCAGGATCACACCCTGGGCTGAAGGTGGCGCTAAACCGCTAAGCCACCCGGGCTGCCCCAGGAGTACATCTTTTTTAAATGTTTTTTAAAATGTAAATATTAATTTATTTTTTGAATAGAAATTCTTGTTTCTTTTTAATATCTTTATGATTTGGCTTTTTATATTTAAATAGCCTTATGCTTGTCAATGAAAGACCTCTCAAACATTAACATCGAAACACTATCTTTGGTTTTCTCGTCGTGGTTTCTGGCCTGTGTGGCATAGGCTGTAGATCAAGAGAGACTAATGGTCAAGTCATAGCTCCATTACCAAACTGCTCTGTGAAGTGAGAAGATTCATGTGTCTAAGTCTCTGTTTTTCTCATATGTCGAATAAAGATAATTGTACCTACCTCTAGGGTAATTGTGAAAACTGGAAGGTAATGTATAATATGCTTAGAGCAGTTTATAATCTTACACATACTAGCTTTCTTTCTCTGATCTGAATGTCACAGTGCTGGGGGCGGGGGCGGCGATTAAAAAGGTAGAATCTGTTGATGATAACATTTCAGATTATCTCATAAAATACTATGCTTTAGTAACACTTTGATTACCACCAAAAAAAATCTCTGATATATTCTGTCCGTTGCATCATTTATAATTCGTAGCATTTGTTTTCCAAAGAGGGAATAATTGCAGGATTGTATGTTTTGTTTTTTAAAGATTTATTTGTTTATTCATGAGAGACGCAAACAGAAAGGCAGAGACATAGGCAGAGGGGAGAAGCAGACTCCCTGCAGGGAGCCCGATGTGGGACTCAATCCTGGGACCCCGGGATCAGGCCCTGAGCCAAAGGCAGCTGATCAGCCACACGTCCAGGCAGGATCATATGTTAAAGCAAGGAAACTACAAAGTAGCGTGTGAAAAAAAATTGTTTATGCTTTTTTCATAAGAGTTTAGAAAACACATCTTCTTATTTTACCCCTTTCCCCATTATACAGTCTCATATTGTCCAGATTGCTGTGGGTCTTCTCACCAAATGAGTTTTGTATCTCTAAGTTAATTTTCTGCCAGAATCACTTCAGGCTGATGACTGTGGTGTTTGTGTATCCATTAAGCACACTGCCAGGATACGTCCACTACTTTCCATCTCTCCCATTAAACGGCTGTCAGCAGGTTTACAGAGCTACTCCCTTGTTTTGCATTAATTGTAGGAAGAGCTACAGGATGCAATATAGAAGGGTCCATAAAGGAGTTACATAGAGCTGGTTTAGGTATTGCAGAAGTTACACATAAACCTGGTACATCAGTTTAGTCCCAATTTATTAGTGTTTTATACTTAATGAATAAAATGAATAAAAAAGATAAGGAAGTGAGTTTCAGTTTTTAAATTCTGTTTCTTGGTTAACCTTTTCCTTATTTCATTCAGCAACCCCTAGCAGTAGAATTCAACAGTTCTGAACAGGCACATATTGGAGGAGTCTTGGATAAGAAGCTCTCATTAAAGTTGTATATAGCACCCTGCTGAGCTTTACAATTGGTTTTGAAATGAAAATCTGTTAGATTAGAGCAAACATTATCCTAGCTGCAGTGATAAGTAATGTGGAGAAGATTAATGAATTGTCTGTGAAAGCCAGTGAGCATTAAGTCTGCTACTATGCCCTTTTCTAAAAGCTGGAGTGAGAGAGGTGGCAAGGAAGAAGGAGGGACCATGCTTTTCACAGCTCTATATACTTATTTTTATATGGATTAATGGTTCCCTAGCCCTTTCTCCCTTGGTAAAACCAAGGAGGCTTTAAATTTCAAGTGTAGCCCCAAGGACTAGAATTTTTCATTGACTGTAGAAGGTAGGGTAGAACCTGGAAAGAGGAGGAGTTAGAGGAAAACACTTCCCTTATAAATTTTAAAGTTCTCACCTCTCTTTTCCCTGGGTAAGTTGTGGTATTATGAATTCTCCTCTTGGGACAGATGTCTAAAGGTGAGTGGGTGAAAAATTAGTGGTGGTAGAGGTGTAATACATCGCCTCTTTACCCATTGGATGCATCATTAAAAGTAAAATTGAGTTAATACTTTAGATTCCAATTCAGAAGGGCTGCCCAAGACAGACCCTACTTCTTTCTTCAGTCGCAAGTATTTGTTTTCTGAGACGTTCAGTGTGAGGCTGAGAGAGTGGCACCAGGATCATTGTGAAATAGTATGTATGCTGGCAGAGAAAGACTGGCTTAGAGGAGTACTTAAGAAACTTTGAGTTTCTTAAACACAGATCTATAGATCAAAGCAAACTTATAATGGTCTTTTTTTTTTTTTTTTTAAACTTATAATGGTCTTAACACCATTTAGTCTTATGATTTGGAAATCAAGTATCTGGTATCAGGACCAAGGTTAGGTTTCCTTTGTTGTTGTTGTTGTTTGAATGTGGTATCCTGTAAACTGTTGGTATTCAAAATATGATCTCCAGGGCAGCCTGGGTGGCTCAGCGGTTTAGTGCCTGCCTTCCGCCTGTGGTGTGATCCTGGAGATCAGGGATCGAGTCCTGCATCGGGCTCCTTGTCTGGAGCCTGTTTCTCCCTCTTGCCTGTGTCTCTGCCTCTCTCTCTCTCTCTCTGTGTCTTTCATGAATGGATGAATAAAATCTTTAAAATATATATATATATATATATATATATATATATATATATATATATATATAATCTCCAGATCAGCAGCTTCCTCATCAGCTGGAAGCTTATAAGAAATGCAGAATCTCAGGCACTGCCCCAGTCCTACCATACTAAATCAGAATCTGCCTTTTAACAAGACCCTCAAGTTATTTGAATGTACATTAACCTTTGAGAAGCTCTGCTGTGAACCATAGCCTGATTTTCTAAAATCAGCATCTACTATGTTTTTCCTTTGTTCAAAGTAGGCAAGAAGCTTTAAAAAGAGAAAGAAATGCCTTTTATTTTATCAGCAGTAAGGCTGATTGTGATTTTAGTGTCATTTTGGTGCTGTGTTGTTTGGTGCTGTTTCTTCTGTATCTTCCTGGAGATGCTATGTATAAATGGAGTTATTTCTACCTAATCTCTGTAACAGGAATAAGTCAGCTCTTTGTTTTGCAGCTCTTTTAATAACAACAACAACCATTTATTGAGAGTTTGCTGTTACAAGCACTATACTCAGTTTATATAAAGTTCTCTGACTTAATCCTTACATTATAACATCCTCTCCTTCCCTATCTTTTTTTTTTTTTTTTTTTTTTTTGTAAATGAAGACAAAGGCCCAGAGAATTCTAATGTGTCTTGGTCAGGTCATACATTTCTTAAGTATTAAGGCTAAGGTTCATACCTTAATTTGTCAGAGACCTTAGCCCTTTAGCCACTGTGCTTTTCTGTCCCTGTCCCATTTGGTCAGAAATTATCTAAGAACAGATAGATAAATTGTGTAATTTTTACTGATTCAGACTATTTGGTGGGAATTATCATTCTTTTGATCTTAAAGGGCACAATACAAGTTGTGTTGAAATACCTGTAAACTGGAATTCAGGGGCTCAGGGTTCTAGTACATTTCTGCCACTTAACTCACAGCTCACTCAGTGACTCTTTGGTGGCCTTGTTTTTTTCCTGGTAAACTTAGGGAGCAGGTATATGTGTGGGGGGACAGCTTTATTTATTTTTTGGGGGGGGATATAGCTCTATTTATTTATTTTTTTGGGAGGATATAGCTTTAAAGACAAAGAATCTGTGTATCCCTTTCAAATAAGTAAAATTAAAAATTTTCTACTCGAATGTAATTATCCTTCTTGAGATTGTCAATTTGTAATGTACTGGGGGAAAAATATTTGGTAATACCTATCTAGCAAATCTGTAAGATTAGAAGGGACTTTTCGGAGGTGAGTGAGCCAAATGCTCTGAATTGAGGAAGATTTCATCTTTCTGGTAGTTTGTATTCAGAAAAACTCTCCAGAGAGGGAGCTCTGCATGTATGTATAAATGTATTTTAAGGTAGACAGTTCCCTTTTCACTGAATATTAGTTTGTCTGATTGAGGTATTACTGCAACAATGAAAACATTTTAATAAAAGCAGTGTGGAAGTTTTTGTATTTTAAAAGAAGAATCCAGAGTGTGCTGTCTCTAAGCTGCTTATAATCTGACTTTTTGGCGTAGGCAAGTAGGAAGCATTTCATTTTGGCAAGAGGAAAATATCCAAATGTAAGAGCAGTTTCATACACCCACATGAAAAATGTCATTACTTGTCTGGAAAAATCAGAAATTATTCAAGGAAAGAATAGCTTTTAAAAAACGTTTTCAAGTAATTTAAGTGGTATTTCTACTTGCTTATTCAGTTTGGTCTCTGATATTTTGTATCAGTGTTTTTTAAAGTGCTCTATTATTAGGAAATCATCAGATTAATGATATTGGCCCAATGTAGAAATCACTGTTTGTAATTAATATTCCGTTATTCAGCCTAGCAATTCTACTACTAAGTATATATACCTCAGAGAACTGAAAACAGGTATTCAAACAACTGAGTACATGTACATTCATCTTTATAGAGGCAGTATTCACAATAGCCAAGAGGTAGAAACTGCCCGCTTCCCTTACCATTAGATGAATAGATAAAACTGTGGCATAGCTATACAGTGAAGTATTATTTGGACATAGAAGAGAACCAAGGACACATGCATGCTGCAGTGAGGATGAACCTCAAAAACATTTATGCTAAGTGAAAAAAAACAGACATTAGAGATCACATGTTGTGTAAAGACAGGACTCAGATTGCTGGTTACCAGGGGCAGTAGGGAGGGGGATTAGAGAGCAACAGCTTAATATAGGACATGATGAAAATGTAACTGTGAATAGAATTGGTGGTCACAGAACATAAGTATACTAAATGCTACTGAATTGTCCACTTTAAAACAGTTAATTTTATGTAAATTTCACCTCAATAAAAACATATTATTCATTATTTCTTCTTTGGTTTTAATGTATCTGTGTTTATTCACATGTTACAGAATTGAGAGATGTTCTTTTCACATTTCAAAGTTGAGTTTAGTGTATTTTATTACATCGTTTTCCTATGGAAATAAATTTCGTTTTCTTTTTTTTTTTTTAATTTTTTTTTTTAATTATTTATGATAGAGAGAGAGAGAGAGAGGCAGAGACACAGGCAGAGGGAGAAGCAGGCTCCATGCACCGGGAGCCTGACGTGGGATTCGATCCCGGGTCTCCAGGATCGCGCCCCGGGCCAAAGGCAGGCGCCAAACCGCTGTGCCACCAGGGATCCCTAAATTTCGTTTTCTAACTCAGGTGTTAAGTTGCTGTAAACATGACTTTTTTTTTTTTTTAAGTTTTTCCGTCCCAGGAATTCACAAGTCACATACTTTAAGAAGTAGGCATTACTAAAGAGAGGCAGAGGTCTTCCTTTGATTATAACAGTACATTTTTTTCATTACTTAGGATGCCTTCACTTCATAATTAGAAGTGGTGCTTTATTTTCATTCCCTTTTTAGTAGGCAAAATATCCGAGTCATAGAAGAAAAAGGCCATATCATGCACATCGAATGAGGGAGAGAACTACTCTGAATATATTTTTTAAAATTTTAGACATTTATATTGCAATCAGATTGCTAAAAGTATACATGAAAATATCATTGCATTATTCTTGTGAAAACATTTTTTGTCTGTTTTCTTTTTATGAGATGCTTAATTATGCTGAATTTGTGATATTCATGACTATCAAACATTAGCCTTTAAAGAGAGGAGGAGTCTGACAGGGGTGCCTGGGTGGCTCATTCAGTTCCGCATCCAACTCTTGATTTCAGCTTAGGTTATGATTTCAGTGTTGTGAGATCAAGCCCTTTATCAGGCTCAAGAATGGGCATGGAGCCTGCTTAAGATCCGCCCCCCCCCCCAACTTGTGTGCTCAGGTGTGTGTATGCGCTCTCAAAAAAGGAGGAGTCTGGCATAACTTGATTGATTATTCGTCTTTTAGCCAGTCTTATCCCTACAGAGAATATTTATTCAGCCACATCATGTTATAATGTTACTGAGCTTTGAAAACACTATGGTACATGAAAGAAGTAAGTCACAGTAGAACATTTATTGTATGATTCCGTTTTTCTGAAATGTCTAGAGTAGGCAAATCTACAGAAATAGAAAGTATATTGGTGGTTGCTGGGGAGGCTGGAGGGAATTGGAAGGAGGGTGGTCACTGCTAGCAGATACTGAGTTTCATTTTGGGGCAATGAAAATGTCCTGAAATTGGTTGTGATGGTTGTACACGTCTGAATATACTTTGAGCCATTGAATTGTATTCTTTAATATATTGTGTGGTATGTGAATTTTATCTCAGTAAAACTATTACAAAAGAACTTATTATTTAAATTTATAAATTATTGACAAATCCTTTTCCAGATCCACTTCAAAATCCTGTTCTTCAAGGAAATCTCTTTCCCTAAACATTCATTAATCCAGTTTATACTGGATCATTTTATACTTGGTTCATTGTTTTTGTAACTGTTCTGTTTGAATTCTACTTCTCTAGTCCCAAGTCATAGAACAGTTTCTTTTTGCACCTTGTTTTAGCACTGTGATCAGTGCTTTGTTACCCACAGATGGCATCAGGAAATGCTTTATAACAATATAAGGACTTGGAGTATGCTTACTCAGCCATGAATGCACCACATTTTGGATTGTGTAAGCATTTATTATTTGTATTACTTTAGCATCTCTTTAGGTGAGCTTAAAATGCTTTTTAAAATCTGACAGTAGCAGGATCCCTGGGTGGCTCAGCGGTTGAGCATCTGCCTTCTGCTCAGAGCATGACCCCGGAATCCCAGGATCGAGTCCCACATTGGGCTCCCTGCATGGAGACTGCTTCTCCTTCTCGCCTATGTCTCTGCCTCTTTCTTTCTCTGTGCCTCTCATGAATAAATAAATAAAATATTCAAAAAAATAAAATCTGACAGTGGATACCTTCACTCTTTCACATGTGGTAGATATTACGGCTTTTTATACTTTGTTAAAATAATCTGATTTCATGTGTGTGTGTGTATAGTATAAAACAAGGCATTGCTTTCAAGGTATAGGTGTTGCATTTGGAAAGCAAATTTAATTTGTTCCTGCTTGCACATTAGTTTGTTTGCTAACAAGTTAGTTTGTTTGTTCTCTTATAGATGAAATTCCAGGTCCAAATTTTTGTATTGATTAATTTTTATTAAATAAGGAATGTATTTACTAACTTCCTACCTTTGGAACTAAGTAAATTCCTATCCCATTTCATACATATTTCCCTTAGTTCCCCGTCCAGAAAGAGAAACCTTCCAGAGCCCATAGGGCTGTAAGGACATGGGCTGTAGCGGTGGATAAAGAACAATGAGCACAAGCAAACTGGTGTTATGTGGATACAAACATTTGTTAATTTCTCAAACTAAGGGATAGTTAAGAGAACAAATTATAGTGATTTCCTTCCATGGCCTTTTACCTCCTGCTTTTAAAATATTTCTCCTAAATATAAATTCAGCAAACCTTTTAAAATGCTTCATTGTTTACAAGTAGCTGGTGCTCATTCAGTCCTCATTCAGAAACCCTATGCTGAAGTTTCATGGAATCTTTAAGGTTCTTCTCAAAAGAACCAGGGAGCTTTGAATAGCATATGGAGATACCTTTTTTCAAGGTTAACTTTTCCTTTTGAAAGTATATTTTAAAGCAGCAGCTTGCCCTTCTAAAGGTATCTCATTTTTTAAATAGAGCATTTTTAATAGAATATATTGTTTAGCTGCCTTGGAATTAAATCTATAAAATATTAATGAATGTACTAAGGCTTGAAAAACCCAGCGGTGTGTGTGTGTGTAACTTATCTAGCTTTCAGTAGCTCAGAGAGAGTAGCAAGGAATCAAAGCAAAATTTTGAAGAAAAACTGTTCTTCACGGCTGGCTGCCTTGGTAGATATAAAATATTAATATTTGTACAAAAAGCTGATGTTCTCAGCAGAGGCTTTGAAACCAATCTGGATATCTTAGGAGGGTGGAAGGTATGGGTAACCAGGAGACTGACTCAGCAGAACATCTCAGGGAGCCCAGTCCTCAGCCACAGCCCAAGATAGGAGCATAGCTGATGTCATCAGAGCTGCGCTGGCCAATGGAGCCTTGCTTTTGTTTTCTCTAAATTCGTGCAGGCCTCTTCTTGCAGGGACTGGGAAGACCCTGCTTTTCAGGTTTAAAGGTGGGTGAGGAGCATTCCCCAGGGTATTGTATGCTCTCCCCAAGTTGTCACACTGTTTAGAAGGGCATATTTGCTATCAGGGTGTTTGGAAACGTCTTCAGGTCCTTAATTTGTAGAGATGTGTAAAGCTGCCTTTTAGCCAGTATCCCAGAAATACCATTAAGCCCAGGAACAGATTGAATCTTTCTTTCCTTTTCTCTCTTCAATGGTTTGTGCTTCTTACTAAATATCAACAAATAATATAGCATACTTTTACAAGATACCAGTGTGTGTGAATAAGAAAACATAGGTCTGTAGCCTCCATTATAAATATTGGGTAGGGTTTGTAGGACCTAAATTTCTGTGTGGTTTATTATTAAGAGAGTTTTAGGTAAATATTGCACAATATTTTCTGTGCTGTCTTAGAATTAAAAAAAAAAATCTTTCTTCTACTTTATCTTAAAAAAATACGTCTCATCCCTGAGTAGCCTTAATAACTGCAATTTGAATATACAGTGGTCTATATACCATTCTTTATTGTCTGGTCAATATGTCCTTTTTCTAACTTAATTTCTTCAGACAACTGCAGATCTACTTGATTAGGTTTAGGAGGTGATGTCTCATTGTAAGTAAAGCTTGTCTGACCGAATATGGGACTATGGCAGTAAAGAATCTACTTACTGACCTCTCTCCTCAACTGTATGGCAACAAAATAGGGTCAAAGTTAATGTGCTGGAGAGTATATTCCAAATTGTAGCTTTTTACCTTGCTTTGAAGTGATACTGTGGGATCTTGGTCTGACTTCTGAAGTTTTATCAAGGATAGATTTCATATATTTTATGCAGAATTCTGTTATACAACATAACGAGGTGACCTGGCTTTTTCTTTTCTGTGTGAAGAAAGGATGGAGCAGAATAGCCCACTCTAATCAAGCTTCTCTTTTCTGCTGGTAAGGAATTATTTTAATGACCTCTGATTAGATGAGTTTTCAGTGAGGTTTACCTTGACTCTTATCACAGACGTGTTTCTCTTGACCATCTTGATGAAGCCTTACCTAATACCTAGTAGAGGAACTGGCAAGACAGTAGGATTCAAATCTTCCATCTTGGGCCTTCCCAGCTCTTTCAGTTTTATTTGATTTCCTGCCTTGAGAAAATTTGGGTTTATAGAAAAAGCCATTAAGGTTCCATTAGGCCTTTTTATTCATCTTCTTTAAACATAACAGTTTTTTTTTTTTTTAAAGATTTATTTATTTGGGAGAGTGAGTAGAAAGAGAGGAGAGAGGGAGTCTTAAGCAGATTCCAAGCTGAGTGTGGAGCCTGATAGAAAGCTCTATCTCACTACTCTGAGATCATGACCTGAGCCAAAAACAAGAGTTGGAATGCTTAACTGACTGAGCCACTCAGGCACCTCTAAGCAGTACAGTCTTTTTTTTTTTTTTAATGACTATTTTTTGCAATGTTTCCATCAAGATATATCCACAAACTATTGCATATTAGTGGCTCTCTTTCTCACTCCTGACCTAAGGTTGTCTAGCCTGACAATCATCCTATACACTATACAGATTTTCAGCCTCTGGATCTCAGAAAGGGTGGGGATTCTGACTTTGTCCTTTGCTTTTTACTTCTACTTTAACCAGTTCCTTTGTTACTGAATATCAGCAATTAAAACACTTTAAATATGTGACTGTAATAAAATGTCTTCCTAGTGATTTCTTACCTGATTCTTATTTATTTGGTAATACTTCTGAAACAGCACAGTACTTAGTTATCATTGGTTGTAATCTCCAGCAATGTGACTAAAGTAAGGACTCATATCTTGTTTACATAAACAATACCTACATACTACTTTTTAAAAAGGGCACCAGAATTGGTCATTCAGTTAATAAGCATCTGATTTTGGCTCAGGTCATGATCTTTGGGTCCTGGGATCAAGCCCTGTGTTGAACTCTGTGCTCAGCAGGGCATCTGCTTGCCCCTCCCCCAGCTCGTGCACATGCATACATTCTCTCTCTCTCTCTCTCTCTCTCTCTCTCTCTCTCTCTCAAATCTTAAAAAAAGACACCCCCCCTTTTAAAAAAAACAACCTTATAGATAAATAGGCAAACATTGGTCACTTTACAAAAGGAGATATTCAACTGGTCAGTAAACATATGAAACATAACTTTTTTTTAAACAAATTTTTTAAAGAGTTTATTTACTCATGAGAGAGAGAGACAGAGACAGAGACAGAGGGAGAAGCAGGCTCCCTGCTGGGAGCCCGATGTGGGACTTGATCCCAGGACCCCAGGATCACGCCCTGAGCCAAAGGCAGACGCTTAACTGCTGAGCCACGCAGGCGTCCCTGAAACATAACTTTTAATCACTCAGGAAGTCCACAGAAAGTGTGAAGTGTTGTTGAGGATATACAGCTACAAAAATCCTTCCATGTTTCCAGTAAGAGGGTGAATTGTCATATCTTTTTCTTGTACATAGGCTATAAACACACAATACTTCGCTATGTTTTTGCTTTAAGCAGTCGTCTATCTACTAGAACAAATACAATAAGGAAAACATTAAGATTGTTTTTAGTGTTCATCATTTCTATGTGAAGATCCAGATTTCTAGCTGGTATCAGATTCTTTCTGCCTGCAGAGCTTGCTTTAACATTTCTTGTCATATAAGTCTGCTGGCAATAAATCTTTAATCCTTTGTGTGTGTGTGTGTGTGTGTGTGTGTGTGAGAGAGAGAGAGAGAGAGAGAGAGAGAAGATCTTTGCTCACTCTTTATAAATATTTTAAATTCTATGTATTTTTAAAATATATTTTAGATATAATATATCTACACCCACATGTTTTTTGCAGCATTATTTACAATATCCAATGTATGGAAACAACCCAAGTATTCATCAGTAGATGAAGAAAATGTGGTTTGTATTTATACATAGAGGAATATTATATACAATGAAATATTATTCAGCCATAGAAAAGAAAGAAAGAATGCCTCTATTTGTGACAACATGGGTGGCCCTTGAGGGTGTTATACTAAGTGAAATAAGTCAGAGAAAGTCAAATATTGTATGGTTTTACGTATATGTAGAATCTTTAAAACAAAACAAGCTCATAGATATAGAAAAGAAATTGGTGGTTGTCAGAGGTAGGGATGAGGGATAGATGAAATGAGTGAACAAGGTCAAAACAGGTACAAACTCCAATTATAAATAAGTTATGGGGATATAAGGTAGAGCATGATGACTATAGTTAATACTGTATTGCATATTTGAAAGTTGCTAGGAGACTAGGTTTTAGGGCAGCCTGGGTGGCTCAGCAGTTTGGTGCCGCCTTCAGCCCAGGGTATGATCCTGGAGACCCGGGATCGAGTCCCATGTCAGCCTCCCTGCATGGAGCCTGCTTCTCCCTCTGCCTCTCTCTCTCTCTCTCTCTATCTGTGTTTGTGTGTGTGTCTCTCATGAATAAATAAATAAAATCTTAAAAAAACAAAAAGAGAATAGGTTTTAGAAGCTCTCATCACCAGGAAATAATTTTTTTTTGTTAAGTATGTATGGTGACATGTTAACTAGACTTACTATAGTGATCATTTCACAGTATAGTGAGTAATCATGTTGTACAACTGAAACTAATGTATGTCAGTTATACCTCATTTTTTTTAAAAGGTAGAGGAAAATGTAAGGAACTCATTTTCTAACCTTCCATGAGAAAAACTGTTGTAAATTCAATACTGAAAAAAGAAACTAATAAGAAAAAGACTGAAGAATATGACAACATAAACATTTGTGAATGCTTGAAGAGAAACTCGTGCCATAAAAATATTTCAAGAGTAAATGTCAAATTGGAAAGAAATACTAGCAACATATATGGCAAAGTTTTACTCTTGTTAATATATAATAAGCTTTCTCTACTGGAAATAAAAGTTCAAAAGAAACCTGGATAGGAATAGTTCAAAAAACATGCAATTTGCATAATATAAGAAAACATTCAGTATCATGAATAATAAAAGAAATTAGGTAATATTATTAATCACTATTGAATTAGTAGGTTTTGATTTGCAATGATGTAGTATTTATAAGAGTTTGTACTTACATATCACCCTTGAGAGAGTATTACATTCTTTCTAAGAAGTGATGGTTATCAAAATAATTTAAAAAAATAGCTGTTCACCTAGTAATTCCTTCTAAGTAATAATATTGTGAAAAAATAATCAGAGATTCTTACAAAGATTTTGGAATAAGGACATTCATTATAGCTTTATTTATAAAAATGGGGTGGGGAACCCAAAACATATTTTCTCTGGGTATAAAATTATTGGTTGACCATTTGTTTTCTCTTTAAAGCACTTTTGGTTGCTCTGTTTTCTTCTGGCTTTCAAAGTTTCAGATGTGAGGTCAGCTGTAATTCTTCTCTCTTTTCAGCAGGCCTTTTTTATTTAACTATCTTCAAGATTTTATCTTTATTCTGGTTTTCAACACTTTGAATAGGGTGTACCTAGGGTGTGTGGTAGTAATGGTGATAGTGAATTATCTTTATATTTTCAGACCTTATTGTATTGGGATTTGGTGTTAGTCATTTTGCATAATTTTTAGCCATGATTTTTTTCAAATATTTTTGCTTCATTTTCTCTCTTATTCTTCTAGTATTAGAATTACAGATAGTAAGACTGTTCAACTACCCCTTGGATACTCTGTTCTTTGTTTTTTGTGCTTTGTTTTCAATGTATTCAAATTCGTGTAATTTCTGTTTAGCTCTATCATGAAAACTCTGAATACAGAGACATTATACCAGTGCTTATCATAGTAAAACTGATTCTGTGGCAGCATAGAGATTGGGTGACAACTACTAAAACTACTGAAAACAGAAGTATTTGGAGAAAAGGACACATTTCATTGAAAGCGGCAATACGAAGACCAGCAGAAATAAATTCAGAAGGCAATGGGATGACATCTTGAGAAAGTCTATAAGAAAATAGTTGTTAAATTATAATTCGAACACAGGGAAAATATCTTTCAAAAATAAAAGAACACATTTTCATGAAAACAAAGACAAAGGGAGTCTGTCACTCATATATCCGCATTAAAAGAAATACTTAAAAGAGGAAAGGAAAGAAAACCTTCAGGCGAGATGGGGGAAATGCCAAGCAGAACAGATAGAGGAAGTGAATAGCAGGGGATGAAATAAAGTTGATTTCATTTAAATGTGACTGTGAAAACTAACTTCCAGTGTATCTAGAGTTTAAAATAGGTGTTGAACCGAAATGGATGACAACAATGATATAAAGGAAGAAGGGTAGGTAATAAAGGGAATAAAAACCTGCTAAAGTTCTAGTAGGATCTAAGATAAGGTGAAAATAATAATTTGATTAAGAATGTGATAGATTAAGAATGCAACCAAAGAGGAAAGCTGTCTCCCTTAAGGTTATATAACCAGGATAGAACTCAGGCCTTTCTATATCCAAGTTGCTGCTTTTGGGGCGGGGGGGGGGGGGGGGGGCTGTGTAATGCTTTTGTTTCTTCTCCAGTCTTGGTGCTACCACCTATTTGATTCCGTGTTTGTGCCCTTTTTCCTTAAAATGATACATAGTTACTCAGTAATCCTATACTTGGATTTTACTGCAGCTTTTATTCACTGCCTACCTCAGTACTTCCTAGTTTCAGGTTCATCTTCCTTAAGTACTACTCTTCTGTTCTTTGTGGATTTGTGTTTTATGCCTCAAACCTAAATTTACATTTAGTGACCCCACTCTTCTCAGCCCTACCTTTTCTTACTTGCCTTTCTGGAAATGACAAATTCCCCTTAGCATGTTCAGTCCTGTCCTCAGTTCAAGGCCTAGTTGTAAACCTTTCTCAATTCTGACATTTTCCCTTGGTGCATAGAGGAAGTGCTCAGATTTGGGAGTCCAGTAGATCTGATGAGTACTTGTATCCTGATTCTGCCACTTTCTACCTCTGTGACTGAGCAAATTTCTTAACCTCCATGAGCCTTGGTTTCTCTAACTGTAAATGAAGCTAATTATAACTACCTTAAAAAGTTGTTAATTCAGCTAACAGTTAATTGCCCAACAGAGTTTCTCCCTAGGCATTTTAATACATTTTAATCTATCTCCTTTGTTTTATATATATATATTTTTTTTTACATAACTGGAATTCTACTTAGTTTTCTTTACTGCATTTTTATGACCTATCTATGTTAATATGATGTTAAGAATTCTGTTGTAGATATTATTATATATCCAACATATTATATGATATATCAATATAAAAAGAAAATAATCTTTGGAAATGTTCATAATGGTGGTCTAATAATCCAGGCTACATGAACATGCTATACTTTAATCATTTTTTTCATTGAGTATATTTACTATTTGAGAGTTTCACCAATGGAAATAACGGGGCACCTGGGAAGCTCAGTGGTTGTGTCTGCCTTCAGCTCAGGTTGTGATCCCTGGGTTCTGGGCTTGAGTTTTGCATTGGGCTCCCCGCAGGGAACCAGCTTCTCCCTCTGCCTGTGTCTCTGCCTCTCTCTGTGTGTCTCTCATGAATAAATAAATAAATAAATAAATAAATAAATAAATAAATAAAATCTTAAAAAACAAACAACAAAACTTTGCAGAGAGCATCTTTGTCAAAGTCTTTGAGACCATTAGTGTCATTTGGACTATGCTCAGTGGTTGTGGAGGTATGATAGTAAGGGCTGTGAGAGCAAAGTTGTAGGGAGACATTGTACCTGGAACAAAACTCTCAGCATCCATTGCCTTTAAAATGTACTAAGAAACTACTGGGAAAGGCAGAATTCTGGATCTCTTTCAAAAGGTGTTTGATAAATACCTTGCATCTCTTTAAAAAGAATTAAAGACTACTGAAGAGAAGTTGCTTATCTAATAATTTTGGAGGAGAGTGATGACCAGGAGTCCATGGATGTTTGTTCAGCTCAATGGTACCTGCAAAGTAGGAGCGATGTTTTATCTTAGCTAGAGACTAGCAGATTTCATTGCTTATCATCAGCATTTGATTTGAAAGATGTGTTCTGAATTGATTTATTATTATTTATTCAAATCTAAGACTAGAAAATAAAGATCAGACCTGGTTTTGGGACTGAATTTACAATACAGAGCTCATGTTACTACTCTGTGTGGGACCCAAGTCTTGGTTTTCTTCTCAAAATGTGAATATAAAACCTGTTTATAGTTTGCTGGGAAAGACATACGTACTTTTGGTATAAAGCTAATGAGAAGCTTATTGAAAAGACCTGAAAGTGTGGTAGCTGAAAACTTTAAACACCTTAGCCAAAATGGCTACAAATAAACCCTTATCCAAGAGCTAGATTCCTGAGATCTATGTTTGAAATAACTTATTTAGTTCTAGCAGAAGATAGGTAAGGACTTAGCATGGCTTTAGTTTACTCTTCATAGAAACTAAATTTCATATAATATAGACTCTGATTAGAAAATATCAATCCGGGGGCACCTGGGTGGCCAGTTGGTTCAATGTCCAACTCTTGGTTTTGGCTCAGGTCCTGATCTCAAGCCCCTCATGAAGCTCCATGCTCAGCCCAGAGTCTGCTTGAGATTCTCTGTCCTTCTGGCCTCTCTTCCTTCTTCGTGCTCTCTCTCTCGTGCTCTCTTGCTCTCTTTCTCTAAAATAAATAAATCTTTTTTTTCTTTTAAAGAAAATACCAATCAAACTTTGCCAATTTTCATATTGCATGTTTTTTTTAAGGTGTGAATTTTGCTTTTTTGAGTGTAAATCAAATTGATATGTTTTTCTAGCTAGAGTTGATGTCATTGCACCAGCTGCCTATTTGATCTAGTTAATGGAACTTGTATTTATTGCAGTGTTCCCCTCCTTACCTCATTGTGAGACCAAGCTTGTCATTTGTAGGAGGCTCATGGGAATAGTATGCAGGCTGCTTTAACCAGGTAATTAGAACAGCATGTGGGTGACAGCCAGTAGTTTAAAGCAGTAATTCAGCTCTGTCTGGAATGATTATTTACCCTTCCATTTACTCACATTTCTCTGTACTGAATTTTACATGCCAATCCAGTTTTCCATGGTAATGTACTGTACTTATTACACAATTAGCAACTATGCCTTGAGTTGCAAGTTCTTTTGTTTTCTATTTTAGGGATAGTCGAGAAGTGGGTAAATTTTCATGTTCTCCCTAGAAGCCTTTCCAGGATAACTTAGTCAATCACAGGACATCTGTGTTATAATTCTCATGACATTCATCTAATGATATTTGGCAAAACAATTAAAATTAATAGCTTTAGATATTTAAGCAAGCAGAGTTAAAGCTTTTGTTTAAATACCCTAGTTCTAGATACTATTTGAAAATAAATTTTATTTCACAAATGGCTGAAAACTCTAGGAATTAAAAAATATAATCTAATGGAAGAATATTTTCTAGATGGTGCATTGGTTTTCTAACCTTCCATTCCCTTTGGGATCTGAAAAGACATTAATACTAATGTTCTCTTTTTAACTTCCACAGCTTTTTAAAACAGATTTGAGTTTACTGGTTATGTTTTACATTTAATTTCAGCCTTTGTGTGAACTCAGATGAGCCAAACTGCCTGCTGCAATGTAGTTTTTTTGGGGGGCAAGGGGGATGTGTATGAAGTAAATTAGTCCTTCCCCTATCTCTTTGTATGAAGTTTTACCTTCCTTGTCTCTACTCCAGCCCATGTGAGAAATGGAGATGTTAAAATACAAGAAAATAATCCAGATTAAGAAAGGGGAAAATCCATTGAAATTGGCCTCACAGACATTTACTAAATATACTTTGATGAAAGGCCACCCCACACATTATAATGGGATTTGCCACCTTTCTTTAGTTAATTTTATTAGAAAAAAATATTTTGCATTTCTTCTTGAAGAAGCCAGCAGAGGGAGCACATCCTGTGCCTGATGAGTTATCTTGAAAACCACACAGTGTTATTTTGAAGATTATTGACCAAGGTAATTAAAAATAAGATCATTTTTTTTTTCAGTGTGGGGCCAAAATTCACATTAAATAAAACCAGAAGAAAAAATTTAAGAGATTCTCTGTTAAAAGCTGATAATGGCTTTTCTTCCCAGAGACTTAAGGTATCCGGAAAACTATCAGTTCTAAAGAATGGTTCTCAAAATAGATTGAAGTTAGTAAGCACTTTAAAAAGTTGACCTAGGTAGTTGTTAAAAAAAAAAGAATTAAATTGAACAACCAATGAGAAAGGTCTTTTATTTACTGAGTTATTTTACAATTAAAAACATGTAATTTGATAAATACAATTGTTTTAATACTATTTCCTAAAAAGAATTAAAAAAAACATAAGGAACTGTGCTGAACTTGTGGATTTAATATTCAAACTGTTTTAGGCATAAAGATCAAATTAACAAGGCCGATTATAATTTAAGAGTCTTGTATTCCTCAAGGAAAATAACTGCAGGAGTAAAACTTCATATTTATTTCTAGACTGACTTGAAGTCAAGTCTTGTATGTTAAGCATGACCATGACTGATAGAAGGTTTGCTTCTCTTCACCAGTATTACCAAGTTAGTTTCTCACATCATGGAATTTTAACTCTCTGGGGACCATATGTATGAATGATTTAAGGAAATCGCTTGACAATAGTATACTTTTTTTGATGTATGTCCTGTTTGTTTCTACCCTTTATTAGCTATACAGCTAAAGACAAATGATTTAATCTCTGTGAGCCTCAGTCCTTCATCTCTATGAGCCCCTACTTCCTTAAAACAGGGTAAAGTCACTAGCCATTATGTTTGACAATCTGTGAATAAACAATTGCTTTTGAATAGGTGATGGTTTTGAATTGTTAAGAGTTGTTAATCCTTGTAGTATAAACATTACTTCTCTGATGTTATTATTACTGTGTGTACCTCTTCTGGAGGTTAAAGCAAGCAAGAATCTAAATCTTGAGAATCTTTTTGTTCTAGACATTTTTTTAGAGAAGTTTTTAGGTCCACAGGAAAATTGAATGGAAAGTACAGAGATTTCCCATATATCCTCCTGCCCTTGCCCATGTACAATCTCCCCATTATCGACATCCACCAGCAGAGTGTTATATTTGTTTCAGTTGTTGCACCTACGTTGATTGCATCATCATCACCTAAAGCCTATAAGGTTCATTCTTAGTGCTCTATATTCTTTGGGTTTGGACAAATATATAATAATATATATCCAGCAGTATCATAGCTCTGCTGCCCTAAAAATCCTCTGCCTATTCATTCCTCCTTCCCTGTAACCCCTGGCAATTACTCATCTTTTTTTTATAGTCACTGTAGCTTGGCCTTTTGCACAGTGCCATGTAGTTGAAATCATACCATGGATAGCCTTTTCAAAAACTTTATAACTTAGTAATATACATTTCAGTTTCCTCCATGTCTTTTCGTGGTTTTATAGCATTCTCTCTCTCTCTCTCTCTCAGCACTGAATAATATTCCATTTTCTGGATATACCACAGTTTATCCATGTACTTACTGAAGGGCATTTTGGTTGTTTCCATGTTTTGGCAATTATGAATAAAGCTCCTATAAAACACATCTGCGTAAGATTTTTGTGTGGACGTAAGTTTTCAGTTCCTTTGCTTGTAAATACCAGTTAAGAGCATGATTGCTGGATCATATGGTAAGAGTATGTTTAGTTTTGTAAGACACTACCAAATTGTCTCTGAGAGTGGCTGTGCCATTTTTGGATTCCCACCAGCAATGAATGAGTGTTCCTGTTGCTCTATATCTTCACCAGCATTTGACATTATTAGTGTTGTGAATTTGGCCATTCTAATAGATGTATAATGGTATCTTGTTTTTAATTTGCATTTCCCTGATGACATCATGTGGAACATCTTTTCATAAGCTTATTTGTCATCTATATATCCTGTTTTGTGAGATGTCTCTTAAAGCTTTGGTCCATTTTTTAATTGGATTGTGTCCTTACTATTGAGTTTTAAGAGTTCTTGTATATTTTGGTTAACAGTCCTTTATCAGATAAGTCTTTTGGAAATAGTTCCTCCCAGTCTACAGCTTGTCTTCTCATTCTCTTTATAGTGTCTTTTGAAGAGCAGAGATTTTTAATTTTAATGATGTTCAATTTATCAGTCTTTTGTGAGTTGTACTTTTGCTGTTAACACCTAAAAAGTCATTGGCAAATCTAAAGTCATCTAGATTTTTCTATCTTGAGAATCTTGAATTAGAAAGGAAAAAGAATGTTGTTTATGGGGTTAAGGATCAAAAGAGCTTTTATTTTTTATTTTTTTTATTTTTAAAAAAGATTTTATTTATTTTAGAGAGAACACACGTGCACGTGTACAGGGGAGGGGCTAAAGGAGAGGGAGAAAGTCTCAAGCAGACTCTGCACTGAGCGTGGAGCCTGATGCAGGACTTGTTCTCATGACCATGAGATCATGACCTGAACTGAAACCCAGAGTCAAACACTTAACTGGGCCACCCAGGTACCCCTTTTTGTTTGTTTTGTTTTGTTTTTAGCATTTATCACAGGAACAGCATGTTTATATGCAGATAGATGATAAGGAACTAGCACATAAAGGGAGTTGTGGGGTGGGGAGGAGGAGGCTAGTTGGCTTGAAGTGGCCCTCGTCTACCCAGTTGCATAAATCATTCTAGCAGAATTTGGCGGTCTAGATTAGGAGCAGATTGTGGAACTGATTCAGGGTAGGGTCTTGTTTGCTGGGCCTATAGAAAAATGACAAGATCTCAAGGGAATTAAAGGTTGGTAACAGTACAAATAATGGATCATAAGAAAATTTGGGTTGAGTTGGATAAGGATGTAAGTCTGGCAAGAAACTGATCACTTAAGAACTGTGAAGAATAGTAGGAATAAAGGAAAGGGGTACAGACTGTGGAAGGAAAGGAGATTGAAGTTAGAGTATGTGATGATAAGTTTCAAATTTTCTGAAATAGACCATTTGGGGTCAGGAGGGTCAGGTTATTGCCTTAGGAATGGTTAGTTGAAGTGGAATGGAGATAAATGTCATTAGAAACGAGGGGAAAGCTCTTGATGAATTCTGTGTTGGGGAGTTTGTCTACAAGATAAGGATTGAGGATAATAGTTTCAATGTATTAGGTACCATTCTGTATGCCTCACATGTATTAACAAAGTCAGATTGGACCCTAAATAAAACTTCACTAGCCCTAGAATTAGGCTGAATATAGGAGAATAGGAAATATTTCACTTCTCAGGAATATGCCATCTTGTGTTTTAAGAAATCATGAAGAACTATTAGGTGGAGATCAGGTTGTACGCAGACAAGAAGCATAAAAGTCCCTCTGCTGACTTTTATTTTATTTACTTATTTTTTAAAGATTTTATTTGTTTATTCATGAGAGACAGAGAGAAAGGCAGAGGGAGAAGCAGGCTCCACACAGGGAGCCCGACGCGGGACCTGATCCAGGTCTCCAGGATCACACCCCTGGGTCGAAGGCAGGTGCCAAACCTCCGAGCCACCCAGGGATCCCCTCTCCACTGACTTTTAGAACAAAAAGGAGGAACCATTACCCTTTTTGGGTGGTGTAGCCTTTCCTTATTTTATTTGATCTCTGTACAGTTAGGAAAATAAGCACCATTTGCAAATAGTGTAACTCTCCTGAGATTTGTAGCTCACAAATGAACCATAAAAGTGTATAAGAGAGACTCTGCCCAAGAAGTTTTAAATTTTAGATGATGTTTCATACTGCTTTCGAGAGTAATTTTCTTGTCCACCATACGAAATGCTAATTATTGGCAACTTTAAAAATCATGTTATTCCTCCTTTAAAAAAGAATAGAACATTCCTTGCTTGCTTGAGAAATTGCTTTAGCCACTTGCTCTTCCAATTTATTTTATTTTTATTCTTTGTTTCAGAAGAAGTTGAGTACTTAAATTCAGACACAGGTGTATCTTCTAAGAAAGTAATGATCCATAGTGAATACTAACAATTAGAATTTAAATTTGATTATTAAAGATAGTTTTTTGTTTACATACAATGGAATATAACTTGTGATGGATATTTTTTCTTAAGATTTTATTTATTTATTCATGAGAGAGACACAGAGAGAGGCAGAGTCATAGATGGAAGAGAGAAGCAGGCTCCCTGTGGGGAGCCTGATGCTGGACTCAATCCTAGGACCCTGGGATCACACCCTGAGCTGAAGGCAGGTGCTCAATGACTGAACCAGTCAGTCCCTGTGATGGATATTTCATAGATGATGTAAAGCAGAACCAATCTAAATAAATGTTTTCTATCTATGTGACCAGAAGCACTACATTCTTGGCAGGTTCTCTTCTGTTGTTTTTAATATAATCAAGTTTTTAATTGCGTGTTAAATGCATAGAGTTGTTGGTGAGTTGCCTTTCATCTGATTCATGCTATTAAATAGTCAGAATGAGTGGAAATTAAATTTTTACACCTCCTGAATCTGGTATAAAGTTGATTTCACATTGTCCTTTGGGGTTCATAAATATAGGTCAGCTTTTCTTTCTTCATGTTTTTTTTTGACACTTTGATGCATGGGGTTATGGAAATTTTATACATGCATTAAAGTTGTTCTTTTTCCTTGGTGAAGTACAACTGAGTTAAAGTATGTAACTCAAGAGTAGTAAGGATTAAAGTGCTTTGGAGAAGATATCTTCACATGTGACATCCTAAACCTTCATTATGTTTGTTTATCTTTCAGTCTCATTTTCAAAAACATAATTATAGCCAAAGCATTTTCCTCTGAACATCTTTTTAACAAAGAATTCTTTCTATCTGCTGTTCTAATTTTGCTTATTCAGGCTATGCCTTATGATTTCTAAGCAACCAAGATGATACATGGCTAGGTATGTATATCCAGCATTTAAGTGGTGATGTATTTTACCTTTGAAACCCTTAAATATATCCTCAAAAAGGGGGAACATGGTCCATTTTCTAATGTACCCACATTCTAAGTTTTCAATAATATTTATCTTTAGGCACAGATGAAACAATAAACTTATATTGCTTAATTAATATATGAGAGTTCCTCGTTAACATCATTGTAATTGTAAAGATTTCTCCATTTTATTTTTCTGTAACATAAACCATTATATGAAGTGTTGAGTCATTCAAGAACAGAACAAACACATACCACTAATCTAGGAAAGGTGAAGACTATCTATAATCTATCCGTATTTCAATTAATCTATCCATATTTCTGGAATAGCTGTATAAGAATGTTGGTGGACCCTCTCTCCCAGTGAAACAACAATCTAGCAAAAATTATTTTTTTAGAAAATTAAATTTCTGGATGTTGTCCTAAGGGTGCACAGTAAATGGAGAAACAGCTGAATCTTGTAAGAACAGCAAGAGCCTATGGCATCTGAGTCACAGCCTCATCCTGTCCACTACCTTTCATAGCTCCATGTTATAGAAGGTCTACTCCAGGCAAGTGTGGCTAAGGCAGGTACAGAGCTTTTTCTTCCTTCATCTGCAAGTCTGGGGATATAGTTTTCACCCTATGAGGTGAAACAGCTAGCATCTTTTATGTGCTTCCAACCTCAAATTGCAGAAGCATTGTTGTGGGCAGGAGTGGCTAAGAGCCCTGGGGCTTCCTTCTCCAATCCTGCTTCCATTCACTGGGCAAGGACTCCACTTCAGATGTAACAAGACAAAGGCGCTGGAACTCTGATTACCTTTGCCCCCCCCCTTTGCTCATAGGACAGTTTCTCTACTAGGGGCCTGCCAAGATGAACCAGGGTTTCACTCTGGGAGAAGTGAACTTCTCAACCTCGGCACCTGTGCAGTGGTATAGGTTCTATAATGGCAAAGTGGGGATGGGGTGGGGTAGGGTGAGGGGATAGATACTGACTTTATTTGGCACAAAGCCTAGAAAAGTTCATAACTAAGGGCATGGTTGGTGACAATGGCATAATTTAGAGGACAAAGGTAACTCTGATAGTAGTAGCAATAAACAAAAAGGCAAACCAGCCAGAAATTTAACAGGACCATGGAAAAAGTCACAAGAGCCCTCCTAGGATAACAGCTATTTCTTGGAAGTCTGGAAGGCTGTGCACATACACTAGGCTATATCCATTTAGGAGCAATTTGAACAGGGTGTGGGGTGGACCTGAAAGCATTCCTCAAGTCACACACAGATTTGTCAATGAAATGTGGTGTCTTCCTGGCTCAAGGGGCTTAAGAACAATCTGAACAAACACTGACTAAACAATAACTTAATCTAATCCAGAAGGGATACCTAGAAAGCCAGGCTTAAAAATGGAATCAACATTCCATATTCATTGCTGATAGAGTAAAAGACTGAGCATACCTAAAGCTGCACCACCCCCTGTGTCCTTAGTAGTGACCAGACAGAGAATTCCCATCCCCAGTTCCCCTCCCCAAGCTATATGCAGGACAAAAAACCATAAATTCCTTGAAAAGTGAAAGCAAAGCTCCAAGCCACACACATATTCAGCAGTTAAGGGTGAAAATCCAACTGGCTTTTGAGGCTCAGGCACAAACTTTGATCAGTAAGTGATCTATGTGGACCCAGGAGTGATCCCTAGAAATCTAGGCTAAAAGATAAAAACAAGGGAAAGTCTGAGCAGGATCATCAGAGTATATACACTGCAGGGTAAATGGGTTTCACAGAGTTAGCCCTCCCAAAGCACTTAAACAAATAATCACCCAACCCAATCAACCAAATAACCACCTAACCAAACAATAAGCCCCACAAAAATGGGGAGAGTACCTAATCAGAGTTGGTACAATATATAATCCCAAACACCCATTTAAAAGAAGTTTTCTTTAATTAAAAAATCAAGTTTTTGACAAAAAGTTACAAAACATGCAGAGAAGGGGAATGCCTGGGTGGCTCAGTTGGTTAGGCATCCAGCTCTTGATTTCGGCTCAGGTCATGATCTCAGCGTTGTGAGATCAAGCCTCATGTCAGGCTTCTTGCTGGATGTGGAGCCCGTTTGAGATTTTCTCTCTCCCTCCATGTCCTACTGCCCCCCCCATCCTGTCATCTCACTCCTATTCACATGCATGCTCTCTTAAAAAAAGTAGAGAAAACGGAAGTGTGACATTATACAAGAAAAAACAGATAATAAAAACTGTCTTTCAGGTGGCCCAGATGTTGGACTTAGAACAAAGACTTCAAATTATATTTTTAAATTATATAATTATAAATATGTTTAAAGGAAAGTGTAATTATAATGATTCATCAAATAGAGAATAGATAGAAATCATTAAAAAAACAAATAGAAATAGAGATTCAGAGATGCCTGAGTGGCTCAGTGGTTGAGCATATGCCTTTGGCTCAGGATGTGATCCCAGGCAGGGGTCCTGGGATTGAGTCCTGCATCAGGGTCCCCACAGGGAGTCTGCTTCTCCCTCGCCTATGTCTCTGCCTTTCTGTCTCTGTCTCTCATGAATAAATAAACAAAAGCTTCAAAAAAAATAGAGACTTCAGAAGCTAGGTTGATAAGCAAACTTTAATGTGTAATAGTAAATTTATGAATATATATATATATGTGTATTTTAAGATTCTGCCCATTTATTCATGAGAGGCAGAGAGAGAGAGAGAGAGGCAGAGACACAGACAGAGGGAAAAGCAGGCTTCATGCAGGGAGCCCAACATGGGACTCATCCAGGGTCTCCAGGATCACGCCCTGGGCTGAAGGTGGTGCTAAAACGCTGAGCCACCTGGGCTGCCCTATGAATATATTTTAAAAGACAAATTCTCTGATGAGATTTCTAGAAACTATAAAATCAGAGTTCATTTTTCATATAAGGTGTACTTTTCTCACATGGACGGTTTTTTCATTCAATTCTGCTTATTTGATAACATACCAAGTTACTTCAGAATTTGTGTAGAACACAATATAGGTTTTGCCCTAGAAGCAGGATCTCAATTCTAGTCATGTGATATCCTGCTAACTCAACATTGTTTTTTCTTTAAGCTTCTCAGCCTTTTAGGGAACAGAGAATAGGTATCTATCTTCCAAAGGCCATTTCTAGCTTCAAACCCCTTTACAGGATTGTAGAAGGTAGTGGGTAAGCATATGTAACATAAAATGCCAAGAAATGAATAGAAAATGTTCTTAGTGTTATATGAATGATTGCCAGGCTTTGGTATAGCACTCCTGTTGTGGTCTACATGATGTCTGATGCAGCTAGCTATATGGAGTTCAGCAGAATAGAATTTCTGTCCTGAGTAGCTGAGGGAACTTCACCTATCAGGATATCAGTAAACATCCGTTATTTGCCCCATTCTCATCTCAGATTTTTCAAATCATGAAGTATAACATTCTGATCAGGATAAGCATGGTTGGAATATTCTAGCTAGGCATATCCATAATGCAAGAATTCATTGTAAATAAGAGTTGAAAATCTTTCCCCCCGCCCCGTGTCCTGGTGTGTCAGACATTTTCATCCTTAAATAAATATAGTGACTTATATTTTCCTTTAAGCTGACCCAGTATTCACTTCTCTCCAGGAAAAATTTAGATTATGTCATAGTTCAAACTTTTTGTTCTCAAAGAAGTGATAGTGCCTGTTTAACAAGGATTATAACTGCCAACCCATCACTATTTTAGGGGTAAATGCTTCAATAATGCTTACTAATGAAAAGTTTCCTACCAGCCAGGTTGTCCATACATTTAGGTGATGATGACAATATGATTAATTGAAAGGCATCAGCTGGGAGGTATATGCTTTAATGTAGATAAAGGAAACAAGCTATCCATACCCAGAGCAGGGGCCTCAGTAGCACATCTGTTGGGAAGGAGCCACACAAGGGCCCTAGTCACTGCCAGTGCTCCTTAATTAGGATAAGGATTCTTTGGGTCCTTTAAGTTCACCTTTGCCATTCTCCTGAGGGACGGGTGTAAAGATTGTGCTCTCTTGTCCCTTCCCATCTATTCTGGAGACCAGCTAAGTATCTGCCTGTTGGCTAAGTGTAAATAATTGATAGTAACCCAGTGTATTCCTGATTGTGTACTGCAAAATTGAGTGAATCAAAGATTAATTTCCCAGACTGCACATCCTTAATCTTTTCTTGTAGGGAGTCACCTTTTCTTCACGTGATCGTAATACATGAAGGTGTTGTGTGGAAGGATGAGCTAATTAATACAAGTGGCAAATAACAGAGGGGATAGAGAGTTAAAAGCAGAGTGAAGGGCCACACTTGGCTCCTTTATGGTAGTCGACGTATGGAGAAGGGGGCTTTCCAGCGCTGCTATGTAGCCTAGCCAAACAGGACTTCAAGGATTAATCAACAGGTTCAAAATCTCTGGTTGCAGGCATCTCATCCTTTTTCTCTGCTATTGCTGTATTAAAGACCCTAAGAATAGAAGTAGCTCTGCTACAAAGCTCTTTTACTCTCTAGCCTATTGATAACACACTTTGTTTTCTCTTTGTTTCTCTGTATGGTAAAAGTAGAGGGGATATGTAGTATAGCCCTTTGCTTGCAGTCCAAATAGGAGATTCTGCTTAGCATGTTGGTCCATTAGCTCTTTATGAAAGGGCTCATGACTTTTTATTTCATAAAGATATGTTTTTTAAAGATTTTATTTATTTATTCATGAGAGACAGAGAAGACAGGCAGAGATACAGGCAGAGGGAGAAGCCGGCCCCATGCAGGGAGCCCAATGCGGGACTCGATCTGGGACTCCAGGATCACACCTGGGCTGAAGGCAGACCCTTAACCGCTGAGCCACCCAGGTGTCCCTGATACAGATATTTTTAAATGTGTGAACTTTAAATGAATCTTACCAACTAAAACTTGAGCAAATGTACCATATTAATTGGGTTTGGGAAGGATGTACAAGAGAAAGTATTTATAAAATGGGGTATTTTAAAATGGCAAGGTTTATCCTAGGCCTACAGAAAGCATTCTGAGCAGGGTCTCCAAAGATGTTCCTATAGGAAAAGTCGGATGAAAGTCATTTCCTCCTACTTATACTTTAATTTTTTAAAGAGAGAAAATAAAGTGTTTCTGGCATAATATAGTAGATTCAGAATTGTCACCTGTACCTTTTCAGTGTCAGGGGACCTTCGCAGTCGTTTGTCTTTGCCAAATGACATTAGTCTCAGATGTTTAGAGTCATTCAAGATGCAGAAGTTTGAAAGCAAGGCATACCAGAAAGTAGCTGAATCTATTACTGTATAATCAGTTTTTGGGGCATCACTATCTCTTTAAGCTGTTGGATTATACCCTTTTGAAAACTGCTTGGTTTGAAGCTCCTACTAACCATGATCTGGCTGTTTTTTTTGGTTTTGAGGTAGAAATAAGACCACAGATAATAAAGTGAACAGGTTTAGGGGTTTTGTTTTGCTTTTAATATAAAATTAGAGATAAAAATATAGATTAGATTTTTCAGTTTGGGATCAATAGGCTATATTGTCTGTTCCAAAATTTCACAAGTTTGAGAAACCCTGCTCTAAAGGAGTTTACTAGTTGTCTCTTAAGAGTTTTCTTGTATTTTTTTTAGTAAATAAAAAAGGTGTAGGGTCTTGTTTCTACAAGTTAGTATCTTATCCCACTTAAAATTTCCTTCCTTACCAAAGGACAATAATTCTTAGAAAACTAAAGATTATTTAGGAGGAAACAGAAGATCTAAGAGTATAGAGAATCTCAGAATTTTACCTGTCTTGCTTGGGTCAATGATTCTTAGCAACTTGAAGGTTAAAATTGTCCATAATCAGCTTTCAAACATATATGGAAGAGCTAATTGGCCACGCTTCTCTCTTTAACATTTTCTATATATATTTTTATTCTAGCTTTGTTAAGGATTTGTACAATTTTCCCAGGACTTGTCTCAGAAGTAGGGAGGAGGAAAGTATATTCATAAGATGAAGAGTATTTAGAAGTTAAAATGAAAAAATTAGATGCATGTGTGTCAGCATGAATATATGCCAAACTAACATTGAGGAAAAGGTCTTAACCATATGAGACATGCAGTGTAATACTATTTATGTAAATTTTTCATTTTTGGTGGGGGGGGCAGAGGGAGAGGAGAGAGAGAATCTCAAGAAGGCTCCATGCTCAGTGCAGATTCCAACATGTGGTTTGAGATCATAACCTGAACCAAAACCAAGAGACAGACATAACTGAGCCACCCAAGCACCCCACCATTTATGTAAAGTTTAAAAACCAATACTAATACTATATATTGCATGAATAATATAAGTGAATACATGATTCACTTTGGAATACATTCCAAATTCATGGTAATGGTTGGAAGCAGAATAGCACTAGGGTAGGGAATCACAACTTTACCAATAATACTTTTTTTTTTTTTTTTTTACCAATAATACTTTTTTAAAGTTTACACACACACAAAATGTAAATACAACAAATTATTAAAATTAGTAATTTAATTAAAATTCTAAAATTAAAATTCTAGGTGGTGAGAATGCAGGTATTTGTCATGTTTTCTATGTTTTAAATATTTTTTAAAAATATGTAGGTTTTTTAAAAGCCAATTATGACATAATTAATAGAAAATAATATTTTCCTTCTTAATTCTACCACTTGGATATTACCACTCCTAAATTATGTTGCATCTCTATTGACTTTTTGGGGAGAAGTGGATAAAAGAGCTAAAAAAGAAATATAAATTTTAATTGTTACATACAGGTAGCATACTAAATATACTATTTTATAAAAAGATTTTTCACTTTCCCCCCGACTCTGCCTGTTAGATACAAATCTGTTTCATCTCCTCTTAAAGGACATTTTGCTGGTTAACCCTGTTACAGAAGAGGTTGTAGTGGCTATTATATACATATCTTTAAAAATTCATTATATTTAGAATTTTATTCTAATTTTTATTTAGGTTTATTTTTTAAATTTTATTTATTTTTAAAGATTTTATTTATTTGAGAGAAAGAGTATACATGGGGGAGTCAGCAGAAGGCAAGGGAGAAGCAGGGAGCCTGACCCAGGACGCTGTCCCAGGACCCTGGGATCATGACCTGAGCCAAAGGCAGATACTTAACTGACTGAGCCACCCAGGTACTCCAATTTAAAATTTTTAAATTGTACATTCATATATCATAACAATTTTTCATCTTAATGAAGATCTTAACTACTTTTAAGTGTAAAGTTCAGTAATGTTAAGTACACTCACATTGTTGTGTAGCCAATTTCCAAAACTCTTTCACCTTGCAAAACGGAGACTCGATGCCTGTCAGACAGCTGTCCCATTTCCTCTTCTTCCCACTCTACCATCTGTCTCTGAATTCGACTACTCTAGGTACCTCATGTAAGTGGAATCATACAATATCTGTCTTTTTGTGACTGGCTGGTTTCATTTAACATAGTGTCAGAGTTCACCCACAGGTAGCATGTAACAGAATTCCCTTCCCTTTTAAGGCTGAATGATATTTTACCAGATATATATACCACATTTTGTTTGTCCATTCAATCATCAGTGGACACTTGCGCTGCTTCCCAAGTGCACACCTTTTAAATACTTTCAATTTTGATACAATTTCATATTTTCTTTATGCAGATTCAGCATTTGTTTACATTCTGCTTTGTTTATTTTGTCATTCTGTATAAGTATGTAGGGGGCCACACATGCGCACATCTTTTTCTGAACCATTTGAGCATAAGTTGGAGACATTGTGCTTTGTTATCCTTAAATACTTCAATATGTATTTCTTTAGGGACAAGGATATTCTTTTATATAACCAGCATTATCAAAATCAGGAAATCTAATATTGTTTTTTATTATCTAATCCATAGTCTGTATTCACATTTCATCACTTGTTTCAGTAATACCCTTAATAGCAAATTTTCCCCCTTCATCAGAGTCTAAATCATTGCATTTAGTTGTCATGTCTCTTCTTGGCTTCTTTAGGTTGGAATTGTCCCTCAGCCAGTTTTAGTTGACCTTGACCTTGGTGAGGCAGGAAGTCCATTATTTTGTCCCTTAATTTGTATTTTTCTGTTTTTTTCCCCCACAATTAGAGTCAAATTATGCATTTTTGAGAGAGATCTCACAAAAGTGATTGCTATATCCTCATTGCACCCTATCCAGAGGTATGTGATTAAGGTGGTGCTCCCAGATCTCTCTACTATAAAACTATTGTTTCCTTTCTAATTAATAAGGAATTTGTGGGGAGATGCTTTGAGACTATATAAATATCCTGTTCCTTATCAAAATTTCACCCACTAGTTTCAGCATCCATTGATGATTTTTATTAAACACTTTATTTCTTCTGTATTTATTAGCTTGCTTTCTTCTATAACAAAGAGTTTTTCCCTTCTCTTCCATTTTTAATTATATCAGTATAAACCCATGAATTCCAATTTTATTCAATAAGTAATAATTCATTACTATTCTTTTTTTTTAAATGCTCAGTTGTCCCAGTTTAGCCACTGTGAATACCTCCAAGTTGATTTTTGTGTTATTATTATTTTCTTAATACATACCTTTTTTTTGCACTAGTTTTTGTTTTCCAAATAAATTTATTTTCCTTAAATAAATTTTCTTAAAGCAGAATTGCTGGATTGAAAAGTATGCACATTTCAAATAAAATTGGGCTGAGGAAATCACACTTGTGGCCATTTTGAGGTTGGGGAAAGTACACTCATTTAAACCTTTGATATATGTTTTTTTGAGCTATTTTTTTAAGAAACATACAAAAAAGCATAATGAGTTTTTTGTCATTTCTAGTTTTCAGCTAAAAGAAACATCTGCAAGAAAGAGAGGCAGTGAATGGTTTATCTTTCAGTGCCAATCAGGACAACTTTTTGAATGACTGAACCAGAATTTAAGGGTCTATTTTAGAGTAGATGATTGACAATAAATAATTTATATTAAGTGACAAAACCTACTTCGGAAAGTAGTATGGATTAGCATCCATAGTGGTAGGTGCATTTCCCACAGGACATGATGGTTTCTGCTCTGTGCCTCACTTTCCTTGTTTATAAAATTAAGATGTATTAGATCATTGGTTTTGTAATTGTCTTTTTACTACATCCTACAATAAGTTCATTTTATGTTGTTATCCAGTATACACGTATGTACATGCATGATATGTGTATATATGTATATATATTTATGTGTATATATGTGTATGTACATACATATATACACACACAACAAAGTCAAAAGTTTTATAAAGTGGGGTGCCTGGATGGCTCAGTCTGTTAAGTGTCTGCCTTTGGCTCAGGTCATGATCTCAGGGTCCTGGAATCAAGCCCTGTGTTGGGCTCCTCACCAAGTGGGGAGTCTCCTTTTCCCTCTCTCTCTCCTCCTCCCCCCCCCCCCATTTATGCTCTCTTTTGCTTTCACACTCTTTATTTCTCCCAAATAAAATATTAAAAAAAAAGTTTTATGAAGCAAAATTTAACCTTACTTACCTGCAGTGCCCTCTGTTTCTGTTGTTTCTTTAAAATGCTGATAGTACCTTTGAAATTGTTTTTAGATTGAAAACCTGTAGATTATTTCTAAAAGCTCTTCAGCTTGAAAATCGCATGATTGTATTCTATGAAATTATTTTAAAGTGACAAGTTGAAAAATACAGATTTTGCTGGGCATAGTCATGAGAGTAGTTGTATAAATAGTTATAGTCAATTCAGCAAACACCAATCTAATAAAAATCTCGTCCAGGGTCTTTACTCTGTCTCTGCAATTAAAACCATTGCTAGTTTAAACTAGTTTTGTGAGTGAGAAAAAATAAATAAATAAATAAACTAGTTTTGTGGGGATCCCTGGGTGGCGCAGTGGTTTCACGCCTGCCTTTGGCCCAGGGCGCGATCCTGGAGACCCGGGATCGAATCCCACGTTGGGCTCCGGGTGCATGGAGCCTGCTTCTCCCTCTGCCTGTGTCTCTGCCTCTCTCTCTCTCTCTCTCTCTCTCTCTCTCTCTCTCTCTCTGTGACTATCATAAATAAATAAAAATTAAAAAAAAAATAAACTAGTTTTGCTCCTCTACTCCCTGTTAAACTGATCCTCTTCTAGTCTCTTCTTTTTTTGCATCCATAGCAATATACCACCATTAACCTTTGAACAATGTGGGTATTTGAGTGCCAGTCCCCCATGCATTCAAAATTATGCATGTAATTTTTTTATTAAGATTTTATTGATTCAAAAAAAAGATTTTATTGATTCATAGACACAAATAGAGAGGCAGAGACAGGGAGAAGCAGGCTCCTCACAGGGAGCCCAATGTAGGACTCGACCCCTGACACTCAACTGCTGAGCCACCCAGGTGTCCCTGCACATAATTATTGACTCCGGAAAAATTTAACTATTAACAGCCTGTTGTTGACTGGAAGTTTTATCAATAACAAATGGTTGATTAACACATATTTCGTTACATAGTGTATTCCTATGGTAAAGTAAGCTAGAGAAAAGAAAATATTATTAAAATCATAAGAGAAAATATATTGACTATACTATGTTTATCGAAAAAAAAATATGAGTGTAAGTGGACCTGTGCAGTTGAAACCTGTGTTATTCAAGGGTCACTGTAATTATTACCAATGCTGTATTTATTTCTATCCATGACTGAAATGGTTAAATGGAAAAGATTGATTAAAAACAATGACAAACATTGCTGGATTTGTATTTGGTTGAAAGTAAGGCCAGTCCTCTTAATGTTTAAAAGATTTGTGGAAAAATGTTATCTATGCAAATAAGTTGGTAACTGTAATGTTTACACCATCTGAGATGAATAAAATGGAAACAAAAGCTCATCCTTTGGCCATCTTGCAAAAGAATTCGAGCTCCTGAGCTCTAGAGCCACAGTTTACTCTTGGGTAGGCGTGCCAGCGTCTCTGATGCCTCAGCAAGAACTTGGCTGTAGAGAATGTAATTTTCCTTGTCACTCTCAGTTTTAGTTTTTAGGAAAAAAAGATGAATGGAATTTAACATCGATCAAGTTGATAAGCACAATATTAAAAGAGAAATTGGGAATGTGCTGCAGTCTTCCTTGATATGCTAGCCTTGCCCCTTGAGTTTATTCTACAGTGTTCTTCTCACAGAGAGCCAACTGAAATGGTAAATCAATTTCATGAAATGGGAGCTTTGGGGCTGGTTGTGTTGGGGAGATGTTTTTGCTCTTGATAAAGTACGTTTGAAGATGCAAAAATAATTACTCTTTTCAGAGCACATCTTTTTATGTTTTTATGATTTGTGCTGAGACAATTGAAGTGTAAACTGCAAGGAAAATTGTTGTACTGCTTTGGCAATGTTGTACCCAGCCTCCTATGCATCCACTGCTCATTTTTGTTTGTCCATTACTTTTCAGCTTCTCACCATTTTAGATATATTACTTAGATTTGGCATGTCTTGCCTTAAAATCTGTTCAGTTCTAGTAAGTTCATATTTCCTTTGCGTGCATTCTTTGCCCTGAAAGGTAAGATGGAAAAAAAAAAAAACATAACTATGATCTACTCTTAACACAAATTCTAATGTAATTCATGTAGAATTTTATTCCAAATTTGATATACTCACATATTTTCTAGTAATTTTCTTCCCTTTTGGTTTTATTAGTAGCCTTCATTTAAATGTAGATACAGACCTCAATATGTATTATTTACAAATGCTTATCTTTATGAAATAACCACATAAAAATGAGACTGTGAGATTTAGTTTTATTTATTGCTACTTCTTTCAAAAAATGGTAGTTTCATTAAAAAATAACATATAGAATACAATCAGTCTTTTCTTTTTAAATGAAGGACTCAGGATAAAGGGAACATTCAGATTGATTAGTAAGATGAAAACAAGAGGAATTTGTACACAAACTCACACTGTAAGCATCCATATTGATGAAGTTTTGGGATATAGGTGAGGTCCAGAGCCAATGACCAAGAAAGAATTCTTGTGATGTCTTTGGTGCAAAATGGTGGTTTTATTAAAGCATGGGGACAGGACCCATGGGCCTGTGAGGGGTGGCTGATTATATACCTGGGAGTTGGGAGAGGTTTGAAGATAGCGTAATCTCTAAGGAATTTTGGAAGCAAGGTTTCCAGGACCTTGAGGGGGCTAGCTATTGTTGGGAAAAGGTCACTTATTATTGTCTAATAAAACCTGAGTCATGAGACCCTTCAGATGTATATCGGTGGACCATGTGCTTGGGGCATGATTGCTAGCATGTATCTTGGGGGTTTGGAGATAAAGGAGATTTCTGAAGGAATTTTTATATGTTAAAGTAGACTTACAGGATCCTGGGGGTCTGGCTAAAATTGCATTTTGCCCTTAGCAAAGCATGAACATTGAGGCAGTTGAGTCTGTCAAGGAATGTCACTCTCCCTGTTTCAAGGACTTGTCAATGTGCTTTGTCCTCAGCTAGTCCTCTGTTCCCCTATCACAGATAACTGTTAAAGACAGAGTTTAGATTGAAATCTGAGCTTCCTAGGAGTCAGAACAGAAATGGAAATGCAAACCATTCAAAGATCACCATCCTATGAGCTCTAAAGTGGATTGTGAGAACAGTAGTGAACACTGTTCTCAATAGCAGCCCTTCAAAAAATACTGTTTTACATGGTTCTTAGAGCATCCCTTGTTAGAAGCTAAGGGCATTTTCTCTGAAAGATGAGTACCAGAAGTGACAGTTAAAATATATCTCATTTTCCTTTTTTTCATTGGTCAACAGTCCAATGAAATGGACTGTATGGATGGTAAACAGTCTCTCTTACTAATGCAACATCTAAGCCCAGTTAATTGCCTACATTAGAAGAAGTTATAAAAAACTCGATTTACAAGGCCTCTTGTTGGGGTACCTGCAAGAGTAAGGGGCAATTAGAGCCATATCTACATAGAACATCATCACTTAATTTGTTTAGTAGTAATATAACCTTAAAAGGAGGACCTTGCCTGTATTACATACCACTGAATGTTTGAAAGATAATTTTAAAATAGATAATCTGCTCCTCTTCCTCATCCTATTCAAAACACACTTACTCTAAACACTTGTAAGTGAAATAAAAAACCTATTCCCAAATGAAAAATAAATTTTTTTAAACCTGTCTTAAACAAATTCTCTGCAAAATCAGACTGGATTATTTAGCTAGTATAAGTTAGTTCCTAAGAAGGACTTTCTAATAACTTGTCTTTTCTGTTTGAAAAGGAGCTGTAAATATTTTCATCCATTTAGTAGCCTTTGTCCATTTGAAAATCAGGAAGCATGCCTAAGTTGGCAATCATTAATAAATATAATAAACATACCATGACCGTGTTAACCTAAACCTTGCAAAATTTTGAATTAGGATCACACTATCTTGTACTTCATAAAGGGTTTTCAGTTGCCTGGAAATCACAGTTTTTTCAGGTAAGACGTTATTTTCAATAAACTAGTATCAGCCGAGTACAGTTTTACTGCAATTTGTATCTCAGATTTTCATTAGGCAATACTAGAATTTAATACTGTCTAGGAGAAAGTTTACATTATTTCTTTAGCCCATGCTGTCCAGTAACCAGCAGCTGGGAAAATCAGAATTAGGACTATTGTACTAATCTATTATAAAATCAGTAGCAATGGTTATTATGTTTGAGACCTGACTTTTTTCAAACCCAGTCTGATTTATTTTAGGCCATTTTGGCCTGTTGATACTTTTCAGAACATAATGCTCTGTTTGCTGAGGGGATTAATGAGCCTGTATGCATACACAGTAATTATGCATATAATTTCATAAGATTAACCCAGAATTAAATTTTTTTCTGGGCACATGTATTATAAATTTCAGATTATATTATTGTTTTCATGTATTTACTGCTTCTTCTGGCGAGAGGATTAAACTTCCTTGTCCTCATCATCAGGCTTGGCCATGTGATACCTTTTAACAAATAAAATTTAAATGAAAAAATTCACTTGTGAACAGAAACTTTGTCAGGGTGTAGTGCCATCTCTATTTTCCCTCTGCCACAAGATCAGTAGTGTTCCAGTTAGAGCCACTCTTTCATTCTGGATTCCTGGAATGCAGACACAATTGAACAAAACCATCAAACTATTTTTGCTGTAAAGCCTCTAGATTTTCGGGTCCTTTGTTATGACAGCCAAAATTAGCCTACGCTGACTCACTATAAAAGAACCCTAGGTTAAGAATCTCTGTTCTAGACCTACTTTCATTCATTTGTTATTCATTTAAAAATTTATTCAGTACCTCTGTTTTATGAACGATACCTACATTCTTGCTATCCTCACAAAAATCCTGGAAGGCAGGTTTTTAACATTTTTGCAGATCAGGAAATAAGCATGGACTTTCTTATGAACACAGTTTCTGAGTAGCTTAGCCAAGATTCAAACATAGGTCTGATTCTCTTGTATCTCTGTACTTTCCTATTTGTTCTTTATATCAATTTAGCACATATCGGATGAATCATTTCTTTACCAATATGTGGAATTAATAATGCAGTATATAAACTTTTGTATAATAAATATTTTGTCTCTATTTATTTATTTATTTATTTATTTTTTAAATTTTGTCTCTATTTAAAGCAGGAATCTTAAACTGTTGATTTTCATGGCACAAATATATTATATTTAGAGGTTTTTATTTTTGTTTTTAAGTTTGAAATCACATGCCTTTAGGTGAGGCTTACATTTACCAGTTAGCCACAGTAACCACCCTCCCTACTAGTTTAGGTCAGTTGACTTTGTACATTTATAACTACCTAGTCCCTGAAAACTTCTTTGTAACTCCAAGATTGTTTATTTTAGTGTACATTGTTAATGAAAATAAGGTATAATTCCCATCTGGTCATTTATTACTGGCGTCAGAAAAAATATTTTTCATTGCCCATCTCACACTAGCAGATTTTTAAATTGTGTACAAAGAGGCAGAAAGGGATAATAAAAAATCAGAGTTAATTTGAGACTTTACCATGTGCCAGGGATTGTTCTAAAACTTTAATGTGTATTATCTAACATAATCCACACAATAATTACTTTATAAAGTAGATACAATTATTATTTGCAATTTATGGAAGAAAACTGAAGCAAGAGAAGTTAAATAACTTGCCCAAGGTGACAAGGCAGTTCAGAGGCTGAGCCCAGGAGGCTCCTGGGTAGCTTGTGATTTTGCCGCAGGTCATAATCTCCTGGGATGGGGCCCCATGTTGCCTTGGGCTCTGTGCTTGGCAGAGGGTCGGCTTGGAATTCTCTCTTCCTCTGTCTCCCCCAGCTTGGGCATGTGTGTATACTCACACTCTCTCTCTCAAATAAATATATCTTTTTAAAAAAAAAAAAAAAAAAAGAAAGAAAAAAAAAAAGAAGGCTGAGTCAGGGTTTGAACTTAGTCTGATTCCACACTCCTAACCACTATGACAGGGTGTATGGTAGATAACTGCATGAGCACTTTTCTTGGGAGTGGAGAAATCACTTAGATGTTTCACTGGTAACTTGTATGTGAAGGACAAGATTTTCTTTATATTCTATAGCTTTTTCATAACCAGCCATAATATTATTCATAAAGAACACTTATTCTATTAGTAAAGAGATAATTCTGAATCATACAAACATCATATATTCTTTTGCTACCCTAGTTTCATTGGATAAAAATTAGTTAGCCCTGATCTTTGGAACATGTGAAAATCATGATCTTTTCTGAGCATCCCCTGATATGTTTTAATACGTGTAATGAGAAAATGTTTAGTAAACCTATCACTTCATCCTTTAAAAAGTTTTAGCAGTTTAAAACAGTGTATAGTCTGTTACTGTTTGGAAAAGAGATTGACATTCTTAAAATACACCTTAGTACAATGTTTGAAAAATAATTATTTGTGTTGAACATTCTGCAGATTTTATCTTAAGGGAAAGCGTGTCTCAGAAATTACCACCACCACCCTGAGTTTAATTTCCTGAAGCAACTGTAGTGGTCAAGTTGGCAGTGGCACTTAAATCTGGGAAATAGATGGTATGTGACCTGGTATAAGATGGTGAGGCTGGGAACTGAGTGGAAATGAAGTATCAGGGGTGGGAATAGCTCACTAAAGGTAACAGGTGCTCTTCTGGGTGGAGGGAAGCAAGGACTAGAGGACCAAGTTGTAGGAATCATCAATGGCAGGATCATGAACACTATTCCTCTCCCACTTTGCAAAAAGGGACATGCTAGTGGGAGGTGGTTTGTTTGCTTGCTTACTTGCTTGTCTTTTCTCCTATTCTACATGGTGAAATGAAGGGCTGGTATTTTGAAGACTGTGGATACAATTATAAAAACAATCAGGAATCTTTAAAAAGGGGGTAACCTGACTTTTTGTAATTTATTCCCAAAATTTTTAAAAATTTTTATTTATTTATTTATTTGAGAGTGAGTGAGAGCACAAATTGGGAGGAGGGAGGAGTGGTGCAGAGGGAGAAGGAGAGAGAGAAGCAGACGCCCCACTGAACAGGGAACCTATGGGAGCTCCATCACAGGACCTGGAGGTTACAACCTGAGCCAGAAGCAGATGCTTTAATTGACTAAGCCACCCAGATGCATCCCCTGCCCCAAATGCTTTTCTAATTCTTTGTTCCATTGTTTTTTGAGTCTTATGGGCATTTGAAACCTTAAATGTGAGCTGAAAAAAATCTAGACTATAACCTCTCTAGCAGTTATTATGTTCATTCCATACCCATGCTATTGGAGTGTTTCAGGAAAGACAGTAAGAACTGATGGCCTGAGGAGAGGTCTTTAACTGGGACCAAGGATCAGCTATAAACAGGTCAGAGGTTATTGTTTTATTTTTAGGCTCTAATTTGCCTATTTTATTTTGTCAGCTTTTCTTAATATTTCCATGATTTGCCTAGCCCTATCTGTAATTTTGATGGTTGATATATATGTGTAGGTTGTTTATATACACACACACACACACACACACACACACACACACACACACATTGTCCAATGCTCATTTTGTTGGAACTAGATTAATGTCACAATATTTAGAAAAACTTCTCCCTGTGTTATCGATTTTTTAAAAAAATTTTGACACATTTTGTGGTTAGAGCAAAATGAAATAAATGTGTCTCTAGTGCATGTTATTGTAGTACTAATGGATTTTTAGTTATTTCCTGTTATGTTAACATGTTAATTTATGCCCTATAAATGAATAGGAGACACTCTTACTGGGAAAACTGTAGAGTCTGCACAATAAATGCTGTATAAGAAACAAGACTTTCTCCAAATAACTTTTTTCCTAGTTCACACTTCTGAGCAGTAGGCTGAATAGCTGCAAAGAATCTAGGTACTGTGTAATTTGTGATAAACCAGATTATAAAATAAGCTTAATTACAGATAAGAGTTTTCCTTGTAAGCCTTGGCAACTTCATATATTTCTTATTGACTGATTTTTGCAAAAAGTTCTTGAAGACATACTTTTGGGAGCCAATGCAATGTTATTTCTATTCTCAAATAAAGGCTTACAGCTCTTGTGGTCTGGATCCAAGCAAGTAGGACTTGAGAGACCTTTTGAGTCCAATCAAAACTAGTTACCTGTGGTGAGTAGTAAGGAAGAGAATTTTATATGTGCAAGGATAATTTGTAAAATGTAAATATCTGGTAATTGACAGGGTATTTAGTATTTTTATTGTATAAAGAAACATTCACTTCCTATAAATATATTTTATAGCAATTTAAAGTCCATTGGGGTTTGGGAGTACTAATGGTTTTAAACTTCGTATGTTCACTGGATCAAATAAGTTAGTATTCAACAAATCTATATTGTATATTATGTGGCAGACTTATTGTTTTTTTTGTTTGTTTTGGTTTTTTGCTTGGGGCTAGGGTATATAGTGAATAAGACATTCATTATTTTTCATCCAACAAATATGTATTAAGTTCCTCTGTGGATATACTCTCAGGGGCTTCCCTGAGGAGATGGTGCTTTGTTACAGTTCAAGGATGAGTAGGAGGTACCAAAACAAATAGCAAAACAAAGAAAAATAGTCATGTGCCATCATCAGGGTACTTCAGGTTGGGAGAAAGCATGGGGAATTTGAAAAACTAAATGGACCCTAGAATGAAGTAGGAAGAAGGAAAGGAAGGAGAAGAGAAGCAATGGCTTAGGGTGAGCCTTAAGAGGTAACCAAAAGCCAGTTGTTAGAGAGGCTACTAACTTGTAAACCATGTTTATGATTGGATTTTGTTTTTGTTTTGTTTTGTTTTTTTGAGATGCAGAAATAAGGGCAGGAGAATGTGAAGTCTGAGATGATTCCTAGGCTTCCATAGGTTTCTGGCTTCAGCTTCCAAGAGAATGTTGATATCATTCCCTGATTCAGGGAGAAGGGCAGAAGACAAGGTCTACTTTAATTTTTGTACCTCAAGTGTGGGTAGATTCATGGGAACACAGGATGGGAGTCATTTACCATCAGTAGGATATATGTGGTGGGTGTGTAATGTATATATTTTAAACTTACCTAAAAATATCAGTGAGTATCAAACCAGTATCAGTCTGTCTTTTCTGAGATTAGTGAAGACAGTCTGAGTTTTAAAGACAAGGGCTTATTATGAGAATGTAGGTGAAAATATGGTAAAATTTTGTTAGGGCTCATTATGAGAATGTAGGAGAAAATACGGTAAAATTTTGTTAAGCTTAAAGAGATTAGTAGTGAAAGGAAGTTTAAATGAACTTAGCCACATTGAATAGATCACAGTTTTCCCCATAAGATAGGATCCAAAATGAGTATATTTTAAGGTTTTTTAATAGTAATCAGTCTTTGGTTCTTGTAATTTTTGTTCAGACCAGTTTGTTTTTGCTGAGGCTTTTAACCCAGGTTAACATCCAACTAGTAGAGTTTTTATTAAGATTTTAATCAGAAAGCTAAAACTGGTGTATAAATTGGCTGACTACTGCTAATGGCTTTGTAGCTTTTAAAAATGAGGTATCTAAGGTTTATGATTGGGGTGGGGGTAGGAACATGTAGCTTTGAAAACCTAGCAATGGACTTGTGAATAGAAGTTCTAACCTATTTAGGGCATAAATTGGGGAAAGGGATGAAGAGGAGGAAAAAGAACCCTATTCTTTTATGGAAGGCCTTTATACAATGCATTACATGAACTAAACTTCTAAGATAATCGAATTGAGTTTTTATTTCTGACATTTCCATTTTAATTTAATTGGCTACTTATGAAACATAAAGCATTTAATGGTGTGAATTGCTAAAATAAATATTCTAGTGGGACATGGTGTTGTAACCTGTGATGTAGAGTCAGGTGGAATTGGAGACTGGGAATGTGAATGTGGGAACTGGAAAGGTAACCCCTGCAGGCTACAAACTGTTGCATTTTGGTAAGCTGGGCCATTGTTGCTTCAGTGATGCATGCTATAGTGGGAAGAGTGTGCTCATCAGACTCATGTAAACCTGGGTCTCAAAACCCTCACTCCAGCACTTTTTAAGGATGGGAGCAGATTGCCCATCCTTGCCATGCCCTGCTGTCCTCTGCTAAAGTGTAGGGATGACATCTGCTCACTTTATTTTGAATTTTAAATGAGGTAATGAACATAAGGCCTCTCTGGCAGAATGCCTTGCTCATAGTAGGCACTTAAATCTTAGTTCCTCTTTCACCTCCAGTTTTATTTTCTTTATACCCAGCTTTAGTGTCTATAATAATGATGTAGAAGCCTTATTAGTGGTCATATAAACTTAGCGAGTTAGAACAAATGCAGTTGAATTTCTCATTTTTACCAATTAATTATGAAAATAGAAATTCACAGGTACTTCATCTTTTGAAAATGCTAATCCAAGTGATGCTAGGAGTGCCCTTGAAGGCACACAAGAGTGTGAAAGGCTTAAAATGACAACAGATAAATAATTTTACACATTATCTAATGATGGGCTTTCTACAGGAAAACATTTGGCCACTTATTCATTCAGTTAACATTTATTGTGCACCGTTTTTATACTCGGCCTGTATATTGTGGGAGACTGACAAGTGCACAGATGATTCTTACACACCACAGTAGGTCTTATGCTATGGGAAATCACAGGGTATTGTGCCAAGAGAAATAGTATGTACCAAATGCTTTAAAAATGGATATCCTGGGGGCACCTGGATGGCTTAGTGGTTGAGCGTCTGTCTTTGGCTCAGGTCGTGATCCCGGGGTCCTGGGATCGAGTTCCACATCAGGCTCCCTGTGAGGAGCCCGCTTCTCCTTCTGCCTATGTCTCTGCCTCTCTCTCTGTGTCTCTCATGAATAGATAAATGAAATCTTTTTTTTTTTTTAATGTGTATCTTCTCTTACTCAGTTCTACTTCTAGCAGTATAACTTGAGGAAGTTCAATGGAATCTTGCTTATAACAGTGAAAAATTGGTAATTGCACAGACATAACAATAAATTGGTTAAATTGCTGTATTATAAATGGACATATTGCATACCTACAAATGATCACATATGTCTGTATGTGACAAAGAAAAAAATATTCGTGATATATTGCTAAGAGCAAAAAGTAGGTTATGAAGAGTGTTTACAAAAAGGAATTTATTTTCAAAGTAAGTTTAGTGAAATCCTTTCTAACAGTTTTTTGTAGTCTCTGCCTTGAAGAAATCATTCAAAAAGACATTGTCACAGTCTGGAAGTGGGGTGGGAGTTAAATGACCTAAGCATCTTGCCAAACCTATATTGTATATCTGAGAGATAAACACTTGGGCCATATACAAACCAGGTTAAATTTTGAGTAATGACTAGATAAGGTATAGTCCCAGTGAGGCTGCCCAGGTGAATGGGCTCGCCAGCAGAGCAGGGCAAGTTGGTTTTTTAAGGCTCTCAGTCTTTTGAGGTACACGTTATAGTAAGATTGGCTTGTGAGAAAAATCATTCTGAAAATAATAGAGAAAAACATGTCCAGTGAGCACGTGGGGATTTTACTGGCCATTTTGGCTCAGCTGGTACCATTACATCATTTTCTCTGTCTTGTGGCAACATCCCATTTCTAGATACTTCAGGTTCCAAGAGTACCTTTGTTAGGAAATTATTTTTCCCCTTAGCTGATAATAAGTTGCCAAGATCTTGGCTTCTGTTCACTTTCGCACAGCAGTCCCATTAATAAAATTCAAAGGTTTTTACTCAGGCTTTACAAATAACTTATTTTGAAAAGCTTATTTACATTTACCAAGTGGGCAACTTTGTATATACGATTAACTACCAATTTGCAATAATAATTATCCTTTTTTTTTTCTCATGGATGTTGAGAAGCTTGGAGATTTTTATTTTTCCCATTTATATGAGAACTTTTCAACAAGTACAGTTGTACATTACTTTGATCAGTTTTTGAGAGCCACATTTACATGACTTCATTTAATGCAGCCACAGTAAAGGCTGCATTAAATGAAGTGACTATTTCTGCACCTTTCCCTTACTGCTTTCCAGAATAAAGTGATGAGAGGCAGTTTCTTTGGCTGTTTTGTTCACATTTTTACATGTGATGTACATTTGCTCCCCTTTGACCTTGGAGTAGACTTCTGGGACTTTTTTTTCTTTATGTATATTTGTGTCCTGTCCACCCTCCTTCCCCTCACACCATCCATCAGAAGTTGGATACAAAATGATTCAGAAAGAAAGGAACAAGAGAGTAGGAACTATAAAGCAAATGTTAAGGCTAAAAGGAATAAGAAAATTCATGGCCCTTTCTATAAACTGGGAAAATGCATTTTATTTTTAATGGCTATCATTTGTTGAGTACCCATGTGCCAGATACTTTAAGTACCTTGTCTCATTTAATCCACATTATCATGAGAGGTAGAAATAATTCCCTTCTTTTGTTTTATAGACAAGGCCCCCAAAGATTAAGCAGTTTGCTTTTAGCCATATGTCCAGTAAAAAATCCAGTAAAAATAGCAAAGTTAGGATTTGAATTCAGGTCCAACTTTAAAGCTCTTTTTGGTGTATAAGTGTGTGTGTGTGTGTGTGTGTGTGTGTGTGTGTGTGTGTGTAAGTTTCTAATGTTGGCCTAAGAGTTAGAAAACTCTTAGGATTAACTCCATGAATTTCTGGTGAGTTGCATTAACTTTCATGGCTCTTGTTTTCTTTATCTGTAAGACGAAAAGATTGAGCTGGATCTTTAAAGTTAATTCTGACTATAAAATTCTGTATTTCTTGGACTCTGAATTCAAGCAGAGAGTGTGTAGAGCTTCTGCTAGTTCTTGTATGTGCAACCAGTTTGGTTTGTAATGGATACCATTAGTCTGATGTTTGTTTTTTTTTTTTCATCTCATCATCCTGTGGAGGTACAAAAAAAGTCATCATGAGAGTATGGGTTAAAAGAAGGTACTGTGCTTCAACTGAAAATTCATAAAAGAAAACTTAAAGAACAATACTTGAATATGAAAGAGCATGGCAAGCATGGGCTGGAAGTTTGTGGGGGTTGGACTTGGTTATTGTCTGTAAACACAATGTCATTTACCCTTAAATATTATTGTGCCTGAACGAGGGAGTTTATGTGTTTCCAGGCATTGGAGATTGTGCTAGATGGTATAATGATGATTCAGTTGCAGTTCTTTTAGGGCCTTGTAACATTTCCAGTTAAATGGTAGAGATGGTTTTAAGAGGGACACAATAATTATTGACAAAGGAACTAATGAGATGACATGACAAAAAAAAAGCATCACTACTACATTATTACAGTATTTTTATCCCATTTATATAGTACCTTTTCCTCTAAAGGTGCTGTACAAATAACATCGAGATAATAAGCCATTTTAAAATGTCAAAACACTAAAGAATGAGAAAGCTAGGAGAAATAAATACACAGAAAAGAAGTAATAGAGGCTTTACATCACTGAGCAGCACAAAGGTTACTGACTCTTTGGCTAAATCCATTGCACTCACCATTGGATCTGTAAATCAGTGGGAGCTTGACATAGAGGTCTTTTTCTTGAGCCAAACTAGTGCTCACTATTTTATATCCTCTGGTTGTGTTTGAAGACCATGGCTTTTGGTGTCAGATGGACCTGTGTTTAAATCCTGATCTTCCAACTTACTATTAACTTGGAACAAATTGCCTAAACTTTCACAGCCTCAGTTTCTTCATCAGTGAAGTGTGGAATGTGACTACATAATTATACTTCCTTTGTTAGGTTGTCTTGAGGAATGAAGTGAATGAGCTATACACATAAAACATGTAGTTCAGTGCCTGGCACATGGTAAGTGCAACATAAATAATAGCTCAGTGTATATGTAAAAGAGTGATTCTGGGGGTGCTTGGGTGGCTCAGTCAATTAAGCGTTTGCCTTCAGTTCAGGTCATGATACCAGGGTACTAGGATGAAGACCCACATCAGACTCCCTGCTCAGCTGCAAGTCTACTTCTCCCTGTCTCTCTGCCTCTCCACCTGCTTGTATTCTCTCTGTGTCTGTCTCTTTCAAATAAAATCTTAAAAAAAAAAAAAAATACACAGTGATTCTGATGAGGTGATAGAGCATAATAGCAGCTTCTCTGGTTTAAAAGTTAAATCAGTGTGGAGTTTCAGGATCTTCTTTTCCTTCTCTGAATTGAGAATAGTAAAGCATAATCTGTACTTTTTAGACTAGCATTAGATTTTTAAATGAAACATACAGAGACTGTACATATTTTAAAGTTTATGACTTAGAATTGAAGATCCCTGTTCCTCCCTGCCCCCAGCCCAACATAACCATTGTCCCGAATTTGGTGTATTGTTTCCACACATGTCATTATGTTGTAATTATGTATATATCCTTCCATAGCTTTTCTCACTCAGCATTGTTTTTGAGATGTTTTTGTTGTATATGTAATACTGTTCATTAATTTTAACTGCCATACAGCATTCCCTTATATGAATGAATTTTAATTCATTTTAATCTGTCGTGTCAGTGTACATTACCTATAATTTTAATATTTCTGGGTACCTGTCACCTTTACTCTTCTTCAACCTAAGAGGCAGCCACTAACCTTGATTGTATGTATTAATTATTTTTAATGGTTTAAACATACATATTCCTAAATAATATATTGAGTTTTGCCTTTTTTAAAGGTCTATATAGCTACAATCTTACTCACTTTTTAGTGACTTTTTCAGTGTTATGATTTGAGATTCATTCACGCTGATTTGTGTAAAAGTTGTCTTCACAGTACACATTATTTCATTATATGAATATAGTATTATTTATGGACCTTCAGATTGTGTCTGACTTTTTACTGTTGCAAACAGTATACAATTAACATTCTGTACATGTGTGTTGATATTCTCTCACAAATATTGATAAGTAGCAATTTCATTATCATTTATTTTCTAATTTCTGATTTGACCCATGAGTTTACTTTAAATTTTTTAAATTTATTTTTAAAATATTTTTAAAATTTCCAAATATATAGAGTTTTTTTGTTATCAATATTTAATTACCTTGCTCTGTGGTCAGCTGTTTTTATCTTACTAATTCTTTGGCATCTGTTAAGATTTTTGCTTTATAGGTTAAACTCTGGTCAAGATTTAGCCAGGTTTTAGTCAGTTTTTATAAGTACTCTGTGTATGTTTGAAAATAATTTATCTTATTATTGGGTAAATGAGTCTATACTAATTGAACTTCTCTAATTTTACTAATCATTTTGGCTGAGATAGGTATGTTAAAATCTTCCCATTATAATAGTAAATTTGTCAGTTTCCATTTACTATTAATAGTAAATGATTAATATGATCATTTTTGCTTTAATATTTTATGGCTTTATTTTTAGGTGCATGTAGGTTTAAAATTGTTTTATCTTCTTGGTAAATTCTTTGTTTTTAATTTAGTTTTTTTTTTTTTAAACTATTATACAATGATCCTCTTTCTTTCCAATAGAGCTTTTCACCTTAGTCTCCGTTTCCTGATCGTACTGAAACTATTACTGGCTGCCTTTTTTGTTTTTTGTGTTTTTTTTTTTTTAAGATTTATTTATTATTTGAGAGAGAGAGAGAGAGAGAGAGAGAGAGAGAGAGAGAGAGATGGAGGATAGGGGCAGAGAAAGAATTTCAAGCGGACTCTCCACTCAGCACAGAGCCTGAAATAGGGCTCAATCCCACAAACCTGACATCATGACCTGAGCTGAAATCAGGAGTCAGACATTTAACCAACTGAACCACCTAGATGCCCCACTGTTACTGATTTTTTAATTATATATCTTTGTTGGTATTTTTTTTTTAAGATTTTATTTGAGAGAGTGTGTAAATGAGAGAATGAGAGAGAGCATGAGCAAGGGGGAGGGGCAGAGGCAAAAGCAGACATCCCACTAAGCAGGGAACCCAGTGTGGGGCTCTATCCCAGGACTGTGAGATCGCGACCCGAGCTGAAGGCACATGCTTACCTGACTGAGCTACCCAGGCACCCCTGCTGGTATTTTTTAAATATACTTAAAAAACTTTATCTTCATGTTCATGTTTTTAGTATGTCTCATAAACTTCATAAAATGGGACCTCATTTATTGAATTGAACATTCTTTTTTAACTGCTGAGTTTAGTCAGATTACAATTATTACCATTACTAATATATCTGTACTTATTTCCTCAGTCTTATGTGTTTTCTCTTTACCCTGCTTTTTTCTGTGCTATTTTTTGTCTATCTTACCTGCCCTCTGTTGATCTGAATAACTTTTCTTTATTCCTTTTATCCTTCTACTGACCATCCTTAACATTTTAATTGTATTTGGTTTTGTAAAATCTGACATTAAATTGGTATGTATAAACTTAGTGATTCCAACACCCCAGTGTTTATAGAAGCAATGTCCACAATAGCTAAAATGTGGAAAGAGCACAGAAGCCCATTGACAGATGAGTGGATAAAGAAGATGTGGTGTATATATATACACACAATGGAATGAATGTATACACACACATAAACAGTAGAATACTCAGCCATCAAAAAGAATGAAACCTTGTATATGCAACAACATGGATGGAACTAGAAAGTATTATGCTAAGCAAAATAAGTCAATCAGAGAAAGATAAATATCATGATTTCATTCACCTGGAATGTAAGAAACAAAAGAGATGAACATGGGGAACTGAAAGAAAAATAAGTTGAAAACAGAGAGGGAGACAAACCATAAGAGACTGTTAACTATAGGGAACAAACAGAGGGTTGCAGAAGGGGAGATGGGGGGGTAACTGGGTGATGGGCATTAAGAAGGGCACTTGATGAATTTGAGCACTAGTTATATGCAACTGATGAATCACTGAATTCTACCTCTGAAACTAATAATATATGTTAATTAAATTGAATTTAAAGAAAAAATTGGTATGTCGTATTTCTGAACAATACAAGGACCATGGAAAGTTTTAATTCCAGTTACTCTTCACCAATGGAAGGTATATATGATATGTTTTTGACCAGTATTTTACTCATTTTTCTATCACTCAGAGTAGTCTTTATTATTGCTGCTATTACATTTAATTTTTAATTTTATACTTTTATTATTTTCTAATTTCCAAAGAAATTATGAACTCCCTAATTAAGCTGTTTATATTACTCTTTTCAGATTTTCAAAAGAAACAACCAGATGATGATTCCGCTCCAAGTACAAGTAACAGCCAATCAGATTTGTTTTCTGAAGAGACCACCAGTGACAACAACAATACCTCGATAACCACGCCAACTCTTAGTCCCAGCCAGCAGCCGCTCCCGACAGAATTGAATGTAACTTCACCAAGTAAAGAGGAGTGTAAGTGCCCAGATCTTTGAAGTGCTAGAGAAAGTAGCCCAAGAATCATACCATGAGCTTCTTCGTAATGCCTTGTCTCAGAAAAAAAAAAAAAAAAAGATAGCCGCTCTTCTAAATCAAGATTAAGTGCTGACATGTAGGCGCAAGTCAGCAAGTTAGGGAATAAATTTTAGCCATTCCATAAAGCTTAAGGTCCTCTTAAAAGATAGTTTTTTTCTGTTAACTGTCAAGGTATGAGATTTTGAACCAGTCTAGGGCAGTGGTTCTCAGTCCTGCTGCAAAATAGAATCCACTAGAGATTTTTTTTTTTTTTTTTAATTTCAATCTTCAGCACCATTCTCTGAGTCTAATTTTATTGACCTGGAGGGAGGCCCACGGATTTTTTTTTTTTTTTTTTTTAAACTCTGCAGAGGATTCTAATCAATGCTAATGATGAGAACCACTGGTCTAGAGAACTTACTCCTAATTCAGAAACCTTGGATTAAATCCTTACTTCTGTCACTCACTGGACCTTAAATGTTTTTAGGCAATTAACTAAGATAATAACACTATGTGCTTCATAGAACATAGGGTATTTGAAGAGAGGAGGAAACTGTTTCTCCTATTCTTCTCCAAGTCCTCAGTGATAGACTTCCATATCACATACATAATTATAATATTCTATTGTCCACTTAACTTTTTTAATAATGCTGTCGCCAACTTCTTTAGGGCACAACTACAACTATAATAGTGCTGAAAATTTTAGGCACATTTTAACATAGCAGTTTTTGCTTTTTAGAAACTTTAAATTAGGGACACCTGGGTGGCACAGCGGTTGAGCGTCTGCCTTCAGCTCAGGTTGTGATCCCAGGATCTGGGATCGAGTCCCACATCAGGCTCCTTACGGGGCACCTGCTTATCCCTCTGCCTGTGTCTCTGCCTCTCTCTCTGTGTCATAAATAAACAAACAAACAAAATCTTAAAAAAAACACTTTAAATTAATAGGCTGAAATTTGATGTTTCAGATTTAATGAACATCTAGAAATCCTTGGAATATGGTAGGTTAGAATGTTCTGCCTATAAATTTGGAAAGATTAGCAGAGAACAAATTAATTACCATAAATCAGTGTACTAGGTGACTTAGAGTCTGTGTCCTCAAAGAATTTACTTTTTAATGGGGGAAATTAAATATATTTGTTACAATATATCAGTGGTTCTCAATCAGCAGTGATTTTGCATGCTCCATGCTGCTAAACATTTTACACTGCATAGGATAGCCTTCCACAACAAGGAATTATCCAGCATGACATGTCGTAATGCCAGGGTTGAGAAACCCTGATACATGGTTATATGAACCCATTTTAATGATTCTTCTTATATATTAAAGACAATGACTGTTGAAGAGGGTGTTGCTTTACTGGAGAATGTTGTGTTGAAGACAGACACAAGGTGGTGAAAAGACATTCTAGATAGAGTAGAATGAGCTGTGGAGGAAAGCTACATGAAGTTCTGCACTTTAGGTCCTTTTATAGGGGACAGAACTGGAAAGGTAGATGATGGTTAAGTCAGAGAGGTTTAAATGCTCAGCTAAGATATTTAGATGTTAGACAGTAGTCATGCTTTTGAGCAAAGAAAGTAAAATTATTACAGTTCTTTTGGAGAAGTGACCTGGCAGTAATGAAAATGGGAAGGATTTACACTACAATAATATTGCAGAGAAGAATTTTTTAAATATTATAACCTATTAAATAGAGACCTAGGGGAAGGTATAGAAATCATTTAAGAGGAGGGAGAAAGAAAAGATGAAAATGGTAGTGATAATGTTGGGGTAATGGGTCTTGTTTTTAAAAATCTATTTGGGGTCATGTACTTATTGAGGAACAGATAAAAGGTATGATCTGTTGTCACAGAAAATACACACCATTCACTTATACTCAGTTTTGAATAAGATGTTTGTAAGCTCAGTATAGCCTTTAGGTGAAGAACTCCTGGTTTAAGGGAAAGATTGGCACTTGTCAGAATCTAATCTGATTGGATCTGTATATACCAGAATCTGGCCACAACAAACCAATCTGAGTAGCCAAGTTGTGTCTAAGACTGAGATAACAATAGCTACCATTTATGAGCACTTTGTGTGCAAGACATTGTTCTATATGTTTTGCATATTTTTCTCTTGGGTGCCTCATGATAACACAGTGCAGTAGATACTATTATTATCCCCATTTTAGAGCCAAGGTAGTAGGCACAAAGAGGTCAAGTAATTTGCCTGTGGTCACAAACTACTAGATATCAGAACCAGGATTCAAATTTAGGCATTTGGCCTCAGAAACCATGCTTTTAATCAGTGAATTCACAATGGGAAATCTAATTTCCACAGAGAATAGAAATTTTCATGTTGCCAAGATCAACACTTCCTCTCTCTGTAATTAAGGTATGTGGAAATTAAAATCATAACCAAAAGTTATTTTACTAATTCATCATGAAAATCCTGTAAGAGGAATTGGAAATAAAAATTATCCATAGGACTAAAACATTTTCTCTGGAGGCAGACCCTTGGGAAGACAACCCATACATAAGCAAATGGCAAAGTATGGACTCAACCAAGTGGACTCACCAAAGGAATTAAAATGAAGTGAATTTTTAATTGAGGTAGGCTGATTGTAAGGTGTGCTCTAAGGGAAGATCTTGAGCTCAATGCAAGATTCCATCTTAATACCTTTTTCTCCCTCCTCTGCCTGGACTTAGACCTGCCCTGCGCTTTGGAGCCCCTGGGACATACTTCTGTGTTTCCATAACTTGCCCATCTAGACCATTGTACATGGCTATGTTTTTTCTTTTGATAAATAAATACAGGTATTTATCAGGATGTCTACTACTACTATTAACTTCAGATCCATTCTTTCTCTGATGACCTCACTGCTTTAAACCATTGTGTGTTTATGTTAAGTTAAACTCTCTGAAACTAATCTTATTTCCTAATCCTTATAAGATTCACTATTGTAATCCTCAGATTTTCACAGATCTGAGGAATTGAGGTTTGCTAATTTGAGATATGATGATGACTTCCATGTTTGAATGGAGCAGTTTGAGTTGGAGCTCAGGAGAGGAAGTGCAGTTCATGCTCTTGAAAGATGATAGTTGAAGTCTTAACTGGTTAAATGAGATTGGCAAGTATGAGAGCAAGAAAAAGCAGTAAGAAAAGAACCTTGAGATTGAAATCAAAACAGAGGAAGCAACTAAAGAAATTGGAGAAAAGGAGAATGATAGTAGGCAAGGTCATAGAGGCCAAGGAATAAATTTCAGCTTATGATGTGCTCTTTCATAATAATAATGAAAATGTAAGCTCACATTTATGAAGTGTTTGCTATATTCTAAGCACTTTCCTAAGCTCTTTACATGTAGTAACATTTAATTTTCACAGGTTCTTATGAGGTAAATGCTTTGTTATCCTCATTTTTACAGATGAGGAAAAAAAAAGCATAGGGAGGTTCAGTGACTTCAGTCCAAAGTTCCAGAACTTCTGCTTCTAAGTATAGTTCATGTTCAACCCACTAATTTGCCTCCAAAGCCTATGCTTGCAATTACTATAGTATATTGCCTCATCATTGTTAAACTGCTGCAGAGACTATAAACTGACGAGACATTTGGATTTGATGATCATGAGATTGATTACCTAAATATAAGCTATTTAATATTCTGTTGCCCAAAAAAAATACTCTGTTGCAGTGGTTTGCATATTCATTTAGTGGTCTTTGCTGAGAGCCTACTATATGTTAGGCACTAAGTTCATTGCTGGGTACAGAAGTGCATGAGATTAGGTCTCTGCCCAAAAGGAGGTCACCTTCTCAAATATATATGCCTTTCCCTGAGATTCTGACTTGTTTTCCAAAACAGGTACTGAAGAATTCTGGGGTATAAGGAGGTGGCAGCCAGAGCAATGGTCAACAAGCATGTCATTTGCAAAAGCTTTCTCAGGCGGGTTTGCTACCTCGTTGCAGTGTTATCGAGGTTGAATACTGTGTGTGCCTGATTTGTGGATGACGTATATAGGGATGAGAAAAATAGGGAAGTCTGTTAAAGCATTAGGACAGTTGCGTTGTAAGTCAACATGCGATAATTATAGTGATTGCCAAGAAACAGTGAAGAGCCAGGTGAGAGTAGACAAGCCTGATCCATAGGCACCTGGCAAATTTCTTCAGCTCTGATATACCTAGTAGAAGCACGGTAGGGGAAGACGAGGCAGGGGATTGCTTACATTGATCTTTCAGCATCCTCAAGAGACCAGAATTTCATCTGTTGGTCCTTAATAGCTTCTTTATATAGAGGTATGGAGATGTAGAGTGTGGGAGTTGCTGGGAAATGGGCTTGGGATTGCAACTCCAAGTACTACATAATTTTGTTAACTATAGAGTAATTATGGATCTATTGTAATTGTGTAGAACTGGAAATGCTGTGTGTTCTTTAGGACTTGTGAAAAAAGTTTTACTTTTTCTGTAATAATCAAGAGGATGAGTATATCTGTTTTTTACTTCTCACTGTCAAATTGATATAAAAAAGAAAGGGATGGTCTGGGTACATCAATGCTATTTTGAAAAGACTGCAGGTAGAATAAGAACTACTACTGTCAAAAGTGTGTAAAGAAACAGGACATATTTTTATCAAAAAGAATTCTTAAAACACCTGACTGAAGGTCAAATAAAACAGATATCCAAAAACTCCAAAAATATTTTTTGTCTGAACACAGTTACCTACCTCTTCCTTTCCCATTGTGTCTACAGAAGAGTCTGTGGAACTTCAGCCATTAGAAACAATAAATCAGTCAATCAATCAATCAGTGTAAACAAAATTCAAATAGTGACCAAAGGACTTGTCATAGCATTTAAATGCTGTAATAATGGTAGCAGCTAGCAATAGAGTACTGGCACTGTTTGAAATACTTTATCTGGGGATCCCTGGGTGGCGCAGTGGTTTGGTGCCTGCCTTTGGCCCAGGGCGCGATCCTGGAGACCTGGGATCGAATCCCACGTCGGGCTCCGGGTGCATGGAGCCTGCTTCTCCCTCTGCCTGTGTCTCTGCCTCTCTCTCTCTCTCTGTGTGACTATCATAAATAAATAAACATTAAAAAATACTTTATCTGTATTAGCCTACTTTATCTTCATAATTGCCCTGTATGTTCAGATGGAGGCACACATGATTGTCATACCCAGGGTTGCAAAGCAGCCTGGCTTTTTGGCATCATACCATAGCTTCCTGTCTCTGTAGTGATTTAGAGTGTAAAGAATATTGCATGCAAATGTAAACTACCAGAAAAAGGAGAACAAAAATAACAAAAAAAAAAACCTAACTTTTTTCCCCCTTTTGTTGCTGTTCACTGTTCTCCCAATTTCCACAGTTTTCATAGAGGAGATAAACTTTGGTTTGTATTTACGTTTCTTGACCCAACTTGTAATGAGAGAAAGGATAATGTCAGATTGTAGATAGAACACTGGAACCAACTGTTCTTTTATTTTTAAATGAGGGACATACTGACTGGTCACTTTAAGTTAGAGTCTTATCAGATTGGACTTAAAACATGAAAAATGCCCTTTCTCGCTTCTGTAAATCAGCTTTCATATTACCCTGAACATCCTGACTTATGACACATTTGGGAGACTTCTGATGTGCATGCCCACCTAGGTTTTGTGCTTTGTGTTTTGTTTCTTCCCCCAGTTCCACTACACCATTGGGTAGAAATTGAGATGTTGCAGGAGAGTTGGCTGGTCTGGCAGGACCAGGAAAGGAAGAGAACTGACACTTAGTTGACATCCATACCTGCTACTAGGGAAGAGTAATGACAAGAAATGTGCTTGTTTTCACATATTCTCAGAATCTGATCTAGCATTTAGAGAGGGCCCACCTCATGTAGAATACTTCCCTAAGCTTTGTAGAGGCATATAGTAAATAAATAGTAGCCAACACATATATAAAACTATATAGTTTGCAAGAGGAATTGGCAAAATATAGCCCATGAGCCACATCCAGACCATCACTTGTTTTCCTATGGTCTACAAGCTAAAAATGATTTTAGACAATTGAAAAGTATTTTGTGACATTTAAAAATTTTATGAAATTTACATTTCAATGTTCATAAGGTTTTGTTGGAATACAGCTATGCTCATTCATTTATGTATTGTGTCTGTGGCTGCTGCAACAGCCAAATTGGGTAGTTGCTGCAGAGATGCAGTGGTTCTTTTCAGAAAAAGTTTGCTAATCTCTGTTTATCAAAGCACTTTAACAAACATTTTCCTGGGATCATCCTGACAGTGTGCAATGTAGGCATGGCAGATATTCTCCTTATTATTCTACAGATGAGAAAAAGGTTTGTAAGGTAATTTGTTTTGAGTCACATGACAGGACTAGCTCTCAGCTCTGGGCCATTTTCATCCATAATACTCAAGATTTTTCATATTTTTCTCGACTGCATCTACCCAAGAGATACTTTTGTTATACCCAAAAGAAAGGATACAGAAAAATTGAGAACCATACTAGCTGGAATGTTAATAAAGATTGTTAATGATTAAAGCTTCATTTCTAAGTGCTGGCTGGATTTTATTTTAATTATGACAGTGATTCCCAAAATAGAAATTCAAGAACATTCTTTATCTGTGATTAAATTAATTTGGTTGAATAAGGAGATTTTCATTGTTTCCTTGGAAACTGGTTCCTGGTGATACCCTGGCTCCCCCAGGCATTTAAAAAACAAAATAAAATACTACTGCATTTTCACAGATGTCCTTGCTAGACTGCCTTGGGTCTTTTAACATGCTTTGGGCTTCACTGGCTACTAAGTCTTCATTCCTGTCTGACAAGTCCTTATCTGTCCCCTGGAAAATTAATACCACAGCCACCAAGTAGCTAGACTGTTTGTTTTTACCACTTAAATTTCTAAAAATCTTTCAGTGAAACTAGTTTCCCCTTTTATGGACTATGCCTCCCTCAGAAGACTGGATTGATATACTGGGCAAAACAGGCTGGCTTATTCTAGTAGAACACTTAGAAAATATTACCTATTAAAAAAAATACTCTATGATTTCCTGCCAGGCTAGTTTTAAATGAAACATGGTGGGGAGATTTATTTACAATTCTCTCTCTATGTGTCTTTCTCTTCCCTTTTCTCTAATGAAGCTCAAAGCATCAGGCCATTTATCAGAGATAATTACACAACAGATGGAGCTTTTCTGATATATAATAGTCTCAAAGTGGAAGATTCTTTCCCATAATGAAGAATGCCCAAACTTTAAATGTCTCTTTTGATTTTAATTTAAAGGTATTGTTTTTCAGTGCATTTATTTATCCTGGAGCTGATTCTGTAAAGCATGCTGCTTTTATTAGAGCTGTGTACTAAAGAGATTGATACTGTGCAGTACGGTATATATGCAGTACAGCATATAATGTATAGTTATATGCTATATTGAATTGAATGGCTATAATTTACCAGTAATCAATATATGGGATCATTAAATTAATCACTGTCAAAAAGCAGAAGGACTTGAGCAGTTTAGCAGTATTTTCTTAAGGAAATTATTTATGTTCCATAATGTTAGCTGGGTTGAAACTAGTTGAGGCACTTACATATCATCTGGCCTTCAACTTGTAGTCAAAATAAAAACCAAAGTAAAGCAAAACTATGATTTTTAAATTACTCATTTGCTGGCTTTTTTTTTTTCCTTAAAAGAGTTTTAATCCTATTTTCTAAGTGTACGAGGAAAACAAAGACATACAGGCCTATATGAAATCAAAGATGAAGATACTTCTTTCATACCTCTATCCCTAAACCTCCATTAAATTCCCATTCTTTCCAGAGATAACCATGTTAATTCATTTTGAGTCATACTTTTTAAATGCAGTTCTGTATATGTTTGCATACATAAAGATTTTCTTCATTTTTATACAAATGAGAACATATTCCATGTACTGTTTGTAGTCTGCTCTTTTAATTTAACAGTATATATTTTTTAAAGCTTAATTTACTTATTTTAGAGAGAGCACGAATGGGAGGGGTGGAGGGAGAAGGAGAGAGAATCTTAAGCAGACTTTTTTGCACTGCATTTTCTGCACTGTTAAAGAGAGCCCGACTCGGGGCTCGATCTCAAAATGCTCAAATCAACCTGAGCCAAAACCAAAAGCCAGACACTTAACCAACTGCACCACCCAGGTATCCCAACAGTGCATTTTAGAAATATTTCCAGATTGACACATAAAGACCTTTGTAATTCTTTTTCAAATGCATAATATTTCTTCTTCTTTTTCTTCTTCTTCTTCTTCTTCTTCTTCTTCTTATTATTATTATTATTATTATTATTATCTCTTTTGAGGCTGTTTCTAATATTCCACTACTATATATCATGTGAAATAGACATTTTTGTACATGACTAATGGTACATGTACCATTAGGAGAAACAAGAAGTCACAGAAGAGTATATTTTAACTTTTGATGTACATGGCCAAATTAATTTCCAAAATGACATTACCATTTTATACCCCTAATAATAGTGTTTAAGGGATTTGCCATGCTTTTAGCAATCTTAGGTGTTCTGGGGGAAGGGAGGCAATAGGTAAAAGAAGGGCTCATTTTAACTTACATTCCCTTGACATCTCCTGGTAGTAAGATTGAGCACTGCTGCATATGTTTATCAACTGTTTGTCTCCAGTGGTTTGCCTATCTCTGTTCTTATTTATTTTTAAAGATTTTATTTATTTACTCATGAGAGAGACACACAGAGAGAGGTAGAGACATAGGCAGAAGGAGAAGCAGGCTCCCCGTGAGGAGCCTGATGCAGGACTCGATCTCAGGACCCCAGGAAGGCAGATGAACTGAAGGCAGATGCTCAACCACTGAGCCACCCAGGCGTCCCTCTTATTTATTTTTTAATTGTCTTTTTCTTACTGATTTGTAGGAACTCATAAGTCCTTGTTACATATTTTGCAAATGTTTTCTGCTGGTATGTCACTTGGCTTTTAATTTTGATTTGGGTGCCTTGTATTTTATTAGAAAATTTACAGAATTTTTAAAAGTCAAGTCTGTGGGTCTTTTGTCTTCTAGGTTTATATCTTTCTTAGAAGGCTTTCTCTACCACAGGGTTATAAAAGTATATTCTTATATACTTTAATACTTTTATAGTTTATCTTTTTCTATATTTAGCTCTTGAATCCATCTGGAATTTATTTTGTATATGATATGAGGAAAGTGATTTACCTTTATAATTTTTCTGAATGGAGAACCAATTATCTTAAAACCATTTATTAAACAGGCCTGGCTTGTGGGGTGCCTGGGTGGCTCAGTTGGTTACGCATCCAACTCTTGGTTTTGGCTCAGGTCATGATCTCACGGTTGTGAGATCGAGCCCCATGTTGGGCTCTGTGCTGAGCATGGAATCTGTTTGAGATTATTTCCCTCTCCCTGACCCTTCCCTTCTGTTCCTCCCCCTGCTGTAGTACATTCTCTCTCTAAAATAAATTTTTAAATCCTTTAAATAGGCCTGGTTTGAAATGCCATTATTATTGAATAAACATGTATCTGTTTGGGGGCTCTTTTATTTTGTTCCATTGGTCTACTTATATTTTCCTAAGACTGAAATATAGCTTTGTGGCATGTATTGGTATCTGATAGAGCTGGTCCCCCTTAGTTTATTTTTTTCCTAAATTTCATTAGCTGCTATTTTGTATTTTCTCTTCTTGATGAATTTATATTTAGCTTGTCAAACTATATTAATAGTTACAGTGTGATTTTGATTGGAATTATTGAATCCATAGATTGATTTGGGACATTTTAGTACACTATTGGGCCTTCTCATATAGGAATATTGTTTGCTTTCATGTATTCAAACTTTATATATTTTTTGAATAAACACCTCAATTTCTTTTTTCCCATCTTTCATTTTCTTCATGTAACTCTTGTACATTTGTTACCAGAATTTCTCCTTTTCAGCCGTATTTTTTTTCTTATTTTCATTTCTAACTCTAATGTGACTATTTCTAGTAGTATTTCACAAATACAGTATTTGTTATAGGGTTTTCTTTTGTAGATATTTATCAGTTTAGGAAAATTCTTCCATTTGTAGCTTGTTTATTTTGTTGTTTTTTTTTAAGTCAGAGGAATGTTGAATTTTATAAAATCCTTTTTAGCATCTGTGGAGGTGATCATTTGGATTTCTCCTTTAATATGTAATCTCTTAATTTGATGGACTTTCAGGGTTAAACAATCTTTGCATTCCTTGAATTAAACCCTACGAGTTCTTTTAGTATACTGCTGGCTTCAAAATGCTGATTTTATTTTAAATTTTACACGTTTTTAATAAGTGAGTTGTGTGTGTGTATATGTGTGTGTTTGTGTGTGTGTGTATATATATATATGTTTATATATGATAGGCATGCTATTCCTGTTTAGTTTTGGCATCAGTTACATTAATCTGATAGAAATCTTTTTATCTTTTCCTGTGCTGTAACACAAATTTTTGTCTTATGCTCTCACATTATATAACGTATCTATTCTTTGAAAGCTTGAAGAATTTACTCATAAAACTGATTGGCCTGATACTGGGCTATTCATATTTTCTACCTCATTTAATGTCAATTTTGAAATCAGTATTACTAAAAATGTCAGTTTCATCTAGAGTTCTGAATTTATTGGAATATATAACTTTCATTTATTAACTTTATATATTGTACCAAGTACACAAACTAAATCTTATTCTTAATTACCCTGATATTGGCCATAGTTCCTAATATGTTTTTGTTCATGATCCTCTAGTTAACTCAATAGAGAAATATTAAAGGTCTGGGAAGTTGTCACTGCCACCATTGTGTTTTTGTAGCATTTACAGCCATGTCTTGCCTCCAATCTTGTCCTAGTCCATAAATTTGTCAAATGAGTCTCCCATTCAAACCATGTTAGACAAGAAAGGAAAATCTTTAATGGCCTTATCATCACCTGTCTGGTCATTCAGATTCTTAATTGTGTATCACACATCCTCCCCTATAATCTGGACCTTTATTGTATCTGACCTGCTTACCCATTTCAGCAGTGATTCTCAGCTCTGAGCCAAGCTAGACCCTTATTTTCTCAGGAGACACTTTGGCACTTGTCTTACTATTTTCATTCATGTTCTTGGAAACTGTTTCAAACCTATTTTATCCAACTAATTGCTATATCCGAGGAATTTCTATACTTCTTACTATAACATTTAATCCCATATTGTTTTGGTTACCTCTTTGACCTAATAATATCATCTCCTTGTACCAGCTTAGAGAGTAAACCAACGATTTGCAGAGACTTTATTATATGTTGTTTTGCTGTTCCCCGGAGTGCCCAGTACAGTCCTTGGCAAACAGTACTCAGTGTAAATGCTTACTGATTTAAATACTTAGAAAGTTTTCTAACTCTCTTTTACTTTTGGAAACCTACTTCATGTGTTTTGGCACATTAAGGAGAGATTTGTTATTGCTTGAACCTGATTTGGAGCAACTTAATATTCGTTTATTATTTTCTGTGACTGTGCCATTCAGTATCCCCAAGATGAAACAACTCAAAAAGGCAGTTCCCCCACCAAAGTTTGAAATTCAGTTGCCTTGTTGTGGTAACAGTTAATCTCTTTTAACCACCAGAGATTTTGGAATAATGGGAAACAGGCCCCCCAACCCATCTCCTTCCCTCCCTCCCTTCTTTTTTTGACTGTGCAAATAGCTACTTGCTTGTTGTGAAATAATAGTTTTTGCTTATAGTATTTCTTTTGTCATCTGAATTTCCCCCTTTGGGATTCCCCTTTGTCAGACAGAAGACTAGCAGACTTTAAATACTCATGTTTAAGGCTCCCTTAAGAAGTCTGCAAATCTGAAAGGCTTGTTTCCCATAAAGATTTCCTCAGGCACCTAGGAAATTAGATTATAAAGTTACTGCTACTCAAGACTAGATTTTGAAGCAGTGTTATCACTGCCCCCATCTCTGCAAATGCAGATTTTGTTTTATGTTCTTATTAAATGAAGTGCTCTGTACTGCTGTGAAAATAAAGGTCACAGTGAATAACTACCTTTCATACAGCTTTAGCCCTTTGCAGTTGTCATATTTTTATTTTGTGTAGATACAGGTAATGGGTGACACTGTGCTGATTCTAAACTGAATCTAAGTCTTACTATGACAGAAGTATTGGCTGAAAAAAATCATATTATAATAGGGCCATCTATTTGAGTGTGTTAGAAGTAGTTATTTTAACCTTATATTTTAATTGTGTTTGTGAACTTCTCCTAAAATTCATAGCTTCCAGAGCCAAAGCGACTACATAAACTTCCATTTTTCTATTCACGTGTTCTGTCATTTCATAAACCATTTCACTTTTTAATCTGTCAAAAGGACAGTTTTTTAGATTTAATAAAAACCATAGGATGCCATCTTTGTAAGGAAGTTTTTAAATTCCAAAATAGTATAAAACCGCTTTACTACATAATTCAAATTGTGGCATTTTTAGCTATTATTTTTGCAAAGAGAGGTCCCATTGGCAAGACTTTCTAGTGTTTACTTCTGTAAAAAGAAATTTGAATGCAGGTTACCTTTCATTCAGCATCACTGGACACTTTGCCAGACGTGGCACAGCAACTTATGGGAGAGGCTCAGCCAAGAACCAGAGAGGAAGGGACCTGTGTTCAGAATTCTTTTTAAATGTCCACAGGGAAATACCTATGGCCTAAATAGAAGTCTTTTTCCATTTTCTGTGAAGCTTCTTATGAAGAACATGCACAAGTCACCTCTCTTTTAGAGGAAGGCATTGCAGCCTTTTGGTTGCTGAGACAGGCCAAGATTTATAAGAATGCTCTTGGTAGCTGATCTATGTCAAAAATAAAAGCTCTTCTAATGCTGAGTGGTTTCTCCATTAATGTGTTATGAGATTCATGCTCATGTTGATGGTGAAATGCAAATACAGAAATCTGTGTTGGGCGTTAGTTATGCCTGTAAATAGTCAGAACTGAAGCCTAAATTGAAGAAGTGACAGCTCCTGATTTCATATCCATATTAAATATGCTTTATCACGGAGAGAAACAAGTATCTAAAAATAGAAGTATTAGCCAGGTGATATTTTGACCCCTCAAAAAAGGAGTCTAATTTTGATCCCTAGGGTGGTAGTTTCTTGGAATTTCAGTGTTATTTGCTATTGGACTTTATCACATTTTGCAATCTTGATATTGGGTGTTTTGTTAGTTTCTTAATATATTGGAAGCTCTGTTTTGGTTATTAGGGTTCTGGGTGAGAGATCACATCTGAAAAACTGAAATCAAACACTTAACGGCTCAGAATCTTTTTTAATTCCTTGAAACATGTTTTTATTCTCTACATAAGTAGCAGAAACAGACTGTCCTAGGTTGAAATTATGACTGTAGAGTTGATTCCACTATGTCTTGCCTTTATTTACTTAAATATTTAACATTTCGTTGAGAATGTGCTGAGTGTCTTACTGATACTAATAGTAGTGCAAGGTCTCTGCCAGACCAGAATAAGCCAGTTGGCATACAAGAAAAGTATGGAGAAATTGGAAATTATATTAACCTTTATTAGGGTCATTGTTTTGTTCTATACCAGTGGTTCTCAAAGTATGGTCTGAGAACCTTTAGAGGTCTCAAAGACCCATTTGGAGTCCTTCCTTTTCCGGTTGTGTATCTGTGGAAGGGTGAATTTTATTGATAGCCCTCATTAAAAATTGAATGCACATGCAGATGTGAAAATTCAGAAGTCTGTTAAGACAGATAGCTTTCATAATTTTCAAAAAAATGCATGTTTTTTTTTAAGATTTTATTTATTTATTCATGATAGACATAGAAAGAGAGAGAGAGAGAGAGGAGAGAGAGGTAGAGACACAGGTAGAGACACAGGCAGAGGGAGAAGCAGGCTCCATGCTAGGAGCCTGACGTGGGACTCGATCCTGGGACTCCAGGATCGCGCCCTGGGCCAAAGGCAGGCACCAAACCGCTGAGCCACCCAGGGATCCCCAAATGCATGGTTTCTTTTTCTAAAGCAGTATGTTTTTATGTTGACCTGGAGTTATTTTTATGAATTTTAAATGAAGTTATATTTTTAAATTTTTTCAGCTTTAATTTTATTTTTTATATATTTTTTAGATTTTATTTATTTATTCATGACAGAGAGAGAGGCAGAGAGAGAAGCAGTTCAGCTTTAATTTTAGATCAGGTACACATCAATAGATATATCCCACATAAGCAGAAGGTCTTTAGTGTCCTTAATAATTTTTAAGTATAAAAAGATCCCAAAGGGGTGCCTGGGTGGCTCAGTTGGTTAAGCATCTGACTCTTGATTTTGGCTCAAGTCATGATCTCAGGGTTCTGAGATCGAATTCCATGTGGGGCTTGCCTCTGAGCATGGAGTCTGCTAATCCCTCTCTCTCTGCTCCCACCCCACCCCACTCCCTTGGTCTCTCTCTCTCCATCTCTAAAATAAATTAATAAAATCTTAAGAAAAGGGGGTGGGCCCCAAGACCAAAATTTTTGAGAACTGCTATGCTAGATTAACATGTAAATAAGGCAAAAGTCCATTATATTTATAATAGTTCCATATCCCTTCTGAATAGTTATGTATGTTCAGTAATTGCTTTTGGCCTGGATCATTTTCATTCAGCAGTAAAAACTATTTTTGAACACCAAACATACTAGATTACTAAAACAAGTACGACTTTGCTCTTGCCCTTGAGGCTTGTTCCATATAAGGCCATTGCTGGGTCATGAGAGACTATTTCTTCAACATACATCCCCTGCACCCAGTAGGATGTCCACTTTAACTCCTATAGAAGAGTCCATCGGTACTCAGGAAAACATTCCTGATTTCATTTTGCTTGTAGTGTTGTTCCCAGGGGAAGGTGGTGTGGGAGAATTTTAAATTTTATTTCTATTGAGCCAAATAGGCTAATAAGCATACTCACATACAAACATACACTAACATTTGCAGAGCTGCCCAACACTATAATTATTTTGGGGAGCAGGATAGAATGGTAATGAAATTTTGAGAAGCCCTTTATGAACAAAATAGATAGCTACCAATAGCAACTTCTGACTCACTTTGAAAATCCCCTTCTCATGAATTTAGCTCTAAATGATGTGAGAGAATACACAGTAAATTAGGATTAGAACTTCTGAGAGATTAACACTTAGATTCTGTAACAAGCTTTGTAAATGGTTTAATTTGGAGGTTTCATTTGGAGAAATGGGAGGGCTATTATCTGTGCTGAAGATTTTCTATAAACTTAGATTCTCACTCATTATATCTTTATGTATCCTTGTTTTTAATCGATGGTGCTTTTCAAACTCAATTATGTAGACAGATTAGGTGTGTTCTTTCTGATTAAAATAATTCATGAATTGTAGGTTTAAGGTGAGGTTGGAGGATCACCTTTTCTGAGGGAGATGACTTATTTTCTTGTGCTTTTTTATCTGCCCCTGATATTCATTTCTTACTGTTTGTTTCTTACCATTTACTACTTTAAGTCTCTCCATGTGTCTATTGTAGGCTTTTAAAGAAGGAATATTTTGCTAGTGAAGAAATATAGATTCTTTGAATATTTTTAAAAGACAGTTTTACATTCATAATATTGCCAAATCAGGAGACAAGTAGAGTTCATTTTACTAAGCCTGTTGTATAGGATTTTGGGGTTTTTGGAGGGCTTGGGTTTTACTTTTTTTTTTTTTTGAGTTGCCTCATCAAAAAATTATTGGTAAGATATTATAAATCTCTTGAGAGGGAGAATTGTAGCTTTTGAATCACCTTTTGAACACTGAGCCTAGAAAAGTGAGAATCCTGCACAGTAAACAATGTGCAGATTATGAGAGAGTGGAATTGACAAGCTGGTTAAAAAAAAAAAAAGGATGATGCATTTCTAATTAGCCCATAGCGTCTTTAGTTGGAAATTAATTAGATACTGTTATGTAAATGTCTTGTTAATTAAGTAAGAATATTGAAGTGTTATAAATCTGCAAAAGGAATGGCTATTTTTGTGTATTAATGTTTTGTAGATACCATGAAAGAGCTAAGAGTAGAATATTTGTTTGATTATTGAGGTTTTGGCAATTTTTAGCTGACTGACTCCTTGACAGTCCATTTTTCCTAATTGATGTACTTTACCACATGGTATAACTGCAGCCAATGAGGGCTATGGATCCAGGAGCCAAAAATAACCAGTCAGCACAGCTGTTTTAACAAAACCTTTCTGAGTAAATTGTTGATCTCTATTATTTTCAAGGTTAAGGAGAAATACTATTTTTCTGTATTTACTCAGCCTTAGATCTGGAGTGCCTAAGATGATTGCCATCCTAAATGCAGCTGCCTCCAAGCCTGTGTACTCTGTTTCCTCCCTGAGACATAGTCTCCAACCCCTAGTCTGTTGGGTTGACTACTACATGGGTAGGCTCTGAGGTATTTTTTTACATGCTCAGTAACTCTACAGGAGACTGACAGAAAATTCAAGAATTCTGCAACTTCAGCTTAAAATATGAGTCTTGATAATTAACTGAATACCTTTATTCACTTCTGGTTTTGCAGATTATAGTGAACTTAGTGTGTAGATTTGACCCCTGTCTTCATCTGTACAGGGCTGAAATTAGTACTGTTTCTCCAAGAAAATCCACTACCCTATTAGAAATGCTATAAAGAGTCCTTGTTGGGAATATAGCTGAAGAACTTTATTTCATGCCTTTCATGTGGAATTGCAAATGCAATCCATAGTGCTACATTATGTATCACACGTTTAATACAAGAAGAGAACATCCCTAGAAGACAAAATAGTGTATTCAGACTTCTGCTCACAAACCACAAACTTGCAAATTCCAGATTATAAATTGTTAAAACTTAGGAAAAAGTCTTTTGAATGTAATATCAAATGCAAAATTATAATCTGTCAATAAATATCTTCAGATAGTGAAGAAATTTGAAAAAATCAGATATTTAATATGCTTTAGCAAAAGAAAGCAAAAAGTACTCCTAGTGATTGGCTAAATGGTAGTTCAGGTTGGTTAATCCTGATACCATTTGGTTCAGAATCTCCAGAGACCCTGTCATTAAATAAAGAACTTTGTGTTGTTGTTGTTTTTTAATATTCAAAAACCCAAAAGTTGCCGCTACTGTAGGCTAGAGAGTAATGGTGTGAATCATTCTGAAAATGTAAAGAAATACATTTCTTTTCCTAACTGTGATCACACTGAACACATAACACAGATGCACATACACATAAATCACATTCGTTTATAAAACCCAATTATAAAGAGGCTTCCTCACCTTGCTCTTTAGTTATTAGCTCTGTCTACCCTGCTGCTTGGGAAGAAGAGGATATAGGGCCAAAAGTAGGAGCAGGGTTTACAGTGACTTATTGGACCATATGCCACCCTTCTCGGGCATTAGAAAGCTCAGTAAAGAAAAGTCCACTCCCTTCCTTGATGGAGCAGGTGCCCTGACTTTGATCCTTACTATCAACTCTCAAAATTATTTTGTTTGCTTTAACCACATGGCACCCATGTTGTATTTTTTGTTGTTGTCGTTGTTGTTGTGGACAAAAACTTGAAAAGGTTTCCTTTGAATGGTCTTAATTTTCTGTATTCATTTTACCAGAGTTGATTTGGAATTACAGATGGTCCCTGACCTAACAGTGGTTCAACTTAGGATCTTTATAATGGTGTGAAAGCCATATACGTTCGTAGAAACCATACTTGAATTTTGAATTGGGATCTTTTCCCGGGCTAACAGTATATGGCACGATATCCTCTCATGCTGGGCAGCAGCAGGGAGAACGGCTCCCAGTCAGCCTTACCTTCACAAGGGCAAACACACTTAGAACCATTCTGTACCCATACAACCGTTCTGTTTTTCATCTTTAGGACACTACTCAATAAATTACATGAGATATTCAAAATTAATTTAAAATAGTCTTTATGTTAGATGATCTTGCCCACCTGTAGGTTAATGCAGGTGTTCTGAGGAGACTTAGATAAGCTGGGCTAACTATAGTATTTGGTAGATTAGATGTATTAAGTGCATTTCTAACTTAAGATTTTCACCATATGATGGCTTTATCAGGACATAACTCCATTGTAAGTTGAGGAAGACCTATAATTGTGTACTGGTAGATATAATGTCCTATGACTACTCCTTTTGAGAGTATAGGAATTTTGTTTGACAGCACAATTAGTGTAGAATATATGTGCAATGCTCATATGCATCTGTTTTGGATTTTAAAGAGTTTCATAGGTTATAGTCTACCAGACCAAACTTAATTCCAAGCTCTCTGTTTATAATACTGTCCAATTATCAAAGCTGGGTTATATTATCACTGATACTTACTCATGCTGTCAGTTTGTTTTGGCTCAACTATGGTTCTATTTGTACTTTACTATAATGTAGTGAATACATTGGATTGGGTTGTTATTTTAACAAGCTCTCTGGAGAACATTTTCATGATGATGCATGTTGAGATATGCTAGGTAGCCTTAAAGTTTTTTTGCATATTTGCCAAAACCTATAGAAATTCATTCGTTAGAAATTTTAAAAAAGGACCAACTCTCAACCCACAGATTGAGGTAAAGATTACATTTGTGAATATGGAAGTGTTAAGTCATGAATCCCAGCTAAATTTCTTTAGGGATTTTGAATTGGCCAGTTTCTCCCTTCTCTCATAATTTTACTGGATGAATTATTTTATGTCCTTTGAAAAAAGCATTCTGGAAGTTATGCTGTTATTGAATCTTGTGTTCCGTGCAGTTCACCATTTAGTGGGTACTCAGTGATGTTGGCCAGATGTTGAGCTGGGAGTTAAAGAAAATGTTACCAGAGATTGGAACTGACTGGGCTGTTAATATTTACATTGTGTTTAGCTGGTTTTAAAATGTGCACTAAGATCACTTCCTATGCCCAGCCTCACCTATTGTTGCATCAAAATTTCCATAGTCTGGGTTTGGGAATCTCTATTTTGAGAATGCTCCTTTGAACTTTCTAGATTCTGGAAATATTCTAATGTTTTTATCTGATGGTTGCTACATAAGAGAGTGTGGGGGGGATCCCTGGGTGGCTCAGTGGTTTAGCGCTGCCTTTGGCTCGGGGCGTGATCCTGGAGACCCAGGATCCAGTCCCATGTCGGGCTCCCTTCATGGAGCCTGCTTCTCCCTCTGCCTGTGTCTCTGCCTGTGTCTCTGCCTCTCTCTCTCTCTTTCTCTCTCTCTCTCTCTCCCTCCCTCTGTGTGTGTGTCTCTCATGAATAAATAAATAAAACTTTAAAAAAAAAAGTGTGTTTGTGTGTGTATCTGTTAAAACCTTTCAGTGCGTGTGGTCTATATATACAATGGAATATTACTCAGCCATTAGAAACAACAAATACCCACCATTTGCTTCAAGGTGGATAGAACTGGAGGGTGTTATGCTGAGTGAAGTCAATCAGAGAAGGACATATGGTTTCATTCCTTGGGGGAATATAAAAAAATAGTGAAAGGGATTAAAGGGGTAAGGAGAGGGGATCCCTGGGTGGCGCCGCGGTTTAGCGCCTGCCTTTGGCCCAGGGCGCGATCCTGGAAACCCAGGATCGAATCCCACGTCGGGCTCCCGGTGCATGGAGCCTGCTTCTCCCTCTGCCTGTGTCTCTGCCTCTTTCTCTCTCTGTGTGTGACTATCATAAATAAATTAAAAATTAAAAAAAAAAAAAAAAGGGGGTAAGGAGAGGAAATGAGTGGGAAATATCAGAGAGGGTGATAGAACATGAGAGACTCCTAACTCTGGGAAATGAACAAGGGGTAGTGGAAGGGGAAGTGGGCGGGGGGATGGGGTGCCTGGGTGACAGGCACTGAGAGGGGCACTTGATGGGATGAGCACTGGATGTTATATGTTGGCAAATCGAACTCCAATAAAAAAATACAAAAAAAAAAAACCTTTCAGTGTGTCTTAAATAAGATTGACACACTTAATTCCAGTATTTAATTCTTACTGTAATGTTTCAATAAAAAAAAAAAGGTTTTTTTAAAAAAATGCACATTACTCTCCTGATTTCATCAAGCAGCTTCCAGTGGTTACTTAATAAACACTATTAATTGCTCACTGTTCACATAGTCATGACCCAAGAGTAGATGACATAGTGGGTCTTGGCTCCTGGAGCATAAAATCTGGTGATAGAAAAAGTGATATATAATATAAAGCTTTATAGTTTATAAAGTCTTTTTGTACAGATGATCTCATCAACACTGTGGCTTATAGGCAATTTACTATGCCTACTTTTCTGTTAAACTTATCCAGGATTACTCAGCAAGTAGGGAGTAGTTGCAGGACTTTAAGTCTTCTCTAACAGCCTTTAATTCCCCCAGAAATAAGAATGCTTCAGACAACAACAGCAAAAACCAAAATCAAAAACCTCACATGGAGGCAAAAGCTAAAGTGTTTTTATGAAGCTGTAGAAGCCATTGTCCAAAGGGTTCTGATATGGGATTTGTGTCAGATTTTCCTGCAGCTCATTGTCACTCCATGTTGCCTATTTTTCATGGCACAGTTGCCCATTTGGACTCTGGATTTTTGTATGTGAAGCTTTCTCTAATGATAATGATGTTTGTAGGAAAATTTTTCAACTTAAATACTCTCTTTGCCTAACTTTCAGTTTATTCTTTGTCTCATTTTCAAATTCTTGAGAAGTATTTCCAGGTGATACTGGCCAATGGTGAATATCATTCTTCTGATTACATTTAGCATTTATTATTTGTTCCATATTCTTTGGCAGGCACTTCGTCATTTCCCATTCAACTCTTTATTGCTGTCATGTATTGTTCTTTATGTACACAAATTTTGTCTTCCTAAAAAGATTTATAAACTCCCTTTGCAGGAGACTAACCCATGGAGTGGCACATAGTAGGATTTTCTAAGTGCTCTTTGGCGTTAACAATACACTTGCTTGGTTTTTCCTTCCTTTTCCTGTTGACTCTGTGTTTTCATCTACCCACTAAAGTTTGCTGCTGTTATGGCCTTGGTATATGGCTTTGGAAAGAGTGTACTAATGATTAACTTCTTAGGTGGGATCTCTAGGTCTCTAAACCAATGGATGTTGGTGACATAAACTCTGGAATAGGGCTCAGAGCTCTTTCATCCTCCCTTTCTTTTTAATGGGTAACTTCAGTGATAAGTTTTGTCATAGTTCGCATACAGCTATGCCAGGAAACCATGTTTTCCTTTGCTAGTCATCATCACCCAAGAAGCCTTTTCAAAATAATATAACATTTGCCTGTGTGTTGTGTTCCTTCATGATCATCATCACTGCCCCTCCTTGGGCATGTTGAGAACCATTGATATTTTGTTATACAGTAACTTCAGAAGGTAGGGCATGGTCCCCAACATTGGGAGGGTTGGTGTATGTATCAATATCAACTTAAGAATTTGTTGGTGGTCCTGATTCTGCAGCGTGAAATTACTGCTTTCCAAAACTTCACCCAGTAACTGACTGTATCTTGTGCATACTCTTGAATTATGCTTATCCACCAGATCTCTAGATCTCTGGGCTCACACACAAAGATTCCATAAAAGGCCTCTCTTCTTGTCATATTCTTATAGTTAAACTAACTGTTCTTCCTTGTTCAATAATGCTTTATTAGAATGATCCTTTTTTTTTTTTTTTTTTTGGTAAAGCAGTGTTTTGTTCCTTATGGAGTTCTCTCTCTCTCTCTCTCTCTCTCTCTTTTTTTTTTTTAAGATTTTATTTATTTATTCATGAGAACAGAGAGAGGCAGAGACACAGGCAGAGGGAGATGCAGGCTCCATGCAGGGAGCCTGACATGGGATTCGATCCTGCTTCTCCAGGATCACGCCCTGGGCTGAAGGTGGTGCTAAACCACTGAGCCGCCCGGGCTGCCCTGGAGTTCTCTTTAAAGAAGACTAGATTTGCAATAAATTCAAAAGTGGGGTAACCACTGAGATCACTTTCAGAGGGAGTACTCCTGCTTATTACTCTGGTGAAAAACTCATCTCCCCAAACTTATTGGTAATTTCCTTGCATCTGGGTTAGAATTCTAGTTAAAATTTTATCCTTAACTTATAAACAGTATGAAATTCCATTGTTTTTAATGAAAAGCACGTTATGATATAGAAAGAATATGGACCTATCGTCTAAATAGCTGGACTAAAATTAGGTCGTTAGAATTAACTACCACCACCACCATTACCACCACCATCTCCATCTTTGGAGATGCCCCTCTTCATGCATATTTTCAGGTTTATCCCTACCTTTGAGGTTTCTCTTTATCCAAGATAGCAACTTTGGGCATGTAGAAGATATGTCCTGACTGACGTGCCTGCCTTTCTTTTTCTAGGTGGGCCATGCACAGACACAGCTCATGTCTCGTTAATCACACCAACCAAAAGATCCTGTGGTACAGGTACGTACATCATTCTTACCTGGATTCATTCTTACCTGGATTCTTCACAGAAATTAGCTACTGGTTTTAACATGGTGTCTTTACCAGGGTACTCTCTAATGTCTTTTATCAGTTGTCCAATGAAGTATGTGCTAAGTATTGGGAGTGGAGGTGGAGTGAACAGGAGTCAGAGTTGTGCTCTTTGAGGTCAAATTGAGTTAATGCTAGCAGCTAGGTTCTAAAGCTAGAACCAAGAAAATGGACATTAAAATCTACCTGCTTCCTAATGTTTGAAGAATATTATTAAGGCATGAAACATACAGGTAATTGCCTTGTTTCTGGCATGTGTCTAATTTGTCTAAGCCTTGGACCTACTGTAAAAACATTATTTAAATAATGGAGCTGGGGGGTGAAAGAAGTTGTACATATAGATAATCAGTGTTTTAACTTGACAATTATAACATCCTAATAGTTTTAGAAAATTATTTTCTCCCATTCATCTTAAAGCCATGGTGTATGCTGAAATCTTTCCTTTTAGATGCATGGAATCCTCAAAACATCTTTGTGCATCTGTGACATTTTTATTAAACATGAAGTCATGGATCTTGTAGATTTCTAAAGAGCAGTCATAATGCTCACTGCTCCCTTAGTCCATAGCTTAATTTATTTTAAGCAATATTTGCCTTTTCTAATAATGCTGCCTGCTATTTAAAATATCTTAAAGATTATATTTGGAAGAGTCAAAGTAACTATGTTGTTTTTCTAAAAGGTCACAGTCAGTCTTTTACATAACTTAAAAAGTCCTTTTAACTCCCCAGTAGAAATAGCACAAACTATTTCTGTGTACAACGTTAAACTGAAGCCTCAGTCCCTTTAAATGCTCATAGTTTAAACCCGAAACAGGCCTGTCCTTGCACAGTTTCAGAGTAACGTCCAGATATGAACTCTAAGGAATTTAATTTTACTTTTCTATACCAGTTTTGAGACAGGGTGTTTATAAGATAGTCCTGGCATGCTCTCATCTGTCTTTGTGCCCAGTACCCAAGGTCCCCTGGGTAGTTCCTGGTTGAGATAGAAGAGAGCTGTGCCCTGAGGTAAGGGCCATCCTACACCCACTCCACCCAGAAGCTTGAAAACACTCAGAGCCCTTTGATTTCACATCCAACACTTCACATGCACAGTATGCTTCAGTCTTTCTTTTTTCCTTTCAGTCTTGGCTCACAGGGCAGAATTTACCACTGGCCCTACTAACATGTTGAAGTAGTCAAGCAATGGGCCTCAAGTACATTGGGTTATCCTGAGAGATTTAGAAAGGAGACTTATGTGCTCAGTGTAGACACTGAAACTAGTAGGAATTCTTCCTACTGAATATCATATACTTCTGTCCTTCATTTTCTGGGCATATCTCATTCCTCTCTTCTGCTCCCATACTATTTTATATATCTAAAAATAGTAACAGCATTTATTGCATGCTTACTGCATTACCAGGCACCATTCAGTATGTTTTATACACATGCTCATTTAATCTTCAGGATGGTTCTGCAAGATAATTCTTCTTCTTTTATAGATGACAAAAATGGGCTATTCAGAAAGTTAAGTAAATTTCCTGGGGTGGTAATATTGCTAGTAGATAATAGAGTCACAACTTGAACACAGATTTTTCATTCTTTTATTAAGCTTTTAAATTTAGTTCCAATATAGTTCACATACAATGTTATATTTGTTTCAGGTGTACAATATTTCAAGTGTTCAACAATTCTCTACTAACTCAGTGCTCACACTAAGTGCACTCTTAATCCCCATCACCTATTTCACCCATCCCCCTACCCATCCCCTCTGGTCACTATCAGTTTTTTGGACACAGATCTTTCAGATACTAAAGCCTGTGGTGTTTTCCACTACATAATACTACTGCTTATTTTATTTAATTACCTATACTTCCTGTCAGAGAGTGGAAAAAGAAAATCATTGGTGAAATGTGGAGAAAGAGAAACAAGATACTGAAACACCACATATTGTGAAGTAGTTTTAAAAATGTGAGTTCTAAAAAAAAAAAAAAGTGAGTTCTAAAAGCAGATTGGATGTCAGATTCTAGCCTAGCCACTTACAAAGTGTGATTTTGAGCAAATAAGTTAACATCTCAAATTTTATTCATCTCTAAACTGGAATGACAAATCTATCTCATAGGTTTGAGGTAAGAAATAATATACATAAAGCTCACATAATAGATGTTTAATAATAGTAGCTGCTATCATACTATAGTCATTAAAGATTATAGGTGGTGTTTATGTTGTTGATACCACATTAACATGTATTTTAGGCAGAAAGGAAAGTAAATTAGAAGTTAATGCATTGCCATATCTAGTTTCGTTAATTGATTTTATGTTGCTCACATTCTTTATTGCATGTCAGTACTAGGAGCTGAGGATAATATGCACATGATAAGGGAGACATTGAGCTCTCAGTCACACATTCCCAGGCCTCCTTTTAGGTGAATACATTCTTCTTAATTAGAAAGAGATTGAGAATTTCTGGCTTGGAAGGAAATTAATGCAATGCGCAGATCATCTCCTGAAAAGCCCGAAGGAAAGTTGAGATTTCTTAGCGTGGACATTAAATAAAGGCCATCAAGTTCAGCCTGCTGCACCACTCTTTTCAAGAAGCCTGCCTATGCCCCCTCAGACTCCTTGAGCTAGCCGTATGCTTACACAATAGCCCTGACTCTAGAGGACAGAGCCTTCTGATGTTCAGAGGTAAATTAAATGATTTTCTTTGAGAATCACAGGCTGACTGTTTCCATCTTTCTGTCCTGGCATGAGCAGGTTGCCCATGTGGGGATTCTGGGCATTTTTCCTATGTATCACCACCACCTACTTACTATTATGTTGCTGGAATGTCTTGTACTGTACTCTTTATGTCTGGGTCTTTAAGAGAAGGACTCTGTGCCTGTAACATATGCCCTGTAGTGCTTCTACCCCAGTGGGTACAGCAATAGTAGTTCTAAAGAACTCTCAGACATAGGCTTCAGGCATAGACGATCACTAAATAATTACCTTATAACCACACATTTCTTATGAGCCATACACCAACTCTTCCCAGCCAATCTATCCATACAAGTTTGGACCTAAAGCAGCCTCTAGCATAATAATGACATAATAGGGACAACCTAGGTGGGCTCAGTTGGTTAAGTGTCTGACTTGTGATTTTAGCTAAGATCATGATCTCAGGGTCATGAGATTGAGCCCTACTTTGGGCTCCGTGCTGGGCATATAGCCTGCTTCAGATTCTCCCTCTTCCTCTCCCACTCCTCCTTCCTCCTCCTCCTCTAAAAAATAAAAAATAAATGATGTTATATTAGAAAAAGGATACTTAGGCTGGAATACAGTGGTTCTTTAAGTCAATGATCTCTGAAGAACGACATACAATATAGATTGTGAGTTGTGGGGAGAAAATAGTAAAAGCTTTTCATCTCAGCCTTTTAACATTTCTATTTTCCAGATTCATTTCATAATTTTAAACCAGCAAGTACACATAGGAATATATATGTATATATTTTATGTATATACTATATATATAATTGTATATATATATATATACAGTTTTTTGGAAAATATTAAAGGTACATAGCTGAGTATGTTAGAAACATGTGTACACTCAAAAAAGGTTAGTGACCTCTTCAGTAAAGTGGTCATTTTCTTTTTAGTACTTTGACAATTAGTTATGAAGATTAGCATTAGACTCATTATTATATGGCTTTAATACGTTAAGGCCTGAATGTAAGCCTGCGTGGTTGCTTATGTCTCTTTTTTCAAGTGAGTACTTTTTGATCAGAAGGTATTGTAATCAGAGGGTGTAAAGTGGTTGGTCTGCAGCCATCAAAATGAGAGTGGGAACTCTTTTTAAGAAATTGCTTTGTTGAGAACTGTGAGTCTAAGAAGCAGATCCTGAAAAGAAGCAGTAGTGGCAAATGAAAGATCAGTTTGTATTTGTGAGCTAGGTGAGAAGGGCTTTTCTTTAGATGCTGGCTTTTAGCCACATAGCACTATTAACATTTAAACTCTTTGTAATCTTTAGATTGGGAAAAAAAAGAATGCACTGTGATCATTGTGGTATTTAAACAGAGAAAAATGAAGCACAGCTGTGGGTGGCTTTGTTGTGCAAAGAGTTGAAAAGTGCTGCCAAGTCCTAGGTTGCTTTTGGTTAGAATGTGAGAGTTAAAGCATTTCATACCTTCAGATTACTAGAGAGACCTTAAGTTTCTTCCAAGAGCTCAGAATGTCTTGTACATGTTCCCTTGTTAATTCTCACAACATTCTTGCCAAGAATGAATATATTGTGAAAGAAAAGAGTTCATTTTCCTTGGCAGCAGATCACCAGAAGATTTCCTTTTGTCCTTCATCTTTTCTATCAAGCTATACCTTAATCTGACCTATGGTCATCTCTTCGGACAATTTTATTTGGAAGGTATTTGGATATTTAGGTGAGTATCTATGGGAGGTCATACTTTTATATTTAAAGTGCCTTGTAGGACAAGAGGGAGGTTTGTTGCCTTTTCATAGGATTTCTTGTTTAAAGACTGGTAACTTTTTCTTTATAAGTTTTTACAGAGTTACAACTAAAGAAATAAGTTGTTTTGTGTTTCATTTACTGGAGCTGGCTATTGATGAACCTTAAATTTTAAGCTATAATCGACAGAACCATGTCCTCTCTGAAATTATTTTGGAAAACTAATACCTCTTCACTAGGATCCTAGAAAAGTAACTAACTCAAGGACCCTGATTCTTCTAAGTGGGGCCTTAACCAATTCTTTGCTCTAGGCCCTATATTGAATATATGAAGGGATAGACTTTTTAGCCTAGCAAAGGAAATTGTTCCTTTCTTTGTTCACCACTCTTTTGTGCCTTTGTCTTTCTTTTTAATTTTATATTCCCTTTATTTTTATAAAAGATTTTATTTATGGGAAGCCTGGGTGGCTCAGCAGTTTAGCGCCACGTTCAGCCCGGGGTGTGATCCTGGAGACCTGGGATCGAGTCCCTGCATGGAGCCTGCTTCTCCCTCTGCCTGTGTCTCTGCCTCTCTCTCTCTCTGTGTGTGTCTCTCATAAATAAATAAAATCTCTTTTAAAAATTTATGTATTTATTTATTTGAGAGAGAGAGAGAGAGAGACTGAGCAGAAGCAGGGGGAGGGGCAAAGCAGACCCCCTGCCCAGCAAGGAGCCCAACGCGGGGCTCCATCCCAGGACCCTGGAATCATGACCCAAGTCGGAGACAGATTCTCAACTGATGGAGCCAACCCAAGTGTCTCATAGTCCCTTTATTTCAGAAATTAAAATAAGGAAAAAGTCATAGGGAAGCTTACAGACTTGATACTATCAAACAGCCTTTTGGTTTACCATATCTATATTCACTTTTACTCTTCTTCCAGCAAGTATTTTGAATAAATAATACTTTTCTCTTATAGAAGTGAAAAATGATGGTTTTTAAATGCTGAGTATATGTTAAAAATGTGATTATAGTTAGTAGAATAGCAAGTAAAACAACCATTTGTGGGGCCATAAGGGAGCTGTAGTATTGCCTGAGATGAAAGCAGCTGGGACTAGAAACTGTCCCATTTAAACATCAAGGCAGGTTTTTTCAGAAAGTATCATCAGTTCCACTCTATTATAAGAAGCATATTAGTTCCATTTAACTATTTATCCTTTGTCTGCTTTCTTTTAAAACTTTCCTTTTTTCTTTATGCTTTTTTTCCATTCCTTTCCTTTCCTTTCCTTTCCTTTCCTTTCCTTTCCTTTCCTTTCCTTTCCTTTCCTTTCCTTTTTCCTTTTTCTTTTTGCTTTTCCTTTCTTTTTCCTTTCGAAAGCCCATGTTAATCCTTTGGGATTACCTGTTTTTCTTTTAGTGTGATGAACAGTGACATGAACTAGATACCCTTGTATTGTTCATTGTTTCCTTTTTACCCCCAAACCTCCTCTGACTCACTTCTCTCCGACAAGCTGCTTGTGATATTATTGTCTGTTCTTACAAAGACAAGGGAAGAAACCCCCTTTCACCTGGGAGTTAGGAGAAGATTGATGTGCTGAACACTTACATATCAGTGTTCAGAAGCCAGTTAAAGGGGAATGTTTCATTGTTGTTATATTACCAAGAGGTTTATTTAAGATCTTCTAAATTGGTTCAGAAGCTAAAGGGTGGTAGTGTTAAATCAGAGGTAGCCCCATAAATCTGAGAAATACCTACAGTTGTGTGTTTTATCTCCTGGTGCAGTCTAAATATTCATGGAAACATCTCAACCAGCTGTATGGGTCAATATTATATACTATTAGGTGACTCTTCGATATAAGATGCTGTGGAGCTTTAAAGAGATGTGGCTTTGGGTATGAATTCAAGTGTAATTCATTTCTCTGTTTCACTCTTTCTCCTTGGTCTTTCAGATATAGCTTTTCCCTCAGGTCTGCAGTATCAGCATTTGAGACAGAAAATTAGAAATTTGACCTACTTATGTAATATGCAAGTTCCCATCAGGAGACTATTAAGGAAGATATAAACCTTTCATTTTTTATTAGCATTTAATGTAACCATTGAAGAAAGATCAAAACAGTAAATCTGTCATGGCAAAGAAAAAAAGATTAAAAAAATGTTTTACCTTATGCACTCATCATCTTGGGTCCTAAAAAAGTTCATGTGATTTCTAGGGCAGAGGACAAAATGGATACCAAATATTTGGCAAGATTGCAAACATCTCTCTAGTCTAAAAGGTCTGCCTCCGTGTGTTTTACTATGGAAAACAAGCCACAGATTATCATGGTATGCCTTAATGGCTGTTTACTGATACTGGTGGTTTTTGGCAAGTAGGTGGATAACTGGAAAAGGAAATAACCTGCTACTTTCTTTTGCTTTGGTTTTCATCTGCCTGAGTTGTTGCTTATGTTAAAAAAGAACAGAATGAAGTTGCAAAGCACTGTAAAAACATATGATTTGATATAATTTGATAGTCAATTTGTAAATAATAGCACGTGACTTTAAAAGCACCTCACATGATATATAGATTCCAGAACAGGTTAGCAAGAGCTTACCTGCACCTGTAAATGAGAGTTTGATCCCATTGCCACCAGTTGCTGTGGTTGCATCATAGGCCAGCTAGACATGTAACATGTAAGTTTGCTGGACTTGAAGCCAGAGGCTTGTTTTAGAGGACTTGTTTGAATTTTGCTCATAAGAAGCAGTAGCATCTCCTCTGAAAAAAGACTGATCTCTTGAGTATCAAGCCAGAGTGCCAGTCTTGTCAAGAGGTATTTTTGTGCTTGGTGGATATAAATATACTCCAGTATTAAAAAGAAAAGAAAGTGTGATGAGATGTGCTGCTGTTTTGGATGTGTATATATGAGAAGCCTAGGCTTTGGTGCTGAGCTGCTTGTGGTCCACATGCTTTGTGCAAATTCAGTTTGCTCACATCCTTGAATATAGTTACAACTGGTGGGGAGGGGTGGTTTTGGTGGGGGTTTTTTTTGCATTTATGGTCATTTATTTTATCATAGCTTACACTCTTACCAAGGAGAAAAGCCTTGAACTTCTATTAGTTTAGCTGTTCTGTTGTTCCACTGGGGCAAAATGCCTAAGCCAACAGTATTTGAAAAGGGTATCAGGGAAATTTATTAATACCCCTCTCCTCCTTTTAAACTTTTGGATTTGGAGTGGGTAGATCTGGGGGTGGCTTTCAGGTGCTGCTTCATAGCACATGTGTGCCTGTTAGAGGGCAGCATGTTAGAACCTAGCTTTCCCGAAACAGTCTTACCAGAAGGAGCATGATAGAGCAGCCACAGAACTGCATTATAAATCATCCAAGCCTTGCTATGATACTGCCCATTAAGGAGACTTTTTTTTTTTCCACCCTACTCAGTTCCTGGCTGTACTAATAGAACAGAGCATCAAGCAAGGCTGTAAATAAAAGTTATTACCTAATAGGTGGGTACTGAAGTGGAACGGACGGAGCTGAGGCATGGAGGCCTTATTACTGCTCATCAGCAATTATAAACAGGATAAAGTGTCTGGGACTTGCGCTGATGCAGCGAGGCTAATAGAGGCTGGGAATGACACTAGCTGTGATAGGATGATGTATACTGATGGTTTTTTACTGCCTCATCGTGATGCTTGCTTCCAAGACAAGTCGTGTTATCCGTTTTCCTGCTTGCTCATCTATCTGAAGAGACAGTCCCATTGCCTGTTCTGCCAGCAGGTGGACTGGCATTTATTCCTCATGCCTGTGTCTGCTTCTAAGGCACTCCCCTTGTGAAGAGTCTTAAGTATTTCATAATCATGGCTGATTAAAGCTGTAATCTTATTGTATTGCCTGTTGTCATGGTTATATATCACACCTTCAGAAGTGGTTGCTTATGTGTAATATAGGACCAGCTGAGACACTGTAATCAGTCAGCCAGTCCAGTACTTTATTAAAAGACTACTGGGACAGAGTCCTGTAGTAAATTCTATAGGAACATACTAAAGAACTGATAAGAATGCATGTTGCCCCTGGCAGCTTATGCCATAAAGAGACAGAAAAAGTCTAGAAACATAAACATACAACTAATTCCAGCTTTAGAAAGCAAGAAACGTAGCTAATGTTTATCTTTTTAAGTGAGGACAGGGAGGGGATCCCTGGGTGGCACAGCGGTTTAGCACTTGCCTTTGGCCCAGGGCGCGATCCTGGAGACCCGGGATCGAATCCCACATCGGGCTCCCGGTGCATGGAGCCTGCTTCTCCCTCTGCCTATGTCTCTGCCTCTCTCTCTCTGTGTGTGTGACTATCATAAATAAATAAAAATTTTTTAAAAAGTGAGGACAGGGAGGATAAATTATGCTAATTATTACAAATAAATATAATACTAATGTAGCCTTTTTTTTTTAAGTATCTTCCTGATGAAATGCTTAAAATTTAGTTCCTTTGAGTCAGTAGGAATGATAAGGGGACCCTGGAATGTGGAGCCAAAGTCTAGCAGTAGGACTTTGCTTTCTAGTAAATGGAAAACTGCAAATAGGACTTGGCAATGCTTTTGTGTAGCAGATAAACACTTAATACTTGGGAAAATTGAGATATAGCTCTGTTCAACTTTGATCACTCAGCTTCACTAAATCATAGTAATTAGACCTTTGAGATAGGAGAAGTCTGTAGCACAGTCACAGAGGAATGCTTTGAAAAGGGCTTACCAGTTTGATCCAGGAGTTTCTGAGCATTTGGTAGTTGAGTTGTCATTTGTGTCTTTAAATGAATACACCCCTTTATGCATTACCTTCAAACTAACTTATCAGGAGACTTCCTGCTGTTGGAAAAATTGTGGTTTTTCTATGGAGTTCTTTGATGCCTTAAGTTATGCATAGGTGTGCCTCATTTTAAAGAAGCTTTAATATAGTCTCAGTATTACAAACCAGATGAACTAAGAATTAATGTTAAAGGAGAGTCCTTCAGTCTGTAAAATGTCATTGTGCTAATATGGATAGGTGTTTCCTTTTGCATATAAAGCAGTAATTTGACTTGCCAATTCCTGCTTATCCCATTTTTTTCAGAGTGTTTTGTGGATAATGGCCAGTGGAATAGGAGGAGAGAGATAAATTTGAGAAAAAATGTTTTAAAATAATAATAGGATTTAATGGCTGATTAGAGGTGGCTGAAGAAAGAATATGAAGTTGAAAAACTGGGGAACTGAGAGAAGAAAAATTATGGCTGATGGCAGGGGAAAGAATGGGAAGATAAACTGGTTGAAACTATTTTCAGTTTTTGATGAGCTAAATTTTAAGTTGTCGTAGACACTCCTTTAGAAAATTATAAATATAGGTCTAGTTTGGAAATCACTAATCACTAATCTAGAAGCAGTGATTAAGGGTATGAAAGTGGATAAGGGAATGAATACAGAACAACAAGGGGCTACTAAGGGCTCTACTTGGGGGGCTAGGAGAGAGAAAAAGAAACCAGGAAGTTAAGGAAGCTAAAGAAAGGAGGAAGTTATATACAGGATCATGAAAGAGGCAAGAGAATAAGGGCCAGGAGGTACAAGGACGGAGGAAATTGTTGCCTATGGCTATGAGAATATCATCAGGAAACCTGAAAAAAGTTCGTGTGACCTCTTTTGGTGGGAAACCAAAGCCTATGAGAGGTCACTAAAGAGGGACTTTATAACCAGGAAATAAGAGCAGGAGACAAAAGTCATTCAGTTAAGGAGTTAGATGAGACATTAAAAACCAGTAAGTAGTGGTAGTTGGAGGAGAAACGGAGTGAGACATTTGTTGACATAGAGGTGTTTAAGATAGGGAAATATTTTGCCCTTAAGATACAAAGGAAAGGATAGCCAGCCATCTCACCACTGGGTATTTTCCAAGCAATATAAGAACACTGATTCAAAGGGTCAGTAAAGGGATCCCTGGGTGGCGCAGCGGTTTGGCGCCTGCCTTTGGCCCAGGGCGCGATCCTGGAGACCCGGGATCGAATCCCACGTCGGGTTCCCGGTGCATGGAGCCTGCTTCTCCCTCTGCCTGTGTCTCTGCCTCTCTCTCTATCTCTCTGTGACTATCATAAATAAATAAAAATTAAAAAAAAAAAAAACAAAGGGTCAGTAAACCCCTATGTTTATTGCAGCATTGTTTACAATAGCCAAATATGGAAGCAACCGACATGTCCATTGATTGATGAATGGATAAAGATGTGTGTGTGTGTGTGTGTACACACACACACACATAATGAAATATTACTCATCCATAAAAAAGAAAGAAATCTTGTCGTTTGCAGTGGCATAGATGGAGCTACAGGGTCTAATGCTAAGTGAAATACATTAGAGGGAGTCACATGCTATATGATTTCGCTCGTACATGGGATTTAAGAAACAAAATGACCAAGCAAAAGGGGAAAAGTGTGAAAGAAAGAGAGAGACAAAGACAAACCAAGAAACAGACTCTTAACTCTAGAGAACAAACTAATGGTTACCAGAGGGGAGTGGGGGTGGTGATGGGGTTTAAGGAGTGTACTTGTCATGATGAACACGCGATATATGAAACTTTTGAATCACTATATTGTACACCTGAAACTAATATAACACTGTGTGTTAACTAACTGGAATTAAAATAAAAACTCAAAGACACAAAGGGAAAGATACATGGAAAGGGAAAAGAATAGAAAATATTACAGGAGAAATAGAAGAGATACACAAGCAAGATTATTTAGCGGTAGAAACCCAGAAGCATTAGTTGTCTCCAAAAGTATAATGAAAGAGATACAGATATAGATAAATAGATTTTTAGTGGACAGACAGCTTGGGTGTGTACTCTTATCGCCTAGATTTCCTAAGAACCACAATTTTGTCTTTAAAGCTACTCTTTCCTTTTGTCTTCTGCTGGTGACTAAATGATAAATCACAGTCCTGACTTTGTTTCAGAAAACCTTTAGTTCAAGAGGGCTAAACACTTTTTCTTACCCCTCCCCCAGACCCAACTGAAATAAAAGCACAAAAATCGCATGGAGACTGAACCCCCTAAAATAATTATAATCGTCTGTGTTTAACAAAACCAACAAAAGATTTTCATTTTTTCAAAAGATTTTAAACAAATTTCTAGACATTGTAATGGGAATGGTTTGAGGCTGAAACTTGGTGACTGCAGGGATGGCAGCCACTATGTGCAAAGAAAGTCATAAGAGAAGCAGGATGAGAAGCAGAGCAGAAAACAGGGAGCCACTGAAGATATATTTGTAGAATGAGGAAAGGTTAGAGGTTGGCCATTGAGAATGGTGGGCTCTACTAGCAGACTGTGTGGGTTCCCCTTCCAGTTTCCCCTTTCAGTCTGGCTGGAAAAATATATGGAATCAGAAACTGGTGATGAGGCCCCCAGGCCAAGCAGATTGGTAAAGTCAAGGGAAATGGAGAGAGCTGTTAGCGGCACTTGTTTGAATACATGAAGGCTGTGAATGACAGGAAGCCCAGAAAACTCATTCTTAAGAAAACTGGACTTTAGAACTGGGAAAATCAAACTTTTTTTGCTTTTTGTTTCTGGGCTTAGTTTTAAAAGTAAAAATTTTACTTTTGTGTGTATTGGTAGAAAGATATTTCATAAGCTTGACTTCCAAAAAACAAACAAAACTCATATCCTGAATTCTTCTCTAAGCTTTTATATTATAACTGAGAACTCCTCTTCTTTCTGGGGCAAATCACAATTTAGGAGCCACCAAAGGTTGATAGTTTTCTTGTGGTTAAAATCTTGATAAAAAGGCTGGTTATTGTGTTCAGACCAACAACATGAGAGAACGTTAGCCAATATAAATTCAGTTCTTTATTATTAAAAATCAGTTTAACCTTGGAAACATTTTTGTCATGGGGGGCTTCAAATTGTGATTAGCTATCTGAACAACCAAGTGCCTCTGTGGGCTCAGTTAACCAGCCTCCCACTACATATGTATAATTATTTTTAGTGCATACAGACTGCTATAAAAAAGCTTATTTGGCCTTATGCTCCCTGCCGCTCTGAATTCTCTGTTTCATTACCAGTATCCACCCACAGAGTTTCGGAAAGCCATTCCCAAATAGCAGAACCACAACTCTGAATTTTAAATAAACCTCATCTCTATTAGCTCAGTGGACAGGGTAATTAGTTACATGCTATGCGTTGCCCACATCCATCTACCCCATCAAAACTTATTAAAAATGTATACATATATAAGCAAGAAAATGGGGCATTTAACTCAGACTGAGTTAATTTTTCTGTTACTTTAGCATGGAATAAAGAAAGAGAATACAGAAGAGAGCCTTTTAAAATTTTTATCTTGAATGTGGGCCAGTATTTACTTGAAAAAATATATTGGGCACTGCTACCTTTTTTTTTTTTTTTTTTAAGAAAATGTTGAACAACTCTTTCCCAAAGATGTTATTATATTACAGCTTGAATTCTATGTCCAAATACACAGGATGGCTTTTAAAAGAAAGCTGGGCTGGGGAGGGAATTTGTGTGGCACTGATTTGAATGGGAGGTGTTAGCTGCAGCAAAATCTGTTTTTCTGCTTGGCATTAATTGGTGGTTCCTGTAACTGACAAGGACTCAGATCGGCTTTTTCTTTGGCCTCCTGTTGATAAATCCATTTCTAGAAGATTAAAATCACATCTTAAGGTCTTGGTCATCATCCTTCCTGGAAGAGCAGTTGCAGTAATTGATGGAATTAAAAATGGGCCCTTATTGGGAATGGAAAAACTATAGACTTAAGAAAGTGACATGTAAAAGTCTGTGACTAATCATTAAAGTGTACTTAAAGAGAAGTGTTGACTTCACTACAAACCGGGAGAAGCATGAGCGTAGACCTTACTGTTGATTACTTGCTACAGCCATCTTGTCATGCGCTTTCCCATCAGACCTAAGTAATGTCAACATTTCTGGGAAAGAATTCAGCAAGCACTATAGCCAATCATCTGCAAGTGTGGCTTCCATGGAATATAATTTTTTAAACATAATTTCAGGTTTACAGAAAAGTTATAAGAAGATTACATCAAATTCTCACTTTACTCCCCCGCACCACACCCTGTTCCTCAGATGTTAACATTTTACCATTTTGGTTTTTTCTATTACCTGCCTCCCCCCAACTCCCCTACCGACCTTGCGTGCATGCATGAGTGTGTGTGTGTATTTGTGTGTGTGTGTGAGAAATCCATCTCCCTAGCATAAGAAATCCATCTCCCTAGCCATTTCAGTAAGTGGCCTGTATAATACTAAAAATTTCAGTGTGTAATTCTTAAAGTCAAGGTATTATCTTAGATAGCCACAATACAGTTTGCAAAATTGTGAAGTAAACATTGATGTAACATATAGTTGATTTTCTGGTATGGGGGTTCACAGCATGGACATGGTAAATAATCATTCTTTTAATGAAGAGTGCTGATGAACTAAGTCCATTGAATTGAGGTTAAAATGTCAGACACTTGATCCTCTCATGTCTCAAATATGGGCTAACGACAAATTTCATAGTAATTTTATGCAGAATCCTTTGCCTCTGATTTTCCAGCTGTTTGTTTTACAAATGGGATTATTTCTCTTTCCTTCATAAGCATTTTTCTTAAGGCACGTCTCTTCAACCCTCTGCTTACTTGGTAGTACCTGCATCAGCCCTGATACAGCCCTCAGTAATGAATACCTAATTGTACTTATTCAGGAAAATCAATAAATAGGTAGACAGACAAAACTTTGGGCAAGCTTGATCATCACATGTTAAGTTCTAACTTTAGGTTCATTTAGCCTCATATGAAGAAGAGTAACAATAAGGCACGGAAGTCTTTATTCATAAAGCTGGAGGATTCACCCTGGGAATAATGAGTCAAAAGACTAGATTTTACGTGGAAGAAACTAAGCAATAGGTAGAGAGAGGAATTGAATTAAGCTAATGCTAAATTAGTAACAAAGATGGTTTAAAAACAACTCAGCTATTTAATTTTAGCATCTACTTAGTTATGCATTCAAGATAATTTTTTTAAATAGCAAAATATAAATGTTCAAACCATTTTTACCTTATATTAAAACTGGGCCACAGCCAACAAGATGACAGTCTCTCATCGCAAGATTACCATCATTAAGGACTTATCCCCCCCCCCCTTTTTTTTATTTATTTATGATAGTCACAGAGAGAGAGAGAGAGAGAGAGGCAGAGACATAGGCAGAGGGAGAAGCAGGCTCCATGCACCGGGAGCCCGACGTGGGATTCGATCCCGGGTCTCCAAGATCGTGCCCTGGGCCAAAGGCAGGCGCTAAACCGCTGTGCCACCCAGGGATCCCGACTTATTCCCTTTTACAGAGATACTCGTTGTTGTTGAGCACCAGTGGAGTATAAAATACAGTCCATTCTGCCCTGGCAGCCTTGTGTTATTAGCCAGATAGGCAAAACAGCTGGACATTAAGAACACTCATAGGGAGGGTAGTTGAGCTTCATAGGAGTGAGTTGATGAGTGTAGGAATATTTGTGTTTTTAACAAAAAAAAAAACCAAAAAACTGAATTAGTATCTCACTCTTCTTTACCCATTTTCCTGCCCTACCCGTATACTCAGTGTTGGTTTTTTGTTTGTTTGTTTTCATAAAGAACAGCTATTTTCATTCTTCCTGGCAAACTCATGACCAGATCAGGTTTAACACTTAGGCAAGTCATTCATGCTTTGGAGACCAAGTATGGGGTGGGGGGGATCCATTATTATTTTAAGACTTCTGGCCTGTTCCTTCCCTCTAGGCTTCTTCAGATACAATCATCAGTAGAAAGAAATGGCTGTAGTCACATGTACTGTCCAGTTGCTTAGAACAGTTGTTTACAGTTGACCCCTTAAAAAACACAGGGGTTAGGGGCACTCCCCCCACCACACACAGTTGAAAATCCACATATAACGTTTGAATCCCCAAAAACTTTACTAATAGCCTACTGTTGACCAGAAGAAGCCTTACCGATAACATAAACAGTCGGTTGATAACATATTTTGCATGTTACATGTATTACATAGTATATTTTTATGATAAAGCAAGCTAGAGAAAAAGAAAATTTCACTAACAAAAATCACAGTTCTGTGTATCCAAAAAAAAATCTGTGCATAAGTGGACCCTTTTAAATCTGTGTTAAGGGTCAACTGTAGTTTTATAAGGTATAATTTGAAAACCTCTAGGCTTCATGTAACTGCTAAGTAGAAGACTTAATCCATATTTTTAGGCAGTTTAATTTCTAAATGAGTGTTATAAGAAACAATGAAAATAGGAATGCCTATCTTACACATAGTTACAGAAAAATATAAATAATTCATGAATTCTCTCAAATTTTCCTTTCTTTCTATAAATGAAAATAAACTGTGTCTGATCTTAGTTTTCTGGAAATACTAGAAAAGATCATAGAACGGAAGTTCAAGACCAGCTTTACCACTTTGAGAGTCTTAAAATTTGGTCATGGACTAAGTGTTGTGGTCAAGGAACAGAAATTAGGAGCCTTAGGCATGTGACTTTTGAGGAAGTATACCTTTTGGGTTTCTTTTTTTTTTTTTTTTTAAGATTTTATTTATTTATTTATTCATTAGAGACACAGAGAGAGGCAGAGACATAGGCAGAGGAAGAAGCAGGCTCCCTATGGGGAGGCCAGTTCGAGACTCAATCCCAGGACCCTGGGATTATGACCTGAGCCAAAGGCAGACACTCAACCACTGAGCCACCCAGGCACCCCTCTCTTGGGTTGCTTAATCTTGCTTCTCTGTCTCATCTTAATAGTGTTACCTTATTCTATACTGATGCTATAAATGTTATATTTTTTAAAAATCAATGCATTGTAATGTTCATGTTGAACTCGCAAATACCTGAGCAGGTTATAAAAAGGAAAGATTATTCTATCGAGGGTAATTTGTCAGTTACAATGAGTAACTGAAAAAAGCTGTGGGGGAGAAGTAATTTGGTTTAGTTGGGTAGACAGGAGAGGTCTTGCTGATGGAGAAACTAAAACAAGGAAGTGGTATCAGACCACTAGCTACAAAGGAAAACTACTGGGTTGCTGGTGTGATAGGTTCTGCTGACCAAGCAGCACCTTTATAGGATGGAGCTCCTGGTGATACCCTGTAAGTAAATAGTGCAGTAGGAATGGCATTTAACCAACCAGGATGATAGCTCCAGTTTTTCAGATGAACACAGAGTGGTTTATGGGCTATCAACCCTCATCTGTGCCTTTTTAAAGAGACCTGGTATATGAACTGTAGGGAGCATAAAGGTAGTTGAGAAGAGGAAGCTTTGACTTCTGTCTGTGGGATTCATAAAAAGGCAAGAAAGCATGTTTTACTTTTTCTGACATTAAAAGAAATAAAATTTCTTATGAAAATAACTGGCTTTCCTTTTGCTATTGGGGAGAAAATACTTTTTTATATCATCCTATAATAATCAGCAAAGAAACTTTTTTGGACAGTTTCTAAAAATAACATGAGAGGAAATTAAAAATAAAGCTGATTTTATATAAATTAAGAGAACAGTCCACAGAAATTTAGAGTTTGCAGGAATGGGAAGCAAATGGTAGGAGGATTAAGTCTCATAACTCATATTCTAAGAGCAGAGGACAAGTAGGATTATCCAGAGAAATAGCACCATTTTATTTAGATAAGATTCTTTTTTTTTTTAACGATTTTATTTACTTATTCATAAAGACAGAGAGAGAGAGAGAGAGGCAGAGACACAGAGGGAGAGCAGGCTCCATGCAGGGAGCCCGACGTGGGACTCGATCAAGCGTCTCCAGGATCATGCCCAGGGCTGCAGGCAGCGCTAAACCGCGGAGCCACCGAGGCTGCCCCTAGATAAGATTCTAAGTAGAACAGAAAAGGGCATTTGTTTCCATTCCCATACTTGGCCTAGGAACTGCTCCCCTTCCACCATCCCTCTCCCCTCTGAGGCAGCTGGGTCTTTGTATACATAGGGGGTAGCAGAAACTAGTCTTTGTGGTAAGGTACTTTCATGGAAGAGCAGAAGCAGAGTCTTGAGTAATAACCATTGGAGACAGGATAGCAAAGTGGTTAAGAGCAAGGACTCTAGGCCACACACCTTGGGTTCAAATTCTAACTCTTCTTTTTACTAGCTTTGTGTAACCTTTGGCAGTTCACTTAATTTGTGCTTCAGTTTCCACATTTTATAAGATGGGTAATAATAGTACCCCCCCAAGCCTTGTTATAAAAGCTGAAAGAGTTAATAATACATGTACAGTAGTCTGCCCACAGCCTCCTTTCCACTGATTCCCTTTAAAACAGTTTTGGTTACCTGCAGTCAGCTGCAGTCTAGAACCAGACAATTCTACTTTTGACATATCAGCAGAAAGTTACTAGTAGTCTGAGGCTATGTCATAACATCTACATCATTCATCTCACTTTACTTCATCATGTAGGCATTTTCCGTGTCACATTATCACAAGAAGAAAAGGACAGTATAATTTTAAGAGAGCAAAGGAGACTACATAACTTCTCTTAGAGTATATTATTATAATTGTTTTATTATTAGTTATTGTTGTTAATCTCTTAATCTGCCTAATTTATAAATTAAACTTTATCATAGGTATATATGTATAGGGAAAAATGTCATATATATATAGGGTTTGGTACTATTCAGTTTCAGGCATCCACTGGGGGTCTTAGAATGTATCTCCTGCAGATAAGAGGGAACTTCTGTAAAAGCATTCAGAAGGTGCTGGTACAAAATATGTGCTTTGTGTTAGTATTTACTATTGCACTTATGACTGAAGCTTAACTTAAGGAATCTTTTCATCATGTCCACCCTACTGTGATGGTTGCCTTAAAAATGAGCTTGGACAAAAGGTTAGTATGATTGTTTGTATGTCCATACATTTGACCTTCTGGAAATGGCAATATTATAGAAGTGGAGGGCAGATTAGTGTTTGCTGAGGGTTGCCAGGGAGCAAGGGGGGAAAGAAGGAGGTAGGCCTGGCTATAAAAGGACAACCAGAGAGATCCTGTGATGTGTGATGGATATAGTTTGACTATATCCATATGCTATAGATAGCTTGACTGTATCAATATCCATGTCCTATTTGTGATACTGTACTAAAGTTTTGTAAGATGTTAACCATTGGAGAAAACTGAGTGAAGGAGACATGAGATTTCTTTGCATTATTTTTTATAATTACATGTGAACCAATATATCTTAAAACAATTAATGATAAAATAGGCTTGGAAGATTCCTGATAGAAATTGGCAATCAAAGCCCTGTATGTATCTGAGAGGACAGATACCAATCTTAAGGTTAATAAACATGATGGAAGGAAAAATTTGAATTAGTTGGGATTAAAGAGAGGGGAATGACAAACAACAGCTCTGTTTCCCTAAAAACCCATCACTGGTGGGTATTCGTTGCCAAGTGCCTTTGCTCCTGAGACTGTGAAAGGGTCTATAGTTGAATATGAATTTTGGTAAAGAGAAGAGGGTAGATGAACAAGTTATATGCAGAATGTATTGTGAAAAACAGGCCCTACAGAAGAAAATGTGGGGATGACAAAAGTAAGCCAAAAAAATCATCTGTCTGCACATATACAGTGTAATTCTTAAGTTCAAGGGGTACCTTTTCTGACCTTTTTCTGTTCTCTTCTACTTCTTAATCACCCACCAACAGATTATTTAGCACTTCCACATTTTGTGTTCATAGCATTCTGTTCATATATTAACGTGCCACTTACTCTCTGCTATACATTTATTTGTATATATATCTTTCCTTCTGGGTTGCGGTCTCCTTGAGGGAAGAGATCACTACCATAAGCAGATCTCATTTGCCAGTTCAAAGCCCAGTGCCTGGTACACCCTAGGCAAAAGTGGCTGTTGTTGTGGCTCTAAATGGTCATTAATCTAAAGGCGTAAATAAAGTAGATCAAGTAAACTGGAAATATTACTGTACTTAATGAGACTGATTATTTTTGCAAATGAATTTCCTGGGCTTTTGTTTTATGTTTTTTAATCTGATTTAAAATAACAATTGTAAAGAGTTGAGTGACTTAGCAGTGAAGAGATGTCTTATAGCAATAATTAGCAACAGTATAGTCAGTCAGGAGAGGAAGGGCAATCAAAAAAAGGCCACGAAGCCTTGGGAAAGAAACAATTGGAGAAATGATTTGTGACCTCTGGGACCAACTTTAGCTACAGAGAATGCCATCAGACTGTAAGAAAGCATGGGCTAAAACACTTGAAGCTAGCTCATCTCTTAATGTTTGCATAAGCATCCATTCCTTTCACTGGCATAGATGAACTATATCCTGATGTCCAGTATGTGGCAGGGATGATTACACAGTACTAGCCCTTCTTTACCTGCTCTCACTTGTGCCAGCCCTGCAACCATGGGGCTGTGTCAAGGTGCTTACTTAAAGTTTTATTTTTTGGTCCTGAATATGTAACAGAGGAGATGTACAATTAAAAATCTCCTTTCTTGGGGATCCCTGGGTGGCGCAGCGGTTTGGCGCCTGCCTTTGGCCCAGGGCACAATCCTGGAGACCCGGGATCGAGTCCCACATCGGGCTCCCGGTGCATGGAGCCTGCTTCTCCCTCTGCCTGTGTCTCTGCCTCTCTCTCTCTCTCTCTCTCTCTCTCTCTCTCTCTCTGTGTGTGACTATCATAAATAAAAAAAAAAAATTTAAAAATCTCCTTTCTTGTAAGTTAAATTGTGACATTAAAAAAACATAAATAGATAAAGAATATAGTATATGGTATATTTCACAGTAAAACTAACCAGGAATGTTCAAGCTAGGTCATGTGAAGACAGGAACAAATAAATTGAAAGACATAATGTCTTAGATTAAAAGAGACTTAGACATAAGATCCAAATGTAACACATGAAACTTGACTGGACATGCCTTTGAGAACAATGGGGGTATTTTAGATATGGATTGAATATTAGATGACATTGGGGGATTATTCTTAATTTTCTTAGGTGTAATATTTTGGTCATAGCAGGAAATGCCTTTATTGTATTAGATATGTGTGTATTAAGTATTTTGATGTGTGCAAATTATTTTCAGATGGTTTAGAGGGGAGCATAAATATGGAGAGGAGAGATAAAACAATGTAACAGATTAACAATTGTTGAATCTGAATAGACTGTGCACAGGTGTTTATTGTACTATTTGAATTTTTCCATGTGTATACAATTTTTCAAAATGAAAAGCTATGTGAGAGCTGAATACTTTCCTCCTGAAGTTGGAAACAAGGCAAACATGTCCTTTTCACTACTCCTATTTAGATTTTGCTAGAAGGCCTAGCCAGCACAATAGGCAAGAAAAATAAACAAGTCAGAGTAGAAAGAAGAGTTGAAGAACTCCTTCCTTTGGAACTGTTGGATTCTGATGCCATGATTTTATGTGATTGTTTTATGTAATGGAGAGCTGCTCTCCCCACAGCCTATTAACGTTTCCTACCTGATTCATTGATGAATTCATGATCACTTCTTTCTGGTGTCAAGATGTGCCACCAAAATCAGCTTCCAGCTTCCTCTCCAGCAGGAATCAGATGGGAAAATGGGCCTTGGGGAAGTGAGAAAACTGATTCTAGTCTTTAAAACATGCCTTTGGGACTTGTGGGTACTTCTCTCCCACATGGGTGCTAATTATCATGACTCATGATTTCCATGTTCTGCTGCTCTTTAAGCTGTCTTCTAACCAAAAAAGTCCCTACAGAAAGCAGCTTTTGCATTACTGTCATGACAATCAAAATCAAACCGTTAGATGATACAATTCCCCTCCAAGATTTCTGATGCCTTATGTCTTCTGAGCATATTGATAACAGAGAACCCAAAAGTTCAGATGTACTCCCACAATAGTCAGCTCTACTCATCAGCCACCTCAGGTCTCCAAGACTTGTATTCCCAGCAGGGAGGAAGCATCAGGAGGTTGGTTTTCTGTTTGAGGTTATGATAGTGAAGGAGACCACCCAAGGTATCTCTAATAGCAAAGGAGAGAGCCAGAGAAAGGGGGATAGGATTGGAGCTGGATGGAGAATAGGGGAATTAATGCTTAAGAATAGTATACTTCCTGGCAGTTTGAGAACAGCTGACCTTTAAAATGGTTATTATAAGACATAGCATCGTAGGTGTATTTCAAGCTAGATTGATCTCCACGTCACATATCAAGTATATATGAAGGTATTCTTCACAAAATTGTAATAATCAGCCCCTTCCAAAGACTTGAACTTCTTTCTTTGTCCATGTAATAGCTTTTTAACAGCATGTCATTCCAAAATTGTTCTAGGGCCATTAGGAAAGTAAGAAAGGGGTGGGGGGATGCCAGTTCAACAAAGTGGGGAAACAGTGTATAATGAGTAATGAGGAGTTTTTCTCTCCTGAAGTGTTTCAGGAGAGAGTGAATTTAATCTCTGCATACACAAAGCAAAGCAGAGAAACAGAGAGAAAGTACCTATAAGACAGATTTTGGGGTTCTCTTTTAAAATACATTTTTTCCAGTGAGAGTGTGGTGTTTTTCATGGACAGAGATTTTAGCAGCTTAAGCTCCTTTTAAATGGCTGAAGGAGAGACAGCAGTGATGTGTGAGGGTTCATTAATTATTGCTCTTACTGATGTTTGCACAGGCTGTTGGGATCATAAATGTCAATCTGTCAAGAGACTGTGATAGGTTCTAAAAAAACTGATTGAGTGCCTCAAAAGCTGTCATACAGACTGAGATTAAACAGATTCATCTTTCTTTCATACAAGTGAGGGAAGGTGTGGGTGAAGCGAATGAGGAAGGCTTCCCTCTCTTTGTTGCCACTTTGTTTCTCCCACTCTCTTATACTAATTGTGAGTGTTGGCTTATACAGAAGGCTAAGAGCCTGCCTGAGGTGTCAGAAGGCCACAGTCTTGGTTAGCAGCCCTGAGAGTATGCATGCTTCCAGCTGCACAGTGACGGGAGATTAAGAGAGATCGGGATTCAACTCTGACAGACCTGACACAATTTATTTGGAAAATTTCAGGAGAGAACATGAGTAATAAAGACAAGAACAGTGACAGTAAGGAACAAATGTGAATTTCTGTCAGAGACAAAACAGAATTTTAAAAGCAGTATCTCTGTTTGTTGTCTCTAGTCAAGCTTTCCAGTTAAACTGTGTTCCTAAATTAAAAGTCCTACCACTGCTTTCTGCGATTGGCTAGGAAGGTACAATTAGAAGAATTTCTCTCCTCAGAAGATTTATTTTTTAAAAATCTCTACTTGTTTCTCTGTCACAAATTAAACAGTAGTTACCTTCAAACTTAAGGAATTGATAGGTGTACTTGGTCTTAGGATTTTCCTTTCTCATGTAATCACATTATGATTCTTGATCAAACTTGCCTTTTGACTTAGAAGATCTGATGTGGGCAGCCCTGGTGGCGCAGCGGTTTAGCGCCGCCTGCAACCGGGGTGTGATCCTGGAGACCCGGGATCGAGTCCCACATCGAGCTTCCTGCACGGAGCCTGCTTCTCCCTCTGCCTGTGTCTCTGCCTCTCTCTCGCTCTCTCTGACTGAATAAATAAATAAATCTTAAAAAAAAAAAAAAAGAAGAAGAAGATCTGATGTATCTTTCTCATTCTATTAAACATAGGCAGAGGAAGAGGGGATTTGGTGAATACCGAGAACTGTGAACCCAGCATGGGAGTGTGGCAGCTCTTGCGTGGGTATATGCAGACTAGATTTATGTTCTCAAGAAAAAGCATACTGGAAAAAATGTGCTTTGTTGGCCATTTATGAAGGACTTTAATTAGAAGTCACTCTTAACTCCTGGGGTGGAGACAGTTTCTAGCTTGCTACTACAGCTCCTCCTGCTGCTAATGAGCATGCTCCTTGCAGGGACGCGTTTCTTCTGACAGTTAAAGCTGCATGTAAGAGTTATTTCTGTTCACCTTTCTCTCTGTTTAACCCTTACTGCCCAAGTTCAGACTATACAAGTAGCCTGTTGGGTGTTTTCTGTTATTGTTAAGGAAGTTAAAAATGCATCAGGGTGACAGGAATGATGTTTGTAGGCCAAAAGTAAGTGAGCAAATATGGACAGTAGATGAAGGTTCTTTTAGTGTTGACTGTGTTTGGATCTTTTCTTTCTGATAGTTCTTTTTAAATCCACATAAAATTTATAATTGCGTAGTTGAATTATTTAGTTCATTATTAAGCAATTAGAATCCCTGTCCTGGACATCTGTTTCTCTTATTTAGGTAACTCACTCTATGGCACAAAGTTTCATTAAGTAATTAGCAGAGGAGATGTAAATTTCTTATGCAGACATGATGATGATTGTGTAGACTATTTATTTCATTCGCTACTAATTAAAACACCAAGTTGAATTGTGAAAAAAATGTCAAAGAATGGTTTGCTTCACCAAAAGGTTATATATAATAGTCACCTTCCTGGGTGGCAGCATGTAGAAGGTGGTAAACAGTTTAGGGAGTTTTTCCCCCTCCCTCTTTGTGGCGGGGAGCATTAGAGGGCACAGGGATTCCTTTCCGTTTAATAGAGTGAAGATTAAATGGGCATGTATTTCAGAGCATAAAAGTTATGGATCTCTTAATGTCTAGGAACAGTTCCTTGATTCTAAAAAAAATAACACATTCTGACAAACTTTTCATCTGTGTTGGTTTAGAATCATTGAGGGCTGCTTCTCATGGTTCAGACTTTGTATACATGGATGCTTTGGTCTTAGACTTGTCTGGATACCTAGACATTGACTCTTCAAGGACTGACTAGGCTAGGGCTGAGTGGTCTTTTAGGAAGGCCACAGCAGTGCAGCTGTTGGCAGCATCAGAAAACTCCCTTAGGACCCACAATTTCTGGAATGTCCTCTACTTCCTGAGTACCAGAACAAATAACTGGGTAGTCTTTATATGAAATGTGCAATGGGGAAAGGGAATTTCAACATGAGATCAGGCAAACTGTTCCTTAGTTTTGTTATTGAATATCTATTGGTTAGACAGGGTAGGGAATTAGAGGAAAAGGCAGGCATCTTCTAACTTTGGGGGAGTGTCCCATCAAGTGGCTAGTTTGATAATGACCAATGATGATTATGATTATAAAAATATGAATTCTATTTCCTGATTTTAGGAATCCTACATTGAAAATATTTTATGTCCCTTGCTTGCTTATTTGAAAATAGCAATGGGGATCCCTGGGTGGCGCAGCGGTTTAGCGCCTGCCTTTGGCCCAGGGCGCGATCCTGGAGACCCGGGATCGAGTCCCACGTCGGGCTCCCGGTGCATGGAGCCTGCTTCTCCCTCTGCCTATGTCTCTGCCTTTCTCTCTCTCTCTCTCTCGCTGGGTGACTATCATAAAAAAAAAAAAAAAAAAATAGCAATGGATACCATTGCCATGCTAAAAGGAAAATGGTCTTCTCCTTGTAGCAAAGGTTTGCTTTAGAAATGGGGATGGAAAAAAAAAAAGAAATGGGGATGGATGCAGGCAGATAGCATGTTTGACAGTTCGGGACAGAGTCATGTGGAAAACAGCTTTGAAGGTGAACTCTGTATTTCTAGACGCATGCTCAGTTCTGTCAGCAGTGTAAATGAAAGAGGCGTAGGTCCGAGTGGTCCTTTTTTACATGAGGGGCATGCTGGCATCATGTCAAAGCCCTCTGGATTTTAACAATATTAATAATACAAAGGCTTCCTCCCCTTCCTGTATGGACTCCTCTCTATCTCTTTACCCACCCCATACCCCAGGGTTGGGAGATAATTTCTCCACATTTAGGACCTTGTCTCAGAACAGACAACATTTTTTTTGTTATGGCTCTTCCTCTAGAATTTTCTCTTCTTGTTACAAAAAAAAAAAAAAAAAGATATGTCTAAATAGAGTTATTCATACAAATTGAGCCATTGCTGGTTTGGGAAAAAGGACCTCCCCTGGAGAGCACTGTGGCTCATACAAGGTGAATTCCTTTTGGCTGGCTGCTTTGTAATGATTTACATTTAGATTGTTGCTTGTTGCTGTTGTAGGGGAATGAGCCCTGTCTGTGGCTACCTCAGTCATCACACCGATTGGGTTTGGACAGCTTCGCTCAGCAGAGCTGGGAAATAGGCTGAACTTGCTTTCAATTGTTTTCATCAAAGGCCTTGTTTAGTTGGTTTGTATTGGGGGAAAATGTCATGTAGGACTAGAGGAACTAAATGAAATGAAAAATGAAGTTTACAGTTGCTAAGAATGGTGCACACCTTCCATAAGCCAGTGTGCAGTGTGGGGGGCGGGGGTGGGGTGGGGCAGTGAGTGCTCTCTGGTGACATGCAGTGTCTTCACACAGAGGGCGGCTGGGGAGAGAGGTTCACAGCCTCTGCTGAAATACATCCAACAGTCTGCTGCTTCCCACTAGGGCCACTTTAAGTAGAAAATCAGAACTGCCTAGAAGATTCATTCATCTAAGAAATATTTATTGAGCTGTAGGCATTGTAGGCAGATTATGAACAAAACAGGTGAAACTTCCTGCCCTGCAGGAGTTTATATCCTCCGTGAGGATAATGTTAAAAGGTACAATGCTGTGGAGGAATAAAAGGCAGGAGTTGGAAGGAGGGGAAGTGCTAGGGAAGGGGAACAAGAGTGGTCTAGATAGGATGAGCCGAGAAGATGCTGTTGAAATGTAACTTTAAAACACTTTAAAGAGATGAGTTCCACGTAGATCTGGGTGAAGAATTCTAGACAACGGGAACTGATGAGTACAAAGGCCCTGAGGTAGGAGCCAGTCAGGAGACCAGTGTGGATGGAGTAAAGGGAGAGAGCAGCAGCAGATGAGGTAAGTGAGGAGGGCAAATCATGAAGGGCCTTGTGAGCACTGTAGTAAATATTTGAGCTTTTACTCTGGAAAGGGGAGCTGTTAAAGGGTTTTGAACAGGAAGGTGGAGTGATTCTAAGCTTGATTTTTGACAGAATCACTTGGCTTTGGAGAACAAGCAGAAGGGGCAGGGGGGGTGGGCAGGGAGACTGATTAAAAGGCTATTATACTAGGCTGGATGTGAGATGGTGATTATTCTGACCAGCGTGGTGGTGGTGGTGGCGGGTAAGAAGTAATGGGATCTGGATCTGTTTTGAAGAAAATCATTTAGGAGACCCTTCTAGAGAGGGTTTAGCACAACCCCCTTTGGAACCTTGGCAAGAGGTGCATCTTCAGTATGCAGTGGCAGCAAGTCCAAGAATACAGAGTCCCCAGGTGTTTTTTGTTTGTTTGTTTTGTTGTTGTTGTTGTTGTTTTTGAAGGCAAGAGTTATTTACAGCTTGCCTATGTCAGGAACTTTATCGCATTTTAGTTACTTTATTAAGGTTCTACAAAACACAAGTCGTCACACATTGCACCTCCTCTACCTGCCAGTTTGGCACCAATGTTAGGTTGTGGTACAGAGAGCTGCTTCTGGAACACTCCACAATAGAGGTCACGAGATAGCTTGCTTGTGAATAAGCAGGGATGTTCCTTCACTCTGAGTAAAGTTGAAATAATTTTCAACTTTGGAATCTGATTCTGGGATGCCTGGGTGGCTCAGCAGTTAAGCGTCTGCCCTAAGGGCAAGGTGTGATTCTGGAGTCTAGGGATCGAGTTCCACGTAGGGCTCCCGGCATGGAGCCTGCTTCTCCCTCTCCCCCTCTCTCTCTCTCTCTCTCTTTCTTTCTCGGTCTCTCATGAATAAATAAATAAAATCTTTAAAAAAATCTGATTCTGAAGTGTTTTGTTACATTAAGGAGTAGAAACATGAATATTTTTACTAGAACATATTATGGAACACCCTTCAGACACTGCTTTGGATACAGAATTGTGCTAAGCATGGTGATAAAAAGAAATATTAGACTTAATCCTTCTTCTAAAGAATTACAGTCTACTTGAGGACAAGCAAATATCTAAGAAGTGGTAAATAACCAGCACAAACAGTAAGCAGCTAGGGCCCAAAGAAGGGGTACAAAGGGAGGATCCTAGTTCCAGCGTGAATGGTCTCAAAGAAATAGCTCTTTGTAGAAACAGCAACATAGAACTGATTTTTGTTGAATCGCCCCACACTCCTTTCCCTTCTCAGGCCTCGCTCATTAGAAGTCTGCCCTGAAGGTGCGTGCTTGTCACAATCTGTGCGGTATAAACCAGGCCAGACAGAACTGTCTGTTGCTCACACAGGTCCAGTTCCTGGAAGAGGGCAGTAGAATGCCTGGCAGTACATTAATTAGCTGTGCTTGCCAGGCCAAGTACTAACCCTGACCCCCAAATGTGTTGTTTTGGTCAGATTCACAGTCTGAGAATGAGGCCTCGCCAGTGAAACGGGCACGACTACTGGAGAACACCGAACAACCTGAGGAAACCAGCCGATCGAAACAGAAGAGTCGACGTCGGTGCTTCCAGTGCCAAACCAAACTGGAGCTGGTGCAGCAGGAATTGGGATCATGCCGCTGCGGTAAGCATCTCCCCCAGTGGCATGACGGAGATTGTGTCCTTGACACCCTGGCATAGCTTTGGAGATTATTCCTCATAGGCTGAAGTCCTTCGTTCTTTTCCTGAGTGCCTCCCTGCAAGCAATGGGCTTGAAGCTTATGAATGCAAGAGTAGAGGAGTCTTCCTTCTAAATGCCCTTTATTTCTTCTCACACTTACAGAAAAACAAAAAACATCCCCATTTATCTTACATTTACTTCTTTAGAGTTGCATCGTCACTGCTCACTGCTTTCATCTTCTCCCCACTGCGTATTACTGTGGTTCCTACTCATTGATGACTTAGAAATTAACCAAACCAGTGAAATTCTGAGAGATGTACCATAAAATTCAGATATTAAGTTAATTTTGAATGAGCATCTTACTAGGTCTAATAAATGAAAACTCTTTCTCCCCCATATCCCTTTTAAATTAAAGTTTGATTGGAAAATTTTCTTTGAACCATAATTCATTGTCATTTAAACCCTTGAAATAAATAGCTTTAAAGTAACATTTTCTTCTATATTATCCAGTGTAATACTGGCTCTCAGAATTGCTGCACAGGGATGTATTTTTAAAAACTTTATGCCTACCCACGGTGGAACAAAACTTAGACCAATTCTTTCTCTCTCTTTGACCACTACATACATCATGTCACAAAGAAGCAAAATTATGTAGCTGCATTATTTAGGCTGACTTACAGTTTTCCTGTTTTTATTTCCTAATTTAAAGCTTAGTATTATAAAATTGTTCTGTGGGACAGAGGTTTCATCAGGCAGACCTGGAGGCCTGGCTCTCACCTCTGAGAAGCCTACATCCTTTGTCCTTAGGAGTGAGCTTTAGAAGCCTCCTTTTCCCCCTGGGACAGCCATAGATACCCTACAAGTACTATGCTGGCAGGTAGGACTAGATGGTTCGCTCAGCAATTAGAGAATTACAGTTACTCAGAGTCCCTCATCTTCTGAAGAGGCAGCTGTTGCTTCTCCTGTGCCTCAGTTATTTACTCTGTTGGAAATGAGAAGGAAAGGAGGATGTACTGGCTTCTCATGAAAACAAAGTGGGAACTCTTATCCTGTCAAGACCAGAAATCTGTTTGTTGCACACTCTGGTGTGTGGTACTCAACAAGATTGGAAGTGTATATTCAACTGCAAAAACAGACAGCAGCATGGGGAGTCCAGGTGTCACCAGACCAGTTTTAATTTTTTTTAGCTTGGCATTTAGTTATCCTGTTAATTGCTTGTATTAAAGTATAAAGAAGAGAGGTAGGATAAGAGGTGGGAGGAGAGGCTGTCAGCAACTTCAGTTGTGTTCATGGGTGTGGCATGGCCCAGGAGAGCCCAGAATCTTTTTTTTTTTTTTTTTTGCAATTAGCAAGAGGGTTTATTGGACGTTTGCGCAAACGGGCTCTCCACCTCCGAGGAGGAAGAGAGCCCCGATTAGCAATTACAGGTATCTTTTAAAGGCAAAAGGAAAAGAAAAAAACCGCTTAAAGACAAAAGAACCGCGGGAGTCGCATAGTATCCAGGTTGATTTCTCAGAAGGTCAACATGAACCTATTCAGGGACATTCCAATCAGGGTGTGGGGGGGAAATGGTTTTCTTATCACAAACAGAATGCTTTTTGTTGCTAAAACTTCAGGAAGGCACCTGGATGGGCTGCCTCTGGATTAGGGCTGGCCCTACTTACAAGGGGGGAGGTTTCTTCATTCCCTCCTCTTGTTTGGGCTGATTTTAATCTTAAAATCTTAGGGAACATTTATTTTTTTCAGTTTGGAGAAACAGCATTCCTCTCCCAGGGCCGCACACAATCCTCCCTCTTTCAGGAATAGTAAATCCAAGCCTCTCCTGTTTTGAAGTCCTACTTCTGAAAGTGAGGTGAGGGACTGTTCTAACTTAGAAACGGACTGCTCTAGTGCCCGTAGATCCTCATCTACAGCTGCCTGGAGTTCTATATAACATCGTGAGCCCTGGATCAGAGCAGCTGCGCCAGTACCCACCCCAGTAGCGACCCCTAGTCCCAACATAACGACTAGGGTTAGGGAGACAGGTTCGTGCTGAAAACGGGTGGGATGTCCGTCATACTGTTTCTAGAGTTTCAGCAGGGTGATAGAACACCCTGGGTATGATCTGCACCATGACACAGAAGTCATTTGAGCTATTTAGAACCTTATCTGACACACGGGGTGAGGACTTGTTGCATGCCCACCAAGTTCCCGGCTGGGGCTCCAGGTAAGAGTCAGTCCCTAAAATCGGGGCGGTAGTATTGCAGAGTTCCTGATAACCCCGGGTGAGTATAGTTAGCCTTGACAGTGATGTAATCCCAGGAGGAGGAGGGCCTCTCATCCTGTGTCTCCCTAGTCTCGCACCCCCAATTTTTACAATAGAAGTGTTCCCCTCCTCCACAGGTGGGATTTAGCCTGTGGTCTGTGGTACCCGGGACAGACATAAAAGGGAAGAGTGCTTAGCATGGCCCTTCTGTCAGGCATGCCACATCCTCCCCATGGGTCTAATCCCAGTCGCCCTGGAGAGAGCCCAGAATCTTATTCTTCAACTGTGTTTTGATCAACCTTGCCAGGTAATTTTAAACTTTTGGTGAAATAGGGAAGAAATTCTGGGGCATGGTGGCTAACCAGCTTTGCCTGTATTGAAGGGTTTGTCTCCTCTTTTTTTAGTCTGCAAATTCTTGCTTGGATCTTTGCACGAACTATTGGGGGAGGGGGGCGTTTCAGTATTCAGTCTGTTATCAGTGCTGTGAAGTGCACCTGCCAATCTGCCTGTTGCTATTATAACACATGCCCTTGGTTGTTCCTAAATTAGAATCATGGGATTTTCCTATATCTTACATTCTTGTTTCTTTCTTGAAAGTAACTGAATCCTGGGTATCACACAGGATTTGCCCTAGTGGATCAAGCAGTTGATCCATACAGTGTGTTGTCTTGCCCCTGGCTATGGCTGATACCCTTCTGTCCTTGTCAGGCAAGCAAGCAGCGAGAATTCACAGTTTAGCACTGAGCTCTTGTAACCAGGTATGCCAGTTGATGCTTCAGCTTTAATGCAAACCACCAAATTTCCTTTGGTCTTAAGCACTCAGCAGGAAAAAAAATCTAGAAATACATGTTAGATGATTTCACATGCTCCTAAGTGAAGCCTAATTGTCTCTGGTAAGTTCAGATTATCTACTGTGTTCTTCACCTCTTGGGCAAGAGGCTGGATTTCTAAAGTGCTTGTTGGATTTACCACAGAACACGCATTCTTTTTAGATGATCTAACATACAGTTCCTTGGCTTATGCCCAATTGTGATGGTCTACTTACAGAGAGATTTGATTTTAATGCTGGGAAAGAAAGCCCTGAGCTTTCTGCAGTCTCTCCGATGTATCCTTCCTAGAGAGACTGGGGAGGAATTCAGTTTGGCCCACAGAGTGTTACATTTAGGTGCCCAGAAAAATGACGGAGACTACAGCCACATTTTAAAAGATGAAGGACAGCAATGGGAACATACACCTCTGGGACTGTCTTTGACAGATAGCTCTTGTATTCCTCCTGCCTGTCTGCTCGGATCTCTCTAGGAAAGGGTGAGTTGTGTAGTATTTCTTTGAGAATGCATGGACTGTTGAAGAGATGTTGAACTGCCTGGAATGGTTTGGGGCATGGGGAGGGAGCCTCTGTAATTTACTACTGGAAGTGAATGCTCAGGAAGGTAGTTTGAACTCAAACAGAACACTTCTCCACTGCAGAAAATCTTTTTCTTAATACATATATTCACAATCTTTTTTCCATTCCCCTTCCACTCTGTACAGGTTATTAACTGCTGACAAGAAATTCACATCTCATAAATAATGCTTAAGAGCCATTGCTATATAAATTGAATGTGTTATGAATTGTGATGGGCCTTTTTGTAGCATTCGATGCCTGGAGCAGGAAGAACAGAGGATGTCATTTTCATTAATTTCTAATGAGGTGCCAATTAAAGACAGGGAAGATGCTCCAAAGGGAAGAGTGGCCAAGCTCCCCTGAATCCTCCGCCCCGGGGCTGTCATCCAAACACTGCCAGCAAGCCTTCTCTAGAAATTCCATTAAATTACAGTCTCATCGAGAGCACACACAGACACATTCAGCTTCTCTTTGATCTTCAAAAGAGCAATTTGTAAGGCGAGTTCTGAGCCTTCTCACATAGGGAACAGCCAAAGGTGATAGGAATTGTTAATTGCCAAGATACTCCATGAGCTTTCAATAAGGAGGTGAATTTTGAAGATGAATTCTCCTCTGCCTTGCTGTGATTAGATAACCTTTAAATCAACAATACCAAAGTAACACCCTTTTCCTGTGAAATCTTTCAGGGTGCCAATTAGAAAAGGCATGTGGTGAGGCTGGGGATGATATCTTGCATCCCACAGTATCTTCAACAGTTTTAACTTCTCAAGATAGAAAAAAATTGCATAAAAATGGATTTATTTGTTTCATTTTTTTACTCAGTAGGCAAATTGATCAGCTCATTCTCATTACAGGAGTCTTGTCTCTCCAAATGCCACCTAGAAGATGTTCTGAAATCTGGCCATCCTCATAAGCTCTGGGCCACATCACAGCCATGTGAATGCTGTGTTCTCTAAGTGAATCTTGCGTGATGCGCACAGCATTGCTTTGTAATCTCTGTGCCTTGCTTCCCAGAACCACAGAATCAATATTTAAATACTAGTCTAAGAGCTTGCATAAGTACCACCTGTTTTCAGTTGACTATGACTTAAACTGTAAGCTGATATGCTCCCTTTTGGGACAGCAGTGCTTTTACTAACCTGAGTAATGTGGCTTCCTTTCATGCTTTCAAAATAAATTTTATATTCACTTTAGAAACTCAAGAGTGATGCTTTAGCCCTTTAGAGTAGTTTGTCATCTCTAGGTGCCTCAGTAGTCATTTTCTGTGTTATCATTCACTGTCAAACTAAATTCCACAAGCATTTATTGAGATGTGACTATGCATGAAGCATTTTGCTAGTTTTTGTGGGGAATATAGGATCTAGAAATACATAATGTAGGAATTCATAGTCTAGGTCAATGGTTTTTCAAATTGGAGTGGGTGGCACTCTATGCATGGAAGATGTGGCAAAACAGATTCCTGCCCATTCACTACCACCAGAGGTTCTGATTCAGGAAGCCCGTGCCTGTTCAACAAATCCCTGAGTGGTGGTGATGCTGCTGGTTTGTGGAAGCAAGCTTTGAGAACTGCTCTAGGCAGTTCTCAATCCTGGAAAGCTTTTAAAAATACAGTGTCTGGGCCTCACTCTAATTGAGTAAGAAAAGATCACCAGCTATTGTTTTAGCTTTTTATTTGGAAATTTAAAGTGTTTTTCTGGACCATTTGAGAGTAAGTTGCAAACATTTTGGCCTTTTGTCTTTATAAACTTCAATGAATGTTCTTTTAAGAATAGGGATATTATTTTATAGCCACAGCACAGTTACCAACTTTAGTAAATGGATACTGATTCAGTACTTTAGTTAGATTTGCCTGCTACCCATATTCCAGTTTTATTAGTTGATCCAAAACTTTCATATAAAACATTGTTCCCTTTCAGGACTGAATCTGGTCCAGGATCAGGTGTTGTGTTTAGCTGTCACTCACATCTCTTTAGACTCTTTTTGCCTGCAACATTTTTATGGTCTTTCTTTGTTTTTATTAATATTGACCTTTTTGAAGACTACCTACACCCACTACCCCCTTTTTTAAAAATAATGCTTCTCACTTTGTGTTTGTGTTTGTCTGATGTTTCTTCATGATTAAATTCAGATTTATTCCTAGCCAGACTCTTACTAAGTGATGTTGTGTCCTTTCTCAGGATTTGACATTGAGAGGCACAGATGTCTATGATCCTCTCATTGTAGATGTTAATTTTAATTCACTCAACCTAATTAAAGTGTTGTCTAATTTCTCCACTCGATTGGTTATTATTTTTGACCATGCAACTAGTAAGCAGTCTGTGGGAAAACACGTTATGACCATGTCAATATCCTGCTCATCATCAAAAATGTCTCCTAGATTTAGCATCCATTGATGATTCTTCCCTGAACCAGTCTTTACTTATGGTGGTTGCAAAATGATGATTTTTCTAACTTCAAATCTCCTTTCTACATTTCTCATTTGATACTCAGTGTTTTTCTGTGAGAACCCTTCTCCCTCATGTATTTATCTATTATTATTATGGACTCAAGGGCTTTTATATTTTTTCAGCGGTTTGTAATTCATTACTATATTTAATTATTTTGGTAGTGCAATTGTCCCCAAAGTGTTTCCTTACTTTCTGGCATAATAAGATGTGTTCTGGGGGCACCTGGGTGGCATAGTTGATTAAGCATCTGACTTTTGATTTTGGCTCAGGTGATGATCGCAGGGTGGTAAGATTGAGCCCTGACTCTGCACTCAGTGCAGAGTCTGCTTAAGATTCTCCCTCTCTTTCTCTCTCTCTCTCTAAAATAAATAAATCTTAAAAAAAAAAAAAAAAAAGTGTTCTGGATACATCTGGTACTTACCTTGCCCACTGGTAGAATCAGTAAATTTTCTAGGGATCCCCAAGGTGATTTTAATATGCATTCAAAGTAAGGATTTACTGGGCCTCTGAGGAAGGCAGACACATGCATGAAACAGTTGGCATTCAGTGCAGCCTACCATAAGAGTTTTAACTGAGGTATAAGTTATGTGTTATAGGACGGTGGGGAGGGAGAGATTAATTCAAACTAGAAGACTCTGGGTAGGCTGCAATAATTGGGGCCTTAAAAGAAGAGTGGGATTTAGATGTGTGTGGAAAGAGAGAATTCCCAGACAAAGCTCGTGTTCCGAAGGTGACCGCTGTGTAGCTGGATTAGGGTTAAGTGAAGAGAGACTACTAGAAAGGGTAGGAATTCTAGGCTCCAGGCTGTTGGGTTTGGATGTTGGTTTGCAGTGAGGAGCTGTCAGTGGTTTTAAATATGGTCAACACAATCTAATTTTTACTTTTTTTTTTTTTTTTAATTAAGCACATAGGAAAGCCCAGGAGGCTGTTGAATCTTTTTTAGAGGAATGATCTAGAACAAATGTGAACTAAGTCAGTAACTGAAAAGGAGATGTGCCTGTGTCACAGCCATCTCTGTCACTGCAGGGGACCGCACAGTGAGTGAATAGTGATACCCTGTGGTCCAGAGTGGGGCAAGGAGCTGCAGTGACTATGAGGCATGTTGGTGACATGAAATTACTAGGCCAGTCCATTTCACCAGCACTGTAGATCACCACAGATAAGTCCATATATCTGTGCTTTTGCTTTAACTCTTATCCACAAGTGGTTTGAACCTCTTAAGAACATTTGGCATTCTATCCTTTGTCTCTAAAAGAAAATATGTCAGTGTATGTTTTTATAAGGCTTTATAAGTTCTAGCCTGGATCCATCAAAAAACCCCTGCTATCCAGGGAGACGCCTGAGATCTTTTATCTTGACCAAATTGGTTTGGCTGGTTCAGTATTATCATTACTGCCACTGAGTGGTGAGTCCATGCTCTGCCATGTGTTATAGAGAGATACGTGGTTACCAAGACCCCAGCCCTTTGGGATCCTGTTCTTATGCTGAATCTGGCAATGAGAGGCTAAAGTTTCTCCATTACTTATAAGACCACAGCTAGGTATGTGTTACCTATGTCTCAAGAGAAAGAAGTGTCCTGTCCATACTCCCAAAAACAAAAAAGCCCTTTGGTGGGAGTTACTGTATATGTGAGAGCTAAGGATAATTGGAAATCTTGAGGCAAATTCTGTGAAATTTTCTCCCTTTGCTGCCCTCTTCCCTTCATTCTCACTATACTTTTACCTGAACAGGAGTATGCTGTCTGAATTCCCCATTTAATCTTTAATGTATAAGAGTTCTAGTCTAAAACCAAACAGATTAGTCTCTCTGTTGCTCCTTTATAAATTGCACATTGAGATGCTAAAGCAAAACAAAACAGACCTTTTACTGAACTCTAACTCCATGTATTTAGCCTGTTTGTTGAGCACTGTCTCAGAGATCCAGCCTACCATATGTCCTTTGACAAGACTATAGAGAGAAATGAGAAACATGAAGAACTCTCCTCCCCCGCAAAGGAACATCAAAGACTGAGCTTTTAAAAGACACAATGTGCAGAGCATATCTGCTGAAGCCTGTGTCACATTCTCACCCTCTGACAGGTGAGCCAGGAGACCTTTATCCCATGGAGTGAAATATTTTCTGTCTGGATAGCAAATTTGCAACTACTTTTGTAGTCTAATGTTAGGGGCTATAACGGCACAATAATTTTATCAAAGCTATCTGGATAGGTTACCCTGCTTAGAATACTTCTTTTGGATCATTGCAAAAAGAAATGAATGATTGATGTCTTTTGTTTTAATTCCAAGAGTAAGTGGTTTTAGTTAATTCTTTGTCCAGCAAAGTGTGTGTGGTGTTCTTTTTAACAAAATTTTTGGGATAGAATGTGTGTACCATAATATTCACCTGTTTTAGAGTTCAGGGAGTTTTGTTAAATTTAGGTGGTACAGCCATCACCAAATTCAAATTTCAGAATGTTTTTAATCACCTTTGTGCCCCTTTCTAGTCAGAGCCCCTGCACTCCCCTTCCCAGCCCCCAGGCAACTATTGATGATCTGTTTTCTGTTGGTATAATTTTGCCTTTTCCAGAATTTTCATATCCGTGGATTCATACAGTATGATATACAGTCTTGTCTATCTACATAGTGTATTTTTTTTGTGTGTATTGTTTTTGAGATTGATCCACATTGTTACACATTAGTAGTTCATTCCTCTTTAATTTTAGATAGTATTTTATTGTATGGATATCATATTAAGTTTATCCATTTACCAGGGGACATATATTTAGATTCTTGACAGTTTGGGGATATTTTGAATGAAACTGCTATAAATATTCATGCAGAGGTTTTTATGTGGATATATGTTTTTAATTCCTCTTAGGTAGATATAGAAGTGGAATTGCCAGGTTGAATGACCACTGTATATTTTGCTTTTTAAGAAAATTCTATTGGCAGTGTACTAGGGCTCTAATTTACCCATAATTTGTCAGTATTTAATATTGTCCTTTTTTTTTTTTTAAACTTTAACTGTTCTAATGAGTGTGTGGTCCCATCTCGCTGTAGAATATTAATTTCCCATCAGGCATTTCCCAGATGACTAGTGATGTTAAGTATATTTTTTCATCAGTTTTTTTTGTCATTTGTATCTTCTTTTATGAAGAGTCTGTACTTCAAGTGTATTCACTTTTTTTTTTTTTTAAGAGAGAGAAAGTAGGAGGGGAGGAATAGAGAGGCTCCAAACTGAGTGTGAAGCCCGACACAGGGCTCCGTCTCGTGACCCTAAGATCCTGACCTGAGCTGAAATCAAGAGTCAGATGCTTAACCGACTAATCCCCCCCAGGCTCCCAGTATCATCACCATTCTTTTTTTAAAAGATTTTATTTATGTTTTCATGAGAGACACAGAGAGAGAGGCAGAGACGTAGGCAGAGGGAAGAGAAGCAAGCTGCATGCATTCTGAAGCAAGCTCCATTCGGAACTTGGTCCCGGAACTCTGGGATCACATCTTGAGTTGAAAACAGATGCTCAACCGCTGAGCCACCCAGGCATCCCTACCTTCATCATTTTAAAAATGCCATTTTTAATAATATTCCAGCCCATGAACCTATTTGAATCGTCTTTAGTTTCTCAGTAATATTTTGTATTTCTCAGTATACATTTGTTAAAATTATTCCGAAGTATTTTAATTTTTTGCTATTATCAACAGAATTTTTAAAATTTATTTTCAAATTATTCTTTGCTGTCACTTCAAAACAATTTTTGCATATGATTTTTTATTCTGCCACTTACTTATTTTAGATTCCTTAGGATTTTCTACATCCATGATCATGTCATTGCAAATAAAGGCCATTTAACTCCTTTTCAATCTTTGTCTATAATTTATTTTTCTTGTACTTTTGCACTGGGTAGGACCTCTCCCATAAATGAAAAATGTTGAGAGTGGATCTCCTTGCTTTTTCTCTTATTTAGGTAAAATTCCATCTTGTACAACTAAGTATAATTTAGCTGTATATATATTTTTAAGATTTTATTTATTTATTCATGAGAGAGAGAAAGGCAGAGACATAGGCATAGGGAGAAGCAGGCTCCCCATGGAGAGCCCAGTGCAGGACTCAGTCCCAGGATCCCGGGATTACAACCTGAGCCAAAGGCAGACACTCAACCACTGAGCCACCCAAGTGCCCCTAGCTGTAGATTTTTTAAGGTTTTGGGTGTTTTGTTTTGTTTTGTTTTGTTTTAAGTAATCTCTACACCTAGCATGGGGCTCAGACTCAACCCTGAGATCAAGAGTTACATGCTCTTCCAACTAAGCCAGCTAGGCACCCCATCTGCTATAGATTTTTGTAGCCGACCCCTACCGCTGCCCCTTACCCTGACAAATGGCTAATGATTTTAGCTGCTGATGCATTCTAGGAAGACAGGAAATGTTTAAATACATTCCCCCAAAATGGATGATATAATGTATGGTGAGCTTACGTGGCCTAAAAAAGATCAACAAAACTGTGTTTTAAAAGTTTCACATCCGGGCAGCCCAGGTGGCTCAGTGGGGGCAGCCTGGGTGGCTCAGTGGTTTAGCACCGCCTTCAGCCCAAGGCGTGATCCTGGAGACCCGGGATCGAGTCCCACATCAGGCTCCCTGCATGGAGCCTGCTTCTCCCTCTGCCTGTGTCTCTGCCTCTGTTTGTGTGTATGTGTGTGTGTATCTCATGAATAAATAAATAAAATCTTTTTAAAAAATAAATAAAATTTTCACATCCCATGAATTCATTTCTGTTTGCAGTTGAAGCATATTCCCTTTGCTTTCAGTTGTATGTAACATGTCTGTACATCTATAAGGGGGAAAGCCTATGACCTGAGAGTGTTCCTCTTTTCATCAAACTAGTGTCATAGCAGACATCTAAGATGCTATTCTGGGTTACTCTCACTTGAGGTAATATAAGCAAACCACTCTGAGAGATGCTTGGAAATGCTTTGCTTGAATTAAATGCTTTTGCCACAAGACACAATCACAGAAATTTGTGTGTAGATAGATACTAGCGTCACATACCACCAGGATTAGAAGGAGCTTTAGCAGTCATTTCATCCAACCCCACTTTTTTCTATGAACAAGGAAACTGAGGTCAGAAAGGTTGCCACTAGCCTTAGATCATACCTGTGTGCAAAATACTGGTATTTCATGCAGCCTTTAATGTAAAGCTCAGGGACTGAAGAGTGTCTGCCCAATGTGAGTGTCCCTCCCATCTCAGAGGTCTTGGGTCCTCCTAACTACATCTCCTCATCATGCATCTTGGATGTCTGCTTGTCTCCACAGAATTTCACTTGTGTCTAATGAAGTACCCAGAAGATTTCTTGGGTTTTTCTTCAAGTTAATACTCTTGTTTTTGCCTCCTCTTGTCTTGGCCTCCAACACCTTGCTCAGGACTCAGGACTCTTCTAAGGACGCTTTGCAGCAAAATGTCACCAAATTGGAACATTAGTAATAAAAATAAAGTAGTGTTTAGTCAAAATAATAGGATTAAATTTTTTTTTCCTTCAAATTGACAACAAATTGTTCCCAACGTTTCGCTAAAAAATGTCCTTTCCAGGGCTTTTAATGTATGTAAGCTAATTTGTGTTCATTACACTGTATGCAATTATATGCTACTAGACACTCCCAGTCTTCTGAATGGATTCTTACTATGATTTCCTCATGAGCAGAACTTCTTTGAAACATGTGAAACATGTGGGCCTTAGACCAGCTCTTCAGAGTCCCTGGATAGAAGGGGATGCTTGTAAAAGTGTAGTTGCTCAGGTAATTCTAATATATACCCCAGTGTTTGATATACTGTCTGTACACTTCATAGCTCTTTTTTTTTTCCATAGGAAATGCAAAGGTAATTTCAGATAGAGTATAATTACTGGATGTTTCAAGTAAGGTGATGCACATCATAGAGGTTTTATATCAGATTTAATCAACTCCATTCTTTTTTACTTAGAGATTTACATCTTCTGAGTGCTTAACATATGCCTTCTCTACTGATCTCCTTTCCCCTGCTTAGATTCTAAAATCCTCAGGGGTTAGGATCACATATTATTCTGTAGCTTCTCACTGCCCTTATTAAAGTATATGGTCTGTGGTAGTACCCAGACAGTATGTACTAATAATGTACAAGAAAAACTGGAAGTCACAGAAATGTGGTGTCCTGGTGAGCCTGCTGGTATCTTTAGGGAAAAGTCCGTTTTGTAGTAGTATTTGAAGACAGGCCCAAGCCAGTGAATGAGAGAATGTCTGGACCAGTCTCCATGTATATTCTTGAAGCCAGGGTACGTGTGCAACCTGAGGTCTTCCTAGTGGAATATTTGGCTGAAGGAATAAGGTATAGATGGGGAACTTTAGCATTTTTTTATTGTTACATTACTTTTATCTGCCTTGGATTTTTATTGGTAGGGGATGGAAAGCAGACAGCATATATATACTAAGAGGGTAGCATTGCTTGCTTGGTCTAATTAAAAATATTTGATAAGCTTATGGTTTAATTAAATACTCAGCTTTGGGGATGAGTGTGTTTGCATAAACAAAACCTGTGATTTATCTTGCACATGAATAAGATGAGTCCTTTGGAGGTCATAGAGATAAAGACCTACTGTATACAAACATACCAGTCTCTCATTCCTGCCTAACTTGTCACTGGCATAGAATATAAATACTTAAGTGACTTAGAAGTTACCCAGGGATCCCTGGGTGGCTCAGCAGTTTGGCGCCTACCTTCAGCCCAGGGCATAATCTGGAGTCCCGGGATTGAGTCTCACATCGGGCTCCCTGCATGGAGCCTGCTTCACCCTCCACCTGTGTCTCTGCCCCTCTCTCTCTCTGTCTCTCATGAATAAATAAATAAAATCTTAAAAAAAAAAATAAAGAAGTTACCCATCTGATGCCAGTCGAGCTCCCTGAACTGATACAGAAACCACGTCAGCAGTTCCCTGGCAGCTGATCCAGCTGCCATGCACATCTTCAGCCTTGAGGGAATACAACAGGTCTTATTATTGCCAGGCAGCTTAGATTGGCTAGGTGCTTCCTCTACGGAACTAAAACTAGCCTCCTTATAAAACATGTTGTTATTCCTCTTCACTCTGCCCTCCACAGTGACCTGTCACAAATCAGCTTCCTCCTCGGCAAGCCTCTTCTTCAGATATTTGGACACAGGGTCTTCGGCTTTCCAGCACCCCATTCCTCCAGTAGCAAGTTTGTTCACAGGGACTAAAGAACTAGTGTGGGGAAATCAGGGACTAGAGTGGGCTCACCATTTCCACGGTATTCCTCATCAGAGGCCCTCGCAAAATCTAGGTGTCTTTTTAAACAAAAACCCTTCTTTATCTGCTGATCTCCTGAGACTGCTGAAAAGTCTTCTCTCTTATGGAGTCCATAAAGAAATACTGCTGTACTTCTTAGATACTGAAATTGTCTATCCTTCCTTCCAGACCCTAAGCACTGGAGGACAGAGACCAATCATATAGTGTTTTTTGGTGGTTTCTACTGTAGAAGTGCAGTGATGCCTAGTAAATATTTGAGTTGAATGAGTGAACTCTGTACCATTGCAGTTGTGATCCTCTGAGCAAAGGAAAAAAGAACAGGGTTGTTTTTTTGTTTTTTGTTTTTTGTTTTTCCGCTTAAGATTTTATTTGGGAGAGAATGAGCATCAGCAAGGGCCGGGGGGGTGGGGGCGGCCGAGGGAGAGGGAGAAGCAGGTTCTCCACTGAGCTAGGAGCCTGACATGGGGCTCTGTCTTAGGACCCTGAGATCCTGACCTGAGCCAAAGGCAGAAGTTTAACCAGGCGCCCCAGAAAAGCCACCCAAGCGCCCCCAAAATAGAACGACTTTATTGAGTAAAGTGTAAACACTATTACACCGAATGCCTGCTCCTATGTTAAATCACTTGACCCTGATAAAAGCATTGTAAAATGGCACCACTCAAGCTTTGAGGCTGAATAACTCAGAAATAAAATATTAAGGGAGCATCTAGCATGTGAGCTTAGATTTGCTGAGCTCGCAGAATCCTGCACTGTTCATATCCCCCTGCTGGCCCATGGGTGTCCTAGGCAGTGAGGAGATACCTGCAGCATGAGTTATCTTTATTTTCAGCCATATAGATCTTAGCCCATTTGTTAAGCACTTCCTCAATTCAGAGATGCTTTTTATTGAACACTTATTGAACACATTGAAAATATATGCAACCTACTGTGTGAGAGCCTCTTGAGGTGGTGGTAATGAGTCATCCCAGTGCACTGTTTTCTGTTGTGCTCCATGCATCTCTTGTCACTCCATCTAGATTAGATGCCTCTGGAGGACAGGGTCCATAGTGTTGCCATCTTTTTTTCTCCCACTGTGCCTGGGTAATATGAGACACAGTGGCACTTAATTTTTATTGATGTGGACGTTCCATTTTTCTCCTGAGTGCTAATTCATGTCCTCATTTTCTTTGAAAACTTACCTCTTCCAGGATACCTTATGCAGTTGACCTCTCCTTGATGCCCCCGATTTATTGCACATAGCTGGGTTGTATTGATTTTATTTGCAGTTGATTTCTTGCTTTGCTTCTTGTGTCCTTGAGCAGTTTTCTTCTCTGTGCATCTCCAGCTGTTCTTAAAGGCATGCGTTTGTGACTTCTTTCTTTTCTTTTTCTTCCACCCGGCCCCTAGAATAGAGCTCTGTAAACAGTGTACAAATGACCAGTAAATACTTTTGACTCCTTGAGCCTGATAGCTTCTTTTCCATGCTGGACTGACAGCCCAACACTGGAGCCTGAATCCTTTATTTATTAGATGAGATTTCTATAGTACCTTTCCTCTGAAGAGATCAATATCAATGAAGTTTGTTTCTCCTTCTGGAAAGTGCTTTTACCTAAGCAAACCAAGGCTCTGATAAGATCACGTGATGGTCCTTATTCCTCAGCTGTTGGGCCCTTGAGATACAGACTTTAAGAAAAGCCTCACCACTTCAAATTTTGCTACCTTGTTGCTAGCAGTGAGCCTGAATAAGACTGTGACAAACAGCAACCCAAGCTCTGCAGCATTAGTTGATATTGTAGCCAATGTTATAAAAAGAGAATCTGCATTTGGGGGGCACTGCCATCATTTGGAAGGCAGATATGGAGAAGGCCATCTTAGTACTCAGTACATCTGTCCACTCACCAGAGCCCCATCAAAATGTTTGTGGGGGGGATCCCTGGGTGGCGCAGCGGTTTGGCGCCTGCCTTTGGCCCAGGGCGCGATCCTGGAGACCCGGGATCGAGTCCCATATCGGGCTCCCGGTGCATGGAGTCTGCTTCTCCCTCTGCCTGTGTCTCTGCCTCTCTCTCTCTCTCTCTCTCTCTCTCTCTCTCTGTGACTATCATAAATAAATAAATTTTTTTAAAAATGTGGGTTGTAGGCTCTCAGACAGTGCTTGGTGTCACCAGAACTGTTCAGTCTCTGAAACTCGGTGCCCTAAGGGAGAGCATCCCTGGACCAGGACCCATGAAGCACATGAGACCCAGAGACTCAAAACATGCAAGTGCTGGATAGGCAGGGAATAAGTACGGAGAGATGGTGCTGTCAAGCTGGTGGGAAGAAGACCTATCATACTGCAGATTTGAATAGTCAAGACTCTCTGTGAAGTATTGGAACAGAGTTCAGAGGCCAAAGACTGAAAAACGTGGATGAGTCAGCCCTATAGTTCATTGAAGAAGTGCCTAAAATAATTAGGTCAGCTGGCTTCTCTAGGAAATTGCTCACCTTTCCTTGTTTGAACAGACATGATTCCTATCCCTATTCAGAGTTAGGCAGAATTGAGGAGGAGATGAAGTCATCTCCTGTGTGTTTTCCAGACAGATGAGAGGTGCACACATAGAAGCTGCATGGTGTGGATACTTGCCACCACCCCAAAATTTGGTGTGCCCTTGAGCCTGCAATCCAGTAAATACCCTATGCTGTCAGAGCAGATGTCAGGGCAACCATAGTTACCGGGACACCTAGAGAAACAAAAAAGCAGGGAGAAATGTGTTGGAGAGAAAGAGGAAGAAAACAAAGTAGAGAAGGACTAGAAATGTAAGGAAATGGGAAGAGGGCAGAAATGGAGGTGTGGTGGGTGTGGTAGGTCCGCTGACATTTTTTCACGAGGTAGTGTGAGCTTGGGAGGGTGCCCCTGCTTATTTCTTCCTGAGATTTGAAGGATATTCTATTTCTCTGTTGTTGCCTGTGGAGTCAAGTGGTTGAGCCACCTGTACTGTCTGTCTGGCTTATTCTCAACCCACAACACGGTGCCTGGAGCATGGGTGGAAGGAGGGGATGACAAGGAGTGTCCCTCTTTGCTCTGGGTACCTCCTTGTACATGATCACGGGGCCTCACCAGCTGTTGTGTGTGCTAAAATGTGCAGTATCGTGGTGGATGAGGGGAGACAGCTGGCACTAGCCTGTGGGGAGTTCTGTCCTGTGGCTCTCTTCTATAGCAGACAGCCAGACCCACTTCATTCATTCATTCATTCATTCATTCATTTTTAAAGATTTTATTTATTTATTCATGAGAGACACACAGAGAGAGGCAGAGACACAGGCAGAGGGAGAAGCAGGCTCCGTGCAGGGAGCCCGACGTGGGACTCAATCCTGGGACTCCAGGATCACACCCTGGGCTGAAGGCAGGCTAAACCACTGAGCCACTCAGGGATCCCCAGCCCACTTCATTTAAATAGACAAGTTCTCCACAACAGTACAGTGGGACTGCAGAGGAAGGATGCCATGCAGCTGTTAGATGCTCTCCATGACCAAAATTTTCTAAATATCAATCAAGAAATTGCTTTGATACTGATGGGTTGTTCTTAGGCCATAAGGTGGGAGGTGGCAGGCAGTGGCTATTGCTCTTGAAGACCTTTCCTCTGTGTAATGGAGGCCTAATGTTCTGGCAGCCCACTCATGCCTTGAGGAGCAGAGCAGGTCTTTTCCTAACTGGATGATGTTGTCTAGCAGCAGGCCTCTGCACGCACTCAGATGGTCTTCTTCTTGAACCATGTCAGCCTGGTGGCCCCTGGGACATGGAAGCTCTGAGTCAGCACACGATGGGGTTTGTGCATCCTAGTGATTAAAACATAGGATGATATGTGCTCTTTAGAGGTGTGCACTGAAGTGTTACAGTTGCACCTGGGAAGAGGAAAGTTTCCAGATTTACAAATTAAAGGCCCAGGTTTATGTTAATATTCTTGTATCAATTAAACTGCTCTTCTTTTGAACTGGAGTGTTATCTGGATTAATTTTCCATGGAATCTGGAGTAACTGACCAGAATACTTGAGTAGAGTAGGAAATGAATATCCGGGAATTGGGGTGATGATACTCAGTTCTTCATTATCTATACTCAGCCTTCATTATCATTATCTATACTCAGTTTTGTGTTTTTTTGTTTGTTTGTTTAGGATTTTATTTCTTTATTCATGAGAGACACAGAGAGTGAGAGGGGCAGAGACATAGGCAGAGGGAGAAGCAGGCTTCCTGCGGGGAGCCCAATGCAGGACTCGATCCCAGGACCCTGGGATCACTACCTGAGTTGAAGGCAAGATGCTCAAGCACTGAGCCACCCAGGCATCCCTATACTCAGCTCATTTATGGTTGTGAGTGTTACAGCAAAGTTTTAATTCCAGGAGAGCATCTGATTGATGCCATCTTAGACATTTCTGGGTTGCGTTTCAGAGTGAGCTCAGAATATAGGCTCATAGTAATAATGGCCATAGAAAAGCATAATTAGGAAAGTAAACCTGCTCTACTGCAAACAATGGAATATATCCAAAGCCAGACAGCAGTAGGTTTTAGATTGTCCTCACTGTGCTACTGTTCACCCGGGTAATTGGAAATAGACTGTGTGATGGTGTTCCTCTCCAGAAGCGGGGGGGGGGCGGGGGGGGGCACACAGTACAGCATTAAACATTCTTTTATTGCTAGAAGTAATTTTCTTCTATTTTTAAAGAGTTGGATGTTGACTCTAAGTAATTATTTATTCAGTCTACCTACTTGAGTTCCAGAGGAGCAACAAGGAATAGAACTAACAAAGTCCCTGACTGCATGGTGCTTTTATTCTTTGGGAGAGAGATGCAGTAAACACGGGAACAGATAAATGAGATCCTTTGTGATGGGAGTAAGTACTGTGGTGTAATAGAATGACAGAGAAGGAGAAGGGCATTGGGAGGCACTGCAAGTAGGGGTGGGAGTCTAGCATCTGGAAGAGGTGAAAGCTGAACTGAGACAAAACCTGGGAGAGCCAGCCATTCACAGGTTAGGGGAAGAGTGTCCCAGATCAAGGGAGCAATAGCAACGTGGCCCTGAGGCAGAAACAACTTGGCAGATTGGGATGAGAGAGGTGGCCTGTGTGGTTGGAGCCCAGTGCGTGAGGAGAAGCAGGTGGGACCGGATGGGGGGATAGTAGGCCTTTGCAAAGAGTATCTTATTCTAAAAGTCGTGGGAAGGCATTGAAGGGTTTTAGGCGAAGGAATGGTGTGATCTGATTTACATTTTATATTACATTTCCATCCTTCTGGGAGATAAACATAAATGCTTGTGCATAGACTACCAAGAATACATAACAACTGGTAGTAGTGGTGTGGTTGCTTTGCCTCTGGGGAGGGTAACTGAGAGAATGGGAAGGGAGACATACTTTTTGCTGAATATTATTTTATGCAAATTCAATTTCTGTTATATTCATGTATTATCTATTCAAACAGGAATTAATTAACAAATATTTAAAAAGTACATCTCAAGTCAATTACCAAGAATGAAAAGAAAAATCATTCTAACGCTGTGAGAAAGAGCTTTGAGGACAGCAAAGGCAGAAGAGGGCAACTCATTGTGGGCTCTGACTAGCCACGGTGGAGGCTTTGGCTTCACAGCATCCCAGCCCTGCCAGCCTTTGTTCTATCCCATCTGCATGCTGTACTCATTCCTGCCCCAGGACTTTTGCGTGAGATGATGGAGAAAGCAGGGCAGATTCAGAACTTCATTTAAAGATAAACCCAACAAGACTACTAATAAAGTTGGTGTGAAGAGTAAGGGAATGAGGAATCAGGGAGGAGTCTTGGCTTTGGCTTGAGCAGCTGTATGGATATGGAATCATTCACAGAAGCAGGGAAGTTTAGGAGACTAGCCAATACGGGAGTCAAGAGGATTAAGAGTTCTGTTTTGAACATGTTACAGTTGAAATTCCTATTAACCAATCTAGTTGGGTATGTTTGTCAAGTGGTAAGTTGGATACAGGAGTTTAAGGGAAGAAATTGTGAGTGGAAATATAAATTCCAGGTGCATCAATATTTAGACTGCAATATTGAAATATTGAAAGTTTGGGTCTGGATGAGATTTACTTGAAGGAATATATGAAGGTTTAAGAGTACTGCTTTCTGTGGTGGTTTGAGAAAGGAAGCTAGTTAAGGATTCTAAGAAGCTACAACCAATGAGGTGGGAAGAAGATCTGGAATATCACAGAATATCACAGGAGCCAGGGCGGCGGTGGTATACTACAAGGGAGGGAGAGAAGACAGATACTGCTGAGAGATGAGGATGAGCAGATTGGATCTGGCCACCTGAGCTCTTGACTGGCTTTTCCTTTTCCTCAGAGGTTCAGAGAACATAGTCTGTAACTAATCTCTCCTCCATTCAATCAAAATATTGAGTGAACCACCCCCTGTTCTAGGCATTAAATTTCAGAAGCACGGCCCTTTCTTTCATGAAATCTAGTCAAGAAAACAAGTTAAATGAAAAAATTACACAAACTACCCCTACAATTATAATTGTGACCAGTGCTTCAAGAAAAAGTCCAGAATGCCATGAAAAGCATATAATGGGGCCCTAGTCTAGTCCAAAGGTCTAGAATGGTCTTCCTGAGTAAAAGCCATTGAAACTGAGGCCTCAAGAAGCAAGAATTTGATTAGGTCAGTGTATCTAGAACATAGAGTCCAGGGGGCGAGGCTGAATGACATGAGAGAGTTAAGGTGGTGAAATTGTCATTCTTAGGAAACCATTAAAGGGTTTAAGTAAGAATGAGATTATTAGAGATGGTTGTGTGGACTCACTGTGGCTGTTGAGAGCAGGATGGATTTGAAGTCAGCAATCACCCAGAGAAGGGTATTGTAGTAGCCTTGGCAAGAGATACTGGTGACTTTGACAGGGTGATGGCAGTAGAGATGGAAGGAAGGAGAAGGAATTTAAATTTTGGAACTAGGGGCGGCCCTGCTGGCACAACGGTTTAGCGCTGCCTGCAGCCCGGGGTGTGATCCTGGAGGCCCAGGATCGAGCCCTGCATGGGGCTCCCTGCGTGGAGCCGGCTTCTCCCTCTGCCTGTTTCTCGGCCTCTCTCTCTCTCTCTCTCTCTGTCTCTGTGTGTGTCTCTATGAATGAATGAATGAATGAATAAATAAATAAATAAATAAATAATAATAAATCTTTTAAAAAATTTTGGAACTAGGATCCACAGGACTCAGTAGTTGAATATGAAGAATGCAGAAGATGCCAGTGATAAACCAGGTTTCTGTCATGAGCCACTGGCAGCAGGGTGAGCCTGTTCTTTTAGAGTGGGGGACACTAAGGGAGAGGCAAGTTTGAGAAGAAGGAGTCAGTGTTCCATTTTGGGCATCTTAAGTCTAAGATATCCAAGACATCTGGTAGATAATTGGATCCAGAGGCATAGAGCTCCAGAGAGAGATCTGGGGCAGAGAGAGAAATTTCAGAGTTGTTTGCATGTATGGTTAGAGTTTTAAACCTTGGGGCAAGGGTGGGGTGAAACAAAAAGAGAGTCCAGCATGGGGGTAATTCTAATACTTAAAGGACAGTAGATGAGGAGCTACCAGTGCAAGAGAATGAAAACAAAGAAAGTAGTATGTGCCTGTGGGAGTAGTTAACCATTCCAGACACTATCAAGGAGAACTGGAAGGGCCCACTGGATTTAGCAATGAACAGGCTCCATTCGTGGCTTTTTTTTTTTTTTTTTTTTTTTTTATACCCAGACTGTAACCATATCTGAGCCCCCTCCCACCCCTCACCAAGTGAAAGGGAATTGGGCTGTGAGGTCAGCTCCTCCCAGCCAGGTAAGAAGTCTCTAGAATCCTGGGGTGGGATCTCCATTCGGTGGGGGTTTTAACAGACTATAGTCCCTAGTCTGTTTTCAAATCTGAACTCATGTCTACAACTAAAACATTCTTCTGCCACCGAATAAGCCTCTTGCCCTCCAGGGGAGGGTGTATTTAAATAAACTAACTTTAAAAATGGAGACTTAGGAAGCCAGCTTCTCTGCCCTCCCCTCTACATACACATCAAAGAGTGGACAGCACTTTAAGGCTTAAATTTTGTGAAAATAGAGGAGAGCATGCTTATACTCTTGAGGTCCTCAGAATGACCTTTTTGAGTTAATGTGAAAACAAGAGGCATGCAGAGAGACTTTCATTCTTAGAAGAAGCACAAACCAAATGCACGTGACACTGGCACCGTTTGGATTAAAAGTGTAATTGTTTTCCGAGTGTCTAGAGCCCGTTCCTTTCTCTCTTTCCTTCTTTCACTGCAGCTCCCAGCCCGACAGTCTGAGGGAAATAGACATGGGCTCTTCAGCACACAGTCAATACGTGAGCAAACTTGGAAACACACATGCTCTGCCTCTGCTTGTGAGAGAGGCTTGCGGAATTCACAGCCATACCTGTGGAGAAGCCCCCACAGGAGCAGAGTAGCTGTTCTGCACTGTCCTTGGAAAGTTTCCAGGTCCCTTTCATGGTGTCCCTAACCAGTGAGTGCTTTCTAGGCTGCCCCGTGTAGTCTTCATATATTTTAATCAAGTTTCTCTAAAATTTGCATCATCTTCAACAGAAATTCTTCACTGAGCTTATCACTTACTGTGCATTTATACTCTGTACAAAGAGGTTTGTGGAAAGGGGCAGAGGAAACTGCATCGCATGTTCAGAGGAAGATTTCACACTCATTCTCCTTTGTCAGTAGCAGTTTCTCCTAGGAGAAGGAACCAGAGAGCAGGCTGAGAGGGAGCAGGGAGGAGGAGGAAGGAGCAGGGAAGGGGACTCCCAGCCCTGAAGTCCAGTGCCTTAGTCTTACTGTGTAAGGTGAGGGGATGACAAAAGCTGGAAGAGCCATCCCAGCCGCAGCCAGCCTGCCTTGAGCTGGGGGCTTCACACACACTCGCTGTTTTAATGTCCAGAACCCCTTTTTATGGGAGGTACTGCTGAGGCTCTGGAAGGTTAAATGGCTAAGTCACCTCACACAACTGTCGGCAGTGCAGCTGGAACTTGAATCCAGTACTTTGGTCCCAAAGCACAGGCTCTTCATTGGGTTATCCAGGAAGAGAACTCAGGGTTACCCTGTTTATGGGACTTGCCATAGGTCTCCCCGAGGCCCATCTGGCATTTTTGTACTTTCCTGAGATCTCACCATGTGAGTTGGAAGGCCAACAGAGAAGAATGGGGAAAGTATTCCTTTCTTTTCCAAGTGTTGTTCTGGAGAGAGACACATGGCATTTACAACCTAAGGCCACCTGAAACTGTGACTTGCCCATGTAGCCTCAGGGATGACTCAACAGGCCAGAGTTCTCTGGCAAGCACACTGAGTTGCTCCTGTGTGCCCACGCTGGGCCCTTGATGGCTCTTGGGAGGACTGGTAGGGCCCTTACCCAGGTCTCCACTGCAGCTTTGGAGCTGGCTCCAATTGAGCAAGTGATCTTTTAAAGGACAAGGTAATGCTGAGAGAGAAAGCCAAACAAATGTTGAGTGTGCTGAGAGGAGGATAAAATCACCCAAGAACTAGAAGTTTCCTGCTAGTACCTTACATCCTCCAGAGACCCTGAGAGGCTGGGGCAGAGGGTGGGGAGGAAGCCGGGAGTACAGGCACCGCCTAGGGTTTTTCGGATCCTTAAAACTGCCCGAGATACCAAGAGGCAAATACTGCCTGCTCTCAGCTACTGAAATGAAATGATGTTTGAAAGAGCAGGTCATCATTCCTGTGGCAAAAACCGCCTTGAGCCATTTTCTATTAGTTTTTAAATGTATGTTCATCTGCAGGTAAAACAGCCAAGCAGACTGAGCCTTCAGCCAGTCCCCTTCTCTCTGTGCTGAGGCGTTGCAGGGCTTGCTTGGAGGAGGGTTCTCACAAGTTAGGGTGGATGGCCTAGGACCCTCTGTGGTTGTAGCTGCCCTGCCCCACTGCCCACCCCCGGTGGCAAAAAATACGACTAGGTTTTTCCTGGGGGGAGGCAGGAATGAACAGAAACAGGATTTGTCTGAATGTCAGGTAAAGGGAGGCTGCCTGAGTTCGGTGACAGGAGACACTACTGGGACAGGGTATGCATTCCCCCCAGAGAAGAGGAAAGAGGTCATTAGAGTTCTTGCAAGAATGGAGCTGTCTGGAGAGCAATAAAAGATACCAAGAGTGGTGAATGTTTTACACTTTTAAAATGACATGTGTGCAAACTGTGTCAGGAGCTTCATTATGCTGGACTGTGGCATGGTTTTCTCTCCGCTGCTGCTGACTGTTCTCTCAGAGCCATGTGCCAAGTATGCACAGCGCCTGAGGAGCTCATTGCACGAGGGCTCCCATATCTTTGCCTTCTGTCACACTGTGGCTAGTTCTAGCATTTAGCTTCCATCTAACTGGTATCTTAATTGATTTGGGGGAAAACAGATGATGGCTTCTGCTTTAGAATTGTCTCAGTACATTTTAATTGTTTTTATTAAATTGTTGAGTAGAATTAGGCTCTTCCAAATGGCAAGTTCTCTTTCCATCTGAAAGATCACCCTGCTTGGTGATCTGTGGCTTTGGTTCCAGCACCCTGGGCAGCTGACCCATTCTCTCCCCCAGCCCAGCTAAGCACTGTCTGCCAACTCAGCCAGGATATTCAGTTCTGTTTCTTGGAGTGGATGCTTTTCCTTCCACCATGCAAAGCCAGAGATGGTGGAGAATGTAAAGCAGACACATTTCATTCCTGAAATATCTCCAGCTGCTTTGCCCATACCGTGGGTCTGATGAAATAAAATACATTAAGATCCTTTAATACATTTCTGTGCTACAAATTCTGCCTTGGGCATTGGGTCAGTGGATATGGTGTAATCCGGGTTTTCTGCTGGTAGGAGTATAAATGGCTAATGCTTTCCAACAAGCTTTCCTGTAGCCACCTGCTGTTCCCAGCATGTACTTACAAATGAGCTATGAGGTCAGTTTGCTGTCCTGAGCTTTAGGAAACTTTTACCTTGCTAGAAAAAAAATGTGATTTCTTTTTTCTAACCAGCTTTCCTGGTCATTTCAGACACATGGGTCAGGCATATTTGTCACTTATTCTTTAAATAGACACATAGATCACAAGTGGTGCCTATCGATGAGTTGGGGATTGGATTGTCTGTTACCTAGGTTTTTTTAGGACGCTTTGGGAGGTCTTGGGTAGGTTCTATTTGCCTGAGCTCATGCTCCTGTGTAGGAGCAGTCTCTGATTTTCCTCCTAACTGGACACACCTATGTAGGCCTCACCACCACACTGCAGTCAGCACAGGCTGGGGAGCCGGTGGGCAGGCAGCATGCACACGTGCACTGCCACCCCAGGCTGCACACCGGTGGATCATTTTACAGTGCCTCAGTCCCCAAGGCTTGTCAGTATTTTTAGTTTCTTCTTGAACCTTTGGCAGTTTGAAATTCAAATGAACAAGAAAGTATAAAATATTTCTTATAAATGAGGTAAAAAATACCCAAACAGCGGGAGCTAAGGTCTGGCCTGCTCTTTGGTTTTACTAAAACTGCCACTGTGGATGAGCCTTCAAGGGCGGGGGGTGGGGAACGGGTTCTGCAAGAAAACAAATATTTAATTAATTAAAGGCCAAAAGTATCCAGAGCTCCCCAGCTTTGCCAACTTTAAGTAGTGCTTTCTACTCCAAGATAAAGCTGATAGGCAGCATTTCTGTCTGACAAGGATTGAATAAAAATGTCAAGGGCTCAGACTTTGTGGATTTTGGCATCACTTTCTTTATCTCCCTTGGGAAATTCCATGAAAAAAGTTCCAACCACTGCTTAATTCTTAGAGTTTGGAGGGAAGTGCTGAAGTGCTGGGAGGGGTGGAGTGTGGGGGTGATACAGGGCCTCAGCCAAGGGTAGGCACTGCGTTGCTTGCAGGATGTAAGGCTGCCTCCTTCCCCCACCCCTCCTCCACCCACCTTCCCCATCCCCCAGTACAGGAGCCATTTCCCCTGGCCTGTGAGTGGGGAGCAGTGGAAGGACAGAACTGGCAGGTGGGACAGTCACCTGGTGCAGCTACCCTCAGGGCCTTGCCGGCCAGCACTACCAAAAGGACACACACCCTTTCTCCTCAGGTCTTGGGTAAGGCTTCTTCCCAGGGTTCCTCTTGGGCAGTGATTGTTGTGGACTTCTGTAAACAAGTTAGGGAAACAGGAAACAGTGTTACAACTTTCACAGCACTTAGAACAAGGTGTTGGGTGTCATCTTTGATGATGGCATGTGTATAAATTGTTCTCAGTCCTGTGTGTTTAGTCTCAAAATACCTAAATCCCACCCTTTGTAAGCAGATGTGAGGTTTAACTGTGGATGAGGATACCAGAATGTATAGTATGACTCCCAGATGTTAGCTTTAAAAGCTGAATGGTGGGATCCCTGGGTGGCACAGTGGTTTGGCGTCTGCCTTTGGCCCAGGGCACAATCCTGGAGACCCGGGATCAAGTCCCATGTCGGGCTCCCGGTGCATGGAGCCTGTTTCTCCCTCTGCCTGTGTCTCTGCCTCTCTCTCTCTCTCTCTCTCTCTCTCTCTCTCTCTCTGTGTGTGTGTGTGACTATCATAAATAAATAAAAATTAAAAAAAAAAAAGCTGAATAGTCAGGTCAGAAATTTGGTCCCCACCAGATGAGCATTTTTAGAAACCTGCACTTCTATGTGAATCTTGGAGGAATGAGCCTCAGTTCTGTTTTGTGCTGGGAATGTTTTTTTCAGGGCCACTGGGTATTGGGCATCTTCAGGTTGATGTGGCATATGGCTCACTGATGCCACAGGCCCCAGGTCCACATCAGGAGGGCCGAGTCTGGAGGAGTGGTTTCCATTAACGTGCCTGTTGTCCCATGAGAATGCTCCTAAGCTTCTCTGTTGAGAGTGAGTGACCTGAATGCTGACTTCTGTATTTCTCATGCCATGTAAGGAAGAAACGCTTTCTGGACCGAGGGTTAGATAGCCACTAAATTATGTTTTCTTGGTTTATGCCATAATCCTGAGTCTCTGATAGTGACAAGAGTTAGGGAAGCTTCTGACATACCCCCATCTCTTGCTGTCCACAGCCACAGGCTTGGGCAGGGCCCAAGCCCTGGATAGGTCAGCCACTGTGGCCATCTAGGCAAGCATCCTCTTCTCTCCTGATGCTGCTTACTTCATTGGAGAATTTTTTTTTTTTTTTCAGAGTGAGAGCATAGCTGCTGGAGACATTCCAGCTCAGTTCACAGGGAGGGGCTGACTGGTATCACCTGCTGTGGTTGGCCTCCTGTCCCTCTTCCTACATGCAGGATGGCCTGTCTGATGGAGGGAGGGTAGGCCATGGAACAGAGTGCTCATAGAGGCTTCTTCACCCTCCTTTTTAAATCAAGGGCTCATCCCAAATTGCTCTTCACTGCCAAAAAAAAAAAAAAAGAGAGACACCCACCCACGTTCTTGAGTGTTTTGTGCAGATTTATTGAAAACAACTCCAGCTATCTTATATTATAGGAGCTCTGTCGCTTCCTCCTAGGCTAGCATGTCATCGAGAACCAGTAATTCGAGGCCCTAAGGAGCAGGGTGGCCAATCATGGAACGTGGCAAGGAAAGGGCTGAGGTTAAACCACATTTAGCAGACAGATCATATTTTCAAAACTTTTGCTTTGGGTGTTTTCCTTCTCTTTTTGGGGATCAGCATCCTTTTAATCATATTCTCCTATCCCTTGATCCCTCCTCCTCCCTCTAAAATACTATGTGGCATGTAGCTATTGTAGGCAAAAGTAAATTGAAATTATTTTTCAAACTACATGATGCTGGACTGTGGGGCCATAAGGAGATAGATGGATATAGATTATATGTATGCGAGTGAATGAATTCAGTTTTGATGTAAACTTTTTTAAATCAGGGAGAGAAGAATTGCGTGGTACCCCAGGTGATGATACCAATTCAATGCATTGTCATCCTTTCAGACACTGCCTTGGTTGACCCTCTCTGGAAAGGCCTCAGTCGGTTTCTAGTGCATGGTGTGGAGGATGGCCTGGTCCAGACAGAGGCTATAAATCCTCTTGCGCTTTAAAACAGTGTTCATCACTGAAATTAAGAACAGTCATCTTCCCTAGCAGCCTGAGCTCATTTCTCCATTTCCAGCTTGGTCTAAAGAATCCAATTAGAGAGTAAATGAAAGTTCATGACATTTGCAGTGGTTTCTGGAAACAGATCTGTGGGTACCAAGAAAAGAGGACAGAGATTGCGTCCCACCCACCAGTCATTCCCGCTCTCCCCTGTATCCAGAACAGCTCACTCCCCACCACTCACTTCATTTAGCTGATTGGCTGCTGTCAGTAGATAATGCCTACTCAGCATTTAGGACAAGTTCCAGCATATAACTTCCTTTTGGTGAGTGACCCTGACAAGAGAGGGGATTGAGCTTAATTTATTCCAGCTAAAACCTCAGTGCAACAATTTGGGCAGCTAGCCTTCCAGATTTTCCCCAGACGTTTCCCCAGTGAATTATAAAGCTTTACATTCTAATTGTTACACATACCACTCCAAGTGTAGCTGCTGTGGTTTTCACCTTTCAGAAATCACAGCTAGGTGTCAAGTTGTGTCTAACAGCGGACATACTCAGAACTCAGATGGAGAAATGAGATGTTGCTGGTGGCTGGAGAATCTCGGGTGGGTAGGGACTGCATCAGGCAGCTGCTGAGGTTGTCACAGCCTGTTTCCTTTTACCAAGGGAGCCTGGGGTTTTTAGACCCCCTGAGGTGGCTGCTCTCTAGCCAGGGGAAGGCAAGCTGAGCAAAGTTGGGGTGTGTAGTAAGGACAAGACCAGAGCCTCACCCCTCCACCCCAGTCGGCCTTTGACTAATGAGATGGTGGGCTGAGCCCGGGGCCTAGTTAATTTCAGAGGTAATCCATCTCCTGCTACTTTGATTCAGCCTGCATCATTCTTCAGAAGTGGAGAAGAGCCCCTGGGATCTTCTCCTACATCATCCCAGTATCTTGGGGGAAAAAAAAAAAAAAAAAAAAAGGAAGGGAAGGGGCAGCAGGGGTAATGCCGAAGTTAGAGAAGTATGTCAGGACTCGGTGACAGGAACATCTACATACACATCATGCCACCGTACTGCTGTTGCCCTGCCTCAAGCCCTTGACCTAGCAGCAGCTTCTCCCCTGCCAGGTAGGCTTTGCTCCCAAAAGACAGTTCTGTTTGTTAGATGGAGGATGCATGCTGAGCCTGTCCACATTTATGCTGGGAAGTCCTTTAGGACAAAGATAACTGCTATCCAATATCTTCAAGTAATGAACTTATCAGTAAATATGAGCTCATTAATCTTAACTTTGCTTTTGGACCAAGTGGGAACTCAGCTTCTCTGGAGACAAAAATTTCATCTCTGTTCTTTTCCTAAACCCAGTCCCAATTTAGAGTCAAACATATTGCCCTGCTCTGCCTGGGAAGCAGTTAATAATGTGTTTTTTTCTCACAGTGGGTAGTCCAGGCTCAACCTGGTCACTCAGACCCACAGGCCATTTGCATGTGCTCTGTACACAGCAAGAGCTCAAGACCTAGGAGCAGGGTTGTATCAGCTGAGGAATGTTCTCTAGATGAAGGGAATCTTACAAGTTTGGCTGTTGAACTGTTGCCTGTCCTGGCTACTCAGTCTTTGCTTCAGCTAATGTTGTTCTTCTAAAATCACTGCCTCCACCCTTCATGTCTGAAAAAAAAAAGAAATTTAGGATGTAGAGATTCATGCTTCACCATTTACAAGGGGTGGCTGTTCATTCACTCTAGGCAGTGGGATCTAGACATAAAAGAAGTCTCAAGGAAAAGTCTTTGAGAAGAGGTGTTGTTTGTGAGGAGAGCTTTGGCCTAGAAGGGCTGCTATGGGATGCCTGCCCATGCGCACAGAGAGAGGTGGACCTGGTCTGGCTAGGCCTGTGGGGCCTGGAAGTATGGCCACATAGGACAGCAGCATAAGCCGGCTCAGCCTAGATCTCTCCCTCCCCTCGTTGACCAGCAGACCTAGGAGACATTAGCTGTCTGTCCCCCACACACCTCCACACACCAGCCAGCAGTTCTAGGAATTGAGCAGAATGGGGAAGGAAAGGGTCACATCCTTGGCAGCTCTGTGTCTCCTTTGTCCCTGAGCTTCCCGCTGACTCCCCAAGGGCCCCTCCTCTTACCGTTTCCTCCCTGAGGAACTTCACCTATACCATTTCCTTGCTCTGTTGGCCTCTCCTCAGTCCTTTGTTCTGCCCCATGAGTGTCTCCCCTGACTCCTCTGTTCCAGAGAGAGAGGAGCAGCCTCCTGACTTCCAGGTGGAGTTATAAGTATCTGGGTCCTTTGAGATGACTGGCGATTAGAGCACAACATTTCTATTCTTTCCCGTATTTATATGTGATACCTCTTCCAGCACTGGAAATAATCTATTTTCCTTTGAGAGCCTCCACTCACTTGTGGGCTATGGTCTGATCACACCCACCGTCCCCCTGAGCCCTCACTGTTCAGGAAATAGAATGTAATTTAAGCCATAATCATTTCTGCTCCCTCTCTGCCTCCTAGGAGTGGTGGGTATCCTATGGTGTGTATTACAGTTTGCCCAAGCTGGGAAAGTGCTGAGTTGGCAGCTCTCTGCTCTCCTGCCTATTTGGTGGGGAGGGAGAGGGCTCAACGCACTCATCTCCCAGGGAAGGGGGCATGTCTCACCATAGCAGTGGGGTTCCACCTTCAGGGCTCAAGCAGGAGCAGCAGTGAATGCAGAGTCAGCTTCTGAGCGGCACCCTTGGACATTCTGAGGCCCTCAGGCTGACTCAAGGAGGAGCTGGGAGCTGCAAAGGTGTAGCCCCCTTTGTTGCAGGTGGCAACCGTGATCAACTCTCTTCAGCAGCAGGAGCACCTGCTATGACCACGGTCCACTCCTTGAGATGCCCCTCACATCCTCCAGATCAGAATGAGAGCTGGGCTTTGGGCATTTGGAGGCCACCTTAACGGTCTTAACATCGGTTTTCTCTGCTTCTCCCACCATTGCAGGTTATGTGTTCTGTATGTTACATCGCCTCCCCGAGCAGCATGACTGTACGTTTGACCACATGGGCCGAGGCCGAGAGGAAGCCATCATGAAAATGGTGAAACTGGACCGGAAAGTGGGGCGCTCCTGCCAGCGCATCGGGGAGGGGTGCTCCTGAAGGCCAGGCACGGCCGCCACATGACGCTGTTCTTAGTTCACTAATGTTAGCCTTATTTAGGACAAAGTCAGCCAGACACCTTGTACTGGGCACGCGTCAGACTACAGCCAGTCCGTTTCCTTTCTTTAGCCAGCCATCCTGGTACTGTAGTTTAGGGGTTGATGGTGGTTGAAATTGATTTCTGGCTGGTTACTAAGGTGCCTGCTAGCCATTGTATAAAATTAAAACATGAAGAATATTTTTTTTTGAGCATGGCTAGTGGATTTAAAACAACACATACCTGTCACTGCTGGAGTCAAACTTATAAAAAGCCTTAAGCGGAAAGTGTTCCAGATGGAGACTCTGAGTTAATAGAGGAGTAGAAGCTGGTGTTAAAGTTCCCATGACGCACATGGCTTTGCCAGAAACTCTGGTTAACGTTCGGCCTTTCACCTCTTCACTTATCCTTAGTCCCAGTAGCCAGGATCCCTGATGGCCCCGCGTGCCTTGGCCACAGGAGGCTGTTGAGATTGGCTGCGTGGCTGGGCTGGGCGGTGGCTTCGCCTTCCCACAGAGCTGGAAAATGGGGGTGGGGGGGGGCAGGTTCTTTAGGAAAATTTTTTTACCTGACTTGCTATGAAAAAACTCTCTCATCACACGAGAAGAGAAACGATAACCTCACTTTGAAAATTAGCTCCACTCAAGACTAGTCCATGTATGAGACCCATCTTTTCTACACAGGACCGAACGGTCAGGAGAAGCAACCAGGGGCGCACCTTGACCCCACTGGCTCTGGTTTGCCACTTGTCAAGTGCAGGGGTCTGGCAGTTGATCAAATAAGGCTAATTACAGCACAGCAGCTGCGGCTGGGATCTACAGACTGGCCTCTGCAGCTAGATTTCTATATCAGGAGTTTTTAAAAAGACATTTCCTAGCCAACGGGGATCAGCAGAAGGGCTGGGGAGCCCCTGGGAAGCTGTGGCCCGCAGCCTCTGCCCCCCCAGCGGGTGCCCGCCCAGCCCTCTGCGGGCCAAGAGGAGATCGCCGTGGCCCAGCCCCTTGGGTCTGAGCCGCTCTGCAGTCCAGGGACAGCCTCTACCACATAGCAGGTGTAGGGAGGGGAGGCCGCACCACACGTGCCACAGGGGCCGTGGGCTGGTCTGTCTAGAACAGTGATTCATGGCCATGGCCCAGCTCTGAGAGAGACGTTTGCTCTGGTGGTGGGGATGGGAGGGCATATTTCCCAGCCTGTGCCTCCTTGGTGCAGGCGGAGAGGAGTCCATAGCCGAAGCGGCTCAGGCCAGGTGGGGAGGGTGTATATGGGCCTGTTCACCCAAGGTAGGGATTCCTCACCCATCAGGTGGGGCGGGGAGGGTGGACAGGATTAAGATTCCCTTGAAAGCCTGAACAGGGTTGAGTGGGCCGGAGACCCCATCCGGTCCAGTCTGGTGCGAGTCGGAGGCTCCTGCAGAGGCAGTTCGGATCTGCCCACACACAGGCTACTGGAATAGTTTAACCCAGCAAACTTTCCCTTTTATATCGCCACAAACAGTTCGACTCTGTCTGCAGTTCACAGCTAAACACCTGCAACTACAAATGTTTTTTGATCCGGAATACTGAAATAGGAAATCATGCTCTTCCCAACCTCTTCCTCCCATCCTGCCCCCACCAGAGTGGAATCCGCTGCAAAATCTCCAGCCTTATTCTTGCTTCAGGACCCAGACCGGTGTCTTGCTCTAGGGCAGCCCAGGGCAGAGGGGCCAGGTCTGCCCGCGTTTACCACTGTTGTCAAGCCACGGCCCTCTGGCCAGTACACGGCCATCCTCAATGAGGCGGCCCGCCTAGGCCCCCCGCCAAGCTCTGATCCCGAAGAGGCCCCCCACGCGCCCTCCCAGCCCTCCTCAGGCCCCACCCTCTGCTTCGAGGCAGGGATGGGAAGTAGGCTCCCCGGGGAGCCCAGTGGCACACCGGGCTCGTAGCCCATGTTCACGTCCTGATGGTAGAGCTGGGGGTGGGGGGAGGGCTTGTTCCCCTGCAGTATCTGTTCTGTGAAGTTTGTTAAATGTAAGGAAAGCTTAAATTCTTGTATCTTTAAAAGAGAAGATCTTATTTAACCCTTTTGTGTTTTAGATTTACTTACACACATAGCCTAGAGCTCAGTTTTAGTTTTAACATTGTGAAAATATTAAAAGAATCTTGTAACTTTATTCTTTTTTCTCCTGCTGAAAAAAAAAAAATTAAACCAATCGTATGAAAGTTTGGGTTTCTCTGTCTTGCCAGTTCTCCTAAGTGCTACCTGTATAGCCAGGAAAATGGTAAAATGTCTCCCTGGCCAGAGTTGGAAGAGATGGGGGAGCAGTGGCTCTTGTGCACAGAGCCCCTCTCCATTCTCTGGGGTCACGTTCCAGGCCAGACAGCTGCTCCCCTGGTTTCTGTGGGGTGGTTGTGCCTTGGGAGGCCACAGGGCCTGGCCCTGGGTAAGGGTGTGTGCCCCAGGCCAGGCCTTTGCTGGCAGGGAGGAAGTTACACATGTGGGGGATGGGAAGAAATGGGCACCAGCCCTGAGGGAGGGCCCCTCTGCTTGTATGGTTTGGGTGTGTCTGGGGCCTGGGAGGGGCAGCATTTGGAGAGCCAGATGCCCCCAAGGGAAGATGAGCGTGATGTGTATCTGTGTGAACTCTGGTATAGAGGATGCATTTGATACGTCCTAAGGTGTTTAAAGACACTTGGGGGAAAAAATGGGGGGGGGGGGTGTGGTGGGGGAGTAGTAGCATCCCACCTTGTCACCTTTAGGGCAGAGTATTGACCACACAGTTGTCATTGAAGATGATGATGGAAAATCCTCAGAGGAAACGAGAAGGGCACGGTGGAGGCAAACAGGCAGATAGGCAAAGGAGCATAGGAGTCTGGTGGCCTTGGAACATGCCAGGCCCACAGTGCACCCCCTCATGCCTCCTGCTGATCTAGGAGGCTTGGTTTCTGCCAGCAGAAGTGGACAGCAAGAAGAGACAGGGTGGGAAGAAGCCGTGAGGAGCAGAAAGCCCGCTGGGGTGAGGGTGGGTCGGCAGGGCAGACCGAGAGCCCTCTTGCTCCAAAGGGGTGTACTGAGAGGAAGCACCACAGCAGGTGCCAGAGCAGTAGGGACACCCAGGAGAAGTTGCAGCAGCCTCACCAATGTATCTCCTTTGCAGCCATTCTCAGAGCTGCCCGAGGGCTCCGGGAAGAGAGAATAAGCAGAGGCAAATTGGAGGCCTGCAAACAGAGGAGTGCCGTGAAGGGTCTGCTCCCGGAGCCAGGTGTGATGCCTGGCCAGCGTCCGGCAGCGCTGAGTAGCTCCACACTCGATCCACGCCCTGTCCCGGGGGTTTGGGCAGGAGGCTGAGGTAGACAGAAAATTAAGCAAGACCATTTATTAATGCCACACAAACAGTATTAATTAAGAGGAACCATAGGCCTTATGTGACTCAGCTGTGATTATTATAAACAAACCTACATGCCTGGTGTACGTGCCTGGTGTGATGGGGCTACGTTCTTACTGTCCATAGTAGGAAGTGACAGTGTATAAAACTGAAAATTCCAAAGAGCAATATAAGCATGTCACCTAGAATGTGGAGGTAGATGCAGAAGAAAAAGCTAAAAGTTTGGTGGGTTTGTTTGGGAGTGGAGGATGGGAATGCAGCCAGCCTCATACTTACTACTTCTGTGACCATACACGGGTATAATGACTTTTTAAGTTTAAAAAACGACAGAAGGGACCACCTCTCCCAGGCGGTCAGGATTTCAAGAAGCTTAGGACCCCGGAGGTGCAGAGTGGGACACTGCTTTCCTGGTCAGAGATGTTTACAAAGATGCAGGTGGCTGGTGCGTTGCAACACAGGACTTACTTTTTACCACAGAGCCTTTTCATTGTCACCACACCTTGGGACAAGTTACCCTACTTCATTGAGCCCCTCCTGTATGCTGAGCACTTGAGGAAAAACCTGGAGATTACTTCTAGCCCGGCCAACCTGGAGCTTCCAGTTGATATGGACCCATGGTTGTGCTGTCCCAGGGCCCATAACCTGAAATACCTGGCAGACCCCAGGGACTTCACATTGCCCATCAGCTGCATCCTGTTGCCCAGGTTCACATATGAGGCTGTTTCTAATCAGTTACTGGACAGCAAGCCAGGAGCAAGGGGGTGAGGACCCTGGGGGGCTTCAGCAAACCGCCTACGAAATCAACCCGATAGACGCCCTCGGATTGCGGGAGAGGGCCAGGCTGGAAGGGGCAAGCAGCCCATGGGCTCACATGAAGCCGCTGGGCCTGGAGCCTCATCTCATGGGTTTGGGCAATGCAGCTGTTGGCAAGTGACATGTGCCCCAAACCGGGGACTCAGGTTTCATGCCCGTGGGTAATGGGGTTCATGGACGACCCCTTGTGGGGTCCACCGACTCGGGAGGCCAAGCTGGGCCACTGGTTCCTAGAGCTCCGCTCCCAGCCTGCCATTGTCTGGCAGCCTGTACTGTCCTCCCGGGGCAGGAGGCAGGTGGACGTGACGGGGGGCCAGGGCTGCGGCAGGCTCTGGAAGCAGGAAGGCCACGGGTCAGGCAGGAGGCGGTGGGGGACCCAGCCCAGGAGGACTCCGCGGGACCCCAGGCCCAGAAGGAAAGGGGAAGTCACCAGGAACGGGGCCCAAAGGCAGATGCTCCTGACACACACCTCGTGAGCCCTGGCTGTGGGGGCTCCTCCAGCAACACCTGGGCCCCGCTGGGGACGCGGTGCTGTCCAAAAGCACTGCCCACGGCGGGGGGGCGGCTAAAGGGAATGAACGTGTGATCCAAAAGCGCAGGGAAGGTGAGACGTGGGCTCTTCTCTGAGGTGCCTTGGGGACCGTGGTCGGCCCGTGGGCCTCGGAGGGAGGGAGCGGCGGCAGGTGGCGGTGGCGAAGGGCTGGGCGAGCAGTCAGGCTGGCTTCACTGAGGCAGTGACCACGGAGCTGCCAACGGGGGCTGCGGGGGGCCGCGGGTGACCTGGCGGCTTGGGTCCCACGGAAGGATGGACGTGCGGTTGAGGATGGGCCGGGTGGGGTCACGCCGGCGGCCGGCTCCGTGGACTCAGCTGAGGTGTGCGCCGGCCTCCGGGGGACAAGGGGGAACGCGGGACCCGCGGCTCTGGCGCGGCCGAGAGGCCCTGGCTGGAGGTCGTCGGCACACGGCCAGGCACCGGGTCAGGCGGCGGTCACGGAGGGAGGGAGGGAGGGACCGGGTGGGCTCCTGCCGGGTCCTGGGGGAAGGGGCCGGACTAGGGTGGAGGAAGGGAGAGAGGAGGGAGGCACGATCGCCCGCAGCAGGAGGCCTGCAGGAGGACCTGCGGGGAAAGAGGGTTCGTAGCCTGAGCCCCTCACTGCCCAGGCCCCTTCCGAGCCCCGCAGCCGGTCTGCCTCTCCCCCGACCTTATAAAACTTGCCAGAGTTGAGCTACCTGAAGCCCGGGCTAAAGCAGCCCCTGGTCACGCCGCCTCCCGCTGGGCCACACCCAGGCGACGGCAGGTTGGGGATGCGGGCGAGGTGCAGTGGAGTTGGGGGGATTCAGCTTGGGGGAGTGGGACAGCGTCGCGTGTGTGCCGTGCCTCAGAGCTGAGTGGTCTTGGTCACTCCCTGCTGCCCGCCCGACGACCGCCCGCGTTGTGGTTCGAAGCCCGGGAGGCCTGGAGGGGAGACAGCCCTTGAAGGGTCTGCAGCGAGTGCAGCGGCCGGGCGTGCAAGCCGGCGGGCAAGACGCGCTTCTCGGCCCGCCTGCGCCAGGGGGAGGCCTGCTCTTGCGGAAGGTCGGCCTGGCCGGCAGCCCCCCAGGTGCACATGCACCAGGCCTGGACACTGCGCCGCCACCGTGAATCCTCCTGCTGCCACAGGAACACACCCGACTGTAGTTTCCCCACATTTGGCAATAGTTCTAAAAACTGACGCCCCTGCCAGGGTGAGTTGTGAAGATGAAAGAAACTTCTCTAAAGTACCAGTAATTGGAAGTTTGACCGGCTGCGCTGGAGGAAGGAGGCGGCTTTCTGTTCTCACACGGAGTCAGGAAATGGCTTTCCCAGAAGGGTGATGAGTGCGCAGCCTGGCGGTGCAGGACCCAGGCCTCGCAGACGCGTCCCACAGTTGCTGAAATGTTTGTGCTGGTTTTCCAGCGTTTTCGATGTCTGGGTGTGTGTCAACTTTGAGAAATGGGTGATTTGCTGTGATTTCTAATTCTTCATCTTTGAACCTAATTTTGTAGTCATATTTTTTATTCTTTTTCCTAAAGGGGGCCTCATAAAAGGAGGGCAAGAGTTGAAGGCCTTAAATGGTCAGTCAGTTCCCAGCATGAGCGGCAGGGGAGGGGGGCAGCAGGATGCCCGGGTGCCCACAGCCTTTCCCTGTGTCACATGTGTCACAGGCTGAGATGAGGAGCTCAAGTCTGAAGGTAAGTCGGTTAAGTAGCTAAGCACCCACTTGGGCCAGCTGACAGACCTCATGAGGGGGCCGTGTGCTGGTTTCTGCTCCTCTATCCTGGCACAGACTGGCACTTTGAGGGGCACCGGATGAGAAGTGTCATGAAGATACTGTGACTTCAAATGGGTCCCTAAATTCTTTGGCACGCCTCCCATCAAAAAGCAGAGCCCTTCCCCTTGAGCGTGTGCTGGCTTTGGCGACTTGCTTCTCTAATGCTTAGCATACGGCAGGAGTCATCCCTGGCTCCAGGTGAGCTCTGAATGGCACAGGATAGGACGTCAGTTGGGCTCGCTCTCGCACCTGTGCCCCAGGAGCCTGGGCTGACACGGGAGTCCCGTCACCAGGACAGTGATAATCAAAAAATGGAAAGTAGGGCAGCCCCGGTGGCGCAGCAGTTTGGCGCCGCCTGCAGCCTGGGGTGTGGTCCTGGGGACCCGGGATCGAGTCCCGCATTGGGCTCCCCGCATGGAGCCTGCTTCTCCCTCTGCCTCTCTCTGTCTCTATGAATAAATAAATAAAATCTTTAAAAAAAAAAAAAAAAAGGAAAGTAAGTGTTGGCAACATGTGGAAAAGATGGGGCCTCCTGCACATTGCCGGTGGGAATGTACAGTGAGGTGGCCACTGTAGAAAACTGTGCGGCGACTTCTCAAAAATTTCCAAGGGATTACCATATGCCAGCAATTCTGCTCCATGGAATCCACTGAAAAGACTTGAAAGTAGGACTTCAGGTGTATGCACACATACGTGTTCACTGCGGCTCTACTCAGAATAGCCAAAAGGTGGATGCAGCCCGGGTGGCCACCAGGGGATGAGTGGATAAACACAATGCGGTGGAGTCCTACAGTTTGGCCACAAAAAGAAAGCAAATGCACATGCCAGGCCATGGACAAACTTCAGAAACATTATGCCGAGCACAACAATCCAGTCACAGAAGATGACATGTTATATGATTCCACTTAAGGGAAGTGTCAGGATGGGCAAATCCAGACGGTGGTCGGTAGGGTCATGGGGAGAACGGGGGCTGATGGCTTAGTAGGTGTGCGTCTTTTGGGGTGATAACAAATGTTCTGGACCCAGACAGAGGTGCTGTTTGTACAACACTGGAAACACACTCGGTGCCACTGAATTCTTTAAAATGGTGTATTTCATGTTATTTGAATCTCACCTCAATTGAAAAAAAAAAAAGATCTGGCTACTCTGGAGCCTCGTACTGGAGAGAGCACGTGGAGAGCCCATACTGAGAGAGAAGCCAGGGGGCCCAGCTCTCTGGGTCCCCAGGGCACTTGCTGGGTTTGTGGGGAGTGAGCGGGCTCTTCGGATGACCCACCACAGCTTCCATGCTAACCACATGACACCAGGTGGAGCAGAGATGGCTCTCACCACTGAGCCCTGGCCAAACTGCAGATCTGTGTGCAAAATAAATGTTTTCGGTCCACTAGGATGGTTGGTCTGCAGTAATGTGACGTGAACAGACGATGTCCGATGACTGCAGGGAGCTCCCGGCCCCCAAGGCATCATGACTGCCAGTGGGTTCAGCCAGCCAGGTTCTTGGAGGGTGGCACTAGGTCTCAGAGGTGGCTGTAGTGGGCAAGGATGGTGGAGGGCACTGGACCAGAGAGCTGTTGGGGGTTAGGGTGGCAGGATGCCCGGAGTAGTCAGGAGCAGAGTGTGTGATGCCAGCGGCCCTGGTGGCCTCGGGGACCCCTCCACCGGCTCAGCCCCGGCAGCAGGGTATGGCAGCCCTGGCCCGACAGGCAGGACACGGTTCTTCTGTGGCTGGGCCTCTGCCAACGCACCACCTCCCTCTGGCCCCTCCTTCGCTGGATAATGTGGAAAATTTCTCCATCCCACACACTCACCCAGTAGGCCTCAGACATGGCTCCTTTAGAATCTTCTGTGGAGCTTTTAAAAAATCCCCACGCCCAGGTCAACCAGGATGTCACAGATGGGCACGGTCATGAGTGTTCGTCAGAGCTCCTGAGGCTGTCACAGGGCGCAGCTGGGTTGAGCCACCGCCACAACGCACAGCATCCTGCCCCGCTGCAGGAAGGCTCAAGGACACGGTCTGGGGCTACAACGGGGCATTAGCCTCGACGCGGATGGACCTGGGGGGGGTTATGCTGAGTGGAGTCAGTCCGAGAAGGACAAACATTATGTGGTCTCATTCGGGGAATATAAACAGAGGGATTATAGGGGAAAGGAGAGGAAATGAGTGGGAAATATCAGAGAGGACGACAGAACAGGAGAGACTCCTAACTCTGGGAAACCAACAAGGGGTGGTGGAAGGGGAGGTGGGCGGGGGATGGGGTGCCTGGTGACGGGCGCTGAGGGGGGCACTTGACTGGATGAGCACTGGGTGATATGCTGTATGTTGGCAAATTGAACTCCAATAAAAATACATTAAAAAAAGGCACAAAGGATGAATGTTTGTAACCATCGAACACTAATTTTCAAAACTGTGCCCCAGCTAATAACGTCTTTCAATTTGCAAATTAAAAAGGGGCGCCTGGCTGGGTTGGTGGAACATGCAACGCTTTATTCACGGGGTTGTGAGTTTGAGCCCCACACAGCGTGTAGAGACAACTTTAAAATAGTGGGTGGATTTCCCCACAAACATCTTGCCCTTTAAACTTTGGAACCTATAGACGTTGAGCAACAGTATGTGACAGATGACCAAGTGCGCTTTTCTTCATGGGCATCTGGTAGATTCCACGGAGACCACTTGTGAGCACCTCCTCCTCCTCGGGGGTGTGACTCTTTTGGGGGTGTGCGGGGGTCCCCCCCGGCAAACCGCTGAACTTGAACGGCCGTCCGGGGGAACCCCAGGTAAACCTGCTGAGGACACCTGGCTTTCGGGTGTTGGTGTAGCAGCCCCTCGCCGGGGTGGTCCCTTTGATGTGAACGGAGGGACACACCCTTTAATAATGCTCCAGATGCCAACCCGGCCCTGGTCAGATGCCCCAGCACCTGTGGGGTGGGGATGACAGTGACTTAGGAGCGACGAGGTGGGTGACATAGGTAGGGAGGTGTGCACCCCATGATGCCTCGAGGTCGCTGGCGGCGTGTCAGGGAACCCAGCCCCTTCCTGGGTAGCAGAGCACTGTCGTGGGGGGAGATGCAGGACACAAGACAGGAGCTGCACCTCCCTGGAGGCCCGAGCAGGTGGAGGACCCGGACGTGGGGGGCCAGGGCCCCGGGACAGACGAGCTTGTCCTTTTAGAGCTGCTTGTGGTGAGGAAAGGGCTGGCTGGGCACTAACCAGGATTAGAGACAACCAGGTTTCAAAAAGTAAGAGAAAAGTGACTCTGTGGCCAGAGCCTGTCACTGGGGAAAGCGAGGGTGAGGATGGGACACTGAACTCTGCAGGAGTCCTGGTAAGGAGGGAAAGGGCAACAGGTCTGGAGCACTGTTGACCATGTCTCCCAGTGCCACAAAGGGCCGCCGAGCTGCGGGGTCCTGTCCCCAAGTTCACCTGCTGGGGTTTTCCACCACGGCCGCCCAAAGTCAGCGGTTTGCCCCAGGGCCCACGCACCCCACGAAGGATCGCATCCCCAGGAGGAGGAGCTCACGAGCCACCGCGGCTCAAGGTGCCCTGAAGAGCCACCCCTCCAGGGGGCACCAGGAGGCATGACCACGAGTGCCAGGGACAGCAGCGGCCTGGGGGGCCGAGGCTTGGGGCAGATGCGCCTGATGACCATGTGGCCTTACAACTCTTTCTGGAGCAAGAAAACTGCAGAAAGGGCCCCGGAAAGGGCCCCTGCTCCAGGCCAGTAGGATGGCGGGGACGCCAGAGCAGGGGCCGTCGCTGTACCTGCTGTACCGGGGGCTGTCCCAGGGCCTGTCGCCCGCAGAGTTCATCCTCTGGGCGCTGTGGACACCGGCAGCTCCCCTGTTGGGTGGGGACCCTGCTGCCCTGGGGAGGAGAGCTGGGTGCTGGGTGGGTCCGGGGGGAGGGGGCCCCAGGAAGCGCGGGCAGAGATGCAGCCACTCTCTGAAGCATCGAATGTGTCTGAGGAGACTCGTGTGCTCCGCGTGTCCCGCGTCGTGTTTGTGTGTAAAGGCCAAGTCGCTGTGGCTTTAGGCAACCAACCCCTCTGTTGCTCCCCTTTCCCCATTTCCTGGGTGTCTTGGCATCGCCTCCTTACTTTCCACTCTGGATATTTTTGTTTGCAAGCTCTCTTTTTGGTCAACGGTCACAACTGGGGGGGGGGGGGCAGTGTGTGCTCCTTTCCCGTCACTGCACGTGTGGACGGACCGCTGGCCGCCCTCCAGACTCCCGTCTGCGCTTTGAGTCCCAAGGGCGCGATCTTTGCCACCCAAATAGATGAAACAAGAAAAATATGCTGGAAGTTTGGCAGTCCCAGGCGGGTGGAGGGCCTGAGGACGCGGACTACTTCGGAGGGGCTGGCCCTCCGAGTCTGGGCAGGTGTGTCCTGGGCACAGGTCCCGGGGGGCGGCCCATGGTCGCGGGTGGGAAAATCTTGTCCAAGGGCGAACAGCCCGGAGGGGCCGCGGCGGGCCGATGCTCAGGGAGACGCAGGAAGAACGTGGGGAGGGCTGGAAACATGGGCAACGGCAGCTGGGGATCCCAGGAGCCCCACATGAGCTCACAGCCAGCCTCGGGGACAGTCTCCGAGACGGGCAGCCCCCACACCAGACTCCACCTGACCGGGTGCCCCGAGTCCCCTCACACCTCAGCCCGCGGCTCTTCTTGAATCCTCAGGACACCTGACACACTGACCCGCCGTCCCCCAGGCCTGTCCCCACCAGGCCTTCGGGGCTCCTCTGCTGCCCCTTTGTGCCCCCCAGGCTCTACCCGCTGGGGGCTCCGGGGCCATCCCTCCTGGCCCCCCGTCCCCTAGGCCGCCTGCTGCCGCGGCACCACCTCCCCCCCACGGGCCTGCTCCCCATGGAGGCCTCCGGCGGGGCAGCCGGCGGTGAAGCCCATGCAGACCAGCCCCGCCTCCCCTGGACCTTGCACCAGCCCCGCCTCCCGCCCCCCCAGGCCATCACCCCCACCCCTGCCCCTCACCTGTCTGCAGGTGCCAGCCCAGCTGCAAGGCAGGGCCCTCCCATGCAGGGGCCGCCGGCTGAATGAGAGCAAGCTGTGGGCGGGGGCCAGGGCGCCCACAGTTTTGCCATTGAGCTGCGGGGAGACAGAGAATGGGGTGCAACCCCCAAGGTGGAGGAGGTCCGCGCTCTCTGGGGACTTGGCCACAGTAGCTCGGGGTCAAGCCCCACAGCAGCCCCGAGGTGCCCATCCCCCACTCTGCACACTGCTCGCAGGCTGAGCCCAAGGCCCTCCCCACCTTGAGCTTTCCCGGGTGCTGGAGCAGGGGTGGCCTTAGGACCTTGGCTATGGGGAGATGTCTGAGGGCTGTGCGGAGTGGCCGCTGCCTCTCAGAAGGGGGCTCTAGCAGCTGAGCTGCACTGTGGGGGAGCGAGGTGAGGAGAAGCTGGGCCCCAGGGGCCCGGGTGGCCCCTCGAGACCGGAGCAGACCCGGCCCGCAGGCTGCACAGATGCGGCCGACAGCACCTAGCCCAGCCACGGTGGAGCACTGAAGATGAGGTGCCCCCCCACCCCGGCCTGGGGGCTGGTCTTGGAGGGAAGAGCTTGGAGGCCCAGGTACGAGGTGTGGGTGCAGGGTAACCCGGACTCTGGGGCCGGAGCTGCCGCGCAAGGACCAGCTTGCCCCCAAGGCCCCAGGCAGATGTGTGGCCACTGTGGCCAGGCGGGGCCCATCTGTACCCGTGTGGGCCACACCCCCCGGTGCTCCTCTGACAGGACGAGCATATTTGGGGATGGAGGGATGGGCCGTACCAGTGAGCCCAGGGGGCCAGGGCATCCGTGGAGACCCAAGCCCCGGAACGCAGGCCCCCTCTGCGCCCTCTGCTCAGGGTAGCACCACCCTTCGGCACAGAGCGGGCACCTCTCACCTGGACGGGACGGAGCCACCGCCCCGGCTCCGGGGGTGGCACTCTTCAGCTGCCCCAGCTGCCGTGCCAGCCGAGCAGGAGACAATGGTGGAGGCAGGTGGAGGCCTCCTCCTCCCCCACTCCCGGCCCAGAGCTATAAATACTCGGGATGCAAATGGTAAATGCTCGAGACATTTATCATAAATTATAGGTGGATGATTGTGAATCTTTAGGCTGTGAAGCCCCTTGGGGAATATTTTAACTCTTAAAAAAAAACTAACCTGATGACATAGGAGGGCCCCCCTCACAGTCTGGCTTTTGCCAGGGAGAGGCCAGGGTGTTGGGAAGGAGGGCTGAGGGGCAGGGGAGCAGGGGACTGACTTTCCTGTCCCAGCAGAAACGACCTGGCCCCGGGTCAAGGGGGACTCAGGCCAGATGACAGGGAGGGCACCTCTGTCCTTTCTACTAGATTGGAATGTTCTTCCATGGGCATGATTACTAATATTTTTTAACAAGTAATTTAAGAGACCAGTGGTATCCCAAGTGTGTGGCGGAGGGAGCTTGTCCATGCACCTGCTCCACCCCTGCGATGGCGCAGGTCCCAGCTCACTTCCATCCATGGGAAGCCCTGCCTGGAGGGATGTGGGGTGGTTGCTGGGGGGTCCAAGGTCATTGGGCAGCTGCCCACGTCCACAGAGGCACAAGGTGCACGGCCCCTCCGGCCAGTCAGGAAACCAGCAGAGGCACAGTCCTGCCTGCTCCCCAGGACACTGCCCAGGGGTGGCAGGGCTGGGGACAGGGGAATGGGTCTATCCTCCAACCACACGTCCCTCCACCCTGCCCACAGGCTGTCTCTCACACCACCGGGGCTCCGGAACCCTGCCCAGCAATTAGGCTGACCCCTCAACCTCGAGGGGGAGAAACAGGGCGCCCTGGTTGCCCCACATGCTGTCTAACCATTCCCTTCCTCTTTTCCAGAGACTCCTGAGCAAACACCAGGCACCGGGACGACTTCTAATTTAATATTATAAAAACCATGGTGGCACAGAGCCAGGAGCTGCATCTTAAATTCCTAGGGCCACTAATGAGCGCTGAACTCCCGCTGGAGGTGTCGTCAGGCCAGACACACAGAAGCGATGGCTGTGGCGGCAAAAATACATGGAGCGCGGCCTACGCCCGCCACGGCCACGGCCACCCCGCCCCGCGGCTCCCCGAGTCGGCAGCGTCCGCAGGAACCCGCCCCCTGTACAGAAGGCAGGATTCCTGGTAATGCCACAGAGTGCGCAAACGAGGAGAAACTCCTGGAAGGAGACACATTTAGTTTTTTCCTCTTTTGACACCTTTCTTCCTCGTCCAAAGGAAGTCTCTTAATTGAAGCCTGCGATGGGGTATGCTCCCTCTATTACCAAGTGACCTTGGCACACAGGACGCTCTGCTTTTTATTACAGATTATACTTTCCTTTTTTTTCTTCTGAGTCTCTAGAAAAAATAAGTGATTACAATTTTGTTATCTTCTTGGGGGAAAAAAAGGTGAAGTTGACTGGGTTGGCGCTGTCTGCACAGTATTTGACAATTGGGGTGACAGCGTAACTACTGAGCAATTTTTTGCACAATTCAAAAACTCATTTTTTTTTTTTTTTGGGCCAAGGAATCAGTCTAACAAACACATCCCACTCTTGCTGAAAATAATTTCTTTTCCCAACTCTTCTAGGAATAAAACACTTATAATGTATTTGTCAGGAATCGACACTTCATTTAATAAGATTAAAAAGTGACAATTTAAAGAGCAATTGAGAAGAGTCCCACATTCATCACGGGCTCGTAGTTCTAACTAAAGTCAGAAGTAAAACAGAAAAAGCACTGAGAATACGGGTAAACAAGCATCTGTGTACGGGTGGGGTGCACGTTGTCATCCTATTACCCGTTTCAGATCCAAAGTGCTCGGCGGCAACCCCGCCTTTGAGACCGCCATGACCAGGCCGCCAGCCCCAGGCACACATGCACTGGACACGGGGCCCACCTGGTGCGCTCGGGGTCACCCCAACCGGCCCACCCAGCAGCTGCCAGAGGCGGGGGCTCTCCCCTCAAAGCCCCAGTGCCGTTTATTTTTACTCTCCCCCAAATCAAGATCTGCAGTGAAGGGCGGGGGGCGGTTCTGGCAGCATCCTATTTCTTGACCTGGGCGGTGGTCACAAAGGTGTCGTTTCAAGGTAACTGGGGAGCGTCACAGTCAAGGGCCTCAGGCCACGAGCTCCCCCGTCTGTCCCCACGGAGGCCAGACCTCAGCTGACCTCTCCTCACACCAGTAGCACCCAGGCTGCACCTCAGAGGGCGGAGTCCCTCATCTGCCCTGGCCCCCTCATGACTTGGCCGTGTGTCCTTCCCCACACTTCGCGGGGGGGTCAGCCCCCACCCTCCGCTGGGATGAGGACTCCGTGGGCATCGGGGACTCCTTCTGGCTGCTGGCCCAGGCCTCTCAACTGCACTCCCATTTAGCTCCATTGGCCTCTTCCAGGTTTGGGGCCATTCTGGCCTAGTCGGCTGCAGGGAGGCGTCCTCCACAGGGCCAGCCAGGGTTGCGGGGAATGCCAGGCCACCTGGCAGCCCACTCATCCCTCACTCCCGGAGATCCATGCTTCACTCTGCGTATGTCCGTATCTGCGGGGCCACCCAGCAGCCCTGGCCCCCCCCACCCCCATCAGAAGGCCCACACAGAGGGCGGAGCCGCCGGCCTGGTAACAGGAGGTAGACCAGGGCGGCTTCTGCTGAGCTTCGTCTGCCTGGGGCCGAGGGGCTTCCATGTGGGCAAGGCCTCCCGTCAGGGCCAGGCCCCGGGGCAGCCAGCCGATGGGCGCGCTGGGGGCGGGGGAGGGAGGGGAAGGAGGCGCTGCCGCAGCCTCCCTGCGCCCTGTGCTGGCAGCTCTGCCCCCTCTCCCCCTTCCTTCCCTTGTCTGCGGAGCCAGACCTGGGGCATGCGTGGAAGGTGCAGACGCTGAAGGAGATCCGCAGGGGCGGGGGGCAGCAGGCTGCTGGCCGGGCCCAGGGGTGGGCGTGCGCCTCTTCGGGGGACGCGGAGCTGCTGCCAAACCCGTGGCCCACAGTCTGGAGATGGAGCGTGGGAACCATCCGGGTCCCCACCAGCCCGCTGTCTCTTCCCAAGCCAGCAGCGGCCACCTCCGAGCCCAGGACTCCTCTCTGGATGCGGCTCCGAGGTCTAGGAAGCAAGCCTTCCAGCGAGTGGATACGTAGCGAATGCCTGAGCTCAGGCCCCGCTGGCTCCCCTGGCACCTGCTGCTCCCCACCAGGGAGTGCCAATGCCACCCAAGGAAGTGCGTGCGAGGGGACAGCGATTCTCCATGCTGACCTACCACCGGAGACTGGTGCTGTCACCAGCATCACACGGGGTTGTGGCAGCCACCCTCCTCCTGTGACATGCCTGGTACCCCTCAGGGGCTCCAGGGACTCCCCACAAAGTGGGGAAGGGGCGGCTGGCGCTGTGGCTCCTCTTCCCCAACCCCCCCCCAGTGTCCCTCCACGCCGTGTTCAAACAGAAAGCCCACCTTCCTGTTTAGTCAGGTGGCCCGATGCCCCCTACCCTTCCCATATCGATAGATCACTCGAGACCAGGTCACACTGGGGAAAGCATTTAGTAAGTCGACCCAGTGACTCTGTGTCTGCCCACAACCAGTGTGTGTTCAAGACCCCAAGACGGAAGTCCGGGTAAGTCCACCCTCCTCCAAGGGGATCACAGGGTGTGCAGAGGCCCCGGGCCTGCATCTGGGGGCCCCGAGGTCCGCAGTGCCCAGCCAGGCCACTGGGTGGGCCCCAGGGTGAGGAGAGAACAAGCAGGCAGAGGCCGAGCGGGTGACGCAGGGTGGTCGGCGTCCAAATGGAAACCACTGTGTAGGAGGCGCGACAGGGCTGGCTCGGCCACTGGGCCACTGCAGTCGGGAGGAGGAGAAAAGCTTCCGAGAACTGCTTTTTGTTCTAAACCCCGGGTCGGCAGTATGGCCTGCAGGGGAGGCACAGCAGCGACGCCCAACAGCCTCAACCTGCCGCAAAGGCCCAGTTCCCTGTCCCCAACCCCGACCCCCGCTCGGCCACCGTGCTGACTCCTCGGCCCAGCTGGAAGCTGCCGCACACTTATATACACATTTACATACTTCGGACCATGAAATTAGCAGGTGGCTTAGCAACTCCTTCTTTGTCAGCCTCCCAAGCTCAAAGGCTGGATGCGTCTCAGGAATGACAGGTTAATAACTCAGGAATTCGAGTGGTCATTAACTCCAGTGTCATTGGATTGATTTGCTCATTGTGTATTTTGCTGAACTTCCTCGGAGGATTTTCCCTGTCAGACCAGGGGCCGTGATGAGCTGCGTCTGTGCTTCACTCGGGAGACGGGAGACGTGGGCAGTGCTTCTCTGCTCCACCCCAGGCTTAACCGCTCAAAACTAAGGAGGGAAATTACAGCATCAAGAGGGATGAAAACAAGGGATGTGCTGTATGAGCAGTGCAAAAAACGATCTGGAACATCTATGATTCAGCAAATGGACAATAACTAAAAGAAATTTTTAAAAAATCAGTTACCACGGCAATGTGTTCCATGAAAGTCAGCACTCTACAGAAACGCACTGCCTTCGGGTGCCTCCCGGGAGCAGAGGCCACCCCCTGCCCTGCACGCGCCCCTGCTGCGCTGTGCTTTGTAGGAATTCCGACACCACCCATCTACCGCCCATCTACCGCTTCCCTCTGTCCCCCTTGCCCCAGTGACATTAGAGAGGTAGGGTGTTAATGGTGGACTTGATGAAGTTTGAAGACCCATTTTCTCCCCCTGGAGACCAGCCTGATTTGAACAAATTGAGAACAAAGCACCCCCTTTCTGTCCTTGGGAGAACGCCTGTTGTGTGTCCCTTTTTGCAGCGGGCTCTGCTCCTCCCTGGAGGGGTCAGGGGCAGTCAACAGAGATCCCTCTTGGCGGGGGTTGGGGGGGGGGGGGCGCACCAGTCCTTGCCTCAGCCCTCAATGGGGCCTGGGGGCCTTTTACTGGTGCTGCCGGTTGGGGGAGCGAGAGGCGGAGCCGGGGCTGGAAGGCAGGGAGCTGCCGCTGGGGGCCTGCAGGGCATGGGGGTCGAGCTGCGGACCCGGACCCGGACCCGGGCCAGGCTCCCCTGGCCCCGACTCCTCGCTGCTGTCCTCCTTATGGCTGCTCTGCTGCTCCGGACACTCAAAGTGGACACAGTGGAACACCTGGCGAGAGAGAGCAAAGGCCCGTGAGCGATGGCGGGTGTCCTTCTGGGCCGGTGGCCCCGGGGCGGCGACGAGAGGCTGGTGCACCTGTCTCAGTTGGGACAGAGGCAAATGGGCTGAGGGTCTCTGGGCTACAGGCAGTAACACGGCCTCCTAGAAAATGTCCTCTCTGGATTACTCCATTTCGGGTTCCTTTTGTCACAGGAGCGCACTTGTAATTAATTGATGAATCCCTGCCTTTGGCAGTTGGGTTAAGAGTCACCAGGGCTTGACTGGGGTGACAGCTGCACATAAAAACCCCTGCGTCGTACGCTGCAAATGGGTGAGTTGTACGGCCTGTGGGTTAGATTTCACTAAAGTCGGTATTTAAACATAAAGTGAGCAGGGCGTCAACCCCCTGGGGGAGGACCAGGGCCCATCTCCCAGGGTCAGATCGAGTCCCCCTCTCAGGCGTTTCCTGTGCCCTGGGGGCCACGCTGGGGCCAATCTGGAAGGAACGCCCTCCGTGGAGGCCAGCCGCAGGAGCCAGGCGGAGCTGGCTAAGCCTGAGTGCTCTGTGCTCAGCAAACCAGGGGGAGGCCTGCCTGGCCCTGAGAATTCACAGCATGCGGTGTGTGCGGGTGTGAGCCTGACACGAGGCTGTGAAACAGGTCACCGCTGGTGTGTGAGCTGGGGGGACTGGCGACGGCCAGGAAGTCTGTGGGAGGCGGGCCTCTAGGGCAGCCACCCTACCCTCCCTGGCACACCTGGATATTCCTTTCTCTACCAACACCGCCTGCCCCGAACTCTAAAGGGGAAGAACCCCATCCTCTGCACCGTGGTTTTTGGTGTGGGGTATGCAGATCCACTTTCCAAGGGCGTGCTGGCGGTTTTCAGGGAATGAATTTCCAGATCCTCAACCCCTGTATTTCCTAAAACTGCCTGCACACATGACTGAATTCACAACACCCTCCCCACCCCCACGGAAGGAGAGCACAGCAGTCACCTGGCCTCAGCGAGGGGCCCTCAGACCTCCTGGGCCCCATGAGAGCGGGGCTCCGCCCCAGTCAGATGTTCAGAATTCAGAACTGATGGGTAATCGGGACTCAGGTGATTTTTTAAACATAATGAGATTTTTCCAGAATTTAAACATTTTCAAGATACACTGGCTAAAGCCCATGAGTAAAAGTCTTGCACGATGACTACAGATTTGCTGTGCCTTATTCAGGGAGTTGGTTAAAATCTATTTTAGTGAATCATGTCATTAAATATTTACTTCTAGTAATTGGTTCCTCATCTTCCATCTTATTTTTTTTACCTCCTGTTTATAAAAATAATTGTATTTCAACTTAATATTTTCCTTTTCAACCTTACATGTTCAAAGGGTTATTGTACTTTTCCCCAAAGTTCTTTTAGGAGATAAGCAAACAAAAAAATGTTTGAAGGCCCCTGCTGCTGTCTGTCCTCAGAGGAGATTCTAAGCCCTCAAGAGAGTGCTTTTAAAAGTTAACAGGCAGGGCCTGGAGGACAGAGGAGCATTTGGGGGTTAGAAGTGTTTCGGGCAAGGGGAGTAACACTGCTGAAGACCCTCAGGAAGAGAAGGCCCAGTGTTGAAGGAAAGACCCGGGTTGGTGAGGCTGGCGAGGTGTCTAGGGAGAACATTCCATGACCTGCTCGTCCCATGAACACCGCTTCCCACAGGGCTGGGCTGGTACGTCAGATCCAACAACAAAGGCCCTCCAAAGTGTGCACGCTGGTGATGAGGTGCCAGGATGTTTGGACAGACTGGTTTGGTCACCAGGGACAGGGTGGCCCGGAGATGGAGGACAGTGGGGTCAACTCAGGGCCAACGGTATTGTCCAGGGCAAGGGCTGAGTGAGAGCTCTGGGCCGCAGGTCACAGAGGCCTGTGAGGAGGAAGGGAGGCGCTGTGGTCCACGAGGAGTTGAAGCCTCGCGGCATCAACCTTGGCTACCTGTTAGAGGTGAAGTTCACCAAAGTGGGACAAATCCAGGAGGGGGCCCAGACTCTGAGATGAGCTGGCACAGGAGCTGGAGCCCAGGTGGAGGTGGGGGGAGAGGCAGCACAGGAAGGGCTGCACAGACTCACTGGGGAAACTGAGGGGTCCGAGGAGGGCTGGATCCAAGCAGGAGGCAGTGGCAGCCAGCGGGAGGGTGGCAGCAGGGGCAGACAAAGGGTCAGCTGGAATGGGGTATAGGGGTGGGTTCTACTTTCTGAGGGGCCCCATGGCACAATGGTCCTACACACACTGGGGTGCTGGGCTGGTGATGTGCCAGAGGATTTTCGGGGGGAGGCCAGAGAGTCCCAACAAACACCTGTGAGGGCCCTGGCTCCCCTAACAGTACGACCTCCTCCCCAGGCTCTCTCCCTGTCGTCCCCAGCCTTCTGCTAAAGAAGTAAGATGGCGAGACCTGTAAGGGTGTCACTAAACTTGGGTATGGACATGGAGTGCATGCCTGGAGCCCGTGCAACAGCCATGAAGGACAGGCCGTGTGACACGGGGCATGGTATGCTCCCAGCCCACGAGGGTGGGACACACTGCTGGCTCTTCCCTAGCCACCCAGTGCTTCCAGGAGAATGACAGCGCCCCCACCCCTCCTGCTCCCTCGTGGTAGGGTTTCACCCTTTCTTTCCGTGGACCTGTTGGCTGGACCGGAGCCACTCAGCATCTGGTGTGCCCACGTCTGGGGAGTCTCTTCTGGATAAGGGCCTGTGTGCAGTGGCTAAGGCGCTGACACTCCAGGGGTAGGCAGGACGCAGGGCAGGGCTGGTGGGCCCCTGCTACTCTTCCCAAGGGAGAGCTGGGGCAGGGAGGGGGGTGGGCAGGGAACAGTCCCTCCTTCATCTGAGGGCTCTATGTCCTCCATGGCTGAGCACGTGCGTGTACATGCACTGTGCACACATACACACGTGCGTGCACACACATGACCTACTGCAGAATCAGGTGCACAGAGAAGACAAGTATCAACTGTAAGATTGTAGTCAAAATATAAATTCTGTGCTTACCTTCCTGCATCACTATTTTCCCCATGTTCCCACTTAATTCATTTATCCACTGCTGTTTCAAATTTCACATCTCAAACTCTAATACGAACACTAATGGAGGCCATGCGTCTCCAGGTCCACCCTGTTCACAGGGGCAGAGCTGGTCTCCTAGAGGGAGCAGATCTCTCTCTCTTCACAGCTCAGACTGGGCCTGCTCTCGCCATGGTGCTCCTGGGGGCCTCGCAGCATCTGTCCCTCCTTCCTTTTCCTTTCTTCTCATCCTCCCTGCCAGTTAGAGTAAATCCCCCTGTTTGGGCCCATCTGCAGGTACTCACCTGTCAACAGCCCTATGGGAGGGCCTTTTATGATTTTAAACGGTCTGGGCCATCAGCTCTGACTTGTACCACACAAGGCAAATCCAAACGGCCTCTAAGTGGCAGCTATTAATCCATTCTCCACCAGTTTAACATTCTTTAAGTTTTTAAGTTTTTCCAGCTGCCAGCTGCCTGATGGCACTGCCCTGTGGCCCTGGGGTGGGCATACAGGTGACCAGACAGGAAAGACGGGCCCCCTCTGAGCTGAGCTTCAGTCTGGGACCCAAGGGTGTCACTGAAGGACCAATGAACTTTAATGTGGGTTCCCTGAGCATCTCCAGAGAGCCGAGCAGGCTCTGCCAGAATCAAAGGCAACACACAGGAAACAGCTAATTTTATTAAGTCACAAACAGTGTGGTGACGATTCTAAGTGGAAAAGCAGTTTTACAAATGGAAAAATGGGTAAGGCCTGGAGTCAACAAACACGTAAAATGTGTAGTGGGTGTTAGAACGAGCAGGCAAAGAGTGGGCAGCAGTAGGGAAAGGAAGGGTGCTTCCGTGTGCCAGGCACAGAGGGCAGAGGGACCCCACAGCTGTAGGAGGAGTAGCCAGAGGAACTGGGTTACTGGAGTTTGGAGGTCAGGAGGTCTGCATGTATTCATTCATTTCTTCATTCACTCCACAACTTTATGAGGCACCCCTGCACGCTCACCATGTGGGTCCTGGTTCCTCAGAGGGTGCACCACCCAGTAAGGACAGCTCACACACTGGTGGACGAGTAACTGGTTCTGGGCCTATAGGAAGCCGTGAGGGTATAGAGGGGTCACAGGCCAACTGGAGCAGTTGGAGAAGCTTCTTGGGGGAGGAGATACCTGAGCTGAGTCGGGAAGCTTGAGGCAGCCAAGCAGGAAAGGCCAGAGGAGGGAGCCCTTGACGCAGCAGGAGAGGGGAGGCTACTGTAGCTCTCCAGCCCAGGGTGATGATGGAGGGGAGGGTACATGGTGGGTGGCAGTGGGGGCATGGCTCAGGACAACACTATGAGGATCTGGCCAGACCTGGGCAGGGGGCCAGAGGCTCCGGACCGGGGTGACTCTTAACAAAGGATTAAATTAAAAATACTCCAAAGGAATACATCTTTATAGTGACAAAACTGTCTAAAGGGGGGAAAAGTGTCTAAAGGAAGAAGGTAGGGAAAGAAATCTTTAATCCTTGAAACACCTGATGCAGACTTCAGCAGCAGTTTGGGATACATAGGAAAGAGTCATTTTTAAAGGAAGGTAACAGAACTTGAAAACAGACGCAGTGAGACCTGCACAGGAAAGAAAAGTGGCTCCAAGGGTTCTCTGGGAGGCCTGCTAGGAAGGTGGTGGCCGCAGGGTCCCAGGGGGCTCCAGCCTCAGCCAACCTCCAAGGGCCTGTCCTCACCTTCAGATCTTTCTCCTGTTTCCGTTTTTTTAACCTTCAAGCGCCAATGAGCACAGACATTGACCAGGTGCTGAGCGTGGTGGTGGTGGTGGTGGTGGTGGTGGTGGGAGACAGCAGGGGCTCCCCTGCCTATATGAATTTACTTTTCTGCAAAGGAGACCACACTGTGCCCAGGGTCCCACAGGTGGCAGGATTCTACCTCGGGGCTGAGCAGTTCTGAGCCCGCTCACCCCTCTGTGGAACAGCCTGCTGGCTCTACTGTAGGTGGTAACACCACTTGCCGCCTGAACTGGCCACCATGCAAGGTCCTGGGCTCTTGCACCACTGGCTTATGCCAGGCTGGGAGCCTGGTCACCCAGAGAGGAAGCCGGGGCAGAAAGGGAGCCTGTTCTGAGGAACTGGGGCCCACACGGTTGGGGTAGGGCCCAAAGTGGCCTCCTACCCCTTGAAGAAGTGCCCACGGAAAGAGAGGCTTCAGGCCTCCGCCCTGTTCACACGGAAAGCAGGGGAGGTACCCAGGGGCTCAGGGAGACCTCACTCCAGCCATGGGGCGCAGGGTGCCCCTTGAAGTGTGCGCCTGCTGGCATCACCACTAAGCTCCTCTGCCTCCCTCTAGGGGGAACATCCAGGTCCTGCCGGAGTTTCTCTTTGCTCAGAAGCCTGTGAAATTCCATTTCTTTCCCGCACACCTTCCCAACACTGTAATACCCCTCAGAAAGGATGTGACCAAAAGTGAATGAGGCATACAGGGCAGAGTCGCACTACTGATTTATGCAAAACCATTACCACCGCCGCCGCATCATTTTCCCGTCCCCTTCTCGGCAATCATGTATCCCATTAGCCTGTTTGATTGCCGCTGCTCACAAAGGGGCACCTTCGCTGAACCAGCGTCAATGGCCTCTGGATCTATCCCCCGAGAGGAGCTGGCTAATTTGGAATGTAGTCGTGTGTAGGGATCCGACACAGCCTTCGTCACTATCTGGGTGTCCTTTTTTGTAGCTGCTGTTTATTATCACTTTGCCTTTCCTCTCTGGGAGCTATAATTCTTGACATGTTTGAGATAGTCTGGGGTGTTCTTTCCTTTGTGAGCCACCTGGAAAGGATGTGTACGGATGCGCCAACCTCTTCTGGGTGACCAGGCTAGCTCCACAGCTGGCTGCTGGCTGTGCTGCCTTTCATTACAGGGTCTTCCCAAGCACGGTGTGCTTGACAGATCTGCAAGAGTCTTAGAAGCAGAGAAGCCTCTGCTAATTTTCCCAGGTTGCACTAAGAGTCCACCGTGAACTGTAGTAGAAATTGGGAAAATTTAATACACGTTGATCCATGGCTCTACTTTGCTTTTCTGGTTTCTCCTGAGTAATTTTCACAGACTGCTTTCATGCCAGCCAATACAAATAGGATTCCTGACCCAAGCTTTCGACTTACATTTCCAAGGTGACATATCTTTATAAAATAGATACCACCTCTCAGTGATATCTGCCTGTAAGTCAGACACAAAGACACGGATTCTGAGTAATACCACCCAGAAGACTGCCTGTTCCACTTTCACGGCGTCTGCTGTGGTGGCACCCTGCACCCACTCCACGGTCAATATGTGCTAACGGGTCCTGATGCTGGTGACAATGAACATCTTTCTTACACTCACCTCAGGAGCAGAGGTTAAGAGTCCCTCTGCAGACTGCAGGGATGTTTTCCTTTAAAAATGAGGCCCACACCAAAGATACAGATGCAATGAAATGCCGGGACACCTGCACCCCGATGTTTCTAGCAGCAATGTCCACAATAGCCAAACTGTGGAAGGAGCCTCGGTGTCCATCGAAAGATGAATGGATAAAGAAGATGTGGTCTATGTATACAATGGAATATTACTCAGCCATTAGAAAGGACAAATACCCACCATTTGCTTCAACGTGGATAGAACTGGAGGGTATTATGCTGAGTGAAATAAGTCAATTGGAGAAGGACAAACATTATATGGTCTCATTCATTTGGGGAATATAAAAAATAGTGAAAGGGAATAAAGGGGAAAGGAGAAAAAATAAGTAGGAAATATCAGAAAGGGAGACAGAACATGAAAGACTCCTAAATCTGGGAAACGAACTAGGGGTGGTGGAAGGGGAGGTGGGCGGGAGGTGGGGTGACTGGGTGGCAGGCACTGAGGTGGGCACTTGACGGGATGAGCCCTGGGTGTTATTCTGTATGTTGACAAATTGAACACCAATAAAAAATAAATTTATTTAAAAAAAATAAATAAAATAAAAATGAGGCCCAAGTGTCTCCAGCAAAACACCCCTTTTTATAAGCAGAAGTTCTGTTATGTGTTCATTTGAACAGCCCAGAATGTTGTTTTCAGTTAAGACACCCTTTTTAGAGGGAGACATTTTCAGATTGTGAACAATACTTTTTCAGTATTGCTTAGGGGTAACAGGATGCCCAGACCATTTTGCATAACTACTTAATTCTAATAGGTACAAGAGTATACTTCTTGGTGACACTGCTTACGTATGGCAAGTTTTTAAACTTTCCAATGCTACTTTCCCATATTCGTATAGGCCAGGGCTCCCACAGATCCCTGGAACTTTACAGCTTGGAAGGTTCTGGAAAAAGAGGTTTTTTTTTTTTTTTTTTTTAAGATTTTATTTATTTATTTATTTATTTATTTATTTATTTATTTATTTATTTATTTATAAATATTTTATTTATTTATCAGAGACACAGAGAGAGAGAGAGGCAGAGACACAGGCAGAAGGAGAAGCAGGCTCCATGCAGGGAGCCTGATGTGGGACTCGATCCTGGGTCTCCAGGATCACGCCTTGAGCCAAAGGCAGACGCTCAACCTCTGAGCCACCCAGGTGTCCCTAGCCTTTCTAATACATATCATTCCAGGTAGCCCTGCAATCCCTAGTTACTTTTTTTTTTTTTTTTTTTAAACATGTGCACACTCCAGAGTTCCAGGAGAACCATTTACTCTCTCATCATACTTAATTTGGCCCTGGAGTGTTAGAGGTATCTTTGTTTTTTGAAAAAACAAAAAACAAAAAACCTAAGAAAAAAAAAAGGGAAACATTCCAGTTCCCAGGTAGAACCTGGTAGGTATGGCCTCAACAAGGCCCCCTTCCCACTGGAGGGTATCAAGGAAAGCCTGTCTGTGCTGCCCCCCTCCCCCCGGAAGGCCAGCATGTGTCACCCCAGCTGTGTGGGGCAGGTCTTCACCTCATCCAGGTGATATGTGTCTATTCTGTCCAGAAGCTCTAACTGCATGGAGATTGTGGGCCCAGCTCCTAACTGTTGGCTTGGCAGTGGGACATGGCTGGAGATGATCCTCATAAGCCAGATGTCTCCCTTTGTCTCCCTGCGGAGTGGCTCCCAGGCCTCACTTGCTCAAGTTCTGTGGGCACCTCCTCCTGGGCCAGTAGTTTGGTGCAAAGTTCTTGCTGCGACACTACAATATGCAGAAGGTCTGTGGAGTGTTTGGAACAATGGCATTTGCTCCCCCTTTCTCTGCCTAAGCAAATCTTTTATAATAGACATTTAAAAATAAAGATGCCTATAATAGGTCTTTTCTTTTATTTTAAAGATTTTATTTATTTAATTCACGATAGACATAGAGAGAGAGAGAGAGAGAGAGAGAGAGAGAGAGGCAGAGACATAGGAGGAGGGAGAAGCAGGCTCCATGCTGGGAGCCCAACGTGGGACCTGATCCCGGGACCCCAGGATCGCGCCCTGGGCCAAAGGCAGGTGCTAAACCGCTGCGCCACCCAGGGATCCCCAGGTCTTCTTTTATAATTAAGCTACAAATGAAATATTTTCCTGCTTTTTTGTCTCAGTGGGAAGGAACCCTTAAGATTGAATTCACTCTCCTTATTTTAAAGGCAAGTGTCCTGAGAGCCAGGGAGTGAAGTGACTTGTTGGGGATCACAGGGCTGTTTGGAGGTGAGGCTGGCACCAGTGCTGGGGTCTCCTGGACTGGACCATACTCCATGAAGCTTTCCCTTCCTTCCATTCTCCCCTCTCTCCTCCTCTGCTCATTCCCTACTTTCCTTCTCTTCTTCCTTACTCATCAGATGGAGGTTGTCACAAGTGATTCCTGAAAGCTTATTTCCATCACAACCCTGCACAAAAGCCCTGGCTCTCAGTCTGATTTATGGAGGGGCTCCTGTGTGGGGGACACAGGGCTGAATGCTGGGACACAAGATACCAAGACACCATCTCTGCCTTCAAGAAGGGCAGTGAAGCAGGGACCTGAGCAAAGCCTCTGTAATAGTATTGGGCACTCACAGGTGCCAGGCTGGTTTACCTGTCCCGTGCTCAGGCCCTGCTATTCCTGTGCTTCCCTTGTCTTTGGCCCATACCCAGTCCTGCCCCTGCAAATACCACTCCTGCCTTGCATATACTCCATAGGGCATCCAGGTGCCACTTGAAGCCTGGTTTGTGTTGGTTATTTCTACTCCTGAACATGTTTTATTTATGTGCATTGAGGCTCACTGTCCATTTGCTCTGTTATCTCTCTCAGTCTTCAGTTCTGGTGCTGACCGACCAGGAATCCTGGCCTTGAGAGCCAGCCTATGACTGCTCTGAGGTACACCTCCTCTGGGGGCTTAGAGCACAGCCCCCGGAAGATGTTGGAAGGGGAAATCCCAGGGGAGACCGGGATGGTGTGACCAGACCCAGTGGGGGCGGGGGGAAATGTCTGGGAAATAACTACCACCAGGCCAGGAGTGAGTTTTTTGTTTAAAAAAAAAAAAAAAAAAAAAAAAAAAAGAGTCCCTTTCCTTATTTTTGTGGTATTTTCCCCCTTCACTTGAGCCACATGTTGCTATGGGAACGAGATGGCACTGTGGCACTGAGACCCACGGTCACTCACTGGCCTGACAGAAGCCCGTAAATAAACTCTGCCTCCCTCCAGGCTCGGCGATGAGTGGTCCTGGAGGGCAGCTCAGGTGGCCACGTGTGGACTTTCTGTCCTGCTGCTGCCGGCTCGGCGGACGCTCCTGCGGCTAGCTCAGCAGCTCACTGCTCTCCCTGCACAGCAGCACGGGGTGTGCACAGGAGTCTGCCCCACCCCCCACCCGGCCACAGCCCCCACGACACAATTGTGTTCCGTCTCTCTGGTCCCCGGGGCCAGGATCCTTTGACCCACTCGGCAGATGCGGCCCCTGCACTGCCCACCTCAGCTGAGCTGCTGGGGCTCACCGTCCTGCACGTTGGTCTCCACCACGACTGTCTCTCCACAGGGTCGCTGGAGCCGGTCCTGTGGCTGACCTCTACCAGGCACAAAGCTGTGACGTCCCTAAGGCTGGGCCCCGCCTTGGTTTCTCTCCTAGATGTGGTGCGGGCTGGTGGATGAAGTGTGCCCAAAGGAGCCATCTGCTCACCGAGTCTGTGCCAGGGCAGAGCTGGGCTCATTTCTGTGGCTTCACTATGTGTTCTGTCTTTTTGGGAGACAGAGGAACCTGGATGTTTTAAGGGACCAATTGCCTGGATTCTAATCCTGTCACTCACCAGGGAGGTGACCTTGGGCAAATCACTTAGCATTGCTCAGCTCTAGTTTCCTTACCAAACCTTGCTTTTTGCTTAAAACATTTGTACTGTGAAAACCATGCACTAAAGAGTGCATGAAATGCAAATATACAGCTTGTTAAATAACTACATAGTGAATGCCACGTAAACTCCACCAGGGTCAAGGACCCAGAACATTGCTGGTGTTCCTTGGTCCCTCCACGTGGCCGGCCCTTCCTGAGCCAAGCCTCTGCACCCCGAGGGAACCACAATTCCAGCTTTAATAATAATTATTCCTTTGCTTTCCTTTTTTTTTTTTTTAAAGTTTTACTACCTGTATCTACATCCTTATATGTGATAGCTTACTTTTGCCTGTTTCTGATGTTATATGAATATAATGTTGACTTCTTTCCTTTGACATGTGTGGTACTCATCCCGTGGATCACAGCTCCTTGGAAGATGTACTATGCTTGGCTTATCCATTGTCCTTGGATGGACGACTGGGGGGTGTCCCGCTTGGGACTGGTATGAACAGTGCATCTTTATTCTTGTATCTGGAACATGTGTAAGAGCTTCCTTAGAGAATGCACACAGGTGTGAGATGCTTATCTTAGGGTAGATGTGCACATGTACAAGTTTATTGGATCTTCCCAAAACTGTTGTCTTCAGCGACTACCACAGTTTACATTCCCATGAAGCAGGATGCAAACTCCCTGCTGTTCCTCATCCTTGCCACCACTTGGTAATGAGTTACCTCATTTTTAAAAAGTGGGTGAGAGTAGGATCTACTTCACCTATGCCAATTAGATAGTGTAATTAGCCTAATGGGCGTGGAATAGGGCCTGGCACATAGTAAGTGCTCAGTAAATACAAGCTGCTATAACAATTTACATTAAGAATAATCGTTATAATAAGGGTCTTTTATTTTATTTTATTTTTTTTAATTTTTATTTATTTATGATAGTCACAGAGAGAGAGGCAGAGACACAGGCAGAGGGAGAAGCAGGTCCCATGCACCGGGAGCCTGACGTGGGATTCGATCCCGGGTCTCCAGGATCGCACCCTGGGCCAAAGGCAGGCAGGCGCCAAACCGCTGCGCCACCCAGGGATCCCATAATAAGGGTCTTAAACTAGGACATGCTGAGGTATGTGGCATATTTACCTTTCCACTTACAAAAGTGTCTGGTTTCAGAACCTCTTCAGTGCAACTATAGAGTCTGCCCTGGAGTGCCACAGGCTCTCAATGGTGAGAGGTTGTAATACTAAATCCTTTCCTTTACGTGTCTGGCTGATGCGCGAGGGAGAGATGGACGGACAGACCGAAGGGTTCATTCCCTCACCAGCCAACAAGCACTCTATGCTTACATGCACGGGGCCCGTGTGAGGTGCCAGGGATACAAAGATAAAAGAGACACAGCCTCTTCCCTCAGCTACATAAATTCAGTGAGTGAAAGGGAGCCCTGAGAGCACCCGACAGACTGGCAATTCCGTCCTCAACTTCTGTTACTGACTTGGCAAAGGCTCTTGCATGGGTTCTTGTGAGCAGGACCCCAGCCTTTCTATATTGCAGACAGTTCATTTTTCCCACAACCCTTTCGTTCTCCCAGGGGCTGCCTGTCCCCCTCAGCTCTCTGCCTACTGTAAATCACTCCAGAACTTGCTCTCAAACCCAGGCTTCCATAAAAGCCATAAAGAGAAACAGGTATAACTTCTGCTCCCTTTAATACACTGGCTGCTTTTCAGAGATCCCCTGACAGATCCCCTGTGGACCCAGTCTGATCTCTAAGGGTGGAAGTGTGTGCCTCCGTGGCTCTGCCAGGACCATTAATAAAACAGGAGTGAAGGGTCCCACCCAGCCTGGCTCTGCCATGGTCACTGGGGTTGTGGCTTCGGATCTGCCATGAAGTGCCGTCCACAGGGCCTGGGTTCTACCCTTTTTCAGACAAGAGAGGATCAGTGAGGAAGCAAGGTCTGCCTCCTAGGCACTCAGAGGTGATAAGCAGTTGGAGCAGATGGGCAACCACACTCGAATGACCACGTGACCACCAGACTGGCAAGGAAGACAGGCAGACCATGCCTGAGGGAAGAGCCAAGGAGGACTATCCGGCTGCCGGCCCCAGGGAGAGTCAGACAAATGGAAGCAACCGAAGGAGAGCAGGACGAGAGGGCGGCTGTGCTGGAAGACATGTGTCTGCCATCTAGCGCTAGGCGTGACAGGAAGACAAAGAAGACACTGCGAGTGCGCAAAGAAGCCGTGTGAGAAAGGCGTCCGAGGGTGAAGGTGAGGCACAGGAGTCGTGTGAGAAGCCCACCAGGTGCAGGGGACATTACAGAGGAGGGTGACAGAGCACACACTGGAGGGGAATGAAAGGAAAATGTTCTCAGAAGCTGAGATAAATGACAGGGATGATGCGAAGTACACAAGGGGCAGGAGGTCACGGAAGGAAGTGGTGGAGTCTGTTAGGTAAGCATTAGGGACATTTACTGACAGAAGTCGTCAACGTAGCTAAGAAATGAAATGAATTCCTTGCTGCGGTGCTCACAAAGGAAGATGAGAGACAGATGCCCGCAGTAGACAGACACTTCCCAGAGGAGAGGGATGAAATGCCGCAGGCAATCAGAAGCGTGCCAAAACAGGTGATCAAGAAATCTGAACCTCCCGGTGGCTGGGGCTGCTGTCACCTGGGAGCCCGATGGCAGGAAGCTTGGAAATTAACACGTGGCTGCTGCCCGGGGCCCTTGCACCAGGAAGGGCTGGCCGTGGGGGCAGGACACACACGTCTGTCTACACTGGGCAAGCTGCAATCTGTGTTAGCCCGGGAGGCCTTTGCTATTCCAGCAGCAGGCGGGATTTGGAGGTTGGGGTAGTTTCCAGCACCACCTCTGCCTGGCTGCCAGTAGCAACCCCCTACCCCCCAACACTGACACACTGTGCAGCTGCTTTCGGCCTTCTGCCTACGCAGCCCAACCACCACCCCTCCGAATGCTCTTCAAGTGACAGGCGCCTCTGAGCTACGCTCTCCTTGCCATCCCTGCCATCCGCTGTCTGACCTCCTCCCAGGTGGGGCCGTGCCTGCAGCAGTCTTCCATGGAGGATGCAGCACAGTTATTTATCCACATTTCTCTTTCTGTTATCCACACATGCCAACAACCAATTCCATTTGCGATTCTTAAAATTACCAAAAGCCTTTGGTAACACTCGCTCTGACTAAATGGAGACCACTGATGTCACATGGCAAACAATGACAAGGCTGAGGAGAACCTGCCTCTCCCTATACTACCCTCAACTGCGAGAAAGAGGCGTCCTGACCCCAATATTCTGATTGATGGCAGGGTTCTGGCTTCCATAGGACTAGGGATTGGGCTTGTCCTGGACCCCCCTGAGTGTGCTCCCCGCCTCCTTTCCCTGGCTGTCTGTGCCACCTCAGCTCTCCTCCAGAGCTGCCTCCCCCAGGAGTCCTGCTCCACCAGACTTCGTCATCCCCCTTCCCCTAAAGCAACCTTGTCTCTCACATCTCTGATCGCCATCACACTGACTTACACATATTCCCGCTGTTCTCTAAGACAGTTGCTACTCTGTCCAAAATGATGCCCCAGAAAAGAAATTTCTCTTTGATAGTTTGCTATATTGATACCCAGGGAGATTCAGCACTTTCGTGTCTTCTAATGTGTTCGGAGAAAGACCAGTTTGTGGGTCTTGCCTTATGATCCCGTTCATTATTTATTTTATGATTTAAGATGTTCCCCCGTGGGCAACACCACATTGAGGATTTCTTCCCCAAACAGTAAGGGAACTCAGTAAGGCAGCTGAGCAAGTTGCTCATCAACCAAAAGCAACGGATCACCGATTATAATTAGTGACCTACTGGTCAACGTGTTCAAATGGGCTAGTTGATGTGGTTGGAGCTCCCTGCACAGATGGTTCAGGAAACTCACCCAGGAAGAGAAATTCTTGCATTCCAACTCTAGGGTTCTGTCATGGGAAATTATTCTTCACGTGGTCACTGCGGTGACAGTGTTAGGGCTAAACCCTGAGAGACCCTCATGACACTCACTCCAGTGCTCCTTGGCCTTCTCAGACTAGAATTCCTTCTGCTGGAAAACCTAACTGCAGAGTCCCATGGAGGAATTAAAGGCAGAATTGTTTTGGGATTTGGGCTTTTTTTTTTTTTTTTTTAAATATCACATAAGAAATAAGTGACTGCAAATGAAAAATATTACCTTGATCTAGTATTATGTAAAGATAAATTTAAATTGTTTTCTGATTTGATACATAATAAACATATGGCTTAATGTAAGTTTAAGTTGCAAGAAAAACTGGGACTTATTGGCAGAATTTTAAAAATATGCTGAGTAATGTAAGGAACTGTTGAATCACTATATTGTATACCTGAGACTAATATAAGACTGTATATTAACTGTACTAGAATTTAAAGTTTTTAAAAAGAAAAAATTAAAAAAAATATATTTGGTTTGGGGCTCAAATATATATTAAAAGTACAGATTCAAATTTATTTTTGTTACCTTATCCAAAAAGAGGTGCTTTTTTGACCTGATGTTTAGAGTTCTTTAATTTTGTGTTAAAAAATATCAATTTATTTACTTCTATAATTTTCAGGTTTGTTTAGAAGAGGTAAGAGAGAAAGTTTCAGGCTTCTGTTTATAAGCTCTTCTCTGCAAGAAACACATTGTAGGCATGTATCATTTTTGTTCTAAATGAATAAAAAGGTGAAATGAATATAAATTATAACAATATTTTCACTTTTTAAAATGCGCTTTGAAGTACCAGAAACACCTTGACGTGCTCTGGAGAATTTTGATTTGACAAACACAATACATGAATCCAGGGCCAGCTATGTAATATGCAGGGCTCAGCACAAAATAAAAATATAGAGCCTCTTATTCAAAAAGCAGGAAAAAAGCCTTTTCTTTCCTCTCATGATTTCTCTCCTGACACAACACAAAGTTTTCCTTTGTTACTAAATGTTATAATCCTGTGGGCAGGGGAACTCCTGAGGCCAGGGCGGACGGTCCTAGGCACCTGGGGCCTATCCTGTGACTCAGGTGAGATTCACACTAGACCCTGACCCTCCTTGCAAACAGTGGAAGGTAGCAGTAGTCATGGGACAGGCTAAGACGGGGGAGGCTGGCCAGGTCCAGGCACGGGGGGGTCAGGGAGTGGGTGGCTGAGAATCTGTTCTGGGAAGGCCACAGGGGGCAGAGGCAGGCTTGTGTGCGAGCCGAGGCTACCAGCGCCTGGTGGATGTTTCATTGTCCCATGGGGCTCCCCTTGTAAAAACAAATTCATAGGTAAAATTTTGAAGAATTCAAGATGGTGCCTGTGAGCATTAAACCCCAAGCATGGAGCCCCCTTCTGGGTGTGGAGCAACTGCCCCAGTCACATGCCCAGGAAGCCAGTCCCGGACAAATCTGAGAAAGATCATGTTAAGGTGAAACTGTAGAATGGTTGGTTACCCTTGGATTTCAGCATTACTGATTCCTATGACTCCTGTCTTGAACCAGCAGTCCTTCAGAGGTTCACACTAAACACACACGACTGCTTAAAAAGCAAGGGCGTGATAAGCAGATGAAGTCAACAGGGTGGCCATATGATTGACACAGCATCTCGCCACTAGTGCTCACTCAATACCCACTCAAAGAGCAGAGAAGGTAAGTAATTAACTGATGTTGACTGACTCTAGTCTCACCTTAAAAATGGTGTGAGTGAATGCCCATGTGCCTCTGTAAGCCCACTAGGCATCCATATTGTCGAGGGGATGACAGTCCAGGTATGTCTGGCTCAGTCCTGGTTTACACTTGCTATCCTGGTATAATTAGTAATAGTGCCCTTCCTCACACTCAAGTGTCTTGGTTTCTCTATTCACTAAGGGCACTTTTCTTTAAAAAAATTTTTTTTTAATTTTTAAAAAAAGATTTAATTTATTTGAGAGAGAGAAAGCATGCATGCATGAGTGCAAGCGAGCAGAGGGGCAGAGGGAGAGAGAGAATCTGAAGCAGGCTTCACACCCAGCATGGACAGAGCTGGACACAGGGCTTGACCCCATGACCCTGAGATCATAACCTGAGCAGAAATAAAGTGTTGAACACTTAACAGACTGAGCCATCAGGGATCCCCTGTCTTATGATCTAGAGGAACCCCATGCATTTCTCAGGGGCCATTTACATTCCAGAGAAAATAGCATGGCCACGTGTGGGGCTCAGGCCCTTCACCTGGCTGCTGCCCTGACTGTGGGTGCCCAGAATGGGGGGAACAAAACACCCACTTTTCTGTCATTAAATCCAGAAGTGAAGGAACACCTACAAATGGCATGGTCCACTGGAATGACCTAGGCCTGGGCACCAGGGGAGGAACAGGCTCATTTGTAAACACTGATGTGTAGCCTAGCAAAGGATGAAACCGACAGTCAGACGAAACCAGCAATCGTCTGCCATGGTGGCTCCCGTGGAGGTTCCTTAAACACCATGTTCAGAGGGCCAAGGGGCCTCTAAAATAGCTGTTGTCTTGGAGGGCAGAAGACTCTGAGGACAGGGTGTGTGACCTCTCAAGGGCTCTGTGGTTGCCAATTCCACAGGGAGGCTGGTGGGAGTAAGCAAAGCCATAGGAGTTGCCTTTCATTTCCTAGTCAAGAGACATCTAGAAATGATAATGATATCCCCACTGTGCAAGAGCAGGACTTTCTTCTGTAGCAAGCTGTCTGAACAACAGGCCATTAGCAGGGAGAACAAACAGTTCCACTTAACTTGAGATGTAACATTTACCTGTACATCGTGAAATAACACAGTGTCTCTCATGAACGGAGACCCTTACCTCATTTGCTGTGTTGTTTGTTCCAACGATTCGGATGAAGGAGGCAGGCTGTCTTTCAAAAGTTACAGATTGCCAGGACCTGTGAAAGGAAGCACAACCATTTGCCTGGTTAGAAGGGACAGTGAACCAGGCCAACAGCACAAGGCAGGAGGAGCTCTATGATGAGGAGGGAGCGCTCCTGTCCTCCATCCTCAGGAGGCCCGTGATGGTTGACCGAAGGGGGAAGGGAATGGGCCTCCACCTCCTGTGTGCCTGAGGGAGGCAGTCTGTACCTAGTGTTCCCATTCAGAGAGTGCTCCTACCTTCTGTGAAGGCAACTGGAATTTTTATGAGGCTCCCCCCCTAAACAGACACAAAGCACAGCCAAAGTTCATATTGGGACAAGAGCACAGCCAAAGAGAAAAGTGATCAAGGTTGGTGGGGGTTCATAAAATACATTTCCTCATCTGTGAAACGGGCCTACCTCAGGGGGCTATGCTGGATGGGCTCACCTCTGAGAGGCGTGGTGGGTTCTGGGAGGAGAGTTTTGAACCAGGGCAGGAGTGTGGGCGTGGAGGGGGAAGGCAAGGAGAGGGAGAAGTAGAGGGCCACTTGCTGCTTTGTGAACCCTAGGTTCTTCTGTCTGAACCCTGCCCCCACACAAGCGATGGCACCTGGGGAAGAAGGGGCGATTTCTCCACAGGCCTCCACCTCTACTCCTTTCCTGTTTCCATATACATGCCTACCAAGGGCTTATTTCTCAGGACCAGCCAGTCTCTGGGTGGACTCAAGAGCCAGTTCATTTAAAGCCCAGCCAAGCAGGCCCTACACAAACCCAGAGAGGAGGGGCTCTGCTCCTGGTTTAGCACTCACAGCTCATCAGAATGCACTGGAGGAGAGCACGGCACCCACGACTGTAAACTCCAATAATATTTTCTGTAATAAATGTGAGGAGTTCACAGTTGTTGCCATCCCTCCTCCGCTCACACAGTGGAAATGCCAGCTGCTGGGAAGCTGTTTCCTGTAATTGTCTAATTACCAAGTAATGCTACCAAAGAAAATATATGTATTTGTGGTTTGTTTTTTCCCCCTTTGGTTTCAGGTGTTCCATCTTCTCTCTCACTATGAGCCTCCCACTGAGATTGATTCACTGCTGCCTGGACACCCAGGCCCCTTAAGGTCATTAAAAAGTCATTACCATCCTGTGTGCAAAGTCTGTGTCTCTGAAAGCAGTTTTCTGGAAACAGCACAAGAAAAATCACTCTCGTTGTAAAAATGCTATTATTCATACATGAAGGTGATGCCATCTGACCATCCCCAGAGCCTGTGCTCTGGGTTCATTTTCTCAGTGGAAGATGGTTTTGCTCCCAGACCTGCATGGCTCCCTTGGGGAATCTGCTGGGTGGGATGCAGCCTGTGGGCTGGAGGAGGCCTACAAAGGAGGCCCTGTGGGGATTCAACCCTGGGCCTGGGCTCCCACTGGCCTACCTGTCACTTCTGAGCTAAGCTGTGTGACTGACAGACTGGCATGCTTCCTCCCACAGGTCAAGGGAGGCAAAGGGCCCACGCTGCATGGGGCAGCAGAAACCCATCCCCGCTCTGAAGGGAAGCTACAGCACACACCAAGGTTGGGCCACCACCTGCTTCTCAGACCAGCCCTCTAGGAAAGGGAGACACAGCCAGGACAAGTGATAGCAGCCATTGACAACTATTATGTTCAAGTCAGTTTCACAGAAAGGACTGGGGTGCAGAGGGGCTGGGAGTGGAAGAGGTGAAGATTTTCTTCTTAGATTTCTAGCTTCATGCCTATCAATAAAAAACTTCAAGTGCTTCTGGACATGGAGGTAAAATTTGGCACTTGTAAGCTCATGATCCTCAACAACATGTTCATGGCTCTGAGAGTGGAGGCAGATCCAAATGATGCCTCCTGAGGCATCAACCCCCTGTTGGGGAGCTCCATAACCCTACAACATGGCAGGGAACCCAAGGTAGGGAAGGAAGGGAAGTCTCCCTGGGAGTCGCCTTGGGTAGAGCCAGGCTCCCGTACTGGGCTCAGGGCTTGGGCACCTCCGTCCCCTTGCCCGTGCCTGGGGAAACAGGGCTGCCAAGGCAGCAGCCCAAACAGGAGGGAGCATTTGTGGAGTAATAAGATCAGAAGGCCTCAATTTAATACCAATCCTCCATTATATTGCATTAATATCTAATCACATTAGAGTTCATTTTCACTAACACAGCCTGAGAGCTCAAAGATGATTTCATTTTCAGCAAAACTGGATACCAACCCTAAAACAAAATATCAGTAGGAAGGGATGTTGGTTAGGATGAGGTAATGGGCATCTCTCCCTCTCCAAATACCAGATCCCGCTTCCCCTCAGCTTCTTCCAAACAACTTCAAGTCCTCATCATGCTGGGGCCACATATGCCATCACTGTGCAACTCCAGCAGGGCTGTCTGAGCAAGGATCTCACAGGGCCAGCAAGCTACTGCTGTTGTGCAGTCCCTGCGAGGTTCCACTGCCATTTTTACTGAGCTTTCCTGAGAGCTGTGTAAAACATCCCTCCTCACCACATACCCCGAACCCCTTCCTTAGGGGGCAATACACCCAGGAAGATGGTGGGGCCTCAGGGGTGTGGCACCCACTTGGTTTACAGCCAAGACTGGGTGATGGGAGAAAGTGCCTAAACAGGAGCAACAGGTGTCAGAAATGCATGTGGTTTCTGCTTTTGAGCATGTAAGACAAAGCAGAAAACCCTGCCCTGGACTCAAGTCCCAAGGATGGCACTGGAGGTAGGGCCCTCCACTAGATGAATGGCTCCCCTCTCCTGAACTCTGGTGTTATCTGCCAGGTGCTGTCAGAAACAGCACCACTCCCCTACAGAGCACATCTAGAGGGAGGTCTCAGGTATGGGAGATTGTAAATATATATCTATACACAGATGTGCTCAGAGAGAGAGATCTCTAGGGATGTTTGCCAAAATGTTAATCAAGATTTTAGCTTTGGATCAAAGCTAAATGTCCAGAGACATTTATTAGACTTTTGTACTTTTCTGTACTGTCTGAATTTGGTAGAGTGTTTATGTAAGTAAGCATTTTTAAAAAGTTCCTATCTTGCCTACTGCTCAAGGTTTAATCTAGATCACATGACATGAAGCAAATGAAAATGCCACCACTGTATTACTGTGTAAAATATTTCCAGTTGGGCAGATTGGGTGGGGAATTGAGGGGAGTGACAGTCAAGACAGTGGGTTTAAGGCTGGCCTTTCATGAACCAGAGGTGGTCTGGCACACTGGCTGACACCCATGGGCTCTGGATGAGAATCTCAGGTTTGCCCTTTTATACCAGCTTGGTGATCTTAGACAAGCTACTTAACCTCTCTGGGCTTTAAGTCTCCTCATCTGTAAAATGGAGATAATAAAAATATCTAACTTTTTTTTTTTGGTGACAATTAGATACATTAACAAATATAAAAACATCTAGAAAAAGTGGTTAAGTGCTAAAGTACTAAAAAAAAAAATAGATGGTATTGTTATTACTACAAGTACCATTCTGCCAAATGAATCTGGACAAAACACACTGCTTCCTGGGCCTCATCTGTGAGTCATCAAGTTTGCTAGTATGTGATTTACTGATGACTGCAGGTGTTCCCAGGGGTGCCCAAGGCACTTCCATCAGCACCCATTTCTTGGTGGCAGACAAGGCAACTGGGCTTTGGAGGAATTAAGCAAGCATTTGTTGAATATACTCTTGAGCCGGGCACCCGAGTGTCACGGGGGATCCATGTAAGATGTAGTGCTTTCCCTTCTGAGGTTCACGGTCTCTCTGGGGAGATCAGCTATCCTTCCATGAACTAAGTAGAGAACAGTGTCAATGGTACATTGGTCCCACTGGTCACAAACTGGTGGTGTTCCAAAACTTCCCTTGTAATTGGTTGGTTGAAGACTGGAAGCAATTTTTTTGGAGAAAAAAGTTAGAAATTTTTATTGATTTCCACCCATAAAACTCAATTTAACCCATAACAAGGCTGAAACACTATCTATCTATATATCTGAAGAAAAAAAAGGGAAGAAAATGATGTTGTTGCCATAGTAGTAATTAAACAAGGCAGAAAAACAAGAGCTTGTGAACAGACTTTCTAAAGCTGCTGTTTGAGGAATGAGGATTAAATACTGTCATGCACCTAAAATCAGGGGCACGTGGCTGGAACAGGGTAGGTGGTCTGTTAAGAAGAAGGGAAAAAGTGGGCCAGGAGCTGTCCTAACAGTGTCTTCCGTCTGCAGATCTCTGTAGGGCGTACAAGGTGTTTTACAATCATTATCTATCACATTGGGTCCCCAGCAATCTGTTAGGTAACTAGGCAGCCAGGTGGAATCCCATTTCTGAGGTGAGACACTGAGGCAGAAAGAGAAGTCCTTGCCAACACTGCAGCACCACCAGGTATCAAGTCAACAACAGAAGCCAGATTTCATGACCATTTGTGCTCTTTCCACCCAAGGGCACACTAAGGAACTTTCTTTTGGAGAGGCTAAGGCATCAATTCTTCCCTGTCCCCTGGATCACTTATGTGCTGCTGTCATGATGGCAGACTGGAGATGACACACAGGAGCAGATTGAAAGCTGACCAGTGGCATGTGCTAGGCCTCTGTGGTCTCAGTCCCCATATGCAATGAATGGGGTTGAAGTGGTTGTGGGGATTAGATGAGAAAATAGTGCTTGGCATGTGGTCAAAGCACAGTAACTGTTGGCAACTGTTCTATCTTTATATTCACACATATGGAAAAGTGAAGAAGAGAAGAGGCTCGGCAGGTGCTCCCTCTCTCCACATGGATAGTGCGGAGAGACGGAAAACACCTAAGGTTACGCTAAAGAGCACATGTCGTGTCCTAAAACTGTACTAACCTGTACTTGTGACTCATGAAAATGTGAGGCTCAAAAAATATTTTTAAGTATTCTGGAAGGAGATACACTGAAATCATGACAAGTGGTTGTCTCTGAGGAGAGGGTAAGGAATGGGTTTGCTGATGGAGAACAAAGGAGGCTTCAACATTAACTGGAATGTTTTATTTCTTTGATTAAAATAAAAGAGACAAAGTGTTATGTAAAAAATACTATGGTCAATTCTGGGGATAAATATGTGAGTGAATGTTAGAATACTTATCCTTTTCTGCATTTTAAACAGTTCTTGAAATTAAAAAAGAGGGAGAAGAAAAGCATTAAAACGGTGTCTGTATTTATGTGAGAAAGAATTTGCCAGGAGTGCCATGAACCAAAATGCCAACATAAAACTTACGGGGTTAGGGGAGTCAGTCTCTGGAGGGGCATGTGGCTTTGCTGGGTGGTGCCACTGGCTCCAGACAAGTGTGTCTTTGTGGGAAGTGAGTGGAAGACAGGGACAGCTGCTGGCTGGGGGAGGGGGGCATCCATAAAGGCAGGACCTATGTGAGTGGCTGTGGTGACAAGAGCCACTGAAGAAAAGAAGGCAGTGGGGCATGGCTGAGATTGGCTTTCCATCCTAAGCCTCATCCTGCCATCTCTGGGGATCCTGTAGATCCTGGACCAATGGTGTCTGGTCTTTTTTGGTTCTAGAAACTTATGGGATTCTGTTGCCCATGCTATGAAGAGAATGCCAGGGTCAGAATTTTTTTGGATCAGACCTGATGAACATGGAGGAGATGGCCAGGGCCAGAGGGGCAGATTAAGAAGGCAAATTGAACACAAGGGTTTAATCTTTGCTCCCTCCACTAAAAGGGCAGTATGAAAATCTAATATATGCTTTGTATCAAATATATGTGTTCTAATACCCACAACCCCCCCCACCCCGGCCCCGATTCACACTACTGCTAGAAAGGCTCATGTCCTTTACTCACCAGTTGCCTTTGAAGGTGGGGGTGTACGGAGACAGAACTATGTGAGGACTGGTTGAAAGCTGTGAAATGAGCAGATGGACCCCCCCACCCCATATCCCATCTCTTTCTTCCTGTACGGGGGAATGAGCCCTTTCTCACCTTGGCAGGAGGAAGGAATTTTACTCTGGAGTCTCCTCTAGGGGCACCAGGCACAGCAGAGGGTTGGAGCCTGTTGAGGCTGGGAGCAAGGATTACACAGAAGTAAATATATCTTCAAGGGTGAGACTTCCAGGCCCCTACTGTCCCTTAGCTTTAAGGCCACCGTGAGCCAGGATTAAGTCCCAGGCAGGAGACTGAAGGATCCCTCTGGAGACTCTGAGCAGCCCAAGAGGAAAGACCTAGAGATACTGATCCATCCTCCTTCTCTGTTGCTCCAGTCTGGTTTCCATAAATATTTATTCAGTGCTTACCATGGAGTAGGCCCTATTTTAGACTCTGACCTCAAGAAGCTTATACCCTAGAAGGAGAGAGAGAGAAATAAACATAGGGCTAAGTAGCAAAATATGGCAGTGTAAGCAGAGGGAGATAGGCATCTTGCTTTTAGATACCATATTTAAGGAGGTAGCATGTGGATCTGGAAGAGTGTTCTGGGGAGAAGACACCGAAGGCAGTTAGTGTGTTGGATCTGAACGAGCAGCACGGGTTTGCCGGTGAGATGCCCAAATCCCAGTCTCATAGCCTCAAAGACAAACCCACCCTCCTACACAAAGCTTCTAATCAGCTTTTTCAGTGCCTAACGTTTGAAGGTGGACAGCCAGCCAAGGGGCACCAAAGCTCCTAACATGAAAAATAGAGACCTAAAGCAAGTGGAAAAGAAAAATAATTCAGAGGATAGAGTTATAATTCAGTAGACAGAATAAAACCTCAGGAAAAAACTCTTACACTACTGTCAGAAAGATGAAAGAATTATTACACCCTTGAAATAAGAATAAAATGATATGAAAAAGGGGTATTCAGAACAAGAAATTGCTCTTGTCAATTAAAACTATGAATTGAAATCAATAATTCAACACAATAGAAGCTTAAGTTGAGGAAATTTTGTAGACCATCAAACAAGATGGCAAAGATAGAAAATAGAAGAAAAGGAATATGAAAATGAGAGGACTAAACTAAGAAGTCCACTACCCAATTAGTAGATGTCCCAGGAAAAAAGAGCAGAGAAGATTTGAGCTATAAAATTGTCAAAGTAAAAGGACACTTTCTCATATATGAAGGACATAAATTCTTAAGTTACAGAGGTCAGTGAGTGGCCACTACAATAAGCAACAAAACAAAACATATTATTGAGAAACTTTAGAAGATCTAAATGTTTCCTCTATGGGGCAAAAGCAAGTCAACATAAAGGTGAGGGAACCAAAATTGCATGAGATTTTTCAAGAGTGACATTGGGAGTTAGGAGATAACAGAGCCCTTTTTTATAAATGTTGAGGGAAAAGTTAGTCCCAGCCAGAGGATTATTCCCAGCCCAGTCAACATTTGGATTGAATAAAGAAACTTCAATTCAGGCACAGATCTGAAAAAATTTACCTTCAGTGCATTTACCAGAAACTTCCAGAAAATGTGCTCCACCAATAACAAAGGATTAAACTAAGGATGGGAAGGGAGCTGAGCCAGGCCTAGGGCCACTAGCCCTATTAGCCCCGCTGTGGAGGGAAGGCGGGGTTCCAAAAGGAAAAAAAAAAAAAATGAATGGATTTACCAGATGTATTAGACCAGCCTGAGGGGATTTCTGTGGGTCTGGCAAAAAATAAGTGAGATGTGCCTAGAAAATTAACGAATGACAGATCTATGGAAAAGTAAGTCATGTTTAACTCCAGGAAAAACAAATGATAATAAGAGGAAAGGTGACCTTAGCAAACTACATGGCTTAGCTCTGAACAATAGTGACACAGGCTAATGCCAACCATAAAGGATAAAAACTGAGGGGAGGGAGAGAAGCATACTGGTGAGGAGGAGGGTCACAAGGCTAAATCCTTACCTTTCAAAGTAGGGAGATGATAGGTAATTTCCCTAACAGGGTTCAAAGACAGCAGAATAAGCATATAGTTTAGAAACATGGACCAAAAGAAAGGTCTATAAGGCATGAACATGTCTGCCTCAAAAATCTGATCACATGTTATATTGGACAAGGTGAGGGCACAGGTGCTTTTATGCGGGACTGGAGGAAGTGTAAACTGACTTACTTGATGAGCAACATTTTAAACGTACGTACCCTGGACCTAGAGCTAGCAATTCCTCTTACTTCACAGGAGCCTATGATATGCTCACAGCGCAGGGAACGCAGCAGGAGTAAGGCCTGCACTGCAGCACTGTTTGAACAGCAAGAGAATCCAGACAACCTAAATGCTCCTCACAGGAGAGACTGGTTAAGGAAATTATGGCACGTCTCTATCCCTGTGATGAAGGACTGTGCAGCTGGAGAGGGTGAAGGAGAGGGAGAGAGGGAGGGAGAAGTTCTAGAGATCTCCGAGGTATCTGTAAGGATCTGTGTCATCTTGATGCACAGCTGAATCTCTGGAGGAAGAGGTTGTGGGTTAGAGACATTTAACTTTCGTTTCTAATTTTTAAACCATAGTAAAAGTACTTCCCTTCCTCTGAATATACTCGCTTCTCCAAATATTAAAAAACTGTTAAAGAGAAGGAGGGAAGGCCGTTGCCTCTGGGGAGTAGGCCTTGGGCCAGGGGCGTGGGTGGCTTGGGGGAGAGCAAAGCAGGGGCCTCCAGCTTTTGTTAATGAGCCCTGTGCTTCTACTTGGCTTTTAAGACAACAGAAGTTGAAAAAGAAAAGCTGAGCCAGAGGAGGAGACAAGCAGGCAGTGGAGAGGAATGGAAAGGGAACGTGGGAAACATTTATTTACAGCTTTCAGGAGCAGGGCTGGGAGGCAAACACGAGCCCTTCAGAAAAAGCTTCTTGCGAAGTAAGGGAACATTAAAGACTGTCCCCTATCAACTGAGCTCCTGTAGTGACAGCGGCGCCCTCTCGAGCTGTGTGGCACTGAGACATGACAGGTATTAGAGGCCCTGAGTGAGGCTCCAGACTTGCCTGAAGATCCCTCTGACAGTTCTTTATGAGCACTGACCCCACTGCTGCCTGCTGTCCCCCCAAGTGTGCTGCTTGTACTGTCTGCCTGGCAGCTGTGATGGGCCAAGGACCCCTGTTTCATAATGTCTAAAACTGCAGCCTGGGCTGGGGGTGGGATGGACAGTGCATCTTTCATAGCACTGGCTGGGTTGGGAATTTCTGAGTTGTAATAGGGCCTTACACGGCACCCTGAGTGTCTTTCCCCACCTGGCTTCCAGCCTGGCACATGCCTGGGCCTACTTCCCTCGCCCCAGAGGTAGAGTGACCCAGTGTCCTATGCAGCAGAGGGGCGTGGGGTCAGCCCAGATCCTGATTCACCCCTTCCAGAGAGCTCCCTGACCCCCAGATCTCTGACTCCAGTCTAAACAGAAGCCCCTGTGCTGTGCAGGTTTAATCTGGCACCCTGGGAGTAAGTTCTTTTGTCTTGCACAGCGCCTAACTGGATGTTACAGCTGTCTTACCTGACTTACAGAAGTCTGGGTTCACTCCATTTATCCTGTCTCTCATTCAGCAACTATTTACAGAGATCCCTCTACATACCAGGCTTAGGAAAAACACTGCCAAGTTAGTGGAACCTGACTGTAGACCTGAGGTGGCAGGAAAATAGATTGTGAGGAGCCCCTGGGAGTAGTGACCATTTAGTCACCAGCTGATCAGTCAAAAGGCTTACTGAGATCAAAGGTCACACGGGGGAGGCTCAGAAGACATATTTTGCTGGTTTACCCAGTATTTTTAAAAATTTGAGTTAGATCTCACTTAAAAAAAATTTTTTTTTAAAAAGATTTCATTTATTTATTCATGAGAGACACAGAGAGAGGGAGAGGCAGAGACACAGGCAGACCTGGGACTCGATCCCAGGGTCTCCAGGATCACGCTCTGGGCTGCAGGCGGCGCTAAACCGCTGAGCCACCTGGGGTGCCCCCAAAATTGGGAGATTTCATGTGAAAACAAAAACTTCTGGTTTCTCTTGAAAATCTAAAGATCTGGATGATTGGATCCTCTTTCTTGCAGAGACAATACGGTTACAGCTGAGGTAAATGAGACAGATCCAGGCCACAGAGCTTCTGGGGGTTGTCGTCACTCTCTGGAGCTTACCTTGGCCTGCTCTGCTCACTCACATTATCCACCTGACCCAAGGAGGCAGCCAGGTTTGTATCCCAGACATAGAGAGAGCTCAGGCAGTGCTGAAATGGAACAAATTAACTCTTGGACAGGAATCATACCACCTCAAAATTCTTTGGGAACCTAGCACCAGAATACACAAATTATGTTTCATTAAAAAAAAAAATTCTGGGGTTCCTGGCTGGCTCAGTACAACTCTTGATCCTGGAGTTGTGAGTTGGAGCCCCAGCTTGCATACAGAGATTACTTAGAAATAAAATCTTTTTTTCTGTTTTTTTTTTTTTTTTAATTTTATTTATGATAGTCACACAGAGAGAGAGAGAGAGAGGCAGAGACACAGGTAGAGGGAGAAGCAGGCTCCATGCACTGGGAGCCCGATGTGGGATTCGATCCCAGGTCTCCAGGATCGTGCCCTGGGCCAAAGGCAGGCGGTAAACCGCTGCGCCACCCAGGGATCCCCTAGAAATAAAATCTTAAAAAAAAAAACAACAACCCACCTATTTTCTTCACTGTTCTCTTCTTGGCCTTGAGGCTGGTACAACTGAGGTTTGTGGAAGGACAGAAGAGCTGATAGTTTTTAGTTGCTGTTGATTGCCCTCCCCTTGGCTATGGTTAGTAGAAGGTTATTCTGTGGAGCTTCTAAAGTCCCAACTCCCAGGCCACACCCCAGACCAATTAAACCCAGAATCTCTGGGGGTGAGCCCTGCATGAATCCCGTTTAAACTCCTCAGGGGCTGTCAATGTACAGCAGAGGAGGAGCCCTGATCTTGGCTGGGGATGGTGGGTTGGGGAGCAACCTGCTGGGACAGACACGGGTCCTCTTCCATTCTAATTACAGTCCAGATCAGCAGGAGCCAAGGTTCCTCCTGCCTCTGAGATTTCTGGACCTATGTGGGCATTTTATGCTTTCTGGCCTCTCTCTGGTGAAAGCATGTGCATGTGCTGGTCTTGGTTTTACCTTCCCTGCTCATAGCATAATTTTTCCTTTTAGAGGAGTTTCCTCTTAAAGAAAAGGTCAGGACCCTCCTGCCAGCTCCTCATAAGAGCTGAGCTGAAAGCTTCTAACCCTATGGCAGCCACAGGAAGGTTCTTGTCCTGGGGACATTCATAGCATGTTCAAATGAGTATGTGTGGGAGCACGGGGGAGAGGGGCTGTTTTAATACTGCATCTCGCTCAGCCCCCCATGCCCAAGCCCCCTGCTCCCTCTCTGGTGCCATCCACTCCCTGCCATGGAGCGCTCCTTGATTCCCCTAAGGGGATGCAGTAATTGATGATTAGCATTCCAAAGCTTGGCTTACATCCTGCGAGCCCGTCATATTTAATTACATTTTAACTATATTCGTCTTCGATAATAGCACGAACATAATTTAGATAATTATCTCTCTCTCTCTCTTATTCTCTGACTCTGTCTACCTCACTGAGAGCTCCTTGCAACAAAAATCGCTTTCTCGGCTCAAACACATAAACAGACTCCGGGGCCAAGTGCTTTTCTCTCTTGCAGCAGCTGTGCTAGAAACGCAATGAATTTGAGTTATCAGGCAGGAAAAAAAAGAAAAAGAAAATTCATGCTTCTTCCTGCCTGTGTATTCATATTTGAATACAACTGGTGGTAGGAGTTGGGGTGTGTGTGTGTGTGTGTGTGCTCATGCTGGCACACACACATTAACATCTGGGCAAGAGCTTTTGCGTGGTATAGCAAGAGGGGAGGCCTGGTCAATCAAATTATTGTCTATAAAGCACCCTCTTGGCCTGGCATTTCTTTCTTCCAAGGTTTAATGGTTTCCCTCGCAAATTTAAACTCTGTTGAAACAGTTTCTAAATGTCTGGGAAGTCTTTTGAAGAGATGTACTCTTTCTAATAGGGTTCCTGTCACACTTGGATCTTATAATTAATGACCTTTACCCTTGCCTATTATCTGCCTCCTCCAAGAGCCCATCACGTATGAGAGGGAGATCTGGGGCCTCTTCCAAGGAAGGGAAAGTGTGTCTCAGGCCTCTTGCTACAGTGTCAGGAGTCCCTATGGACCCTCCCAAACACCAGCTGGTTCACGTGCCATCCAAGTTCCTGGTCTAATAACACTCCTCCCCTCCCCACTGAGAGCACAACATGTTCTTCAGGAGCTTTGTTAGTTGTTCTGATGAAGCCAGATGTAGCTGAGCTTATCAAGTAGGAAGATTTTATTTTAAAGATTTTATTTATTTATTCATGAGAGACACAGAGAGAGAGGCAGAGACACAGGCAGAGGGAGAAGCAGGTTCCCTGCGGGGAGCCTGATGTGGGACTCAATCCCGAGACTCCAGCATCATGACCTGAGCCAAAGGCAGACGCTCAACCACTGAGCCGTCCAGCTGCCCCAGTTATTCATCTTTAGTCAAATTCATTATTCATATGGTCCTAGGTCCACAACAGAGACAAAAATCCTTTTTTTTCCCCTATGAAGAATAAATACTGCCAAGTCGTCCCCACACGGGTGAGGGACAGACAGGATGAGGTTGAACAGGGGAGTGTTTGTGTAGTTAACAAATACAGGGACTCTTGCTGTCACTTGTTTGGGAGACTGAAATTCCCAGCTCACTCTGGAGATAAAGACTCAGACCAGACTTCAGGAGCTAGGTGGAGTAGTCTAGACCAACACTTTGTTCTCACCGTGCTGAGTCAGAGGCCACTGGCCCTTCTAATGTTACTGCGGTCCACTACTGGTTCACGTGCAGAAAGGGGAATCAGCAACCTGCTGATTCTGGCAACTGAGTAGTAACTCTTGGCTCACCAGAGAAATCAGAAACATCAACGTGGTAACTCAGAGAGGCTGTGGGGTCCTGCCTTGGTTATGTTACAGGGAGGTGGCCCTCCCTTGGAGGTGGGGATGGTGGGGGGGGGGGGCTCTCCGTCTGTGGCATAGGTCCAGGGCCATTCGCCTCTCCCAGTTAGGGCAGCTGGGGAGAATGATCTGCCTGGGCCTGAGGTTTCATGGGTGGTGGCCTGAGTGGGCACGAGGGGACACACTTCTCCCTCATGGCCCTCCACAGGCTCCTAAGACCCTGACTTGCTCCATGGTGTTCCGTAGGGATGTTTCTACTTTTGATTGTTTGGTGCCCAGCTCGGATGCTTAGGAATGCTGCTGAAATTTGCCTGAATATAACAACGATCAGGGTCTAGGCCTCCGCTGGCTGGCTGGAAGAGTGGGCAGCGTGGCCACACTCTCTGCCAGCAGGTAGCTCTAGAGGCCAGTCGGGGTGAGGGCACATTCAGTTTGCTCTTCCTCAGAGGACTCCTGTCTCCAGCAAGTACAATGCTCAACAGAATTATTGATTTAATGACGTGAGTGGCTCCTTTCAGCCTCTAAGGAGAGCAGGCCTGCTCTGAAAAGGCTGCTGCCTCTGAGAGCACACCGCTCCGCCTCGGCTCTGCGTGACTGTCCAACACGCCACCTCTGTTTCTCCCCTAGAAGTGCACTCCCTCTGAGATGTGCACTGGAAATGTGAGGACCAGGCCTGGGCAGGAGCCAGTTTTCAAATGTTAAGAATTTTGGCAATTTCATTTCCTAGTGTTTTAAATACCAAAAGGATTTAGAACACAATGAGGACTAAATGGCCCTGAATTTCAGATTTTAAAAGAGGGCTGCTTGTATGGAAATACATGCCAAATGCCAGTGTAGAACAAAACCCCGACCCTACTTCAGAAACCCACCACAGTACACACACCTAAGAAAGCCAGTGGCCCTCTGGAGGGGCTGCCAGACATTCTCTGAATCAAATCTGACCAATTTCATAACTAAAAATTACACTAAGCTCCTGTGGGTATTCCAGATCTGATGACATGCCAAATTCGTTCAGCACCTAGCACTGGGGAGATATTCAGTGAAAACTTAAAAATAGACTCTCCCTCTCTAGCCATTAAGGGCCTGATATTTGCAGCTGAACAGGTAAGAAATTGGGGGCACTGGGGAGAGCTTTAAAAATCTCCAGAGTACAAAAAAATGTTTCTCTATGATGAAAACAATCGCTCTTCGCACAAAGCCGCCCAAGATTAGCCTAGAGTCACTGAACACACTAGAATCTCTGATACGAGTTCTATAATAAAAAGGTGACAAGTGTTTCTGGCAGGCCCCACAAAGGCCCTTTCTGGAATTTGCATAAACTGCCACATTCAACACAATTAAAGCCGATGTAAGGCAGTATGGTGCACGTAACAATCTTTCTTCTGGGACATTTTCTGTTAATAAAAAGTAGAGCTTAAAAAAATAATTTCTTTCCCTTTTCAAACACTGTTTTGATTAAAAAGTCACCATTGCCACCCTCAACTTGGTGTCAACGAATTCTGGGGGGCGTGCTCTCTTGCAGACCCTTGCAGGTTCTAAGTCACTCTCTAACCCCGTCCCTGGACTCAGGCCTGCACGCTGGCAGACAAGAAGGACGCCCCTCTGGGACTCTGCAGTGCTCATCTCAGTGCCTCAGCCAGGCCGCCCGCCATAGCACAGGAAAGAATGAGGTGGCCCCTCATTCTTTGGCTCCCCTGTGAGCTCACAAAGCATGGTGGCCAATGTAATAGGACAGGAGACAACCAGGGCATGTGTTAAGTACGTAAATTAGGCTAAATAATTCAGATAATTTATGACACAAAAATCAGATGCCAGGATAGGTAGGGGGATTCTGGGCAAGGAGAGTGGCTGGAGGTCTGGCAGGCCAGGAGGTCTGGTCAGATCATTTTAATTAGTCAGAGGAGCAAAGTCAGGAACAAAATCATAGGAGCAAAATGCACGGGAGGCATTTTGTTCTCTGTGATGAATCCTGATTCCCCTCAGGCCAGCAACCTCAGAGATTTCCCTCCCCGTATTTTGTAAACCTCGGCTTCTTGTGTGCTCAGGTGTGTGTGTGTGTGTGTGTGCATGTGTGTATGCCCTCACTCAAGATTTGAAGCAGTGCATTTCTAAACACCTGCTTTGAATTTTGTTCATGCCCCAAGGCTAAGACATCAAACAATGACTTTTTTACTACTTCATAGTAAACAAGCAGCCATGAGGCATGCACAAAAATAGGGCTTCCTTTCAGGTTGTGTTTCAATCTGCCCCTAGCTATTTGCTGGGCTAGTCTCCTGCCCTGAGGGTTTTGCAGAGTTGAAGGAAGATGCCAAGAAGTCAGATTGCATTCAACAAGGTTAAAAGTTATCCTTGGCAAATGGAAATCTCCTGCAATAAAATACTGTAAGACTTTTGCTAAAGTTCAATCAGCTTATTTTTCTGTATTACTTCTTGGGGAGGAAGGTTGCTGGGTGAAGGGGATGAGTGAGAAAACTGACCAGTAACTCTTTCTGATTCCATTGTCAGCCTTTAAAATCAGATAGATCAGCTATTAATCTCAGAAAGTCAGCAGTGAATGTGTGCAATAAATTTGTCATCATTTTATGAATAAGCTCTTGGTCATGAGGGCTTACTGTCTGGCAATTCACCTTTTCCATGATAGTTTCTATCGGCTGTATTTTGGAGCAGCTTAGAAAGAATATTATTTGTGTTCCTGGAGATCGGAACATAAAAAACCCTCAGACTGATGGAGATGTACAGGCAGGCATCATGCCTGCCCCTGAGCTCGCTAAGCAAACAGTTTACTGATGCTCAAGTGAACACCACCAGGGGACAGGAATCACTCTTTTGGGTCCAGGAGAGCACTCATCTCCTCAGCAGCTGCTAATGAAGGCCCTATTAGCACGAGATGACGTTACACGTGCCCATTGGCTTTCTGTCAACGACTGTCAAATAGAGCTGTTGGTAATCACAGCTGGCAAGTTGTTTAGTCAATATTTTTGAAAAGTTCAACCAAGTGTGTGAAAGCACAAAGTAGATTTTCCTAAAGTTGCTAGATTATTTACTCATCGCCCTGTCCCGTTATGGCTCTGCCCTCATCAGGATCACACTGATGTCCTGCTGGGCACTCTTAAAGGGCTGTGGGGTGTGTGGTGCAGAAATGGATGAAATTTCAGCTGTTCTGTCATTCAGCTGTTTTTTTCCATCAAGTCAGCAGAACTCTAGACCTGAGACTCAGTAAGAAGGAGACTTTTTTATTTTTTTTTAAGAAGGAGACTTAAACTGAAGATGAACACAACCACAACAAAACCCTAACGCCTAAAAACTGACACCAGGAACAATTCAAGCCTAGGCCTAAAAACTGCCCCAGGGAGAGGGCCCCTCAATATCTATTTGAAAGCTTTGGGGAAGGTATCAGTATTTTCGCCCTATACTCCTTATGAAGGACCATTGCTCTAGTCTAGGACTAAAGATGGCAAGTGTCCTTCTGGAGTCATTTCTCTGGATATGATGACACATCATGAAAGGGAACCACCCTAAATTAAGAATGCAACTCTGACACTGTGTAGTTTGTTGACTCAGAGCATGTGACTGGGCACTGGCTGTACCTTTGGGATATCCATCTTTGTTTTTATGATTTTTTTCTTCATTTTTATAGCCTTTGTGGGAATGATCATGATTCCCAACTGTGGGTCAAAGTGCCCTGTTTACAAGTAGATCTGGGGACCAGGAGACTGGTATAGGCTCTGTAGAACACTTCTAAGAGTTCTTGTCTTGGCTTTTTTTTTATAGTGACTGAGTCTGGTTAGATGCACTAAAATGCATTCCACAGAAATGTAACATTTGGGAAACATGGGTTCCCCCTGGAGATCTTAGATGCTGGGACTCCCAAGTCTGGGTCCCTGCATGCACAATATAGCAGGTTTATGTCCCATCTTCCTATGTCTACCCCCAGCATAGGGGTGCTTCACAGCTGGTGACAGCATCTGAAGGATTTGCCATGGCAGTGAAATTCTCACTGGTTCTCATAACAGAACCAATATACTATGACCTGTACTGTAGCAGTCTCTAACACCACCACACTCAGTGTAGAACACAGCAATCACCTTCTGAAGAGAACATGGACATGTCCTAGTACAGGGCTTCCCACAGGTAAGGGGGAGGAATAGTCCGTAAGAGATTCTGATGTACTATTCCAGATGGTCTCAAATTTATCAGCAGCACCTGGAGGGTGTATTAAACACAGACCACCAGCCCCCAGAGTTTCTGATTCAGTGGGTCGGGGGTGGGGCCTGAGAATTTGTGTTTCTAATGGGTTCCCAAGTGATGCTGATGGTCTGGGGACCCCACTTTCAGAGCCACTGTTCTATTTTTTTTTTTTTTTTAACAAAGAGGACAAGCCTATGTTACACTAGGCAGAGGGCAGCAAGCTGTTAAAATCCTAGGTAGTTTTAGAATAAGAGGACCAGGATGACATAAGAGGACAATTTTAGTGGTAGTAAGGATGGGGGGCTGATGTTGGAGGTGACACTGTAGACAGGAAGGTTTTAAATCCAGCTTTCCAAGGTACTCCCTAGGTATCCTGGTTGGGTGAAGAGGTTTGCTGGCCAAGAGTCACTACTCTGGGACGAGCTGTGTTGGAGCAGGAAATCCACCAGACAGAAGTCACAAATATCTGGGTTTGGGCCCAGGTTCTGGCATTCACTGGCTTTACGGCCTTGGGTAAATCACTTAATCTCTGGAGTCTTGGCTGTCATGCCTAAAAAATGCCTATCCTGCAGGTAATCAAACAAGGTGGAGGCTGGGAGAGCACTCTGTAAACTGTTACTAGGAATGTCAGGAATCCCTTCTGCCACACTACCTGTGTCCTTGGGGGATTTCCTGCCTGCTGCAGGACCCACCTGGCTCTCCCTTCCCTGCAGCACCTACCAGGGCCCAGTTCCATCTTGCCCCCAGCAAGGGGGAACGCAGGAAGTCACTCAGCAGTAAGGTGAGCCGTGCTCTGGATCCTATTCTCAAGTACTTGGGTCCTAGGAACTGGCCCTCACCTCATTCCTTGTCATTCAACAAGCATGTCACACCCTGGGTCCAGCAGTTTTACTATACTCAGTCCGTGCCTATACCCAGGATCAGCAAACTTTTACTCTTAAGGGCCAGAGAAATAAATATTTTAGGCCATAGAGCTCTCTGTCACATATTCTCACTTTTTTTTTTTTTAAACAACCCTTTAAAACTATTAAAACCATTCTTAGTTTACAGGCTGTATAAAAATAGGCTATGAACTGAATATGGCCCTGACCCCTACTCCGCTGAATTCCTTTCATTCCTTAAAGTCCTAAGGTCCTGCTATAACCTTTCTAGCCCAATCATCTACTTCTGGACTACAAAATCCAAGGCTGTGACACTCCCAAAGTGTCAGCTTCTAGGCTGTGCTGTTTCTGTCCAAGACAAATATATTTCCACATATATTTGTCTTGGACCTGCCAGACTTCCCCTAGGGTTGCTGATCTTGACTTTTTACTCAACTTCCTACTGCAGAGATGTTCCCAAATTTTCTCTTCCATCCCAGAAGGAGGCTGAACCCATGTCCAGGTTCTGACTTTGCTGATCTGGAATGTCTACCACCAGTTCCAGGGTTTTAACCTGTAGGCTGAGTGTGTGTGGCACAGACAGAAACTCACAAGGACATGACCAGGCCACCTCACAAAGGAAACACTGGTTGTCTTCATTTTCCTTTTTCTTCAATCCCAATGATTAACAGATTGTATATTTCTTGGGCACAAAAATTTAATGGCTAGTTATATATGAAATTTAATTTCTGGCTATGCTTGACATTTTATCTGATAGGGGAGAAACAATTCATTTATGGAGTATGACTTTTGAGGAAGACTATTCTCTCGTACAGTTTTTTGTGAGGGCACCAGGCTTGTTGCTGCTGAGAGCTACTGATGACTGACTAGCTCTTTGTGGAGGTTAGTAAGTAGAGGCGACACACATTCTATTGTTGCACAGTCTGTTTCTTCAGAAGGAGCATGAGGATATTACTTTATCACGTTCCCTTTAAAATAAATCGTCTCTCCTTACAGAACTGGCCACCTAAGTCCAGCTTCTCAACATCCATCTTTCTGATTCACTCTCTGACTCGAAGAAATGGCTACAGTTCTGTCCTTCTATCTAGGAGAGTTGTGATGCATCCCACATGCCATCTGACTGTGGATAACACAGCCAAGTTGTTTTGTTATTCAGTAAGAATGAATAAGGCCAGGTGGCCATGAAATGGGTGTGTGTTCTTAGAGTAGAATGAACTCAGCAGTCACTAAAAGATGAAAAAGCAGGTAGTGTTGGCTATTTTTGCCATATGAGCCACCAACAAACATGTTTCACCCTTGACCAGACACAATGACCTAAAATACACATGCAAGTAACTTCAGACACTGAGGAAGGCATTCAGCCACCCTGTCATCTGACAGATGCTCTCCAATGAGATGACGGACTCTCTTTAGAAATTTATCTTTAGGGTACCTGGGTGGCTCAGTGGTTGAGCATCTGCCTTTGGGTCAGGTCGTGATCCCGGGGTCCTAGGATCGAGTCCCACATTGGGCTCACTGTGGGGAGCCTGCTTATCCCTCTGCCTATGTCTCTGCCTCTCTTTCTGGGTTGCTCATGGATAAGTAAAATCTTAAAAAAAAAGGAGAAAAATTTATCCTTAATATGGTAGATTGTTGGTATTTAATATGGTAATATGGTATATCAGATTCATGAGTTGACATGGCTGTCTGTGGTTAAAATACTTAACCATGGAAGTGAACTTGTTAAACATAAAGGAAAATCAATCTACTTCTTAGACTGCAGTGTTTGCCTGGCTGGGCGGCTGAAGGTAGAGTTGGGGGTGAGTGAGCATGAGCCCAGCATGGGCTGTGGGTGGTACGTGTGGAGAGGATGGTATCCTAGGATGAGCATTCCCCCGTCAGGGCAGGCCCCATCTTCCTCAGCAGTGTGGTTCTGGGTTACTGACCTTTTCCAGCCCCACTGAAGAGCAAGCTGTGTTCTCCTGGCAGCAAGCTGATCCTTTGAATGGGAGTTTACTCTTGGCTTTCTTTGAATAAGCTGCTTTCGCAGTGAGAAAAGCTTCTTACCTCCCCAAAGTAGCTTGTACTTGAAATATACTGCTTCTAAGAAAGGGTTGTAACTCTATCAGCGATTTCACTGGAATTTGAAGCTACCCTTTCTGCATGGTTTGACAGTATACACTTGTACTGGCCAACAAGGGATCTTTTTACTCAACTCCCATAAAGTTTTACAATGGATGATTCATTTCAGAAATGAGACCTGATAATGCAGATTTATCACAATGAGAAGCCTGCCTTTAAAATGTGATTTAATGATGCCTATACTTATTCACTGACATCTTTATAAAACTGTTAGTGTGGAAATATATTTGTCTTTTCAAAAATAAGTCTTCCTTTTACAAGTATCGCACAATACAAGAGCCATGCATTAAAAATGCAACAGAAAGAGTAGCAGTGGTCTACTTATGCTGAGACAACATTGCACTGAGCTCTGCCTTCTTCCAATTCTGGCTACACCACTAGGCATGGCGAACATCTCCTCCCTTCCAGCAACCTTCACTCATGCATGTGATTCCCCAGCTCAGAGTGCTACTATAACTAGAGGGCAGAGAAAGGCTCTCCAAGGTCACACAGATGCAATAATGCTGTAAATAAACAAGCTACTGATTATGATTTAATGCTGCTTTTCTTCCTACCTTAACTTGGTTTATGAGCAGATCTTGACGATTTAACCTTTCAGCCAATTAGAACAGAAGGTTTGATTGACAGCAAATGAATAAATAACATTTTAGTGCAGGAGATAGAATCATCCTCCCCTATTAATCAGTCCCTCTGCTCGTGTGCAGGTAACACGATATTTATCACGCCACTCTGTTACAGTCCCTTGGGGTGTCATTTCATGGCCTACCAGTAAAAACTTCACATTTACAGCAACTGCCCCTCTATTACTGTCGATAACATCTAATTGATATGTCAAACCTCCAAGGAATGCAGTAAATTGAAACGCTGCCTCCCCCAAAGAAAATAAACTAGCAAACAGGTAAATCAGTACCTGCCTTCGTATAATCACCCAGACGCTTCCTGTCCAAAAGCCTCCCACTGGGAACCCACTGCCACCCTCTTCACTTCGAGCTCAACACCCCACTGCACAGACACACAGGCCGAGACCACACTACCAGATTCCTGCCCACAGAATGTCGGGAATCCTGAGCACAGCCCAAGACAAGCCTCTGCATTTAAATCATTTTGCCAGTGAAAGCCCAGTTAGGCTGTGGGCGCCACAAGCATGATGAGGTGTGCAATTTGAAAGAGAGCAATAACAGCCCAATAACAACACTGCAGATTTCCCCCGAACACCAGGCAATGCTGTCAGAGATGTGATCTCATTTACCTTCCAAATATCTCTCCAGTGTGGGGAGGAGCTGGAATAATTATTTATTGTTCAGGGGAAGAAGTGAAACCCAGAGAAGTTAAGAGACTGGTCTAAGCACTTATCATGAATCGGATACATCTGACTCTGAAATATAAGATTGATCTTAAAAAACAGGGCTTATCACCACTCAAATATAGCACTTAACAGTATTAATAAAAACGCTTAAAAATCACAGCGATGAAGAGAGAAAGGACTAAATTAGCATTGATAATTCAATCATTTTATTTACTTAACAAAAGAACCCTGAATTTAATAATGGACAAAATGAGATGCAGAATATAATCCCATGGAGGCACCATAAACTGAACAGGTTCTAGCTGAAGGACATATAACACGCATCTCTGTCTCTCAGAAATAGGAACACCCACATCTATCAGAAGTAAATTAGACATCCATATGAAATATTCACTTGTAACGAGATGGGTGACACACATGGAAACAGGGGTGTGGCCATATGTATTCTTTCTGGCATCTCATTCTCGCTCCCCCTACTGTCTTCTTTACCGATTCTGTACCTTTAAATGTTTTTTTAAAATAGATCTGATGTGGGGTAAACCAGCAGGAATGAAGTTATGATGCTGGGTTTGGGGAAATATTTGTGGATTATCACAATAAATAATTTAAAAAGAATTCTATTCAAAAGAATTCCAACAGCTGATCCCATTGAACGACAGTGAATAGCCGTTCTTCCAAACACGGGAAGTTACATTTCAGCTGAACCTTTTATTTTATTTCCTTTATTTTTGTTCTGTTCCTTTCTTTCTTTTTTTTTTTTTTTTCTTAAATTGGCTACCCACTCCCAACATCTTCCCCAAATGTTCCCAATTTCTCATCTTGCTTTGGAATCCCTGTCTCGATCTTCCTTCTTCTTACAGTCTTTTGGAGTGGCTGGGAGTTCTTTATAATTCTGAAGTATGGATAATTCAGTAGTAAGATTTATTTGAGTCTTATGGCCCCACACAACCTCTTTTTCTAATTCCTCTCATTCCTTCTCTTGGATTTATCTGTCTTCCTGGCTCAGCTGGCAAGCCCCTGGCCTTCTGAGTGATATTCCTAATGTTGGACATGGTCATGAGCATCCTTCTGGATGAGGACCATCTCATAATGATGAGAAAGAAAAGGACTGTCAAAACCCAGTGTCCCTGCTTGGGTGAAGATGATCCTCAGGGCAAAACCAATGTTGGATGAAAAATATTTAAGAACCTTGCACAAAGGTTTTAGAGATTACTAGCCAAAGTACATACAATGCACAAAGAGTAGAAATAGAGAGGCTCTGTCTACTGGAAGGTCTGAACATGGGTAAAGAAGTACCATGAAAGAAAGGTACAAAGGTAACGAAAAATGTTTGTGAAAGAGCAAGAACTGCAGGAGAGAAAATGATCCATTACTGAGCTAAACACTAGTATGTAGTTAATCTAAGTAGAGAGCTTTCTTCCCATTTCTAATTTTCATGATTTATATGTTTAATCAGAGTTATCCAAATATCACCCATTACAAACTTGCAGCTTAACATGGGGCTTGTTTCAGAGTGTTTGTGTCAGGTAGCACTCACATTACTTATAAGGCATGGTTGTTCAGAATGGAAGTGTAATTTCAAGGTAATAATGAAATGTAATGCAGCAGTTCCATAATCTAATTAGGGTAAACCCGTAACTGTGGCTCAGAAAGTCACGTTTAGTTGAAGGTAGGTAAATTCTGATGGAATTCTTGCTGGTAGATGGTAGGTGGGCAATTGCTTAATGAGCTCCTGATAAGATAGAGACCTATAGTCACCATGGACAGGAAGATATGAAGGGATATGCTTTCCTTGTGGGTGCTCTCCAGAGCAGCCTAGTGCATTTGTCTCTACATGCTTGGTCAGAAGTCCACTTACCCCCATCTGTGCCTCTGGAGCCTCAAAGCCATCCATCCCTTCATTTCCCACAACACCATGGCCAAAAGGAACAAGAACAAATAAGTTAAGGAAGTTTCCACCACTTGCCCAATGATGTGTCCTAGATATCCATTTGAATCTGGTCACCAGCAGTCAAATTCAGAGGTCATGGGAAGAGGCAGGATGCTCAGGGTGGAAGAGGAAACTAATCTAGCAAACCTGTGAAGGTCAACGATCTCTAGAGTTGGCAAGATCTAGGAGAACAGAGACATTCTCTGGCTCTGAAGTTGTCAATGTCTTCCTGGGAACCCATTCCTTCAGTGGCTCAAAAATATTAATATATGCCAGGCATTATATGGGCATTGGGAATGTAAATATAAACAAAGGAGACAGAGTCCCCTACTTTCCTAGAACTTAAAGCCTACTGCAAAGACAGAACTTAATAAGTAAATTACAGATAACAAAATCATAAATTGTGATAGGTGTTATCAAGAAGAACACAGTACTAGGAGAGAGACTAAAAGAGGAGGCCAACTCCATTTCGGCTGGAAATAGTCATTTAACCAGCTTGTCTCAAGGGTCATTTGAGCAGTCAGGCAAAGAGAAGAGAGTAGGGACTACCTAGGAGAGTACAGAGAAGTGTCAGAAGCAACTCTGGACTTCAAGGAGCTTATGACCTAGTCAGAGAGATTTAGTGATGTCTTTTTTTTAAAAAAGATTTTATTTATTTATTTATTTATTTATTTATTCATTCATTCATTCATTCATTCATTCATTCATGAAAGACACAGAGGGGTGGGCAGAGACCTAGGCAGAGGGAGAAGCAGGCTCCATGCAGGGAGCCCGACACAGGACCCGATCCCGGGACCCCAGGATCATGCCCCGGGCCAAAGGCGGGCACCAAACTGATAAGCCACCCAGGGATCCCTGATGTCTTATTTTTGCATAGAGTTTTACCACTTACAGATTCCCTCCATGTACCCTGATTCATTTGAGGCAGGTCTGAGACACACACATAAAAAGAGACTAACAGAGGCAGCCCCGGTTAGCACCGCCTGCAGCCCAGGGCGTGATCCTGGAGACCCTGGATAGAGTCCCACGTCAGGCTCTCTGCATGGAGCCTGCTTCTCCCTCTGCCTGTGTCTCTGCCTCTCATTTTCTCTGTCTCTATGAATAAATAAAATCTTTAAAAAAAAAGAGAGAGAGACTAACAGTACTTGTGCTTATTGAAAGAGCACAGTCCCTTGGCAGGGTTGGAGTATAAGGCTAAAGGCCAGAGGCAGACTGGCTTCTTACTTCCCAGGGGTCCCGAATCCTAGGGCACACCTGCCTGCTGTGCCCCAAGGTACTTGCCTATTTCCATCCCTGCCTGTTCCCTAACTTGCCCTCTGTGGGCCTCTCTGCTCCACCACAGGAATGTTAGTTGGGCTCTTTCAGGTTCCTAGAAATAGGTCACCTCAGGTTTTAGAGAGGGGATGGGAGTATGAAGCCCTCTCTTTTGGAAAACTGTTAAGACACCAATCCCTACCTAGGCAGCTGGATTGCACAATTCAAAGTGTAGTGACTCTGGGAAGCCACTGTCTTCTAGGTGAATGAGGCTATTGCAATGGAGGAAGGTGAGCATTTGCCCTCCTACAGACATGGGGTGCAGAAAGTCAAAATGGCCCTCCAAGGTGATGATAGGCACCCTAGAAACCCACTTCACCTGCCCCTCCTGCAACCACAGGATGTCTTATGAGGAGAAAATGGACTGTGCCTGCAACATCAGAGTCATCTCTTATACCACGTGCCCAGAGGAATCCCAGATGCCCCCTCACATATCTGTCAGAACTGGTGGACACACCCAGCAATTGGATAGATGCTCATTAGGCAGCCCGTCAGTAACAATGAAGAGGACTCAACCCCTTGGCAAGCCAGCCTGCTGTGAACCTGCCCCATCATCCAGCCTTCTTTGTGTATGAAGTGGGGATGAGTGTGCTTGTGAGTGTGCGTGGCTGTGGGGGTGTACTTGGGCACATGGCATGGAGTTAAGGCCAGGGGTGACAGGGCCCCAGGGGATTGAACTGCTTTGCTTGGCTCTGAAAGCTTTAACCTGCTGGCTCCTTTACCCTGGTGATCTGTCATTCTGGGTAAGGGCTCTCTGGAACTCTCTAGGCTCCTCACTGGCACTCAGCCCATTTGAACTGGACTGCCTGCCATTCTTCCCTGCCTTCCAAGGCCTGTGGCCTGAGATTTAAAGCCACAGTCCTACAGGCCCCTTGCCTGGGTCTTAGCGAAACAGCCCCTTGTTCATATTAAGTCACTTTTGTAGAAGACGATGGGGCTGGTTTGCGGATCACTGTCAGTCATGAGCCCTTAGATATAAAGCAGCCATGACAAACAAAACAAAGCAAGATGCAGCAACAGGCAAGTACCTGGAAGCCTTCACAGATTTGAGAGTGTGAGCCCTTGCTTGTGTTACTACCCTGAGAAAGGAAAGTCAGTAAATGGGGACTGCGTGGCACAGGGCCACCAGCAAGATGGTGGGAGTTCCCAGGGATCTAGAAGTGTGGGTTGGCCATGACCAGGATGGGTCTGGCTGGGCAGCTCCAACAGGCCCAAGGACAACACAACAGAAGAGTGTAAGAGAAGAAAGGTTAAGAATCTAGGGGTGATGCCAAGATTTTTGACTTGGGAAAAACAAGTATTAAAACTCTCAAAAGCTGAGCTGTGGGCCGGAGCACAACAAAATCTCATGGCACTTGCTCAGGTCTGAGGGCACATGTGTATACACACGCACACACACACACAGCCACCGAGTTACCTCCCCCAACATAAGAGGCTTCTAAAGCCGTTCGCAGTGCCATGGGGATCCAATTAACCACAGCATCTCACAAACATTAAAACACTAGTTAGACATGAAAAACACTGCTGTGGCCCATCAAAGGCAAGCTACAGCTGATAGAGCAGCTCTGAATAAAACAAAGACCTCAAGACAGCAGAGTTGCTTTGGAAGCAATCAACTTTATAACCACAATTTGACCCAGGATTTTATAGCTGAGACAAGCAGAGGTTTGGGCAGCATGAGGCTTACTACCTAACACGTGTGTCTTGGAGTGGCTTTCTTAGCCACCCTATACCTCAAGTCCCCCAGAGCAAAGTCACTTAACAGGGAAACTGAATGCTGTATTGCAAGGAGATGTGGAACACGTTCTGGAGAGGTGGGTCACATACTTCCTTTCTTCAAGTTTTCCAACAATGTTGAGATTCTGCTTTCTCTCCAGATGAGACCACTTTTGGGGTCTGTGCTTTGAAATCCTGGCTGGAGGCATTAGTGCTGCCACTTACTGTTGTTTTAAGGACACCTATTTATTATGTAGTTCCTAGCTTCTAGTCTTTCACCTCCTGCCTTCAAATTCCTCAGACTTCTAATCCAGGGATTCTCAAAGGACTAAACAATGAGCCTCTCAAAAACAGCTGGAGAATAAAGAGGCTCACTGTGAGGCCTGGCGAGGCCTGGCAGGATGCTCCAGAGCCCTAGGCACAGTCACTGGTGACTGAGCAGCCAGGGCTGCTCTGATGAGGCAGGAGGAAGGAAAGGGATCAACAGTGTGAAGTGGACAAGAGAGCAGGACTGGCTGGCCACAGTGGCAGCCAGAGTTAGCTGGCTGAGGAATCGGTTCAAGAGTGCTTCAGAAGAGACCACAGAGGCCTCTGCCAAAGGTCACGAGCCCCCCTCTATGAAGAAAACGAGGGACCACTTTCCCCTGTGCTTGCAGCTCCTTCTGCTGATGAAGGAGAGCAGCCTCAGAGTGTCCTGCTCTTCCAGGGAGAGCGTAATGGAGAAGGCTGGTGCTGAGAACCCAGGCACCTGGAGACTGATCAGTGGTCACACCTGAGAACAGCGGTTCTGTTGCAATTTGGCACTTCTGGAACAGTATATGTGTGGTACTGTGCTAAGAAAGAAGCACTTTTCCCTTTGACTATTGGACCTGTGGCTGTCCAGCTTCCTGACTGTTGGCCCCAATTCTGTCCCGGGGCACGAGAAGCACAGAGTTACAGAGTTTGTCCTCCCCTCCCAAGAGCCCCCACCCATCAGCTTCTCACCTGGAATATTGCTTTGGTTCTAGTGTAGACTCTCATTAACTCTCATCCCTAACTGCTGTTTCCTGTTTTTCCATCTCCAGTCTCTCTCACTGCTAGCTCATTCTAGATCCTGTTGTAAGCACAACATACACAAATAAGGCACACCTTTAGCAGTCCTGTCTTCTACCTGAGGAGAGAATAAGATAAACTGGCCAGCATGGTATCCAGGGACTTCCACACATGGTCTGGTCCCAGTTTGTCCCTCCAGCCTTCTCTCCAGCTCGCTACCTATTGACACGCTATACTTCAGGGGCAGCCCAGAACACACTGTTGGACAAACCCTCTTCACCCCGAACCAAGAATGGCCAGTCCCTGGACCTCCCAGCCCATTCTTCAGTCATGCCAAACCACACCTAGTTACCTGAATGCACCAAGGTATTGCACATCTTGTGTCTTTGCATGCCTTTTGCCTCATATGTGCCTCCAAATCCCCTTCCTTATTCCAGATGGTGCTGCAGCCAGCATCCACTTATCTTTCAAGATTCAATCTAAGTGCTACTTCCACCAAGAGACCTTTCTCAACCCTTCTAAGGTGGAACGGTCACTACCTCCACTGTGTCCCCACTGTACTCAACAGATACTTCTATGGTGGCATCTGGAATACTTTACTGCATATATATATATATATATATATATATATATATATATATATATATCTGTTGGTCTCTGGAATACTTTACTGCATATATATATATATATATATATATATATATATATATATATATATATATCTGTTGGTCTCTGGACCAAAACTGAGCACCAATAAGTTTAGGGACTTAAAAAAAAGTGGCACAGGATAGATGCTCATCAAATATGTGTTGAAGGTATGACTAAAAAATGTTAGTGCCAGCCTCTGGAGGCCACAGAATTAGTCTCTTTTCCACACGATAAATCTGCATACATTTTAGATTATTATCAGGGGCACCTTGCTGGCTCAGTCAGTGAAGCATGCGACTCTTGATCTGAGAGTCAGGAGTTCAAGCCCCATGTTGGGCATAAAGTTTACTAAAAAAAAAAAAAAAAAAAAAAAAATCATTATCATGACATCATAACTCCCTAAGTCTTGTCTTAACTGGGTCCTGTTTTATCCCTGGCTCCTTCAGTTCACAGCACTACCCACCCCCCGGCCCTAGCCCCATCTTCATGAATCAGCTTCCCAAACTCTCATCACCTGGTTATTTTCAATGTACTTCCTCAAGCATAGACATGTGTCCTGACCAACAAAGAGCACAACAGGAAGGTCACATGGGCATCTGGACACTCTGCACCCGGTGTAGATTAAGACTGCCCAAAATTTATAGCAGCTTTATCCTACTATTAGCTCATATTGAGTTCGTGGCCAAATAAAAACCACAGCTTTTTCACATAAACATTTCTCAAGCTTGACTGCCCCCATACTGTACTTGGGACAATTGATTTTCTGAACCTCAATGGAGGGCATCACATTTATTCCCATTAAATCCCATCCTGTTGGTTTGGTCCCACTTTTTTTTGGTCCCACTTTAGAGGCTGGGAAGGTCATTTTGAATCTCATGTCTGCCTTCTGTCTTCTGTCAGGGCATTGATAAAAACAGTGAAATGTTGAAATGCCCAGGACCCAGGACAAAGTCAAAAGGTACATACCAAGAGCTCTTTCCCTCCTCTCTGGTGTCTCCATGTTGGCTCCCAGCCCATTCCATCAGCAGTATGTTCTCCACAGCCAACCATTCCCCACCATCCCTGCTGTCACCAACCTAGTCCAAGACCCTGTCATGTCTCTTTTGGGTTATATCAACAGCCTCCTTACTTGTCTCTCAGTTCCTTATTTATCTTCCTCCAATTCACTCTCCACACAGTCACCAAAGTGATCTTTAGAAAGCAGAAATCAGTTCATAGTACTCCCTTGCCTAAGACACTAAATAACGCCCCACTGCTCTTAGGCTGAAACTCATACTCCGGCCCAACACCTGAAGGTCACATACGATCTGAGAGGTACTGGCCAGTCCATCCCATCTTGCGCTGTCTGGCCTCTTTCTCAGGCTTCAGCAGCACCAGCTATCTTTCTGTTTTGCATACACACCAAGTTCATTCCTCCTTCATAGCCTTAAATTTTCCTGAAACTCTCTTTCCCTAAGCCTTTTGTAAGGCCTGCTTCTATAATACTTAGCTCGAATGTCACTTTGTCAGAGAGGCCTTTCTGAGCTCAAGTAGCTGCTTTTTGTCTACCACAGTCCCATCACTACCTATATACTCTCCTGTTTGATTTTCTTCACAGCATTTATCAGTAGTTGAAAGTTTATTTATCTGTTATGGCTTGTCTCCCCCCCACACCCCACAAAGATGTAAACTTGATGAAAGTAGGTACCTCATCTGCCTTGTTCAGTGCCTAGCACTTGGTGGGTGCTCATTTATTTGTTAAGGGGATGAAAAATAGTGAAAATTATGGAATCAGGAGAAATAAAGTATATTTGCTATGATTTCCTTTGTTTTTTTTTTTTAATTTTTTTTATTTATTTATTTATGATAGTCACAGAGAGAGAGAGAGAGAGGCAGAGACACAGGCAGAGGGAGAAGCAGGCTCCATGCACCGGGAGCCTGATGTGGGATTCGATCCCGGGTCTCCAGGATCGCGCCCTGGGCCAAAGGCAGGCGCCAAACCGCTGCGCCACCCAGGGATCCCCCTATGATTTCCTTTGTATGAATAAAAATGTTCTTGGTTCCATTCTTACCACTGTTATTATCAATTCTGCTTTGTTATCAATATTTTATGATGCCATCAAAGAATCAAATAGAATTACCAGTATGGAGTTAGGTCACACAATAATTGGTAGTAAAAAGGCATTATGTGGGATAACACAGACATGCTACTTAAAAACCGGGCACTCTGAGAGACCTCTATGATGCTAGTGCAGAATTAACATGTCACATGGAACTCTGTGGTTATAGAACTAGATTGCTTTCCCATCAAAAGAGCCATTTATAAGGGCTGTTGCTCAATCAGGTCAAATTCATGTAAATGTCTCCAATCCCTGCATTTATATATACTTATTCTAGTGTAACATTAGGGGCAAGGATCATTCTGATTTCAAATTTTGAGTTTTATTGACTTAAAACCCCCTACAATGGCAGTATAAGGCTCTATAGTAGGGACTCCTACTGTTGACCAAGTATCCAACACACTACGTGGGCTATGAACGGGACTGGAATAGTTCATCAAAAGCCTGGCAGCTCATCCACCACAATGCCATTAAGCCAACCCTCCTGAAGCCTACACTGGCTCTCAGTGGTCTGCTGTGGCCTAGCCACATGTGAGGAAAATAGGGCCATTTTTCACTATGTCAGGAAGGCTCTCCTTTCACCCCAAAGCCTCAGAATGAGATCTCTGGATTTGCAATTGTAAATTAAAAATGCATTAGGGGTGCTTGGGTGGCTCAGTTGGTTAAGTGTCCAACTCTTGATTTCAGCTCAGGTCATATCTCAGGGCCTGAGATTGAACTCCATGTCTGGCTCTGCGCTGGGTTTGAGGCCTGTTTAAGACTCTCTTTCCCTTTCCCTCTGCTCCTTCCTCCTTTCTTCCCCTTCTCTAAAAAAGTATTAGAGCAGTAATCCCTGGTCTAGCCACACAGCTCTGGAGAGAGCCATAAGTGGCAAAAGGAAGAGGTGGGGTGGGAGCAGGAAACAGGAGAGAAGGGAAGAGTGAATCTCTTACCCATACCTCTCCTCTTCCTTCTCAAAGGAACTGCAAGGAAAAGGCAGAAAGAAGTTATGCTTCCTTGTTACAGTCTCAGTGTACTCTCTTCAACAGCTAAAAGCCCACCAACAGTAGTGTGGTGCTTCTGTGAGTCAAAGTTGCAGGGGGTCTGGAATCTCGAATTGGCTGTAACAGGGCAACATCCGGGCCTTCCCACTGCACAGAGCTGTCCCTAGTCCTTTGTGGACTGGCCTGGGAATGCCCACTGACTTTGTCTTGTTTAAAAAATAACAGCTGTTGTGTGATATAATTCACATACCATAAAATTCACTTTTAAAGTGTATAATTCACTAGTTTTTAGTGATATTTACAGTGTTGTGCAACCATCACCACAATCCATTTTAGAACAGTTTCATCTCGCCCAAAAGAAATCTATTACCCTTTAGTAGTCATTCCGCATTCTTCCCAACACCCTTGGCCCCTGGGAACCAGTAGTGTACTTTCTATTTCTATGGATTTACCTATTCTGGACATTGCATGTACATGGATCATACAATACATGGCTCCTTTCACACAGCAAAATGTTTTCAAAGTTCACCAAAGTTGTAGCATGTATCAGTACCTCGTTCCTTTATTTATGGCTAAATAGCACTGTGGATATACCACATTTTGTTTATCCATTTATTCATCCATTGACAGACTTTTGAAATGTTTCCAATTTGGGGCCCTTATGACTAATACTGCTGTGAATAGACACTCATGTACAAGTTTTTGTGTGGATGTAGGTTTTCGTTTCTCTTATATGCCTAGAAGTTGAGTCTCTGGGTTCCACAGTTCCTTTCTAATGACTATGTTATCCATGAACTCCTCAAGTTCTAGCTGTGACTTTTAAGTCCTAGATCAGGAGATGGATGATCTCCTAGATCCTGCAGGCACATCAACACATACTGAGCTTCTATCAAATGGCAGGAGTGTGGTAGTGAACAAACCAGCTTGGAACAAACTGCCTTCCTTACAGAGAAGAGGTAGGCAAGTAAAATGCTTTCTTCTGAACTCTTTAAGTGGCTTCATCACTTAACCAGGCCTGAAATCCTCCCCTCCCTTGCTAAGTCTGTGAGTCCAGTTTCAGGACTGATCAAGGAAGAGCAGCTCCCACATTTAGCTTGAGTTGGGGATCTGGCTATTCCAGGTTTAGTCTGGAGAGGTTGGGTTGGGCTTCATAAAGCAGATGACACTGAGCTGGGCATAAAGGATGACCTAGAATTCACCAGAGAAGGTGGAGGGGGTGGGGATGGACACTAAAGACCAGCACTCTATTAAGAACACGTGGATATTTCACGAAGATGAGAAAGTACAGATTGTCTCCAGAGAAGGAGTAGTAGCCCAAAACACTGAATGCAGGCAGCATATACAGAAGCAAGAAGAGATGAGGTGGCTATGATGTTTGGGGTCTGACTGTAAGATCTTGCATGTCAGGCAGAGACATGTGGATTATGGACAAGTGGTTATATGAGAACTGTGTTTTATAATGGCAACTGTAGAGGCAGAATGGAAGAAAGACAAGAGGTGGAGGGAGAGGCCGCAGAGACCAGCTGAGAGTTGGTGAGAAGGCAGAAGCAAACAGAATTGAACCAGACAATGAAGAGAAATGGGTTGAGTATTCTTAGATGTTTCTAGGTTAGGGGGATGTAGAAAAGGGCATTAGCTTGTATGTGGCAGTAAGGGAAGGAGGAGGGTTGGATGAATGGACTCTGAGGGGCCCTTGTTAGTAGAAGACACTGGGTCAGGGCTCCTGGGTGGCTCAATCAGTTATGTGTCTGCCTAATTTAGCTCAGGTCATGATCTTGGGGTCCTGGGATTGAGTCCTGAGTCAGACTTCCTGCTGTTTCTCCCCCTGCCCCTCCCTGCCCATCTCATGTGCTCATATGCATGCTCACTCTCAAATAAATAAATAAATAAATAAATAAATAAATAAACAAACAAACAAATAAATAATCTTAAAAGATGACAACACTGTGGGTCACTGTGGGTTACTGTGTGAGGCTGGTCATGGAGGTTTCCCCATTCCCTCTCTCGGAAAGTATAGAGCCCCACAGGCTGCCACCGTACCTTGCTGATGGAAGATGCTTTCGTGGGCAGGGTAAAATGAAGAACTCTAGCTCTCCTGGCTCATATCTACCAGAGTGCCTCAAGCCTGAAGGAAACCAATGAGATATTTTCTGTTACCACCTCTCTACACATACCAGCCTCTGAGAGACACAAAGACACATGACTGGGGTTGGCATAGTTTCTGCTTCCTAACAGATCAGTGAGCCATCCGTCTGGCAGGTATACTCCACCTCTCCCACTCCAACTTTTCTCCTTTCCTGAAGTTCTTTTTTCTTTAAAGACATTTTCTTATTGAGTAAGTTTGACATGTAACTTTCTGTAGGTTTAAGGTGTATAGTGTGCTACTTTGAAACATTTATATATGATGATTGCCACTGTAGTGATATTTACCACATTACATAATTATAGTATGATACTGTTGTCTATATTCACTGTATTGTATTGTGCATTAGAGCACTATGACTTAATTACTTCTTGTTACAAGTTTGTACCCTTAGGCATTATCAATCTTACCCACCAACCCACCCCTGGTAGCCACCATTTTACTTTGTTTTCTTATAGATTTGGCCTTTTTAGGTTCCACATATAAATGATAGACAGTATTTCTCTTTCTCTGACTTATGCTGCTTAGCATAACGTGCTCTAGATCCACCCATGTGGTCACAGATGGCAGGATATCCACCTTTCCCAGGGCTGAGTAATATTCCATGGTGTAGATGTACTATATCATCTTTATCCATGGAATGCCTTGAGTTCTTCAGAAAGTCAGAGAAGCTCTCTTACTGAAACATGACATTTTTGTTTGGTAATAGGCTGAAAGTTTTACCTTCCAAGGGCTTCCTAGGGAGGCCAATGATGTAGAAATCTGCTTTCCAGGGTTCAAGAAAGAGTTCAGTGAATTCTCAACCTCACCCTGGTAACAGGACAATGAGCATAAACACAGTACCAACTCTGTGTCTCATGTGCTGTGGGTGCTCAAATATTTGTTGAAAGAAGCCCCTTTTATACATTCCAATGATCAGAGATACATAAATAGCTTCAGTTGAAGTATTTGGAAGAAAGGCTAGGACCATCAGCACCAGTTCAACAGCAGACATGAAGGTGATCTTGCTTGTCCAGGCTGAGGAAAGTGCTAGAGGAGCAGGAATGAGGCAATACGTGCTCCACATGAAACAGAACTCTTGCCTAAGCTGAATCCTCTCAGCAGGAAAAAAAGATGGAAACTAGAGAAGGGCCCAGAAAAGTTTCCACCATATTCCCCAAGAAGCCGAAGATAAATAAAGATTCTTAAACAGAAAGAGGTAAAAGATACAAGAGAGATGTAGTATAGGACAAAGCTCTTCCCAGAAGTTTCTTGGCTGTCATTGGACTTGGAGCTGCAGTTCATTTAATGAGGCCTTTTTAAATGAGTCTCTCTGGAGCACAGATTGGTATCACATAAAGAGGTCAGGCTTCTTCCTGCCCACTCCAGCAAGCTCTTCCCAGGGGATGCTTGGCTCATCCTGGGGAACGATTCCCTTCCTGAATACACCCACTGAGGTACAATGAGGTTCTTAATTCAACATTTAGGCAGGGTGGTCACACCTCCTTGGATGGGAGACCTCTTCTCTCCAGACCTGTAGGAGGGCTCAAGTTTTTGATCTTCAAGACAGAAAGCAAGAACTTGGTTTGGATTAGTTTATACCTCACTTTCTGTTCTTCCCTAGTGATAACCTTTATCTAATTCACTGTAAGTCTGAAAAATCCCTGTTAGCATTCCATTAGAAAAAATTGCCCCCAAAATATAACCACTCATTCACTCATAAATTCATTCACTTGCTCACGAACCATTTCTAGGCTACTACATGTCAGCCTTTGTGCTGAGTTATGATGATTCAAAAATAGGTAAGACACAGTCCCTGACCCTTGGGTAATCAGACAAATCTATAAATATATCAGAGACGGTCTTTGCAGCACATAGTTAATGGCTATAACCATTATAGCCTCCACACCAGCAGTGGGTACTCCGAGAAGAGCACAACACCCCCTCAACCCCATTCTGTGACATCCAGCACAGGGCTGGACAGAGAACAAGGGCTCGATTAAAAGTGCTCCAAGGACAGTTTAAACACGGCTACTTTGCTATTAATGTGGCTTCACTGTGCCTGCCAAAACCTTTCACTTCTTACCTTTTGGCAGATAGAGCCTAATACCAAGCAACAGCCCTGCTACTAGATGACAGCAGAGTACACTCTGAGGGTGGATGACCTTTCTATTCATTTAAACAACTCAACCTTTCTCAACCAGAACAGTCATCTACCTCCACTTGTGAACCTGAATTTGGCTGCCACATTTGCATGCATAATGTATTGAAAAGCCTTCTTTATAATGTTTACTTCTATGTTTCTTCTAAATGAAATCACTGAAGGGCAAATTTGATTTTCAAATCAGTTTTAAAACATCTGCCTTCTAAAAAAGTGAGAGTAAAGAGATAAGGCTTTTAGATTACAGGCAAGAGCTAATTATTTTAACTGATACCATTGTGTCCAGGCTAAAAATACAAATGTTAAAACATTCTGAATGCATTCCCACCATCTAATGGATGTTAATATTTCATTAGCAAAAGGCTTCCCGTCATGAGTTGTATACTTAGTGACTGTCGAAGGAAAAGACTAACTTCCTGACCCTTCTTTCAACACGAATTCATCTAACCTCATGCACCTTTGTTTGTTGTTCTACGTGACTACCTTTCTTTCAAATATAACTATATCTCATGGCTTCATTTTCAGGAAGTTCAAGGTATTTAATATATTGCAGGGTTTTTATGTATTTTTTTTTCACTTCCCGACAAGAATATTTGAGGTTGCAAGCTTATCTCTGGAAGTGGAGCTCCTTGTGGCTAGGATGTGACAATTAACCATAGTTTCCGGTGGCAGGGGAGATGAGAGAGAAGCAGCTGGGAGGTCTGGTTTTACCTCCTATGTAAGTTTACTGAAGTTTCCATATATTTTTTATATGTACAACACACATGTATGTTGGTGTCTGTATATCCGTCCAGCCAACACACTATCTTAGGACTTTAGAACTGCGGTATGCAAACTTTAGAAGGAGTATTAGAGACAAATCCATTGTATTTTATCTTTTATGTAACTATTTCACATTTTTGTTGCTAAGATAACAATTCACTAGGCTATTTTAATAAATTTAGCTCTCAGAGCCTATAAGTAAGCCTTGTTTTAGGAGTGGTGTTTTATAGATGTGGAGACAGAGTTATAGGCAGAGTAAAAGACTTGCCCAAGGACATTGGGCCAGTCTGTGGCTGAACTGTGGCTGAGAGCCAAGCCTACTGATTTCTAGTCCAGGGATTTTTATTTTGCATTTTATGTCGTTCATGTGCAGTTCAAGTTGCCATACTGCTCCCTTTTCTTCCCGGTGACAAGATACTGGTGAGTACTTCAAGAACAAAACCAGTAGCATAAAGGCAGAGACTGAAGTAATTTTACATTAAACCCAACCAATTCCAACACAGATTTTCACTTTTATCCATGTGCACGTTACTTTAACCACTAGCCTGTACCTTCCTCGGAGGCAGGGTTCTGACCTCCCCCTCAGCTGAGGGCCCGGGATGTGGTGGATGAGGATGCGGTGGATGAACAGTGAACTGCTGACCCACAGGCAGCCTGCACTTTACACTCTTGGTAGTTATCTGGGGCGGCCGAAATGCGAGCATCAGCCTGCTCCTAGGGGCTCTTGACTTCTGCGGCCAGGCGGGGTCATGCCTGGCAGAGTTTCAACCTCACAGCAGGTACTTCACAAAAATGGATTGCATAAAGGTCTGCATAGGCTTCCTGTCAGGAAAAGGGGAGTCCTGAAAGAAGGCAGGCCTGAACAAGTAGAGCATCAGCTAAAGTGAAGCCAAGGACTGGCTATGTTTCCCCAGCTCTAATCTTCTAGAGAAAAACCTTCAGGACTGATGCACAAATCTAGCATCAAAGAGAGAAATAAATCTGAAATCTGAGCCTGGTGAGGAGGACTCAGTTTCCGTGTGAACTTCATTTGGCTCTCAGCATCCCTGGCTGAAGCGGAACAACTGAGGTTACCAATTCCTAGGTTTAAGATGGAGAGGGTCAGTAACAATGATGAGCCTGATGTGTTTATTTTAGCGGCAAATGGTCCCAGACCTAAGGCGCATATCAGATGGAAAGGTCACTGGAGAACAACTAGAAATCAGGTAAAAAAAACAAAAACAAACAAAAAACCCACGATAACCAAGATATGTGTAACCAACATTTCCTATTTTTATCAAAATGTCTGCTTTCTCCAGAGGTTTTCATATGTGACTATTCCTTTGCCCCTTAGTTAGATCTTCCCCTTTTTTGTGTGCCATGGTCTCTCTCTATCTGGCAGTGTGGTGAAGCCTATGAACCCCTTCTCAGAATGTTTTCAAATGCATAAAAGCAAACATGCAGGGAAACCAATGGTACAGATATATAATGCTATCCACAGACCCTTTGGGGAAAATGACATTGAAACGCTCCTGGCTGGAGGTAAAAAGAACAGGTCTAATCGCTTGACATAATTGTGAGACACAGCTCAAGATTTCAGAACCTGGATGGAACCTGAGACTCCAGATCTCCTTCTACTAGGACCCTCATTTCTCAAGAAAATTTAAGTTTGATGTTCTTATTAAAGAAAAGGAATGTCTCATTTAAGAAATAATGACGACAGCAGTTTTTATATTGCTTCCCCATGCCCCTTCCCCTAGACCCCTTCTGGGATCTTCTTTGCTTCCTCGGCCCCCCATTCTAAACAGAATGGAGACCAGGAATTGGCAATGCTGGTACAAATTTTAGATCCTCTCTTTGAAAATACAGCTCTGGTTTTTCCCTGCCCCCTCACCTTACTTTTCAGTGTCGTCAAATTAACAAATCATCTGACCCATACATTTACAAAGGAGAATACTGGTCTGTAACGTCATTTCAAACAACCTAGAAAGCTAACCCCCAACCTAAAATCTAAATACCCATCATCCTAAAGGAAGCTAATCAATGACATTCAAGTCAAATGCAGGGCAAACCGCTTTTGCTTTGAAGGAAAGACCCTCACTTTTATCGCGACTGTCTGCCAACACATGATGTAGTATCTATAGTGGGGGGGGGGGTCTCCATGTAAAGTTGCTAAGTAAGAGGACTTGAGAACTATAAATAGTAATTTAATTAAATTAATCTTAGTAAACTCCAAAGACAACATGCGAGGCTAGAAATCAAATCCCAATAAACAAGTGGAAAATGGGCACCAAGTAATACTAGGACTCCAGAGATTTCAGGAGAAAATGGGCTGTTCTATTGGTACTTGATTAAAAATCTGTTTCCACCTGGGTCATTGCATTTCATGGGCACAGTCAATTCAGTTCCACATGCAGAGTGTCAATGGAAGGCCCTGCGGGAGGAAGCAAACAAAAGCAATAGCTTCCCAAACCCCATAGCCATTGCAATGGTGTATATCTGGATTCAGATGTGGGAAACAAAGAGCTATGCGGGTATGGATATACAAAATGGATCAGAAGCACTTTCTCTCAGCAACACGGTAAACACTGGGGTCTGTAGGAAACCTGGTCTCTGCCCAAGCACACACTTCTCCTAACCCCTTACTAACTCAGTAAAAGCGTGACTTGCTTGCTTTTTAGTTCTTATAAATTGTCTTCATAAACTGCACACTAGTTCTTCTGTGTTTTGGATGAATTTTCAAGCAGACGTGAGAAGCAATCATTTGACTTCAATTTGCTGTTTAGGTGACACCTGGAAAGATTCAGCTGATAGGGCAGTCTTTTTTGACATGTATGCTGTTTTTGAACTAGACTATTGGCAAGTGGTCTACTCTTTTCTTCATGACCCCACATGGAGCTCTGCACATGGAGAGGATCAATCTATCACTCTGAGGAAGAAATGCAACCTTTTGCGCCAATGACTGTGCCACAATCATCTTTTAAATGAGAGGTAAGCTCAGGCAACTTCCATATCTTAGTTGCCACCACTAACCAATATCCTAGTGTTAGCAGGTCAGATACATCGAAGTGCCAGGCAAGAAATCTGCAGGATGGCTAGCTCTGTGACAGATAAATGGCAGTGCCCAGTGTTCATGGAAGTACCAGGGCTCCCATCAACATGATTCATGAGACTTCCCTGATGTCACAAAATCAACAGCTGTTGGTCTTGCTTAAGCCATCTGATAGGGGTTAGTGGTTACCAAGAGGCCTACAGAAATGGATGAATGAATAGATAATGCAAGCAATATCTCAGAAAGGGAGAAGCCTGTCTAATGAAAAAGCGATCTTAATTTATTATAGGAAAACACTGAATTTTATGGTGTTCTGAGCATCTTCGGAAAGTCAGGAAATGACTTTAAATAGAGGTGGGGAGGATTTCATTGGAAAGCTGGAGTCCATTGCTCTTCTGAAAGTATTTCCCAATGATTAAAAAAAATCACAGCCAGAATCCCATCCAGTCTTGACAGTGTGTGACTGGAGAGAAAGCACACCGCATAATAGCCCTTTTCCTTTCTCAGGGAAGAGCACCAAGTCATCTAGGGTGAATTCACTTTATACTTAAGATATAATCTCTTATAGGAAATTTAAGACAGTAACTTGAGACTTGATCATCCAAGCTATTGGGCTAAGCTTCAAACTACTAATCCCTTGAGGAAAAGCATAGCAAGGAGACACCTAAAATGAGCTTAAGAATGTATATAGTCATTTTATTATAAATGGCTACTTCAGAATCATTTTGTTTGACTTTGACTCTTTCAAGGCAAGATTAGCCAATACACATTTTGGACACACTTGGAAAATAACCTGTCAATCTATCTGTGAAAAGAAAGATGCCTCTGAAAATTCATCATATTGGTGAGGGGGTGGGGGAAACCGACCCACATTTTGGCTATTGCTAAAAGCCAAGCAGAAACCTCCTGTTACCAAGGATAAGTGGAAAATTACTGCTTATTATATGGTATTACACAGTTTACAGAAACTGCAAGTGCTCATTACAAACTGCACATCACACTTATCATCAGAGAGGGCAGCCAGAGCATGGGCAGGGGCATGCAACAAAACATGTTCAGCTTGCTAAGCCTCCCTGTGGCTGAGGTTATTGTTACCAAAATAAAGTAACAAAGAAGTGGACTTGGGCTGAGTGTACAGGCTGCAGCCCTGACAGGTCTGGGAATATCTGTGCTCAAAGAAGGGCATACTTGAACTTCCATCTAGTGGGCTGAAGGCAGAAGGAGTGATCTTTATCTATCCATTGAGGCCAAGCCCATTTCCTTCTATTCAGTGTGTGTCCAGATTTAGCATGCTGCTTGTTCCCATAAATGTTATACCTCCTGATTCACTCTGAGAAGATTTGGTCTGGCTGAGTGTGTCAGAATCCACAAATGCCCCTATTTACATTTGGATCAAGGCCCTTCAGATACTATGGTCCTGAGCTGACTGGAAAAGTTAAATTAATGAGCCTATGAGAGGAGGAAACTGTCCAGCCAGCACAGTGCCTAACCTAGAGCAGTGGCTCAGAGTCTGTCTGCTAAGTTAATGGATGCATAAACAGGAAATATGGAGCTAACATGGCCCAGGCCCCATAGATTGGGGCACTGATTCAGTATTAGTTGAAAGACAATATCAGTTGAGGTAGTGACAAAAGGAGAAAATAGTATATCTGAGAGTAACAGTTGTTCCGTCCCCAAATATGAACGGTTTGGAAGATTATGCATACCTTATGTTCCCTTCTCAGCTCCTCATAAATTTATAAAGTTAATTAATATTAATGTAAGAATATGATATTAATGTACTGTGAAGGTTTAAATTGAAAATCAGACTAGAAATCCAAAAACGAATGCATCCGTCATTGAAGATGACAGTACATTCCACGTCTTACTAAACACTTGATTGCTACTTTTTGATTAGTCTACTCAAAGCACCTACGAACAGGCAGAGGCTCTGATATGAGGGGCTCAGTGGTGCTGTGAGAACATGAACTTAGGCTCACATCCTCTTGTTAGTTTAAAACTGTGATCCAACATTACAGTAGTGTGGGTTTGGATTTTTATTTGAATTAGGAAAAGTGAATTGAGAAGATTTGGAAATGTGAAACAAACAAGCTTCCATATACCCCTCCTTCCCCCACCTCTAGTAGACCCTAGAGAAAAGACTATATACATTTCAAAGCTCCAGCAGCCAGAATTTCTATTAAGCCTATATATCCACTGCCAAGTCCTATAGAGAATTCAGTGACTCCCTGGAGAATAAGGAAGGAAAAAATGAACAATATAAACAAGTTACTTTTATCTAAGAGCAGCAGTACCAGTGCCAGCTGCCCTCCTTTGCCTGAGCATAACCCCCATGGAAGACACGCTAAAGGCTCTGAGAACCAGAGATAAGGAAGTAAGGGATATTATCCAGGTTTTTTTCACCAAAGAAAATCACGACTTTTCTGGTACAAGTTTCATGTGCAACTGCCTGGAAAGAGAAGGACAAACAAGATGACAACTTTCATCACCCTTTCCAGGTCAAGACTGCAAAGCCACATAACTAGGAGCATACACATTCTTTTGCTCTCTTTTGGTTTACTACATGGGCTCTGTATTGTTGTATAAATTTGGATAAAGAGGTGAAAAGTGTATGAGCAGAACACATGCAGGAGCTCCCTCCAAGCAGCTGGTAAATGTATGTAATTCCAGATGATCACCACTCTGAAACTACACTTTAAAACTTTGTAAGAAATGTTTATTACTGATACTCAGTACATAATTTACTGCACTGTGGTGAAATACTCTTACATTCCATTTCAAGGGCTTGAGAAAAGAAAATGTCAACTGGGGGAACTATGTTTTATGGATCTTGGCTTAAAACAGAGGAAAAATACACATGCAAGTCTCTTTTGGTAGAAGGAAATAGTCTAATAAAGGGCCTAATGAATAGTGTAATGATTTTTTTTAAGTAGGCAATAGGAAGAAAAAAGGAAGAAAAACAGAAGCTAACAGACTCCAAACCTGGATAACGAAGCCCTAGGTGATTTGATAGAGAGACTCTGCTTTTAAAACCAGTTTTTAAAACATGAATTATGTTACAGCTAATAGGCTGGATAAATTAATATTCTGTGGAAGAAGTAGTAGTGAGAGCAAGATAGAAGATCATATGAAAATGTAAGTGGATTTGTTTGTAATCTATAGTCTTCATCATGCCTTCTGAAGGGTGACTCTACTTCTGACTTGTACCTCTCTGTGATTTTTAAATCTAAAGTTCATTGCTTCCTTTGGTTGGGAAATCACCAGTTTTTGTAGCTACAATGTGGACCAGCAATAAGTGACCAGGTTCAAAATGCATCTTTTCAGAAAAACATCCCTAGCTCCATGCTATGTTCTCATCATGTTTATATTCTCATAGCCCTTATAGGACTGTTTCTCACTATGGTCTTATAGCCCATGTGACATTCTGGAAACAAGGGATTCAGAATGAGGAGAGCTGGGTTGGAATCTAGACCCTCCCATTAGACGCGAACTTGGGGAGACATCTGTACTCTGTACCTGTCTTCAGAGTCTCACATGTAAAATGAGAGAGTTAGACTATAACTTCCAAAGTACTTTTAATTAAACCATTTTATGACTATAGGATCCTATTTTGTATTTTATACTGTGTGTGTGTGTGTGTGTGTGTGTGGTGATGGTTCTGAATGTTCAGAAGTTGTGGACAGCCTAGCCTGTAAGTTCCTTTGGAGAAGTATCTTCCTGTCTCCTAGTATTCTCCCTCACAATGTAGGCTTTACCTACTAGGGACATTCAACAAATATGAGACTGAACCAAAGCTGGCTGAGCTATGCATTTTATTACAGATCTAGTAACCAGAGGCTACTCTGGGAAAATCTGGCCTACACTTCTAAGGGAAATATCCCAGTGCACCCTGAAAAATGGCTAGGTTTTTAAGAAGCAAACTTCCTCCCAGCCTAGCCCCATATTTCCTCCCTCCTCTGAAATAGACCCAAGAAAATTGAATGCTATCAGGCTACAAGGAAACAAAATATGGTGGGGCATTCAGCAAAGGGAGCAGTTGCCTGTATTTGGGAGAAGAAAGATCAAGGAAGAGCTCACAGGGCATTTCTGGCTGGGTCTTGAAGAGAAGAGCAGTGGGCTGGAGACTTTCCAGCCATAAAGAAAATTAGCTGATCTAGAGAATGGACTCATTTGGCAATAGCAATTGGGCCAGGCTGAAAGGGAAGAATGATACTGGTAAGGAGAGAGTTAAAAAAAGAAACTAAGAAAGTTTGGTGAAAGTCAGATATGTATGGTAGTTATATATTTGAAAATCTGAATGTGAGGTCTAACAGTAGAGCAGAAGATTTGAAAATGAGATGTCTGGGAAAAGCTGGCATGTAGAGATAGGAGACTCAGGCAAAGATATGAGGCTTTTCCCAGTTGGCCACTGGAGGTGCCTGTTCGGGGGAGTACGGAGTGGCAGCCAGACTGATCCGGCAACTGTTCCAGATATCAAAACAGCAGTAGATGCAGATGAAGTACAGATTGGGGGAAATCACTATAATAGTCTAACGGAGAGGCACAAAGGTCTGAGTTAAGATGGAGGCAATGGCAACAGAATAAAGGGAGAAAGGGTATAAAAGACAAGACATGGTTCCTGACTGGCTGTGGAGAGGAAAGGAAAGGCAAGAGTCAAGGGGGTAAGAGACACCCAGGAGAAGGGGCTTACCACAAATGCAAGCAGAGCCTTCAAAGGAGAGGAGCTGTTTTGCGGGTAAAGATGACTGTGAGCTTAGTTTTAGACAAGGTGAGTTTGAGATGCCATTCTAGAAGGTGCCAACATTTAATGAAAAACATGAATGAAAGAGACAGCTGAAGCCAAGAGAATAAATCAGATAATCAAGAAAGAGTACCTGCCCTTTTAGCTCTAACATTGGTTCTATGTACATGCTGGATCCCTGAATTAACAGGAACACTCTGTTTGTCCTCTTTCCTTTTTTTAAGATTTTATTTATTTATTTATTTATTTATTTATTTATTTAGTGCATATGAGCGGGAGAATGGGGCAGAGGTAATGGGAAAGAGGCCCAAGCAGACTCCATGCCAAGCTCGGGGCTCAATCCCATGATCTCGAGATCATGACCTAAGCTGAAATCAAGAATCAGATGCTTAACTGATGGAGCCACCCAGGCGCCCCTTTTTCCTTTTTTTTTTTTAATTTTAAGATTTTATTTATTTATTCATGAGAGACACAGAGATAGAGAGAGAGGCAGAAATGCAGGCAGAGGGAGAAACAGGCTCCCTGAAGGGAGCCCAATGTGGGACTCGATCCTGGGATTCCAGGATTACACCCTGGGCCGAAGGCAGGTGCTAGACTGCTGAGCCACCCAGGGATCCCTCCCCTTTTCCGTTTTTAACCCAGGAAGCCCCTGAGCACTCTGGGATAGAGCTGAGTCAGCATTAATCATGGTGAGATTACTAAGATGGCACTCCTTGCTCAGACGCAGAGACAAACTGAGGCAGGCCACTTTAAAAAGGTATGATCAAAAGTATACACGGACTTTCCTGCTGCCTTTGTTCATGGACTAATAAATAGGCTCTACTTTGCTTTTTTTTTTTTTTTTTTTGCAGATGTAGATGCTATTCATTTTTATAAACGGATTCCTGTGATAACTGTTATTCTGGTGTCTCTGTGTGCTCAACTTACTTGCCATCATTAGAGTTATGTAACCCTGACTTTAGAGATCCACTGAGGGGCTGTTTGGCAATGCCTCTCTCAGGGAAGGGGTTAATCAAGGCTTGGTCATGGTAAGTGGTGCCTCCCAAGAACCATTCCGGACAGTGCTGGGACAGGACCCTCTGCAGCCATCCTGAAACCATGGGAGGGGAGGAGTCCAGAGCTCCAGGACTCCAGAGTGAAGTCTGTTCTGTTGGACAAACTCTATTTACCCTGCTGGGAGAGGTACCAGGACTGCCTGGGCAAATGGTTTAGAATTTCTCTCCAGAGAATAAGGCCAGTTTTGGTTTTGTTTTTGTTTTCAACCTTTTACTGTAAAAATCCAGAGAAGCAATTGCAACATATTAATCTGACAAACTCAGGATTTTAAATCAAATCAATTTCCGAAGTGAAAGGGGCACAGCTGGGAAACAGGTTTGAAAGCACTTGGACCCTCCATAAAGAGAAACTTCACTCTTTCTAAGAGTGGTTAAAAAGAAAGGTAATGGACTTCCAGCCAGTAGCCAACCTCGAGTGATAAACTGTTACCGGGGGATCCAAGTCATTATCTTGAGGGGCAAGGGTAGGTGCAGAGACCAGAGAAGATGGGGACCTCTGGCAAAGACTAAATCTGTGGAGTAAGGCTGGGAATGAATCAGCGACATTAGATCAATAACAGATTAATAAAGAGAAGTTGGGAAGACACATTCCTGGGCTACAAGGGTTACGTTATCAGGGTTAATGAGCCACTTTTATGCTCTCCCACAAACTCTTCCTTGCTCCATATGATAGTTTCTGAATGTGGATGGATGGACTTCCTGAGTGAGCCCTGTGAAGACGATAGCTCTGGACAACAGCAGGACACAGAACCAGCACATGCCACAATTGGAGACAGAGAGGTAGCACCTGTCCGTCCATTCACTCAGACAGAATACAAGTGCTAGGTCCTTGCTAGGCTACCATGGATAAGAATGAAATGGACCACATCCCTGCTCTGATGGCGCTTACATTCTAATGGGGGAAGAACAACAGTAATCTAATACTATGCTAAGGAATGGGTCATTGCAAACTGTACTATCAGCTGCAAAGGACAATAGCTCATTTCTGTGAGAGGGAACAGCAGGGCACTCTGGTTAAGATAGGTGATCAGGGCAGATTTCCCTGAGAATGTGGCCCTTGAGCCAAGCACAGTGGGAGTTAAGCAAAGTGCATGGTGTGGGCTCCAGATAGAGGCTGTGGCATGGGCACAGGCCCTGTGGGAGGGTAGAGCACAATGCATGGTGGGACATGAGAGGAAGCCAGGCTGATGTGAACATAGCCAGTACAGGAATACTGATGCAAGAAATGTCTGCAGAGGCAGGAGCGGGCCAGATTGTGTAGGCACTCTAGGCCACATGTAGAATTTGGGTCTTTATCCAGAGAGCAATGGGAAGCCAGTTAAAGGTTTGATATCAGAACATCAACATTTAAGATATAAATCAGAATTGTCCTTGAAATGTGCCACTGTGGCTACACCAGGTCAACTAGAGGGAGGGTACAGAGAGAATATGGTAGGAATTAGCACAGAGTAGAATTAGCAGAGTGGAGTAGAGGACAGAGATATGATGGTAGTTGGACTAGTATGATCTGGATTGATTTTTGTCATTTAGAATGTATTACTAGTATGAAAGTTGTTCCATAATGAAAGAAAAGTCTTCCTGACCATGCACATTTTAAGTGTGCCAACACAGCTCACTGAGAAAGTTTTACCGAGGTATGTTCATTTTTTAAATAATAGGCATGGAAAAAATTATTATCTTCACAGAGTAATGTGGCTCCTGCCTTAAGCAAGGGGAAGGAAAAGAGCTCTTAGCTTCTCCCTTCTGATCATTTCCTATCCAAGGGGGACTTCATGTCCTTCCCACTCCTTCACCTGTTAAATGTTGTGGGTGGGGATAGGCTTCTCCAATGGTGGTCCACAGAACCTGTTGATAGGCCTAAATTTAGAATTTGGTTCACATACTTAGCATCAAAATCTACTTTCCACATGGCTCCCAACATGTGGGTAAAGTTTTGCATAAAGATTTTCTGTAGAACATTGGGATGGCTGGGTGGCTCCGTGGTTGAGCATCTGTCTTCGGCTCAGATAGTGACCCCCGGGTCCTAGGATAGATTCTCGCATCAGGCTCCCCGCAGGGAGCCTGCTTCTCCCTCTGCCTATGTCTCTGCCTCTCATGAGTGAATAAATAAAATCTTTAAAAAATTTTTTCTGGGGCAGCCCCTGTAGCTTAGCAGTTTAGCGCCACCTTCAGCCCAGGGCGTGATCCTGGAGACCTGGGATCAAGTCCCATGTCAGGCTCCCTGCATGGAGTCTGTTTCTGCCTCTCTCTCTCAATCTTTCTCTCTCTCTCTGCGTGTGTGTGTCTCTAATAAATAAATAAAATCTTAAAAAAAATTTTTTTTTGTTCTGTAGAACAAAAGATAAATAAATGCCTTTTCTAGATGGGTAGGTATAAGTAAGTGACTCCTTACTGATGTTTTCTACCCCAAAATATTCTGGTGTTTTATAAACATATAAACAACAGTTTGATTAACACGTGTCTCCAAGTCTGTTCTAACAGACTTCTTCTACAGGGCAGGTTCTGACATCCCTGTCTCATTAGCCTAGGGGTCTGCCCAGTATCAGACTTGTCCTCTGTGTGTATATATATATTTTATCTGAATTCTGTGACTTTTTTCATTTCTTTCTTTCTTTTTTTTTTTTTTTTTGCCATTCCTCTTATAGGTACATGTTTCTTTATCATTCAAGCTCTAAAACTCATGACAAAATTAACACCAATGCTTTGCCCTTTAAAAAAAACACAGGAAAGAACATGACTGGCTTTTTTCATTACTGTCAAAAGCTGTGTAGAAAAATGGAATTAAGTTTGAAAAGAGAAAAATAAAATCTCCACCAAGCCTTTTAACAGTGACAATTACACAACCAGTGCCTATTAATTGGCTCCCTTTTTAAGAAGGAGCAAGCAAGCACACTCCTCCAACCCTGCAGGGACAGGCGTCTGAGTGGGTAAGGGTAACTGGCTGTTAGCACAGCAGACACTTGCAAGAAATAGTAATATTTTAATACAGCACCTCTGCCACAGCCATGAGCTGCAATCCCATCCTGGAGACTAAAACTTGACACTTCGTATGAACTTCTTCTGCCACTGATCGCAATGGTGGAGACCTTTCCTTCTTTCAAACTCATTTTTGTTTTGCATCACATTAACCAGGCAAGCCCTCTACACACAATCCCTAGGTCACATGGTTAGCAGCAAGCTCTTGGAACCAGTCCAAGATTGTTGTTTTGTTAAGTGTCGGGCTAAGAGACAAAACTGGTGGAAAGAAGGCTTTCTCAGCTTTAGCACTGACAATGGCAAAGAAGATGCACAAAATCACAGGCAAAGTAAATGGTTCAGGTTCAGATGTTTCATTTTTCAATCTTGCTACACTTTGGTGGAAGAGTTTTCTGAGGCAGTGACTTTCACCTTTAATTTATCCTGTTGTCCTCAACTACCGCAGCACTTTGATAAAGAAACATGAGTCCCTTTCTAAGATTCCTGGTGAATAAACAGCATCAGCTACAGAAACAGACCCCAGAACAGACGGTTGCCCTTCCCTGGGACTAAATGATAGTATATTCAGCAAGAGGGACAAAGCTATTCTCGGATATTAATATCATGCTGAAGACCAAGGAGAAGGTGAGCTGACTGCACAGAGGCTTTTCCAGGTGACACAGAGGCTACCAAAGGGCTTCTCAGGGAGGGCACAGGAGAGAGACTTTTTCAAGTTAAGATGCTGTAAAAACAGCCTGTCACAGAGGGGTGCTCCAAGGTCAAGTGGGCTGGGCCTCTCTGAGAGGGCAAACCCCTGGTGGAAATGAACTTTGAAGTTCAGGAGAAAGGTGAAGTTCTCTCACAGACCTGGGCCTGAAGAGGCCCAAGGGGGAGAAGTAACATAAGGAAAATGAGGCTCAGGTGTCCCTTTTCAGGGAAGCACAATGTATGCTTCAGGTAAGTGGCTTCAAGGTTCTGAAAAGTGACCAGGATATTGCTATGGACAGCACTTACTTAATTTCTTTAATTTATTCCTGGCAGTGAATAAACTATGCCACTCTGCCAGCATATGCTACTCAAATAACAGCAAGGACAAACATCTACAAAACATTCATGGTGGCAAGAAAAAAAAAATCTTTTTCAAATAAAGTGTTCTGTTTGATTGTACAAGATTTATATGTAAATTGGTCAAAAATACAGAAAACTAGAAATAATTTACATAATCCCAGTACATAGAGGCAGACACTAACAACATCTTGGTGTATCTCTGTCTGGCTTTCTTCTTCCATATTTTTCCCCCATTTGTGATAATATTTCTACAGTTTTGTACTCTGCTTTAAAAATATCTTATTATATAAATGTTTTCTTAAGTTATTAAAAACCCTTCACAATGTTTTTAATGAACACTTAGGTTGGAGAAGAAAATTTATTTAAGAGGGAATGCAGATAGTATATCTGGTGGGTAGATTGCCTGTGAGAAAATTCACTTAAAAAACTGGAAATCCTAGGTAATTCTAGATTATGACTGTAGAATTCTCAAGTGGAAAAAGAAAAATTTCAGTAGTATCAATGGTTAGTTCTTTATATCTAGTAATTTATATTTGCCAGAATGCTTGCCAAGGGCAGAGTCTTGGACAGATGATGGCTGAGATTATTACCCTTCTTCTACAGACAAAACTATTAGCCAATGGGACCGTGACAAAGTAAGGAAATGGTTAATAAACGAACATTGAATGAGGTCAATATGTTAAAGAATACATGCTGGTAGGAAACAAGACAGCTCTGAAACATGGAAAAGGGGCAGCCAGGTACAAGGAAGGGAAGGAAAAGGATTTGGGGTCCCTGGGGAGTATGAATAGCCCGTGTAGTAGAGCTTTGGGGGATTCACTGTAGGCACAGTGACCTTTCTCTCTTCCTGGAAACCAATGAGGTGACATCAAAGAAATACAAAGAGAATACACTCACAAAGGTGTTGCAAACTGGAGGGGAGGATATAAGCAAATTAAGATTTTTGTGAATTTCTAGAAAACGGTAGGTGGATATTATTTATAAATCTGAGAGGAGCTGGGTAGATTTCCATATTGAAACAAATTGAGCAGGATAAATCAAAATGGTCCACATCCAGCCATATCATTATGAAATTTAACACCTCTAACAACAAGAAGATCCTAAGGCTTCTATAGGGAAAAATACATCACTATAAATCATAAGAATCAGATTCTATGAGATTTCTCATCAGCAACATTAGATGCTATTTGGCAATCAATTCAAGCTTTCAAAATTATGAAGAAACTGGGCATGCAAGAATTCTGAAAATTTGCCTTCCACATACCCTTTGTTTCTGGAAACAATTCTGAATACATTTACTCTGTGCAATGCCTATGAGAGCTCTTGACTGAGACCCAACCAAGTCCTATTTGGCTTCGGATTCACCCAGGAGAGAAAACAGAAAACAGTAGGCCACTTGAGTAGCAGCAGGCATTTCTCCTTAGTGGGAGTCCTTGTAGTGGTCTATATAGCTGAGGAGGAGCTATTCCCCATGGCATGCAAGATGACAGCTGAGGTGAGAGTAGGCAGGTGTGGAGCCACTCTGGCTCAGAGGCCTCATATTCCAAATTGAAACTATTATCTTGTGTAATAGCTCCATAAACAAAGATCCCAGAATTTTCACAAGGGATGTGCCTAGTCACAAAAGTCATCATGCTCAGGAAACCCAAAGCTATGGCTCCCAATCAAATATTTACAGTCCTCCCAGGCCAGATACAATTTACCAATCTGGGGTAATTTTTGTCATAAGCAATGTTACCTAATAGCTGACATTCCATTTCTATCAAGTTTTCAGGGGAACAGATTTAAAAAGGTAGCTGGGCCCAAGGTCAATATCTCACGCAAAAGAAACAAGGTTTTTGTTAACCCTTTACCCACATTTCTACAAGAAGAAAAAGAAATCCAAGAAACAGTGAAAACAACCTAGATAAGAAAGAAAAAGAAATTTTAGTTATACAGGCCTAGAAAACTGTGTTTAAAATTAACCAAGGAACAAATAGTATGCCTCAGAAGCTTCTGTAAACAGGAAAAAGAGGCAATTAGAAACTCCAAGAAAACAAAAAGTCAGCTAACATGAAGCTATTTATTTATTATTTGGGGAATAATTCTGAGCACTTCTAAGAAAATCAAATCTATTTGATCTGAACACAGTATAATTTTCCAAAAAGGATGCAAGTTTAGTGACATAGAGTAATATTTCCCTCACTATAGATCCAATGGATTATAGATCTGTGGTGAACAGTGTTACATAATAATAATAATAATTTAAAAATAATTATTAAAAAATAACATTATAATGAGATTTTAGTGGTTTTCCCTTTTCAGGACCAATTTATAGTTAACAAAGATTTTTATCAAAAAGATTTTATTTATTTATTTGAGAGAGAGACAGAGATAGTGACAGAGAGCACAGGTGGGGAGGAGAGGGAGAAGCAGGCTCCCCGCTGAGCAGGGAGCCCAACACAGGGCTCCATCCCAGAACCCTGGGATCATGACCTGAGCAGACACGTAACTGACTGAGCCATCCAGTACCCAAAAGGGATGATTTAACTGTAAGTTACAGAACAGAAAATAAGTATCATTTATCTTTACAATGTCAATGTGTTGGGACAGTTAACAGAAGATGGGGAGAGAGAAAGGGAAATGTAGGGTGGTAATTTCTTCATACATAGTAGTGATTCAAGGAATACTATCTACAATTGATGGGTCAAAAAATAGATATTTAGGGACACCTGGATAGTTCAGTGGTCGAGCATCTGCCTTTGGCTCAGGTAATGAACCTGGAGTCTTGGGATCGAGTCCTGCATCGGGTTCCCTGCATGGATCCTGCTTCTCCCTTTGCCTATGTCTCTGCTTCTCTCTCTCTCTCTGTGTCTCTCATGAATAAATAAAATCTTAAAAAAAAAAAAAGATGTTTAGAGGGCATTCAGGTATATTGTTTGATTTTAAAAGGTTTAGGTATATTGTTTAATTTTAAAAGATTAAATAGTAAGCAGAACTAAAGAAAAAAAACAATAAAAATGAGAAGTTGTTAAGTGAGCCAAATTTCTCATTTTTTATAGTGAGGAGTTAGTAAAGCTGATAAATTAATAAACATATATATAAAAATATTATAGTTGAGACATTATAAACACTAAAAAATAGTCAAAAGCAGTTACTTCTGACAAATGGAGCACAAGATGGGAAGGTGAAATTTTACTTTTCACATATATCTTTCTGTATTGTTTAAATTACTTTTCCGTGTATGTTTTACATTTATAATAAAAAAACTGATGCTAGTGTCTTATTGTATCGACACAGATTTAGGGCTCAACAATTTAGAAGATGTTAGAGAAAAGGAATCAAAGGTTGGAAAGTGAAGTCTTTAAGAATAAGATTACAGGGTACAGGACTAGAGGATGTGAATAAAGAGGGCTAAAAAGTAATTTTATGAAGTCAGTTAATATATTTGCAACAATATCAATAAACATTGAGGGCATTATGCTACCTGTGAAAAAAGTCACAGAGAAAGACAAAAACTGTATGATCTTACTTAAATGTATAATCTTAAAAAAACGAACTTGCAGAAATAGGACAGGTTGCCAGAGTGGTATGTGGGGGATGGGGGGAATGGGTGAAGGGGATCCAAAAGCACAAACTTCCAGTTATAAGATCTGTAAGGTCTGGGGACGGAATGAACAGCATGGTGACTACAGTTAAGTGATACTGTATTGCATATGTGAAAGTTGCTAAGAGACGAGATCTTAAAAGTTCTCATAACAAGAAAAAAAATCATAACTACTACTACTACTACTACTACTACTACTACTACTACTATTACTACAATGTGAGGTGAGGCGTGTTAACTTACTGTCGTGATCGCTTTGCTACATGTATGTATCATTATATTGTATGCCCTAAACTTATACAATGTTATGTATCAATTATATCTGGATAACCTGGAAAAAAACCCCAAATAAGTCTCTACAAAAACATGGTTATCTGTGATAGACAATGAACCTTTATCCTGAAAGTAAAACAAGTGAAGCTCCAACTGTTGCAGAAAGGACTCCTGCTCCAAGAGTAGAGGGTCTTACGGGGAGACATTGTGGAATCTCATTCCCTATGTATTTTTCAGAGGACAGCAAAAATCTGTCCTTTGATTTCTGGACTAGAATGATCAAGAGGCAGGGCTGTGATCTCTAAAGATCCTATAGAATTTCATTTATAACATGACTCACAAATTTTATTTCAGAAAAAGAAGACTACAATTTTTGAAGCTAATAGAATCTTCTCTTGAGGACTACCCTGGAGTATATTAGCTATAAAGGAAAGGCTTTCCTCTTTTATCATCTGCATATATTCTATTATATTTCTTAACACCCAACTCAAAAATGAAAGGCATAACAGATTCAGGTTATGCCTATAAACATATCATAACCTTTGGTTCTAATGATTTTTAGGGGGTTAACAGGTACTTGCCTTCTTGCTACTACTCTTTTGTTCTTGTATTTTTTATTTATTAATCTCTAAAAATGCATATTACTGTAGCATATAAGTGTTAATGAAGAAGGTTAAAAATATAAATTATTTAAATCCACCAACTAAGGGAAACAAAATATTAAAAAGAAGGGAAAAAAGAGGTCGATGACTTAATACAAAGCTACTGGGAGGAATCTAATGAATGAATGCATTTTGAATCAAGAAAAAAACTCATTTAAATAACTATAAAGCCATTAGGATATATACCTGGGTCAGTAGTTCTGTTTAAAAACCCATACTGTGTAACACCTTCAGCAGGGGAACGTAATGAGATGAGGTATCTAATTTATAACATATAAAAATAACAGACGAGATGGGTGATGGTAACCAGTGAGATGTGGAAAAGATGGGGAAACCGAGGGTCTTGCTCGTGAGCTGTACACTCAGTGAGCAATGGCCCTGAAAAGATAAGTGGACAGTTGTTCATGGGCCTCAAAGGCCTTCCTATTGTATAAAAAGGGCTCTAGGTGCTTGGAAGTAAGTTAATCATCTTGTTTCCCTGTTTCCATCATCTAGTTTGGCTTAGCCCTCTTTAGTAATGCTTTGTTGGAATGGAAAGAGCCTTCCATTTTCTCTTTCATAAATCAAGGACAATGTTCCACAAGGTGTTTTATGTTCAGGACAAAATGAGACAAAATACAGGAAAGTCAAGAAAATAGTAGCTACTAAATAATTGTTAGTTTTCTCATTCAATGGCAAAGATGGCTACAAGATATGTGCTCTGCTGAGAAGTGGCTGCGCAGCCAGAACTTTGTTTTCCAGTCTTACCAGCATCTAGTTGGTAAACAGCTACTTCTCCCCAGTCAAATGCCAGTGGAAGGCCAAGACTGTTCAGGAGAACCAGGTATACCTTCTTTCTGTTCTTTCTCCATTTGCCAACTAGATGCAGATGGTGCTAATGAGGCCCTAGAGGATGGTAGAACTCCAAGAAGGAAGATGCCTTGGTTTCTTAGTCACCTGTGAGAGAAGAGCCATCTAATAACCAGGTACATCTATAAGGCCTACTATGTGACTGAGAAATAAACTATTGTGCCGAGATGCTGGAATGCTGAAGCCACTTTCTATTACAGCAGCAAGTGTTATCTTAACCAATGTAAGCATTAAACGTGTTCTATGATAATTACTATCATAATGATGGTAAAGGAGTCAGACATTGCATCAAACAAGTCATCATTTATGCTTTTATGAAATCTTGGCCAAGGAGATATAGGAAAAGATGTTTAATATCATTAGCCATGAGGAAAATGCATATCAAAACTACCACTGCACTCCCACTAGGACGGCTATGAACAAGAAGATAGACAGTAACAAGTACTGGCAAGAATAGGGAGAAATTGGAACCCTCTTGCATTGCTGGGAGGAATGCAAAATGGTACAGCTGCTGCGGAAAAGTCTAGTAGTTCCTCAAAAACTTAAACACAGAGTTACCATAAGACCCAGCAATTCTACTCCCAGGAATATACTCAAGAGGACTGAAAACATGTATGTTCATACAAAGACTTGCACAGGAATGTTCATTTTAGCCAAGAAGTACAAACAATTCCAATGTTCATCCACTGATGAATGGATAAACAAAATGTGACACATATATTTCCATGTGATAGAATACTATTCAGTCATAAAAAGGAATGAAGTGCTGATACATGCTATGACATGAATGAAGCTTGACAAAAGTATATGCTAAATGAAAAAAGCCAAAAGAAGAGATCATGTACTATATGATTTCATGTATAGGAAATGTCCAGAATATGCAAATCCACAGAGACAGAAGGGAGATTACTCGGGGGGGGGGGGGAGTGGCAACTAGAAGGAAATGGAAAAACTGCTAATGGGTAGGAGGTGTCCTTTTGGGGGTGATGAAAATGTTTGAAACATCAGATAGTAGAGATGACTGCCCAACTCTGTAAATGCACTATAAGCCACTGAATTATACATTTAAAAGGGTGAATTGTATGGTATGTGAATCACATTTCAATAATAAAAAAAGAAATCTTGGGGCACCTGCATGGCTCAGTTGGTTAAGCATCTGCCTTTGGCTTAGGTCATGATGCCAGGGTCCTGAGATCAAGCCCCCATATCGGGCTCCCTGTTCAGTGGGGAGTCGGCTTCTCTCTCTCCCTTGGTCCCTCTGCTGCCCCCCTCCCCCGCTTGTGTTCTTTTTCTCAAATAAATAAATAAAATCTTTAAAAAAAATAAAAAGAAATCTCAGCTCTTTGCTTTATCTTGCCTCCCAGAGAATCTGGCTCTACACAAAAAGGCACTGAGCTCTCTTTTAGGTAATGACTGGGAAAAAGTATGATTCTAGGATGCTGGGAATGTTGAATGTTAATTTTAATCTGAGTGAGTTTTATGGGTATAGACACATGTACATATTCATTCTAGTCAAGATCTCAGGCTGGTCAGAACCCACATGATCCTTCTTTCCTGGCTTCCCCCACAAAATGTAAATGCAAACAGAGGCCCAAAGCCATACACATTAAATGACTAGAGACCTAGATACCAAGCTTTCCTTGGTTTATGTAACAGTGTAGCTGACACTCAGATGAGATAAATATTTAAAGCTAACCCTGAGAATGAGATGAAGGTGGGGAATGGAGCCCCAGAATAACTAAAGTGTGTACTACATCGGCAAAATTCTGTAAGGAAGAAAAACGTTCTAAAGGGGTGGTGTGGTGTCAAGAGCAGGGACCCAAAAGAGAATTATATATGGAAATCTTTCTTTTCCCTGTCAGGTACATTCCATTTTCAAGAGTCAAGTTCAAACCACCACATAAGGAAAGCTTGTTTTATCACATAAAATAAATTCTCATCAAAGTACTTAATAGTCACAACTGAAGTAAAGGATCATCGGGATTTTTTAACCTCCAAATGAGAATATAATTTGTTGACTCCAAGAGTCTTCATTAGAACCTTCTGAATCCATTGGAAAGACGATCTTTTAAATTGGAATAAATTCCACAAAAGACGTAACTTACTTGCAGGAGACCTTAGTTCTGTCAGCCACCATGGTCCACTGTTGCTGGTTGGTGGAGACCTCAACATAATAGCTATAGCTTCGATCATCACAGTCCCAAAGTAGTAACCTGAACAAAAGAAAACAGGTAAGAATGCTGTGAGTGTTCTAACTGGTTGATTTCTGAGGCTGTAGGCATAAGGAAATCCTGTCTACTTTACCCCTCCTTCCTGCCTCCTTTGCCCTACCACACTTCCAAGACTGGAGAACGGAAGTGAATCACCAAAAGTATGGTGACAGGAGGTGGAGTCAATCTAGTGAAAGCCATGTCTCTTTAGGAACTTACTTCACCAGTCACCCAATCTCAGGCAGGCTTTGTCCCCTGAGTGGCTTCAGGTTGGCTTATCTGTGTGAAGATGTCCCCAAATCCTCCTTCCTGATCCATCTCCTGTTAGCTGGGCTGACCAAAGGTAACATCCTTGAGACTACTGTTCATGAGGGAATCTATACTTTCTAACTGGTAATAACTAGTATTCCTCAATGACTTAATTATCATGTTTTAGATTGCTTCTCATTCTTAGCTGACTTTGTGCATAGCTGTGGTACGATGATCTGATTTGGAGATACAAACAAATGTATATTCGTTAGTAAAACTTTTTTGTTATTTAGAGATTGATTATTCTGTTCCTCATATTTTCTTTTTAGCCCAGATAAGAACCTGAGCATTGACTATGTGATTCAATTTACATGAAGCTCAAAAGAGACAAAATTCACCTACAGTGACAGGAATCAGACAGTGGTTACCTCTGGGAGAGGTAAAGCTTATGAAACGGGATGAGGGAACCTTCCAGGACGCTGGAAGTGTGCTGATTCTTACCAAGTTGAGCTATACATGAAAGATATGTATGTGTGTTATTCCTCAATTTTAAAAAATAGAGTATGAAAAAGAATCTAATCTAATCTACAGGATTAGGCAACAGTCCAGCATTTTGCTTCTGAGACTGCCACAGTGGTGAGAGATGAGAGACCATTGTTTTCTATGATTCCAGCCTCAAAAAAAAAATTATGATTTCAGCCGCAAAAGTCCTTCCCATACAAGATACCCATCTTATTGTTTTACATTCGCTTATGCAGATTTGCTTCCTCCAATAGCCAGAACAGACAGTGAGCTCCTTGAAGGCAGTGCCTGTCTTATTGATCTTTCTATACCCAGGTCCTCGGCATGGTGTCTCACAGAGCCTACACTCAATGAATATTTATTTGTAACAACAGTAATAATGATGATTATTACTGTCACCGGGACCAACATTTCTTTAATGCTTATACTGTGTACCAGGCCCTATGTTTAGTGTTCTATATACTTTGTCTTATTGACTGAGCCACCCAGGCACCCTGCTATACACTTTATCTTATTAAATCTTTCCAAAATCCCCTTAGCAAGCATTATTATTCTCATCAAATTATAGATGGCGAAAGTCAGGCTTACCCCTGTTAAGTTACGTGTCTACGCTCAGTTAGTGCTGGCAGATACAGGGTTCACTTGCTGTGATGGCCAAAGCCCATTTCTATCATCCCTCTGCCAAGTGCTTCCTTTACTACCAGTGAGTGTATAGACCTGGGTCCCAATTTACAACCTGCAGCCTATCACTCTACAAAAGTAGTTCATATTATTTGCCCTTGATCTTGCAACTACAATCAATGAAAAAGCCCTTTGCACAAGCTCAGTTTAGTGTCAACTATAACGCTATTTTGGGGATTAGAAATGACACTGTGTTCCCCTTTCCCCTTGCCCTTTGTTTCTTGTTTTCAAGTGTAATTTTGTTTGCTATCAATGACTAAATCCACACTACCTGATATCTTGGAATTCATCTTTTAAGTGAAGCAGAAACAGGTTCTATCTTAATTCACCTGAACATTCCCCTTAATTCATCTGAGTATTTAATCTATCAAAGTACTCTGAATGAACCAGACAGGATCCCACCCTATTGTTTCTAAGTGTCTATTAATTCTGCTCTCAGTTTATGCCAGTTTGCCTGATAAAAATGTGAATCATTTCTCTCATTAGTCTTTTCCTTGAATATTATTCTAGTTTCTTAGCACTTTTATGCAGTTAGCCTGTTAATTTACATTTGTGTTGAGTCACTTTTAAAAGTGTAATTTTTGTTTCTATGTTTGTCTAGCTCTTTATAAAGATTATAGAAAGACTGTTGATATTCTCTTTTTAAAAAAATTCTACTCCAAACATATGGATTCTGTTCATAGTGTATGTTCCATACATGTTCTGGGCTGAAATAACTTAGAACTCTGCCAGAGTAGATTAAAAACAAGAAAAAGTATCTTCAGGTTAATTAATCATTCTCTTTACTTAAACAGCCCTGGTAACAGGCTTTTTGGGAAACAATGCTGAGGCTATTTCCCCAGTGAGATTTTGGATTATCTGTGGAGAGTCAGGTTTATCGTAATCCCTATCCTTCTGGATAATCATCAGTTAGTGTTTCTACCAGTGTAGCCAAATAAAAATAATCAGGCCCTTCTGGGATAGAATCTAACCAGATCTCATAATATTCCATGGAAAAAGACCACCCCAAGGAGATGGGATATGAAGAAGATAAAAAGGAAGACCAATTATAAGTATCACAGATGCTGCTCTAGTAGAAATTCTTGGAGTGATAGGATATTAAAAGAATTTTTAAAGTAGTGCATATTTTGTTCCTTAGTAGTTTTTACTCTAAAGTCCTCCAACTAGTTTTAAGACAGATTTTTATTTAATTTTTTATTTTATTATTCATTCATTTATTTTTTTATTTTATTTTATTTATTTATTCACAAGAGGCACAGACACAGGCAAGAGGGAGAAGCAGGCTCCACGCAGGAAGCCTGACCTGGGACTCGACCCCAGGTCTCCAAGATCACGCCCTGGGCTGAAGGTGGCGCTAAACCACTGAGCCACCCGGGCTGCCCTTTATTTGACAGAGAGAGCCAAAGAGCACAAGCAAGGTGAATGGCAGAGGCAGAAGGAGAAGCAGGCTCCTTGCTGAGCAAGGAGACTGATGTGGCCCTTGATCCCAGGACCCCGAGATCATGACCTAAGTCAAAGGCCAATGCTCAACTGACTGAGCCACCCAGGTGCCCTCAGATTTTTATTTTAAAATGAAGACCAACAGTAATTCCAGTAATTATGTAAACACATATACACTATGCAAATTATTTGCAACTTGCTTCTTTCACTTAATTATTTATTATGAATACCTTTCTTTTGTATCTATAAGATTTTCTTCCTCGTCTTATGTATTGGCTTCACAGAATTTCATCTTACGGATGCCCCATAATGTATTTAATCAGTTTCTTATTATTGGACACTTAAGTAGTTGGTAATATTACAGTCTTAGGAAAACTCTGTGATTAACATTCTTAAGCTAAAATCTATGACTACTGCCTGTGAAAGTTTCTGTAAGTGAAACTCCTGGAGCAGAGTAGATGAGGCCTTGATATGTATTACAAAACATCTACACATTTCTACCCCCAAACAAGAGTCTGTACCAGTTTATACTGAGACTACCAGCGGTATAAAACAAATGCATTTTTTTCTGTGCATCATCACTGATATTGTGTATTATCTTCAAAAATACTGCCAGTTTGATAGATGAAATCTGTCATTACTTTCATTTGCAGTTTTTATCACTGAACTTGAACATTTTGTAGATTTTCTACTTATATTTATCCTTCTGTTAATGACTTACAAGATGCCCTCTATTTGAAGGATATTAATCTACTGCCTATCATAGTTTGCATGCTGAAGATATTAATTTTTATTAGCTTAGTCTATCGATCTTTACTTCAATAATTTCTCCTAGCCTAAATTCTTTTTTTCTGAACAGCAGCCAAATGCACATACTGGTTGAGACATCTCCTTTCTATTCCTTTATTATGGGTCCCTGGGGGCTGGAAATGTGGGGTCATGGTGACTCCTGAGTGGAAAAGGGATACTGATGGATCTCCGGTTATCAAGCCACCTACATTTTGTGGAGTTTTTATGAGAGATTCTGATTCATGTGCCCGGATGAATATTTGCTCAGAATTTAGGCTTAGTCAGGAATGAAAATCCCTTTGTTGATTCAACTGAAAAAAGCAAGCACAGTCTGAGGACACTAAAGGAAAAATTAGCTCACTCTTTTTTTCCATGGAGAGGGATTTTGTTCTAATAAAGGCACAACTGAAAAACCCACCAAGTCCCTCACTTCCTTTCTTGCCAGCAGTCTGTGCACCTGCAACAGCACAGAGGTGCTTCTGATTTATAATCTGCTGAGGAATGTTTGCCCAGTGAGCTTGCCTAGGACAGACACGCTCCCTCTGACCTTAAGAGAGGAGCTCCTTTTAAATGTATCCCCCTCCATCTGACACACCTTCACCTGGACATCTGGAGTGGTTTCCAGAAGGGGCTGAATAAAGGAAGCCACTACTGGCCAGGATCTATTGATGCAGATCAGATCTGTATTTATTTGCTGCCACAAACCCCTCTCCTTAATGAGCACTGCATGAAACGCCTGGTGATATTACACGTTGTCTCCTCCATCTTCCTTCCATCTCATCGTGGAGTTTCCCTTAAAAGCAGTGAAGTGCTGGGCTTTTTAAAATTGATTAACAGATGTGATTTTGCTTACATCTTCCATAAATGCTCTGGCTGGCTGCATACCATTGATTACTGGGGTCCAGTTTACAGCAACTAATTGCTCTCCTTGCTGGTGTTTTGATACAAAATTCAATAGTGAATATGTTTTCAAAACTCTTGTCTTTGTGGCTTGAGTCAGGAGTGACTTGAGGCAAACCCAGTGGACTGAGTTTTCCCTTTTTTAAAATAATTGCTCTCTCATCAGTCTGTGAAGAAAGTTTCCAAATTGTAGCATTCTAATTGGAAAGTCTGCATTATGCATGCGATGACAAACTATGTTGTGCTGAATGGCATTTTTTTCATCCCTTTCTTAAGGGATTAATTCTGTGCCAGAATGTGAAGAGTGCTGAGGTTTAAACAGTTGAGATCAACAGCTTCTCCATTGAATTGATGTCTTTTAGGTCGGTGGAAAGTATCTGTTTTGCCTATTTCTAACTGTCCGTTGTTCACGGGAGACTCCACTGGAAGGCCTCAGGCCATGTCTGCTGCGGCTACCAGGTCTCCTCCCTGGGGCAAAACTCGGCAACGAAGAGAAGACAACTGCCCGGATATTAGTAATACACTAATTTATTATCAAATCCATTTTTAATCTTTCAGCCAAAAACTAAGATACTCTGACCTCCATGGTTTGGAGACTATTCTTTGTTCAAGATCTTCAGAAATTAAGTTCTTTAGAAATAAGCTTCTTCTGTTCAACAAATATTTACTGAGTATTGACTAAATGACATTAGGCAAGTCACTTCACTTACTTGTACTTCAGTTTCATCCCTTGTGAAATTAAAGATCCAGATTTGATAGTTTCTAAGGGCTCCTCCAGTTCTAACATTTTATGATTTATTGCAACAGCAGTAGAGGTGGCAGGAGGCGGTGGTGAGAGGTTTTTTTTTCCTTGCATGTCTGTCCATTATGCAGTGACTTCTCTCTGTGAGAACTGTTTCTGGCCTAATCTTGAGGTGGACGTGGGGGTGGGTTCCCAACCATGGTTTGTGGACCCGAGCGCATTCTGGGAAGACATACGTCCTAGGTGGCACCAACTGGATTTTGTTTCTCAAGAATTGAGAATTATGTGAGATTCCAGCTTCACTGGCCCTGTTCACTTAAAATGACATAATGAAAATGTGGGCATTCTGGGGTGACCCTCTTTTATCAGAGGCATAAAGAGACAAAGCAAGTCATCTGCAATGAGAAGCACGGAAGACAGATCATGTGGCCCCAGGGAGGGGTTATCTGGGCTCCTGGCAGGATATCTATAGCTGATATAGGTCCCTATGAAGGCCACCAGACTTTCTGCTCTAGTGTTCTATGACAAATCTCCCCATCATTTTAATAAACCTGCCATTTATGGCTTAAGTCATCTTTATGTGGTTTCTGCAGCCTGGAATCAAAGAGCCTAAGATAAGCTCCTAGCACAGTGCCTGAGATGGAAGGGCCACTCAACAAAGAGCAGAGGTCCCCATGATGAGGGTGATAATGATGAAGTGAGGGCTCCAGGATCAGAGAGACAGGAGGTGAGCAATAGGGATGATGAGGAAGCTCGCTTTGGATGGAGATCTTTCAAGTATGAAAGAAGATTCTTGGGGTGCCTGGGTGGCTTGGTTGGTTAAGCCTCCAACTCTTGATTTCTGCTCAGGTCATGAGCTCAGGGTTGTGGGATGGAGCCCCACATTAGGCTCCCTGCTATGTAGGGAGTCATTTTGGGATTCCCTCTCTTTCTGTGCCTCTCCCTGTTTGCGTGTGGGCACATTTTCTCTCTCCCTCAAATAAATAAATAAAATCTTTTTAAAAAAAGATGATGATTCTCAATGGAAGCTGATGGTGGCAGGGCTGCACTGTGGGGTGTTGGAGCAGGTTCTGCAGAGTCTGCAGAGCTGCAGGGAGGAAGTCTTGCAGAGACAGTGTAGTTGATACCTCTCTTCAGCAGTGGTACTGGGGGAGCAGGAGGGAGGAAAGCAGGGCCACCAGGGGCAAGGAGGATGCGGGGCAGGGCCAGGGAAGAGAAGGACCAATCAGAGTGTCAGCCAGTTCTGGGCTGCTGAGGAGTTAACTGGGGCCAAACGAGGCTGACTAACATTCAGAAGAGAGTGGGACTAGAGGTCATGAAGCAAGAGAACAGATGGGGCAGACATGGCAGTGAGGGACAAGGGGAAGGAGCTATGGTCACAGAAGGAAACTTCAGTGCTTTTGGCACCTCACTCAGAAAAGCCCAGTCCCCACTCTTCTGAGTGAGGAGCACAAAGACAAACATTACTTCAGATGCTCCATTTTAATCTCTGCTACTGAGAGGCAGTGAGGCGGTGGGGGGTAAGGGGGCCTTAACAGCTGCCAGAAGGAATTATACAGCTCCAGAGAAACAACTTTCCAGGGGAGAAACTGGGATTTTCCCACAAATGAGAGTGGCCCTGACTGTCGGCTGTCACACGGTTCAGTTATGTGGCTTCCTCCTCAGGTGGAGAAGGTCAAGCTGAGATGAGCTGCTGGAGGACATGAGCCCAAAATGAGATTCTCAGCAGGAGACTGAAGCCAAGTAACAACGTTTTGATCGAAAGTATGTGAGGCAGAGCAGGTGGCTGCCCTGCAGATTCCAGACATGAGAACCCCCGAGGAGCTGCCGCCATGGGGGCCTTGCCTCTAAGGGGGCCATGACCTTTCAGGGCAAAGGGGATACCCGCCTTCTTCTGAAAGCAGGAGGAGGGAAACACAGGCTGCTCACCAGATGGAGTGGGATCTGGGGATATGCGTTAGTCACAGGATATCAGAGAGCCCCCACCCTGTCTGATACTGTATCATCTCTCATGTCCTGGACACAGAGGGTGATTCCTCCAAAGAAGGAAGAAATAATGCTATTGTTAGCACTGGCTAACAATATTCTCTTGCAGCTGGCAAGGGAAAAGATGCAACTGCTCCATCATCTGGCATATGTAGTTTCTATGTTTATTCACTTAGGCCCCAGGATGGAGAAAGAGTGCGGAGGGAGGGCAGAGTATACAATGGGCTTCCCAGTGTGGGCTGGCACACTGAAAGGAAGGGAGTAAAAGGAGAGGGTTTCTCTGCTATCAAATCTTACACTGTGTTTGGTATAATCCAAGTAAATTCTATGAAAGTAGAGAGATGCCCATAGAGAACATGCCCACAGGACAGGGCCATGTAGAGAGCTGGATGGGACAAGACTTTCCGAAAGTTTGAGACAGTATGAAACTGTTGACTTTTAATAGTTAATTGAGACTATCTCTTAACTCCTTGGAAGGATTAAGTTTTTAATTTCCAGTTTTAGGTGATCACATAAAAGGTAATACCATGCTACCAAACGGCATGGCTGCCCCTGCAATATTCAATAAACACTGAGTGTGGAATGAACAGTGAATGACTCATCATAATCCCACCTCACATTCACATAGACCTCACTAGTTTCAAGATGTTTTGCATACATTATCACATTTGGAAAAAAAAAAAGGACAATTTATAATCAGCACATTTCCTGCTTTCAATGCAAATCTATCTTTCTAAGTTACTTGGTTAATTTTCTTATGGGGGCTAAACACCGCCCAAACAATCTTTCACAGATTACTCAGTCACTTGGCAAACCCTTTATTAATAAATAAGTTTGGGCCTAAGCTTGTGATCTAAGATTTCATACTATCCAGTCCAATTTGATGAAAATTCTTTCATTTTATGCTTTCAGTGTGGATATATGAGCAAATTTTGTCTGGGACAGATAGCACTTGAGAAGAAAAACAGTTTTCTTCTACTTTTCAAGGTGACTCTTTCACCAATACAGTCCCTTCCTTAAGCAAGACGTTGGCCTCAAAACTTATTGGGAACCATTTCATGGTCTTGTTAGATTTTAAAAGGTAAAGTCTTATTATGTTATAGGCCTTTTCGGCTGTGACACACTAAGCAGGCATGCAGCTTTCACAGATCTTTCCCTGTGTTTAAATTTGGCATCATCAATGTCCCTCTCGGCAGTGAGGCCATCTTCCTTGATCTCAGCAGCTTCCTCATCAGAACATGCACACACCACCAGTGACATCGGCCCAATTTGGCTCACCAGCAGGATCGGAAAAGGACGTGCAAGAGGTGGAAACAGTGAGGCCCTATCCAGACCACAGAGCTTGGCTCCCTAGGCAGCCAGTCCAGGTCCCTTTCCAATGCATTTGCTAGAAGGCCAGTCAGGGCTACTGTGATTTTAAAAGGCCAGAAGTGGTTAGTGGCCGAGGACAGTATGTGCTTGTGTGAGGGTTTCTGTTCCCTGTCCTCAATTCTATGAAATTATTAGAAGGGTGAGAGGAAGGCACAGACATGTTTATGAGCTCAGAGCTCACTGTTCTACCAACTATGTGTTAGGGATCTTACTCCCTAGGTTTTTACTCACATTTATGACCCCTGTAAAATAAAATGGCCCAGTGTGAGTCTTCATTCAATAGATAGAGGAGTAAAGTGTCATCTGGCTGCAGGTTCCCTGTGTAACATCATCTGAAGGCCCCTCCTTTAGCTTTCAGGACCAAGTCCAGCCAGGAAGAAACACCCTGGCCATGCTTCTAGAGTATAAGGACCATGCATGGCTAATATCTTGGCTAATATCTTGGTATTCCTCATGGTCTCCAGCACACCACCAACTCTACTGAGTTGAACTGAAGGATAAATGGAGAACAGGGCAGGAGAGAGGATAAAGGAAAGAGGAGAGGGAACTACAGATAAATCACCCTCTCACAAGGCTCAGGTAGCTCCACCACCAGTACAGTATCTTTTAATGCTCCATTCCATTATATTTCAATCTGAAACACCGCCTAGTCAGCCCTCTACCCCACAGCATTTTGGAGAGTCTCACTTAAGGAGGTAATTTATGAAGTATATCAACTCTGACTATTTCATCTTGTGAGCTTATTCTCCTACCCCTCCTCTGACCACATGCTAATATGTGTCCACATGCACACTGCCTACAAAGCACCAAGAAGCAGAGCCAAAGAGAAATTTAATAAGCTCCACAGCTCCTTTCTATTCCCTTAGGTCAAGTAGTCATAGGAATCTGTGACTATGGGAGAACTCACAATTTAGCTACAGGTAGAGCTTTGTATTCTCTCAACCTGGTGATAAAGGGAGAGAATGGAAAGGCAAAAGAAAGGTGGGTAAGGCTGGACTCAGTATTACAGACGAGGGAACATTCCAGCAGAGCTGAACTACAAGACAAAAATCTTCCTATTCAGTCATGTAATCTCTTTGTTCTCACCAAATCTTTTCTCTGGCCTCTCTTAATGCAGCCAGTACTGTTTTCCTACATCTTTCTCTTACCGTCCTGACCTCACCCAAATCAGATCTGGGTTTCAACCTTTGCTCCAGCTCTGAATTGTCTTCTTTTTCCCACAGGGAACAATCTATAAAGTCCTGAGCTCTTGCTAAAAATGATTTTAAAGTACTTGCCCACCCAATCTGGGCCCTCACCCTCCTTCGACTGTACCACCTGTGCTAGCCATCACTTCTTCCTCTTTCATGTCCTCTCTCTGCTGAGTTATGGCCTCCCAGCCCACCCTTGGTCGTATTCCCAAATATCATAGTTATCCTGCCAGTCTCGCACAATGAAATGCTCATCTGCACCCTTTTCCATACTTGCCTGGTCAGCATTTCCTCCCTTGCACCCCCTTCTCTAATGAACTTCCTTCACGAAATTGTTCTGTGAAGGCTTTCACATGAGAACAACTACATCCGAAAACAGAAAAATAGAACTATAATAAGTTGCAAGTGCTATAAAATTAAAACACTTAAAGAAGATTATTCTATTTGAAGTCTGAGGTGTCTGACAAATCATAAGCCTCCATGCAGTACATGATTTACCACTAAAAATAAAGACCGCATTAGTGAGAGTAATAATAGTAACATCTTCACCAATACATAAAAGTGAGAATTCTGAGTATAAGTTCTTATAAACAAAACATAATTAATCAATTTAATATGTGACTATGTGATAAATCTTTTGAAGAATGGCAAGAAGCAAGAAAAAAGCGCAAGATTTTATATAATTTTTTGTAACGGCTAGAGGAAAAAATGGCTAATTATGTTTTTCAATTGAATTCTTTTGATCACTGGCCACTTGGTACAATTTTCTTGATCCAGGTCTTCAAAGCTGGGATCTTAAGTTTTAATTCAAACATTTGCAGCTGAACATTAACAACTCTAACTTTTCTAACTGCTAAACAGCTGTAATCAGATCAAACTCATGTGGGTTACAAGACCAAAGGCTAAACAGACATTTGCCACCCCCCCCTCCTTTTTTTTCTGGAGTCACATATCTATTTCCCCCAGCGTGGGAGGCCCCGGCAAAGGCTAAGAATGCAGAGGGGTCATGGTCCTCCCCCCTGCTGCAGAAGAGGGAAGAACACAGTTTTCTGTATCATATATACTCACCAGAATTACAGAGCAGCTTCCCCCTCCCTCCCACATTTGTTTGGTTGAAAGATCATCAGACAAGAAAAACACTCCCTCTTTGGAATGTGTTCTTAAAAACTGCCTTTTTAGCAATAACCCTCCCAGGTGCCAATATGAATATTCACCAGAGTGTACTGAGCACAGGGGCCAGTCTCCACACCATGTACACTAATCCTTCAGAATGTATTCCAGGCCAGCTACCGGGGTAAACTTGTGTACAGAAACTGGGCTTTCCAGTGATGGATATTGGATGGCTGAAAGGAGAAAATGTGAGTGAAGGAGGCAGAGATGAATAAATTACTCAGAACTGTCTAAGGCAGCTCCCCCTGCTTGTGTGCTCACTTGCTCTCTAGACCTTGCCATTTTGAATCAAGCACAGCATAAGGCTGCATTAGAATACTGCACTCTGTGAATCTGGCTACCCTTTCTCGTCAAGAAGAACAAACATTTATCCTCCTTCTGCCCCATAAGCCTATCTGCTGACCCTGTTTTTTACTTTCTTCTGATTTTGGCTGATAGGAGGTACACGAACACCCTGAGTACAGTCCTAGTATCATGCAGGCACCCAATGTTTGCATGCACATGTACAAACACACACAGATACACACATAAAACACACTCCCCTCTATAGCACTGCCCTGACTGACATTTAGAAAGGTACAGACAGAAAAGATTAAGAGCTCTTATAAGCCAGGGAAGGAATCACACCCAAGGTAGTGAGATTTCAGATTTCCCATGATCCTCCCACTTTGGCACAAAATTCTGAGTGTCAACATTGATACTCATGCTGAGAGGCAAAAGGGGACCTGCTAAGCAGCCTGTCTGAGTCACACATGAGACTGTCATAACCAATGCTTTTTAGATAGCCAATGATTAGGTGTCAGAGGCTGGGAGACATCCCTGGAGGTTACCCCAGGCTGGAATTATTCCAGCTTTTGGCACAGTTTGTACCCTGGTAAGTTGGGGCAAGCAGGTGCCTGGGGGCTCCTGGTAGTTCAAAGGAAGAAGGAACATGAGCAGGGAAGAAGAAAACAGTGTGGCTTCAGTGAATTTCTGGGTCAAATGATCTCCTGAACTTATTTGGAGCATGAAAAGCTCCACTGACTCTCCCACAGCCTCTGATGGACACAAGGATGTTTTAAGGCAATATGGGCAACTAGCAGTAGTGGCCGCGGATGGGAACAGGAGTCTCAACCCTGTCTCTGTCTTGGAACGCTGTACTCTCAGATTCATAATCTGTTAGAATGGGTGTGTGGTAGGGAAAGGCAGGAAGATGAATTTTAATTTAGGTTATTTGTGGTTCCTTTTATTTTTTAAAGATTTTATTTATTTATTTGACAGAGAGTGAGAGTGAGAGTGAGAGTGAGAGTGAGAGTGAGAGAGATAGAGAGAGAGAGGCAGAGGGAGGGGGAGAAGCAGGCTTCCCATTAGCAGGGAGCCTGACCCAGGGATCGATCCTAAGACCCTGGGATCATGATCTGAGCCAAAGGTAGATGCTTAACTGAATGAGCCACCTAGGTGTCTGGTTCCTTTTATTATTATTTTTAATTACAAAGTAATACATGATAAATCCTTTGGTACTTCTTATAAAGTATCCACTATAAAAAGGCATTATACTAATTATAAAAAAAGAGTAAATCAATATTTTCAAAATTTTTCTTTAGTAGAAGAACCCCTTCACAAACAACATCTTAGAAAAACCTCAATCTCCATAACAGATAAAAGTAGAAGAGCTCTTCTAAGATCAAAGTTGGGGCTGAAGTTCCATCTGTCAAGCTTCCTTCCAGCTTCAACCTGTGTCAGCCTCCAAGCCTCACCTCCTACAAACACAATAGGAAAAACCACCAGGTTCATAGTGCACCATCTTGTTCCCAAACTAAACATTAATACTAATATTCATATATTTTAATAACAGGCTTGTAAGTATTATGAGGTCACATTTTTTGAAACCATAAAAGGCAAATGGACTTCCCTAATTCTTTGCTTTCACCTATGGACCAGAGCTGTTAGTGTGGAAAGGAGCTGCATAAACTAAACATGGGTAAACTGTGGCCCATAGCTGCCTATTTTTGTAAATAAAGTTTTATTGGAATACAGCCACGCCCACTCAGCAGAGATGAGCAGTTGTGACAGAAACTATGGCTTACAAAGTCTAAAATATCCACTTTCCGGCCCTTTCCAGAGAAACTTTGCTGGTGCCAGGAATAGACAGAAAAACTAAAGCTGTTCCTTATTGAGCAGTAAAGAGTTATGGCACCAAGGCAAGAAATAAAGGTATAGTTTAAACTAAGGCTGAGCTTAGCCTAGAAATGTCTAAAATCTTTCCTCTGTTGAAAGTGTTTCAACACATTTTCATGTAGCAAATTCCGCATGGAGTTTTTAGATTCTGCTATAGTCCTAATCCTATGTTTGTTACTGTGACAATGGTCTTGACAATTCTTGGCTTGCCTTTCACCCCAAATTTCTGGTATTTCTCCTAAGGGTAAAAGAAGGGAAGGAGACTTAAAAAAAAAAAAAAAAAAAGCTCCAATTAAAAATAAAAACCTGAAAACCATTCTGAAAACCTCTCTACTTCCTGAATTGATGAAGTGTCCAGGAGCCACATTCTCAAACTGAAGATGTGTGCATACAGGACAATCACTGACCAGCACCCTCCAGAGTGCATGGGAATAGTAGGATAGGACTAAGAAATTATAGGATGAAGAAGTTTGTGTTTAAAGTCAATAAACAATACACACACTCAAAAGTTATATGGTCACTGAAAAGATAGTTATTATGACAGTAGTAAAATAATATATCAGTTATAGAGTAAGAGGACACCATGGAGTAAACCACACTAATTAGGCAGACAGTGCTGAGTTGTTCATTGGTCACCAGGAGAAGATAGATTTGTATGGATCTAGTCCGTGCTATATCTCCTGCTCTGTCTACTGTGAGCACAAAAAGCATCTTACAAGATAGCTGACCAGGGCAGTCTATGCCACAGAACAATAAAAACCTTCAAGTGCTTGGCATGTTAACAGAACTATTCATTTAGAATCTTTAATGAAACCAATTTTAAATGCTATTTAACATGTACTTCCCAAATACTTCCAACTAATCCCCATGACTTATCTACTGTTTCTTTGAGTCTAATATATACAGCTAAAGTGTGTTCACTATAGTGAACACAATCATGACAAAGCCATTTAACTTATTCTACCAAGAAGTTTGTTATCAATAAGATATTATTTACCTTGTTTACCACCAATTCTCAAACAATTCCCTATGGAAAATGCCTTATCTCTTTCTAATAGGGCTACTACAAACTTCCTAATAAAGATACTATCTGATTATACATGCATTTATTTAATTTAATTGATTAATTCATTCACTTATTTTAAGTAAAAAAATTGGGTGTGGAGCCCAATGCTGAACTTGAACTCACAACCCCTATCATATCAAGACCTGAGAGATATCAAGAGTTGGACTCTTAACTGACGGAGCCACCCCGGTGTCCTTCTTTATTATTTTTTTAACCTCCAGGAAGAAAGGTGTGCATTAGGCATCAGAGGACAATTAAATTGTATATGCCTAAGGAACTTAGGAATAAAATCTATTATCCTAGACCACAACTACCCTTTCCCACAGGTTCTTGAGGTATGTATATGCCAGGAGAGTTCCAGCAAGTGAGAAGCAAAGGGACATTTGATTGCTCCCTATTCGCAAGTTGGTTATGCCTCAACAGTTTCAACCAAGGCAAGGTTGTTGGCCTGTCCTGTCCCTTCTTTAACACCCAAAACTTATTCTTGTTTCTTATCACTATAATTTAAGGAAGGATCAATCCAAATAGTACCACTGAAACAAAGTGAGTAGGAAAGAGGTCACTGGCTCCTGCTGTCAGGCACTGAGCTGTCCCTGAGCTGAGGCAGTAACCTTACCCTGGCTGCCCTAAAGGATAAAAGAGGAAGAGTGCCCAAGGAGGGGCACCGGGGTAGCTTGGTTGGTTAAGCATCTGCCTTTGGCTCAAGTCATGATCCCCAGGGTGTTGGGATAGAGCCTCATGCTGGGTGCTCTGCTCAGTGGGGAGTCTGCTTCTCCCTCTCCTTCTGCCTGTCCCTCCATCTCGTGCTCTCTCTCTCAAATAAATAAAATCTTTCCTTTTTTTAAAAAAAAAAGAGCACCCAAGGACAAAAGGATGAATCTGCTTACCATTTTGTTGTTAAGCACAGAAGAGAGGAGAGACTAGGAAGAGGTAAGATCAAGGAGGGAAGGTAAGGTCTCTCTGTAGCAGAATTAGTCCTAGCCTATGCCACTTAGGGCCCAGTGGGAGATAAGAGATACAAGAAATGATTCCACTGAACTGTGGTCTAGTCTCAGTTGTGCAAACTCACCAACATGATCAGCATCTCTCCTGGAAAAGAATAAATGCCTTGACCCTGAGGACATAATTTTGGGGAGGTGTAAACAAGTTTTGGCAGGAAAAGCAGAGAGTATTTGAATTTCTTCTCCAAAGATCCAAAATCATGGTATTTCTATCATCACCTACCAACTGATTGTACTTCTTATTTCAAATGTTTCAAAGCCATTCGGTATTTGTCTTTCTCTGACTGACTTATTTCACTTAGCATAATACTCTCTAGCCCTGTCTACACCACATTGTTGCAAATGGCAAATTTCATTTTTTATGGCTGTATGTGTGTGTGTGTATCTCACATATATTTTATCCATTCTATTACATATATACACACACCTCACATAGTCTTTATCCATTCATCAGTCCAAAGCCAGAAACACTCACTGTAATCCTATAGAACAAAACACCACATTCCAAGAACTCAGGAGGAAAAGACTGGAGGTGGTATGAAAGTCATTGCCCAATATCCCCTTTGAAAGTCAGAGGCCTTTTGATGTATCATTTTATTTAGGGCAGATGGACATGAGTCCAGATCTTAAGACTAAAAATGCAATTTCTAGCAGGACTTTTGACATAATTAATCCACTACTACAAAATAACATGGACACACACTGAAGTTCTGTTATTAGAATTTTATATGTACAGAAGAAAAGTCCAACTCTCTATAGTTTTGGTTAGTCAAATATATTCGGTTAACAGGTTCCATATGGCCTGCCAATTTTAAACGAACTTTCAATTTTAACAAGAATTCAGATATGATAGAGTGTACTTAACTAGAGTAAAATCACTCCAAATAAAATTTTTCACCTTTTTATCTATTAGAAGGTACTTGGGGTCTTACCCTACCTTCCAAATTTTATTAGGTGCATCCACTGTCATTTTGCTGGTAGAGTATGAAGACCACTTAGAGAAAACCAGTAAGTTTGTAACAGAAACGGTGTTTTTCATGAGGTAAATTTCATAACTAAGAAAGCAAACATAGGGCAGCCCAGGTGGCTCAGCAGTTCAGCGCTGCTTTCAGCCCAGGGCCTGATCCTGGAGACCCGGGATCGAGTCCCATGTCGGGCTCCCTGCATGGAGCCTGTTTCTCCCTCTGCCTGTGTCTCTGCCTCTCTCTCTCTCTCTCTCTATGTCTCTCATGAATAAATAAAATCTTAAAAAAAAAAAAAAGCAAACATAGATGATCAGTAATTCTGCTTGTTTTAGATCCGAACTACCTCATAAGCAGATATAGGCTTTTAATTTACAGAATATATTTTTTTTAATTTTTATTTATTAATGATAGTCACAGAGAGAGAGAGAGAGAGAGGCAGAGACATAGGCAGAGGGAGAAGCAAACTCCATGCACTGGGAGCCCGACGTGGGATTTGATCCCGGGTCTCCAGGATCATGCCCTGGGCCAAAGGCAGCCGCTAAACCGCTGTGCCACCCAGGGATCCCCAGAATATTTTTGAAGCTGAAAATAATATAAAATACAATTACTATATTTACTATTTTGGATACATCCAGAAGCTATAAGCTTAAAGGGTATCTTTGAAAAATAAATGGAGAAAACACCCTGCTGAATTGTATGCTTTAAATGGTAAATTGTATGATATATGAGTTATTATCCCAATAAGGATGTTTAAAAAAAAACCAAAGAGACCACATGAAATATGGGGATTTATAAAAATTCCAAGGTAGATGTGAAATGTCAAGCAGGAGGTAGGGTTCTGTAGCAGAACCGCCGAATGGATGAGCCAACTCCTTACCATGACCCTCAACTTCTTTTCCAAACTTGCTAGGGCTGAGCATATGACAGTTCCACCTTATTAACTCAATGGGAGTCAGCTAAATGGAGTTTCAAATAAAGCTTTGGCTTTTCCTAATAAAAAGGTACAGATTTGGTTGGCAGGGCTCTTTACCCTTTGCCCTTCTCCTTCTTCCTGCCTAAATGCAGACAAGGTAGTTAAAGCCTTAGCAGAGGGATTTTTTTACTCTGAGGCAAAAATGCAAGTGAAAAAGACAAAGAAGGGCAGCCCGGGTGGCTTAGCGGTTAGTGCTGCCTTCAGCCCAAGGTGTGATTCTGAGACCAGGGATGGAGTCCCACATCGGGCTCCCTGCATGGAGCCTGCTTCTCCCTCTGCCTGTGTCTCTGCCTCTCTCTCTCTCTCTCTCTCTCTCTCTCTCTCTCTGTGTGTCTCTCATAAATAAATAAATAAAATCTTAAAAAAAAAAAGACAAAGAAAATTGAACAGCTTGCTGACTTGCAGAACTAATGCTGCAGTCATCCACCTGTGGATATTTTGTTATGTGAGACCCAAACAAGCAAAAGCAAAACAAACAAACAAACAAACAAACGCATTTAAAAAGTCGTTCTTAATCCCGTTTTGTTATTTGCAGCTAAATGCTGTCAAAATACAAGCTCCTTTGGAGCAAAGGCAGTCTAGTAATAAAAATAAATGTTGTCAAGGCTTAGCCGCAACATTTAATGAAAGTGTCTATAGTTTACACCCTTAGGAAAGAGGATGGGTTGAACTAGAAGGTGTGATGCCTTCTCTCGTTTTCATTATAAGGCCATAGGAGGCTCTGAAAGATTGTGGAACACACTGGAATCTTCCCAGCTAGAGTTTTAGGATCAGCTGCACACTGTCATGTTCATGGCAGAGACAAAAAGAGAAAGAACTCAATTATACTTTGGTTTCTTCACTTCTTACATGGGGACAATGAAGCAGTTAGAGCTTTAGAGCTACTGTAAGACATGGCAAGTCAAAGGACCATTAGCCATTTCTAAACATTAAACTGTATGGTAGGTAAATCTGAACAGTCTAGACTGGTGTTCAGTTACAGTAAAAGAATCATGCGGCAAGGCTGGTAATGTCATAGTCATTGAGGGACATGATTTCGGCTATCATAAGGCAAAAGGAAGAAAGAGGATCCCTACTGTTAGGTCGTAAGGGGATAAAGGAAAGAAAATCCAGGGAGAAGTGAAAGCATACTCTGCATTTCTCTAAGTAACCAATACCCCTTATACTGAATCTAATACATTGTAGAAAGAGGCAACACAGCATAAAGACAGATTCCTCAGATAGACCTCAGCTCCTGTGTGTCCAAGAAAGTTGCTGAAAGGAGTCCCTGAGGGGCACCAACCAGCCTGTCATCATAACTGTTTTTCCTTGGAGAAGGATGCAAAATGGAGATGGACAGAGGGGAGAGGTGGAAGGATTTTTCTCCATCTCATGCTTCTTTGGGTTCAGAGTGTTTTGATCAAGTGCCTCTGTGGTTACCAGTTTACAAAGGGCAAAGCTCAAAAAAACAAAAAGAGATACATTGCATTAGGTGCTACTAAGAGGCACCTAAAGCAACTTACCAAGGTGACAAAATTGGGCCCATAGGGGAGAAAAAAGTCCCTGATTTAAGGGCACCTGAGGAATAGAGGTTTTCAAAGGCAGATTGCTGCATTGGATTAATTCAAGGATTAACCTTAAGTGGCTGTGACCCTTCAACAATTTTCAGAATAGTTTTATTCACTTAATACTCAAAAGATATACGTAAGCTATTTGATGTATTAAATCTGTAGAAATTTCGGGCAATTTGCTGAAAGCCCTATGGTTCTGTAAACTCTCATGAGAAGAGCCATTTCCGTGATCCTGTACGGCCTATGGGGGTGGGGGGCTGGAGAGCTCTGTATAAAGTATCCGCCAAAGTGAAACCACAGAAAGGGTGGGTTGATGCTTTCCTTTTATTTGCTCTTCCAAGGTGAATGATTCTGGTGTTTAAAATGATTGTTTAAGGAACTACTGGTGAAGCAGTATTAGTTATAGAAGGTCTTATTTTTTAAGTTTTTATTTTAATTCTACTTATTGTACAGTGTTATATTGGTTTCAGGTATACACTATACTGATTCAACATGTTGAATCATCACCTTAATCCTCCTCACCAATTTCCCACATGTCCCCACCCTCTCTACTCTGGTAATCATCCATTTGTTCTCTATAGTTGAGTCTGTTTCTTGGTTCGTTTTTCTCTCTTTTTTCCTATTGTTCATTTGCTTTGTTTCTTAAAGTCCAAATATGAGTGAAATCATATGGTATTTGTCTTTCTCTGACCGACTTATTTTGGTTAGGATTATACTCTCTGGCTCCATCCATGTCATTGCAAATGGTAAGATGACATTCTTTTGTATTCCATTGTATATGTGGTGTGTGTGTATATATATATACATATATATAGCCATTGTATATGTGGTGTGTGTGTGTGTATATGTGTGTGTGTGTGTGTGTGTGTGTGTGTATATTCTTTATCCATTCATCAATTGATGGACACTTGGGCTGCTTCCATATCTTGGCTATTGTAAATAATGCTGCTTTAAACATCAGGGTGCATGTATCCCCTTGAATTAGTGTTTCTGTATTGTATTTTTTGGGTTAATACCCAGTAGTGCAACAGTTGGATCCAAGGTAGCTCTATTTTTAACTTTCTGAGGAACCCCCATACTGTTTTCCACAGTGGCTGTGCCAGTTTGTATTCTCAACAGTGCATCAGGGTTCCTTTTTCTCCACATCCTCACCAACACTTGTTGTTCCTTGTGTTTAGACATTCTGATAGGTGTGAGGTGATATCTCATTATAGTTTTGATTTGGATTTCCCTGATGGTAAGTGATGATGAGCATCTTTTCATGTGTCTGCTGGCCATCTGTATGTCTTCTTTGGAGAAATGTCTGTTCATTTCTTCTGCCCATTTTTTAATTGAGTTATTTGTTTTTTGGGCATTGAGTTTTATAAGTTTTTTACATATTTTGGATACTATCCTCATATCGGGTATGTCTCCCATCCTGTAGCTTGCCTTTAGTTTTGTTGATGTTACCTTTGCTGTGCAGAAGCTTTTTATTTTGATGTAGTCCCAATACTATATTTTTGCTTTTGTTCTCCTTGACTCAGGAGATATAGTTAGAAAAATGTTGCTAGGGGCGCCTGGATGGCTCGTTTGATTAAACGATTAAGCTTAAGTGTTTGCCTTTGGTTCAGGTCATGATCTCAGGATCCTGGGACTGAGCCCCACAATAGGCTCTCTGCTCAGTGGGAAGTCTGCTTCTCCCTCTCCCTCTGCCCCTTCTCCTGTCCTCCTGCTCATGCTCACACACTCTCTCTCTGCCTCTTTCTCAAATAAATAAACAAAATCTTAAAAGAAAAGAAAAATGTTGCTATGGCCATTGTCAGAGAAATTACTGCCTGTGTTTTCTTCTAGGAATTTTATGGTTTCAGTCTCACATTTAGGTCTTTGATCCATTTAAAAAAATTTTTTTTTCCTTTTTTTTTATGATAGTCACAGAGAGAGAGAAAGAGAGAGGCAGAGACATGGGCAGAGGGAGAAGCAGGCTCCATGCACTGGGAGCCCGATGTGGGATTCGATCCCAGGTCTCCAGGATCTCACCCTGGGCCAAAGGCAGGCGCCGAACCGCTGCACCACCCAGGGATCCCCTCTTTGATCCATTTTAAATTTATTTGTGTGTATGGTGTAGGAAAGTGGTCCAGTTTCTTTCTTTTGCATATTGCTGTCCACTTTTTTTTTTTAACAGCATTTGAGGAGACTGTCCTTTTCCCATTGGATATTCTTTCTTGCTTTCTTGAATATTAAGTTACCATACAGTTGTGGGTTTATTTCCGGGTTTTCTATTCTATTCCATTGCTCTATGTGTCTCTTTTTGTGCCAGTACCATACTGTTTTGATTATTACAGCTTTGTAATATAACTTGAAGTCTGGAATTGTGAAGTCTCTAGCTTTGCTTTTCTTTTTCAAGACTGCTTTGACTATTCTGGAGTCTTTTGTGGTTTCATACAAATTTCAGGATTGTTTGTTCTAGTTCTGTGAAAAATGCTATTAGTATTTTGATAGTGATTACATTAAATATGTAGATTATTTTGGGTAGTATATACATTTTAACATTTGTTCTTCTAATCCATGAGCATGGAATGTGTTTCCGTTTCTTTGTGTCATCCTGAATTTTTTTCATCAGTGTCTTATAATTTTCAGAGTAAAGGTCTTTCACCTCTTTGGTTTAGGTTTATTCTTAGGTATCTTATTATTTGGGGTACAATTATATTTGGGATTGATTCCTTAATTTCTCTTTTCTGCTGCCTCATTATTGGTGTACAGCAATGCAACACATTTCTATACATTGATTTTATATCCTAAGACTTTACTGAATTGGTTTATCAGCTCTAGCAGGTTTTTGGGTTTTTTACATATAGTATCAAACTATTTTGTCTGATGTAAGTAATTGCTACTCTGGCTTTCTTTTGACGTCCATTTGCATGATAGATGTTTTCTCCATTCCCTTAGTGTTTCAATCTGTAGGTGTCTTTATTTATTTATTTTTTTTATGATAGTCACAGAGAGAGAGAGAGAGGCAGAGACACAGGCAGAGGGAGAAGCAGGCTCCATGCACCGGGAGCCCGACGTGGGACTCGATCTCGGGTCTCCAAGATCGCACCCTGGGCCAAAGGCAGGCGCCAAACCGCTGCGCCACCCAGGGATCCCTGTAGGTGTCTTTAGGTCTAAAGTGAATCTCTTGTAGGCAGCAAATAGATGGAACTTGGTTTTTGTTTTTGCTTTTTTTTTTTTTAAATCCATTCTGCCACCCTATGTCTTTTGATGGGAGCATTTAGGCCATTTACATTCAAAGTAATCATTGATTGATATGTATTTCCTGCCACTTTCTTACTTGTTTTGTGGTTGTTTCTGAAGATTTTTCTTACATATGTCTTAAGTAAAAATACTGGATTATTACTAAACTTATGTTTGTGCATGAAATACTGAGTCAAATAGGGCCGATACCCTGTGTAAAAATGTCTTCTTGATGGGTTAATCTTTGATAACTAGAAAAAATTTTCTTTTTATGTATCCAGCTATATTTTATGATGACTAGTTGTCAAGTTCTCTAATCACTCAAGAGAGATAAATGGCTGACATGTGAGGTAAATCAAACACACACACACACACACACTTTTTGGGCATTTAACCTTTCCAGCTTTTCCCAAGAACATCTGAATTCTAGTGCCCCTCCTGTAATTTCAACATGCAACTTAGTTGCCATAGCAATACTTTCTGGTCTTGAAATACCTCTAGAATGAAACTGGCTGAGACATATTTACCATGCCCCCAAACTCTGCTGTTTCCAGGCTCCAGGATTTCTGGTCCCCTAAGTAGTCACCCAGCCCAGACTCCAGTGTCTACTGGGAACCACAGATAAAATTTTTTATTCAACAGTTTTTCTGGGAACCAGAGTTCTGAGTTCTGAGGGTGATAAGAGAGGACTTTAGTGTGAGGCAGATAGGCTGAGAGAGAAACACTTGGTAAATAAATCATGGATCAGTGAGACAAGGAAGAATTCTTTGGTTCAGGGCTGTGACAGACGATGCTCAGCATGACTGATATGAAGCAAATTGTGTAAAATATCTTTCCAATTTTGACTAGAATTATGGGCAATCTTAATCCAAGCCAGAGGAGTCATATATTTAGATGTTTGTTGTATTCTTTAAACCATAAAAAGGAAATTTCCAGCTCTCTAGGTTGCAAAGAAGGCTCTTCTGATGTAAATGGATGTACTGCTTGCCTGTGCAGCATTCAAACAGAAGGAAATAGAAGGGGCATGAAGCGCGTGAGGCAGATGTCCTTCCCTGTGCTAATGTGAGCACCTAACTCCACAGCTTAATCTCAGTCATTTGCTGGAGATGCCACATCTTTAGCAGTTTCCTCACATACACTTAAATCAGACACACTGAGCAAATATGATGTCCAATTTAGTTGACAGAACTCCCTTTAGTTGCACTAACATGCTATGTTGTCAGTTCAGTCAATGAGTGTTTATTGAGGACTCACAGCACAGAGTACTGTACTAGGCACCTGGAAATTGCTGCAAGGACCCACGTCCTCTCAGTACTAAAAAATCACTACCTTCACCTGGAGATTATCTGCGGTCTTATGAGAGACTGAGGACAGCATAGATGTAGAAAATACTCAAACAGGGATCCCTGGGTGGCGCAGTGGTTTGGCGCCTGCCTTTGGCCCGGGGCGCGATCCTGGAGACCCAGGATCGAATCCCACGTCGGGCTTCCAGTGCATGGAGCTTGCTTCTCCCTCTGCCTATGTCTCTGCCTCTCTCTCTCTCTCTCTCTCTGACTATCATAAAATTAAAAAAAATAATAAAAAAAAGAAAATACTCAAACAATTACAAGACATCATTTGCATCATTAACTTCAGTTCCTCTCCCCATCCTTATCGACCAAGCCTTCATTTGGAGCTGTTAAATAGGAAACAGAATTGAATGGTTGGTGATTCCTCTCCTTTTTCTTTTCTGTACTTATCCTTTGGGAGGGAAGTGGATGAGCAATGGCTCCGTAGGCGGTAAGCAGTGGAAGAAGGAAAAAGAACAGTCAAAAAGGGGTCTCCGTAATTTACAAATGGAAGAGATAATCTAGAGTTGGTTGTGGCCACACAATAGCGAGAGGGCAGATGAACCAGGCATGGGCTTGACACTACCAGAGAAAGAAAAATACCCTGGGATGAATAAGGACCACAATGGCATACCTAATTTTTTCTTTTTTAAAGATCAACTTGTTATTGCTTCATTTTCTCTATGTTTAATAACTGTAAGACATAAACCTATTCATGCTTTGGACATTCTGTGCCAGATTTACTTTTATAAGTGGTAGAATTGATTTCTTCCTACTGCAAAATAAAAAGAGGCTCATCCTCACAGACTAAAGAAATTATGAATACCCACCAAGAACATACTTCAGGCTGGACCCATTTTGTCCTAACATATTATATTCATGTAACATTTTTCAACTGAATAACTCTAATTATTTTTGTGTCATTAACTCCTTAATCCTCACAGCACCCAGAGAGGCTATGGGTTTATTTAGCTGTATCTATGTACACGGTTTCATCTCTGGACAGCCTACTTACTTGCAATTAGGTTTGTTAGTTAAAGCATTAGGGGAGTTTTACTTAGAGTATTGCACATATCAATTACAAAACAATCATTTTCAGGCTAATGTAAAAATTGTTAATTCAACTGACTATCTTATAATTAGAGTTTCCACAAAGTGCTGTCGATGATTAGCTGAAAAAGACTGGGTGACAGGTGTACGTAATATACAGCATATGTGATTCTCATACCAGCCTGAAAACACTGATAAAGATATCACGATTAGCAAGTAGAAAGATATTAAGTTTTAAACTAAGGCAACAGAGGGACTATAAACTAAGACATTAGGTAGATTCGGTTAGTTATTATGACTTTACCCTGGCCTTTTTATGTGGTCAGGCCTCTGAAGATTTCCTGTTATATAAATTTTAATGTTTTAAAGTGGCACAAAAATGACATAATTACTACTCAGTTATCCACACAGAAGGTATATTCCAGACAGTCTCTCTTTTTCTCATATACAATGAATAACTTTGGCTGTGCCTGTAAACCTAGTAACAAGAAAGCCAAACTTCTTTATTTTCCAGTTACACAGCCTGCTCTGGCTCTTGGGAGAACAAAAGAAAAGAAAAAGCTGGGGAGCAAGTTTCCTGTTAAGCTGTAAGGACTGGAAACCTCTGCAGTCTCTTCCAGGGGCTGGTGGGATAAAGGCAGGTCAGGAACAAGGAAGGTGCTTCTGAAGGCATGGCGGCCTCCCCCACCCGGCCCCTCTTTTCCTTAGCCAAGAAAACTCCTTTCCTGGTGCTACTGAAATGCTGAGGTGGATATGTGGTGGTGGGTGGAATGATTCTGGAAGTTGGCAACTGAATACAGAAACAGCGACAAATCTCAGGGCTGCTGCCTCTCCAAGTCACCTCCTTGGTGCCTCCTAGTTGCCTTGCCACTTCTCTGGCCCCCTCACCCTGCTCCAGGCACACTGGCCTCTGCCCTGTCACCTGTCAGACATGCTCCCCCCTTGGGGCCTTGGTACTCTGCCTGTGATGCTCATCCCTGGATGGCCTGCTCTTCCCTTCCTTCAGGCTCTGCACAGGCCTTCCCTGACCATGCGTCTAAAACCACACTGTCTCTATCCCCTATTCTCTCCTCCTGATTGCATACAGTACTTTGAAGAATCTGACCTGTTACAAATAGTGGTGTTTACTGTTTATCTCCCCTCCTCACCCCCAGGAGAACATTGGCTCCAAGGTGGCGCGGATGTTTGTTTTCCTTCTTCAATGCTCTATCCATGGTGCTTAAAATGGTGCCCAGCACATGGTAGAAGGCTCAATAAATGTTTGCGAAGTGAATGAAAGAAAATGGGGGTGGGGTGAGATGGTGAGGGGTCAGGTTTCAAGATCAGCCTCCCCAGATCACCACAAGGATAATAGGACCAGACACTTTGCAGGATTAGGCACTGCCGGCTGTGGTTAGGTGCAAGTATTGTCTGTCAAGGAAGAAGGCTCTGCTTGCCTACCCAGTTACTGGGAAAGGCTCAGGAAAGGAAGAAATGATTTCTGTGGATGAAGACAGGCAAATGAAAGACATATTTACCCACAAAATAATTACATCCTCCCTTAGGAAAAAAGACTGCAGTGATCAAGACAATCCTTTGCCTTCATAGTCACCATCTACAAAGAAACCTAATTAAAAAAAAAAAAGATTTATTTATCCATGAGAGACAGAGAGAGTGAGGCAGAGACACAGCAGAGGGAGAAGCGGGCTTCTTGAAGGGAGCCTGATGTGGGACTCGATCCCAGATCTTGGGGTCAGGCCCTGAGCTGAAGGCAGGCACTCAACTGCTGAGCCACCCAGGTGTCCTGAAACCTAAATTTTTAAAACCAGTGTCACCCTGCGATTGGGCTTCTCCAGAGGAAGAGTTTCCAGGATGGCAAGATCTCCTCCTTCTTAGATGAAGAAAATGTTAGTCATTCAGCTCTATAGCACTTTCCTTCTCGATGTCAATTCAGAATCATTGAGCTTTTGTAGATACAGTGACTAGGAAAGCAAGTCAGTCATCACAAGCAATAGAAGCTGTGGGTCAAATGTCACTGACTAATCATCCTGTCATTGGTCAATTACCCATCTCCATGAAGAGGTGCCACTGATCTAGTTTCCTATCAATAAATGTCTGTCTGGGCACATCAGCAGCTGCTAACTATGGCCTGCCAGGATATCCAGAATCACCAACAGGCATTGGTGGTTAAGAAATCCCTCTCCCTTTCTTCTTAATAATGTCACAGAAGAGGCAAATGCAGATCCTGACAACATAATGTTAGTTTCACAGAGACGTGTCTCTTCGAGCGCTCAGCTAGTTATACAGGGCTTCAGTTGCATGGATTTTCTCATTGCAAAAACAATAGCTGGGCTTAAGGAAGTTTGGCGGCTGAGATATACAATTCTTCCTTTGGTTGTACTGATGCTTGTTACTGCCACTCTGAGTCCCAGAAAGAAAAATATAGTTTGGGGAAACTATTTTCATTCCATATTTAAAGAAAGCCAAATAGGCACTGTTCTCTCTTGCTTTAAGCCCTGGTGACATCTTTTTCTGGAGTCAGATTGAGTATCTTTGATTGTTTGGGTAGAACTAGAGGTCACGGTTGCCTTGCCACACAAAGAACCTGTTTGTCTCACTCCAAGTTGCCATCTTGGCAGTGACCTCATGTGTTTCTGCTGAATCTAAAATTCTAGATCTTCTACTGTACCTGCTGTAATTTCCCCTTCTATCTTGACAGACTACCTCATCTGCACATTTGATCTGTCAAAGGATGCCTATTCTGAGTTGCCACAGGCTTTATGTGCTAGGTGAGGTTGGGGGGAGGCAGCATGTAAATGATTATAATACAAATATGACAAATGTTTCATAGGAGCTACACAGAGAATGTTTGGAATGACTGAAGAGAAGGTCTGTGTTAGCCCAGGAGATGATGGGAAGTTAGGGAAGCATTCCCAGAGGAGTGGAGTCTTGAAGGGGGGAACAAGAGCCATGTAAAAAAAGAGATGGTGGGAAGGTAGTGAAAGATACCAGCAATGAGAACAGCATGTTCCAAGAGTTGAGGGCAGAGAAGTGAGAGAGGGGTGGCACGTGCAAAACTGCAAGTAACTGTACAAGCTAAGACAGGCATGTGTAGGGGTGGATGGAGAAGCAGGAGGCAAACCTGTGTCAACAGAAGAAGTCAGATAATTCTTAAATGGCTTCATCTGAACTTTCTCTGATAGTGGAGTGACCACATCAGATCTGGGCTGGGGAGATGGATGCAGGTGGGGAAGGAAGGGCCAGCTGGAAGTCTGGGAGATGAGGTAGAGAAAGAAAATAAAAGGTACAACTGTGGTAATAGCATGGGGATGGGGGAAGAGTGGAAGGCTTTGTGAGACATGCAGGAGCCAGTCCTGACAGAACTGGTTGAAGAGGGGAGGTGAGCGAGAGGAGTAAATTCAGACTGAGTTTTCAGCTCAGTCTAGGGATAGATGAGGGGTGCCACCGAATGAGATGGGGTATATCTCCAGGTGACTTGAGCAGGGGAAAGGGGATAATGAAATTCCATTTCTGACATGTTGGTGTGAGATGCACATGTCACATTGTTGGGGGTGGGGCTAGAATAGCAGGTAAGCAGAAGAATACATGGGACATTAAAAGAGAGTGGGAAGAGCTACTAGGCTGCTAGTTTGTTCCATCTTCATTGATGAAAAGACTGGTCTTCAAATTAGAAATGGCACAACAAACATAATAAAGAGAAAATTGAAGCCCCAAATAGGTGAAGTGAAAGAAAGAAAGAATCTAGTCAATTTAAATGATTCCAAGTCTCCTGGCTCCGGTGAGTTACACACCATGCCTGCTGAAAGAAATTGCAGATGTAATCTCAGAGACACGACTGGTAATCTTCAAGAAACTGTGAAGACTATAAGGAGTGCCAGTGACAGGAGAAGGACAACTGTTCCCCAAATATTAAAGTGAAGAAGGACAGACTATAATGGGAAATATTCAGATAAGTTTCACACCATCTATGTCAAAAATTCTAGAATGGCTTACTAAATAGATGGCCTATGATTGCTTTAGCTAATGGATGCAGCTGAGAAAAAAGGAAGGATGGAGTATTGTTTGCTATCTGACGGAGGTTTATTTGCACTGGTAGCTTGTCCAGACCAGTGAGGTTTATTTGCACTGGTAGCTTGTCCAGACTGGTGGTGGCTTCTCTTCCCCCTTTGTAAGTACAAAGCGTGTTTTGTGTGGTCTGCACTATGAAGGCATGCTTTCTCTATCTACGTGATTTGTTGACTATGTTAACCCGTATGTGGCCCTTTATGAAAAGGGCTTGACAATTTATTTATTTTTTTAAAAATATTTTATTTATTTATTCATGATAGAGAGAGAGAGAGAGAGAGAGAGAGGCAGAGACACAGGCAGAGGGAGAAGCAGGCTCCATGCAGGGAGCCCGACATGGGATTCGATCCCAGGTCTCCAGGATTGTGCCCTGGGCCAAAGGCAGGCGCTAAACCGCTGCGCCACCCAGGGATCCCCAGACTTGACAATTTAAATGAAGAAATCCACGGTCTGAATTCTCCCAGAAATTCAGCATCATTCATCAGTGTGCCCTGGGACTAGCACGTTACATAACCTCTGTGGTTAGTAGCCTAAACATCAATAAACCTTTGCCTGTTAAAATCTTACTACCTTATTTTTTGTCTTTTTTTCTCTTTCTACACAATGACTTTAAGATGAGAATAGGAAATAACACAGCAAATGTGGTGGAGCATGATGGGGGGGGGGGGGGAGACAGCCTCATCCCACTGATATCTCTGTCCCTGGCAGGCTAAGATATAATGTAAAATACCTTACCTACTGTTAAACATAAATGTAAACATATAAATATATGTACATTAGATTTTCAGAGACCCTGGAACCTTCAGAAGAAAAGAAAAAAAGGGCAGCCTATTCAATACCCACATGGCTCTCTTGAACTAAAAGTATATCCTCCAGGGGATGTCACCAGTCTCACATTTCAAAATCATATGATCCTATAAATCAAGGAATGTTGGGTTAAAGTTCTTTTCTTGAAACAAAGCAGAACAAAATAAAAACAACCACCCAAAGTCCAGATTTTCATTAAGAAGATTTTTTGGGGGGATGCCTAGGTGGCTCAGTGGTCGAGTGTCTGCCTTTGGCTCAGGGCATGATCCTGGGGTCCCAAGATCGAGTCCCACATCAGGATCCCTGCAACAAGCCTGCTTCTGCCTGTGCCTGTGTCTCTGCCTCTCTCTCTCTCTGTCTCTGTCTCTCATAAATAAATAAATAAATCTTAAAAAAAAAAAGACGTTTTTAGTACCAGGTCTCATATTCACATGTTCAGTTCATATATAAATTTACTGAAGTTGAAAATTAGTTTTGATTCTATATAACCTTTCTTGACATTACCCTCTACCCAACAGAAACTGATATTTAAAAAAGAGGTGAGTTGTACTCGGGGGGGGGGGGGCCTCTAATCTAGTCCTTCTGCAAGCCTAATTTTGGTGTATTCTCCCACCAGAAGATTCAAACAAGCACCCTGTATCTCCTTGTCCCCTGCCCTACCCTGCTTCAATATTTAGATCAAAGAACAGAAATGTATCTTCACTGAAGTTACTGGGATTGTCATTATTCCAAAACAGAATTTGTACGTGCGTCTTCCATTTAAAAGTGATGAATGAAAAGGAATATTCTTACCGTATTGACCCGATCATGTATGGCTGTGCCAGTTGAACCACAATCGCACCACTTCCTAGCTGATGACATGTATAGCCAGAATCCCAATCGTAATTCTTGGTGTCGCCATTCAGCAAGGCATTCCGGCTTCGACTGACCCCTTCAATCACACTGGCACAATCGGCAATCGTTGCAACATTCTCCATGGGAACTGTGAGTCCAACACAAGATTCAGCATCAATATAAGAGAAGCCAAATATATACTGATAGTGTGCTATGAACAAAATGAATTACTATCCCAAATCAACAATAAAGGGGAAACTTGAATATCCTGATTATCTCAAGACAGGAACACATTTCCCATGTCATATGGCTTCAAGAAAAAAAGTTGAATCTAAGATTGGAACAAATCAAACCACATGTAGTAATTAACCCTGAAGTATTTTACTATAAAGAAACATGATACCCCACATAAAATACAGAATTGATAAATACATTTCAAAATATTACTACAACGGGAAACTACGCATTAATTTACCTTAATGAACTACAGCTATCTACAAATAGAACAATTGAAAAACCAGAATAGTTTACCAAATAAAAAAATCTTGACTTCTAAAGAACCAAAAACCAGGGCACCTGGGTGTCTCAGTTGGTTAAGCAGCTGCCTTCAGCTCAGGTCACATGTCAGGTTCCTAGGACTGAGCCAGGCATGGGGTTCCCTGCTCGGCAGGGATCCTGCTTCTCCCCCTCCCTCTGCCTTTCCTCCCTGCTCATGCTCTCTCCCTCTCTCTCAAATAAATAAAATCTTAAAAATATAAAAATAAAAAACCCAAAACCCTTAAAACAAGAAAAACACACAATGTTGAGTAAAAAAAGCAAGGCAAAGCAAAACACAGTATGAGTTCATTTACAAAGTTTTTAAGAAGGCAAAACTAGAAATATGCATTGTTTAGGAATACATACATAAATATAAAGCTAAAAAGGAAATCCAGGGAATTATTATATGAAATTCAGGATAATATATCTAGGAAGAGGGTGATGAAATCTTTCAAGGACTCCCATCATTGGGTCCAAATAGTAGTTGATTTGATTGCAAAGAAATCTTGGGTTGGGGGGCTTCAAAAGTACTGGTTTTGTTCTGTTCTTAAGTTAGGTGGTGGGTACACAGGCACTTGTTTTATTGGTATTCTCTAAACCATATATATTTATTGTATTCAGTAAATACAATAAATTTGTTTAGAGAAACATGATATATATAAATTCAGTGTTTTAGAATTCATAAAGCAGGAAGATGATCTAGGAAATGGTATCAATTCCTTTTCAGAATACCCAGTTGCCCTCAGCTATGATTTCTTTCCCTTTTTTGTTTGTTTACTATTCCAGGCATTTTAACACACAATGCTCTTTTCTTTGTTCATGAATTGCTGTATTTTGAAACGCCAGCTCTGTTTTGATTTGAGTCTCTCTCTCTACTTCAAATCCATATCAACCTATTCTTTTATAAAAGCCAAGGGTTTCCACAAAATGATAGCTATCTAATAATGATGTAGATTCTCTAAATACAGAGAAGAGAATAATAAAAGTCTCTTGGGACCTCTTCTGTGCATTTACTAGTATTGGGGTTTCAATTTATTATTCAGCCCATTATCTACAATTAGGCCCAGCTATTTACATTCAAGATTTGTAATTTACTTTACATAATTTTAAAATAGGTTGGAAAAAAAGACAATTTCTCATTAGATATATACTGTACTTTTCAGTATGTTATATACTCTCTGAAGAAAGAGGGAGGGTCAACAGTACTACAACCATGCCAAAACATTTCCACCTTTATAATGATGTGGAGTAAATAATCTTACATGTATCTCCTGCATGATGTATTTATTTTCCAAAACTGGGCATGCCTTATTTGAGGCCTCATCTTACACAGCTTCACTAATTGCTTTGTTCTCTGCAGATGAGGAAGCCATCCACCAATAAAAAAGGGAGAAGGGGGGGCACCTGGGTGGCTCAGTCGCTTGGGCACCTGCCCTCAGCTCAGATCATGATCCTAAAGTCTTGGAATTGAGCCCCACATTGGGCTCCCTGCTCAGTGGGGAGTCTGCTTCTCCCTCTCCCTCTATGTTCTCTGTCTCATAAATAAATATATCTTTAAGAAAGGGGTGAGGGAGAAGGGGAAGGAGGAAGGGAGAGAGGATGGATTTCTGGTGAAGAATCCCTCAGCTATCAAGCTTAACTCCAAAGCAACAGGCAAACATATTGGTGAAATAACCTCTAAGGATAGTTTCCTCACAGAGAAGGAAGGGGCTCAGAAAGAAGTTCCTTGTGATTTGGAAAGATAAGAAAGGACTATATTTGGAGGCTAAGTCATGGTACTTCTATCTCATGCAAAAGGGGAAGTATTGGGTGATTTGGAAGGCAGAACTTAAGGAAGCAGCACAAGGTGCACAGTAAAGTGAGCTGAGACATAAAATAATACTGTAGATAGTAGCTTAGGCTGCAGTAACAGTCCCCATTCTCCCTTTCTACGGTGCATGTTTATTGTTTTTACTTTAAAATATTTATTTATTAGAGTATATTTACTTTTTGTGTACCCAGTGTATTCAATGATGATCAGAAAAAGTGGTTCTGTGGGCACCTGGGCAGCTCAGTCAGTTAAGTGTCTGCCTTGGCTCAAGTCTTGAACCCATGGGATTCAGCACCGGGTGGGGCTCCCTGCTCAGCAGGGAGTCTGCTTCTCCGGCTCCCCCTGCTCCCATCCCCCAGCTCATGCTCTCGCTCTCAAATAAATAAAATCTAAAAAAAGAAAAGCAGTTCTGCTCATTGTATTACCCAAAGACCCAAGTGACAGAGGCTTTGAATTGATGTGAATTTTCTCAATTACAGCAGCAATGAGAAGAAAGTGAGCTAGGTCCTGGTTCTTAAGACTCATCTCTCAAAGTAACACACATCACCTCTCTCATGTTTGGGTGACCAAAGCAAGTCACAGGGCCTTACCTAACTTCAAAGGCAGTGGGAAAGTGCAAACCTGTTGTGTGCCCAGGAGAAGAAAAGGGAATGCTTGGTGAGCATTATTAACTTTTACCACAAACATTAAACCAGGATGAAGGAAGTTTCATCAAAAAATAAATCTAGTCCATTCACATAAAGAATAGAAAATATTGGGTAGCCCTGGTGGCGCAGCGGTTTAGCACCGCCTACAGCCCAGGGTGTGATCCTGGAGACACGGGATCGAGTCCCACGTGGGACTCCCTGCATGGAGCCTGCTTCTCCCTCTGCCTGTGTCTCTGCCTCTCTCTCTCTCTCTCTCTCTGTGTGTGTGTGTCTCTCACGAATAAATAAGTAAAATCTTAAAAAAAAAAATAGAAAAAGAAAATATTTCAACCTGTAAACATGCCAAAAAACTTATTTATCTAAGTTTCCTGCTAAGGGACCTTTTGATTGCTACCACTGTTTACTTTGTGATTACAAAGGTGTCTTGTGTACACGGGTAAGAGTTTCTTAAAGGAATACATAAGATATTATACAGGTGTATATGCATGAATTACACTCATGGCTATGAGTTTCCTTCAATTTTCCTGGATATTGCCAAAGTATTCACCAAAGTGGCTGTAAAAGTTTACACTCTCAACTCACTGGTCCACATCCTTACCAACTCTTGGTAACATCAGACAGATGACTGTGACTTAATATTTGTTTTAGCTTTTCATTTTTCTGTTTGGTGAGGTTGTATGGTTTTGGTCTCCCCCCACCCCATACCCCCTCCCCTGGGATCATTCTCCACCTCTCTTCTGTAAACTATGTATCTTTATCTTTTGTCTATTTTTCCACTGTTTTTTTCTTTCTTCTTCTTTTTTTTTTTTTAGAAATTTTGCTGTTGACTTTTTTTATTTTTTTAAAGATTTTATTTATTTATTCATGAGAGACACAAAGAGAGAAAGAGAGGCAGAGACACAGGCAGAGGGAGAAGCAGGCTCCATGCAGGGAGCCTGATGTGGGACTCGATCCCGGGTCTCCAGGATCACACCCTGGGCCAAAGGCAGGCGCCAAACCGCTGAGCCATTGGGGATCCCCCTTTCCACTGTTTCTTAATTGATTTGTAGGATACCAATCTTTTGTTGGTTTATGTTTTGAGATGAAATATTAATCTTTTCAAGATTAGTGCCTTTCCTTTCTTGTTTATAAATTCTTTCCTATCCTCAATTAATAAAGATATTTTCCCATATTTTATTCTAAAAGTTCTCAAATTTTGCTTTCCACGTGGGGTTCTTTGATCTATTTAGGATTTATTTCTGATCTATCACGTGTGACACAGAAAATCTACTTTCATCTACTAATCTTTTTTTCTTTTTCTTTTTCATCTTCTAATCTTATGGTGAAGGCAATTTCCCCACCACCATTTAATGAACTCTTGCCCCCACTAACTTATGTTATTTCAGTCACACACACAGTTTTCATAGATATTCATGTGTCTTTTTAAGATTTGTGCCATGCTTCACTGATTTGCCTAGCCTTTTGCCTTTACTATGCTGCTTTAATTACTATAATTTTATAGTAATCTTAAAATCTGATCAAGTGAACAAACACCTTTGGTTCCTTGCCTTTCCCTTCTTCTTTTCCTTTTTTCTTACAAATTGTGTTTGATATTCTTGGCCCCTTCAGGAAAAATTTTCATTTTATCTATACTTTCAAATACAGTTGCATAAAAATTTTCATAGTAGGTCCTCTTTTTCATGCCACATATTTGGATTTGTACCTTTTCCTTCTTTTCTGAGCAGGCCTTTATAGCTGGTCTCATTTATTAGTGTTTTCAAAGGACCAACTTTTTGGTTTTGTTGATTCATTTCCTACTGCAGTAAATTCTACTCTTTGTATTTTTTAATTAATTAATTAATTAATGGGATCCCTGGGTGGCGCAGCGGTTTGGCGCCTGCCTTTGGCCCAGGGCGCGATCCTGGAGACCCGGGATCGAATCCCACATCAGGCTCCCGGTGCATGGAGCCTGCTTCTCCCTCCGCCTGTGTCTCTGCCTCTCTCTCTCTCTCTCTGTGACTATCATAAAAAAATAAATAAATAAATAAATAAATAAATAAATAAATAAATTAATTAATTAATTTTTGTGAGGAGGAGGCAGAGAGCACATGAGCAGGTGCCTGTGTGACTGTAGTAGGGAGAGGGGGAGGGAGAGAGAATCTCAAGCAGGCTCCACACTCAGCACAGAGCCAGACATTGGGCTGGATTCCAGGACCCTGAGTTTGTGACCTGAGCCGAAATCAAGAGTTCTGAAATTCAACTGAGCTGAGCGACCCAGGCACCCTTGTTCTTCTTTTCATTATTTCTTCCTTCAATTCCTTTTAAATTATTGTTTTGTTTTCTAAGTACTTGAAATGAAACTCATTAACCTTTCTTCTTTTCATACAGTTAAAACTTATTTATCCACACTTAACCAATTTATTCATCATTACTATTTTTTTTATATCCTCCTTTCTTCTTGATTCAACTTCCTTCTTTCTGAGACACGTCCATTAGTACTCAGCAAAGTCTCTGTTTGAAAAGTGCATTTTGCCACCACTCTTGAAAAATAGGTTAATTGATACAGAACTCCTGGTTAAAAGCTGTTTTTTCTCATCACTTTGATGATATTATTCCATAGTCTTCTGGTTTCTACTGTTATGTCTGCTAAAGTTTGCAATCCTTCTAACTTGTAATTGTTATTTGCCTACAATTAATTTTAAAGTTTTCTTCTTGGTTTTGATTTTTTGCAATTTTACCTAACTTATACCTAGAGGTAGATTAAATTTACCTTTCTTAGGACTGAATATGAGTATTTATGGCTTTTATCAAGTCTGGAAGATTTGGCCATTATTTCCCTGAATACTGATTCTCTCACCTTCTCTGTTCTTTCTTTCTTTCTTTTTAAGATTTCATTTATTTATTTGGCAGAGGGAGTGCACAAGCAGGGGGAGTGGCACACAAAGGGAGAGGGAGAAGCAGACTCCCCGCTGAGCATTGAGACTGATGTGGGGCTCCATCCCAGGATCCCCAGTTCATGACCTGAGCCGAAGGCAGACACTTAACCAACTGAGCCACCGAGGTACCACTCTATTCTTTTCCTTTTTTCTTCTTGAACTCTTACTGGACCTCTGTTGGAATTTTTCATTCTGTCCTCCCTGTTTCTTAACCTTCCTTTCATTTTTCTCTCTATACCTCTTTTTGAAGCATCCTGGGAAATTTCTTAATTCAAATTACTATTTGTGTTCACACATTCTCTTTAGGTGTGTCTAATCTGCTGTTCAGCCTGTCCACTGAGTTATTGAAATTTCACTATTAAACAAAAACTACACAGTATTGAAAAATAAATTAACTAGAGCTATGTGTATCAACCAGGGTCAGTCTCACAAAGAAAACTGGTTAAGGAGAGAGCACATCAGGAAAATATATGGAGCATGATTACACTTCTGTCATTTAGTGATACATGCTTGTGTGGTCAACTCAGAAAGGAAATCCAGGGGAACAGTGGATGCTGAAATTCAGGAAGAGAGTAGGGAAGCAACTGGGAGAGAAGCACATACAGGGCTTTAGAGGTTTGGTAGTAGTCTACTCAGCATAGTGGTCAGCATGCCAGGACTCCTACTTCCCAAACTTCACATATATATTCTTTATGTTCTTTTGCACATATGGAATTTTGTGTTTTTTTTCAAGTTTCACAGTTTTTAACACTGTTTTTATGAAGATCTGAAAGATGGCAAGCCTCTGAAAGGATAAAACCCTTTATGATTATTTGAACACTGATAACCTCTGTAGCATCTACTAGGTTCTTGCCACTTGTCTTTGTGGACTTTTCCTGAGTCTGTCAATCTCCATCTATGCAACCTTACTGCTTCACAACTTTATCCCTAGATAATGTGATTTTTAACTAGTGGTCAATTAGTGTAGCAGCATCGGAGATTATCACAAAATCATCACTTGTATCAGTACAGTTTCAAGCTCTTTGGAAAACAAGGCTGGGATAAATGCTAAGAATTCTTTTGCTATAGACACATTTATAAGTGGGTTTATTCAAGAAGACTCTTTCAGTCTCTAAAACTTTCTCTAAGCAAAACTGCCCTCCGGTTTTCTGGAATCTTGAAGTAGTCTAACATATCTGCTACATTGAAGAATTGTGCCTTCTTACCAAAGAATCTTGTATCTCTGAGCTGGAGGATACAATACCACTTTGATCTTGGCATAATTATTCACTAATGTTTATTAGTCAAAGTCTGGATCTACAAAATGTGCCCAAAACAGACACACACAGACATATCTCAACATACACGTAGAGAGATGAACTGTATCAGTGAAATCTATCCCAAGTCCCAAATTTCCTTTTAAGAAATAGCTTTTGCTAGAACTCTTGATAAGCAACTGTACCTCCTAATAAGATCTACAAGATCAAAAGATTACCACTGTTCTTAATTCTCATTCCTACTTTTTGATAATGAGTCAAATTATCAGTATAATGACTAAACCATATCAACTAATGGAAAGAAGAAAAGAACAGGGATTTAAGCATAAACACAATGGACAAGGACCTTTTATAAACAACCAAAATAACACCATCATTCCAGCACTGTGCCAATTATTACTATCCAGACCAGTATGTCAATCTGATTTAATGTGATAATCAGATTTGGAATGTGAGGGGCAGCCCCGGTGGCACAGTGGTTTAGCGCTGCCTGCAGCCTAGGGTGTGATCCTGGAGACCCAGGATCGAGTCCCACGTAGGGCTCTCTGCATGGAGCCTGCTTCTCCCTCTGCCTGTGTCTCTGCCTCTCTCCCCCCAACCCCCGTGTCTCTATGAATAAATAAATAAAATCTTAAAAAGAAAAAGAAAAAATATTTGGAATGTGAGTTTCATAAGGGCAGGAGCTTTCCTTTGTTTCACTGCTCTAGTCTCAACCGTCAAGAAACAGTGTTTAGCATATAGTAGGTGTTAGATAAATATTTGCTGAATGAATGAATTAGAATCAGAAAAAAAGGATGCTTATGTAGGTTGTGGTACTTAACATTAACACGGTTCCTCACCAAAAGCTAAAAAAGCTAAAAGTTACTGAATAAAGCAGAAACAAAAAATGCTTTCTCAGTGAAAGTTTTCTTAGAAAAGTAAAGTATGATCAATCTCTGGGTCTTGACCTAAACATTAAAAAGAAAACAAATATACCCAGTGCAGAAGAGCTGCTATATAAGCATTACACACACCCTCAGCCCTCTAGACTTCTCCTTTCCTAAAAGTTTATCCCATAATATTCAAAGTGTGGTCACTCATGGTAGACTAAAACATTTGCTGATGGAGAAACCATTTTGGGGAGAGGAGGAATGTATATAACAGTGTGGCTTTTAAAGAACAGAAAAGCTCTTTTAGGCCTGTGGGGAGAGCTCTCTGCTTTAGTTATACCACAGGAGCCCCTCCAGAAGAGGTTGGTCCTAAAAGTCACTGCTGGGCTTAGTAACACATAGAGACCACTTTTTTCCCCAATTTCAGCAGAAAAGAATTCTGCTATTAACTCCTCTTCCTAGAAACACAAACCGCAGCCTGCCTGGTTGAACAGTCTAATAATTATATGATGGCATGAATAAGTTTTGTGGGATTTTTTTTTTTTTTTTTTTTTTAGTGGGAAAATTTAGGGAGTGACTCTGACTGCAAAGCACAGAAGGTGGTGTTACTGTTTTTCTTCTTCACAGGGCCAAGCCACTCCCCATTTGAATGTTCATTAGTCTTTCATATGCATCTGATAAATTTATTAAAAATGCCATCTGGATGGGACTTGGCTTTGTACTGTGTTTCTAGTCTTCCAGTTTCCTCCCTTGTCCCCATGGAATTTCTGCCCCAATTTGCGTCACTTTGTTTACAAAACCATACTGCCAAAATCCAGCATCTCCTGTCTGTCTCTCTCTGGTTTTCCTTCACCATCCTTCAGCTACATACCTATTACCATAGCCTATGTTATGAGCAAAAGGCAAAAGGGGAACTGCCCGGGCAGAAATTACTTTTCCCTCTCCATGTACATAACAATTCTCCTCAGACAAATTTAATTTGCTGCTTCTGAATGCAAACGTTGCATGTTAACAAAGTGTATACATTCTGCAAGTATATGAATATTGGGATGACTCAGACTGTGAGGAGCTGCAGAAAAAGTGATCTGAAAACAATTTTACTGCTTTCTGTTCATACGCTGCACCAGGGGTGGCCAACAGCTTGCCAGTAAATTTAATTCTGGAGTAATAAATTTTTTAAAAGGCAGTATTACTTCACTTGGACATGACCTGAGGGCCACCTATACAAGCTCTATTTAAAGATAAGACTGACATGTTATTCAACTGTCTCCAGAGATCACCTTTGAGAGGTTGGCGGGGGGGACCCACTTGAAGTGGATTTTTAAAAATGAAATAACACTTAGCACTTGCAGAGGACTGTCATCTTCATAAACCGTTCTTGTGTTAGGCTTCATTCAATGTTTCCCTGGCTGTTTTTATTACCAACTGTTTTCTAATAGCACACCGGTCTATGCAGCAAACATATGCTTAATAGTCTTGGAATAAATTCTTCTCCATTGACAAGATGTTCACAAAGAATTTCTTTCAGAAAGACTACTAAGGCTATTAAAGGCTATTAGCTTAAGATCACACCTAGATATTCCCCTACACACACACACATTTTTTTTTTTTTTAAGAGAGAGTACATGGAGCAAGCAGGAGGGCGGAGAGGGGGAGAGGGAGAGAGAACCTTAAGTAGGCTCCTAGCGTTGAACCTGATCTCAGGATTCTGAGATCATGACCTGAGCCAAAATCAAGAGTCAGATGCTTAACAGACTGAGCCATTGAGGTGCCCCTGAGGTATACTTTTTTTTTTAAAGGGGGACTCACCCTAGGACCTATCCCCAAGCCTAAATAGGAACTTACTGCTGACCACGCAAACTTCCAACCAAACTGCAATCCAACCATTGGTCAAGTAATTCAAAGGAAAAAATACCTACAGCTATTCTATCTTAACAGCTGTAAAAGAACAATATCTAATTAGAGAGCACAAGCCCACCATTCTTGGAAACTATCAAAAAGCTACCAAGATGTATTCTACAACACTGGCACTAAGTTATGTTAATTCCTAGTTTTATCTGTCAGGTTAAAAAAAAAATCACTTTTCAATCACATTACATTACATTGCTGAAGATAAACCACTGAGTATGACATGCAACTTTTAAACTCCTTCCCCAAATTTCCCCCCAGTTCCCATATCCGTGAGAGGGATGCTTCCTAACACAAACCCAAAGGGTTCAGATGGGAGTACCTCTCTGCACCTATTGGGGAAGCCCTTAGGAAGAAAGCAGACCATGCCTTTTGAATGCTGCAGCCTTCTTCCCATTCCTCTGTGCCTCTTTTTCTTTTCTCTTTGCTTTCACTCCCATCTGTTTTAGGTAGTATGAATCTCTGTGCTCTCATCATTCCTGTTCTAGCTCCACTTCTGAGACTATCAAGGTTGCCCAAATCATGCCATCTCCTGAGACTGTATGGACTTTGACAGTCATGCTGGGCTCCATTTAGCCAGTGAAAGGAGGAGGTAACACTTCCAAACTTCAAATGCCCTGCTGCCTGGCCCCTTCCCCAAACATATGCAAACTTTATAAGGTCACAGTCTCAAACACTCTAGAGGTAACAGCAGCCTTCCAGAAGATGAAGGTGAGAAATCAGAGGTGGTTATCCCCAGGGCCAAGGTGAGGTGGGTGGGGCCAGTGGATCTCAAAGGTACAAGTTCACTAGGATCAGTGGATTCTCTACTCACACTGGGGCCTTTGAAGGAAAGCGTGGTCCAGAACTAACCGTTTAAGAGGTTTACTCTCTTATGTGGGGAGTTTTTAGCTGTGAATGCTGGAGGTTTTAGCTGTGAAAATCTTCAATTCAAAAAGACCTTAAAGAATTGAGCATCAGATGTTTAACAGCAGTAACCACTGCAGTGTATCAAAAAGAGATAACACTCTGTGAGGCCTTGAAATTTAGGACAAAGGCATATTCAGGTGTAAGAAAAAAGACATCCCAAACATCCAACTATATGTTTGAACTAATAGGCAATATCTCATTGGGGTGATTTTTTTCTTTTCTCTGGACATAATCTATCAGAGAAAAGACTACATGTGCCCCCTATATCAGGGCAAGTTATTCAAGCTGATACGGGGGGAGAGGGGAGGATACCGAACATACTGAGTCATTGAAAATGGTTTTGTAATTTTTGAAAACTTTCAAAAAAATTACAAAGTTTAATATAAAAGGTGTTTTTTTCTATGAGTAATATAAGTTTTACATGTTTATTTTTCCTCATGTCCTAAAAGATGTTGAAATCAACAGAATTATTTTTGTTCCACACTATGGGTTGAAAGGTCTCATTAAGCCACAAGGATTTTATGACTCAAGATCAGAGATGTTAACACAGACTGGGGGAGTGTACCACATTCATGCTGGGCACAGAACGAAGGATATGCAAAAGGCTTTTTCAAAGCCCCACAAAAGAAGTAGTGGTTTACTCAGTACTTTTTGTAAGGAAGTTTTTGTTCTTGTTTTTTTTTTTTAAATAAAGTTTTTGTTCTTTTTTTGTGTTTTCTTTAATAAAGAAGTAGCTTTTTTTAAAATTATAAGCTGAAGGATGTATCTGGTTCAAACTCTAACAGTTTTCAGTCAGAATGATTCTGGGATCATGGATAACTCTTTTGAGTCATTTTTTTTTAAGACTTTATTTATTTATTCATGAGAGACTCAGAGAGAGAGAGAGAGGCAGAGACACAGGCAGAGGGAGAAGCAGGCTCCATGCAGGGAGCCCGACGTGGGACTCCATCCTGGGTCTCCAGGATCAGGCCCTGGACTGAAGGTGGTGCTAAACCGCTGAGCCACCCGGGCTGCCCACTCTTGAGTCTTAAGATCTTAAATGATATTTCTTTAAAATGCATCAAAAACTATAAAATTTGAGTTTTTACTAAAAGCTGTGTCAGTAGTGAGGAGCCCTGTACATTGTACAGAAAAAGTCTTGATTGGATCTGTAACAAGTATGCTCCTATAATTCCGCTTTGGCAGAATCTTTCTGCCACACCTTTTGGAGGCAGAGAGAAAAAGATTGGAGAGAATGCCAAATTCTCACATGTTTTAGTTCCCACAAACCATCTTAGACTGAATTGTGTGAGAAGAGAAGAATCTCTGATAATCTCAAGGGAGCAAGACTGGAATTTAGAAGAAACAGACGGGTAAAGGGAAGTCTCAACTTCTGAATATTAGGCTCTCAGAACAGAGACTCTGTAATCAAACCACACAGGATGCCTGATGGGAAATCATGATTCTGGGCACTCTCCCTGTTTTAGCCTGAGGGACCAGCCCAGGGCTGTAGGGAAGCTGAGCAGTCCCCTGGGTGAGGTGGAGGTAATGTCTCCTAAAGGCTGAACCTGGGGTCGCTGAGAAAATCTGGCTACCTGGCTTCAAAGACTGACAATCAGTCTTCCAGGTGACCTGGAACAATTCTATTCATACCTCTAAGTAAAGGAGTTATCAGGGGGAAAAAAAAAGCCTCAGCAAAACATACAATGTATACTACCTTCTGAAGGCTAAAGTTAATCTAGACTGAGGAAACAGAATCATGCTGTATTTTCCAGTAGACTTACAGTGTGTGATGAAAAAATTTTTTGTCTAAAATACAATAAAAGTAATTTAAAAAAAAGAGCCTTTTGCTAGTATTTTCGATGCTTCTTTTAATGGTTTACACTTAGTGCTTTGGGAAATGAAAAACGGGTACAAGCATTTTTTTTTTAAGATTTTATTTATTTATTTGAGAGAGAAAGGGAGTGTGTGTGTGTGTGTGTGTGTGTGTGAGAGAGAGAGAGAGAGAGAGAGAGAGAGAGAGAGAGCGAGCGCAAGCACAAGCAGTGGGAAGAGGTAGAGAAAAATGGAGAAGTAGATTTTCTTCCGAGTAGAGAGTCTGACATGGGGCTTGATCCTAGGACCCTGGGATCATGACCCAAGCCCAAGGCAGACGCCCAACTGACTGAACCACCCAGCCACCCCGGGTGCAAATATTTTTAAATAAACTTTATCATGAATATTGTCAAGCCTGACTATTAAGAAGCATCTGATGTCTGAGTTCTAGCTCTCTTGATATCACATCTACACACTTGAATTCTAAGAGGGGAAATGGTTGCTTTCTCTTGCCTGCCTTCAGCTCTGACATCCACTAGACCAGGCTGTGGACTGGAATGCAGACACCCGAAGAACTACTGTTGCTTTTTAGGCTATCTTGAGGAGGGCATTTAATGGCCCTGGAACTCGATCTATTTACTAAGAAAGAGAATAATCTCTTCCTCTCTCTACCTTATGAATATTGACTGAATAAACTAGATGTTTACAAAAGCACCTTGAAAATTTCAGAGACACACAAGGCCCATGATTGGTACTTCCTTAACCCCATGAAAGGAGCCATGTTTTTGCCCATGCGGAATGGGTAGATGCAACCAGCATTTCAGGAGTCTGGGTATCACATAAGAGGGGAGACTTCGATTCCCATGAGCCACTTCATAACTGTAAAAGAATAGGGGACAAGGGAAGGAAGAACCAATAACAATTCTACTGACCTGCAAAAACTGTTAGTACCTGCTAGTGTAATATGCAGCTGGCAGTTTCAGAATAACGAAGAAAGCAATTCTCTCTGGTCGATATTTGCTGGGGACGGCAATTTCTGACCTACTGAATCAGATCAAGATCATCTGAGTCATTAGGCCAAAAAAGCCTCTTTGTGCTAATGGTACAGTGGCTAGCGGGTCTCTTATCATGAAACTAAGGGGTCTGCCTACAGCCTGCCTTCTAAGAGAGTCACTGCTTTGTGGTTTCATGAGCTATCACAATTGAGTGAGCAAATCAAAACACATTAAAAATATCGCAGACGCAAGTGGGCTTGTAATTTATCAGTGAGTAGGATGTGGCAAATGCCACGTGGCTGCACCACTTTTCCTGGGGGAAGGCAGGAGGGAAACAAGGAGAGATGGGAGGAAGAGGGAGAGGAAAGGTTTCCTACAGTATTTAGATGGTCTTCAAATGTTCATAATTTCCTTAGGGTGTGCTTGTTGCCAGGTTGACAGATGTTGCTGGAAAAACCTGTACTATTCTGAAGAAAGGCTAACCTTTCAAGAGTGGGAGCGGGGGAGGGAGGCAGCCCACACATTCGGTGAAGAGATGACATTAAACCGGACAGCAAACTACCCTGAGCATGCTGGATCTTTGAAAGGCTGTGTGATAACACTGCCAAAGAGAACTGTCCTGGGAAAAATCTCATTTCACCATGGCTTTCCCTGCAATGAGTTTAAATTAGTTTTTAAAGCTAAATATTAGAATGCCCTAGACAAGTAACTGATTATTAATTATTGCTTTTTTAAACTGTTGTGACTGAGTGGTAACACTCCCCTAAGAGAAGTCATGGATTACACTCTCTCCTAAGCACTTGTCCACTTTCTTTTTCATTCTTTCTTCCTTGCTGTACTTTATGCATGAAGAGAAATGGCTTCTTCAAAGTGAACTGCCAATGATTTTAACACAGACTTCCCAACTGGGTGCAAACTCACATGCTTCTTCTGCTTGCTTGGCTCTTGACATTTCCTAAAGACAGCCTCCCAGCAGAAGATCAAGTACGCTGAGCCTTAATTTATGGGACAAAATGGCACTTCTACAAAGCCCTAGTCCTTTACCACCAGATAAAAGGGAAGAAAGCATGTTAGGGCTTGACTGTTTAAGATCTTAAGTCCATCATTCAGTGCCATAGAATCAGCAGTAGAAGTAGGAAGAGCTAGGGCTGGTAAGGAGAGGGGAAAGCCGAGCATGGTAAGACCTCCCTTTTCAACACACACTGCCTGTGTCCTCTCCCTGAGTAGGGCTGCGGCTCCTTTTCCACTTTGACATGGCTTTTCTTGCATTCCCAACTCTGAACCTCCTGCTCAAAACTCCACATGCTCTTGCTTGTTAATGTTGACCATTAGTCATTTCTTCCTGTGCTCTGGCAACACCCAGTGTTTTTTCCCTCAGTTCTGATTAAGGAGCAAGTCACCTAATGTCTTCTCATGGAAGGCAGATTAACCAACCTACCCTTTTAAAGATTAACATTAATTTGCCAGAAGGAAAATTATACCTCTAGCATGAAAATCTGCAATTGGGGAACCATTTTACAGGATCACATTCATTTGTATCAATTATCTTGTTTATCAAAGACAATGAAAACCAAACTGGTAGTAAGAAGGTACAGAGTGCACTGTGAGGAATAATTAGGTCTTACCCTCCGCAAGGCCGATAGCAGTTTACCACTTTATTTTGGGAGGTGATGTTTACAGTGTCTGTTTTACAACTCTCTTCACATTAACTTTCAAATGTCAAAAGCAGGCAGTTAATTGTTTATTATACAAAATGTCACAAATGTAAAATACTGAGGCATAAAATTATTATAACCGATCTATCACAAGAAATCCTGCCTTTTAGATTTTATAGGTTGTTTGTCAGTCTCTGGATCTCAGCTTAACTGCCATTATATGGACAGCGTGTGCCAGATAGTCACTGTCTGACAAACAATGTTCTCTGCATGCCCTGTGTTCTCGGCCAGATGAGAAATAAAAATAACATGATATGAGAATTACCATTATGGTTTAAAATGATATGTATTAAGAACAATAGGAGATGTTAGAATCGTGATGTCACGTGTCCTGATTTCACTCTTGCTGAGAATGAGATTCAGAGAATCATGATGCAGTTATCGCAGTGGTCTGAGCTCACAAGGATAACTGTGCAACTGCTCACGTTCTCTAAAGCCTCTGGGCACTGACACCTACCCTCTGTGTCTGCTCCAGAAACTCTCCATCATAGAATATGTACCAAATAACCTGCAAAATTTGCAGAGACTGAATCCCCTCCCTCTGCTACCCACAATCCCAATCTTGCCAAAACCATCCCTTTTGGTAATCTCTTTGTCTTTAGGCTCAAGGAACCCATTTTCTTCTCTAGAGACATAAGAATCAGACAGATGGAAAGGAGAAGGGGAAAGAAGAGAGGAAGAAGGAATAAAATAAAGCAGTGTATTTCTATGGGGAAGAAAAAGAGAGCCCAGGAAATTGGTTGGGATTGGAGTGGGAGTGAGGCCAATATGTATCCTTTATAATCTATTAGGTACAATTATACCACACAATTTTTGTGGCTAAAATTAAGTTAAATGGGTGAATGGATGAAAATAGTTACTAGTTGACCATGGAACTCCTGCTTATAGCAACCAGTACATGATGGAAAACATACCATTTTGCACCCATGGTAGGTTAACCTTCCCTGGTATTACTAAGGTTGTGAATATCTGTGAATTTGCTTGGCTAATCTACTTAACAAGTGAAACACTGGTAAGAAACCCATAGCTACCATAGCTCATCAAGCCATTGAAGTTATAGTTAGAAAATAACCTTGAGACCACTCAGTTCAAGGAATAAATAATTTATATCTAATTTCATATTGATCCAGAAAACAGAAACATGGGGAAAGCTGCTTATTTTGTTTTTTTAAAAAACATTTATTTGACAGAGAGAGAGCGCAAGAGAACACAAGCAGTGGGAGAAGGAGAGTACAAGCAGAAGGAGCAGGAGAAAAAGAAGGAGAAGAAAGAGAAGCAGGGAGCCTGACACAGGGCTCGATCCCAGGACCCTGAGATCCTGACTTGAGCCCAAGGCAGTTGCTTAACCAACTGAGCCACTCAGACACCTTTTCTTTTCTTTTTTTTTTTTTAAAGATTAAAAATGTTATTTATTTGAGAGAGAGAGAACATGAGCAGAGGGGAAAGACAGAGGGAAAAGGCAGACTCCCCACTGAGCAGGAGCCCAATGTGGTGCTCCATCCCAGGACTCTGAGATCATGAGGCAGACCAACTGAGGCCACTCAGGCACCCCTCAAGTCATTTTAATATAACTTTGGTAGTAAAATGACTTAGAGATAGGTCAAGAAAAGAAATTTACAGGCCCATTTTATTTAAGAAAATAGGGGTAGGGGCACCTGGCTGTCTCATTTGGAAGAGCATGTGACTCTTGATCTCAGGGTCACGAGTTTGAGTCCCATGTTGGATATAAAGATTACTTAAACAAACTAATTTAAAAAGGAAGGAAGGAATCAAGGAAGGAAGAAAGAGAAAAAGAAAATAAGGTGTAAAAATTCTAAAATAAATATTAGCCAACACCAAATCTAATAATTAGTTAGAAAATACATCATGTCCGGGCAGCAGTTATCTTAGGAATGCAAATATGTGTCATCAGAGCATCTATTATTTCAACGGATTAAAGAAAAAAAGCCTCTGAGTGATTCTGAGCAAAGGCGCGTTCCAACAGGATTACTTTTGCTGGAGTCGGAGAACAATGAGAAGGACCAGAAAAAGGATGCTGGCAGAGCCAGGAGTCGACAGATTATGCAACAGTCAGACGTGGTGGTGGCTTGCACCAGGGTGGTAGCAGCAGCAGTGGCAAGTAACTCATTAGCAATGAGAGAAATGCAAATCGAACAACAATGGGAGACCACCTCAAGGCCATCTGAAGGGCAAAGAGTAGAACAGCCACCTTAGGGGCAGAGGTAGAAGTGTGGGGCGGAAAAGCACTCTCGTGCACTCCAGATGGTGGGAATGTGAATTGGCAGCAATTGCACAGAAAGGTAATCTGGTAGTATGGAGCAAAATTAAAGATGTGTGCTTTAGTGCTCAGGGATCATACTTTTGAGTACAGGTCCCAGAGAAATCCCCATGCAGGTGCAAAGATAGATATGAGGACATTCCATCACAGCAGCATTGTTTCTGAGAGCAGGAATCTGGAGGCAATCTAGGTATCCAACCAAGGGGGAATGAATAAATGAAACAGGTAAGATCGCAAAAGTACCTGCCTTACAAAATGGTGGTGAGGGTTAGCCGATTTTATAAAAGAGCTTAGAATAATGTCTGGCAAATAGTAAGGACTATATTTGTTAATATGTTTATAATTATGATGATGGAATACTAAGTCACATTAAGAAGCAATATGTATAAAGCTCAAAAATGTAATACTGCTTGAGAAAAGTATAAAAAATAAGATTTATAGCATAAAAACATTTTTGAAAATTAAAACACATATACAAAACCTGCCAACATTACAGATTTTACAAATTATATGTGCATATTGAGGATATAACCAAACATACTAGAGACACTGTCATAGAGGAGGGGAACAGAAGCAGGGGTTCACAGCAAAGAGGAAACATACATAAAAAAGGAAGCCTTGCTTGGATCAATGAGGATAATGTATTAATGATCTGAGGTATATGATTAACCCAATTATCTGCACGTAAAAGATGCTTGTTTAAAAACAAAACAAAGCAAAAACCAAACAGATCATTAGGTTAATTTTTTCGTTTTATAGCTGAGAACTCTGAGCCTCAGAGAGATGATGTCTTATTCATTATACAACAAATTAACAGCAGGGACCCAGAATCTGGGCTACTCTTCTGGTCCTCAGAATGCAACACATCATTCTGTCCATCTATCCATTCATTAAATAGTTACTGAGTATTGGGATTCCACACGCTGGGTATACAGCAGTGAGCAAAACAGACATAATCCTTCCTATTAAGAAATCACGTGAATAAACTGTATAGTTACAAATGAAACTAAGAACTTTGGAAGGAAAAAAAAATCTATTAGTATCATACAAAGAAACTTTACCTAAACTGGGGGTAGAAGGTTGGGCAAAATTTTTCTTCAAAAGTGACACTGAAGCTGAAATTTAAAGGATCAACAGGAGGTTACGGAGATAAAGTGGGTGGGGTTATGTAATGAGGTGATGGGAAGAGAAGTATCAGAGAGAATGGCAAGTACAAGGCCAGGTGGCCAGAGAATGTGCTGTGTCTTCTGGATCAGAAAGAAGTCCTGTGGCATGAGTATTAGAAGGCGAGATAGGAACTGGTATAAGACAAAGCATGTATGCAAGCAGCAGACTATGCAGGGGCTTGCATGCCATAGTGAAAACTGGATTTTATCTGAAGAGCAATGGAAAGGCTCTGAGTGATTCTGAGCAAAGAGGAGTGTTCCATCGGAGTGTGGAGAACAAGGGGAAGGACTAGAGAGGATGTGGGACCTTGCTGAGTAGACAGGTGTGACAACGGTGCAAGCGAGATGTTGGTGCTTGCACTAGGATGGTAGTGGCAGCTGTGGCAATAAGGGAATACACGTTGACACTCGGGATACTGTATCAATATAAGTTATTTCTATCATATAAAATATCTCTAATGATATTTTAGTGTGCTTCCACAACTCACTGAGGTTTTACTGAGGTGTGCTTCCAATTTTTTATAACCAGAAACTACTGTACATTCATCAAAGGATCACTGGAAAAAAAGACTGATAATGTTCCTAGGGCAACTGATCCCTTGGTTTGGAGCAAGAAGGAAGGAAATGGGGCTCTCAGCCCTTTTGCCAACTATCATTTGTCATTCATAGGAGGGTAGTTGCCTGGTCAGGATGGGGGTGTGGTGTCTGCCTCCCACAGCCAGGAAAGCTGCTTGCAGGGCCGAAAGTTCTGAACTTAGAACTCAACCAATTCATATTTAATATTTTACAGAATCATTTCCTGAAGACTCTAATTGGAACATCTAACACCTTCTGCACTTTTACATCTCACTTGAGTCCCTCACTTTTACACTCCACTTTATTGCCATTATAGTTGATTTCATCACAGCTTCATGGAAAACAACTTCACCAACGAACATTTCCTGTCATTATGAGGGCAGAATTGAAGTAATCCCCTGCTTCAGCACTAGGTGGTTTTTATGATAATTTTACCACAGGTAATGTGATTTTAAGTACATTCCTCTCTGGTAGCACTGTACCAGTTCCTGTCTTTAAAAAGATAAGTATTGAATGCAGGTATAAAAGAAGCATACCCATCTCCACAATATTAACGAGCCAATAAATTCAGAAAGATTGTGAAGTCCTGGACTGATTAACCTACCAGGCACTTGCTCTCATACAATCTCTTAATTTTACTCAAGTCAGTGACACGCCCAAGTCCTGTTACACTGAATTACAAGGTAGGAAAAGGCCATCGGGTTTAGAGGTCCCCTCCTCCCAAAATATCTTACATAGCCTGCTCTAACAGCCTTCAAATCACAACGATTTGATTCCCAAAAGCACAGCCCTCACATTGCTACTTTAATAATAAGGAATACTGTAATGCCCCAAAAGCTTTGGACTCTTTCCTTCCAGTTCCCTCTTCTCATTTTTAAACATCTTCCTTGAGATATAATTGACACATAATAAATTTCACGTATTCCAAATGTACAGTTTCATGAGTTGAACGTTATGTACAACTATTAGCATAATCAAGGTAACAAACCTTTCCATCATCCTCAAAAGTTTCCTCATGTCCCTCTGTAATTCATTCCCCAAACCCAGAGAACTGTCAATTTACTTTCTGTTACTATACGTGACATCGCATGATCTACAATTGTTTACAAATGGCATCCTACGGTACATGCTCTTTTTTGTTTGGTATCTTTCATCTAGACTCTCAAGGACTCTTGGTTTACTCAATAGAATCACCAGGTGAATCATGATACTTCATAAAGAAATTCCCCTCCCTAACCCAGAATAGGATTTGTCTTAATTTAGTGAGCTACATTTCAGAGCATGTGGGGTCTTGGCCATGCCCACTTGGCCTGGTCTCTCATTTAAGATAGGCAATATAGAAACAGCTTTATTTGAAAAAGAAACATTAATTCTTTCTCTGATTATAAAAGTAACACACATTCCTTGAAGAAAATATACAAATGCAGAAAGTAAAAAAAAAAAAAAAAGAAAAAGAAAATTATTTATAATCTCATTATCCAGAAAACCTCTGTGAACATTCTGATGTTCCTCTTTATTGTCTTTTAATGAACTGTTATAGACTAAATTGTGTGCCCCCTACCCCCACAGATTCGTATGTTGAGGTGGTAACCCCCAATAACTTAGAATTCAACTGAATTTGAAGCTAGGGCATTTAAAGAGATAATTAAGTTTAAATGAGGTCATAAGGATGGGGCCCTAGTCTAAAAGGAAGGGGAGAAGACATTGGGGATGTGAGTGCATGTTGAAAAAAGTCACATGAGGACATAGTGAGAAGATAGCTACCTGTAGGTCAAGGAGAGAGGCCTCCGGGGAAACATAACCTGCAGACACCTTGATCTTGGACTTCCAGCCTCTAATAACTGTGAGAAAATAAATTTCTGTTGTTTAAGTTCCTCAGCCTGTGGTATTTTTTTATGGCAGCCCTAGCAAATTAATACATGCAGATACAAAAATACATATATTATCTTTAATTTTTTAAATACTGGCATCAATCTGGCTATAAAGGTGGTATCCTACTTCTATTTTACATTACATTATGAGCATTTTTTTTTTTTTAAGATTTTATTTATTTATTCATGAGAGCCACAGAGAGAGAGGCAGAGATACAGGAAGAGAGAGAAGCAGGCTCCCGGCAAGGAGCCTGATGGGACTCGATCCTGGATCATGCCCTGAGCCGAAGGCAGATGCTCAACCACTGAGCCACCCAGGCGTCCCATGTTATAAGCATTTCTCTACGCTATAAATGGTTATATAGAAATTCTGAGTGTAAATGTGCCAGAATTTATTTCCTTATGCCCACTACATTGTACATTTATGCTAGAGAAATGCTCTACCTGAATATTCCCTTAGGATAAATTACTAAAGGTAGAAGTAGAAGATCAAGGGGTATTTTTAAGACACTTCATTTATTGCCAAATTGCCTTCTAGAAAACTTACACGTTCCTCAGCAGTATGTGACACTGCCTATTTTGACAGCCTTACCCATACTAAGTATTTTCATTTAGAACATCTTTGCCAACAGAATTTGAAATGGAACTTGACAAGCTGATTTTCAAGTTCATTGGAAAAGAAAATCTGAAAGAATAGCCTAGAAATTTTAGAAAAAGAATAGCTATGGATGCGGATTTGCAATACTATGCAGCAAAATAGATTATAAAGCTGTAGTTATTTAAATGATGTGTCACAGAATCTGGAGTAGACACGGAGATCCATGATACCTGCTATTTTAAATCAATGAGGGAAAGGATGAAATAATCAATAAAGGATTTCAGAAGAACTGGTCCTATATTTTAGAAATAAAAGGTAAACTCTTCCCTCATATCAAATAGAATAAAATTTAAATGGATTAAAGAGCTAAATACTAAAAACACACAACAGTAAGAAAATGACAACCAGGGCAGCCCGGGTGGCTCAGCAGTTTAGCGCCACCTTCAGCCCAGGGCCTGATCCTGGAGACCCGGGATTGAGTCCCACGTTGGGCTCCCTGCATGGAGCCTGCTTCTCCCTCTGCCTGTGTCTCTGCCTCTCCCTCTCACTGTGTCTCTCATGAATAAGTAAGTAAAATTTAAAAAAAAAAAAAAAGAGTTATTTAAAAAAAAAAGAAAATGACAACCAATCATTGAATATAACTACAGAGAGGCATATTTTTATGTTTTGGACTGAGGAGGGAGTTTTGAAGCAAGTCACAAAATCTAGAAGCAAGAAATGATTGACAGGTATGACTAAATCAAGATAAAAAACTTCTGCACAACAAGGACATCATAAAGTCATAAAGTAACAATGTGGGAGAAGATATTTGCAACATGTATAAAAGACAAAGGATGACTATCCATAATCACTATAAATTAGTAATAAAAAACACAAGCAATCAAAAAAGAAGCTGAGAAAGAATATGACGATGTAACTCATAAAAAAAGTAGAAAAGCCAATAAACATAAAGATACTCAAGTTTAGCAATAACTAGGTTAATGCATTTAAAAATGGAAATATTTTATTTCACCATATATGTTTGTTGCTGAGAAATGATTGTTGTATCACTCATGTAAATGAAAATTTTTAAATTAAAAATATTTGCCAATAGGCCAAAAAAATGGTATCTTATTTCAATTTGCATTTCTTTGACTATCAGTGAGGCCATACTCTTTCAAGTTTATTGACAACTAATGTTTTTTTCTTGCCTTTTTAATAAATTGCTGTTTGTGCACATTAACTGTTGGGAATTGATATTTTTTTCTTACTTAATGAAAGCACTTCCTACATATTAAAGACAATTACTCATCGTCATGAATGTTGTAATTATTTTTTCCCAGTCTGTCAAACACCTTTGAACTCTATTTATGGTTTCCGCCTTTGCTTTTACCCTGAGGAAGGAGCTCCTCACCTTGAGCTCAGATGAATACTTATTAACAGTTCCCCATTGTTCTTTTAGAGTAATATTATAAAATCTTTTGCTAGGAAACTATTTTGGTATATAGTATGTGGAAAAAATCTCAGTTAAGTGTTTTCAATTGCCAACTGTTGCAGCATTTGCTATATTACCTTCTTTCTCAACTGATGGGAAGGCCATTTTTATCCTGCACTACATTCTTATATATACTAAGATCTAATTCACAGTTTGCTTAATTTATCTTACCTGTTTATTCTTACATATAATGGCATACTACTTCAGTATGTAGTATTAGTTTTAATACCCGGTAACAGTAGACCTCTCATTTCTTTCTTTCTTTTTTTCATCTTTAGGGGGAAGAGATTTACATTTATTTATTCTCTTAGAAATTTTTATTCTTAAACTCAAAAGTTGTTCTTTGAAAGCACAACTGGGATTCTGAGTTGTCCTGCATTAAACAGATAGATCAAGATGGGAAGAACCAACATCTTTACTACATTAAAAGTTTTCCATCCAGAAAGATGTCTTTCCAGTGTTTCTTAAAGATTTATAGTTCCTTTATTTTTATTTTTTATAAAAGATTTAATTTAATTTATTCATTCATTCATCTATTCATTCATTCATTCATTCACTCATGAGAGACACACACACACACAGAGGTAGAGACATAGACAGAAGGAGGAGAAGAGGCTCCATGCAGGAGCCTGATGTGGGACTCGATCCCGGAGCCTCAGGATCATGTCCTAAGCCGAAGGCAGATGCTGAGCCACTCAGGCGTCCCAAAGATTTCTAGTTTCTTTAATTAGAATCTGTGGATTTATTAACTTTATTCTTTGGTAGGTATTTGTTGTTTGGGGGGTGGGGGGGAGCGGGAGGAGTTTATATCTGGCAGATCTCCCTGGCATGCTCACCTTATAATCTATACCATTTATGAGTGTCCATCACCCTTCTATCTCCCACCTTTGCTTCTGACCCTTATCCCATCTCTAATGGCATAGAGGGGTTCAGAGATGGGTGATCCTTTTTTTTTTTTTTTTTTTTTGAGATGGGTGATCCTTGGTCATACGGCTAGGGATGGACTAATGTAACAGAGAAGTATGATTCATGGACTGTTACTAGATGTTTGGCAGTTTTCACTGCAATTATGAATGGAATCCCCCCCATTATACTTTTTAAATAGTTATTGGGGCTTTTTGAGAACACTTGATTTATACATATTATTGTATCTGGCTACATTCCTCATAGTTCTTATTAGTTCTAGTAATTTTTCAGTTCACTTCCTTAGGTATTGTATCAGACCACACCTGAAAAGCATGATATTTGGTCCCTTTTCCTCAGTATTTATCATACCTATTTCTTGTTCTTCCCCTCTGCCCTTTCCCCTTCTGTCCCTCTAGAGCAATGCTAAATAACAGTGGTAATCAGGGCTACTTTCATGGGAATGCAACCTGTGCTTTCAGACAGGTCCTACATTCAGAAGGGTCTCACAGTTAGTTGAATGCTCCACTGTCTTGGTCTTAAAATTATTAATAATTATCTCTGAACTTACTTTTTAAAAACTTTTTAAAAAAGATTTTATTTATTTGAGAGATTAAGCAAGAGAGACAGCATGAGTGGGAAAAGGGGCAAAGGGAGAGGTAGAAGCAGACTCTCCACCAAGCAGGGAGCCTGATGCAGGGCTTGATCATGATCTGAGCCAAAGGCAGAAGCTTAACCAGCTGGGCCACCTAGGTGTCCATGAACTTATGTTTTTAAGTAAAGTCTGATGGGACAATGGAGTAAGCCTATTAACACAGGAGATATACAGTGTGTGTGTCTGCAATTCTCAGCTGCCCCATGAGTGTGGAATTCCAGCGTATGGTTGTTGGATGAGACTCAAAGCAAGGCTAATGTAAAGGTGCCATGAGTATGACTGAGTAAGCAAGGCTGCTGACAGCCTGGAGAGGCCACATTTCCCCTTCCAAGCAAAACTTGCCTCCAGTATAAAAAGAAGGCAACAATGGTCCAACCAAGCACTAACGACCAAGGAACTCTATCCTATCTTTTTTCACTCTTAATTCCTTATTATAGCTAGATATTTATGCTGATAATAACATAAAAATAAAGGCAAAGATCAGGCAACCCATGGTTCCTTTCCTCCTCGGTCCTTCCATATTAAGAAAGCTATGGAATAAGCCAAGGGTAGAGAGTTTTTGTAAATCAAGAAGTGAAATAAAAGTAATTTAGTTTCATGCAGAACTTCCACTGTTCTGGTAAGAACTAAATACATACACATGTATGAGCTCCCACATGTGAACTGTGTAATTTTGGTGATTCTACCTGTAAGATAAATGCTCTTATATTTGCATTTAAAATCATCATTATACAACATAAAGGCGAATGACAAGATCCGTGCTAATAATTTAAAAGTTTAATTTTTCTTTACTTAGAATGACATTAAACAGCAAATAAAAACACCATGCCACCTTAGATGCACCATGGCTTAGGTGGTGAGGTAGTGGCTCCTGCCGGGACTGAGCATCACCAGCCCCTCCCCCAGGAGACTGCTGTGGTCTGCTACTGCCTGCTCCTCAGTAACCCTGGGCCACCAAAAGGCCATGATCCTAAGAGGCTGTGATCCCAAATGTGTTGGAGTAGATACAACAGGACTCAGTGGAGAGTGTGACTCAGGCCTTGGAGAAATTTAACATAGAGAAGGCCACTGCAGCCCTTATGAAGAGAAGTACAACCCTGGGGCACCTGGATGGCACAGTTGGTTGGGTGTCAGACTCTTGGTTTTGGCTCAGGTCACAATCTCAGGGTCTTGGGATGGAGGCCTATGTTAGGCCCCTCACTTGGTGTGGAGTCTGCTTGGGATTCTCTTTCTCTCTGTTTCTCTGTGCCTCCTATGCTTGCAACCCTCCCCGCACACCCCCACCCCCGGCTTGTGCTTCCCCCCCTCAAGTAAATAAATAAAATCTTAAAAAAAAAAAAAAAAGTACAACCCCATCTGGCACTGCATGGTAGGGAGAACTAGGGTAGTTCTGTGACACATAAAACCAAACATTTCAGCTACTTCTGCCTGGGCCAAGTGGCCACTATTCTGTTCAGATGTAGGAGGCTGTGTCACATGCCCAGAGAGCCACCCTAATTTTAAATACCAGAGACTGAAATCTTCAGCACTGCCTCAGGGAACACCTCAGTCTTTGAATCTTTATTATGTTGTTTGTACAGGGCATTCTCTGAATGAATTTGTTATGGTTATAAAACAATTAGCAGAAGAGCTTACATTTGTGTTTATTTTCTATTCCATACCTCTGCCCCATGTTTTTTCTCCTCAAAAAGCCATTCCTTTCAAAAAAATAAATCTGTTGTTGAAAAAAAAATCCCAAACACATGGCAAGTAGAAAGACTGCAAAAGAAAGAAAAAAATTTTTTTAAAGTGCCTTTAAAGAAGACATACAAAACAGACATATTAAAAGATGCTCAATATCACTAATTATCAGTGAAATGCAAATGAAAACCAGTGTGATATCACCTCACATCTGTCAGAATGGCTAGAATCTAAAAGATAAGAAACAACAAGTGTGGTGAGGATGTGGAGAAAAAGGAACCCTGGGCTGTTGGTGGGAATGCAAACTGATGTAGCCACTGTGGAAATGGGGGCTCCTCAAAAAATTAAAAAAAGAACTACCCTAGGATCCAGTAATTCCACTGGTGGGTATTTACCCAAAGAAAACAAAAACACAGGGGTGCCTGGGTGGTTCAGTCAGTTAAGCATCTGCCTTCGGCTCAGGTCACGATCCAGGGTCCTGGGATCCAGCCCTGTACCGGGCTCCCTGCTCAGCAAGGAGCCTGCTTCTCCCTCTCCCTCTGCTGCTCCCCCTGCTTGTGCATATGATTTCACTCATATGTGGAATTTAAGAAGTGAACAAAGAGAAAAAGGGGACAAAAAAACAGATTTATATGGAGAACAAACTGGCAGTTGCCAGGGGGGAGGAGGTTAGAGGAATGAATGAAATAAATAAAGGGGATTAAGAGTACACTTAACATGATGAACACTGAGTAATGTATAAAAAGAGAAAGGAAAAAAAAAGTACTTTTCAAGGCATTCTGTCTATTTGAACAAGGGGTTCCATATTTTCATTTTGCAATCTGCCCTGCAAATTATATAGCTGGCCCTGGGAATTATAATGGGCATTGCTTGTTTGTTTTAGGCTTTATTGGAATCACTCTGATTAAACCTCACTATGTACAAAATGGGTCATTACAGAATTGTTACTGATAGTAAAAGATTGGAAACACCTAATGTCCATCAAAGGGGGCTGTTTAAATAAATTACAGCACCTGTATTCAAAAGAATAATGAAAAATTGTAAAAATAAAAAGAATGAGAAAGCTCTATGTGTACTGGTAAGGGAAGATTGCTAAGAAACACCAACTGAAAAAAAAATACATGTGAATATGTGCTATGATTTTGAATAAAAAGGGGAGAATAAGAATATATATTTGTATTTTCTATTTCAAATCTTACATTAAAAAATTACCTATCAGGTTTTGGGGAGGAGGCTTGGGGTACTAAATTGGAGACTAGACTAACAAAATTAGATTTTATATCTTCTTTACCACTGGAACATCCTTCATAGTCAATGCCACAGAAATGTCTTGACTATTTACAACGTGGCTATTCATAATGCCAGTCTGAGGCTGAACTGTGGTTTATGAGTGATATGGTTGCATTGGTTGAATATTGGATATGTGCTCCATGATGTCCCATTTAGAAACAAGTTGTTGCACACATTCCATTTACCTGGACCACCCCCACTCATACTATATCACTGTTATGTAACAAGGGGATATATAAGTAGAACCTCCAAAAATCAATCCTATAAGGTAGAGCAAATTCTATAAAATTAGAGCAATAAAAGCTTTTCCCAGGTTTTTATTCTTAAACAAAACAACACCATCAGAAAAAAAAAAAAACAGGTACAAAAGAAAATGAAACATAAATGTACACGAAGGACCATATACTAAACTGAGAATCACACATGATTATGAGTAAAACTACTTTCTAATCATAACCTCACTCTGCCCTCAACACAAGAACTGGAGCTCACTTCTGTTGGCAAACATACACTTCCTGAGAGTAGGGGGCACAAAACTATATTAGGCAAATAAACTATTAGTATGTGTCACTGTGGGGTGTTCACTTCATCTGATTTCTTGTAAAACTCTAAGATCCTGTAAGAAGGTAGTGCTGAACTTTCTCCTCGGAAAGGGGGAGAGAGCACATCTAACTTCACTCTTACTCCACCGCCAACCCTCCGCCCCATGCAAGCTTGTCCACTGGAATAAGCACTGGCTTTGGAGGAGGTCAGAGATAAACAGGCCTTTGCACACTCTGACCATGTTCTATGATTCTCCTCTGACCCTCCACCTTCTGTCTTTGCTCAAGGACTGGCCCATTCATTGCCTTCACTGGGGGTTTTTGCTGATACTATCCTGAACTCAGATTAGGTGCCCCTCCCTTCTGGTGTTTCTACAGCATCTGCTGCGATCTCCCAACAGAGGACCTATTGTACTGTGTTGTCACCTTCTATTTAAGTGTCTTTCTCCTCCATTAGCTCATACGATCCTCCAAGGCAGAAACTACACCTCTGTATCTTTCAATCCCCAGTGCCTAAGATACACTTGGCAGCCTCTTAATAAATGTCTGCTTAATGCCAAGTAATTTACAGTAGATAAAGAAGTTAAGCTTCAGTGACAATTAGAACCAGCCTTAATATCTGGTTAGAGAAATAGGCTGGGAGAAGCATCACCTCTTGGTCTAGACCAGACTCAGTAGTGTCATTTCAGGAGACCATGTGCATTAAGGTCTTTAGGACCCCTCTGCCACTTCAGCAGATTGATTTCTCTGCCACATTCTAACACCTTCAGCCTGTGGTGAGCCCCCACCCCAACTCTCACATCTCTGTTTTTGCTCCAGAGGACACTTATTTCTTAAACACAGTTGCAAAGCACAGAAGTGTATCCTTAGTTCAGTGGATGCCAAAAGCCCTTCACAGCACAGATTTCTGTTTATTTCCCTGGGAACTTCACGGAATTCTAAACATACTGCTATAATTTCAAAATACTTTTAGATGACAGTAGCAAGGACAGACCACCAATTTCTACTTCTTGCTTCCAGCCCTTTGGAGGGGACATTCTTATTGCTATGTAAATCAGCCTTTTGTAATGCTCTGTAGAGTTTAGTGAATTCTTCAAAGCCCAGCTTAAAATACCATTCTTCACAAAGCCTTATCTTATGAGGCAAGAAATATGTTCATCCCTTCACAGCCTGACTAAATATTTCACCTTCTTGTGCTCTGCTTGTGCCTTTGTCCACTGTTCTCCACTCCACATGTTGGCCAATGTGCTTCTCTAGCTACCATGAGTCAGAGGGTAAGTCTCCTGATGTCTGGAGCCCCTTTGGTACTTTCCATCTGTGTGTTCCCTTCTTTGTTCTACATTGTATCTCAGAGGCTAAAGCTCCCAAACCACATCTCCCAAGCTTGCCAACTTGGTTTTTGGTGAAGTTCTGCCAGTAGCAGAAACTCGGGAGACACTGGTGGGAGGAAGAAAGGAAACATTTCTTTTCTATCTGCTTCTGGTGGCAGATGAACAGGGGCTCCAATGTTTCTGTCAGCGTAGAGTTCCAGGGTGGCAGCAGCAGTGTGTCCCCAGAGCTTCAGCAACAGAATTCCTATGTGTGTGCTACCTATTTTGGTTGTCCTACATCAATTACTAATAAGAAACTAGACCCAGAAAGCCACTGGTGTTTGTGGATCCATCCTGGTAGACACAGAGGTAACCCTTAAAGGCATAAAGGTGCTAATGGAAGCTTCTCATTCTTTAAAAGGGTTAAAGAGCCTTGAATTTTGAGCCTAGAGCGTGGGGCTCTAGCTTACTATCTCTTAAGCTGCAGCAGAGTCAAGGATAAGGATGGAGAAGGGCTTACGAGAACTTATGTTTTCCAGAAGAACTTAGGAGACCTTCCCTTCCTTAGGAAGGGAAACCAGACTCACGTAATGCTAAATACCACACTCATCACACTCTAATATCAGTGTAAAGTGTTTACTGTTTCCCCAAGTCTTACTAAAAGCATCTTCTCTATTCATCTACAAGACTCATAAGAAGAGAAGAGCTATTTAAAAAAGAAAAAAATGCAAATGGCCCTTAAACATATGAAAAGATGCTCAATTTCTCTCATAAAAGAAGTGCAGTTAAAAATGCACTGAGATACTATTTCTCACCTATCGAACTGGCAAAAATCCAAAAGTCTGGCTATATGTTCCATTGGCAAGGCTGTGGGAAACTCATTATTCTATATTGCCAATGAGAATTTCAAAATGGTATAATCCCTATGGAGGTGAATTTGGCAACATCTAGCAAAATTACACATGCATTTACCTTCTGACCATGTAATCCTGTTTCTAGGAATCTATCCCAAAGATATAGGAGGAAAAATAGGAACTTTATGCACAAGGCAATAGCACAATTTGTAGGAGCAAAAAACTAAAAGCAACCCAAATGGTTCATCAATAGAGAAGTAGTTGAATAAATACACTACCATACGTCTATTCTAATGAGTACCATGCAACTAGAAAAAGGAATGCATGATATCTTTCCAGATAGCTGGCTCTAGGAGGAGTGTTAAGTACAAGAAGGTACAAGAAGTGAAGAAAGAATGTATAGCATGTAGTATGCTACCAATTATTCAAGAATGTTGAGGAGGGTACTAAATAAAATATAAATTTACTTATTTTTCATTATTTAAAATAGAAGGATATCCCAAAAAACTAAAGGGGAAAAGAAATCACCTACAGGAGTAGATGGGACAGGAATAGAAGCTGGATTTCTCTAAATACAGCTCTTTTGTAGATGTAATTTTGGAGCCATGTCTATATTTTACGTAGTTACAAAACAAAACAAAAAAGTCTTTAATGGTAATCACCAAACACTGAAAGCAAAATGGAGTAAATGAATCCACCTGTATACTGACACAGTGGCATGACCACACAAAGAATTATTTTAGATGACTTTATAACACAGTAATTTTAATATATGTCTCTAGTGGGATATATCCTAAGGGCCCTCAAAATAACTGCAAAAGTCTTAAATTATTTTCAGTAACCATATGGTAGCACTGATACTGCAATTCTGAGACTATTTTGCATGTACTAGGGACAAGGCAAATGAATTATTGTGTTGTATCACTGGTCACTAAAATTTTTAGAACAGGAAAAAGGAGCTGCAAGATCAAAGGCTAAACAAAAACTCTATATGAATTTTACTTAGAAGTGTCAGCACGCACTCATGATGTATTTTACCTGTTAAATGTATGATAAATAAATAAATGTGCATGTATTTCCTAGTTTCATCTGTCAGAGAGGCTTAGAAATAGTAACCAACCTAGTAGCAAGTGCTTCCACTGAGGTTTCTGAATGTCATTTCCCACTGGAAGGAACCAGGGTTTCTTGAAGAAATGGCTGATCACAGATTGGTGCAGGAAATGTACAAAATGAACCTGGGATGCCATGTCATATCAGAGATCAAAAAATTGCCAAGGTCTATGCAGGTCATGTCAGTAGGTCTCAAGAGCCAGTATGAAGAGGCTAAAGATGGGGACAATTTGAATGTCAATAATAATGACTGCAAATGATTAAAATACGTCTATTTTGTTTAGTCCCATAAATTGAAAGTGGTTCAATTTTGGGGTATTATTATCATATGGGATAAAATTATCATATGGGATTGGTGTCAAAATAATCAGACAGAGAGGAAGCGGGTAACATATATATAGAACTTAGGTGGTCTGTGAGTTAACAGTTCTTTAAGCTGGGTGGTGGGTACTATTCCTTTTTCCTGAATAACTAATAGGGTATTCAAAGGGGTGAATTTAAATACAAGGTTTAATGAAAGGAAGTTTGGCAATTATTCTGAAAATCTGAAAGGCCTTGGCAAATGTCATATGTATATCACAAGGTGGAGTGCCAAGGCAAAGCAAACGTGTCCTGTGGGAGATTGAATGTTTATAAAATAGTGGTCATATCTATTCTAATTTCTCCTTCCATGCCTCACTGGTAAGGCACATTAGCGATTCCTATAAACGTCTCCTAACAAAGAGGAGACAGTCATTACTGGCTGGCTCTCCCAGGTGAGAATACAGCCCAACATGATCTAGAAGCAGCCACCAAATGGGAAGGGGCTGTGGTGGCAGTAGCAGATGAAGTGGGAGAAGCACTGTGGGTAGAGGCTGACACCTAGATCTGGTCAGTGTCGTCACGGTGGGGCCCATTCCTATGGATATATGAACTCACAGGGTTCCAAGGCTTCCTCATGAACCTGTACAAGTGAAGATGCATGAAGAATGACATGCTGCCAACAAAAATGGGAAAGAAACCCTTTGGTGGGAAACAAGACTAAAATCTTACAAAGCTTATTTTTCCCTGGCATCATTTTATGTTCTAAGTAATAACATTAAAATCTCATTAAAAAAAAAACCCCGCCTATTTTTAAAGTAATTTTGAGCCCTATAAGGAGAGTACTGCTCTAATGAGAGTAGCCTGAACTATGAGACAAAGAGCACGAGCTGTGGAAGAGGGAAGTTCTGAATCTTAAAACATAAAAGTAGGGTTGATATACCCTACTAGTTATTCATAATTGCAGCATTTTACTTTTTTTTTCCCTCATGAAAAGCTAGAGTGGATAGCAGGGGTTCTCAAGGAAGGAGTGTATATCTCACAAGACACTGGAAGGAGTAAGTGCTACTATTTGTAAGTGGCTTTAGGTGATTCTGAAGTACACTGTGCCCCAAGTAGAGGACTACTCCCTTCTCGGTGGTCCCCGTAGGGTGACTGGCTGAGGCCTGTGTGCAGCCAAAATGCATCTGAGATCATCAATATAGAAAACTGGCCATTGCTATTTCAAATGCCCCTTTAAACTAAGCAGAGCTGCCATGTCAGACAAAGGATAGTGAAATCCCCCATGCTCTTCACGACTCACACCACCTCCCTGTCTGCCTGGCGTGGGGACAGCTCTGAGCTGTGAAGATGGTACGAGGAGGGCCAGAAGGGATCCCACTATAGGCCATCTACCAACAAGTGCACATCTATACTTGCCAACCTGCCCCACTGCTCCCATTCAGTTGAGGGACGATGACAGGCAGATGATTACAGTGCTCTTTGCAGTCAAACTTGTGAGCATCATAGGAAAGGGCTAGAAGAAAAGTGTTTGACCAGAAACCAAACACAATTCCTACATCTCTGCAGTCTTCTTTCATCCTCTGACAATGCCTGAGACCATTATGGCTTCTGATGATGCTGACGAGTTCACTTTGGACAGAAAAATGTAGACCCACAACAGCATCCCTCACTACAACTGATCCTGAGTTTCATCCCGTAATGGCCTCTCATGCCAAACAGACCTGTTTCTTGGATAATTACGGTATCCACCTGTTCTTCCCCCCAATAAGAACGGGAGACTGATTTAAGTAGATGGTGCCTGCCATGTACCATGTTCAAGAACGCAGTACACTGGGCTGGAATGAGTAGCCAAATGGTACCAATGCTGTGACTATGGAGGTGGCTGGGTTTCTAAGATCCTTCTCAGTAAGGACACCTCTAACTACACAATCACATACACAGTGAGGCCTACAGTCTATAAGAAAACACAGGTAGCTGGTGCAAAGATGTATCCTCCCTGCAGTCATCTATCACCACAGTTCCATACAGCCCACAGAATTAAAAGCCTTGATAATCTCAGGTAATGCCTGGGCAGTGTTAACTTTCAAATTACTTATAAGTCATGACAGAGAGTAACACTCATATTTAATAGTAAAAGTTACTTCTGTAACAAAGGTAAAACCAACTTACTTATTTTAGCTGAGCTCTAAAATTTCTCTGTACATTAGAATAATGTCTACTCCTGCTAACTGGCTAACATTATTGTTCCAAATTTCCCGAAGTACAGGATTACATTTAGGATACAGCAGGTATTAAGGAAACTTAGTCTTATGACCATTCCAAGAATTAGTGAACAATTTGTAAGTTACACTCATCTTTTCCATACTAGTCATCACTGGTTTTCAGAACATGTGTCAATATGTTATGTGTCCCAGCATGGAGGGGACCTCGGAAGGAGAGGAGATATGGATCCCATCATAAAGGCAAAGAATTCTCTTTTAGATGGTACACAGTAGGGGTACCTGAACATACAGAGTCCCTTTTCCAAGAAGCTGCAATAAAGACAGATTCAAGGATCTAGTCAGTCAAATTAGGATCTTTGTGGGGTAGGAAAAGTCACTACCAGTATCTAGAATGTCAAGACCTGGGATGGACTGTACATAATGCCAGACTAAATATGACCTAAAACAAAAACACAACACACCAGAGAACAACCAAATAGCAACTAAACCAAATTAAAAATACTCTTCTGAAACATCAGTTGGACAGTATTTCCCACAGGATAACCTGAATTTCACAGTGACAGTTCAGTTACTCTAGTCTTATTTAAATTACAGGCAGGCATTTTCTTGAGGTGAACTTGGCTAAACAGTGCAAATATGGACTGATGTGTCCACGAAAAAGTGACACTCTAATGGCGAGCATACCATTCATATCCAATTAAAGGCCAAAATACCTCATAGCCTTGGAAAGCATGAGCGTTGGATCAATATTCTACAGACTTCCCTGATCTTATCTACCATTAAATTAGAAAAGCCTTTGGTGTAAATGGCTTTGCCAGACTACTGTAAGCATTTCCACATAGCAAATCTGAATGCATCACTTGAACGTTTTCAATTCTTAACTCCTAGTGCAATATTTATATCCTTTTTTATCTAAATTATTATTTTGACTACTTCTAAAAATATAAGACTTCCCCTATGTCACTCAGCCATAAAGCATTCAAAGCAACCAGGTTGTAGTCAAAGCTGATTAAGAGGTGGGTTAAGAGGAATTAATGAGATAGTATAGTATCTGAAGATCAAATATCTAGGCATATATTTTAAAAAATGTAATTGCGATACTTACCTATTAGCCCTTTCTCGAGAGTGAAGGTTTTGTTTGTAAACATACATTCAAAAGCCACAATGTGAAAAATCTTGTTCACTGTGTTGTGGGTCCCAACTATTCGAATATACCTGGGGGTAAAGAGAACATTTGTTGAAGAAAATGAGCTTTCATCACAACCAATCCAAAGACAATAAAATAAGATACTGCAAACATGCAGAGTACCACGGCATGAACTAAGGGAGATCAACCTGACTTCGGACCCTCTATCTGCTCCTGAGGGTTAGCTCCAACTGAGCCTGAAAGAATTACAGCAAAATTGGGGAGATACCATTTTCCGGAGAATGAAGCAGAACTTAGATCTGATTCACCTAGAAAATCAAACCAGGTACGGATCAAGCTCAGCCCCTGAATGTCAGTATAATTCTACATCTGTGAGACATTTACGCTGGAGAATAATGCCTCCTATCCTCATTTTGTGGTTAGGAATCTGCCTGTGCACAGGTGCACAAACACTCGCCAAATCAAATGTTTTCCAATTCAAGGAAAGATTTCATCCATTGGAGACAAATGCATGAAATCAATATTGCCTTCTTGTTTAACAGAAAAATCCACAGAAACTACTAAAAACCACTCACAGTTTTTTGTATTTCAACAGTGCTCCTACATCCTTGTACAAAGTTAACCCCATATACTGATGCCAGCTCCCCCACTCCGGCTCCAACCTCTCCCCCCACCCTACCCCACCCCACCCCCACTCCACTTGGCTGCTGGGAAGCGTTCTCCTGATCAGAGGAAGTGATCTGCAGAGGTGATACAGTCTACTCTGCAGCCTCCCTCCTGGCCACACGGATCTGGCATCTGCACACAGTGCAGAGTTTCACAGGGCAGGTCTTGAGCATCCCGACCTATTCACCCTCTGTATCTCCCTGCAGGCTTCACCTCCTACAAACAAGCATTAACCTTGGAGTGACTTGTTCCTTTCACTCTCCAAAGAGACCTGACAGTTCACAGGTTAATGAACAGACAAACTCATTCTTCTGAGTGTCACACAAATCGCTGGGGAATGTGCCACACACTGTCTTACTGGGATTCAAAGGAAGAACCAGGAAAAAAATAACTAGATTAAGTGATAACACTCTCCCAAATTATAAGCTATGTGCTCTGAAGGATGGGGTATATTAAATGAACACATTTCAATTAGGAGATGACAGACTGGGCAAGGTTTTAGTAATATCCTTCCTCTGCTGTGTAAAACAACCTGCGACTTCAATGATATAATTTTACTTCTGAGCTAATTGCTGTTCACTAATTTGGTAATTCCCTTACATTTCTCATCACTCCAAGTTAACTGTGTAATGTAAATGCCAATTTTTTTTAAAAAGTCACATTAAGGAGACTATATTTGGGGTTTTTATATGAGCTATTTTCCCTCCTGTTCCATCAAGCATGAATATCTCACAGCATTCCGGGTGCACCTCATTTAGCCATCTGCTCCTTGGCATGAGCTGGTCACTCATCTTCATAACCAATATAAATGCTACCTCCTGGGCTGGCTGCTCAGTGTGCCCATGCCCACTGCAGGGAGACACCATTCTTCCTGTATGGAGAGTCAGGGCCACCACTGCACTCATCAGAGCCCTCTGGTTAAGCAGGAGGTTGGCCTTGATCTATTCTCTCGAGCCCTCATTGGCAGAGACAAGGTACTGATGCTACTGGGTTTGGGTGGGTAGGTGGGGTTCGTGTAAAATAAGTTCTAAATGGCCTGTGCGGAACTGGAGTTGTGCTGTTCTTTACTCGTGGCGCTGACAGTCTCTACAGACTTTCTGGAAGGGAAGGGGTGTGTTAAAGCCTGGCACATTGGCCTGAATCTAATTTTGTCCATTTCCTTAAACCCACAGGAACACAACCAGCATAGCATTTTCAACTGCTCATGGTCATGACAGCCTGAGGGCTGCTGTCTGTAACCTTGGAGGGAATGGAGGGAATGTGGTTTGGGGAATTTGATCAGATCATTTTCCTGTTCCCTAGGTCAGGTCTCCACCAAAGCAGAGGCAGCTCTCCTAATGCTGTGCGAGGTAGAGGAACCTGGAAGTGGCTGAGAGAGTCCTCCACTGGCAGTTTTTTTTTTTTTTTTTTAGATTTGTTTGTTTATTTATTTATGAGAGACACACACACGGGGGGGGGGCAGAGACAGAGAGAGAGGGAGAGGGAAGGGGGGAGAGAGAGAGAGAGAGAGAGAGAGAGGGAGAGAGGGAGGGAGGGAGAGAGAGAGGCAGAGACAAAGAGGGAGCAGCAGGCTCCCTGCAAGGAGCCCAATGTGGGACTCCATCCTGACCCCGGGATCACACCATGAGCCAGAAGGCAGATGCTCAACCACTGAGCTACCCAGGCGGGAGTCCCCATTGGCAGTTCTTAAGGTTAATAGTCCAGGATGACCTAAGGGAATGCTGTAATGTTACCTCCCTCCCTTTCTTCCTTTCTTAAAACATTATGTTGAACCAGGTTCTTCAACTTTAGATAGTACTCATTTCCCAAATTTAACCCTGGCCCAAATATCAAAAATGGGAGAAAATATGCAACCTTTCTCTCCGTCATCCCCCAATTATAAGAAACTAAAAACAGAAAATTGTACTGGAATACATTTTACTGCCTTAATGATAGTGCTTGTGATAACAAACAAGATAATATATATGGTTGGAAAAGCACTGAGACTGCTTCCAGATAAAAAGTTCTCTATAAATGAAGATAATGTTATCTCTGCTGCATAATCCTGAGGTCAAATTAGCAATTCACCACTGTACATCACACTTCTTGATTAGCCTGTTACACGTAATGCTCCTAACAAGTTTAATTATTCTGGGTCTACAATACTTTCTAAGTCTCCACAAAATTATAGCATAATTTACAAAAATGGCATGAAGTTTTTATTCAAATATGCTTTTTTTTTTAAAAAAAAATGGTAACAAAGTCACAAGAAAGACACCATGCTCCTCTTTCCCAGCAAGGAGTGGTTTAGCACATGACTCTGTTCTTCACCAAAGATCTGCACTAGAAGAAGAAAATAGGCTTCCATAAATCCCCCAATTTCGGTGACCGGTAAGGGACCCTAGAGCTCGACGCTAAGAACTCAAGAGGCTCGGACCCATGAACGGTGCCTAGAGGGAGAGGGGCTGGCATGGACTCATCATGGACTATGAGCAGGGTTCCTTCATGGCACTCACAATGGCTGAAGTTTTTGTTGCCCGAGCTATTGAAAATCCAAGGGATGGGGATGGGAGAGGGTCCTCTCTCTCTCTCTCTCTCTCTTTTTGCAAAACAAAGCAAAACTCGCTTCTGGGTTGTAATACCTAAACAGGAGTAGATCTCACATTTTCTTTGCCACCAAAGACCGTAAGAGGTAGAGCTTAAGATGATTTTTTTTTTTTCCTTTCAGCATCATCTCTCCAAAGCACAGTCAGAGTCTGATTTAACCTGATAATAAGGGCAGTGGCAGCTAGTGACTTCATCAGTGTGCAAAGAGGAACACTGCTGAAAAATACAGCAGCCATCCTTTGTTCTCTCTGATCCTCAACAGCAGCTCAGACAGTTGGAAGATAATTAAAACTTAAACAGTGCCGAAGAAGGCAGCTATGCAACAGATTGGCCATTTCTGAGGAGGATGAATGCTGTCCACATGAGCCCTCATGTAACCGTCTGTTTCTAATATTCTCGTCCCTTCCCTGTGTTGGTTGTCTTCTTGTCACTCACGGAGACTGGATCTCGTACACGGTTCACAACAGGATGTTTCAAGGCAGAAGTTTCCAGGAGCTATAATATTGTGGGTGAAAGGAGATTCTGTCTTCTTTAATGAAATGAAATCTAAAACCTCCAAGGAGAGCATTCTAAAATTGAAAGGCACTACAGAGTTTTGAAGAGTGTGCTTTAGAGTCTAACAGAACCAGGTCTGTCACCCAGCCCTGTCACTTAATTAGCTCTGTCACTGTGGACAAAAAAAAAAAAAAGCCTTAAACCTTTTGAACCTCAGTTTTCTTCTCTCTAAAATGAGGTCAATAACACAATCCTTATAAGATATTTAAATGAGATAAGAATTTAAAGTGTTTAATGCAGTGCTTGGCAGAAGAGGATATGATTAAACAGAAATTCAAGGAGGAGGTCACTGGATGCAAAATTTCTTGGTTTGGGCTTCGAGAATCCTGGTTGTCTGGAAGACTATTCCTAACTGTAGATGTTAAAATGGTGCATTCAGGAGGAGGCAGGCCCACCCAGGGGCAGACTTTGAGAACACAGGCAGAGTCTTGTCCTTCCTCTTCAGGTACCACAGCACAGGTGTGATGGCCACAGAGGTCGGCTACATTCTGGCTGCAGATTACCTGGCTCTATGGGATTTCCTTATTTAAGCTTTTAGTCTCTAGAAAAGTCTATTTAAAATGTTCCTGGCCTGACTCAGCTATACATGAAGAAGTAAGGAAAGAATCTTTTGCCCATATTTGGTCTAGCTACCCATACCCACAGAAGTTTCTTTTTTGTGCAAACCCTAGAAGTTTGGAGTTTTAATTCTTTTTTTTTTAATTTGGAGTTTTAATTCATTAAGAAAAATACATTAGCATTTCCTAGCAGACAGATGTCATAATACTGTGACCTAGAGGAATTCTGCTTTGAAGATTCCATCACATTCTCCCCCTGTTCTGGGAAGGTACAGATTCCTTGCCTTAACCTATCTTTCTGTCATTTCTTGTCAGGATGCAACCAGATTTGATTTCTAAGTCACATATGAAACATTTTTTTTTTTAACATATTAAGGCAAGTACAGAAAAGTAGAAAGTATAGAGAATAGCAACCAGTACATTCCCACTTTAAATCCTTTTGTATTCTCTAGTTTTTAGTTCTGGTGGACCACAAGCCTACCTGAGGTTACAGTGTTAACACTTAGCCTTTCCCTCTTTTTTTATTTTTATTTTTATTTTATTTTTATTTTTTTATTTATGATAGTCACACAGAGAGAGAGAGAGAGAGAGAGGCAGAGACACAGGCAGAGGGAGAAGCAGGCACCGGGAGCCCGACATGGGATTCGATCCCGGGTCTCCAGGATCGCGCCCTGGGCCAAAGGCAGGCGCTAAACCACTGCGCCACCCAGGGATCCCAGCCTTTCCCTCTAGTTACAGGATCAATCAATGTCTATACTGAGCAGGTTCTACTGTAAGATAAAATTTAACTTGGTAAGAAATATTTAAATGAGTGTCTCAAGAGATCAACTGAAGCCAAAATCCAGAGAATTCTACTCTTTGGTAAACAAAGTTTTATTCTCAAAGTGAATTTCATATTCTTGGGTTAAACAAAGACATTGAGGAAACTAGATTTAGCCTGAGACTGTGCACAAGAAGGGCTCCTTGACATTTTGGCTCTTCCTATGAGGTCGGCAGAGAACTCTGTTGTGGCCAGATGTGGTCCTCTAGCAAGAACCTTAGCTTCAGCATTTGCTAGGGACTTGTGACCTTGTAGAGGTCTGGATTCACTTCCATGATTTCCCTTTTGACTCTTCCTTTCAAGGTGATGCTAAGAATGTACATAAATAATTCTCTGACCCAAGAAGCAGGTAATGTCTGCAGGTCTTGCCAGGATGGTATTTTCTTCCAGTGCTATGTACAGTGTTAGTGCTCTTATAATCAAACCGCAGATTGGAGGGGGAAATGACTTCAGGTCTTGTTGCTAAGGCAGCAAGTGGAAAACAGTTTACTGCCAGAATGACAAAAAGCTTCTAGAAAAAGCAGGTTGCAACAGAAAAGATTTGTTACTCTTAGAAAATCTTCCCTCTGGCTGATCTGTGGAGCTATAGATTCTCCTCTACTGCTTTAGCAAAGGGCCTCAGCAGCATTTGCTTATTTGGGAGAGGAAGAATTATTGAAAGGTTAAACAGTCTGTGTCCAGAGTTAGCCTAAGCAGAAGCTGCTGTCTCAGAGAACAGCCCTGATGCTGTCTATTAGGCCCTGCAGAGGGAGCAATCATGTTCTAGCACCTCCACTATTCAACCTGAAGGGCAAGTGAAACAAGTCATCTTGGTTTTCAGAGAAAATTGATGCTATATCAAATCAAGTATGCAGGGGGGATGAGATGGGTAAATAATTACTAACATGTCATAACCCATTGCTACCAAGACAGATCGTCATATTAGAGATAAATCTTTAAGTGTTGTTTTTTATTTGGAGGAAATGTGAATTTTGAACAGTAGGCCTTTTTCCTACCCTGAAATATGTAGAAACTATCCTGCCCTAATTATATGACTTCAGCTTATGGAATTATATTTGGAATTAATATCACAAAAATAACTTAATTATAATATTTACACAAGCCATATGAAAATGATAAAATCCATAATGTTTAATTTCCTGATTGCACATTTATAAATCAATATCCCTCGCAGGTATACTGGGTAAATCTGCTATTAATCAAGATTTAATAAACACCTACTAGGTGCACGAAATTGTGCTAATAAGCACTGTGAGGAATATACTCAAAAGATAAGACACACACGTTCATCTAAAGAAGGTTATCGTGCAGTTAGAAAGCAAGACTAAAACACAGTAGTAGTAGTGGTGAAGAGGAAAATACAAGAGCTTCTTATCTATTCACACATGGTGAAGAGGTTAGCCTACTCTTAAAACACTGAATTTTGCAATATGAATTTTAAAAGTCCTCCCTGTGAACTATTTTTGCTTCAAAGACCAAAATAAATATGGCTAAAAGAAAAATAATCCTTAATCCCTCTTTCTCTCATGCACAGACACATGCATGTGCACACACGCACACATGCGCACATGCAGGCACCCACATACACACAAATATTAACTTAGTATTTACTATGTTCTAGCTACTGTTGCTGGGTGCTGGGATACGGGGTTGAACAATACACATCAAATCTCTTTCCCATGGAATTTATATTTCAGGGTCAGGGGACAGACAACAAAAAAATCAAATAATATCAAATAATTATTCTCTGATTGGTAGGTGATCTATTTAACACTGAATTTTACAAACAAACTCTAAACTGAAAGGTTAGACAAAACCTCTCCCCGTAGGAATAAAAGAGTTAAATGGGAAGGCACACCACTCAGTCTGAGAACATGGATACAGTATAAATGAGTGTGAGGTGTAGACACAGCTCACCTATTATAGATATTTAGCAGGATATAGACAAAAATCTAATTAAGTATGCTTTTTAGGATCTCGAAAGAGGAACTGACTTGAATTTCATGGGAAGAAATGTCTTATTTATTTCATGGTTTAGGTTTCTTTTTAAATAATACATTTATTTTTTATTGTTCAATTTGCCAACATACAGAATAACGCCGAGTGCTCATCCCGTCAAGTGCCCCCCCTCAGTGCCCATCACCCATTCACCCCCGCCCCCCGCCCTCCTCCCCTTCCACCACCCCTAGTTTGTTTCCCAGAGTTAGGAGTCTTTATTTTCTGTCTCCCTTTCTGATATTTCCTACCCATTTCCCCTCCCTTCCCTTCTATTCCCTTTCACTATTATTTATATTCCCCAAATGAATGAGAACATACACTGTTTGTCCTTCTCTGATTGACTTATTTCACTCAGCATAATACCCTCCAGTTCCATCCACGTTGAAGCAAATGGTGGGTATTTGTCGTTTCTAATGGCTAAGTAATATTCCATTATATACATAAACCACATCTTCTTTATCCATTCATCTTTCGATGGACACCGAGGCTCCTTCCACAGTTTGGCTATTGTGGCCATTGCTGCTAGAAACATCGGGGTGCAGGTGTCCTGGCGTTTCATTGCATCTGTATCTTTGGGGTAAATTCCCAACAGTGCAATTGCTGGGTCGTAGGGCAGGTCTATTTTTAACTCTTTGAGGAACCTCCACACAGTTTTCCAGAGCGGCTGCACCAGTTCACATTCCCACCAACAGTGTAAGAGGGTTCCCTTTTCTCCGCATCCTCTCCAACATTTGTGGTTTCCTGCCTTGTTAATTTTCCCCATTCTCACTGGTGTGAGGTGGTAGTTTTCTTTTTGATCTTTGTTTTTTTCTCAGATTGTAATTTTCAAGGGATTATAAAGAGACAAAATGGGAAGTGGAGGATATAAAATAAAAAATGAATAAGGGAGAGAGGGAGGGACAGAAGGAGGGAGGGAAGAAAGAGAAGAAAGATAAAGGGAGGAGTGGGGGAAGGTGGAGAGGGGAAGAGCATGAATATGAATAAACCAATCCCTTTCTCTGTCTCTGTTATGTGCTAATGTGAACAAATCCCCATATGGGAATACTGTTAACCAATTTTATTACTCAATAAAACATTGAATCCAACACAAAGTATATTTTGAGAAATAGAACTAAATTACCAAAAGTTCAACATTTGCATTTTTTCATTAACTTTTCTCCTAGCCCAAGATGCTGGGGGCAGGGGAGAGGATTTCACTACTTTTATCTTTTAAATGGCTGCATTATCTTTTTCAGTTTACCCAATAGGTTGTGCATTCCCACGAATGTAGACAAATGAGTCTAATGGAATTGTGCACTAGAGAAAAAGCAGAAGAAAATTAAATTTGTTAAGTTTCCCTATGAATCTGTAAGAACTCATTTGGTGACTATGACCTGTAGCAAGCCTCTTTTAGGATCATGGTGAGTAAGGAAAGGTTCTTTTTTTTTTTTTTTTTTTTTTTAAACCTAAGACTATGGTAGATGCATGCCATTTATTATAACTTGAAATTTTAAGAGCTGGAGGAGCTGCCCCTTCTCTTGTCCTTTTAGAGTAAAAGATTAAGTATAGAAGGAAGAGAGGTAAATGGAAGGAGAAAGAATTTGCCTCTCCCCAGAAAAGAATCTAAGAAGCCTTCTAAGAATGTAAATATTTGACATAGTGAGAAATGAGACAGGAACTGTTCAAGACATTCAGAACAACAGAAGTGAAAACTCCGTCAAAGTCAAGAGAATAACAAAGAGACTTACAGGGTAAGGAAATCACAGATCTTCACTCCAGACCCTTGAGAAACCAGCACTGGAATTAAAATAAAAGCCACCAACTTCTGAACACATCCCACGTGCTACCCTTTGCATGCATTATTTCCTTTAATGGAAAACCCATACTGTACACACTTATACAATCAGGCTGGAAATTTCAAAGCTCGACAGAACATAGGTCCCTCAAAACCTCTGAATTCTTTATAGGCTATACAAAGAAACCCGTGTTACAGGCATTAATAGCTCCTCAGAGAACTAGGTGAAATATATGTAAGGAAAACAAACCCAAACCATAGAAGTCCCACACTTACTACCTACTATTCCCAAGTGCTTCAATGCTCACAGAAAATTTCTGGGACCCTCCTTTGCCCTTTAAGAAATTCTGGGCCTTTACCTAGAGAATACAGAATGGAGGGGGGGTGGGGAGAAGGAAAGACAAATCCAGAGAATTCCTTGTTCGTTTGAGCATTAGTGCAACTATGTACAAATCTACCAACCAGATGCAGAGTAATCAAAGTAAATAAAATAATATTACCAAAAGCTTGAGAAGAATGCTCACCACCAACACCACAAAATATGCAAATGATAACAGAAGAGAGAAAGAGGAAAGTATTTTTGTCCTAGGTGCAAATGCCAGTATGGGTATGTATAATGTGCTATCTCAGGGGTTGTTAAAGCTGGAAGTGCATGACTGATCACACTGTACCCCAGGTTCCAAATAGCATGAAGGATTACTAATTTCAGCACTACTGGTATAAGAGATTTTGCTGCTAAAATCTGTCAGTGTGGTAGAACTTTAACACCAGCAACAGAGAAAAAAGCAAGAGGCTCCACCTGGCAGTATCTGGTGGTCTACAAAATATGTAGCTTATAGCACACAGGCTGAGAAGACATGGGCCAGGTCCAAACCTAACAGCCTGCCCAGCCATTTTAAGACATTTCCCCATACACCTTTTCTTTTAAGAGTCTTATGTACTATTGAGGTTCAGTTTTTGAAGCCTGTCCCCAATCCATATTTCTGCTGGATTAGCAAACAGGCTGGGAGGTGGAGTAGTTTGGCAAGGATGTTTCCCCCCTCCCCAAAGCTTCTTGAGAGTTCAACCATTCATGACTTAGACTTTACTGGTACAGCATTAGTGCTAAGCCAGTGATCAGAAAGAAAATGTCAATCCTTACACTTGTTTCAGAAGCTCAAGGAAAGAAAAACCTAGGACAGGAATGCACATAAAGTAAAATACATATTTGGTAAAAGATAATTTTTTAATAAACAAGAAGATTCTACTATATTACCAAGAGCCACTATTATTGCTATGATGCTTGGACTCCTCATTAAAACCAAATCAAAACAAACAAACAAAAAACCAAAATTGACTTAACTATTCCTTTTTCTTCTTTTATATTTTTAAAATAAAGTTTTGGGGTTTTTTTTAGGATTTTATTTTTAGGTCATCTCCACATCTAACATGGGGCCCAAAGTCACAACTCCAAGATCAAGAGTCACATGCTCCACCAACTGAGCCAGCCACGCACCCCTAAAATAAAGTTTTAAACATACATAGTTAAAAAGTCAAATAGCCTATAAGTTTATCATTTCCTCCTCTCTCTGGAGACAACTGTTTTTACCTGTTTTAGTGGATTACTTTAGGATTTACATCACATCTATAATTACCATGTTTTGGGTTTTTTTTTTTTAAATTTTATTTATTTATTCATGAGACACACAGAGAGAGAGAGAGGCAGAGACACAGGCAGAGGGAGAAGCAGGCTCCATGCCGGGAGCCTGACATGAGACTCGATCCCGGGTTTCCAGGATCACACCCTGGGCTGAAGGGGGTGCTAAACCGCTGAGCTACCAGGGCTGCCCCCATGTTTTTTTTTTTTTAAGATTTTATTTATTTATGCATGTGCATGCACATGAGCAGGGGGGAGGGGCAGAGGGAGAAGGAGAGGCAGAGAATCTGGAGGAGACTCCACACCCAGTATGCAGCCTGATGTGGGGCTTGATCCCATGACCCTGAGATCATGACCTGAGATAAAAGTAAGAGTTGGGATGCTTAACCCACACTGAGTCACCCAGGTGCCCTGATAATTATCATGCTTTTAATGTTACTTCTTGATTATCTGGTTTTAGGCTTTATCTACCAATCTACTTCTATGGAGGACAATTACCTAGCTCTCCCTTCTCCACATGCACCCTTTCCCATCCCCCCAGCTAAGATTATATTTTAACACTGGTTGAATCGATATTCAGTGTTTACATTATGATTATGTAAACATTAATCATAACTAATATACAGAAGTACTTTCCTTTTCTGCACATTTTTTCCCTGCCAGAGTAAAAATAGTCTTGATTTTTGTTTTGCTTAGTTTTATATGTGCTCAACACTAACTCACCCCCACTCTCCCAATTGTCCCTGATTTGAACTAAAGCTCCTCTCAAAGCATTCCAACACATCAAGTATTTCTAGTGATTTCTTCTTGAAGAAGCTTCCCCGAGCCTTCTGGCTGGTTCCAGTCAAGTCTGAGTCTGGGTGCCCTCTGATCTGATGCAAGCTGTTATCCTGAGATCTGTCTTCCCCATCATTCCAGGGATTCCTTTCATCTCTTCTCTGTGCTGAACTGTCCCTGTCCTGTACCTCATGCTGTCTTCCTTTCTTGGTCTACTCTCTCATTTTGGCAGATAGCATCTCCCAGTATCTGGAAGGTAAAAAAAAAAAAAAAAAATGAGAGTAGAGAGTGAGAGAGAGAGAGAGAGAGAGAGAGAGTGAGAGAGCAAGGGAGAGGGGCAGAGGGAGAGGAAGAGAGAGAGAATTTTAAGCAGGCTCCATGCCCAGCATGGGGCGTGATGCAAGGCTTGATCTCAGGACCCTGAGATCATGACCTGAGCTGAAATCAAGAGATGCTTAACTCACTGAGCCACTCAGGCACCCCTGGAAGGTAAAAATTTTAAGGCTCTGTTTGCCTGAGCATATCTTCAGTCTACTTCAAATATATTTTTTTAATTTTTCTGTATTTATGATAGTCACACACAGAGAGAGAGAGAGAGGCAGAGACATAGGCAGAGGGAGAAGCAGGCTCCATGCAACCGGGAGCCTGACGTGGGATTCGATCCCGGGTCTCCAGGATCGCGCCCTGGGCCAAAGGCAGGCGCCAAACTGCTGCGCCACCCAGGGATCCCCTTCAGTCTACTTCAATATCTGATTGGTGGTTTGACTGGGCATAGAATTTTAAGTTGGAAGCAATTTTCATTCAGAATTTTGAAAGCATTATTCTATTGCCTGTCAAACTTCTATAGTTTTTCCATTGAGAAGTCATGATGATACCTGACCTGGTTTCTTCCTTTCTTCTTCTTTAGAAAAAACTATGTCCTGCTCTGGAAGCATGTAGATTTTCTCTACATTCTTAGTATTCTGAAATTTCATTCTGATGTGCCTTGGTGTGGGTCTATTTTCTTTCCCTTGGTTTGGGCACTTGGAAGGTCCCTGCAAACTGGAAACCCATGTACTTCAGTTTTGGTAAATTTTCATGAGTTATTGGTATCGACTTCTTCCTCGCAATTTTTAGAATCTTTCTTTATGAAACTCTTTGTTTTGGATATTGGACTGCCTTATCTGCTCCTGCACTTCTATGCCTTCCCTATTTGCCATCTTCATCATTTCGTTTCATTTTCTGAAAGAGTTCTGCAACTTTATCATCTGTACTATCTACTAAGTTTTTCATTTCTGTTTTAATATTTTAAATTTCCAACTGTACTTACTCTTCTCCAAATGTTCCTTTTTTTATGGCATCTTTTTGGTATAAGATTGCCATATTTACTAAATCTCTCTTAGAAGACAGCAATGATTTTTTTTTTTAAAGTTTTCTACTCCCTGTATAGTTTTTTTCTTGTTTGTTTCAGTCTCTGTGTTTCATAACAGTTTTCTCAGATGTCTGGTTATCAAGAAGGCAGTTAGGAAGAAATCTCTGGGCAGTCTTTGGGAAATTCTGAGAATACAATTGCCTGATGGATCAAGTGTTAGGAAAACCCCACTTATAGATTCTTTAGCTCTTCCCTCTTAGGCTGGTCAAATTATGTAGGAAGATGTTTTAATCCTCTGCATAGAAGATCCATGGGCCTGACTGCCAGAGTTCCAGAAGCTAAAAGGTGAAAGAGGACAAGGGGTATTTTGTCTGTGTATGTGTGTGGGAGGGAAGGGGGTGGATACTACTGAGAGATGGGGTCTCTCAGCACATTACCACTTAGTCTTACTACACCATGGCCTTTCTCAATTGTGCATCGTATCTTTCCTGGTTTAGAGATACTGTCTTAACCTCATCAAAGAGAAAGACAAATACTACATGATCTCACTTACATGTGGAATCTAAAAAAACCTAACTCAGGGCAGCTGGGTGGTTCAGTCGGTTAAGTGGCCAGCTCTTGGTTTTGGCTAAGGTCATGATCTCATAGGGTGTGGAATCAAGTGCTGCCTCAAACTCCATGCTCAGCAGAGTCTGCTTGAGATTCTCTGTTTCTGCCCCTTCCCTGCCCATGCATGTGTAGTCTCTCTCTCAAATAAATCAAATCTTTAAAAAATAAAAAATAAAATTAAAAAGCCTAACTCAGAGAAAAAGAATAGAATGATGGTTGCAGCAGGGAGTGGGTAGGGGAGGAAAGAAATGTAGAGAGGTTAGTCCATAGGTACAAACTTCCAGTTATAAGATGAATAACCTCTGGAGATCTAATGTAAGACATAGTGACTACAGTTAACAAAACTATATTATACACTTGAAATTTTCTAAGAGAGTAGATTTTAAATGTTCTCACCACGAAAGAAAGGGTACTTGTGTGAGGTGATGGACATGTTAACTAATACTACTGTGGTAATCATTTCACAATGTGTAAGTATATCAAGTTGAGTTAAAGTTACACAATGTTAGATATCAATTATAATCTCCATAAAGTTAGAAAAAGAAGAGAATAAATCTCTACTTTTCCAAGAGTTGGGGAGAAGCAATGTTTTATCAAGTGGGAAAAAGAATTCAGAGCTCTTAATTGTTTCATAAACACAGTCAACCAATCTTCATTTTAGCCCTTTCCTATCTGCCTTAGTCATTGTGGCTTCAAAGGCGTCTGTTCCTCTAATTTTCAATGCAGTGGCTTAGGAATGAGTATTCCTGAGCTTACTGAATCATTTGCCACTCATTCATCTTCTTTACAGCTCCCTGTTTCATGTTTTTTACCTCCTTTTCCCATTTTCCTTACCCTTGTAGGTAAATACCTAAAACAAAACAAAACAAAAAAACCCTTCACTGTCACCTTAGTGGGGTTTGTTCTGAAGGCATGACCATCGATGTGTGTTCTGTCTGCCATCATTACCTGAAATCTTAACTACTTTTCACTAGAATAATTCCATGCCTGTGATTATTCCTATAAGGATACAAATTCAATCAAGGATCTCTGCTGGACTTACTCAGCCTGAGACCTTGGGTCTTCCAAGCTGCTATGGCCACAAGGGTACAACCTCTAAAACTGTCTGGTGGTTAAAACAATAATACAAGAGGTAATAACCGTTCTTCCTCATTTCCTTCCCTGTCTTTTGCCTGAGGGCTACAACTCTTCATTTCTTCTTGTCTTGAAATAACATTTTTACCTTGTTGCTGCTCCTCCCCTCCCTTTTTCTTGCCCCCATTCCCTCTACCAGGTCCTCAAGGGGTTGTCTTAGATTATTTAGCTATTTTATTATTGGACTGGTTTTTCACTAATTAAATGTCCAAACAGGGATATGTCCAGATAGTCCCATAAATTATCACCATTCTGCAGAAAGATCCAAATCACTGAGTGATTTTGTTAGCCTCAGACTCCCTGTCTTTAAAAGAAAAGGGGTGGTGGTGGTGGTGTTAATTCCCTCTGAGTAAAAATAAAATAATTCGGCTCATCCTCACACTGAAACAGCTGCACAGACAGCATTGGCTGCTCTGTTTATCTTGATAACTGTGGAAAAACACCATCTCCTCCCCTTCCCACTCTCTCCAGAACAATCGCCATGCTCCACATGCAGATGGAGTGATTTAGACTCTCTGGAGCAGAGACAGGCTTGTCTGGTGTTCTTCCTGCACATTCGCACTGCATCCTTCCTTGGCTGCTGTCGGCACGACCCAGTTGGTTCAGATAACAGCTGCTGCAGGGGACTTGATGGATTCAGCTGTGGGTCGCCTGGAGGCTTCCTAATGCCCCAGCTCAGCCAGCTGCATCTAAGCAGAGCCATGGGAAGCCAGTGCCAAAGTAGGAGAAAGTACATACTGTACATCCTCTTTAATCCTTGGAGTTACTGCAGCAGCAGCAAAAGGAGAGGGGGAAGAGGAACAAAGAAATACCTCACAGGCGTGGGGAGCAGGGTGGCCAAGGGTTCTAAATCAGGCAAGAGGAGAGCAACATGCAGGTGGAGTAGGAGGAAAGCTTTCAACAAGGGTCCATTCAATTTTACTACTTACTCTGGAGTCCAAGGAAATTCTCAATTTTTTTGTTTGTTCTCATTCAATCAGTCAAGGCAGGATTTAGAGACAATGGGAAATGATTTCCACCTGATGGTGAACTTTTCTTTAAGGTAAGGGAAGAAGTTAAGTACATGGGATGACCAACCGTCCAGGCTTGCCCGGGACTGTTCTGGTCTTAGACCTGAAAGTCTCAAGGCCCAGGAAACCACTCAGTCTCGGGCAAACCAGGATAAACGTTCACCCTATGTCACCGACAGCTATTTCCCCTTCCGGGGCTCAGGCGAAGCTGGCTACATTCATATTCCACTCAGCACCTTCCTTATCCTCCAGGGCCGCTCCTGCCACACAAACGCTTTTCAGTCTATATCATGCACAGTCTCACAGACAAGGGCATTAAAAGGCCATTCTGTGCTTGCCTCTCAGTGGAAAAGGGAACTCTGTCATTCAGAGCTCTCCCGGCTTCCTTTCTGGAGTCCCTGTCCTGTCAGAAGCACAAGCCTTCCAGCCCACACAGCTGAATCAAACTGATCGTGGCACAAACTGAAAACATGGCTTGTCTCAGTACCTGGAAACGGTGCATCCCACAAGAACTTTAAAATGCTGAACTCTGAAAAGAAGGAAGCCAAAAAAAACTCAATTATGCAGAGGCTGATAATTCAGTGCATGGATTATTTAGGCTTTCTTCTCTGCTTTCCCCTCTGTCTGGCCCCACTCATTAGGCCATTTCACTGCTCATTAGCAGGGAGGAAGAGGAAGAAAAGGGGGGGGGGGGAGTCGAACTGGCCGATTTTTCTTTCTATGAGTAGGTTTCCTAGGGAGGGTATTCAAACTATTGGCTCCAGATGTTCTTCAATGGGGAAAGAGGACTGGGAATGGGGGGGCTGTTGTGGCACTGTCAATTTTAATCATTTGGTCTCTCTGAATTACCTAGTAGGATAAATTGCTGGTCCTATATTTTCATTGAAGGGCTAGTAAAAGTATAAATGTTAGGCAAAAAATACTAAAAATTACTATTTAAACCACGCAAGATGCCATCTTTTTCAAAAGGCCATTTGACAAACTGGTAATGGTCCCAATTTACAAATAAATATAATTGGATGGTCATATATTTTGCTTTAAAAATTTACAGCCTAGATTAGAGAAGTTCTGGTTGGTTCAGATTAAATGTAAAATAGTAATTTGAGAAAGGTACCCGAAAGAGCAATTCAGTTCTGGTTTATTCACTTAATTTCTCAAAACCTCGGTTTCCTCATCTGTAAAGGGAATAATAGTAGTACCTAACTTGGGGATAAGATAATATAAATGTTATGACTAAAAATACATGTGCCCAAAATACATACATACATGCATACATTTGCCTAGCAATCAGTACTTAACCCTGCACATAAATTAAAAAATGTTAAATAAGCTAGGCTGGCTCAGCCAGATCAAGTGACTCTTGATCTTGGTGTCATTAGCTCAAGCCCCATGTTGCATGTAAAACTTACTTAAAAAAATAAAAATAAAAAAGAGGGGAAATGAAAAAAAATGTTAAATGAATAAATTTAATATAAGTCAGCAATTTTTTTAAGTTGAGGAACTACTATATACTCAGCACTGTTGGGTACTAGATATAAAACATAGGAGTAAGTCAATTCCTCAAAGGTCCATAATTTTAATGTAGAAAAGTAATTATAATAGATACTAATAAATGCTATTATACAAATTTTCCACAAAATAGAATGGTGGCACCAAGGATTGGTACCTAATCCAGACTGGGGAGATCAGAGGTTGCTTTCCAGATGTGATTGCTGAGTACTGAAAGATGAGTGAGTAAATGCCAAGAAAAAAAATGTATGGGGAAGGAAAATCCAGGAAGAAGAGCAGAGTGTGCAAAGTTTAGAAATGTGATACCTGAAAGCTTGCAAGACCAGGCAGTGTGATGGGACTGCACTGGACCAGAGCAGAAATAGAATTGGGAGCACGGGGCATGGAAAATAGCAGGATGATGGCTAGAGGGAGATGGTAGAGTCAGGAGAGGGGTGTGTTTTGCTAATTAGTAAGTGGAAGTGATCTCAGGAAGGTTTAAATGCTGTAGGGGAAAGATCTGTGAGTAGAGAGGTAGAGGTTGCTGCCTCCCAGCAGTCTAAGGGTGGAATGGGTTCTGACTTAAGCATACCCCTTTCTAGCTCCAATGAGTCAGGGTCTCACTGGGTGCTTCCATTAACCTGTTCAAGTGTTGAGGCGGTCTGGGTCAGTGGTTCTCCACCCTGAATGCCCATCAGAAACGCTGGTGGGGCAGGTGGGGGAAATGCTTAAAAATATATGGATGCCACCCTTAGACCTTCTAATTCAATTGAGATAGAAATTGTAATGTATGGTGAAGGATGGGAACCATTAGTCTAAATCATAGTAAACACCTACAGTCATACATAAATAAATACACACATTTCAAAAGCAAAGACTGATTACTTTGGGATTAATTCTCCCCTGGATCACTGGATTGCTGCTCTACTTTTTCAGTGTACCTCCATTTATTTTTCTAGCTCCATTACTAGCTACTTCCATCATATGCCCTCTGTTTGAATCATGAGTCATCCCTCAAGTGCTTTGGGTGTCTATGCCTTTCTTTTTTTCTTTTTTTTAAAGATTTATTTATTTATTTGTTCATGATAGACACACACAGAGAGAGAGGCAGAGACACAGGCAGAGGGAGAAGCAGGCTCCATGCCGGGAGCCCGACGCGGGACTCGATCCTGGGACTCCAGGATCGCGCCCTGAGCCAAAGGCAGGCGCCAAACTGCTGAGCCACCCAGGGATTCCCTGTCTATGCTTTTCTTGTGTGGTTTCTGTTCCTGGGCATACCCTTCTCTCCATACTTCCTTAGTGAACCCTTATGCCTCCTATAAAGCCAAGCTCACACTGTACATAGTCTCTCATGATACTGATTTATCCTAAGAAGCATTAATTTCTCCCCAATTAGTGTTCACATAATTTCTATTAGAGCATGTATGGGTTAAGTGTACACTTTTCGGCCTCCCCCCATTGGACTCTCATCTTTTTGAAAACACAGATCTTTCTTGCCATCTTCTTGTACTTCTAGTACAGTATCCAGTGGAATGCAATGAATGCCCTCAAATGTTTGTTAAATGAACAAATCAATGTGGATAAACAAAAGGTAATCATTATAAGAATTTCACTTAAGGATGTAATAATTTTAAAAGATTGTTAAAATTCATCAAAGCAAATAATATTTATGTGAAAGTACTTCTTAGGGGAGTATAAATTACTCCTAAAGAGCAAAGAACAAAGAATTTTCCAGGAGTGTTACACAAAGTATGGAAGTAGATGCTTACGCCTTGGTATATGAAAGTCTCAATAAGATAGTATTTCTTTTTTCAAAATCTCTCTTTTTATAAGGTAGCTGGATCCTGATGGGACAGTGCACAGTTGCAGGAATGAGGCGGCAGGATTTGATGAGTATAGCAGAAGAAAGGAAAAACACCAGTAAGGATTCTAAATGACAACCGTCAGCAGGTTAGAGAATTGCTTATAAATACAATAGAATTAAATAACCATGGTATGATAGCAGAGTTGCTCAAATATCATCACAGAGGAGAGATAAAAATTCCTCTCTAGAAAAGGGATGATATTGAAATCTGGCTTTCACTCATGGGAGTGTCAGTAATAGGAAAGAGTGGCCCAGAAATGACAGAACTGAATGATTTAGGAAAAGATGAAGGTAAAAGTTAACAAAAAAACAAAACAAACAAAAAAACCCTTGAAACTATCCTGATGACTGCTACGAGAAGGTGCATATTGCCTATTTCTATGGGATTCATCGACATCTACTTTTTAAGAAGTTACTCTAGCTCTAAAGAGCCTGCAGGCAACACCCTCCAATTCTAGTGGCAGGATTATGCTTACCATGAATACTCTGGGAATACATAACTGGAAGAAACAGAAAAGGAGGAGATAAAATTATTTATGTCATCAGGGAAGCACAAAGAGAATATAAAATGGCTTGAGAGGTATATTACTAGGAGTAATGGGAAGAAATTAAGAAAATGGTGAAATTAGGTTGCATATCAGACATTCAGCATGATTTTTACTGCAGTGTGAAAGCATCTTCTGGAATAATAATGCTAATTTTAAATGCTCTCTTAATAAAATGCTCAGGTTGCTATAGCCTATTAGGCAGCAATTAAAACCTTGTGAGCTCCGCCACCCCTTTCTCAGGTCCGCTGCAGCCTGGCTGTCACAGGCAAAAGGCCTTGTGAATCCTGGGCACTGTGGGGTTATGCCAGCCAGGTAAAAGATAGAAGGCCCATCACTCAAGTCATTTAAAATTGGACACAACATTAGAGAAAATGCAATGGAGCTGAGTGGGATGAACTAGAGAACCTAATGTAGCATTAAAAAAAAAATCACATTCCTTGGTGCCAAGGGACATTTAGAGGACACTGTGTTTAAATTTTGGACTCATTTTGCAGTCAACTGTCCTTGATCTTGCAGCTGACTCTCCACATGGGCACTCCTTCCTAAAAATATTAAACGAAGCATTGACAACCTGATAGGGAACAGTTTAAATCTTCAGCTCATGAAATAATTTCCTTTTTCCCTTCTTTGGTTCAGTGATGATGATGTCAGCATGCATCTGTGGTTTATTATTTTTATATGGACACAAAAGTAGACAGAAAATACATTAAAGTGATGTGTAATTTTCCATGCAAATGGTTTCAGACTAACAAGAGTTGTGTTTTATGATTAAGTGGAAATTGGTATTTGCTTTAAATATTTATGATAAAATGTTTAGAATTAACATTTAAGTGATTCAGTCCATGAGGTCTAAAACTTGGAGCTAATTTCCATAGCTACAGGATAACAAGCTATTACAGCTGGTAATACAATCCCTCAAAGCCAAGTCAACCCGTAAGTAACGCTTCTGTGTTTTCTAAATAATTTGTAGATAAAGTATTTAAAAAATAATTTTTGCTTTTAAAAAATGGAAGGAAAGGCTGCTCACAAATTAGACAAGTGCTGGTTTCCAGAAACAAGGTTCAGAAGAAACAACAGAAAACAGAGACTTTTGTTTCCAGGTTAACTGGATACCTCTCACTCAAAAGGAGATTACATTAGACACTGTGCCTCTCATCTTTGCTTCCTTATCTGCTTCTTCAGTGCTTATGGCTGAGAAAATGCCAGCTGTACTTCTTCAGAATTAAAAGGAGAATATGGCCTCCTTCATAAGTGGATAGGCTTGATTTATCAAAATGTACAGAATTTACAAATTAAATATTTTTAAAACCCACTGAACCTGATTTTCACTTGTCAAGAAAAGAGGTTCATGGTTTTAATTTGCAAAATAAGCATCCCCCTTCCTTGCCTCCATCATGACAATTAAATGCATCCTTAGAATGATGTGTAGGCATTGCTTGGCAGTTTCCTCCAGCTTCTTTTCAAGGAAAATCTTTTCCTGTCTACAGATTAATTCTGACAGCTATCTTGAGTCACCAAGGAACCACTCCATTTCCCTAGCACTGCGGGTGCCAGTCAGCTGACACGAAAAGCAGGGTCTGAAAAGGAAAGCTGTCCCCAAAGCATGTCATACAAAGCACGTATATACTGTAGACTTTGTTACAGGACACAACCAAAGGGTATATGTAAAACAGAGGCCTGGCCTTCCCTTAATGAAACAGTATGACTGGCTTAAGAATTAAAACCAAAAGCTGTATTTAAAATCAAATATTTTGAAAGTTGCTACACATCAAAATGCTCCTCAATAAGTTTCTAGCACACAACTGTGATTGATCCCATGAAAGAAAGTGGAAAAGAATGATAAATGTAATGGTGATCTATCTTATGGAGTCTTTTGGAAGAATAATAATAATAATTAAAAAAAAAGGCTTTCAGCTTTATGACCATTCACTGGCAATGGGAAGAAGAATGATCCTTCCCTCTAATGATAACATGTTCAGTCTCTTCTAGTATTCCCAATTTGTTGCTACTGCAATTTTGCTGTATTTGGTCCTTGGGTAGGTAAGGTGAGCACACACAGCATGCTCTGAATGTCCTGAACAGGAAGGCCTGAAAATAGCTGTTTGCAGTAATAAGGCTTCAAGAGGAGTACAGGTTCAAAGGGCTGTACATTGTTTTCTCAATGTACAGTTACCCTGTGAAAACCCTCACCCACATATGTTTAAAAATGTGAATACTTTAGAACAAGAGTTAATGCAGATAAATGATTTCTGGCTTAACGAACCACAGTGGTCAGAAACCTGCTGATCTTGCTCTACCCTTCCAAAACTTGCTGCTCTCAGCTCTGGCCCCAACGGTGACAATAATTTACATTAAAATAAAAGAATGGAAAGATTAATGAAATTTGGTTATTTTGACCATCCTTTTTCATAAGCAACTAATAAGAGAATTAAGATTAGAAGTGTACGTAATACATTACACCGAGAAGTGGCAGTCTCTTGATACTTTGTAGTGACTTCGAAGAAGGGACTCTTCTCTGACAGTAACACTGCAGCAATGGTTTGCCTCTGAAATGAACTGCTGATTTTACTTCTGAGGGCAAGAGCAGCTCCTCAAAGAGCATACTAGGTCCTCTTTGAATTCTGTGAAGCTACTCAACATTTAGATCTGGTGTCATGTACAGTGAGGGCTCAACAGATACTCGGCGGAGGAAGTTATTAGCTATAGAAGAGAAAGTAGAGAAAAGGCCCAGGGGAGTACAATTCTTGGAAGCTTCTAGCAAGCTCAGACCACAAACGGGGCTTTCTTTCTCACTTAGCAGACAGGGTAAGTGGACATCTCTATTAATGGGGAAGATTGGTTTTATTTTATTTTATTTTATTTTATTTTATTTTATTTTATTTTAAATATTCATTTATTTATTATTTATGATAGACATAGAGAGAGAGAGAGAGGCAGAGACACAGGAGGAGGGAGAAGCAGGCTCCATGCCAGGACCCTGATATGGGATTTGATCCTGGGACTCCAGGATCACGCCCTGGGCCAAAGGCAGGCGCTAAACCACTGAGCCACCCAGGGATCCCTGGAAGATTGGTTTTAAAATGTGCTCCTAACTCTAGATATTCATAACAGTTATTATATGCATTATCTTGAAAGAGTGTTGTACCAGAAATGGCAAAAAACAAAAACAAAACACAGCAAAAACCAAAAACCAAACCCCTTCCTGGAAAATGTAACGTTTTTCCTTTATTCCTTGTACCGTTGGTAAACGTGGCTTACTGTACTATAACTTTTCAGAAGGTATATATTGGATATGTGTGTGGTGGTGCTGACAGTGATGGGGTAACAGATGGGAGGAAAAGGTGTGCTGCCAGCAATAAACACCACAGATTCTTTTTGTTCTCGGCTTTTAGACATGGTCAATAAAACAGATGAGAGCCCACCGCTCCTCTTACTCCATACCAATGTCTTGAATCCTTTCCTTATTATCACTCCACTAAGGAGCCTTTTAAGACATTTTCTTTCTAATCACTTTAATGAAATTTTAATACCACAGATACACTGCATATCTATTTATGTGCTCTATGTACATCTGCACTTTATTTTATTTTTTAAAGATTTTATTTATTTCTTCATAGAGATGCAGAGAGAGAGAGTAGCAGAGACACAGGCAGAGGGAGAAGCAAGCTCCATGCAGAGACCCTGATGTGGGACTCGATCTAGGGTCTCCAGGATCATGCCCCCGGCTGCAGGCGGCGCTAAACTGCTGCGCCACCGGGGCTGCCCTACATCTGCACTTTATACAAGAAAAAGAGTAAGGATGTTTTTGCTCCTTAAGAACCAGTTTTTGCCCCCTTTCAGAATGCATGCTTTTTACCAAAGCTCCATATTGATTTTTTGATTCACAGACCTTTTTGGGAATTTTATGAAAGCGATAGACCCTTTTCTCACTGTCCTCTCTCTGCCCCTAACACATCTGTAAAAAATTTTATTTTTTTCAGTATTTTATTTATTTATTCATGAGAGACAGAGAGAGAGAGAGAGAGAGAGAGAGAGAGAGAGAGAGAGAGAGGCAGAGACACAGGCAGAGGGAGAAGCAGGCTCCATGCAGGGAGCCCGACGCGGGACTCGATCCGGGGTCTCCAGGATCACGCCCTGAGCCAAAGGCAAGCACCAAACCGCTGAGCCACTCAGGGATCCCTGTAAAAAATTTTATATACTATCAGAGCATTTATTAGAGCCTCTGGGGTTTTGGGTAGCCTGGGTAGCTCAGTCCATTAAGTATCCAACTCTTGATTTTGGCTCAGGTCATGGTCTCTGGGTTGTGGGATAAAGCCCCAGGTCAGTCTCTGTGCTCATTGGGGAGTCTGCTTGAGAGTCTCCCTCTCCCTCTGCCTCTGCCTCTCCCCTGACTCGTGCGTGTGCACGCGTGCATACACACATCAATCAATCAATCAATCAATCTCGAAAATAAAAACAAAATAAAAAAACCTCTGGGATCTTTCCATGGGCCAGGAAGCATCTCTGATCTGCATGTTCTCCTGGGTTGATCATATTCTCATCCCTCTAACTACTATTGGACTACTCTGGTATCCCAATTCATACCTTGAGTGCTGATCTCCAAGTCAGACTCCAAGTCAGACTCAAATGCTTGGGCTGATAGAAATAGCTATTTAGATGTCCCACAGATACTTCGAACTCAATTGTCCAAACTGAGCTCACAGTCTTCCACTCAAACCTACTTCTGGATTCCAACTCAGTTCCTACCACCCTATCTCCCAGTTTCCAGGTAGAAATTTGGATTAACTGATTCCTTTTTTCTTGCTTCACAGCCATGCCATCAACAAGTCTTGCTCACTACGCTTCCTTCATGCTTATCAAATTTGTCCCTCCCTTCCACTGCTCTGCTAGCAGAGGCCTCTAACTTCCATCCCAGACTCTCAAATGATGCCTCTGTCTCTACTCTTGCTCTTCTTTAGCCAATCCATTCTTTGAACTTCTAAGTGATGCAAAATCTCAGTTTCTCCTTAAAATCCTTCAACGACCAACTCCCTGGAGGAAAACATACCCAGACAAACCAATACACACATGGCCTTCCAGATGAAGTCCAGATGCCTAGCAGAGCCTCCAAATTGCTTGCTCCAGTCTCATTTTCATGGCATTCCCACTCAGTACTTGGTGCTTGGCTATTACCAACTGTATGCAGTTCACTCAGCATATCATGGCGCTTGATGTTCCTGCCCCTTCCTCTGCCCAAAACGTCTTCAGTATTTTTCTTTTCCTTTCTGTGCCTTGTGAAGTAATTGCTCTAAAAATGTGTGTAATGCTCACAGAAGAAGACAAGTAGGAAAGGGAGGGGGAATAACAGGAAGTATCTTAGGCAGAAACTGGAGCTTTGGTCCTAGTGCCCTTCTGGTGCTGGACTACCCTGTCCTCTTGGACATAGCTCATTGGCTACCTGACCACACTGGGGCAATCAGTTTTTCTTTCAAGGAATCTGGAATTAGGAATCAGAGCTCTAGCTGGTTGGATGGTATTTTCCTGAATTGGGAAGTAATATAAATCTGAAATGAAGGCAACCATGGCTGGCCACATTGTGTCAATGAAGAAAAAAATCTGTCTGCATGCAGAAGCAGTGGTGAGAGACAGGAGGCTGTACAGCCCTGGAAGGACAACAAAAGCCACACTAGCTCATGACCACTTTTTAGTCCCTGTTTGGGTCTCCAGTGAGGCCTGACCACATTCCCTTCCTGGTTCCATCAGCTATCCCTGTATCCAGACTGTAAATTCCATTTGTTTCAACCAGTCTGAGTAGATTTCTGTTCCCTGCAATATAAGGGACTTGATTATATCAGCGTCAGTACAGAACTGACATCCAGTATGGGATCCAGATCACCTTCTTTTGTTTCAGAGCCAGCACTACTCACTTATCCTGCCTCTTTGAATATATTACTTTCTGTGTAAATGGGAGGGCAATCATATTAAAAATCATAAATGTACCTCATTTAAATAAACTATCCAAGCTTCGATGCTCCAAAAAACATAAAACAGAATTGAAAACAAATGAATCTTTGCTTTGGGCTTTAAGGCTTATGGATTAAATCAGCTATTAATCAGACATGGAAAAACACTGGCTTCTTTCCCATAGTCGTTACTATAGAATTATTTTAAAGAATCAATAGAACTCACTAACCTACATGACTTTCTGATACTTTCACTCTTTAGTTTACTCCAGAACATATTGCTAATTACTATAGGTCTAAGAGAATACACACACAAGTGACAAAAGATATAAATTATTTACAGGGCTATTCATCTGCAATGGACATTCCATCAGATTCAACCTTGTAAGTGTCATAGGACCAGTTATTTTTAAATCAGATTGTATTTTATAGGAAATAATAAAGATGCTATAGCAGCACAATAAATTCACACTAACAGCAGATCTGCATTTCATTGCAACAAATGTCTCTACTCTATTAAGCAAGTGCTGAAATTTGCCCTTAACATGCCATAGAGTCAAGGGTTCCCCTTGGGAGGTTCTGCAGACTTGCCAGTGTCTGAGGCTAAGTGCCCAGTGTGGGACATTTTTAAAATGTACCCTCCCCCTACCCCTACCCAGTTTTCATATGGGAAATGAGACTCTTCTGGATCTGAAGGGACTGCTCTAATCTAAAAGGACCTTGCTCCTGGCATTTATTTTTCTCATCTGAAACATTTTTTCTTCTCTGCCATGATCCATTTTGTCTCTGCAACAGAACCATGTTTATCATCCAGGACTTATCGCATTGCTCTTGCTGACTGACTGAGTGGTCAGCAAAAAAACAAGTTGATGAGTCTAGGATGTGAGTACTTGGCAGCCCCCCACTGCTTTAATGGATCTCAGCAGTATTAGTTTACTGAAAGGCGATCCAGTCCGCCTGGGATAATTTACCATTCTGTGTATTGTGCACAGATGAGACCTTTTATTTTGCTAGAGTTTAACTTTGGCTTTCTCTCCAAAAGGCAGAGAAATTTAAACTCTGATAGTGTTCCAATAATCAAGCAGCAATGAATAAAATCAGCCCAGTGTGATTGTGATAGATACGAAGGCCACTCAGGATTACCAGAAGATCACTGGCCAGGAGGACTTTAGGGGAGACTGTTGGCCCTCCTTCTCAGGATCTCATCTAGCACATGACGAACAAGCCCAAGCTGCCCAGGGGTGTTTGTGAGACACAGACCTGTGCAGAAGCATGGGGTGAATGAGATGGATGGTTTCTCAAGGTCACTGCCATCGCCATGATTCATTAATGTTGGACAGGCTGCCGCTCTGAGCTGTGTGTTTTCCTAAAGCAATAGACTCTACTGTCCACCTTCTGTAAATAATAAATCTCTCAGCTTCTCAATCTTTCTGTAATCTGCACACCAGCACATTGAAAATAATGTAAACAAGGTTAGCTCACAAAATAAGGTACGCATCCACAGTGAATCGAATAAGCATAACATGGTTGATCTTCTTTCATTTCTCTGAACTGTTATATCAGTATCTAACCTGCGCTTACAATTCCAAAAATTAACAAAATGTTTAAATTAAATTATTTGAGGCCATCTCTTATGGCCTCAAAGTCTATACTGAATTTTTATAAAATTGAAGGAAAGATCAGTATACAGTTTTGGACAACTCAAAACAAATAAAACAGAAGAAGACAATTTTAACCACAGGCTGACACATCAATGTAACAACAAATCACACGACCTCAATGTAAAACAAGCAGGTTTAATTAGATGTCCTCTCCCAAGAACCCCATGGGAAAACAGTACACACAATTTGCCATCTCCTGAGCCACCAGTCACATGTGTCAATAAGGAGCAACAGATTCTTAACCATATCTTTGGCTCCTGTATAACCCAAATCTAAAGTGATTAAAATTTAAATATAATCAAAATCCCTGGGAAATTATATCTTTGTAAAAACTTCCAGCTTATTCTCTTCTCACGTGGAGTCACGCTCATTATTAAAAGATGCTAAGCCTAATCACAGTATGATGAGGTGCACTAATTTGTCACTTCCTCAGGCTATTTCTGCAGCAGTGAGCTGGGGTTTTAGTGAGTTGGTATGGACTGACATAACCCATTTTCTAAAAATCAAACATAGTGCTACAGTAGCTCGAAGAAAATCCTGCTCCATCAATCTATAGATCCTTCAAGAAAAAAAAAAAAAAAAAGAACACTTTAAAGTATGAACCAGAACAGGATAAAACCCTTTTCATCCATATTTTCAAGAAAAACAAATTTATCATTTTCTATCTTATTTTCCCATTTTAGAGGATATATTCTAGGCACTTTCAGCATTGAGACCATGACCCACCCATGTGGTGCTAGAAAATCCTAGAAGTGCTATTTAGACTCCCTGGCTTTTCCCCCTGCACCCTCTACTCAGACCATATCAGCCTCTTTCCAGTCTTCCAATACTTTCCCCAAACCTGATATGACTTTTACCACTTTGTACTTGGGTTATATCCAAATGCCTTCCCTTCTAGCCCAAACCACGTCACACTTGCTATAAAACAAGCATAGCAGAAGTCTGTCAGATTCTGTGAAAACTCTAAGCTGGACTTCCTTCTCTACCTGTTCCTTTTTCTATGCCTTTCTCTACCATCCCCTCCACATTTTTCTGTATTCCTTGTGTGCGTATGTGTTGCACATTTCTTTATCTTTCAGGGAGGGGATAGAATTAGGTCCTTCTGTTAGCTTTTTGCAGCTTAAGGGCTGCTGGCTATCTCTGTGACAACCAGAACGACCATTTGACAAAAACTATGATGTTGGTCCTTGCTAGCCACCCTCCTCAGAGGGCTACATGGCCTTAAGGGGTCAAGAGTAAAATGTGTCATCCTGTGGTTTCCCAAGTTTCTCTGGACACCAGTGAAAATTATCTAGAATTCAGAAAACTTCCAGAGTAAGATTTAGACCTTGTTTAACAGGTTTTAAGTTCACTGCATATAGAAATCGTGATTAAGTCATCTTTCTATTTCCTACATTATTAGTACATTACTTAAATACTCAATTTGTGTTGAAGGAAACTTATTGTGATGGTTTCCTTTTTAATGGGACCATAAAATGTGCACTTTAGGGAAGCTTACTGCTATATTTAGTGTTGGGAGGTATATGCAAACTTGTTAATACTGGTTAAACACTCAGGTTTAAAAGTTAGCAAAAATCGAAACAGGGGGACGCCTGGGTGGCTCAGCGGTTGGGCGGCTGCCTTCTGCTCAGGTTGTGATCCCAGGATCCGGGACCGAGTCCCACATTGGGCTCCTGTGAAGAGCCTGCTTCTCCCTCTGTGTGTCTGTGCCTCTCTCTCTCTCTGTCTCTCATATATAAATAAATCTTTAAAAAACAACAACAAAAACAAAAATCGAAACAGGAAAAGGAATATACAGATAACAAGGTCAACACTTAACCCTGCTTTAATGTCTAGCATCTTTCTGAAATACAAGCTTTTAAAATATCAACACCCTAACTACATAATGACAAGCATAGAGATTATAGTCTGCAAACTTCAGAGCTAAATTTACTGAAATGTCTGTATTATTACAAATACCATTATTTGAAAATCTTATTATTTTAACTTATTGTATCCTAATAAAAGAACTATCTCCCTGAGACTTCTCATTTTCAGCAAAATCACCAGAATGAACAAACTAATTAATGAAATGTTTCAATTTAAAACAAATTATTCGGAAAAAAAACTCATGCATGCATGCATACCCCCCCAAACACACACACATGCCTGCATGTGCACGCGCGCGCGCACACACGAGACCTACAGAGAGAACTGACCCTGAATAGAAATCAGCATTAAAAAAAAAAAATCAGCATGAAATCAATACCTTTTATGTGGCCTTGAAAGCACTGATAGACCCTATGGATACACCTACTGTGTCTTAGAAAAGTATCACTGGCTTTTTTTCTTGACTATAGTAACAAGGAAAGGGATTCAGAGTTAGCAACGACATTTTAGTGATCTTTGGAACACAATGTCCAAAAAACACAAGGCACTGTCCAGCAGCAGCCGAGATGTGATAGCCATCACTCTAGAGATTTGAAGAGGGAAAAAGAGGCTTACAGTTGTCTTTCATATGTTCTTGCCTTTAAGGCAGGACTAGAGACTGAATCACTTCTCAATATTCCTTCCATCTATGGAATTCTAAGTCCCTTGATAAAACCAGCATTGAAGGAGAAGTCAGGAGGCAAGCTGTGCCAAGACTACTAAATACAGAGAAAGTTAATAGAAGAAATGCTGCTGAATTGTCCAGATGAGCCCCTTCTCAGAATGTAAAGTGATTGACAATATAATAATGAAACATAAATTTGGTTAAAATCACATTCAACAGGAACTGTGGAAAGGTTTATTTGGACAACTGGATTGATTGTATCCTGCTTTTTATTAGCATCAAATATTTACTGAATAATCATAAGATGCACACTATTGTGCTAGCAGTTGACATTAAGAAGTTTAAGTCAGAAAAAAAAAAGTTTAAGTCAGAAAGTCTGTGCTCTGAAAGTACTATCTTCAGATAGTACAGAAACTTAGCGTTTCATTACCAAACGCTAATCACTGCATCCAGTGACTACAGAGGATGAGAAGTTGGCAAGCATCTAAAGTCTGAGAAATGAGGTTGGGAACGATGTCTTCCAGATTGTTGTCTAGCACTGCTAACCACAGCATGAAGGGTTATCGGATATTTGAACTCTGGCAACAATATCAGACCTTTTCTTGCACAGCGGAATTTAACCATTTGAATTATTGAACAGACTTCTTCAAGGAAGACATGGTCTGTGGGAAAGGGCAAGCTGGAAAAATCAGCCAAGCTTAAGTCACTAGGGATACATACATACACACACACACACACACACACACACACACAGTACACTGAATAATTCTAGTTCTTTTAAGATAGTGGTAGTATGTTTTGGACATCAGTTTATTACTAAAAATGCTAAAAATGTAAATTTGGACTTAGTGAAAACTTAGTGAAAACTTATCTAAAACTTATCTACAGCAATTAACCTTGAGCCAACCAAAAAACCCATGTAGGGGTAACAACAACAAAAAACAACAAAATAAACCCATGTTTGCAATCTCCTATGTCTCATTCAATACAACTAGAAAGCATACCCAAGATTTGGGGGCAAAAGCAAACTCCAAATTATCCCTTGCTGCTTAAAGAGCATTGGAAGCCACAAGGGAAAAGTTCCTTAAAAAAAAAAACAAAAAGTAAGATGTTATAAAGTGAAGATAATTGAAGGAAAGCAATGCATATGAAAAAAAGGGACTGGGGCACCTGAGTGACTCAGTAGGTTAAGCATCGGACTCTTGATTTTGGCTCAGCATCCTGAGATTGAGCCCTGTGTCAGGCTCAGCCCTGGGTGAGGAGGCTGCTTGGGATTTTCTCTCTCTTTCTCCCTCTGTCCCTACTCCTCCTCACTTGCATTCTCTCTCGAAAGAAAGAAAGAAAGAAAGAGAAAGAAAGAAAAGAAAGAAAGAAAGATAGACAGATAGATAGATTCCTGCAGGGAGACTGTAAGAGTTAAACACATACTGTTTATTTAGTTCAGGGCTGACTAACATTGAAGAGTATTCCAAGGATAAGGAATTTTGGGGGTAATATTTGTTGGTGTGCTAGGAAACAAGGGATAAGGAGAAACAGGAATGAAATTAAGGGAAAGAAGATTTATCCTCAATGCCAAAACTTTCCCACAATCGATATAATATAAACACCATATATGGAGGTTAATGTATAAAATACACACATCTCAAATCATGCAGGTGCGCATGCAGATAGACATTTAAGTTAAGCAGAATGAAGGCTGTAACAAAATTATTCTAAACCCAGAAACAAGAGCTGTGTTAACTCTCTGAAAAAAGGGAAATCATTATGTAAATCATTAACCACTAAGAAACCCCCTAACACCCTGCAATGTACATCAAATTTTATTGCAATTGTGTACAAAGGAAATTGGCGACAAGCTGATATATTATAATATCATTCATTTTACCTAGCCTATGTACTCTGGGTACTCAATAGCTCTGTATGCTTATTACCTTATATTTGTCCTTCTTGGAGTGGTTATAATCATAAAAGGCTATCCAGTACCTTGAATGGACTAGATAATTAGAATTACAATGACTGCCATCTGAATATACTGTGTGTCATAATTTCCTATAAGTGCATTATCCTACTTGTGACACTCTCCCAGCCTGCCTTGTACTAAAGGTTGCTTTTCAAGGCATAGAGATAAGTTTCTTGAGCAAAGTTAGGCTTATCTACACCAATCTCTTGAGTTAATGGATGAGGTCTCTAATGTTTCATCAGGTTCATTTACTTGAACCAACTATATTTCTTAATAACCATCTTGTTTGGTTCAGGAAGTACATAAATTTTTGGTTGAACTTGCTATAAGTGTATTTTGATATGTAGACAAACAAAAAGTAAACACTTTACATAATGATTTCTTACTTGTTTGTAGACAAGATGCATTTTAGTACATAACTGTATATTGCTGCCTAATATATTCTTCTCAGAAGAGACCATGCCAGGCACAACAAGGAAGCTACTCTGGGGCTAGGACTAGTATTCCCATTGGAAACAATTACTCATAACAGAATGAAATCATCTTCTCTATTTAGGGGTGAAGCAACAGACATTATTTATTATGGCACCTTTTAAGTGTATCAGAAACCAATGACAGTATACCATTGTTATGGCTGAGGTCAAAGCAATCCTACTATCTAAAGATGAAGAACAAGATTTAACCTCTCTCTACTTTGGGTTTTTGTTTCTCAGTTTACTGTGTATTTCACTCTTGGATTCATAAAAACTGAGAATGTACATACACAGTTCTTCTGGATTTACCTTTCACTTTAATAATAATTCTGGACTCTCCTAGAGATTTCCATTACAATATTTGAGAATGTTTATTGTTCAGATGTTCCTCTTTTTTAATAATCATGTTTACCTAAAACATTAATTTTCTACATAGTATTTTCTTCATTGACAGAGTTGATAATTTTCCTAATCTATGAAATGTTGTATAATTAATAGGGAGGCATAAGGAAGAAACACAGTAAGATCTTCCTAAGAAAGAAATCTTTAGATTCCTTCTTGGAAAAGACCTTTTAAAAGATATAGGCAGGGCTTTCATTTCCAGCAACATAGCTGATTATATGTGCAGAGAAACCCCTCCTCAAGAAGAATATCTAAAAATAATGGATAAAACATATTTTAAAAATTATTTTAAATGTACGTAGAGTTGGCAGTAAAGTACAGGAATAACTGGAGGCAAGAATCTTCAAAAAAGAATCTTTGACAGGAATGAGCAAGTCTTACAGCTGGTGTTTGCTCTGTGTTAGAGTGGTCATATAATTTATTGTGCACACCCGGACATTTTTGATTATGAGTAACTAAGCTGTAATAAACACATGCTTTTTCAGGCATATCAAGATATATGATCACCCTACCTTGAAGTCTTTTGCTGATTTTTGGTAGCAGTTTGGATTTTAACAGGCCACATGTGTGTAGGGGGAAGGTAACAAAGCCTGGGGTCTGAACAGGGTGAGATGAGCCAGAGACCCCCAAAGAAAGCCCTGACTCACAAAGGATGACACTTTTAGTAGTTTTAGCCGTGAAAGCTATTAACTATTAAGCAGTTACGTGTCTAGACCCCTCACCAGTCTATGCCAATGGACAAGCCCTTCTCCTGGCAAAAAACAAAACCAAAACCAAAACCAAAACAAAACAAAACAAAATGGTGGTTTATCCCTTAGAGGATAAAATGGTCTTTGGACTAGAAGTTGGCCTAGGAAGTAAACACATGGGCATGTTACTAAAATCAGGTGATTAAGTGACCATATTTATTGACAGATATGATGAGATACCCAACCCTCTTTCCCTACTCAGCAAGTAGAACAATGTCAGCTGGGCCTTCACTCTCTAGGCAGATGTTTCTTCTCTGAAGAATCTGACTAGCATATGGTAGGGGCAGCAGGAAGGCAGCGGCAGGAAACTCTAAAATATTGGCACCTGGGATTCCATAACAAATGGCTTACCAATGGTTCTCAAAATTGGCTGGTTATTGGCATCATCTTGGAAGCTTTGAAAAAACAGTTGTGCCTGGGTTAGTGAGTCTTGGGAGAGGGAGGAGGTGGGGAGATGACTAGCAGTAGATATTTTTAAAATCTCCCTAAGTGATTCTAAAGTTCAGCCATGATTAAGAACCACTCCAACAATGAGGCTCAAAGACATATTCAAAGCTTCCAATCCATGTTTTAGTCTTCTACTGTTAGTAATAAGAAGGAAATCAAGGGTTACTTAAGAAGACATATGAGAAAAACCCTCTAAAACAAAGAAAGGCAAATACAAATGGGGGAAAAACAATTTGGAAGAAACAAACTAAAAAAAAAAACCCTTAAGATAATTATTTAAGAACAAAACTGAGCTCTTGAAAATTAAAAACAGGATAGCAGAAATTTAAAAAATCAAAGTAAGTCAGAAAAGATGTGGAAATATCTAAGAATATATAGCTAAAAGACAAAAACAAAAACAAACTAAAAAAAGGTAAATGGGCGAAAAGAAAATTGGAAGACCAATCTAGGAAGGTCAAAATTCAAATAACAGAAGTTTCAGAAAGAGACACCCAAAAAATGGATAGGAGAAAATCAAGGATATAAGCTTTCATACTTATAAAGGGCTAAGAACAGTGATCAAAATGAGCTAGCCTAAGCACATTCCTGAAACTTTTAGAACATTAGACATAGAGAAAGACTTGGAAACTTCCAGAAAGAGAAAAAGAAACAAAAAATTAGGTCTCATACAAAACATCAGGTATCAGAATAGCTTCAGATTTCTCAAGAACAATGAAGCTAGAAAACAACAGGAAAATGCCTTTAAATTTCTGAAGGAAAATAATTTCCAACCAAGAATTCTATATGTAACCACACTATCAAGCAAGTGCAAGGGTAGAATAGACATGCAAGGTCTCAGTTTTGCTTCCCATGAATCTTTTTCAGAAAGCTACTGAAGGGTATCCTCTACCAAAATAAGTGTTTGTCCCAGATCATGAAATACAGGAAACAGAAGACCTATCAAAGAAGAGAATCAAGGGGAATTTCCAGGATGATGCTGAAGGGAGATGACCATTGCACCTCAGAGGGCAACTAATCTGAACGATGGGAGCAGTGTAACTCAAATGGCAGGAACACTGAAGGCTCTCATCACCACACACATGGCCACTAGGCACTTTGCCATGCGAAGAAACTTCCAGAATATGTGCTCTACTAAAGCAACGGAGTGAAAAAAGAAACGGAAGACAGGAAATCAAAGAAATAGAGAATCCAACTCAGGAGAAAGGCAGAGAGAATTCCAAAGATAACAGCAAGGGAAAAGCCCTAGAATAAGATCTGTATTTAATGCTGAGAGAGCAACCAGAAGAGAATACAGGTCTCCAAGAAGGATGTCTATAAGGGACAACAATGGAATTGATAGAGTGCTCAAAGAAAATTTTATCTAGAGGCTATTAGGATGTGTGAAAAAAAATCATCAAAATTAACTTTAGGAAAAAAAATAAGGGAAACAATTATGTATGCTTGGATGTGAGTAATATTTACATGACAACAGTAAAAATGCTTTAACTACAAACTGTAATGCAACTATATTGGGAGGATGAGGAGTGAAAGACAGGAGACGGCAGTGCAAGGGAGCCAAACTTTCACCTATGATCATAATAGGAAGTTAGTAGAAAATGACTACAATTGATTAATCAAAAGAATTATGCATCACACAGAAAATCACAGGTATGTGTAAATGCCTGAGCAAAAAGCTGGAGTCATTACCTTTAGAGATGGAGCCTGTACTGAATAAGGATGGGTGAGTGTGGAAACAGCTGTACATATTTGCTATATATGCTTTTCAGTGCTATTTGACTTCTTAATCCACATGCATGCATTACTTTGATAAAAATAAAAAGAAAACAATTGCAAACATACAAATTAAAGTATTTTCAAGAATAAGAGTGAAATAAAGACAGAATTTTCAGAATTTCAAAATGAAGAATTTTCAAAGGAAAAATGACAAGAATTATTTACCAACAGATTCTTACTTAAATTTTTAATGACATATTTCAGAAAGAAGGTAAATGATCTTGGAGGGAAGATTTGAAATGCAAGAAAGAATAGTGAGTCAAGAATATGAAATAGGGACACCTTGGTGGCTCAGTGGTTGAGTGTCTGCCTGCGGCTCAGGGTGTGATCCGGGGATCTGGGATCGAGTCCCACATCGGGCTCCCTGCAAGGAGCCTGCTTCACTCTATGCCTATGTCTTTGCCTCTCTCTGTGTATCTCTCATGAATAAACAAATAAGATCTTTAAAAAAAAAGAATATGAAATATTTGTAGATAATGCTAAACACATATAAACTATGTAAAACAATAATATGTCACATTTGGGGGGTTAAAAAGATCAAGGTATACACAAAATTCTTGGGAAAAAACATGGTCAGATAAGGGTTGATGGGAGATAAATGTATTCTAAGGTCCTTATAGAATCTACATAGAGAGTACAAATAAAGATTTATTTTCTAAAATCTAGTAAAACCACTAAAATGGAAATAGAATAGAAGGGGGGAAAAACCAGAACGAAGAAGAAACAATAATAACAAAAAAATCAATATAAAAGAAGGCATGAAAGGATATAATAATATTTTTTTAAAAAAGATTATTTGAGAGAGAGAGTGAATGAGCATGGGGAAGGGCAGAAAGAGAAGGAAAGAGAGAATCTCCAGTAGATTCCTGATAAGCATGCAGCCTGAGATGGTGCTGGATCTCAGGACACTGAGATCATGACCTGAGCTGAAATCAACAGTCCGAAGCTTAACCAACTGAGCCACCCAGGCACCATGGATAAAAGAAGAAATTTATTATTATTTTTTTTTGTAAAATAAGAAATTAAAGAAAAATTGGTATAAGTAGAAAACAAAATATGATATAGTAGAAATAGACTGAAAATATAGTTGACCCCTGAACAACATGGAGATTAGGAGCACTGACCCCTCCTCCCCTTCATGCAGTCAAAAATCCATGGATAACTTTGATTCCCTAAAAACATAATTACTAATAGCCTGCTATTGACCAGAATCCTTACTGATAACATATTTAACACATATTTTGTATGTTCTATGTATTATATGTAATATTATTACAATATATTAAGCTAGAGGGGATCCCTGGGTGGCTCAGTGGTTTAGTGTCTGCCTTTGGCCCAGGGTGTGATCCTGGAGTCCCTGGATCGAGTCCTGCATCGGGCTCCCTGCATGCAGCTTGCTTCTCCCTGTGTCTCTGCCTCTGTCTCTCTCTTTCTGTGTCTCTCATGAATAAACAAATAAAATATTTTTAAAAATATTTTTAATTAAGCTAAATTTTAATTTTAATTAATTAAATTTTAATTTAAATAAATTTAATTATTTTTATTTTAATTAATTAAAATATTTTTAATTAAGCTAGGAAAAGAAAATGTTAAGAAAATCATAAAGAAAAGAAAATACATTGAGTGTACTGTATTTATCAAAAAGAAAAGGAAAGAAAAAGCCATGTGTAAGTACCCAAAAAAACCATTTAGTTCAAACCCATGTTGTTCAAGGGCTAACTGCATTAGGAATCACAATCAAGGAACGCCTGGGTGGGTCAGCTGTTGAGCACCTCCCTTCAGCCCCGGGCATGATCCTGGGATCACGGGATCGAGTCCAGCATTGGGCTCCCTGCATGGAACCTGCTTCTGCCTCTGCCTGTGTTCTGCCTCTCTCTGTGTCTCTCATGAATAAATAAATAAATAAATATATATTTTTAAAGGAATCACAATCAATATGCACGGACTAAATTCTGTACTTTGAAAGACATAATAGCCAAATTTAAGAAAAAAAAATCCAATGATACAGTGTTTACATGAAACACAAGACATCAGGACAAAGGAAGCCTGAAATTAAATGGATAGAAAAAGATGTATCAGGTATATAGGCAAAAGTTAAAGTAATATCAGAGAAAGGAAACGTTTAAGTGAAAAGCATTACTTAACAGAATAATTACATCCTGATAAATGTTTCATTTCACCAGAAATATGTAACAATTCTAAATGTGTATGCATCAAAAAGTGACAAAGTCATGAGAAACTGACAAATCCATTATCATCGGAAGATTTTAACATCTTTCTCTCAGCGTATTTTTCACATTTATTCACATAAATGTCTTTTGTGTGCTTGAAAAGAATGTGCATGTTCCAGTTACTGGGAACACTATTCTCTTTATGTACATGTTATTTTAATTTTATTGCTGAAAAATAAAAGGGATAAAAAAAAGAAAAAAAAAAACATTTGTCTACAAATTTTCAAGGCTCATAATCATATAGATCATATTCTGACCATAGTCAATTAACTGAAGAATTAACAAACACATACCTTAAAAATAACTAAAGAAACCATATGTCTATAAGCTCGGCATATTTTTGAATAACTCATGGGTCAAAGAAGAAATAAGTAATGGAAATGAGAAAATATTTTGATATGAACAACAATGAAACACCACTTACTAAAACTTATGGGGTGATATCAGTGGTATATCCAGTTTTTTACAAAATCAACTCATGAGCTGGCAGAAACTGTCAGAAGTGGAACTCTGGAATCTAGTCAAGAACTCAGAACAACCTGAGGAATACACAGAATACATCTATTAAGAAAAGATTTCTTACTCCTAACAGTAGCCTTATGTATATGACCTGCTGCTGCTCTACCTAGGTGAAAAAAAGCAGCTGCTTGCAGGAAGACAGTGCTGTGACATTTAAACTACCCACTTGCTGTCCCTTGCCCCTCATACCTTGTGGTGACCATGTGGAACGCTCTGGCGCTCCCAGTGCCAGTGTCCAGGGCCGGGGGAGTAAGATGGACCTTATTTCCAAAGAATTGTGGTTGCAGCTTTCAATCCCTTTGGTGCTGACCCTGACCGTGACTGGTGCAGGTTACTTTTCTCTTGCCCAATGTGTAACATTCCTAGGACTCAGCTGGCTTCCTGAGCAGCTGTTTACCAAAAGCATTTAAAGGCAAATTACTGGCTGAGCAGTAAAGAAGAGATAGATTGAGAAGCCTGAGAAAAGAAGAGGTTAGAAAAGGAGACACATGGGGATTTAAAAGCTCCTGCAGGTACAAGGGAATAGAGATGTCCATAAGCATTCCAAAGGGCCAAGTTCATGCTCAGAGAAGCCTGAGAAGCACTTTAGTCCTTGTCACCCCCCCCCACCCCCCACCCCCACTTAAAGGCTCTGACTGTGCAAGGAGGAAGTCAAGGCTGAGGCAGAATTATAAACAGCTGGGTTAAGTAGCTGGGTTAAGTGTTGACGCACTTCCTCAACCCAGAACCAATCTGGAAGAGGTTTCTTTTTTTGCCTCCAAGTTTTTAAGGAAACTGTCAAAACACTAGAGGACCATTAAGCAAATAGAACACAGGCTTCAGCAGCACATATAGCAAAAAACACAGTTTTTTAAAAGTAGTCTTAAAGTCATTAACCAGCAAATGACAGCAACCTATAGTAAGCAGCAACAACAAACCCCAGGAAGGGGGAGAATATGATTTTCAGAGTTGTCATATTATTATAATATTTAGAATGTTCAGTTTTCAGGAAAAAAATTACAAATATGCCAAAAACAGGAAAGTATAGCCACTCACAGGAAAGAAAGAAAATAAGAACTGTCCAAGAAAAAAAAAAAACTGTCCAAGAAGAAGCCATGAAGAAGGTACTGGACTTACTTGACAAAGACTTAAAAATCTGTAGGCTATAGATAATGTAGACCATGTTGGGAAATCTATAGTTTAAAATGCTTATGTTAGGAATGCCTGGGTGGCTCAGTTGATGAAGCAAGCATTTGCCTTCAGCTCAGGTCCTGGGATTGAGCCCCATATGGGGGGCTCCTTGCTTAGTGGGAGTCTGCTTCTCCCTCCCCCTCTGCCCAAACACCCTTCCCTCTTGTGCTCGCTCTCTCAAATAATAAAAACTTTTAAAAAATGTTTATGTTATAAAATAAGACAGACTGAAAATTGGGGCACCTGGGTGGCTCAGTCTGTTAAGCTTCTGACTCTTGATTTTGGTTCAGGTCATGATCTCAGGGTCATGAGATTGTGCCCAGCTTCAGGTTCCATGATGGGCATGGAGCCTGCTTAAATTAAGATCCTCTCTCTCCCTCTGCCTCTGCCCCTCTCTGCTCATGTGTGCTCTCTCACATGAAAACAAAACAAAACAAAAACAAAAAACCCCCTGAAAATTACTGAATTAGATATTCAATTTATTACTATTATTAAAGTTGTTAGGAAAGCAATAGCAACAGAAAATAGAAAGAAGAAATAATAAGGATAAGAACAGAAAACAATGATATAATACAGAGAATCAGGCACATCACAAAGTCATTTCTTTGAAAAGGTTAACTGATAAAACTATAACAAGATGGACCAGGAATAACAGTATAAAGGGACAAATAAATAAACAATACTAGCCATAAGAAAGAGAACATAAATACAGACACCCCAGAGATTAAAAATATAAGAAATTATTAATACCTTTAAGTCAACCAATTGGCAAACCTACTTGAAATGGATACATTTTTATAAAGATATGAATTACTAAAACTGACTCAATAAGAAATAACAGTGACTCCAGAAACATTAAGATATTTAATTAATAGCCAATAATCATCCCACAAGGATCTGAAGGTTTAACAGGTAAGTTTTATTTTATTTTATTTTATTTTATTTTATTTTATTTATTTTATTATTTTATTTTATTTTATTGTATTGTATTGTATTTTATTTTATTTTATTTTATTTTATTTTATTTATTTTATTTATTTTATTTTATTTATTTTATTTTATTTTTTCATGAAAGACACAGAGAGAGACAGAGACAGAGGCAGAGGCAGAGGCAGAGGCAGAGGGAGAAGCAGGCTCCATGCCGGGACCCCGATGTGGGACTCCATCCCGGGACGCCAGGATCACGCCCCAAGCTGAAGGCAGGCACCAAACCGCTAAGCCACCCAGTGATCCCTAACAGGTAAGTTCTGACAGACATTCAAGAAACAAATTTTATATTTAAAAAAAAAAAAACTCATATGGGGAAAAAAAAGCAAAGCTCACAATACATTTTATGAGGCTGATAAAACTTGAAAACAAAACCAGATAAGAGAAGCACAGGAAAATTCTAGTTGACCGGACTTGTGAATGCAAATGCAATACTAGATAATATTTCACAAAACAAATCCAATGATGTATGAAAAGGTAATTCACTGTGACCAGCTTAGGTTTATTGCAAGAATTCCAGGTATGTCTAACATTAGAAAATCTTACAATATAATTCATTTCATTAACTTTAAGTGAGGAAAACCATATGATCATTTCAGTATTTTCAGAAAAAGTATTTTAAAAAAAGAAAAAGCATTTAATAAAATTCTATTCAAAAAAATTTAAAACTCTTAATAAACCAGAAATTTAAAACTCTTTATTCAAAAAAATTTAAAACTCTTAATAAACCAGAAATACACGGCAATTTCCTTAACCTGAAAAGGGTACGTATCAAAATCTGTTAGCAAATTTTTTAAATGGTAAAATACAAGCATTTTCTTTAAAATTTAAAAACAAACAAAAAAGAAAATTTAAAAAACAAATATGAGAAAGTTTCTTAGTTCCTTCTGCTCAATATCATTCTGATTGCCTACAGAGTAAAATAAAGAAAGGGGAAATAAAAACAAAAATCAAATGAAATTATTATCCATGTAAAAAATCACCCCAAAGAGTCTACAAATAATTATGATAAGTAAGAGTTTAGAAAGGTTGCCAGATCCAAGATCAAGATCCAGAAGTCAGTTGCATTTCTGTTCATTTTGTAATAAATGTGTGGACTGTATTAAATAAAAGATACTATATATATTAGCAACAAAAATATGTTACAACTAGGAATAACCTAACAAAAGATATGCAAGATGTAGAAAAAATTATAAAATGTTACTGAATTGACAGTAAAGAAGACCAAAATAAGTGGAGATACATATCATATTCATGGATAGGAGGATCCAAGATTTTGTAAAGATGCCAAAAGTACTGGTAATATCTGATCTCTTCAACTTAAGAGATGAGTAATGGGTCATTATTAAAACTCACTATTTAAACTGTACCTAAACATCATGTACCTTCTTTTGTACATATGGTCTATTTCACAAAAGTTTTATGGTCCAATAAATAATGGTTTAAGAAAATTTTAAAGGGATAGTCTTAAAGAAGTTTAAAAAAATTCCCCTAAAAATCAGTTAAGTGTATTAAATGTTTAGTCAAACCAAAAAATTCACACATGCATGCATATATATATGCACGTACAACATTCAATGATAGAATTACTGGAATAAAATCAGAAGGTATGATGGAGACAAAGACAAAGATGTTGGTGTCTAACTTTTGAAAGCCTGAGTTGATAACTGAGAAGAGGGCATGGACTTTGGGTAGAATTTTCCTCAAATCCCAGGGTGCCTGAGCGGGCTGTAGCAGAGACAGTGCCTTTTGTATTAGATAACTGGCAAGCTGCATGGGAACACGGCACTCTTCCTCAGTCATACAACAGCCCTCTTGGGCAGGCTGACATTTTAGGGCTCAGTGGGAAAATCTTAAGCCGAATTATCATGGCAGCACATAATGCACAGTGACTAACTCAGTTACACCGTAAGTACAAAATTAGAGTGTATTCTATCCTTAAATCTCACCTTTAAAGTTTCCCTTTTCTTTTAAGCTTGCAATTGATTCTTTCTGTAAGGTGTCTTGTGATATTGTGAATTAGGCTATATAAAAATAAAGCACACTGCATTATATAAAGTTTTACTGCCTCTCTGCTATAACATCAAATGTGCTTGATTCTCCCAGCCTAATTTGTGTATCTTTAGACTCACTGAGTAGTTTTCACCTTATGAAGAATTCAATAAAGTGGTATTAAAAGAGACAAAGATTGCTGTCAGATATAAATTTCTTTTTATCTTTCCTTTGAGCCTAGGTTTTAGGCAAATGGTTCTTTTGGATTTGCAAAATGCATCCCACCAGTAAAGGTCTGCTTAGTTTATACAGAAGTTAGATCAGTTAGCATTTATAAACTAGAATAACTCTTAAGATACATGTTAGAAGGTCTTCACAACTAGTGTTTCCTAACAGTTGCATAATTGATAAGGAAAATCACAGTGTTTTCAGGCCTCAGAGGACTGGAAAACAATTTGACTAGGGCATATTTGATAACTCCTGAATGAATTCAAATGTAACAAGAAGACAATGCTCAAATATGGTGGCCAATTCAATAGAAAGAAGTAAAAAAAGGATAAAAGACCTCAAGGCTTCATGGGGCATTTTCTCTCATCTTGCTTGGAATATACTGACAAAAATACCCTTGGCTTCATATCAAGCCTAAATGTTCAGGATTCTTTTAGTTTTGACCTCAGTTATCTACTATTCGGCTTCTACAAGCCTTTGGAAGGGTGTTAAAAGCCCGCAGTCAGCTTCAGTATTATTTTGGGCTTCTGAATATATTCATGAGCAATGGCCTTGTGATATGTAGGTTCCGATAAAAATCTAATTAACATAACAACCAAAGTAATATGAACAAGATATGACATTTGGACTTATAGTCAGTATTTAATCATTCACTTTAAATACAGGTAAGCACGTTAGATGCTACTTGGTGTGAAAAGCTCTTTTCTGTAGTTTTTTGTGTTTTTTTTTTTTTTTTTTACTTTTCTGTAGTTTTGATATTGAAATCTTAATCAGCTGAAGTTCGAATCTGTGTTCATTACTGCGAGGCTAAATTGCTACAAAAGTAATTATTATTGTGTGAAAATTACAAAATTATCAGTATGTACAAAATTATAAAAAAATCAGAATGGTCACATAAATAGGAGATAGATTAATACTGCAAATATTAAGAAGTAGATTTGCTAGTTATCTCTGGGAAGAACATTATATACTTTTTCAATCAAAATATTCCTATAAAATTAAAAAGAATATGAGGCCAACTATTAGAGATTAAATAATATCATAATTCTAACCTTTATAATATTATTCTATAAACTATGATTCCTAACTATAAACAAAAACTTCTAATGATTTAAATTTATTTTGTTCCACATAGGATATGAGTTTCAGGAAACAATTAAGGATGTCTAGGTGGCTCAGTCCATTAAGCATCAGACTCTTGATTTCCGCTCAGGTCATAATCTCAGGGTCCTGAGATGGAGACCCACATCAGGCTCCATACTCAGTTGGGAATCTGCTGGAGATTCTCTCTCTCCTTCTCTCTCTCTGTCCCCTCCCTCCCCCCTCCTCCCTCCTCTCCCCTCCCCACTTAGAGTGCTCTCTCAAAAGAGAGAGAGAGAGAGAGAGAGAAGGGGAGGGGAGGAGAAGGGAAGAGGAGAGGGGAAGGGAAGGGAGGGAAGGGGAAGGCAGGGGAAGGGAGGGAAGGGGAAGGCAGGGGAAGGGAGGGGAGGGGAAGGGAGGGGAAGGGAGGGGAGGGGAGGAGAGGAGAGGAGAGGAGAGGAGAGGAGAGGAGAGGAGAGGAGAGAAGAGAAGAGAAGAGAAGAGAAGAGAAGAGAAGAGAAGAGAAGAGAAGAGAAGAGAAGAGAAGAGAATCCTATTTCAGAAATCTTAATGTCATGTAACGATAAATTGAAGGCAGATGTCAACTTTGCTACCTCAAAATTTCATTAAAGAGAAGACTTTAAGCTAACATAAATAACATCCATGATAATTATCTTCAATTTAAATAAAATATATTTCAGATGAAGGAACACATAATTACAGAAAAGTGAGTTGACCCCTAAATATCTTGCTCTTCAGCAGATTTCAGCTTAAAGTGTGGATTATGCAATATAGTAGTGTTCATAGGGTCAACTAAACAGGTGATGGTGCTGGGAATGCTGGTTCCTACAATACTGTATCAAATTTTAAAATTCTGATTACTAAAAATGTAATAAATTTGTAATGACATTTATATTTGGGATATATTTTCAGATTTATTCTTTGCCAAAAGATCCCTCCATGTTAGTGATATTTTTGGTCTTGATTTTACCTTTTGCCAAACTATGTATCTGTACCTCTCAAGTGGCACTCTATATATCGTGTTGTAAGAAAGGACAACATAAGGTAGAATGAACAATGAAACATTTAAGAATTTCCTCATGGACATTCACCTTATTAGGAACTGCAAGATAATAATCAAATGACATTTCTTTTTCAACTACTTTTGTTCTGAATGAAAATCTTTACATATTTGTTTGCTCTTGGGAGACATTATATTAAATCTAGAATTTAAGATAAAAATTATATGAAGGGATCATATATCTAATGTGCATCATTCAATGGTTGCTATCTGGTCAGTGTGGCAGAGATTATGGGTGATGGCCACAATACTGGCCATATGGATTTGGGATAAACCTTCTGAATGTGTATCATTCACTTTGTGCCATCTGTGCCCAGAGGGAAAATCAGCCAAATAGATATGCTATTCCACTAAATTTTGGGGGGAAAGAACTTGCCCAGATGCCAAATACATTTATGCAGAATCATAAAGGAAAAGAGTGAATTCACAGTGTGTCAGACATTTGTAGCAAAGAGGCCTGAAAACCAAGAGAGAAAAATAATGGGCCGATTCATTAGCATTCCCTGTTCTCAGAACTAGGTAACATCACTGTGATTTAAAATGCATGTGCTCACCTCACACTCTTAGGATATACCAATTCTACTCACAGGCCATAGGGCTATCGTCTAAAGTGAAATGCAATCTCCAAGTGTGAATATAAAATGATGGCAAAAGTATTTTCTTCACTCAAGTGAAATCTGGTTTTATGATGCTTTTGCTCAAGAGACATCTGTTAGCATATTTGGATTAAAATGCTCAGATGTGTACTTTGTGGCAAGAGAATGCTTCCAGTATAACTGCTCCGACAAAAAATCTGCTTTAGTTTAGACAGCTTTGAGGTTCACAGTTTAACTGGCTGAAGGCAGACCACGTTGTTGTAACCAGGGCCCCTCTCTCACTTGACTTGTATGGTGACAGCAGCTTCAGCCTTCCCAACATTAGGAGCTATTTTGTTTTGCTTTTTAAAAAAACAAGAAAAGGAAGATGGCATAACTTAGCACCTATATTAACTGTTGGGATTACAGTCTACTTAGACTTTCATAATAATTTTACAGCTTTCTGCTTTTCACTAAGGAAAACGAATAAAGATGCTGTGGAACAGAGAGCTATTCGTGTATTTTCTGCACAGGGTGTATTAGCTTTCTCCTATCTCTTCACTGTATTACCAGAGTTCTTACTGACTGAAAGTGAATATACCAGCTGAATTTAGTGTGTTTAGGGATCTGATATGGTCCTTTTCAAATGAAGTGTGTAGAAAACGGCAGTCCCCATCAATCCCTCAGCCAGCAATTTTTTTTGTATATGTATAAGAACACCTATGCTGTTTCTAAACTTTAACCTTGAAAGGACTGTTTCTAATAAATACTAATACCCAAGACCTGAAAATCATACAAACTGGAACTTAAACCTTCATGACCTCTGAAATATTAAAATGTCATCATAAAAAGTACATTTAAAGTGATCAAATAAACTGTTTTATGATGCATTGTCTTATCCTTTCTCAAGAACTGAAATCTGAGTTGTGTTAGACCACAGGTTTCATACTAGCAAAAAAGATTTTTAAACAAAGGGGGAAAAATGACAATAGTACAATAATAATTTATTTTTAGGACTATGCAATATGCCAAACTCTCCACTTGATCTTTTAACTGTCTTCAACGGGCAGGAAATCTGTGATAATTTATAGTATAGATATTAATTAATAGAGGTGAGGATTTAATAAAGAATCTTTTTAACATATTTTCACCACATTTTACAGACATATATTATATCTAGAGCCAAATTTCTTTCTGCTTATCCTTGCTGGGAAAGTTTCATTTCCTTTAACTCAATACATAAAATCTGTACCTTTGTCTCCCAGAGAAATATGCTCAAGACATGGTCTGTTTCATGGCTTGATACACCACAATAAATTGTTAATGATACATTACTGCACCAAAAAACAAGCAAATGCAATACCATATTCTTTGTACATTCCAAACAGAGCCAGGCAATTTGAAAAGAGTTTTCTTTTAACCCTTTAACATCAGTATCACTGCCAATAAATATGTATTAAATACTTGCACTACACTTATAAACCCATACTAAATGCTGCTAGGTGTTCACATTTATTCACAACTGATTATGCTTTAGAGTATCTACAGTATACAAAGATTTAATGAAAAATATGCAATTATTCACCACCTTTTTCATGAACCAATCATTCAAATACAGAAATATCCAAATTGATTATTGTTGGCTGACATGATAAAGAAATTATACAAAGGATTAAGAAGACTGACTCACTTGAAAAAAAGAAAATATTGAATAAAAAAATTGGATGCCTTAATTCAGTATATGATAGCTTTAAAATCCTGGGTACTATGAATATTAAAATATACCAGAATGGTACATTTTACAGGTTATATTTTTCTCTTTGGCTTCTGGTGCCTTAAGTTTCATGCTGGTAATTTATGATTTATATTGTCAGTCAAAGCTCTTAATAAAAATACAGCTTTATGTCATTCAGTTGGGAATAGGATTTCTTCCTTCTCTCTCTGTAGAGTCCCACATACATATTGAATATATTCTAGTAGTAATTATGAAATATAAGGCTACTAGGGCCATCATTGATTGTTATCATATGCCACTCAAACTTCTTTCTGATGGTACAATGAAATGATTCAAAATACCTTTTTGCTCATGCCATCATATAGAGGCTAGGCTATAAGAATACAGAAGGCTCCTTGGACTTGCAAGACCTAGCCTTCCTTTATAGGCTTGTCTCACATACATTATTCTTTATCATGTGGTCAAAAAGACTGCTTTCCAAAGTAGGATGCATGTACTCCAAGGGCTTGTAAAATTTTGATTCATCACAAAAAGAAAATATTAGACTTTATATTACCACTACCTTCATTGTATGCTTTTTAAATGTCTACATATTCGTGCTGTATAATGTATATAATGGTACAGGAATATATGTATATAATTAATAAATGAATAAATATACTTACATTGGGGTGCCCGCTTGGAAATTTTTTTGTTAGAGATTTATTTATTCATGAGACACACAAAGAGAGAGGCAGAGACATAGGTTGAGAGAGAAGCAGACTCCTTGAGGTGAGCCTGATGCAAGACTCAATCCCAGGACCCCAGGATCATGACTTGAGTCAAAGGCAGATGCTCAACCACTGAGCTACCCAGGTGTCTCATGGAAATCTTTTTTGTAAAAGCTTCAGTAAGGAAAAAATTCACGTACTTTACGATTCACCTGTTTAAAGTACACAGTTCAGTGGTTTATAGTGTATTCACAGAGGTATACAACCATCACCACCATCAATTTTTAGCACATTTCATCACTTCAGAAAACAGCCCTGTATCTTTCAGTTATCAACCTCCCTACCTTCCTATTTCCCCAATCCTAAGAAACCACCAACTGACTTTCTGCCTTCATAGATTTGCCTAGTCTGGACATTTTGTATAAATGGAGTCACAAAATGTGTGATCTTTTATGGCTGGCTTCTTTCACTTGGCATAATATTTTCAAGATTCATCAATGTTGTAGCATGTATTGGTAACTCATTCCTTTTAATGGCTGAATAATATTCCATTACATAGTTGTAACACATATTCTGTATCCATTCATCAGTTGAGGACATTTGGGTCTTTTCCACCATGTGGCTATTGTGAATAATGCTGTTATAAACATTCATGTTCAAGTTTTCATGTGGATACGTATTTTCATTTCTATTGGATACATACCTAGAAGTGGAATTGCTAGGTTATTTTTTTTTTAATTTTTATTTATTTTTGACAGTCACACACAGAGAGAGAGAGAGAGAGAGAGAGGCAGAGACACAGGCAGAGGGAGAAGCAGGCTCCATGCACCGGGAGCCAGACGTGGGATTCGTTCCCGGGTCTCCAGGATCGCGCCCTGGGCCAAAGTCAGGCGCTAAACCGCTGCGCCACCCAGGGATCCCCGAATTGCTAGGTTAAATGGTAACTCCATATTTAACTTTTTGGGGAACTGTCAGACTGTTTTCCAAAGTGATTGTACCATTTTTGCATTGCCACCAGCAGTTTATGAAGGTTCCAGTGTTTCTACATCCTTGCCAACATCTGTTGTTATCAGGGATTTTTTTTTAATACCATATTTTTTTCCTTTTATTTGAGTATAGCTGACACACAATGTTATGTGAATTTCAGGTGTATGACTTGGGGATTTGACAAGTTTCTACATTAAGCTATGTTCACCTAGTGTAGCTACCATCTGTCCTGTTACATTGCTGCTACAGTATCATTGACTATATTCCTTATGCTGTGCCTTTTATTCTCGTGACTTATTCATTCCATAACTGGAAGCCTGTATCTCCCACTCACTTTCACCATTTTGCCCAACTCTTCCCTCTCACCCCCCTCTCTGGCAACCATCAGTTTAATTCTAGTCATCCCACTAGGTATGAAGTGGTGTTTCACTGTAGTTTGATTTGCATTTCCTTGATGACTCATAATGTTAATTATCTTTTTCATGTGCAAACTTTTAAAAAACTAGTAGTGTGCACGATTTAAAAAGTTATGAGACCACTGGTATAAAGTTCTCTGGCAATTTCAGGGCAGTTATCCAATAAAAACTGCAGAAAACATTCTGAAGCAAAGACAGTAGGACATTTAGCTCTTCTTGCAGAAGAATGACACTTCCATAGATGATATATAAACCAAGCCAAAAAGCATGGGAAACCAGTGAGAGAAATCAAAGACTCACCAGATGTAGACATCTAGATATTACTTGATATTACTTGCAAATCAAAGATATTATATCACTCTGAGGAACATGCAGGGAATCATCTTCATGGTCATTGCTTAAGCTGATGCAGGGCTCTATTTTGACTGCAAAGAGATGCTGGCAGCGATCTTAATTACTTTCTCGGCACACCATGAGCCAGCCCATGAGAGGCAATCTAGTCACAACTCTGAAGGAGGTACTCCATAAGGACCAAGACAACAGAGGCCATACCTGTATCTGTGCAAACAGTTCTCCTTAGTATAGAGCAGAAAGAACTACAGAGAATTGAAAAGATATAGTGAAATATAAGCAATTTAAGCAATGGCTCTTTTTTGGCCAAATTATATCCATTCCATATTTTGATATTACAGGTCAAGACAGTCAACATTTCTACTTAGCAAAACTACTTTTGGAAATTACACAGGCTGGTGAAATCTCAGTCTGGGAATTGCAGCTTGAGTAGATGCCTTCCATTCTGGAAAGGACCTATGGTTTCCCTAACTTCTCTACTCATTTTTGCTTTTATATACTTGCCCCTGTTCTTTTCTTAACCCTGGAACACCAAGTTTTCAAATTCCACCCATTTTTAAAGACCCAACCTCTTATTCATTTCATCAATCTGTCAGTTAGTTTACTCAAATATTTACTGAGCATTTAAGTGGAAGGCATCATACTTGGCTGAAAGAATTAGGAGGAGGGCTGTGTGTTCCAGGATGATTAGCTCATGAACCCTGCTCTCAAGGGTTTTATATACTATGCTCTCCATCAAGTCTTCAGTGATAGACTGATCAACAATTTCTGAATCACATTTTCTGTTAATGGAATGATGAGGGACCAGACTATTTAAAGTCAGAGCTGCTTCGGAAAATCTAACACATAGGTCACAGTACCTACTACCTGATGGAGGCTTAGAGAGGAGGCTTTTTTGGATGAGTCACAGCTCTAAAGAGGAAAGAGAGCAATAATACAGGCTTGTACCTTAAGTCAGATCAGCGAGGCAGAGCTTCCTATCTTCCTAAATCTAAGAACTAATGTCAACAAATCTTCTGATTATTTCACCAAGAAAGAAAATGCTCTAATGATTAATTCTTTTTTAACTAATCCTTTTTATACCTCTAACACCAGTGTGGTTGTTTCTGAATAAAAGCCTCTTGTTTCTCTTTTTTCACAGCCTTTCTCTCTCTAATCCTCACCCTGCTGAATTTAATTGCCTTGGCAATGCCAAAACAATGTCTGATCCTAATAGGTCAGCATTGATCGTTCTAAACCAATTGGTTCCTTCATTAGCAAGAAAATGAAGTAAAGAGAAAAGGCAGGTGGCTCCCTGAACAGGCAGCTGGGCTTTTGCTCCTCTTACAGTGCCTCTCTCTCATTAAACAGTGGCTGATCGATTGGCAACTTGCTCAAAATCCACAAAAACTATTCATCACTTTTGACACAGACCTGTTTTAACAGGCCACTCAACTCAAGATCTGGATATACCCAGTGTATTTGTGGGGCCCACCACACTCCTCCCAGACAAATCTCTGTGAAGATCATATGGAGAAAAAGGAGGACACATCACTCAAACAACTACTTCTTGGCAGGACACCAAGGAAAGCCCAACTATGAGTGTTAGAAACAAAGGCTTTCCAGGAGAGAGTCTAGATTCTACAGCATGGTAAAGGCTGGTGGGGTGAGGAACTAGTCTCGGTGATACCACAAAATGGAGGTAAGCAGGGATCTAAAAATATCAGTCATCATCAAAGGGAAGAAGAAGAAAACAAGGTCAAAGAAGAAAAGGGAACACAAAACAGGAGAGAAAAGAAAACAAACGCAGGAAAAGCACAATACTCTCTGACTGGACTTCTCTGGTTGGTTGAAAAATAAAATAAGAGAGTAGACTAGGAGTTTTGTCAGATGGCCTAGGGAACTACTTCTCTGACAGAGTACTTATACACTTATTCCTGGGGCAACGTGATTCAGATCACCATGACACCCTGCTAAGCACTGCTTCGAGGTAGGCAACAAAACAGTCTGAGGAAGGAGTATTATCCAATCTTGATTAAGCATCTACTGTATATCACATACCACACTAGGCACTTTACATAAAATATCTTATTGAGCTTGATGACCATCTATGGAGGGGTCATCTCTATCCCCATCCTACACGTTAAAAAAAATAAGATTCAGAGATATAAAGTAACTAGTCCAATGACTCAAAGCCAGTAAGAAGGAGCCGTCAGAATTTGAATAAGTTCTGTTCAATTCCAAAGCCCAAAACCTTTTAATGAATTGCTAGGAGAATTTGAAAATGAAAATGCAAAGAACAAATATGGAATTAATTTATAAAACAAAAAAAATAAAATAAGACTATAATTTTGTAAAGATAGATTTATTTATCTATTTATTTATTTATTTAATTTGAGAGAGAGAGAGAGAGAGTGCAAACATGCAAGCAAGGGCAGGGGGAGAGGGAGAGACAGACTCTCAGCAGACTCCCCACTGAGTGCAGTGAGCCTGACAATGTGGGGATCTATCTCATGACCCTGAGATCATAATCTGAGCCAAAACTAAGAGTCAGACATTTAACCGACTGAGCCACCCAGGCACCTCAAAATAAAACAATAATTTTTAAAGAAGATGAACAGAATAAAAGGAATGCATAGCCAAATTTTACGTCCCAGGTTAGTGCTTTCATCCTACTGGGTTCTTGGTAATTGTTCTTGGTAATTGACTCCTGGTTCTGTGCACTCAGGGGAGGAGACAGGGCCAGCATTGCTGATAATAAGCCTCCCTTTCACTTGCTGTCTTGCATAGCTAGCAGGGTAGCTGAAGAAAACTGGCCTTAAAAACAATCAAATGCCACAAGTAGTAGGTCAATTTTCTCCTAAATTTCAAATCCAGAAGCAGAAATGATTTCCTTCAACTTACATGTCAGTGAGTAATTCCTTGTGTTAACAGAATCAAGATCGAAGAAAAACTATTCATACAACCTGAAGCTTCACCACAGTTACTCTGTAAAAAGCACTTATCAATATGTTAAGTTTATTCACCACTCGGGAAACACCTTTCATGTTCAAGGTATCCACTTAAGCTGGAATGAACACTGCTACAGTTATTAAACACAACTACATATTATCTGGAATCTTATTACAATGTTCACTTACAGTGGAATATCAGAATTGAAATAAGAGATAATCGAGGGGTGAATTTTTGTAAATAATCAGATTTATCACTAATGACAGATCCACTGAGATGATGAGTCTCTTGAAATCTTTATTCCATTATGAAAAATAGAGGGGTAAGAGAAGAAAAGGAAAAGGGATATTTACTAGGGGGTTCTTATCTGCTGCGCTCTATGTTTACCCTGGGATACAGAAATGAAAAGACCAGAGCACTGTTCTTTATGAGTCAGAGTCTAATAGAAAAGACAAGAGGTCTGGTAAGTGATTTAGCCATATATTCACACATCTTTTCCTTCATCTTTCCAATCAACCTGCAACATGTTGCCAGGTATGCTCAGCATTGGGGATACAACAAACTAGAAAGACATGGTCTCTACCCTTGGGAACTCAGAGTCTAATGGGGGAAACAGGCTAGGAAACAGGCAGCTGTGACCAAATGTGAGAAGTGCTATGATAGGAGAGAGAGAGCGTGCTCTAATAGCATGGAATAAAGAAGCCATGGGTGAGGGATAAATAGGAGTTAGTGAGGCAAACAAGAAGAGAAACAAGAGAGAGTTCTTTCGTGGGAAGCAAGAACAGTATGTGGAAATGCTCAGAGATAAATCAATTCATGTTAGAAGGACTTAAATTCTACAGATGCATCATTCAGTGGTAGCCAATCTGCCATATAGCCCCCGATGGCTGTTTTCTGTTATTTGTGCCCCTACAAAAGGCTGACCTTTGTAAGCAACAGGATATTATGAAAATGGCCATGTGTGACTTCTAAGGCTAGGTGAAACAAAACAAAACAAACCATTGTGGCTTTTGCTTTGCTCTCTTAGTCACTTTTTTGGGGGGTGGGGTGCAGGGAAGCAGCTACCAGGCTGTGAGGACTCTCAAGAAGCTCTCTAGAAGAGAAGAACTAAGGCCTGCCGAGAATTGCAGTAAATCCCTCACCTAGTCAAACCTTCAGATGACCACAGCCCTAGCAGTCAACTTGGCTACAATCCCATAAAAGGCCTTGAGCTGGAACCACCCAGCTAACCCACAGAAACTATGAGATAAGAAATGCTCATTGTGTTTTCCTTTTTTTAAAAAAATATTTTATTTATTTATTCATGAGAGACACAGGCAGAGAGAGAGACACAGGGACACAGGCAGACGGAGAAGCAGGCTTCATGTAGGGAGCCCGACAGGGGACTCGATCGTGGGACTCCATCCCCGGACTCCAGGACCACGCCCTGCGCTGAAGGCTGCGCTAAACCACTGAGCCACCCGGGCTGCCCGCTCATTGTGTTTTAAATCATTGTGTTTGGATTAATTTGTTACCCAGAAACAGGTAAGTAGTACACATAGCATTCAAGATGGGAGGGAGGTGGCTGAAACCAGAAGCTAGAAAGGTAGGTAAGGCCAGACCAAATAAAACTTTGAACAAAACACGTGTTGGACTTTATCCTGAAAACAGTGGAGAGTCACTGGAGGTTCTGAAGTAGGGAAAATGACAGAGTCAGATTTACATTTAGCAAGAGTACCTGACTATAGTGTAGAATATGTACTGGGGAGAGAGAGAGAAAGAGAGAGACATATAGACACACACACAAACCAGAGTCAAAAACCTCATTCACTGTACTGGATGAAAAGCTAATGTTGACTCTGGTTCTCTCAACATCCTCCAACATTCTCTTTAACCCTTGATGAGGCACCCTTCCATATATAGATTTGGATAAAATGTCATACTGCTTTCTGAACAGTTGTCAAGGGGTTGGAGGAGGTATAGAGAAATTAGTTTCCCATGCGGTGAACCTTGATCAATGGATAACAGAAGATGAGAGAGAAATACGTTCACTGAAAAACCTGCTATGTGTCTTTGGTGGTTATAAGGTGGTGACCAGCATGGTAATTCACTGCATCAAATTTTTCCTTATTTAACCTCTACCCTCACCACTCTGGGCTGGACCCTACCAAAGACAATGTCACCACTTTAATCCTTGCTTCAGGTTCTAGATTTTAGAGCTGTGATGCTGTATTGAGTCTTCTAACTACAGTTGCCTTTTTAGAGGCAGAAATGTGGCTAATCCAAATTGAGATGTGCTGATTTTTGAAGACTTAGTATTAAAAAAAGAGAGAATTTAAAATACCTCATTAATAACTTTTTATATTGGAAAATGTGGCATAGATCAACAATGGAATATTATTCCATTTATATCCCATTTATATCCTTTATAAAGGAGGTAAATCGACCACCTGTGACAACATGGTTGAACCTAGGAGCTAAGAATGTTATGAAATAAGCCAGACACAGAAGGACAAATGCTACCTAATACCACTCATGTGAGCAATCTAAAATGGTCAAATTCATACAAGCAAAGAGCAGAATGGTAGTTGCCAGGGGCTGGGGGGCAGGCATCAGTCAAAGGGTACAAAGTTTCAGTTATGCCAGATGAGTAAGGTCTAGGATCTGTTACACAGCATATACCTATACTTAACAATTATGTATTTTGTTTGTTTGTTTAGAGAGAGAGCACACGGAGGGGACAGAGGGAGAGAGTGAATCTTAAGCAGGCTCCACACCCAGCATGGAGCTTGATGGGGGCCTCAATTCCATGACCCTGAGATCAATCATGACCTGAGCTGAAATCAAAAGTCAGATGCTTAACCAACTGAGCCACCCAGGCACCCCAATAATGTAGTTATACTTAAATATTTGCTAAGGGAAGTGGGACATAATTCAGGGACATATGTTAAGTGTTCTTATCATCAATAATCATCATTATCTATAAAAGAGGGCAGGAGAAAACTTGAGGAGGTGACAGATATGTTATCGATGGCATAGTTTGGTTTATACTCTTACCTCCAAACTCATCAAGCTGTATACATTAAATGCATGTAGCTTCTTGTTCATATCAAAATAAAGTGGTTCAAAATATATAATAAATAATTTTAAATACTGATTATATGTTGAACTGATTATATTTCGGATATATGGTTTAAATAAGATAACTATTGAAGTGTATTTTACTTGTTTCTTTTTACCTTTTTTAATGTAAAAGTTTCAAATAACATGTACTTCTGTTGGACAGCAATGTCTCGAGGACCTGGAATAATACAGTAAGTAATTTAGGCAAGAAAAGGGCAGCTAGTTGTTGCAATGGAGATGTAGAAAAACGGGTGGATTGGGATGGGTGGCTCAGCAGTTGAGCATCTGCCTTTGGCTCAGGGCGTGATCCTGGAGTCCCGGGATCGAGTCCTGCATTGGGCTCCCTGCATTGAGCCTGCTTCTCCCTCTGCCTATGTCTCTGCCTCTCTCTCTCTGTGTCTCTCATGAATAAATAAAGCCTTAAAAAAAAAAAAAAAGAAAAAGAAAAGAGCATGGATGGAAAGGAATTTGAGGAGAGAGCTCCATATCCAAGACTGGTATGACTGGCTGTAGAAGGAAAAAGAAAGGAAGAAGGAATGATGCCCAGCTTTCTGGCTGAGGCAAGTGGATGTCTTTCACTAGGATGAGAACACGTAAAGAGGAAATGTTGGAGTATAGGATTAGTTAGCTTGAGGCATTCTGTTGTGAATTTGATGTGATATATGTTCACTCTAAGGAAGCCACACAGGCCATTTCAGGTGGGAGCTGGAAACACAGGGGGAGATGTAGGCAGGAGATGAAGATCTCTACTGACTGATGTCACGTGAACCCATGAGATTACTTGGGGAAAATATGCACAGTGAGAAGAGTGAAGAACAAAAACAAATACATGAAGGATATTCTGGACTGTGATGAATGTTATACCAGACATAGAGCAGGATCAAAGGACACTAGTAATGGGATAGGGCTGGGTGGCTCTTTAAGTACGGGGATAAATGAGATGGGAGCAAGGAAGAATGCTTGGCAAACAGAGAGAGAAGAACATTTTATGTAGAAGAAACACCAAGTGCAGACGCAGAGTTGTGAAACAGCTTGGCAAGTTTAGGGAACAGCAGGAGTCTGGTCCTATCAGAATACAAGGCATGAGGAATGGAACAGGAGAAGGCACAAGAGGGTGCAGATCATGAAAGGCTTTGTATTTTAAGCTAAGGACCTTGGATTTCATTCTGTAGGCAAAGGTGAGTAATGGGAAGTTTTAAATAGGGAAGTGACATGACCTCATTTGATCTTTATTACCATTCTTTAAGGTACATGTTTCCTAACTACAAGGAGCCCTCATCCACTTGGCCCTGACATATACTGGATTCCATGGAGCACAAAGCAGGCCTTAACATCTAAATAGTCTATGGCCCAAAGTTTGGTGGGAAAAGTATATAAAATTGTACTTGTGCCTGTTTTGCAAGTGTCTCCCTTTCCCCTTCTCCAGTCTCCCTCCTTCCCTCACGCTCAGGTAAAAATATGCAGTGTAAGCCTGAACATTAGTAGTAAAAGGGCATACCAAGGAACAATGTTCACTTTGAAGTGGCATAGCACATATTCAGGCAAAATACCCAGGAAAAAGGAAGTTAATATCCTCTCAAGAGTCACCATTGAATGACTTGAACTAAAGAGACAATGAAAGTCCAGGCTGATTATCTATCTAGCAGGGATCTCTCATCCAGGCCCATTCACCATCCTCCATCCACATGCTCTTCAGCTCTAAATGATTTCATTGCACATTTACCCTCCCTTCATAGGCAAACAGGTCAGAAAATAAGGAAACCCCCAGACAAGTTAATTATGACAGGATGGGGAAGTAAGCTAGTGGCTGAAAGACAGCTTAACACTATCTGTTTATTGCAAATGTGTAAGTCTAAGCACTTAGCATTTTTTCCCTGATTTCTCATATCCATTTTTTAAAAGTAATTACTTCATTTTTATAGCTAGGAGAAGGGACTTGCCCAGAATCCACATACTCCCTGTTCCTCAGTTCAGAGCCTTTGTAATCACACCACTTTTCATTCCATTGTGGGTTTTCTAAGATGAAATACATTTCACAACACTAAGATAGAGAAACATTTGTTTTCACAAAGAAAAGGTTTGTTTTTAAAATAAATGGTATTCAGGAATAGCCCTCACCAGTATTCCTTACGATATAATAGCAAGTGGTATAGTAGGAAGAATTTGCAAACATTTTGCAAAACACTGAGAAATGACTGTGTCTCAAAAGCCAAATGAGTTTCTGAACAAAAACTAAATTAAATCCATTATAAAAAGCTTTTCAATGGACCACATCTAAATCCCACTGACTTCTTAATCTCTCTAGACTTTAATATAAAGCATATAATACTACCTAGATTCAAAATATTTAGATATCTGGAAGTAAAGCTCTAAATCTTAAAATTGTCAATTAGTTGAACTACAAATTCTATCTGCATATAATCACACGAAAAGCAACAGTGCAAGAGAAAGAATCTTGGATCTGGGAATATGAAGACTTTAGTTTCTGCCATGCTACCTACCGATCATGTGAACTGTGGCCACTTAACCTTCATAAGTATCAGTTTGCTTGTGAGTAAAATGAAATAATTGATGAGCTAGTGAATAATTTTGATTCTCTACACATGCTTACCAACTATCCTAGACAGGTCTGGTTATCTATGGCAGAGATTGTGCACTGCCTGCTCCAGAGTCTATTCTCTTCTTGGATTTCAGTGAGGGCAGCACTGTGTCTATTTTATGTGCTTTTGGATCCACAGTGCCTGGCACACAGTAGATAATAAATACCTGTACTATGGTTGATTACTTTCTCTGTAAGAAAAAGGAGAAAGAGGGGCGCCCGGGTGGCTAAATAGGTTAGGTGTCCAACTCTTGATTTTGGCTCAGGACATGATCTCAGGGTTAAGGGATCCAGCCCTGCATCAGGCTCCATGCTGGATGTGAAGTCTGCTTAGGATTCTCTCTCTCCCTCTCCCTCTATCCCTTTCCCCCTTTGCATGCACTACTCTCTCTCCTTCTCTTTCTCTCTCTCTCTTAAAAAAAAAAAAAAGAGAAAGGAAAGACAAAGAAAGGTATGATGATCAATGCATGTAGGCATTTGTTTCATAGGGTTAGCAGGGGTCAGAATAAGATGGCATATCTAAAAGCACTGTGTAAATTATACTACACAAATATGTATTAATACCATTTAAGTAAGACAAAACATATTATCATACCTCCTAGTTACACCGTATTTTACAAGACCAATAGATTTCAGCAATTCCTTTTTCCTGTAGGCCTCTCTTTCACTGTAAACCTTCACCTCTCTACCTGACCTCTGCCTGCTATTTTAAGGAGAAAATGGAGGCCATCAATATGGTGTCTTCCAATTCTCTTCTTTTCACTATTTTTCCCCTTTCTGGTCGATCTTCTCTCTACTATATTCCTCTTCACTATATGCCTACCCTGCAATATCCTGCCTCCTTTGCCAATTCCTTCCTCCCTCTGCCCATCAGTTATTTTTCTTCTCATATCTTCCACAGCTCCCTCTCCACCAGCCACTTCCTCTCAGACCAGATCCTTAAGCAACACATCTGTTTTCACCCTATTCACTATATGAAATACCCTTTCTATTTATTTTTTAAAAATTTTTATTTATTTATGATAGTCACACACAGAGAGAGAGAGAGGCAGAGACATAGGCAGAGGGAGAAGCAGGCTGCATGCACTGGGAGCCCAACGTGGGATTCGATCCCGGGTCTCCAGGATCGCGCCCTGGGCCAAAGGCAGGTGCTAAACCGCTGCGCCACCCAGGGATCCCTGAAATCCCCTTTCTTATCACATTTCTTGAACTCATAGTTTGCTCATACATAACACTCCTTTCATTTCTACATCTCCAAGTTAGCTTCTTATTCTACTCTCTTCTTTCCTTGCTCTACTGAAACTGATCTTACAGATCAGCCAGTATCCACTTAAAGGCTAAGTTCATGACTTCTCTGCAGTCTTTGTCCTATGTGATAGCCTTCAGAGCATCCAGAATGATTACCCATCCTTTATTCTCAAAAGTCTTCCCTCCCTCCACCTTTTTTGACACTCTCCACATTTCCTCCTTCCCATCTCACTTTTCCTTGTTAGGCTCTTCTACATCTACATACTCTTTGATTTACCCCAATTGTCATTCCCTAGGATATCTCAGATCTTCTTGTTTCAGCAAATACACTCTCCAAGACTAATTCAGTCTGTCCCAGAGCTTCAACTACTTTAAATAATAAGGTATACCTGGCTTTCTGATTATAAAAGTATTCAGCTAACTATAGCTACCTTAAAAAAGTTTTTTTTGTTGTTGTTGTTTTAAAGCATATACTTTGTGACGGGCCTGGGCATTTTCATTTACATGATTATGTAATCCTCACCAAAATATTGTGAGATAGATACCTACCATTCCTTCTGCCTAAAAGGCTTCTTTCCCACTTTAAGCCAAGCTAATTCCTACCATACTGCAGGCAGGTCACAGCTCTAGTCTAGAGTCACTTCTTCCTGACCCCCTTTCTAGATCAGGACCTCATATTATTCTCTCATAGCATTTTATTCCACCCCTCCATGGTATGTATCACAATTGTTATTTATGTACTTTGTGTTTACTACGTCTGACTTGCTTAATAAACTCTTAAGTCCTGTGATGATAGGGACCATGTCTGTTTTATTTACCATTACGGTCAACAATATATCTGTTAAACAACAAATTAAATAACTTGTAGTAAGTGATGAACTAGAATATTAATCAGGTCATCTTTCTACTATACTATACTCTAAGATTACAACCTTTACATCACCAGCTTCCCTCTACTGCTCCATTGAACCCACCATCCTCTCCCACCTAACTAACCTACCTTCTAGCCAGTGTTATCACCATTTATTTGACCATTGAAGCTAACAGTCTCAGTCACCTTTCATTCGTTTCTCTTTTTCATTTCCATATATAACTGGCTTCTTGATTCTACTTTCAAAGTGTTTCTCAAAGGCACAACTTTATCTCATGTTTTCTACTGCTACTTAGTCATCTCCTGCCTGTTGAGAGAACCTCCTGCCTCCAGGCTCTATAGTGGTTCATATGTTCTTGCTAAAATGTCTCTCTGAAATTAAAATTTCCTCAAAGAGAGAGAGAATCACCATTGTACAAAAGGAAAATTATCAACTCTGATAAGAAACCAAAATTAGGGACACCTAGGTGGCTCAGTGATTGAGCATCTGCCTTTGGCTCAGGTTGTGATCCCACAGTCTGGGGATTGAGTCCTGCATCAGGCTCCTTGCAGGGAGCCTGCTTCTCCCCCTGCCTATGTCTCTGCCTCTATCTCTGTGTCTCTCATGAATAAAATCTTAAAAAAAAAAAAGAAAAGAAAAGAAAAGAAAAGAGAAGAGAAGAAACATAGGCCAGGAAAATATTTCCATGTTACTTAACCTATTGCCTGCCTTTTAGGGTAGAACTACCATGCATTTTTCCAGTAAGATAGTAATGGCCAAGTAGTTAAGAAGCTAGTTTTTGTGGTGAGAGATCTGGGTTCAAGTCTCAGCTCTGCCACTTACGTATTCACAGTAGGTCTATGGGCAAGGATGCCTTACTGTAAAACAGACACAGAAGTAAGAATGAAATGAAAATAATCCAACATAACATAATAACTTAGTGCATGACACATCAGTGCCCAATAAATGTTACCTATACATAGTCTCATCTTTAAAAGAATCACAAAGAAGATGAGCACTGGCTTTATCAACTGGTTCCAATATATCTGAAATTACAACAAGCATATATTCTTAAAAGTAGTGGATATAATCAATATACAAAAATCAGTTGCACTTCTATTCTATATGTGAGCAATGAACAAGATGAAAGTAAGATTAAGAAAACAATTCCATTACAATAGCATCAAAAGAATAAAATGGTTAGGAATAACAAAAGTGAAAGATATATACACTGAAAACTACAAAAATAGATCTAAAGGAATTAAAACAGCCCTAAATAGATGGAAAGACATTTTGTGTTCATGGATTGGAAGATTTAATATTGTTAAGATGGTAATATTCCCTTAAAGCAATCTACAGATTCCATGTAATCCTTTTCAGAATCCCAGCTGGTGTTTTTTTAAAAATTGACAACCAAATCCTAAAATTCTTATGGAAAGAACCCAAAATAGCCAAAACAATCTTGGAGGAAAAGTCAGAAGATTCACATTTCCCATTTTCAAAACTTACTATAAAACCATAGTAATCAAGATAGCATGGTATTGGCATAAAGACAGACATATATAATAAAGGAATAGAATTCCAGAGTCCAGAAACAAACCCATTCATCTATGGTCAATTGATTGCTGACAAGGGTGCCATGACAATTCAATGGGGGAAAGAAGAAGCTTTCAGAAGATGATGCTGAAACAACTGGATATCCACATGCAAAAGAATGAATTTACATTCTTGCCATATATCATATATAAAAATTAACTCAAAATAGATCCAAGACCTAAATAAAAGAGCTCTTCGAAGAAAACAGTGGTGTATATCTTCATGATCCTGGTTTAGGTAAAATAATGTTTTAGATATAAAACCTAAAGCAAAAGCAATCAAAGAAAAAATAAATTAGACTTCATCAAAATTAAAACTTTTTGTACTTCACAAAGGACATTATCAAGAAACTAAAAAGGCAACCCATAGGAGAAAAATATTCCCAAAATATATATCTGACAAAGTTCTTTAATACACAATATATAAAGAACTCTTAAAACTCAGTAATAAAAAGACAACCCAATTAAATAATGGATAAATGAAGAATAACTCAATTAAAAAGTGGGCAAAGGATCTGAATAAATATTTTTTTCCAAAGAAAATATACAAATACCAAATAAGAACATGAAACAGATGCTCAACATCATTACTGATCAGATAAATGCAAACCAAACCATGATATGGTATGATTTTATACCCACTAGGATGTCTGTGAACAAAAATTATCATTGTTAATACAAGTGTTGGTTGGGATGTTGAAAATTAAAAACCATCATACACTGATGGTGGGGATATATAATGGTGCAGTCCATCAAAAACAGTCTGAAAGGTCCTCAAAAATTTAAACATAAAGTTGGCATATGGACCTAGCAGTTCTACTGTGAGGTATATATACTCAAGAGAATTAAAAACATGTCCACATGGAAAGTTGTACATAGGGGATCCCTGGGTGGCTAGGCAGTTTAGCGCCTGCCTTTGGCCCAGGGCGCGATCCTGGAGTCCCGGGATCGAGTCCCACGTCGGGTTCCCGGCATGGAGCCTGCTTCTCCCTCTTCCTGTGTCTCTGCCTCTCTCTCTCTCTCTCTCTCTCTCTCTCTCTGTCTTTCATGAATGAACGAATGAATGGATGAATAAATAAATAAATAAATAAATAAATAAATATTTAAAGAGTTGTACATAAATGTTTATAGCTGCATTATTTATAATACCTAAAGGATGAAAAAAAACCTAAATATCCAGAAACTGATGAGTGGATAAATAAAAGTTATTTATTCATACAATGGAACATTACCATAAAGAAGAACAAAGTACTGACTCACGCTACAACACAGATGAATCCTGAAAATGTTATGATAAGTAAAAGCAGGCAGATACAAAAGGCCACAATATTGTATGATTACTTTCAAATGAAATATTTAGAAGAGACAAATTCATGGAGACAAAGTAGATTAGTGGTTGTGGTTGCTAAGGGTTGGGGGGTGGGGAAAGGCTAATAGGGAGTGACTGCTTATGGGTATGGGTTTTGTTTTATGGGTGATGGGAATGTTACATTAGACAGTAGTGATGGTTGCACAACCTTCTAAATGTACTAAAACCCACTTAACTGTACACTGCAAAATGGTCACCTTTATGATATGTGAATTATATCTCAATTAAAAAATAAATTTTAAAAAAGGTAGCTAATGTAGATCTATTCCTTTATAGCACTAGCCTATTTTCTCCCCTAGGCAGACTTAGAGAATAAGAACTCTTCTTTTACCAAAGAACAGTTTTGAGAGTCTTGAATACTTAACATTAAAAAAAAAAACCTCTACCCCAACATGGGGTTCAAACTCACAACCCCAAGATCAAGAGCCATGTGCTCTACCAACTGAGCCAGTCAAGTGTCCCAAGTCTCGGAGTATTTTAAAACAGCAGCAGGCCCTGTGGGGTAAACTCACTAAGTAAAGGAACCGGAGAGACAAATTTGCATCTTATCCAGCCCAATTCCAAAAGAGAGGATGCATTTATTACTGACAGCATAGCTAGGACAATGGGAGAAGAGTCAGACATTTAAAAGCTGAAAGCTTCAGCCTAAAGCAAGTCAATAAAAAAGAAAACAAAACCCCACGTTACTAAATACACATCCCTGGGTCTGCCTGGCATGCATGGGATATCATTCTGCCAAAACCCAAATTCAGAACAAATAACAAGATTCTGGGGAGGGCAAAGCTCAAACAAGCAAAAGCATTTCTAGTTGGTACCAGCAGATAAGGGGAAATAAACAGATGTTTTTCATTCTGGGCTTGTTATTATCAAATTGGCCCTGGCCAGCAAAACAGGGGATAAAGTGGAGCTGTTTAAATGCAGGTGAAAAGGCAGGGCTCAGCTCCGAGTGGCCCTCACCTGAAAAACACTTTCTGCCTCAGTTAATTCTCTAGGAAAAGAGGCAGAATTCTCTTCAGAGTAGAGCTCTGGCTCTTTCTTTTCAGTGTTTTAAAATTCATACTGGGAAGTAGCTGAGGCAGGAAATATTAGTATAATCACTGAAGCTTTTAGTGCTTATTGTCAATCGTTACAAAGCGATCCTTGTCAGATTCATACCTCTAAACAATCAGAAGGAATCAGAGTCACAATGGGAGTTTCAGGAACTAATACAGAATTGCCTGATGGTTGTGGCTTTGACTTGGCACAATTCTAGGAACGTACTGTGATCCCTGGCTTCTGTCCAGAGCACTAAATAGAAACTCTTTTTCTGAGGAAGGGCCTGTCTCCTCACAACTGACCTGGGCAGGCCTGTCACTATATGTGTATCAATCGCTTTGAACCTTTTTAAGAAAACAGATGCCCTATAACTGAAGATAATTTGGAAATTGGCACAACAGTTAAAAAAAATAAATCCAATTGGACAGTTGTTATAGGGCTCCTGCCAACTTCTGGTTTCTTGCCATAGAGAGTAATGATTCCTGTCAGTCACTTAGAAAAAGAATAGCTTCTAGAAAAGCCAAATCACTATGACCTAAAAACAGCAGCTCTGCATCAGCACATAAAACTTATCGGAAGTTAGAAGACTGAAAAATCAGATTCAAATTCATAAACTTAATTTCCACTCCAATATTGAAGCTATAATGAAAAATAAGCCCTACAAAAACACAAATTTTATTTGTTCTGTTGTAAGAAAGGAAGGAAGGATGGAAGGAAGGAAGGAAGGAAGCAAGCAAGCAAGCAAGCTAGCTAAGCAAGCTAGTGTTGCATTCCCAGTGCAAATGAAATACTGTTTCATGACTGCACCTTCAAATTATTTTATCCAGATTTGTTCTGTGATTTCTAAAAACCAAGTACCCTCAAGTAAGAAGAAATCAATGCAATCAGGAAAAGTAGCCTACTTGAATTTCTATACTAATCATAAATATTTTAATATTAAGATAATAAACAATTCAACATTTACACTAATTCTTTTTTTTTCATTTAGACTAATTCTGCAAGTCATATGTGTGTAACAGTTACATATTAAATTGTCAAAAAGCTTCTGGAGGATTAGTTGATGAAATATGGAGAAGATGTTGGGGAGTAGTGGCGAAACGGGCATGCTTCAGAGCTCTGTGTAGTGGTAAGAATGTCAAAGGGCAATGTGGCCAGCAGAAAGATGTATTTGTGAGCTACCCTTCCAGTGGGCTAAATTTGAGGCTTCTTAGCCCAGAATCTGAACTTATATCCAACAGGCATTCACAGGTCCTGAAGTAAAGGACAGGGGAAGATAAGGAAACAAATTCTTTGGAATTCTATGGGAGGGGGACCTTGCACCTTCTTAAATCTTTGGCTCCAACATATCTAATATTTTAGAGTCCCAGAAAGAGAAACTATAAGAGCATCAACACAGGCCAAAGGCAAAATTCTTTGCCAAATTGTAGGTACTGTTAAAATGTTGATCTACAGTCTGAGAATTGATTAAAAAAAAAAAAAAAAGAAACAAAACAACCTCCAAATTCTACTATCAGCAAGTTTAAGCAAGTCCCACATCACTCTGTATAGGAATATACATACATTACCATTCCATTAAATTTCCTGTCAGAATTAGCACTTGGAAAGGAATCTTAGACTAAGGAATTAAATTTTATTACCATAAGGACTTGGCATTCCCAATTCCAGAGAGTTCAGTAGTAGTAGAAAAGCCTGGGCAAGTAGTTTTCTGAGACCCTTACCGTCAAAGGCAATATCAAAAGACGAAAGGACTGATCCCAGGTGTGTGATCTCATTAAGAGAAATGACACTAGGATAAGTTAAAGTTTCTAAATGCATCAAATCATCCAAAATTAATAATCACCCTGGTGAGGGAGGCAGGACAGGTACTTGTATCACCTTGCTCAAGAAACTTCACTGACCAGTCTGAACAGGATTCGTACAGCTAATAAGTGACAGAGCCACGTCCAAAAATGACATCTTCAGAGTCCAATTCCTTGGTTTGTTCTTGGTACTTGACTGCCTTTCATAAATAAACACACAAACAACCAGGGGTGTAGAGATGGGAGAGAGTAAGAAAAGAACAGAATAAAAATCTGTGTTGCATCCGAGAGTACTTCTCAAACAGATTTTAATTTTCCTACAAGTCTGAAAAATTATTTGGTGACCACACTTTAACTGTTTAAACTTTAATTTTCATTTTGAATCTGACTTACAAAATATCTGTTGATCACAGAATGAAACAAAATTGCCAGAGATTAAGCAATGAGTTGTTGTCGGTAAATTTCAACATTTATTCCCAGTCCAATTCAAACAGGTAGCTTTCAGAATGAGCCCTAATTGAAAGATCACTTCTGAGCAGTAAGAGAGGAGGCTCTTCAGTGTGAGATCAATTTTGAATTCCAGTTCTTTGAAATTTTATGTTTAAGACCAATTAATTACTGGTATGTTTACTCTTTCTGATATCTGTGCACAAGCCTGGCTGGGTGTGAATCCAGAAAAGGAGTGAATTAGCCACAGTTGTTCTGCGTGCAATCTGTAGTAGTACCCCCTTGAGTAGTCTCGTGGGGGGATTCTGAAGAATTCCAGTTACACATTTAAAGTCATTTTCTCAATGTGCTAAACTTCAGTTCTATTTTAGAAAAGGGAGATAGGTAGGTTAAATGTGGGTAAGTAGGCAGGATAAAATCAGTTAAGGGATTATTTTCAACAAAAAAGCAAAATATTATTTCATTTTGCCAAGGTATTTTCACAATGTTTTCCTATATTCATGGCTACAAGGATAATCAATAGGAAACCTTGAAAGAACTACGCAAATGATGATCAAAACTGGATTCAATTAGAAGATGAACAAAACCAGGATGCTTGCCTACCCATCCAGATCAATTCAAGAATCCTTGCATTCAAGGACCTGAATGGGCCCGCTCTGATGAATGATCAGATGAATGATCAAAGGAAAGCTGCTTTCTGTTTTCTTTTTGGATATAACTAATTTTTTTTCCTCCAGAAAAGGAGTACCAATGAAACCAGTTAATATATAACCTATATAATATATAACCAGTTAATATATAAGCTTTTTTACTTATTCACACTTGAAGGCTGTGATTTAAAATCATGGCATCGAAGTAGTGAGTGAACATGATTCCCTGCAGTGGCCCAGTAGACAAGAGTAGTAGCCAACTTCTATCACTGCCACTTGTGAATCACTCTCCAAAGGCCATCCCTGCCATGCACTGTTTCATTCAAGTCATAATGTAGTATGAGCGACAGCACAATGTCCTATCCATTTTCCAACTTTTAAAAAAAGGTCTCACATCTCTTATTCCTTCCACTCACTTATTCTAATGCCCAAAGGTTAAATGCATTGAAGATTGAAGAATCCAAAGCTTTGTAATGCAGATAGGGAGACAAGCACACCAAAATTTGTTTTTCTTCTACCTAAGCTGAAACAATTCTTTTTTTTTTTTTTTAAAGATTTTATTTACCTATTCATGATAGTCACACAGAGAGAGAGAGAGAGAGAGAGGCAGAGACATAGGCAGAGGGAGAAGCAGGCTCCATGCAGGGAGCCCGACTTGGGATTCGATCCTGGGTCTCCCGGATCACATCCTGGGCCAAAGGCAGGCTGCTAAACCACTGCGCCACCCAGGGATCCCTGTTTTGTTTTTTTTAAATAGGCTCCATGCCCAGTACAGGGCTCAGACTCATGACCCTGAGATCAAGACCTGAGATAAGATCAAGAGTTGGATGCTTAACTAACTGAGCCTCCCAAGAGCTCCAAGTTTGAAACAATTCTAAGACTACTACATTCATACCTTAGCCCTGTGTCAAGAGACACAGTCAGAGGGTGATTATGTTTCCATACTGGCTTAATAAGAAATATTCCTGAAAAACCCCTTAACATACAAGCTGGAAATACTCCAAAGAAAATAACTTTCAAGTAGAATTCATAAAGAACAGAGAGATCTACACGAAGAAGAGGCAACAGTTTTTATTATTTCCTAATGAGTCTTGCTGCCAACAGGACTTCCAAATTACTTTTGTCTCTACCCCTTTCTCTGCAACTAGGGCTAAAGGTAGGCATTTCTTCCATGTCACCCCTCAGGCCATTCTTAGCACACACAGAGCTCAACGCAAGTATCAAGAGAGAAAGTGATAGGAAATTCTTCGATTGCTTTAGGTACTATTGCAGTACTGGTGCTAGAGAAAAATAGATACCTAGACAACTATGGACAACTGTCCATAAGAGAAATAGTTGGTGGCCTATAATATAAAGTGAATCACTTTAATTCCTTAAGCAAGTTTAATTTGCAACACCATGACATTACTTTCCTAAAATGGTCTATACAGATTTAATAGGTATTCATTAGTTTTGAAATGAAAGATATTGCATAAGGCAGAGAGTAGCCAGCAACTGTTATTATTTTTATTTTTAAACCATAAAAGTATTTCTAAAACACAGAAAAACAGATGCTCATAACTCTGGCTTACTTTTCTCCTTAAGAATTTTTTTTAAAAGGCTAGCACGAGAATGTGTTTGTGTGTGTGTGTGTGTGTGTGTGTGTGTGTGTGTGTGATTTTCTGAGTATAAAACCAAAAGCAGGGACGCCTGGGTGGCTCAGCAGTTGAGCGTCTGCCTTCAGCTCAGGGTGTGATCCTGGAGTCTGGGGATCGAATCCCACATCGGGTTCCTTGCATGGAGCCTGCTTCTCCCTCTGCCTATGTCTCTGCTTCTCTCTCTCTCTCTGTGTGTGTCTCTCATCCAATTCTTGGTTTCAGCTCAGATCATGATCTCAGGATCGTGAGATAGAGCCCTGCCTAGGGCTCTGCCCTCAGTGGGGAGTCTGCTTGAGATTCACTCTTCTTCTCCCTCTGGCCCCACCTGCTTGTCCTCATTCTCTTTCTCTCAAATAAATAAATAAATAAATAAATAAATAAATAAATAAATAAATAAAATATTTTTTAAGAAAGTATTTTTTGTCAAAGTTAGACTGCTCTCTAACCATACAGTTTAAACTAGGAATGGTAAACTGTAATGTCCATGTGGGTGGCATGGGTGGAAGGCAAGGTCATACTGGACACTAAGCTTATTTAATGTAGCCAAAGAAGATTGTGAATCTAGTGTTGACCAAGTCCCCTATTTTTTTAGAGAGCAGCTAGTGATTTGGATTTTTTAATGGGAAATTCAATTTTTTTAATTCTTTTTTTTTAAATTTTTAAATTTTTTGTTTATTCAGAGGTGGAGAGAGAGAGAGAGGCAGGCAGAGAGGCAGAGACACAGGCAGAGGGAGAAGCAGGATCCATGCAGGGAGCCTGACGTGGGACTGACTTGATCCCGGGTCTCCAGGATCATACCCCAGGCTGCAGGCAGCGCTAAACCCCTGTGCCACCGGGGCTGCCCGAAACTCCTCAATTTTTAAAAGTTAACATCCAGTTCAGATTTCTTTACACTGTACAGGTCAAGCAAAAATGCCACTGTTTATATCTTTAGTTTATAAGCTCTATTTAAAATTTTTTTCAGGTGGCTTATTTTTTAACTCATTCATCATTTGGGTTGCTCTTCTCTAGACCAGCTAGTTAGTCATCACTTGTCTAAATAGAGATTAGAAAGGAACATAATTTTCTACAAGTGTGTGTGATACAATTGGTGCATACTGTGATATCTTAAGTTTTACATGTTTTCTATATAAGCATTCTAGAATCTCATTCTTTAAAAAAAAGAAAAGTAGCACATCATCCTTTACTGGGACTTGCCCACAGTCACAAAAGTGCTTTTTTCCCCCTTTTTCTAAAAAACAGAATTCAGATTAGAAGCCAGCTCCTCTGATGCCTGACGCAGCCCTTCCGTCTCACTGATGTACTGTGTGATTTCTGAGAAGATCTCTATCCATGAAATGGGGATAACAGAGTATCTACTTGATGGTGCTGTTGTGAAGATTGAATGATTCAATATGTGTCCAGTATTCCGATTCAATATGTGTCCAGTATTCTGCACAATGTCTGGCACACAGATAAATTTACTGAAGCTACTAATAGTGCCACTGTCAACTACTATGTCAACTCTGTGCACATTGAGCAATTATACAGTTCAAAACATCTCAAAAAGTTTCACCAAAGTTTAGGTGTTACTTTTATTATCTCCTTTTTTGCCCATACGGGGGAACTTAACAACTGACAAAATTTGCCATTTGCAAAAACACAGTCATTACTATTCATTGCCTAGTGTTTGTCAAGGTGCTTATTTAAAGTGGATTGTTTGATGATGTGTTGTAATATCTTCCTTGCTATCTGGAATTGGAAGACATCTGTAATTACCAGGATCATCCAGAAGCTATTCTTTAGTTTTTTACAGCTGTCTTTTGTGCTCCATGGCATCTCAAAAATAATAGGTAATAGTTGCTCTACCAATACATTTTCCTAGTTCTTTGAAAAACAAAGTGCAAGTCACAGGGCCTGCTGTTATGAACTCATCATTTCCCCCCCAATCATTTATTATTTAAAAAAAAAAAAAACGTTTCACAGAAGGTATCCTCCCTCTAGCCACCGCCCTTTCTCTTTTCCTTGCTTCATATCAATTTCTACTTTCCCTCTTCCCATCTATTCCTTCTGCTCCCATCACTCCACTGGACCAATTCAGAGATTTTACAGTCTGCTGTGCCTTCTTTTGTGACACCATTCTTTCCTTTATTCTTCCTGCCTATTCCTATGTTACCAGTCTCTTGCTCTTTTATGCATGGTCCTTTTCCTTTATTTTGTCTCTTCAACACAGTGTGTTATCAAAGAGTCTCACCTGGCTTTCTCTTGTTATTACTCTGTATACCTATCCTAGGCAATCTCATCCACAATCATGACTTCAGCTACTATGCTTAAACTAACACCCAAATTAATAATTTCTAAGCTCCAGACTCACATTCCAACTGCCTACTGGACATTTTCCCTGGAAGGTCCCATGTGGGACTCTAACCTGCAAATATCTAAGATAGAAATTATCAACTCAGTGCTCCTTCCACACAAACTTTTTCCTTTTCAACACAGCAATGGCAACATTACTCCATGGGCATTTACAGTAGGCAGAACGGATAGGTAGTCCCAAAGATGTCCATATCCTAATACCCAAAATCTGTGAACAGACTAGGCTATTAGCAAAGAGAAATTAAAGTCACTAATCAAGTGACCTTGAGATGGGGTAATGCAATTACCCTGCATTATCTGGGTGGGACAAATAAAACTGCCAACGTCTTTAAATGTGGAAGAGAAAGGCAGAGATCGAAAGTCAGAGGGATGTGGTATGAGAAAGAATCAACCAGCCATTTCTGGCTTTGAAGATGGAAGAAGACTATGAATCAAGGAATGTGGGCAGGGCAGCCTTAAGAATCTGGAAAAAGATACGCGCGCGTGCGCGTGCACACACACACACAGCCTCTCCCCTAGAGGCTCCAGAAGGAAACAAAGCATTACTGACACCATGATTTTAGCTTGGTGAGACTCTTTCAGTTCTGACTTCCAGAACTGAAAGACAATAAATCTGTGTTTTTGAACCACTAAGTTTGTGACAGTTTGTAATAGTAGCAGTAAGATACTAATCCAGCACCCAAGGCAGAAGCTGGAGAGTTATCCTCTATTTCTAGTCAATTACTCTCTAAGTATTATTATTATTATTATCATTATTTAAAGATTTTATTTATTTATTCATGAGAGGCACAGAAAGAGAAGCAGAGACACAGGCAGAGGGAGAAGCAGGCTCCCACGCAGGGAGCCTGATGTGGGACTCGATTCCAGGACTCCAGGATCACGCCCTGGGCCAAAGGCAGGCACTAAACCACTGAGCTACCCAGGCGTCCCACTCTCTAAGTATTATTGATTTATCATCTAAATAACTTTCAAATCCAATTCCTCTTCTTCATCTCTATTACCCCAACTTCATCCAATTTTGTCAGGTCATGATCATAATTTCCTACTGGCTTTTCTTTTTTAGTTTGGTGCCTTCACCCAACTTCATTCCTATCCATTGATTCTTGTTGCCTGCCACAGGAGTCCTCAAAAAAATAAGCATCCCTTCCTTGATCGTATTTCTTCAATAACTTCAGGACCAAGTTAAAATACCCTAGCGGAGCCTCTGAAGCCGTATCAGAACAGAGACTGGCTATATGGAGCATTCTAACATTGGTAGGGGCTAAACATTGCCAGAAAGAACCCGAAAGAGATGGAGGAAAACTAAACTTAACAGAATTCTAAGTACTGAGCACTGCATGAGAACACTGGGATCTGGGAAGGGTGGGGAGAGTGAAAGCCCCCATGGGTATTCTTGAGGGGCACAAGTAGATGTTGAATTGCCATCTAAGAAAAGCCTGCTCCTTAGCCACAGAGCACGAGTTCTGCAATCTGGGACCTAGTCACCAGAGGGCTCACTCAACTCTTCCTCTACAGCCCTCAGCATCTCTAAAGTACTATTAAACAATACTTCTAGCAAGGGGACCAAGTAACTTGTCTGCCCAAGACTTGGGAGCTACATTCTCTCACCCTCTGTGGCTCTGTGACACCCAGATTTTGCTCAAGCACCTCATCTATCAGTAAGGACAGATCCTAGGAGGTAGCGCTTAAGTTAGCCCTATCTGCCTGAGGTAGGTGTCCCGTCAATTCTTATACTGCCTGAGACATTCTTTACTGTTGCCTGCCTCTCACTGAGAGGGAAGGGCTGACTGCTTTTCATCTATGTCTTCTGCCCAGAATGTAGCCTCTTTGAGGGTGAGACTTTTTCTTATTCACCTCTGTGCCCCAGTATCTAATAAACTCTTGACAAATAACTGGTATTCAAACATTTGTTAAATAGACAAGTAAGTATATGAATATTAGTTTAGGTGACTTTTTTACATTTTCCCACAGTATGAGTAACATTTGTTTTCAGTAACTGAGCATCACAGCTTACTTTTTTTTCCCAAAGGGGAAGATGGAAAAAAAAAAAAAAAGGAAAACCTTTTAAAAGTCATTTATCAACTTTCTACCATGGGAAAAGAAGGCAGCTGAACAATGTACCCTAGAACTCTTGCCTGCTATAATTGAAGAATTTTTTTTTCTATTATCATTTATGTCTTTGCTTATAGCCCATAAAGAGTCAGATTTAACTGCATTGAAATTTTAAGGGAAAAATATAAAGGATCTTGATGAAACAAAAGTGTTGGTATGAGATGAGCCTTCCAAGGGAAATAAATTACACAAAATCACTCTTTCTGACTCCAAGTACAGGGAGAAATATGTTTAGGGTTGCACAACTATCATGTAAATGTGCTATGGTCCAGATGCAGAAATTGGCCTAATTGTATAGAAGACTGTCCATTTACAAATTGGTCCAGACTTATCTACCCAAATGTATTCTGGTCCTTTTTCCTTCTCCAGTTCTACCACTCTCAACACCTCCTGCCCACCCCAAAAAGAGCAGGTATGAAAAGGAGGTAGGAGGAAGAGAGAGCGTATGTGTGTATGAGCGCAGTGGGTGAGCTAAAGTTTCCCAGCTGCTATATGAAATCCTCAGGAAAATCCCCAAATGGAGCCTGAAATTTCTCAGGTTCCTCTAGGATGATGATTTTCCTCTGTATGCCAGTATTTCTCATGATGTTTTTCATTACCATCCCTCCTGAGGAGATTTTTTAGACTTTTTTTCCTAATTACTTTTGCTCCCAATGAAATTTTAGTAGCATAACTTATTTATGTACTGCCTATATGTATCTGTGCTTTATACATAAATGAAAAAGATCTTTTTGACCCCAAGAGCCAATTTTCACCTCTGTGGGCAATATCCTGCCCCCTAGATGAGAATGTGTGAACTAGAGGGTCTGAACATGGTACCACTATTCTTAAGCAAGGTGGGCCAAAGATCACTAAACTCATTCTTATAAAATAGCTATGTGTTCGCACTTAAGGACAATTAGTGAGATAAATTTCAGGCATGGAAATTGCCTTTATTTAGAAATACTGCTAGTTTAATCTTAGTATGCGTTTCATAATCTTCTTAGGTGGCAAATCCTATCTCTTCATACCTGGCTGAGTTCTATATGTGATAGAGCACCATGTTCTCTGCTCTCCCTCCCACCATCCTGATGGCTCAAGGGGGATTCTGTTTATAGGATGTTAGGAGTAGATTTAACTTTTGCCTATAATTTCTATTCCCAAGAAGGTCTGTAGGAAAGGGTCAGGACATCCTTTCCACTTGCTGATCATTCTTTTAGAGGTTGGTTATGGGCAAAACTTCTCTTATCCATTCCTGTATCAGTTCTAGAGTCGGGGATTTCAAGTTCTTGAAAAATCCTACTTTCCAATCAACAATGTAGAAACAAAATGTATTTAATGGAATATTTTTTTGGTCATAAAAAGGAATGAAGTACTTATTAGTACCTGTATCATGCTACAACATGGATGAACCTTGAAAACATTACATTAAGTAAAATAAGTCACAAAATACCACATATTTTATGATTTAGTTTATACAAACTATTCAGAGTAGGCATACCTATAGAGACGGAAATATTAGTGATTGCCTGAGGCTGGGGGTAGGAGTTGGAATGGGAAAAGGGGAGCGTGATATCTACATGGCATGGAGTTCCTTTTGAGGGCAAAGAAAATGTAAAATTTAATTGTGATAGTTGCACAACTCTGTAAATATATTTAAAGCACTGAATAGTACACTTTAACTAATGAATTGAATGGTATATGAATTATATCTCAGTAAAGCTAACCAAAAAGAGGTAGTACTTATAATTTAGAAATTTTGGGACATATTGATGAGACTCTTTCATCAGTTCCTTTTTTCCTCATATGAAATGTCAAATTCATGGTAATTAAGAGAATCAGAATATGATCTATTCCAGAAAAAAGTGCTCATTTTGGAAGACTCTAAAATGCTGGCTTAGAAGTATTAACAGAAAACATTTTTAACACTTTTTATTGTGCTCAAAACAATCTTCCTTCTCTACAAATTACATGTCCAACAGTGGAATATAAATAAATTGTACTAGCCCTGAAATAGTCAAAACTGATTTATCCCAAGGTACTCATAAAGCTATAAATCCTGCAAAACATCTCACTTCCCTGACAAATAAGTAAAACTGAAAAAAAATGAACCTTTTATGCTTTTAATTATTCTATAAATAGATGACTAGAACTTTTTATAAGACTAATAGATTGTGTTATTAAATAAACACTACTCTGCATCATTACTATGGTGACAATATCTAAGAACTTAAGAGTGTCTATGAGGGTATTTTTCTTTAACCACTTTCTAAGAGTTACTGTACACATAAGGACCAGCAGGAAACAACATGAAGGCACCAAAACACTACATTGGGCAGAACTCTGCTCACTCACTACCTAAGAAACTCATTTGGCACCTGTGGGACCACACCAGCCGTGACCCAAACTTGTGCTTCAGTAAAGTCCCTGGGTCATGGACACTTGTGATTGCTTCTGACTTGATCATCAAGATGTCAACAGTAGAATTTTATCAAAAAGATAAAATACTGCACAATCATTAAAATTGGCACCTGTGATGGCTACAATGCAAAATGTTTAAAAGGTAATGTTAAATAAGAAATGCACAAAAATTTTAAAAGACCTTATAACTGTTGAATATGGAAAAAAGTTAAAATGTTACATTGATATGCCTGGATGAAACTTTTAAGATTCTTATTTCCTTTTACGATGTCTTAAAGTATATTTACTAATAGAAGTGTTTTAGGGGTGTCTGGGTGGCTCAGTTGGTTAAGCGTCTGCCTTCAGCTCAGGTCATGACCCAGAGTCCCAGGATCAAGCCCCTCAAAGGGCTCCCTCCTCAGTGTGGAGTCTGCTTCTCCCTCCAACCCCAATTTCACTTGTGCTCTCTCATGCTCATGCACTCTCAAATAAATAAATCTTTTAAAAAATAAGTGTTTTAGAAGGCAAGACTGTTTAGATGGCAAGATTATTTTCTTCATTTGTTTTTAAACATGTTTTGGTTTTAAAATTTATTCTTATATTTTAGTAATTTCCTTCTCTGTGTGTGTATGTGTATATCTATCTCTATCTCTATCTATCTATATCTATATCTATCCTAGGCTGCCTTATAGATAGATGAGACAGCTCATCTCAAGGATGTTCTGCTTTCTGTATGTCAGCCTCAGGATAAAGTACATGGAGCAAAGGATTTAAGTGGTTCATGGTAACATGGCCAGCTTTAACAATGCTGTATGTTTAATATTTGTATCCATGACCAGATAAATGCATGAGAAATAGATTACACTGAATTTTGAGATGACACCAAACAGAGCCATTAGCCAGACACAAGAAGTTCTGACTAAAGCTAACTTGTCAATGGAATAAATAATTAAGTTCATTATGACAAGTACAGAGTACATTAATAGAGCAAAAGAAGACAAAGGAGGAAGAAATGGAAATAGGGACAACAGATATTAAAATACAGAAAGCTTGACCCCAAATATGCATGTTCACCTCCAGAAATAACAATCACTTGCTCTCAGTTTCCACAAAGGATCAGAATGCAGCATGAGGTGAGACTTAGAATAGCTAATTAAGAAACAATTCTTCAATTGGTTAAATAAAAAACCAGTGCCATCAAATAAAACCTCCCTATCAAGGTAACTTGTTCAATCAGAGATTTTCCATGGGGATGATGTCACTCTGGAAGGTACTCTGGGAATCTGTGGGAGCACTTTCACCTTCCAGTAGAACCCTTTCCTTCCATTTATTCTTTGTGCCACAGCTAGAGCATAATATTGATTTATTCAAGGCTCCTTTTCATTATGATATAACCAACACATTGGAAAATGGATAAAGTACAAAGGTACAACTTAGCAAACAGTTGTAAAATAAACCCCTAGTCAGCACCTCAGAAACCTCAAATGTGTCCCTTCCTGATAAGTCCTAGTAGGTAGGTAGTAAAGCTAGTCTTGCCACCCTGTTCCTCTCCTTCATAGGTAACGTGCTTATTTTTGACCCTTTATAAAACGCCTTTATAAATTTTAGAATCAGTCTATTAAATTCCACTAAAAAAACCAAGTTGGGGTTACACTGATTTTTTAAAATATTTGCTTTTGTGGGTAGGTTATATTTTCTAAAATTTTATTTCAGGATGGTAAAGGCCATTATATATGTTTTTTTTTGTAAAAAAGGGAATGTTGGGCCTCACAGAGATAAGAACCAATGTTCTAAATGAAATAAGGATGTGGCATTCTCCCCTACTGAACAGAGATTTAATATTCTAAGACTAGATCTTCTACGAAAAACTAAATTTAGGGAGCCTGGGTGGCTCAGTGGTTGAGCATCTGCCTTTGGCCCAGGGCATGATCCTGGAGTCCCGGGATCAAGTCCCACATCGGGCTCCCTGCATGGAGCCTGCTTCTCCCTCTACCTGTGTCTCTGCCTCCTTCTCTCTCTGTGTCTCTCATGAATAAATAAAATCTTAAAAAAAAAAAAAAAAGAAAAACAAAATTTACTCAAGACGATAATTCAGAATATCCCCATTTGAAAACCCCATTTCTCAGATGTCATAACTTGCTCATTTAATTATTTTACCCAGGGTTTTCTGGGCATAAGTGTGCCTGATATCCTTTAAGAGTTTAAGTGGTTTTATCAAAATCCATTAACTTCTTTATAAAATATCATAAGAAGACCAAAGGAAACCTACACAAATGCCAAACAGGTTGTTATAAATAAACTCCTTATTTTTTATTTGGGTAATTAAAGTCAAAATGGTTAACAAAACTGGAAATCCATCAGGTCAAAGGATACAAGTAATGGGATTCTGTAGTTAAATCATATAATAATAATAATAACAAAAATAATAATAATAATAATAAATAACAACAATGATAAATCAGATAACAAACTGGGTTCAAAGAAAGTTTTTAGAATTTCAAAAACTTCAAGCAGATCTGTTGGCCTATTCATCCAAGATAAATAAGTGACTATATTTTTAACTAGTTCATGACAGGGGCCATGCCATGTTCAGCACTTTCACTTACTAGCTGCAAGACCCTGGACAAGTTAATTGACCTTTCAGAAGTTTGGGCTTCCTCATCTGCAAAATGGAAATAATACTGACATTCAATTTTTTGTATAAATTACTGGAGATGAGTATGTAAAGCATCTAGGAGCTAGGTACTTAAGAGGAACTAAGTAAGTGATGGCCATTAGTATTATTTTTATACTTTACTGATTGATTTGTGAGTGAGTGAATGAGTTTCAATGGGTTATGTCTCAGAGGCATTTGCATCTTAAGGCTTTTACTTCTAATTGTGGAATGAAAATCTTTTTCTCCTTTAAAGGAACTTCAGGCATCAGCAAGCAGATGGCATAGTACATTCAAAATTTATTCCACAAGGTCATACTGTCCATTCAGTTTATAAGGGAAAAATTCTGAAGCAGTTAAGAAATTCTCTGTGATACAGAAAAAAGTAATATTGCCCAACAATTGGCTCAATGACAATGCTCCAGTTCATTGTAAATTTTCTGTCAATTATGGACTGCAAATATTAGGTAAATTTCCCATCCTACTAGACTTGAATCTGAATGAGTTACAAAAGTTTCCAAAAGTTAATCTATCTTCAAAATATAGAGACATTTTCTACTGGAAATATGCAGAAGAACATAGTAGAAGACAGTATGATGTACAGAAAAGGCAATGAAATTGTGGCCAAGAGAACTGGGTTTTCATTTCAGTTCTAATACTTACATCATTAGTGTGACATTAGGCAGTAAATTTAATTTCTATAGGTTTCAATGTCTCATCTAAAAATGAGAAGGATGACTTATCATCCTTCAAGCTCTAAGATTCTAACTGAAAGTTATATCCAAGACGGGGAATGGGAGAGAGAAGGAGTTCAGGTTGCCCCTTGAAATCACACTGTATTTAATGGCAAGCCAAGCCCAGAAGCTAATCTAATTATTGGTGTCTTTATAAAAAGGAGGATTAAGATGGACCTACAAAGAAGAGGAGGCTGTCTAGAGGTGCTCCAAGCCTGTTCCTAGGTGTTGCAAGAAATAATGAAGAATGTCTGATGTGTACTCTAGGGCAGAATCATCCAGCCTCTAATACTCCCTTACATGTCAGAAATGAAGCTTCAATCCCTGGTCTCCCCAGATTCCTAGGTGAAGTCTCTCTCTACACTCTGTACCTTAATATCCAGGCCAGCATGACCTCTCTGCCCTCTACAGAGCACCATGATGCTCTCCACTAACCCTCCTGGGACATCCCCCAAGAAACCACTATACCTCCATCCTTTTATGTGTAGTTAATGCTCAGCCCTAATTGCATATTAAAATTAACTGAGGTGCTTAAAAAAATACAGATGGTGGACCTACCCCCAGACCAATTGAGTCACATTCTCAGTGAGGGGGGATCTAGGCATCTTGGTTTCATAAAAAACTCTCAAAATGATTCCAGTGTGCATCTGGAATTGAGAAAAGTCAACAGCAGGGGAGGAAGAGCAGACAGATACTGCACAAGTTAACCACAGAAAAGACACCTCCCTAGAAGGGAGAGGAGGGAATCCCAGCAGCTAGAAGGACTAGAGTTTTATTTTTCTAACCTGCATGTCAATGTATTTGTGTATGTGTTTAGGAGTTCACAAAATGATTAGATTATACTGGTCTCAAGAAAATCTGTCAACAGTAAAGATAATTATAGGTAATGGAGAACTAACAAAAAGAAGAGAAAACAGCACAAAGATCTACTTCCACGTATAAAAGAAATGCTAATTGTATTCTCTTAGGTCAACCACTCTTGATTTGACTAATTACAATGCAGCACAATAACGATAAGGTTCGTTATTACGGGTTTTGCGTTAACTAGAGTAAGTTTTATTTGATTACAAGATTAAACTGTTCCCGTACACTTAACCTTCATAGTTTGTTACTCCAGAACAGTGTAATGTTTGAGGGAACATTGCTCCTGGGCACTAGGAAGCATTAATGTTCAGCATTTGCATAAGTGAAGGTACTTTTCTATATTTGCATAAAAAGAAGTAACCAGGTCCTTTCAAAGGTATGGGGAACAAAGAACAGCTACTCAAGGTTACAGGTTCTGGGAGGAGGGTTTGTTCACAGTAGTGGGAGTGAGGGTGAGGAAGAAAAGATAGGGCTCCGAAGACTGAGATACATCCCTGACATTTAAACATCAACAGGTGCATGCGACACAAAGGATTTATGAAATAGGTGTGGAGGAGCTTGAAGTGATGACTCCTCTGCAGGTGCTGGGCACTTGGAAGAAAAAGCTGCACAACATGGAGCAGCACCCTCATTGAACTGACCACTCCCCTCCTTATGCCCTAAAAGACCTTTGTACACTCCTCTAGGTTGAAAACTGCTCTATTAATGCATTCTTTTAGCATACTATACGGCCTTTGAAGGCACGGACCATGAACTCATTGCTCTTTGTTTTCCTGCATATTCCCAACACCAAGAACAGTATTTGATACAAAGTTCTCAATAAACACCAATAAACGAACTAATTGAATGGCTCTTGGATGACTGTTAAGTAACACAGCTTATCCAGTCATTGAGATGATTTATTCATTTGGCCATGTCATCTACTGCATTAGTTCTCTCCATGCACCCCTTATATTTTCATCTAGATTTCTGAAGACCTGGTTAAGACAGAGCCAAGAACAGAATCCTGTGATACCCTGCTACGGGTGGCTGATTTTAGAACCAACTTTCTATATAATTTCACCATTTTATCAAGTGCTTTGCACATATAGATATTTAAATGTTAACTCATCCTTGTTTTTAATTTATTTCATTATTTTTATTTTTTAAAGATTTTATTTATTTATTCATGAGAGACACAGACAGAGAGAGGCAGAGACACGGGCAGAGGGAGAAGCAGGCTCCCTTGCAAGGAGCCCAATGTGGGACTTCATCCCTGAACTGGGATCACGCCCTGAGCCAAAGGCAGATGCTCAACTGCTGAGCAATCCTTGTTTTTTAAAATGTCATGAGAAACCACATCAAACACTTTGCTAAAATCAAGATATTCTGTGTCTATAGAATTGCCCCGATTTTCCAACAAAACTCTAAAGGAAAATCCATTTATTTGGGAATGACTGACTTGTTTTTAGACAACTCAAACTGGTTACTAGAACTATGCATTTTCCCTTAAATGCTTATAAATCAAGCTAATCATTAGTTCTAGAACTCTGTCAGGGATAAAAAATCAGGCCTATTGTTATTTGTATATAAAATCTCTCTTTTTGGGGAAAAAAAAATCACCTGTAGTACTTTAGTCTTCTGTCTAGAAATCATGGTGAATGAAAAATCCAAAATTGGATCTGAAAGTTCTTGGGAGTCCCCTTGGGATGTAATTTAGCATAGTCGAAAGAGTAGAACAATCCAAAGCGGCAAATACTTCTTTACTCTTCCTTTGACTCTCTTACCCACACTGGGCTTCAAATTCTTCTCAACCATGTTTGTTTTACCCTTTCCTTTTTGAAGGCCAAACTCCCTACTGAAGAAAATGTAAGTAAGTTAGGAGTTTAATAATTGTTTTTTCAAGGGTAATACATGTTATTAAATCACCTTTGTTAGTTGAGGACTATCCCTTCCTTATTATTTCCTTATTCTAGCTTTGAATTTTTTAAATCAATTTTTGTTGCCTATAGCATTTGCCCAGATCCTCAACTCATTGTGAATACTTCAAAGTTCCCTCCTCCTTTTTTAGTAACTACTTCGCTTTATACTTCATTTTGAAAAGCATGTAATGAAAGGAAAATTACCACCATTCCATCCTCAAATCCACCGTCTTACCTGTGGCTGTGTCCATATTCTATCTTGCCTCCATTTATAATGGAAGAAGTATCTCTGTTCCCCTTCAATATCTCTTTCAGATCATATCCTTTCTTGAATACTGAAGGACTTTGTTCCTAACAATTATTCCCTTTCCTTCTATTCTCAAAAAACTCTCTTTCTCTGCTGAAACATTCCAGGTAATATACAAACACCAGACATCTTCCAAACTCTATCCTTTTCAAGTTACTGCCCCATTTGTGACATCCCCATTCTCTCCAGCCACTCCAATAGGGACTTCATTCCCACCACTCCACTGAAACGGCTCGTCAAGGTTGCCATCAGTTTACCCTTTGACAAATCCAATGATCAGGTCTATCCTCCTTTTTACTCTTACTTTGTTTTCAGCATCATGTGATGTATTTAACCTTTGTCTTTTAACTCTTCCTATGCTTTGCTTTCATGGTGTCATCCACACCATTTGGGTTTCTCTCATGTCCCCTGACAGTTATCTTCTCAGTTCTTTGACTCTGCATCCTCTCCTGATCTCTAAATGTTGGTGGCTCTCCATCCCTCAGTCCTCACCCCTTCCCCTTCGCTCCTCTCCCCACAAGCAAAGTCATCTAGTCCCATGGTTTTATTTTTTTATTTTTTTATTTAGTCCCATGGTTTTAAATATCTACTTGTATACTGATAACTATCAAAGTTCATCTCCAGTCCTTACTTCTGTCCTGAGCTGCAGACTTACATATCCTGTTGCCTATTCAACATCTCACTTGAATATATACCATTTTGATCATAATAATATTAACAACAGTAGCAGCAGCAACAGTTAACATTTACTGAGAATTTAAGGAGTGTCCAATGGTGTCTTTTAAGTGCTTCAGGGGTATTAATTCATTTAATTTTCACAACAGCCATAGAGCATAGGTACTATTACCAACCCCTTTTTTAAAAGATGAGGACATTAGAACAATTTGATCAACATCCACAGCCATCAATATCCATAGTACAGGTCAGAACTATGCATGTGAAGATTAACATGACCAAAACAAAAGTCTCGATTTCCTTTTCTTTTTTTTTTTAAAAGATTTTATTTATTTATTCATGAGAGACAGAGAGAGAGAGAGAGAGAGAGAGGCAGAGACACAGGCAGAGGGAGCATGCTCCATGCAGGGAGCCCAACGTGGGACTCGATCCTAGGACTCCAGGATCACACCCTGGGCTGAAAGCAGGCACCGAACTGCTGAGCCACCCAGGGATCCCAAAAGTCTCGAGATCTATCCTTCAAATCTGCTCCTCCCATGGTCCTCTTCACCATCCTATATCTACTTGCTTAAAACAACAATTTCTCTCCTCCCCAAACTGTATCTACTCCACTGGCAAATTCTGGATATATCCTGAATCTGATCATAGCTCTCTTTTTCCACTAGTAGCATCCAAGGCCCAGCTCCCATCACCTCTCCTCAGGGCCATTTTAACTCCTTACTGGTCTCTCTGCTTCTATTCTTCTCTGCCTGTATCACCACTGCAACAAGAGTAAAAACTTCCTTTAAAAGTTCTTAAAGGGATCCCTGGGTGGCTCAGTGGTTTAGCGCCTGCCTTTGGCCCAGGGCGCGATCCTGGAGATCTGGGATCGAATCCCATGTCGGGCTCCCGGTGCATGGAACCTGCTTCTCCCTCTGCCTGTGTCTCTGCCTCTCTCTCTCTGTGTGTGTGACTATCATAAATAAATAAAAATTAAAAAAAAAAAACTTAAAAAAAAAAGTTTTTAAAAAGTTGCTTATAATGGCATCCCATCTCACTTGGAATGAAACTCAAACTCCCTGACAGAGCCTACAGAGCCCCACCTGATCAAGATTCTAGCCGCATCTGTAGCTTCACAGATTTCTATCATCCCTCTGGCCATAAGGGCCTTCCTTCTGGTCCTTTTACATACCGAGCTCATCCTAACCTTGCAGCTTTGCCAGAGTACTCCTTCTGCCTGGAAAGCATCCCCAGAGGTTTTTACTTCTCTGATTCCTTCCTGCCACATAAGCTTCAAGGCAAATTTTACATTTTCTGGCCATGCCATTTGAAGTTTCCCAATTCCTAAACCATGTTTTATTTTCTTCTAGCATTCATCACATCTGCAACTGTCATATGTATTTCATTGTTTATTTATTACCTTTCTTTCTTCTACCATAAAATAATAAGCTCCACAACAACACGGACCATGTCTGTTGGGCTCACTGTTCTATCCTCAGTGACTGCAAGAGTGAGTGCCAAACAATTCAACCAATATTTGTTGAATGAGTTCATCTAATTTCAAGTTCTCTTTTGCTTTCTCTCTAGTATTAGCCCGCATTCAAAAAGTTTGTGATTACACATGAATTTTCATTTTAGTTGTTTCATGTAGGTATGTGTATATATAAATACATATAGTAGCTGTCTACATGTAGATATATATAAAATGTTTATTTACATCTATAGATACAGATAAATATCTATGTCTACATAGACATACAAATACAGATACAGATAAGGACATTAGAGAGATTATCTGTATCTATTCATGTAAAAAGTTTTAAAGAATAGGAAATATGCTGTTATATAAGGATATGGAGAAATTACTGTATCTATCCACGTAAAAACCTCAAGACAATAGAAAATATACTGTTGCTTCTACCGTATCCCCAAAGTTCTAGGAACATATACAATGCTTAATACAGGTTTGACTTGTTTTACCACAGCTAAGGAGCTATGTTCCTTTGGTTCACTGTTAGCCCAGAGAAACACTACTACTTCATGTCCTGTTTTCCTCTCATCCTTTCATAAGCATGAGACACACGAAAGCTACAAATTTGACCTTCGAGAAACAATAATTAAAAATTTGCTAAAAAGAAATCTAGAATATACTAAAAAAATATCCAACCTTTAGAATAGAAGTACCCCATAGATCTCTCTTTCTAATAATACATTGAGGCACGGGAATATTCTGGTATAACCACAGATCTAAGGGAATGTTCAATATTAATACTGAATATAAAGTTAACAATTTGGAGCAAAATCACTAAATGTCATAAATCTCCTCTAAGTATCTTGAACCTGAAAATTTTTAAAAAATCTCTGTCTTCTACTAATAAGCAACTAAATAGGAAGTATCATTTCTTTAAGGTAAAAAATGAGGGTAACAGTTACAGATTCCTGCCCACAACTAATAGAAGCAGTAGAGTGAGGAACATCCAAAAAGACACATTCCAATTTCTCATCTTAAATCCAAATCTCCCACTCACTCCCACCCCCATATTTCATTGTCTAACACTGAACGAAAGGCTATAGAATCTCCTATAAATGAAACTAATGAAGCAACAGCCACCCAAATTCTAATCTGGATAGATATATGTTAACATCAACCTTCTTAATCATGGAGGTTTTTGTTTAAAAAAAGGGGGAACAAGACAGGTTTGGATAAACCTCATGCCCTAGCTCTGTGCTTTTCTCTCAGCAAGAACGATAATCTCTATCTGCTGGAGTCAGCTCTTGGCATTATTCAAGTCACACAAGGAACCCCTTGCAGCATCTGTAAACAGGAAGTGCTATAAATTACAAGTCTATGATGGGGGTAGTTGTAGTCACAGGAATATGTATGTACGCCCTACTCTCTGAGTGACCAGCTTTTCCCTCTGGCTTCCCGTGATACGTAAAGCAAGCCAGTTTCCCCTATCCTCCTAGAGATGCAGAAACAAACATAGTATCAAAAAGAAAAGCTGAATTGAGGATAATGTATGCTACCCTAATATATTAGTTAACACAAGTTACAGTAAATCCAAGGCTTAAGGAGTGTGAATACATAAATGCAGAATCAACCATGATGATCTATATATGTTTTAAAACTGAAAGGTCAAGGTGACACAAAGATGGAGGGAGAACAGGGACATTAATGACAAACCCATCCTTGGATGTGTCCTACTCCCCTAGGGTAAACATGGAAGGGTGACAACAACTAGTAACTCCTTACAAGGGGGAAGAAGGTCCTAGTCAGTATCTTAGCCTCTAACCCCATAGCTGCAAGGTTTACCAGCTGGAGGACAAAGGGATAGAGGAAGATGCAAATACCTCATTTAGATTCATACTCTTTTCCCATTATTAGTAATTTTTATTTCTAGTCACTGAAAAGAAGATGTGTGAAAATGATAGATGTCTTTTTCTGGGATTCTTGTTATTTCTTTGAAAAAGAATGGCATCCTGAGAGAAACTATGAGAGCAGTAATACCCTTTCCACATGTTTTCTGATGCAGTCATCTTTAATCTTACATCCAAGACATATCTGTCTTACTTTGCAATGCTTGTAAAACACAGATTCGAGGCTTTTCTCAGAACACAGAACTCAGGCACACAGAGAAGGTGGTTTCATTAATAACAATTAAGGGGGAAAGATCATACTGAAATGTGCAAGATTAATTTAGAATACAATTTTAAAGTATGGGACAATGTCCAGATGGATATCTCTGTATTTAAGATTTGAAAACCCAGCAATCAATCTCTTCTCTGGGAAGAGGATAGGAAGAGAAAAGGGACAAGGGAGCAGAAAAGGCAATGGGAAGATCACCTGTGCTGAAGGGTGACATTTCAGACCCAGTTTTAGATTTCAAGAAACTTTTTCAAGGTCACACAGCTGGATAAGTGGCAGAGCTGGAATTCTAATCAAAGCAAAATCCATCAGCTCCAAAGCCCAATGATCTCTGGGGACAAAGCAGGAGGACACTTTCACCTACGTGGACAGCACTGACTTTGAAGTTCTGTAGAAAAGATACGGCTTTGGGAGTGCTACTACTGTCTTACTACTCTATGGCAATATGATACATAAAAAATCACTTTCACATACTCTGGACTCTCAATATAAGCTTGGGTAGCTGACAAACAGTTCAAGTGGAGAGATGATGATCACTATGCCAGGTACAAACTAGAAGCTAACAGCCTTTCAGAACTGAGATGGCAAGTAGATAACTCCAATTCTTTTGGCATTATGGGAGTGATGAACAGGGTATAAGCTCAAAGGGAGTAAGCAAAAAGAACTACTCAAACATCTCCCAGGTACTACCAATAAGGCAATGTTTTAAAATAAAAACAACAGGCAATAAACTTTTGGTCATTCAGGCCTCAATTAAGTGAACAGATTCCTCTGAAAACTACCAAGGAAGAGCAAGAGTTCATTCTTTCAACCTTTAAATTACATTTACTGAGCATCTACTATGTGTCATGTACAGCTGCAGATCCTGGGAGATCTAGGAGGGATTTTTCGGAGGGAAGACATAAATGGTAAACAAGATGAAATAAATCAGTAAAATACATATGGTATATGGTGATCCCATGCTATGAAGAAAAATATAACAGTGAAGGATGGTAGGCATTTGGCAATTTTCAAAACAGGGTACCTGGGAAAGGCCTTACTGAGAAAATGACATTCAACTGAAGACCTGAAGGAGATTAAGGCAATGAGTCACACTGGTATCTGGAGGAAAAAGCTTCCAGGAGAGAAAACCACAAATTCAAAGATCCTGAGGCAAGAGTAATGCCTTGTATGTTGAAGTGGCATACAAGGAGGTTATTGTGGCTGGAGTGGAGGAAACAAGGCAAAAGTCGTAAAAAAGAAAGTTTATGAGGTAATAATGTGGCACCAGTTAATGTGGGGCTTTGTAGGCTACTGGAAGCAGTGTGACTTTTAATTAGGGTGGGATGGGAAATCACTGCAGGTGAAAAGACAAGGCTAGGAATATTATGAACAGTGACTTTAAAAGCTGCTGGGCTGAGAAGATACCAGGTGGCAAGGGTCCAAGCAGAAGACAGAGGGTAGGTGTTGAATAGGGGTGGGGGCAGTTGAGACAGTGAAAAAAGATCATGTTCTAGAAATATCCTGAAGATGGAACTAATGAGACTTATCGATAGATTGGAGGGTGCCCAGGTTTTTGGCCTGAGCCAACCGATGGGGTTGCTATTTGCCACAGTATGGAAGACTGCAGGAGGAGGGGGGATATCAGGGGCTCGTTCAGAAGCATGCCTCTGTTTATGTTATATTTCAGATGTCTATTGGCTATCCAAGTAAAGGTGACATGTAAGCAGCTGAATTTGTGACCCTGGAGCTCAAGGGAGAAGTCTGGCTGGAGAGAGAAATTTGGGAGTTTTGAACCTAGAAATGGTTTAAAGCCCTGGAGCCCAGATGAGATCATCAAGAGTATGAGCATGAATATTAAGAGAGAAGGAAGGAGGGCCATGGCCAGAATCCAAGGCACTTCAGTTGGAGGTCAGGGAGAAAAGGAGGCACTGGTGACATGCAAAGTAGGAGTGGCCAGTGAGGTGGAAGGAAAACCAGGGAGGATGGTGTCCTGGAGTCAAGTAGATAAAGCATTTCAAGGAGCAGGGTGGGATCCACCGAATCAAATGCTGCTGGGAGGTAAAAGAGGACCAGGTCCTAACAGACCAGGGGGCTTAGCACTGTGTAAATAACTGGTGACCATGACGAGGGCAGGTTGAAGGTACATAGAGCATCTCCAGGCCTCTTTTACTACCTGTGAAATGAGGGTCAGACTAGATCATTTGTAAGCCCTCTGCAACCTTACAATCATATGACTTCTAGAAATTTTAAGGGCCTGAAGATGTTTCACTTGATGTATCTTTACTTTTCTGATTTAGCATTGGCTCAATTTAGAATTTTTTTGATGCTGAAGTCTGAGTGAGTGAAATAACGGACACTTTTATTTTTCCTATAAGTATAGAAAAACTGTAACTCATTTTATCATATGATTCCCAGAAACACCCTGTGGAGAAGGAGAGAAGTAGGGTGACCACCTATAAAGGCAATAATAGGAGTTATAACTTTGAGGGTAAAACCTCACTGTTCTACAGAATTGGGAGCTAACACACTGAGGTAAAAGAGAAAACTCCTGGGAAGCAAGGGACGCTGGTGATCTGGTCTCAGCCCAAAGTATGTGGTGCCACTCACAGCTCAAAAGGGGCCAGTTTTGAGGCTGCTCTTCATTTCTCTTAGGTGCTAGTGGTTCCTTTGGATATACTGAGCCCTTCTCCATTTCTTTACTAAGTCCCACAACCTTTTAGAGGGAAAGCAGGTTGGCTGCAGGAGGTTTCTGAATACAGAATCCTGTATCAGATGCTACAGAGTGTCACAGAGAGGAAAAATATATCACTTCCAACCTGGGGGGTATAGGGAATGCAACCATAGCTAACATTTATTGAGCTTTTACTATGTCACAGATTTTATTCTAAGTGCTTTAAATATGGTACCTCATTATTCCTGACAACAACCTATGAAGTAGATGTTACCAACTGTCCCATTTTACATGTGGTACAAATGAAATCCTACAGTCCTACTGTCCAGAGTCACACGGCTAGAATGCACAAAGCCAGGCGATAACCCAGGCATTCTAGTTCCAGAGTCACTTGCTTAAGCATGAAGCTTTCTCCCCAGAATTCCTCAGTGAGAGCAAAAGTTCCTATCCAAAAGGCCCAGGCAACAGCATGGCAAGATAGAATGGCGCCCCTAAACCAGAATGTATCGTAATAGAAATAACAAAATCAACAGCTGGTGTTGGGGAGTAGGCTTTTGTTAGATTCGCCTATTATTTTATGGGGACAAGAGTTAGTGGGCAATAACCTTAAAGTCATATAATAACAGAACCTTGTCGTAGCTATGTATATAAAAAAAAAGTACTGAATATCCACAGAGTAAGAACATGCCCATCCTAATAATGAAGCCACCAGAAACTTCATCCTATCTGCTCTGGTCAGCAACAGATGTCCTTTTCCTATGAAGAAGGAAATTTGGAGACAGTAATGCAGAATAGGCTCCCTTGCGATACTGAATAAAGCAGTAGGCAAGACTTTAAGAAAAAAAAAAAAAAACATTGTAAAGAGCTCAAGCTGGACAGAATCATCTTGATTTCTGCTTTTGTATGGCCAGCAAATATTTAGCCCGCAAATGGACTGTGGTGATATGACCTTGTGACACAAAGGGCCACGTGAACAATTTCCCAAACAAGACTGGATAATACATCTACACAGACTTAATCAAAGAAAAATAGATTTAGACCTTGGTGAAAATTACTAACAAAGATTCAAACCTGATACTAACAGAGAAAAGTCCTCTATGAATGGAAAAGAAAACACATTTAGATCAGTCTAGACTGGCCTGAGTCCGTGTGAAGGGAGGTAAATGTGCCTTTCCCTGGCTAAATCTTCCCATGCCTCAACACCTAGCGATGTGTCACAGCCTAGCTGTCCACTTCTGTTTCTGGCATGTGTTTTCATGTTCATTTCATGCTGCATACCCCATGCCCGTTTCACTCTCTGCCTATCTTGGCATTTCTACTCCTGTTTCCCACTATAAGGGTACATGGTACTACCTCCTCCTGTCTTCCCTTCCAAAAGACTTCTCCATCATCCTCTCATTCATTGTAGGGAACAGAAGGCACTCAGCTTTCAAGTTGGAAATCAGGAAATTGGCTTTAATCTCTTTTTCTCTGTCTTCTCCTCTCTCCCTTCCCTCCTTCTCTTTTTCTCTCTCCTCCCCTTCTCACTCTCTCCCTGTCTTTCTTCTCCCACACCACCCCCCTTGCTTCCAGTTAATCAACCCAGCTGAAGACACAGCACACTCAGTCAATGTAAATCACCACAAGGGACTGACCATAGAAAAGCAGCCTCTTTGAACAGATCCTGTATTTTGCCCATATTGCATAGGTAATCAAAATTAAACAACCATAGGCATATCTCACAGATACTGTAAATTCAGTTCCAGACTACTGCAATAAAGTAAATATTGCAATAAGGCAAATCAAATGAACTTTTTGGTTTCTTAGTGCATATAAAAGATATGTTTATCCCATACTATACTGCAATAATAGCACTGTGTCTAAGTAACACTTGTATATACTTTAATTAAAAACTACATTATTGCTAAAATATGTTAATCATCATCTGGGATTTCAGCAAATTGTAATCTTTTTGCTGGGGGAGGGTCTTGCCTTCATGTTGATGGCTGTTGACTGATCAGGGTAGTGGTGACTGAAAGTTGGGGGTGGTTGTGGCAGTTTCTTAAACCACAATGGGGGTGCCTGATGGCTCAGATGGCTAGGCGTCTGACTTGATTTCAGCTCAGGTCATGATCTTGGGGCCATGAGATTGAGCCCTGCATTGGGCTCTGTTTTGGGCATGGACCCTGTTTAAGATTCTATCCCTCTCCCTCTGCTCTCTCATACTCCCTGCTTATGTGCACCTTCACTGAAAGAAAGAAAAGAAAGAAAGAAAGAAAGAAAGAAAGAAAGAAAGAAAGAAAGAAAGAAAGAAAGAAAGAAAGAAAGAAAATAGAAAAATAAGAAAAACAATGATTAAGTTTGCCATATTGATTGACTCTTCCTTTCATGAACAATTTTTCTGTGTAGCATACTATGCAATTTGATAGCATTTTACCCACAGAAGCTCTTTCAAAAGTGGAGTCAATCCTTTCAAATTCTGCTGCTGCTTTATCAACTCTGTTTAGGGAATATTCTAAATCCTTTGGTGTCATTTCAACAATCTTCACCAGGGGTAGAATCTGTCTCAAGAAACCACTTTCTTTGCTTGTTAGTAATAAGTAGCTCTTCATCCACTCAAGTTTGATCATAAGATTGTGGCCACGCGGTCCCATCTTCAGGCTCCACATATGAGTCTAGTTCTCTTCCTCTTTCTACTCCACCTGTGATTACTTCCTCCACTCAAGTCTCGAACCCCTCAAAGTCCTACATGATGGGTGGAATCAACTTCTTTCAAACTCCTGTCAGTACTGTTGATATTCTGACCTTTCACTATTCATCAAAAATGTTTTTTAATGGCATCTAAAATGGTGAATACTTTTCTGAAGGCTTTCAATTTACTTTGTCCAGATCCATCAAAGGAACTGCTATCAATGGTAGCAATAGCCTTAAGAAATGTATTTCTTAAATACAATGTGAAAACTGAAATGACTCCTTGATCCATGAAATGAAGAATGGATGTTGTGTGAATAGGCATGAAAACAACATTAATCTTGTTGTTCATCTCCATCATAGATCTCGGGTGACCATGTGCATTGTCAAAGAGTAGCAATATTTTGAAAGGAATATTTTTTTTTTCTGAGCAGATCTCAACAGTGGATTTAAAATATTCAGTAAACTATGTTGTAAATAGATATGCTGTCATCCAGACTTTGTTGTTCCATTTATAGAGCACAGGCAGAGTAGAGTTAGCATAATTCTTAAGGGCCCTAGGTTTTCCAGAATGGTAAATGAGCACTGGCTTTAACTTAAAGTCAGCAGTTGCAGTAGCTCTTAATCAGAGAGTCAGATTGTACTTTGAAGCTTTGAAGACAGGCACTGACTTCTCTTCTCTAGATTAGAGAGTCCCAGATGGCATCTTCTTCCAATAGAAGGTTGTTTTGTCTATACTGAAAATCTGTTGTTTAGTGTATCCACTATCATGGATTATCTTAGCTAGACCTTCTGGATAACTTGCTACAGCTTCTCCACCAGCACTTGTTGCTCCCCCTCACATTTTTGTGTTACAGAGAAAGCTTCTTTCCTTAAACCTCATGAACCAAATTCTGCTAGCTTTAGACTCTTCTCCTGCAGCTTCCCGACTTCTCACAGCCTTCAAAGAATTAAAAAGAAGACCTTGCTCTGGATCAGGCTTTGGCCTAAGAAAATAATATAGATAGCTGGCTTGATCTTCTAACTAGACCGCCAAAATCTTCTCCATGTTGACACAAAGGCTGTTTCACCTTCTTGTTATTCATGTGTTCATTGGAGTAGAACTCTTAATTTCTTTCAAAAGCTTTACCTTTGCATTCACAACTTGGCTAATGATTTTGGCACAAGAGGCCTACCTTTTAGCCTGCCTTGGCTTTTGATAGGTCTTCCTCACTAAGCTTAAGCATTTCCAGCTTTTGATTTAGAACGAGAGACGTGTGACTTGACTCTTCTTTCACTTGAACGCTTAGAGGCCACTATTAGGTAATTAACAGGCTTAATTTCAAAATTGTGTCTCAGGGAATAGGTAGGCCCAAAGTCAGGGAGAGGCAAGAGGATGGCTAGTTGGTAGAGCACTCAGAACACAGACAAAATTTATTAAGTTCGCCATCCTATGTGGGTGCAGTTCCTGGCATCCCCAAAACTATTACAATAGTAACATCAAAGATCACGGATTACATATCACAACAAATATAATAATGATGAAGATATTTGAAATATTATGAGAATTACCAAAATGTGTCACAGAGACATGAAGTGAGGAAATGCTGTTGGAAAAAAAATGGTACTGATAGACTTACTCCACACAGGGTTGACGCAAGCCTTCAGTATGTAAAAAGCACAATCATCTCCGAAGTGCAATAAAGCAAAGCATAATACAACAAGGTACTCCTATACTTTCATAAGGATTTGTTTAGTATCTCTCTCAACCAGCAATGAGGTAGACTCTGTTCATAGAACACTCTTGTTCACCACTGATACCTGCCACTGATACCTGCCATTTATTGAACGCTAACTCTATGCCAGGCACTAAGAGCAGTTTTATATTTATGATTTCATTTAATCTTGTACTATATGAGACAGGATCTAGTATTACCACATTTAATGGATAAGGAAACTGAGGCTTAGATAAGTAGTTTACCTAAGTTCATATAGTTGAATCTGAACCCAAGTCTGTTTGATGTCAAAGCAAATGCTCACTACACTACAATAAATAGCTAGGCAGCATGGAATCAATTTTTTAACACATACTGCAAAGTCCTAAGTCAAATCACACACACAAATCTAGACAAATTAAGGAGAGCAGGCAAAATTCCTATGCACTTGGCTAATTAGCATAAAATTATCCTTAAAAAAATCATTGTTTTTTTTTAATCAACAACAATAACTCTTCTCCATGTAATTCATATTTTTCTTCTTTATTAGTGGCAATTTTACAACTCATCAAAAGAGCTGTCATTGCTTGGATTTTTGTTAAGAGTACTAAACTGCAGTTACTTTTTTTGAGTAAATAAAAATATATCAAGCTCTATAAAAGCTCACTAGTACTGAGGGAGACAAAATGCTGCAGTAGAGTGGAGATTCGGAAAAATTCTGCTGCTTTGTTAACACTCATGAAGTATGAATGACCCATCAATTAGAGATAGAGAGTTTGGGACAGTATATATAGCAATTTGTTACAATTCAGCCATCAATTTTGGGATCAGAAAGATAGGAAGAGACTCAAGGGACTTTTCAATCACCTGGTATAGCAAGGAACAGACAAAAGATGTTGCAAATAATTCAGCAAAGTCAAAAAGAGCCTAAAATGATAGTAATATTTGGAAACTGTGATTGAGTTCATGCAAAGCCCACTGGCACCCTTATTCTAGAAGAAAAATATCAGCAGGAGAAGAAATAAAAGCTCTAACAGTCATCAACCAATTTAGCATGCTGTTTAAAGGGCATGAAAGCGGAAAAATTCAAGGATGCTAGAATCCAAACTCTGTCCAGTCATACTGAACTGACACAAGAGAGCTAATTAATAGACATCTTGTCTTAATAATTTATATTACAAAACAGGAAAAATTATTATAGGGCTTCCTCAGGAAAAGGAAAGAACATTGTATCTCTCCTGCCCCTCTTCCACCCCCAACTAGCATCATCATTAGAAGGCTATACAATAGGGATCCCTGGGTGGCGCAGCGGTTTGGCGCCTGCCTTTGGCCCAGGGCGCGATCCTGGAGACCCGGGATCGAATCCCACGTCAGGCTCCCGGTGCATGGAGCCTGCTTCTCCCTCTGCCTGTATCTCTCCCTCTCTCCCTCTCTCTCTCTCTCTGTGACTATCCTAAATAAATAAAAATTAAAAAAAAAATTATAGAAGGCTATACAATATAGTTTACCAGGTTAGAAAAATACTCCATCTTGAAACAACTGATATTTAAGCTTTTTTGAGGGAAAATTCAAAGATGTTGCTGGGATACAAAAACAGAGTTAAAACTACAGCCATAGGAGAATAAGGTCTGTGGGAAGATACATGAACATTCTTTGTCCTGGTTCAACAGCTTTAAAACAGACCTAGAAATGTACATTTATGTAACCCTCCAATACTTACTTTGCCCTTCAAAGGCAATTTATGCTTTAAATTCAGCTTGTTCAGCTGCAGCTCTGGTTAGCTTAACCCTAAGCCCTTGCCTAAGGAACTTCCTATAGCAATCAGAGTGTGTCAGGCGCCACACAGGAGGATGGAAGGGACGGACATGGCTGACTTTGCTCTGTCCCCAAACTGAAACCCCTCTTGTGCCACCCAAATTCTCCATCTTGCTCTCCTTGAAAGTAACTCAAATGAGATGAAAGCTCAGATAATCCTTCTAACCTGATACATGCAAAATTCTTAACACATAAGCAAAGGAAAAAAGACAGGGCAGGGGACAGAATAAAGAAAGCGTTAAGAAGTACCATATGATATCACTCATTTTGAACTTCAACAAAACAAAGAAAAAAAAAGAGACAAACCCAAAAACAGACTTGTAACTCTAGAGAACAAATGGTAGTGACCAGAGGGGAGGTGGGTGGGTGGACAGCGGAAACATGAGATGGGGAATAAAAGTACATTTACTGAGTAATGTATAGAACTGTTGAATCACTATATTGTATACCTGAAACTAATATAACATTGTATGTTAACTATACTGAAATTAAAATTAGAAGATTTAAACTTAAAAAATTAAGAAAGTAAGTGCTACCATGGAAGGAGGTAAGAGATGCCTATTTTTTATAAGTCATGACTTAGAGTAAAACTAAGCATGGGAGAAAAAAGGGGCAAAAACATTATTCTTTCTCATTCTATTACATTCCAAAATTTAGTAGCAAGCACACAAGCCAGTTGGAGTCTCTTTTTCTCAGTGGCATAAAATCTCTTAATAAAGGTTATTCCAATCAATCCTTTGTCCCCATGTTTCCATTACAATATTTATGAGGACCATATGAGGAAATAATTGATAAAACCACATGGCTCATCTGGGTACTATTCATACACAACTCAGAGACCACGTAGTAATAATGTTTAGTTCTACACTTTAGGTGCTGTTTAGGTGCTACACTTTACAAAGGTCACAGAAAAACTGGGAACACATTCAGAGGCAAGCATCCAGGACAAGGAAAGGACTCAAAACCAAACCAATGAGGACCTGGATGTGTTCAGCCTACAAGAGAGGCTCTCTAATATTTGAAGGGCTCTCACATGGGAAAAGGCCTATTATTGTTTTCTGTGGTCTCAAGGTGGGATAGCGAAATCAATGGATAGAATCGACAGAAAAACTTCAGCTCAATAAAAGGAAAAACTTTCTTAGCAGGGCTATTCAAAGACGGAATAGGCTGTCTCAGAAGACAGGGTTCTGGTTCATGCAAAGAGTAGACAACCACTTAGATCCTTAGAAAGGGGGTTAAGCACTGGTTGAAAGTTTGGGACCAGGTCAGCATTTTTGTAAGTGTAATATAAGGACAAACTGAACTATAACCAACTAATATGCTTGTTGAACAGAAAATAATAGGAATGCAAAACATCATGCAAACTCCTGGACCTCTCTCTAGGTTTCATGACTCAGAACAGGGAAGTGTCTGGGAATCTGCATTTTAACAAGTCCTCGAGGTGATTCCAATGTACACTCAAGACTGAGAACTAGACTAGGTGACCTCTGAAGCTTCATCTATTACTTACCCTCTACCATTGCTTGAGCTGTTCAAATAGATTGCCTGCTCCAATCATTTATTTTTGTTGTTGCCTCTCTTAGGAAACATCCTCACTCAAGTCTCACTAACTCCTTCTCTTTGTCTATTGAAAGCCTATCTACCCCTTCAAGATCCAGTGTGAACAAATGATGAATGATTTCTTTGCTGATTTTCCAACTACACATGACTCCTGATTACTCTAAACTATAGCACTATTTTGTACCATACCAGTGGAACTTGTTACTACACAATGGAGTTAACAGTACATACTCTGAGGGAAAGGTCTGTGTCTCATTCCCATTCTATCTTCCTTACTTGCACACAAACTGGCACACACTGCATTACAAACATAAATTTAACACATATGTACTGAATGAATGTCTTATCTTGTGGGTATTCAGTGCTTACTTAAGTGTAAGCTGCGTGAAGGCGGGTGCTCATCTCAAGCCATTGAGGTCCCAGGACATGCTTAAATAGACCAGAAAGTCCCACAGCCCTGAATCAAACTAACTGATGCGTAACAGTTAGTTTTTCCCCCTGGGTTTTACGTAAGAAGACATTTTTACAAAACATAATTTTCTCATCTAGTCCCTGCCACTAACCTTAAATATGTACTTCAAACATGTCTACAAATGATCAAGAGTCACAAAAGAGAGGCAAAAGAGTAGCAGTCTTCATTTCTTCTATGGTACAAGGATGATGAATCCTTGTTTCCATAGTTATCCTCAACACTCGTTCCATTCTGTCTTCTAAATATTTTATGTCACCAGCCTGTGGTAGAAAAGCCTTCCCCTCTCCCTGCTACCAGGGGCACCACAGCTAAATGCCCTATTTTATTCTTTCTTTTCTCCCTAAACTTTCTGCATAAAAGGTTTGCCACTCTCGGTCTCTGCTTTTCTACCACAATTTACTCCTGGCATGTTTTGTGAAGTCCTCTTTATTCATCTTTGATAATTTCTCTTATGTCCATCTCTGTCTCTCATTCCCATATCACCTTATATGAAGTTGCAATGCGGAAAATCAGCGTTAATTTCCTAATTGAAACCAATGACCTTTTGATCCTTGGGTTTGCAGAGAAGTTTTAATGGATCTGAAAAATCACATACTATTTAAGTCTATTTAAGAAGAGGAAAACTAGACATATAAAAAATGCAAACACTGTAAAATAAACAAATGTTTTACAGTCTTCATTCTTTCAGTAGCACCTGCCAGTATAGAAGGGCTCTTTCCCTTAGGCTTCCTAATCTCAATTTCCTTCCTTCCTTTTTTCCTAAAGATAATGGTAACAGCAATAATACTTCTACCAACAAGACCTATCACTAATTGAGTCTGCTAAATGAGGTACCTGACATACCCTGGTTACTCCCTATAACAACCCTAGTATTATTCTATTTTCAGTTGAAGAACTTAAGGCCCCGGGGGGTCAAGTAACTCAGTGCCTAAGGTCATGCCATTACTAAAGGATTAATGTGTCTGTTTGGCTTCTAAGCCAATACACTACCAATAATACCATGCCATCCCTTCATAAAACACAATAGCTTCAATTGCTTCTGCAATCACTTCCAAACTTTCAAAATGGTGAGGGTAAGAAAAGCCATGTTTTAATGAGATAAATCTAGTGGTAATATGCAACATGGATCGGGAGGGAATTAACTTGAGGTTGGGAAACCAATTAAAAATGTAATAATTAAGGCATGAGTCCATAATGGTCTACACTAGGATGCTGGCAATGCGAACAGAAAAAAAGAGACAGATGTGAGAGAAATTATGAAAGATGAATCAAAGGAATCTGGCAGCTGCTTAAACACACGAAGTAAGAGAAAAGGAATCAAGACTGACTTAATTTATAAGTCTGTATGACCAAGAGACAACATGACTGAGACAGGAAAGACAAGGACAAGATCAGGCTTTGTAGGAGAGGAAATAATAAATTTCTTTTTCTTTTTCTTTTTTTTTAAGACTTTATTTATTCATGAGAGACACAGAGAGAGAGAGAGAGAGAGAGAGAGAGAGAGGCAGAGACACAGGCAGAGGGAGAAGCAGGTCCCATGCAGAAGCCTGACATGGGACTCGATTCTGGGACTCCAGGATCATGCCCTGGGCCCAAGACAGGTGCTAAACCACTGAGCCACCCAGGGATCCCCAAATTTCTTGTTATAATTATGAAGAGTAAAACAATGATGTAACTAAAATGTAGGAAAGTGACCCCTATAGAATATACCTATCTTTAGAGTAAAAAAATCTTTCTGCTTTTCCTTAGTGTGAATCCTAACACTAATGAGAGGAACTTCAATTCACGTATTCACAGAAGAACACTGATCTCTGATTTGAGTAAATACCCTTGTGTCCCTTGCATTCAAGCCCTTTCTTTTCCAAACTTGTAAAAAGTGCAACGCCTGCAAATTCCAACACCATTCATTCAAAGGAGATGGTTAATAGGTCTCATCTGTTTAGCTGGAAAGCATATAACAGGTCCTTCATAAGAAGACCACAGACAATCGTTTGAGTGAAAATTTATGCAAAGTAACAGATTAGTAATAGTTTTACACCAGCAGAGCTTCATGTCTCATTATTTTATACTGACTACTAATAGAGTTTAGTATTAGAATTTGAAAAGGAACAGAAAATGGAATGCTCTCCCCACAGAATTTATTGTACTCTTTCAGCTATTATGGGTTTCATTACAGATTTCTACTCCAAGGCGTTATTCTTTGTTTTATTTTCAAAATGTGGCTCATACTTTAAAAATGACTTTCTGGAAAACCTCTATATTTGCATGCATTCAAATGAAACTCTGTTCTCTGTCTGCTGTCATCATTCTGTTCAGCAGCTTGTTACATATTTTATAGGGTTAGGACGTGATTAACAATGGACTCCTCTACGGCGTTCCATAAAACAACAAAATCAACAGTAAGGCTCAGCAAAGTAAACATCCAGAGTGCTTTTAAATATTTGGTTTTATAGTTTTTAAATGACAAGTTTTAAAAGAAATGCTATGATGTAGATGAGGATGTAGCTCCAGTACCACCCGGTGATTGAATACAGCCTGGTAACTGGATAGACTCTTATGAAGAATGCTCCCTACTTAGCTCTTCAACATTCTCTTATGATATCCACTGGAACATCAAATGTCCCCCTGCATATTGCATATCATCCTAAATGGAGAAAGAAGATGATAGAGGGAATTGAAATGCTAAAACTGCAGCAAGTGTTACGTAAATAAATCAAGCTGCTTTTAGGAAAGAGTAGACATCGGGCCATGGGATAAGTTTCAAACGGTGCAGGAATGTTGAGGATGCCTTCCAAATCCAACCTGGTATTCTACAGACTCATGAAACAGAACTATACACACATTAGCAGCTCAAAAAGTGGTTTCCTTTTGTTGAGGGAGGATAATAAAAAAATAAATGCTGGGAAGTTTTTCAAAGGAGATAAAAAGGTACGGTGAATAATGACTCTGATGTACTTCAAAACAGAAATTCTTCAGGCAAGTAGGTCTGGGTTTCAACTAATTAACCTAACATTTGCACAATGGATTGGGACAAAATATAATGAAGTTAGTGTACAAAATGCTGTCTGATAAGTGTTAACTCAATGATCATATCCGCAGCTGCTGTATTAGAGATGAGCACCAAGTATTAAAAATTGGGAGAAACACTGTGGTATGTACCTTCTTAGTCTAATTATTTTTGAGGTTAAAGTTCACATATGGAATGGGTCATAAAACATTGCAAATAATCTCATTCTTAGGAAAATGTAAGTTTAAAAGTATCTTTCCACAAATAGCTTTAAAAGGCAGCATTACTATAAAACTAAATATTGGAAATAATAATGCGAGTTCATGATAAATATAAACCTCATTTACATAACAAAAGCCAATAAAAAATGAGAAGAATCAATACAGCATTATCAGCTTAAAGAACGCCACTGTCATGTGGGCTGCCTGAAAGAAACCAACACTTCCTGTAACTAGATATTTCTTTTATGGAAAGAAGATAACTGAATTTTGTTAGCCTGGCAGTACAACAACCAGTGTAATAAAACAAAGAAACAAAATCAGGGTTTACATAGCAATGCCCATGATCATGTTGTTTCATTTTAAGTTTAATTGAAATTAACTGTTAAAATTATTCTTTTTGGGGTACTGTTCTATGAACTTTAAAAACTGCCACTCCTACAATCAGAGGACAATTTCACTAACCCAAAACACACCGCTGTGCTCTCTGCAGGGAAACCTCCCCTGACTTCTACTGGTTGGTAGTCATCTGTTTTCCGCTGCTATAGTTTTGCTTTTTGCAGAATGACATATGATAGAAGCATACAGTATGTAGTATCTTGCTCCTTTCACTTAGCATAATACATATGAGATTCATCCATGCTCTTGTGTCTGTGAGTAACCTGTTCCCTTTTTATTGCTAAGTAGTAGTCTAGAATATGGATATGCCACAATTTGTTTACTCATCCACCAACTGAAGATGCATTTGTGTTATATGCAGCTTTTACAAATTATTATTAATGTTGCTGTAAACATTCTTATTCAAGTTTCTGTGTGGAATGGCTGGGTCACATGTAGGTGTATGTTTAACTTTCTAAGGAATTGCTGGACTATTTTCCAAAACATCTATAGTATTCTGCATTCCTACCAGTAGCAAGTGAGAATTTCAGATGTTCTCCATCCTAGCCAGGACATGGTACTGCTGGGTTTTCTTGTTTTTGTTTTTTTTTTTTCTTAAAGCAATCCTAATAGACATCTGGTGTTATCTTATTGTGGTTTTTGTTATCTCATTGTGGTTTTAACTTGCATTTTCTTTTTTTAAAAATATTTTATTTACTTATTCATAGAGACACAGAGAGAGAGAGAGAGGCAGAGACACAGGCAGAGGGAGAAGCAGGCTCCATGCAGGGAGCCTGAGTGGGACTCGATCCCAGGTCTCCAGGATCACACCCAAGCTGCAGGCAGCGATAAACCGCTGCACCATGGGGGCTGCCCTAATTTGCATTTTCTTAATGATTAATGTGTTAAGCATCTTTTCCTGTGCTTGTCATCAAGGTATCTTCTGTGATGAAGCACCTGTTAAAATCCTTTACCTTTAAAAAATTATGTTGTCTGTTTTCTTACTATTGAGTTTTAAGAGTTCCTTATATATTCTGGATACAAGTCCCGTGCCATATATGTAAAATTGCAAATATTTTCTCCCTCTTGCAGTCCTTTTTAATCTATCTATTCAAATATCATCTGTTTTATTTATCATTCCCCGCCTCAATTTGTCACAGACTTTCACTAAGTTATCTGGCATGACATTATAATAATCACTTTGAATGAAATAAAGTCACATGATGAAGAAGGGTTATCAGAAAAGATTCTCTGAAAAGGTGACACTTGAGCCAAGATCCACTCCAAAGAGACGAACATAAAGGCAGAGAGGAGAGTAAGGCTAACAACACCCTTGGTGGGAAAGAGTTTGGCAAGTTCAAGGAAAACAAGAAGGCCATTATAACTGGAACCCACCAAGGTAAGCAGAATGAGGCATGAGATGAAGATGAAGTAGAGGCAGGGAAAGGCTTAGAGGCCTTGGAGGAGTTTGAAGGTAAGAAACCACTGAAGGGTTTTAAGCAAAGAAAGTAATTCAATCTTCCTTAACCTCACACATTTGTCTCGCTACATAAGGAATTAATTGGAGGGGCAAGCAAGGAAACCAGTTAGGAGACCACTACAGTCCAGGCAAGAAATGTTGCCGGTATCAGCTGGAGAGATAGCAGTGTAAAATAACTGCAGAGGACAGATTTAAGATTATTTTAGAGTTAAAGCCAACAGGACTCTCCAATGAGCTAAAGTATTCAGAACAAAAAAAAGGGAAGAACCAAAGATGGCTCCTAGGTTTGGGGACCAAGAAAATGGGGTGAATAATAATGGCATTCACTGGGACAGAGAAGAACTGATTGGAGGAGTGAAAATCAAAGATCTGTTTGGGATATGTTAAGTTTGAGATTTCTAAGGGAAACACAAGTAGATATTTCTGGTCAATAGCTGGAACATAATAGAGAAGCTTGGACCAAGTAAATCTGAGAGCCAGAAGCATATACGTGTATAAGAAAGGAGACTATAGGTAAAGAGAGTAGTTCAGGATAAAGCCCTTAGCACTCACCATAAAACAAAAACATGTTTACATGTCTCTCTCCCCTAACTGGCTTATTGGCTTATTAGTTCTTCAAGTACACAGATCATGTCTTTCTCACATTTAACAAATCTTGGTGCCTAATACTAAACAAGTACTTATAAGTGGTTGTGGAACTCTCACAGGCTAACACATGAGGGATGATAACATCAGGATGTCCAAAGTGGACTGGAGTGGTAAAAATGAGCAACTCTAAGGAGAGACTAGAGTCCCAGAGTGGAAACTTCAAATGCTATATTTTGCAGCGTCCATGGTGGGCAATTAGTATCTCAAGCAAAGGGGGCTCTTCAAAACAGCAGTTAATATATTTGTCTGCAGGTAAAGGAAGCTGGTTTTCAACTGGAACTTTTGAGGATTATCTTCTCTACTACTTTGATTTCCTACCTGAAAAATAATGATGAAGTCTTTCCCTTCATTAGAATTAAAAGCTCAAATGACTGGGTTAAATTGAGACTAAGAATCTCTGGAATTTGATGGTCTGAATATTAATAAGTTCCCTGGTGTTCTTAATGCAAAGGGACTTGGGGCGCTTGGTAGCTCAGTCGCTTAAGCATCTCCTTTGGCTCACGTCATGATCCCAGAGTTCCAGGATTGAGCCCCACAGGGGAGTTTGCTTCTCCCTCTGCCCCTCACCCTCTCATACTCTATCTTGCTGCTCTCTCTCTCAAATAAATAAATCTTAAAAAAAAAAAAAAAAGAATGCGAAGGGACTCTACTAGCTCTGACATTGCTAGCCTAGATTCGTGCCACATTTGTTCCCTATAAAGACAGGAAATAGCCTAAATAAAACCTCAACATCATGCTATCATGATAGAAGATTCTTTTCCTCAATGGCCTGACTTTATTGGAGGGAAAAGTAACATAATAACTCAGTAAAAACTGGGACTGAAAGACTAGTAACAAGAGAAACTCCCAACCAAATAAGCCTTATATCACTCTAGCTGTTTTCAAAATCTGTCTTGAATTTTCACGGTAGCCACAGATTTCTTTTTCTTTTTTCTTTTTTTTTTTTAAGATTTATTTATTTATTTATTGGGCAGTGGGGGAGGGGCAGAGGGAAAAGGAGACAAAATCTTCAAGCAGACTCTCTGCTGAACATGGACCCCAACTCAGGGCTCAATTCCAGGACTCTGAGATCATGACCTGAGCTAAAACCAAGAGGTGGCCGTTCAAACCAACTGAGCCACCCAGGCGCCCTTGTAGCCACATATTTCTATACAAACACACACATACACAATCTCACTTTGTGGTCACAAGTCATTTTGATTATTTGGAAAATGGGAACTGGCAATTTAATATTTACATGAATAATAGTAAACTGAAGAATACATTGATTCTCTTCTTCTCTTCCCCTGCTTATTACCAAATGAGAATACATAAAAAATACAAGCGTGACATAAAAAGGCCATTTTATAAGTATCTTTAGCAGTCGGATACTTTTAATTATTTAACATAAACTTTCTATTAAAGGTATTATTTCAAAGATGTCAGGCAAAGTAGAGTTCATGTTATGTAATAATAAGCTAACCATCTTTCTTCACATTTACTTATTATTGAACACCCATGGACTCACAATTTTCCAGCTACTTTAGGTGGAGACATTACTGGCTTTGGCCAATGCACTGTGAGTAAAGGAACATGTCATTTTCATGCTGAAAAAGGCTAGTGTATAACTCTCCAACTATTCCTTCCCCTGCTACAGTGACTAAGGAGGCCACATGTTCCAGAAGATACAACTGTAAGACAGTGGAGCTTCCATCAGACTCAGTCCCTGAGAGACTCTGTGGAACAGAATCTCTAACCTATGGTAGATGTGTAATGCCAACAAGAAACAGACTTTTGTTATGCTACGTTACTGAGATTCTGATTATTCTGTTGTTACAACATACCTTAGTCTATCCTTATTGATATACCTTCACAGTTAAAAATCATATTTATAACTAAGGATAATCCAGAGGAGACTAGTTCAGTGACTAATTGTGGTCAAAGAGCCCATTTTACGCTGCAGAAATGGATATTTTATTTGCAAGTATAATTATTTGCAAAGACTAATTCTTTTAAAGTAGAGGCCAGTATGTTATTTTTCATTTTGTTTCCTATTGTTGCCTCTTGGATTGATTTGTATACCTTGGTTTGTTTGCCATATTTCATGAACAAAATCACAGGTTTATGCTGTCTCATTTGTTTCATCATCTGTAGGGGATCATCTCCAGCTAACTTATGATAGAGATATCAACTAAAAATCCTACACAAATAGCCTATTTAATAGTGTGTATGTGAGGGAGGCAATCTATCATTACTTCAAAGATAATCTTTGCTTATACTTTAGCCCGTAAGTTAACAGACTTCTTGTTACAATACTACACTTCCAAGGGTCTGCGATCTAAATTTTATACAGTAAAAACAAACAAAAAACCAAATGATCTTATTTCTACATGAGTTTCTCTATGTATTTAAGTTTTGTGGGTTTCTTTTCCTTTCCAATTTAGTAATATCACAGCAATCATCAAACAGTTGGATCTGAGAAATGATAAAACCCGTCTGCCCCTTATGTCACTTCAACCCAGGAAGCTGACAACACATTGCTATTTGTTTTTTGGTTGGTAACAACATTAGTCTGAACATCATTATGCACACTGCAGTTGTGTATTTATTTCTCCTTCCAAGAAAAAAGAAAAAAAGAATTTACTAGTGTAATATAAGAACAATGGGCACTTTAATAGCTGGTGAATTTATAATAAACAAAAGGAAATGTTTCTTCATATACCATATAGACACTCAGCCAACCCTTGGAATTTGTAACTAATTATTTCACAGTCAGGGCTTTTTTTTTTTAAGCTGGATAACTTAATAATTGATGAAATCTTTAATTTTTGTCACCTATCTATAAAAGTAATTAAATTTTGTGCTTTAGGAAATCACCTCCCTAATCCTGACTAGGACTTTCATTCTGTTTGTCCTCCCGGGTGAAGGGAATGACAAAGTACATTTTATAGCTACACACTTCCATGTTTCCTTTAGGAATACCTCAGGCAAACTGGACCCAAATTCAAGTCCTAAAAATCTCTCCCAGGTTGTTAAAAACTCTGAGCCACATAATTCCAACCCCCTCTTAAAGTGGTTTTCTCTGCCTTGTATGATTTATTGACATTTAACTGAATGAACCAAATGGCATATGTTTGACATGTATAGTTTGATCATTTTTGTTTTTTTTTTAATTAATTTTTATTGGTGTTCAATTTACCAACATACAGTAAAACACCCAGTGCTCATCCCGTCAAGTGTCCGCCTCAGTGCCCGTCACCCATTCCCCTCCAACACCCGCCCTCCTCCCCTTCCACCACCCCTAGTTCGTTTCCCAGAGTTAGGAGTCTTTATGTTCTGTCTCCCTTCCTGATATTTCCCAACATTTCTTTTCCCTTCCTTTATATTCCCTTTCACTATTATTTATATTCCCCAAATGAATGAGAAGATACACTGTTTGTCCTTCTCTGATTGACTTATTTCACTCAGCATAATACCCTCCAGTTCCATCCACGTTGAAGCAAATGGTGGGTATTTGTCGTTTCTAATTGCTGAGTAATATTCCATTGTATAGGGATCCCTGGGTGGCGCAGCGGTTTGGCGCCTGCCTTTGGCCCAGGGCGCGATCCTGGAGACCCGGGATCGAGTCCCACATCAGGCTCCTGGTGCATGGAGCCTGCTTCTCCCTCCGCCTGTGTCTCTGCCTCTCTCTCTCTCTCTCTCTCTCTCTGTGACTATCATAAATATAAAAAAAAAAAAAAATTCCATTGTATACATAAACCACATCTTCTTTATCCATTCATCTTTCGATGGACACCGAGGCTCCTTCCACAGTTTGGCTATTGTGGACATTGCTGCTAGAAACATCGGGGTGCAGGTGTCCCGACGTTTCATTGCATCTGAATCTTTGGGGTAAATCCCCAACAGTGCAATTGCTGGGTCGTAGGGCAGGTCTATTTTTAACTCTTTGAGGAACCTCCACACAGTTTTCCAGAGTGGCTGCACCAGTTCACATTCCCACCAACAGTGTAAGAGGGTTCCCTTTTCTCCGCATCCTCTACAACATTTGTGGTTTCCTGCCTTGTTAATTTTCCCCATTCTCACTGGTGTGAGGTGGTATCTCATTGTGGTTTTGATTTGTATTTCCCTGATGGCAAGTGATGCAGAGCATTTTCTCATGTGTATGTTGGCCATGTCCATGTCTTCCTCTGTGAGATTTCTCTTCATGTCTTTTGCCCATTTCATGATTGGATTGTTTCTTTAGTGTTGAGTTTAATAAGTTCTTTATAGATTTCGGAAACTAGCCCTTTATCTGATATGTCATTTGCAAATATCTTCTCCCATTCTGTAGGTTGTCTTTTAGTTTTGTTGACTGTATCCTTTGCTGTGCAAAAGCTTCTTATCTTGATGAAGTCCCAATAGTTCATTTTTGCTTTTGTTTCTTTTGCCTTTGTGGATGTATCTTGCAAGAAGTTACTGTGGCCGAGTTCAAAGAGGGTGTTGCCTGTGTTCTCTTCTATGATTTTGATGGAATCTTGTCTCACATTTAGATCTCTCATCCATTTTGAGTTTATCTTTGTGTATGGTGAAAGAGAGTGGTCCAGTTTCATTCTTCTGCATGTGGATATCCAATTTTCCCAACACCATTTATTGAAGAGACTGTCTTTCTTCCAATGGATAGTCTTTCCTCCTTTATCGAATATTAGATGACCATACATTTCAGGGTCCACTTCTGGGTTCTCTATTCTGTTCCATTGATCTATGTGTCTGTTTTTGTGCCAGTACCACACTGTCTTGATGACCACAGCTTTGTAGTACAACCTGAAATCTGGCATTGTGATGCCCCCAGCTATGGTTTTCTTTTTTAAAATTCCCCTGGCTATTCGGGGTCTTTTCTGATTCCACACAAATCTTAAAATAATTTGTTCTAACTCTCTGAAGAAAGTCCATGGTATTTTGATAGGGATTGCATTAAACGTGTAAATTGCCCTGGGTAACATTGACATTTTCACAATATTAATTCTGCCAATCCATGAGCATGGAATATTTTTCCATCTCTTTGTGTCTTCCTCAATTTCTTTCAAAAGTGTTCTATAGTATTTAGGGTATAGATCCTTTACCTCTTTGGTTAGGTTTATTCCTAGGTATCTTATGCTTTTGGGTGCAATTGTAAATGGGATTGACTCCTTAATTTCTCTTTCTTCAGTCTCATTGTTAGTGCATAGAAATGCCATTGATTTCTGGGCATTGATTTTGTATCCTGCCACGCTATCAAATTGCTGTATGAGTTCTAGCAATCTTGGGGTGGAGGCTTTTGGGTTTTCTATGTAGAGTATCATGTCATCGGTGAAGAGGGAGAGTTTGACTTCTTCTTTGCCAATTTGAATGCCTTTAATGTCTTTTTTTTGTCTGATTGCTGAGGTAGTTTGATCATTTTTGACACATGAAAGCATCACTATAATCATGATTATGCACATATACATCATCCCCCCTCAAAGTTTCCTTGAGTCCCTCTGATATCCTACCCTCCTATATCTCCCCACTCTCCACACCTGTTCCCAATCTGTACTGCTTTCTGGCACTATAGATAACTGAATTTTCTAGAAATTTCTATAAATAGGATCACATAGTATGTACTCCTTTTTGTTTGGTTTGTTTCTCTTGTTTAAGTAATCAAACAAGTAAGTCACCAGACTGAGGTGCTCTAAGGCCTTGGTAGCTTATGTAAGGAAAATGAAATTTAAGCCAGAATTAATTCCTATAAATGCCTCAAGGATAAAAAGAACAATCAATTACAAACAGCCAACAAGGCTTTTGCAAATAATGTAACCACTTAAGCTATAGCCAATCAAAGAATTTCCTTGCTTTGCTTCTATTTCTCCTCTACAAAATTACAATCCTAAACATAACTATATTCAGGTCCATCCACATGGTTGTGTGTGTCAATACCCTTTTTTATTGCTGGGTAGTATTCCATTGTAGGGACTCATCACAATTTCTCTCTTCATTTATCTAATGGACATTAGGGTTGTCTCCAGTTTTTGATATTACAAATGAAGCTCCTGTGAACATTCACGTGTCTAAGTCTTTGTATGGGTGTATGTTTTCATTTGGGGGGGGCGGGTAAAAATCTAATTGTGGAATGGCTAACTCATAAGGTAGATGCATCTTCACCATTTTAGGAAATTGTCAATGTAAGCACTGCCAAACTATTTTCCAGGGTGGCTGTACCATGTTATATTCTCATCAGCAGAGCAGCAAAGTATAAGAGTTACAAGTTCCTTCACATCTTCATCAACATTTGGTATGGCTGGTCTTTTTAATTTGAGCCAATCTAGTAGTGGCATCTCATTTTGTTTTCATTTACATTTCCCTAATGACTAAGGATAGTGAGCATTTTTTCATGTGCTTATTTGCCATTCATATACCCTCTCTGATGAAATATCTGTTGAAATCTTTTGCCCTTATATTCTTGGGTTTTTAAATTACTGCATAACATGTACTCTTCATGTATTCTGAATCCAAGTTCCTTGTCAAATACATGATTTGCAAGTATTTTCCCCTAATTTGTGCCTCGTCTTTTCACTGTCTTAACAGTGTCCTTAGAAGAGCCAAAGTTTTTATATTTGATAAAGTATAATTCATCACTTTCATTGCTTTTCCCTAAGTGATTTAAAAACCTTTGCTTATTAAGCCAAGGTTACAAAAGTTTTCTCTTCCACACATACAACATCTAGTAGACTTCAGTCAATAAAATCAGGGAACACTTACATTAGAATGTGCTAATGAGAGAGTTGATTAAACCAAAATGCAAATGACAGCTTTTCCTATTTGTGGTCTTGAATTTAAGGAAAGAAAAAAAAAAAAGATTACAGAATTTGAAAAAGTAAGACAGTTTCCCAAACCCCCAGAAAGAGGTGGCTATGGAAAAGGATCACGTCCTTTTTTTGTTCTGATTTTCAGTTTTGGTTTCCAGAACCTGCCAGGCCCTTCTTTCTCCTCAATGTTTCTCCCCCTAGATCTAGGGAAGGGATGCCTGTCATTTTCACAAGAACAAACATATTTATCTGTTTCTGAACTTAGACAGCTCTAATTAGCACCACTATATACAAAGACCTGTTATAAATCCAAAATAGAAATTACAGAAATTAACTTCACCCTACTAACAGAATAGCAGACCATAGTGCCAACTTAGACACTAATCAAAGAGTTACTAGGAATAGTTTTACTTAGGTATCAGAAAGTTAGAGTTAGAAGAACCTGATACACAATTTCTTCCATTCACATTCATAGCTTCAGCTTGTGCAGAATAAATTCAAAACCTAATCCACCCCTATGAAACATCATTCCACTTTCCACCTGCCTGTTGGAAAAGCTACTTTAATATTTTGGTGGCACTTCAGCTTCATCATGTCCAAAAGATTCATCAACTCATCAAAACTCGTCTCCTCCCTCCTTTTCACCTCTCTGTTCTGGCTGCACAGTTTTCCTAGATTACCCAAGCTTATAGTTTGATCATCTATGACTCCTACATCTTCACTCCCTGTCTTCTAACATTTAAAGAGTTACAGTGGCACAGTGGGGTGTGAGAACATACCCTGGAAAGGGCAAGTACATTGAAGAGATAATCAGAGAAGGCTTCCTAAAAAATATTTTTATTAGGCCTTGAAGGATGGCCCACATTTTTCAGATATTAGGGCCTCCCATAAATATTTTTTAGAAAGCCTTTCCCTAATTATCCTTGCATATACTGGCTTCCTTCCACTAGACTCCCAGAGTATTCCATACTTCTTTATCTCACTTAACACATATTAGAGTTCTTTTGCAACTATGAAATCGTAAGCCACCTGAAGACAGGAATCACGTTTTATTTTTTTCTAGAACTGTCTAGGTTTCCTAAAATAGTATTTTAAAATTCAAATCAAAACATGTTTTTCTATGATGTTACTATGAGCAGTATGTCATGGTAGCTCCAGAGAAGATCCTCAAACATAAGCAGAATGGCTAACGAATGAATATCACAGTCTCCAAACATTTATAGGTTGAAATACAGTGTCTATATTCTATCTCAAAGATTGACTACTCTCTGAGCAAAACTCCTAGCCCTCTTTCCCTAATAATCATCCAAAATATTTAACTATGTGTAAGGGAAACCCTGAAGATAGATTTGGAACTCAGAAGATTATCAAAACACCAAAAATTAAAAAAAATAATATAAAGAAAAGGAAGTAATTCCATTCCTTAATAGGAAATAAAATAACAATTTTTCAGGCCTACTAATCTCATTTGTATGTCTGTAGAAATCTAAAGTTGAATCAAAAAAGAAAAAAAAAAAGGCCTATTCAGAAATGTTGGATGAGTGGTCAACAATAACCTGAATGAGGCAAAAGCAGTGGATGACCCAGCTCAACATACTCTATGGGGAAATTCCATAGTACTTCCAGGCTCATCTCCAAATAAAGTCTCTGACACCTGCCTGGCCTTCTCTCCTGAAGAGTATGGAGAAAAGAGAGATCAGGAGTGATCAGAAAGCCCACTTTTAAAATATTCTGCCTAATTTGTGGCACTGTAACCTCATCTTTTAAGATAGACTTTGATAAAAGACCATGAGGCAAGCAACATGATCACTTCATCTGAGTGATTTTAATTTGGATTTCACAAAAGATCACTCAATGCTCACCTTGAAATATATCACCTGTATTCCACTGCCACATCTTTGGCCTGTCAATAAACTCTCACACCTACGTACATTTGTTACATGGGATGTACTCTCTCTGTTTCCAGACATTTGTAAGCCGTTCAGAATTATTTAATGTTTAATTTAAAACTGCCTGTGTATGCCAGAATTTAGAATTATCCCCAAATTTTATTATTGGCAGAAAACACTATAAAATATTTCCTTAAAAATCAAAAGACATTAATGTAATATCCTGTAGACCAAATTGTTTCACCCAACACCAAGGATTTCCAGAGAGAAAGAACAGAGAGGGAAAATTTATCTAGTGAGTGGTAAATTTCAAATCCTTATTAAAGACATAAATACATTTTGTTGCCAGTAATCTTTAAGGCCTCTGCAGACTGTGTGCTTTGCAGTTGTTAAATGGGCTTTGTTTTCCTTTTTTATAAGAACAGAAGAAATAACCAGGGGAGGAAAGAAAATGACAAAGTGAAGAACCGGGCTGCAAAATGCAGTCCAATTTTCACATTTATCATCCTGCGTGGCACAGGCTGAAGCTTGGGTGGGAGGCCAAGTTTAGAGAGGAGGGCAACCATGGTCTTGCCCATAGAATCTCCACGTAGCCCAAGTATGTCTTGGTCTTGAAAATGAAAGCATAGGCTGAGGATGAGTGGAGGAGAGCTCAGGGGGGAACTTGGAGGAAATGCCTTGTCTGTGGATACAAATGTTGGTTAGCGAGTGCTCATTTTATTGTGAACTCAGGAAAAAAAGCCTTTTTTGCAAAATCTTTATTACTCAGGTTATTATTCCATTTATTTATTTATTTTAATAATCTAGTGGTCAGCTTTTGGAGAATGCTTTATCATTTTAAAGGAACATTTTTGAAGTTTCTGAGTTAAACATGACCAACAAGAGAAGGCCTGGTGGAGTCTATGCCTATGTAAAGCAAAGTGATGATAGCATGACAGCATGAACTATCTAAAGACACACTGAGCAACCCGCTGCTAATAAAGCACCCTTCACTCTGGGTTTGCCTTTAGACAAGATGAGCTTTGGAAGACCTCTGGCCTCAGTGCAACAAACCAAGCAAAATGCCAGTGGGTATCAATTGGAAAGTGCCACCTCAAAGGTCTTTAAAAAATCACATTTAATTATGTGATTCACCGCTTCTTCTTTAACATGCATAGAATGTAGTAGTAAAATAAAAAGAGAGCAGTTTTCTAAGATTCATTTGCTACATTAAAACTCTGAGTTGTTTGTAAAAAATCTTCATCACAGATGTTGGCTTTTAGCACTCTGGGGAACCATGAAAACACAGGATGATAAACTTCTTACCACAGCATCACTGCTTTAGGGGCAGAACCAATGGCCTTAATTTTCTGCAAACGTATTTTAAATAAGTTCTAAGATTTCACATTTAAGAGCCTGGCTATCAAATCTCAACATACCTTTAAGAGGTGATAAAAGCTCAGCTCTGGTGGTTTAATTGGCCACTTATATCAGTCTGTTTTTGAGACACAACATCTTTGCTACTAGTCAACAAGTACCAGCCTTGCATTTACTAGGTGATGCCCAGTGGCTATGTTGTTATCATAGTGAGGAAGAAGTGGTCAGCACGTGGGCTGTCTCAGACCCATCAGGACGTTTGGAATTAAACAAATTTGTGTCACTAGGATTTAATCATAATGAATCTGCTTTCTTTCTCTCATTTTTACTAGTGAAGGCCAAGATTAGAACTCAGAACTGAATACTTTCAGGTAACCACTCTAAATAACTTGTAGTAGCTAAAGGTTACTCAAAATGATACAAAGAAATTCTTCCAAAGTCTTAAACCATCCATTCCCTGAACCACCTCTTCCAGCTCAAGAGCACTTAGAGAAAGAAAACAAAATGCCATTCCCTAAAATTATCCCTCTTCGCTACCAGAAAGAAGATACAACTTATATTATCTCTGGTCCATTTAATAAATATTAAAAAATAAATAAAACCATGGTCATTACAGCAAAAATGACTGCCTCTTTTAAGTTGAATACATTTGCAATTTCAATCTTCTATAATCAACTTATGAAGATGAAGAATACATGAAATAACAGAGCTTCCCAGAACATTCTGCAAGATTCCACTTTGTTTTGGGGAGAAAATGTAGGCATTGTATGTAGATTTTCTGCAAAGCACACTGAAAATTCCATAAATCCCATCCTGCAGAGATTTCACTTTTCTGTAGACTTTCCTCCCTATTTGAGTTCCTGGCCCCTCTAAATATATGCTGCGATACGACATTTCCATAGACAAAGCACTGCACACTAATAAAACACAACACTGTTTACATACAGTGCAAATATATAACATATTTTTAGCGTAGGTTATGAGCAATATTTTTAGATGGATGGAGCCTGCAGTGATATTAGTAACAAACTTCTACTGTAAATTAGTGGCCTAAATAGAAATTTATGTTCCATAAAACCCAGCATGAAACAATAAGTTAGAAATATTTAAACAACATTTTACAGAGCATTAAGCAGCAAGTACAACTGTGTCAGGCTGAGGCAGTTACTGAGAAAGAGAGCTGGACACTGTCACAGAAAGGTGCCCAAGCAGCAAAAAGACAACACCTTGGACTTTTAAGTAACTTTTAAAAAATTTTGTATGACCTACAGATGGTGCCTGACTTATATCTCAAAGGAAGTCTCCATCTTGAAAACAAGTGAAAGATAACCAACAAGCCCAGGGATAAATGTTAGAACTTCTAGAGATACAAGGCCAAAGGCATCTATATGAGATGGGGTTTTGGTTTATATTTTCACTCACTTTCTAAAAATATGCTAGGTCTAAATTGTGAACAGATGAGCTCATATCTAGGTTTGGTTTTCTAAGATCCATAATCCTGCTCAAGTCATAATCAAGTCCATTCTTGCATTACTCACATTTCACAGAGCAAAGAATATTTCTATTACTTCTTGGATCAAATCAGCTTCTGATTTAAATTTATGTTTGCAGTTCTACAAAATATCAAAGCTTTAAACACTACATTCAAAATCTAACATTATAAGCTTGATACATGATTAGATCCCCGTAAGTATATGAAAACACTATGGAAACTCCCCACATTTGCAATTTAGATATTTTTCCAAAATAATTGAAGTAGGAGTTGATGATAGTGGCTGAGGTAGGGAAGGAGGAGGAAAGTTCCAATTTGTTTTTCTCCTCCACACAGAACAGGGAGGTGTCAGGACTTCTGTAATTGAGATGGCACAATGCCATGGCTTCAAGGGAGACGAAAATGATAGCTTCATTCTATTTCTTTACCTGCCATTTAGAAGGATAAATGTAATATTCTTTTTTTTTTTTTTTTAAAGATTTTATTTATTTATTCATGATAGTCACACAGAGAGAGAGAGAGAGGCAGAGACATAGGCAGAGGGAGAAGCAGGCTCCATGCAGGGAGCTCAACGTGGGATTCGATCCTGGGTCTCCAGGATCACGCCCTGGGCCAAAGGCAGGCGCTAAACCACTGCGCCACCCAGGGATCCCTAAATGTAATATTCTTAAAAAAAAAAAAAACAGTTACAAAAGTTCTCTGATTCATGAATAACATTCCCAAATAAGAAATGAACAAAAAGTTAACCCAGGCCTTGTTTCATTAAGGCAAGAGGTTGGTATTGAAATGCTGGATTTTACCAATGGATTATCCCACTTTAATCCTTAAATTCAATGTGTCAAAAATTGGATTCATCATCCCTCTTCTAATTTAACTTGGCCTATCTCTCCATTTCTGTCAATGACATCTGTATCCTACCAACCGTCTAAGTTCAAGTCCTTATTCATCATTTCTGATTCTTCCCCTTCTTTCACTCTCAGAGACAATATGGAAGCTCAAGAAGATTATAAACTCTAAGGGACACCTGGGTGGCTCAGCAGTTAAGCATCTGCCTTCGGCTCAGGGCATGATCCCGGACCTGGGATCGAGTCCCACTTCAGGCTCCCTGGGAAGAGCCTGCCTCTCCCTCTGCCTTAGTCTCTGCCTCTCTGTGTCTCTCATGAATAAATAAATAAAATCTTTAAAAAAATAAATAAAAAATAAAAGTAGAAGTATAATTTTTGAAATATTAATCCACATAATTTGTGTATGAGAAAAAGTAAAATTTTATATATAAGAATATTCATCACCACATTACTTACAATATCAAAACAAATAATCTACATGTGCTTCAATACAAGAAAAAAATTATGGTATCTCTGCATAATGAAATAATATGCAGTCCTGAAAAACTTACAGGAATATTTAATAATGTAGGGAAAAGTAATAAAATATTAAGTAAAAAAAGGACATAAAACATAAATAACATGATCTGAAGTTCATTTGTAAAATACATGCACAGACATGACCAAAAAGAAATAAATCAAAGATTAAAGTGGTGATCTACAGATTATGAAGTTATGGATGATTTTCACTTCCTTACGATGTTTTTTTAGTATCCAAATTTTCCATAACAGTAATACCTTTATTCTCAGAAAGATCTCCCAGTAATGGTTACATTTAAAAAGAAAAAATTCAGCCTAATCCCCAGGCTGCCCTTGCAGTCTTTGCCCAAAAGTCTGTGAATCTGTTTCCCATGAACCAGCTTCTACCCTTGCCTGCACATGGCCTGCTCCTGTTCCATAGCTCTGAGTCCAGGAGGGCTTCCCCAAGTATCTCAATTCCTGCTCATAACCTTTGCTACAGAAAGCACTCATCTGGCACAACATGTGCTGTCTTGATTCATCAATGTCTATTCTGCGCCTTTAGCTCTCACTTCTCCATCAAATCAACTATGTTTTTGTTTTTTCATCCTGCCCCACAGCACCAGGCACAGCCCCTTCTCTATAGGCTTTTAATATTTGTTGCTTGCTCCGAATGAAGTTATTGCACACTGAGGGCACTGTTGGGCTCTTGGAAGTCTAGTGTGGCCCTCATCTCCTGGGTCCCTGCTGCTTCCTGCCCAAAAGCTGCTGCCACTCTTGCCACTGGAAATCACCAACAGTTATTAAGGCAGAGAAAAGACCTGAGACAGGATCTAGCTCAACCACTGAAATTTGTGAAAGAGAAAACAGAGTTCTAAAAAGTACAGAGAGACTCTGTTCAGGTCCTTGGGAGAGCCAGTGGCAGAGCCAGGCCCAGAAATACAATGGCTCAAATTCAGCGGTCTCATCCCTAGTCCATCCTATGACAGAACTCCAACCAGCAGCAACTTTCTCTAACTTTTCAAAGAATGTAAAATGGCAAGCAAGTTTGAAAATGTCCATTCCATAACCCAAATGTCCATTTGAAAGGCTGTAGAAAATTAAGTTGGGATTGCCATTGTGTTTTTCACTCTGTTTAATCTAACTGCTGAATATCAAAGGTTCATTAAAAGTCAATGAAACTAGTTTTTAAGCTTAACCATTAAGCACCTCAGAAATTGTTTTCAAAGCCAGTACAAAGGCCAGAATAATCTGATCACAAATTCCTCCCAGGGATATAAAATTAAAAGCATAATTCAGTGTACCAGTGAGGATACATCTTCCCTCCTCCTACCCCTACAATACATGAACACAGGCCTGAGTAAAACCAGGATGTGTGATATGTGCTCAGGAACCAGCATGGAAAGGATGCTTTTAGTCACTCCAGGAAGATATATTAAAGTCACTGATGAATAATTATTCTGATACAGCACCAAGATCCTATGAGGTTAGGCTATGATTTGAGTTGACAGCTTTGTCTATAAACATTGGTTCTAAAAATAACCAATTAAAGCTTCATCTGAATCCTGCTCTGCTCTGATACTGCCCAAATCCTGGCATTTCATGTCATGCCATCATCTTTTACCACATAAACTCCAGTTTTATCAAGGCAAAGAGAGTAAAATATGCTTTCAAGAGAAAATAATACAAATAACAAAGGATCTATTTTACTGTTGTGAACTCTGACAATTTCCTCTTTGCATTAAAAAAGATAATAAGTGTTAAACCAGTTATTACAACACATGACAGCTTCAGAATAGAGACAGCATATCCAGCTCTATATTATTATGGACACATGGGAAAAGAGCAAACAGTTTTTCTAACAGATTTCTCTGCCTCAATGCCAATATGGCAAATAATCATATGAAAATGTTATTACTCTACCTAATTTTCCCTTGGAGCTTTTAAATAGAAACTTTCATTAACTGATTTTTAAATACACCCAAGGAGGGTAGAGCAGCACTAGGAAGGGTCCTGCCAATGCTGTTCAAGTGTGAGTGAGAGGACACCTGGGATGGAACGGGTGGGGTTTGCAGATGATTAATAAGGGTTGAGGGGGGACGGATAGACGACAAAGACAGATGTCTTTCCTAACAGAAAATGGAAATGAGGCAGAAGTTGGAGAAAGGAAAAGAGAAATCTTAATCCGTGCTTTCTTCCTCTTATCACTGAGGATGGCAGTCAAAATTAGAGGACAGTACAGCCATTCAGACATAAAAGGAACAGAAGCCAAATAAAGTCCTGGAAAGATGGCAACATTTTTTTAAACGCTGATTTCAGAATCATTTCCACTAGCCAGTCTTAGCTCTGCTGTTGTAACAAGGTACCACAGACTAGGTAGCTTATATAAAGATGTTTATTTCTCATTGTCCTGGAGGCTGGCAAGCCTGAGACTGAGGTGCTAACTAATCTGGTTCCTGGCAAGAGCTCTCTTCCTGATTGCCACTGGCCACCTTCTTGCTGTGTGCTCATGTGGTGAGAGAGAAAAACAGAGATCTCTTGTCTCTCCTGTTTTGTTTTGTTTTGTTTTTTAATTTTAAATGAGGACATTAATCACAACATAGGGGCCTCACCCTCACCACCTCATCTAAACCTAATTATCTACAAAGGTCCCACCTCCAAATACCATCACATTGGGAGTTACAACTTCAATGTATGAATTTTAGGAAGATGAACATTGAGTCCCTAACATAATCCTTCCCGAGTACCTACTATATGCTAGATCTAAAGTCTGAATAAGACTAAATAGACATGGCTTCTTTTATAAGAGCTAACTCATCTACAGGACATGCCAGGGGCAGAATCATGCTTATAAAAAGGTGCTCAGAAGCAAGATTGTATTTCCTTTACACCTTAAAAAAACCCTGTCTAGCACACAGAGTTATCTTTATATGAAATGCTTTTAAAGCCTGTGCTTTGTATTTATGTTCATACTTTTTAGATAAGACCTACTTTAACTGTTGCCAATTCCCACATTTTACTGATCTCCTAGGCAGTATCTATATCTGCCGATTTTATTTTCTGTCACCCTAACGTTATCATATTTTAATACTATTAGGGAATAAAAAAGAATCAATGCTGATTTTAGTTAAGAAAGTGAAGATGAAAGCAATACTAACTGGGGATATTTGTTTTTTATAAAGCCTCCACCGGAGGTCCCCTTATCCTGGAGTCATTTAAGAATCACTCACTTGACTCAAACTGAAGAGTAATAAACATGCTACAAATACGTCAGGTGAAGAAGCCCATAGTTTTTGGTGAGGCAGCACAGTTTAGTAGAAAAAGGATCTGCTTAAGGTCATGGAGTCAGGCAGACCTGGTTTCAAAATCTGGTCCCACCACTTTTTTTCCCCCTTTTCAAAAAATGGCGTGACTTCTCTGAGCTCCAGTTTCTTCCTCAGTAAACACGAGAAGAGCCTTGCTGCACAGGGATGCTGTGCAGCATGAGGTGGGACAAAGGTACATGCAGGTGCCTAAGAGGAAACAGCACATGGTCAATATGCTGCTCCCTCTCTGTCCCCTCAAATGCCTTCTACCAGGGTGGGAGCAGAGGTTCACAATGTCTGTCAGTGTCTGCTTGGGTGGGTTCATACTTGACAGAGGGGTATGCAGAGGAAGGCTAGATATTTGTGAGTACTGTGAGTACTGTGCTTTGGTGAGCTTTACCATCCCTGAAATACTTTGTTTTTACTTGATTTGAATATCATATTAATTTACCCACATATATCATCTGACACCTCTCTTTACTGGTCTTTTAGGCATCCCTGGGCTTGTGGATGTTGGTAAGTGGTCTATTAGTATGACTTGACTGTTTGTATCCTCTCATTTTTTAAAAAAAATTATATGGTTGGCAGTGAGGAAGGTACCAAACTTCATCATTCCTGTACAACCACTCTCTCTCCTTTCTGCATCATTGAATTCAACTCTGTCTTCACTGGGAGAAATGTGGACAAAGCAGAAGAACTAAGAATGGAAGAAATGGGGGTTCTTGGCTTCTGGATGGCCTCTCACCTACTTCACTCACCTTCAAACTCTGTTTTCAGCAATTGCAGGGAAGGGCTGAGGAATCCTGTTTTCCTTGAAGAAGGGAATGAACAATTACCAGATCAAAAATCTGAGGAGGCTTTGGAAATTACAAGAGAGGCTGCTACCGAATAATGACTAAATTGCCTTAGTATGTCTTTTGGGCTAAAATTCCATTTCATTTTCATCATACACACAACCAGAATTATAGCTCTAGGAAGAGCTACAAGTTGCAATCCCTTTGGTCTATCTAAACATCCCATACTATACCACATTCTACCTGAAGATGTGCCCCTGAAACAGACTGACTAAGCTTCAATTATCTTGGCTGCAGGCAAAGACAAAATAAGAGTCTCAGGAGTTCACAAAAAGCTTGAAAAGTTCTCTCTAAACTATACTGTTATCAGATGGAAACCTCAAGAACACAAGCCAAACTGCAAGAGGTAGAGATTTTGCTGAGCTTTGTTCTGCCTATGAGATAGTTTCCAAATATGCCATAAAGGGTAAGTAGAAAACAACAGGGGTCCAATGTGGAACACATCAAACTGACCAGCGTTCAGACACACAACCTGTCGAGTCCCTACTCTCATTCTACCCAGCTTCCTACTCACAGCATTACTTAAACTCTAGTTAACCCGGTATTGACCTTCCTATTTAAGTTTATCTAATAACCCACACACAGTGTAGATGGGAAAAAGTAGAAAGACAGAAAGGAGAAAGCATAAAAATAATACTGTCCTTCATGTTAGTAAAAACACAAATTGGCTATGTGACAAATTTGAGGTAGTGATTAAATTAACAACACCATGGCAAAGTTTTTAAAATCTTTGGAGGAAAAAAATCTCATTTATTTAAAAATCTTCCAACATTTAAAAATCCAGATCCAGGCTTGAATCACTGCTGTACAAGGCAATACTCTCTTTCTGAACCACGTCTGTGTGACTAGGCCACGGATGTTGCCATGACCACTCAATCAACACACCCAGAACAAGAAACTTAATTTCTAAATCCAAGCTTGTTCCAAATCCTCCTGGGGGAGTAAGATAACTCCTGGGCACGTTCAGCAGAGTAAAAAGCCTCTTCTTTTATGGCAATAGCCCTATGTTTAGAAAATGCTTTTCCACTTATATCAACTTCTCTCAGGTAAAAGGAAACGAAAGACAGAAGCCATAGGCTCCTTGAGTACAATCCCATTGAGTGGAGGATTGCAAAACAAGATTTAGCTCTAACTTCAGGGGACCCCATGATGATGTGAAAGAGAAAGAGGAGAAAAGAGGAATGGCACATTACCCAGAAGATTTGAATACGTTCACAGACAGATACTTTCCCAAGGTGTACAAGAATCTAGCTTTCTTTAAGGAGACAACCACAGCATTGTGTAATTCAAATTAATTCCTTTCTGAATGCAAGCTAAGTAACAAAGACAGAATAGCAAGATGGCACGGCACAGCGAGGGCAGAATTGTATTCCCAGCTGATACCTGGTGAGATGTTATGTTGTTAGTTTAATGTAAAATAAAATGAAGCCGCACATTGGAAAGTGTTTTGAAAAGTAAAAATCCAGGGGAAAGATGAAGATGGCATTTTCATGAGTCTGGAGGAAATGAGCTTTGTGGAGTAGGCAGCTCTGGCTGTGACCTTTCTTCCGCTGATACCCAACGGGCCTCTGGGAAGGGGAGAGACATGATGGAGAGGCCACTGCCTATATCTTTCAGCTACAATGGGATGGCTGCACCATTTGCTAGCATCTAGCAGCCAAAAAGAGAAAGAAAGCCTGGTGTGGAGACCTCCCACCCAACAAAGGCAAGAGAGTGAAAAGTGAGAGAGGAAGCACCCAGTATCAAGGGTAGTGACCTGGGGTCATGCAGTAAGGAGTTATAAAGGGATAAAAGCTTCTTTATTCAGATGGTTCCTTTCAGACCAACTCATTTTATGATACTTAATGCAGCCGGTTTAAAGTTGGGTTGGATATAACTTACAGTACGTCACACAAATCTGGAGCACCCATGGAACATTAATTTCAGGGCATGCATTGGATTATGCTCTTACAACCAGCATCTTTGCCAGGGGCAGCTTGTAACTCAGAAAGTCATGTTTCATTGAGGATGTGCTATGTAATGTTGAAGGGGAAAGTTAACTATTTTGTTTTGTTGTAGTTTTTTCTCTCAATCCAAGCAGAAGGCATTTGGGAAAGAGCTTTGCACGCTAAACCGAAACTTTCTATAAAGCTGTTCTCACTCATTTCAGCACAAATCTGCTTGGCCCATTTCTCTTCAACATTTATCTTGTTCTTATCATACAACCTCCTCACTCCTGAGATCCCCTCAAACAACTGACCATAGTGGGATTTGCTCTTCCTCATAAAAGTCTGAGTCTCACTTTCTCCTGAACCTATGTTTTCAACCAGTGTTTTCCAGCATGGCATGCCAGACACTAACTCATCCCTATCCAAAAAGGCTGTTAAAATCCCACATCCTTCCAAGAGGTTGTGAGGTGGTTCCTTTTTTACCCTTAGCACTCCCCAGTTCTGGTTATCAGTAACAATTCATTCAACTTAAAAATAAAAAGATATATTCATTCTTCTAAATAATATAAACACTAAATGTTATTCATGCTCTTGAATTACTTTCCTTTCTACTGCATGTTTGTGTAGCTGCTACATGAGTCCTTTGTACTGATGGAGCTGTCATTGCTTCAACTGAGTTCTTGCCAAACAGTGAGCTGTGTCTAGAGATACAAAGATAACCACTCTCTTTGAAGAGATGCCAGTTTAGTGGGAGAAACAGACATGTAAACAGATCTGTATGTAAGACACATGGCCTGCAGAAGGAGAAAAGAAATATATTGCACAAATAAATCAGCATAACAGCACCAAAAAAAAAAAAAAATCTAGAGGGCCATAACACACCACAAAGACCCAACAAAGCACAAGGATTGTGAACATGAAGGAAATTCTTCCATTTTTTGCCTCTTTCAGTCTACTTGTGTGTATCCCTTCTATGCATACTCTGCCTCTGCTATTGGAAGATGGAACCTAATCCCTACCCAAAGCCAATCTTCCACTTGAGTGTGAGGTCCCAGCCCTTCTCTCACTTGGCCCCTGCAAAGATCCACTCTCCTGCATTATCAAATCGTCCCTTCCTGTGGAATCATTCTAATTTACATACAAACACATTGGTATCATCCTCCCTGGACCCTGAGCCCCCCTCCAGCCTCTTTGCCACTTCTCTGCTTCCCCTCCTGGTAATACTTTCTGCTTTCATCTTCTGTGTGTATGGCTATCCTGTTACCTCCCCCTCCATTTTCTCCCATGACTCTACTCAACTGGTTCTTAGCAAGGTCACCAATAAGTTCCATTTTGCTAGATCAACTAGTTAATTTTCTATTCTTATCTGTCTTATGTAGCATCTACTGCCCACTCCCATATCCCCTCTGCCCTTACTGAAAGACTGTCTTCTTCAGGCTTCCATGAACATTCTCTTTTTAAATTCCTACCTCACTGGCAGCTCCTTCCTCATTCTCAGTGTTTGCTTCTCCTTGCCTCCCTAACTTCCTGTCCCCTTTATAGTGCATTCTTACAGCAGCTAGAGTGATCTTTCAAAAATATATACCACGTTTCTCCATTCTCTGGTTGAAACTCTCCAATGGATCTTTAGAGTAAATTCCATACACCAAAGCCTGTGGTTTCTGGCTTCTGCCTTCCTCTCTGTTCTCATTTCTAGCCACACCTTCTCCCAACACCCTGCAGACCATCACCAGATTTCAGACATACATGTTTTTGTTTTTTTTTTCCTGCTCCTCAAACACCCCAAGCTAGTTCCCACTTCACAACCTTTACCATGGCTATTCACTAGCTTGCAATACTCTTCTCTTAGCTCTCGGCATGGCCAACTTCTGATCATTCAAGTCTCAGTTCAAATGACTTTGTTAGAGGGGCTTTCCCTGACCATCTCACTCCCCAAGTGTCCCTTCCCTAAACTCAGTCACCTACTAGCTCATTACCCCATTCCAATTCCTTCAAAACACAACCAGCAAGTATCATATTTATTTCTTGACACCTCATTTGTCTACCTCTCCTGCTAGAATGCAAGGTGCACAGGGCTGAGACTTGGTCTTGTTCATTGCTATATGGCCAGCTCGAGGCATAGTGTTCAGTGCATTGCAAGCATTCTATAAATACTTACTGAATGGATGAATGAAATGATGATGAAATCGTTGTTTAGGATATTATGCCCAGCTCTTTGCTCTTCAACTGCAGAAGAGCAAAGGAAGGGTAAAGATGAAACATAAAAATAACTAGTGCGTAGAGAAATCAGACTTATGACAAAGGTTAACAGAACTAGAATTGATGAGGATGTATTTTATTTTCATTCTTCAGGAGGTCATTACTGGTTGTTTTCTTTTTTTTTTTTATGTCTAATGAGGATTAAATAGAAAGAAATGTACTACAGGTTCAGTAGACTAGGATGATGAGTCCTAGAGTAGACAAGATGTGAGTTAGAGTCATGGAAACACTTCCTGGGATTGACTACTATTTGAGATTGTAATTAGTTCTGGAAGAAGAACACTGAACATCCTTTTAAAACAAAAAGGGACTATTAATATCCAAAATACATAAAGAGGGGGCAGCCCTGGTGGCGCAGCAGTTTAGTGCCGCTTTCAGCCCAGGGCCTGATCCTGGAGACCCGGGATTGAGTCCCACGTTGGGCTCCCTGCATGGAGAGCCTGCTTCTCCCTCTGCCTGTGTCTCTGCCTCTCTCTGTCTCTGTCTCTCATGAATAAATAAATAAAATCTTTAAAAAAATAAAAATAAAAAAACAAAAAAACCCCACAAAATATATAAAGAACTTATATAATTCAACCCCCCAAAATAAATAATCCAATTTAAATGGGCAGAAGACACAGACATTTCTCCAAAGGAGACAAACAGATGGCCAACAGACACATGTAAAGATACTTAACATCACTCATCATCAGGGAAATGCAAATGAGATATCACTTCACACCTATGAGAATGGCTAAAATCAAAACATAAGAAACAACAAGTGTTGTGGAGAAAAAGGGACCCTCGTGCACTGTTGGTGGGAATGCAAATTGGTGCAGCCATGGTAGAGAACACTGTGTGTGTGTGTGGGGGGGGGTCCTCAAAAAATTGAAAATAGAGTTACCATATGATCTACTGGGTATTTACTCAAAGAATACCAAAACACTAATTTGGTAAGATATACTCACCCCTATGAATATTGCCACATTATTTACTATAGCTAAATTATAGAAAGAAACTAAATGTCCATTGATGGATGAATGTATAAAGATGTGGTATATTTATACAATGGACTCAGCCATAAAAAAGAATGAAATCTTGCCATTTGCAACAACATGGATGGACCTAGGGAATTTAATGCTAGGTGAAATAAATCAAAGAAAGATAAAATAGCATGATTTCACTCATATGTAGAATTTAAGAAACAAAACAAATGAACAACAAAAAAAGAGACAAACCAAAAAGACTCTTAAATATAGAGAACAAATTGATGGTCACTAGAGGGGTGGTGGATGGGGGATGGGTGAAACAGATGAGGGGATTAGAGAACACTTATCATGATGAGCACTGAATAATGCATAGAATTTTTGAATCGCTATCATACACCTGAAACTAATACTGTATGTTAATTATACTGGAATTTACAAAATAATTTAAACATTTAAAAACAAAGGGATAATAATATCCCATACCAACTGAGTAATCTCAAAGAGTGCCAAGAGCTATACCAAGACTGTATTATAAGCCTGATTTTCTTTGACACATGCAGGTTTTACTGCCCTCATTCTAGAGCTAAGGAGGCTAAGGCTCAGCATGGCTAACTAACCTGAAAGGCCATAGGGGAAAAATGATCAAGCTGGGACCAAACCCATGTCCATTTGATTATAAAAGCTGTGCTCTTAACTATGTTTAGAAGGGAGAGTTTAAAGCACTGAACGTACCCTGCTGAAAAAACATGAGGGTCAACTTTTTGAGTCTTCACTCAAATCTAGGATTTTAGGGTATTTTCAGGGATACTATAAAGAGCATAATATTAAAACACACACACACACACACACACACACATACAACTTAAAGCAGTCCTATAATGCAGATTCCATCTCTGAGCTTTTGGTTAAATAGACATTTGATGAACCAGACAAAATAATGTGCTTTTGGTTACCCATTATATAAACTCTCTTCTGTCATCCTGAAGGATTACTTTATTTATAGTCTGATGACCTGTTTTAGAAACATGGAGAAAGAAAAACAAGTTTGCAAGCAACACCAGGTATTGAGAAGAGAATTTCTTTTTTCTCTACAGTTATGAACACAGGTCAGCAAATTATGGCCTGCCTGCTCAGGGCCTCCGAGCGAGGAATAGATTTTACATCTTTTAAAAGATTCATTTAAAAGAGAAAAAAGACAAACATATCGCAGAGACTTCTATGTAGCCCACAGAGCCTAAAATATTTACTGTAGGTCCTTTATCAGAAAAGTTTGCTGACCCCTGGTCTAGGGTGCAGGATGCAAAATATAAAATAGTTGTAACAGAGTATAAAACACTGCTTAGAAGAAACAATTCCTAGAAGGGTTTAGAAAGTATCTATGGAGGTTTTGGGGTTTTCAAATACCCTAGACTACAAAACTTCCCAGAGTCAAATTTTAAGGTGGGTCTGGCCTTCCAAATGAGGATCAATGGAACATAGAAAGGAAAGCAGATTGCCGAAGAGTCTGGGAAAATTCAGAGCAATCCAATTTTTGACCAGCAAGGGGCCTTAGAAACCAGGAACCAAACCCTTCACTCTGTAAATGAAGAAACCCCCAGTAGAGGGGCAATGAGTTTTCCCGGCTAGAATGTGCACACAGAGTACCTTGGTACATCCCAGCTCTTAGGCTGAATCTATTCCCACTGTTTGGTGTGGCCTTTGTCCTACCACAGACACACACTCTGCAAACTGAAAAGCAGGAGAGACAGCTTTTTAAAAAGGTCCAAAGGGAACCAGCATATCTGCAAAGAATGTGTGATTCAAGGTGAGGTCTCAATCCCTCTTATAAGACATGCTTGTTTCTTTTTTATAATTTCAAAAGTAGTAAACATCACAGAAAATTTAGAAAATCTAAAAAAATTTAAAGAGGAAAGTAATCATTCATAATCCCTCCATTCAATGACAAACACTTAACATTTGGTGTATTTTCTTACAGGTTTTAAAAAGTACATATACACATATGTCATTTAAAAAATTAGAAAACTGCTTATTTCAGTATCTTTTTCCCCCCCATTTGTTACAAGTCAACCCGTGAACATTTCTGTGTCACATAACATTCTCTTAAAAACGTTTTAATGGTTGGACAATTCCATCGTATTTATGTATCATAATCCCTATAGCTAATTCTTATTAGATGCCTGGGACAGGCATCTATGACAGAATTTTTACCCCACCCTTACTATCATGACTATGAGCATAATTCAGAATATTTTCCCATTGGATAAGCACAATTCCTCCTATTACATGTCCTATTCCCATTTTTCTTCTGGGTTGTTCATCTTATTCTTTTTAAGAGCCAATAGTAAAGATTTTGACCTTTTCTTTTGGTCATAATTTTTGTATTTTTCCTACTTTGCCATTTACCTTTTAATTTTATCTTTTTAAAATTGTTTTTTAAATTTCAGAAATGTAGCAATCTAATCAAATCCTCTATCTCTGTTCTTTGTGCTTTTGGTAGAGATCAGGACAGCCCAATGTTGATGTGTGGCCATATCTCCTGGATCTGGCCAATGATGTACATTAGTCTCCAAAAAGTAGACAGTATAAGTCTTCCAAATCTGTGCAGCCCACACAGGTTCTGCACAGTGGTGGCCAGATGGCAGAAATGTGTAGAGGAAACACTACTCGATGGCTTCAGAGCCAGGGGAATAGGATGCTAGTCCTGGATTTGCTGCTCACTGGCTGCATGTCCCTAGGCAAATCCCACAGTCTCTCTGGGCACCGTATGTCTCCCCTACAAAATGAGAGGCATGCTCTGCCTCTCTCTCTCTCTATCTCTCTGTGACTGTCATAAATAAATAAAAATTTAAAAAAAAATGAGAGGCATGGACACTACAATCTCAAAAGACATGTCCAGTTCCAAGGCTCATTCTTATTGGCACATGAAGGAAGGGAACTCAGTGCTAGATGTTGCAGGCTAGTTAGAATCCACACCCCAGAGAGACCTGTCAATGAGAAGAGTGGAGAAGTTGAGAGACAGCGAAAGAGAGTCTGACAGGAGAGAACTTAAGAGTCCTTTTGACACGTAGGTTACATAAATTCATTTCAAGCCAGTCAGCATGATCTACAAGGTCAAAGGCAGACAGAACCAAAGCTAGAAAAGGGTTTAACACTGTGCACAGATTTTCCCAGAGAACACACCAGGGAACCTCACTGTGGTCTCCTCTGAGTCAGGTGGTAGGCTGTAAATGTTGGATATTGTCATACAAGCCAGAATAACAAAGCCCCCGAAGGGACTTGATGAGAAAAAGTGGTGAAAGTTCTAAGGTGAAAGAGAAAAGGTTCCACAAGGTGTGAAGGTTGTGTTGAGAGGAAGCTCTTTGAGGGTAGGCTTGAGTTAGATCACAGGCATGAAAAGGGATAAAGACAGCGAAACTCAAGCAGAGAAGAAACAGTCTCAAGAACAGATTAGTGGAGCTGTGGACAGTTTGAAAGCGATGTCTCCCATCCCCATGAGGTACCTGAAAAATACAATACTGTGACAAAACAATTCTCACTCTCAAGCATTATGACACTGCCAGGGAAGGCAAGGCATTGGTGAAATCAGAGTAGCACTGTGCTGTGGATGCTACCAACAAAGTCCCAAGTCCAGGTTACACGAGATCACAAGAAATCACATTAATGAACTAAAGTCCTTCTTACCTTTTTTTGGTAACTAGTATTTATTTACATGTACTTAACAAGTAATTATTTTTTTCTTGCATAATATTAAGTGGTAATGGTGGTTCATTTTCTTTACCTTATTGCTACTTTAGCAGTTATTTATCTTTTTTCATCTTAGCACTGATTAAAACATAAAATGTCTTTAGGAAATGTTATGTCTTAATTTATGGTTTAATTTAATCTTTGCAGTCAAACACTGATAACATTGCATCTATTACAGAAATCAGCCTATCTATTACCACACATCAATAAGCATATTTTAAAAAAAGGACTATTCTCAAGTGAGAAGAAACCACAAAGCTAGGAAGCAATGGAGGAAGAAAAACAAATCATGAGTCCTTCACCTGGTCCAACAAGGCTTATTAGGAATGATTAGAGTTAGTTCCTTGTGTTTCAACGATGGAAAAGGCCCCATCCATCTGTTTACTTCCAGTACTTTGCAAGCTGTGTTTACTGTCTTTCACATAAAGAAAAGAAAAGAGCAACTTGCCCCTTCCAAAAACAAAGGAGGCAATAAATAAATAAATAAATAAATAAATAAATAAATAAATAAATAAATAAAATTAAAATAAATAAAAACCACAAAACAAAAAACTACACTGTAAGTAGATTTTTACCCCCAGGCTCAAAATTCTTAATAAATTACCACTCCATTATTTATGATGTTTTGGATAAAACTGAAAAAAGACTAACTAGATCCCATTGTAGAGATGAGAAAATGGATACACAAAAATAGCCTAGGCAAGTCTAGAACACACAGGGGAAACAAAGGGCTGCCTTCCCCGGGTAGAAGGGCTCTTTCTGGGATCTTGGTTCATGGCTTCCCTCTGGGGTCCACATCAGCCTTCAAAGGAGACAAGATGGAGAAGGAAAGAACAGGAAACTGAACTCAGTTCCAGCTTCATACCATGATACTGCTGGGATCTTGGGAAAGTAATTTTAATGTTCTGATAGTTCATGTTCATGTCCTTGACTTTAAAATACAGTTAATATTTACACCAACTCCCTAGGATAGTGTTTTTAAAGATCAAACGGAAGGAAGGCCTCTTTATAAAGTACTGGCATTCTTGTCATTTATGGACTTGAGAGAGAAGAATGATATAACTAAAATAATGACTTTTACACTTCTATCACTTGACCATTTATGAATTTCATAAACGTATCTCCTAAAAGAGCCATATGGCATATATTTAAGAATAAACATAATTTTTTGTTCCAACTATTTTGTTTTACCCAACTGAGACGAGTAGGAGACAAGCCTCAAATGGAATCACCTCTGCTAGGCCTATGTTCCCAAACCAAAGTTTAATACCTAAACTAACTGCAATTTCAACCGCCCCCAGGAATGTAATCCTAAATTAGTCTGGAATTCTCTGGTCAGCAGTAGTGAGATGATACATTCCACAGCCCAAAGAAAGACGAGGTAATCTGCCTTCTTCCTTGTCCCTGTCCCCTTCTGCTAACAAAAGCCTTCATTTTATACAGCTCCTCTGAGGTCCTATCTGCTAGATGAGATGCTACTAGATTCATCCATTGTTGAATAAAGCCTATTAGATCTTCAAATTGACTTAGCTGAGTTTTATTTTTTATTTATTTTATTTTTATTTTTAAAGGACTTTATTTATTTATTCATGAGAGACACAGAAGGAGAAAGGCAGAGACACAGGCAGAAAGAGAAGCAGGCTCCATGCAGGGAGCCGGACCTGCGGGACTCCATTCCGGGTCTCCAGGATCATGCCTTGGGCGGAAGGCGGTGCTAAACCACTGAGTCACCAAGGCTGCCCAGAGTTTTATTTTTTAAAATATCAGGTGGCAGCTGTGGGATCTTAAACAAAATCCTGATAACATTTGGAACAAGGAACACCGGCATGGTACCCTGTGAACCATCTTTCTTGCCATTTCTGAGGGCCATTGGGAAGTTCTTCTAGATTCTGAGCTCTGCTCTCTTTGTGTCATGCTCCTAATCTAATTGACTGTAATCTCCCTTTTGTGGGGAAACTCAGCCTAGTTTCCAGTTCTCATTTTGGTGTCTGCTAGGTTCATACTTTGCCCAGTTCAAGGTGCACACAGGCCCTTCTCTTGACCAGTCTATAGTAACATCTCTTGGTTACTACTAATGTGTTAAGGTTCATGTATTTGTTTGTCTTATTTTGTGAAGACAAAGGCTATTGCTAGTAGAGATTTCTGAAACCAAAAAGCTGCAAAAATTGGTGGGTACAAGCAAAGCATTTAAAAGCTGTTAGAACATGCACCACCTAACTCAAAGACTCCCACATTAGGATAAGTGGTCAGTGAATGGGTTAGATTGATACTAGGTCACCCACCAACCCCAAGAAATTTTCTGTGCCAATGTACACTATAAAACACTACCCAATCTCCAAACCTGCAGTATCTTCTTTTTGGGTATTAATTTGGTTCTGAGGCTCCAAAGCTTAGATAAATAGGTAAATAAATAAAAAACAAAGATAATTTCCTTTAATTTCAAAGAGTTGAACATGCCACCTTCTGGCCCACCTGCTTATTTAATGTTTAAGAACTATGGTTTCAAAAGCTGTAAGCATACACAAAAATAGCAAAATCTTACTGTGTCCTGAGAGCTTGACTTGGTAACCATAATGTTGGGGGCCCCAAAATACAGCCAGAGAGAAATATGAGTTACACTCTATCTGCAGCTAGATATGGGTAGACAGAAAATGGGTTAAACACTGTCTGTTGCTAGGGTCCTAACAAACTGCTGCCAGCTCTCTGAGGAATTACAGGCAAGATCTACAATGGCCATTATAAGAAATGTTCCAATTAGGGAAGATCACTGAAGAAGTGCATTGAAAAGCAAGGGCTTGCAAATAAAACAAACAGAATGTGATGCCTATCTTAACTGGCATAAGAAGCCTCCACAAGGCTTCAAAATTCCAAAACAGCTTCATTGAAAGATTTGTTGTAGAGGCTAAAAAATAAAATAAAATAAAAATAAAGATATAAGAGGTGCCTAAAACAAAAGATAGCAAGACTGACTTAACTCCTATCACCTCTCTCTGTCCTGCTTTACTTGATACTTATTTTAGTGATCCTCTGAATTGCCTTTCCACTCTGAACAGACTATTAAACAGTTAACTTTTAAAATAAGACTACCCAAGCCTATAGGGATCCTCTTATAGGTATAGGTATCTCCTTCCAAGGTCAAAGGCTCATCTAAAGCCATAGTCAAAGAATTTCCCACCCACCAGGGATGATCCTCAAAAGTTTTTTAAATGGGTTACTTCCTGATTAATGGACTGATAAAAAGGCAGAAAATAGAATGAGAGGCCACTGTTGTGACCCTAGCTGAGCACTTCGAAAGGACTTTGAGACACGACTGTAAACAAAGTCCATGAACTTAGTGACCTTACAGATGCTCCTCATATCTACTCCCATAGGGGCCCCTCCTGGGTTTGATAAGATTCCAAGGGATTTTCTAGTAAACTGTTATTATTTCCATAAACACCAAAGGGAAACTAAAATTAAAATTAATAAAAAAAAAACTTGCTGAATTCTGGGAGATATTGGAGCTACCCTCTCTAAACCCCTCTCTGAGCCTGCAGAGGGGGATCCTGGGCAAAAGCCAGCTAAGGGTGAGAGTTTTTATCAGAGTCATCTCTCCCAGACTTCAATCTGTAGTCCATACCACCCCTCAGTCCTCTCCCACCCCCGGTAGAGAGAGGAAAATGAAGTATCTTTTATATCTTCATTGGGGACCTCTCTTACATCTTCGAGGGGTTATTTAATACTGTCAGAAATGCTTGCTGTTTGTCCTGGCTGAAAACTGACAACATAATTAAAATAATTTTCAAGTATCTCTCTGGTTAGAAATTCAGAATGTGGTAAGAACTTTCCTTTCAGGCCTCATCCCTTAAGCTAAAGGTATCCAGAGGCAAAGAAAAACCTAAAGCTCTTGTGAAAGGATTTATGGATGAATTAGCCTATAATATCATTTAAGTTGCAATCCCACTCCTTGAAGAATTAAAATCTACTGCCCTTATCTTACAAATCTTTACAAAAGCAGAAAAACAACTTAGATCCAACTTCTTTTATAACTAGTGAGTTTTGTATCTGATTCATGGCAGTAATTTTAAAACAGAAGCTATAAGGTCTCTGTTGAGGGTGTTTATACATAGATGTGTTGTGGATTTATGGTACTTTTCTACCTCTGGATGGTATTGCCAAAATTAATTTCTGAAAGAGCTCTATTTTATTGGTATTAAGAAAATGAAGTGTTTACATAAATGAAATTCTCAGAAATATAACAAAAGCTAACTCGAATTTCAGGCTCACATGATCTGGGAAAATATTTGGTATTAAAACTAATTTAACGTTTGTTGGTTTAATTAACATAGACATATCTTCATAATTGAATTATGAATTAAAATAATGCAGACAGGGGATCCTTTGGTGGCTCAGTGGTTTAGTGCCTGCCTTTGGCCCAGGGCGTGATCCTGGAGTCCCGGGATTGAGTCCCGCATCGGGCTCCCTGCATGGAGCCTGCTTCTCCCTCTGCCTGTGTCTCTGCCTTTCTCTCTCTCTCTCTCTCTGTCTGTCTCTTATGAATAAATAAATAAAATCTTAAAAAAAAATAATGCAGACATATAGCTTTTATTCTCCTGCTTACTAAAGGTCAAATGGGTTCATGTTATCTCTTACAAAGACTGTCAGCAAGAAAACTAGCTTGGGATGATGGCTGAATTTGTCTAGGGTCTCATGAAGTTTTTGCAGGTAATCTAAACATACTCGTTAAGAACAAGTGAATTGGGGGATCCCTGGGGGGCTCAGCGGTTTAGCACCTGCCTTCAGCCCAGGTTGTCATCCTAGAGTTCCAGGATCGAGTCCCACATCAGGCTCCCTGCATGGAGCCTGCTTCTCTCTCTGCCTATGTCTCTGTCTCTCTTTCTTTCTCTCTCTTTCATGAATAAATAAAAAAAATCTCAAAAAAAAAAGTGATTTAAATAGATACAAGTAGGATAAAAAGTTTTCCTAAGTTAAAGGTTGAATTAAGTTCATTGAATATCCAGATTATTTCCAAAGAAGATAAAATACTAAAACATTAATTACTAAACATAGGTCTTTCTACTTTTTGCTTCTTCTTACAGAGGAATTAACAGATAGCTGAATCTATTAGTAAACATGTTTTGTGTGTCATGCTGAGAAATATACCAGGAGAAGGCAGGTTTCTAAAAATTATAAAAAGTATTTATAAATTTGCCAAGCTACACGAAGCTCACTATTGTCTACTTCTTTATTTTTACCAGAAATTCAGTTTTTAAAGATAAAGAATTCTAACGTATAGCTAAAACTATTAAAAACATCAAGGGAAACACCTCTGTACACAAGGAAAGAAGGATGTGTATTTTCATTAAAAGAAGGTATAAGGAATGGAAATGCTTTTGTGTTGAGGGAAAAGAAAGTAGTTTTGTCCTAAAGGTAGGCTGGTAATTTCAAAATGGGAAAGAGGAAAAACAGGACAAAACTGTATAAAGTTTGCGAGGAAAAAAAATTCTTGAGAAAGGAATTCTATGTGTGGTCAAGCTGGACAAGATTGAATGTTACTAAGGGATTTCAAAAAAATATCAAAGTATACTTACATAAAACTAAATTTTATTTCATCTGCAAAAAAGACAAGTTCTTTTGGTTTTATTGGCCTACTCTTAACAAGAAACTGTACAACTATTTAATTTTCTGTTTTTGCCAAGTGAAGTCTCTGTCATCATGGTTAAACAGAGAACTATCGCATTGTTTCACACTGACCTATGATCCTATTCAACCAAATGTTTTAAAACATTTTGGCGGGGGGGAATCCCTGGGTGGCTTAACACTTTGGCGCCTGCCTTTGGCCCGGGGCGCGATCCTGGAGTCCCAGGATCGAGTCCCACATCGGGCTCCCGGCATGGAGCCTGCTTCTCTTTCTGCCTGTGTCTCTGCCTCTTTCTCTCTCTCTCTCTGTGTCTATCAAAAATAAATAAATAAATAAACAAACAAATAAATAAATCTTTAAAAAAATAAATAGTTTTTTGACGTTTTTTTACAAGCGTTCCAAAATAAAATTAAAAATAAAAGTCTTTTTGATATTGAACTAACTTTGAGATTTTCTTTTTTTTTTAATAAATTTATTTTTTATTGATCAACTTGCCAACATATAGAATAACACCCAAGTGCTCATCCCATCAAGTGTCCCCCTCAGTGCCCGTCAGCCAGTCACCCCCACCCCCCGCCCACCTCCCTTTCCACCACTCCTAGTTTGTTTCTCAGAGTTAGGAGTCTCTCATGTTCTGTCTCCCTTTCTGATATTTCCCACTCATTTTTTCTCCTTTCCCTTTTATTCCCTTTCACTACTTTTTATATTCCTAACTTTGGGATTTTCAAGAGGATCTCTGAAACATCTAACATTTGTTCTTCTTACAAAAAGGAAGATGTTAAACTAATTAAGCATATTTGACATACTAATTTACATGAGAAGTACTGTCAATAAGTGATGCTAAACCTTCTTTATGAATATCCTTCTATGCATGTTATTAAACATAAGTGTTCAAAATTCCTAAAAGTCTGATATGTAATGTTTGTCAGTCATATTTCCAATTATTCTCTTGAAATGTTATGTCACAGAAATAACCAAATTTCTTTGTCAATTCCATTTTAATGAGCTCTCATCAAATAGTTAATAATCTGCCTTTTTTTTTTTTTTTAAGTAAGCACTACACCCAAGGTGGGGCTTGAACTCATGACCTGGAGATCAAGAGTCACAAGCTCTACTGACTAAGACATCAGGTGTCCCTAACAATGGGAATGTGTAAGTCTTTTGTCATTTACAGGCAGTTATTGTTTAACTCTAATGATTTCTTTGCAAAAGTGTTCTTACAAAAGTATTCACCTTCAAGGAAATTCAAGAAGAGGACTCTTGACAAGTACAAGTTTCTGACAACTTTAAGATCATAAAAGTGAACTGGGAAAAAATTTAGGAAGTTTGGCAAGTAAGAAGTTTAGCAGCTAAACTTTAGGGACTTAAACTTTGAATACACACATCTTAGAGTTGAGAAAGGCTCCACCTGGCATCTGGTCCTATGCCAATGTTGAAGACCTCCAAATCAAACTGACTAAGAAGAGAAGTAGCTGACATTGGGTTAGATTGCCTCCTCCCAAGATGCTGGATCAAGACTTCAAACTTTAACTAAATATGAAGCCCTCTCTTTCTTTCATTCCTTTACTCTGGCATTGGCCTGGAAAGTTAATGCCATTATCCATAGATCCCAAGCCATTGCTAAGGGAGATAACCTTTCAGACTGCTGTACTGGTCATCAAGAATTCCAATCTATCCAGGATGCTGGCAACACCCTGGTCTACTTCCCTGTCTCTAGTTAACAACTTGAAACACTGGGGAACTTGCGACTGGGCTCTATGCAATGAGAGGTACGCAAGGGACAACCAGAATAAAACCACTTATGTGGTCTATAGACCCTTAAAATTGTACTGGCCTCCATGGCTGTCAACTTTCCAGTCTTGAGTCACAGATTCAGATGGGAATTACCAGGAAACATTGTAAATCACTATTACAAAATCATGTAAATCATGAAACATTACAGGAAACACTGTAAATCACTATTACAAAATCATGTAAATCAGGATTCAGAATTTGCTTCCTTTGGCAGGGCCCCACTTCTCTGGTCAGGAGTGAGTACAAACTAGGCTATGATCAGGAACCTTTCCTTAACTCTTAATAGTACAACAGAATCTGCTGCTAATGTAACAGCTGCCTAGTGAAAATCCTGAAATTCTCTGGCCAAAGTTGCCTGGGACAATAGGATAGCTCTTGATGAACTTTTAGCAGAACAAGGAGATATCTGTGCTGTGTATCCAGTATCACCTGCTACACCTGGATTAACACTTCTGGGGAGCTGAAACTCAATTACATAAGATCACTGCACAAGCCACTTGATTTTTAAAAAGTGACTCCATCAGTGGGGTCTTTCTTTTGACTTACTTAATTTTGATTGGTTTGAGTCTTGGGGAACACACTTCTAGAGTACACTCCAGATACTAGGAATTATGCTGCTTATAAAAATCATAGTAATCTCCCTGGTGCACTGTATTCTCTCAAAAGCTTTAAATACATGTTCTCAGCCATTAACTACCAAGCAAATGATCTCCCTAAGGCAGGAATATTAGAAAACAAAAGAGAAGAATGACTGACTCAAAAATCATAAACCTTAAATTGTGACCTGTGAATAATAACCACAGAGATTAACCAAAAAACAGCATGGCCTGAGTAGCAGCTGCAAGTAGCACTTAAATTTTGGTTACATCTCAGTTAAGCTGAGAGTCTGATCAAAAGGGGGTAAAAGATGACACAACAGGCCCAAGATGGAGTCACTTATGTTAAGCCCATATCCCCAAACCAAAACTGAACCTAACTGCAATTTCAAGCTCCCCCAGGAATGGAAATTGTAATGGGTCAGTCTAAAATTCCCTGGTTGGCAGTAGAGGTAACCTGCCTGATACATCCCTTCTATCTCCCAAAGAAAGATCAGATAGTCCACTTTTTCCTTGTCCCTGCCCTCTTCTGCTGACAAAAGCCTTCCATTTTGTATAACTCCTCTGAACTCGTTTTCTATTTGCTAGATGGGATGTTGCTTGATTCATGAATCATTGAATGAAGTCTATTAGATCTTCAAATTGACTTGGCTGAATTTTGTCTTTTTAACAGTATACACACATACACACAATGTTTAAAAAATATATCTTAATATATGTACATTTATAAAGTATACACAAAATTATGATAACTATGTTGTGACATATATATCATATAAATTCTTTAAAAAAATTGTTGGTAAACAAATAAACCAGAGCCAATGTGCACTTTGCTCATTAAATTAAATTAGATTGCCTTTTGCTCATGAAATTAAATTTAAATTCTCAACTTGATTTTATTCACAAAGTAAAATAGTGCCACTGCATATAAAGAATTATGTGATGATACAAAACACTGTGAGGAATTGACAAATTGTGTTTGTAAGTGTCTTTTAACCTAAGATAATTCTCATCTAGAATTTAATCTTAAAAAACAATGAGAAGCTTCTGCGTTTTTAACCCTTAAAAAATTGTCCAGTTTGTAGACAAAACTTCCAGAGTTTAAAACAACAAAGCATGTTGTGACCTAACAATCACTATGAATAAAGGGTATTTATCAACAATTCCAATGAGTGAAAATGTTCCTTTCTCTGGCACTCTGGAGGAGCCATGCTTAAGGAGGAAGAATTATTTATGCCTACAGAGAACTGTAACGGGCAGTTCCAACATAACACATCACAGTAGGATACGCAAGCTACCAGAAAGGTGTTACTTGGTTTTGACTTACTCTGCTCTGACTTCCAAGACCATACCAAAGCCTTGAAAACAGCAGGGGCTTTTGTTTTTTTAATTATTACTGAGAGTCAATGGCAATAGAGCTGTGTTGATAGGGTCTTCAGGCAGGAATACTGAGGCTCTACCTTTTCCTGCTGAAAATGAGCTCTCACCAACTGCCAATACTAGTGATGTCAAAGTACTTCCATATTTTCTCCCTCCTTTTAAGTGTTTATAGTAATTTAGTGATTTCAATTATTACCACGTTTATTTTGGAATAACAAAATAACGGTAGGAAGCTCCTATCATAATGCATTGCAAAGACAAGTTTCCAGAGGGGAAACAATCCAATCAGTTTTGCTACCAACCATAGCTGTCAGTATACTGAAATCAAATTAACCACAGAAATAGCAGGGAGAGGGTGGAGTGTGTGTGGGGCAAAGAGCAGGGTTAAGGGGAGATGGGCACTGAACCAAGAACAGCCCCAGCCAGAGGGAAAGCTCTTTGCAGTCTGATCATGCAACAAAACAAGGAAATTTGTTTTAGTGTTTTTAACTTCAATTAGTCGCATTAATTAATGCTAAAAACAATGTTAACAGTATATTATTTTCATCTAGTTAAATAAAGGATTATACACATTTGAGTAAATTACACAGCATTAAACATTTAAATAACTTGAAATGAAGCCATTACTGTCATTCAAACAAGTTTCTACAGCTAAAGGCTGAATGTTAAGTATGAACTGATTTGGCATCACAAGAATATAAATCCTTTATCTTTTTAGTGAGAAGAACAAATGAAGAGATTTGATGACTTCTGATTTGAGTAAGTGGTTTGCAGTAGCACAGCGCCCTCCAGTGGTCAGAAGCTCAAAATGCAATTTTCAAAGGATGAAGTGTAGCAGCAAATCTTTCCATCTTGAATGGTGATGATAAAACGTTAGCTCCTTTTATTATTATTTTTGAAGACAATGCTTATCTCACCACATATTTTCAATATCAGACCATCTTTCCATTGCCAATTTCCCTCACTGACCTTATAGATTTTTACTCAAATCTAAATTGCTCCAAAAAAAATGTTCTGGAGAGGGGTGCCTGGGTGGCTCAGTTGGTTGAGCACTCTAATTTTTTACTTCAGCTCAGTTCATGATTTCAGAGTCATGGGATCAAGCCTCATGTGGGGCTCTGTGCTCAGTGGGGAATCTGCTTGAGAATCTCGCCCTCTGCCCTTTCCTCTGCTCATGTGCATTTTCTCTATAAAATAAATAAATCAATGAAGAAGGAGGAGGAGGAGAAGAGGGAAAGGAAAGAAAGGAAAGAAAGGAAAGAAAGGAAAGAAAGAAAGAAAGAAAGAAAGAAAGAAAGAAAGAAAGAAAGAAAGAAAGAAAAAAGAAGAAAGAAAGGAGGAAATAATAATATTCTGGAGAGTTAAAAAAAATCAAAGTAAAACAAAACCAAACCTTACACAGACACAGTTACAACAATGAGTGAATTATTTTCTATAAGCCTAGAAAAACAGCTGGAATGTCAGCACTACAGTGGTATTAACTATTTTTTATGTGTTAAAATCTAACCTAGAGTGAGATTTTATAAAAATCATGGAACTGCTGTACAAAACAATGAGTACAAAGAGCAACTTCAAAATTACAGAAATATCTTTTACTATTTTTTTCTGGATATGAACTATTGCTTTTAAATAACGGTTTAAAATATTCATCCTATGTACATTATTTTTTCATTATCACAACTCCTATTAAAATGGATCCAAAGTTAAGAGCTCCAAATATTATTCTAAAGAAGCAGGGAAAGCTATTTACCCTTAAAGGTTATCAAAAAAGCTCCCTTAGGCCAACCTATAATACTTCCATTCCTGAAAGTACACTGATTTCCCATATGAAAGAGATAATTCGAGTTATAATAACAAGTGAAAATAGAGTTAAATGATTATAATATTCCTGGTTTTCTACTCTATAAACTGCAAGGTATGGAAAGCACTGCCCCAGACCCTACAGCAAATAGTTACTAGGCAGAGTAAAGTAATTATTTTCCAAAGAATGATAATCATTTATTTTTTTTCTTCTTCTGCCTACTCAAAAAGCAGAAAAGTTAAACATGTTTTTGAAAAGATCATTCATTTCATTGGAACCTATAAAGCAACTCCATAGTGGATTTTGACTCCACCACTGCAGAGCAACTTAGGCAAAAATACATCTCTGTGCCTCAATTTCTTCCTCTGTGAAATGGAGATAATTATTCTCATTTCATGGGAACACTGTGAGGATTCTATGTAATGATGCAAGTAAAATACTTGCCCTGGTGCCTGCACTCACCTAGAAGATCCTCAAAAAATGCTGGTTTTCTTATACTCATCCTTACTAATGAAATAATGCAAAAGACCTATCCTCCCTATAAGGAGGACTGGAACCAGAGTAAGAAGAGATGGAGGCACACGGATAAATCAATAAAACCCACTTAGAATTTCATCCATGAAAATTGTCCTCTTCTACTATCATACATGAGAAGACCCAAAGATGATTCTAGAACAAAAACACTGAATTTTGGGGAGGGCAGGCAAGGGAACAGAACTAACATGTTCTGTGTGTCATATGCTACCATTGCACCAAGTTTTCTATACATTATCTTATATTTAAGGCATCACAAGTGTCTATCCAGCAGAATTATGAATGTGATGGGAATCAATGGTGCTGGATTACTCTTGTCCAAGTAAGACTGCAGGACCAGGCCCAATCACCTGGCCGGTAGATATGGAGGTGGTCAGACAGTAAAGAGGAGGAGCAATCATAGAGACCCTTGGGGACAATGGCTGAAAGACAGGGATGTACTCATGAATAAGAATGTCTTACTTATCCCAGCTTAATTACTTTCATCTGTTTTTCTCTTTATAGTTAAGTATTTAAAGTAGTGAGGTGGTGGGAAATGGCACAGGAGTCATACCGAAATCTTTTTCTGGGGAAGATGGGCACATGTGTAGTCTGAACATGCATTTTCCAGAATAACATAGACCATTTGCAAAGCAGACTCTCTTGCCTTGTGTGACCATGAAAACAAAGCAGTTGAACAGGTTGATGTGAAAGTTACCTAGGCTGTGCTTTATCAATAGAAAGAAGAGGAAAAAATGCTTGTGGCAAACAAGCAGCCCTCATTTTCAAACTGACCTCATTGACTGAAGTAAAAAAAAGGCATCATTCTAAAAATGTCATTGCCTTGATTCTTTTGTTGCAATTCTCACTTTTTTTCTTTTTAAAGATTTTATTAACTTATTTGACAGAAAGAGAGAGAGAGAGTACAAGCAGAGGCAGAGGGAGGAGCCTGCAGGGGCAGGCTCCTTACTGAGAAGGGTGCCTGACGTGGGGCTCAATCCCAGGACCCTGGGATCATGACCTAAGCCAAAGGCCGGATGCTTAACCGACTGAGCCACTTTGGTGCCTAGCAATTCTTACTTTTTAATGGATATTTTAAATAACATTACAGGAAGCATAAGATTTGGAGGGCATCCGGGTAGCGCAGTCATCTGGGCCTCCAACTCTTGATTTCAGCTTAGGCTGTGAGATTGAACCCCACATCAGGCTCCATCCTGCTCCACATTCAGTACGAAGTCCGCTTAAGTTTCTCTCTCCCTCTGGCCACCCTCTCACGTGCTCTCTTTCTCAAAAATAAATAAATGCATCTTTAAAAAAATAATAAAGGAGGTGTAAGATCTCTTATGTTTATCAAAAAGGGCATGAGTTTTAAAATGTGGAGGAACATTTTCTTTTAGAAGATGCTAATCAGCTTCAGGAAAATGAGAGGGTAAAAGGGAGAAAGGGCTCAAGGGACAACTTTTAAAATTCGGACTTTAGGCTAATGGTCACGCCAATTAAAATGCAAATGGTGAGGTTTCTGGCTTTTGCCAGCTTGCCAAGTACCCTGATGACTTACTAGCAGCAATGGCCAATCTGCCTTCTCTTGCTGTGTCTGAGTCCTACACAAGGCCCTAAAATCAAGAGAGAGCTGATGCCAGATCCCAAAGTGGGCCTAGTGACACAGACACACACACCAAGATCCACCTTGAGGGCTAAAACTTTCAACCAGGGCAGCAAAGGGACCACATGTCCTCCCCCATACTCCCATCCATTCACGCAGGAAATACCTTTTTCTCAAAAGGGAAAGCTCACAATACAGAGCTAGGACCCTCTAGTAAGCACATGACAGATGGGTCTGGATGCATAAGGTAGAAGATGGAATTGGTTTTGGTGACTCTCTGAATATTCATAGAATCTATAAAAGTCCAATCCTTTTAAGACGCAGTCTGTTAGAAATGAATATATAACTGTACTAAATAAAAACACTGTACTTCTCAAAATGTACACACAGAGAACTTTTCCCAACCTCCCATTGCTGTCACATATAATTTCTGGATGAAGAATTATTATCTGAACTTTATATTGATCTGTGATTTATATTCTCTAATGTAGGTCCAAGAATATGCTTTCCTTTTTTTCTTCAAATTACATTCCCTCTTTTATCATTTCACTCATCACCAAAGATGCCATATTCAGTAAGATATCTCCTAAGTATAGTGTCAGAACTGGCTAGCTCTTCCAACTAAGCAGGATTCTGGACCCCACACATGGCAGCAGAGTGGGGGTCCCATTCTTCAGGTTTCTCAGTTCATTATATGAGAAGAAAGAGGGAGAGAAAGAGGGGGGTAGGGGAGAGGAAAGGAATGAAGTATTCAGTAAGAACTTCCATTGAAACAGATGACTACTCCTTACAACTAGACCTATTACAATGAAAATCATCATGTACTAGAGGATTTCTAAACCTTGTTGCTACAAAACTCCCGCCAACTAGCTGAGCAGCCATTGCAGCAAGCAAAGGTTTCAGATCTACCTATTTTCTCAAATCCCAGGCAGGGCTAAAGGTATTTTTCCAAGTCTTAATTAAACAAGCTTGGCTAGAGCCAAACTACAAGCAAACAACCAAGGTAGCAACAGCCAGGTATACAGAAAGAGGCATTCAGTGAGAATAACATGGGTTAGGTATGCTAAAAACAAATGGATTTAAAGCTGAGGTGTCCCTTGGTCTTAACACTACTATGTTTGAGTTTTGTTATCTTTACAAAAACACTTTACTTTCATATTAATAAAAATCTTTACTGAGCTCAACATTTGAGTGATTCCCAGAGAAGCATCAGAGACAAAAGTCTGATCATTTATAAAAGTGGTTCACTGTATGAATTTGACTAAGGCACTTGTCTGTAATATCTAAAACCAAATCCAACCTATCCCAGTGCTTTCCTTGGTGTGGGCTTTCCAGGGCCCGTATGAAGTATCAAGGATCACACCACAATACCAGAGCTAGTCTGTCATCCGCATTCCATATTCATGGAGAAGAGAATGCTATTATGCATGCTTCTAACAGCAGACTGTGCTAAATAGATATATGTTAACATAGCTGAATTTCTGTCACTATTTAGAGGCACATACATATTTCAAAATGTGTATGGTTCTATTTTGTTCTGTTATCTAGTACTGAAAAATACAGGGCAGAAAGTAAAACCTGAAGGGGTTGGAAGGGGGCACGCTGGCTTTTAAATGCTTTGGCTGGGAAGTGCCATACACCCCTTCTGCCCAGAGCCCACTGGCCTGAACTAGTCACATAGCCCAAGCCTCACAGCAACAGAGGCTGAGTCGCATAAGGGACATAGAAAATAGCTGATGGGCACCACTGCTTCTGCACATCATCCATTTAAAAAATTTTTTGATTCTAAAAATCAAGAAGCCAAAAAAAATAAAATAAAATAAAATAAAAATAAAAATCAAGAAGCCAAAATAAAATAAAATAAAATAAAAATAAAATAAAAATCAAGAAGCCCCCCACCATTCCTCTTGTGAGTTTCACTCTCCATAAGAAGGATACAATGTGCATTTCTTTTGGTAATTCTCCCGTTATTGATATTGGGCCAGTTCTCAGTTCCATGTTGATTTTCTCAAAAAAATTACATCCGAAACGGATGGGGCCCAAAGGACATAAAATTCTACACAACAAAAACCTGTACAATCAAGTTAAATTCCCACACGTTTTTCTCCAATACAATTATGTACCATATATTTTTTTAAAAAACACAAAACACATTAATGAACGATCTAGCACATTTGGAATCTTAAAACAATGCCTGTCAGCAACGGCTAGAGGTTCGGTTTTTACACTTGGCCTTCTGCCGAGCCTGTTTTCTGTCAGCTTTCTTATTTTCTTTTTAATTTTGCTAAGTGAACACTATTTTGACAAGGGGCTAAGCAATACAAAAAAAGCAGAGAAAAAATATTAACAAATTAAGCACTTTTGTCTCATCCTCCTTGGAACACTGTGCCAAGTACTGCCCATTCCACGCTGCAGGCTCAGAAAGCACTGCGCATGGGGACCGTCTGCTCTGCATGCAGCTCACAAATGCATGACTGTGATCACACGCATTTATCTTTATTTTTAAAATCTCCTCATTGTTGCCAATGGCACTTGAACATTATTATTACTAATCCAGCTACTCCTAATAATAGTGTTTAAGTAACTTGTCATCTTGGGAACTTTATAGACAATAGCTAATTAATTGTCAAGCATTTAATGTAACAGGATTCTAATCTCCAACCTCTGAAGCGGGGCATTTATTTGTTATAATGGTAAAACTTTTGTTTGAATTGCTTATTTATGCAATATATATTCTCTATCACCTCGATTCTAATTTTTAGATCTAGTTTGTAAGTAAAATAAAGAAACGCATGCTGAAAGACACAGACAGTATACTTCACAAACAGTAATGAATCTCTTGTGACTTCTTTTATTCACACTACAATAGATTCTATATTGCCATGTGGAGAAAAACAAAACAAAACACCATAGATTATTTCCCTTGTTTGCAAGATATGCTCACAGTGTTCTGATAGGAACAAGAATGTGAAGGTGCAGCTCCCTATGTTTTAGTAGTATGAGTAAATACAATATTCTGTTGACATCTTGTTCCTGCTTTCAAACAACCAGGTATGTTACATATGAACTGTCATAACAGCTAAATAAGATTCCTGTCTAAGTGTGCCCATGTTCTTTCCAGAGATCTCATCTTAAGCTGAGCTCCCTTAGTTGAACACTGTGGCAACAATTTCTTAACTTGGAACAGTCATTTCAAATCAGTATTTTAAAGGTATAAACAGCACCACTTTTATCTGGTAACCTTCCCCTCACATTTACCATACATACTTTCCATGTGACAATGCAAATGGTCTGAATCCTGTAGAAAACAGAAAGGTGTCAAAGAAAGAGAGATAGAATCCCTTTCTCAGACCCTTAATGAGGTCTCCAGAGCCAAAGGCAAACCAATAACAAATTGTACTGTCCACATATTGAGGGGAAAAAAAAGGGCAAAGGGAGGGGTGGTGAGCTTGTCATGTGAAATTAAATGAACTTAGCCATGCCAAGAAAACACTGGTAATAAACCCTCCCCATCTAAATTAAGGTTTTTATACCATGAAAAAAATATAAAAATTTATGGCAGTAATTTCATCTGGGTTTTTCAAGAAGTGCTTGCTGATTTTCTTGTACTCAGTAGAAAAATCCCCAAGGAGCAATGCAGACTACAATAAGGCAGACTTCTAAAAAGATACCATTTAATTTCTCACTCCTCCCCTTGCACTATTACCACACTTCCCACTTTTCTCTAACTCAATATTAACTCTCTCAATACAATTCTCTTCCACAAGCTCTCAGCAACATCTCACAGGGCAGGAGAGCCATGCTCAATCTGCATGTGCCCATCCACTGCTCTTGGCAAGAGAAGTACAAACGAAGAGAACCAGAGGCCCCAGAAGCACAGGCATTTGTCTTTGGCTTTCCTTTATGACACCCAGCCATCTTAATGAAAGGCACCAGAAGTCATGACAGTTTCAAAACAACTCCAAAACAATTCTATCACTCAACACCTTTAATGCTGATGACAAGAACTGATGAATGACTTCTGGGCTGGAGGGACCACACATGGAACCATGGTTCCCAGCCTGGGATGACAGGTGGTGGGGGCAGGTACACAGACCAGGCACAGTTATGCGCTGGGGTTTGGCAAATCCCTGTGGACTCCAAGCACTGCCTGGAAACCAACTGTATAATGTATGAAGACAAAGACATGGTATTCATTTTCTCATATCCATAGACACTGTTGTGATGATTACTATAGAAATTTTTTTTAAAAAGTAACTACATTCATAGTAGCTTTTTGTTATTTTCTCAGTTAATGGACACTATAGGTAAAATAGGTAACTTAAAACCCAAAAATAGTTTTCACATTGACGAAGACAGGGTACAGTCGATGCGAATGTGCGAATTTTCAGGGCTCTACATTCAGGCACACGGTAAGCACTCAATATTTGTTCACTGCGGGTGTGAGCATATTTTCCATCTGCCCTCTATAACTATTTTTTTTCTTTGATTCCAGCACCTGACAGTCTACTTCATCAATCACCCCATCTGCTGGTGTGCACACAAAGTACCAGTTCTTAAGTTATGGTTTGGTGACTCCTACGGGTCCCAGAACCTCTCAAGAGGTCTATGAGATCAAACTTTCTTAATTCTAAGAAGTTATTTGCTTTCCATGTACGTACAATTGAGCTTGCCACAGGCTACGTGATCTGTGAAATCACAACAGGCTGAATGAGAAACAGATATGAGAATCCAGAGGTCTTCTACTTATCATAACAAACACTAAGATTTGCAAGGCCACTCTCCTTGCTAAATTTATTTTGTTTTGGAAAATACATAGCTATTTTTCATTAAAAATATTACTTATGTCGACATGTAATAGGCTTATTATCACTGCATTTTAAAATTAATAAATAAATACTAATAGATGTACCCTACATAAACAGAAATTCTTTGCGGTCCTTAATAATTTTGAAGAGTATAAAAGACTCCTGGACACCCAAGTTTTGTGAACTACTGTTACAGAGATAGCAACGTTCTGGTGTCAGTGCAGAGCATGGTTTCTGTTCTCAGAATAACTGCCGATCCTTAGAGGTATACAAGTAGATGCTGGGCACCTACCTGGTAGGCATGAAGAGGGCATTCAAATATTGCACTGGATGGCTGGACTAGCTTATCTCCATGGTCCCTTCTCACATGTGATTCTCTAATTCTATCTTGGAGGGAACCTAAGGAAGCTTCCTTCCAAAGTTGTGGCCACTGACATGGAATATGCATAATACTTAATGTACCTTCATTTTCCTACCCACAAAACAATATGAGCATGTTAATGGGCAAATTAATATTTTTCCATGGTTGTATGGTCTTCATGTCACTACAATATTTCCAAATTTTGGAAGCAAGGTGACTTTTATTATTTTGTTTATTGGCTTCTTTTTATAAGAAAAGCTCTCTTTTCCATGTTTAGCCTCCCACAGCTTTCAAATCACATAGTGCAGTACCATTCACTCAGAAGAATATGGACATTCACTACATTCTCAAAAAAATGTCCTTATAGTCAAAGAGTAAGGTCAATAGCAAGGCAAACAAAGATTCTGTTGACATAAATTCTTCAGGTAAATAAACTCATGCCAAATCTGTGAAGACTAGTGGGATACCTTAATCTTCTGCGCAGGTCTTGCTCTTGCATGGCATGGAAATAGGATGGCTTACCCTTAATGTGCACAGTGTGCCCACTGAAACCAGTAAGTTATTTAGAATATATAGTGTCAGATCAATGAAGGAAAAGAACTATAAGAAAATGATTATACTTGTGTAATTCAATTCAATTCAATAAACACTAACTGAGTGCCTGCTATGTTCTCATCATTATTCTAGGTGATCATGAAGAGAAGATAAATGAGACATAAGCCCTACTATCAAGGAGCTCACACTGTGAAAGGGAAAACAGGTAAATCACTGTAACACAATGTGATGAGTGACATAAAAGTAGGCGTTTAACACTATGGAAACACAGATGAGCAAGCAAATTCATTCCGTCTGATGGGAACAGAGTAAAATAGACATTACATATGTAAAGGAAAGGGTGAGAGGGAGAAGTTTATGCCTAACTCATAATCTCACCATCTCCTGAAGATCCTTCCACATCTCACGTCTATTCCTCTACTCTCCACAGCTGCTATTTCAAACCTCCTCTATTCCTTTCAGTCTCCTACAGCCCTACCCTCAGCAGCTGTTCTCACTACCTTCTGTGGTAAATAGGAAGAGGCACCAGCCTCTAGTTACCCAACCCACACCCAGGCTTGCTGCCCCTCTAGAAGGAGGCCAAGGCCAATCTTGCCAGTAAGACTACAGCCCATCTTTTCTCCCTTCTCAGGAGCCTCTGCTCTCCACCCCGTCCCTCTGCCTTCTCCCTTCACTCCTGATTCCTTATCATCAACATGTAAATATGCTTACCCCGCATCGCTCACAAGAGAGGACTCTTTGTTTCTCTCAATGTCCCATGAGTCCCAGGGCCAGGAGGGAGGGGAGGCAACTATTCCCCATTACTATCCTACACCCACCTCTTCCCCATTTGCCTGCAAATCTCTCTGCTCTTTCAAAGCTCAGGGCCACCTCCCACCCACGCTGCCACAGTTGTCTCCCAACTTCACACTTGCTCCACCAACTGGAAACTTCTACTCCTGGCTCACTGCCCCTCTACTCTCACTCCTGTCACCACATGTCAACGGAACGGACACTATGCAAACAGTATCTCCGTCTGTTTATGCCCTTAGTATCCTCTTTCAGGGATCCCACTTCTGTTATTCCTCAGTGACCCAAATTCACAGGCAACTCCTTGACTTTCTCAACAGAAATCATACCTGAGCCAAAATTCTAAATTCACACACCCCACATTCCAATGCCCCTTCCCACCCTTCTGTTCACATGCCTTAGCATCTTCACTGCTAAAAAGTCTGTCTAATGCACTGACCCTGTCCCAATCTCACAACCCCTTCCTATCACCTTTTGTTTCCTTTTTTGTTGAGCTTAGACTATATGGTCTATGAGTAATCATTCCCTTGCAGTATACCCTCCTTCCCTTATCCTTCTCCCTTCACCATACTTGCTTGGCAAACTCCAGTGCTAGTTGACCACAGGTATCCATGTCCTCTGAGCACAAACCCAAATGACAGTAAACAGCTAGAGAAAATTCACACAGTCAGGCTTCACTTTAATTCATCATGGCCCACCAATCTTACTAGACACTATTCTCAACTTCCTAGTAATGATTTTGGTTTTTGAGCTTTCCAAGTTCCAATTCTCTTCAATTGGTGATTCCATATCTTATTTCACTGAGACTATAAAACTTCCTCAGTTACTACCTACCAAACTATAAAACTATGGACATCTCAAGGCTTTTTTTCTCCCCCATTACAACGGAGAATGTGGCCTTTTCCTACCATAGCCCAGTGCCTTCACACATGCTTAAGAATCCATCTCTTCTTACCCTATTTAAAAACTTTGCACCTTCATGTAGATCTCCTTTCTCCTGTATCAGCAAACACTCATAAATTGCTGGAGAAATGTGAATCTTTCCAGCTTTTTAGGAAAGTAATTATCAATACCAGCTAAAATTACATAAAATACATATATATTCTTCAACCTAGTAATCTCATCCCTAGAATCTTTCCTATACAAATAAATTCACCAGTGTGTAAGGATACAACACACAGAGGTGCACATGCTTGTGTGAGATGAGGTGAGCAGAGGGAAGAATGTTAATGATAGCCTCATTTTCAATTGCAAAAACGAAAATAAGGCAAACGTTCACTGATCATAAATGGTTGAATAAGTTACAGTAGAACCACACTATGGGCCATCATATAGCCCTTAAAAGAGTTATTAGATAGATTCTAATAGATCCAGTGTGATTGGTATAACTTTACTTCCTCACTTGCTCTTTCTTTCACACATCTTCTGCCCCCACCATAACACTGAAAATGCTTTTGCAATGGTAAACATTAATCTACATGAGGCCAAATGTATAGTCACTTTTCTGACCATTGTAGAACCACTCAAGAATCACATATTCCCTTCATTCCTAAAACACTCCTCTCTCAGCTTCTGCTGGACCATGAGTTTCCTACTACTTCTTTAGCTGTTTTCTCAATTGCTTTTGTAAGCTTTGTCTCCTCTTTCTGACTCCTAAATGCTAGCATTCCACAGGGCTTGGTCCTGCCTCCTCTTCTCAAATGATCCTGTCTATTCTTATGGCTTGAAACACATTTATGTATCAATAAACTTTAAATCTCTAGCCACAGACCAAAACTCTCCTATAACCTCCACATATCTACATTCGAGTGCTGAGCTAAAATCTCTTATGTAATTGAATTTTAGCATGTATAAAATAGGAACTCTTAATTCTGCATGTTCTCCCAGCCCCAACCCACACTGAAAATCTGGCCCCCTCTCAGTTTCTTCCCCCTCAGTAAACAGTGTCACCATTTATACAGACACTAACCACACATTGAAGTGCTCCCTCTTCCTCCCTGTCCCTCTATCCCTCAAACAATCATCAGGTAAATCATGCTGATTCTATCTTCAGAACACATTTTGCTAGTCATCCTCTTTTCTCTACCCCCACCCTAATCCAACCAACCACTAACTGATATCCCTGCTTCTATTCCTGCCCTTCCTCCATTTGTTACCCACTTTCCACAAAACAGCCATCATGACTTTTTTAGAACTTAATCAGATTGTGTCATTCTAGTTCTTCCAATGGCTTCCCACTGCTCTTGAATAAAACATAAACTAATACATGTGTACATGGCCTAACTCATAGTTCTCTCCTCAGCTCACCTCACTGTGGCCATGGAAACCTTTTGTTCCTGCTGGTTTCTAGAATGCACCAAGCTCTTTCCCATCCTAGGACTTATGCACTTAATACTCTCCCTGAATGAAACACTTTTGCTGAGGTTTCTTCCATCCTGTCTCCTTCTCACCCATCAGCTTTCAGTTTAAAAAGACACCTCCACAGGTGTCCTCCTCTCCTGACTGCACTATCTTAAGTAGGTCCTCTCACAGCATCCTGTTTATTTCCTTATTTCCTTCCTGATTAGTTTTATTTGTTTGTTATTCAATTACTAAGAAATTATTTTACTATAATTAAGATCCATGGGAACCAGGATCTCTTCCCAGCGTAGAACACAGTGTCTGACTCACAGAGGGTCTTCAGTGATCCATCACCCCAGAGGGGTAGTGGATGGTGGCAACCAACAGAAAGATCAAACTTCTATCTCAACAATTCTCCTTCAACTTTTCTGCCTCTAGGTAAGACCATTCATCCTATCTCTGTTGTCCCTAATCTCTTGAAACAACTGTCTACTCGTGATTATTTTTCCAGTTTTATTGAGATAAAATTTACATATAACACTGTATTGACGGGATGCCTGAGTGGCTCAGTGGTTGAGCGTCTGCCTTTGGCCCGGGGCGTGATCCTGGGGCCCTGGGATCGAGTCCCACATTGGACTCCTTCCATGGAATCTGCTTCTCTCTCTGCCTGTGTCTCTGCTTCTCTCTGTCTCTCATGAATAAATAAACAAAATCTTAAAAAAAAAAACCAAAACACTGTATTGGTTTAAGGTGTTTACAACATGATGATTTGATGTAACTCATGATTATTTTAGCTTACACCATTGAACCTACTTCTCCCTATGCCATGCAACTGTTAGAACATTCCTGTTGTTAAAACAAATGGGAATTTAAAAAAATTAATCTCCTTATGATACTTAACCCTGTTGGTCATGCCTTCATTCTTAGAAAGCTTTCTTGCCTTATATGACAATTCATCCTCTTGATGTTCCTCCTACCTTTACCATTCCTTTTCAATATTTCTAAGGGTCTCCCTTTTCTTCTCCTTTCCTAAAATGTTGGTGCTCTTAAGCGTTTTAACCCATTAGACCCAGAACTTTTCTCTATATACACACTGAATCAATCATTTCACGAACCCATGCAGTTTCAGTTACTGTTGATATGCAAATATCTCCCAAATCTTTATCTTTAGCTCAGATTCTATTCCCATGTTTCAGGCCACTTGCCTAAATACCCAGTTGATACCTCTACCTAGATGTCCGACTGGCACCTCAAACTCAGCGTGTTTAAACTGAACTTATTACCTCCCTTCCCAAATCTGCCCCCTTCTCTTGTGTTTTTATCTTAGTGAATGGTACTTTTATCCATCCCATGAGCCCAAGCCAAGAACCTAGTCTTTGATACACTGATGTCTCTCACTCCCACTTCCAACAACACATTTAATATTAACCAAGGTCAGCATATTCTATCAACTTAATACTTTTTTTGTAGGTGATTTACTTTTTTTTTTAAACTAAATATTCCTTTAAATTGTCCACTGCTCTACATCTCCACTATTTTAATTCCAGCCACTTCTGGCCATTTTCTTGTCTAGATATCTGCAAAAGTCTTCCAATTTTGTTCTAATCTCCCTCTCTTATTCAATTGTCTTCAGGATAAAATTCAAATTTCTTACCCTGGCTGACAAAGCCCTGAATGACTTGAACTCTGTTTGCCTCTCGAATCATCTCTCACTATTCTTTGCTTCTTCTTCTCTTCTCCCACCACAATAAACTACCAATTTTCCACGCTCTCTCATTCTTGCAGTCCATACATGTTATTCCCAAAAGCCTGAGAAAGGCTTTTGCCTTCTATTCTGCACCCCTCCCACCAACCCTGATCTTCCAAGACTAGGTTGGGTGATCCTCCTTTGAACTCCTGAACTATCCTGTATACCTCACTTCAGAGAACTGTTAATTGCCTATTAACTCATCAGTTGTCCTACCTACCCACCTCAGAACCACTGAATCAGAATCTCCAGGGCAGGGCCTCAGCATCTGTGCTTTTTAAAGGCTTGCATGTATAGCTAATGCACAGCCAGGTTGTGAATAACTGCTGTACCCTCCCATAGGACAAGGAGCCTGATGTTTACGACTGTAATCCAATCCCAGCAGAGTGCTGGTACATTCAACTTCCTCAGTAAATATGTGGCAAAGGAAAGAAGGGAACAAGCAGTGAGTGGATGAAAAGGAAGGGAAGGGCGGGAAGGGAAGGGAGAGGAAGGGAACAGATAAATTTAAAATAATCCTCTAGAACAGGTTTGAATGTTCTCTCACACATGCATAATAGGGCATATTACCAGGAGTCCAATTCTTAAGAATAAAATTTCTATTCTTCTTTCAGTGTTATTCAGTTTTTCTTTGCTACAGTTAAACTATATTCTTTTTACATCGACTATAAGTAAAGAATGGCAGCTACGATACGTTAGGCCTAAAAGGTTCAGTACAAATCAGCTTTCACATCTATAATCCTGTATGGTCCTCCTTCTTGACCTTATAAATGCTGGCTAGAAAGGCACAATACACAGAAAAATGCCAGCCATTTGAATGCTTGTACTCTCCTCAAAATGCAGAGTGAGGAACTCCAGAAATAAAGCAGTGGAGTGGGTTAAATGGTTTTGAACCTTTTGGAGAGAGCAATAATATACAGTGCTTTAGCTTTAGTAGCAAGCATGCATAAACCATAAAAAAATGGCACAGAATTAACACTTCTCAAAAGGAAAATCTAATAAAACCCTGTATTTGGGGAAGAGGCATTGCACAAACAGGGCAGGAGCATCTTTATATCTCCCTTGTTGCTCTAAACGCAGCAGCCTCAGTATATATTTGTTGAATGAATGCCTGATGAATGATGAATGAATATGGTTCTTAAAGGATTACTCGTATTTTCCTCCCCTGATCAAAGAGCCAGCTCCTCTTAGCCTCATGTTTCATCAAAAAAAAAATTTATCAAGTGCCTAAAACAGCTGGTAACATGCCAGTACACAGCATTCTAAAAGAACTGCATGCGCTTGGCTTTTGTATTTCAGAGCTTATCATACAAATCTTGTTGGTTGCCATTGTCTCGCAGCACCAGCATCACCAGATGAACGTGCACAGCATGCAGTCCAGCATGTTCCCCAAAAGGCCATGTTCTTTCATGATGCCATAACTTTTCATATATACTATTCCCTCTGCCCCAAATAACCTTCCCACCTGGGCAACTCCGACTCATCCTTGAAGACCTAGATAAAGATTATTTTCTTTATGAAACATTTTCTGAATTCCCCCAAAATAATTAAACATTTCCGCCTGTGTTCTTCTTCCACAGTATTTTGTAAATACCTTCAGTTGTATTTGAATCCCATTTGAATGATAGTGATTAACTACATATTCATTAAGCACAATTCAAACAAAGGATGAAGGGAAACCATCAACTTGTTTTTCACATAGATCTGGAAAACTGTCACACAGGAGAGTAAAAGATTTGCCTGAATAGATGACAGGAAGGACAGGAGGTACGATTCTGGGAAAGATGGAACCTCAGATATGTGCAAGCAGAAGAAAGGTAAATGAAATGCAGTGAGGCTCTTGTCCAAGCGCAGAGTGGGGATACTGAGCTTGAGCCACAGAGCACTGAAAAACCAACACCAAGTGTAACTGAAGGAAAGAGATGGGGTGGTTCCCATAACCCGTGTAATCACAGGGTACACACCAAACACCATATGGTGACTATCGGTGAGGTGCCATCAGCTGAGATGACCCCACATAAAACTCCCTCTTCCAGTAAACTGTGAGCTGTTTAAGAATAGGGATGTGGGTTCACTGTCTGTCACTGTCTCTCCAGTGCCAAGCAAAAGGTGGGAGTTCGCTTACTGAACTGAAATGAATGCTTCTTTAGCAACTTTACATAACATGCTCTGCAAAATCCCTACCAGCTTCTATAATAGAGCTGATGTGTTGCTGGGATGTAAATCACAAAGCCTGACCCTTTCACAAAGCAAAACAAAACAATCCTTTTAGAGGCAGTAATCAACAGATTAATAAATGTCAGGAAATACCATTACTACCCCTAAGAAGCGAGCTTTTAACTACGAAGTGGTAGATTTTAAAAGTGAATCCGTATCAATATAAACACTATCAATATAAACTATTTATTCTGTCAATAAATGTTTAAGGATTTTTTTAAGAAGATTTTTATTTATTTTTTCATGAGAACTATATAGAGAGAGGCAGAGACATGGGAAGAGGTTGAAGTAGGCTCCCTGTGGTGTGAGCCCAGTGTGAGACTCAATCCCAGGACTCCAAGATTGTGACCTGAGCCAAAGGCAGATGTCCAACCATGAGCCACTCAGGTGCTCCTATAAATATGTTTAACTACTATACTGATAGAATTTAAACTAACCACTATACTATACACATGTTTAACTAACTACTACAGTGATATACTATATACTATATCAGTTGAGGCTTAAATATTTCCATGTAGCCTAATGTTAAAGTTTATGATACATGTAATATAAAAGTAACAAGTTTCTAAAATATTCCTAACCTAAAAACACCAGAATTGACAAAGATATAACAAGGATCCAGTCAAAAAGCAGTGTTTTTTGACTGGGCTGGACAATGCACTCCAAGTATAAAATTCTGAGGAATTCATGGTTCCCTATCCTTAACCCAATGCCTAACTCTGCAACTCATTAAAGCCCAGAGAGCTTTGGGGTTTATCTGGCTTATAGAATTTTTTTCATAAGGTTGATTTAATAAAAGCATGTTTTAAGAAATGTTCCCATTGTGCTTTCAAAGTCTCATGATGCTTTCAACTACCCTGATATAAATGAAAGAGAAAAAAATGCTTCATGGGCTGGTATTAAAATCATATTAAGAGTACTGCTCATGAAAATGAACTGAAGGAATGACTACTTGGAGAAAAGAGATCCATATGAAGACACACACACACACACACACACACACAATGTCTATTTATAGCCATTCTTACGCACTACTATTGATTGTTTAAAACTATCAGGAGAAGTGGGGTAGATAAGGAGAAGTACTGATGCCAGTGACTAGACACATTCAGGTTGTGGCTTTTGTTTTGTGGGGAGGAGGCAGCGTAGCACATCAGCATCAGGGCAGTGCTCATTCAGATGATATTTTTATTTTTGAAGGCTTAGTAACATCCCAGGTTCTGAAAGTATATGAGCCTTGACTGTAGAAACAAATTGCCAGCTGTCTCATAAAGGACAACCTCATTTAGAAGAAGGCAAATGCCAGCATAGAACAAAAGTAAAGAAAGATGGCTACATCTGCTTCAGTTTCCAAACTGGAAAGTGACAGTGATGAGAGAGGCAGAAAAGGGAAAAGAGGAGGCACAAAGAACGGCTTCACCAATAAGAGACTATCTGACTACTCAAGCAGTTCAATAATACAATGCAGCAATCATCCCGATTAAAATCATTCGTATGAAGATTTAGATCCAGGGATTTTAAGTCTAAAGAAACCACTTTATACCGTGCTACCTGCTATCATAGAAGGCCACGTGAAACTCAGATGAAGAGTGCTCTGTGAACTACGGTGCTCTATAGAAGTGCATGGTACTGCTATTGATCCTAATACAGGTCTATTCTTTTAGTTGTAAATTTATCAAAAGGCCTAATTCCTTCTGCAATTTTTCATTTCCGATACACAGAATTGTAGTTGTTAATAGTATTATTTTACTTTTTATTGCTTCAAGAACCTTCAAACAGTATACGCTACCCAAACGGACTTTCCCATGGGTGTGAAGCATGAATGGAATACATAGTTTATATGAACATGAAGCATGAATATGATCGGCAACACCTCATCTCCATCCATAGAATGCCACTTATACCTATCAAAAGTCTCACATGTCCTGGGAGCCCCCATATCTTCACAGAACCAACCACTCATTAAAGGTCAGGGCAGAAAGGGGAAAGGGAATGGCTGGCCTTTCCTGACAAAGAAGGAGGGCTCAGTGATATGCTTTCAGTGAGTGGAATAAAAGAAAAAGGTTTAAAAGGGTCAAAGGGAGAGCATGAAGAGAAGCTTAAATGTCTGATTTCACCACCCACCTTAAAAGGACTACTTCATCCAACTGAACTAAAATAGACCACCACTAGCTATTAGAGAACCAACTAACAAAGACTTTCTACAAGTGACCTCTGGTTACCCTTCAACACTACAGCCCTTCCAAACAAACTGGCACCAGAGCAAATGTAGCCAAGAGGAACCTAACATTTATATTTTATGATTTTATTTCAATTTTTTGTATAATTTTTAGTAGATCTACTTATGAGGATATAATTTAATTCTAAAGTATTTGGGAAATGCATTTAGTCCAGTTGTGCCTGAAAAAAGAAAAGAAAAAGTAATTTTCTAGTTTTACAGATGCTTCCAGAATTCTGTCTGAAGATGGATTAATCTATGGTTACTCAGCTACAGAATATTACTTCTATTCCACAGACTTTGTATATGAACTATTAAATCTATTAGATCGATAGCAATTCCTCCCACCTACTCTTAAAGAGCTGATTTAATGAGAACATCATTTTCTTATTCAAGGCTTTCTTTCTTAAGGGAACACAGTCCTATGTGAATACAGTCAACATTTCCTGTTACATCATGACAACTTCATATAAACAGAGCCTGCAGCAAGGCAATGAGGCATAATGTTGGGTGGTGAATAAGTGAATTTGTTTACAAGACACCATTATGGAATCTGAGCTTAGAACTGGACTTAACTTACAAAGGTTAAGATACAAAAAAATCAACGCTATTTTCTTTCTCAAAAACCTCAAAACTACCTTTCTCAAAAACTACCTAGGCAGTAGTGGCATCACAAAATAGAAAAAGGAACTGTTATTTTCATACTACTAAGTGTAGAACTGTTCACCATTAAGTATTTCAATATTCTCTCTCTTCACTCCATCTTTGTAACCAAAAGATAATAGTGGAGAGAAATTTACCCTTTTGTTCTCTTTGGACCTGCCTATTAATAGAGATGACAGGGATATTATGCCTGTTGTTCTGGGTTTAGACAATATAAGCAGTAGGGACCTCAAGATTTAGTCATCTGCTGCTAAGCTCTCTCCCCTTTGAGCCTTTATACATGAAAAGCATAGAATAAATCATAAAGTACTACTTAATGCACCAAAAATTAAAAATGGAGACAGAGGGTGGATCAATGTGCATTGTCTCACAAATATAGTTTCAAAGATAATTGGTAATGTTCTCTTTTTCCAAAGAAGTGAGGGTTAAATATAGTCACTCTGTACAGAGACTGATGATCTTCAGGATGTGTAAATTATACATTACAGTTACATAACAGACTAAATCACAGTCATCAACAAAAGAACATTTGGCACAATTCTTGAATTTTTATGATTCTAGCTCATAAGCAGAGCCTCAAAAAGGAGAAAATATCTCACCTTAAATCAGCCCTACAAGTAGCCTCACACTCATGGTTGGTATTAAGTGTCCAAGATGGACAGAAGAGAAAGGCAAACATCTTCACTGGACTAGAAAATGGAGGGATGTATTTTTTATTTGCAAGATTATCCTACATCAAGTAAGTAATGGTCATTCTACGAATTTTTTAGAATAGGAAGAAGGTCAACTCACCAAATACATGTAGAACTGTGTCTTAATGCTAAAATAGCTAATGTGACTTTATATCCCTAGGTTAAGTCTAGACATAAAGCCTGGTGAAAAAAAACAAATCCTTTCAGAACACTTTCCAAAATCCAGATAGCACAAACCAAAGGCTGCTGGCAAAGGATTCTCATGCTTCCAATGCAGCTTCCAGAGCTACATGGCCTCCCAGTGTCATGCCAGTGCCATCCACTGTAGCCAATTCAGAATGGGTCAAGAGCATTCGGCTACAGACATGCTGAGAATGTCCAACTGTTCTGCCTTAGTTCCTATGACGACACAGAAGCAGGAAGTCTCCTCAGGCTTATTAGATGCACCCAATTAACATTCATCTCTGGCGAGCTCATCCTTTAATCTCCCACACAAAAACAGCTACCATCACTCTGTAATACCTATTAAGCAGACATGGTGATCTGAGTAAAGTACGCTAATGGAAAAAAACAAAGATATTCCCCCCCAAGAAAATGGAAGAAATATATGAAGAATGCAAAAACCAAACCAACTCAGAAAAGACATTCTTTCCTTTATTCCATCAAATTGTGCCTCTTCTGTCACCAATTCAATACAATTTTCTCTCTGCATTCTGAATAAAAAGGAAAAATTGCTCTCTGAAAAGAAGGTGGCCTTGTAAGAACTTTCAGAATTCAAAGCCAATACTTAGAGGATTTCCAAGTGTCTAGAGCTTCAAAGAGCCCATCAATCTTGATAAACTTGGAAAGACTAGACAATCTCAGGGTGCCCAGAGCTACTCCATTCAGTCTCAGTCATATTTTAGGATGACTATTGAAGAAGTTGATGTTGACCTAGATCCACAACAACCAATATGACTTGTGAGCTCTGGAATACCGCCAACACTTCTTAAAGTGATTCCCAAACCAGAGACAAGTAAAACATTTCATAAGGTGCTTATCTTAAACTTTATAGCCTGCAATAGCAAAAGCAGTTTTTGGCTCATTTTCTGAAACTAGTATGTTTCCAAATAATTAAAAACCAAAGTACAGGAGGAGCCTGCCCCATCTGTGGGGGATACATTCCAGGACCCCAGTGAATGCCACAAACCACAGAAGGAACTGAACCCTGTATATACTGTCTTTTTCTAATCATACATACATATTATACCTATGACAAAGTTTAATTTACAAATTAGGCACAGCAAGAGGTTAACAACAATAGCTAATAACAAAACAGAACAATTATAACAATATACTGTTATGGAAGTTATGTGAATGTGGTCTCTCTCTCTCTCTCAAAATACCTTATTGTACTGTACTCACCCCTCTTCTCATGATAATGTGAGATGATAAAATGCCCACGTGATGGGATGAAGTGAGGGGAATGACAGACATTATGACGTAGCTTTAGACTACTACTGGACTTCTTATGATGATATGTCAGAAGGATTATCTGCTTCCATATTGCTATAACTGAAACTGTGGAAGGCGAAACCACAGATAAGGGCAGGGTGGGTGGGGGGAATTGCTGTAATGCTATTATAACAAGTTAAGTTCAACTTTAATCTTCTTTGGAATATTAGGATACAAACCTGCATACCTTCTCAGATACCTGCAACCATCTCCCTCTCCTTCCTGCCCACTCAGCTGGTGCCTCATCCAAGTCACTTTTGGACACGAATGAAATCTCACTCTGCAGTGCATAGGATCTATCATCCTGAATACCCACAAAGGACCTAAATGATACAACTTGGGAATGCAGAGGAGCCAGGAGTCAGCTCTCCAGGGCATAAACTTCCAACTACTAGGAACAGGAGACAAAAGGAAACCAGATAGGTAAATTCCCACCCCACCCCCCTCTTGATCTTTTCCAAGGACTACTCCATGTATAGTTCCTCTTTGATACCCTTTCAGAGAAATTCTGTTGGCAAGTGAACGTGCCTGCTTAGTGACCTACTGTGTCTCTTTACAATTTGTGAAGCAAGAGCTAGCTCAACAACACATCATCACATCAAATCCATTTCTTTGCATCTTTGTTTCTCTCCCTTTTGCTTTTACCCTTGCAGACCTGGATCTATACCTCTCAAAAAAAAAAAAAAAAAAAAGCATTAACACTTAATCCTTGCCTCAGGTTCTGTTTTCTTGAAACCGAGGCTTATAGGAATTAATTCCAGGTGAAATTAAGAAGAAAAAATGAAAATGCATATTCTCAATCAGAGTCAAGCACTGATAAATCCTAGGAAAAAATATCACGCACCTAAAACCTAAAAGACCAGGGCCAATACAGATCAAATGTCCCTATGAAAGCATTCAGATAGCAACAAGAGTCAAATATAAATTTCTTCCATGTGCCCCCTCCATCAACTTCATAGGACAAAACTAGGCATTTCCATTAAGTAATAATGCTGTCAAATTGCACTATATTTGTTGCCTTTTCAAAATTCCTTCCTTCTTTCTAGCAGAGTCCTGACTGTATCAGTCAATGTCCCTCTCAAGTGAAAAGGGGATGGATGCTCTATCCAGGTGTAAATCTTGATCAGATATCACCATTGTTCCATTATCTTCACCAGTGACTGATTCAGTTGATGATTTCAACTAGTTCTAGCCAATGACATGTGGAAGTTGGCTAGTGGGCTTCCGGAAAAGGTTTCTTAGATCTTTTGAGGGACAAGAAAAAAGAGATACTAATGCACCTAGATGTGATGCCTGGACTTTTTTTTTTTTTTATTTAAGATTTTATTTATCTATTTTAGAGAGAGAGAGAAAGTGTGAGCATGAATGGGGATGGGGGAGGGGCAGGGGAAGAGAGAGAAACAGACTCCCCGTTGAGCAGGGAACCAGATGCGGGGCTCCATCCCAGGACCCTGAGTTCATGACCTGAGCCAAAAGCAGACACTTAACTGAGCCACTTAGGCGCCCCAATGTCTGGACTTTTAAGAACCATCTTATGATCATGAAAAGATACTGAGGACAAAGCTGACATAGTGTGTTGGCCTAAAGCAATGAGAGCCTAAAGACAGAAAATCTTAGCTGACAACATCCTTAAGACACAAATTAAGGCCAACCCTGAAGCTGGCCAATCTCAGCACTTTACATAAGAAGTATGCTTCCTTGTTATTTAATCCTCTTTGGATCACGGTTTCCTATTACATGCAACTAAAAGCATCTTCAGTGATGCATAAAGGATCTGGCTGGTTGGAGAAGAATCTGAGTACCTACCATTACATGACATTATATAAAGGGTAAGGTTAGATTTGGAAAATAACCGGTCTCTGCCCACAAGAGCTCACAATCTATTTTTTAAGACATATGTGATATTATCAATTAAAGAAAAAATGATGAAGCACAGATACACAGAATAAAGAAATATTACTCTGGGACAATACAGGCAGCTTTCTGAAGGAAAAGAACCCAATATATACATTCTTTAATATAACATAAAGTCATGCTGTCTAAATTCAATTAGTGTAATTCAACTTCCAGAAAGCTCTCTCCTGTAGATATCTATAGTTCTATCTGTCCAGCATCCTTTGCATGTGGGAAATGGTACCTTTTTCACTCTATGTGAGCTTAGGAATGGAAGCCAGGCCCAAAGTAGGCTAGTCAGAACAATTTCCTGGGACTTTTTACATCTTAAGATCATAAAAAGTGAGCATAAGGATGTGAGTATGGATTTGTCAAAAGTCAAATTTAACTTAAAATGTGTATATTTCTTTGTATGCAAATTTTACATCAGAAGAAAAAAATGTAAATAAATATTGAACTCTAAGTTAATGATATGATCTTAAAGTACTCAGAAGAAAGTATACTGGTATCTGTAATTGACTTTGAAATGTATTTTTAAAAGATGCAGGAATCCCTGGGTGGCGCAGCGGTTTGGCGCCTGCCTTTGGCCCAGGGCGCGATCCTGGAGACGCAGGATCAAATCCCACGTCGGGCTCCCGGTACATGGAGCCTGCTTCTCCCTCTGCCTATGTCTCTCCCTCCCTCTCTCTCTCTCTGTGTGACTATCATAAATAAATAAAAATTAAAATAAATAAATAAATAAATAAATAAATAAATAAATAAATAAATAAAAGATGCATTACTGGATAACAGGATTGATAGCTATGTGATAAAGCAAATATAGTAACATACTCGTACAATAAATCTTTTTGGTTGAAAAACTTTATAATTCTCTTGAGAAAAGCAAGCTGTGGTCCCACTCGGCTGCCAATACTGGAAGCTATGGCCCAGGAGCTATCTATCTGTGGTCTCATTTCCCAAGGTATGGGGAGAAACTGTTTCAGAAAGCAAACATGCAGACAGAACCAAGAATGAGCAGTGAGGGTTTTGAGGCATTTGAGTTGACCTTGGCTCTGGCTACCCCGGGGCCCCAGCTGCATCCCTGATAATTCCAGCAGTTATAGCCAAGCCCAAACATTGTTTCCACCTCAGCTAGTTCAGGGTGGGTTCCTATCATTGCATACCAAGAGGTCCTGAGTAATACAGGAGCCCAAGGTAATAATAAGAACTGTAGACAAAGAATGATGGTCCCTGTAACATGATTTGTAAGAACAAAATACAGCAATGACCCAATTGTTCAACAAAAGAAAAATGGTGAAATTTTGATGGTATGTTTGATAACATGAAATAATACTCGATAAATTTTTAAACAGATATACTTGTGTATACACACAATGATACAATTTTATAAAAATAACAAATAAACTTGGAAAAAAGATTCACAAAAATATTAAAAATTGTCAAAATAGGCTACCTGCGGGTTTAGGATTATTTTGTTTAAATGAATACTTTTCTTTATTTTCCAAATTTTCTTCAATAAGCATATATTACTTTTAGAATAGCCAAAAAAGAAGTCATTTTTTAAAAATACACTGCTATTACAGATTGTAAAGAATATATCTTACAGTTTGCTTCCTAGGCACCATTCCCACTATACATGTTTTAAATGTTAACAGATATTCCAAATTAGTTACTGTAATAGGTTTGTTTGAGAAATAAATGAGATAGTTTGTGTAAAACACTTATAATGGTGCTCAACACAAGGAAGATGCTAACCAGCATTGTTAACATCCTCAGGAATATCTTGTCTGATGGTCTTGTTTCCTATCTTAAAAGAATTTAACACATTAGACATTATTAACTCACTTGTTTTCACCTATTTCTGAGTATCTGTTTTTACAACTAGCCCAACTTCTTCCTTTTATATGCTGTTTCCAAATACATGCTGGGGGTCCAGCCTTGTGTGACGCACAAGATCCCAGGTCACTGCCTAAGAGTGTAGGCTTCCTCCTTTGTGAGGCTAAGCCCACAGGTTCCACTGTGTCCTTCCCATCTAACTCCAGCTCCTTGCCAGTTTACCACCCTCCCCCAAATCTGTAATCTCTCTTTTCCCACTGGCTTCTCTCTCTCTACCTGAAACTGTACACATCTACCATTTTTTGAAAAAATCTTAACTTGAGCCTATTAGAGCCATCCTATATTTCTTCTTCCTTTCACACCAACTTCTCAGACAGAAGTCCCAAAATCTGGCTTCTTGTACTCTCCTGATACTTCACTTACCAAGATTACTAATGGTCTCCTTATGACCAGATTCAATCACAATTTTAGGTCTCATCCTGTCTGTTCTGTAGCCTCTGAAGCTGATGAGTAGGCACTGTTTGCAAACTCTTCTTTAATGTGAATCATTAACACCATTTTGGTTGTCTCCCAATTCTCCGGCTGCTTTGCCACATTCCTTTAAACCAGATGTTCCTCAAGGAGTTGGCTTAGCTTTTCCTATTTTCTTTCTTAAAGATCTTGACTCTTCTCATGGCTTCAAATATTAGTTTCAAGGAGATCATTGCCATATTTCTACCTCTAGCCTTGACTTGTCTCCTGAGTTACAGTCCTTCATTCCAACTGTCAGACATTTCCAACCTTCAATCTAAGCATGTCCAAAAATTTGATATTCCATCCACAGATTGCTTCTTATTCTAATTTTCTCTCTGTAGTTAAAAATACCATGAGAGTAGAGCACACCCTAGACAGGAGGAAACTGCTCAAAAGTTAAAGGCAGGCAAAGCCTTTCAACTATTCATGACAATGCCTCTTGCAAACGTCTCTTCCTCTCTGCTTTTACTGTACCCATCCCAGATCAGGTCTGTGTGATGGCTGTAATGTCCCTGGTCACCATTCTCACCACCTGTCTCCATCAATCCGGCAAACTACCTCTTATTAGAATTAAAATATGCTTGTACCCTCCCCCCTACAAAGGTCAAATGCAAACTGCTGACAATATACTGAAGGTCGCAGAGTTGGGCATAACTCTGGGCCTTTCTGCCCAGCCCTCAAATCTCATGGTTCAGACAACCCCATCCCAACCAGTCCAGTCAGTGCCCTCTATACATCCTGCAGTCTCCCTGCCTTGCCTGGACAGGGCTCGCCCCTCCTCTAAGATTAATCAAATCCTGTCTGTCCTTCAAATATTCAGCTTACTCTACCACAAAATCTTCCAACAGCATTTTGATCTAGAATGTTTCTTACTCCTGTTATTATTACTACATCATGCTTACTATGTATCAAGCACTGTCTTAAACACTATATATAGTGCCTGTATTAGTGTGTGTATATATATATATGTATACACACACTAATACATATATATATATATATGTAAACTAATTTAATTTAAATCTCACAATGCTATAAGATGGGTACTATGAGTTTTAGTTTTGGTACAGCTGATATTCATTTTGGTGGCATTTAGACAAAAACTTCAATTCCTTCATAAAGCCACTCTTACTTGATAACACTATATAATAAAACCACAAAGATGGAGCACCTGGGTGGCTTGGTCTGTTGAGTATCCTAACTCTTGGTTTCAGCTCAGGTAGTGATCTCAGGGTCCTGGGATTGAGCCCTACTTCAGGCTCTGTGCTCAGTGCAGAGTTGGCTTTCCCTCTCTCTCTGCTCCTCCCCTCATTCACATGTGCTTTTTATCTCTCTCAAATTAATAAACAAAATCTTTAAAAACAAAAACAAAAAGAGACAGTCTCTGTCCTCTAGCTACAGTTCTCACAACTCATGGTGAAGACATGAGTTACCAAAGATCCCAATTAGCCATTCCCTCCTTGGGGAGAGTGTTGTTATCAAACAAGGGGAAGCCAGCCAAATCTCACTCCCTTATCAGTATCTGGGTGATCAAGCCCTTAGAAATGGACTCACCCTTAGTAAAATTCACTTAAGACTGAAGTAAGCACTAGAATGATTTATTAATTTACAATATACAATACTTTGTCATAAGTATTTGACATGTCATGTCAAGAATACATACTGGCATGATCAGCACATCCCATTCCCGTAGTTAAACCACTTCAGTATTAGATATTCAGAGACAAATTTCTGTGAGAAGGAGGAGATATATCACTATGATTTCCAACCACTTCTTTTTAATCATGAGAAATCACTGCCCTAGAAATCAGAAATATTTATAGATTGCATGATCTTTCTCTGAGGAAAGAACGGCATGGGGATCAGGAAGGTGCCTGATGAGTCTGTACTACTCCAAAAATGTTAGGATTCAAATGAACAAAGGCATCAGACCAACAGCCTTACTTTTAGGTGTAGAAACAACTACTCCCTTATAAAGTGCTTGGATCTACTCTCTTGGAATTTATCTTGGTGAATTTCCTTTTACTATCCCTTCACAAGTGGCCAACAGTCCTTCTGAATGACTTTTTTGGGGGGATATGTAAATACACACAGATTGTCAAAGACCCCTGCAGGGCAAAGAGCAATTCTTTCCATTTCTGCTGATTTTGCAGATCTAATGTATCAGGTTAATCTTCCATTTTAACACAAGGGCGAGCATATCTCTCTGACAGGATAGTTTAATCTATAGCCTTACTGATACAGATATTGGTAAAATTAAACATCAGAGTTGCCTATTAGAACCCCAACCACTCGTTGCACATTCATAGTAATGAGGTACCAATCAGGCAGAAAAAACCACCTAGTTTAAATCTATTCCTAAACAAACTTGATACCTAGGAATTCATTAATTTCTTAAAATAAAAAAGTAATGGTTGAGTGCATAGTATTAAACCCAAAAGATGAGAAAATTACAAATTACTTTGGGGAAATTAATAATTCCTTAGGAGCACGTGCATCATCAATACTAATAATAAAAAGCAAATGGAAGTGGGAGAAGTGAGAGAAATGATAAAAGTATTCCTTCTGATTTTAACGCTGAAATCCAAATATATTTTAGAAGTGACAGGTGTTATCTACATAACATTTTTTTAAACATTTCTTATATATAAGCAAGAGTAATTTCAATACCCCCAAATTATTATTTATATCACCTGGGGGGCTCATTCGGTTAAGTGTCTGCCTTCGGCTCAGGTCATGATCCCAGGGGCCTGGATCAAGCCCTGCGTGGGGCTCCCTGCTCAGCAGGGAGTCTGCTTCTCCCTCTCCCTCTGTCTGCCGCTAACTGGGCTCTCTTACTTTATCAAATAAATAAATAAATAAATAAATAAATAAATAAATAAAATCTTTTTAAAAAATTTACTAAGTCTATAGCCCTTTGTTTACTAAATTTTATTTTATTTTATTTCTTTTTTAAAGATTTCATTTATTTATTCATGAGAGACACAGAGAGAGAGGCAGACGGAGAAGCAGGCTCCTTGTAGGGAGTCAGATGTGGGACTTGATCCCTGGACCCAGAATCACGCCCTGGGCCGAAGGCAGACGCTCAACTGCTGAGCCCTCCAGGCATTCCTGTTTACCAAATTTTAAATCACTTATACCACATTTAACTAATATCAACATTATCAACAACTAATGTAATATTAACTTTTTGTAATATTAACTTTTTGTAGTTCAAACAAATAATATCAATACCAGCCTTATTTAAATGTATTTATTCCTCTAACCAAATGAAATCAAGGTTAACACTAATTTCCATGATGGGTAGAAGTGAAGTAAAGAATCTGAGACTCTGGTGTCTGAATTCCTTTAGGACAGATGGCTGGTCTTGAAAGTATTTATTACCAGATGACCACTGCTCCGTTCAAGAATTACACTGTGCCACAGCCAACTTCTGATTATTTATGTTAACTGAAGGCAGAAGCACAGATGATCAAAAACAATCTGCAAATCATTTCTAGTTGGCTTTGAAAATGTCTATTAATTTTTAAAAGAGATTTATTTGATTATCTTTTTCCCGGGATACTATGAAAAATGACTCGTGTTTCCTGGGTACAAACCAAATGATGGGAGCATAATTAGAAAGCTGGACCAATTCAACACAGGCATAACAATTTACCATAAGTAAAATGGAAAGCATAGTAATTATTAAGAGATAAAGGAGATTTGACTACAGGTATTAAAAATAAAGTATTTTAAAGTATGATTCCGTATTAAGCTCTATAGGGGGGATTAGACTCAGAAATATGACTAAAGAAAAATTCTGTGCCATATTAGAGTACACAGGCTAAGGGAAGTAAGTATATCTAGAGACCCCATGGTGGTTGCACTGCCAGTCTTAAAGGTTTCTCACAGAGTGAGGGGCAGAGATGTTGATGTCATCTTAATGTTTAAGAGGAAAGTGCTTTCCTCTTAAAAGTTAAAGTTCTTTATTAATGCCTATAGTGAACAGGACATGTGAATCACAAGCAAATTTTAAATGGGACTGAAATAGTTTAGGAATCAATAGTATAGTAGGGGCATGGGCATCAAAATAGGAGCATCACAGACAAGCAGGACTTCCCTTCCTCTACCTTGCTCCTGTGCCAGTATGCCAAACAACTTCTTGTTCCACTATCAGGTTTTGTCAAGTTCCATCATCTGATTTTGTACAGTGTCTAAGAAATTTGGGGCACTTAATAAGTACTATGTAATAATAATACACATAATGCAGATATAAAAATTAATATGGAATAAATTAATATGGAATGTGGGGCACTCCATATCAGGGGCCCATTTTATGAATAGGCTAGTAACCCATGACCATATTTTTGATAGACTGGTTTGCAATACAATAAACCTTATTGCACTGCAACAGACTCACTGACCTACGGCATGTTACACACTTGCAAACACCAAACCTATAAGGCCTTTATTTTTTAAGATTTATAAAATCATGTCCATCTTAAGATGTCTCCAGGTGCTCATATGGTATAAAAGCAGATACAAAATTCTAACAAAAAGAAAAGCCAGGCTCTGTTCAGATTCACTTTTTGTTCTTTTTTTTTTTTAAGCACCAAACAAAAGCAGTATGTCTTATATCTGAAGGTCAACCTAAAGGGCCAACTTTATAAGGATTTATAAAATAAAAAGTCTAACCTAAGAAAACGTTGCTATCTCTGGACACCAAAGCTTGGTCCAACTAACAGGAGAGCTTCAGGGATGTTTCACTGGAAATGAATGTTGAGACATCTAAAGTTTTAAGCATAAATTTTTAAAAAATAAAATTACTACTCTGAATTTAACTCCAAAGTAAAGCAGAGCTGTGATTTATTTCTCCTGCTGTGTTCTAAGATGCCAAATGTTAGAGTGGCAATACTCTGCACACAGCATCACCCTCACATGGTCTGTGCTAAGCAGGGTACTTTTCTTTCACATACATTCACAGCTTGATCAGAAGGAAAGCAAGCCAAGAAAACACAATAGCTGTCTTAATGTTGCACATAGGTGAAATGGTAAATTATAGAAACTTAATGACTATGTTTCTGGAGGTCTCAGGTGAAAGACTCTGAAAGTGAAACATGTATCATTCGTATTTATTCTGATTTTTATTTTTAGGCCTCTCATGCTACCCCCTCCTGTATATATATAAAAAAAAACATGAAAAATTTTAAAAAATGAATGCCAGGATAATAGAATATTAAAACATATATTATTGCTTACAATTGATGATAAGTTTCATGGCTTGTTTTTTGTTTTGACTACTATGTTACCTATGCTGATATAGTGCTTTACATGTAGTAGGTGCTTAAATATTTGAGGAACGTGGGAGGAAGGACAGGAAGGAGAGAGGAATTCAAATAGGATGGAATTTTATAAGTGGAGCATGAACACAGAGTGTAACCATGAAAATTTCATTCTGGGACTGGCCTGCACTCTGAAATCTCTACTGAGAGTTAGTCAAAATGCTGCTTTTCCCTCTGCTTCTAGCAAGTATAATATAAAACCAGCCATTTCTTCTACTTGCATATGAGTAACTCCTTATGAGTTTGAATTCCTGAGGTTCCTAGGATCATGGTTAACAGTTACTAAAAAGATAAAAGCAGTATTTATTTTCTCAAGTAGGGAACATAATTTTTATTACTTGTTTAATCCCTAATTTTATATGAAGAAGAGTATAGGAAGAGGGAGAACACAGAGGATCACAAAGTAACAGTTATGACTCTCAGGCTAGACACACACTGTCTAGTCTATTCTCTCAATCCTTCACCCTAGCTGAGCTCATCTACTTTCATAGCTTCAACTCAACTGTATGTCAGTAACTCCCAATTTGTACCTTTAATCAAGACCTGTTTTCCATGTGCCAGTCCTTTACACACAGTCTCTCTGGAAATCTCCATTGTGATGACTCACAGGCAGGCATCTCAAACCCCAAAACTGCTAATACCAAATGTTGGGTGTTCCTGTACTCACGATATGCCTTTCCCCAGATATCCCTATCTCAGTAAATGGACTACTTACTATTCATCCAATTGTTCATGCCAGAAATCCAGTGTCAAGGGTGAGGCTTCCCTTTCTTCCACCTCTCCTGTATCTTCCACATCTACTCTATCATCATGCTTGTCATTACTACTTTCAAATTATATCTCAAACTCCTCTGTTTTTTTTTTTTTTTTTTTTTTTTTTTACATATCCACTGCTATCACCCTAATCCAGAGATTGCAAACTGTCATCTCTGGAACCCTATCCTACCTGTAAGGCTGTTATGACTGGCCCACAGGATTTTTATAAATTACTTACATTAGTTGCTAATACTTATGAATTAAAAAGTTTACCAAAACAATTTGGATTCCTCGCTCTCTTTGAAAATTAAAAGACCTGGCAACATTTCCATATAATTCCACTTGCCTTAAATTTGGTGGGGCTCAGAAGAGGCTATGGTTACTGATATAGGGCCTAATGTCCTCCTGGTTTGTTTGACAGCCACCTCTCCACTGTCTCCCAACACTTAGGCCAAAGGTGAGTTGCCATTTATCAATGCAGTTTCACTACTTTTTTTATATAAGTCTGCTACATACTTTTATACTGCATGACCAGTGAAAGCAAATGAGTATGTGAATCCATTCTAGTACAAGTTCATATTTAAACTGTGAATCAGAGAGTATTACTCCCCTAGCTAAACTTTCTAATGATTCCACAGTGACTTAAAGTAAAAATACAAACTCTTGTTTCTATACATTAATAGTGAAGTAGCAGAAAGAGAAATTAAGAAAACAATTCCACTTACGATTGCACCCAAAAGAATAAAATACCTAGAAATAAGTGTAACCAAGGAGGTAAAAGACCAATACATTGAAAACTATAAAACACTGATTTAAAGAAACTGAAGATAACACAAATGGAAAGATATTCCATGTTTGTGGATTGGAAAAATATTGCTAAAGTATCCATACTACCCAAAGTGATCTACAGATTCAATGCAATCCCTATCAAAACACCAACAGCTTCTGTCATAGAACTAGAACACATGACACTAAAATTCATATGGTACCACAAAAGACCCCAAATAGACAAAACAATCCTGAGCAAGAAAAACAAGGCTGGAGATCTCACAATCCCAGATTTCAAGATATGTTACAAAGCTGTATTAATCAAAACAGTATGGCACTGACACAAGAGACACAGACCAATGGAACAGAATAAAGAGCTCAGAAATAAACTCATGATTATACGGTCAATTAACCTATAACAAAGGAGGAAAGAAAATACAATGAGGAAAAGACAGTCTTTTTGATAAATGATGCTGGGAAGACTGGACAACTACACGCAGAAGAATGAAACTGGACCACTCTCTAATACCATACAGACAAATAAATTCAAAATAAGTTAAAGACCTAAATGTGACACCTGAAACCTTAAAGACTGTAGAAAAGAACACACGCAATAATTTCTCTGACACTGGCTGTAGCAACATTTTTCTAGATAGGTCTCTTAAGGCAAGAGAAACAAAAGCAAAAATAAACTACTGGAACCATGTTAAAATAAAAAGCTTTTGCACAGCAAAGGAAACGATCAAGAATACAAAAAGGTGACCTACTGAATGGGAGAAGATATTTGCAAATGGTACATGTGATAAGGGGTCAATATCCTAAAATAACTCATATAAATCAACACCAAAAAAACAATCTGATTAAAAAATGGGCGGAAGAACTGAACAGGCATTTTTTCCAAAAAAGACATACAGATGGCCAATGGATACATGAAAAGATGTTCAACATCACTAATCATCAGGAAAATGCAAATCAAAACCACAATGAGATATCACCTCATACCCGTTAGAATGGCTAGATTCAAAAAGATAAGAAATAACAAGGGTTGGAGAAAACATGCAGAAAAAGAAAGCCTCATAATCTTTTGGTTGAAATATAAATTAGTATAGTTACTGTGGAAAATAGTATGGAGGTTCTTCAAAAAACTAAAAATAGAATACCATACAACCTAGTAATTCCACTACTGGGTATTTATCTAATGAAAACACTAAGTCAAAAATATATACACATTCCTATGTTTATTATTTACACAGCCAAGATACGGAAGCAACTCAAGTGTCCATTGATAGATGAATGGATGAAGAAGATGTGGTGTACACACACACACACACACACACACAGAGGACTATTATGCAGCTCTAAAAAGGATGGAATCTTGCTATTTGCAACATGGATGGAACTAGTGGGCATTATGCTAAGTGAAAGAAGTCAGACTGAAAAAGACAAATATCATATGATTTCACTTACATATGGAATCTGAAAAACAAAACAAATGAAAAAATAAACAAAAAGCAGAATCAGACCTATAAATACAGAGATGTGATGGTTGCCAAAGTAAAGGGAAATGTGGGGATGGGCAAAATCAGTGAAGGGGAGTGGGAGATACAGGCTTCCAGTTATGGAATGAGTAAGTCATAGAAATAAAAGGCACAGCATAGGGAATATAGTCAATGATACTGCAATAGCACTGCAATATTGTATGGTGACAGATGGTAGCTACACTTGTGGCATAAGGTAGAAAGAAGTTGAATCACTATGTTGTACACTTGAAACTAATGTAACATTGTGTGTCAACTATACTCAAAAAAAATGTTAACAGAAAAAAATATGTCCACACAAAATGTCCATACAAAATCTTGTGCATGATTTTTTAAATTTGTTATTTATTTATTTATGATAGAGAGAGAGAGAGAGAGAGAGAGAGAGAGGCAGAGACACAGGCAGAGGGAGAAGCAGGCTCCATGCACCGGGAGCCCGACGTGGGATTCGATCCTGGGTCTCCAGGATCGCGCCCTGGGCCAAAGGCAGGCGCCAAACCGCTGCGCCACCCAGGGATCCCAATCTTGTGCATGATTAATCATAGTAGCCTGAAAGTAGGGAAAACCTAAATGTCCATTAACAAAGACAAACAAACAGAAATAATATATATATACACATTCTTACCATGGCTTAAAAGGCCCTGCATGAGATAACCTGTCCGGCTTCATCTCCTGCAACTTGCCTTACTCACTATGCTTCATTCTTTCTCTTCCTTGTTACCAAGCTTGGAAGGCTTCTCTCACAGATATCCACAGGGCTATTTCCTCCTTGTCATTCAGGTTTTACCTCCAGTGTCACCTTTTAGCATCTTTCTGATCACAGAATATAAAGCAGTGTCCTCCATAACCTATCTTTATTTTCTTTTACCTTGTCTTTGTCTTATTTTCTTCATAGCAATCATTGCTACTTAACATCATAGTGCTTATTTATTTACCGATTTTATATCTCATCCTTCTAGAACGTATACTCCACTCCAGCAGGAACCACAAAATGTCTTCTCTGCCTTTATAATTCCACTGCCTACAACTTAATTATAAATACTTGTCAAATAAATAATGTACTACCATAATAGCTCTTGCAACTTTAAATGGGCTCAGTCAACCCTATTCCCTACCCCTTTTCTCATTCCTACTGATCTAGGAAGAGGAGGCCAGCCTCTGTTGCCCACTGGGGTACCATATAACACATTTCAGTCACTCAGCAAATTTGTACTACAAGTGTTCAAGATGCTGGGATCAAACAGTCAAACAACCTTGCCCTCAGGAGTTCATTTAGCAGAGAGAGACAAACAATAAACAAAATAGGTTAGCAACTTCCAGTGTACTGGAAGGTGACAAAGACTAAAGTGAAAATGGAGTATGAAAGGGGTAGAGGTTGGCTCCCTGGGTGGCTCAGTGGTTTAGCGCCTGCCTTTTGCCCAGGGCATGATCCTGAAGTCCTGGGATCGAGTTCCGCACTGGGCCTCCTGCATGGAGCCTGCTTCTCCCTCTGCCTATGTCTCTGCCTCTCTCTCTCTCTCTGTGTTCTCTCATGAATAAATAAAATCTTAAAAAAAAAAAAAGAAAGAAAGGGGTAGAGCGAGAATGGCAAATGTGTGTTGGTGGGTATGTCAGCGCGCATGCATGTATACACAGAAGGAGCTGCAATTTTAAGCAGAGTGATCAGGAAAGGGCCTACTGAAAGGGTGACATCAGGAGAAGCTGGAAGGCGGTATAAGGGAGGAAGCATTCCAGGCAGAGGGAACAGCAAGGGCACAGGTACTGAAGGAGGAGCACATCTGGAATGAAACAGTGAGAAGCCAGTGTAGTCATAGCAGTGGTGAAGGGAGGCTGCAGGAGATAAAGTCTGAGAGGTGATGGGCAGCCAGATCATGCAGGCCTTGCAGGCTGCTCAAGAATGGTGATTTTGCCCTAAATGACACAAGGAGTTCCTAGAATGCTTTAAGAAGATTTTGACTTATGTTTAAAAAAGAACATCCTCTGGGCTTATACTGTTGTAATGACTGTACAACCCCATGAAAAGACTAAAAATCACTGAATTGTACACTTTCTAAAAGGGCAAATTTTATGGTATGTGAATTATGTCTTTTAAAAAAGCCCCCCAAAACCCAGAGGCTGGGAATGCTATAGGCAAGAATGGAAGCAGGGAGACAAGGCATTAGGCCACTATAATAATCTAGGAGATGCTGCTGGCTTGGACCAGTGCAGCTGCAACACATACAGTGAAAAATGGTCCCAATTCCGGATTTATTTTGAAGGTAGGGCCAACAGGATTTGCTGCTGGAGTGGATGTGGTATATGAGAAAAAGAAATGCAGGGTGACACAAAGGTTGTATAGCCAATGAGCTTTTTTTTTTTCCCGGACATGGGTGCTGCTCCTTCCTGCTAGTTCTCCTTCTTTTTCCTGCCTGGAATACTAACAAGGGCCTGGAGGTAGGCCTGAAGGTAGAACAGACATTTGGTGACCTACAGAGACAAGCATGAGGACAATAACATACTAAGGATTTCAGAATGGAAAAGCAGAAATAAGAAATAGCTTGGCTCCTAAATGTGTTGTTGCCCTGCATACCAGACTGCCAACCTCCAGTTTTCTTTCTTTCTTTCTTTCTTTCCTTTCTTTCTTTCCTTTCTTTCTTTCTTTCTTTCTTTCTTTCTTTCTTTCTTTCTTTCTTTCTTTCTTCTTTCTTTCTTTCTTCTTTCCTTCCTTCCTTCCTTCCTTCCTTCCTTCCTTTTCTTTTTTTTTAAGATTTTATTCATTTATTCACAAGAGCCACAGAGAGAGAGAGAGAGGCAGAGACATAGGCAGAGGGAGAAGCAGGCTCCATGCAGGAAGCCAGACATGCGGGACTCAATCCTGGGACTCCAGGATCACACCCTGGGTCGAAGGCTCTAAACCACTGAGCTACCCAGGGATCCCCCAACCTCCAGGTCTCTAAGAAAAATAAGCACCCTAATTATTTAAACCATGATTAATAGGGTCTTTTGTGATTTGTATTAAAACGCATTCCTAACTGATACGCATGGTAATATTTTAAAAAATATTCTACGTTGGACTTTGACTATTTTAACAATTTTTAAGTATACAGTTCAGTGGCATTAAGTGTATTCACCATGTTGTACAACTGTCACCACTATCCATTTCTGGAACTTTTTTATTATCCCAAATAGAAATCTACCCATTAAATAATGACTCTCCGTGCACCACGACCTTGAGGCCCTGGTAACCTTTATTCTACTTTGTCTCCATTAATTTGCCTATTCTAGGTACCTCATTTAAGTAGAAAAGTACAATACTTTCCTTCCGTGTCTGGTTCATTTCACCTACCATGTTTTCATCCATATGGTAGCATGTATCAGAATTGCGTTTCTTTTTAAGGCTTAAGTAATATTCCATTGTATGGATAGATGACATTTTGTTTATCCATTCAACAGCTAACGGACACTTGAGTTGCTCCCATCTCTTAGCAACTGTGAATAATGTTCCTGAACATCACTATCCATGTGCCTAAGTCTCTGCTTTCTTTTTCTTTTGTTTTAGACTGATTAATTGATTTGAGAGAGACAGAGAGAGCATGAGCCAGGGGAGGATCAGAGTGGGGAGGGGAAGCAGACTCCTCACCAAGCACGGAGCCTGATGTGGGGCTCATGGCTCAATCCCAGGACCATGAGATCATGACCTGAGTGGAAACCAAGAGTCCAAGGCTTAACTGACTGAGCCACCCAGGTGCCCCTAAAATCTTTTCAGTATATACTTAGGAGTAGAATTGCTGGATCACATGGTTTAACTTTTTACTATTTATATGTTTAACTCTTACACATATTTTGAAATGATAGTTTTTAAATAAAAATTTTAAAGGTTTAACTATGTTTAACTTTTTGAAGAACTGCCAAACTCTTTTCCACAGCAGCTGCATATTTTACATTCCCAACAGCAATGCACAAGAGTTCCAATTTCTCCACATCCTTGTCAACACTTGCTATTTGCCATTTCTATTTGTTTTTGGTAACAGCCAACCTATTGGTTGTAAAGTGTTATCTCACTATGGTTTTGATCTGCATTCCCCAACGGCAAATGATGTGGAGCGCCTTTACGTGTACTTATTGGCCGTTTGCATATCTTCTTTGGAAGGACGTCTACTCAGGTCCTTTGCCCATGATGATCTTCTAAAAATGCAAACCTGCTAAAAATACTTTAATAGCTTCTCCTTGCTCTCAGAATAAAGTTCAAAACCTACAAGATGACCTACGAGGCACTATGGGACTTATCCTGGGCCCACTACACCAGCTTCATTTCGTGTCTCTCTGCCCTTGTTCAGTTGCTCTACCCACACTGCCTGACTCTGTTTCTCTCAGTTCTTTGAACTCCTTGCCCCTCCTGATTCCTTGGTTACCTCCTTGCCATTCAGGTCTCAGCCTAAAAGTCATTTCCTTTGGGACGACCCCTTTGCCTTCATAGCCTTTACCGTGTGGTAAGTGAAATGATACAATTATCTATACGGTTGTTTATTATCTGTTTCCTCCTCTAGAATATAAGCTCCTTAATGGCAGGAGCCAGCCAATTTTTTTTGTTTTATTAATAATATAACCCAGCATACTGCAGGCTTTCAAAAAATACTTGTTAAATGAATATATATAGACTTCGAAGTTTCCCATTGTGAAAAATTTGCTAAGTTCTAAAGAGTTTTTTAAAAAATTGTTCCTAGTCACCAAATATTTCAAATTTACAAATTTTAGAGTGCAAATTATATAATACACTATTATACCCTTCTTTTTGATATTTAGTTACATCTCATTCAGTATTATGTGTCCTGTAGCAAATCTATAAGTACACTATTCTCTAGAAACATACCACAACATTCATATGTTTTATTTTCAGTAAGGAATGATAGAATTATTTCAATTTCACTCATTTTCACTCCACCAAAATGGTACAGATTTGCCAGGCTGAAACAATTCATTTCCCTTCATTTACACACTTATCTGTGAAGGCAGCATGAAGTATGCCATAGGAATCATCTCTCTTCGAAGCCTATTACATATGCTTTGTAATTTACTGGAAATTGAAATCATTGGTAATCATTTCTTCCTGTTCTCTGGTCAGGCTAGAGACCTTTTTTTTTTTCTTTCAAGTTTTGCCAACACATTTTTAAAAGTCATTTTGCTTCTTCTTTTAAAATGAAAATGTGCCTACAAAGTTCAAAATTTTAAAATAGTATATTCCTAGATTGTACCTTTAAAAAAAAAAAAAAAAGAACAGAGCCATTTCAAAGCAAAATTTATTCTTTGTACCATTCAGGCATTTATCTTTCCCTAGAGAAATGTAAATGAATAAAGAGGCAAGGTCCATACATAAAAAGAAAACAGTATACTAAGATGCTTACCAGAAAACCATCCTATAATTCAAATATTAAGGGTCACTGTCAACAAATTTAGGCCAGGAGCACAATCTACCTTTAAATTGTTGGAACCTGATGGAAGGGATAAAAGTGTGACATAGCATTCCTCTAAAGAGAGCAGGGTAAAAAGATGAGCAATAAATCCATAAGGAAGTGGATACAGCCAGGCAACGTTATAGAAAAGGCACCAGGAAAAATCAATAACTGCAGAAAGGGACCTGTAAATTCTAAGGATTTAAGATCTTTTGGAAGATTTTCATGGAATTGGGTGTTTTTCCCAAAATCGAGCTTCTCAGTTTAAAAAAAAAAAATAGGTTATCTTCTTAACCAGAAGTTCATAATCTTTTTAAAAAAGTAACCCATAGTGTAACTCCTTTTAATGCATCCATGCCCAGTTCCATAAATGTGCCTGGCACTTCAAAGTCATTCATAAAACATCCCTGGGCATTCCAATGAGCTATCAAAGTTTGTAAGATAAAACAAAATGCTAAGAGGGTTGTCACAAATCCTTATTATTTACCTGTAAGCTTTTCTTTATGAAGTTCTATCACTCCAAGTAGCTATTATGGTTAAATGGATAATGATGTAAAACACCTAGACTGTGCTGGCACAGAGGAAGCACTCGATAAATATCAGCTCTTCTACTTGGTGCGAATGGCATTGTCCCAAGTCTTAGGAAATGCTGTGTTTCCAAACTGACACTCCTATTAAACTGATCTGGAGGACAGTCTCTTTGTTTCCAAGCTGGGGCTGGCTCAGGATTTTTGCGTCCCGTCTGAGGATTAGAAAGCAAGATTGTAGTAGGTCCTAACTTAGGTACTGTCAAAGTAAAGGAGGGAAGCAACTCGAAATGACAGCTGTCAGGAGAGGGGGGAAAAATCTTAATGGTAATAACTAGGTTTCTGCAAAAATAACTTTTCCCAGACAACTGATAGCAGGAGTGAATATGTAGCTAAGCTTCAGGGAACCACTACCCCCTACTTCTTTTCTTTCTTTCACAGTTAAGCTTCTCAAAAACATTGTCTAATCCACACTGTTCTCATTCCCCTCTTCTCGTCCCTTATGAACCTACTCCAATCAGGTTTCCATCCCACCACTCACCAACTACTTCCCAAGGGCACAGGACCTTTGTGTTGCCAAATCCAGTCATCAAGCATCAGTCTCCTTCTTATATGACCTCTTAGCAGTACAACACAGTCACTCCATCCCTTGGCTTCCAAGACTCCATCCTTGCCTGACTCTGCTCTAATGTGCTGGATCCTTCTTCTGTCCTCACCCTCTTACCACTGATGATCTGATCCAGTCTCGCAGCTATAAGACACATCTTATGCTGATACTTCCTAAATTTATAGATCTAGCCCAGATTCCCTTGGACTTTAGATATAATTCAAGTGCCTTTTTTTTTTAATTTTTTATTTATTTATGATAGTCACAGAGAGAGAGAGAGAGAGGCAGAGACACAGGCGGAGGGAGAAGCAGGCTCCATGCACCGGGAGCCTGATGTGGGATTCGATCCCGGGTCTCCAGGATCGCGCCCTGGGCCAAAGGCAGGCGCCAAACCGCTGCGCCACCCAGGGATCCCTCAAGTGCCTTTTTAACATTCCCACCTGGACATCTAAAAGGCATCTTAAATCTAAAATGTTCAAACTGTTCTAAAACCACCTCTTCATAGTTCCCTTTATCTCAGTTTACCACAATTCCATCCTTCGGGTTGTTGAGGCCAAAAGCCTTGGTGTCACCTGATTCTCTTTTTTCTTTCTTATCCCAAAATCTACTGGTCAATGTCATTAGCTCTATCTTCAAAACATATTATAATCTAAAGCACTTTCCCCTACCTCCACTGCTCCTACCCTCATTCAAGTCACCACCATCTTTTGCCTAAATTATTCTTGCTACTTCTGCCCCTCTCCAGCCTATCCTCCACCCAGAAGTTAGAATGATCAGATCATAGGATTCGTCTGCTCAACATCCTCCACTGGTTCTCCATCTCACTCAACCAAGCCCCACAAATCTGGCCCCTTTTCTCTTTGACCCCATCTTATACTACTTTTCCTTCTGCTCAAGTTCTAGTGGCCTCCTAACCATTCGTAGCACATAGAAGGCATATTCCCAGGTCAGGGCCAGGTGCTGTTCCTTCAGCCTGGAACATTCTTCATCCACATTGGCTTATTTCCTAATCTTCTTCATTACTCAGATGTCTCCTTTAAAATGAGGTCTTGCCTATCCGAAGTTGCTAACCCTACCCCATAAACATCCTAGTCCTTCTTCCTTGCCTTATTTGTTTACTTCTCTACCCATTAGAACATAATCTCCACAAAGACAGGCATTTTTGTGCAATTTGTACTTTGCTGAATCCTCAATGCCTATAATACTCAGGTTGTTCAGATTAGCCTGGGATATTTCCACAAGGGAAGGCAATGCTTAGTTATCAGGTAGGGTGAGTTCATTCTGGGCAAAGGAAGATGTTTAAGGATGCAGTATAATGAACTAATATAGTGTACACTTGGAACCCATAAGCAGTTTGGTTTGGTTGGCTTCAGGTTTCAGCAGGACATGAGGCTAGAAGACAGCACAGAGGTCTAATACTTACTAAGCATGTACTATGTGACAGGCATTGCTTTCATTCCTTTATACTGTTTTTAAGCAATTCAACCATCACAGCAATCCTTCTCATACAAAGAGGCCACTACTGTTCTCTCCATTTTCAGGTGTACAAACTGAGGACAAAGAAATGAATTGGCTGGCCAAAGCCATTCAGCTAGAAAGTAAAAGCCAAACTTAAAGCCAAGTAAACAGACTCTAGAATTCTACTCCTAACCCTTACACCACACTGCCTCTGCGCTGAGGATCTTGAAATTCATGGTATAGACAAGGAAAAACGACTGAAAGGCTTTACACTGGGGAATAACAAGATTAGTTTGTACTGTAGGAAGATAACTGATTGCAATGTGGAGGATGGACTAGAGAAGGTCAAAGAGAAGGATTTTTAGCTAGGGAGGTCCACGCTAAAGATGCTGAAGGTAGGATTTAGGGCAGGAAGGAGAGAAAAGGGAGGGCAGGTTTTAGCAGTACCCATAATGCAGAAATTATTAGGCGTTTTTAGCATTATGGCTGAAGACATAGGAATTCCTGCTCTACCATTCACCATTCTCTCTGTATATATTTACATTTAAAAATATCAAAAGTGGAAAAAAATCAAAGTATCATTCTATGATTAGTTAGTTCAACATTCAAATATTACAACATAGGAATCTGGTGAGGCTGGATTAGAACATTGGCTTAGAGGGCAAAAGACAAACAGGGTCACCACCCAATGGTATGTCAATCTCAAAGTAAAATTAATTCCAAGACAGTGGTGAGGGGACTATAATTTTCACTCAATATGGAACACAACTGGAGGGAGCAAACTGGTCACTGAGACAGATCCAAGAAAAAAGCTGTCACCTCTGCCAGCACTACCTCAATTCTAGCAGCTTTCAGGCTGATATTTTGAGTGTCAGAAAAGAAAAAACTAGATAGACCTCACACCTCAGTTCATAATATTAATGGAAGGTTGGGACACATGGCCTCTCCAAAAGATCAAAAACAAAAAGTCTTCTAAAAAAGATTCTAGGTAATATAGGGTTCTATCTGGTTTAAGAACCAACAGATAATAATCCTTCTATCCCTAAAAAATGAGATGATGGCAAGACTTCCAATTAGTCATCTTGCTGAATGATCCAACTTAAAGGATCTAAATGGATTACTAAGCTGTAGTAAGGAGGAAGTTCTGCATCCAGTGGTTTTCTAGATTATTCTTAAAACAAGGAACACATTCAACAAAATATCCATTCACTGGTTTAGTCTTCTAAGTGTCAATTTTTTTTTTTTTTTCGCTACAGAGTTTTACCTGTCCCTACCACTGATACCAAATGATCCCTCCAGGAAAGCTCATTAGGCTTACCAAGAAGTATGTTTTTGGTTAAAGAAGTTAATAATTTTTTTTTTAATTTTTATTTATTTATGATAGTCACAGAGAGAGAGAGAGAGGCAGAGACATAGGCAGAGGGAGAAGCAGGCTCCATGCTCCGGGAGCCTGATGTGGGATTCGATCCCGGGCCTCCAGGATTGCGCCCTGGGCCAAAGGCAAGCGCCAAACCGCTGCGCCACCCAGGGATCCCCAGAAGTTAATAATTTTAATAGAGCCCACCTGTCTTTAAAAATATAGAATACCAAACAAAATGAGAATTTACTAACATATACTCACAGAAAATAGGACTATAAAAAACTCATGCAATTATTTAAAAAAATCACCCACATGCCTGACGTTATTTCCTTTAGGACTTAATTGGGCAAAAATGATGGAACAACAGGTAAATCTACTTTAGAATCATTATATTTATACACAAATAAATTTTAAAAGATTTACATAGTACTTAATTTGGTGATCTGATAGTGTAGAAAATTAAGACATACAACTTTCAAAATTATACATTTTATTTTAGGTTGGAAGCCACAGCTTTTGGTTCTGTTTCATTCTGAGCCATCCCTGATTCATGTAAGTAACTGTTTGCTATGTCACAAAAGAAATATTTTTGTTTCTCATAAGCCCAACTATCTTGTAAGAGGGTTTAAGTGCTCCCCGAACTGGACTGTAAACTCCTGAAAGGTTGTATCACTGGCTCCTAGAAGGCAAACTGCAGAGAACAAGTATGCAATAAATATTTGTTGAATGAGTGAAGGAAAAAATGAATGATGTTGCCAATGTGTGGTCTGGAATAGTTCCCTTGATCTAGAGGTGAAATCTTGGCAGGAACATAGAGTGTTTTATAAAAATGGACCTGAACATAGCAGAACTGCTCTAACAGGGAGAAGACCTGGAATGTTCTGAGGGAAAATCTTGGAGGAGAAGGCAGCCAACAAGATTGGGCACCAAGAGACAAAAGTACCCAAGAAGAAAATACAAATAGCAGCATGTGGAAAAGAAACTCCACAACTTGCCTTTGCCTCTCATTCCTCCAGCACCATGCCCTCCTTGGCCACGTAATCTCTCTCTCTCTCTCTCTCTCTCTCTCTCTCTCTCTCTCTCTCTCTTATTCATGAAAGACAGAGAGAGAGGCAGAGACATAGGCAGAGCTCCCTGCAGACTCGATCCCAGGATCTCAGGATCACACCCTGAGCTGAAGGCAGATGCTCAACCACAGAGCCACCCAGGCATCCCACTGGTAATCTCTTTTAATCTTCACCCATCCCATCTCCAGTAAATGTCCTCCAGCACCATGTACTTCTTTGTGCTGCACTTACCACAGTTAGAATTTTATATCCATCTGTGTACCTGCTTGATGACCTAACTCCCCTGCTGGTCTATAAGCTACATGAAAATGGGGACCTATCTACTTTTTGCTCATCCCTGATTGCCAAATACCCAGCACAGTACCTAATTCATTAAATATTTTTCAATGAGTAAAGAAAACTAATGTCTAATACAGATTTTTAAAGGCATTAATAATGGGATGAATGATGTTAAATTTTTCCTTGTCTCTCCCAGTGAAAGCCTCAAAACAGACAACATTGTCACAAATGCTTCTGTTGGAAAATGTTCTTCTGGAGGAACTGAAAACTGTGCCAAATTTCACATCGGGCATTTGATGCAGCACAAATTTAGTATGTAAGAATAAAGGAGACCAAAGGCAGAGAACGGTAAGGAAGTAAGTCCTTGCATTTTTCAGATATTTTGGAGTTTTGGACTTTCCAACACCATGGAATTGGGAATTGGGATTGAGGCACTCTTACCCAGACTGCATGGAGTTGAAGACTCTAAGTGACCCCTGGGTTACACATTTATTAAACTGGAACCTTAAAAGCTCATTTTAAGCATACAGATATCTGGCAGAGAGAATATTACCTATGAGCTTCAATGGAAATAACAACAAAAAAAACCACAAAACTCAATGGGGGTTTAGATAGTGAATATAAAGAAAAATAAATTATGTTTTTGAGACTATTTCATACTCTTATCCTGCAAAGTTATTAAAACAAATTTTTTTAGCAAATTCTGATCTTGCAAGATTATTAAAACACATTATAATAAAGGTTACGTGACTGTTCTTAAACCTCATTTAGTCATCAAACTCAATTATCCCAAGAATCTATCAATTAATTAATTCATTAGCTAAGTCAAGAAGCACTTCTTGAATGTCAACTATGAGCCAACCACAGGACTAGGAACAAGAAACCATCAGTTATTCAGTCAGCCAAATTTAATTCCAACCTAATAACGTATTTCTGTAGTTTTATAATATAACAGAAAACACCATAACTACAGATCGCTTTGCCACATTCTCCAAAATTTTACTATGTATATAACATAACACAAGGTATATGTGTGACAAAAAGATGGCTAAAACCTGCCCTGAAGGAGCTGTCACTTCAATACATACCTTTTTTTTCTAAAATATTTTCTAGATAATCTAATCTAAGAGATTTATACTGATCAGCTAATTAGATGGAGGTTAAAAGGAAAAAAAAGTGAAGGAGCTATATCAATGTATATACCTGTATTCTTCTTATAACAGATGGTATATTTGATGAAAATATATCCTTAATCATATTAATAAAAAGAAACCATATGGTATTGAACCTTTTCAGCTCTAAGAAGGTGAATCTCAGAGTAAAATCCTTGGACAAATATAAATTAAGATTTATGGTTAGCATGATATAGAAGCTACATGATTTGCCATAAAATGGAGGAGAAGGAGCCAGTCACACATGTCATACTTTTCAGTGAAAAGCAATCTCACAACTATTAAGAGATTCATGACATGTCCCTCATACAGGTACTATAGACAATTCCACAAATCCTGCAAATGTTTTGTCCCCAGATCAAGGGACTTATCTAAACTACACAATGACTAATTCAACCCCTCTCAAAGGGATGAACTTTTCCAATAAAGAAAAATAAATTAAAATGCCAGCTATTTTAAATCAAGCACTTAACCAACGTGGTGCTACTTAAATTGCACAGATAAATATTCTGGCCTAAGTTCAAGGGAAGCATGAATGTAAATGGGGGTCATTATGAATGAGCTCTATTTGGAGAATGGCTTTAAGGTATACATTACTTTGCAGGTCTCAAAAAAAAAAAACAATCTTCTGGTTTTGCTTAGAACAGAGCTTGCATGTTGTTGGAGGTTACCAGAAAATCAACTATGCATTATACTTTTAACTGATGTATGTTCTTCACACATATTTCAAATCCAGAAAATACTGAATTCACTGACACTGACACCATTTTGGGGTATTCCACAGACTCTAAGACTTTTTTTTTTTTTTATAAAGATTTTATTTATTTATTCACGATAGACAGAGAAAAGAGAGATAGAGACCTAGGCAGAGGGAGAAGCAGACTCCCTGCGGGGAGCCCAATATGGGACTCAATCCCAGGACCCCGGGATCACGACCAGAGCCAAAGCAGATGCTCAACCTCTGAGCCACCCAGGCTAAACTCTAAGACTTAGAAAGAACAAAAACAAAACAAACAAACAAACAAACAAAAAACCCTCAAAAGGAACATCATTTCTAGAGATAATGGGCATCCAGAACCCTGGCTGTAGTGAAAGCAGCCAGCAGTATACATTCAGCTCCACTCTTGATGTTTTAGCTGAGCCTGCCAAGTCAATCAATGGGCCAAATGAAGGTTGGTGAAGTTACAAACACGTTTTTCTTTCCAAATGGATTAGGAAGTTCCAAAATTTATTCCTGTCGGAGTCTGAGTAACATTAAAGTGATGCACGATGTTACTGAAGAAAAACAAAAGACTTAAAAACAATGCCAAGCATTCCCCTTAGCCCCCCACCCCCAATGAAAATCTTTATTTAGGTAACACCTTTTGATTTAATGAATGATCTGAAATCCTTTCTCCAACATGGAAGTGGAATCTGTTGGTTAGCCATTCTTGTAGAAGAGCCCATGGCTCATCAGGTTTTGTTTCTTTGCCTCACTGGTTAAAAGACAATTTTACTCAGGATGAGTCATCCCTCTCTCTAACTCACCACGCCAGTGTTTTTTGTTGTTGTTCATAACCAGCATAACTGTAGAAGACAGCTATTATAGGAGGTTCTCATGATGTGAGGACAACAGTTACATGAAAAAGGACATTTAGAGTCAATTCACTTAATACAGGGACCAAAACTTCACAGTGAATGTGGGAAGAAGAGTTTCATTAAGTTAAAAAATTATAAAGTCAAATATCAGTGTATTTTATCTTCTACTTAAGAAAATTTAATAAATGCAACTCTGTGCTGACCCAAATAGTAGTAGTAATAAACACTTGTTCAATACCATTAGATACAGTTCTTCTAACATTTCCTAACTTCCCAGCACAATTAGAATGACAGATTCTTCCAAAAATGCAGATATCACCAAATCTTTTAACTTTTCATAGTTAGATCCTTCTCTTGAAATGCCTAATGTGTCATTATTTCGGTGGATTTTCTCTTCTACAGTCATTTGCTGGTGTATCTGCCAATGACTCTGTATGCAGGTCTGGTAGTTCTCCAACATTATTTTTCTTGATTTCATTAAAACTTTATTTCCTGTTTTTTGCAAAATCTGCTATTTGACTCTGCAATTGAGGACAATGATTTTACACTTTCCCAACAATCAGTGAAACACTGCAACTAACAGGATGGGCAGGGACAGAATTCACCAGGGATGAATGTTTGAGTGGGAACTGATTTTTACACATGGACAGTTCATCAGTGAACATTTTAATATTATGATGGTTTCTGTTTCCCCATGCACCCTTTGAAACTGTAAGGCATGAAACGATGTATTCAGTGAACAAGGGGAACCATATACGAATGGCTGCAGTCATCACAGAAATGCTTTTGTCTTTGGGAGCTAGAAAACTTTCTCAGAGGACCACAAGTAAATCTGAGAAACACATCCTAATATTTTACATTTTAAATATTGCCTAGTCCACATGCCCTATCATCATAGTATAAAATGACACCTACTATGTATTCTACTCTTTGAAAATGGAAATTATTTTATTCTGGCATCACTTGCTAACCATAGCACCAAAATTAAAATCTTGACTTATTAATTTAAGCATCTAAATGTATATCTGGCAGCTACAAGAACCTCAATCTAATGAAGGTACTAAGTGCTTTAAAAAGATTAGAAAATATGTAGCATGCAGATATTCCTTGTTCTATAGAGTGAGTGAGAGTGTGAGTGTGTGCTGATCGCCCTGTGGGAAAAGCTATTACTTCGGAATCCTGAAGTCCAAAATAAAACAAAATTTTTTATCTTTGAAGCCTCACAAGAAAACAAAGATAATGCCATGAGATAAACAGAGATGGAAAAGACAGTAGTGTGTGTTAAAAAAGACCTTTAGAGTCAGACAGACCTGGTCCTCAATCCCAGATGTTGTGTTCCAGCTGTGTGATTATATGTTCATTGTGCAATCCAATCCCACTTTGCCCACATGTGAAATGCAATGGTTCCTAAGCTCCCAGCCAAGACCAAATGAAATACTTAAATGTGTCTAGAAAATTGTAGGGAGTCAGTACCTGTGCTATAAACCATATCTTAGCTAAGTAAATATCTCCTTCTTTCAGGCATTATAACAGCATATAAATCTCCAGTCTCAAAAAAAATAAAAAATAAAAATAAAAAAAAATAAATCTCCAGTCTCTGATGAGGCTCTAACTATCTACAAAAACAAGATGTCCTGATATCATTATATGGAATTTGTCAGAATTCATTGAGAAAGCCAGTATTATAAATAAAGCTCCTCCCTCCCAAAAATGAACTCCCAGGCCCAAGGACATATCTGCTAAGCCTTACAAATAAGAAGGAAGAAGTTATTTAGATAAGTGAATGGATTCTCTCTCTCAGTGACACTACAACAGCTTTTGAAGCCAAAGAATCCTAAATCTTTCTGGTTTTGAGATCTTGGGCAAAGTACTTAACCATTCTGAGGGTCTATAAAATGAGAATAATCAAACCTATCTTTAAGAATTATTTTAAGAACTGAAAAAAGTAATTTATATAAAAGCACACAGTACTCAGCATCCATCCTTATTATGAATATACCACAGATGCCATTTTTAAAATATCAACAATTTGTATTAAAACAAACAAACCCAAAACCTCCAGAGACCAATATGTGAGTCAGAGTCCTTCAGACCCACATTCCATAAGATATATATATTTTTTATAATAAATTTATTTTTTATTGGTGTTCAATTTACCAACATACAGAATAACACCGAGTGCTCATCCCGTCAAGTGCCCCCCTCAGTGCCCATCACCCATTCACCCCCACCCCCCGCCCTCCTCCCCTTCCACCACCCCTAGTTTGTTTCCCAGAGTTAGGAGTCTTTATGTTCTGTCTCCCTTTCTGATATTTCCCACACATTTCTTCTCCCTTCCATTCTATTCCCTTTCACTATTATTTATATTCCCCAAATGAATGAGAACATATAATGTTTGTCCTTCTCCGACTGACTTACTTCACTCAGCAGAATACCCTCCAGTTCCATCCACGTTGAAGCAAATGGTGGGTATTTGTCGTTTCTAATGGCTGAGTAATATTCCATTGTGTACATAAACCACATCTTCTTTATCCATTCATCTTTCCATGGACACCGAGGCTCCTTCCACAGTTTGGCTATTGTGGACATTGCTGCTAGAAACATCGGGGTGCAGGTGTCCCGGCGTTTCACTGCATCTGTATCTTTGGGGTAAATCCCCAACAGTGCAATTGCTGGGTCGTAGGGCAGGTCTATTTTTAACCCATAAGATATATTTTAAAACACCTTATGACAGCAATAAAACTTACTCCTAAGGTCTGTTCCAAAGATGTCATATCTATTGGTCATGTCTTCTCTAAGATGACAACATAAATAAGAAACTGATAAAACCAATGGGATAATGGTCAAATAATGAGTACTGTTCAATGACAATGTTCAGAATCAACTCTCAGTTGGCCAAGCAATTGAAAACTTTGCAAACACTGCACTGCCCTTCTAGGTACGACACGGACAATGGCCATAAGCACCATGAAAGCCGTATTTTCAGTTTCAATCAAATCTACTACTTTTTCTTCGTTTGGTTTCTTTCCAGAACCTGATTGTGTACACAGGTTTACCTAAGTTTTAGATTTAAAAATAAGCCCCAGGATCTGTTTTCAAGAGCTATAAGAAAGCCAGTAAATAGCTACCTCTTCTTCACAGTTAATGGGTCAAAAGAGCAGTTCTCTACATGCATTGAAACATGATAGTGCTGGTCAAGGCAGTGGTGTCAGCATAAAACAAAAATGAAGTAGAAAACATACCTGAAAGTAAGCAATTATTACCACTGTCCCAGCAGCAATAATCTCTAGACTTTTCTTCCTGGGTCTCTGCAAATACTCTTTACCTCCTTGTCCTGCCACCTGCTATTGCACTGGACTAGCCAAACTCTCACCCAAACTCAACCACTTATTTTTTCTGAACATGAACTTGAGCAATGGAATGTCACCAAAGACAATCATACAAGGTAGATGGAATAACTACTGGCAGATCATGCTTACCAGTCTCAAACAGTCAAACAGACTCAGACTCTCCCACTGTCTGCAGCAACTATGCCTTTCCTGCCTTTCTTCACTGTCCTCAAACCTCCAACATTCCTTTCGCCTGCAGCTGTGTAGCTGACATTGATTCCATATGTCCCAAATGAAACAAAAGCCATCCACACTGGCACTTGCAACCTGGGACTGGATTTGTCCCCTCTTTCCCTCCTCCTGTCATGCAAAATGAAGGTCTCTCAATCCACTGGCTTTCTCTCTCCCTCTTTAATCTTTCCCTCCTGGATCCTTTTAATCTTCATTTAAACATGCTTTTGTACCTCTCATCCTTAAAGTACATCCATTACTACCTTCTATCCTGTAATCTTTATTCACCTTCAGGGCCAAGTTTGTCAACAGTTATCCATTCTTTCTTTCTCCATTTGCTCACATCTCAGAGCTGTTTTTTTTTTAAGTTCAACTCTTTTTAATAAAAATAAAATGTTACAGCAAGCATAACAAAAGATAAATAAAAACCAAATACTATTTTTCTACTTTCCTTACCTCCACTTCATTTTCCTTAAGTAATCAATATTGAAGTTTGATGTGTACCCTTCCACACCATTTTCTATGCTCATATAAATCCATACAGACATTTATATACATATAAAAGTTGTTTGATTATTGATAAAAAGAAGCAACAGAGTTAACACATGATCTGCATGTGTTTTTCATGTAACAATTTGTATGGAAATCCTCCTAGGTCAATCCATGCAGATACAATTAATTCTTTTTAATTTAAATGAATTCCTTTCTTGATGGGCATTTTGGCAGTTTACGGTTTTTTGATACCTACAAATAGTGCTGCCATCAGCATCCTTACATATACATTTTCTTTGAATGAATTTCACCAAAAGGAACCTGATGCCTCAATGAGTATATGCACTTTACATTTCATGACCCATTATAAATTTATCTCTTTAACTGATTCTAACCTGGCTTACACCCCGGCCATGTCAGTTACCACTAAGGGGGGGGGGGGGGGGCAGTGTACTCCATGTTGCCAAGACCAAGGGATACTTTTCCTCCCTCCATCTACTTCATCTCCCAGGGAAATCTGGCATCTAGATCTATCCCTCCTTCCTGAAGCCACACTTTCCTGCTTGTCCTTCTCCTGTTCGCTGCTCCTTCCCCATTTCCTTCGTTGCCTTCTCCTCTCCTACTTGAGCAAGTTCTAGAGCGCTCAGACTCAGTTCTAGGTCCTCCTTTCTACTTCTGCACCCAATCACATTCTATCTCCTCTGAATCTAATCAACTGCCATGGCTTCAAATACCATGCTGTAAGACAACAACTCTTAAATTTCTTATTTCCAACCCGGACCTCCTTTTTCATCTCCTAGCCTGTATATGGAACAACACTTCTTGGAAGTCTCACAACCTAAAGAACACATCTTGAATCCACCCATTTCTCCCTGAATTCATGCCACCATCTTTACGTAAGCAATCAGCATTCCTTTCCTAAACGACAGCAGAGCCCTCCCAACTGGTCTCCCACCCACCTCAACCTACTCCCCACAAAGGAGACAGGACTTTTAAAAACTTTTTGTTTTTGACTTTTAAAAACTTAAGTAAGATCATATCATGCCCTTGCTAATCCCCTCCCCCAGGACTACACATTCGCAAGAACACAGGCTTTTTTTTTTTTTTTTTAAGATTTTATTTATTTATTCATGTGAGATATGGAGAGAGAGAGAGGCAGAGACACAAGCAGAGGAAAAAGCAGACTCCATGCAGGGAGCCCAACATGGGACTCGATCCCGGGTCTCCAGGATCAGGCCCTGGGCCAAAGGCAGGCGCTAAACTGCTGAGCCACCCAGGGATTCCCCAAGAACACAAGCTTTTAAGTATGGTCCTGCCAGTCCTGAACAACCTAGCCACCAATCTTGCCACCACTCTACCACACCATCATAATGACTAATTCTCATGTCCTTAAACAGGTCTATGTCTCTTCTCCCTCAAAGCTTTCCTGTCCCAGCTCCAAATGCTATCCCTACTTTCCCTGCTTTTGTTTTCCCAGTTAACTGCCCGTCACCATGTGGATCTCTACTTAAATAACTCTGCCCTAAAAAGACTTCCCCTGCCTCACCCAGCTGAAACTGTGTTCTTCTGTCATGCCTCTAATGCTCACTAGTGTCTTCCTTCTTTGCCTTTATCATAGTTTCCTTTACCTGTAATTATTTTGTTTAATATCTGATTCTCCTGCTAAGCTGTAAACTCCACAAGGGCAGGGGATGTGTGCTTAAGGCTCTCCACTGGAGCTCTACTACCTAGCACTGTGCCTGTCATGTAGCAGGCACTTGGTAAGTATTTACTGAATAAATGAGGAAAACGTAGTTTTATTTCATTTGCGGAGATTAAGGAAGATTTCCTGGAGGAAATGGCACTTCAGCTTACTACACGAACAGACCAGATTTCAGTAGTTAGAGATGAAAGAAGAACATTTCCAAAAGAAGAACCTGAGATCAGATGTTTGATACTAGTTAGTGAGTTTGTAATCCAAAACCCAACACAATCCTGGCACCACACATTAAATAAAAATTTCACTATATAAAAGCAAAGCAGATGAAACAGAGGGTCACAATTTGTTTCCTAAGTATTAATTCTGCAACTAGCTCAAACGGGCTCCCTCACAACTTTTGTCCACCAGTGTCATCCCACCTCCTGGGCACCTAGGTTCCAAACATTTAAGCTTTCTTTGTCTCAACTTTTTGTTATTATTATTCCATATTCAACTGGGCATTGAGTTTGACATCCTAATTCAAGCCCCTTTCAGATATGGAATTACTGTAACATTTCCCTAAATCAGGGTGTCTTAACCTTGGCACTGTTGACATTTTGGGTTGCATAATTCTTTGTCATGGGAGGCTGTCCTGTACATTGCAGAATATTTAGCAGCATCCTTTCTACCCCTTAGGTGCCAGTAGAACCCTGCTCTTCAACTGTGACTGTCAAAGATTTTGGTGCAAAATCATCCCCAGTTGAAAATCACTTTCCTAGATGACATCACAGAAAAAGCCCTCTAAAATTACCCTATCAAAATTCAACCCATTCTTTCAGGCCAACTCACATTTTGTCTTTTGTATTAAAATATGGATGCTTATCAACAAACAGATGCACAGTTGTTTAACTTTACAAATAACCAAAAATCTGCACAATAAAACAAATGAGAGACCAGCTTGACAAAAGATTTAAAAATGATGATAACGCTCACTGTTGATAAGGATATGGGGAAACAGGTACTATCATATAGTCCTGTTAAGAAAAACTGGTATGATGCTTTTGGATGGCATTTATCAGTATGTTTTCCATTTTAAGGTGATTACATCCTTTGACTCTGTCCATGTGAAGAGTTAATTAACTATGCAGAGACTATAGTGTTCTATAGTAGTAAAACTGAAAACATCCTAAATTCCTCAGTAGGGGACTGTTAGGTAAACAACAGTACATTCAGAATATTGTGCTATTAAAAAGGATTAAAAAAAAGTTTATGTACTGACATGCTACAACAGCCACAGTGAATATAAATATATCTGTGCAAGGTTTCAGAATAGTACATATTCCATAATATGTTAATATGTTATTTTGTAAATAACATGTTTATGTATGATTAAATAAGGAAGACTAAATGAACATTTATTAAAATGTTAACAAAATTTCTATTCTCAAATCATATTTTAAATGTATTAGAGGAACTATTAAACCTTCTTTCAAAATCTCTTAGAAAAGTCTGTACTAAATTTAGTTTAGTTTAGTGAATCTGTACTTTAAATTTTTCAGTTTACTTAAAGCAGGCTTATACTTTTATTCACCACCTTTATTTCAGGCAAATATCCTGAGTTGGAATATTCTGTTCTGAGTCACATTTTTGCCCTAGAGAAATCAATGGTAAAAAGGAATTTTACAGAGGAAAATATATTTTTGTGCATGACAGCTTACTGGTGTGATGCATCCATGAATCATATTGAAAATATGTCCCTTGAAATCAAAGAAAACAATATGTTTATACAAAGAATGTGCCCCAAAGTTCCCCAATAAAGGAAAGTGTTTAATCAAAATATTTGTTGACAGCTGGTTAGTGCTGATTCTAAAGTAGAAAAGAAAATCAGTGTCATTGTCTTTTGTTTTGTGTACAAGAACGAATATGCAAATCAGACCAAAATGGAGACTCATTATCTGTTTTACACTTCAAGTGTGATCTTAAGCACTGTAGGTATATATACACACACACACATCCAGAATACACATATATCTCAACAAACTATGCACATCATCTGTTCAGAACTGAGAAACACATGCATGCTTCTACAACATTAAATGGAAGGCAGATGGCAGGCACTGATCAACAGAAATAAAATAAAATCCTTCTAAATCCTACTCCCTCTCATATTCCTTCTAATTTTTTTCTTTAGAAAAATATCAAGCAGTTCTTCATTACTGTTGATTTGCAACTTCAAAATTACAATAGGCAATGCAAAGGAGGATTTCAAAGAGGGAAAAATGTCTTTTGGCACATATTCTCTTTCATAGTCTTAGGCAAGAGATAAGGCTAACTTTGAAACTCATAGGATACTGTAGTTTTATCAGTATCTAATGTGTAAATTAGCTCTTTCTATAACTGGAGCTTTAGCTTTCAAAATACATAATTACTGATCATTTTAGTCTGCATCACATTTCTTTTGCAGGGTGAAAGAACTAAAACAGCTGTTACATCCTAATAGCTTCATAATGTGCACAGAATTTCTAGGACTATTAGAAGTTAAACCTACAGCTTCCTAGCAGGCATAACATATTCATGTGTATATATGACCCACATTATTTGAAAGAACAATTATTAACTGATGAAATTATAATTTGAAACATAATGAAGTAAGACTACTAAAGAAAATATTACGGCTCTTAAATGGGGTCAAAGCTGCCAGTCCATACTGATCAGTTCCCCCTAGCTTTCCTCATATTGATAAAGTACTCGGGGCTGAAGGAAGTCCAAGTGTTCATGCTACTACCATTCCTTGCAGGGATCGAGCCCTCTATTTTCATATTGGGAGATGAATTTTTAGAAGGTGAACCAAGTTTGGCACTCTGCCCAGAATTTCTGGCAGCAGACAAGCAATCTGGTTTCACTTCTGGTCTGCTCTCCCCTGAGCCAACCTTGTATCCACAGAAAGCACCCTGATCTAGGGAACTTGTACCATTTATAATGATCACTGAGAAAGCTCTAATGGTTTTATTAACCATGGGACTTGTACATACAGTCTGCTATGAGCATATTTTCTGCAGAAAGAAATATTACAAAATCTTATTTCCTGGTATCTTCTTCTAACACAAGGGGAAAAAACAGCAAGGCTAAAAGAATTTTGCCAGAAAAATAGATTATTATTCAGGCACCTTCATTCAGGAATGTTAGAGGGCTAAAGAGATTCGACAACATATCTAATGAGCAACTACTACCAAAGTGAGGCCCAGGAACGACAAAATAATTAGAGAGGCACACAAGATATATTATATAATTAATGGCTAAATTGGGTGATTTAAGCTATACATGCTAAAAGGTCAGAGCAACCATGCTAAGCCGTATGAGGTAAAATGTTAATATACATAGGCCTAACTCTCCACTGAGACAATTATTAACTACTTCACCAATATCTTTTTTCTGATTACCATTTCCAAAGTAAGCAGGATCAGAAAAGACTACATAAATCACAAATAAATCTGTGTCTAAGTTTTTTTCCCTGACCTCCAAGATCTGAGATCTAGCTGTCCTTCTCTCTTCTTGATCTTTCGAAAAAGCAAAGTCAGTGAAGCTTTGCTCCATTCATAGCATTTTTTTTTATTCACTCTGGAGCTGTGTGGGAGGTCCTGGAAACTCTTACCCACCACTGCCATTGATCCTTAGGTTCCAGTTCCCAGTTCCATAGCTCACCAATGCTGGAGGCCCCTCATTCATATTAAGGGGCCCAGAGTCCCAGATGGCTCTGTATTCTAGTTCTTCCTTGCTTTCTCCTTGACAGACCCATAGTACCTGGCTTCCTGGATCAGGATTCCCTAAGTTCCATAATTAAGAGTTGGGAGAACTCCAGCACCAAAACAGGTACCAAAAGGAGATCTCAAGTAGGAAAACTGATGCACTCACACCAATTTCTTTATACAGCGCATGTACTGGACAGTGAAGCACCTATGAAAATGTGTTATTTTTCTAAGCAAAACACAGACACATTGACTCCAATCCTGGCTCTAAAACAGGGACTTTTTCTCTGCTTCTTGGGAATTTTTACTATTCTCTGAATATTATTTGTGAAAATTAACCTAATTTACAGTTTTCTCCATGGAGTCTTCTAATCTTATTGAAAGAAGTTTAAAAAAAAAAAAAAAAAGCTTTAAATAAAACCAAGTCCCAGATACCTGAAACAGTTCTACTGTTTCTACAAGGTCACATAAAGAGAGGACAGTCATTTATGTACACGTCTCAGAGCTTAGTAAGGTACAGGGAAGTAGATGATAAGTAGATGATCTTGACTGGTGAGACAAAATAAGACATTTTTCATAAGAACCAAGGATTATGTTAAAGAAGAAGAAGGACCCAATGATGGAGAGTTTTGTGAAAATAGTTCAGGTTTGGCCAAGTCCAGTGCCTTTGGCAAGTATCCTGCATATGCAGGATATCCTTTCTCCTTTTGTTTGCCTGCTCAATTCCTTGGTCCTTTATGACTCAGTCCAAATCCTTTCTTCTGCAGGAACTCCCATAACTATGCTCCTGCATAGCCAAGTTTTCCTTCATATTTTACTTTATCAATCCTTAGAAGAGCAGAAATTGTGTCTTTTTCATCCTTTTATGCCCAACCCTAAACTAAGTGCCTTTAAAATACAGCAGGTGAAAAAAAAATACAGCAGGTGTTCAGTACCTGTTTGTTGAATGAATGTCTACATGAATAAACCCATTAAGTAACAGAGTAGTACTGAGGAGGGTGAAAGCAGAAAGGATTCTGATACTCAACCAGAAAGGTGCTGGCTGCACTTGATCCTGGACCTAACTGCTTGGGAAGCAACTATTAGCACCACCAAATATAGTTCTTGCCCTTCCAGAATGAAAAACAGACAACGGCTGTTTGTGGCAATAATAACAGGTCATTAGTGTTATTAACATCATCTCATACAATAGGCTTATTAAAAGACACTAATTTAGATTCTAAATTTATAAAATAAAATACAAAGGAAAGGACAACGCTGTTCTGTTTTCTCATATTCCAACTCCACTGCACACACAAAAGTTCAACATGCTAGTGCCCTTTATACAAAATAAAACAGAAAAGCCTTGGATGCAACTGAATAACTTAAGCACAAGTAGCTGTGTCTCAAAGGTCTTGCTGAATATAAAACATGGTGGATATGTTTTTTCTTTTGGCTTAGTAAAAGAGGATTGTAGGTGAAAATAATAAATAGAAAATTCCTAAATTTTAAAAGAGAAAAGAAACAATTTATGATGCTGCAGAGATCGCATGACAAGAGACTCCCTAACAGAGAAGGTATGTTTCTAAATACAGTGGAAACAAAACAAATCAGGAGTTAAGAACATCAGGCTCACTATGTAATAATAAAGTCTAGAATGATCTTATTAGGAATTAAAAGGGTCGGAAAATTCAAAGCTCTATTGACAAACTGACAAAACATACCTAGATAAAGGACTGCTATGCTCCCTTGGGAGTATTTTAAAAGTGAAAAGTTCCCCAATTGTTTATCCTCCTCCTCCTCCTCCTCCCCAACATCATCATCCTCATCCACATCATTAGTAGCCTTATAGTCACAGTGGCTGTGACCAGCGCAAGCAGAGCAGAACGCGGCCACACTGGGCCCTCTCTTTCAGTATACCTGGAAACTGCTGGTGCCCAAGAGGTAGCAAGAGCTTCTTCAGGGCTGCACATCTCCTCCTACCTTAACTAGAGCTCTTTCTTTACCTCATATCCTACAGAGGCAATGTAGGACTCTGTTGTTACCTGTGTAGTCAGAGGGACCTGCAAATTTAACTTCTCTAAGGCTCAATTTCCTTGTTTGTAAAATTAGGTAGTTAGCAGTATTTCTCTTGTGGAGCTATTGTGAGGATGACACAAGGTAATGATGTGTCTGGCCAAAGAAGATGCTGAATCAATGTTGGACTGTCCTCTTCCTGCCTCTCCCAAGCTCCTGTAATCCCATCTTTCTCTTTCTTATCCTCCTTTCTTCTGCTCCCTGATTCTTTATAAATATTTAATGGCTCTATCTTTTTTTGAGTCCGTCTTCTTATTTATTTCAAAATTTCAGAGGAAGGGGCACTGGGGTGGCTCAGTCCATTAAGTGTCTGCCTTGGGCTCAGATCATGACGCCGAGGTCCTGGGATGGATGTCAACATGGCTACCTCAAAATTTCAGCCAAAATTCCAGCCAAAATTCCAAAGGAAGATTAAAAAAAAAAAAAACCTTATTTGTATGAAACTGAATGACTATACTACAGAGGTCCACATATCTGTTGTAATTTGTATACAAGGAGTTAAGAGCCGGCTTGTATGTATATATACATCTACAGGATTTCAAACATAATTAATGCATCACATGAGTTGGAAGACTTAAATGGCACAAATAGTTTCACATGTTATTTCAAAAATCACAGACTTCAGAACAATTTATATATAAATACAGTTTTATTTTTTAAAAAAGTGATTTCAACCTCTTTGTCCTCAAGTAAAACTGTTATGATTTAGTGACACCATGTGGCTACATTTTGCTTTGCATTCTTAGAAAAAAATGTTCCTCTGAATGCAGGGTTGCTCTATGCTTCAATTATGACATCAAAGTTGTAGGTAGAGATACAATTCATACCAAGTATGAACTAAAATTACTTTTGTAAAGTGAAATTTTTCCTTTTTCCTTTACATCTGAATAAGGCATTTCTTGAATTCAGAAGACACCAATCACATAAAGAAAGTAAAGGCTCAGCATAATTCTAGCTACAATTCTAAAGCATCCTGGTGAACCAAAGAATAATGTAAAAGTGCCTTCCTTTAAAAGTAAATAAATATATCAATGCCCAGTTATGGGCGCAGGGAAGAACAATGAAGAAAAAGAAAGAAAACACTCAGCTTTTGTACAATGTGAATATGGCTGGGAAAGAATGCTTCCATAAATAGCAATGTTTATTTTCTCATTTGTTTTATGTCCTGTAGATCTACAGCACTGTGTAGGTACTATAATCTAATGAAGATGGGTAAAAAAAAAAAATTATACTGCCTCTAATGATGGCAGGGATGAGGAGGGACCTGGAATGTATGGTAGCAATAAAAGAGATTAAAGTGCCGTATACCAAAACACAGTACAGTTTTAGTATTCATCTAATGAGGCCTCCAACAGTAGACCAGTTAGTCCTGATTAATAGTCCATGTACACCAAAGAAAGGCTAAATATCTAAAACAATGACCAGAAAATATCACTCCTTTCACCTCAATTAAAAATACTCATATCCCTTCTTGGACCCTCCCAAACCACCTATTTAAAATATCCACCCCCCACCCCACCCCACCCCCACACACGCACCTCCCCTTGAGCCTACTCACTATCACAGTACCATCTTCACAACACTTAAAATGACTTGATGTGTTCTTATTATTTGTTGATAAGTGGAATCCTCCCACATGCCATGAAAGAAAAAACTATGGCAGTCTTCTTCAGGTGCTGTGGCCTTGATATAATTAAGTACAGTGCATAGCACAAAGTAGGAGCTTATTTTGGAATGAGTGACGAATGAACAGACGAATAAATAAAGAAAAATCTTTAGCTGACGAAGCATGCCTAAATTTCTTGTTAAAGTTAAAACAGAACAATGCTAGTAAGATTTTTATCATCATTTATGGCCTCTAATGTGACCACTGAGACCAGAAGACAGGCTGGCAGATGCTCTATAACACTCTTTTCTCCACGACACATGTGGCATATTATATTACCTCATTCTAAGAAAAGAAGAAAAAGGAGGGAAGGGGAAACTACAATTAAAACACTTTCAGCTATAGGCAAAGAAATCAGTGAAACAGTGGAGTAAATGCTAGAATTTAGCATAAGATAAATATGACTGTTCACATTCGTGTGGTAAGGAACAATTATTAAATAAATTGCCTTAGTAACTGACTATCCCTACCTAAAAACACACACAAAAAATGTTCTGGCTGAATTAACATCTAGATATAAAGACAAAAATAACAAATAGTAGAAAAAATTTTGAGAAACACCTTTCTAAACATGATAGCAAACCACCAGAGATTTAAAAAAAAAAAAAAAAAGATTAAGAGACTGGACATTTTTAAAAAAGTAAAATTCTGGATGGCAAAAAGTACCAGTAAGACACTAAAAATGAAAAACAAATTGCACAATACATGACAGGCAAAAAGATGGCACATATATATATACACACACACACACACACACCTGTATATTTCAATGTGTATATATCAACATATCAAAATGAAGTTCTCATAAGATAGAAAAAGATAACTGCCTCAAGAAAAATATGCAGAAGACAAAAACAGACTTTTCATAAATAAGAAAGAACATATTACCATTATTAAACAATACTGTACCTCACTGATAAATCTAAATTAAGAGGTCTTATTTATTTATTCATTTATTTTTATAAATCATAGCTCACACTGGCAAAATGTTGACAAGCCTACATTGGTAAGGGTTCAGAGAAAGCATTTTCATGTGCTACTGGTGGAAATTGGATACAACTTTACCAAAAGACAAGCTTTATCAACATTTAAAATATGTCCTACATTATAATTTGATAATAAAAAGGTCATGAACAACACATTTCCATGATAGTACTTAAAAAATAATAGGAAAGGCAGAAGCCCAGTCTTGTGTGAAATGCGGCCATCCCACTGGCACCTTCTCTGTACCCTCGATGGCCAGTGTTCAGTGACTGCCCCTCCTGATTGCCCTCTCACGGCTCTGCCCGGCTCCTGCAGCATGTTTAAATATGTCTGCTATCTCCTCTTTTCTTCCATCTCTCAACAGGCATACCCTGAGGACTGTGCTTTTAGGCCACTATTCCTTTTCTCAACTCCTGGGTTTTGTCCCAGGATCACTTTTGTGATTCCACCTACCCAAGCCACCTGCAGGCTCCGAAATCATCCTCTATCCTTCGCATCCACATTTTCAAGTCTTCTCCTACTTCAGCAACATTAAATGGCTGCCAAATTCCCAGCACCATGTTGAGAAAGAGCCAAAAAATTTTTTAAGACACTCTCAAAGACACTCCCAAAGCATTCCATATTTGCCACTCCTTATTAGTGTTTTTTGTTTAGCCCTGGGCTCCAGCATCTAGAAAAACCTAGATGGGAGTTTACTAGATTAGATAGCCAAGCAGACAACATAAAGGTACAGCAGAAATTGCCTTTCCCTGAGAAAGCTGGTAAGACGTAACATGATTCTGGGGACATATGAAAGATTATACTAACATGGACAAGTCAATTTTCTTCATCCTCAGGAAGGGGCTGAGTGAGGGGAGTTATTAGTCTAGGCTTTTGGCTACACAGAGTAGTCCCCATTTACCCTACAACACGTTCCTAAACAGGACCCAGGAAAACAGAGCAGATCATTTCCCTCCATTCACCACTGTGGGTGGAGCAATCACTCTGGCTTTGAAGCCTGATATTATCCTATCTGTTGCAGCTAGATAATGTCCACTACCTTGCCAAGGTGAAGTGTTAACTGAATTGCATTCCACAAATATATAAATGGCAAAATGCATGCCATATATATTTTGCTACAATAAAAAAATGCTCTACCAAAATTAAGATACATTAAAACTGTTGGAAACAGGCAGTTATGAAGGTAGAGCAAACCATTTAAGGCATGTTGGGACTGTTGTGTATGGACCAGCAATCTGGAAAAGTGTTGAGAAGACTAAGCTCCTGAGGTCAGTAACAATTTCCTCACAGTGACTGCCACTGTGGCTAGAGAGGATGGCAAGAATGGCTCTTTTTCTCTGAAGGTCAAACACAAATGGAGTCTTAAAAATCAGAAAAAATAAAAATAAAAACAATTTTAAAATTATAAAAAGAAAAAAAAAACTAAAAATAAAAACCACTAGTGACGGAGCCTTCACTTTGGGCTAGGCACTGTACTTAATGTTTGTATACATGCTATGTTATCTAAACCTTCCACAGCAGAACTCATAAATGGTGTTGTTAATCCTGTTTTTTACTGGTGTAGAAACAAAAGCTTGGAGAGGCACAACTTTACTAAGATCACCATGCCATGATCAGATGAAACCAGACAGTGAGAAGAGCTCTAACTCCAAAGCCCATGTTTTTGTTTTGTTTTGTTTTGTTTTCTTACTACAGAGCACTGATTTACATGCAATCCAGCCAAGACTCAAAGAGAGCTAGGTAATCTCACACTCCCCAACTCACAGTCTCTCTTCTTTTGTGAATATATTTGATGTAATCTTTCCTCAATACATGATATTCACATTCTTCAAAATTAACCTCAAAATTCAGTTTCTTCATGAAAATAGAGAAGGTTACTTTTGTAAACCATGTACTGGAGACCTTTCTAGCACTGATATACATTTTAACAAATACATGGATAAAAAAAAAAAACAATGACTATATATGCAGGTCAATGCTGAATCAATCTCTTTTCATTATGCAGTCAGTGCCTTGACCCCATGAAACCATTTATAGAGTACCTACTGCATACTACATCATAGCCTGAGTACCATACAAGAATACTAAAAGATGTGAATCCATACTCACTTCCAAGAAGTTGTAATTTTAGTATCAGAGGTAAGACAAAAAGACTCAAAGGACATTGAAAAACAAAGGTGACATACAAATGTGCAAATTAACTAAATAATGCAAAGTGAACACTTACATGCTAAGGAAATGATGAATTTATATGTGCCCAGTGAAGTCCCTGGAAAACGTTTATTTAAAACATTGCTTAGAAAGTCAATAAACGATTATGAAGATAAATACCAAGTACAGGGTCACCTGGGTGGCTCAGTCAGTTGGGCAACTGACTCCTGGTTTCCACTCAGGTTGTGATCTCAGGATCGTGGGATTGAGCCCTGTGTTGGGCTTTGCGCTCAGCGTAGAGTCTGCTTGAGACTCTCTCTACCTCTCCCTCTGCCCCTCCCCACTGCTCACTCTCTTTCCCTCTAAAATAAATAAGTATTTAAAAAAAAGAAAAGAAATACCAAGTATAAGACATCCTTAGATAATCAACTGAGACTCATTCTTAGGTTCATTTTTAACTACCAAAGTCCCCAACGTATTACAAAAGGCAGAGTTTATAAAGTAATGTAGTGATATATGTTAAAGTGGTTATAAATCTTTGAAATTTTGTTTCTTAACTAATATGGGTATCAAGACTCTTCCCTTTTCCTGTTATCACTATCTCTAACATCACCTTTGCTGAATTTTTCTAGGCCATAGTTGGGAACTGGCTATCCCAAGACAAAAACTAATACAGCCAACCTCTATGACACAAAAAAGTTATATCAATAAGAGCAAGGCCACTCAGAAGAGGCAAAATCACAAAGGGGAGTATAAATAATGCCCATTAATAAATAAGGGGAAGTATATTTTATAAAAGCCAGTGATCATGACAGAGGGCACACATCTCCCTCCATACAGCGCGAGTTTTCGAGTGGGTAAAGCACACAGACTCTGTCATGGCTAGTATTATATTCATGATTTGTTCTGGGAGTCATGTTTCTCTTGTTTCAAATTAAATGCAAACACACAGTCCTTCTGTCCACATCAGATGCTTTGGTTGCTATGCTGCTTATGTTTCAATCCCATACAACCGTAATAGCCTGCGTCAATGCAGACTCAATCTCCTCCTCCAAGTTGGGGGCCCTCTGTCACTCTCAAAGCATCCCTAGGCAGCTCTGAGATACAAAATCTTCACTCAATTTCTCATCCCTCTCATTTTAATCCATTCAAAACTCCTTTGATAGAAAAGCAACTGCCAGACCTGCAATACTTTAGTCTCTCTTTGGGGAAATGAAATTGATTTTCTTCATTTTCACACAAGAGAGTCCCTGGGTAACAATATTGTGTCCATTCATACCCATAATAATAATAAAAAAATGTAGGCAACATTTCTTTACTGTACCAGAAGGCTGAAAGGTTATGTGGAATTCCTTTGGAGGAGGTAAGAATTCATCCTGATGCTGCTCGATCATAAGTTTACTAAGTTAAAGGTTGTCTTCTGACTGAGAGAGTTAAGTTCTATGGGCCATCCCCATCTGCTCCAAATTAGCCACAGTAGGAGGTCAGCTAGGGTCATGGATGAGGTAGGGTCGGGAGGGAGTAAGAGTCCACATTGTCCCTGGTTTATGCCCAGCATATGCCTTTCCTTCTCCTCTTGCCACACTGGACTAAACGAACCAATCATTTTCTGCCTTTGATCTTTTGACTTTAAGGTAAGGAATACCTGAGAGAAATTTCCAAGGGAAAAATTGCCAGAGAAAAAAAACAAACCCAGCAGAATTTCAGGCACCTCGAACTATTTTCCCAACTCCCAAATTCATTAATAGTATAGGTTTTGCAGAATTTCAGAAGTTTAAAAGATGGCTTAAACCTAAAGGAAGAATATGAAATATGAGAACAGTAGCTCATCAACACTTTTTAAGAACAACCTTCCATGGGGCTACAATACATAACAACAATAAAAGCGAAATTGCTCTGGTTGAAGGAAGGCTGTGAGTCTGGGGCCCCACCAGCTCCACTTCCCCTGCTCCAAACCCAACCCACTAGAAATATTTACTCTGTCAAACTCCATCGATAAGCACTGACCTAGAAAAAGAACACAGATATTCAGAATGTGCAAACTAACATCCAAAAATCTCCTCTTGGCCCTGAAGACTACCAAAGGAGCTTAATAACCATTTTCACTTTGCAGTGTTCTCTGTCCCTTCTTGTTCACTGCCTGTCTCCTGCATAAGTATGGCACAAAACACTGTGGATAAAACAGAATACACTCTAGAATTAAGATGTTTCAGTTTCCACATTTTCCCTAAGTTTTTTAAGTTGGGATGCATTTGGTAACTGATATCCTGAAAAAGTCTTCTTCCTTAAGACAAAAAAAAAAAGGAGCCCGTTTCCCAAGGTCCAAATCTCCTTAAGTAAATAGCAAAATCATTAATTAACCATGAGAACTAACCGGCAGACACGGGCTGGAAAATACAACTTTTGCCAAGAACGACACAGATACTGCGAATGATCAATCACTCTGATCCAATCAAGTTCATCCATTGACACTTCAATGAAGTATGAATAAGACCTATGAATCAAAAGAAAAACGCAGAAAAAAGTACCATATTAAAATAACAAAACCAAGTTATACTTCAATAAAACATTAAAAGATACAAAAAATATAACTTACTAATTACATTTTCTGTATTACAAATTATCAAAACTTTCTGCATAACAATCAAATTCTGATAATAATAAAATCTGTATAGATCCTGCTATTGTAGTGTGCACCACAATGTACTGTAATTCTCTCTCCACATGTCTGTATGCCTTATTAGATCACAAGCTGCTTAAAAACAAGGAGCATGCCATATTTATCTTCACATATTCAGGGCCTAGCACACTGTCTGGCACATACCCAGCATGCAAGATATTTGTTCCTTTTCAAACAGAGCCAGGATGGCTTGCTCCTACTATATTAGATTAATAAAGCCATGATAGAAGAGAGAACAGAAAATTGATAAGTGGGAGATGGGCCTTCTCCTTCTACCTTCCCTAGTCTGGGTGCTCAGCTCTATTCTCTCAGGGAAGCCAACTCGGAATGGTTCCTCAGAAAGACCTGCTTATCTCCTGCTCCCTCCCAGTCTCCACCATCCCAAACAAATACGCAGCCCAAAGAAAAATAAATGACATGGGTGAAGAGATAATACGTGTTTCTTCTGGGTACAACATAGAATTTGGCAGCTAATAATCTGGCAATAATGAAAATAGCCTATCATCCCCTAGTCAGCTACCCTGGACCTTTAGATGCTGGTCCCATCCTGAACAAATCTGTATTCCCCTGTCATAAGCCAAATTTAAATTTGAGATGCAGTTATTACTTGTACTGCAATATCAACAGGAACAATCTCAGAAGATTTAGACGACCATAAATGTCAGCCTGCAACCAACAGTTGTGACCAGAAAAGGTCAGCTTATTTTGTGTCATCCCCTCATTTTCTGCTGTCCCCTCACTCCCATTCATTTTATCGCTCAGTCTCAAACAGGTTATAACCTTTTATTGAACCTCTCTGGGTTATCAGTAATGCAGGTTATAATTTTACAACACATGTCAGAATCTTTTGGGCTTAAGATGCTGAATTTTTCACCTTTGCTGAGAATGATAACTTCTGTAAGAAAAGAACTGCTACATGGTCAAGCTAAGTCCCCTGTGAATGTAATGCATATACTAAAGCAAAGCGGCCTATAAATATTTAACATCATGGAAATAGTAACTACTTTCGGTTTCAAACATACTAACATTTTCTTTTAATATCTTTATACTAATTTCACAATTAATTAAACAAATATATGTAAAGCTTTGAGAACAGTACCTACCACATAAAAGTAATGAAAGTGCTATATAAGTATTATTACTGTTATACTATTATTATTAGCCCAGAGACTCTTGGAAATCACATGTGGATTAGCTCCATTTTGCCAACTAAACATCATTTTATATCCAACAAGATACATATCAGGACATATATTCTTACTAAAGAAAAAACAGATGAAGATAACCGGGGAGCCTCAAACACCCATACCTATGGGAAATGCAAACTCCCTTCATGAAGCTTCCCTCATATTTGGTTCAAATGGCCTAAAAGGCCTGAGTGGTGGCCAGTGTGCAAGGAGAAATGAAGTACCATGCAAGGGTATCACTGCCAATACTACCAAGTCCTCCCAGCCCAGACTCAAAGAGGCATGAGTAGGGCCTAGGAGACTCTATGCCAATTTCTGGGTATAGAGGGTTTAAGTTAATGATGGCAGTCATGAGAGACAATTTTTGGTGGCCCAACTGCTCTGGTACTTCTAAGCATCATGGATGAACCCTAGAAACTACAGTGGAGGAAGTGTCAGAGGTGCTGGATAGAAGGCAGAATCTTGAAGCCACTACACAACTGAGTAGGTTCTGAGGCTGGAGCTCACCAAATCTTTTTCACAAACTTCCTATATTTGAGAATGATTATTCATCCACACAATAAAAGACAATTTTTTCTTCATCCATAGGATTAAATGCATTTAAAAAGTTATAGTATTCAAAAGTAAGTAATCAAGTAAATAAATATTGGTAACCCAGAAAGAATACCAAGTAACAATTAAAAGTATATTTTAAAGGGATTTTTTTTTTTAAGTAAAATGTTCACAATGTATTAATTACAAAGTGAAGTTAGCCTTTATTTTGTAAAACTATGTGTGGTTTTACAGATTTCTGTTTTGTGTATGTGACTAGTTAAATACATATAGTTACATACGCTAGTTAGATACATACTAGCTATATATAAAGGTTATTAATGGCCAGTGATTTACTAATGTTTTCATTCTTCTTCTTTCTGTTTTTCTATACTATGTTTTCCATGATGAACACATATTCATTACTTTTATAAGCAGAAAAAAAGCAAAAAAAAAAAAATTTTTTTTTAAGGATAATAGCCTTTAACTCTTCCCCCAGAACTAAACTTCAAAAGAAATAGCAAAACGATCCCAAGGAAATAAACCATCAAATCTGAAAAGCCAAAGAAGACGACCACAAAATTAGTCCAAGTCAATCAAACATAATGTCATTTTCCATCCAAGTCATGCTAATCACTCACCGGCTATCTCGGTCCCACAGGAGTATCCGAATGTGATTGATAATAGATGGCTGACCTAGCTTAATCTCAATGCCAGAACGGCAGTCATCATCAATCGGGTGCCTAGAAAATCCATGATCCAAATCATAATTTTGAGTATCACCGTCTAATAAGGCCGACTTCAGCTCCCCTTTTACAACCTGGGCTCCATACTTCATAGTTGCAATATTTTCTTCTGGTACTACAGTTAAAAACAGAGAAAGCAAGGTTAATGATTACTTAGTAATTATTCTGTATTGTTGGGAAGAACACAAAATTCTAGCATTCTAGTTGATTTTATCACGTGCATTTCATTTAAAAATGGCAGAGAGGGGATCCCTGGGTGGCACAGCGGTTTGGTGCCTGCCTTTGGCCCAGGGCGCGATCCTGGAGACCCCGGATCGAATCCCAGGTCAGGCTCCCGGGGCATGGAGCCTGCTTCTCCCTCTGCCTGTGTCTCTGCCTCTCTCTCTCTCTCTCTGTGTGACTATCATAAATAAATAAAAATTTAAAAAAATAAAAATAAAAAAAAAATTAAAATGGCAGAGAGAAGTCTGTGGAGATAGAAGATGTGGAATGTCTATGAGGATTAAGATACCACCCACAGTTTAAATTTAATGACACACCAAAGCCACAGAGTGCCTAAGACTAATGTTACTAAGAAAAAGTTGGTAATACTAGAAACAAAACAAGTACTAGGACAAACAAATCAGCTCTGCCACGTTCACTCTATTAGTAGCCTTAATATCTACAGGACAAAAATGGCATATAAGATGACCTGTAGCTGCCAGCTGGAGTAAGCGCACAATAGAAAAGCAAAGCTGACAGTCAGATCTCTGATAAAGCGGGGAGGGTCAAGATGGCGGCAGAGTAGGGTCCCCAAATCACCTGCACCCACCAAATTACCTAGAAAACCTTCCAATCATCCTGAAAATCTACGAATTCGGCCTGAGATTTAAAGAGAGACCAGCTGGAATGTTACAATGAGAAGAGTTCGCGCTTCTATCAAGGTAGGAAGACCGGGAAAAAGAAATAAAGAAACAAAAGGCCTCCAAGGGGGAGGGGCCCCGCGAGGAGCCGGGCTGAGGCCGGGGCGAGTGTCCCCAGGACAGGAGAGCCCCGTCCCGGAGGAGCAGGAGCTGCACCAACCTTCCCGGGCGGAAAGGGGCTCGCAGGGAGTTAGAGCAGGACCCAGGAGGGCGGGGATGCCCTCGGGCTCCCTGGGACACTAACAGGCACCTGCACCCGGGAGATGCGCCGAGCTCCCTAAGGGCTGCAGCGCGCACAGCGGGACCCGGAGCAGCTCGGAGCGGCTCGGGCAGAAGAAGAGGCTCCGTGCGGAGGGCGCTGCGCGGCTCCGGGAGCAGGGAGCAGCTCGGAGGGGCTCGGGCGGCGGCTCCGTGGAGGGGGCTGCGCGGCCCCAGGAGCAGCTCGGAGGGCTCCGGCGGCAGGGTTGCGTGTCCCGGAAGCAGCTCCTGCTCCGGCAGAGAAAGAGGCTACGTGCAGAGGGGGCTGCGCGGCTCTGGGAGCAGCTCGGAGGGGCTCGGGCGGCGGAGGGGGCTGCGGGGCGGGAGCGTGAATCCAACAGCGCAGGCCCAGGAGCACTGGGCGCCTGGACACAGCCCAGGATCTGGCCTCCCCCTGGGACAGGCAGAGGCCTGGAGGGCCCAGGACCGCAAGGATGCTCCTGCCCCCAGCTGAGCTGAGCAGATCAGCGGCCCGGCCCCGGATCATCATCCAGGCCCTGCGGAGAGAGAGCTCCATAGTTCCTACGGGAGCTGACTCCAGGGCTCCAGAGCTGGCCGCTGCCACTGCGGTTGTTCCTCCTGGGGCCTCACAGGGTAAACAACCCCCAATGAGCCCGGCACCAGGCAGGGGCAGAGCAGCTCGCCCAAGTGCTAACACGTGAAAATCAGCACAACAGGCCCCTCCCCCAGAAGACCAACAAGACGGACAAGTTCCAGGGGAAGTCAAGGGACTTAAAGTATACAGAATCAGAAGATACTCCCCCATGTTTTTTTTTTCTTTTTGATTTGATTGCTTCCCCCACCCCCTTTTTCCCCTTTCTTTCTTTTTCTCTTTCTCTTCTTTTTCTTTTTTTCTTTTTCTCTTTTCTTTCCTTCTTTCTCTCCTTTCTTTTTCTCCTTTTCCCAATACAACTTGTTTTTGGCCACTCTGCACTGAGCAAAATGACTAGAAGGAAAACCTCACCTCAAAAGAAAGAATCAGAAACAGTCCTCTCTCCCACAGTTACAAAATCTGGATTACAATTCAATGTCAGAAAGCCAATTCAGAAGCACTATTATACAGCTACTGGTGGCTCTAGAAAAAAGCATAAAGGACTTAAGAGACTTCATGACTGCAGAATTTAGATCCAATCAGGCAGAAATTAAAAATCAATTGAATGAGATGCAATCCAAACTAGAAGTCCTAATGACGAGGGTTAATGAGGTGGAAGAACGAGTAAATGACATAGAAGACAAGTTGATGGCAAAGAGGGAAACTGAGGAAAAAAGAGACAAACAATTAAAAGACCATGCAGATAGATTAAGGGAAATAAACGACAGCCTGAGGAAGAAAAACCTACATTTAACTGGGGTTCCCGAGGGTGCCGAAAGGGACAGAGGGCCAGGATATGTATTTGATCAAATCATAGCTGAAAACTTTCCTAATCTGGGAAGGGAAACAGGCATTCAAATCCAGGGAATAGAGAGATCCCCCCCTAAAATCAATAAAAACCGTTCAACACCTCGACATCTAATAGTTAAGCTTGCAAATTCCAAAGATAAAGAGAAGATCCTTAAAGCAGCAAGAGACAAGAAATCCCTGACTTTTATGGGGAGGAGTATTAGGGTAACAGCAGACCTCTCCACAGAGACCTGGCAGGCCAGAAAGGGCTGGCAGGATATATTCAGGGCCCTAAATGAGAAGAACATGTAACCAAGAATATCCAGCAAGGCTCTCACTCAAAATGGGAGGAGAGATAAAGAGCTTCCAAGACAGGCAGGAACTGAAAGAATATGTGACCTCCAAACCAGCTCTGCAAGAAATTTTAAGGGGGACTCTTAAAATTCCCCGTTAAGAAGAAGTTCAGTGGAACAATCCACAAAAACAAGGACTGAATAGATATCATGATGACACTAAACTCATACCTTTCAATAGTAACTCTGAACGTGAACGGGCTTAATGACCCCATCAAAAGGCGCAGGGTTTCAGACTGGATAAAAAAGCAGGACCCATCTATTTGCTGTCTACAAGAGACTCATTTTAGACAGAAGGACACCTACAGCCTAAAAATAAAAAGGTTGGAGAGCCATTTACCATTCAAATGGTCCTCAAAAGAAAGCAGGGGTAGCCATCCTTATATCAGATAAACTAAAATTTACCCCGAAGACTATAGTGAGAGATGAAGAGGGACACTATATCATACTTAAAGGATCTATCCAACAAGAGGAGTTAACAATCCTCAATATATATGCCCCGAATGTGGGAGCTGCAAAATATATAAATCAATTTATAACCAAAGTGAAGAAATACTTAGATAATAATACACTTATACTTGGTGACTTCAATCTAGCTCTTTCTATACTCGATAGGTCTTCTAAGCACAACATCTCCAAAGAAACGAGAGCTTTAAATGATACACTGGACCAGATGGATTTCACAGATATCTACAGAACTTTACATCCAAACTCAACTGAATACACATTCTTCTCAAGTGCACATGGAACTTTCTCCAGAATAGACCACATACTGGGTCACAAATTGGGTCGAAACCGATACCAAAAGATTGGGATCGTCCCCTGCATATTCTCAGACCATAATGCCTTGAAATTAGAACTAAAACACAACAAGAAGTTTGGAAGGACCTCAAACGTGTGGAGGTTAACGACTATCCTGCTAAAAGATGAAGGGGTCAACCATGAAATTAAGGAAGAATTAAAAAGATTCATGGAAACTAATGAGAATGAAGATACGAGCATTCAAAATCTTTGGGATGCAGCAAAAGCAGTCCTGAGGGGGAAATACATCGCAATACAAGCAGCCATTCAAAAACTGGAAAGAACTCAAATACAAAAGCTAACCTTACACATAAAGGAGCTAGAGAAAAAACAGCAAATACATCCTACATCCAGCAGAAGAAGAGAGTTAATAAAGATTCGAGCAGAACTCAATGAAAACGAGACCAGAAGAACTGTGGAACATATCAACAGAACCAGGAGTTGGTTCTTTGAAAGAATTAATAAGATAGATAAACCATTAGCCAGCCTTATTAAAAAGAAGAGAGAGAAGACTCAAATTAATAAAATCATGAATAAGAAAGGAGAGATCACTACCAACACCAAGGATATACAAACGATTTTAAAAACATATTATGAGCACCTCTACGCCAATAAATTAGGCAATCTAGAAGAAATGGACGCATTCCTGGAAAGCCACAAACTACCAAAACTGGAACAGGAAGAAATAGAAAACCTGAACAGGCCAATAACCAGGGAGGAAATTGAAGCAGTCATCAAAAACCTCCCAAGACACAAAAGTCCAGGGCCAGATGGCTTCCCAGGGGAATTCTATCAAATGTTTAAAGAAGAAACCATACCTATTCTACTAAAGCGGTTTGGAAAGATAGAAAGAGATGGAGTACTTCCGAATTCGTTCTATGAGGCCAGCATCACCTTAATTCCAAAACCAGACAAAGACCCCGCCAAAAATGAGAATTACAGACCAATATCCCTGATGAACATGGATGCAAAAATTCTCAACAAGATACTAGCCAATAGGATCCAACAGTACATTAAGAAAATTATTCACCATTACCAAGTAGGATTTATCCCTGGGACACAAGGCTGGTTCAACACTTGTAAAACAATCAATGTGATTCATCATATCAGCAAGAGAAAAACCAAGAACCATTTGATCCTCTCATCGGATGCAGAGAAAGCATTTGACAAAATACAGCATCCGTTCCTGATCAAAACTCTTCAGAGTGTAGGGATAGAGGGAACATTCCTCAACATCTTAAAAGCCGTCTATGAAAAGCCCACAGCAAATATCATTCTCAGTGGGGAAGCATTGGGAGCCTTTCCCCTAAGATCAGGAACAAGACAGGGATGTCCACTTTCACCACTGCTATTCAACATAGTACTAGAAGTCCTAGCCTCAGCAATCAGACAACAAAAAGACATTAAAGGCATTCAAATTGGCAAAGAAGAAGTCAAACTCTCCCTCTTCGCCGATGACATGATACTCTACATAGAAAACCCAAAAGCCTCCACCCCAAGATTGCTAGAACTCATACAGCAATTTGGTAGCGTGGCAGGATACAAAAATCAATGCCCAGAAATCAGTGGCATTTCTATACACTAACAATGAGCCTGAAGAAAGAGAAATTAAGGAGTCAATCCCATTTACAATTGCACCCAAAAGCATAAGATACATAGGAATAAACCTAACCAAAGAGGTAAAGGATCTATACCCTAAAAACTATAGAACACTTCTGAAAGAAATTGAGGAAGACACAAAGAGATGGAAAAATATTCCATGCTCATGGATTGGCAGAATTAATATCGGGAAAATGTCAATGTTACCCAGGGCAATTTACACGTTTAATGCAATCCCTATCAAAATACCATGGACTTTCTTCAGAGAGTTAGAACAAATTATTTTAAGATTTGTGTGGAATCAGAAATGACCCCGAATAGCCAGGGGAATTTTAAAAAAGAAAACCGTATCTGGGGGCATCACAATGGCGGATTTCAGGTTGTACTACAAAGCTGTGGTCATCAAGACAGTGTGGTACTGGCACAAAAACAGACACATAGATCAATGGAACAGAATAGAGAACCCAGAAGTGGACCCTGAACTTTATGGTCAACTAATATTCGATAAAGGAGGAAAGACTATCCATTGGAAGAAAGACAGTCTCTTCAATAAATGGTGCTGGGAAAATTGGACATTCACATGCAGAAGAATGAAACTAGACCACTCTCTTGCACCATACACAAAGATAAACTCAAAATGGATGAAAGATCTAAATGTGAGACAAGATTCCATCAAAATCTTAGAGGAGAATACAGGCAACACCCTTTTTGAACTCAGCCACAGTAACTTCTTGCAAGATACATCCACAAAGGCAAAAGAAACAAAAGCAAAAATGAACTATTGGGACTTCATCAAGATAAGAAGCTTTTGCACAGCAAAGGATACAGTCAGCAAAACTAACAGACAACCTACAGAATGGGAGAAGATATTTGCAAATGACGTATCAGATAAAGGGCTAGTTTCCAAGATCTATAAAGAACTTATTAAACTCAACACCAAAGAAACAATCCAATCATGAAATGGGCAAAAGACATGAAGAGAAATCTCACAGAGGAAGACATGGTCATGGCCAACATGCACATGAGATAATGCTCTGCATCTCTTGCCATCAGGGAAATACAAATCAAAACCACAATGAGATACCACCTCACACCAGTGAGAATGGGGAAAATTAACCAGGCAGGAAACCACAAATGTTGTAGAGGATGCGGAGAAAAGGGAACCCTCTTACACTGTTGGTGGGAATGTGAATTGGTGCAGCCACTCTGGAAAACTGTGTGGAGGTTCCTCAGAGTTAAAAATAGACCTGCCCTAAGACCCAGCAATTGCACTGTTGGGGATTTGCCCCAAAGATACAGATGCAATGAAACGCCAGGACACCTGCACCCCAATGTTTATAACAGCAATGTCCACAATAGCCAAACTGTGGAAGGAGCCTCGGTGTCCATCGAAAGATGAATGGATAAAGATGTGGTTTATGTATACAATGGAATATTACTCAGCCATTAGAAACGACAAATACCCACCATTTGCTTCGACGGGGATGGAACTGGAAGGTATTATGCTAAGTGAAGTAAGTCAATTGGAGAAGGACAAACATTATATGGTCTCATTCATTTGGGGAATATAAATAATAATGAAAGGAAATATAAGGGAAGGGAGAAGAAATGTGTGGGAAATATCAGAAAGGGAGACAGAACATAAAGACTTCTAACTCTGGGAAATGAACTAGGGGTGGTGGAAGGGGAGGAGGGCGGGGGGTGGGGGTGAATGGGTGATGGGCACTGAGGGGGGCACTTGACGGGGTGAGCACTCGGCTTTATTCTGTATGTTGGTAAATTGAACACCAATAAAAAATAAATTTATTTTAAAAAAAAGATCTCTGATAAAGCAACATAAGACACATTACAATACATATACTAGAGTTGCTGGACACGGACCATACACAGATAATACTCAAGAAGTTAATCTAGCTGAAAAACAATTTGTGTAAAAGGTGTATTTTTACTTCACTTGAGCATTTTTACAACTGAAAATTCAGTCTGTCATCAAAATCAATGTTATGGTTCTAATTAAACTCCCTCCCCCTTCCCACACTAGATTTATTAAGTGTCAATTGTTCCTGGAACTCTGAAGTCCTCCGTGCAAAGCTTGCTTCACAGATCTGGAGCCTGTCCTCTAGGTGCCAACGTTCTAACTGACACTCCCCGTGGAGGGACAGGCGGCAGCTTTAGCAGATGTGAAGAGCTTGATCTTCAGAATCAGAGTTGAAATAGTGGCGACACCTTTAACCAGGCAAACCACTTTGGGGAAATTATCTTCTCTGAACTTCAGTCTCTCAAGAGGGCAATCCCCAGCCCCATGTGTTTTCGCTTATTTGTTGGAAGGGTTAAATGAGATGATACTTGCAAAGCACATAGTAAGCTCTAAAAAATAATTTATCAGTATGATTACAAAGTTATATACTAAAAAACACACAATAATAAGAGAACTAAGCAAGTTTACAGACTATAAATAAATGCTGAATTCTCACAGTACATATACATCTTGACTATGTGATCTGAATAGGGAACAGTGCAAGCTATAATAAGGCTCTTAGGGAAAGGGGGTAACTCATCACCGTATATTTCTTTGAAAATGTGGTTTTAAAAAAATTTTTTTTCAGGGATGCCTGGGTGGCTCAGTTGATTAAGTGTCTGCCTTTTGATTTTGGCTCAGGTTGTGATCTCAGGGTTGTGAGATTGAGCCCTACATCAGGCTCTGTGCTGGCCACAGAGCCTGCTTATGATTTTCTCTCTTTCCTGCACCCCTGGTCGCACACACACATGCTCGTGCTCTCTCTCTATATATATATAAAATTATATATATAATATAAAATATTAAATTAAAATAATTATTTTAATATTATTTTATATTTTATATTCTTATTTTTATATTAAAATAATAAAATATATTACATTGAAAATTATATATATATATTTATATAATTTTCACATGAAGCCAGGTAAAGAGAGTGATAACAAAGATGACAATAATGCAGGTGACAAATGGGGGGTGAGTGGGACTATTTAACTTGCAAAAGGCTAAGGCAACTCAGAAAAAAAAAAAGCAAATGAAACCTAGTCATGCTCAACCTCTTCTGCGCTTTTCATACAGGTTTATAACTTCCTGAGTTCTATTAGTTCATGGTAATTGTACATATTCTTCATATTTATTTCTCACTTATTTAACAAACCTTATTAATTCCTTTGATTCACTCCTTATAACTCTTTGCGTGAAATACCATTATGTGTCCATTTCACAGATGGGGAAGTAAGGGCAGAGAAAAGCCAGACAGACTTTGGTTCCTAAGGTCACAGAGCCTGCCAGTGACAGAGCTATGATTAGAACTTGGCAGTTTGACTCCAGGAGCCCTGCCTACCACCTCTCTCATAAGGAGTTTTGACGGGAAGACCATATTTATCCCTCTCTCTAATCCCTTCCCTGTAAGGTGACCTGAGACTCAGAGGGAAAAAACAGAGTCTGATATATTGGGATCCCTGGGTGGTGCAGTGGTTTGGAGCCTGCCTTTGGCCCAGGGCACGATCCTGGAGACCCGGGATCAAATCCCACGTCGGGCTCCCGGTGCATGGAGCCTGCTTCTCCCTCTGCCTGTGTCTCTGCCTCTCTCTCTCTCTCTCTGTGACTATCATAAATAATAAAATAAATAAAAATTAAAAAAAAAACAGAGTCTGATATAGCATAAAAACAAACAAAGTTGTATTTAAAGTGAGAAGACGTGGGCTCCACCACCCACTGGCCCTGAGTGAGACCCCTCAGTGCCTTTGAATCAGAATCTGTTTTCTCATCTACAAATAATGCTGTGTCCAACCCACCCACTGCATTACTGTAAAGATCGTACCACAAATAAAACATGCTACAGTACCCTGTAAGTATAAAGCATTCAGCCAAAAACCATTTACAGAGGATTCAATCTGTACCAGATACCATAGGAATACTTGAGAGAATGAAACAGAAATGGGTCCTGCCCTCCTGCAGCCTCCAATCTAGAGATGAAGCACTTTATAAAGCAAACAAAAACTTCCAATTTGCACTTTTCAGTGCCAACAATGTGTACCCCTTGGTAAAAAGAGATCTGTTCCTTTATTGCTGGGTGTAAAATGTGGGGGTCTGAAGCCTGTTGTTGAAGACCACTGGAACCACCTCCAACAGTTCTGACACCATTAGTCAAGACCACGCCGAAAAGGGAGGAACTCAAGCTTTCAGAATTTAGAAAGTGTTGCTACCCTTTGATTTTCTCTAAATATAAGCTCCTTCATCTCTAAAATTTATCAAGCTCAGAATAAAACACTAGGCACAAAGGTTTCAAGTGACTATAACTAAAAGTCTAAAATAGAAATGAAATTGCTACAAGTCTAAAGTCTTCTTTTGAAGTTTATTTCAAGAGTGCTTGAGAACTTTTCTAACTATTCTTGATACAGATCCCCTGAAAGTATCTTTTACTTTAAAACGGGAAACATTTACACAAGTGGAAATTCTCTCATGGTGACCATAATCTGAGCGTCTCATGGGATAAAAATCCAACTCCAAGTATTTGTGCATGTGTGTGTGTCTGCATGCATATGCAAAACCTATAGTTATATTTAAGAAGAATTTAAGAAGAAAAGTGATCATGAGAAAATTCAAGTCATAGTAAAATACCTCAAACCACAAATATTCTTACCATCTATAATTTTATCAGTAGAGAAAAAGAGCTCTCAAAGAATATAGGGTATTAGGGATTAAACAACATAGCAGATAACAAAAGTTTTCCTTACGTTTGTAATTTTGGATGCATTTTACAAACATGAAAAAAATTAAGCTTTGAAGTTCCACAGCTAGGCAGAAACAAGCCAATTATTAGAAAAACAAAGAAAATGAATAAGACCTGCAGCTAGTGAAACAGTGCCAAAATCTGAGTGCTGCTAGGCTAATTATCTTGAGTTTTTCTTTAATTGTGTTATGTTCTTAATTATCCTTTACTGAACTTTCTAGTAGTTCTTTACTGAACTATCTTTACTGAACTATCTCAGCCTAAGATTACCATCTAGGCTGAGATAGCTGTCCACTCATGATGGGTAACATTTGGAGCCATACTCAGTTCTCTGCCCACTGCAATCTCTTTACCTAATTCTGTACCCAAAATCATTTTGTACTCCCCAACCTGACTTCCCTGAAAAACGTGTGGCTGCTCCCTTCCAACAAACACCGCATTACAAGTGGCTTCCTTGACACTCCTGTCTTCCAACTCTCCCCATTATCTCCACTCTCCACAGGCTTCCTCTCCACATTTAACAGTACTGGTGCTCAAACACACCAAACACAAAACAGAAACAGAAAATATTCCAGGCAGGAGACTCTATTGAAGAGCACTGGCCTCATGAGTCAGATCAGCACTTTGGTTCCAGCTCAGGCATTGATTTCACTCAGTAACTTTAGGCAAGTTACTTATAAAGATCACAGAATGAAAACTTCTAAGAGCTGAATGGAACCTTCATCCTATTTATTATTTAAAGAATAGAAAACTCCTACGCTGTCTTCTGTGTGCTGGACTGCAGTGGACTCAGCCTCCAGCAGCTCATCATCTCATATAGACAAGTACATATCGGACATAAAATGCCTCCACTGAGGAATACTCAGGAGGGATTCCTTGTGAAGCCCCTAGTTTACCAATGAAGATACTATAAACTGTAGTTGGAGAGATAAATAAAATATAAGTCAAAAAGTTTTAAAGTATTAAAAGTTTCAGGGGTAGCTGGGTGGCTCAGTCGGTTGAGTAGCTGACTTGGCTTTGACTCAGGTCCCGAGCTCAAGCCCTACACTGGGCTCCATGCTCAGCAGTAAGTCTGCTTGAGACTCTCTCTCCCTCTGCCCTTCCATTGGCTTGTCCTTCTTCTCTCTCTCTCAAATAAATAAATAAAATGTTTTAAAAAGTGAAATCTTGAGAATGGAAGTTGTGATATGCTCCCTGCTATAAACATGAAGAAATAATAAATTGTGATTTCCTCTTATTATTATTTCCTCAATAATAATTATGGTCCTCTTTCCTAAAGTCTAGAATCTTAGACACGCACAAGTCATCTGGGTGGCTCAGGGGTTGAGCATCTGTCTTTGGCTCAGGGCGTGATCCTGGGGTACGGGATCAAGTTCGACATCAGGCTTCCCACAGGGAGCCTGATTCTACCTCTGCCTATTTCTCTGCCTCTCTCTCTGTGTCTCTCATGAATAAATAAATAAAATCTTTTAAAAATATAAAGTAAAATAAAATCTGAGACACACAAAATAAGTATAATCCAGTCTGATCAAAAAAACCACCTTCAAGGCAGAAATAATACCTCAATAGTTATGACAAACTAAGCATTAAGGGAATGGTTTGACTGCAGGTAGTTAAAATATTCTAAGGAAAAAAAATAATTTCATTAAGAGATAATTCCTTTCCCCAGGTGTGTGTACAAAACTAGCCAAAACCATCTCCCCAGAAAGACTAATCATAACTGTTAAGTTAAAAATATCCTTTGGGGGGGGGGGTGCCTGGGTGGCTCTGCAGTTCAGCTGCCTTCTGCTCAGGGCTTGATCCTGGGATCCTGGGACTGAGTTATGCATTAGGCTCCCCACAGGGAGCCTGCTTCTCCCTCTGCCTGTGTCTCTGCCTCTTTCTTGGTGTCTCTCATGAATAAATAAATAAAATCCTTAAAAAATATATCCTTTGGGTCCCCCCTTTTTTTAAGGAGGAGAAAAATTGCTGTAATTTGGTTAAAATCCTCAGGATATGCAGCTCTGAGAATTGAACCTCCAGTAACCAATACCAATCAACTCAAAAGAAAAAGCATTAGTATCTGTGCAGTCCCCAGTCCAGGAGAGAACCTCTCCACAGTTCATGAAAAGTCCCAAAGACATAGAAGCTATACCCAGGGGAGAACAAACAAATTTGGTCAACAGTTTCAAAATAAGCATAACTATCCTTCCAGAACAGTCTAGGAAGACTTCTGAAATTTTATTTTTTTAAGATTTTATTTATTTATTTGTGAGACGGGGGGGAGGGAAGGAAGGAGGGGGGGATCGAGCGAGCAAGCATGAGCAGGGGGAGAGGAAGGGCCAGAGGGAGAGGGTAAAGTAGACCCGGCTGAGCAGGGAGCTAGAGCTGAATGCAGGGCTCAATCCCAGGACCCTGAGATCATGACCTGAGGGGAAGGCAGACATTCATCGACTAAGCCACCCAGGCGCCTCAACTTCTAAAGTTTTAGACTACGTTTTCTTAACAGTGAAGAAATGTAATAAAAGAAAATAATGGTATATTTGGATAACATTTATTTAGAGAATAACCTATTTTTTAAGGAGCTTATAGGAAAGTGATATGCATCCTTGGTGTTAATATTGCTGATTTTGCTATCCATATAGGTAAAAAGTCAGAAAACCAGCCTGTTGTTTAATCATTTCTCAAGTTTAGAAGTTAGATAAAGATTCCCAAATATCTGTATAATTTCTTCCTCAAGATCCCACTGATTTATCCCAAATGAAAAATTTAACATTTATAAGTAATAATTATGTAAATATATCATCCAGAACTGAGCGTGCCTCAGCTTGTTGAGTACTCCCTTTCACAGTAGTCTCATGGCTTCATTATAACCCAAGTCTGACACCTACATTGACCAGCTGGTCAATTCTAAGCTACCACCAACTATGTAAAGTGTCCAAAGCATCTCCTCAGTCCTGCAAAAGTGTCCCAAGCCTATCCCTGTAACAAATTCATTTATAGGGCCCTACCAACACCTCAAATCAAAGCTAGGGCAACAAGGGAGAAAAAGGAACTTATATGAGAGGATCAGACAATGATGACTTAGAAATTCTAAAATTGTATTACTCATCTTGTTACTTCTCCCCCCTCCACTGTCCCACTCTTTATCCAAGACTACCCTCAACTAAGACCCCTCTCTAGCACCTCTGATCTCCTCCCAGACCTCTCTCGAGCTGTTCCCTCTAGTTGTCATAGTATTTCTCTACTGCCTTTCATTCTAATTCACATACATGCTTCTATGACCAATTCAGTAATTCCTACAGACTGACAGAGGTGAGGAAGAACACAAATAATGATAACAATGGTTTCCTAGATTGAGTTTACAGACATTATTTGCATACATTATTTAAATTCTCATAAAATATTAGGAAACTTGATGGGGACTTTTTAGTAGGACTAAAAGTATAATTCCTTATGGAACTTAATATCAAGTCACACAACCAGCAAGTGACTCATTCAGGATTTGAGGTCAAACTTCTTTAGTTCCAAAACCAATACTTTTTCTTCTATATCCAGTGAAAAGAAGGGTTATAGAAGCCAACTGAGGAGAGAACTTCTATACAGAGAAGGTGGTCACTGGTATCTAAGGATGCTGAAAGATCAGAAAATGAGGACTGAGAGAAAACTTTGGCATATAAATTATGGTCGGTTGGTGAGTTGTCTGAGCAGAAGCTTGGGTAAACAGGGAGTTAGGCATTGGTTTGAAAAGATAGTAAATACAATGCATTGACCATCCAGTGTGTGAATTAGAATGAAAAGCAGTAGAGAAATAATATGGCAGCTAGAGGGAACAGCTCGAGAGAGGTCTGGGAGGAGATCGGAGGTGCTAGAGAGGGGTCCTAGTTGAGGGTAGTCTTGGATAAAGAGTGGGACTGTGGAGGGGGAGAAGTAACAAGATGAGTAAAATTGTATTTTAGAATTTCTAAGTCATCATTGTCTGATCCTCTCATATAAGTTCCTTTTTCTCCCTTGTTGCCCTAGCTTTGATTTGAGGTGTTGGCAGGGCCCTATAACTAAATTCGTTACAGGGATAGGCTTGGGATATTTTTGCAGGAGTGAGGAAATGCTTGGAAAAGAAATCTAGGGAAAAAGAAAAAAAAAGAAAAGAAAAGAAATCTAGGGATGCCTGGGTAACTCAGCGGTTTGGCACCTGCCTTTAGCCCAGGGCATGATCCTGGACACCTGGGATCGAGTGCCACATTGGGCTCCCTGCATGAAGCCTGCTTTCTCTCTCTGCCTGTGTCTCTGCCTCTCTCTCTGTGTGTGTCTCTCGTGAATAAATAAATAAAATCTTAAAAAAAAAAAAATAAAGAAAAGAAATCTAAATCTGATGAGTCAGAAGAGAAATCCAGACTAAGGACACCTACTTACGATCAATCAGTATTTAAGAGAATGTCTGAGCATGGTCAAGGAAAAGATGACTCAGGGAAATGACTAACATGAGACAGGACTCAGTACTTAGATGTTCCAGAAACCCTCAAACTCAGTCTTAAATTAAGCTCAGCATCTTCAGAACTACTACATTTCATTAATTCTAAGATACATATTTTTTTCAAATTTTAACATTTCTGAAACTGGGATATAGACATGATGGTGTGTTATGATTTAACTGGCAATACTGTTTCCTTTCTTAGTGGAAAATAAAACAATGGCACTTGAGAACTTCCGGTTTCTTGGATTTGAAAAAATAAGGTAACTTCCTCCTAAACTTAATTCTTAAATTTAAATCCCATAAATCATCAAGATCTAATTTTCAGAATAATATCTCCCTTATACATATGTACTTTCCCTTTTCCCTACTGCCAATCTAGTTTACGGTTATATCAACTTTGTGCAGATCAAACACCCTCCTCACTGGTCTACCCAAACCAGTTTTTCTTACTCCAAATCATCAAGCATAGCACCATAGATCAAACTTTCAAGACCATCATCAGACTCACACATCTCTCATTTTTGAAAATCAGCTTCTCATTGTGCATCAGCAAAATCCCAAGCTGGTTAGAAGACTTCCACAATTTTGCCTGAGCTGACCTTTATATACATTGTTTATCAAGGCGAGCCCCTCTGCTCTCATCCACTTCTTCTGTTCCCAGGCCTTTGAACGCACTACCTTGTCTGTCAAACGCAACCAGTCCTCCCCTTGAAACACACTCCACCCTGAAGACCCTCATATCTAAGGCCAAGATTCACCTCAGGCTTCCTGATCTCCATGAAATCTCCCTCAGTTCTTCCAAGCTGTATCCTCTTTCGAAATTCATAGCATGTGCTCACCTTAAACATGGTCCTACTTAACTTTTCACGGGAGTAGGTCTTATTTCCACAAGTATATTAAAAGGATCAGAGGAGACTGTATTTTGTATTTATGCAGTGTAGTGTGGTGGTTCATTACACAGCCTAGCTACAAAGGTCTGCTTCTCTGCTCAGAATCTTTCTGTGTAATCTCTCTGTGATTCAGTTTCCTCATTGTAAAAATAAGTTGTTGTGAGAATTAAGTGATCATGTAGAACTGTTACTGATAATACAAACACTTTATAAATACTTCCTAACTGCCATTGTTTTTATCAATAAGAACAATCACGTAAGTGTTGGATATGTAACACAAGTGGTAGCTATTACTATCATTTAGAATCTCCACGTTCACAGTACACGGAATAGGAACAGAGCATGGACTCAAGGCTAATTTGATGGAGGAAGGCAGGAAAGGTCTTAGCATGAGAAGAAGCTTTTCAGCAGAGTGTCTATTTCTGATATTCTAGGACACAGCTGAATAAATCTGTCTAGGGATCCCTGGGTGGCACAGCGGTTTGGCGCTTGCCTTTGGCCCAGGGCGCGATCCTGGAAACCCGGAATCGAATCCCACGTCAGGCTCCCGGTGCATGGAGCCTGCTTCTCCCTCTGCCTGTGTCTCTGCCTCTTTCTCTCTCTCTCTCTCTCTCTCTCTCCCTGTGTGACTATCATAAATAAATAAAAATTAAAAAAAAAAAAAAACATTTAAAATAAATAAATCTGTCTAGACCTGGCAAGAAATACCGATGTTGGGGTCTATGAAGACTCAACGGTCTCTGAGGGAATTAAGAGGAAAACAAGAGGAAGCAGAGCTCTATGTTCTTAGACCCACACATTTCACATACACCTGCAACTAGAGTTTTGTAGCTCATTTTGTAGCTGAGACTGTCAGGCGAGGGAGAAAACTTTTCCTGAGATTAGGGTAAACAGGTACTTACTGAGCATGCCTCTGTAATTGAGGTCCATATCCCGGCTCTCTGATCGAACTTTAATAGCATCCAGAATAGCATCAGGAGACAACAGTCCTGAAGGCCTCACAACGTTCAGCAGTTCAGTGAGGCTCATCAGAGGCAAACGCACAGCCTGCATGATTTCAGCATGATTCTCCTTTGAATTGTGCTTACACCAATTTAACAAGGCTAGAAAAATATCTTTCTCAGGAGCTGCAAATGAATCTCTTAATACGATGTTTAAAAGTGCTGTCTGAAAAGGATAAAAAAAAAATCCATTTATTATGGAGCTCAGCCATATATCCAATCAATCAGCAAAACCTCACAGAACTGCAAGTATCACTTATATCTCAACAACTCTTTGACCATCTTCTTTCTTTAATCTTTGTGCCATATACTCTCTTGCCCACCAGGGCTCCATGAATAGCCATGGGCATCTTGTACCACTACATCAAATGTCTAGTCTTTCTAACATATCTGCACCTATCTTCAATAAAACAAGAAGAAAAATGGCAACATAAGGAGCTGTCATTCCATGCAGGTTCTTCAGGAGAGTTTAAATTTATAAGTCAGTAGGATACATTCAGTATTTAAAATTCGAAATCTTTTGTTTCACAATATTATTGCACTCCCATATTTTTGATTCTCAGATTTCTAGACTCATCTCCAGTAACACTGGTGCAACCCTCAAAGACACTTGCTTCCAAAAAATTAAGTAGGATAGTAAAAATCATGGTTTACACTCAAGCCAAAATATGTAGCTTTTCAAATAGGTTTTTTTCATTTGAAATATTCAGGTCCTAGGAGAAACACAAAAAGGGAAAGAAGAGACCAGAGTTCAGAGAGAGATCTAAGGAAAAGAGTTTATTTTTGAGCCAGCTGGCAGCAGTGGGGGTGGTGGGGGTGGGTGGGAGAGGATAACTTAAAATGACATCCTCTCGTATAAGTTCCTTTTTCTCCCTTGTTGCCCTAGCTCTGATTTGAGGTATTGGTAGGGCCAATGACACAGGAAATCTCCTGTATGAATTTTCTCTCTCATAATAACAAATTATTAGTTGCACCTCTCTGTGGGAGAAATACAAAATGAAAAAATAGTACGCAACACCACAAAAAACCTGACAGTCATCACTTTGAAAACACCCACTCTGCAGCACAGCCTCTTTTAGACATAGAACCAATTTACCTCTCTCTTATATGATCTACATAGAGTCTTAGTAGCTGGAGGCAGATAGCTAGACAGATGACCCCTTCCAGATCAAGGATTTTTATTTTTTAATTTTTAGTCTATGACTCTTCTCCTACTGCACAGATCTAAATAACATGATGCATGCCTGTACTTGCAGATGATGACACACCTTAGAAAGGGAAAGGAAGCCTTCACTTGAGAGCACCTCCTGAGCATTTCTGTCCATAAACATGCAGCACATGCAAGTTAACTTGGGAAGTGAGTAGAGGCTGGCAACATCAAAAGTCATGCAGACATTCTGAATGTTAAGTATGGTGCAGAGATACTCAGAGGTAGAATCCTCCAGCTCTGGAAATCCATATTTATGAGCCAGGCTCAAAAAGTCCAGCAACACCTCCTCCTTCTCATCTGTCAGCGTTGCCCGCCCAGTGTAGATGTATTTAAGCAGCATTGTGAATGCTTCTGCAGTGGTGTCTTGGAGAGGGATTTCTGCTTCAGGTTGTGATTCTCTCATTCCACCATACAGTAATGCTCTACACATCAGAGAAGAAATGCATGAGGAAAACCTCAAATAAGATTTGCTACAATATTATGAAATCATGGTTATCAGCATTATGCAAACATAAATTTGTTTAATGACACAAAGATTCAGGTGAAGAAATGCACAGTAATCATTTAAATAATTCTCTAAAGAAAAAGAAATGGTTTATAAACTATTTTGGATTAATTCTATAAACAATTGGGCTGATGAAATATCCTGAGAATTCAAATAGGTAATAGACATTCATTAAATAGAAAGATGAAAGAGCTCTTGCAAAATCCATATAAACATATTAAAGGTCAATAAGGCTGTTTAAAAAGTAAAACTCTGTAGGAAAAAACATAATCAGATAAAAACAATTACACACAATCAGGTGCCATTCTCCCCTGTCAGACTGGCAGAAATTAAAAATCCTGTTAACTATTCAGTGCTGCAAAAGCAATGAAATAACAGGTTCTCCCATGCACTGCTTTGAGTCTATAAATAGGCACCCCTTTAGGCAAAGTAATTTAAGTAATTTCTATTCAAATCTAAAATGGGCATGTCCTTCAACTCAGTAATCTCACTGTCAGGACTCAATTCTAGAGAAAAAATACAGCAAAGTAAAGATACACAGCAAAGTAAAGATACATGTATAAGAATATAGAGTGAAAAAATGGAAACACTGAATGAAAATCTTAAATGTCCATCAACAGAAACATAGTTAAGAAACTGTGAGATACACTTCTGTGCAGCCATTACAGAGATTAAGTAGCTCAAAATATACAGTCTTAGAAAGATAACCAGGATATAGTATATTAGTCAAGTTGCAGACCTGTATGTGTTGCATGGGAAAAAGTATATACCATGTACTTATATGTGTACCTACATAAGTATATACAGATATATCTATTTACATTGAGAAAAATTGGGGGAAATTCATCTTATACTGTTAACAGAGGTTGTCTCTGGGAAATGTGATTAGAGGGCTGGGAGGGAAGGACTGCCATTTGTTACTTTATAAATTAAATATAAAATTGGGGATGGGATTATGGGTGATTTGACTTTTTTTTTCCCCTGTCTTTTCAGTAATTTTTCAGATTAAAAAAGAATCCTATTATTGCTTAACTGATCATCTAAAAAATGAAAACTAGACAATCCAGCCAGGTAATGAATTTGAATTTCTACCTTTATTACTGTCAAAGGAATAATATGAACCAATTAATAAGCCTCTATTCCATCAGGAAAGAAAAGAGGACAAGGGAGGGGTACAGAAAAGGAAGCATAAAAGGCAGAAAGAAAATGTGTAAAAGTGAAAACAAGAGAATAAGGGGGAAAAAAGAGATTCCCCCTGCTTCTAAGATTGTCATAGTAGGACTAGCATTTCAAGGATTCCCTCCATACCTATTGGAATTCCTCCCCACTCTCCTCCAGGCCTTAGCATTTCTGCTTGCCTCAGGGAAATAGTAGAAACCATCCAAGAAGAGATCCATGGATATTCTGAGCATATTTCTTCACTGGGTTATACTGTGCCCCAAAACACTCTTGAAGGTTTTCATTAATCCAGAGAACATGGCTCTAAAATTACTAGATTAAAAAATACTTTTCTAGAAAGATCTCGCCAAGATTTACTACTCCTGCAGTGTGGTCCTTGGTACTCATGTAAATTCTCAATGCTTTAAAAGTAGTTTTGATGAGGCTCCCTTGGAACACTAAATATGAACCCCCAAATTGTGAAAAATTCCCTCTATACAGTTAGTTGTCCTTATCTGGGAACTGACAGGCTCTAAGACAACAATGAGAGAAGCTTCTCCTAATTTTCCTTTGCAATATGGACAGTGCCAGCAATGAGAATCTAAGACAGTATTACCAATGACTCCGACATGAGCCTTGTGAGCCATCATATATTATAAATGCTCGATATCTACAGAGACACCAAGAACAAATTCAGTAAGTGAAGGGCGTATAGTCCATTCACTCAATATGATCTTCCAATTTCTAAAAGCAGGTGAGTTTCTTTTAAGAATACACTGATCATCTAAAAGATATCCACACACAGTTGTATTGAATTATTTTTGGAGGAGCGAAGATATATAATATTAACAAATATTAAACATAAGGTTGAAAAGTTCTGACTTGATAAGGAATGGTCTCTAAAACACTTTAACAATACTGAGTGGAGCAAAAGTAATAAAAGGAAAACACAAAAGGAAAAGTGTGCAGAGGACAAAGGCAGGTAACTGATAACGACCAGATCAAGGCCAGCTGCGTGAGTCAAGCTGGCCACTATCAAGGGACATAGGAAAGTATCACTGAGCACTCTTAAAAGACACCTCTCTTTCCAAAGCTCCTGGCTTCATCTACAGTGGCATTTTATATGTACAAGATGAGATGTCCTAAAAATGTTTAAAATGTACTAAAAGAGTTCTAGCTGAATAGTAAATATTTCCAAGAGAATTAAACCCACTAGACAATGTATGTGACTCCAGATATTCTTTTATTGACTTGCTTAATTCTGGTTGTGAAAATCATACTGTAGTTTTCACTAGAAGGTAAGTGAAATTTTCTCTAAGCCACTGGCATCTCAGTTTTTAGATATGAGTTTCCCAGGTCAATCCATGATTTTGTGGATACAGACTCTATGGATTTATCAAGGATAAGTTATCATTCAGTCAATAATTCAGTGATGATTCCCTTTATACAAATATTGGGTAAAATGTAGAGTAATTAGAGATTAGTTTAATAACCAGGGTTTCATAACCCTGGAAGTTAAAGATTTGAATGACAAACAATAGCTGCATATAAGTGGGATTTTTCTTTTTTACATTAGTACATAGTTTTACTTAGTTTACTTAGTTTTACTTCTATGTAACTAAAATGAAGTTTCAGCAAATACTTAAATTTCCTTTAATTTGGGGTTGCCAAACTGCCATCTCAGATGGCATTGGGTTACCTACAAGTCCTGGGCCTCAGTGGTCTGAAACTAACAGGTATACATGTTCATTAGCGACAGGAAGCCTAACAGCCAGTAAATCAGCTTAAATTCCATCAGTCATCAGCTGTGAGAAGCAGATGAGGTCCACAAAGACTCAGCCTGAGAGATATGCTTGAGACTCTGAAAAAGGGTTGATGAGGGACAGTGGAGTATGGGAAGCCTTCTTACCTCTGGTTCTCAGATGGCTCCTGAAGGAAAAGGTGTTGTTTTGTTGTTTTTTAAACTAACAAAAAGTCTACAAAGATGGAATTCTTATAGAAGTTGAATTCAAAGTTTGCAAGTTTCATTATGCTTTGTTACATATTCTTCATAGAGGAGAAAATACCAGTGTTTTCCACAAGTTACTTGAATCTTCAAAAGTATACACTTACCGAAAATACTGGCACCTCGCTGCTAAAATTACCCTGTGGGCAGGAAAACGTTTCTTTTCCACAACAAATGTGACGTCACCATACTCCTCCCCAATCAGCAAGGCACCAATATGTTCAGACAAAATGTGCACATGGTCAATTTCCCCCACTGCAGTAAAGGGGCGAAGAGGGTGGCTGTTGCTCATCTTGTAGAATAGGTGATAGTCGTTGATCTATTATATAAAGAAGGAATAAGAATTAGTCAGGGGAGGGCAGTACACTTAGAAAATCACATACCATAAACATAGCTAAGTAAGAATTTAAAGTACTTTCAAACAAATCACATGAGAGAGATTTCATCATTACTGGTATTTCTATCAACCAATTTATTCTGGGAAGCAATTCAGCCTGACTCCATGAACTACAGTGCTACCTTCAGTGTTTTATCACACTAGGAAAACAAAAATGCCAAGAAACAGCACTTGGGGCCATCATATTCTAGAACTGTGAAAAAAAAAAAAATCAACAACCAGAACTCCTTTTGTAGCACATATCTATTTAATGAAGTTGGGTATAACTAACTGTACCCAAAAGGAGAGTCATTTGGACATAGATCTAGACCTAAATCATAAGCAGAATAAACTAAATCATCAGATTCCAAATACCTTCAGAGGTTTTGGTCTGAAAATATCTTAAATATTTTATTTAAAAAAATTAATAATCTTCTAGAATCATAGAAATAGCCTGACATTTATTAATGAAATCTTAACCCTCTTCAAAAAAAAAATATTTTTCTCAAGACTGTAACTTCTAGTACAAACTTGCAGCTCTGATAGGAGGTTGCCTATGCTTACCAGAACATTGTTACATTTAATCTCATTTACAGGCACTTCCTTACTTTTGTAGGCAGTGCTTTTCTACAGATGTAACTAGGAGCCAAAAGGCTAAAACTTGATTAACAGTCATATGTTAGAAAGGGGAGTTATGTCCCTTGAAAGCTAAATGTGCTTATATTCTTCAATCTCTCTAATATTTGCAGGTACCGGTTTTCCAAGGGTAAATAAATAAGTAAGAGCCTTCAGCATTCAGGTGCCCCAGGTGAAGATGTAGCTGACAGCTACCCCTCTACTGCACCAGAGACTAGGGGCAATTGAGACAGATGTGCCTTCTTCACCAGATCTTCACACCTTCCTCAACTCTCCACTTGGACCAGGAGCAAAGGTTAAACTACTCTTCATTTTTAAACTTCCATATCTAGATCCATTATTAGCAAGGTATACAAAAAGTGGTCTTTATACCCAGAAACTGCAGTGAAAAATCCTCACGGTCCAGGATCTCCAGTTACTTGCTACTCCAGTTACTTCCTCTACCCCCAACAGAGAGCAACAGCAAGGACTGTGACATAGAGGAACATGGAGGTAGAGTCAGGCAAGGTAAGTGGACAAGCTCCGGCCCTCCACAGTAGGAGCATCAAAAGGATCCAGCATACCCCCCTAATTGCCAAGCAAATCCCTCTTCTTCAAGTACAAACTCCATTTGAAAGCCTTAACATGCATGATTTGATTGTTTAATGTATGATACAACAGTCTAATATAGGAGTTGGCAAACTTTCTGCAAAGGGTCAGACAGTAAATATTTTAGGCTTTACAGGCAATATGGTCTCTGTATAAAACACTGGAGCCAAAAACAGCCATAGACAATAAGTAAATGAATGAGCCCATGGCTATGTTCCAATAAAACTATTTACTGAAAAGGGGCAGATTTAACTGTAGTTTGCCAAACTCTGCTCTAACATATGATCAAGACTGGCTATACTCTAGATAAAGGATCAGACTGTTTCTGGTTTTTGTTTTCTGGATGTGTTACCCACTTGATGTTCAAAATAACATGGTCATTTTCTGTGTCAGTCACGAAACTCCAAAATCTACTGGTACCTGATTTCAAAACCTCACTCCTCTTCAACCTGAACTCTCACATCACCATGCCATATTTCACTGATGGTGTATGGCTCTCAACAAAATAGACTCTTTCCTTGCCTCAACAAATGCAATGCATATACCCAGTGAATATATTCTCTGGCATAATATTCACTTAAAATTTTATCCAGGTCATAGGTGAGATGAAATGATTCTTGGTAAGAAATTATTGATTTTTGGTTAACTAGCTCAAAGGTAAATTTATAAGTCTTCAACTGATACATAATAAACATCAATACTACATTTAGAAATATCTACCTTAATAGGTTCTCCAGATCTGTACCTCTTAATACATACAACTTCATTTTGCTGAATTTACATTTTAATCATGCTTTTCCAACTGAAGACATAAAGTGAATATTCCAGGTATAGAAAAGAGCCACTTACTATGGATTAAATAAAATTTTTATTTGCATATAAAATAATTTTAATTAGACCACTGACTGTCAATGAGCTTACACACATTGGAATTGTATGGGAGCTTTAACAAAGGGGGAGAAAAAGATGCTTCCACCCCACATCAGAAACTATGATTTAGTTGGCCAGAAATATGTAATCACTCTCCTGAAGTGATTCTAACCAGCAGGCTGAAAAGGAGCCTCTGGTTTAGACTCTCTTGTTGTAGGGTCACATACCTTACTCGGGTGCACAAAAATACCCAAAATATCCACTGAGAAAATTCACGGAGAATTTGATTCCATTTTGAATCTTACTGCAAAGATGTAAATAGTGCCAACGAAATCACCAATGTTACATCTTATAAACAAAACATTTGAAAATATTTTTGCCCAATGCCCTGACTTAAGCGCGAAGTAATTAATAGTTTGGGTCTACCTAATTGCATTTTAAGAAGCATATTTTAGAAACACACATCTACAAAGTTAATTTTTTTAAACTTCCAATTTAAATGTGACAAATAAAATTGGGAAAAAATGTTAAAGTTCATTGAAGTAAACTGCTTATTGACTTGTTTCTTAAGCTTTAAAACTTATTCTGCCACTGTCAACATATGTGATCCTTGACAAATTTTCTAACTTACATGAGATTGTTTCCACATCTGTAATGATATGGTTATAGATTCTTTTTAAAGTTATATTTTATAACTCTGCCACTGTCTTTTAATATCACTGTTTTGGCCTGACATATGAAATGAACTCTCACGACTCAGCATATGATTATACTCATGACTGTGATTTTTTACAGCCAAAGAACAGAAAGCAAAATTAGCAAAGTTTTTGAAAAAGTACATGAGGCAAAGTCTGAGAACCAGACATAAGCTGCCACAGGTCCTCTCCCAGTGGAACTACCTGTTAGAGACTCACTGCCCTGGGTATTTATAATGCGTACTATTCCAATAAGTAGCCGCTGTCTGGCATGTATTCAAATTTCAGACTCCCACAAGGAAAGTAGTGTTCAACATAAACTATATTGTGTGTACAAACTGCTTAAGTGAGCCACTTTTATCAATTGATGGCAAGAACCCTTCTAAAATCTAAGTTTCCATCTAGATGCCAGAGAAGGGCCAACCTTATAAGCAGACTTCCTAAAGATAGCAGTTCAGTCCTATGTTAGTTAGCCATTTTCTGTACAGTTCAACTAGAAGATCTAATAATGTTAGCAAAAGCACTGAAAACAAGGAGCCTAAAAGTCTATCTGATGTACTTATTTAATCTTTGGTTTGGATTGGAGAGAGGAATATCAAGAAAATAGCCTACCCTACTTGCCCAAATGTATTCCTGACCCTTGACCTCCTATTATGCCAGAACCAAATAGTTTTAGGGATGGGTTTCTTCAAAATTTCAAGGATAAATCCAATGTTATTTAAACAATTCCTGTGCATATGGGAAGTAGTTTTCTGCTGCTTCTTATGAAGCAAGTTTAACCCTGACAGCAAGATGCCCATACCCACACTCTCAAAAACCAGCATAAATAACAAAAATCCTATGTAAAATATTGAAAAACAGAATTAAGCAGGATTCATGACACAGTGGGTCAATTACAAGAAGGACAGATGAATATTAGGAAAAATAAGTCATCAAAAGGTCAGAGTGGAAAAAAATCCTAAAATCATAATAAAATTAGCTCAATAAAAGCTAAAATATCCTTTTCAACAATCACTACTAAGTTTATTTTTAAAAACTTCTAAGTGAATAGGAATAAAAGGATATTTTCTTTTATTAGGATACTAATACTTCCTTAACTTGATAACTACATGTATATACATATGTAGCCTAACTGTATCAGATATAAGCTTTTGGTTAATAATAAAACACCAGAAACATTCCTAGGAAATTCAGAAATAAGACAAGGATATCTGCTCTTATCACTATTAACACTTTTCAAAAACAAAAGAAAATGAAATTAATTGAACCAAGTTAAGATAAATGGATTAGAAAACAAAGAGGCAACATAATCACTATTGCAGATAATCTCATTGCCCATTTGGAAAATTGCAGATAATCTCATTGCCCATTTGAAAAATCCATGAGAATCAACTGAAAAAATATGAGAAAATAAGGGAGGTTCACTAAGGTGATCTCATAATATTATTATAAGAAAATATATAGTACTCTTGCATCCCAAAAACTAGCAGGTAGAAAATATGAATAAAAAGATTTGCAATTTATAATTGCAAAGCACAGGAATAAACTCATGGAAAAGGTAAAGGAAATTATCAAAGTCCATTGAAGAATTTAAGAGAAATAAATGAAGAGATATACATTGTTTGGACACAAAAAGATCTAATGTTTAAAGAGATCAATCATCCCTAAATCAGTGTACAAAAAAAGTATATTCAATATTTTATTGTACTTTAAATGTTTTGAAACTGCAAAATTCAAGAAAACATTCTTGGTAGGGGTAACAGTTAAAAATTTGACAAATGGGCACACATAAAAAACTGAGAATGAGGGCAGCTGGCGTGGTTCAGCAGCTTAGCGCCACCTTCAACCAGGGCCTGATCCTGGAGACCTGGGATCGAGTCCTGTGTCGGGCTCCCTGCATGGAGCCTGCTTCTCCCTCTGCCTGTGTCTCTGCCTCTCTCTCTCTCATGAATAAATAAAAAAAATCTTTTAAAAAAATTGAGAATGAGTATTGAGATTTTTATATTTACCCAGAAGCGTTTTAAGTTGAAAAACACAGTACTAATTAATATAGGAATTAAAAGTAATCCTAATCACAATCAAACCAGCGTTTTAAAATTAAATGGGGATAAAGGAATTTATCTGGAAGAATAAATACGTAATTTGGTATATATTGTAGGAAAAAAAAAAGAACAGTGGGGGACCAGCTTAGTGGATGAGAAAGCAAATCATAAATTAAATCAATTAGAACAATGTCATATTAGAAAGACAGATCATTGGAACATATCAGTTCAGAAATAAGCCCAAATACTATATATCATATATATATTTATATGTATAAATATATTAGTATATATAATATATAATATATATTAAAGCATTTCAATTCAGTGGGAGAAAATATGGAAATTTTTTTAGAATTTTTTTCAATAAAAGATGTTGGCTAACTATTTTTTAAAAAGTAATCAGGATATTCACACAAGAACACAAAATAAAATATATAATGATAGCAACCTCAATATTTTCTGTAACAGTAAAAAAACTGGAAAAAGCTTTAATGCTCATTTAAAGGTAACTGGATAAATAATGGCAAATCTATATAGTGGAATATTATATAATGATTTAAAAAGAATAAATTTAGATATTACTGACACTGAAAAAATCTAAAATATGTATTAACATGGAAAAAATGTTGCATAGAAAAACTGCAAAACAGTATTATAGTAAAATGTTATTTTGTTAAATACATTTTTAAACAGCAAACATCAAACTGTTAACAAGGGTTATCCCAATGGATCAAGGTTGTGGGAATATTTTCTATAGCACTACATATTTTTGTAATGTTTAAAATTTTGTAAGCACGTTTTATTTATAATAGAACTTTATACAAATATTCTAATAACCTTGGCCACTAAAATTACAAAATAAATTAGTTTGTGTATGAGATAGCAAGTGTTTTAATTGGCCACAACCAGAAGTACCTGATTTAGTGACTAAGAACAGTAAGCAGAGGGACTATATATTATCTCCGCAGATGAAAATTAATTAACAACTTGAAGACAAGGACAAAAAGTTCATTACATCAAGACAGGCATTACACTAAGGCAGGAATGAATATCAGATACCTCAGCAGCATGGCCTACTAGGACACCCTTATCTGATACATCCCAACTAAAAGATCTTCACCTTAGAGATTTTCAGTATGACATTTTCTAGACTTAAGGCGTATTTTTTTTCACATGCAAACACAGTGCTCTGAGATTTGCTCCTGTTGACAGCCTGAGTCTAAATTTGCTGATGTTCACAGGAGCCGGCAAGAGTAATCTATTCACTCAAGCTATACTTTCAAGGTGGGAGGAAGGAGAATAGGAAGGCAGAAGGAACAAGGGACCTACTGGAAGAGAGGGCAAGAGTATCACCACCAGGAAATGGCACCATTCATGACAGCATATTGTATCATTAGGTGAGGGTTCTGGGACTCTATATGGATTTATTTACCTAGGATGGTGGTACAGAAACTATCTCTTTCACAGTTGGGTCAATTTCACGGGTTCAAATGCATTTCAAGAAAAAATGACTAAAGCCACAGTACTAAAATTCTGAGCGTTGTTGGCTATTTACTATGCAATAAGACAGCCATACCCATTGTTCTAACCGAAATAAACAATGTCCATCAATAAAGCGAGACTACCATATGCAGTTTATAATGCTGTAATATTATAAGTACCTCTTAAGGAGTTTGAAAAAACCAAGTTGACCTAAATATCAATTTCCTTATTTAAAGCTCATTTCTGGCAGAACTGTTTACAAACCCTGCTTTAAGAGAGCTTTCCACATTTTTTAAAGTTCATTCTCCAGTATGTAATCAGGAAATAGACAAAGAGCAAAGTTCTACCAGGGGGAGATGCCAATGAGTCCTTGAATGCTGTATAAATCTCCCCTGGGAAGCCTTCTCTGACCTGCCTATATCCTGACTGAAAGGCCTTTATGGGTAAAAAGACCTTCTGCTTTTTAATTGCAAAATATAAATGATCTTTCTCTTGAGGAAAGCTATGGCATTTACAAGCATATGGTTTAGCAATTTCTTTCTGCTCTTGGTACCCATGTGGTGTGTAATTTGAAGTAGTATTCCTTAAACTTTAAATTAATATCGCCTGGGGAGATTAAAGGATATCTTGTCTGCATCTTAAACACTCTCAAAAAATCACTTTCTACTTTCTCATGGGAAGGATACTTCACTTCTTTTGATATATACTCTACCCTTGTCATCCAAAAGTTTGAATAAACAGGTGTGCACTGACCACACTGGTAGGTGTAACCTTGGTCCTGTGTTCTGCAAGTCTACTTTGAAACCTTGCAGAGGAGTCCTGTCAAGGGGGCAGTAAAGGGCCACAGTGAAAAACATGGCCGTAGTTCACAGGCATTTTCTGGTATCAGGATTCCCCAAATGTCTTTCCCTGGGAAAGATGAAATGATTTATAATGTCCAGTTTCGTTCCAAATTCTTGTCACTCTATGATTTTATATGTTTGTAAATAAATGTTTATAGATATGCATAGCTTGGAACACTTTTAAATAACTGTATCATAACAAAAACATTTGACAAGATTATTTGATTCCATTTGGCAATTACCACATTGATTTTCTACTTCTTTGTCAAGGGACAAACTGGTTTCTAAATTTGTATGCAATTCATCTGATAAAAGATTTGTTGAGAAAAAAAAAAAGATTTACTGAGCTGTCTTCTGTGATACAGGCTCACTGCTAAGTGATAGCAACACAAAGATTAATAAAAGATAAAGTTACTACCTTTGAAGAACTCACTGTCTACTGAGAAAGCTAGGACTAGATTACAATGTCAATTCTAGAACTAGTAAGCCATAATTTTATGATTTTTAGAAAGCAAAATACAGTTATCTTCTCTAAGTACCATACTAAAGCTATAACTAGGAAGCCCCGGTGGCTCAGTGGTTTAGTGCCGCCTTCAGCCCAGGGCGTGATCCTGGAGACCCGGGATCAAGTCCCGCATCGGGCTCCATGCGTGGAGCCTGCTTCTCCCTCTGCCTGCGTCTCTGCCTCTTTCTCTCTCTCTCTCTCTCTCTCTCTCTCATGAATAAGTAAATAAAATCTTTAAAAAATAAAAAAATAAAGCTATAACTATGCTGAACAGATTATTAAATGAACAGAAACTCAGAAAATTATGTTACACTCTTATATCAGAATAAAAGTTAATATTCTAACAGTTAGCTACTTGTTCTCCAAAATTGGATGCTCGCATGCCAGAATGATTACAATACAAGCCATAAGAATTTGGTGAGAAAACCTTAACACTCTGTTGACATGTATTTTTAATGTAGAAAAATGAGGGGAGAAATTAAACTTTAGCAATATTTAGTAAGTGGATGGATGCTGCCTCCTCTCATGATCTGTATGTCAAAAAACAGTCACTTGTGTCGTAAGATAAATGTCTAGGGAATTCCACAGAGGCAGGACTCAAGGAAGTGTTCTCATTTGTTCAAGGACATATTAGGTTTACCTGTGTCTGCTTATGTGAATTTTCTAAATATTATCTGACTTTAAATTATTGCTCACAAGATGACAAGTGGACTAAAAACAGTTCCTTCGAGGAAACCACTGATAGAAGATAATGTAACATTGCCAAAATAAGGAGACAAGTAAATAGCCATTATGAGAACTCCACTCCTAGTAATTAGATTTTATAAGAAGGTGACCCCTGCCAATGTTAGTCCTACAGATCTAATGCATACTACAGTGAATACAGACAACAATACTATATTATAATCATCAAACTTGCCAGAAGATTAAATTTTAATTATTGCAACCACTAAAAAGAAATGCTGGGCAGCCCAGGTGGCTCAGTGGTTTAGTGCCGCCTTCCGCTCAGGGTGTGATCCTGGAGACCCAGGATCAAGTCCCACGTCAGGCTCCCTGCATGGAGCCTGCTTCTCCCTCTGCCTGTGTCTCTGCCTCTCTGTGTCTCTCATAAATAAATAAACAAAAAGATCTTTAAAAAAATGCTAATTATGTAACATGATAAAGGTGGTAATTATGGCTACAATGGCAATCATATTACATTATATAAATGTACCAAATTAACATGTTATATACTTTAAATCTGTTATATGTCAAGTATATTGCAGTAAAAATGACCCTCAAGTTTGAAATAATCAAGATAACTTGGAAGTATACACTATAATTAACAATGAACCTCCATATAAAAGGCATTGAATAAATAAATATTGGTTGAATGTTTTAACTCAAAAAGAAGCTTAAAACAAAACTACAATTTAGTAGCAAATTAACCATTTTGCAGGAGGACACAGAAAGGACCTTTCACCTAATAATAATGCTATCTACAGAGGACTATAAACCAGGCAGAGTCCTAAGCATTTTACACACAACATCTTATCTAATATTCAAATAACTGGTTTGGGAAGGTACTGTTTTTTATCCTACTTTACAGATAGGAAATTGAGACACAGACAAGATTAGGCACTTGTCCAAGGACACAAACAGTAAATAGCAGATCCAAACCAAGGTTTATCAAACTCCTGAATGTAGAAGAGCTATGCCACAGTGACATGGGAGAAATCAGAAACGATTCTCACTTTGAGTCCTATCAACTACCTCCCCTGACCAGTTCTCAAACTTTTTAAAGATACCCTATTCAGAGTGGGTAGAATATGTCATGGGTGATAAGAATGAAGTGTCCCTTTTCAAGTCAACTTTTGGAGATTACGTATACATCAGCTTTAATGATATAGGAAGAAGAATTCAGACTTTAGTCGCAACATTGTTAAATTCTAGTTACTGAAAAACTACAGACCAAGACTAATGTGTGGTTTTTTGTTTGTTTTTTTTTTTTTTACCAAGACTATTGTTAATACAAATATGCATCCATATACACTGTGGGGTGAAGTAAAAACCTGTAACAAACTAAACTGATGATACAACTGAACAGTAATTTAGACTTAAAAAAGCAAGTATAAAAACAACTATGAAAAGCACAACCAATTCAATGTACACTGATAATATGTATCTTCCTGAAGACGTAAAATAATTCTAACTTACGCATGTTTATATCTGAAACAGGAGCTTTACAATGTTTTACAGGCTCCATAGTCGCCAGAATTATTAGCAGAACATCGAATTGTATACCTGAAACTAATACTGTATGTTAATTATACTTAAATTAAAAATATTTTTTAAAATTTTACGGGTGTCTGAGTGGCTAAGTTGGTTAAGCGTCTGTCTTTGGCTCAGGTCATGATCTCAGGGTGCTGGGATCAAGCCGTGTTGGGCTCTGCCCAGCAGAAAGTCTGCTTCTCCCTCTACCCCTCTCCCACTTGTGCATCCATGCATAGGCTGGCTCTCTCAAAAAAATAAAATCTTTTAAAAAATAATAAATAAATAAATTTAGAAGATAGCAACATCACATACACATCATTTATTCAGACACATATTAAAATACCGCTAACATTTTTTTAAAAATAGAATCCTTTATAAACTCTAGTACTATGCTAATGTAGATTTATGAATTCCACATTTTGCATATCCTTAATGCTTCACTTGGTTAGTTTTTAATAAGTAGCCAAAGGATATATATAAATGAAAGACTATGAGATCAACGGACACTTGCCAATATTTTTTGATCAGGGCTCACCAGTGGCCTTGGGCCATCTTTTAAGAAGCATTCTCCTAAACCAGGCAATGCTTCTGGCTCAGTTTGGCAATGATATCTAATTCCGTGGTGGTTGTGAGAAGCTATTCTATCACTCATTCACGAAATATCTAAGACTCCTGAGGCAAAACAGCCCAGTATGTAATTTGCAATATTAATTTTATTTTCTATTCAATTCAAGCTGTCTTCAGTTTCTATGGATCCAATCTCTAAAACAATCTTTCCAAAAAAAAAAAAAAACCTTTCCCAAATACCTGCAAACAAAAGCATTTAAATCAGCTATCCTAGGAAAATAAAAAAAAAGTATCAAATGGCCCAAGTGTGCTTCCCTCTGTTATGTTTTAAAGTTTCCCCAGATACTGAAATTTGCTGCTTCTTTCTTCCCTGAAAAAAACCTTCTTGAGCTTATGCTTCAGAAAGGCGTTAAGGTGCAGAAACATCATCAGATTTTAGTAATCTAAGTTCTAAACGTTTACCCAAAGACCTGCATTATCCAGTTACCAATCTTCCCTCAGTCTCTCAGCTCATTTTTTCCACTGTTTAAGCCTCTATAATGCAATCTCTACACAATGGGATACCTTTTGGGAATGACAAGTCACAGATTGCAATTCTAAGAAGTAACTATCATTTATAGTTCTCGGAGTTTATATAACTATCCTTTTCCAGGTTCTCAGCCTTATTGGTCCCAAGTCCATTGAAAACCGCATGAACTGTATGCTGGGAGCAAAAAAATACATGCACCCAGAGCCAAAAAGCAATGAAAAAGTCACGATGAGTGCAGAGGTTATTAGTTGTAATAATATTTGAAAATACAGGACAAGCCATTTCTGTTTAATTTCTTCAGTGGCAACTTATGGGTATGTAATATTCTTGCCTAGACTTAAATTATACAATATTTTTCTAATTAATAAGCATTATAATAGCATGAACTCCCATTAAAACAGTGGAATAATCAATTGCAACAATCTAATTTCTTTGTAGCAAAGCTACTGTGAACATTTGCATTATCGTCTGTGTAAAGAAAATTGGCTTTTCATTTGTAGATGTTATAAAAATGTTCTACTGTGCATACTTTAACACAGTTTGTTAAACTCCAATATCCAGGCTATTTTCTATAAATTGTGAATTTTAAAAAAAGATCAAGTCTGAGAAGTTAATTCACCCAAAATCTTGATTTATAAGTTAATTTGTTGCCATTCTAGAACATAATCTAAAGGAAATGTTCACAAATTATACTAATCTTCCTTTTTGTTATCCCTTTCCCTTTAGTTTTATAAGCATTCTTTATTCCTTCAACATAACATTTCCTACTGCAGTGCAAAAATAAATAAATAAAAATAAATAAAAATCAGAGATAACTATCATGTAGATTAGGAGTAACTGGCCAAAATGACAGCCACTGATCCAAATTTGTAACCAAAGTCAAATCTATAGCCACATCTAAAACTATAGTGTATACATAACAATAAGGGAATGAATAGCACGTCAAGCAAATAACTTTCATCTTAGCAACAGAAAAACTTAGGCAAAAAGTTCAAGAAGTCCATGCCTCTTAAGATTAGTAAAATGGACATTTCCTTTAAAACTGTCACCCTGTCATGTTCCAATCTTAATTTTACCCCAAATCTTTCAGAATCCCCTGTGAATAGGCAAATAGGCGGCCTGCCTTTCACCCTCTTCTGGTGCATGTATAAACTTCACTTACACTGTGGGAGAATAAAACCCATAAAATAAGAGAATAATGTATGTTTTTCTCATTCTGTTTTAGAACAAAAACTTTAAAGGGTAGTGTACAGGTCTTCTATATTCTGTGCACTAATACCCCCAAGATGCTACTAAATAATTGATGAGCTTATGATTAGACTGCTATCCTTGGTTTTGAACAACATTCATGGACCAAATTTAATTCACATCTAATATTGCATTTTATGTCTTTTATCATGATCAAAATACGCATCGAGGCTCATCTCTGTTCCTTAGAATTTCATCAGTCGACTCTTTACCTAAAGTCATAATCTTGACATGTGACCAGCTCAGCTACAGCACCAACTTGGGATGTCATTGACACAAATTCTCACAGCCCATCAAGAAAAGATACTAGGACCATGCCTTTATAAGAAAAGTAAGCCGGGATCCCTGGGTGGCGCAGCGGTTTGGCGCCTGCCTTTGGCCCAGGGCGCGATCCTGGAGACCCGGGATCGAATCCCATGTCGGGCTCCCGGTGCATGGAGCCTGCTTGTGTCTCTGCCTCTCTCTCTCTCTCTGTGTGTGACTATCATAAATAAATAAAAAAAATAAATAAATAAAAAAGAAAAGTAAGCCTACAAGGCAAGCACCCTAGGAACAAATATTTTGACACAAGAGGAGGAGAATCTACTCATTCTTCTTAAGTAGAATATTTCTGAAGTCCCCCCCCCCCAAAAAAAGAATATTTCTGAAGGTCATTCTAAGAGAAAAAAAAATTACAACTAATAAAGTTTTTTATGTTAAGCTGGATTTCATTTAATTGAAATGGCATTACATTATTTGACAAACATAAAACGATCAAGTGTAGCAGAAATAGTGTAAAGTTATAAAGAATGAAGCAGCTTATGTTTTACTTAGCCAACCAGGTAGGGTTTAGCTGCTGATAAGGAAACAAGATTCTTAAAATACTGTGCTATACCATGAGTATATCTAAGGTAACCCATACACCCTGTAGATAAGGTGGGTTTTAAATAATGGAAGAAGGTAGTTTTTTAAGGCTATTACATAAAAGATGTTCCACACAGACAGTATGGCAAGGGCAGGAGTCTTAGGGCAATACCTGAAAATGTGAGACTGAAAAGGTAATTTGTTTTGAGAAACAACAGAGAAAGAAACACATACACAGTATGGTAGAACCTTATAATATAAAATGTGTCTAAAACTAAGATGCCCCCAAGGGAACACAGATCTGAGACTGGGAAGTACTCATAAGTTCTGCTAGGTAAGATCTAGACAAATTATTTCGAGTCCTGAGACTCAGTTTCTACCTTGGAAAAGGGGTGGGAGTGGTTAGGCAACATTCTGGGGTAACTTCAAGTTCTAAAACTCTATAGCTAAGTCATATGTATAGGAAACAATGCTCTTTATACATGGTTGGAAGTATAAACTGGTCAGCTTTTTGGAGGTCAGTTTGGCTGAATTTACGAAATTCCTAAATATCGATTTCCCATAACCCCACAATCGTACTTCCAGGAATATATAAGGTTATAATTACGCATTGCTTTTAACAGCAAAAACATCCAATCAGTACCCCAAGTGGAAAGTAACAGCAATACTTTTCAGGGAGGGTAATGGGTGTGCGGGACCCACAAGCGAATGGTGGCAAGTTTTACATTTAAACTCAATTTACTTCTAAAGTGTTTCCTTCTTTTAAAACAAGAACTGGTTTATCTTTTACATAAATGGTATTTCAAGAAACTTTAAAGTGTTAACTTAAAAAAGGTGATGAGATATTTATGTTTATCGAAGGAGGCTTTTTTTTTTTTAAGAAAAGCATGAAAACCCCAGATGTGATTTGTTGCAGTTTACTGAGAAGCAGCAATATGAGGAGGAATGAGCAAACGCTGATGCAGAGAGAAATTTAGCAAATAACAGATTTTTAAGATTTAGCTAAAAATGAGTCAAAACACAAATTCCTGAAGAACAGCGGCTAGGTATTGCTCCCTGGTGTCCCACAAGGACAACATTCAATCCATAAATATGACACTGAGATGACCCAAGCACAAGCTATAGACACAAAGGCACAACTCTGTGTCATTCTCAGAGATTATAAAAATATATGAGCTCATCTTAAAAATATCTCTCAATTATTTATAATCAAATGTTTTCATTAATAAGTCTTCCCTCCCCCTATTATTCAGCAGGTATTTGATTTCTTAATCTCCACTTTACTAACCAAGGTTATACTCCTGTATCACTTTACATAATGTTTCTCTTATTTCTCAATTTTTTCAAATATTTTTAAACTTACAAAACCACTTTAGTTTATAGCACCTTTCTTGGTGTTCTCTAAGTCTCTCATGATGTATGGCTTTTTCAACTGTAGATTCCAGAAGTACTTCAATGGAGCATAAACAAATATTAACAACAGTATAATCCTGAGAGTCAACATTCTCTTAGAATCTTTGATATATCATTATTCTATTTTTCCATTCACAGATGTTGCCTTCCCACTTCTTCAGCGTCTAATGAAAGCCAGGGATTTAGACTGGATGGTTTTTCTGAGATGCCACTGTCTTCTCTCATATGACCAGGTTACTGCCAGAACCTCTTATATTCTCCCGTCTGGCTAATATGCCTCTACTTCCAAGGCTCAGAACGGGTTTCATGCCTTTCCGCAAGAGCGTTCACTGATGCTGCCAATCTAGGTCAGATGCCCCTGTTATATGCTCTGTTTCCCTCTACCACTGCCCCCACACCCCATACTGGGATTTTGTTATTGACTCACCTTGATGGTGAAGTAACTCACAGAGGGCAATAACCATGACATCGTGCCCACAGGTACTCAACAAATACTGAATGAACATCTTACTCCTCTTTATGTCCCCAGAATCTAATACACTGTCAGTCATAACTAAGTCCTCAAAATTAACCAATAAAGGCCACATAGATATTAAGAGACCTCTTCTCTGAATTCCAGACCCCTATGTACCACTGCCTACTTTACATCTTCACTTAGTTACCTCAAAGGTACTTCAAAACTCACTTCATACTCTCCATGTCCTCTCTCCCACAAAAACACTGTCCCCATGCAGTGTTCCCAGCTCAGTGAATCCAATCATGGAAACCAGAATGACACCTCCTTTGACCTCACTTCCCATACCCAATCCAGCAGGAAGTCTTTTGGTTTTACCTCCTAAATGAGCTCTGAAATTGATTTACTACTTCTTAACAACTATGCTACCATTCTAGTCCATACCACACTTGTCTCTCCCTGAGACCATCACTTAGCTCCTAACTAATCCACTCCAAACCATCCTCCACACAACAGCCAAACTGGAATCTGTCAATTTATAAAACATTCTGAACTATTCCCCTCAACCCTTCTCTTTGTGATACCTACTCCCGCTTAAAACCCTTAAGTGGTTTCCAATGCTATTGATTTGAAAGAATACAGGAAAAACATTTTATGAGGCTTTCAGGGCTTGTGGAATCTGCTCCTGTCAACTCCACCATCACTTCCCCCAACAGTCACTCCCATGACAAGCTCCCTTGTGCAATGGAGCCCTGGCATAAGTTGCTCCCCCTCTGGGACCACCCTTCCTTTTTCACCTTCCACCCTTACGTGTGACTCAGGTACCATTTCTTCAGGCAGCCTTCTCTGACTTTGGTGGAGCCAGGGCCCCCTGTCATCTGCACTCATACACTATAATCATCTCCTTTGTAGAATCATTTCTTAGTATTTATACATCAGCCTTCCCCGAGAGGCCATTTCCCAACACAAATCTTTTGCAAATCAGACTGGTCACTTCATTGCTTACAAACCTCCAATGCCTCCTTAGCTCACTTTAAATAAAAATCATACCCTTTACCAAGGCCTACCAGGCTCTGCATGTGCTGACACTCAACCACTTGCCCTGAACTCCTCTCCTCCCCCTCTCCTCACACATTCTACTCTGTCCACTCTAGTCTTGCTGTTCCTTAAACACAGACCAGCTTGTCCCTGAACTCTGGGTCCTTATATTTACCTTCCCTCTGCCGGAGTGTTTTGTTCTCTGGATCCACATTACTATCACCATTCAGATGTCTGCTCCTTGACTGCATTCCCGAAGGGAACACCCCTCCTCACCCCACTTCTAACCCTCTATTCCACCGATATATAATATATATTATATAATATATTCTCTTCACAGCACTTATCACTAGAAGATAACCTCCATGGGGGTAAAGACTCTGCCCTGTTCCTCTCAGTGCCTAGAAAAGTACCTGTTGCATAGCAGGTACTCAACACATATACAAATGCTTAAAGTAGCTCAATGGGTCTCATTTCAAATAAGTGAACTGCACTGACATAGGTAAGAGATAGAGGTCCTGGGCACCTGGGTGGCTCACTGCCTTAAGCATCTACCTTCAGCTCTGGTCATGGTCCCAGGATCCTGGGATTGAGTCCTGCATCGTGTTCCCTGCTCAGCTGGGAGTTTGCTTCTCCCTCTACTCCTACTCCCTGCTCAAGATCTCTCTTTCTCTCTTTCACGCTCTCTTGCTCTCAAAGAAATAAAATCTTTACACTAAAAAAATTTAAATTAAAAAGAAAAGGAGATAGAGGTATGAAAGGTTGATACAGTAGCTATGTGGTAGGCAAAATTCCAAGATGGTTCCATGATTTCCACCCCTGGTGTACGCATCCTATATAATCAATCCCCTTCCCTTGAGTTTGGGCAGTACCTGTGAATATGGCATAGTTGTCCATGTGATTAGGCTATCTTACATACAGATATGCAGATATATATATATACACACATATACATACATACATTGATACATACACACTCTATTATAGCAGACTAAAAGGATTCTCCAGCTGGCACTTAAGAAGTTGCCAAGCTGTGAGCAGGCCACATAGTTAGGGCCTGAGAGTGACCCCCACCACCCACTTATAGCCACCAAGAAAATGAGGACCTCAGTCACATAAGGGCAAGGAGTTGAGTTCTGTCTACCACCACTGAGCCTGGGTAGAGGACCCCAAGCCTCAGATGGGATCGCAGCCCCTAAAGACACGTTGGTTTTAGCCTAGGGAGACCATGAGCAAACAATATAGCTATACAGTGCCTGGACTTCTGCCCTATAGAAACTGTAAAATGGCTATTACTTTTAAGCTAGAAGTTTGAGGTACATTGTTCTGCATCAAAGAAAACTAATACAATGGCAATCAATCCCATCAGACCCAAAGCTTACTTTTTATAACAAATACTTTAACACCCATACCCTCAACATGCTGAGATTTAGAACCTACTAAACACTTTATATATGTATGTATGTGTGTGTGTATATATATGTATGTATGTATACATATATATGTATATGTATGTATGTATATGTATGTGTGTGTGTGTATATATATATATATATATATATATATAGGCTAAAATAGAAGGGAAAAATCAAAAGAAAATAATTTATAATAACATAATATATATCTCAACCACATTAGAAAACAAAAATGCCCCAGGTTGCTTAGGTGGCTGAGCATCTGCCTTTGGCTCAGGTCATGATCCCAGGGTCCTAGGACAAGGCCCCACAGTCGGTTCCCTGCTCAGCAGGGAGTCTGCTTCTCCCTCTGCCTCTGTCCCTCCTCCCGCTCATGCTTGCTTGCTTGCTCTCTCTGAAATAAATAAAATCTTAAAAAAGAAGGAAAGAGAAAGAAGAGAAAGAAAGAAAGAAAGAAAGAAAGAAAGAAAGAAAGAAAGAAAGAAAGAAAAAAGGAAGGAAGGAAGGAAGGAAGGAAGGAAGGAAGGAAGGAAGGGAGGGAGGGAGGGAGGGAGGGAGGGAGGGAAACAAAAATCTCCCTATAAATTTTCAAGATGCCCTCTGAAGGGAGATTCTACCCACACTCACTGAAAACCTCTGCTTGCCAGGATCAGTATATCTGGAATACACTGGCTTCAAACAGAATATATTTACTCTCAAAATGCCTAGTATTGGTTAATTTTGCTTCTTTTACATCACTGTTTTAGAGCATGTCTTTGAAAGTCATTAGCACATAGCATATTTTTATCCTAACCTTTTTCCAAAATGGGACTTACAAAGGTTCAAAAGCCTCAAAATTCCCTTTTTTCCCCTCCTCCTCCTCAATTATTAAGTACTCACCGAGCACATGATACTGTTCCTTGAAATTAATCTTCACAATTAAATAGCCCTTTAAAGCCTCTAATTCATTTCCCAACTCTCATCTTTCAGATGTGAACAGAAAATCACCATCATCGAGTGGCTCATTATACACACTATAAAATATTTCACCCCAGCTGTGAAGCTGGCCATAGTAAATACATTTTGTTGCCTTAATCAAGATTTATGATAATATAATAATGTAATTTTTAAAGGCCACATGCCAAAGTACTTCCTAAATTAATAAAAATACTTAGCACTTAACCTATAACACACTTTCAAATCATCACACAATCTTGCAGGTAGCTATTTGCCCATGTGCCCAGGGCTAGTAACAATTGATGGAGAGCCTGTCACCAAGCCTATTTACTTGATTTATTTTACACTACCCTTCTAAGGCCACATACATAATGGGTATTCACTCTGTGATGGGAAAATAAATTATTTAGTCTGAACAATCTGACAATGTTACTATTAAGTTATTAATTCACTGAAAGGGGGAAATTCCCTGAATAGCCTTTTTTCATGCGCAAATAGCAACATTATTAATAAATATTCAGATTCCTAGAACCCTAGAGCTGGAAAGGATCTCAAGATCAAAACCCACAGCTCCTTATAGACAGGAAACGGAGAAACTTGTCCAAGGTCAGTCATCAGTGGCAGAACCTGGCATAAGATAAGGAGAGAGAGGGCTATAGGATCTCAATTCCTCATTGAGAAAATGGGGATAAGCCCACCCCCCATTATGATGGCTATGAGGAAGCAATAAAATACAAAATAAAACACATAAAGGACATAGTATAATGCCTGACATATTTTCCTTCCCAGAGATTCCTCCACTAATCTCTCCCATCACTTTTTTGTTTTTTTGTTGTTTTGTTTGTTTTTTGTCTGTTTTTTTTTTTGCCAAAATATCATTTAGGATGATGCTGTGGAGGCCGAGAAAAATCAAGGCCATTCCACCTCAAGTTCAGCGTTAGCACAAGTACAGCCATCCCAGACTCCTGTGAATAAGAGCCGAAATTTACATTACTTCAGTTACAGGAAGAAAACAGCAGCTTAACATCCTAGAAAATAAGAACAGAGCCCAAGCCAAGGGCCGGAAGCCCCTATTAGAATAAGAACAGAGCTCAATGCCCTTGAAAGCCCCATATCAAAATGTAAACAGAACTTGAGAAATTCCTCCACCCCTTCTGAAAATCCCCTAGACCAGCCTATAAAAAACCCAGCTGTAACCCACTTCCAGGATCCAAGTCCCTGCTCCGCTGTGTCAGGTATACTTGGACCCAAGCTTGAGCTTGTAAATAAACCCTCATGTGTTTGCATGTGTCGGCTCCTTAGTGGTTTCTCAGATTCGCAATCTTGGGCGCAACAATGTGTTTTGGTGATGACTTTCTGATATACATATAGCACTGACAACAAATTGGAGCACAAATTTTATTCCATTCAAGAATAGAAAGACTACCAGGCAGCCACAAAGGAAGCAGCTGACCCCAGGATTTGAGTCTATATATTCCAAAGATTTCAATAACTTTCAACTTGTTGAACTGAGCCCACATCAGCTTCCCCCAAGGTTGGGAGCATGAAGAGTTTAGAGCTAGTTGTTCAATCTTGCACTTCACACATACTTTATTACCCCTTTTCCAGTTTTTATTCAAACTTTTCATAAAGTTATCCACACCCCCGGTCTCCTCTTTTTAACCTCCAATTCACTCCTGAATCCACTGAAGCCTCACTATCAGCCTACCACCCCCACTGAAACCGCTCTTACCAGGGTCATCAATGACGTATTAATTGGAATATCCAAGATTCACTTTTCCATTCTTACCTTTCTGGACCTCTCTGCAGCATGTGACACTCTTGAACATACCCTTCTTGAAACTCTACTCCCTGAGCCTCTGTGACACTCTTCTCTCCTGGTCCTCCTTTTACCTTTGTGTCTCTTTCTTTCACTACTGTGTCTTTAAGAGTCATATTCCCCAGGACTATGCCTTCCTTTTATCATTCCTCCAGGTTCCAACTACTACCTGTTAACTTCCAAATATCTCTTATCTCTAGGCCAGATATCCCTTCTGAACTTCAGATTCATATGTACAGATGCTTGCAATATTCTACCACATGTCCCCACTGACATTTCAAGTCAGCATACTCAGTATCAAACTAATCTTCTCTTAATTTCTGTTTTCCTCCAGTGTCCTTTGTCTTAATATGCCACATAAGTAGCCCATGCTAAAAACCTGCATATTTCCCTTAATTTCCTTTCAATTAACTTTTTTTAAAAAAGTTAATCAATTAACTTAACTTTTTTTTTTTAAAGATTTATTTGGGAGAGAAAGAGCATGTGAGCAGGGGTAGGGGCAGAGGGAGAGACAGAGAAGCAGACTCCCCACTGAGCACGGATTCCCAACACTGGGCTTGATTCCACAATCCTGAGATCATAACTAGAGCTAAAACCAAGAGTCAGATGCTTAACTGATTGAGCCACCCAGGAGCCCCATTATCTTCTCATTTTACCTCCTAAATATTATTCCTTTAATTCATCCCTCCTATGCCTAATAACTTCTACTCTGATTCAGGTTTCAATCATCTCTTACCTACACTATGACAGCTTCCAAACTATCTCCCCACCTCCTATTTTGTCCCCCTCAATTCCATCTCCACTCATTTTGCACAATAACCAATCTAAAATGAAGATATAATCAAGCTACTCTCTGGCTTAACACTTTTTAAATTATTCTCCAATTAAAAGGCTCTGCTGTCAGACCTCTGTACTTTGGAATCCCCTCTCTGCACTCACTGCAAGGTCAAGACATGACCTTGAACAAGTTACTCAACTTCTCTGCACCTCCATTATTTTCACTTATGAATGTCCCAGAGGATTAAATGAGATAAGTGAGTGAGAGAAGTGAGATAACTATAAAACACTGAATATAGTTCCTGGCATTTAGTAAATGCTTAACAAATGGCTCTTAGTGATTATATTATTAACACAAATCATATTATTGTCAATGGAATGGTATACATATTCACAGGGCATCCATGGCCCTCTCTGAACTGACCCTTACTTACCACTCTAGCCTCCACTTTGCCTTTCACTTTATGCTTCGGCAACACCACTTGCCCTGGCACACTTTGCCATCTCTCTGTAAAAACACATATTCCCTTGACCCCCTGCATTGGCCACATTCTTCAGGCCTAATGAGGTGTCACCCATCACCAGGAAGCCTTCTCTGAATATCAGTGCTTATTCAGATGTTTCCTCAGAAGTACTGATAGACTAAAGTATTCATAGCATATAAATTTGAAGCTAATATAGCTGGATATAGCTGGATATATTGTTCTCACAGCACTTACCACTTTATATCACAAACATCTACCTTGAAATCTACCACCTCCACCAAGTTACAAGTTCTTTGTGGACAGGAAACATAAATCATTCTCTTTTGTATCCACATCACTTAATATAACCTAGCAAGAACTCAACAGATGTCTGCATGGATGAGAGAGAAGCTGCCTGGGAATCTTCTCTCCAATTTCACCTGAATTAGGTCAGATTTTTACCATGAGAGTATCACATCATATTCGAATTTAACTTATGTGAATTCAATTACTTATATAGAAGGAAGAGTCAGAAATAGTGGGAAAACTCAGTGAACCCACTCAATGTTCCCTGCTGTACTTAAGCTTAAAACAAGGTATAAGTGATTTCAGAAGTTTCTCAATCATTGAAAAATAAGTGGAAGCAGCAAAAAATTAATTGAAGGACCAACAGAAACAGTGATAACAGAGGAAGAGGAGTGGAAGAACAGAGTTATCCTGCCTTAGGAAAAGTAACCAATCCTTTAAAAACTCTGAGAGGGTTATTTCTTCCCATCAAAACAAATTAATAGTATTCACTGAAATAAAAGGTACACAATTTCTCAGGAATTAACAAAGTGTACGTATGTTAATGCTGGGATAATTAAACCTTTAATGGAGGAGTGACAGAACAGTGAGAGAGCAAAGAAATCAATGAAAACAATGCAACTGCACAAAAGATTATTACCGACAGAATGAGAAACGAAGTAACTGAGACAACTCTATCAAGCACCAACTGCCTAACTGCAAAGACTGTTTCATGGTGGTGCTTTAGAGGCAGGCCAGGAAATGGTTAGTAATGTGAGGTGTTGACAAGCCAAATTAGGGGTGTCAAACGAAACTAGTAAAATTAAATTATCATAACTCAAATTAGCTGATTTTAGGACATTCCTGTACTAAGAGAACCATGATAGGGTATTTTATAGACATTAAAGGGTTTGCTACAGGAAATTTTCACAGTACTTGATTTTTACATTTTGTCCTGACTTTAGAATATAATCACTAACCCACTCCCACCCCAACTATGTGACTCCACTATATTCTCTTGCTAATGCCATCATAGGAATAGACAAACCACTGTGCTCGTAGTTGGAGCCACAGGATTCCATTTGAGTCCCAAAGACTTAACTAGTTCCATAGTCAGCCTAAAAACAAGTGTGCTAGCACCTGGCATCACAAAGAGGGAGACGTCCAGTTGCCTTAGCAAGCACAGCCTGTGAGAAAAAGCAGATGCTGTGAGGAAACCATGCAGTTCTTTCCTCCCTTCGGGGAACCTCATCTTAGCTATCTCAGTAGATTACCCAATATCTGTACTATACACTTCATCTGTATCATTCCTACTCCTCCTCCGCTAGACAATAAACTCCTTGAAGGCAGGGGCTAGGTCAGAATGCTTAATGGAAAAATTACTAGAACTCTCACATCCATTAATTTCCTTGTCAAAGCATCAAAAAGTACTGCTTCATGATAGCACAGATTTTCCTAGTCATTAAAGCCATCTAAAATTGGTAGGAACCACTTTATAAAGAAGTGAAATGTCCATTAAAAAGGGAGTCATTGTAATGTATCTGTTTTTTTTAAATTAATTTTTATTGGTGTTCAATTTACCAACATACAGAAAAACACCCAGTGCTCATCCCGTCAAGTGTCCGCCTCAGTGCCCGTCACCCATTTCCCTCCAACACCCGCCCTCCTCCCCTTCCACCACCCCTAGTTTGTAATGTATCTGTTAAAAGATAATGTTTTAAAAAGGTAAAATAAAAAAATAAAAATAAAAATAAAATAAAAAATAAAAAGGTAAAATCATGATACAAATATAAAACGTATTAAAGACTTTATTTAAATCAATAATTAATGAAGCAGTCAGTAAGATAAAGAATCCAAAGTAGTCAACACACACACACAGGTGAGTGCAGTATCTGGAATGCTAACACTGCTTTACAAATAGATGCAAAACTAGTCACTATCCCCAGGGCAACATTCAACTGCATTCTGCTGGACAAAATCAGCTTGTGTTTCTATAAACAAGAATCATCTGCATAACTGTCAGTTTTCTACAATTTACAGTTATAAAACAGCTCAAAGACAATGAAAGGCACAGAGAGTCCAGACGAATGCACTGGATATGACAGTCTGTGATTTTTTTTTTTATGCCCATTTCAGTCTTCTACAATTTTCGGTCCTGACAATAATCATACAATGCAACATTGTAAGGGCTGCTAAAGAGAATGAGGCAGCCTTTTCATATATGGATATGTAACAGCCTCCGAGATGCAATGAGGAATAAGCATGACACAGTAATGTGGTATGTGACATTTATATTTAGGAATAAACATAAGAATGTGCCATATGCACACAGAATATTTCTGAAAAGACATACAGAAATCTTCACTACTTTTAATCATTCCAATAGAACGGGAGCCTTCATAAATGACAGCAGATCTTTGCCTATTTTGTTCAGCCCTCTATCCCCAAACACTAGAACAGTTCTTGGTGCTTAAGTGGCACTCAATAAAAATTTGTTGAACAAATTAATATACCAGTGGTAATAGCAGCTGCTTCCAGAAGGAAGAACTGGATGTCTGTCAGGTAAGGATGAAAGGAAGAGTTACCTTCCACAGTATATCCCCTTGTATTTTTGAATTTTGTACCATGTCCATATATTACCTCCTTAAAACAGATTTTTTTAAAAAGATAATGAGTTGATGTTAGCTAAGCAGTTTGATTTCTTCAGTAAGCTGCCTTCTCCATCTCTAGGACTTCAGCAAGGTACTGAAAACTATGGTATGAGTATTAGGTGGCTTGATGTGGGTCATACTCATACTGATAATATAAAGGTTCAAAAATAAACAGAAATATTTAAATGGTTTAACCACTTTAGAAAAGTTTGCTGTTATCTACTAATATTGAAGATCTGCATTCCATAAAACTCAGTATTTTACTCTATTATACACTAAGGTAAGATATATTCATGAGCATATAAAAGAACATCCTAGCTAAAACACAAAAGTCCCTAGAAACAACCCATATGTCCATCAAAAGCAGAAAGGATAAATTGTATAGTCCTGAAATGGACTTATATTCACTATGCAGCAGTGAACATGAAAAAATTAGCTGTATGCAACAAGATGAATAATATCAAAATGTAATATTAAATTTAAAAGCCCAACATAAGGAACACACACATATGATTTCATTCATATAAAGTTCAAAAATAGGTCTAGTAACCTATAAGTGTTTTCTGTGTATACTTAAAGGATAAAATGTTAAAAAAAAAAAAAAAAGAATAAGGAAGTAATATTATAAAAGTCAGGACAGGGCAGCCCCGGTGGCACAGTGGTTTAGCACCGCCTGTGGCCCAGGGTGTGATCCTGGAGACCCGGGATCAAGTCCCACGTCGGGTTCCCAGCATGGAGCCTGCTTCTCCCTCTGCCTGTGTCTCTACTTCTCTCTTTCTCTGTGTCTCTAATGAATAAATAAAATCTTAAAAAAAAAAAAGTCAGGACAGTGTTTACTTTTAGGAGAGGGGCTGAGATCGAGAAGAAGCACCTGATGCGTGACTGGGGGCTAGCAGGGTTTTATTTCTTAACGAAGTGGAAATAAACTAGATGTTACTTTAAAGTAATTCATTAAGTTCAGCATTTGCGTTCCATGTACTTTTCTGTATATGTGTTGCTGGACAACAGAAACAAAAGTTTTAAAAGATATAGACATTTTCTATACAAGCTGGGACCCAGGCAGGGAAAGTATCAGTGTAAGCTGTAGGATCCTGGGCCAAAGACTACATGTTCTACAGGATAAAAAGACGAAAGCCAGGAAGGAACCAAAGAGCTTTCCTCCCTCCTTTTTGGAGGTTCCTCAGTTCAAGTGTTCCCATTTTCACAGCTTGTTTACTTCTTTCTCCACTTTCAGTATCTACTAATTTCTTTAAAATCTCCTTCTACAATTTTGTAAACACTCTGTCCATGGTCCCCAAACTTTAGTTGTATCAGAACCACCTAGAGGGAACAGTAAAACACAGGTTGCCAGGCCTCATCCCCAGAGTTTCTGATTCAAAAGGTGAGGTGCTCAAATTTGCATTTTGAACAAATTACCAGGTGACTTTAACGCTGTCCTAGAACCATTGCTCTATAGTTAGGATTCTAATGCAATAATCTAGGCAAGAAATTGAGGACTTCAGTGAAGTTGTAAAAGCCCTAAGAATGGAAAGGAGAAAATGAGTATGAGGGATTATTAACAAGAATACGAGGGTACAAGAGCAAAGGCGTTCAGGACAGTCAGCTTTTCAGCTTAGATGAATAATGTAGCATTCATCAGGACAAAGGATTGAGAGGGAAGAAAAGCAAATTCAATCTGCTAAGAAATTAATCTATGGCTTGGAGAGTGTGGGTAAGGAAGCCTCAGAAAGGCACCTAACCCAAACAGGAAAGATACAAGGAAGCATGAATGGAATGAGGCAACAAGAGGAAAGTGTTCCAAAGTACTAGATAAATATAAGAAACCCCATAGAAGCAAGCAGGTGACCTCCTCACAAAGAAATTTTATGAGGCTGTAAAAAAATAACAGAAAGATCTCTAGGAACTTATGTTGAGTGGTTTCCAGGATACAATGCTAAGTGTAAAAAGTAAAATGCAAAAGAATATCTACAGCACTTTTGGGGTAAGAAAAAATGGGGAAATAAGAAAATATACATATTATCTGGTTATTTGTGCAAAAAGAAATATAATAAGGATAAAGCAGGGTAAATGAATAGGAAGTGGTTAGGAAGAGGGTAGACAGGACAGAAGAAATGGGAATGACACTTCTGAGAATGCCTTCTTGACTTCTGCAACCATGTTATTGTTTCACAGGCTCAAAAAAGGACAGTAAATAAAATTAAAAATGGGGAGATAATAGGGTGACATGAAATACACAGAGAATTATATGAACCAAACTATTTCAAATAAATAACATAATCGGGGATCCCTGGGTGGCGCAGCGGTTTGGCGCCTGCCTTTGGCCCAGGGCGCGATCCTGGAGACCCAGGATCGAATCCCATATCAGGCTCCCGGTGCATGGAGCCTGCTTCCCCCTCCGCCTGTGTCTCTGCCTCTCTCTCTCTCTGTGACTATCATAAATAAATAAAAAATTTAAAAAAAAAAATAAATAAATAAATAAATAAATAAATAACATAATCACACTGAAGGGGATACATAACTATGTAACTTTTGAACAAAGTGGCTGTACTGTATGCCTTCAGGCTAAAGGTTAAAAGTTAAATACTGAATTCTTGTTAATGGCTTTCATTTTCACAGAGGCACAGGCTAGCTATTTTGAACCTACTTTCTAGGTATATTAAGTGTACAAATAAGTAAATATAAGGTCAAAGGGGGGAACCAGGTTCTCACTGTAGGCGAAGGGAGTTACAAATATGAAAAGAATAATGACAGAAAAAACCCTGTGTTGTAGGACTGAAACTGGAAGTGTCAGTGTAAGCTCATGGGTTTAACAGAGACACACAAAACTAGATATAGAGGTGTGTGGGCACAAACACACACACACACAGAGATACACAAAACTAGATATAGAGGTGTGTGTGCAGAAACACATACACACACACACACACACACACACACACACACACCTCTGTTTGCTAAGAGAATCTAGAACTGAATCCAAAGGAGGGGCAAGGAAAATAGGACTATCTTGTTGTACCAGAAAATAAAGACGTGCTCAAAGAATATTGGGGACATATCACAAAGACAGAAACCAGCTTGAAAAAGTTCCCACTGGGTGAATACGCAGCAATTTGAGTGAGAAAGAGAGAAGCCAAGAAATAGACTCTTAATTATCGAGAACAAATCAATGGTTACCAGAGAGGCTGGGTGAAACAGGTGATACGGATTAAGGAGTGCATTGTAAGGAACACTGGGTTATGTATGGAACTGCTGCATCACTATATTGTACACCTGAAACTAACACAGCACTGTATGCTAACTACACTTACAGAAAGTTAAAGATAAATAATAACCATAACCCACTGAATAACACAAGAATCTGTGAGTTCATAGTGATATTAACTAACGGGGAGAATTCAACTAATAAATGTAGGAGGAATAATGGAATTAGGAAATATTCATTTGGCAAAATTGATTCAGGAAAGAATCAACAATGGATGCTAAAACTAGTAGGTAAATGTCTAAAAGTAACAGGATATTCATAGTCTCAAAGAATTTCTCTAGAAAACACTTATCAGTTACAAAGGAAAAAATAGTAACTTTACAGTGGAGAAACCAGGCAGACTCCTTATTAACTAAAATGATCGGAAGGTAACATCAGCAGTAACAGCGGCATCACTGGCCTTCCTGAGGTGACGCACCAAGAAACACATGGTGGTAGCCTTGCCAAAAATGGATTAACGTGGACTGAATCATGAAGGCACACCAGATAAACCTCGAATGAGGGACACTGTTTTAAAGCAAAACAAGTGCTCCCTTCGGCAGCACAAATATTAAAACAAAACAAAACAAAACTGGCCTATACTCCTCAAAAATGCCAGTGTCACAAAGACAACTATTGAGGAACTGTTCCAGACTAAAGGAGACCAAAGGAAAACAACTGAAGGTAGTGTGTGAGTGGTTTTTGTTGTTGCTATGAAAGGCATTCACTCATAAGCCAATCGGGACAATAACAATACTACATTAATACTAATTTCCTGATGATTAGAATGTAGTTAGTATAAGAATATTCTTTTTTCTTCTAAGGAAATGCACACAGAAGGATTGGGGTAAAAGGGTATTGTATCTGCCACTTACTCTTTTTATTACTGATTTCAATTCAAGGGTACGTAACATACAGTTATAGTAGTTCCAGGTGTACAAGTTAATGATTCAACAGTTCCATACATTTTTTCAGCGCTCATTAAGGTAAGAGTGATCTTAATCCTCTTCATCTTTCCACCCACCCTACCCTACCCACTTCCCCTCTGGGGAACCATCAGTTTGTTCTCTATAGTGAAGAGTTCATTTATTGTCTTTTCTTCTTTGTTCATTTGGGGTTTTTTGTTTGTTTCTTAAATTCCATATGTGAGTGAAATCACATGGTATATGTCTTGCTCTAATTGACTTATTTCATCTATATCCTCTATATCCATAGATGTTGGCACAAATGGCAAATTTTCATTCTTTTTATGGCTGAATAATATTCTATTATATAATTTATCCATTCAACTATTGATGGGACACTTAGGCTACCTCCACAGTTTAGCTATTGTAAATAATGCTCTGTAGCTTACTCTTGAACAATGTGTGTGTGTGTGTGTGTGTGTGTGTGTGTGTGTGTGTGAAAGAGAAAGGATAAAACAAATGTGGTAAAATGTTAACATTTGGAGGAATGTAGAATTCTTTTCTGTCTGTGTAAAATTAGGTCAAAAAAAAAAAAAAGAAAAAAGTAAGGTAATGGATACCTGCTGGGGGTAGGGACAGTGAAGTCTAAATCTATTTAACATCTAAAGAAATAGAGACGCCTGGATGGCTCAGTTGGTTAAGTGTCCACCTCTTGGTTTCAGCTTAGGTCATGATCTCAGGGTCGCAAGATAGAGCCCATGTCGGGCTCCATACTCAGCACAGAGTCTGCTTGACATTTTCTCTTTCCCTCTTCGCCTGCCCCTTCCCCTGCTCATGCTCGCTTCCTCTCTCTCTTCAAAATAAATAAGAAGCTTTTTTAAAAATTGAAAAAAAACTAAAGAAATAAAGTGCCAAAATATGTACCTAACTGTGATGTTCCAAAAAAGGTTCTCCGACTAAACCAATTATATCCTATATATATTTTCTAAAGAACAAGATTTGGAATCCAATGGAGCTAATTAAGGATCTCACTCAAGAAGAATTTCTCAAGTACCCAAAGGACGTGAACAAAGTTAGCCTCATCCAAACCATGAAACCCAAAGTCACTGTGCTCTGTAGAAGCTGAAATGAGTGCCTTCAAACATGGATTAAGCAAGGACTTTTCTTCTAAAAGTGTAGAAAGTGGGGATCCCTGGGTGGCTTAGCGGTTTAGTGTCATCTTCAGCTCAGGGCGTGAACCTGGAGACCCGGGATGGAGTCAGGCTCCCTGCATGGGGCCTGCTTCTCCCTCTGCCTGTATCTCTGCCCCTCTCTCTCTCTCTCTCTCTCTCTCTGTGTGTGTGTGTGTGTGTGTGTCTCATGAATAAATAAAATCTTTAAAAAAAAAAGTTTAGAAAGTAAATTAATTTGTCTTGAAATGTTTGGTTCTATTTAAGATTAATCCTGGAGGGATGCCTGGATGGCTCAATGGTTGAGTCTCAGCCTTTGGTTCAGGTTGTGATCCCGGGGTCTGGGATCAAGTCCTGCCTCCAGCTCCCCACAGGGAGCCTGTTTCTCTCTCTGCCTATGTCTCTGCCTCTCTCTGTGTGCCTCTCATGAGTAAATAAATAAAATCTTAATATAAAAAAACCTTTATGATTAATCATAAAAACCATTAAATAGTGTAAATGAAATGATACAAGAATAAGTTAATAAAATAGGATAAAAATCAAAGTATTCCAGTGGTATTGGAACTGCAGCTAATGAAATAGATGCAAAACCTCATGATATCACCAACAAATCTGTAATATGTGAAAACCTGCTTTAGATTTAAAAAACCACCACCTTCAGAACATTTCCAGAAAATACTGTGAATACACAAGTCAAAAAAACTACTACATTACTACACATATGACAATAGAGACAATCAGGGGTGCCTGGGTGGCTCAGTCCATTAAGCCTCTGCCTTCAGCTCAGGCCATGATCTTGGGGTCCTGGGATTGAGGCCTGAATCGGGCTTCCTGCTCAGTGGAGAGTCTGTTTCTCCCTCTCCCCAGACGCTCCCCTCGCTCTTGCATGCACACTCTCTAATAAGTAAAATCTTTTTTAAAAAATAGATATAATTTCAGCTGACGATACAGCTTCATATGACAAAGTATTTATGGTGTTTTAAAATATGTCTACAAATTCTTTGACCCATCCCCCCCCCCAAAAAAAGTAGAAGCTACTTGTCTTTCTTAGAGTGCGAGCTGGCCTTAGTGACCTGCTTATAACAAATGGGATAGAGCAGAAGTGGCAGTGTATGTTTTCAAGACAGACCATATAAGTCATGTGGTATCCTCCTTCCTCACTCTTGCATCCCTTGCTCTGGGTGAAATCAGCTGACATACACTCAAACAGCCCCTTTTTATTAAAGACTTCTTTTATTAAAGACCTCTTTTATTAAAGACCTAAGGACTTGTGCTAACAGTCATGTGAAGTAGCCATCTAGGAAGCAGACCCTCCAGTCCTAATCAAGCCTTTGGATGACTATGGCAGTGCTGGTCAACAGGTGTAGAGCAATTCATCAGAGACTTTGGGCCAGAATTACCCAGCAAAGCTGCAAATGAATTCCTAAACCATTAGAATTCATTTCATTAGAAATGAAATCATTAGATAAATGTCTGGGGCGCCTGGGTGGTTCAGTCAATTGGGCTTCTGACTTCTGATTTTCAGTTCAGGGCATGATCTCAGGGTTGTAGAGGTCCCTGTCAGGCTCTGAGCTGGATGTAGAACCTGCTTAAGATTTTCTCTCCCTCTCTGCCCCACCCCTCCCCACTTCCTCTCTCTAAAAAAAAAAAAAAAAAAAAGTATTGTTTTAAGCTGCTAATTTGGAGGGGGTAATTTGTTATATAACAACAGGTAATACGGCATTTGATATCTATCTATCGGTATAATTATAATTTTATAAAGGTATTAATTGTGAAATTAGCCAGAACTGACTCTGCTTTACAAAGATGCTTACAGTTGTTATTTCAGGAATATATAAAATAGGACCCAAAAGGGATAAATCAAATAGAATATACAACTATTTAACTTGTAAACAGATTAAAAAATAAACATGTGGAGGGATAGAAGGAATGAGTGGTGTGGAGAGAACACCTTACTGTTTAGGGTGAAGAGCAAGATATTTTTCACTAAGTGATAAAAAAAAAAAAAAGGAGTTCTGAATTTATTTTAAATGTCATTAGCTTGGAAAAGTACAGTTAGTTCCTCCTCTTGAAGACTTGTACCTATATACAGAAAAGTGGGAAATCTGATGTTTACGTAAAATCTCTTGTCAGAACTAAAAAAATGTGGGGTCAAATATAGCCATGTCATCACAGAAGAATTAGCACTGAGGCTTTTTAAAAGTCCACCTCCTTTTCCCCTCTATCCCAAAAATATTATCAAATTGTCTTCAATTGTTCAGGCAGTTATTAAAATTCTAACTTCCTCCAATAACTTTTCCCAAATCAGCAAAAACAAGATTGGATTCCTCCATCTGGATATTTGCGTGCTAGGCCCCACGCCAATGCCAGTAGTTGACATGAAGAGCAATGACTCTGGAGTCCAAGCCTCAACTCCCTGGCCACAAATGGCAGGCAAACTGTTCTCCCCATTCTGAATCTCAATCGCCTTATTAGTAAAGTAGAGACCATACCCAATTTACAAACCTGTTATTATAAGGATTAAACGACATATAGAAAAGAGCCCTAGAATAATGCAGTGACTTGACAAACAATAGCCAGTTGTTAATAACCTTTCTGCTTTCATGTACTAGAAGAATATTTCCCAAACCAAGAAACAAAGACACAGACTACCAGATATTTTCTGGTATCATATAAAGATGCAAGAGGCATTCCAGGATATTAATTTGGATTTATGATATTATAATTTCTGGAACACCTAGTAAATAACGTATGAATTGAAATCACAATTGAAAACTCAGGTACTCAATAAGCATTGGAGACTCTAGTCTGTGACCAATATTTATATAGTACTTATCATATTCTATGTAATAGTATTATAAATACATTTTTCCTCCTCTACTGAAGTATACATTCTTTGCTTAAAACTTTGTATTTATTGGGGTGCCTGGGTGGCATAGTCTGTTAGGCACCCCATTCTTGGTTTTGGCTCAGGTCATGATCTCACCGTCCTGAGATCAAGCCCCATGTTAGGTTCTGCACTCAGCATGGAGTCTGCTTGAGATCTCTCCCCCGCCCCACCTCTGGCCCTCCTGCTTGTGCTCTTCTTTCTAATAAAAGAAATATATATTCAAAACCTTTTATTTCTATATTTTTTCATGGCTCCTTGCATACATAAGGCTGGATGAATTTAACTTCAAGTCCTTGATGTCTGCTCATATCAATATATTCTTAAAATTATAAAATGCAAGTATCAGATCTTCCCCTGACAATGTGTGTACACACTCATTCACACATATTATACCCCCAACTAATGCCAGTGCTAGATACCCAAAGCAATTATTTCTCTACAGCCAGCACTTTATACAGTTTCTGGCACATGGTAGATATTTAACAAATGTTAACAGAATAACTGAGAGAAAACAAGAGACCAGGAAGCATGGTGAGTAGCTAACTAGTGAGTCATGAAACTACAACTTACCTCCTGAAATCTCTTTATAACATGCTTGTATCTTATACAAGCAACTACTGTTTGATTTTCTTACACAGTGGAACTCTCTTACAAATTCCTGTCAGAGATTAGAACTAATATTTGTTCTGCAGACAAAAGTCCTCAGTATATGAGACACATAAGATCCAAGGTATATCAGCAAACAAGGACTAAGTCTTTATATTCAGGTACCCCTCAATCAACATTTTTGTAATCGTTATCACCTTCTACTCCTTTCCTTTGCCCATCTTATTATAAACTTCCAAGGTACAGGGAGTATACCTATACCTAATAAACCTGCAAAGTGCCTAATACAAGACATAGACTGTAATCTTGACATCTGTTATGGACAAATATTTTGCAAACTGGACTCTGACATTAAAAATAAAGGGAGGAGTTAGGACATCCAACACAAAGTCACAGAACCCAGCTAATGCATCATTTGGAAGAAATTTTCTGTAGTTACTGAGCACGCGCACGAGCACATGCGTCTGTGTCTATGTGTAAAACCAGAAACAGTAACTTCTCTATGACTCAGCAGAGATATAAGAGGATGAATGAAATCTGCATGTAAAGTATGTGCAATCATGCACAAGGACAGTATTAAGGGGCTTCCAAGGTTCATTCAAGCAATGCTATGTGCCAAGCATTGTGCCACATTCTGGAGAAGACAGAAATAAGAATGGGATGAGATCTACAGAACTGGAAGCACACTGGTGGATCTAAAGTCTTCAGGCTGCTACCTCCCTAACCTTCTCTGAACTCTCTCCTGGTTTTCCAGCTGCCCAATCTCTCTGTTAGTCTCTATGCTGATTTCTCTTCTTTCAACCAATCTCCAAGTCAGTAGTTCTCAAAGTGTGGTCTTGGGAACACAAGCATCAGCATCACCAGAGACCTTCAAAATGCAAATTCCTGACCCCACTCAGACTGTTGGGGCCCAGCAATCTGTGTTTTATCAAGGCCTCAGGTATTTGTGATGCATGCTTAAGTTTGAGAACCATTCAAAGTTTGATCGAAGCGTTAATGTCCAAAAGTTCCATTCCTTGTCCTTTCTAGTTCTCATTCTCCATCTTTCTGGGTAGTTATATATTCTTCTACTACCTCTACAATGCTAACTATAACTACCACTACTAATAGCAGCAGTTATCATTAAGTATTTATAAGCTAGGCACTATGCTAATCATCATGCACATATTATCTTAATCTCCACAACGATTCTTTAAGGTATTACTAACCCCACTTTTCAAAAGAAATTTAGGCTTAGAGATATTAAATAACTTGCCCAAGGTTGCCCAACTCAACCAATAAGTTAAACAGATCTGACCTCCAGTTTTCCTGACCCCAAAGTCCACTTCTAGAATAGTACTATGGAAACATATCCTTGAAGACTGTCACAGTTATTCCTAAACTGTCTCATCAACTCTGGAGTAGAATTTCCAATCACCTAGTGGCTCTCTCTAAACACTACACAGGGACCCGATAATTAACATTAACATCATTTCTTCTCTCCCCTGCATATCTGTTCCTCCTCCATTAATTTAATGTCATCATAATCATCAGTTACTCAAGCCAGACACATCTTTGACTTCTCACTCTCTCACCTCTAGCTGGTCATAACATTTAGAGATTTTAACATCTAAAATAGCTCTACAATCCATCCACTCCCACCTTCCCTCTTCAAGCTCCCAGCAGCTCTCATCTACATCCTAACTGGTTTCCCTGCCTCTTCACTCTCATGCAATTCTGCACAGGACCTGTCAGTTAACTTTCTGGTCTGATGAGTCCACCTTCTAAGGCTCTCCATCGCCAACATGAGAGGGGCATTGGCAGGGCGGGGGGTAAGTCTAAGCTTTTTAGAATGGAATGAAAGACCCCAATGTAATTTGGCTCCACACATTCCTTTCCTGTCTCATCAAGAAACAACTCAAGGTTTTCCAAAAACCCTATTAGTTTTAATCTTTGACAACTTTGCTTATGTTCTCCCCTCTGCTTGGAATGTTCATTTTCCCTTTTACATGTGCAAAATTCTACGCAACCTCCAGGGTTAAGTTCTATCCTCTTCTTGTGAAAGCTTTCCCTGATTCTATCAAATTTTCCCCAGCCAAAGTGATCAATCCCCTTAGCATTTTACTTATTCCAAAGTGATTAACTCTTATACGACAGTTAGGGGTTCCGTAGTCTAATGAACACTTAGTATCTCAAGAGGTGTCTTATTCTTTGTCTTCCCAGCACTGACCACAGTTTCTAGCCATAGCCAGCACCCAATAAATATTTGCTGAGTTGTTAAATAATGCAACATATGGTGTTGCAACTTTACACATGGTAGGTCAGCAATCCAACTTCAGGTTTATTCACCACTCCAAAGAACTTCCACATTAACAACAAAAGATATTATAAAGATCAAAGGTTCAATATTCAGCAGCAATATCTTTAATTTTCTCAAATCTTTCTGTCAATATTTTTTAGTGTCTTTCTTCAAATAGACTCCTTTCCTAGCAAACATTATTTGTGTATTTTACAGGATCAGCAGTAACTACAATCCTCACAGACCACTATAAGAGATAATCCCAAGCAAAACTGTGTTACTGAGAGTGGCTGGATAATTGCTTTGGGTACATCATTTCAGATTTCCAATGGAAAGGCCCAAGCATGACAGTTAGATTTTAGAAATGGGGACATGCACTGCCGACTACATAAGACACACTCACATTAGTGATTTGAATAAATTGTGAGGCATTTATTCAAATCAGTAACTGAATTCAGAAGTATACAACAACCTGATCCTGGTTCAACCATAATATCTCTTAATTTCAAGCAAGGATAACACTTATTTTTGTCTAGGACTCTACTTTAACACAACTCCCATCCCACCCAGCAAGCAGGCCCTATCCTGCTATCAGTGTGATGCTGATAAGCTTGCCTTAGTTTTTTGTTTTCTTTTTTTTTTTAAGATTTTATTTATTTATTTATGAAATACACACACAGAGACAAAGGCAGAGGGAGAAGCAGGCTCCTTGCAGGGAGTCCGATATGGGACTCGATCCCAGAACCGTGGCATCACAGCCTGAGCCAAAGACACGCCCAACCGCTGAGCCACCCAGGCATCCCCGCCTGCCTTAGTCTTCAGACATTCCCTCTCCAGCCTGCTAAACCTTCTCTCTCCAATATCTCCCTATCAGAGATCTTCTACTCCACTCACCAGACATGACACGAAGGTCTCCTCAATATAGCCCTCATCCAGCAGATTCACACTATTTTCTCAACATATGATTTATCTCTTTTCTAATTCAAATTTTGTAACTCTTCCAAAGAGTTCACTACCTCAGCCCACCACAGGTCTTGGTTTTTCTAAATTTCCGCTGCACTTAAAGTACAGCACCTCACATAGCACTTGTTTATATACTGCCTCATTTGGTTTCATAATGATTTGACATACATATGCTTTGTTTTCCTAGCCAGATTTCTCTTAAAAAAAAAAAAAAAAAGCCAGCTCTTCTATGTCATTTGTACCCATAACCCTTCTCCCACATGTAACGTGACTATATATATGCACAGGGGCACATGTATTAACTACTAGATGGACGAAGTTAAACGCTTGCTCTACATCAATAAACACTCATAGTGCAATGTGTAACAAATACCTATAACCTGCGTACTCTGTGGCAAAGGCTCTTGTAGATGCTTAAGATATGGCCATGAGTAAAAAAGACATGATACCTGTCCTAAAAGCTGGTGCAGTCTGGAGAGCAGGAGACACTGAATTTCCATTACTCTTAGTGCTACAGAGCAAGGTTATTATTGGTCCCAAGATGCAAGCACCTCAGGCAGCACACTACGGATCCTTACTTAGGAAACTGGCTCACAATATTTTAGAGCTGAATGAAAACTTACAAGTTACTCTCTTCAATTCTCCTGCACAGATTATACGACTGAATTTCAGTACAGTCTCTGTGCCAGTTCCACGCTGTGTCTTCATCAAAAGTCAGGAAATACCCACTTTTCCCCCGCCTCCAATACTCTTTTCTCCCTGGAAAGGTAACGACAACCACCACACACTGACTCATGAGGGGAGCGGGCGCACTGGGACCACTGGGCTGACGACCTGCTGCACCTTACACCCGGGCCTGTCCGCCCACCACCATGCTCTAGCCCGCACGTGGAAGAGAATATGCATTTTTCTGCCCGGTAACTAGCAAGTGTGTACTACTTTTAAAGGAAATTAGAAACAAAACAAAACAAAAAGGCAGCGCCTCCATCCTTCCTCGGTCCTCATAACGACAGAAACACAAGAGACTTCGGGGAAATAAAAAACAGCTGACTGCAGTCTACGAGGATGGATATCCGCCCCCGGCCTCAAAACCCGTAGCAGCAGCGTGACGGGATGCGCGGGGCAGAGCTGTCCGCGGGCATCAGGCACGTGCACAGACACGTGAAGTCGGAAAGTCCGGGCAACAGGTTGGCCGCCCCCTAGCAGCACTGACAGATCGCCTTCCCCGGGCCGTGGGTGTGTCTGACGCCGCTCGCCCGCACGGATTCACAACTCTCTCCGGAACAACCGGCTCCCCCTCGGATCCCAGCAAGGGCAGGGGCGAGGCCGGGCCCCGCAGCGCCAAACTTTCCGCACCCCCACCGCGCGCCCCGCGCCCCGCGCCCCGCCTCCCCTCGGGCTCGGTCCACCGGGTCTCAGGCAGGCTGCCAGGCGGCTCCGGGAGAGCCTGGGCTTCTCCAGACTGCGGCTCCTCGGTCCGACGCCCCCAGACACCTACTTCCCACCACACCTTCCGGGACCACACGCCGTCGCCCGGCCCCTCGCCGCCGCTTCCCCGAGCGCCCGTGCCCAGGAACTGACCCTCCCCCGCCCCCGGAAAAAGCGGCAGAGGGGCGTGGAGCGGCGCGCGCGGGGACCGCCCCGGGGCCGCCGGCGGGGGCGGCCAGACCCCAGCTCCGCTGCGAGGCGCCGGCCACTCACCCCAACGAGGTTCCTCGGCGACCTAGCAGCCCGCACCGACGCCTCTTCCGCCCGCTCCGCACGCCCCTCGTAGCCACCGCCCCCTCGGCCGCCGCCGCCGCCGCCGTCCTCGCCGCCGCTGCCGCCGCCGCGGCGCGCGTCCGCCCTCACGCACAGCGCCGTGGCCGCGCACGCGCCTCTGCGCGCTGGCGTCACTTAGCAACCGGGCGGCGGCGGCGGCGGCGGCGGGCGGGGTCTGACGGTTCGGGGCGGGAGGTGTCTCCCCAGGCTGGTTTCGCGGCGTTTCCCCACCCGCCCGACCCGTGGCCCTCCGGAGCTGGGGGCCCCAGGGTGTGGCTGCCCTGCCGGCCCCTGGCTCCGGGTAAGTCACGTCACCGTACGTCACCGTATTGCGTCACCGACTCGTCACTGCGGACGGGACGGTCCCTGTCGCGAGGTTCAGGGAGCCTGCGGTGGACGGAGCAGTGTCCTGGTCCGGACTGGCGGGATCCCGTCGGCCGCTTCTGTGAAGTGCGGGGAGGTCCCGCGGGGAGGTCCCGCGGGCGTGGTTAACGTGGGAACTGCTCAGTGACTCCTCAGCCCGGCAGCGGGGGGCGGGGGGGGATGAGCCGAGCCTCGAATTCCCCGGGGTCCTCATTTTGTAACCGGGGCGGCAGGACCCATCCTGCCTACGTTGGAGGATTGTGAGGATAAGAGGAAAGAATGTTTGCGGAGGCGCTTTGGGAAGTATAAAGCCCATTAGGCTCTAAGTGATTTTTTTTTTTCTTAAAATTAATTTTTATTGTAGGAGAAGGCAGTCGAGCAAGAGCAGGTGAGAGCAGGGACTTTGGAGTCAGAGAAACCTAGATTCAAGTCCGATCCTGGCTGACGTTGATTACTCAAGTTTTGCTTGACGCTTGGGCAAACTGGGGTACCAGGCTGTGGGGGGCTGGAGACTAACTCTAAAGGGCGTAATTCCAGGCAAAGGCTGTTTCATGAGCAAAGATATGGGAGTGAACATGGACAGAAGAGTAAGACTTAAGAGCGGGAGGCCAGTATTGAGGCCACTGCTCTACTCCAGTCAAGTGATAAGGGCCCTAACTAAGGTGTGGGCGGGGCAGCCTGGGTGGCGCAGCGGTTCCTGGGACTCAGGATCGAGGCCCACGTCGGGCTCCCTGCATAGAGCCTGCTTCTCTCTCTGCCTCTCTCTCAAGAATAAGTAAATAAAGTCTTTATAAGAAAAAAAGCAAAGATTTTGGCTGTGGAGATGTAGGAGAAAGAAGGCGTGTGAGTGCTGTTAGGGTGGCCAGCACTGAGTGGGGGCGTACGTTTTTAGTATGGGTGCTGGAGTAGATGGTAGAACCATTTAGGAAGATGGGAAGGAAGATGAGTCTGGGTTATCCACGGTTTCTGTGCTAAGTTACCTGGTGGTAGTGGTGACCGTGGTGGAGGATGATGAGATTTGTGGGATGAGTTACTTGGTGATGAGTTCAAATACGGATATGCCTATTGTGGGAACGCTTAGTCTCCACTCATGATACTCTTCCATTTGAAGTGATATCCATTGATATAATATGCCCTCTCGTGGCACCTGCCCCAGCTCACTCCTCCCTGAAGGAGTGACTTCCTGATTGGTGAATCTAAAAGGAGAAACTGGACATAGTATTGCCCACCCCATTCTTTTCTTTTAAAAGAAAATTGTCTTCAAAGAATTGCCTCGGTGTGTTCTCTGCTCCTCCAGGAGCAGGACCTGAGTGGGGTTGAGGGTGCCTGGTCCCAGGCTACAAAGTTAGTAAACCTGTTTAATTTCAGAATTTGGCATTAGGAGGCTCTCTGCCTTCAGGTAATATCCAATACCAACTTCATCAGTTGTATTGTACAGAACAATGGTCCCCCAATGATGTTCATGTGAATGAATCTGTGAATATGTTCCCTCCCTTAACATAGCAAAAGGGACTTTGCAGTTGTAATTAAGTCGAGGATCTTGAGATGGAGAGATTATTTTAGGTTATCTGTCTGGGCTTGGAGGTAGGAAGATAGGAATCAGGGAGAAAGATAAGATGGAAACATAGGTAAGAGAAAAGGAGAGATTTGAAGAATATGTACTGCTGGCATTGAAGATGAAGCCAAGGAATGCAGACAGCTCTAGAAACTGGAAAAGGCAAGGAAATGGATTCCCCCTTAAAATCCCCAGAGAAAATGCAGCTCTGCCAGTACTTTGATTTTAGGATTTCTAATCTTCAGACTAAGGTAATAAATTTCTGCTGTTTACTAAGTTTGTGGTATTTGTTACAACAGCAATAGGAAACTAATACAATCAGTAGTAAAGATGATATTTGGTCTTCTGCTACATTATCCTTTATGTGAAAAAGAAGGGCGCAGTTTCATAGGCTCCCTCAGAGACATTGTGACTGTGACTTGATGGAGGGAACCTGCACATCCAGAGGGAAATGTCCAATAAGAAATTGAATTACACTATGAATGAGGAGAGAACTCGAGTCAAAACAAAATAGATTTAGAGGACATTAACTTTTAATTGGTGATTTAAGTCCTAGGCATGGATGAGATCAATCAGGGAGAAAATATAGAAGAAGCAATAAAGAACACCAAGGAGAGAGTAAAACTAACTGTAAAAGGGAGTGGCAGATGAACAGAAGCCTACAAAGCCTGAGGAATGATGGCCAGAGAGGTAAAGGAACTAGATGAGCATAATACCTCAAAAGCCAAGATTGGAAAGAATTGCAAGATGGAGATAGGTCAGCAGAGTCAGAGATCACAAATAGCTCAAGTATATCCAGAGCTGAAAAGCACTGATTAGATTTAGCAACACAAAAATGATTGGTGACCAATAATAATGGCTTTAGTGGGGTAGTAGATATAGACATCGAATCACTAGGGTCTGAAAGGCAGGTCAGTATAGTGGATTGGACCCTGCAGTGGTTTTCAAGTGGAATTTTAAAACTCTAGTCTGGGTTCTGGCAACAAACTAGCTAAATAACCTTGAATAAATCACTTAACTATTCCATGCTTTGGTTTTCTCATCCACCCAAAGAGAGATCAGGCTGTCTCTGATTTTCACATAAATTCCTGGGTAATCCCCCCAACTTTATATTAAACTCATTTCCTTATAACCGCACACTTCAAATCCTACTCAGATTACTTCACCAAACATTGATAGTATATTATATGCCAGCTTCTGTGTAGACACTATGGCTCTGACATAGTTATCTGAGAAGCTCACAGATTTTGGAAGGGAGGTAAACACATAAGTAAGTATGTAACTAATCACCATAGTTCTTTTTCAAACAAAGCAAGGTACAAATTGAACTATTATCTGTAACACAGTATTCCACATGCTATAGTAGAAACCTGTATGAAATGAAATGAGGGATGTATAAAGCGATACAGATAAGGCGGCAGTTTTGTCTAATGGAAATCAAGGTATTTACCTACTCTCTCAGGCACAGTATGCCTCAGAAATGGATATAACTGTACCACAACATTTTCAGCGGTTATTTAAAAAAACAGGGTTGTGCTAAGCCAATGTCAATCATTAAACATTCCTCCTAAGTAGTTTTGTGATCTGAAAGATTATTTATGTACAACCAGTTCTAAACAAATTACACTGTTTAATTGGGAAAAAATGGGCATGTGTAAAAGTTGAATGCTAGAGGAATTCATTGACTTTTCCACCAGATCCAAGAAGAAACATCTATTTATTATACATACCATGTTCTATTACAGCTACTTATCTACTCCTCAGTATCTCATTTAATTTTGTAGACATACGCTTACTGTAGCAACAGCTGACATTATATCTCTATTATAGCGGGCGAGAAAACAAAGTTGAAGTAATCTGGTCAAGGTCATACTAACAGCAATTAAGTAGTAGACTTAGATTTGGACCCAGCACAGGCATCCATCTTTCCTCAGCCCTTGGTTTAAGTGCCCTTCCTCTATACTACCACATCATGTGCACACTTTTTCTTTAGCATTTATTATAATAATGATGCTTACTATATGCCAGGTCTTGATTTAGGTAGATACTAGGCATTAACTCATTTAGGTCTCATAACAGCTCTTCGAGGTATGTGGTTTTAATCACAATACTTTATAAATCAGGAAGGTAAGGCACAGAAAGATTAAATAATTTACTCAGGGTCACACAATAATTGATGGGGCCAGGATTCAACCCTAGGCAGTGAGAGCCTAGAGTCTATGCTTTTCCCTCCAGGCTGCTACTTTCATACCCTCTGCTAACATTGAGGGATACTAGATGACATAGTTTCCAGAACTCATCGATGCAGTAACTGTAGGTTGTTGTGTATGATATGCTTTGTATTCCTTATTAAGTGAACACAAGAGAATTTTTTTCTCAGGCCAAATGTCACAATACACTCGCTACCCTTGAGTAACTGATATGTTTTCTCCTTATAGGCCATGTGAATTATATAACTGTTTTCTCCTTTCACTTTGCCAAGAAGCTCCGAGTAAATTGTGGCTCAGCATTAATTAGTAACTGGGAGGACTGTTGGTCTGTGTATCTGTATTCTGTTGGTTTGAAATTTTTCAAAATAAAAAGTTGGGGAAAAAATAATCTAAATTCTTTTTTTTCTAAATTCTTTATTTTCTAAATTTTTGATAGTGTACATTTATAATTAGAAAATGCAAATAAAGCAATGTTTGCCGCTTTAAATGATTTCTCAGGCTTTATTCTGTGAACAAGAACTAATTTCAAGTTGAATTCCACGTGTTCAGTATAGAGTTCTAGTTCTTAGAAAACCAGGACTTCTGCATTTCTTGGAGGTCCAGATCGATAGAATTTGTGTTCAAACAGATCATAAGGTATTTCAAGTAGCATGCATGTTGTGGACCTCCTTGTTTTTAAACTATTTCTAAATAATTTGAAAACCACTTTTGGATTATTTTGACATACACTACCTTGCTTTAAAGATAAAAAGTCAATTATCTTCCTTAATGCTGATATTTTATTATAATGAAGTTTTCATATACAGTTGATTTTGTGATTTACCATTGACTGAAAGAATGGATATTGATCACTTGTTCTAAAATCAAAATAATTATTTTGGTACATGTTCTCAAGTTTAATTGGCTTAGATCCGATAAAATACCAGATTCATTTCTTTATTTAAAGATATATGCTGCAAGTGATTCTTTCAGGTAGACCTGCTGGCCACTTTGCTAAAAGCCATACATTTCATGGGAACATTATACAGATTTTCCTATATCCAAAGTGAACAACTGATCATTTCTTTGAAATTTTTTCAGTCCAAATCTTCATTTTCCAACAGGGCATTCACATACCTAAATGCTCTACCCTCAACCCAGCAGATTGTTGCCAAGTGGTGGGACCACTATCAGGGTTGCCAAATTTGAAATCTATTGCTCTCTAAGTATTGGTAACTAATGTGTTAGATACCTAGTTGACTTTGTAAAAATGAAGAAAACACACACACACACACACAAACCAGGTTTGTATGTGAGTTCACAGACCATCTGTTCTATCAGATAGAACTTTATGGACTTGAACACTTATTAATTTTTCTTATTTTAAAATTTTATTTATTAGAGCAAGGGAGGAGCAGAGGGAGAGGGACAAGTAGACTCCACACTGAGCACGGAGCCCAACAGGGAGCTCAATCTAACAACCCTGAAATCATGATCTGAGCTGAAATCAAGAGTTGAATGCTCAACTGACTGAGCCACATAGGCACCCCTATTTTTCTTATTTTTGAAGAGCTATTTTTAAAGGAAAATCCTGGATTCCCTCCAGGTTCTCCCTCTGTTCACCACCACATAGAGAGATATGTTTCTATCTAGGTGAGAATCTCCGTGGGATGACTCATTCTTCACAGGAGGTTGTCAACAACCTGCCATCTGCTAATTGGATTACTGAATTCTAAACAATATGAATTCGCCATTACTCAATGACGGAGTGTTCGCGGGTCCCTCAGAAAACTACGTACCTGATCATATTATCCTAAGCTCATACACACGGAAACCCTCTCACCCCCTTTCAGGAGTGTTTTACTGACTTGTCTTTTGAATATTGTGTCTTCAGCATACATAGGAGGAGAAAGTGACTCCTCCACAAAGCCCACTAATGCATTAACTGCAGCGCTTGTGCATTTGGTCATTTTATGTTGCCCATGGAAAATTCTGTGAGAGAATTATCTTTCAAAGCCAAGTGACATGAAATGCGTGGCTACCCTTGAATAATTGAATATGTCTTCCTTACAAACAAATAGATTATGTAACTAGATGTGTTTCCCTTTTCACTGTGGCCATCAGGAAGCTCTGAGTCAAACTTTATCTCAGCTTTAGAGCCTCCATAGGAACCTGTGACCTACATATTTGCATTCTAATTTGTTCCCTGGTCCTAACCTATTTAAATTTGGGTTTTCTCTTGCTTGGACTTAGTTATAATTCTCTATATTCTGTGTGCAATTGCACTGGCCACCTCAGTTGATTGTGGCAAAAGCTAGAGAAATTAATAATAAACCTATAATGATGACTGCCTTATATGTAGCCACATGCCCTTACTTCAAGCAGGATTGGAAACTTCCATGCTGATAAGAATGTCTTGTTTTATTAGGTCTCCAGGGTTTCAATTCAGCTAGAAAAATGAATTATTTTCAAAGAAGTTTTAATGCTATTGCCAATCTATACGATGTCAGTCTTTTCTCTCCCCCTTCTGATGGAAGTAGATAGGTAAGGTAATTGGCAAGCATAAGTAGGAAACTTGAAATCCCTGATTCTTGGGCTGCCTGGGTGGCTCAGCGGTTTAGCGCCCCCTTCAGCCCAGGCCGTGATCCTGGAGACCTGGGATGGAGTCCCTCATCTGGCTCTGCCTCTCTCTCTCTCTCTGTTTCTGATGAATAAATAAATAAAATCTTAAAAAAAAAAAATCCCTAATTCTCCAATCAAATAATTTCTCACAGCCTCTCTCAATATATTCTTTTAGTAGGCCAGAATTTGAAGAATTATCTTTTCTACTAGCTAATCTAAATCATATTATTTGTTTTAAATTTCTTTCTACCATGTACTAGTGACCTGATTTGTATTCACAGGCATATGTATATATGCACGTATATGCTTCAACTGAAGGTACACAGAAAATTTTTTTTAATATTTTTTTATTCACGATAGACATAGAGAGGCAGAGACACAGGCAGAGGGTGAAGCGGGCTCCATGCAGGGAGCCCAATGTGGGACTCGATCCCAGGACTCCAGGATCACACCCTGGACCGGAGACAGGAGCTGAACTGCCAAGCCACCCCGGGATCCCTGAAGGTACACAGAAACTCTTAAAGCAGGATTTGCCATTGTCTTACTACATCTTTTATATTTGTTAAGTTGAAGGTACAAAGGCAATTGAATACTCGGTAACAATTAGGCATTCTCATCAGACTACAATGTGTCTATGATATAATATTTTAATCTTGTAATTATCTGGAGAATAGACAAAAAAGGCACTTTGAAAGTGCCAGGTAAGCACCTGCCTTTGGCCCAGGGGTGATCCTGGAGTCCCGGGATTGAGTCCCACGTTGGGCTCCTGGCATGGAGCCTGCTTCTCCCTCTGCCTGTGTCTCTGCCTCTCTCTCTATCTCTCTGTCATGAATAAATAAATAAATAAAATCTTAAAAAAAAAAAAAAAGAAAGTACAAGGTAAGAAATGACAAGCATTGGCAAGGATGTGGAGAAAAGGGAATCCTTGTGCACAGTTGGCGGGAATGTAAATTGGTGCAGCCACTATGGAAAACAGTATGGCGCTTCCTCAAAAGGTTAAAAATAGAACTACCATATGATCCAGTATTTCACTTCTGGGTATTTATGTAAACACTATTTTTTAAAAAGATTTTGCTTATATATTCATGAGAGACACAGAGACACAGGCAGAGGGAGAAACAGGCTCCCTGCAGGGAGCCTGATGCAGGACTCCATCCCAGGACCCCGGGATCACACCCTGAGCCAAAGGCAAACACTCAACCACTGAGTCACACAGGCACCCCTAAACACTATTTTAAAAATATATCTGCACTCCCATGTTCATTAAAGCATTATTTACAATAGCCAAGATGTGGAAACAAAGTGTTCCTGAATGAATAAAGAGACTGTAGTATGTATGAACAATAGATATGATTAAGCCATAAAAGAAGAATGAAATTTTGTTATTTGCAGCAAGTTGGATAGATCCTGAGGGCATTATGCTAAGTGAAATAAGTCGGACAGAAAAACAAATACCATATGATTGCACTCAAATGTGGAATCTAAAACAATAACAAAAACAAAACTGAGCTCAAACATACTGAGAACAATTGGTTGTTGACAGAAGCAGAGGCTGGAGAATGGGTGAAATGAGTGAAGGGGGTCAGATGGTACAAAATTCCAGTTATAAAAGAAACCGTGGGGATGGGATGTACAGCATGGTGGCTTCAGTTAATAATACTGTATTGCAGGACACCTGGATGGCTCAGTGGTTGAGCATCTGCCTTCAGGTTTAGTCATGATCCCGGGGTTCTGGGATTGAGTCCTGCACCAGGCTTCCCGCAGGAAGCCTGCTTCTCCCTCTGCCTATGTCTCTGCCTCTGTGTGTGTGTGTGTCTCATGAATAAATAAAATCTTTTAAAAATAGTAATAATACTGTATTGCATATTTGAAGGTTGCTAAGAGTAAATGTTAAAATTCCTCATTACAAGAAAAAAAAAAGAGTGTAAACAGTTAAAATCTACCACAAATTTTGTAATCCTGTTTTGTCATTTCTTCTTAATATACCAGGAACCTCAAAAAATGAAAGTAGTGCAGGCCTGCTTCCTATTTCAGTTTTTATTTACAGGTTACCATGTGCCAGGCACAGAGGGGATACAGAGATTGAAGATGCAGCATTTGCTCTCAAGGACTAACCATCTGGAACTGCACCATCCAGTAGGTAGCCTCTAGCCTCATGTGACTATTTAAATTTACTTAAGTTAGAAATTCAGTTCCTCAGTCACACTAGTCACATTTTAAGAACTCAGTAACCACATGTGGCCAGGGGCTACACAATGCACGTGTAGAACATTTCTTTCATTGTAGAAAATTCTATTGGGGAGTGCTAGTCTAGAAGTCATGTGGAAATTTCAGACTAAGAAGGATTATGTGTTGGTTGTGCATAGAATGATCTGCCAGAGATTCTAATTGATGGATATCAGGGGAGTCTGTTTTTAACAATATCTTCAGATGGTTGTGATACAGAAGGCACACATACTTCATTGAGAAAAATCAATTTCAGGTCAATAGGAGTAGCCCAATAGAGTGATTCTGAATTTCCTACCTAAATGGTATCTGGATGATTGAGCCAATTTAAATTTGATTTGCAGAGATAGGAGTCCTGGACCTATATTCGTACCTTGAGAGTTATAAAGCACTATATACCCTTATGTGTCTAAAGATATATCAAAGAGTATTATAAATATGTTGAATTTCTATATTCTCTTCAGAGTCATTAGAGGAAAATCTGTTCCTTGTCTTTTCCAGCTTCTGGTGGCTGCCAACATTCCTTGGCTTGGGGCCATATCACTTCAGTCTCTACTGGCATTGCCAGATTGTCTTTTCCTCTTCTGTGTCAAATGTCTCTCTCTCTTCTTACAGGGACATTTATGATTGCATTTAGGGTCCACCTGGATAATTCAGGATAATCTCCTGATCTCAAAATCCCCAACTTAACCACATATACAAAGACTGTTTTTCCATAGAAGGTAACATTCACTGGCTCCAGAGATTAGGACCTGAGTATTTTGGGGAACCATTATTCAGCCTACCATAACACAGTTATACTTACTTATGAACTTTAAGGAATGGTATTGAAGGATAGGTATACACCAACTTTTTAACATTAATTTATTCAAGATAGCTGTTATTGAGAGCATCTGGGTGGCTCAAGTGGTTGAGCCTTTGGCTCAGGGCATGATCCCGGGGTCCTGGGATGGGGTTCTGCATCAGACTGCCTTCGAGGAGCCTGTTTCTCCCTCTGCCTATGTCTCTGCCTGTGTCTCTCCTGAATAAATAAAATAATCTTTAAAAAAAAAAAAAGATCCCTGTTGCTGGAGACGCCTGCTGGGTGGCTCAGCGGTTGAGCATCTGCCTTCAGCTCAGGGCATGATCATGGAGTCCTGGGATGGAGTCCCACATTGGGCTTCCTGCAAGGAGCCTGCTTCTCCCTCTGCCTGTGTCTCTGCCTCTCCCTCTCTGTGTCTCTCATGAATAAATAAATAAACAATCGTAAAGAAAAAAAAAAAAGATGTTATTGGAGGAGAAGGAAACGATTCACTTTTTTTCTATGTACTTTGACTAGCTAAAAATAATAAAGTAGAAAAATTTTAAAGGAGGAAGAGAAGAGCAAAAATTCCACCTAAATGCAAATAAAAAGAAAGTACAGGTGGCAATATCAATTTCACATATAGTGGAATTCAAGACCAACAGCATTACACAGAAAAATAAAGGGTATTTTTTATGATAAAAGTCCAAGAAATGAAGATCTGTTCTAAACCTTTATGTATCAAAAATTATAGTAGCAAACTATGGGAGGCAAAAACTTACCAAAAATAAAAAAAAAAATTGTAAAACTACATTTTTTTTTAAGAGGCTTCAATATATGTTTCTTAGAATTCAGTGCACCAAGTAGACAAATAAGAAGAGGAAGAGGAGGAAGAGGAAGAAGAAAAAGAGGAAGGATAAAGAGGGGGAGGGGATAGCAGTGACTGTGGAGTATTTTAATTAAATTCTCAGCTTGATCTAGCTGTTGTAAATAGAACTTAGTGTACCATAACAAGATACATTCCGTTTTTGTCCAAGGAACAGTAGCAAGAATCAAGCATATGCTTGTTCACAAAGAAAATTATAGTAAATTTCAACAGGAAGAAATGACACAGTTCTATTCACTAGCCACAATGCAGTAAACTACAATTAACATCAAAACGGTAACAAGATAAGATTTATCTTCTAGAGTTAAAGAGGAAATCAAAATGGACATTTAAAAAATACATATAAAAGAATAACACTGTGTGCCTACATAGTAAATAAAAGCTGTGCTGTGTGAGCAAAACCGTTCTAAGGAAAAGCTAATATTTTTATTTTTTTAAATTAGTTTTTCATTTTAACTTAATTACCTATTTTTTTTTAATTCCAGTTTAGTTAACATACAGTACTATATTAGTTTCAGGTATACAATACAGTGATTCAACTCTGTACATTTCTCAGTGCTCATCATGGTTAAGTGTACTCTTAATTCCCTTCAAGTATTCCACCCATCCCCCTCCTATCTCCTCTCTGGTCACCAACAGTTTGTTCTCTAGAGTTAAGAATTTATTTTGTGGTTTTCTCTTTTTTTCTTTGTTCATTTGTTCTGCCTTTTCAATTCCATATATGAGTGAAAGTACACTGTATTTGTCTTTCTCTGACTCATTTCACTTATCATTATACTGTCTAGCTCCATCCATGTTTTTGCAAACGACAAGATTTCATTCTTTTCTGGTTGTGTAATATTGCATTGTGTATACATACCACATCTTTATCTTTTCATTTATCAATGGACACTTGGGATGCTTTCATAATTTGGCTATTGTAAATAATGCTGTAGTAATCATAGGAGTACATATATCTTCTCAAATTAGTGTTCTCATATTCTCTGAATAATACCCAGTAGTGGAGTTACTGGATCACACGTAGCTCTATTTTTAATTTTTGAGGAACCTCCATTCTGTTTTCCACAGTGGCTGCACCAGTTTGCATTCCCACCAGCAGTGCGAGAGGGATCTTCTTTCTCCAAATCTTCACCAACACCTGTTGTTTGTGTTGTTGATTTTAGCCATTCTCACAAGGGTGATGTGATATCTTATTGTGGTTTTGATTTGCATTTCCCTGCTGATTAGTGATTTTGAGCATCTTTTCACGTGGCTGTTGGCCATCTGTAGGTCTTTGAGAAAATGTCCATTCATGTCTTCAGCCCATTCTTTAATTGGATTATTTGTTTTGTGTGTGTGTTGAGTTGTATCAATTCTTTATATATTTTAGATACTAACCCTTTATCAGATATGTCATTTGCAAATATCTTCTCCCATTCAGTTGGTTGTCCTTTACTTTCATGGACTGTTTCTTTTGCTGTGCAGAAGCTTTTTATTTTGATGTAGTCCCAATAGTATACTTTTGCTTTTGTTTCCTTTGCTTCAGGAGACCTATCTAGAAAAATGTTGCTATGGCCAATGTCAGAGAAGTTACTGATTGTGCTCTCTTCTAGGATGTTTATGGTTTCAGGTCTCATGTTTAGGTCCTTAATTCATTTTGAGTTTATTTTTGTGTGTGGTGTAAGAAAGTAGTCCAGTTCCATTCTTTTGCATGTAGCTTTCCAGTATTCCCAGCACCATTCGTTGAAGAGACTTTATGTTTCTCATTGCATATTCTTGCTTGCTTTGTCATAGATTAATTGACCATATAATTGTAGGTTTATTTCAGGACTCTTTGTTGATTTGTGTGTTTATTTTTATGCCAGTACCACACTGTTTTTATTACTACAGCTTTGTAGTGTATCTTGTAATCTGGGATTATAATACCTCCAGTTCTTCTTTTTCAAGATTTCTTTGACCATTTGGGGTCTTTTGTGCTTCCATAAAAATTTTAGGATTATTTGTTCTGATCCTGTATAAAATGCTGTTGGTATTTTGATAGGGATTCCATTAAATCTGTGGATTTCTTTGGGTAGCATAGACATTTTAACAATATTTGTTCTTCTAATCCATGAGCATGGAATATCTTTCCATTTGTTTGTATCATCAGGAAAACCTAATATTTTTAAGTGCACTTTTGAGATTTAAAAATAGTATTAATAAGTAATCATTCCACTTAAGAAGTTAGAAAGAAGAACCAAATGAACTAAGAAATTTGGGGGGTAAAGATATAAATGTGTGCCAAGCAGTTATTGCCACAAAAATGCTGTGTAACAAACAGCCACAAAATCTCAGTAGCATACAATAAGCATTTATTTCTTGCCCATGCAGATCAGCTAAGGTCACTCTTTTTCAGCGTATGGGACACCTGGGATGGCTCTGCTCCATGCATCCCATGATTGGATCTAGGCTAGAAGGGCAGTGGCTGCCTGGAGCATGTTTTTCTCATAGTGATGACAGCCGAAGGGTCCATTTTACAACAAAGGAGATGTAGTAGTGGACATGTAGCCATGGAACCCGCTATCAGATACTGCACCACCAAGAGTGATTCTGAACTTCCCTTGTAATGGCATGTGGGTGCTTGAGCCAGTTTAAATTAGATTTGGAGAGATGAGAAGCCGCTGGTGTGAGAGTATGATGAGATACTCTTCTAAAGATGTAGCTGAGGTGTCAGCTTGGAGATAGAACCCTGCAGTGATATGATGCCATCTGCCAGGGCACATTGTATACCCTGAATCAAGTATCATTATTAGTTCTGTAGTCCCAATAGGCATTATATGGGTTTAGGAACCAAAAGGTGGAAATATGAGCAGCCCCTGCCTACCACCATTGCTTAGTTATTCCCTTGGGGCATCTTTGCTTCCAACCCCCACAACACTAGGCCCTGCTTGTCTAGGGGTCCTTGCTCCCAAAAGGGGAGCACTGATTTAAGGGTGGATTCTTCAAAGTAGTCCTTTGGGTGTTACAACTTACCACTAAAAGCCCTGAGTAGGTTATTTATTATTGCTTTTAAACCCATTTTATGGAATGCCTGGGTGGCTTAGCAGTTGAGTATCTGACTTTGGCTCAGGACATGATCCCGGGATCCCTGGATCAAGTCCCACATCGGGCTCCCCACAGGGAGCCTGCTCCTCCCTCTGCCTATGCCTCTGCCTCTCTCTCTGTGTCTTTCATAAATAAATAAAATATTTAATAAATAAATAAACCTATTTTACTCTTGACTTTGCTTCAGTGTTGTGCTGTAGTTGTTCTGTGCAGTTTGCTGCACAAATTATAATGTTCAGTAAAGCATCCCTTATTTCATACCTTCTGATTCTTTGAGAACACTTAATATTATTGATTGTGTGTCCCCACTCATGTTGAGCACACCACATAATATAAGAGTTTATAAATGCTGTATAAAAAGTTAAAGGATTTATATCCTATTATTCATGTGGCATGGTACTTTAAAACATTAACTTTTCTCCCTACATTTCTGTGACCCATGGCCCTTCTCTTCTCAGGCAGCTACAACACGGGCATTTGGAATGTTACAAAAGAAAAGGGCCTTTGACTTTTAAAAATCTAAACTTCATGCTTCGAGTTGTGAGGAGGGAGAGCTCTGAGACCTGGTAAATCCCCACCTTCCTCTACACCTGTGGGTTAAGGTCAAGGGAAATCAGAGTCCTGGGACAGAGTGTCTGCAGTTCTGGAATAGAAAGGGGCCCTCTATTTGGCATCCCGGGTAGAAACCCTGGATGTTAGTGGATCCCTGAGGAAATGGCCGTGGTAGATGTCTAATAGGTGGGCCATATATAAACCTCATGACTTAGTTTCCCGTGGTCTCATGTGATATAGGAGCTGCAGAACGATCTAGTGTTCCCTGGGTAAATGTTATAGAGAAGAACTCTTAGCCCTAGGGAGTTCCTTGACATAACATGGAAACAGCAGAATGGGGAAATAGCTGACACAGCATGGAAATAGAAGAATGAAGTAGCAAGAAAGGTGACAGACCTGAAAGAGCCTCAACCTTAAGAATGCAGGATAGTGTAACAGCAGACTACATAGATCTATAACAAAGGACCAAAAAGGATACTTGACATTTTAGCAAATGTCAATAGAGTGATTCTGCTGTGGAAAGATCAGATGCTCACATTCCTCCAATCTTCCAGACATTACAGGAACTTAAGATTTTACTTCAGATAAAGGCAGCAGGAGAGAGCCTGAATTTATTGAGATTCAGTTTCTACCTACCCCTTTAGAAAATGGGGCCTTTAGATTATGTGTAATTAGAATAAAAATTCCATTTCTTACACCTCTAAGTCTGTAGATTAGATACATGTCCCTTATATTCATTGCTACAAATAATGAGTGTTTTACTATATTTATAATAGTGGGAGAAAAATAATTCATATTTTTGGAGATACACTAATATTAGTGGCTTTAGAAAAGAGTCTGTATAACTGCTTCTCAAACTTTATTGTGTCTATTAATTGCTTGGAGATCCTTTGAAAATAAAGCTTCGCCTTCAGGAGGTCTCAGGTGAAGCCTGAAGATCTTAATTTTTAACTAGGTGTCCAGTGCTGCTGCTGCTGTTGGTACAGAGACCACCCCTGGGGAAGAGTGAGGCTGTTCAATATGATGATTACACTACATTGGTTTTCTGTGTATATTGACTAGCACTTTCTCAAATAAACACAGGGTGGCGCTTCTGCTCCCAGTGTGCCATAGATTTGTGGTCCATTTTTAGGCTCTAGTTTAAAATAAAATACAGGGGCACGTGGTGGCTCAGTCAGTTAAGTGTGGGACTCTCTGTCTTTATTTTAAAGATTGTGTGTATGTATGTATTTATTTATTAGAGAGAGAGAGAGAATGAGTGAGCATGAGTGGGGTCTGGGGAAAGGGAGAACCAGGCTTTCTGTTGATCAGGGAACCCTACATGGGGCTTGGTCCCAGCACCCCAGGACCATGACTTGAACTGAAGGTGGATGTTTAACCACTGGGCCACCCAGACGCCCTAAGTGTAGGACTCTTGACTTCAACTACGGGTCATGATCTCAGGGTCTCTGGAATCACACCCCACATCTGGCTCTGTGCTCAGCGCAGAGTCCGCTTGAGATTCTCTCTCTCCCTCTCCTTTTGCCCCTCCCCCTGCTCATATATGCTCTCTCTCTAAAAAAATCTTTTAAAATGAAATAAAATGCAAAATGAATTTAAGCAACAAAGAAAGTTTATGTAAAAGGAAAATTGAATGTTCTGAAGAACTCTCAAAGACAAAAAACTAAAACTGCTCCTGAGTTAGAGGCAAAAAAAAAAAAAAAAAACCACAGAGAAAAGCATGAAACTATTGATTCTGAACTCAGATTCCTTTGTAAATGCTCTAAGTTCACACTCCACTTTACAGAAACTAGTGGTTGAGAGCTGAGACCAGTGGTTCTCCACAGGGCAATCCTGACCCCTAGGGGTAGTTTTGGAAACTCATGGGGCATTTCCGCCTGAGTTTCACAACTGGTCCTTCCTTAGTGGACGTGGGACAGAGTTGTGAGACATTCTGTAAAGGCCTGCACAACTTTAAAAAGTCTCACTGAGTATTCGTATAGGTAAAAAACTTGCTTTTCCCCTTAAGAAGTTGGGCTTCACATAACTGACCTTTCTTTCTTTTTCTTTTTCTTTTTTTTTACTGACCTCCTTTCAAAGAGCACAGCATGGAAAGGGGGTAGGTGGAGATTAACTTGACAGTAGAGAAACAACCAAAGCCACCTCAGCCTAGTGATCAAGATTCACATCAGTGATACACCGTGTTGATTATGTGCACCCTTGATCAGATGTGATAAAGACACTTTACCTCTATAGGCTTTCTCCTATAAAACCACAATCCCAGGTTCATCATGAGAAAAAAAATTCCTATTAATAAAATCCCAGCTGAGAAAACACTCTGACTAGTCAGCACTCCTCAAAACTATCAAAGTTCTCCAGAACAAGGAAAGTCTAAAAAACCATCACATTCTACAGGAGTCTAAGGAGACGTGACTAAATGTAATATGGGATCCTGGATGAAATCCTGTAACAGACAAAGGAAAGTAGCTAAAAACTAAGAAAATCTGGGGGCGCCTGGATGGCTCAGTCTGTTAAGTGTCTGCCTTCAGCTCAGGTCATGATCCCAGGGTCCTGGGGTGGAGCCCCTTGTCAAGCTTCCTGCTCAACAGGGAGTCTGCTTTCCCCTCAGCTTCTGCCCCTCCCCACAGCTTGTGCTCGCTCTCTCTAACACACAAACACACACACACACACACACACACTCTCTCTCTCTCTCAAATACAGTAAAATCTTAAAAAAAAAAAAAAACCTAAGAAAATCTAAATAAAGTCTAGACTTTGGTTAATAATAATGCATCAATGTAGTTTCATTACTGGTAACAAGTTAGCATACTAATGTAAGACTTTAAAAATAAAGGAAACTGGGATATATGGGAACTTTGCATCATTTCTACAAATCTAAAACTATTATAAAAACTATTAATTTTTTTTAAATTGTGAAGTACAAATTTTCAACTGGTAAGTAAGTCCTGGATATCTAATGCACGGGATAGTGATTATAGGCAACAATACTGTATTATAACCTTCAAAGTCACTAGGAGACTAGATCTTAATTGTTTCCATCACATAAAAGAAAAAATTTTAAAGATTATTTGAGAGAGAGAGCATGTGCATACAAGTGGAGAGGAATGGGTGGGGGAGAGGGAGAGAGAGAATCTCAAGCAGACTCCCCGCTAAGCAGTGAGCCCAATGTGGGGCTCAGTCTCACCACCCTAAGATCACAACATGAGCCGAAACCGAGTTGGACACTTAACCAACTGAGGCATCCAGGCACCCCAAGAGAAATGATATTTATGTGACATAATAGAGGTGTTAGCTAACGCTAGTAATCATATTGCAATATATAAATGTACCAAATGTACACATTAAACTTACAAAATGTCAACATTACTTCAATAAAAATATCAAGCTACCTTTTTATCTGAGCCTAGGACTGCTATCTTGTTACTTATATAATTTAAATATTCTCTAGAGAAAAACTATGCTACCAACAGAAGGAATATTATTCTTTTAATCTAGACTTCAGCAAGAGGGCAGCCTGGGTGGCTCAGTGGTTTAGTGCCGCCTTCAGCCCAGGGTGTGGTCCTGGGGACCAGGGATCGAGTCCCACATCAGGCTTCCTGCATGGAATAGAGCCTGCTTCTCCCTCTGCCTGTGTCTGTGCCTCTCTCTGTGTCTCTCATGAATAAGTAAATAAAATCTTAAAAAAAAAAAAAAAAAGACTTCAGCAAGAATTTGATCACTAATTGGAAAATGATATTTCCAACAGTAATGTTATTAATGTTCTTTAGCCAATAAAACATACATGTTGTGAGTACACATTATATGTACCCTTATAGCTTTCATGAATCATGAATTCAGCCTTATTTTTTAAAATATTTTATTTATTTATTCATGAGAGACACACAGAGAGAGGCAGAGACACAGGCAGAGGGAGAAGCAGGCTCCCTGCAGAGAACCCGGTATGGGTCTCTATCCCAGGACCCTAGGATCAGGACCTGAGCCAAAGGCAGATGCTCAACCACTGAGCCACCAGGTGCCCCATGAATTCAGTCTTCATTTTAAAATATCTGATAGTGTTAACAGCACTTGATTGAGCAATTTCACTTCTTTCATGCTTAAGAGCAAACACCCGACTACTTACTTCATGTTTTCTAGTGTAGTAGTATCTGGGCGTTTATATGTTGAAATGCATGTTTTATCGCAAATTGATTTCATTTCTCCTTCACAGTAAAGACAGGAGACTGACCCTTTCTGAAACTGTGTATATAGGTGAGCTATATATAAATTTCTTTTTAGGATAGTGGGTGTGATCGAGGTAACAAATGTTCCCATGTTATAGTAAAACATGGATCTGCTAAGTTTGATGTGGTTGAGAACCAGTCTTGGACCAATCTCTTCTTCCAGGGCAGAAGAAGTCTGATATCTTATCGGTCCTCAACATTTCATTTCCCCCTGTTGCAGTTTGGTTATGCCTGCTCAGAAGCCCTTATTTGCTTCTCCATTTTGGCCGTCTGTTTTGATCCAGTGCCCACTCTCATGCAGGCAACTTGAGTAAATATGACCCATCTAAACCAGAGTGGTCTCATTCCCTTTGTCAGGTATTAGAACAGGCAAGTGAGCCAGATGTAGTCGAGGCACAAGGGGGAGCATGCCAAGCTTTGGGAAAGGTTTTACAATCACTAACGGCAAAGAAAAAACAGGTTATTTTCTTTCACTGGACATTGTTGGCTTATACTTGACACCTGGAAATCATGGTAGGCATCTTTGATCAGGAGTATTATTAGCCAGAAAGAAAATGCTGAGAGTGACAGGTTGAGAAGGAAGGAAGGAAGGAAACCAGGGTTCTCGGTATCTCTAAACTCTTTATGAGCCCACAGAATTGGGTCTTCTCTGGTTACCAGCAGCATTCTTACTAATATAACCCTCTTCACAAGCTGTTGTGTTACTAAGGAATACTTGTACACACATATGCAACACCGTATGCAATCCTGCTCAGAATGCTATGTAGGGAAGCCACGATAATTCTCGGCCCTTAGCGCCTAATTCCAACCACTGTATTATAACTGAGTCTCAGGCTTAGCTGTGAAGGGCTCATGGGAGACTGATTTTACATTGACAGTAAGCTACAGTCTTGTGGTCCAGTTGTGGAAAACAAGCAAACTTCTTGTGCTCTACTACACTCTTTGATATCACAACTTCTAGATAAGTTAATTGGAAGTAGGTGAATTGTCCCAATCCCTTACCTGGTAATACAATATACATCCTTTCAGTGCATACAGAGATGAACTTAAGCAATAAGCAAGGGTTATCTTTTTGGCAAGTTTTACCGAGCAAGTAGAGAAAGCTTTTTTCCATAGAAATAAGGTTTAAATGATTTATGAATTTGATCACCCTGCCATTTGATAATTCTAATACCTAACATGTGAAATTGGTCTTCACTGGTTCCCACAACTCACCTTTTGATAGTCGTTCTTCTTTGTACTTTTTCTACCACATTTCTTTACCCCTGTTTACTCTTCCCACCTTTTCCACACTTCTTTATCCATATAAACTATCTGCTTTCCAGGATAGACAAAATTACAGCTATTCCCGTTTCAGAACAAGTCTGCAAGCCCTTTCAAATCATTGCAAGCTTTTTTTTCTCAAGATTTACTTATCTATTCTAGAGAGAGAGCACGCATGCGCACATGTGAGTGGGAAGAGGGGCAGAGGATGAGATCAAGCAGACTCCCTGCTGAGTGCAAAGGTGATGTGGGGCTCCGTCCCAGGACCCATGAGATCATGACCTAAGCTGAAATTAAGAGTCAGACACCCAATCGACTGAGCCACCAGGAGCCCCACAGTAGGCTTTTTTAAAAAGAATACGCTGGACAGTTTACAAATTAAACAAAGCCTTATTTAAGAGTTTATTTCAGTCTGTAAGTACTGCTATTTGTTTGAATTGCTCACATAATCCATTCCATCCAAAAAGGAAATGTCAAGTGCTTTTAGCAGGTGTAAGCACAGTTGGCACAGCCTATCCAAAGGTCTTCCACTAGAGTCAACAGAAAATCTAAATGTTCAGTAAACCACAAACTGGATGTTCTTATTCTCTGGACCATGAGATTGTCAAAATCAGCTTGATTTTTTAAAACCCATCAAATATCAATCATGGCAAGGAAGGCCACTAAGCTAATTTTTTTTTTATTTTAAGATTTTATTTATTTATTCATGAGAGACAGAGAGAGAGAGAGAGAGAGAGAGAGAGAGAGAGAGAGAGGCAGAGACATAGGCAGAGAGAAGCAGGCTCCATGCAGGGAGCCTGATGTGGGACTCAATCCCGGGACTCCAGGATCACGCCCTGAGCCAAAGGCAGGCGGCTAAACCGCTGAGCCACCCAAGCATCCCATTAAGCTAATTTCTAATAACTAAGTACTATTATCACTGAACATCATTCATCCTAAATGATTACTGGCATCAGGATGACCTTGGGGTAGGGGTCTTCACAAGTAATACAGGCACTGCTTGCCCAGGAAAAAGGAGGTGTCCTCAGAACAATTGTGTGCTACAGACTCCCTCCACTGCTTCTTCTCTCTCTGTGGTGCTCAGGCCCTAGGGCTGAGAGGACAACATTCAAGCTCAAGTATGGTTTTCACAGCAGAGGCAAGTGGAGAAGAGTTCCTGTTAGGTACTAATTTTTGAGGTACAATCTAACCAAAAATGAAAATCAGATCTCGAGTACTTGAGCCTATTTATATTGCCTTCAGTTCACAAAGTCAGTTTACATCTAGCCTGCTTTCTTTCTCACAGAATGGAGGATAGCTGGGAGGATTAAATGAGATACAGTATGTGACAGCCAAGCCCAGTGTCTGCATACCCAGTTAATATTATTCCCATCCCACCACCCCATCCCAAAATAAAGAGGTTAGTCCTTGAACTTTGAAAGTACTTTGTCAGTAAGAATAAATTAGTTTTCCTATCAACATCCTTGTCAGTCTGATTCTGACTTGCTCCCAAGACTACCTTCTCTTTTGTAAAATAAACATTTTATACCATTTGAAGTATAAATGAAGTTTCATTTTTGTTCAGTGTTCTTTACTTTCCATTGTGAAAAGTGATTTCTGAGGAATTGAAACCCCAGAAGGTAACCACAACAAAAACTTGTTAATTTTTTTCTTTTTTTTAGAATGATTATTCAAAGGTAGACTTGTAAAGACATCATATTTAGGAGAAAGAAGGCAAATGCACCCTCTGAAGGGAAATGTTCTAATTACTACCTAAAAAAAGTAAAGTTACAGAAGTACATTCAAGGACACAAGACAAAGCACTACTTTAAAATGAAAATGACTGAACAGTTAGGTAAAAAACATAGCTGAAATAGGAAAGGGAAATGGACTTCAGAATAGTCTGAATTGGGACAATGATCCTTCAGTCCTAGATATTTCTGTTATCTGAATATCTTGAATTACACCATTTCCTTTTTTATTATTTCCCACAAGGTCTTCACTGAAATTGCAAAGCAGTATTCTCACAGAACTAAATTATAGTTGTCATCTTGTTAGGATTTAAAATTTCAATCCAGTAGCCATCAGGATCTTGAATAAATGCCAGGCCTTTCATTTTACCTGTAAGATGAAATGATTTTCATTAAGAAATATAAAATTTAGAGTATTTTTTAACTTGGTTTTAATAAAGTATATTATTTTGTTTATAGTTTTAACTTTAAATTTTTTTTTTTAAGATTTTTTATTTATTTATTCATGATAGAGAGACAGAGAGAGGCAGAGACACAGGCAGAGGGAGAAGCAGGCTCCATGCCAGGAGCCCGACATGGGACTCGATCCCGGGACCCCAGCATCGTGCCCTGGGCCAAAGGCAGGCGCCAAACCACTGAGCCACCCAGGGATCCCCTATATAGTTTTAACTTTTAAACAGTTCTCTCGTCAGCACTGCCCAAATGCATGCTTTTCAGAATGACTAACATACTATCTTCTACCCATAGCTGGAAGCCAAATCCCCTGATATAAACTGTGGTACTGGCTACAGTTCTGGGCATCAGATTTTTACTTCACCTTCATGATACATGTCATGCTCCCTGTTGAAGAGTCATAGAGATTGTCTTATTTTGAAGAGGAAAAGAAAATAGGAAAGTGTTCAAGCAGGTATCATGGCATACCCACACAGCCAAAAGAATCCAGAGGCTTGGGTCGTAACAGACTCTTTAAACACTATTCCGGGTCATTTAGGCTATGTCAATCAGTCTTTCTCCTGGGAATTTATAACGGGGACTGAGAGGCTAGTAGGTCTAGTAGTAGAGTTCTTTGCTTAAATGGAGAAATGTGACCTCAGCAATCTATTTTGGGACCAAGATGCTAAGTTAGTTTGACCCCTGTCTCTCTCTGGCTCTTTTCCCCGAGATCAACCCCAGAGGAACATATATGGAAAACAGGGTGGAAAAAGGTGAGGAACCCCTGGGGTGATGTCAGGGGAGAGGAAGAGGTGGTTGGGGGTGGTGTGTATTTTGTGTGTGTATGTGTGTATGTGTGTGTATGTGTGTGTGTGTGTGTGTGTGTGAGAGAGAGAGAGAGAGAGAGAGAGAGAGACTGTTTAATATGGTCTGTGTGGAAATGGGGCAGTTTTGGCCTGGATCAGAAAGCAGTCCAGTCCATCATGGCTGTGGGAGAATAAACAGAAGGGGTTTTGCTAGTTTGCCTCTTGCTCCTCCCAGTGCCTTGGGCATCAGCTCCTACCCCCATGCTAGGGAAGGTTCAAACTACTGGTTCACACGTCCTCAGGAGTAAACAGGGGCAGTGCAGAAGTTCTGTGCCTGTGAGGAACTAACAAGCACAGGTGAGAACCAACTGGATCCCCCCAGCTTCACTTTCCACACAATCAGAGTTAGGGAATGACCATCCTAGAAGGAAGGGTCTCCTGCTAAGACTCCTTTCTGAGGGACACAGGGGAAAACATCACTGAAGAGCTGTTCTGCTGAATGCAAGGTGTTTAACTTCAGATGCCTAGGGATCTGTGCCTGGCCCCTTTTCCTGAGAGCCTGTGGGCGGTTAAAGGGTTGGGGTCTAACCTCCCCCACCATTCGCAGTGCCTGATGCACTGGAACACTAAGAGATGCAATGAAAACAACTCCTCAGAGATCAAAGTAACAAGAGTTTGAGGAACGTAACCATAAAACAAACAGTGGATTATAGATTCAAATAGAGGGCCAAATATTAAAGCAATGGACCAAGGCTATTAAAACATGCAAATGTGTTGAATAGTATGAAATATAACCAATATGAAACAAGAACAAGAACATATTTAAGGAGCTGAGCAAAAACTAGGGATTAAAATTAGAATGGCTGAAATTAAGAATACAGTAGATGAGAACACAAAAGATGAGTATCAGAACAGATACATTTGAGGGAAAATTAGCTAACCTGGTATGCTAGCATGAGGATCTCCCAGAAAAAGAACAAAGAAAAAACAAATGTAACAAAAGCTCCCAGAACAAAATAGAAGATAACACGAATCAGAAACAGATTTTTCAATAGCACCACTGGATGGAAAAATAAGACCATGGATTTGTGTTTTCAAGATCAAAGGAAAATAAACCTAAGATTTTATATTCAGCAAAACTGTCATCCATATATAAAGATACAGGTCTGAGGCATACAAAGCCGCAGAAGTTTTGCCTCACAAACCCTTTGAAAACAGTTTTGGTTAAGATACTTAATAAAGGGACAGAAAAACCCAAAAGATGCTGCAAGAGATACATAGAAAAAAAGGTGGTTAAATAATTTGATATATATATTTAAAAAAAAAGAAAGAAAGAGAGAAAGAAAGAAAGCAAGCAAGCCAAGGCCAAAGAAAAAGGAAAAATAAATTAGTAATATCCCAGTCTGGGAGGGTATCTTGATATCAAATCTTTTAATTGAAAAAAAGAAAAGGATTAAAATGAAATGTGAAATGTTCAAATCAAAACTGGAGTAATATGCTGGCAGAAACAGATCTAAGTAAACTAACTATAATACATGTAAAAATTCCACAAAATCAAGATATATACACACTATTTCCAGACAAACACCTAAAACACCTTTGTATTTCCGGACACACAAAGGTTGTAGAAGAATGGAAATAAAAGACCAGCCATTATTAACTAAGGAGATGTGGTGTAGTTATATTAAAATCAGATAACATAGGCTTTAAGGAATTTATTTTGGGGTGGCTAGATATACCCTGAAATAGTGAAAAATGGTGGCCAGTGAGAGAATGTGGTGCGGTCCAAGTGTGGGGAGAGAAACCAGGTTTTTGATGGCTCTCTAGACTCGGTGCCTGGTTCCCTGTGAAGCTGTCCTACTTGCTGTTTCATTCCTGAAGACACCCGGGTATTTTCCCAATAATTCCTCTGCTTTCCTTAAGCTGGTTGAAGCAGACTTCTTCAAGGTTACTTGCAACCAGAGGGATTGACTAGAGAACAGTACCCTCTGTGGGTGCTTAGTCATTGTTACATAACGAAAGAGGGGCCTGGAGAAGACAAGCAGTGGACTCACCATCATCAGGTTTCTTCACAAATTTGACTCCTAGTTCTTCAAATCTTTTACAAGCACTGTGTACATCAGGAACTGCAATTCCAATGTGACCTTAGGTGGCCACCCCCAAACAAGGCAGAGAGAAGGAAGAAGTAATTATTTCAGGGTACCCAAGTGCCACAGGTAGCTTCCAAAACTAGTTTATTTCAAAACATAAGGCACCTGAAGACTGATTAAATCAAATGTGTTCAAAACTTGTATTAAAGAACAAGAATCTAAGTGGCTGGGTATAATAAACTAATTAGGAGCTCTGAATTATCAATTATTTAAAATAAACCCAAAATTGGGCTCACGTATAGTTCATTCTATTAAGAAAAACTATCAAGAAAGAGTAATCATTTACTCATACTTAATAGGTTTGTTGTGGCCGCTGACTCTATAGCAGCCAATTTAAGCCAGCAATCCCGTCATCTTAACAGATTCTACATCAGGGCGGAAGTGTATGCTAGCAGAAATGCGGATTATTATCAACCACGGTTTTTGTTTTTTAAATTGAAAAGTCTCCTGGAAATAGAATACTGAGACTGAAAAGTGAAATCATTGTGAGAGAGTAAATGTAGGGTTTAGACAAAGACCATGAAATTAAACCACTCCTAAATCAAATTTTTTGTGGAAAATTAAAACCGCCATACACCTAAGAAGTTTATTCTTCTTAATAAGTGTACAATGCACAAATCACACAAATCCATGTATACTACCTATGAATAGGCAAACATACCAAATCCTCTAGGGTCTGAGTTGCCACTGTGGTAACTCTGGGTCTCATCATCTTCAGTGCCCCAGTTGCTACAAAAGGAGGGAAAACAGAATTACAAGTGACCTGTAGGGCAAATAGTTTTCTGAAAAGAATACTGCAACAATCTCTTTGAAACCTCACTGTGTATGTATGCAAGTTTATAGACTTGGTTTCCTCTTTGCCACTATAAATATTAAGTTTTCAACTAAAGAAAAGGCAAATGGAATCTTCCAAACAGCTCCGTGGGCTAGATTTGAGACTCCATTTCATGAATGGGACTGCCAGATAAGGAGGTAACAGAACTTGTTCAGGGTTCCACAGCTACCGTCAGAGCCAACACTCATCTCTAGATCTGTGTGATTCCAGAGCTGTTTTGAATCAGGGACACACTAAATCACATACCCTGAAATAAATGCTCTTTTGTTAGTTGTGCAAGAGGACACAGAAACAACATAAATTAAAAAATAATTTTTTTTCTAAAATGTTGAAATTATGAGGCCTTACTCATAGTGCCTAAACATTCATGAGGTATCATTTGGCAATTATCTTGCCAATTCTGCCTTACATTACCTACCTAAAGGATAAATAATCTTACTTGCCCCTAACTATGCACCAGAACAGAACAAAGACCAAAAAGTCTATTTGTAAAATACTCGAACTGTTACAAATACAAAGTGATTAGGTAAATCTAGTTTGAAGTAAGCTTGTAAGTAAGGAAAAAACGTTTGAAAAATGTATACTGTATAAAAAAATAAAAACTCATACTCACTGTGTCAGTTCAAGTGTAGCTTTCCTGGAGAATACCCATGCTACTTTTTCATCTTTATCTTTTGGGATGTCATTTTTTTCCTCATAAGCCAAGAAATAGAGTGAAAATTTCATGGTAGGAAAATCTAATTTTTGGAGTAGCCTGAAATTAAACAACAAGCCTAAATCAATTAATAACAGGAAAAGTTGATTCATATTAAAATCAAAATGCCAATATTCAAGTTCCACTAAGAATAAAAGCCACATGTAGTGAGGCTATTTAAATAGGAAGACCAAGGGGAAATAAATGAAAATATCTCATTTCAAAAAACCTATTAATCTGTAAATATCAGTGAAATAAAAAAGTTTTTACAAAGCAAACTTGAAACTTAACTGGAATTATGGTATTTGTTTATAAATGGCTAAAGGTGGGCAGCCCTGGTGGCTTAGCAGTTTAGCGCTACATTCAGCTCAGGGCCTAATCTTGGAGACCCAGGATCGAATCCCATGTCGGGCTCCCTGCATGGAGTCTACTTCTCCCTCTGCTTCTCTCTCTCTCTCTCTGTCTCTAATAAATAAATAAAATCTTTAAAAAAAAATCCTTTAAAAAAATAAAAAATAAATGGCTAAAGGTATCTTCAAAAGAAAACTCTTGTCCATTTTTGATGAAAAATACAATGCATTATCTTATTGTTCTTTCAGATATATAAATACATTTATTGAGTTCTTACTATGCCAAAACTCCTAGGAAAAGAAAGTGAGGATAGGTGGTAAGGGAGAAGGAAGGACAGATGAATGCCACAGAGAATATGAATGTCAACAATAAAGTGGTTAAACATATAAAATACTGAAGAAAGGTCACACAGCATTAAGACTGTGAACAGGTCACTAGATATGGAAAGGAGTTTCTGCAGCCTTTTTACAGTTTCTGCAGTATTTGAGGGCAGTTTCAGCAGCATGGGATGCCAGAAGCTGGACCACCCTGATGGAGGCAAGGCGAAGTGAGCAAGTAAAGTACCAAGCATGACTGACCTATATAGGTGATGGGTGATGATGGGAAAGAGGGCAAGAATTATGCCAGAATAAAGACTTAAGCTTGTTTCTTAGGTTGAGGAGAAAGAGCCAGTGGAAAGGCAGAGACTGATGTGAGATAGTGTTTTTAAAAAGTTTTTAAAAATCCTGAAGTTTTTAAAACGATAGTTGAAGGGGCACCTGGGTGGCTCAGTTGGTTGAGTACCTGACTCTTGATTTCAGCTCAGGTCGTGATCTCCGGGTCAGGAGATGGAGCCCTGTGCTGGACCCCACACTAGGCATGGAGCCTGCTTAAGATTCTCTCTCCCTCTCCTTCTGCCCTTCCCCTTCGCCACCCCCCCCCCCAAAAGATAGCTGAAGTCATGACCTATAAAGTGAATTTAAAGAGCATAAGATTATTTTGCAAGGAGTAGGGTATAATGAGGATGCACACAATATAATTTTATTTAGATTATTGAGGACTAAGTGCTCAAAGATGACCTTATTCATAATAAGAGAGAATGGTTAAAGCCTAACCTAACAAATGAAAGTTTCTAAGCTTGATTTCAGATATTTTATTTTTATTTATTTATTTTTTAAAGATTTTATTTATTTATTCATGAGAGACACAGAGAGAGGGACATAAGAAGAGGGAGGAGAGGGAGGCTCCATGCAGAGAACCTGATGCAGGACTCAATCCCACATGCCCTTAGCCAAAAGCAGTCGCTCAACCTCTGAGCCACCCAGGTGTCCTGATTTCAGATCTTTTAATTATTACTGCTATGTAATACACCTTGGCCTACTGAGACAGACACCGGCTTACCACAAATAAGATTTACTCTAACATGTTTATAATAAAGTATCGGACACCTCCCACACTCCAGTCATGAAAAAATATCTCTGGACCTGGTAATGTGGATTACACAAGCCTTACAGACCAATCAGGTGGGAAGTGGGGCAAATGAACCTGTTGTAATGTGTTTTTCCCAACAAGCATATCTTTCAGTATAATGTCAAGTTGCACCCTGTTGGGGGCGGGGGGATCTTGAAAAACAAGGTCATGATTGGAGTCAATCAGACCTGGGTTCGAATTCCCACTCTACCATGTGCCCATTGTAGCATTTGGGGCCAGTAACCTAGTGTTTTTAAACTCTGGTTTCTTCCTTCATTTATAAAGTGGGGAATAAACTATTTCATGAGCTACTATGGAGACTGAATGAAAAACATGTAAAGTCTGGCAAATACCTAATGTTCAATGTATTTATTTTCACTCTGATTTTAAATGTGCTATAAACATTTGCTAAACTATTTTTTCTGGAAAGAATTATAAGAAGCTGTTAATAACTATTATCTTTGGGGACAAGGACTGGGAATGGAAGGTAACCACTTTTCATTTTGTATTTTTCTGAACCTAAACAAACATATACTATATTACTCAATGTTGATGGAGGTTTATCCAGGCAATAAATTAAAAACTGCTTAATTTTATTCTTTATCTATATTGTCAGAAACAAACAAACAAAAAACCCTTCATGTTCTTTAGGGAAACAAAACAAGAAAAATAAACAAATATGCTTTGGGGCGCCTGAGTGGCTCAGTGGGTTGAGCCTTTGGCTTAGGTCATGATCCCGACTCCCTGCTCAGAGCCTGCTTCTCCCTCTGCCCCTCCCCTTGCTCCTGCCTGTGCTCTCTCTCTCTCAAATAAATAAATAAAATCTGTAAAAATAGAAACAAAAAATAAAAATAAAAACAACTATGCTTTAAGGATTCCAGATCAGTGGATATTACCTGTTCAGCAAAAGAGAATCCATCCTTCTAAAATGGAATGGATGGCCAGTTTTAGGTAAACTCATTCATTTTCTAAGTAATGCGTTTTTGTAACTGTATCTTTTCCAAAGTAAATAAAAGGCCATAACATTAAAAGGATTTGAACACATTAAGGATTAAACTGGCAGCTCTCACAGAGAAGGGAGGGAAAGAACACCCAAGCACTCAGCCAGTGAGCCTGGCTGGCATTTAGAACTGGATAGAAGCCCAGGCCAGTCAAGCCTAGTCCCAGACATCTGGCTAAAAGGACTTCTGTGATTTTTTTTTTTTTAAGATTTTATTTCTTTATTCATGAGAGAGAGAGAGAGAGAGAGAGAGGCAGAGACACAGGCAGAGGGAGAAGCAGGCTCCACGCAGGGAGCCCAACGTGGGACTTGATCCCAGGTCTCCAGGATCACGCCCTGGTCTGAAGGCGGCACTATACAGCTGAGCCACCTGGGCTGCCCAACTTCTGTGATTTTTGAAGAAAAGTGTAATCCATTTTTTAAGTGGATCCAAAAATGTTCCCTATATTTGCAAAGCTATACATTTAAACATCATAGGTGCCAATAAATAGTCTACTTACGTCATTCCAAGAATTCTAGTATAAAAATCCAGTGACTTCTTAGGATCCTTAATTCGTAGCATGGTTTGCTGCAACAGAAAATCCTAAGGAGAAAACAGGGCATATTAAACAGATTTGGCTTCTGGCACTTGTTATCAACATTAATTATGCTTTCTGTTGCAAGATACAGTCCGACTTTCTAACACAATGTTTAAAAAGAAAGCAACTTTGTCCCCTCAGCTGTACCTGGTTCCCAGACCTACCACTTACACTTCCTACAACTCTCTCTGCCCAAGGATGTTTTCTGGTTACGAAGGCAGGCCCAAAGTGTCAGCGAGTTTACACCCCCCAAATGATCCTCAACCAATAGTGGATAAAAAAAAAAAAAAACCTGGTTCCCTTGCCCCTGGCATGTTCCATACCATGTCTCAGAGATTTCCCTGCAGAATAAAGCCCAGCTGCCCTCAGTGGTGATCCACTTTTACATACTTTTTATTGCCTCCATTCCCCACTCCACAGAGCCTCCTCCAACTACCTCCCAAAGAAACTACTTACAACTAAATCTTTATGTCCGGTCTTTAAATGACCCAAAATAAGACAGTGATGTTACAAATAAAGAATTCAATTACTGTAAGATGTGTTCCATGAATGTATAAATGCCTTTCCAGAACTATTTATTGGTAACCATTGCAAGAAGTTACAAGATCAGACTCCTAAATAACTAAAAGGGTAAAAAGCTACTGTTTCTAACACCATTGTGAAACTGTCCAATTGGGGCACCTGGGTGGCTCAGTGGTTGAGCATCTGCCTTTGGCTCAGCTTGTGATCCCAGGTTGCTGGGATCCAGTCTTGTATCAGGCTCCCCACAGGGAGTCTGCTTCTCCCGCTGCCTATGTCTCTGAGTGTCTCTCTCTCATGAATAAATAAATAAAATCTTAAAAAAAAAAAAACTATTCAATTTACAAATCAGGAAACAAAAGCTTGATTGACTTCATTGAGAAAAGGGTAGAGTTCATGGAGTTAAGATTATTAATAACATTAATTACAATACTTTGCCTTCATTAGGCACAGTAACTATAAAGTATTACTATCTATAGGTACTAATGGGGATCCCTGGGTGGCGCAGCTGTTTAGCGCCTGCCTTTGGCCCAGGGCACGATCCTGGAGATCCGGGATCGAATCCCACGTCGGGCTCCCGGTGCATGGAGCCTGCTTCTCCCTCTGCCTGTGTCTCTGCCTCTCTCTCTCTGTGACTACCATAAATAAATAAAAATTAAAAAAAAAAGATTATAGGTACTAATGTCCCCATTTAATAGATGAGAGACACATTCAAGGTGATTAAATTAATTGTCACAGACTTCTAAGTTCAGGTATCTTTCTACCATAGATACCTTCCAAACCATGAGTCCATTAACTGTATTTGTGCTTCCTAACACATTTTTTTGTTATACCCACAGCTTGACAAAATAGGCCTGAAAATTCTGAACTCTCCCTTTGCAGACCCATCCACATCACTTCCCTATAACTAGCATCAGATAAAACATAAATATATTTTATTCACTCAGCATCATTAGGAAGTATTTTTCTATTTTGTTAAATTTTTAAGTGACCAAAATGTACTCTTATTTTAGGCATTGAAATCCTCATTTAAAACAAAACTAACCTAAACATTTTTTTTTAACCTAAACATTTTAATAAGTAGATCTTAATGAATATAATAATTTAATTCTTCATCCACAGCTTATAGTCACATATAAAGCAGTTGGCCTAGAAATTATGTTTCTAGATTACTTGGATTGCTTTTCTCAGACAGGTGCTGCACTCCTAAAGCAAGCAGCTGAAAAAGGGAAAAGCAGCTCCTGACATCCAGGTACTGGCCCGGCACTCACAACTAGGCCCTGGTTTTCCCCACTGAACAAAATCGCAGAAACACCTACACAGTCACCCTGTGACTGCATTGAAGGGAGATCAAAATGCAGCGAATAAAATTTCACTTCATATTCTTGTTTGGCACAAATTAAAACAAGGTACTGTTTGAACTTTGGTGAAATAGGTGGGATCTATACACAGGTTTTTCAAATGATTAAAATATCTGAAAAATATTAGCTATTATAACATACACAAAACCTCAGCTATTTACTTATCTGCTTTAAAAGCATATGGAATTTACTTATTTTGATGGTTCGAGGACATTTCTATAAACGTCAGTTACAGTCTTACAATGTAATAGAGGAGCTCCTGGTACATTTCCTACTACTTGTCCCTATAGTAGGATGGTCCCTGGAACTCGTGTTTTTTTTTTGTTTTTTTTTTTTAAGATTTTATTTATTTATTCATGAGAGACACAGAGCGAGAGAGAGAGAGAGAGAGAGAGAGAGAGAGAGAGAGGCAGGGACACAGGCAGAGGGAGAAGCAGGCTCCATGCAGGGAGCCTGACGTGGGACTCGATCCGGGATCCCCAGATCACGCCCTGGGCGGAAGGAAGGAGCTAAACCACTGAGCCACCCAGGCTGCCCCTCGTGTTTTTATTTTACTCTTTCAGTGAGTTTTTTGTTCCCTCACTCACCATTAAGCTATTAACTGTCAATTCCATCAGCAAAATTCTCCTTTGTTGGTCACGAGAAACCTAATTTCCCTAAACTCTGACTCTACACTTCTCACCACCTGTTAGCACCTGATCCCAGCTACCCCACCTCCACCCAGATTGGGTGGTACTCTTCTTTCTCACCTTGTCCCCTACAACCTATTGTTGGGGAGATCTGGTAAAGTTAATTCAGATCACTCTTCTACTCAAAAACCGTGAGAAGGCTCCCATTTCACTCAGAGTGAAACAAAAGTCCCTACAATGACCCTCTACGGTTGGTCCCAGTTGCCTCTTTCACCTCATTCCCCCCCCCACCCACCCACTCAGCTCCCCTGTAGTCTTCAACAGCTCACCTAGGGCCTCTGCCAGAAGGCTCATTCCCCAGACACATTTCTTTCTTTTTTTAAGTACGCTCCACACCCAATGTGAGGCTTGAACTCATGATCTTGAGATCAAGAATTGCAGGCTCTACCAACTGAGCCAGCCAGGCAACCCTTCCCAGAGCCACTTCTATTCTTTTTTAACTCTACTCAAATGCCATCTTCCCAATGAGGCCCTAACTGACCACCATAACTCTCCACTTGTTCCTCTTTTTCATTTTCTTTTCCCATAGCACTTGTCACCTTTCAATATGCTATTTATTATATTTATCTTTATTGTTTTTCTTTCCCTGTTAGCATATAAACTCCATAAGGGCAAGGGTGTTTGTTTTGTTTACTGATGTACCTCAGAACAGAATCTGGCATGGAGTAGATAACCAATAAATATTTGTTGAAGGAGTAAATGAACTTGCACTATGATCTTTTCTTTCCAACATTACCAGTTTCTTCTTCAATTAAAAGAAAAAAATTTAAAGTCTAAAACCCTTTTAAAGATTTTATTTATTTATTTATTTATTTATTTATTTATTTATTTGAGAGACTGAGAGAGAAAGAGTACAGGAGTAGGGTGGGGGGAGGGAGCAGCAGAGAGAGAGGGAGAAGCAGACTCCCTGGTGAGCAAGGAGCCTGACACAGGGCTCAATCCCAGGCCCCAGGGATCACAAAGCTAAAGACAGATACTTAATCTACTGACCCACCCAGGGGCCCTTAAAACCCTTTTAAAATCTGTTCTGAGGGATCCCTGGGTGGCGCAGCGGTTTGGCGCCTGCCTTTGGCCCAGGGCGCGATCCTGGAGACCCGGGATCGAATCCCACATCAGGCTCCCGGTGCATGGAGCCTGCTTCTCCCTCGACCTGTGTCTCTGCCTCTCTCTCTCTCTCTGTGTGTGACTATCATAAATAAATAAAAAATTAAAAAAAAAAAAAAATCTGTTCTGTATGGCCCAGTTTACCATCCTACCAATGACATTGGTCACATTCATATTTCATCTTTTCAACATCTTTCTAGTACCAACATTAGTATTGTCAGAATATGAAAGACTTTATCATTACTTCAGTTCATAAACTGAGAGCTCATATTCTTGACCAAGATGTTTCCCTTCTAAAAATTTATCTAAGGAAATAATTACAAACTCTGACAAAGATTTATGTGCAAAGACATTCATCGTAACACTTAAATAATAACTGTGTGTCACGTACTGTTCTAAGTTATTTACAGAAATCAACTCATCTAATCTTCACAACAACCCTATGAGATATGTATTATAACCATCCCATTTTACTGCTGAAAGAATAAGTGTTAGAAAAAATTCCACCTCAAGCAGTTTGGCTCCAAAGTCCTTGCTTTCAACTACATTGGCTAAACTGCCTCTAACAACAAAGAAATAGATAATGACACAGGCATAACATAATATAACGAATACATTTAAAATGCATGGTATATTAAGTTTAAAAAGATACATACATGTTTAGTTCATTTAATATGCTATTCAAATTAATTAATTACATCTTAAAAGTAATGCTAAAAGCCTTTAATTTTATTTCCTGTTAACATGGCTATGTACTAAAACTATCTAAATACATACATAAAAATAAATATTAAAATGAACTCTTAAAAGTCTATACATAGTTAACAATACTGTATTGTATGTATACTTGAGAGTTGTAAAAGAGCAGATTTAACAGCATGTCTTTTTTTTTAAGTTTTTAATTTTTATTTATTTATGATAGTCACACATACACAGAGAGAGAGAGAGAGAGAGAGAGAGAGAGGCAGAGACATAGGCAGAGGAAGAAGCAGGCTCCATGCACTGGGAGCCCGAGGTGGGATTTGATCCCAGGTCTCCATGATCACGCCCTGGGCCAAAGGCAGGCGCTAAACTGCTGCACCACCCAGGGATCCCCTAACAGAGCATGTCTTAAAAGCTATCAGCACATACACACAAAAAAAGTCTAATTATATGAGGTGATCAACACATTAACCAAGTTTGCTGTATTCATTTTGCAATATACATGTGTATCAAATCACCACATTGTGCACCCTAAATTTATACATTGTCATATGTTGATTATATCTCAATAACGCTGGAAAAATAGTTTCAAAAAGGTAGAAAAAGGGGCACCTGGGTAGCTCAGTGGCTGAACGTCTGCCTCTGGCCGAGGGCGTGATCCCGGGGTCCTGGGATTGAGTCCCACATCGGGCCCCCCGCAGGGAGCCTGCTTCTCCCTCTGCCTGTGTGTCTCTCTATGTCTCTCATGAATAAATAAATAAAATCTTTAAAAAGGTGGGGGGGGGGGGGGGAAGGCATCTACAGCATTGTTCCAACTGTGAAGACTCAATACGATAGATTATTTCCAAGTAAATGTATAGATGAAACGTATAGATGTATAGATGAAAACACACTTTAATGCCATTTTAACCTTAAAATAAGTCTATACATGGCAAAAAAAAATTAAAGGTATAATCAGTACTAGTGGGTTTATTCATAAAAACTGGCTTATAACATTTTTGCTACAAAAATGTTATTTAGATGATATAAAAAAAAGCACATCTTGCTTTTTTATAAAATGCTCAAGTTATTCTATGCTAATAGTTTGCTTTTCAACACCAACATATTCTTTCAACTCTGTACTTCTGGTAAACACCTGAATGATCCTTCCTCAAAAAAAAATCCCTAAAAATGATTATTCCTATGGTCTTAAAATACTGTTTAAAATAAATATATCTTGTGTTTAAAAAAGTAGGACTTGCATTCATATCCTGTCTCATCAGATAATTAAGATTTTATTTATGTATTAGAGAGAGAGAGAGAAGGAGCAGGGGTAGGGGCAAAGGGAGAGGGAGAAAGACTTTCTCCTGAGCAGGGAGTGGGGCTCGATTCCAGGACCCTAGGATTATGACCTGAGTGGAAAGCAGATGCTTAACCAATGAGCTACCCAGGCACCATTCATCGGACAATTCCTAACTTTGTCTTTCCCTTATCATGCTCAAAATTTGGAAGAACAACGCCATCTTGTATGCTTAAACTATCTTTGGGTTTTCTGGGGTGGCTACTAGGTTAACAAAAATTTGCTCCTTTAACTTATAAAAATAGTTAAAATAGGGCAGCCCCGGTGGCGCAGCAGCAGTTTAGCGCCGCCTGCGGCCCGGGGTGTGATCCTGGAGACCCAGGAGTACCGCTCGGGCTCCCTGCATGGAGCCTGCTTCTCTCTCTGCCTGTGTCTCTGCCTCTCTTTCGCTCTCTCTGAATAAATAAATAAATAAATAAATAAATCTTTAAAAAAAAAAAAGTTAAAATAAATAATCAGGCTTTGGAGAGCCTGGTCCAAGTTTAATTAGCTCAAAATTACTTTGAAAACACTATAATGTTACAATCAAGGATATTTCTAGTGCACATCCTATGTGTTTGTAATAGCATCCTGTCGAAACTATAAAGGTGAGACAGGGACAAAAATGAAAGGGTCAAGGTCCCTCTGAGCACCTAAAAATGGATTTTTTTGGTGTTAAGATGTGAGACTTGGGTTAATCTTCGTTTTTGTTTTACTGATGGATATTCAGTTGCTCCAGCACAATTTGTTGAAAAGCCAACCCTTTCTCCATTGAATTGCATTCATATTTTTGTCGAAAATCTGTAGGGTGTATTAGTGTGGGTCTTATTTTGGTTTCTCTATTCTGTTCCATTAAATCTGTGTCTCCTCTGCCAATATCAGAGGCGTGGCTACTGTAGCAATATAGTAGGTCTTAAAATCAGATAGATGGATTCCTCCCACTTCATTCTTTACAAAGTTTAGTTATTCTATTCTAGCTCATGTGCCTTTCATAGAAGTTTTAGAATAATCTTACCTATATCTAAAAAAAGTTTTGTGTTAAACATGTATATCAATTTGTAGAGAATTGACATCTTTACTATGCTGAAGCTTCCAAAGATGAATCCTGTTATGTCTGTTTATTAAAATCTTTATCAGTACTGTGTGATTTTCAGCATGTAAATCCTGCATGATGAATTTATTTATACCTAAGAAATTTGGTTGCAATTATATTTTTAATCATGGTGCTCATGTTTTCTCTGTTAGTATACAAAAATAGAATTGCTTTTTGTATGTTTATCTTCTGTCCTGTGACCTCAATAAACTCACTTCTTAGTCCTAGATGAGTTTTTTGTAAAATACTTAGGATTTCCTCTGTACAATCATGTCCTCTGCAAATAGGGACAGTTTTATTTCTTCCTTCCAATCTGTATGACTGTTACTTCCTTTTCTTACCTTACTGCACTGGCTAGACCTTCTAGCACTATGTTGAATTACAGTGGTAAGAACGAACATCTTTGTCACATTCCACAAAATAGGGAAGAAGCATCACCATTAAGTATAATGTAAATTTTTTTATAGATGACCTTTATCAAGTTGAATTAAGTTCCCCTCCATTCCTATTTTTTTCTGAAAAAAAAAATTGGACATGGTATTAAATTTCATCAAATGTCTTTTCTGTATCAATTAACATGATCATGTGATTTTTCTTCCTTAGCCTCTAATAGAACACATTACTTTGATTTGTAAATATTGAACTAGTTTTGCACACCCTGAATAAACTCCACTTGGTCAGGGTAATTTTTTTTATATATTGCTAGATTATAATTGGTAATATTTTATCATGGATTTTTATCTCTATATTCATGAGGAAGATTAGTTATTTTCTTTTTTTGTATTGTCTTCATCTGGTTCTTGGTGTCAGAGTAATACTAGCTTTATAAAATGAATCAGGTAGAACAAATGAGGGGTGATGGAAGGAGGTGGTGGGGGATGGGCAAAATGGGGGATGGACATTAAGGAGGGCACTTGTTATGATAAGGACTGGGTGTTATATGTAAGTGATGAATTACTAAATTCTACTCCTGAAAACAGTATTACATTACATATTAACTAACTAGAATTTAAATAAAAATTAGAAAAAAAAAGTATAACAAATATAAAATGAATCAGGAAGTGTTCCTCCTCTTCAGTTTTTAAAGGGATTGTACAGAATTGATGTTCATTTTTAATACTTGGAAGAATTCTCCAGTGAAATCATTTGGGCCTCGAGAGATTTTTTGGGGAAAGTTATTGATTATGAATTAAATTTTCTTATGTTATAGAGCTACTCAAATTATGTATTTCATATTAGGTAAGTTATGGTGGTTTGTGTTTTTTAAGGAATTGGTCTACTTAATACAAATTGTCAAATTTACATGTACAGAGTTGTTTTTAATATTCCCTTATTATCTTTTCTGATGTCTGCTGTCTGTAATGATATCCCCTATTTCATTCCTAATATTGGTAATTTCTATCTTCTCTTTTCATCTTGTCAGTCTTGCTACAAGTTTGTCAAATGTATTGGGGTTTTTTTTCCTCCAAAGAACTAACTTTGTTTCATTGATTTTCTCTATTTTCTGTTTTTAATTTCAATGATTTCTGCTTTTTATTATTTCCTTCCTTCTGCTTTCTCTCAGTTATGTTGCTCTTCTAGGTTCTTGAGGAGGGAACACGAATTATTTGAGACTTCTCTTTTCTAATGTATGGTTTAGTAATATAAATTTCCTTCTTTCAGCACTGTGTTAGCTGAGATTCCTTTCTCATTTCATTCAATCTATTTTTTAAAAAATCTCCCTTGAAACCTCCTCTTGATCATGAATTATTTAGAAAAGTGTTATTTAGTTTCCAAGTGTTTGGAGATTTTCCTGTTAGTTTCTGCTGCTGATTTCTAGTCTGATTCTATTGTGGTCAAAGAATGCGCTCTGTATTATTCTAATAATATTAAGTTTGTCGAAGTTGGTTTTGGGGCCCATGACATGGTCTATCTTGGTATATACTTTATGGGCACTTGAAAACGAAAGTGTACTCTGCTGTTATTGGGTGGAGTTCTTTAAAGGTTAATCAGATCTTGTTTACTGATGGTGCTGTAGAGTTTGTCTATGTCCTTGCTAATTTTCTCTCTAGTTCTGTCAATTGTTGAGAGAGGAATACTGAAATCTCCAATTATAAATGTGGATTTTTCTATTTCTCCTTTCCATCAAATCAGTTTTTGCTTCTTTTTTTTTTTTCAGTTGTTTTTTTAGTGCACATATATTTAGGACTGTTGTATCTTCTTGGTCAACTGACCCTTTTATCACTATACAAATACTTCCCTACCTACTATCATTTTCTTTGCTCTGGAGTCTAATTTGGTATAAGCCATTCCTGCTTTCTTTTGATTAATGTTTCCATAATAATCTTATTCCATCCTTTTAATTTGCCTCTATTATTATATTTGAAGTGAGTTTTCATGCAGACAGCATATATTTGAGGAATATTTTCTTTTATTTCAGTTATATTGAAATACAACTGACGTATAGCACTGTGTAAGTTTAAGGTATACAGCTTAATGACTCATACATGTTGTGAAAGGATTACCACAATAAGTGTAGTTAATATCCATCACCTCATAAATAGAGAAGTTGGGGCATGTTTTTAAATCCACTCTGCTAATCTCTAATTGGTGTATTTATACCTAATGTAATTATTGAAATACTAGGGATTAAGTATTTTATTTATTTTATTTATTGTTTTGTTAATTTTTTCTTTGCCTTCCTCTGGGTTACTAGAACATTTTTTTATACTTCCACGTTGATTTATCTGTAGCGTTCCTTCATGCACTCTTGTATAGCTTTCTTAGCAGTTGCTCTAGGTGTTCAATTAAATATGTTATCATAGTCACTTGGTGTCGTCATTTTTCAATTTGAGTGAAGTACAGAAACCTCACCTCTCTTTACATCCCTTCACTCTCTCCCATTTATAATTGTCTTAAAACACTTCCACTGTTGCAGTGGGATAGAATTTCAGGTTCCCCATGTGTCTCCATTAATACAGCAAGTGGGGAAAGCTTGCTACTGTCTGGTGAGATCAGAGTTTTCTGGCTCCCTATTCAACATTCTCTGATACCACCCTGGCAGGGGGAGGGGTGCACATCGCATTGCAGCCTGTTCAGCAGAAGACAAGGCTCCCTACCCAGCCTTTGCTGGCAGAGGCAAGGATGTGGCCACAGTTTTTTTCTGTGGTGTTTAGTTGTAGTAGAGCTGTTATTGTCTAAAAGTTTTCTGCCTCATCAGGAAATACTGCCTATTCCCTGGTCCTGTGAATAGAGAGGTTTTCATTGTTGTTGGTGGGTTTTTTGTTTGTGTTTTGTTTTCTTGGCTTTTTGTGGGTTTTTTGGTTGCACTCATTGACATTTCTGTCACTCCGAGTTTGGGCTAAATGAGGCAAAAAAGAAAATTCAGGAAGCTCACCACCATGTTGCTTCTAGGGTCTCAAGGTCCCTAGCTAGTCTGCCTTCTTCTCTTCACCTCTCCATTGTCTTCCTATATTTATATAAAATGTCTAGAGTTCTTAGCTGTACCTCGCAGGAGAAATAGGGGAAAGTATGTGTACTCCATGTTCCCAGTAAGACTCCAAATTCATTTTATACAATTGACCCCCACAACAACGGGGTATGTTTCGTCACCATAGGTCTCTTTCAAATGATGAAGACACTCATTTCTCTAGAACTGTTGTCAAGGAGCTCTTTAAGATATTACATCTTATTCAAAATCAAAGTCAATATCTCCATAGCTTCTATCACCTTTAGTCTTCAAAAAAGAGAAGTTTCAAACTTGCATTAGCTAAATTTTCAGAAATTTTAAGATTTCTTTGGCCTAAATTGTGTGTTTTGGCCTTAAGAACAGTGAGCCTTTGGAAGCTTCCTTTGGAGCTCATCAACTCTCTGTCACAATAAATTTTCACAAATGTTGCATTACCCCCAGCAGAGAATCTTCTTAAGGCTCAACTAAACATTCAGAGTCAGGACAACCACAGGCTGAAAGTTTCAGTCAGAAAACACAACTTGCCAAGAGAGCAGGGTTACGTGTTCCTCTTCAGCAGGAGTACTCAAAAAGAAGTCTGTACAGCTCAGGTGTAGAAGAAGATGTGCACTGGGTAGTAGCAGGAAATCACCCTGGTGGGACACCTGGGTGGCTCAGCGGTTGAGCATCTATCTGCCTTTGGTGCAGGGTGTGATCCCCAGGTCCCAGGATCGAGTGCCGCATCAGGCTCCCTGCATGGAGCCTGCTTCTCCCTCTGCCTATGTCTCTGCCTCCCCCCACCCCCCCCTGGTGTGTGTGTGTGTGTCTCTCATGAATAAATAAATAAAATATTAAAAAAAAAAAAAAAAAAAGGAATCACCCTGGTGTAGAAGCTCTGTGTGCCACAGGAACCAATCTCTCTAGTAGCAATTCCACGGGCAAAACTTTCAAAATCTCCACAAGGGACAGTTATAAGAGCCACTACATTCAGGAAAGCCCAAAGCTGTGACTTCCTGTTAGGTATTGATAATTCACCCTCTCTAGATGCAACTTATCAATCAAGTTATTCTTATTTTTATCATAAGCAATATTGCTAAGTAACAAACACTATTTTTGTTTCTTGGGAAACAGCTAGAGTTAACCAAATGTCACATTCTCATCAAAGGGTTAAGGTCTTAGCTCTTCATGCCTAGGAATCATATTCCTATAAAACAAAAATGGATGAAGTTTTGTTTTTTCCTTACTTTTAAAAGTCACAATTGCCTTCAGTGAAAGACTGAAGACTTGTAGATCCAAGCATATCTGAGAAATTGTTTTCTATGTAACAGCTGGAAAACATATTTGATGTACAAGATGGCTTGATATATTTTTTCTTCGCTATCTTCCTCCTTCTACTGTTATTTGCCTGACTCAACCAATGTCAGAATGTGATAAATTGTTCCTGAAAATAATTCAGCCACTCCCTTTACCTTTATTCTATCTTATCTAAATTGGTTTCATGTGGTTCTTTCCTTACCACTCTATAATTCAACAGCCAAAGACATACTTCAAGTATACTCACCCTACAGATAAGGCTTTTTTTTTTTTTTATGATAGTCAGAGAGAGAGAGAGAGGCAGAGACACAGGCAGAGGGAGAAGCAGGCTCCATGCACGGGGAGCCCAACGTGGGATTCGATCCTGGGTCCCCAGGATCGATCAAGCCCTGGGCCACAAAGGCAGGCGCCAAACTGCTGCACCACCCAGGGATCCCCACCCTACAGATAAGGGCTATAGAAATAGCTAGGAGACACAAAAGAAACTTCTTTACATTTAAAAATTACCTGTGATATTAGTAAACACACCTGCCAGACTACTCTTACAACAAGTAAAAGAAATAGGAAAATCCTATAAGCCCTCAGGATCATGAGGCCTTTAAAATCTCATGCAAAGGGAGAGAAAACACACAAGTGTGAGAGAAATTATTCTTCAGAGGCAATATGGTTCAAATGTTAACTTTACCACCATTGCCTTGGGTAAATCATTACCTTTTTTGAACCTCAGTTTTCACATCTTTAGAATGGGGATAATTATAGTTCTTAGCTCACAGAGTTGAGCTGGAAAGCATATGGGATAATGCATTAAAGTGCTTAGCACAGTGTCTCTAGAATCCCTTGTCAGCTCAAGTCAGACACCTGGAGTCTTCCTAGATTTCTCCCTTTCCACTTCTCAGTAAGCCAGTGCAAGCGTCCTATCAAAATGACTCCTTAAATCCCTCTGGAATCTTTCTCCTTGTCATTCTAATAAGCACTACCTTGCTCGAGTCCTTACTACTTCCTCCCTGGATGATTGTCCTAGCTTCCCCTGCCTCTGCTTCTTACAGGCTTACCCAAATGCAAGCCACTGAACTTCTCATAAAGTACCAGAGTCATCTTTCTATAGTGAAAACCCAATTGTGTCATTTCTGGGTTAAAAATCATTCCTTCAGAGGAAGTCCCCAAAGCAAGCACATATGATTAGTGCATACTTCTCTAATTTCATCATTTGTTAGCACTCCCCTAGTCATTTTGAATGTTTTAACTCTTATCAGTTAAAAAAGAGCATGCACCCCCAATGAATATGTATTTAATTATATACATGTACAAATATACTAATAAAATATATATACCATAAAATATAAATAAAATATATTTGCCAGATAGAAACCTTTACAGGGTGAGAAAAACAAACATAATGGGTGGTGGTGGTGGGTGCTCATATTTTCTTTGGGCATCCTGATGATTGTCTTGCATACCTTCTCCCTCAACTACCACTGCCTACAACTTCAGTCTCCTATTATCTGTAGATTCCTGCATCAGTTCTCTGATGTCATTGTGCTTTTTATATTTACTATGATTCTCTCTGCCTAAAACAGTCATTCGTCCATCTGGCCACTCTCCTTCCTTCCTCCTTTCCATTCTCTCTTCCACCTACCCCTGCACCAAATTCTACCTAGGTACTTTCTTTTTATTTGGCAAAACCCGGCCTAAGTGTCACCAACACTCAAAGTTTTCCCTGACCCACCTACCACTCAGATGGGATGGGACTCCAAATTATTACTTTAAAGGACACTGATAGAGACTGTAAAAACAATTAATTTCAGGAGATTATCACTTGGGAAAAGAAGTATTTGGCCTTATGAAGACAGTTGGCCAATAAGGTTACCAGGATATGGTGCAGCTGTATATTCCTTGGCCTGCCTTCTAGGCAAAGATACAAATGATCAACAGGCAAGTTGACTTTCTACCACCACTACCCTCTCTTTTCCAAACCAGGCCCTCATCACTTATTTCACCTTCTAGAAGAACCTTTTAGGTGTTCTCATTGCCTCCAGACCTGGATCCCTCCAATCTACTCTACAAAATGCTTTGAGACCCCAAATGGTTCCCTACCACCTACATAAAATCTAGCTTCCTTAGATGTGACATTCAAAGCTCTCTCTCTCTCTCCAGGAGAGTAAGGCTCCAACCTCCCATTCTAGCCTTCTCCACCACAGCTCCACTGTTTAAATAACCTGAACTTTGACCAAAAACATGTAACTCACCTCTCCAGAACACACCTGCACTGCATATTTCTGCCATCTCACCACATTTTTGCTCAGATGTTCCTTCTACCTAGAATGGCCCCCTCCCATGTAACTCTGTCTTACAGATGATTTTGGAACCCCATCCATGCTTTAAGATATAGACCCACCCCCACCTTCTGGTTGATGTACTCCCTGATGCACACCTTTGAATTCTATCACTTTTCATAGTTTAGAGAACACTAATACATTTTATCCTCTTTGCAGCTCTCTTTATGCTGCTTTTACAAACTCAGCCCCAGCGCCCTGCTAAAATCACTACAGCCAATGATATATATAGATCTGGGGACTCAAGTGTAGGTCTTGAGACTTCAAATACCCCGTGACTATACCATACCACAGACGCTACCTTCGAAAGTTTCTACCTCTTGTACTCCCGGGGTGCTTTATAATGTCAACAGCATGGTACTCCCAGCTCCATCTTATTGTTACAGTTGGTGTCTGTCTGGTGAAGAGACAGACATCATCTTGTTCATCCCAGTATCCTCCAAACACACCATGTTCTTTTTCTTTATATACAGCAGGTGATCAACCATCAGGCTGAACTGAATTCACTTAGGTCTTTTACTTTCCTTCATGTCAAGTTCCAAAATAACTGCTTAAGTCAGTACTTCAGAAGCCAAATGAAGGTAGAAGTTGAGAGTGTGGGTGCCTCTCTGGGCCAGTTACTCAATACTTCTATGCTGGAGTCTCCTTATTTGTAAGACAGAGATAATAATTATGCCTTCTTCATGGGGTTGTTGTGAGGATTAAATTAAGAAATATACTTCAAACAAAACCCCAGGGCCTGGCACACTTGAGGTATACCAGCTGCCACTGCATATTCATTTTACGTCTCCCACATGGTATTTCAGGGCCAAAAAGTATTGATTTCAAGATGTAATTACTCCATATAAACAAGAGAAATTTCAATTATGTGTAGCGCAAATTAAGAAGGCAAGAAAATGTATTAAATGAAATTTATAAAGATATCTCTGAAGTCTTTTAAAATAGCCTAGCACATAAAATCCTCAGTTATCTAGGAAATTAATTTGTACTGAATGACTCAACTTATACTATGAGAAATAACTAGGTATACTAGGGAAATGCGTGTGAGAAGACATTTCCTTCCTTCCTTTCTTTCTTAAATTTAAATTTTGCAGTGACTACTATTTTTCCTAAGCTAAAATTTTGCTTAAATTTTAAATTTTGCAGTGACTACTATTTTTCCTAAGCTAAGTACCAGGTGCCAGTCAACGGCTTTAGCAAGCAGAGGTGTCTGACTCTCCACGCCAAAGGTAAAGAGCAAGCAGGGAGCAAACTCATTAACACACACTCAATCTTTAAGGAATTTAGAAATTCCAGCCATCTAGGGCAGCCCGGGTGGCTCAGCGGGTTAGCGCCGCCTGCAGCCCAGGGCCTGGTCCCGGAGACCTGGCGTCGAGACCCACGTCGGGCTCCCGGTGCATGGAGCCTGCTTCTCCCTCTGCCTGAGTCTCTGCCTCTCTCTCTCTCTGTGCCATAAATAAATAAATTAAACAAACAAACAAACAAATAAATAATTAAATCCACAATTAAAAAAAAAAAATACAAGGGCGTTTACTGGCACTGACAAGCGCGCTGGAGTCAACCCCCAAGCGGCTGCCGTGTCAGATCCTGCCGGCGTGAAGGCACCACACCTGAGTGAGCTACACTGACTCAGTGCAGACGAGTCAGGCGAGCTGGAGGGATGCAACAGGTCCCTCCTCTTCCTGGGTCTCAGCTGCGATGAGAGGGGTCGGGGGGGGAATTTCCACGATTACTGTCATCCCTCCTGGGTCCCACCAAGCACGGGGAGGGGGAGAGAGGCGGAGGCCAGAAGCGTGGCCGTGAGCAACCAACAGCCACCAAGCGCAGCGATACTCGGAGAGAGCCGATGAGTTTGGAGGAGTTAAGCCCGCAGCCAGGGGGGGCGGGGGGGCCGCGTGGATAGGGACCTTCGAACCCGGACTTGGGCGTTCGGAATCCGCCCCGCCCGCCATCGCCACCGACCCGGGGAACACGCACGCCCACCGGCACGGGCCTGATTCTGGGTTGGCCCTGGCTTCCGGTGACCGTCCCCGAAATAAACGGGTTAGTGCGGCAGGGCCGCAGTCCCTGGGGAAACGGATCCTCTCGCGATCGCCCACGGGCACCCCAGGCGCAAGGCCTTCCGCCCAGCCCGCTCGGGCTCGCCCCGGGAGGAGGAGGCGGCGGCGGCGGCGGCAGGACCGGGTCGACCCCAGCCCGCGCCGGGCCCGGCTCAGCCCGCGGATGTGCTCCCGCCGGGGACCGCTACTCGGGAGATGGCGGTTCTGCGCCCACCTTGGTGCTGGGGTCCGGCTCGGAGCAGCAGCCGAGGGCGGCCTCCTCGGTGAGGCCGCTGGACGCTGGCTGCGGTTCTGCCATGGCCCAACTGCGGCTTCGGCGACTACGCTCGCGAAAACACCGCGGCCACCCACACTCCTCCCCGCCCCGCGCGGCCCGGCCTGGCGACGCCGGGACGGCGCCGGGCGGGGGGGGGAGCCGCTGATTCTCAGCCAATCACTGTGCGCAGGGCCAGTTGGCTCTCTGCTGATTGGGCCCCACAGGACTCCGCGGCTCAAGACTACAACTCCCAAGGTGCCTTGCGCTCAAGGAGCGGCGCTGGGAAGACCCAAAAAACCTTGCCGGCTTGGAAAGCGTGATCTCCCCGTTTCGCTCCTGGACCTAACTTGCTAAAGTTCAGGAAACATCCATACCTCACTGCTGCAACATGGTAGGAAATTGGAACCTGGTGGAAAGAGAATCGGGAGCTTTCCTTTCTGAAGTATAAGGATCCAAAAGTATTTTCTCAGTGTAAGCGGTACAGGATAATTAAAACGACTCTGACTTGATCAGAAATCCAGGTTCAAGTTTTGGTTCCACTATTTATTCGCTACAGAAGCTTGGAGTGATTACTGACCCCTCTCTGAGCTTCCTGGCAGGACTTTGGTCAGGTTCAAATGACACTTAAATCCTAAGCCGTGAAGCCGTGAATTAAAGGTCATTTGACACCGACCAAACCTGACCATATAAATCAGGGCTTCACGACTTGGGATTTGAGTTTCCACAACTCGCAGTATGTGTTTTTGCATTAATTTTACTAAGGCACATATTTAGATTGTGTTCATCGGAAGACTTCGTTCTTGGATGACTGGCACAGTACATGCTCAATACAGATTTCCTGATGTTAGAAGACTAAATGGTCATAACTGGCATAGATGTGATTTAGAAAAGGGCTTTAAGTTAATAAGTAAATGAGGAATGAGATTTGACAAAGAGTTTCAAGTGAATAGCAGGGTTGATGTAAATCAGCAAGAAGGTAGATACATGTCAGGAATTGTGGTTGCAAGAAGTTGGGCAAGGGGTACCTGGGTGGCTCAGTGGTTGAGCAGCTGCCCTCTGCTCAGGGGGTGATCCTGTGGTGGTGGGATCCAGTCAGGCATCCGGCTCCCTGCATGCAGCCTGCTTCTCCTTCTGCCTCTGTCTCTGCCTCTGTCTCTGCCTCTCATGAATAAATAAATAAAATATATTTTTTTAAATTATTAAAAAAAAAAAGTTGGGCAAAATGGGAGTTTGTTGGCTCACCTAATCAAACTGAAACAGGGCAGGGATGCATCCAGCACCAAATACCCAGTATGTGGCACCTGGCCATCACCAAGATGTCTCCATCTCTTATCTCAGCTTCTTTCTTGATCTCGACTTCATTTTGTCAGATATACTTACTTCATCAGTCTAGAGTCAGAGCACCCAGCCTCTCAGCCTCTTACCTGAGAGGGAGGGACCACTTCCCTGAATTCTAGTTTGATAAAATTCAGGAAGGAGCTATGATTGGCCTAGACTTCTTACTTACTCTTGTGGTCAGGGCACTGCCATGAGCCAGGATTAGAACCACCGGGGTGAAGTGGGATCAGAAGCAGCTCCCCAAAAAGAAGAGGGATGTGCTATTCTTGTAAGAGGAGAGTACTCAGTGTGCTGGACCCACCGAACTTCAACATGGAAATAGAACTTAAAACTTAAAACCCAGGAATGGAGGCAACACAAACCGTCCGTACACTGTGCACTACCAATGAATTTTTCCATGGGAAGCCCAGACAAAAGAAATTTGTCTGAGATATTTTACTGAAAAGACATCCTAAACTGTTCTTTCCCTCTAACCCTCTGATGAACTTCCCACAATACAGGAGAAATAAACCATATAAAATGGATGGAAAAACTCAGTATCACAAAATAATGATTGGTTTGCAAATGAATCTGTTAATGTAATGCAATTTTAATAAACATGTTGATAGGTTTTTCACCGAATAAGCTGGTTCTAGGTTCTATATTTATTTAATTAATTAACTAATTAATTTGAGAGAGAAAGAGAGCACAAGCAGGGGTAGAGGCAGAGGGAAAGGGAGAAGCAAGCTCCCCACTGAGCAGGGAGCCTGATGAAGGGCTCAATCCCAGGACCCTGAGATCATAACCTAAGCTGAAGGCAGATGTTTAACTGACTGAGCCACCCAGGTGCTCCTAGATTCTATTTTTAGGTCCCCAAATAGGCAAAATACATTTGAAAAATAAATAAATAGGGGAACCTATTCTTCTAGATAATAAAATTTATTATAAAGCTATAGTAAGATGGTGTGGTAATGACATTGGTAGGTACAAACCAATAAATGGAAACTGTGGTAGGCAGCTCTAACATGGCACCAATAATCTCCCCTTCCAGGTAGTCACACTCTTGCATTATCCCTTCCCCCTCCCTCCGGATATGGATTTAATGACTCACTTCTAAAGAATAGAATATAGCAGAAGTGAAAGGATGTCACTTCTGAGATTGGATTATATAGTGATTCTTGTCTTGGGAACTCTTTTTCCCTTTCTTTTTCTCCAATCTCTCACTCAGAGGGTAAGCAAGCTGCCACGTTGTCAGCAACACTATGGAGAGACTCCAATGGCAAGGAACTGATTGAGGGGTCTTGTTAACAGCCACACATGTAAGCTTAGAAGTGGGTCCTGGCGCAATGCAGCTTTGATGGAACTGTTGCCCTGGCTGACCCCTTAATTTTGACCTTGTGAGAAACCTTAAGCCAGCACTATCCATCTAGACCATTCCCACATTCCTAACCCATAGAAACTATCAGATAACAAATTTTTGTTGTTTTTAGCTGCTTTAGGGGTATTTGTTGTGCAGCAATACACAACTAATATACACACATGTAAAACTTAGTACAGGTTAGAGCTAGTACTGCAGATCAGTGGGAAAAGATAAATTTTTCAATGAATGGTGCTAGGACACCATAGTTTATCTATATGAAAAAATAATTCTCTATTTCATACCACACACACACAAAAAACAGAAGTCCAAGGGTATTAAAATATAAATGTGAAAAAGCAAAACTCAAAAACATAAAGAGCAAAATATTGGAGAATATCTTTATGAATTCACAAGTGGAACTCTGTGCTCAGCAGGGTGTCTGCTTGAGGATTCTCTCCTTTTCCTTCTCCCTATGCCCTCCCCCCTAAAATAAATAAATAAATCTTTTAAAAAGTAAGGTTCCTTTCATGCCTTTCAGGTTAACAAAAATTTAAAAATTAAAAGTCTATGTTGGGGGGGGACACACAAAAAGAAAAAAAAAGAAAAAAGTCTATGTTGATGTAAATATAGAAAAAAAATTCATACACATTTGCTGGTAAAACCTAAATTATTATAAACACTTTAAAATAATATGACATATCTAGTGAAGTTGCAGATACTACATTCTAGGATCCATGAATAAGTATATATCCTAGAGGATTATTGTGCCTATGCTCTAAGTATAATAGACATGGTTTGAATAGAAAAAAAAAATCTATAGAGCCTAAGTGTCCAAAAGTAAGAAAATAGTGTTATTTTCATGCGGCAGAATGCTATACATAAATGAAAATGAATGAATCAGGAGAACATATTCCAACATGGATGTATCTCACAAATGAAATGAAATAATTAAAAGTTGCGTAAGAATCCATATGGAACAACACCATTTTTGCAGTTTTAAATTGTGCAACAAGATAATGTATTGCTTGGGGCTAAACACACTTCTAGTAATGGGACCAGGAGATAACTGGGACTAAATGAGTCTACATTCAGGAACATGATTTCCCCTAAGAGATGGTAGAGGAGAAGAAGGGAGGGATATACCAAGGATTTAAATATTTTGACATTGTTTCATAACTATAGCTGATATTGGATGAATGGATAGTTGTATTATTCTTTATGTTTCTCTGTATATCTTCAATATTCTATAGTACACTTTCAAAAACTTAGAAGTAATAAGCACCACACATAGAAATGATAGGAAAGAAAGCAATAATGGGAAAGGAGTAACATAGAATGGTTACTATTTGATAAGATACAAATTCCAAATAGAGTTTAACAGTGTTTCTATTTTGGTGGAAGGATTATTAGTTTCCTACAGTTGATGTAACACGTTATCAAAACCATGGTCGCTTAAAACAACAGAAATTCAGGGGCACCAGGCTGGTTTGGTCGGTAGAGCATGTGATTCTTGATCTTGGTGTCATGAGCTCAAGCCCCACATTGGGTGTAGAGTTTACATGAAATAAATTTTAAAAAACGAAACCACCAGAAATTTGTCCTCACCAGAGGCTAGAAGCTTGAGATGAAAGTGTTAGCAGGGCTACACCCGCTACAAAGTTTCGGAGAGAGAATCCTTTGGCTCTTCCAGCTTTTGGTGGCTCTTGGTGGCCCTTAGTTTATGCCAGCATAACTCCAATCTCTGCCTGGTCTTCACATGGCCTTTTCCCAGTATCCAAAAATCGCTCTCCCCTTTCTCTTCTAAGGACACCAGTCACAGGATTAAGGATCTGTCACAGCACCCCCACCGGTTTTAAGGGTTAACTTGCTTCCAGTTTATGCACTCTTTGCTTGCTGTCCTAAGTCCTTTGATCTATAGTAGAGCTAAAGCTAACTTACTTTCCTTGAGCTGTGCAGACCACTGGCCTTGAGGAGTGAAAGACTCAACTTTCCTAGAAGATAAGGTCTGACTACATTCAGAAACAGTTACTGCTGATGCCAGCAAGTCTGTAAGGGTCATGTCGACAAAGGACTAACTGCCTGGGCACCTCCTTCTCCTGTGCATGACCCCCTTTTTCCTGTGCCTCTCCCTTTAAAACCCTCCAACTCCCCCCTGGATGGAGAAGATGGTCTTTGAGACATGATCCATCCTCTTCCCAGGTTGCCAGCTTCCTAAATAAAGCAACTTTTCTTTTCCCACCATCACTTGTCTCTTGGGTATTGATTTTCAATCACTGAGCAGCCAAACCTGAGTTGGGAACTGGTTCTCAATCCTATAACACGATTACTCTTAGTGTATGGAGTAAGGAAAAAAAAATTACTAAACTAGTAATCAGGGGTCCTGAATTTTAGTCTTGGGACCCTGCTATCCAATAACTCAATGAATTAGTTCTGAAACTCACACTGTGAAACTGACCTAGTCCTGGGTGTCCTTATTTATAAAATGAAATGCAGGAAATAAGATGATCTCTATGTTCCCTTCTTGTTTCAAAAATCTATAACCTCAGAATGAGTCTGGTTTTCAAGCCTCATTGATTGATGGAAAGATCACACTATTGACAGAAATAAAAATGTCAAGACAACCAACTGAGAACGTCTAGATGTTGTGGGGAATATGCAATTACAGTACATGGATTATCAATATTACAATTGTCTTAATGTGGCTACAATAATTTAAGTAGCCAGTCACTCGAGTAAAATACATATAAATATTGAATAACTATCCACAGTTTATCCCCTCAAGCTTATTCTTCTGAAATTATTGGTTTATGGCTGAAATAGCACATTTATACCTGTTTACTTGTCCATTCTATTTGGGAAAGAAAGAAAGAAAGAAAGAAAGAAAGAAAGAAAGAAAGAAAGAAAGAAAGAAAGAAAGAAAGGAAAAAAAAGATTGCCAATGCAGAAATCTAAAATACCTGGCAATAGGGACCTAGGCAACCAATAAAATGATGTTTGTTAAGGAAAATTAACCATAAAAGGGTTTTAAACATACTCTGATTAGACTTCCTAATCTTAATTTTAACTAACAAAAAGAAAAGATATGAAAAAAAAAAAAAGAAAAGATATGTATAGGCCCTTTATAGTGAATTGAATTGTGTCCCCCTAAAATATGTCCAAGTCTGAACTCCTGGTACATGTGAATGTGACCTTATTTGGAATTGGGGTCTTTGCAGATATAGTTATGGATATCAAGGTGAGATCATCCTGGATCTACAGTGGATCTATTACCAGATAAAGAACCAGTTCCCTCATTGTATTTTTAGGGTCTTGGGCAGTCTATTTACTGTTTTATATATGCTACGTGGTATTCTCCTTCTATTAAGTCCCAAGAGAACTCTTGGGATGGTGTACTTTTACCATATCTCAGGCATCCTCAGGGGTATTATCATTTGATAATAGGTTCCATGAACCTAGTTTTCTGCCAGAGGTCATGAAATTATTACATGCATCACAGTGCTACAAACCTAATACTACAATGCACATATTTATTTTAAAAAATTGTTTTAGATTTACTTATTTTAGAGAGAAAGAGAGAGAGAGAGAGAGAGAGAGAATATGCACACTTGCACACCTGAATTGAGGGAGTAGCAGAGGAAGACAGAGAAAGAATCCTCAAGCAGACTCTGCTGAGTGTGGAGCCTGATGCAGGGCTCCATCCCAGGACCCCGAGATTATGACTTGAGCCAAAATCAAGAGCTGACTGCTCAACCCACTGAGCCACCCAAGGTGCCCCTGCAATGCGTATCTTTAGAACAAAAGCTCTGTCCATATTTAGCACAGTATTCTTTCTCTCTTTTCTTTCTTTCTCTCTTTCTTTCTCTTTCTTTTTCTTTCTTCCTTCCTTTCTTCCTTTCTTTCTTTCTTTCTTTCTTTCTTTCTTTCTTTCTTTCTTTCTTTTCTTTCTCCTTCCTTCCTTCCTTCCTTCCTTCCTTCCTTCCTTCCTTCCTTCCTTTCTTTTTCTTAAAGTGGACTTGAACTCATGCCCATGAGATAAAAAACTGAGCTGATATTAAGAATTAAATACTCAACTGACTGAACCACCTAGACAGTATTATTTCTTTAGAATATATTTTCAAAAGAAAATATGGTAATTTAAGGCACAGGGATATATTTAAGGTTCTTTAAAGGATATAATATCCTGTAATTTGTTCTCACTACATAAGAATACATAGATATACCTCCTACTGGGAAGATGGCAAGGATTAAACCATAAGTGCCAAAAATAGGCAATGAGACAAAAAATGGGTCTGAGAGAGACCCTTTATTACTCACAACTCAACAAACAGCAGAAGTATCACAAGGGAACCCAGTTCTGGTCCCAAGTACCACTGGGCAACATCATGGGCCCACACGCAGGCACAGGATTGGGAGATAGCTAAGGACTCCAAGCTTACCATCTTTTGTAGAAAGCCAGGGCCCCTCCCCTGGAAGTGAGCACAGCTCTTTAGTCCTACTGTGACTGTTATTATTGACTTAATTGCCAATGCACTAGCTAAAGAAACAGCTGAGTCAGAGGACAGGTCTTATAGTTTGGCATACCTTGCAAGGTGTGTAGGGGTCCCATGAGCCCCATACCTTCATACTGCATCATTGCTGCTCAGTATTTCTTCATATGGAGGGACCATGTTTTATTTCTATATGTATTTATTCATATAATATAATTTATTTTTATAATCATTGTTGGGTTTAAGGTTTTTTTTGTTTTTGTTTTTTTTAATCAGTTGGCAGATCTTTCAATCCTCATTTTAGATCCATCTGCTCTATATTCAAAGATTCAGTTTAACACCTAATTAAAACAAATCAGGCACCCCATGTAAGAGAGTTACAAGAAAAACAGAAACGTACTGGAAAGGGAAGGGAGGGTGGGCTTTGAAAAGAAGTCTGTTTTCTTCAGAGTTTATTATATTCTATATTACCAGTCATAGGTTTCTGAACAAAGAAATTCAACAGAAGAGATTTAATACTCTCAAGTTAAACACTAAGTCACTTCAGAGAATATAGGCGCACCTGGGTGGCTCAGTGGGTGAGCATCTTTCTTCAGGCTCAGGTGGTGATCCTGGGGTCCTGAGATCCAGTCCCACATTGGACTCCCCACAGGGAGCCTGCTTCTCCCTCTGCCTGTGTCTCTGCCTCTCTCTGTCTCTCAAGAATAAATAAATAAAACCTTTTTTAAAAAAACCACACACACACACACACACACACACACACACAAACCCACTGAAACGAAAAAACCCTTAAAGAAAAAGTATAAAAGTCCTAGAAAATATACATATATTTGCAAAGCATACATTTACTCATTTCCATGCACACGCTGGACTCCTCTCCAGTTCTCCCCCCACGCCCTCAGTCCCCTCCTCTGGGCAGCTGCCCTTCTGTGACCCCGACCCCTGCACGATGTTTCACTTCTCTGGCTCCCGGGTTGGGGAGATGCGTGTCCGAGGGGACCTGCGTGCAGCTCGGGGAGCGGAGCAGGTGCTCCTGCAGCGGGAGCCCCTCAGCCGCCGCCCCGCGCCGCGCACCCTGCAGGGAGCAGCGCCCTGCAGAGCCCGCGCGGGGCGCCCCGGAGAGAGCCGGTGCCGGCTCCCAACGGCCGAGCCTCGGTGGCGGCGGAGCCAGGAGCCGCTCCCCCCGCTCAGGTGAGTGCGCGACCGGCTCCTGCCTCGAGTCCTCGCCTCCGCGGGATGCCCGGCCGGCTGTCCTCGCCTCCACGCTGGTCCTCCCGGCCAGCCCAGCCCCATCCTGGGGCAAACGCCCAGCTCGGTCGCCTTTTGTAAACTCCAGTGGTTCCCTGAACCTACGACTTCACCCTATTCCTCCCTTCTAAGAATTCAAAAGGAAGACAAAGTATCTCTCCCTCCAGGTTTATTTTTCGACCTCTGTCTTCCTCCCCTGCACCCCGAATATCTCGTCGCTGAGCTAGCCACTTTTCCCAAGCAAGCTCGGCCTTTTCCTGCTTTCTTGCATTTACGCTCTGCTCTCCAGCCCCCACCCCCCAACACCCCCCACCCCCGCCTTCAGCCGAGAATATTCCCCACTTGCATGTTCTCAGGACAGCTCTCCTTCAGACCCAGCTCAAATGTTGCCTTCTGTTAGGTTTTTCCCGATAGTTTCTTTTTCTGCCAGTCTCTCTCAGCCCTTTGCTAATTCACTTTTTCTTGACATTGACCACCCTGTGTGTGTTTAACAATTGCTCCTCAATTTGTGCGTTTTGCTTTGGAGGAGCCTCTTAGTTTTGTGTGTAGCTACAGCGGCCAAGCACACGGAGGGCCCTCAACAATCACGGATGAACTAATGCATGAAGGGACGAGGTTACAGAAATGGGTCCAAGAAACAAGAGTGTGGCTGTTAGCACACCGGTGTGTACTTGCTCCCATCAGTATTCCTACGGGTGGAGGAGCCCACTGTCCTACTGCTCCTGAAAATGAGCAGGGATGACTTTGTGGACATGCAGTGAACCTTCACATCGAACTTAAGGGATGGTGGAATTTTAGAACTGATTGCATGTGGCACCAGGTTGTCTGTGGAAGAGATGAGAGGAGGAGAAAGAGATGAACAGATGTTTATTTTGAATTCATTCTGCATCTAGTGATGGCTAGCCAAGTGTGACTACTTGGAGCAAGGACCTGCCTCTTTATTTTGCAAGTAATCTTGCTACATCCGAAAATTCATAGGGAATTTTAGGTTCTAGATATTAATGTGTATTATAGGGGAAAATACAAATACATGTGGTATGTTGTTCTATGGGATGCATACACATATAATACAAATAAAATATATAATATCTATAAAATATATAAAAGCACAATTTTATGATTTTTTTTAAAGTTATAAAACTGGAAAGTACAACACTTTCCCTACTTTCCCCCTCTGTCTTTCTCTTTCAAGGTTATACTTGTTGATGAATTATTGTGTATCTTCCCTGGAAAGCTTTTAATGTGTTTTATCAAATCTAAGCTATTACTGATTATAATTTTATGCAATTAAATAAACGCAAATTATGTATTTATGTAACTTCATAAAGGAAAAAAATGTGAGGAAAGAAAAAATGTTGCCAGTTAAGCTTCTTAAAAATGTGCATCTTAGGAAAGATGAAATATCTTATATATGCATTTGTATATACAGTTTCTAAAATGTATACAATTGGTATTATGCAGTGTACTGTGCTTTGCTTTTTTCTTTTACATACGATGTGTTGGAGATCTTTCTATATCTGTATATGTAGCTCTACCCCTTCTTTTTATTTTTTTAAATATTTATTTATTTATTTATTTATTTATTTATTTATTTATGAGAGACACACACAGAGAGGCAGAGACATAGGCAGAGGGAGAAGCAGCTCCATGCAGGGAGCCCAATGTGGGACTCGATCCCGGATCCCAGGATCAGGCCCTGAGCTGAAGGCAGATGCCCAATCGCTGAGCCACCCAGGTGTCCCGACCTCATTCTTTCTATTGCTAGGGTCTGTATTAAAATTTTATTGAACAGGATACTATTATCAAACTCAAACTTGTCCATGCACCCAGTGAGCAGTAATCCAGTGGCAAACACACCAGTTTTGAAGCAAAGAAAGATTATCAGAAGGGCAGCCCAATAGGAAGGCAGGTCATTCCCAAAGCTGCTTCCCCCTGTTGAGCCTAGAAACCGCTTAAATACAGGAGAGGAGAGTAAGGGGTTTCTTAAACTTCCAGGGAGGGGGCCTTTGTAACAACCTGGAGGTAAGCATTCCTCCTGAAAATGAAGAGCTATTTGGGACCTGGTACAACTGGATATGTCAAGATAAATGTTACTATTTTGTCCCCATTAGATCTCTACAATTAGAGGGTAAATGGGGAGTAGGGGTAAAAAAGAAAAATTAATGATTGATGGTACATGAGGTTAAGAGGTTCATAAAATATAAATAGGGAACCAATCAAAATGTGGAACTAAGTTTATAATGCAGCAATATTACTATAGTCCTGTTTATGCTTTCAAAACAGGTCCAGGAACCAAGACTTGGGCTTGAGAACTACAGTTCAATTAATGGGTTGGTCCTTTTTTCCTTCCTTATTGGTTACCAATTATTTAACTTACTATTTTTTAAAAGATTAATTCATTTTATGAGAGAGAGTGAGAGAGCATGTGTGAGTAGGGAGGAGGAGCAGAGAAAGAAAGAATCTCAAGCAGACTCTCTACTCAGTGGGGAGCCTGATGCAGGGCTCCATCTCACAACCCTGAGATCATAACCTGAGCCAAAATCAAGAGTCAGATGCTTAACCAACTAAGCCACTCGGGTTCCCCAAGCACTTACTATATTTTAGCACCTTTTAAAAAATTCAGGTATAGGGTCGCCTGGGTGGCTTAGTTGGTTAAACATCTGCCTTCAGCTCAGGTCATGATCTTAAGGGCCCTGGGATTGAGCCCCGCATTGGGCTCCCTACTTAGCGGGAAGTCTGCTTCTCCATCTCCTTCTGGTCATGCTTTCTCTCACTATTTGTCTCTCTCTTTCAAATAAATAAAATCTTTTTAGAAAATTCAAGTATAGGGATCCCTGGGTGGCGCAGTGGTTTAGCGCCTGCCTTTGGCCCAGGGCGCGATCCTGGAGACCCGGAATCGAATCCCACATCAGGCTCCCGGTGCATGGAGCCTGCTTCTCCCTCTGCCTGTGTCTCTGCCTCTCTCTCTCTCTGTGTGTGACTATCATAAATAAAAATTAAAAAAAAAAAGTTAAACCATAACAAATTATTTAGAATTTATTTATTTCCCAGTCACAATAGTGATTAATACCTGATTATCAGTTTCCTTATATCCAGTGTATGTTCACAGACTACTAACCACGAAGACTCTTTAATGTTCACAAAATAAGAGAATAAGAGCTTATCTTGTCCTTAGCTTGAAATATTGGGGTGCCTGGCTGGCTCTGGGAGTGGAACATGGGACTCTTGATCTCGAGGTTGTAGGTTCTATCCCTATGTTGGATGTAGAGAGGACTTAAAAAGTAAAATTTTTAAAAGAAAGAGAAAATATATGTAGCACTCAGTAGAGCACAAGTTAAACTCTTTACTTAGAACATGTATCTGTAAGCACTGTAATGTTCAGATATTAAATGCTTTTTATTTTTCCTTAAACAGCTTCACATAAATTCTAAGGAAACTAAGATGACACACATAGAGGTGGAAAGCGTATGCATGGTATATTGAAGTATGTTTACCTGAATTGAAGCTATAGATTATGTTTATTAAATTACCATACAAGCAGAGTAACTGACAATAACCTTTTCCTGTGTATTTTATGATCAGCTTGACAAATTCTTTTTTTTTTTTTTAATTTATTCATTTACTTTAGAGATGGGAAGCGATAAGAGCAGAGGGAGTGATAAATCCAGGTTCGATCCCAGGAGCCTGAGATCATAACCTGAGCCGAAACCAAGAGTCAGGCATTCAACCAATTGAGCCACTCAGGCACTCCTTGACAAATTCTTGATTAGGACATTTCCAGAACACTTAAGAGTGCTAGAAAAAACCACTGGTAGAACTGAGCAGATTTCCTAACATGTTAATGTTAATATCGGTGCTTTATAAAACCACATTTTATTATTCATGATTTACTTACTTTAACTGATTCTGAATCCTATTTATAGTCTTTTGGAAGAACAAATAAAATATGGCATAATTCTAAGTTCTGTTTTTTTTTCCCTAATTTCTACCCTTTTTGACCTCTTTAGAGTTTTTCATGCCTTTACTTCTTTTCTTTTCTCTCTAGATTTCTTCCCTCTCTTCTTATTGAATCCTACCTATTCTTCAAGGGCAATTTATGTCCAAATCCTCCATGAAATCCTATTTGTTTGTTTTGTTTATGTTAATTTTTTCTTCCCCTAAATACTTTTCCAACAGAACTCCATAATTTTACACTCTTGATTGATTTGCAAAGATTATCTCTCCAATAGCATTATGAATCCTTTTTTTTTAAAAAAAAAAGATTTTATTTATTTGAGAGAGAGAATGAGAGAGAAAGAGAGAGAATGCACAAGCATGGGGAGGAGCAGAGGGAGAGAGAGGAAGATTCCTCACTGAGAGGGGAGCCCAATCTCTGGGCTCCATCCCTGGGCTCTCCAGGATCATGACCGGAGCTGAAGATAGATGCTTAACCAAGTGAGCCACTCAGGTGTCCAAGCATTGTGAATCCTTGAGGACGAGAGTCCTGTCTTGTTTTCTGGCTGCCAGAGTGAGTATCGTAACCCCGGGCACGTAGTAGTTACTCACACCACTTTGCTGGCGGCTGTGGCTGTGGCACAGGAAGGAGGGAGAAGCTTCCATTTTTTTCTTCCCTTTGTATCCATGTTTTCAGTGAAATTTCCATCTCTAAGCCTATGGATTCAGCCTGACCTTAGGAACCGTGGATACTGTTAACCCAACTGGTGATATTTAGGACAAAATTAAGCATTTTTAAGCTTTACTATTCTTTCTTTGCAAGATCACAGATAGCTACTTGAGCAAGGTGCAGCATTGGTGTCTACAGAGGGCCCCAGTGCCTAAACTAATTCTATCACTTTTTACCTTTCTTACTTAGTTTCAAAATGCCTTTTTAAAATTTCCTGGTGGGCTTAAAGGGGAAGCTTACCAAATTAAAGCCTTCTCATAGATGGTCAATAAATTGGTCACTTCCTTTTTTTTTTAATAAAGTCTTTATATTATTTTTTTGTTTTATTACTATTTTTTCTTAAGTGATCTCTCTGCCTAACGTGGGGCTTGAACTCACGACCCTGAGATCAAGAGTTGCACACTCTACTGCCTGACCGAGCCAGCCAAACACCCTAATTGGTCATTTCCTTATGCAGTTTATCATACTGCCTTTCCTTTTTTAAAAAACGTGGCATTTTATTTTTATTTTTTAAATTTTAAATATTTTATGTATTTGAGAGAGAGAGAGTGAGAGAGACCACGAGGACAGGGTTGGGGTAGGAGAAGTAGACTTCCCGCTGAGCATGGAGCCAGATGTGTGACTCCATCCCGGGACTCCAGGATCCTGGCCTGAGCCATAGGCAGACACCTAACCAATTGAACCATCCAGGCCCCTTACTTCACTAAGGCATACCCACAGTGGTTTTTATTATATGCATTGTGTTGTACAACCGTAAATAATTGTTGTTTAATCTCAGACCATTTTCATTACCCCAAAAAAGAAACCCAAGCCTATTAGCAGATAGGCCCAGTTCTTCCTGCCCCAGTCCCCTGCTACCGCTGATCTACTGTCTTGTTTCTATAGGTTTTCCTTTTCTGGACATTTCACATAAGTAGACTCATACAATATGTGCCTTTTGGGTCTGGCTTATTTCACTTAGTGTGGTGTTTTCTTTTTTTAAAGATTTTATTTATTTATTCATGAGAGACAGAGAGAGAGAGAGAGAGAGAGAGAGAGAGAAGCAGAGACAGGCAGGGGGGGAAGCAGGCTCCATGCGGGGAGCCTGATGTAGGACTTGATCCCGGGACTCCAGGATTATGCCCTGGGCGAAAGGCAGGCGCTAAACCGCTGAGCCACCCAGGGATCCCTAGTGTGGTGTTTTCAAGGTTCATCCATGCTGTAGCATGTGATGGTTCTTCATTCCTTCTTATGACAGAGTAACATTCCGTTGTAAGGATATGCCACATGTTGTTTATCCATTCACCACCTAGCTGGACATTTGGGTTGTTTCCAATTTGAGCTAAATATGAATAATGCTGCCATGAACATCTGTATACAGATTTTTATGCAAAAAGATGTTATCAGTTCTCTTGAGTGGAATTGCTAGAATTTCACCTACCAGTGGAATTACTGGCTTATTTGGTAATTCCCTGTTTAGCTTTTTGAGGAACTGCCAAACTGTTTTCATCAGAGGCTGCACTATTTTGCATTCCCACCAGCAAAGCATGAAGTTTTAAATGTTTCCAGAATCTTTTCAACACTTTTTTATTGTCTTTTGAAAAAATTTATAGCTATCCTACTGGGTATAAAGTGCCATCTCATGGTGATTTTGATTTGCATTTTCCTTGTGGCAAGTGGTGTTGAGTATCTGTCCATGTGCTTGTTGGTCATGTGCTTTATATATATAAATATATGTATTTATCAAGCATAGTTACATGTCTCACCAAGCACAGAACTTGGCATTTAGTTGTTGACAATCAATATTACTTCCTCAGTCTTCTCCATGGGACACATATTTATCCTACCAAGACCTATCTTAGATGACAACTTCTCCTTAGAGATTTTAGAGTTTTGTCTTCTGATGCTACAGATTCTTGTGCACATCTTGGCTGGATCTAATGAAACTATGTTCGTTGGTACGTTTGCCTCCCCCATTAGGCTATGAGCACCTTGCCAATGACTAGAAGTGAGAAAACCATGCTTGTTTCAGTAGCAGCCAGAGCTGCTGTGACCTCAGGGAGCACCCAGGGCAAAGGTAATGGGAGAAACTGAAGAGAGAGCTTGGAACCAAGTCAGGAAAGCCTTGGAGGACACAAGAGTTTATATTTGGCACCCGAGGAGGACTTTAAGCAGGGAAGTGATATGATATGATCTGAAGTTCAGAAAGATCATTTTTGTCTGTGTAATTGGGTAAGACCTGTAATTTCTCTGGATCTTTGTTTCATTAGCAATAAAAAGGGGAGCTGACCTAGATAATTTCTAGGTTTTTTTTTCTTTTTCCTAGTTCTGAAATCCTGTGCCATGAATCTCAGCTATCTGGACTCCTCAGGGAATGAACTGTGTTGGATAATAACATTTTCTGAGAACTTAATCTGTGTCAACACTTTAAAAAATAGAAGCCATTTTTAGATGAAAAACTCATTAAGATTAATTGTATACTTCCCTGACTTCTTAAATAGAATATCATTATTCAAGTTTCACCTTCCCTTGATGGCTTAAATAACAGTGGCTCTATAGTGGCTTAAATAACTCTGTAGCTCTAGAAAGAGCACTGGTTGCCAACAGAGAAGCTCTCCAGTCCAACTTGGTGTATGTGTTCTACCATTATATTGAAATTAAAGTCAATTTTGCTTAGGTTTCAGAAACCGGACAATTGTGTCTGTCAATATCCTTTGAAAGCAGGCCTGATTCTCTTGCTGAGTAAAGTGAACCATTTTGCAAAATTCAAAGGCATAAATTGGAGCAGAGTGACTGGATATGACTTCACTAAAATGTATCACTATATTTGTTTTTGAGATATTATAGATAGCAGAATCAACTCTAGGCCAATTTCAAGTGTAAACATGTAATGAACACACAGCTCCTGGGTATTGGACATCAATGTGTGAGATAATAACTCTGAGTTGTTTACTTACTTTCCAAGAAAATTTACTCACATGTAAGAAAATAGGCATTAGATCGTGGTCAAGGAATAAAGACAAAATCTAGGATTTATAAAAGAGGAGAGAGGTTTATAAAAGAGAGGAAAAGGGGAGGAGAAAAAAATCTGCAGTTTGGAAACAATTGTTCTGGTTTGCAGATCTTGGGCATGCATGCTTAGCTGGCAGCAAGAAGATTGATCAGTTTGGCTATTTCTGTTCTAGAGTGGCTAACTTAGGATATCAAAGAAAACCATTTCAGCTGCTTATGGGATCTTCAGAAAAGCTGGAGAGGGCAGCTGTGGGATACAGGTTACAGGCTGTCTCTGTGTCTAATGGAGGGCTGCTCCTGTCCCTCTATAAGAAGCATCTTCTAACTTGGACCAGGTGTGCACAAATGTCCTCAGATTTTCTCATTAGAGAGCCTCTTTCTCAGCCGCCTTTTGCACTTTCTGCTTTAAAATTTTTGTTGTTGGGACGCCTGGGTGGCTCAGTTGGTTGAGCATCAGCCTTCAGCTCAGGGTGTGATCCTGGAGACCCCGGATCGAGTACCATATTGGGCTCCCTACATGGAGCCTGCTTCTCCCTCTGCTTGTGTCTCTGCCTCTCTCTCTCTCTGTGTCTCTCAGGAATAAATAAATAAAGTATTTTTTTAAAAAATAAAATTTTTGTTGTTGTTGCAGTTCAAGTGTTTATTATTATCCCGGCATCTGGATTTTAGTCATATCCTGAAAACTTGTTGATTTCCATGGAGGTTTGATTATTGTCCTATAATGTTATTTTCTATAAGACATTTTCTCCTGTTCCTCTGGTGTCTGCTGATTCTCCTGGTTATGTGCTCATCATAACTTCTACACTCCTAAATAGATCTTTTCTGATTGGATGTCAGAATTATACTTTATGTGATACTATGGCTTCAAAAAATAATCACGATCCCATTTTAGGGAGACTTCGGGAAGGCTGTTATAAACAAGAAGTCCATTGGAGCGAGCTAGGAGCTGGAAGTATAGTGTTTTTTTCATTGGCTGAATTGTGACAATCTTTCATTGGCTGGGCTGTTGCTGGGGCAAGAGGAAAAGTCCTAATCCTGCTGCTTTAGAAAAGTAGTATCCACATGCAAGATGGGGCTCTTCTTATTTTGCCTGCAGCTCACAACCAGAAGTAGGGCTGGCGGGGTGTGAGAGCTTCCCCCTGCTGGCATTCTGAATATATACTAAAGGAGGTTTCCTTTTGTCAATTTTCGCACTGCTAAGAGGATGTTTTATGCTTTGCGGGGGTTCTTGGATGTGCTCGTGTAGATGAGATGGCTGTACCGTTGAGTGTCTGGTTGGTGATTTGTATCAAGAGTTCCTCGATGCAAGGAATATTTCAGTCCATGTAGTTCTTTGATTTGTTTCTTGGGTAAGTCAGTATCTCAGCTCTAACACCGTGGCTCTCAATCTTTTTTTCAACCCTTACATACCTGAGGACAGATACCTTCCCACCATTTGCAGTAATTACTATGATAGGGATGGGAAGTGTGTTAGAGTTGCAGTGCCCTAGGGTCATATCATAAGAGGAGCACTTAGAGTTTCCAAAAGTCCCTACGTCTCTGTGCGCTGTCCCTTTAAAATCATTTCTCTAGTTCTGTGCGTTTAGCTTCATTAGTCAATAGAATAAAGGAGAAATAGATGATTTTGCCACCTGTCTAGGTTCCAGGGGAGGAATAAATTAACACAGAACATTCAACTTATTGTACAGTTTAAATTTTTTTTTTTTAAATAATTTTAGGTTTTGCAGTTTAAGGTGCTCTGTTGGAGGAAAAAGCCGGTAACATGAGCGCCAAAGAAGGTGATCCACCCACCCCGGAAGAGGCAGCCCTCGCTGGTTCTGAAGATACTGCCCTTCCCCGTCCGGGTCCGGATCCAGGAGATGAGGCTCTTCCCGGTCCAGGAGAGGCTCCTCCTCCTTCAGACGAAGAGGGTCAGCGCCCTGCAACAGAGGCTGCCCCAGCTCTAGGTGCTGCCTCTGCTTCCGAAAGAGGCCCTGCTTCTTCTGGAAATGATTTACTGAATCTCATTCCTTCTGATGAAAGGATAGTTATTCCAGAGGATGATGAGCAAGATGAACACAGAATTCGGCCTAGGTCTACGCTCCGACGGGGCCCATCCATGCTTTCTGAAATGCTTTCCCAGTCTTCCCGTAGGTCATCCCGTTACCACCGAAGCATGAGTGGCATTCCAAATCTACAGGAAACATTGAAAGAGAGACAGGTTTTTCTTATAATAAGCGTTTTTATATGTGTCACTTTTATTTATTTTTTGGTGGCTTTTCTTCATAATTACAATTTTTACCCATGCTTTTCATTCTTTAGGCAAGACTTAGAGATGCAAGGGAAAGCCGAAAAATGAAAATTGACCCTTCATACAAATATATATTTGAAATTCTGGCAGAAAAGCTTGGCCTGGACGTAGTAAGCGTTGAAGAATTGATTTTGGATTGCCCATCTGTAAGTTTAAATCTTATCATTGTTTTTCTATTGCTCTTTGAGAGCTGAGTGTTTTAAGAACCTGAAGTAATTGTCATGAAAAACAAAACACTTAGAAAGGGAAGGTTGAAATTTTACCCATTAGGGAAGTTTTATAAAACTATAGCCAGTTGAATCATAATTCTAGTTAGGTCTACTATTGAGGAAGAAGGAAGAGAAGAAGAGTCAGCAACTAGAATTTGATAAAAATTCTAACTCAAAATGCCTTTAGAGGTTAGAGGGATAGTCGAGCACAGGTAGAGTTAACTATTTTAAAAGTACAGGTTATTTGAACTACATATGCAAATCATTTGGGAAGATAAAAAAATCTGCATGCATATGAGCTGGGGAACAGTGACTTAGTAGAAAACAACTAGGTGGCTACCATGTCTCAGCATGCCAGGGGCAGTCCTAGGTTATGCCTACTTTCCTGGCATACTTACTAATAGTCCCTCCTTTCACTCCTAAAAGGTCTCAGTTTGGCTAGTACATTTCTATGGTCACCCTAATTAGAGTAATATTCGATAAGGTGCGACTTTCATAGAAACTCCCAGAAGCAGTGTCACAGTTTCCTTTCTGATAGCTCAGCTTCTAAATTAACTTTCAAAAAAGGTACTACAGGTGGCTTGAGCTTTTTACCAACCCTAGTTGTGGACTGGCCTGGAGCCCCAGCAAGACCAGTGGGCAGCCACATACTGGTGGTGAGCTGATTGTCCCACTGAACACGCCGGTGAGAGAGTTGAGTAGGGGGCAGTATTGTGGTGAGGTTATCCTGGGGGTCCTTACCCCCTGCTTTTAGAGGGACCAATGAACTTGGGCAAAACTCTTTGGCTTGCTCTAGGAGCCAACATCCGGTGGGGTGGTTCCTGAAGTAGTCTCTCTCTTGCTTGATCCAGTGTGTTGGCAAGTTCTGGAAAGTTGTCTGCCTTTTATTTCTTTCAGGACCCTTACAATAGTTAAGAAATGACAGTCCTCTGATAGTATGAGTGGGATTGCTCATTTTCCTGTTTCCTTAGTGTGATCAGGGAATGGGATTGATGCAAAAAGATCAATAACTCTGAGCTATTTTTATGGTAAAATCTAGAAAGTGCATAGAGATGTGCACATAAAACAAGAGGTGCCACAGCAAGCAACCGGAAATAGAGTAATTTCTCAGGCCACCACCATTCCCTTCAGGAATGCACAGGTGTGGTCAAGGGTGGATTCCTGGGCATGTGGACTGTGTAATCAAATAGGCCCCTTGCTGAAGGGTGTCCTGCACTTGGCTTAATGGTCTCCTGTCACCACCTTGAAATTCTTTAAAACAATTTTTTTAAGCTTTCTAATTCTAGTAGAGTTAACATAGAGTGTTACATTACTTTCAGATGAACAAAATAGTGATTCAGCAATTATGTACATCACCTGGTGCTCATCATGACAAGTATACTCTTTGATTCTCATCACCTATTTCCGCTATCCCCCACCCCCACCTCCCCTCTGGTAACCACCAGTTTGTTCTCTATAGTTAAGGATCTGTTTCTTGATTCATCTGTCTCTCTCTCTTTTTTTTTCCTTTGTTTATTTGCTTTCTTAAATTCTACATGTGAATGATATCATATGGTATTTGTCTTTCTCTGATTGGTTTATTTTGCTTAGCATTGTACCCTCTAGCTCCATCCATGTTGTTGCAAATGGCAAGATTTCATTCTTTCTTATGGCTGAATACTATTCCATTGTGTATATATACCACATCTTTTTTACCCATTCATCTATCAATAGACACTTGGGCTACCTCCATAATTCGGCTATTATAAATAATGCTGCAGTAAACATAGAGGTGTATGTATTCCTTTGAGTCAGTGTTCTTGGGTAAATATCCAGTAGTGTGATTCCTGAATCATAGGTTAGTTCTAGTTCTACTATTTTGACTTTCTGAAGAACCCCCGTACTGTTTTCCACAGTGGCTGTGCCAGTTTGCATTCCCACTAATAGTGCACCAGAGTTCCTTTTTCTCCACATCCTTGCCAACACTTGTTTCTTATGTTTTGTTTGTTTGTTTGTTTCTTATGTTTTTGATTTTAGCCATTCTGACAGGTGTGAGGTAATATTTCATTGTAGTTTTGATTTTCATTTTCCTAACGATGAGTGATGTTGAGCAGCTTTTCATGTGTCTGTTGGCCATCTGGATGTCTTTGGAGAAATATCTATTCATGTCTTCCGCTCATACTTACATTCGATTATTTAGGGTTTTTTGATGTTGAGTAGTATAAGTTCTTTATATATTTTGGGTACTAACCTTTTATCAGATATGTCATTTGTAAATATCTTCTCCTATTCAGGAAGTTGCTTTTTGTTTTGTTGATTGTTTCCTTTGCTTTGCAGAGGATTTTTCATTTGAGGTAGTCCCAATAGTGTATTTTTGCTTTTATTTCCCTTGCCTTGGGAGACAGATCTAGAAAAATGTTGCTATGGCCAATGTCAGGTAAATTATTGCCTATGCTCTCTTCTAGGATTTTTATGGTTTTGGGTCTCACATTTAGGTCTTTAATCCATTTTGATTTTTGTGTGTGTGTTTATGCTGTATGAAAGTGATGCAGTTTCCTTCTTTTGCGTATAGCATATAGTCTAATTATCCCAGCACCATTTGTTGGAGAGATGTTCTTTTTCCCATCACACATTCTTGCCTCTTTTGTTGAAGCTGAATTGGCCATATCCACCTTGAAATTCTTTTTTTTAAAGATTTTATTTTAATTCCAGTTATGTAACATATAGCATAATATTAGATTCATGTGTACAATATAGTGATTCTTCAACATTTCCATACAATATTCCATACTTATCACAATGAGTGCAATCCTGAATTTCCATCATGTATTTAACTCATCCCCCGAAGCACCTCCCCTCTGATAACCATCAGTGTGTTTTCTATAGTTAAGTCTGTTTCTTAGTTTGTCTCTCTGTTTCGCTTTTTTTTCCTCATTTGTTTTATTTCTTAAATTCCATATATGAGTGAAATCATAGGATATTTGTCTTTCTCTGAGTGATTTATTTCACTTAGAATAATACTCTCTAACATCCATCCATTTGCATGGCAAGATTTCATTCTTTATTTTATGGCTGAATAATTTTCCATTATCTAGGTACACCAAATCTTCCCCACTCTCAGATCTAGGATTAGGGTTTGGTTCAGGGCCAGAATAAGGATTAGGGTTAGAGTTAGGGCCAGTGTGAGGTTAGGGGTTAGAGTGTGTGTCTGGGTTAGAATTAGGTTTTTACTTAGAATAATACTTTCTACCTCCATCTACGTCATTGCAAATGGCAAGATTTCATTCTGTTTATGGCTGGGTAATATTCCATTGTATATATACACCACATCTTTTTTCCCTCAGATCTTGAATTAGGGTTCTGCTTAGGGCTAGAATAAGGGCTGGGGTTAGGGCCAGTGGGAGGGTATGTGCTTATTATTCTGCAGTTCAGAGACCTCTCCAGAGGGATAAATTAGGGGTTATGGTTGTGGTTAGAATGAGAGTTAATGGTTAGCAGTTAGGGGTTAGGGTTTGGGTTTGGAATAGATTAAGTTTAGAGCTAGAGTTAGGGTAAAGGTGAGGATATGTGCCTGGTATCCTGCAGTTCAGATAAGTTTAGGGTTATAGTTAGGGTTAGGGTGAGGGGCTAGTGGTTAGCGGTTAGAGTTGGAGTTTGGGTTAGGATTACGTTTAGAACTAAAGTGAGGGTGAGAGTGAGGGTATGTGCCTGATATTCTGCAGTTCAGAGGCCTCTCCAGAGGTTAGGTTTAGGGTTAGAGATAGAATTAGAGGTAGAGCTTAGGGGTTACTGGTAGGGCTGGGTTAAGTTTAAGGTCAGGATTAAAGTTACGGTTGGGGTTGGGGTTTGTGCTTGGCATCTTGCAGTTTAGAGGCTTCTCCAGATAGTAAAATATTAGATTTCTGTTGGGTTGAAAATAAACATGGCAACCATCCACCAAGCTGAGATAAGGAGGGGATTTGTCACTCTAAATACTCTAGTTTTTTAAGTCAGGTTTTTATTTAAAGTCCAGTTAGTTAACACACAATGTAATATTAGTTTCAGGTGTAGAATTTAGTGGTTAAACACTTACATAGAACACCTGGCTCTCATCACACCAAGTGCCCTCTTTCATCCCCATCACCTGTTTTACCCATTCCCCCTTTCCCCCCACCCCATCACCTCCCCTCTGGTCATCATCGGTTTGTTCTCTATAGTTAGGAGACTTCATCTTGAAATTCTTAATAATTTTTTAACAAGTATTCTTGCATTTTTTTCATTATTCTTGCATTTTTATTTTTCACTGTAGCTCACAAATTCTGTAGCCTGTCCTGGCTGTGGATGATACCATCCATATAGCAAGATAGATGATCAGCCTTGTTTCACCTGAAAATTGCTAAGCCGTAAATTTGGTTAACCCCACAATTAGAATCCCAGCAGCTCTGCAGAGGATCTAGGCATTTACATTGGCACTGGCTAGTACCTTCAGAGAAGGACACCTGCTAGGACTAAGTTGGGGAGATGGGTGCCTGCAGAGCTGGTAATCTCATTCTTAAATATTTGCCAGTTGGCTTTCTGGGCTGACAGTCTTTGCTTGGAGGAAATGTTTCTCACTGGCTAGCTGCCTAGCCGAGAAGTGGGAGTGTCATATGCCTGCAGACCCTTTCATTTGTCATTCTTGACATATGTCTTGTGCTTTGGGTCTGTGTGCTTAGCTTCTTCCTTTAAGGCCTTCATGGAGCAGGTTAGACACTGCTTAGGCTGCACATCTAGGAGATTTAGGGAAATGTAGGTCTTAAGGGAAGAATAAAAAACACCTTTCCAGGGGTCCCTGGGTGGCGCAGCGGTTTAGCACCTGCCTTTGGCCCAGGGCGCCATCCTGGAGACCCAGGATCAAATCCCACATCGGGCTCCCGGTGCATGGAGCCTGCTTCTCCCTCTGCCTATGTCTCTGCCTCTCTCTCTCTCTCTCTCTGTGTGTGTGACTATCATAAATAAATAAAAATTAAAAAAAAAAACACCTTTCCAGTGTTTCCCTAAGAGTTGTTTAGCAGTTGCAAAGCCACAGTGGAGGGGAGATAGTGCAGCCAGGAGGGAAACCAATCTCAAAGTCTGGGAGAAATCAGAATGCTTATTTGGTTGGGACAAGGCAAACACCTAAATTGGCACCAAGATTGGTGGGCAGATGAATAAGATCATGGAACCAGGCATGAAGGGTCGTATAGTTGGGTGCAGTGATTTAGGAAACTGGATATAATGGCAGGTTTTTCTTTTATGTGAAGCCTGGTGTAGCTATCCAGAGTGAAAGTAGCTCATTAAAGGTCCCACAAAAGGGTAGACAGTTGAGGGTGTGATGGTTATTTTGTTCACCTTCAGATCTGATATCCAGTCTTTACTGCCTACTCTGTGGCCCAGAAGGCTGACCTCCCTAGAACCCATTGCCTGGCCTCCGTTGCCCTCTGGGTTCCAAGTGACCCAGTCACTAGGAGATGCCAGCAGGAGATAGGAGAGCAGAAGGGAGAGAAGTCTGACTCCTCCCTGCTTGGCCATGTCTTCTGGTTCCAGCCATATCTTCTAAATACAGTTCTTCCCAAGCTGTTCTCTTCCCACAGCACTGTGTCCACCTGCTTCCAGCTACACCATTCCCCCACTCATCACACTTCCAGGCCTTGGCCGGTACTGCTTTTTCCTTTGTTGGTAGTCCTGTTGTTGCCAGCAGTGTCACAGCTTCCCTTAACCCTGCTCTGGCTTCCAGAAGTAGCCTCTTTCTTACAAAGTTTCTTCAGAAACCCCTTTTGGGGACTTCTTTTCTTGCCAGGACCCTGACCAAGACAGAAGCTTCTACCAAATTGGTATCTATGACTTTGCTGCTCTCTTCATCCAGCACTGCTCAGGATAATCTCAGACTATCTTGCTTTCCTGGTTTACGTGACAAATGTTTTCCAAAGTCAAGGCAATAGCACTGTCGTTCTGTGGATAGAGCACAGCCCTGGAGGCCCAAGGCTGGCATCTGGTTCCAGGCTCTGAACTCGTGGTTGTGTTTCTTTGGGTCTTTTACTCAAAAATTTTTTAGCTTTAGTTTTCTCTCCTGCAAGAGGGATATAATAATGCCACCTTACCTAGTGTAAGGCTGTGGTAAAGCTCAGATAATCTATTTGCAAAATGTATGACTGAATTTTCAATTTGCCATCATGATTTCAGTCCATGACAACTTTCACTCTGCTGGTCTCTGAAGTACAATGTGTCCAAAAAAAATGAGAATTTGTTGCATTTGATATTGTGATGTCTTTTTATCACAGGTATGTGCTCTTTTTTTTTTTTTTAATAATTTGGAGACTTTCAAATCTGATGGGTCATAAAATCAGATATGGCAGGAAAGTATTTATGGAACTGGGCAAGAATAGCTATGCTGACAGTTTTTGTATTTTTTAGATTGTAATTATGCAAGAGTCAAATTTATGTGTGAGATGGAAAAGCAGAAAATGAAGGGCTAGAATTTTGTAATCTTTGTAGCTCTGTTTCATTTCCTGGGGTGGTGGTTCCCAAGTGAGATCCCAGAACCAACAGCACCAGCAGCACCTGGAACTTTTAAAAGATTTATTTATTTGGGGAGGAGAGAGAGAGAGAGAGAGAGAGACAGAGAGAGAGAGAGAGAGAGACAGAGAGAGAGAGAGAGACAGAGAGAGAGAGAGAAAGAGAGAGAGAGATTAAGTAGGAGGAACAGACAGGAAGGAGAAAGAGAATCTCAAGCATACTCCACACTGAGCACAGAGCCCAATGAGGGGCTGAATCTCACGATCTTGAGGTCATTACCCGAGCTAAAATCAAGAGTCAGACTGAGCCACCCAGGCCGCCCTCACCTGTAATTTTTTTAAAAATGCAAGTCCTCAGGGCCAGGATTCTGTATTTTTTAAAAGCCCTGGGCGCATCTCTGAGGCACACTAAAGTTTGAGAACCATTGTCCTAGGGGAAGAGGCTTCACCAGATCTAGAATACCTCTTACCTATGGTCGATAAGTAAAGAGAAACCCGCTGCTCAAGAGAGACACTTAGGTTAAGGCATCAGTGGATTGGGTGAAGTGGGCTGAGTAACTTTGTATTTCCCAAATGATGTGTGAGGGTTTTTGCTTACATGACCTATTTGGTTTTCCACTTACTAAGATATTACTCTAACTTACAAATAAGTGCTTCATGCTCATAAACATGGGAGACTGTCATTATAATAATTTATTTTAGTTTGGCTACAATATGGGTCAAATTACAATTGCTGAAAACATCATACTCAAATAATTGGTCTAAGAACCCAATTAGTTGGTGAGGCAAGTTTTCTGCTCTCCAAGTCAGCTTTTAAGAATAGTTTGTTTTAATAATAATTCTTTATATTTCCCATCAGTTGGACTCATTCATTTACTCCTATAAGATTCTGTGAGGCAGGGTCAGGTACATGGCTGTCAACTTATATATGGAGATCATCAGTGTAGGCTCAGAAATAGAACTCACCATATATTTCATGGTAATTTTGGAGTTAAAGTAGTTCAAAATCTAATCCTGCTTCTAATGTCCATGTCACTATGTATCTTGAATAAAGTCTTTGAGCCTCTTTTTTTTTTTTTTTTTTGATCTACAAAATGATGAGGATAAAGGCATATGAAATGCCTACCCCTGGGTGTGGTTCATTTTGTTGTTGTTAATATAAGTAGTCATTTTATTCACCATCATTTTCTCTTTTATTTAACAGCTGGAACCATTTGCTCATTTTTTTATGAAAGATGGTTGTAAGACATTGAAATTTTTGTACCAGGAAGGAGATGTCCCTGGCCTTGGTAAGGATGTTTCATGAGGGCAATGTGCTGGTTAATGGATGTTAAAGTGCAACATATCTTTTCTCTTATAAATAGATATACATTTATAAAGATTATATATATAAAGATATATTTATATAAAAGAAAGTTTGTTGGAAGCTTATGTGTGGAAAAGAGAGTGTCTTTTTCTCTTTAAAGATTTATTTTTAGGAGAGAGAGAGTACAAAAAGGGAGAGGCAGAGGGAGAGGGAGAGAGAATCTCAAGCAGACTCTGAGCATGGAGTCCCATATAGGGCTCAGTCTCAGGACCCTAAGATCATGACGTAAGCCAAAATAAAAAACTGGATGACCAACTGACTGAGCCACAGGTTCCCCCCAAAAGAGTGTCTTAAAAACAATAAATTTTCAACTGAAATATATATTTCAGGCATTACTATAATTTAAGGAGAAAACATACTTACAGAAATCACTGAGGGGTTCCTGGGTGACTCAGTGGTTGAGCGTTTGCCTTTGCATTAGGGCATGATCCCAGCGTCTTGGGATCGAGTCTTGCATCAGGCTTCCCGCAGGGAGCCTGCTTCTCCCTCTGCCTATGTCTGCCTCTCTGTGTCTCTCATGAATAAATACATAAAATCTTTAAGACAAAAAAAGAAGAAATTATTGATATCTCCTGGCAGATAGATGTTTTCACTAGAATTTAATTCCATTTTCTCTGAAACAGGTGGAGCCATTTTCCACACAGGTTTTCAGGTGACTAGTAATAGTCATGAAACCATGTGGGAGCTCAGCAGCTGTCCGTGTGATCTTGGGTTGGCATCTTGTTTCTGCTTCAGCTGTCAGTTGAAATATCTGGCTTCCTTACTATTCACAGGATTCCTAAAATAACACTTTACCAGGATGTGAAACTTTTGTATTAATAACAGGTGCATGGACCATCCTTTGGTCTTTGACTACTTATCTTTGAAGTCCTGTGGTTTGTCCCTCCTACTGATTCTTTCTCATTTTTCTCCTCTGCTGACTTTAGGTGAGGCTAATATCCCATGCCTGCCCTAGTATTCCAAATTGAAAACCTGTAGTTCTGAAACCAGATTCCCTCTCTGAAGTTGACACTGCTTATTCCTTTAAAAGTAAATCTTTTATTCCATTGTGTATGTATACTACATCTTCTTTATCTATTCATCTATGGATGGACACTTGGGTTGCAGCCATAAAAAAGAATGGAATCTTGCCATTTGTAACAACATGGATGGACCTAGAGGGTAAAGTACTAAGTGAAATAAGTCAGAGAAAGACAAATACCACAGGGTTTCACTTATATGTGGAATTTAAGAAACAAAACAAATGAACCAAAAGAGAGAGAGAGAGAGACAGACAGACAAAACACAGCCTTTTTTTTTTTTAATTTTATTTATTTATGATAGTCACAGAGAGAGAGAGAGAGGCAGAGACACAGGCAGAGGGAGAAGCAGGCTCCATGCACCGGGAGCCTGACGTGGGATTCGATCCTGGGTCTCCAGGATCGCGCCCTGGGCCAAAGGCAGGCGCCAAACCGCTGCGCCACCTCGGGATCCCCAACACAGCCTTTTAAATACAGAAAACAAACTGGTGGTTTCTAGAGGGGAGGTGAGTGGAGGACTGAGTGAAATAGCTAAAGGATTAGGAGTACACTTATCTTAGTAAGCACTGAGAAATATATAGAATTGTTGAATCATTACATTGTACACCTGAAACTAATCTAACATTGGATTTTATCCCTCAGGAAATATTCTAAAAAGTAAACCTTTATTGTGCTGCTTGCTAGTTATTGGATTGGATCCAAACTGCTCATTTCTCCACTAAGGCTCATCATAACTGGGACACATAGCGTTTGTTTAACCTGCTCTCCTATTCTTGCAGGCATGAATTTGCTGCTCCCTTTAAGCCAGCCTCTTCTTTGTTTTCTGGACATTCCAGGGTCATTTCTGTGCCCTTTTTCTGCCCTCCTGACTCTCTCAGAATGCCTTTCTTCTCTATATCCAGCCAAATCTACTTCTCTTCCAGATCACCTAAGACATTCTCTCTTCTACAGAGCTTGCCCAGCTTGCCTCAGCCCATCCATCATTATTCTCCAAACTCCTCCTGTCTCATTTAAAGTTTGCATTGTAAATTACAGTACTTGATTATGTTCTTCTATTTTCATCTAATTCTTTAATATAAGAAAATACCTACAATGAGAAGAAAAATAAAAACCACTCACATTCTCAGCCATTTGGAATAAGCATCATTAATTCCTTGATGAATATTTTTCTATAACTTCTTTGCCCAGCCCCCCTTTTCTATAGAGAAAAGGAAGACGGGAAGGAGAGAGAGAGAGAGAAAAGTTACATGTATGTATAGTGCATGTGTATGTATATACACATATATACACAGAATTGGATCCCATTTTGTAATATGTAGATATTATATATAGAGAGATAGATATACTACAAAAATGGGATCCAACTCTACGTGTTATTTTATGGTGGGTTTTAAAATTTGATAATATTCTCTTTATCATGCCACTGGATACATTTTTACAATTAAATTGTAAACAGCTGGATATTGTATTTAGTTAGGATAATATAACTATTATTTTCAAAACTTAACTCTTATTATTAGAACTTAGGTTGCTTACAACTTTTTGCTCTTTTATTTTTTCTTTTTGCTCTTTTAAACCATACCTCAGTGAATATCACTGAAGCTAATGTGGATGAGGAAGACTTTAGGAAGAATTCTCAGGAGAGGAATTGGCAAATAGAAAAGATACACACACACGTATACATATATATATAATGTACATATGTATATATATATTTTTTGAGAGAGAGAGAGAGAGAGAGAGAGAACATGCATATGGAGGTGAGAGGGAGAGGGAGAGAGAGAGAAAGAGAAAATCCCAAAGAGGTTCCATGCTCAGCACAGAGCCCAACATAGGGCTCAGTCTCACAACCCTGAGATCATGACTGAACTAAAATCAAGAGCTGGAGGCTTAACTGACTAAACCACCTAGGTACCCCCAGATAGTTATATTTTTAATACTATTTTGCTACCTACAAAAGTAATACATTTGTTAGCTTGGTAAATATTCCTCTACATGTCTGCTAATATAGAAATGCTTATTATCATTTAAAATATAATCATATAATACATTTTATTCTTGATTTGATTTTTGCATTTGACTGTATAGCCTAGACAGTTTCTGTCATTATATATAGATTTACCTCATTTTAAAAATACTGTATAGGGGTGCCTGGGTGGCTCAGTCAGTTAAGCATCTGGCTTTAGATCAGGTCATGATCTTGGGGTCCTGGGATCAAGCCCTGCATTGGGCCCCCAGCTCAGTGGGGAGTCTACTTGATCATCTCCCTCTCCTCATGTCCCCTCTTGTGTCCTTTCTCTCACTCTGTCTCTCAAATAAATAAATAAATAAAATCTTTTTAAAAAGTTTTAAAAATGCGACACACTATTCAATAGTACAGCTGCATTTTGATTTTTAGAAACTATTCCCCTGTTGATGGATGTACAGAATATATAGGTGTAGACAGAACATATTTAGCTATAGGTAATGGAGATCCTAATGGTGTCTTAAACAAAGAGTGGGCAGTGGCTGGCAGTGGTTCAGATGCTCGGCATTGTCATCAGAAACACAGATTCTTTTTTTCTTCCCGTTTTGTCATTTTCAACATGTTGGCTTTTTGTTCATGTTTGGCCCACATGGTTATAAGATGAAGCTCAGATATCACATCTAGGGAAAGCTTATCTTCTCTCTTATCAGCCAGAACTGGGTCATGGGGCGACCATAGGGGTTAGGGAGGTTGAGAAAGCAGATGTCTCCTTCATATACATATTGCTGAATGAGACAATGGTTTTCTTATCAAGGGAAAAGGGGAGAGAAGTTATTAAGTGTAGAAGTAACTCTCTATGCCAACCTCCATGAACAAGCATTTGAACCATTACATACTCTGGCTTATCCAAGCAAAACAAATTTAAAAAAAATTATTTGGGCCATTCACAAAATTTAGAACTAGTCGAACCACCAGGCCTTGGGAAGGATGAAAAGAGAGCCTTTCTACAGATTTGAGGGCAGTTTATTTAGGAATCATCACTAGATTGACATCTCTCAACTCCCCTTTTACCTTTGTGTGCCTCCAATCAGGACTGACATCATTGCAGAGAGCCTCATCAGTCTCGTTTTCACATGCCCACCACCGCAGGGCTCTGAGATGGGTGTCCTCCAGGGTCACAGAACAGGGGAACCCTCTATACCCAAAGGAGGGAAACCTGGGAAGACAACATATTTTCATGGTTTCATGATGGGGATTTTAGCATTTCTTTTATCATGTTTTAAATTGTTTATTGTTGTAAATAGGAAGACTGTTTAATTATGCTCTTCATGTTACAACCAACCATCTAACAAAGTTACTATATTTTTAATAGTTTTTAAAGTTAAATGATTAATTTTCATTGAAATTAGGTAGAGGAAGAATTTAATATATATAACTTGGATGCTATATTTTTAAAAAAGATTTTATTTATTTATTCATGAGAGACACACACAGAGAGAGAGAGAGAGAGAGGCAGAGACGCAGGCAGAGGGAGAAGCAGGCTCCATGCAAGGAGCCCTATGCAGGACTTGATCCCAGACCCTGGGATCATGACCTGAGCCAAAGACAGATGCTCAACCACTGAGCCACTCAGGTGTCTCAACTATGAGTGTATTTCCTAGGGGACTAAGTCCTCTCTGGAGAGTCAGTGAAGGCTTCTAAGAGACTTGGGTTTCAGCTGAGATCTGAAAGTAGAAATCGGGGAGGCCAAATGTTGGAGATGGGATAGAACCATTTGTGGGAAGGCACTACCTGAGGCAAGCCAAAAGGAGCAAAGTACAGAGCTCAGAGAAAGGAAGCAGAGAGGCTGCACTGTAAGTATTCCAATTATTGATGTCTTTTTGTAGACAATATATATATATAGTCATCACAATCATATCAAAACTTCTTTTTTTTTTTTAAGATTTTATTTATTTATTCATGAGAGACAGGAAGAAATATAGGCAGAGGAAGCCCGATATGGGACTCAGTCCCAGGACCCTGGGATCACGCCCTGAGCCAAAGGCAGACACTCAACCACTGATCCACCCAGGTGCCCCCATATCAAAACTTCTTACAGTAAAGTAAAGCAAGAAGCAACAGTGTGAGATCCATAGTAATTTATCACAGTTAATCATTTATGTGATCACACACTATGTTCTTGATTTTTGTTTTCAGAATGTGGTCGAACTATTGCTGGAGCAACCAAAGGGGCAAAAATGATGAGATTGTACATAGACAATGCAGCCCCAGAGAAACTGAAAGGATTATGTATATTTTTTGTTCGCTGTCACAGTGATATTGCTATAAATGCTAAAAATATTCATGAGGTATGTTTTTATTTTTTTCAAATATATAGTTAGATGTTTTCTTCTGGCTTAATTGAGATGTAACTGACATTTAACATTGTGTAAGTTTAAGCTGTATATAATGTGTTGATTTAATGCACTTATATTTTGTGAACCAATTACCACTGTAGCGTTAGCAAATACTCCATCATCTCGCATAATTCCCTTTTAGTTGTTGTTGTTTTTGGTGATGACATTTAGGGTGAACTATCTTAGCAACATTTGAATATATATTAGTATTAGCTATGATCACCATGCTATAGATCCCCAAAACGTATTCATTTTATACCTCCTAGTTTATATGCTTTGATGAACATCTCCCAATTTCCCCTACCCCCACAGCCCTTGGTAATCAACATTCTACTCTTTATTTCCACGAGGTCAGATTTTTTGGATTCCACATATAAGTGAGATTGTACAGTATTTGTCTTTTTCTATCAGACTTATCTCACTTAGCATAATGTCCTCAAGATCCACCCATGTTATCCCAAAGGCAGCATTTTCTTCCTTCTTGTAGCTGAATGATATTCCATCCTGCAATGTATACCATATCTTCTTTATCCATTTATCCATAGATGGCCATCTAGGTTGTTTCTGTATTTTGATTATTGTAAATAATGCTGGAATGAACATGGAGGTGAAGATCCTCTGGATATATATCTAGAAGTAAGGTTGCTGGATATCTCCTGTCAAATTTTAGTTGACTGTGCACATGTGGATTTATTTCTAGACTCTTGATTCAGTTCCATTGGCCTATGTGTCTATTTTTATGCTAAGTCGCATACAGTTTTGATTGCTGTAGCTTCACAGTATAGTTTGAAATCAAGAAGTGTGATGCTCCAGCTTTTCTTTTCTTCCTTTTTATCTCTCTCTTTTTAAAAAGAGTTATGTATTTATTTGAGAGAGAGAGAGAGAGATTGAGAGAGAGAGAGAGCATGAGCAGGGGGCAGGGGGTGAGAGTTTCAAGCAGACTCCAAGCTGAGCACAGAGCTCAATCTCACAATCCTGAGATCATTACCTGAGCCAAAACTAAGCGTTGGACACTTAACAAGCTATACATTTGTTTCTTATAGTGCCCTTGTCTGGCTTTGGTATCAGGGTACTTCTGGCCTTGTAAAATGAGTTTAGAGTGTTTTCCCTTCTTCAGTTTTTTGGAAGAATTGTAGGAGGATTGTCATTAATTCTTTAAGTGTTTTGTAGAGTTGACCAGTGAAAACATATGGTACTGAATTTTTCTTTGTTGGGAGTTTTTTACAGATTTATTTATTTGAGAGAGATAGAGAGAATGAACACATGAATGGGGGGAGGGGAAGAGGAAGAGGAAGAGAGAGAATCTCAAACAGACTCCTCACTGAACATGGAGCCTGATGCAGGGCTTGATCTCACCACCTATGAGATCATGACCTGAGCCAAAATTAAGAGTCAGGCTTAACTGACTGACCCACCCGGGTGCCCCTGTTGGGGGGGGGGGCGTTAATTACTGATTCAATCTCTTATTATTGGTCTGTTCAGATTTTCTATTTCTTCAGAATTCAGTCTTTGTAGATGGTATGTTTCTAGGAATTAATCCATTTCTTCTAGGTTGTCCAATTAGTGTGAATATAATTGTTCATGGTTATTTCTTATGATCCTTTGTGTTTCTTTGGTACTTTGCCTCCTCTTTTATTTCTGATTTTATTTATGTGAGTCTTCTCTCAATTTTCTTAGTTTGTCAATTTTGTTATCTTTTCACAAAACAGCTTTTAGTTTTGTTGATCATTTCCTTTTTTTATTTTATTTTTATTTTTTATTTTTTTAATTTTTTTATTTATTTATGATAGTCAAAGAGAGAGAGAGAGAGAGAGAGAGAGAGAGAGAGAGAGAGAGAGAGAGGCAGAGACACAGGCAGAGGGAGAAGCAGGTTCCATGCACCGGGAGCCCGATGTGGGATTCGATCCCGGGTCTCCAGGATCGCGCCCTGGGCCAAAGGCAGGCGCCAAACCGCTGCGCCACCCAGGGATCCCCATTTCCTTTTTTTTTTTTTTTTTTAAAGATTTTATTTATTTATTCATGAGAGACACAGAGAAAGAGAGGCAGAGACACAGGCAGAGACACAGGGAGAGGGAGAAGCAGACTCCATGGAGGGAGCCTGATGTGGGACTCGATCCCGGGACTCCAGGATCACACCCTGGGCCAAAGGCAGACACCAAACCGCTGAGCCACCCAGGAATCCCCTTGTTGATCATTTCTATAGTTTTTCTCATCTCTATTTCATTTATTTCTGGATTTATCTTTGTTATTTCCTTTCTTATGCTAACTTTGGGTTCAGTTTATTCTTCTTTTTTGAGTTCTTTGAGCTGTAAAGTTGTTTAATATATTTCTTTTTTTCTTAATATAGGCATTTATCACTATAAACTTGCCTCTTAGAACTGCTTTTGCTGCATCCCAACTCCTATAGGTTTTGCTATGTTCTGTTTCCATTTTCACTTATTTCAAGATATTTTTTATTTCCCTTTAGATTTCTTCTTTGACACATCGGTTGTGCAGGAGTGTGTTAATTTTCACATATTTTTGAAATTTCTAGCTTTTCTCCTGTTACTGATTTCTAGTTTCATACCACTGTGATTGGAAAAAAAAATTGGTATGATTTCAGTCATCTTCAATTTGCTGTTTTGTCACCTATCATAGGATCTTTCCTGGAAATGTTCTATGTGCACTTGAGAAGAATGTATATTCTGTTATTGGGTGGAATGTTCTGTACATGTCTTTTAGGTCCATTTGGCTTAAATTACCATTCAAGTACAACATTTCCTTATTTATTTTTTGTCTGGATGGACTGTCCACTGTTGAAATTTGTGTTGTCTGTTTCTCCCTTCAGATCTTTTAGTATTTGGTTAAGATAGTTAGATGCTCTGATGTTGGGTGCATATATATTTGTATTTGCTTTGTCTTTTTGATAAAGTGCTCTGTGTCACTATATCATAATCTTCTTTGTGTCTTGTTACTGTTTTGGCTTAGTGTCTATTTTGTCTGATATAAGTGTGGCTACCTCTGCTTCCTTTTGGTTTTCACTTGCATGCAATGTTTATTTTCTCTCTTCACTTTGAGCCTATGTGTGTATTTAAAGCTGAAGTGTTGGGTCATATAGTTGTAAGCAGCATATAGTTGGGTCTTGCTTTTTGAATCCATCCAGCCACTCTGCGCTTTCTGATTGGTGAACTCAGTCCAGTTACTTATAGAATTATTAGGACACCTGGGTGGCTCAGCAATTGAGCATCTGCCTTTGGCTCAGGTTGTGATCCTGGAGTCCCGGGATCGAGTCCCATATTGGGTTCCCTGCATGAAGCCTATTTATCCCTCAGCCTATGTCTCTGACTCTCCCTGTCTCTCATGAATAAATAAATAAAATCTTATAAAAACAATAATTATTGACATGTAAGGATTTACTAATGCTATATTATTGATTACTCTCTAGGTGTTCTGTACTTCAATTTTTTTTCTTTTTCCCTCTGTTTCTACTTGCCTTTGTAAATTGGTATTTTTCCATGTGGTATGCTCTGTTCCCTTCCTTTTTAATCGTTTGTGAATCTACCATAGATTTTTGCTTTGTTCTTACCATGAGGCTTACATAAAACATTATAAGTACAACAGTTTATTTTATGCTGATAATAAGTAACTTTAATTGCATACAAAAACTCTGCCCTTTTGCTCTTCTCTTTTATGTTTTTGATGTCACAAATTATGTCTTTTCATACTGTGTATTCATTAACAAGTTTTGTAGCTGCAGTTATTTTTATCATTCTCGTTCTTTAACTTTTACACTAGAGCTATGTGGTTAACACCACTAATATTACGGTATTTGAGTATTCTGAATTTGACTACATACTTATCTTTTTTAATGTATTGTATATTTTCATATGTGTTCATGTCAGTAATTAGTGTCCATTCATTTTGGCTTAAATAACTCATTTCAGCATTTCTTGTAAGGCAGATCTACTGGTGATGAATTACTTCAGCTTTTGTTTGTCTAGGAAAATCTTGATCCTTCCTTCATTGCTGAAAGGTAATTTTGCCAGATAGAGTATTCTTGCTTGGCAACTTTTTAAAAAATTTTAGCACTTTGAATATATAATTCCACACATTCCTGGCCTGCCAGGTTTCTGCTAAGAAATCTGTTGGTAACCTTCAGGGCTTCCCTTGTAAATTACAAGCTTCTTTTCTTTTACTACTTTCAAGATTTTCTCTGTCCTTGAGTTTTGACAGTTTTATTATAATGTGCCTTGGAAAGGATCTCTTTAATTTTGTTTGGTGATCTATGAGCTTCATGAACTTGGACATCCAAATCTCTCCCCAGATTTGAGCAGTTTTCACTATTTAAATAAGCTTTCTGCCCTCTTCTCCCTCTCTTCTCTTTCTGGAACTACAATAATTTGCAAATTGGTGCTTTCAATGATATCCTATAGTTCACACAGACTTACCTTTTTGTCACTCTTTTCTCTTTTCTGTCCGCAACAGGATAAACTCAAAGTTTCTGTCTTCTATCTCACAGATTTTTTCTTCTGCTTGATCCATTCTGTTGTTGATTATCACTGTTGCATTTTTCATTTCTCTGTATTCTTCAGCTCTAAAATTTCTGTTTGGCTCTTTTTAAATGATTTCTATTCTATTAAACTTCTCATTTTGTTCATGTATTGTTTTTCTGATTTCATTGAGTTACCTTTCTGTGCTTTCTTTTATTCATTGAGTTCCCTATGTTGAATTCTTTTTCAGGTAAATTTCAAATTTCCATGTCTTTGGGGTTGGTTAATAGAAAATTATTGTGATTTTTTGGTAGTATCATTTCCTTTATTTTTCATGTTCCTTAAAGTTTTGCATTGCTGTCTTTGCATTTGAGGTAGTAGTTACCTCCATCAGTCTTTATTATCTTTGGTAGAGAAATACCTTCCCTCAGCTCTGATGGTGTTTCTTAGGCTCCCTCAGACCTTCAATAGATAAACCTACTCTATGCTTCTTTCTTCCTTTTGTGGCTGAATTCTTGAGCTTGTATGCCTTTTCTCAATCCTGCAGTGCACCAGGCTGACAGCCTCCCTTTCATTTTCCCAAAGGTGATACTAAAGCTTAAGTTTGTGATCTTCCCCTGACCAACAGAGTTGTTCTGGCTTTCTTCGTGTACTCACTAGCCATCTGCCAAAGCTTGCTCTCACTGTTGCCATGAGGAGCATGCACATGGAACCAGCCACAGAGTATGGTGCATGTGTGGCTGAGGCATGCTGAGATCTGGGGGTGCCCATGGGCCAGTTGGGGTAATCTATGAGCCAAATATTCCCAATGGCCTTGCTGGGCTCCCAGTGGTGGGCTTCTTAATGGAGTCTGTGATACAATTAGTAGCATCTACTTCCCTTTAATGCCTTCTAACAGTCTTATCTGCCACTCTCTCAGCTTCTTTCTGTCCCCCATCCCCACTTCCAGCCATGTAGCTCATGATTCAGTACTCTGGATAGGGTGGAAGGGAAAGGAGGCTCTTTGGCAGCATCCTACATCCTGGGGAAACTGGATACTCACTTACTTACTCTTTTCCTTAAAGGAGAAATCAAAGGCTGAGAAGATCTCTCTAGATTCTAAACAGTGTTGCCTTAAGGGAGGGGTGATGTGGATAAAGTCAATCTGGTCCTCTTATCTAATGCACCCAAATTCTTATTGTTTTGCTCCAACTGTGTGCTTAAACTTCTCTTCTGGAAACCTGGACTTTCAAAAGTCTCTCTTGTCCATAGATAATGAAGGGTGCTTTCCAGGGGCTCCTAGACAGTGTCTGAGAGAAGTTGGAGTTGGATCACAGCTACTTCAGGTTCCACACCTGGATTGAGATCTGTATGCTCCTGATACATGTGGGTGAGACTCCTCCTGAGTTTCTTGGCATATGGTGCTGGATCCCACAGCTCCCATAAAGCCACTTTTGTTCATGGATAAAAACCAAATTAGTGGATTTTGTTAGGGAAAAAAACAATGGACATCTTATTCCACTGTGTATTGACATCATCAGCCTGTAGTTTAACATTGAGCATGTTATCATAGTCATATTTTTGTTTTACTTTCTCTCCTTTCTACATGTAGGACTGAATTGAGTTCAAAGAAAATAATGTATTCCAAATCTGAGAAATTACTATAATAGAGCTCAGTGATATTTATCCTTTAGATACTGCTTTTTTTAAAATTTTTTTTTATTTATTTATGATAGTCACAGAGAGAGAGAGAGGCAGAGACACAGGCAGAGGGAGAAGCAGGCTCCATGCACCGGGAGCCCGACATGGGATTCGATCCCGGGTCTCCAGGATCGCGCCCTGGGCCAAAGGCAGGCGCCAAACCGCTGCGCCACCCAGGGATCCCATAGATACTGCTTTTAAAATTCATGAAAATCCCATTTCTTCTAGATAATTTCCATCTTTCCATTTACCTGGGAGTGAATTTAATGTTATTCATACAATTTTGAGTATCAGTTACTTTATTTAACCTTCTCTTTACTTAACATTTTAATTCTTTGATAGTTTCAGAAAGAAGAGAGAATTGACCTGGACATTGCTTACTTAGTCACAGGAAGCCAGCTTGATGGTTTGGGAAAAATAGCACTTTTATCCAGATAGATCAAAATTTACCTCCCAGCCTCACCACTGACCAGTGGAGTGTTCCTTGAAAAGTTGCTTTTCTTTTCTATGACTTAAGTTTCTAAATATTCAAACTGGGAATAGTCATAAACACCTTGCAGGATTGTTGTGAAACTAAGTGATCATATCAGCACATTCTTACCTTGCCTGACATAGTAGTCCCTCAACAAATACTAGCTCTTATTAGTATTTTTTAGAGAGCCTTAATAAAAGTCTCCTTTTTTACAATGGGAAAGGTAACTGAAATCCAACCTAATTTTTCTCCTCTTCTGCTTAGGACAAAATACTGCTTTGAGAGAGGTTGTTTAGCTTTGTTTTCAGTTCTAGGCTGGGAGTTATTTCCCTCTGACTCTTTGTGATATTTCTAATGGCTGATGAAACCTGTTCTATAAATGTGCTTTATAGGAGATCTGTCTCTTCTTTCTGTTTGTTTGTTTTTTTTCTTTTTTTTTTGTATATATTTTTTATTGGAGTTCGATTTGCCAACATATGGTATAATACCCAGTGCTCATCCCATGAAGTGCCCCCCTCAGTGCCCATCACCCAGTCACCCCAACCCCCCACCGACCTCCCTTTCCACCACCCCTTGTTCATTTCCCAGAGTTAGGAGTCTCTCCTGTTCTGTCACCCTCACTGATATTTCCCCATTCATTTTCTCTCCTTTCCCCTTTATTCCCTTTCACTATTTTTTTATATTCCTCAAATGAATGAGACCATATGATGTTTGTCCTTCTCCAATTGACTTACTTCATTCAGCATAATACCCTCCAGGTCCATCCACGCTGAAGCAAATGGTGGGTATTCGTCATTTCTAATGGCTGAGCAATATTCCATTGTATATATAGACTACAGCTTCTTTATCCATTCATCTTTCGAAGGACACCAAGGCTCCTTCCACAGTTTGGCTATTGTGGACATGGCTGCGATAAACATTGGGGTGCAGGTGTCCTGCTGTTTCACTGCATCTGTATCTTTGGGGTAAATCCCTGGCAGTGTAATTGCTGGGTCGTAGGGCAGATCTATTTTTAACTCTTTGAGGAACCTCCACACAGTTTTCCAGAGTGGCTGCACCAGTTCACATTCCCACCAACAGTGCAAGAGGGTTCCCCTTTCTCCACATCCTCTCCAACATTTGTTGTTTCCTGTCTTGTTAATTTTCACCATTCTCACTGGAGTGAGGTGGTATCTCATCGTGGTTTTGATTTGTATTTCCCTGATGGCCAGTGATGTGGAGCATTTTCTCATGTGCTTGTTGGCCATGTCTATGTCTTCCTCTGTGAGATTTCTGTTCATGTCTTTTGCCCATTTCATGATTGGATTGTTTGTTTCTTGGCTGTTGAGTTTAATAAGTTCTCTATAGATCTTGGATACTAGCCCTTTATCTGATATGTCATTTGCAAATAAATTCTCCCATTCTGTAGATTGTCTTTTATTTTTGTTGACTGTTTCTTTTGCTGTACAGAAGCCTTTTATCTTGATGAAGTCCCAATAATTCATTTTTGCTTTTGTTTCCCTTGCCTTCCTAGATGTATCTTGCAAGAAGTTACCGTGGCCAAGTTCAAAGAGGGTGTTACCAGTGTTCTCCTCTAGGATTTTGATGGATTCTTGTCTCACAGTTAGATATTTGAACCATTTTGAGTTTATCTTTGTGTCTGGTATAAGAGAATGGTCTAGTTTCATTCTTCTGCATGTGGCTGTCCAATTTTCCCAGCACCATTTATTGAAGAGACTGTCCTTTTTCCAGTAGAGAGTCTTTTCTGCTTTGTCGAATATTAGTTGACCATAGAGTTGAGAGCCCATTTCTGGGTTCTGTATTCTGTTCCATTGATCTATGTGTCTGTCTTTGTGCCAATACCACACTGTCTTGATGATCACAGCTTTGTAGTACAACCTGAAATCTGGCATTGTGATGCCCCCGGCTCTGGTTTTCTTTTTCAATATTCCCCTGGCTATTCAAGATCTTTTCTGATTCCACACAAATCTGAAGATGATTTGTTCCAATTCTCTGAAGAAAGTCCATGGTATTTTGATAGGGATTGCATTAAATGTGTAAATTGCTCTGGGTAGCATTGACATTTTCACAATATTAATTCTTCCAATCCATGAGCATGGAATATTTTTCCATCTCTTTATGTCTTCCTCAATTTCTTTCAGAAGTGTTCTGTAGTTTTTATGCTATAGATCCTTTACCTCTTTGGTTAGGTTTATTCCTATGTATCTTATGCTTTTGGGTGCAATTGTAAATGGGATTGACTCCTTAATTTCTCTTTCTTCAGTATCATTGTTAGTGTGTAGAAATGCCACTGATTTCTGGGCATTGATTTTGTATCCTGCCACACTGCCGAATTGCTGTATGAGTTCTAGCAATCTTGGGGTGAAGTCTTTTGGGTTTTCTATGTAGAGTATCATGTCATTGGCAAAGAGGGAGAGTTTGACTTCTTCTTTGCCAATTTGAATGCCTTTTATTTCTTTTTGTTGTTTGATTGCTGAGGCTAGGACTTCTAGTACTATGTTGAATAGCAGTGGTGAGAGTGGACATCCCTGTCATGTTCCTGATTTTAGGGGAAAGGCTCCCAGTGTTTCCCCATTGAGAATGATATTTGCTGTGGGCTTTTCGTAGATGGCTTTTAAGATGTTGAGGAATGTTCCCTCTATCCCTACACTCTGAAGAGTTTTGATCAGGAACGGATGCTGTATTTTGTCAAATGCTTTCTCTGCATCTATTGAGAGGATCATATGGTTCTTGTTTTTTCTCTTGTTGATATGATCTTTCACATTGATTGCTTTACGAGTGTTGAACTAGCCTTGCATCCTGGGGATAAATCCCACTTGGTCATGGTGAATAATCTTGTTAATGTACTATTGGATCCTATTGGCTAGTATCTTGTTTAGAATTTTTGCATCTGTGTTCATCAGTGATATTGGCCTATAATTCTTTTTGGTGGGGTCTTTGTCTGGTTTTGGAATTAAGGTGATGCTGGCCTCATAAGATGAGTTTGGAAGTATTCCATCCCTTTCTATCTTTCAGAACAGCTTTAGTAGAATAGGTATTGTTTCTTCTTTAAACGTTTGATGGAATTTCCCTGGGAAGCCATCTGGCCCTGGAATTTTGTGTTTTGGGAGGTTTCTGATGACTGCTTCAATTTCCTCCCTGGTTATTGGCCTGTTCAGTTTTTATATTTCTTCCTGTCCCAGTTTTGGTTATTTGTGATTTTCCAGAAATGCATCCATTTCTTCTAGATTGCCTAATTTGTTGGCATATAGTTACTCATAATACATTTTAAAAAACGTTTTATTTGGTATTGGTTGTGATCTCTCCTCTCTCATTCATGATTTTATTAATTTGAGTCTTTTTTCTTTTTAAAAAGGCTAGCTGGGGGTTTATCCATCTTATTAATTCTTTCAAAGAACCAACTCCTGGTTTCTTTTGATCTGTCCTATAGTTCTTCTGGTCTCTATTTCATTGGGTTCTGCTTGAATCTTTATTATCTCTCTTCTGCTTGGTGTAGGTTTGACTTGTTGTTCTTTCTCCAATTCCTCTAGGTGCGAGCTTAGATTGTGTATTTGATTTTTTTCCAGTTTCTCCAGTTTCTTGATTTCTTTCTCCAGCTTGTATTGTGATGTATTTCCCTCTTAGGACTGCTTTTGCTGTATCCTAAAGATTTTGAACAGTTGTGTCTTCATTTTCATTAGTTTCCATGAATCTTTTATATTCTCTAATTTCCTGGTTGACTCATTAATCTTTTAGTAGAATGTTCTTTAACCTCCATGTGTTTGAGTTTCTTCCAGGTTTCTTCCTGTGATTGAGTTCTAGTTTCAAAATATTGTGGTCTGAAAATATGCAGGGGACAATCCCAATCATTTGGTATCAGTTTAGACCTGATTTGGGACCCAATATGTGGTCTATTCTGGAGAAAGTTTCATGTGCACTTGAGAAGAATGTGTATTCAGTTGCATTCAGATGTTCTGTATATATCTGTGAAGTCTATTTGGTCCAGTGTATCATTCAAGGCCCTTGTTTCTTTGGTGATGTTCTGCTTAGAAAATCTGTCATTTACTGAGAGTGCCATGTTGAAGTCTCCTACTATTAGTGTTTTATTATCTAAGTATCTCTTTGATTGATTGATATACTTGGCAGCTCCCACATTAGGGGCATAAATATTCATTATTGTTCAGTCTTCTTGTTGGATAGACTCTTTAAGTATAATATAATATAGTGTTCCTCTTCATCTCTTATTATAGTCTTTGGTATAAACTCCAACTTATCTGATATGAGGATGGCTACCTCAGCTTTTTTTTGAGGACCATTTGAATGTTAAATGGTTCTCCACCCCTTCATTTTCAGACTGAGTCTCTTGTAGACAGCATATAGGTGTCTTGCTTTTTTATCCAGTCTGATACCCTGTGTCTTTTGATGGGATCATTAAGCCATTCACGTTCAGTATAACTATTGAAATATATGAATTTAGTATCATCGTATTACCTATATAATCCTTATTTTTGTGGATTGTCTCTTTCAGCTCCCTCTTTCTTTTACAGGGTCCTCCTTAATATTTTTGCAGGGCTGGTTTGGTGGTTACATATTCTTTCAGTTTCTGCCTATCCTGGAAGCTCTTTATCTCTCTTTCTATTATGAATGACAGCTTTGCTGGATAAACTATTCTTGCTGCATGTTTTCCTTATTTAGTACCCGAATATATCCTGCCAACACTTTCTGGCCTTCCGGGTCTCTGTGGAGAGGTCTGCTGTTAATCTGATATTTCTCCCCATATAAATTAAGACTCTCTTGTCTCGTGCTGCTTTAAGAATTTTCTATTTATCTTTGAAATTTGCAAGTTTCACTATTAAATATCAAGGTGTTGACTGGTTTTTATTGATTTTTTTGGGGTGGGGTCCTCTCTCGGATATGAATGCCTATTTCCTTCCCCAGATTAGGGATGTTCTCAGCTATAATTTGTTCAAATATACTTTGTGGTCCTCTCTATCTCTCTCAGCCTCTTCTGGAATCCCAGTTCGACATATATTCTTCCTTCTCAAGCTATCATTTATTTCCCAAGGCCTTTCCTTGTGGGCTCTTGATTGTTTTTATCTTTTCCTCAGTTTCCTTCCTTAGCATCAACTTGTCTTCTATGTTGCTCACTCTCTCTTCCACCTCATTAACCCTAGCAGTTAAAACATCCAGTTTGGATCACATCTCAGTTAAACTATTTTTAATTTTGGCCTGATTAGATCTCAATTCTGAAGTAATAAAGTGTCTAGAGTCCTTTACACTTTTTTCCAGAGCCACCAGTAACTTTCCAATTGTACTTCTGAATTGAATTTTTGACATCAAACTTAAATCCCCTTTCTGTAGCTCTGTGACAGAGAGTTTTGCTTTTGATTCTTTCTTTTGTGGTGAATGCCTCCTTTTAGTCATTTTATCCAATGCAGAGTGGCTGTATAAATGAGCTGAGTCAAAAATATCAATCACAACCTAAGTAAAATACACCCTAGATGATTCTGAAGAGGTCAGAGACAACAAAATAAAAGAAAAAGGAGAACAGAACAAAATAAACCAAAAGGACCACTAAAGTGAGAAACAAAATTTAAAACATAGTAGTAAAAGGAAAAAAACCAAAAACCAAATATAAGGGAGTGAAAAAAAAGAAAGAAAAGGGTGGGGGGATGGTGGTGGTGGGGAGAGAATGTAATCTCCCTGAGGGGACCTAGAGGGTGATCCCCTTGGTTCTGAGTGTATTTTGTTCTATATATTAGAAGATGCTCAATCCCAAATTTATATAAACCAGCAATATTTATATAAAGACTCAACATCAACCATAATAACATAAACAAGATATGTTTATATCTTGTATATCTACCAAAATTAAATTGAATGCATTGAAGGGAATCCAGAATTGAAAAATATATCTAAGACATGTAATTGTAGAAATATGAAAATCAAAAAGGAAAAAGTTAAAAATGAATAGTGGTAAAATATTGTAGTTAAGGTGGGAAAAGAATAAAAATATTGGAAATTTTTAAGCTGATATGAAAACGAGTTGTAATAATAATAATAATAAAAGGATCCTCTAGTTCTATATACTATTTTCCCTCAGTCCTGGAGCTTTCCAGCCCTGGTTCATCAGTAAACTTGCTCTTCCCCTGTTCTTCCAGCTGTTCTTCTGGGGGAGGGGCCTGCTGCACTGATTCTCAGGTGTGTGTGCCTGGGCAAATGTGCCTTATCCCTTGTCAGGTGTTGGTTTAGTATGAGCTGTTTATCCTATGAGACCTTTGTTTCCTAGAGGGCCCACCTCTCCCAGGTGCAATGTGAAAAGAAGAGGGGGAAAAAAAAAACAAAACCCCTGGCAGTGGCCAGGTTTCCAGCTCTGGATTCGAGCTCCCCACGAGTAACTAACCACAGTCTCTCAGTCTGCACTGGCTCAGATGCTCCTGGGGGCAGGTGCAGGTGCACTGATCTTCACAGTTGCCGGATGCCCAGCGGCAGGAGAGTTCTCACTTTCCTGTGTCCTCTCTGCTTCTGCCTGTCCCAGGAGGAACAGAGGATAGCCGGGTTTGTCCCCTTCAGCGCCCTGGGATCCAGGCCCCAGTGCTGTTGCTGGACCCACACTCCTGGGGACCACCTTTCCCGAAGGGAACAGAGGACAGCCCGCCTCTGTCTGTTGCTGGGCTCTAGGGTAAAGGGAGCTCCGGGGCTAGCCTGCGGATCTGTCAGACATCTCCCAAATGCCCTGGAAGGCTGCGCACATCAACCCTTTACCGAGATGGACTGTGGTGCAGTGAGGTTTGTCCCGGGTGCCCCTAGTCTTGTAATGTCTCCAGGGATCTTGATGCTTCACTTCCCCTCCTGTGATTCTGCCTGACTTCCCTGCTAAGCACTTTTCAGTCAGGGAAAACTCAGGCACAGATTTTTAAAGTTCCCGCTTGTCTGGAGCTGGGCTTTCCTGCCCTGGAGGCTTTCACCTGGCTAGTCGCAGGTTCCCCTCCCCCACTTTATTTCTTTCTTATTTTTTTCACCTTCCTACCTTGTTAGAAGTGAAAATTTTTCTCTCTATGGCATTCCAGCTCTTCTCTCTTTACCTCTCAGGTCGAATTCGTAGGTGTTCAGGATGTTTTGAAAGATAATCTAGGTAAGTTTGTGGGGCCAGATGAGTTGAGGACCCTATTCTACCACCATCTTGCCGGTCTCTCTACCCTTTCCCTATCCTGATGGAGTCTTTCTCCTCCCATTTCCATGGATAGAGCAACTCTCCACTAAGAACTTTATGCAGAAAGCTCTGCATTTTCTTCATGTTGTAGAGGCTCAAGGCCATGCCTCCTTCCCTAGGTAGGAACTAAAGCACGGAGGAAAGTGTCATCTTGACCAACATACATGTGAGTGGTTAGAATGGGGGCAGAATATAAATTTGTCGATTTTAATACTCTAATTTTCATGATCACTTAAGTTTTCCATAATAGTATATAAAAGCATTGTCTACACTCATTGTAATGTGAAATAAGTTATGATTTCCAGTTTTTAAATGGGGTTAGCATATAAAAATCACTTTTGAAAACCTCCCTTTCAGGAAGTGTTATTTACTGTACTGGACGCATCAACAGGGATCCTAAGTGGGATTAGGAATATGCTGTCAAGTATATTTCTGCCAGCTATTCTTGCAACAAATAATTGGGGTGCTCTAAACCATTCCAAGCAAGGAGAATCTGAAAAACACATTTTCACCGAAACCATCAATAGATACCTTTCATTTTTAGATGGTAAGTATAAAATTTAATATTAGTAAATTACTTAAAATGAGCAAATTAACTATAATATATGTTATTAAAGATAAACATTAGAGGAAAAACATTCCATCTTGAAAGAAAGTGTTAATCAAAGTGATTTATGAGACTTACAGGTAAGAGATCAAATCATTAGAACCTCTCATTTCCAGGGATTTTTGCCAGGAGTACGATATACAGTTTTTTCCTTCCATTGTAGTGGGAAGATTCTATTCCTATATTATTAATGAAAAATTTCACCATATTTTACAGTATTACTTTATTATTAGCTCTTTTAAAAATACATAGTTTTATTACTTTATATTATTAAAATACATAATATTAAAAATTATGAAATCACAATCTATGATCAATTTGTACTATATTGCTATAAAGTATTAGATCTCTGACTTTTGAGTAATTATTGTCTGAAATCACACATTGACATTAAACACCTCTTCTCAATATTGTTTTTCTCTTTTAGGTGCTAGAGTAAGTATTGAGGGAACAGTTAAGTTAAAGAAGGTAGACAATATTGATTTTTCCAAGCTGCATACTTTTGAAGAAGTGACAGCTGCAGCAAGCAATTCAGAAACTGTTCGCCAGCTAGAGGAAGTGCTGATGACATGGTACAAACAGATCGAACAGGTGAGCTAACTCAAGTAATTACATCAGATAGGAGTCGTGGTTCTCATCTGTGTCCTAGCCATTGCATTTTGTCCCTAAAGGGAAGAGGACTCTTCCATATTCTGTTATGAAACCTATCCTTTTCTTGACTCTAGAGCAAAATCATTGCTATCTATGGGCCACTGAAAGTCGATTTTAAATATTTCTCACTTTTAAGGAGGGAACCACAAAAGCATGGATTGAAAATGGAAAAAAATGGAATGGAGAATTGGGAATAGCCAGCACTCATCTCCAATACTTTAAATATTGTTTATACTCTTCATAAGAGAAAGGAAGAGGATACAATGAAGTGACAGTGCTAGATGCTAATAAATAGTTCTTTTTGATCAGTGTAATTGTCTGTGTTGACAAAGAGGTTCAAACTAGGCTTATTCATGTTGGTACTACAACTCTGTGGTCAAATAAATTTTCTCTGGCAGTAGGAAAAGCAGCAATAGGAATGGGACATATGTCAATTTTCTGAAAGGTGCCAACCTACACTACACATAATGCCCCAAATCAGGTACTATGTAATTGCTATAAACTGAAAGAGGACACTAGAACCAACTCTAAGATCTCTAGTTCATGAGCATAGGACAGTGGAACTAGAGAAGAAAATCTTCAGTGAAAACTAAGGTAAAAAATCTTGACCAAGCAAGAGTTAGAGCATTTTCAATTTTACCTCTCTTAGAACGATGTTAGAAGGAAGGAGGTGCAGTTGGAATGGAAAAATTGGAGGACTTTGGAAACACCACTGGACCCTGGAGTGGTGGCCACAGAATTTGTTCCAGGTGTCACTAGGAAATTGAATTGGGCAATTGAGCACTACAGGACTTCTGTACTCACCTACTATGTCACTGGAGGAAGCAGGAATTTTAACCCATTGTGGAAATAAGGCTGTGTCCTACACAACGACTGAGATCCAATTATTATGATCAATCAATACAGATTTTATTACATAAAAATGAGCAAACAAAAGAAAATAGTTTGAGATTTAGGGAGATTTAGCAACTGGAAATAAGAAAATCAATTTGGACTATTGCCGCAGGTGGTTTTAATTAAGCAGAATCAATGCAGGAAGTGGAAAAGATCTTTAAAAAATTTGAACTGCGACATCTAAAATTAACCTTGACCCCCCAAAATGAAATAAATAAAAAAAGAAACCTAAACCTTGACTTCTTGTCATACACAAAAGTTAATCAAGATAGATTGTAGACATAAATATGAAAGCTGAAACAAAAAATAGATACATGTAACAACATGGATGATTTTTTTTTTTTTTAACATGGGTGAATCTTAAAGATGCTTTGAGTGAACAAATCCAATCTTAATTAAGTAAGGTGAAAAATAAAACAACCTACAAATGAACCAGAACACAACATATGACTGACTATATTAATATGTTCTTAAGATACAAAACCCAGAAGTCATAAAAGAAAAAACTGGCATATTTGACTATTTAAAAAAATTAATAACTTCCATATGGCAAAAATTACAAGCAAAACTAAAAAGTGCATGACCTTCTGGGAGAAAATATTAGCATATATAACAGACAGTATCTATAATATATAAAAGAACTTCTATAAATCATTAAGAATGGGCAATATAGAGAAAAAGAAGCTAAGGATATGAGCAATGTCATTGAAGGGAAATATATGGAGATATCTGACCTAGGAAAAAATGGGGGGTACTTGAGAGTGTCATGATATCTTCCAATATTTATTTGATGAAGTTTCATGTGAAATTAAACTTGCACTGTATGGCCGTAAGTGGCAGAAGTAAGACTAGAGTGTGATGGCTATAAGGAGAGTTTTAATTTTGAAATCAGAATAACTTTCTCACAGAATCCCTCCCCATAAAAAATGAAATGTGCTGCATTCCTGAAAGTATTCACTTTGAGGCTAATTACTATCTGTAAATAATGTTGTAATCGGAATTAAACATCAAAAGGGTTGTCTGATTTTGTTAATTTTTAAGGTCCATTTTCATTCTTTAATTCAGTTATTCAAGCTAAATAGACTTTCAGCCATGAAACTATGTCTAGTATCCTTTATTTAAGGAGATGGGGAAGATTGTGGTAAGATTAGGAAAGAGTTCCATATACTATGGTTAAAATTGAAGCAAGTAATTGTTTCATGTATTAAAGGAAGAACCTTCATAGATCTGAAAAATCAACTATGTATTTTCCTTTGTATTCTTAAAACATTCCATCACAATTTATATTATGTGAAGTTATGGGTCACCTGGGTGGCTCAGAGGGTTAAGGATCAAACTCTTGATCTAAGCTTAGGTCTTGATCTCAGGGCTGTGAGTTCCAGCCCTACGTTGGGCTACATGGTGGGCATGGAGTCTACTTAAAAATAAATAAGTAAATAATGTAAAGTTATAAACATAAGAAGTACAGAAAATAATATAACAGTGACTCCTGAAACAATGACTCCTCTGAGACTAAACAGATACTGTTTGCCACATTTGCTTCAGATCTGTTTTATTCTCACAAAAGCCTCCAACCCATCCCTTTTCCCTCCCTCTATATTACTCACTGTCTTGATGTTATTATCTCCTCTCATTCCTCTGAAAGAGTATGCTAAATGAGAAAAAAATTAACTGCAAAATTATATCTAATGGTGTTATATCATTTATGTAAAGATTTTATTTTTCTTAAGATTTTATTTATTTATTTGAGAAAGAGTATGAGCAGGGGGAGAAGCAGAGAAGTAGACCCCCTGCTAAACAAGGAATCCAATGCTGGGACTCTTGGATCATGACCTGAGTTGAAGGCAGATGCTTAACCAGAGACACCCAGGTCCCCCTATGTAAAGATTTTAATCACAAATATATATTCTATGTTTATATGTAATGTATAGATATAGTTTATTTTTATATATAATTTAAAGCTTATGAATATGCAAATGCAATAAAATCATTCACGTAACTACTGTCTAATATTCCTATATAAAGAAATCAGTTTGCTATATAAATTTTTACACCTTAAGGACACATTTATATCATGTCTAATATCCTCTGTTTAAGGAGGTAAAGAGGTTTATTCATCCATTACCTCAGAAATCCATTCCCATTTCTTTCTTTTTGCTATTACAAACAATAATAATACACATTCAATGAATACCTCTATCCAGATCTCCTTTGCACATATTTCGGAATTTGTCAGTGGAATTGCTGAGAGCAGTATAGCTAGATTTTTATTGAGTATTACAAAGCCTCCCAAGCAGTGGTATATTAACTTATTGTATTTTTACAGAAGTGCATAAGAGTTCCCATTTCTTCAAATCTTTTGTTACACTTGGGATTGTTAAATTTTTAATCTTTGTCAGAATTTTGGGTGAAATATCTTATTTTCATTCCTCTGATTTCTTTGAGTTCAGTGGCTTAGGTTTCCTCTTTGTTGAGTTGTTTGTTCACATTCTTTACTTAGTTTTAGTTCAGATTGCTCAATGATATCTTACTGAAGTTTTGGAGTTTAAGTAATATTTTCCAGATGTTAATCCTTTGTTGGTCCTCATTGTGTCCTATTTTCAATTTGGTATGGTGTCTTTAGTCATGTGAAAGTTTTAAATTTTAATGTAAATTTATTAGTTATAATTTTAAAAAAGATTTTGTTTATTCATAAGAGACAGACAGAGAGAGGCAGAGACATAGGCAGAGGGAGAAGCAGGTTCCCTCTGGGGAGCCTGATGTGGGACTTGATCCTGGACTCCAGGACGCTCAACCACTGAGCCACCCAGGCATCCCTATTAGTTATAATTAAATCTAGCTTCAACTTAGCTACCCTCCAGTGGCTAGAAACTTTGTGCTTTTTGGATTTCATTTAAGAAAGTCTTGTTCAGTATTATGAAGATATTCTCTTAAGATACTAATTTATTCTAAATAGTGAAATATACAGAAATGAATACAATAAAGTGAACAAATTACTGTAAAATGAACACTCATGTATCTTTTTGTGCAAGTTAAGAAGCAGCATTTCCAGCACCTTACAGTCCCCATGCAGCCCTCTTCCCAATTTTAACTCCCTTTTCTTCCCCCTAGTAGTAACCATTTCCTTGACAGTTATATTTAGTTGCATGCTTTTGCTTTATAGTTTTACCCTCATTTCCTATATATATTTTTAAAGCTTTGCCATTTTGTTTTTAACATTTAGGTTTTTAATCCATCTGGAATTATTTGTGTGTGTGTGTGTGTGTGTGTGTGTGTGTGTAGGGTACGAATCTGATTTTATCTTTTTACATAGAGTTAGCCAATTGTACCCCCAAACAGCCCATTGTTTCCTAACACATTTTTAGTATCACTTCTATTATATATCAGATTTCTAAATCCTACTTTCTATCCCACTGGTATACTTATTTGGGCTTTGCACTCATGTAATACTGCTTTCATTTCTGTAGTTTTTAATTAAATATTTGGCATGGCAAGTCCCTTTCTATATTTTTCTTCAAAATTGCATTGATTGTTTCTTGTTAATTGGTCTTCCAAATTAATTTTAAGAGTAGTTTGTCAACTTTCATGAAAAACTGTATTTATTGAGATTTTGATTAGTTTTCCTTAAGTGTATACATTAATTTAGAGAAAATTGTCATCTTTATATGTTTTTTTACATCCATGAACATAGTATATCTCTCCATTTATTTAGATCTTCTTTTGTATGCTGAAAGTAAGTTTTCTAGTTTTATTCACAAAGATATTGCACATCCTTTCCTAATCTCCAGATATCTTATCATTGTTGTTACATGTTACAGCAAATACCTTTTTTTTTTTTTAGAAGTTACAGTTTCAGATTGCTAGATGGCTTGTAAAGAAATAGTACTGATATTTATGTATACTTCCAGTAGCCTTACTGAATTATTCACTTTTACTAATTGTAGAAGTTTATCTTTAGATATTCTTGAATTTTAAAAATGTGACAAATCATATCATTTTTGATTAAGCTATTTTGGTTTTTTACTTCCAATTCTTATGCCTTTTGTTTATTTATCTTGTTAGGAGACTTCCATTACCAGATTGAATAGAAGTTGGTGGTGTTAGTAGCAAGCTTGTCTTGTCCTTGGTTTTAAAGTGATATTTTCTAAAATTTAATCTTTAAGTATGAATTTTCTGTAGATATTTGGTAGATACTATTTATCATGTTGAAGAAGGTCCCTTTGTTTTTACTTTGCTAAGAGATTTTAATATTATTCAGTGTTGAAAGTTATCTATATTTTATTTATAAGCTTCCTTTGAAAAAATGCAAATAATAAGGTTTTACCAAAGAAGAAAGTAACATTTCTATATTCTGTGAATTCTTTTGATTGCAGGTACTTATTGAGAGTGAGCAGATGAGAAAAGAAGCTGATGACTCAGGTCCACTCACTGAATTGGAGCACTGGAAACGCATGTCAGCCAAATTCAATTACATCATCGAACAGATTAAAGGGCCAACTTGTAAGGCTGTCATAAATGTACTTAATGTTGCACACTCCAAACTGTTGAAGGTAAAGGCATTTTTTTAAATTGTTATGTTTCCAAACAACAAACTGAAAAATTACCCTTTTTGAGCTGCTTCTTCACATCATATACTGGAACCATGCACTTAGAAGTGTTAAACTTTGAATAAGGCTTTCTTATTTTCCACAACTATTTCTCACAGAAGAAAAGGAAATATAGAAATAAAAATTTATTTCTCAATATTTTCACTCCAATTTTGATAATAGTACTATTAGGTGATTGTCATTTATTTTTAATTTGAAACTGTGAATCAATAGAGGATCGTGGAGGTAAAGAACTATATACAAAGTCAAAAGGAAAAAATATTCTCTTAGGAGAATCTCCTGCCCATTATTCCAAGTTTGGTTTGATTCTTTCCAGGTCCTTTTCTTTTGCTGTATTCTTCTTAAAAAAACAAAACAAAACTGTATGTAGCTATATCTTTCTATCTCTCTCTATATATTCTATTGTCAAAGTCCCAAAATAATGTAATGTCACAAATAAGTAACCTAGAAAAGTCACTCCAGATAGAAGCAAGTCCAGTTTAAGCCTACAGACAGGATGTTAATTACCAACAGAATGAGTCTTCAGCTTTAGCAAATCATTAAAAATATTTATAATAACCTTAAGTCTTAAATAATATAAGAAAAAGCTATATCATTCACATTTTAATATCAACTACTTGAGGGAAGATAGCTTGAATTTCTTGATTAAAATGAAATGCAGTGATATATTTGGATGTTTTATGATATTCTTACATATTTTTTCCTAGAATTGGCGTGATTTGGATGCAAGAATAACAGATACAGCAAATGAATCAAAAGATAATGTCAGATATTTGTACACTCTAGAAAAAGTATGTCAACCTCTCTACAACTATGACCTAGTAAGTATGCTTTTTAAAGTGTAGTTTGGAAAACAACTCATTTAAAAATAACTGTGTGATATATATGTATTGGGAAATGTATACTGCAGACAAGTTGCTTAAAAGATATACTTTCCTGTTATATAGCTATCATGAATCGTAAACTCATTTAAACCTACATTTAAATATTTGATATCATAAGTATGATCTCATTGGTGAATTAAACTAATTAATTAATGCATTGATGCATAATAAATTACTCCAGAACTGATTGAGATTAGCTTTTACTACATCACAGTTCCTGTAGATCAAGAATCCAGGCATAGCATAGCTTGAGTGCCTCTGCTTCATGGTCTCTCATGAAGTTGCAGACCAAACTATTAGCTAGGAATGTGGTTTTATTGCATGTGGAGGCTGAGAGCTGGAGGGTCCACTTCTGGGCTCACTCACATGGTTGTTGGAAGGCCCCAGTTGCGCACCACTTGAGCCTTTCAATAGGGTAACTTGCTTCCCCTAGGGTGAATGATCCTGGAGTGAACAAGAGAGAGTGCCCAACCAGCACTACCCTGATAACAAAGCACTACAAGAAAAGAAAGTTACATATTACTATTCTTGATGAATGTAGATGCAAAATTTTTCAACAAATATAAGCAAAGCAAATTCGACAGCACATTAAAAGGATCATACACCTGACCAAATGGGAATTATTCCTGGGATGCAAAGATGATTCAACATATGCAAATAATACATGCGATATACAGAATAGAATAAAAGAAAAAATTGTGTGATCATTTCAATAGACGTAGAAGAAGCATTTGATAAAATATAACATGCTTTCATGATAAAAACTCTCAGACCTGAGTACTGAAGGAATGTCCTTCAACCTAATAAAAGCCACATATGACAAGCCCACAGCTAACATCATACTCAACAGTAAAAACTGAAAGCTTTTTCTATAAGATCAGGAGCAAGACAAGAGTGCCCAGTCTTGCCAATTTTATTCAACATAGTACTGGAGGTCCTAGCTAGAGCAGTCAGATAATAAAAAGAAATAAAAGGCATTCAAATTGGAAAGGAAGAAGTGAAATAGTTTCTGTTTGTAGGGATGTGATACTGTATATGGGAAATCCTGAAGAATCCACCAAAAACTATTAGAACTGATAAATTCAGTGAAGTTGCAGGATACAGAATTACATACAGAAATTAGTTGTATTTCTATACATTAACCACAGAACATCGGAAAAGAATTAAGGAAAATAATCTCATTTAAAATATCATCAATAAAATACTCAGTAATAAATTTATTCAAGGAAATGAAAGATCTGTACCCTGAAAGCAATAAGACTTTGATGAATGAAAATGAAGACAAAAATAAATGGAAAAATGTCCATGTTCATGAATTGGAAGAATGAATATTGTTAAAATTTCCATACTACCCAAATCCATCTATAAATTTAATGCAATCCCTATCAAAATTCCAATGGCGGGCGGCCCAGATGGCTCAGTGGTTTAGCGCTGCCTTCAGCCCAGGGCGTGATCCTGGAGACCCCGGATGGAGTCCCACGTCAGGCTCCCTGCATGGAGCTTGCTTCTCCCTCTGTCTGTGTCTCTGCCTCTCTCTCTCTCTCTCTGTGTTTCTCATGAATAAATAAATAACAAAGCAGAACAAAACCAAAGTTCCAATGGCATTTTTTTTTCAGTAATGGAAAAAAAAATCCTAAAATGTGTATGGAACCACAAAAGACCCCCACTAGAAAACAATCCTAAGAAAGTAGAACAAGGTTAGAGACATTGCACTTCCTGATTTCAAGCTATACTGCAAAGCTATGGTAACCAAAACAGCATGGTACTGGCATAAAAATATACAAATAGATCAATTGGACAGACACAAGAGCCTAGAAATAAATACTTGCATATATGATAAAAAAAATTGACATGGGAGTCAAGAATACTCATACATGTCATATATAATAATAATTCGTATATGTATATAAAATGGAATATTATTCAGCTGTAAGGACTCCTGCCATTTGTGGCATGTATGGACCCTGATGACATCATGTGAAGTGAAGTAAGTAAGACAGAGAAAGACAAACACTGTATGATTTCACATGTGGAATCTAAAAAAGTCAAACTCAGGGAAACAGTAGAATTTTAGGGTTGGGAGTGGAGAAATGGGAAAATGTTGGTCAATGGGTACAGAATTCCAGTTGTAAAGCAATAAGTTTTGGGAATCTAATGTATATCATGATACCTTTTATCCTTTCTTTAGGTAGAGAGAGGAAGTCAAGGAAACCAGCATTTGTTGAGAAGTTAGGGCAGAGTGTCCCAATTTTGACTGGGTGTTGCCTCTTTTGTGAATCATATGTATGCAGGAGAGTTGTTACCTGGACAGTTGTGGGGTTTTAAAAAATACTGTATTTATTTACTCATGAGAGACAAAGAGAGAGGCAGAGACAGAGGCAGAGGCAGAAGCAGGCTCCATGCAGGGAGTCCGGTGCGGGACTCGATCCTGGTACTCCAGGATCACGCCCTGGCCCTAAGGCAGGCGCTAAACCGACGAGCCACTCAGGGATCACGACAGTTGTGTTTTTAAAGGTGTCCACAGTCTTGAAAACCTCTGGTCTTTTATTGAAGGCATTGTACCACATATTTTCCATGAGTTTTCATTCTGTTCACACAACAATCCTCATTTTAAAGACTAGGAAACTGAATTCGTGCTTTCTAGAGCTATAACTCATGAGAATGAATTTGTGTCTAGCATTCTTTGGCATTATGTGTCATTATTTGTTCCTACTTCTCTATGCTGCTCCTTCAAGGTATTCTCTAAGTTAAAATTCTTTCAAAAATAATTTATATTAGTGTCTGATACACATATTCAGCATTCTCCATTCTAATTTTTGAAGATAGTCAAAGCCTGCACATCCACACTGCCATTGGCTACATGGTTTGGTTGACCAAACTTTTGAGGGCAGGGTAAATGCTGGTTTCATCCTAGAGGCAGGGAAAGAGGAAGAGTCTATGTTCCATATCACTCAGATTTAGATAAGAGGGATGTGTTTAGGGGTGGTTCATTCCCATTCCAAGAGGACATCAGTAGCCAAGGAGTTTAATGTGAGTGAGGATGGGAAGAAGAGGGGTTGAGAGTCTTGGGCAGGCACAGTTCTTAGGACCATTCAGGAATCCATCCTCCATGAAAGAGAATAGGAAGACCTCCAGGAGAAGTCTTTTAATGATTCCATAAAGAGATGATGGATTTTACTTACAACTTATTTACACCCCTAGTACTAGAACTAGACTTCTGTTGGGGACCTTTAAAAAAAAAATCTGTTTTCCATAAGAACATGTTCTTTTTAGATGTTTATATATATAAGACCACGAGTAAAGCAAACCAGATTGTGTGGTGATAGAGAAATATGGCTATTGTTTAGCTCTCTCAGTAGCTCAATGACTTTATTCCCCAGCTTTACAGCATGTGCAATTGAAATTTGTGTCTAAGAAAAATCAGAATTTTCACATGTCACATACATTTGCGGTTACTCACAAGAGCTGACAATGCAAATCTTAAATACACACGTATCCAAAGCCTACTCTAGGACTACCTGCAAGTAGATTACAATGTGAAAAATAATAGATGAGGCTCATATACCAAAATGTTAACATTTGTAAAGCATAATGATGGGTATAAATGATCATTATATTATTCTCTGTATTTTTCTATTTATTTAAAGCTTTTCATTATAAAAGATAAATTTGGAAGTAAGATAAAATGTTTTTTATTGTTATCAAGACCTCTAGATATTTAGATGTACTAATTTCAGCTTCTTCATTGGAGAGACTTATTTAAGTTTATATAATTTTCAAATCTTTTAGTTCTGGTGTTCTTTTAATCCTAGTAATTTAAAAATGTTATTCAGTTGCTCTAGTCATGGATATATCTTTATTATTATTATTATTATTATTATTATTATTATTATTATTATTTTGTTGTTATTGAGCTTTTTACATTCTCTGCTGTGGGAATGGTTTCCACTTGTTGCATGTGCATCTGTTCCACTCCGCTATGACTCCTCCATAAGCTTCCTTATACTTGAATTTCTTCCAATATCCTCTGAAACTAGTGACATTCAGTAAGCTTGTTGAAAGGTAAATTGAATTGATTAGTGGAAATGAGTTCTAGTCAGATCTCTGTTTTTAACCACCTTTCTCATGATAAGCAAGTCACTTTACCCCTCAAGATAGCAGGTTTCTTCATCTTTAAAAAGATAATCTTGAACTATTAATCCTTAAAATCACTTTCACCTCTAAAATTTACTTTTAAATAAACTAAGTTCAGATGTACAGAAAAATTACAATGATAGTACAGAATTCTCTTCACCCAGTTTCTCCTGTTAATATCTTGCATTCCCTTGGTACGTTTGTCAAAGCTGATGTCCTTTTTCTGTTCCAAGATCCAGTCTAGGATGCTACATTACATTTAGTAAAAGTTGACTTTAAGATCAAAATGTTACACTTTATGTGTGTTTAGAGTTTTGAATATTATAGGATATTGGTTATTAAAACTATGAATATGTGATGGAATTCACTTAATATATTTCAATTTTAGGTTTCCATGGCACATGGAATACAAAATTTGATTAATGCCATCAGAATGATTCACAGTGTGTCACGGTATTATAATACCTCAGAAAGAATGACCTCATTGTTTATCAAGGTGAGTTTCCAAGGGAGGAAATCATACGTGTAACCCTGTGAAAAAGTTAACAGTACTTTTCCTCTAGGCCAGGGAAGGGAAATGGGAAGTTTGGATGCGTCTCAGAGTTCTGGATTTGAGTACTTCCAGTGGACAAGAAAAGAAAGGTATTGACTGGTCAGTTGTACTTAATTGAAGGTGTACCTTCTTGTCAGACGTAAGCCCTCAGACTTTTTGTTAAGTTAACTCCTTCCTTCCTTCCTTTCTTTTTAAAGGGAGAGAGAGGTTGGGAGGAGGGACAAAAAGACAGGGAGAGAAAGAATCCTAAGCAGGCTCCATGCTCAGCAGGGGCCCAATGTGGGTCTTACTGTCATGACTCCGAGATCATGGCTGATGCTATTCTAATTTATTCATTTCAAATGGTTTTGCTCAAGAGCTAAGAATTGTGTCCATGATCAACATGCTTCTTCAGCCTCTCCCACCAGCACTGTAATTTGTGTAAAATCTTCTTCTGTCATGACATGTGGTTCATTACTTAAATAATTTGAAAAACCATCCAAGAGACACATGACTAAAATTTCTTTGTGATTCAGGCAGAACATAAATATAAAGAGTAACAAACACATTTCAACTCTCTTCTTTTAAAATCAAGCAATAGATCTAATCATTATCCATTTCTTAAAACAAGACAAGAACATTAGGATTTTTCCCCAACCCTTGTCTCTTTCTTGCTATGTCCCACGCTGAGATTTCTAGTTCTATATTTCTGTTAACATTTTTAAGCTGTCTTGTCTAATATTTTGCTAACATGAATCCACATGTGTTCAGACTAAAATCTAAGCATTGCTAGTTTCTTTGATCACCTCTGTTTTGTGATTTCCACATCTTCCTCCATCTTGGATTCATTATTTCTTTGGCTGAAAAGTATTCTCAAGTGGTTCTTTCAGAGAGAGTCTATGTGTGAATTTGTGCATGTCTGAAAATAGCTTCATTTCTTCCTGCCACTCAAATGTTAGCTTGACTGGGATTCCAGGTTCAACATAATATTCTCCTGGAAACTTGAAGATATTGTTGTCTTTTATCTGGTACTGTTGATGAGAAATTTGAGGCTAATCTGATTCTTTTTCTTTTGTAGGCAACCTGTCATAATCTTTCAAGAAGCCTTCAGGATTTTTTCTTTTTCCTTGAACTTGTAAAATTTCAAAGTGATGTGGTTCTTTTTACATTTATGCTGTTCTATACTTGCTGGATTGTTGCAATCTAGACAATTTTGTCTCCATTCCTGGAAAATTTCCCTCCTTTGCCTTTGAGTATTCCTTACCTACTTGTTCAATTTGTTCTGTCCCCTTGAATCTAACTTCCATTTCTCTTAATATTTTTTGTTTTGTTTTATTTTGTTTTGTTATGATGTAAAATACTCTCATATCTTTTTCATGGATTAATTTAATTAATAAAATATATTTAAAAATATTTTACATCTTTTTTTTGGTATTTCCTCTTTGTTGAATTTAAAGCCTCTGTTACCATGTTCCTTTTCTTTTCTTTTTTAAAAATTTATTTATTTAGAGAGAGAGCATGAGAGAGTGTGAGTGAGAGGAGGGGCAGAGAGGAAGAGAGAGAATCTCAAGCAGAATCGTCATTGAGTACAGAGCCTGATGTGGGGCTCGATCTCAGGACTCTGAGATCATGACCTGAGCTGAAATCAAGAGTCTGTTACTTAACTGACTGAGCCACTCAAGTGTCCCACTGTGTTTATTTTCTTTACTTGCTTTGTGATTCTGAGTTGTCTGCCTATCTCTGTATTTAACTCCTAGTTTGCTTCCAACTTTGTTGCTTGCAGATCTATCTCTTTTGTGTGTTTGGCAGGGGGTGATGGTGGTAGGGAGTGTGAAGAGCTATTTCTTTGACATGTTCTCCTGGGGTGCAGTAGCTTCCTGGAGCATGGTTCACACTCATGGCTCTGTCCTGTCAATATTTGTCATTGTTGCCCACTGTACAAGCTGCTTCAAATTCGGTGTGTAGGGTCACAACCAAGGGTCATCTCTCATTGTCTCCCACCTTGAAGATTTACCATATTTATGGGAAATAAATTCCACCTTCACAGTAACTTTATTTATGGGAAATAAATTCCACCTTCACAGTAACATTCCACCTTCACAGTAACTTTCTCCAGAACTGGGTTTGGTTTTCTCTAGTCTTTTTAAAAATTTTTCTCTCCTGTAGATTCAATCTTTTGTGCTTTCCATATTTTAGGAATTCTCAAAATTTCTTTACTTCAGTCTGCCCTCTCAATCTAACCTCGATCATTTTTTCCTCCTCAGTATTTTGGGGAATGTGAGAGATGGTTAACTTTAAATTTAGTTTGCATGTTGAAGGATGGTGAAGAATCACAAATTTGAGTTTTCTTGGTTTTGACTAGAATGTATATTTATTTTTTATACTGTGATTCATTCATCCCATACATTTACTGTTTATCATATTTTTTATTCTTGTGGTTAAAAAATCTTAAATTTTATTTCTCTGTTTACCTATAGCTGTTTTGGCTTGTATTTACTTTAGGTAACAAATCAAATGGTTACAGCATGTAAAGCATATATTACTGATGGAGGAACTGTCCATGTATGGGATCAGGAAACACCAATCGTATTAAAGAAAATTCAGGTTTGTCTGAATATCCTTGTTTTCCTAAAGTAAGACTTTTCACCATCTGGCCCATTTTTGTTTACTTTGCTCATCCACAAAACATGTTAACTTTGAAAAAACATTGTACAGAGTAGCATGAGAATATAAAAGGAGCCTCATTAAAATGATTTAGTACTTTATATTTATATTTGGTACTTTATATTTAGTACTCCTTTGGGGTATAATTTAATCCTCATCTTCTCCATGGCTGCCTGTATTGGACGCCTCTTGCTGTCTCATATTCCCTGGTCCCCACCTTTCCCTCCAGCCCCTGTTAATTTCATTTTGTTGCCTTTTTGTGTTGGCTAGGACTGCTATTTATTCGTAAATTATCAAGGTGATTGTTGGCATCTGTTGTTGATCTTCTTTTGGAAGAGAAAGTTTCTGACATTTCTAACATTTCCCTATTTTGATGCATTCATAGGTTTTAAATACATCGTTGACTGGATTGAGGAGGTTCTGTTCCTAGTTTTAGTACTAGCAGAAGTTATGAATGGGCTTTGAAAAAAATTTTTTTCTGCATATATTTATTGAGATGCTTATTAGAGTCTTCTCAAGCTGTTAGTGTGATGGACGACATGTTTAGGTTTTCTAAAATGAAACTTTCCAGGTCATGGTGTAATTTAAAAAAATTCTTTGTTTAAAGCACTCTAACATTTGGATTGCTACAATTTTGTTTAGGAGTTTTTGCAATTGTATTTATGAGAGATAGAGAGCCTGTAAGTTTCCTTTCCCATACTGCCCTTGTCAGTGTTTTCAGCCCTGAGGTCTCAGAAAGAGTGGAGGTGGAGGAGGTGAAGGTAGTATTCACCCCTTTTCTATTCTCTGGAAAAGTTTGCAGAAAATTAAAAGGATATGTTTTTTGAAAGTCTGCAGGAAATGACCATACCCAGAAGGCTACATCCAGTTATTGGCTGTCCTCATGTGCTGCTCCCTGGGCTTTATGGAGCCAAGGCACAAGGCTGGGACTGGGAGGCAGAGCCAGAAAGGATGCTCAGTGCCATCCAACTAGTATATGAAGCACTACACTCACAGAGTTTTATCTTAGCACTGCCATCACTGCTCTGACTCCTGGAGCCAGAGGATAAAAAAGAGTGGTAAGAGGGAACAGAGGATGAAGAATTACTAGTTACTGAGACAAGGAACCCCAAGGGACCGTGTGAGAGAAAAAACTGTTTTCCCCTTTCCTTTGCTTCTTTTCCAACTTCTAATCCTGCTAGGACCTACACCCTCACCCCACTCTACACATGCCTTATAATGCAAATAGTATATGTTCCTGTAAGGGACAAAAAGATCATGAGATCTTTGGAGTCTTTGAGCACAATAGATGATATCTAAGGAATGGCCAGGCAGAGCCATCAAGTGCCTATTCCAGAGCACTGGCACTAAACATCTTGATGCCAAGACCCCCTGGCTTCAGGGAATGAGTGCCTTATGAAGGACACCTGGACCCTGTTCTTGTTCTGGCCAGTTTCTAGATGCCTAGGAGGATACCTGCACCAGACCACAATTGCCAATAAAAACTCCAGATCCCAAGCAAAGACAAGACATGTGTGTCTTTCCTTTCTTAGTCTCCAGGATGATCTGTCTCTATCTGCTCTCTCTACATCTTCAATAAACTCTGCTTTCACCTCCTGCTGGCTTGCATTTGATTTTCAACCTGGGTGAAGCCCGGGACCCTCTTGGCTAGTCCTGTGGGAGTCCCCTCAGTCCTCAGACCTGGTCTGCCTGCATCATTAGGATAGTTTCTCAGGCTGAACATACTTGATCCCAAAGACTGGAAGAACCAGGCTTATTATGTGGTTCTTTGACTTGACCATGTAAGACACAGAGTTACACAGAGACAGAGCAACGGTGTTAAAACATCACTGAAAGCAGCTGGTGACCCAATAAAAGGAGATAATGGCTACTTCACAACTACTTGTATAAAGAAAGCTTATGAAAATATCTGATCCAGGGAAAATAAGAGAATCTAGTAGATAGAGCTTACTTTCGTAAATCAATTCTTTTTCGAGAAAGACAATTTCTTCGGAGTGTTTTCCCCAAGGCTTGAAAGGAATCCTAGATAGTTAAATAATTAAAAGGCCCCAAAACTTGGTGATATGAATTCATCACTTGAAGATGTAGAGGCATTTTATTCCTTCTGGTATAATTTTTACTTCTGGAGAGAATTTTCATTTTTATTTATTTATTTAAACTTTTAAAAAGTTTTTATTCATTCATGAGAGAGACACAGAGTGGGGGGCAGAGAGAGAGAAGCAGAGACATAGGCAGAGGGAGAAGCAGGCTCCATGCAGGGAGCCCAATGTGAGACTGAATCCCAGGACTCCGGGATCATTCCCTGGGCCAAAGGCAGGTGCTAAACTGCTGAACCACCCAAGGATGCCAGAATTTTCATTTTTAAATGAAGAAGCAAGATGTCATGGTGTCAGGATATGGGTTGAAAAGCAGGACAGAGCAACAGGGCCACCAAAAAAAAAAACAGGGCCACCAAGAAATGAATGAGAACATTAATTGATAATGCATGTAACCATGATGCAAGGATAAACAAATCCTAAAGAGAAAAAGAAAAAGCCAAGAAAGAAAAGGAGAAGAAAGCAAGCACAAGAGGAAACAGAAGGAGCCAGAAGCTAAAGAAAAATCAAGATAAGCTGAATCAGCAGCTGCCTGGATTGCCTAAGGAGAGAAGAGTAGAGGTCAGACAATAGGCATTATCAGCAAGGAGGGAAAAGATACCCAGAAAAAAAAAAAATCCACTAACAGGGAAAGACAAAAACTTCAAAACTCATAGAAGAGGGATCCCTGGGTGGCGCAGCGGTTTGGCGCCTGCCTTTGGCCCAGGGCGCGATCCTGGAGCCTGGAGACCCAGGATCGAATCCCACGTCGGGCTCTCGGTGCATGGAGCCTGCCTCTCCCTCTGCCTGTGTCTCTGCCTCTCTCTCTCTCTCTCTCTCTCTCTCTCCTCTCTCTGTGACTATCATAAAAAACAACAACAACAAAAAACAAAAACAAAAAAAAAAACTCATAGAAGACCTGGAAGCGCTTTTCTGAGAATGAGACGGAGCAGGTTAGAAGGAGGGAAGAAGTGGAAAAACTTTCAGATAGTTCCAACTAGCAAGCTTCCATATTTAAATGAAATGCATCAGCATCTACAAAAGAAGTAGGACACTAAAGGAGGGCACTTGATGGGATGAGCCCTGGGTGTTATACTATATGTTGGCAAATTGAATTTAAGTAAAATATTTTTAAAATGCAAAAAAATAAAAATAAAAATAGTAATAAAATAGTAAATAAAATATTTCTAATACTAAAAGAAAAGTAGGAATGGTTGCTTTGGTAAAGCAGAAGAAACAAATAAGCAAATTGGAAAAGAGAGAGAGGAAGCTGAGGCTTATATGTGATAAGCATCTAAGAATGCAGTGAAGCCAACTGCCGAAGGTGGAAATGGCCATAAAAACTGTTGGGAAGAGAATTGATCTGCAATTACTAATTGAAGCTGTGAACTTCCTTCCTGGAATAAATTCAAGATGGGAATTAAGGACTGTGGACTCAGTTCTAGTGTCTGTGTGTATTGGTTTCCCCATATCAATGAGGGATTCTTGGACACTCGCTGAGTGTCCTACAGTTTAACTCAATTTTGTCATCCCATCCCACAGGTTAACTCCCACAAGAGTGGGGCTCCAGATCAAGTCCAGGTTGTCACATGTGCTTTTGACTAACTGGCTGTAGGTTGGAAGTTCCAATGACACCCCCAGACCTTGAGTTCCAGTAATTTGCTAGAGTGCTTCACAGAACACAGAGAAACATGTTACTTATGAGATACTGGTTTATTATAAAAGAATATAACTCAGGAATAGGCAGATGGAAGAGGTACATATAAGGCACGGCATGGGGATAGGGCATAGAGCTTGCATGCCCTCTCAGAGTGTACCACCCTCCCCAGATCCCCATGTGTTCACCAACCTGGAAGTTGTCCCCTCTTTTTGTGTTTTTATGGAGGTTTCATTATATTACATAGGCACGATTGATCAACTCCTTGGCTATTAGAATATTTAACCTTTAGGCTGCTCCCCACCAAATTAGGGGGTAGGACATTCCTGGTTGTTCCCCTGGCAACCAGCCTCTACACTTAGATGCTCCCAGAAGTCACCCCATAATGTAAACCCAATTGTGGTGGAAAGGGGGCTTGTTATGAAGAACAAGATACCCATTTTACCTTTATGGCTCAAAAGCAATTTCAAGAACTGAGGACAAGAGGTCAAATCTTATAACAAAAGATGCTCCACTGTTCTTGTAATTTGGGAAATTGCAAGGTTTTGGGGAGCTGTGAGCCAGGAGCCATGGATAAAGACCAAATATTTATGAAAAATATATTTTGGTCATCAGAATGACCAAATATATGTATTTCTTATAAATCACAATATTACAGGAAGCTGTTGCCGACCACACGAACACATATTCTTTTTATGGATTTGGCCAAAAAAAGTCTCCAAAGTCATGACCTGCATCATAAGATAGCCCTCTACAGGGAGTCATGCGTCAAGCTGACAGTACAACACCTTTGGAACAATTTGAGAGTCCGTGCACACATTTCACCTCTTGGACAACAGAAGAACAGAAGCTTTTGCAACAAGCTTTGAAAACATATCCAATAAATGCACCTGAAAAAAATAGCAGAAGTAGTGCCTCACAGGACAGAAAAAGACTACCTAAAATAACATAAGGGACTTATTGAAATGGTAAAAGCAAAGAAAGATGCTCAAGAACATGTTCTGATTGCAAGTAGAGGCACAACATGACTTAGCAATAATCTTTGTCATGTGTACATTTAAAAAATAAAACCAAATATTGCACAAAAAAAGGCCCAATAGAATTCATCTTTTAAGTCACCTGGGCTTGACATTTTCCTTGTGGAACGATTTTAAAATTGTTTACTTTTTTGACAATTAGAGTTTTAAAACTGTGGGTGAAATTTACATAACATAAAATTTACTATTTAACCATTTCCAAGCATATGGTTCAGTGGCATTACATCTCCAGTATCGTGCATCCATCATGACTATCCATTTCCAGAACTTTTGCATCATCCTAAACTTAAACTCTGTAACCACTAAACAACAACTCCCCCAAATTCTCCTTCCCACAGGCCCTGGTAACCTTAATTCCATTTTCTGTCTCTATGAATTTCCCTATTCTGGGTACCTCATTTAAGTGGAATTGTATATTATTTGTCCTTTTGTGGCTGGCTTTTTTCCCCTTAGCATAATGTTTTCAAGTTCAGTCATGTAGCATGTGTCAGAAATTCATTCCTTTTTATAGCTAAGTAAATTAATGTTCCATTGTGTGGAAGCACCACATTTTTTTTTTAAGATTTTACTTACTTATTTATTTATGGTAGACATAGAGAGAGAGAGAGGCAGAGACACAGGAGGAGGGAGAAACAGGCTCCATGCCGAGAGCCTGACGTGGGACTCGATCCGGAACTCCAGGATCGTGCCCTGGGCCAAAGGCAGGCACCAAACCACTGAGCCACCCAGGGATCCCCCAATACACCACATTTTTAAAATCCATTCATCTATTGATAGACATCTAGATTGTTATCACCATTTATCTATTGTCAGTAATTCTGTTATGAACGTGTGTGTGCAATTATCTGTTTGAGTTGTTGCTACCAATTCTTTTGGGTATATTCCTAGAACTGGAACTGCTGGACCATATGGTAATTTTATGTTTAATTTTTTGAGGAATCCCTGAACTATTTTCCACAGTGGCTGTATCATTTCACATTGCCATCAGCAATACAGGAGGGTTCCACTTGCTCTACATCCTTGCCAGTGTTTGTTATTTTCCGTTTTGTTGATAATACCCATCCTGATTAGTGAAGTGGCATCTCATTGTGGTTTTGATTTGCATTTCCCTAATGGCTAGTTTTGATTGAGCATCTTCTTATGTGCTTATTAGGCATTTGTGTATCTTCTTTGGAGAAATGTCAGTTCAAATTCTTTACCTTATTTGTCCAACATGAAGAGATTGAGTGGTGAAGAGGAAGTAATGTAAGGTAATTGTTATTAGATGGTATATTCCATGAGGGTTAGGGGTCTTATCTGTATTCCTGGCATCTCAAGGAGTTCCTAACACTTGGTAGGCACTGATAAATTATGTTGGTTGAGTGAAAAATAATCAATGACCTTGAATGGAGCAATTTGTTGTTTTGGAGATTGAAATAGAAGATGGAAGATGTGTCATAGTTAGAAGTAGGTATGAGACCGCTAATGCACGCATCTGAATTTTAAGAGGAATCACCTGGGAACTTGTTAAAAATATAGCTTCCTGAGTCTCACAGAAATTCTGATTTACTGGCTGTGTAAGGCAGAAAAATGCCCCCCCGAAGGTGTCTTAATCCCTGAAACATGTGAATAAAATATTATATGGCAGGATGGGGGGAATAAGAGTGTTGATGGAAATAGGGTTGCTAATCAGCTGACTTTGGGATGGGGAGGTTATCCTGGATTATCCAAGTGTGCCCAATGCAGTTGTAAGAGGGCGATAGAAGAGTCAGAACCAGAGAGAAGGTATTGTGATAAAAATTTGGCCACTGGTTGGTTTGGAAAAGTTTAACATTATTTTTAAAAATGCTCATTTTTTTTCCCAGGAAATGTTAGCTTGACATGACAGAGAATTCCTACTGGATCCTGCAGACCATGTCCTTTTTTATATTTCTAACAGGTTCACCAGCCTGGATGACCTGGCCAGTGGGATAGCTATAGTCAAATACTAGGGTTTCAGCAATGTACTCATCAAAGACTCGAGGATCTTCTTGTAGAGAAATGGTGGTTGGATGACAACAAATTAGTATTGCAGAATCTTACTGTTTTACATAGCTGTGTGTAAAGAATGCTGAAGAAAAGACATATACAGATAGATGAGTGATAATAAATAGAATGGAGAGATAATTTCTGACCTCCCAGGAGTTCTTATTAGCCATAGAAATGTACAGTGTATGGCATACTCTCGTAACGATAGAAGATAAGGGAAGTACTGATAACGAAGAAGATGAAAATATGATATCAATTAAGAGAAACTATATTCACATTCCCAGGCTTTTCAATATTAGGCAGAGAACTTTTAATGTTAACAGCAACAGCTCCTATTGAGTGGCTGGTGTGATCAATACTGTGCGAGGACAGATTCTTCTATTATGGACTCCCGAACAAACTCTCATCACCTGTTTTCTCCTTCCTTTTAATTTTCTCATAGGATTGCATTTTTCTATTCAAGGAATATCAGACATCTTTTCATAAAACGAGGAAACAGATTTTAGAATCCTCAGGGGAAAAATCTTTTGAGGTTTCAGAAATGTATATATTTGGAAAATTTGAAGCTTTCTGCAAAAGGCTAGAGAAGGTAACCATTATGCAGTCACTGTACCCACGCTCCCCCCTTACTCCCTGGTTATTTTGTACTTTATGTGGTACCGTTAAGAGTTACTGACCTGGGTCTCTTGTCTCACTATTGATGTGAATCATCTCCTATTACTTACAGATCACTACATTTCGGTGTAACTTATTTTTCAGTCCTGATTCAGTCAGCTATTGCTGACCTTCCCCTCTCTCAAGACCTCAATTCTACCTCTACCTATGGAACTTGACTGTAGAAGCTTCTGTGTCTAACGATTGTATTAGGCTGAGGAAAAGTACGTGGTGAGATGCCCACAGTACCTGGCAGTACCCAGGAGTAGTGTAATATCTGGATGTATAGACCCCTTCTCTTTCTAGGTCAGTGAAAATGGTGTATACCTACACACTGTGTGGGGGATGCCTTTGCTGGGCAGGAGCCAGTCAGACACTAGTTGGCGAGGAGTGATTTTTTTTTTCAGGGGGTATCAGGAAGGCCAGCCCAGAGGCTTCTTGGAGTCAGCTTTTGAAAGTGTATAAGGATAGCACATAGGTACCACCCCTCCGATTCCCCCACCAGTTTGCCAACTCCCTACGTCCTGGTAATATTTAGGATTCTGTTCATCATTTGTTGGAAATTGTTGAGGGCATCAACACAGGTTGAAAGGCATCTCCTAGACATGTCTGAAAGGTTTTTATTTGTAACCTCCTGATCCAGCCAGGTTAGGAAAGTATGGGCAATGAAGAGAGCCAAGTTATCAAGTGGGGTCCTTCATACATACCTGTGTGGGACTGTTTTATGTTTGTTTCTTTGGCAGCTTTATTGAGATATAATTTACATACCATTTAATTCACCAATTTAAAGTGTACAAGTCAGTGTTTTCTAATATACTCATGGAGATTGTGCAACCATTATCATAGTCTAATTTTAGAACATTTTCATTCCCACAAAAAGAAGGCCTAACCATTAGCTGTCACACTCTCTTCTCCCCTCTACTCACCCGCTAAATAGCCACTAATATACTTTCTGTTTCTATAGATTTGCCTATTCTGGGCATTTCATATAAATGGAATCATGTAATATGTGGTCTTTTGAACTGGCTTCTTTCACAATGTTATCAAGGTTGATCCAGGTTGTAGCATTACTTTTTATTGCTGAATCATATAACATTGTGTGGATGTCACATTTTATTTATCCACTCATTAATTGATGGATGTTTGGGTTGTTTCCACTTTTTGGCTAGTATGAATAATGCTCCTGTGAACATGTGTGTACATGTTTTTGTGTGGACATATGTTGTCTTTTATCTTGAGTATATACATAGGATTGGAATTTCTGACCATATGGTAACTTTTTGAGGAACTGCCAAACTATTTTTCAAAATAGCTCTATCGTTTTACATTTTCCTTTTTTCTTTCTTCTTTTTTTTTTTTTTAGAAAATTGGCAATGATGACTTATTTATTTATTCATAGTGACACACAGAGAGAGGCAGAGACACAGGTAGAGGGAGAAGCAGGTGGAGGGAGAAGCAGGCTCCATGCAGAGAGCCTGGATCCTGGGATTCCAGGATCACACCCTGGGCTGCAGGTGGCGCTAAACCTCTGAGCCACCAGGGCTGCCCTCATTTTACATTTTCACCAGCAATGTATGAGCATTTCGATTTCTCTACATCCTTGTCAACACTTACTATAGTCTACCTTTTTGAACTTAGGCAGACTAGAGAGTGTGAGTAATATCTATCTCACTATGGTTTTGATTTGCATTTTGCTGATGATGTGGAACATTTTTTAATTTGCTTATAGTCTCTTTGTAATTCTTCTTTGGAGAAATTTATATTCACATTCTTTGCACATTTTTTATTTGGTTATTTGTGTTTTTATTGCTGAGGTTTTTTATATATTCTGGGTATGAGTCCCTTGTCATATTTTCATCCATTCTGTGAGTTACCTTTTTGCTTTCTTGATGGTGTCCTTTGAAGCACAATAGTTCTTAATTTTGATAAAGTCCAATTTATGAATTTTTTTTTGCTGTTTGTACTTTTGATACCCGATGTAGGAAACTGTTTTATGGAGCTGTTTTGTGAACAATAGAGATTTTTTGGGGAAAAATGTCCAATTAGGAGGATATCAGCATGAAGGCCCCATTGGTCAGACATGTTCCATAAAGATGGTTGATGTTTCTTAATGCACTGTATTGTAAACCTTGGGGTAGATCCTGGTTATTCTAAAACTTTCCAGGAGCTAGGACCCTTATCAACTTGGGTGTAGTTTTACTCTTGGTAGAGTTTCAGGGTTGGACCTTAAGGGTGAGCCCATAGCAGTAAAGATCTTTGGTGGCAGGTTTAATCCTGGGCATTTTAGGCACCTATCCATGAAGTAGCAGCCCAAATATTCCTGATGCTGGAGGGAGTGGGTAGTAATGGCCTGTTTCACTAGCTACTTACCATATTGTACTTCTAGAGAAGCCCTGCCTCTAATCTTAAGGACACAATTTTATGCCACAAGGACTCAGCAACCAGAGGTAATGCAGCACTTCCCAGAGACCTCACCTAAAGTGCGTTCTGATTGCTAGGTAATCCCAGTTCCCCTGTACTAAGAATCCCTTAGTTGATGGGCATTACTCCCATATGTAACTGGTGAATATTGGTATCCAGATTTGCAAAGATGAGGCTATAAAATGTACCCTCAAGTGTGGCCAGGCTTTTATATAATCTCCCAGAGGTGGTTACTGAGCTGCCTGGATGAACTTCTCGTGATGAGTGGGCCACAGTTGGGACCACTGTTGGGCTACCTCTGTAAACTCTGAAATCATAGATGAGGAGACTCAGGAGGACAGGCTATGTCAGAGCCCATTGAGGAAAGCAGAGTCAGATGTCAGGATGAATAAGTGACAAAGTCATAGGACAGACAGCACTGAAGTTGGGGTTGGAGAGCTTGCAAACCTCAGAGTTCGACAGAAATATTTAAGGAACAAGTGAGGAAGGTTCTAGTGTGTCACTAGGTTGCCTGAAGTGCACCTTCTGTTGCTAGGTGGAGACTTGATGATGCATTAAGTGTTAGTCTGTCCCAAAATGCCAGAATTAAGGAGGTACAGTATCTTTTGCTGTGTCTTTCTCTTGCTGTCATATAAATTTTGGTGAATATTGGTGTTTCCCAGAGCCCTGTCTTTAGTTTTGTTTTCTTCTCACTCTGACTGTATGTGGGAGAGAATAGAAGGGATGGAAAGCTGGTATTGCTTGGGGGAGATTTAAAGGGATTGGAGTCTAGTAGGTGGAGTAGGGCAACACTGAGATGAGACAAACATAGCAAGTTGAGAACTGGAAATGCTGCCAAGGCTGGTGAGCAAAGAGGGGATTGCAAGTTGGTTGTCAATCTGAGGAGTCAAAAGCTGATAAAGAGAGCTGGTGAAAAAGCCAAGATGGGGACAAACAAGCAGGCATGTGGTCCCAGTTGATCACCATGACTGACTTTCACGTTGTTGCTCTGTGGTGTTGGGAGTGTGGGAGACACACTGGTGAAGTCCGAAAGGCCAAGCACTGACTGCTGTCTGTGCCTCTTGATGACTCTTCATCCATCATGGACAAAATGGAGGATGGTTAGTGACAGGAATTCCATCCCAGTATTTGGCCCATGGGGTGGCAGATTAAGGGACAATGGGCAGAGTCTTGGCAGGTTAGAAGAGCAGAGCATGTAGGTAGTTTGAGTTCTTTGGTTTGTTTTTTCTTTTTAAGGTGAGTGGCTTTTTTGTGTAGGCAGGAGATCCAGTCACTTCTCGTCTTTACATACAGTATATACAGCATACTACGTTGCAGGGGATCATATTTCTTCCAGATTTGGGCTGGCTTCTAGGATGACAGCAGTGTTTGGAAGTGTACAGAAATAGTGGTGTGAGAGTGAAAGTTGCTCTGAAAATGGTGGTCTGGGTTGACATGTGCAGGGAGTTTATGTGAATTCTGCTGGCTTGGTAGATGGACCGGTAGTGTTGTCTTCATGGTGCATAGTATTCAGAAAAATCCCTTGAAAATAGGTTTATTTTCTGTTTGGCCCTTGGACTCATGGGCCTGCCCTGGAGAGCTTTGAGCATTGTTCTCCAGAGCAGGAATCACAGTGGGGAATCATTGATGAAGATTAAGAAATAAGTAACCTGTAGATATGAAGGAGTGTGTGTGTGTGTGTGTGTGTGCATGTGTGTGTGTGTGTGTGTGTGTGTGTATAAAGTAGGTGGTGTTGGCACATCAAGGTAGAGACCACCATTTGTGCAGTAAAGTTCATTTTGAGGGTTTCCCAAGGCTCTTTAAGGGTCACAAGTGACTGTATTTCAAGCTTCTTGGGCCTTCAGCTGCCTGAATGCAGGCAAAAGGGAACACAGATGTGGATTTATTTAGTTTTACATATCAGAACTGTGGCAAGGGCCAAGAAGAACACTAAAGCTTTTGAATTTAGTGATTCAGTGACATAGTTTTCAGAAAATTCTCAAGAGCAAAAGGATGAAACTATTCAGACATCTGTAAGAGCTTTTACTCAAAGTCCTTTCTTTCCCCTCTTGAGAGAGAAAATGATCAAAATCGGAGAAATGTAGTCAACTCTCTTTGGATATGATAGAAATAGTCTAAGAGTAGCAATGATTGGTGACAGATATTTGTCTTCTATTTTATCTCCTCTGACTGGTTTTAGCTAAATTATTCTAGAGGCTGTTTATTGTTTTTCTTTCTTTTTATTTATTTATTTTAAAGATTTTTTAAAAAAATATTTATTTTGAGAGAGGGGGAATGTGTGTGTGTGTGTGTGTGTGTGTGTGCATGTGCGCACGTGCATGCATAGGGGAGAGTGACAGAAAGAGAGGGAGAGAGAGAAACCCAAGTAGACTCTGCACTGAGTGTGGAGCTTTGCTCAGGATTCCCATCTCACCATCCTGAGATCACTAACTGAGCAAAAACCAAGAATCAGACGCTCAACTGATGGCACCACCCAGGTGCCCCTATAGATTTTATTTTTAAGTAATCTCTATACCCAGCATGAGGCTAGAACTCACAACCCTAAGGTCAAGAGTCACATGCTCCACTGACTGAACCAGCAAGGTGCCCCTTGGTTTGCTTTTTCAATCAATGATTCATTAAGAGTTTATTCTAGGGAAGGGTGCCAATATCCCATTTCTGAAATAACATTCCTCTTTTTAAGATTACAGAAATGATAACTATTGTGCAAACATATTCAGCCTTGAGTAATTCCACGATAGAAGGAATAGATATTATGTCAATAAAATTCAAAAACATATATCAAGGGGTTAAGAAAAAACAATATGACATTCTTGATCCAAGAAGGACAGAGTTTGATACAGATTTCTTAGAGTTCATGACAAAAATCAATGGTTTAGAGGTAAGTAATTATACATACTTTTACTTTAGTAATTATGCATACTTTCACTTCAATAAAGCTGAAAAGTAACCAATAGTACTAGAATTTATATATTTCCTATTAGAAGTTACGCTTGTGTAATTGATCAAACCTATTTGCTGCATGAAAAATTTCTTAACTAATCCACAAAATATTTTCCATCTTTTTAAATGAAAAATGAACATACTCAGTAAAAGATATCAATAAATAACCAGAAGCCCAAAGGGCTGTTATAGCTGGGGTTCATTTTTAGTTTTCATTAGACTTTGTATTTGATTTTTGTTGTGCCGAGGGGCCAATGTCATTTTTCCGGACTAAGAGAAAATATGTCATCCTTACTCTTTAAGTGTGAAAAGATTTCCCTTGGCCTTGTACTTTATGGCCATATTCTCTGTACAGCTTAGAGGACAGCTCTAAAGAAGACTTCATCCTGTTTGTCATAGCTTAAGGGGCACCAGAAGGATGAAGGGTACTTAAAAAGTATGTCTGGTGAGACTGCAACATATTTCTCTCCCACCTTTTGGGCTTACATGACCTTCGTTACTCTCTTACTATAAAATACTATTAACCCAAGCTTAGCCCCAGAGAATGGGCTCCTCTTTGCTGTAGAATGTCCTGGAGATACAGAGAGGGACAGGATCTATGCTCTATCCACTTCCTGAATATGAAATTTTTGCCATGAAATTGAGGAAAATTATATATAAATATATTTTTCATTTAAGATTCTTTAAAAATTACATTAAGGTAATCTGGGCAATATGAATAAGAATAATCCTAAAATCCTAACAATGCCTTTTCTTTCTGGCATAGATTTCCTTTCAGTTTTTGAAAATTAGACTGTTTGATATTAAGATATGTTTTAGTTATAGTGTTTGGCTAGTTGGGCAGGGTGGAATTTGCTTCCAAAATGTTTTAGGAATTATATCTTTATCGCAGTGGGAATTTGTTTGTTTTTAAAACTGTTCCTTAAATTATTTTTTAAAGATTTTATTTATTTGAGAGAGTGCGATAGGAGTGTGCGGATCCGTGCATGCGTGAGCAGGGGGATGGGCAGAAGGAGAGGGAGAAGTAGACCCTTTGCTGTGCTGAGCAGGGAGCCCAACGTGAGGGTTAGTCTCAGGACCTTGAGATCATGAGCTGAGCCAAAGTCAGAAGTTTAACAGACTGAGCCACCCAGGCGCCCCTGCTTAAATTATTTTTATGATTTTTTTATCTTTTTATTTTTTTTCATCATGATAAGTGTATTCTTTGATCCCCACCCCCTATTTCCGCCATCCCCCCACCTACATCTCTCTGGTAACCATCAGTTTGCTGATAGTTAAAAGTCTGTTTCTTGGTTTATCTCTCTTTTTCTCCTTATTTGTTTTGTTTCTTAAATTCCACATGAGTGAAATTATATGGTATTTGTCTTTCTCTGACTACTTGTTTCACTCAGCGTTTGTACTCTAGCTCTATCCATGTTGTTGCAAATGGCAAGATTTCATTTTTTTTAATAGCTGGATAATACTCCATTGTGCATATATACCACATCTTCTTTATCTATTCAACTATCGACGGACACTTGGGCTGCTTCCATAGTTTGGATATTGTAAATAATGCTGCCATAAATTAGAGGTGCTTGTAAATTTTTGAATTAGTGTTTTTGTAATTTTTGTGTAAATACCCAGTAGGGTGATTCCTGGATCATAGAGTAGTTCTATTTTTAATTTTTTAAGGACCCTCCATACAGCTTTCCACAGTGGCTGCACCAATTTTTATTCCTACCAATAGTGCAAGAGGATTTCTTTTTCTTCACATCTCGCCAATACCTGTTGTTTCTTGTGTTGTTGATTTTAGCCATTTTGACAAGTGTGAAATGATATCTTGTTGTAGTTTTGATTTGCATTTCCTTGATGATAAGTGATGTTGAGCATCCTTTCATGTGTTTGTTGGCCATCTGTATATCTTCTTTGGAGAAATGTCTATTCATGTCCCATTTAAAAAAATTTTTATTATTTTATTTTATTTTATTTTATTTTATTTTATTTTATTTTATTTTATTTTATTTTATTTTATTTTATTTTATTTTTTTATTTTCTAGAGGGAGAGCGAGCAAGGGAAGTGGCAGAGGGAAACGAAGAGTGAAAACCACAAGCAGACTCTGTGCTTAGCATGGAGCCTGATGTGGGACTTGATCTGATTCCTGAGCCGGAATCAAGAGTCAGACACTTAATCGCCTGAACACCCTGGTGCTCCCTGCCCATTTTTAACTGGATTATTTGTTTTTAGGTATTGAGTTCTATCAGTTCTTCATATAGTTTGGACACTAACCATTTATTGGATGTATCATTTTTGAATATCTTCTCCCATTTAGTAGGTTGCCTTTTAGTTTTGTTGATTGTTTTCCTTTGCTGTGCAGAAGCTTTTTTTTTTTTTTTTAATGTAGTCCCCATCATTTGTTTTTGCTTTTATTTCCCTTGCCTGAGGAGATATATCTAGAAGATGTTACTAGGGCCAATGTCAGATTACTGCCTGTGCTCTCTTCAAGGACTGTTATGGTTTCAGGTCTCACATTTAGATCTTTAATCCATTTTGAGTTTATATTTGTGTGTGGTGAAAGAAAGTGGTCTGGTTTCATCCTTTTGCATGTGGCTGTCCAGTTTCCCCAACACCATTTGTTGAAAAGACTGTCATTTTCCATCATATATTCATTCTTCCTTTGTAGAAGATTAATTGCCCATTTAATTTTGGGTTCATTTCTGGGTTTTCTGTTCTATTCCATTGATCTATGTGTCTATTTTTATTCCAGTACTGTACCATTTTAATTACTAGCACTGTAATATAACTTGAAATCTGGAATTGTGATTCATCCAGTTTTTTCTTTTACAAGATTACTTTGCCTATTCAGGGTTTTTTGTGGTTCCATACAAACTTTAGGATTGTTTGTTCTAGCTCTGTGAAAAATGCTGTTGGTCTTTTGATAAGGATTACATTAAGTCTGAAGATTGCTTTGGGTAGTATAGATGTTTTAACAGTATTTGTTCTTCCAACTCATGAACATGGAATGTCTTTCCATATCTTTTGCAGGTCTTTCACCTCTTTGGTTAAGTTTATTCCTAGATATTTTATTGGTTTTTGATACCATTATAAATGGGATTTTTTCCCTTAATTTCACTGCTGCTTCATTATTGGTGTTTAGGAATGCAACACATTTCTGTACATTGATTTTATATTCTGTAACTTTATTGAATTTATTTATCAATTCTAGTAGTTTTTTGGTGGAATCTTTAGGGTTTTTTTATAGTGTCATGTTATCTGCAAATAGTGAGTTTTATTTCTTCCTTATTAATTTGAATGCTTTTTATTTCTTTATGTTGTCTGATTGCTGTGGCTAGGACTTTCAGTGCTAGGTTGAATAGAAGTGGTGAGAGTAGACTTGTTCCTGACCTTAGAGGAAAGGCTTTTCAGTTTGGGGTCTTTGGCTGTGGGTTTTTTGTATAAGGCCTTTATTATGTTGAGATATGTTCCCTCTAGGCCTACTTTGCAGAAGGTATTTATCATGAATCGATGTTATAACTTGACAGGTGCTTTTCCGGCATCTATTGAATTGTCATATGGTTTTTATTCTTTTCTCTAACTAATATTATGTATCACACCAATTGTTTTACGAATATTAAAACACCCTTGCATTCATGAAACAAATCCCACTTGATTGTGGTATATGATTTTTTAAATATTTTGTTGATTTGGTTTGCTAATATTTCGTTGGGGATTTTTACACCGATATTCATAAGAGATAAAGGCCTATAGTTCTCCTTTTTTGTTGATGTCTTTATCTAGTTTTGGTATCAGGGTGATATTGGCCTCATGGAATGAATTTGTAAGTTTTCCTTCCTCTTGTGTTTTTTGGAATAATTTGAGAAGAATAGATATTGACTCTTCATTAAATGTTTGGTAGAATTTGCTGTGAAGCTATCTGGTCCTGGACTTTTGTTTGTTGGGAGTCTTTCAATTACTGATTAAATTTCATTGCTGGTAATTGGTCTGTTCAAATTTTGTATTCCTACTTTAGTTTTGGGAAGTTATATGTTTTTAGGAATTTATATATTTCTTTTAAGTTGTCCAAAGTTGTCCAACTTTTGTTAGTATATAGGTTTTCATAAATTTCACATATAGACTGTTATAATTGTTTGTACTTCTATAGTGTTGGTTGTTGTTTCTCCTCTTTTATTAGTGATTTTGTTTATTTGAGTCCTCTCTCTCTCTCTCTCTTTTTCTTTTATGAGTCTGTCTGGAGGTTTATCAATTTTGTTGATTTTTTCAAAGAATGAGCTCCTGACTTCATTGATCTATTCTATTGTTTTTTTGTTGTTTTTAGTTTTTATGTCACTTATTTCTGCTATAATATTTATTAATTCCTTCCTTCTGCTGTCTTGGGTTTTATTTGTTCTTCTTTTCTAGCTTCTTTATGTATAAGGTTAGGTTGTGTTTTTGAGATTTTTCTTGCTTCTTGTGGCAGGCCTGTGTTGCTATAAACTTCCCTCTTAGAACTCTTTTTGCTGCATCCCATATTTTTATGATTTATTAATAAGGATTATATGTTATAACAGCTTTTCTATGGTCTTAGATATAAATTTTAGCTTTCAGTGTATTTAGAGGCCCTTCTTAAATTTTTAATATTTTCAAAGAGGTGTCAATGTTTAAATTTTCCTTCTTTTCTCAAAATTTTGATTAATAAACATGGCCTATATAAGTAGACCATATCCATTTATAAGTGAAAATAATTTACAAAAGTGCATTGGTTCCATTGGTTGGGTACTAGGAGAATCGAGTTCATTGCTAAGGATGGTAGGAGTGTTGGAAAATATTTTCTTCTTGTTTTTCCTTAATGTTGCAAAGGGGTTTCTGAGAGCAGCAGTGTTGGAAATCGACCCCTGGTGACCCTGGATGTCTACTGTGTCATCCCAATATGCTTAGAAATTCTAAATGTTCCAAGAAATATGCTTGGTAAGGGACATACACTCCTTTTGTAAATCTCTAAGTCAGTCATAGCCAATAAATAATAAACAGCAAATGCAAACCACATATGCTATTTTAATTTTTCTAGTAGCCACATGAATAGTAGTTAAAAGAAGCAGGTGAAGTTACATGTGGCCAGTGAAGTTCTACTGGACAGTGCAGTTATAGATGCATGGATGGTAGGTGTGTTTCAGGCTACTTTAATTCTGTAGGAAAGTCATTAATTGTTGTTAAACAAAATCAATCTCTTCCTTAATGCCCCAAATCAATTGAATATTAATATTTTATTTTAGGTACAAATACAAGCATTTATGAACAGTACTTTTGGAAAAATCTTATCTTCTCAGCAGGCCCTTCAGCTGCTTCAAAGGTATTTTTAATGCATTAAGGAGTATAGTTTCTAGGTGCGATCACGTTATATCTGAAAATGCAATTTCAAATAAGATATTTTTGGAAATCTCTCCTCTGTAAACTTTGAGACTTATACACATTAATCTTTCAATGATCATTAAATAGACTGGTAAAAATGTGAAATATAGCATGATATTTTTCATTGCATTTTTAAAAAAGATTTATTTATTTATTTATTTATTTATTCACAGAGAGAGAGAGAGAGAGAGAGAGAGAGAGAGGCAGAGATACAGGCAGAGGGAGAAGCAGGCTCCATGCAAGGAGCCGGATGTGCGACTCCATCCCGGGCCTCCAGGATCACACCCTGGGCTGCAGGCAGCGCTAAACCCCTGCACCACCAGGGCTGCCCTCATTGCATTTTTTGAAGCAGAAAGTCTTTCAATAAGAAAATGAAATTATTTCACATGATTTTTTTCCTCTAGCCATGTAATATATCTGAGGTTAATTCCATAGACATTATTGGAGAGGGAGCAAATAATATTTGATTCTGCATACTGCAAGGATTTCCAAGAGTGAAATTATCTAAGGGTAGTAGATCCTCAGACTTCACATTTTTCCTCCAGAGTGCTCCTGCTGCTTCCTTTCCCTCTATCTTGGCAACAGTGATCCCTGGAAGGGCAGACTGGTCAGACGAGGAGCCATTTCCTTTAAGCTCAGCGAGGGCTCATGGCCTGTATTAGGGACCCTTTGGGAACTCTTTCCTGAGAGTCAGTGCATCTGGGTTTAGGCCCAGTTTTGCTATAGTTCCACATCTCTCAAAGGATGGGTCATACCTGTGAGACCTCATGACATTGAAAGAGTCCATTCAGACTTATGAAATGATTTTGACAACTGAAAGAACTGCACATACATATGGCAGTACTGCTTTCTTGGCCATTTCCCTCTTGGTCTCAATCTATCTTTTTGTCCGTCCATCTCTCTTTTTTACTCTAATACTCTGGTGTAAATCCAGTGTTAGGATGTTATCCTAACATCCTAACATCCAGTCAGGATGTTATCATTCTAGTACTTCCTATGCATCACTCTGTTTGAAAGGGGAAGTGATCTTTGGCTGACAGATCTCTCTTAGGATACGGCTACTTGGAATTATGTGAGCATCAGTATTGGCAGAGGGATGCTCAGTGTGCTGCCTCCGTCTTGGCTAAGCCAGCCTTCCCCACTCATTTTTTAAATTTTGGTTTAAATGTCTCCTTCGAAAGGGGAGTCTTTCTCCACTCCCCAGACTTGGCTGAGTTCCCCTGATATGTGCCTTTCTGGTACTCTTGTCATTTAAATAATTATGATGTAACTCTTGACTAAAACTACGTTTTTCCAAAGCATAATTGGAGGCTCCAAGAGGCCTGGCACTATACCTGTCTTGTTCTTCGTTTTGTCTTGGGACAATGCATGAAGCCTGGTATGAATATTTGTCAAATGAGTGAATAAATGGATTTTTAGGATGGCAGCAACTCTTTTTTTTTCAGATTTTATTTACTTGTTTGAGAAAGAGAAAGAGAGATTGAGCACAGAAGCTGGCAGAGGGGCAGAGGGAGGGGGAGAAATATACTCCCCAGTGAGCAGGGAGATGGCAGCAATTCTTAAGTATGATTCCTGTTTACTTTTTAATTATTCACCTTCGATTACTTTTAGATTCCAGAAGCTGAAAATCCCCTGTCTTCAGTCAGAAATAAACCACACAATTGAGAGTATTCTTCAGTATTATGTGGCTGAACTTGAAGCTACTAAGAAGGCAAGGTTCATGTTTGTAAATAGAATAAGTACTTTAGTACAAAAAGAAAAGTATTATGAGAAGTGTTTGCCATTATAATCTTGCCCCAACTTTTCAGAATGACCCCTCATTGCTAAGTATCTCTGATGTACCCCTCTATATGTTGGAAGGTGTTGACAGCATACTGGACAGCCAGAATTACATTCCTATGCTCTTAACAACTGTTGTTGGGTTTTTTTCTTTCTTTCTTTCTTTCTTTTTTTTTTTTTTGCAACAGGATTTGTGTGTGTATAGGAAAGCTCATCTAAGTTAATACTGCTGTGTATAAAAATATGGACTCTGAAGAATATTATAACAGATATGATGTAGCTTATGTGCTCCCTCATTTGAAGATCTCCTTAAAATTTGGGATAAACTATAGAAAAAATATACATGTAATGGAAAATAAGGGTTAAGAGAGAATTAAATGTCATGTATTGTAGACATCATAGTTTCTGAGCCACAGATTATCTCTGAAGTGCATTTGCATATTTATTGACTACCTCCTGTGTATAAGACAAGTGAATACAAATGTGTTGAATATTTTTGCCTATTCCATTGTGTTGAATTTTGAACATTAATACCAGATCTTTAATTGCAGCTTTATTACTCTCAAAAAGATGACCCCCCTCTTGCTCGAAACATGCCCCCCATAGCAGGAAAAATACTCTGGGTGAGGCAGCTGTATCGCCGGATAAGTGAACCTATCAACTATTTCTTTGTAAGCCAATAGTTACATTTGCAGTATGAGGATTATGGTAGTTTTAACACAAGACATATATTTTACCTGTAATGTCTGTGCCCAATAAAGTAGTTAGAACTAATGCTTTCATGAGGCAAAGAAAATTTAGTTTATAAATGTGCTTGAGGGAGACTAAGCCAATTCTCTCATGTTTGGTAAGTAAGCTCACTTAACTATAGCTAATCTTTAAGGGGGAGAATCTTGTAACCTTGTGACTTTGAGTAACACGGGACACATGATCAAGGTGTTTAAAGAGTCATTGCTTTGAAAACAATAAAGTATAGGTGTAGTCCTGAGGATTACTTCTATGTGTGGACAGATAGGTCACTGACATATGTTAGCAAACGTGAAGACATTCTTAGTGTATTCCCGAATAAAGAATTGAAATCTAGAGCAAAGTATAATAGAGTATATACATTCTCTGTGTCCTTAAGATTATTAAATTTCTGGAAAAACCCAGTATACTCTTAGGCCCTGTTGGCATTCTGAAATCGTCAGTTTGCCTTCTCTTTGTTTTTTATTTGATTTGGTTTTGTAAAGAGAACCACAAAGCAGAGTTGGTTTGTGTAGGGTGGTATCTTAAACCTACATACAGAACAAAATAACTACCAAAAATAGTCTTGCAAATAATTTTAGTATTTAAGCATTATTGGATATGAAGTCTTTGTTGTTTTAGGTTCACTGCTATCAATAATTTTACTGTTCTTAATATTTGTAAAATAAAATTCAAACCCTGGCCTTAAAAAAGTAGCCAGGATGAGGAGTCCATTGTTGATGGACTCTGTAGTGACAGAGCCGAGATTGCCCTGTTTTTGACATCTGTGAATGAAAACATAAAACGTTCAATTTTTACATAAAGAAATTTGGCTTTTGTTCTTTGATACACAGTTACTTTTTTTAAAGTGTTGGAATTGGGGGATTTTCTCTGATATTCACAGTTGAAGGAAAATCAATCCATTGTGTCTTATCCAGAATTATGGGGAGGGAATAGAGAATTGAAAGCAGAGGCTCTCAGCCTAGCTGGCTATAAGGCTAGAGACCTTTCTGTCTGTAATGGTTCCCTACTTCCATCTCTAGTTTGTATGGCTTTCCTCATCTGTTTTACTCTGAGGCAAATCTAAGGCATAATTATTTGATGACATTTTAAATACTAATAGCTTTATGGTTAGAATACAAAAGCAACCAGCAGTCTTTTAATTATAAATCTTTTTTTCCCCTTAAAAAAAAACAGAAAAACTCAGAAATTTTGTCAAGTGTGGAAGGTAAAGCTGTCATTCGTCAGTATAACAAAATTTCCTATGTTCTGGTGGAATTCGAAGTGGTCTATCACACAGCCTGGGTCAGAGAGCTCTCACAGTTACAGTATGGTGTGTATAAAACTCCACAGTGATGCTATGGAGTGGGTATTAGGTGATTTTGAATGAATTCATGGTTCTAGAGAATTTTCATATCCCTTTTATACATTACAATGATTATATTTATATTTGGGGATGACACAATTATTTTTTATAGTTGTTAATAATATTCTGATTTTATAAACAAACGTTGCCATCACCTTAAAGTTGATATACTTTGTGACTTCCCATGAAAAGACAGTATTTAAAAGTAAATATTGAGACTCTTCATGGATAATTTCTCCATAGATTTAGGGGAAGTTTTTCATATTCAATTTGATCATATTATAGATTCAGATCTCAGTCCTAATCAGGGAAGAAAGAATGGCACTTTTCTTGTCTTCCTCCCTCCCTTCCGTTCTTCCTTTTTCTATAACTGAATTTAAATTCACTTTTGAGCTCCAGTAAATTCATAGTATTAGGGCTGTGTCTGAGTACCTCTGCAGAGTGCCAGAGCATAGGGCAGAGTCCACTGTGAGGCAAGGGATGGATGGCTTTAAGCATCATGTGTCCATGCTGGTATCCCCTGGGGTGTTTGTTACTGTGTGGACTCCATTGGTGGTCAGTTCAGATTCCTGCTTTGTCCCATTGTAACCTTAAGCTCTTATCTATAATCTTGGTGGAACCCTGACTGTGTCCCTTGATGGGAAAGTTTCTCCCTCCCATACCAGGATCCCCATTCCAACAAAATTGCAGACACAGGAAGCACAGATTCTGTGGCTGAGTCACTGGCAGTGATGATAAGGGAGGCCACTCTTTTTCATCCTCTTGGTTCCAGGCCCATATGTTTCAGCTGTATGAGGACACATGCTGTTTTCCAAATCATTAATTCACCCCTGCCTTTGTCCCTGAGGTCAGGGTCCCAACCCTTGCAGGTTGTCCTCCCCAACTGGCACCTTGGTTTAGCTTTTATTGAGTCACTCATACCGGGCCAGCTGTTTGCAGGGAATGAGTGTGGGAGGACCCTATGGAGCTAATTGAAAACCAGCTAAGGAGCAATACTCTCAAAGGAGCGTCAGGAGAAACTTAAAATTCACATTATGGGAAAGGAGAAGACGGAATTGTTCAGTGACGTGTGGAACAGGTACTATTCTGTTTCTGCATTATCCTACACCTTCCTACTTTTCTTTGGTCCTGGTGATTTTTCCTCTTATCAGCATGTGTTCAAAAAACAAGTTCACCAATCACCTGTTCCATGTAGCTGCTCCTTATTCTTCTACAGCAGAAACTAATGTCTTCCTCCTCCAGAGTCCTCGACACAATTTATCTGCTGCTCTTTCTCATGACACTTACTGCTTTATGGATCTGTCTCATCTGCCCACACAGTCCAAGGGTACTCTCTATGTCTGTTCATCTTTGTATCCTTTAAAGAACAGTGATAACAGACACTTACGTAGCCCTTACTGTGTACTAGGCATTGTCAAAGCACTTTACATGTGCAGCTTCCTTTAATCCTCACGGATTAAAGGAGGGAAAGCTGTGCTTATCCTCATTTTATAGATGAGGAAACTGAGGTACTATGAGATTAAATCACCTGCACAAGATCATTGCACATCTACGAAGTAAGAAAGCTGGGACTTAAACGTGCCTTTCCTATGAACACAGATCAGTGGAAATGAATTGCTCCGCAGTCTTCTTGTTATATTGACGTGGCTATATTTAACCATATAGGAACTCGGAATAATAATTGGGGACCTTGTATTGGCCTCTTTTAGGTGGTTGCTCTATAAGGTTTAATGGAATGTCACTCAGTTCTGGAACTGACTTCCTGGCTGCCATTATTCTTAGTGGTCTCGATGACCATTTTGTCCTTTCAAGAAAGCTCATTACAGCCTTAAGGAAGATAGATTTCATTAAATGAAGGTTTCAAGGTTATTTTGGAATTTACTTGAGAGAATAAATGATTTCTAGCTCAATTTTAAAAAGATTTCAAATGAATTAGGTAAAATTTTCCGTTGAAATCCTCATTCAAGCAGCATCATTAAGAACCATTTCAAGACTGATTTTTATCTGATGAGTAAAAGTCAACTAACTTCAAAGGGATATGTAGACCATTTCATTTTATGAGAAATTCGATGCAGCTGCACTCTAAGAAGTAATGTGAGGCTTGGGAGATACATAAGAAATTCTCATGTTAGTAGTGTTTGTTAATATAAGATATAATTTAAGCTAGCACATACTCATCGAGAAGTGTGTTATTATTATGCTTCTAGAAGTAATTCATGTTAGGATAACAAAGAAGCTAAGGCTACTTGCCACTAACGGGGATTATATATTTCAATTCATAGTGAAAAGCATGCCTGCAAATACCTATTTATGTGAATGATGTTCAGAAAGTAGTTTAGGTGTAGCATAAAAAAAAAAAAATTTCCTCTGTATCCTAGAAGCTCACAGTGCCATGGTGTTTAATAAATATTTCTTACTGATACTGAGCTTAGTTACCAGAAATTCAAATAGAGGCTTAATTCTTTCTTTAAAGAACAGTTTGGGGTTAGTTGTGGGAAAGGGTTTATCATATGAGGTATGTCATATTTTGTAGTTGTGCACACCTTCCAGTTCTCCCAGGGGTTAAATCACAATCCATTAAAAGAAACCACATTGTATTATAGTTCTATCACACCCACTCAGAAAAGTGTTGCAGTTCATAGCATGAAGGCTATCTCCTTTTCATTTATTTTTATCTCTCTGGATCTGATTTTATGGGTTTGCAGAGATTCTGCATTCATTTATTTAAGTTTTGAGCACTGACCACATGTCAGATGCTATGCCTCATCACCTGGGATATCCAACACTATTATTCTATAAAGAAGTCAGTACCCAGTAGGGAAGGCAAGCATGTAAACACAGCTGGAAGCAGAAAAGAAATCCAGAAAAACTAATGTCAATAATTGTTTATTTGTAGCTTTACAAGCCACGCTTTTTGTGCGACACCCAGAAACAGGGAAGTTGCTGGTTAATTTTGATCCCAAAATTCTGGAAATTGTTCGGGAAACTAAGTGCATGATAAAAATGAAGCTGGATGTACCAGAACAGGCAAAGAAATTGCTAAAATTGGAAAGTAAATTGAAAGCAGACAAACTGTATTTGCAGGTAAGATAGATTATATATGTATATGTGTATGTGTATATATGTATATATGTATACATATATATATTTAAAATTTTTATTTATTAGAGACAGAGTGCAAGCAGGGGAGGGGCAAAGGAAGAGGGACTCTGAAGCCAACTCCATGCAGAGCCTGACTTGGATCTTGATCCTTCGACTTTGACATCACAACCTGAGCCAACACCAAGAGTCTGATGCTTAACTGACTGAGCCACCCAGGCATCCCAAGATAGATTATATTTTAAATTATTAAATATTTTAAAATTATTTTTGAAGGAGTTTTTTTTTGTAAAGGAAAAATATATCACTGCAGTTGTGCTGATGTGGTATTGAGAGGGAATTTGTTACTATGTAGATTCTTTTCATTTTTCTTCAGTCTTATTGAGGTACAGTTGACAAAATTATAAGACACTTAAAGTGTACACCATGATGATTTGATATACATATACATTGTGAAAGGATGCCTCTTATCTAGTTCATTCATCACTATATATATGTGTGTATATTAAACCAAAAAGAAACAATGTATATTTGTTTATATATACACATATATGTTTGTTTCTTTTTGGTGAGAATGTTCTACTCTCTTAGCAAAATTCAATTATATGATGTAGTGTTATCAGTTACAGCCACTATGTTATTATACATTGGCTTTTCAGTCTTCAATCATCTTATAGCTGAAAGATTGTACCCTTTTACCAACCTCTTCCTATTTTTTCTCTTCCCACCTCTAGCCCCTGGTAAGCACTTTTCTTGTTTTTACAAGTTCAGCTTTTTTAGATTCCACATATAAGTGATAGGGTATTTATCTTTGTCTGCCTTATTTCACTTAGCATAAGGCCTCCAAGGTCCATCCATGTTGTTGCAAATGGCAATGTCTTTTTTTGTCATGGCTGAATAATATTCCATTGCATACCTATACCATATTTTCTTTATCCATTCATTTATTGATGGATGTTTCCATATCTTGGCTATTGTAAATAATGCAGCAGTGAACATGGGAGTGCAGATGGCTCTTCAAGATCCTGACTTCATTTCCTATTGATCTACATCCAGAAGTGGGATTGCTCTGTCATATGGGTTTTTTTTTTTTAAATTTTTGAGGAACCTCCATACTGTTTTCCACAGTAGCTACACCAATTTACATCCATGCCAATAGCGCACAAAGGTTCCCTTTTCTCCATATCTTGGCCAATACTTTTTATCTGTAATAACCATTCTAACAGAGTGAGGTACCATCTCATTGTGATTTTGATTGCATTTTCCAGATGGTTAGTGATATTGATTACCGTTTTTCATATACCTATTGGCCTTTTGTATGACTTCTTTGGAAAAATGTCTATTCAGCTCCTTTACACACGTTTTAACTGGATTGCTGGGGTTTTTGCTATTGAGTTGTGTGAGCTCCTTACATATTTTGGATATTAACTCTTTCTCAGATATATGATTTGTAATATTTTCTCCCATTCCATCGGCTACCTTTTAATTTTGTTGATAGTTTCCTTTGCCGTGCAGTAATTTTTAGTTTGACACAGTCCACTTGTTTATTTTTTGCTTTTATTGTGTGTGCTTTTGGTGTTAAATCCAAAAATCACTGCCAAGACTGATGTCAAGGAGCTTACCCCCATGTTTTCTTTTTGGAGCTTTACAGTTTCAGGTCTTAAATTTAAGTCTTGGATCCATTTTGGGTTGATTAGTGTGTGTGTGTTATGACTTTCTAGTTATCTTTTCTTTTTTTTTTCCAGTTTTCCTAACACTATTTATTAAAAAGACTGCCCTTGTACTTTTTATATTTTTATCTCCTTTGTATATTTTGCTTCTTTGTACATTAATTGACCATATACACATAGATTTATTTCTGGGCTTTCTATTCTGTTCCCTTGTTTATTCTTTATTTCATTTTAAATTCCAGTATAGTTAACATATAGTGTTATATTCCCTTGTTTCTTCTTCTTCTTTTTTTTAAAGATTTTATTTATTTATTCATGAGAGGCACACACACACACACAGAGAGGCAGAGACACAGGCAGAGGGAGAAGCAGGCTCCATGCAGGGAGCCTGAGGTGGGACTAGATCTTGGGTCTCCAGGATCACACCCTGGGCTGAAGGTGGCGTTAAACCGCTGAGCCACTGAGGCTGCCCCCTTTGTTTCTTCTTTATAGCATTAAAATTCTGATGTGCTAATAGAAGATTGGGAAGAGAAAAGGACTTAATAACTTTGAAACCACTAAGTAAACATTTAAACAGCTTAATATTATTTATTTGGGGAAGAATTAACTCGAAGCCACATTTCCCATCACACCATGCAATAAATCACGAAATAATAAAAAATTGATCATTATGTTCATCTCTAAAAAATATCTAAAAGAAAATAGATAAGCCTATTAACTCTGATTGTGCATACATTTATTTCGATTCAAGAAAAGAAATGTGGCATCAGTAACAAATATGCTTTCATATGTCAGAAGACAAGGAACAGAAAGGGGAAAAAGGTATAATGACAGATATTGTGAAAAGATAACTATCCAAGCTATTTAAAATGGCATAAATATAGAAAGATAATTAAATAATAAATATGGACAATGCAACTCTAGAAAGCTCCACTGACTTACTGTTTAAGGAGATGCTAAGATAATTTACAGGTGAAGAAAAACTATGATAAATTAATATAAATTTATGTAAGCAGCCTTAATCTTGGCAGAGCTATGAGGAAACAGGTATAATGAAACCTTCCTGGTATGAATCAAAATATGACTTCTTTAAAATAAATTAAAGTCACACATACCATTTTGACTTTCAACAGGGTCTTCTGCAGTATTATGATGACTTATGTCAGGAAGTGCCTTCGGTATTTGTCAATCTGATGACCCCTAAAATGAAAAAGGTTGGTAATGTAGAAGGTTTATATTGTTTAAAACTAGATTTCTGTTCTACAGATTATGGATTTGAGAACATCTATTCTTGCCTAGATCCTCTGTCTTTTCTAGTTCAGCATATAATAGCTTTATTTTTCCTATAGAATGATTTCTTGTCAACAAGTTTTGTTGCCTTTGAAAAACAACTAAATCTAAATAATGAGCACCATTCTAAGAATCCATGATTCTTCATGGACAGCCAAATATGATTAAAAAACAAAGTCACCAAAAAAAAAGTCACCTTTACCAGGTATAATGGAGGGAAATATAATTAGTAAATATAAACTATAATATTTTCAGGTAATAAAAGAAAGCTTAAAAAAATATATATATATATAAACACAGATGTTCCTGTTAGTCATGGAAGCTGCTACTTTTTTTTCTTTTTCTTTTTCTAGGTGGAATCTGTATTGAGACAAGGGCTCACAATATTAACATGGTCATCTTTAACCCTGGAAAGCTTCTTTCAAGAAGTTGACTCAGTTTTGGATATGTTCAATCAACTTCTAAAGAAGGTGTGGTAGATATATATTTTTTAAACCTACAGACACTAATACTCAGGCTGTAAGTAATACTTTGCTTATCTATGCAAGCTATTTATTTATTTATTTTTTATGCAAGCTATTTAAAGGGAGTGACTTTTAACTAAAAGGACTTTATTAAGTTAAAAAAATCATGCTTTATGTTTCTCTGGCTGCTTTGGGACCTTTTCATTTAGGGTTGCCTTGTTTTTTGTCTCTGAATTACTTGTGTTCAATATGTAAAAATGGTAGTTGAACTCCCCCCTCTGCAGCTTAGAAACCATTGGGATATTGGTAGACCGTGGAAGATGGCTGAATGAGGTGCCTCAATATTAATATGAATACATCTAATATTAGTTAGATGAGACATTCATCTAATTGAAGACTATCTTTTGATTTCTGACATCTTTGCTACACAGAACATGCATGCCTTTTTAGATGTGCCAGGCTGTGATGGCAGCATGGTACAACAGACAAAACTTGAAGGTGTGGGAGTCAGATAGACCTAGCTACAATGATCTGTCTTTTGCTAACCATATGTTCCTTCCTAGGTTACTTTACTCATCTGAGCCTTTGTTTCTTTCACTGTATAACTTGGATAGCAATGAGTCATAGTCTAGAGTAAGGATTGCCACAGATAACATACAGGAAATTATGGCACATGTTGCTGCTCTATAGAAATTTAGTTCCACATCAAGGTTTCTTTGTTGATGTACTCCTAAAATCTCCACTAAATTGTGCTAGGCTCAGGAGCCAAGTTTCTAGATACAGCCCTCTAAATTATTTTAGGATTCAAGTACATTTGGATGAAAGATGAGTTTTCCTCTACACTTTACACTTTTTTTTTTCTTGTTGGTAGATCAATGACTTGTGTGAAATGCATATTGATACAGTTCTAAAGGAGATAACCAAAACTGTGTTAATTTCCCTGCCTGAAGGTGGTGCTACCAAAGTAGAAGATATGTTAGCGTTCAATGAGGTATGCATTTTTGTATTATGTCTGAATCATAGAAATCCTTGCTCATAAACCTAAGATGTGAATTCATAATCTAACAATGGAAATCTCTGTCAGTAGCATATACACATCTTGTCTTTTTTGGAGAGCTTCAGATCCAAAGACTTACAAGGCTTTAACAGCTCAAGCCCATGGCTACACCCTAGATGTGGTCCTACTAATACCCCCAACTTCAGGCTGGAATTTCCTGGGCTTCCGGCAGTGGCTCACTGCTCTTGCTTCTCTGTGTTTGTTCCAGGGTGATATCGACTGACTGCCTCTTGGTTTTATCCACCACATACCTTCCCTTAAGGCTCTCCCAGAAATCGGAGAGTCTCTGGAATCCTTTCCTCATTCCCATTTCCTAAATACAATCAGGCTTAAGGCTGAGCAAGTTTTTGCCTTTTATTCAAAGGTTGCTTGAATTGCCTCTTCTTTTTGGTACTTCCTACCCCCCTTCCCTATGTCAGGCCTTTAAGGCTCATTTGGAGTTTAGCAACTGACGTTCTGATTTAACTTGACTGCCTCCATGTTTGGCCTAATCATATCCATTTTTCACATTGCCACTCATGATCTTAAATCCTTTCAACAGCAGAGGTGAATAGTTTCTACAGGACAAAACCTACCTAACCTCCTTAGCATCAGTATACTGAAATTCTTTGAGTACCTATTTGTCTTCCATTGGCTCAAAATCACAAGGATAGGAACCCTGTCTAATCATTTTTTGAGGCCTGGCACATAGCAGTCTCTCTCAGAAGCATTCACTTTATGTCTTGAATTAGATTTTTTCTTTCTTGCCGACCATGTGCTTCAACTGCACTCACCCTGCTGGTTAGGGTCACCTTGCTTGTGTCCTATTCAAGACAATCAAGGGTGGTTCTATCTCAAGGGGTCCAATCCAGCCAATGGGATACAGGTGACTTTGCTCATCTTTTTATGCAAATGCAGCCTCTTCGTGTTTTTAGGGGTTTGGGAAACCAGCCAGCCTCTTGCCTCAGGACATTTAGGCATGGGTCAACCCTTCCATCCCTAAATTCTAGAAGACATGGGACAAGGTCTTTGAATTGTTCTTTTGAAGTACCCTACACTTATTTCTACTTGATCTCTACCAACGATCAATCTTCCTTTCTATAATCTCAAGATCGGCACCATTTAAGAACTGCCTTCTTCATAATGTACAGGATCTTAAAGTCATTTGTTCTCAGCAATGGGGCCTTGGCTATAACAGAGACAACACAAAATGACCCATGTTTTACATCTCCATTTTACAGCTACATGTTCTCGGAGCATGCAAGTTGAAAATAATTGTGTCTTCCTAGCCATTTGTTCCTTCTGTCATTGTTAAGCTTTTAATCTTTGAAGTCTATTTTGTTTGACATTAATATGGCTACACTAGACTTTCTTGGTTATTATGTTCCAGATATATCTTTTTCTGTTCTGTTTTTTTCAACCTTTCTGGATTCTATTTTAGGTTTTCTCTTCTAAAGAACACTTAGCTGGATTTTGTTTTAACCTACTGTGAAAAACCTATCATTTTTGCAAACCGCCTTATAAATTTAATGCACTCCCAATTAAAATGCCTATACATTTCTTTTCATAAATTGGATCAAAGTATATTATTTTAAAATGATGAATAATAAGAATAGGTAATAACAAATGGAAATACTTAAAGCCATTGTAACAAAATCAATAGGAAATTAACAGAAAAAAAACGTAATTGAGAGGAACTAAATAATGAATCTAGGAGAAAGAGATCACAGTAAAGAAACTGATACATGTCAAAGGTGTTATTTTAGTTCAGTGGGGAAATGATGGGTTATTTAAGTGGTGCTGGCACAACACACTGTTTCTCAGGAAGAAAATATGATTAGGTGCCTATCTCTTTTAATTATTGAGGTATACTTGACATACAATGTTAAATTAGTTTCAGGTGTATAACACAGTGATCTGACAATTCTATACATTACTCAGTGCAATACACAATAAGCATAGTCACCACCTGTCACCATACATTATTATAATATTATTGACTAGATTCCCTATGCTGTACTTTACATCTGTGTGACAGATTATTACTGGAAGTTTGTACTCCATTTGTACTCTTAATTCTCATCGCCTATTCTGTCCATCTCTCCACCCCCCACCCCCTCTGACAACCACCAATTTGTTTTTCTGAACTTATCAGGCTTTTTCTATTTTTTTGTTTTGTTTTGCTTGTTCATTTGTTTCTATCCATGTTGTTGTAAATGACAAGATCTCATCCATCTTTAAGGTGGGGTAATATTCTATTGTTTATATATATCACATCTTTTTTTATCCATTCATCTATTGATGGACACTTGGTCTACTTCCATAATTTGGCTATTATAAATAATGCTGCAATAAACATGGGGGTGGATGAATCCCTTTGCATTAGTGGTTTTTAATTTATTTTTTTGTTTAAATACCTAGAAGTGTGATTACTGGATCATAGAGTAGTTCTGTTTTTAACTTTTTGAGGAAACTCCATACTGTTTTCCACAGTGGCCATGCCAGTTTGCATTCCCACCCAGAGTACAAAAGGATTCCTTTTTCTCCATATCCTTGCCAACACTTGTTTCCTGTGTTTTTTATTTTAGCCATTCTGACAGGTGTGAGGTGATACCTTGTTTTGATTTGTACATTCCTGATGATCATTGATGTTGAACATTTTTCCATGTGTCTTATGGCCATTTGTATATCTTTTTGGGAAACATCTTGGTGTTAAATTTTTTCCATCTTGGGACACCTGGGTTGCTCAGTGGTTGAGCATCTGCCTTTGGCTCAGGTCATGATCCCAGGGTCCTAGGATTGAGTCCCACATCAGGCCCCCATGGGGAGGCGGCTTCTCTCTCTGCCTATGTCTCTGCCTCCTTCTGTGTGTCTTTCATGAATACATAAATAAAATTTTAAAAAATAAAATAATTTTTTTTCTGTCTTTGGTGGAATCCTTCAGACTGGCTTCTATATTTTTTATATGACTCCAGTAATCTTTCAAAGTTTTCTTGCTTTCTGTAACTATAGTGTATCATAGCTCATCTTGTACATTTCCTGTTCCAGATCTTGGATCACCCATTTCTCATTCCTTATTCCTTTCCATGTTACTAGTGAAAAATGTTACATGGAGATCACAATGTGTGTCCTAGGAAAGGTGCTCATTTTAAACTTTTATCTATTCCTTATAGTATTATTTCTGCATCTCTAAGTAATATACTTGGTGTATTATTTCTTGAATTGGAAAAATTGAACATTATTTTCTTCCTGCTTTAATAAGTGAGTATTTAGCTCTTTGACCCTATCCTATATTGCTCCTCCATTGTCTTCTCAATATAGTTATAAGATTATTTTTAGTTAAATAGTAATGGTAAATAGTAACACTTAATTATGCCTATATGAATATTAGCCAATGCAGAACTATGTATTGTACATTTAATATATTTTTTCTTGTACATTTTTTTGTCTTTCCTGGAGTTTCTAATTGCCTTTCTTTTCATATGTTCTTTCGAATACATTATTATATCAGAGTTCCATTTTCCTCCAAAAGACTTCCTTTCAGAGCCCCCTGAACATCTGTTTTTAACTTGGATTGATTAGTCTCTAGGTCAGCTGCAAAATTATTAATCTGGGACTCTTCCTGTCTGCTTTATTTCCTGGATTCCATCTTATTCTTAGAAGAGAGAGCCCTTCAGGTACTAAAATGGTCTTTTCTGAGCAACTGAAATTTTCCAGAGAAGTCTCCTGTTTTCTGCCCTGGGGGTTAGGAGTAATTTCCTGCTTGTCATTTTCTTCTCACTCATCCTAGAATCTGACTATAGGTACTTTATACCAGGACTTAACTTATAAACAAACAGACTACAAAGGAGCACGGAATACCTATATTAGTGTCTTTCTTTTTGTCCCATTTACAATAATAATCATTTTATGTTGGTATGTGCCTGTAACTATTGCGGCACTCTCAACTGCTCAGTGGGGAAAAAATCACACTACCAGAAAGAATTTACTTTGAATATACTAACAAAGAAATTTTACATGCATGGAAAGAGAAAAAGATCACACAAATCGGGGAAACTGGAGTAGATTAAGTGTGACCCAGTTTGAATGTGGCAATTTGTGTTGATATCACAACAGAAGAAGCTATTACCATTAGATAAGTGATAAGTCTCCAGACTGTAAGTCAAGATACAAGAGGTGGAATTTTTATGTCTGCTTTGCCATCAATATGCCCCAGTCACTTGCATTAGAGGGATCTAGGATCTGGTAATAAGTGGGCTGCTTTTCCACAAACCTATCATCAGATGGGCCATTATAATGAAGGCAAAGTAAGATTTATAATGACAGTGCAAGTCTGGTAATACTTTAGACAGAAATAAGTTTTGGAAACACACCATACATAATGCTAATTCTGGAGGGAGGTTAGTTTGGGCCAACCAGTGGTTTCCAACTGTATTTGGGAAAGAAGGATATTTGCAGTCTGGAAAGTGGTCTTTGACTTGGAGCATCTAACTTTGATTTTAGGAGACATTATGTGCATTATTGAAAAGCTATCATCCACTGATCCAATTTCAAATTGGATCTTTTGTTCTATGATGCTGAGGCTGGGACTCTGCAAACTACATTTATCTTTGGCCAGCTGGCTCCCTTTTAGGCTTTGCTAAGAGTGGTGCTAGAAGGAGGGTAGAGGGAAGAGAAGGGACTTACTCTTTCCTGTTTTTCTTCCTGTTCCAATAAAATCAGATGACCTCTCTTGATTGGCAGTGGCAGTTAATTCTAGGTCCTAGCTTTTTCCCTACCCTTCCAAAACCAGCTTCTTGTGCTTCTCAAATATCCCAATACCACAAGGTCCCTCCCTGAGAGAGTAGCACCAGCTGGGTGGCTCCCTCACTTCCCAGTGCCAGGTTCTAAAAACTCCAGCCTCTTGCCTTTGCTCTCGCGAAGGTTCGGGAGCTGTTTCTTGCAGTAACTCTCCATGTGACTTTTGTGTCCTCTTTTGCCTTTCTTGGTCCTTTAACAGTTGTTTAATCACTTCTCTATATTACATTCTCTCATTCTGTCAGTTAAAATAGCTGGTGTGGCACCTGTTTTCCTGACTGAACCCTGACTGACGTATCTGTATCTCGATAGGTATGCAAATGGAATAGAAAATCAGGGAAAGGTGATCGAGTTATGATAGGAAAACTGGTAAATACATTAAAGGGTATTAAAAGTTATTTCAACAAAATCAAACTTGACTCTGTAGAGACAGAAAGGAGATTCATGGCTGCCAGGTCTGTGAAGATGGGTGAGTGAAGAGGGACTGCTAATGAGTGTGGGGATTCTTTTGGGGGGAGATGAAAATGTTCTGGAAATAGGTAGCAGTGATGGTTGCACAACTCTGCAAATATACTAAAAATTGATTAATTGTACACTCTACAAGCATGGGTTTTGTGATATTATGTTGTGAATTTTCTCTCTCTCTCTCTTTTATTTTTTATTTTTTATTTTTTATTTTTTATTATTATTTATTATTATTATTATTATTATTTTCTCTCTGTCTTTTAAAGAGGTCACCTGAACAGCTCAGTCAGAGAAGTGTCTGCCTTCGGCTCAGATCATGATCCTAGTGTCTGGGGATCGAGCCCTCCATGGGGCTTCCTGCTCAGTGGAGAGTCTGCTTCTCCTTCTCCCTCTGCCCTTTCCCCCTGCTTATGCATGTGCTCTCTCTCTCTCAAACAAATAAATAAAATCTTAAAAAAAAAAAAAGGAAGGAAGGAAAAAAAAATCAATTTGTTTGCCAGGCTGTCCCTGGACTGCTCTTCAGTACAGTCTGTTCTTCACTGAGTTCTAAGAATGGTCCATGGAGAAAGTTCTGACCTCTTTTCAAAATCTAGGTCCTCCAAATGGGCCCAAAATCCCGTGCCTTCTTGCTTTCTTGGCAGCCTTCCTCCCCCAGTCTTCTTCCCTCTTTTCTCAATCTTCATTTTTCCTTTCCACCAGACCTCTCCTACTAGCAGTCTAATATGTTCCATTGTTTTTTCCTTGCTAACAAACAAAAACCTTCCCACACCACCCTTCATTTTTTTTTTGAAAGATTTTATTTATTTATTTGAGAGAATGAGAGAGAGAACAAGGAGAGGGAGCAGGAGAGGGAGAAGCAGGCTCCCCGCTAAGCAGAGAACCTGATGTGGGGCTCAATCCCAGGGCCCTGAGATCATGACCTGAGCTGAAGGCAGATGCTTAACCATCTGAGCTCCCCAGGAACCCCTCCCTTCACTTCTCATTCACAACCAAACTTTCCATGCATGCTGTCTTCCTTTATCATCTTTAATTTCCCATCTCCATTAATTTTCCCCAATTCCTGGCTCAAATTATCTCTGAAACAAATTATTATTTTTAATAACTTTGTGGATATATAATTCACACAATGTACAATTTACCCATTAAAAGCATACAATTCAGTGGTTTTAGTTTATTTACGGAGCTGTGCAACCATCATCACAATTTTAGAACATTTCATCTCGGGCAGCCCAGGTGGCTCAGCGGTTTAGCGCCGCCTTCAGCCCAGGGCATGATCCTGGAGTCCCGGAATCAAGTCCCACATCAGGCTCCCTGCATGGAGCCTGCTTCTCCCTCTGCCTGTGTCTCTGCCTCTCTCTCTCTTCTCTGTGTATGCTCATGAATAAATAAATAAAATCTTAAAAAAAAAAAGAACATTTCATCTCAATCCTCAGCCCTAGGCAGCCACGAATCTGTGTTCTGCCTCTTTAGAGTTGCTTTTCCCCCCTGCTAATCTGAAGTGGCTCTCACCACTGTCATTCCAGTGTTTACCACTCTGTTGGATAAATCAGAAAGGATGGAATAAAAGAGTGATGGAACCAGATGGAAAGAGTTGGTGGGGTATGGAGGGGATCAGAGAATATCTTCAGGTAGGGGAAGGAACATCATTTCTTCTGAGACTGAGAATAGGTGAGAATGGGTTCAGATAAACATGAAGTGGTATAAATGAGAGCGAGAATCTTAGAAGTAGCTCTCTCAATCCAGTAGCCAAATAAGGAACACACAAGGGCAGTACATGAGAATTATGGGACTTTCTGAGGCTTGTCTGGGCAGAAGTTTGCATAGACAGGCTCAGGTCCCTTTGCAGAAGTGGGTTTGAAGGCCTACATTGGCTGCTCCCATTTATTTTTCTCTTTCCTAAAATGTATGGACATGGTAGACATGTCAAAAGATCTAGTCAATTTTATAGGCCGGTTTTCTTTTCTGAAAAAATTTTTAAATATTTTATTTATTTATTCAGGAGAGACACACAGAGAGAGGCAGAGACATAGGCAGAGGGAGAAGCAGGCTCCCTGTGGGGAGCCCAATGTGGAACTCAATCCTAGGACTCTGGGCATGACCTGAGCCAAAGGCAGACACTCAACCACTGAGCCACCCAGGTGCCCCTTCTTTTCTGAATTTAATTTGTTCTTAATTTTTTCCCAAAGCCTATCAGAAAAGTTCAGAAAGGGAGAGCACAGGTTTTAAAATCAGATAGCACTGGTTTCAAACTCCTATGTTCCCCGGCTGCTATATAACCTTGGACAAGTTTCTGATTCTTTCTGAGCCTGTTTTCTCCTTTGTGAAAGTGGTTGTCATTTAATTAAATGAATTATTACACATGAAACTCTCTTTTAAAAAAAAAGATTTTATTTATTTATTCATGAAAAGAGAGAGAGAGAGAGAGGCAGAGACACAGGCAGAGGGAGAAGCAGGCTCCACGCAGGGAGCCTGATGTGGGACTCGATCCTGGAGTCCCAGGATTGCGTCCCGGGCTGAAGGCAGATGCTAAACTGCTGAGCCACCCAGGGATCCCCACATGAAGCTCTTAAGTTGATGCCTGGCATAAGTGAGCACCAGGCTCACTTTTAAACCTTATTCTGTTTGAATCTCAAACCAACTCTTTGAATTGTCCTTTTTTTGAAGCTACTTCTCATTTTCAACTTTTGACATCCTTATCTCTCTTGTTCTTCAGCCTTCTTTTTTTACAAAAAAAAAAATTATTTTAAGTAAACACTATACCCAACATGAAACTTGAACTCATGATCCTAAGGTTAAGAGTCATATGCTCTACTGACTGAGCCAGCCAGGTGCCATTCACCATATAAATGTGAATGTAGATGTCTGTGGGTGACTGAGTCAGATAAAAGTCAAAGACTTTGAGATTCTTTTTCTCCTCCTTTTCTTTGCTTGGGCCTTAGCAGGTATGCCTTTAGCCATTGACGATTTTGGATCTAAAATATTATGCTATTGGAAACTATCTCTAGTCATTTTCAAGTGGTGTTAATTATACTTTTATAAATTATATTAATTTTTACGCATCTGTAAATTAATAGTCATTGCCTTATTTAATAGACATACACAAAAGAATGGGCTGATGTTCTAAATCACAAAAGTAAGCATGTAGAAGAAGCTGTCAAAGAACTTATATCAATATTTGAAAATATTTATGAAGTTAAGTACAGTGGGAAAACAGCAAAACCGTCACCAGGTAACTTTGCTAGTTATATTTGAGTTATAATATTATAATCATAAGAGCTATAGATATGTTCTCAAGTAAGTGCTTTCTGCTTAGCAATTACTAAAATTCCAGACTCCCTAAAGGAAAGCATGTGTTCTGCATAACCCACATCATTTGCACAAACTACTTAGGCATAGGAAGCCCTTTTTGTCAGCTAGAGAATGGTGGGAATCAGATGCCAACCAAGGGCCAATGTTGCAAGTAGTCTCAGTACTGTTATGCTCATCTCTCTGTCTCTGTCTCTCTCTCTTTTTTCTTTTCTTTTTTTTTTCTCTCTTTTTTCTTTTAGCACAGCATTCTAAAATGTCTGGAGACATTTTTGGTCATCACACAACATGAGGGATGCTACTGGCATCTAGTGGGTAGAGCTCAGGGATGCTGCTGAACATTCTACAGTGCACAGGATAGCCTTCAATAACCAAGATTATCAGTAGTGCTGAGACTAAGAAACTATGAACTTAAATAAGGATCCATAGCCTTGGAACTGGAGGGTATTATGCTAAGCAAAATAAGCCAATCAGAGAAAAACAATTACCATATGATCTCATTCATATATAGAATTTAAGAAACAAAATAGAGGATCATAGGAGAAGGGAGGGAAAAAGAAAACCAGATGAAATCAGAGAGACAAACCATAAGAGATTCTTAATCATAGGATACAAACTGAGGCTTGTTGGAGGGGAAGGGGGTGGGGGGAGGGGGTAACTGGGTGATGGACATTAAAGAGGGTACGTGATGTGCAATGAGCACTGGATATTATATGAGACTGATGAATCACTGAATTCTGCCTCTGAAACTAATCATACACTCTGTGTTAATTAGTTGAATTTAAATTAACAAAAATAAATATCCACAATGAATCTTCTTTCTCTTAGAGTTTTTCTACCTAATTAGCTTTCTTCAGAAATGTCAAGAACCCCCAAATATCAGCTCATTAAGTTAGAATACTCAAAAGGGTAAACACATATTTTAGAAATATAATATGTAAAGCCCTCTTAAAATGCTTAATTCTATATACTAAGAAGGAGTATATTTATTTCTTTGTAGAATTATGATTCTTTTGGGTGAGTGGTTTAAACTGAATCCAAAGGTGATTCCTACTGAAACAAGTCTCACATTTTTAGATTAAGAACTTTTCAAGAAGGGGTTTCCTAAGAAGGTCTGGTCACATGATGTAAAACCAAATGCTCAACATTAAATGTTATATTTTTGTTTTCTCTTTTATCCATAGAACAGAGGAAACATGTTGCTTTTGGAAGTGAAACAGAAGAGGGTGAGAGCACTGATTATGAGGCTAATATTCCTGAGGTTCATGTTAATGATAAAGAAGATGAATTTAAGAAGGTATTTATTATGAGAATACCTCATTCAATTTAGCAGAATTACGACTCCTTGGATCATAGATGACCCCAAATGGTGCTTTTTCAGTTCTGCAGTTCTACAGCCAACCTGTATGGACTTACAACCAACCTGTATTTATAACAAAATCTAGAAAGTATAATTTTCAATTCTACACTATAGGATCTGGCAAGATATAGCAATCCTTCTAGTTTTCCCCAGCACCATCAATTTTTAATGTGATTTTGTCAATACAGTTTATATAATTATCTCCCTCTATTGTGATTGACCATGTTTTCTTATACAGTAAGTGTCATGGGATTGTAGTGCCAATCCATTTGACTCAAGAGTGAAGAACTTTGTTTTCAGTTACTGTGTTTAATGAAATTACCTATATTGCAAGGCCAGATTTTGATTCACTTGGGCCCAAGGATTGCATTTTTTACTAGCACCACAGGGATGACCTGTGGACTCCCCTCCAGGGGAAAGCCTGTGTGGGCAGGTTGTCACATTTTGTTGAGATGTGTCGAGAATGGATTTTGAGAAGGACTCATGGGGTTTCTTGTTCCTTTTTAGGCCTCCCTCTTTTGGTCATGTATCAGTTCTGAATGCCACTCCACATTTGTGCTAACACCTGCTTTCTCCTCCTTCAGCCAGTTTTTTTTAATCCTTCATACTTATCTTCTTTTCCTTCTTCCTATATTTTACACACTTTTATACCTCTATACCTTCTATATACACACTGGAAAACAATTTTGGAAATAAGCAGCATACATTTGATCTACTTTCAATTTCTTGCTCAAGGAGGACATCACCAATGGGTAAGGAAGTACTTCCCCACTGAAACTAGATTTTAGCTATAGATTTCCTCTCAGTACCATGCTCCAAGCTGCCATTATCAATTGGTAGGAATCAGCTGGAGAGAGGGAGTGTATGCCCACGCCAGTGGCTCTTCTCTTCTAATTGCATTCCCTTTGACACTGGCAGGGGTCCTTAGAGCAAGTCTGGTTATCATCAGAGTCTCTTGAATTGGGGGATTACTGGGAGCTGCATTAGTGCAGTCACCTCCTAAAGAGCCTCTGCCTCTCAAATCCATCATCCTCCACATTAGCCTGGTGATTCACCAACCCCGATCATATTCCTCTTTGCTCATGCTGATAACCCTGCTTTCTGACCCAACTCAAACTGACTGGTCTACCCTGTCTCAGAGGAGCAGGGCGTAGAGTAGAGAGAAACGGTATGGCCAGAGCTTGGTCCTGGTTGTGTGACTCACTGCAAGCAAGACATGATGCCCAGATCCCTGGTGAGGCTCAGTATCTGTCCTGTGCTCTGACCAATAAACCTGGCAACTCCTCTGGAGGGAAAGAACCGCTTAGAGAGAGAGGCCCACCATGGTCCTAGGATGATGGAAGCTTCATTCCATATATTTTGGAGTACATTTATCCTCCAAACTGAGCTTTCTGTAAGATAAAGACTAAATATCCTCTTGTGTCCATACCCTTTAAGTGTTAAGAAATGTACCTCACTTAATAAGTGCTCCAGTTTTGTTGAGTGAATTATTGAGGCCTGAGCAAACTAGGAATATTTTGAGCAAACTGAGCAGAGGGAGAGAGAGAATCTTAAGCAGACTAATGCCCAACACAGAGGCTGATGCAGAGCTTGAACACCTGACCCTGAGATCAGATCTGAGCCAAAATCAAGAGTCAGATGCTCAAATGACTAAGCCTCCTAGGTGCCCCTGGTGGCTATATTCTTAATTTTTCCAAAGAGGCTGCATCAATTTACCATCCTACCAATAGTATATGAAGGTTCTCTTTTCTCTACATTTTCTCCAACACTTGTTATTTTTTATATTTTTGATAACAGCCATTCTAACATGTTAGGTGTTAGGTGGATACCTCATGGTTTTGATGTGCATTTCCCTAATAATTAGCAAATTTGAGCATCTTTTCATGGGCCTGTTTTCTTTGGAGAAATGTCTATTCAGATACTCTGCCCATTTTAAAATTGAGGTGTCTAGTTGTTATTGAGTAGTATGAGTTCTTTACATATTTTGGATACTAACCTCTTATTGGATGTATGGCTTGCAAATATGTTTTACCATTTAGTAGGTTACCTTTTCATTTTGATGATGGTTTCCTTTGATGTGTAGAAGCTTCAATTTTATATTGTCCCATTTGTTCATTTTTGTTTTTATTTTGCTTCCCTTTGGAATCAGACCCACAAAGCCTTCACCAAGACTGATGTCAAGGAGCTTACCACCTATATTTTTTTTTAGGAATCTTATGCTTTCTGGCCTTACATTCAAGTATTTAATCCATTTTGAGTTAATTTTTGTGCCTGGTATAAGGTCGTGGTCTGAATTCATTTGTTTGCACATGGATGTCCAGTTTCCCCAGTACCGTTTGTTGAAGAGATTTTCTTTTTTCCACTGTGTATCCTTGGATCCTTTGTCACAGGTTAATTGTTCTTATACAAGTGGGCTTATTTCTGGGTAGTCAGTTCTGTTCCATTGATCTGTGTGTCTGTTTTTGAATCAATACCATATTATTTTAATTACTGTAGCTTTTTAGTTCAGTTTGAAATCAGGAAGCATGATATCTTTGTTCTTTCTTAAGATTGCTTTGGCTATTGGGGATCTTTTGTGGTTCCATACAAATTTTAGAATTATTTGGTCTGTTTCTTTGAAGTATGCTATTGGGATTTTGGTAGGGATTACATTTAATCTGTAGTTGGCATTTGGGTATGTACATTTTAATAATAATAATTCTTCCATGACATGAGCACAGACTGTATTCCTGTTTATTTGTGATTTCTTCATTTCTTTCATCAGTGTCTTACAGTTTTCAGTGCATAGATCTTTCACTTCTTTGCTTATATTTATTACCTAGGTGCTTTATTCTTTTTGATGCAATTGTAAATGGAGTTATTTTCTTAATTTCTTTTTCTGATAGCTTGTTATTAGTATATAGAAATGAAATAAACTCTTTGTGTATTTATTTTGCATCCTGCAACTTCATTGAATTCATTTATTAGTACTAACAGTTTTTTGGTGGGCATCTTTAGGGTTTTCTATATATAGCGGCATGTCATCTGCAAATACTGAGTGTTTTACTTCCTGTTTCTTGCCTACATACTATGACTATGTCCTCCAATATTATCTTGAATAAAAGTGGGGACAGTGAGCATCATTGCTTTGTTCTTGTTCTTAAAGGAGAAGCTTTCAGTTTTTCACTATTGAGTATGATGTTAGCTATCGGACTGCCATATATGGGCTTTATTATGTTCTATACCTGTTTGTTGAGAATTTTTATCATAAATGATGATAAATTTTGTCAAATGCTTTTTCTGTATCTATTTAGATTAACATATGATTTTAATCTTTCATCTTGTTAATGTGTTATATGATATTTAACCATCTTTGCATCCCTGGAACTAAATCCCATTCAATCATGGTGTATGATCCTTTTAATGTATTGTTGAATTTGGTTTCCTAATAGTTTGTTGAGGATTTTTGCATCTATGTTCATTAAAGATATTGAGGTATACTTTTCTTTTTGTGTGGTGTTCTTTCTGGTTTTGGTATAAGGTAAGACTGGCCTTGTAAAATCTGTTTGGAAGACTTCCTTCCTTTTCAATGTTTTGGAAGTTTTGAGGAGGATAGGTATTAAATCTTTATTTCAGTGTTTGGTTAGATTTGTTGGTGAAGTCATCTGGTCCTGGAATTATTTTGAGAGTGTTTTTTTTTAAAAAGATTTTATTTATTCATGAGTGATACAGAGAGAGACAGAGAGAAGCAGAGACACAGGCAGAGGAAGAAGCAGGCTCCACGTAGGAAGCCCGACATGGGACTTGATCCCAAGTCTCCAGGATCATGCCTTGGGCTGAAGGCGGTGCTAAACCGCTGAGCCACCCAGGCTACCCTGAGAGGTATTTTATTACTGTTTCAATCTCCTGAATAGTATTGGCCTATTAATATTTTCTATTTCTTCAAGATTCAGTCTTGGAAGATTGTGTGTTTCTAGGAATTTATTCACTTCTTCTAATATGACCACTTTGTTGGCATATAATTGTTTGTAGTAGTTTCTTATGATCTTTTGTATTTCTAGTTGTAACTTCTCTTTTACTTCTGGTTTTATTTCTTTAGGTCTAGCTAAAGGTTTGTCGATTGTGTTTATCTTTTTAAAGCAACAGCTTTTAGTGTCTTTGACCTTTTCTAAATTGCTTTCCTTTAATCTCTATTTCATTTAGTTTAACTCATATATATTATTTCCCTTCTACCAATTTTGGGATTTTTTTGTCCTTCTTTTTCTAGTGTCTTTATTTTATTTTTTAAAAGATTTTTATTTGTATGTAACAAATTGTTTTTCTTTTCCTGCTTTTAGGATTATCTCCTTTATCCTTAACGTTTACCATTTTAATTACAGTGTGTCTTGGTGTGTATCTCTTTGAGTTCATCTTATTTGGAACTCTGTGCTTTATGCACATGGATATCTAATTCCTTCTTCAGACTAGGGAAATTTTTAGCCTTAACTTCTTTAAATAATTTTTCTGGCTCTTTTTGTCTCTCTCTCTCTCTTCTCCTTCTGGGTTCCCTATAAGCACTTTTACCACTTGATGTTGTTCCAAAGGTTCCTTAAGATAATTTCACTTTTCTTAATTCTGTTTTTATTTTGCTGCTTTGGGTGAATTCCACTGCTTTGTCTTCTAGCTCACTGATCTGTTCTCTGCTTCATCCAGTCTGCTGTTGAACCCCTCTAGTGTATTTTTCAGTTCAGTTATAACTTCTCTTAGAAGTTTGTATTTTCTTGTATTTTCTCTCTCTTTGTTGAAGTTCTCACTATGTTCATCCATTCTTCTCCCAAGTTTGGTGAGCCTCTTTATGTCTATTTGTACTCTTTATCAGGTAGATTGCTTATCTCTGTTACATCTAGTTCTTTTCCTGAGTTTTTTTCCCCCCTTGTTCTTTTGTTTGGAACATATTTCTCTGTCTCCTAATTTTGCCTAATTCTCATGTGTTTGTTTCTATGTATTAGGTACGTCTGCTACGTCTCATAGACTTAAAGGAATGGCCTTATGCCCAGAAGTTCAGTCTTCCCTCATCATCAGAACTAGGCACTCAAGGGTATCCCTTATGTGGGCTTTGTGTGCCCTTCAATTGTGGCAGAACTGTGGCTGTAGCACAGCAATGAGTGGGCCTGACACTAAGTCTGGTGTAGAACATGACTGTGACTGCTGTGGTACATTGGTGGGTGGGTGATCTTGCTATAACACCATATTGAACCCAACTATCAATATTATTTCTTGTTACAGGAATGTAAAGAAATCTATGCTTTTTTCTCTCATCAATTACTAGACAGTCTTCAAAAAGCTACACGGTTATCTTTGGACACGATGAAAAAAAGAATATTTGTTTTAAGGCAAGTTGATGATATGCTAAATAAGCCTGGTAATACTGTCATAACATAATGCTAATAGTATCTCTTATTTTTATTATTTTAAAAATTATAAAATTCAAATAGCATTTATGATAAAACTGTATGAAAATATATGTGTAGTACCTCAAGAACAGCGACCAGATGAACAACCATATTCCTAGCACCCAGGCCAAGACAAAGAACGTTGAACACTATTGGTCCCCTTACCAGGCTTTTCTCTGTGCACCCAAACGTAACCACTATCCCATACTTCATGTTTATTATTGTCTTAATTTTCCTTGCAGTTTACCATGTTTGTATCCCTAATCAATGTATCACTTCATTTTGTTTGTATCTGAACTATGTTCAGTATTATGTTTTTGAGATCCATCTATGTTGATATAATTCATTATACATAATCTGTTTATTCTACTGATGATGGTCATTTGGGTTTGAGCTATTCTGAATAAAGCCTCTGTGAACATTTTTGTACCTGTCTCCTACACTTGTTATGAATGGAATGGTTGGGCCCTGGGGTATGTGCATGCCTCACTTTACCATGTGATGCCCAGCATGAGAGTCCCCATCACTCCTCATCCTTGCACACAGTTGATATTGTTCAATTAAAAAATTCTTACCAGCAAGTGGGTGTGAAGTTGCATCTCACTGGGATTTAAATGATCATTTTCTTTTTTTTTTTTTAATTTTTTTTAAATTATTTATTTATGATAGTCATACAGAGAGAGAGAGAGGCAGAGACATAGGCAGAGGGAGAAGCAGGCTCCATGCACCGGGAGCCTGATGTGGGATTCGATCCCGGGTCTCCAGGATCGCGCCCTGGGCCAAAGGCAGGCGCCAAACCGCTGCGCCACCCAGGGATCCCTAAATGATCATTTTCTTAAAAAGAATTGATCATTTTTTTTGGTTACTAATGAGTTGAACATGTTTTCATGTTTATGAGCCATTTGTGCCTTCATTTCCTTGAAATGTTGTTTTTTTTCTTTCTCTTGTCTTATCTTGGCTGGGTTGTCTTTCTTCCCTTCTTTCCTTTCTTCATTTATTTCTTTTTACCTATTTTTCTATTGGATTAGACTTATTCATGGATGTTCTTGATATATTACTTTGTTGATGATAATACAGCATGTATCTTCTTCCTGTTGTGCCTCTCTTTTCATTCTTTTTTATGGTGTCTTTTACTGAGTTTAAAGTATTAAAATTTATCAACTTTTTTGGAAAATATTCAAATTTTTTGATCTTTGTGATTTTTTATGTCTTTTATAAGAAATTGTTCTTTACCTCATAATGTCTTCTAAAATTCTATACTTTTGTCTTTTATACTTAGGGATTTAACCCACATAGTATTGATTTTTGTGTTTACTGTGAGGTAGGAGGTGAATATATTTTTTCCATATGTTTCATTAATTAACTAAACAAAGTTTGTTGAAAATTACTTTTTTCTTTGAGAGGATTATTTAAACTACATTGAATCTATAGGTGAATTTGGAGAGAGTCAGCATCCTTACGATATTGAGTCTACCATCCAGAATCATGGATTACCTCTCCATATAAGTCTTCTTTACTATTTTTCAATGAAGTTTTATAATTCTCTGTGTAAAATTCTTGTACATTTTTGTTGGATTTATTCATTGGCTATTTATGGCTGAATTTTAATTTAATCACATGATTATAATCTCCCAATATGACTGTGAACTTGACAAATTTTCCTTCTGTTTTGATCAGTTCTTGTTTGATGTGTTTTAAGACAATGCTGTTAGGTGCATGCAAGGCCATAGTAGTGAAATCTGCTTAGGACGTATTTTTTACTTTTTATTTTATTCCTTTTGTATATTAATCCTAATTACTCAAATGGTTTTTAGTTTGTTATTAATTTTACTTTACCAGCTTTTTTGGTATATCACTTTTTAGCCCTTTTTCCAACCTTACTGGGCAGTTTTTTTGTTTTATTTCTTAAAAACATCATATGCCTGATGATGATTATAATTTTTAAAGATTTTATTTATTTATTTCAGAGAGAGAGCACAGGAAGGGAGGGTGTTCGGGTAGATGGAGAAAGAGAAGCTGTGTCCCAGCTGAGCAGGGAGTTCAACAATGGGGCTCAATCCCAGGACCCCAGGATCATGATCTGAGCCAAAGGCAGACACTTAACAGACTGAGCCACCTCAGCACCCCTATGCCTGATTATTTTTATTCAATCTGATTATCTCTGCTTTTTAAAAGAGTTTAATTAGTTCACATTTATTATGATTTTTTATGTAGTTACACTTAATTTATGACATTTCATTTTATGTATTCTTTTTAGTATCTGTTTTCTTTCGTTCATTTCATTATCTCAGTTATCTTTGGGATGGATAATATTTTCCTTTTATTTTCTTTACAGGACTTCAGTTATTTAAGTAGTTACCCTTAAATTGAGACTATTGTATATCTTGCTCCAGCTTAAAAAAAAATACTGTCTATGGTTATTCAGTTTTCTGGTCTTATTTCTAACTACAAGGGCCTTGATGTGCTTTACTCACTGAACTGTACCTACCTCATTATTGCTGCTTGACGTTTTAGTTTTTACCTTTTTCTGAACACTTAAAAATAATTTATTTACTGGCATATTTTATTAAAATCTCTGATTCTATGTATGTCTTGTATCCCACTGGTTCCTTAAGATATAGGAAGGGTAAACTCTCTTATTCTTCATTTGAAGTCTGAAAAATGCCTTTTTTGCTTTCATACTCTCAGGACAGTTTGGTTGGATAAAAAATTTTTGTTTGTCTCTCAGCACTTTGAAAAAGTATTTCACTTTTTCTGACTTACATGGTTGCTGATGAGAAGTCTGCAGTAAGTCTAACTGAAGATTGTTTTTTATCCTTGATGTTCTGTAACTTTCTTTCCATGTGTGGATTTGTCTTTATTTAATTCTGCTTTGTTCTCAGTGTGTACTTTCTTACTAAGGACAAATAGCATTCCTTAATTCTGGAAAACCCTCAGCAATTTCCTCTTCAGTTATTGCTTCTGGGACATTCCTTTCATTCCCCTACGAAACTCCTTATTCTTACGGAACTCCTCATAATTGAGTGTTGAGTAGATTAACCACATGATTTATTGTTCCAACCAGGACACCCTTTTGAGTGAAGAGGCACTATCCAGATGAAGTGTCAGGACAGATTTAATCTGGAACTGTCCTGGGGACACTGGACATGGAATTTTGGTCTGTCCTCCCAGTTTGCTAACTACTCTGTCACATGTTTTGTCTTTTTTGCCTTTCTGGGCTACATTATGAGCACATAGCTCTCTTTCTAGTCTAAAGATGATCTCATCATTTGCATCTTAAATATTTCAATTAATACTTTTTTTTCTTATTCTCCAGATACTGTATCATTTCTCCTTTTCAATTTACACTATTTATTATTTTGGGAGAAGATAGCCTTCATTTATCTCTTTGAAAATTCTCAAAATACTTATTTTAGAGTTTGTCATTCTTTTATACACTGATTTTATGGAGTGAGTTTTTGTTTCAATTATTAATTCCTTTGGTCCTCTTTCTTACTGAAAGACTTATTCGTGCCCATGGGGATTTTAGTTTACAAGGACCTCTTTGAGTGAGAAGTGTGGGTGCGTGCACGTGTGCCTGTGTAAGTGTGCGTGTGTGTGTTTTCTCTCTCCCCCCTACCTCCCTATCTGGGAGTTTCACCTTTGTCTCCCATGATCCTGGGAACCTTGAGTAGAGAACCAGGTCTTTTTTTTTTTTGTAATAATAAATTTATTTTTTTTATTGGTGTTCAATTTGCCAACATACAGAATAACACCCAGTGCTCATCCCGTCAAGTGCCCACCTCAGTGCCCGCCACCCAGTCACCCCCACCCCCCGCCCTCCTCCCCTTCTACCACCCCTAGTTCGTTTCTCAGAGTTAGGAGTCTTCCATGTTCTGTCTCCCCTTCTGATATTTCCTACCCATTCCTCTCCCTTCCCCTCTATTCCCTTTCACTATTATTTATATTCCCCAAATGAATGAGACCATATAATGTTTGTCCTTCTCCGACTGACTTATTTCACTCAGCATAATACCCTCCAGTTCCATCCACGTCGAAGCAAATGGTGGGTATTTGTCATTTCTAATGGCTGAGTAATATTCCATTGTATACATAAACCACATCTTCTTTATCCATTCATCTCAGAACCAGGTCTTATTTGTTCATGATGACTGCCCCCTTAAGAGATACTGGGGATATGGCAGGGTCAGCTAGGGAGCACACAAGTGGCCTGACTTAATCACCTCCTGGTTATGCTGTGGATTTGTTTCATCACCCCAGGCTCAGATCTTCTGGAGATGTAGCTGCAGACATGGACTATATTTTGTTTTCACTTCGCCTCTTTATAAGTGGAGGAGCATCGTTTTAGTTTCTGGCTTCCGGTACCAAACCAGGCTGAGGTCCTACCTCATACGGAGTACTTTCAGTGCCCTATGGTCTGCAGGAGTCAACCTTTTACTGTCACTGCCTAATTCCCAGCTACAACCCTGTTTATGTATTCCTGACCTTGTTCTGGTTAATGGAGATACTAACCTGGTATATGAGCACTCTCATGTCCTTTATATTCAATGCATGATTGTTAGGTATTTGACACAAAGAGGTGTTTTTGAAGTCTGAACTCTCTATGCCACATTGACTTACAAGTCCTGCAGTATTTAAGCAATTTTTGAAGAGATATACATAAGCATAATACTTGAACATCCTTCTTTGTCTAAAATGTCTTTTTCTTACCCTAACACACGAGTGCTAGTTTGGTCAGCTCGAATCACATTTTCTTTCTCTCACACTCTACAAATACTGTTTTGTTTTGTTTTTTTAAGATTTTATTTAGTCATGAAACACACAGAGAGAGAAACAGAGACATAGGCAGAGGAAGAAGCAGGCTCCCCGCAGGGATCCCAATGTGGGACTCCATCCCAGGACCCCAGGATCACGACCTGAGTCAAAGGCAGGTGCTCAACCACTGAGCCACCCATGCACCCTTGCAAATACTGTTTTGTTGGCTTCTTTTGTTTCCACTTTCAGACAGAGTTCTGAAAGCTGGATCTGTTAATCCAGCTAAGTAACACCCTGTTGTTTTGATGCTTACAGGATTTCCCCTTTTAACCTGGAAATTCACAAATTTTATGTTTATGTGTAGGTAATTTTTCTCATTAATCCTTTCAGGCACATAGAGAATCTTTTGAAGATGATAAAACAGTTTCTTTCTTAAGGTTAGGGAAGAGCTGTGCTTTAATTGACCATACGTAGAATTCATGGGCTGCATTGAGGTAGTAAAGCATCTCTGAGCTGAGTGACCCTCTGTAAGTTACTCAACCTCTCTCTACCTTAGTTTCTTTATACACAAAATGCAAAAATTAATCATAGGATCTGTCTTACATAGTTAATGTGAGCATGAAATGTGTTAATTCACGGAAAGTGTTTGGAAAAGTGCCTGGCATACATTAAACATTCAGTAAACATTACTCTTTTTTATCTTTTTTACCTTTTCTTTAAGAAGTATCTATCTTTTGGTATTTTGCATATGAAATTTTAGAGAATTCTTTAAGCTGTAATGTGTCAAATAAGTTACTGAATGATCCAGTGTGCTGTTCACTGCCTCTGTTGCTTAGGCTGTTTTTGCTTTATAAAACTCTTTCTTGTCCTGGGATTGTGTCCTTTTAAATACAGTGAAATACACTGATTTTATTGTTGCATTTTGGATTTCACAATCAGACTATGAATCAGAGGTTTTTCCCCCTTTATTTGCTTGCTTTTGGTTCGAAGATTTCCTTGCAATAATATGTTTATCAGTGTGCTAAAGCTGGGCCTTCAGGTTGAACTACAAAGGCTTTATCTTTCTTATGATTCCCCTCCCCCATCTGCTTACCTGTAAATGGAGATGTTGTTTTTCAGTATAACAGCAATTTCTTGCTATGGAGAGCAATAAAACATTTATTATAATTTTGTTTGAGATGGGGACAGAGGTCAAAGAAGGTGGAGATAAGCAAACTAATCTGCAGCTCTGATGTGTATTCTTTATTACTTGTGCTCATGTGTCTGTATGTATGTACTTCTGTCTGAGCATGAGTATGTTGTTTAAAAAAGCAGGTTTTAGGGGCACCTGGGTGGCTCAGTTAGATAAGTGTTGATCTTGATTTCGGCTTAGGTCCTGATCCCTGTGTCAGGCTCTGTGCTGGGTGTATAGCCTGCTTAAGATTCTCTCTCTTCTTCTCCTCTTGCTCACCACCCCTTCCCCCTGAAACAAAACAAAACAGCAGTTTTTGGAAGGCTTTGGCCAGAAATCTCTTGTATAATCTTGCAAAAAAGTGTATATAAAAAAGTATATGAAGCTCTATTTTTTGTTGGTGATCTTGTCTGGCATCTCTTACAGGGCTAGGAACAGGATGTGCTTTTATTTTTTTATTTTTTCTTTAAGATTTTATTTATTTAAGAGAGAGACAGATCACAAATCAGGAAGGCAGAGGGAGAGGGAGAAGCAGACTCCCAGCTGAGCAGGGAACCTGATGCAAGGCTCAATCCCAGGACCCCAGATCATGACCAAGGCAGAAGGCAGAACTTAACCGACTGAGCCATTCAGGTGCCCCTAGGATATGCTTTTAGTAAACATTATTAAATGGTTATTACTGAGAGAAAGCAACATTAGAATATGAGAAAATGTACAGAAGACTAATATTTCACTTATAATAATATTAAAGCATCATGTTTCCTTAGTTCTCTGAAATGTATGATTTCATTATAAATAATATTCCCCATGTAATTTGGTATTTTGAAAATGGTCTTTATTTTTAGGACTGAGAATGTTAGCATAGCTACCATTTCAAAATTTTATGAAATTTTAGGTTAAGTTTTATAAGTTACACGTGTATCTTATTCCAGCCAATATGGACGAAGACGATCAGAAGATGTTATTTCCTTTATAAAAACTGAAGTACACCTTGCGATTCCAAATGTGGTAAGTTAAAATATTCAAGTTAATACAATGACATTTGGGTAATTTTCACCCCAGTATTTAACAAAAATTGGAACATTATTTTTTTATCTATTGTAAAAAATTCTCTGCATAGTTCATGGGGTATTGAAGGTTAGTGTAAGAGATCAGTTAAGCATCTATTCAGCCATCCGTTAGCAAGTACTCTAAAAATATTCTTGCTTTTTCTTTCTTTAAGCATTAAATTATCTAAATAGTCCATGTCAGAAGTCCAAATCCCTACCCCAAACACAAAACTGTGAGGTAACCAAGAATGGCAGAAGAGAAAGAAAGGAAGAGCCTATGCCCCAAGCACAGAGATTCTTGTGCCTTCTCCTGGCACTTATATCTACCACCATCCTAGCTGTCACTTGGCATTTGGAACTCCAGTCACACAGGATGACTGAGGTGCACTCTGTGAGGGGCCACGGGGTAAGGCTGGGCAGGAACAATCTGTGACTCATCTACCACTATCTATACCTACACGGTTTGGCCTCCTGGAAGACAGCTTCTGTGCTTATTTGGCACATTTCAGAGAACTGAAGTCCAAACGTTGGCAGGATAGCTTCTTCAGTCATTTTGCTTCTTGGGCTCCGACACATAGTCCACAATTTCTGGCTATATCCAGCCACCCTCACAGGGAAAGGATGACAAGTACTATGCTTGACCTGTTAGCCTGCAGGAAATGAAAAAATGGGAAAACCTCAGGATAGGGAGAATACGTGGCTTACCCTCCTCTAACACCCATTCCCTCTAAGCAACCTTCCACTGGGCCAGCTGAGGCTTTCCTACCCAATGGGGGACAGGTTGGTGAGAAGCAGAGGGATGGGTGGCGTGTGCCGCCAGTACCAGGAATCTGTTTATTCACTCCACAGGTAATGGTTCCTAGTTTGGATGACATTCAACAAGCCATTAACCGGATGATCCAGCTAACCCTGGAGGTCAGCAGAGGAGTGGCCCACTGGGGGCAACAGCAGACCCGTCACATAAAGCCTGCTGTCACCAGCCCCAGCCGTACTACTACTGAAGTGACCCATTTAAATACAGCAAAACCTGGGAAGAAGGAAGAGAGTAAGAATGTTAAAACAAATCTCAGATGAATAGAATCCTAGAATTATAACAACTAGTCAACAATCTTTGTGATTCTTCCTGGGTACAACAGCATATAGAGTTTTAAAATTTTAATTCCAGGGTAGTTAACATACAGTGTTATATTAGTTTCAGGAGTATAGTGTAATGATTCAACATTTCCATATATTACTCTGTGCTCACCAAGATAAGTGTACTCTCAATCCCCTTCACCTATTTTACCCAGCCCCCAACCTACTTCCCCTCTGGTAACCGTTTGTTCTCTAGAGTTAGGAGTCTGTTTTTTGGTTTGTCTCTTTTTTTTTCTTTTTCATTTGTTTTGTTTCTTAAATTCCATACATGAGTGAAATAATATGGTATTTGTCTTTCTCTGACTGGCTTATTTCACTTAGCATTATATTCTCTAGCTCCAACCATCTTGTTGCAAATGGCAAGATTCCATTCTTTCTTATGGCTGATTAGTCATTTTTACATGTCTATTTGTTAAATTTTGCATTAAAAATAAAAAATGAGTGTTCTCCATCCTCCATCATAAATATAACATACAGACATTTCTATCTAGAGTTTAGAAATAGGAGAACAAGGATTTTTATCACTGTTCTATCATAATCTTAGATTCAAAGAAAAATTATAAGAAGACTTGGTACTAATTCTACTTTCGGTATTGTATTTGGTGCAATGAACTTAGTTTGCTGGAACATGGTGCTTAGAAGTTTGAGGTCATGTGTTCTTTGTACGTTCAGTACATATAAGCTATTCCCTTAAGTAATTATCAGTGTGATAAGCCACTGACCCAAAGTTCCATGTACATTTTTGGACACTTTTGTGTAAAAAGCCAAACTATTGATAAGTAAAAATTGCATGTATTTAGGATATAAATGTAATATCTTGATATAGGTATATATTGTGAAATGATTACCACAATCACAATAATTAACATGTCCATCACCTCCCACAGTTACCATTTTTTGGTGTATGCATGTGGTAAGAAGATTTGAAATCTACTCTCTTAGCAAATTTCAAGTGTATAAGACATTAGTATTATCTGTAGTCACTATGCTGTACATTAAATCTCCAGAACTTATTTATCATATAACTGAGAGTTTGTACCCTTTGATCAATATCTCCCCTTTCCTCCACTCCTCAGCCTCTGGTAACCACTGTGCTACTCTGTGTTACTATGAGTTTGACTTTTTTTGACAATGGAATATTATGCAGCCTTAAAAGAAGGAAATCCTGCCACTGGTGACAATAAGGATGAACCCAAAGGATGTTATGCTAAATAAAATAAGCCAGACACAGACAAATATCACATAACCTCATTGATATGTGGAATCTAAAAAAAAAGTCAAATACTTTTTCTAAAACTGTATCATCTCCATTGGTAACCAGGAAAATGCAAATTAAAAACAATAAAATACCATGCAAATTACATGAATAGATGGCCCAGGCTCCATACACCCTTTCTATGTTGCACTAACACTGTTCTCTCTGATTAGATCTGTGGTCTCAGGGGGTATTCCCTACAACCAGCTAATGGAGGATGAAAAATCTTATACCCAGTCTATCTTGAGTTGGTTTGATACATTGGTGTAAGCTAAAAATGGACTCCTACCACACTATAGCCTAAAAGGAATTGCCCTTAAGGACAGCAAGAAGGGAAATTCTCCCCAGTAGGTAGAGCTTTAAGCAGCATATCCTTTTAAAGAAGATGGAAATGTCTGAAGCAAAGATATACATGGACTCTTGGACAGTGATGAGTGGCTGGACTGGTTGTTCAGGACCTAGAAGGAGCAACATTGGAAAATTGGAGGCAAGGAGGTCTGGGAAAGAAAACTTGTGAGGTCTATGTATACACATAAAAGTGGTGGCAAAAGAGCTATTAGTTCCATCTTTTTTTTCAGAGATGTTAAATAATTTGTGCAGAGTCACAAACCTAGTGATAGGGCTGGGAAGGAATCCAGGGAAGAGAACTAGAATTCAATTCTCTGACCTTTGGTCCAATAATTGCCACTATTCTTTATTTTCTCCCTAGTTCATTCCATGTATCTTTCTATTATTATAGCAGGCTAATTTAAAAACCACTAGGTGCAAGAGCCTTTGGACTTAACTGCAACCTTGCAAGTAAGAATTCTATTTTCTGTCAAATTATCAACTCAGTATAATAAAGACATTTGCAGACATGCAATGCCTTAAAATATGTACCCTCAATGCACCCTTTGTCACAAAGTTATTAAAGGTGTACTCTTCCACATGAGAAAACAAAGCAAGAAGACAAGCAAAAAGGAGACATATGATATTGGAAATGGGAATGAACTATAGCAGAGGTGAGGGGAATTCCTAGATGAATGATAAAAGATGAATACACCATGACAATTGTATTATAAGCAGAGAGGGCAACCAGTTGACTCAAGAGATAGATGAGTTTTTACTGCCTTCACCAAAATGCCTGATGACATTATACTGTCTTTTAACTTGAAGACTGAATGCCTGGGTAAGTCTGGTCCACATTCTTGGCTGTGCTTTTTGTTTTCACATATGCTGATGAAGTTGCGAACTACTCCTATTGACCTAGGTCAGTTGAGGAAACTCAGTTCATTCTTTGGAAGTGTTTTGCTTTGACTTGCTACTGGAAGCTAGAGGGAAGGAATTGTGATTTGAAGGAAAAAAGATTAGGGGCACCTGGCTGCCTCAGTCGGTTAAGCGTCTGACTCTTGATTTCAGCTCAGGTCATCATCTCAGAGTCCTGGCACCAAGCCCTGTGTCTGGCTCTATGCTCAGCAGGGGTTCTGCTTGAGTATTCTCTCCTTATCTCTCTGCTCCCCGCCCCCCCACCTCTTTCTTTCTCTCTCTCTCTCTCAAATAAATAGATAAATGTTTAAAAGGAATTAAAAAAAAAACACGGAAAAAGATTAGCCCACTGCTCTGGCCATATTCCTGCTGGACTCCTTTACATGGCTCATAAACATAGACCTGCCAGATGCTCTGATTATAATGAGGCCTGTGTTTTCCAGATTATAAATGATAGGACTTACCTATGATCCTACCACATGGCTTCCCCCCAAAAGGGCTTTTGTAAATTTGGAGGAAAGCTGAAGCCAAACTAGATGCAGACTGTTTAGCTTTTGTTTTTTTCTCCTGAGAACATTCTTCTTACCTTTACAACTAGGTTTGTGCTTAGTGCTCAGTTAAAAAAATTAAATAATTATTCAGCCATTAGAAATGACAAATACCCACCATTTGCTTCGACGTAGATGGAACTAGAGGGTATTATGCTAAGTGAAATAAGTCAATCGGAGAAGGACAAACATTATATGGTCTCATTCATTTGGGGAATATAAATAATAGTGAAAGGGAATAAAGGGAAAAGGAGAAAAAATAAGTGGGAAATATCAGAAAGGAAGACAGAACATGGAAGACTCCTAACTCTGGGAAACAAACTAGGGGTGGTGGAAGAGGAGGAGGGCGAGGGTGGGGGTGACTGGGTGGTGGGCACTGAGGTGGGCACTTGATGGGATGAGCACTGGGTGTTATTCTGTATGTTGGCAAATTGAACACCAATAAAAAATAAATTTATTATTTAAAAAAGTTAAATAATATATTGTTTAGAGGTAAGCATGTTGGCTTACCTTCAAAGAAAATTCAGGATCTTGGTTGTTACCTCTGGGAGAAAGAGAGGAATATATGATTGAAGAGGGCCTAGAGAAGACTACTGAAATATTAGCACCATGCTCTCCTTAATCTGGGTGTTGAATACATTGAAATTATTTTCCTTCTTATTTAATGGATGTTTTATATATGTCATATTCTTCTTTAACTACTGTTTTGTATATGCTGTTGTATATATGATATATTTTAGTTACTCATACATATCCTCCTAAAACACTAGGACTATGAAGCATTTTCTGCTAATGGTATCTGTGGAAAAATTTAGAAGCATTTATTTCCCATTAAAATGAAGAATAAAACAAGGAAACCTGCTATCATCACTTCTATTTTGTTGAAGAAATCAGACAATAAAAAATGAGATAATTGGAAGGGAAGACTAAGATTGTCCTTACTTTAAAGATCATGCATAGGAAATCCAGTGAATCTAGAAACAACTATTAGAACAGTAATGCTTATGTATAAAAGACCAACATACAAAAGTATTTCTATAATAGCCAATAATTAGATTACAATGTAATAGAATTATATGTCAATTATATCTCGGTAAAGGTGGGGAATATGTAATAGAAAATAATGGATTTTTCAGTAGCCAAAAAACCATAAGGAACTTAATAAATAAATTTAAAAATATTGCATAGCATTTTACTGAATGGCATAATGGAAGATAGGAATAAATCCACAACATGAAGAACTCAATTTTTTAATTAATTTATAAGCTCAGTACAACTCCAATGGAATCACAACAGAATTTTTTCTACAATTTGTTAAATTAATTTTAATTTTTGGGTAAAGTCATATGGAGGTGCAGTCAAAAATAGCTTAAAATATTGGTGAAGGAAAACAAGGTAGGAAGTCCTGTCCTGCCATATGTGGCAGGAAGGAGTGTTATTAACCTAGACTAACACACTCTCCTAATGGTCCAAGAATAGATAGATCAGTGGAACAGGACAAAGTGCAGAAATATTTATATATATGAAAATTAGATATATGACACAGCTAGACTTACAAATCAGGGGGAAAGAATGTGCTATTAAATAAATGATATTAGAGACTTTTATTCATATAGAAAAACTTGAACTTAAATTAGATTTTAAAAGCATCTTAAATTCATATCCATTATTCTATATTTTATAGCACTGTTAAATATATGTATTCTAAAACACTTTGAATAAAACATAACAATAAATTTATAACATTAGGGTAGGGAATAATTTTCAAGAACAAAGCTCAAACCATTGAAGAAAATATGCTTAAATTTGACTTCTTTATAAAGCATTCCTTAAAGAATCCTTAAATTTAAGTGATCATGCTGGAATCTTTAACAAAATGTCAGCAAACTGAATCCAGAAACATATAAAAAGAAGCATATATTATGACCAAAAGAGGCTTATCCAGAAATACAAGGTTGGTTTAACACTTTAAAATACAACCTATTAATAAAATAAAGGACAAAAATCACTTGATCACCTCAGTAGACACAGAAAGGATTTGGCAAAATCCAACTTTCTTTCATGATAAACATATTCAATGATCTAGGATTAGAACTGAACTTCTTCAACCTAATAAAAGGCAACTATGAAAAGCCTACAGTCAACATCATACTTAATGGTGAAAGACTAAATTATTTCCCCCTAAGATGAAGAACAAGTTAAGAATGCCAGCTTTCACAACGTCTATATAACATTATACTAGCAATTCGATCTGGATTTAATAAGTAATTAAAGATACGCAGATTGGAAAGGAAGAAACAAAACTGACTTTATTAACAGATAACATCATGTATGCAAAAACATCCTTGGAATACATACACATGCAAAATGATTAGAATTAACAAATGAGTTCAACAAGCGTACAGGGTATAAGATCAACATACAAAGCTCAATTGTATTTCTAAATACTAGAAATGAATAATCTGAAAATGAAATTAAAAAAACAATTTCATTCACAATAATATCATAAAGAATAAATTTTACAGAAGAAATGTAAAGCCTGTACACTGGAAGCTACAAAACATTGCTGAAAGATACACCATGTTCATGGGTATCTTAGCAGTTAGGAGTCTCATTACTGCTAAGGTGAGAGTTCTCCCAAATTAATCTATAGATTTAGTGGAATCTCAATCAAAATCTCAGAAAGTCCCTTCACATGTGCTATCAAAAGTATGCATGTATTTTACCTACAAGGTTCGCTACACTAACAGCTCCACAGAGATTCCTGAATTCCCAATTGCACCTGAAATTGCACTGGAACTGCTGATGGCTGTGAACTTCCTAGATTGTTAAATAAAATAAATTATAATAAACTGTTAAAAAAAAAAAGAAATGTTACAGAAATTGAGTTGATCCTGAGATTTGAATAGGGAGTAGGAAAATTCAAAGAAACTGTAATATCCAATACAACTTTTAAGAAGGATATTAAAGCTGGAGTACGTGTGTGAGTTGATTTCAAAACATACTATAAAGCTACAGTAATCAAAACAGTGTAGTGTTGGCCTAAGGATAGACATTTAGATCAGTGGGATGGAATAGGCAATTCAGATATAAACCTCAGAGTCAACTCAGTTTCTGAAGGGATGTCGAGTCAAAAAATGGGGAAATGGGTTGTCTCTTTAATACATGGTGCTGGAACAATTAGACATATAGATGCAAAAAAATGAAATTGGTCTCTTACCTCACACCATGCAAAGAAATGAACACAAAGTCAATTACAGAAGAAATAAAACTATAAACATTTTAGAAGAGAACATGTAAGAGGTTTGTAATTTGAGGCTAGGCAAAAATTTGTCAGATAGGACAGCAGAAAACATGATCCATTACAAAGCAAATTGACAAATTGGACTTCAACCAAATTAAAAACTTTTGCTCTTTAAAATATATCATTTAAAAAATTAAAAAGGGAAGCCACACATTTGGAGAAAATATTTGCAACTTGTACATCTGATATAAAGTACTTGTATTCAGGATATATAAAGGACTCAAACTAAGTAATAAGATCATCACCCTCCCCAAATGGGCAAAAGATGAGTTCAACAAAGAAGATATATAACTGTTATTTTTTTTAAATTAATTTTTATTGGTGTTCAATTTACCAACATACAGAAAAACACCCAGTGCTCATCCCGTCAAGTGTCCACCTCAGTGCCCGTCACCCATTCCCCTCCAACACCCGCCCTCCTCCCCTTCCACCACCCCTAGTTCGTTTCCCCGAGTTAGGAGTCTTTATGTTCTGTCTCCCTTCCTGATATTTCCCAACATTATACTGGCTAAAAAACACATAAAAAGATGCTCAACACCATTAGTTATTATGGAAATACAGGTTAAAACCATTATGATATACCACTGCACATCTATTGGAATTGGTAAAATTGAAAAATAATCTACTAATTTTGACAAAGAACATGGAACTCTGATGCATCACTGAGGGAAGTGTATGAAATGGTATAGCTACTTTGAAACCAGTTTGACACTTAAAAAGTTGAACATACCTGTATCATTTGGCTCAGGAATTCCATCCCTAGGAATTTACCCAAGAGAAATGAAATCATATATCCATGTAAAGATGTGAGTGTTCACTGCTGCATTATTTGTAACAGCTTCAAATTGCTAGCCAGATGTCCAAAAACTGGTCAGTGGACAAACAAAATGAGGCATAGCTACACAGTGGAATACTTCTGTGCAATAAAAGGGAATTGCCAGGACATGCAACATTAGTTACTTAATTAATTAAGCCAATACCTTGTACTTTCTTTTGCTTTAATTTTGATTAAAATTAAGACAAAAGAATAAATGAGTGACCTGGTCTTAGAGGAGACTACGGCAGGTTCAACAGGAATGTCCTTTTAAGAGACGCTTCTCAGCTTTGGCTAATTGTTGCCATGCAGGAACATGTGCCCTGTACTACTAGATTAAATCTTTTTATTTTCATTTATTTTTTTAAATTTTTTTGAGAGAGATAGAAGGGACAGAGAGAGAATCTTAAGCAGGCTCCATGCCCAACATGGAGCCCAATGTAGGGCTCGACATGGGGCTAGATCTCACAACCCTGAGATCATAACCTAAGCCAAAATCAAGAGTTGGACACTTAATCAACTCAGCCACCCAGGCACCTTAGATGAAACCTTTTTTATTTATTTATTTTGTATTTTTTTTTATTTTGATGAAACCTTTTTAAAAGAGAAGTTAGAAATCTGGAATTTTGCATGAACGATTATCCTTTTTAATTGTTCACAAACGCCTTGAAAAAAGTAAGGCATTGTTTGGGCCAAACAAAACTATCTGTATAGTTGGTTTGATGGAGAATACCTAATTGAAAATTTTGATCAAGAAGTGAAATGATCAGATTTTGGCAAGAGATATTTATAATGGTGGTTGATAGTGATTGCATGATCTCTATATACCAGATGCTGAGCTGAGGATGAACATATGTTGTCTCATTTAATCCTCTCAAGTATATCCATGAAGATCCAAAACTGGCCTAAGGTTATTTGGGTAATAAGCATGGTGCCTCTCTTTCAACCACCATGCTGTTTGGTAGAGCAACAATGTGAAGCTCTTTTGACCTTTTCTCAGAGGAGTTATTTGGGTAGGAGGGTTTAATCAGTGTTTTTCAGTTCTTTTCTCTGAAAACAGTTTTCCCACATTAAAGAAATCTAGACCTCAAAATATGACACAGTGGTTTAATAAGATTAAGTGAAGGTTTAAAGGAATAGCTCTTAATTATTTGGAGGGAGAGTCTTTTAAAAACTACAAAAAAGTCTATAAATATTAACATTGATAATATTTAAAGTTGAATATATGTTTATATAGTTTATATGTAATCTACATATAAAAACATGTGTTTTCAGAATCCTTTGAAGAAATTATTCCTGCACGGAAACTGAAGAATTTTTATCCAGGGGTAGCAGAGCACAAAGATATTTCCAAGTTGGTTCTTCTCCTTTCTTCTTCTGTGAATTCTCTACGAAAGGTGGCTCATGAGGCCTTGCAGGACTTTCAGAAGTACAAGACGCTCTGGACAGAGGACCGGGATGTGAAAGTGAAGGTGTATTTCTGCTGCCTGGGATGTAGTTTGGGTTTGAATCGTTTGTATCTAACTTGCATGAGAGGAACAGGAAAGTGTTAGTGATCGTGACAGGAACTCATGAGCAGAGATCAGGAATCTGTAAATGCTAAGCACCTAACATATTAGAGTTTCTGCAATTTTCACATTGACACTCTGAGGCAACTGAGAGGAAGGAGGCTCAGATAGATTTCTTTTAATTTGTGTAAACAACTGAGTACCAATTAGGCTCCAGACACATTCGGAGGCTGGGTATTCAAGAGTATATTACACTTACAGAGATTCAGCTGTATTTTTGGCTAGAGACTCAAGGACACATGAATAACTTAGTTATTCCTGGTAGGCTATGACATTCTCTCACATAGCTTCATTTTCCAATACTATCCGTTCATCCCTTTCTTTACTGAGCCACTGGCCTGATGTACAAGTGGATAAGTATATATATATATTTTAAAAAGGGCAGTGTGAGATTTATACTGTCAAAAAACTAAAGAAAACATTGTTTCTTTACTACAGGAGTTTTTGGCTAACAACCCCTCTCTGACTGAAATCAGATCAGAAATTCTACACTTCGCCACTTTTGAACAGGAGATTGATGAATTGAAGCCTATTATTGTTGTGGGAGCACTTGAATTGCATACAGGTGTTTTAATAATATTATGTAAAGTATTTGTATTTTCACATGAAATGTTGCCTTATTTAGAAAGCAGTTATGAGGGACGCCTGGGTGGCTCAGTGGTTGAGCATCTGCCTTCAGCTCAGGTCATGATCCCAGGGGCCTGGGATCAAGTCCTGCATCAGGCTCCCTACAGGGAGCCTGCTTCTCCCTCTGCCTGTGTCTCTGCCTCTTTCTGTGTGTCTCTCATGAATAAGTAAATAAAATCTTAAAAAAAAGAAAGAAAGTTATGAATCTACTTCAGTACCATACTGTAAATATCAAATATTTCCAGACCACCAATATTGTTCATATATATGTTGTATAAATGCATATATATAATTTGTATGTTATATAATATACTATTATATATTATTTGTAAATAGTACTATACTAGGGTGGCTTAATATACTGACTATAATGCAATTCCCCAATTGGCAGTCAGACAACTAAACTATAGGTGAAACTCCTTTTCAGGTTCCTATGAGGAGGGAGTTGTATACATGAGCTAGGAGTCAAACAATTTGAGGTTTCCTGAGAAGTTAATCCATTTGGGGTTAGAGTATCAAAGGATGATGAAACAGCCACTTACTATCTGAAATAAAAAGCCCAAACTTATTTTATTGATTACGAGAGTAAGGAAGAGTGATGCTGGGCAGGCACAGTGTCCCCTGCAGAGTGCATTCATATTGGGTGTCTGGACAGCACGGGGTTTAAGGACTGTGGGTATAAATAGGTTATTATCATCTGTAGAAGATGTTTACTCAAATGAGACTGTTGTTGATTGGTTGGCACTCAGAGATGGGCTTATTAAATAGGTTCTTTTTGATTGGTTGACATTCAGAAGGAAGGGCCCGATCCTGATTGGTTGGCAAACGTATGTGAGGGTCCTGCCTGGGTGGCTCAGTGGTTGAGCATTTGCCTTTGGCTCATCCTGATTCCAGGGTCCTGGTATGAGTCCCACATTGGGTTCTCCTTGGGGAGCCTGCTTCTCCCCCTGCCTGTTTCTGCCACAGTCTCTGTGTCTCTCATGAATAAATAAATAAAATCTTTTTTTTTTTTTTTAAGTATGTGAACTGAGGTCAGTTGGTCTATGGCTTGGGTTTAAAACTGGGATATGGTGGCTACTTACTGCCATGTATTAAACGAAGTTTTTGAGAAGATTTTATTCTCAGGAAGTATTTGAATGACCCATTTTACATCAATCTACATATTAAGTAGACTTTCAGATCTATCCTTAAAAAGTAAGTGTAACCATGGCTCTCAAATTTGACTATGAAGGTTACCTGACCTCTTTAATTCCATCTCTTCTGCTGGTAACAATGACAGTACTCACCTCATGAGCTGCTTTAGATGAGACACTTAGCATTCTACCTGGAACATATCTGATGTTCAATAAATATTGAATACTGTTTTTTAAAAAGATTTATTTATTTGAGAGAGAGAGAGTGCGCACATGGTGTGGGGGTAGGGACAAATGGAGAGGGCGAGAGAATCTCAAGTAGACTCCCAGCTGAGCATGGAGCCCAACTTAGGGCTCGATCCCACCACCTAAGATCCTGACCTGAGCCGAAATCAAGAGTCAGCAGCTCAACCAACTGAGTCACCCAGGCTCCCCTTAAATACTGTTATTATATCTATCAAGAAGGAATTTAATTTGGGGAACAGTCACAATTACTTGAAGGGAATATTTAGTTAGAAATCAGAAACTACGCCTTGGGCAATAATTCCAAGTAGACTTTTGGAAAGTTAGTTTACCTATTATTTAAATTTCCTATTTGTTTTCTCATAGTGGGTAGCACTGTGATTTCTCATACAAAAATCAACTCTAGCACAGTGTCAGAGTTGGCTGGGGGCTCAGTTCTTTTTTTTTTTTAAGATTTTATTTATGTATTCATGAGATACACACACAGAGAGAGAGAGAGAGAGAGAGAGAGAGAGGCAGAGACACAGGCAGAGGGAGAAGCAGGCTCCATGCAGGGAGCCTGACATGGGACTTGATCCCAGGTCTCCAGGATCACATCCTGGGCTGAAGGCGGCACTAAACCGCTGAGCCACCCGGGCTGCCCATGGGGGCTCCATTCTAGAGAGAGGAAACTAAGAAATGGAATAGGCAGCAGCAGTTCCAAAGAAGGGGAAGAGTGGGCTGAATGCTTGGGGCCTGAGGAAAAGGAGACTAGGCCTGTAAAGTGCAGACTCCATGAGAGGATCTCACAGCCTCAACCAACAAGCCAACTGCGTGTCTCCTCTCAGGCCACCATCAACTCAGCTCCCTAGTCTTCTCAGTCTAACTGTTGGAAGTTGATGGGGGAGCAACCATGTTGCAAGCCTGGTGGGGCTAGGGCCCAAGGGGTACCAAGAGAAGTAAAGAAGAATGTGTAGGAATTGATAAGATAGAGTTGACTAGTTAGAGCTGTGGTCATCAGATAGGACAGTGCAGTTATAAATGCTCAGATTAGACATGAAGTAAATAGTGACAGAATGCCAGGTGTATTCCACTTTGATCTTTCTCTCTCTACCCCAGAGCCAATGAAGTTGGCCTTATCCATTGAGGCTAAGGCATGGAAGATGTTACTCTGTCGATACTTGAATGAAGAGTACAAAAAGAAAATGTCCGACATGATAGCATTCATCAATGAATACTTGAAAAAGTTATCTAGACCCATTCGTGATTTAGATGATGTCAGGTTTGCAATGGAAGCCTTATCGTCTATCCGTGATAATGAAATTCAAATGGACATGACTTTGGGACCAATTGAAGTAAGAAGTAATCACATTTTTCTGTCTGAAATGCCTTTTTTTTTAAGAGAGACACACTAAAAAATTGATCCTGTTAATGTATATCCTTCATCTATTTTATGGCATAGTCTGTCTGTTTCTCCTTTCCTATTTGATGTCCTTGGAGGGGTTTTGACAATTACCAACAGTGAACAGTACGCAAAGGAATATATTAATATATTAACATTGCTGAACTGCTCTAGATAGTGTTTGTTTTTTTATGCTAGCACCAACATTTTACAGAAATGAATGGTTGTATTCTTTTATGTCAATCTTAACATGTTAGGCAAGTTCCCCAAATATCTTTGGCTTTCCTTAGAAACCACTTATAGGTCTCATTCACGACCAGTGGCATACCAAGGGAAGCATGGTGGGAGCAGTCTACTTAGGCTTAATAGTAAATTGTTTGAACCAACATCAAGCAGAGATTTTTTAGGGTAGAGTACTATATTAGTTTCCTACTTCGGCTATAACAAATTACCATAAACCTAATGGCTTAAAACAACATAAATGTATTATTTTACACTTTTACAGATCATAAATCTGAAAATGAATTTTATGGGGCTAAAATCAAGATGTCAGAAGGGCTGTACTCTTTCTGGAGGCTTCAGGAGAGAGTCTGTGCCTTGTCTTTCCTAGCTTCCAGAAGCCACCTGCATTCCTTGACTCCCAACCACTCCCAGCAATGGTGTCACTCCCGCCCCTGCTTCAGTCTTCACGTCTTCTCTGGCTTGACTCTCCTGCCTCCCTCTTTCCCTTATATGGACCTTTGGGTCCACCCGGTTTGTCCAGGATAATCTTCCCATCTTAAGTTTTTTTTTCTTAACTTAATTGCATCTACAAAGTCCCTTTTGTCATGTAAAGTAACACAATCAAAAGCTCTGGAGATTGAGATGTGGACAATGTTGGAGAGACCATTATTTTGTCTACCCAAGTATTTTATGACTGATATTTAAATTCTTAGTTCATGGTGATAATAAAAATACGACTCTTAATTTATTACTATTATTTTTAAGAGAGAGGGAGCACATGTGAGTCAGTGGTGGAGGAGGGGCAGAGAGAGAAAGGGAGAGAATGAATCTTAAGTAGGTTTCGTGCCCAGTGCAGACCCCAGTGTGGGTCTTGATCTCACAACTCTGAGATCACAACCTGAGTTGAAATCAAGAGTTGGACGCTTAACCAACAGTCATCCAGGTGCCCCAGAAACTATTCTTCAGCATAAATTCTTTTAATAAATCCAATTGCCAATCCATCCCTTTGACAATCCAAGTTTCTTTTCTTCCGAGTATCTCCCACATCATTGTTTCATTCTATTCTTTACATAGCCGACCCATATTTTAAGAGTAATGAGATGATATTTTGCATGGTGTTGCCCAAGATCAAAGAGGCGAGAGAGAAAATTGTTCTAGGGATATTTTCTAGGATAATATTTTCTAGGATAGTGTTTCTCTCTTCCTTTCCTTTCCTTTCCTTTCCTTTCCTTTCCTTTCCTTTCCTTTCCTTTCCTTTCCTTTCCTTTCCTTTCCTTTCCTTTCCTTTCTTTTTTCTTTTCTCCTGCTTTATGCCCAGCACAGAGCCCAACATGGGGCTTGAACTCATGACTGTGAGATCAAGACCTGAGGCAAGATCGAGAGTTGGTTTCTTGAGATGCCTGGATGGCTCAGTGGTGAGCATCTGCCTTTGGCTCAGGTCGTGATGCTGGGATCCTAGGATTGAGGACCAGGGCTCCCCACATGGTGCCTGCTTCTCCCTCTGCCTATATCTCTGCCTCTCTCTCTCTCTCTCTCTCTCATGCATAAAGAAATAAAATCTTAAAAAAAAAGCTTGTTGATTAACCAAGTGAGCCACCCAGGCACCCCAATTAGCATAGTATTTCAAAATGATCTGCTTATATCTCCATCAGAATCACCTAGATGCTTATTAAATGCATATTTTGGGACCTAAGATCTAGAGTCAATATCTGGCATCAGGGAGAATCTAGAGGTGCTTTATATACATGCTCAATTTTTGGAACTACTCTTCTAGAATATACTCTCTTCTTCTAAGAATGGGAAGAATAAGAATGTGTTTCTAGAAGGCATCTAAATCATTTGGCATTTGATTTCCTTGTGATGTTTCTGAACTCTACTCCCACTTTCCAGGAAGCCTATGCCATTTTAAACAGATTTGAAGTTGAAGTGACCAAAGAAGAATCAGAAGCAGTAGATACTTTGAGATATTCTTTCAACAAATTACAGAGCAAAGCTGTAAGTACAATTTAATTCTTATTTTTTTATAAGTTGCTATCTCTAGAAAAAATTTTTCATACATTTTAAAGCTTAAATATATATTATTTTAATACCCTTATTGAGATATAACTTATATACCATAAAATTTACCTTTTCAAAGTATATAGTTCAGTGATTTTTAGTATATTCATAGAGTTACACAACCACCATCATTATCTAGTTTTAGAACACTTTCATCTTCCCAAGAGAAGCCCCCATACCTATTAGCAACCACTCCTTCTCCCTTTTATCCTAGTCCCTGGCAATCATGAATCTACTTTTCTGTCTCTATGGATTTGCCTTTTCTGGATGTGTCATATAGATGGACGTACACAATATGTAGCCATTTGTGACTGGCTTCTTTCATTTCTCATGTTTTAAGGCTTATCCATGTTGTCCTCTGAATGACTGCTTTATTTTCCTAATAGCTAATGATGTTGAGCATCTTTTCATGTACTTATTGGACATACATCCATCTTGCTTGGAGAAATGTGAATTTAAATCCTTTGCTTTTAAAAAGAATGGGTTATCTTTTTTATTTTTGAGCTGTAAGAATTTTTTTTTTATATTTTGGATATAAGCCCCATATGAAAGGATTCGCAAATATCTTCTCTCACTCTATGGATTGTCTTCTCAATTTCTTTTTTTTCAAGTTTTTATTTGAATTCAATATAGTTAACATATAGTAGTACAATATTAATTTCAGATGTACAATATAGTGATCGAACACCTCCATACAACACCTGGTGCTCATCATAAGTACACTCCTTAATCCCCATCACCTGTTTAACCCATTCCACCTCACCCACCTCCCATCTGGTAACTGTCAGTTTGTTCTCTATAGTTGAGTCTGTTTCTTGGTTTGCATCTCTCTTTTTTTTCCCTTTGCTCCTTTGTTTTTGTTTCTTAAATTCAACGTATGAGTGAAATCATAATGGTATTTATCTTGCTCTGACTTATTTCACTTAGCATAATATATCCATGTTGTTGCAAATGGCAGGACTTCATTCTTTTTTATGGTTGAGTAATATTCAATTGTATATGTATACCACATCCAAACAAAAAGCTTCTGCACAGCAAAGGAAACTATCAACAAAACTAAAAGGCAGCCTTCAAAATGAGAGAAAATATTTACAGATGATACATTTGATGAACAGTTAGCATCCAAAACATATGAAGATCTTATAAAACTCAAAACCTCAAAAATGAACTATCTAATTAAAAAATGATTAGAAAAAAAAAATGATTAGAAGATATGAGTAGACATTTTTCCAAAGAAGACATACAGGTGGCCAGCAGACATATGAAAAGATGCTCAACATCAGTCATCATCAGGGAAATGCAAATCAAAACTACCATGAGATATCACCTCACACTTATCAGAATGGCTAAAATCAATAATACAAGAAACAACAGGTGTTGGCGAGGATGTGGAGAAAGGGGGACCCTCTTGCACTGTTGCTGGGAATGGAAACTGTGCAGCCACTGTGGAAGACAATGTGGAGGATCCTCAAAAGGTTAAAAATAGAACTATGCTATGATCCAGCAATAACACTACTAGGTATTTATTCAAAGAATACAAAAACACTAATTTAAAGGGATACACACAGACTGATGTTTATAGCAGCATTATCTAGAAGAGCCAAAGTTGGAAGCAGCTGAAGTGTCTATTAACTGATGAATGGATAAAGATGTCTTTTCAGTTTCTTGATGGTGTCTTTTTTTTCTTCTTCTTCTTTTTTACTGTATTAAAAGACACATAACATAAAAATTTACCATCTTTATCATTTTTTAAAGTGTACAGTTCAATGGTATTAAAGACATTCGCCTTGTTGTGTAGCCATTATCACTATATATCCCTATTACTCCTTTCACCTTATATATCTGAAATTCTGTGCCTAATTAACAGTAACTCCACATTTTCCCTTCCACTCCAGTCCCTGGTAACCACCATTCTACTTTCTGTCTCTGAATTTGAAGTACAAAGTTTTTTCATTTCGATGAAGTCCAATTTATCTATTTTTTTCTTTTGTTGCTTGTGATTTAGTATCATAGCTAGAAAACAACTGTCAAATCCAGGGTCATAAAGACTTACTACTATCTTTTCTTATGTCAATTTTATAATTTTAGCCCTTATATTTAGATTTCTGATACATTTAGATTTCTGAGGTAATTGTTGTATGATGGGAGTTAGGGGTCCAACTTCATGCAAAAAATGCATGTGGATTTCCAGTTGTCTCAGCACCATTTGTTGAAAAGACTATCCTTTCACCAACAAATTATCTTGGCACCCTTGTTGAAAATCAATTGGCCATAAATGTAGGGAGTTATTTCTGGACTCCCAATTCTATTCTGTTGACTCATATGTCCATCCCTGTGCTAGTAACCTACTGGCTTAATTACTCTAACTTTGTGCTAAGTTTTTTTTTTTAATCATGGTGAAATACACAAAGCTTTTACCATCTTAACTATTTTTTAAAGATCTATTTACTGGGGATCCCTGGGTGGCTCGGTAGCTTAGTGCCTGCCTTCGGCCCAGAGTGTGATCCTGGAGTCCTGGGATCGAGTCCTGCATTGGGCTCCCTGTGTGGGGCCTGCTTCTCTCTCTGCCTGTGTCTCTGCCTCTCTCTCTGTGTGTCTCTCATGAATAAATAAATAAAATCTTTAAAAAAAGATTATTTATTTGAGATAGAGAAAGAGAGAGTAGGGGGGAGGGGCTGAGGGAGAGGGAGAGAGAGACTTGAGCAGAGCTTAAGAGCTCAGAGTCCAGCACAGGGCTAGATCTCACCAACTTGACATCACGACGTGAGCCAAAACCAAGAGTTGGATGCTTAACTGACTGCACCATCCAGACACTTCTCATCTTAACTATTTTTAAGTGTACAATTCAGTAGTGTTAAGTCTGTTCACATTGTTGTGCAACTAATCTCCAAAATTTTTCATCTTGCAAAACTGAAATTCTATATTCATTAAATAATAACTCCTGATTTCTCTCTTTCCCCAGTTCCAACCAGCATTCTGCTTTCTGCCTCTATAAATTTGACTACTTTTGGTACCTCATATAAGTAGAATCATACGATATTTGCCTTCTTGTGACTGACTTATTTCACTTAGCATAAGTGAAAAGTCCTCAAGTTTCATCCATGTTGTAGCAGGTGACAGGATTTCCTTTCTTTTCAAGACTGACTACTATCGCATTGTATATATGTGCCACATTTTGTTTATTCATTCATCTTGCAGTGTTCATTTATTTATTTATTTATTTTTTAGCATTCCAGCTGTTCTGTCTTTATTTTTTTTAAATTAATTTTTATTGGTGTTCAATTTACCAACATACAGAAAAACACCCAGTGCTCATCCCGTCAAGTGTCCACCTCAGTGCCCGTCACCCATTCCCCTCCAACACCCGCCCTCCTCCCCTTCCACCACCCCTAGTTCGTTTCCCCGAGTTAGGAGTCTTTATGTTCTGTCTCCCTTCCTGATATTTCCCAACATTTCTTTTCCCTTCCTTTATATTCCCTTTCACTATTATTCATATTCCCCAAATGAATGAGAACATACACTGTTTGTCCTTCTCCGATTGACTTACTTCACTATTATTCATATTCCCCAAATGAATGAGAACATACACTGTTTGTCCTTCTCCGATTGACTTACTTCACTCAGCATAATACCCTCCAGTTCCATCCACGTTGAAGCAAATGGTGGGTATTTGTCGTTTCTAATTGCTGAGTAATATTCCATTGTATACATAAACCACATCTTCTTTATCCATTCATCTTTCGATGGACACCGAGGCTCCTTTCACAGTTTGGCTATTGTGGCCATTGCTGATAGAAACATCGGGGTGCAGGTGTCCCGATGTTTCATTGCATCTGAATCTTTGGGGTAAATCCCCAACAGTGCAATTGCTGGGTCATAGGGCAGGTCTATTTTTAACTCTTTGAGGAACCTCCACACAGTTTTCCAGAGTGGCTGCACCAGTTCACATTCCCACCAACAGTGTAAGAGGGTTCCCTTTTCTACGCATCCTCTCCAACATTTGTTGTTTCCTGCCTTGTTAATGTTCCCCATTCTCACTGGTGTGAGGTGGTATCTCATTGTGGTTTTGATTTGTATTTCCCTGATGGCAAGTGATGCAGAGCATTTTCTCATGTGCATGTTGGCCATGTCCATGTCTTCCTCTGTGCAGTGTTCATTTAGGTTGCTTCCATCTTTTGGCTTTTGTGAATAATGCTGCTATGGACATGAAAGTGCAGATATCTCTTTGAGACTCCACTTTTAATTCTTTTGGATATATACCCAGGAATAGAATTGGTGTATCATATAGTATCATTTTTTAACTTTTTGAGATCCACTATACTGTTTTCCATTGCAGCCACATCATTTTACATTCCCATCAACCGTGGGAAAAGGTTCCAATTTCTCCACATCCTTGCCAACACTTGTTATTTTGTATTTTCTTGATAGTGAGCATCCTAATTGGTGAGGTGATACCTCATTGTGGTTTTGATTTGCAATTCTCTCATGTTACATGATATTGAGCATCCTTTTATATACTTACTGTCCATTTGTATATTTTATTTGGAAAAAAGTCTATTTGCCTTTGCTTATTTTAAAGTCCTTTGCCTATTTTAAAATTGAGCTGTTTGTGGTTTTGTTGTTGTTGAAATGTAGGAGTTCTTTATATATTCTGGATATTAATACATATCAGATATATGATTTAAAAATACTTTCTCTTATCCCATAGGGTCCCTGTTCACTCTATTGATTGTATCCTTATAATTCCATTTACTTCTGTAAAGGAGGTGGTGATAATCCCCTCTTTCATTCTTAATTTTAGTAATTTGAGTCCTTACTCTTTTTTTCTTGGTTAGCCTAGGCGAAGGTTCATCAATTCTGTTCATCTTTTCAAAGAAGAAATTTTTAGTTTGTTGATTTCTTTATTGTTTACCTATACTCTATATCATTTACCTGTGCTGCAGTTTTAATTCTATTCTTCTGTTTGTTTTGGATTTAATTTGTTCTTTGTCTAGTTTGTGAAGGTGGATGGTTAGGTTAAATGATTTGAGATCTTTTTTCTTGTCATGCAGGCATTTTTAGCTATAAACTTCTCTCTACACATTTTTGAAGTTGATATTTATACAGTTAAACAGTAAAAATGAAGTCCAAGGGAAGATCCAGATTTTTTAATTATAGTGGAAATTTTTATTGAATATTAATTAAACATTGGCTTAAAGTTTTTTGTTTGTGGAGAGATCTGTCACTGAGATTGAAGCAAAGCAGACTAGCAAGCACCCAGAGCTGAAATTGGGGTCATGACTTGTGATCCCAGCTCTGCCACCAGCCAGTTGGGTGATCTTATGCAAGTTAATAACCTTCATTTCTCAGTTTCTTCATGTGATCATTTAGGAATACGTTAGGAATTTTTTTATACATGGTGATGAGACTTCCTTGAGGTAATGTGTATAAAATGCTTTTTAAAAATACTCATGTTTATTTAAATGCTCAATATTGAATATTCACTTATTTTAAAAAACGATTGCTGATTTAGTCAGAAAATTGCATCTTGGGAAGGAAATGGAGAACCCTAGGTTGAGATTTAGTGAAGCCCAACTTTCTGTTACTGTTCAATGTAAAAGATTCACTTGGGTTGTTCTATCTTTTTTTTTTTTCTTTTCTTCTTTTCTTTCTTAAATTATTTTTTAAATTCAAATTCAGTTAGCCAACATATAGTACATCCTTAGTTTTAGATGTAGTGTTGTAGTTGCATACAACACCCAGGGCTCATCACAGGACATGGCCTTCTTAATGCTCGTCACCCAGTTACCCCATCCCTGCACCCACCTCCCCTCCAGCAACCGTCAGTTTGTTTCCTGTAGTTAAGAGTCTCTCATGGTTTGTCTCCCTCTCTGATTTCTTCCCATGCAGTTGTTCTATCTCTTGAACTGTTAGTGTTAAACCTGTTGGCCCATCCTTTAGTACAATCACCATTAATCTGAAGTTTTTTAAAAAACCCAGAACCACACTGCTGGGTTTTGAATCTCGACATTGCCTCATGCTGATGTGGGACCTTGGGGAAGTTACTTAATGTCTCTATGCCTCAGTTTTCTCAACTGTAAAATGAATATAATATCAGTATTTACCACACAGCATTGTCATGAGGATTAAATGAATTAACACAGGTGAAAAGCCTGACAGTAAGTATGAATTAAGTGCTAGCTATTATGATTGAAGGTTTAAGCAGAGGCTTTTGAAGACTGTTATGGAGGGCATTCCTTATTTTTTTTTAATACCCAAGGTAATATGACTTTCTTTTAGGTGACTCTTCCAACCCTTGTGACCATGTAAACCTACCAGAAATTATTAATCCCAGATCTTCATCTGGCCTCAGAGACAGCATGTGACCCAGACTGTGCCTGTAAGCAGTAACTGTTTCTCCGGCCACAGTGATGACCTGAGCTGGATAGCCAGAAAACTTTTTCCTAACTGCAGTTACAGAAGATGGCTTTGCGTCTTGGGTCATGAACTAGAATGATTTGCGTCCCCTTTTGCTGCATTTGGGTTGTTTATTTCCCTTTGTTTTTTTGTTTTGTTTTGTTTTGTTTTTGTTTTTTTTAACCAGCATTGCAGAGATGCCCTTGTTCATACTGGACATCTGTGGGATAGCAAACTGGCTGGGATGGAATTATAGTTTTTATTTAAATACATTTTCATTTAAATAAATCTCATGTTGGGTATTCTTTTTTATTCTAGGTTTCTGTACAAGATGAACTAGTTCAAGTGCAGCCAAAGTTTAAGAGTAATCTTCTTGAGTCTGTGGAAGTTTTTCGTGAGGATGTAATGAACTTCGCAGAATCATATGAGGCGGTAATCTAAGTATTTGCATGCTGTGTGTTAAAATGTTCTGTGGCATGTTTATATGAGATGACAGTGATGAATCTTGAGAAATATGCAGCAATTTGCACATTGTATATAAGAAGCTATATTTGCATATTTGTAGCTATCAGGAAAAAAAGGAGATAGCTAGTTTTTAAAAATCATTTTATAGAGGAAGAAAGAGAATTTAACCGTTAAAAGGAAAACAACTTTTGAGAACAAAAGGTCTGGTCTTATGCTTTCTCAGGCCAGAATGCTCATAGCTGAAAATGCAATGCACTTGTTGGAAGGCTGTAAGAAACTATAAATACCTAAATAGTAGGGTATTATGCAACTGATCTTTTTTTCACTAACTCTCAGAGAACCAAAGGGTCACTGAAAATAAATAATAAATGTCACACCTGGTCAGTCCTGCAGACTATTCAACCTGGCATCATGACTGTTAATGATCCTCCTCTTTGAAGTTAAACTCAGAAGTTGGATGTATTCCCCTAAAATATGCTACTTCCTTTAGTGGTCACAATGCGTCTAGATTCATAAGACATTTTAAGCCCTTAATAATAACCACATAGCACATTTTTTTACATGTACTAAACTTACCTATTTTCGTTGGATTTGTCAAGATTTTACGGCCCTGGGCAGCCCCGGTAGCGAAGCGGTTTAGCGCCGTCTGCAGCCCAGAGTGTGATCCTGGAGTCCCCGGATCGAGTCCCACGTCAGGCTCCTGCATGGAGCCTGCTTCTCCCTCTGCCTGTGTCTCTGCCTCTCTCTCTCTCTCTCTCTGTGTGTGTGTTTCTCAAATAAATAAATAAAACCTAAAAAAAAAAAAGATTTCACGGCCCTATCATTTTATTATACTGGGAATCTGCTCTATTATTTAGCATATCCATAATATTCATGATTATACAGACCATCTGTGGTCCTTTTGCAACTGTGTTCTGGATGAAGGCCACCAACGACTGCATTTGCTTCTTTCAGCTGTTCAATCTATGTGCTCCTCTATTTCCATATTGGGCTGAACAATCAGTGAGAGAGAGGAGGCTGTCCTCAGAACTCTATATCAATAGTTATTCTAAGCATAAACACAGCATCATTGTTTATAACCATAAATGGAATGAAACAGAGCCCTAGTGGTGCAGGCTTCCTACAGGATGTAATTTTGGCACATTTTTTAGTACCGATGTCATGCTCCTTTAAAAATGAATGGAAGTTAGAGTGAGGCAAATGTTCTAAAATTGATTGTGATCGTGGTTACACAACTCTGTGAATATACTAAAAGCCATTAAATTGTCCTTTTTAATGAGAGGTTGTATAGTATGTGAATTATATCTCAATAAAGCTGTAAAAACTAAATGAAATCTTCAGATATGGGACAAAATTAGACTAGATCAGATAAAAATCATGTTTATTTATTTAAAAGGAAACAATAGATAAACTCAATAAATTGATTAATACATGTGATTAAGAATTTAAATGGAGAGTATATTATTCATTACAGGAAGGACCCATGGTTCCAAATATTCCACCCCAAGAAGCTAGTAACAGGCTACAGATATTTCAGGTAAAACTTCATTTTTTTGTATGTCGACAATGTGTTGTTATTCTTTAAAGTAATTTTAGGGAAAAATTTATGTTGTTCTACCTTACAGTGGAAAAATTAATGTTTAAAGTACATCCAGATTTTAATTGTATTCTAATCTTTTAAATAATGTGATTGATTCCTTTTCTTGTATCCTTTGTGTTCTTCTCCACAGAATCTCTCCCTATTTTTAGAGACTAAGACTTTGATTTTGAACTTAAGTGTATACCTTATTCTGATTCCAAGTATCTCATTTGCATATAAATGGTAGAAATTCTTAGAATAAAATGTATCAAAATAAGATTTAAAATATTGACACATGGTTTCCCTATCTCCCCTCTGTATCCATTCCTTTCTTATCCATGACTTTAAACTTCCCAGCTCATTTGCCCTACCCTATACCCTGATCCAATGATCAGGCCAACCATTCACTATCTTTTTCTACACCCAGATTGCTGAGCACATCTAGAGAAAAATCACACACTCATTTGGGTTAATGTTTTGCGGATTCATGGATTCCTATGTAAGCTAACCCCCCTGGGTCTATTAGTATCAGGCAATTCTATTACTTGTTTCTGTTCTCTATCCTGTTTTCTGTTCCTGTTCCCTTTATGTTCCCTGTCCCATCTGCGTTCATAATCATTAGAAAATATTCATCAGTTGCCTATTATGTGTCTTGGTCAATAGAAAGATGATTAAGAAATGGTTCTTACCTCTAAGCTGCTAAAACCTGGTAGGGAGACAGTGAGCTGGAGAGATAGTAATTGCAAAACCATGTTTTGAGCACTATAATCTAGGTGTGAGAACTAGTGTTATGGATACAGGTGTAGGCAGCTCCCAACCAAAATGGGAGCTGAAGGGGCAGCCAGAGAAGGCTTCCTGGGAGAAGAGCCATCCAAGCTGCATCTTAAAGGGCTAGTTAGAGTTAGCCAGGGGAAGAAGAAAAACAAGTTAGAATTTGCACCTCCTACAAAGGCCAGAAATGAGGAAATAGGCAGGGAGATTTAGAGAGATGAAGGAGTGAAATGTGGGGTACAGTGGGCAGAGAAGATAGGGATGAGGGATGGGACAACAGAGTGGGCAGAAATCACCAATGAGAGGGCCTTGTAGGCCACGATAAGGAGCTCATAGCCTATCTTGGGGGCTGGAGGGCTCTACGCAAAGAACAATATGTCCAGATTGGAATTTTTAAAACAGTTCTGTGTTTAAACGATTTCTCTGGCATTAGTGTGGAGAATGCTTTGGGGGGAGGATGGTCATGTTGATGGCAGTTTCAGTAATGCAACAGGAAATTGTCAAGCTTGAGACTAAACAAATACACTTCAATGAGGAAACCTGCATGGAACATGAGTTTATTTAACAGAACCAACTTGATAGGCCTGGAGCCTGGGTGAAGGGGAAGAGAGGAAGATTTCCAGCTTGGGAAGATGGAAGAGGGTAGTTATTTACTGAAGTACCAGTGTGGGAGGAGTAGTTTTGAGATTAGTTTGAACAGCCGACCTTGTCTCCAAATTTATAGAGACAATGTAGGGTGTGTTATGTAAATTTCAGAGAGCTGTGTTCCCCTTCCTGGCCCTGGGAGCTCTTTACTTCCTTTGCCCCTTCTTAGACGGATCCTTTTCTCCTAACATTTTCCTCTTAACTATCCTTCCCAATCAAATTTTAAAAGCCGCATGTCTTTCCTTTTTTAAAGGAACAATTATAAACATATCTCTCTGTTCTGTGCCCCCTTCTAGATGTTACTTTTTTCCTCACCTTGCCCCACTTGCTGCCTGTATAATAACTCAGATAGCTTCCACAGTCATCCTACCAGGAGATACAGAGATGTCCAAAACCCAGTGTTTTCTACTTTACTAAGACTACCCGAGTTTTGCCCCAAATCAAGCCATAGGAAGGCTTTCTGTAGCTCCTAACTTTGTTTTGCCATGTGCTGGTTAGGTAATTACAAATGTCCCATTACCTATGTCAGAGATGACTTATCACTTTACGATTGGGTTTTTCACCTCAAAGCAGATAAACGGAAGAGTGGAGTCAGCAATCTTGATCTTGTTGCTTTATGTGCACGTTCCATAGATGGTTCAGGCTGGTTCCATGCATACTTTTCTCAAAAAGGTTCAGTCAAGTTGAATGGGATCTCTCCAGTTGCAGGTTCTCCTGAGAGGGGTAGTTCAGGCTTTTTCCATCAGAACCAAGGGGAATTCCTCATATGGTACCTAACTTTCAAGTATCTCCCTTGATTTTGGTGATTTAAATAGAAAACCCAGACCCAGATAAGAAAAATGGAATTGCAGCTGACCATAGATTAGTCAATTTGTGCAAAGTAAGGAAATCAACTGTCACAGAGCCCACTGTCTGTGCTGCTTGGCTCTGGGGGCAGGGTAGGGCTAGCCCAGTAAGTCTGGTAGATTTCTATAAGATAGGTTGTCTGTGCTGGCAAGGGTTTTCAGGGGATGCAGCAGGCACAAGCCTTTCACTTGGATATGATGTCCTTAGACAAAGTCCAGTCCCTTGTTATTGTTAAGGTTCTTTTGTCCTCAGGACAATAGTGGTAACTCTTGGACTAAAACCAGATCCTCGCATCACCCTGATCCAGAACTTTATGCCAGACCTTGGAGGAGGCTCTGATTCTTTGCTATCTGAAGTCCCCAGAGTCCCAGGGAAAGGCCTGCCTTTCTGGAGGAGCCAGGATCAAGACTGATCTGCTCACCTAATGGCTGCCAGTTGAGCCAAGCAGAATCTCTCAGCAATAAAAGCAAGATAATATAGATATGAATGAAAAAAGTAATAAGTTGGATGATAATAAGTGCCAAAGGAAAAAATAAAGCAGAGAAAGGGCATAATGTGCTGGGCTGTGTGTATGTAAGGTGGATGTGAACTTTAAAATTGCATTTCCAGGGGCACCTGGGTGGCTCAGTCAGTTAAGTATCTGCTTTTTGGTTCAGGTCATGATCCCAGGGTCCTGAGACCAAGCCCCACATCAGGCTTCCTCCTTGATGGGCAGCCTGCTTCTCCCTCTTCACTGTTTGTGTTCTCTCATGTACATTCTCTCTCTCTTAAAATAAAACAAAATAAAATAGCATCTCCAGAGAAGGCCAGCTTGAAAAGATGACATTGAGTAGAGACCTAGAGAAATGAGGGAATGAGCCAGGGAGGTGTCTGGAAGAGCAGCTTTCCAGGCAAGAGGAAGAGCAAGTGCAAAGGCCCTGAGTAAGAGCAAATAAGACATCATCCTACTTATGTTTTCAGTGGATCAGTCTGGCTACAGTGTTGAGAGTAGATTTCTGATAGTTAAGGGTGAAAGCAGAGAAATTAGGAAGCTCTTGCAATAATCCAGGAGAGGGTGATAGTCACTTGGACCAGACTGGTGGCACTGGAGTTGAAGAGAAGAGATTAGAACTGGGTATATTTTGAAGCTAGACCCACCTCCTTGTCTTTCCCTCAGTAGTTACCAGTTTATTCATCAGCAAGTGGGACTTGAATGTGCCACCCTTCAGGGGTGTGGCCACTTCATTGAAAAGATATTGTAGGGCGCATCTCTTGGCATCTTGCTCCTTCTGCTCTGCCTGTGGTTGGGGGTGTGAGCTAAGCAGGCTGTTCACCATGCATCTGGCTGGGTATGTGACCCAACTCTCCTCCAAAGCAGGTGCCCCCTCACCGTCCCCTCCAAGCCCCCTAAAAGGCAGGTGCCAAGATCTATCTAGATTGTGGAAAGAAGCAGGAGCTTCCCATTGGGCTCAGGGTGCAACTTTACTCTGATTTCTGGAGTTGCTGGACACTTGGTTGTCCTGCTGACAAAGCTGGTATTTTTTTTGCCCATTTGGCTAATGCTGTGGGTCTTTTCATATTATCTGGGGCCTGAATAAAAAAGGGGGTGAGTGACTGGCATCCATCAATAGTCTTCACCACATAAACAAGATTTTAAATATTATTTTAAAGTATGCTAACTTTAACATTTTTGTTTCTCCTTTTCTAGTGTTCGCATGGTTCTATGGTCACTTTAGTCATTAAATTTATTGAGTAACCATTATATTAACCACCAAGGATTATAAAAAGTGCAAAATATGGACCTTACTTTCTAGAAAGGCAGAGTTCATTGGAGTTCCTCCAGGGTCTTCACACCTTCTTTATTTGGCTCCTCTAAAAATATGCTAATGTTATTGTCAGATCTGATTCACTATCTGAATATGGTGAAGTCTGATGCCAGCCATTCTCCAGGGCTGGAAATTTAGTATCCTTATTGATATATTATACCCTTATATAGAGCACACATACTTCATCATGGGTGGATTATTTCTATTTGCTTTTATGCTTTAAACACTCTCCATACTTAGCATTCCTAGGATAGGAGATTCCACTTCCAATTCAAAGGGCATGGGCATTAACTTCGCTGATTCAGATTGTTAGAATTCTTTCAAGTGGTGTTATAATTGAATCCTTCATTTTATAGACTCTTTATTGCTTGGAGAGAAAACAGGGTTGAAAGGATTATACTCACTCATTTGAACTCTGTGGAACAGATGACAAGTCTAAATTAGTGAAGAAGCCTGAATTATAGATTTTTTAAAATGCAGTTTTATTACTTTCAGACATATTTATGGGAACTTGAAATATAGGTCTTCTGAAGACCACTTAATTTATTAAAGAAAAAATTTTATGTAAAATGGATACTTTTAGAATGCTTGAAAGTTAATTTTCCTAAGTGCTCAACTTTTCTTCTGATAGCTTGGTATCAATATAAATTTCTTCACAAGTCTTTGTTTCATAGATATTATTAAATAAACCCCATTGTAGCTTTTATTCCAATTATAATAAATTCTACTGTAATGGGTCCTGAATTAATTATATTTTACTACAAGTTAAAAATCTTTTTATAGGCCAATTTTGATGATCTGTGGAGGAAGTTTGTTACGTATTCATCTGGTGAACAACTTTTTGGGTTGCCTGTAACTGATTATGAGGTTTTACACAAAACTAGGTAAGTATAGAAATTGTACAAGTGTTACATGCAAATAATTAAATAGTGTTCATTAGAAGAATCGTGCCATCATTAAATCCTTTATCATGCAGAGAAGAGCCTCCCTTAGAACACTCCTAAATATTCTCCAATTCCTAACAATTCCTGACCCACTGAATACCAAGTCACCACATATAAAAGAAATATTCTTGGGGAATTGGAAATACGTTGCAAGAATTCTAGTATTTGTGGCCTATATTTAGCTTGTGCTTTATTTTGTTCATTTTGCTATTGTCAAATAGTGTCAATTATTGTACAGAAACACTACAATTTTGGATATATTTTATTTAGAGGAATAGCCATTCTTGGCTTTCCAACCTTTCTTACTGAGTTTGTGCTACGTGCTCTTCCATATTGGATAGACATAGAAATTCATCAAGATTGAAGGCCAAGGGGGCAGCCCCAGTGGCGCAGCGGTTTGGCACCGCCTGCAGCCCAGGGCGTGATCCTGGAGACCCTGAATCGAGTCCCACATCGGGCTTTCTGTATGATGCCTGCTTCTCCCTCTGCCTGTGTCTCTGCCTCTCTGTCTCTATGAATAAATAAATAAAATCTTTAAAAAAAAAAAAGATTGAAGGCCAAGGAACTTACTTGATTTTAAACAATTAGTAGATCTAGGATTTAAGCAACTACATTTTAATGGAATTTTATATAACTTTCCTCAAAGTCAAAATTAAAACAGTGATTTTTGCTTATTAGGATCATGGCTTTAGTAAAGAACTTTATGTTAACTTCTTTCAAAGTCATAACATGCCTATGCAAAATAGACAAGAAATTGTCCGACCATAAATTAATGCTTCAATCTGCCTTAGGGTAGATGGTTTGTAATCTTTTTCCAAAACAGTCATTCACCAAACTTAACCAGATGACCAGTTGTGTTAGAATTGCAGGTATCTGTATCCTTTGGGTAAATACCTTGTAGTGCAATTGCTGGGTTGTAGGGGGCACCTTAACTTTTTGAGGAACCTCCATACTGCTGGGTGATGGACATTAAGGAGGGCACATGATGTAATAAGCACTGGGTGTTATATGCATCTGATGAATCTACTTTGAAACTAATAATATACTATGTCTTAATTAATTGAATTAAAATAAAATAAAATAGGGATCCCTGGGTGGCGCAGCGGTTTGGCGCCTGCCTTTGGCCCAGGGCGCGATCCTGGAGACCCGGGATCGAATCCCACGTCGGGCTCCCGGTGCATGGAGCCTGCTTCTCCCTCTGCCTGTGTCTCTCTGCCTCTCTCTCTCTCTGTGACTATCATAAATAAATAAAAATTAAAAAAAATTATTTAAAAAAAAAATAAAAAAATAAAATAAAATAAAATAAAATAAAATAAAAATAAAGTAAAATAAAATAAAATAAAATAAAATAAAATAAAAAGAACTACAGGTTATCTGTTCCTTGCCCTGATTTACTGATTCAAAATCTCAGGGGTTGGGTCCTGCATTTTATGAATTCTCTCTTTTTCATGCTCAGTCTGAGACTCACTGTTTTATTTTAACCCTCAGTGTTCCAGGAAAAACAACTATCCACATTTACTGTCTGGACCAGTGGACCTCTTAATTCTTTTATATTTTAAGTAATTTATGAATAATTTGCAAAAGTTAGAATAAAGGAATGGTAAAAAGCACTTTGTTAGAAAATGTAATAAGAATTTAAGCAGAGAAAACCCAAGCTTTTACTTCAAAACCCAAACTTTTACTCCATAACCCTCCATAACAAAATGGAGACTGACTTCAGAATGCAACTGGAGTCCAACCAATGTGAGTTGACTCCTTGGTGAATCAGAAACTGCACCAGGATGAGGTGTTACACAAAGAAAACTTTATTTGCCGCAAATAAGGAGATTTCGGGGAATGGCTTCCAAAGCCATGACTCCCCAAGAGAGGGTGAATGGGTTCCTTTTGTTTAGGGTTAGGATGAATATTTAGATAGGGAAGTCTTGTCATCCTACGTAGAGGTGGGCATAAGGTCACACATGCACCATCAGGAAACATGCCTAATCACAAATTGTATGTTATGTAAATGAGGCTGTGCTCCTCCTGGGGCTGAGTTTTAGTATTATAATGAGGTAAAGGTGATTGTAGGTCATTCCAGAGGTCACTCTATGGTTCATGGCTCAAATGCCAGTCAGAGATTTAGCTCAAAAAGCCTCAGTGTTCTGGGGAGGTGGGAGGTCTGGTCAGTCAGGACAATTGCTATCACCTGAGGGGTGGCTTCAGGTTTCCTTTGCCTGAGTTAGGAGATAAGCCAGAAAAAAGAGCTTAAGGAAAAATGTAAGAGAAAGATGAGTGAGTAGAAAAGCAGGTGGGTGATTAAGGTCAGGTTTTGGGGTCTAGCTGGTGACACAACCAACTGCTCATCAGCTGTCATACATGAACCTGGACCATACCATTGTACAAACACTGATTTCTGAATTCAGATCCATCTCCAACAGCTTTTATCTTATTATTACTTCTGATTTTCTTGCACTTGACATTGTTAAAACCCAAAACTGTTACCAGTCATAATTTTGTTGAAGAGAGGACCATCATCTTTCTTATGTTACAAATGAAAAAGTCTTTACTTTTATTTTATTTATTTTTTTTTTAATTTTTATTTATTTATGATAGTCACAGAGAGAGAGAGAGAGGCAGAGATACAGGCAGAGGGAGAAGCAGGCTCCATGCACCGGGAGCCTGACGTGGGATTCGATCCCGGGTCTCCAGGATCGCGCCCTGGGCCAAAGGCAGGCGCCAAACCGCTGCGCCACCCAGGGATCCCAGTCTTTACTTTTAGATTTGAATCATCAAGTCAATAAATTTTTTCATTTTTGCGTCATCTATCTCCTTTAAATACACATCTGCCTTTAGCATTTGTCTACTTTGGGAAAGTCCCAAGTAAAACTGATGCAAACGTCACAGATAATGAAAGAACAACCATTTATCCTTTTCACAAAATGAGATGGTCTAGGTTCTTGTAAAATACTACATGATGAAGCCCTTGTCTCTACTGAAATATATTGTTCACGCATAAATTACTGATCTGAGTAAAATTCATCTAGGTAATCATCATCTAAAGACCGAGAGTCTGAGATCTCACTACATGGTTTCACTATTAGAGTCTAGAGTGCTGTTTTGTGTCTCTTTTCTCTTTAATACTTGGGGAGTACCATTCTTGGTCAGTTGTATTTTCTGTTTTGGGTTTAAAAAAATGAACGACTCTGAATCCTTAACTATATTATGTGAAAGCTAACCAAGAATAAAACAACAACAACAACAACAACACAAAGACAGTGTCTGTCCAGAGTTCTTTTTTGATATATTGTTAAAAGATGATATATTGAGAGGCACCTAGGTGGCTCAGTCTGTTGATCATCTGACTCTTCATTTTGGCTCAGGTCATGATCTCAGGGTCATGAGATCAGGTTCTACTCAGCAGAGAGTCTCTTTGGGATTCTGTTTCTCCCTCCCTCTCTGCCCCTCTCCACTCTCACTGTCTGTTTATATAAAAATGAATCTTAAAAAAAAAAAAAAGATAATGCAGTGCTTTGGGATAATGCAGTGCTAAGAAACCTGAAGGATGATGCAATAGGGATTATTGTCCCTTTCTTACAGGAGATCTCATCATTCTTTTTGTGTTATTTTAGTCATTTTTAGCATAAGTTGGAATATCCTGTGATTAATAATGAAATAATTCCTAAGATGATGAATCAGCAAAATGAAACAAGAATTGGAAAAGCAAGATAACCAAGATTCCAGAATGAGTCTTAGATTTATAAAGGGACCCAGTATACCCATTTGATAATTGCAAGATAGAATGAGTTTTACTTTATTAAAAGCATAAGCAAACCTTACCTTTGGTCTTTGGATTATTTATAATAAATAATAAAAGTTGTGCATATCAATCCTTACAAACAGAACTAAAAAAATAAACCCCAAAACTAAAACTGGTCTAGGGGAACTCATGGTCTGCTAAGGATGGAGGAATTCTTGGGAGCATCCACAAACTCTGTTAAGCAGTCAATTTTTGATATTCTACACAATAAAGGACTTTTCTTTACTTGGATCTATAATCCCTCCTCTTACTCTTGTTATGTATATAATCCATTTGGGTACCTGAGGGGAAGCTCTTGGTAGGAAAGTGATGTTTAAGTCACTTTCCCAAAGGCACATGTTCTTAACAAAAAAACTAGCTTGCTTTTATTTTATTTTATTTTATTTTATTTTATTTTATTTTATTTTATTTTTTTAGAAGCACACTACAGTAGTTAATTTTATTTGTTCAAGGCTCATATTGCAAGCATTAAACCAAGCATGGGCTTTGATTCTGTGAGCCTAGATTCACATATTTAGGAAGATAAAAGCAAACTGTGATCCATGTATATGGATGAAAAACTAAAGGCTCACAGTTAATTACATCATGGTTTTAAATTTCTACAGCCTAGAAGCCAGAAGTCACAGATCTTTTAGGTCTTTCTGGATATCCCACAAGGTATCTGCACTTTTCTTGAGCTGGGCAACCTCATCATCTTTCAGCTTCTGATTGATCACACTGGTTAAGCCCCGAGCGTTCAGGATACACGGAAGACTCAGGAAGACTTCGTTCTCAATACCATACATGCCCTTCACCATTGTTGACACTGGATGAATCCTGGAGAGATTTTTCAACATGGATTCAATGAGATCAGCCACACTTAATCCAATAGCCCTGTTGGTATATCCTTTTAGCTTGAAGACTTCATAGGCACTTTCAACCACCATCTTATGCACTTGCTTGCTTTTAAAAGAAAAACAATCAAAACCTTAGCCTTAGCTTTGATTTTTTTTTTAAAGATTTTATTTATTTATTAATGAGAAACACACAGAGAGAGAGAGGCAGAGACACAGGCAGAGGGAGGCAGGGAGCCGGATGTGGGACTCGATCTGGGACTCCTGGGACTCCAGGATCACACCTTGGGCGGGAGGCAGGCGCTAAACCACTGAGCCACCCAGGGATCCCCAGCTTTGATCTTATTATCAAGGTCTGGTCACATAGTTTGCGATGATTGGAACTGTAATCATAATCAAACCGCTTGTTAATGTCAAGTCACAGTATGACTTGGAATATTTGAGAGCTGTACACTTGACCTAATTAATGGGGCTTTAATTAAATTTTTGTTTGGAAACTGACAGGGTTGTCTGTGGTTTCCATGTTGGTGCCTATAAGACATTATACGTGTCATGTATGAAATATTTGATTGGATGAATCCTGCCTATCCAATAACGACGTTTATTTTTAATATCTACATCATGTAATACCTTGATTATTTGGATTCCTAGAAAGGAACTCAACTTGCTGCAGAAGCTGTATGGACTGTATGATACTGTGATGAGCAATATTAGTGGTTATTACGAAATACTTTGGGGAGACGTAGATATTGAAAAAATTAATGCAGAACTGCAGGAATTTCAAAACAGGTGAGTTTTAATTGAGTTAAGCTTACCTTTTTATGGTGCCGATCTTCATAGGATCTTGTAGGTATTTTACAAATGAATTTATCCTCTGATATATTGCTGTATATACATAATGCCTTCTTCAAAGAAATGTGTAGTGATATATTTTTTTTTTTCTGAAAGGTGTCGTAAACTCCCAAAAGGGCTTAAAGATTGGCAAGCTTTTTTGGATCTGAAAAAAAGAATTGATGATTTCAGTGAGTCATGTCCTCTGCTAGAAATGATGACCAATAAGGCAATGAAACAGAGGCACTGGGACCGAATCTCTGAGTTAACTGGAACCCCATTTGATGTGGAATCTGATTCTTTCTGTCTTAGAAATATTATGGAAGCACCACTGCTTAAAAATAAGGATGACATTGAGGTACATAAGTTTATAAGATCTTATCAGTGGTTCATTAAAGAATATCTCCTTTTACTTTTCTGAAAATTATACAAACAGACATTTTAAGGGTGTACCAATTGCCCTATATAACGTATCCTCATAATTTGGAATGCTCCTGAACATCCTTTGGTTTTGCAAAATAATAGAGTAACTCAAAGAGGTAAGATGATTGTTTGAAATATGTTAGCTTAGGAGTCCTTAATCTATCCTCCTTGTCCCTTAACTAACTCTCCTTTTCAAAAAATCTGTTTATTTCTGTATTGCATTCCTGGTGAATTCCTCAGAAAAGTTTCCAAATTTCTAATTCTATACTTTTTCTTGTTAGTCTACTACATATTTAAAATTATTTTTCCTTTGCAAGATTTTTAATTAGTTCTTTTGTTTTGTATGTGTGTGCTTACTGTTTGCATGGTATCTCTTTTTATTATTATTGAGACATAGTTTTTATAGTTACATAATTTTTATTACTGGCATATAAATATATTAGTTTATGTTTGCAACATAGTGACTTGATAACATGTATATGTTATAAAATGATCATCATAGTATGTCTAGTTAACATCCATCACCACACATAGCTTATTTTTTTTTCTTGTGATGAGAACTTTTATCTTAACAACTTTCAAATATACAACACAGTATTATTAACTATAGTCACCATTTTGTACATTACATCCCAGGACTTATTTATGTTATAACTGGAAGTCTGTACCTTTTGACCCCTTCTACCCATTTCATTAACCCCACAACCCCCCACTTCTGGCAGCTGCCAGTCTGTTCTTAGTATCTATGTTCTGGTTTCTTTCTTTCTGAATTAGTATTTTCTTTGAATAAGTATCCTGAAGTAGTATTGCTGGATCATATGTAGCTCTATTTTTTTCTAAAGATTTTATTTATTTAATTGAGAGAGAGAGAGAGAGAGAGCATGAACAGGGAAGGGGCAGACGAGAGGAACAAGCAGACTTCCTGCTGAGCAGGGAGCCCAATGTGGGGCTCGATCCCAGGATCATGATTTGAGCCAAAGTCCGATGCGTAACTGACTGAGCCAGTTACAGGGCACCTGTGCCCCTGTAGCTCTATTTTAAACTTTTTCATGGAACCTCCATACTGTTTTCTATATTGGCCACACCAATTTACATTCCTACCAACAATGTGCAGGGTTCCCTTTTCTCTACATCTTCCTCAACACTTGTTATTTCTTGTATTTGTGATGATAGTCATTCTAAGAGTTGTGAGGTGATATTTCACTTTGCATTTCCCTGAGATTTAGTGATGTTGAGCATCTTTTCATGTACAATTGGCCATTTGCATGTCTTCTTTGGAAAAATGCCTATTCCAATCCTCTGCCCATTTATTAAATGAATTGCTTGGGATTTTTTCCCTATTGAGTTATGTGAGTTCTTTGTATATTTTAGATATTAACCCCTTATCAGATTTATGATGCGCAAATATTTTATCTCATTTGTCAGTTGTCTTTTCATTTTGTTGATGGTTTTCTTCATCATGCAGAAGCATTTTAGTTTGATGTTGTCTCACTTGTGTATTTTTGCTTTTGTTTCCTTGGCTATGTTGCCAAATCCAAAAATCAGTGCTAAGAACAATGTTAAGGAGCTTACCACCTGTGTTTTCTCTTAGGATTTTTATAGTTTCAGGTTTTGAATTCAAGTCTTTCATTCATTTTGAGTTAATTTTTGTGTGCAGTGTAAGATAGTGGTCCAGTTTCATTCTTCTACATGTGGCTGTCCAGTTATCCCAACAGTATTTATTAAAGACACAATCTTTCTCCATTGTATATTCCTGGCTTCTTTGTCATAAATTAATTGACCATATATGTGTGGGTTAATTACTGGGTTCTCTATTCTGTTCTATTGATCCTTGTATCTGTTTTTATGCCAATATGATACTGTTTTGATCACTATGGCTTTGTTATATAGTTTGAAGTCAGGAAGCAGTATGCCTCCAGGTTTGTTTTTCTTTCTCAAGATTGCTTTGGCTATTTGGGGTCTTTTATGGTTCCATACAAAATTTTTGTTTTGTATAGATTATTTGTTCTAAAAAATAACATTGGAGTTTTGATAAAGATTGCATTTAATCTGTTAGCTTTGGATCCTGCGGACATTTTAACAACATTAATTCTTCCAATCCATGAGCATGGAATATTTTTCTATTAATTTGTGTCTTCTTCAGTTTCTTTCATCAATGTCTTATAGTTTTCAGTTACAGGTCTTACACTTCCTTGTTAAATTTATTCTTAGATATTTTCATTCTTTTAGATGTAATTGTTAATGGAATTGTTTTCTTAATTTACCTTTAGGATAGTTTATTATTAGTGTATAGAAGTGCAACTATATTTTCCATATTGATTTTGTTTTATGCAACATTTCATTTATTAGTTCTAACAGTTTTTGGTATACATAGGATTTCCTATGTATAATATCATGTCATCTGCAAATAATGGTAGTTTTACTTTACTTCTTTCTTCCTGATTCAGATGCTTTTTATTTCTTTCTTGCCTAATTGCTCTGTCTAGGATTTTCAATACTATGTGAAATAAAACTGGTGAGAGTAGGCATCCTTATCTTGCTCCAGATCCAAAAGCATTGAGTATGATGTTAGCTGTGGATTTGTCATATATGGTCTTTATTATGTTGAGGTATGTTCTTTTTTTTTTATGTTCTTTCTTTTTACCTTTGTTGAGATGTTATATCACTTATAGATGTTGAATTTTATCAAATGCTTTTTTGCATCAATTGAAATGACCATGTGATTTTTATCCTTCTTTGATCTGTAGATACTGAAACTATCCTTGTAACCCTGGAATAAATTCCAAATAAATTCCAAGGTTACAGTGTGTGATCCTTTTAAATTATTGTTGAATTCAGTTGGCTAGTATTTTATTGAGGATTTTTTTTTATTGAGGATTTTTGCATCTATATTCATCAGGGACGTTGGCCTGTAATTCTTTGTTGTAGTGTCTTTGTACAGTTTTGGTATCAGGGTAATGCTGGCTTCATAAAATGATTTTGGAAGTGTTCTCTCCTCTTCTATCTTTCGGAAGAGTTTGAGAAGATTGATATTGATTCTTCTTTAAATGTTTGATAGAATTCAGCAGTGAAGCCATCTGGTCCTAGACTTTTGTTTGTTGGGAGTTTTTTGATTACTGATTTAACTCCTTATTAGTAATCAGTCTGTTTTGACTTTCTATTTCTTCATAATTCAGTCTTGGTAGATGGTATGTCTCTAGGGACTTACCCATTTCTTCTAGGTTGTGCGATTTTTATGCATGTAATTGCTCATAGTAGTCTCTCACAGCCCTTTCTATTTCTATGGCATTGGTTAGTGTCTTCGTTTTTGATTTTGAGTCCTCTCTCCTTATTCTTGGTTGGTCTAGCTAAAGTTTTATCTATTTCATCTATATTTTCAAATACCAACTGTTAGTTTCTTTGATCTTTTCTACTGTCCTTTTAGTTTCTATTTCATTTTTTCCACTCTGATTGTTGTTATTTCCTTCCTTCTACTAATTGTGGGCTTTGTTTGTTCTTTTTACTTCTTTTAAATATAAAGCTACATTGTTTATTTGAGATCTCTCTTCTTTCTTCATGTAAGCATTTCTCCTTATGAACTTCCCTATTAGAACTGCTTTCGCTGCATCCCATGAGTTGTGGTATGTTGTGTTTCCATTTTCATTTGTCTCAAGGTATCATTTCTCTTTTGATTTATTCTTTAAGCCTTTAATTCTTCAGTAGCATGTCATTTAATCTCCACATATTTGCTTCTTGTAATTGATTTCCAGTTTTCTTCTTGTAATTAATTTCATACCATTGTGGTTGGAAAAGATGCTTGATATGATTTCAGTTTTCTTAAATTTATTAGGACTTATTTTGTGACCTAACATGTGATCTGTCTTGGAGAATGTTCCATGTGCACTTGAGAAGAATGTGTATTCTGTTGCTTTTATATGAAATGTTCTATATATGTCTAAGTTCATCTCATCTAATGTGTCATTTAAGCCATTGTTTTCTAATTGATCTTCTGTCTGAATGATCTATCTATCGAAGAAAGTAGAGTATTAAGGTCCCCTACTATTATTGTATTGCTGTCAGTTTCTTCTTTTTGATATGTTAGTATTTGCTTTATATATTTGAATGCTTGTATGTTGGATGCATAGATATTTGCGAAATTATATCCTCTTGTTAGTTTGACACTTTTATCATTATATACTGACTTTCTTTGTCTACTATCACAGTTTTTGTCTTAAGATCTATCTTATCTTATATAACTATAAATACCCCTGCTTTTTTTTTTCTTTTTGGTTTCCAATTGCATGGCGTATCTTTTTCCATCTCCTCATTTTCAGTCCGTGTGTTTGTACATCTGAACTGAGTCTCTTGTGAGCAGCATATAGATGGATCTTGTTTTATTTTTATTTTTTAAAGATTTATTTTTATTTATTTATGATATACAGAGAGAGAGAGAGAGGCAGAGATACAGGCAGAGGGAGAAACAGGCTCCATGCCAGGAGCCCGACGCGGGACTCGATCCCGGGACTCCAGGATCGCGCCCTGAGCCAAAGGCAGGCACGAAACCGCTGAGCCACCCAGGGATCCCCTTGTTTTATTTTTAATCCATTCAGTCACACTTAGTCTTTTTTTTAATAATTTAGTCTATTTACATATAAAAGAATTATTAATAGGTATATGCCTATTGCCACTTTGTTAATCATTTTCTGGCTGTTTTGTAATTCCTTTGTTTCTATCTTCTCTTGCTCTCTCCTTTTGTTATTTGATTACTTTCTGTAGTGGTATGCTTTATCTTTTGTGTATATACTATAGGTTTTTGCTTTGTAGGTCCCATAGGCTTACATATAACAACTAATTTAGCGCCACCTTCAGCCCAGGGTGTGATCCTGGAGACCTGGGATTGAGTCCCACATTGGGCTCCCTGCATGGAGCCTGCATCTCCCTCTGCCTGTGTCTCTGCCTCTCTTTCTGTCTCTTTGTCTCTTATGAGTAAACGGATAAAATCTTAAAAAAAAATCTGCTATTGGTCTTGTGGGAGTCCCCGTGTACATAACAAGTTTTCTCTTACCTCTTTCATGATTTTCTCTTTGTTTTTTAACTTTTGACACTTCAAGTATGGTGTCTTGGTGTGGGTCTCTTGGGTTCATCTGTTTTGAAAGTGTCTGGGATTCCTAGATTCTGGATATCTGTTTCCTCCCTCAGGTTAGGGAAGTTTTCAGCCACTATTTCTTCAAATAAGAAATCAGAAAAAGAAATTTTCAAATAAGAAAATTTCTGCCTTCTTCTTCTGGGACTCCTATAAGGTGAAGCTGGCTCATGTAAGCTCTTTTATAAGTCCCTTGAGTTATCTTCACTATATTTCATTCTTTTTTAAATTTTTTGCTCAGGTGGGGTACCAGATGCCCTGTCTTCAAGTTCATGATCCTTTCTTTCTTTCTTTTTTTTTTAAAGATTTTATTTATTTATTCATGATAGTCACACACAGAGAGAGATAGAGGCAAAGACACAGGCAGAGGGAGAAGCAGGCTCCATATAGGGAGCCTGACGTGGGATTCGATCTTGGGTCTCCAGGATGGCGCCCTGGGCCAAAGGCAGGCGCCAAACCACTGCGCCACCCAGGGATCCCTCATGATCCTTTCTTGTGCTTCATCTAGTTTTCTGTTGAGCCCCTTTACTGTGCTTTTTAATGATGGTTTTCTTCAGCTCCATGACTGCTAATATGGTACTTTTAAAATATTTTCTTTCTCTTTGTTGAAATTCTCACTTTGTTCATGCATTGTTCTCCTGAACTTGGTAAATACTTTTATGACTGTTATTTTGAGCTCCTTATCTGGTGAGTCACTCATCTCTGTTTCATTACAGTCTTTTTCCAAGGACATAACCTCTTTCATTTGGATCATATTCCTGTTTCTTCATTTCACTTTCCTCTCTGTGTTGGTTTTTATGCATTGTATAAAACAGCCACCTCTCCCAGTCTTGAAGGAGTGGCCTTGCATAGGAAAGGAAACTTATCCTCCAAGCCTGCCCTAGCTCTTGGTTGTCTCAAATCTTTGTGTTTGTCCCAATAGTCTGTTTTATCTTTAGTTGCTCCCAGGAATTGAGAGTGTAACAAGACCTGTCAGGCCCCAAAGTGGAGGATCCCAGTCAGTACCTAGATCCAGGCTGATTGGAAGTTATATCCTTAGGCAGGAACTCTTAAAGTATGCAAATATATCTCTTTTAGGAGAGCACTAGGAGACGGGCATTTATGTCTGTTCTCTCTGCACTGAATCCTGGAATGATAGCCAGTTAAGAACTTTCTCTGTTTGCTACTATTCTGTTGAACCTGTGAACACAAGCCCCACTGGGTCATCAGAGTCAGGCCATCAAGGGATGTGCCTTTTGGGTGACAGCAACAAATGCTGGGGTGCCAATGGTTTATACAAGCTCCTTTGTTGGAGATGCCAGCATTTGGGAGCACAGCATAAGGAATATGAAGATAGTCCTCACCCTTCAAAGTCTCTGGAGAGGATTACAGCTGGCCCTTGGATGTATGTTTAATTGGAAATCTGCTCTTCGGGCCACAGCTGTGAAGATAAAGCAGTAGGCCTCTTTAAAGTAAGAAATTGGGCATTTTAGTCTTAGATTTCAGCACTAAGCCCTGGGGGTGGGTAGCTGATTAAGAACTTTCCCCTCATTTATTATAGTCCTGTGGCACCTTAAACATAAACCTCATTTGCCACCAGAATCAGGTGATCAAGAGACATTTCCTGGGTGCCAACTACAACAAAACCCATAGAGCCAGATAAGTGCATATCTTCTTTCCAGGAGGTATTGGTGACCTGAAGGGAGGCAGAGGGACAGTGCAAGAGTGGTGCTTCCCAGCCTCAGTCTTTGGGGAGTATTTCAGTAGGCCCCTAGCTGTGTGTTAAATTAGATGCCTGCCTGTCAGGCAGAAGCTCTAAGATAAGCAAATAGGCCTTTTTTTACAGAAAGGCTGGGCAGTTTTTAGCAGACTGACTCTGTGCTGGACCCTGGGGTATAGCTGTCAGATATGTCTGTGCAAAGCATTTATAAGGGCTTGCCCCCCACCCCTCACCAGAGCCCTCAGGCCTGGGCTTCATCTCCACTTGCTGGTTTGTGTATCTTTTCCACTTCTGATTCACTGAGATGTTTGGTTTCTAAGCTTGGTTATGTTTTCTACTTTCTCTGTTTGAATTTTGTCTATTATTCTATATTTTTGGAGGTGAGGAACTATACCACTGACTGGAAATCTCATATATATGGTTTCTGCCTCTTCTTTTCCCCTTCTTTTTTAAAAGATTTTATTTATTTATTTGAAAGAGAAGGAGAGCACAAGCAGGAGGAGCAGCAGAGGGAGAGGGAGAAGCACACTCTCCATGGAGCAGGGAGCCTGACTCAGGGCTCAAGCCAAAGACAGATGCTTAACTGACTGAGCCACCCGAGCACCCCATTACCTTTTCCCCTTCTTAACAACACATGCACATCAGAAATTTTGTTTTCAAAGAATTTTTGTCCAGCCAAGCTGGATTCCCTCTGTCCCTGGACTCACTGCCTCTAAATGAACTCTTTCTCCTCACTTGTAGAACATCTGCCCCCACCACTCACAGGAATCCCACTCAGTCTCAGATGCTCCCTTGTCAATGAGGCCTTCCCCCCTGACTGCAGGCAGAAGTCTATTCTCCCTTTTCAGAACTCACAACAGGTCACTCCACTCTTAAGACATTTAGTACATGCTATGTGGTATTATAATTATTTGTGGAAATACCTTGCACCTTTCAATTCCTTCCCATCTCTGAGATCTGTGATTCAAAGTATGAAAATAAATAGAAGCATGATGGGGAAAATACTTTTATTTTCCCTTGTGAGACTTTCGTATCAAGGATTCTCAGAAAAACAGGAACACCTGTAAGAAAAAAAATAGAATGATTTTAAAGCAAATGAGACATTCATTTTACAGCTGGAACATGCTGGAATATGGGAATGATTCTAATTACTTGAAGAGTTCAAAGGACTCCCCGCATATAGTCTCCCTTGTTTCCCATAACAACCTGCTGAGATAGAGCAGCTGTGATTATCTCCATTTTGGCCAAAAAACTCCAATTAAAAGGATAATCAAGAAACGTGAAGATTTAAGTTCTGTTATCGAATGTAAATGGTACCATAAAACAATGAGTAGTCAGATGGTCAGAAGGTTTTGATTCGAACTTTTAACACAATGGTTGTGAGCCTGGTTTTCTTGACCACAAAATGACCAAATGACTTCTAGGTTCAAGGCTCAAAATTCTGTGATTTTACAAGGCACCTAAGTTGTAATTAGTTGTAATATGTCATGACATATTCTTTGATCTCCCTCTGAAGGATATTTGCATATCTGCCATTAAGGAGAAGGATATTGAAGCCAAGCTGACTCAGGTGATTGAAAATTGGACCAACCAGAACCTGAGTTTTGCAGCATTTAAGGGAAAAGGAGAGCTCCTTCTCAAAGGAACCGAATCAGGAGAAATTATCACCTTGATGGAAGATAGTTTAATGGTTTTAGGTTCTTTACTAAGCAACAGGTAATTTTATGCTTCTGGGGGGAAGGTTTTAATTTGGTTTTTAGAGTCATATAAAAGGTGGAAGGTGGAAGGCCAGCTTTGCAGCTGTGGTGTGACACAAGATTCTGACCTCAGGTGCTCACTCTTGTCTATCCTTAAACGAGCTACCTATTTTCTCTAATAATCATGACCTTTGTCTCTTCTTTATGGTACTCATCTCTTCTTGCTGCTTTTCTGATGGGCACAATCTTAATTAGTTTCCCCCAGCTTATTTCTTGAACATTTTGGCTTCCCACTGAGATGACCTATTCATTTTATTTTCTTTCTCTTTGGTTCCTCCAATTTGTCATCTTTGCCTTCCTTGGCTAACCCTGCTCGAGTATTCACCCAATGACCTAGGAAAAGTATGCTGCCAACACACAAAAGGAATATATTGTTAGGAGTTTGTTACCTAAACATTTCATGCATTTCTTATGGTGAAAAGTGGCTGGGCCCTAAATGAGATGACCTGTCCATCACTGGGTTATTGAACCAGGTGGAAGGTGACGGTGATCCTGAGTACATCTTTAGAAAATGGGTCTCAGATTAAGTATACTGTCAGGTCCTACTCTGGGCATTAGCAACCTCGAATTCCCTAGCTGACCATGCAGTAATTCTCCACTGTTCTTTACCACGCCTAAGAAATATGTCACAACCTCACCACTAGTAGAATCAATGTCTGGGGGCATGGGAATGCTAATATTCCTTCTCTAGGTTAATGAATGATATCCTACATGACCTCTGGCCCCAAAGGCAGTCTTGCATTTGGATAATGTACTAATTCCAAAGCTCCTAGTGCTGACAGTTCTGGGTTGACTTGCCGAGGTTAAGATCCTAGGTACATCTCTTGCTTTCAGGGTATCTGAATAATCCTGGCAAAGGTGACCAGAGGTTATTCGGTGGTTCATAGACTTTATTGGATACTGCTTCCATGGTTCATTGCGCATTTTGCCATCCTGATTTCCTAACTGATGACCTCTTGAAGAAAGGCTGTAGATTCACCTGTAGAGTATCGGTAGCCAAAGAATTCAGGATTTGAAGGCTTTATTAATTTCATATTTAACTTGGATTTAGCCTGATTAGTATAATACTTATTTATAGTACTAGTAAACTCCAGGCTGAGCCAGTGCCTGCTGGGTCTCTAGTGTGACCTAGATGTACTCTCAGGAGGAAATTGTATATCTCCATGGGTGAGACTTGACTCCAGATAGTGCCTGGATTGTGACACTTTGCTAGTGGATTCCTGATTGATCTGTAGGACTGCTCTATCAGTCATGACACGTTCCATCATGCAAAGTTGTACAATGACCAAAGGACAGGAACTGGTTATGCTAGATCTTATTTCAAGTCTTTTCTCATTTTGGGAAGTTATATGCCATCAAAAATGACTTTATTTCTCTGCGCAGGACCATTTTGACCTAAAAAATGTAGCTGTTTCAACTTCCTGAAGTGCCCATACATACCATCTTAGTGTGCACGTCTTTTGAAGATGCTCTTAGCATATTGACTTCCTTTCAGCTCTAGAATGATGGTCAGATGGACAATATAAATTACGTATTGAATACAATGCCTCTTAACTGCCTGAATAGCTTATACCTATCTCTTTGGGGAAATTTTTATATAAACTCCCTTTATCCCTCCATGCATAACAGAGGCTTCCAGAGAAGTTATGGATTAGATTCAGGCACCAAACTAGACCCAAAAGAACCCCCTCTTTTATTTTTATTTAATTTTTATTTTATTTTTTTTAAAGATTTTATTTAATTATTCATGAGAGACACACACACACAGAGAGAGAGAGAGAGAGAGAGAGAGAGGCAGAGACACAGGCAGAAGGAGAAGCAGGATCCATGCAGGTAGCCTGATGTGGGACTCGATCCCAGGTCTCCAGGAGCACACCCTGGGCTGAAGGCAGTGCTAAACCACTGAGCCATTCAGGCTGCCCAGAACCCCCCTGCCTTTTATATGTGAGCACCTTCAAGTCACCCTGCCCCGGATCAAGAAAAGTTTTAGAAATCTTGTCAATAAGGGCCACTCACCAGATATGGCACTACACCACATCAAAACTACTTGTCTTTGAAAAAAAAAAAAAACTACTTGTTTTTGCCACAAACTGAGGTCAGCTTCTTAATCCAACTATAGGTAATTGGGTTCTTGCTCACTATCTTCCCATCACTTCTTGCATGACATCCACTGTATTTCTTGTCTTTCTTGGTTGTGCCCAGCTTGCTGGACACCTTGAATTCTCATGAACTGTACAGCTTGCCCTGATGTTGAGAAAACAGGAAACATACTGTTTGGGGTTGGCTATTGGATCTCTAACACTATCTGAATCTAGGCACAGTCTCTGGTAGAATTAGTGGTCCGTGGGTGAGAAAAGAGCAAAGTGGGCATCAACCCTCAATCTTGACATTGGTCTTGTCATAATAGTTTTATAGACCAGGATCAGTACCCTATGTGTTATTCTTGCAGGTAGTGTTCACTTGGCTTTGGTTCACAGAAATCTTGTCAAAACACCTTATTCCTTGTCTTCCCTTTATTCCCAGAAACAACCAGCACAATTCTTTTGCTGGACCTCTGTGTCACAAAGTTGGGCCCATCTTCCTGGTCTGTGACTGATATACAGAAACAAGTAAAAATTCTATAATTATGAGTTTTACTCCTAGAAAAGCAAATACCTCATATCTGTGTCAAACTTATTAGGAACTGCCTTTTAGGAAAAAAAAATATTCCATTTCCAAAGGAATGTTTCTCCTCTAATTTACTTTGTTAGTCCGTGTATTTTCTGAATCATCCTTAAAATACAATATTTTTCCATTTTTACTTTTTAGATATAATGCTCCATTTAAAAAAACAATCCAGAACTGGGTGTATAAATTGTCCACTTCCTCAGACATAATTGAAGAGTGGCTAGTAGTCCAGAACCTTTGGGTTTATCTTGAAGCTGTTTTTGTAGGTGGAGATATTGCCAAACAGCTACCTCAGGTAAATAGGGTTTTTAGAACTACTGATAGTACAGTTTGATGTGTGTTGTCTCTATGTCCCTTTACAAGGACATATGGTTGTATCTTGATTATTTAAACCAGGGTTGGCAATCTCTGGCCCACTTATATGTTTTTGTAAGTAATTTTATTAGAACACAGCTGTATCTATTCATTTATGTTCTGTCTATGGCTGCTTTAGCATTGCAACAGCGGAGTTCAGTAGTTTTAACAGAGACCGTATGGCCTGCAAAGCCTAAAATATTTACTTATCTGGCCCCTTTGCAAAATAAATTTTTTAAATGTGCTGATTTTAAAATTTATATTAGTAGAAAGAAGTAGAAATTTATATTAGTAGAAAGAAAGATTTTGCGATCTCTTGTCTAAGGATGTGAGGTACATTCAAATATCTACTTTTAAAGTATAGTAGTTCATCTCTTCTAAGAGTTAACCTTACAATCTTCCTCTGAGAGTAGAATTAAAATTAATCTGTATTGTGGAAGCACAAATTAATTATTAGTAAGTGGACCAGTAACAGATCAGACCTATACCATGGGGCAAAGAAACTGCCTCAGAAATCCTTAACAAAAATCCTTAAAACAGCTTTATTTGAGCCTTTTAAATAAACTTGGTAATAGCTTTGTTCTATGAAGATAACGTCTCTCTTATGAAATTAAGCCTGCTCTTCCTGAATTTCTGTCTAGGATCTCTATAAATTAAAAGTCAAGGATAAAAGGATTTTGAAAATGGCTCATTTCTCTTTGTAACACATTTTTTTAAACATAATTCTTTTTGTTCTTAATCAGAGAGTTGCATTGTTTTTTAAAAATACCCTTAAAAGTTTTAAAAGAGGCAAGATTATGCCATTTCTAGAGGCATTTTTGCAATTGAATGCAGAGCTTGATATCATCCATAGTAAATAGCAAAATTTCATTTGCAAAAATGTAAATGAAGCTTTGTTTTGGAGTTTTACTGTTTTTTTTTTTTCCTTTTCCTGGGGTATTTTGGAGCTGTAATTATTCAGAGGATCTTGAGATCAAATTATTTTCATGCTTCTTCAGTTTGCTCATCAAACCAAACACCTGGGGTGCTGAAAGACTAGATTTGAGCTTGAAGTTGATAGCTCTGCAAATGAAAAGTGTGGCATTTTGAAAAATGTATTAAATGTAAGAAAACAAATAAGCGATAAGCCCCATTGTGACAAAGCAGTATTTCAATAAGCAGTTTCATGACTTTGGGTTTTTGTTGTCCAGAATTAATTCAGATTTAAAAAAAAATTGTGCCTTTAAATTATGTAGCCTGAGAACTAATAGAAGCTGGTCAGAGGAACTCTAGGAAGTTCCAAAATGAAGACTTTGCTTTATTCAAATGCTAATTTTTTACTGACTAGGAGTTTGTTTTTAGGAAGCAAAGCGGTTTCAGAATATTGACAAGTCATGGGTAAAGATAATGCAGCGAGCTCATGAGAACCCCAATGTGATCAGTTGCTGTGTTGGAGATGAGACCATGGGGCAACTTTTACCTCATTTGCATGAACAGTTGGAAGTATGTCAGAAGTCACTCACTGGGTAAGAGCTGAAGTTTTAAGTTATCTATCGTTTTTATATGTAATGGTGTTTTATCCTAAGTAAGTAAATAATATTGATGACATTACTGGTTTGGTTAGGAATAGCTGAAGTGGCTATAGGAATTTAACATACATTTAATTTTTCTGCAAAAAGGACACCATAAATCTGGGGTTGGTGAGTTAAGGCATCATATTAGTTTTATAGGGCTTCTGTAATAAATTCCCACCCACCGGATGGTTTAAAACAGCAGACATTTATTTGCTCACCGTTCGAGGGGCAGGAAATCTGAAATCAAGGTGTCACCTTCTAAAGGGGCTTAGTGGAGAATCTTTCCTTGCCTCTCCAAGCTTCTGGTGGCTCTGGGAGTTCCTTGGCTTGTGCCTACTCCAATCCCTGTCTTCACATTTCTTTCTGTGTGTCTCTTATGAGGGCTCTTGTCATGGGATTTAGTGTTGTGCCCAAGATTGTGAATCCGAGAAACCACCAAGGAGCCGACACCGATGCAAGCACATGAGGGTTTATTAACAAATTCGAGCTTGGGTCCAAGTGTACCCGACACAGCGGTGCAGGGACTTGGACCCCGAGGTGGGTTCCAGCTGAGTTTTATGGGCTGGTCTAGGGGACCTCCAGAAGGGGTGGAGGAATTTCTCAAGCTCTGTTTACATTCTGATATGGGCTTTCAAGGGCCTTAAACTCTGTTCTCATTCTGATATGGGGCTTCCTGCCACTGGCTTGAGCTCTGTTCTCATTCTAATATGGGGCGCTTTCAAAGGCTTTAAGCATTTTTTTCCCTGTAACTGAAGTAAGGTAAAGTTCAGCTCTTATTCACCGGGGACTGAAATGGCTGTACTTGTGCTAACGCTGAACTTAAGGTGGAATGGCCTTAATTTTCTCGGCCTCCACATTAGGATCATCTGGATTATCCAGCATTATCTCGACTCGAGATCCTTAACTTCAACACATCTGCAATGACCGTTTTTCCAAATAAGGCCACATTCACTGATTCCAGGGAAGGGGATGAGGATGTGTCTTCTGGGGGTGAGAGATTACCCTTCATCCCACTGTGGACATTGAGTAGAGATGTGCACTGAGCGAACAGTTTACCAGACAAATTTGCAGATGATTTTTTTCTTTCTTTTTCTTTCTTTCTTTCTTTCTTTCTTTCTTTCTTTCTTTCTTTCTCTCTCTCTCTCTCTCTCTTTCTTTCTTTCTTTCTTCCTTCCTTCCTTCCAGATTTTATTTATTTATTTGAGAGAGAGAGAGAGAGAGAGAGAGAGACCAAGCACAAGCAGTAGGGAGAGGGAGAAGCAGGCTTCTCACTGAGCAGGGAGCCTGATGTGGGACTCGATACCAGGACCCTGGAATCATGACCTGAGCCACCCAGGTGCCCCCAGGGATGATTTTCTTGAAAGGCAGTTCACTCTCAATTTGTCTGAAATAGAGTTAGGGAATATACTAGGTTGTCCGAGTTTATGCCTCCATCTCAGCTTCATGGCTAGTTGTTTGCCCTAGAGCTCCCCCAGTATCCTGGTTTGGAGATAATTATGTGTTCATCCTGGATTCAAGCCATGAAGTTGACAGTACTCCTAGAAAGGTCACAGTGCTGTGATTTGAAGTTGGGGGATGGGGGGGCTCATGAGAGAACAACCAAGAAAATTCTTGAGACATTTTTGGTGCAAAAATGTGGTTTTATTAAAGCATGAGGACAGGTGTGTGTGTGTGGGGGGAGGGGGCAGAAGGAACCGCGCTGGGATTGTGAGGAGCAATTGATTATATACTTTGGAGTTGGGGAAGGTAAAGATGGAGGAAGTTTCCCAAGAGATTTTCATATGCTAAAGAATACTTTTAGGATCCTGGCTGTTTTTCTTCTAGCAAGGTATTAACATTAAGACAGTTAATTAAGACAGGAGTTATCCTCTGCTTGTCTTAAGTATTTGTCAATGGGCTGCAAGTTATAAGGACATGTAATATATGTTATAAGGAAATTTAATTTTATCTACATTTCTTTTGCCTTTGTTGTCCACTCAACAGAAGGGCTCTTGAGAAAAAAGATCATAGGTGATGGAGCAGGCTTGCTCTGAATCCCTTTCTTATTGCCACTTGCTTTCTCAAGTGCCATCTGTGACAGCCCAGGCTTGGGTTCTAACCAAACATTTCAGAGGAAAATGGAAAATGACTATAGATGTTTGCTGTTCTCTTATTGAAAACGTTAGGGATTGTGTCTTGGCTACAAAAAAACAAAATTTTTTATTTTTATTTTATTTTTTTTAATTTTTATTTATTTATGATAGTCACACACAGAGAGAGAGAGAGAGAGGCAGAGACATAGGCAGAGGGAGAAGCAGGCTCCTTGCACCGGGAGCCCGACGTGGGATTCGATCCCGGGTCTCCAGGATCGCGCCCTGGGCCAAAGGCAGGCGCTAAACCGCTGCGCCACCCAGGGTTCCCAAAAAAACAAAATTAATAATTCAGAAAAAGTCATTTGGTAACATGATTTTATTTAAAGGTATTTGGAGAAGAAGAGATTACTATTTCCAAGATTCTTCTTTGTATCTGATCCAGTTCTCCTAGAAATTCTTGGGCAAGCCAGTGATTCCCACACCATACAGGTACACTCTTAAAATCTATTACCTAAATTGCTTTTTTAAACAGCAAATATAATTAATAATAAAAATGAAGTTTGTACCTTTATAGCACAGGCAGGAAAGTATTAAAAATTGTGTTGAGGATAAAATGTCCTATTTTCTGTGTGTTCTGAGCTCATCAACCTGAGGCAAGAGTCACTGATTATGCAACTCAACAGCTGAGTGACCTTAGTTAGTTTCTTCATTTTCCCATGCCTCGGTGTCCTCATCTGTAAAATAGTGATATCGGTTCCCACCTCATAAGATTGTCCTAAAGATCATGTAAGATCATGCACTGGAAAGTATCTAGGACACGATTATGTGCTCACTATATGTTATTCATTACTGTGAGTATATTAGTCTAAATATTTTTTGATCAAATAGGGATTGTGGTTTGGATGTGTCCAAATCCAAGCACTTCTCAAGTGTTTTTAGCCATTAATTTCCAAGGACAGTACTTCCAGGAAGCCGAGAAAAACTACAAAGAACCAGATGTGGGAGACACTGAAACACCCCATCTTGGGGCTGTGTCTTGGTTGGCAGTCTGGAAGCTGCTGTGAAGATCTTCCCTGTTGGTTTCCAGGGGGTTGTGGGGAAGAAAAAAGAGAGGAGGAAAGTTAAAAGCTGTGGAAGGCAGAGAGAGAACCAGGAGAGAAGCAGGACGGAGCTGTCTCTGGGAGGGGAGTGGGTAGGGGCCCTGGGGTTCAGTGGCCCTTGGAGGAAGGTGACCTTCCATAGTGGAACAAGGGCATTTGCAGGAAATGTGCCGTAGGGCTGGATCTTTATTTTTTTGTTTTAAGATTTTATTATTTATTTGAGAGAGAGAAAGAGAGAGAGAGAGACCGAGGTAGCACAAGTGGGTAGCACAAGTGGGGAAGAGAGGGAGAAGCAGGCTCCACATTGAGCAGGGAGCCCAATGCAAGACTTGATCCCAGGACCCTGAAATCAAGACCTGAGCTGAAGGCAGATGCTTAACCAACTGAGCCACCCAGGTGCCTCTCTATAGGGCTGGATTTTAAAAAGTGGTCCTCCAAGTCAATCAGTGGTGGTGGCAATGGCAGTGGAGGTCAAAGCAGTGTTTTGTTTGTTTGTTTGTTTCTTTATTACAGTGAAGTAAATTCTTAATCTCTTACAAAGGCAATACATGTTAAGGCTTTTAAAAACATCTCAGTGGTTTTTGTGTTTAGCCTTATATATGACGTTTTTTGCCCTGTCTTGTGTTTCTTGTAGCCACATCTCCCTGCTGTATCTGACAACATAAATGAGGTGACATTTCATGCAAAAGACTATGATCGCATTCTGGCCGTCATATCAAGAGAAGGAGAAAAAATTATTGTAATTTAACTTGGTTAAAATTTTGTTATTTGAATTTCTTTAAAAGTTTAGGTTGAGGAGAAGGCAATTCTCTTTTAAAAAACAGAATGTGGAGGAGGAGGGTGGACTAGGGTTCTGGTTCTGTCACCCTGGCTTGGTTATGAACAAGTTTGGACAACTTATTTGACTTCTCTGAGACTTGTTCTATCATCTATAAGATGAAAATTTTAGACCACATGATGTTTCTAGTTCCTTCTGCCTGTAGCATTAGTTGGTTTTTCTCATGTTTTAAATATACTGTGTAAAATTATTCGCTTTGCATTGAGGTACTATGTTTTATGAAGTCAAGTGTGGCATTTGTAAAAATAAATTATTATCAATTTGTAATATGTCTGTAATATATTTTTTTAGTTGGATAGTCCTGTTATGGCCAAAGGTCCTGTAGAGATCTGGCTTATGGATTTGCTAAGAATGCAGATGTCGTCACTACATAATATAATTAGGTCTGCTTTCTACCAAATCAGCGATTCAGGATTTCAACTCTTACCTTTCCTCAATCACTTTCCGGCACAGGTGAGAACATATAATGTTTAAATAATGGAAATAAGGGAGAAAGTTACTCAGGAAGCAGTTGGCCTGACACTGTGGAAGCTGTTGTAGCTCTGAACTAGCTAGGGAGGATTTCCCATCCTCAGCCACCAACTACCTGCTTGTCCACCTGCACCATTCTAGGCCATTCCCCGGAAGAGGACTTGCCACTCTGCTCTCATCATTAAGGATAACATGAAGACTAAACTTACTAATGGAACATCTCATCTTATCTATAAAACACACCTATCTGTAGATGAAAGATATCTATCTATGTATGGATTAGATAGCATATTTTCCACACATCTGTGTATGGATAGCTATAGATACATATGTAGATAGGAATACAGTCATATATAAAAGGAATGAGCCTATCTTTTCCTGAAACAAAATCCATCCTGCCTTTTGTGTATTTTCCCTTCAAGCAATTCAAAGTTGGCATAATCTGTTAAAAGAGGCCTTATTGTGCAACTAACTTCCTAACAGGACAGGACCTTGAAAAGCCTGGGGTTGGAGCAGGTGTTCTCTTGAACAGCTCTCCCATCCTAAGGCTCTCAAGAATGCATCGTGATGTGCCAAATATTATTAAAACTGGGTGCAGGAAAAGAAGAGCCAATGGTTTCATTCAATTTTAAGCCAAAATAAATGAAGAGTGATGCTTTGTGATCTGGGTCAGAGATAGTGTGGGATAGAAAGCAAGAGATATCCAAGGAAAATACAGGCAGTTTTTGCCCAAACTGTGCTTCTCTAACTGCTTCTCCCAGCCGAGCCTCCAAATCCCGACTTAATGCACATACAGCAGAGACAGCGGAAATGATGGGAAATTACTTTTTCAAATGACACAAGTGTAGATGTAAATCAACCTTTATTGGGGAGAATATTTTGATTTTGTGTTTAATATTTTTGTATTGTATAATCTCCTCGGCAAACTTTAATATCCTTATCAGCTTTATTACCTTTGTGATGAAGCTTTATAAAATATTTTATCTGATAAGATGAGAAAAATAGCTCCTTAGACCAAGTCAGCATACTTTTCCTCTCCCAGGAAAGTTGATCGCCATATATTCTGAAGGAGACGATCATTCCAGTTTAGACCGAGCAGTTAGCTTTATGTTAGCTTTGAGTTCTCAAAGCAAATTCAGAGCAGGAGTGAGGATGAACAGGATATAGCAGGAAAGCTCACCAGCTTTCAGGATTTTCTGTAGTGTCTGCACTACATAAATAAGGAGATGAAATTTTAAACAATTTTGTTGGGCAAATTTCAGTTTTTTGGGAAAATTGCTTTAAAGAGTAATGGAGGTATATATTCATTTAATATATATTCTATACATACATATTTATTCAATATATACATTACTTATTTCTACCACCTGGAAATGATGACTTAATATCTTACTGTATTCCTTTCGAGCAGTTTTTTTAATTTTTTAAAATTTTTATTTATTTATATTTTTTTTTCTAGCAGTTTTTTAAAAAAATATTTATTTATTCAGAGAGAGAGAGAGAGAGAGAGAGAGGGGCAGAGACAGAAGCAGGCTCCATGCAGGGAGCCCCACATGTGACTTGATCCCAGGTCTCCACACCCCGGGGCTGCAGGCGGCGCTAAACCGCTGAGCCACCGGGGCTGCCCTTTTCTAGCAGTTTTAATGCACTTATTAGAGGCAGCAAGTAACATCGAGGAGAATGAGCATTCTTCTTTTTTTTTTAAGATTTTTATTTATTCATGAGAGACACAGGCAGAGGGAGAAGCAGGCTCTTCACAGGGAGCCCGATGAGGTTATGATCCTGGACCCTGGGATCACAACCTGAGCCAAAGGCAGATGCTCAACCACTGAGCCACCCAGGTGTCCCCGAGAATGAGCATGAGCATTCTTGTTTTTTTTTTTTTTTTTAAGCATTCTTGTTTTAAGTCTTCTAGCTTCTTACACCAAATGAAAAACATAATTTAAACTTTTCTTGGTAAAAAAATAAAAATAAATGAATAAATAAATAAACTTTTCTTTGTGATTCAAGATAGTCATTTTATTTTTTAAATTTTATTTTTAAGTAATCTCCATACTCAACCTGGGGCTTGAACTATACAACACAGAGATCAAGAGTTGCATGCCAGGTTTTTATTTTTATTTATTTATTTTTAAATTTTAATTTATTTATGATATATATATAGAGAGAGAGGCAGAGACACAGGCAGAGGGAGAAGCAGGCTCCATGCACCGGGAGCCTGATGTGGGATTCAATCCCGGGTCTCCCGGATCGTTCCCTGGGCCAAAGGCAGGAACCAAACTGCTGCGACACCCAGGGATCCCGCATGCCAGGTTTTAAAAGATTAGTTTCTAGAATATACACTAAACAGTGATTTCTCAGAGATTGTGGGTCTGTGTCTCTAAATCAGACAGCCTTACACTGCCAGGTATTTTTGCTTTATGTTGTCTTTTGTTTTTTGTGAGGTTTTGTTTTGTTTGGCTTTTCCTCTCCTGTGTCATCTTCTGCTGCTATCAGAGGCAGAATTGGCTTGCTACTGGGAGCTTTCTGACATGGGATGTTTCCTCCACATCAGGTTGCTCCCCTCAGTCAGGTGCTTTCGTTTATCTTCACTGGCAGATGGCAGGATTGGGCACTGCTCTAAAAGAAAACATTCTGAAGTCTTGACAAGGCAGGGATAAGGAAAGCATTGTATTCCTGCTTTACTCACATTAAATGCCATGCCCAGTAGTATCCACATGCCACTCACTCTGACCTCAGCCCTCCACCAAATACAGGGTTCCCTTTGGTCCAAATGATTGTGGATCTGTTCCTCGACTCTGGATGAACAAAAGCTCCTATAGGAACAACTGGAGCAGCAAGGAGGTGGGGAGTGAAACTCAGCCATATCCTGACAGTTTTACTCCTTTCTTGGGTAGAAATTGTAGGCAAAGTGACAGTCATGATTTCCTTATGTCCTCATCAGAATAAAAAAGACAAGCTTCTCCCCCTTCTCATTTTCTGTCTCTCTCTCCTTTAGATAAATATATATGGAGAGAAGTAGATGCAGGAAAAGACATGGATGATACAGTGGGAGATCAAGAAAGGAGATAGGCAGCCTACTAGCTCTAGAAGTTGCAAAGAGACCTTTGGGAAACCCTGCTAAAGAAGAATACACAGCAACAAGTCTAGCAATTCCATTTGCTTTTCTTGACAAAGAAAAGTCACTATATGGAGCTATCTGGTGGTCTCAAGCCCTCTCCATAAATGCTAACCATGCAGCTCCATAAATGATAGCCATTGTTTTAATGACTATTTCTCTGCATTGAAATTGTTAAATATCAGTAGTTAGAACTTTAAATGTTTATTTTCCCCCTTTTGAGAATGGGGAAAGGCATGTCTCTTTTTAAATTAAAGTGGATCAAACTTTGTTGGCCTTCATATGGATGAGGGACCACCAAATCTTATCGCAGATATGCTTTAAATAGTTGGCAAATGTACTTCTTATTTTTCTTCTGGACGCATAGGTGGGGCTCCTGGGAGTTCAGATGTTGTGGACACATGATTCTGAAGAGGCTTTAAATAATGCAAAAGATGACAGGAAAATCATGCACGTGACCAACCAGAAATTTTTGGATATTCTAAATACTCTAATTGCTCAGACAACACATGACCTAAGCAAGTTCGATAGAGTGAAGTTTGAAACTCTGATTACCATTCATGTGCATCAGAGAGATATTTTTGATGACTTGGTAAAGTATCTTTTTTCTTAAACTAATTTTCTGTGCTAATTAATAATTTAGTGCTCCTAATAATGAACAATTAGTTATTATGTATACTCCCTAACTTATATGAACCTTCCATCTACTTGATCCTTTTCACAACTGTCTCTGTATATATTATGTTTACAAATATCTATATTTGATGGTTTAAACAACCATATGTGTATATTCACATTTGGCAGTCTGAAAGTCTGGAACCAACTGATGAGATGTGAACTAACTACATGTTCCATTATACCAACTAACCAGTGATATGTTATAGTTTAGGTAGGATTGGTCATGAGTTTCTTCCTCCACTGAGAAGTCTTAATCAAATAGAATCAAGCTTCAGAGAAGTCTGGTGGATATTTGTCTGATTGATAGTGTTCAACAGGGCATCCTGGCTTGATTTGGACAAGATTCTTTTGGGTGAGAGTAGGAGGGGTGGTAATTGAATTCCCTTCAAAAATAGGACTCTACCCAGCAGTCTTGATCCAGCTGAAGCTTTCCTAAAGCAGTGGTTACCATTAAAGGGTAGGGGCCCCAGGAGATTCTGATACACCTCCATGTGACTATCTTTGTGTTTGACCACCATTGCTTTATTTGATTTGATTTGATTTGATTCATCTTCTCTTCATCAGAGACATGTGATTCATGCAACTTGGGGCCCTTTTTTAGAGAATATGATCAGAGACTACTGTTTTCAAACTTGTATCAAAAGTTCTGATAAGTCATATTTATGGAAAGTTGAAAGACCTGCAATCCATTTATTCCCCTGGAATCTAGATCCTCACTTCTCAAAGTATTATATGCCAATCAGTTACATTAGCATCTCCTAGGAACTTGTTAGAGAAGCAGAATCTCTGGCCCCCTCCTCCCACCCTATGCCCCACTGAATCAGAATCTGCATTTCAAGGATCCCAGGGGATTCATATATGCATGTTAAAGTTGAGGAAACACTACTCTAGGATATATCTCTGGACCTTCTGATCAAGGCGGTCATCAGAGAGCTGCATACTCAGATCATAGTTCTTTGGCCTTCTACAGAGTTCTTTTCACTAAATTGCAGTTACTGTCATACTTTGGCTTTCTTTGAATTCCACCTCAAGAAACTCCTGTGGAATCCATTACTGTATCTGCAAAGAGCATGCTGCTAACATCTCTTGCTGACTTTTAAAACTGAAATCCCATGGAAGAAATTTCTTTTAAATTTAAGTGCTGAGCAAAGCTATACTTTATGTACAGAATGGACTTTAAAATAGGAAAACCTACACACAATTAAAACCACATCACTGTATTCTTTTTGGTCTTAATTACTATGGAACTCATGCTCCCTCTGCATCCCAGCTAAAACGAGATCTCCCGGCCAGCATATTTGCATTTTATTTTTCCATGTATGATGCTTTGAACAGCCTGATATATGGTAAGAACTCAGTCAATATTAGCTATTCTTTCTTCTTCATCTTTCGTCTCCTCTTCACCATCTTAATGGGTTGTTGAGAGGAGCTGGTTGATATCTCTGTGGCTGCGGGTCCTGTGCATGAGAACAGAGTCCCTGGGGGTGGCACTAGATTGTATTACCTGAAAATTGCTCCCTAAGGTGGTGAATACAAACTGTGCTCTAGCTGAAAATCCAAAATTCCTAACTGCAGGGGGAAGCAAGGTCACAAACAAATGATGATGACAAACAGCAGCACTGTACTTAGCGTGGAGACTTGAGTAGATGGTGATCAGAACATGGCAGGGCTCCCAGAGGTCAAACTGAACAACCTGGAAGTGGGATCAAATTTAAGAGCAGTGAAGAGGATCATTTGTGACTTTTCTGTGTTGATTCCCCTGAGTGAACAGGACCAAGTTTTCTCCATGTTTGCCCTGGGAAAATCATTAAGCACAGGAGAATGTGGTTGTGGTGGGCTGTCAGTCCTAAATGTGCTTCCCTGGTTTCTGTCTCTTGTGCTCACGGCTGTGGGAGCCCAGTACCTCCTGCCCACAGGTGTAGGTGGATGACCTGGCTGGTTGGTGGGTTTGGCCACAGTGCAGGTATAGGAAGGCACGGCATGTGTGCATAATTGACCATGCATCTCCCTGCTTAATCCTTTAGTGGCTGCCTTTTGCCATGAACACACTGCCCAACCCTGTTTTTGTGACCTATGAAGCCTCAACTCTGTCTCTGTCTCCAGAGTCCTGGATGCCTCAGCTGTACTGAACTTTCAGATTCTTGAACATGCAACCAGTTCTTCTGGGTCTTTGTTTAGAACATTTTATCCCTTTTTAAAAATTTTACTTTTTTTTTCTTTTGGTTTTGTTTTCCTTGGTAATTCCTGCTATTTTTTTCAGATTTTAGTTTGAATATTTCTTTCTCCAAGTATCCCTTTCAGGCCCCCTAGACTACATTAGGTCCTCTTGCTACATATTTCCATGAACTCTGAATTTCTTTACATATATTTTTGCAATTATTTGCTTATCTGTTTGTCTTTTGTCTTCTTCTGTCAGCTCCAGAAGGCAGGAACCAGGCCTGTCTGTGTTCACCCAGCAGTGTCAGGTGTAAGGAGGGGCTCAATAAATGTATGTTAAATAACTGAGAATCAGGGGCACCAAGGGAGCTCAGTGTTTAGCATTTGCCTTTGGCTCAGGTCGTGATCCCAGGGTCTTGGGATCGAGTCCTACAACAGGCTTCCAGCAGGGAGCCTGCTTTTCCCTCTGCCTATGTCTCTGTCTCTCTCTTTGTGTCTCTCATGAGTAAATAAAAATAAAATCTTAAAAAAATAACTGAGAATCAGTTTGCAGATGAGTGATTAAAAACTGCCCGTATGCTTGTGTTTTATGCTATTGAAATTCAGTATAAATCTCTTTGTTTTTCATGTCTTTAAGGTAAAAATGCATATCAAATCAGTTACTGACTTTGAATGGCTAAAACAGAGTAGATTTTATTTTAAGGAGGATTTGGACCAAACTGTGGTGTCAATCACAGATGTGGATTTTATTTATCAAAATGAATTTCTGGGATGCACTGATCGTCTTGTTATCACTCCACTAACAGATAGGTAGGAAACTCAGTTTTTGTTATTCCATTTTGTAATTAAGTGATGTGCTTAGAATTGCTTTAAAATTGCATTTGAAATATTAGCAGAAGCATGTTGCTGTCGTGTTAGGTTTATGCTAGCTCATCAAAGTCAGTCTAACAATGAAATAACCAAGGTTGGTACTTGAAGGTCCACGTACATTATGTTTTTGTGAAGCAGAGAAAGATAAAAGAATGAAAGCAAGGTTAAATGTTGACTATGAGTAAGATAGTAATGAATTTTAGATTGCAATGTGGAAAAATTTCTCTGGCACCATAAAGGGAAGTTGTTAGAATTGCAAAGAAGGAAGGCACCTTGGAGATGATCTAATTTAGTCTCTTGGTTTTCTAAACGTAGAAATTGATACCTAAAGTGAAGTTGCTTGGCTGGGTATGAATAATCAGTCAATGGCTGATTTCACAGTTCTTTCTAGTATGTGACACCAGACAGAACTGGACCTTTTTCATCTCCACATCTCACAACACCCACTCCAATACATTGTACATAGAATATGCTCAATAGGTGTGTGTAGAATTGACTTAAATTGGGTCATAGAACAATTAATTCCACTATTACTTTAAATAGGGCTGCCTACAGGTAAAATTATGACACAAATTATGCCTACTGATTCATCCAACCTCCTTCTCTACGCTCAGGGCATTGTAGCATAAAACTTGTCCATGTGTTTCTTCTTCCACTGAGATTTCCATAGAAGACTAAATGTCTCATGAAGCTTCACTAAGTTTTACTTAGATGTGAAGCAAATTTAACTGAAGCTGGACTATGGATATAAGAAGGCTCACTATATTATTATTATTATTTTTTACTATATTATTTTTTATACTTACCTAAATGAGTGAAACATTTCATAGTAAATTGATTTTTTTTGCAATGGTATCCTGCAGTTGGCTCATACCAGCTTTTGAGAATCAACTGTAAGCATCTCTTCCCAGTTTTGTGATATCACATCAGTAGCTTATCATGGGCTCTAGTGGAAATATTTATACTACAGAAATTGGCAAACATGAACATCAGATTTTTTTTTTGAACTGGAGAGCCAGTTGTTCAACATCTGTCAGCATACCACTGCTTATTTGGTTCTCTGATGTATGAATTATGCTGATCACAGTGGAAGGAAGGCCTGAGGGTTTTAGGTCAGAGTTGAGAAGTTTAGAAAATTTGTCCAAGAAGTATTTGCAATTGTTGTACTACTTGTAGTGAGTATCAAGTACTCCAGCCCTTTTTGGCTGCCTCTTTTATGTGGGCTGCACAAATTCTAAAATCAACAGGCCCATTCCAGTCACATTTGACTCTGGCTTGTGCTTAACTATAGTAACGTGTTATCCCATATTCCCGGTGCTTTATCTGATTGACATTTGCAGATGCTATATCACCTTAGCGCAGGCTTTGGGAATGAACATGGGCGGTGCTCCAGCAGGACCTGCGGGCACTGGCAAAACAGAAACTACGAAAGACATGGGAAGATGTTTGGGAAAATATGTGGTCGTGTTTAACTGCTCAGATCAAATGGATTTCCGAGGGCTAGGAAGGATTTTTAAAGGCAAGTGTCAAAGGCTGTTATTTTTGATGAATGTATTTTTAATGCTCTTTAACATTATTTTCAGATGTAAACCTAAAGGGGTATTTTTCCACATAAGCAAAATTAGTGTATAGGTTAGTACATATGATCTTGCCATTTTTCTGGGTCAGAAATGGCTGGATATCATCAATTTCATATGGTTCAAGACTATTACTGGCATTCTAGTCCATGAGTTGAGTGTGTATTGGATTGTGAAAATGGAATCAATTTATTATTTCCCGAAACAGTGGTGGAGGGGATAAGATCAAGACAGCAAACCCATGACACATGTGGCTTCCCTTCTTGCATTAAATCCCACTGAAGTGAGAGATATCATTTAGAACATAATTTAGAGATTGTGGTATTGGTGCAGGGATTGATAAATAGGCCAGTGGAATATAACAGAGAATGCAGAAGTGGGCCAAGGACACTTGACATATGGCAAAGGTGGTATTGTAAATCAGTGATGAAGAGATAGACTTTATAAATCATTCTGGGACAAGAGATGATTAATATTTAACAAAGGAAATAGGATCCCTACACATATAAAAATTGGCTGCCTACAACCATATATAAAAATCACTTCTGGGGATTAAACACTTAAATGTGGTGGGCAAAACTATACAGTTTTTAGAAGGTAAGAAATAAAAAGATCTTTGTTCTCAGAGAAAGGAATTTTTTTTTAAAGATTTTATTTATTCATTCATGACGGACAGAGAGAGAGAGAGGCAAAGACACAGGCAAGAGAGAGAAGCAGGCTCCATGGAGGGAGCCCCATCTGGGACTTGATCCCAGGACTCCAGGATCATGCCCTGGGCTGAAGGCAGGTGCTAAACCGCTGATCCACCCAGGGATCCCTGAGAAAGGAATTTTTTTTTTGAGAAAGGAATATTTAATACAAAAATCATGAGCCATAAAAGAAAAATTGATACATTGCTTGCCCCAAATTAAAAACTTCTGTTCATCAGTGGATATCAAAGAGAGAAAAGCCATGTCAGAAATTTGGAAAGGCGTTAGCAACCTATGTTGCCTACAAAGGATTAGTCTCCCAAACACATAAGTAATGCCCATGAATGAATGAGAGAAAGATAACCCAATAGAAAAGAGAGAAAAGTCTTGAATAGACATTTCAGAAATGAAGAAAACCAAGTGACCAGCAATCAAAGAATTACATATTATAAAGAGATTCCATTTTGTACACAGCAGTTTGACAAAAATTTAAGTGTGACATTTTAACCATTGGCAAGGTATAGTGTAAAAAATTATCATCAGCTACTGGTAGGAGTATAAAAGTTTTTTGGAAAAAACAGCACCATGTGTCTTCTCATGTATCCCACCTCCTGGTATATAGTCAGGTAAATGACACTCATGTCTGAGAGTTTGTGTATAAATGTTTGCTGCAGCAATTCTTATAACAACAACTAAAAACAACTCTAGTGTCCTCCACAGTGGACTGGACACATAGACACATAAATTGGGAAAATATAATTTATATACTGTATATACAGGAAGGAAAAAAGTATAACGTGTATATATGAAATTGAGTATAACAGTCCTATATAGCAGTGAAAATGAATAACTACAAGATGATGCATTCACGTAGAGCTGCCTCACAGATACAACTTGGAGTGAAGAAAAATACATATGGTATGATTAAATTTATTTAAAATGCAAAAATAGGTAAAACTGAAAATACATATCATTTAGATATGTATACATAGATAGTAAAAAAGCAAAGCAAAGCAAGAGAATGATGCAGACTAGCAGTCCCTCCTTCTGGGAGGGAAGAAAGGGGAGATAATAGGAGAGAAGTACACTGGAGCTTCTTTGTATTAAAATCATGAGTTCACTCATGTAGCCTTCCTTTAAATACGATATGAGAAAATCCCTGTAATAGATACCATGAGATTGTACATCCAGCTTTCACCTTTTATGTGTATGTATATATATGTATATATATATCATCTGAAATATGTATATATGTAATTATATATATATATATATATATAAAATTCACAGTCTTTATGTGATATTTCTCCATTTAAGAGAGAGAACAAAACATAAGCTATAGACCGGGAGAAGATATTTTAACATGTATAGCTGCTAAAAATTAATATGCAGCATTAAAAAAGATTTTCTTCCAATCATGAAGAAACCCAAAATAAAACACCAATGAGATACTAATTTCACTTCTGCTAGAGTGGCAACAATGGAAGAGTCTGGCCAAACCACTGTTGGTAAGGATTTATAGAAATTACAACAGGGAGATCCTGGGGTGGCTTGGTGGTTTAGCGCCTGCCTTTGGCCGGGGGCATGATCCTGGAGACCCAGGATGGAGTCCCACATCAGGCTCCCAGCATGAGCCTGCTTCTCTCTCTGCCTGTGTCTCTACCTGCCTCTCTCTCTCTCTCTCTCTCTCTCTCTGTCTTTCATGAATGAATGAATAAATTTTTTAAAAATCTTAAAAAAAAGAAATTACAACAGTTAATACTTATGTGTGTGCAAATTGGTAGAGCTGCTTCTAAGAACAGCCTGGCAATAGGTGGTAAATGTGAAGATGCACATACTCTCTTTGACCTAGCATTTCCACTTCTCACATTTTGTAAAAAGACATGAGCCAGATTGATACACTGTTATAGCAAATTATTAGGAGCAAACCAAATATCTATTGAAAGTAGAACGAATTTTTAAACTGGTATATTTAGGCAATGAAATACTGCACAGTAAAGCATTTTAAAATAGTGAATTAGATCTATGTGTATCAGCTTAGATAGATCTCAGAAAAATAATATTGAGCAAATAAATCAAATTTCAGAAGGGTATACAGTATTTTATAAATAGATACATGTAGATAGATGCATATAAATCTCAAATAGGCAAAACATATAGTGTTCATGAATACATACATAAAAGCAGTAGTTTAAAGGATGCCTGCAACCACTGACATCAAATTCAGGATACAAGTTACCTCTGGAGAAGGAGGGAGTGTGGATCCAAGAGAAACATACATGGATTTGAGCTGTAGTTCTAATATTTTATTCTTTAGAATGAAATTTGAAGGAAAATTTTTTTTAAAGATTTATTTATTTATTTATGATAGACATAGAGAGAGAGAGAGAGAGGCAGAGACACAGGAGGAGGGAGAAGCCGGTTCCATGCCGGGAGCCCAACGCTGGACTCGATCCCGGGACCCTAGGATGCCCTGGGCCAAAGGCAGGCGCTAAACCGCTGAGCCACCCAGGGATCCCCAGAAATTGTTTTTTTTAAAGATTGTATTTATTCATGAGAACAGAGAGGCAGAGATATAGGCAGAGGGAGAAACCGGCTCCTCACAGGGAGCCTGATGTGGGACTCGATCCTGGAACCCCAGGGTCACGCCCTGAGTCAAAGACAGACGCTCAATCACTGAGCCACCCAGGTGTCCCATGAAGCAAATTGTTAATATATGATAGGCAGGTACATGAGTATTCATTACATCATTCTTTATAATTGTCTGTTAAGCCATTTTTGAACCCTGAGAATCATTTCCTGTATCAATGTTGCGCCCAAGATCGCGAATCGGAGGAACCGCCAAGGAGCCGACACCGATGCAAACACACGAGGGTTTATTTACAAGCTCGAGCCCGGGACCAAGTGCACCCGACGCGGCGGAGCAGGGACTTGGACCCCGAGACTAAGAGGCTCAGCAGCTTTATAGGGGCCAGGGGCCAATGGGATACGCAGAAAGTTGCACCGTCCTGCTGGTCCGCTGAGCCGGATTTCAGGTTAGGGTGTGTCCTGGTCTCTGACTAGGGCGGGGCAGCGCCCTAAGTAATAAGCCGGTCAGCACAAGGGGGGTGCAGCCCAAAACAGAGTCAGTCCTGCTCTGCTTGTCCACGGGTAGGGGATTTTGTTCAATTTCCTGGGTCCCACATCAAAAAGAAGGATTCTTCTGTCCATGACTCCTACCTGAAAGGTTGAGGATAGGTGAGGGCAGCTGACTAAAGCACAAGGTAATTCCCAGGATTCTAGAATTAGAACAGATGGCAGAGAAAAAGAAAAGGAAGTGGCTGTCCCCAGTATTTTTCTTCTGTATAAATTATAACGCAGCTTTCTGAAGTGAGAATCCTGTGTACCAGCTCACACTGTAAGCCGCAGCCCCAGAGGGGAAGCTCTTGCGTGCCTCTCCCATTCCTTCTCCCCAATCAGCAGAGGCAGGCATGTATCCTGCACTCAGGAATTGGCATTCGGAATGAGGAAATAACACAGAAATGCAGAGATAACAAAGTCTCAAAAAATACTTGGAGAAATTAGGGAGGCATCCCAAATAGCTAAGAGACCTACCCACCACTAAACGGATTCATAGAGGAAGCAGGAGAAAACAGGAAATAAAATCAATAGCTTCAAAGGGATTCAAGAATTTATATAACACGCAACCGGTTGAAGAAAAACAGGCTGTTATGAAAAATAAAGCAATGGGAATAATAAATAAATTAATGAATTAAAAACCCCTGTTGAGTTAAATAATGATCTAGCCAAGAGAATAAATACACTGCAGAGAGAAATGGGAAGTTTGGCAGAAAAGCCTAAAGGTCATAGGGATAGATAGAAAAGTTCCAACATCCCTATAATGGAAATTCCTAAAGGCAAGGAAAAAAAAAAAACAAACTAGAAGGAGCACAATAATAAACGGAAGGAGAACATTTCAGGCAGCTGAAGACAATGTTTTCATCCTTAGAGATTAGACAGGAGCAGTGTTCATAATACTGGAGTCTTCTTTGTATCAAGTTTGTAAGGAATACATAAAAATCTCCTTGACCCTTTTCTGCCTCACCCAGCATCCCTGCATGTCTCTCATTGCAAGAGGAAGGAAAGTGATCTGACCTGGAAAGGGCATCCCTCATTCTGTCCGTTTCCCCCAGCGTTATGGCTCTTTCAGCCCTCCATCCCCGCTGGAAGTAGCACTTCCCAACTGAATCAAAATTTATCACCCTGTGGCATCCCTGCATGTAATGACGTGCCTGTACTTTGATTTTGGCAGTGCGCTATTTTCATTGTTTCCAGGATGATGTGCAAATAATTAAACCTCTCTCTGTCACTAGAATTAGATATATCTTTACAAACAGCCAGATTTGAAACTTTCTCTAAATTATATTTCAATATATAATTGTTTGCACTTTAGAGAAGTGATTTTTCTGCTTGGTAGGGGGTATGTTATAAAGTAAAACTTCAAATTAACTTTTTCCTGCCAGGTCTTGCACAGTCTGGTTCTTGGGGCTGTTTTGATGAGTTTAACAGAATTGAACTGCCTGTGTTATCAGTGGCAGCCCAACAAATTTATATTGTTCTGACAGCAAGAAAAGAGAGAAAAAAACAGTTCATTTTTTCTGATGGTGATTGTGTTGATTTGAATCCAGAATTTGGAATCTTCCTAACAATGGTGAGAACATGGTCTTTAAATGCAATGTGTTTAGTCTAATTACTATAGATTTAAATAAAAGAAAGCATATGTTTGTTAGTAAATGATTGACTATTCAGAGGTCATGAGTGATTCTTATCATATGATTTTTTTGAGTAGCAAAAGTAGCCTGGAGAGAAGATAAAATGGTAATATGTTAATGGTAATACTAGCTACAGTTTAGTGATCACTTGTTATGTGTCAGGTGCTCAACTAAATGTTTTCTGTATTTTATCCCATAGACTAGCTACAGTAACAATCCCCAAATCTCAGTGGCTTAAAACCTCAAAGATTTATCTCTCCCACATGCCACATGTTTTTATATGTTCTTTATATAGTTAAATCCTTATGTTGCAAGATAACGCAAAATAATCTGAATTTTAAGTGTCTCAGTGGACAAAGATAAATTATAGAAAGCAAAATCGGGAAATTTTCTGATAAGCTTTATTGTAAGCAAATATATTTGCAGAGCAGTTGGGGGTAAACAATAATCCAAAAGTGATCAGTTATAACTCAGGAAATGGGATGAATGAATTTATTGTGTGATACTATGGTGTAGAACAATTTAAAAGAAGAGTAACATTCTTCTTGGACTAAAGGGGTACCTGGGAGGCTCAGTGGTTGAGCATCTCGTGATCCCAGCGTCCTGGGATTGAGTCCCACATCAGGCTCCCTGCGGGGATATGTGTGTATGATTTTGTTAGTATAATGAACATGGAAATATGTAGGAGGAAGTGATACAACCTTAAAAATATGAATGGTCGAATACATATTTTTGAGAAAGGAGGGATGTTTTATGAATCTAATGTTTTGCAATACCAGCTTAGAATATGAACTAGGAATTTGAATGTATTCGTATTCATGAAATGAAAATTATATCAATAATTCAAAACAATTTTAATTTTTAGAACCCTGGATATGCTGGGCGCCAGGAACTACCAGAAAACTTAAAAATTCAGTTTAGAACTGTTGCTATGATGGTTCCTGATAGACAGGTAGGCACCAAGATTTAAAAACATAATATAATTTATGTTCCTTACTTGTTTTTCACTAATGTTGTTGAAAAAAATCTCACAATCTTAATTTTCAGATCATTATGCGAGTCAAACTTGCAAGCTGTGGTTTTCTTGAAAATGTTATCTTGGCCCAAAAGTTTTATGTTCTTTACAAACTCTGTGAAGAGCAACTTACCAAACAGGTAACTGTAAATCTGTTTTTCCCTAGCTGTAGAACTTGATTTTTTACTTTGTGATTTTACCTTGATAAATACTAATCAGTGAGTTTTAAAAATCTTGGCTCTTTTCTAAGATATATTTATAATTCATTTATTTGTGTATTTTTAAAACCTTTTTTAGTTTGAAATCATTATGGAGTTTCAATGAAGTTGCAAAGAAGTGTAAAGGAGGTCCTGTGTACCCTACTTCCTGCAATGTTGACATTAAAAAAAAAAGATTTTATTTATTTATTTGAATGAGAGAGAGAGAATAAGGGGCAGAGGTGAGGTGGAGGGCAGAGGGAGAGGAAGAAGCAGAATCCTTGCCAAGCAGGGAGCCCCACTGGGGGCTCGGTCCCAGGACCCTGGGATCACAAGTGGAGCTGAAGGCAGATGCTGAATGGACTGAGCCACCTAGGCACCTCAGTGTTGGCATTATGTAACTATAGTACAATAACAAACAATAAAACCAGAAGACCGACATCAGTACAATCCACAGAGTTTATTAAGAGTTCACCAGCTATTACACGCACTGTATGTGTGTGTGTGTGTGTGTGTAGTACTATGCAGTTATGTCACATGGGTCCATAACATGGAGATTCATGTAATCTCTACCACAATCAACATACAGGATTGTTCTGTCACTGTAGGGTTTTCCTCATGCTACCTTTTCATAACCACACCCACCCCTCTTCCAAGTCCCTAACCTCTTGCAACAAAAATAATTTGTCATTCCAAGAATGTTACAGAAATGGAATCACAGAATGTGTAACCTGTTGGTAACACATTTAAATCTGTTTGCTGTATGGACTGTATCAGATTGTAATATTCTCAAAGTATATTTAAATTGTGAACTTCCCATGGGGTGCCTGGGTGGCTCAGTTGGTTAGGTGTCTGCCTTCGGATCAGGTCATGATCTCAGGGTCTTGGGATCAAGCCCTACGTTGGGCTCCCTGCTCAGTGGGGAGTCTGCTTCTCCCTCTCCCCTTACCCCTGCTTGTGCTCTCTCTCTCTCCCAAATAAGTAAATAAATAAAATCTTAAAATTTCCCAATAGAATGATCATTTTTCAATCAAGGAAAGGTGAGAGACTGAAGCTAATGGAACTTTGCAGCTCAGCCCCTCCAAACAGCAGTGTGTACCTAATAGAATATCTCCGTGTGTATGCATGGTGAGTCTACATTTAGAACTGTTCACTGAAACACTCTTTTTTACCCCCCATCTCAGGTTCATTACGACTTTGGGTTGAGAAATATTCTATCTGTATTGAGGACACTTGGATCTCAAAAAAGAGCCAGACCAGAAGATAGTGAACTGAGCACTGTCATGAGAGGACTGAGAGACATGAACCTTTCCAAGCTGGTATCTCCCTTCTCTCAATTCACTTCTTCCAGATTCCTACCTGACTGTTTCCCTCCTTAGCTGATACATGGGGGTTGGCTCAGGTTGAGCTCTGAGCATTAATGATTACAGGGACATTGTGCCTATGAAGCTACTACCCCTGTGCCTCCACAAGGCAAAAAGCCCATGGCCTTGTATGTGCAACATGGGCTGGAAATGCATCCTCTTATCAGCTATGAGCCATAAAATAGGCTTCATTGGTGGGCTCTGGCCCCCAAATTTCAGTCCAGCCCTCTACCATTACTCATAATGTAACACAAACTCTAGAACATGGATATCTTGGCTTCTTGGATTTACTGAGAACCATGAGAGCTTTCACTTTCTCAGAATCTAAGTACATTTTAGCTATGTCTCTTCCAAAGCATCAGCACCACATTTTCCAAAAGTGCATTGAAAGTTCTTTGTGAAGATGATCATAGCTATCTTGCTGCTTTCAGCCAGCTTCTTTGAACCAACTGGCAGACAGGTACACGTGGTATTTATCCAAGGGCATCTATGTTGAGGAGGGAGGAGCAAGGGGGTGGAGGAGTAGGGTCCTCAACTCACCTGGCCTCACAAACTTACTTAGATAACTTTCAAAATATCCTGAGCACCTACAAATTCGACCCAAGATTTAAAGAGAAAACAGCTGGAATGCTACAGAGAGAAAAGTTTTGGCTTCTAACAAGAAAGGAAGGAGGAAAATAAATAAATAAAATATAAAGTGGGGGAGGGGAACCGCGAATAGCCGGGCTAAAGTGAAGCGGTGAAAGACTGCAGGGCAGGAAAGCCCAGCCCTGGAGAAACGGTAACTCTAAAAATCCATGCCGGAGTTTTCACTGATGGAAAAGTGCTCAGCAAGGAAATCGGGCAGAATCACAGGAGGAGCAACGAAGCCTCAAGATTCCCGGAGTCCCTATGAGAGGAGGGGCACCTGGGGGAAACTTCCTGCAAACCACGGTCTGATATCAGTAAAGGGCTGGCGTGCCACAGCCCTCCGGGCCATTTGGGAAAGGCCAATCAGTTGGGTGGGCTGGCTGACGGCGGTGGCTGTATCCCATTCCCTTTGGGAGGGGAGGTCCCTGGGAGCGCGGGTCCAGCAGCAGGAGCCCAGGATCCTTGGGTGCCCAAGTGGACAAAGCCAATTATCCTCCCTTCCCCCAGGACAGGTGGAAGTGGGGAGGGCACAGGACAGTGAGGAATCTCCTGCCGCTGGGGGCCCCCAAGCTGTGCAGATCAGTGCACCTGCGCTGCCCCTGGGAGCATCTAGGCCAGTGTGGACTGGGAGACTACCATTAGTTACTCACGGGGAGCTGACTCCAGGGCTACCGCCATTGATGTTTTTCCTCTTTGTTTCACCATGTGCCTGGGAGAGGTGGGGCCTCTAAGGAACAAAGGCCTCACAGGATAAACAGCTTATACTGAGCCTGCACCTGACAAGGGGTAGAGCATCTCCCCCCAGGCACACACACCTGAGAATCAGCGCGGCAGCCCCTCCCTCAGAAGACCAGCTGGAAGAACAGGGGAAGAGTGAATTTACTGATGAAGCAGGGCTGGAAAGCTCCAGGACTGAGGGAAAATAGTACACAGAACTAGATGGTCCTTTTTTTTTTTTTTTCTTTCTTTTTCCATTACGACTCATTTTTATATCAGACTAAAAATTTCCAACATTTTTCTCTTTTCCCACCCTAACTACGATAATTTACCAGCTCTTCATTTTTAAGTTTTTTCCTTTTTGCCTTTCATATTTCTACAATTACATGTCTTAGATATATTTTTCACTTCTGGATTCCCTTCAACGTATCAATTTAATATTGGTAGATATATGAGATAAGGGTTTTTGTTTTTTGTTTTTTTATGCCTTGTTTTATTTTACAATGATGGAAGTTAGCACCTTCTAAAACACAACCAACATACACCCAGAACCAAGTGGAACACTGTGTTGGTTCATCCTGTGAGATTATATTCTCTCTTCCTTGCCATTCTGACCCCCTCTTTTATCTTGTTTATGTTTTTGTGGTCAATGTTGGGGATTTTTATAAGTATTGCCAGTTTATATTAATTTGGGATTGAGCATCTTCTAACATACAGAACAAAATATATTGAGAAACAAGAGGATCACCTTCTAGGACTCCTCAGGTAGACTACATTCTCTTTCCACTACCACTTCTTCACCACCATCGTCCCCTGTTTTTTTTTTTTTCTCTTTTTCCTCATTTCTTTACTTTTTTTTTCTTTTTTCTTTTTTCTTCTTTGTTTTTGCTTTTTTGCTTTTTATTTTTACTTCTTTACTTTAAAATTTGTTTTTCACTTTAGTGGTCCTTTTGTTTTATTTTGTTCTGTTCTTTTTCTTTTATTTTCTGGTCTCTGACCTCTTCAAAATCATCTAGGGTGTATTTAACTTAGGTTGTGGTTGATATTTTTGACTCAGCCTGTCCTACAGCCACTCTGCAATGGAAAAAATGACTAGAAGGAAGACTTCACCACTAAAGAAAGACCCTGAAATAGTACTCTCTACCACAGAGTTACAAATTTGGATTTAAATACGATGTCAGAAAGTCAATTCAGAAGTACAATTATAAAGCTACGGTGGCTCTGGAAAAAAGGGTAAAGGACTCTAGAGACTTCATTACTTCAGAATTGAGATCTAATCAGGCCAAAATTAAAAACAGATTAAATGAGATGCAGTTCAAACTGGATACCTAACTGGTAGGGCTAATGAGGTGGAAGAGAGAGTGAGTGACATAGGAGACAAGTTGATGGTAAGGAAGGAAGCTGAGGGAAAAAAAGAGAAAAACAAGAGCCTACAAGGAAAGGCTTAGGGAAATAAATGATAGCCTGAGAAGAAAGAATATACGTCTAATTGGGATTCCAGAAGAGATGAGAGAGAGAGGGAGAGAGGACCACAAATAATATTTGAACAAATCATAGCTGAGAACTTCCCTAATCTGGGGAAAGAAACAGGCATTCAGATCCAAGAGATAGAGAGGACCCCCCCCACCCAAAAATCAATATAAAAACGTTCAACACCTCAACATTTAATAGTGAAACTTGCAAATTTCAAAGATAAAGAGAAAATTGTTTTATTTTTTTTATTTTTTTTTAATTTTTATTTATTTATGATAGTCACAGAGAGAGAGAGAGGCAGAGACACAGGCAGAGGGAGAAGCAGGCTCCATGCACCGGGAGCCCGACGTGGGATTTGATCCTGGGTCTCCAGGATCGCGCCCTGGGCCAAAGGCAGGCGCCAAACTGCTGCGCCACCCAGGGATCCCGAGAAAATTGTTTTAAAAAAGATTTTATTTATTCCTGAGAGGCACACAGAGAGAGGTAGACACACAGGCATAGGGAGAAGCAGGCTCCTTGTGGGGAGCCCAATAGGGGACTCTATACCAGGACCCCAGGATCATGACCTGATCCAAAGGCAGACACTCAACCACTGAGCCACCCAGGTGCCCTAAAAAGAAAATTCGTAAAGTGGCATGAGACAAAAGATTCTTCCCTTACATCTGGAGAAATATCAGATTAACAGCAGACCTATCCACAGACACCTGGCAGGCCAGAAAGGCCTGGCAGGATATACTAAGGGTACTAAATGAGAACATGTAGCCAAGAATACTTCATCCAGCAAGGCTGTCATTCAGAATAGAAGGAGAGATAAAGAGCTTCCCAGATAGGAAGAAACTGAAAGAATATGTGACCACCAAACCAGCTCTTTAAGAAATATTAAGGGGGACCCTGTAAAAGGAAGAGGGAGCCCAAAGAAACGATCCACAAAAATAGAGACTGAATAGGTAATATGATGACACTAAATTCCTATCTTTCGATAGTTACTGTGAATGTGAATGGGCTAAATGAGCCCATCAAAAGACGTAGGGTATTGGGCTGTATAAAAAAACAAGACTCATCTATATGCTGTCTACAAGAGACTCATTTTAGACCTAAGGACACTTTTAGCCTGAGAATGAAGGGGTGTAGAACCATTTAACATTCAAATGGTCCTCAAAAGAAAGCTGGGGTAGCCATCCTCATATCAGATAAAGTTTATACCAAAGACTATAGTAAGAGATGAAGAGGGACACTATATCATACTTAAAGGGTCTATCCAACAGGAAGACCTAACAATCATGAATATTTATCCCTCTAATGTGGGAGCTGCTAAATATATCCATCAATTAATAACCAAAGTAAAGAGATACTTAGATAATAAAACTAATAGTAGGAGACTTCAACACGGCATTCTCAGTAAATGACAGATATTCTAAGCAGAACACCACCAAAGAAACAAGGGCCTTGAATGATACACTGGACCAAGTAGACTTCACAGATATATACAGAACTTTCCATCTGAACACAATTGAATACACATTCTTCTCAACTGCACATGGGACTTTCTCTAGAATAGACCACATACTGGGTCACAAATCAGGTCTCAACTGATACCAAAAGATAGAGATTGTCCCTTGTATATTTTCAGACCACAATATTTTGAAACTAGACTCAATCACAAGAAGAAATTTGGAAGAAACTCGAACACATGAAGGTTAAAGAACATCCTACTAAAAGATGAATGGGTCAATCAGGAAATTAGAGAAGAATTAAAAAGATTCATGGAAAGTAATGAAAATGAAAATACAGCCATTCAAAATCTTTGGGATATAGCAAAAGCAGTCCTAAGAGGGAAATATATTGCAATACAAGACTCCTTCAAAAAAAAAAAAAAAAAGGAAAAAATCAAATACACAAGCTAACCTTGCACCTAAAGGAGTTGGAGAAAGAACAGAGAAAAGACTCAAATTAATAAAATCACGAATGAAAGAGGAGAGATCACAACCAATACCAAGGATGTACAAACGATTTTAAAAATGTATTATGAGTAGCTATATGCCAACAAATTAGGCGATCTAGAAGAAATGAATGCTTGTATGGAAAACCACAAGTTACCAAAACTGGAACAGGAAAAAATAGAAAACCTGAACAGGCCAATAATCAGTGAGGAAATTGAAGCAGCCATCAAAAACCTCCCAAGACACAAAAGTCCCAGGGGAATTCTATCAAACATTTAAAGAAGAAATAATACTTATTCTACTAAAGCTGTTCTGAAAGATAGAAAGGGACGGAATACTTCCAAACTCGTTTTGTGAGGCCAGGATCACCTTAATCCCCAAACCAAAGACCTCCCCAAAAAGGAGATTTATAGACCAATATTCCTGATGCAGACAGATGCAAAAATTCTCAACGAGATACTAGCCAATAGGATCCAACAATACATTAAGAAGATTATTCACCATGACCAAGTGGGATTTATGGGTGGCTCAACACTCATAAAGCAATCAACGTGATAGATCGCATCAACAAGAGAAAAAACAAGAACCATATGATCCTCTCAATAGATGCAGAGAAAGAATTTGGCAAAGTACAGCATCCATTCCTGATTAAAATGCTTCAAAGTGTAAGGATAAAGGGAACATTCCTCAATATCTTAAAAGCCATTTATGAAAAACTCACAGTGAATATCATTCTCAATGGGGGAAAACTGAAAGCCTTTCCCCTAAAATCAGGAACATGACAGGGATTTCCACTCTCACCACTGCTATTCAACATAATACTAGAACTCCTAGCCTCAGCAATAAGAAAACAGAAAGAAATAAAAGGCATTCAAATTGGCAAAGAAGAAGTCAAACTCTCCCTCTTCACAGATGACATGACACTGTACATAGAAAACCCAAAAGACTCCACCCCAAAATTGCTAGAACTCATACAGCAATTCAGCAGTGTGGCAGGATACAAAATCAATGCCCAGAAATCAGTGGCATTTCTATACACTAACAATGATACTGAAGAAAGAGAAATTAAGGAGTCAATCCCATTTACAATTGCACCCAAAAGCATAAGATACCTAGGAATAAACCTAACCAAAGAGGTAAAGGATCTATACCCTAAAAACTACAGAATACTTCTGAAGGAAATTGAGGAAGACACAAAGAGATGGAAAAAACATTCCATGTTCATGGATTGGAAGAATTAATATTGTGAAAATGTCAATGTTACCCAGGGCAATTTACACATTTTATGCAATCCCTATCAAAATACCATGGACATTCTTCAGAGAGTTGGAACAAATCTTCAGATTTGTGTGGAATCAGAAAAGACCCCGAATAGCCAGAGGAATATTTTTCAGAAAACCAGATCCGGGGGCATCACAATGCCAGATTTCAGGTTGTACTACAAAGCTGTGATCATCAAGACAGTGTGGTATTGGCACAAAGACAGACACATAGATCAATGGAACAGAATAGAGAACCCAGAGATGGGCTCTCAACTCTATGGTCAACTAATATTCGACAAAGCAGAAAAGACTATCTACTGGAAAAAGGACAGTCTCTTCAATAAATGGTGCTGGGAAAATTGGACAGCCACGTGCAGAAGAATGAAACTAGACCATTCTCTTGCACCATACACAAAGATAAATCAAAGTGGACGAAAGATCTAAATGTGAGAGAAGCACCAAAATTTTAGAGAACACACAGGCAACACCCTCTTTGAACTTGGCCACAGCAACTTCTTGCAAGATACATCTATGAAGGCAAGAGAAGCAAAAGCAAAAATGAACTATTGAGACTTCATCAGGATAAAAAGCTTCTGCACAGCAAAAGAAACAGTCAACAAAACTAAACTAAAAGACAACCTACAGAATGGGAGAAGATACTTGCAAATGACATATCAGATAAAGGGCTAGTATCCGAGATCTATAAAGAATGTATTAAACTCAACAGCCAAGAAACAAACAATCCAATCATGAAATGGGCAAAAGACATGAACAGAAATTTCACCAAAGAAGACCTATACATGGCCAACAAGCACATGAGAAAATGCTCTGCCTCATTTGCCATCAGGGAAATACAAATCAAAACCACGATGAGATACCACCTCACCCCAGTAAGAATGGGGAAAATTAACAAGACAGGAAACCACAAATGTTGGAGAGGATGTGGAGAAAGGCAAACCCTCTTGCACTGTTGGTGGGAATGTGAACTGGTGCAGCCACTCTGGAAAACTGTGTGGAGGTTCCTCAAAGAGTTAAAAATAGACCTGCCCTACGACCCAGCAATTGCACTGCTGGGGATTAACCCCAAAGATACAGATGCAGTGAAATACTGGGACACCTGCACCCCAATGTTCATAGCAGCAATGTCCACAATAGCCAAACTGTGGACGGAGCCACAATGTCCTTCAACAGATAAATGGATAAAGTAGATGTTGTCTATATATACAATGGAACATTAGTCAGCCATCAGAAAGGACAAATATCTGCCATTTGCTTCAACGTGGATAGAACTGGAGGGTATTATGCTGAGTGAAGTAAGTTAATCAGAGAAGGACAATCATTATATGGTTTCACTCATATGGAGAATATAAGAAATAGTGACAGGAATTAAAAGGGAAAGGAGGGGAACTGAGTGGGAAAAACTATTGAGGGAGACAAAGCATGAGAGACTCCTAACTCAGAAATGAAGAAAGGGTTGGGGAAGGGAAAGTGGGCAGGGGGTTGGGGTAACTGGGTGATGGGCATGGAGGGCACTTGATGGGATGAGCACTGGGTTTTATACTTTATGTTGGCAAATCGAACTTCAATAAAAACAAATTTTAAAAATTTAAAAAATTAAAAAAATTGGGGGGATGCCTGGGTGGCTCAGTGGCTGAGTGTCTGCCTTGGGCCCAGGGAGTGATCCTGGGGTCCCGGGATCGGGTCCCACATCGGGTTCCCTGCATGGAACTTGCTTCTCCCTCTGCCTCTCTCCCTGCCTCTTTCTCTCTCTCTCTGTGTCTCTACTGAGTAAATAAATAAAATCTTTTTTTTTAAAGATAAAATAAAAAATTTTGGAACATTAAAAAAAAAGGGATCTATGTGTTACATATTGTGCCTATGTCCTGGGAGCACAAGAGAAAGAGGAAGAAATGGTTCTTAGGAAGCTCCCAGTCTAGTTACAGAAACTAACAACTAACATCCAGTGGCTCCCTACCATTACAGAGTTTTTTTCGGTGATAATTGTCTTGGTTGTGTCTCAGCAACTCTGTAGGGTATGAATGGCTAGTGTGCTCATTGCCATTTGCCTTTTGAGGAAACCAAGTCTAGAAGACTCACCCACAATCACAGTCAGTTGAAAAGCTGGAACAAAAAAACCACAAGACTTTCTGACGCCAAATCCTCTGCCCCTTTCAGAGGATAAAGTCTTCTTGAAACTGCTAGGCAGGAATTCCAGAAGGCAACAGAGGAGTCCCAGAGAATTAGGAGATATCAAAGGGGCCAGCAGTTGGGAACACGGCGATATTGATATTAATGAGGATTAATTAGGGTTAGTTTTCTCAAACCTACAGCTTGTAAGGAAGGCAGAGCACTGCTCTGATGGTTTTCCAGCCACTGTTGGATGAGCCAGGCAGGTAGGGTTATGGCTATTTTTTCTTTCTTTCTTTCTTTCTTTCTTTCTTTCTTTCTTTCTTTCTTTCTTTCTTTCTTTCTTTCTTTCTTCTTTCTTTCTTTCTTTCTTTCTTTCTTTCTTTCTTTCTTTCTTCAGATTTTTATTTATTTATTCATGAGAGACAGAGAGAGAGAGAGAGAGAGGCAGAGACACAGGCAGAGGGAGAAGCAGGCTCCATGCAGGGAGCCCGAAGTGGGACTCGATCCCGGGACTCCAGGATCATGCCCTGGGCCGAAGGCAGGCACTCAACCGCTGAGCCACCCAGGGATCCCCTATTTTCCTAATTTAAATGGAATATTAATACTCTATTTTCATGGGGCTGGGACTATTACTTGCATGTTTTTAAAGTTAACCCACACACCTGTTTGTGAGACGCATGGAATTCCTATGATAAAGTAATGAGATCAAACCTTGAGCAGTAGACTGTAGAAGATGTTGAATGCCAAAGAGCTCTGGGTACAATGCTATAGGTAATATGGATTCAGAGGTAGTGTTTAGCAATTGGTTCTAGAGGATACAAGTCATGGTAAGAGAGTGGTATATGATTTTCTGGGCATCTAGTGATATAATAAGTGCTATGACCTTCCTCACCGGGCCATAATTATTTGTTGGCTGAAGAAGTATATTTATTCTCTGCCATCTTAGGTTGATGAAGATGAACCCCTGTTCCTCAGCTTAATCAATGACCTGTTTCCAGGATTACAACTGGATAGTAGTACCTATGTGGAACTGCAAGCTGCAGTAGCCAACCAGGTTCAGATAGAAGGTTTGATTAACCACCCGCCCTGGAATCTCAAACTTGTGCAGGTAAAGACATTTTAATCTATTACCAGTATCATAACAAGTGTGTGTTGTCAAAAGATCACCATTTGAAGAGAAGAATGCAGGATATTAGTTTTACTTAATGTAAAGGTTGAAAGTAAATGAAAAACATCCTTGCAAGCAGAGTCCTCAGGAGGATGTGTTGATCCTAGAGAGAGAGAGAGAGAGTGCGGATTGACCCTGCCTTGCAGTAAACAAGCAGTGATTTACTGAGATTACCTATTTCTGGGGAGCAGGTTGGGCAGTAGCCAGAATCTCAAGAACAGTTGGGAGGAGAGTAGGGTTTTTTTTTTTAGATTTTATTTATTTATTTGTGAGAGACACACAGAGAGAGGCAGAGAGGGAACCAGGCTCCTCACAGGGAGCCCAATGCGGGACTCGATCCCAGGACCCTGGGATCACGACCTGAGCCAAAGGCAGGCGCTCAACCACTGAGCCACCTAGGTGCCTCAAGTAGGTTATAAAAAGCTGGGGAGATGGAATGACCCTGCTGGCTTCTTGTGTCTGTCTGGCAGTATCACTCATAGCTGGGGACCTTCATGGGCATGGGGTCTGAGGAATCCGGGAATGCTGCTTTACTTCTGCTTTGGGTATGGACAAGTTCACACCTGCACTAAAATTTTAATCCTTTGCCTGTGTCTCTTGGTGTCTTTTTGTCCATCACATTTCATCCTTGTGACACCCAACAGTTGACTCAGCAGAGTCAGGAAGGACTGGTGGAGATGGAGGATTAAATTTCTATGGGCCTGATGTTTCAGGAGTATTTTCCAGGGCGTTTGGAAATGAGGGAGCTGAAATTGTGGAGGGTGTTAAGAACTGCATTTGAAAAGTAACAGTTCTTATTTTAACTTACTGTTCTTGCCAGATTACGAGAAGTGAGAGTGTCTAAGTCATATCCAAGTTTCATAGGAAAATATGTGAGGAACAGTTTTTAAGTATTTTTCATCACCCATGGATTGGAAGCCATTAAACACTTTTTTTTTTCAATTTCTGGGAAATTTTTCAAAATTTCCTATGTGACATATGCATCTAGTATATTGAATACTAAAGTCATAGTTATCTCCGTGGGTAGGGGACTAGAATATGGTGGTGGTACCCAGTGTCAATAGTGTTACTCTTGAACAGAATGTGATGGGCTGTGTCTTTGCTGCTTCTAAATGATGGGTTATAGTAGTAATGCATTTTCCTCTAAAATGGTAGAATAATATAAATTCTGCCTCTGATCAGCTATGAGCTTTTGACTTCTTATTTTTATTAAGAAAACAATAGAGAGGACATTGTAACAGACCCTGTCTTGTTCTTAGTATGTCTCCTTGAATCTCCTTTACCCTAACCCTGTGCCCCTTCCCCGGCTTCTGCGTGAATCTAATAGCCCACACTCACCATCCTTTCAGGACGACTGGAGCCACTTGGCTAGCAGGCACTGCCTGGGAGTTTATTTTCCATCCCCCTTAAACCAAACTCTCCTTAGTTAAAGACTGATGGGTGATGGAGTGAGTAGTAGAGTCAAGCTCCCTTGCTTCCCTGTGAACAAACGCAGGTGTTACTTACATTCCAGCGTGCCCCGCAGGACCTGTGTTAAGGCTTCCCTCTAAAGGATTTTGTCCTCGATCGCACCCTGTCTGACTTCCCTTTCCTGTCCTGCTTCCCCTACCTCCTTGTCAGTTTCTCCTGGGAGCATTGCCTGAGCAAATCGGTTGCAGGGACATCCTCCCCTCAAGCTGGTCTTCACTGTGATGGTTTGCTTTGCTGCTATCGCCCACCAGGGGGCGGCATCATCACATTGAATGCACAGAAAGCTTGTGCCTGGAAAAACCTGTTATGGGCAAACCCAAATCACCAGGAATAGTAGTTTGAGAAGCAAAACCTAGATCCCGAGTTTATTATTTCCAAAATGTCATTCGAGTTTCACACTGTCATAATTTTAATCACTTATCTTCTTTTTTTTTTTTTTTTTTTTTTTTTTTGTAACTGTGGCGCTCATTTGCTACCTACATCTAGTGAAACCATTTGGGGGAGGGCATTTTTTCATCTTTTAAATAGCGAACTAGTTACTTTAGTAGGAGCTTACTTAAAGCCGTTTAAATTTCAGCACGCTGCTTCTGCAAATGTCAGCAAGAGACTCATTAGTTACATTTTTCAATTGATTGCCCTGTTGTGCAGTTATATGAGACATCTCTGGTGCGTCATGGTTTGATGACTCTAGGGCCCAGTGGTTCTGGGAAGACAACTGTCATAACAATTTTGATGAAGGCATTAACCGAGTGTGGGAGGCCTCACAGAGAGATGCGAATGAATCCCAAAGCGATTACTGCGCCTCAGATGTTTGGCAGACTGGACACTGCTACTAATGACTGGACAGATGGGATTTTTTCCACTCTGTGGAGAAAAACATTAAAAGCTAAAAAAGGTACATGTCAGCTTTCTTCTGTGAACCTCCCCCATCCCCGTACCCCCCTCCCTCACCCCAGTTAAATAACACCATGTTTAAATTTTTTTGCAGGTGAAAAGTGATTTTTTCTCTTTTAATTATTTGCAGGTGAAAACATTTTCTTAATTTTAGATGGCCCTGTGGATGCCATTTGGATCGAGAACTTAAATTCTGTGTTGGATGACAATAAAACCCTCACGCTGGCCAATGGAGATCGCATCCCCATGGCCCCTAGTTGTAAGCTTCTGTTTGAAGTCCATAATATTGAAAATGCTTCTCCTGCCACGGTCTCCAGGATGGGCATGGTTTATATCAGCAGCTCTGCACTCAGTTGGAGGGCGATATTGCAGGTGGGGACCTGAGACCCAGGTGAGCGTGCCCAGGCTCTTCCCCGGGGTCACTTCCTTCATAAACTGAGGTTCTGTTTCTCTGTTGCAGGCATGGTTGAAGAAGCGCACTACACAGGAAGCTTCTGTCTTCCTCGACCTGTATGATAAAATATTTGAAGATATATATACGTATATGAAACTAAGCCTCAATCCAAAAATGCAGCTCCTGGAGTGCAACTATATCATGCAGGTGAGATTATGTACATTCACTATTTAGATTGGAGACTTTCTGCCCACCCTCTTGCAGCTTAGAGGCCAGGTCTCAAATAGAAAATTCATTCAATCCATAGAAATACTTTGATGATATGGCTGTGAACTTTGGTGAAGTTTGATTCCTGTTAAAGATTTTGTAAGATTTCATTAATGATTTTACTACCATCTGCTTTATTATTTTCTCTGCCCAGGGTGGGTGTTGGCAGGGGAAGAGGAATGATCTATCTCTCCCACCGTCAAGCTTAGTAACCTTCCCAGAAAGTGCACCCAATAATGACACTAGACAAAATAAATAAAGCAGACAGTCCTACAGAAAAGCACAAAAAAGATCTGATGACAAGCAAGAAAACTCAAATGGCAATCTCAGCATTGCAAATTTAGAGTTTATAGATAGGGAAAACTTTTAAACAATTTTCCAAGTAGTTTCTAGCATTGTGTGTGTGTGTGTGTTCCCCCATCCCCCAAACTCAGTGAGTTTTCCTTAATAGTCTTTGGTGGGGGTTGGGGGGGCAGGAGGGAAGCAGAATTAATCATAGATTTTGAAGGGCTCTCCTGCTTTAGGTGATCTTTTATGATCCATTCTGGTGCTTTGTTTTTTTTCTTAGTTTAAGAAGGGATGCCAGTCAGTGAAGGTGGGAAGATAAGAATTAATACATAAGGGCCCAAATCAACAAACTATTTAGTAATTACTTTAAAATGCATAATATGAATGAAAATCTTATCTTGAATTAATTGAATTAATTTTGTTTTGCAAGACTGAGAATGTCTTACTGTAGATACATTGCTTTCTGATGCCATATGGGAGTTGGCACACTTTTCCTTAAATGAGTGGGTAGCAAATATTTAGGCAAATGTTTGCACAACTGTCCCTCTCAACCACTCACATCTGTTGCTGTATTGCAAAGGCAGCCAGAGACAGTGCCTATGTGAATGAGTGTGACTGTGTTTCAGGAAAACTTTATTTGCCAAACAGGTGGCTGGGCCTCTGGGGCCACAGTTTGCTGAGCCCTGCAAAAAGTGAAAAACAAATACAATCTGAGGTGTAGAAAATTTGGAGTCACTAAACCTTCTATCCAGAAACTACCCTAGAAAACATATAGTCTAAACAAACAAACAAACAAACCCCACATCTAGTTTAGGCCCTTTGTTTTTCAGATCTGGAAACTGAGGCTCAGTGAAGTTGGTGGCATGAGCTGGGGTTAGAAATCACACCCCCAGTCTCCCATTTTGGCATTTTTCTGCCAGTCCAAGAAAACTATTGAAAGCAGGATGACTTTTCTCTAAATGCTGTTTGCTGTAGGACAGTGATCAAGCTATATCTAGAGATATAATTTTTCTTCCCCCTTTTCATCATTCTTTTAAGTTTCTTATTTAAAAATTTATGTTTCAAAAATTTGACTACAAAAATTTATTTTCTTGTATTAAACTATTTCCAGTCTCTCAATCTACTGGAAGGTTTAATTCCCTCCAAAGAAGAAGGCGGTGTTTCATGTGTCGAACATCTTCACAAATTATTTGTGTTTGGCCTAATGTGGAGTTTAGGAGCCCTTTTGGAACTGGAAAGCAGAGAAAAGCTTGAGGCCTTTATACGAAGTCATGGAAGCAAGTTAGACTTACCAGAAATACCTAAAGGCACAAATCAGACCATGTATGAGTTTTATGTTACTGATTATGGTAAGTACAGAGATTACACCTGAAATGAGAGATAATCTCTTTTTCTTTCTTCTTTTTTCTTTCTTCTTTCTTTCTTTCTTTCTTTCTTTCTTTCTTTCTTTCTTAAGAGTTTACTCATGAGAGACACACAGAGAGAAGCAGAGTCATAGACAGAGGGAGAAGCAGTCTCCTCACAGGGAGCTTGATGTAGGACTTGACCCCAGGACCCAGGATCACGCCCTGAGCCAAAGGCAGATGCTTAGCCACTGAGCCACCCAAGTGCCCTGAGATGATCTCTTTTTCAATGAGAAAAACATAAACTTCCATGAATTATTCTATGGGGAAATGTTAAGCCAATTATAAATAACATGATCGCTAATGTCATTTTTAAAAGGCATATATATATATATATACAAAGAATAGAAGAATTTTGTGTATTGGCCATGCTGGGACCTGGTAAGGGACTCGAGGCTTCTCCTCTTTTTGGAGTGGCCTAAGTGAAATCTTGTGTAAGTAAGTTGGCAATACCTCTTATGTACTTTCTGGTGCTTGAAGAGCAAAGGTAGCAGTGTAGAGGACATAGATTCTTTATGATGCAATAACAGATCAATCCTACAACTTCCCTGTTGGAAATGTCAGAATAGTTAGAGAATGAACCAAGCAGATGGGGTCCTAGCTACATGAGGCAGACTTGGCAAAAATCCAGTGTGTCACCTCAGCCCCCAGCTTCCTGTGTGTGACAGGGCCCAATTTTCCTGTCTCTAAGAGAAATGCCCTTGAATTTGGTACCCTTTACCCAGAGTGTACCTCCAATTCTTCTAGGTTCCAGAGAAGATAAAACATGTCTCCAAAAAAAATGTTTTTACCTCTGATTCTTCCTAAAACCCCAAAGCAGCAAAAGCATTTGTTTTTGTTTTAATGTATAAACTCAAAAGAACAAGAGGGTAGACAGCAATAATAGCATTTTGAAAGCAAGATAGTGAGAAAGGTAAGTGGCACTTGATTTAGCACCCTGGGCCAGGTTGGTCCTAAACTGACAGTGGGAAGAGTTGAGAAGCAATGTAATGTATGCCACAGGACCTTCAAAGGGCTCGAGAATTGGAAACCGAAGTGAAGGTAGAGGTAAAAACCAGCGGGCTGCTCATAAGTCTGTTTAGGAAGCAGAGCTTTGTGTCCTCTTTCCAAAGTCATACCGCTAGACAACTGCATTCACCGCACACTAACTAAAGACTGAAGAATTAGTGTTTGGAGAATGTGAACTACAGAGTTGCCTAGGCTTGGAGGACACTAGACACATCTGAGAGTGGAAGAATCATACTGAAAATAGGGATTAACTGAAAGTTTGTATTGTAAAAGGCTCTATAATGACACTGAGAAGTAAGTGAATTTTTTTCATCTGGCCATCTTTAACCAGTAATTCTGTGTGTGATGTGATGCTCTTAAAGATTTGGGATCATAAAAAGGAGCTCTCACTCAAAATGCAAACTAACAAGGAAATGCACCCTTGAATCTAGGTAGGAATTCTGTTAAAATCCAGAGCCGATCAAAAGATGGCTCTTTGAAAAGATCCACAAAATTGATAAATCTCTTAACAGAGATATAGGGGTGTGGGGGTGGGTGGGGAGAGAAGATGTAAATTATCAGTGACCAGGAATGAAAGAGGGAACATTCCTACAGACCCTATAGACATTAAAAAAATAAGAAGTGAATACTAAAAACAATGGTATGAAAGTACATTTGACAATATAGATGAAATAGACAAATTCCTTGAAAGATACAAACTAAACGTCATCAAGAAAAAATAGATACCTTCCATATCCCTATATTCACTAAAAAACTGTATAGTTGGGCAGCCCTGGTGGTCCAGCGGTTTAGCACCGCCTTCGGCCCAGGGCGTGATCCTGGAGTCCTGGGATCGGGTCCCATGTCGGGCTCCCTGCGTGGAGCCTGCTCCTCCCTCTGTCTGTGTCTTTGCCTCTCTCTCTCTCATGAATAAATAGATAAAATCTTTAAAAAAAAACTGTATAGTTATAAACCTTCTTACAAAGAAAACTCCAGGCCCAGATGGCATTATTGGTGAATTCCACCAAATACTTAAGGAAGAAATAATACCAATTTTACAGAAATGCTCCTAAAACATATAAAATGTAAGGAAGAAACATATCCCAGATAATTTTATAAGGACAATGTTATCCTGATATAAAAACCAGAGAAATACATTATAAGAAAAGTAGACTATAGATCAGTATTTCTTAGGAATACTTTAAAAAAATTTAATTTTAAGTAGGCTCCATACCCAATGTGGCTTGAACTCATGACCCTGAGATTAAGGGTTGCATGCTCTACTGACTGAGCCAGACAGGTGCCCCAACACACATTTCTTAATAACATTTCAACAAAGGGAAGCCCGGGTGGCTCAGTGGTTTAGCGCCACCTTCCACCCGGGGCCTGATCCTGGAGACCTGGGATCCAGTCCCATGTCGGGCTCCCTGCATGGAGCCTGCTTCTCCCTCTGCCTGTGTCTCTGCCTCTCTCTCTCCTCTCTGTGTTTCTCATGAATAAATAAATAAAATCTTAAAAAAAAAATTCAACAGGTTAAATAAATCCAAGTGAACATTTATTCTATGAATGGAGGATTGGGTTAACATTCAAAATACGATCAATATAATTAATCATATTAACAGACTAAAAAAACAAACAAACCATCAGTCATCTAAGTAGATGCAGAAGCATTTGACAAAATTTAATACCCTTTCATGAAACTCTCAGTAAACTAGGAATAGGAACTTTATCATTTGACAAAGGGCATCTACAAAAAAGCCAGCATTAGACTGTATACTTCCTTTCCAAGATCAGCAACAGAAAAAGGATGTTCTTTCTCACCACCACTATTCAATGTTGTACTAGAGGTTCTAGTCAGTGTAATAAGGCAAGGAATACATACACACAAAAACAAACAAATAAATAAAATATCTACAGATTGAAAAAGAACAAGTATACCTCTGTACAATGGCTAAAATGTACAGGTTGGAAAAGAACAAGACAATATGACCATCTGTAAACAATCCTCAAAAAAGTTATTAGAACTAATATATGAGTAGCAAGGTCATAGGATAAAAGGACAATATACAATAATAGGTTGTATTTCTATATACTCACAACAAACAATTGTAAATTGAAATTTTAATATACTATTTAAAATTAGCATCCAAACTTAAGCAACCATCAGCTTAATATAGATTGCTATATGCAGAAGATGTTATATGCAAACTTAGTGGTAACCACAAATCAAAAACCAGTGATAGATGTGCAAAGAATGAAGAGAAAGAAATTCAACTATTTCACTAGAGAAAGCTGACAAATAGTGAAAGAAAAAAAAGGATCAGAAAAAAACTACAAAAACAACCACAAAACAAGTAACAAAATGGCAATAAATAAATATCAATAATTACTTTGAATGTAAATGGACTAAATGTTTCAATCAAAAGACATAGGATAACAGAGTGGATTAAAAAACAATATTCCGTCTATATGCTGTCTACAAAAGACTCATTTTACACCTAAAGTCACCTGCAGACTGAAAGTGAGGGGATGGAGAACCATCTATCATGCTAATGCATGTCAAAAGAAAGCTGGAATAGCCATACTTATATCAGGCAAGCTAGGTTTTAAACTAAAGATTGTAACAGATGAAGAAGAGCATTATATCATAATTAAGGGGTCTATCCATCAAGAAGATATAATTGTAGATATTTATGCCCCAACTATAATAATAATAAAGGGGACAATCCAACAAGAAGCTATAACAATTGTAAATATGTATTCACACAATATGGGAGCACCCAAATACATAAAACAGTTAATAACAAACATAAAGGAAATAATCTATAATAATACAGTAATAGTAGGGGATATCCATACCCCACATACATTGATGGACAGATCATCTGAACAGAAAATCAATAAGGAAACAGTGGCTCTGAATGACACACTGGACCAGATGGATTTAACAGATATATTCAGAACACTCCATCCTAAAACAGGAGAATACCATTCTTTCCAAGTGCAGATGGAATGTTCTCCAGAAGAGATGACCTATTAGGCCATGAAACCAGCCCCAACAAATTCAAGAAGATTGAAATCATACCATGCATCTTTTCTGACCACAATCCTATGAAACTAGAATTCACAAGAAAAAATCTGGAAAAAGCACAAATACATGGAGGTTAAATAATATGCTACTAAGCAATGAATAGGCCAATGAGGAAATCAGAGAAGAAATAAAGAATTACATAGAAACAAAAATGAAAACACAATGGTCCAAAATCTTTGGGACGTAGCAAAAGCAGTTCTAAGACGGAAGTTGTAGCAATAATTCAAGAAGCAAGAAAAATCTCAAATGACCTAAACTTACACCTGAAGGAGATAGGAAAAAGAACAAACAAAACCCCAAAACCAAGAGAAGGAAGGAAATAATAAAGATTAAAGCAGAAATAAGTGATACAGAAATTTAAAAAAACAAAGGAACATATCAATGAAACCAGGAGTTGGTTCTTTGGAAAGATCAACAAAATTGATAAACCTCTAGCCAGAGTCATCAGAAAGAGAGAGAGAGTATATCCAAATAAACAAAATCACAAATGAAAGAGGAGAAATAGCAATCAACATTACAGAAATAGGAACAATTGTAAGAGAACATTATGAAAAACTATGTCAATAAATTGAACAACCTAGAAGAAACAGATAAATTCCTAGAAACATATAACCTATCAAAACCGGAAGCAGAAGAAATAGAAAATTTAAACAGACCAACAATTACCAGCAATGAAATTCAGTCAGTAATCAAAAAGTTCCCAACAAACAAAAGTCCAGGATCAGGCAGCTTCATAGGCAAATTCTACCAAACATTTAATGAAGAGTTAATATAATACCTATTCTCAAACTATTTCAAAAATTGATGAAGGAAACTGAAGATGACACAGAGGAATGGAAAGACATTCCAATCCATGTGCATGGATTGGAAGAACAAATATTGATAAATATCTATACTACCCAAAGCAATCTTCAGATTTAATGCAGTCCCTATCAGAAGACCCAACAGCATTTTTCACAGAACTAGAACAGTCCTAAAGTTTGTATTGAAACACAAAAGACCCCAAATAGCCAAAGGGATCTTAAAAAAGAAAAAGAAAACTGGAGGTGTTGCAATTCCAAACTTCAAGTTATATAACAAAGCCATAGTAATCTCAACAGTATGGATATTGGTACAAAAACAGACACCGAGATCCATTAAACAGAATAGAAAACCCAGAAATAAACCCATAGTGATATGGACAATTAATCTTCTACAAAGGAGGAAAGAATATCTAATGGGAAAAGACTATCTCTTCAACAAATGGTGGGAAAACTAGACAGCTACATGCAAAAGAATGAAACTGGACCACTTTCTTACACCATATACAAAAGTGAACTCAAAATGGATTAAAGACCCAAATGTGAGACCTGAAACCATAAAAATCCTACAAGACAGCATAGATAGTATATTATCTGACATCAGCTATAGTAACATTTTTCTAGATATTTCTCCTTAAGCAAGGGAAACAAAGGCAAGAGTAAACTGTTGGGACTATAAAATAAAAAGCTTCTGTGCAGTGAAGGAGACAATCAACAAAACTAAAAGGCAACCTAGAGAATGGAGGAAGATATTTACAAATGACATAGCTGATAAAGAGTATCCAAATATATAGAGAACTGATACAACTCCAGGCACCTTTTTTTTTTTTTTTTAAGATTTTATTTACTTATTCATGATAGACATAGAGAAGAGAGAGAGAGAGATGCAGAGACACAGGCAGAGGGAGAAGCAGGCTCTATGCTGGGAGCCGACATGGGACTCGATCCTGGGTCTCCAGGATCGCACCCCGGGCCAAAGGCCGGTGCTAAACTCCAGGCACCTTTGTGGTGGGGGGATGGGTAAGATAGGTGATGGGGATTAAGTAGTGCACATGTTGTGATGAACACAGGTGATGTATGGAACTGTTGAATCACTACCTTGTACCCTGAAACTAATGTTAACTATACTGTAATTAAAATAAGAAACTTAATAAAAAAATACATATCTGATAAAATAATCTAATACAGAATACATAAAGGACTCTAGCAATTCCATAATAATTGGTAGACAGCTAAGCCCAATTTTTAAAAATGGACCATAAATTTAAATAGATGCTTCACCAAAGATTTATAAATGCTGGGAAAAAGCATGTGAAAAGATATTCCACAGCATTCGTTACTGAGGAAATGCAAATTGAAACTATAATGGTTTATCATTACACAGCCACCAGAATGACTAAAATGAGATTAGTTCCACCAAATATCGGTGAGAACGTGGAACTGGAACTCTCATATTGTACACTGGTATAGCCACTTAAAAAAAACAGTTTCTCTGTTTCTTAAAAGTTAAACATACAGTTTAACATATAACTTGATTGATATTTTGCAAGGAAATTTGAAACTGAGGTTATTCCTCAAATGCTGAATATTTTCTTTGCTACACTCAAATGCATGCTCCCCTGCTCTGTTTTCATGCATTGTGTGTACACAGCAACTTTTTTTGGAACAATCCTGGATCAAAGTACGATATTTCTGGAGACATTTAAAATGCCAGTGGAAGTGAACAAAACAATACCAACAATGCAAGTAATTTAAATGGCAACAATGGGAACATCTCTGATCAAGTTTACCTAGCCAGTAATGATTACAAGTCTTCATAGATTGTAAGGCACATTCCAGATATGCTAAAATATAACTAAACTTTTTTAGAATTGATGAAATGTGATAATAATTCTTATTATACCAATAATACCAAACAGTAAATTACTAATTATATACTATCAGTTAATAAACTAGTAGTCATGGGATCCCTGGGTGGCGCAGCGGTTTGGCTCCTGCCTTTGGCCCAGGGCACAATCCTGGAGACCCGAATCCCACGTCGGGCTCCCGGTGCATGGAGCCTGCTTCTCCCTCTGCCTGTGTCTCTGCCTCTCTCTCACTGTGTTCCTATCATAAATAAATAAAAAATTAAAAAAAAAATAAAAATAAACTAGTAGTCAGGAGCCTGGGTACTTTATTCATTAGGGTTAGGGCTAGTTTTATTTTCCCCACTTCCCATGGCAAACATTCTACATCCTCTAATCAGTTACCCCTTTTTGGTCTTTGCCACCCTTTCAGTTGATGTGGGTTACCTACTAAATACTAAACATGTCATTGGTTTTTACCACTAGTCAATTCTAATTCTATTTCAGGCCAGGTCTCTCTAGATGAATGATTTAGAAGTTTAAAAACTGACCTTATAAAGAGACAAAACAAACTTAAATGATCAAATGCCATATATATTATATAAGCAGATATGCTTACATATTTTTGGAAAATGTTTAAAATGTTCCTATTATTCTGTTGGTTGTTTATATAGCCTTTCATTTTTATATTTTGAGATCACTTTCAAAGAATGCAGTTTTTTGAAGATGAATTTTTACTTACTGTATAGGAGACTGGGAGCACTGGAATAAGAAACTTCAGCCATATTATTATCCAACTGACAGTATTCCAGAATATTCATCAATTTTGGTTCCAAATGTTGACAATGTTAGAACAAATTTTTTGATAGACACCATCGCAAAGCAACAGAAAGTAAGTTTGATAGTTTCTTAGCTAATCACAAGCCTATATGAAGCACATCCCTTTTCTCATGCTATAGGTTGAATAATTAAGCTCCAGGACAAAGGGCTGGAGGTAGTGCCATTTAAGGGAAACACATTTGAAAAATGAGGCCCAGGATATATTCCAACTTAATAACCCCTGAACTGCTAAGGAAAGTGGGGGTCTGCTCTGCTCACAGAGTCGCTCCCTACTCCCATGGTCACATGAATATTTACCCATATTTTCTTCCAGCATAGTTATAGTACACATTTTACATTCATATCTTTAATTGAAATAGGATTTATTGATTGATTATTTATCTTTAGGATTTATTTTGATGTGGGTCTAATTCTAAAAAGTAATTAAAATTAGTTGTATTTATTTTTACATTAAAAAATTAGCAACCAGAACCATAAGATATTTAAAGCTAAACACCTTACAACAATTATCTGATGATTACAGGCTGTTTTGCTCACCGGAGAGCAGGGAACTGCAAAAACTGTAATGGTTAAGGCCTATATGAAAAAATATGATCCTGAAGTACAGTTATCCAAAAGTCTAAACTTTTCATCTGCCACAGAACCCATAATGTTTCAGGTAAAACCTATCATTTGCTGAGGTAATCAACATCTTAAATGTTTTGAGTGGTGATGACAGTAAAGTGTATATGCATATAAAACCTAATGTGTGTGTGTGGGAAATGGAGCTGCACTTGGCATTTGGCTATTAGCTTTCCTAAGGTTGAGATTGAAGCCAAATCCATACAGCCTATTTTGACCCAATATTGAGGCTGAAGCCGAACTTTGTGTATAAAATTAGTGATCAATATTCCAATAATGTATTTTTTCAATCTTACAATGTCTATTTTAATAATGATATTTATACATATTAAATAACAGTTCTACTCTGAAAGACCTACTCCTCATTTCTAGGAATATGGTTTGAAATCTAACACTTAACACAAACATCTCTTCTCTAGAGAACAATGGAAAGCTACGTGGATAAGCGAATGGGAAGCACATATGGGCCACCAGGAGGCAGAAAAATGACTGTATTTATTGATGATATTAATATGCCTGTGATTAATGAATGGGGAGATCAGGTATGATTAAAATATCTCCTAGAAAATGAGATTTAATCCTTATTTTTAGTTATATATAAAAAGTGTCAATAGCCTTTGTCTTATGAAACCTCATAGCAATTCTGTCTCTTTCAGCTTCTCTCTTATAGCTGGTATTCTCCCTCCTTGAAATCCATGTTTTCCAGCAATATGTCTTCCTGCCTTCTGGCTTCTTGATTTCGGTGCCCTTTCTGGCTCCTCTCTTCTTTTCCCCAGGGTTTTATCTTTGCTATTATTGCTTAATCTATATACTCCCTCCAAGGAATACCTGATTTAGAAAACATCTTTTTTTTTTTCCTTTTTAACTCTGCTACACACGTGTCTTCCTTGTGATCATCTGTCAACCCCAGAGTCATTCTCCATCAGAGAACCTCACTGATGCTGCCAGAATTTTGTTCCTCGTGGGATTCCCAACACCTCCCTCCCACCACTGCCCACTACCTCATCAGTAATGTCTTTTTAAAAAGATTTTATTTATTTATTCATGAGAGACACAGAGAGGGAGGCAGAGACTTAGACAGAAGGAGAAGTGGGCCCCATGCAGGACCCTGATGTGGGACTTGATCCCAGGACTCCAGGATCACACCCTGGGCCAAAGCCAGGCGTTCAACTGCTGAGCCATCCAGGCGTCCCATCAGTAATGTCTACCAAAGCTGCCAGGACCCATCCCATCTGGCCTTTTATCCAAGTTCACCTCAGATACCTCTAGGAAGTCAGGACTCCCAGGTCTGTGCTCACCCTGAGACTATTCATCAAACAGCTCTACATGGTCTTTCTCTGATCTCATTTCCTACTTTCCCCAGTCCTGAAACCTTTCTGTGTGGTCACTTGCTTGAGTTTCTTAGTAATAATTTTTGAACAAGGATCCTTGCATTTTCATTTTCTCTGGACCCCACAAATCATGCAGCCTGCTTGTTATAATTTTCAGTGATGCTGGTACCAACATATGTGATCTTGGCCTCTTTGCTCCTTGAAATCTCCTCCAATGATCATGCTTTCCACCCCATGTGAATTACTCATTCATGAAGTCATATCTATACCTTGTCATTATCAAGAATGGTGAACCCTTCATTATCTCAATTTCAAGCATTTTATCCTCTGATTATCATGTGTACTCTTTGTAGCTCATTCTCTCTGCTACCCAGACTCCAGATGGAGCTACCACGATCCATACTTCCCACCATCATTAAACCCTCCCCTATTTCTTCTAGTTTTCTCATTTCCTTCCTTTCCTAGCTTAAATTCCATGATGCATCATTATAATCACCACGGCATACATCCTCTACCCACATTAACCACATTAAAGTCTTGTTGAAACTCTCTGGCTGCTCTCTGCCCATCTGCACCGATGCAGCTAAACTTGGCAAGAGAAAACCACACAATCCTGGCTTCACTTTAAAATCATTATCATGGACCTCAGCTTCCATTCAGGCTCCTGGTCTGTGAGATGACTATTGATTGCATACATTCTTCATTTTCCCAGACTTCCAACACTTCCAACAGTCAGCCCTCAGCTAAGCACAGATGTGTTGCAGCTTTCTTCCCATTTCTCTGAGAAAATTATTTTTTCCTTTTGTTTCCTATCCATACACTGTACTCAAATTCTATGTTCTAGTGATTACCCTAGACAGCACATCCTGCATGCACAGATAATTAAAAATAAAAATAAACCCTTTATTCCTATCTTATATAGCTAATGACTTTGGGTTGTTTTTTTTTTTTGTATATTCTTTTATTGGAGTTCGATTTGCCAACATATTGTATAACACTCAGTGCTCATCCCGTCAAGTGCCCCCCTAACTTTTGGACACTTTAATTCCCTTTATCTCTTTCCTGACTTATTCTATTGTTGATTTGCCACTTAAGTCTCTCTCTTTTTTTAAGAAAAAAAAAAACTCCCATGAGACATTATTTTTACCCTTTTATATATTCACTCTTCATTTGCATTACCCACATATTCACCAGTTTCTTTGCTCTTTTTTTTATTCTTGCTTCCTGGGCCTTGCATCTGGTATCACGTTTTTTTCTGCTTTAAGAATCTACTTTAAGAAGGTCTTTAAAAAAAAAAAAGACCTTTTAATGGCTCATTCTTTGTTTTTGTTTGTCTGCAATGTCATTTCATCTTCTTTATTTGAAAGACCTTGTTGCTGTATGTAAAAATCTAGATTGGCAGTTATTTTATCTCATCATGTTGAATATATTCCCTTTTCCTGTTTTCCTTGTTGCTGTTGAGAAGTCAACTAGTGCTTGATCATTGCACCTCTGAAGTTAATCTGCCCTTTCTTACTTGCTGCTTTTAAGACTTTCTCTTTACTTTCCTGTAATTTTTCCCTTTTAAAAATGATGTTCTTTGGTGTCAATTTATTTGTATTTATTTGTTTGGGATTCACTGGAACTCATGAATCTGTGGTTCGATGTCTTTCATCAGTTCTAGAAAATCTCCAATCCTTATCTCTTCAAATATTGCTTCTGCCCCACTTTCTTTCCCTTTTCAGAGTCCAAATGTATTTCAGATTTTCTTCTATGCCTTATATGTTTCTGTACTTCTTCTCTGTACATCCCAGCACTTTCTCTCTCCAGTGCTTGTAGTTAGTTTCTCCTCTTCTGTCTTCCACTTCACTAATTTTCTTCTCTGCTTCGTCCAATCTGCCATCAAATTTATCCACTAAGTTTTATTTTAAAGATTTACTTACTTATTTGTTTTGAAATTCACTTTAAAATTTGAAGAGCGAAAAGAAGCAAGGAGTAACTGAAATCAAAACTCAGTGGATAAGGGGTGCCTGGGTGGCTCAGTCGGTTAAACATCTGACTCTTGATTTCAGCCCAGGTCATGATCTCATGGGTCTTATGAATTTTGAAAGATATTGAGCATAGTTGTTTTAAAGTCTGTGTCTGTTAACTCCAGAGTCTGAGGTCTTTGTGAGTCTATTTTGAAGCCTAGGGTGGATATGCTCTCATCCAGACAGGTTTTGAGTTTTCTTTCACCAGCTACTTCTTATTCAGTCAGGATTATCTCAAAGGAAGCCTTAGGTCTGAAAGTTTCTGGCCCACTTAGACTCTGCATACCCTGGGTGCAAATCTATGCAAATGTTATGCTGAGGCCACAGCCTCCCAGGGAAGTCTTCTTTTTCTTTTTTCTTTCCATTTCCCCCTTTCATTCAGCAGGAATCCAAGGCAGAGAGACTTCTCAGGCAATTCCTCTAATGTGAGGGGAGTGGGAGCATATTAAGATGTCATCTATAAGCTGAAAAGCTCTTGCATTTCAAACTCATTTAACCAATTAGGGATATCTTGTTGGATCTCAAACTTAACATATACAAAACTAAATTCCTGTTACTCCCTAAATCTGCTCCTGCAACACTTCTCCATCTCAAAAAATGGTAACTCCACACTCAATCTGTTAGGAAATCATGTGGGCTCTATTTTCAAACTATATCTGAGATTTAACCACTACTCATCATCTCCATTGTTAACACTGGTGGGAGCCACCATCTCTCTTCTTGGTCACTAAAAATGCATTGTTTCCCCATTGTCTTTGCCTTCTCAATCTATTTTCAAATTAGAAATCCATTAAAGCGTAAATTAGATTATGACACAGTCCTCTGCTCAAAATCCTCCCATAAAACTTGTAGAATATAAATACTAATATCCTTACTGTGACCCAAAGACCCTACACTGATTGATCTCCTCTCCCCATGACTCTCCTCCAACTACATTTCTTAGTCCTTGCACAAACTGGCTATAATGTTCACTCAGAGCCTCTACATTTGCTATTTCCTCCTCTTGGAATGCTCTTCCCCTAGATATCTAAGTGGTTTTCTTTCTCATTTCCTTCAAGTCTTTGGTTACATGACATGTGACGTGAATCCTCCTGGATCTCCATATTCAGTTGTACCCTTGAACACTGCCTATTTCCTTTCTCTACTTTATTTCTCCCAAAAGACTTAAACCATTTTATTTACATACATACATACAGGCATACATGTGTACATGTATATATTTTGTCTCCTACCACTAGAGTGTATGCTCCATGAAGACAGGAATTTTTGTCTATGCTACAACAGAATCAGGCACACAGTAATCATTAATATTTGTTGAATGAAAGAGTGTCATTTTTGAGGTGCTTTTGTGTCATCCTCTCAGAGATGCCTAATCGAATTTGGAAATACAGGCATGGAAGTTAGAAGGAAATCGGAAACTAGTTATAGAGTTGAGATTATTTAGGGTACAGGGCTGACATCACATCCCTTGAAATAGTCAGAAGAGAAAAATCCAACAATGGAACCCTGTAGGAACAGTTACATGTGAGGGACAGATGGAGAAAGAGTAGCTTAGGAAGTGATACAAAGTCCCAGGATGAATCTGGAAAGAACTGAGCCTCTGAATCTAAATAAAAGAGGAAAAAAGTTCAATAAGAAGGGAGTGTTATCAGTGTTAGAGGCTGAAGAAAAGAAAGAGAAGGACATAAAATTCAAAGCCAAAACATTCAGTGATATTGAAGGCTCAGGAGTAACACCATCCCACATTCTGATTTAAAGTATTTTGAAGTGTTGAATGTTAATACTTATAACTCTGACTGCTGTTGTAATTGTAGCAAATATTCTGTACCTCACCAATTTAAATTTCTTTGGAAATCCATTTTATCAACGTGGTGAGAGCACACAGGACCTGATCCAGGGTTTAGGTTATGGTTTCGTTCATGCATTTAAATCAAATTGCCTTACAGGTGACTGTCAGCATTCACAAACACGTCATTGACAAGAGTTGAATATTTTCTTCTAATCTCATGTGTACCATTTTATAGGAGCTGTGGAAGAGTATGATAGTGATATGTTACTAAAGTATCACTGTATAAAATTTCAGATAACTAATGAGATTGTGCGACAAATGATGGAAATGGAAGGAATGTATAGTTTGGATAAGCCTGGAGACTTCACTACTATTGTTGATGTGCAGATCATAGCAGCAATGATCCATCCCGGAGGTGGTCGAAATGATATTCCTCAACGTTTAAAAAGACAGTTTACTGTGTTTAATTGCACATTGCCTTCAAATGCTTCAATAGACAAAATTTTTGGTATGACTATTTTTGATGTTTCTTTTTTTATTGTATTACATAATGGACATAAGCCTTGCAAAACCTTATTTAAAAGATAAAAAGGCTCTGTCCGAAGTAGGGCTTAGTTATCTGAAGTGGAGGGCTAAATACCAGAAAAGAAGGACTAAATATTAAGATTACTCATGTTTATAGCCCATTCTAAAAATATTTAGAAGTAGCCTTGTTGAAGTTTGGCTTTAAGGTTTTAGTTCTCTTGACATGATTAATCAGAAAAATTTGGGCTAATGAATAATAGCTCATATATCATAGTTTAACAGTATAATATATCTAGTCAAAAGTAGCATTTTGATTTGTTACTGAAAGATTTTTTGACAACAAATTTAGGCCCATATAAGTTGTTTCATTAAAAATTTTGTATATGAAGACATACAACAGAAACTGAACCATACGTGGGTCAACAGAAAATGTCCATTCATGTATGGACATTAATTGACATAGCAAGTACTATAGATTAGAAGGGAAAGAAAGGGTAGACTTTTAGTAAATGGTATTGTTTTAAATGGTATTGTAATGGTATATAATTAGTGATCTAATGTGAAAATAATTGATATTGAACCCTTACCTCACACCAAGCATAAAATCAATCAAGATGGATTAAAGACCTAAATATAGAAAGCAAAGATATAAAACATTTGGAAGAAAATATAGGAAAATACCTTCAAATCTGTATTTTTGTATCCTATGGGTAAACACCTAGGAGTACAATTGCTGGATCATAGTGTAGTTCTATTTTTAACTTTTTGTGGAAACTCCATACTGTTTTCCATAGTGGCTGCACCACTTTGCATTCCCACCAACAGTGTAAGAGGGTATCTCTTTCTCCATACCCCCACCAACATCTGTGGTTATGTTTCCTGTGTTGTTGGTTTTAGCTATTCTGACAGGTGTGAGTTGGCATGTTATCATAGTTTTGATTTGTATTTCCTTGATAGTAAGTGATGTTGACTAACATCTTTTCTTGTGTCTGTTGGCTATCTGTATGCCTTCTTTGGAAAAATGTCTATTCATGTCTTCTGCCTACTTCTTAACTGGATTATTTGTCTTTTAAGTTTTATAAGTTCTTTATATATTTTGGATACTAATCCTTTATCAGATATGTCATTTGCAAATATCTTCTTCCATTCTCTAGGTTGCCTTTTAGTTTTGTTGATTGTTTCCTTCACTGTGTGAAAGCTTTTTATCTTGATGAAGCCCCAATAGTTCATTTTTGCTTTTGTTTCCGTTGTCTCTGGTGCTGTGTCTAGTAAGAAGTTACTCCAGCTGAGGTCAAAGAGGTTGCTGCCTGTGTTCTTCTCTAGGGTTTTGATGGTTTCTTGTCTCACATTTAGGTCTTTCATCCATTTTGAGTTTATTTTTGTGTATGGTGTAAGAAAGTGGCCCGGTTTATTCTTCTGCATGTGGCTATCCAATTTTCCTAACAATATTTTCTGAAAAGATTTTCTTTTTTTTCCATTGGATATTCTTTCCTGCTTTGTCAAATATTAGTTGGCCATATAGTTGTGGGTCTATTTCTGGGTTTTATATTCTGTTGCATTGATCTATATGTCTGCTTTTGTGCCAGTAGCAAACTGTCTTGATGACTTCAGCTTTGTAATGTAGCTTGAAGTCCAGAATCTTGATGCCTCCAGCTTTGCTTTTCATTTTCAAGATTGCTTTGGCTCTTTGGGGTCTTTTGTGGTTGCATACAAATTTTAGGATTGTTTGTTCTAGCCCTGTGAAAAATGCTGGTGGTATTTTGATAGAGATTGCATTAAATGTATAGATTGCTTTGAGTAAGTATAGACATTTAGCAATGTTTGTGCTTCCAAGCCATAAACATGGATTTTTTCCCATTTCTTTGTGTCCTCTTCCATTTCTTTCATAAGTGTTCTATAGTTTTCAGAGTACAAATCTTTTACCTCTTTGGTTAGGTTTATTCCTAGATATCATATGGGTTTTGGTGCAGTTGTAAATGAGATAGAGTCTTTGATTTCTTTTTCTGCTGCATCATTATTGGTGTATAGAAATGCAACAGATTTCACTGCATTGATTTTGTATCCTGAGACTTTATTGAATCAGTTATAGCAATTTTTTGGTGGAGTCTTTTGGGTTTTCTATATTTAGTATCATGTCATCTGCAAATAATGAAAGTTTTACTTCTTTCTTACTGATTTGGATATCTTTTATTTCTTTTTGTTGTCTGATTGCTGTGGCTAGGACCTCCAGTACTATGTTGAATAAAAGCTGTGAGAGTGGACATACTTGACTTATTCCTGAACTTAGAGGAAAAGCTCTCAGTTTTTCCCATTGAGGATGATGTGAGCTGTGGGTTTTCCATAGACAATCTTTATCATCTTGAGATATGTTCCCTTTAAACCTATTTTGTTGAGGGGTTTTATCATGAATGGATATTGTACTTTGTCATATGCTTTTCCGCACCTATTGAAATGATCAGAGTGGTTTTTATCCTTTCTCTTATTGATGTGATGGATCATGCTGATTGATTTGTGAATACTGAACCAGCCTTGCAACCTAGCAATAAATCCCACTTGATTGTGGTGAATGATTTTTTTTACTGTATTGTTGGATTCGGTTTGCTAGTATTTTACTGAGGACTTTTGCATCTATTGGCTTGTAGTTCTCTTTTTTGTGATGTCTTTATATGATTTTGGCATTAGGATAATGCTGGTCTCATAGAATGAATTTGGAAGTTTTCCTTCCTTTTTTTGGAATAGTTTGAGAAGAATAGGTATTAACTCTTTCTTAAATGTTTGGTAGAATTTGCCTGTCAAGCCATCTAGTCCTGGATTTTTGTTTGTTGGGAGTTTTTTGATCACTGATTTAATTTTTGCTGGTTACCAGTCTTTCAAATTTCCTATATAGAGTATCATGTCATCTGCAAATACTGAAAGTTTGACTTCTTTGCCAGTTTGGATGCCTTTATTTGTTTTCATTGATTGCTGAGGCTAAGGCTTCCAGTATTATGTTAAATTGTAATGGTGGGGAGCCCGGGTGGCTCAGCGGTTTAGTGCCGCCTTCAGCCCAGGGCCTGATCCTGGAGACCTGGGATAGAGTCCCACGTCAGGCTCCCTGCATGGAGCCTGCTTCTCCCTCTGCCTGTGTCTCTGCCTCTGTGTGTGTGTGTCTCTCATGAATAAATAAATAAAATCTAAAAATAATAAATAAATAAATAAATAAATAAATAAATAAATAAATTGTAATGGTGAGAGGGGACATCCTGGTCTTGTTCCTGACCATAGAGGGAAACCTCTCAGTTTTTCCCCATTGAGGATGATACTAGCTGTGGGTCTTTCATATATGGCCTTTATGATGTTGAAGTATGTTCTATCTATATCTACTTTGTGGAGGGTTTTTATCAAGAATGGATGCTGTGGGGCACCTGGGTGGCTCAGTCAATTAAGTATCTGCCTTCAGCTCAGGCCACAATCCCAGAGTTCTGGTATTGTGCCCCATATTGGGCTCCCTCTCACCAGGGAGCCAGCTTCTCTCTCTCCATCTGCCTCTACCCACCCTCCAGCTTTTGCTCTGTCTCTCAAGTACATAAAATCTTTTTAAAAAGAATGTATGCTCTACTTTGTCAATGCTTTTTCTGTATCTATTGAGAGGATCATTTGATTCTTAGTCTTTCTTTTATTAATGTGGTATATCATGTTGACTGATTTGTGAATATTGAACCACCCCTGCAGTCCAGGAATAAATCCCACTTGATTGTGGTGAATAATTCTTTTAATGTACTGTTGGATTCAATTCGCTAGTATCTTGTTGAGAGTTTTTACAACTATTTTCATCAGGAATATTCTCCTTTTTAGTGAGGTATTTGTCTGGTTTTGGAATCTAGGTAAAGCTGGTCTTGTAGAATGAGTTTGGAAGTTTTCCTTCCATTTCTATTTTTTGGAAGAGTTTGAGAAGAATAGCTATTAATTCTTTAAATATCTGATAGAATTCCACTGGGAAACCATCTGGCCTTGGACTTTTTTTTTGTTTGGAGATTTTTGATTACTGATTGAATTTCTTTGCTGGGTATGGGTCTGTTCAAATTTTCTATTTATTCCTGTTGCAGTTTTGGTAGTTTGCATGTTTCTAGTAATTTATCCACTTCTTTTTTTTTAAGATTTTATTTATTCATGATAGACACAGAGAGAGAGAGAGAGAGAGAGAGAGAGAGAGAGAGAAGCAGAGACACAGGCAGAGGGAGAAGCAGGCTCCATGCAAGGAGCCCGAAGTGGGACTCGATCCCAGGACTCTAGGATCACGCCCTGGGCTGAAGGCAGGCACTAAACCACTGAGCCACCCAGGGATCCCCTATCCACTTCTTCTTAATTGCCCAGTTTCTTGGCATATAATTTTTCATAATATTCTTTTATAATTGTTTGTATTTCTTTTTTTGGGGGGGGGGTACAGTATACTTTATTGATGGTACATGACAAGGTAGGGCTCCCCAAGCCCCTCCCCTTCCTCAGGGTCTAGGATGTAAATTGGAGGTCAGGAGATTCTCAGTGTGTTGGGGGATTAAGTTGGGGCAGGGACTCCCCAGCAGCTGAGGGCCTCTCTCTTCCTCTTGTTCTTGCTGGGGCTGGTGGTCCAGGAGGCTCTTACTCCTTGGAGGCCATGTGGATCATGAGGTCCACCACCCGGTTGCTGTAGCCGAATTCATTGTCATACCAGGAAATGAGCTTGACAAAATGGTCATTGAGGGCAATGCCAGCCCCGGCGTCAAAGGTGGAAGAGTGGGTGTCACTGTTGAAGTCACAGGAGACAACCTGGTCTTCAGTGTAGCCCAGGATGCCCTTGAGGGGGCCCTCCGATGCCTGCTTCACTACCTTCTTGATGTCATCATATTTGGCAGCTTTCTCCAGGCGGCAGGTCAGATCCACAACTGACACATTGGGGGTGGGGACACGGAAGGCCATACCAGTGAGCTTCCCGTTCAGCTCAGGGATGACCTTGCCCACAGCCTTGGCTGTGCCAGTGGAAGCAGGGATGATGTTCTGGGCAGCCCCTCGGCCATCACGCCACAGCTTCCCAGAGGGGCCGTCCACCGTCTTCTGGGTGGCAGTGATGGCATGGACGGTGGTCATGAGGCCCTCCACGATGCCGAAGTGGTCATGGATGACTTTGGCTAGAGGAGCCAAGCAGTTGGTGGTGCAGGAGGCATTGCTGACAATCTTGAGGGAGTTGTCATACTTCTCCTGGTTCACGCCCATCACAAACATGGGGGCATCAGCAGAAGGAGCAGAGATGATGACCCTCTTGGCCCCGCCCTTCAAGTGAGCCCCAGCCTTCTCCATGGTGGTGAAGACCCCAGTGGACTCCACAACATGCTCAGCACCAGCATCACCCCATTTGATGTTGGCGGGATCTCGCTTCTGGAAGATGGAGATGGATTCCAGTTGATGACAAGTTTCCCGTTCTCAGCCTTGACTGTGCCGTGGAATTTGTGGTGGGTAGAATCATACTGGAACATGTACACCATGTAGTTGAGGTCAATGAAGGGGTCATTGATGGTGACAATATCCACTTTGCCAGAGTTAAAAGCGGCCCTGGTGACCAGGCGCCCAATACGGCCAAATCCGTTCACTCCGACCTTCACCATCGTGTCTCGGGGACACGGATGGCCCTGCACCAGAAGACGCGGTCTTCTGTCTGTCAACGGGGAGGAGCAGAGAGCCAATTGTTTGTATTTCTGTGGTGTTACTTGTGATCTCTCCTCTTCCATTCATGATTTTATTTATTTGGTTCCTTTCTCTTTTTTATTTGATAAGTCTGGCTATGGGGTTATCAATTTTATTAATTCTTTCAAAGAACCAGCTCTTAGTTTCATTGATCCATGCTACTGTTTTTTTATATCTTACATTTCGGCTCTAATCTTTATTATTTTCCTTCCTTTGCTAGCTTTAGGCTTTATTTGCTATTCCTTTTCTAGCTCCTTTAGGTGTAAGGTTAGGTTGTGAATCTGAGACTTTTCTTGCTTCTTGAGGTAGGTCTGTTGCAATATCCTTCCCTCTTAGGACCACTTTTGCTGTAGCCCAAAGGCTTTGGATTGTCGTGTTTTCATTTTTATTTGCCTCCATGTATTTTTTTAATTCCTTCTTTAATTTTGTGGTTGACCCATTCATTCTTTAGTAGCATGTTTTCTAGCCTCCATGTGTTTGTGGTCTTTTCAAATGTTTTCTTATGGTTGACTTCAAGTTTCATGGTGTTGTGGTCTGAAAATATGCATGGTATGATCTCCATGTTTTTGCACTTATTGAGGACTGGTTTATGACCCACTATGTGACCTATTCTGGAGAATATTCCATGTATACTCAAAAATAATGTGTTCTGGTGCTTTAGGATGAAATGTTCTGAATATCTGTTATCTCCATCTGGTCCAGTGTGTCATTCGAAGCCATTATTTCCTTGTTGATTTTCTGCTTAGATTATCTGTCCATTGCTGTTAAGAGGGAAGTTAAAGTCCCATATTATTATTGTATTATTATCAAATAATAATAGTTTCTTTATGTTTGTTAATGATTTATATATTTGGATGCTCCCAAGTTGGGGCATGAGTTTCTTTATGTTTGTTAATGATTTATATATTTGGATGCTCCCAAGTTGGGGCATAAATGTTTAAAATTGTTAGATCTTCTTGATGGACAGACCCCTTAAGGGGGTATTATGCCTAGTGAAGCAAGTCAATCAGAGAAGAACAAACATTATATGGTCTCATTCATTTGTGGAATATAAAAAATATTATATTATATTATTATTATATTATATTATTATACCTAGGGTATAATGCCCTTCATCATCATCATCTCTTGTTACAGTCTTTGATTTAAAGTCTAGTTTGTCTGATATAAGTATGACTACTCTGGCCTTCTTTTGATGTCCATTAGCATGATAGATAGTTCTCTGTCCCATCACTTTCAATCTGCAGATGTCTTTAGTCTAAAATGAGTCTTTTGTAAGCAGCATATAGATGGGTCTTGTGGGTTTTTTTTAATCCATTCTGATACCCTATGTCTTTTGATTGAAATATTTAGTCCATTTACACTCAGAGTGATTATTGATAGATATGAACTTAGTGCCATTTTGTTACCTGTAAAGTTGGTATATCTGATCATGTTCTCTGTTTCTTTCTAGTCTTTGTTGCTTTTGGTCTTTTTTTCCCCACTCAAAGAGTTCCCCTTAATATTTCTTGCAGGGCTGGTTTAGTGGTCACAAACTCCTTTCATTTTTGTTTTCCAGGAAATTCTTTATTTCTACTATTCGGAATGACAAACTTGTTGGATAAAGTATTCTTGGCTGTGTATTTCCCATTCAGCATGTTAAATATATCTTGCTACTTTCTTCTGGCCTGCCAGCTTTCGGTAGACAGATCTGTTGTGAACCTGATATGTCTTCTTTTCTAGGTTAAGGACATTTTCTTTCCCTTGCTGCTTTCAGGATTCTTTCCTTGTCTGTGTATTGTGTGAATTTGACAATAAAATGACTTGTTGATGGCTGGCTTTTGTTCAGTTTGATGGGAGTTCCCCGTGCTTCTTGGATTTTGATATCTGTTTCCTTCCCCAGATTAGGGAATTTTTCAGCTGTAATTTGTCAAGAAAACCTTCTGCCCTCTTTTCTTTCTCTTCTTCTGGGACTCATATGATATGAATGTTATTATGCTTTTTTATTGGAGTTCAATTTGCCAACATATAACATATCACCCAGTGCTCATCCCATCAAGTGCCCCCTCAGTGCCAATCACCCAGTCACCCCCACCCCCTGCCCACCTCCTCTTCCACTACCCCTTGTTCGTTTCCCAGAGTTAGGAGTCTCTCATGTTTTATCACCCTCTCTGATATTTCCCACTTATTTTCTCTCCTTTCCCCTTTATTCTCTTTCACTATTTTTTATATTCCCCAAATGAATGAGACCATATAATGTTTGTCCTTCTCCGATTGACTTGCTTCACTAGGCTTAAGACCCTCCAGTTCCATCTATGTCAAAGCAAACATTGGGTATTTGTCGTTTCTAATGGCTGAGTAATATTCCATTGTATACATAAACCACATATTCTTTATCCATTCATCTTTCGATGGACATCGAGGCTCCTTCCATAGTTTGGCTCTTGTGGACATTGCTGCTATAAACATTGGGGTGCAGGTGTCCCAGCATTTCACTGCATTTGTATCTTTGGAGTAAATCCCCAGCAGTGCAATTGCTGGGTCATAGGGCTTGGACTTTCTTCAGAGAGTTGGAACAAATCATCTTAAGATTTGTGTGGAATCAGAAAAGACCCCGAATAGCCAGGGGAATATTAAAAAAAAAACAGAGTTGGGGGCATCACAATGCCAGATTTTCGATTGTATTACAAAGCTGTGATCATCAAGACAATGTGGTACTGGCAAAAAACCAGACACATAGATCAATGAAACAGAATAGAGAATCCAGAAATGGCTCCTCAACTCTATGGTCAACTAATATTTGACAAAGCAGGAAAGACTATCCACTGGAAAAATGACAGTCTCTTCAATAAATGGTGCTGGGAAAATTGGACAGCCACGTGCAGAAGAATGAAACTAAACCACTCTCTTACACCATACACAAAGATAAACTCAAAATGGATGAAGGATCTAAATGTGAGACAAGAATCCATCAAAATCCTAGAGGAGAACACAGGCAACACCCTTTTTGAACTTGGCCACAGCAACTTCTTGCAAGATACATCTATGAAGGCAAGGGAAACAAAAGCAAAAATGAATTATTGGGACGTCATCAGGATAAAAAGCTTCTGCACAGCAAAAGAAACAGTCAACAAAACTAAAAGACAACCTACAGAATGGGAGAAGATATTTGCAAATGACGTATCAGATAAAGGACTAGTTTCCAAGATCTATAAAGAACTTACTAAACTCAACAGCAAAGAAACAAACAATCGAATCATGAAATGGGCAAAAGACATGAAGAGAAATCTCACAGAGGAAGACATAGACATGGCCAACAAGCACATGAGAAAATGCTCCACATCACTTGCCATCAGGGAAATAAAAATCAAAACCACGATGAGATACCACCTCACCCCAGTGAGAATGGGGAAAATCAACAAGACAGGAAATAGCAAATGTTGGAGAGGATGTGGAGAAAGGGGAACCCTCCTGCACTGTTGGTGGAAATGTGAACTAGTGCAGCTACTCTGGAAAACTGTGTGGAGGTTCCTCAAAGAGTGAATGTTATTATGCTTTAAGGAGTCTCTGAGTTCCCTAAGTGTGTATTTGTGATCCAATACTTTTCTTTCCCTCTTCTTTTTGGCTTCATTATTTTCCATAAGTTTGTCTTCTGTATCACTGATTCATTCCTGTGTTTTGTCCATCCGCATTGCCATTGCTTCCTGTTGATTTTGCATCTCGCTTATAGCGTATTTTATTTTGGCCTGACTAGTTTTTACTTCTTGTATCTCTGCAGTAAGATATTCTCTAGTGTCTTCTACACTTTTCTAAAGACCAGCTAGTATCCTTATAACTGTTGTTTTAAATTCTTGTTTAGGCATCTTATTTATATCTGTATTGATTAAGTCACTGGCAGTTACTTCTTCCCTTCCTTTCTTTTGGAGTGAATTCCTCTCTCTTATCATTTTGTCTAGGTTGCTGTTTTTTTTGTGTGTGTGTGATTGTTAGGAAACAACACAATTTTACAATTTATACAATTTTGTGTATTTTCCTGTTCCTGAGTAATGGCTATATTAAGAAGAGACCCCAAAGAGAAAGAAAGGAAGAAAAGAAAAAGGGCCAGGTGCTCAGGAGGTGTTTCAGAGTGTGCGTTCTACTGTTGTGTTTTGGCTGTTCCTTCCCCCAGGTCAGCCCTCTGTAGACTTTCTCCTTGCCTGCAGTGGGGGTGTTTGGACCTTGTCCACTGTGTGGCCAGTTTTAACTAGGTGTGTTTTGGTCTGCTTATTAAAAGAAACTAGATCCGAAAAAACCCAAACAAATCAAAACCCAAAGAAGCTAGAACTGAAGCTTTGTAGCACCCTATGGTCAGTAGACAGTGAAATGGGTTTGTCCTGGTCTTCTAGGGGAAGGGCCTGCTTGCACTGATTTTCAGGTGGACTTGCCTTAATGGAGATGCCATCTGCAGGGTACAGGAGGGCAGGGCTTGGTATAGGCATCTTTGGCCTCCACTGGGAGGTGCTGTGTTGCTCACTGAAGTTGGTTAGTGCTGACTGGGGGACCGGGGAGGGTACAGGGAATAGCACTGGCTCACTCTCTCATTCTGGAGTGGGGAGTTCGTACCCAACTCTTCAAGAAGCCCTCAGAGAAGAGCAAACAATCACTCCTTTTGTGTCCCCAGCTTCCATCAGATCTGTCTTTACCCTGTGTCCCAGCTGTCTACCAGCCAGGCAGCATAGTACTCCTGTGTTTTATCTCAGATGTCCGACTGGTTTTCAAAATTCCAAATTTTAGCGACCTGTATGGCACAGACCTATGCTGATCTTCTGGGGAGGGTCTTGGCATGCTATAGTCAGTGCTGGTTTGTCCCAGAAAAGCAGTCATCTGACCATACACTGGTTCAAAGTGTTAAGTGCAGCAAAAAGCTGGCACCAAGGCTTGCTGCCCTCAGCAGGTATCTCTGTTCCTATGCTAGTGAACAGGGGAGCATGTTGGCTCCCACCAGCTCTTTTGTCCCCAGAGGCCGTGCCATGACTCTCCTAATGCACTTTCAAGAAGGGGAACTGTTTCTCTCCATCGCACTCAGAGGATCCCCAGACCACACTGCACATTCCCGGGCTATTGCTCTCCTTCCCCACCAGACCACTGCTAAGCCTGCCGAACATGGCCTCTCAATGGCACAGATGTCCAGAACGTCAGACTTGGAGCTCCATCACTTATAAAGACTTGTGGTAGTCAGTCCTTCTCCTTTTCCTAGTCACTGATTTTGGGGAAGAGTTTTTCCTGTGCAACACTCTGCCTACTGCTTCACTCTTTCTTTCTCTCTCTTCCTCTCTTTCTCTTCTTTTTGTGATGAGGGCTCCCTCCCTTTTGCAGCACCCTGGAGTCCTTTTCCCCAAAATCACCTCCCTAGAGCTCCTACCTTCTATGATGTGGCCACTTTTCTACCTCTAGATGTGCAGTTTGTTCTCTTATTCTTCAGATCAACTTCTTGCATGTTCAGGATGATTTGATAATCATCTAGCTGTGTTTGAGGGATGAAGCAAGCTTAGGGTCCCTCTATTCCTCCACTATCTTAACTCCTCTTCTAGGAAAGAACTTTTTAAATGAGACTCAGAAAGCATAAACCATAAGGAAGGAGATGACAGGTTTGACCAGATTAAAATTAAGAACTTTTGTTTGTCTAAAAACCAACTTTGAAGAGTGAAAAGACAAGCCCCAAAGTGGGAGGAAAAAAGTTCAACACATATAATAAAACAAAAAAGTTAGTAATCTGAATACTTCAAGAAATCCTATGAATCAATCAGGGAAAAAGCAAACATCCTAATATAAAAATGGACAAAAAATCAAGCACTTTAAGAGGGAAGTAAATGCCAATAAATAAATATAAAGATGATAGGCGTACTAATATTCAGGAAAATGCAAGTTTAAAACACCGAGGAGATACCATCTTATACCCACTGGATTTGCAAAAATGAAAAATCAGGCATTGGTGAGAATGTGCAGGAACTGAGACACTCACCACCTGCTGGTGGGAGTATAAATTGTCACGAGCGCTGTGGGTAATTAGTGGACATTATTGCTGGTAAAGCAGAACGTGTGAACACCCACAGCAACTCCACTCCCAGACATATGTCAGTTTATCATTTGTTTCCTTTATTATTTGCATATTCTGAGTTGCATGTAAGAAATCCTTTCCTACCCAGAGATCATGTAGAGACTGGCCTCTATTTTCTTCCAGACATTATAGTTTTGCCTTCCATACCTAAACCCTTAATCCGTCTTTGCTTGATTTTGTGCATGTGTGCCAGAAGACATTCAAGGATGTTTACAGAACAATGTCCATGGTAGCAAAAACCTTGAAATAATCCAAATATTTATCGACTGTAAAATTGGATCAGTAAATTGCAGCGTAGGCACACAGCATAATGATATGCAGCAGTGAATATGAACAAACACAGCTACAGGCCTCAGTGTGGATGAAGCCCAGAAATATGTTGAGTCAAAGAAGCAAGTCACAAAGGAATATGTGATATGATCCCATTACATTAAATTTCAAAAGTTGAAGTTAAAGAAAACGCTAAGTGGCAAAGCTATAAAGAAAAGCAAGTCTCAGATGCTTAACAGGTCAGCACAGTGGCTGCACTTGGAGGAAGGAAGGGGTTGCGGGCAGCGGTGGATGAACAGGGGCTTTTGCTCTACTGGGGCAAGGTTGTTTCTCAATCTCGTGGGCTGTATGTGAGTCTGTGTGTTTAGTTGTTAAACTATTTTATACACTTCAATATGATTCATACTGAAAACTAAAGACAGAAAGAAATGAGAATCTGAGGCTCAGAGAAGTGAAATGGCTGTCATGTCAAGGCCATTCAGTTAGTACGTGGCAGAGATGTGGTGCTAATCCTGTTTTCTGATTCCAATGCCATGCTTCTTCTAGAACGCTTGTCCCATGGGAAGTCAGGGATCTAGAATTATTGGATTTCAGGAAGCAAAGGGCCTTGCAGGCATCTAGCACAACCAACCCTGACTTCATAGGACAATTTGATGTTCCCTCAGGGCTACTCTTCTTCGGTCCATGTAAATGAACCCCAGTTTCTTTAGCTGCTCCGCCCTTTCATAAACCTGCTCTGCAGCTCTGAGCAGATATTCCTATTTGTATTCCTCTGAAAATACCATGCTTATAATTGAAGGTATTATTCAACATGCAGTGAAGTAGAGTAAATCTGTTTTTGCAGTCTAAAACCAAAAACATTTTGAGAATTTGAGAACAGTCTATAAATCTCCAACCAAGCCCTTCCTGAGGGTGATTGTATCAGATTGTCACTGTACTGGGTGTTTCCTAGGGACCATTATGTCACCAGCCCAGGTCAGGGTCACAAGATGTGGGTCCTGATTCCAATTCTATCAACAATCAATCCGTGTGACCTTGAACAGTTTGCCTCCTTGGTCTTGGTCTGGTCTCCTTATCTGTGATATGAGCAAGTAGTCTCTAAATTCTTTTCCAGCTTTTATATGCTTCAGGGGGAGTGCTGTTTTACAGGCTCCAGAGGCAGGCTTCCTGGGTTCAAATCTTAGTTTCACCCAAATACAAGCTATGTGACCTTGGGCAAGTTAGGATGGAAATAATGATAGTATCTATCTGAGATCCTTTTCCATGGGATGTGGGGAAGATTAGGTGAGTTAATACATACAAAATGCTTATCACTGCACACTAAGCTTTGCTGGCCCCACTCCTGACTTCTAGTCTTAGCTGATTCCTTGAGAGAAATTCTTGACATCACCTAGCTAAGTCAGTCTTATAATGATTTATTCACTGGGATAAACATGTACCTTGTAATCTTTTAAGTAAGCATGTGCCTTCAATCATGTTTTATTTTGCAGGACTTATTGGCTGTGGGTACTTCGATCCTTGCAGAAAGTTCAAACTTGAAATATGTGAGATGATTACAAATTTAGTTTCAGCAGGCAGAGTGCTGTGGCAGTGGACTAAGGTACAGAAGCGTTGTTGTCTGTAATAACAAAAAAACCACTATTATTTGGTCCTTTCTCATCTCACGGCTCATGAACATATCATCACATCATGGAGTGGCGGAGGTTTTTTTTGGAAAAGACAAATTAGGTGGTCAGATAGATTTATGACACCTTTTCCTTCCAAGGAGCAAATACTCCAACTGGATGATGCTTTCCATATGTATGAGGTATTACTATAAACCATACATGACATCCAAGATAAAGTAGAATTTTGCTAATATAAAAATACTATTTTTTCACTTGTTACTCTGATTTGTATGCCAGACACTCACATGTTTACTGACTGACTGAATACATGAATTTCCAGGTGTTCTTAACTACCTGAGACTTAAAGTCTAACTTGTGTGAGTCTCTGAGATGGAGAATCAGCAAATGGATGGAAGTGTACTTAACAAAATAGAATATATATATAATAAGTATAATAAATATAATATATAATAAATATAATATAATATAATATATATATATTTAAGACTTATTTACCTTAGAGTGGGGGAAGGAGCAGAGAGGGAGGGAGAGAGAGTCTTAAGCAGACTCTGTGCTGAGCTTAGCACAGAGTCTGATGTGGGGATCAATCTCAAGATCCTGAGGTCATGACCTGAGCCGTATGCTTCACCAACTGTGGCACCCAGGTGCCCCTAGACTAGATTTTAATATACAGGTCAGTGCTCTAAATAAATTTCAGCAACCCTGTAGCTGTCAGCAGATTGCTTAAAGCAGACTCATGAAAAAACAATTGAGCATAACGTCTGACATCTCAGACTTATACTTAAAACAAGGCTGAGACATTTGCCAAAATATTCATTAGGCCAATTACACACATCTGGGAGGAAGCTTATGTCCTGGGAAAACCTGGAGGGTGCCAAATTCTCAGATTACTAGGTGAACTAGGGCAGTTCTACATAAGAAAATTATTAGAAGAGGAACTGGGTGTTTCTTATGAAATGCTTGGTCCACAGAGTGCCCTGTGGTGGCCAGTTCCTTGCATAGGACTGGTCCCTTGCCAACACAGGGTCTTTGCACATGCTGTTCTGCTTCTCTTAAAGAAATACCAAAATGAATGGCAAGGGCTGAGTGTCTGAGATAACCTTCTGTGGTAAGAGCCATCTGTTTTCCCAGTGGGACTATTATTCAATTTAATGTGATTATATACATATCTTTTTGAAAAGCTTTGGTCTTCTGGGTGTCTTTCCATCAAAGCTTCTTTTGGGTTTTTTGTTTGTTTTTTAAGATTTTATTTATTTAAGCATGAGAGGCACACACAGAGAGAGGCAGAGACACAGGCAGAGGGAGAAGCAAGGTCTCCTGCAGGGAGCCTGATGTGGGAGTTGATCCCGGGAAGCCAGGATCACAACCTGAGTCAAAGGCAGATGCTCAACCACTGAGCCACCCAGGTGCCTCTAAAGCTTCTTTTGTTACACGAACATTTACTGGTTCCATTTCTCATATTTCTTTACCTCTTTAACCTGTTTTACACAAGCTTTCACTCCATTGCTATCATCAAGGTCACTAAAGACTTCAGTCTTGCCAAATCCAAAGGTTGATTTCTTCCTCTTACTTGACTCTTTAGTGGCATTTGGCATAAATTATCCCTCTCGACACTTTCTTCACTTGGCTTCCAAGGGACCTCATGCTCTTGGTTTTCTTCCTACCTGACAAGCTACCTTTTTAAAAGTCCCCTCACTTCTTCCCTTCCTCTAGATACTGGAGTGCACCCAATCTTGACGTTAGGATCTCTCCCCTATCTTCATTCTTTACCCAGATGGTTTCTCCAGCTTGAAGACTTTAAACACCATCTCTGTGCTGATGAATTCAAAATCAGTGCTTCCTTTCCAGGCCTCTCTGCTTGACTCCATACTGATTTCTAACTGCTTAGTAGACATCACCATTCTGATGTCCAACAACCACCTCAAAGTTAATGTGTCTAAAACAGAACTCTTAATTTTTCCTTCAATATGACCTTCCCTCAGCCTTTGGCATCTTAGTTAATAGCAACACCACTGATCTTTCTCCTCAGACTGAAAAACTATTGCCATCCTTGATTGGACTTGCTCATCCTTCTACTTCCAACCCATCAGCAAGTCTCAGTGATTGTGCTTCACTGAGACCGAATATAACCCAAAGCTGAGCAGTGCTTGTCATCTCAGAGTGACCACCCTGACAGATGTTTCTATCACCTGCCCTCTGGACCATGCAATGACTTACATTCTTCTTGCCCTTCTAGAGCCTGTTCTTTACACAGTCCTAAAACGCTTTTTTAAAAAGTCAATCAGAGATCCTTACTCCTTTTTTTTTTAACATTATATATATATATATATATATTTAAAGATTTTATTTATTTATTCATGATAGACACAGAGAGAGAGAAAGGCAGAGACACAGGCAGAGAGAGAGAAACAGGATTCATGCAGGGAGCCTGATGTGGGACTCGATCCCAGGACTCCAGGATCACGTCCTGAGTCAAAGGCAGGCCCTGAACCGCTGAGCCACCCAGGGATCCCCCTTACTCCTTCTTAAAACCACCAGTAGACTCCCAGGTACACTTACAGTGAAACCCAACACATTGCTCTCACCTGTGAAACTCACCCTGAGCTGGCGCCTGCTTGCCTCTCACCCCTTCCACCTTCTGCTCCAGCTGCCCTGCCCTCTTACTGTTCCTTGAACACCCCACATTTTTTGTGCATCTGGGGCCATTGTATTCTCATCCTTCTGACCTTAAGAGGGTCTTTCTCAGATCATTTTCTCTAAAGTAACTTCCCATGACCCTATCACAGGGATTATTTGTCTCCTGACCCTACTTTATTTTTTTCCAACCATGACTTTTATCATTATTATTTGTCAATTTGTTTCTTTACCAATATATTTGCTTCTTATTTATTTATTGTCAGGGTCCCCCACTAGAATGGAAGCTCCATGATGGCAGCAGATTGAGCTGTTAGTTACCATGGTATCTTTTTTTTTTTTTTTTAAAGATTTTATTTATTCATGAGACACACACAGAGAGAGAGAGAGAGAGAGAGAGAGAGGCACAGGCAGAGGGAGAAGCAGGCTCCATTCCATGCAGAGAGCCTGACATGGGACTCAATCTCAGGTCTCTAGGACCACACCCTGGGCCGAAGGCGGTGCTAAACTGCTGAGTCACCCAGGCTGCACCATGGTATCTTCTTAAGGACAGCAGGAAGTGCTCAAAAATAGCCACTGAATAATGAATTAATCTTCCTCCCCTCCCTACCTCCAAATAAACAGCATTTTTGTATCTTCAAACCTCCCATCCTCACAAAGCATTTTTAACCCTTGTATACCACTTTATCTTTATATTGCTTTACACAGCTTTATTTTTTTAAGATTTATTTATTCATATGAGAGAGAGAGAGAAAGAAGGTGCGTGGGGGGAGGGGCAGAGGGAAAGAACCATCAGGAAGACTCCTGGTTGAGCGTAGGGCTCCACATGGGGCTCCACATGGGGCTAATCCTGTGACGCTGAGATCATGACCTAAGCTGATGCTCGACTGACTGAGCCATCCAGGCGCCCCTACTTTAAACAGCTTTAAAGCAGAAGCCCAGGTGAGAAAAGAACGGAGTTGACAATTAAAAGAAGCAGGTTAATGTGAGAGAAGAAGGGGAAAAAAGGAATTTATTTGATTCTCTTCAATGATTGCTTCAATGGCTGTCATCCCAGCGGCAGTCCTTTATAACAAAGAAGTAAAGCAATATTCACGCCCTTTATGTCTGCATATTTATAATATAATTTTACATTTTGGTGAGTAGAATGAGCATTTTAGCTGGAAATGGAACTAAGCAGAGGGAAATAGAAGAATAATTGATAAAATAACACTTGTCTTCCCCAGCTACCTGCTGTTTTTAACTTACACTGTGAATTAGCCTGTAAAGATTATACTGTAAGCTCAATGGGGTACTTTTTCAATGTAGAAAGGGCATATTCCATGAACAGGTCCTAAAGAAAGCATTTGCTTTCTTGAATTAATCATGTGGAGAGTTTACTTTGAATCTCCAGAATTATTGTTTTCATGTTCAAAATGATGCTAATGGTATCAATTAATTGCAATATTTCCACATGGCCAGCCCTGTTTCCCATACCGAGTACACCTCAGGTTTATCCCTTAATCTGTATCTCTCCATACAAGACTGTGTTATTGCTATAGCTTTGCCTGTTGGTAGAAATAATAAGTAAGTCAGTGTTCAAGCAAATGAAACCCAGGAAAGCCACCTAGTCATAATAGCTGCATGTCAGACTTGCCTGTCAACTTATCATAGATATACAGATATGTGAAAGCATGCTGTGTTTGGATCTCCACAGTGAAATGTAGATTATGATAGACAAATATATTGATGGAAATCCAAATATACTAAAGACCTTATAGCAATCTATGGAAATAGTCATTATTGACTGTGGAAGTGAACTTTCATTGTTCTTAACTGCATGGCAACCAGCTCACGCTGTTTTTTGTTGTGATGTATTTCCACGTACACAGTAATATGGTTAACAATGATTAGGAATGATCACTCCCACAACTCACATAGGCTTTAAGAATTTAGGGGAAAGTGACTTGTTCAAAGCCAACTAATAGTGGTAGACCAGGCATCGGGATTGGCATCTAGAGTGTTATTCTTGAATGGATCCCATTCAAGAACTTATGGTCTTTGAAATTCTATGTTGGTTTATTTATGATGTGTTTTTCTCCTCGGTGCTGCAACAAAAACATAAGCTTAATTTTGGTTTATTCACTCAACCCATTTCATCTAAAACAAAATGTATAAAATAAAGTAGTTCTAAAAGCATTTCTGCTTTTAGTTTTATCTGCAAAGTACATTGAGAGTGATACATTTCTGTCCCTTTCTAGGTGAAGATGCTTCCAACTCCTTCTAAATTTCATTACATTTTCAATCTTCGAGATCTTTCCAGAATTTGGCAAGGAATGTTAACCATAAAAGCTGAGGAGTGTGATTCGATATCTGTTCTCCTATCGCTTTTCAAACATGAATGCAACAGAGTAATTGCAGACAGGTGTATATTATGGCACTTGAGTTGAAATGTACTATATAAGAAGTTGACACTGTGAGACTAATTCCTGCATTAGCTACTCAAATAATGAGAGTATTGTCTTCATTTGCTCTGGGGCTTGGGAAGCATTTGATGCCATTTCCTGCCTGCTGGTCCTCTTTAAAAAAAATGCTCTGCCAGTTTACTTGAGTATCATTTCCACAGGACATCTTGTTAAATCACCAAATCATCAGAGACTTGATAACATCCAGGGGCAAATTTTAGTTACGTATATTTTCTAAAAAGTTTGAGCCCTGTGTAGGTTTTGCTTAGTGAAATCTGGGACATAGGCTCAGTCATTGTTCTGAGCCTCAGTGTCATCCTGTATAAAATATGGATGGTAATGCTAATCTTACAAAGCTGTCAGGGCCTACCATAGCATCACACACATATGTGGCATTCCTCAAATGTTGGTCTGCCTCCTTCTGCTCTTCCCCTTCTGCTACTGTAGGTCTTAAAAGTACCTTTGTGTACAGTCTGTTCACAAAACCAGAAGGAGGATGCTCACCCACTACGGAATGTCAGTCTGCATTCCTATTGCAAGTTTTCGGGAACTTTGACCCTACCTAAGTGACCCATCTATATTGTTAAAGAAAAAAGTACTTGTGAGACTTGTTAAAACAACAAGGCATACAGACTTTATTCAGGACTATTGCAATGGGCATATGGGCTGCTGCAGTGGGGTTTTGTAGTAGGGGAGAGAAACTGAGCTCAACTTCAAATATGACAAGGAAAGAGTGGGAATTTATAGGGAAGGCCCAGTTTAGGGAGGTCAGTGGATAGAAAAGTATTGAGAGGAAATATCAAGGGTAAGGGAGGGACTCTAGCTAAACTGACTTAATAGGATTCTTGCTGAAAACATACTAGGGTGAGCAGATATTACCTGGGAGGTGATGGGGAGAGAGGAATTTGGTCAGGTATTGGAAGGTGATCAGATATGGGGAGTGGGAGATTTTGGAACTAAACCGATTTAACAGGATTCTTGGTATAACTGGGTGATGCAGAGAAGGACATGGAAATCCAAAAGGCAAGGCCTGACTGGGAAGAGGATTCAGAGGAGCCTAAGATTGATCAAGGAGAGACTTCTTGCCAGTATTTCTTGAAATTTATTTTAAAGAAAATAAATTTTTATTTTTTTAGATTATTTATTTATTTGAGAGAGAGAGAAAGAGAGCATGAACAGGGTGAGGGGGCAGAGGGAAAAGCAGACTCCCTGCTAAGTAGGGAGCACCAATGCAGGATTTGATCCAGGGTTTAATCTCGGGACACTGGGATCATGATCTGAGCCCAAGCAGATGCTTAACCAACTGAGCCACCTAGGGTGCCCCTTTTTGCCAATATTTTCTGTAGTAATAATCAATGACTCTCTTGAATGGAATTATGTCCTCCTTGTCAGATCTGAGGGGACCAAGGTGCATGGTGGACCTTAGGAGGTAGAGGGAGGTTGAACATGTTTAGGAAAGATGCCTTCATATTTTGCATATTTACTCCTGTATTTGCCTTTTAGGTTTATAACTCCTGAAGATGAGCAGTGGTTTAATATCCATCTTGTTCGAGCATTGGAAGAAAATATTAGTCCAGATGTGGCATCGTACATTCTTCCTGAACCATACTTTGTAGATTTTCTCCGTGAGATGCCTGAACCAACCGGTGATGAACCTGAAGACACTGTGTTTGAAGTGCCCAAAATTTATGAATTGGTATCTATTTTCACCTTTGAAAAACATTTTTCGATCACTCATCTAACTATATATTTCTCCCCACCCCAGAGTCCCACCATGTTGCAACTTCTACGTTACATGCTGATTCATGTCATCATACACAAAGTAAAATATTTCAGTCAAATCTAGCAGCATTCCCATTAAAGTCAAGTATAAGACAAGGATGCCCTCTATCAGCACTATTATTTAATATTGTTTTGAAAGTTCTAGGCAATGAAACAAATGACCAAAACAAAAATAGATAGGAAGAAACAAAAATATTGTTTGCAAATGGTATTGCTATCTCTTTGTAAAATATAGAAGAACTTAAAATCTGTTTTAACTACTAACAGTTCAGTAAGATGACCAAGTATGAGATAAATAAAAAACTCAATAACTATCCTCTATACCAGAGGCTGGCAAGTTACAGTTAATGGGCCAGATCCAGGCCTCTGCCTATTTTTTTGTTATATTGGTGAGCTAAGTAGGGTTTTTACATTTTTTAATGGGTGGAAAAAGAATCAAAAGAATAATATTGTGTGACGTGTGAAAATTATATGGAATTCAAATTCAGCATTCATACGCAAACTTGTATTGGAACGCAGCCATGCAGATTTGTTTACTTAGCGCCCAGGACCACTTTTGCACTCAAGGGTAGAGTTAAATAGTTGCAACAAACCATATGGGCCACAAAACCTAATTACCTGCCTTTACAGAAAAAAGTTTGCCAACGCTTGCCAACAATCATGAGATAGAAAATTTAACATGAAGGTACTTCATTCAACAGCAACAAATATGTAAAACATCTAAGGATAAACATGATAAAACTTACTTGATTGAATGGCAACATACATTCTCTCTAAATTCATGTATAGGGGGCAGCCCCGGTGGCGCAGCTGTTTGGGGCAACCCAGGGTGTGATCCTGGAGACCGGGGATTGAGTCCCACATCGGGCTCCCTGCATGGAACCTGCTCCTCCCTCTGCTGTGTCTCTGCCTCTCTCTCTCTCTCTGTCTCTATGAATAGATAAATAAAATCTTTAAAAATAAATAAATAAATTCATGTATAGGTTTCATGAATTTTGAAATAGGACTCTGGTTTTTTTTTCTCTTAGAGAGCACGAGCGTGCATATTCAGGTGATGGGAGAGGAGGAGAAGGAGAGGGAGAGAGAGAATCTTAAGTAGACTTCATGCCTGGTGCAGACCCCAAGGCAGGGCTCAATCTCGACTCTGAGATCATGACCCGAGCCAAAATCCACTTGAGCCCAAATCTGGAGTCTGATGTTTAACCAACTGAACCACCCAGGCACCCCTCCTAAAGGATTTGTTTTCTTAAGATTTGTTTATTTGAGAGAGAGAGAGAGAGAGAGAAAGTGAGACAGGGGGAGGAGCAAAGGAAAAGGAAGAGAGAATCCCAGGCAGACCCTACACTATGCACCAAGCCAACTCAAGGCTCAATCTCATGACTGTGAGATCACCACCTAAGCTGAAACCAAGAGTTGACACCCAACCAGACACCACAGAAAGGATTTTTTTAGGCAGAGTCACAAACAAAGTAATTCTGAAGTGCATGTAGATCAAAGAATTAAAAGGGGGAAAAATTGCAAAACAGATCCATGAATATTTACTTCAAAACCATTTGGAAAAAATCCATTTGACTACATCAACGATGTAAAACTCTGTGTATTTTTTAAAATCCATAAACAATATTAAAGCAAATACAAACAGAGAAATGTTTGTTATATTCCAGTCATAATTCCTGTGGGTAGGAGTTGGTACTAGGGATTTTGAAGGGAAAGGTCAAAAAATGATTTCATACTGGCAATCAGCTCATACAGCTATAGGTCACAGGCCTCTGAAAATGGAAATAACTGAAAGTCAACTAATATGTGACAAATGTTTGTAAATCCATTAGATTTTTAAAAATTTATTTAAAACAATTTTTTAAGACTTTATTTATTTGGGAGAGAGCATGTGTGGGTGGGGGGAGGGGCAGAGTGAGAGGGAAGGGAGAAAGGGAGGGAAAAGAATCTTAGGCAGACTCCATGTTGAGTGTGGAGCCTGACCATGAGGTTCAATCTCATGACCCTAAGATCATGACCTGAGCTGAAACCAAGAGTCCCTCACTTAACCGACTGAGCCACCCAGGTACCCCTCCATTAGGGTTTGTTTTTTTTTTTTAATTAGAGTTACTTTTGAGAGCCTTTACAATGGCCACTTTCACAGATTTTTAGCTCTTAAATATTATTTTTCTCTCTCTGCACTACAGGTACCATCCTTTGATTTTCTTTCTGAAAAACTCCAGTTCTATCAGAGACAATTCAACGAAATCATTAGAGGAACATCTCTTGATCTAGTGTTTTTCAAAGATGCAATGACTCATCTTATTAAGGTTCTAACTATTGACTATTTGCTGATATAAATAGGTCATGTAAAGACTGAGTAAATTTCACAGATAGATGTTTTAAGAGAAGAAATATATAGTGTCAGGTAGTGTATAGAAGAATGTCCATAGATTGGGGTCAGTTCACTGTCTTAGGAAAAAAAGATGCTTAATCAGAAACCCCTTAGCTGATTCCACCTACATATGATGGCAAATATTTTTCAAGATCAAATTCATGGGTTTTGTGTTCAGAGCTTTTGACATGTTGAGTCAGGGTTTTTCCTTTCTAGAAAGTAAGCTTGAGAACCCTGTGAAGGAATAGTTCCTGCTCAACTTTTATTTTGTTATAATGGGAATCCTGTTCCCTTCTCCACGAAAGAAAAGTTGATGCTTTGTAAGCACGTCAGTTTCATGATTGCCTTACAGATTACAGGCAAACTGATGGGGAAGGAGTAGGACAGGTGCACAGGACTGGTGTACAAACAGAAACCAATTAGAGGCAACACCCAAAGGACCATGGCTTCATCCAAGTCTGAAAGGCTACAGAAAGGAGCTGTTTGTTTGTATAATTTGTAGATTGAAAGGGAGTTGCTACAGGAAGTCAGAATACAGTGTAAGGAGGTCTGATAAAGAGCAGCTTGCTCTTCCCCTAGCGTTGGTGAATTTCCAGATCTCCTAGGGCTTTTTCACTTTCATACACTCAACAAACAACTATTGAGTACTCACTGTGGTGAGGTCTTGGGGGTCTGGGACTCTGTAAAACTTGCATTAAAAAAAAAAAGCTTTTTAGTGGTGATAGTTTAGTGATCCATCTAGACTGTCCTAATCAGTGGCACTAATGTAAAAGGCAGTTTTTAAGCAATGTCTTCAACTGGCCTGCATAAAATTTGAACCACAATTCTAGCTTTATCTTTATTGAGGAAGTCACACATAGAAAAGCAGCACACTAAAGTCTAAGTCTTTCTCTACAAATGCCTTCCTGTCCCCCTTGTAAGTAGAATTTGGTACTTAAAAGTTTTTTTCATTGGCAGAGGTACAGCCAAGGTAGTAGTATTCATTTGTAGAGCAAGGTGTCTAGATAGGTCAGTGTGTTAGACTGAATAATAAGCAGACAATTCTGAACTTCCTTCTGCAGATTGGGAAAAGCAGCTCCATCATGCACTGAGTCTGAAAATAATAAAATTACACACACACACACACAGAAAATGGCTTTGAAATAGGAGATGGGAAAGCCAATTTATACTTTCTTTCATGATGGGTACAGAAAGAATTTGAGTTAAATAAATCAATAGGAGACATTAATTTTAAAAGCTCTGACATATCCCATTAAAGGAAAAAGTCTAATGTATTCCACAAGCATATGTTCAAAATTTGGACTCATGTAGTGTAAGAAAATGTAAACAGTTGAATTCTATTTTTAAATACATCCTATTCCAAACAGGTTTCGCGAATAATTCGAACATCATGTGGAAATGCATTGCTGGTGGGTGTTGGCGGTTCAGGAAAACAAAGTCTTTCGAGATTGGCCTCTTTTATAGCTGGGTATCAAATATTCCAGATTACATTAACCAGGTGAGATGAAATAAAACACAGCACTGTGTTCTTCTATAATTAATTTCTCAGAAGTAAAATGTTCACTCAAAAAATATGACAACTTGGTATAACTTTTTTTTAATTTTTGGTGTATTTTTTAAATTTACTTTTTATTTATGTGTAACTCATTTAAGGAAATGTACACGAATCATGGGTGTCACAAAATAAAAAAAAACAGGTGAGAAAATAAAACAATAACACCCTGGAAGTACCTCTCAGGTCCTGTCCCAGTCATTACCCTCTTAAGGCTAACCATATTCTGACTTCTAAACCCATGTAATTTTACCTATTCTTGAACTTTCTATCAATCAAATGCTATGGAATCTACTCTTTTGTGTCCAGCTTCTGTTGCTTGTATTATGTTTGTGAGGTTCATCCATGATGCTACATGTACCCATAGTTTGTTCCCTTTTATTGCTGTATAGACTCCCACTGTATCACATATTACCACAATTTGTTTACCTGTTGTACTGTTGATAAGCATTTGTGGGGGTTTTTTGGCAAGTAGAGCTGTAACAAATATTCTTGCACATGACTGAGGATACTCCCAGAGATAGAATTGCTGGGTATGGAGTATACATATATTCAGCTTTAGTACATCTGAGGAGCTGTTTTCCACAGTGGTTCTACCAATTTACACATCCACCAGCAGCTCCTGAGAGTTTCCGTTGTTCTATCCTGGTGCACCTTTGGCACCATATGCATCTTTTTCACTTCAGCAATTCTGGTGGTTGTGTAGTGGTATGCCTCTTGTAGCTTCAGTTGGCATTTCCTGTGACTAGTAATGTTGAGCATATTTTCACTTCTTATTGGCCATTTGGACAGTCTCTCTTGTGAAATATCTGTGTATGTCCTTTGCTTGTTTTTTTTCTTTTTTCTTTTATGATGAGGGTGTGATTCTTTCTCATTGATTTTTAGGAGTTCTTTATATGTTTTGAATATAATTCCATTGTCAGTGTGTATTACACTTATCTTCCCCAAGTCATTAGTTTACCTTTTCACTCCCAGTGGATCTTACTTTTTAAAAAATATTTTCTTTATTTATTTGAGAGAAAGAGAGAGAAAGAGAGAGCATGAGCAGTGTCGGGAGGGGCAGAAGGACAGGGAGAAGCAGACTCCCGCTGAGCAGAGCCTGACATGGGGCTCGATCCGAGATCATGACCTGAGCTGAAGGCAGGAGCTTAACCAACTGAGCCATCCAGGCACCCCTTAACTTTAATGAAACTTAAGCTATTGATTTTTTTCTCTTTATTTTAGTGCTCTTTGTATTCTGTTAAAAAAATGCTCATTTACCTTTGTTTACCTATGAAGATATTCTCCTGTGATTTCCTTCACATTTGCAAATAAAATGTACTCTTTTTAGAACTATAACCCACCTAGAATTTACTTTCTTATAAAGTCTAAGGTAAGAGTTAAGATTATATTTTTCAATATAGCTATCCAGCCACTCCAACTCCATTATTGAAAAGGTCATGTTTTTCCCGACACATTACAATGTCATTTCTTTCCCATCAGTCAGCTGATCATGTCTGTGACTACAGTCTGCTCCACTGATTTATCTATCTTTGTACTATTACCAGCTGTTTTAATTACTGTAGTTTTAATATGTCTTGGAAAACTTTTCCTCTTCAGGATTGTCTTGAATATTTGGCCTTTTGTATTTCCTGATAAATTTTAGATCCCTTTTTAAATTAACAATTTATACACACCACTCTTCTACCAAATAGATTAAAAAAATTTATCAAGGTACAAATTATAAGAGCAATTAAGAAACATAAAACATAAAATGTCTAGAGATTATGTAAATTAAATTAAGTCAGTTGTCAACTTTTAAAAATTGGGAGATTTCACGTAAAAGATGGATTTCTGACTCCCCTTGAAACAGTTGGAAGATCTGGCAACACTGTGCCTACATTCCCAGGTGGCTGGATCTGAGAATAGCTGCCTCCTTCGATGGGGCATACATACATAAAAACTACAGTCCTCTAGTCTGTATTTTGTATAATTGTATTTTCTTGCCTGTATTCTTTTTTAAAAAAAGATTTTATTTATTTATTCATGAGAGACAGAGAGAGAAAGAGAGAGAGAGAGAGAGGCAGAGAAAAAAGATTTTATTTATTTATTCATGAGAGAGAGAGAGAGAGAGAGAGAGAGAGAGAGAGAGAGGCAGAGTCATAGGCAGAGGGAGAAGCAAGCTCCATGCAGGGAGCCCAATGTGGGACTCGATCCCGGGACTCCAGGATCATGCCCCGGGCTGAAGGCAGCGCTAAACCACTGAGCCACTCAGGGATCCTCTTGGTGTCTGTATTCTTGATGCTCCGGCACTGGGGTCTTGCTGACTGCCCACCCCACCACTCCCAGGGCAAGGCAGTTCTTAGAGACAGCTAATGGCTGCTCCAGTAGGATACCTTTCATAGGTAAGCCAACCAGTCTAGAGCTCATACTCTGAACCATCACCATCTGTCTGGCTTTATACACCAGGAAGCAAGATTGCTGTGCCCTAATCACTCCAGAGCTAAGGACTAGTAACGGGGGACAGTATCTATGCCCCAGAGCCCACTGAAATTATTCAAACAAGCCAATCCTAAATCTGTTTATCCTACCTGGCTTTATCTTCCTCACAGAAACCACAGAAAAGGTTGTGGCCCATGGTTCCCCTCCTTCCACCTCCTGACTGATCCTGGTGCTTCCCCATGCAGCCCTTTATGGTGTGGCATATTCCTTCCTGTTCCTTGGGATCCATGACTACAAGCTTCTTCCTTCATAGCAGTCCTTTGTATATCTGTTGTCTCTTACCATAAAGAGACAACAAATCCTGGAAGCATTTTAAAACAGCAGGGAAAGTGGGAGTAGAGAGGAGTCCATGGGGACAATGTAGAGTAGGACTTTTTATAGTCCCTAGTATATTGATAGGACTTAGCAACAGATCGAATATGCAGTAAAGAAGAGGTAAGAAGAAAGTCTAGAATGATATACCTAGTTTCTCTAGGAGTACTTATCACACTCCAGTACCAAAATGCTTGTTCACTCCTCTCCTTCACTAGACTGTGAGCTCCCTGATGATGGACCACTGTAACCTTTGTCTCATCTACCATTACTATCAAGTGGGTACTTTTAACCAACGCCATAAAAATATGTTGAACAAGTGACCACTTTTAAGGGGGTAAAATGAGAATTCAGTCTGATACATGCAGAGAGTGAAAACTTGCATAACACTCCATTTCCATAGTTAATTAGACTCATAGGTGTGGAATTCAGGAATGGGTTCTGAAAATGTCAGCACAGAAGACTCAGTGGAGAGAACACTTTTAAGGTAATGAGGAATATGAGTAGGGTGCATAATGAGAAGAGATGGTTAAGGGAAGAACCCCGGGGTCTCCCAACATAGAGAAAGGGGACTTACTTTCAATGGAAAGTGAGAAGAAGAGGCAAGGCAGAGAGGAGGAAATGCAGAGTGGTTTCCAGAAACCAAGGAGGTAGAGAATTAGCCTGAAAACATTGATTAGGTTAAGACATGAAAAGTGATAACTAATAGTGAGCATGTTAACACTTTCTGTGGAGTGGTGAGTACAGAGCCATGTTGCATTAAGGAAATGAAGAAGCAAAGGTGGCAAGTTACAAGCTCCACAAAGAGCTCTCTCTGAAAGAAAGAAGTGAGAGAGGCCCTGACCTAGAGAGGGGTGTGTTGGGACTGTGTCTATATATCTCAAAAGCAGTACATAACCTTCAGTTTAATAATAATAATAATAACAACAATAACCCCAAACCATGCCAAAATGGTTCTATGACTTCATTGCCTGGATGATTCAGACACTGGTCAGTCCAACAGCCCTAGGGCAAACCACTTCTGCAGGAAGGTATGGGATATGTTACTCTCACAGGTGTACCTACAGCTCAGCAAACCATTTTACTAGTTTCTCCTTTTAACGAGTGTCTCCCTTGGGAATTATTTTGAAAGGTATGTATATTCTTTCAATGGAGTTCTTTTAACCAAAGTCTATGAGACTTTGTATTGTAGTCCCACTCAGAAGTGGGTAGAGTTTAAAATCAGCTATTTATTCACTTGAGTGCACTTAAGCTGAGTCATCTGTAATGCCCACAGCAGGCTTTACAAACAGATATCATCTTCATTTTGCAGAGGAGGAAACAGAAGCTGAGAAATGTGAAGAAACATTTCCAAAGCTGCACAGTGGGAATTTGAACGCAGATCCTTCTGGTTCCAATGCCTATGGTCTTTCCACTAGACCCTGTGGCTTACATGAAGCTCCCTATTACTTGCACTGTACAACCTCCTTCAAATGAGGATGTCTGTGTTGTCAATCTATTCATGAGGATTTATACACAACACTTCAGAAAATGTCTGCTTTATTTCTGCACAACACATCACCTCCAGTAGCATATACTATTTAGTAGAAAACAGAGTGAACACCAGGATCTTCTTGTCATAATCTGTAACTACATAATTATAACATTTCAATTATTTATAACACATTGCATAATGCATCTTCTGTAGGCTGTCTCTGTGTTTGGCCATTTACTGGGATACACAAATTACCACTATATATAATTTATCACTAATTTTATTTATAATTTATCTGCTTTCTTACAATCCAAACTCATCCAAGTTTCAGATTAGTTTTAAATATTATGTGTATGTTCACTTGGGCAAAATGAGTTGTGGAAGACTCTCAGCTTGCAGAGAAAAGTTCATTTCTGAATTTCTAACTACTCTTTATGAGTCAATTCTGGTGAATTCCCATTTCTCACTTCTCCAGTTAAATAAAACATACTTGCTTTGAATGATAACATAGTTATTTCATTATAACCTCTTTTTTTTTTAATCAGGCACTCTTACTTAATATCTCTTGAAGCAGGTGTGTGCTCTAACTACCATAGGCTATATTGTCTTTTGAAATAAATCATATATATATATATATATATATATATATAATTTTAATTTTAAGTTTCCTACCACCCTTTTTAGGTCTTATAATGTAAGTAATCTAACAGAGGACTTAAAAGGTCTGTACAAAGTTGCTGGTGCTGATGGAAAAGGTATCACCTTCATCTTTACTGACAACGAAATAAAAGATGAGGCATTTCTGGAATATCTTAACAACCTGTTATCTTCAGGAGAGGTAGGTCTCAAAAGTAGAGAAAAAGTTCATATTTTAAAAATGTAAATTATATTTAAACAGAAAAAGCAGCAACTCTTCACAAGTAAGGGCATTTGACATACATTTTTCATTTTAGAAATGATTAATGTACAAGATTTGGTAGATTTTTTGGAAAAACTACATGTGAGATTAATGCTGCCCACTTCTAGGTATGCTTTGTTCCATTTTAAATATGATTGCTGGTTTATTTCATCAGTCTTCAGTTTAGTCCTGTAATTTATTTTAGAAGAATCAAAGTATGTATCTAATAGTCAGTGGTATAAAAGAGATGAAAGAGTTCGGCCAGCTCTAAGTAGATGGTTGTGTCACCACTTCTGACACCATATTTATCAGCACTTCCATGATCACTCACATGCTTGGTGCTTCATTAGAAGGACTCATGGGATTCAGCAGATGGTTGTACTCATGTCTAAGATTTATCGCAGTAGCACAGCAAGGATTCGCAGCCTGATCAATACAGAAAAAGACACATCAGGTGGAATCTGGAGAAATCTATGTGAGGGCTTTGTATGTTCTCACCAAAAGGGTCATACAGAATGTGCTTCCCCTCCAGCAGTGAAGTGCAGTAACTCCTGTACTGTGTTCCATCCAGGGAAGCCTGTTAGAAATTCAGAGTTCAACTGTTTTATTGGGGCTGGTCTGGTTGTCACTCCCTGCCTAGACACGGCTGCCAAAATTCCAGGCTCCCAGAAGGAAAGCAGATGTTCACTATATATCACAATGTTTGTATAAATAGTCCAGGCACAGAACAATCTTATGAATTAGTAATGGAGGAGACATTCAAAAAACAGGTTCCCAGATGATGGGCAAGTACTAGCCCTGGAAGCGTACTCAAAATCAGGCCCACTGGGTTAACTTTCCCCTGCACAATGGTGAGAGGACTTCTGCAGGATAATGGCATAGGGAAATCCTGAATTCACCTCCTCCCACAGAAGCAGTTTACATTACATATGGATTATTTCCTTTTTAAAAAATTTTTTATTTATTTATGATAGTCACATAGAGAGAGAGAGAGGCAGAGACATAGGCAGAGGGAGAAGCAGGCTCCATGCACCGGGAGCCCAATGTGGGATTTGATCCCGGGTCTCCAGGATCGCGCCCTGGGCCAAAGGCAGGCGCCAAACTGCTGTGCCACCCAGGGATCCCTATTTCCTTTTTTTTAAATTGGAGTTCAATTTGCCAACATATAGCATAACACCCAGTGCTCATCCCATCAAGTGCCCCCCTCAGTGCCCGTCACCCCCACCCCCTGCCCACCTCTCTTTCCACCACCCCTTGTTCGTTTCCCAGAGTTAGGAGTCTCTCATGTTTTGTCTCATATGGATTATTTCCCTTGGAAAAAGATCTGAAAGCTAGATAAACCACATCTCTACAACAAAGGATAAAAAGACTACATCAAGATAGGTAGGAGAGGCAAAGACACAGTCTGCCAAAAACCTTACCCTCAGCATGGTGACATACAGTAGGGAGGGCTCTCACAAATGTGGAGCTTCTCCTGGAGGAGTGAGGCATTGGTGCCTCATATCAGGAACCCCAATCCCAAGAATATACACTAGAGAGACAAGCCCCCAAAATGTCTAGCTTAGAAAACCAATGTGGACAAAAAGAAGAAAGAAAAAAGAAAAAGAAAAAAAGAAAACCAAGAGGCTGATAGCTGATATCCAGTGACCGAAAGTGCTATGGAAAACTGAGATTCACTTCTAAAGGGCTCCCATATAGTTTTACCCCAAGACACAGCCAAACAAACAAACAAACCCCAAAAGTTTGAAAAGTGCCTAAATTGTATTTGAAGGAGATTCATTTACTAATCTTGAAGTATCAGCTGGAGGGACAGAGGAGAGTTGAAAGTCTCCCCAGAGATGGAGTGCCTGGTTGATGCCAGTTTTGTACTTTCTATCTACCCTGCCTGCACAGATGAACAAGCTTAGACAAAGCACCCTCCTGCCACTTTGCTAAGGCAGGCAGGGGTGAATGAGTGGTCAGTACTATCCCATATCTTCTTTAAGCTGGAAAATTTGGTGGTTTGTAGCACTCCCCTGCTCCCTGGCTGGGGCAGATGACCATGAATGTGGCCATCATCTGCTCCCTAGGTAAGGCCAGCAAGCATGTGTGTTTATGACACTCCCTCATCCCCTGGCTGGGGCTGGCAAGTGCAAGTGGTCAAAACATTCTAACACTCTGGTCTAAAGCTGGTGCACACAGACAAGGCACTCACCTGCTGCAGTCCTGAGGCCCATGGATACATGCAGTTAAAACATTTTCCTGCTGCCTTTCTGAAGCTAGCAAGTGTGCCCCTTGTATACACTCTCCAGCTGCTGTGTTAAGGCTGGCAGGCATGGGCAATCTACTTGGGGATGCCCCTTGATTGCCTGATGCTGGTGACCAACGGGACTGGCATTCTCAGCTCCATAGGAATGTAATGTTGGAAAGACAGTTCTTGGCAGGCCACCATATCCAGTACACTGCACAGATAGCCAACTGAAACACAACCCCAGTCTTCCTGTGAAAGGGGCCTATTTACTTAGCTTGGAGCTTCTGCCAGAAGGATAGGCTTTATGTTTACTACACATCTAGAGACTGAAGAGATACCCAAAGGGAATGTAAGCAGGAAGACATCATCCTTCCATAAACCCTTGGCCTTGCTATAGCTCAGCAAGACCTCCTGGAAAGGGCCTTATACTTTGTCTGGAACCCCAACTTTTGCAATCTGGAGAGAACTCCTAATCTGGAGGACAGAGGGATCATGATTATGGCCCTACAGGACTGTGTGTATTTGCATACTTTAAAAGCTTCTGCCTGAAGATCTAAATTCCAATCAACCTGAAACTAACTATGAAAGGAGATTGGTACCCCTTGGAACACTGACTAGTCTTGATGCACCCTCAACAGCAGGGACATATCAACAGTAAATCAGGTGGTTTAGGTAACCAAAAAGTTTTGTGAGATAACCAAGAGCTAGGGCAAAGTTGAATGAGAAAGTCCATCACCTACAATAAGGCCACTGTGTAGAGACTGGGAAAGGTAGCTGTTTTGCCTCATAGAAATGCACAGAGTGAAACAAAACGAGGAAAGAGGGAAATATGTTCCAAATGAAAGACAAAAACCTCAGAAAAAGACCTAGATGATATAGAGATAAGTAATCTACTTGATAAAGAATTCAAAGTAACGGTCATAAAGATGCTCACTGAACTCATGAGGACAATGGATGAACACAGTGAGAACTTTAACAAAGATATAGAAAACATAAGAAAGTACCAAATAGAGATCACAGAGCTGAGGAATTACAATAACAACTGAGAAAATACACAGGAGTGGTTAAATGGCAGATTGGAAGAAGCAGAAGAGATCAGCAAACTGGAAGACAAAGCAGGGCAAATCAGACAGAGCAGCAAAAAGAAAATAAATGTAATGAAGATAACTTAAGGGACATATGAGACATATGATGTTGATCAAGTGGAACAAAATTTGCATTATAGGGGACCCAAAGGAGAAGAGAGAGAAAAGGGGGCAGAAGACTTATTTGAGGAAATAATGGCTGAAAATTTCCCTAACATGGGGAAAAAAATAGACATCCAGGGCCAGGAAGCCCAGGTTTCCAAATAAGATGAACCCAAAGATATTCACATCAGGGCACAATATAATTAAAATGTCAAAGGTTAAAGATAAGAGGAAAATCTTTTTTTTTCTATTTTTTTTATTGGAGTTCAATTAGCCAACATATAGGATAACACCCAGTGCTCATCCCATCAAGTGCCCCCCTCAGTGCCCATCACCCAGTCACCCCCACCCCTTGCCCACCTCCCTTTCTACCACCCCTTGTTCATTTCCCAGAGTTAGAAGTCTCTCGTGTTCTGTCTCCCTTTCCGATATTTCCCACTCATTTTTTTCTCCTTTCCCCTTTATTCCCTTTCACTATTTTTCATATTCCCCTTCACTATTTTTCATATTCCCCAAATGAATGAGACCATATAATGTTTGTCCTTCTCTGATTGACTTATTTCACTCAGCATAACACCCTCCAGTTCCATCCACGTCGAAGCAAATGGTGGGTATTTGTCGTTTCTACTGGCTGAGTAATATTCCATTGTATACATAAACCACATCTTCTTTATCCATTCATCTTTCGATGGACACTGAGGCTCCTTCCACAGTTTCGCTATCGTGGACATTGCTGCTATAAACATCGGGGTGCAGGTGTCCCGGCGTTTCACTGCATCTGTATCTTTGGGGTAAATGCCCAGCAGTCCAATTGCTGGGTCGTAGGGCAGGTCTATTTTTAACTCTTTGAGGAACCTCCACACAGTTTTCCAGAGTGGCTGCACTAGTTCACATTCCCACCAACAGTGCAAGAGGGTTCCCCTTTCTCCGCATCCTCTCCAACATTTGTGGTTTCCTGCTGTGTTAATTTTCCCCTTTCTCACTGGTATGAGGTGGTATCTCATTGTGGTTTTGATTTGTATTTCCCTGATGGCAAATGATACGGAGCATTTTCTCATGTGCTTGTTGGCCATGTCTATGTCTTCCTCTGTGAAATTTCTGTTCATGTCTTTTGCCCATTTCATGATTGGATTGTTTGTTTCTTTGCTGTTGAGTTTAATAAGTTAATAGATCTTGGATACCAGTCCTTTATCTGATACATCATTTGCAAATATCTTCTCCCATTCTGTAGGTTGTCTTTTAGTTTTGTGGACTGTTTCTTTTCCTGTGCAAAGTCTTCTTATCTTGATGAAGTCCCAATAGTTCATTTTTGCTTTTGTTTCTCTTGCCTCATGGATGTATCTTGTAAGAAGTTGCTGTGGCCAAGTTCAAAAAGGGTGTTGCCTATGTTCTAAAAGGAAAATCATAAAAGCAACAAGAGAAAAAACAAACTGTTACATATAAGGGAACTCTCCATTTAGTTATCAGCAGATTTACCAGCAGAAACTTTGCAGGCCAGAAGTAAGTGGCAAAGTGGCACTTTATTCAAAGTGCTAAAAGGAAAAAAAAATAATTCCAACCAAGAATACTCTACACAGCAAGGTTACTATTCAGAATTGAAAGAAAGAAATGTTTTTTCAGGTTAGAAGTTGAAGGAGTTCATCTCTACCAGACCAACTTTACAAGAAACGGTAAAGAGACTTCTTTAAGCTGAAAAGAAATGGCACTAATTAGTAGCAAGGAAGCATACAAAACATAAAAATATCACTGGAAAAGCTAAATATATAGTGAAGGGAATAAGTTAATCACTTATGAAACTACTATGAAGGTAGTAAAGGTAAAGGTGATATATAACTAAAACTATAATAATCAGTTAAGGGATATAGAAAGATGTAAAATGTGACATCAAAGACATAAAACATGAGGGAAGGTAGTAAAACTGTAGCATTTTAGGAATGTGTTCAAATTTAAGTTTCTATCAAATTAAAACAGACTAATATATAATATATACTCTTTATATATATATAAAATAATGTGAACCTCATAGTAACAAGAGAGCAAAAACTTACAGTAAACACTCAAAAGAAAATGAGCAAGGAACCTAAACATAATCAAACCAGAAGGGATGAGAAAAAGAGAAGAAAAGAACCAAGGGGAACTATGGAAACAGAAAACAAAATGGCAATCCGTAGATACCTGTCAAAAACTAGTTTGAATGTAAGTGGAATAAATGATCTAATCAAAGACATAGAGTGGCTGAATGGATTTAAAAAAAAAAAAAAAGACCCATCTATGTGCTGCTGCCTACAGGAGACCCACTTCAGAAGTAAGGACACAGATTGAAAATGAAGAGATGGAAAAAGATATTCAATGCAAATGGAAATGAAAAGAAACCTGGTATAGCTATATTTATATCAGATAGAATAGATTTTATTTATTTTTTTAAAAGCACTCATTCATTCATTCATTCATTCATTCATTCAATTGAGACACAGAGAGAGGCAGAGGGAGAAGCAGGCTCCCCATAGGGAGCCTGATGTGGGACTCGATCCCCGGACCCCCAGGATCATGACCTGAGCCAAAAGCAGATGCTCGGCCACTGAGCGACCCAGGTGCCCCTAAGAGAATAGATTTTAAAACAAAGACAATTACAAAAGATAAAGAGGGTATTACATAATGATAAAAAATCAATCCAGTAAGGAGATATAACATCTATAAATGTATATGAACCAAACATAGGAGCACCAAAGTATATAAAACAAATATCAACAGATCTAGAAGTAGAAATTGACAGCAGTGCAATAATAGTAAGGGACTTTAACACCCTACTTACATCAGTGGATGGATTATTTTTTTTTTAATTTTTTTTTTAATTTTTTATTTATTTATGATAGTCACAGAGAGAGAGAGAGAGGCAGAGACACAGGCAGAGGGAGAAGCAGGCTCCATGCACCGGGAGCCCGATGTGGGACTCGATCCCGGGTCTCCAGGATCGCGCCCTGGGCCAAAGGCAGGCGCCAAACCGCTGCGCCACCCAGGGATCCCATGGATGGATTATTAAAATAGAAAATCAGTAAGGAAATATCAGCCTTAAATGATATGCTAGACCACGTGGATTTAATACATATAGGACATTCCATCCCCAACAGCAGAACATGCACTCTTCTCAAGTGCACATGGAACATTCTCCAGGATACATCACATGTTAGGCCACAAAACAAGTCTTAATAAATTCAAGAAGATTGAAATCATATTAAGCACCTTTTTAGAACACAATTGTATGACACTAGAAATCAATTATAAGAGGAAAACTGGGAAGACTACAAATAAACAGCATGTTACTGAATAATTACTGGATCATAGAAGAAATCAAAGGAGAAATTAAAAAATTACCTAGAGACAAATGAAAACAAATATATAACATACCAAAACTTATGCCATGCAGCAAAAGTTGCTTTTAGAAGGAAGTTCATAGCAATATAGGCCTACCTCAAGAAATAAAAGAAATCTCACATAGACTATTTAACTTTACACCTACAGGAACTAGAAAATGAAACAAAAAGCCCAAAGTTAGTGGAAGTAAGGAAACAATAAAGATCAGAGTGGAAATAGAGACTAAGAAGACAATAGAAAAGATCAATGAAACTAAGAGCTGGTTCTTTGAACCAATAGGCAAAATGGACAAAACCTTTAGCTAGACTAAACAAGAAATAAAGAGGACTCAAAGAAAATCAGAAATGAAAGAGGGGAAGTTATAATTGATATCAAAGAAATACAAGGGATCATGAGAGACTACTACAAACAATTATATATCAACAAATTGGGCAACCTAGAAGAAATGGATACATTTCTAGACACTTATGATCTTCCCAGACCAAATCATGAAGAAATAGGAAATCTGAATAGATTACTAGGAAGGATGTTGAATCAGTAATCAAAAACCTACCAACAAACATCCAGGCCCAGAGGCTTTACCAGCCAATTCCACCAAACATTGAAGGAAGAGTTAATCCTAATTCTTCTCAAACTCTTCTAAAAAGTTGAAGAGGAGGAACACTTACAAACTCATTCTACAAGGACAGACTTACCCTGATACCAAAGCCAGACAAAGATACCACAAGAAAAGAAAATTACAGGCTAATGTCCCTGATGAACACAGATGCAAAAATCCTCAAAAATTAACAAACTGAATTCAACAATACAGCAAAAGGATTATACACCATCATCAAGTGGGATTTACTCAAGGGATGTGAGGATGGTTCAATATTCACATCAATCAACATAATACATCACATTAACAAAATGAAAGACAAAAATCATATGATCATCACAACAGATGCATAAAAAACATTTGACAAAATTCAACATCTATTTTATGATTAAAACTTGCAAAAATGTGGAATGGACCTCAAAATAATAAAGACCATATATGACAAACTCACAGATAATATCATACTTAACAAGAAGTTTTTTCTTAGGCAAGATGAAAAAATAAAAAGCATCCAAATTGGAAAGAAAGAAGCAAAATTGTATTTATACATGACATGATATTATATAGAGAAAACCCTAAATGCTCCACCAAAAAACTGTTAGAATACACCAGTTCAGTTTCAGGATACAAGAATAATACATGCAGAAATTGATTGCATTTGCTCTAATAATGAGCTATCAGAAAGAGAAATCAAGAAAACAATGCCATTTACAATTACATCAAAAAAGAATAAAGTACTTAGGAATAAATGTAATCAAAGAGGTGAAAGACCTGTGGACTGAAAACTGTAAAACATTGTTGAAAGAAATGAGGAAGACACAAATACATGGAAAGATATTTTGTCTCATGGACTGGAAAAATTAATATTGTTAAAATGTCCATACTGTCCAAAGCCATCTACAAATGCAATGCAATAGTTATCAAAATTCCAATGGCATTTTATATAAATATAGAACGAAGGATTCTAAAACTTCTGTGGAACCACAAAAGACCTTGAATAGCCAATATTGAGAAAAAAGAACAAAAATGGAAATACCATGATCTCTGGTTTTAAACTGCACTGCAAAGCTATAGTGATCAAAACAGTGTGGTATTGCCATAAAAATAGGCACAGAGATCAAAAGAACAGAATAGAGGGCTCAGAAATAAACCCACACATATAAGATCAACTTATGACAAAGGAGCCATGAATATACAATGGGAAAAGGACAATCCCTTCAATAAATGGTGTTGGGAAAACTGGACGGCCACATGCAGAAGCAGGAAACTGTACCACTACCTTCCACTGTGCATAAAATTAACTAATAATGGATTAAAGATTTGAATGTAAGACCTGAAACTATAAAACTCCTAGAAGAAAATGTAAGTGGTAAGCTCCCCAACATTGTTCTTAGCAATGTTTTTATGAATTTGACTCTAAAAGCAAGGGAAACTAATGGAAAAATAAACAAATGGGATGATATTAAATGAAAATGCTTCTGCACAATGAAGAAAACCATCAACAAAATTAAATGGCAACCTACCGAATGGGGGAAGATATTTGCAAGTTGTATATCTGATAAGAGGCTAATATTCAAAATATATAAAGAATTCCTACAACTCAATAAAAAAACCCAAATAATCCTCTAGGCAAATGATCTGAATATATATTTTTCCAAAGAAGACATACAGATGGCTAACAAGCATATGAAAAAATGCTCAACACCATTAATTGTTAGAGAAATGCAAATCAAAGCCACTACAAAATAGCACCTTGCACCTGCCAGAATGGCTGTTATGAAAAAGATGAGAAATAGCAAGTTTGGATACGGATGTGGCAAAAAGGGAACCCTCATGTACTGTTAGTGAGAATTCAAACTGGTGTGGCCACTTGAAAAACAGTATGGAGGATCCTCAAAAAATTAAAAATAGTGATCCAGCAATTCCACTACTGGGTATCTATCTGAAGAAAATGAAAACACTATTTCAAATAGATATATGCACCCTTTGCTCATGGCAGCAATATTTACACTAGCCACAACATGGAAATAACTGAAGTGTCTATCAGTGGATGAATTGATAAAGAAAATGTGGTATATATGTACACACACACACACACACACACACACCCCGGAATACTACTCAGCCACAACAAAGAATGTTATCTTGACATTCATGAGCTTGGGTGGACCTTGAGAGTTGTAAACTAAGTGAAATAAATCAGGCAGAGAGGGGCAAATAATGCATGATTTTGCTTATATGAAATATCTAAAAAACAAACTCAGACTTATAGATACAAAAAACAGATTGGTAATTGACAGAGGAGGGTGGATATATCAGGGTGAGAATGGGGGAGATGGGTGAAGTTGATCAAGAAGTACAAACTTCCAGTTGTAAAATAAAGAAGTCATGGGGATATGATGTACAGCATGGGGAATGTAGTCAAAAATATTGTGTAACTTTGTATGGTGACAGATGGTAGCTAGATTTATTGTGGTAATCATTACTCAATATATACAAATGCTGAATCACCTCAAACTAATATAATATTGTGTATCAATTATACCTGAATATAAAAATACACATAGTAAAAAATTACCTCACAGCGATAATTGAGACTGACTATGAATCAGAGAACAGAGGGCATCACTGGACCTTCTAAAGATATTATAGGAATGGTGGAGAGATACTTTTTTGGTGATAGCTATTTGAGTAAAGGGAAACAAAATTTCCTCCTGATTAAACTGCTCAATAAAAAGTTGTATTTTTGGTCATCTCCAGCAAATGGGGGATTTTGACCGTGGAGATGCAGAAAGAAAATATGAAAAGAAGATGACATGTGGGTGAAAAAAGGGACTAGACTTTGACTGAATTGATGTGGGGAATTTGTAAAATATACAACACTTTCTTGTCTGTTTCTCAAAGATCTCCAATCTGTTTGCACGAGATGAGATGGATGAAATCACCCAAGGCCTAATACCAGTGATGAAAAAGGAACTGCCTCGCCACCCTCCTACCTTTGATAATCTGTATGAGTACTTCATTTCAAGATCAAGGAGGAACTTGCATGTTGTTCTCTGCTTTTCTCCAGTGAGTTGTTACTTTATATTTATGTGGGAGGAGTTACTTATGGAAATGTACTTAATAGTTTACTTTCTCTGATGAGATGATTTGCTCAGAAACTAACATTTGTCATACTGAATTGAAATTCACACTTTACTACCACCAATCTCCACTGGAGGCAATCTGACACCAAAGAGTAATAATTTAAAATATTCGTTTGATTAGAAATTATTGCATAGCCTACAACTTCCATTAATTGCCTGAGGATATAGATTATTTGAATTTGATGAATTTGGTTATGTAATCTTGTCCAACTCTTCCTCCAGCATAGACATACCATCTAGAATGTCCCTGATATAGGACATGTCCCTGAATATCCCTAGCTCACTGTATTGTCCAGTATAGTAACTATTAGACACATATGGCCATTTAAATCTTGATTAGTTAAAAATTAAGTAAAGATAAAAATCAATTCCTCAGTCCCACTAGATCCATTTCAAGTGCTCAGTAGCTACATGTTGCTTGGGGCCACCATTCTGGGCAGCATATATTTAGAGCGTTTCCACAATCATGATTATATCAGGCAGCTCTGCTCTGCGAGTGTCACTAACTTAGCAAGCCAACCTACTTAATTTTTAGATAGTCTGATTCCCAGAGAGGTCTTCTATGGAATGAATTGAATTTTGTGTCTCTATTTCTGCCTCCATGATTCTGTTTCTCACTTGTAAAGTGAACCCAATCCCTCCCTGCTCCCCATATAGCTCCTTAGATATTTAGAGAAAGTTTTTGCAGATCCTCTAACTTGTTTCCTTGGTAGACCAAACATCTCCCACCACTTTTGCCATTCTCACTTGTCCTAGTGTCCAGGCCTTTCACTGTCCTGGTCATCTCTCTCACAAAGAGTTCTAGTTTATCACTTTCTTCTTAAAGGTAGCTCATAGAACCCAGCCCAGTAATGCAGATGTAGTCTTAGGGTAGAGAAAAATATGGAAATACTCCCTCCCTTGCTCTGAACATTTAATTTATATATTAATGCACCCCAAGAGTTTTTTAAAATTGTGATGTCACACTGTTGGCTCAGAATGCCTAAGCCTCTCTCTAGCCATTTTATTATAATCCCTCTGTGTGTCTGACAGATTTCTGACCTTACTGTCAACAGGTTGGTGAGAAGTTCCGGGCCCGTTCTTTGAAATTTCCTGGCTTGATATCAGGTTGCACCATGGACTGGTTTAGTCGCTGGCCAAAGGAGGCTTTGATTGCTGTGGCCTCCTATTTCCTTTCAGGCTATAGTATTGTCTGCTCCAGTGACACTAAAAGACACGTTGTAGAAACAATGGGCCTCTTCCATGATATGGTTTCCGAGAGCTGTGAAAATTATTTCCAAAGGTGAGTGACTGTACCGGACCATGGTGGCTGCAGCCTCAAGCAGTTCACCTCAGAGAGGAATTCGGTGCTGCAGCCATATCAATTGAGGACAGAGTCCCTGCTGCACTTAGATTTTTTTTCTTGCTTTGATTTTCTGGCGGTTATGTATTGAAATAATGATAAATCAATGAGACTTCAGGATTAACTAGTATCCGTACTTAAGTACCTCTTTCTCTTCCAGGCCTCAAAGTAACAGATGCTTAATGAGTCACTTTATATCATTTGCTTGATTTTCTTTTGGAGAAAAAAGAAAAGTTCACCATTGCCTTATGTTAGGGAATATTTAGGTTTTGCATTTGCATCTCTTGGTATTACCAATGTTTTCATGCCAAATAATTTTAATTGACTCTAGGAAAGTCCATTGGCTAAAAGTAGCAATGGTGTTTACATGTGAAAGCTATTGTCAACAGTTCAAAAATACAACTTCTTCCCTTCCCGAGGCAGGATACTCTTTGTGTACATTTGATAGATGTGAATAAAGGTGGGTCAACATGATCTTTGGGCTGCTGGGGGTGCTCAACCTGCCAGAAAGAATTTTCCTACGTAGAGGGTCTGGGTAACATGTTCATGGATTTTCCAGAGGGTTCCTATCTCACAAAGCTATGTTTATCCTGGACCCTTTTCTTTACTTAAAACTATCCCCAGGACTCCCCTTGCTTTTAAAAAAAGATTTTATTTGAGAGACAGAAAGAAAGAGAGAGAGAGAGAGCAAGTGCACACAAGCAGGGGGGAAAGGGTAAAGGGAGAAGGAGAAGTAGGCTCCCCACTGAGCAGGGAAACAGATGTGGGGCTCCATCACAGAACCCTAAGATCATGACCTGAACTGAAGTCAGACGCTTAACTGACTGAGCCACCCAGGTGCCCCAGGAACCCCCTCTTTTTAAAAAATATTTTATTTAAATTCAGTTTGCCAAATATAGTATGATACCCAGTGCTAATCCCATCAAGTGCCCTCCTTACTGCCTGTGTCACCCAGTCACTCCATCCTTCCACCCACCTCCCCTTCTGCAACCCTTTGTGGTTTTTTTTTTTCCCCAGAGTTAGGAGTCCCTAGTGTTTTGTCTTCCTCTCTAATTTTTCCCCACTCAGTTTCCCTCCTTTCCTTTATAGTCCCTTTTACTATTTCTTATATTCCACATATGAACGAAACTATATGATAATTGTCTTTCTCTGATTGACTTATTTCACTCAGCATAATACCCTCCAGGTCCATCCACGTCAAAGCAAATGATAGGTATTCGTCCTTTCTGATGGCTGAGTAATATTCCATTGTATATATAGACCACATCTTCTTTATCCATTCTTCTGTTGAAGGACATCATGCCTCCCTCCACAGTTTGGCTATTGTGGACATTGCTGCTATAAACATTGGGGTGCAGGTGTCCCGTCATTTCAATACATCTGTATCTTTGGCGTAAATATCCAGTAGTGCTATTGCTGGGTCATAGGGTACCTCTATTCTCAACTTCTTGAGGAATCTCCATAGTGTTTTCCAGAGGGGCTGCACCAGTTCGCATTCCCACCAACAGTGCTAGAGAGTTCCCATTTCTCCATATCCTCACCAACATTTGTTGGAAGGAACCCCCTCTAAGATAAAGTTCTAGATAACCTTCCAGATCCTCTTGGTGGATCCATGTGTATTAATTCTTATGGTTAGCAAGATTTTCCTTCCATTTAATTTGAACTCCTTCTGTCACTGTCATCTGTGGAAAGTTTTACCTTCTCTTTGCTACAAAAACCTGTGTCTCTATTTTAGGAAAATTTGGTGTGTTTTCTAAAATGTTCATATCCTCTTCAGTTGTAGAATTTTATTCTGAATGTGATATTTATTAAATGCTTAAGTGCTAGTCATATATGTGCCTAAGTCCTTAAAAATTTTTTAATGTTAAAATCTTCAGAACTCCAAAAGTGAAAAATTAATTAAAAGGTAAAATGATTTTATAGTATGTGACTTGAGTTTCTCCTGAATAAAATAATTCTTTTTATTTAATTCTACTGTTAAATAGAATTGCTGTACTAAATAAAGCCTTAGTGAATTGAATGTGCAAATCAAGTATGGCTGCCTTGATTTCAAGATCTGGTGAATTGGGGGGTGAGACTGGCTTTCACTTTTGTAAGCCCACCCAGCTGGTTTCTAGCCATGAAGAAGTGTATTTCATTCAAATATCAGTTGAATGAAAGCAGATCACAGCACAAATTCATTTCGACCACTTATCCCTAATATTTGTACAGAACCTTAAAGGTTACAAAGTGTGTGTATGTAAATATATATGTATATATTTATTATATATGTGTTTATTTATTTTCACAAAATGCTGGCAGGTGTAGGGCAGTAATTCCTTTCTTAGTTTTCCATATGAGGAAGCAGAAGCCCAAGGAGGGGTAAGGGTCGAGTCAAAGACCCCTTAAGGGTCAATACACCAGCTATGTAGTGTTCTTTCCATCTGACCTCTAGGGAAACCATTCACCATTCCTGCTTTCCTGCTAGGGAATCACCCTTCAGAATTACACTGATTCCACAGCGTAGGATGCCTTATAGGAATACATCAGAATGATAGAGATGAAGATCATTTCTATGTTCTACTTTCAGATACCGCCGAAGAGCACACGTGACTCCCAAGTCTTATCTCTCATTTATCAATGGTTATAAAAACATTTATACTGAAAAGGTGAAACATATCAATGAACAAGCTGAACGTATGAATATTGGTAAGCAGAATGAAATCTTTTAAGGGCTTTTTGATAGAAATTCTTATATGTATGTATATACATATCCACTGACGGATATTGTGTTTGAAAGAAAAATGTTGCCTTTACTATTAGTAATAGGTTATTTTGAGGGATGTTATTAGGGTCTTTTACCTGTTAAGAAGCTTCCAGGCAGGGGCACCTAGGTGGCTCAATTAGTTAAACATCTGCCTTCATATCAGGTCATGATCTCGGGATCCTGGGATTGAGCCTCGTATTGGGCTCCATGCTTAGCAGGGAGTCTGCTTCTCCCTTTGCCCCTCTCCCTCTCTCTTAGCCCCTACCCCCTGCTCCTACTCTTTCTCTCAAAGTCCAAATAAAATATTTTTAAAAAGAAGAAAATTCTGGACAGAAGAAAATCTGTGGAGGTAACCTGTTTTCTCTCTCAAACCATTTTCTGCCTGCCCCTGCAACTCTGGTCCATGCTGTTGGGCCAGGAGTCCCCATAGTCACTGAGCTGCTGCCTGCAGGTAGAGAAAAGCCAGCTCTTGGGAACTGACCTCTGTTTCAGTTTTTGGCCTCATTACACTTTGCGTTGACTTGCACAAGTCATGCATTGTTAATGCTTCTCAAATTTCTAACAAAGGAAAAGGAAAAATAAGTAAAAACGAAAGAGGTAATTTACCTGAACAATGGCTTTCTGTGTCCAGTACATGTAATATTAGCAGAGAAAGTACAAATCGGAACAAATCATACATCCAGAAATCATTTGGCCCAAACAGTCCAAAAAGAAGTGCAAAGATTCTTCCCCCCTCACTTTTTCTGCAAAAAAATGCTCTGATCTCAGAGCATAACAGAGTTCCAAGGTCTGTGCAGTTATAGTGGTGGAAACACTGTGAAAGAAATCATCCTCTGTTTTTCTCATGGCTTACCTTCTTGTAACTTTGCATAGGATGCTCTGTGATCAGTGGTGGGCTGGAGCTACTTGTACTGGCTCTAGAGTTGATTTTTAATTTGTAGGAATTTTATGACCTGGTTAAACACATCCTTCATTAAAAATTAAATCAGAGGGGATCCTGGTTGGGGTGACTCAGCGGTTTGGCACCTGTCTTTGGCCTGGGACGTGATCCTGGGGACCCAGGATTGAGTCCCACGTCGGGCTCCCTGCATGGAGCCTACTACTCCCTCTGCCTGTGTCTCTGCTTGCCTCTCTCTCTGTCTTTCTCTCTCTGTGTCTTTCATGAATGAATAAATAAATAAATAAATAAAATATGTTTAAAAAATTAAATCAGATAAAGTCACAAGTAAGTCCTATTTGAAAAAGGTAAGAATACTCAGAATTCATCACATCTTAGTTATTTTTACTCTATCTTACTGCTATTAATGTTCTTGAGCTTATTTATTTCATTCTACCAGTATGGTAGACATATAATGGTGTGCTACTGGGAGTCTCTTGGTAACTTCAAATCAACCATGGTGGGAGTACTCATACCATGAAAATTGGAAAACATGCAAATGAGTGTCCCCTCTCTCCCCCAAGAGACTTGGATGCTAAACATTTACTAACACACCACTGTCTAGAACTGAGTTGGAATGTGAGAAAATCCAGTTAATCATTTATTGTGCTGTATGGCATTGAAAGTCACAGAAGTCAGCTGCATGGGTTTTAGCAGCTGTTTTCATTTTCACAGCAAAGAGAACCACAAAACTATTAATGTATTATCTGTCTCATTTGTCACAGCTGCAGTATGATTCAAAGGCAAAAAAAATGATATTTACATCATTAAAAATAATGTTTGCAAAGCCAAGGAGAGCAAATAAGTTTCCTAAGTTAATCTTACTCAGTCTGACATTGTGACTTTCCCTTAAAGTTAGCTAGATAAGGGGCTTCTGGGTGGCTCAGTGGGTTAAGTGGCTGCCTTCAGCTCAGGTCATGATCCCAGGGTCCTGGGACTGAGCCCAGTGTTGAGCTCTCTGCTCAGTGGGGAGCCTGCTTCTCCACCTGCCCCTCCTCACCACTTGAGCTCTCTCTCTAGCTCTCTCCCTCTCTCTCTCAAATAAATAAATAAAATCTTAAAAATAAAAATTTAGATAGATGGTGTTCTTCACTCGCTGCCGAAACTCTCAGAGATATGATCAGTATTGATGCTCCTAATATCTATGTATTTGCCCATAATAATTATCTTGTGTTTGTTACAATACTGGTACAAATACTGGCCTTATAAGTAGCAGACATTGAGCAAATATTTGATGTACGGATGTTCATATACTAAGCAAAAGTGTATGTGTGTGTATTTGTAAAGGTCTTGATAAGCTTATGGAGGCAAGCGAATCTGTTGCTAAGCTGTCTCAGGATCTTGCAATAAAGGAGAAGGAATTGGCAGTGGCTTCCATAAAAGCAGATGAAGTGAGTTGGCCTTTATTGTATAACTAGTGGCAAGGAATATTATTCTATATTTTAAAAAGCTAAAAATGTTATTAAAAATAAATAATACAGGAGCTCATAGACTATTTCTAGTGAAACAATGGTTTACAAAGACTGTTAGGTATTTTTGTTTAACTTATACTGAGATGCACCTAAGTTATTTTATCCTCTATGTGGTCTAAGACTATTCTTTCTCCTCTACGGCTGGTTCCTTTGTTCTCTTTCATCTATTTATGGAATCTTTGCCTCTCTATGAGTTATATCTGGTCTTCTCTTTAAGATCCCTGAATGCTCTAGGTTTCTAGAATGACCCAAGTCTCATCTGAAGTTTGTGTCAAGGAGGGAAAAAACTAAGAGAAATTGTTGGTGGGGAAAAAGGAAAAGATACTCTTCCCAAGGTGATGGAGCTATATGTATGCTGCTCCTTTATCTGTGACCCTACCAGTCTGTGACTGCTTTCAGCTTCACCTTGCTGAGCCAGTTAAGAATGGATACTTAAATTTTGACCCTTAGCCGGTTACTGAAATGAGAACGATAGCATCAAAGAGGGTCTTAGCTTAGTCCGAGCATATGGTAGGCACCCAACAAACACGGCCTGCTTTATTCTTATTACATGGGCATTATTATGGTTTCTGAACATATTCCACTACACATGCTTGAATTGTGTTAATTTTCTAGAAATAACACCAAGTGGAAATACCATTTTCCTAAAAGCTTAACATGTTTACTTATTTACTCTGTATATATAAATATAATATATGTATTTGTAAGTCTTAGGAAAGCTCAGGACATAGAAGACTGCAAGGAACTGCTTAAGGAGTTCCTTTAATATTCCTGAAAACATAGAATGGGGAATATATATAAAATACATATTTGTGTTTTATATCATATTGTATAAATAGTCTCTCACTGATCAAATCTATGAATTTTGCTCAAAAGGTTTACCTGTTTTCCCTCAATTTCATAGGTATTGGCAGAAGTCACAGTAAGTGCTCAGGCATCAGCCAAAGTGAAAAACGAAGTACAGGAGGTAAAAGACAAAGCCCAAAAAATTGTGGATGAGATCGATAGTGAAAAAGTAAAGGCTGAGACCAAACTGGAAGCGGCTAAACCGGCCCTGGAAGAGGCTGAGGCAGCCCTGAATGTGAGCAAGCGCTGTTACCCCTCTCAGCCCAAGCCCAGCCTGCTTCAGGTTTCATTCTGTGAAATTCACTGGGAATTTCTAGAATCTAAAAACTGAATTGAATTCGAATGTGATTTATAATCTCTATGACTGAAGACAAATGTTTCTGTTGATTCAATATTCTAATTCTTTAAATCTTCAGTTCTTGTAACTTATTAGTTTCGTTCCATAAATCAGCCTTCCATGAGATCTGAGAACTAATACGAGTGATTAATGGCCTTAACAACAGCCTAAGGGATTCGGATGATACAGAGAACCTCCCCAGTTCCTTCAAAGCATTCCCTCCAGATTACATTATGTGCCCTTTAAAAGAAATCTCCTTGTGGGTTCTGAGGGCTCTTAGGATAAGGCCCACATCTGGGAGGCAACCTACAGTTGCCTCTCGAGACTACCACTTCTTAAATAGATGATCTGGAGTAAATTTACTTAACTTTTTTGCGTCTTCACAGGGATTATAATTCCTCGTCGATCCTTGGAGGATCAATGTAAGCATTAAATGTAATGAATACAGTTTGCTGGGCACATAGAGGGTACTCAGCAAATATCAGGGCCACTGTTGCTACTGATAACTGGGTTCCTGTCTACCCCTGGAGCCCTTCTGTCATTCTGTATCTACACACAGTGTGGTCCAGCCATGCAGAAACACCCATAGGCTTCTGGAAGAAGCATGGTCTGTTTAAACGTGTCTCTTCCTCTGCCAGGAATGTTTTTCCTGACTTTTATTGCCTAATAAGAGTCATTCTTTTATTTAGAAGGCTCATGCCTTCCAGAAAGTTTTTGGGTCTTTGGCTCTCCTTTGTTTTTCCTGTCACTCCTCTGCTTCTACCATGATAACAATTCTAGTTCAGGTTGATTGTGCTTTCTTTCTCTTCCTTGGATGATTATGAAGATGGGGCTATTTTTCTTTATTCTTTTAAGTGAGAGAATGTCTATGTTTGTTGAATGAATAGATTTATGATAATCATTTAATAAAATCGTGACAATCATTAGGACACATTCTCCACCCCCACTCCCTTTACGAATCCTACAATAACATACAATAACATACAAGAAAGAGAAATCACCGAATAAACAAGTGTTAGGAGATTTTATTGATTATGTTATGTTCCAATCCTTCTTGCCTTGAATATCAGCTAACATCTTCTTCCAAACCCGGCTCACAGGTAGAAACTTTGAAAACTATCTTTTGTGAGCCATAAGCTATAAAAACTTCTCTTTTCTCCTTTGAATTTCTCCCCCTTCCATAGATAGGGCAGCCTTCAAAATGAACACCAAAGTTGAGGTTTTGATATTCAGAGACTTGCTCCTCTTTTCATATCTACACATAGAGTATGTGCTTTGAAGATGCAAGTTATCTGAATGTTACCCATCAATGAGGCTTGTTGCCAACAGAGGTCTGGAGTGTGGGCAATAAATAGTACTGATATTCTACAGCAATTAGTTGAGGACAACAGGAGAAAAAAAGAATAAGAACAAATAGAAATCCCAAGGTAACAATGAAAGAACTATTATGCAAAAATCTTGGAATACAAACCCTTAAGGAGAATAATGTCAGGGGATGGGGAGGAAATACATTTTAAAGTTTTCTACTTTCATTATCTGAAAGCATTAGATTTCCCTAGGATTATTAATACTACTCAACAACAAAAAAATATATTGATTCCTAATCCCAAATACAGACCATCAAACCAAATGATATTGCCACAGTCAGGAAACTTGCAAAGCCTCCACATCTTATTATGAGAATCATGGACTGTGTCCTGCTACTGTTTCAAAAGAAAATTGACCCAGTCACTATGGATCCAGAAAAACCTTGCTGCAAACCTTCCTGGGGAGAGTCATTAAAAGTAAGTAGAAATCTTTGCAAGTCCTGTAAGGTGCATCAGATGCCCTCCACCCAGGGCTTCAATATAGCCAACACAAGCTGGCAGGCAGTGATTGGTAATTATGTAGTGAAGAGTTTGGGAGACTGCATCTCCCAAAGTGTAAGTAAGGAAAGATTTTAAAGCTAAATGGCTTCTTTTTGTAAAAAGTGTCTAAAACCAGAGGCTAGTATTGGCACACTCTTTTTTTTTTTTCTTTTGAAGATTTATTTATTTGACAGAGAGAGAGGGAGAGAGAGAGCACACAAACAGAGGAGAAGGGTAGGAGAGGGAGAAGCAAGCTTCACTCTTTTTTTTTTAAAGATTTATTTCTTTGATGGAGAGAGAGAGTGTGCTTGAGCGTGAGTGCATGAACAGTGGGGAGGGGTAGAGGGAGAGGGAGAAGCAGGCTCTCCACTGAGCAGGGAGCCCCACAAAGGACTTGGCACTCAATCCCAAGACCCTCAGAATCATGACCTGAGCCAAAGGTAAACACCTAACCCACTGAGCTACCCAGGTGCCCCTTGGCACACTCTTGATGGGCCAACCCAGTCTCCAAAAGGGAAGTTGTGTGGTTGGTGGCATTCAGATGCATGCACTAGACAGGAAACTGACATATCTTTTCTTCTTTAATCTTCCACCATGGTAACAGGAAGACAATTTGCAACTTACAGATTTAGGTCAACTGTCGTCATAGTCTTGATATGTAGGTATGAGAGTGAATCAATTGTTACTTCTTTGAAAAAACTCAATTTAGAATTATATACTAACTCAGGAAGAAATTATTTACGTTCTCTCAGAACTCCGGGTTGTAATGCTATTTTTCAGCTGATGAGTGCAACAGGGTTCCTGTGGAGCCTTCAGCAGTTCCCCAAGGATACTATAAATGAAGAGACTGTTGAGTTGCTGCAGCCGTATTTTAACATGGATGATTATTCTTTGGAAAATGCAAAAAAAGTCTGTGGGAATGTGGCTGGTCTGCTGTCTTGGACACTTGCTATGGCAACATTTTATGGTATCAATAGAGAAGTGTTGCCCCTGAAGGTAAGAGTTTCCATCCTTCTCCTAGGAAATCAATGTTTAATAAAATCAGTCACTGATTTTATTATTTTACTGCTATGAAAAGACAAAGCATAATTTTGACTAAAGTTTTTATTTCCTTCATGTCCTCTCACAGTTTCTCATTTTCTTTACATCTGTTAAGCGTTTCTTGGCATCGCAGACAAGACATCAAAACCAACTTGTTATCTTAAATAGGAAATGAATTCACTGCAAGTAACCATTAAGCTGTCGTAATAGAAAACATGCTGTTTCTTTAAAGTTTAAAGAGACTTGGTTTGGAGGTAGAATTTGATTACCATATTCCAAACAAAGTTTATAAAAATGAAGGTCAACACCCAGAAACATTTTAAATTTAAAAGATACGGAGAAAAACCCCTTATATGCATCTAAGAAACAAATGATCAAGCAAAATAAAAAAAGTTGCTTACAGAAGAGATATCGGGATGGCACAGACTTCCTGCAGCCCTAAATATTAGAATGTAATGGATAAATATATGCAGAGTATTGAAGAAATTGCTCTGGTCCAAGAGTTCAATAACTGACCAAGCTGCCCTCCATGTCTAAGGGAATTAAAAGACATTCATAAGGATGCAATTTAAGTACTAAATGATAAGTACGTGCACTCATGCATACACACATGTGCGCACGCACCATTTATACTGGGCCAGGCTGTTCTTCAGGTCTGAGGGAACAGAATGATGTTCTCAGGAGTTCAAAGGATTCATAAAATACACCTCTCTGATGCACCCTACCCTCCTGCCCCACCCCCACCATCAAGCGAAAATAGTTGAAAGTGGTTGCTTGTTGGAATGGAAAATGATGACCAGGTGGGTAGGGGGTTGCTGGTTTTCATAATAAACCTTATAGAAATGGCTGCCTTTTAAAATTCTGTGCATAGGTAATTTGGAGAAAAATGGAAAATAAGTTAACAATAAGAAAGTATTAATAAAGGGAAATGATGAGAAAACGTAGGAAGGTCACTCAAGATAAAAGATACCAAGAGATGTAGAATTTAAGAAAAAAAATGCATTCATAAGAACAGTTAATTTTCCTAAAAATTGTGATCCACAATTTTTTGTGGATCACAGACTTAATTGTAATAATGTTTTTTGTAATAAAATATTATCAAATTACAAAAATCAAGATGCATTAATATTTTTAGTGGAAATTAGTAAAAATATATTGTAATTTGAGATTGTGTGGAAGAATGGTTTTATGGGTGTGTGATCTGTGCTGTGCACACAGGACCTCAATTTAGAAGGATCCACAGTTGGCCTGCTGTCACCCTCTTGAAGTTCTCAATAATTTTTTAACAATGGATTCCACATTTTAATTTTGTACAGGGTCCTGTAAATTATACAGCCAGTCTTTAGAAGACATAAACTAATAATTATACAAAGATTTTACACTGTTTCATTTTTAAGGTTGAATAGCTGCATTGAACTTTCTTGGATATGAACAAAGAATATGAAATTACTTCTAGTGACCCAGAAACATTTACAAAAATTGATCATATTCAATTCTAAAAGAACATCTTGATTTAATTCTTAAAGGCAGAAATTGCTGAAGCCTCATTTTCTGAATATAAGCAATAAAATTAGAAAGTTTACATTAAAAAAAAGCCAGTGACTTCTTTTTTTCTTTTTAAGAAATTATGACAGAAGTTAGTTACCAGAGCTTTTGTTATGTAGCTCAATGGCACTTTCTTAGCTATTAATTAAACTAAGCATTCCAATACATTCTCACTTATAAATACACACATATACACATAAACCTTAAGGAAAGTGGAATAGAGTTAATAAAAATAACATTGAAAATTATAGAAAAGTAGCAGAATTGAAGAATTGTTGCTTTCCAAAAACAAAATATAAAAGATATATTCTTGGAAAGTATAATCAAGAAGAAAATATGTAAAATCACAGATATGTGGATTTAAATAATTAGAATGCAAATTTTAAAGTTATATAAAAATACATTAAAAAATTTAAATTTAATAACAATAATATTAACTAAATTAATATTTCCTGCAAAAAAGGCTAAATTTGAATAAATTAAATATTGAAAAAGAAAATGAGAATGTCATCAAAAAACTTCTACCCCAGAAGGCTTTATTGCTATTTTACTTTACCAATTCATTTAAATTTCTATGAAACAGATCATTTCTAAGAAACAGATCATTTCTAAGTCCATACTCTAGGACTCAGAAAAAAGATGAAAAAAAATCTACCATTACAGTAATTTCACTTCAAAAAATCTCTATGAAGGAAGCAACCCAAAATGTTTGCAGCCCAACAGCTTTATTTATAATAATTAAAAATTCAGGGAGGGAATGTCTAAAATTAGGGCAAAGGTTGGGTAAATTATGACACATCCAACTGGTGTGATATTATGCAGTCAGAATACTAATGTTCCTGAAAAAGTGTTTAAGGGTATATTTAAGGGGAAATGATTACACTATATTAAGTGAAAAAAAAAACTGGAAAATGTCGGTTATCATCTTAACACAATACTCAGACTATCATGGGGTAAAATCACAGGCAATTTCTGTTATCTTTTCTATGCATTGCTGCATTCTCCCATGTTTTCTATATTGAACACTAATAATTGAAAAAAAAAAATAGATGAGTGCCTGGGAGGCTCAGTCCCTTAAGCATCTGGCTCTTGAACTCAGCTCAGGTCTTGATCTCAGGGTTGGGAGATTGAGCCCTGAGCTGGGCTCCATGCTGGCTGTGGATCCTACTTTAAAAAAAGAAGAAGAAAAAGAAAAAGAAATAGAACTTTAATGAACTATCTCTAAGACTCTGCTTCTCCAACTGAACACGCTTCAACCTCTAAATACCGTCTTGAGCAAAAATTGTGTAATTCGTGTTATTATTTACCATTAAAACCAAAAATATTTTACAGACCTAATACAACTAGCACCATGCTGTTACCTCTTCTTGCTCTTTAAGGCTAACCTAGCGAAGCAGGAGGGCCGTCTGGCGGTTGCTAATGCTGAGCTGGGGAAGGCACAGGCTCTGCTCGATGAGAAACAAGGCGAGCTGGATAAAGTGCAAGCAAAATTCGATGCAGCCATGAATGAGAAAATGGTGAGATTAAATATACAAACTTCCTGAAGCGATGTGTTAAAATTTTACACAAGGGTGTGTTGTATTTAGAAATTAGGTAAATGTTTATTGACAAAAAAAAATTTACCTGATTGTCCTTTACTGGATATGGTCTCTGTTTTGGATTTTTGACTCTCAAAGGTCTTTTTTGTGTGTGTCTTTAATAATCATTGTTGGTAACAGTAAGCTGTGGTATCATCCCCAAAGGGTACTGATTCGGAGGTTAGAGAACTGGGTTTGAGATTCAGTGCAGGCACTATTCATTAGCCAGTTGGAAGGAACTGATGGAGCTTTATCTGTTAAAGAGGGATCCTGATACAACCTCATGGGATAGGCTGTAAGCAGTGGTGGTCTGGTAACAATAGGCTCTGGGGGCGGGAGGGGCCCAGGGGGAATAAAAGCCACGATTTGCATGGTTTCCTGATTTCTGTGGTGTAGGTCCTCCCACCAGTCAGTTCTAAGCTACCAATGTGCCAACACTGAACACAGATTTGAAAACAGATGCACATTAAGCAGGGCACATTGATGTGATGAATACTGGGTGTTATATGCAACTGATGAATTACTGAATGCTCCATCTGAAACTAAAAAAAAAAAAAGAAGACAGATGCACAACAGTGCACTATTATATACTGTGCTATTATGTATATAGCACTGTTACATCCTGCACACTACTATATACTGCCGTGCAGGTACAGTGGATTTAACCTTAAGCACATAGATAGTTCAAAAATGTAAACAATTAGGAAATGATGAGTTTGGATTATCTATTACCTTTGCTTCTCATGTAGTTTCTGTAATTGTTAAGTTTATATAATTCAATTTCTAGTTAGGTCTGGGTTCCACACCAGCCCACAAGTTTTCTAAAAAATATAACAATTGGCTCTTGTAAGTTGATACAAGCTGGCTACCACACATCACTGTTGTGTAAAATTTTCTGGGGAAAAAAAATTACTTTGTAAACAAACTTCCAAGGGCTCAGAGTTATTAAATCCAAAACCAAAATTGGTACATTTTATTGATTTGAGTCTGTCTTAAAAAAACTGAATAGAAATACTATATTAATTTAGGTGATTTAGATTCTCTCTTATAAAATCATTTTCCTTGAAATTTCATAAGGTAAAATAACCATCTGATGAATTCATTACCAGAATTTAATATGTAAAGTTACTCACATTGCTTTTTTTAGGCTATCTTTATTTTGTGAATTAAGAAATCCCTCCACATATTTTTATGTGTGAATACATGGATGTTTGATGAAACACTTTGAAAAGTTCTTTGAGATGTTCTTCCTTTATGAATGTAGGATTTGGTAAATGATGCAGATATGTGCCGGAAAAAGATGCAGGCGGCTTCCACTCTCATCGATGGGCTGAGTGGAGAAAAAGTCCGGTGGACTCAGCAAAGCAAAGAGTTTAAAGCTCAGATCAATAGGTATAAATTTTGGTCTTTGTTATAATTGCTTTCCTTCTTGGTCATTACCCGAAACCTCTTTGTGACATTCAAGAAAATAAAATACATCTCCCCGGTGAAGTGCTTTGCTCCTTCATCTCCATATATCCATTTCTGAATCTTATAGTTTAGGTTATCTGTTCTCAATAAAATGGAGAGTGATCATAAGCTTGTGAAACATTTTAAATCTCAATTTTGGTTCAGAAATGTGGGTTTTCAGTACCAAAGTGCTTCTTTTTCTGTTGTTGCTTTTCTTGTTTTTGTTGTTGTTTAGATAGAGAGAGTGTGCGCAGGGGGCAGGGGAAGAGGAAGAGGGAGAGAGAGAATCTTAAGCAGGCTCCATGCCCAAAAGAGACTCCCACGCAGGGCTCAATCTCACGACCCTGAGATCATGACCGGAGCCGAAATCAAGAGTCAGATGTTTAACTGACTGAGCCACCCAGGCGTCCCCAAGAGTGCTTCTTTAAAAAAAAAAAAAAAAAAGATTTTTATTTATTCATGAGAGACACAGAGAGAGAGAGGCAGAGACACAGGCAGAAGGAGAAGTACGTTCCCTGCGGGGAGCCTGATGCAGGACTCGATCCCAGGACCCCAGGATCATGAGCCAAAGGCGGACACTTAACCCACTGAATCACCCAGGCATCCCCCTAAGAGTGCTTCTAATATTGCCTGGCAAATAGCATCTAGATACTTTCTCCAGTTCTATACTCTCCAACCCAGTGATTTTGAATGTGTGGATCAGTGGTTTGCTCTAAAACCAAGGGTCTCTTGTGCCAGTGTCTATTGGTGTCCTAGAAACTGGAAGGGAGGGGAATGAGAGAGAAGTAGAGAACAGCAAGAATTGGGAGAAGGAGAGGAGTGCCAGAGGGGGAGAAGAAAACAGTTTTATCAAGACCAAATATTATCAGAACCGGGGCATGCATGGGAAAAGGATACTTTCCTTCCTAGGAGCCAGGTCTCTGCACCTGCAGGTTTCAAGGAAGCAGTTTCTCTTGCTCCTTGGCCTCCCTCTAATGTGGCCTCTCCTCTCACCATTTGGGTTGGGGGGGCTCCCTTTTGCATGGTCTCTCCATGTCTGGTTCCCAAGTGTTATGCAGGGAGCAGAGAAAGATTTTTGCCTAGTAACAAAACAAAGCTGCCCTGTGGCTTTGGGACTCCTTAATGGGAGAACTTGAATGGATTAGGTGACTCACGTCTCATCTCTCCACAGACTTGTAGGTGATATCTTGCTGTGCACAGGATTCCTTTCCTACCTTGGTCCTTTCAATCAGATATTTCGGAACTATTTGCTTAAAGATCAATGGGAGATAGAGCTGAGAGCTCGGAAGATTCCTTTCACCGAAAACCTGAATCTTATTTCAATGTTGGTGGATCCGCCTACAGTGAGTGTCACTTTCCTTATAACATTATTTGAATTCCAGATGTACTTACTAAAAAATCAAGGTTCACCTCTTGTTCTTTCTTTTCTCATTTAATTGAAAAGATTGTTTTGAAAACACTTGGGAATTAATTTTTAAACAAGCTTTCTATATAAAAAAGTTCCTTTGCATTTTAATAAATCCTGCTTTCAAATTAATATTAGTTGCACTGCTGTGAACTAAAAGATCATACGTGGGAGCACCTGGCTGGCTCAGTTGGTGGAATGTGCAATTGATTTCCGGGTGGTGATTTCAAGCCCCACATTGAAGGTAGAGATTACATAAAAAAAATAAAATCCTCCGAAAAAAGGGATCATTCACAGATTATCGACTTGCTAAGATTGAGCTCTTCTTTTAACTTTCTATTACTTGCAGCACTTCTATTAAGTCACACTCTTTCAAACACTTTAGGTGATTATAGGCATTAGGTAGGCCATAAGTACTGGTATTCATCTTCTTTTGATCATTACCGTCTTTTCATAGTGTCCAAAGTGTACAGCAGCACGTTCTGGCATCACTGAGTGATGGCAAGCCCCACGATACTAAACTTCCTTGTTGGGAATTTGATGCCACTGTCAATTTTCAGCATATCTTGAAGAGCTTCTATGGCATTAAATGCTTTCCAGGCAATTTGTATTCATGAGCTGCTTTCTGATCTGTAAATATGTTCCCCAGTGGCTGTTTCTTTTGGGAAGCCATGCTATTAGTTTCGTGTTATCTGTATTTAAAAGTTAAAAAATTAATCTTTTCCAATTCAAACAATGTTGAACTGGTTGTTACAGGGACTAGATGATGTATTAAAGATGCAGGCACCGATGAGGCAAAATGGGCCAGGATATTCCTTATGAATTATGGCCTTTGGAGGCTACTGGGATACTTTAATGAAGGTAGAACCTTGTGGATTTTTTGGATCTCAGGTGATTTTATTGACCATGTGGAGGCAGACTGGCAGTTCTCTCATAATTAGGGAAAATTTTTTTAAAGTTTATTTATTTATTTTTCAGTGATCTCTACCCCTGATGTGGGGCTCAAACTCACTACCCCAAGATCAAGAGTCGCGCGCACTTCTAACTGAGCCAACCATGAGCCCGAGGAAACATTTTTTTTAAATGTCGTTGAAGGGATCCCTGGGTGGCGCAGCGGTTTGGCGCCTGCCTTTGGCCCAGGGCGTGATCCTGGAGACCCGGGATCGAATCCCACGTCGGGCTCCCGGTGTATGGAGCCTGCTTCTCCCTCTGCCTGTGTCTCTGCCTCTCTCTCTCTCTCTCTGTGACTATCATAAAAAAAAAAAAATTAAATGTCGTTGATGAGCACTTGCCAATATAATATCTTCTCTCTCCTAACTTCTCTGCCTCCACCTATGCAAATCCTGCTCCCTGAGTGAACAGAGCCAAAGGACAGCTTCCCCCCTAAAGGGGAAGCTTCAGGAGTTTAACTATTGCTGCTTATCTTTCCAACTATTTCAGTGTATTGGTTTCCACTAACCCTGCCTTGTCTGGATCCCACCACCAACTGAGTCTTACCATGAATTAAGCCCCTATGTTCTCTGAATGTTCAGCAACCAAGCTTCAAAAATCCACAGATTTTACAATATTCCTTCATAAATTTGAAAATTAGTAGTATAAAGTACTAAACCCTAAAGGACTAAGCTCTAATCTGGAGTTAAAGGATTTATTAGATTAGAAACTTATTTTTTTTAGGTGAAGTTTATTTGGTTTACATTTACAAGTTTGTTTGTCTTTTTCTAGGTACCCATTGCATAGTCTCAATAGAAGAAAATATATTCCAATATTAAATTCTTTTAATATTGTGGCACTTTTAATTACTGTGAAAACCTTCTTGTTCTCTGACTGGCCATATCCATTTCTTGTTACTTAGATTGGGGAGTGGGGGCTGCAGGGATTACCAGGAGATGACCTTTCAATTCAGAATGGCATCATTGTGACGAAGGCCACCAGATACCCACTCCTCATAGACCCACAGACTCAAGGCAAAACTTGGATTAAATCAAAGGAAAGAGAAAATGACTTGCAGGTAGGTACTATTTGGTGTATGTGAAAGCATTCTTAAAATCATGAAATTTTCCCAGGATTTCATTTAATTCTGCTGGTCATAAAGTTGTCATCTCTGTGATAATTGTTTGTTGGTTTACATGCTTGAGTTTTATAACAGTGGTTTGGGGCAAGGGTTTGGATTATTTTCTCTCTTTTGTGTTCTCTCGTAATGTACTCTCCTCTCTGTCACTTTCCCTCCCTGTTTGCCAGTGTTGGATGTGGCTTATATTCTGAGCCTTGGGTTTGGGCTTACAGCAAAGCCCCAAAAGTAGAACTCATGACTCCTTGGTTTAAGGCTATGTGCTCCAACCTAGCTCAGGTACATGGCACTTCATAGCATTATAGAGTCCAGGTTTGGAGCGGGGGTCTAAAAAGGTATGTATGTATGTATGTATGTATGTATGTATGTATTTATAGAGGAGGAGGAGGGGTAGGGGAAAGGGAGAAAGAGAGAATCTTAAGCAAGCTCCAAGCCCAGCACAGAGCCTGACATGGGGCTCGATCTCACAACCCTGAGATCATGACCTGAGCTGAAATCAAGAGTCACACTCTTAATTGAGCCACCCATGTGCCCCATGATATGGTGTTAATTTTAAGGTAGAGGTAGACAGAGGCAGGATTCCAGCATCTGAGATTTATCGTCAATATTTCAACTACCAATACGACAATTCCATTTCCCAGATAACATTCTCAGATTCTAAGTCTATTGGCTCCATACTTTTGCTTATACTATTTTACAAACCACGATGTCTTTCTTTACCCTACTTCCCACTTCATTTACATCCCAGATAAATATCTTAAATGTTTTTCAAAGTTCACATCCAACACTACCTTCAATAAGACTTCCCTGTGTCCTCAGTTTAATGTAGCTTGTTCTAAATGCTCACAATGTCTTGTTTGGATTTCTGATGTGGACTTAGAGTCTGTCTTCAATTATTGTTCATTGCACGCTTGTCTTTTACCTTTACTATATCATAAAGTTCTTGCCGGCAAGGTTTATGGTTTTATACCATCTTTATATTTTCTGCACTGCTCTTTCTGTAGGGTAGGAATTCTGATATTTATTGAATTTAAGTGAGTGAATTAGAGTGTGTCATCATTACAAGGTGTGTGTGGGGGGAGGAGGAGAAAAGCAACAGAAAAATCATGTAGTTCATCTTGTTAAATGCAGAAAAAGCACCTAGTAAAATTCAACACCCATTCATGATAAAACCTCCAGCAAAACTAAGAATAGGAAGGATCTTCCTTAATCAGATAAAAAGTATTTTACCAAAAGCCTACAACAAACACCACTTAATGACGAAATATTGAAAGATTTTGCTGTGAGATGAAGGCTTCACTGACATGTGGATGCTTCCTGGTGCTCTGGAACACCCCTAAGATACTCCCAACTCACTGAGACTCCAGAACACAATGTGTCAGTCTGTTTAACTTAGAAACCCCAGAGAAATCCCAGAAAGAGAGTGTAAAGGGAGGAGGAGATTTAAGGGAAATGAAATCTAATGGGAATGTAGCTCCTGAGGAGCTGTTTTCACAGAAGGAATGTATGAGTGGAGTATATAGGAGCATTCCTGCTCATGACCTCCCTGGATCTGGATCCTGTGCAACTAGTGTGTCCCCTGTTCCACTCTTCTTGCCTCTGCTGACTGTCCAACTCCCTACTCATCCTATCCTTAATTTTCCTGATCATAGCTTTGTCTTTCTATTTTGACATTAAACTCCTTGATGGACTTTGACTATGTCCTTCTGATGTTACCCAGTCTCAGCAATCTTCTTGAAGAAGTAATAGACATATGCCAGAGATAATTATGTATGTTTAAAACATAATGTAAGAAGATTGAACTATATTCTCCTTACTCAGAAGGCATTATTTTTTTAAACATGTGGATAAACACATGCACAAACACACATAAATGAAAACAGAATAAAATGAAAATGCTATTTCTTTATATGGGAAGGAAAACAAAATGAAACACTTTATTTTTTTAAGATTTTATTTATTTGAGGGAGAGAGAGCAAGAGTAAATGAGAGAGAGAGAGAACATAAATGGGAGGAAGGGCAGAAGGAGAGGAAGGAGCAGACTCCCCACTGAGCAGGGAGCCAGATGTGGGGCTCCATCCCATAACCCCAGGATCATAACCTAGCCAAAGGTAGACACTTAACTGACTGAGCCGCCCAAGTGCCCCAATGAAACACTTTATAAATGAAAAACAAAACATGTTTTGTATGTCCAGGACTGCACTCCACTGTGGCAGCTTTGTCAAGGCCACCTCCAAACCCACCTCCAGAACCTTCAGCTCTGACTTCCAGAAACAAAAGGTATTCATCAAGTTTCCCTATAAAGAATTCACTGTATTCATCAAGTTTTCCTGTAAAGAATTCACTGACCACCTTGTAAAGACCCAACACTAGACTCTGTGAGCAGGTTACCGAGGCTCTGGTGGTAGCCCCCACATAGTGTTACTATACAAGAAAGTCAAGGGAACTAAACTTGGAATTAAGATAGTAATTTCTAAGACTCTAAGGTATTAATTTAAATTAATAAAAGATATTGAAGATGGTTAAAGGTTATCTTAAATAAACTGACAATTTGAAAATCATTATTTCTTTACTTGGTGTATTAGTTAGGGTTCTCCAGAGAAACATTGTGCATACGATATCTCTATATAAATACAGAGGCATAGAAAAAGATTTATTATGAGATATTGGCTCATGGGATGAGGGAGGCTGAGAAGTCCCACAATCTGCTGTCTACAAGCTGCAGAGGCAGGAAGTGTGGTCATGGAATCCCAGTCCAAACTCTGAAGGTCTGAGAACCAGGGGAGTCAGTGGTATAAGTCCCAGTTCAAGTCTAAAGGCCCAAGAACCAGTTGCTGATGCCCAAGGGCAGGAGAAGATAATGTCTCAGCTCAAGCAGAGAGTAAATTTGCTCTTCATCTTTGGGCTCTATTCAGGCTCTCAATGGATTGGATGATGCCCACCCAAATCGGTGAGGATGATCTTTTTTACTCAGTCTACCTACTCTAAGGCCAATCTATTCTGGAAAAAGCCTCATCGACACACCCTGAGAGTGTTTAGCAGCTTTCTGGGCATCCCTTACCCCAGTCAAGTTGACATAGAATATTAACCATCACACTCAGGAAGCAAAGCACAAAAATAGAATTTACTCCTTAGGAAATAGAGAGGACAATTATATTTAGTCTTGTTGGGACCTTGTTTCTTCTTGTTTAATAAACTGGTTAAAGCTCTTTGTTTAGATTCATTTACCTTATCAACTCATAATGAGGTCTTTCACAGCTCATCATTTGTGTAAATAAAGCTGTTCATCTAGGGAAACAAATTCCTTCCTATGCAGGGTTTTTTCTTTTAGTTATTTTCTTTTTATCCAAAACAAGACAAGGGTAGACTTATCTAATTTTTAATTCCGCATCTCTTTTTCATAGCAAGCGATAGGTAATATCTTTTAACTCCACTCTTTTAATCACCTGCTGTTCCAGTGGCTCTTCCTTGTGTCTTAAGATCAGCCCTCACAGCAGCATAGAGGCAGTAGCTGAATTCAGAGGATAGAGTATAAGGAGATGGAGAGTTGAGAACTGAACCTTCCGGAAGCCTCACATTTAGGCAGGGGAGGGATCATAGGAGAAGCGAGAGTTCAAAGCCATTTGGCCAATGCAAGGATCAACCAGCGCCGTGTGTCTATTTTAACTAATCAACAAACACTGAACTAAAAAACGGGGCCCCACCAGGCATTCAGAATACTGATTTTTTAAAAATATAAAAAGTGTCATATAGTATTTTAACTTGATTTTATGGGAAGTATCTATCACATTCTTCTGTTGCACCACTGTTAGAGACAGAATACCTGGATAAGCCCTTGGTTTGATTCACTATATAATTTCTGACATTCTTATGCTTATTTTTCATCACTTGATCATCTCATGAGTCGTCCTGAGGAGATAAATGAATTTTGCAAATACTCAAGTTACTTTCCTTTCCTTGAGTGATTGTGACTATGTAAGTGTAACAGGTTTAATCCTTGATTACTTCTCTTTGGTGAGTAGGAGCAGAGCTCTGACATTTCCTTGAAGGAGTGCCACTCTGTTTTGATCAGAGAGACTATTATTGCACATCCAGGGCCTCCACAAAGTCATGAGCTCACCAAGTTTTGAAAATTAAATGTTCTTGCTTTTATTTTCATAAGTCTTCCTATACAGCCCTTCATATTCTTAAGCACTTATCCAACAAATCTCTTGGTTTACATTGCGGAATAAGCACATTCTTTCTAACACTCATATAGCAGTGAACCCTTTATTTTTAGGTAACATCCCTGAACCATAAATATTTCCGCACACACTTGGAGGACAGCCTTTCCTTGGGGCGACCCCTTCTTATTGAGGACATTCGCGAAGAGCTGGATCCAGCCCTGGATAATGTATTAGAAAAGAATTTCATTAAATCAGGCACCACGTTCAAGGTGAGTTTTGGGGAGAAAAAAATAGAAGAAGAAGAAGACAAGAAAAGAACAATGGTGACATCTACTTATCTTTTTGAGCATAGCAGCAAAGCCACCTTCCTTTAGGTGGTAGTTATTTGATACACTGGAGAAAATGATTGCCAAACTCATGTTTAGTGCTTCCCTCATTTTAAAAATAGTATATGAAAAATACAGGGGACAGCAATATCTTGGTAGGAATAGCCATTTAGTTGACACTAAATAACAAGTTTACGAAAGACATTGGTCATAATAATATGTTAGTGTTACACACATACAATACATATATATATTGGCAGCTCTGAGAAAATCGGATTTACAAATTATATATTCATCTATCCTATAAAATTCATCTATATTTTACATTTTTCTCACTGGAAAAATGGCATTTTAATAAAGTCTATAGACATTGATTTGTTCATTTCTCTCTGTGTTAACTTTCAATCTAAACTCACAGACTTTGCTGGAAGCTGTGGAATCCTGTTTCTCATCACTGGTGAGAACATGAATCGTTTCCACTAGAGGCATTTCTTTTTTAATTGGTGGCATTCTCTTCTTATAGGCTTCTTTGGTTTTATTTCTTGATAAATGACAGCATTTCTGATTGCAATTTTTTGCTTTGGACAACTTAATTTCATGAATATCAGTGAATAAGTACAGAATGCAAATTTTCTCATTAAACAAAGATTTCTTTAAAAAAAAGATTTTATTTATTTATTCATGAGAGACACACAGAGAAAGGCAGAGACACAGACAGAGGGAGAAGCAGGCTCCCTGTGGGGAGCCGGATGCGGGACTCAATCCCAAAACCCTGGGATCATGCCCTGAACCGAAGGCAGATGCTCGACCACTGAGCCACCCAGGTGGGCCTGAAGAAATGTTTTTGGGGCCCGGGGTGGAGTCCCGCGTCAGGTGAAGCCTGCTTCTCCCACTGTCTGTGTCTCTACCTCTCTCTGTGTGTCTCTCATGAATTAATAAATAAATAATCTTTAAAAAATGAAAGAAAAATGAAAACATTTCTTCATAATGTGAATCTTTTATGTGCCATATTTAACATGCTAAAGGAGGGTGTAGGATTTTTATAACTGAAGGTCTTTTAAAGGAACAGATTCTTATCTGCAGTGTGCAGACATGGTGCTTGAGAATGTGATAGTGCCTTATTGAGGTGGTTTCTATCCACATCTGGAATCAAGATTAATTAAAAATGTAAGTTCTTTAAAACGGTATAATGTCCACCTAAGTTTTAGATACCAAAACCAGTTGTTTTTTAATATATTGCAAATCGTAGTGTTTAAGAAAAGTTATCTTTCTGAAAAACATGTTGACATTTTTTTCTCTGAAAAGTTCCTTAATTCTTTCTGAAGTCTAATACGCTTTAGGTATGACTGAAAACAGAGATAAGACTTCCGCTAAACACCACAAATTTCTTTAGTAGGAAACAGTTTTCTCCAAGTAGGAGAAAATAGTCAAATCTGAGATGTGTCTGAGTTTATTCCACATTTGTTTGGGATAAATTTTTCATTTAATTTGTTTGGTGTCATGGCTAACAACATCTTCCGGCAGGACCACATATCTAAATTATTTAAGATCACTGATGAAAGTTTTAGAACTTTTTCCTCTGCAATTCATTCAAGTTTCACAGCGCTGACCTCTGATAAATTCTTTCTTAAGTTAACCACAGATTCCTTGTTCTGCCCTTTAAGCTCTCTTTAATTTTTACATTTGAATCGATGTAGGTGAAAGTCGGTGATAAGGAATGTGATATCATGGATACATTTAAACTTTATATTACTACAAAGTTACCAAACCCTGCCTTTACCCCTGAGATCAACGCGAAAACTTCAGTCATTGATTTTACTGTCACCATGAAAGGACTTGAGAATCAGTTATTAAGGAGAGTAATTTTAACTGAGAAACAGGTAATAATTTCTCAAGGTAAAGGACTACTTCTAATAAATTTTAATAAATGCTCAACGTGTATTATGAAATTGTTAAGTATTTGGGAAGGAAAAAATTACGCCAACCACATCTGCCTTTGTTAACATAAATATTAGTTTAGCTGTCTCGTGTCAAGTCCTGTTAAGAAATCGTGTAACTAACTCACCTGTCCTCCAACCCCAAATGTGCCTGCACATACGTACACACACACACACACACGCACACATACACACAGCATTCACACTGCTCTTTCTACTTCTGTCTTTAAACCTTGGAGTATGTCGACCTTCATAGTCCTATGGATGGATGCTCCTTGATGTCCCTGAAAAATTCAATAAAATAATGATCTTGTAGAAAAAAAAATTGCTCCAAATGAGTGTATTACCACTGGAGTAGTTTCAACTAGTATAGTCTAGTACTCTAATGATACAGAGAGCCCAACTCTAATTTTAATTGAATAAAATTTGCATTAAGACAGAGAAATTAAGTATGATTGAAGGTTCTAATAAAACAAAGAACAACTTAAAACTGGAAGACTTTAAGAGACTGATACAAATTGAAACTAATTTTTAAGATAAATCTCAGAAAACATTTAACATTATGCATAAAATATGCTTGCCTAAAATGTAATTATACTTATTTGCATATGGAAAAACATATTTGCGTAAAATCCAAGAAAGATTATATTTGCTTACAGAGAATTAAGTATTGAGGGTTCAGGGGAAGGGCAAGGTTAGAAACAAGACTAGAAAGACTTATAAAAGACCAGAGAGGCTTAACAGGGGAGGCTGAGAAAAAGATTGGTAGCAGAAGACTGGACAAAGATAAAGGAAAGGCAAGAGATAGTCATAGGTGCCACAAACACAGAAAAGACACTGGAAGAGGGAAAGAGAAATGGTCCTTATGCCAGAGAAACAGAGATTCAGTAAAAGAAGTGAAGCCCTACCTGGTTAACAGGGATGGTTAACATGGGGCCAAAAGTGGCCAGCCAGGCAGAGAGGGCATGGGCCCCATCCCATCTTTGGGCCACGTCGTGCCAAACTGTTGAAAATAAGTCCTTCCTTCACGCTCTAAGTGGTGCTGCTGGTCTGATCTGAGATGATCAGGTGCTGCCTGCAGGCCGCGCGAACTTCCTGAAGGCAGGCCACTCCACTGTCTGAGATAGGCTACTCTCTGTGTCCCCAGAGGGCCCCGCACTTGCTCTTCTAGGTCTCAGCCTCTTCTTCAAGGATGCTCTAAGGTGCTAACATCAACCTTGTTGAAAAAAAGCACACACACACACACACACACACACACTTAATCTGTAGGAGGACATCCAGACTATGATGTTTAACCCTCTTAACTATCCTGCTCTTCTTACACACCTTCATTTTACAGAAGAACAAACAGAAACCAGAGAGAATAGGGTCTTAGCCTCTGCAAACACATGGACTTTCCATCCTGTCAGGCCTCCTAGATAAGTTTTACAGGTCGTGCTGTAAAACCCACAAGTGTCTACCGGACCATGATGCTTTTTTTTCCAGATCAAACTGAAAAGGAAGCTGATGTGATTTCATTTTGTCCACATATTCTTATACTGCCACCCAGAGGTGACCATTTTAATGGAAACAGTTCATGAGGTATTCCTCCCCCTGCCCCCCTGAAAATGCAGCCATGACCTTCATTGCCACCCCCATCAAATACTGCAAACCTGATAGTATGATGACCATAATAGCACTTGTCTTGGAGTTGGAGAATGGGAGTATTAGCCTGCATTTGCCAGTAATGAGCTGTGGGGATTATGTTGGGATGTGATTTAGAGTTAATATTTCTGGATCCTCCATTTCCCCAGATGTAAAATAAAGCTGTTGAATTAAATTCAGCACATATTTATTAGGTTGAGTCCCTTCTCTGCAAAGCCTCGAGGTAAGTGCTGTCAAGAAAACAAAAGTGAATAGGACAAGTTCCTGCCCTCTAGATGCACAGAATCTTGTTGGTGGGACATAATCTACATACAGATTGTGATGCAAGCCATGGCAGATAGAAAGATAAACATTGTGTTGTGGCTTTGGATGACAATTTGGTTTAAGAAGACTTTCTGAAAGTGATGGAATTTCTGAAGTGTTTTTTTTTTCCAAGAAACTTTCTCAAATAAGTAGTTTTAAAACCCCTTTTAACATAATTCTAAGTACACTGTGATTCTGTAGAAGATTAAAAAAATACTATAAAAATGCTATTGAGACAACTTCAATTTACTCTATGTTTAGCAAGAGTATTATATCCATGTTAAATTTCCTGAATTTGAAAATTACAGTATACTAGGGTAAGAGAATGTCCTGGTTCTTAGGAGATTTGTTAAATTTTTAGGGGTAAAGGATCATGACCTCAGCAAATGGTTCACCAATTATAAGAAGAACAAAAATGATGATAAGTATTCTATAGAGGGAGAAATAGCAATAAAACAGAATGTTATCTGGTGAATCTGGGCAAAACATATATGAGAGTTTATTGTATCAGTCTTGCAACTTCTCTGAAAGTTTGAAATTTTTTCAAAGTGTCATTTGAAAAATACACTATTTTGGTAGAAAAAAAATATGCTTTTAAACATCCAGGTTATCCCCTCTGTTAGTTAAGAGATGTAAAACCATGGCAAATGGATTTGTATTGGCAATTGGCTCTGTCAAACCAGGTACCTGGTGTTGCTAGAGGTGGATCCCAAACCAAGAGCTCATGTTCGGCTTGGATGGCCTCCTGGTTCTTTGATAGTATGTCTCTGCTTCTACCATTTCTGACTGCCAATCAAGTACACATTTCACACTAAGGCAGTATGGGAACAGGGCCAAGAGAATGGGACTGTCTAATCTAAATAACCATAGAGCCAGGAAGAGAACACGGGGATAATCAGACAAAATTACTTTAGCAGCGGTGTCTCATTCATGCCAGTGTGAGCACTGTGGAAACTTTATGCTAGTGGGCATAATTTCTTAAAAAGTGTCCTGAGAAACAAAAAAGTAGAGTCATTCCAGGGGCACTTTGGTTTAAACTTTAAAAAAATTGATCAGAAGCACTGAGAAATTGGATTTGCCAAAATTACCGGTGACTACAATTCTGCTGTTATTTCTTGTTTCCTAATAACAGGAATTAGAGTCTGAGAGGGTTAAGCTTTTGGAGGATGTGACTTTCAACAAGCGGAAGATGAATGAACTTGAAGACAACCTTCTCTACAAGTTAAGCGCCACAAAAGGTACCATGTTATTAATAAGTACATGGGTGATGGGTCCCGAGTCAGGATTTCTTGGGACCCTCTTTTCAGCACCCTCCTTGGTGACTATAGATGTGAGAAAGCAGATGAGTTAACAATGCAAACACAGGGGATCCCTGGGTGACTGCCTTCAGCCCAGGGCACCTGCCTTCAGCCCAGGGCGTGATCCTAGAGTCCCGGGATCGAGTCCCACATCAGGCTCCCTGCCTGCTTCTCCCTCTACCTGTGTCTGCCTCTCTCTCTCTCTCTCTCTCTCTCTCTCTCTGATGAATAAATAAAATCTTTAAAAAAAAACAGTGCAAACACAAGCAAGGCAATTTTTATCTAGATGTTTAAAGAGGGACCTCAGAGAATCTGATTTTTGAATTAGCAAACAGAGTCTGAGCATTTGAGAAGAATACAGTTTTCTCGATGTAATTGCTCTCTCCTGAGAAAAATAAGGGCTCCCAGTAAGCTAGGTAACTCATAATAGGCTAATTTGCTTGCCCAAAGGAAACTAATGTGCTCAATCTAATTTTTTTTAATAAAGATTGACTCTTTCATTTGGCATTGAAATACAATTACCACAATGGGCTATGATGTGTGTAATCTGTGTCAAAGGCACTTAAGCACCCAGGGCCCAAGCTCACTCTCCACTTTGCCTTGACCTCCTACTTAGAAGTCAGGGATGGGTTCTCCTCAAGGGCAGTCAGATCCACGTGCTACACCCTAATTTGGGGATGTAGTCTCTCTAAATAAATAAAAACATCCTATCCAAAGACAATAAAGCCAACAAACACTGTATTGTTCTGCAGTAGGCAAATCACAGTAGCCTAAATTCTACCATTTATTACAGACTCATAAAGAGTGCTTCCCAATAGCACTATACTCCTTAGATAAACAAAAATCTTAACCTCCCAGAAGTACATAATGTGTTATTCTCACAACATTCTCCTGCATGGCCTTGATGGTGATCTCAGGGAAAAATCCTTCTATCTGCCTTGATTGCATTGCTTGTGTTTGTGAAGTTGTCTGTCCCCTGGTCCAGTGACATCTCCCTGCCATTTGGATACCCCTGGGCATTCTAATATTAGCAAGGATTGCTGAGAGCTCTTCCCCCAATCCAGCCAAGAGCGTGCTGGATCAAGGTCTCATTCCTGTGAGGTGAATCACAATTTGAATTTCCATAATAGACCTAGAATGCCCATCAGAGTAACTCACACTTTCCTAGCATTCACCCTAGAATTGGAGGGTAGGCCAGGGCACTGCTGTTTGCAGATATCGTGACCTTTAGCTCAGCGTGTCCGAAGTGTCTTCCCGTATCTTAAAATGGAATGTATTGGCACAGATGTATTATTTGTATTAAAAACAATAATGGAAGGTGACACTCAAAATAAAATGAGGATTTTTATTCCTGGTGGGACACTTGCACCATCCTCCAATTTTCTCTGTTGGAGACACAGAAGCACCAGAGTTCTCAGTAGCAAGTTCTCATGACACTTTCAGGGGGACCACGGAGATGGTAATAGCGTTGAAAGCCATGTCACATAAAGCACAGCTGAAACCACCCAGGGTGGAGGGAGCCAGATTTTGTCTTCAGACATGTGAAGACCAAGTTACGGGGGCTGCCTTGGGAATCACCTTTTGCAAATTTACAGGCAGCATCAGAGATAACCTGTCTGCAGGAATGTTTAGAAGGATGCAGGCATCAGATGACAGTTGGGCCAGAAGCTTTTCAGTGTGTTAACATCCGCCCTTCTATCCTGCCGGCTTTGAAGAAGTGGCCCTGAAAATGAACAGGATGATTTCAGAAGTGATGTGTCTTGCTCTGTGGCTTCCCCATCTTACGTTCTCCCGTTTTCCTGTCTGACTTTTAGGTTCCTTGGTAGATGACGAATCTCTCATCGGGGTTCTCAGAACCACCAAGCAGACAGCAGCCGAAGTGAGTGAAAAGCTCCACGTGGCCGCAGAGACAGAGATCAAAATTAACACAGCTCAGGAGGAGTTCCGGCCTGCAGCCACCCGTGGAAGCATCCTCTACTTCCTCATCACAGAGATGAGCATGGTCAACATCATGTACCAGACCTCACTGGCCCAGTTCTTGAAGTTATTTGACCAGTCCATGGCCAGGTGGGGCCTCCCATCCCTACCCCATTGCGTCCCACCCTCGACCCCTGCGCAGAGTACCTCAAATTTTTTTGTTTGTATTCCTACTGTCTTAGAAATGGCTGTTTACTGCCCAAATTTTTAAAATGTGTTGCAGATCTGAGAAGTCGCCACTACCTCAAAAGAGAATTACAAATATTATTGAGTATCTGACATACGAAGTTTTTACATACTCTGTCAGAGGCCTGTACGAAAACCACAAATTCCTCTTTGTACTCCTCATGACCTTGAAGATTGATCTTCAGAGAGGAACAGTGAAACACAGAGAGTTTCAGGCTCTCATTAAAGGTAAAGGGCTTGGAGTATGGATGCAGTAGGTAAAGGAGAGTGCTTCTGATAAGCGCTTTGATGTGCTGGAGACCCATTTTTATAATACAGTGGGCAAATGTCATTCTTGGGAGAGCCAAGTTCTTCATACCTCTTTTTTTTTTTTTTTTCCTGATTCCCATTTGCTTTGCTCTGGTTACTCGTAATGATTTTCCTCAGGTCTGTGGTGGTGTTTTTTGTTTTTGTTTTTGTTTTTTGTTTTAGTTATCAAACTTACCTGAAGTTTGATCATTGTTGCCTATGGTTGGGAAACCCAAATGCCAAAGAGACGAGCAGTGAGGCTGGTGATGAGCTTTCTATCTATTGCAAGAGATCAATTCCTTGAGCAAGGGAGTATAATGACTTTTAAGACTGAAAAAGGCACCCTTGGATTTCATATTGGAAATTAATCCTCTTCAATGCTCATCTCCATTCTGGGTTCAAAGTATCATTAAGAAGATTTTCATTCAATTCAGTCAAACAAATATTCATTGAGCATATACTCTGCAAGCCCACCCTGCTAGTGTTGGGATAGAAGGATCAACCAGACATTGCTTTCACAGCAAGCAGTGCCATAATGGGAATATAGATAATTTTTTAAATTATTGCAGAAAACCCTAAATGTTACAAGAGAGCTAAAAACAAAGTCTTAATGTTCTAAAGGAAGGAGAGATTTGTGGTTGGTGAGACCAGTAAGAGCTGCTTGGAAAATATACTGTTGTCAGATAAGCCGTGAATTTTTCAGATGATTTGATCCATGGGAAAAATGTTCTGATGTATTTCTTATGTTTTTTTTCTCTTTGTATAAAGTTTAATAAGACATTTTCTGGCTACCCCACCCCCCAAAAGAAGAAAGTCTTTTAAAAGGACCGTGAAGGAGAGGTAGAAGTGAAGGAGACTTTCCATGCTGAAATAGAGCAGCATCAGAAAAGGAATGAATGAAGGGGGCATGTAAATTTTGAGCCTTGATTCCTAGAGGAAGGATTTTCTTGATCTTGTGAGAGACAAGGAGTTGTATAAGGTGGAGATGTAGTCCCTCTAGAATCTCTTACCATCTTTTAGGAAGATGATCCTGGCAGGCCTGCATAGGATTGCAGATAAGAGGTTCAAGGGAATTTATTATAATCTTCCCAGCCACAGGTAATACTTATCCCGGTAAAGATAATGGGAATATAAAGGAGAGGCCATAGAAGCAAAATGGCACCAGACCAGATGTAAGAGCCAAGACAGGGGTCAGAAATGAGTCTAAAATTTCTGGTCCATGCAGAGATTTCTGGTCTAGTTGACTGAAAGAGGAACTGGTTTGAGAAGTGTCAGGATGGGGGAATAATGAATGTGATTTGGGGACCTAGTTTCAGTCAGAATAGGCCAGGTTTCGGGGCCATGAAAACTATCCTGAACTTTTGATGGCTTGACACAACAAGGGTGGTAGATTCTCATTTATTCTCTCTCCAACATGCCTGTCATGGTCATCTAGGAATTGCTTCTATAATTACTATGGCAGAGGAACAGGATAAGACAAATTGGGTGCCTGCATCTAAAAGTTACCCCATGAATGACATGTGTCACTTAAATACTCATTTTTCATTAGCTAAAACCCTTGCCAAACCCTTGTGTGTCTGGCAAGACACACAGCCACAGCTAGCTTCAAAGAGAGCAGGGATGCATACTTCCCATGTGCATGGAAGAAGGGAAAATTGAATGTTTTTGAACAGCTCTGGGAACTGTGCGCACATGTTGAATTTGAGATATCCAGCGGTTAGAAAGGATATGCCAGACAATTTAGAAGAAGTCAGACAGATGCAAAGATAGGGCATAACAACCAAACCCCTGGGAATAAAAGAAAGGGTAGAGTATTTCTAAATTTATCCTACAAGGGGATACGACAGGATGCACTTGTACCTACAGTTTCCTATTTATAATAAACAGGCAGTAAGCTATAACTGACTACTCTATCATCTTCTTTCTCAACTTTAGTTCATTTCTTCCCCAGATTCAGGTTAGATGACTGTTGTAGAAGCTTTGCAAACAATCTTACATAATGTCTAAAATTTCTGGACTTTTCATGTCTTGTAGTTCAAAGGAACCTGGACTGTGTCATACAGTTCATATTTTTTCTCAGGTTGAATGCACCTGGAGAAGTTGATGTCTTCAAGCGTAGACATAAGGCGGTGTGGTACAGGGAAATGAGCCAGGGTCTGCCACTGACCAGTTGTATGAGTTCAGAGACCATCCCCTACTACCTCTATGTACAAGAGGCTGTGGGGCTCAGAGGGGAAGTGATAAGTACCAGCTGGGAGAGGCGGGCAGGCTTTCTGGAGGGTCCAGGCATACAGGTTTGTGGCCTCTGTGACGTTTAAATAAAGTGAGCCCAAATTTACCAAACCTAGAAAGCTCCTTTGACTTACTTCAGCCACCTTGAAGCTTTCCCTTGGACCAGGGGCCACAGCCTCAGTGTCCGGGGCACTAGGCCATGGGGAGGAAGGATGCTGACATCTGTGGGGATCTAGGCAGAAGCAGGAGAAAAATGAGCCTCAAATATAGCAAAGCCTTCTAACTGTGGAACACAAGTGGGATGGGGGGTATACTTTGGATCTTTCCTTATCCGTGAGCTGGCTTTGCTTCCTGAGTCCCATCTGCCAACAAGGCCCCAGATAGGATTTAGAAAGAAGAAGGAAACCTGTCTCTTTGGGCCATAATGGGTGGTGGGAAGGACAAGAGAATTGAAGGTAGAAGGAGGTCAGGTACCCAGATCCTGTCGCTTCCCAATCTCCTGAGGCAGAACCTTGGGTGGATACAGAAAGGCTCTTGAGAAACATCCAGATGGGAGATGTCCCTGCATTCTGCCCGGAGCCACATCTCACCTGGCGTTGGTGGAGGGGAATGGCTAGAGGGATAAGCCTGATGTGTGGCAAGCTCAAGTGTGGTGTGGATATGTTGAGAGGGCTGGTGTACAGCCAGGGCCTGCAGTTCAAAACCAAGAAGCTGCAGGCCAGCAGAACTTTATTCCTGGGCACAAAAGACCAGTGTTCTGTGGATAGCAGCCCAATGCCCCTGTAGGTCAGACAGGATTTGTCATAGCACAGAGGACACAGTACACGAGTCCCAGTCCATGGCAGAGACTGGAGGGCAGCATGCGGATCTGAGGCATCCTCCCCATCCCGACCCAATCCCAGTCCACTCATCTCTCCCCTCACCCACCCAGCCAAACCAGAGCTATTACCTGATGGAAACTGGATTCTTCGAGAGATAGGATGTAAACCAGAGGAGACTGACAAACATAATGAGGAAGAAATTTGTGAGGAGGATTGCAGTGGTCACAGAAAAATTAAAAAGCCTGCACATCTGGGTCATGGTGAGAGTGTGTCTGTGATCTTGCTTCATAAAGCCATAGAGTCAGAGATAGCCAGATTGCACAGGGCCAGGAATGCCAGGAGAGCCAGTGAGAAGAGTTTGAATTTAATTTAGTTGGCAATAGGAAGCCATCGAATGTTTTACGAGCAGGGAAGTACCATGAACAGAGCAGTGCTTTAAAAAGATTAATTTGGGATTGTATGATAGGTTGTTGACAGAAGTACAATCAGCTCAGCAGTAAAAGAGGTTTATTTTTTGAAAAACAAACAAAATTGGTTTATTGTACAATTTGTATTAGTTTTGAGCTGGCTTATATTTTAACCACATTATTTTTATGAAAAGGATACATGATTTTGTTTTCAAAGTTTTTTACAAAGTTAACAAATACAGCCCTTAGACTTTGACTTTTTTTTTTTTTTATCATTTTAACTCAGTAGTTAAGAGGGGAAGAAGAAAGACTTATTTATCATAGCAGAAATATTTGATCTCCTAGGAACGACTGTCCCTTTGTGTCAATTCCTACTTCTTTTCTGCAGTATTTAGAAGGTGCCTTTGACTTCCTTCTTCAACTGAGAATGTCAGAATACTTTGAAAAATGAAACAGATACTAGGGACAATCCCACGTTATAGAGTAGTTGATATAACTAAATTTTCCCTGCCTCTATTTTAGAAAGATACCATCTTTCTTTTGTCAGAAACCGTGGACAAAAAGACACCTTAGGGGGTCTGCTCTTGCCTTCCAGGCTGGATTTGACCTGAGCCTTCCAAAACAGAGAACTAATGTCAAAATAACAACTAATGATTACATAGTTCTTACTATGGCCCAAGACTGCTCTGCGCTTTCTACATACATGACACTTTTTAATCTTCACAGCAACTAATCTGGTAGATTTGATTATTACACCCATTTGACAGAAGAGGCGACCGAAAAATATTGAGTTCTTTGTCTGTGTTTATGCAGCTGGCAAGTGGCAGAGCCAGAATATCTTGGGGAGTAAGATGGACTGTTATTGTTTTGGCTTAGTGGAGGTGCACCAAGATATTTGAAAACACCGGTTTTGGTTTAGGTGTCTTCTGATGTCTTTGAGGCTTACAGTCACATGAAAACATTGCTTTTGGAAAGAATCAAGAAGAAAATGCATTTGTCTCTTTTTTTTGACCAAAAAAAGTTAGAGAAGCAGAGTCCCTTGAGTCTGCAGGTGATGCTCTCCAGCAGTTGCTTCTCCATCAGTAAACTGGGTACTAGCAGAGGACAGCTTTCTCTTTCCCCGGGTGACGGTGGTGTGGTGTCCAGAGAAGGCTGACCTGTTCTAGAGGTGTTGTGGCGCTCAGAGCCACTGACCCAGAGGTGGCGCAAAGGGATTTATGAGAAAAGAATACTTCAGCTCACTCACTTTCTCAGGAAGGTGCTAGAGGGAGAGCAGCCTCTGCGGGCAGTCCCCTACATTCCTTCTTTTGCCCAATGGTTGATATGTGAAGTGGTGGCATTTAATGAGTTCTTCAGGAGGATTATAGGACTTAGAAGTTCAAAATCACTGTTTTGCACATATCTGAATTAAACAACACAGCTAATAACATGTTACTAAAGACATGCAGTAGAGGAATTTTGAAGCTGTAAATATAATTATGTATCTTAGTGGGAGATTGCCCCATTGGGTATGCTCATTTGATTTGTGGTTTGCTTCAAAATGTGATCCAATGCTGTAATTCATGCTCTCTGCTAGATTCCCTAAGAGCAGAGGCCTTGTGTGGTTTTTTTTCTGCTTTATCCCCAGTGTCTGGAATATGCTGATACACAGAGAATGCTAAGTAAATATATGTTGAATTAATGATCTGAACATGAGTTACTCCCTTAAAAACCCACAGAAGTATTGTAACCCTCTCCATCTTTTTGACTGGTAGAAAATAGTATTGAGTATCAAACTTCTGGAGGAGTTAAGACTAAGAGGTGATTTTTAAAATCACCCATGAAAAGTTAAAACTATTCATTGACGTCAACATTGTAAATTTCACAAAATTGATTATTTTTAAAAAACTATAAAAATGCAAACAGCTGCGGCCACCTGAGAAAAAATTAGGTACAGGGAGAAATGACAAGGAGTTGCCATCTGTATTTTATAAAGTGGTGTAAATCAGAAAGTAAAACACTAAGACTTGAAGGAAATGGACCAAAAAAAGATAGCCACATTTTCTGTTGTGATGATTTCCCCATTTTCTCTGTAATATGGTTACCTCACTTCTGTTATTTGGAAAATGTGTCTAAAAGTGAAGCATACACTGACCTGATTCCTGCTGACACCTTTCCCCAGGGGGAGCAGCTCTGGATCTGAAAGCCTGCCCTCCCAAGCCGTTTCGCTGGATCCTTGATATGACCTGGCTGAATCTTGTGGAGCTGAGTAAACTTCCACAGTTTGCAGAAATTATGAATCAGGTAACAGGGCTGGATAAAGGTACAGATCTGGAAACCCAAACATACCTGGGGCCATTTTTTTTAAGGATTGTTCATTTGTTTGAGAGAGAGAGCACACACAAGCAGGAGGAACAGAGAGTGAGGGAGAGAATCTCAAGCCGACTCTGCACTGAGCACAGAGCCCAACTTGGGGCTTGATCTCACGATCCTGAGATCATGACTTGAGTGGAAGCCAAGAGTCAGATGCTTAACCGACTGAGCCACCCAAGTGGCCCTGGGGCCATTTAAATTGGGGCCCCTGGTGTCAATTCCTGCAGGCAAAAGGCTCAATGCAACAGTGTAGCTTTAAGGCATTAAGCTTCTGTGGGCGATTTTAGATGCGGAGTATCAGAAGGAGCCTTGTCATAGGTGCAGGTGACTGCCTTTTCCTCCTGTATCGTGGGCTGGGTCATTTATGAGTCTGCTTAACTCAAGCTGTCAGAACCAGTGGACCCTTTTATTTTAGACTATTTTGTTATAGACTGTGTTTTTACATTTTTATTGCTGCTTCTGATTAAATAAATTGTGCAAACTGAAATTTGAAACAAATGAAGAGGTTGGGGTCCTTTTTAAAACTATCGTTTTCATGGTGGAAATATAAAATGGTGAAGGATAATGGTAAAACAGGTCCCGATTCACCTGTTGCTTTTCTAGTTTGAAAATGTCAATGTGTTACTGTGGCTTCGTTGTTGATTAGGTTCTCACTGGGAAACAATTGTGCAACTCAGCAGAAAGATAATTCTTTCTGAGGTTAGTTGGTGATACCCGCCTGTCACTGATGCAATGACAGTTGCTTAAAGTCATCTTTGTTGTGGTTGCTGGTGATGGATAACTGGGGCTATGCGTTGACTACAAGTTGGCAGAGACCTCATGCTGAATCATCACGTGATTCCCTCCCCTCTGCACACACACACCCCCTCCCCCCAGCCCAGCATATACCAGGTATGTCTGTTTAGTGACATTTCTGAAACATTATGGAGATTCTTTACCTTTTCAGCCATGGCTGGGTCAGGGTCCCTGGCTTCCGTCTGCGATGGGCAATTAGGTACAGACAAATACTTGGGGTGGTCGGAGTCTGGCAGGAGACTGATAAAGGAGACCTCAGGAGCACCACTGGGAAAAAGCACTCAACACCTGCGCCCTCTGCTGACGGGTTATATCGATATTGGGATACCCATTATGGTTTGCCTCTGTTAATTAGAACTTATTTCCCCATGGTGTAGAATCTGGTAACTACTACTGCTTAACAATAGGATAAGTACTTTGCAACAACTTTGTGCAAGGGAAATAGTATTGACCTCACTTTATGGGTGAGAAAACGGAGATTCAGAGAGGTTCAGGACTTGCCCAAGGCTGCGGAGCCACTAAATGGCAAAGCTGGTGTCTGACCTTATGCTCTTTCCCTTATCTCTCCAACTCACCATGGGATAGGTCAGAAGTGAGGGGAGTGGTCATTCTCAGGAAAGTTGCACAAGTTCATGGGGCCTGCCATCCCGTGGCCATCAGTTTGGCGTCTCTGTGGGGGAAAAAGGCAGAAAGAGAAGGGGATCCGTCTCCCAGCTAAACGGGTGTCAGGAACTGAAGCAAAAAAGAGCCTCCAACAGCAGCTGCCTGCTTTGGCATCTCAGGGTGAACTGTTTAGTGCCCGGGGAAAGTGGAGGCAGACAGCCAGAGGCTGGAGGATTATCCTGTTGCTCCTTGCAGATGCGATTCACCCTGGAGGCTCTATAGAGAAGAGTTCAGATGAGCAAGTGCAAGGCCCGTCAGCAGGTAGAGGAGGCCTGCAGGTGGCGGTGTGGGCAGTGTGCAGGTGCCCCTGCAGGAGGGTATTATGCTGAGTGAAATAAGTCAATCGGAGAAGGACAAGCAGTGTATGTTCTCATTCATTTGGGGAATATAAATAATAGTGAAAGGGAATATAAAGGAAGGGAGAAGAAATGTTGGGAAATATCAGGAAGGGAGACAGAACATAAAGACTCCTAACTCGGGGAAACGAACTAGGGGTGGTGGAAGGGGGGAGGAGGGCGGGTGTGGGAGGGGAATGGGTGACGGGCACCGAGGTGGACACTTGACGGGATGAGCACTGGGTGTTTTTCTGTATGTTGGTAAATTGAACACCAATAAAAATTAATTAAAAAAAAAAAAAAAAAAAAAAAAAGGAGTGGAGCTCCAAGTGTCCCCGGCAGATTCTTTGGGAGCAGCCAACTTGGGGAAGCCACTGCAATGTTCAGGAGAAAGATGGCAGGCGTAAAATGTTTCAGAAATCCTCCTCCTCCTTTGAGTGCCTGGGGAAGAAACTGTAACCTAGTTACTAAGCAATTGTCTTGCTCTTCATTTGCACCCAGCCTGCATTCTGCATGAAGAATTCTTTGCATGGCGTGGACTTTGGGCAGTTATTCAACCTCTCTGTGCCTCCGTGAAAAATGAGGATAATCTGGGTAAAAATACAATTCTTGGGTCTGGCACATAGTACCTGCTCTATTCGTGTTTGCTATTTGCTTTTAGTGCTCACCCCGGCTTTGAAAACGTGCTTACAAACACTGTCTAAATGATCCAGCCTGCTTGTTGCTCAGTGGCAGCATCAGACTCATCAATCTATTGTTTTTGTAATTGGTTTTGTCAGTACTGGGGCTTCAGGGAGTGCCTTTTAATGCTTCTGAAAACTGGAGTTTCTTGCCATGCTTCTGAAAGAATAGGTATTTGAGACCAGCTCTTGCAGAAACTTCGTCTATTCTTAGATGTAAGGTCTCAAGGCAAGGAATCACTGAGAAAATAAAAGTTTAGACTGTCATCTGTCACTATTTTAAGTAGAGGTCAACATTTAGAGATTCGGTTATCAGAATGGTCAGTATCAGTGGTTCTCAACCAAGAATGACTTTATTCCACCCCCCACCCCCCACCCCCGGAGAGCATTTGAGAATATCTAGAGCTGTTTTTCATTGTCATGAATTAGAGACAAGGGTACTGTTGGCATCTAGTAGAGGCCAGAGATGCTGCTAACGATCCCACAGTGTGCAGGACTGCTCCCCTAATGTAATCTGTCCCAGAATGCCAATAATATATTGGCAGGCTGTAAAATCCTGGTCTGTGTTTTTTCCTGTCCAATCAGTTGGTATAATTGACACACAGTCATAATTTCAGTGAATAATGTAGAAAAGCAATGGAAAATGGAAAGGGAATAGTAATACCCACGTTCCTTGAGTCACTGATTCTGAAAAAAAAAAAAAAGTAAACTGTGTGGTTATGTTTGAAAAACTACCTGCCTATAAAGAATGACCCTCTAAGGTTATTCAGAATTCTCTCCAGTATATTCCAACTGCATCTATTCTTATGGCTTGCTAATTGGCTTATTTATTGTAGATATCTCGTAATGAGAAAGGATGGAAAAACTGGTTTGATAAAGATGCTCCAGAGGAAGAAATTATCCCTGATGGATATAATGATTCACTCGATACCTGCCGCAAACTTTTACTTATCAGGTGAGAATAGGTATTATCAGACCTAGAAACATCACTCGTCATCTTGTCAAATTACAGATCTTACCTCGGTAAGTTTACTTCAGTGTGTCCCAGTGGTTATTATAAATGTGTGCACTTCCAAATTGCCATTTGGGATGGCAATTCCTAGTTCCTTGACAAGCAAATAAAATGGTGATGGTGGCAGGGAATGTATTAATGATGGGGCTTTTAGCAAAAAAAAAAAAAAAACATGAAAAATATGCCTTTGTTATTCCCTTCGTTCATCATTTACCATTGAGTGAATCATTTATTGTTGAATTTACTTCTTAAAAAAAAAATGGACCTCACAGAGTTGCAAGGCAATTAGTCTATAAGCTGAAATTCCATTTTTCCTGAGGAAAAAAGTCAAGACCTGCCTATTTAAATGTATAAATGCTGTTTTGGCTATTAAAAATGGAAAAAAATTTCAAAATTGATGATAAGGAAGAAAATTCTTTCTTTTCTTTTCTTTCTCTTCCTTCTCACTGTTCATATTTTCTAAATATCCAGTAGCTCAAAGAAGGCTTCCATACTGGAAGGGAGGGGTGTGTGTGTGTGTGTGTGTGTGTGTGTGTGAGAGAGAGAGAGTGATTGATGGCCAAGGTAGGAGGGTGGAATGGGAGGTAGATGGGACCACCAAAAGGACAACAAAAAGACGTAGGATTATTTTGGAGTAGTCTTTGTCTTCCTAACATTATACACTTGAGCTTGCATTTCTTCGAACAAGTTGTTTCCTCGATGTTGTCTGCTTTTTGAGGGTGATCAGAGTGGTCAGCAGTGGTGACCTTATGATGTGCAGAGGAGGAAGGAGCTACTTGTTTGTTGTTTTTGTTTTGTGTTTTTTTTTAATAGATGTCTCTTTTACCCATCATTTAACAATTGACTCCATGTCAAATGAAGAGCGCAATCTATTAGCAAATAAGAATCTGTAGAGCTTGTCTATGATCTAAAATATAAAATATCAAATGATATTTATTTGATAGGTTGCTGTGTATATTTAAGTCTCCCCTGAACACTGCAGAGCTTCAGAATGTGCAGCAGGATGTCCCCCGCATCATGTTCAGGAGCTGGCAGAGGAACATCTCCCCTTGTGTCCCTGCTAAGTCCCCACACTTGAAGTGGGGCCTGATGGGTGGTAGGCACATGATAAATATCAGAGAATGAGCATGGTCTCCTGTGTGTTAGTCTGAATGAGGAATTGCTTACTTGAAGTTGGTAGCTTCAGGGACTAGGGATAATTAATGATGTGATTTTAAAAAATATTGTAAATATTTATGTTTGGAGAGAGAGGTGGAGAGCACGTGCATGTGAGCGAGGTGGGGGAGGGGCAGAGGAAGAGGAATAGAGAGAATCTCAAGCAGGCTCCACACTCAGCTTGGAGCCTGATGTGGGACTTGACCTCGTGACCTTGAGCTCATGACCTTGGCTAAAATCAAGAGTCGGATGCTTAATGGACTGAGCTACCAAGGCACCCTACCACTGATGTGATTTAAAAAATATTTTTTTCCCCTCTAACTTGTATTCATCTCTAGGTCTTGGTGCCCAGACCGTACTGTTTTTCAAGCAAGAAAGTATATTGCAGATTCTTTGGAAGAGAAATACACTGAACCGGTTATCTTAAATCTGGAGAAAACTTGGGAAGAAAGTGATACACGGACACCTTTGATATGTTTCCTGTCCATGGGATCTGATCCTACCATTCAAATTGATGCACTGGCCAAGAAACTGAAGCTGGGTATGACCAGAAATCTATGCCATTTAGCAAAACTGCCATATTTTTGTCTTATTAAACATTGCCTTTCATAGTTTCATAACTGATTCTTAGAAGTACAAAGCTGAGTTAGAAAAAATATCAAACTCTTTGCTCCCTTTTCAGATCTCCTTGAGTGTGGGTATGATACAGATAACTTTGTGCAGAGAGGAACACACTAATGTTAGTTTTGCTATTTTTTTTTAAGTTGTGAGCAGAGGAATATATCACACGGATAGCAGAGTCGCAAGAATGAACATACAGGGATATTGCCATGTCTATATAAAAATTACAGAAAAGTCTATTTTGTCATAAATTCAAAAACTATAACCATTGTTATGACACACAGTAATTAGGGATTTATTCATTTAATAACCCTGTAGTATAGGCAGCAAGTGAGATTCAAGAAGTATTCAAGAGATTGAATACAACATAGCCGGGAAAGACAGACATGTAAGCATGTAATTGAGACAATGCTGTAACTCTGACAGACACACCTGACTACAAGATTCAGAGCTACTCAGACTGCAGGGGGTGCAAGGAAAGGGTCACGGGGATGATATTTTGAGTAGGATCTAGAAAATATATAAAATTTCATCAGGTGGGATAGTAGGAGATAGAAAGAAAGTTGCTCCAGGAGGAGGAGGCAGGGCAAGGAGTTAGAAATACATAAGTAATGAGAGCAGTTACTGAGTCAGTAAGGCCAGTGGATGAGGACCTGTATGATACAGAGCACATCTTGGTAGGACTGAGCCACCCCTTATAAGATGGCTATTTGTAAGAAGGCTGTTTATCTGCTCTTCATACCCTGGACATCAGAATGTGTTTGGAATTGCCATTTGGTGTCTTTCAGGTTCAGATCTCTATAACTAATACCTTATTGGGTTAACTTATTTTTGTCTTTTTGTAAAGATCATAAAAGTGATTGATTATGAATAACTAACCCTACCCTATGAAATAAAACTTATATTGAGTTCATTATTCTGCTAACATAAAATGATATAAAAGCAGTTAAGTCTTCTCCAAGTATTCACCAGATGTCCTGCATGAAGAAATTACTGTAAACCATTAGCTTAGGATAGCATGGGTCTCTGTTCATTCCTTCTTTCCCCATCTTGACTTTGCTCTGTTCACTGTCACCACACCCTTCTGTGTTCCATATGGATCCATGTTTGAATGATCACTTTCTTCAGTCTGAGCACTGATACCCAATGTAAAAAGCTCCAAGGTTCTAATAGCAACTGTTCTTGGTTAAGTCTCATTAACCATATTAATGTAGGCTGTGTTGCTCTGGAATCTATGGCAATGTGCCAGTCATCTTCATTGGTCTGAGAGTGATGCCTCTCTTGCAGCCTTGTAGTTTGCAGATCTCTCTCAGATGTATTCCTCTATGGATCTTTGTCCCATTGCTTTGTCTGGCTACCCCCATTTCTCTCTGCTTATGGGTTCCTTTTTTCTGTCTTACTATGAGCCAATCTCTATGTGACAGAACTCTTGGTCTCTGGTTGCTCATGATCTTCACTGCTTACTTGTTCAGTAGGTTTAGCAGTAAGGAAAGTCCCCTTACTCTCTTGGTCCCAAGTACAAATATCAAGAGAAGAAATTCATTGGTTTTGATTTGGTAATGTGCTCCTTTCTGGGCCAATCAGTGAACTGTTGCTGCAGAGATAGGTTCATAGCAGGAACTACATGTATGGAGCTAGAGTGGAGGCATGTCTTAGAAGGCAATATTGTTCCTAGAAGATAGGTGTGTTTCCAACTAGAATTACAATTTCACATGTTACCTCAAAATAGTGCTGTTGTCTAGGACAAGGGCTTAAGAACAGAATTAAGAAACTCAAGGTCTCCATTGGGAGATATTATAACCATGACATTAAATGAATACATAAGGCTGGAACTGTGCTATTACCTTTAGTGTTATTACATGTTATCATACTACTTTACTTGAAAATTAGGTGATTTCCATTTCTTGCCATGACTTTAGTTTTTCCAACAATCATTCAAGTTTCTGTTGGTTACTTTGTAAGGAAGCTAAAATAGAGTAGATTTGATCCTGAAGGACCCAATGAATTTTATAATGAACTCTTTGCTGAATAGTTTTTAAGAATGCTAGAAAATCTCATGCTCTTCACTGCTTTGGATTAAAAATCCCTAAAATAGGGGGGATCCCTGGTTGGCACAGCGGTTTGGCACCTGCCTTTGGCCCAGGGCGCGGTCCTGGAGACCCGGGATCGAATCCCACATCGGGCTCCCAGTGCATGGAGCCTGCTTCTCCCTCTGCCTGTGTCTCTGCCTCTCTCTCTCTCTCTCTCTCTGTGTGTGTGACTATCGTAAATAAATAAAGAAAAAAATTTAAAAAAAAAATAAAAAATAAAAATCCCTAAAATAGCTGTGAAAATGAAACTATTATATAGACAGAATAACATATTAATCTAGTCTCAACCACAAATATTTTATTTGGGTAACTGGATAATAGATAATCATAGAATGCTCAAAGTGAATAGGCTGGAAATCTTGAAATTCAAATACCTTATTTTATAGCTAGAGAAACTAAGGTCTGAAGATCGGATCAGACAGCTAGTTGGGGATAGATCCAATTCAGGCTTTATCTCAGGGCTTCCAAATCCCACTACAACGGTGTGCTCTTTCATTTCCCCTCCCTGCCTTCATTGGATGACTTAAGCAGTTACCAGACAGCACCTTGAGGGATGGGCTTGAGTCAAAAAGGTTTTGTAAGAAAAGAAAAACTTCTCACTATGGATATTGTCAGGTGCCTGTCAGCCTCCGCAGTGAGAGACTCAGAGCAGATAAATTCTGCCCAGGAGCACTGGGTGCCTGGGCAAGAAGGAGAAGGGACAGATGGCATGAGAACCCTACTAGAACCCTACTAGAGCCTGGAGAAGGGAGAGAGGGGTCCCAGAGGGAGAATGGGTTTGAAAATAGAATCCAAATATAAATTAAAGAGAACAAGTAAAATACAAACCCACAAATATACAGAAGAAGGAATGAGAAAATTGGTATAAAAAACACACAGATGAAAAAGTTTAAATAAAAGAATTGTATATAGTTATGGTAATAACCTTAAAAATGTCATTAAAATTGACAAGTTTGTAGAAAAATACAAATTTACAAAAGTTTCTCAGAAAAGGTAAAAAAACCTGTATACATCAATAATCAAGATGAGAAAAATTAGAAGTTTTTAAATTATGACCTCGGCAAAGGTTCTGGGCTTGGACAATATTTTTAGTAAATCCTTTAAAAAATTCACGTGTTTTATTCCATTTCAGAACATAGAAAAAGAGGGCACATTTTCCTCTTTCTTTTAAGGGAATAGCATTATCTTGATATAGACAGATAACTTAGGAACTTCACAAAAGAAAGAAAACTACAGATAGACCCTACTTATCAATATGAATGTAAAGATCTTAACGAAAATGAAAGCAAGGAGAAATCATTATAACATTAAAAAAATAACATACAAAAAATAATAATTTGCCTTGACCACATAGGAATGCATGGGTCAGCCAAAAGAAAGATACAGTAGTAAGAAATTTCATCACAACAGTAAGTAAAAGGCCTTTCCATAGGCTATCATATTATTTCCTTGATAGATGCTAAAAGGCATTTTACAAAAATTCAACATTTGTATTTGACTTTTAAGAAGCAGAGACAGAGAATATCTTATTAATACGACAGTGAATATGAACTTCAGACATCAACATTTTAGTGGTAAACAACTAAAACATTAAAGTCAGGAATAAGATAAAGATGTCTGCCATCACCACCATTATTTAGCATTGTCGTGGAAGATGTAGCTAATGGCTTGTAAGAACCACAAATAAAAGATATAACTACTGGAAAGTAGGGACAAAAATCATCATTACTCTCAGGCAATGTAACTAAAACCACAGATGAATCAACTGAAAAACTATTAGATTTAACTGGATAGTTTGGCAAGGTGGCTGGTCAAAATAAATATATAAAAAAATTAATGGAGCATTCTTGTAAAATAAAATGTAAAAAATCTCATTCACTATTGCAATAAAAACAAAACTGAAATAATTTTTAAAATACCTATCAGAGGAAAACTATAAAACTTTCTTAGAGGTGTAAAAGTAGGATAGAATAAATGAGAGTTAAACCACATTGCCAGTGTAAAGATTCAATTTTGTAAAGATATCAATAGTCTCTAAATTAATCTATAAATTTAATACAATTCTAATTGAAATTCCAGCTGTATTTTCTGTTCTAATTGAATAGTATAGGGATCTTAGATCTTCTAGAACAATGAATGGAGAAGAATAACCAAGAAAGCTTTGAAAAGGAAAAAAGAATAATTGGGAACGAGCACCACCATATTTGTAAACCTTTATCAAATGGCAATAATTTAGTCAGCGTGAACTGGCTCAGAATAGATAAACAGATCAATGAAGCAAAATGAAAGGCCTCAAATTAGGCTCTAGTATCTATAATAGCTTGGACTATGATAAGGTTCACATTTCAAATCAATAGAGGGAAAATGGATTAGTCAATAAACATCATTGGGATAGCTGGTTAACTTTAGAAGAAAAGTAAGAATTTTATCTCACTTTTAATTCCAAAGTTAATTCTAGATTAATAAAGCTATAAAAGAAAAAAAGAATATATTGATACTATTGGGGTAGCTAAGATTTTCTTAATCATAATACCAGAATCCAAAACCAAAGCAGATTGACCGGATGAAGTCTTGAAACTTCAATAAAATGCAAAAGAGGAGGGATGCCTGGGTGGGTCAGTGGTTGAGCATCTGGCTTTGGCTTAGGGCGTGATCCCAGAGTCCTGGGATTGAGTCCCACATCAGGCTCCCTGCATGGAGCCTACTTCTCCCTTTGCCTGTGTCTCTGCCTCTGTCTCTCTCTGTGTCTCTCATGAATAAATAAATAAAATCTTTTTAAAAATGCAAAAGAGGATAGACATGTGAGCTTGGAATGACAGCATTCCATTTTAGCTAGCGATACTTGCAATTCTCTTTAATGTATATATCACAAATCTAAAATATTTGTATGCTTTGTCTTAACTATTTTATATGTATGGATTTCTTCTAAGAGCGTTCCAAGAGATACATATTAAGATTTATATACAACAATGTTTACTTTAGTGCTATTTATAATGTTGAAAAATTGAAAATGTCTTGAATATACAAAAGGGTAGAGGTTGAATGAACAAAGATGCATCATCATAATGGAATACCATGCCACCATTAAAAACTTTTCCAATAATATTTAATGACAGTAAAATGCTCACAGTATACTGTTAAGAAGTAGAGATTTAAAATAACATAAATGAGTGTATGTGTATATATATATATATATACATATGTACACACATAATACAACATGTGTATATATATATATAATTTTTAATACAATTAGATCTACAATCCCTTATTCAAAACCTTTGGGGTCAGATATGTTTCAGAAATGAGAATATTCCAGCTTTTAGAAAGGTAATATTTCATATATTATATAATATATGGCAGATAAGAGTATTAATATTCATAGAGATAGGGATAAATAAAGTCTATAAATAACCGCAGTCAGGTCAGTTTTTGCCACAACAATGATTTTGTGCAAAATTTTCAGTTTTCAGAACATTCTAAATTTTAAAATGAGAGTAAATTATTGTGGATTATGCATATTAAAAAGATTAGAATTAAAATCTAGGGAGGGTTATTTATGATTTTCATTTTCTTCTTCTTTTGAAAGATTTTATTTATTCATTCATGAGAGACACAGAGTATTTTCTCCTTTATACTCTCCTGTATTTTCCGGTGCTTTCACTATGAGCATATATTACTTATTTAGAAATAAGAATTTTTTAAAAAGGAAAAAACAAAGTGAAAGAAAGACAAGCTTAATTTTGGAAAGAAATGGAAAAGCAGTTGAATTCTTATTAAAGTCTCTTAAATACAAACAAACAAACAAAAAACCCCAAACCACCAAAGTGTAATTATACTTTCTTACCTGCAACAACATTTCCTATAACACCCTCTGCATCCCCCTTCTTTTGGGAGTTCCTCTCATGACAAAGCTTCCTCATTTTCCAATGTCAGTCAGTCCAGTTGTTCCAAACCATTTGGAAAATTTATAAAATATTTATTGGCCTATGTTAAAAATGAAGAAAGATTGCAAGTCAATAACTTAAACCTCTACCTTAAGAAACTAGGAAAAGAAGAGCAAATTGCACTACTGGGTATTTACCCCAAAGATAAAGATGTAGTGAAATGAAGGGGCACCTGCACCTCAATGTTCATAGCAGGAATGTCTACAATAGCCAAATTGTGGAAGGGGCCAAAATGTCCATCGACAGATGAATGGATAAAGAAGATATGATATATATATATACATATATATGTGTGTGTGTGTATATATACACTCACATAATGGAATATTACTCAGCCTTTGGAAAAGACCATTTACATCGACATGGATGGAACTGGAGGGTATTACGCTAAGTGAAATAAGTCAATTGGAGAAAGACAATTATCATAGTTTCACTCATATGCAGAATATAAGAAAGAGTCCAGAGGACCACAAGGGAAGGGAGGGAAAACTGAATGGGAAAAAATCAGAGAGGGATTCAAACCACAAGAGACTCTTAACTCTGGGGATCCCTGGGTGGCTCAGCAGTTTATAGCACCTGCCTTCGGCCCAGGGCATGATCCTGGAGTCCCGGGATCGAGTCCCGCATCAGGTTCCCTGCATGGAGTCTGCTTCTCCCTCTGCCTCTCTCTCTCTCTCTCTCTGTCTCTCATGAATGAATAAATAAAATCTTTAAAAAAGAGAGAGACTCAACTCTTGTAAACAAACTGAGGGTTGTTGGAGGGGAGGGAGGTGGGGGCTTGGGGTAACTGGGTGACAGGCATTAAAGAGACCACATGGTGGGATGAACACTGGGTGTTATATGCACCTGATGAATTGTTGAAAACTACATCTGAAACTAATGATGTACTATATATTGGTTAATTGAATTTAAATAAAAGAAAAGCAAATTAAACTCAAAGCAAAAAAAAAAAGAAAATAATAAATATTTCAGTGGGAAAAAATGAAATAGGGAATTAAAAAACAACAAAAAATCAACAAATTAGAAGTTATCTTCTTTGAAAACATCATCAAACACCTAACAACCACTAGTAAAAAAAAAAAAAGTTAAAAAATTGGTAATATATTGAGCCTAAGTACCCCCTAAGTACCCCCTACTCCACGAGACTGTGAAATGGGCAAGGAGGTTAATATAAATTATCCTTTTAAAAAGTTCAGAAAATATAATTTGATGATCAGTAACCTGCCCAAAGTCATAAACAGGTAAGTGAACATTTGATGACAAGAGAAATAAAGTATATACTGCACAGGGAAGTTCACTCCCAGAACTTGTTAGACAAACAAACCATGGAAGTGAGTCCTGAGGGTTATGAGAGAAATAGAACCTTAAATAAGAAAAGAGAAAGCCTCCATAATAGATAATGTATGCTATTACTTCACACACACACACACACACACACACACACACACACACACACAAAGGGAGATAGAAAGAAAGAAAAAAGAAAACAAAATTGACAAATATTCAGAGTGACCAAGAGTAAAGGAGAGAAGACTTAAGATTACTAAAATCAGGAATGACAGGAGGAACATCACTATTGATCTGACAAAAAATTTAAAGATCATGAGGGAATACTATGAATGATTATGCCAACAGATTAGATAATCTGAATGAAGTGAGCAAATTATTATCAAGAGACAAGTACTGGGATGACTCAGAAGAAACAGAAAACTTGAATAGAACTATAAGGAGTATTAAATACGCTGATTTAGTAACCAAAAATTTCCACAAAGGAAATACCAGGACCAGATGGCTTCATTGGTGAATTCTACCAAACATTTAGAGAATCACACCAATTCTTCACAAACATTTCCAAAAAAGTAAAAGAGGAGGAAGCACTTCCCAACTCATTCTATGAGACAAGTATTACCCTGATACCAAGTCCAGACAAAAAAATCACAAGAAAGCCAATATCCCTTCTGAATAGAGAAGTAAAAATCCATAACAAACTACTATCAAACTAAATCTGGCACCATATACACTACAACCAATGGATTGATCCCAAGACTGCAAGATTGGTTATATGAAAATTAGTCAATATAACATACCATATTAATAGAATAAGGGACAAAACCCACTAATAATCTGAATAAGGGCAGAGAAAGCATTGAAAAAAATCCAATACTCTTGCACAATAAGAACAAAAAGGAATAAACGTTTATTCAACCTGATAAAGGTGACCTACCAAAACCCTACAACTAACATCATATTTAATGGTAAAAGACTGAATGCTTCCCCCCCAAAGACCAGGAGAAAGTTAGGGATGTTTGTTCTCACCACCTCTATTCAGCTCTGTGTTGGAGGTTGTTAGACAGGGGCCGTTAGACCAGAAGTAAAATGATCTCTGTTTGCAGATAACATGATTTTGTATATAGAAAATCCTATGAAGTCAATGAAAAAAAAACTATTAGAGTTAATAAATGAATTCAATGAGATTGTAGGATCCCAGATCAATATTTAAAAATTCATCACTTTTCTATACAATAGGAACAGCCATTCAAAAATGAGATTATAAATACAATTCCATATACCATATCATAAAAATACTTAGGAATAAATTTAACAAAGAATTGCAAGACTTATACATTGAAAAGTACAAAACATAATTGAAAAATTGAAGAGGACCTAAATACATGGAAAGACATCTTGTGTTCATAGGTCAGAAGACTTAATGTTGGTAAAATGGCAATACTCACACTGACTACAGATTTAGCATAATCCCTATCAAAATCCCAGCAGCCTTTTTTGTGGAAACTGACAAGCTGATTCTAAAATTCATTTAGAATTACTTGGGACCCAGAATAACTAAAACAATCTTCAAAAGGAAAAAGAAAAAAGGTGTAGGACTCACAATTCCTAATATTAAAACTTACTACAAAGCTACAGTAATCAAAACAAGATGGTACTGGCATAAAGATAGACATATGTAACAATGGAATTGGATTGTGGTTCCATAAAATCACCTTTCACATATATGGTCAAGTGATTTTCAGCAAGGATGCCAGAGCATTGAATGAAGGAAAGAACAGTCTTTTCAACAAATGGTGCTGGAAAAACTGATATCCATTTTCAAAAGAATGAAGATCGACTTTTATATCATACCATATGAAAAATTCAACTCAAAATTGATCAGAGACATAAATGTAAAAGCTAAAACCATAAAACTCTTAAAGAAAACATAGGTGTAAATCTTTGTGACCTTGGATTAGGCAGTGGTTTTCTAGTTATGATATCAAAAACATAAGCAATACAAGAGAAAATGAATAAATTAGATTTCATCAAAATTTAAAACTCTTGTGCTTCAAAGGGCACTATCAAAGAAAGTGAAAAAGATAACTTACAAATGAGAGAGACTGTATTTTCACATCATACATCAGCTAAGGATCTGGTATACAGAGGCTATAAAGAACCCTTACAACTCAACAATGAAAAATCAAATACCCAATTTGAAAGTGAGAAAAAATATGAATTGGTATTTCTCCAAAGAAGATATATAAATGACCAATAAGCACATGAAAATATCATCAACACTATTAGTCATTGGGGAGATGCAACTGAAAATGGGATAACTACGATGGGATACAAGGGATAACTACCTCACAGCCACTAAGATAGCTATAATGAAAAAGATGGGCAATAGTAAATGTTGGCAAGGATGTGGAAAAACTTTTATGCACTGCTGATGGAAATGTAAAATGGGGCAGCTATTTGCAAAACAGTCTGGCAGTTCCTCAAAAGGTTAAACAAAGTTACAACATGATCTAATTCTACTCCTAAGTACATACCTAAGTGAATTGAATACTTGTCCACACAAATACTTATACACGAATGTTCATAGCATTCATGTTCATTATTCATACTAGCCAAAAAATGGAAACAACTCAAATGTCCATCAACTGACAAATGGGTACACAAATGTAGTATATCAATTCAGGGAATTACTACTCAACCTTATTCAAACGAATAAAGTTGTGATCCATCCCACAACATGGATGAATGCTGTCAAGACAGCATTATGCTAGTAAAAGAGGACAGAATAAAAGGTCACATACTGTATAATATTCCATTTATATAAAATGTCTAGAAAAGAGAAAGTAGATTAGTGGTTGCTGTGGTGGGATGGGGCAATGGAGAGTGACCACTAATGGATGTTTTCCTTGGGTATAATAAGAATGTTCTGGAAGTAGATAGAAATGATAGTTCCACAAAATTATGAATATACTAACAAACATTGAATTGTATACTTCTAAAGGGTAAACTATATCTCAGTTTCAAAAGTTTAAGAAAGCAGTTATTGAGCACCTACTGTCTAGGTGCTGGGTAAGCCACCAGGATCTAAGTCCTCCCTCTCCTGGAGCTCACATTCTAGTGTGAGGGAAAAACAGACAATTATCCAAAAACAAATGAATGTATAATATGCTAACCAGAAAAGTACACAATATGCTATGGAAGAAGCAGCATGAGCAGGAGAGTGATGGGTAATGTATGTTGTTTTACACAGGGTGGCCTCCACTTTCTCTTCACACTCAATTCCAAGGTGATGATCCAGTCTAAGGCACAGTTACCCCTAATGTAGCCCTCTTAGGGCCCAATCGCCTTGACTTCTCTCTCAGAAAATGGACAGCCATGCAAACAAAACCAAAATGGCCAGGAAGCACTGCAAACCTGACATCTTAAAAGAATAAAAATCCAATTAAATGTTCACTGAAGCACCTGTGAAACCACCAAAGAAAGATTCTAATAAAAACATATGGGGGATCCTTGGGTGACTCAGGTTTAGCGCCTGCCTTCAGGCCAGAGCATGATCCTGGAGTCCTGGGATCAAATCCCACATCGGGCTCCCTGCATGGAGCCTGCTTCTCTCTCTCTCTTTCTCTCTCTGTTTCTCTCATGAACAAATTTTTAAAAATCTTTTTAAAAAAACATATGGGGAGGGGCACCTGGGAGGCACAGTTGGTTAAGTGTCTGACTCTTAGTTTCAGCTCAGGTCATGATCTTAAGGTCCTAGGATTGAACCTCACGTCGGGCTCCATGCTCAGTGAAGAGTTTGCTTGAGTTTCTCTCTCCCTCTCCCTCTGCCCCTCCTGCTCATACTCTCAATATCTCCAATCTTTTTTAAAAATGGCAAAACTCAAAAATCCTCTTTCCCTCCAAATACCTGTGATAGCTTTGTAGCTGTGTCTCCCACCATCGGTCCTTTCCCTCTTTCTCTCCAAATACCCCCAAACTCTCTCAAAGCCCAGTGTCAGGCCCTCTGTCTCTCCCTTTGCCCTCACCTTTCCCCATGGTGCTTCCAGTTTCTGCCTCACCCATTTCTCGCATCAACACAACCAAAGGCCATACCTGTTTAATCACAAGGGGCCTTCTTAGAAGCCACGGGGGGCTATAGCCATTGAGAAATTAATTTTTTGTCCCAGTGCTGTAATAAAATTTACATTTCCTCATAGCGATTCCTCCCCTATGTTACAGAATGCAGAACTATCTCAATGGGGCAAGGACAAGAGGTACACGCTCGAAAGCTGATTCAGATGTCTATGCAGCAGGTAGGTAGTGAGGGCAGCTAGTGCTGGTGCATCATTCTTCCTGGTAGCCCTCTGGCCACCAGGTCTACCTGGGACCACAGTGGTGGCCGAATCATTCTGTCTGGGATGCTCCATCATCAGCTTTCCATTTTTTTCAGTGTATGGGTAGTCAACCTTTGATTACCAATGAATTTTAAATCTGATGTCCCCATGAAAAGCTTGTTTTATTTTCCATAGCATCATAGCATAAGCTCTTATTTTTACTAAATATTTTTTGACAATTAGGCAGACACATTCCCTGGTTTCTAAGAATGCAGCTGTAACTGGAATCTCGCAATCAATATTGACAGTGTTTAAGAAGTGACAGATCAAGTCAGTTAAATTTCAATTTTTGGTTAAAGTCAGACTTTTATTTTCTTAATTAATGGGTAGTTTCAGACAAATAGAAATATTTGAGGATGTTGTGTTTAAATATTGGTAATAGTTTTTATTGATTGCAAGCTGGGTGGGATGCTAAGAAATGTTTTCCAGAACATCTAATAAATACACAGGACATTAATTATCTGGAGATGCTTGGTAGATAGTAATTTCAGCTCTGATAAGAAATCGTACCACTTATTTTTAAAAAGGGGAGGATCTCACTTTATGTTTAAGCTTTTGATCTCATAAGGTTTCTAGCAACTTTGGTGCAGCTTTTGCTTGTGAATTAATGACTAGAGAGGGTTAATGAGCTAAGTCTCTGCTTGGTCCATCAAATTCTCAAGTTAGTCATTAATTCTCAAGTGCCCGAAGCCTTTATCTTTATCACTTAATTATATTCAATAATATATTGTATCTAATTTATATATATCAAGGCAGTTATGTATAATTATTTTTACTCAGCTCAAATGATTCACTCCATTGAGTGATTTGACAGTTTAGCTCTGGACTTTAAATCATTTCTTTAGTTTCCACGAATGAGAAACTTTTAAATTTCAATACTGCATTCACACTAACATTTTTTGGAATATTAGCTTTCATAAGTTCCATGTTCTGTTTCTCAATGTGGGATAAGTATTGATAATAATGATAGTATGAGGCGGGAAAAAAACCAACAGTCCATGAATAGGAGCAGCCACACTGCCACACTTGGAGGACATCATATTTAGGACAAAGCTGACATTGTCGAAAGAAATGGGGAATCAGCAACTGACTGGATCCACGATGGTACAAAATAACTGTGAAGTCCATCCTCCTCTGCACACCCCAGTTGTCAGGCCAACATGTCCCTTGACTGTTTAAGCCAGTCTGAGTTGTATTTTCTCTCACAGTAGAAGACATAATGCATGAGCCATTTATTTACTGCGCTCAGTATTTTTAGCTGTATTTTTTTTTTTTTATTTATGACAGTCACAGAGAGAGAGAGAGAGAGAGGCAGAGACACGGGCAGAGGGAGAAGCAGGCTCCATGCACCGGGAGCCAGATGTGGGATTCGATCCCGGGTCTCCAGGATCGCGCCCTGGGCCAAAGGCAGGCACCAAACCGCTGCGCCACCCAGGGTTCCCTTTGTAGCTGTATTGATCTGATCTTGTTAATATAAGGGTATCGGAAGGTTGTCTGTGTTCTCGTACTGCAGTGATGGTTATGTGACTTCTACTATCAGAGATAGTTTTACCAAGTATTAAAATAGTGCTTAGTAAGATTAGTGGTTTGGGGACTACATGATAAGAGTGATGACAAAGAATAAAATGTAGTATTCTGGTAGCACAAGTCACCAAGTGAGCTGACTCCGACTTTCATGAGCTACTGTGCATCTCTCTTTGTGACTTTGGATGATTTGGTTTGGGGATGAGTCAGTTCTGATTTACCTTAGGAGGAGTTTTTATAAATTCCAAAATACGCATTCCCACCATTAGATGGTGCACAGACTGTACTTAAACAAGACTTCAGGTTTTAATTTCTGTTTCCTTCTGAACCAAGGGTGTCAGAGTACAATCGTTTTCAACTTACTTGACTCCAGTTTTACCAGTAGCAGAAGAAATGTTTGTATTGATGTACAGTCATTTCATTAAAAAATAAGTATTCAGGGATCCTTGGGTGGCGCAGCGGTTTGGCGCCTGCCTTTGGCCCAGGGCGCGATCCTGGAGACCCGGGATCGAATCCCGTGTCGGGCTCCCGGTGCATGGAGCCTGCTTCTCCCTCTGCCTGTGTCTCTGCCTCTCTCTCTCTCTCTCTCTCTCTCTCTGTGACTATCATAAATAAATAAATAAAATTAAAAAAATAAGTACTCAAAACACAGTATTTACATGCCCTAAGCAAAGGGTTTTTGCTTTTTAATTTGTACATTTTTTTCTTAAAATCATTGCAAAAAAGTGACAAGAAACTAATATGAAATCATTTTTGGGTGCAGGGTGGCTGGGTATTACTACAAAATTGTCACCTTGGCCTGGAATTCATGGAAGAATTGCTAGAGACTTTAATTACCACAGAAGCCAATGATGACTCTTTCCGAGTGTGGATAACTACTGAGCCCCACGACCGATTTCCAATCACATTGCTTCAGGTTTGTTACTGTGATATAAGTTGTCTTTTCCTTGAGAATCATTCTAATAGAGATGGCATAGTGGCGTTATTGAAAAATGAAAACATGACAAGGCTTTCGATCCAGCAGACTCTGCAAGATCTTATACTGTAATTGTCAAAATCTTGACTATAATCATCAATATTATATCACAAATATTTCCACAGAGGAGTTCTAAGACTCAGTACTGATTGATGGGGTCTCAGCTATGATTGATGTCATTAATTTACACAGTGCTGACGTTCAGCTGACATTTTATGTACCATAGGTACACTGCTGTCTGAGATATTGTAATGTCTATTTTATCCCTTACAATAACTTATAGAAACAAAATCACCATTTACTTTTTACGACAGACTTCTCTGAAATTCACCAATGAGCCACCCCAAGGCGTACGCGCAGGTTTGAAAAGAACCTTTGCTGGAATTAATCAAGACCTTCTGGATATCAGTAACTTACCCATGTGGAAGCCGATGCTTTACACAGTGGCATTTTTACACTCCACTGTGCAGGTAACTTCTGAGCGCAGTTTGCACATTTAGGGGGATGCTAATGATGTCATGTTGTTTCTCTGCTGCGCTGTCGGCTCTCCGTGCTCTGCTTTTTTTTCTCCTTCATGGCACTTTGCCCCACCTGGCATAGTATGTACCTGTCTGTGTAGTGCACCTGCCCCTTACCATGGCCATGACAGTGTACGACTCTTGGAGACAAAGGCTTTGGCTTTTTGTTCCTGCTGACTCTCCCCCACCATAGCAGCATCCAGGGCATTACTGGAGCTCAATAAATATCTGTGAGCTGAACATGGATTCTTTAGATAGGAATTTGGTTTTCAAAGTGCCTGTGCCGGCCAGGAATGTTATGCACACCATCTCATGTAATACTAACAGCCACGTTTCTTGAGGTCGGATTATCACCATTTTAAAAATGAGGAAATTGATTGATGATATGTCCAGATGCATAAAGACACGAATGAAGATAGTAGTACTTTTAAGAAGACAGGAAAGCAGGAGCATCAGCTATTTGCTACATGCTTCTCATAGATTATCTAACCAGTCTGACTCCAAAGCCTGTGATTTGCCTCAGACTCTCAGGAATTTATCCCTTGGACTGTCCTAAATAACAGGAGAACTTTGTTAAACTAGACACAGGGACAGCACAGCCTCAGCCCTACCATGGGTCCATCCCCCCACTCCCTTTAGTGTGTGAAAATAAATTAGCTGCACCTCAGGAAAAAATAAAATAAAAATGAAGAAATTGAGGCTCAGAGAGGTTAAATTCATAGGCAGTAGATCTAAAAGTCAAGCACGACACTTCTGCCTAGCACGGAAGTATATTTTGAGCCTACCAGTGAAGGCAGTGGTGATATTGGGAGGGACAATAGTTAGCTGTCATTTTCAAGTTGTTTGTGATTTGGTTTTACTGTACACTTATATATCAGTCTGGTAATTTTATGGCTCCACAGCCACTTGTCTATAGGGTATTTTCATTTTTTATTGCTTTGTTCTACATTTGATTTGATTTGATTTTTTTCAAGATTTATGTTTTTATTCATGAGAGACACAGAGAGAGAGGCAGACATAGGCAGAGGGAGAAGCAGGCCCCCTGCGGGAAGTCCGATGCAAGACTTGATCCCAGGACCCCAGGATCACACCCTGGGTCGAAGGCAGATGCTCAACCACTGAGCCACCCAGGCATCTCTACATTTGATTTTATATTTTGTTCTATACTTGAAAGCTGTATAATTTTAATGTACTTGTCTCACTCCTTGACGTCAGAGAGGATGAACAGCCTCCTTTAACCCTTTCTACATTTCTTCCTTCACTGAGGCTGGAGTGAGGATGGAATGAATCACCTGGCTTGTACCAGGAGTCATCGTTTAGCTATGTACAGCAGCATGCAGAGCTTCACCTCCTCTCTCCCTACCCTGATCAAAGGTGGAGGGGAATTTGGTACTCATCCCAGAACATATTTGGAGGATTTACTCTCAGGCCCCTTGTCCCTGCCACTTTACTGAGTTCCCAGGTGGCCAGGAGAGAGGACTGCAGAGAGGAGACAATTGTGCATCTCCTGTATATTGGCCCCTGAACCCTGAGAGAGTTAAAATCAGGCTAAACACTTTGCGGGTGGTTATTTTTACTAAGTTCCATTGTGGCCTTTGGATTGTAAATTATAGCTTTCAAGTCATTGAAGCCTATTTCATACGTTCTTATCTGGGAATTGTTTGTTTTGCTAGGCCTTATCATACTCTAATACAAATATTACTTTAACTCTGTTATTTAATTCCCAATTCACAAATAATATATTTTATGATTCTGTTCCCAGTAGTGATGATTCAACTCTTCCACTGGGCTTATCATGGGGAGATAATTGGGGGTATTTTCCATATGGTCAGTGTGGCAACCTATATTTTTGTGGCCATTATCCAAGTGCTACACAGAAGAACAACAGGTCCACAGGCTGGTCCTAGGACTAAAGGGTCCTCGCATTTGACATGACTTGTATTTGGGTTAAAACAGAAAAGTCTCCATTGCTAGGGCTATACAGCTAGGAGGTTGAATGTCTCTTAAAATCCAGTCACAGTGCACCAGAAAGAGCACGTCATTGAGGGCCAGGAGGCTGCAACATTAGACTTGCCATGAAATTAGTTAGCTGTGTGACGATAGTCAAGCTCTGTCCTTCCTGGGACCTCTTGTTTCCCCATCTGTGTGTTTAGAGGCAGAAGGAGGTGATCTTTCAAGGTTTTTCCCATTTCTAAGACTGTTATCAAGTTCTATGACTACACAGGGAGCATGGATAATTCAAGCATGGTTTCCTCTGTTCTTATTAGCAGAAATATTTACTATGATACACCTAACTATTTTCTTTTACTTGTTAGGATGGAGCTGGCTTGATAGCAAAATGCAGCATTCTTGAGGGGCTTGTGGTCCTGGGCCAGAAGTATTCACATGGCCCAGGAGCTTGTAAGAGATGGATCTCAGGCCCCACCGTGGACCTGGTGAATCAGAATCTGCATTGTAATAAGATGCCCCAGTGACTCATGTGCATATTAAAGTTTGAAGTGCAGCCATTACTAAAAGGACTGTTCTGGGTTGGATTGATTGTGACTTAGATTTCTCTACTACTGTTGGACATAATAACCAAACACCTGATTTGTTAACTGATTGACTGATTCCTCCAAATTAACCTAGATATACCTTGCTCTATATAAATATGATTTTTATGCATTTGTCCTTGCAGAGACTCACAAAAAGAACAGGGAATTGGTTCATATCCCATAATCTCAAGCTTCAGAGCTGGGGAGGAGTTCATGCTGGAGCCCATCACACCTCAGAATGCAGAACCTGGTAGTGAAATAGAGGTCAAATGGGAGAGCTGTGTGACCTCCATGTAATTCCCTTACTGAACTGTGGTTTGGCATCATGCCATCAACTCACCCCCACTCAAGGGCATCATGTGTTATGCGGACCTCACTCACTGTTACAGAGAACAAAATGAACATTCTTCCTCTCCCATACAATGGGGAAGTAGAGTTGGCTGGTCAAGGACAACTGTCTTGGGTGGTGTAGCAAATAGTGTGGTTTGTTTTGTGGTTGAGGCAGGAGCAGGCTTACCCAGTAGAAGGGCACCCTGGGTGCTTCCATGTGAACTTGCAGATACATAAGCCAATGTTGCACTGAGTTCTTCTTGCCCCCGACTCCTCTTCTTTCTCCTCTCTGCCAGGTTAACTTACCATCTACATAGGCCAAGAAGTTACTATAGCAACAGCACTCTTATAGCAGTCAGGTGATATCTCTGTCCTAGCCAGCCAGCCCTCTATCATCTCCATGGGAGCCCACCATCCCCAGCATGCTAGTGGATGCCTTGGCTCTATTTGGTCACTACTCCCTGAGGACATTTCCACATCCTCTTGGAGATTACTCTCACTGGAATCTTCCCTCTAGCCTTAATATCATCTCTCTATGGTTTCCCAGAAACTCCAGTGCAATGGCATTCTGGATTTCAGAGCAAGGCCACATTAACCCTTCAAGATCTTAATTTTATTTTATTTTATTTTTTTTTCAGGATCTTAATTTTAAATATATCTACCTCCAAAGTCCTGTTCTTTTAAAACTCAATACTTAACATTTGTGGTGTCCTCCCAATACCTCCTGCAGAAAGTCAGAATAGCATTTTCTGGTGGTCAGTGTGCTGTCCTTTGATGGTCAGTGTACTATCCATTGTTTGAAGAGTCCATTGGACCCAATGAATGTCTAATGAAATGGTTCTCAGCATTGTCTGGGTCCCAGAATCCCTGGGAGGAGGCAGCAAGGTGGGATGCTCAGTCCTTTTAAAAACTTGTTATGTGATTCTAATACACAACAAGAATCGAGAATAATTGCCAAATACCCACTGCCCTTAAGACAGGTGTCCTTCATCACTTTTGTGTCCTTTTCGTGGTTTAGAACTTTTCTCCTCATCACCTTGGCTTACCCACCTTGAGGCCCACTTTTTGGGACTTTTCGAATGGCTTATGCACAAGTCTGTGAAGTTTTCTTGCTAAAGTCATTGATTAGGAGCTCTAGGGGCTTGCAGTGGCATTTGCAGACTTGGATATTTTATCCTGGCTCTTAAAAATAATTAAATATGAAATGAAAATGGCCGCATGGAACAGGGCCCAAGGAAATCCACTGCCAGCAGTTCTTCTTTCAGAAAAGTGTTTTCTTCTCCTACATCTTGTTTTCTCTCTCAAGTTTGAGCCTTGACAAACATTCCCTTCAAGTTTAATACTGCATAGGAAGTTCTTGCTTTGGGGAGGCATGATTACAAAGTTCTTCGTTTAAATATCCTCAGAATAATTACAGTAATATGATACAGGTTTAAAGAAAGAACTTTTACATTTTGCTTGGCAGTTTTTGCCAGGGGTCCTGGTCACTTCTGTTCATTATTTTTACCTTTTAAAGTTTCCCATATGTTTTATAATATGGATTGCATTTTTCATTTTACGTGAGCTCCAGTAATTAAAGAAACAGGTTGTGACGTTCCAAAGAAAGACTTGTTTTGCAGATGCAGCTGAAATGATTCTGTGTTGGGCTGTGGAGAGGTGGGCTCATGGGGCTGAGGTAGAGTTTAACATAAAATTGGAAATGGCTTTAACATCATTAAGATGATGACTTCGTTGAGCAATTTGTCTTCAGTGTCCAAAAGAGGATTCCATGTTTTCCGTATTTCACTAATAGTTCTGTGTTTTGTAGATTCTTTGGGATACAAAGAAGGAGCCATATTAGTCAAATTCAGTAAAGAGTAGACTAGTCTTCTTAAAATCACCCCACTCTTGGGGCGCCTGGATGGCTCAGTGGTTGGGTGTCTGCCTTTGGCTCAGGTCATGATCCCGGGGTCCTGGGATGGAGTCCCACGTCAGGTTCCCTGCAGGGAGCCTGCTTTTCCCTCTGCCTGTGTCTCTGCCTCTCTCTCTGTGTGTCTCTCATGAATAAATAAAATCTTAAAAAATAAAATAAAATAAGATCACCCCTCTCCAAATTAATAATGAACAATAACTCCCTTCTGTTGAATCAGGTTTTAACTCTTCATTCTGACATTCAAATCTATGTGCCACTCCTGAATCATCATGAGAGCACATAGTTCTAGCTACTCCCCCGAGGGCACTCTCTGCTGCAGTAAAACCACTTACCTGTAGCCTCCTGCTTGATGAATCTGGAGCTTTGTGTTCCTGTCTTTCCTCATAGCCTTTGAGAAGCCTGGAAGTCTTTTCTCCCTCTTTTTCAAAGACTAGCTTCAGTTGCATTCTTCCCAGAAGCCTCTGATTGAATGTCTTCTTCAGGCTTATCATCTGTTATATTTTGACAGTTAATTATAGTCACTAACACATTGTCCTTTCCTTATTTCTAAGTCTTATTTTCTCAACCAGATTAAAACTTCTTGAAAATACATTGATTTTAATATTTTTCCATTGTCTCACATGGGACTCATCACTAATTGAACTGAAGAGATTCAGTATTCCAAATAGTCCAAGTTCTAGCAAAGCCTCCTGCTCCTGAGCTTCCAAGTGAGTTCTTAGTTCTTCTTCTGATGGTTTGAGTCTGTTCTGATAGTATTCCATGGTGATAATTCAGGCCTATTTCTTTATTGTCACTCAGAGAGATGAGTGAATACAAAAAAAATTTTCAAGAAATTGAAATTACTTCATTTGTAAAAGAAAAGTCACCCCCCAAGATCTTGTCTTTTTTTCCCCCAAGATAAGCTAAACAGTCTATGACTTTAGTGAACCAACCTAAAAAGTAAATGCTTTAAATGAAATCTGATAGTAAACACCATAAAGTGAAGCAAATCTCAGCATTGGAACAATTTTCAAAGATCACAATTTAAGGAGCAACAGAATTGCAATGGCTCAGTGCGTGTAAATGGGAGTGTTTCCATAGAGCCAATATAAGCAGTTCTAGTAATTGGAAAGGAAGAATTATTTTTCATTCAGTCTCCTGTCTAATTGAACACTAAATTAAAAAAAAATTAAGTCAAACATAGGTGAAACTATTTTAGAGTTGATTTTCTTTTTAAAAAATGGGAAAACATTTTCATTTCACCAATAAGTAGTTAGCTTTCTTTTTTTTTGAAGGTGTCAAGATGGAAGAAATTCCAGAGACTCAAGGCTTAGCTGAATGCATTTTCATGTTAATATCACACTCTCCACTCACTCTCAACCTACTCTGGCTTCAAAATAACTTGGAGGAGGCTTACCTCAGTGTTTCTGAGATCCACTCAAGAAATTCTTTTGAATTTGTGTCAGCCTCAGAAATGACCCCACAGAGGGTGAGAAGGAGAGTGCCTTTCATTTTGATAATAATCATTAATCAATCTAGTATTTATTACACAATCATAATCCTTTCCCCAAAAAAGGGGAAACAAAGGGGAGACAAAAATGGGAGACATGTTTTTCACTATCAAGGTTCAAAATCTGGTTTACAGGGCCAAGCATTTTAATACGAAACAGTTAGAAAAACATCATGGCAACATGAGTACTGATACCAGGAAGCAGACAGCCATCGAGTGATGCTGACACCTTTTTTTTTTTTTTAATTTATGAGAGTCACACAAAGAGAGAGAGAGAGAGAGAGAGGCAGAGGCAGAAACACAGGCAGAGGGAGAAGCAGGCTCCATGCACAAGGAGCCCGACGTGGGATTCGATCCCGGGTCTCCAGGATCGCGCCCTGGGCCAAAGGCAGGCGCCAAACCACTGCACCACCCAGGGATCCCCGATGCTGACACCTTTAAGAGCCAGGGTTCCCCCTTATGCACCTGGGATAAAACCACTGGTCAGGGCACCTCTGCTCCTTCTCACCTTCTCTGTGTTCAAGGGAAGATTATGCTTCACAGCTCTCAAGTTTAAAGTCTCCCTAGTTTGTTTTTTTTAAAAGATTTTTATTTATTCATGAGAGACACAGAGAGAAAGAGAGAGGCAGAGGGAGAAGCAGGCTCCTTGCAGGAGGCGGACGCAGGACTCCATCCTGGGTCTCCAGCATCACGCCCTCGGCTGCAGGCGGCGCCAAACCGCTGCGCCACCGGGGCTGCCCCAAGTCTCACTAGTTTACTCTAACTAGAGTAAACTCTAGGTAGCAGTTCTGAACCCTAAGTCCAAATTCCTGAGAGGAGGAATCTGGTTGGCCTTTCTTGGGCTGGCTGTCCAACTTTAATCAGCTAAGAGATGAGAATGGGAGTCACACCATAGAAAATGCTAGTACCTGACAACCTAACCTAAAGAAGTATAGGTCTAGAAGTAATGTTAGTAGTGTACTAGTTTTTTAAGAGTTATTTGTATGCTGTCAGTCTTATTAAAAAGGAGACAACAGACACAATAGAGTTACTTGTGCTAAGCCCACATCACCAAATTGAAAAATCATACATAACCTAACTGCAATTTCAAACTTCTCCAGGAAATGTAATTTTAACCAGTTAATCTGAAATTTCCTGGTCAGTGCTAGTGTGGTAATCCCCTAGTAGACCTCTTTTGTTCCCCAAAGGAAGGGGGACAAATAATCCTTTGACCCAAATAATCCTTTTTCTCTCTTACCACTTCCTTGTGTCATCTCCTCTCTGCCTTTAAAAACTTTTCTTTTTCTGTAGCTCTTCAAGGCTCTTTCCTATTTGCTAAGTGGGACGCTACTTGATTCATCAACTGTTCAATAAAGCCATGGAGATCTTTAAGATTTACTTGTTTGAATTTTTATTTAACAGTCTGATCTCCCAGGGTCAGGACATCTGGACCCAAATTATCCAAATTAATTTTCATGGTTTCCTTAATATTTTAAAAGCATATTCTGAAAATCAGTAGTTAAACCTTCTTGCTCTCTGAATTTTTTTTCTCTGACCTCTCCACGAGCTTGTCTAAACTAAAATTCCTTTAAATGGTGGTTTAATTAGGATTGAAAGCATGGAGCAGCTGTAGTAAGAAGTATTGGAATGACTTGTGAAAACATCATGAGAGAGAGTGTGTGTGTGTTGGGTTAGGGAAAACAAAAGAGAGAAATAAAAGTTAGTATATATTAAGAGGTAAAGAAATAGAATTATTCCTTCCCATAGATTCTTGGGCTTCTACTCTCCTCATGGATTCTCACCTCAGCCACTAGGGTCAAAGGGCTAGAGGCTAACCCAAATAAATAATTGGATCTTCTTTAGAGGCTGGTTGTATGCCAGGGCAGAGAAAGCTAATGGTATAGTGATATCTGAGTTAATCTATGTGGTTTGCTAGATAATCAGAGCCTGGAAGTACCAGTTCTAACTCTTACATACATTTAAAATGGTCTCCAGAATATTGAATCATTTTATGTGAGCCCATTTGGATTGTTTCCGGGTAATTTGGCAATTCAAAACATTTAGCCACCTTTTTTTTCATAGAAGGGAACAGATGAGGGAAATGTGAACATTTTAAGAGGGATGTGTCATGTTTTACAATAGAGTTGGGGGTTTTCAGAGTCTGAAATTGCAAGATTACAAAGTAAAACTAGTAGGGGGGTCTAAATACTCTTGAGCGCTTAAGTTATTCAACTGGAAAAACAAAAATTCAAACTCTTACACTTAAGATTTGAAACTTTTAAGAGTCTAACTTAGAACATATGAGTTCATTTACCAGATATTTATTGAGCACCTAAGGCATTTTTTTTTGAATTGGCGATGGAAACCTGGACTTTTTTTTTTTAAACCCAAGAATTCCCAACTTGGCAAGTGTTTGAGGACTTGTTCTGGCAAACCACCTGGCAAGAGAGCCATGGAATAATATTTTAGTGGCTAAGGTATCCAAAATTGTATACTGTTCTTTTATGACATCACCTTATCTCCCTATCATGCCTTCCTTTTCCTGTACTTTGTGTTTTAATGATAACAGGAGAAATCAGCTGCATTCGATTTCAAAATCTCAACTTACTTTCCTTTGTCTTGTTAAGGAGCGGCGCAAATTTGGTCCCTTAGGATGGAATATTCCCTATGAGTTCAATTCTGCTGACTTTTCAGCCAGTGTCCAGTTCATCCAGAACCACCTTGATGAATGTGATATTAAAAAAGTGAGTGAAATTATTCTTTTCCCCCCTACTTTTATTGCTGTCCTTAAATCAAGGTTCTATAGACTTTTTCAGTCTATAATATACAGTTGAACCTGCTGGGGTTCCCCCAGGGCCTCCCCATTCTGATCCCTTGTTTACTGGTCCAGTCGTTTCCCCTCACACCTCTATTGCCCATAAGGAGTGCATTCAGACCCCGATTGCATATTCGTGTGCCCCGCCCCCCCACTCAAACCTCTCCCGTGCACACACCACAGAGACAGACCACAAATGAGGAAACTCAGTGTGTGCAGAAACTCCACGGCCTTCCTCATATCACAGGTAAGTGCTCCAATGCACTTCAAGAGAACAGACATCTCATATCAGACCTTTCTTCCAGCATCTCCCTGATGCCTCTTCAGAAGTGAAAATGTTCTCTCTTGACCCATGCGAAAGTTCTTTCTCACCTTTAGTCACATCTTAACAGATGTTTAAGCTTATGCAAATAGATAGAAATAATTTCTAATCATGGTCACTGATCATTGTCTAGCATTTCACAAGTCTCAGAGTGCTCACGCATGCAAGATCTCATCTGTAGGTAGGCACAGAAGGCATTACTATTCTCCCCACTGTACTGATGAGATAATGGACAAGAGAGAATAAAGGACTTCCTCCTCACAGAGCTAAGAACACAACCCAGTTGTTCATCCACATGTGTTAGAAAGGATTGGAAATCTGTTTTTTTCCATGATCTTGAGCAAGTTTATGAGCCTCTCAGAGCCTGCCTCCTCATCTACAAGGTGGCCATGGTTTCTGTGAGGAATAAGTGAGTTAGCATTTGTGAAAACACAGTATATGGTGGACAATAAGAACTCAATACCAATTTCTTACCGTCCCTCCTTCTTTTTTCTCATAGTAGATCTCGAGCTAATTATATATAGATACTGAAGTATCAGTATGGTGATGGTGAGCCATGATGAATTTTTATGTAGGCCCCTGGAGGATCTAGAATCAAATCATCATTTTTCCTTGAAGTTACAAAAGGATATTAAATTGAGTATGACAGTTTGATGAAAAATTATATCGTATGGGTTCATATTCTGTTATTATTTATCATTTGGTATATACAAATAATAGTTAACCTTGGAATAATTGCTTTGAAAGGCAGTGGAGCTAATGAATCAAAATTTAGCCAAAAGAAAGTAAATTTAAAAAATCAAGCATTCTTACTTTTCCTACTCCAAATGTATTAAGTGAAAAAAAAGTATTAATATCTCTAATGTATTGCTAGAATAAGTTTGCTATGGAAATTAATAAATACTTTGATTTAGTTATAGTTCACAGAATGAGACAGCAAAGGATTGATTTGTAGAAAAATGCTGTGAATGAATAATTTTCTAGTTGTTCTCATACTGATTCAGAAAACATATTACTAGGAAAGCTTATTAAATCGTTGATTACTTGATTTTTTTTTCCTTTCTTCACTAAACACTACTTTTTTCTAATGGCTTGGCATTAGTATAATGAATATTATAGTTGATTACATCCACAGAGTGAAAAAAAAAGTCTTTTTCCCCCATTTTAAATAATCAATGAGTAATATATTGTAGATTTTTCTTCGGTGACCAAACTCTAGCAGTTTCAGCCATGTAATAGCAAAAGAGTTAGTAACAGAAGATTATGAGTCATTTTAAATGTGATCTAGCTAGTGCTTCGTTTTTGAGACATTTCCTCCAGGAAAAGATCTGAAATGTTTAGAATTGCTCATTTGGATTGACAATGAATAATCTCTTGTATTTTTAATAAAGGGTGTGTCATGGAGTACAGTTCGGTACATGATTGGAGAAGTACAATATGGAGGCAGAGTGACAGACGACTTTGATAAACGTCTACTTAATTGCTTTGCTAGAGTAAGTCAATTTACAGAAAAGGCATGGGACAGTTTATTGCATTTTCCTTTTAAACAAGAATATTTGTTTGTTTGTAATCAGTGAGCCAAACTTGGGGGGGGGGGAATCCATAGAGCAGAGCTTCTGAAAAGAAACAGCCAACAAAACCAAGACCAAAACCAAAACCAAAGCCAAACCAACTAGCAATCTACTTATGGTCCAGAGCAGAATAGTGGTCAACTCTCAATGGTCTGCGAATTATCTGCTGTATAAATGAGTTGCTTATTTTCAGGGTCTCTCCCCACTACCCCTCCTCCATGAAAATGTGACAATTAATTTGCTAATTCCTTTGAGTACAGGTCTTGTGAAGATTTCAAGTCCCCAAATAAGTGATTGGAGAATAAACCATAATTTGAGTGCTCGCATCTTTTCCATTAGGATAAACAATTGTTCATTTTTCCCTCTGTGCCCAGTAAAATCCACATACATCATCACATTGGCAAACATTTTCTAGAGAAAATTATTCGTTGGCAATTACAGTTTTCACATCAGTGATAGATGGTATAAATGTGTTTACCAGATTCAAACTCTTCTTAAAATTTTCACGTTAAAAGAAGCAATATACATTACCTAAGTTGGAAAAATCAGATACATGAGTATTTTATGGTTATTTGAATTCTTTATAGTAGGCCCTATGCTGGCAATTCTCCGTTTCAATGATTTTGTCCCCTTAACAAAAACAACAAAGTATAAGCTTTAGGTATATTTTGGTAATTGGAGTTTGACCAGGAATCTGATGTTTCGTTCAATACTTATTTATTTTTGCAAGTATTTCTTAAAGCTGTATGTGGAGAAAGGTGGATAATGATAAATGCTGTATGGAGGTGAGAACCTGGCTACTGGAGATTAAGTCAGTACAGACCTCCCAGAAGGCAACTGGGAAAACCTTACTGAAATTAAGTATTCTAGGTAGACACATCCCAAAACATTTCTAGAAAAAGTCCACAAGTTGACATAAACATTATTATATGGCAGTATTGTATGTGGAGCTGAAGGTAACCATCATTGCTTTGGGTTGCTTGTAGGTTCCCTTCCCCCAGGACATGACTTTGGTTGAGGTGCCTCCCTTCCACCAGGGCAATACCTTGGAGGGACAACAATGTGGTGAGCCCTTAGAAGTCAATAGTCCAGAAAGCTGAGGAGCAAGTGCTTGGGTCCTAAAGAAGGAACTGGTGGTGCATTGCAACATCCTCTACAAATACCTAACATGGATTAGTGAATGAGCACAATGGAATACTATTGCTCACCTTTCTGGGATATAATCTGGCAGCATTTAGTCATATCCAGTGTGTGACACTTACTGAACCAGACTCCCACTCCTGAGTGTGTATATATATATATATATATACCCACTATACTGCATATATATATATACATATATATATATATACATATACACTGCATATATACCCTATATATATATCCCAGAGAAATTTGCAAACAGGTCCATGAACATGTACAAAGATATTGCTCATAGTATTGTTTGTAGTAGTAGGAAGTTGAAAGTAACCTATGAGTCTGCCATGGAGGTATAGCTGAGTTAAATGTCGTAGATACCTATCATGGAATTTAATGCAGCACTTAGAAGAAATGATCCATATGACATCCTACATAGATTTTTAAAACTTAGTGTTGAGTACACAGCCTAAAAAAATAAAATGAGATCTATAAAGTAATACATGTTTATTTCACAAAGACATAGATCAAGCACATTTAAATAGATATCCTCTGAGGGAAGGAGACTGGGAGTGGAAACCAAGACTGAATGGAAGAAAATGAAAATAAAAGGGGCCTAAACTTGGGCACCTGAGTGGCTCAGTTGGTTAAGCATCCCACTTAATTTTAGCTCAGGTCATGATCCCAGGGTTGTGAGATTGAGCCCCACATTGGGCTCCCTGCTGAGTACGGATTCACTCTCTCCCTCTGCCCCTCCCCCCTACTCACTAGCGTTCTCTCTCTCTCCAATTTTCTCTCTCTAAAAAAGGGGAAGCCTAGACTCATGAGAATAATAAAATAAAGGAATATAATTTCTCATCTCTCTATATCTGAGGTTTAAGGAAGAAAAAGATGTCTTATATACTTTGTGTTAGAATGATTGTAAGAGTATCTAAAATTGGAGTTTTAATACTCGAGACTCTGAGAAGTGATTAGATGTTGCATATATTGTACAGATACTACCAGTAGAATGCTGATGGCCAAAAAAGAGGGAATCAAAGATCACTACTAGTTTAGACTTAAACAATTGGGTAGAGAATAATAGAACCATTTACAGAAGAGACAGGCTTCAGAAGGAGTATTACTGGCTGGGGGCGGAAATTAGGAGATCTGATCGTGTAACTTTTGAGATGCCCACTAGACACCCAGTTGGAGTTGTCTAACACTGGGAGTTCCCTAAAGGGGGGGACTTTGCCTGATTACATCACTGCCAGATTCCCAACATGCAGAGCAGAACCTAGAACATACTACGTGCTCAATAAATATTTATTGAATAAGAATGAAGGAAGGTAAACAAGGCAGTTGAATTTATAGTCTGGAACTCAGGAGAGAGGTTAGGGCTCGAGAAAAAAGAGTTGGAATTTGTCAGCATACAGATGGTTATTTGAAGTCAACAGATGAAAGCGTCATCTAAGAAGATTGTGCAGAGAAAGAAAACAAGCTAAGGACAGGGCTCTGAGTACTTTAATGTATCAAGAGAGAAGAAATAGTCAACTGAGAGAGGTGAAGGAAGATGAGTAAAGGGACTTTATTGGTACTTAGTATTTGACCAATAAATCTTTAAAAACTACAGCCTACTTTTAGGAAATATGAAATATACAGAAAAATGTAAAAAAACATAAACATGTGGCTTAGTAAGTCTCTCCATATAGGCAAAGAATATTTCCAGCTCTCCGAAAGACTCATGCATGCACCTTCTCCATCACAACTCCCCATTCCCTGGGGGATCCCTGGGTGGCTCAGCAGTTTGGTGCCTGCGTTTGGCCCAGGATGTGATCCCGGGGTCCCGGGATCAAGTCCCACATCGGGCTCCCTGTGTGGAGCCTGCTTCTCCCTTGGCCTGTGTCTCTGCCTCTCTGTGTCTCTCATGAATAAGTAAATAAATAAATTTTTTTAAAAAATTAAAAACAACTCCCCATTCCCTCAAGGTAACCGCAGTTCTAACTTTTATACAAACCATTTCTTTCTCACTGTACTTTTACCATCTAAGTAAGTACTCATGTATGTATGTATGTACTTTAATATACATAGTTCAATTTTGCCTGTTTTTGAACTTCATATAAATGGAACCATAGTGTATATTACCATTTTGGTGTCTGGCTTACTTTTCTCAATTTGGAATTTTGAGATAACACCCATGTTGCCTGTAGTCTATTCATTTTCCCTTACTCTCTTGGGTTCCATTGTATCATATTGGTGGAAATTAGGATTGTTTCTACCTGGAGGTATTACAAATAATGCATCTGGGGACATTCTTGTACCAGGTTCTTGGAGCACATGAATATGCCTTTCTATTAGGAGCTGAATTGCAAACTGATATAGAGTTTGCATACTTTCCATTTTAGGCAGTCACATCAATCTGGTTTCCAAAGTCTCATTCCAAGAATACATCCAACCAAAGAATGAGATACTCCATTTCACCACATCCTCACCAATACTGGGCATCATTAGTCTCTTAAGTGTTAGCCATTTGGGTGGATATATAATGGTGTCTGACTTTGGTTTTAATTTTTATTTCTCTGAATGCTAATGGACTTGAGTACCCTCATGCGTTGATTTACTATTGTAGTTTTCTCTCCTGTGACTTGCTTGTATGTTCTTGCCTCTGTTTCTCTTGGGTTATCTGTCTTTTTAAAATATTGATCTATAGGAGGTTTTTGCATATTCTGTATATAAGTTCTTTGTTCATTATGTGGTTGCAAATATCTTTTCCCATTCTGAGCCTTGCCTCTTCACTTTTATTAGTCTTTTAATGATTAGAAATACTTAATTTTAGTATACCTGGTATATATTTTTCTATTCCTTTTATTTCAACCTTTTTGTGTCATTATGTTTCAGACTTATCTCTTATAAACAACAAAATTGAAAATTGAAAATTGAAAAGCTGAAATTTTTAACATCTAGTCTGAAGATCTTGTATTTTAACAGGCAAATTAATCATTTTATTGTTGTGATTACTGCTGTATTTTGACTTATTCTATCATCTTATTTTGTGGTTTTCATTAGACATGGTTTTTTTTTGTTTGTTTGTTTGTTTTGGCCTTTTTTCTTCTTTCCTGCTTTTTAAAAATGTGTTTTTATATTTCATATTGGTATGAAAATTATGTATTCCATTTTTAGTCTTTACATTTTCTAATATGATTACTTAAGTGAAAATCTAACCCTACATTATAGCCCTTCTGACTTGCATCTTTCATATTACTGCCATGGAACATTTTGGCTCCTCCTCATTTTTATTCCCATTGCCGACACTCATTATGATAATTTTACAACCAGTGATGATTTAGATTTATCAATATATATACCGGTTGATAGAAGGAAGCCAGCCCATTCCTTATGATGGGGGAAGTCTAGGGGTATGGGTGCAGAAACTGGAAGGTTTGGTGGGGGAAGATGGGGTTACTTTCTTCTGATCATATCCATGCTCAGAGTGAAATAAGCATCATCAGCCAAAGAAATGCAGGTCATAAGCTGAGGGGAGGGGACAGCAAGTGTGGAACATTTGAAGAAAGGGGATGAGATGTGAAGTAGTTGCCTTGGAGAGTGAGAAAGGGAATATGTGATCCTAATACACGTGTTCAGCCTCCCCCACTAGATTGTAAACCCATTAAAATAAGAAACAAGGCATCTAAGTTTCTGCTTCCTATCTAGCACCTAGGATACACTCAATACATGTTTGTTGATGATGATAAACGTAATTTAATCTCAGCAGATTGAGATTTATATGCCTGGGGTCATAGTCATCTAAGACAGAGTAGATTGGATTGATTTTTACTGACCCCAGAGCACAACCTGAAAATCAAGTATCTTTTTTTTTTTTTAAACAACACCTTATAGTAGCTTTAAATATTGCCTGGACTTTTTTCTAAAATGTAGAGTTCAAGAAGAGTCCCAACTAACCAATCGTCTTAGCCATTTTGTCTTGGTTTTATTGAAACTGCCTTAATTAAAGGTGGCAAGAACACTGCAGTTTACTGGCAAAGTCAAGGGGATTTCTAAGAGACCTCTTTGCCCTCCATGTCAGAACCAGAGCTGGCTCTCTGGATAGCAGCTCAAAGCTGCTTGTGGGCAAAGGGAAGGAGACAAAGAGCACCTGCTACTCAAGCTTTTGCACCTTCAAGCCCTCAAGGTGGGTGGTTCCTCCCTGTGACCTGAACCTGTCTTCCCCCTCTTCTTCTTCTTCTCTATCACCCCCCCCCCCACCATACTGCACTGCAACCCCCACCACACACACATACTCAGGGCAATAGAAGACTAGTCAGCAGGCCCCAAATCCCTCTCTGAAGCCTACAGTTCTCCATCCTCTGGGCCTGGGTATCACTCTCCTCTCTGGGGTTTAATTACTGCCCTAAATGAAAAGCTCACCCTACTATTTTCCATTCTTTTGCCCCTAGGCAGCTTCCCTGCCCAGCCCCCACTTCTTTATCTCAGTCTCTCTCCTGACTTCCCTTAGAGTCGCTCCACCTTCAGTGGCTCCAGCTCTCTGAGCATTGGGCTGCCCCACATCTTGCTCCCTTTGAAACTGCACTTCATCCTGCACTCCTGTCAGCCTCCTGTCTCATCTCTTCCTTTCCCTCGCCTGTTCCAGATGGCACCTCAATAACCAGAGAGGTGAGTTTGGGTCTCTGGATATAAGGACACAGGGTTACCAGGAAACCCTACTGAGGATGGCTGTAGAAAGCACAATGGAGCCCACATGCTCCTCCTAGCTCAGTCTCTGCTTCAATCTTACCTTCTGACCTGCTGGCCTAACCTTCTTATGGTCACTTTACCCTGACCATGCTACTCAGTTTAACTCTGTTCACTCAATGTGGAATATGAGAAATCATGAAAGGGACCATAAGGGAAGGGGTGGGGGGATTGGGGAAAAATCAGAGAGGAAGACAAACCATGAGACACTCCTGACTCTGGGAAACAAACAGTTGCTGGAGGGGAGGTGGGCGGGGGCATGGGGTAACTGGGTGATGCACTTGATGGGATGAGCACTGGGTGTTATACTAATTGTTGGCAAATTGAATTTAAATTTAAAAAAAAATAAGAATAAAAAAGAAAGATTTAAAAATTGTGTTTCAGTGCCTTCAAGTTGGATCTTCTATCCCTCTGACTTTCAACTCAGGGCTTTTCTTTGAACCCCTGTTTGTTTTCTCTGTTCTCAACATCTTATGGCTGTGTCTCCCCTCAAACCAACAACTGTAGAACTTTATTGTCCTTGGAGGATGACTGCTTATCTTTTATAAGGTACCTTTTAGAGTCTCCTGAAGTAACTCCATGTTGACTTCTTAGTCCTTATTTTGACTATCCCCCGAAATGTCCTCCAGATTTGGTGAAACTCAGTTGTTCTGTGTTTGTGACTCTGGCTATTTATGTGCGTATTGATAAAGTGATAGAAGAAACAGGAATGTAGAAGAAATAGGTACTAGAGAACTCGGCGTGGTCACTGTTGTAGCCTTCACCTCCATAGTCATCCACATCACTAAAAACACAATCTTTCTATTAGTGATCATAGCACCACTCTCTTTAATAACTTTCAGAGGATCCTCATTTCTTAAGTTCACGCCAGTCATTGCCTAAAGAATATCTACCCCAAATTTCGTCACTTTCTCCACCTGCCTCACATTTTTGCATCAGTTACTCTGTGCCTTTGCTGGTGTGGTCTCCCCCGTCACTAGTTCCCTCATCAAAATCCTGTCCTTCAAGGCTTCTCTCTAAGATAAAGCCTTACCTGACATCCAGCTGGCTATTCTCTCTTCCTGCTGTAAGCCTCCTTGTACTCTGCTTATTCTTCTTTCCTCTGGCTCTTACCTTGGTGCCCTTTGGATGGTGGTCTGTTTTAAAATTGACTTACCCCTCTACTGGGTCACTAGCTCCTTGAAGGAAAGATTCCCCTTTGCATTCTGTTCCAGTTATAAGCTCCATGCCTTGTGCACAGGAGTTGAGTAGGATAGAACATCTGGGGGGGAGGGGTGTCTCCGGGGGTGGGGGGGAGCAGAAGAGAGAACCAGCACACAGGGCATTTCAGAGTGATCATGGGACATAAAAAGAGCTGGAAGAAGGGGATGGAAGGAAGATGCTGGATAAAGTGTAACCCACTGAAGTAAAGCCCAATCCCCATCTTTTTTCACATTGAGTCCTCTGAGTGATTCAGACATCCTGCCTGTACTTCTGTTCCTCCTGTCTTCCCATTATTTTCCTTCCTGCTGAGAAAATTGCTCTGTTAGACACTGAAGTCATTGCCTCAAATCTGGCTCGTAGGCATTCAGCATTATTTTTTTTCTCCTCTTCAGAATAAGTCTATTCACACCAAGTATATATTTGTTCTCTGGCTTTTACGTTACAGATAATCAATTCATATGGAATGAGAAAAGGATGTCTTGAGGCAAACAATAAGACGGTTGGATACATTTGCTTCTTGTGGCCAGGGACATAACTTAATTAACAGAGGGAGCTCTCCAGCTCAGGGTGGGAGGGGAGACAATTGTCACGTTTTCCTGGCCTTGTGTGGTGCACAGTGCTGCTGTGAGCCACATGGAACACAGCATAGCCCCCGGCATGAGCCCTGTTTTGGGGGTGAAAGGAGGCCATGGAAATGCCCAGATCATCTCTCGCATGTGTGACTGTTGCCTTATCTCTGCAGTGTGTTCCCATTTCTCTTAAAAAGTAGGATGGAGGGTCACAAGTTTATTGGAGCAGAGAGTGGCCTTGCAAGGCTGGCCACTCTCTGGTCACTATTAGCAAGCACCTTCTTGGGTGTTCAAGAGAGGCTTGGGCTTCACTGTTTTTGTGTCATGTAGCCTCTCTCTTTTCTTCATATTTTTGCTAATTTCTATCAGTGGGTTTCTTAAAGTCCTTTCAAACCCAATATAAAAATGTATTAAAATGGAAATAAGGTGACCCCTTCCTTCCTTATAGTTTTCATTTATTTAGACGTTCATCACTTTTATTTCTTCTGTTTTCCCTCCTGCATAGGTCTGGTTCAGTGAGAAGATGTTTGAGCCATCGTTCTGTTTTTATACTGGATATAAAATCCCCTTGTGCAAAACCTTGGATCAGTATTTTGAGTACATCCAGTCACTGCCATCCCTAGATAACCCCGAAGTCTTTGGGCTGCACCCTAATGCTGATATCACGTAAGTTCCTGGCATTTTTTAATTTTAAAGGATCATTTGTAACTCAGCCTGGCAAAGACTGTGCATTTCATTTTCTCTCTTAATTTCTCTCCTTTCCCTTCTTTTTATTTTTCTGTGAAAAATAATGTCACTTCCTGTCTCCCAATTATAACTTTGTCATATCTTGGCCTGCTCTCCCCTTACTAAATCCTGATGCTCCAGAGTTTACGACAAGCTAAAGCTCTAATTTATGCGTTGATTATTTCTCCTCTGTCATGTCGTAAAACCAGTTGGTGTTGTTGGTATTGATGCTTTCCACTGATAGGACCATAGTCTTCCAGCTTCTTGCCTCTTACCAAAAAAAAAAAAAAATCCATTAAAGATAATGGTCACAAACAGAGTCTAAAAGGGCCAGGAGGACAGAGAGAAGGAGGAGAAAGAATTGTGTTTCTGCTTGATCCTCTCTCTTGTGGCTCCTGTCCTCTGATTTACTCACTTGCACCCATCTGTCACTAATATCCATGGTGAGCACAGAGCACAGCTACAGAGCCTGGAGAAAAGGCTGGGGGTTTCAGCTCAAGGTGAGGGCCCCTGCTCTGGTCACCAAGGTAAGAGAGGGTAAGTGAAGAGACAAGAAATGCAGCCAAATCCCCAGTCCCTTCTCAGACCCACTCACTGAATGAAGGAACCTGAAAACAAGACTCTCCGGTTCCACAGAGAGAGCACCAAAAGTCCCCAGCTGAGATTCTCATCTGGATGGTCATTGCCTCTGGCCCCTCGAAGAAAGATCACAGAGTTTATGTCTAGGAGAGTGGTTTGGGTGAATGGAAGAAACCAGACTCCTCTGGTAGAATCTAAGCTGTGGCAACCAATCGAGGAGTGGGATGTCCCTCTCTCCGCATCACTCACCTGCCACTGCAATTTTAACAACTCTGCAGAGAGGCAGAGAAGTTTCTCACCTTCTGCTTCTCTACCCTTGCCCACCATCCATGGAGTTCCAACTTGCTCTCACTGCGTTTTTCTCTCCACCCCCTGAATGTGTGCTTTGCCTCTTGTGTAAGGCTTGGCCTCCTGGCCTCTCTGTCACCCATACTGATTCTGATTTCTCCAGATCCTCTGATCTCTCCCATGCTGCTTTTCATCTTTAGAGATGTAGGCATGACCCAGAAGAGCCATGAATGGCTAACACTCTTTTCAGACCCCATGATGGAACTGTGGTGGCTCTGGTGGTATTTTGAAGAGGCCTTCATAGGTTGGCTGGAGACAGGAAAGAAGTGAAGAAATAAGAAGAAAAATTCCTCAGGGATCCATCTTAAATCAACTCAAACACTATCTGAAAGAAAGAACACAGAAAAAGAGTTTTGCTTTAGCTGAAACCTTAGAAGTCTGAGGCAGACCCCATCACTCCTCTTTTCAGAATCCTCCTGAGTCTCCCATCTCACTCTTAAGTCAAGATCAAAGGCAGATGGTGACATACAGGTGACCTGCAAGGCCCGCTAGGACCACCTTCCCCCACCTCTCAGCCTCATCTCCTCTGTCCCCTCCCTCCCTCACTGCCCAGCTCCAGCTCCTGCTAGCTTCCTATTACTCAGATAGGCCATATGGCTCCCCTCATGGGATACTTGCTCCTCCCAGAACATCCCTCCCCCCAGATATCATTGTGGCTCACTGGCTCACCTTTCCTCTTTCTGGTCCTTAATTAAATGTTACCTTTTCAATGATGTCTTCCCTGGGTGCCTTATTTAAAAATTGCAGACTGCTCCTCAGCCCTCACCCCAGACTCCATCCTTCTTGCCTACTTTTTTCTTTAGATTGTATCACCAGCTGGCATATTTTGTATTTACTTATTTATTTGCTATCTTCTGTCTACCATCATTAAATATAAAGGCTATCATGTCCAAAACTTTTGTCTATTTTTATTACTGTCTCTCCAGTGCTAAACAGTGCTTGATGGCTCAGGACCTATGTGTTGAATGTGCCAGCAATACTAAATTCTTCTGGGTTGTGAAGAATATAATGAATGAGAATAGTCTATAGAAACAGTTCATGTGAGTGGGCAGAAAAAGCGCCAATGATGTAAAGCACTTCTACGTTAGTAATTGAAAAAGCTCACATATGAGAGCTCCAAACTTTGAGTTCATCCTTGCAAGAGCCCAAGGAGTCATGACAGCTGGTTCCTAGAGAGTTGGATCCTGTTCTGGGCTACAGGATCCTGCCACAGAGTGTGTTAAAGCAGGGTTGAACTCATCGCATCCTGACTTACCCATGTGACCATAGCAGTTTGGGTCATCAGCTCTCAAGAAAGATAAACCAGAATTAGAAGAAGTCCAGAGAAGTAAGCCTAAAATGTAATGCAGATAGAAGGCAGTGATGGAGTAAAATTATTTTTTCCCTTGACTTTTTATTTTGAACTATTATAAATCCTCAGAAAAGTTGCAAGTACAGTGAATGTCATATAGCCTTCACCCAGAGTCACCAGTTGTTAACAGTTCGTACCATTTACCTTTTCTCTTTCTATATTTATATCTTTGTATATTTAGAGATCTACAGTTATATCCTTATGTAACCACATCTATTTCTGTGTGTGTGTGTGTGTGTGTGTGTGCATGCGTGCTTATAGGCCCCTCAATGGATAGAGCTAGGAAATAAGTACTTTTTAAAACGTCATGAAAAAAAAAAATAAAAAAATAAAACGTCATGAGTTGGGGTGCCTAAGTGGCTGAGCTGGTTAAGTGTCTGCCTTCAACTCAGGTCATGATCTCAGGGTTCTGGGATCAAGCCCTGCATCAGACTCCCTGCTGAGTGGGGAGCCTGCTTCTTCCTCTCCCTCTGCCACTCCCACTGCTTGTGTGCTTTCTCTCTCTCTCTCTCTCTCTCCCTCAAATAAATAAATAAAATCTTAAAAACAAAACGACACCAAAAATGTCATGAGCTAATACTAGTAACTCCAGTTCCAAAGGTATACTTCACGCCTCTTCTTGGTCTTCCCTCATTTCAATATTGAAGTCTCCTCTCTCCCGTGATAAGAGCTCTGGATCACACCAAGTTCAATATATTTACCCATTTGCTCTAAATGACTCCACCAAGACCGCTACCAACAACAAATGTATTAAGTGGAAATCAAGATTTCTTTGCAGTTCTTTTAATCCCTGGAATACATCCCACTGAGGTTGTACAGAGCATTCTATTCAGAAGTCACTCAGATAGTTTTCTCTGTGTGGTTATGCTATCAATTGATAGGTGCATTCATTTTTTTTCTATTCATATTACATTTAGTTTTTGTCCATCTTTGTCGGTTGTCTTAAATACATGAAACATGGACATGACTTGAGAGTCACGGCTAGATAAAAGGTGTTCTCACACCCCTCCCTCTACATTTTTGGGCAACCAGATGCATTAGTTTCTGGGTTATCTTCCCTGTGTTTTTTTCCTTAATTTTTAAAAATTTACTTTACAGAGCACAAGTGCATGAATGGGGAGGGGAGGCAGAGGGAGAGAAAATCTCAAGTAGATTCCCTGTAAAATGCAGAGCCCAACATGGGGCTTGATCTCAGGAGCATGACCTGAGCTGAAACCAAGAGCTGGACATTTAACTGACTGAGCCATGCAAGTGCCTCTTTCCTGTGTTTCTTTTTGCTAAAACATAAATACATATATATTCTTATTACTTGTTTTTTCCTACATAAAGTTGCCATACTTTATATATAATTTTGTGTCTTATCTTTTCCAATTAAAAATGTATCCTGTGGGGCACCTGAGCGGCTCAGTTGGTTAAGCATCCAACTCTTGTTTGTGGCTCAGATCGCCATCTCAGGGTTGTGAGGTTAAGCCCTGCATTGGGCTCCTTGCTGGGCATGGAGCCTGCTTAAGATTCTCTCTCTCCCTCCCCCTCTGTGCCTCCCCATCCTTGTACAAACTCTCTAAAAAATAAATAAATGAAATCTTTTAAAAAATGTATCCTGTAATCACTCCATATGTTCCCATGTCTTCCTCACTATTTTTTATTTTACAGCTGCATGCTCCTCCATTGTTAATATGTACCATAGTTTATCATCTGTCTCCTATGGGTGGGCATTTAGGTTGTTTCCAGTACTTTGCTATCCCAAATAATTCCTCAATTAATGATCTCATGGTTAAGGTTTCTCATGTTGTTGGAGATATATTTTCAGGGTGTGTGGCTGTGAGTAGAGTTGCTAGATCAGGGATTAGTGAATATTGCCAAGTCCTCTCCACAGGACTGTGCTACTTTGCACTCTCAACAACAATGTGGCAAGGCCCTTCCTTCACAGCCTCATCAACAGAGTATTGGTGAAGCTTTTGAATTTTCACCAATATGACATGTGAGAAATGGTATCTCAGCATAGTTTTAATTTGTTTTCTCTTCTTTTGAGTGAAATTGAGTACATTTCCCTTCATCTGGGGACTGTTTGGACTAAGACCATCTTGGAGACCCTGTGGATCAATCCAGATGTGGTTTGATGCAGGCCAAAATCAGGGATGATGCCAGAATGGAGAGGGTAGAGCAAAGCTGTAGGACATGTCCCAAAGGGGACCTGTGAGATTTAGTGAGTATAGAGCAATGGCTGAGAGTCTTGTGTAGTTTTCATCCATTTGTTGCTGCCAGCTAAGGAGTAGAGAGCACAGCGAGCCTTCTATGTCTTTTGGCAGCTCTCTTCACCACTCTATCCAAAGGTTTCTATGTCATCACTGGCCAGCATGCTATAGATTAGATGCCACAGCTATTTTTTCCCAAAATAGAGTGTCAGGATCTTGTAATCTCTCATCACACCAAGTGAGATCAAGTAGAAGGTGCTGGAACTCTGCCTCCAATCTGTCAGACAACTAGCTGGCTTGTAAGACCTGCAGTCCTCCTCCTCTGATCTCTCTTCATTCTTAACTTCCCCACCTGGTCTGTCCTTGGGTCTTTCCCACCCACTCCTCCTCTCCTCCTCCTGGGGATCTTGGTCCATGTTTGGTTCCTGCTCAGGCAAGCAGGCTCTGTTGTGCAACTCTGCATGTGGTCATTTTCTTAGTCTCTGGGTGAGCTTTGCCCTAGGTTTGAGTCTTCTTTTTCTTGGCTCTGAAATATTTGATGACTGGAATGCTAGGCATTCCAGGCCGCCTTCCTGGAGGGCTGCACTCCAACCCCTCGCTGTTCCCCCATCAGCCACCAGGAGGCAGTAAGCAATAGCAGATAAAGCTTCTCAGCTAAAACCAACCCCCACCCCCTCCCAACAACACCCCTCCCATTCCAGCAAGAAGTGACTTTTCAAGTTCTGTGTGAGATGATAGAAGGAATCAAAGCTTCCCCTGACATTTCTGGTCTGGAAGCTGGAATGGTAGAATTTGGAACAGAAGGGCATTTGAGAGGGAGGTTGCAGAGTTCTGTTCAGGTGTGTTGAATTGGGAAAGGATGGGATGTATCTGAGTGGGGAGAAAGACATGGATTGGAGCCCAGGTGAGAAGTTTCAGTATATTTGTACAGAGATTTGTACACTTGAATCCATTAGAGGGGGTGGACTCTGTAAGAATCAGTGAGAAATCTGTGTGAATGTCCCCAGCTAGAAGAATCCTTCTTAATTTATCAGTGGTGCACCCTGTTCAACAGCACTCTTCCGGATAGGCTTCTGGCCTATGGTTAGGCCATGGTGGAGAACTCTATGTCCTTGCTTATAGCATCTGTGCTCTGAAGCTAGCATCCATAAATTTGAGAGGAGAGGGAGATTTGCGAAAGGGGACGATAGGTCTTTCTCTTCCTTAAGAATGCAGAATCCCTGAAAAGGTGAGTGGGAAATACAGCTGAATAAATGCTTTAAAATAAGTAAAATCTCTCCCAAGAGCTTAGATACCTTGGCGACAGAAACCATAAAAATGCATAGTTTATTCACATTTTATTATCTAGATTTATAAGGTACCAAGGACTCTGCAAATTCAACTATCTCAATGTCAAAAACAGTTATTTATTTTCACTCTTTTTCTCATTAACGGTTATGCATATTTTTCTACCTTCTGAAATTTATCAAATGCCCTATTACAACTTTTATATTCATTTCTATGCAGGATGAATTTAATTGTATTCCTTTTAGTATTAGCTGAAATTTGAGTTTCAGATTTTTATTAAAAATGTATGCTCATTGTTATTTCATGTGCAAAGACGTATGTAAATCTAGACTGATTTGGATGTGATAGTGCACTAATATCTCATTAGATGGTTGTTTCTTTGTAGACAGTTCTGTTTTTTATTTGTCTTGCATTTTTATTACCCATGACCTTGACTCTACCACTCAGCAGAGGTGATCTGGACAACTGCCCCAAACCACCAAGCTAAAAGACCAATAGGAGCTTCTTCCTATATTTACTCAAAAGAGTAAATTTTCTTCTAGAAGTAACTCGGGACCAAAGCTCATGAAGTATTATAGTTCTCCTTCAACTCAGAGCATTTATGGGGACTGCTTTCCTGAAAGCCTGACAGGCTTTTGAGGCACATAGAGATATTTGCAGTTCTCCATAATAGCTATCTAACTAGGCTTCTGCCTTTCCTACCTTTGCAAACATAAAATCACATAGTGGATAAAAAAATGTGAGTTGTATAGCCCTGGCATTCTGCACCTAATAAAATGTGTGGCAGGGAGATGATCCAGAGAGCTTGTGCAGATCTTATACAAAATGGGTCAGCTTTTCAGGGCTTCTTCCCCACATCCATGTCCTGAGGATTATTCTCAGATCTCCTCATAAAAAAATAAAATCACCCACCAAGACAATGATTTCTTAGGTGAGATCTAGCAGCAGCAGCATGTCCATTTGCCCCTCCCTGGAGCACTGGTGAATGCGGCTAGTGCCAGCCAAGAACAGAATGGTCATGTTCACAGTGCTGTGCACTGTTGGCACCCAGCCCCATGTACAGAGCGTGTTTCCAAAGAGGCAATGAGCTGGGGGTGAGCCAAGAGCTCCTGAGTGCCCCAGATATGGGGTCTTTCCCCTTTTTTATTTGTAGTTAGAGCAGGTAGGAAGAATGAACTCTGATTTTCTTGGTGTGAATGGAAATTTACTGTGATTTTCTTCTCTTTAAACTTTAATGATCTGTGCTTAAATATCATAATAAATGCAGGTTTTCTTTACCTTCAAATGATGTCTTTCTGATTCTCCTGTGTTCTGAGGAGCACCTAAATATATATCTATATCTATATCTATATCTATATCTATATCTATATCTATATCTATATCTATATCTATATATATTTCCCTTTGTATGGGGAAAGGTGCCATGAAGGAAGCAAATAGTGATAACAGTAATTTACTATACTTTTACTATAAGAAGAAACAAATAATTACATGTTCATGCCTTTTAAATACTGGAGAATTGCTCTCCTTTATATTTGAAGTTTAATAAAATTCAAACCAACTGGCCTGAATTCAACAAACAAACATTTATTGAGAACTTACTCTCTAGCCAACTCGGGATACCATCCTTGCCCTTGGAGTTCATAATGTATTAGGGAAAATGAATGAGTGGCAAATAGTTATGTAATACAATATGATGGATCCTAAAGTCAGGATTATATAGAACACACACACACACACACTGCTAGGAAAACAAAAATGAAGAAGCAATAAATTCCAGCTTAGGAATTTAAAGTAAGCTAGTGAGAGAGGTCATCTCTGAGCTATGCCTTAATGGACGTGCAGGAGTTCCAGGTAAGAAAAGGGGTAGGGAGGAAGGGGCAGCAGCACCAAAGATAAGAAGGACAATGCAAGGAAAGAGGAAGATAATGAGCAGTAAGTATATATACATATATTGAGTCACCAAGTTGTACACCTTAAATATATACAATTGAAAAAATATTAAAATAAAATGCTCTGGCACAGTGAAAATAAAAGGCATAGATTAGGGTACGTACGTGAAGGAACAGTCCAAGGGGGGGCATGAAGATGTGAAAGTGTGTGCTGCGTGCGAGGAGCTAAATCCAGTGTGCCTAGAGCATGGTGGGGAGGGACTTCAAGAGAGGAGCAGCCTACCCATGAGGCTGATGCACATACAGAGACTGGCTTGGGGCACCATGAAAATGCTGGAAATTTCTAGATAGAGGCTAGCAGTGATTTGGAAATAGGTCTTGGAAACCAAGAAGAGCTGGAGAGTGGCATCAAGAGGAGACTATCTCTGAAGTTTGTAGATTAGCGGCTGGGTGAAGGCATTGATGTTCAAGAAGATTGGACAGATCAGGACAAAGAGAGAATGAAAACAGTGAATCAGGTGTTGGAATTGTTTGATTTGGGAAACAGAGAGCCCTAAGAGTCAGCAGAAATGTGGATATGTAGAGATTAGGATAAAGTTAGAGGTTTCACACTACCCAGACTTGCCTGGTTGTTCACAGTCCTCAGCAAGAGGACCGTGATAGTGACACCTAATGTAGCAGTTTCCCCTCACTGTATCGATGCTAGAATGAGATCGTGGAGTAATAGAAATCACAGAAATGTACCTGTCTGAGAATTGTATATAATATGTGACTCCTTGACTTTTGATGACTTCATTTTGTTGTTGCATCAGCTATTTTCCTGCTTTTCCTCCTTAGAGTTATCTGTATTATTCTTAGACTTTATATGACTTTTAAAAACTGGGATAGCACCATACTTCAAAATTCAGAAATGAGTCACAAGGACCTTTTGTTCCATTTTACTAGAATGTTTTATTACCTGTGTATATGCTCAGTTTTGTGTGTGCTTGATGTGTTCATCTTTCAACTTTAAAAATAAATGGGATATTTATTTTTGGGGATAATTCTTTTTAAAAAATTTTTTTAAAGATTTTATTTTTTCATGAGAGACACAAAGAGAGAGAGGCAGGGACATAGGCAGAGGGAGAAGCAGGCTCCATGCAGGAAGCCTGATGTGGGACTCGATTCTGGGACTCCGGGATCACACCCTGAGCCAAAGGCAAACGCTCAACCACTGAGCCACCCAGGCGTCCCTCTTTGGGGATATACTAAAACTCCAACAATCTACATAGAAATTGCTCACCAAAAAAATAATAAAAAATAAATTTAAAATTCTCTATAAAATTATACAAAATCAATTTTCTTTTTTTAAAGACTTTATTCATTTGTTTACTTTTTATTTATTTTAGAGCAGGAGGAGGGAGGAGCAGAGGGACTTAAAAGCAGACTCCATGCTGAGTGCAGAGGCTAATGCAGGGTTCGATCTCAGTATCCTTAGATCATGCATGAGCTGAGCTGAAATCAAGAATTGGACGCTTAATGACTGAGCCACCCAAGTGCTCCATACAAAATCCATTTTCATTTAATTTTATTAGAAATCAGCTTTTACCATATTGGCCCTTACTGTGAAATTCATATATTTAAAAGTAATGTGGAGTCAATACTCCAACTGGCTGGGTTACAAACATGTACTAGGGTTTGACACAAGATCCTCGTAATCACTGTATCCGCCTGAAAAACCAGCTTACAGCGCATAGTGGCAGATGCATTTACCTTAGCCATGACGTTTGGAAAGGATGCGATTCTTTGGATACGTATGTTTGGGCCCAGATACAACCAAATTCTACCTGTCAACCAAATGAGAATGCTGACGACAGAGCATCTCCTCCATTCTTCATCTGGTTCCTAAATGAATTAAAGGCTAGCTGAATAGAATTCCCTCTGTGGACGCAAAATGTGGCTTTTCTATAAGCAAAGAAGCCTGGATAATTTTAGCAGTAGTTCCTTAGGATTCTGTTAGTGAGATAGTTTGCACAATTCAATGCTATAGATGAAAAAGAAAAAGGTGTAATTCTTTCCGCATGCTATTAGGGAGGTGGAAAGGAGCCTTTCTGGTGGGGCACGAAGATTACTAGGAATTTCTAAGATGCATTTCAATGAACCTCAGACGTTTGTCAGTGATTCATCTCTGTTGAGTCCTTGGTGGGCTTTGCATGTGGGGGCTTATTTTTTCTCTCTTTTCAAAATGAAAATAGTCATAATACTCTTTATTATAAAAAAATTGTACTTTCTCATTGAGAAAAACAAACAATACAGAAAATAGAAAGCACAAAGTAATAATCATAGCAAATGCTCATCATATAAAAATCTCATTCTTAATAGACCCTTCTAGATTTTTTTCTATGCTTATGTGCACAATATTTACAATAAAAATTGTAATCACACCCTGGTAAGGTTTCTGTAACATGCTATTTTTTTAATTGAAGTATAATTGACACAGAGTGTTACATTAGTTTCAGGTGTACAACATGGTGATTTGACAACTCTATATATACATTTTGCCATCCTTACCACAAGCGTAGCTATAATTTGTCACCATACAACACTATTAAAATCCTATTGACTATATTCACATGCTGTATCTTTCATTCCTGTGACTTTATTCCATAACTGGAAGCCTGTATCCCCCACTCTCTTTCACCTATTTGCCCATCCTCGCCCCCCTCCTCGCCTCTGACAACCACTTAATTTGTTCTCTGTTTTTATGGGTCTGTTTCTGCTTTTTTTTGTTTATTCATTTGTTTTGCTTTTTAGATTCCACATGTAAGTGAAAGATGGCATTTGTCTTTCTCTGTCTGACTTATTTCACTTAGCTTAATGCCCTCCAGGTCCATCCAGGTTGTCATAAATGGCAAGATCTCATTCTTTTTTGTGGCTGAGTAATAATGCTAATTGCAGCATTATTTACAATAGCCAAGATATAGAAGCAACTTAAATGACTATGATGGATGAATGGGTAAAGAGGATGAGGCATATGTATACAATGGAGTATTACACAGCCATAAAACAGAATTACCATGCTATTTCATTCAGTAATCTCAATTCAATAACCTCACTTTACCAAGCATACAGAGCTACATCACATTTTTCCTGGCTGTATATATAGAGTTTCACCAGGATTTGTTATTTACCAGGATTTGTTATTTATCAGGATTTGTTATTACAAATACCACTATAAATAATCTTGCACATCTTTGGACATTTGTTATTTTTTTAAAAACTGATTTATTAAATGTTAAATAAATACAAAAGTATAACGTGTGTAAAATATAAAATGTTGTTCTTTTTGCACCATCATTTCTATATTTTGCTATATCTTCCCTGTCTTTGACTTCTTGCTGAATGAGTATTTTTCATTCTATTTTTACCCCTGTGCTAGTTTGGATGTTATGTACTACTTCTTTTTATTTTTTCTTTAGAAATTTTAACATCCACTTTTAATTAAGTGTAAAATTAATATCTTTACCCTCCTCTTAATCAAAAACTCTTGGATAATTTTAACTACAGCACTCCCCTCCTGGCATTTCAGTATTTTAATTTTATCTGTTTTTCATAAACCCACAATTACAATATAATTATTGTTTTATACCATAATGCTTATTTAGATGTGCCCATGCATTGACCTATTCTTTTCTATACCTCAAACTTTCCATCACAATAATTATCCTTTAGCATTCTCTTCAATGCCTTATTTTGCCCTCCTTTTGTAAAATGCTCAGCATCACTCAGCATCAGGGAAATACAAATCAAAGCCACAATGAGATACCACCTCATTGAGCAGAATGTGTCAGAATGGCCAAAATTAACTCAGGAAACAACAAATGTTGGCAAGGATACAGAGAAAGGGGAACCCTCTTGCACTGTTGATGGGAATCCAAACTAGTTCAGCCACCCTGGAAAACAGTATGGAGGTTCCTCAAAAACTTAAAAATAGAACTTACTTACCCAGCAATTGCACTACAAGTATTTGCCCAAACAATACAAAAATACTGATTCGAAGAGGCACCTGACCCCCAAGATGGGTAGGAGAGGCAGAGATATCATCTCACCCAAAACCTCACCACTGCACAGTGACACATAATTGGGAGGAATATCATAAATACAGAGCTTCTCCTTGGGAAGCAAGGAGATCATGCTCCACATCAGGAACTCCAGCTCTTGGGATCTGTAGCAGAAAGACAAGCCCCCAAAATGTCTGACTTTGAAAACCAATGTGCCTTATATCCAGGAGACCCAAAGGGCTGTAGGGAATTAAGATCCTGCTGTTACAGGGCTTATGTGCAGACTCACTCACCCCTGGGACTCAAAGCAAAAGCAGCGGTTTGAAAAGCACTTAGACCATATATGAAGGAGATTCATTTGTTAAACTTAAGGCATCTCCTATAGGGGCAGGGACCTCTTGGGACTTTCGCTAGGGATGGAGACACAGATTGGCATTAGTTATGGATTCTCCCCTCTGCCTTACTAGTGCTGGTGGGAGTGTCCCAACCCCAGTGGTTCCTGTGACCCTGATAAAGCTAGTAGGCACACCCCAGCCCCATTTTCCTCCATAGCCCTGCTAAAGCCAGCAGACACATGCAGCCCATGCAGAGGATGTCCCTTGCATGCCCAGCATTGGTGGCTGGGGGGCTTGCATTTCTGGACCCCACAGAACTGAAACAATTGGAAAGACAGTTCTTGATAGGCTGCTACCCCCAAGGCATGGCAACCACAGTGGACTAAAACACAACCCCAGTCTTCCTGTGAAAATGCCCATTTACATATTTGCTGTCAACTTAAAATAGACTGTTATATTAATAAGTTGTTATATGTGAGCTTCAGGGTAACAAAATAAAAGTCTATAGTAGATACACAAAAGATAATAGGAAAGGAATCTAAGCATAACACTACAGAAAGTCATTAAGCAAAAGGGAAGAACAGGAGAAAAGGAACAGAAAAGAATTAAAGAACAACCAGAAAACAATTAACAAAATATCAATAAGCACATGACTAGTAATAATTACTTCAAATGTAAATGGGCTAAATTCTCTAATCAAAAGACATAGAGTGGCGGAATGCATTTAAAAAACACACAAAACAAAACAGACCTGTGCTGCCTCCAAGAGACTCACTTCAAATGTAAGAACATGCACAGACTAAAAGTGATGGAATGAAAAATGATGTTTTTTTGCAAATAGAAGCTGAAAGAAAACTTGGGTAGTTATATCAGACAAAATAGATTTTTAAACAAAGACTAATAAAAGACAAGGATAGTCATTAAATGATAAAGAGGTCAATTCACCAAGAAGATACAACATTTGTAAATATTTGTGCACCTAGCATAGGGATCACTTAAAAATAGAAAGCAAATACTAACAGACCAAAAGGGAGAAATTGACAGCAATACCACAATAGTACAATAGTACAGTACAATAATAGTAGGGGATTTTAGTATCTGACTGACACTCACACGCATACACACCATCTATGTGTCCACACCCAGCCACTTCAAGACAAAAACTAAATTTGTGCCTCTCAAAGCATCTGGTTGACCCAGAAGAGCTCTAGAGAGTGAGAACAAAAGAGAGAGAGGCAGACAGACTACTCTCTTTTAAAGCATCTTGTTCTTTTACTCCACAGCATGTGTTACAATGGTATTGACAAATGCACCCCTCTTCCAGTAGATAGAGAGAGGCACCAAGGCAGGGATCTGTTTACCACCATATTATAGCACCTAGCTCAGTGCCTGGTACATTGGAAATCTTTATTGGATACATGGATTTTTTTTAAACCATAAACGACTATAGAACTTTTATTTATATTCAAACCAGAAACAATTCAAAAGTTAATCAAAAGGTAAATGGACAGATGTATATACCCAAATAATACTACTCGGCAATAAAAAGAAATAAACTATTAATATACATAACATCTATGATTTTCAAAATAATTATGCTGAGGAAAAGTATCCAAAGACATACCATATGACTCTATTTGTATAAAACTCAGAAAAAATGCAAGCTAGTATATGTTGACAGAAAACGGACTTGTGGTCAGTTGCCTTAAAGACAGTGTTGGCATGGAGAGATGAATCACAAAGGGCACAAGGAAACTTTCAGAGGATGTCAGATATATTCATTTTCGTGGTTGTGGTGATGGCTTTATTGGTGTCACAATCTATCAAATTTTACACTGGCTAAAATGAAATGCTTATTGTATGTCAATTACCCCCCAATAAATCTATGAAAATGGTCTTTTTTTATTCCTAACTAGGACTGAAATGTTATGTCTATAGGAGTATATAAAATCTTTTTACCAAGAACTAGTACAAATAGTAGACAGCAGAATATTTATTTATTTATTTATTTATTTATTTATTTATTTATTTGAGAGAGAGTGAGGCAGAGAGAGCATGAGCAGGGGAGGGACAGAGGAAGAGGGAGCCTGACCCTGGACTCCATCCCAGAACTCTGGGATCATGATTTTTTTTAATTATTATTTATTTATGATAGTCACACACACACACACAGAGAGAGAGAGAGAGAGGCAGAGACATAGGCAGAGGGAGAAGCAGGCTCCATGTACCGGGAACCCGACGTGGGATTAGATTCCGGGTCTCCAGGATCGCGCCCTGGCCAAAGGCAGGCGCTAAACCTCTGTGCCACCCAGGGATCCCCCTGGGATCACGATTTAAGCAGAAGACAGACGCTTAACCAACTGAGCCACCCAGGTGCCCCAACAGCAGAATCTTAATAACAAAAACAGCTCTCCCCAAACATTTCCGTCTGTAGGGCACCTTTTACACCCGGTGAAGACTTCAGACCACAGTGATTGATGACGCAGCAGGCAGGACAGCATAGGAGAGGCTGTCTGCAAGGAGGCAGTTACCAGGGACTGTATTTAATAGGGGAAGGTTAACGGAATCTATCCATCTCAAGCTTCCTCGTGAAGAGAGCGTTTTAAAGAAGTGGGGTTCCAGCGGATGTCTGAGAAGGAGCGCTTGACCCTTTGAGAAAGAGGTTCAGAGATCAATGGGAATATGCAAATGTTAAGACAAAATCCAGAGCTGCCGGGTCATTTTAGCTCTAAATGTCATCACCAATCACTATGGATACATGGATTTTAAAGATGGGTGGCTGCATTTAGGTAGAGCAGAGGGATGCCAATAGATTACTTTGGAAATCATAAAACAAAAATGGGAAAATGAGAAAACAAAACAGAAAATACTGAAGAAATTTTAATAATGTGTAATTCACAGAGGAAATATGAGTGATCCTCTTTGATCTAACAAATTGTCATGTAATTATAGATTCTTATGACCAGTCTATAACTGAGGGAGAATAAATAGGAGATGTGTTCGTTGTCCAGCATGAGGTTTGTAGGTTAGTGCCAAGCAAAACTGGATAGTACTGCTCTGGATTACCAATGATGTTCACGGAATCTCTTTCCCTAAAGATAGAGAGCCTTTCATTTTCGGTGACGTTCTTGATGTCTTGTTAGGAGGCAGTAGATCTCTAGTTTTTTCATTCCTGGAGGTTGGTGGTAAAGTTTCCTTCCCCCCACCCACACTCCTTTTCTGTCTGGCTTTAAGTGATCTTATCAGTTCATTTTAGCTTTGATCATTATCTCTGAACACCTACATTTCCCTGCTACATTCTGAACAGTTCACTCTTTTATCAGGTATCAGAGTAACACTGCTTCTGCTGTTCTTGAAACAATTACCAACATTCAACCCAAAGAGAGTGGAGGGGGTGTGGGAGAGACCCGGGAAGCCATCGTTTATAGATTATCTGAAGATATGCTGAGCAAACTGCCTCCTGATTACATTCCTCACGAGGTAAGCTGCACCCTCCTCCCCCTGGTGGTACAGGGCTAGCCTCATGTTCCACAAAGTCTAACATGGTCCTGGGATGATAGGTTTCAGTCCCTCCCCTCTCTGCTCATTCCTGCTTCCTTTGCAACTCTTTTAACCTCGTGGTCTTCTCTTCCTTGCCCCTTCTCAAGCATCTTGCAAACTATGATCTGCGCTTTTCTTGGTACCTTTCTCTGCTGGCTGCCTCCTCCTCTTTCTCCACTTCTCTTTTAATCACCTGTTCTCTACCCTTCCCCCATCTCTGAATTCCTTTGCCTTTGGCTCCCTAGACATCTTACCCCCCTAGGCTGGAAACCTCTCTCCCCAAAGCCTGCTTTGTCCATTCTTTAAACTTACCCCTTGTTTTTGTCCTCTGCTCCCCCCTCCCCCAAACCCTTCTAGTCTCTCAGTCCTTCCAGCCAGGAAAGCAAGCCATTTAAATGAATTCACTCCCAGTGTGGATGGCAATAGTTTTCTACTTCTTGAACCTCCTAATTGTTTGCTTATTAACTTAAATCATTCATTTTTCTTTTTTACCTCAAGACTCCTTTACAAAATGACTGAGGACCCCAAGTAGCTTTTATTTATGTGGGTTGTAACTACTGATATTTATTATATTAGGAATTTAAACTGGACATTTCAAAAATGTATATCATTTTATTATAAAATAACAGTAATAAACCCTACATGTTAATATAAACAACATTTTAATTAAAAAATAAGTATGTTTTCCAAGACACAAAAATTCATTTGAGAATAGTAGGATTGTTTTACATTTTTACAAAGCTCTTTAATGTCTTGTTTAATAGAAGGCAGGTAGATTTTCATATCTGCTTCTGTATTCAATCTGTTGTGATACCAACAAGTCATGTAGCTCTGGAAAACTTCACTGTACACTCCTGAGAGCAGAAGAGTTAAAAAGTCAAATGGTGTCTTAGTATTACTATGAAAAAGTTGAACTCTGTAGACTCCCTGAGAGGATCTCAGGGCCTACAGGGGTCCCAGGTCACACTTTGAAAACTACTGATCTAAAAAAATCTTTAATTGTGGTAAAATTTCTGGCACTTGAAAGTTCTGTGAAAGGTCCTCCAACTTGCCCTCCTTCTACATGCAAGAAGACAGGGCTCCTCTCTCCTGTTCTCAGCCTCCACTCCTCATTGCCAATGGTCGGAGAGTCCTGGATGTGGCTAAGTCAAGTTTAGCTCTTTAACCAAGAAGTAACAGGCTAATGCCCTGGTGCTGATGTAACAATGGTCTTGTGTCTACCCTGTCTTGCATCCTCACATCTGGGAAATATGATCTCCATCATATCTCCATAAATATCTCCATAAATATCTCCATCAGCTAGGAGCCCGTAGGCTGCTTGAGTTACAGGCTACCACCCACTGAAATGAGTACCTCCAACACCAAAAAAAACAAAATGACAAAAGACAAAACAAAACAAAACAAAAAAGGACACATTTTCTTGCCTCTTAAAACAGTTCTTGTTTCTGTGATGTAAATGGGTACTGAGACATTTGGCCAAGATACTAAAATCAATTATTCACATAGAGATAGTTACAGTAAAGGGAGTAAATAAATTTTTAGATGGGAACACAATGTAAGTACATACTTTCAGTGTTCATTGTAAGTGATCTTCACGAGACAGAGGAGGCATAAAAACCTGCCTTCAAAGATTTTAAAAACTAGCATGTGAAAGTGAGATAAAACTCACTAGTCACTGTGATGACTAGACTGACCACAAGGTTGGTATTACTGGAGGCGGGATGGGCAGGATCTTGGGATAATTTGAGCCATCCAGGCTTGGTCAGGGCCACTTCCCCAAATTCTCTGTTCTGCCAATATCCTAGCAGAGACTGAATGTGAGGGATGTCACTAAGTGGTTTGCTAAATGGGAAGGAGTTTGTACAGAGGCATCTAAAATGGCTTATTCTTCTAAGATCACTTACCTTTTAGTGTCCTTTATTTTATAGAAGAGAGAGATGTGTTCTTGAAAATGTGGCTGTAAAGTGAATTTTGTAAATTGAAATATAATTATACTATTGACTTCCATGGTAAAAACGGAGCCACATCTCTCAAGAAGAGACTACCTGGTCCCAGAAACATAATGAAAATCCTATGTAAGACTGCAGCAGATCTTTCATCCTATTAATACAAAGATAATTTTAGGCTGGAACAATAACCATCTTCAAAATAAAATCAGTACTAAGATTAGATTTTCAAGAGTTTAAGTTTTCCCTAAGCAAGTCTCTATTGCAAAATAAGTTTCTCATTTCAAACTGTAAGTAGGGCAAGGTGATTTGTTTGGGGCTGTCAGCACACTAAAAGGTACCTGGTCTATTGATGTGACATTGTAGCCAATATGCCTGGGGTTAATTTCCCACTTGTAGGGGTTGCAAAGGTATTTCCATAATTTCCTTTTCCTTCGGTGTGAATTTCGACAGAGTAGTCATGATTCAAAGGGGGTGATATTTATGCTATTCAGCCATTGGAGGCTGAGGGGCTCGAGAGGACAATGAGGCAGTAGAGCCTGCAAAAATGTAAGTTCCAGAATCAGGAATTTAGGAGAATGCGTGAAGGTTGGGATAGTGACTGGGTTTATGAACCTCCACCGGCATGTTTGACTGGGGTTTCAATATCATTGCTCTACCTGCCCAGATATTCCCACCCAGCTGTCAGGTTTTATATCACGGCTTCCCTGAGTTTGTGCTTCCCCTCTTCATTCCTCACTCATTAGAAGTGGCCCAGCTGCAGGAAAGCAGAGGTGTCCACTGCTGAGTGGGACACTTCAGCATCACACTAGCAAACCTGTTCTATAAAATGAGGAGGATAATATACATGAGCCTGAAAACCATCATCTCTAACATTCCATGACTCCAGAAGGGGCCATGGGCATCTCCAGCTGAGAATCCTACAGTTGACTGGCTTTCTGGTAACTCTGTGGACTGGTACATTTCTCTAAATTCTCTCCCACTTCGTATGCCTATCCTTACCCCTCGTATACCGGCATCTCTTCAATTGAGACTAGCAGAAAGTTCAGATCTCTGTGTAAGTTCTTGCCAATATTCATAGTCAATCTTTTCTTGGGTATAGGTCACTAAATTCAAATGTGTATATATATATATTGGCTTATTTTCCAATAATTGTTACATTTTATTATTCCCAGAACCAGATGCTTTTATATTGATCTCTTCAAAATGATCAATAAATGATATACCAAAAGGAACAAATAACAGGTGCTTAATGGCTCTCCTGCAAAGTCAAATATTTTCATTGATTAGATTAGGAGAGGCTCTTTTAGTCACCCTAGCCAAGGCAACAATGATCTTAGGAAATGCAACCAATCATTCATTGGTAACTGCTCTGTAAAGATTTTGGCCATATTAACTTTCTGTGACATTTCTAATAACGACTCTGTAAGCATTATGAAAAAAAAACCATACCAAACTGTACTCTTACAAAGGTTGGATTGCAAGAGAATATTTAACTGACACTTAGCACTTAATCATTTTGAAAGGGAAAAAGGTACAATTTTGTTTCAGCTTTTTAAAGTACATTTCCAATTATCAACTAAGTACAATCAGTAGGAAATAAAAACCATTTTAATTGAACAGTAGTTTTTGAGGCCTGGAAAATAAGGAATTTAATGTCAAGTTTGGTTATGCAAGAGATATTTTAGAATCCATTTGGGCTAGTAGAGGTATATCCAGAGGAAGAAAAAGAATAGAGAAAGGAGAGGTCACTGGAAGAGAAGTGACAGATGATTTTAAAAAAAGAATTCCTTTCTTGTATTTTTTTCAAGGTGAAAGCTCGTTTGATAAAGATGGGACATCTTAATTCAATGAACATATTTCTTAGACAAGAAATTGACAGAATGCAAAAAGTCATCTCAATACTTCGCAGTAGCCTGAGTGACCTAAAATTGGCCATTGAAGGAACAATCATTATGAGTGAGGTGAGCTGTGATATCATTTATCATTTCCCTCTTTTGTTGGTTTTTCTCATTCTTATATTTTAACTTCTCTTTTTCAGAATTTGAGAGATGCCCTGGACAACATGTATGATGCTCGCATACCTCAGATCTGGAAAAGAGTGTCCTGGGATTCATCCACACTGGGCTTCTGGTTTACTGAACTTCTGGAGAGAAATGCTCAGTTTTCTACTTGGATATTTGAAGGGAGGCCCAACGTATTTTGGATGACTGGTTTCTTTAATCCTCAAGGTATGTGCTCATGGGAGAGTGGGCAGTGTTGGAGGATGAGGGTAGTTGTGTAGTAGCACTGTGTGATAAATACATATTAAATACAACAGTATAGAGGTACAGCTTGCTAAGTGCTGGACACATGTTTTCAGAAGTTGGAAACTACAGATGATCCTTCTGTATTTGTTTAAAATTCAATCTGGAATTTGTTCTACCATTGCGTGCACAATAACAGAGGCAAACCTTTCATTGTTCTTCTCATCTACCTCAGCAAGCCTGTGTTTAGGACATGTGAAATAATAAAGTTTTGTTCATATCTTTTTTTTTCTTTTTTTTTAAATTTTTTTTATTTATTTATGATAGTCACACAGAGATAGAGAGAGAGGCAGAGACACAGTCAGAGGGAGAAGCAGGCTCCATGCACCGGGAGCCCGATGTGGGATTCGATCCCGGGTCTCCAGGATCGTGCCCTGGGCCAAAGGCAGGCGCCAAACCGCTGCGCCACCCAGGGATCCCAGTTTTGTTCATATCTTATCTTAGTTTTAAATATTCGTGAAAATGACAAACATGAAGCATCAAAATATGCAGAAATTGTTTCTAGATTTCAGAAAATTAGACTGATTTTGAAAATGATCATGTGGCAGAAGTTTTATTGAGTGAATGTGTAGAGTCTGTCCCCACCCGCTCCTCAATTCTTTTCCCCCTGAAAAAGTACTTTGTGATTCTGCTGTATTTCTTCCTTCACTCTAGAAATGTTTACTTGGTTTCTGACCAGATGTCTAGTGACATAATAATAAACTATACACAATTTGGTAAGCTCATAAAAACTACCATGGTCAGTGTTTCAGATTTATAAAATGTGGAGTTCATAGAATTCATAAAGTTCTGAAACATGACAACTTTTTGTTTTACTACAATAGTTTTACTTCAAGTAATTCTTTCTTTTAAAGATTTTATTAAAATTCCTGTTAGTTAACATACAGTGTAATATTAGTTTCAGATATACAATATAGTGATTCATTGTTTCCATGCATCACCCAATACTCATCACAACAAATGCACTCCTGAACTTCCATCACCTATTTCATCCATTCTCTCACCCACCTTCCCTCTGGAGCCATCAGTTTGTTCTCTATAATTAAGAGTATGTTTCTTGGTTTGCCTCTCTCTCTCTCTCTCTCTCTCTCTCTCTGTATTTTTCCCTTTGCTTGTTCATTTTCTTTCTTAAATTCCACATATGGGGGCACCTGGGTGACTCAGCAGTTGGGCACCTGCCTTCAGCTCAGGGAGTGATCCCAGGTCCAGGCATTAAGTCCCACATCGGGTTCCCTGCGGGGAGCCTGCTTCTCCCTCTGCCTGTGTCTCTGCCTCTCTCTCTGTCTCTCATGAATGGATAAATAAAATATTTTTAAAATTCCGCATATGAATGGAATCAGATGGTATTTGTCTTTTTCTATTTCACTTAGCATAATACTCTAGCTCCGTCCACGTCGTTACAAAGGGTAAGATTTCATTTCTTTTATGGCTGAATAATATTCCGTTGTGTGTGTGTGTGCGTGCGCATGTGTGTATGTATATAACGCCTCTTCTTTATCTATTCATCAATTGGTGGACATTTGGACTGTTTCCATACTTTGGCTGTTGTAGATAATGCTGCTGTTAAACATCGGGGTACATGTATCCCTTTGAATTAGTATTTTTGTATTATTTGAGTGGTGGTGCCATTTCAGGATCATAAAGTAGTTCTATTTTTAACTTTTTGAGAAACCTCCTTTCTCTTTTCCAGAGTGGCTGCACCAGTTTGCATTCTCACCAACAGTGCAAGAGGGTTCCCCTTTCGGCATACCTTTGCCAACATTGGTTGTTTCCTGTGTTGTTGAAGTGGCATCTGAAGTGGCATGTGAGGTGGCATCTTAGCATAGTTTTGATTTGTATGTCCCTGATGTTGAGTGACACTGAGCATCTTTTCATGTGGCTGTTGGTCTCTGTATGTCTTCTTTAGAAAAATGTCTATTCATATCTTTGACCAATTTCTTAATTGGATTATTTATCTTTTCGGTGTTGAGTTTTATAAATTATTTTTATATTTTGGATACTAAGCCTTTATAAGATATGTCATTTGCAAATATCTTCTCCCATTCTTTAGGTTGACTTTTAGTTTTGCAGACCACAAAACTTTTTTATTTTAATGTAGTTATAATAGTTTATTTTTGCTTTTGTTCCCCTTTCTCAAGAGACATAACTAGAAAGAAGTTGCTATGGCCAATGTCAAAGAGGTCACTGGCTATGTTCTCTTCTAGGATTTTTATGGTCTCATGTTTCATATTTGGGCCTTTAATCCATTTTGAACGTGTTTTTGTGTATGGTATAAGAAAGTGGTCAGTTTCATTCTTTGTATGTTGCTGTCCAAGTTTTCCCAATACAATTTGTTGAAGAGATGGTCTTTTTACCATTGAATATTCTTTCCTGCTTTATTGAAGATAAATGACCATATAATTGTGGATTCATTTCTGGGTTTCCTATTCTGTTCTATTGATCTATGTACCTATTTTTGCACCAGTACTATACTGTCTTGATCACTACAGCTTTGTAATATAACTTGAAGTCTGAAATTGTGATGCCTCTAGCTTTGCTTTTCTTTTTCAAGATAGTTTTGGCTATTTAGGGTCTTTTGTGGTTCCATGCAAATTTTAGGATTTTTTTTTCTAGTTCTATGAAAAATGCTGCTAATATCTTTATAAGGGTAGCATTAAATGTGTAGATTTCTTTGAGGAGCATAGATATTTTAACAATATTTGTTCTTCCAATCTATGATCCTGGAATGTCTTTCCAAATTTTTGTGTCATCTTCAATTTCTTTCATCAATGTTTTATAGTTTCCAGGGTACAAGTCTTTCACTTCTTTGGTTAGGTTTATTACTAGGTATCTTATTATTTTAGGTGCAATTGTAAATGGGATAGATTCCTTATTTTCTTTCTGCTGTGTTGTTATTGGTATATAGAAATGCAACATGATTCTGTACGTTGATTTTGTATCTTACAATTTTACTGACTTCATGCATGAGTTCTAGCAGTTTTTTAGTGGAGTCTTTAGGGTTTTCTATATAGAGTATCATGTCATCTGCAAATAGTGAAAGTTTGACTTTTTCCTTGGTGATTTGGATGGCTTTTATTTGTTTTTGTTATCTGACTGCTGTGGCTAGGACTTCCAGTGCTATATTGAATAAAAGTGGTGAGAGCGGACATCCCTGTCTTATTTTTTACTGTAGAAGAAAAGCTCTCAGTTTTCCCCAAATGAGGATGATATTAACTGTGGGTTTTTCATAGATGGCTTTTATTATGTTAACATATGTTCCCTCTAAACCTACTTTGTTGAGGGTTTTTATCATGAATGGATGTTGTACTTTGTCAAATGCTTTTTCCGCATCTATTGAAAAGATCGTATTATTCTTTTCTTTTACTAATGGGATATATCATATTGATTGATTTGTGAATATTGAGTCATTTTTGTAACCCCAAAATAAATCCCACTTGATTGTGGTGAATGATTTTTTTTTTTAAGTATTGTTGGCTTAGGTTTGCTAGTATTTTACTGAGGATTTTTTGCATCTATGTTCATCAGAGATATTGGCCTATAGCTCTTTTTTTCCGTGGTGTCTTTATCTGGTTTTGGTATTGGAGTAATGCTGGCCTAAAAGAATAAATCTGGAAGTTTTCCTTTCTTTTCTATTTTTTAGTATAGTTTGAGAAAAACAGGTATTAACTCTTCTTTAAATGTCTGGTAGAATTTGCCTGTGAAGCCATCTGGTCCCGGACTTTTATTTGTTGGGAGGTGTTTTTGGTTACTGACTCAGTTTTTTTGCTGATTATCTGTCTGTTCAAATTTTTTATTTCTTGCTGTTTCATTTTTGGTAATTTATATGTTTCTAGGAATTTAGCCATTTCTTCTAGGCTGTCCAATTTGTTGGCATACAATTTTTCATAATATTCTCTTCCATTTGCTTGTATTTCTGTAGTTACTTCTGCTGTTACTTCTCTTTCATTTGTGGCTGCATTAATACAATCTAAGAAGTATTCACACATACAAATTTAGGAAGCATTATTGCCAATCACACAATATGGTTGAATCTCATGAAATAATATTAAGTGAAGGAAGTGAAACAGAACACATTACAATGTGTTTTACTGCATACATCTTAATCTATATGTAATGTATGTATAACATATGATTCCATATAAAACAGGCAAAACAGATCCATGACCTGAAGGTCTCCGAATGTTCCATTTCTTGATTTAGATGTTAGTTACATGGCTCTTCTCTTGGTCAAAATTCATCAAGTAAGTGTATAGACACTTAAAATTTTTGCAGTTTTCTTTGTATAAATAATCTTTTAAAATGGTATATCTGTAATTGTTCTCTGTATATTATCTTACAAAACTATACATAGATACTATTACTTCAATAGGCTTTAGATTTATAAAGGACAGTTCCCAGATTTCACTTATCTATTTTTCTCCCAGAATTTCCATTGAATTTAGGGAGGAAACACTTCTATTATGGTTCTCAGACTGTGTGAATCTACTTACGAGTCTCTCTTTCCTCCTTACCAGCCCTCAATTTGAGTGAGTTGTCACCAGGTAATTCCTGGCTTGAGGGACTGAAGAAATAACACTTAATTTAATTAGGATTGTCTAACCATCTTCCATTTGCCAGCCCCTCTGTTAGGTGCTTTCAATAGAGAGAGATTTGAGACCCAATTCATCCCCTAAAGGAGCTCATAATCTGATTGGTAAGACAGGCCCATCAGCAACGTTAACATAATGTGATAAGTGTTCCATCCAGGTGAGAACTAAGTGCCACAGTAGTACAGAGAGATGAATCCTGCCAAGGCAGGGCTCCCAAAGAGCGTTATACAGGAAGCACAGCATAGGATTTTCAGGGACTTGAGAAAAGGGCATTCCAGCCAGAGACCTGAGCAAAGACACAGCATGGGGAAAGAAGGACAGCAGTGTGGCCAGAGCTCAGGAAGAGGGAGCATAGGTGGGGGGCAGTGAGGTTTGAGTTCACAGTCTTCTGGGGGAGGTTAGGCCACATCATAAGGCAATTAGAAGTCCACAGAAATCAGAAGATAATCCCAGGAGAATATAGGGGGTAGACTAAACTATAGAGGGCCAGAGCAATGAGACTCTTACCAAGTCCAAGGGAGAGAGCCTGGGACCTCAACCAGGTGAAAAGGAAGAGACAGATTTGATGGAGCGATTAAATGGGGGAGTCTTTGAGAAAATAGAGAGTGACAATGGTTGAGTTTGAAGGCCTGGTATAAGACAGGGAGCACTGGGAGAGGAACAGGTTGGGAGGAAAGCTTCCTCCCTTCCTTTCCTACTAAAATTGTCAGCTAGTGTTAGTAGGACATCCAGGTAGAGAGGTGTGTTGGCTGACTTGGGAGTCCAGGAGAGGGGTAAAGATCAGTGATTTTTTTAAAAGATGTGAGGTTATTGAGTGCATTTTAGATAATTCAGAAACCAAGAGAGAGGAGTTGGTTGATCCTTGGCTTTTCACAGATGCAGACAAGCTAAGTCTTGTACTTCAATGATTGCTTTTTTTCCCATTAGAAACATGACTTAACATAGCAAAGTATTAATATGAACTAATCTTTCATTGTTACTATTTGTTAAGAAATGTTACAAACCAGAACATTTAAAGAAATACAAATACAGACATACGTTTCAGTTTTCTTTATTTGTTAATAATACTAATCCTTTCTCTTTTCTTCATTTCTGTTTTCAGCTTAAACTTTGATTCTTTCGCTAATGGCTCTCCACGTCTTGGAAAGCCCTGGACTTATTCAAGCACGTTACCTTTATATACAAGCATACAGACATACATCCTTATCTATGACTGCTTTCCATTTGTAGCCTAGAAGAATGGAGGTCAACTTTCTCTGCATGCTAATCACTTCTCTGCTTCCTTTTCCTTCTTTTGACACAAGAGACAAATTACTTTCTGTTCCATACTACCTGACCAAATCTGGAAAACATAAAGGTTACAGCAACTTCATGCATGTTCACAGGCAGTGTGTAAGCAGATAAAGTGCTTTCCAGTTGAAAGCATCTCTGGTCATTATTTGACATCAATAATTGATTTCTCAGCATGACTATATCTCCTGGGTTTTATATCTTTTTAAAAAAAAGATTTTATTTATTCATGAGAGACAGAGAGAGAGAGAGAGAGAGGCAGAGACACAGGCAGAGGGAGAAGCAGGCTCCCTGCAGGGAGCCTGATGTAGGACTCAATCCCAGGTCTCCAGGATCACCGCCTGGGCTGAAGGCGGCGCTAAACTGCTGAGCCACCCAGGCTGCCCAGTGGGTTTTATATCTTTTAACCTAGCCCCCTTTGATGAAGCTTCTTTCTTTGGCACAAGATATTTAAGCAAATGGGTTTTTTTAATTAAAAAAAAATACACGTTTAAGTAAAACACAATGCAGTTTGCAATGAGGCCATAGTTTCATCACAGATATGTATCGTCAAAATCACCTAGGCTATAAAATATATGAAAAAAATCATTTTCATATATGACAATTTGTTTTGTATTCTTATAATGTAATATGGCATCCAATACTGTCTGATATGTGTTTGCCATCATGCCTCTGATGATTGTTCCTCAGGCCTAAGTGACTTCAAGGTCCACACTGCCACAATGACACGTGACAGGACTTGTGTGCACTCCAGTCTGTGCCTAAGATAATGCTATTTATAGCATTGCTCCTTTGCCTCATGGTGGCCTGGTATTTTGTCAGTCTTACTTGAAGAGGCTGAGTCCATCACCATGGAGTGATATTTTCAGCCCCCTTCACAATAATTTCTTGTAGCAGTTGATGAGTTCAACCATGTGGCAATTAGGTTTGATTATTAAAATGGTCAACCTTTCTCTACCCATGACCCTATAATATTTGTTCAATGGCTCAGCTTTTGACAGTGCATGGATTAGCCTCCCAATGGATTACTCAGACCCAAGAAAACCTTTGTGCTCCACTGGATTTTCCCATCAGTCATTGATACACATGTTCACATATTGTTTAAGATTGTCTTCTCAGGGTTCCTGAAGAATTTATTTGGCCTCTGGTTCCCACAGGTGCACCTTTCCATAGCACTATGTACACATGATTGATTCTAGTTTGCGTGTGTGTCTGTGTCATAAGTGTGGACTGTGAATTATGAGCCTGACTTCAAGTGGGTATAGACCACCTTGCAAAACCTCGTAATTTGATAGCTATGCTTTACCATTTGGCATTAGGTATGATTCACAGGTGCTGCTGATGCAGAGGTTGAATGTGCTTTTTTGGGCCTCACACCTCCATAGTAGACTGAACCATGCAGTATCATTATTCTCCAAATGTTTAACTCAGTCTGGAGCTTGATGCCAATTGGATGCCAACTTGCGTTAGTTTTTCTGTTTTCTCCTCAGTGTCTCAACAAGCCATGTCAGTATGTCATAGTAGATATCAATGACAACTTACACACTAGTACAAACCAAGATTTTTCCAAGAATTTTGCTGAAGCAAGGGGATGGTTACTTTTTGTCCTTTTATCTTTTGTTACGGTAAAAAATCATCTACAACCTCTGGCCTATGTATTTGTCTTCAGGGCAACATCATTAACTAGCATTCTCTGAATGTTTGTCTTACAAAAGCCTGACATTTGGGGGGTTAATAGAATTTTAGGATTGGAAGGGACTAGGAGATCTCTTCCAATCCCATAACAATCCTAAGCGTGCGTCATAGCTACTGTTTGCTGAACCAGAGCTGACATCTGAGGGAAGCCAAGTGAATCTCAGGGTTCTAAACCCTGAATGATAGCACTTACCTGCTCTGTCCTCAAACCACGGAATGATAGGAGGACTGTGGACATCTTAGAAATGCCTCCAGATTGAGTAATAACCCATCTTCCTTGCTTTCATGTGGGAGGGGCTTAGATGAACCTGGCTTCAGTCACAACCTCATCCCTTATAATTCTAATTCTAGTTTCTGCACATTGTTATCTTCCTTACCAACTGTCTATTTTGTAATCTGGACAACCTCAACACTGCTCTCTGCAAGGCCATGAAAACTAGTGACCTCCTTGCCAACTTCATTCCCCTTAACCATACTAGGATGCCAGTTCTGGAAACTTTCACATCTTGGCTTTCATTCATTATCTTTTTTGGTTCTCCTCCTGCCTCTCCTAGGACTGCTTCTCAGTCTACTTTGTAGACTCAGGCTCTTCTCAAGCAAGTTCTGCCCTTGATCCTGGTACCCACATGGGTGACATTAGCCATTCTCACAGATGCGACTACTTATCTCTACTTAGGACTGACTCATCCAAAGTCCTGGTTTAAGATTCTGACTCTTCACTTCTACCTGCCAATGTAGAATATTCCATCCTCCTGTGAACCTCACCAGTTCTATCATTTGGTCATCTTCCTTCTAAACCATCCTTATCAAGATTCTGCTATATTTGCTGTGTATCACCATCCTCCAGATCACCCAACTCTTGTGAATGGTCCTCTCACATCCAAATAGCTTGGAAGAGGGAAACCCAGAAATCCTAGTGTGGTGTTAGACAAGAGGGGAAAGTAGGAAGTGGTGACAGATGCTGACAGAGGTCAAGTAAGATAGGTCTAAAAGTTGTCAGATGGCTTTATCAACAAGGACACTGTTGGCAATGGAAGTGTCAGTGGAGTGGAGGTGGAAGGAAGGAGTCAGACTTCAATGTGAGTGAGTGAGACAATAGGAAATGGGGAAACAAAGTATAGACAAGAAGGATAATTGTCTCAAGAAATTTGGCCTTGAAGAGAAGAAGCAAGTTGGAGGAGTAGTTGTAAGAAGAAATTATTTCCTTTTTTCTTCTTCTAATGATAGGAGAGGCTTTGATCTATTCACATACAGATGGGAAGAAGCCAGGAGAGAGAGAAAGAGATAGAGATAGAGATAGAGATAGAGATAGAGATAGAGATAGAGATAGATAGAGATAGATAGAGATAGATAGAGATAGATAGAGATGGCAAAGATAACAGAGAGGGATAAGAGAAGCAAAGAGGGGATGGCTCCCAAGTGGAGGGATGCACTCCAAGCATATGGGTGTGGAGGGACACCATACCCATTATTCTAAGAGTAATAAGGGATGAATGAATGTAGATGCAATTGAGTTTGTCAGTTTGTTGGTAAGAAGTTAAGGGGTTTCCCACTTGACACCTTCTATTTTCTCCTTGAAAAAGGAGGCAAAGAGATCTCGGGAGCAAGAAGGTGTCAGAGGAGATTTTAGGAGAATGGCAGATGTTTAAGAAAGTGGGCTACTGAGAGGAACAAGGAAAGATTACTGGGTGGCTTTGAGAATCCCATCAAGTCTAGTGGCAACTGTGTAATGGCCTGACTATTCAGCAACCTGAAACGGGTGTAAGAAGGGGGACATTTGGATTCATCTAGGATTGGAGTTTTTCTGGGCAAGTGATAAAAAGAATGGATCTAGACTACATAGGAAAGAACTGAAGGAAAGGTGGAGTTCAGGTCTTCAGAAATGGTGAGGTCAGGGAACGAAGAGGTCAAGATCCTGAATGGAGGCCAAAGAGGCCCAGGTGATGGAGGATGCTCAGGGAATAGGGGCAGGTCATATTTGGTAGAGAGGAGCATGTGGCCAAAGGGTGTGCTTGTCAGAGCTGCAGAGATTCTCATAAAGGATGGAGAAAGTACTGTGTCTTTAGGGTTAAGGAAGGCTCCAGTAAGAGGAAGATGATGAAGGGAATGTCCCTGTGAAGAGGTGGAAAAATGGGAGAGTTGATTAACCATAGACCCACTCCAGAGGGAACAATGGAAAGGTTTGGTGGGGCAAGGAAAAGAAAGCATAAAGTAGAACATAGAGAAGATAGAGTAGTTCAGGTCATTAATATTTTGGCACATGGGACATGGTGGATTAAGCAGACACCAGAATTAGCCCCAGTTTTCCCACATGTACTTAGGTTCTGTTGGAGCCAACTGTATCCTGGATTAACAGCATCACAGAGAAAATATATATGTCTCAGGGGGCCTGAGGAAGGAGTCCACTCATACTTCTAACAGCCTTCCTAATATTTTGCTTGTACTGTGTGGCATTTCTGCTCCTACTTGTCAAATTTGTTCTTAAAACAAATGTGGGTCAGTGACCTGTCAATAGCCTGCTGTGCAGATATTTTTACAGAACAGTGGTTCTCAGTCCTACCTCTACAATTGAATCACCTGGGAAACTTTTAATATATAGTAATGCCTGGGGCTCCAGACCAATTTTATCAGAACCTCTGGTGATGAAGCCTCTAGAGTCTGTACAATTAGTTTTCTTAAAAGCTCCCTTGGTCATTCTAATGTGTGAAGAAACTAGGCTTTAGACTTGCTACCCAGTATGTGGCCCACTAGCCAACAGCATCAGTGTCACCTGGGAGCTTGATAGAAATGGAGAATCTCAGGCCCCCACCCTTGACCTACCTACTGAATCATAACTTGCATTTTAATAAGAGCTCCTTCCCTTCTGAAACCTATGAACATGAAAGTTTGAGAAGCCCTGCCTTGAAACAATGCTAATGCTGGGGTCCCACCTCTAGATTCTGATTCTATTGATCTAGGTTGTGGCCTGGGAATCAGGAGTTTTAAAGGCTTCCCAGATATTTCTAATTTTTAGCCAAGTTTAAGATCCCCACTTTACATCATCTGGCAAAGCATCAGGAAAGGTGCCTGGTACGTTTTTATTCGATTGGGTGGATCAACCCCATCTTTGTTTAATGATTTCTGACCTTTATTTAACTTACTAATGAACTCCATTTGCTTCTCATTTGGGGGAAAAACTGCCTGTCATACACTTGTGGCAGGAACATCATTTCTCCTCATCTTTGGAGATGCTACTGGGAAGCTTGGTAACTAATAAGACAGGAAATACTGCCCAACCAAAGGCCCATTACATAAGGACTGGTTCATTTATTAAGGAAAAAAAAAATTGCTGATAGGACCATCATTACAGAATACCAACCTCCTCTGATCAAATTGAGACAAGCAACCTTCCTTATTAGTTATATATATATTTTTTTGGCTTTTCTTAGGCCTTGTTTGAAATGATATTTAAAGAACTCTACAGCTTTCTTTAAGCCGACTGACTGCACAAGTCAAACAACAGTAATTAGTTTGCTGAAATGTTGGGTTACTACTATTATAGGAATTAAGACATAACAAGTGTTATTTTAGATGTGATTTTTCAAGCATAACCCCAGCTTAATAGTGAAATTTTAAAGAACAAACGTGACAAGTGTTTTAAGATTTCATTGTGTTGTATGAGTTTGAAGGGGAAAAATTAAAAAAAAAAAAAAACATCTCTTTTAGACCACATGCAACTCAGATGTTTGAATAGTCAAATCACCCATTTCCATGTGGGTGGTTAAATCTCATGAAGAACAGAAGGTTATTATTAGTGAAGACTTTCCTCCAACTTTTTGTTTCTCACTTCAGAGTCAAGCATATGAATGCATGAATCACTTTTCCACCACTGATGATTGAAATTTGGTTTAAGAATTATTAAAACTAAATTGGTGCCAAGACAAAAGTACTGCTTTACAAGTTTTTATAAAGAAAAATGCATCAATAGTCTTTTAAAATTATACAGGCTTCAGAAAACACAGATTTTGATTCCATTAGCCTTGATATTAGTCTACAAGAAAGATGGTCATTCATTTTTTTAAAATTCAATAATGAGCAATTCAGTGGATTTACTGCAGTTTGAATTCCACAAGATCATGTCTTTTTCTTCAGGAAGCCAAAACAAAACTATCAAGACTTGAAAAACTGTGTATCTTCTCCACATTCTCTGGGTGGGAATGGGGCATGGGAACAGTTCCCTACCCTCCGGTCTCAAGGCCTCAAATACATTTATTTCACATTTCCCTTTCTTAGCAGCTCAAGATAATCTGTGTTCTAGATTCCACCTACCAATATACTAAGACTGCTACCTAAACATCAGGAGGCGTACTGTTGAAATAAACTAGACAACATCATGCACATCCCCCAGTAGGGAGAAGATAGGAGATACTCTTTCCCTAACGGCACTAGAGGTTTTCAGAGCTTTCTGACAATGGCTGACGTCTTCAAAGCAGGTGTGTGTTACATGAGAGAGAATCCCACTCATCCATCATCGGGCACCTAGTCATTGTCCTGAATGCCATATGGAGAGAGGTTAAATATGCAACTTAGACAGAATTTAAAGTGTTAGAGAAAAATTCAATTATTCAATTTGTACAGATGGGTGGTTAAGAACAAGATTCATGTCTTGTGCATTATGGCCTTGCAGATTCATAGATCAGGGATGACTTTTAAAATATCACAAAATAGGGTCGATTGGATTCCAACTACTCTGGTTACACAGTGTCTAATATGCTACATGGAGGCACATTTAGTGTTGAGTGATGAAAATGACATTCGTGGAGGGACTTCCAAGAAAGAACTGGATATTATCATTGTGGTCATTGTTGGTTGACAACTTCCTGGGTGTAACCTGAAACCAGCCCCCGTATGTGGTAGACGGAGAGAGACTGAAGGAAGAGGCAGGCCACTCTGGATTGGTAGGTGGTAGGTTTTATAAGTAAAGGCACTTACATAAGAGGCTTATCTTGGGTGGCCATAAGCCGAATAGATCTCTGTACCCACCTGTCGAGTGTTAAAAGTTTACATAGAGGACTTAACTGTTCAGTCATGTATACCAACCAGATGGCCTCAACAATGCATCACTATCTCAAGGCTACATCCCTCAGGCAGCTTCTGGGAGCAGGAAAGGCAAGTGGACCACACATTGTAAGGACAAGAGAGGGGATGACGAGCCTCCAGTTGCCCAGGTAAAGCTCACAGGTCAGGCAGTGGCCATGTCCTCTTGATGACCTCCCCCAACACTCTGTGATCAGCTGCTAATAATCTCATGGGCTTCCCTCTTCTGCAGTGGGACCTGAGCCATCAGCAAGGGGTTTCACTAGCAGAGAGGTGGCTCTTTTGGCAGCCACCTGGCTGCACGGCAGGCAGATACCACAGCAACAGTATGGACACATGCAAGAGAAAACACAGATCAAAACAGTGATCCCAAAATTAGGCACAACTTTCTCCACCAAGAGCTCCATGGTTCCAACTACTGATTTATTAAGTCCTGTGGACTGGGAGTTGGATTACTTAGACCATCCGCTGGTGTCCTCATGTGATCTAATAAAGATGATACGTTGGCAGACACATCAGGAATGAACACATAACATTCTATTTGGATAATGGCAGAGGTGCCTCCTTACGAGGCAATAACAATGTCCAAGGCCATCCTATTTTGGAAGACAGTTTTTCTCATTAGAGATGTTTCAGTGTTTGTTAAGGACAGGCTCTGTTGGCTATCATTCAAGACTTGCTGAATGAATTTAGCAAGGGCTTCTGTGTGTGCTATAACGTCCTCCAGGCCAATGGAGAGGCAAAGACTGCACCCAAATGATCATACCAGTGGGAAACAGCACACCCACCTGGCCTTGAGGAGAGGGAAATTGGCAGTTTTAAGAACGTGAGCTGGTTGTGCATACATACCGTCCACGTTTGGCTGAGGGAGGTAGCCCTGTCAGGCATGAGATGGACTGGGAGTGGGTTAAGCCTGACCAGGACTCCCACCTTTTCCCCCCCTTCAGTGGTGCAATACCATTTCAGGCATAGTGCATTTCAACAGATCTGACTTGCAGCAGGACAGTGGGATCCCAGTGAAGATTGAGTAGTTCCCCCTCACACAGGGGTGCTAACTAACACCCATACCAGCAGGACATCCCATTGCAATTTCCATTAGGTAACTCCTGTCCCAGGTGTGGTGCAGCTTGGTGTTGTCAGCAGCATAGCACGTTGATCCACAGTGAGAGCTGGGGCAATGGCTGTTCCCTGCAACTGCCATGCCTTTATGGGATTGGAGACCTTGGCAGGGGTCCCCAGTCTGGCATATGGGGAACAGGCCCTACTGATGGATCATCCAAATGTATGAAAGCCTGAGAATTCTGTAGCTCACTGGGCCAAGGTGGTTTTACCTATTACTAACTTAATCAGATGCTTTAATATTCCAGTTTTCCTTTCTACCTTCCCCACACACACACCCTGGCTGCTCACGGGTTATAGGGGAAATGGAGCTGCCATGCAATGTCATGTGCCTTTGCCTAGTCTTGCACATTGTGATCTTTGGAATGTACCCCTGATCACTGTCTTAGTCAATGAGGGTATCCATACATGCTACTCAGTCAGACAGCTTCTCTAGTCCCCTAATGGTGGTAGTCTGCTTTGCATAGTGCCAGAGGAAAGCTTGGGTTAGACCAGATGTAGCATCTACACAAACAAAGGCATATTTTTTACATCCCTCATTCAGAGGGAAGAGCCAATATAATCAATTTTCCAATCACAGCTTCTGGGACAACATGCCGCTTACCCCCCAAATGACTCCTAAAACCTTATAGCAGCACCTGGGCCTTTAATTTTCTGTGGGTTCACGACTCATCTTCTCTCCCAGATGTTCCAGCAAAGCCTGCAGCATGTCCTGCCATAGAGGCAAGTCTTCACATGTTAACATTCTATTGTCAGTGTAATGGGCCCATTTTACTGATGTGGGGAAGGAGAACCAGGGACAGGTCGTGGATTACCATGCCATGACATATGGTGGGGCTGTGAGGGTGACCTCAAGGAAGTGCTTCAAAAGTCCATGGGAGGCAAATTTGATCCTGTGACCCAGAAGTCAGGGGTATACTGAAAAAAGCATTTGCTAAGTCCAGCGTGACATAGTAAACTCCTAAGACCATGACCAAGGTATCTAAGATGGTGGCAGTGTTGGGCACAGTCACGTATTGAATAGGGGGACACAATCGTATGCAATTTTGGAGAGGTCCACCATCATCCGCCACACGCCCTCTAGCTTTTTTATCAGACATACTGTTGATGGCAATATGGGCAGGGCATGCAATATCCACTCAGGGCAGTTCTTAGACAGTTTCTCTTATCTCCTTATGCATCCCCAGCAATGTATACTGTTTGACAGCTACCACTCTTCCAGGGCTGGCAGACTTACTGGTTCCCAGTTGGCATTTTCCATCAGCACTGCTTTGATTACTGTAACCTGGAAGCAGAATTCACCAATAGGGGTTTGCAGAGTTTGACCTTGTAGGATATCAGTGTCTAATATGTTTTCTGGTATTGGAGAGAAAAACAGCCTCACATTTTAGGGGGCAGAATGCTCGACTTGCTGAGTCAAAAGGACCTTCCTGACCATAACTGTTTGCCTTTCATAATCATTGATGACACTGAGGGGGCCAGGAAACTTCAAGGGTTACCATGTGTTAGAGTACATTCAGCTCCAGTACCCACCAGAACTGCCAATTTTATTTCTGGAGGACTGGTGAGTAGTGAACTCAACATGAGTCCTCCCATCACCTCCAGTGGTGTCAACGGACGCACTCTTGGACTGCATCCAACAGTACCCTGGGCATAAGGAGGCACCCACACTGAGTAAGACCGTATTCCTGAGGCCTCTGTTGGAGTGGGCAGGGCATCAGACATGGTAGGTGAAGATGGGGCAGGTCAAAATTATTGGTCAAATTTCAAGGCTTTTCCATAGTTTCCACAGGCTGTTGGTCTGTCTGCTCAGGTGGGGTCCTTGTAGCAATGAAGCCAAACACGTTTGCTTCTGGGCTATTATTACTGGACCATTTATAGATGATTGGGATAGCCTTTTGACTTTCTGAGTTCCTTCTCTGTCTCAGGTCTATCCCACAGCCCCTGCCGGTTCCTAGGATCTGTCAATTTCCCCCAGATCAGCAATGAATTGCCCAACACCATAAATATCTTGCCCCACAACTAGACTTAGCATGGATATCAGCATCCTGTACCAGATGTGGGTAGAGGACAGGCTAGAGTATCTGTACCAGGACAGCCTGATACAGCCTATACCAAGACAGGCTTGAGTATCTGGACTTTCATTACTGCAGTGAATGTGGCCCTGATCATGCCCTTCAAAGACAGGAGTGTAGATGGCCTACGTCATTCCCAACTCCCTAAAAATTTTTTGTACCTCCTCTGTAGATTTCCAGGGCTCCATCTTCCCAGAGAAATCGCCTTCATTGGGCCAAGCCTCCATGCAGGTTAGAACAGTCCAATCTAGATGGGAATGTGTGCCTTGAACCAGCCTTCCCCACCGAGCACCATGCTGGCACTGCTGGAGGAATGGGTGTGTGGTGATGCCACTCGTATTTTCTGCCACCTGCCCAGTCAGAAGAATGTCATGATGTCTTGTATCCCATAGCTGCACTAACCATGCTTGGATACTTTTTTGGCCTTTTGCTAGAACTTGGCAGCTGTATTAATATTAATAAGCTCAATTGGAGTATACGCTCTCATCATGAATGTTTTCTGAACTGGGGGCTGCCCCGCTGGCTGGGGTTGCCATTGCTGTGCTTTTGCATTCCTTTGTACTAGGGGTCAGATGGCAGGGTGTTTTGTCCATTTCGTAGTCAATGACCTACAACACCCCCCCCCCTCACTTTGCTGAGCATTCTCTTTGCCACAGTGCAGTGTGCACAGTTTCTCAAAGAAGCAGTTTAAAGCAGCCAGCATTTTCCTGGTGCCCCTGCACTCCTATGGTGGTCCACAAGCATCTGACATACAGGCCACCCCTCCCCACAGAGAGGTTCATGGTCAACTCAGGATGTTTCCCTCAGATGCCTCTTTCCCAAGGCTGATTTCTTTGGTCTGCTGGCTAGCTCACCAATTATTGGTCTGTAACCTTCTTGGAAGCTTCCCTAATGAAATCTGAAACTGACCCCCTTCTGTAGAGGGCAGAGGGACACCCAAAAAGAGGCAGGCCACTCCAGGTTGGTAGGTGGTAGGTTTAACAAGCAAGGGAATTTACACAAAAGGTTTGTCTCAGTGGCTGCAAGAGGAGTAGATCTTCCTCACACCCACCCACCAAATGTAAAGGTTTATATAGAGGCCCTCACAGGGTTCAGTCATGTACACCATCCAGATGGTCTCAAAAATCATGTCACTATCTCCAGGCTATGTTCTTGAGCAACTTCTGGGAGTGGGGGAAGCAGAGGGCTCCAGGTTCCAAGGACAGGAGAGGGAGTGAAGAGTGTCTGATTGCCTGGGTGCAGCTCACAGGTGAACTGGTGGTCACATCTTCTTGATGACCTCTCTCCCCTTGCAGTCCAACACCACTGACAGGCAAAAACATAAAATGTTTGTTTTACTACTAGAGTATGAATCCCCAGTATTTGACATTGAAGTCAACATAATCACATGCTGATCAGATCACTTCAAGTGACTCCACAGATAGGCGTTGACCAGTAGTTGCTTCCAGGCAAACTTGTACTATTTCTTGGCCCCTGTAGTTAGCTTTTGGTATCATAAAATCTTCCTTTACTATCAGGCACTCTCAGTTTTGTGAAACTATAGCTTTATAAGAATCACCTATAAATGCCCTACAATCAGCTACTCGAAAAGCCCTACAATCAGCTACTCTGGTGGATTGACCTTTTGGATTAATGCAAAGGCTCTTCTTTAGCACCCAAATCCTGTTTTAGAGAGCACTTTAAGTACACTTTATATGATGCAAATATAACCAAATCATTTGCCTACTCTAAATATTCAGTGGCTTCCCACTAGCCACCAAATCAAGTCCAAACCCTGACCCTAAAAATTCCTGCCTCTACTTTTGTTCCAACCTTATCTGCTAACATTGCCTCACCTTTTGCCTCCGTGTTTTTGCACATGCTGTTCCTCTAACTAGAATTGTCCCACCTGGCAAACTCCTGTGTATCTTGCAAGAGTCACCTTCAACTTTATCACCTTGATTCAGCCTTCCTTGTGCTGTCTTCCTGAGTGGTTTATTTTGTCCACACCTCTGCTCATAACAACATTGTGTTATATATCCTGCCTTACTCCATATTTCTTCTAGACTGAGCTCCTCAAGTAGGATCCATGAATGGCCTTTTCATCTTTGTGGTCATCCCATCTAGAGCAGTGCCTGGTAAACAGTGGCCACTCCTGAGAGTTTTAACAAAGAATTAATTAATTAATTAATTAATTAATGTGTGCCTCCCCAGCTATCTAATTTAATAACCAGGAAGGGACTTGGGAACCAGAAGAACTTGATTCTGGCTCATTAAGCCAGACTAGAGGACTGTTCTTTCTTTCCAGTTTTAAGGGATAGTAACTCAGTACACTGCTTTATTATGCAACTTTTTCTTTTCCCTCTATTCTCAGTCAAACTTAATGAAATATTCTCACTTACATGCTGCTTTGTGCATAATAGTTCTCAGATCTCACTGGGAGTAGCGGGGGCATACATACTCCAAAAAATTGACTCATGATTATGAGTAAAGAGCCTCATGATTTTCACTATTAGCATGGGAGCCAAATATAATATAGAGGTCACAGATAAATCTTCCTAAGGTTTTTAAGCCCATTTGAAGTTTAGGGTAGAGTTTTTAACATAACTACTACTCTCCAAGACTTCTCTTATTGAATTGAACAGCATGGTTTGCAAATATTAAATGTAAAGAAAGACCACAATATGTGAAACCATGTATTGCCTTAAAATAACTGTATTATGCACATTAAAACACATAGCTTTCCTTTCCGCTATGATTGCTTTGTTTGATCAAATTAAAAGTTGGGTTTTCCATTTTGGCATTATGCCTTGTTTCCTTAGCCGAAATGAAATTGTTGCATGATAGCAAATAGAAGCTTGATAATGGTTTGATTCAAGTTTTCATTGGAATGCTGATCTCAGGATATTTACCATTCCAGTCTTGTTCCTAAATAGTGTGTTTTCAAATAGAGACTATGATCTAGACGTGGATTACAATTTTTAGACACTTGCATAGTTGAAACCCAGGAGAGAATTTCAAACCAAGGTTTTGTCTGAGGCAGAAAGGGTGCTACTTTCCTGCTGTCAGCCAGCAAGGAGTACTTAGTTCACTGAAGGTCCCTATAGAAACAAAACACAGAAAGAAATGTGCCCTTGAGGATCAATCTCAACTCCTCCTGAGTGGGCAGAAATTGGGAGATTGGTAAACAACTAACACTTGGCCCTGCCCCCTTATTGTTTCTCAAGTAGACTGCAACAAGCCATCAGAATCATCTTTTTTATTTTTTTTTAAGGCTTCCTCACAGCAATGAGGCAAGAAGTGACCCGCGCCCACAAAGGCTGGGCCCTAGACTCTGTGACCATCCACAACGAAGTTCTACGGCAGACCAAGGAGGAGATCGCATCACCCCCTGCGGTAGGCACTACTGGGCTATAAGCAGGGACAGTTCTGAAACCAGGGTTGAAAGTTCAAACTCTACTTAAAACTGACCTATGAGTGCCTCGGTTAAGTCCATTGGCTTTGTAGCTGGGGTTTCCTAGGTCCTAACCAGGAGACTTCAATGCCAAAGCCTCCTCCATTTTGTCAGAGTGCAAATTAATGGCAAGCACTGGAACTCCCCAGAGCATTTCTTTATAATTTCAAGTTGCACTTGTGTAACTCATGAGCAGGAGCTGGAGACTGCTCACAGACTGGACAGGTATCGGGGGCAGTAGAGACCAACAGTACCGGCAGTCCTGAGCTCTGGGGCCAGTCCCAGCTGCGCCCCCCCCCCCCCACTAGCTTGTGGCACCCTGGATGGAGGGATACCCAGAGCGGGGAAGAGCAGGGCTCAACACAGAAATGTATTTCCTCAGAGGTCAGGCCAGAAGTCTGAAATCAAGGTAAGCAGATGCCCCTGGGAGCCACTGCCTGGGAACTTACCTGCTCTGTCAACTTGGGAAAGTTCTTTAACTTCCTCAACTACCTCATCTGTGAAATAAGGGTGATAATTTCACCTCATCAAAGATGATAGTGAGAATTAACTGGAATCATTTAGGATCCCACCGAGGTCCTCAAGATATCTTAGTCTCATTTTCCCCTTCTCTGATTTTCATTCCTTCAATTTTCAAGGAAGAGGACGGGGCCAGATGAATTCCAAGTTCTGGCCCTTTCTGCCACTTAACAGCAAGAGTTGCCTTTCTTCCAGTGTCCAGTAGTGCAGTCTTCATTTCTGTCTGCCACCCCCACCAGAAGCACACTTAACCTCCATACTTCCACCAGAAGTCTCCATTCAAGGCTACCCTAGGCTATTTCAATCACCCCCCTCAAAATTCTTCCAGCGCATTCCCATCATGCAATTCAAAAGTCACTTCTACATTTGTAGCTATTTGTTAGAGTAGCACCCCATTTCCTCGCGCCAAGATAGGTACTCATTTCCTAAGGCTGTTGAGACAAACCACAGAAATGTAATTCCTCAGAGGTCAGGCCAGAAGTCTGAAATCAAGGTATTGGCAGAGTTGGGTTTTTTCTGATGGCTCAGGGTGGGGGGAATCTGTTCCAGGTCTCTCTCTCTAGCTTCTGATGGTTACAGGCAGTCCTTGGTGTTCCTTGGCTTATAGCTGTGTCAATCCAGGCTTTGCTTCCATTGTCACATGACCTTCTTCTCTATATGTATCTCTGTGTGTCCCCTCCTCTTCTTACAAGAACACCAGTCATTATTTTGTTTTTAAGATTTTATTTACTTATTCATGAGATACACACAGAGAGAGGCAGAGACATAGGCAGTGGGAAAAGCAAGCTCCCTACCAGGAGCCTGATGTGGGACTCGATCCCAGGACACCGGGATCACCACCTGAGCCAAAAGCAGATGCTCAACCACTGAGCTACCCAGGTGCCCCATATTGGGTTTAAAAGGCACTTTAATCCAATGTGACCTTAGCTGATTACATCTGCAAAAGCCATATTTCCACATGGTCACATTCAGAGGTTCTAAGTGGACATGAATAGGGGTGGGGGAGCACTATTCAGTCCACTACACCTCTAACTGTGACTTTGTAAAGTTCTGAAATGAAAAGGAACCTAAAAGGTTACAGTTTCCTGTTGGATGATACCTAAATGATCGTGTCATTCATGTAGTAATTGTCACCCACTGGCAATAATGGTAATCATATGTCCTGATTTTCTGGGATTGCCCGTGGTTTTACTGTCAAACCCTGTACTGCAGGTTTTGGTTCAAAAAATACGGACCTCATACCCTTAGCTCACATGAGGGGATTCCAGGAAACACTTTGCAATTAATCTCACTCTCTTTTATTATAATCTACATTTGCTTCCCCTCCCCTACTCCTCATTGGAAAGGAAAAATGGTCACCATCTTCTACATAGATATATCTTATGGGCTTACATGATTATCAGAGTCTCCCTGTGATTCCCTTTAGTCTTGCTTTTCTAACTGAATATGTTCTATGGCTCCCCATGGCCTACAAGGTAAAGTTCAAACTCTTCAGTTTGGCATCTCGACTCTTCCACAGTCAAGCCCTAATTTATTTTATAACCACTGCTAAATAAAATGCTTGGGCTTTCCTACCCATCCTACCTATCTTTGTACTATTGTTCCTGCCTGGCTGCCTACCTTCTGTCCTCTGTCTTCCCCCAAAGCAGCCCACCCTGCAAAGCCATCTCCTCCACAAAGACCCCCAAGCACTCCCGCCCAGGGTGGCCTTTCACTTAGTCTCAGTGCGGGTCACCAGGCAGCCCCTCTAACAAATGTGTGCTGGTATTCAATTTGTGTTTTCCCCCCAATTTAATGATGAATACCTCAAGGGCAGGGTCCCTTTGTGTAAAAGAGGGACAGGGGATGACAGCCACCTACTGCTGAACCCCCCACACTTGGTCCCTATCAATAGATGCCAGCTCTAGCTCTACCACACCTGTCCTCTGGGGGTGCTCTGACTCTCCTCCTCACCGTCCGCTGAGATGATTAGAGCTGCAGGTTGGCTTGGCTGGCACAGGCTGAGATCCCGTGTGTCTCCCAGCTCCAAGTCCCATTCTTTGTTATGCCCCTACACCGACTCTGAGACTTACCTCCTTGTAGAAGTGACTTGGTTCTGCTGGCTAAGTCTGTTGTCCCCAGCAGGCTACCCCTACGCTCAAACAAGACATAACGGGAACATTTCTACAGCCCTCATGGCTTCAAGATAGGCCACAGGGGATAATTGGGCTCAGTATTTCACTCGTGCAATGTGCCCAGGGGTGTTTTGTTCTTTTGGTGGCATTTTAAGACTGGTGTGTGTCTTCTTTCTAAACCAAAGACCTTTATTACAGTAATGGATGTCCATCTCACAACACCCAGTTTTTCAAAGATTCTATCACCTTATGCTTGACTCTCCAGGAAGGTGTGTATATTTATGGGCTCTATATGGATGGAGCAGGCTGGGACAGACGGAATGGGAAACTCACAGAACCTACCCCCAAGGTGCTTTTCACGCAGCTGCCTGTCCTGCACATCTTCGCCATTAATTCCACCGCGCCCAAGGACCCCAAGCTCTATGTGTGTCCTATTTACAAGAAACCGAGGCGTACTGACTTGACCTTCATCACTGTGGTGTATTTGCGAACAGTTTTGTCCCCAGATCACTGGATCCTGAGAGGAGTAGCTCTTTTGTGCGACATCAAGTAAATTTATTTCTGCTTGCTGAGGGGCACTAAAGCCATGTAGCCAGCCAGTGCTATTGAGAGACTTGGTGATGTGTGTCTTATCTCCCGGGCAATTGCTTGACGATTCCTTTAAAATTAAAAAGTTGATATTCTACAATCACTTGTGTATCTGTTTTCCCTCATATCAATATTTTAAAAAACAATTTTAAAGTAATGCATTTTATTCCAGGAAATCACATTCCATTCTAATTATTGGCTTAGATAAAGTCCTATCTTCACGTTAGAACATTGGAAGATTTTTGAATTTTTTAGAAATCTAAAACAAAGATTAATTTGTTGCATTCTAAAAAGGGTCTAATAGATGCAAGCCTTTCTCTCAAATGAAAACCACATTTCCCTGAACTAAAATCTACCCGTGTACGTGTCTGTGCTCATGTGCTGTCCTTTACTTGTTTGGGTTTGGCCTTGTCTCCATGCTTGTGAAATGAAAGCTGGAGGGGTTCAGTCAGTACTACCCCTTAGGAGTTACAGCTGTGTGGTGTGATGCATTTGAGACAGCAAATCCACAGGGATGGCTGCTCTTGTCATTTATTTTAATTATATGTAATATTATTTTATTTCTTAAGTGCGTTTGAAGCCCAGAGATCTCGGAGTCTGCGTCTCCTACTGGCCCCCCTCATCAGCCCCAACTCTGCAGGAGGTAATAAAGTGCACATTTCTAGGCAGCAAATGAAGAAGGAAAAACAAACTCCATCAAATGAAATTAGGTTACATGCTGAATGCCTTAAAAAGCAAAGTCTTTAAAAAAGTGAAGCTATTTCTTACCCTGTAGCTGGTCTGAAATTCAGTATGAACCTTTATTTCCTGCTAAAGGAAATTGTCAATTTAACAAAACAGATGGGGTCCTACACTGAATGTTCATGCAGCTTCAGGATAGTGAAGTGTCTCTACTGGCCTTCCCCTCTAGAGTGCTCTTTCTCACCCTCAGCTAAATTCACCAACTTCATTCCCCGTTTCTTCTGAAGAAAGGGAACATTTCATGTTGCCTTGTTCCCCTCCCATCCTTCTGTCACTATAATCAGAGATGCCAGCAAGTATCCGAACAAGAGGGCCAAGCAATAGCCCAGGCAAGGTGTCCAGGGAAGACCCCAGAAAAAAAAATCCCCCATAGTCTAGGGTAATTTTAAACAGTAGAAAATACATCATGAAATGTACATTGTAGTAGTGAACTCTGTCATGCTCTGAGACAAATTCAATGTCAAAGCCATAGAACTTTCCAGGGCAGTTTGAAAATTAAAGTAACCAAGCTCCCAGCCCAAAAGTGTTTTGGTATTTCCTTGGTCAACAGGCACACTAAAGAAAAGGATGGCATCCTCTGGAAAGAATGTCCCCTCCCGAACTGAGGCTAGAATTTGGAAGCTCCTGCTGCTTTGGGGGAGCACAGAGGAATTGAAGTACATTACCGCACACCAAACTGCAGGTCCCCAAATAAAACATGTGCATTTTATTCATATTCCTGTCCAGTTGCTAAAATGATTGAAAGCGAACTGCATAGTCTAAACCCCTGGATATCATGGTCGGCTTTCAGAGAATAACAATTAGGTTCAGTGTTCTCTAATGACTTGAATATCTTATGGAAAATTGGAAAAGGAGGAAAGATGTGGATCTAGCAAGGGTATGGATCAGACTGTTTAAAGCCACAGACCATTTCCTGGGAACTTTTTCACTGATTATTTTGTTCTGTGTCAGCACAGAGTAGAGTGATGGGTGTGGAGGCCACCCCAGGGATGAGTACTCGCTACCCAAGCAGTGCCTCAAAATGGTCTTCTTTACAGGGGGTGCTTCTCAGCGATCCCTGGTTTTGCAGAGCTGGCTGGGGCCCAGTTCTGCTTTCTTTCTCTGGGCCCATTAAATGGTTTCATTAGACATTTTGAGCCATTGAACTTCCATAAACACATAACCATTTTCTCGGCAAAATTGTTGCTCTTTCACTAATTACATAATTTGCCACACTTGAGTGAAGGAGACCTGGTGAGCATAAAAAGAGCAAAGGATTGGGGACAAGATGGTTAAGCCAACTGAAGCTGGAAGGGAGGCAGGGTGATTTTTTTTTCCCCTTGGATTCAGTCCACATATTCTCATGTTGGTTGTGGCAAAATAAGCAATGAGATTTATACCTCCGTTGATTTAAAATGTTATTTTAGTTTGGAATTTGCATAAAAATAAGACCAAAAAAGAAGTGTCTGAAGATATATCTTCCAAGACGAATTGGTCTTGTGGGTGATGTTGCATGAACGAGCCCCACGCTTTTCGGGGACCTCAGATGAATGACTACCCAGCATTGTGAATGTGACCTGGGGCCATGATGTATAAAAGAATAATTAAAGAAATTCAGGGGTGAGGGATAAACTTGAAGACAGGTGAACATTTCAGTTGGATCTTGGTCTTTCCGTAGATGGTACCAAAATCGTACCAAGACAGCAGATGAATGTATTCTAAGAAAGGGAATAGCATGAGGGAGAGAATAGTATGCAGACGGGAAGCTACAGACAATGTCCAGAGCTAGAGGCCAGACAACGTATCCCCTCCTCAAAAGCTTTCAGTGAGTTTCCATCACCTGGAAAGAATACTCCAAATATCAAAGCCCTCAATGAGCTGGCTTAAAATAAAACTCTGCCTTGTGGCCCACTATCACTCAACTTGCTTAATGAGGACTATTTGATGTTCCCCGAGCATCACACATACTTTTGTTCTTATGTTGTTTCCTCATCAAGGAAACCTCTTTTATGCAGAACAACTGTAACCTTCCCACACTACTGGAGGCAATGTAAAATGAGACAACTATTTTTGGAAAACAGTTTCTTACAAGTTAAACTTCCTACACCTCAACAAGTATTGACTAGATCAGCTACCATATGGCCCAGGCACTCCACTCTTGGATATTGACCCAAGTATCATGCAAAGACTTACACATGAATATTCTTAGGAGCTTTATTTGTAATGCTAGCAACTAGAAACAACTCAAATGTACCATCCATGCCTTAATAGATAAACTATGGCATACTCATTCTATAGAATTCTACTCAGCAACAAAAAGGAACACTGTATTGCTACATACTACAACATGGATGAATCTCAAGATAATTTTGCTGAGTTAAAAGGATCCAGGTGAAAAAAAGAGTGCATGATGTATGGTTGCATGTATGTGTAAAATTCCAGAAAATGCAAATGAATCTGTAGTGATGGAGAGCAATCAGTGATTGCCTGGCAGGGTGAGGAGGAGGGGCAGGGGAGGAGGAGAAGGAAGTTGCAAAGGGGCAGTAGCAAACTTTGAGGAGAGATGTATTCAGTTTCTTGGTTGTTGTGATGGTTTCACAAATGTCAAAACATACCAAATTGTGTACTTTATTATTTTTAAGATTTTATTTATTTATTTAAGAGAGAGCACAAGCAGGGTGAGCAGCAGAGGGAGAGGGAGAAGCAGGCTCCCCCCTGAGCGGAAGCCCAATGTGAGGCTCAGTCCCAGGGCCCTGGGATTATGACCTGAGCAGAAGGCCGATGCTTAACCCACTGAGCCACCAGGCACCCCCTAAATCATATATTTTAAACATGTGCAGTTTATTGTACTCCAGTTTTACTTTATTAAAGCTATGACGAAAAGTTCTCCCTTCACTACTTGATCCTTTCTGCACCCTCTGTGAGGACTTCCATGACCCCCCTCATCCCCCTCATTCCTCCATCAGGTGGTGTTTGTTGCTCCTTTTGCAGCATCTTGATTGCAGCTGAATTTGGCAATTTTAATCTTAGGAATTAATAACTATAGCAGGCTTCTAGAAAGCAGAGTAAACCTCTAAATTTCATAATTGTGTATCCCATGAAGTATTGACTGAATGAAAGAATGAATGGATAGCAAGTAACCCAATTTGACTCGTAAGTGTAGGTAAATGATGGGGAAGGAGGAAAAGTCAGGTAGGGACCATGTTGGGAATGCCACGGCAGGATCATGGGACCACTAGTGGTTCTGGACTGTGGGAGGAATGGAAGTGAGAAGGTTAGGGAGAAGACTGTTGCTCTAGACCAAACAACATAAAATGAGGGAAGTAGAGAGAAAATAATTCAAATGGAAGTAAAGCAAGTCCTTTTAAAGATGGTATGGCAGCAAAATTTGGGGAATCAGAAACCCAAGTTGATGAGATGAGTAATAAGCAGGAAGGATTAATAGAGCAGCTTATAGCCTGGAGAGTCTAGTTGGATGTTCTTCGGCTGATGCAATTTTGGGGGAAAGAGCTGGGATTTTTTCTTTTAAAAAAAAAAGTTTTAATTATATAAGAGAGAGAGAGAGACAGACAGCATGATGGGGCGGGGGGAGGGGTTGGGGGAGGAGAAGGAGGAGAGGGAGAAGCAGACTCTCGGCTGAGCAGGGAACCTGATGCAGGGCTCCATCTCAGGACCCTGAAATCATGACCTGAGCTGAAAGCAGATGTTTTACCAAATAAGCCCCCAGGTGCCTGAAGAGCTGTTTTTTTTTTAGCTATATGCTTATAAATAACTGCCAAGTTCTCTGAAGAAAGATTCAAGCCCTGTGTGCTCACCATTGCTCATGGTAAGGTCCTACCATTGTGTTACCATGTGCCAGGCACCGGTCTATGCACTTTACACATAAGTAATCCTCATACCAACGCCATGAGGTCAGTATTGACCTTATCAGCTCCATTTCACAGATGAGGAAATTGAGGCACAGAGGAGCTAAAAACCCTGCCTTGTTTCTCGCAACTAGTAAGTGACAAAGCTGGTATTTGAACCTAGGCTGAATGGTTCCAGCCCATACTCTGATGAACTGTGCAAGACAGTATTGGATTTTTTTTTTAAAGCCAGAGACTAATGGCATAAACCTCTAAATTTCATAATTGTGCACAAAAAAAATAGTACATCTGTGTTTCTGTGACTTGTTAATTTGAGCAGCTTTCATTATCTGGATGGAAAGGATAATGTGCATAGAGGAGAGGCTACCAGGCAAATATCAGCGTTTATATGGTGTGCAAACAAATGTACATTTAAAATTCAAGAATTTCAAAGGGAATTAGTAGGTTCATTTAGCATGTTCTTCTGGATTCTTGAGCATTCTAGACCAGCAGGTGTATTGTTAACTGGAAGGAACTGGAGAAATTTGCTCTGGACTCCAAATGAGAAGACAAGAGGTCTAGACTGGGATGTGGCCCCCTGCTGGGTGGCTTCCTGGTCCACATACAAAAGAAGAAAAAGTAAGATGTTATATTCTAAAGAACACAATTCAGCCAAGCAAAAGTGTGAAAAGTAATTCACCATCCTAAATGAAAAAAAAAAAAAAATCAAGGAGCTATGGGGATTCTTTCCATTTAAAAAGCCAAAAAGCTGCTCACAGTTAAAGTAACTCAGTGACTTAGTCCTAGGTGTCTAATAGAATCTCGTGTTTTTTTTTTTTTTTTTTTTTGGTTTAAAGTTTTAAAAAAGTGATCCTGCTTTAGCTATAAAAAGATGTCACATGACAACACTCCAGGAATAGTTAGGACATAGAGCATAAATCCAGAAACATGCTAAATAAATAGAAAAAAACTGAATAAATACTGAATCCAACAAATGTTACCCAGAGCTGAATAGACGTTGGCTTGTGAGCCTTTTCCATATTTGGTAACCATTATCCACCTTTAAAAACACTAAAAATTTTACCTGTCTCCTTGTCTTATGTCAGGTTTTCTGGCAACAGACTCTGAGCTGGAGGATGCCTGAGAATAGCATCTGTTCAGGGGTGAAGGAGGCAGAACCGGGCAGAGGGAGAAGCTGGGCTTAGATGCAGTCACAGCAAAGGCGTCACCCAGCTCCTGGGAGCTGCTGAGCAGGGCAGCAGGCCCCCCACAGCAAGAGGGGGCCAAGAGGCCTGGCAGGTGTAAGCCAATTGCAGCAACACTGGGCAGCTGGGGAGCCTGGGACCTGAGGGAGACCTCTGGACAGTGCATCCAGCGTGTCTCCTCTTGTTCTCTTTCTCTACCTCCTTTGATTTGAAAACATACCATGGGGACACCTGGGTGGCTCAGCGGTTGAGCGCATCTACCTTTGGCCCAGGGCGTGATCCTGGGGTGCCAGGATCAAGTCCTGCATCGGGCTCCCTGCATGGAGCCTGCTTCTCCCTCTGCCTGTGTCTCTGCCTCTCTCTCTGTGTGTGTCTCTCATGAATAAATAAATAAGATCATAAATCAATCAATCAATCAATCAATCATGAGCCTGTTTTCCCTTGCTTCCTTTTTATGGTCTCCTCGGAGGACCCCAGCAACTTCAGAGAGAGTATTTCTGACCTCTGCACACCGAAGCTATACCCCTGAAATGCAGAGAGCTTTCCAGACCGGCTTAAGTGGTGAAAAAGAGCTTGAGGGAGGCATGGGATTCCTATCCCTTCCCAGACACTGGGAAAGAGGGGGTCCCTGCCTGAGGGAGCCCCCAGATTGAGGGGAGTGACTAGGTGGATTTTTTAAAAGACTCCCAAAGACAGCCAAAATCCAAAAGCATCGATTCTTAACTGCTCTTTTTGCTCAGAGCCATAAATTCCCTGAGAAGTTTTGAAGGAGAAAGCTGTCTTTGCCTTTAGGAAAAAAGTAACTTTTGTAACTTGACCACATGGGAGGGAAAAGTGGTCAATGCATACAGCTTTTCTCTTCCAGCATCTGGTTCTTCAAAAACTGAACCAGCCTAGATTTACATACAATCTTCCAAGATGAATATAAATACTTGGGAGTACTGCTCAAGAAATGAAAATGTTCTTTGTCTACCCTGAATTGATACCCATTCCTGGGAAGCTGCTGGTTTATAGTAGGTTCCCTTAACTGTTCCATCTCTCCAGAAGGAAACCAGGGAGGGAGGGGCTCCCAGTTGCTTCCATCCTGGGGGACTTGCAAAATCGCCCTCCTTGGGAACGTGGGAGGTGGCAGGGTGACAGCGTTACAGTTATTTCTTTACAGTTTTAATTGAACAGGTGTCCTCAGGGAGCAGGGAAATTCCTGTTTGCTTCATACGTGTGTGGCGTTGGCAGCTCCCTGTCTTTCCTGCCAGAAACTGCCTCTCTGCTCATCCTTACTCAGCTGTGGCTGATGAATTAAAGCACCTCCTCTCAATTTCCAGGCAAATCCTCATTTGACCTGGTGCAGATATTTGAAGCTTGAGCCTCGAATTTCCTGGCACCTTCACAGCTGCTTCAAGATGGTATTTATGAACGTGGGGGCTCTTTTCCAGTCGCCTGACTGACACATTCATGGGTATTTCTGTCACTGGAGCCCCAGCTTCCTCAAACATGTGATTGGGGACTTCAACCTGTGTTTGAGGGGATAAGGATGCCCATCTGTAGTTTGCAGATTCCATGTATTCCTTCCTGATTATGCAAATCCTTCTCCTTTCTATTGTTCCTCTTCTATTGTCCTCTCAAAAGACCTCCAGTCTCTATCATGATAAGAACCTGTATGAGAGGTTGCCAGACAAATAGAAAATACTGTTTCCTCTCTATCTCTCTCTCTCCCTCCCTCCCTCCCTCCAGAACTAAGAACCAACTGTTTGGTGTTTAGCTAGACCACGTCAGAAGCTTGGTCTATTATGTGTCATCCCCTCTCCTGGGGAAAGCAGTTACTTTTAGTTTTTTTCCATGTTTATGGAAATTTTTTTTGAGAATATACTTGATCTTTCTGTCTGGTCAGCTTTCTCCAGAAGCCCAAGCCAGTCCTTGGCTGCCAGCAGCCAGCTGTGGTGGTGTTCCCTGGTGCATCCCAGACTCTTGCGCCTGGGAACCCTGGACTTTGAGACAGCTGGCCCAGGGAATAAGCTAAGCAAATGAATTTCTTTGTCTGGTTCCTCCTCTTATCTTCTTACAACTACCTGCCCACTCTGCCCTCCAGGCTGATGCCCACTGGAGGAAGGTCATGCTCAGGCTTCATTTGTTCACATGCTTCACTCCAGAAGCCACACTAGGATAAGCAGGTGATCACACGGGGCAGCCTGGCAGCCCCAGAGAGCACCACACTCAAGGCCGGTCTGTGGCATTTCTCTCATGTTGGAGGAGGGCATAGGGGGGGAAGTGGCCAGGGGGCTGCCAAGCTTTTCTCCTGATATCCCCTTTAACATCCCTGGAAAGTCTCCAGAGCCAGTGACAAGGTGGCCTCAGCCTTCCATATCATGTGTCCACCCCCCACCCCCAACCCTCACAAGTGAAGTATGTGCACATTTCCCCTCTTCTGGGGAAAAGTCTGGGCTCTTTCAGAGTTGTCTCAATTACAGTTGTCTAATACAGCATCTTTAAAAAAAAAAAGATTGTATTTATTCATGAGAGACACACAGAGAAAGGCAGAGACATAGGCAGACGGAGGAGCAGGCTCCATGCGAGGAGCCCGATGCGGGACTTGATCCCAGGTCTCCAGGATCACGCCTTGAGGGAAAGGCAGACACTCAACCACTGAGCCACCCAGGTGCCCCTAATCCAGCATCTTTGTGGTAAACTCGACTTGACTGACACGTAACGTGCAAACACCTGCCATGTCCAGCCATGAGAAGCCCAGGTACCTGCTTACTCCATCCTTGCCAATGGGAGTGAGAGTGTGTGTGTGTGTGTGTGTGTGTGTGTGAGTGTGTATGTCGCTGGGTCAATTTATATATTAAAATGTCATTTGATGCATAATATTTAGTGCTGCGATAAAAACAAATAAGCCAATTCTATGAGGAATTGATTTTCCCTTCCACATCTGTTCACAAAGACATAAATCTAAAGTTTTGTTACTTTAAAAGCCTCCAATGCAAATATAATCTAAAATTGCTAGGCTTTGAAGTTGGGCTTTTCTGCCAGAAGATGTTTATAGACCTACTCCCTGGAGCCTGGCCACTCATCTGCCTCTAGGCCTCAAAGACATTGATTACTTCTTGAGGTCCTTTACCGATTTATTCCAACTCAACGTGAGATGCTGAGCACCTTCTATGCACAGGCCCCATGCCAACCCCCGGGTTTGGTGCAAGAGCGACCCTGCCATCAAGCACGAGGTAGAGCCGAGAACGCAGACTGCACATGAGCAGCCACAATGTAAGTCAGAGAGCGGTTGTTGTACTAAACATGAAGTGGCATGACAGTGCTGTGGACACCTTTGACTTTGCTCCAGGAGGATAAAGCAAGGTCCTTGGAGGAAGTAAACTTCAGGCTGAGCTGTGGAGGATGGATGGGATTTGGGAAAAGGAGATAGGGGCATCCTAGGAGGAAGCACTGCAGGAGCAAAGGCCCAATATGGTAAAGGCAGGCTGAGTTTGAACCATGAAAACAAATATGTGTTGGCTGCAGCACAGGACACATCGGGGGTGGGGCGCTGGGAGGAAAATCTGCAGACATGTAACCATGCAGGGTCAAGAACGTTGTGGGTATGACCTTCATGGTTCCTCATACCTAGGTGGTGCTCTGCAATTTAAAAACAAACAAACAAAAATAAGCAGCTCTTTCTAATGCATTATCTCACTGGATTTTCACCACAGTTCTGTAGGCAGGCAGGGATAGTACACAGATGAGGAGACTTGGAAGGTGGAGGTGATCTGCTTTAGGGAACAAAGGAAAACAGCAGAAGAATCAAAGTGAGAGCCCAGGTCTTCCCACACCCTGACCAGAGTCTTTCCCCTAAACCAGGCTGTGGTAGGGAGCTTACAGGAGAATGTGCTCCTTAGAATCTGCCTATTCTCCACGTTTGGGGAACTTTTGTGGGTCGGTTTGCTATTAGGTCCAGTTTGCTGATTTTTCCTGTAAAAAAGCACCACGTGGTGACCACTGCCAGATACCCTGGGTGCTCAGTGAATTCCTGACAGAGAGACTTGGGAAACAGTCTCTTCCCAGAGGTGAGAGCTGTGGGTCTTGAATGTGCCATTGGAGTGGCCTTGGCAAAGCTGTCAGAGGTGGCAAAGGCCCACCATCAGTAGCAGCTTCCCAGCATGGGGGCTGAGACAATGCCGGGGCGGGACAGGGATGAGGCCCATTAGCGTAGAGCTTCAGTGTTGTGTCACCATGTGGGGCTTGCTGGCCACGTAGTCCCACTGGACCAGGATGATAGAGGGTGTGGCCAGGAAGAAGGCCCTGAGGATGGCAGCAAGTACCTCCCTGGGCCACTTGTCATTCAGACTGACAATGACTTCTATAACCCTAATGACGACAGTTAATACTTTGAGCCCGGTCTGCTGGCCAGCCTAGGTCCACTTTTGCTGTGCACATGATCTATATTACTTCATCTTTATTGAAGGGTATCCTGAGAAAAAAAGTCAGTGATCTCAACCTCTTTGATGGGCAGAGAAGACTTAGACCTCTAGGGACTTGATTTTCATGTCTTGGACCTGGCTTAATATTGGGGACCCACTTCTTGTCCTCCATTTGCCTCCATAAGTTCCAGAGTCTCAGCCCAGCTGAGACCCCAGCCATACTCACCGCTGCCAAGGCCTCCATGGTTTCCCATTTCAGGGTTCCAGGGCACCTCCTCCAAACCCCCAACACATACCCCCAACCACAGTGTTGGTATCATCAGCTTTTGTCTCAGAGGAGTGTTTGTGTGCTTTCATCTGGCCAAACTGCCATGCTTGCAGTTAATTCTGGGAGCCCTCTCCCCAAGGAGCTGCCCCGGAGGATGAGGAGGATCAGACATCTGAGTCATTAGGTGCTGGGTAGCCTCATCAGCTTTGTTTGCCATCCCGTTTGACAAATAAGCCAGAAACCAGAGCATCAGTGAGTGCGTTGGGGATGAGGACTTTCAGAACAGAGAAGGAAATGACTCTTGAGTTGGCCTTGAGAGGGTAAGGATTGGGTCCTTGGAAAATGTCAATTGCTGTGAAAAGCCACAGGTCCATTAGAGGCCAGGTCTAGGGGTCAGACCATGACAACAGGGGGAGACTCTGAACTTCCCGTAACCATCCACCACTCTGGAATTCTGAAGCATTATCATGTCACAAGTTAGCCAGGACTTGACCAGAGATGGGAGCAGCGACTTCTAGACTGTGGAGGTCTAGGAGACATCTGCAGCAGGATCAGTCCTAGATGGCTGCTGATGCCTCAAACTGAATCTCGGGTGTGACCTGTGAAGTCAAAGGTGGCTGGCAATGACCACTGAGTCTACATTCAGAGAGTCAAGGCACGGAGGTGCAGGTGGCTAGGAGGAGTCGGATTTTTGTGTGTGTTTGTTTTCTTTTGTTTAGGAGAAAGGAGCAAATGGATTATCACATTCCTTTTATGCAGAACCAAGGGAGATGGTTTTGTTAAGCCTGAGTGTGTCAGTGAGAGTGAGATCCAGAAGGCTTCAGGACGAGTTGGGTTGCTACCAGGGGTCCCACTTGCCCTGTGTACTTGTATTTCCACAATGAGGCTTTACAGTGACCTTGACTCAGCACTGGAGGGGATCCTGGCTCCTGATGAACAGGAACAGCTTCCTGACCCCAACTCCAAGCCCCCATGCAGAGCATTTCCTCCTTAAGCCTGTGATGGGCTGGTCTGAAGGATGCCACAAAGGGAATAGCTGGTGAGAATTTCAAAGAAGGAGGCTGTTTGCTGGTGGGCCGTTAGTCTGAGGACACCTCTTATTTTAGACTCAGGCTGATGTTGGTTTCATTTCTCATGTTGGTCACAGTGGGTTTCTTGACCATGACAGAGGCACTGAAAGGCTACAGTAAAGAAGGCCTGCATGACACTTCTTTTTTGATTTCCAAATGTGTGAAATTTGACATGTTTGCTCTTTTCCTGTAGAGCTTTAATTCTATGAATGGACAGTGTGGGCTCTATCCTAACTACCCCCTCCCCAGCTTCCCACCTTCTTTCCAGAGAAAAAGGCAGAGACAGGTGGGAACAGCAGGGAGGAGGGGTAGAGAGGAGACAGGTGGATTAGAACAAATGGGCCTGTTCTTATCCCCAGGAGCCACAGCCATAGGGACCCAGAATCCCCCTCCTAGTGCTGCCACCCACTGATAATGGTGAGGGGAACAGCAGCAGGAGAGTGCCTAGAGCCAGGAGTCCTGAACTGTAGCCGTGGAGGGGGCCTTCACAAGCCCTCTGCTTGGACTAACTAGCCCTGCCCCAAACAGACTCAGGGCACATGCTACCCATGTGTTGTCAGGGTGAGCTAACTGCAGAGACAAACAACTCCCTAATCTCAGTGGCTTAACACAATACAATACAATACAGGTCAGCAGGAGATTGCTCTGGACAGTCATGTAGGGCCCCAACCTCCTGTCTTCTGGCTCTACCATCCCCTGGAGCCTTAGAGTTCTCCACTGGATCATGTGTACTAGCTGAAAGGTAGAGGAGGAAAGGGTGTGAAGGATCGTGCAGGAAGTTGTATGGACCAGTCCTGGAGGTGGTCTATACCACCTTCCTCCACAGTCCACTGGCCGTACTAACAGAAGCTAATCCAGGGACACTGGGGTGTGGTCTTGGTGTGTTATGGGTTGAATCACACCCCCCTCCCCCAAAGCAAGCGATCTTGCAGTCTTGACTCTCAGGACCTTAGAATGCGACCTTGTTTGGAAAGGTCATTACAGAGGTAATCAAGTTAAAGTGAGGTCATTGGGGTGGACTGGTGTTGTACACAAAAGGAAAATTTGGGGACAGACACGGACAGAGGGAAGACAATGTGAAAACAAAGGGAGAATGTCTTCTCTAAGCCAAGGACTACCAGAGAAGGTAGGAGAGAGGCCTGGAACAGATTCTCCCTCTCGGCCCTTGGCCAACACCCTGATTTTGGACTTCAAGCACCCCTCCCTGAGATCTGCAAGACAATACATTTCTATTGAGTAGGCCCCCTAGTTTGTGAGCCCGGTATTATACAGCAGCCCCAGGAAATGAACACATACTGTGTGCCCAGGTCTGGGGAGCATTCAGTCAGCTCGGGTATGTAATCTTCTCGTCAAAAGGAAGAGAACAGAAGGCTCTTTGGGCAACACCTGCCACCCTCACCGGTTCTACCACTCTTCCTAAGCCCCCGTCTCCAAGACTTTCTCCCTCCCTTGGGTTTTCTCTCACCTCTCCCCGCCAACATGAATTCCTCCCAGAGGAGATGGAGGGATCCCCTGTCATCTCTAGCCAGAATTCCCAATTGGAGAAGAAAGAGCAACTTTGCTGTCCGCCCTCACTTTGTTCTATTCCTTGGTCCAGAGGTGCACAAACCCTGCCAGCACCTGTCTAAATGACCTCAAGCAAACCCCGTGACTCTTGTGGGACTGTTTCCCTCTCTGTAAAGAGGGAGTGATCTCACTGACTTCTCTCTTGACAGAGGAGTCAGTTAAGAAAACAATGCTCTGCCCCCTTGGAAAGAGTAAGCTGCATCCACCCAAGAGTGCACTAATCGCTGCAGCTCAAGAGGCTGTAAATCCTCCCCAGCTGACTCCCCAGAGCTGGACAGAGCCAGCACCTGGGAAACTCGGCTGGATGGGTGAGTGTGGAGGGTTGGCGGTTAGCAAGAGTGGAACGGTATGGAGGGAAGGGCCCCTTTGGTTCAGCCAGCCTCCTCCCTCCCCCAGCCTGGGGGATTAGGGCTGGAGCCGTTTGGACCAGGAAGGGATGTCCTCAGCTGGAGACACTGGACATTAGCAGCTGTCCCTACTGCCTTGTTGAGACCTGGCAAAGCTGGTGCGACAGCCGGGGAGATAGAGGGCCATGGGGAATAAGAGTGGTGTTAATGCTGCCATTTACGGAGCACTTGTTTATGCCAGGCCCTGGGCCAGTGCTGTTTCTGATCGTCCAACAATTCTGCAGAATGGTGAGTGTGGGTTGGGCAGTCAGGCCTTGAGGTCTGGGTGGGTCACATCCAGGCTATCTTGAGCCATCTCGGGCCAGTTACCCCTCTGCTTTGTGCTTCAGGGTCTGTATAGGCAAAATGGGGATAAAGATGATCCCACTTCACAACTCAGGGTGCTCCCTGCACTGGAACAGGGGCAGAAGAGAAGCAGGAGGAGGAGGCATGGAGCCCTTGCTGGCAGGGGCACCTTCTGTGGCACACTCCTTCACCCCTCTTGCCTCTGTTGCGGCACACAGCCAGAGTCTCCTGGGTCCTGCAGAAGGAGGATTCCTGGGCCCACTCCTAAGGTCTCTGCTTTCTCCCTGCGGCCAGCGGATCTTCAGACTCCAGGACCAACACTGAGGGCAGTAGTGAGCAGTCAGTGCCTGGCTCAAGGGCTCAGGAAATGGTCTTTATTATTATCCTCCTTTTACAGATTGTGAGACCAAGGCTCAGGGATGTGTTCAGTGAGTGACTGAACTAGATTTGAACCCAAGACTGACAGGCTGTAAGGTCAGTGTGGAGGTGTGTGTTTATATTAGGCTAAAAGACACTGGCCCTGGGATGCCTGGGTGGGTCAGTGGTTGAGCATCTGCCTTTGGCTCAGGTTGTGATCTCGGGTTCCTGGGATCGAGTCCCATGTTGGGCTCCCTGCGAGAGCCTACTTCTCCCTCTACCTATGTCTCTGCCTCTCTCTCTGTCTCTCATGAATAAATAAATTAAAAATCTTGGAAAAAAATAAGACATTGGCTCTTTCCTCATCTGGACCCCCAGAAGAGGGGCGGTCTTGAACTTTGGAAAATAAGCACATTTTTTAGGAACTTGGTGCTCAGAAAGGAACTAATCTATATGGGCAAGAGACACCTGTCTTTTAGCAGTTGTTCTCTAGTCTGCTCCCTTCCTCTCCACCCTCCCCCACTGGCTGGTCTTCCTCCTAAAAGGAGGCTTTTCTCCAGCCAAGGACAGGGTGCCCTGCTCTCAGGTCTGTTCCCATAGAGAAGAGCCTTGCAGCATCTTTTCCTCAGGGGCACACATCAGTTGCTCCCATTCCCATTCCAAAAGGGAATCTGAAAACCAAGTTGTTAGTAAAGGCTGAAGGGGCCCCTTCCTTTAGGGCCACAGGAGAAGCTTTGGGCATGGGAGGAAGGAGCAGGACCCAGAGCTTGGGGTCACAGAGGCAGGAGCCACTGGGGTGCTCCCAAGCAGGCCAGGCTGGCGGAGCCAGAGCTTGCACCCTCTCTGTTGCTCTAGCTGCTTGTCGGGAACTGCTGCCCCACCTGGGGGACAGCTGGCCCTGGGGATGAATGCCAGCACTACTCTATGAGCAACTCATTTTTCATCCCTGAGCCTCAGTCTCCTTGTCCATAAAATGGGTGTAACAATACTTGCTCATAATACTTGAGGAAATCAGGGCACTAAGCATCCAGCAGCACGTGGCTGTTGTTTTTGTTCATGGGTATTGTTAGTTTGGCCAACTAGTCTACTTGTTCGAATCTCTGTTCTTAGGTAGCTCATCCTGCCCTCTGTTCTAGGGAGCCTTAGTCTATTGGGGCTGCTATAACAAAATGTCATAGACTTGGTGCTTATAAACAACAAGCCTTTACTTATCGCAGTTCTGAATGCTGGGAAGTCCAAGATCATGGCACTGGAGATTTGGTGTGCAGCGAGAGCCTGCTTCCTGGCTCATTGATGGCCACTTTCTTTCTGTGTCCTCGAAGGGTAGCCAGGGGGAGAGACTTCTCTGAGGTCTATTTAATAAGGGTATCGATGTCACCATGAGAGAAAGCTCTGCTATCATGATGTAATCACCTCCCAAAGGCCCCACCTCCACAATCACCCCCTTGGGGGTTAGGATTTCAACCTATGAATTTGTGGGGAGGACACAAACGTTCAGACCATAGCAGGGCCTGAGCAAATGGCCCTGATAACATTGTGGGGAGAGGGGGTACTGTACTCCCCCAGGACATAATCTCTCTTCTCTGCCAGCCCATCTCTCTTCTGATAACTTTTTGAACACCTACCATGTGCCAGTCACTTCACTGGACACTTGGACTGACACATTTCTATTGCATCAAACATTACTGGGCACCTACTATGTGCCAGGACTTGTGCTAATGCTGGATATCCAGAGATGAATGAGGAGAGATCCCTTCCCTCAAGGAACCCACAGTCCAACGAGGGAAAGTAATAAGGACAGTGATAGAACACAGTAAGTGCTTCAATTCATTCCATTTCTTATTTTAAAGAAGAGTCACCGAGTATCTAGTAGGTGCCAAACACTGTGCTGGGTGCTGTGAGCTATAAAGAGGAGTAAAACAAGGCCCCTGCCCTCAAGGCACTCAGAGTCTATGAGAAAATTGAGAAATTAACCAGCAAACATTCAAGAGGGTTCCAAAGTACCCAGATGGCCATAAGCACAAGGGACGGGGGCCCTGAGGAATTGGGTGCAGGGAATTATGGAAAGCTTCCAGGTGGGGGTGACCCCTTCACTGAGGCTCTAAGGGTGGGCAGAAGTTGGGAAATCCTGGAGGAGAACTAAGTTTAGGGGAGCCTTCCAGAGCCCTTGCTGCTGCCTAGAGACCCATGCTGTCTTGAAGGGGCAGTGACGGGCAGGGCTGAAGAGATGTTTCTTAGGGATGAGGCTATCTGAGCTAGGCCCTTGAAGCATGAGTAGGAGCCCAGCCAGGCAAGGTAAGTGAGGGGGCCTAGATAGAGGGGACCTAGTGTGAAAGGCAGAGAGGCACTTGCAAGAGGTCCAGTTGGGAAGTAAGCCGGAGGCAGTCCCAAGGAGGCTTCTTAGATGCTTAGAGTTTTGAGGACCTGGTCCTAGGTGATCAGGGACCAATGCATGGGCTCAGGGATGAGGTCATATAAGGGTCTGAGAAAGCTAATCCTCTGGAGATGGGATAAGGGGGGAGGGAAAGATGTTAAACTGTTAAAAAAAAAAAAGAATAAATGAATGAATGAATGAATGAATGAATGAAAGGAATCAGACCTTGGATCCACCCAGACACTTACTCACAAGATGAGTAGACAGATCTTCCCAATGTCCAACATACAAGCTCCCCGCTGCAGGCCGCTTCCACAGAAGAACCAGGGCATGGCGCCCAGTATCATTCATCACTCCCAGAGACAGAACCAGGAAGGGTTTGTGAACACGGAGCATTCACTCTGCTGGCTCTCGGATCTCCAGTCAGGTGAGAAGGAGGCAATTAAAACCCAGGGTATGGGGTCCTGAGAGGAGAGGTACCATCAGGAAAAAATCAGAGGCTTTGGGCCCCCGGGAGAGGTTCAGTAACCTGCCCCCCCAAATGCCTCTGGGCCCAGAAGGTCACCTCTGTCCCTGGATACTCTCCTATGCCCAACCCAGACTCGGGTGGAGATTTCAGGCCAGGTATTGGGAGGTGCCTGCAGGTAGCACTAGTCCCCTGCTGCTGGAAGGCAGGAAAGGCCAAGGAAGGAAGCTGCAGGAGGCTGGGGCTCCTTCATGCTGGGAACTCTGAGAGCCCCGTACACCCCTCTGAGGTGTCCCATCCCAGGGGCAGGAGCTGGGGGAGGTGTCCATCCACGTCTGTCCAGCCATGCTTGAGAGCTGCTCCTACGGGTGCCTAGCCTGCCCTGGCCGGACACAAAGATCTCCTCCTGGTCAGAGAAAGCCTGCCGGCGGGATGGAAGCGGTCTTTTCAGGGCTGAGGAGGGGACTTCAGTAGCATCTGCTTATCACAGCAGGGGCGATCACGATTGTAATTGTCATAGAAATGGCTCCAATAACTATTTGTTTAATGTCTTCTCATGCCCAGGACAGAATCTTCCTGAGGGTAGAGGCAGCATTGCCACCTTCTCCCTGGGACCTGGTTCAGTGTCTGGCACATAGCAAAGTACTCAATAGGTAATTATCAAATAACTGTAATTCAGAGGCTGATTAATTCATGGCAAACGCCCAGCTCTGTCTGAATACCCTCCCTAGCGTCCTCCCCAGCCCCCACCCCTGGTACAGCAGAGCCTGCAAGTTGTTTCTCGGTATTGGAATCGATTATCCATACCATCTATATATCTATACCGGATTTTGTCTTCTCCTAGAGTAATATAAACCCCAATATTGAACCTTGCCAGTGACTGCCTGGGACAAAGGGAACTTTCCCCAGCCTTCTTTACAGCGAGGGGTGCCCGTGCGTTCAGAGCTCCGATCGATGGGTGTGGAACTGATGGCTGCCCCTTTGAGATGTGTCCTTAACCCAAGGAGGCGCACTCCTCCCCTTCCCTTTCCTCCTTCCTGCTGGCTGGAATTTGGATATCACAGTGGCGGTATCCTTGGATCATTTGGTGGAAGGCCTGGGCCATAAGAATGGTGGAGGCTAGAAGAACAAGGGAAACCCTAATGATCAGGGAGTCACTGCTCCAGCCAGAAGCTGCATCTCTGATCTTGTTTTACATGAGAGCCCTTGGTTACCCCACTGTTGTGTGGGGTTTTCTGTCAGAGGCAGCTGAACAAGCTGATAAGCCTAAGTGGCACATGGAAGGCAACTGCAGACCGCCTTCTGGGCAAGGGAGGGAACACCAGGGTCCCAGGTGGTGCAGGCAGAGCTCCCCGGAGAGGGGGATCCCTCCTGCTGGGCGGGAGCCCCGGCCTCCAGCCCCGGCCTCCGCGCTGGCTGGCTCCTCCCACCTCCCTCCCCTCCCCCACACCCCCCTGCTACCCCACCCCCACCCCCGTCCTTCCGATTTCCCTCAGGGCTTTGAGAAGTTTTGTTCTGTCCCGGGGAGCAGTTGATCCCCCAGAGCCTCTTCCCTTCGGGAGGGTCCGGGACTGCGTGTTCGTCCGAGGCTGGGGAGATCCCCTCTTCCCGCCTCTACTCCTTAGGGCTCGGGGAAGCCGCGTCCGTGCGTCCCAGCGCCGTCCGCCCAGCCTGGCCCTGGGGACCCCGGCCCGCGGCCCGCAGCCCCCGCCCGCGCTGCTTGGGGCCGGGGGCCGGGGGCCGGGGGGCGGGGGGCGGGTGCCCAGGCGGGTGACGGCGGAGCCCTGCGCGGCGGGGGCGGGCGCGGGGGGCCAGGGAGCCGCGGGGGCCGCGCGGGCTGGGGCGCGCTCCTGGGAGCGGGGACGCGGGGCAGGGGCCACGGGCCGCGGGGCGTGTGCGGGCGGGCGGGGCCGGGCCGGGGGCCGCGCCGACCCTCGCCCCCGCCTAGCTCCCCGCCGCGGCCCCCGGCACGAGCTCGGGAGGGGCCGAGGGCTTGGGGCGGGCCGACCCCACTTGGCGGGACCCCGCCGGCCCTCCCGCGGGCGGGGCGGCCCCGCGCCGGCTCCTCCCCCGCCGCCCGCCGCCCGCCGCCCGCCGCCCGGGCTCAGTCGCGGCGCGCGGTTCCGCAGGTGGCGGCGATGCCCCGGCCCTGAGCGCCCGCCATGGCCCGCGCCCCCCGCCCGCTGTGCCCGGCGCTGCTGCTGCTCGGGGCGCTGCGCGCGGCCGGCCCCCGCCCCCAGGTGAGACCCGCCGCCCGGGGAGGCGGGAGGAGGCAGCGGGAGGCGGGGGCCGGGACTTGGGCGAAACTTGGAGCGGGGCTGGGGCTGCGGCTCGGGCTGGGGCCGGGGCTCGGGGCTCGGGCTGCGGCTTGGGCTGGGGCTCGGGCTGGGGCTGGGGCTCGGGGCTGGGCTGCGGCTGGGGCTGCGGCTCGGGCTGGGGCTCGGGGCTGGGGCCGGGGCTCGGGGCTCGGGCTGGGGCTGGGGCTCGGGCTCGGGCTGGGGCTCGGGCTGCCCCGGCCCCGCAGGCGCGCGCTCCCCGCCCCGCCCCGCCCCTCCCCGCCCCGCCCGGCCGCCGGCGCCCCGGGCCACTTTCCCAACTCCCGCTCCCCGCCGCCTGCTGCCCGCGGCCCCGGGGCGCCCCTTCCCCGCCCGAGACCCCGAGAGGGCCCCGGGAGGACGGAGAGGGCCGGGGTGCGGACACCGCGCTCCATGCCCCCGCCCCCAGCGCCCCCCCCCCCCCCCGCACAGCCTTTGACTCGTAGCCCCGGGGACCCTGCGGTGGCAGCTGGTTGTCCTTCTTCCTGACCTCCCAGATGGGACTCGAGTGCCCCCCTCCCCCCCCCCGCCCCTGCGGCAAACACGTAAGAGGCTCTCGGATCCCCTGGAAGCAGCCAGGCCCGCCACACGCCGGTGCGACCCCCGCTCCGCCTCACCTGCTGACGCCCAGAAGGCAGCCTGGGACGCTCAGAGACGCCCGGTGCGCCCTGGATGCCTGCGGCCCGCAGACCACGACGGGCGCCCGCAGCCTCCGCGCAGCCCTCCCTGCCCTGCCGGCCTTTGCCGGCTCCGCGGTCCCGGCCTGGGGGCTGTAGCCGCCTGCGGCTGCCTGGGGAGTTGTCCGAGGATGTGGTGAGATGCTAGAGCAGGAGAGGAGGCTTGGGTGGCCCGGCCGGTGTCAAGGAAAGCATCTCTTCCTCCCGTTCCTACCCCAGACCTAAAGAACTGAGAGCTTTGGGGAGTGGACCCGGACAGGCCTTAGAATGTGTCCCAGCACAGATGAGGGGGCTGGATGAGAGGCCACTGCCTAGCCGAAGGCTGACACCAGCCTGATTGAGAATCCAGATATGGACAGATGTGCCAGCGGAGGGCCCCCCCCTTCCCCATATTCTTTTCTGGACTCCTTCCCTCCCTGTTTCTGTCCCCCAGCTAAGATACCTAGCTAAGACCCTAGCCACAGGAGACACTCCCACTTCCCCGGCACCTTCCCCCAGTCCCTCAGCCAGGTCTTGACTTCCCTGGTGTACTTGGCATCTTTCAGGAGCCAGGACTGCAGGCACATTAGCATGACCGCCTCTCAGGCTCACCTTTACTGCCTCCGGGCTGGGACTGGGGAGGAAGGCCCTGCTGCTGGCTCCCATGCTGCTCCAGGCCCCGTTTGCAGACCTGGTATGGATTAAGGGAAGAGGAGAGGTTCTGGAGGCTGCTTGTCTTGTCCCCCAAAGTCCCTTTTCCCAGAGGAATCTGGCTCCTTGAACCTGCCCTTACTTCTGATCCCTTCACCCCTCAGCCCTGGGCCAGTGCAAAAGCTGACGATCCTGGTGCCCTAGCAGGCCTGGGAGGGCAGAGAAGGGCAGATGAGCCAGGTGAGAGGGTGGAGCTTTCAGGGGATGCTCTCCTTGGGAGAATTGAGCATCCCAGGCCACCACAGAGATCTGAGCAAAGGGGCTGAGGTGACACTGCAGTCCTTGTGACACAACCCTGTGCCCACATAGAAGACTTTAAAAATGGGTTCCTGTTCATGAGATCAGCAAGACTAGAGTTACTCCCTCCATATCACCGACAGGGGACTAAAGCTCAGAAAAGGAGAGTTCCTGGACAGGATGACCCTGTCATTCAGGAACAGAGAACGGGGTGAGAAGTTGGGTGGCTGTCTAACACCTGCTTCCCAGGTGGGAAGGATGGAAGGACCCAGAGAGAGCTGCCCACTGTCAGGTCTGGCTGGGCTGGCAGCCGCTTCCTCACAGGCAGGGGGATGGCCAAATTGACCTCTAAAGAAGGGGGCCTAGGACACTCCTTCACTGTTGCTGAAAGGACCACCCCCTGCCCCCACTCCTTACCTCCTCGGGACCCCTGTGAGGGAACTGGTCTAGGAGGAGACAGGCAAACCTTTGATACCCCAAATTAGAACCAGCCAAACCTGGGTTCAGATCTCCTGCCTGCTATTAGCTGGTGATCTTGGGTAGGACAACAACCATCCTGAACCTTGGTATCCTTGTCTGTAAGCAGGAATCACAAGCTCTGGCCCAGAAAGTTATGAAAAAGATTGAGACACCAGACCCCTGAAATGGCACGTGGGGAACTGACTCGTTTGTCCTCCGGAATCTGGAAACTTTCTTCAGGGCAGAGTAAGGTGTGGAGAGGGGCTGTCGGAAGCCTGATCCCCTGCACTCTAGTGGAGGTGGGAGGGAGTCCGGGTGCACGGCGGTCATCATGGACTTTGTTCTGAGCTGGGCTCCCTCCCGGACACGGATCCCAGGTAGGGGCCGGGCCAGGAGCCACCAAGAAACCACATCCTGCCCTCCGATTCTTTGCTCTGAGGAAACACAGGCCCTTCCTTAGCTGCAGCCTGGCCCTAGGCAGATTCCTCCGAGTGTGTGTGTGTGTGAGTGTATGTGTGAGATAGACACAGAGATAGAGCACAGAAACAGAAACACGGAAAGAGAGAGAGCAAGGGGAGGAGGGTGTGGGTTTCATGAGCCCCTCTCTGCCTATTTGTATGTGGTCCTGTGTGGCAGTCTGCTGCCGTACGAGTCACTGTGTGTGAAACATCTCAGCATGGAATTGTGTGTCTGACAGTGTGCATGTGTTTGCAACCCCATGTGTGATACTGTGTCCATGAGAAGGTCTGTGTGTGTGTGTGTGTGTGTGAGAGAGAGAGAGAGAGAGAGAGAGAGAGAGAGACAGATTGTTGTGTAAATGGGTGTCTGCCCGTATGTGGACAAGAGACAGCGTGCTTATGACAGTGTGTGACTGTTCCTCTGTGTGCATGTGTGTGACAGTGTGAGTTGAGGATATGCCAGTCAAGGAGTCTGTGTGTGTGTGTGTGTGCATGTGTGTGTGTTGGGGGCAGTGTCTCAGCATGTGAGTGAGCCCCAGACAGCCTGTGTCCGTGGGGAGGGGGGAGAGACTCTCGCGTCTCAGTATATAAGCAGGTAGGTGCTCAGTGGTGTGTGTGGTAATGTGTGTGACAGCATCTGTGAGGGTTCCTGTGCATAGGACACCGGGTGTCCGTTTTGCCTGCCCTCTGCTCACATATCTGGAGCCTGTAAGGACAAAATAATGAGGTCAAAGGCCAGGAGCTTGGCAGCCCCACCCTTCCTGGGCGCAGGGGCCAGGGTGATGGTTTGGGCACTGGGAGGCAGGCGAGGAGGAAGGAGGCGGGGGCCTGGGGAGAGATGGGGGCCACATCAGTTGGGAGGTCCCAGAGCCGTCCTCGTTGCAATCTTTCTCCTGTGGAGTCCTCTCCCAGTTTTCCTGTCTCGGTGGCCCAGAGAGGCCAGAGTCTCATTCCTCCTTCCCTCAATCAAAAAAGGTTCCCAGAAAAGGGAAAAAACTTGTTCACCCTGAAAAATACAACTATAGGAGAAATTTTTCAGGTGAGCAGCCCGTCTTTGGAGACGGAGTGCCTTCCCAGGGCTGGAAAGCCCGTCATCCACTTGGCGGGATGAGCACTGGGTGTTACACTATATGTTGGCAAATCAAACTTCAATAATAAAAAAAAAAAAAAGAAAAACCCGTCACCCCCCGAGCAGCCGCTCCATCTCCATCCTTCCCTGTCTGCTCTTCCTTCCAATGCTGCCCACATGTACGGGGCTTGATAATTCATAAAGATGTTCACCCACTTTAGGTTGCTGGGTCTGTATGGCAACTCTTTGAGACAAGTAGTGTGCCCATTTTACAGATGAGGAAACTGAGGCCCCAAAGGATTAAAGGGCATCCAACCAATCCCACATTAGTAACCAGAACTGGGATTTAAAAACCCAGGACTTGTGGGTCCCTGTCCAGTGCTCTCTCCAGCACACCACTCCCTCCTGACATGCTCTTTCTCACCTCCTGCTCTCCTGCTTCCTCCTGCAACTCCTGAATCTGAGAGATGCCTCTCCTTAGGATAACCTCCACCTGGGCATTGTCTCCATTTTACCCCCGCAGCCCCTTCAGAGAGGTCTCACAAAGCCTGGCAAGGCCCGATTCTCGAAACTTCCAACCTGCCCTTGCCCTGACCCTTAGCCCCCACCGCTAACCTCTTCTCTGGGCCAACTCTGCTGCCCTGTGAGGGGCAGGAGCATCCACCGCTGCGTCCTTCCCATCACCAGCACCCGCAACTCCACCCCATCAGTCTTGAAGCAGGGACTCAAGCCATAGGAGGATGAAATGGGGCTGGGGGCTGGGGGACAGGCCCCTCCTCACAGTTCTCTGCCCACAGACAGGGAATCCTGACTATCCCCACGTGGGCTTGCTGCTGGCCACTGCCACACTCGAAGCAGAATGATTGGCCCTTGGCCTAAAAATATGTTCGTTTATTCCTGGGGGTTTGTTGATCCTGGAAGTGAGGGAAGAGTAGCACCTAGTCTCCTCAGGAAGCCAGGCTGCCCTGTGCACCTGGTCCTCTCCCTTCTCCCGTAAGCGCAGAAGTCCTGAGAAGGGCTGCATTGACTGCACATTTTCCATGTGCCAGGGGCCTTTCTAAGCACTAACTCACTTAATTCTCACAGCAATCCCGAGGTAGGGGAGAGGTAGAGAATATCCCACTTTGCACATGCGTAAACTGAAGCGAGAAGTTAAAACTCTTGCACAAGGTAACAAAGTTAATTTATGGGGGAGCCAGGGTCAGGCCTGGATCTGAGCCCAAAGCCAGGGCTGTTCACCCTCCACTGTGTTAGTCTGTTCACCTGAGAAATTGGGTCCTGCTTACTGGTGGTCACCAGCCTTGTCCCAGACCAGAGCCTCGTGTCTATCCCAGTCCTGGCCACTGCTCTCTCCTTGGTCCAGAAATTCAACCAGAACACCAGTACATGGCTTTTCTCTGCAGGCAGGAGTGTCACCATCCCCACTTCCGCATCCTTGTCCCTGCTGGGCTGTCTTGCCGCAATGCCAACCCTCCACTCTTTCTAGCCCAGTTTCATCCCCAACTCACAGCCCCCAGAGTCCCCCAGGGCTGAGTCTACACTGAGCCTGGCCCCAACCACCCCCTGAGCACTTTCAGCTCTGCTTTCTCTGTTTTGTCCTGCCAGCCCCTTGACCCCACCGACCCCCAAGCAGCCTGGGGACTTTCTCAGGCCAGGCCTCTGTCTTTCTGCTCTCTGTTCCCCACCTCCCTCATCCTCACTACTTCCCAGAGCCTGGCGTACACTGTGGCTCCCATAAACACCAGGTGAGGGAGAAGCAAGGGGTCCCGGTAGTTCGTGCTGCTTTGTGTGTGTGAGTTGAGGGGTGGGGATGGTGCAGTGAGAAGTTTGTGGAGACCTTGAGCTGGTGCTGGAAGAAGACAAAGGACCCCTATTGTCTGGAAGCTCTCTATCTCAGGGGAGAAATATTCCTTGCCCTCAGGGAGCCCCAGTCTGAGGGGAGACACAGTCCTGCCCCCAGGGAGTTCTAGTCTGAAGGTAGTTGTTTTTTTTTTTTTTTAAAGATTTTATTTATTTGAGGGAGAAAGAGAGCAGAGGGGGGCAGAGGGAGAGGGAGAAGCAGCGCCCTCCCTGCTGAGCAGGGAGCCCGACAAGGGGCTCGATTCCAGGACCCCAGGATCATGACCTGAGCAGAAGGCAGACACTCCATTGTGCCACCCAGGCGCCCTGAAGATAGTTTTCTATCAGCAGCTCTGTTCAGAGCAGGTGACAGGACTGCCTCTGCCTTGAACCTCCCTGGCGTGTTTGTGGCCAGGTTGGCCATCACAGTGCTGTCCTTAGCCTTTAACCTCACACCTATGCACGCCCCAAGACTTCTGGTTTCCACAGGCTTCCTTTCCCCCACTCCCTGCCACAGACACACCTTCTGCCCTAGTTCCCAGCTGTGACCGTGACCTTCTTCCTTCCTGCTTTCCTTCTAGAAAGATGAAGATTTCTCCCTTGCCTTTCTGCTTTCTGTCCTTTTACCCGCAGCTGCTGAATGGGGGTGGTGGGGGTGGTGGTATTGGGGTGTTGAGGGCGGGTATAGAAGGAAGAGGGCTACGGTGGGGAGTGGAGTTGATCCACCAGGACTGGCTCCAGTGAAAAATTCTGTTGACCCTTCACTTGTAGCTAAAATCAAGACACTGCCTTCACTACTGTTGTATTTTATTCCTTGTTCTTGTGTTTGTTTGGTTTTTAAACAAATCACTTGAACTTTGCCCCCAGAAGAGCTCCTTCAGGTGGCACCACCTGGGCCTTAGCACACTAGCTCAGAGAGCAGAGTGAGAGCAGAGCATGGCTGGGGCTCAATCAAGTTTGTTCCCTTCCAGAGGCTTCCTATGTGGGCAGAGATGAGGACATGACAACCTGTGTCCTTATGGGAGGTGTCTTATAAACCATGACTCAGCTGAAACCAGGGCAGGATGACCCAAAACCAGATCCAGCATATGCTCATGGCACCAAGTCAAGGGTGCAAGCTTCTAAAAATAAGCTATTTTAATTTCAGCACACATGTAGATTTTTGTGATTTCAAAACTTGAAATTCTGTTTTAAATTATGTATAGGCCCTAAATTTTGTACGAGGGGCTCCCTGGTCATTGTAGCATCTGCAGCCTCCAAATGAGGAGTATTTATAATCTTACGCCTGTTCAGGAAAAAAATGCAAAGAAAAAAGAAACATGTCCCAAGACAGAATCGAAAGTGAACAAAAATGTTCAGAAGGGACGTTTCTCACACGGGTGGGTCTGTTTAGGTCTCTATGCTAAAAAGCCTGTTGCGTTTACCTTATCTAAAAGTGGAGGTTCATATCCCCTTACTCACAGATAACGGGAACCGCCCCATTGCAAGCTGATCTCCCTATTCTGGAACTTTTCTGACCCCATGTCCTCAGGAATTCTTCAGTTGACAGAAGCTGGACCGAATATTTGATCTCTACTGTTCTCTTAGAACGGGACAGTGGGGGATCCTTTTGGCCTCCCAGAAAACGACTGCATGTTCCAGGAGAGATGCTAGTGATGTAGCGTTACCAGGCTCCGCGGCACTGAATCCCACCACACCACATGCCTCGCGTACTTCATCACCGTCATTGCTCCGGGCGACTCAGAGTCCTAGCCTTAGCCCTCTCTGCTCCTTGGGACACTGCGCGACGTCGGCTGAGTCTCTCTCCCACCCTGGGCCTACATGTCCGCTTAGAGAATGGTCGAAAGTGCAGGAACCTTGCAGGCAGGCTGACTGGACCCCGGGAAAGGAATCTGTGGCAATAGTGAAGCCTTGAGCCCACAGGAACTCTGCCTCCTAGGTGAGGCCAGAGGAGACCATGAATGAGACACACACCCTTCCCCTTTCACCCACTCACTGCCCAAAACACATCATTTCAGTAGACGTTTGTTGGCCACTTATTACGCATCAAGCTACGCACCTGTCTACGGGAGGCATAAAGATGTCAAAACATCCCCCTGGAGCCCCTGTGTGGTAGCGACACAATAACTTGCTGAAGCAAGTGAAGCAATAACTTGCTCTGCCCCCCTCTCAGAGATAGCCAATGCCTGGCGGAGTTTGGGGCTCTAAGGTCCCCTGGAGATGAAGAAACCAAGCCTGTGGCAGCAGGAGGTAAAAGAGAGGTTGGCTGGACCCAGGAGCACTCCATTTCTCCCTATCCCCCCCCCCCCCACAGGGTGCCACTGTGTCCCTCTCCGAGACAGTGCAGAAATGGCGAGAATACCGACACCAGTGCCAGCGCTTCCTGACTGAGACTCCACCTCCAGCCACAGGTGAGTCCAGGTGGGGCCCTCACCCAACCAATTCCCTGGAGACTTTGAAGCCCCACCTCCACCCCAACCGCATCCCCACCCCAAGCCACTCTTGGGCATCCCTTGCCTATCCAGGATGCCCCTAGCTTGGGGTGCCGTGTTATTCCCTCCCACTTCCAGCTTGAGCCTCTTAGGAGCAGTGACCTGGCCTTGCCATCCTCTGCCTTCCTTCGCACTTCCTGGCCTGTGCCGGGGCTGGAGGCCCAAGCAGCATATTTATAGAATAAGTGTTTCAGAGGAGTTTACAGGCTGGTGTAAAGAGCAGAGACTGGAGGCAGGTAGGCCTAGGTTCCAATCCGGACCCCGCAGTCATAGCACAGTGGCCACAGGGAGGTTATCTTCTCCTCATGAGCTACCATTTCCCCCTCGTCTGCAATGGATCCTTGAAGGATAGGCCTGTAGGGATTGTTTATTGAGCTCAGGTATCCATGTAACACACATCGTTTGTCCCCAAAAGGCCCTGTGGGCTCAGGATTGACCCCATTTTACGGATGAGAAAATAGACATTAAATAACTTGCTCAAAGCTCCACTGCTGCTAAGTGCCTGGGTCCCCTTGCCCAGTACCTGCTGGCTGGGGGAAGTGCGTGGCAAATGGTAAGGGCTCAGCAGAGCTTAGCAGGGCATGGGGGTCTCCCCTGCCAGCCCCTGTGGTGGGAGCGGAGGGGAGATGCCACTACGAGTCCAGGCGGGGACTCAGAGACTCTTCCTCCTGCACCCAGGCCTGTTTTGCAATCGGACCTTCGATGAGTATGCCTGCTGGCCGGACGGGCTGCCGGGCTCCTTTGTGAATGTCAGCTGCCCCTGGTACCTGCCCTGGGCCAGCAGTGGTAAGTCCTCGCCATTTCCCCATGTCCAGAGGCTGGGGGTGGGGGCGGAGTCAGAGCAGGGTGCACTCTGCTGCCTTTCTGCCCAGACCCAGCCCTCCCCTTCCCCCACCCAGAAGGTCTTTAGGCCTCCTAATGGGTGCCTGACTTTCCCCGGGAGGGGAGGTGAAGAGTATCAGGTATAACATAGGCTAGGGCCTGTGCTGGCAGGTGAGGAGAGTGCTGGAGTGTGGGTTTTTTTTTTTTTCTTAAGATTATTTATTTATTTATTCATGAGAGACAGAGAGATACAGAGAGAGAGAGGCAGAGACACAGGCAGAGGGAGAAGCAGGCTCCATGCAGGGAGACTGACGTGGGACTTGATCCCAGGTCTCCAGGATCACTCCCTGGGCTGAAGGTGGTGCTAAATCGCTGAGCTACCCGGGCTGCCCTGGAGTGTGGGGTTTGACTTAAGCCCCTTCCATCCAGGAAAGGGGCCAGGTAGGAACAGATCCGAGGGTTGGGGTATTACCTAGAAGCACCATTGCTCTGGGCGTGTGTATATGTGCGTGTATGTTTATGTGTAGGTGCCCCCTACCTCGTACGCCTACCTGCCACCTCCTGACTAGGGAGGTTCACTGGTCAGATGAACGCAGATGGCATGAGTGATCAGGCCATTGGTAGGGTTGTCTGTCCCCAGTGGGTTCCCTCCCTAGCTCACTCCTGCCTGTAGGGGACACTCTGCCCTGGAAAAGATGTGTCTGGGCAGGTGTGAGAGTCTTTGGAAGGCAGGGACCTACAGAGGCTGCAGGGCGGAGTAGCTCTGACTGGAGGAGTAGCTCATGCACCCCCACTGCTACCCATCTGTCCCAGGCACCAGAGAGTTTAACAGGAGACAAACACCCTTGCCTCAAGGAGCTCACAGTTTCAGTAAGGGGAGAAAAGACACTCTCATAATAATAATAGCAGCTAGTGTTTACTGCCTATCTATGTCCCAAGTCTTGCCCTAAGAGCAGGGTATTTGTTTACTCTTTACAACTATCCCCTCGTTATGCTTGTACAGATGAGGAAATTGAGGTCCCAGAAAGCTTAAGCCACTTGCTCCAGATGATGTGGTAAATGGCAGAGCCAGGATTTGAACCCAGACTGCACTCTTAACCACTGTGCCTTGAAGGGGCCTTCAAGCAGAACCTGGCCCCGAAGCAAGCCTGAGAATGAGGTATGGGAAGGCAGCAGTCTTCCTGGAGGAGGCGGCCCCTTAGTGGAACATCAGGGCACCTGGCAAGGCCTGGCATTGACTTCACCTTAGAACGAAGGACTAAAGTCAGATGAAGCCCAGGCAGGGGTGCTAAGGAGGCTCCCAGTACACCTCCCTCACCCCAGGGTGTGCCAGGAGAGCCTGGGCTTGGAGAGAGGCACACACCTGGTAAGAAGCAGCATGGATCCGTGGCCCCTCACACAGCACTTCTGGGGCCTGTTGTTAGCACTTTACACACCTACACTCACCCCTCACAAGAACGCCATGAGTAAGTACTCTGATCATGCTCTCATTTCACAGAGGAGGAAACTGAGTCACGGAGATGCTAAGTGCCTTTTCCAAGCTCACAAGCTAGCGAGTAGCAGACCCAGGAATCAGTTCCGGAGTCTGGTTTAGAGTGTGTTTAATTGCTCCATGAGGCTCCCTTGAGTGTGCAGGTACACACCTGTGTGTGCATATGGGTATGTTCCTGTGGGGGGGCTCTGGGCATGCAGACAGGTGAGTGGCCTGGGCCTCTGCAGGCTGGGCACATTCCAAGGGAGGGCAGCGAGCTGCCTGCCCTCTCCCTACCAATGAAAAAGTTGAATCCTACAATCTGATGGCTCTGCTTGCCAATGCTCTGAGCGGCTTTGTGAACTTCAGCAGATTCCCAGACCCCTTTGTGCCTCAGCTTGTTCATCTAGGATATGGGATAAAGCCAGGTGACGAGGGTATTGGGAGGATTGCAGGTCCTTGAGAAATGGTTGCTGTTCATCTTTTTCACCCACCCTATTTATCGGGCTCACTGCCCCAAATCCACAGACTTCCCTTGCCTCCCGGAGGTTTGGGACCGGCTGCTCGGCCAGCCTGGGTTGGGCCTCTAGACCCCAGGGAGCCAGGCCCAGGACAGGGCCCATCACTCAGCACTTAGCTGCCCCCAGCTCTGCCTGCCACTTGCAGCTCCATCCATCACGTTTAATTTTATTTGAGCAGGAAATAGGTCCTGGTGGTGCCCGTTTATGAGCGAACACAGTTTTATTGCTTTCTCCATGAAGATATTGGCTGCCGCACAGGCCCTCTGCCAGCCTCCACCCCCTCCCCTGACTTACCAAGCTAATTCACTCCCTTTTCTGACACTCCCAATCACGGAGCCTGCCTTTCTCTCTCCTGTCCTGAGTTACGGACCTGCAGAGACACCCACCGTGGGCTCCCACAGCATAATTGCTGTTTCTGGCTTGTCCTGGTAGTCCCTTCAGCAGAGGGTGGCACCAGGGGCCTCCCTAACACCCACTAGGGCATGTGGAGGCAGGAAGGGGGCAGTAACTGGAGCTTTTTTTGTGCTGGTCAAGGGAAGAGCCTATGGAGAATCTTTACAGTGTGAGTTAAGGGTGGAGTGAAGGACCAGGGTGCCGTAGGCAGGGTCCTGCAGAAACACACTCAGCTGGGAATTGGAAGAGACTTTACTGGAGGGGCCACTTACAGAGGTGGGGCAGGGCTAAGGGGCCACTGAGGTGTGTAAAGCACCAAGTACTCTTAAGGGGGGAGCTTTAGCATCCTAGACTGGAGTGGAGCAGACACGGGGCTACGGGGCTCCCGTGACACCTGGAGGTCATGGTGATGGAGAGGCCACCAGTAGGGCTGTGGCCACAGAGGGGCCCTCCTACCTTTTGCTTGTGTCTTAGGAGTGTGTGAGTGTGAGTTGGGGAGAAGGGGTGACCCCTCACCACAGGGCTGAAGAGGTTGGCTCAGAGGCCCAGGAAGCCCCAAAGGAAGGTCAGAGCCACCTCTTTTGCCTGGGGTGTGAATATCAGGAAGGCTTCCAGAGAGAGGTGACATCAGCGCCAGGCCTGAGAGAACAGAGAGATGGAGAAGAGGGAAGGAGAGGGCCCTCCAGGAGGGGAGGACAGCCAGGCAACTCCTTGGAGTTGGGGCCAGGCCTCAGGCCTCAGAGCCACACAACATCCTAGGGATGGGACGCCAGCCAAACCCTTGACTTCCGAGCCCTCTAATTCAGAATTCGGGACTCCAGAGGGCAGAAGCAGATGAGTCAAGGAAGGAACGTGTTCAAGGTGATGCCTGGCGTCAATGAGACTTTAAACCAGAAGGCTTGAGTGGCTGCCGAGAGCCTATTGCTGCCCAAGGGCCATCCAGCAGCCTCATTTACCCACAAACAGCTGATCTGCTCCTTACAAATCATTCCGGTCTCATTAGCTGCACCCCCTCCTGATCGGTACCTGCTTGTTGGTTTAGTTCTCATTATAGGAGAGTCATAAAATGCTTTTAAAATGGCCTATAACTCACAATTCTCAGAAACTCTGACAGGTGCTTCCCTCGAGTCTCATCAAGCCCACGAGCTTTCACAGCAGGCCGGTGTTGCCCCAAGGAGACCGGGTCCAGAGCTTGGCCCTGGAGCAGTTGTGGCTGATGGGGTGCTGTCCTGCTCCAGCCCCAGCCTCCACGAGGGAGCGCCTTCTGGAGAAATTGGGGTGGGGGCAGCAGCAGAGCTCTCCATGTAACCGTGTCTTGAAGGCCTCCTGTGCTCCAGGCATTTCCCGTGCTTTACCTCCTCATCCTCACACCACAGACCTGGGATGCCATCACGGTTCCCATCTGACAGATGAGGAAACGGAGCCAGGGAGGTCCGCCCCAGGTCCCATAGCTGGCTGGGGGCAGAACCCGGATTTGAACGGGGGCCTCCGTAGTTCAGAACCTGAGTCCTTCTCCTGGGCCGTGATGGACGCGCTGCCCCTGCCCCCCGGCACCCCATCCTGCCCCGAGCTGGTGCCTTCGGTCCCAGCCCTGCCTTTGACCCTCATTCCACCACACTGCGGGGAGCCTGGGACTACCGTCTCCGAATCTTAGCTTCCCGGGCCGTCAGCTGGGCCCAGCAGTCCCGGCCGGCCGCCGCTGTTGCCAGGGTGCAGAAGCTAATGGATTCATGAGCAGCTCTCCACAGCCCTGAGAGCCTGCATCCACGTGGAAGGGCGGCTGTTAGCTTGATTACAGACGCCGCTGCAGTTTCCGGGAGGGGAAGTGTTTAATTGGGGGTTTTATTTCCAGCACCAGGGTCCGGCTTAATGAAATATCCCTGGGCCTCCTGGCATGCGGCCGGCTGCCTCCTGGTGTTGACAAGACCAGAGCCAAGCCCCTGGCTGTGATTTACCAGCGGCTCCTGGGCCAGATAAAGCTGAGCTGATAAGCAGGGCTGGGCCCGGCCCCACCCCACCTCCAGCCAAGATGGGCATCTGGGGACCACGGGCCTGGCCAAGAATGAGCCCTGGCTTTTAATACTGGCCGCTAATGAAGGATAATTGACAGACACACCCTCATGGGCTCCCTGAGCTTCTCGGGGACACAGTGATCCCTTGACCCTGTGCCAGTAACAACACATCTGTGCATGTATCCCCTCCCCATCTCCCCAGCTGGCCCCAGACAGAGGGCCCGGGAATGGGGCAGGCTGCCGGCATCCGCACTGGCCACAGGATCTGCTGGGAGGACGTGGGGAATATCAGCAAACCCAAGCCCAGAAGAAGGGCACAGGTGAAATGCACGTGGCCGCTGCTGAGGGTTAGCAGTGAGCTTGGCTGCTAACTTGCAACCTCTGAAGGCAAAGAGCTGGGGGTCTAAATCCGGACTCTGCTAACTTCCCCACTGGATGGTCTTGGGCAAGTCTCCTGGCCATACGAGGCTCAGTTTCTTCACCCATAAAGTGGGGTTAACTGCACCTACCTTGTAACGTGGTTGTGATGTCCAAAGGTGCCAGGCACGCACAGGTGTATAGTATGTACTGTGAGTGTGTAGCTTGCAGGGAAGGCGTAGAAGATGTGTGTAGGGGAATAATAGCAACTGTGGGTGCTCCTGTGCTAGGTGGTAGGTATTAGGGTATCCCTGGGGTCACACTGCTGTGGGCTGAGGCCTGGGTGAGTGGGCAGTTGGGTGGTTTGTGCCGCATTGCCATGTCCTCTCCCTTCTCCTGGTCCCTCTGCCTCCTCCTTCCTCCTCCCTTGCTGTCATCATAGGGGGCTGCCAGTGAGGGCTCTGGCCTGAGTCTCCCTCCCTCTGGGGTCAGCCCAGATCCCCGTCACTGCCACTTAAGACCAGCTTGGTCTCATTTAACATGACTCAACCCCTGCAGCAGATGAGAGAGGCATTGGGGGCCTGAAAGGAGCCCTTCCAGTTGCTCAAATCAGACCACATGCCTCCCCTTCTCTGCCTTTGTCTTGGCCTGATTTTGTTCATAAACACATTTGAGGGGCATTGGGGCTTGGCTCTTCTCACAGCTGGAAGTCCCACCATTAGATTTTCAGGTTTGTGTTTCTCTTCCAGGTAAAGTCTCTTAGAATACAGGTTCTTCTAGAAGCAGTGATCCTGCAAGGAGATTTACCCTACAGTATTACCAGATACTTCTGTCTCCTGATGGGGGCCTTGGTTCAGGGCTTGTTTATGAAAGAGAAGGGAGAGAAAGGAGAAGAGTGAATAGGAGGCTGCACCGAGTGATGGGGGGCCCGGGGGTAAGGAAGGATGAGGGTCTGACACACACACACCAACAGTGGGCAGATTGGGTGTTTGGGAACTGTCAGACCCCTGGGCTAGATGGCTGTGTCCCAGCTGGGTGGATCCTTCCGGGGCAGGCCTTGGGGGTTGGAGTGCTCCCATCATGCTCCCATCATGCTCCCATCATGCTCCCATCATGCACACATGTCGATGAGCCTCTCCCCATACACTGGACTTACTGCAACCTCTCCACCTGGAAACTTCTGGCCAGGGCCTATGATGCTTCTCCATGCTCCCTCTCTCCCTCCCACTGCACCTTCATCCCATAGCTGGTCCTTAAAATCTTTTAGTCCTTTAGAATTTCTGAATCTTTTCAATTTTGTCCTGGCTCCAGTTTTCCTCCTTGGTCTCCCTGTTCTAACTAACCCTAACCCTGTTCTTGACCCTGGTTTCCTGGCCCTGGGGTCAGACTTACATTCTCCTCCAGAGAGGTAATGAGGCGTTTCCTCCCAGGCACAAGTAAGCCCCTCCGTCCCTCTCATGAGCTCACAGTGAACCAGGGACCCCAAGCCACCCACCTCCCTGGGTAGGGGGACAGTGGGGCATGGTGGCCTTAACGTGAAGGGGCACGGGAAACATCCTACCCTCGGTGCTGTTGGGCCTGTGTTTGATCTCTCTTAGTTTTTTTTTTTTAAGATTTTATTTATTTATTCATGAAAGAGAGAGAGAGAGGCAGAGACACAAGCAGAGAGAGAAGCAGGGAGCCCAATACAGGACTCGACCCTGGGACGGCGGGATCATGCCCTGGACTGAAGGCAGGCATCCAACTGCTGAGCCACCCAGGCGTCCCTCTTAGTTTGCATTTATGCTATTACTTTCTGAGGACCGTTTCTCCTGTGAGTCCGCAGGAAGCTGGGAACTGTGCTTCTGCCTTCAGACTGGGTGCTTTCTGAGGACACGGGCTGGACCTCTCCCTCCTCTCAGACTGGAAGGTCTCCAAGAGCAGTCTCTATCCCCTAACATCTGAGTGGGGCTATTTGAAGGGAGGACTGGATCTTCCCCCTTTGGAAGGAGGGTCTCCAAGGACTGTGCCTCTATCATCGACATTGTATTCTCTTTAATCAGGCCATCCTTGAGGATAAGATAGTGTCATTTCCATCAGATTAGGACTTCCTAAAGGCAGGACTATGTCTCCTCCCTCAGCCTGGGGCTCCCTGAGGACAGGGCTGTGTCTCTTCCTTCCTCTCAGGAGCTGTGGGCCCATCTGTCCAGGGTCTCTTCTGACTGTGGAGTGTTGGAGGGAGGTAGAGGTTGAGTCCTGAAAGTCAGAAGTCACAACGTGTGTCTGTGGAGCTGTCAGGTGGTCAGCGCCAGACCTGTCAGTACTGTGATTTGAGGTTGGAGGCAGGACATGGAAATGGGTTAGAGTTGTCTCATCTCAAAAATGTAGTTTCATCAAACTGCATCCCAGGGTGGCCAAGAGGAAAGGCTGAAGGGGGAGCTGGGGTGGCCCTTAGTGACTGCCTGTCCTGTCCTGGGCCAAATGGGCAAATGGCAACGGAGGACGGCCTGCGTGTGTTATGTGCACATGTGCATGTGTGTGTGTAAGAGGTGTTGCTGACTCCAGAAGGTCAATTCCGGGGGCGCTGGGGTGACCCTCAGGATGGGGAGGAACGAAGGGCAGGAGGCACTGAGCCAAGGCTCAGCTCCTGTGTCTCTCCGCCCCAGTGCTGCAGGGCCATGTGTACCGATTCTGCACGGCTGAGGGCCTGTGGCTGCGCCAGCACAACTCCAGCTTGCCCTGGAGGAACCTGTCCGAGTGCGAGGAGTCCAAGCGAGGGGAGAGAGTGAGTTGAAGATGGGGGCTATGCATCAGCGAAGGGTGGCAAGGTCCCAGCCTCGCTGGAGCAGGGACCCTGGGCACCCGGTGGGCCAGTCTGCAGCCATCTGTGAGCTTTGCACACCATGCCTGCGGGGCAGAGATGACCTGTGTTCACCCCACTGGTCTCGGGATAAGGCCCTAGAAGTCCAAGGTCCATGGCCACAGGTCATTTTCTTTCTTAGTTCTGGGGTTCCCAGTGCATCCTGTTTTGGGGCCCTGCTTCTGTCCCTGTCCTGTGGGAAAGAAGGACGTGGGAGAGGAGGGTGTGGCCTGCCTCATGGGCACTGTGTCCCCCATGTGCACACAGAGCTCCCCAGAGGAGCAGCTCCTGTCCTTTTCCATCATCTACACGGTGGGCTATACACTCTCCTTCTCTGCTCTGGTCATCGCCTCGGCCATCCTCCTGAGCTTCAGGTAAGAAGCATGGGGGCCCGGAGGGGCCATGTCATCCCAACCCTCTGCTCTGTCCCGGGTAGATGAGGGAGCACCAAACTGAAGTCACAGAGCAGCAGCTTCTTCTTGAGACATCTCTAGAGAACCTGTCCCCTCCCTGCATACGAGGCTGAAAACACAGGAGAGACACTGTGTACTTGGTCTGAGCTCTGTAAAAGCAGGCATAGAATACTGCAGAAAAGAAAAAGCAAACACCACACGAGGAATGCACGAGGCACGCTTCCCCAACCATGATAGCGGGTGGTAGGATTCGGGGAAATCCTCTCCAGTGAGCATGCAACGCTTAAATCATCAGGAATTCAGTACAATTTTGGATAAGATCTCACGGGTTTAGAGACTCTTCTCTTTGGAGCTTATGAGCCCCTTGGAAAAGGGCTTCCTTAAATCTAACCTTCCAGAGAACCACGTTCTTCTCACTCCTTCCACACTTGGTGGGGGTGGGCTGGGTAGGGCGGGCTGGGTTCAAGGTCAGGAGGGATTCTGAGTGCAGGGACCTCAGGCTACCAGCCAGCAGAAGTAGGACAGGCCTCCTTCCTCCTGCTGCCCCCATGCCACCTGGCACAGGGAGTGCTGGGCGCACAGTCAGTGTTCGATAAACGCACTCGCTCAGTGAATATTCTCCCCCTGGGTTATGAAGTAGTTCAGAGATCTGAAAACACAGCGACTGATCCTGATCACTGGTGCACTCAATACCCAGCCTAAGAGCTAATGCCTACCACACAATCAGCACAGTCACGCGGCTCTGGGGGGCTCCCAACCAGAGGGAACCCCCAAAGAGGCTACTTATAATCCCCATACGTCTCTGTACTTTTGCCACTGTAATACCTATAAAAATATGTAGCGGCGAGTTTTGCATATTTTTTTAAAGATTTTATTTATTCGAGAGAGAGAGAGAGAGAGAGAGAGAGAGAGAGAGGCAAAGACGTAAGCAGAGGGAGAAGCAGGCTCCCTGCAGGGAACCTGATGCGGGACTCGATCCCATGACTCTAGGATCACACCCAGGGCTGAAGGCAGGCGCTAAACTGCTGAGCCACCCAGGGATCCCCATATTTTTAATGGCATGTTGTACGTATTCTTTCGCAGTGATATTTTTGGCCTGGTATGTTCTTGTGAGATTCATTCATGTTGATATAGGTAGTTCTGTTTCATTTATTTGCACTGTCACTCCAGACTCTGATGTATATAACATGTTACAATTTATTTGTTGTCACCTTAATGGGTATTGGAGTTTTTCCTTTTTTTTTTTTTTTCCCTTCTCTGATTTACAAAGCTTGCTACAAGGAACATTCTTACTTATGACCCCCCTGTGCATTTCTCCAGGGGCACATACCTCTGAGTAGAATTGCCTGGTCTGAATACCACGTGCTTTTGTTAATTTATTAGGTGAATTTGCTCTCCAAAGTGGTCATACCAGTTTGCCCCCTTGCCAGTAATAAATGAGGGCTCCCTTTGCTTAACATCCTCACCAATATTTAGTACTTTCACCTCATTGTTGCTAATCTGAAGCATGTGAAATATCTTGTGATTTTAATTTGCATATCCTGGATTCTTAGGGAGATCAAGCATTTGTGTATATTTCATTTTGTGAATCACTTATTCATATCCTTTCCTTACTTTTTTTATTGGCTTGTTTGGCTGCTTCTTTATTATTTTGGCTTTTTTTTTTTTTTTTTTTGGCTTTCATTTTATATTCTCAATCCTAAACCAAGGTATACCCTCCCTTAATCTGCAATTTATTTTTTCACTCTCTCTTTTTTTTTAAAAAGATTTTATTTATTTATTCATGAGAGACACAGAGAGAGAAGCAGAGACATAGGCAGAGGGAGAAGCAGGCTCCATGCAGGGAGCCCGATGCAGGACTCGATCCCAGGACCCCGGGATCACAACCTGATCCTAAGGCAGACGTTCAACCACTGAGCCACCCAGACGCCCCTATTTTTTCCCTTTCTTGATGGTGACTTCTATGGATTGAAGTCCCCATTTCTACTGATAAAATTTATCAATAAATGTTATTAATTGATAAAGATTAATTTTGCCAATTAGTAAAAAAAATATCAATCTTTTTTCCAAAGACCAAATTCCTTTATGGTCTTGTTTGAGAAGTCTTTCCTCACCCTGGGGTCATAAGTTTTGCACCTCCTTTTTGTTTCTTTAATCCATTAATTAATTAATTAATTAATTAATTAATTTTTGTCTATAGTGAAATTAAGAGATTTAATTTATTTTTTTTCATATATATATAGTTAATTGGTTCGGTACCACTTGTGATAGCTCATCCTCTCCCCTTTGGGTTTACAGTGCTTACTGTGCCATGCAGCAAGAGTTATCTTTGCCTGGGTTGGTTTTTGTCATCTGTATTCTTGCCCTTTTTCTTATTTATCTATCTGATTGTCAATACCACAGGGCTTTAAATACTATAAATTCATTGAAAACTTCAGTTCGCTTATAGTGAAGACTCCTACTCTATGGCTCTTTAGGAGTGTCTGGACAATTTATTCTTGGTTCTTGGTTCTTTATATGTTTTGAGAGTTCCAGGAAAACAAAAAATCAATCCTGTTGGAATTTTTGGCATGGTCTTACTGAATTTATCAATTACTCTGGCAAGAACTGACACTTTCAAAATAGTCTTTCTATCCATGAATGTGTGATTTTAAGTCTTTTCTAACAATTTTCAGCAAGTTTTATTATATTCTCTGTAGAGCTCTTGCCCCTCTTCTGTTAGCTTTTTGCTATGTAGCCAACTAAAAAACTATAAGTGAATTTTTAAAATTCACTTTTTAATGGTTTGTTGCTGATATACATAAACGCACATCAGCAAAATTGCTGGATGAACTCTCCAATCAGTTCTGATAATTTGGGTGTAGATTATCTTGGATTCTCTGCGAAGATACCCTACCATCTACAAATAATGACAATTTTGTTCCTTTATTTCCAATTCTTACACATTTTTTTCCCCTTGCTCTCTTACAGTGGTCAGGATCTGTACTACGATGTTGAATGGATGTCATGATAGCTTTGTAAGGCGAGGCAATCCTTATTTTCTTGGGTTTGGAGGAAATGCTTATAAAATTTCTCAGTGGAGAATGATGTTTGCTCCCAGTTTGGGTAGATAGCACTTATCAGGTTAAGAAATGCCCTTGCATTTGCAGGTTGGCTGTGCGTTTTTACCTGAAAGGATATTGAAATTGTGTCTTATATTTTCTGAATTCCCACCACGTGCTCAGCCCTCATCTGCCCCTATAAGGCAAACTTGAGGCATGTGAGAGATAGGTCCTTTCCTCAAGAAGTGAAGCAAAGTCTCCATTGGGAAAAGTCCTCACACATAAACCACTTGGCTTACACGTGACTCTATAGAAAGGCCGATGCTGTAGAGAGGAGGGTAGTGTGGATGGCAGGTGGTAATGACCACACACCTGAAGCCTTCATGGAGATGCAGGACTTACACTGGACCCAAAGAATTTTCAGGTTCACGAGGAAGAAGGGCATGTTCAGAGGAAGAAAAGACAGGAGCACCATCCCAGACACAGAAGCATGCCTGAGGTGTTGCGTTAGCTTGAGAACTGAGGCTTGTGAGGCAGGCCTTTTGGCCATCTTGCCAGGAAGGAGCCGTGCTTTCTCCCACAGACACCTGCACTGCACCCGGAACTACATCCACCTGAACCTGTTTGCGTCCTTCATCCTCCGAGCGCTGTCCGTCTTCATCAGGGACGCGGTCCTCAAGTGGATGTACAGCACGGCCCCCCAGCAGCACCAGTGGGATGGGCTCCTCTCCTACCAGGTGTGTGGTGTGTCCAGGAAGGACCTGGGGAGGGATGCCCAAGTGAAGGCCAGCTCCCCCCCACCCTCACCTGGGTCTGGCACAACGGAAGGCAAGAGCTGCCTACGCCTGGTCCGTAGGGTCCCCCAGTCTAAGGAGGTGGACGCTCTCCCTGCCCCTAACGAGTTCCGTCTGACACAGGGAGTGCTCTTTGGAAACGGACCCAGGCCTGACTCCCTGCTCTGCGAGCTGCAGAGTTTGGGGCAAGTCACCTAACTTCTCCGAACCTCGGTTTTCTCCCCCGTCTGGGGCTAATATTAGTTTCCTCCACCCCCTACAGTGATGCAGTGAGCTGAAGCACTGGCCCTGGTTAGCCTTAGCCCTCTCAGCCTGCATTCAGGGGGGTAGGGGCATGGCTGGGGTGGGTGGGGACGGGTGGAGGAGTCAAGAGGCAGGAGGCAGAGCTGTTGCCCCCTGGGGACCCTTCCTCTGCCCCCAGGATTCTCTGGGCTGCCGCCTGGTGTTCCTGCTCATGCAGTACTGCGTGGCAGCCAATTACTACTGGCTCCTGGTGGAGGGCATGTACCTGTACACGCTGCTGGCCTTCTCTGTCTTCTGTGAGCAGCGCATGTTCCAGCTCTATCTGAGCGTAGGCTGGGGTAAGGCCCACTGTCATTCGTCTTACGTGCCCCCCATCCCATCCTATGGCACGGGAGGTGGGAGACCCTGACCTCTCCTGGAACCACCACCTGCAGCCTGCACCCCCTCCCCGGGAAGCCAGCTTGGTACTCAGAACAGGCTGCTGGGCTAAGGGGGCAGGGCCCACTGGGTAATTCTTCCCCCCTCCTCCCCCACACCCTGGCCCAGGACTCACTGCAGGGGGCGCTGCAGGTTACCCTCCCCTCTCTGCATAACCCTACCCACTTTATGGAAGCAGAGGCCTCCATCCTACCTGGCCAGATGCACCGCACACCCCAGTGGCGGCCATGGCACTGGTCCTCCAGTACCTCTACTCCTAAGACCCTTGGGGATGGAGCCTCACGACCAATCCTTGGTCCCCAGGCCCTGAAGGAAATGGAGAGTCCTGGGCCTCAGGGTAAGGGTCGGGGTGAGTGCTGAGGGGCTGTGGCTCTGTCCTTGGATCAGTGATGAAGAGGAGGACCCAGAGGAGGCTGGCAGGGCGGGGCTGGCCAGCCAGAGGCCCCCTGAGGAAAGGGTGGACCGCGGATGTGCCTGGAGCCCAGCTGGAAATGTTCTAGCCAAAAAAGTTTGCGGAGAACCATTGTATCTTTTTTTTTGCTGGAACATTTCTGGTTGTGCTTCTGCCTCTCGCCGTGTGGGATTCTGATGAGGACAGGGGCTGAGACACCCACCAGCAGCAGCCCCCCAGCCCCCACCCCACGACAGGGAAAACAGATGCAACAGTGCTTAATCTGGGGGGGCCCACGGGGGCCCCCATGGGGCGGGGCCAGAGACCAGGCTCTGCCTTCTGGCCCTTCCTCATCTGCCAGGGCCCCTGCCCCTGCCACAGGCCCCTGCGCTCCACCACGAGCTTGCCAGTCATCTATTCACTACTGTCATCCATTCCCTCCCCTGCCTCAGGTTGCTCTGACCACTGCCACCCCGACCTCCTCAGGGGGACTTACCACCTCAGTCAAAGCCAAATGACATCCCCCTCCCAAACTGGCTCCTGCCCTGGAGCCTTTGCAAGGCTGTCCTCAGCAGCCTCAGGAAGCCTCCACAGGTTGTCTGGCCCTCTGGCTCTGTGCTCTCTCTGGCCCTCTCAGCCTCCCTCCCCCTGTCCTCCCCCTGCATTCCTTAAGGCTGGTGTCCCTCAGCCACTTGGCTCCATGTGGCCCCATTGTAGAAGGGGGCTTCTAAAGGGGGCGATTGGTATCTGGAAGGCACTGAGGCCCAGAGAGGGCAGGGCCTGACAGACAGAGCAGGTACCAGGCCCTGGGCCCCTGCCACCTGTCGTGGAAGGTTCTTGTGCCCCGCTGCCTCTTTATTCCCCAGAAGACCCTTTCGAGCAAGCTCAGGCCTCTGCACAGTTGGGCAGGTGGGCCTGGCCTCAGTGTACAACTCCCCGCTCCCACCCTCTTTCTTCCCCCCCACCCAGGGCCCCCCCCTTCCAGCCCTGCCTTCCTCCCCCCCAGGCTAGGGCAATCACCCTAGGCAGTGGGCAGCTGGAGAGCCCTGCAGCTAACTGGGGTGGGGCGAGGGGGTGGTTAGGTCACTGAGGGCAGCTCTGGGAAGGCTCTCCTTAGGGTGGGGGACTGCGTCTGTCCCTTCTGGGAAATAGCATCAGCGCTGTTAGTGCCTGTCTCCATGGCGACCCAAGGGCAAGAACAATCGGAGGGACAGTGTGATGTGTGCAGAGGAGTGGGGGTGGTTGGAGGGTTGGTGGAGACACATGGCATCCTGGAGGTTTCTGAGTGGGGAATGGCGCCCATCCTTTCCCACCACCTCATGCCGCGGCTCTGGGCTCAGGGTCTGAGGGGGACCTCCCTCCAGATGAGAGCACCCTTATCTTGAGGAATTGGGATGGGGAGGTACAGAGACAAAAGGGCAAAGACAGGACAGAGATTCACAAAGAGCTCTGTTGCAGGCCAGGAAAACCGAGCCCACGTTGCGGTGCTTGGAAGCAACCTTTAGCTTCGCATGCAAACAGAAGAATCAAAATTAGAACCCTGACACAGTTGGGGACTCCCCCAAAGACCTGTCACCTTCTATGCCATCCACCAGCAGCTGGGTGCTCCTGTAACCCACCACAAAGAGGCTGCCCGGGAGGGAGGCAAGTGATGGACCAGGGAATCATCACTTCTCAGGGCCAGTTCTGTGTGTCTTAATTTGATCTTTTTTCTCCAGCCTGTGTTGTTGACTTTCTAAATAGTGGAGAGACGCACCCAGCAGGGAGTGTGTAATGTTTGTATGTAGCAGAGCTATGCCTGCATTTTTAAAAAGGCTTTGTTAAGGGGAGGCTGATGAACGAGTGAAGTTCACCAGGTCTTACTGCTAACATGAGTGAGTGGAGTCTCAGAGTGTTAAGGACAGCAGGTGGCTGGGGATGCCCAAAAAGGAGGTTTCCATGTGTGTCCGTAGCTCAGGGAATTGCCATGTTCCTGCCTGGAGAGTTGCCCTTCTCTCACTGATGTATGGAGCCACTCATTATTCCTTCCTTCCATCCTCTCTGAGCATCTTCCATGTGGCAGGCTCCATGCCATGCTCGGAGGCCTTTGGAAGCCACCCATCCCTTGTACACTCTCATGAAGGCATCGTAGATGCTCAGAGGTCTGATTTGTATAAGAATAAATGGCCAAGGAGAAAAATACCCGATGAAGAACGCTGGTCGGCTGCGAGCTGCTCTGCTCCCTCCATCTCTGTCTGCACTGTCACACGGTAGTTCCGGGCATTCCAGCTGCTCAGGAGCTGCTCTTGAGGACATGGATCATGGCGATGGGAGGGGCTGTCAAGTGGGCTCTGCCCTGGAAATGGGCTCTTGGAGGAGACCCCCTAAAGCCACACATGCGTATGCACAGGCCCTGCCCCCTACACACACACCATACACACTCACATCTGTGTCCACACCTTAATCCTCACACTCTTGCCTATCTCTGACGCCCACGTCTCCCACGTGGGAGAGGAACCCATAGGGACAGGCGTGGAGAGTTGGTGCAAAAAGCCAGCGAAGGTGGTTGGCTTTGGCGTGGGACAGCAGCCCTGCATTCCAGTCCCACCTGTACCCTCCTGAGCTCCTGATTCATCTCCATCTGTGAGCACGGGCAGACCGTATGAAGTCAGCAACTGTGCTGAGCCCTCAGGGTGCGCCAGGCACTGAGGCCCTGGAGATGAATGAGGCTCAACCCTGATGGGACTGGAAACCAGATGAATTAGTTATCTTCTGCTGTGGAATGGAAGACCCCACGGTGTAGCGACTGGGAGCAGCAATTCTTTTTTTTTTTTTTTTAAGATTTTATTTATTTATTCATGAGAGACAGAGAGAGAGAGAGGCAGAGACACAGGCAGAGGGAGGAGCAGGCTCCATGTAGGGAGCCTGACGTGGGACTCGATCCCAGGTCTCCAGGATCACGCCCTGGGCCAAAGGTGGCGCTAAACTGCTGAGCCATCCGGGCTGCCCGGGGAGCAGCAATTCTTACTGCAGTTTCTATGGACAGGAATCTGGGTTCAGTTCAGCAGCACGCCTCTGGTTGAAGGTCTCTAACAGAGATGCTGTCAGGATGTCGCCCTGGGTTGCTGTCCCCACAGGTCTTCACTGGGGTTGGAGAACCCCTCGCAAACCCCCAAGGTTGTCAGAAAGCACAGCACCTTGCTGCTGTTGGCTGGAGGCCTCTGCTCCTTGCCACAGGGGCCTCCGCAGGCTACCTGAGCGCCCTCATGACCTGGCAACTGGTGTCCCCCAGAGCCAGTGATCAGATTGAGAGAGAGAACCCAGGGCAAGCCTTTTATCACCTTTTAAAACAGTCTTTTATAACCTAACCTCAGAAGTGATGTGCCGTCACCTCTGCGTATGTGATTGGTCACGCAGAGCAATCCCGATACAGCGTAGGCTACACCCTGGTGCGAATACCAGGACGTGGGGGTCAGGGGGCCTTCCTGGAGGCTGCCTGCCACACTAGTTGAGTCTCAGCCGACTGGAAAGTGTCATGTTAGAGCTGCTGTTACCGTGCGCCCCTGCGCTGTTAGTTGGGCTGTTGGCGTCAGGGACAGGCCCCTGTCTCTACTCCAGGCTTCTGCTCAGCCACCTGCAGGGGGAGGGTAGGGAGGGTAGGGAACGGGTGGCTGGAGGGGCTTCCGGTGCCCGAGGAGTTGGCTGAGATGGACATGGGGACCACGGCAGGAGGAGAAGGGCATCACAGGGTTGGCCTGTTCCCACCTCATCCAGCATGTTCTCCCCCTCCGTGGCCTTGTCCCTCCATTACGTGGGTGTCTACATCCTCATGTCTCAGCCAGGATTTGGGGGCAAGCCCCGATGATGTGCCTGGGAGGTGGGGGTGGGGGCCTGGTGAGTAGAGATACGCCGTAACGTGTGGGATCCTCTCTCTGAGAAAGAGTCCAGGGAGTTGGCCAGGGGTGGGAGGGTGTTGGGGCCACCCCCGCGCCCCCCCACGCTCCCAGACCAGCCTGGTTCCACACCTGCTAGAAAGTGGTTTCATGGCCAGGCGAAGGGGAGGGGCCAGAGGTGGGAGAGGCCTGGGTAAGGAGAGGCCTGAGTGTGCCCGCTGGTAAGCTCGGGCCTGCCAGCCTCTCTCCCCTCTCTTTTCCCATTCTCCTTTTAGGTGTTCCCCTGCTGTTTGTTATCCCTTGGGGCATTGTCAAGTACCTCTATGAGGATGAGGGGTGAGTGTCCTGCTCCTGGGCATGTGTGTGCCGAGGTCCCTGTTTTCAGACCCCACAGGAATCCTTGGCCCCTGGGGTATGTGCCTACTACCTGTTGGGAGGATAAACCGAGGGACCAGGAGCTTAATCTACAAATTTCGTTCCCTAGTACCCCTTCCCTGTCCCTCCGCGGGACTGTGTGATAACGAACAGGGCTGGATCCGTGGGTATGCAGTGGTTTTTCTGTAATAACCATGGAATATTTCTGCTATTTGGTGTATGATGCTAGGTACACACATGAGTCTTTGTTAAGTTCATGAAGGGGTCGTGTGAAACTCTCTGTGTGACCATGTATTTAAGACTCTGTGTGTGTGTGTGTGTGTGTGTGTGTGTGTGTTGGTGTGAGTGACCATGTATTTAGGACTCGGTGTGTGTGTGTGTGTGTGTGTGTGTGTGTGTGTGTGTGTGTGTGGCTTGAAGGATTCTGCATGGATCCGTGGGACTGGTTGTTGGGACTCATGGTGGCAGTGTTTGTGTGGTTCTGTGTGTGTCACTTTGCATGGCCATGTGTGGCCATGTGCCCCTGTGCCTACATTGTGAGCTGGGGGGCCCTGTGTGTCCCATGAGGTGCCTATGTGTCTGCCTTCCTCTCCAGCTGCTGGACCAGGAACTCGAACATGAATTACTGGCTCATCATCCGGCTGCCCATCCTCTTTGCCATTGGGGTGAGTGACGGTGTCAGGGTGGGAGTGGCAGTCCCACCAGGTGTCACTGGGGGAAGGTGGGGAGATGGTGGGTGTTTAGAGAGGGCCTTCAGCTACCCTCCCCACCCCCCTGCAGGTGAACTTCCTCATCTTTATCCGGGTCATCTGCATCGTGGTGTCCAAACTGAAAGCCAATCTCATGTGCAAGACAGACATCAAGTGCAGGTGATGTGCCTGAGCGGGCTTTGCTGGGCACCCCCGGCCCTTGCTTCCTGAAGAGACAGATCCTGGGATGCTGAGCTCAGGACCCTGCATGACCTTCTTCTCCCTGCCCCAGCCCTATCTGGGTCCCCGAGCCTTGTTCTTAGCCCTGGACCTGGGCAGCTCCCAGGCTTCTGGGGGTCTTGACCTCCACCTCCCCCCACCCCCGCCAGGCAGCCCATCCCAGTGTGTTTGGGGTGGGAGAATTTCTGTCACCTAAGACACGGGGCAGGGCGTGGAAAGGGGAAAAGAATCCACTGGGAGGGATCCAGAACCATGTCTTCACCCCACCCCCAGACTTGCCAAGTCCACACTGACGCTTATCCCGCTGCTGGGGACCCACGAGGTCATCTTTGCCTTCGTGATGGATGAACACGCCCGGGGGATGCTGCGCTTCATCAAGCTGTTCACAGAGCTCTCCTTCACCTCCTTCCAGGTGACCTCATGGCTGGGGGTCCTCACTTGCCAAGTACTTGGGTGGGAGTGGGCTGGAGACCACGCACCATGCACATGGCCTGCACCATGCACATGGGCATCTGGGGCCTGGGAGGAAAGCGGGAGGTGCCCAGAGTTCTGTGGCTGGAGCAGAACCAGGGCTAGATTGGCATTGGGCACCCAGGCCGGTCTCCTCTGTAAGCGCATGGGACCATGGGACAAGAAGCCTTTGCAGAGGTAGCCATGGGCAATCCAGCCTGGCATCAATCACAGCTGCCATCTACTGGACTGCTACTGGGTGGCAAACACCCTGCCAGGGCTTTGCACACATTGTGCATTTATCCTCACGGCATCCCAGGAGGTTGTGTGGGGTCATCTGGTTTTACAGAGGATGAAACTGATGCTTGGAGATGTTAAAACAAGATTTGCCAGGTCACATAGTTTCCAAAGCCAAGAATTCATCCTCTCCGCTAGTATTAGATAATGCTGAGGGTGTGTGAGCATCACTGGGGCTGTCGATATAGGAGAACCTGGTCCTGGCCCCTCGGGAGGCTTGTGGGAGGGCCACACACGTAGGCCCATGCACGTGCCCTTCACATGTGTGCATTCACACAGCCATATGCAGATCACAGCTCGGGGCATGGTAGGAAAGATGGCCTGTGACCCGAGGTGGTGTACTTTCTCGGGTCAGAGCTCCTCAAGGAGAGGGTGATTGAAGAGCTTCTGCAGGATCTAAGCAAGGGCTTTGAGTTTCTCTAGAAAGGGAAGGAGAAGAAACCCAGTGCTCGGGGGCTGCCCAGCCTGAGGAGGGGGATGTTGGGGCTGGAGCCCCGAGAAGCGTCAGGGTCTACCTGCAGGGCAGCCTCCCTCCTGCTTCCTCCCTGCTGACATGACTCTTGTTTCCAGGGGCTGATGGTGGCCATCTTGTACTGCTTTGTCAACAATGAGGTAAGGCCCAAGGGAGGGGGGGACAGTGGGGCCCCTTGGGCTGCTCCTATATTTATGGGTTGCTCTGGAATTGTCAGTGGGGACTCCCATCAGTCTTCCAGCTGAAACCCCCTACCCATCCCACTAGACACTAGAGCTGAGGAGGCATCTTGTCGATGTATTGTTTTCTGTGCATGGGCGTCTCTCTAACACACACACATACGCACACACGTGCACAGGCATACCCTAATGGACATGAACTTGGGGGAGATCTGGCCTTGTGTTAAGGGGGTCCTTAGTGAACAGGTGGTGGTTACAAGATGATTCACCAGCAGACGTGCCCTAGTCACCTGGGGCTTTAATCATCACTATCTTATTTCATTGGCACTGTTTCCACCCGCCCCCCAAAAAAATCCCTGCTAAAATTATGGTTTGAATATTCCAATTTTTCCCACAAGATCATTGAATATCAGAGAGAATTTGGAAGCATGGCCCAGGCTTGGTCTGGGAGTGGGGGCAGAGCTGGGATTCAAGTGCATCCTAAGGGAGGGAGGTAAGCATCCACACTCTGTGCAGGTGAGAGCCCCGGCCCACCATAGCAAAGGGGTGCACTCCTCCAGTGGCTTTCCGGTTGCTGCGGTGCAGAAGGGGGCTGTCGCTGACCTGCACCCTCCCCTGCAGACCCTCCTGGACCATAGCTCTCCCCTCTCCAAGACTCTGGGCCCCTGGGAGGAGGGGTTATTTGTCCTCTGGTGCCTGGCAAGGGCCCCTTCCACCCAGGTACCCAGCTTTGCACTGGAGCAGGTCAGAAGCAAACCCACACCGTCAGACTGGACATCACAAAAGCCACAGCACCACCTCCCATTCCTTCCGGAGGGGAAACAAAGCAGAGTACTGCATGTGGCACCAGGGTCACCTGGAGATGTAGCCCCAAGAGCATTAACCCCAGCAGGAAAGAGAGGGGGAAAATCTCCCATTCCAGAGTCTGGAGGGCAAACTGAGGACTCTGTTAACTGTGTAGGCCCAGCTGAGGATTTCCATCAGTGAGGCTGGGGTTCAGGTGAGCCGTGGACACTGCTCCCCCAAGAACTGAGGCTCTTTCTATGGCTCTGTCCCTGAGTCTGATACTCCGGAATTGAGAGATCGTAAGAGTCTGCATTCATACATTAATTTTACTTGTGCTCTGGGTGCAGGGACATGGGTGTGGCCGCGGGTGGGGACCGTGGTATTCCAGGGAGTCGTGAGATGGCTCTAAAGAGCAAGGTGATGCAGTGGGAAGATGCGGGACGCAGGCTTTGGCGTCAGGCCTTTGCTCCCATCCAGGCAACGTCACTTGATGAGCTGTGTGACTTTGGGGAAGTCACATGCCCGCAGTTTGATACCCATTTCCTCTTCTGCAAAGTGGTGTTAATGATGCTCAGAGCATGTGGGTCTCTAAATGGGAGGGAAACACTTCCTGAGTGTTTATTCTGTATCAAATCTCATCGATGTAGCAGGTGCTCTCTCAGTTTACAGGTGAAAAAATTAAGACTTAGTGAAATGAACAGCCACAGTTCAACAGCTAAAAGGTGATAGAGCCGGTACATGGGGAGGGGTCCCCACTAATGCTTCAGGGCTGCAGGGGCTGGGATGGGGAGGCGGCGCCTGGCACAGAGTGGCCCCTGAATACCTTCTGGCCGTCCCTAGGGGCCGGTCTCCGGCAGCTGCCCGGGATCAGGGTGGGGTGGGCCAGGGAAGGAGAGGAGGTTGGTGTAGAGAACACTCACAGGGGCCTTGTCCTACAGGCCCCTGATGCACGGGAGCAGCAGGATGCTCCAGCCCTGGTCCTCCCCAACATCTGAGCCCTCGCAAAGAACTTCCTAAAGAACTGAAGAAAATGTTGAGTTATGAGGAACCACAAGCTCTGTGTGGTGGCTAATGGTTCTCAGCCAGAGGGGTGATGTGCTACCTGGCCCTGACCTCTGCTGCTTGATCTCCCAGGGACAGGGGCAGGGTGTCCCTGTGTGGGCCGAGAGAGTGAAATTCCCTTCTGTCCCTTCTCGACCCCATGAGGTTCCCATTTCCCACTTCTCCCTCCTTTTCCTCTGAGCCACGCCGGCTGCAACACATGCCCCCCACCCCAACACACACCCCTGCGAGGCCTCCCCACCACTGCTGCGGAGAGTCCCAGGCCGAGGCTGAGTAGTTTCCTGACTCCATCCCTCAAAGCCTGTCACCCATCACCTCCCCGCTTCATTCGGCCCCAAAGCTGGCCCAGCTTTGTTAGGAGGGATGGGTGGGCACACATCCCACTGGGCCCTTGGCAACTAAGGACCCCAGGATCACCAGATCCCCCACTGGCCTCTCCCCTGGGGCTCTCCCAGGCTCCTGCTGTGGGGTCCAGGAGACCTGCTCCACATTTGCCTTGTTCAAGTGCACTGCCCAGTTCTCCATGGACACTTCAGGCCCTGGCTCCTCCCAGCACAAGAACAGAACGTCACCTTCACTGGGCCACAAATACACACGTGGCTCCTAGGCTGAGATCTCTGTCCACAAAAGCTGTTCTCCAGACCTGGGGTTGCCATGGCAATGCTAGGTACTTTTGACCTGAAGAGAAAAGATGGCCTGGACGTTGGTCCTGCCTCAGCTGCCAGGAGAGTGGGCACAGGGAGGGGAGGCCTGGGGATGGTTCTGCTGTGGTTCCTGTCCTTTCACCAGGGATCTGACTCAGGAGCCTGAGTGCTGGTCCCAGATCTGCCACTATCCAGCTGTGGGACATGGGGCAGTGACTTTGCCTCTCCCCCCAAGTGTAAACAAAAGTGAAAGAGCTTAACCCAGTCTTCCCAAATCCCAGAGCCAGGGCCTAGCCAGAGGCAGGGAGTCAGGTAGGCTTAGTGTGAGGAAGTGCTCCACCCTAAGTACTAGGACGGGAGTCAGATTCACGGCATCCCCTCTGCTGTTTCGTCGTAATATTCAGTAGCCAAAGGAGCCCAGAGTCAGATGCTCATTTTGTCACTCGCTCCTTCCTTCGGGTCATTTACAAAGCACGTAGGGAGGGCCTGCTGTTTGCCAGGCACTGGGCTAGGTCCAAGGGATCCCAGATGAGGAAGATGGGGTCCCGGCCCTTGAGGTGCTCCCAGCTGAGTGGGCAGGACACATGCCAGAAACCAGCATGACCTAGACAGTCCTGGAAGCCAGGAGGCCAGTGCTTAGGAGGCCAGCTTTGAGGTCAGCCCAGATCTAGGTTTGGATCCTGGCTGAGACCCAAGGGAAATTCTGAAGTACTCTGCCCCTCAGTCTCTCCACCTTGCAGCAGGCAAGAATAACAGGAGCTGCTTCACAGGGTTGCCGAGAAAGTTAACTAAAATAATCTCCGGGGAGTGCTCAGCATGTAGTAAGTGGCCAATAAATGGTGGCTTTTATTTTAAAGATTGATTGATTGATTGATTGATTGATTTGAGAGACACAGAGAGAGTGAGAGAGAGAGAGAGAGCACGAGCAGGGTGAGGGGCAGAAGAAGAAGCAGACTCCCCACTAAGCAGGGATCCTGATGCAAGACTCCATACCAGGACCCTGGGATCATGACCTGAGCTGAAGGCAGACGCTTAACCAACTGAGCCACCCAGGCGCCCCAATTGGTGGCTTTTAATATCAGTTGTCATGGGTGGGGGGGGCGAGGGTACATAACAGAGTCCCTTTTCCTGCCGGTGTCCATGAAACCACTTCAGTCCCCATGGTGGCTTCCCACAGATGTGCCTCAGTTTACCACTTTTCTCCCCACCTGCCACAGTTAAGGGCTGTGAGACAAGATTGGTCTCCGTGCTGCCACCTGAGCAGAAGCCCCCGTCAGCTTCGGGTGTCCCTTTGTCCCCCCACTCCCCATCTCTCCACCCCCATCAGCACACCCGCCACATGCGCTCAGCAGGGCAGTGAGGTGGCACGGGGCTGGGTGGCCCTAGGCGGTGTCTGCTGTCCTCCCTCCTGCACCCACGCCCAGGTCCCATGATGTGGCCCAGGACCCCAGGGCCATCCCCGCAGGCAGGCTCGGGCCATCTCAGCTCCCCCCTCCTTGTTCTCTCCCTCCCATCTCTCCGCTCTGCTCTCCCGCATTGCTCTCGCTCTCGTTCTCTTCCGTTAAATAATACCGTGATGGATTGTGAAAGGTACTTAGCTGAGTCACGGAGTTTAGAGATGGAAGCGACCAATTAGATCATCAACCTCATCTCTCTCCTGAGGAGAGGCAGAAAATAGGAGACAACGATAAACAATTTTATTGGGATATTAATTTAGGCGCCCGAAGGCCTTGACTCGTGTCTCTTAATATAATGCAGTGGATTTTTTTTCCCCTTCCCTACTAATGTAATAATGGGGCCATTTTGTGGGCAGTTGGTTTGCATGATGGCTTTTGTTCCCCTCCTTTTCCCATGGAAGGTCCAGATGGAGTTTCGGAGGAGCTGGGAGCGCTGGCGGCTCGAGCACTTGCACGTGCAGAGAGACAGCAGCATGAGGCCCCTGAAGTGCCCCACCAGCAGCCTGAGCAGCGGGGGCACAGTGGGCAGCAGTGTGTACGCGGCCAGCTGCCAGGCCTCCTGCAGCTAAGACCCCAGCACCCCCTCCCTGTGGTCCCGCTGCGGGCCGGCTGGCTGTCCAAGGTGGGAGAGGCCCTGTGGGGCTGGGCGGGGAGGGACGCGCTCGCTTACATCCCTGCTTTCCCTTCCCAAACCCATCAGACAGGCAAATGGGCAGTGCCTCCTGGGACCCATGGCCACAGTTCCTCTGAAGAGAAGCAGCTTGCTAATTTGATCACGGTGGCAGGAGAAGAGAAAAACCGATGGCTGCTAAGACAAGGAGGATTTCTTGCCGTTAAGCCACCAGGCCCCTGGGGTTCCCCAAGACAGAGCAGCAAATCAGCCCCACATTCACACTCAAGGTCAATGGCTTATTAGCGGGATGGCGGTTTGCAAGAGGAGGTGGTTCAGGAAGAGGCCTGTGTAGCCTCACCAAGCAGAGCTTAGGGAAGGTGAGCCAACTCTGCTTGCCTCCAGTAGGGTCACCACCCCTACTGCCTCCTCATTAAGGGACACTGTTCCTGTTTGTCACTTGTTCATCGTTCATCTTGCCCCCGTATCTCACCACCCAGCTTCTCTGTGGGGGCTTTGTTTGGGCCACCACTGGCAGCTCTTTCTAGAAACAGCTGTGGATAGTGTTGAGAATGTGCCCAGCAGTTTCCTTTGCTGGTGTGCCCACTTCTCCCGTGGGTATTTGACCTGCCTTGGTATGCTGCCTGCCGCCACTCTGCCCGGGGAACCAGGGCAGGCCTAGTGCCGAGGAGCCCAGCTCTCCATGTGAGCTCTGAATTCTGTTCTAGAGATGTTCTAGAGTCCTCTGGGATTCAACTCGGGAACTCTAGGAAATGCTCGTGCTGGGGGGTATAGTGTACCTGCAACCGTTGGCAACCCAGCAAGGCTGAAGCTTTATTTCCACCTCCCTGGGGAAAGGCTTTTTGTGACCGGATTATGTACCTTGCATGGGAGTTTGGGTGTGCCCTTTAAGAGCTGTGACCAAAAAGGGACCTCTGGGGGAAACTACCAGTCGCCACTGTTACCTCAGAGGCTGTCTTCCCCTTGTCCCTGGTTTCTTTACCATGAAAGTCCGCAACTTGGGAGCCTGTATATACTTTATTCATTGTTTCTTTATTGCTGTGAATGGTCTGCATGTGCAAATGTGTGACTCTGATTTCTCCCACCTGATGGACAAAAAGAACGAGACCATTGTGATTGTGATGTTGTTGAGGGGAGTGGGGGTAGTAACTGAATTGACTCAGCCACATGTTGAGCCAATCGGTGTTTTCCCTGCCTACAGTTTCATCCCATAAATAATGACCAGCAGAGAGGCTACACAGGGAAAACCTCTCAGTCCTGCCCCCACCACCAGGAGAGGGCAGACATGTAGCAACACTACAGAAACCCAGACAAAAGGGAAAGAGCCATCCCAGGGAGGCTGGCAGTGAAGTTTGCAGATGCAAAGGAAGTTTCCCAAGTAGGAGAGAACTCTTAGAGGAGTCCAGACCTCCTAGGAAGGCAGAGGGAGAGGCTTTGGGTGAATTTCTTTAAGGATCCATCCCTCCCTCCTTCTTTTTAAGTGGTGGGGACCCTCCCCAGAGCCTTGCACCAGACACATTTTCCTGTGCTTCTCAGAGAGGCATGTGATGTACGGGGAAAATAATAATGGGACATAAAACACATCAAGCAGAAAATTTCTTATACTTCAGCTTCAGTGAAGTGTTGTGTCTTTGTTAATGGGGAAGCTGAACCTCAGGCTAAAGGCGAAGTATGCAGAATGGCTCCTGGAGAAAATGTAGAGAGGTGGAGGATGGGGGCACCCCTGCTTCCCCAGAATAAGAGAGGATTTTCCAGCAGGCCCCATTCCTTGACTTTCTCTTTGGAGGGGAGAGCAGGAAGGGGGAAGATGAGTGCCAGTGAGTTGATGGCGGTGGACAGCTCTGGTGCAAGTGTTTCAGTTTGGGATAAACAGGAAGATTCTGAGAATCATTAATACACGGCACAGCAGCAAAGAAAGAACGAGATTGATACAACCTGAGAGAAATAACTGGTTGAGGGGGAGGAGGAATTGTTGGGAGAAAGTGTTCAGTTCGGCAGCACCAGGGAAGCTCAGTTTGATTTAAACTGTGAGTAGAGTTCTCTTCCTCCCTGGTAGTGGTGATTCCTGTTCTCAGAAGGCTCATCACATCCCCATCCTCCAAGCCTTGTAACACTGAGGAACTGTTTTCCTTCATAGATACGTATCAGATCCTGAAGAAACATTTTCTTTGCTCCAAGACCCACACTATTAATATTCATTTGATTGGCAGTGCACTGCCGCCACCAAACTATTCTCAAGCTCTCCTAAACTAAATATAACTCGAATAGGTCTGGGAACGATCACATGCAGTGTACTCCCCAAATTCCACCAGCTGTTTACGTGTGTGATGCCCTAAGTGTGGAGCTTGCTGCACACACTCTTATCTGCGTCTGTCCTGGGGTGGGGGGGTGGCGGGTACGATTGCTGACCAGCAGGTGTGGATGATGTGTGTGCGTATGTGTCAGCTGCGCAGCTAGCAGGGTCTGGGACTATTGTGAATCGAGCCTGAGTTCAGCACTCTGGCCAGCTCCCCTTGTTAGGGGCTTAAGTCATGGGGCCTCCTCTTTACCTTAGAACAGCTAAATCACAGAACTGAAGCAAACCCCTTACACTGCAAAGCTACTTCAAGATGACTCTCCAGATTGCCCACATGATTTTCAGTTGCCTCAATGCAGTCCCCGACGAAGCCCACACCAGCACCATTTTTGAGGACTCGGAGCAGGGAAAGACCCCACCCAGATCCAGAGAAGTGAGGAGGGAGGCTTGCAGAGGTGACTTGCTAGATGGTGGTTGGGCTGGGCCTCCAAGTCCAGTGAGGACTCTGGGAGGAAGGATAGGTAAGAAATATAAACAGCCATTCAAGATCTGCTTAGTAAAAGTTGGTCATGTGTGTCTGGAGTTTCTGTTAAAAAAGGAAATGCAGGAATGCCTGGGTGGCTCAGCGGTTGAGTGTCTGCCTTTGGCTCAGGGCGTGATCCTGGGGTCCTGGGATTGAGTCCCACATTGGGTTCCCCGCAGAGAGTCTGTTTCTCCCTCTGCCTACGTCTCTGCTTCTCTCTGTGTCTTTCATGAATAAATAAATAAAAATCTAAAAAAAAAAAAAAAAAAGAGGAAATGCAGCAGCAAAGGTAGACAAGTTAGCTCATGGAGATGCCATCTCCTCAGGGACTTATACTGCAGAGAGGAGGGGAATGCTGCGCTTTACTATCTCTGCTGTAGTACTTCACTCATCTTGTCTTAAAATTAAGAAACTGAAATGCAGCAGAACACACGTGGAAACAGCAAGTGAGCCATTTTGAACAGTGAATCCAGCGCTCTTTTAATGAGCTGGCTTAATGGTTTTCTGATGCATCTGTGCTTATTTGACAAATTGTTCTGCTAACCACACAGAGAAAGTGAACTAAAGGTCCTAAGCTTCTCTGGCTCTCTAGCCTCCCTGAAGTTGGAGAAGACTAGCAAACTGAGCAGCTTTAGCCTGGCAGGAATGGCACAGCCACCATCAAGGGCAGATAAAGTCAGCTCACATCCACACCCTGAAAGGCTCAGTCACCACCTCAGTGTGGGCCATCTTTCAGCAGCTCCCATCTCCACAAAGAAAGAACACCCTGAGGGTATGTGTGTGTGTGTGTGTGTGTGTGTGTGTGTCCTGTGCACAGCAGCATAAAGTTAGGAGATGATGAATTGGGAATCATCCCACCCACTGTGAAGGTCATGGGACCACACAGTCCAGGACGAAGATGGGCAGGAGCCTGAGCTGTAGATGCTTCCTCTCCATGCACAGACAGGGTTCCATTATTGCTAATGTCTGCGACGTGCTCAGGGAAGGTAAAATATATTCCAGAGGTTTATTTTCCCTCCACTGAATTGATTCTAATCTACAGTGCTGACCCTGCTTTTGGCTCCTACGAGGAGCCACACTCTATAAAAACTCTCAAATAAAATATGTCGGTGTCCTCTGCTAATAAGACAGCTATGTGAATGACATGCTAAGTATTCAACAGAAACCAAATGAGTATCAACTCGAACTTGTTTTCCTTTTCATTGCTTGCAGTGAGTTTTTTGGGGGAAAGAAAATGTGAGAAACTTGTGCAAACAACATTGCCATGTCCCTACAGTGTTACTTGCTGGCTCAAACCAGCTCTCTGGCCATGCCTGGAGGGCCACATCAGGAAGTGTTGTTAAGCAGTGTAATTCAAACACTTAATGCCACAGTGTGTCTACAGTATCTATAATTACTTGTGCTCTATCAGTGGATACAGATTGGCAGGAAGCAGATAAGCATTATTGTTTTCCCATTAATGACCCAAATCTCTTGCACTTCGCCTACATCTGAATCTATCTGAGGGGAGAGTTTTTGCTTCTCCACTTTGGCCATTTTAGTCAGTTTCTCAGGACCTTATCTAGCGGTGCATTTTCTCTCTGATGCACCCATGCTCCTCCCCACCCCCACAATACCTCCCTCACCGTCCCCCCCCATCCTCACAATGAGCTTCCCTACACTCCTCCCCCATCTAGCCACGTTAGGAATGCTGCTCTCTCAGCTGTGACCAATTTGGGGGTGCAGCTGAGAGTGAGGCACTGCCAGGGCTGAAACGATGCACCGCATTCCATACCCTGGCACAGTGAGAAGCATGGCAGCCAGTGGCTTGGATCCTAACTTACATTGGGGTTTTGCAACCTTTCTGATGGGGCCTGTCAAAACTACCAGTAATTAGTCAACCCGGACAATCTAGCATGACTAATTGCCACTGTGTCAGAGCAATCTGGGAGAAGGAAAACATATATAAATGAGAATGCTTGAATGTGGTGAGCAAAAAGCTCCCAAAGTTTGGAACATATAACAAGTTAGGGTCTTGGCTTCTATGCAGGGGAGCCGGTGAGTGAGGGATGTCAGGCAGAAGCAAGAGTCACCCCAGGCAGTCACCCCACCCAAGCAAGAGTCACCCCAGGACCTTGCCAAATGGCTCACATTTTACTTCCAAGTCTGCAGGTCTAAGCTCCTCCCCCTAAAACTAATCACATCCTCAAAGCAGATAAACCTCAACATCCCATTGGTTTCGGAGAGGGTCAGATGTAGAGCTTTGAATGTGCTGAGAGAGGTGAGCCATGCTCTCAGGAGCTGGATTTGTCTTCAGTGCTCTCAGGGGATGTTTGCTCTTCATGAATGTTTAAACAAGATAATTTTCATGCGATTTCTTAATGTATAAATTCATGTAAAATACTAGCTGTGTCTATACATGGATGGTGTGTAATTCCTTGCACAGACGTGAAATGGATTCAGGCTTTTCCCTAATTTGCCTTGTAAACGTCAAATAAAGGCTTGTCATTACTGTGTCTCTCTTGCTGTTCCTGTGGGAGAGGAGGCGTTCTGCAATGTCAACCCAGGTGACTCGTGGTGAGCGGGAAAACACAAAAGATGCCATTTCCAGCCCAAAGGAAAAAAAAAACCCTTGTTCATTACTCGTGTCGTGATTTTCATCTTCAAAGCACTTACCAAGTACTAATTTATCCATCACAGCCTTTATACAGGGAATGCACTGCCATTTAATTAGAGAAGTTGGGTGGTCGAGTGGCTTCAACAATGACTGGCGGCCAAATGGACGTGTATTCTAATTCCACTCATTCATTTGATCTCCCCTGTCTAAATGAACTCAGTCCATTAAATCCATTTTTTTTTTCAAAAAAATGCCATAAAAGCACAAACCTTGTTTGCAGAGCAGCCACAGAATTTGAATGGAGCTGCTGTTTAGAGACTCACCTTCAGAAAAAGGAACTTTCCTCCAATGTAGATAATCCCTCACTTTCCGGTTTGCAACTCACTTCTAGAAGAGCAGAGGAATTGCAGATTCTTCTAGTCCCTCCACCGTTGCAGCTACACCTGTTTGAAGATCCATGTGCTCATCTGAAGGTTTCTCTGATGCACCTCTCTTTTAGATGAGCCTTGGGGATTGTCTCTTTCAAACTTAATAATAATTCTTACTCGTGAGAGCAAATGACAACTATAGCCAACAGCTGGTATCTGCACATGGTGTCTGCATCATGGCTGGTCTGCACCAACCTTGCTTTTGACTTCATTCACTCTCCTGTGATGTTCTCACCTCTGTCTTTACTCCGCCACTCAGCAGTGGAAGTAAGATGGAGCTCAGAGCTTTCTCTTCCTGCCCCATCCCCAGGGAAACACCTGCCCAAACCAATACTGACCAGCACATTTGTAGATGTGCTTCCTCTCCATGCACAGACAGGATTCCAGGAATCCAGACAGATGCAACCTCAGGAAAGGAGATTACATGCTGGCCTAATAGGTCTCCACCTCAGCCTGAACAAGGGGTAGGGGCAGCTTCCCTGTTCTGCTGGAGGAAATAAATGAGAATCCGTGGCCTCCAGGCTCACTCATGTTCAAGTGCAATATGGAGCCACAGTCCAGTGACTGATGCCCGACAGATAGGGATAACTGAGGCCCACATAGCACTGGTGAAGACTCTCCCTCCTATGCCTTGTTTGGCAGCATTCCCAAGGGTTGAGATTTCTCCCCCTTCCCTGCCAAATCCCTTGCCATCCCTTCAAAAGCCTATGCCTTAAACATTTCAGTGTCTTTCTATCCCTCCCTCTCCCCTTCTGTCTTTCTCTCACACACGCACCTGTGCACACACAACAAACAGAATGCTGAAAACAATGGAGTCTCCCTTACCAGAAATAGTAGGGAGAAAACCCCAGCAGTGCAAACTGGAACAGAAAACAATGTAGGCAGAATGTTGGAGAAGATGGAAAAACAGAACTAATACTGGACAAGGAAGAAGTAGACACTGAGTGCCCCCAAAGGTGGGAAGAGTAGGTGGGAGAGATGATGAGGCTAGAACAGAAAAGCAAATAAAGAAAAACAACAGACTGTGTAAATGTGGGAAATAGCTGTAGTAAGACATGAGAGGAAATTGCAGAGGTGGGGAAAAAAATGGGAATTACCAGTGATGAGTGGTAGGGAGCCAAGTTAGAAGCCCTCTCTCCAGCCGGTGTTAATAACTCCTTCTATAAATCTGAGCTCTTTCCCTGAAGAGTTCTCTAATCCTAAACTGTGATACATTCTTTTCTTTGGTCCTAGGGCTCTTTTTAACTAACATAATGATTTTAGAAAGAGAAAAAGATCACAGCCTAGAGTAAATCCAACATTTTTTTTCTCCCACAGATACAGGGTGTTAGAATGAATTACTGTGGCTCCTCCTCATGTAGGACCAATAGACCTCAGGATTTATGTGTTGCAACCTCCCAGAATAAAATCAATAGCTGAGAATTATAAACACTGAGCAGTCCCAAGCCATGAGATGGACTCTCTGGGGCTGAAGCAGGCGGGTAACACCTGGTGGGGATTTACAAGAAACTTTTTTTTTTTAACTTTCCATATCTCTAGGGTGAAAGAGCAAGGACTTGAAATAATAAATAATGTTTACAGAAGACTTTTCAGTTCCAATGACCTAAGGCAGACTTAGAAACATGGCTCAGGACATGGGCATTTTAACCACAACAAATTTAATAGCCACAACAAAAAGGCCACAGTTACTATACCTATTAGGGCCAATCTTTGACAATCTATAACCATTTATGTACATTTCTGGCTTATAGAGACAGGTGTTTGACCACCATTTATTTTGTTCTCCAGAAAGCTTCAGAACTTTAAAAATACCTAGGAAATGAAATTTATAGTTGTATTGAACCCCACACCGGAATCCACCAATTTGATGCCACCTTTACAATGAAGCCACTCTTAAGCTCTTTCATTTTTCTTTTTTTTTATAAGTAAAAGGCTTTTATTTTTTTTAATAAAATAATTTTTTATTGGTGTTCAATTTACCAACATACAGAATAACACCCAGTGCTCATCCCGTCAAGTGCCCCCCTCAGTGCCCGTCACCCATTCACCCCCACCCCCCGCCCTCCTCCCCTTTCACCACCCCTAGTTCGTTTCCCAGAGTTAGGAGTCTTTATGTTCTGTCTCCCTTTCTGATATTTCCCACACATTTCTTCTCCTTTCCCTTATATTCCCTTTCACTATTATTTATATTCCCCAAATGAATGAGAACATACACTGTTTGTCCTTCTCCGATTGACTTACTTCACTCAGCATAATACCCTCCAGTTCCATCCACGTCGAAGCAAATGGTGGGTATTTGTCATTTCTAATGGCTGAGTAATATTCCATTGTATACATAAACCACATCTTCTTTATCCATTCATCTTTCGATGGACACCGAGGCTCCTTCCACAGTTTGGCTATTGTGGACATTGCTGCTAGAAACATTGGGGTGCAGGTGTCCCAGCATTTCATTGCATCTGTATCTTTGGGGTAAATCCCCAACGGTGCAATTGCTGGGTCGTAGGGCAGGTCTATTTTTAACTCTTTGAGGAACCTCCACACAGTTTTCCAGAGTGGCTGCACCAGTTCACATTCCCACCAACAGTGTAAGAGGGTTCCCTTTTCTCCGCATCCTCTCCAACATTTGTGGTTTCCAGCCTTGTTAATTTTCCCCATTCTCACTGGTGTGAGGTGGTATCTCATTGTGGTTTTGATTTGTATTTCCCTGATGGCAAGTGATGCAGAACATTTTCTCATGTGCATGTTGGGCAAAGATAAAGAGAAGATACTTAAAGCAGCAAGAGACAAGAAATCCCTGACTTTTATGGGGAGGAATATTAGGGTAACAGCAGACCTCTCCACAGAGACCTGGCAGGCCAGAAAGGGCTGGCAGGATATATTCAGGGTCCTAAATGAGAAGAACATGCAACCAAGAATACTTTATCCAGCAAGGCTCTCATTCAAAATGGAAGGAGAGATAAAGAGCTGCCAAGACAGGCAGGAACTGAAAGAATATGTGACCTCCAAACCAGCTCTGCAAGAAATTTTAAGGGGAACTCTTAAAATTCCCCTTTAAGAAGAAGTTCAGTGGAACAATCCACAAAAAAAAGGACTGAATAGATATCATGATGACACTAAACTCATACCTTTCAATAGTAACTCTGAACGTGAACGGGCTTAATGACCCCATCAAAAGGCGCAGGGTTTCAGACTGGATAAAAAAGCAGGACCCATCTATTTGCTGTCTACAAGAGACTCATTTTAGACAGAAGGACACCTACAACCTGAAAATAAAAGGTTGGAGAACCATTTACCATTCAAATGGTCCTCAAAAGAAAGCAGGGGTAGCCATCCTTCTATCAGATAAACTGAAATTTACCCCGAAGACTGTAGTGAGAGATGAAGAGGGACACTATCTCATACTTAAAGGATCAATCCAACAAGAGGACTTAACAATCCTCAATATATATGCCCCGAATGTGGGAGCTGCCAAATATTTAAACCAATTAATAACCAAAGTGAAGAAATACTTAGATAATAATACACTTATACTTGGTGACTTCAATCTAGCTCTTTCTACCCTCGATAGGTCTTCTAAGCACAACATCTCCAAAGAAACGAGAGCTTTAAATGATACACTGGGCCAGATGGATTTCACAGATATCTACAGAACTTTACATCCAAACTCAACTGAATACACATTCTTCTCAAGTGCACATGGAACTTTCTCCAGAATAGACCACATACTGGGTCACAAATCGGGTCTGAACCGATGCCAAAAGATTGAGATCGTCCCCTGCATATTCTCAGACCATAATGCCTTGAAATTAGAACTAAATCACAACAAGAAGTTTGGAAGGACCTCAAACACGTGGAGGTTAAGGACCATCCTGCTAAAAGATGAAAGGGTCAACCAGGAAATTAAGGAAGAATTAAAAAGATTCATGGAAACTAATGAGAATGAAGATACAACCCTTCAAAATCTTTGGGATGCAGCAAAAGCAGTCCTGAGGGGGAAATACATCACAATACAAGCAGCCATTCAAAAACTGGAAAGAACTCAAATTCAAAAGCTCACCTTACACATAAAGGAGCTAGAGAAAAAACAGCAGATGGACCCTACGCCCAGCAGAAGAAGAGAGTTAATTAAAATTCTAGCAGAACTCAACGAAATCGAGACCAGAAGAACTGTGGAACAGATCAACAGAACCAGGAGTTGGTTCTTTGAAAGAATTAATAAGATAGATAAACCATTAGCCAACCTTATTAAAAAGAAGAGAGAGAAGACTCAAATTAATAAAATCATGAATGAGAAAGGAGAGATCACTACCAACACCAAGGAAATACAAACGATTTTAAAAACATATTATGAACAGCTATACGCCAATAAATTAAGCAATCTAGAAGAAATGGATGCATTCCTGGAAAGCCACAAACTACCAAAACTGAAACAGGAAGAAATAGAAAATCTTTCATTTTTCAAGTTCAGGTAAGGGCAGTGAAAGCTGGAGGGCCAAAATGCAGGAGACACATTCTATAATGTAAAGACATATCACTCTGATGAAGCTAAGCCAATGTCCTTCTAACAGTATCCTTTGGAAAAGTAGAGTAAAACATCAGATGAAAAGACACTTGCACTGGGGTGCCTGGCTGGCTTAGTCAGTAGAGCATGCAACTCTTGACCTCAAGGTTGTGAGTTCAAGTCCCATGTTGGGTGTGGAACCTACTTAAAAAAGTAATTTTTTAAAAAAGACCAAGATATGTACATTCATATTATATAAAAGAATAGGTTACCTTACAAAGTATACAAAGAATACAAAATATTCCAAAGTATGTTGGAATCTTCTTAGCAATCAAAAGAAATTTCCGTAACACCACACTTTACATACATAATGTATTTACTAAAACACCTTCTCTCAGAAACCAGTAAAGATCAGTAAGGCTGCCAAACAAAGCAGGATGGGGCCATAAGTCAAAAAAGATGCCACATTCATCGAGTCTTGGCATCAGCTGCAACCACATTCTCTCAAATTCTCCCAGTCTGGAACTCTGCCTGCTTCTCAGATTCAGCCCTTCTAGCAGCAAGTGTCCTTTGCCTCTCAGTTTCATTCACTGGGTTAGTCTTGGCATCATTCCTCACATAAGAAATGCAGCCACTTGAGATATTCTGCATCCATGGTGCAGAGCTGCTGAGGGTATGCCAAGCCACCTAAAACCCAGAAATGCCCCTAAACTGAAGTCATGTTGATAACGGCATGTGGGGCTCATGCACTCAGTGTAGCAGCAGCACCTGTGAACCAACTTTCTTCACCTGCACTCAAAATGGTGCCCTGATGTAGACTTCCAAAGGCTGCAGCAACAAGATCATGCATACCCTGTGTAGACTTTTTGGAATCTGATGTCTCTCTCCTCCTTCGGGATGGATCCTCCAAAGCTGTCATATCCTAACATGAATTTCTCATTTCATCATCTCTCCTTAGGAAATGTCCTCCCAATTGCCCTACTCACCCTGCATTCACCAGCCTTTTATTAGGCATGAGGCTTCCTCTGCTTCTGGGAAACGTACAAATGTTAGAAAATTCTCCTCTTTCCATAAATAGTTCTTTGAAAACCACAGATAGGGGCAGAACCTGGTGTAACCCATAACCAAGAGCCAGAATAGTTAAAGACATTACTTTTTCACTGATGAAAATCTAGAACAAAGCAATTCTTTCCTATCACTCTGTGTCATTTCACTGTATGATATGAGTAGCACTGCCGAAGTCAATCTAAATCTCAGGGGAAAAGTCATTAGAAGGAACATGATTAAAACAAACTCTGCAAAACAAATCCATTTGTGTCCATAGAGATAGTCCACTGTAAATGAACTGGTAAATGTATAAAAAAAATACTCTGAAAAAAAATACTCTGCCTATAAATGCATACATTTTCCCCTAGGAATTATCAAAACACAATCAATATTATTAGTAAAGCAACGAGATGAAGTATTAACCATAGGAGAGAGGTTAAAAAAAAAAAAAGACATGGGCCTGTAGGGGAAGTGTGCTATCTTTATTAGGGGATCAATGAAGGCCTTTCAGATGATATGACATCAGGGAGACCTGGCTAGAATAAGGAAACAACTCCTAGGATCGTCTGGGGAAGTAAGTTCTAAGCAAAGGAAACAACTAGTGCAAAGACTCAAAAGCAGAAGCTCATGTTGTGTGTTAGAAGAAGGGTCAGCAAACTATGGTTCACTGCTTGGTTTTATATACAAAATTTTGTTGGCATCGTCATTTGTTCACATATTGTCACACAAGGCTGCTTTTGCTCTACAATAGCAAAGTAATAGAAGAGTAATGCAGAGACAGTACAGCCAACAAAACTATTGTCTGGCCCTTTACAGAAAAAGGCAAAACCTTTTTATTTTTATTTTTTTATTTTTTGCTAAACCCTTGTATATGATGAACATGAAGGAAGTGAATATAACAGGGAGAGGCAAGCAAGGGCCAGATCACTTGGTAGAACAGGACCTGGTAGGTCCTGGTAAGCTAAAACCAATAAAAAACCAACCAACCAACCAACCAACCAATCAACCAATCAACCAACCACCAAATGAAAGATGCATCTCCAAGGATTAGGGGTGCAGACATCATTTATAAGGCTTCCTTTCACCAGCTCACTTCAGTGTGCCTGTCTGAACTCTGCTTTTGCTGGTCCTCTGGTTCTCAGCCTTTTCTTGTATGGCAGCAACATGCACATCTGAGGGACACCTGGGTGGCTCAGGAGATGATCCTGGGGTCTGGGATCGAATCCCACATTAAGCTCCTTGCAGGAAGTCTGCTCCTCCCTCTGCCTATGTTTCTGTCTCTTTCTGTGTCTCTCATGAATAAATAAATTTTAAAAATCGTTTTAAAAAATGTACATCTGATAGACTCCCATGAACACACCCCTGATAGACCCAGGCAAGCAAGCAGATGTATAACATGGAGTCACCTTGCAGGTGCATTAATAAAATGGCAAAACAAACATTCACAAATAATAATAATTTCCTAATATATTAAATGCATCACAAAGGCACAATGATAACCACTGCTACAACTACATTTTCTAGCTTTTTTTTTCATTTGAGCAAAATTCCAGACACAATACATATTCAAGTACCTTGCTACTCAAAGTATGGTCTGAAGACCTGTAGCATCAGCATCACGTTGGAGCTTATTTGAAATGTAGAATCTTAGGCCTTGGCCCAGACCTACACAATCAGAATTTTTTTTAAAGATTCTATTTATTTATTTGAGAGAGAGAGTGAGAGAGAGAGAGATCATGAGCAAGGGGGAAGGGCAGAGGGAGAAGCAGACTCCCCGCTGAGCAGGAAGCCCAATGTGGGACTCAATCCCAGGACCCTGGAATTATGACCTGAGACGAAGGGAGAAACTTAACCAACTGAGCCACCCAGGTGCCCCAGAATCAGAATCATTTTAACAATCCCCAGAAGATTTGGTCACTAGCATTTGAGATCACTATCCTGATTGGTCTCCAATTACTCTAAGAGTTTGAAATATAGTTTTACATGTCAAAGAGGTTAGCCTATTTATACTATTCATACTAGTGAATGCTGGCTACAACTTAAAGGTTAATAATGAAGGATTGGCTAAATAAATAATGATACATTTATCTAAATAGAAATATTAGCGGCTGGCAAAATCAATACTGTAGAAGGACGTGAGAATTTATTCGTAGCTTATCATTAGGTGAAAAAATATCAATTATAGGCAAGACTAAGACTAAAACAAATGTATAAGTGATAATCAAAGAACAGAATATGGCTCTTATTAATCTAAACAATATAGTGATGATATGACTAATAAAATGAGGAAAGAAAAATGGATAGGGAGTGTAAAGCAGTGTAGTTATATTGACTTCCACATCTTTCATAGCCACAGGTAACAATATGTAATTTAAAGCTAATAAATCAAGTAATTATGTTTAAAATGTAAAGTCAACTAACAGTCAATAGGATTGAGGATTGAGTACTGAGGAGTGAAGTTGGGAGAAAGTGGAAATACTAACTTCTTACATTTCTTTTTTACATGATATTAATACTGCCTAAAAACCCAAAGGATTAAGTACTGTAAGTTAAATAAAAAAAAAACTTTGGAACAGAAATCTTAAGTTTTCCAAATTATCAAAAGAAACACACACAAAGAAAGGGGAAAACAAAACAAAACAAGAAACAGAGACCACGTGGTAAAATCACCAAGATAAACAAAAAGCAAACATGTGATGAGATAAACAAGACTTCAATAAATATAAATGAGCTAAACTTACCTATTAAAAGAAAAAAAGAAAAAAGAAAAGAAAAATAGTCTCATACTGTATTACAAAGTAAAATTCAACTATTCTCTGTATACAAGTAACATACCTGATAAAAATGACTCAGGCTGAAAACCACAGTGTACACAGAGTCATGCTTGGCAAATGCAAACAAAAGCAAAGGTCCCAATTTTAATATCAGATAAGGATGAATTCAGGGCAAAAAGCATCAAAGAATACAAACATGGCTTTTTATAATGATGAGAGGGGACAACCTGTAATGAAGACTTAAAAGTAGGTTTTTTATGTACTCCAAAACCTAAAAAATACAAAAAAATTCTATAATCTCATGAAAATTATTGATTAAAAATATTAACAGAGTCTATCCATCCACTAAAAGAACAATACATTAAAATCAAGGGTCAGGATCAGCGGTTGAGCGCCTGCCTTTGGCCCAGGGCATGATCCTGGGGTCCCAGGATCAAGTCCCACATCGGGCTCCCTGAATGGAACCTGCTTCTCCCTCTGTGTCTCTGCCTTTCTCTCTCTCTGTCTCTCATTGATAGATAGATAGATAGATAGATAGATAGATAGATAGATAGATAGATAGATAATCTTAAAAAATAAATAAAATAAAATAAAATAAAGGGTCATTTATTCCAGGAATAAAATGATGGTTTAATATGAGTAAATATTTAAACTTATTACATTAATTGGTCAAAGAGAAAAATCACATAATCAATCTCCACTGAAAGAGATTTTGTGAAATGCAACATCCATTCTTAATTTAAGAAGAAAAAAACCTTTTAATAACATAAATACAGATGATAATTATCTATCCACTTACCCTAGAGCCAGCAGCATGCTTAATGGGAAAATACTAAAACCTGTTCATAAGGTCAAGAACAAGACAAAGACATCATTGACTATCATTCTGATTTAACATTTTTCTGGATGCTCTAGTCAATGTTATTAGATAAAGAGAAAAAAACAAGAGGTGTAAAAGCTGGGAAAAGAGGAGTCAAATTTTACATTATTGAAAAAGAAAATAATTATCTATGTGGAAAATCCAGGCAAGCGAATGAAACACCATTATACTTAGTAAGAAAATTCAACAAAGGACAAGAGTTATAATAAATATACCAAAATCAAGAGCTTTCATATATATATATATATATATATATGACATCTATGTATGTATAAAATAAAAGGTCAGGTGCTCCATAAGCGAATGGATGGGTGGGTGGGTGGCCATATATATATATATATGTACAACCAGTTGGAAGAAGTAACATAAGTCCTCAGAATGCACACTTTTTCCCAAACACGCTAGTCTCCCTCTGTTTGTCTCCTTTTTCCTAGGTGGTTTCAGGTGACTAAAAGGCTATCTTTGCCCCCGCCTGTTTTTCCAGGGAGTAGCTGACGCTTGTTCAAACTCAGCACAAGGTCATCTTCAGGAGGCTGGCCCCTTCCAACCAGAGCCTGCATTCAGACATCACACTGTCAGAGCGCTTACCACATTATCCTGTAACTATCTGATTATCAGCTGCCTCTCCCATTTGACTATGAACTCCTTGAGAAAAGAGCCCAGCACCAGGCCTGGCAAAGATTAGTTCCTCCATCAACCTCCATGTTAGATAGTCCATTAGGCTTCTGATTCTCTTCATAAGAAATAACTCAAGCCTGAAGACAGACAGATCAATGGATAAAGATGGGCAGATAGATAGGGAGAGATATGTATTCAGAGAAGTTAAAAAAGCAGGTGCTATTTATAGATTATTATGTCTCATTTGGTCACATTTATGAATTGTAATTCTTTCACCAATGAAAGAATTAATTCAGTAAAAAAAATTTATTCAGTAGAATGCTATTAAACTGACGAATGCACAAATGTATCTTTTTTGGAAATAAATGGTAACAGATTTTATTTGGTTTCTTTTCTAAAATATTTGTGATTTTTGTTGTGTTGACTTTTAGGATATTCCGATTTAGTTTTTTCATTATCATTATCATTAATATTATTGGTTTCCCCAAATTAAAACCTTCTACTGTAACACAAAAAATAGAATGTATAAATATACTTCATAATCCAATAGTTTTGCCATATTCTCAATCTGTTAAAAAAAATCTTAAAAGATAGTTGAATAAAAAGTAATGTAAACAGTTTCACCAATGGGAACGAAAAGGTCAGGTGCTCCATAAGTGAATGGATGGGTGGGTGGGTGGCCAGATGAAGGACACAGAGAATCCACTCTCCATGTGATAGCGCAGGTGATCTCTTAAGAATGAAAATTGGGGGAGGTGCCTGGGTGACTCAGTCGGTCAAGCATCTGCCTTCAGCTCAGGTGGTGATCCCAGGGTCCTGGGATCCAGCTCCCCATTGTGGTCCCTGCTCAGCAGGGAGTCTGCTTCTCCCTCTCCCTCTGCCTGCTGCTCCTGCTGTTTGTACTCCCTATCAAATAAACATTAAGATAAATTAATATTTAATTATTAAATAAATATTTAAGATTTACTTAAAAATACATAAAAAACTAAAATTAGATTGTGTCATTCTCTTACATAAAAATATTATGTAATATGTAAATAAAGCCCAAAACCTAAAAGAGAAAAAAGAAAGCAATGAGCAGAATAGTGTGCATAGTGTGCTACTGTTTGTGGGCTGGACAGAGAATAGTGTGACATGGGGGAGGGAGACTCTACCCCTGTAAAACTTACATGCCTCCTGAACTCCTGTATGCAAGTACAAAAATAAAATATTCTTTTTTATGATTCCAAAATGTTTTAAAACGAGTTTGTGTTTCTTTTTGTAATTGTTTTTATAATTTTTTTTAAAGATTTATTTACTCATGAGGGACACAGAAAGAGAGGTAGAGATATAGGCAGAGGGAATAGCAGGCTCCCTGCAAGGGAAGCCCCATATGGGACTTGATCCCAGGACCCCAGGATCACAACCTGAGCCAAAGGCAGATGCTCAACCACCCAGGTGCCCCTGCAATAATTGTTTTTAAAGAACACTTCAAAAATAATGCATCTTTAATTACTTTATAGTCTTTGGAGTTAGTTCCTCAGCATTTTAAAGCCATGCATGTGTTCTTCTCCATGTGTTCCAAATGAACAGTTTGAAAAATGGTGAACCTTGTTGCCCCTTTACAAAACACTTATCTTTCTTTGCTTAGATCTAATATATGCTAAAGTTTCCTTCCTATTTAAACATTTGTGATATCAGTGGTTCTTGTTCTTTGGTGAACTTTGGCTTATGAGACTGCCCGAAGAAGGCTGCTAAAATACAGATTCTCAGGGTGCTAGGCCCAGACATTCTCCAGCAGCAGGTCTAGGTGGGGCCCTGGAATCTGAATTTTAACATCACTACAAGAGATTCTAATGCAGGTGGCCCATAGTCCACACTTTTCAAAATATTCATCTATGACTTGTTAAGGAAACTCAGAATTGTTCATTTAAAAATGACAATCCTACTCAGTACAGAATTTAGATTTGAAAGTGATCTCTCCTTCTGATGACTCCTCCCCTAACACACACACACACACACACACACACACACACACACACACTGCTTAGACCTTTATAAACATCTATATTGTGTTACATGCCTTTATAATGTGGTTCTCTGTGTACTTTGTCTTCTCTCTCAGCTTTTTGAGAGATCCAAATCTTTATCTAACCCAATGCTCCAATGTTGCAAAATAAAAAAGTAGGTGACAAAAGACCAGAGCACACAGTTCAAATTTTACTTTCTTGGGCTTAGGGATCAAGTTTCTTCACCGGCTGTACAAGTTCCTAGTATCCCCCTTCCCCCCCACCCCGCCCCCAACAAAGCTCTGATATAGACAAGCACAGTGCCAACCCCTTCAAAGCACAGTACTGCCTGCTAAGTCTAGAGACAGGCTGTTGTTTTATTTTAAAATATCAGTATAAATCACTTCTGGTAGTTTTCTGTGCCTTTCCCAGGACCTCTGATGAGCCCTTTCCTCTGTGAATTTTAGAGTGAAAAAGAATTCCTAAAAAAGTAGCACAAGTGGTTCAGATAAACAGCCCGGTGGGTTTTCCACATCACATAAATTATCAAGTGTGGGGAGAAGGGTTGGGGATGTATAGCAGCAGCTCCGTGCTACCCCCTGGTGGCAAGATGCTCCATGGCATCCCAGCCCCACCAGGTATCCTGGCTCTCAGTGGAACAGTGTGCACTGACAGCCCAAGCTCACTTACGGGTCCCCAGCAGCGCCAAGCCTAAATACAAATTTGCTGGTAAACAGTCAACAGTGCGAGAAGCAGGAAAACATGCAGTTAGAATGTTACTTTCTTCTGCCCAGCCTGAGGATCATCATTCTGTCAACTGTGTAACTTTTTTTTTTAATTTTAGCACAATTTATGAGCCTAATCTTAAGGAAGAGATCAGTCAAAGGCAAATGTGGAAGACCTCAACTCAAAGCACAACCCTAATAGCATAAAATATATATACCTAAATCATCACCAGCAAAACTCCAGAGATTTTGAGAAAAGTCACTGCACCTACCAACTGGGACATTCACCTTGCCCTGATCCAGAACCTTCAGAATGGGTCAAGGCTAACTTGGAAATGATTGTCCCAGAGGTACAATTTGGGTGATTTAGCCTGCAGAACAGAGAGGACTGAGAGAGAACAGAGTAACAGTTCACCAGTCTGGAGGATTTTCCATGTCCCCTGAGATTAGATAAGAAATAACATGGAGTGGCACTGAGGGTGGCTCAAGTGTCTCAGTAAAGAATTTCCTAAAAAGTGCCTACATCTTGTACCTGGATTCTTCTTTAGGGGTCACTAGGAAAAAAAAATATTTGGCCAGGAATAAACGTGCCCAAGGTGAGGGGGATGCATTTGATGGTATATTGGGGTCCCTTCCAGCCCTACAAGCAGAGGTTCATTTAACAGTGTCTATGAATAGACAAGATAGGATAATGTGAATAAAAGCAAAAACCAATGTACTTGTAAGGCTCAGACAGAAATGACCTCAACCCGTGCACACAGCAATCATAGGGACTGAATGCATCTCTGGGATTTCAAGTTCCCTGGTGACAGAAGCAGCCTTTAATGGAAGCTGCTTGCTGAGCTAATGGTAGAGCCCTGAGTGGAAATTCTGTGATCAATAGGCCTTTCTAAATTCAGGAAATCAAGACTGCACCTAAAGCCTAATGGTCTGATAAGAACAGCAAATACATACTGTCCTTTTCTCTCCTCCCTGCCATGCATTTAATTGGTTCACACCCCATTTTTCCTAGAAGTTAATGCTGCCATTATATGCAACCTTTGGCAAGAGGTGAGCTAGGAGAGGTGATAGATCGTGCACAGAAAATCCCTTGAAAGATGAGCTTAAGGCAATCAAGCTCCACCTCATTATACATAGCTACATTTTCAAAGTATGCTAGTGAGGTGTCCACTGCTAAGTCGAGTCTCTCCTATGCTTAAACAAAGTCTCTGCTGAGACTGCTAATTGGATCACATGTTCCCAGTTCAGAGTTATAGGCCCTTTGCTTTAGGTAAAAGTTTGATTTACACATTTTTGAAATAAAAATTCTTTCCTAGAACAATGCTTACTGAACTGGGCATTGTAGTAAGTCTTTGATCAGGGATATTTCTTCCTTGTATTTGGCTTGTATGAAATGTAAAAGCCCAAGTAAAATAGCAGGGAAATGAAGAAAGGCTGAAGAAAATAAATCAGGAAATGAAATCATGTATCTTAAATACAATCAAAACTTGCCTGCTTAATAGGGATTCATCTGTTTCCCACACTTTCTAGGGGCCCAGTTAGAACCTGCAGAAGACTTCTTTATGAGGTAAAGAGAATTCAGCTCAAGAAATGAACTGACATCTGAGCGACAGCTAAACTCCCAATCAGCAAAGGGCTGGAGAGAGATGCTAAGGAGGTGAGAAGAATTTTCAACAAAGGCAGTTAGCCTCAAAGTGTGATCATGAGAGTATACCCTCTGTATTCTTCCTACAACTGAAACTTCCCTCACTCTATTATTTTTTAAAATTATTTACTTAATCCCTATGCCCAACATGGGGCTAGAACTCATGACCCCAAGATCAAGAGTCACATGCCCTTCCAACTGAGCCAGCAAGGCACCCTGTCTCACTCTATTGTTGATATTGCTTGTTTTACTTTGTCTACCACCCTCCCAGCTGGACTGTATGCTCAGAGCAGTAAGAATATGTCTGCTTGAGCAGCCCAGGTGGCTCAGTGGTTTAGCACCACCTTCAGCCCAGAGCGTGATCCTGGAGACCTGCGATCGAGTCCCATGTTGGGCTCCCTGCATGGAGCCTGCTTCTCCCTCTGCTGTGTCTCTGCCTCTCTCTCTCTCTCTGTCTCTCATGAATAAATAAATAAAATCTTAAAAAAAGAATATGTCTGCTTTCTTCATTATCATATCTCAAATGCCAGCCAGAGTACTGGCACTCAATGAATAGGAGTTAAATTTAAATTGAGCTAAGATTTTGCTGTATGAAGCAAATCAGACAAGAACAAAAAAAGAATTCAGCAACAAGCATCTATTATTTAATGACATCTCATAAGTATTAAAGTTAGTGTCATTATGTAAGAATAACTGCATTCTGAAGTTATGAAAACTTATGGAGGAATCATTAATTTCTTAAAATCTTAAGTTTAGAAAAAACTATTGCTTTAAAACCAGACTCTACTTACTTATCAGTGTGATCTCATAAAAAAGGTATTTAGTGGTTTGCTTTGCCCAAATTTAATGAACCCAAACTCTAACTTTGTACTGGAAGGATAACTGAAATCATGTATGTTTACCACCATTTACATAATTTCTTACCAGAGGCCACAGGTGACAGGGCTGCTTATTCTAGAGCCCTCAGAATATAAGAAACAAACCAAGTTGCCAATAAGTCTGGAGTTCCACTTCCATAGTTCTCTTTTGAATACACTCAAGAATTATTTTCTTGTTGAATTCATCAATAGCCAGTTACTAAATCTATCAACACTGACTTTGTGAAATCCCTGCTCACACCTGTCACTTAGGACTTTGTCTCATCTTCCTTCATTGAGTAGAAGCAGAATAACTGAGGAGAGTGAAAAATGGTGATGGGCAATGGGGATCTGTTGCTGAAAAGTAGATGTTTGAAAGACATTTTTTCAGGACGCCTGGGTGTCTCAGCGGTGAGCATTGCCTTTGGCTCAGGTCATGATCCTGGAGTCCCAGGATCGAGTCCCACATTGGGCTCCCTGCAGGGAGCCTGCTTCTCCCTTTGACTGTGTCTCTGCCTTCTCTGCATCTCTCATGAATAAATAAAATCTTTAAAAAACAATTTCTCATTAAGAAAAAAAAAAAGCTACTTTTTCAATACCATTAATGACCAAAAAGAAAAAAAAGCAAGATTTAAAGCAGGAAGGAAAAACAAAAACAAAACAAAACAAAAAACAAACAATATCAACAACAAAAATCCCAAAAAACAAAAACTAAAACTTGCAGCTTAAACTTTCCAGGAAAAAAAAATGCTATAAATATGAAAAGACTTAAAGAAAACTTATTTTAATACACAGTTCTGATGTACTGCCCCATTCCTTCAAATAGCTGGGTACTTTTTTTTTTTTAAGACTTTATTTATTTGACAGAGAGAGAGAGAGCACAAGCAAGGGGAGCATCAGATAGTGGGAGAGGGAGAAGCAGGCTCCCGGCTGAGCAGGGATCCCTGATGTGGAGCTCGATCCCAGGACCCCAGGATCATGACCTGAGCCAAAGGCAGACGCTCAACTGAGCCACCCAGGCGTCCCTAAACAGCTGGGTATTTTAAAGTTACCTCCTCAGTGCCCTTCTAATGCTCTGAAAACCATCTCTCTCAAATAATGAGACAAACAGATCACTTTCCTGAGTAGGTAATTTTTATAAATTGCATCAGATCCACAGTGGTATCATTCACAGGGTTTCACTAAAACCAAAGAAAAGTTCAAAGATAAAAATGCAGCAAAAGATCTGGGAAAGAATGTAGCACTTCAGCGTCCCAGAACTAACCTGCAAGCTGTCCTTAGTCTTGGGCACCTGAAATCAAACCCGCAAGCCCACGTAGAAGGGCTCTGAGGACTACATGTGAGGCTAGCTGCATGACAACAGAGTTGGTCTATCTCCCCACCAGGGGTCTAAACTGTAACTCGTGCTCCAACTGCTCTGCAGTCAGGGTGCCCTGGATGGCTTCGCAGCCTGGGTTAAATACAGAGTAGGCACTCTTCTCTCCCTCTTTCCTCTCTTCTGGGCCTCGTGTCCCGACGTACATCCAGTAGAACAAGGACAGGACAAAATAGGCCAGGCCAAATTCCAGTTCCACAAACAGTCCCAGCAGGACCAACCAGAGAAGAACCTTCAGGAAAGTGATGCTGGTCAGGAGAGACTGGTCCCGGGGCGATGACAGAGGAATGGCTGTATTCCGTGGTGGCTGTGATGTGCTGCTCCCAGGCTGAGCCACTTCCTAGGACACAGAAACAAACAAAGAGTAATGGGCTCAGAGATCAAAACCAATTTGGAGAGACAGTTCTCATTGCCCTGAGAAGGCCTCCGGTTCATTGATTTCTATTTTCTTGCCCTGCTCTCTAAAACAATCATCTCCAAAGAACTCACATGCCCTGTTCCGACTGAATCAAAACTGATCTGCACTTACTGAGATGGGTCTGACTTGATAAAAAAAAAAAACTTTACAGCATTTAGATGGATTCCCATTCATGGGAGTCACTTCCTCAGATTAGTCTTCTGCTAAAAAGAGCTAACTTGTGCCCCATACAGAAACTCCCCAGTAATTGATAATGCAACAACCACACCTAATGCTTACACACAGAATCAATGTTTATTGACTTGATTAGATGATCTATAGTTTTGTGAGTGACATGATTCTAAACTGAGAAGTATACCAGAAACAGGAAATAAAAATCCCTTCCACCTATTAAAAACAAATCATCAGTATAGCCACAACCTTTCCATCCTGGGACGGTCCTACACACCCCCAGGTCCAGGCAGTCTCTCCTAACTGGACTCCCTGCCTCCAATTTCTTCCCTCTCCACACCATCCTTCATAAAGCTGCTAAGTGAATTTCCTAAAATACCCATCAATCTCTTATTCACAAACCTTCAACAAATTTTACTGCCTGAAGTTTAAAATTCAAACTCCTTGGGCTGGAATCCAAGCAAGGCCTTCCATTCATTCAACAGAAAAAAGTGCCAATACACGGACTCCTGTGTTGGGTGCTAACAGGAGACACAGATATTTAGGCAGCTTTAGAGAGGCCTGAGCTCTAGTCCAGTATTTTTTTTTAAGATTTTATTTATTCATAGAGACACAGAGAGAGAGAGAGAGAGAGAGGCAGAGACACAGGCAGAGGGAGAAGCAGGCTCCATGCAGAGAGCCTGACGTGGGACTCAATCCAGGGTCTCCAGGATCATGCCCTGGGCTGCAGGCGGCGCTAAACCGCTGCGCCACTGGGGCTGCCCTAGTCCAGTATTTTTTAAACATTTTTGGGTATGGACCATAATAAGAAATACATTTTGTACTGTTGCCCAGCTATATATGTAGAAAAAGTTTCACAAACCAATAAACACCTTCAACACATATGAAATCCTCATTTTATATTCCATTTTTAAGTATTTTTAAGAGAACTAGATCCTCTAAATTGATTTCACCACCCACCAATAGGTCATGGTTTGCAGTCTGAAAAACAACGGCCTAAAAAAAATTCCGTGTACAACACAATCCACAATCCACTGCTCTATCAATGGACTTCTACCACAGTTCAACAGGTGTTACTACCCAAAGACACTGCCCACCTGTAGTCTGGGACAGGCTCCACTTCCTACCCATTCCTCAGCCCTCTGCCTTCCTTCTAGGCCAGCACGACTGGTGAAATGTGTATCCTTGACCTCGGCCATCAACGGAGAGAGGGTGCCTCCTCAGCCTCCCACAGCACTAACTGCTTCTCTTTCTCACTAAGCACCAAACTATCTGCCAGTTGTTTTTCTTTTAATGCAGGTCACACAGGTCCCTAGATTGCCACCAGGAGGCCAATGGACTGCCATTCATTATCTTTTGGCATCTCCAGACCGAAACACAGCACCTCACACACAGTTTCTCAATACAGAGCATAACTTCTAGTTCATTTCTTCAATTATATCCCCCCATTCTGTGATAATTTAAAAGGGGATCACAAACATCATTTGGTCTCAATAAAAAAACGGAGGTCATCTGATTTACGTTGCTTCAGAAATTCCATTTTGTTAGAACCTTTTTTCGTGTCAATGTTGTAATTATTACACCTTTTCAGAGATTGGAAAAGCCTTTATTTAACATGCTATCAGCAACACACCCCCTTCTGACACACACACACACACACACACACACACACACACATTTGTTAAGTAAATAAATGTCCCTTTCCGATTTGACCAGTGTGCAACAATAGGGAAATCATTGAAAGTCGCAGTAGGGAACTAATATAATCTGATTTATATTTAAAACTATACTCTGGCTGCCAAGCAGAGAATGGGCTACAGGAGCAAAAGCAGGTAAATTGTGAGCAGCTCATGCAGGAGGACCAGGCATAAGTAGAGGGGTGATGGAGAGTCAGAGAGAAATGATGGACTGAGGGATACAGAATATACTCGGAATGTATACGACTTGAAATTCATAGTAGACTGAATTTATTATTGAGGGAGTATAGAAAGAATAATGCTTATGGCCACCACTTATTGGGTGCCTTCAAGATATCCTGTAATCCAGGAGACAGGCACTATTAATCCCAACTTACTGATAAGGAAACACTGAGATGTTAAGTTACTCCCCTAAAGTCACACAGCTAGTGATAGGCAGAGATGAGGTTAGTCTAGAATCCTAGGATGGTCTCCTTCCAAAGCCCTTTGTACTTTAATTAAGAGGCCTTTATGGGAGATGGCAAGGAGAAGGGTTAGACCTAGAAGGAGATGGAGGAGGGTGGAAGCTGCAAACCAACCAGCAAAAGAAACAAACAAAAGGGGAGATACAGAAATTCCTTTACCTTATTTGGCACTGGCTTTAGTACCAGTGTGGCTTCTGCTATAAAAGCTGTGTATGGAAGTGTTTGTGGTTGTCACAGCACATGGGGGCATCCTTTAGGGAAAGTACTTCCATTTCTTAAATACCAAGCTGCTTCCCACCTCAGGGCCTTTGCTTCTGTGGTTTTTTGAGCCGAATGCCCACTTGCCCTCATACCACCTGGCTGGCTCCCTCTTCACCTACAAACCTCAGAAAAAATGTTACTACATGTGCCCTTGGCCTTGTCTTGGGTTTTTCCAAAAGTGGCTCCTCCTTATGAAATGTCACCTCCTCAATGAGGTCCTCCTTGCCCACTCCATCTAAAGGTGTTCTGCATCTCTCACCCCCAACTCACTATCACACTATCCTGTTTTTTTCCCTTTTCATAGCATTCATTATTCCACTCTTTTGTTTATTGTCTGTGGCCCCCAAAGCAAATGTGTGTTCTGCGAGAACAGGGCTTCATCGGCCTTTATCACCCTGTTTCCTTGGATTCAGGACAGTAGCTGGAACAGAGTGGGCACAGGATATAATTTTGCTGAATAAATGAATGATGGCGAGGGAAAGGAAGACATTAAAAGAGGATTCCTAGGTCCAAGGGAGTGATGCAAAGGCTGTGCTTAGCCAGGTGACTCCAAAGAAGGAGAGCATTTGAGCAGTGGTCAACCTGAGCCAAGGCTTGGGGTGAGAAGTCACAGGATGTGTGGGCACTTGGGGCTGCTGTGGGGGTATGCCTGGGGAGGGAGATGGGGGGGTGCGGTGGTTGTGCAAGATTGAAAAAGTCATAAGCGTTCTGGGCTTACTGTGGTAGAAACTTGTCACAGAAAGAAATATTTTATCTTGGGGACTGTTTTCTTCAAGCTAAATTCGAGAGTGGCAGACAGAGGATATGGATGCTTCCTTATCAATGACAACCAAGAAGCAATTACAAATAGAAGGCTAAAGAAATTTCTGACAAGCCACCTTCCGTCAGCAAAATTATTAAGAGAGATGGATGGTAAATTGGGAGGGGAAAAAAACAATTTAATGAGAATTTTCACACCAGAGCAAACCCAGGAATGATAACAGAATCAATGAAAATGTGCTTAAGACAGAATTCCTTATGAAAAAGAGAGTAATTAATAAGAACCAACTGTGAGTCCAGCATGTCCTGTCATCCTTGTGTCAGGACATCAGCTTTTGGGTTTTTAATGGAAACTTTCTCAAGTTCAGCTTCTCTGGGTCCAATTCAATGATCTCATAGTCCTTTGGAAATGAGACATTACAGGCAAATCCTCATTGTGTGGGTTAGACATTGTTTTTTAACTGCAGAGAGGAAAAAGGGTAAGGGAAGTAGATTCTAAAATCTTAAGCGATTATGCTCAGTGAGTCCTAATCAACAATAAAGTTACCCTGAGACAAACTGCATGCAAGGAAATGGGATTGTTTGAACCCTGCTGAACTCTTTCTCTAAGTCTGATGGAACCCTGCATGTCATGGGGAATAATATCTAATCAAAATCGAGTAACAATGAGTTCTCATTGGTTTAAAAAAAATTGCCTAAAACCAGATTTTGTGCAATAATAAATGAACTAAGAGAAACAATTTTAAGAGGAGTAAGGTACACTTCTGCTTCAGTACATTTTTCATTTTCAAAAGGGGTTTTTGGCTCTTACTACACTTTTGAGATACAAAGACTTTGTCACAGATTGTCTCAAAGCACCGAATTTCCCTCGGTGTCCTGTCCTGTATTCCAACATAGATAATCCAATCTCACACCTGCAAGGCCCCTTGCCACATTACTCCTGAGTGAAAACGAAATGAAAATACAGATGGGCATCAAGGTCATCTGCAAAACACGAGAATACCAAGAATTAAAGGGTGACAAGTCTGTAATACTCATCGAAATATTGTTTTCACCTGAACATTCACTGTTGCACTTGAGTAAGTTTCCCTAGTTCAACAGCGGTGCACAAGCCTGCGCAAGCTACGGCCACCTCTCGCAGTTAGAGGGACCACATTTTTGCAAGTTTTGTGTTCAAATGCCATTTCTAAAGCAGAGGCTGTCTGGGCTGCATGTGGCCGAGGTGCGAAATCAGAGAAATACTTCACTACTGCCACTTCTTAGCAGTATCCAATTAGACCTTTTACGCTCTATTAGCGGAGGGCTGAGGCTGAAAGTGGTGGCGGGAGGTTTCCCCGAAGCCGCAGGGCATCACAATCACTCGCTGAGAAGAACTCAAGGGCACAGGTGCGTTTTTCCAGGGCCCTAGACCCCTCGTTTCCCGATTGCAGACAGGAGCTGCGTGGGTCGCAGGCTGGGGGAAGGAAAATGTCAAAGCCACGGATCAGTGCTGACACGAGTGGCCGGAGACGGCCGGGCACTGCCGCCGCGCAGCAGCCCAGCCCCCAGCCGAGGGGGAGCCACCGGAGGGGGCGTGGCCCGCTCCTCGAAGGGGGCGTGGCCCGCCGGCACCAGGCGGTGGGCGGGGCGTGGGCGGGGCGTGGGCGGGGCGTGGGCGGGGCGTGGGCGGGGCGTGGGCGGGGCGTGGGCGGGGCGTGGGCGGGGCGACGGCCGAGGCTTGCCCGGAGGCCCAGACGGTGTCCCGGAAGCCAGGTCCCGGGGGCGAGGCCTCCCTCTCACCTGAGCGAGGCTGGGCTGGGCCCGGGTACTGGCGGGCCTCGGTTTCCACACGAGGAACCGTGTCAGCCAGCCTGGGGCTGCCTTGGGAGTCGCGGCCGCTTCCGCCTTCTCTCCTGCGGTTTGCGCACTCTGGCTCCAAGTGCTGGGCTCCGCCGCCAGCCCGGCCCGTCTCCTGGCCGCCCGGAACTCGGCTAACCGCTGTTCCATGGCGCGCGCCTCACGCCCCGCGCCTCGGGAGCGCGCTCCCGCCCGCGGGGCCCCGGCTCTCCGCGGTGCCCGGCGTCCGGCAGCAGTGCGCCTGCGCAGCGGCGGCTCTGGGCCGCGCCTGCGTGCTGGCGGCTCTGGGCCGCGCCTGCGTGCTGGCGGCCGGGCCGGCCCCCGAGCGCGGGCTTTGTGACGCTGATGTGGCGGGATGTGGCGGGATGTGGAGCCGCCGGTCCTTTCTCGGTGCGCGCCGCCGCGTCGCCAGCATCCCGGGGGAGGTGGTTAGGGGTCGAAAGCACCGGAGCACCTGCCGGGCCCAGTCGGAAGAGCCTCGGACTCTTGCTCTCGGGCTACGAGTTCGAGCCCCTGTTGGGTGTAGAGATGACATGAATAAATAAAAACTTAAAAAAAAAATCTAAAGCATGAAGACACTGGACCTGCTGCGGGGGCTCTCCTGAGGGGAGCTGTACGTGCTCCATCTAGTTGAGGTGCGCTCCCCGCAGGTGCAGGATGCCTTTAGCAGGTAGGCACTACTATTGGGTGCCCGTGCCGGGGTCCCAGGGCATTAAAGAAGGCCCGTCGTCTCGGGGGTTCTGGATCACGAGGGACACCGCATCCAGTCTCCCCTTTTGCCTTTTAGGAAGTACGCGGACCTCCTTAGCACGTGCAGGGTGACTTCCCCGCCGGCAGGGCCGCAGGCCACGCAGACCTCTGTCACTGCAAACTACCTCTCCATGTGCCTAGATGGCTCAGAAACTCAAAACCAGAAACCTTTTATTAGGGTGCAATTTAACATACACAAATCTTAAGAGTACGGCGCACTGGGTTTGTGATTATGAATGCACCTATAGAAGCACCACCTAGAAAAAGAACCTGCTGGTACCTTGAGGGCTCCCTTGTGCCTTCTCCCAGTCACTACTCACCCAGAAGTTCACAATCCAGGTGTCTGTTAAATAGATTTTGTTTAAAGATTGTATTTATTTATTCATGAGGGACACACAGAGAGATGTTAAATAGATGTTTAAAGCTCTAAGCATCTAGCTAAGTGCCACTCACATAAATGAGACTCCAATATCTCTTGGATCTTGCTGAGTTGGAGTCAAGAAATTCGACAAAGTAGAATGGAGCCTTGCGTTCATTTAGCAGATATTTATCAAGACCCTGCTGTGTGTCAAGTATTGTACCTGGCACTAGAAATGCTGGAGTGAATGAAATAAACCCATTTCATTGGCACTTACGTTCTAAACAGACAAATGCATAACTACATATTTATATTTAATGTGATGTCAGTACTGATCTGTGCTGTGAAGAAAAATAAAGTAAGGATTAAGGACGGCAGGACTATTTAGAGTTAATGACCAAGGAAGTCTTCTCTGAGGAGTAGCTGTTTCCCCCAGAGACCTAAATGAAATGAGTGAGCCATGTAGGTATCTGGAAAAGAGTGTTTCGGTCGTAAGAAACAGCAGGTGCAAAGGTCCTGAGACCTTAAGTATATGCTTGACTTGCTCCTAGAACATCAGGGAGGCTGGCATAACCAGAGCAGAGGGAGGGAGAGAATTGAAGAAAATAAAGATTCACAGATATCCAGACATAAGGCCTTACAGGCATGGTGAAGACTTTATACTGCATTCGGAGTGTGATGATAACTTCTTGGAAGATTTTGAATAGGAGACAACAGGAAATGATATATATTTAAAGGATCACACTGGCTGCTTCATCTGGGACCCGAGAAGAGTGCAAGAGTAGAAGAAGGAAAACCAGTTGGAAGCACAGTAGGACAAGAAAGACTATGGCTGTTTGGGCTAGAGTAGTGGTGATGAGAGGGGTCAGATTCTGAATATATTTTGAAGATCTGAGCCACATGATGTGTGGATGGATTGGATGTAGAATGTGTGGAAAAAAGAATGGAGCGTGATAGATTTCTGCCATCCTCTTTCGCCCTCAGACACACACTCTGAGTAACCAAGTAAAAAATTTTTTAAAGTCATCTCTTCAACGTGCGGCTCAAACTCGTGACCCAGAGATCAAGGGTTGCGTGCTTCACTGACTGAGCCAGCCAGGGGCTCCTGGGTGGTGCTCCTTTGGTCCTTTTGGTTGCTGGGGCCATCTAATGAAATGAGGGAAGACTAGGAAGAGAGGGGTATGGCATGAGCATGGAGAGTTTTGTTTCGGACATGCCAAGAGTCCGAGATACCTATGGGATACCCAGTGTAGGCAACTGGGTGGTAAAAATGAGTTCAGGGAAAAGGCAGAACTGGAGATGCATATTGGGAATCATCAGCATGTGTGTGATATTTAAAGCCGTAAAACTAGATGAGATCAATTAGAGGGTGAGTGCAGATAAGGAGGGAAGATATTGGAGGACTGAGCCCAGGAGAGAGATGGTTTGTAAGACAGAAAAGAATGGGGTCATTACACCACAATGACCTCTTAGAGAAAAAACGGCAGAGAAAATTGCCTCTCTTGGATGTGCGTGGGGAGGGGGGAGGGGGCGGGGAGGAGTAGGTCTACTTCTCTCAAGGGACTAAAGGTTCTTTTATCGATTGTGTTTCCCACTTGGTAATCACACTGAGACCTGAGAGCTGTGTTTATGGTCTACTTCTAGTGCGTATTTACACTTAAGGCATGTGATTTGTGGGCTCTTGTAATCAGGGTCCCTAGCAGGAAAAATGACACTTTCGAACAGGTTAAGATGAGTTTCATGAAGGAGTTATTACAAAGATGTGGCGGGATTAAGGGAGCCAGTTGGGGATGGCTTGTAGGAGGTGTTACCAGCCTCTAGGATGAAGCAGCAAGAGGAGACAGTGATTGTCAGACCCTGTGAGACCTGTATAGTATAGGAAAAGCCCAAGACAGGGAAGCCCTTAAAGGAGGACAGACCAGTGGGAAGGAGGGAAAGAGGATCAGGAGGAGGAAACGAAGACGGTCCAGCCAAGTACTAATGCCATTACAGCCCCATCTTGCTTTGGAAACCTTATTTTCCCTTTGCCTTATTTTCTGATTTATTATACATTTATTTTGTCTCAGTGTTTTGTAAACCTCTTTAAATCCTTCTTGGGAGAGGTTGAAAGAATGAAAAAAAAAAGTAAAGATGAAAAAGAAGAAAAACAACTGCCAAACTTCATTTCCTTTTTGTTCTTTTTTTGTTTTGTTTTTAAAATTTTTTACTATGCTTTTAAGATTTGATTTGATTTATTTATTCCTGAGAGACACAGAGAGGCAGAGACATAGGCAGAGGGAGAAGCAGGCTCCCTGCAGGGAGCGTGATGTGGGACTTGATCCCAGGACCCCGGCCGGGGTCATGACCTGAGCCAAAGGCAGGGGCTAAACCACTGAGCCACCCAGGCGCCCCTTCATTTCCTTTTTGAATAAGATAATGAGGCTGGTAAATAAGAAAGGTCCTGAAGTGTACCTAATGTGTGAAATTTACATTTCCTATGAGATAGTTTGCACATACCAAGTTTATATATATATATGAACATATATGCATATATACATATACACACCTGGGACAAACTTGTACGTGTACATAAAATTATCATATTTGTAAGTTAAAAATAAAATATTCACATGCCCTGTGATATATTAAATCTTTGGCCTCGATTCTTCACTCCTTATATCTGTGCCATAAAAGGCACAGTATAGTTTCCCATTCCTTAACTTTGAACTCAGCCATGCAGGTTGCTTTGACCAATAGGATAATGGCAGACATTATGCAAGCAGGGGCTCAAAGCATCTTTGTCCCGTTGCGGCTTTGCACCCTCTCAATACTCCACACTGCCATGAGATGAACTTGCATCAGCTAGCCAGCCGGTCCAAGAATAATGAGTCATGTGGATATAGTCACCCAGCTGACCCACAGACCTGCCGTTTAAAGCTGGGGTGCCCTGCTGAGCCCAGCCTCAAATAACTGACCCTAGCTTCCCCCAAGATGTATAAAAAACAAATGCTTATTTTATGTCACAGAATTTTTGTGGGTTTTGTGACGCAGAAAAACTTACTCAAAAAGAACATTTCTCTGTGTGCTTGTGGTCCATTCCTGACTCCTTGCCACCTCTTCAATCTATTAATGTAATGAGTTACATTAATAGATTTTCTCTTAAAACATCCTACATTCCTGGAATAACCCAAACTCAGTCACTTTATAAAATATAGAATTGAAAGCTCGATTCAGCTTAGTGGTTATTTTACAGACTTTTATGAAATAAGCTAAAGTACACCTCCATCTTTGCACACACACACCCCTTTTCTAGAACGGTTTGAATAAAATAGGAATTAACTTTCTTGAATGTTTGATAGGACTTAGTAGTAAAACCATCTAGACCTGGTGTTTTCTTTTTCTTCTTTTTTTAAAAAAGATTTATTTACTTATTCATGAGAGACACAGACTGCAAGAGAGAGGCAGAGGCACAGGCAGAGGAGAAGCAGGCTCTCTGCCCAGAACCTGATGCAAGACTTGATCCCAGATCCCGGGATCATGCCCTGAGTCGAAGGCAGGCGCCCAACCGCTGAGCCACCCAGGCGTCCCTGTCCTGGTGCTTTCTAAATCAGATAAATAACTGATTTGTTTTTTGATTTTTTTAAAGATTTTATTTATTTATTCATGAAAGACAGAAAGAGAGGGAGAGACATAGGAGAGGGAGAAGCAGGCTCCCTTTGGGGATCCTGATGCAGAACTCAATCCCAGGACCCTGGGATCATGACCTGAGCCAAAGGCAAATGCTCAACCACTGAGCCACCCAGGTGCCCTGCCTCCTAGGATACTTAGCAACATCCCAGGCCACAACCCATTGTTGCCAGTAGCATTCCCTGCTAGTTGTAAGAGCCAAAAATGCTTCTAGACAGTGTCACATGTCTAGAAATAACTAGATAAATAAATTTGCCCTGGGCTAAGAATAACTAGTCTAGAGACCATATTATATTAAGAGTGGTAAAGGCAATGGATGATTTGGACCAGAGAAGAGGAGTCATAGTGAAAATACACTAGTTACTTTTAGAAACTATTAAAAGAGCTATTGTAAATGGAGGAAGAGAATCATTCTGTGGGGCTCCAAAAGGCAGACTTAAGGTCAACAGTCAGAAATTACAAGGAACATGTGGAACCTTAAAAAAAAAAAAAAGATTTTTCAGCAACTCAATTATTCCAGCACTAGCATGGGCTGCCTCAGAGCAGTGAGCTCCCCAATATTGGCAGTATTCAATCAGAAGCTGACCAGCCACCTCTCAGGAATGTTGAGAACTTCATGTTAATGTAAGTAGAACAAACCAGGAGGAGAGAATGGAAGACTTGTAGGGCATTAGGCTAAGAATATGTCATATAAGGTGTTGGCACTGCTGTCCCTATCTCCTCAGATCACACTATGGCTGCACTGGCTGATGAGTTCTTCTGTAACACCTGTGGGCTTACTGTGGCTGCTCAAGTACTTTCAACTAGTGCATGAGGCAGATTAGCGGCAGTGGGCGGTTATTCCCCACACCCCTCGAATAGCCTCCAACCAATTTTGGGTGGGAGTTGGCCGATGAATACCCCAGCTCCCTCACCCCTCATAGGGGATGACTTTGAGGTGTGTTCCATAGAGTCTCCCGATTGATTACCGGGTGGAGCAAGCCTCAGTTGCCCACAGCAGTATCTGCTAATGAAAGCATCCTATATCACTTTTCTTCTCTTTCCTGTCTCACTTCCCTGCTCCGCTGGCAGTACTCCCAGGACTCACTTCCCCAGTAAGCTTCTTCCATTCAAATCATTATCTCAGGATCTTCTTCCAAGAGAATCTAAGGCAAGACCCATGTAACACCTAAGCAAGACAGAAAGGGAAGTAAGCCAGGGGGCTAGTTGGTAGTTCACATTCACTAGACCCCTGTCTTGAACTTGGAAGCAAGCAAACGGGGCTTCATTTATTTTTTTTTAAAGATTTTGTTTATTTATTCATGAGAGAAACAGAGAGAAAGGCAGGGGCATAGGCAGATGGAGAAGAATCCCAGGACCCAGGATCACACCCTGAGCCGAAGGCAGATGTTCAACCACTGAGCCAGCCAGTCGTCCCCAAAAACAGGGCTTCAGACTTGGACAGTCTAAACAGAATGATATTTAGAGATGGGAATAAGAAAGAGAAAAGAAGAGGAGGGATGGCCACAGTGCCTCAAGCGAAGCAGCCTGGGCCAGCTTCTGGGAAGATGAGTTGGCCCACGTGTTATGTTGAGCATTGCGGAGGACAGAATCCAGTCATTCTATGATTCAGTCCTCCAAGGACTTCAGAGACCATTCAGTCAGCAAATGTTGTTGACTAAAATCTTGCTACAGGCCAGGCCCTGTGCCAGGCTTTGATGATGCAGAGAGGCATAAAATACAGTCCCAGCCCATAGGAGTTGAAGGTCTAGTTGGAGAGGCAGGCTCATTAAAAGACAATTACACCTGAAGGTCTGAGGGAGCAGAGGAGAGTCACTAACTCAGGCTGAGGAGTAATATGACTTCCTTTTATTTCAATATGGGGAAATTGAGGCCAGCAAAGGCAAGCTGATGAGGGTATATATTCCCCCCCACCTCCCGCCCCTAGTCCTGCCTAATCCCATTATCTGAACCTTCCTCATTATTACCCTCTTCTGCTTTAACCTGACATTGTTCTGTTTTTTTAAAAAAATATTTTATTTATTTATTCATGAGACACAGACAAAGAGGCAGAGACACAGGCAGAGGGAGAAGCAGGCTCCCTGCGGGGAGCCCGATGTGGGACTCCATCCCAGGACCCCAGGATCACGACCTGAGCCAAAGGTAGACGCTCAACTACTGAGCTCCCCAGGCGTCCCTATTGTTGTTTTGAGTCCCATTGTGCTTAGTTCTTATCTCTAATGCTCAGAGAAATGCCTCTGGTGGGTTGTAGGACAGTGATCAGACAAAGGCCACAGAATTACAGCAAAGATAATCTATATGTAAATCCCATCCCCAGACTCTCCTTAAAATTATCTGAAAGTGTTTGGAGAAGAAACTCTTTGCAAGTTGAGGATGCACATAAAACATAACGCAGTAGGCATTGTGCTTCAGGTGAGCTTGTTCCTCACTGGTTATGTATGGGAATAAAGTTGGGAGGAAGGCAAGCTTTTGCCCTTTAAAGTCCTTTGAAGAAAGGGGCTGTTTTGCTAAAATATATACACATGCACCCAGAGTGGTATATTTCTTGATTCTTGACAAAATTGGCTGCTTAGTCTCTTCCCTGGTAACTCCTCCATTTCTCTCTAGCCGTTGACCTTCCAGAGTTTGGCCTGAGCACAGGGGTTTGGGGCCCAAATGGGCCCATCTTTCATCCTAATGGCATTAGCTGCTGCTAAGGCTTAGAGGGAAAGCTGGCCCCTTCTGCGTGACTTAGCAGCAGGAACACCGCCAGGGCGCCTGCCTCTGCTTGGTTGTCACCTACTCAGCTCTTAGTCATTTTAGTGCCCTGCACCCTGGGGAGCCATTATTGCTCTGTAGTAAGGTGGACAGGATGGAGGTGAAGTGAGGCAATTCTTAAAATATTTGGCCTCCTTCCAACTTGTGTGTTACTTTTCTAGATTTATATCCTACAGAAAGACTTTTCTGTCTGAATTCTTCTTTAAACAAACAGAAAACCTTTTCTTTAACCTTGAGGACCAGTTGAGTAATTCCCTATCAATGACGGATACTTGTTTGGCTCAAATAATAGTGGATCTTTGTGGAGTGACTCACGTGTGCCAGGCACTGTGCTATTATGCAAATTATTATGCTCTTTAATTTTCTTAACAACCCTTCAGGAATGCACTTGGTTGGGATTAATTCACTAAGACATAAGTGAGCAACCAGCAGGGCCACAATTTGAACCTGAGTCTGACTCCAGAGCCCAGGAATCCACTTGATTTCTGCTATTTCTCTGCGCAGACCACTTTCAAGGTTCTACGCATACAAACAGGTATGAATTGTGATCCCCAGTCTTCAAAAAATTTACAAACTCGCTGGGAAGATGAAATAAGAAAGTGAAAAGATAAGTAATGCCTGGCACTATCTGCTAAGTGTTCTGTCAGTGGAATACACAGCAGGAACTTACCAGGTGGAGGAAAAGACCAGAGAGGCCAGGGTGGTCTAAAAGGCTCCATGGAGGAGGATGGCATTTGATTGGCCTGGAAAGACATGAAGGACTTAAGTAAGCTGAGAGGAGGGAACCAACCAAGGTACAGAGGACTTTAAACACATGGATTCAAGTCCTAGCACTGACATTATCTCTATAATCCTAGGAAAGTTCTTATCCTCTTTATTGCTCCATTTCCTTTACTATAATGAGAGAGGCTTACAGAAGTGGCATGGAGTGGGGGAGAAAGCAGAAATTTGGAACCAGGAGAGGCCTCAGAGGTGAACCAGGAGAGGCCTCCTCAGAGGAGGAGGTAGTGATTTGAGGGGAGAGGGACGTTAACAAAATTCTCTCTTGACTTAAGTGGTGGTTCCCTGAGTAATCACTATGGTAATCCACTGAGCTGTAAAAGTCAAGCAAACAGAAACCGCTAGCTCTAATTTTTATTTTGCCTTAGGCAAAACAATTGTCCCTTTGTTTCTTTATCTATAAATGGAAGGATGATACTTCACAGGAGAATATCAAGATGAGCTGCACCAATAGGGGGTATCTGGCGGTTCCTGGATCATTGTAGATGCTCAGTCAACATGGAAACATGCACAGCTAAGAGAGTAGGAAACCAGCATGATCTATACTAGGGGTAACCAAAGGCCTGGGAAAAAACAGAGGGAAGAAAAGAACATCTTCCTAAGCCAGACAAATTGGAATGCATGTGGAGAATTGGTATGTTGGTAGGTTTTTGACTAAGGAAGATACTATTCATCTGAGATGGTTGAGTTCAAATTTTTTCCATGTCGAAAAACTGACATATGGCTTCTGTTTCTGCCTTCTCCCAGACTGCTATCTCTCTCCATAACTTGTTAGAACTAAAATAAACCTCTTCCTCCCAGTACCTTAATAGGTAAGGGGTAAATTACTCAACCATTGGCCTCACTTTGAGGTTGATTTGTGGTGTATTGCTAGGCCTATCAGTCAACCAGCCTCCCACAGTGTAGGAGCCACTGGGGATTCCTGTCTGCATCACAAGCAATTCAGCTGGCAAGGACATCAGACTGAGCCCTCTGTGAATCTGGGATTTCCATTAGGAAGCTGATAATAAGGGAAACCATAAAGCACTCATTGTTGGCTTTCAGTCTCCTTCCTTGCCAGGAGCCACTCAAGACATGGAGAAATTCCATAGTGAGGGATTCTCTGCTTAGAATTTTTATCATGCCACCACACTCTCTTTTTTCCCCTCACACGAAATCCACTCCCACACTTGAGCCCATTACTCCCCGTTGCCCATCAAAACCCTATTTTTCATCTATGATAATTTGTAATTTCTCAAACATCCTATACTCAATATATCCTACCTCAATATCTTTGCCCACATTTTCCCTTTTTATCTGGGGCACCTTTTTCTCCCTTCCTATATTAAAGTGCCATTTATCTTACATAACTGACTTAAACATGTTCTCAAGGCACCTGGGTAGGTCAGTTGATTAAATATCTGCCTTCTGCTCAGGTCATGATCTCTGGGTCCTGAGATCGAGCCCCATGTTGGGCTCTCTGCTCAGTGAGGAGCCTGCTTTTCCTTCTCCCTCTACAGCTCCCCCTGTTTGTTCTCTCTCTCTCTCTCTCTTGTCATCAAATAATAGATAAAATCTTTTTAAAAATAAAATAAATAGGGACACTACCTGGGTGGCTCAGCCATTGAGCACCTGCCTTCAGCCCAGGGCAAGATCCTGGAGTTCTGGGATTGAGTTCAACATCAGGCTCCCTGCATGGAGCCTGCTTCTCTCTCTGCCTATGTCTCTGCCTCTCTCTCTCTCTCTCTCTCTCTCTTAAATAAATAAATAAATATTTAAAATCAATCAATCAATCAATCAATCAGAGGAAAAAACCCAAAACATCTCCTTCTCTAGAAATTGTCGAAGGCCTCATTCTTCAGCTGGTACTTGGTTCCCTCAATATGTTCTCCTAGAACCAACCAGATCCTCTATAGCAGCCTTTATGACCTGTATTACAATGGTTTGTTTACTAGTTAGTAGGATATAGTTTAAGATTTTTGAATGAAGAGCAAAAATAATTGTAGCTCGAACAAGATAAAAATTTATGTTTTCCTTCTAGGAATCACTTGAGAGTACCATTGGTCAGTGACCCAGGCTTCTTCTATTTTGTTGCTCTGCCATCTCAAGAGCATTGACCAGTATCGTACAAGTGGCTCACTACCATGCCAAAATTCCAGCCTGCCTTAGTTCCAAAGCCAGCCTCTTAATCAGTAGGTCATATTGCTTCTATTAGTGAAGTTGAGTTCATTGCAGATTGTGGAGGAAAATGTGAAAAATATTAGAGAAGTTCAAAGTATATTGGGAGATACTTTGTGTGCCTGGTGGGAGTATAAGGAGATGAGATCATGAAGGTTGGGTCTCACTGTACAAGACTTGAGTGTCAAAAACACATCTGATGATGCCAGTGAACTTGACTGTCAGAGATTGTCATTTCTCAAGCACATACTCCAAAGTCACTGCCTCTGAAGTAAAAATCAGCTCCAAGTGCGTCTCCTAAATCTCACATTATTTTGGAGAGACGTGGGTCAGATCTTTACAAAGGGAAATGGAGTAGAGAAGCTTATACTCAGTGAGTCACTTCTGAAGCAGGAGCCCATGGACCTGATCCATCCACCTCTGAGCTATTTCCAAACCTGACTGATATGGCTTGTTTCTACCTTCTTCTCAGACTTCCCGGACTAATCAATCACCTTGGCCCTTTAATAAAAAAGAACAGGATCTTGAGACCTTCAATAGCCCTTGAATCTCTAGGGTGGGGCTCAAGAATCTATATATTTTTGTAAAATTATTTCAGTGATTCTGATGAAGAGTTGGGTGTGTGCACCCTTGCACTTAAGGGACATACCATCACCCTGTATTTAAGTGCACATTCACCAATTGAGCTCTGTTTTCTTTCATGGTGACAACATTTTTCTCTCTTTGGACCTTTGGCAAGGTAATTCTTGTTTGACATTCTCTTTGAACTCTAAGCCCCAGGTTGTTGGAATGTCCTAAAAGTTTTAGATCTTCTCCTAGCTGGCTCAGTGACAAATCCATTCTCTAGAAACTTAAATACATAGCTGTATTAAAAGTTATATTAACTTCCAACCCAACTGTTTTACATCAGGTAAGGGGGTTTGGAAAATCATTAGACCTCAAAACTTCAAGGTTTCTTTTCTTAGATTTGACCATACATATCCATGATTCTCATCTCACTAGTCCCCTGGACCAGACTTTCTGTCCTTATAAAATTACCCAAGCAGAGACTGAACTCCGTGGTGATAATAGAACATTTATTTAGTGCCTTCATGAGCCATGTGCTTTAATATACATCATCTCATATAAACTTCCTTGACAAGCTGGGGATATTAAGGTTATTAGTCCAGGGGCACCTAGGTGGCTCAGTCCATTAGGTATCTGCCTTTGGCTTAGGTCATGATCTCTGGCAGGGTCCTGGGATGGAGCCCTGTGTCAGGCTCCTTACTCAATGGGGAGTCTGCTTCTCCCTCTCCCTTTGCCTTTCCCCACCCCACTCATGCTCTCTCTCTCAAATAAATAAATAAAATCTTTTTTAAAAAAGATTGGTCCAAATGTATATGTGAAGAATCATTCTCAGAAAAGGAGAACTGGGATTCGAACTCAGATCATTTGAGTCCAAATTTGAATTAGTAAACGACTCCCCAGTGTATGTGTTTGTGTGGGGGGGGGGGGATGCTGCATGAAGGCAGATAAGAGGAAGAGGACAAGGAATAGAGGTGGTAAGATAGCATTTCCTTGTCAGAAACTGATACTTATTGTCCTTTTCTGTCCCCCTCACCTCCCCCCACTCCTGTAGCCCCCTCACGTTCTCATGCCATTAGCAGCTAATACAGGAAAAGCTTGTTATGCTTCAAGGCAAACTTTAGCCTTAGTTGAGCTCCTTCTACAAAATCCAGCTTTCCCTGCACACATTTCAGAGCCTCAGTAGACCCACAAATATCATTTCCAGCTAATCACGTATGCGCCAGACAATTATGATATACAATAAGTGATTAACACATTCAGCTGATTCCCTTGAAGACAATTCACCAAATTTATTGGAAAGCACTTTTATTCAAGATGCCATACAGGTTCTTTTTTCCACATTTCCTTCCTTTGCTGATTCATCGTGTATTGTGCCTGAACCATTTGGCTTTTTTAAGTCAACAGAGCTGAATGGGAGAAGCCCAGGCCTGTGATTACTGCTGGGAAATGGCAGGTTTGGCTCATGAGAAGTACATGTGGGGCACTCTTTGGGATCAAGAGCATTCTAAATCTGAGGCACTTGAAGAGGGAGATAACCATCACATTTGGTTCAAAGCTTCCCTTGGAGATTGCTATTATTCGTTTATAGGAGGAAAATTACACTGGATCCCCTTGGTTTGTGGCAATTAGAGTGAATTCTCCTGTGGCAGCCAGGGCCCTCTAGAGCTTTAATTGATTCTAATGCAGAGTGGCTTAAAATGATTCACTCTTCCATAAGCTAATCTCTCATTTCCCAGAGCAGATTGAATTGTTCAGAAATGAGCCATTGAGAGATATCTTTCTTCTCACTCAGTCCTAGATTTGTGGGTGGTATATCTTTCCAGAAAAGAGAGACCAATGTTGAAGGGTGGTGGATGGGATGAGGCTGGCTGTACCTGTTCTGTGACTGTATTTTATTCCCCAGTCTGAACAGTCTCATCCTTTTCCCCAAAACCTGCTTTGTGTACCCAGGATAATATGCATTTTAAAAAACTATTCTGTTCCTACACTACTTAGAGTATGGATGGTTAAAAAGAAATGTCAGCCAGTGCAACTGTGTGGAAAGAGTGCCATGGTCTAAGTTCTTGCCCAGCCCTACAACCAACTAACTCAGTTTTCTCATCTGTAAAATGAGCCAGATGGATTCTCTGCCCTCGGAAGACTTAAATGTGATTGAATCCATTTCATTATTCTAAAACAGCATTTCCTGAACTCTGTATGAATAGCATTCGAGGGCAGATAATTCTTTGTAGAAGCTGTCCTGTGCATAGTAAGATGTTGAGAAGTATCCATGGTTTCTACCTACCCCACTGGGTAGCACCTACCACACTGAGTTGCAACAACAAAAACTATTTCCAGACATCGCCCAATGTCCTTTAGGGTCAAAATTACCCCTAGTTGAGAACTACCTTCAAAAGCTCCAAATTGCCTACAAATACTGTATCATTTATTAAATATTAAATATTATTAATTGGTATTTACTAAGGCCAAAGAATAACTGAGTCTCAGTCCCTGCCCTCAAGGAACTCAATGTCTAACTAGGAGGACAGACAAAGAGACAATCGTAATTTAGTGTGGCATATATAATGATAAGGATGCAGAGGAAGAAAGGGGGAAATTTTTTGAGGAAGAAGGCAAAAAGAGCTCAGAAAGCTTTTTGAAGAAATTAATGATTAAATTGAACATGAAAGGATGAGTCGAAATTAACCAAGCATTCTCAGCTAAAGGAACAGCATGAAAAACAGTGGTGAGAAAAATGACCTATCCCAATGCTGTTTGAACTGGAGAGTAGTGAAGTTGAATCCCTCAGGGACAAAAAGACCCCCAATCCCAGCTGTGTGTGTGTGTGTGTGTGTGTGTGTGTATGGCTTGTTTTGTTTTTATTTTTTATTTTTTTTTAAGATTTTATTTATTTGTTCATGAGAGACACACACACACGGGGGGGGGGGGGTGGCAGAGGGAGAAAGAAGCAGGCTCCATGCAGGGAGCCTGATGTGGGACTTGATTCCAGGTCTCCAGGATCAGGCCCTGGGCTGAAGGCGGCGCTAAACCGCTGAGCCACCCGGGCTGCCCTGTTGTTTTGTTTTTTTGTATTCTATTCTGGAGAAGCAGTGCAGAACCCTAGAGAACTCCATCCATTGTTCTTTTGAATCCTCAATAGAATATGACTATGTGGAGCTCTCCAGGGTACTGAACCGAATCCATATAAATTGCCCTTAATCAGCAGCTCTCTTCCTAGAGACCCGCCTGGAACCCTGCTGTTTCCTGATCCTGACCTCTGTCCAGGCCTGCTGCCCTTGGCTGAAGCTATGTAGTGGAAAGAGCATAGGTTTACCTGTCTAAATGATTCAAATTAGGAGACAGTCAAATAAATAATACACTGTTATAAATTATGTCATGTTCCTGTGAAAAAATGTTACACAGTGATGGCCTTATATATACATTTTTAAATTATTTGAAAATTTCCATGTTTTCTTTTTTTAAAGATTTTATTTATTTATTCGTGACAGACAGAGAGAGAGAGATGCAGAAACACAGGCAGAGAGAGAAGCAGGCTCCACACAAAGAGCACAATGTGGGACTCAATCCCAGGACCCCAGGATCATGCCCTGAGCCGAAGGCAGACACTCAATTGCTGAGCCACCCAGGCGTCCCAAGTATTTGAAAATGTACATGTTTTCTATTATATCTAGAGTAGCATGTATTTCTTTGCTCAGAAAAATATCATTTAAAATAAAATAAAAATAAAGGGATACCTGGGTGGCACAGAAGTTAAGCATCTGCCTTTGGCTGAAGGTATGATTCCGGAGTCCCAGGATTGAGTCCCGCATTGGGCTCCCTTCATGGAGCCTGCTTCTCCCTCTGCCTATGTCTCTACCTCTCTCTCTCTCTCATGAATAAATAAATAAAATCTTTTTTAAAAAAATAAATAAAAATACAGAGCCTTGGAACCAAAGGACTGAGATGTGAATCCTAACTCTTGTCACCTCATAGCTGTCTGACTTTGAGTCAGTTAATATAATCTTAACTGGCAATTATTCAAAACAAATGGAATAAAAAGGACAAACTGTCAATAATTCCTGGATGCCTATATTGCAGGCTTCTTGTGGATATTAAATGAGCACAAGTGCATGTATCTACTACTGTGTGGCTTAAAGAAAACAAACACTTGGCAGATGTTTGTTATTCCCTACCCCATCACTTAGATGCTCAGTTTCTACTACAGCAATGACAAGCTTGGTGTATGACAAGGGTGGCAACATGTTTTGCATGCATGGACTGACAGTGCCCTTCCCACTTCCCATTCTTGAGGACTTCATTGGAAACAGAACTCTGCAATAGGACTAAGTCTTTATATGTCTATGTTATTTCCACACCTGGATGTCAGCACATTAGCATCTAGCCCCTTACCCTCATGGCAGGATACTGGAAGATCATTCCCTGGGTAATCCAACCATCTGAAAAGTAAGTGCCTATTTTTGGTGTTCTTCCAACCAACAGCTGGGCCAGATCACCCTACTTTGAATCTCAAAGTTGTCAGGCCCCACAGCTTGCCCAGAACTTCTAATTAGTTTTTTACTTTCTCTTTTATTATCATGAACATACAGCCAAGTTTACATCTAAGGAAAGCCCGTGTTAGGGGACACAGAGATCAAAAATAGAGGAAAAGCAATTTGGAGGAAACAAAAACTATTCAGGGAAGAAAATTTCCCAAATAAGTTTTATGATTTTTAAAAGATTTTTTATTTATTCATGAGAGACACACAGAGAGAGGCAGAGACACAGGCAGAGAAAGAAGCAGGTTCCCTGTGGGGAGACTGATGCAGGACTTGATCTTAGGACCCAAGGATCACAATCTGAGCCAAAAGCAGACGCTCAACCATGGAGCCACCCAGGTGTCCCAAATTTTATGATTAATATACTTTGAGAAATAGAATAACTTCTATGAAACAAGAACAGGATGCTATATTTTTAAAGAATGTTCAAGGAATAAAAAAAAAGCTCTTGAAAATGAGAAATTGATAGGAGAAATGAAAAATTAAATGGGTAGGAAGATAATATTGAGGAAATCTCATCTCACTCTCACCTTCTGACTAAAAGAGCAAACATACATAGAAGGAAAATAAGAGAAACCATTAAGAAGAGAGGACCATCATAAATGTCCAACTTTAGAATAACGGCATTTCAAAAAAGAGACAATAGAGAAAATGGAGAAGAGTAGAAAATTCTTACAGAAAGAATGCAAGAAATTTCCCAGAATGAATTGAAAGGGCCCACTAAGTACCCAGCTAAATGAAAAAAAGAAAGAAAGAAAGAAAGAAAGAAAGAAAGAAAGAAAGAAAGAAAGAAAGAAGAAAGAGAAAGAAAGAAAGAAAGAAAGAAAGAAAGAAAGAAAGAAAGAAAGAAGAAAGAAAGAAAGAAAGAAGAAAGAAAAGAAAGAAACTTACAAGGCACATACATCATCATGAAATTTCAGATCCCTGGGGACAAAGAAAAAATTCCACAAGCTACCAGCAGATATTATATATAATATCAAATATATAGAATCAGAAAGACTTCAGAATTCTCAACAGGAACACTTGAAACAAGAATATAATAGAGAAATTCAAAATACTGATGAAAAAAGTAACCCCCACCTGGAACTCTATACCCAGCCCAAGTATAAATCAACTACCATGGAATAAAAACATTTCTAGACCTGTACAGTCTGAACAAATTTCTCTCCCCATGTGCCTTTCCTCAGGGAGTTACTAGAGTATATCCTCCACAAAAAAAAAAGAGTATGCCAAGAAAGAGAGACATAGGAGACACGTGCTCCAGCACCAGACAGGGTGAAAAAAATGCCCAGAGGATGGTAAATGGTCTCAGATTGACAGCTGGATACCAGGTATAGAGGACAAGCAGGCCAGATGATAGCAGAGTGCCTTAAAAGAGATGTGTTGAGAGCTGTCATCGTCAAGACTCCCACTGCTATTAATCTTCTTTCTTTTTTCTTTCTTTTCTTTCTTTCTTTCTTTCTTTTCTTTCTTTCTTTCTTTTTTTCTTTTTTTCTTTCTTTCTTTCTTTCTTTCCTAAGTATAGAATTCCTGGGTGAGTCTGGCTGAGCCTATGATATGTTCTGACTTGCCTTAATCATTTCTGATGTGACTACTGCTTTTCCTATTACTATAGCTTATTTTCTGATCAGCTGAGCAAGCTCTTTTCACCCCACAGAAGTGCTCTGCTTTGATCTACTTCAGAAACTGTGGTAAAAGTAGGCTGTGGTAAAGCAGAAAATCCAGAGCAATCCACTCTGGACCATATTTCTTTTGGATACCCAGTGCCTGGCCCCACTATAACCCTACCAGATGTCCACCTCTGCTTTCCCAAGACCCATCCATGACCTTATCCACCTGCTTCCCCAGAAGAGGAAACTGAAACCAGACTGGCCCAAGGACTGTTTAGCTTATCTCTCTCCTGGATGACTTCCAGCATTGCCCTTTCATTCTTAGCTAGATTTATGCTTCCACAGAATGCTCATTGTTTAGAAAAATATACCTAGGTAGTTAACCTATCAAGAAAATCAAGAGAAAAAAAAAAGAAAATCAAGAGAATGATTAGCACAAAAGTCAAGATAGTGGTTACCTCTGGGGAAGAAGTTGGAGGTTTTATTTAGTAAAGGACATTTGAAGACTTCTGAGGTACTGGTTAATGTCCTGTTAATTTTTGTGGTAAGCACACAGATATCAAATATACTATATTTTCAACTCTGCATGTATCTACAACTCCATACATATGGAAGAGTATTTTATTTTATTTTTTGTTTTATTTTTTAAAAGCTTTATTCATGAGAGACACAGAGAGAGAAGCGAGACAGGCAGAGGGAGAAGTAGGCTCCCTATGGGGAGCCCTATGCGGGACTCCATCCCAGGACTCCAGGATCATGACCCAAGCCCAAAGCAGACACTCAACCACTGAGCCACCCAGGCATCTCTATAATATACTTTCCAATAAAAATTTGCATACCAAGCAAAGCTACCCTATGGAGTAATGAAATCATAGTTCATAGGTACTCTCTGGGTCTTGAACAGAGAGTACTATGAAGAGGAATACAAGGTTCTCCTTCTCTCAGAGCCCTAATCAAGAGGCTGTGAGAATAACAAACAACCAGCAGCACAATGCTGAGGTTTTTCAGGCCAGTTTAATAAATTGGTTTCACAGCACTTGGAATCCTGTTGTAATATCCTGGATTCTATGAAAGACAGCTCTTCATAGAAAAGCAATCCAGGGGATCCCTGGGTGGCGCAGCGATTTGGCGCCTGCCTTTGGCCCAGGGCGCGATCCTGGAGACCCGGGATCGAATCCCACATCAGGCTCCCGGTGCATGGAGCCTGCTTCTCCCTCTGCCTATGTCTCTGCCTCTCTCTCTGTGTGTGACCATCATAAATAATAAATTTTAAAAAAATTAAAAAAAAAAAAAAAAAAAAAGAAAAGCAATCCAGAACCACCTCTTAAGCCTTTAATGAGAGAGTAGGAAGTAGGAGGCTGTGTATTTTTCTTTTGCCCCTCCTGACCTATTCTCTGCCCTGTCCACCTTGCTTTATGCCCAAGAGGCTGACTTCTATGGACTACAGCACCCAGGTGCCTCTGTTCTTTGGCCCTTAGCGGGTTCTGCCCATGGGAGCACCATCAAGAGAACAGAAAGCAGGAAAGAGAGAGGTCAAGGGGAATTCTTCCCCTCTCTCTCCCTGCCTCACCATCCCTTACTCTTTCCTTAATTCCACAAACACCCTTTTGAAGAGTCCCATATGAAATTTTCTTCAGTCAAACCATTTTGAGTATCCGTTTCATTTCTTCTGGGGACACTGACTGATACTCTATTTTAATATCATTTACTTGTCCTTACTGAGTGGTACATTTTCATGGTAATGTGGGTTGTGAGGACCCCAAAGCAGCTGTTTTCTTTCTTTTTTTCTTTAAAAGCAACCTTATCCAAGGCAAGATGCACATGGGAAAACATTGCTCTCCAATGGGGCGGGGGGTGGGGGTGGGGGGCAGTGTCCACAACCGTGGCTTTTTGCAGAAAGGTTATATGCTGGTTTATTATTCAGTGAATATTACTGCTAGCTAAGTGTAGAAAGGCTTAGGAGAATTTGCACCTGGCTTGCGGAATTTTTATTCCCTTTCCAAATCCATCCCAGAAAAAAAGGAAGCCTTCCATGCAGGCACTTGGCAGGGATGCAGCTCTCACCAGCATCCTCGCGTTGCTCTAAGTGAGGACTTTTTTTTTCCTCCTCAGAGTGAGTCAGATGCTGACAGACTCCTAGCATCTCTCATTGTCTTCCTGTTGCCCCTTCCCCTCTGAAGATCAAAGCTCACCTCAGGAGAACTTCCAGAGAGAAGAAATAGCCAGCGGAACCCCGGGGCCAGGCAGGAAAACCAAGTAAACAAGTGATTGACGCACTTGGTAGACAAGCTGGAGGGGCCCCCACGCAGTCTTCTCTCCTGGGGGTGAGCGTGAGCAGGGGAAGCTGAGGAAGTGGTCCAGGATGGGGGCGGAGCCCCGGAGGGCTTGGGTAACAGCTCATTGTTCCTCTGGGTTCCCAGGGAATAAGGCAGGCCTCCAGCAAAACAAACGTGCGAGGAGGACAGACTATTTGTGTTGTTCAACACGGAAAGAAGGGAAGTGACTAGCGGGAGGGAGCAAGGGTTTAAGTGCCTGATCCCGGGCCCCCTGGGACACAAGAGGAAGGAGGAGAGGGGCTTGGACAGAAGGACCCAGTGCTGGATGTTAACAAACTGGGAGTCTGGAGGTCGGCAGCCCTGGATTCAAGTCCTAGGGCCTCCACTTCTGGAGTGACTCGGCCCTCTTATTGAATTTCTCAGGTTTTACTCTCCCTGAAATAGGAATGATACTTCTTACCCATAAGTTTTCCTGGAAGACGTACTAAGGTAATGCACTTTAAGTGTCTGACATGTAGAAAGTTCTTGTTAGGAGATGCATGGTGGGGGGCACCTGGGTGGCCCAGTGGGTTTAGCATCTGCCTGCGGCTCAGGTCATGATCCCAGGGTCCTGGGTTCCAACCCACATTGGGCTCCCTGCTCAGTGGGGAGTCTGCTTTTCCTTCTCCCTTTGCCCTTACCCCTGCTTGTGCTCTCTCTCTCTCTGTCAAATAAATAATTATAAAAAAAAAAAAAAGGAGATGCATCAGTGAGGAACGGGAATGTAGGGAAGAAGCACTGTGCCTCTGCATCATCAAGTACCCAGGGTTCAGTCAAGGCTCCGGCTCAAATTTATTGTGTGAACTTGGGCACATTACTCCCCATCTCCGGTGCCAAGTTTTGCCTCCCTGGAATGAGGGTGCTGAGCAAAGTCTCCGAGGTTTGTTCTAGTGCCAAAATCTGGGGTTCTAAAGAACGCTAGCTAAGGTGTGGCTAGGAAAATTCTCTGACTTGAAAACAAAAATAATGCAGAAGCAGCCACATGAGGTGTCTCTCCCCATCACCCTGGTATCCTTGGGAATTTTACTCCTATTAACAAGATGCTGCCCTTTCTCAAATCACTGCCAAATCCATTGGTTTAAAATTATCTGCAGAGCCAGTTGTCGGAGCCAAATGAGAAAGTCATCTTTTCACCCTAGGAGTCTCTTTTCTCTTTGTGTTCCTTTCATCCATCTGTAGTCACCTTCACTCTGCCATTCCCTCCCCATCCCAATTACCCACTTTATCATTTCTTCCACTAAATAAATTCACAGCTCACTTAATCCACTGAACTATAGGGCCCTGTAGAGGTGGAACCTAAGTGTTTCTCCTGTGGCTTTCCCTTTACTTTCACACAAAACACTTCTGACACTTCTGGTCACTAAATGTGTGGGGGTTTCTCTGTGACACCTGGTCGGCAATTCTCTGTGACTGGGTGTTCTACAATTAAACTCAATTCTGACACTCTCTCCAGGTAAAGTCCGGTCCCTGACCATCCCAGAGGCAGTGTCCGATCCCACGGTTAAGGGCTCCGTCCCATGAGATTTTCTTCCACTTTAGATGCCAATCCCAAGTAGTGGGTGCCAGGTTACCCACAACTTCTGTCTGCCTTGGCTATAGATCAGAGGTTCTCATTACCTTCCTCCTTGGGTTGGCTGAATTTGCTAGAACAACTCACAGAACTCAGGGAGACACTTCCTTACGTTTACTCATTTATTAAACCGTATGATAAAGGATACGGATGAATAGCCAGCTGAAGTGGTGAATAGGGTGAGGTCTGGGAGGGTCCCAAGCACGAGAACTTCCATTTTTGTGGAGTTGGGGTGCATCACTCAGCTGGTACACGGATGCTTCCACCTACCTGGAAGCTCCCTGAACCCCTACTACTGGGATTTTATGAAGATTTTCTCACATATACATGACTAAATTATTGACTCCTTTTCTAATCCCCTCTCCTCTCTAGAGAAGTGGGAAGGGGCTGCTGAAAATGCCAAGATTCCAATTTTGGCTTGGTCTTTCTGGTGACCAGGCCCCAACTGGGAGCCCTCCAGGACCCTGCCCAGAGTCACCTCATTAGAACAAAAGATGCTTGCTAGTGCTCTTATCATTTAGGAATTTGCAAAGGCTTTAGGAGCCTGCATGAGGAACTGAGGACCAAGAACAGATATACACTTCTCATTATATATATCATGATGTATAGGCTCTCACAATATCATAGGCTCCAAATGATTTTCTTCCATTTCCAAAAATGAAATATACTTTCAGAGGTAAACATTTGCTACCATGAAGGACATTTGAGGGATTTGCTCCGATTTTGAATATTTCTCTTTTAGACTATGCACCACATTTGCCTGCGTGTATGTGTATGTGTGTGTGTGTGTGTGTGTGTGTGTGTACATTTGGTGTTTAATAAAATCCTCAACCCCTGTGAGACCGGCAGATAGTAGACCTACGGCCAGTGCAGTGATGCTGAATGGGTACCTAGCTTCAGAAAGCCAGGGCTCAGGATGATACCCAGAGACAGAGAGTCGCTGAAGGCAGGGGCACACTCTGGAGCCGGTGTGGCCTGGCCTTGGGGCTCAGGGCAGCCCACTCTGGCTGGGTGACCTCTGTCAACCATATCGTCCTTTGAAGTTTCCATTTATTTATCAGGAAAATGGGAGAACGAACACAAGCCTCACAACATTCTTCTGAGGATCTTAAGGATGAGTTTTATGAATGAGCAAGGAGGCACAAGTGAGCAGAACATTAGTTCGACGTTGGGCACATTACACCAGACCGCATGCATCAGGGAGAGAGGCAGAGGAAGGACAGACAGTAGGCTTCACTCTGTCCAGTGTAGCCTCTGGAAAGAACAGTGCTCTCCCCAGTGCAGCCTGGTCACCACCCTCCTCCTTTCCAGTTGGAAGAAGGGTGCTTTGTTCTCTCCTTCTCCCCCAAGGAAGTCATTTCTCAGCCTCTGGCCTCAAGCAGCCCTTTCAAACATGTTTATGAATGCCGTCACCTGAAGTCACTTAATTGGTTTATCAGCCCTGGCCCTGGAAACATTTCCTTACAATGAGCAGTGACATTTACAGCTTCAAGAAGTGCAAGGGAAACATTTTTCTTGCTGACTCTTCTCGCTGGCTAATGAAGCTGTCATTATCATATCTTCCAAAGGTGGACCCTGTCCGTCAGAAATGTGCCGTTAACTTCCCACAGGAAAAACACTGTAAATGTCACAAACCTAATAGTATTTATCTGAAGCACATCATATCAGCTGCTTGAAAACGTGAAACAAAAGTCATGTTTCTTCCCGTTCTGCAGCCAGGGCCAGCTTCAGGGGCATGCGACCCTGGCAGCCACACGGAGTCCTGTGCTCACAAGGGCTCTGCTCTTGGCTTGAGAGTGTGCAGTGAAAACTGGCATTACCACAGTTTAAGGAAGAACAGTAAAATTCATGCTAATACTTGAAGACCTTCATTTTTCTTTACTTAGAAGGACTTTACATAGCAAATAAATAACACCATGACCAGCTGAGAGACCCCAAAAGAAAGGGGAAAAATCTATTTTTTGTGTATCTAATAACATTTTTTTTTCCTGCCTTTTGAATGAGGAGCCCTGCACTTTCATTTTGCAAATTATGTAGCCAGCTTTGTCAGGTCACGTAAAAACAGCAGATGTTTTGATTGTAAGAATAGAAAGTAAAAATAAACATGAGTCACAGGTACCTTGACATAAACTCACCTAATGACGACCACTTTAAGTGAGTTTTCTCTTAAATCACAACATTGCAGTTTGTAGTCTAGTCACTGTATGTATGTATTTATTCTTGCTTACGCTAAAAAGCTGTCTACTACTGGACACACGAATATCTCTCTGATTAGTTGCATGGTATTTTGTCTGGGGTTGGATGTGGAATACCTCCTAGGTAACGATTGTATCTATGAACCCTTGAAAACAAGACTCTTCTTTCTCCCTCCTCATCTTTTAATGGCTCTCTCTCCCATCAGTCACAATGGCTTATTAAAGACTCAGAGAAGTCCTACAGCAAAAGCAAAAAACAAAACAGAACAAAACCCCAGACAAAACATCCAACCTACTTCACTTCCATTAACCTGGAATTTTGGAAACTTCTTAGTTATCAAACTGGTTTTGATATAGCACCTCTGATCCTTCTCCCAGAGTTAGCAATACAGCACAGTGTTTACAAATCTACTCTGGGCTCAGACTCTCCAGATTTGACTCATGCTTTCACCAGTGTCCTGGAGGAAATCTCTTAATCTTTCTAAACATCAGTTTTCTCCTAAGTAACATGGGGCTAATAATCCTCATAGGATTGTCGTGTGGACTTAAAGAACATCATATGTGAACTATATACAATAGGCACTTGATAAAGGTAAAACCTACTGTTATTTAAAAAGCTTAAGGAAGTGCTTCCCTGCAAAGCCATTCCTGCCCTCTGCAGTCATACCCAGTTTGTCTTCTGCCTACCAGTGTGCCTAAGGTTCTTACTGGCAGCATTTTATTTTTTTTTAATTTTTATTTATTTATTTATGATAGTCACAGAGAGAGAAAGAGAGGCAGAGACACAGAGGGAGAAGCAGGCTCCATGCACCGGGAGCCCGACGTGGGATTCGATCCCGGGTCTCCAGGATCGCGCCCTGGGCCAAAGGCAGGCGCTAAACCTCTGCGCCACCCAGGGATCCCAGTGGCAGCATTTTATAAATCGCTCATATCCCCCTCCTGGGCTGCAGTGGGGAGCGGGGCAGGGGAGGATACAAGGCTGCTGTTGCTATCCCATGATGAAGAGTTTATGGTCTGTGTGCTTCTTTGGGAAATGTGATTTTTGTTTTTGTTTTTGTTTTTAAGGAACTATTTCTTTAAATGCACCCAAGTGTTTCTAGCTATAAATATTACAATGCAATAAAGTCTGGCTGCTGGGAGACAGATGCCCAAGCTCGGGTCTGTGCAACATCCAGAGGCAGAACATGATGCTCATGGAAGATTCCGGTTAGCAGAACTGTCTGTCCTACACCAAGGTCTTAATGCAAAGCAAGAGCACCAGTGCAGTTAGTAAAATGGCCTGTGGCGGGGCTGATGCTCTCTCTCCTTGTATCATTATGAAAGCTGTACTCATGCGGCTCTGTCTCTCTCTGACAGAGCCTGCTGAGGAGAACCCAAGGACTCTTCCTGGACTAGAGCCTTCCAGATGCAGACGGGACAGGATCATGAGGTGGCCTTCAGTGAAGTCTTCTGTTAGCACTCAGGATTTAGTGTGGGAAACAGATACTAGTCTTCGTTTTTCAAGCCCAAAGTAACTAGACTTAATATAAGCAAATAGGTGCCTACAGGAGGAATAATAGTCAGGGACCACTTGAAGGCTAATGGTTCAAGGTCATACCTCCACAGCAGCAGCCAGAGGTCAGGAAACTGCCGTTTCTGCCACTGCTGTCACTGTGATGTGAACCCACAAACCTGGTGACTAGGAATTTGAACTTGGCTTCTGGCAGCTGCAAGCACATCTGTCCAATCTTGCTTATTTCCTCCTTCTAAATCTTGCCTGAGTTTATCTCAGCCTAAAATCTCTAGCTGCAAGGGAGTCTGACCTTTGAAACTTCCAGCCCTTGTAATACAGCCAGGTGGGGGATGTGGAAGAGAGTGGGCTGATTCTGGAAGACCATATCAGGCACATCTTCTAGACAAAACAAGAATAGCTTTCATTTAACAAGTGCCTGTGATTTGCCAGATGCTATGTTATGTGGTTTATATATTTATCCAATTCGATTTTCACAAAGGTCTTCTGAGGGAGTTGTAATAATAATGTTATTTTACAGCTGAGAAAACTGAGGATCCATGAGATCGAATAGATTACTCCTGACAGTCTCATGTTTTTAGAATCTCCCCAGCTCTCTCAGTGCTTGGGATAGCTCCAGACTCCATGGGGGGAAAATGTCCATGCATTCTGGGACATCTCAGATGGAGAGGAAGCAATGGTCTGTCTCAATATGTAGACTCAAGTTATGAGGGGATTACTATATCTGTCCACCTGTCATTATTCAAACATTTATTGACTACCTGTTAGGGATCAGAGACTGTGTCGGGGCTAGTGAAGACGAAAAAAAAAAATAGGATGCAAAAAAACCATCATAACTGTATGGTCCCTGACTTCCAGCTGGAAGATGAGAGCCTCAAGTAGATTAGATGTGTCCCTGTTCTGGAAGTCACCTAAAAGCAACAAAGAGATACAAGAAACAAATTCTGACTCTATCTCTGTTCAAACCATAAGAAAGTCAAAACTCTCAATAGAAGGAAAGAACATCAACAGATGTGTAAATAGATCAGGGGAAAGGGAGAGGAGAGCAGAGAAGGTGGAAGCTGCAGATTTTGAGAGTTTGCCAAGCACACTTACCTGAGGTGACGGGCACACCTGAAGCATTAGCACCTCAATCCTCTGCTTAGAAGAGTGAGAAATGGGAGCCCAAACCAGGAACCAGAGTTTCCCTCCATCTAGCTTGGTTCTGAGAAGGAAGAAGGGGAAACTCTCAGTGTGACAGTGGGGAGAGGAGAGGTTTTCCTCAGCATCATGCCACTGGCTGGATGTACCTACTGTGTGAAGAGAAGTAGAAACCAAACTTCCATCCCTGGCTTATAAGGAAAATTCCTATTGATTTGGAACCTAGCTTCCTGGATGAACTCTTGCAAGTACCAGATAGAGAAGAAACACTCCTCCTTCAGTTTATCTACCCAAAAGTCTATATAACAGTGACTTCTGCTTCTGAACAAGATGGAATCATAAGGACTAGATTTACCCTCTGCCTGAAGAAAGAAAAAGAAAAATCTAAAAGAGGAGACAAAATATTTAAAGCAAAGATGTTCAAAATATTGGATACCATACAGTGGCATTCATTATTTCCAAGAGATGGGAAATTCACAAGATGAAGCCCACAATTGCCCCAGGTTACTACTTTAGGTCATGACCCAAAGAGGGAAAACCTAGTCAGAGCTGGTGGTTGCTCAGTTCAGTAAGGAGCTGGAAGGCCTGAGAGGCTAAGGTAACTAGAGTTTTCAGAGAAGAATACAAGAGAGAGAAAGAGAGAATGAGAGAGAGCTTGCTCCTGAGATATACCGAAGGCCCTTAGTCTTCAGCTATATTCTGATAAGTGCATGTAAACTACTTGAGGGGTTTGGGGGTGGTGTGGGTGGGGGTTGAGGAGGATGGGGAATGAACCAGCTAAAGGATTAGAGGAAAGATTCTCACCTAAGATCAGGCAAGGTTGTTTGCCCTCACCACCTCTACTGAAATATGCAACAACATGGATGTCTCAATAATTATACTGAGTTAGAACAGACCAAGAAGAATATATACTGTATGATACCATTTGTGTGCAATTTTAGAAAATGCAAACTAATCTAAAGTGACACCAGATCAGTGGTGCATGAGAATGGGGAAAGGTTGGGAAAAGACCCAGGGAGGGATTCTCAAGGGTACTGGAAAATTTGGGGGGTGATAAATATGCTCATTCTTTGTGAAAATGGTTTCACAGGTGTATATAGATGTTAAAATGTATCAAATTGTATGCTTAAATATGTGTGGTTTCTTGTATATAATCACACCAAAAGAAAAATAAGACAAAAAAAAAGGACAAGAAAAGTCAAGGAAATACAACATACTAAAAATGATGGCCCTTGAAAGTAAAAAACCCAGAAATCATGAATATAACAAATATTTAAGAGTACAATTCATCAAAACTTCCCAGAAATCAAAAAAGACTTGTATTTAGCTATTGAAAAGGGACAGCTTCAGGACACCTGGGTGGTTCAGTGGTTGAGCATCTGCCTTCAGCTCAGGTGTGATCCCAGGATCCTGGGATTGAGTCCCACATCAGGTTCTCCATGGAGAGCCTGCTTCTCCCTCTGCCTATGTCTCTACCCCCACCCCCCTGTGTGTGTGTGTGTCTCTTATGAATAAATAAAATATTTAAAAGAAAAAAACAAAAAAACAATGATTTTCATCATTAGGATCTATCCTAGTTGCAACAAGGGATCCTTGTAAATTGTCATATGCTAATAAAATGTCCTAGGTGGTAAAAAAAAAAAAAAAAAAATCTATCCTAGTGACATTACTAACTTCAGAAATAAAGATTCTTTGGGGCAATCAAATAAAAAAAAAAACAAGATTAAGGGCACCTGGGTGGCTCAGTCTGTTAAGTGTCAACTCCTGATTTCAGCTCAGGTCATGATCTAAAGGTTGTGAGATCAAGCACCATGTTGGGCTCCTTGCTGGATGTGGAGCTTGCTTGAGATTCTCTCTCAACCTCTCCATCTGTACCTCTCCCTGTTCATTCTCTCTCTCTCTCTCTCTCTCTCTCTCTCTCTCTCTCTAACTCTCTAAACAAAACAAATTAAAAAACCCAAGATTAGTGACTTGCTGACTTCAGGCCTAAGTCAATACTCATTGCTAGAAGATAATAGAACAAATCCTAACAATCTTTCAAAGGAAAGAAAGTGTGATCTTAAATTTTTGTTTAAAAATTTCCTGTAAAATCATAATGAAATTATTTTTATTTAAAAGATAAAAAATTAAATTTTTTATGAACATGCAAGAATTTAGGAAAGATTGGTCTTAGGAACTCTTCCTAAAGATACTACTAGAGGACCAACTTAACCCAGATACCATTCAGAATGGAAGAATAAAAAGGAATTATATGGGGAGCATTGCCCAGGAGAGGAGTCCATTGTTAGAATGGAAATAACTAAAAAATATATAAATATGTTAGAAGGGCCTGGGAACTTAATTGCACATGAACTTGGACAGTCAGTGCCTCAGAATATGGTCAAGAATAAATGCAGAAAAGCAACCATGTCTGAGAGCTACAGAGATGATGAAACCTACTTTGATTCGCCAAGAGTGGCCAAGTGGCCCCTCCATCTGAGGAATCGAGGCCAGGCTGGATTTTTATCATGTACCCTTGGAACACAGAATTTTTACTGCCTTCTTGAGAGTGGTACATTTGCCCACTTCTTTGGGGGAGAACACTAATTTCTTTAAAGAGCAGAAGATATCAACTGATCAAATAACAGATGGCACAGTATTTTTCAGTCATCTTGGCAGAATTAAAAGAAATGATTGAAAAATTGTCCCATTCATTTTTGGTACAAACAGGGAAATTTTCACAGAGGTCATAGTTTAGATTTTGGAATTACTGTTAATTTTCTGAAATGTGAACACGGTCTTATTTACAGGAAGTTTACACTGAAATATTTAAAGATAGAATGTCCTATCTGTGATATCTGTGATTCCAGATGATTCAGGAAAAAAAAGTATATATCATACATAAAAAGAAAATATGGCAAAATGTTAACAATCAGTGAATCCTGGTGAGGAGTACATGCGATGTTCATCACACTAATCTTTCGATTTTTCTGTAGTAGTGAAATTTCCAAAATAAAAGGTTTTCCAATTAAGAACAGAATATCAACACAGCAAAGATTATCTTTCAGGGAAATCAAGACCTAAAAAAGCATCTCCCTAAGGAAGTATCTGGGCTTAAAGATATAATCAGATGACCTGAAGAAATAATTCAGATGCACAGGAAATGTGCTTGCTGCTTGGAGGACTGAAAAGAGCGAAATATGAAGAATTCACTGGAAAGCTGGCACTCTGTGGGAAGGTCACACATTTTTACCAGTGATTTTAGAAAACTTCCAGAGAGTGAAAAGAAAGCCTAATAAAGATAAGCTGAGCAAGGTGAGGATTCAGTTCAAGAGAATAAAATCTCAGGCTTAAGCTAGCATGGAACTCTTAGGGAGAAGATTGGAATGAATGAAATACTCAGCTCTGTAAATGAATCAAATTGTATCAGAATCTCAGAAAGTCCTCAAAAAAGCTCTACTGCACCAAGAGGATGAAACTCCCATTCTGAAAAATGACACTGGGAGGCTGAAACAGCTGATGGCCCCGGGTGAGAAGAGAAAGGGTCAAAGGAGATAGGCAGGAGCTATCCCTCATCAAAAGGAAGAATGGTTAACAGTAGAGTCCATTCCCAACCCAAACGGAGTCACGTGATGTCAACTGGGCATAGGCTGGAAGCACAGAGAAGCTGGACACTGACCCTGGGACGCAGCATTCCATCAAAGCTCACCTGCGTGGGCAGCCCCGGTGGCTCAGCGGTTTAGCACCACCTTCAGCCCAGGGCGTGATCCTGGAGACCAGGGATCGAGTCCCACATAGGGACATAGGGCTCCCTGTGTGGAGCCTGCTTCTCCCTCTGCCTCTGTGTGTGTGTGTGTGTGTGTGTGTGTGTGTGTGTGTGTGTGTGTCTGTCATGAATAAATAAATAAAATCTTTAAAAAGAAAAAAAAAAGCTCACCTGGGAAATGCATGCACAGCCTTGCAGCCAAAGCCCGAATGCTTAATAACCCGGGCTGGTGGAGAGGCGTGGCCCCGCAGGGACATGACGGACGAGGGAGAGCAGGTGTTCTCAGCCTCAGAGGAAGTAAAAGTTTATAAGCTGAGAATTTAGGAGCAGGAGGATGAATTGAGAGGGAGGAGGGAATGAGATGTAATAAAACCTAAATTGTTCTTTTTTTGATCAGAAAGTCTGTGACAGCAGGTGCATTGCTGGTGCTTTGTAGAAAGAGCTTTTGCTAGAGGGAAAGGCAAGCTGCTTGCTGGGGACAGAAACCAATACAAGTAAAACCAAGGCACCAGGGCCTCAAACACATGTGACTCTAACTCCAGGAAGACATGATCATCAAGTCCTCCTACAGAGAGATCCTCTGAATTCCAGAACTGGAGGTGTCCTCTATCCAGGGCCAACTACATTATTTGCTGCCTTCATGCAAAATGAAATTTCAGATCCCTTGATCAAAAGGCATTTTTCAATGGGAAAATGCCATTAGAGGTACTAAAACACATGCTCTTTCTTTTCTTCTGAGGTCTCTTGATGTGGCCTGGTATTTGTCATTTGTTTTTTAACATCAATCTAAGTAAAGAAACATTAGATTTTTTTCAGTAGTGTGGATTTTATCATTCATCTTTATATTACCCTATGGCACTTTTACATGCAAAAAGAAGAGCCTTTACAACATATGCAGAGTCACCAGAACTACACAGTTCTCATTTTATAGCTTATACATGTGTATGTGTTTAATTCTTATCAGAATAGTGGAAAGATTGCACAAAACTAACTAAACTTGGGGCACCTGGGTGGTTCAGTGGTTGAGCGTCTGCCTTCGGCTCAATTCATGATCCCAGGGTCCTGGGGTTGAGTCTCACATCAGGCTCCCTGTAGGGAGCCTGCTTCTCCCTCTGCCCATGTCTCTGACTCTCTCTGTGTTTCTCATGAACAAATAAATAAAATCTTTTTTAAAAAAACTAATTAAACTTTTAAATTTCATTCTACCAACCTACCTTTGACTTACTGAGGAGTAAGAAGAACTGAAAGAAACCCTTGTTACCATGTCTTTGCCATCCCTTCTGTGTCATCGTTTTAGGTGTCCAGTGGTTGGCAAATACAGAGAAGTTGCATAAGCAAAAAAGATACAGCAGAGTTCCTTGGTCATTCATGTTTCTTAGACCATCACCACCTTCTTTCTGTGTTCAAAGCAAGTTCTGACTCTAATGGAAAACATAGCCTCTCCTGGATGTCAGCAGCTCTGCTGAGTCCTCAAGCACCGCTTACCTTGTACTTGTTTACCCCCTTGCCTCATTAAATTCCCACAGATTGTGGGTCCACCAGAAGTCTGTGCTTATGAAGCCAAAACAAGTTCAATGAGGAAATTATTAAGAATTTCAAGATGACAGCTGGAGAACATTAAACCAAGCATGGGGCCTGTCTAAGCTGCATGCCCACAAAGCCAGCCCTGACTCTTACCTCCCAAACCATGATTTGCTTTCTGGGGGAATCCTTTGATCTTTAAGATCTGGATCTAGAAGGGAACTTGTGGCTGTCAACCAGTTTCTACCCAGTTCTAGAAGCTTCTCTCCTGAACCATGATGGATGACATAATTGATGCTGTCCCAGGAGTGCCAGTGTGATCTTGCCAATAAAAGGATGCCACCACCCTGGGCAACTTGACCACCTCCTAACCTGCAGCCATCCACCTTAGGGACCTCCACCCATTTTCCTTGTCAGATTCCCAGTGGGCCTGCTCTTCCAGACCAGGAGAAGAGTCCCTAGACTCTCACCAGGAATAAAAGTCCTTTGAGCTCTTCATGGATATCCATCATCTAGGTCCTTAGTTTCTCGGTGTAAAATCATACATTATTTCTGGTTCCCACTTACCACTCATCTTCTCACTGCCATCCAAGTGGTGGCCTCCACGTTTTAGCATAAGCACTGCCCACACATATACTTGCCTTCAGGGTCACATACAGAAAAATCCAGAGGCTTCTCTTGGTCTTTCAGCTTGAGTCAGTGAAAGGAATTTTTGGAACATTTCATATTTCAGAATAAAATATGTATTTGCTTTGAATACTGGACTTGTGCTTTCCATTTTAAAAGTTCTTTTCCTTTGTGCCTTAACCTGACCAAAAAAATCATCCCTGAGTTTTGTAGTTGGGAAGAAAAAAAATGTACTTATTCAAATAAAGATCACCTCTTAAGCATTATCCTGCTACCTGTTTTAGTTATAGCTCTTCTAGTTTGGGTAATTGATAAATGTTTTTAAATGTTATGAAAATTTAATGTATTTAAATAATTGTGTTTTCCAAATTCCAACAAACTGGTCCCATCCTAACAGTAGCAGATGAAGAAAGGCTAGAGCCAAGCCTCACATAAGGGATGGTTTGACTGTTGGCTCCTCTAAGGATCCCCCACCCACCCACTTGGTCTACCCCACAACTGAAATCTCCCTTCTCTGAGCTCCCCTGGCTCCTTTATTTTTCCATCTGTTCACACTCTGCCTAACACTGAACTATTGATTTTCTTTTTCAGAGAATATCCTTTATTTAGAGTATTTGGCCCAGAGTTTTTCAAAATGTGTCCAGAGACCATACTACTCAGCCATTAAAAAAAAAGAAAGAAAAAAAGAAAGAAAGAAGAAAGAAAGAAAGAAAGAAAGAAAGAAAGAAAGAAAGAAAGAAAGAAAGAAAGAAATCTTGATGTGGATGGAACTCAAGGGTATTATGCTGAGCGAAATCAGAGAAAGACAATTATCCCATGATCTCACTTATATGTGGAATTTAAGAAACAAAACAGAGGATCATAGAAGAAGAGAGGAAAAAATAAAACAAGATGAAATCAGAGAGAGAGATAAGCCATGGAGATTCTTAACCATAGGAAACAAACTGAGGGTCACTGGAGGGAAGGGGTTTGGGGGGATGGTCTAACTGAGTGATGGGCATTAAGGAGGACGCATGATGTAATGAGCACTGGGTGTTATATAAGACTGAAAAATTGCTGACCACTACCTCTGAAACCAATAATATACTATATGTTAATTGAATTTAAACAAAAATTTTAAAAAATGTGTCCAGAGACCTTAACATCAGAACTCCCTTAGGGATGGGGTTAAGAGGCTGTTAGAATATAGACTCCAGCCTCCTTTGAAGACATTTGAAAGCAGAATCTCTGGGAATCTCAGGAATCTTCAGCTTTAACAAGTTCCCTAGAAAATTCTAACGCCTACTGACCTAATGCCAGCATCCGTTTTATATTTGAGGAAATTGAGGCCCTGGGGCCATCCAAGTCAGAAAGCAGTGAAGTGAGGAGGACTAAGATCTAGGTCTTTTCTCTTTCAGCCCATCCTGAGTCTTTACACCAGGATGCCCAGTTCCCCCCAGTTTCTTAATATACAACCTGCACCTCAATCATCTGGTAAACTCCTAAATGACAAGTACCATATGAGTCAAACTGGGTACCCAGCCCAGGGCTGATGTGACATGGTGAATTGCTAGTTCAGCAAGTAGACCAATGTAGGAGGAAATGAATGACTCCCTACAGTAAGGGTTTAAAGTTTCCCACCTCACTTTAAGTTCACTCTTAGATGTTTTTTGTTTTGTTTTGTTTTGTTTTGTTTTGTTTTGCTAGCCATTGCAAATCCTCTTTGGCAGAGGGCTGGGTTTGAAAGAGAAAATAAATCAGACAAATGAAAGCAAAAGGTTCCAGTGGGATGGAAACCCCTGGCCTGCTTGCTCTAATACCCAGGCTGGAGCTTCCAGAAGAATGAATACCTCAGCAGAGCTATCTCTCACTTCCTGCCTCAGCATGCCACCTACACCCTCCATGCTTTAATGCTTGGCTGTGGCTCTACGCCCTCCCCAGGGACCCAAGGTCAATTTAATCCAATATTTATAATTGCTTATTGCCTCTCATTTGGGCTGTTGGTGCTTTGATTGTAAAAACACCCACCACCCCTCGAGGGGTCAGGGCTAGGAGGGAGAAGTTCATCAGTCTTCAGAGCAGCAATGATATTTCATGTCAAGGTAGTGGGTGGATCAGCCCACGCCTGCTCCAGCCTCTCGGAGCCGCCTGGCTGGCTGCAGGCACTGATTGTATTCAGGGCATCGATAATCACATGATGGCTGCTCTCTGGAGTGGGACCTGTGAATACCTGTGAATACCTGACTCTCAGATAGGAGGGAGGGGATCTTTGGCAAAGGTAGAAACGTGTCCTCGAGATCCTGAGAGTATACTTTCCTGGAAAAGTTCTCACCAGGCCTCCTCTCTTTCCCAGAATGGCCTAATCCCAGTTCTCCACCTGGAGACCTCTATTCTTGAAAGGCGGGGAGCGTGGAAGGGATAGATGGATGAATGGAATCACTTCAGTTAAATGTGACAAGTGTTAGAGTATCTGGAGTGAAAGGGTCCCAATAGATCTTTGAATCCAGCACCCTCATTATACAGAGGAGGGAAACAAGGCTCAGAGAGAAGATTGTGGGTTTCAGGCTTTTATTTTTTTTAAGATTTTATTTATTTATTCATGAGAGACACACAGAGAGGCAGAGACATAGGCAGAGGGAGAAGCAGGCTCCCTGCAGGGGAGCCCGATGTGGAACTTGATCCCAGGACCCAGGGATCATGCCCTGAGCTGAAGGCAGACGCTTAACCACTGAACCACCCAGGTGCTCCGGGTTTCAAGACTTCTGATTGGATGTCCAGAGTGTTAATATGGGCCTTCATTCTATTTAAAAACAAAAACAAAAAACAACTGTATACGAGGGGAAGGCCTGCTTCTAGCCCACGGGATGCCTTTTTGCATGTAAGAAAAGGTATCCCTTCCTCCTCGGAGACACGACTCCGCTCCAGGGTGCATGGCTTGGCAGACAGGGTGGCAGTGCGATTTCAGGTCCTGCTGGCTTCTTGGCAGGGCACTCTTGTCCCGTGCACAATCTTTATGATTCATGCTGGTAGCTCCCGCCACAGAAATGTAGTTTGTCCCTAAGGACAGGACCTGAGCCTTATTTATCCCATAAATCCTGCCTCATCTAGACCTGTACCTGTCCCAGCATAGGAGGAAGAGAAATGTTTACAGAAGGAAGGGGAGAGGGCAATACCAATATTCTTGGGAACTTCACAGATGAAACTTTGTGAAGGAATAAAATAAGCAAAGCCCAAATAGCCGATCACCAGGTCTCGTACAGGAAAATAAGCAAAGTGAAATAGAGCCCAATTCGTTTGCTTAAACAATATTAAACTCTAGAGGAAAATGGAAAGATAGCCGTGCTGACATTACTGCGAGCCGTGGAAAGGGGCCAGGCAATTATATTAGGGAAAACAGATAAGTTAGCGAGTTGCCAAATAAAGAAGCAATCACAGAGATAAAAGCAGGCGCTTTCCCCAAATGGAAAACATAACTAAATCATTTGTCAACTTCCTATGCAGACCCCAGGCACCTGATCCAGAGACAAATAAGGGGGTTGTTTTTTAAAAAGGTGTTATCTTAAATAGCCTGATTCCTTTGCCTCGAGCTAATTTGGATTAACCTATCTCCCCAGGAGGCTATAAAATTCTCCTTTTCCTTCATAAACCTTTGGAAGGACAGATGGTCACTCATCTGCAAGTGAAGTTTGAAGTCCCTCCTACTCCCCATGGTGGGGGTGGGGAATAGGGAGTTTGGGGGGTATGGGGTGGGGTGGGGTCTGAAGAGGGTGTGTCAAGAGCAGAGAGGCAAAGAAGAGGGAGATCAAATCTTTCATTATGTTCAGAAGTTCAGTAATGTCTTCTGTTTCTCTCATTCATTGAGATGATAAGCTCATGCCCTCCTTTTAATAGTCAGTGTGCCCTGTGTCACCCCAGAGCTGGGATTTGGTAACCTTTTCAGAGTCACAGATCCTTTTGAAAGTCTGGTCAAAGGTTAAGGATCCCCACCTCAGAAAAGATGCACATATGCGTATGCCCATGCACTTTGACAAACAATTTCAAAGAATTTATATATTTCCTCAGATCCTAATTTAAAAACACCTGTCTTAAAGCCTGGAATGAAAGTCATTTTGGAGAGGGCCCTGGAAGCTTAAATGATGACACCTAATGCTGGAAGCTTAAATGATGACACCTAATGCTAGGCTTTTGCATTTTTAAAGGAGGTTTGAAGATCTCAGTTGCATTATGAAGACCAACTTGGAAATGGCCTATCTTAGAAGCATTAGTGGGGACCCTGCTAGTTGAGACTGAGTAAGGGAACAAGCAGGGCCAGATAGGGAGAGATAGGAGGGGGCTACGTGGTCAGGCTCACCAAATATCCCAGAAGTGCTGAGGCATAATGAAACCAGAGATAAGGAAACATAACCAGACCACCTCATTTGTGTTAAACATCAGAGATGAGATATTCAAAGGAGAAGTAATCATGGTGCTGTCAATAGTGATGTCAAGATTTAAGTTCCCTGGTCAGGTTTCTGAAAAAGACTGACCATCAGAGCCCTCAGGGGCAACCCATTTGGGACCCCTCTCACTCTAGAGAGCTTTCTTTCTGTTCTCACTTTCACTTAACAAACTATCACTTCACTCTTTCATGTTCACGAGATTCATGCTTCAACTCCACGAGACAAGAACCCTGCAATAAGACCTTGGGGGAAAGGAGAGAAATTGTCAGAGAAGCGCTATCACAGTCTTTATGAGGAACACTTCAAAGTTCAAAAAGTCAGGTCTTCATGGAAATTTAGCCCATAATTTACCAATGCTGCCACAAAATAGCAGTGCTGCAGTCATATGGCTTCTCTTCCAAGTAAGCCAGCACATGGATATTTCCCAGGTCCCAAAATCAAATAAAAAATTTTCTATTCCACTTTTTCAGTAACTTAGGAACAAATATAGAGAGCCAAATACTTCCCTACCAAGTACCTACTGCTGGTTTAGGTATTGGGAGTGCAAAGATAAAGATGACACATCAGTGTTTTTACATTCCATTCTTTTTACTTCTTGTAGCAATAGTTAGGCTTCATGGGGCTAGATTTTCATTTCTGAAGCTTTCAATCATTTTCCCTTTCAGAGTCAGGTAGTAAGTACATATACATCTTGCCTTTTAATTTCACAGAATCTATGTGAGCTACACCTAGCATTTTTCCCTCTGAACTTCCCGAACTCTGAGATAATGTAGTGTCTTTTTTCTGAATTACAAAATAAGAATTTTTTATTAAATAAGCTATTAAACAGATGAAGAAGTGTTACTGGTCACCAAGGAGTTCACTAAGCTCTCTTTATAAACTAGAGGAATTGTTCTTAGAGGCCCCTGACTCACATCTCTAACACACACACACACACACACACACACACACACACACACACACACCATCATTCTTTAGCCTACTGGGAGGTAGGTTGACTTCTGTAAGGAAGTTAAGTTTGACTTAGGCCTTGAAGGAAATTTTCTGTGATTATTGCTCAAAGTATTTGTCTTCTCTGAATTCCTAAGTTTTTGTGATCTGGCATTTAGTGTAAATTACCTAGACTTCCAGCTACTTGTGTGCCTATCCTGTCCTGCAGGACAGGGATGTGTTTCCATCTGCCAGGGCATCTTTAGTAAAATGCCTAGCAAGTTACATTGGTTGAATATATAGTCAGGAGGAATATGAACAAGAAGACAAGAGTAGTAGGGAAGGGGGCATACTGGGAAGAATGAATAGCAAGGGCAAGGACAGCTGGGCAGGAAACTCCAAGGCCCGCATGGGAGAAGGTGACACCTCCCAGTGTGACCAGGGCAAAGGTGTCACAAGGGTGGAGGAAGACAGAAGACTGGGGGTGGGGAACAGAGAGAATGAAATGACCTTGAATGTTAATCTAAAGAATCTGGATTTGGTTCAGTAAGCAAAGGGGAGCCAGGGAAGAGTTTCAAGTAAAGATTTCAGCAAAAATGCAGACAGAACAGTGTGGGCTAAGCAAGGACCAGTGGGAATCCCCACTGCACACATTCAGCGGTGAGATCACAAGGGGACTGAACCCTCTTAAGCGATACCTTTCACAGTGACAGGGAAGGGTGGACAGAAGAGAGACAGTTAATGGAAGAATGAATTAACAGAACCTGGTGACTGCATGTGGAGCGACCAAGGAGAGTGACCTGGGGCCTAAAGGGAAGTGAAGTGCCAAATTTGGGGCCAAGATTCACATTCAAAAGAGTTCCCAATATAAACTTCCAATGTTATCTCTGAATGAATTTGAATATGCAATTACAAAGACACATACAAATAAGATTATTTCTAGATATAGACAGGCTGATTCCCCAAATTATATGGAAAGATAAAGGAACTTGAGTAACCAAAATAATTTTGAAATAGAAAGTCAGGGATCCCTGGGTGGCGCAGCGATTTGGCGCCTGCCTTTGGCCCAGGGCGCGATCCTGGAGACCCGGGATCGAATCCCACGTCGGGCTCCCGGTGCATGGAGCCTGCTTCTCCCTCTGCCTGTGTCTCTGCTTCTCTCTCTCTCTCTGTGTGACTATCATAAATAAATTTAAAAAAAAATGAAATAGAAAGTCAAAATTGAAGAATTTACACTACCTGATTTTTAAGACATACTATACAGTACACTAATTAGGACAATATATTAGGAAAAGAATAGACATATAATTCAACAGGTGAAAAATAGTCCAGGAATATAATCAGTTGATTTTTGATAAAGGTGTATAGGTAATTCAGTGGCATGTTTTCAAGAAATGGTCTTAGCGACAGCTGGATTTCCAAGTATTAAACCTCAACCTCAACCTACCTCACACCATATACAAAAATTAACCAAAGTGAATCATGGATCCAAATATAAAATGTAAAGCAATAAAATTCTTACAAGAAAACATCATAAAATCTTTATGACCTTGAGTTTTCTCAGATTTCTTAGAGTGACACCAAAATGATGATTCATAAAAGAAAAATAAAATAAATTTAACTTTGCTGAACTTTAGAACTTTTACTCTGCTAAGGACACAGTAGAAAGAATGAAAATTCAAGCCACAGAGTGGGAGGAAATATTTGCCTATCATGTATCTGGCAAATATATCCAGAATATATAAAGAACACTCAAAAGTCAACAATAAGAAAACAACCTTATGAGAAAAGACAAAAAATTTGAGCAGACGCTTCACCAGAAGAAGATATATAGATAGCAAACACACACATGAAAAGATGCGCAATATACTGTTATTAAAGAAACACAAAATTAAAACCACAATTGAATATCATTTTATAACTCTTAAAATGGTCCAATTTTTTAAAATGCTGAAAATATCAAGTGCCAGTAAAGATGTAGAGCAACTGGAACTCTACTACATTGCAGTGGAAATGCCAAGTGGTACAGTGACTCTGGAAAATGGTTTATCAGTTTCTTACAGTTATGTATACACTTACCACACAATCTAGCTATCCTATTCCTAAGTATTTACTCTAGAGAAATGAAAACTTATATTCATACAAAACCTGTATTTATGGCAAACAATTCATAATCACCCAAATCGAAAATAATCCAAATGTTCTTTAACTGGTGAATAGATAAACTATGGTATATCCATGCAATGGAATATTATTCACTAACAAAAAAGAATGAACAATCGATGAATGCAACAAATTAGACAGGTCTCAAAACGCACTGTGCTCAGTTACAGAAACTAGTCCCAAATATTATATCATTTCATTTATACAACTTTTTGAAAAAGGTGATAGGGACGTGTGGTAGTCTAAGCTATTCCCCACTATCACCACCACCACCAAAAAAGTACCCACATCTTAATCCCTGGAACCTGGAAATGTTAACTCACCTAGCAAAACAGTATTTTGGAAATGTGTATAAGATAAAGTTCTCTAGGTGGGGTGATAAACCTGGATTATCCAAGTGGACTCTAAATGCAATCATAAGTGTCCTTATCCTTATAAGAAAGAGACAGAAAGAGATCTCATACAGGAAAAGGTGATATGAAGATGAAATAGAGAGGGAATTTTGATGATGTCGGTCTTGAAGACTGAATCAGAATGCCAGCAACCAAAGGAACAGATTGTCCCCTGGAGTCTCCAGAAGGATTGCAGTCCTGCTTATACCTTGATTTCAGTCCAGTGGATACTGATTTTGGACTTCTGGCCTCCAGAACTGTGAGAGAATACATTTCTGTTATTCCAAGTCACCAAGTATATGGTAACTTGTCATTGCAGTCACAAGAAACTGGTACAGAATAGAAAACAGATCAGTGGTTTTCAGAGATTAGCATTCTTTGGGCTGTTGAGATTATCCCATATCCTGTATGTGGTTATGGTTACAAGAATGTAGATGTTAATATGATCACCTCAATAACGCAGAAAAGGCATTTGACAAAATTCAACATCTGTGATAAAAACTCCCAACAAAGTGGATATAGAGGGAATATACATCAATATAATACAGTCCATGTATTATGACATGGCCACAAATAACAACACAATCCACAGTGAAAAGCTAAAAACTTTCCCTCTAAGATCGGGAAGAAAACAAGGATGTCCACGCTCACCACTTCTATTCAACATGGTTTTGAAAATCCTAGCCAAAGAAATTAGGCAAAAACAAAAACAAAAACAAAAGGCATTCAAATCAAGCAGGAGAGGTAAGACTGTTGTTTTGCAAATGATAAATATAGGAAACCTCACCAAAAAACTATTAGAATGAGTGAATTCAGTAAAGTTACAGAATACAAAATCAATATATAAAAATCAGTTATGTTTATATACGTTAATAATGAACCATCAGAAAGAGAAACTAAAATAATCCCACTTACAACTGCATCAAAAAGAACAAAATACCTAGAAAAAAAATTTAACCAAGAAAGTGAAAGACCTGTGTACTGAAAACTACAAAACATTAATAAAAGAAATTAAAGAAGACACAAATAAATGGAAAGATATTCCACGTACATTGATTGGAAAAATTAATACTATTAAAATGTGCATACTACTCATAGCAATGTGCAGATATAATACAATCCTGACCAAAATTGCAATGGCATTTTTTCACAGAAATAGAACAAACAATCCTAAAATTTGCATGGAACCACACATAAAAAAGACACTGGATAGCCAAAGCAATCTTGAAAAAGAAGAACAGGGCAGCCCTAGTGGCTCAGCGGTTTAGCGTCGCCTTCTGCCCAGGGTGTGATCCTGGAGACCCAGGATGAGTCCCACATTGCGCTCTTTGTGTGGAGCCTGCTTCTCCCTCTACCTGTGTCTCTGCCTCTCTCTCTCTCATGAATAAATGAATAAAATCTTTAAGAAAGAAAAGAGAAAAAGAAGAACGCAGATGGAGGCATCACATTCCCCGATTTCAAACTATATTACAAATCTATTGTAATCAAAAAAGGATGGTATTGGCATAAAAACAGACATACATTATCAGTGGAAAAGAATAGAGGGCCCAGAAATAAATTCGCACATAAATGGTCAATTAATTTACAACAAAGAAGTCAAGAATATACAATGGGGAAAGGACAATATCTTCAATAAATGTTGTTAGGAAAACTGGACAGCCACATGCAAACAACTGAAACTTGACCAGTATCCTACACCATGCACAAAAATTAACTCAAAATAGATTAAAACCTTGATCTGAAACCATAAAACTCCTAGAAGAAAACACAGGCAGTAAGTTCCTTGACATCAGTCTTGGTGATGATTTATTGGAGTTGACACCAAAGCAGAGGCAACAAAAGCAAAAATAAACAAGTGGAATTACATCAAACTAAAAAGCTTCTACACAGTGAAGGAAACCATCAACAAAATGAAATGGCAACCTACTAAATGGGAGAAGATATGTGCAAATCTTATATCTGATAGACAGCTAATATCAAAATATACAACGAACTCAAGACAATAACAAGAAAACAATCTGATTTGAAAATGAGCAGAGTATCCAAATAAACATTATTCTGAAAAAGACATGCAGAGGACAAACAGGTGCAAGAGAAGGTGCTCAGCATCACTAATCAGGGAAATGCTAAATGACTATTAGCAAAAAGACAAGAAATAATGGGTTGGAGAGGATGTGGAGAAAAGAGAACCTTTGGGCACTGTTGGTAGGAATGTAAATTGGTGCAATCACTATGGAAAACAGTATGGAGTTTCTTCAAAAATAACAAATAGAATTACCATATGATCCAGAAATTCCACTTGTGGGTATTTTCTGAAGGAAATGAAAACCCTAGCTTGAAAAGATATGTGCACTCCCATGTTCATTGCAGCATTATTTGAAAAGGCAAGATATGGAAACAACCTAATTGTCCATAGTGAATGAATGGATGAAGTAAATATAGATAGCTTGCTAGCTAGCTAGCTAGATGGCCAGATAGATAATAAGACATAATTCAGCCATAAAAAAGAAGGAAGTGTTGCCATTTGTGACAACATAAACGGATTTTGAGGGCATTATTCTAAATGAAATAAGTTAGACAAAGAAGAAAATGTGTGATCTCACTTATATGTGGAATCTAAAACAAAAATAAAAATATTGGCTCATAGATGCAGAGAAAAGACTGATGGTTGCCAGAGGTAGGGGTGGGGTGTGGGGGGCAAAATGAATAAAGGGGGCTCAAAAGAGACAAACTTCCAGTCATAAAATAAATCGGCCCTGGAGATGTAGTATACAGCATAGTGACTATAGCTAATAATACTATACTGCATATTTGAAATTTGCTAAGAGAGTAAATCTTAAAAGTTTTCATCACATGAAAAAAAAAGTCTGTAATTTTATGGTGACAGATGTTAAGTAGATTTATTGTGGTGATCATTTTGCAATATATACAAATACTGAGTCATTATATTCACACCTGAAACATATATAATGTATGTCAGTTATACCTCAATAAAAACCCAACAATTTAGGCACGTGTTAAAATTCAGAAAATTGTACACCAAAAAAAAAGTATTACTGTAATTAAATTTAAAAAAAATGATCAGTAAAGTTCTTAAATTAAAAACAAATGCTGAAAAAACTAAATAAATAAAAATTAAAAAAAAATAAAAACAAACGCTGGAATCTCAAAAAGGAGAAGTGGTCCCACTCAGAGCAAAGCTAAGAGGAAGCCAGGTCTCCAGCCCAGAGGATTCTAAGGCCATTGCAGGAAGTGTCAGAAGGAGCTGCTCTGTTGGTGTGAGGGAGGGAGGCTAAGGGAAGGGAAAAAGACCATCAAGCCTGTTCCAGACACTATGAACTTGGGGAGACCTCAGGCTATCCAGGTGGAAGCGTGCACAGGTGGTGGAAATGGTGTCTCTGAGAAAGACAAGAGGGAGTGAGAAGCTGGAGGGTGCGGGTCGTATGAGTGGACTTTCCACCAAGATGACCCAGCTGTGTGACTTTGGCGAGTTCCTGAGCCTCTCTGAACCTCAGTTTCATCTGGGAGATTGGGATAATGTTGGCACTTGCCTCATGTGAAGACTCAACAAGAGAAAGCCAGTAAAGCATCTGAGCCCAAGGCTGGCATGTGACAAGGGCGGGACGTGGGAGCTAGAACAGTCATCGTCCAGACAGTGATGGGGACCTAACTCATGGAACCATGAGGGGCCTGAAGACCTACTTTGGGACCACTGAGGACATGCACAGGTGGACATCGCAGGAGTGAACAGAGCCGGCTGGAGACACCAAAGAAGATGGGCTGTCCTGGGGACAGGAGTAGGACAGGGAGCTAAAAGAGGCTGGAGCAGTGGGTGTTAGTTGGTGACCACAAACCGGGTGGCTTAAAGCAACAGAAATGCTGTCTCAGTTCGGGAGGCCAGGAGGCCGAGATAAAGTGCCCGCGGGGTTGGTTCCTCTGGAGGGAGAATCTGTCTGTCCATGCCTCGCTCCTAGCTTCCGGGGTTCTGGGTTGCTGCTGCAACAAGTACCCGAAAATGTGGAAGTAGCTTTGGAATCGCGCAGTAGGTAGAAGCTGGAGGTCGCAGGGAAATGAGGCTGGAAGCCTGGAGGCAGGGCGACCCTTGCTCTACAGATCGCAGGGCTGGGGAGAATAAATGCAATGGCCCCTGGGCATCTGGAGTGCAGTGGCCGTGAGGGTCCTGGCATCCCATTGCGGCATTCTGCCAAGGGGTCAGTGTGACACTCAATGGGGGGGGGGGGGTGCTGGAGGGACAGGGGTATAAGATGAGGTTTTATAGATTTTTTTTTAAAAAAGATTTTATTTATTTATTTGATAGAGAGCAAGCTCGAGCAGGGGAGTAGCAGAGGGAGAGGGAGAAGCAGACTCCCCGCTGAGCAGGGAGCTTGATTGGAGGCTTGGTCCCAGGACTCCAGGATCATGACCCGGGCTGAAGGTTGGGGCTTAACCTACTGAGCCACCCAGGTACCCCCAGATGGGTTTGTTAAAGGCAAGGTTTGAGGGATCCTAGGGCCTGTCTCTGCAGGCACCCCAGCTGAGTTCCTCCTTCCTGCTTTCCTTTTCACCTTATCTCCTGCAAACTTCCCAGCACTGCTTCTAACCCTGCCCCTTTCTTTATTTTTTTTTTAAGATTCTTATTTATTTATTTGACAGAGAGAGAGAGAGAGAGGGAGAACATGAGCACAAGTAGGGGAGTGGCAGGGAGAGGGAGAGGGAGAAGCAGGCTCCCTACTGAGCAGGGAGCCCGATGCAGGGCTCCATCCCAGGACCCTGGGATCATGACCTGAGCTGAAGGCAGATGCTGAACCGACTGAGCCACCCAGGCGCCCTCACCCTGCCCCTTTCTGCGCCCGTCTTGACATTGACTCCTGTTTCGGATCCCTGCACCTGCCCCGAGCTTTATGCAGGCCTCACCACGGGGCCTGAGGCTGCTAGCCGGACGGAGACTGTTAGTCCCAACTTATAGATGAGGATGTGGAGGCCCAGAGAGGTTATCGGATTTATCCAGGACACACAGCATGACGAAGGCAGAGGTGTTGAAGCTTCAGCCCGGAGCTGGGTGCACCACACCACGAGGCTTTGGTTTCTGGAGGTTGCCGCGCTGAGACGCTAGACCCGAGGGAGACAATGAAGCCAGAGGCAGTCACCTTGGGTTTCCGCGTCCTGATCCCTCCCCAGGCGCTCGGAGCAGCCCAGAGGGACAGAAGCATCAGCGTTGCTGCCGGAGTGACCACAAGGGGGCAGTAGCGCCCGCGTGATGGTCTGCAGGCCCTTCGGAGCTCGAGGTCCGCAGGAGTGGGCAGCGGCTGCTTCCCCCTGTTCTCAGAGCTGGGGGTCGGGGGTCGGGGGGGGGGGGGGCAGGACCGGTCCCAGATGCCTCTCCTCCACCGAGAGACTCTTCACCTTCCCGGGTGCGTACGTTTGACTCAGACTGGTCGCTCCAGCGTTTCCTGAGCTGGGGCTGGTTTTGATGCTGGAGGAGTCCCCCCATTTCCCCCCACGAACACACCCAGGAGGCCCTCACTCCGGCCTCCCTGGGGACTGAGTTAAGATGAAGTCCACTTGGGCCACCTCTTCTGCTGGTCCCTGGGCACCGTGGGCAGAGCGGGTCTGCTCCACCCCTTCCTGCTCCCTCCTTCTCTCCCCTTGCTCGGATCTTAGCATTCTGAGAGATCAGCCCCTCCAGGGGTTCTCAAAGTGGATGCAACGGGCTGCCTGGATCCAGGGAATCTGAGGAGGGGGGAGAGTAGGAGGGGGCAAACTGGAGTCTGGCGGCTCCCTTCAGAGACTTTCTAGTATCAGCTCTTTTGTATTTTGGGCATTAAGATTTCTTTTGAAGAAAGGGCACCACCACTGAGGGGGCCCGGAAGTCTTGGTAAATCACTACATTAGCCGATTCTCCTTTTGTTGGAAACACTGAGACCCAAGAGCAGAGACACTTGCCTGAACACATGTCAAGAGGAGCAGCGTCAATCCTGAAACCCAGGTCTCCCGGCCTCCAGGGCCACCCCAGTCTGCACTGGGCATATGGGGTATGTGAGCGGGGTGAGGAGCAGAGGAAACTCCTATAACAGTCAGAAACAGGACAGAAGAGTCCAGAAGTCCATGAAACCACAGCAGTTGAGAATCTGTCACTCACTCAACAAGTATTAGTTGAGCACCTACTATGTGCCAGGCATAGTGAACAAACACAATAGCGAACAAAATAAAGATCCCAGCCTTCAGAAGCGTAAGTTCTAGTGGGAGTTCTGTTTGTTCTGTGACAAAGCAAAAATGGCAAGACAGGATTAAAAACCCACCTCTACTTTGTCCAGTTTTATAGTTGCTGTGCCCGGATGCCACCCTTGTCATGATTTGGCGTCCATTTTCTTAGAACTCCTCAGCCATCTCTTCTGTCCCTTTCCTGGTTCCTGGATCCGTCCTCTCTTCCTCCTCCAAGGAGGCATCATGACAGGCAAGAAGGGGCCTCCCCTTCTGGATCCATGCAGGGCCAACGGATGCACACTGAGAGGGCCATTGTGTGCATGGCCAGGCAGAGGCCCCCAGAAGTGCTGCTGTGCCAAGCCTGGAGCAGGCTGCCCCTGGGCCCATCACTGGCACCCATGAGTTGGGTTTACTGACACTCCCGCTCTGTCAGGGACGGCCATGCCCATGGTCGTCACAGATCTCAGACTCAACCCTTCACACCCCCACAGCGAGGGAGGGGAAAAGCAAAAGAATAGGATGGAGAGGCAGGATTTAGTTGGCAGCCCTGGGGAGAGTCCCAGCTCTAAAACCCACCCAAGTCATCTCCCTTAAAGAAGACATTCAGGCTGGGTCTCCCAAACTCCACCCAGAAACAGTGCATTTCCTAGGTGTTTCTAAAGACGTTTCTGAAGACACAAGGCAAGTGTACCAGTCACACAACTCATGGTACACACACACACTGTTTGTGGTTCTTCATTCCTGGGAAGATCAGCTTCTGAGGGAGCCCTGGTCAGAGCAGAAAGGAACAGTCCTTCCCCAGGGATCCTCAGTCTGAGGGGGAGACACAGCCTTGCTGAGGGAAGAGATCTGGTTTAAGGGGAGAGACACACCTTTCTGATCTCTATGGGTCTCTGAGGGTGTCCTTCTGTCTTCCTGCCACCGTCTTGCCTCTATTTCTTTCTGTCTCTCTGCTTCGTTCTCTTCCTCGTGTGTGCGCACATGCAGAAACACATTCATGCACACATCCACATGCAGACATTCAGAAGAAGACTTAAAAACACTCAAGACCCAATCTCAATAAATGCATACCACAGTCCAAACTCCAAGAACCCTGGAGATTCCAACTCAGGGATGCATCAAGTAAGATCTTGAAGTTGAGCTACTCGGGGTGAGGTTCAAGAGCTCACCTGAACTCCAGGGACTTGAATCCAATGGGCCCTCTGAGGCTCTGAGTGTGACTGTCCTCTCCAGCAGCTGTGTCCTCTGTGGTCACTGGGTTGGGGTGTGAGCTTCACCACCTTGGAGCTGTTTCCTCCCGGCCTTGCTGTCCTAATACATTGTCTGGCTGCTAAGGAAGCCAGACATGGAAGGATGAGGAGCACAGTGGCTGAAGACATCTCAGGGGCAGGAGGGAGGATTGCAGTGGAGCTGACCACAAGCTGTCCAAGCTCCCCATGAGGCCAGGCCAAGAGGCAGAGAATTCCTGCTACACATGCACACACATACACACACATACACACACACACACCTGTCTTGACTTCAGAGCCCAAAGTGGAGATATCCCAGGCCTTGACATCTTCCAGAGATGTGATCCATTGCACTTGTTTGGGGCTCTGGGCTGGGACCAGGGGTGGACAGGAGGGGATCCCAAATGGGGTTTAATTCCGATAATGTTTAGAAAATATCCTTCTGTTACTTGCATGACCCTAGTCACTTTCTGTTCCAGGAGAAAAGCCACTCCAATTCATGTCATCAACTGGAGTCTGAACCCTGAAGTAACTCTGTCCAAATGGCAGCTGGAGGGAAGGAAGTTATGATGGTCCACAAAGTCAAGGGACACAGAGAAGCTGTGAAGTCAGCCTTTCTGGCACTCTTTAAACTCAGGACCAGTTGCTTCCTTGCAGCTCGATCAGGCTGGAGGCAGAGGAGTGAAGAATTGACCTCTCTGACTGCAGAAGGACCGGTGGCCAGATCACCCATCTCCCAGACAGGTTGGGAGATGGGGAGCTCACTCTCTTTCGAAGCTGTCTTTGCTTTTACTAGATGTCTCTAGCGAGGGAAGAATGGGGTATGAGTTGAGAAGCTGCTGGATCTGCTGCCCTCAACCTGGTCACAGCAGGCCCTGGCAGAGAAGATGGGGTGCTGGAGCTCACGTGCCATTGTACATGGGAGTACAGAGCCTTCCTTGGCTGTATCTGGGAACTCCTACCCAGAAGACAGGTTTCACAGATGGGATCTTGCTCTCAAGTGGCCCCATTGTGCTCTTGGGTGGCGCCAGGGAGGTGGGGGTGGTGAGGTGAGAAGGCTGCATTCTGAGCCACACAGTGTGATGAAGGTACATCTGGCCTCAGGACCGGCTGGTCCCATCAACAGGCCTGGCATGGCGCCCCCTGCCTTGGCACTCCCCACCCGGATTATGGTCCAGTCAGACTTCCTGTGCAGGTCTAGCCAGTCCTGAGCCCTGCGGGGGGCACTGGGGGAGTGTAAGCCCTAGGGCTACTGCCTGGTGGACAAACAAGATGTTTATTCAGCCAAGGTGAACAGGGAGGTGCAGGGATGAAGCTGCCGGTGCCTCAGCCCTTCCTTCCTGCTGCCTTCCCCTCAAGCACACTCAGAGCACTAGAGACAGAGGCCCAGGCATTCGCACTCAGAAGTCAATTCCAAAGGATCCATGGATAAACATTATAGACAGACAGATAGACACACACGCACATACGTACACCTGTGGACAAGGTTACACTCCCATTTCTGATATCACCTTCCTAAACATACACGTACACACAGACATAGACACATACACACACACACACAGTCTTTCTGTTTTAAAGGGGTGGCTCGGGTCCAAGGGTGTCACCGCAGCCACCAATGCCAAGATGGAGGAAAACCGGCCCAGAAAGGGAAGGAGGTGGTAACTGGCAGCAGGGACAGGGCATGCAGGGGGCAGTTGCCAGGTGTGTGGTGTGGCGCCTCTGGAGTAAACAGACTAGGCCTTGCTTGATCTTGGATGCTGTCCTGGAAGGCTGAAAGGACAAAGGACCTGCCTCTCTCCACTAAGGATCCCTGCACGGACAGAGCAGGGCAGATGGAGGGACTCTGAGGCCCCCTTGGGTCTTGTTCCTCAGAGTATAATTCATAGACAGCAACATGACATGGGAGCTTCTCAGAAATGCAGAGTCTCGGGTCCAACCCAGACCCATGGATCATCCTTGAGCCCCAGATGAGAGTTTCCCTGTGAGCAAGGCACAGATGACATTGTCATCTCAGCAGACTTCACTAGAGTCTGAAGGCACCTTGTGAAGTCGGCCCAGCCATTTCCCAGCCTCCAGGTCGAGGCTACGTGTCTGGCTTCCTGGATGGGTTCATTCATTCATCTCCCACGTGTTTATTGCAGCACCATGCTTGGCATGGGTAATAAGCAAAAACCAGACACGTCCCTGCACCCATGGAGTTCTCGGGCTAGTGGGACTGACAGATAAGGCTTTCCTGCAGGGTCACTTGAGCTGCATTTGAAAAGGTTACTTTGGTGAAAAGGGGAGAGAAGCATATTCCAGGCAGAGGGAACAGCATGAGGAAAGGCCCTGAGGCAAGTGTGAGGAACTAAGATCACTGTGGCTGGAGGGCAGAAAGGGGGGCAAGACCACTGTATCGGGTGACAGTGGGTATAAAAGTCTCTGGGGAGTTAGAGTTCCCTGGTGCCTTCCATACCCTTTGATTCATAATAGGCTTCAGAGAATCCCAGAATGCCAGAAATGGAAAGAACTTTGGGCTTCATCCATGCCAAGGCTTTGAACCTGGCCTCAAGCCTCAGCTCCATCATGAATGAACTATAACTGTGACCTTGGGTCGTGAATTTTTCATTTGAAAGGTGCAAGAAGTGACACCTACTTTGCCTGGGCTGGGAGTAGCTCGGTTAAGACTTTAATGAGGAGTTAATTTAGCTGGGACACATTAAGGCTGCTATTAAAAGAGACCCCCAGGGGTGTCTTGGTGGCTCAGCTCATCTGACTCTTGGTTTTGGCTCAGGTCATGTTCTCCCATACAGAGATTGAGACCCAGGTCTGGCTCCTGCTCAGCAGAGAGCCTGCTTCCCCCTCGCCCTCTGCTCCTCCCCCCACCCATGCTTGCTCTATCTCTCTTTCTCAAATAAGTAAATCTTTAAAAAAAGAGAGAGAGAGAGAGAGAGGAGACAGAGAGACCCCCAAATATAGTGACTTAAACAGGAAATAATTTATTTTCTCTCTCGTGTATAAGTCTGAGTAGATGGTACAGTTAGGAGGGCAGCTCCGGGTGTCTTCTACCTTTTTGCTCTCCCAACCTCAACACGTAGCTTCATATGATCCGAAATGGAGGCAGCAGCTCCTGCCATCACATTTGGGCCCTCCTTCCTTTTAGAGGTGCAATCTAGATGTTGTGCCCAGCCCTTCTGCTCATGTCTCATTGGCTAGAACTTAGTCCTGTGGCCACACCTAGCCGAGAGGGAGCCTGGGAAATGAAGTCTGCAGCTGGGCGGTGTGCACCTAGCTGAAAATTTTATTACATGTGAAAGTGGGAGAATGGGTATTGAGGGGCCACAGAGGGTGACACAGAATCTGAAGGTAGAGCTTGGAGTCAGGGCACCCAACTAGGCGTCCCTAGGATTCTCCTCTTGGCTTTGAGCTGCCCTGGTCCCCTTCACTGAGCTCATCGGGGCTGGGTTCTGGCCAGCCCCACAATCTGCTCCCATTCCTACCAACTTTAGGAAGTTGACGCAGCCTGTGGAGGCTCTGGTAGTGTAGGGTTACAGTCATGAGAGGTGGCCTGCCCCGCACCCCCCCATGACACCACACACTGGGCTGTAGGAGGGTTTGTGGTAGGCTGGTAGGACAGGCTCAGGAGGAAGTAGGTTTCCACTGCTCACAGTTGTCAAAGGCTACTCCTTCTGTCCTTAGAGTGGTGGGAGAGGCCCATGGGGTGGGGAGTGGGCTGGCTGTGTTTTCATCACCTGCTCCTGAGCCAGGACCAGGGCTGGTCCCACAGCCAGGTAAACAGCTGGCAGCAGCAGCTGGGGTGGACAAGGAGCACTTTCCCACCAGATTGTCTGACCCTGAGAAGGCCAAAACCAACACCAGGGGTTCCTGGGGCTGCGTCCCACCCACAGTCTGGGCTACTCATCACAGCTGGCTGCTGGCAGTGGCTCCCCTTCTGGGCCTCTGCTCTCCCCTCTTGTTTTCTCTGAGAGGAACTGGGGAGAGTGTATGAAGTAGGGGTTGGGGGGGATCAGGGTTTCTCAACCTTGGCGCTGTGATATTTTGGGGCTGGATAGTTCTTTGTCGTGGGGTTTGTCTTGTGCATTGAACGATGTTTGGCAACATTCCTGGTCTCTCCCCACTAGGTATCAGTAGCACCAAGCACCTCCCCAGTTGCCAGATGTTTCCTGGGGGAGCAGAGGAAATTAACCCTGAGTGAGAACCACTGGAATAGATTGAAAATATCCTGATTTTCTGAAGGAAGAAGTCAGGGATAGATGGAGAAAAAGAGGGGAGAGAGAACGGGGGAACACGGTAAAGAGAGAAACAGGTGGGAGGGAAAAAAGAAAGAAGAGATAGTGAGAGTGAGAAAATGAGATAAAAAGAGAAAAAATAATTAAAAGGAGTGAGAGAAAGAAGCAGGTATAGAAGGCCAAAGGGAGGACCAGGCCCTGGAAGGCAGAGGAGGACAAGCAAGCCCCAAGAATGAGTCTGGGGACATAAGGGGGCCATGCGGGAACTGGCTTGGGACAAAGGGACCACCCCAGAACTCTAGTGTCAGTCAAAATCAAGGTCCTGGAGCCCCACTCCCCAGGTGCCGGTCGCAGAGCAGAGCTTCGAAGGGTCAAGCTTCTCCTAGGTCTGTGGCTGCTGCTTTCTTAGTGGGGTTGGAATTTGGATGTGGGATCTCTGCGACGTTTCTCTAAGCCTCAGTTTTCACCTGCAGAGAATGGGCCGTCAGTGGAGAGAAAGCATGGAGGATGCCCACCTTTTTTATGTCTAAGATGATCAGAAGAAGGCATCGCCCACAAGGACAAAAGGAAAGGAGTTGGCCTGTAGGCAGCAAAATTCTGGAAGCTGACAAAGGATGGACAGTTACTTAGCCTCGGAGAAGCTGCCGGGTAACTGCCTGGGGTGGGGGGATGAAGGATGGGCAGGCTGGCAACAAGAAGCAGGCTGCCTTGAATGGCTCAGCATTTGGCAACAGGAGATCCCTCTGAAAAGGGGGGTGCAGGTGAGGCTGAAGAGGACTGGTTGGAATGGAAGTGGGTAAAGGAGGAGTGATAGCCCCAGGCCACCTCTCGCTTTGTCTTCTTCTTCTTTTTTTTTTTTTCCCCGAGATTTTATTTATTTATTCCAGAGAGAGTGAGCTAGAGGGCAGGAGCAGAGTGGGGGGCGGCAGAGGGAGAGGGAGAAGCAGGCTCTCCACTGAGCAGGGAGCCTGACGCAGGGCTCGATCTCAGGACCCTGGGATCACGATCTGAGCCACCCAGGCGCCCCATCCTCCTCTGTCTTCTTGCATGGCTGGACACTGCCTTCCCCACCTTAGCAGAAAGTGCTTGCAAGAAAGGGCTTGCTTACTAGCAGAGAAGTTTACACAGCTGAAGCAGGGAATTAAGTGCCACTCTGAACATGGAACACTAAGTTCCCTGAAGCCCTTCTCCACGCCACATCGGAATATTGAAAACAGGTGTACATATCCTGGCACATTCTGGGGATTCTCTTTAGGGATAGTGGCCCGAGAGAAAAACCCTACATTGAGGAGGGTTCTCAGTGAAAAGGTCAGCTTGCCACCAAGTGCACGAGGCAGAAGCCCTGCTCCTATGATCAGAGACTCAGTCTTAACGATGAATAGACAGCCAGGAGTCACTGGGTAATGGAAAAGAGGCATCACTATAAAAACGGAAACCAAAGTAAGCAAATAAGAAAAAAACATAAGTCTGAGATGATGCAGAAAGCAGAATATTTTTTTTTGTCTCTTACAGATAATATTCTCAGAGATAAGAAAAATGCCGTAACCTTTGAAACAAGAATAGGACACTATAAAAAAGTAACATTCATGAATAAAAAATAGCTCTTGAAAATTAAAAATATGATAGCAACCTATTTGCATCCTTGCTAAAAACATTTAACCTGAATCTCACCATAATCTTACTTCTAGTCTCCAGTAAATACAGGGAGTAGAGGGATGATTTGAATGACATCGTGAGGAAACAGACAAATCCAGAATGTTGGGTACAGACTCTTAAAATAATGTCAATGTTGTACGACAAACAGATAAAGAAACTATCATGGATTTTAAAAAGACTAAGGAGCCCTACAGCTGAATAAAACTAGATAGGATCTCAGTTCAAATAGACCAGCTATAAAAGAAAATGTGGACACAATTGGGATCTGGACAAGATAGTAAAGATATTATGGGATTATTAATTTTGTTAGGGGTGTTAATGGTGGTGTGATTCTGTAGCAGAACATTTTTTATTTTAGGATCTGCAGCCTAAAGTATTTAAAAATCAAGTGAGGGGACAACTGGGTGGCTCAGCGGTTGAGCATATGCCTATGGCTCAGAGCGGGATCCTGGAGTCCGGGGATCGAGTCCTGCATCAGGCTCCCTGCATGGAGCCTGCTTCTCCCTCTGCCTATGTCTCTGCCTCTCTCTGTGTCCCTCATGAATAAATAAATGAAATCTAAAATAAAATAAAATAAAATAAAATAAAATAAAATAAAATAAAATAAAATAAAATAAAATAAAATAATAAATAAATAAAAATCAAGTGTAAGGGCACCTGGATGGCTCAGTTGGTTGAATGTCTGCTCTTGGTTTCAGTTCAGGTAGTGATCTTGAGTTTGTGGGATGGAGCCCTGCATTGGGCTCCATGCTCAGGAGGTTGCTGGGATTCTCTCCCTCTCCCCTTCCCCCCTCCCCCTCTCTCCACTCCCCTGCTCACTCCCTCTCTCTCTCTCTCTCTCTCAAATAAATAAATAAATAAATAAATCTTTTAAAAAATGTTAAAAATCAAGTGTAATATGACCTACAAATTCCTTCCAGATGGCTCTACCATAATAGATAGTTCATATATAAATACATAATAACAATGTTCAATCTAGTCCTGTGCTGTCTAACACAGTAACTACTAGCCACCTAAGCACTTGACATCATCTGAATTGAGATATGCTGTGATCATAAAGTACACACTGGATTTCAGAGTCTTAGTACAAAAAAAGAGAATGTAAATTTATCATAATAATGTTTTAATAAATATTTATTAAAATATATTTTGAAATAAAATATCAAAGTTAATTTCACATGTTCCTTTTTACCTTCTTAATGTAGCTAGTAGGGTTATTTTTATTTTCTTTTAAAATATTTTATCTATTTGAGAGAGAGTGTGAAGGGAGAAAGCACAAGCAGTGGGGAGGGGCAGAGGAGAAGCAGACTCCCTGCTGAGCAGGGAGCCTGATGGAGGGCTCAATCCCAGGACCCCAGGACCATGACCTGAACTAAAAGCAGATGCTTAACCATCTGAGCCACCCAGGGGCCCACTGCTAGAAGGTTTAAAATTACCTACATGTCTCACATTATATTTCTATTAAACAGCACTGACCTAAATGTCAGGAAAAGAATGTTAACTATATTATTTTTTTCAACTTTTCTGCATATTTGCAATCCTGGGGTCCTGGGATCAAGTCCCACATCAGGCTCCCTACAAGGAGCCTGCTTCTCCCTCTGCCTGTGTCTCTGCCTCTCTCTCTCTGTATCTCTCATGAATAAATAAATATTTAAAAAATAAAGTAGAAGACTTTCTTTTTAATCAATAAGAGTATTGATGATAAAGTTTGGAAAATCCCCTTGAAAATAGGATAAGAAGACAAAAATAAAGATTAAAAGATCAGAGAAGGGATCCCTGGGTGGCGCAGCGGTTTGGCGCCTGCCTTTGGCCCAGGGCGCAATCCTGGAGACCTGGGATCGAATCCCACGTCGGGCTCCCGGTGCATGGAGCCTGCTTCTCCCTCTGCCTATGTCTCTGCCTCTCTCTCTCTCTGTGTGACTATCATAAATAAATAAATAAATAAATTTATTTTAAAAAAAATAAAAGATCAGAGAACCAGCCCCAGAATCCTAACTGAAAATATACATAACATAATAAGCAGAAAGGAGCCAAGTGGCATGAGTTTCTAGATCAAAGGGGAACCTGACAGCTAAGCAGTGAACTCAAGAATATACAGACTTGGGGCACCCAGGTGGTTGAGCATCTGCCTTTTGCTCAGGTCGTGATCCTGGGGTCCTGGGATCGAGTCCCGTATTGGGCTCCCTGCAGGAAGCCTGCTTCTTCCTCTGCCTATGTCTCTCATGAATAAATAAATAAAATCTTAAAAAAAAAAAAAAAAAAAGAATATACAGACCAGGGCATCCATAGCTAAAGAGATCACAAAAAGTTCCCAGGGTGAAAAGATAACACCAACACAGGTCACATACAAAGGTCCTGGAGTTAGAATTTCACTGAACTTCTCTTCAACCACACAGGAAGCTGGAAAACAAAGGGAAAAAAACCACTCGAAATTCTGAAGGAAACAATTTCCAACCTAGGATTAGATACCCAGCCCAGCTATCAACCAAGCTGGAGGTAGAATAAAGATCTTTTTAGACATACAAGATCTCAAATATTGTATCTCGTTTGCACCATTTCTCAGAAAGCTACTGAAGGAAGTGCTCCATCAGACAAGGAAGTAAGCAAAGAAAGACAGAAGGCAAAGGACCCAGAGAACAGGGGTCCCCATGCAGGAAGGAGGCAAAGGGACTCCCCAACAAGTTGTGAAGGGACACCTCGGGGTACTAGCTCTGTAGCGAGCAGAAAGATGTTTGGTTCTGAAAGAAATTCAAGACATAAACAAATGGACCTGATGGATAATTCTGGGAGAAGTTTTGCAATTGTAACAGGGGGCTTGGCAATGAATTAGTGACAGGAACATACAAAATTAAGCAAACAAACAAAACATGTGGAAAACAAAATGAATGCAAGAAAGGGTACCCAAGTACATTAGGTAGTATTTACATATCATAATATTGTGAACACAGAATTGGGATCTAACCATAAATTGAAATCTAACTGTGGTAGAAAGGCTAGGTAAGAAGTATGTGTGTTGCAGGTGGGTGGGAGCTAATCCCCATCTTTTCTAGTAGGGAGATAATCGTTTGCTAAAGCCGGATAACAAAAATAATAATGGGGGACAAAAATAGCTATATGTTACTCGGAGAAGTGGAAGAAAAGTAAGAAATTGTTGAAAAGTCTAAAAGAAGTTGCCTCTGGAGACTGGGGATGGGAAAGAGTGAGGCAGGCGATGGCTGTTTTCCATTACCGTCTGCGTAGTATTTTTTGACTTTTTGAAAGTATTTTTATATACATCACTTTGCTAAAAATAAAAACTGAACTAAAAGATAAAAAGAAAACTCAGGTCATCGAGGGCAGGGCAAGTGAATGCCCAGAACTGAGGGTCATTCCAGGTGTCACTGCCTGGCAGCTGCCTACGTCAGTAACTCCGGACATGGCTAGCAGAGCTTTTTTGGAGAAGCATTATCCTGCCTACCCCCATGACTCATAGGTTCCCATTGTTTCCAGCCCCCTGCCCTTCTCCCCACATGGGGATGTGTGTGCTGATATGGGGAGCAGGGACAGAAGAAACATTCTCGTGCTCTTTGTTTACTGTATGCCTCACTCCCATCCCCAGGGGTACAGACTTCCTTGCCAGGGACCAGGTGTTAGGCATGGGGCACTGGGTGCCAAGAAGGAGAAAAAACAATCTTAAAATACTCCTATGCCTTCCCATTGTGGAAATTCAGAATCATGTGTTTGAGCAGGACCTATGAGGTCAACCACCAACATCTCCAAGGAATGGACACTGACCCTTTGCCTGAGTACCCTGAATGGCAGGGAACTCAGTGTCTTACAAGGACAATGTGGGGGTTTGGGGACAAAGTGAGGGGTGCATCTGGGTCTTAATACTTATAGGCTTTTGTATGGGCTGTTCAAGTCCCATTGTATTGATCAAGGCCCATTAGTTATAAAAGGTGAGGTTCCATGTAAAGTTAAAGGCTACAACTCTCAAGGGAAGCAAGGCCTGTCCAGTCCCCTGTCTCTGTCTTTCTTACTATGTGTCTGCTCTGACCTCCTGCTTCTCTCTGCACACCTTCTTCTTCTTCTGGATCACACATGACCCCAAATGTCTGCCATCATTCCCAAACCTCCATGACCTTACAGCGCTCCCCACAACTCACTGTCTCAGTCTCTCAATATTCTCACTTTGAATGTCTAGCATGTTCATCTCACTGGTGCATCTCAGTTGGGGTTTCCTCTAGTCCAATCAGCTTTGCTAAGGTGGGTCAAATGGTTCACAGCTATAAGCAACAGTCTCCAGGGGATACATGTGACTCTTCATGAGCTATGATCTCCCTGAAATCCAGACATGCTTGCTTCTTTCCAAGGTAGGCAAAACCTCACGGCTCTCCACCCCACACCCAGTCCACACGGCCAGTCCAGAAGGCAGTCAGTGTGACGATATGCTGGTAAATATTGAACATCTGGCTCTCTAAAGAAGGGAGAGCCCTAATTTGTCATGTCTACCCATTTGCGTGGTGCAAATTCTCCCATAATGGCGGATTTTAAGCTACCAAAACGATGTCACAAAACATGAAGTTAGGGAGAGAAACACAGTAGTACACCATTATGTAATAGTCCCTCCATATACCTCCAGGAGTTGCAAATATCCTCAAAAGCATGAATAACAGTGACACTTAATTAGGAAATGATGAGTTTTGCATATCTATTACATTTGTTCTTAATATCACTTGTATTTCTATATAATTTAACTTCTAATGCAATCAGCTTGTAATATGTCTAAAACTGTAACTATGGGCTCTCATGAGCCAGTGAACAGGCTTTAGAGCACTGAGTCAGAACTTTTACTAAAGTGAACAATTGAGGATGGGAATCTGAGCAGATAGAGAGACAGTGAGGGAGCCTGACAGCCCGCTAGGTAATCATCTTTTCCTCATTTTCCTTCCTCCTTCGTCACCAACATCAGGTGTTCCAGGTAACCTAAGAGAGACAACAAATACAGGTCATTTGAATTGAATGGATTGTGATGTCAACACCCCAAGCAGAGCTGCTCAGCTGGCCAGAACTGCAGGTGAAGGAATCAAAGAATGATGAGAAAGTTTCACAAAACTGCAGGTAAACATGGCTTTCAATGCAGAATGAAAACACAGGCAGGGATGGATTGCCAGGGGATGCCAGAAACACAGAGGGACCTGACCTCTTGGATCTCCAGCCAGGTGTTTCCAGAACCTGGGTATTTCCAAGGTTTTACCCCAGACCTTCTGATTCAGAATTTCCCAAGGCAGACCTCAGGAATCCCCTGGTGATTTTGGGTAGTCACCGCCACAAGGGCTGGGATTCGCTGATTGGGTCACTTCACCAGTCTTGTGGATGATGACTGGCTGGGAATCGCGGCCAGGGCACCCTCCCTGGGCAGCTCTCCCTTGAGCTCAGGAGAGCCATGCCCTGGCAGGCAGGTGTGGTAGTTAATAACCCAGGCTGGGGCTTCTCAGCTTGGAATTGAGGCTAGGCTTCTAGCTGTGTGACTTTGGGCAAGTTACATAACTGCTCTGAGCCTCAGCTTCCAAATGTGGATAATGTTGTGGGGATTAAATGAGACCAGGGGCATAAAGTGTCCCGGCGAGTGCCCGTGTGTGGTAAGGATCCCAAAAGTGGCAGACGTGGCTATTTAGGTCACGCTGCTAGATGGTAGCAGGCCCCAGGCCTCCGAGTACTGTTTCAGTATAGCAGAGAGGATATAAACATAGTTAGAGACCCCAAAATAGAAGGGGCTTTGATATCTTGAAAGTAAAAAAATACTGTGATCTTAGGTAAGAAATTATAAAACCTGCCGGCGTTTGGTCTCAGCTGTGCTACTTCTTCAAACAGTTTTAGATTCAAGGAAACAGATGTTATTTGTATCTCATGTCCCAATCCCTTCTCCCGCTTCGGGTGTCAGTCGCGCTGTAGTGGACAGCCCTATGCATGCTGCCCAGGTGCTTGTCTAGTGTGCCTTGGTGCCTTTCTGCTCTCTCTCTAAAGCCTGGCAGAAAGTTGCTAGCTCAGGGCAAGCCCACCCAGTGTTCTCATTATCTACTGCTATGTAACAAACCACCCCAAAACTTAGAAGCTCAAAACGACACCCATCATTTATTTGCTTGTGACTCTGCAGTTTGGGGGGATGGCTGGGCCCTCTTCCTCATGGCCTTGGCTGGGGCTGAAGTGTCCAAGATGGTGCCTTGGCGGGGCAGATTCTCTGTCCCTGTGCCTTCCCCACTTGGCTCATTTGGTTCTTCACAGCACGGGACTCGATGTACTTGGATTCCTTACATTTCAGCTGGATTCCCCAAGAGTACAAAAGTGGAAGCTGCCAGGCCCGTCAACAGGTAGGTTCAGAGGGCACAGAGAGTCATTTCCACAGTATTCCATTGATCCAAACAGTCCCAGCCACACGCCTAGGGAATAGACTACACTTCTTGCTGGGGGAGCGGCGAGGCCACTTTAGCAACAAGTATGTGGGAGGGGAGACATTGCCCTGGCCATTTTTGGACAGTGCTGCCTGCCACATCCAGCCTGTATGAGTGGAAGGTGGGGATTAATGCCCCTGGGGTCATCCTTAACCAAGGAGGATGGGATTTGGTACATAAATGCAGGGCAGGGCTCTTGTCTCCAGAGGGACAGTTCTGAGGTACACTGGACAGGCTTTTCAGGAGATGCCTGCAGGACTGAAGCTCAATTTCCCAAAGTGGAAAGAGTTCAGCCTCTTAACAATGCCCACTTTATTGCCTTTTGCTCTTTCCCCATCTTTATTTCCCCCTCCCTTTCTGTACTTCCTTCAACCATCTCCCAGTTCTTCTCGCAGGCCTTGGTCTTCTGAGAAAATAAACCAAAACACTTAGTTTCCTCACTTGAAAAAGCCCCTTAGGGGCACCTGGGTGGCTCAGTGGTGGAGCATCTGGCTTTGGCTCAGGTTGTGATCCCGGGGTTCCTGGGATCGAGTCCCACATCGGGCTCCCTGCAGGAGACCTGCTTCTCCCTCTGCCTGTGTCTCTGCCTCTCTCTGTGTGTCTTTCATGAATAAATAAATACAACCTTTTAAAAAAATAAAAGGAAAGGAAAGAAGGAAAGGAAGGAAAGGAAAGGAAAGGGGAAAGGGAAAAGGGGAAAGGGAAAAGGGAAAAGGGGAAAGGGGAAAGGAAAGGCCCCTTAAATTGGGCTGTAAAATATTGTACCTGGCTCCTAAGGCTGTTGAGTAATCCTGCAAGCACCGAAGTGAAAGAGCTTTGTGACCCAGGCAGCTGGCCACCAAGGTGAGCAGAGGTATTCCCTAGGGAGGTACAGGGACTTGGGGTCTGCTGGCATGAGAGGCCAAGTACCCCAGGTCATCGGTGAGCAGTGACTGGGGCTGCTGTGGGGATGATGAGAGGTGAGGGCAGACAGGTGTGGGGAGATGCAAAAGGGGCTGTGGACAAATAAGGTGTGTTGTGTCTCTGCCCTGCCTCCCAGACTGGGGTGACTTGGCACAGTTAAGTGACTCACCAGGGCCACTGCAGCGCGGGACAAGGTCCCTCAAGATCATCTACCCGGCTCTGCTTGAGACTCACCCTTGTGGAATAAGATCTGCCTCCTGATTTGGCTTCTAACCCAGGAAGAGAGACTGAATAACCACTGGGAGGGGCCAGGTCTCTGGTTCATTCACCCTCCACTCAGGAAACAGTGAAAAACTGGGCCCTCGTCTGTGCTGGGTGTTGCGGTAAGGATCCAGAGGTGCACAAGCCACTCCCGCTCTCTCGGGGCCCCCAGTCCAGGACAGGGCGTGTGAAACCAGGAGAGAGGCAACGGGAACCACATCGAAGCGGCGCTGCTTGCTGAGCTCCTCCCAGGGAAACCAATGTCCACCATTAATGTCACCAGGCCTTTGGATTCAGCCCGGACAGAGGAAGGGCATATCCTGGACACAGTGTGGGGCAAAGATTGGGGCCGCTTGGCTCGATGGAGAAACTCTTCTGTGGCTGGAGCACAGGAGGTGGGGTGTGGGGTGCTGGGAAGAGCACTAGGAGCCCCAAGGAGTTTAAAGCAGGATGGGAAGGGGGTCAGATTTGAGTCCAGGATGCTGGACTCACTGCTGGTTGCAGTGATGGCCAAGTGGAAGAGGCTCTGTATTAGAGGCAGGGAGACCAGCTGAGGGGCCTCATTTGCTCATTCAACAAACATCTACAGAGCCCCTTTCAGGTGCCAGGCCCCGAGTTGGTGTGTGGATCCAGGCAAGGGGCTGCAGGGGCCTTGGAGGGAGGCCAGGATGGAGAGAAGGGGCAGGGATCTCGGGAGGTGTTCTCGCTGCGTTACGCAAACGCATCCTGGCAGTTCTCACACTGGCCTCTGCTTCCTGAACCAGTTGTAAATGAATTTGGAAGTTGGGGACCTGTTGTTTCAGGGATGAAGAGCTGATATTTCAGGTCTGAGCTCAAATCTCGGGCCCCACAGAAGAGAGGACCCCATTCCCAGAGACTCCACCCAGAGCAGCCCAGCCAGCCTCCTCCTCCCTCTACTCTGCCCCAGCTCAAGAAACCTTCAGGGCCGTGGTGCTTGGCTGGCCTCTTCAGTAAGGGGGTGAAACTGTTACCTGCCGTGGAGCTGAGGGCCTCCTCCGGGATGACACTGGAGGTGGGAGCCCAGCTGGCACACGGAGTTTGCGAGTCTCTATTTCCGTGCTCCTCTGCCCCTTGGACTACAGACTTTTTAAGGGTAGGAAGGACTGTCTCCTCCAGCAGGCTGGGTTTTCTGAGGGAGTCTCCCCCATCAGATCAGGAACTTCTGAAGGGTAAGAATGAGGAACGCGGACGCAAGTCAGTTGCTGCCGTTTGCAAAGGTGAGAAATTCTCCATTGGCCTCAATTTTCTCATTTGTAAAATGGGATTGATTATAACACCTGTTGTGAGGGTAAAGATAAGACCTAAAGATAGAAGAGACAAGATTAAAAGAGCCTTGAGGGATAGGGACAGGATGTCAATACCCAGGACGGACCTTGACAAATAGCCAGAAATGAGGACAAAGGGAGCCTGTCTGTAGGCTCTGTGAGTGCAGGGGGTTTGGTCCATTTTACACACTGTGGTGTTTAAGAGTCTGATACAGAACCAGGCAGCCTGGGTGGCTCAGTGGTTTAGCACCGCCTTTGGCCCAGGGTGTGATCCTGGAGACCGGGGATCGAGTCCCACGTCAGGCTCCCTGCATGGAGCCTGCTTCTCCCTCTGCCTGTGTCTCTGCCTATGTCTCTGCCTCTCTCTGTGTGTGTGTGTCTCTCATGAATAAATAAAATCTTGAAACAAAAAGAGTCTGGTACAGAACCTGCTCCATGGGTGGTGTTCAGTAAGCACCAGTGAACAAATGAATGCGGAGTCCAGGCAGTGCCGGCAGAGAGCAGAGGGCCAGTTCACGACTCGGACAGGAAGGCTTCTGGGAGGAAGCAGAGGAGGGCCAAAGGTTGGAGCTGCTGGGAGTGGGGGACATCATGGACTTCCAGGATTGAACAATGCCCCTGCCTCCCCACCTTGTGAGCCTGAGGGTCTCTTAGTGAGGAAGGATAGTGGGAAGAAAGGCAGGCAGGGACAAGGGGCCTGGGGTACCCTGGGAGGAAACTAGCCTTAAAAGGATTTTACCCCACCCTGGAAGGAGCCTTCACCCTTTCCCACACGATAGGTGGGATGATGACCAAAACCTGATTGGGTGACAGGTGCAGGGAGGGCTCCCAAGGAGCCCATAAAACCCCCTAGACTTAGAAACTCCGTGACAAGCCTCTCGAGTCCCCTCCCTCCTCGGGAGCTGTGTGCCATCACTTTGCTATTGCTCAGGAAGCCTTGCTTCGCTGCCCACCACTGTCCCACCTCTTCCTTCTTCGAAGCTGCATGACCAAGAACTGGGAGGCACTCCGAGAAGAAATCAGGGTCTCACTGATGCAGGTTATGAATCTGGCGTCAACAAGGGGATTTCCCAGTCAGGGTCCTCTCCCCAGGCTCCCCAGCCACCTCCTCCTACCTTCCATGCCTGGCAGCTCAGGACAGTGACCCGTGACATGAGGTCTCAGCAGCCCCCCTCCACCTGCACCTGCCACATGGCACCTGTCCTCTCTGCTCTGGATCCCTCAGCAATGTGGGGCCTCCTGGGCCCCACCCTCTGCTCCAGCTGCTGTCCCACCTTCCTGTTTCTAGACCTTTCACTCAGAAAGCTCCTGACTAATCCTGGCCGCGGTGGCCCAAGACCACACCTCCACCCCAGTCCTGCATTTGTGCTTCTGTTTGCATATGAGGCTGTGCCCTGGCAAGTCAGACCCTCTGAACCTTCCTTCATCTTCTTAGCTGAAAATGGGGCCAAATAACCTGTGGGGATGCTCCGGGGCGTGCTTGTCAAAGGGCTTTGTGAAGTGGTCAAGCGCTAACTAAAGGGAGCATTTAGCGTGATGGGATTGCTACCTTGAGGCTGGACGGAGAATCTTGGACCTGTGGGGTGGTTGCGGGGAAGAAAGGAGAGGGAAGAGGGAGAGAGGTGGAGAGATGTTCTGGCCGAAGTAGGGATGGTATCAAGTAGCTCTAGACTCGGTTGGCATTTTAAACACATAGGACCCTTTGTAAACACACCCGAGCCTTCATGAAAAATGTGGCTCACTCTTGAAACCACGGAACTTTACATTTTTCCCAACAGACTCCAACTTTTAACTAATGTCCTGTGTGGTGTTGGGAGGGGGCCGTGGAACCTTGGAAGAGACCAATCTCAAACCAGTGGAGACCAAGAATCCCGGAGGATCCTCCCTTTAAATTGATGCAGACATGCCCAGCGGGGCCTTGTCAATCCTTCTTTCACATTCCTCCCAGTCCCGGACCCCGCTTCCAACTCAAGCCTGGTCCCGTCCTCAAGTTCTTCTCTGGCCCACCTTCCTGAGACAGAAGCCCTCTCAGGGGATGTCAGCAGCCACAGAAGCACAGGCTGGCTTCCTCCTCCCCACCTGGTGCCTGGGGAACAGACCCAGGAGGGTGGCTGCAGGGGGTTCGAATCCAGGCTTACCACCTGTGGAGATCTCGCCCAAGTCACCTCTCTGTGCCTGGTTTCCTGGCCTGTAAAACAGGCATCTACACCTATGGCAGGCTCTGTTGCAAGATCCAAGGAGCTCCAAGGAGCTCATCTGTGGGGGATGAGCATCAGGCAGGTAGAACAATGAATGCCTGTCAGGTGGCAGTTTGCCTCATCTACCCCCCCCCCCCCCCCCCCCCCGCTCTTCCCTCGCTCCTGACTCCTGCTTCTAGGATCCTTTCCACAAAGCTCCTCCCCACCTGCGTTCAGACCTGTTAACCATCACCTCCTCCAAGCCCATCCTGACCACCTCATCTCAACTGGCCTGCCCCTCCCCCACCTGCTCCCTTTTCTTCCCCTTCTGGACTACCCCAACCCTCCACATGGCCGACCCTCACCCCCTCCTCTGTTCCGTCCACCCCCCACACAGCACACACCAGGAGGACCTGTCCATCTTCAAGGCTTTATTGTAAAAATGTGAAAATAAGTTACATTTGGCATCATTGCCACTAAGTACATACAGTGTGTGAGTCCAGGACAGCCAGCGACACCCTAGCAAGGTGGGGGCAAGAATGAACTCATTAAAACATTCACAGAAAAACAGAAGGCCGCTGCTTCTCACCCAGCTGCCCAGCCAGCACAGCCCTGGGTCACAGGATGAACGCAGGTGTGGACACACACTCCCATCACCGGCTTCACATGTTGGGGGGCAGGGTCTGGCCCTACAGGACTGGGGAGGGGGCTGAGAGGCAGAGAGGGGGTCTGGGTCAAGGGTGATCACTCGCCTCCTGGCCAGCATCAGCCACCTGTGAGGGATGCCTCTTCCCAGCTGTGCTCACTTGCTTCTGGGGGCCTCCACCCCTACATTGCCAGGGGACTCTCCAACAGCATGACCTTGGCTGAGGTCACCAAGAAAGGCCCAACTGAGTGGGGGCAGGAGCACGAACACAGAACATCCCAATCCTTGGGAACCTGCTCTTTCACCTCCTCTCCCCTCTGGCTCTGAAGCCAACTACAGATGCCAGGAATATCAAAATAGCAGTTTATTTAAAAAAACAACGAAACATACAGAGCAGAGAGGGCTGGCCCTAGGGTGCGCATCGCGGAGAACCCAAACTCTGCTGGCCCCTCACCAGTCTGTGTACAGTTTCACATTATCTTTTGCTCCCCCCATCCCTAATCCTTTCTTGAAAAGGAAAACAACAACACCATCTCACACACACACACACACACACACACACACACACACACACACACACACACAGACTAACCGTGGCTGCAGGGAGCAGCTGATTCACATATTTGGCCCCTCCCACTTCTAAGCCAAGAGCACCTCAGCCTCCCCCGCCACGCCACGGGGGCCAGGAGGGCCAGGGAGCCATGAGGTCCTTCTTCTGGGCACAGGAGGAGCCAGAGCTGAGCTTACTGCGGCAGCATCCTGGCTACTGCTACCCCCTCGTCCCACAGAGGGAGAAAGCTTGCATCTGCCATCACTTGGCCAAAGGGTTTCAGAGTCAGGGAACTGGGCTCTGGGTGGGCCTGGTCTGAGCAAAAGCAGGACTAGGACCCTGGGCCAACTCAGAGCTTGCTCGGGGTCCTGATATCAGGAGTGTTTCAGCACCTTACCCAGGATCTTGACCCCTTCCCTTCCCCTGGGCACCTGTTCCCTACTGAGGTTTGCAGTAGGGCCTGACAGGCAGACAAGGTGGGAATGGGGGATGCACATACATGTGCCCCACGCGGCACCCCGCACACCATAGCTATACCTCCTGTAAAGGCAGGGCCCAGGGCTCACAGTGCCCTCCCTCCTTCTCTTTCTGAAATACCTAGCTCTGTGCTGGGCACACAGGAGCCCATAAATACTGGTGAACTCAAATGGCTGAGGCCCCTGAGCCTGAGAGAACCGTGTGACATTTTCAACCGAATGACGTACGAAGACCCATGCAAGTGCAGGCCTCCTTGAGGATCACCTGCCAGCCCATGCAGGTCTCTGAACCATCAGATACATCAGCCATGCTCAGGACAGATGCCTCCCACTGCCAGGGGGCCTATTCAGCCAGAGAACAGAGGCCCTGTCCTGGACACATGCTGCATCTGACCAGTAGCATCTAACTGGAGGGGATGGGAAGGTGAGGAAGGCCCCTGGCCCCCCACTCCCAGTTCCAGGGCTGTCCCCCCCTACACCAGGGGCCAGAGGTCCCAGCCATAGTGGGATGCCCCAGGATGAGGGGAACAGAAGCCATCGAAGGCGGGGTGGGGAGCCGGCCCTGCCTCACGTGCCTCTGGGGCAGTCTGCTTTATTGTACTCGTTCATGAGCTGTTCGTAAGGCAGAGAGAGCTCGGACTCTGTGCTGGTGAAGGTGGACTCGTCTGATGAGGGGAACTCGCCTAGGTTCAGCGGCACCTCAGCTTCGGGCCCTTCCTGGGGCCTCTCCTCCCCAGTCAGATTGTCCTCTATCGAGGACTTGGAGGTCTCTTCGTCTGAGAGCCCTGCCTCCTCATTCGCAAAGGTAATGCTGACGTTCTGGAAGATGAGTGGGTGGTAGTCCTGGGTGTCCCATGGCTCACCCTCCTCGCTGATTCGGTCCAGCTGGTTGATGAACACCTCAGGGGTCGGGGAGCCATCTTTGGGGGGCCCTGCCCCAGCCTCCTCACTGGGAGGCCGTGACACATGGCCTTTGCTCCTCAGCGTCTGAGACACCTCTTCCAAGCTGGGCATCCGGTTTTTGGAGTAAACCACTAGGGGAGATAGGGAACTGGGGAGGGCTGGCAGCCCACCCCCCGGAGGCCCCAGCCCTGGGGCTGCAACCCTCTCCCCAGCCCCGCCCGTCTTCATCGCCTTCTTCCCTATCTGCTTGATGAGGTCATTGTAGGTCTCCTCCTTTTTGGACAAAAAGCTGAAGATGTTGACGTCCTTGGATGCCGTACCACCAGTCATCTGCAGAGCCTTCTTGGAGTGTGGAGAGCTCTCAAAGGACTCCTTTCGCCGCCGCCGCCGCTTCTTGATGGCCTTGTGGACCTCGACGAACATGCTCACCTTCCAGTTGACAAAGAGGGACAGCCAGGCCAGCCCCAGGTAGATCCAGAGCTCCACGAAGTAGCGGTACAGGGCGTGGTAGTTGGCGCTGGGGTTCACACCTGCAGACAGGACAGGGAGCCCTGAGGGTCAGAAGAGGGCCGGCAGCGGCCTGGACACCCATGAAGGCCAAAGCCATGTTCTCTGAGGGCACAGTGTCAGAATGCGGGATGGGACGCACAGTGAAAGAAAGAACTAGAAACCAGCCTGTTCTCTCATCGTAACTGTCCAGTCATTCATGTCCCTATCTCAGTCCCCAACCTGCCAGAGCCTGGTACCTACCCAGAGTCCTCCACTGTCAAAAGTCAAGAGAGTGGTTCCCCAGGGTAATGCAGCCAACACACGGGTCAGGAAATAGCCTTTCAGTTATTCGCTATACCACAGTTAGCTGTTCTGGTGCACCCGGCGGGCGTATACATTATAGTTCAGTTAAAACCAGGATGGAAATTAAGTGACTGAGTGGCTGGCATCTTCACTGCTGGGGATGGACTCACTGGTTTAACATGAATGGGGCTGGTGGTTGGGCCAAGGGTCTGGGTGCACGGGTCCTGGGGAGAACTATTCTTGGAAAGCCCCTGACTTCTCCTTCAGTGGGGTCAGGCTGCCCCCGGACTTCCTGTTCTGCCCTCTTCAGACTGGCTCTTCTCGTGGTCGCAAGGGCTCTGTCCACTCCATATCCTCCTCCTCTGAGGCCAGGCTCCTGACACCTGCTCTAGGGAGTCCTCTGGGGTCACCTTACACAGTTCTGACCAATCTCCTATACTCCAGGATTATGTGATTTCTGGTTTAACTTTACGTTTCTAGGCATACTAATCTGCATTGCATGATTATATATCCTGGCCGCCCCCCACCCCCTTCCAACTGGGATCAACCTGGGAAAGGGACAAGGGGAGGAGGGCTTGCTCCAGAGCGGGGCTCCCACAGGGCAGGGACTATACCACCCATATCAAATTAGAGGTCCCCCAAAGACAGGTGCTGCGCTTGCCTCCGCAGAGAAGAGGTGTTTTTGAGGGATGCTGTGGACCTTGCTCAGAGCCCTTGATGACGGTGTGATGGGTGCGGTGACAACCAGGGCTCATGCTGATGTAGCTGGTCCTACCCACAGCATTCATTTGATTTTCCACCACCCTGTTAGGTTGGTGCTGTGTTTCTCAACTGATTTTACAGATGAGGAAACTGAGGGAGAGCTCTGAGGTCTTGCCGGAGCTGAGAAACTATGATGAAATACACTCCCCCCCTACCCCAGCACAAAGGCTTCTCCTTGCCTGCTCAGGGTCCCTTAAACAATGGCAGGGCTGTGCCTCCGCCTAAATTTATCTCCCAAGCGGGCAGGCCCCGATCTGCCAAGGTCAGTAGAGTATTCAGGCCTCCTTCCTGCTCCCTCAACACTCAGCATTTTGGAGTCTCCCCTTGCAATGAGGCAGAAGGGTAGTGGAGGGAAGAGGGGAGGGAGGCCAGAGAGGCCCCTGGAGCAAAGGTTGGGGTCAGCTGGACAGGGCAGCAGGCACTGAGGGAACAAACAGGGGTCAAGACGATGAAGGGCCAAGATGCAGCACAGGCCACAGGCCGGAGTCCCTGAGAGGCCGGGGCCAAAGAATTTTATCACCTGCCTGGATTAAGAGTGGGAGGGAGCGTCCTGGCTCCGGAGGGTGGGGCAGCTTAGGAGAAGGCCTCTCTTGTCTTTAAACTGCCTGTGGCAAGAGCAAAGTTTCGGACCTGTGAGCCAAGCCTCTAGAACAGCTCCCTGTGCTCGGGTGGCAGATGTGAGGCAGGCAACTCTGTGACAGGAAGGGGGCCCCTGGCTCGGCTCTGGGTAGGTACCAGGCTCAAACCCTGCAGGGGGAAAGAACTACTCCCGGCCCCTAGTGAACCCCAGCCTAGGAGACAGGGGAGGACAGAGGGAGAGGATGCAGGAAAAGCCAGGTGGAGAAACCAGAGAAAGAGAAGGTGGGGGCACAGAGGCAAGGAGACAAGGGAAGGACTTACCGGCCACAAAGTCGCCAAAGCCAATGGTGGAGATAGTGATGAAGGAGTAGTAGAGGCCCTCGATGTAGTCCCACTCCTCAGTCACCATGAACACAAAGGGCGGGATCACCAGGTGGACCAGGACGCCCCACACGATGAAGATGGCTGTGCACGTGATCTGTGCCTGCCGCTGATGGGGGTGAGGGGGCCAAGACCAAGTCAGACCCAAAGCAGAGACTGGGGAATCCAGCACAGGCACCTGGAAGGCCTGGAAAGAGGTTCACCACCCAGGGAAGGGCAAGAAGCACCATACCCAGTCTCACCCAGGGGACGGGGCCCCCTGAAACTGCCCTCCTGTCACTTGCCCTAGCACCTCTGTCCATTCTTGGATCTTTGCCATCCTCCCATCACCCGCCAGGGCCCCCCCAGCACTGCCCAGCACCCAGGATGTACACGGACATACCAGGCTCACGCCTCTCTTGGTGAGGAACTGGCCCAGCCTCTTGGCACGTCCCCCGAAGAACTTGCCCAGGGCACTGATCCATGTCAGGCAGAGCGGCACCCCGAAGAGACCATAGAAGACACAGAAGAGGCGCCCAGCAGGGGTCTTAGGGGCCACGTTGCCATAGCCTGAGGAAGAAGAGAGTGAGGCATGAAGAGCCACAGCAGGGGTGACAGACCCAGACTCAGCACGGCCCCTGCCTCCAAGATGCACCCACACCACGACATTCTCCAAGACCACTTCATACTGATCTAGTATCAGTACTTAAGTGCAATTTCACTTATTACACTATGGTCAGGATCATTTATAGAGTAAGTATGACGGCATGGGCTATGTCTCCTCCATCAGACTGGGAGCCCCGTACCAGACAAAGCCTTCATCATTAGCAAGCCTGCCACTAGTCGATATGGCACCACTGTGCAAGTTACAGTCTTTTCTAGGGAGACACCCCAGAGGCACCCCAGTAGACAGTCTACAAAGATGACCATCCCTAAAAATCCCTTCTCTTCCCGTGGAAGCGTGCCACTGCTCACATCAGGCAGGCATCTAATCCCCTCCCTCAGAATCTGGGCTTCAGTGGCCAGCTTGATCAGAGAATGCAGTACAAGAGATGCCAGATAGGCTAAGTCTAAGAAGCCCTGCAGCTTCTCCCTGGGATGTCCTGAAATGCTCACTTTGGGGATTTTCCCTCTTGGAACCCAGCTCCCATACTGTGAGCTGCCCAAGTCACTGCATGTTCAGCCTCAGCCGTGCTCTCAGCCAACAGCCACGGTCAACTATTAAATGTGTGATGGAAGAAGCCATCCTGGAAGTCTAGCCAGTAGTGCTTTTGGCAGACTCCAGCTTCAGACACAGGACTGCCACTGCCATTACAGACCTCAAGCAAGAACCAACCAGCTGAAGCCAGTTAACCCACAGAACGGCAAAAGATAATAATAGTAAGTAGTGTTTTAAGCCACTAAGTTCTGGAGTCATAGATAACCAGAAGAGACACCCAGACCAGTGAGCAAGCATGGGCTGGGCTGGTGCAGTGAGCAATCTGTTCAACCTCTTGCATGGCTCTGGGTATTGGGCTGTGTTGTTTCTGCTCCAAGACCCCAGGTGAGGACTCCTGGAAAAGTCTCCCAAGCCTGGCCAGTCATGAAGGACTTACTGAATCCCCAGGAAAGTGTTAAAAGAACATAATGCAACTGATGGCCATGGCACCAGAGCTGGACTCATGCAAGGTTCTGTGGCACGAGGGCATGGAAGTGATATCCTGAAGGTCCCAGAAGACTTACCAATGGTAGTGATGACCGTGGCTGCAAAAATCATTGCATTGGGCCAATTCCAGTTGTTGAAGGTCTGATTCCCCGTTATGGCCACGCCCTGTCCTGCAGCATCAGAAACTACCTGGGAGTATGGTAGGGAGACACAAAGTGACAAAGATGATTTATAAGTGACAGCAGTGTGTGCCACTCCATATAAGCATTTTATTTAATCATCACAGTAACAAAGAGGCAGTTACTGTCTCCAATTTATAGATGATGAAACATTATTTATAGAGGACCAGAGACGTTAAGTGATTTGCCCAAGCTCACACAGCTGGTAAGAATACAAACTCAGGCAATCTGTCTTGAAGTCCATTCTCTCACCGAGCTTCTCAAACTTACTAGCACGCACGGCCTCATCTGGAGAGCTCGTTATTTACAGACTGCTGGGCCCCACCTCCAGAGTTTGATTCAGTAGGTCTGGGAAGGGGTCAGAGAAGTTGCATTTCTAACGAGTTTCCAGGTGATGCTGATGCTACTGGGCCAGAGATCACACTTTGAGAACCACTGCACTAGACTATTCTGCCTCAAGGCAACGTGGTTCAGATACATAAGAGGATGCCTATGCCCTACTCCTCCCTAGTCCTCCACAGAAGTGTTCTACTGCAGGACAGACGTGGGAGGGACTCCCATACACCCCTCAGCCCAGCTAAGTGCCTTCTTCCATCTGTCGCCTTTGAAGGCGTACATATATCAGCTGGCTTCCTTTTCCCCATGCTTGGGACTCTTCCCCTACAAACTCCCCCTTCCCTCTATTCTCTGGATCTTTCTCTCTGCCCTGGGCTGAGCGATTTCCAGGTCTAGGCCTGGCCAGATCATCAGATGTGGTGTATACATTTCAGGGTGACTTGAAATCATGTGATCAGTCCCCACTGGGCTCCTGGCAACTCTGGGCAGCAGGTGAGAGGCCACCTGGGGAAATCCACTGGTGGCCTCAGAAGAAGCCTTATCTATTCCAGGAATGCTAATAGCTGCCAAACCTGCTTCAACCTGACAAGAATGGCCTCTACCCTCCCAATCCTTCAGTCCCTCCACCATTCACGCCAACCTGCAGGTGACAGGGCATGGACCCCAGAAGAAGGCTCACAAGCAGGGCCCAGGATTTAACCCAGGAGTTCCAGTTCTGCTCCTAAGGAGGGTCCCAGGGTGGGCCACCCAATCCAGAGACCGGGAAACTCACCCAATTCTCCATAACACTCTAGTCTGGGAATTAAGGGAAGAGAAGAATGAGGGATGGAAGCAAAAGAGCGAGATGGAAAGCCCAGAGTGCTAACCCACCGCGGTGTGCCTTTAGTTTGGCGGGAAGCAAGGGAGGGGTTGGTGCTGTTCTGAAGGAACAAGCAGTTTGGAGGAGCAGCAGGCCTGTGTAAACGGATCTGCAGATTCCATAAAGAATTTTCCATGATGACATGCTCATAGGACAGGCCATCAAAGCACACCACTCACTGTCCTGTCTCCTCGCGATGTTTCCAGAGCATCTCTCTGCAGGCCAGGGAGTGGCACAGCGGAGGGGCAGCAGGCTGCCTGCAGCCCTCCCCTCAGAGAGCCGGCTGTCTAGCTGGCCAGGCCACGTCCACATGACAGCACCTGCACATTTAGATCCTAAGGGGCCTACCCATCTATCTGGAAGGTTTCCTTAAAAAATTAAAACTATGGGGGCTCCTAGGTGGCTCAGTCAGTTAAGTAGCTGCCTTCAGCTCGGGTCATGATCTCAGGGTCCTGGGATGGAGCCCCATGTCGGGCTCCCTACTAAGAAGAGAGCCTGCTTCTCCCTCTCCCTCTGCCACTCCCTCTGCTTGTGCTCTCTTGTGCTCTGTGAAACAAATAAATAAAATCTTTAAAAAAAATAAATGGTAGGCCCTCACCTTGCCTAGAGTGGGAAAGCTGACCTTCCCAATACTAACTTCAGAAAGGCCTTTGTAGTAAGACTTGGTGATTGGTTCAGGCTAACCAGGGGACATCCCTTGAAATAGGATGGAGTACAGACTGTGGTGCCCCCCCTGCCCCCACCGCTCATGCTCTCTCTCAAATAAAAATCTTAAAAAAAAAAACAAAACAAAACCCTAAACCCATGTCTGAAGCAGGAGAATGAGAAGGAGCAGGGAGGGTCCCGTGTCTTCATGTTAAACAGATGGCGATGGCTCCCTTTGGCCCTTTGTCATCTTAGCTACCCCTTGTAGAGCGGAAAGGGTCGAGCACAAGTGCCAGGGCACTTGGCCTCACAGACAGAAAGAGTATTTAAGGGGGAACTGCACCCTGAGCAGAGGATGAGGCATTCGGAGCACCAAATCTGGTCATCCCCGTGGAGTCTCAGGAACACCAAAGCCATCCCTTCTCCTCACACAATCGGGAAGGGGTGGACTCTAGAAACTCGAACCAAAACTCTTACAGATGTCTAAGTGGGGACAGCAGAATGTCTGGCACATTCGAAAGAGGAACTGGTGAGCACTAGAAGCTAGCGCAGGTTCGTCAAGAACAAGTCATGCTCAGCTAAGTGCATCTCCCACTCTAAAGGGGTTGCAAACCCTTGAAGTTGGGCGGAATGCAGTAAATCTAGATTTCAACAAGGCAGCAGAACAGATGGGCTTAAAGATATTCCTGTGGACAAGACAGAGAAATGTAGGGCAGAGCTGGGATTAATTTGGGTCCCTTTAAAGGCAGATAAACCACCAAGAAGTATTGATCTTTATCAAGCTGGCCTGAGGTCTTCACGATCCTGCTAAGAGCCTGGCCCCTTCAATATTTTCATCAACGACACAGAAAAGATGTACAGAGATGGCTGACCAGTCTAATCTGCAAGGGATGCGAAGCTGGGGACAAGGCCAGGATGGGAGGGGAGCCAAAACACGGCAATGGCAGTTGGGAACTCAACATTACTTCCCCTGGGAAAAATGGGCCCGGACTAACAAGCTATGATTATCTTTTAATATTTTCATGTCATACACTTTGGGTTAGAAAAGACCAGGGCAGGATCGAAGGGAGAAGTCCTTGGGTTTCAGCCGTCCACAAACTAACACTAGAAAAGTAAATAAAATCTCAGGCAGTGTCAACACCTTATCTGTTCAGGGCCGGGCCATACATGGAGAGCGCTATTCCACTCTGGGTATTGGATCCCACCCGATATGCTAACTGAGAGGGAGCAGGCGTGGCTTTTTTTTTTTTTTTTTTTGGACAACGGGCTATGTCAGAAAGCACTACTCTTGGCAGTAATCCACTTCTGGTAATAGAAAGTGTTTAGGGCGAGGGCGACCACAGCACATCAGGGATACTGAAGGTGTGACTGGAGACCAGGGTTCTCAGCTGGCTGGTGGTACCCTCTGGAAGAGTTTGGAAATGCTGAGTGGGGAATGTTGTCTGCACCAGACACTGTCACAGGCACCAGGGATGACACTGTGAGAGGAGATCCGTCCCCCCACTCATCTGTTCCAGTGGGTGACAGGGCTGGATGCCACACGCCTCACAAGATGGCCCAACCCACGATGCCAGCACTGTTCCCCCTGAGAGGGAGCCCCCCAAAGGCCATCTGTGCCTTGGGAATCATTTAGTACGTGCTAAGGAGACACCAACCCACGATGCCAGCACTGTTCCCCCTGAGAGGGAGCCCCCCAAAGGCCATCTGTGCCTTGGGAATCATTTAGTACGTGCTAAGGAGACACCAACCCACGATGCCAGCACTGCTCCCCCTGAGAGGGAGCCCCCCAAAGGCCATCTGTGCCTTGGGAATCATTTAGTACGTGCTAAGGAGACACCAACCCGTGCTAAGGAGACACCAACCCTAGTGGCAAAACAGTAACCAAAGAAGAGGGCATTCTGGTTGGGAGCTCTGAGGTAGAAACATTGGGTTTCCTGCCTTTCCCCCTGCCAATGCTATGCCCTCTGGGGCATCGCCTGCAGCCTCCGCCTTCAACCTTGGCTTATCAGGGAACCACTTTCTCCATGACCTCCGTTCTCTCTCCACGGGCATTCAGCAAGGAGTAGGCAAAGGGGGCATTCTGAAGGGTCCCAGCGTCCCCAGGGCTAGAAGCATCACCAGCCCTTCCAACAATCCAGTGGCAGTTCTGCCCATTGGTCAGGTCACGAAACAGACTGAGAGAGGTTAGGTGGCAGTACTGGGCTAGGTTCTAGACTGTCCAGTTGTAAGTCAGCAGGGCTTCCCCCTCCCGCTGGGCATCCCCCAACACCCTCTGCTGTGGTCTCCTCTCTGCTCATGGGCACCAAGAGCTGGCCCGGGGAATCAGCTTGGCTCCATCCCAACGTTGGGGTGGGAAGTAGGATTTGAGCTGCATAACGGTGGATACCCTGTGCGGGGGTGTATATACGCACATTATCTAACCGGCTCTTCCTGTGATCCTGCCAGGTGTCACTCGACAGATAAGGAAACTGAGGCCTGGCGGTGGGGAAGGCAAAAGTCCAGATGTTGGACCTGGGGGCCTGTTCCCACCATGCATAGCTAAAGCTCTGGCAGGGACGACTCTGTGGGTATGTTCTGGTCAGGGTCACTGAGCAGGATGCAGGGGGAGGTCTCCCAGAACAAAGGGCCTGACCCAGGACTGAGGTCATCCCTGGGTTACGGAGTGTGGCATGGGGGAGCCAGGCCAACACCCCATTAGACACGGTGTCCTGTCCCCAGGGTTAGGGAAATAGCTCTCGCAGGAGGAGGCGGCCCCTGTTCACTCACACGATTCTTTAACTTGGCTCCCAAATTCACACAAGACAATATTTTCATTTTCCACGTAAGCCTGGAGAATGATGGGAGAAGGTGATACTGCACACAGCCTGGGCCCAGCTCTTGTTTGGGGAAGGAACAGAGCTCCTGCCTGGGTCACCCTCATGATAAAGTAGCGGAGATTTATCGAGGGCTTTCTACGCACCAAGTGTTGTACTAACACTTTACTTCCTTTAGCTCATTTAACAAGGACAGAATCCTGCTGGGAAGATACTGTAATTTTTTCCATTTTGCAAATGAAAATTTAAGACTTAGAGAGGTTAAGTAAGTAGCCTAAGGTCAGAATGCTAAAAGTGAAGCCAGAAGAGCCTTGACTAGACGTGGTTATCCTGCCTGTCCGTCCCCTACCCCACCCCAAAGGCCACAGGAAAGAGGCCAGTGCATACTTCCACCCTTTTGCACCAGCTGAAAAAACAGTGCCCTAAAACCAGTCCATCCACTCTGACCAGAGCTCAGCATTTCTAGCCAGGCCTCCAGGGAGGTGACATGCCCTTGCCCTGGCTTCAGGCAACCAGCTGCCCTGACCCCACCCTCGTGGGCTCTCACTGTCCCCAAAATACGGTTCCCGGACAGCTCTGTGTCCCCCGGGGATCCGGGATTTCCCAGGCAGAGGCAGCTGCCAGGCCTCCCCTTCCTGGAGACACCCATCATGTGGGCAGTTCCGGAGTTTGGGACATGATGCCCACCTCCAAACATAGGCAGGTGAGGCTGAGGTCAGGCCTCTCCCCTCATCCACCTGGGCAGGGGCAGTGGATACCCAGGGGAGTGGCACTGGAGCTGGGGGTGCAGCCTGGCTGGGGATGACAGCTATCTGGCACCCAGGGACCTACTCTCCACCTTGCCTCCAGCTCCCAGGCAGACATCAGGGATGAACTAAAGAGCTCTTCCCTGCTATGCAGGATGCAGTAGGATGGAGCCCTCTTGATGGCAGCTTCCACTGGACCCACTGGCTGTTGGGGGCATGCAAGCTGAGCGTCCTTTATGGATTTCTGGCCACCTTTCACCCTGAGTTTGTTTCAGCCAAATCACTTGGTGCCTCTAGCCTGGAAGGTGAAATAAGGCTGATGGCCACACAGGCAGGGTGCTTGGCAAGACAGAAAGGGCTTTCATCGTCCCTCTCACCTGGCCCTTCTGGGGCCCCGTCATGAGGTGGGCGGGGACCGCTTATGAATCCTTACTTCATAGATTAGAATATTTGAATAGCAGCTGATTTTTTTTTTTTTTTTTTTTTTAGCAGCTGATTTTGAGCACTTAACTGACGGATACTGACCAAGCGCCTACAGTCACTTAGCTCATCAAATCTTTACAACCCAAAAATGTGGGGGCTGTTACCCCCAATTACAGTTGAGGACACAGAGGCTAAGTAAGTAGCTTAGTCATACAGTAAGTAAGGTCATATAGCTAGTCAGGGGTGGAGCTGGGCAGTGAACCTGGGCAGTCTGGCTCTTAATCCCTGTGCTCTTAGGGATGAGGAGAGGGGGTTGGGCCATGCAGAGTGGTCTTCTCAGCTACAAGGAGTGGAGTCAGATCTCTTGAACACAACTTCCCAAGCAATTGTGAGAGAAATGTCTGGAGAAATGCAGACACCTAGAACATAAGCTCTACGACGGCAGGACTTTTATCTGTTTTCTACTGCTGTATTCCCAGAGTCTAGAACACTGCCTGGGATAGGGGACAGACACTGGAGGATGAGTTGGTCTAGGTCAGAGAGTATACGTTCCTTTTAGTTAAGTTCCTCACCCAAGTAACAAGTATTTGTTGAGCAACTACTGTGTGCCAGGCAGTGTTCTAGGCTCTGGGAATACAGCAGTAGAAAAGACACTGGCACTGAGGGTGGTGGTGGCGGGGAAGGGGTTGCTAGACTTTGAGAGGGGGCAGAGGGAGGCAGATGAAAGCCCCCTCAGGGGGGATCCCTGGGTGGCACAGCGGTTTGGCACCTGCCTTTGGCCCAGGGCGCGATCCTGGAGACCCGGGATCGAATCCCACGTCGGGTTCCTGGTGCATGGAGCCTGCTTCTCCCTGTGTCTCTGCCTCTCTCTCTCTCTGTGACTATCATAAATGAATAAAAATTAAAAAAAAAAAGGGGGGATCCCTGGGTGGCACAGCGGTTTGGCGCCTGCCTTTGGCCCAGGGCGCGATCCTGGAGACCCGGGATCGAATCCCACATCAGGCTCCCGGTGCATGGAGCCTGCTTCTCCCTCTGCCTGTGTCTCTGCCTCTCTCTCTCTCTGTGACTATCATAAAAAAAAAAAAAAAAAAAAAAAAAAAAGCCCCCTCGGTCAAAGCCAAGATGACAAAGTGTGTGGCTGTGGGGCTGGGAAGAGTCCCTGGGGACACTTGAAGGACTGTCTTTTCTGTAGGAAGGGGAGGCAGTCCCTGGACCAAGCAGTCTTGAGGGCAGCAAGTGAGCAGAGAACAGGAAAAGGAATTTAAAAAAAAGTCACCACTGGTAGAAATGCTTTAGTAAGGAGCTGGGCACCTTCCTCACTGAATCCTTACAAGCCCCTGCGTGGCTCAGCCTGAACCCTGCATCTAGGGAGGCTGAGGGCTCCCGTGCCCTCTTCAGGGCAGAGAAGCTCATGGAAACTTGGCACTGGCCTGGCGGTGAATCTAGGGGGTCTCCCAATTGCTAACACCAGGTCTCTGGGTAAATAACATAGGCTTTCAGACTCAGTTTCTCCATCCGCCAAGAGTAGGTCCTGCTCCATCCCTCAGAAGCCCCATCTCTCCTGGTCTCTGCCCCAGGAGGCTCCCAGGACCCTGGCCAGCTTCCCCAATGGCCAGGCAAGACAAGCAGGCTATGAGGGAAACAATGCCACACACTACAGCCCCTGACACTGTGTCTGCCAGGAGGAGCTGAGGCCAGGGTGCTAGCCTGTCTGAACCCTCGTCCCAGCTCCCCATCCGACTGCCCTCAGCTTCACAGTGCCTACCTACCACCTGCTGTGCTCTCTCCCTGCAGGTCCCTGTCTGTCCACACATCCATCTAGTCTAAAAGGAACCCCTCAGAACAGGGAGTTGAGGGTGGGTGTCGAGGCCCTGTAGGGGGTGTTCTGAACAGGACAGACCTGAGTGGAGATTAGTAAACCTATCTTAAGTACTTTCCAAGCAAGTATGTGCAGTTTGAACTTGTTTAGAACAATGTTTTTCACATCCTTTAATCCCTGAACTAATGAACAGATAAAGGGAGGAGGGGAGGACCCCAGAGCCTGTGCCGGGGCTCCCTAGAGCAGTCTGAGAAGTAGGAGTGGGTTTGTCAGGGGCTAGTGGGTACAGCTTGTCTGTCCAGCTGCTGGGTCAGTCCTCCTGGGGCCACTGGCATATCAAAGGTATCTTGGCCAGAAGGTGAGCACCTGTTAACTATCTTACTCCTAAGACCAATTAGAGAGTTGAAGACTGTTGGTTAAACCCTCAGGGATCTCTAGCCTCTCTCTCTCTCTCTCTCTCTCTCTCTCTCCACCACTCAGAGGGACTTCTCCAGCTCTTCCTAACTGAGGCTGGGGGCGGGGCTGCTGGGCTTGTTATCAGATGAGGACACTAAGGCACAGAGACCTTAGATACCACACAGCCATCAAGGCAGGGGCAGTCAGTCCCGGCTGCCCAACCACCAGAGAGCTGAGAGGGACTGCAGTGGCTGGGCTGACCTGGGCAGTGAACAAGCTCCACCAAGGATTCTTTACCCCGGGGTGATGGGTGCACACACCAGGCTCCCAGTTTCCACCTCCCCGTCCGGAGCACCCTCACCGACCTCTCACCTCAGCCCAGGTGACCGGGGTGTGGCTGGGAGGGCAGGTGCGCTTTGTGAGCAAGGGACTGGCGAGGGCCAGGTGGTGCCACCCAGATCCCTGTGCCAGCTGCAGGCCCAGCTCGCCAGGCCCCGTCGCTCCCAGGAAAGGAGCAGGTGTCTGTTGGCAGGTGCAGAACCCAAGGGGGCAGGGCCACACAGTGTCTCGGTTGAGACCAGACTTCAGCTACTGCACCATGGACTTTGTTAACCTCCTTTTTCTTATCTGCACTTGCAGATGTGCTCCAGTGCCTACCCAGAGTAATCGTATAAGGGTTTTCTAAAAGAAGACAGACAAATCGTTGGAGGTATGCTAGGATGGCTGAAGACCCAGGCTCAGCTCCCCTCGGCCAGTCACTTGCCGAGATTCTCCAGAAACCCCTGACCTCTGCCCATTCCCTTCTCTGTGAAATGAGGAGGTTGGCCTAGTGACTTGCTGGGGTCCCCCTGCCTGTACAAGTCCTATTTTTCTCTGCCCAGAACCATGATGTCTAAGCCCAGTTCAGCACTTCCCAAATCCCCAGTCCATAGCACATTCGAGAAAACACATTTTCATTCTCAAGACTCCACTCACTGGCCACCAGCTCCAGCACCTCCTGAGCCCCCAACAATTGAGGTCACCCAGGTCAGGAGTGAACCCTGTTCCTGAATCACACTTCCTTTCTAGTGCCCCCATAGGTCCTACTGCAGGATGGAGAAGGTGCCTCAGTGCATCCACTCCTCTTTGGTCCTTAAAGTAATGTGCCAGTGCTGGTCCGGGCTGCCCTCCCTCAGCCCAGGTGTCTTGGGTGGGGCTGCGTATAAAAAGCACAATCCCCTGCAGTGTTGGTCACACCTACAGAAACCCACGCAACCTCATTAGGCAGGGTAGAAAGTGATCCAACGCCCTCTCCTCCATGCACACCTGAGGGGTCACTCCTACAGTGCCTATCCTGGGGTGCACATAGAGATGGTCTGGGGGGAGCTTGGGAAAGTATTCATGCCTGGGTCCTACCCTCAGGGAATCAGCCAGAAATGGTCTGGGGCATGGAACTCAGATGCTTAAAGCTGCCCCAAGTGACTCTAATGCTATATAGAGCCAATTCAAAGCCACTGCCCTAGACCCAAGTCATCCTCCCTGTTGAAGGAAGACTGGAGTCCAGCCCCACCCCAGTGCAGCAGGCCTTGGAAGCATGGCTGTCCTCCGGTCCACCTTTGGGCTGCCCCTTGCACACCCTCCTGAGGCATCTCTCACCAGCCTTCGCGGACTGCAGAAGCACTGCTAGATCTCATGCTCACTGGGGCAAGTCTGTGCCAGAGGTGAGCACATTTTCAGCAGAAATCTCTGGATTTCCGACTTTCTCAGGCCTCAGAGCCCTGTCTGTACTCAGGATGGACAATAAAAACAAGGCAGGTGACCCTGCCCCCATTGTTCTCTGGCTGGGAGCCCCTCCCATGAGAGCTGAGTCCAGGGACTGGCTGACCTGGGAGGGCTGCAGGTTTGGCTAAAGCAAACAGTGAAGGGCTGGTGGGGTCTGAACTCAGGATGGGACGTCAGCAAGTATTCTCAGGCCCGTGGAAGGCTCAGCAGATGAGTAAGACTGGAAATGCCTGTGTGTATAGGCACAGGGGACCTCTGTGGCCCAGCTTGGGTCTCACAGCACTGCTGCCTAAGAGCTGGCCATGGGAGTAGGAAAGCATTTCTTCCCACCCCAACACAAGATGACCCTCCATAACTATAGTCTCAAATCCACCTCCTGATTCATCTACTTAAGGACTCAAGGCAGATGAGACAACTAATGACAAGAGGGACATCCTTTGGCCACCTGAGCTTCTCTACCCACCAATTCACACCCATAGTCCTGCCGGGGTGACTGTGGCCCGGCCAATGGCCCTGTGCTGCTATTTGTTCCCTTTCTGGGATGCTGTGGCCTGCGGCCTGGGTTCATGACTTGACTCCTTCCATGCCCCCAGAAACCAAATCCTGGGAGTGTCTGACATCTCTCTGCCTTGACAGATGCAGAGAAAACTGTTCAGCCAGGACCCCCACATGGGAGCACGGGGACTCTGGAGCGAGAGGCCCTGCACAGGGTTCAGCTTCTGGCTTGTCCTTCCCAAGCAAGCCAGCAGAACTCTCTGTTGACGGCTCCCTTCCTGGCCTTCCTTGTTAGAGCCCCTAGCCCAAACCCACCCATCATCAGGCACCTCTCATACCTAGAACTCCTCTGGCCCTAACACCATTTAAGACCAAGACACTGTAGGAAAAAGAGGCAAAATGGATATTCCTATTCCCATTCTGTAGCTGAGGAAATCAGAGAGGGCTAATAACACAGAAGTCACACAGCAAGGTGATGACAAAGTGCAGAGCAGAACCAGCCAGAAACCCCTGACTCTCTCTCAGTTGAGGGCCCTTTCTATCAAACAACCAGACCGTCTACCACCCATCCCAGGAAGGGGCTGAGAAATGCCAACCAAAGTGGAGCGGGGAAGGGGACAGGTAACGGGTGGCGAAGAGCTGTGAAAGGGCTGGGCGGACCTAGTCGTGGTATTATTTGGGAGAAGTGTATGCTTAGGCTCCCTGTGCCCAACCCCCAGGCGGGTTCGATTTGCCCCGACCTTGTAGCGGGTGGAAGGAGCAAACATGGGGAAGTCACTATCCACCGTAGGTTTCTAAAAACAGCCCTCGAGCAGGCCACAAACGAGGTCACAGGAACTGCTGACTTGCCATCTCCCCCTCCAGGGCTGATGACCTGAGGGAGATCTAGTTCACCATCAGCCTGGCTGGCTGGCCCACCTCCTGCCAGCTTGCTTCCCATCCTCCAGAGCTCAGGTCTGCATGTTGGCCTGGACTACACACACTGGGAAGGCCAATCCACTTCAAAGTCCTAAATACCATGTTTGGGACCCTCCACGAGCAGCACGGGGACAGACCAAGGAAGGCCTGGGCTTTGAAGCAGACATGCCTGAATTCAAATCCGGGCTCTACCACCATTCACCAGCAGGTCACGTGGGCCATGTCCTCTCCCCCCTCTCGGAGCTTCACTTTCTGCATCTGACAGGTGGAGTACCAAGACTGTCAGGTTCGGGTGCAGATTATGTGAAATCATGCACGGCTCGATGCTGGGCATACAGGTGTGCTTCCAACACAGGTAACAAACAGAAAAGTGAACGTGGGAAGAAGAAGGGGGGTGGGGAGGCCACCTCCATTCTGGGGATGTACACCTGCTGTACGGGGCCTTCAGAGCCCTGGACAAGATAGATGGGCTAGCTGTCAACAGCAGTGCCCTCCTTCCCAGGCACCCCCACCCAGAAGACTGGGGCTTTGGACAATGGTTTATCTCCCCAGACAGACTATGAGCTCTGAAGGCAGCGTTCACTCCTCCCTGACTCCTAGAACAGAATCTGGCGCTAGTAAGTACTCAATATTAATGAGTAACCCAGTCTCCAAGATGTATGCCTTTCACAACCACTCCCTCCAGGGAACCAGGATGGGTGCTGGTGGTGTTTAGGGTGGGTTCTGGCTCCAGGGAAGGAGGTGGGCAGTCCCAGTAGTTTCAGGCAGCCTGGTTTGATGGCTCTGTGTTTCTCTGCCCCACTGCCTTTCCCCCACCTCACCCCACCCCACCTATCTTCAGGGCTAAAGCCCCCACAGGTCCCAGCCCTGGTGAGTCAGCTGCCCTGCAGACTTTGGAACCATCAAGATTTTAGAGGAAGGAGGCAGGAGGGTGGGGAAGGATGAGAGCCCAGGAGGCACGTCAGGGTTGAGGGCCACAGGTCTCTCCTGCGTGGCCCTGCTTTCCCGCTACCCCAGTTGTGGGAGAGGACAATCTGTTCCATGAAGCTCTGAAGCTCTCTGGAGCTCTTGTGGCTGCCTGCCTTGAGCTCCCTTGTTGGAACCCCCAGGACAAGGTTCCCACCACCACGGACAGCCCCCCGAACTCATGCCTCCATGGTACAAAACCTGTCCTGATACCTGCCACCTCCATGCCTCCCGGTCACACTGGTACCCTTGAGAGTAGGCTGTGGCTGACTCGGCCCTTGTCTCCTCTCTCTCCTCTCTGTCTCCTCTCTCGTCTCATCTTGCAGAGCACACCAGACCCAGGGGCCTTGTGAATAGCCCCTCTACTGGCTCCCTCCTCCTCTCCCTCTTGCTTGACCCCATGGCCGGTGGCTCTGGGTAATAAGTAACCACCCACCCTTGAAGCCTGGGGTTCTGATGATAAGGAATTAATAAGCTTACCCATTTATTAGAATTTAAGATGACTAGATGGTTAAACTGTAAACTCCTTCACTAATTAAAAAAAAAAGCGCAGAGGGGTCCTGCGGGGTGGGTGGTATGAATTCTGCATGAGGGGTGGGCAGGTGAGTTTCTCTACTCCTACGGGGTAACCCCCCTGCCCGTTTCTTACACACCACCCATACCCGTGGCACCCAATGTGGGCTCCACTGCCTCCGAGCATGATCCCACCCTACCCCTCTCCACAAAGCCCCCTGGCGGGATCCTCCTGAGGGCCAACCACCTGTCACAAAATCCTTCCTTATTGTCGGGACTTTCAGCTAAATCCCGCCGGCTGCACTCCAAGCCCATTTCCGCCGTTGCAGTCTCCAGCTGGTGACGGACAACAGCTGGCCTCCATCCTCCCTGGAATAAATTGTACCAGAAACTACCGGCAAAGCGGCACAGGCATTTCGGGGTGGATGGTACACCTCCCCCTTGCGGGGAGGGTTGGGGGGTGGGTGACAGCTTCTACCTCCATGGCCCCCAAAGCCCGGGTCAAATCGAGAAGAATGGGTCCGGATCAGAGGCAGGGGTCCAGACCGCAATGCCAGGCGACCGTGAGGATCCCAGGGCCAGATACAAGGAGCACCCCGCCACTCCCCAGACCACCATGGATTTCACACACCAATCGCACCAGCGTCTCTGGCCGCCAAGGCCCCGTTTAGAGATCGCAGAAATGAGACACAAACAGGATCCCCAAAAGGTTGCGTGAAAGGAACGGGAGCCAGGTATACGCAACCAGAGCTGCCCCCCACCCGCTGGCCACTTGCCCCCACTGCCACCCCCACCCTGGCAGGGGCAGACCAGGCACAGCCACCTCGGCCTTTTCCACCTCACAGGGAAGGGACGGTCCCCAGCCCACCTCCTGCCCCCAGCAGACTGGGGCGTGGACGTGACCGAGGTGAAGAAAAACACAGAGCCTTTCTGTGCTGAAGGTATGGAAAAATACAGCCAGGCCCTCCTAGCACAGAGGCTGGCTGAGGTGAGGGGTAGTGTGGGCCCTGGGTAGTGAGGCCCAGGACCAGGGACAGGCCTGGTGACGGGCAATGGAAACGCTCCGGATGGCAGAGCCGGAGAGTCACGCCTGGGGGGACAGCCCCACTGCAAAACCCACGAGGCAGAAAGTGTCAGGACCACGGCTCGCCTTCTCGTTCACAAGGGCTGTGATTTTAAGCAGAAAGCATTTCAAGCCTGCTCCCCGCCTAACGCCCACCCAGGCTCTAGCAGCCCTCAATCTTGTTGGCAGAGTGCAGGAACAGCCAGTGCACAGGCCAGCAGAGGCCAGCTATTCCCCGGCCCGAGAAACCACAATCTCATTTCCTCACGTGTAAAACGGGACTAACACTGCCTCCCTACTGACTCTCAGGGGTATGGATCCAAAAGCTTGATTCATGAGGACGTGACAAGTACGAAGCAGGTACACAGGCAAAGCTAGAGCTGCTCCTAACTTATGAACTTCTGGCTTCTAAACGCCTAGTGTTGTCGGGGTAGGCTTTCTTTCAGACTCCTGAGGCATTGTGTGTGGCCAGGGAAGGCTCAAAGACAGGAAGGTTAAGTGGCACCAGATTTCCAAGTCACCCAGAGGTCAGGCAGGACAGCGAAACCAGCTCCTCCCGTGGCTGCATCCTGTCTCCCCAGCAGAACTCAGTTTCCCACGAAACACTCTACAGGGCAGGCTCGTCCTGAGAGGTCCATTTACCCTCAAGCCTGCTGAAGATGGCTGTCTGTCCTGGGCCACTGAGGGTGAACAAGTGACCCAACAGTGGGCTTCCAGCACACAGCCTCTCCCCTCCCAGGAAAAGGGGTGAGACAAGATGGCAGGATGTGAAGGGGGTTCCCTTCACCCTCACTCCCACCCAGCAGCCCTGGGGTATTCCCTTCTCTGCAGGGGCAAAAGTACAGCTGTGCTGGCCTGCTACGAATACCACATCTGGCTGGGCACCAGCCCCAAGCCCCATGCAGAACCCACCCAGCCAACTTAACCCAAGGAAAGATGGCACCAGAAGCATGGACGACCTTCCTTTGCACTGCACAGCACAAAGCTGGGGCTACTGGTTTGCTAAGCATTTGCTGAGCACAGGCCATATGCCCTGCTGCTGTGAGCCCAATGAGGGAAGTGCAAGACACAGGCCCTGCCTAGGAGGACTCGTGGTCCTAACCAGGGACAGGCAGGCAGACAGAAAGTTACATGATGGTGGACAACAAAACAAAGCAGCGGCCAAATGTCGAGGCCAGGACAAGCACTGGGGCTTGAACCGTGCCCTCATCCAATTCCCAGCAACTGGGCATGACGTAGGACAAGAAGCCCAAACACAGATGGGGAAACGGAGGCTCACAAAACACAAGGGGCTAGGGCAGAGCAAACTCCCAGTCAGATGCTTCCCCCAGCTCTGAAAACTGCCTGCCCTTCCTCCCCAGCCCCACCCTTGGGTTTTCCATCTTTCCTGGCCCGGGCCCCCTACCATGTACCCCAGAAGGAAGCTGGAAACCCCTACAAGTTCCATCAGTCACCCCTACTTCCATTCTTTCCACATTTGAGGTGGAAGATGTGTTCTCAGTTCTCACTGCAAGGGGAAGATGTGCCCAGGTGGCCGCAGATTCACCCAACCGGTGAATCTGAACTACAGGTATAGGCTTTCCTCCCAAGGACCCAGGAAGAGTTGATGCTTCACTCACTGGACACCAGCAGGCTGAGAGAATGGGGTAGAGGCAGGTGATCAAAAGGAACTGAGACCCAAAAACAACAACTGGAGATCCATCCGTGAAACCTGACTCACACGCCATAGCCTGGTCCCACCTCCACTGAACCGAGCCTGACCCACGACACCAGGAATGACCCTCCCGCCAAACACACGGTCATCTGAGTCTCATGTGGCTCTGAGGGCCAGGCGGTCCACAGCTCTCTGCAATCTCGCACTTTCTGGGGCTGCGGGGGTGGATGTGCTCACCTCAGAAGAGCTTGCAAGTTTCCAGTGGGTGGGACAGAGAAACCACCTCCTACAGGTTCTCGGCGCATCACGCTCCACGTTCCGCGGCGGCCAGGCCAGGCCAGCTCTCCCTCTCCCACACCAGAGCAGGAATGGAATTTGACTAGACACCGAGAGAAGCCAGTGTGCCATTAGAAACCTCAACAGATTCCTATCAACACTCCAGTGCTGTCCAAGAGAACTCTCTGTGCTCATGGAATGTTCTATATCTGAACAGTCCCATGTGGCTACCAAGCCTTTGAAATGGGGCCAGTGTGACTGAGGAACTAAATTTTAATTTAAAATTAGGCAGCCACAATATTTAGTAGTATCGTGTTAAAATAAAATTAATTAGGAACATGTGGGCAGTGATTACCATACTGACACAGAGTCAAACATAAGCATCCTACCCAAATGCTGTCCTAGGCAGGGGTCTGTCTTCCCCTGGACCCTCAGGTTCACCCAAGCCTCAGGCCGTGGTCTGCGGCACGCTCCAGATTCTGAATTAGATGCATGCTGACCCAAATCTTGCCTGCTTGTGCTTTTTGTTCATCTGAAAGGCAGGGCAAGATCTCCCTGTACCCCCGTGGGGCTTGCCAGAGCTGGAAGCAACACGACACTGGTCCATGGGCCCCCGGAAGACACCACTCCCCTGCAGGGGACACGGACCCCAGGACTGGGTACAGCTTCTGGGGCTCCCCTGGCTCTGCTGGGTATCTCTTGGGGAACTATGCTCTCTTCTTGGTGACTGCCAACTCGTGAGTCCAGTCTCTAATGGCTTGGTCTATGGGCCCAAGGGCCACCTGGTTTCCCTAGTCTGTGAGACCTTTCCCCTCCAAGTGTTCAATGGCACTGCTGCCTGGGACGTCGTTGCTTTGGCAGCGAAATTTAAGAGTAACAGCAAGCCAATGTTCCAGCAATCACAGAACATTAATGCTGGGCTTCAAGGTGTGTCCTGTTAAAACTCCGGTTTGCTTTGTGCTTTGTGCACCTCAGATGTTAAAAACAGCAAGCCTAGAAGTGGCGGCTAATGATATATAAATTCGGTCTCTTTAAGGGGGATTCAACAGCGTTTCAGAAAACCTGGAAGTAAGAGAAAGAAAAAGGCAGCCACCATCATCCTGCCTCTACCTCAACACAAATCGTCTTCTGTTTTTACGTGGAGTCTCCATGACTCAATGCTAACAGAACCACATGCGAACTTGAGCGTCCTGGCTGGCTGCCCTCACCCCCAGTCCTGTTTTTGTCTACCTGGAAGCCTGGCTCACAGTTCAGTCCCAATCTGAGAAATACCAACTGAAGCCCTGGGAGGCCACCCCCGCCCCCAGGGCCCGGGCAGCTCCAGCACCAACCAAGCGTCCCTGTGGGAGTCTGTCTGAGGGGTCCCATCCCCAGGCCACACAGCCCAAGACAGTGCAGAGCAGTTGAGGGGAGAGGCATGAAGGGGTGTGTCCATAGACACAAGATCAGCTTCAGGAAGGGGAATTTTTTAAGACCTGTAGACGATGACCCCAATACAGAGCTGAGGAGCCAGAGGACTTGACCACATACAGCTCTCAGTGCTGGAACTTTCCAAAAAGACAGGGCATGCCAAAACTGAGATCTGTGAACTCTGAATCCTCAGCAGGCTTGGTGCAGGTGGGGACCTTCTAGAGCAAGACCCAAAAGTGCCCCCCATGACTCTGACAATGTCCTGCCCCAGCACCGCGGAGCCACACCCAGGGAGACGGTGACACTTCATGGGGAAACCTCTTGACCTGTCCCAAGAGGGCAGTGTACACAGGAGGATCACAGGGGTGTGGGCAGTCACAGAGCGTCTGCTGGGTGGACAAAGAATCTGGTCAAGCAAGATCCCCACTGGGAAGAAGGCTAGGGACAGTTTTCCAGATTGGAGGTGGGCCTAACTGGAAGGCAAAAGAGGGCTGTGCTGGTCCTGCTTCTGGTATTTGGGGGCTGGTGGAAGACAAGCCAAAGGAGAGAGAAATACAGCCTCATGGTTCAGGGTGATCATTAATAATTACCCCCTCACACTGCGCTAGGTTTGCGATCCGATGGGGCACAGGCTGAGGGCCTTGTGGAGCAGGAGAGGAATACACACAAGTCAAAACGCAAGGTGCTCTGATGCCCCGGGGTGGGGAGGTGGTGCCAAGGGTGACGAGGCTCAAAGGAAGAAAGCTAACCTCTAGAGAAAGGGGAGCCTTCCCTGTCAGCCTCTCCTACAGCAACTCTTCTACCTTGGGGCACCTGAGGCCCCCGCAACATGCCACATGGCTACTTCATTGTCCTCAATATATAGTGCATGGCCTCACCCCGACCTCAAAAGCAGGGCTAATAACTAATTCTTCCCATAATTTCCAAAATCCTTAAACCAGCACTGGTTTAAGCATACAGCAGGTGCTCAGTAAGCGCCTAATCAGCTTTAGTGAGCAAGTCCTTGGTTCAGAGAGGGGCGGTGACCTGGTCTAGTCACACAGTGAGCCAGCCCCAGGACCCAGCTCTGCCTTCCAGTCCCCAGCTCACTAAGTAGATCTCTGGGCTGCAGCTAGAGTCTGGGGGATGGGAGAGATGGGGTGTTGAAAAGCTGATAATCAGGACACCCTCCCTTTTCCTGCTCCCCAGGGGGGTGCTGACAAGACACTACTGCATCAGCGTGCCCCACTTAGCCCACTCAGCACTTATCCCTCAGCGAGAGGCAGCCACTGCTCCAGGGGGCCGGGATGCTGAGAAGGGAAGGGCATCCTTCCAAAGCTAACACTGTCAGGATGCATTCCACGACCCAGGAGGCAAGAGCTTTATTTGAACAGCAGAGATGGGGAAGGTATGGGGCTGCTGTTCTTTCTCTTCTGGAGGGTCTGTGAACAGGTGCCATCCTGCACCTGGGATGTGAGAGGATCCAGAACCTTGCACTAGACACAAAGGACACCCAAGCCCAAATGAACATTCAAGTCCATAAAGGGCCGGCCCTGGGGTCCTCAACATGCTGCGGCATCGCCCATCTCTGTCATCAGCCATGCAGACAATGTCTGGGTGGCACTTCCATCCACTCCAGGAGAATGGCAAGACTAAAACTAATGCCTCCCTAGGTGCAGGCCAGGGTCCTGCTGGGGTTGTCCCTGGGGAAGCCAAATGGGGATACATGTCACAAGTATGGGTTTAGCTGCTGAGGAGGGAGCAGGTAATATGGGCACTCAGATGGAAACCCCACAGCCAACCAGCAACTGCACGTCCCTCCTCCAACTCCTTGATTCTCTCTTGAAGGCTCGGGTCTCTGGGTCCCCTGACCCATAAATCTTGTCATGAAGGGTCGGGGCCTGTTAGGTCTGTAAGGATGCTGGAGGAAAGGGGATGAGGGCAGGAGAGGGGTTGACAGCCTCAACTCAGAACTGTGACACCCACTTATAACCCAAGATTTCCTGCTTTAAAACTTTCCATGCCGTAAATGGCAAATAAACCTATATATGGTCAATGTGGTCGGGAATACAGTGGTGTCAGAACCCACAAGGCTGCAGAATGCAAAAGCCAGCAAAGCATGCATGGAACACTTTTGGGGTACTAAGAGCCAATGGGCCCCAAGTAGAAAGTCCAGCCCCAAAGAGTGACTAGCAAGATGGGTAGGACTGGTGACGATTTAGGACCTCGCAGAGTCCAAGTGAGAGCCCCCTCGATGGAGCTCTGGCTCTGGACTCAGAAGCCTGGGCTCAGGCCACTAACTAGCTGTGTGACCTTGGTTATGTCATTTAATCTCTCTGCCTCAGATGCCTTATCTACACAATGAGGTTACCCACAGCTGCTATCTTACCATGGCTGGGGGAGTCGATGCCATGTGGTGATGGCCCTTGCCTGGCCTACAACGCCCTTTCCCTCACCAATGTCAGCCACCGCTACTCCTACGGTGTGACTGTTGCTCTGGCCCCGCTGCCACCCTTCCCCAGAGCAATTTACGTTAGGGGTGGACACAGATCTCGAGTTCTTGGTAAAAACAGTAAACCTGCTGTATGTGTACAGTGTTTTACAACACCTCGTCACCCTGAAGAGATGGCCTTTTGTCTCTAATCGAGACCTAAGGGGATCAAGAGGAGGGGTCCAGAAAGAGGCTGAGACCACGTGGTGGGAGAGTCCAAATCACAGAGGCCACTGCAAGAATGCTGGCTGGCTCCCTTCTGAGGGAGAGGCCACTGAGGGTTTTCTGAGTTGGGGGTCATGACCTGAGTCAATGAAGGACCCCTTCCCCCCCTTACTGTTGTGACACCAGCCAGGAGAGCTATTAGGAGGCGTGGCAGTCACCTTTCAATCTACCTTTTGGGGACACTGCTTCCAAGAAGCCTTCCCTAATTGCCCCACTTAGCTCTAATTACTCCTTTATTGTGCTTCCCTGCCCCCGGTGAGCACAGTAACCTGGGAAAAGTTACATAACCTCCTAAGGTCTGGGCCTTGGCTCCAGGGCTGAACAGGGAGGCCAGTTAAGTAACCACTAAGCTCCCTCCGGCCTCACAATTTATGATTTGCCGCCAGAAGTGCCCAGGGCCTGATTCTCCTCCCCCATCAACCATGCCTGCCAACCTCCAAGGGTGGTGGGGGCGGGGGGGGGGGGGCAATATTCTGGAAAAACCAGCCAACAACAGCTCCTTGGGTGCAAACACTTGGGGTGTGGGGTCCTGTGATAGGGCAACTCCCTAGAAGGCACCAGATCCTTTCTGCTCCAGGTTCTGGTTGGTCCCGAAAAACATCCTCCCTTCTGAGCCTACAGTTACCAACCATCTCCACTCTTGCCTCTTGTTTTAGAAAAACTCACTAGTTAGGGTGGGGAAGCTGGCACTCAAGATCACAGGAAGGAGTGTGCTAGGCAGGTTAAAAAAATCGGGCAGGCCAGGTTAGTGTGAGTAGAATCCGTGCTCTGCAACCTACAACACCGTTATGATTTTGATGTAAAGGCGATTTAGAAGGGGATTAGAGGGGAACCTGGTGGCTCAGTGATGTGTCTGCCTTTGGCTCAGGACGTGATCCTGGAATACTGGGATTGACTCCTGCATCTAGCCCCCTGCAAAGAGACTGCTTCTCTTCCCTCTGCCTATGTCTCTGCCTATCTCTGTGTCTCTTATGAATAAATATATAAAATCTTAAAAAAAGGTTGGCGGGAGGGTGATTAGAGGCAGGGTGACAAATGGCTTGGTGGGAAAAGCTCTGGGCCTACGCAAGCTAAGCTAGTTTACCCTGGGCTTAGTTTCACAGTCTGTCCCTAGCTCCTCACAGGCCTTGGTTTTCCTATCTAGCAAATGGGATGGTGTTTCACCGCCACACTTTAGTCCAGCCCGGAGAGGCCACAGGAAGGCACCTCAGATGAACAAGTCTATGGCGACCCATGGCAAAGCCAAGGGTGGGAATCTGAGCAGGGTATCTGCAAGCTTCTTAGGGGTCATCCAGTTGCTAAAGGCAACTCCATTCAATGGGGCTCACATCCTTGGTCTGCTGTGGAGGGGTACCCTGTGAGGGCCATCAGGGGAAAAGGAGCCTGACACAGGCTCCAGCCGAGCCAGAGTTATCAGGTCAGGACATGTCCCTCTCCCCTGAACAGCCCAGCCTTCCTCCTGTTCCTCCTCAGAAGGCTCTGAAGATGAAACCGTTTCCACAAGTGAGGGGCAGGGGCTGTTTCTTCCCTCCCCCAGCACGTCCACTTGCCCTTTTGGTTTCCACAGTACATGGTCTGAAGACATTCCCCAGAAGGCATGAGGTTCCTGCTCTTTGCAGCAGGTCTCAAACAGGTTTGGGCACATAGTATGTGCTCAGTAAATATCTGCTGAATGAAGGACTGGATGGCTATTTGCTCCTCTACATTGAGTTCCTTGAAAGCAGAAACCACAGCCAGCCTGGCCCCGGAGGACAGATCTATTAAAGGCCCTCATGCCCATTGGCCTTGTTAATCCCAAGGGAAAGGACTTTAGGAAAAGTTTATAAAATAAGGGGTAGGACAGAGGAAGCAGAGAAGGGGGTTTCTGGAGATAAAGACTCAGAGTGGGACAGCTGTTCCAAGTTCCTCAAAAAAGAGGCCACAAGAACCGAATCTAACGTTAACTTGGAGCTGGCTGCCCAGCAGAAGTGAGTGACCTCCGTGCACGCTTTGTCCTAAGATCTTTCTCCCACCGTGATGAGTAGCATTGCTCCCACTTTCCAATGGAGCAATGTGAGCAGGGTCACATAGTTTGCAAAGGCGCTGGGACTTGAAAGCCCATCCTTTTTTGTTTGTTTGTTTACTTAAGAATCCATTTTATTTTTTTTATAAATTTATTTTTTATTGGTGTTCAATTTGCCAGCATATAGAATAACACCCAGTGCTCATCCTGTCAAGTGCCCCCCTCAGTGCCTGTCACCCAGTCACTCCCACCCGCTGCCCACCTCCCCTTCCACCACCCCCAGTTCATTTCCCAGAGTTAGGACTGTCTTTCATGTTCTGTCTCCCTTCCTGATATTTCCCACTCATTTTTTCTCCGTTCCCCATTATTCCATTTCACTACTTTTTATATTCCCCAAAAGAATGAGACCATATAATGTTTGTCCTTCTCCGATTGACTTATTTCACTCAGCATAATGCCCTCCAGTTCCACCCACGTTGAAGCAAATGGTGGGTATTTGGCTGAATAATATTCCATTGTGTACATAGACCACATCTTCTCTATACATTCATCTTTCGATGGACACCGAGGCTCCTTCCACAGTTTGGCTATTGTGGACATTGCTGCTAGAAACATCGGGGTGCAGGTGTCCCGGCGTTTCATTCCATCTGTATCTTTGGGGTAAATCCCCAGCAGTTGAAAGCCCATCCTTAACCACTAGGCAATGTGACCCCACCTCATGAGGCTTGAAGGGGAAAGTAGGAGCACATTTTGATAATGGCACTACCCCCCTTCTCCCCCTCCTCGCCACGATTCTAAGCCTATGAGACCAGAGGCGAGTCTGGGCCTGGCTCAATTCACCTAGACAAGTGTCTTGATCTTGAAGAGGTCCAGCCCCTCCCGACTGGACTTGGAAATGGAAGGTCCACATGGCTCTTAGCATCATCCCCTCAGAGCCAGGCACACCACCGGCCACCTGGGGCCCACCAGACATGGTGAGGCTATCAGTGGTCAATTAAACCCCACAGGCTTATTGCACATTTCTGTGGAGTAGGGCCAAGGGTGAAGAGACATGTCCCTGCCTGCGCAGGACTCCTCAGTCTAGCTGGGCCTAATTTAACTCCAAGCACTCCAAACTGTCTTGAATGAATGAATGAATTTACTTGTAGGAAGGGGATCCAGAGAAGTGAAATCTGGCCAGAGTCGCACAGCAAAAACCAGTACTGTAGGCAGAACTGGAACCATGTTAGAATCGACTACTGGGGGGCTCCCTGGGTGGCTCAGCAGTTTAGCGTCTGCCTTCGGCCCAGGGCCTGATCCCACGGTCCTGGGATCGAGTCCCACATTGGGCTCCCTGCATGGGGTCTGCTTCTCCCTCTGCCTGTGTCTGCCTCTCTCTCTCTCTCTCTCATAAATAAATAAATAAATAAATAAAATCTTAAAAAAAAAAAAAAAAAAAAGAATCAACTACTGGGGATGCCTGGGTGGCTCAGTGGTTGAGCATCTGCATTTGGCTCAGGTCATGATGCCAGAGTCCTGGGATCAAGACCCGCATCCAGGCTCCCTGCTTCTCCCTCTGACTGTGTCTCCGCCTCTCTCATGAATAAATAAATAAAATCTTAAAAAAAAAAAAAAAGAATCAGCCACTGCCTACACAGTGGTTCAGATCCAAGTCTGTCAGACCCAGACCCAAGCACAGGTCTACACTGACAAAAGGAGGGACTCTCAACCAGATACTATCCCTGCCATCAAGCACCCCTGCAGGGCTTTCCCCTGGGGTTGGGTGGGGGCGGGGGGGGGGGGGTGGGGTGGAGGGAAGCCTTTCCCTCCCAGGAGGGGCCTAGCTAAGCAGCTGCAGCCAGATTACACTGGGCCACAGGAGGTGACAACAGCCACAGTATGCAATCCTGCCTAAATATTTCAGCAGGAAACCCAAATATTTAGATGGAGGAGAGGAAAAATAGAATGTACATTTCAAAGCCAATCAAAGGGACCTGTCTACCAAAGGCTCTCTGGGAGAGGAAGTGGGTGGTGCCTGCCCCGTACAAGGGTACAACTCTGACCCCAGATCACCACCCAGGGAGGACACCCAGGAGGCCATCTGCACCTGGAATCATCCGGAATGGAAAAGGTTTGATCAGAGCCTGGGACACTGCCAGGACTGAGCAGAGAAACCCTTGCCACCCTTCTCCCAGCAGGGAGCAGGGCCCTTTGAAAGAGAAGAGGGGACACCTTCCACATTTTTAGATGTTGACCATTCTTTCTTTTGAGGGGAGAGTTGTGGGTGAACTTGAAAGAAATGGGAAATGTTGGGCGACTCTACTAGAAGGAATTTGGTGGGCCTTATCATCCATATCTCCATCTCCAGATCAGGAGATCACTCCGTGGTGGGGCCTGAAGCAGGCATAGAGAGAAAGAGGCATAGCAGCTGATAGGCAGCAGGTCATCGGCCGCATGTGCCAGACATTCTGCCAAGTGTATTTACGTGGATTCTGTAGACACGAGGGAGATACTATACTACTTCCCATTTCACAGATGAGGAGGCTGACCTGCTCAAGTTATGGAGCTAGGTAATAAGCATCCTGAAAGCTGTCCCACATACCTAAGGCTCAGAAGGCACCACACAAGGCTAACCCTTCCCTGCCCCCAGGCCTTTGCTCCTTGTTTCTTTCCACCTTTCCACCCCACAAAGAACAAAAAGTTTCAGAATGTGGACTCTAGGTTCAAATTCTCATTCTTCCACTTCATAGATGTACAAACTCTAGGCTGAACCTCTGTGGTCCATTCTGTTGCTCCTACCAGGATGTAGTGCTGGTAAGAGAGCACCTACTACAGAAGCTGCTGCATAGATGATGATGATGCACAAAATAGTTCACAAAGCTGGTGGCTAAAGCAAGTGCTAGGCTCGCACCACCCACCCCCACTCCCAGTACTCCAACCTCCTGGCTCTGCAATCAACAAGGCAGGGTGAGTCTCAGCCTCTAGTTAGCCATTTGAACCTGGGCAAATCGCGTGGCCTCCATTTTCCTAGAAAATGGGTATAGCAGTAACTTTTAACCCACTAGACTGTTTTAATGAGACACTAGTTAAAGAACCAGCCCAATGCCTGGCATGCAGTCAGAATTCAGCAGGATGCTCACAGGGGCTGCCACCCACACCATTCATCTTCCCAGCTTGCCTTAAATTCCTGCTTCTTTAAATTCAAGAGTAGAAATTAATTTCTCAATGGTTCACCCTTAGAACCTCCAGGTTACCAATGTCAACCAGGGGATAGCTTCTTTACTTTTCTTCTTCTAGATTAGGGGCTCCCTGAGGGCAGGATTATGTGTTGTTCAGAGCCAGATCCCCTACAGGCCAAGGAGTTCTAGAGGCTCAGGAAACAGGAACTGAATCTTCTGAGGCCCTGTGACCCTCGTCCATCTCGCTGGCCTCGACCATCTGCAACCCATCACTCAGCACCAGGACCGCATTTCCTCTCATTTCACCACTATGACGGTCTCTCTCCCCAATGAGGCTGAGCTCCTGAGGGCTAAGGCTCCCTGTCTGGTTTCTGAGGCTTCAGCACACATAAAAATGCTAGCCAGCAGGGAGGCCCCTCTGTGAGCCACCTTTTCTTTGCCCAGATCTCCAAAATTTAGGGACCAGATTAATTCCTCATCAAAAACTCAGAGGCCCTGCAGCTGTACAGAGCTGGAGTATACCACCCCTACTTTTACATAAAGGGACAACTAAGACATAATCTGGAAAGGTAACCAAATAGGGAGTGGGGATGGCTTTGGCAGGGACCTAGACCTGAACCCCCAAGGGTCTCACGGTGAGAAGGTGTCCTAATTGAAAGCTGGGGATGGGAGTGTGAGGGTAGGATGCGGGGAGGGGGCTCTTTTTTTGGGGGGGGAGGCTGTGGGCTCTGTGGGCTTTGGTGGAATAACCCACATTTCATCACATCAGTAGGAGGAAGGGAGGAAGAATCCTTATCAGAACACCCATGAGGTGAAGGGAATCAGCCCACAGAAATGCTGCTAATTTAGAGGCGAATACTCCACTTCTTTTAAGTTGCAATGCTTGTGAAGAACAGGGAACTTTTTGAAATGCTGCTCACTCCCTTACTTAAATTGCAAACATTTGGTCAGTTCAAATTCCTTGGCTAAACCCAGAGGGCTGCATCATCTGACCCTCACCTCTCAGCCCTGTGGCAGCAGCCCTGGACCATCACACAGTTATACTCCTCCCTGAGGGCTGTGGGCAAGAAAGTTCCACCATTACCCCTCTTATTTGTCTAACTCTTTAAAAATCTGGTTGATACACACCCAGAAGAGGGAATTTGGATCATATGGTTCCACTTTTAATTTCCTAAGGAACCTCTTCTACACTGTTTTCCATAGTGGTTGCACCATTTTACTCCAAGAGACAAATACTATATGATTCCACTTGAAAGGTATTCAGAATAGTCAAAGTCACAAGAACAGAAGTAGATTGTGCATTACCAGGGACTGGGGGAGAGGGGAAAGAGGAGTTGTTTAGTGGGGAGAGAATCTGTTTTGCAAGACAAAAAATTTCTGGAGATCTATTTCACAACCCTGTGAATATACTTAACATGAATGAATTGTACTTTTAAAAATGGTTAAGATGGGGTAAAAAAAAAAAAAAAGGATAAGATAGCAAACTCTGTTATGTGGGTTTTTTTTTTTTTTTTTTTTTACCACATAACGAGCACTTACTATATGTGCCAAGCACGGGTCTAGGTAAACCAGAAGGGTGATACTGTGGCATGGCTTCAGAGGCCAGCCCATAACCATCACACATGCTACATGGATGGGACTCTCAGCAACAGCAAGGGGCCTGCAGCTGGTGGGGCAAGTGGCACTTAGAGGGTAGGTAGCATGTCCTCTATCCATGTCAACCCATCCTTGGGGAGGATGGACAGATCAGGCCTCCTCTGCCCTATTCTAAGAGTACCAGGGAACCCTCAGTGAGGTCTCCAAGGAGATTCGCCTTGTCCTGCTCCATTCCCCAAAAGAAACACGGGAAGGAGGCAAGCCTACTTTTTACACACCTTCTTGTAGTACCCAGCACATTTGGCCTCTCTATCACCCAGTTCTGGCCACGTCCTTCTTGCAGCCCCAGTTGGATCTAGCACTTCAATCTGTAGAAAGACTCTGTCAGGGGTTCTGTCTCAGGAGTGGGGCTCCTCTGCTCCCCAAAGCCTTATATTTCCCTATTCCCCACCCCCACCACACATAGAGTTCAGAGGCTGAGCCCAATCTGACAGCAAACAGCCAAGTTCAAGATGAAAGCCCTTGGCCTGGGGTCAGAGCCAGCCAAGCACAGCATCCAAAACTGGAAGATTGTTTCTTTTAAACGGGAGACTATAAATAGGGCAAAACCCCAGGAAAATACTTAGAAGCAACAGTCCTCACCTCCCTTGCACCCCCTCCTATAGGACTCTCCCCACCCCCACTAGAACCTTTCAACACTTGCTAATTCCCACCCTAGATGTTAAGTCTCTAATACCGCACCATCTGTAATCATCCCAAGGGCTCTAGTAAAACTCCCAAAACGATTCAATACAAATTCACTTTAACTGTTAAAACTCTAACTAGAGCAGTTAACTGAGGCAGATTTATCGATTTAAGAATTCTTATTTTTTTGGCTGCCCTCAACTTTGAGCGGAACATAAACAAATGAGCCATTAGGAGGGGACCTCGTTCATCCATTTCCTCTCAAAAACCAGACTTCTCTACTTTTCCACTTCTGCAGTTCTAGACAGTGAGGATCCAAATTCACACTAATGACGTGGAGGCCTCCATGATCTTGGATAATCAAAAGATCTATTGTGTTCCCTTTACTTACAAAAGCAGTTAAGAGGACCAGTGTGCTTTACAATTTCCAACAAGGCTCGAAACAAAAGAGGTTTTCATGTTAACCCTCAATTCTCAAAAAAATTCAATTAATGTGCCCCATTCTCAGCATTTTGGTCAGATGTAATTTTAGCACATAATTCCTGGTTATATATTTCAAATTTTAGGAGCAGGATTGGCGTTAGTAACTCGAGGTCAGACCTTTAAAATTGGGATCAGCCTGACTACTGTAGACTGGAATAGGTATAGAGTAGGAAGGGTCCAGTAAATAAAAAGAGAGGGGTCTGGCACATATGGAAAACCTCCAAATATGATAATGCAGTCTGAAGCTGGCAAGGAGGCCAGTAGGATCCAAAAAGGCTTCTGGGAACTGGTCAACTATGTGAGAAGTCTAGAAAACCCATCCTGTCATGGTTGAGTTTATTCATCCTTTTTCTCAGGAGCCAGTCTCAGCCTGGCAGTGTCTTCATCCTGTCTTTGCACTCCCAGAGCCTTGCCTCGTGCCTGGCACACAGTGGGCACTTAATAAAGGCTTGCTGACTAATTCTCGTGTACTCTGGAATACAACACAGTGTGAAACCTGACTCTGCACCATATAATCCCGGGCAAATTACATCATTGTCCTCATCTATAAAAGGGGGTGGTCACCAAGATTAAATTAAAATAAGACTATTTACAAGGTGCTTATTCGAAGCTCTGGTGCACAGTGAGTTCTCAAATCCTTCCTGTTTATGAACACTGCACACCAGAAGTGAAGGCTGAGAAAGGTTGACTGCTCCCCTTCACCCTAAGTCTTTGCTTTTTTGTGCTGCCAAGGGAGGGGTGGACTGATGCTTACCGCAGCCACAGAGGAGCTGCTGGCTGGGCCAGGCCCAACGCAGGAGGCCTGCATGCCAATGCTTGTTCCAGAGGAAATAAAAAATAGAATTTCCCAGCCGACCAGTGTCCACCTGAACCCATTCACTTAGCTCACTTACAGACCAACCATTCAACAGCTTCACATGCCTAAGGAGGGCAAAGGTGTAGAAGCAGCAGGCTCTGAGGCAGACTGCCTGGTTCCCACCCCAGGCTGTGCACTCCTGCGGTGTAACCAAGGCCACTCCAAGGTCCCTGAGCTTCAGTTTCCTTATCTCAATGCACAAGGTGGCTATAAGGAGTACCTGAATGAATACAGGTAAAACATTTGGTCAATGTGTGCTCAATAAACGCTAACAGGGGGAGCACATGCTGGCTCTCCTAAGTCACATCTGTACACATCTTGCCTAATGCTTCTGCTTGACCTGATCTCGTTGGACCCTCATTTTGTAGACAAGAAGAGGCAAATTTAAATGGCTTGATGGGTAAATGGCCAAGCCAGATGGCAAAATTGCCCATGTCCTCTCTCATAAAATCCACATACCACCCACAAGGCATTCAGACAATGCTAACTGCCTTTGTTGGGAACCTCTACAATTTAGCAAGAGGCCAGGGGAACAAGGCTTGTGAGCAAGGTTCCAAGGCGGTTCTGAAGGCAGGAAGGAGGGCGACCACGTGGTCTGAGGCCAGTAGGGGTGGGGAGGCTAGAGGTTTCAAAGTTGGCCTCCATCTCAGTTCAACCACAGCTTGAACAGGGAGGAAGTACCTGAGAACTTGGGGCCTATTTCCAAAGATCTAAAGAAAAGTGAGGGGTGTGTTGCCTTGATTCCCTTAGCATGCTTTTAAAATCATGTGCAATTTCAGCAAAAATAAAACCCCGAGCCAGACTGCACCCCCTTCCCTTCTAATAACCCCTCCCAAGAGCCTGCCCCAACCCCAGGAATTCCTAGTGTGGGACTTCTTTAGGATAACAAAGGTGATTCAGAACCTGACAAAACACAGGACCTCAGGTGTGAAAGCCCCGGGGCAGGGGCCGGATGGGAAAGAAGTTTGAATTTTAAAGACGGAGTCTTTGGTTTTTTTTTTTTTTTCCTTAAACCAATTTCCTGGGGCCTCAGGCAATGCTTCAAGTCACAACAGAAAGCAGAGCCAGGCAGCAGATTTCAGCAGACTAAAAAGTGACGCTAGCAAAATGCTTCCCCTGGTCAGTTGTCCATTTCTTGGGTTTTTCCTATGATGGGAGGGGACTCATCCAGTTGGAGGCTTGAGAGTTTTCTGGCCAGGGATGATGAACAGGGCTGTCCTCAATCATCTCCAAATCAGAAATGGCCTGATGTTCAAATCTAAAAGTTACCTGCCCACTTTGGGGACAATCTTTGGTGGGTTTAAGAGGACCTCCAAATAAGAGGCACTTTGTTTGCTCAAACACCTAAGAAAGCTATCTAACTTCCAAAGCTACTACCACCAGCTGCACCCGGCTGCCTTACCCTGACCACCCCCCCCTTTCCCTTCTCCTTGGGTTTTGAAGTTTATTTTCCCACATTCAGCCTTGAATTCTTTCCTTCCTTCCCCTGCTGCGGCGAAGAGGGAAACACTTCGAGGGCAGCTTGATTCTTCATCACCCACGCCTGCCCTCCTCCCCCTCTAAACAAAGCCCTAGAACAAACTAAACAACAACTCGTTCTCCTGGGGAATTGTTTCCTCAAGGGAAATTATAAAGTGACCCCTCCCCAATATGCACGCACAGGGCAGACACACTCCTCCAAAGCAGCTCCTGCTACTGGGGGCTAAAAACACCCAATTACCCTCTAAGGCTCATCCTCCCCACCGAACCGAACCTGCACTGGGCCGCCACTCTGGGGACTGACTGCTACAGGTCCAGAGACTCTCCCCACTAAAATCTAACACCCAACCTGCCGGCCTTCGCTGCCTCTCCTGCTGGCCAGAGAGGTCAAGTCTTTCCTTGCCCAGCTGCTCATTGGTACCTAGATGCTCACGTGTGGGAATGTCCATTGATTTCAGAACAAAAAGGAGGTAGCAAAGGCAAGACATCCTCCTGTTTTCCAAAGCTTTCAACTTTCCAACGGTCCAGGAATGGAAAGAATGATGAAGACAGGAGAGACATAATACCAATCTAATGAGAGACAACTAGACCATCATAAAATGTTGGGAGGGGGGAGGCGGGCTGCTGCAGATTGAACGCTGTTCCTCCTCAAACCTCCTTTCTGGCATCTTTCATCCCAAGAGAAAAATGTAACACCTTGGACAATCTACCTACCCCTAGTGCACCCCACAATCTAGAGCCTTCACCAGCTCTTATATCCAGGTCCTGATCCTTCCACCGGAGAGAGGCCATTAATGCAGGCCAAGAGGGTGAGTGGTTAAGGCTAAGAGCCTCTGAGAAACTAGAGCAAAGGGCCCCGGTGCCCAAACAGACCCAACGTCCCAACCACCATGATCAGCCCCCGGTTTATCCCAGTAAGGTCAAGGCGTCAACCAGAAGATGAGAGGTTCTCAAAGCCAACACAGAGGAGAATCTCCCTGGCTCCAACACCTCTCATTCTGCTCAACCTCTCCTTCTCCCTAAAAAAGGATGCGCTGGGTTTTGCTCCTTTGTTGAACCTGCTACTTTCACAAACTTTTTAGCTCCAAGCCCTGGGGGATGGGGGGCTGTCTCCGCGAGATAAGCCCTGCCGGAAGCCTGAGCGCGTCCCCTGCATTCTGGCCGTGAGCCCCCGGGCCGGGTGCTGGGGCGGGACGGAGCCCCCTACCCACTTCCTGAGCCGCGGGGAGGCTTTGCTCAGGCTGGGGCTGGGGGACCCTCCAGCAACTCCGCCGGGCTCCCGTTCGCGGAGAAAAACCGGGCGGGCGCGGCCCGGGTCTGGCGCTGGGAGGTGGAGATGCGAAGGGGTGGCACCGGCTCGACTCCCCAACTCCGGGAGCGTCTCCAAGGGAAGATAACGCCTTTACCCGCCCTACAGCCCCCTTCCAACCGGGGAGGTGCCCGCACGCTCACACGGAGCCACCGCGCGGCCCGGTTCACCCGGGGGTCAACCCCAACCTCTTCTCTCTGGACAAACCGGCTTCCCGGGGAGTCTCCGCGTGTGGGTGACTCCGGTGTCTACGGATGAGCGCCAGGTCCCGGCAGCCAGACCCCTGCGAGGCCGGACCCATCCTGCCCTGCCGCCCCCTGCACTCCCCGCGGGGGCTGCGGGTTCTCCAGGGCCGTGAAGGGCCTCCCGCGGCACCCCTGGCGCCCTGGCCGGCTTCGAGCGCCCGCAGGGGCACGGGCGACCGCTCACCTGCAAGATCTTGTCCAGGCCCTCCTGGCCCAGGCACGGGAACTCCTTGAGCAGATGCACTTTCTGCGTGTAGTAGTTTTGCTTGGCCTCCTTCCAGTGCGGCTCCTCGAGCACCTCGAAGATCGCTGCCCCGATGGCCAGGTAGAAGATGATGGCCGAGGTGAGCAGGGGGCCCCTGTCCACCATGGCTCCCGGGCGGCCGCCTCCCGCACACAGTCGCCCCTAGCCCCAGCGGCTCCGCGTCCACCCGCCCTCCAGCCTCTGCAAACAGCTGTTTGAATTTGGAGCTCCGCATGCGCAGTGCCCTATCCCCCTCACCCCCCGGCGCCGCTCCCGGGACAAAGTTGCTCCGTCGACTTGGCCCACCGAGCGCCGGTAACTGTACGAAGCCTCGCTCCCGCGGGCGGGGGAGGGTGGGCGGACCCCAGGCGGGGGGGGCAAGGGGGCGCCCTGGCTCGCACCCGCGAGAGGAACTGGGGGAACTCAAGGCCAGACCCTGGGGAGACACGTGGGCCGCCCGCCGCCAGCCACCGCAGTGTGCGCCGCGCCCGCCTCCGCGCGCCTCTTTAACCAGCGCCCGGTGCGCGCGCCCTCCCGCGCCCGGGCCCGCGGGGGAGGGGCCCGCACAGGCCCCGCCCCGTGCCGGCCCCGCCCCGCACAGGCCCCGCCCCCCGTGCCGGCCCCGCCCCGCACAGGCCCCGCCCCGCGCCGCGCCGGCCCCGCCGCTGGCGGGAGAGTCCTCCGCGCGAGGTGCGCGCCGGGGCGGGCGCCGGGACTGGCGCTTGTTATCAGGGGCTGGTGCCACTAACTAAGGTGAGCGTGCACCTGATGACTAGGGTCGGAAAGTTACTACTATTATTAGCTTCCTTGCAATTCAGTTTCCATCCCCTCTGACGTTTCTGCAGAGAAAGCTTGGATTCTCGCCGTCTCTTGCTCTTACACCCTCCTAGGCCGGGGTAAAGCTAAGATTAGAAAGGGACTGCAGAGGCTGTAGAGAATCAGAGTATCAGGAACGAATCCAGCCCCCAAAAGTGAGACTCTCGGGGATCCCTGGGTGGCGCAGCGGTTTAGCGCCCGCCTTGGCCCAGGGAGTGCCTGGATCCCGCGATCGAGTCCCACGTGGGGCTCCCTGCATGGAGCCTGCTTCTCCCTCCTCCTGTGTCTGCCTCTCTCTCTCTCTCTCTCTCTCTCTGTCTATCATAAATAAATAAATAAATAAATAAATAAATAAATCTTTAAAAAAGAAAAGTGAGACTCTCCCCTCTTGCCCCATTCTCACCTGCCCTGGTGCCCACCCCACCCCGCCACATCGGGATGGAGTAGTTGAGGCTGCACTATTGTAGACGCCTCCCAGCCACACGCACTGCAGCTCTCCAGGAAATACCTAACCACCCCCCCCCCCCATACTTCCAAACCTATTCTGCAATCCTTTTTTTTTTTTTTAATTTTTTTTTTATTATTTATTTATGTAGTCATACAGAGAGAGAGAGAGAGAGAGAGAGAGGCAGAGACATAGGCAGAGGGAGAAGCAGGCTCCATGCACCGGGAGCCTGACGTGGGATTCGATCCCGGGTCTCCAGGATCGGGCCCTGGGCCAAAGGCAGGCGCCAAACCGCTGCGCCACCCAGGGATCCCTATTCTGCAATCCTCATCCACACCCACGCACATGCACTCATCCCCCTCGTTGGGAGATATTTTCTTCTGATATATGATACAACTCTAATATACCATATAACAGTAAAATGACCCCTGGGGGTTGGGGAATCCAGGTTGTTCAATGACATATCCCCAGACTGTTCCCCAGTGGACACTCCATAAGCATTTGTGCAATGAAGGAGTGAATGAATTTGTCACCAAAACACACACTGAGGACATTTCTCACTCATCTTGCTACCATTTACTGGGCATCCATAAACCTCAGGCAGTACTACATCCTTTCCATGCATCCCAAGGGGGCCTATAACTATACCAATCTTGCACTGAAGGCATCGAAGCTGTGTTAGGTTAGCTTGTTCAAAATCTCTAACCAGCAACAGCCAGAAGGTGGAGTGGCACACTCCAGCACTAGGTACCAAGGCCTGGCCCTGACCCTCTGGTGCCTTCTGTGGGGACAAGTGCAGCAGTGAGCCAAATTGGCACACGGCCTTTGCCAAGGCCTTCCACCTTCCCCCATGGGGAAGGTGAGGGACTTTGCTCAGGTCTCAAGAGTTAGGGCAGTTTTTGCTAGGGGGAGGTATCCGTGGTGTGTCCGAATTGGGCAGGAGCAGAGGGTCTAGGGATACAGGTTTGAAGGATTGATCTGAGTTTGTGGATGTTTCTGTCTCTCCTTTATGGCTCCATGTGTGTGTTCCCAGGAGGCTGGAGAGGGAAGCCCCATGTTTCCTGATTCAGTATCCCTGAGGACTTAGGGAGCCAGGTCCCCTCAATAAGGCCTGTAGGTTGCCCCCTCTGGAGCCCACCCACTCCCGGGCTAGGCCTGGGCCCCACCCCAGGCAGATCCCTTTTCTGCAGCTCCTGTCTGCCTCCTACCCACCCTGCACCAAACTCTGCAGTCCAACCTCCAGCCCTCAGCCCACAAGGAGTCCAGGCTTCTGTCCACGATCCCCTGTGTCTGGAGGGAGAAAGGGACTGTGGTGTAAACAGTTCATCCAGCGGGGGTGGGGGCAGTTTAAGAGGCCACAGACTCTCTTACTCTGTTTGGAAAATTCTCCCCCATTCCTCTCCCACCTCCAGTCTGCGTTCTCTTCCTAAGAAAATAAAGGGCCTCTTCCTATTTCAGTCTCACTGTCTCACAAAAATACTGCAGAATACTTTGGGATGAATCAGGTTTTATTCAAAGTTTTTATAGTTTCTAGTTTCTCTATCTTTCCACTTTACCTATTTCTCCATTTTCCAACTTCTCTCTTGCCGTCAGTGTGGTGCTCAGTCTCTCATCTCTCCTTCTTGGGCCCATTCCTCACCTTGTGTCTTCCCAAACCCCTTGCTTTAGCTCTCTATTTGAGTGCCTCTCTCCCCTTCCCCTGGCTCCTTTCAGAGTGATTGTGCTTCTTTTCTCCCCTCACTTCCTCCACCCTCCTAGAGCCCATCCACACATTTAGGTCAACAATTTCTGATGGAGATCAGGAGCTATGGCCATTCTGTGCACAGCAGCCAGGGGATGCTTTTGGAAATATAAACTGTAGGGATCCCTGAGTGGCGCAGCGGTTTAGCGCCTGCCTTTGGCCCAGGGTGCGATCCTGGAGACCCGGGATCGAATCCCACGTCGGGCTCCCGGTGCATGGAGCCTGCTTCTCCCTCTGCCTGTGTCTCTGCCTCTGTCTCTCTCTGTGTGTGTGACTATCATAAATAAATAAAAATGTTTAAAAAAAGGAAATATAAACTGTGCTGGAACCAATGAAAATTTAGACTCCTTGAGCCTCCAGGATAGAAAAGTAAAGTAGGTAAAAGGTAGGGGAGGGGGGCGGAGAGTGTATTTTCTTACACAAGCTGGTGTCGGGAAGCAAGAATTTCCTGTACCCTTCTGGGTCCTTCTAGCTGGACTAAGAAAATCAAATTGACATGAGACTGATTAACAAGAGGAAATCAGATTTAGTTTCTTATGTACAGGGAATCCACACAGACACGGAAATTCCAAAGACAGGCAAAATGAGGCATATACATGTCATTTGGAACTAAGGAAAAGGAGGTAGTGGACTGGGACTTCAAAGGGAAGGAATGCAATTCACAGGAAGATGAAAAAGAGTAAATGTTTGGTAAACAAATGTTTGCTAGGTCACTCAGAAACAATGAGACATAGAGGACTTTGATCAAACAGGCCTTGCCAGATTCCTCTGTCTACCATAGCTAGTTCATAGTGTAATGTAGATATCTGTGGTGATAGCTCTCTTCCTGGAACAGATCCTCTATCTGAATTTTTTTTAGGCAGTTGAGGGGGGAGGTAAGGCACCGTTCCTGAATCTGCTGGGCTTTGATTGCTTTTTAATTCAAAATAATCTTTGTGTTTTGGCATAAAGTAGCCCCTCTTGGGGTGGACTGCCCTTGGCCCCTACGCTGATACTACGTATATTTATCAGCTTATGGCTTATAATCGTTTCAGAGTGCCATCTTTTGAAAGACAATAAGCTTTGAGAATAGAGTTGAATTTCACCCTGATAGCACCAGATCACTAGAGTTACCTGGGTACCCCCTATGAGAAATTGACAGAGCAGAGCAGTTGTTTTCCAAGTGATGTTCCCAAGCTCTGGCCACAAAAGGATCCATGTTTACCTTTGTTTCTTCCTTGGTTCAATTAGGTGAAGGGGTTATTCTCTTGGTGAATGAATGTTTGATAATCCTTTCATAATTCTTTTTTAAGTCTTTCTGAATGGTGTATCCCCCTTCTTTTTTTTTTTTTAAGTTTTTATTTATTTATTCATGAGAGACACAAACACACAGAGAGAAACAGAGACATAGGCAGAGGGAGAAGGAGGCTCCACGCGGGGAGCCCGATGTGGGACTCAATCCCCAGGACTCCAGCATCACGCCCTGAGCCAGAAGGCAGGCGCTTAACCACTGAGCCACCCAGGCGTCCCTCCTTTCATAATTCTAAAACACTTACTGTTTTATTTCTGTTTAGGAATATTTCTGTTTATATTCTGTTTGGGGATTTCAAGAGGGAAAAGTTCCCCTCTAAAAATCACATATGATCTAGGAGACATATAAAAGCTATTAAGAACATCAAGTGGTTCAACATCACAATCACTGAGAAAAAGCTTTGTAGGGACGCCTGTGTGGCTCAGTGGTTGAGCATCTGACTTTGGCTCAGGTCATGATCCTGGGGTCCTGGGACTGGGTCCTGCATTGGGCTCCCTGCAGCGAGCCTGCTTCTCCTCCCTCTGCCTATGTCTCTGCCTCTCTCTGTGTCTCTCGTGAATAAATAAATAAAATATTAAAAAAAAAAAAAAAAAGAAAGAAAAAGGGACGCCTGGTGGCTCAGTGGTTGGGCGCCTGCCTTTGGCTCAGGGCGTGATCCCCAGATCCAGGATGGAGTCCCGCATCGGGCTCCCTGTGAGGAGTCTGCTTCTCTCTCTACCTATGTCTCTGCCTCTCCTCTCAATCTTTGTCTCTCATGAATAAATAAATAAATCTAAGAAAGAAAGAAAGAAGAAAGAAGAAAGAAAGAAAGAAAGAAAGAAAGAAAGAAAGAAAGAAAGAAAGAAAGAAAAAGAAACTTTGTAGTTCTCAATTCAGAAATCCAAAGGTAAAAAAAAAAAAAAAAAAGAAATCCAAAGGTTTTATTTTCATTTTTGTTCCTGTCATATTGCTTGAAGGAATGACAGTTTTAACTGCCTTATAAAACAGCTTGCATTAGGAAAGATTGTCGATGCCTTTATAAACTTGCTCTATTTCTAATGGATCATTTAGAAACCTGGGGGGGGGGGGGATGGAATCTATTACATTTTCGTGTCTACTAATCCTCTGGTTCTTCAGTTAGGAAAAACCTGAGTAGTAAATTCGATATACCTGAGAAGACAACCTTTGTGTCTTACACTAGGAAAAACAAAATAAAATCACCCAGCAATAAAGTTGTAGGGAAAATGGTGTGTGCATACAGTGGAATAGTATTCAGCCTGGAAAAAGAAGGAACTTCTGTCACCTGCTACAACATGGATGGACGTTGAGGACGTAATGAAGTGAAATAAGCCAGTCACGAAGAAGGTGAATATTGCAAGATTCCATCTATCTGAGTCATCTAAAGTGGCCAAACTCTGAGAAACAGAAAATAGAACAGAAGTTGCCAGGGAGTGGAGGTGGGGGAGGGGTGTGCAGAGCTGCTCAATGGATACAGAGTTTCAGTTTCAGAAGATGAAAAAGTTCTAGAGAATTCGCTACAGAACCAGGTGTGTACAATTAAACACCATGCTGAACATTTGAAAATGGTAAAGATGGTAGATTTTATCTTATATGTAAAGTTTAAGGTAAATACACACGGCAAAAATTAGTGAAAAATGAACTTGTGACTTCAAGGTAAGATATTTGAAGTTACAAGGATTAGCTAGGCATTGAGGAGAGAGATATGGCTAAGTGACAGGAAGTACTCAGTAATTAACCTTCAGCAGGGTTTCAATTACTCCTTTTTTTTTTTTTAAGATGTTGTTTATTTATTTATTCATGAGAGAGGCAGAGACACAGGCAGAGGGAGAAGCAGGCTTCTTGCGGGGAGCCCGATGTGGGAATCATGTGGGACTCGATCCGGGAACTCCAGGATCACTCCCTGGGCCTAAGGCAGACACTCAGCCCCTGAGCCCCCCAGGCGCCCCTCAATTACTTGTAATACTGAAACTATGTGTCCTTCATTCTGAGAGCTCGTGAAGCTATGGAGAAACACGTACTTGTAGGCTAAGCACGGAGCTCAAGCACCGATTCTGAATTTTGGGTGTTGGAAGATTTCAGACAGATTTCCGCTGCCATTTTAAAGTCCTTTCCTGGGGATCCCTGGGTGGCTCAGTGTTTTGGCGCCTGCCTTCAGCCCAGGGCGTGATCCTGGAGTCCGAGGATCAAGTCCCACATCAGGCTCCCTGCATGCAGCCTGCTTCTCCCTCTGCCTGTGTCTCTGCCTCTCTCTCTCTCTCTGTTTCTCATGAATGAATAAATCTTAAAAAAAAAACAAAAACAAAAACAAAAACAAAAAAAACAAAGTCCTTTCCTTAAAAAGAGAGCATTGGAGATGCCTGGGTGGCTCGGTCGGTTAAGCACCTGCCTTTGGCTCAGGTCATGATCTTGAGGTCCTGGAATCAAGCCCCACATCCTGCTCCCTGCTCAGCAGGAAGTCTGCTCCTTCCTCTCCCTCTGCCTTCCCCTCCTCCCTCCTGCTTTCTCTTTCTCTCTCAAATGAATAAATAAAATCTTTTTTAAAAATTAAAAAAAATAAAAATAAAAAGGGGCATGACAATATTAAAATTTCACTGTTGTGGGACAAATCTGAAACTTCTGCTGCCAGGAGAAACAACTCAGTAACAAGAGAAGCCCCCACTCTGGCCAGTTCAGAGGTCACCCAAAGCTGTTCTTTAAACTGGGTCATTTTTAGAGTTGACGCAGCAGGATGTGAGTTCTGGGACTTATCCCCCGAATCTTTCTCTCCAACTGTCACTGATGCCTGAGACCCCATATTTGAGACTCATTCCTTTGTGTTACACATTGCCCTCTCCCTAAGACATCTTTTTAACTCCAGGAAGGGTATGGCATGAAGACTCTACCACTTTACCTCTGTGGATCTTAACCTTTTTTTTGGTCTTGTTTTCATGACTTTGAGTATCTATGAACGTTTCCTCAGAAAAATGCACCCATGCACAGACCTACCAAAATGTTTACACAAGTTCTGGTGGTTTCAGAGGGACACCCCATCCTCACCTCCCTCCAAGGTTGCTCCTGGTTAGCCGGCTCCGTCAGCTCCTTGGGCAGGGAGGTTTGCTTGCAATGATTGAACAGAGCTGTTTGATGAGGAGAATAGAAGAAGAAAATGTGAATGGGAGGGGGGGCAGGGCACCAGGGCAAATTTGACTGTCTTTACAAATTTACCTAAAACAACCATAATAAGGTACTTTTTGTGTGTTTGCTATGTGCTAGATATTTAATGAACACCAAATGAGGGAATGCAGATAAATAAAGCATATTATTATTACTACTATTATTATTATCTCACATAATGGTTGCAATAACATCACAGGGGGTTATTAGTCCATTTACATATGAGGAAGTTGAGGCTACCAGAGCTTAAATAACTTGCTCAAGGTACCTGAGTCTGGGGTACCTGACTCAGCGGGGGGGACCTGAGTCTGGAATCCATGGCTGCCTGTCTTCATTGACCTGAGCACATGCTGTCACCGCCCCCACCCCAACACACACACACACTTTCCAAGGCCTTCTCTGACTCCCTCTGAAGCCTTTTCGTTTCCTTCAACACTGGGCATCTTCGCCCTGCTGGTCTAGGCCCTCCCCAGCTCATTGTGAGAGTGACTTGGGTGCACCTGGCAGCCCTGTGGGGCTACCTCTCTTGTCATTCTGTCCTACAGTGAGCAACCTCCCACATAGCCTGTGGTATTTCTCTGGGATATTGCGGCCTGTCCCTGCTGGTCTCTTACAGCCTGCTCCCTTTGCTGGTCACCCTTAACACAGAGGGGGAGGCTTTGGAAAGAAGAAGAAATTGTCAGTGGGGTCAGCTGTTCTCTGCACGTAGAGATGACTGGACCATACTGATCCTGCCAATGTCTTTGGGCAACTGTTTATAATGTCTCAGATTCATGCATTTATTTATTCATTCATCCATTTTTCCTTTTTTTTAGCAAATACTATGTGCCAGGCTCTGTGTGGATATAGCGTAATATGTCCCTCTCTTTGTCCCAAAGGGCCTTTGAATGACCAGGAGACAAAAAGGCGGTAAAAGTCTACTTGGGGTGGGGAAGCCAGGGATTAGAGAAGTGGGTGTGGGAATCAGTTCCATCTGGTTAGAGTCAAGAGCAACTTCAAAGAGGAGCTCATCTTGATAGTCATTTTAGAAGCTAGGTAAGAGTTCACCAGGTGGATGGGGTGGGGGGAGCAGTGTGAAATGTTGTGAAGGCAGAAAGCAAGGAGGTGGGCTAAGCAGCTGCCAGACTCAGCAAGAGCAGCGCTTGGGGGAGGGGCAGCCAGAGACCAAGTCCCAGAGCTACAAAGACAGTGTGTGTGTGTGTGTGTGTGTGTGTGTGTGTGTGTGTACACACGCATGCACACAGACACTCAGGAGCACAGGGGAGAGTTTGGGGAGCCCTCATGATAAGGCACTCTAACCTGTAGTCAAGACATCCATGGATAAAATTCAGAGACTCTGTGAACCTGGATGAGAGACATTTGACATCTTATTTCCGCTTATCTCCATCTGAACTTTAACGTCACCTTCAATAACAACTGCAGGCAGCAAACCACAGTAGCATTAGCAGCACCTGAGACCTTGTCACCAACAGATATCACAGTCCTTTTCATACCCCATATGCATATCTCAAAACACTGTCTCAAATTGTGTCATTATTAAGCCTCGCTGCTGTAACTTACAACATGTTAATTAAAAAGGCCATGTATTCCTATATACAAATTTTATTTTTAAAGACTATTTTGATAATTGTCTTTTGATGTGACTGGTTGCCTTTGTAAACACAGCACACTGTATTTTATGCATTTAAAGACCCTTTACTAGGAAGAAGTCCACAGGCTTCAAGGGACAGTCACAGGGGTGTGTGAAACAAAAACAAGTCTAAGCATTCCACTTGGGAGGGTTCTGAGCAGGCAAGTGTTCTTATCACTGCAGCATTTTCAGGAGCTCACCCAGGCAGCTGTGTCCTGTAGAAGCTGGGGGCAGCCCCAGTCCAGGGGGGCGTCAGTGGGGACCAGAAGGAAAATAAGAACTGGGGCAGTGAGAGGCAGGGAGGACTCAGGAGATGTTAAGGGGTTGGAAGCTTTGTGATTTGGGGGGCCTGTCACTATTTTTGGAACTCCCCTACTTCCTGCTGCTGTTTGTAGGACCTGCTGCCTTCTGGAGCTGGGCACCCATGATAATCCGCACCCCCCTTCCTACATCGCCTGAACACGTGGCTCCCACACGATACTTTCCTCACAGCCGGCCTCCCCTAGCCTCCCGCAGCCACCCCCCCCCCCCCCCCCCCCCCCCCCCCCCCCCGCTCCAATCAACCCCCAAAGGCCTCATTCAGACCCGCTGTTCAAAGCCTACCACAGCCCCATCTGGCCCCCGTGTGGCTGTTCCTAAGGGATGTAAAGATCCCAGGGACAATTGGCTACTTGTCCACCAGATGAAAGAGGGGCCTGAGGATTGGATGAGAGGGGGGCGAGGAGGGGAGGAGGATGAGGAGGATGCCAAGGAGAAGGAGGAACTGGGATTCCTGGAATTTCTGCCTTCTGAGCCAATATCAGGAGTGAGCTGGGCAATAAACAGAATTTGAGCATACGTGGGACTTTGGCCTGAGAGTCCTGGACGTGTTTTTCTGAGTGATGGCTCACCAGGCACTGGGGCTCCACGGGCTTGGAGCCCCACACCTTGTGACAGGTCTCAATCACACATCAGTTAGGATTCACTAACTGGAATCTCGGCTCCCAGCCACAAAACACCTCCCTCCTCAAGCCAATCACCCAAGTCCTCTTGACCTCGTGTCATGCTAACCTGCTGTGGAAAAGCATTTCTTTGGGGTCCCACCCAAGGACCTAATGGAAAGTGAACATATTGGGGTAAATGGTCTAGCCCCTCCCCTGGTACCACCTCACTGTCAGAGCAGGGAGCTGAGTAGTCCGAAGCGAGTCTGTGACAGGAGTCACCCTTCATGTGTACTTCTTGCTCGCCAAGCGCTGCCCTTAGCACCCGATACACTCAGCTGGGCATGCCTCACAGTGACCCCCTGAAGTGACCAACCTGGCTGGTCTCCCCATTTTACCAGTGTGAAAACTGAGGCTCAAGAAGGAAAAGGACAGGCACCTGGGTGGCTCAGTGGTTAAGTGTCTGCCTTTGGCTTAGGTCATGATCCTGAGGTCCTGGGATGGAGTCCTGCATCGGGGTCCCCACAGGGAGCCTGCTTCTCGCTCTGCTTGTGTCTCTGACACTCTCTCTGTGTCTCTCATGGATAAATAAATAAAATCCTAAAAAAAAAAGTAAGAAAGTGACTTATCCGATCTGGTGTGTGGGGAAGCCAGGATAGGAACCCAGGCTGGTTGGCTGGCAGACACAGGCCTCTGAGCACTTAGACAGGGCTGCGCCTGAGGGACCTTCACTCCTCCAGCACCCACCCCAGGTCCCTCCAGAGCCAGGCTTTTACCAGCGGGACCTCTAGCAGTGTTAATTTGCTCACCCATGCCACTACACTGGTGATCTGTTGCCTCTATTCTTTTTATTATGGTAAAGTATGCATAACAAAATTGACTGCTTTAGCCCATTTTAATTTTTTTTTAATGATTTTTTTATTTGAGAGCTGAAAGAGCGGGGGAGAGAGAGGCAGAAGGTGAGGGAGAGAGAGAGGGGCAATCTCAAGCAGACTCTCCGCTGAGCAGAGAGTCTGTAGATGTGGGGCTCGATTTCACAAGCCTGAGATCACGACCTGACCCGAAATCGAGAGTCTGGTGCTTGACCAACCTAGCCACCCAGGAGCCCCTAACCACTTTTAAATGTATGATTCAGTAGCATTAAATGCATTCACACTGTTATGCAAACATCACTGTTATTCATTATTAGATATTAGTATTTTAATGGTATAATATGATATTGTGGCTTAAAAAGAAACATTTTCTTTTTAGAGATTAAATAAAATGCTGTAAGAATCTTGTCACTGCTCTGTTTTCCTGAGGCTTGACATATAGTCCTGTGTGGTTTTTTTTTAAATTTTATTTATTTATTCATGAGAGACACAGAGAGGGGCAGAGACACAGGCAGAGGGAGAAGCAGGCTCCATTCAGGAGCCCTATGTGGGACTCGATCCCAGGACTCCAGGATCATGCCCTGAGCCGAAGGCAGATGCTCAACTGCTGAGCCACCCAAGTGTCCCTGTAGTCTTGTATTCTTAACATGGTCTCTGTAAATCCAGTCTTCGCCTGCCTCTCTGGTCGTATCTCCCACCATTTCCCTGTCTACCCGTGACTTTTGTGGGAGGTTTAGCTTGTGTGGGTCCCTTCCTCTATAAATGATATTTTACAAATGTATTAATGTAAAGGCCAATACATGAATATCATATTTGAAACATTTTCTTCAACTGAAATGTTTGGGTTTCTTCTTCTTCTTCTTCTTTCTTCTTCTTCTTCTTCTTCTTCTTCTTCTTCTTCTTCTTCTTCTTCTTCTTCTTTTCTTCTTCTTTCCTCTTCTTCTTCTTCTTCTTCCTCTTCTACAAAAGATTTTATTTATTTATTCATGAGAGACACAGAGAGAGGAAGAGACATAGGTAGAGGGAGAAGCAGGCTCCATGCAGGGAGCCTGATGCAGGACTTGATCCCCAGACCCGGGATCATGAACTGAGCCGAAGGCACACACTCAACCACTGAGCCACCCAGTCATCCCCTTTTTTTTCTTCTGATTTTAAAATAAAAATATTTTCATGGGCTCCTTTTAGTCTGGTGGGCCTGGGACATTGTCCCAACTACATCTAATGGATGAGTCAACCCTGTTCTAGAATTATTCTGTCTCTACCTCCCCAAACACTCTCTTCTCTAACCCTTCATCCTGGCAAGCCCTACTCTTCCTTGGAGAGGGCTTCCCTGCCCCTCCCCAAGTCCCCAAGAGAGCTAGTGGTCCCCCATCATGTGCACTCACGCTTCCTGCACCCTGACGTCATGAGAAGCATCGCAGTCAAGAACCATATATTAATTTGTCTAATTTGTGTGATTCCCTGCTTGATGTCTATCTCCTCCACTAGACTGTACATCTCTGTAACCCCAGCACCTACCCCAATGCCTGGCATATGGTGGCATTTCATGTTAAATATTTGCTGAATAAATAAATGCATTCGAAGTATAAAGAGACATCAGTAATGCTTAAAAACATTTGAAAAAGTGGAAAGAAATACACCCAAAGGGTAACAATGTATTTGAGGGAGGTAAGTAGTAGGAGGTAGAAAGAGTGGTAGGGGGCGCACCTGGGTGGCTCAGTTGGTTAACTGTCTACCTGCGCCAGGGTCAGGATCCCAGCATTCTGGGAAGGAGCCCCAAGCCAGGCTAGCTGCTTAGCGGGGAGTCTGCCTCTGCCCCTCCTTGTCTGCCTCGCGTGCTCTCTCTCTTTCTCTGCGCTCTCTCTCCAATAAACAAATAAATTCTAAAAACAAAAAAAAAAAAAAAAGAAAGAAAGAAAGAAAGAAAGGAAGGAAGGAAGGAAGGAAGGAAGGAAGGAAGGAAGGAAGGAAGGAAGGAAGAGTGGTAGATTTAAGAGTGATTTTTACAAAATTGCTAAGGGACTAGCTCTTGAATGTTCTCACTTTGAAAAATAAACAGTGATTATGTGATGTGATAGAGGTGTTTGCTACTAGAGGTAATCAAATTGCAAATATAGAAATGTATCAAGTTGGTAGGTAGTACACCTGAAACTTAATCAATGTTATATGTCAAATTCATCTCAATAAAAAAAGAGTTATTTTTATTTCCTTGGTTACACTTAAGTACATTTTCTAGTTCTTTCTCCATGAACATCTGTTGCTTGTGTATTAAAAATATTCAACCAAACAGTAGAGACACATTCTTTCCAGACAAGTACTGAGAGAAAGACCCTACTGGCTGCAAGCTCCTTGAGACATGGCTGTGTCTGTCTTGTTTCCAGTGGCGTCCCCGGTGATGGGCACGTGATAGGTGCTCAATAAATATTTGTTGACTGATGGGATGCTGATCTTCGAGGTCTGCACTGGAGATGGTGACAGCAGGGAGGAGGCTGGGGAGGAGATGGGGATGCCACACAGTCAGCATAAGGGCAGAGTAAGGACCTTCTGGAGGTGGGATTATCAGACTCATAGAGAAAGGATTCATTTACCTGGACAACCGGATGGATTGCAAAGTAGGGAATAAGCTGGAAAGAGGACAGCAGGGCGTGGGGGCTAGATCCTGAGCTCACCCTGGGGTTCCTTACATGTAAAGGTGCTCTTGTTACACTTGGTAGAATAAGCCTAGAGGGCAGTGAGACCAAAGGACCCGGAATTCAGGAATCTGAAGGGACAGATTTGGGGGTCACAGCCCCCAGATGGTGGGCGTCTTCTTCAAGTGGGTCAATGGCCCACGGCTGCTCCCAGCCTGGATCCCCAAGATGTTAGCAGCATGTCTGGCTTCCAAATTCTGGGAGAGGAAGAGGGAGCTTTGCTGGGACAAGGATGCAAACCGGTTCCAGGAGCCAGACGGAAGCTGGGGAGAACTGGATGAGCCTCTGAACACAACACTGGAGCTGAAACAACTCTCAGTTACCCCCACTGAGTCAGAGTCCAGACTGACATTTAAGAGAACAAACACACAGGAACATGTGGAGAGGTAGACCTTTCTGTTCAATAAAAATCACTGCCGTGACCCAGCTGAACCGTCCTTCAGCTCATGCCTGGACTGGAACCACTTCTCATTCCAGGTGCGTCCTTGCTCTGAAATGGGCGTATGAGTCACTTGGAAAAGAGGATTTGATTAGCAAAGATTCAATCAGACTACAGCTGTGGCCAAAAAGTGGGGCGCACCTGCAGGGCAAGCCTTCCCCGCAGGCAGCCAGATTGCCAGGCACCCCATTCGTGCCTGCCACTGTGCCCCAGATCTCACGATCAGGGAGCATGCCACTGGGTGAAGGCATGGCAGCCTCCTCAGTTCCTATTTCAAAATGTGAATGTCTCCTTTCATGGTAGCACATCCCAGTCGTTAAGAACTTACTGTAGCACATTTGTTCCCGATGAGGGTGAACTAGGATTAGGACCCTGAGAGAAGGGAGTTTTAATGAGGGAATGGAAGGATAGAGATAGAGGCTCCTGGGTGGCTCAGTGGTTGGGCGTCTGCCTTCCGCTCAGGTTGTGATCCTGGGATCCTGGGATCGGGTCCTGAATCAGGCTCCCCACAGGGAGCCTGTTCTCCCTCTGCCTATGTCTCCGCCTCTCTCTCTGTGTCCCTCATGAATAAAATAATATCTTTAAAGAATTAAAAAAAGGACAGAGGTAGTTGCATAATTTGGTATGATGTAGAGGGTGGGGTGCAGCTAAAGGCTGTGGGCATGGAGGGGGATGGGGTACAGCATGGGAGGGGTCTGCACAAAGTGTCGTTGTGCTGTTCCAGGTACATGTGGAAACCAAGTGGGCTGATCCTGGAGTAGTTCACATCCATGCAACCCTGTGCCCCTTTTGTGGATTGTTCTTCGGTCAATATATGCTCCATGATTGTTCCCCACATGTACTGAAAACCTCTTCTTCCAGGGACCTTTCTTCAAAGTTCCGTATCCTTTGAATCTCTTGGCATCACACTAGACACAGAGTTTGTGCATTAATAAGACATGTCCATTGTTAGCTCAGGGAGGAGAGCTCTGCCAGAAGCGAAGCATCCAGTAGGCATTCCGATCACCTTCAACAATTTCTTCAAATGCCTACAGATCTGCAAATAGCAAAGAGCTCCACAAAGAGCTGCAGTCTCTACAAACACCAGTAAGCTCTGTAAACACCTTCAAGCTCTTCAAACAGCTGTGTGTTTTTTGAAAATTACAATTTTAAACTGTGATTGTAAAATCTTTAAACATTTACGAATGGGGGGCTCTACAAATAAGGAAGGCTCTGCAAACATCTGTGGGATCTGTGAACAGCTACAGGCTTTGCAAGTGACAGGCTCTGTAAACACCTGCAATCTGCAAGCACCTGCATGTTCTGCTCTGCAAACAGCTGTAGGTTCTGTAGCAGTTGTCCACTAGACTGTAAAAGTATCAGCTACAGCCCAGACTTGAAAGCACTATTACAGTTTTTGAAATTGATCACTATGGACCCTTCCCATAAGGAATAAATATTAGGAAACAGATGGGAAGGGACAGGAGAGGGACAAGTGAATTTGATAAATAAAAAAGATTGTGGGCTTTGGGTAGGTTCAGTGAAACATCCATGGAATCATTTTTATGTGCTGAGAATGGTGCCACCACAATGGGAAGCAACGGGAAGTGTGGAGAACCATATGCACTCACTGCTCAGGGAAATTCAAGCACCCTGCATCATTTCTGACAGTCATTGAGAATACCTGTACACAGACTCAGATTGATTTTCTTCTGAGGCATGATTACAGTGTACCTGGCTAATACCCCTGGTTATCAACTAAAGCAATAAAAACCCATCATAATCTACCTGCATACTGTATCCAAAGGTGATTGACATCTCCACTGACGGTTGCTGGCATCAGGGCTGGGCCAGTCTTGTCTGTGGAGACACAGGCACTCTAAGGGCAAAGAGCAGACCGGGACAGGGGACAGGACTCCATGCACAGCAGTTCCCCGATACATGATACCCACGTGCCCCTGTGTGTCCTTCAGGGCCTGCGAAGCATGGGAATGATGCTGAAGCGTTTGCTCAATTGAAGGCTTCTGGCAGGGGGAGGTGAGCACAGGACATATTCATTCTGGCCAAAGCCTGGAGAGGAAGACGGCTGTTGAGATGAGAAGAAAGGAATAGTCCTAGGGGAACGTTGAAGCCACACCATGCAGGCACTTTCTGACTGAGTGGCCTTGGGAAGATGATTTGACCTTTCTGAGCTTTATTTTCATATTCTGTGGAAAACGGGAATAGTAGTACTACCCACCTCACAGTGTTGTTGTAAGGGTTAGATGAGTTTATGTTAACAAACTTCTCAGAACCGTGACAGCATGTGGTTAGCTTCATCTACGTTAGTTAGTTAGATGACAGCGATGATGAGGATGGTGGTGGTGATGACGATGGCAGTGATGATGGTGAAGATGAGGGTAGTGGTGGGGCTGCTGCTGATGGCAATGGAGATTATAATTATTTCCTGGGGCTGCTATGACAAAGTACCACAAATTGGTGGCTTAAACCCCAGAAACTCGTGGTCTCACTGTCCATGGGAGCCTCAGATCAAGGTGATGGCAAAGTTGGGCCCTTCCGAAAGTATGAGAGAGAATCAGTTCCACGTCTCTTTCCTAACGTCCAGTTGTTTGCTGGCAAACTTTTGCATTCCTTGGCTTGTTGACTCATTACCCTGATCTCTGCTTTCACATTCACATGGCTTTCTCCCAGTGTGTGTTTGTGTCTCTTTGTGTCCAGATTTTCCTAGGACTACCAGTTATATTGAGTTAAGGCCCCACCCTGATGACCTCATCTTGATCATCTGCAAAGACCCTTTTTCCAGATAAAGTCACATTTTTGAGTACTGGAAGTTAGGACTTCAACGTTTTGGGGAGGACATAACTCAACCCATAACAATGATGATAATGATGATGATGATGATGATGATGATGATGATGGTGGTGGTGGCAGTGGTGGTGATTTCATGGTGCCCTTCCCTTTCTTCACCTCTTTGTGTGTGATAGCAGGCTTCCTATGCTTAGAGCTTAAAGAAATGCCTGTTCATTGCCCACTGTCAGATATTGCCCATTTTAAGGCCCATAAGAAATACCTATCACATTGAATTGCAGTCAATCCCATCTTGCCATGACCTTACTGTCTGTTTTGGGTCTTCCATCTCATCTGAGATAGAGGGGGTGGAAATACTCAGCTGGGGAAGCAGGAAACAAGTTGTCATAGCCAGCATCACTGTATCGATATTTCCAAGACTCTGAGCAAGCGAGGCAGGAGGCTGTATTGTTTTATTAGTGTCTGTATAAACAGATGGCAGGGGAGCACTCAGTTGTAACAGGAAGGAGTGATAAGGCATGAAGAGTCATAAACACTTGGGTGCAGGCTTCATCCCAGATGAGCCCAGGCCTTCTGTTTGCCCAGGTGTGGCCTTTCCCTCCTCCCAGGGTAGATTGCATCACCTGTTGCCCTGGGGGACAAAGGGTTAATCTGGGAGATGGAAAATAAATAAGCATATACTCCATGGCAACACCCTCACCCCCACACACAGTACACTCTTTTGGAATAATCCCACATTCTAGAAAAAAAAAAATAACTAAAAGGATAACAACAGTCCCCTTCTTACCTTCTCAGCATTTTCCAAAGCATTTGGGTACACTCTTTTTTAAAAAAAGTAATTTATTTTGAAATCATTTCAAATTTACAGGAATGTTGCAAGAATAATACTGAGAACTCCGTTATCCCTTCACCCAGATTCTTTAACATTTCACCACATTTGCTTTGCCACCCTCTCCCTTTAGATACACCCATTCGGGATCCCTGGGTGGCTCAGCGGTTTAGCATCTGCCTATGGCCCAGGGAGTGATCCTGGAGTCCTGGGATCGAGTCCCACATCAGGCTCCCTGCATGGAGCCTGCTTCTCCCTCTGCCTGTGTCTCTGCCTCTCTCTCTCTGTCTCTCATGAAAGAATAAATGAAAACTTTAAAAAAAAATAGATACACCCATTCATCTCTCTGGATTTAAGAGCAAGCTGCAGACATAATGCCCATCACTCCTAAATACAGGAAAAATCTCTTATATGGATCACTCTACGGTTCTCCAGATAAGGGAATTGGCATTGGGAATGACTACCATTCAGTCCACAGACCCTGTTCAAATGTTGCCCACTATCCCAACCATGTCTTTTTTTTTTTTAAGATTTTATTTATTTATTCATGAGACACACACACACACACACACACACATACACACACACACACACACACACAGAGAGAGAGAGAGAGAGAGAGAGAGATTGAGATACAGAGACACAGGCAGAGGGAGAAGCAGGCTCTATGCAGGGAGCCCAATGTGGGACTTGATCCCGGGTCTCCAGGATCAGGCCCTGGGCTGGAGGCAGCACTAAACCACTGAGCCACCCAGGCTGCCCCTCAACCATGTCTTTTTCCTTTTGTGACCCCGGATAAAATCCAGGACCATGCTTTGCATTTACTTGTCATCTGTCTTCAATCTAGAAGTTTTTCCATTTTTCCTGCCTTTTGTGCCCTTAGCAGACCTAAAGAGTCCAGGCCTTCTATTCTGTAGGATGACCTTCAGTTTGGGTTCATCTGATGTTTTCTTTCAAGCAGCCCCAGGCCACTCATTCATTCTTGACGGGAACACCACAGATAGGATTCTGTGCCTTTATCCTTTGGTCCAGTTGTTGTCTGCCAGGCTCCCGCACCACAAAGTTGCCATCTCTGCTAGTAATCGCTACATATGTTGTGAGGAGATATTAGGAAATTATGCCAATATCCTGATCCTCATCAAAACCTCTGCCCACCAGCTTTAACATCTGTTGACAACTCCTGTATCAAATATGACTACAGTGATTGCCAAATGAGAATGTCTCCATTTTCAGCATTCCTTCCATCATTTATTGGTTGGCATTCAACTACAGGGAAAACTTTCTTCTCTCCCCCATTTGTTTGTTTGTTTGTGTCAGAAAGGCTCATGGATTCCTATTTTATTTAATTGGTTGAAATGCATTAGAATTATCATTTATTTTAGTGTTCAAATTATCCCAAGTTGTGCCAGACAAAACCCCTTCAGGCTGGCTCCTTGTTTCCTTTGCCATGTCCTCATTGCGCTTTGAGCATTTCCTTAATTTCTGGTGCAGTAAAGCATTCCAGGCTCCTTTGTAATCTCTCTGCTCCAGCCTTGGAATCAGCCACTTCTACAAGGAATCCTGGTTCCTTTTTTTTTTTTTTTTTTTTTTTTTTGAATCCTGGTTCCTTTTAGTGGAGGATGGTAATTAGAAACCATGATCTGGGTGCTCAGTGAGTTGTTGCTACAGGGGCATCATTACTTCTAGGCCCTCTGAAAAGATAGAGTTAAGACATACATGTATATACAGACACTCTCATTCATAGTGGTTGTGTTTTCTAGAGTTCACTGACAAAATTAGTGAGTGCTAGATTATTGCTCTTAAGGGGAAATACAAGGTTAGGTTCCTGCAAGCCTCTGGTCATATTTTCACCAACCAATCAATATATAACTTTGTTTTATGTATGTTTCCATCTAAAGACATCTTCTTTAATAGATATTGTTGACTCACACTGGCATCAGCTCTATGACTCATGCCTGAACAAAGCTTATCTAACATGTATTTATTTGCTGCACGAGGCACATCACAGCTTTCTAGACCGTGACAAGGATACTTGTTATCAGTACAAAAGTCAAAACAAGGAGATGAAGTATCCCTGTTGGCCTTAGCTGAGAACACTCACATGGACAAACTAAATTTTTTTTTACTTCTCTGTATATATCTATAACCTCAAAAGTGCTGCAAGGGTTTACTTTGGGGTTGCAAAAATGTTTTAGTGAGTAGGTGAATTTGCAAATATGGAATAATAAGGATTAAAACTCATCCAACTCAATAGCAAAAAAAAAAAAACCAATTTGATTAAAAATTGGCAGAGGATCTAAACAGACATGTTTGCAAAAGACATACAGATGGTCAACAGGTAATAAAAAGGTGTTCAATATCTCTCATCCTCAGGGAAGTGGGAAATGGAAATCAAAACCACAGTGGGCTATCACCTCACACCTATTAGAAAGGCCCTTATCAAAGAGACAGCAAGGGTTGGCAAAGTTGGGAAAAGGGAACCCTTCATGTGCTGTAACAGGGAAACCAGTTTTCTACTATGGAAACCAGTATGGAGGGTCCTCAAAAAATTACAAATAGAACAACCAGGTGATTCAGCAATCCCACCTCTGGATATTTATCCAAAGAAAACAAGAACATTAACTCAAAAAGATGTGGCCTCATGTTTATTGCAGCGGTATTTATAATAGCTGAGATATGGAAGCAGCCCAAGTGTCCGTTGATGATGGATGTGTGAATGAAGAGTGGTTGTATATACATGTAAAATATTGGAATGTTATCAGCTATAAAAAGATGGAAATCTTGTCATTAATGACAACATTGGTGGACCCAGAAGGTATTATGCTAAGTGAAATAAGTCAGAGAAAGACAGATACCATATGATTTCATTTTATGTGCGGCATCTTAAAAAACAAACAAACAAAAAACCCCAAAACCCCCAGGATCATGGATTGAGGAAACAGATTGTTTGTTCCCAGAGGTGGGGCTTAGAGAGTTGATGAAATGGATGAACAGTTCTAGAAAATACAAGCTTCTAGCTATAAATAAATAAGCCCCAGGGATGTAATATACCACATGATGACTATAGTTAATAACATTGTATTGTATATTTGAAAGTTGTCCAGGCACCTGGGTGGCTCAGTCGGTTAAGGGTCCTATTCTTGATTTCAGCTCAGGTCACAATCTTAGGGTCAAGAAATTGAGCCCAGCTTGAGCTCCACCCAGTGTGGAGCCTGCTTGAGATTCTCTCTCTTCTCCCTCCCCCTCTGCCTCTCCTCCGTTCTCTCTCTCTCTTTCTCTCCTTCTCTCTAAAGAGAAGAAAGGAAGAAAGAAAGAAAGAAAGAAAGAAAGAAAGAAAGAAAGAAAGAAGGAAAGAAAGTTATTGAGAGTAGATCTCAAAAGTCTTTGTCACAAGAAAAAGGAATTTGTAACTATGTGTGGTGACGGATGCTAATTTGACTTATTGTGGTGATTATTTCACGATATAGACAAATATCAAGTCACTATGTTGTGCACCTGAAACGAATACAATGTTGTAAGTCAGTAATGTCTAAATAAAAGATGAGTTTTGGCTATATATGCATACAATGCATGTATACACACATAATACATAATACACCACACAGAGATATCCACAACCATTTCAGTATCTATCTGTGTAAATGTGTTTTAAAACTGTGAGTTCCTACTGATACTTCCTATTCCTTTTTTTTTTTTTTAAGATATTCTTTTTTTATTCATGAGAGACACACACACACACACACACACACAGAGGCAGAGACACAGGCAGAGGGAGAAGCAGGCTCCATGCAGGGAGCCCGACGTGGGACTCGATCCCAATCCCGGGGTCACGACCTGAGCCAAAGGCAGGCACTCAAGCACTGAGCCATCCAGGCACCCTGATACTTCCTATTCCAATCTGGAAGCTCTAGATCCTTCTAGCTTTCCCTTTTTCCATCTGTGTAAAGCACCTCCCTGATAGTGAGAAATTTAGTTCCCATTATCCACAATGTATTTACTTCCCGTGCCCACAACCTCTGAGCTGAGTCCTCTCCAGTCAGACACAATGTCTCTGTGCAACCCTTGCTCCTCCTGGTCTCACTCCTTCAGCTGCTAAGTGTTCCCACCCTTCTGTGAAGAGAAGAGATGTAGGGGAAGCTCAGGTAACCATTAGTATCTACTGGCCTGGTGATGTAGGCAGACTAAGTATTTTTACCCACTTTACAGATGAGGCTCCAAGAAATGGATCATCTCGCCTGAGGTCAACAATGAGTAACTCCAAGTGCTGAGGGAATCAAATGTGCGGGGCCTGAGACTCAAACTCCATCTCAGACAGTGAGAAAGGAAACCAGGAATGGGAAGCCCGGAATATTTTTTCGAACCTTTCCAGGGCATCCCCCTGTAGCCGAGGTGAAGAGCCCCGGATCTGGGGCTGCATGAGTCCAGATAAAATCCCCATTAAGTCATCTGAACACATCTCAAGCAGGCTGCTGAGATGTTGGGGAAGAGTCCTGGGGCAAAAAGCAGCTACCTCGAGGACGCATGAGCCTGATCTTTGCATGAGATTGTCCATCACAGCTGTGGCTGAAACCACACCAGTGCCGGGGGGAAGTGATGCAGGCAAGCAGGGGCATCTGCTTCCAACACATGTCAGAGACTGGTGATAGCTAAGGGGTGGGGGTGGGGGTGGCTGGCTCTTCCCGGGTCAGCCGAGAGGGCTTCTGGAAGGGTGAGCAAGTGAGGAGGAGCTGGTACTTAGAGATCCAGGGCTGGAAATCAACCTTGATCCTAAGGGCTTTGGTTTTGTTTCTGATAACTCAGTGATGAGGACTGTCCCCATCTGTGGGTGATGATGCTATGATGGCAGATGGTGTCTCAAGCTTGAAAATGTGGAGCACAGTCTTTTTTTAAAAAAATTATTTATTGGGATCCCTGGGTGTCGCAGCGGTTTGGCGCCTGTCTTTGGCCCAGGGCGCGATCCTGGAGACCCAGGATCAAGTCCCAAGTCGGGCTCCCGGTGCATGGAGCCTGCTTCTCCCTCTGCCTGTGTCTCTGCCTCTCTCTCTCTCTCTCTGTGACTATCATAAAAAAAAAAAAATTATTTATTTATTTTTAAATATTTTATTTATTTATTTGACAGACAGAGAGGGAGAACAATTGGAGGCAGGGAGGAACAGAGGGAGAGGGAGAAGCAAGCACCTCACTGAGCAGGGAGCCCAAAGTGGGGCTTGATCTTGGGACTCTAGGATCATGACCTGAGCAGAAGGCATATGCTTAACCAACTGAGCCATGCAGGCATCCCCTGTGGAGCACATTTAGCACTGCTCCCACCTCCAGTCCGTCCTGCCTGTTGCCCAAAGACAACAATGCATGAGATCATCCCCTGTTGGCTGGGATCTTCCCAGCCCACTGTCCATTCGGAGGGAATTTTAGGGAAGCTCAATGTTGCAGTGAGGAATTGCATTAGGCTGCTAATAAGAGAGATTCAAAATGATAGTGGCTTAAGAAGATAGAGCTTGGTTTTCTCTGAAGTAAAAGAAGTCCATAATAAGCCAGTCTAGAGTTTTAGTGTCAGGTCTGTGACATCGTGATGTCTCAAGCTCCTTCCATCTTTGCATGTTCCATCCTTTGGTGGTATCATAGTCTAAGATGGCAGCTGGAGCTCCAGACAGCACATCCATGTTTGAGGAAGGAAGGAGTATGGGAGATAAGGCAAAAGGCACTTGTCAGCTCAATTAGGATCCTTACTTTATTTCCTCTGAAACCTTCCCCTTCCTTCACCATCAGGGTATCATCAGCCATCCTGCTGTGAAAGGGAGTCTGGGAAATGTTTATTTGTCTCTTTGTTTTAAGCTGGATGCCTCCCCACTTCCAACAATACAATGGTATAATGAAGAAGAAAGTGAGGATGGATATGAAATAGCAACCAGCAATCTCCACAGAAGGCTGAGAGCTCTCCAGGCCCTCAAAGGAAATGGTTCAAATCCAGGATGGACAGAAAACCTGGAAAGAAATCCCACGTGTGCGATACCCTGCCCAGCCTTCAGCGATGACGCTGATGGTGGCAAAGGGTCCTGGGGGTTTAAGGCAAGTGCTCTCAGCTGACAGTGACCCCATCTGGGAAGCCCCGTGTCCTCTACCAAGGGGAGAGCAGGCCTGGGACTTTGGTCCTGCTTGGATGCCTTCTTCTATGACTCAGCCACACTTAACTCTTTTTTTCCACTTGCCTGGGCCAGGGGACATTAGAACCTTCAGGGATCAGCGGTTCCATGCCCGGGAGGAATCTGAGGTGGACTGGGAATGCAGAGGCCCACGGACTGGCCCTGTCAGGAGGAGGAATAAAGTCAGACAGCCACATACTCAAATGAGTTTGACCCCCAGAAAGGAACCGCCTAAGTCCCAATTCAATTCCTGGTACCAACTGAACTGACCTTGATTAAATGGGAGAGAGGAGGGGGGCTCCCGAACTCAAGGGTCTCTCACCCCTCCCCCTTGCTCCTAGGAAGGAGCCTGACCCAGGGAGCCCTTTCCTGATCTCTGAGGCATGTGATGGAAGGGGGGGGGGGGGTGGGACAACCCACTCCTAGGGTTAAAGTCTCCCTTTCCATGCTTCTTGAACCTGAACACCCCCACCCCAGTACTTACTCCTTCCACCCCCGTGCTTAAACATTTACCTGAGCCTGGTCAAATGGCTTTCCAGGGGCTTTGGCCCCAAGGTACGGATGACTGCTGAACATCACCCATTTGTTCAGAATCGCAGATGCTGACTTCAATACCCTCTGCCCAGGCCTTCTCTCCCAGCCTTCCCCGCAACCAAGGCCAACCACCTTTCAGCCTTGGACTGCCTCCCAAATGCCATTCACGTGCTCTGAGCTCCTTTTATCACCAAAGCACCAGGTTTGTCCTCAAAATGCAAAGAACATGGGAAGAGTGTGGTGGTGGTGGTGGTGGTGGTGTGTGTGTGTGTGTGTGTACGATGGTGAGCTGGGATTGTTATAGTCACCTGTAAATGACAGGTCAAGGAGAGCTGTAAACCTGGCTTTGACACCTGTGTGACCTCAGGCAAGTGATGTAAACTTCCCTGGGCCTCAGTATTTTCATCTGTGAAGTGGGAATAACTTGATGGATAGATAGATAAATAGATAGCAGAAAGACAGACAGACAGATAATAGAGAAATAGAGATAATAGAAGTTTTTCAAGGCTCAAGTGAGATCAAGGGTACTTATAAATTGCTGAAGATTGAGAAAATCTACAAGGAAATATTTAACTCCTGCCTGGCTTCCTTTGGGTATTTCCCCAGGGGTCAGCATTTGGGCAGTCCTGCACACTGAGGGGTGATATATCTGGCTGTTAAATTTTGGAAGCCAAGAAAAGCATAGCTAGTTTAGATGGAGTTTCTCAATTGTTCAAAAGTTTTTGGCACTTTCAACACTAACACACAATGTTGGGCATTGCCTGAAATACTTTTAAATGGTCATTTCAGCCTTTTTTTCAAATCACACTGTTTTCAGTTAAAAAATTACATCTTTTGGGATCCCTGGGCAGCTCAGTCAGTTAGGCGTCTTCCTTTGGCTCAGGGCATGGTCCCGGGGTCCCGGGATGGCACAGAGAAAGAGGCAGAGACACAGGCAGAGGGAGAAGCAGGCTCTCCACAGGGGGCCAGATGTGGGACTTGATCCCACGACCCCAGGATCATGCCTTGAGCCAAAGGCAGATGCTTAACCACCGAGCCACCCAGGTGCCCCTATAAAGAGTAATTTAGAAGTTTTCCAAGGTAAGTGCCACTAACTAAAGAAAAGCAGGCTTTGTTGGACAAGTTCAAAATGACAAGTTCTAGGTGTGTAGATTAGGGATTGAACATAGTTAAAAGTGGGGTTGATATTCCACGTTAGAGCATCAACAATTGCTGAAAACTGTTTCAGGATGTGATGTGTGGAATTCTTGCTTTTTACATAATGAAAAATCATCTGGTTCCTCATCACACGTTTCAAGTCTGGTTCGCACATGATGGGAGAGATGGTTTCAGATCAGTGATCTTTTCCTAAGCGTGTCTGCACACATAACACATGGTGGTTATACATAGCTTCCATTTCCAATAAAAGCACAGCCAAATTGGAAAGAATCAGCCCTCTCTTGTCTCATTTTAGTATTGTTCAATAATAAGAACCCAGGACATCTTGTTGTGCTTTAAAAATAATTTTGATCAGATGAATGCAAATTATGGATTGGCTGATGAGCACTGCAAGGCAAACTGCCAAACCCCGTATTGGGTGGTTATGCTTTAGAACCAGTATTTTTCTACTTCCCCTTCCTAATCAACCAGCCATCGCAGATAGAAGACAATAAATGACAGTATCTGAAAACTATTGAAGGTGGTTTAATGGTTAAAAAAATAGACATCAGCTATCTCCTGTGTCTAAGAAGCTTCGCGCCACTGAGCCACCAGGTCTGCTGGCTCCCCTGGTAGGCTTTCACATCTCCCTGGGGAGAAGTTTTTAATTTACTTTTGAATAGCTAATATGGTCAGGTGGTTTCGGATGCAAAAACTACAAAAGCAAAGTTGAATTGCTGGGTCAAATGAATATGCATTTATAATTCCAATAGCTGTAGCCAAATTGTTCTCCAGAGGATTTGTTCCAATTTCCACCCTCAGCAGAAAGATCTGAGTGCTGTTTCTACATATCTTTGTCAACTCAGTATACTGACAAATGTTTGATGTTTGTAGGTGGAAATCCTATGTTGGTGCTTGTTTAAATATGCAGTTTCCTTATTGCAGGTGAAATTGGGCATCGTTTCAAATGCTTGAGCCAGTCAAATATTTTCCCCCTGTGGATTGTCTGTTGATGTCTTTTGCTCACTTTTTTTTTTTTCTATTGAAGTGTGTTCGGTTTTTTCTTATTGATTTGTGGAAGCTCTTTATATATATATTAGGGAAATTACTTGTTTATGATATTAACCACAAATTCTTTCCCAAGTTTGTAGCCTGTCCTTTGATTTTGTTTAGGATAGCATCTACCAGGCAGCCAGGGCCCAGCGGTTTAGCGCCGCCTTCAGCCCAGGGCATGATCCTGGAGGCCCCGGGATTGAGTCCCACATCGGGCTCCCTGCATGGAGCCTGCTTCTCCCTCTCCCTGTGTCTCTGCCTCTCTCTCTCTCTCTGTGTCTGTCATGAATAAATAAATAAAATATTAAAAAAAAAAAAAAAGGATAGCATCTACCAGGCAGAAATTTGAAAAAAAAATTTTTTTTGGAGTTAAATTTATCAAGCTTCTATTTTACTTCTAGATTTTGTGTCATAATTAGAAAGGCCTCAGGGTGAGAAAAGTGAGTATTTAATTTCTTGAAATTATAAGGCACTGACATGGAAATAGGCACCATCATCCCCTTTATCTCCAAGTCCCTGGTTAGGAAGACCTTGGGAAACGCTGGGCTTTCATAAGGCTTTTGGCGGTATAAGCTGATTCACTCCAACCACTACACTGAATCAGAGTGAAGACCAAGGGAAGTCCACACAGAGGTGATGTAGAAAGTCTATTCACTTTCCCTTCGGGGACCTTGCTGTCTTTTCTTAAAGCTCTCCCAGGTAGAGAAAGCTCAAACTGGAATGATTTCTGCATGCACCCTCTTCCTGACTCTGCTGGGAAAGTGGGAGAGAGGATCCTATTGGCCCCAAGGAGGGAGGCAGATTCTCTGTGAGGACCAGGGACTATGCTTTGAGGGAAGGGTGGAATGTCTGCCTTTGGGGGGAGGGGTCTTAGCTACTTCCCTTCTTCCACCATCTTCTCTGGCCCTCTCCCTCCTAGAACCTCTATTATTCCTTTCAGAATGCCTGCCCTCAGCGCCCAGCACCTTGCCCTTGAGCCACATCTTGAGGACTGGTTCCTTTCATTAATATCTGCACTTCTAGGAAACAGCGTCTCAGGCTCCTGGGTAGCTCAGTGGTTGAGCATCTGCCTTTGGCTCAGGTTGTGATCCCAGGATCCTGGGATTGAGTCTCACATTGGGTTCCCCGGAGGGAGGCTGCTTCTCCCTCTGCCTATGTCTCTGCCCCTCTCTCTGTGTCTCTCATGAATAAATAAATAAAATCTTAAAAGAAAGAAAGAAGAAAGAAAGAAAGAAAGAAAGAAAGAAAGAAAAAAGAAAGAAAGAAAGAAAGAAAGAAAGAAAGAAAGAAAGAAAGAAAGAAAGAAAGAAAGAAAAGCCGTACCTCAGTTAACAGTGAGTTGAGTTTACTGAAAGGAGAAGGTTGGGAAGCTCAAGCTGCAGGGTCTTTCACTTACATGGGCCCCTTCTAGGCCCTGTGATGGACCCCAGCAGTGTGTGTTCCCATCGCCATAGGTTTTTGTAAAATTTGTCATTTTGGAAGATTTTTCTCAGAGTGTCCCCTCCCACATTGTTGCAGCTTCAACCCCCACAATCCATGGCTGATCTATATACTTCCACAACTCAGGCAAGCTGGAGGAAGAGCTTTATTTGGGAGGGGAGAATTTTCCTGCCTTCTCTGAAATCCCGTGGGGCCATCTCAGCCAGGGGCTCACAGAACACTCTGCCTTCTTCAGTGCTGTGTCACCAGTCCCTCGTGCAGAGCCTGGTCTCTAGCACAGAAAGAACCAGCAAGTGAATGAGCAAATAACCTGCCCCAGCTGGTCCCAGTGTGACAGCAACGTATAAGTGGTGGCCTTCCCCTACTCAGCCCTTCTTAGAGGAGGGGATTGAAAGGAGATGCAGCCCGAAGGCTGGTTCCCTCCCCCAGGCCCAGCTCAGTAGCAACCTCCTCTTGGCTGTGCTTAGAGGTACAGGGGGCCCCTTGGATGCAGGGTGGGAAAGAAGGTGGTGTTCTTGGACAAGAAGCATTCAGAGTTCTCTGGGGTGGGGTGGGGTGGGGTGTGTGTTCAAGTGGCAGTGGAAGTTTCTGAGTGGGAAGAGAAGGAGAGAAAGTAGCCCCATGGTCCATATCTACTCACCTCTTGCCTCCTCCCAAGCTCAGGCCTCTTCCTCTGTCATCCCTGCCTTTCAAACCCTTCCTAACTGGCAGGTATTTCCAGATTATCTCTAATCCAGACCACACCTTACTTCAGTGTGTCCTTGGGGATTTTGGATGAGATTAGCTGTGTTTGTTCATCCACTCCTATTGTTGGGTCTCCTCAGTCCTCTCCAAGGCTCTGTAATCCTACTCCTGACATCCTGCCAGGGCCCCTCCTTCCTGGTGGGGACAGCCTCCCTCCTCAGACTAGGAGCTCTCTGTTCCCTGCTGACTGTTGGTATTGCTGCAAAAGTTAAGAACAAAGCAGTGGGGCAGAGAAGGGTCACTCTCAGACAGGGATGGGGGTGAGTGGAGACCAAGAAGGTGTTTGAAAAGCACGTGGGCTTTTCTCCTTTTTTTCCCTTCTTTTTTTAATTAAAGAAAAATTGGCACTAGGTTGGACTTTAACTTCAAAATTTCAAATATATAAGGAGCGCCGAGTGAAACGATATGAAACGATATGAAAAAGTATCCCCCAGCCCTGTCTTCTAAACACCTCATTCCCCTTCTTGCCCTCAAATGCTATTACCGGCCACTACCATCTTTGAAATACATTTATGTAGGCTTAGACTTTCCCTTTAATTAAAAGAAAAAAATGGTGTGCCACCACTTTGGAAAACTGGCCATATCTTTAAAGCTGACAACTTGCATACCCTATGACCGGGTAAAGCCTTTCCTAGGTTTCTCCCCAAAGAAATGCACATGTCTGTGCACCATGAGACTTCAAAATGTTCCTAACAGCATCCTGTATAAAAAAATATCAAACATTGGAAATTTCCAAAATACCCGTCAAAAGTAGAATGGATAAATAAGTTATGGAATATTCTTATAATGAGATATTACGCAGCAACGGACCTGAACACGTGGTCGTTATGTGAGACCACGCAAACATGTCTCATAAACATGTTGAGTGAAAGAAGCCAGATTCAGAAAGGGGATTGTGTCATTTGGTTTATAGAAACCCAGCAACCATGAACCTATAGCGTTAGGTGTCAGGCTCGTGTCACCTTTAGAGGAAGAGAATGTGGGTGACAGGGCCACCAGGAGAGGGTACCTGAAGCACTCCAGGTCACTGGTTGGGCTCAGGACCCCGAAGACTTTGTGTCCTGTGTCTAGGGCCCACAGTGCATTGGAGCTGAGGACCCACAACAAAATACGGGTGGGAGTGACACCATGACGGAGGAAAAGCAACCCAGCTGAGAAATGTGGTGAGCCCCCCAGGGCTCAGGGCAGACCAGATGACCAGCCCTCCACTTGGTCCTGGCAGCACGCCAGGCTGAACGGGGCTGGGAGACAAAGAAGGTGGTGAGTAAAGCACAGGATTTGAATCAAAAACCTTCCCATTCCATTCAACAGACACCAAAGCCCCCACCCTGGGCGAGACACAGGTCTAGGCTCCTCGGGGACGAGATGAAGAAGACTGTCTCTGCTCTCATGCTTTCCCTCTGGTGGGAGAAAGACGCGCAGACAGATGAATAGTTAGCATACCACCGTGACACATGCCAGGGAGGTTTGTGCCACGTCATAGGGCCCTGAAAAGGAAGTATGTGACCTGAGCTGGGAGATGACACATGAGAGCTGAGTCCTGAAGGAACTCAGGAACTCAGGGACCACGGGACCCCAAAAGCGTTCTAGGCAGGGGCATGACATGTGCAAAAAGCTCAGAGGTAGGGAAGGTCATGGTGCGTTGGGAAACTGCATTTTCTCGGGAGCATAAAATCTGTGCAGCAAAGTGAAAAGACGTGAGGAAGGAAATGGCCCAGGGCAGGGCCTGGAACTGTGAAGAGCTTGGCTCACCTCGCTTGGGAGTTTGGACAGGAGCCCACCCTTCATTCATCTACCTCTTCCCTTTCTCTCTCTCTTTTTTTTAAAGATTTTATTTATTTATTCATGAGACACAGAGAGAGAGAGAGAAAGAGAGAGAGAGAGAGAGGGACGGAGGGAGGCAGAGACACAGGCAGAGGGAGAAGCAGGCTCCATGTAGGGAGCCTGACGTGGGACTCGATCCCAGGTCTCCAGGATCAGGCCCTGGGCTGAAGGCGACGCTAAACTGCTGAGCAACCTGGGTTGCCCAATTTCTCTTTCTTTCTCTCCTTCTCCTTCTCTCTCTCTCCACCTTTCCTCGCTCCCTCCCTTTTTGGTTCATTTTCCTTTTCCCATTATACAACCAATAGGTGCCCCCTGCAACAATTTTGGAATATGCAAAAGCCAAGAGTGGAAGCTCAGTGAAGACAAGAACTTTGCTAATACCCCATCATGTCCCCAGGTGCTATTTGTGGCACCTGACATTAGGCAGATGCTCAAAAAAAAAAAAAAAATTGCTGATGACATGGCTGCTGTGTGGCACCCTGCAGGTACAATCTGGGCAACAGGGGACTGTTGCCCTTGGAGTCGCTCTAATTAACCAGTAACAGTAACCCAGCAAGTGCCATGGCAGGGAATTGGGGCAGAAACATCTAGCTTTGGTGGATGGTGGAGAATCCAGGGAAGGCTTCCTGGAGAGCAGTGCAGAGCTCAGAGCAGAAAGTCTGAGCAGGTATTCATCAGAGGGAGTGTGTTCCAAGCAGAGGGAAGAGCATTTGTGGAGGAGGCCCAGAGGCAAGGGAGCTGGTGCAGCGGGAAGAGGATAGTTGACTTTGGGGATGAAAGGGCTACCATATAGAGCTGCAGGAGGGGAGCAGGGGTGAGTACAAAGCGGAGCAGGAGTTGTATCTCGAAGGCCAAAGTAAACACCTGGGTCTTGGACTTGAGGACAGTGGGGTTTAGGTAAGAAAGTGTGGTATACTTTGTAGCAAAGGGAATAGGTTGGAGGGGGCAGGGAGATGGGAGGCAGGCAGATAAGAGACTTTTAACACCAGGGGACAGAAGGGAGGGTGGTCCAGGCGAGGGCAGAGGCCCTGGCAATGATAGGCCAAAGAGCAGGATTCTGAAAGTCCTCAAAAGGCAGACTGGTCTCAGAGCACCTGGCTGGGTCAGCTGGTGGCACATGGCGCTCTTGACCTTGGGGTTGTGGGTGCGAGCCCCACATTAGGTGTAGACATTACTTAAAAATAAAATCTTTACACTGTTTTCCAGAGTGACTATACCAGCTTGTATTCCCACCAACAGTGCAAGACAGTTCCCAGCAATTGCACTACTGGGTGTTTACCCCAAAGATAGAGATGTAGTGAAATGATGGGACACCTACACCCCAATGTTCACAGCAGCAATGTCCACAATAGCCAAACTGGAGGGAGCCACGATGTCCTTTGAAAGATGAGTGGATAAAGAAGATGTGGTTTATATATATATATACACATACACACACTATGGAACATTACTCAGCCATCGGAAGAGACGAATACCCACCATTTGCTTCGACGCGGATGGAACTGGAGGGTGTTATGCTGAGTGAAATGAGTCAATCGGAGAAGGACAAACATTATATGGTTTCACTCACGTGTGGAATATAAGAAATAGTGAAAGGGACAATAAGGGAAAGGAGGAAAACTGAGTGGGGAAAAATTAGAGAGGAAGACAAACCATGAGAGTCTCCTAACTCTGGGAAACAAAGGGTTGCAGAAAGGGAAGAGGATGGGGTGGGGGAGGATAGGGTAACTGGGTGATGGGCACTGAGGAGGGCACTTGATGGGATGAGCACTGGGTGTTAGATTAGATGAATTGAATTGAATTTAAATTAAAAAAATGTTTTAAAAAATAAAGGAAGACTGGCTTTGGGGACTGAAGAGCTGAGGGGGCAAAGGTAGAGAGAAGTCTAGCATGACTCCAGGTTTCTAGGCTGGATACTGGACTCAATTAGGGGAGGAGCCCTAAAAATTATGCAAATAATATGCAAAGTTCCTGCCATTTCTTCTTCTTATTCAAATGCAGTCTGCTTGTGGTTCAGTCAATGATGCTTCTCAGAAGTGACAGATGGCCCATGCTGCCCTCCACTGGCTCTCAGTCCCCTGCCCTCCCCTCGCCAGCCTGCTCCTTCCTGTCTGAAGGGCTCAGCCCAGCTTTGGTTCTCGGTCTTTGGACTTTCCTCAAGGTCCCTTCTCCGCCCTCCACTCCCTGGTTCTTAAGAAAGCAGAAATTTTTCCTCCCTGGCCCTGAGCCCAGCTGCCAGCCTAGGATTGCATGAGCCCTCCCCTCTGTCACCTGCTCCTTGCTCATTCCTGCATGGAAATGCCCCACCAGGGATGGGCGGGCTCAGCCACCCCGACTCGCTTTCTTCCTTCCGCCTGGGGTTTTCTGCTAGCCTGTCAGGCTGTCCCTTCCTCCATCTTTGGTCGTCTCAAATTTCTAACGAAGCCACAGCTTCTTTGAAAATCTTCACCCTTCCAGGCCCCCCTTGATTGTGTGTGAGTGTGTGCACGCACACGGACAGGCACAACCAGAGCTAGAGGTCTGCTCCAACACAGGCACGTGGTCACCCTGACCCTGACGCACGGCCACCTGCAGGGAGATGTGCCAGACTGGAAGCTCCCCAGGGCAGAGACTGGTCTGATTGGTTCATTTCACATCCCCAAAGCCTGGCACTCAGGAGATGCTCAGGAAACATCTGTCAAATGGAAGAATGTGGCAGACTGGGACATGGGCTGTGCAGACCCCCCTTCAAGAAAGGACTTGCTGCCCAGTTGCAAGGAGTGTGGTGAGCTGAGAGCTCTAGGTCTTAGCCTCTTCAGAACCCTGGGCCTGGGGCTAGGGTGTGGAGAGTGGGTCACCCAGGACACAAAGTGCTAAGCCCTCCTGTGAGCATGTGCTGTAGGCACTGCCTCACCTCTCCAGTCATGACCTTGAAGGCCAAGGGCTGAGCATGGCAGTGGTTCTAGGGCCTGGCCCTTTCTGCCCAGCTTGGTCAGGGCTCCCCTGCCAGGCAACCTCTGCACCACGGTTTCCCCAACGAGCTGGTGTACAGCCGTCAGATCTGCCGTTTCCTTTCACAGAAGTCACTCCACCGTGACCCTTCCCCATGCCCACCTCCACCTCAGCAGCTGCTTCCTGGAGAACCTGGTCTGCTGAACAGGTACATCCAGGTGACAAAGAAGTGGACACACACATGGCCATGTGAGTACCCCTTGCTCAATCTTGTAATCCAGCATGTATTAGGTGCTCAATAAATCACCAGAGAATGGCTGAATGGCTGAATCACCAAGATGCCTGAAGACTTGGTGGGAGGCCAGTGACCAGATATGTTGACCTAGCTAGACGTCCCTAAACTGGGGTTCCCAAAGCACCCTTGAAGGCAACAGTGGAGGTGAAAGAGTTCTTTCCGTGGAATCCCAATCTCGTGGAATACGTGCTTTTAGATGAGATAAGGCCATTCGGGTTAACTAAAAGGCCCAACCTTTTGTTTTGGCAGGAATGATATCAGAGCAGTGTGGTAACATGGGGTTATCTTGGGGTGAGCAATAGTTCCCAGGGGCAACTCCGTACAAACATGTTTTTCACTGGGCACAGTGGAGGCGGAAGTGAGGAGTGGGGAGGAAGGTCACTGGCTCTGGATGGTCATATGAGGCATCCTCAGACAAATAAATCATCCCACATCCCAGAGCCTCAGCATTCTCCCTTGTGGAAGCAGAACAGGCCTCAGAGTCTGGGTATTTTAATCCTGTCTCAAGATACTTTCCCTTCCATTATCTCATTTAATTGTCACATGCATCCTATGGCTCCCTGGGCAGGAAGCTCTATCATTCTGATTTGCTTTTCAAAGCCAGCCCAGATAAGCCCTTCCCCAATAAATGCCCGCCCCTGCCCATCCCCTGCCACCAGGTTAATCATTGCATCATCTGGAGGCTGGGCAGCCTCTGAATCTGGCATCAGCTCCTGCGGTTCCACTCAACCCCCCACCTCGCATCAAGGGCACGTTGCTTCATTGTCCGTTTGGTTCCCCAGGGCCTGGCACACAGTAGGGCCCAATGCCTGTTGTAAGAACACCAAACTCATCATTTGCCAGGCAGACCACCATCTGGAGTCTGTTTTCCACAGTGTTTGTAAGTTCACTCTGCACCGGCTCTCTCTAGAAGCTCAGTAAGTGGACTGGTGTGTCTTTATCCTGGTCTCTAAGTGTGGGACTGGCCAGGAAAGAGCCAAGAACAGAGCCCTGGGCTCCTTCTGTAGAGGGTGTCACCCTCAGGAAAACAGCCCTACAAATAGCTGGTTCAAACACTGAAGAACTTTGAAATTACCTGCCCTGCCCTGGGCCAAATATCATTTCACAAGTGCCCATCCCAGGGCTGGCACCCAGTGGGTGCTTCTCTAAAGTCAAGTGCCGGTTTCTGCCCCCTCTCTTTCCTAGCAGGGGAAAGTGGGCAAAGGGGAGACTCCAAATGGGTTTCCAGTTTACACCTTTATTAGGGCTGAGTGAGGGGGTCCCACCGCCACCCACCTCCTAGCGCCCACAGCCATTCTGTAATTTATCCAGTCTGTTTCCTGTTCTCAGGGTTCTGGGTGGCTTTCTCCTTAAGATGGATCTGAGGGGTGAGGCACAGGTGGGGCACTGGCCGGTGGTGATAAAGAGCAAGGATTTAGAGCTGGGCAGGCCCAGCTGTATCACCTGGGCAAGTCACTGTGCCTCTCTGGGCCCCAGTATCCTCATTCTGTGAAATGGGGGTCATAACAGTACCTCCTCACTGGGTTGTTAAGAGGCTCAGGTGAGGAACTATTTGTGAAGTGACAGGCAAAGTAAGTTAAAACAGTAACTTTTATGATGATCTCCGAACACCGTCGCCATTGGGGGTCAGTGGGAAAGACTGGACAGGACCCCTCCAGAGTAGCGTATGCCAGGACCCCCAGCCTAGAGTGAGCTCAGGAGCTGCCCTGGCAGGTGAAGGGCACCCAGGTGGCCCTGTACTCCCTGCTGCCAGGACTGGAATGTCCTGGGCACTTGCATGATATTTGGGATGGGGGATCCAAGTGGCTCATTATTGGCAAAGCACAGCTTTCCCTGGGCGCAGAAGCTGCAAGCCCTCGCCAGACTTTCTTGGTGATGAAATGTGCCCCCTCTGGGTAGAGCCAATCCACCACTGCCACGGCCAGACCGCCCCACCCCGCTGGAGTGAGAACAGAACAGTGTGTCTCCCTCTGGGTGTCAGGCTGACCCAGAGCCCAGGGTCCAGGTACAAGGGTGGAGGATCAGTCAGAGAGAGGGAGACAGTGGATCCTGGTTCAAGTTTGGCTCTGTTTCTGGTGACTTTGGGTAGGCCCCTTGGCCTGGCTAAGCCTCAATTTCAGGAAATTTCTAAGAGCCTTTTCAGCTCAGGAAGGTATCTCCCTCCCACTCTCCCAAGAAAAGGCAGTGGGGCTAGATATTTCCTGCCCTCTTGCTTCCATCAAGAAAACTGGGTTTGGGTTCTTGTTTCTTTTCTTTCTTTCTTTCTTTCTTTCTTTCTTTCTTTCTTTCTTTCTTTCTTCTTTTTCTTTCTTTCTTTCTTTCTTTCTTTCTTTCTTTCTTTCTTTCTTTCTTTCTTTCTCTTTCTTTCTTCTTTCTTCTCTCTCATGTTTTCCTGAGGATTGGGCCCATTCTGCACAACATGTATTCTTGAGGGTTTAAGGGTTGAGAGGAGAAGAAAGATCACAAGCCCCTGCATACCACAAATGAGTCAGGTGACAGCAGTGCCCGGGAGGCTCAGAGGGTGTGATGGCAGCTCTGAGGGGTCAGATGGGCCCGAAGGGGAGCAAGGTGCGGGGCACCAGAGAGGAAGGGGCTCATTCTGGCTGAGGGGCAAGTGGGCGCCTGAAAGGGAGGGAATCAAAAGCACTGGACAGTGAGTGACCACCCTCAGACCAGGCAGACCTTCACTTCTGTGCACTGGCCTTGCCTCGATGTAGGCCCAGCCCCGCTGTGGGGGTCCCTGGGGTCTGGGTGTAGTGTGGTGTGCACCACCCCCCAGCCCCGCCCCATGGCTCTGTCAGCAGCTTCAGTGGCAGCTCTGCACTGGTCACCAGCAGCTGCTGTAGGACGAGACGGGCTGGCGGAGGAGGCTGTGTCTCATCACTCTCTCTTGGTTTTCATTCTCGGTTCTCTTCTTTCCGGAGCTGTGATTTTCCTACCGCTGAGTCACCCAGGGAAGGGCAATAAAAGAGGGTGATTAAAAGTGTTTCAGTTCCTGGGATTTCCCATTTCTCTTTACAGGAATTGGAAGCAAAGCCCCAGCAGCACCTGTGGTGAGCTAGGCAAGAGCCTCTGCAGGACCCTAATGAGATACTCCCACCAGGCTGGGGGTCTCTTAGGGCACAGCCAGGGTCTCCTCCTCAGACTGGGGCTCCCTGAGGGCAGGGCTGAGTGTACCCCTTAGCCTGGGGCTCCCTGGGGTTAGGACTGTTGTTCCCCTCCATCAGGAGCTTCCGAGGGGTATAGTCAGCTCTCATTTTCAGCACCCAGGCCCCCCATAGCCAGGGATCACTGCATGCCTCTTCAGAGGAGCTCTTGGCCCCACCAATAGTCAGGAACAGGCTAGGTGGCCTCCTGGGCTCCTCTGACATCAGAGGATGATTCTAAGGACATAAAGTTTCTCATTTCTCTCCCATGTTCCTTTGCCTCTGGCCTGTTTCTCTCTCCCAGTCAGAACACAGAGGGTTGCGACGTCTTCTTCATCCTCTCCCACACACTCCCACACTGAGTCCATCCCTCCCCAGCCCTTTGGTCCCGCTCTAGCCTCGAACCACTCAGGTACTCATCGACCGGGGAGCAAAGGTGGCAGAGTTGGACACTGCAGAGGAAACCAGTGACCAAACAGACGGTGGGAGGCCTGGCCGGCTTCCCTCTTGCCTCCTCCTGCTGACGGCAGGCCGACGTCCCGCCGGCTCTCTCGGGCTCTGTCTGCAGTGGGAGCTGAGGGCCAGAGACCTGGCTTGTGCTGAACCCGGGGGGGGGGGGGGGGGGGGGTAACAGGAACCCATGCTGATAACCAGGGGCCAGGGGCGGTGAACATCAGCCACCCGTGCCATCCGCCGTCCCTTACAGCGCCGCAGACTCCGAGGTCACTGCCCTAGGGCAGCCGAGGGCAGCCCCTGTGTGACCTGGCAGTCCCTTCCAGACCCAGCTGTCCCTGGCAGCCGCAGCTACTCTTTGCAACCTTCAGACTGGCTGTTAAAGAACACTGATTTTTCTCGAACTTTTCCACCAGAATGGTGCCCAAAGGGGCCAGACCACATTCCCCCAAGGGCCTTGGCTCAAAACAGCCAACTCAAAGCCTTGTTAGGATCTCACGTCTCCTGTTTGTCTAAAACCCACACATGTATTTTGCGTTCTATTCCTTCATATCTCTGTTTAATACAAAAATAATATTATTTTCCTCACATTCTTTCAGTCAAATGGCTGTCCCAGGAAGATGGGGGACATTTATCCTTTGGCTTTGCTGCCAAAGCAAAATGGTGGGCTTAATGGTGGCCAGTGGTGGGAGCCTAGGGCAAATGGCATAGGGCCCACGTGGCCTCAGGTGTAATCCTAGTGAAAACCTCCCCCCCCGGCCTCAGCTGTGCAAGAAGGCTCTCTGTTGGGGCGCCCGGGTGGTTCAGGTGGTTAAGCCTCTGCCTTCGGCTCAGGTCATGATCCCAGGGTCTTGGGACTGAGTCCCGTGTCATGGTCCCTGCTCAGCAGGGAGTCTGCTTCTCCCTCTTCCTCTGCCCCTCACCCTGCTTGTGCTCTCTCTCTCAAATAAATAAATACAATTTAAAAAAAGAGAGAGAGAGAGAGAAGGTTCCCTGTCCTTCCTGTCCTCCCCCACCCAGTTATTCCAGTTGAAAGTCAGTGGTCACTTGGCTTCCTGGAGGTGTGAACAGGGGAGGGTGTAGGTGCTCCCCTGTGGCAGGGCTCTGTGGCTCTTCCTTCCAGAAGCTACTTGACTCTGTTTCCTCAGCAAGACCTGGGAGGAATTGCATTAACAGATTGAGGCAGTTAATGAAATCATGGACAGTTGGGAATGAGTGCCATATCTGGTTCCAGAAGGCCTTGTCATGCCCCCAAGCCCGGCCACTTGACAGGCCGGTGTGTGATGCAGCAGCTCCTGGCAGAGGCTGAGGGTGCATGCCCTGGGGAGGAGCTTTCGTGAGCCCGGGGAGGTACTCCTTCCCGCCTCCCTATGTCCAACCAGTCCCAAGACCCAATATTACTGGTCTCCAAATGCTTTTGAAATCCATTTCATTTAATTTTCCCCCTGCTTCATTGAGACATAATTGACATACCGCCCAGTGTAAGTTTTAGGTGGACGGTGTAACAACTGGACTTCCATATGTCGTGAAATGATTTCCACGATGTTTAGTTAACATCCAGCATCTCATATGGATATATATAAAAAAGAAATAAATAGAAAAATGTTTTTTCCTTGTGATGAGAATTCTTGGGGTCTACTCTTAGGAACTTTCAAACATACTCTATGTCAGTGTTAACTGTTGTCACTGTGCTGTGCTTACGTCGCCAGGGCCCACTTCCCTCCTAACTGGAAGTTTCAGTCCTTCAACTGCCTTCATCCAATTCCCCCACCCCTACCCCCTGCCTTGGGTAACTACAAATCCAGTCTTTTTTCTCAGTTCTTTTCTTTCCTTCCCTCCTTCCTTCCTCCCTTCTCCTCTCTCTTTCTTTCTTTTCTTTTCTTTCTTTCTTTTTTTTTTTTAATTTTTTTTTAATTATTTATTTTTGATAGTCATACAGAGAGAGAGAGAGAGGCAGAGACACAGGCAGAGGGAGAAGCAGGCTCCATGCACCGGGAGCCCGACGTGGGATTCGATCCCGGGTCTCCAGTATCGCGCCCTGGGCCAAAGGCAGGCGCCAAACCGCTGCGCCACCCAGGGATCCCCTCTTTTCTTTCTTTTTTTCTTTTTTTCTTTCTTTCTTTCTTTCTTTCTTTCTTTCTTTCTTTCTTTTTCTTTCTTTCTTCTTTCTTTATTTCTTTTTTCTTTTTTTAATTTAAAGGTTTTATTTATTTATTCATGAGAGACACAGAGAGGCAGAGACACAGGCAGAGGGAGAAGCAGGCTCCCTGTAGGGAGCCCAATTCAGGACTCCATCCCAGGACCCTGGGATCATGACCTGAGCCTAAGGCTCAACCGCTGAGCCACCCAGGCGTCCCTCTCATCCTTCCTTCCTTCCTTCCTTCCTTCCTTCCTTCCTTCCTTCCTTCCTTCCTTTTTTTTCATCCTTTCTTCCTTTCTTTCTCTTTTCTTTCAGATTTCCACATGTGAGATTAATGAAGGATAGTGGGAAGAAAGGCAGGCAGGGATAAGGGGCCCGGGGCACCGTAGGAGGAAACCAGCCTTAAAAGGATTTTACCCCTCCCTGGAAGGAGTCTTCACCCTTTCCCACGCGATAGGTAGATGACCAAAACCTGATTGGGTGACAGGCACAGGGAGGGTTAATCAGATCAAAACAGCTCAAGGAGCCCATAAAACCCCCTAGACTTAGAAACTCTGTTGGCAAGCCTCTTGGGTGCCCTCCTTCCTTGGGGGCTGTTTGCCATCACTCGATAAACCTTGCTTCACTGCCCAATGCTCATCATCTGGTCTACCTTTTCCTTCTTCGAAGTGGCGTGACCCAGAACTGTGGAGACCAAAGGAAAAGAAATTCTGGAACAAGATCGCAGTGTTTGTCTTTCCGTCTGATTTATTTCACTTAGCATAACTATCCAGTTTCATCTATGTTATCCCAAATAGCAGAATTTTTCTTATGGCTGAGTAATATGCCACTGTATCTGCACACCACGTTTCCTTTACCCATCATCCATCTGACTTTCAGGTTATTTTCCGTGTCTTGGCTGCTGTACCTAATGCTGTAGTGAACACGGGGGTGCTCATAACTCATATATTCAGATAGATTCCCAGAAATGGACTTACTGGATCATTTGGTTTTTCTATTTTTAATTTTTTTGAGGCACTGTTACGCTGTGAAAACAGTATGGAAACAGTGGCTCCAACAGTTTACAATCCTACCAGCAGTGCATAGGGTTCCCGGCATTTATCTCTTTCATTTTCAATGATGGTCCTTCTAACAGGTGTGAGGTGGTATCTCATTGTGGTTTTGATTTGCAGTTCCCTGGTGATTAGTGATATTGAGTACCTTTTTATGGACCTGTTGGCCATTCGTATATCTTCTTTGGAGTAATGTCTATTCAGATCCTTGCCTGTTTTAATAAAAAAAAATATTTGTGTGGTGTTTGTTTTGTTTTTGTTTTTGTTTTGCTATTGAAGTGTATGAGTTCTTCATACATTTTGGGTATTAGCCCCCTATCATATATTTGATTTGCAGATATTCTTTCCCATCTCTGTAGGTTGTATTTTCATTTTGTTGACATTTTCTTCAAAGTAATCTTTGAGTCTTATCTCAAAATCTTATCTCATTTTTTGGCTTAATACCCTTTAAAGGCTTCTCCCTAGATTCCAGATAAAGTTCAGCTGGTCTGGTTATCTCTATCCTCATCTCTTTCCTCTCCCTCTGGACTCTGACATCCTTTTTTTTTCTTCCTTCAGAGGCTTTGCACATGCTGTTCCCTCTCAGTGTAGAACACTTATCCCCTCATCCCAACCTTGTGCCCCATACACATCCCCCAACCAGTCTGACTCTTACTCATACTTACTCTTACTCATTCTGCTTCCCATGCCCCAGGCCTGGGGGAAAGTTCTTCCTCAGGGTCCCAGAGCACCTCTCCTCACAGCAGCCGGATGATACTTATGTGGTGTTATCTGGTATCCTATTCCCTCAGAGGTGGGCCATGCCAAAACAGGAAGCAGAAAAATCTCTGGCCTTTGTGTCTAAACCCTTAGGGAAACTACAAGGATGTAGGAATAAAAAAATAGGAGAAACATTTATTTATTTATTTATTTATTTATTTATTTATTTATTTTTTATAAGAATTTTTTAAAGATTTTTAATTTATTTATTCATAGAGACACACACAGAGAGAGAGAGAGAGAGGCAGAGACACAGGCAGAGGGAGAAGTAGGCTCCATGCAGGGAGCCCAACGTGGGACTCGATCCAGGGTCTCCAGGGTCTCCAGGATCACGCCGTAGGCTGCAGGTGGCACCAAACCACTGGGCTGCCCTAGGAGAAACATTAAAAAAAAAAAAAAAAAAAAAAAAAAAGACGCTCAAAATCACTAATTTTTAGAATCATTAGGGAAATGCAAACCTACACTACAATGAGATAGCACCACACACCCATTAGGATGGCCTACTATAAAAAAACAAACAAACAGAATACAACAAGTATTGGTGAGGCTATAGAGAAATTGGAACCCTTGTGCACTGTTGATAGGAGAATAAAGTGGTGTAGAAGCTGTGGAAAATAGTATTATAGTTATTCCAAAAATTATAAATAGAATTACTGGAAATAGCAATTTCATTCCTGGGTATCTACCCAAAAGAACTGAAAGCAATATCTCCAATTGGTATCTGTATATTTGTGTTCATAACAGCATTATTCACAGTAGCCACAACATGGAAGCAACCCAAGTGTCCATTAATGGATGAATGAAGGAGCAAAATGTGGCCTCTCCTCACAATGGTATATCAGTCAGCCTTAAAAAGGAAGGAAATTATGCAATATACTGTAACATGGTTGAATCTTGAAGAAGCTAAGTAAAATAAACCACTCTCACACAAAAAATACTGTATGATGCCAATTAGATGAGAGGTTTAGAGTAGTCAGATCATAGAGACAAAAAGTAGAATGATGACTGTCAGGGCTGGGGTGAGGAGAGAATGGGAAATTATTGTCTAATGGGTACAGAGTATCAGATTTACAAGATGAAAAGAGCTAAGACGATGCATGGTGGGGATGGTTGCACTACAATGTGAATGTATTCAATACCACTGTGTCGTACACTTCAGAGTGGTTAGGATGGTAAATTTTATGTTATGTGTGTTTTACCACCATAAACAAAATGGTGGAGAGAAAAATGTAAAGAGGTCTCCTCTCCACTTGCATGGTAGATTTTATTTTCCAAAAAAATGGTCACAGCCCTATTTCTTCCCCACATGCTCTTCCAGAAGAGGTGGAGTCTACTTCCTCATCCCACTGAAACTGGGTGGGAGTTTGTGACTGCCTGCATGGACAGAAGGCAATGCAAGTGTCACATGTGGCTTCCCAGGTGAGGTCCCATGGGGCAGTACAGCCTTTGTCCCACTCTCAGTTCTCACCCCTGCCCAGCAGCCAACATGTTGTGAGCAAGCCTAGGTCACATGTAGGTGTGCTAGGTCTCAGCCAACAGCCAACATCCCATTCCAGAAAGCAGCGAGCCAGGGACTCTGTAGATGATCCACCTAGCCTTCAAGCCACCCTCACTGATGTGGGGTAGAGCAGAGTTGTCTCTCCAGGGTCGGCCTGAATTGCAGCTTTGTGAGCAAAATAAATGTGACCATTTTAAGCTGCTAAATTTTGGGGGTATTTTGTCATACAACCATAGTAACTAGACTGCCCTGGCCCCCCGTCCTGTCCTTAGCTTGAAAAATATTTCTCTTGGGTTAGAATAAAGGAGGAGAGAGTGAAAGGAGTTGATGAAAGAAGAGAAGGCAGGAGCAATAGAGAATGAATATGCTCCTTTTTATTTTATTTTTTTAAAGATTTTATTTATTTATTCATTTATTTTTTTTAAAGATTTTATTTATTTATTCATGAGAGGCAGAGAGAGAGAGAGAGAGAGAGAGAGAGAGAGAGAGAGAGGCAGAGACACAGGCAGAGGGAGAAGCAGGCTCCACACCCGGAGCCCGACATGGGACTCAATCCTGGGTCTCCAGGATCACGCCCTGGGCTGAAGGTGGCGCTAAACCACTGGGCCACCTGGGCTGCTCAGTATACTCCCTTTTAACCCCATTTGAGGAGGCGCTAAATAGAGATTGAGTTATAATGAAATACAGATCATTGCAGTTCTTGCCAACATAAGATTGTAGGTGGAAATCTCCTTTCTACACAGAACTGGGATTGCCTGTTGACATGCTCGCACCCTTGACCCCATTTCTGTTGTTGTCTGGGTCCCTTGTGACTCCTCAGCTCCAGAACCATGCCTGCTACAGAGGAGACACTTGAAATATGTGTCAATGAGTATGAATGAATGGCGAATGAATGAAACCCAAAGCCCAACATAGATTTTTTTTTTTTTCAGAAAAGTCTTGGCCATTTCTTCAGAGAACATTCATCCAGTCTGGGAAACTTACTCCTTTTATGAATGAGGACACTGATGTCCAGAGGAGCAGTGACTGGCCCAGGGTCTCATGTTCCATGGGCAGCAGAGCTAATCCAGCACTCAGGCTCCAAGAGCCCAGCTCTCCACCCCTGTCTATGGCCCTAGCTGCCACCAGGTGGTTCAGACCCTGGAAAGGATGGATAGACTATAGTCTTCACTGTCTCAACTCATGATTTATCTAAGTCTACTGGCTGGTCTGGTCCCAGTCCCTCACGGGCAAATGGCAGATATAGAGAAATTATCAGAAAGAGAGCCCGTGAGGGCTAGTGACTGGGACCTGGAGGAGACGCTGCAGAAGAGTATCTGACATACAATAAGGACTCCATAAATATCTGTTGAGTTGAGTTGAATTGAATTGAAATAAACACAAAATAAATATGTAATTATAAACTTGTATGGTGTGTGCTGTGGAAGAAAGTTTCAGGGAGATGTGAGGTCTCAAGTGGGGTCCTGCCTTCCTTCTGGTAAGGCCTCTGAGGAGATGGCAGTGGGTAAGGAGTTGAGCATGTGGGATGGAGCGAGGGGAGAGCCTGCATGGCGTTCTAGGCAGAGGAAATGATTTATACAAAAGACGCCAGCTGGCAGAGAACCAGGGTTATCTGAGGAACCAAGAGAAGGTCAGTGTGACCATTGCAGAGGAAGGAAGGCTGAACATGACAGTGACAGAAAACAAGGCTGATGTGGTAGGTAGAGACCAGACCAGCGGTGCCCTGGACACTTGGTTGTCTAGCTAAAAGACTGTATCTCCCAACTTACCTTGGAGTGAGATATGATTTTGTCACTAACTTCTAGCCCATGAAATATAAGCAAATGTATTCCTGGATCTTTAAGAAATCTCCTTGAAAGTGGTGGGGAGTGTGGAGCATCTCTCCTCTCTTTCTTCCTTCCTTAGTGAATACGGACAACGTGGTTGGAGGTCAAGTGGCCATCCTGAACCAAGAGATGATTGGAAGGTGATGATCTCAACTGCTTAGCTTCAGGAGCTCAAAGGAGAAAACTGGTTTAGAGATGAAAATTTGAGAAAGGTCAAGCTGTGGTTGGTTGTTGAAATCTTGGCAGGCACTTGATGGCCTAGGGGGAAAATATGAAATGAGAAAAAAGATGGCCTCAGGATGAACCTTGGGAAAAACCAACATTTACAGAAAATAGTGCTGGCCATGAGGTCTGGGATGGCACAGAGGACTCCAGTTAAAGTTTCCAGGCTCCATAGGGCCTACTTGCAGGGCCTTACTCCAGTATTTCCCTCTGGAACTCTGTTTTCTGCAGCTGACAATGCTCTCAGGGGTCTACTCAGTCCCAACAGGCTAAGTTCTGAGGTTAAGCATGGAGTGAGAGAGGACTGGAACCCTGTAGTCTCATCTACCCACAGATCTCATGGCTAGGTCACTACTGTAACTGGTATAGCACATTCCTCTCTGTGAATATCTCTAAGGATTTCACAAATTGTCCACACACTCCCCTAAGCTCAGAACAATGGATATGTGATTGACCTACTTTTGAGTAGTAAGTGTTCCCCAGAAGTGATCCTTTCTCTGACAAAGAAGATCAGTTGTCTTCCATTTCAGAAAGGAAGGAAGGAAGGAGAGAAGGAAGGAAAGAAGGAAGGAACGAGGGAAAGAGGGATGGAGAGAAGGGAAAGGAAGGAGGAAGGAAGGAAAAGAAGAAAGTATAACTGAAGGGCAAAAATAAAGACAGGCAGACTATTCTGCTATACCTGAAAAGTGTGGCCAGGTGGGCAGGAAGAAATCCAGTAGAGTGTAGCCACATGTCAACGTGCTAAGAGGAACAAGTAAGATGAGGCTAGAAGACACCTTCTTAGCTGAAGCTAAGGGCTGACTGTTCTGTTTCCCCTCAAAATTAATATCTTGAAACCCTACCCCCTAACGTGATGGTGTCAGGAGGTCAAGGCTTTGGGAGGTGCGTTGGCTATGAGGATTAATGCCCTTACAGAGGAGGCCTGAGAAAGCTCCCCGTCCCCATCCACCATGTGAGGACACAGCGAGAAGATGTATCTATGAACCAGGAGCAGGGACTCACCATGCACTGGCACCTTGATGTCAGACTTCCCAGCCTCCAGACCTGTGAGACATAAATTTGTTGTATGTAAGTCATGCAGTCTACTACGGTCTTTTGTCATAGTCACATGAGCTGACCAACACACCTGGACTCAACAATCTAGAGGTCTGTCTTCACAGAGAAATACTTTGGCGTCTGATTCTGCACTGGAATGGGTGAGGGGAAGCAGTGTCGGGGCTGTCTCTGGGGGCACTCTGGGGTACTGTGGACACCCAAGGCTCTAATGCCAGGCAGGAGGCTGGACAGAAGTCTGACCGGATGGAACCCCTGGCATTACCACTTCGCTGAAATGAATTGATGAGTCCAGGCTCATAGCCGGTGTTGAGGATGCTGACATTTCTTTCCTTCCTCCGTTTTATACTAGAGGTGCTCCGGGGGGAGTTCAGGTTCTCTGAGCCTTGGTTCTAGCTTCTGAGATGAAACGCCCAGTTCCATTGCCTCTCTTCCTCCAGCAGGTTAGCCTAGAAATGTTCTCGTGGCTGTGGCAGACAGAGCCAGACATACAATGAGAGAGAGAGAGAGAGAGAGAGAGAGAGAGAGAGAGAGAGACGTAGAGAGAGAAGCTCAAACTCAGCAGCACCCTTTGAGCCTTTGGGGGCATCTCATTTGCTAATACCCCATCGGCCAAAGCAAGTCACGTGACCAAGGCCACACAGAGCGTGGGAAAGCATGGCAGAGTCAGCCCGCAAAGGGGAAAGACCCAGGGAAAGATGAAGACTCAGGGCGGGTTTTCAGTCTACGATGGCAAGCAACCCAGGGCCAGGGGTGCACTGCTGAAATCTGAGTAAAACATCAGAACGTCCCATGAGTCCCCCCTTCCCTCCCATTTCCCAGAACATGTGACAACTGACAATGTGGGGAAGCTGAGCTGGAGTGCTAGCAGAAGAGCAGTTCAGTTAGCCGGGAAGAAGACCATCAGTCGAGTTTAGCTGCCAGGAACAGAAAATCCCAAATAGCAGTGGGCTAAGTGAGGTAAATACATATTTCTCTCTCGTGTAAACCAAACCCAGAGGGAAGCAGCTCAGGGCTGGTATGACAGCGCCACTATGGGTAGGGATGCAGCCCTCCTACGTTGTTGGTCTACTTCCTGAGCACAGCTTTCACCCCGTGGTCCACAGGGGCCGTTAAAGCTTCTACCATCACATCAGGAATATTCCAACAGCAAAAAGTAAGGGCTGAAAAAGGAAATACTCCCTTCCTTTAAGGACAATTCCTAGAGGCTGGGCACACTCTATCCTGTTGCCAACACCATGGCCATTCACCCCTTCTGACATTGTAATGGCATTTCTAACTGGTTGTATAGCTGATTGGCTGAAAAGCACATTTCCCAGCCTCCTGTAGTTAAATGTGGTCATGTGACTGACTTCCAAACAATGTGATATGAGTAGAAATGATATTTACCCCTACTAGTTGCGACCTGAAAGGGAACAAGTATGACCTTTCTATTTCCTTTCTTTTCTTCCCACTGGCTGGGGTGTGGATGTGATGGCAGGAGTTGGAGCAGCCACGTTATATGATGAGATGAAGGTCTTATATTTGAGAATGATAGAGCAACAATGTAGAAGGGCCACAGACCACCTACTAGACCTTCATATGAAAAATAAATGCATTTCTCCATTAGTTCTCCATCTCTGCTTCAGTAGCAAAACAACATCCCATCTAGTATACAACTCTTAGTTGTTATCATAAGGCCACACTGCCTCAAGGGAACTTGAGAAATAAAGTCTTTATTCTGGGCAGCCACGTGCCTATCTAATAATTAGGGGTGCATTATTGGGCAAGAGTGGATGCTAGAGGAAAACCACCAGTCCCAGACGCTGGAGGGATAATGACAACAGTCACAGCGTCTATCCACTGGGAGCCAGGCACTGTGCTGGCCACGTGCCTCCATGTACTTCTGGAATCCTCATAGCCATCCTGAGGACAGGTATTAGGGTCCTGGTGTTCAAAGTGAGAAGACTGAGGCCAGGAAGTTAAGTGACCCGAACAAGGTCATACAGCTCCTAGTAGTAGTACTGGGATTCAGACAAAGAGCCATCTAGGCTCAAGCTCCTAACCCAGCAGTTCTTAAAGTGAACTCCCTGGACCAGTCGCTTAGCTTCCACATAAGAACTTGTATGAAAAGCAAATTGTCCTAGAAATCACATACTCCAGGGATTGGGACAGCACCCTGTGTTTGCACAGCCCTCTAGGGGATGGGATGCACAGTCGAGTCTGACCGCTACTGCTCCAAGCCAAGCCTGGAACCAGTGCCCACTGACCCTCACCTCCTCTCTCCCCAGACAAACCCTGCCACCAAGAGAGATTTAACCCGACCAGATCCAAGCTTTAGTTTGTCTGCCATCCCGACCCTGGAACCTAGCTTGGCTGCTACAGGCAGAGTCTCTGCCAGATGGGAAATGGCTCTGCCCTCTTCCTAGGAAGCTGCTGCAGGGGATGGGTGGAGAGGGGCGTAGCTGTGGTGTCAGGCCCTGGATGTCGTTAGGTAGTTTTTGGGTAGAAGGCGGAGGTTTGCAGTATCTCGGAATCAAGGCTTCTGGACATCTGACTTTTCCTGTTGAATGCACGGGATCACCCATTCTCTCTGTCCCTCCTGGTCCTGGGGCCCTACTAGCCAGGATATGGCTGGTGGGGGGCGGGGGGTAGGAGGGCTGGGAGTCTATGGTATAGGCTTCAGGGAATTTGGGCATTTCATGGACAAGAGGTGATGGTGATGATGACACTGACTCTGAGCTAGGCCATTTTCTAAGCTCATGATATGTATTAACACATCTCTTATAACCCTTTGAGTGAGGTAGTATTAATTATCCCCACATTAGATGAACAAATCGAGAGGTTAAGCAACTTGTCCACTGTCACACAGCTGGTGAGTAGTGGAGTTGAGCTCTGAACTCAGATGATATGGCTGCATGTCCATGCTTTTAGCCACTGAGCTATCCAGCCTCCCAATAATAGTGAAGATGTTTGTGGGGTTTTTTATATTCTAGGCACTGCTGCAAGTGCTTTGCATATAAAAAAAAAAAGTGGAACACTCTTACCATTGCGACAACTGAGATATTTCCAGCAGATACTTGGCGTTGGTGGATTAAACATTTGTGGTTTGGGTTATTTTTTATGACTCGTGTGTGTGTGTGTGCGCGCGCGCACGCGTATGCAAGTGTGTGTGCGCACATGTGTGCCTCTCACCAGAAGTGGGAAAGGCTAGGCCAAAGATTGTTGCTCTTCCGGTGGTGTCATGTTCTAAAATGAACCTGTGCATCACACTTGTGGTTCCTGGGGAAAAATAAACCAATCCCACTACCAGTCAAAACAACAATATTTGTGCAGCTCCGGTAATAACCACTGGAACCCGCCCTCCTTCTGGCTTGCTGGAGGTGCCTTGCTCTCTGCTCCCTCTCAGTCTCAGGGCCCCTGCAGCCTTCTTTCCATGAAAGTCCTGTTTTTGGGCTCACAGCAGCTCCTGGTTCAAGGCTCACCTCCTCTGGGAAGCCTTTCCGACGGCTCATGACTCCACTCTGGGCGAGACTCAGCACCTGAGAACTTGATACAACCTTGTTTTCACTCTCTTCCTTGAACCTCTGTGGAGCAGGACTCTGTGGTTCTCCCTCTACCCCTGTGATTGGGCTTTCTATGTCTTTGTGTCTCTTTCTCTCTTCCCTCAAATTCAGTTCTTCCCTTCTCTTTCTTCCTTTCCCTAAATCCTCCTTCCCCTTCTTTCCCCCTCCTTCCCGTTCTTTGGCATTCCTTTCTAGCCCTACCCAGTCCTGCTTCTCTGCCTTGCACTTCAGGTTCCTCCACATGGTCTACCTTCCCTCCTCCTTACCTGTCAATGGGGGGCCTGCTCAGGTCCTCGTGCCTTGATCCAGCCTCTCCTGATGCCCATAGGCATCTGACTGCATCACCTCCTCCTCTGACTGACCATGCCTCTCCACCATCTTTTTTTTAAAAATTTGATTTATTTATTCATGAGAGACAGAGAGAGAGGCAGCCTCCCTGTGGGGAGCCTGATGTGGGACTCGATCCCAGGACCTCGGGATCATGACCTGAGCCAAAGGCAGACGCTGAACCACTGAGCCACCAGGCGTCCCGCCTTCCCACCATCTAATTGGGCCCACTAATTCAAGCACTTGAATCTTTCTTGACGTATTTGGCATTCGTTGAAATATTTATTGTGAGTCCATCATGTGCAAGTCCTGCTCCCTGTTTTGCCAGGAAAACTTGTACTTGTGCTTCAAAGCTCACCCAGAAAATACCTCCTCCTGCTCTGACCCGTTCCCCACATCTGGGCAGGTGTCTCCTCTGCTCCTGTGTCTGCTGCACATTGTGAGTGTGGTTAATACATACGTGGCGATAGTGCCTTGCCCGCTCTGTGCTTACCTTTGCCAAGTACTGTGCAGACTTCTGTGCCGCGTGTGCTGGGGAGGCACAGCCCTCAAGAGGAGAGAAATGGGAGTGAGGGTCATATGCCTCCAATTCCTTGCCCCTCAGGACGGGCAGCTCTGAGGCACGCTCCACCCAGAGTTCTGCAGTGAGGTGGAGCCCGACTGCCCAGCAGCCCTCTCCTATCCTCCAACTCTCTGGGTTTACTTCCTGTGGTTTACTTCTTTACTGGTGCTCTTTGGAGCCACTTCCCAAATCAGCTACTTGACAGTCAAATCCTGCCTGCCCCCTGTTCTGCTTCTGGGAAACACAGACAAGGAAGGTCAATCATCTAGAGCTTACTTTGTGCCATGTGCTTCCTAGGTTCTGGATTTGCGTGAACTCATTCCATCTATGTCACAGCCTTCCTCCTGAGGCAGATAGTGCTATTGGCACATAGGGGGAAACTGAGGCATGGGCAGGTTAAGTGGAGCGGACAACTGTCCCGCTTTTCCTGGGATTAAGGAGTGTCCTTCGAGATGGCACTTTTCCAGGACAATCTCCAGAGAACTGGGACCAGTTGGCCACCCCAAGGTAAAGGGACTTGCCCAAGGGTATACAGGTATGAGTTGGCAAGAGGGACAAGTGCTCCAGGGACCAGCTCTGGACCACTTACAGCATATGAGCTGCACTGGGTTGTGGGCCTTTTAGAGAGACTCTACCAGATGGGGGTGGTGGTGGTCACGCTTTGCATTTTTCTGTGTCTCTAAGGTTTGCACTGAGGAGTTGTTTGCTGTTTGAGCTAGATGCTGGGGATAATAAGAAAACAAATGAGTGAGACCAGCCCCTGCACTCAGGGAGCACCTTGTCAGATGGGGAAGACATGGAGCTCCCAGTCTGACAAGGAGTTTCCCACAAGGAACAGGGTCCGTCCTTTCTTCCCTGACTTCTCTGCAGGGCCCAGAACATGGTTGAGGGGAGCAGCCAGGCAGAGACATGTCAAGGTGATGGGGCCCGCCTGGCACCCGGCCTGCATCTCCACTCTTGATACCCTGAGCGAGAGCTGGAGCCTCTCCTGGATGGGAGAGGATGGGTTGATTCCTCAGGAATTTAATTCAGTGTTTTGGCCCTTTATCTCCCAGCTGGGCTGCAGTTTGGTTCAGGGAGGGGTGTGGTGGGGAATTGATGAACTGGGTGCTTGGATCAGTTGGGTCTTTGTGGGAAGCAGATGGCACTTCCTGAGGGCTCATTGCAGACAGTGTGATGAAGGAACCATGGAGAGTGTGGGCAGGTCTAGGTGATGGCACAGCTCCAGGGACTAGCTACCATGGGGAGTCATCACCACCCCTGGTCCTGAAGGGGTGGGGTGGGAGGGGGAGCTCTTACTAGAACCCAGCCAGTGTCCCTACCCTGGGAAATGGGCCAGCCGGACGGGCGCCGTGCCCTTAGGCGGGGAGCACAGCACTGCCAAAAACAGGGCCTGCTGGGAGAGGAGGAAGACACCCTGACTTCTGACTTCTCTCCCCTTGCACCACCCACCACTTGCTCTCTCAGCCTCAGCAAGCCAGGAGCCAAAGGAGCCTGGGTGACTTAGCCCATGAGGGTCAGACCCTGCCCCCCCCAGAAGGTTCTGGGGTTCAGAGAAAGTCTGACGGTGGATGGGGAGGAGTCAAGACTGATTATCAGGGAGCACGAGCTGCTGCAGGCTCACACCCACCCCCCAGGGAAGCGACCTGACCCAAGAGGTCAGCCAGTGGGCGGAGTGGGAGCCACTCCTCCAATACACACACCAGCCCTCTCACTTTACAGCCTGTCTCCTGCCGCCTCCCCGCCTTGCAGAGCTTTGGCAAATTTATTTCCTCCATCCCCATCTCACTTCTTGCCCCTCCCAAATCCACTGGAGGCCAAAGGGTGGGAGGGTCTGGGAGGTCTTCTCAAAGGAAAGGGTGCAGGAGCGCTCCACGGGCTGCCTGATGAAAGAGGGTGGGGTCAGGGAGGGCTTCAGTCCAAGAAGAAGAGAAAGGGAGGGGAACAAATATTTCTGAGCCCTACGATATAGCAGATCCAACCCGGGTGCTTTCTCATTCATTACTCACTCCCCCACATTCACCAAAACATTTCTGAGGATGGTATCAGCATTTCCATTCTAGGCTCAGAGATGTTATGTCACTTCCCAAATGTTGCACAGCAAGTGAGTAATTGATAGAGTCAGGATATAGATTCCCATCTGCCTGCATCCAGGGAGGAATAAAAAAGATAAAAGTTGGTCTGAAAAGATGTAGAAAGGTTGGAATGTGGGCAAAAGGCTGAACAGGATCCCGATCCCAGAGCCAGGGAGGGGCAGGGGGCTCAGTGGCTGATGTGGAGTGACTCTAAATGGTTTTGTTTTCACATTTCTGGATGACACGCTGTTGTGGCCGGGGGAGTATCCCTGGCTCTCCACAAGAGCTATAACTGGGCTAGGAGGTGTCCATCTCTAGTTGCCCTTCCTGCCTCCAGGCCTTGGGTTGCCATGGGAGTTGGGGGGGTATGTGGTGAGTGGAGTGGGGGTGGGCTGGGAATCTGGAGCAAAGACCCTAGGATGGGCTGAGGAGGCCTTGGGGGAGGGTGATTGCTGTCTCCTGAACCCCAAGGAACGATTTTAACTGGAGATGAGTTTTGGTTAGCAAAGGGTAAGAGGGGAGGGCATAATAGGGTATGGCAGGGTACTGGGTGGGGGGGGAAGGAGAGAGGGTCGGTAAGGCCAGGGCTCAGGGCCCAGCCCTGAGTGTGTATGGGGGGGCGGGGGTGGGAGGGACAATAGAGCAGGAGGCCCAGAGACCAGCAGTGTAGGTGGTTTAGGGAGAGCAGAAGGGGGGCAGTTGGAGGGTCGACCTCAGGCCAGTGCTCTCTGGGCCTGGAGCCCAGGGGTGGGGACCCGGTGAGGTAAGGGTAGAGGGAATTGGGGTTGGGGAGAGTCTCAGCATAGTGATTGCCCAGACTATGGGGTTTCTCTGGCTCCTACTGAGTCAAGCCTTGTCTGGCCCAGCTCCTAACAGGAATGGACAGGCTGCCAGTGTTGGAGGGGCGATGAGGGAAGGACCTGGGGATTCTGTGTGTCTGTGTATGTGTGTGTGTGTGTGTGTGTGTGTGTGAGTGAGAGAGAGAAAGAGAGATAGACAAAGACAGAGACTTCCTAGGATGCAAATGCTTAAGACAGCCCAGAAGATGGGTGGGGCTGGGAGCGGCCCTCCCTGAAACGTGGTCAACTAGAACAATCCAGACAAAAGCTGAGGGAATAGAGCCAGTAAGAGGCAGGCTCCCCGAAGCCAGCCTCATCTATTATAGATGAGTAAACTGAGGCACAGAAAGGGGAGTGGCTGGTCAAGATCACACAGGGCTTAAAGGGGGAGTATCCCTGCCTGCCCCCTTTCACCCCGGGCCAAGCCCTTACCTCTCCTGCTCACTCATGGGGACAGGTGGCTGCCTTTGCTTTGCATCCAGTGAAAATCTCATTTCCCCCAGGTCTTAAAGCAGCATTAAATAGAGCACCACCCCTTTTCTCGGAGTTGATGGGAGAGATGGATGACTGAGGACAAGCAAAGAGCTTACAGCAAACAGTGCCTGGCACATAATAAGCACCCCATGAATATTTGGAAATAATGATGGTGACGTGGTAATGACGGATGTCGCTGTTTTAAAGGGAACCACCGTGTGACAGTGAGTCTGATCTCTCCCTGGCTGCATTGAAGCCACAGAACCGGACAGCCTGTCAGCAAGGGGAGGCCGGGTTGCCGCTGGCATGAGGGGGGCACCTGCACCTCCGCCTAGTGGGAGCAGTGGTGGCCCGTCCTAGCCCTGCATTTGCACACTCAGCTTGTACTTCCCGGTCTCCGCAGGAGGTTCCCCTATGACTCATGCGTGTCCAGACCCCTCGCCCTGGCCAGCAGCATGATGGGGGCAGCCTGAAGCCCCCCAGGGCTGGGCTGAGTCCCTAGTCACCACTTGCTCAGTCGAGCCCCGAGGCCCGGGCCAGGGGTCAGCAGAGGTGCTGCCTGCCACGCGGCCACTGGCCTGCACAGCCTGCCTCCTGCTTTGTCTGCGGGCCCGCGGTGGGACGCCAGAAACTGAGCGGCGCACCACGCTTGCTCGGGGCTGATGCACACTCTGCTGGTACTTTGCACACTCATTCAATCCCGGGACATCATAGGGCTGCCTGAGCTCCGAGCTCTGCACCCTTCACGCATACATTCTAATGCTCCGAGGGAGCCCCTTTCCTACAAGCCCTCCGTGGCCTGGCCAGGGTGGTGCGAGGGCACCAGGTCGTTGGCCAGCCTGCACCCTGCAGGACAGCTTTCTTGGGCTGCCCTGCGACGCCACATGGTCTACGGCTGGAAGACCTCACTGCTCGTTGCAATCTCTAGTTTCTGTGCTGAGGTCTGACTCTGCTCTTGCGCCTTGCCTAGAACCAGAGCTTTCCAGGTGGCTCCCAGCATGGCTTCTTGTGGCTTGTCCTCCCTCTCCACATCCTTCAGTGATCACCCAAGTTCCCACCCGACTTCCCCTCTCACTTTCTGTATTTGGGCTTCAGGGTTCTGGTGATTCTTCTTATTGGTGAGTCTTCTCATTGGCAGACACCTGCAGGCACTTGGCCAATTAGAAGCCTTCCTCTGCCCCACGGCAGGTTCCACAAGCCTGCATTCCCCCGGGGCAGGCATTGTGAGTGTGAGTCCTGGTGTGGTGTGCGTGGGGTAAAGGGCTTGATGGGGATGAGAGGGACCCTGTCGAAAAGGCTAGGCATGGGGAGAGAGGGGCTCAAGGTGAGGCAGAGCTGGGACCATGGAAACCAACCCAGCACTCTGGCCTCTGTCTTTCCTAGGTTTGAGTCATAGGTCTTCTCTCCAGAGTGTGTTAAGTACAAGGATGCCAGTTCCAGACCTCCAGCAATCTCTTCCTCACTTCCATTTCCCTCTGCCCAGCCTGTGGGCCTTTGGAAGAGGGCATCAACCCTGTTGTTTACTCACTGCTGTTTGCTCCTGGGGCTGCCCTTGGTCCACTGAGGGCCAGGCCAGATGGCGTAAGCTGAATGGTGTAACAATCCTTCCTACTTCCTTGGCCAAAAGGCTGCCCCTGACCCAGTTTCAGGAGAGCTCTGAGTTTGAGGTGCTTGTCCACAGAGAGAGGCCACATGGAACCCCCTAGGTCCCTGTGCTGCCCAACCTATAGGATAGTGGTGGGGAGCCAAGTCATAGGTATCCACCAAGACCAAGAATATAGCTGCCCCGGAGGAATCCCTGGTGGCTCGGCAGTTTAGCACCTGCCTTTGGCCCAGGGCGTGATCCTGGAGTCCCAGGATCGAGTCCCACATTGGGCTCCCTGCGTGGAGCCTGCTTCTCCCTCTGCCTGTGTCTCTGCCTCTCTCTCTCTCTGTGTGTGTGTGTCTCTCTGTCTCTCATGAATAAATAAATAAAATCTTAAAAAAAAAAGAATCCAGCTGTCCCTGGTGTCCCTCAGATGTGGCTGGTACTTCCAGGGGCTCCTGGCTGGGCCTGGGGACCTCAGTGTGATGGGGAGCATGTACCTTAGTAGCAGCTCTAAGTGAGAGACAGAAACATTCGGGGTGAGACACTCTGCAAATGGAAGTGACCTCTGCAAACCCTACCTGGCCTAGCAAACTGTGATTAGAGTCTTCAAATGCAATGGTGCAGGGTGAGGCAGGAGGAGCTCTCTCGCCAGCCCCCGGCTTTGGTCTGGTGTGAGGGAGCCACAGAGCAAGGGTTCAGTAGCCAAACTGGACTGGCTGCTTGTTGGCTGTATTAGTCCTGACAGCGAATAGCAAAACTTTAGTGAGTTTACCTAGAAGGTCTCTGGAGGTGGAGGAGGACAGTCTGTACCTTCCCCCAGTCCTGGGCAAACTCACCTGGGAAGGGAGTGGATTCTCTCTCTGCATATGTTCCAGCCTCAGATGCTGCCTTTGTCTCTGGGTGTGTATGTCGATTAGAATTAGCTGTGGCTGTGAGCGACAGAAAAGCCCAAACTATACTGTAGTAGATAGGATCGACATTTATTTCTCTCTCCCACAAGTGAAGTCTAGAGGTGTTCAAGTCCAGGATTGTTATGCAACCATCAGGAACCCGGGCTCTTCCTAGCTTACTGTGTCACCAATCTTGAACATGGCCTCTTCCTCATGGTGCAGCACTGCTGCCAAAGCTCCAGCTACTATATCAGCATTGCAGCCAGCGAGAAAAAGGAGTAGCGAAGAGGAGCACGTGCCCTCCTGCCCCACTGCTACGAAAAATCATGTTCTTAAGTCGCACAGGATACTTCTCTGTGTATTCAGAATTTAAGCATATAGCTGCAAATAGCCTCAAGGGGAGATTTAAAAAAATGTCTTTAGTCTGGATGATCATGTGCCAAGCTTAAAACGAGGGGTCTTGTTGCTGAGGAAGAAGATGGAACACATACTGTAGTATATAACTAGTTGCCCTCTCCACTGCATGAGACCTGAGTAGAGGGTTCTGGGTGCTGGATGATTCCCATAGGCTCCTCCGGAGAGCATCCTGGCTGTGGCGAACTGGGTTCTGCTTCCCCATCCGGGCTCTGCCTCCAGCTTTGGGCCTTGAAGTTCTCTTTGGAGCTGTGGTGATAGGAATATGATCTCCCTGGTGTCTCCAGCAGGGAGAGGATGAGTTTGATGATCAAGGCCAGCCACGCCATCCCAAAGAGGATCCATAGGGACACTGTATTCTTGTACCACAGCGGGTACCTCCGGGAGGGGTCCATCCCTGGGGGAGAGGCAAGGTCAGAGGATGGAGGCCTGGGAAAGTCAAGGCCACTTTCCCAAACAGAAACAGTGACACATGACTTGATACACAGGAGCAGCACATGGGACATTCAAATTGGTCTGAGATGGCTGGCCCTGTGGCCACCTCTGTAGGACTCTAGGAAGCCTCCCTGGCTTGACACCATGGGTTTGGAAGCTCAGTTTCCTATTTGTCTTTCTGACAGACTCTGTGCTCTATCCCAGTGGTTCTCAAAGTGGGGTCCCTGGACCAGAAGCAGCATCGCTTGAGCGTTTGCTAGAAATGCAAACGGTCGGACCCCACTCCAGACCTACCGAATGCAAACCCTGGGAGTGGACCCAGAAATCTGTGTTTTAATAAGCCTTCCAAGAGATTCGAACGCCCTCTCTGTTGTTTGCTTGTCTCCGTGTTTGGTTTCCTCATATCTAAACAGAGGCAACTTGCCAGCAGCTTTAGGAAGAACAGATGGAAACACCGGAGTTTGTATCCTGCCTCCATTCTTCCTAGCTGCGTGACTTGCATCTGTCTGAATGTCCCTCACCTATGAAATGGGGAAAATAATTTCTTTCCAAGTCCTTTGCTTTTGGGCTGAAGTCATAAAGTTTTATCCCAAGGGCCTTATCTACAACTCCAGCCTCAATTAGCACACCTCTTCCTGCTGAGTGCTGTGCTCCTCATGCGGGCTTTCTCCTGTTTATTTTTTCAGCTATCAACGGTCCAGCCCCAGGGCCTTTGCATTTGCTATCCTCTGGGCTCAGAATGCTCTTCATTTCCAATTCCCCTTGGCCTAGTTAACTGCCCCTTGTCCCGCAGATAGATCCCAGCTAGTGTTCACTCCCAGAGATGAGACTGAGTCCCTCTGTTACACTCTCTCACAGCCCGTGGGCTTCTGCTGGGTGAGTTACTTATTCTTTCTGGGCCTCAGCTTCCCCATCTATAGAGACAACAAGAGGTCCACTTTCCAGGACTGTGTTCAAGTATCTAAGTTTCTCAGAAGGGGGCCTGGCTCGTAGCAGGTGCCCAAGACCTGCAGCCTGGTGACTGTCTTAGTTACCACTGGTCCCTCACCTAGTCAGGACTGGACAAGTATTGGCGGAGGGAGGGGACAGATGGAGGTCACTGGGAGGCTTAGCTTGCTCCATAACTTAGTTCTTCCGTCTTTCCTAGGGGTTCATCTTGCCTCCCTCATCAGACTGGGTTTGTTCAAAGGGCAAGATCTGACTTTATATTCCTTCAAAGTCTTTCCCTGTCTTTGTGTCCTGTCCCACCACCTTTCTATCCACCCTCTCACCCTGTCCCTCTGACCCCAAGACAACCTCTCTTCCCTGTCATTCAAGCCTGGGCCCTCTCCTGGGTCCCAGCTTGGGAATGAGGCTGCTGACCCAGACCCCACCTTGCCGCCTGGCAGGAGCCAGGATTGGATTAGGCTGATTGGGTTAAGGGACCGAGATTCCGCTGGCGGTCCCAAATGAGATCAGCGGTGAGCCAGCTCTCTGGCCCTGCCACCCACCAGTTCGGCTTGCTCCTGGCAATCGAGGGGCGGAGGTGTTCTTCTCCCCTTTTATTTCATTTTTTTTAGCCGAAATCATAAGTGGCGGGAGATCTGGCAGCTGGCAAGGCGCTCCACTGAGTTGCAAATGCAATTGGGGGATGTGGCGGGATGAGGCCGGGGAGGAGCCGGCGGCCAGGACCAGGGTGCCGCTCTGGCCAGGGCCTTGGCCTTCGGGGAAAGAGGAGCGTCCGTGGAGACGACACCTCTGTGATTTCTGACGCTGAGGCAATGGGCACCCGAGTTCAGGTGGTGGATCTCAGCATTTCCATCCAAGGAGAGAGCTTGACCTCATCCTCGGAGGGCAGAGAAGGCCGAGAGACACGCGAAGAGGCGGGAGTGGGGCTTGTCTCCTCTAACTGTGGAAGATCTTGCAACATACGTGTCCTGGCTTGGGAGTTCGTCCTCTCCCTGCTTTTGGCTTGCCTGCTCCATGAGCCAACCTCTCTGGGCCTCAGTTTTTCCCTGCACATGAGGCACTCAAGTGTGGTCACTTGCCACAAGGCCCTAACCAGAGCAAGTGGCAAATCTCTGGAGAAGTGAAGGGGACGGCTTGGCCCAGTGCCCCTTGAGGGGAGTGGTCTGCCCAGAGGGCTTAAAGGGCTCCTCTTGTGGATTTGTTTTTTGTTTTCTAAAAGATTTTATTTATTTATTCATGAAAGACACACAGAGAGAGGCAGAGACACAGGCAGAGGGAGAAGCCAGCCCCATGCAGGGAGCCCTATGTGGGACTCGATCCCGGGCCTCCAGGATCACGACCTGGGCCGAAGGCAGATGCCCAACTGCTGAGCCACCCAGGTGCCCTCCTCTTGTGTATTTGAACCAGATCTCCTCAGTCAGGATGTCTGGTGTGGAAGGAGGCTCTGGGAAGTCTTTGCCCTATCTATCTATCTTACTGCCACTCCCTGCAGCAGGGCTTACAGGAAGCAGGGACCCTGATCACTGCTCCTTGCTCCAGCAGTGGGGCTGTGTGGATGGCATTGGCCTTCCCTTGGTGCTGGTAGAGGCATTTCCTCCCATTTGCACTGTATCCATGTCTAGAGGTCTAGAGAGAGCTGTCCCTCCTCCTGCTCATCCTGCCTCAAGGGACTGTGGTACCTCAGGATGTCCTCACAGAGATTCCCCTTCAATCCCATAGAGGCTTCTAGAAGGCAAGATGCCGGGGGGTGGGGGGGTGGGGAGGGACTGCTCTCAGCTATCTCCACCCAGGACTAAACTTTGGGGGACCTGGTGATCAGTGGGCATGAAGAAACTGTAGCTAAGAATCCTATTCCCCCTTTCTTCCACCTCTCCTTGCAATGGACACCCTCAGATAAGCAGGTCTCCTGGGTTTAGGACCACCACTGGGGCAAATCCTGAGTTTCCTGCTCTGAGCTCTGGTTGTTTTGGCAGAGTGCACCAGGACCTGTCATAGCACACAGGCCTGGGCTGAAGCTGTTACGGTGGAGTCCCTGGTGGCTCGGGTGCAAGGCAGAAGAGAGTGCAGAGTAGAGAGGGAGGCAGGGTTTAGCCACACAGGGGTCTCTCGCAGGTTTAGTCATGGATTTTGGACTCTATCCTGACTATGGGAAAGCACTGAAGGTTTTCAGAGGAGCTGGGCAGGTGAAAGATAGCAGCTGTAAATTTTAAAGATCCTAAGAGCCAAGGTGGGGACAAAGATACAGGCTGCTCAAATCCACGGTACCATTCCATTGTGCTCTGTGTGAAAGGCAACCTCTCAAGGGTTGTCCAGGGCCCGACTTGTGTAACCAGCCATATACAACAGCCCGGCCTGGATTTGAGGAGATGGCAGTTGGAACACAGAGGAGAGGAAAGACCCAAGAAGTCATTCTCTGAGCTGTGAGGGGGGCCGATGTGGCCCTCAGAGCCACTGGTCTCAGCTCTCCTCAGACACATCTCTCCACTTTGAGGGTCGGAGCGGGAACATACCCAGTTGGAAGAAACTTTCTCAAAAATTTCCTTCCAGAGCCACAGGCTCCCTCTCAGGATGGAGAATGTCAGGAAAGGACAGTAGAGGCCCCTGACACAGGGCCCTTCTTCCTAAGGAAAGAGAGGTTCAGGGAAGGGGACCCTGCATACAGGTGAGAAAGCCATCACCAGTCAGCCCTGCAGTCTTGGTCCCACAGAATGTCCCTCCACTGCCACCTGCTGGCCACCTGCCTTGGCTTTATTATGCAAGGCCAGTGGCTTCTGAGCCCCTTGTCTTGCCCACACTGGGTAGTGACTGCTGATTAAACCTCACCCTGGGCCTTCTGGACCACACAGCCCTTCCTTACTGGCACTCAGAGCTTGTCTGCCAATTGTTTTCCAATGGGGACCTGGGGGAGCCTGAGATTTCCTGAGTCTCCCAGACTTTCCTGCCTAGTCCCTGGGGTCTGTGGTGTGGAACACATGGTCCTCGGCCCAGGGACAGTGGGAAGCTTGGCATTTCTTGGGGCAGGGTGAAGTAGGGAGGGGAGACCCTGGGACAAGGAAGGATCAAGGAGGGAGGTCAGAGGCACCCCTAATTTGGGGGAGCACTCATAACAATAGTTGAGCCTTGAGCCTTGGACCTTCTCACTGCTTGTCAAGAAGGCCAGGAGTGTGACCTTAACAGCCAGCTCCAAGAACGGGGTCAAACTCCAGTTGTTACTTTTTAGCTGGACCTTAGCCCCCTCACACAACAAAGCAGACTGAACTTGCCAAGGACTGTGTCCTCTGGACTTTGGGCCTCCAAGCCCCCACAGGGCTTGACACGTAGCAGGTGCCAGCAGACGGAGCAGGCAAGTGGAGGCCGGGCAGCTGAGTGTCCAGGCCAGCCCTCCCACCACCTGCAAGGTTCTCTCACCAATCACATAGTCGCCAAAGCCCACGGTGCTGAGGGTGATGAAGGCGAAGTAGAAACTCTCCACGTAGCTCCAGCCCTCCATGTGGCAGAAGAGCAGCGGGGGCAGCAGCAGGAAAAACAAGAGGCCTGAGAGGAGGGTGCTGGAGCCCACCAGCCACCGAGCTTTGGCCGGGTCCTGTGGGTATACATAACAACCCAGCCCACATTGGCTTCTACCTAGTGCTGGGGAACAGACAGCCTGTGGGCTGCTGAGCTGGAGGCAGGATGACCCCCCCACCCCCGCCGTGAGAAGGGGCTGCCCTTGGGGCCCCTTCACCTAGTCTGTGTTCTCCAGGTTCCTGGGCAAGACCTTGGCTGGCTCGTACCCTTCCTGTCCGCCAAGTGCCATGGTGTCTCCCCCACTGATACCCCTTTATTACTAAATATCCCCATTCCGGGCAGTGGCCTCCAATCCCACCACATCCCCACCAGTAACCTCAGGGCCAGAAATAACCCCCTCCTCAGGGCCCCCTATTCCCACTACCTCCCTCATCCTAGAAGTAACCCAGAAATAACCCCCTCCTCAGGGCCCCCTATTCCCACTACCTCCCTCATCCTAGAAGTAACCCACCCCACCCCTTACTCCAATGGCTCCTTCACCTGCCAGGTGCCCCCCAGCCTGCGGGCACAGCGGTGCATCCCCTGCTGCATGAGATGCCCCAGTCGGTTGAGCACCACGAGGTTGAGCGGGATCCCCACAAGAGCAAAGAAGATGCAGAAGAGGCGGGCGGCCATGGTCCGAGGGCTCAGGTTGCCATAGCCTGAGGCAAGATGGAGGCAGATTAGGGGACCTCACCCCAACCCCCTCCAGACTCGGCAGCTGGTATTCACCAAGGCCTTTCATTCCCATGCCAGTACCGTGCGGGAGGCTACTATTCCTTTCCTCCCTCAGGCCCACCTCATAACCAGCCTTCCAAATGGGGATGATGCCTCGTGTTTTACAGACTGGAAAAGTGAAGCTCCAGGAGGCTCAGCAGTGTGTGTGAGCTCAAACCTATGAAATGTGTGAGACTCCCTTCTCTCCCTTCATTTCCCCCTCTATGGACAGACAGAAGGACATGGACAGGGGCATGGAAGGGTGTGGAGCCTCCAGGAACTACCCCTCCTGGATGGACTGCACCATTCCAGCCATCACATTGCTGCCTGCAGGCTCCTGTTGCTGGGCTTGGCCCCCAAGCCAGGCATCCCTGGACAATGCGGCACTCCTAGCGGGCATTGTTGTTTGGGGTTCCCACGGCCTGGCCTGGCTGAGCCTTCCTCAGACCCACCCTACAGTCTTGGCCTACTCAGGCCCTTCCGTCCCTCTCTGCTTTCTCAGGTATCATACCTGCTTGGCAGTCTGAGGCTCTCACCATCTCTCCAGCTCCTTTGTCCTTCAAAGGCCTCCCTCCCCTCCCCCGATACATCTCTTGCACATCTGATTCTGTCTTGATACCTGATTTCCAGAGGGCCCTAACTAGCACATCTGGGCTCCCTATCAAACCCCTTGGGGGTGAGGGGTGGTAGATGGACAATCAAGTGCCCTAGGGGAGGTGGAGGTTGGCTATCTTCTCTGTAATGAAGATGAGGGATGGGGAGGCTAAGGGGAGGATGAGGCCTTCCTCAAAGGATTCCATTAGCCTGGGCATTCTTTCCTCCATCTTTTCTCTCTACTTCTGTCCCCCTATTTCTTGGTCACCACCTGTGTCTTGTCTTCTGTAAAATGCAAGCCTCATTGTATTGTTTCTCAGGTTATGAGCCGTCATTATTCCTTGAGTCTGCTGAGGAAAGCCCAAAGTCTCATCCAGCCCATCTCCGAGCTCATCTGGGCCCCTACTTTCCCAGTTCTGGCCACACTCCTGCCCTGCTGAACCCCCAGACCCCTTCCCGCCTCTGTGGCTTTGAGCATGACTCTCCCTCTACCAAGAGCATGCTTCCCTCCTCACTGCCTACACTTGGTGGCCCAGGGCAGCGGCTCCTCCAGCATCTGCCAGCTTTGAGGGTAACCCACTGTATAAGAATGATTTGTTTCCAAGTCTGCCATCCTCAAGGGTCATGAGCCCCTCAAGAGCACAGGCTGAGTCATAATCAGCTTTATATTCTCACCTCATAGGTTCTTACCTATGAGGTGCTCACCATAGGTGCTCATCTTCATCAGTGAAGATGTGTGTTGAATGAGTTTAAGAACAAAGGAGTGAATAAATGAATGAATGAATGAATGAATGAATGAATGGAAAACACAGGAACAAACGTGTGCATGGATGAACAGATGCCTTATACCCTGCCGCATCCCCCCAGACTGGCTCAGCACGCCCACATACCCCATGCTCACTTGTACTGGTGGTTTGCACTTACCCTCACCTTACTGAGGGGTCTCAGAGGGCATAGTCTCAAGAGTGGTCAAAGCATGCCCTCGTCTAGAGCATGGGCTTTGGAATCAGAGGTGCTTCCTGGGTTTGAATCCCAGATCTGCCCCTTGAAGGCTGTGGGACCTTGGGCAAGTGGCTTGGCCCTTCTGAGCTTCTGTGTCCTTGCCTGTAAGATGGGGATGTGGACATGTACCTCACAGTGTGCTGTGGGACAAAAGGAGGCAATGGGGTGTGTCATAGATGGGGATGAGCACCCTCAAACATCAGGTATACAGAAGGTGCTAAAGGAACATTGGCTTCATGAATGAATGGATGAATGACCCAACTCCTCCTAGACCAGCTTCTGGTCTGAGGACATCAGCAGCCTCCTCTAGAGCCCCATGCATCCTCCACCTTTTGGCCTTTCTAGGTTCTTTCATCTGAAAAAGGAAACTGTCTTTTGGCATCCAGGCATAAGTGGCTCAGTAAGCCTCCCTGTCTGACTCCTCGCCAACCCCTCCTCCTCTAGCTGTGGGTCCTCCCAAGTCCTATCCTCTGTCCCTGGGTGTCTTTTCTAACCTGTGGAATGGTGCCAACATTCCACCTCCAAAGCTGGGAGGAACCCCGTGAAGCTTCTGCCTTTCTCAGACCGCCATTAAGTGAGTTTTCTCCTCCCCATTATTCTCAGCCAGTCACAGGTCAGCACAGTCAGTGGACATCAGTGAAGCCTTCAGTTCAATGCTTGGTGACCATGGCTCCAGTTGGCCACCCACCATCTACTCTTTGACTTTGCTAGTCCAGCCCTAGGATATCCTGAGAGGGCCTGACCAGGAAGGCCTTGTGTGGTTAGGCTGCTCTGAACCTCCTCCAAAGTCAGCCCTCATTTCCAACTCTTTCCAGTCACCTGGTCCTCCTTTCTACCTCGGGGCCTTTGCGCTTGCCTCCCTGCATATTTACATGACTTTCTCCTTTATTTTGTTCATGTCTTTGTTTCAGTGTTACCATATCAGCAAGGCCTTCAATGGACACTCTATATACAATAGCCCCCATCACTATCAGACCCCCTTACCTGCATTATTTTCCTCTAAGCACGTCCCACCCCCTGAATATTGCCATGTATCTGTTTGTTTGTTGGGTGTCCTCCTTCACTAGAGTATCAGCCTCCCAAGGGCAGGGACCTGCCAGTTTTGCTCACCATTGTTCCCCCAGAACAGTGGGGCTCCCCCAGCTACTAAGTCTCTTTGTTGAATGAATGCGTGACTAGATAAGTGAACAAATGAGCAGCCAGGGATGAGCTTCATAGGTGAGGGACAATTTGGGGGCTCAGGCCGGTCTGGCTGATCTAGAAGTGTTTGAGAGCCTGTCAGACCCTATTTCATTTCAAGGCTTGGAAAGTACAGCCCTCACAGGGTGCTGGACCAGGCAACAGGGACACCAAGGAGGCAGTCCTCTGCTGGGCCTCTCAGATTATTCCTTCCTTCCCTCTTGGAATGTTCCATAGGTACCCCATCTCCCATCTCCACCCTCCTCCTCTCTGCATCCTCTTCGTGTGCATGTGTGCGCACACGTGCGTGCGTGATGTCAGGATGCCAGGGTCATGAGCTTCCCTACTGTTCACCCCAAAATAAGTGGGGCCCTCTCTTTCTTCCTGTTGTTTGGAATTCCCACTCTAAGGTAGAATAAACCTTCTGAAGGTAGGCAGGACTGGAAAGAGAAATATTGTCCCCACTCTGCATTTCAAATCCTAATTCCACTCCTTACTAGTCATGCAACCTTGGGGAAATTGTGCAACTCCTGAGTGCCTCAGTTTCCCCTCTGTAACATGAGAATAATAAGTCCTATCCTTGGAGGTGAGGCCATATGGATGAAATGAAATTTCAATTGTAAACGTGCCCCCCACAGTTGCCTAGTAGAAGCAGACCATGTGTGCAGTGTGGGGCAGGTTCCCTCTTGCTCTGCCCTCCTTCCCTCAGAGAGGGCTGGCTCGGACCAAAATAAGAGGAAGGGATGGGCTGCCAAACTGGAAATTTGCTGGGCCAAAGTCACAGGCCTCGGGCAAAGGATGTCGGAGGCGTTGGGTTTAGGGACTAAAGACCCCTACACCCCTGCAGTGACTGTGCATCAACATCACCTCCTGCCCTGGGACTCAATAAGCGCTGGTGGAATGGGTATTTTGGGAATTAATGAATGTGTCACTGTTTGTTGGGTGCCCGTTGAATGCTGGGCTTTGTACTAGGCCCAGGGGGTGTAAAGAGGAATAAGATACCATTCTGGCTGGTCCTTCCTGGGTCACAGGGTCCATGGAGCTCTGAGGGGCCTCCCAAGCACGCTGGCCTCAAGGTGGAGGACTGCCCAAGCTCCCGCGTAGCCCTGACACCCGCTTCCAAGAAGCATTTGCTGATTTAAAGCTGGATGGAGAATCCTCTAGATGGAGAGGGGCCCTTGTCTGGCTCCACTCTAGGGAGGGCAGAGGCTGGGACACCAGGTTGCTACTGAAGAGGATCCCAGTGTGAGCTGATGGAGGTGGCCCTGGCCAGCAGTGGTGTCAGCCTGCCACCTGCTGGTAAGTCTGGTGTCGTGCAGGGGCAGGGTGACTCGGCAGGCGATGAGGCTCTGGACTTGAGTAATTTCCCGGGTTTCAGAGCTGGAGGGATCTAGGCTGCTCTTCTCCTTCCCTTTCCAGCAGCCCCCAGGCACCTGCCCAGGGCAAGTTCTACCTTTGCTCTCCTGAGGCAGGGCTAGGGAGAGAGACCACGGAGAGAGACCTGGCTCCAGGGTCCCTGTGTGTGAGGGAGGAAGGAGGCTTGGGGAAGACGGTGAGGGGGCGCAGGGGTGCCTTAGGGAGCTGGGGAGAGGCCTCCAGGGGTGGCCACCTTTCCCCAACGCTGAGAACAGGGGGTGGAAAGGCTCTTTGTGAATTTCTGCTCCTCCTTCCTTCCCAGGTTTTCCTTGCCCCCCACCTCCACCCCGGGCTCCGCGTGGGCTGGGCTTGGCGCGGGACACTTATAAAGCCGAGAAGCATCCTTACTGCTGCACCGGGCAGACCCTCTGCTTCCTGAAAGGTCACGTGACGCAGGACCCTCCAGAGCAGCGCTTCTCAAACTTGCACAGAAACCCCCTAGGGGCTCTGGTAAAATGCAGAAACTGATTCCGCAGATCCCCGGGGAGCCTGCGGTCCTGCCCACAGGTGGCGGCCCCTCTGCGGGGCCTGAGGACACTCTGGGTCACAGGGCCCTGGTGACCCCTCCCCTCTGAAAGGCATTGGTCCCCTGTCCCCCATCCTTTAGGGAGGAGGCCAGGCTCCTCAGTGCCACCCACTCTGGTCCCACCCTGCTCTTACCGATGGTGGTGATGGTAGACACGGAAAAGAAGAAGGAGCCCACGAACTCCCAGCGCCCCATGCTGGTGGTGTTGCCAAGGACAATGTCCCCACTTTGGTAGGCTTGGATGATGCCCTGGGGGAGAGGCTGCAGTGACCACCAGGCTCTGGGGGGCAACTGGGCCCCTGCACCCAGACACATACACATGTGTGCATGAATACCATGCACACGTGTGCGTGCAAACACACACACACACACACACGTCATGGACAATCCTCACAACCACTCTTTGATCTCAGCCCTTCCAGGGCAAGGAGGCTCTTCCCCTCCATCCAGGACTTCTCCAGGGGGCAGGGACCACAGGGGGCAGGGATCACGGGGGACAGCTCCTCCCCTTCCTTACCCTAGAGCTCAGGTCAGCTCAGGATGTCCCACCAGCTGGAAGAACACCATGCCTTCCCCCCTCCCCTGCTTACTCCCATCCTTGCAACAAGCACTGCCGGGCAGGACATGTGGTGTTCCAGGGGTCCTAGAGATGTAAAGGACAGGACCTCTGTCCTCAGTAGGACAGAGACAAACTTCGCCAATAGGGTGCGGTCAGTGCAGCTTTGGGCATTAAGGCAGTATGATCCTGGAACAAGATACCCAACTTATCTGTGCCTCAGTTTCCTTATCTGCAAAATGAGAATACTAACAGCACCTACTTCCTAGAGCGGTTGGGTGGGCGAAATGAGGTATTCGGTGTAGACTTAGAACAGTGCCTGGGACATGGTAAAAGTTAGCGGCTGCCATCACCATCACTGTTACAGATATAATAATAGGAGCACGGGAACACAGAGAGGAAGGGTGTTCATTCTGATGGATATAGAGGCAGAAGGCTTCATGGTGGGGGTGATGGTTTAGTTGAGCCTTCTTTGATAGGCAAAAAGGACTGTTTCTACTGGAAGGCCATTTAGGGAGATGGGCCCCAGTGGGCAGAGCCTGTGGGGCAGGATGGGGCCTGGGATCTAGTACAGGGAGACTGTAAAGCAGCTGGGAGCCACGCCATGCTTGGCTCTGCCGTGCCAGGGATGGAGCGGCAGGCCTCTCTGAAGGTCACCCAGCAAAGAGGAGGCAAGATCAGGTTTGTGTTTTCCCTGGCAGCTGGCAGCAAGGTGTTAGCAGACCAGAAGTGGAGAGACTCTTGCAGGGGTGAGTGAGGGAGAGGGCCTGTATCCTGGCCCCAAGTGGTCCAGGAGGAACAGAGAAGAAATGCTCAGAAGCCTAGGCCTCTGGTCCTATTGGGTGGGGGTAGTGAGGGAAGCCTCTAAGAGCACTGTGAGAGTGTGTGGATGCAGGGAATAGGTGGAGGGTCGGGGTTGGGAGGAGGAGGGCTGCTCGCTCTTGACCTTGGGGGAATCTGAGGAAGTTGCATGTACTCAGGGGGAGGTCTGGGCTGAAGACACCAGACCCTTATCTTGGGCATGCTGGAAGCCACAGGGTGGTTCAGGGAGGTGTGACGTGTGAGTGGAGCATGAGAGGCTGGAAGAGAAGCCTCTGGAGATGAAAGCCCTGCTGGAACTTTGGGGAACACCCTTCTTCCCTCAGATCCCTTCTGAGCCCCATCTTGGTGGTTAACAGGCCCAGCTCCCTGCCTCTGCAGCCAGGTAGTTGTATTTAACCTCTTTGAGCCTCAGTTTCTTTATCTCAGAAAATGGGATGATGAAACGGTACCTACCTGTGAGGCAGGTGAGGACAAAATGAGTTAATACAAGTTAATCCCCCCAGAACAATGCTCGACACACAGTGACTGCTCCACAGAAGCACTCATTGGTGTCATTGCCCTCATTGTCATCTTCCCTGGGCGGAGGCTGCGGGAAGGGAGGTTGGCCACCTCTGCCAGGGGGCTGCTGCCCAGCCTCCAGGACCAGGCAGTCCTGCTGTCTTTGGGGAAGTGTAGAGGTGGGGGTGGGTGGGTGGAGGCGCTACCCTAGGTCCTTAGCAGAGACAGTCCTTCCCCGGCCCGGCGGCAGGTCCAAGCGCTCAGGACTCAGGACTCCACCGCTGCTCCAGTGCCTGGTCACGTCCCCCCAGAGCAGTTGCCTGCTACCTTCTGGGGATTGCCTCCGGCTTGGCCACTCTGGGACTCAGACTCGGCACCGGGACTGCGGGCTGGGGATTTGGGGCCAGGGGTTCGGCTGCGGGGCCCGGGGAACGAGGGGTCCGGGCGGGTCCCAGTCGGGGGCGGCCTGCCGCGAGCCGAGGGGACCTCCATCCGTCTGCTAGCCCCCCCCCCCAGCCGCCCAGCCCTCCCCCCGCCCCCGCCGCGCTCGCCCCTGACCCGGATCAGCGAGTCCAGCGCCGGGCCGTCCAGGCACGTGAAGTTCCGCAGCAGAGCCCACTTGTCGCGCTGGAACCTCGCGCTGGAGTCGCGCGCCGCGGGGCCCTCCAGCACCCAGAACACGCCGGTGCCCAGGGCCAGGTAGGCCAGGTAGGCGAGCAGCAGCAGCAGCGTGCCCGGCGCCGCGCGCTCCGGGGCCCCGAGGTCCCGCGCCGCCGCCGCCGCCGCCGCCGCCGCCGCCCGGGCTCGCGGCCCGCACAGCGCCAGGGAGGCGGGGAGCCCCGGGCCTGGAACCATGGACGCGGGGGCCGCGCAGAGGGCGGGAGCCGGGGCTCGGCGGGTCCCCTCCGGGCCGCGCCGCCGCTTGCCTGCGCCCAGCGTCCGCAGCAGAGGAGGCTCGCTGGGGAACGGGCAGCCCGGCCCCACCCCGCACCCGGGTCCAATCCCAGGGACAAAATGAGGCCGGAGCTGTGGGCATCTGGCTCCGCCTCGAGTGCGTGGACGGCTCACGCCCCAGGCCCAGCTCGGGGAGAAAGGCCGGGCTGCAGGGTGACCCAGGCCTGAGACCCAGGGGGCCTCAGCTGTCCTGCTGTAGCAAGCAGTGGGAGGGACTCCTGGACACTGCACGCGGGAGGAAGAGAAAGTAAAAGCCAACTTTATTGTCTCAGGGCCCCAGCCTAAGTTCCTGGACCTTGGGACTATCACCGAGGACTTGCCACCTGTCAGGTCCTCCCTGGAGCTCTTGAAACACCCCCTTCCCCCTGTGTACAACGTTGAGGGAGCCCAGCTGATCACCACTTGCCTATGAATCTGGGAGGCAAGAGGATCCTTGACCAGTGGGCTTGTCCTTTCCCTGCTTCTGAAGAGGCTCCCTACCTCCCTTCCTGGAGGAAGGGTCCAGGGCATGAAGGAGTCCCCTGGGGGATCTTCAGTTTCCCAGGCTTCTTCTCCACATCAGCAAGCCCTGGGGTGTAGACCTTGTCTACAAGAGGTCAAGTCTCTTGCTGCTGTAGATCCTTCCCTGTGTGTCCCATCTCAGCCTCCTCTGCTCTGCAGCCTTGCCTCAGTCCTGTCCAGGGCCTTCCCAGCCATTTGTGGGCCTGCCTTGATGGCAGAGGTAGGGGCAGAGGTCTGGAGTCCTCGACGAGGTTGGGCTTTGGGTGGACTGGTCTCAGTCTCTCCTCTCCTTCTGGCCAGAGATGTCACAATCCAGTAGGAGAAAGGCCAGGGCTGCAGAGCACATTCCCAAAGGAGGCCTGGCCTCCATGGAGCTCGTTTCCTGGGGATCCCTTGGGATCTGCTGGCTCCCTGTTTTCCCAGGGTGTGTTTGGAAAGGCTCTTAAGACAGGTGCTCAGAGGGGGTGATGAGGTCAAGGGGTGCCCTGAGGAATCAGGGGAGGCCACACTCAGGAAAGTAGGTGGGACACCCAGGAGCTCCGCCTTGTTGACAGAGAGCTCTAGACCTCTGGGCAAGGGGAACTGCTTTGAGAAGCAGCTGCTGGCTTCCTGAGGGTGGATAATCCCGTTTGCACGTAGATGCTCCAAAGTCCTTGCCCAGCCTCTCTCCTTGAACCTTCCCTGCTAGTCACCCCCATGGGCTCTTGTCAGACCCCTCTACCCCATCATAGCATCTTGGTACTGGGTTGGGACCTCTCTGCTTGTCTAGTCCTTCTGGTGGACGAAACGTGCACGGAGAGCAGGATCTTTCACTGTTGGGTCTCCCAGAGCCTGGCACTCTCCACACAGTGGGGGCCTGAGTGATCACTTGGTGCTTGTATCAAATGAGCTGAAAATAAAGTCACCCTTTGTTTGCAGACCTGTATGAAGTCTCCTGGATGGGGGGACACAGGGAGGGCACCATGGAGATTTGGCCAGAGTGATCCATGTCTGGATTCACACTTGGGCGAGGGGCTCTGGGACAACAACGCACGTCTCACTCCACACACGTCTGTCATTCATCCTGTCCTCCATCCCCTTGCAGTAACTTGCTTGGACATCCCACCTCCTTTGCTCTCTGGAGAGCTCCTGAGGCCAGCCCTGGCTGGGAAGGGAGTGGGGAAAGACATGGAACAGGAAGTCCAGAAGGCATACAGGGGTGGGGTGGGGGAAGCAGGAGGAGCTCCTGGGGCCACTGGAGACCTCATGCAGAGATGGGGATCTTCTGAGGTCTGGGGAGCCCATCCATCTCGGGGGCTCCTCCGTCCTTGGGGCTGAGTCCCCTGCTGAGAAGCCAGAGCTGGGAGCACCTGTGTAGAAGCAGGGGGCCTAGTGGGAGGATCAGCGCCAGCCATGCCAGGCCCAGGAGGATCCAGATGGCGGCCAGGCTCCGGTACACGGAGATGTAATGCTTGCTGGGGTCCGTGCCTGGCAAGGGAAGGAGACATGATAAATGCCACAGGGGTCCCTGCCGGCCTCTCCATACCAAGGATCTGCAGTGGAGGTCCCTGGGAGAGAGGGTCATGGGTCCCGGGGCCACCGATGTCTAAGGATATTGTGATAATCCCCAGAGGCCTCACAAACCATTTGTTGCCCTCAAAGAACCAGGGACTATCATCTGATTCTCACTACTTACCTCCTGCTGACATCTCCCCATCCCCCCCATCCCTGTGGCCCCTGCCCTGAGATACGTGACCACCTTGTTCTCACCGACAACATAGTCCCCGAAACCGATGGTGCTGAGAGTGATGAAGGCGAAGTAGAAGCCTTCCCCGAAGCTCCAGCCCTCCACGTGGCTGAAGACCATGGGTGGGCAGATGAGAATGACCAGTGTCCCCAGGGTCAGGAACAGAGCCAGGCCTAGGATCTGCAGCAGCTGGGAACAAGAGAGTCTGTGTCTGAGTCTACTTGGAAGGCCCCAGGATGGAGGAGTGGGGAGACAAATCTGGGAGTGGAGCTGGACCATAGCCACGTTCCCTTTTTTGGCCTGGAGACCTTTGGGCTGGTGGTTGTATTCTGTGTGTGCGCTTTTGCTCAGGCCAGGGAAATATTTGGTCAGAGGGATTTCATGAGTGGGTCAGGTTGGAATTTGGAGACTCCTTTGGGCCTGAGGGTCACATCTGGTCAGGCCTCCTGGGGACTCAGATCTGGGATGGAGGACGGCCATCTGAACTATCCCAGATTCCTCTGCACCTCTGCCCTCCCTTACTGAGCCTGGCTTTGCAAGGGGCTGGCCAAGGGGGTGGGCCCTGGGGGTGTGCTGGGTGGCTTGCAGTTTATTTTCAACGGGGCTGGAGTTCTAGGATGACCACAGAGATGCGCCGCCCAGATCCCCCTTCAAAGAAGACCTTGTGGACCAGGCGTCAGCCAGTGGCCTCCAGCTCTGAGCACCTTTGAGGCATACCTTGTCTACAGAGAAGTGCCTGGCCCAAGGGCACACCCTTCCCAGGGAGGCCACCCCGGGTGTGATTGAGGCCAGCATATGGCCCTGGCCAGTTCAGCCCCCTTGTGGGAACCCTCTGATGGCCACACACGTGCTGCAGAATGAGGGGCCTGTCCAAGTCTTTGTTCCAGCCTGATCACAATTCAGCTTCTGCTTCCGGGTAACCCTTTCCTCCACAAGTATCTACCCCTCAGACCCTGCCCGCCGAACTGCGGCTCAGTGTCAACTTCTATTTTCACCCCTCAACAGAGTTCATCCCAGCAGGACTGTAAGGAGGAAGGGGCCCTACCTGGGAGCGCCTGGGCTGCTCCTCCCACCTCTCGAGGGTAGCCAGGTGGGCGTGCAGCCCTGCGCCCAGGTGGTTGAGGAAGATCGCGTTGAGTGGGATGCCCACCAAGGCGTAGAAGACACAGAAGACCTGGCCTGCCTCCGTGCTGGGTGCCAGGTTGCCGTATCCTGCAGGGCAAGGAGGAGGGTGCAAATGTGGAGAAGTGAGAGTTCAGAACTGCCTCCCCCACAGACTGTAGCAGAGGGTGGTCTTCTGTTACCTCTCGGGGGTAGAGGGGAAGCTCCTCTGTTTCCAAGAACCTTCTTTACCACCCCCTCAGCTAGAATGATCTCTATTTGTAAGACTCCTGTTTGTCTTGGAAGGCCCATCTCCAATGACACTGCCTCTAGGAAGCCCTCCTGACTGCCACCCTCTTCCTCTCTACTAGAAGTGATTCCCCATAGTGCTTAATGTCATTCCTGTCTAGTTGTCTATGTTGCCTTGTACTATTGTTTTTTGTGTGCTTATCTTACTCCTCTTCATTGGATCAGAGGCTCCTGGAGGTCTGAGCCTGCCTGGGTCTGATCCAACTCCCTCTGCTTCAGTTTTCACCCAAGCTCAAGGAAGGTGTGTAGAATTGAACTGAATTGAATGGATGGGGAAACCATGAGCGTCGGGGGTCTGCGGGCTTCCTTGGGAGAGGTGGCATGGGTTTTCTAGGTGAGGGGGCGTAGCAGATGCTGTCGGTGATCTGTGCCCTCAGGACATCTGGGACACCACCTGCAGCTTGGGGGACTGTTCCTGTACACACAGGTGTGGCTCTCCATCCCAAGTCCCCGCATCTCTCTCTCCCTGGGAGTTTGGCTTGGTCTGTGGGCGAGTTTCAAGTACTGGAGAGTTGGCTCATCCAGGATCAGCTCTCAGGCGGCAAGGGCCAGAGTCCGTAGCTAAGTAGCCCCGCTTCCTCGCTCCTCAAGGCGCCGTGCTAAGGCTGGGGCTCTGCTTGGCCTCTCAGAGGGTCCCAGGGGGAGCGAGGCCAGTGGCCCGAACTAGGACCCTGCTCATCAGTGTGAACTTCGCTGCCTCTTTTCTTTTCCTGTCCTATGTTCCCACTTTTTGACTCGTTCCCGCTTCTCGACTTGCACTTCCTGGAATCATCTCCTAGATAAAACCGCATCCTGGTCTCAGTGTCTGCTCTGGGGAGCCCAAAACCAAGACAGGGGCTTTGGGGAGGCCCTTCCCCACCCCGACCCTTTACCTATGGTGGTGACAACCGTGCCTGCAAAGAAGAAACTGCTGCCGAAGTCCCAGTTGCTGGGGTTGGTGGAGTTGCCTTTGGGGTTCACACCCTTCACCCAGGCTTCCATGATGACCTGTGGGAGGGCGGGGTGGGGGGTGCGGGAGGAAGAGGTAGCTGATGGCCCCTGCTGGTGACCAAGCTCTCTGCTGGGTGCTTTCCTCTGATCTCATTTAACTCTATTCTTAGATGCTCTCATTTCCGTTTTGTAGATAAGGCTATCGGAGTAGCAAAACGATTTGCCCAAGGTCGTTGGGTTCCAGATCCACTGCTTGTTCCATAGGCCAGGGCTGGCTGAGGTGTGGGCTGTAAATGTGGGCTGGGGGAGGGGAAAGGGGCCTAAGGAGGAAGAGGGTGTTGAAAGGGTGAGCCAGGTGGGAGATGCTGCCTATGGCCAGCAGTGGGAGGCGTAGGTGTGTTGTGAGGACAACGGGAATATTTCAGGTTGGATGCTCCCGGAAGGGCTTCCTGGGGAACGTGGAGTTTGGGGGCCGCAGGGAAGCCACGGGGCTGCCCTCCCACAGGGTGGATGGTGGAGATAGGGAACCCTGTGTTCTCTGAACTGCCCGGTGAGCTGGCTGCTTTGCTTTGCTCTTTGCTATCCCTTGGTGAGGCTCAGTCCAGGCCTATAAGAGAAATTCCATCAGAGGCCAGACCAAAGGTCAGAGGTGTAGCCAGTGTTGATGTGTGGTATGTTGTATGCATGCGATGTGCATGGGTCCTCTGTGTTGCATGTGTGTGCACATGTGTTGAGTATGTGTTTACACAACCTGAACCCTTGTGGGCTCAAGCCTAAGCCCCTCTGTCCCTGGCCCAGCCCTCTTGGAGATGGTTAGGGATCCCTCTCCAGTCTGCTCCCCCAGGGCCCTCCCCTGTCGCCTTGCATTGTCCCAGGCAGCAGCACAGCCTTGCCACTTGATAGAGCTCCCAAATCAGGAGGAGGCCGTGGGGGAGGGGGCCACTCCAGTTCCTAGTTCCTATGGGAACCGATTCCTCGCTGCCTGGGTGAGTGTGGTCCCTGCCAGGGTGGGGTGGCCCTGGTAGGCTGGGCCTGTCTAGGAGTCATGACACAGGCTGTCTGCTTTTCTTCACTTTGGCAGAACTGGTCCCTTCAGACATGTGGACTTTGGTCTAGCTCCCTTTCCCACACCCCCAGAGAGGCCAGGATGGGACATTCCGGAACATGCTCGCTCTCTCCAGACCCTCACCCTTGGGACTAGCTCTTGCCCTAGGGCCACGGTCAACCTGAAGCTCTCCATCCTGCTGAGGAAGGGGCCTTGATTCGGTGAGGGTACTGAGTGTGGGGCCCCCAACGTGACCTTCTAGTTTTCTCTAAGCAGCCACATGTGGTAGAGAAAGTCAGACATGAGTCCTATGAAACCAGGCAAGGCCTTTTTCTTATGGAGGAGTCTCTAATGCTGCTTCTGGTGCTGTTAGTAGCTTCTTCCTCTTGTAATTGTACTAGTCTCGTATGTTCTGGAATCCTATCCCAGCATTCTTCCTACTGGCCAGCCATCCCCTGGCCCCTGAGGCTCCCCCACAAGGAGGCTGGGGAGGCCAGGGTGGGGTGTTGTTAATCAGTGGCTGAGGCTGCCGTCATCGTTTACAGAGCTAGTTAGATCCCTGCTACCAATCCTTCCCACACCCTCTGGCTCTGGGGTTTCACCTCTGACGCTAGGCTGAGGGAGGAGGAGGTGTCAGGGCCTCCAGGGCAAATGCCTTATTCCTGAGGTCTTGGGAGGCTCCAGAGCCCTTCTCAGCCCCATAGGGGTGCTATGGCCTCAGCCCTCTACTGGCGGAGAGCAAGGAAGTCTCAGTTCCCGGAAGAAAGGGCCTGGACAGGTCTCTCACATCTGTGGAAAATTCTCTCTGACCACCCAGCCCACCCCTCATCTTCTAGGCCAGCTCTTCTCCATCTTGAGGGTATGGGCATGGTCTGGAGGCCTTTTTAACGATAGGCTGCTGGCCCTGTCCCCAGACTCCTGGTCTGGAGTGTCCGGGGTGGGGTGCGATCTTTGGCGTTTCTAAGGGACCCTCAGGTGAAGTGTTGCAGCCGGTCCACACTTTGAGAGCTGCCACTCTCGGTTGTGTCCTACCCCCCCCCCCCCCCCACCCAGCACTTCTGCTAATTTGCGTGGTGAAGAGCAACTGGCCTGGGGGTGAGTTCTTCTCTATCACTGACTGGGCAGTCTTGCCAACACTCCACTCCTCTGTGCCTCAGTTTCCATCTGCCAGCAGGAGCCGGTGATAGTAATAGGTTATTATGAGGAAATACACCTAAAAGGTGGCTCCAGACGATGGATCGTGACTGCTCCGACCCCATCACGGTGACCCCGTTCTCCACTGTCTTAGGCATATCGTAAATGCTCACTAAGTGCCAGTTATCTTTGCGGCGACTCTGCACTCGGCTTGTTCCTTTGTGGTTGGTGTTGTCATTCATAGCCTCCCCTGATCTCAAAGGCGTTCACAACACCCTGGTTTTGCCCTGCTTCTAAGACAGAGGGTGTTGGGGCCCGCTCTGCCACCAGAGAGAGCCCCCTACGCACACCTTGCTGGCCTAGCTGTCGCCCTGGCCACTGCTCACCAGGCGGGGGAAGGCCAGTACGGCGGCTGCTCCTGATCTTTCTTTGTGTCTCCCGCCCATAGCCCTCGAGTGTGGCCAGCCCAGAGATGTGGACGGGGAGAGGACAGAGGATTAGCAGCCCTGGGGGTGCGGGAGGGGGAGGCCAGAGCCTGGGAGAAGGAAATTTGCAAAGTGTTGATAACACTGACACACAGTCCACGTTTATGCAGCAAGCAGCAGCTTAAAAAGGGCTTTTGATTGGCTGCAGATGTCTGCAGCACATATGGGGTTATTCTCCTCGCCTTCTAGATGGGGGAGATTTGGGACCAGTGAGTGTCAGCGACGTGCTCAATGTCACGCAGCAATCTAGTTCTAGACCTGGGGCCAGAATCCAGCACCAGTCCCCCCCCTACGCTGCTTCCAAACAGGGCATCAGGCCCCGGGGCGTAGCTCTGGACCTGCCGCAGGAACCCCCATTCCGCCCACCATCCCACACCAGCAGCTCCCCTTCACCTGCACAAACTGCTCCAGGGCCCGCTGGTCCAGGCAGGTGTAGTTCTCCAGGAAGCGCAGCTTCTCGAACTGAAACTGGTCTCTGGACTGAGCCTCCGCCTGCTTCTCCAGCAGCTGGAAGACAGTGGCGCCGAGCAGCAGGTAGCAGACGTAGGCCAGCAGCAGGGGCAGCACCCGGCTGCCCCGGCAGCTGCAGAGCCTGGCTTGGGGCATGGCGTGGCCAGGACTTGCCAGGACCCTGGGGCTGCCTACGGGAGGAGAGGTGGGAAGCCCCCGGGGACCCGTGCCCAGCCTCCTGCCTGCCTCGCCCTCCTCGTCCTCCTCGGCACAGGTGTCTGGAGGCTGCGGAGTCTATTTGAACAGTGCAGCTCAGCTTGGCTGCACTAAGTGGCTCCAGTGCAAACAGGCCTGTCACCCCCAACCAGCCTTTTATTTTTTTTTTAAACTTTACCATGGAGAGCACAGGTCAGTGGCATGGACCCCTCAAAGAGAGTTACGGGGTGCTCCTGAGGACCATCTTGTCTTACCCTCTGTCTCTAAGTTGGATAGATGTTTCTGGACCAAATCAGATGCTTCTCCTTTGTTCTGCCCAGGCCTGAATGGGTGCCCTCCACAGCCCCCAGGATTTCACCCATGACGCTTCAGGCTCCCAAACTGGGAAGAAGTCAGAATGGTGGGGAGACCCTGGGTGGCACAGTTGGTTGAGCGGCTGACTCTTGGTTTCAGTTCAGGTCATGATCTCAGGGTCCTGGGTTCGAGCCCTGCATCCAGCTCCAGGCTCAGTGTGGAGTCTACTTGAGATTCTATCTCTCCCTCCTCCTCTACCTCTCCTACTCGCGTGCGCTTTCCCTCTTTAAAATAAATAAAAAAAATCTTAAAAAAGAAATCAGAATGGGAGTGAATATGCCTTGTGCCCAGTTGCCCTGGCTACAGAATGGGGCCGGGAGGATTAATCTGCCTATTGGGGGAACCCGAGGATAAGTAAACTGGGTGACAAATCAGAGCAAAGCAAATAGACACACAACAGCCTCCATCAGGAGCAGCACCAGGGTTGATGCTCCTCATCAGTGGGACACCTTTGCTTCATAGCTTTTGCTGATAGCTTTCTGTGCTTGAAAGCCTTTGGCAGTTTCCCTTCAGAGCATACTCTATTGGTAAGATGTAGGTGTGGATTAAAAAAAAAAAAAAAAAAAAAAAAAAAAAAAAAAAAGCTAAAAGTATATCCTGACTTGAGATGTTCACAGTGGCTCGCTCTGGGGAGTGCAATCGAAGATGTTTTCCTCTCTTTCTCTTCTTTGCTTGTGTGTGAATTCGCAATAGCTTCATTGAGGCATAATCCACATATCATTCGCACTTTCATTTATTTATTTTTTAAAAGATTTTATGTTTTTGAGACAGAGAGAGAGAGAGAGAGAGAGGGAACCAACAGGGGAATGGGCAGAGGGATGGGGGAAGCAGATTCCCTGCTGAGCAGGGGGCCCAATGTGGGGCTCAATCGCAGGACCCTGAGATCATGACCTGAGCCAAAGGCAGGTGCTTAATCAACTGAGCCACCCACGTGCCCCTCATTCACACTTTTAAAATATACAGTCAAATGGTTTTTAGTATATTCAGAAGCATGCAACTCTCCCCACAATCCCCTATCCCCACAAGCCCTCATCCCCCACCCACCCAGCCTGTCCTCGGGCCTCTGGCAGCATCCATCTGCTGTCTCTGGGTTTCTCTCTTCTGGACATTTCATAGAAATCCAATCGTATTGTATGTAGCCTTTTGTGTCTGGCCTCTTGGTGTAATGTTTTCAAGGTTCATCCATACTATGGTGTGTGTCAGTACTTCATCCTTTTTTTTTCAAGATTTTATTTAGTTATTAATGACACACACACACACACACACACACACACACACACACACACACACACAGAGGCAGAGACACAGGCAGAGGGAGAAGCAGGCTCCATACAGGGAGCCCGATGCGGGACCGATCCCAGGGCTCCAGGATCACTCCCTAGGCTGAAGGCTGGTGCTAAACTGCTGAGCCACCCGGGCTGCCCCCTTCATCCTTCTTTATATCTGTGTCATATTTCATTGTATGGATAGTGCAACATTTTATTTACCCATTTATCAGCTGATAGATGTTTGGGTTGTTTCTACTTCTTGGCTATAATGAATAATGCTGCCACGAATATTCATGTACAAGTTTTGGTGGGGATGTATGTTTTCATGTCTCTAGGAGTGTGGAGTGCTGGTCGTGGGTCACTCTAAATTTTTGAGAGATGCCAGACTGTTTTCCAAGGTGGCCGCACCATTGTACCTTCGCACTGGCAGTGTGTGAAGGATCCAAGTTCTCTGCTCACGGTTTCCTGTGATGAGCTGCGGCTGCAGGACAACACAAGCCGACTACCTACATCCTTTCCCTCCTTCCTGGCTCACGGAGCCCCACTTGCGTACTTGTCTGCCCCAGGCAGGCTATGGAGCGTGATTGGTCTAACCCATCATGATAATCCTGCTCCCCCTGCTCTTAGCTGGGTTCCCAGGGGAGCAGCTCTGAGGGGTGGATCTGTGTATGAGCAGCAGAGCAGGGGAAGGCTGAGAAGAATGTGGGGCACGCGAGGCCAAACAGGGGTCGACAGTCCCAGCTCAGCCTGGTTTCTGGAGAGCCCTGATGGGGAATGCACGCCCCGTGAGTCCCAGGTGGAAGCAGGGGAGCAGGGCTTTCGTCATCCCACACCAACTGGTTGTTGAGGCATCTCTGCCTCCACACACCAGTAGGCAAAATAGCTCCAGTAGGCTGTGGGCAGTGCACTGGAGCCCCAGGTCATTGGGAGGCCAGGCCATCGGAAGCAGAAATACTTTAAAGGAGGGGAGAGGGGGACAGAAATGGGGAGGGTATCAGAGGATTGACAGTGCCCCTTGCACCCACCCACGTTTCTGGCTCCCTTGCAGCTGGGGTGGCCCCGTGATCCAGCTCTGGCCAGTTAGAGGTGTGCGGAGCCTGCTGTGGGGGTGTGGGGTAAAGCTCTGCCGTCCCCGCCCTGCTGAGGGCTCAGCTGCAGCCCCACCACTCCCCACATGGAGAACCGGCCCTGCCCAGCCACCTCGTGTCCTTCAGGGAACGGTCAAGATTGTTGCAAAGACACTCAGCTGATTCCTGCACACACCTCTCCCTGGATCTCAAAAATGTTAGAAACATAAACCCTGTTTGTTCAAGCCACTGTTAGGTATCCTGTTACTTCCCAATGACTACACACGTTTTGATGTTTTGGCCATTGTTGTTGTTAATTGTTCAAGGTTTATTTGAGTTGGAAGACACATGAACACACTGCAGTTATCTTAAGTAATTGAAACAATTTGTGGTAGGAAGCTGGGAGCCGCTGGCGTTCTGGAACGACGGAGCCCGTGTCTTCACTCCTGCTTACTATCAGGCTCTGTCCCCTCTCCTCGTGGGGTGCCCCCCTCACTCGTCCCAGCCAGGCCGGCCATTCCCTCCCTTGGCTCTGCCCCAGAATTTCACTCAAGGCCGGTCCCCTGGCTTCCCCTTGGGGTCAGCCGCTGTTGTCCTCTGCTTTCTCATCATACGTCTGGCTTCAGATCATCTGGGCGAGGCCACATGTCCAAGAGCCCCTTTTCCCATGGGCCACTTCACAGGTGGCGGGCGATCCTTGAGTCAAGTGCCAACTTCAGCCACTCTGGCCCAGCCAGGGGTGTGAGGGCATCATCCATGCAGGTGTCACTTGGTGTCACTGTGGGAAAGGCCGATACTGTGGCCTGTATGTCCAGGACAACGGAGGGGAAGAGAGAGACATTGTAGAAAGTAAAAGCCAGGGGGAGAATTTTACCATTTCAAGTACGGGAATGATAATGTCATGGGGTATGGGTGTAGTGTTGTGGGGTTCTTGATCTGCTCTACGGCCCAAACCAGAACAACAAATAACGGGGAGCTGGGGTGCAGCAGGATGTGGAGGCTGCACATGGGGACATGCCGACGCTGTCACCGGCGCTGCCTCTGCGTCCTCCGAAGCACCTCATGTCATCCCTGGGCGTGGCACCTGCCTTCTTTGCCATCTTGCTCCTTCTGGGTTCCTCGAAACCACCTGAGGCCAAGCTGTCCTGTATGAGGATCTCCTACACCCAGAGCGTCCCCCTGACTCGGTGCTGTGCTGGGATGTGGCCTTGCCTTGGAGGAGGAAGGAAGCATCGAGATTCACAAAACTCACCCTTGGCTGGTTTTTCTTTGTGGTCTGGGAAGATGGGGTGACAGTGTTGGCCACCATCTATCTTATCATTACAGACTTGCTAATTCCTGACTTTAAGCTCCGGTTGTAGTTACACCTGCAAGACCAGATAATGATCAAATCCTCTTTTATTGCCCTAGAGAAGCTCAACGTGTGAAGAGTTCTGTCGTGTATCATTTAGAAAGCTCATCCGTTGGCGTCTGCGGGATCTCAGGCAGGTCTTAGCAACCTCTTTAGCCCGAGTGCCCTTGACGGGTCTGGACACCATCCACAGGTAACGGCGGTGGTTCTAAGGTGGAGGGAACTTAAGGGAAGGAGCACGGATGACCTGTGTGGGAGGAAGGGGTGGGTGCAGGGGGCCAGAGGTACTTCTCTGGTGTGCTGTGGTGGAGGGAGGGCTGGATGGGCCTTCACTAGAGCCTCCCTCCATCATCTCAGGTCCTGGACAGGCTCACTGGGGGACAAGACACTCCATTCCCTGGTGGCTGACCTATGGAGAATCTTCTGTGTGTCAGCAAATGGTCTTCCCCCTTGCCCGGCTGCTTGCTCTCCCCTTCCGGGTCTCCTTCTTCTGTTCTACTCCGGTGGCACCCACTGCCTGTGTCCTGTTCTCACGCTCACTTTTCAAAAGACACCCAAAGACCTGGCTGGAGTTTAGGATCGAGTCCTCTTCAGGGGCACTTCCAGTACTTAGGAAAACCCCCAAGAGCACGTGGTGGTCACATGCTGGGTGGTCATGTAATGGCGGAGTTGGTGGATGGGGGTCAAGCCAAGAGGCCCTCAAGACCCTGTGCCCCACAGAGGTGATCTTCTTTCTCTCTCCCTTGACTCATTCAGCACACACTCATGTTGAGCCCTCTGTGCCTGGACCCCTGTTTCTGCCACTCCCTCTGTTGGTTGAGGCCTCACTCTGTCGGTTTAGGGGAGAGCCCTCATGGCCATGGGGACCTGCCCTGCTCACCCAGTGCTCTGGGTCCCCTGCTCTACACCTTCTCACGTGGGCACCCGCCACTGTGAGTGATGGATGGACACGGGGCATGATTTATGATTCCTTCCAGGGAATGATTGCTTGCTAATGGGCAGAGCCAATTTGTGCTCCCCGAGTGGGGAGGGCAAAATCAATTAATGGAGAGTCTGACCTAGCCAGGCCTGATGGCAGAGTGTGGCCTGACATCCGGCCGTGATAAGGGACTTTCTGAGGCTGGACTAATAAAGAGACTGGAGGAAAAAGAAGAAAAACAAAACCCCTCTCAGATCAATTTCGTGTACAATGGGCAGAGAATGCAGAGCAAACAGAGCAGCTGGGCACGGGCCTCTTTCCGTCTGAATGAGCCCCGAGATAAGGAAGAGGACAGGCCGCCACCCCGCCAACCAACATCGGTATTCACTCAGGGACTCACTCGATAGGCACATATCCGCTCAAATGAGAAAGGGCACGTTCCAGACCGGAACTAGAGGGAGAAGATAAGGCCTACCTGCCCCAGGTACGTGCCCTGTGAGTAAAGGGCAAGGGGAGAGAGGGAGCCCTGCTTTCTGACCCTGCCTCCCTGACCCCACGGGATTGGCGGCTGCTCGAGGCCAGAGCAGCAGGTTCTGCATGTGGCCTTCTGGGCTCCTGGATGTGCCCCTGGGTCCCCCCACCATGAAGGGTGTCAGAGAGTGTCCTGGGTGGAGGTGGGTGTGGCATAGGTTTGTTGGGGGCCCCACCCTCTTGGCCAAGAGAGTGTGATCTCTGGGAGCTCCAGCCCAACTGTGTGGCCAGCAGAGAGGAGGGACAAAGCTGAGGGGTGATTTGAGGGAAAGGCTTAAAACAAACAAACACAGCTGGTATTGACCTTGTTCAGATTTTCCATTGTTTTTTTTTTTTTTTTAATTTTTATTTTTGGGCAGCAGGATTCCTTTCTCACATACCGTCTTTCCCCGTGCCCCAGTACGTAGCACCATGAAGAGTGGAACTTTAGTTGAAGTTGGAGAGGGGGCTCCCACTTTTACTGGCTCCAAGGCCTTGATGGCAAGAATCCCTCACTCGTGATTTTGAAATAAATGCCCTTGCTTCAGTTGGGCTTACCTCAGAGCAGATCCTGAGGCAAAATCTGGGTGGGGGCAGCTCATGTGGGAAGTGATCTCAGGAAATAATCCCAAGATAGTGGGGAAGAGAGACAGGGGGGCCGGTCAGTATGAGGTGAGTTATTGAACAGGTGACCTCTGGGAAACTGTGTGGGACACACTTCAGAGTTGTCCCACAGGAAGGCGAAGAAGGTGGGGGTGTTTATCCACCAGCCCCCACCCCTCATTAGTTGGGGATTGTTCCAGGAGGGGTTAACTCCTGCGTTGCTGGCCTGCCCTGCATTGGGGTGGAGAGTGCTCTTGTGGCCAAAGAGAACTGTCAGGTAGGCAGACAGGTACCTGAGACAGGAGACCCTTGGCGTGGATGGGGGCTGTTCACTAAAGCTACATGGGACCTCCAGGTGAGCTGGGGGACATGGGCGGGACACCTCCAGTGTCTATCAGACTCTTAATTCTCTACCCTTTCTTCTGAGTCATTGTGGTTGGTAAGTCCTGCGGGGCAGTAGCTTATCTGTGGAACCTAATGAAGGAGTGGTTCAGCTTGTGAGACAATTGCTCTTGGGAGACGATAGGAATGGGATCATGCCTCTCTCTCCTGATGGTCACTAAATTTGAAAAATGCAAAGGGATCATTAAGGGATCTATCAGATACTCCATATTAAAGAAGCCCTCCCACCCCACCCCCCAAGAAGCCCTTATGTCTCCTTACATCTGCATATTATGAAAAACCCAGAGTGGCAAGATGCATTAGAGCAAAATCAGAAATAAGCCCAGGAAGACATGGACCAGGATGTAGATGTGGAGTGTTGACCAGGTACAGCCCATCTTGGTGGAGCCTCCCTAGGGCCCGGGAGACATAGTGATTGGAGGAACTGGGAGTACAGATAAGGTTAGGGCTGCTCCTGTTTACATAAGCAATTCGATTGAAATGGTGCCAAATTCATGAGTCCACGTGAGGTATCATGTTTTATTGGTGAAGATTTGGAATGTAGTAGAGAACAGGTACTCATGGATTTGTTTCTTGTCCATTCAATGCGTCCAAAGATCCTTCGTCCTGTGTCTGATATATTTCCTATGTGAGAGTCACTCAAGTTAGCAGGTCAGCACCATTCTGGTAGTCTAGTTTTGAACAATGTTGTGAACGGAATGATCTGTTCACCAAGCTGTTCTCCCAGAACCAGGGATTGACCAAGGGGCCCCAGCACAACTCCATAGGCATTAATCCTAGAGTACCTTGGAGCAACTGGTCAACCACCCCATGCAAGAATAACCTGAAGGAAGAAAAGAGAATGAGGTCCACATGGGAATGGTCAGTGATGCTGTTGGCCATGGCAGGTCCCAGCACTAGAGGGGGATTTAGAAGCTTTCTGACAAGGCCCTTCAAAGTGTTGGGTGCTCTGAGGCATGGTTGAGGGCATCTTCTGGCCTGGCCTTAAGGAAAGTCATGGGAAAGGCAAACCCAAAAGATATTTCAGAGGAGAGATGAGAATAGTATCTCACACCTGGGACAGGGAGTGCAGGGGGATGAGGCTGGTCTGGGGAAGAGCTGCCTTCTCAAGACTAGGAGTTGAATGAAGTAAGAGGGAGGGATCCCTCATCAGCTTCCTGCTTGCTGGTTGCTCTGAGTTTTCCCTCAATGTGCATACAGTGGGCTCAGCCTTGCTTGCTGGCACTTGGCAATGGGAACCCAAATAGAGCAGCTAACCCTAAAAAAGTTTGCCACTTCATCCCTTGCCCTTACAGCAACATTCAGGCCCATAACCACTGGCTACTTTCCACACAGGAGATGGAACCCATGTCAAAGGAAATGCTTTTTCTCCTCCCACATTTTACATGGATATTTTCAACTTTTTTTTTTAAATTTTTATTTATCTATGATAGTCACACATACAGAGAGAGAGGCAGAGACACAGGCAGAGGGAGAAGCAGGCTCCATGCACCGGGAGCCCGACGTGGGATTCGATCCCGGGTCTCCAGGATCGCGCCCTGGGCCAAAGGCAGGCGCCAAACCGCTGCGCCACCCAGGGATCCCCGATATTTTCAACTTCTAACATTCACAGCCAAGTTTTCCAGATCTCCACTGCCTTGTTGCCCCTGGACACACATCATGAAATACTCTCCCTCCATATTCTTTGATGGCTCAAATCTCCCAAGTCCCCTTATTTGCCATGCTCCTCATTTCTAATCGACTGCTCAGCCCCAGCCCTCTTCACATCATCAAACCCAACCTGCCATTCTAGCCCTAAGCCTACCCACCTTGACAGTGAGCCCAGGCCCATCCTATCCCACCCAACTCCTTCTGAGCTTAGATTCCCTTATTTGTTTGTTGTCCATCTCCCTAGTTAGAATATAAGCTGAAGAGGGCTGGCACTTTCTCTGTCCTCGTGCTCTGAGTCGTTGGAACTCAGTCATTCTTGGTAGCAGATTCCTTGATGAACGTGGAGCCTGACATGGGGCTTGGTCTCACGATTCTGAGCTCGTGAGAGCCGAAGCCAAGAGTCAGACACTTAACTGACTGTGCCACAGGGGCCCACCCTTTAAACGTTTTTGACCTTTGTTTAGAAACTCACTGAAAACAGTTTGACTCTCTTGAGGCTTACTGGTTTGTTTTTTTTTTTTAAACATGTTGTCAGGTAGGACCAGAATAGCTTTGATCAATGGCTAATTTAGCCTCACTACCTTACGGGGTTTCTGTTCAATGACTCTTTGGTGAGAAGGTTTCTCAACACTGTGGCTGTTGGGAGCATGAACTATTCCCAAACCTGTGTTGTTTCTGGAAATTGTTCTGCTTGCTCCTTTCTGGTGGTTCTTTCCCTGGCCCTGAGCGATTTCCTCCCTGAGCAGCTTGCGCTGGCAGCCGTGAGCCGAAGCTTTGACAGTACCCTCTGGAGATCTTTGGAGTGTCTGCTCTCAGTCTGCAGCGCTCGCATCTCTGGTACTTGGCCTTGCCCCTGGAAGCCACCTTGGCCTCCTGGGACACCAACCCTCTCCCTGTTCAACTCAGGAAACCACTTGGCGCCCCCTGGTGGCCTTTCCCTGAACTGGGGCCTAAGCCCCGCACGCGGTAAGTTGTAGCAGTGGTAGGGCTCACCTCATTGTTTCCCTTCTCTGGCGGGTCAGTGTCCTCTAGTGCCTTTTTCCAGCATCTGAAAGCCATTGCCGTATACGTTTTGTCTAGTTTTCAGTTAATGAAAGCAGGAAGGTAAATCAGGTCTATCTATGGCTCTATCACGGCCATAAGAAGGGTCCTACTTTTTCATACACAGCTAACTCTCAAGGGCATTTCAGTAGGCAGCATGGAAGCAGAGTGAACTCTGAGAAATTCCACATCTAGTCATATATTATGAGAACTGTAAGGGCTAGAAGTCGACCACAGAGACGGGACTCTGTCTCTGGATTTCCATATCTGTGTCTGCTAGCTATTGCTACGATCAATGCTCCATAACAAATCACCCCAAGTCTCAGTGGCTTATGTCACCAAGCATTTCTTCTTATGATATTGGGTCTTTGGGTCAGCCACGGTTCAGCTGATCTGGCCTGGACTTGAAGGGGAAGCTCTGCTCCAGGCTTCAGGTCTGCTGGGCCCGGCCCCAAGCTGTAGGCTGGGCTCAGATCTGCTCTCTGTATGTTCTGGGATGTAGGCTGAAGGGGCAGCTCCTATCCCTGGCATGTTCTTCTCAAGGCAGATCCCTGGAGTCCAAAGAGACAAGCCTGAGCACAAAAGTACATGTCAGGCTTCTGCTTACATCATGTTTGCTAACATCCCATTAACCAAGGCAAGTCACAGGACCAAGCCCAAATTTAAGGGGCTGGAAAGTATACCCTGCTGCCATGAGGCCATGGCAAAGTTTTGGATGTATAATTTTATTACAGGGGTGAAGTCTTAAGACTGGTTATTCATTCTACCACAGTTTCTCTATCTGCTTCCTACAAATCCCTTTGAGCAAGATCTGAGCAAGCCCTCCTCCTAACATCTCCTGTCAAGTGACTAGCAGAGCAAATTGAATTCTAGTAGGGACTGGGCTGGAGTCACTGGCCAGGCTGCTTTCCAGAAGATGTTTTGGAGAGCTCCACAGTTTGGCCTGGAGTGAACTCAGACGCTCTACTGAGCTCAGGATTGCTGCTGGATAGTCTTTTTACAGCATTGCATCCAGGTCTCCCATTTTAGAGGCCAGTGAATTAAGGGGAAGACACTCCGTGCTGGAGCACGTGTCCATGTCAAAGGCCCAGCTTCCATTGTCGGGGGGCACCTGGAGAGGGAGCACCCTGTTTGGTTGCTGCACACACTTTGTGTATGGCTCTCTCCCAGCAGGATGCCATGGCCCAGCTGTCTGTTTTTCTCTCTTCATTTCCTCTTCTGCCTTTGTGATTACTCCAGGACTGTGGGTTCACACTCTGTGTGGGGCCATACCACACATCTCTGTCAATAGGGCCTTTGGATCCCGGAGATAAGTTCTCAGCAGGAGATCAAAAGTCAATAGACTCTAAGCAGCTCTAGAAGGCAGAAGGCACTAAGGTGTGCCGGGTACCCTGGTGCTGTCTCCGAGGGGCTCTGGCCAACTCCACGCTGCCTTCAGCATTCTTGAGAGTGCATGTCTGTTTGCTACATGTGTGCCCTATGGACTCAGAGAGGCTTCTGGGATCAGGCTGTAAGGGCTCTGTTTGACTTTCCTGGGTTCTACAGACTTTATGAGGACTTACTATGAGCCACAGAATTATGAGGGCCAGAAGCTGGCCAGAAAGACTGGACTCTGCCTCCATGGGCCTCGGCCTCAGAGCCAGGTTAGAGGTGTGGGACAGATGCGAGCCCAAGAAGTAGGAGATCTGGCCACTCATTAATTGAAGGAGTATTTATTCAGTACCAACTTGTTCTGGGAACACAGTGATGAGCAAGACATATAGGTCCTTGTTGTCATGGAGCTTATAGTCTTGGGGGAGGGGTGGCAGGCCATAAAAAATAAGCAAATAAAGCAAGATGATACGTAGTGATGAGGAAAATAAAAAAGAAATGGGGGTGGCTCTAGTTGGGCGGTCAGGGAAAGGCACCCCCCCAGGAGGGGACACTTGTTACAAAGGAGTTCTTAGAAGCCGGCCCCTCCACTTAGTTTCAGTTTTCTAATATCATCAATGAGGTGTGGATTAGAGGGGCTCTATGGACAGTCTGGCTGTGAGATGTGATCCTCTACCGTCTCCTGCACGATCCTTTTACCCAGTCCTGGATTGGGGAGAAAATAAGCCGGTTATATGTATTTTCTCTCTGTTCTCTCTCCAGGGTGGCAGGTCCTGTATTTATAGGACAGAGATAGTGGGAGCGGGAGACGACACTTTTGTTCACTTAGCTTTATCTCAAGTGCCATTCGTCTCCCCACTCCACACCCCTCCCCAACTGTCGCTGGCTTGGGATCTTGCCGCCACTGCCCTTACACAGGCCAGGTGGCAGTTCTCCAAGGGCTTCCTGAGGACTGGCCCACCATACCCTGGGTCTGTATCATGCAGCCAGGCCCTGGAGTGCTGAAAAGGTTCATTGAGTTAAGCCCCCGGCAGCTCTGTTCCCCTGGTAGGAACGGGAAGTCAGCCCAAATCCTGCAGAGCCCCAAGTGGCTGGGTGAGGATATGAGGCCCTGGTGCCCTCTCAAGCTCTCTGCAGAACCCCTGGGAGCCGTCTACTGCTCTTGGGGTGCAGCGATGTCCTTGGACCCTGCTGGGTGGGTGGCTCCCTGGAGATTCGGGTGCTGCCTGTGGGTCAGCCCGGCCGTGAGGGTGATGGTGGAAGGTTTGGTTTGGGAGATCAGGACTGACCATCCGGATGCTTTGTATTCCACTGCTTTGTCTTTGGCTCCAGCCCCCTGTCCTGCCTGGCTTGCCCCAGCCATTCCTGGGCCCTAAATCTGGCTGCTAGGTAGCTAAAAATAACGGATTACCCTTTCTCCCACATTCTACCAGCATGAACTTCCCCTGCCACTACACTAACTCATAATGTCCCAGTTTTGTAACCGACTATGTGAAACACCATGACAAGAGTGAGCAGAAGCCCTTGACCTGCCCCTGGCACCCTGGCACTGTCTGGTCCGGCCAGCAGCTCCAGCACCCACGGCAAGGCTGGCGTCAGAAGCCCTAGCCCCAGACTCGCTGGCAGCCTCCGGGACCCTGTCCTGAAGCAAATGCAGCCCCTCCTGTTGGAACCCAAATCACGAGTTGTGCCCAGCAGCCTACAGATCACGTCTGAAGCCAGGGTGAGTGAGAAAAGACGCCTTCCTTCACCTGGACTCCCTTCTTGCTGCCACAGTGCACGGCTGGACATCTACTGGAAACCTGCAAGGAGACGGGATGTTCTTGGTGAGGCTGTGCACAGGGGCACTGATGTCTCCCCGGATTGGCACGGGGATGAGGTTCTGGGGCAGTGCGCCTCCCAGGGCTCCGACTCCCAGGGGCTGCACTTCTACCCCCAGCTCTGAAGGACGATGCCTCCTTTGCCCTCTGCAGAGGCTTCATCTCCTGGAGCCAGGACCAATACTCATTGCCCAACCCCACGGTTTTCACAGACGCTCCCTCCTTGATTCTCCAAGAGATTCTCTTTTTGCTTTTTGCTCCTGATGTTTATTATATTGCAGGGTGACTCCCCGTGACCTCATGATTGGACATGGAGAAGGGTTCTCTGGCCTAAGCACCAGGGCCCCTGAGTTCTAGCCAGGATAGTCCCCGAGTCCCCAAGCCGCGGTGTGACTGGGCAAATCATGTCAGTTCTCTGGGCCTCACTTTCCGAATAATCCAGACCAATGGAGCTGATGATGTACCTGGGAGAGGGAGCGAGCACGGCTCCTTGCTTCTCAGAGTGTGGGTCAGGGCTTCCCCAGGGAACTTGCTGAGAAGCACAGAACCTTGGCCCCCAAGCCAGATTTACTGGACCAAAAATCTACATTTTAACAAAATCCCTAGATTTACTGGCACATTGACATGTGAGAAGAAATGGTATGAGTGACAAGCAGTTAATTTGCTTAAAGTTTGGCTATCATAGTAAGAGCAAGAAGGCTTGGGAACATAGTGTTTAAAACCACTGCAGCGGGGGCACCTGGGTGGTTCAGTGGTTGAGCGGCTGCCTTTGGCTCAGGGTGTGATCCCAGGGTCCTGGGATCGAGTCCCACATGGGGTCCCCGCAGGGAGCCTGCTTCTCCCTCTGCCTGTGTCTCTGCCCCTCTCTGTGTCTCTCATGAATAAATAAAATCTTTAAAGATAAAAATAAAATCATTGCAGCAGGCAGAGAGATTGAGGAGTGGCACAATCGCAGTCACGTTGAGCATAGCCACGGGGACCTGGCCCTGGGCGGGGAGTGTAATTCCCCATGACACACTGCATGTGGGAGGTGTCAGGGAGGAAGAGGTTGAAAACAGCTCAAGGCCATGAGCCCTGGGTCCTTTAGATCTAATTCTGAGTGCAAGACCCTAAGCTGTTTAATTAAATGGAGATAGTCCTTATTTTTCAGACATTCCTAGCTGTTCTGAGTCTTGAGGTGGGAAGGAAGGACACCAGGCACCCCAGAGCATAGGCAGGAGATGCGTTCCAGTCACTCTGGACTCCTGCTTCCCAGCAATGCTGCACACTGGAAACCCCTGGTTGTGGGGGTTGGGGGGTGCTTTGGAAATCCCAGTGCCTGGGCCCCTCCCAGGACTGATGAAATCAGAATCTCTAGGGGTGAAAGATGGGGGCGGGCAGGTGATACCAATGAGGAGCCAGGGTTGAAGCCCACAGCTCTTGGCTCTCTATTCTGAGGACTGTGAGGGCAGGAACCGGGGGCTTGGCAGCCCGGGCCAGGATTACTTAGCGTGGCCGTTGGTGAGGAGCAGGGGGTCTGAGCCAGCTCCCACCTCCACCCCAGCACTGTCACGACCTCCCGCAGACACTTGCCAGCAGTGGTGACTGGGGCAGGGCTGGGCTGAGGAAGGCCACGGAGCAGGTTCAGAGTGCCCCCACAGACACAGGCCTCAACCCCAAGGAAGAAGTGCCATTTATTTACCTGGTGAACCCCAGTGAAGTGGTGGAGCTGTTGATCTACCCTGGGATGTTGTGACTATAGGATCCCGGACTGGAGGGTATTGATTGCTACAGAGAAGCCATTGAGAGGAGATCACCCTTCGCTGGGCTGGGCCAGTTCTCATCACAAGGGCCAGTTTCCCCGCTGATGGTCCCTGGCACTTGGCTCTCTAGACGGGACTTTCATGGACATTATCTCAGGAGGGGCTGGCCACCCTGACGAAGGCAGATGTGTGAGGGGGCTGGGGGAGATGACCTGCCCCAGGTCACACAGGGCCAAGCATCATGGGTCACACTGCATTTGGGCCTCCTCCCTCCCAGTTCTAGATTCTTTCCATTTCATGGGGACGGACCCTGCACAGAGGAGAGCTGGACGGTTTCTCAGAGTGGGGATGGAGGAGTCCAGGCTGGCAGGGGGCTCTGAGGGCGTCTTCCTGGCACCGGTCGGAGACCAGGGCATGGGGGTCATGGGGGTCACACCAAGGTTCCTGTCCAGATGCAAGTAGCTCCAAGCTCAGGGATTAAGGAAGATTTTTGGTTTTTTGAAGCACTCTAGGAAGGGGTTAACCTAATTTTCTCAGATTTTTAAAGCCGTCCTCGGCAGTTAGAAACAGCAGATTTGACACCGTGGATGACAAACGCCCCGTACGGGGGAGATATACCTGTCTACACGTGCTCCTGGCAGGGATTTAAACGTTCCACAGCTTTTCCATGAATCCTAAATCACCTAGATTCATCCTGGCCCTTGGTGCGGTGTAAGAGCCAGCGGGCGAGGCTTACGTTAAATCACCCTCTCCGGGCTCCTGCTCCCAGGCCGAGAGTCACAAATTCCCCATAATGAGGACTCCTGAAGAACCCCAGACAGACAGCGCCACTAAATTAAGAGCAGAGGGAGCCCCGGGCAGGGGAGAGGGAAGTGTTTGCTTTGGCTGACGAAGGTGCCTGGGGCCCAGCCCACGTGTGTGCCCGACAGGGAGGCCTGATAAGTGGGCTGCGTGGTGGGATCAGCCATCTGCCGCACGACGGGGAGGCCGCACCTGCTGGCCCCTGGTGGGACAGGGACCCCTTGTCACCCTTCTTCAGCTTCCTTTGCAGCCTTGTGGTCACCAAGAGCCCAAGATTATTTTGTTTTCCCTTAAGAAAAGAAATTGAACCCTTGAACTTTTGTTGTGAGGAGTTACTTCCAGGCTGCTATTTGTTTAGAGAACAAAGCACCCCAGCTGCAGGGACGGTGGAGGCCAAGAGGCAAACACCCGACCGACCCCCGAGTGGCTTCTCAAGACCGTGTGGTCATGTGGAGAGAGCGCAGGAAACCTGGGTTATCCTGGCTCTGCCATTTGGTAGCTGGGCAAGTTACTCAAACTTGGTGTGCCTCGGCTTCCCCACCTGTCAAGTGGGGGATCAGACTTGACCCCATACCCTAAGAGGGCCCCGCCTTTCAGCACAGCTTTCTGTACCATCTGGGCACCGTGGTAGCAGGAGGATGCCGTCCCGACGTAGACCTCGGGCTCAGGCCTACTTCCCTGAGAGGGCTGGAAACAACGTCTTTATTATGTGGGCAAAAGCAGAGTAAACAGAACTTAAAAATGTTGCTTAAGTGTAGACTTCTCGAGGGGACAAATAATAGTTGATTTCTAGGCATTGGTTCCAGGGGAGGGGAGCATCCCAGCCCCAAACCGCTCCCTCCACCTGGGTCCCGGATGCCATGCCCTCTCCTTCCGCTGCAGGCTTGGTTCTCTTTCCCACATCACCCACCTGCCTTGTACTGCACCCCTCCTCTCAGCGCGTAAACACGTCTGTGGAACCACTGCGTCTCCTTAGCCCCAGCCTGCCGGCTGCTCCTTCCCAGCTCAGCCCCTGGGACAGCTGCCCCCTCTCCCCTCCTCTGCTCCTGCTCCTTCCTTTCCTTCCTCAACCGCTGCACCGGGCCTGTCATCCTCCCGGTCCCCCTGCCTACAGGGCGCTTGCCCGGGGCTGCCAGGACATGCACAGCGGCCAGCGGGCAGCGGCCCATCTGCGCTTCCCCAGCCTCCTAGCGGCCCTGGGCTCTACTGGCCGATCTCCCCCGGACCACGTTCTCCTGCAGGCCTGCCTGAGGCCACCCTCACTGCACTGCTGGCCCTTCTCTCACCCTCGCCGAGCCCTCCTATAGCTCTGGCTGGATCTTTCTGCTCACCTCCAAATGGCGGGGTGCCCAGGGGTCTGTGTCAGCGATTAGAATAACCCTGTTTGCTCTCTTAGACAGGGCTTCTACACAGGACATGGTTCTATACACCCCTCGGACCTTCTGCGGAGCTCCAGACTCATGTTCAGGGGCCCAGTGATCTCCTTTGGGGTCTCCAAGGGCTTCTGCAATATCAGATGGGCCCGTTGGCACTCTGAATTCCCTCAGCAAATTCCCTCTGGTGTCCCCCCCTCCCTGCCTTTCTGCCCATGGCATCCGCATCCTATCAGCAGCTCAGAGCAGGTGCCCACGAGCCCTCCTAGCTCTCCTCTCCCTCACGACTCACGGCCAGTCTGCCGCTAGGGCCAGGCTCCCCTCGCCCTCACCTGGACCTCCCCAGGAGCAGGATAACTGCTGTTCCTGGGCTTCACAGCCTCTGCTGTGTGCAATGGCCAGAATGAGCTTGCCAAAGCCTGTCAGACCAGCTCACATCATGGCTTCAATTCTCCAGTGGGTTCCACTGCACCTGGAATAGAAGCTGAGCTCCTTACTCCCTCCCACAAGGCTTTTTGAGCTGGCTCCTGCCCCTTGCTCAGCCCTTCAGTGACTCTGGCCCCCTTCCCTCCCTCTAGGACCGTTCACTTTCTTCTCCTTTTGCATGGAACCCTTGCTCACAGGACACTGTGTGTCCACTCTATTCTTACTATTTAGCTACTAGTTCAAAGCTCTGCTCTCTAGAGAGCTCCCCACCCCAGCTAACTCTACCCCGCTGCTCTCTACAATATTACAGATTTTCGCATTTCGTAGTGCTTACCAGCGCCTCAAGTGATCTTAAGTGTTTGTTGGTGACTTCATTGTCTGTCTCTTCCCTACCTCCAGGACATCATGGCCTTGACTCCGTCTTGCTCATGGTTATGGCCCCAGCACTGATACAGTGCCTGGCATACAGAAGGTGCCCAATAAATAATAGTGTTTGCTAACAGATTGGCTGTTTAGTACTATTCAGTGTCTGATATGTATCATTAGAGGATTTGGGGGGTCATGGGGTCTTGGAGATCACAGAATATGAATGTAATTTTTTCTTTTCTTTTTTAAACAAGGAAATTGAGGAGAGAAGGCAAGGTATGGTGGCAGTTGGTGGCAGAGCTGACCTATCTCAGAGAGACGCGACAGTGGTGCTGATCCCAGTGGTGGAGAGAGAACAGTGGGCAGGTTGGTGTCTCAGCAAGGGTCCCTGCTTGGTGAGGATGACGTGGCAAGGACACCCTTTGCTTGAGATGGCCCATCCATGTGCAAACCTCCTAGTGTCTAAACCGCAGAGTTGGACGTGAAACTGGATGGGGGTCTCTTGGGGCAGGTGTCAATCATTAGGGGATCCAAGTCCTCCATTTCGGCCATTAGGATGTTGACACGGGAAAGCAATGCTCAGCCCATTTGGTAGCCTTTGGCTTACTGGGATGAGGTTAAAAGTAGGGCCGGGGTAAAGGGTCCTGGGTCTCATCCCTGTGGGTCTCTGGGCAGATAGGAGTCAGGAGAAGAGAAGGCCTGTCCATAGCTGGGGGGCAGCTGCCAAGAGGAAGATGGGGTGGGGAGTGAGTGACAAAGGCCAGGAAGGGCCTTTGCTTTCTCTTCCTGCCACACCACAAGAATTTCTTCTTTAACTGTGAATGGGCCCTTCAGGCCTGAGAGCCTTTAAATGGTGTCTACATCTATAGCTCATTGGTAAGAACCAGGATCCAATCAGAGAGTGGTATTTCTAGCCAGGGACTCAAGCCACCAAACCTTCACTCAGCCCCTTCTTGTATGGAGAAGGCTGAGAGGACGAGAACTGGCTTTGGGGACAGGGAACACAAGGAGGTGAGGATCTGCAAGACGGAGGGAGGCTTTCCCAAGCAGGGCGGCAGCTCCCTGGGCCTGCCGCCCCTCGGGTCTCTCTTGGTGTTTGTGATGCTGCCTCCTGGAGCCTTTTCCAGGGGGAAGCAGAGGCCAGGCACGTGTGAATTGACCACAAGTCAGTTCTGTGGTCCCAGGAAGATGCAGGAAGCTTCCTACCTCCTTCTCAGCTCACTTCTTGCTCTGGCCTTTTCCCTCCTGCCCCCAAGGGTTGGTGAGCGGAGTGGGGTGACCTGTGGCCCTGGAGGAGGTGCACTTACATTTCTTCTGCAGAATGCTCTGTCTGGCCTTGATGAATGCCAGGATGTCAGAGTCCGTCTGGCTGTCCCCGGTGAGAGGGACGGATGATGCTGGCCTCTCAGGGACACTGAGGACAACCACATGTCACACATCACTACTGCACTTGGACTCCATGCTTACCTTTCCCAAGTGCTTCCCATGTTCAGCGACCAGATCTCACCCAGGAGGCTGTGGGACCACTGTCTGCCTCCTCACCCCTCTACCACGTCTGGGCAGAAGCCACAGCAATCCTTTCACATGCAAACGCATCATGCCCTCCCCCTGCAACCCCGTCTTAATCCTGTTAGTGGCTTCTCACATCTTTCTTGGAATGGAACTCAGACTCTCCTCCTGTGTGATCTGCCCCCCCCCCCCGCCCCCGTACTGTGCTCTGGCCTCTCTGCCATTCTGTTATTCTGTTACTCAATAACATGAGTCCCTTCTGCCCTCAGGGCCTTTGCTTGGGCTGTGTCCCTGGACTGCTCTCCTCCAGGACCTTTGCATGGTTGGATGTGCTTCGTCTCAGCACTGTCGCTGTCCCCCCGCCAATCCCCACCCCACCTTACCTAAAGCAAGCCCATTCCACCTGGGGCCTGTCTCCTTCAACACCTGACTTGGAGGACACATCCTTTAGGACATCTGCCTTGTGTGGCCCCATCACCTACCATAGCTTAGCTGCTTGCTCTTGGGGCAGATAACTATTCTCTCCTCTCTTCATAAAAACATGATAGTTAGCTGAGTACGTTGCCATGGCAATATAGAAAAAATATACTACATTTCCCAGCCTCCTTTGCAGCTATGTGCAGTCAGGTGACCAGGTTCCAGCCAATGAAACTTGGAAATCCCACAAAGAAGAAGTGTGGGATTTCCAAGAAATTCCCTTAAAAAAGGAAGAATGTATGTGCCTTTCTCCTTCCTCTTTTGCCATCCAATATATGCCCTCCTGGAGAACATTCAAAGCAGTGCCCTTCCAGCTTGCCAGGCCTCCGCTTCATACAGTCACTGCACACAGCAGATGACAGTACCCGCTGTCTTAGAAGACAGTGAGGACAGTACATAATAAAGGGCTGTTCATCATCACAAGTAATTGTGTTGGCATCCAGCTGAAACCCTTGAGAAGTGCTCTGGCGGGACTGTGCCGGGCTCTTCTCTCTGTCTGAACTTGGAGTCGGCCTTGGCTGGACCTCAGCCTGGGATGGCTTGGGAGGTGAGTAGAGTCTTGCTGGGGGAAGAAGGGTGCTCAAGAGTTCTAGTCAGAGGGCACAGGAGCACTGCTGGGGAGAGGCCTTATCGGCTTTGCTCCGTGACCCGCACATACAGCCTGTTATTCTGTTACTCAATAACATGAATCCCTTCTGGCCTCAGGGCCTTTGCTTCGGCTGTGTCCTTTCCCTAGACTGCTCTCCTCCAAGACTTTTGCTTTTCTCAGAGGGAGAAAACTATGCAGCTTTGGGACTCAGCACCTGTGGGATTTGCTGGGGTGCCAGGGTGGAGGCCCGCCCTGAGCTCTGTCTGTGCAGCAACCAGGCAAGGGGCTCCTGAGGATGTGGGGTAAGAGAACCGCCCCATCCCACCCATGGTGGGGGCCGTCAGGGGCATCAGAGGGAGGAGGAGACAGACCTGCTTTCCAGGGAGGTGCTGGTGCTGTTGTGTTCCTGGCTGGGTGGGATGGGGGAAGGCGAGGGCAAGATTTTCCTGGCATTCACATTGCTGCAAAAGAAAAACGACAAAAGGAAAAGGTATGGGAGGAGATTTACTGGAAAGGAATATAGGTGCATGTTTAGGAGCTGTATGGATCGAATGTTCGTGTCCTCCCAAATTCATATGCCACAGCCCTAACAACCAAGGCAATGGTGTGTGGAGGTGAAGCCTTTGGGAGGTAGTTAGGTTTTGTTGAGGTCATGAGGGTGGGACCCCCATGAGGGGATTGGTGCCCTTATGAGAAGAGGAAGAGAGCTCTTTCTCTCTCTACTATGGGAGGACACAGTGAGAACACGGCCTTCTGCAAGCCAAGAAGAGGGTCCTTTCCAGCAACTGATTTTGTTGGACCTTGATCTGGGAATTCCAACCTCCAGAACTATGAGAAATAAATAAGTTCCTATTATTTAAGCCACCTAGTCTATGGCATTTGGTTACGGCAGCCTGAGCTGATCACAACAGGAGCCAGGAATCCTTTGTCAATGGACAGTGTCATGGGGAGCTCATGGGTGGCTCACACAATGGGAATTTGCCTCTCACAGAGGCTGGGGGTCTGAGATCAGGGTACGGCATGGTCATGTTCTCACGTCGGTCCTCTTCCAGTCCTCTTCTGGCAGCCTGACACATTCTCCTTGGGTTCTCATAAGATGGAAAGAGAGTGAGCTAGCTCTCTGCCTCTTCTGACAGAGGCACGTCCCCTTCTTGAGGGCTCCACCCTTGTGACTTAAAGACCCGCCTCCAATTACCATCACATCTGGGATTAGGCTTCAACAAATGAATTTTTAGAGGACGCATTTTACCCCTACCACCTCCTGGCAAATTCATGTCCTTCTCATTGTGCAAAATACATGCCTTCCATCTCACCAACCCCCAAAGCCTTAATGCGCCTGAGCATCAACTCTAAAGTCCAAAGTCCCATCTAAATCGAATATAGGTGAGACTGGAAGTCGAATCACCCTGAGGTGGAATTTCTCACCAGCTGTGAACCTGGGAAACCAGACAAGTTATGTGCTTCCAAAATAAAATGTTGGACGGGCATAGGCTAAACATTCCCATTTCACAAGAGAGAAAGGGGAAAGAAGGAAGGAATAATGGGTTCTAAGCAGGTCTAAAACCTAGCAGTGCAAACTCTGTGAGATCTTAAAGCTTGAAAATAATCCTCTCTGGTCCAATGTTCTGCCCACTGGACTTACTGGGGTGATGGTCCTGTCTTCTGGGCCCACTGAGTAAAGGGCCTGCTGGGCTCTGTAGGGCCGGGGTCATGCCCTCATGGTTCTGCAGGGAGACCTTGCCCCTACAGCTTTGGGTAGAGGCTGTCTGGTCTGTTGAAAGCAGGGCAATTCCCTCCACTTTTGAACTGGAGGAGGCAGCCGGTATCATCTCCCAGTTGCCTTCCAGGTCATTCGTCCCTTAACTTGGAAGAACAGCGCATGTCCACAGAATAGCTGTCATTTACAGACACTGTCTACTCCCCAGATCCTGGAAAGTGCTCTGCAAACATCATGCCATTTGCTCCCGTCAATAGCCTCATTATCTTCATTACAAAGGTGAGGAAATGGAGGCATAGGAAGGGTAAAGAAATTCTACAAGTTACCAGCTGGCTAGTGACGGAATCTGAATCTGCCCCACGACTCTGGGAGGCGTCAGGATCCATGCTCTCAGCCATAATGCTTTATCTGCCAGATTTGGCTCTGTGGTGTTCCGAGGAAGCATGTGCTGGGGATGCGCTGACCAGCCCCTGCTCCCAAGTGGCCAGTCGGACCCAACAGCTCAGGCAGGAGAGGGTTTGCCCATTAACCACCTTGCCTTGGATTCTTGGTTGCAAACAGCAGAACCTGACACTGCCCCTTGGGGAGTGAAAAGGCCAAAGCAGCCCCAGGATGCCAGTGATGTGATGGGATTCTCTCTCTTGCTTTGTGATGGTCCTGCCTAGATGCCATATCAGAGCTGGAAGAGACCTAAAAAGTCACCTGGTTGGAGCCCTCCTTAACAGATGGGGACGTTGTGGGGACACCCCGTGGCTGCGAAGTGGGCTAGGGTTAGATGGGGGCACTGGCTTTGCCTAGCCTGCACCATCAGTCCAAGGCCCTCCACAGGCTGGACAACCTGCTGCCTCACCCATGAGTGCAGCCCCTTGCCCTGCTCCAGCCCTTTGCCTTCTCCCATCTCAGCCAGCCACAAGGCCTTTTTCCCTGGGTCGGCCTCCACAGGTTTGAGACTGTGGCTCAAACAAACAGGAAAGGAAATCAGAGCCTGGGAATCCCCCCCCCCCCCCCCCCCCCCCCCCCGCCTATTTCCCTGCACCCTAGAGACTCCATGGGGTGGTCGGTGGTCTGGGGAGAGAAGCATCTGTGCTGTCTGGTCGGGGGTGCTATAGAATTAGAAGCAGCCACAAGGTGGCAGGCTCTGCATGCTTTTCTTTGGAGAACAGTGACCAACAATCAGGGCTCCTTCTGAGTGGTCCTGGGGCAGACTTCCATTCGGCAGGTGCTTTAATTACATTGCATCAAAGTCAGTTTGCAAACTGTAGCAGGTCTTGCAAGATCAGGTCACTGGCATTCAAATGGCTCATTAACTCAGTGGATTCCCAGTGGATCTTTGTCTAAGATTCCAGTAAGCATCCACAGGTACAAACTGTTGAGGGTTGGTAGTAGGTGGAAGAGGGGTAGAGGTGGATGTGGGCAGGGCAGAAAGGTGTTGTGATCACACCATGGAAAGATGGGGGTATCTGGCACCCTCAGCAGTGGCCCAGATGCCCAACATGTTGCCACGACCATGCAGGAGGATTGCACAATGTGAAGGCTTGGGGCTCCTGAGGGAAATGATTCCTCCAGTCTCAAAGCTGCTCAAGTGTCCCTGGATTTCACAGCTCAGTTTCTGAACCCTCAGGGGTCACACCACAAATTACTTTTGTCTTCTTTCCTGACCAACCAGCCTTTCACACTGCATTCATTTCTTTCATGTTGACATTCCTTCTGGAGAAAGAATACACCAGCCATCAGAATTAACTATCTTTTTCTTAATAAGGATTAATAAGTAGTATTAATAATTGGCCTCCTGGGTTGCCAGTCAGAGTGTCATGATGAATTTAGTGTGATCAGCCCGCAGGCTCTGGGCATCCCTGAGGAAGTGATGAGATCGGGTTTCTTTCAGAACCTGAGGAGCAGAGGACCAGCCCCAGGCCTGCAGTGAGTCCATCTGGAGCAGCCACTCTGGAGCTCGGGTGGAAACAGCCAGCAAACTGTGGCTCTCTCACTGCAGCAGCTCTTCAATGGCACTAGCACGTTTACCTGCTCATGCAACAATAAGTGTCAGAGGGACCTTGATGCATCTTAAGGACAAGATGAGGAAATCCACAAGGGGGGAGCTGCCTTGCCTGAGAACCTGCTGCTTGAAAGAACTATAATGAGTTGTTTTAGACATCTTTGTGAAAGTATAAACTGAGGATACTCCTTGCAGGTAACCAATAGCGATCTGATGCACACTTCTGAAACCCAGTGTTTGGAGCTGCAGGGTTAAGGGTTTCTTGGCAAGCACATCAGGAATCATCTTCAATTGGGATGTCTAAGGAATATCCAGGAATGCCAAGGCTCTACTTCTAACACAGGTGGGTGCTGGGAGGGGAGCATGATTCTTACAGTGGTTCCCCAAGAAGATTCTAGGAGGCCCTGCACAGTGGCTGGTTCTTAGGCCTTTTCTATGGTGGACACTCTCCCACAGAAGCTGGCAGGCTAATGCTGGTGGCACAGGGGACAGATGGACAAGCAATACAGAGAGGCAGTCTTGGCTGATAGAGAGCATGGAGGAGGGTCAAGAAGACAAATAAAGAAGAGGGAGAAAGGGAATGTAAGGTGGGGATAAAGATGAGCAGAGCCAGAAGGTGGAAGAAAGGGATGGGGAAGAATGGAGTGCAGGAGTGAAGCAGAGAGAGGAGAGGAGGCAAGGAGTGGGCAGTGGGGAGAGAAATGGGAAGAAAGGAAGTACCACCACTCAGCTTGTAGTCTGAAGTTCAGGATTAAGCTGTAGCTCTCCACAAAATCAACTATGGAGAAATATCCCTTTTCTTGGGACACCTGAGTGGCTCAGCGGTTGAGTGTCTGCCTTCCCCTCAGGTCGTGATCTAAGGGTCCTGAGATTGAGTCCTGCATCAGGCTCCCTGCAAGGAGCCTGCTTCTCCCTCTGCCTGTGTCTTTGCCTCTCTCTCTCTGTGTCTCGTGAATAAATAAATAAAATCTAAAAAAAAAAAAATCCCTTTCCTTTTCCAGGACTCAGTTAGTTAAATGAGGAGATTGAATTCAGGGTTTCTCAAGAGAAGTGGTGGCAGCCAATAGCAGGAAGTTCTGGTTTTCCAATCAGAGGTTGGCTTTGTAAGCAAGTGTAGGTGTATTTTCTGAAAATCCTGGCACAGTTGTGTGAAATAGCACAGAATATGGGCTGGAAAATGCCACTTCCTACTAAAGCAACAGAATAGACATGTGTCCCTCAAGGGCAGTCATTGATGTGAAGAGTGAGCACAGTAGCTGGACACTGAGAGGCCTGGGTTCCAATCCTGCCTAGCCACTGATTAGCTGGGAGACCCCCAGCAAGCAGATTGAATTCTCAGAGCCCAAGTGTTCTCATCTGTAAAACGGGGATGATGATATATATATATTGCACATTTGCTCAGTGCTTGGCCTACAAGGCCCTCGAGAAATGACAGGGTACTATTACTGTAAGAGAAGAGAGCTAATGCTATCTCCTTGGGGAATTTAAGGACACCAACAAATAATCCTCAATGCAGGGTATTGGCAGAGAATGTCTGAGAAGCTATGATGTGTCCATCCTGCCTCACCCCTGCTAGAGTCTTGTGAGCTCTTTTCTGCTAGTGTTGTAAAGCATGTGGTAGGTGATTTCTTTGTCAGAGGTGAAGCCCCTACTCTTCTCCCTTTCTCTAGTAGGGACTTTTTCCTCTTACCTATTAGAAACTTTCTGACTATAATTCTGGGTATCCAAACTGCTGCATGGAGGGAATTTAGGGGTGCCAACTACTCACAGTTGAAGTGTCTTAGCAAACACTGTTCAGGACGCTTGGTTAGCTCTGCCAAGAGTTAGAGTCCAACTAGAGCACTGGCTGCCACTGGACATGAACAGCACTCCAAGGCCTATCTGGGCTATCTCCCCAATGGCTCTCTTGCCAGCGGTCATCAAAGGGGCCTGGGCTAGAGCTCTGGGAGCAAGATTTTGAGAAAAGCTCTGATGGCTGATCTGATACACACCTTTGAAATTCAGCGTTCTGAACTTCACTTGGCAGGCTTAGTCTATTCTATCTTATAGCCCTGGAATGTGTGTACTGGGCCTTGACACATACACACAAACACCCACACATGCATGTAAATGCATACACACACATGCATGCACACAATGTATTATCTTTGAAACAAAAGAAAACTTATGAATGGAGTTTCCTATTTGCTGGGCAGGATATTTCTACCAGTAAGGATCTCTGCAAGAGATCTAGAAAAGAGGCTGGGGAAATAATCAGGGGCTCTGAGACTCATAATTGGGAGGAAAACGTATGGTTGTGTGGGACACATGAGAGGCTCGGGACTGAGCCAGAGCAATGACCAGGGAAAGCCCTGTGCTTTTGGCTCAGCCATTTAAACATGTTCTGTGTAGTCCAAGAGTTTCAGAGGGAAGCAGGCAGCTATACAAGGGTTGCAAACTCAAGTGTTCCAGAGGTTGGCAGGTACCTGAGTCAATGCACAGAGAGGACCAGTGTAGGACACTAAGGCTAAGCTACCTGTATTGCCGTAGAGCAAGTCTACTTACACTGCCTTTATAAAGAATTTAAATTGATAGACCATTTTTTTTTTTTTTGAGAATTTTTAGGTTTACGGAGAATTGAGTAGATGGTACGGAGAGTTTCCATACAACTCCCCTCTCCCACCCTTGTAGTTTCCCCCATTATTAGCATCTTGCATTAGTGTTGTACATTTGTTACAACTGATGAAACAATATAGATACATTATTGTTAACTGAAAATCCATAGTTTATCTAGCAGTTCACTCTTTCTGTTGTACAGTTCTAGGAAATTTTAACAAATGCCCATCATTATCATATGCCCATCATTACGTATCATACAGAATAGTTTCACTGCCTTAAAAATCCCCAGTGTTCCCCCATTCATCCTTGCCACCCCTCCTCTCTCACCCTGGCGATCACTAGTCCTTCTACTGACTCCATAGTTTTGCCCTTTCTAGAATGTCATGTTGGAATCACACACTATGTAGCCTTGTCGGATTGGCTTCTTTCACTTAGTAATATGAATTTAAGCTTCCTCTATGTCTTTTTATGGCTCAGTACCTCATTTCTTTTTAGCACTGCAGAATAGTTCATTGTCTGGACGTACCACAGTTGGTTTATCCATTTGCCTTTTTTTTTTTTTTAAGATTTATTTATTTATTTATGATAGACATAGAGAGAGAGAGAGAGAGAGAGGCAGAGACAAAGGAGGAGGGAGAAGCAGGCTCCATGCCGGGAGCCTGACGTGGGACTCGATCCCGGGACTCCAGGATCGCGCCCTGGGCCAAAGGCAGGCGCCAAACCGCTGAGCCACCCAGGGATTCCCCTATCCATTTACCTTTTGAAGGATATCTTGGTTGCTTCCAGTTTAGGGCAATTATGAATAAAGCTGCTATAAACATCCATGCATAGGTTTTTGTAAGGAAGTAAGTTTTTAACTCATTTGGGTAAATGCTAAGGAGCATGACCTTTGAATTCTCTGGTAAGAATATGTTTAGGTGAGTAAGAAACCATCAAATTGTTTTCCCAAGGGATCATACCACTTTGATCCCTAGCAAAGACTGAGAGTTCCCGTAGATCCACAGCCTCACCAGCATTCGTTGAGGTCAGTGTTTTTGGATTTTAGCCAGTCCAGTAGATGGGTAGTGGTGTTTCATCATTGCTTTAATGTGCAATTCCCTAATGACACATGATATTGAGCATTTTGTCATACACATACATCTGTAAATCTTCTTGGGCGAGGTGGCTGTTTCAGATCTTTTGCCCATTTTTAAATTGGGCTTTTTTCCTTATTTTTTGAATTTTAAGTTTTTGTCTATTTTGGATACAAGTCCTTTATCAGATATATGTTTTGAAAATATCTTCTCCATTCTGTGGCTCACCTTTTCCTTTTCTTATCAGTGTCTTTTGCAGAGCGGTGTTTTAATAAAGTCTAGCTTTTTTTTTTCTTTTACGGATCTACCCTGCCTTTTAAAACTCCAGGCTAACTAAACAGAACATACTTTGCTGGCTGCAGACTCTGGACTTAGGGGCTCAGGTAGAAGGTGTTTCCTAAAACTAGAACACAAGTGGAAGTGCTGGCACTGAGGGCCACGTTGGGGGATGTGCAGAAGTCCAGGGAGAATGTCGATCAAGTGGTGGAGGGCTAACTGGCTGGCCTTTATTTTATTTTATTTTATTTTATTTTATTTTATTTTATATTTTATTTTATTTTTTAAAGAGATGATAGCATAATGTATAGACTTGTGGAATTACTACACTGTATACCAGAACTAATATAACAATGTGTGTCAACTATGCTTAAAAACACCAACAAAAGAATAGTTTTAGGTTTACAGAAAAGTTGCAAAGGTAGTACAAAGGGTTACCATGTACCTCATACCCAGTTTCCCTTATTATACAATCTTACATTGGTAAGGTATATTTGTTGCAACTAATGAAACAATACTGATACATTATTATTAATTAAAATCCATACTTTGGGGGATCCCTGGGTGGCGCAGCAGTTTGGCGCCTGCCTTTGGCCCAGGGCGCGATCCTGGAGACCCGGGATCAAATCCCACGTCGGGCTCCCAGTGCATGGAGCCTGCTTCTCCCTCTGCCTATGTCTCTGCCTCTCTCTCTCTCTCTCTCTCTGTGTGACTATCATAAATATATAAAAAATAAAAAAAATCCATACTTTGTTTGAATTTTCTTAGTTTTTACCTAATGTGTTTTTTTTCTGACCTAGGATCCTATCCAGGCTAGCACATTATATTTTGTTGTCAAGTCTCCTTAGGCTCCTCTTGTCCGTGACAGTTTTTTTTGTTTTTTTTTTTTACATTTTTCTTGTTTTTGATGGCCTTGATAGTGTTGAGGAGTACTGGTCAGGTATTTTGCAGGATGTCTCCCAGTTGGGACTTATATGATGTTTTCCTGATGATTGGACTGAGGTTATAGGATTTTGAGGTTATAGAGGTTGAGTACCTGGGTGGCTCAATCAGTTAAGCATCTGCCTTCGGCTTAGGTCATGATCTCAGGATCCTGGGATGGAGCCCTGCATCAGGCTCCTTGCTCAGGAGAGAGACTGCTTCTCCTTTTCCCTCTGTCCCTCTCCCCAGTCATTCTCTCTCTCAAGTAAATAAAATCTTAAAAAAAAAAAAAGACCATAGAGGTCATGTGCCATTCTCATAACATCACATTAAGGGGACTGTCTGGCACAACCTCCCCACCCTCCACCACTACTACCTCTTTATAAGAGCTCTCTTTCACATTTTCCAACTTGAGAGTTTAGCTCCTATTCAAACCCAGTCAAAGGATTGCTCCTTGGTGGCAGAGGCCAATGTCCCCCTCATGCTACCTTGGCCTCTGTCCTGACAGTAGTGGATCTCTTTGGGGGATGGAGGATGGCCGAGGCATGCTTCTTTGGCTTTACCACCTGAGTTGTTCGGTTGGAAAGATAATAACGTGGATGGCATAGAAAGAACCTGCCTTCTGAAGGTGGTGTGGGCATGGGGGAAGTGGAGTCCCTTCTGGATCCTGCCAGCATTCAAGGAAACTGGCTCTGGACTGCCCTTATGTGGAGGCCGTCCTCATAGGAGGCTGCCCACATCTATTCTGAATCTGTTCTAGGACCAAGTCTTTGATCAGAGCTCCTCTGTGTCCTGGTAGGCTTACCACGCCCTGATCTATCACCAACATCCCCCCTCTGTCCAGTTCCCCTTCTCTCTCCCATGCTACTCTCCCTTCCACCTACTGCTAACCCTTTCTTCCTACACAGGGGGCAGGACCATGGCTTAAACCATGGCTAAGCCACTTGGCTCTTGGTGCCATAGCAGTAGGTCCGCTGGCAGTCAGAGCCAGGAGAAAAAGGACTAGGAGGTGTGCCCAACAACCATTGCTCAAACACACCTGAAAGCCACTGGCTTGAGTATCTACAGCTAATGTAACAGTACAAGTAATTCATCTTCCTGGATCCGGTGGCCCATAGAGACACATTTAGAGTAGCAAGAGGAGAGGAAGGGAAACTTTTCTGCACCCTCACCCTGTTAGCAGAGTTCTCTCCTTACCTTTTGTTAAAGAGAAGCTGAGATGTTTCCTGCTGGAATTCAGGCGTTTGGGGAAAGGGCTTCACGTGACTGAGTGAATTCAATGCTGGAGAATTTACCTGTTGGACCAAGAAGGAGTTTCACAGTGTTACCTCGAATCTACTGACATGGGAAAATGTCCCTGATGTACTTCTTAAGGTGAAAAAGCTAGCTCTGGAAGTTGTTATATACAACGTGTGGGAGAAAAATTAATCTAAAAATTATGATGACTGACTATAATGATGGGCATCAAAATATTCTCCTTGGATGGTAGGATTATGGATCATGTTTGATTTATTCTTTGTCCTTTTCTGTGCTAGAAATTTCTCTATTTTAAAGACAGATTGAGCCTCTATGGCTTATTTGTAGTGGGGAAAAGGTGTTTAAAATGCAGTCTGACAATTCTCCCAAAGTCCTCTCCGGTTTTGCCTCCCCTTGTCCTAAAGAGATGCTACTGGAGGTAGGAGAAATCCACTGAGCACTTCAGGTAGAGGAATAGCTCCACCATGGTGCCCTAGCAGCCTTGCCTGTCTCCACACAGGCCTCAACTGCAGCTTCTCTGAGTCTTGGCAGAAGGCCCTATGATTCTCTCAGAATGTGAATAGCTGCTCCAAGGCTGTTTCCCACTTGCCTTCCTATCTCCCCAGGAGGTGATCATGGGACAGTTTCTCATCACCTCCCATGTTCTGATGAAGTTCAAGGCTTTATGCCTTGCTCTACTCAGGGTACATTAGCAGGCTAGAAAACTGCCTAGTGGCAGTCTGGAATTCACTCCTCAACAACAGGGTGCCCCATCATCCCTACTGCAGTCATCTGGTCTGTTTTGTTTCAGTGACATCCTGTGGGGCAGAGGACACATGGAGCTGACATCTTTGGCTACTCTAGTTTTCACTGTCTATATGAGCAATACACTGCTCGAATCCAGCAGCCTTGCCTTGACTCTTCCTATGTCACTCACACAGGATGAGTCTCATCATCTACTGTTTGGTGGCTAAACTCCCTTGGGCACCAGCAGGGGCTGATGGCCTCATCACAAAGGGTTCTTCACGGGAGAACAGATAGAACCCAGAGGTCCTGGGACCATGGAAGGGAACCAATGACATTTTTAATTTTTCTAATTCCTCTCTGAAATTTAGCATTTCTTTCAACAATACAGTGTAGACAACAAACGATAGCAGTATATGTAATATCAGTGACTTTGTCACCATTTAGAAATCACAGATATTTTCATGTCATATTACATTGTTGCAGAAACCCTGAAATACTGTGCTCACCATCACTTTGAAATTATGTTAAATATTGGGCTCACTCTTTGGGTCTTATCAATACATCTGTAAAGTGGTATACATATTATTATACCATAACTTTGCTTTAAAACTATTTTGATAACTTTATTTCTGTTTTATTGGTCTTATTGGTTCTGTCTTTGTCATCTCATGCATTAAATTTTATCCAAATATTTTTCTCTATTGTCTGGTAACATGGCTACTTGGTAACATACTGGTTACTGCTTGGCTGTGTGTCATTGACCAAATAACTTCTTGGGCTCTCAATTTCCTTGTCTTTAAAATAGAGGGATCAGCTGTGCCTCTCTGAGGGCTCTGCTAGTCACACCAGTGATATTATAATACATATCTCATCACTTCCATTATGCCACAGCTGAGGAGTTACCAGAGGAAAATTTGAACCGGGGTTTGTATTACACTTCTTAACAAGTCATTTTAGCCTTCATAATATGATAGAGAACTTCCAGGAATCTGTCTAGCAAATACACAAGCATTTATCTACAAATATGTTTCCAGTGCAAAACTAGAAGCAACCTAGACGTTAAACACAATAGAAGATTAGGCAGATTAAAATAAATTCATATGATGGACGAGTGACAGCCATTAGAATGATGTAGAACAATAACATGGAAGGGTAGTCATGTGATTCAGTGAGGCCCAAAAACAAAAGCCGTTTGTGGTACTTGAAGACTGATATGATTCTATTTTTATAAAAACAATGGAAATATATGCATAGGACAAAAAGATAAAATTATATGACCAACATGATAATGTTGGTTATCCTTAAATGGTCAGGTTATGGTGATTTTTACATCTTTGTGTTTTTCTCTATTTTCCAAAATTTCTATAACATATATAAATTATAGAAATATATAGTTATGTATACATACACATGTATACACACACACACACACACACACATATATGACTGGTAAAAAACAGTCAATATTGTCAATATGGTATCACGGAGAACATTACCCAAAGCAACAGTGGCAAATACCTTGGTTTGGGCACAGCTTCCATCCCCCACATTTCTATGCATCAGGTGCCAGAGCACAGAGACAATAAGCCCCCAGCCATTTGCCTTCCTCATTATTAAGATGAGCACTTGCCTTATGAGCCACGGCTGAGAGCTCATGGGCCTGTGGGTGGAAGCCCCCACTCTTCTGCCTCTGACAGCCTCTCCCCGCTTGCCCTGACATCGCCCAGGCCACAGGAAGGGGGCAGGCTCTGGGGCAGTGAAGGGGGCAGCTGCTAATACCTGCAGGCTGGTGGCTTCCTCTGTCCACCAGGCTTCAAACTCTTTCTGCAGCTTCACCTTGGCCTTGTCCATGAGCAGCTGCAGGTGCTCGATCTCCACCTTCAGGGCCTTCAGGTGTGTGAACATGGTTTTATACCTACAGTGGAATCAGGGAAGGGTCTTGAAGGTCACCAGCAGGGAGGAAAGGCCATGATGGGAGTGTCGCTGTGGGGCCTGTGCCTCGGAAGGCTGCCTGTGCCACAGCCACATAAACTCACTCAGCCCTCTACACAGTCCTATGAAGATGATGCTCCACTTTACAGATTCGGAACCTCAGGCATGGAGAGGTTACATAACTTGCTCTATGGCACGGGGCCAGTAAACAGAGGGGCCAGGATGTGAAAACCAGCTCTGGAAACCAGTCTAATGCACCTTTCTATTCCACTGGTTCACCTTTGTGTGGAGGACAGAAGTGTCCATACGTTTGTTACTGCCTGTGTAAGTTTGGGCACCACGGAGCAGGAGTTGTCCAACAGGAAACAGTTAAGTGGCCAAACTGCAGACACAGCTTGGCTCCTGAGATAACCTTGAGGTTGGAAATGTGGATCAAGGGGACAACACATGGTGGAATAAAGACACAAGAAAGATGGTTGGAAGGAAACTGGGAAAAATAAACAGAGTGAGGGAGAAAGAGGATAATGCAGTGCCAAATCCAAGGGTGGAGAGCAAACTGTGGCACATCTGGGAGGGTGGCACAAGGCTTTCTGGAAGGAGGATGGCTGTAGGACAAGCCCCAGTGCAGTCATGGGGAGAAATCTGAGGGCCAGCTGAATGGGGCTTAGTTCTGCTCAAGACTTGGGTAGTTAGGGGTGTGTGAGTGGGGGGTGGGGGGGGTAGGGAGAGGCCAGAGGCCTGGGGTTTGCTCAGGGGGCATGCCTTGCCAGCCCAGGGGTGGCACGTGTAGCATTGCCACCATCAGCTTCTCGAGGGCTAGGGAGGTGACTTGTTTGCTCTCCCCAGAGCCTCTCCATGGCATGCAGGACATAGCAAACATTGGTCGAAGCGTCCATCAATGAATGAACGATGAGGCTGGACTGGGGCGTGAAGTGAGATTCTGTGCCCATGCTGAGTATCAGTTGTGGCCATGTGTCTGCTCATGCCTGAGGTTCCTCACTCTGTTAGTGAAGTCATCTTGGGATCCTAAATGGCTGCAAAGAGGGTGTGAGGTTCTGAGGACACCCTGCAGGTGAGGAGACTCAGGAGGGAAGCTGAGGCAGAGGCGGTGGGTGGGGGGAGGTGTAGATTGGCAGGAGGGAGACCTCAGCGGTCATATTTCTTGACTCCCCTAGATGGCAGCAGTAGATAAGCCTCATTGCTCCTGAGCTGCAGCCCGGGACCAGGGGCTGGTGAGGATGCCAACAAGCAAACCTCTGCATGGGCTCCACAGCCCCCTGGGCCTTCTGCTCCTGATTCCAATCTCACTCTGCTTATGGTCCCTGCATCCCATACCCATCTGCTCAAAGGCAGCACGCCCTACAGCTATTTGAGGACCCAGCTACTGGACCCACTTCCCAGAGCAGCTCCAGCCCTGGGTTGGGGAGTGGCCACTCTGCCTAGCCTGCACAGCTCCAGGTCATCCCTGAGAGCCCAGGAGGCTGGGTGAGGTGAAACGAAAGGGTACCTTCTCTTTTCTTCCTCCAGTTGTGATCGAAGCTTCTCTTCCAGCAAGTCTGGCATCGAAGGCATGGCTATGTTTTCTGAGATGCCTGTAGAAGGAAGACGCCAATGGGTTATTCCAACAAAGAAGAAAGGTAAAAGGAGAAGTGGCGTACTTAGGGCAGAGGACAGAGTAAAGTGTATCCCAAGACGAAAGGGGACTCTGTGAGTACCTTCCAGGGCCTTTGCTTTGGCCCCCTCCTCTGGACGGCAATCTCTGCTCGGCTGAAAGCCTGTGAGGAGAGGCTTCCACGATTATTTCGGCTGTCCCTCCCATAGTCCAACATCTGCCACTGGAAGAGAATTCCTCCTTACATTGCTACTAATCCTTTTACTGTTGAGTTCACTTATTTCCTCTTGAATCCCAAGGGAAGATGCAAAATAGCATTTTCCCATCCTCTGCTGCAGAGCCCCTCACAAACCAGGAAGACATCACTGAACTGTCTCACATTTGTCACATCAGTCTGTGCACCAGTGGAGGTGCTAAGAGTCTCTGGCCTCAGATCATGTTTCCTATTTTTGACTTCCCTCCAAAGCCAAGGTTCCCACGCCTCATTGACCCAAGCAATGCTAACACGCAGCCAGAGCTGAGAACACATTCAGGTGCCCTGCCCGTGAGACAGGGCGACAGGAACGTGCCACGCTCTGGGTGAGGGCTGTGTTCCCATGCATGCCGACCACTGCTACTGGCTGCCTAGCTGCCTGCTTGTCTGGGGCCTGGCCTCTCCCAGCCTGCTGGGTGGGGCCAATTTGTCCCCCCAGGAGTCACTGTGGTTGCTCTGCATTTCCTAGCCTCACAGAGGGGTATCTTGGAAGTCACACAGCTCTGCTTTTTGCTCCATGTAGGGGAGAACCCACTTTCGGCCAGGAGCATTCTGGACACGATCAGACTTCATCCTTCTAGTACTCATTTGAAGCATTGTTGTTCTCATTTTGCAGAGAAGGATACCGAGGTTCAAAGAGGTCAACTTGCCCAAGGCCACCCGGCTAACTTCAGGAATCCGGATCCAAATCCAGCTTTGTTTGGTTGCAAAGAGGCTTGGTTCCAGAAATTCCTTCTATTAACATTTCTGACAGATGGTCATCTGCTTTCTGCCCAAATATTTCCAGGGGGCAGGAGCTCACTACTTTGCACGGTGGCCCATTTCATTGTGGGTAGCTCTGTTTACTCTTCCTTTGGGCTGAGACCCACCCCACTAACTTCTTTCCACCTCTACTTTGGGTCTTTGGAGCAGCAGAGCATGTCTTCCTTCTTAATTTGATGGTTCTTTAGAGATTTTCACAACAACAACAACAACAACAACAACAACAACAACAACAACAAAATAATGTACCAATTATGCATCCGGAGCTTTATTCTCAGGCTAACTCTGCCTACCTCTCTCATAAGGGCTCAGTGACAGGGTTGCTTTCTGACTAATCTCAAGGATTAGAGTCTAAATCTGGACCTAATACTCCAGATGGGTCTGAAAGGGCCAGGGTAGAGAACGGCCCTCCAACCTCTTAAAAATGCACATTCTATATTTATATAGCAGGTAAATTATGAACAGTGACCATTTATTGAATGCCTGCTATCTGCTAGGTTCTCACAAGTTCCCCCAGGCACGGAGCTAGATGCCCTCACCTTATTGCTAATTCTCAAACTAACCCAGCAGGGAGGGTCTTACCATCTCATTTCTGTTAGATTCTGAGGCTCAGAGAGGGTTGTGAATAACCCAGGGTCACACAGCTAATGAGCAGAGCTGGGATTTGAACTCAAACTTTGCTGGTTCCAAAGAACTCAGGGCATATACCAGGGAGGTCCCCTGCCCCCTGCCCCCCAGGGATGCAGGTATTTTTCCTCAGCTTTGTCACTGTCATGGCCATGTCAGTTTGTCACTGGCCTCTATGGAGCTTGGGTTTATTTTTTAAATATTTTATTTATTTATTTATTCATGAGAGACACACAGAGAGAGAGAGAGAGAGGCAGAGACACAGGCAGAGGGAGAAGCAGGCTCCACGCAGGGACCTGACATGAGACTCGATCCCGGGTCTCCAGGATCACATCCTGGGCCAAAGGAGGTGCTAAACCGCTGAGCCACCCGGGCTGCCCGAAGCTTGTGTTTAAACACTTGCATATTTTTATGAGTGGCTGTCAAAACACATCCTATTTCAGCATGATTGTTCTTTGGATCCTAAACGCCACACTTCACATCTATTGGTGTTAAGCCTCAGTCTGTCATGTCTCTACTCTGTGCCTTTTATGTCATTGTCTAACTCACTGGACAATATGCAAAGGAGATTAGGAGTCTCTCCTTTCTCTCAGTCCAGGCACCTGATACTCTCTCTCCCGCGTGTCAAGTGACAGCTGTCTCCCATAAACTGACTGGATGAGTGTGTGACTACATCACCTGAACACGGGAGATGCAGATACCATTGGATTTGCCAACTGAAGATGCCAGGTCACCCATGCTGGTGCATTTTTCGGCCCTAAGGAATTGGCTGCCTGGCCACATTGCCACCCCCCCCCCCCCGCCCCCCGGCACAGGTACCGGGAGCCCCTGGAGGGCAGGGTCTGGTCCTCCTGCTCTTCACATTTCCCCTGGCTTTGTTCAGGCTCCCAGTGCAGTGGACACTCAATGCTGTGTGTGCATGGCCCTTGCCCTCCCTGAAAAATGTGATAAACTCGAAGGCAGTATCTTCACATCAAACTGATAATGGTAGGACCTGAAATGGACAGAATGTTTCGCGGTCACTTAAGAGGTTCAGAAATGAGTAAATCTATCTTCCAGCCGGTTGAAAAAGGAAAGCTGCGAATCTCCTTCTTTGTTTGAACACTTTTTGGCTCCACGCCAAGGAAGCCCCTGAGAGATGGGGCGAAGACCCTGCTCTGTAGTGGCTGGCTGGGCACCCCGCAGACGCTCGCTGCAGGAGAGACCGCCGGGGCCGCAGCAGGCATCTCACCCAGCTGGCGGAGGCTGTCCCTAAGGGCTTCACAAGGGGAGGCTGAGGTGACTTGGTTTCCCATCTAAAGGCTGTGGCTGCCCAGCACGAGCGGGGAGGCCATGTGCGGGAGAGAGTTCTTGCTCTACTCCATCGCTCCCCGTCTTCCCCTTGGGCATCTTGCAGGCTTCCCTGGCAGATCACAGTGGCAGGTGCCTTGGAGATGCGTGGGTGGCCTCGGGCAGAGAGAGCATTACTCTGAATGCAGCTGACCCAAGAATAGGAGATGATGTCAGCTCCTGTTTGTGGGGCATGCTCTCGGTTCTATTCTCTGTGCTGCCTCATTTATTCCTGTCATTCCAGCTAGCAGATGATATCACCTCTGTTTTGCAGACAAGGAGACCAAAGCTTGGGTGACCAGGAGGCTTGCACCATGCCATAAGCTATCAAATGGAAAAGCCAGCTTCAAATCCAATGGCTGTCATTCATTCACTCATGTAACAAATGGGCTGCCCCCGTTGCAGGGGCGGTCTACTGGGGAAGGTGGACACTGAATCCACAAAAAAGCTGAGTTAACGTAATGTTGAGTTGACATGGGGCTGAAGGGCACCATGAGGAGAAAGAGCTGGATAAAGGGTGGAGGGCTGCTATGTTAGGGTTGAGTGGTTGGAGAGGTGTCGCTGAGGAGAGGCCAAAGACCTGAATGAGGGGAGAGAACAAGCATGCAGAAATCAGGATGGAGAGTATAGCAGCGAGTGCAAAGGGCCTGAGGTACATCTGCTCGGGCCTTCTGAGGAACTGCAAGAAAGCTAGTGTGCCTGGGAAGGCTGGTCGGGGAGAGCGGTGGGAACTGAGGCCAGATCATGTAGGACCTTGTACGCCCTGGTAAGGATCTCAGCTTTGAGGCTAGAGCATTTTGAGGACAGAAATGGCTTGATCTATTCCTTTGATAACTAAGCCAAGCAGTTCTTTGCCGATCCAGACAAAGCTGCTCGGAACTAAAGAATGGTCCGTGTGAGCTGGCGCCAGGATGCTGTAAGCCTATTGAAAGGATGTGGGAAAGAAAGCTGGGGCAGGGGACCTCAGGCAGCTGGAAGGAGGGCACAACATATCCCCAGGACACAAGCTGTCCACGTTGTCATGGCAACCAATGGGTTATTGCCAAAGGTGATGTTTGCTCAGTGCAATGCATTGTAACCCCCCCAGGAGACAGCCCTGGCTGCTTCTGATGCTTCCTGAGGTGGGGCTTATCAGTCTGGTCTGAAGAGAAAGAGGGGCCGGGGACTGAAAGGGGACCCAACCAAAGCGGCTGAGCAAGAACAGAGGAAGACGGAGTAAGTGAAGGCCACTGGGGCTTTGTACGTCTCCATGCCCACTGGGACTGTGGCCAGGGACAGGACCTCCAGTCACCTGACAGGAGGCACAGGGGGGCCTGCCTTTCGATCACAGGATTCTGGCTGGGCCAGGAGCACAGGGGGCCAGAGCCCTGAGTGGCCTATGAGGTGACACTGTGACTCCGCTCAGGCGGCTGGCTCCAGAGCAATACAAAAGCAAGAAAGAAGGGTTTCTTTCCAGCAGCTGTAGATATGAATGTCACACAAGGAGGGAGCCCTGAGTGGTCACATAGTATCTGAAACTTCAAACAGGGCACCCTCAGTCCCAGGCTGACCCCACCTCTTGAAGTGTCAGGTATTCGGGAATTAGCAGCATGAGGACAAAAGAGGCCCCTGCTGGGAAGGCTGGCCCCCTGTGGGCCCCTTCCAACCTGGTGGGATTTGGAGACACTGAATAGACTATTATAATTTCTCTTCCTGCTTCCCCATACCCTCCTCTTATACATAACATCATGTGTGCATACGCGTGCGCGCGCGCACACACACACACACACACACACACACCTACACCCTAAAACTCTTCTACAGTCATTCAGTGTCTGAAATGTGCAGGATATTATTTCTTTGGGTCAGTGGCTCTCTAAGTGGGTGTGCATATGAGATGCTGGTAAAAGCACAGAGATAGCTGGGCCCTGCTCTAGCCCTACTGAGCTAGAGTCTTCCAGTAGGTTCCTTGGGGACTCTGATGCTCAGCCCTTGCTAAGAAACACTGCTCAAGGCTCTGCGCCCAGGTTCAATGCAAGTACTCTGTGCAGGAGTTACAAGGAGTGCAGAACCCGCAGAGGATTTGATGGGATAGTATATGGGGCTAGTGTGTCCCTTGGCTCCCGTACACTTCCCAGACTTCTGGGAGCCACAGGGGGGAAAAGGAGCCCAGAGGTTTCCAGCAAGGAAGACACACCCCTTGCAGGGCTGGAGCTGCCTGCGCTTGACCTTGTAGACAGTAGACAAAATGTGAGATACCCACCGCAGGGCTGCTCAGATGGGTCAGGTACCTCCTGTGTCTTATCTTAGACAATTTTCACAGCCCCACGACAGATGGGGAAACTGAGCTCAGGGGAAATAGTCTGCCCAGGATCACACTGCCAGTAAAGAGAGCTGGGGTCAGGACCCGCCTCTGTCTCACTTCAAAGCTGGCTGTTTTTTCCTCTGGAAGTGATTCTGATAATGAAGGAAGCCCTGGGGCAGATCACTGAAGTCTGTATTGACTTGTCCTCGCATTTGAAGGCAGGCGATGCCCTTTTTCTGTGAATGCCTTTCAGATCTGGGGCTGGGGCGGAGAGAAAGCCCCAGCGTCTCCCGGAGTGCTGACCTGTGAAGACTGCCCTTTACTAACTGAAACCATGGCCCGAAGCCTGATCCCACTTGGTATTTGCTGCTTGCCTGCTGGGTGTTGAGGAAGCGTCCTTATGCACTGTCCTTTCCCAAGTCCCGCCGCCCTCGGAATACCCAGGGCCAGCCTGCTCTTCTCCTTGACTCTGTGCTAGGAGCCCTAGGTAAGGCAATATCGAAGTGTCCAACGAGGTGCCAGAGCCACGAGGTGCCAGAGCCAGAAGGGCTTCCAGAGGCTTCTGTAGAGCAAAGGTTACGGGGCCTGACATGGCGGTTGCTGGTCCCCCCAGTGCCCTGCGTGGAAGGAAGCCATGAGTGATATGGCCCGACCATGGCAGACAAGGCCTCAGGGCCAGGGAGCCACTGCAGCCAGTCTCCTCAGCTATCCAATAATAATTCATTTGCTGAACACCCACTCTGGGCCTTTTGGGGCTAAACTATCTCACAGAGCCATAGATCACTCAGCCTCACCTGTTTGAGAGGTCACCGTGTCTATTCTTAGGGAGATTGATGGTGTCAGTAGCTCAATTACCACAATGGTCAGCAGCTCAGAGGCAAGGATTCCAGCTTTCCAATCAGACCATTTCCTGTCTAATGGCTCAAATTTATTGTCAGCTGGAGTGATCAGACGCTGACAGGCACTCAGAGCCACCATCCATCTTGGTGTGGATTTTCTAACACCTTAGCTGCCTGTGGCAGGCTCAGGCTTAAGGGTGTGATGAATACCCTGTGGACACGTGGCTGTGGCCGATAATCTCTCGGGCACACCCCCACAGCCACAGGTCCAGCTGCCGTCCCCCCAGGGGGTGGCCATGCTTTAGTCCAAGCAGAACCGTTGAGTAAGCCTTTGTAGAGCCAAACGCAGACCTGGACACTTCCTATAGAAAGCCATCTGCCGTCTCCTGCTGCCCGAGCAACCTCCCCTGTTCTACCCTGGGCCTCTCTCTGCCCAAAATCACACTCCTGGGAGGGCGGCCCCTCTCTGGCATCTGCCTCTCCACTTCCTCGGTGTTCCCTCTGGAGGAGGCGAAGAGTGCGGAGGGTCAGCGTGCACAGGGTCCCTGTGGGCTTGCAGGCACACCCCAGGAGCATACTGCAGATGCATGAAAGACATTCCTAGTGCCATTGCTTGCTTCAGCTTGGCACAGGTTCCCCACTGCAGTCACCTCTGTTGACACAGGAACTCTTCTGTCTCTCCACACAACTTTCTGCTGGAGCCCCAGATCCATCTATGGTTTGCAGTCAGCATTCTCTGGTTGTAACCACTCAGATCCTGGCATGGGGACTTTCCTTCGGAGGGTCCAGATGCTGCTCCTGTCTCCTTTCCCTGGCCCATTGAGGCTCCTTCACTCCTCAGAGGCGAGCTCACATTTCTGAACACAAAGTTTCTCTCAAAGCTGGAGTACCCTGGTAAGCCTGTCACTGCAGCCTCACTGACCAGTAGTGACCACAGGCCTCGGTCTGAGTGGCTTTTCAGACGGAAGTTAGCAAGAACCTTGGCATCCCTAAAACCCAGTTACATCTTTGTCACATTGGAACAAGCCATTCTGGAGTGTTCTCAGGGCACATGTGACTTTGTGGGAGGGCAGTTTCTCTCGTGCCTGCAAAAGTGAGCATGGGCCTTCCTCTTATAAAAACCCCTAATGATGATGGTTACTGGGATCTGGTCAATTCTTCTGGCTGGCTTATAAGAGACATTTCAGGACGTTAGGAACTGAGTTGAGGATCCTTAATAAAACTGTCTCCTGCCACTTTTAGAAAACTTATCTGCTACTAGCCAATTTGTAAATCGGTCTGTTCGTTTCAAAAAAATTTTATTACATAGTAGAGTCAAAAGTGAGTTTTGAGACAGACCACACAGTAGAACTGGCACATTTTCAAAGTGCAATGGCAAGAGCTTGCAAGACAACCAAAATACCCCACATCAAGAAAAGTGCCAAAAGAAATTTTTGAAGAGAATTTCTTTAAACAAAGTTAGCAGTTTATATCTAGCCCATTTTATCCTCTTTACTAGGGGTGATGTATATGGAGGTTCTTCTGCTTCCTTCAAAGGTCTTGAGGGGGTTTGAAGACCACTCCGAAAGGCTTGGTAAGAATCCTTAGAAATTTGTGCATGTGTGTGGGGTGTGTGCCATGTGTGTGTGGGTGTGTGCACACACAGTGGACAGAAATCTGATTCCCACTCAAGAACTCTCAAGCAGGGTATGGGCTGATGTGCCAGGAGCAAGACCAGAGAGCTGTCACTGTGCTGTCGTGGAAACAATGTGGAGGTGTAGCTATTCCCATCACGGCTGATTTCAAGCTACCAACATGATGTTCCTGAATCAGCTCTCAAGGCCTGTGTGAGCTGGCGTTGGCATACCACTTACGCCCTCTAGCACTCACTTAGAACACAGATCCTTTTTAATAGGGTCACCCAGAGGGGTGAGGGACCTAAGGAGAGAGAAACCTGGCAGTGGACCACAGGATGCTTGGGGGCTGAGCCCTGTGCTTATCTGTTTTGCACCCCTAAGTGGCTCCCCCACACCTGCCCTGTCTTCTACTCTCTTGCTACTTGCCCCAGGAGATGGCTGGTGGAATAACAGGCTTCCTTACCCCTTGCCTTCCAGCTGGGCTCAGCCAGTGGTGAGCATGGGCAAGTGACTGGAGGGGTCGAGGGGAGAGAGGCTGAAATGCCATGAGCTGGATGCACTGCTTGACTAAAGGCTGTAGCTCCTATCAGATGGCCTGAGCCTTTCTGCAGAGCTCTTTCTGTCTTCAGGTCCTGGTAACTGCACTTCTTGCCCCCTTGGGTCTAGGGGCAGCAACGCTTCTTGCCTTGCTGTTGTTGTCACAACCTTTGTGTTTCCCTGCATTCTGCTAACACCTTTGTCAATAGGCTTTTATTTAACTCTCTTTCCAATACCTAATTTGATTTTTTTTTTTTAAAGAGAGAGAGAGAGAGTGAGCAGAGGGGAGAGGCAGAGGAAGAGAGAGAATCATAAGCAGGCTCCACCTCAGGGCCCAGCCTTATCTGGGTTCAATCTCATGACCTGAGTTGAAATCAAGAGTCAGACCCTTGGGATCCCTGGGTGGCGCAGCGGTTTAGCGCCTGCCTTTGGCCCAGGGTGCGATCCTGGAGACCCGGGATCGAATCCCACGTCGGGCTCCCGGTGCATGGAGCCTGCTTCTCCCTCTGCCTGTGTCTCTGCCTCTCTCTCTATCTCTCTGTGACTATCATAAATAAATACAAAAAAAAAAAAAAAAGGATTAGTTTAAAAAAAAAAAAAAAGAGTCAGACCCTTAACCGACTGAGCCACCCAGGTGCCCCACCTAATTTGATTATTAATTTGAGTAATCTGCTTTGTATTTTGATCCTGAGCCACAAAGGCTCAAAGTGAGTAAACCATTGTCCAAAAAAGGTACACTGCATCAAGGCAAGGGACCTCTAGGGACCCATGAAGTTCCTCAAGTGAGGAAGAGTCAGCTTGGAACATCTCCTGGGCCCAAAGAACTTGCAGACATGTTACAAAGTACCAGTCAAGTGAGATCTTTACCAGCTGCCTTTCCTCCTTCTCTCCAACTCCTTCTTGGAATCAGGGGAAATTGAGTTCAGTAGGTTGAGAGAGGAAGTGTCTTAGAAAGAAAAGGAGATCACTCTATCCCTTTCCTCTTGGCAGTTGGCCTCACCCAGGGAAAAGGAGAGAACTCTTAGCTTTGAGTGAAATTTGAATTTTTGAGATTGTAGTTAACAATATAGAATGACCAATATTTTTTGGTTCTTACTTGTTTTGTTTGTAAATAACAGTGAATGAGCATCTGAGTTGCTGAGCTATCCAATTTCCATCCAAGGACGAGGCCAAATTGTCCCCACTGCAAGGACATAAAGAGTGAAAGAACAACAAAAGGTGGCCTTGCAAGCACCTCCCCTGCATTGTTCAATGTGTCAGGCACATCATCTTTAGCTATTAAGTCCCTCCTAGTGGATACAAGGCACCTAGAGAAGGAACTGAGAAGTGGTAAATTTTCTGTTCTCATTTTTAAGTAAAATGCTCCTGACCCAAACAGTAGTGAGGAAGTGAAGGTTAATTAGAAATGAATCGGGATTTAGTTTTTACGACCACTTCTATCATGGGGATTCCACCACACAGTAATTTTTGTTTGACTCTGAATCCTTGGAATCTAATCCTTCATCAAGTTCTGGAAATTATTATAAACTATTTCAAACATGAAAAAGTTTAGAGAGTGATATAAATAACACCCACATACAGCCTCCGTATTTTGAAAAATCTCGATAGTGCACCACACGTGCTTTGGTGTGTATGCATGTGTGTTTGAATGAGAACATTGCAAAGCTGGGGAAGGCCTCCTTAGCATCCCCTTCCATCCACTATCCCTGCCCCCCAAAGGTAACACTGTCCTGATGGTGCTGCAGACCTTCCCTTCCTGCTGGCACATTCTCAGCCTTTATCTCTAACATCCCTTAAAATTACTTTATTACTTAGCTATTTCTTGACCTAAGAGAAGGTGACAGAGGTGTTCTCTTTGTAAGTTTTGGTTGGACTGTACATGTGTATATATGTTTTCTGTACTTATGTTATCTTGCACCATAACACAAAGCTCCCACTCCCCTCCCCTGATACACAGTATTGACGATTTTGGAATTTACATAAATGGCATTATTCCACATATCTTTCAGCGATTGTCTTTCTTGCAATCATCATTGTGTTTCTGAGATTTATTCATATTACTACATGTAGTTCTAGTTTACTCATCTTGAATCCTCTATGGTGTTCTATTTTATGAATATATCATATGATATGAATATATCATAACTATAGCTCATTTAATCTGTCTGCCTATCCAGGGGATCTTTGTGTTATCTTCTGTTCTTCTTTTTGTTTGTTTGGCTGTTTGCTATGATAAAAATGATGCTGGTTGTCTGTTGGTAGGTCTTCCCCAAACTCATCATCAATTTCTTTGGGGAAATGAGCTTTTGGGGAAATGAATCTTACTCAGCTCCATTAGTCATGCAACAAAATCATTCCTAGGGAACACCAAGATCTGTCCTGGGCTGGCACAAATGGTGGTTTTTATTACTTGTGCCAGCTGGAGGGGCCAGCCGGAGGGCCAGCCACAATATATTTTAGCTTAGCAGATGACATCAAGAGGCCAGAATTTTGTCTTCTAGATATTTGACTGTGTATTTGTTCATTATGTTTTTTGTATGTTATATATGTTTGTTATATATTTGTATATGATTGTCTTTATGTTTGTGTTCCCCAACATTTGTATGTTGAGATCAAATTCCCAATGCAATGGTATTTGGAGGTGAGGCTTTTGGAAGGTAATTAGGTCATGGGGATGGAGCCCTCGTGAAGCCCTTATAAAAAGGGGTCAGAGATCTAGCTCACTCCTTTTTGCTGTGTGAGGACACAATGAGAAGTTGGCACTCTGTGACCCAGTGAGGGCCCCTCACTAGAACCACCATACTGTCACCCTAATCTCCAGCTTCTAGCCCCTGGAACTGTGAAAAAATTAATTTTTGTTGTTAATCTCGCACCTAGTCTATGGAATGTTGTTATAGCAGCTCCGACTGACTAGGGCATTGATCAAATGCCTAATTCACTCAAAGTAGCATACATGGTTCTCCACATTTGCATGATGGATAAAATGGCCCTGGCAACTGGTAACAGGATCATCCTTAATTTAGTGCTCAGTGGGAGAGACAGTGACTGTATTTTTCATGGTAGAGTGATTAGTAGTGCCTGTGAACACCTGTGGGTGGAGAGACAAGGTGAATGTGGAAATGTGGTGACCTCCATGAGTTATGCCAACTGGTGCTGTTGGCCCAGAGCTGTGGCAGGCTCTGTGGCAGGGGGCCATGTCTGCTGCATGGGCATCTGGTTGTCTGGTCCTGGCCCTCAAAGTCAGGTTCATGATGATTTGCTGAGCATCTACTCTCTACTTGGCTCCATCAAATACACATCTTAACTGGCACTCAGAGAAGCCAGTTGGCTTCTGGGGAGCTGATCTTCTCTTGTGGACAAGGAAATGGAAATTCAAGAAGATTGATGGACCAAGGTCACATGACTAGCAAATGGTAGAGGCACGATTTAAGCAGGGCCCTCGTGATTCCAAGGCAAATGTTCTTTTACTAAACTATAGCTGCAGTTCAAGGCTGGCACCAAGGCTGATATCCAGAGCCTCCTTCTGTTCTCCAGAATGGCTGGTGAGGAAGTCTGAACTACCCAAAGGGACTTGAGCCTTGGTAAATGGGAACTCAGCAGGGAAATGGGGTAGGGACTCCTCACTTCTAGGCTCCATCCATCTTGAGCCTGGGAATCTGGCCAAATTTGGCCTCATGTCACTGATGCTGGTCCTATATTCATAAGCAACCGTGGATTAGAATTGAATCAGGTGGTGAGACTTTATCACTGGTCTAACAGAGCCAACTGAGTCCTTCGGGAGCCAAATGAGATACCATCTCAGCCTTTGAGGCAGCTGCTTCCTTTACATTCTGTCTTACTCCAGGGGTCAATATTTTGATAACTCCTTTCTGAGAGGATGAAGGCACCTCTAATCCAAGCCCTTATGCATCTCCTCACCAAGTCTACGTTTCCTGCATGTCTTAAGGAGGTCTGCATTCACAAAGAGGTAAAATCATGGCACCTGAGGGCTGAGGAGTGTTAGATTCACTTGTTCATTCAATAGGCAATCAGCAAAACGCCAGCTCAGTTTCAGGATGCGCTGGGCACAGGATGTCCCTTGGTACAACTGCTACATTTTATAGATTTTGGAACGTAGGCACAGATCAAACACTTATGGAGGACCTACTGTGTGCCAATTACTGTGCTCAGTGTTGGGGAAATAAAGATCCTCTGTCCAGTGGGGAGAAGATCACATAATTATCATACAATGTGGTGGGTCTTATCCTAGAGGTACAGAGCTCTGTGTGAGTCCAGAGGAAACTCAGCTAGTTCTGGGGAGGGAAGCTGGGAATCTGCCTCTGGAAATGTCTTAAAGCCATAAGGTCTGAAGGAAGATGTGCTAAGAGCTGCAGAACCTTTTCTCAAACAAAGGCTTCATGGCAAAAAGAGAAACAAGTTGCTTTGGTTGAATCAGGGTGGGCAAAAATCCTGGGACCCTGCTGCTTGCACACTGGCTCCCCTCACCCTTGCCTCACACTCCCTAAGAACACGTAGGTCCCAGAGAACCCATTCTGAAAACCACTGAGCTAGAGAATGCAGTTCTATCCCAATCAGTGGCTCCTCTCCAAAGCCTGGACCTCCTGGTTTCACATACTGTCTGGATCACACTAGGTGTTCGGTGAAGTCTGATAAATGAATGGATGACACTTTGGCCTTTTGATTTCTCTCAAGTTTGGTACCCAAGGGGGCAGAATTCCAAAAAGGCAATGCAAGATTCAGTCTTAAAAAACAGATTGGAGAGTAGCAGGGATTGTACCACAGACCATGGTGGGAATTCTATTCAGGAGAAGAGAACCCCTCAGCAGACTCCAAGCTGGAACAACACAGTAGAATTGGCAGCCTCTGGTCTGGGTGGCTCTCCCAACCCTTCTCAAGGCCCCTGCTGGGGACATGAAGCTGTCCCTGCCCCATTTTCAGGGTCAACATGGAGCTGTTGCTGCCCCATTTTCAGGGTTAGGTAGTGCATATCACCCAGTGGCAATCCAAAGATCCAGGTGGCACTGCAGCCACAGAGAACTGTTATTGGGTACTTCGTTGTTCAAAGATCTCTGCTCCTGAGGTGGTGAGAGGGATACAGGAGAGAGGGGAGGAGAACTAGTATTCAAGAGGCTAGTATTGGGGGCGGGTGGGATCTCAGATGCATTTGGAACCTTGGCATGTGGATGTCATGTTCATGGATGTTTATTTATTAATCATTATTGTTTCTATCTTCTGTAACAGTATATAAAAAACAGGCCTACAAATAGAGGCAATGAAACATTCTAGTAGGTTATGTTTACACAGAAGTTGGGTCAAGGGGTAAAGGCAGAGAAAGGTGTGGAGTTACCCAACATGGACAGCTTGTGAGCTTCTCAAGGGCAGTGATCTCCCCACTTCCATCTATCACAGAACAACAGAATTAATTGACCACCAGCCCACAAGGGGCCAGGCCAGTCTGCATGGCAAGTGATCAGCGTGCAGCTCCCTGGGGCAGCATCTTATCTCAGTGGGCAATGTCTGTAGCAGATTTACTCAGACAGCCAGACATTCTGGAGGCCCTCCCTGAGCCTGGGCCAGAAGCATGTGTACCCAGAGGAACAGTCCAGCACAGGGCAAGTGGGCAAGGGATTGAGAGTGGGGTGATACAGGTTATTTACTCATCAGTCAGTTAGAAATGCTGAAGAACTAGAATGACTGCTTTGGGGGCTTTCTTTTCCTGAAAGGCCTCTTTGACCCAAACTTCCTTGTTCAAAAATATTCAGTGGCTCAACTGCCCATAAGATAAATGCTCAGATTCAAGGTGTTCAGTGAACTGGCCCAACTCACCATTTTAGATTTTTCTCTCCACTACTTCAGATAACTCCTCAATAAAGTCCTCTCCCTCTACCCTCCACACACAAAAACACATACCTCATGCATACCTACCCACACAAAACCTACACATCATGTGTCCCTACATACACAGACCCCCACCTCCACCCACACTGACACACCATTCCCACACCATATATACACACCCCCCACATATCCCCACATACCCCCCACCAATACCACATACACCCTACATACCCCTACCTACACATGCCCCACATACATCTGACCACCATGCACACATACCACACACACACACACAGACACTACCAACTTCCACATGACAACTGCCTCCCCACTCTTCTCTGAGGTTCTGACTCCTGCCTATTCCTCATGGTTCAGCCTAGACTGTGGCCCTGGTGACAAATGTCAGGGGCCACTTCCTCTGGTAAGTTCTCAAAACTCTCACGGCTTGTCTCTCTCACCTGACACATTTCATATACTGATAGTGCCACGTGTCTCTTAAATCTGAATTACAGGCATTTTGTAGAGTTTTGATTGTGAGCAGAACAACAGCCTGTCACTGATCAAATATTGCTCAAAAGAGACAGTTAAGAGAGAGGCAATAGCCCATATTCCCCGCCCTGGATTCTCCTGGTTTTATTCTTGTTCTGTGAAACCATCAGAAAGCAGAGTACCTGGAGCAGATTACCTCGGCCACTCACATAAATGTTTTCAATGAGTTATGCTTTAATGTCAGGCTTCTTGCTTTTATAGAGGGTCGATAGAAGAATAATCTGGTATAACAACATTTCGGCATCTTTTGTAAGACTGCAGTTGAAGACATCATTCACTGTGTCACTCAGTGTCTTTTAATAAGAATCTGAACAATAAATTCTGGTTTATGTTTAGTTCCAGGAAGAAATTCTATTCCTGTGGATAAATTAGTACGCTTCCTGTTGTCAGAAAATGAAACCTATGTAACTCCGGGTACTTCTCATTTTGCTTGGTGGCTAAATAAGAGACCGCCAAATTTATTGCCTCTGTATTGTAATTGGCTCAGCGGTGGTGTCCAGAAGCACTTACTCCTTCTACTTCTTTTAAATGGACTTATTTTATGTTCAAATGTCTCTTTATACTTTTGCAAGATGTGTGAGTCTGGAAGTTATCTGGGGAAGCATTAATTTGGCCTATTTATTGCCTGCACTGGCTGGGAGGGGTACAGAGATGAATTTGATTGCACCCAACTTTCCAGGAGCTCACCTTTCAGCATGGAGAAGATAGCCATGAAAATACACACTACAAAATAAGGCAGGTGCCTTCTGGAGGCATGTGAGGCTGGAGGACAGGCCAGGCTTGGGGAGAAGGGGCTAGCAAGGTTTCACGGCAGAGGCCACGGTTGAGCTGGTTTGGGGCTACAGTAGAAAGAGGGTAGTGAGTAGGATAATATATGTAACTAAATCCAAAATTAGGTAAAGAATTCCCTTTTAATGTGTATTTCCTCTTATGCTGGCTAGGGTAGAAATCCTTTGAGGGCATGCATTGGATCTGTGTCCCTCTGTGAACTGAGGTGCAGTAGAGGGGTTATGCACGGGCTCTGGACACATGTGTTCATTGCATCCCTGAGCGGAGCAAAGTTAGGCAGGTTCACTTAACCCTTTTGGGATTTAACTCTAAAATGAGGATAACAGTAGTATCTCCCTCATGGGGATTCCAGAAGCAATAAAGAAAAAACTACACATAGAGAACTTAGACCCAGGCCTGGTACATGCCAAGTTCTCAAGGAACATTTGCAAATCAAACTTCAATTTAAAAAAAAAAAAGGAAAAAAAAAAAACATTTGCTGATCAGCCTTATCTGCGTTACTGCATTCAGGGCGATACAATAAAGGGGGGAACCATACACAACTAAATGCAGCAAAGTACTCTCAACTCAACCAACTGAATCTAGTTCAATTAATATCGTCTCCAAATGATGTCTCATTAAAAACTGTGTTGTTTTCTTGTTTCCTGAAATGGTGTGTGGGAGTAGGCCCTCCTCTAAGACAGGAGGAACATTTGTTTGTCGATGATATTCAAATAACTGGTCATTGACATTTCTCTTAAAGGAACTGAGACTCTGGCTGTTACACCCAGGGGCCCCCTGGGCCCAGGGCTTCTCCTGCCCCACATCTGTCTTCCCTGGTTTCCCTGTCCATTCACCTTCTAAAAGACCAAGGTTCCCTGGGTAGGCAATAAATGAAAAGAGAACCATCATCTAGATATTCAGCTAGGAAGAGGAAGAGAATTCATAAGAGCACACACACATGCACAAAACTGACCTTTCAATGGCACTTATCTGGATGCCCAAGCTATCGTGATAAATGTTGGACAACCAGTTCTCTGGGAAAAAAGCACCCCAATTTATAATAACATTTGTCAACTTCTGTGGTGTAAATAGTCCCAGTGGGCTGGTTTCAAGCTGCCACTGTGATGTCACTGCATGTGGAATCGGGAAGAGATGCACAGTAGTAAACCTTAAGACAGTATTTCCACGATACAAGTATAGTAGTAGTAAATAACCTCAAGAGCTGAGATAATAATAAAACATAGTAAACAACAGGTGGTCTCCAACTTATGATGGTCTGACTTAGGATTTTTTGGCTTTAGGATGGTGCAAAAGTCATACCCATTTAGGAGGAACCACACTTTGACTTTTGACTTTTGACTTTTTCCCAGGATAGCAATAGGCCGCATGATAGGCTTTTGTGATCCTGGGCAGTGGCAGGGGGCCACAGCCCCTAGGCTGCTATGTAAACAACTAATTGACTCACAACCATTCTGTACCCATACAACCATTCTGTTTTTCACTTTCAATACAGAATTCAATCAATTACATGAGCTACTCAACACTTAATTATAAACTGGGCTTTGAGTTAGACAATTTTGCCCAACTGTAGGTTAATGTAAGTATTCTGAGCATGTGTAAAGTAGGCTAGGCTGTTTGGTGGGGACTGGTGACTTGGGGACCCTACTCTTCTGCCATCGCACCCCGCCTCTGCCGGGACACCTGCTCCCCAATGTTTCTAGCAGCAATGTCCACAATAGCCAAACTATGGAAGGAGCCTCGGTGTCCATCGAAAGATGAATCGATAAAGAAGATGTGGTTTATGTACACAGTGGAATATTACTCAGCCTTTAGAAACGACAAATACCCACCATTTGCTTTGACGTGGATGGAACTGGAGGGTATTATGCTGAGTGAAATAAGTCAATCGGAGAAGGACAAACAGTGTATGTTCTCATTCATTTGGGGAATATAAAAAATAGTGAAAGGGAATAAAGGGGAAAGGAGAAAAAATGAGTGGGAAATATCAGAAAGGGAGACAGAACATGAGAGACTCCTAACTCTGGGAAACAAACTAGGGGTGGTAGAAAGGGAGGTGGGCGGGGGGTGGGGGTGACTGGGTGATGGGCACTGAGGGGGGCATTTGATGGGATGAGCACTGGGTGTTATTCTATATGTTGGCATATTGAACACCAATAAAAACTAAATTTATAAAACAAATAAAGTAGGCTAGGCTAAGCTAGATGTTTTGTAGGTTAGGTGTATTAAGTGCATTTTCAAATTAACAATATTTTCAACTGATGATGGGGTTATCAGGATGTAACTCCATTGTATGTTGAGGAAGATCTGTCATTAGGAAGTGATAAATTTTGAGTATTTATTGCCTTTGTTTTTAAATATAATTTATTTAATTATAATTTTCTATAGTTTAATTTTTTAAATTTTTTTATAGTTATAGATTTATTTATTTACTTGAGAGAGCAAGTGAGCACGCACACTCTCATAGGGAAGGGGGGAGAGGCAAAGGGAGAGGGAGGGAGAATCTTATGCAGATTCCCCACTGAGGGCAGAGCCCTCTGCGGGGCTTGACCCCATGACCCTAAGATTATGACCTGAGCCGAAATCAAGAGTTGGATGCTTAACTGGCTGAGCCACCCAGGCACCCCTCTAAAATTTAATTTTTAACAACAGCTGTGTCTTACCATAGCTTCCCAAATTTCCAAAATGGTAATGGTTGCTCCTCCAATAGGTGTGGAGCTGGCTCCAGTGCATCACTGGATCTGGATTTCCTCCGCCAATCTACAGCCTCTTCCATATGGAAGAGCGTCTCTTCTGTCACCATTAAAGCTTTGCTCCTCTGAGATACAAGATTGCCTTTATATACGTTTTCTTGGGCATGCATCCACTCATACACACATAGATCTATTCTCATGCAAAATACACGAAAAAACTCTCCTGCTCAGTACCCCGAACTTAGCCCAGAACAACCAACCAACCTGACCTACACTTTCATGGAAACTCAGGAACATCAAGGCAAAAGAAAGAAACAATACCAAAGGGGAATACTTAAAACGGAGGGAAAGTAGAGAGAAGGAGACAAAGGAAAAAACAGAGAGCAGACAGGGCAAGAGCAAATGTCATCACTGCCCCATTCCTTCGTCAGAAGCCCCAACCACAGAACACACTCAACACCAAATATACTGAGCTGCTCTGGGTCTCACCGGAGCCCTGCGTCCTAGCCCTCAGCCCCAACGCCAGCCTGAAGGGTGAGGGTTTAGGCAGGAAATGGCTCTAAAAACAATCTGATGCAATGAGAGGTTTCCCTCCATGAAAAGAATTCTGAAATGTGGTCGCCAGGGGACACATGAGCGCTGGCGGTTCCAGAGCTCTATCAGACAAGCTCCAGAGAAGTTTGGACTAAAAACATGGCATTTAAGCTCAAAATGGCAGCTGGGAGATGTTAACACTTCTTCTCTAATTGGGATAGTATGCTTTTAAAATAAATAGGTATTTCAAATGCTCTTAATTAGAGTTCCATCCAGAGTGCTTTTCGTTTGAAGTCTGCTGATTACTTCAGGCAAAGCTGGGCCCTGTTGAACCTGACACCTGCTGTAATTCAGGAGAAGGCTCCCTGGGAGATGAGCAGAATTACAGAGAGGACATGCAGCCATTTCCCAAAGGTCCGGGACTGTCTGGGACCGGGGGTCAGAGAGGCTGGAGCATCTCTCATCCTGAAAGCCCCTGAAATTGACCAGGGGCTTCCGGTCATTGTCTCTAGTCACTCAGCATCATGATGCTAGAGAAAAGGCAGACGGCAGCCCTCAGATGCAGGGCATGGTGGCAGTCCTTAGGGATGACGCCCCATCCAGTGACCTACTCATGAGGCCCGAGGGTCACCTTGGCACAACTGCCCAACCAGAGGTCCTTATGCCCTTCCCTAGCCCAGTCGCATGAGTCAGGGTCCGGGGGGAGGGGAGTTCTGGTTGCTTCCTGAGGAACATCTCAGCTCTGATTCTCTGCCTGCATCTCTGGCAATGGGAGGCTGGGCCTGGCATGTTGATCTGACCTCTGAGTGCCAGGGCCAATGGTGGGAAGCTCAAGCTCGGGTCAGTGTGCCTCAGGCTTCGTGGTTCTATGTTGGATGCAACCAGTAACTATGTGATGTGATCATTATTATTACTGAAACTAAACAACCCACCTTCCTAATAATCCAAATTACTGGCATTCAATGGATCATCTTTATGACTCTAGGGCTCTCCTCCATCTTCCCTCTAGAGGTCCTGGGTGCTAGACTTCTCTAACAGCAGGTCATTGCAGGGGCCAGGCCACCTCAAGGGGAACCCTTTGCGTGGAACACACAAATTGCTTATTTCATCAGATCTCTCTAGGTGCTTGGGCTCAGGCCAACTGGAGAGGAAACAAGGTGGTTGTGCTCTGGACACCTGCCCGATCAGCTTTTCTTGGAGCTGAACTATGGGACTCCCAGGTGAATTCCTTGGGTCCTCTAGCAAAAGGGGGCATTTTCTAGGCACCTGAGTGGCTCAGTGGTTGAGCATCTGCGTTTGACTCAGGTCGTGACCTGGGATAGAGTCCTGCATCAGGCTCCCTGCAGGGAGCCTGCTTCTCCCTCTGCCTTTGTCTCTGACTCTCTCTGTGTGTCTCTCACGAATAAATAAATAAAATCTAAAAAGGGGGGGCATTTTCTACAGCTGTCCATTGCTTGAGAGGTGCCAAGGTCTTCTTTGGGCATCACTGTGTTGATTAGTGTTTGGATTATTAATGTATTAAGTGAGTCCATCATTGTTGGCGGTGAATAGCATGGGGGCTAAGAGCACCAGGTGTGGACTCAGAGACCTGGGTTCAAATCTTAGTTTCAACACTTCCTAGCCATGTGATCCTGGGCAAGTCATTGAATTGCCCTCACCCAGAAACACGCACTCACTTCTTTGGACAGTCGCGAGTCAGAAAAGAGACTGTGCACACACTGTAGTGCACGGGATGGGGGTGGGTGTGGTTCAGAAAACAGTAGCTGTTCTCATCACCAATGGTTGCATGAGTATTAGTTGGTAGTAGCTCTGGAAAGCTCAGAGTAGAGCCTTGAGGAGCGGGACATGGGGTGAACTCAGGTTGAGGTTAGGGGGAGAGGTCAGGAGGAGGAGGCAACAGCTGGGAGCAAGCACACAGGACGGGGGTAACTGGCCCCAGAGGGGAGGGGCATCCAAAGGAGGTTTGCACTGACTGCAAATCTTGCCTTCCTTAACATTCTTGAGGGTTCTAGATGGATTATCTTTCAGTGGGGTCTAGGTTTCTGAGACTACACAGCTTGGATTACCTTCACCTTCTTCCCATGCACTCTGCACCCACCTAGAGCTACTTGCTGCATATGCCTCTGGGTGATTTCTTCCTTCAGGCGACCTGTCAGACACAAAAGAAAGCCACGGTGAGTTTCCTACAGGCTGGAGGAAGACTTTTCCTCAGAAGCGTGTTGCAAGCATCAAAACAAAACACAACACACACACACACACACACACACACACACACACACACGCACACAAAACCCAAGGTAGAGTAAGGAAGACAAAAGTGGGAATAGCTTCCAAAAAGAGCCCTCCATGCACTGAATGGTGTTGGAAAAATAGGAAAAATAGGCTGCTGTGCTGGTGCCTTGGCTCATCAATGCGAATATACATTTCACTTTGGGGTTCAATTCGTCTTTGGGTTCAGTTATCTTAGTCTGTCACTCATAACCTTCTTTAGGGCCCTGGTCTCTTTAGTAGTTCTATTATTAATGAAAGAGGAGGCAGGATTTGATCTTTTAATAATTTACTAGGTTACTTTTAAATCTACTTTTTTCTCTTAAGTTGTGTGAAACTGTGTCAAGTAAAAAAAATGGTGATTTTAGTCAATGATAACCTTAATATGAACACAGCAGTTGATCATTTACTGTGAAACTTATATTATTTTAGGTTGCACTAATAAAGGTATAGTGTGTAGTTGAAGGGAGGTGATGGTGATGGATGGACTCTGAATATGCATTCTGTGGTGGTCAGACCACAGCTGGCATTTGTTCTGGGAGCGACTCTTCATAAAAAATCTTAGTAAAATAGATATAGGGGATCCTTGGGTGACTCAGCGGTTTGGTGCCTGCCTTCAGCCCAGGGCGTGGCCCTGGAATCTCGGGATTGAGTCCCATGTCGGGCTCCCTGCGTGGAGCCTGCTTCTCCCTCTGCCTATGTCTCTGCCTCTCTCTCTCTCTCTGAATGAATAAATAAATAAAATCTTAAAAAAATAGATACATGTATAGAAAATGCTGAGGGGTCTAAAACCATGCCATATGAGAAATATTTGAGGTGATCCGAGGTGTTTAGATAGAGAAGAAAAGACATGGAGAGGGAAGAGGCTCAGAGATAATGGCTGTTAATCTGAACAGAATTGGGGTGCCTGGGTGGCTCAGTTGCCTAAGTGTCTGCCTAGGCTCAGGTCATGATTTCAGGGTTCTGGGATTGAACCTCATGACAAACTCCCTGCTCAGCGGGGAGTCTGCTTCTCCCTCTGCCTCTGCCCCTCCACCCTGCTCATGCGTGTCCTCTCTTTCTCTCTCTCTCTGTTTCTCTCTCTCAAATAAATAAATAAAATCTTCATAGAAATTTTTTAAAAATCTGAAAATTGTCATTTGGATGAAAGAACAGATTTATTTTTGACTTACTTCCGGGGGCAGAAGTCAAGCTGAAGACAGACTAGGGGCTCAGTAAGAGGAAGAAATAGTTCACAATGAGGATTGTCTCAACATGGATTAAGTTGTTTCAAGCTGGACTACATCTGCCAGCAGAGCAGGGAGTCCCTTCCCGACAGTGCTCAAGCAGAGGCTGTGTGACAATGTGTGGAGTGTGAGAGCGAGAACCCTTGCCCCGCGTAGGACTTAAGGCGAAGTGACCTCCAGGGCTCCTCTATCTCTTTATAATTCTATGATTTCATCCTTGAAGGGGGGGAGTGAAGTCGCACCCCCCACCCTCACCCTGGGGGCTTGTTTATATCTAAGGGCTCAGCACACTTGCTAAAATGTCAGTGCTGTCTGCGTCACATGTCCCATTTGGGAGATGCGATCGGGCCACTGGGGACCCCGAGAAAGCCTGGGAACTTCACTGCTCCCTTGTCTAATGCATTCCTTTCTTCACATAAAGTACATCTGACACCTCAAAGGCCGAGGTTCTGAAAGATGAGGGGACAATGAAGCAGTCACAGGAGACCCTGTCACTCACTGAACCTTCTAGAACACCTCTAGAATGGTATGTATGACTGGGAGGGACTGCAGAGGTCATTCATTTTAACATTCCCGCCCAATTCAGCAACCCCCGTTATTACTTGTATGGCTTGTATGCATCCAGGCTGTTCCACTGATGGAGCTATATATAGGCAATTATTGATGTGATGTTGACATCTGCTTCCCCGTAGCTTCCAGATTTGGACCTGGTCGGTTCTCTGGAACAGCACAGAAGAAGGATCCTCTCTTATTGGCAGTGGGGATCTGGAGATGCCATGATTTCCCCACTTGGACTTGTCCTCTCTGGATTAAAGTTCAGCAGCAACTTCAGTCTCAGTTTGAAGCCACTGTTTTCTGGTGTGCTGGAGTGCAAGCTTGCACCGTGCCTTCCACGTGTCCCCACTGGAGAGGACTGTGCACAGAGAGGAAGCCAGGGATTGGGCATAAGCAGTGCCTATGCACCCTAATTCCAAGTGGGGGAGGGTAAAATTTAGGGAATGCATTGGGGAAAGGGGAGTGAGAGAAGTGGAAATCTGGCCCAAGGGTGAGAACTGGACCAGCCTGGCACCAACAGTAAAATGACTTGAAACCCAGGCCAGCCACAGCCACAGATGGGATCTTGTCCCCACTCTGAGCAATATGACCTTTATTATCTACATCAGCAATGGACAGAAGATGGGGGACAGGTGGTGGTGGTGCTGGGCTGAGATTCCAGTCTATGTCCTACACTGCTGAATTGAGTTGTAAAGAAGCATAGCACATGCGTTCTTCAAATAAGAGGAAGTAGTGCTGTGACAAATGCAACACACCATTTAGACATGACTCTTGATTTAGAGGAGGTCATTAAGGGCTTTCTCAAGCCCACAGCAGGGACGGCCAATGCCGCTGTGGTGCCTGGCCTGTGTCCTGGGTATCTGGCATAGGCGCCTTACACGATGAGCCTCTTCTGTGCCTGGCTGCCTCCTTCCTGGTGAGACCAGATGGGGATTTGTTCCTTGGGAGGACACACTGGGCTGCTGGTTCCTCCTTGAGAAACTACGTCCCCGATGAGACTCCCGACAGCCCGTCTGCCTGACCATGGGCCTCCTCAATGATATGTCTCCTCAACTATGTGCCTCCCAACCTCATACCTTAATCCTGTAGGTTCTCAGTCTCAGATGTCATGATTTTGCCCTGCTCCCATTGGAATGACTCACCGGGCTCCCTTCTCCAAACCCCAGCGAAGCTGTTTTGCAATGCTTAGGGTTAAAGATCCTCCATGGCCCCCAGCTTGGGAAGAGCTGCTCACGTAAATAAGGAGGGATATTTGCCACCAGGAATGCCAGTTCCATAAGCTCCACAAACAAAAATACCTACTCTCAGGACAATGAGCCATCTCGAGGGGACCACAGGCAGGTCTTTATAATGCACATATTGATAAAGGTAGGTTAAAAATGTGTGTATGGATGTTCAGTTTTGGTGAATTGGCTAGCATTGCTTACCACATGATGAGTTTTTTGAGATCTTCCCAAACAAGCTTCTAAAAATAGCCTTATGGCTGACACCTTATTGCATTTTCTAACACAGTCATTCTTCATGTGAAGATAACAGTCTCTGCAATCAGCTAGATCTTGCAGTTCTACAGGTTTTGGCAAAAGATGTTGAGGGGAAAAGCAGAATTCACTCAGCATGCAGCTTGCTGTCATTAGCATGGTGATAAATTTGCTGGTTTTGGCCTGGGTTCCTGGACACATCCCCATCCCGAGGTATGGTAAAGAGATGAAACAGAAACAGAGAACTCCCAGCCTGAGGCAGGAGATGGTCAGGGAGGGAAGCTGGGGCACAGGGGGAGGCTCTGCTGGTAGGAGAGTGCTGGTAATTAGTAATTTGGTCTCCAGTAACTCACAACAGCGCATGCCAGGAATACCTCCCCCCCACCCTTTCTGATTCATTGATTGACAGAATGGGGGTGTTAGCAGGGGGTGGTGGGGTACTTGGAACCTGCCACCACCCATGGGGAGCTCCAGTGGAGACACATGACCTTAGAAAACGCCACATGTGGGGTAATGTGGTGTAGAGTTTTCCTGTACCAAGTAGTTCATATAAAAAGTACTGCTATCATGCAGAAGCAACAGTTATTTTTTACAATGATAGTCTTTTGTATAAAACAATTTTCCTTAAGCTTCACATTTTATTTTGCATGTCTGTTAGTTTGAAATTGTTCACTAAGTAAAAGCTGCTTGGCTGATCCAGAACAGAGCTCTTCACTTTTGACTCCCCCTCTATGGCCGTCTACGGGCTGCCTGCACAATTTCTGTGACGTAGTTCCTACTGAGGATGTTGACATCACTTCCAGGCAGTAAATATTCCTTGCTCGTGCACTATATGCTAGGTACTGTGTTCTAAGTGCTGTGTGAAATATACAAACCTTAACTAAGAAGTCTCTTCTAGTCCAAAAAGTTAGCATGATACAGGGGACCACAAACAGGGGGCCCGCGTGCTCTTCCTTGGAAAAGCTGGACCCATGGCAGACCTTGTTCTTCCCTCATGGATGGTTTGCTTTCCTGCTGAACCTGAGTTTGGCTCTTCAACACAGCACTTTGGGCAGCTATAACCAGTCACTGGGAGTTGGCCTTGAGATGAAGCAAACCTCTTTGCCATTTTGGTTAAACTGGAAGATAATTACAAACTTGTAGGTCTAGCAGAGTTAAGTTCAAATCCCAAGTCTGCTACTTCTAGTAGGGCAGGTTACTTAACATCTCTAAGCCTCCATTTTATCATTGGAAAAATGGGTTATAATAAAATAACTGGAATTACATGATGAGATGAGCACTCGGTATTATACTATAAGTTGGTAAACTGGATTTAAATAAAATAAAAAAATAAAAAATAAATAAAAAATAACTGGGATAATATCTGTTTTTACCATGTGTTAGTATATGTGATACACCAGATTGGTTTTGGGCATGAGGGCACTCTCAGACATACTGAAAGGACATTATATTCATAAGATGACAGGACCAAAGGGCAAGTGCCTAATGTCAAATCAGTGGTAGACGCAAGTTTAGAGGAGGAAAGGTGGGTTAGTGGCATTAGGAAAGGCATCATTACTAGTGGTGAGCCTTGGGTGGATTCTGAGGAGAGCAGAGGTGTTAAGGTGAGGGTGGGGAAGGCACCGCAGTCAATGAGAACCGTGGGGGCCACAGGGTGGAGAGGCCAGGCATATACTTGTTTGGGGGAAACATTGGAAGGGAAGGCTTGAATGGAGGAGTAAGCCTGGGGTAAGACTAGAGTCCAGGGTCCTAGGTCATTACTAAGGTCCTAGAGCCCCAGGTCCATTACTCTGGACTCCAGTGAAAATCTGAAATCTGTCCTTCTATTTGACTATACTACTATAGTATCTCAGTAAAATCAAATTAAAGTTCAGTAGCAGGATTAGGGTATGGGGAGAGGACACAGAATGATGTAGCCTGCCTGAGGGGCCTCTTTGAAAGGAAGGTCTAGCAAGTGGGTCTGAATTCAGAGTGTGGATTTCAGTGGTGACGTGGATGCCAGTTTCTTTGTACTCTAACACAGACGACTGTGATTACTGAAAGGTTAGACTCCCTAAAGACCGTTTGTAAGGCTATTTGTAAAATTAATGGGCCCAGCATAATTTATGTGTATAATCCTTAGATGAATTTCCAACAAACAGGAGTATGAAAATCCTTTGAAGTCTTAAAATCAGGCACATTCATCTCCTCCTTGCTAATATCCCTTTCATCAGGTTGTATCTAAACTTGTTTGTATGATTTGAAAATCAATTGAGGGAGAACCCACCTCTTCCCACCATAGCAAAGGTGGATAACATGAAGAGAATATTCAGACGACTTGGCTGGATTAGCTTTTGAGACAGATTTCTGAAGACCAGAAGTGGGACAGAAATGCAGAATGGTCAGAAGAGCCTAAGCTTGCAGCAGGCAGGGCTCCAGGGCCAGAAACAAGGAAGTGACTCAAAGTACACCATGCAAGATAGTCTGAAGCTGCAGGGTGGGAAGAGAGTCCCTTGCCACCCCACCTGTGACCAAAAGGGGGCTGAAGAGAAAAAAAGTGATGCTACATGTTGCCTAGGGCTATGATTTGCACCCTACTGCAAGCCCACAGAGGAAGAAGGGAACCAACTCCGCTTCTCTCAGTTGCAACACTGAGTTGCCCACTGAGGCTCTGCCCAGATGGGCCATATCCCAATATCACTGTAGAACTGTTACTCCAAATTGTCTTCCAGATTGGGGGCCAGGATAGAGATAGAGATGGATAAGCACAAATGGACAGAGGGATAGAAAAAGAAATAAAAATGTGTTTCATTAAAAAGGGACCTGCCCACAAAATGCCAAATGTATGAATAAATCTAATGCTAAAAAAAAGATAGTAAAATTAATAGCTGGAACATGAATTCATTAGAGATGAAAGTAATTTTCTGGATAGACAGATACAGACATTTATTGATGCAGACTCACAAAGGGTTGAATTAGTCTTACTCTTTAGTTAATGGCACATTATCCTTGTCAGTATGGATAAAGCCCTGCACATATGTAGGTGTGTGTGTGTGTATATCTACGTATGCATATATGTGTGAGTATATATATATATGTGTGCATGTGTGTGTGTGTATTTAACCCTATGCCTATATTCCATCTCCAATTCCCTTTCCCTTATGCCTCTAACAGGTGACCATTCTAATCAGTTTGATGTATACTCTTTTATAATAAATATTCTTATAATTCATGTTAAAGATTTTTTGTGCAATTTTTAAGCTATGAAAGCAATACTGTGCTACAGATCCCATTCTGTTTCTTATTTATTTACCAGCACTTTGTTTTTGACATCTACCCATTTTGTTAGTCCTCAATTTCTAACTACTAGATACATCACATAGTGTGTACCCTAACATTTTACTCGCCTTCCCCGAGGGTAGAACAACTGGGCTGACTCCCACTCCCACTAACACAAGCAGTGTTATAACAGTCATGCTGGAACATGAAGTCTTGCAGGTCTGTGAGAGACACCCCTGCTGGGTCTCAGCAGATCTATATTAATTTGAGGCGCTCCCTCCATAATGATGGTACCACTAGAGACAGACTTCAAAATAAGTATGATAAGAATACTCAAAGAGATTAATGACAGCTTAAGTTTTCTTTAAAAAGAATAAGAAATCATATGACAAATAGGTATGAATAAGAATGAAACAAGAATAGACGGACAGGAAAAATGTTTAGAAATGAAAAATAGAGTCATTGGCACAAACAATCAAGAACATAGAAGGAATGAATAAGGGAATAAACCCCAGATTGGATATGCATATATTTTTAAGATATTTATTTATTTATTTAGAGTGCTAGTGGGGGGAGAAGCAGAAGGAGAGAGAGAGAGAGAGAGAGAGAGAGAGAGAGAGAGAGAATCTCAAGCAGGCTCCACACTGAGCATAGAGCCTGATGTAGGGCTCCATTACTTGATCCTGAGATCATAATCTGAGCCAAAATCATGAGTCGGATGCTTAATTGACTGAGCCACCCAGCCCCCCCTAGACTGGACATATTTTAAAGGTGAATTAGTGATTGAAAAGATAATATGGAAAAGTCACCCCACACCCACCCCAAACATGGAACAGAGAGCAAGACAGAAATGGGAAAAGGCAGTAAAAGTCCCAGAGGGGAGACTGAGAGGCTTTGTCACATATCTGACAAGAGTTCTAAAAGAAGGGGGGGCTTCTGGGTGACTCAGCTGGTTAAGTGTCTGCCTTTGGCTCAGGTCATGATCTTGGGGTCCTGGGATCAAGCCCTGCATTAGGCTCACTGCTCAGCAGGTAGTTCACTCTCTCTCTCTCTCTCAAATAAATCTTTGCCCCTCCCCCCCCAAAAGAGTTCTAGAAGAAGGGAAGTAGGCATGTTAAAGAAGCAGGATTGGAAGAGACAGCAGGTGTACTTTCCCAGAACTGAAGAATAAGTAAGCCATTGGTTTGCAAGTGCACTTGGAGCATGGAGCAGTGCAAATAAAGACAAATCCAGCCCTGGACCCATCGCCGTGCAACTGCAGACCTTCAGGGAAGAAGAGCCACTGGCCCCGGCTGCCAGGAGACCTGCAGCAGAACTCCTTGGACAGCAGCCCACATCTCAATCACAGCAACGGGTGCCAGGTCAATGGAGAGAAGCAACTGCCAACCTGAATTTTATACATAGTCCAATTTTCATTCATAGATGAAAGCACAGTAAAGACATTTTCTGTTATAAGAGGACTAAGAGCATTTACCACCCACAGATACCACTCCCCAAAAAGGGGTCAACTGAGAGGCAACCAATCATGGAGATTTAGTACATGGACTCTGGAGCCAGGTGCCCTCATTTGCGTACCGGCTGGGTACCAACTGTGCACCATTTTGCAAGCTACTGAATGGCTTGTGCCTCAGTTTCCTCATTTACAAAACAGGGATGGTACTAGTATCTGCTGTGAGGACTGAATTAGGTCAATATGTAATGTGCTTAGAAGAGTGCCTGGGATATAAGAACTGTATAAGTATAAAAAGCTACTATGATGATCAGCAAGAAGAAAAATTAACATAGAGAAATATGTAGGAAAAAGAACCAGTGATGAGTATAAAAAGAAATAGATATTTAAGTAAGAATACTTAACTGTTGATCATAAAAACTCTCTATGTCTGTATATGAAAACTAAAACTTGAAGCCATAATAACAAGATAGAGATAAGTTGAGGGGATGATCAGTGAGGAGGTGGGAGGGTGGAAGGTATATTTGCAATAACTATAGACATTGTTAATAGTTACTTTTAAACTCTAGAAGAATAAATACATACTATAACAACCAAATCAATAGGAGATCAGAAAAAAGGCAGCGGGGAGGACTACAGGCATGGAATGCTAAAATTTTAATGATTCAGTAGAGCAGGAAAGGAGGAAAAGGAAGCAAAGAAGACAATGGGGGAAAAAGGGCATGGATGATTCTGTGTTTGGTCAAACAGTCGTGAGAGCCTTATATAGGTGTGTATATGACTCTGTGCATGGCACACATACACATGTATGTGGCATATGTACATGGAGATAATTTTATTTTTAATTAATTAATTAATTAATTAATTAATTAATTAGTTTTTGTGAATACACACATGGGGTGGGGCAAGGGGAGAGGCAGAGGGTGAAGGAGAGAGAATCCTAAGCAGTCTCTACACTCAGCACGGAGCCTGACTCAGGGCTCCATCTCACTATCCTGAGCCAAAATCAAGAGTCAGGACACCCAACCTATTGAGGCACTCAGGCACCCCTGAGCATGGAGGTATGGTGAATGGACACCTATAAAGCTGTTACAGAGGGTTGCCTGAGGGTGGAGGATGAATCAGGTAGGAGAGGTAGGAGCCAAGCAAGATGAAAGAAAAATGGTACGAATGATTTAGGATTTATGTAAAAGTCTCCTTATGTATATTTATAAAAAGAAATTAAAATTTAAAAACCACTGCAATTTGTTTCCTTGAGAAGGGATGGGATGTTACTACAGCATGCTGACAATCTCGACCGGGTACCCGTCCTGTGTGCTGATGGAAAACGTTCAGGGCCTGAGTCCCAGGGCCAGGGCTGTAGCCAATGCGGGGTTCCAGCTTATCTGTCAGAAGTCTGTCGTCGCACAGGACTGTGTGCAAGAAAGGTGAGGGTGGAAGATGGAGAGTCAGAGGAAGCCCAGAATGGGAGCAGTAACCCAAGGGCTTTCCACCGGCTTGGGCTACGGGAGGCCCCAGAGAAGCCTTCAGCGCTCCCTGGGATCGGGGAGGACGGATCCTTTCCTGGATTCCCTAAAGAGAAAGGTTCAGTGACAGGGCACTGCGTGGGAGACCAGGAATGGCCTAAATGCCGGGCAAATGTTTTTAAGCCTTCTCATTCCAACATGACATTTCAATTCTCCAGATTCCAAGACTTTTCTTCTACTTGGTAACATTATTAAGTCATGGAGAGAGGAAGAAAAGCAGCTCATCCTTAATATCAATAATTTCAAGACAAACACATTGTAACCTGCCTTGATTTTCCCCACCGGGATTTTCTCAAGAGCCCCCCATCACCTTGGCCCTATCTCTCAGAGGAGGATATGCTCCATAATTGATGAGCATTTCAGCTCAGGATGAAAACACCAGACAGCAGTCTGGGCTTCAAGACAGCTCCTTTCTTATCACCAGGACAGTACATGATGATCACATTTTGGGAGAATGCTCTCATTTATAAAAAATGACCAAATTATACCATGTCTGGGAGACCTGATTCTTTTCCTATGGGACATTCATTCTGGCTACCCAAGTAATTATAATAATCATACGAGATTAGCACATTCTGTCTGAAGCTTAGGCATTTGGCTATTGTATACACTTAATTAAATTAAGGTGCTTATTGATAACACTATTCCAGCATGTGATAATATTCCATAAACATATTCAGAGAATTAAGTAAATAAGCACATTTATGAAAAGCTCAAATATATGTATGTGCAAGTAGGTAAGCATAAGGAAAATTTTCAGCTCAGAAACCAGCATGAATTGTTAAATACTAAACATCTCGGGGAGCTGAGGGCTCATGATTGTGTTGGCATCCATTCAAAAGATGTTACTTTAGATGCTTGGAAGTTCTTATCTCAGCAAGGGAAGGATATAACCAGCTTTCAAGACCTGCCCTGGAGGAGTAGCTATAGATCACAATCCTTCTTTCCATTTGAAGACATGGGTCTGGTTGCCAGGGCTGCTATCTGGGGCCAGGGGAGGGTCCACGCAGCATGGCCTCTGACTTCCAACCAGAAGCTCCAGAAGTAGCCCAGGGGACACTCCCAGAGGTACCTAGGCACATTCAAGCCTCCTCTGTTCCAGTGTGAGTGGGGCAGGTATAGTCTAGTTAATGCCGTTGCCCTCAGCTCACACTGGAGGCTAGTCTGTACAGGCCCCTCATTAACTGTGGATGTAGAGGTCAGGTCTACAGGGATATAAAGTAAACCCCAGCACTAAGGTATTTGATTTGGCAGTGTATTTAGTATTTAGATGAATTAAAACATGAAAACTTTTTTTTTTTTTTTACAAATGTGGGGCCCCCACATACTAAACCTTTGCCTTCTGATCATTACTCACCCTCAAATTCACCATTACTTTCATTAGGAACCGGGTCTTTCATATTCCTTTCTATAGTCAAAGATGATTGATTTCTGTAATTGGAAGTAAATGACTTTTTAATAAGCTTGGTTGAAATGCGGGTGGTAACAGTCCTGTTTTCAGAGCCTGGGATGATTCCTACCCTCATCCTTCTATTTTGTTTTTCTTCCAGAAAATAGCACTAGAACTCTTCCTTTTTCTATTTCTGTTATGGCTCAATATTATCAGAGAGGAGAGAGGAAGAAAGAGAGGCAGAGACTCGCCGACCATTTTGTAGAGGATGCTTTACAGAAATGACATGGTTCAGGGAGACTAGAGTTTCCCCTCCCTGAACTTGAGTTCTGTCTACATGAAATGCTAGTATGCATGGCTGTATTTCTGTAGGGATTTCTATCCCAGCTGTTCATCTTGGGGGTAAGTGGAGAAGAAGGAAACCAAGGGAGTTAGGACCAGAGAAAGGAGGAAAGCAGATAGCAACACTGCAAGGGAGGTTTTTGCTGTGAAGCTTTGGGAGAGATGGAGGAGGTTGAAGGGGGACGTCCACCCAGCCCGAAAACTACTTTCTTCATTCATTAGAAGGGGCGAGGAGGGGAACTGGGGAGTTGGAACGTGTGGAAACAGGATCGATGGCACAGGTTTCGGTGCTGTGTCTCTGGGGAGTCACTACTCCAAGTGATAAAATCAGGCAGGGAACACTCAGAAGAAAAACAGACACAGAGAAGGAATTGCCATAATATGCAAAGACAAAAATAACTTACAAGCTTCATGTTGAAACTTCTGGGGAGAGAGATCCTGCAAAAACATATGTCAGTGTATTAAAGGAATAATAAGTGGATGTTAAATATACACGAGCCATTATGACAAGCCGAAGATGAATTACATGCTATGATATGTTCTTTAGTGTCTCGGTTCTCGTGTTTTGTTTTGGTGAATATACAAATATTTGTAGGGCCTTTCATAAGTTTTCTTGCAAACTCAATCTTGTTTTTTACATAAAGTCTAGATCCTTAATTATGGCTTTTCTTATCACAGGAGGGTTCTGGTCCCTCATGGTTGGGTAAATGGGCAACTGAACTCTAAAAATTAGAGGACAGTGTATATCCCAGGGTCCAGCAATTGTTGAGAACTCTGTCAGCAGAAGCTGTTTTCCGTTCGGCTTGTGGAGTGTGTTGGTCATTAGCTGCCCTAGGGGACTAGCAGGGGCCAGGCCAGCAGACCTTCCCATTCTTTGAACTCGAGGAGGTTAAAATGCTCAGCATTAGGAGCAGCTTCTGCCTCCTACGGGAGAGTCTAGATATCATCTTCAAGGCAAACAGCTCTGCTTGAGATAATCTAATCATTTAATGGACCATTTGAGGTCCGTGTATATATAAGGCTAAGCTCCACTGTTCTTGGGGAAGCTCTAAAAATGAGATAACCAAAATGCAGGGGTTTCAGAAAAGAGTTAGGTGCTCTGTGTTCAGAAATACACCCTGGAGGTATGTTTCTTTAGCAGAACTATGTGCCTACACAGCTAGACATTTTTTTCCCCCCTAAATCTCCATGTAGATTGCCCTATGCCTTAAAAGTACTGTTTGTGCTTAGATCATGTGATTGTTAATTTTCTGGGTCAGTGTGGCTAAGGTATGGTGTCCAGATGTTTGGTCTTTGGTCAGACACCAGTGTAGATGTTGCTTTTAGATGTGATTAACATTTTTATCAGCAGAGTTTGAATAAAGCAGACTACTCTCCATAACGTGGATGGGCCTCATCCAATTAGTTGAAAGCTTTAAAAGAAAAAAAAAAAAGACCCAGTTTCTCTGAGGAAGAAGTAACTCCAGAATGCCTTGGGAGTTGAGTTGGAACAGTAACTCTTCCTTGGGACTCTGGCCTGCAGACTTAGCCTGCAGATTTGCACTTGCCAGCCTCACAATCACAAGAGTAAATTCCTTAAAGCAGTTTCTTTTCTCTCTCTCTCTCTCTCTCTCTCTCTCTCTCTCTCTCTCTCTCTCCCCACACACACAAACACAGACACACACACAGCCCTATTGGCTTTGTCTCTGGAGACCCTAATACAGGTGGCATGGATGTGTGTTCTTGTCCAAGCACTTGCTCTTGCACTTTGAAAGCAGAGGACAGACCACGGTGAGATAAATGCGCAGGCCTACACTAGTCCTCACCTTGCACATACGTGGAATCTCTTATTTAGGTACCAAATGGTGATCGTAATAAAGGGGAAAGACACTACTGGGTATTTAGTGAGTGGCATCCGGACTTGCATGGTAAAGAACTGCCCATCTCAACAGGTCAATGACATCCCCGCTGAGAAAGGAATGCATGGTAAGGAGCTGGTCACTGGGTGCAGCCCACCTGGACTAGCCAGTTGCTTATGTCCTTTAAGACCAAATAGCCCAGGGGCACCTGAGTGGCTCAATGGTGGAGTGTCTGCCTTTGGCTCAGGTCATGATCCCAGGGTCCTGGGATCGAATCCTGCATCAGGCTCCCTGCATGGAGCCTGCTTCTCTCTCTGCCTGTGTCTCTGTCTCTTTCTTGGTGTCTCTCCTGAATAAGTAAATAAAATCTTAAAAAAAAAAAAAAAAGACCAAATAGCCCAGTGTCAGGGAAAACAAAGTACCATGAACTATTTGTCAGGGCTATGAGTCCAGACAATGATGTAGAGAGAGCAAATATGTAAAGAGGCAGTTGGGCCTGGAGGCCAAAGCAGGCTGCTACTCAGGATGCCTGGCTGAGACCCAGAGCCACTTGGTGATGATGGCCCTCCAAGAGCCTCACTTCCAGAAGTAGCTGTTAGCTCCTGTTAGCTACTCTCCATTAGCCTGAGCCTTTGGTAAGGTCTTATAAAAGTCTTCCTGGCCTAGCCAAATGTGGTAGCCAGGGAAGCAGAATCCCTGGGGCTGGAGCAGTGGCTCGCAGCAATGTCGCCATCAGAGGACAGCAGGCCCCTGCAGTGAGCAGAGAGATGAGGAGGCCAGGGAAGATGAGGGTTCCTGGGCCTGTACCACAGAGCATTCAAGATGTCGTTCTTGGAGATCCTCTCAGGATCAGTCTGGGGACTTGTTTTGAGATGAGTGGACTAATTTTTAACAAGAAAGTCAGTAGGGACTTCAGCCATAATCATTTGGGAATAAAAAGGTGACAGCCTTGTTTGGCTGTCACTGGCTGGTGAGGCCAGGGGTACAGGAGACTCCCTGGGAGGAGCTTCCTCTGATGCTGTCCCCTCCAGGAATGAGAACAGAGGGCTTATGCAGGCAGGTGAGAGGTTAGAAGATCGTGTGACTGGAATAGGACAGCGTCTTTCAAATATGGCCTGGATGATTCTATTCCTAGCTGGTGCCAATCCGAACTCCAGAACTGCTGAAGAAATGAGATCTGGTTAAATTTGTTCTTTTTTACCCTTCTTAAAAATATCAAAAGCTAATATTTTGCAGACGGTTTTGTGCTGGCCACGCTGGCCAGGCGTCGTGGTGTCCAAGACAAACACACCTGATCCACATTTGGTCAGCATCGGGAGGCCCAAGGAGGCCAAGGAATTAACAGAGGAATCCAAGGATTGTTCCCTATCCTGAAAGGCCTCCGCTTGAAATAGCTCTTGCTTTGGAGGACTTGTGTGAGTGTGTGGCAAGCAGGGGGAGCAGGGCTGTGGGGGAGAAGCTTGTGAATCCATTCAGGTTCATACAAAAGGATTTTGATGCTGATCTGTCATTGGAAACAGATCTGAATCCTTCTTCATGGTGATGAATATTTATAACCTTTCCTCTTCAGAGTCCAGGGTGTCAGTGAAGAGTGAATGTGTGTGACATGCAGTTTTTGGTGAGAACTTTGCTCTGGGTCTTAGGATCTTGCCTGCTGCAGACAATATGCTTGAGGTCATAATTTTATGTACCACAGAATCACAGAAATCTGGTTTTCCACAGGATGACGCGTTAGTGGACTAATGTGAGCGATCCTCTGGGGGTTGTTATTTTAACAATGAGGGGGCGTTTAGTGGAATTGACGGTTTCTACCTGGATCTCAGCAACTCACCAACTATGTCAGTATGACAGATGAATGACTGGCACATTAAGATCTTGCATGTTCAGCAAGAAAGTGATGGCTGAGCATCTGGATGGCAAGCGGGGCACCCGTAATTCCTGACAGTGTGACATTATCAATCCTGACAGGGGCTTCTAGGAAGCTCTCAAGTGGGCCCGAGGCCTTCCTGCAGTTTCCCAATGCACTTCAGTGCTCCCCAATCCAGCCGACATAGCTTGCTCAGTTTTCTCTGTCTTCCTTCAACCATTTGAGTTGTGAGGACCCCCCATCTTAATGTGGTGTCTTCCAGGAGCAGGCCCCAGGACAAATAGCTTATTCGGGAAGTGAGCCCTGGACAAACTGATGAGAATGAGGGGAAGTGAGATGCGAAGGGAGCAATAGCAGTCCAGCTGCCAGCTGTTCAATCACACTGGGCACCTCTGCAGGACCCACACCTCCAAGTTGTCCCTCCTGGCGGTGAGGGAGGTGGGGTGTATATGTACCAACTTCCAAAAGACGTGGTTTGAGGCCTCCTGTGTGGGCGAGGGGCGGGCTGGGGAAGGTGTTAATTCCCTGGCACTAGCCTGCCCTCGTGGAATTGACAGTTTCTACCTGGACCTCAGCAACTCACCAATGGCCAGGGAATGCTCTCAGGAAGACTGGAAGGTGCTAGCAGATGAGGCTATGCTAGCGTCCACACACGGTACACAAGGGGATGTGGGTGACGCTCCGACAGCACCTGCTCTGGCTTTTACTTCTCGTTCGTCATCCTCCTTGTCTGAGAAGGATCAGAACCTCCTACCGTTAACGTGGTCTCTTACAAACAGAGCTAACTCCCTGGCAACGAAGCCAACAGAGAGAGAGAGAGAGAGGCAGAAGAAATGACATATCCCAGCCAGTCCATCGCCTGATTTCTTATAGGCCTGGCTAGTATTTTGGGGACCAAGTTTCTTTTCTGACCTAGCAGTTAGGAATGTCTGTAGTTTTCTACTGGCCATATTTTAATAGAAACCGGATTGCCCAGTCCCTTGGCTCCCATTCTGCATGCCAGGGGAAGCTACTATCTCTCTTACTATCTCTGTTTCCCTTTTGGGGCGACACCTTGGAAATGAAGCTCTGACAACAGGAGCTCCTTAATGCTTTTGCTGATGGATCAGTTTTCGCTCGGTGCAGTGGAAGGAAGGCAGCGACGTGCTGCTATGACGGTGGATGTCACTTTGACCAACCCTGGCAGAGGTGGACACCATCTGGGGGTGTGAGGGACTTAAGCCATTTCAAGGACTCAGGACAATGCAAACAACGCATCCTCCCCGGCCTGGGTCCTTGGGCCTGTTTTAGTCCACTCCCTGCTATGCCTGGTAGAAACTGGCAGCCATTTAAGAAGTCAGGGAAAGACATCCCTGGCTGTGGGTGTGGGTATGTTGGTGGTGGTGGAGGTGACCTGATGAAATACTGCTCTGTGGATAGAGACTAAAAAATAAGCGACTGTGGTTTAAGTGGGACAGAGATCAAAAAAATCTCCTGAGGCTTGTTTAAGAAACCCACACAATTTGCTGGGTTGAGCATAGTAGGGGGAATTGTATTATTGATGATTATCTCTGATAAGATGTCTTCAAATCTTTGACAGGACATTTATTTGTGGTGACACCAGCAAAGCCAAGCGGAGAAGCCCTCACTGTGTGATATATTAGGGGGCTCTACACAATATCCACAGGGCTCAACCCTAGGAGTCTTTGTCCTACTTCTCAACCAGCTTCTAAGTCCCCTGAGGCTGGGACTCTTGGGATGTGCATGCCTGCCTCCCTCCCCCGCCCCTTCCTCCCATGGCCTTAAACTTAATAGATGCACAATCATTGTTAAATAAATCAATCACAGGACTCAGAGTTTCCGCTGATATTCCCGATCATAGAATGAAGGCCTCAATTTCCTACTGTTTCCTTCTAATGCCAAATGGCCCAAACTCAGGAAAAACTGTTAAGGCTTGGTGTTCAGCAGCCTGAAAAATTCACCACACCTGGATCCTCAACTCACCCGCAATTGCCTAAGACCTCCTTCCTCTAGAAAAAAAAATTCTGTTCTCTACCTAAGATTCGTTTCAAGATGATAGCTGAGGTACGTTGTTTAATATTGCTTCCTGTCTTCTTTCTTTGGCAGACTCACAGTTTTATTTTTATATTAAATTAACACAGTAAAATTGACTTGGGGGTGTGTGTGTGCGTGTGTGCTCCTGGGCAGCTCTATGAGATTTAACACAAACATGGATTTGTATAACCACTATTGCAGTCAGGATTCCCTCAAGTTCTATTGCCCCCAAAAGCCCCCCGTTCCTGCCCAGAGACTGTATAGCTTTATGAGACTGGCTTCATTTACTTGGCACAATGTTTCTGAGGTTAACAAATGATAACATAGGGATGCCTGCCTTTGGCTCAGGGTGTGATCCCGGGGTCTGGAATCGAGTTCCACATCGGGCTCCCTGCATGGAGCCTGCTTCTCCCCCTGCCTGTGTCTCTGTCTCTGTCTCTCTGTGTCTCTCATGAATAAATAAATAAAAATTTTTTAAAAAATGATAACATAAATTATTACTTCTCTAGGCTAAATATTGGTTTGTATGATATGTCTATGTTTAACTTTATAAGAAATTGCCAATTGTTTTCCAAAGCTTCTGTAGTGTTTTGTATCCTCACCGGCAATACATAGGTTTTAGTTGCTCCATACCCTTGCTAGAATTTGGTATTGTCAGTTTAGAAAAAAAATTTCAAGCTATTTTAATAGGGGGTGTAGTGATATCTCAGCATTGTTTTAAATTATATCTCTCTAATGGCCAATGATGTGGAACATCTTTGCATGTGCTCATTCAACATCTGTACATCCTCTTGAGTGAAGCGTCTGTATACCAGACACTTGAGCCCCCATGACTCCTTTTTTAAAAATAAGTGAGCTGTGGGGCACCTGGGTGGCTCAGTCAGTTAAGTGTCAGACTTTTGATCTCAGGTCGGTGAGATGAAGCCCAGTGTCAGGCTCTGTGCTCAGCAGGGGATCTGCTGGAGATTCTCTCTCTCCCTCTGCCCTTACTCCCATTCTCTCTCTCTCTCTAATAAATAAATAAATCTTTAAAAATTTACTTGTTTTCCAAGTATTAAATTTTTGGAGTTTTAGTTATTTATTATATTCTGAATATACGTCCTTCATCAGATGTGGTATTTGAAAATATTTTCTCCCAGTCTGTCACTTGTCTTTTTATTCTCTCAACAGCATCCTTCATGGAGCAAAAGTTTTAATGATGATAAATGCAGTTAATTACTTTTTTTTTTTCTTTTGTGAACTGTGCTTTTGGTCTGATATCTAAGAACCCTGGTCATGGAAAGCTTGTCTAATGTTTTCTTCCAAAATTTCATTGTTTTACATTTTACATTCAGATCCCTATTTTGTCTTAAATTTTGTATGTGGTAGGAGAATAGGTTTTTGTTTTGCCTATGGATATCCGATTGTACTAACACTGGTTGTCAAAAAGATGATTCTTCCCTCTTGCACTGGCACCTTTATTGGAAATCAGTGGCCTTCAACGTGTGGGTCAGTTTTTGTACTTTCTAACCTGTTCCATTGATCTGCATGTCGATCTATTTGCTAATATCGAAGTTGTCTTGATTACAGTAGCTTCTAGTAAGTCTCAAAATTGGGTGTTGCGAGTCTTCCACCATTATATTTTTATAAAGTTGCTCCGACTATTCTAATTTCATAGCCTTTTCGTGTAAGTTTTAGATTCACCTTCTCTGTAACCACCAAGAGTTCTATTGGGATTTGATTAGAATTGTATTAAATCTAAAGATCAGTAAGGAGAATTGACATCTTTTCTGTATGGACTCTTTTAATTTATGAACACAGCATGTCTCCATTTACTTAGGTTTTTTTTGACTCCTTTTGTTAGAGTTTGGTAGCTTTCCTTCCATATGTTTTACTAGTTTTATATCTATTTCTTTAATTTTTAACCTCTATAAATTATGTATTAACTAATATATGTTATGTAAGTATATATTTTAAAGTATGAAATGAGAAATATTTAGTGTCGGTTGTCAATTATTCATGATTAGTATATAAAGTGCGATTAACTTTTGTACATAGATCTTGTATCATGCAACCTTGCTAAATAAACCCCTTTATTGCTTCTTAGAAGTCTCATAGATAGTTGGGATTATCTAAATAGACAAATATGTCATGTGTGAATAGGGACAGTTTTGTTACTTCTTTTCAAATTTTATGCCTTCTTAATATTTTTCTTGTTTAATTGCACTGGCTAGAACTTTTGATATTGTGTTAAATAGGAGTAGTAAGAGTTAACAATCTCAATTGTTGCCAGTTTTAGAGAGAAAAGTGTTGTCATCCACCAGTAAGTATGATGTTAGCCATGAGTTTTTAAGTGTTGCCTTTCATCAGGTTGAGGAAACTCCCTTTTATTTCTAGTTTCTAGACTTTTTATTGTGAATGAATGTTAAATTTTATAAAATATTTTTCTGCTTCAATTGGTATGATCATGTGTTTTTCCTTCCTTAGTTTGGTAATATGGTAGCTTATACTGATTGATTTTTGAATACATCAGAATTGTCTTCCTGAGGTAAACCTCATTTGGCTGCATTTTTTTTTACGTATTGCTGGATTTGATATGCTGGTATTTTTTAATATATATCTATAGGGGATATTAGTCTATAGCTTCCTTGTGATGTTTTTGTCTGATCTGGTATTAAGATAATACTGTCCCCATAAAACATGTTGGGAAATACTCCTTCTTGTATTTTCTGGAAAAGATTGTGTGGAATTGGTATTATTTATTTTTTAAATATTTGGTGGAATTCTATAGTGAAGCTATCTGGGCTAGGATATTTCCTTTTGGAAGACTTTTAACTACGAATTCAATTTTTAAAATAGATGCAGAAGCATTTAGTAAACTAACTTCCCTTGTGTGAGTTTTGATAGTTTGTGGCTTTCAAAGAATTTGTCCATTTTGTCTCAATTGTGAAATTTGTATAGATTGTTTGCGATATTCCCTTATCCTTTCAATAATGTAATGATACCCCTCTTTCTTTCTTGTTATTGGCTATTTGTGTCTGTTTATTTCTTTGCCAATCTAGGTAGATGTTTATCAATGTTACTGATGTTTTCACAGAACCAGTTTTGGTTTCATTGATTTTCTTGTTTTTCTCTTTTCATTGATTGTTGCTCTTATCTTTTTTATTTCCTATCTTCTGCTTGCTTTTGAATTATTTTGTTCTAGTTTCTTAAAGTGGTAGCTAAGGTTGTTGACTTAGATTTTTTTTTTGCCAATATATGTGTTTAATGCTATAAATTTTCTCCTAAGTACTGCTTCAACTATAACCCACAAATATCTATGTGTTTTATTTTCATTTTCCATCAGTTGAAAATATTTCTAATTTCTCTTGTGAATTTATTTTTGATTTACAGGGTTTTGGGGGGAAGTGTTTAATTTCCAAGCTTTCAAAAGTTTTCCATTATCTTCTGTTACTGATTTCTGGTTTAACTCCATTACTGTAAGAAGACACATGTTAGTATTATTTCAATTCTTTTAATTTTGTTAATGTTTGTTTTATAACCTTGACTGTGGTCTGTTTTGGTGAATACTACATGAACAACTGAAAACAATGTATATTGTACTATTTTGGGGTACAGTGTTCCATAAATGTTATTTATATCTGGTTGGTTATCAAGCTGTTCAGTTATTCTCTATCCTTGTTAATTTTAAGTCTATTTGTTCTACTGATTACTGAGAGAAGAGTATTGACATCTCCAACCATAACTGTGAATTTGTCCAACTCTCAGTTGTACAGTTTTTGCTTCATGTATTTTGAAGTTCTGTTTTTAATATATACACATTTAGAATTGCTAGGATGTTTTGGTGAGTTGTCCTTTTTAGCCTATATCATGTTCTTCTTTATCTTTGTAATTAATTCTAAGTAATTTCTTTGCTTTGTATTTGACCTGAATTTAGTATAGCCATGCAAGATTTCTTTTGATTAGTGTTTGGATGGCATATACTTTTCCATCCCTTACTTTAATCTATCTCATTATTATATTTAAAGTAGGGTTCTTGTAAATAGCATATGGTTGGATGTCTTTTAAAATAGACTTTGCCATTTTCTCCCTTTCAATTGGTATGTCTAGACTGTTTATATTTAATGTAATTATTGGTGTGTTTAGATTTAGGTACACCATTTTCTTGTTTTGTTTGTTCTCTGTTTTTCATTCTCTTTTTCCTTTCCTATCTTCTTTTAATTTGAGTGTTTTTAGAATTCCATCTTAATTTATTGATTCAATTTTTGATTATACTTCTAAGAATAGTTTTTTAAGTGATTGCTTAGGGGTTACATTATGAATACACTTTTCAAAGTATACTTAGAATTAATGCTTTATCACTTTGAGTGGGACATAGAAACCTTATCAACTGCAAGGAGCAGTGAATCTCTGGTATGTTAAAGGGTTTATGTGTATAAAAGGGCTGGGGCAGTGCAGTGACCAAACAAGCCTGAACAATGATGGATTAAACAAAAACAGTTGTATGAGGAGATTTCCCAGAGAGACTTTGAGTAAATCTATGCACATTATTACTCTTTAAAGGGGAGGGTAGACCATTTAGCATCTCTCAAGCTTTCTGATCAGAGAACTCCTTGTTTATGGATTTTTCCCAGGAATATACTTTATAGAAGGCTGCCTTCTAAGTAGTAGGTGCACCACATTTTTTTGAACTGAATTGGCAAAGGGTAAGTCTTAACGTTTTCATTTGTTATTCCTCCACTTATTTGAGGACAGCATGTTTCTCTTTGTTTTTAATTTTCTTTTAACTACTCTCTTTAGACTTTCTTCCCCTGTAATCATCACCATCCTTTCTTATCGTTGCTTTATTAAGTCTTTCTGCCTTCCACACTATAAGAAATGGGAAGGCAGGTTCCCCACTTAGCCCCATGGGGCATGTTCATTAACAATCTTTAAGAATTGGGTGTCTGGGCATAAGACTGATAAATCACTGACCCCTACCTCTGAAACCAATAATACATTATATGTTAATTAACTGAATTTAAATAAAAGAAAAAAAGAAAAAACAAGAATAAGGTCCAGAATGAACCTGCCATGTCAGAGGTGACCCAACCAAGGCACTCCAATGGGTGAGAATGTCACTACTGCCATGTTTTGGATACTGTCTCTCTCCACCTGCCCAGGATCACATTGGCTTTGCTGACAGCCATCACATGATCCTGCTGACTCAAAGCTGGTAGCCAATTGAGATTCCCTGGCCCTTCTACACAGGGAGTTGCTTCTCCTGATAATCCTGATACTTCTCCCTACTTTTGCATTTTCTTTTTTTTTTTTGGTAACAGTTTTATTGAGATATACTTTACATAGGAAAAATTCACCCATTTGAAGGGTATAGTCCAATGAATTTTGGTATATTCACAATTGTGCAACTCTCTCCACAATTAATTTTAGAACATGTCCATCATGCCAAGAGGAAATACTGCACCCTTTAGTTAATACCTCATGGTCCCCCAGCCCTCTGGACCTAGTCCATCACTAATCTACCTTCCTTCTTTATAGCTTTGCCTATTTTGGGCATATCATATCAATAGAATCATATGTGATCTTTTGTGACTGGCATCTTTCGTCAAGCATAATGTTTTCCCAGGCTCATCCATGTTGTAGCATGTATCAGTAATTTATGCCTTTTTGAATAATATTTCATTATATGGATAGAGTAGAATTTGTTTATATATTCATCCATTGACGGACATTTGGGTTGTTTCCACTTTCAGCTATTGTAGAGAATGGTGCCGTGAACATTTGTGCACAAGTTTTTATGTGAACATATGTTTTCAATTCCTTTGGGTATACACCTGGGAATGGAATTTCTGGGTCATGTGATCACTCTGTGTTTACCTTTTTGAGGAACTGCCAGAATGTTTTCTAAAGTGACTACTCAATTTTGCATTCTCACCAGCAGCATACCAGAGTTCCAATTCTTCTACATCCTCTCCAACACTTGACTTTTGGAGAAAAGAGGTCATAAAAGAGGAGTATGATGTGGCATCTCATTATAGTTTTGATTTGCTTTTTCCTGACCACTAATGATGCTGAGTATCTTCATCTACTTATTGGTCATTCATATATCTTCTCTGGAGAAATGTTTATTCAAATCCAATGCCCATTTATTAGCTGGGTTATTTGACTTTTTATTGTTGAGTTAAAGTATTTCTTTTACATTCTGGATACCAGACCTTTCTCAGATATATCATTTGCAAATATTTTCTCCTATTCTGTACATTGTCTTTTCACTTTCTTGGTGGTATCCTTTCAAGCACAAAAGTTTTGAATGCTGGTGAAGTCCAATTTATCTATTTTCTCTTTTTCTGCTTATGTTTTTCATGTCATATCTCAAAACCATTGCCAAATCCAAGATCATGGAGATTTAACCCTATGTTTTCTTTTCAGATTTTTAAAATTTTACCCTTTGATCTATAATGAGCTATTTTTTTCCATATGGTGTGAGGTAGGTTTCTAACTTCATTCTTTGTAATGTGAATATCCACTTGTCCCAGTGCCATTTGTTGAAATGACTATCCCCCCTCCCCCATTTAATGGTTCGAGTATCCTTGTTGAGAATCAATTGACCATAGATATGTGGGTGTATTTCTGGACTTTCAATTCTATTCCATTGGTCTTTATGTCTTATCATTATAGCAGTTCTACATTGTCTTGATTAGTGTAATAAGTTTGAAATTGGGAAATGTGAATCCTCCAACTTTGGTTTTTTATTGTTGTTGTTGTCTGTGCTTATTTTTGTTTTGTTTTGTTTTTATTGAAGTTCAGATTTACCAACATGTAGTATAACACCCAGTGCTCATCCCATCAAATGCCCTCCTCAGTGCCCATCACCCAGTTACCCCAACCCCCTGCCCACTTCCCTTTGTTCGTTTTCCAGAGTTAGAAGTCTCTCATGGTTTGTCTCCCTTTCTAATTTTTCCCACTCAGTTCTCCTCCTTTCTCTTATAATTCCTTTCACTATTTCTTATATATATATATATATCCAACTTTGTTTTTCCTTTTTAAGATTGTTTTGGCTAACTTCATCCCTTGCATTTCCATACAAATTTTAGGATGAGCTTGTCATTTCTACAAAGAAGCCTGCTGGGATTCTGATAGAGATTGTGTTACTTCTGAAGATCAATCTGGTGGGTATTACCATCTTAACAATATTAAGTTTTCTGATTCATAAACACAGGCTATTTATTTAGATGTTTAATTTCTTTCAACAATATTTTATAGTTTTGAGAATATAAGTTTTATACTTCTTTTGTTATATTTGTTCCTAATATTTTATTCTGGTTGATGAATTAGTTTCTTAATTTTTCTCTGTTCCTTGCAAAGTGTATAGAAATACAATTTGAATTTTGTACATAATCTTGTACCCTGCAGCCTTGATGAACTCTATTAGTTCTAATAGTTTTTTTTTCTTAGTGAATGCCTTAGAATTTTCTATATATAAGATCATTTTATCCATGAATAAAGATAGCTTTACTACTTCCTTTCCAATCTGGATACTTTTTATGACTTTGACTTCTTAATACTAAAAGCAGAACTTTACATTTATTCTTATCACATTTAATTCTGTTTGTTTTAACCATAGTTCAATTCTTTTAATTTGGATAGTCTTCTAATGCATTTTATTTGCAATTCATCTTTTTATCCCCAGCAGTTGGCACATTGTCTCATGTTTTGCATTCAATAAATGTTTACAAGATTAAGATTATGGTATGAATATTCAGTTTGGCAAGGATATCTTTTCTGTTTTTTATTTACAAATGTTAAACAACAGGGGTACCATTAAAATTTCTAGGGCCCCAGGATATCAACGTGGTGGCAGTGGCATCAGAAGCTGCCCTTTCCGAGTACCAAGAGGTCACACCAGAAGTAGAAACAGCAGTTTAAAGAAGCAATGGAGACATTTATACTGGCCTTGTAGATACTAACTCTGGAAGATAGAGGTGGGGCATTCTCATTTGACTCAGGCAGCAGATGGCACCCAAGAGGTCAGTCACAGCAAGAGAAGAGGATACCAGGCTGCCATTATGTAGGAGGAGAGACCTTGGTCATTTACAAATGTGAAGTGCTTTCTATGGACTCTTAAAATTAATGAAGGGGAATACTCTCAGTGGTCTGGGGACTCCAGAATAAAAAGTTGGGGTGAAAACCAAATGTGAGTCAATTTGTCTCAGGCTGCTGTGGTGTGGGAAAACTTAAGCTACACATGCAAAAATCTCTCTGTAACAAATTATTTCTTTGATTCTTCCTTCTCTTCAAAATGCTGAATGATTTTTCTTTTTTCCCCTCAATATTAAACCCCTATATTTCCTGCTTTGCTTCTTCAAACCCCTCACTATCCACAAAACCTTGCTGTTGGCTTCAGTGCTCACCACTGACTAGATGTGACTGTAGCCCCTCAGATTCCACTCTCCCATCACAATCAATTGATATGTTCATTTTTTTTGAAAGTATTTTTTCTGTGTTTTTCAGATTAGATAATTTCTATTGTTCTTCCTTTAAGTTTGCTAAATCCTCCCTCCATTCTTTTCTTGCATACATTGGTTATTTTATTTTTCATTTATTAAGTCTCCATTTGGTTCTTTTTATATTTTCTGTATTTTTATTGAGACTTCCTGTCTTTCCATTTGTTTCTGGGGGGGCGGGGGGGGGCAGTGTCTTCCTTAATTCTTGAAACACGGTTTTAGAAGCAGTTTTTAGGTCTAAACCACTCAGGCACCCCAGCCAATTTTATTTATATTGCATTTAATTCTTTATCACTCCTCAGACAGTTATGCTTACATGATCTTTGGGCCCACCCACCAGACCAATTCTCAAACACAGAATCTCTCCATTACCTCTCTTGCCTCTGGAGCACTATAGATCTATCTTGTCTCAAATCCACATTACAGAAACTTTAACAGCCCGAATAGAGTGATGTACACAATCCTTACTGTGTTCATATTATGTCTTTTGTCATTCAAAATTATGTAATCTTAAGCCGTTTTCATTTAACTCAGGAACAAGATCAGAGAGGCTATTAATGTTATGAGCTAATAACGATTCAGAGGCTCTAATGAATACAGTAAGATGAAAAGATGAGAAAATAAAATACTGAGTGTAAATATTGGAAAACAAATTTTCTTTTGTGATGAACATGACTGCATTTCAGGAAGACCCAAGAAATTATAGCAAGAAAAAGCAGTGAAAGGGAATTTAAAGGAAGGGAGAAGAAATGTGTGGGAAATATCAGAAAGGGAGACAGAACATAAAGACTCCTAACTCTGGGAAACGAACTAGGGGTGGTGGAAGGGGAGGAGGGTGGGGGGTGGGGATGAATGGGTGACAGGCACTGAGCAGGACACTTGACGGAATGAGCACTGGGTGTTATTCTGTATGTTGGTAAATTGAACACCAATAAAAAATTAATTCATTAAAAAAATAAAATTAAAAAGAGAATGTGGTAAGATGACTAGGTATAGGAAAATATTTTTTAAAAATAGATTTTTCTACCCCTGGAAATAGAAAAAAATATTCCATTCACAAAAGCAGCAAAAAAATATAATATACTTAGGAAGAAATCCTACTCCTTGGACTCTTATTCCAAGGACTGGCAAACTGGGGCTGGCAGGCCAATCTGTTCTGTGGTCTGGTTTTCTATGGCTTTGGACTGAGAGCTAAGAATGTTTTTTTTTAATTTTTATAGGACTCTGAAAAAGAAGAAGAAGAATATGCAACAAAGACCTTATGAAGCCCACAAAGCCTAAAATATTTACTATCTGGTCCTTTACAGGTAAAGTTTCTTTAGAAGTAGAAGCACCAGTATATAAAGATACATGTGCATACTGCAGCATATTTGATGTGTCAGAAAAATGGAAATAAAGCAAATACTTGTCAGCTGGAAAATGATGGAATATATTACACTACAACCATTCCATAGAATATTATGCAGCCGTTAAAAGGAATATGATATAGCCATATATGAAATTTATATAAATGAAATTCATGATGCAGTGAAAAGCAGGATATAGAGAAATTGTGCATGTTTATTTTGATCTTTTTTATTATTTTTTTTTGCAAGACAAGCAACCCAATCCCCCATATAAGTAAGTGAATGTTAATATAGTTATGTTAACATGGAGAAAGAATCTGAATGTTAGATTAAGGGGCATGAGCATTTTTGTAGGCCTCAGAGGTTTATGAGTGGGAGTGAGGAGGAGAGAGATAGGCTGGAGCTGTGGTTTAGGGATATGAATCTTTATAATGCAATCTTTACTACTTATTACCTGGAATTCTAATATAACGGTGGCCAACTTCCAATTGGCAGACTATTGCCAAACCTGCTATTTTCCTTACCACCAAACAGTCCCCCAGTGGATTTCTTGTTTAGAATCAGCGCCCATGGATTGTTCTTTAGCATTTGAACAGCTTTGTGGCTTTGGCAGCAGTCTGACTCAACCCTGACTCTGAACTCCTTCCTCTGTTGCAATCCATCCTCCCCCTCCTAAGTGACAAAAGCAGAAAGGTATTGCCATTACTGTCTTGTTGAGGACTGCCTGCTTAGGGAGTCCCCATCACACACTGATTAGTGCCTGTTAGGCCAAATGCCTCTCCAATTCAGCTCTGCCCCCATAGAGATGGTTTATGGCCTCCCAGGTGTTAGACCCCTTTTTGCATACGACACTGCCTCTGTCATGGGAGCTAATAAAGGTTTTGTTCTAGTTATCTTACTGGGAGTAAAGTATAGCTAAACCCTTCATGCCTCATCTCCATGACATATTTTGTCCATTTTTACGATACTGGGTATTTACTTCTGCAGGAGTATATCTTTTCATAACTTTCAAATATAGACCTGCTCTTGCTTTAGGTTATTGCTATAGGTGAAAAATAAACTATATGTCTTTGATATCCTTTGTCTATTAAGTTGACTTGGTACATTACCCATCTCTGGAGTCACTCCTTAACTGTGCTTTTGTCTTCCAACATAAGGGAGTACCCAAGGACCCTGCATTCTAATTATTTATTAGGAGGTTTTCTGGACATCATCATCTCACCATATGTTAATAAGTTGTTTTGCAAAATACAATGAAATTTTTAAAATATTCAGGCATCGTTAAAGATAACTTCAATGAAGAATAATTTAATAAAATCAGTCTTCGTTCACCTCATTACAAAGCTTATGTCTTCAGCAATAAAATCACCAGACTTGTGGTCTGGTAAAAGGTCTAATATTCTGTAGGCAGAAGTCATGTCCTCATGTAGTGTCCAGGGGCTATAAGACAAATGATCTGAAATTGTCATATCCAGTTTTGGCCCATATGTGTTTTGGTGAGTTACCCTGGATTATCTTCTTTGGGGGCAGTGCAATGGGGAGGCAGGGTGACAGATAGCCAGATGACAGCCTATGTATGGTGAGGCAGGGTGGATAACTCCCAGTTATAGACAGCTTCCAATAAAGAAGAGAGGACAAACCAGTCTTATCTGAGGCAATTTTTAAAACTTAAGGAAAAGCAACTGTCCTAGAGTTCTTCCAAAAATCTTAAGAGAAAATTAAAACAAATGGCAGACTGGAAGAAAACATCTGCTACAGACTCCATAGACAAAGGCCCAATATCCAGAGGACACAAAGAGTTCCTACAAATCAAAAAGAGCAATTCAACCAGCCAATGGGCAGAAGATATGAGACACATGAAAAAGCATTCAATTCCACCAGCTGTCAGGGAAATGCAAATTAAGACAATAATAAAATACCATTTTTTGCTCTCCAACTGGCAAAACCTAAAATGACTGATATTATCATGGATAAGCAATGGGGCAGAGGAATGGGTACTGTCACACACTGATGGGCATACAAACTAATGAAACCCTTTTGGGAAGGCAACTGGGAGTCCTCATTAAAATTAAAAATATACATCCACTGTTGTTTTCCCCAATTCTTCTTTGAGGGATCTAACTCAAAGAAACACTCACATTTGTACACAAAAATGCATGCATTGCTTGTGACAGAAAGAAATTGGGAAAAAAGTGAAATGGCTGTTACAAAAGAGTAGTTAAATAAATGATAGTTTATTCGTATTTATAAGTAGCCCCATCAAAAATGGTGAGCAGTAGACCCACACTCACTGTTATATGAGAAAAGCAAGGTGCAGAGTAACATGTACATTATGGCCTCATTTATGCAACAAAACAGGGTATCTTCATATGTGTCTGCTGACTGGCTGTGTGTGTGTGTGTGTGCGCGTGTGTGTTTGTGTGTGTATGTAGTATCTATCTATCTATCATCTATCTATCTATCTATCTATCATCTATCTATCATCTATCTATCTATCTATCTATCTATCATCTATCTATCTATCATCTATATAAAAATGCACAAAAGAGGATGGAAGAACACGCATCAAATTGTTGGAAGTGGTTACCCCTCTCTGGGGAGGGAGAATAGTTGGTATTGTGGAGAAGAAATTAAGAGGGATGTCAGATTTTGATATGTATCTTCATGTAGTTTTTGAACATTCTACAGCGAAACTGCACCCATGAATCACATGTACAATTAAAAAGAGTCAGAAACTAAGTCTCCAAAGAATTTACAACTTTCTAACTGCATATCAGGGGAGAGAGCCTGGAAGGTAGGCCTGCCCTCCCTTGGCTAGCTTAGCCCTTCTCTACCTCGTGCCAATCTCTCTGTCTCCTTCCTTTATTATACTGCTGGAAGGAAAGAGGGGGTAAAGGCTTCCTTCACTGGTTCCTTTTCCTTCTTTTTATCATCAACTTGAACTCAGAGAGAACATGTGCCCTTCCTGGGTACTGATACAACAGGAGCCTAACAACTTCGTTCGTAGTTGAGTTGTGAATTTTCCTGCCATCCAAGGGCATTGACCTTGGAGCCCAACAGAAACTGGTTCCAGATCTGGCTCTATCCCTGACTAAGCAATGCATTAATTAGCATGTTTAACCTCCCTGGCTCCAGCTTCTTCATCTTTATTAAATAATAGGTTAATACTTGTATGTCTATCAAAGTTAGTTCTTATGATTAACATGGTGGGGACTCCACCTCTTTGATTCTTGGTAGCCCAAATTCTGTGCTTGGACCCTCAATGGCTGGCCTTGAGCTACTCTGTTTACTTCCAGTCCTTTCAGGCAACCCCAATCTGTCCAAACATTGATACCAAACTTCAGGGAATCCCACTGGCACTCCGGCTCACCCTGCCTGGGGCTGCCCTTCCAGTGTGCTCAGGCAGGTGCCCAGAGTCCTGTTGTTACTATTTTCTCCACACCAACTGCTGGGGCTGGGTTTTTGTTCAGGATATGCTTGACTGGTGATGCAGCCTGAGTATGCTCAGGAGCATCTCTGCTTTTTAAATTTTGTTCAAGAGCTGACATCTACCTGCTGGAAGGGGAGTGCTGAGTCTCTGTGGATGGATAAATGTCTTTGCATGGTATCTGATCCCCTCCTCTACAGGTCTGGGCTTTAACTAGCACATCTTGGCATGGAGCAGCTGCACATGCGTATTTTTAGTCTGGCTTAGGTAAGTTGCAGTGCAGACTGTGTGTTAGGGGGTGGGGCTGGTCCACAGGGTCAGGTTACTCTAAGAAGCCAACAGCAAACCCAAGCTATCTCCACCTTGAACAGAATGACCACTGTAGGGGAGGGACAGTCCCACCCTTGTGTGCCCTCTGATTTTGAAAGCTCTTGCTGGTTTTCGGCAGGGAGCTCATCAGTGATTTCAGGGTGGCTGGCAGTAGACACAATAAATCCTCTGCTAGTTTCAGCTCTTCTCTGTACAGCATAATTGACAAAGACCCTACCTACTTCTAAGCCAGGTTTAATTATTCCTCCTGTTTAATTGATATAAGATAATGAAATTCACTTTCTCTCCTTAGAGGTGAAACAACACGGTACCATCTATCTTTCTCTGGCAAATCATTACAGTGACCCAGCTGGTTCTGGGTTTGAAGACAGCCTCCTTCAAAGAGCCTAGATAGATGTCCACTGATAGATGAATGGATAAATAAGATGCGATATGCAGACACACACACACACGCACTCGTGCCCATACACACAGTGGAATATTATTCAGCCATCAAAAAGAATAAAATCTTGCCATATGCAATGATGTGGATGGAAGCAGAGGGTATTATGCTAAGTGAAATAAGCAGTCAGAGAAAGACAAATACCATATAATTTCACTCATATGTAGAATTTAAGAAACAAAGCAGATGAACATAGGGGAAGGGAAGGAAAAGGAAAATGAGATGAAAACAGAGAGGGGGATAGATCTATAGACACTGAACTTCAGGGAACAATTTGGGGTTTGCTGGAGGGGATGTGGGGGGGGAAGGGCAATGGGGTGATGGGCATTAAGGAGGACACTTGAAGTAATGAGCACTGGGCATTATATGCAACTGATGAATCACTATATTCACCCTTGAAACAATACATTAAATGTAACTAAATTGAATTTAAGTAAAAAGTTTTAAAAAAGCCTCCTATTCACAGAGTGTGGAAAGGACCCTCAGCCTGCAGAGATTACCCTCTTACAGATACATGCCTGTCATTCCCCATCCGTGACCTTCCTGGTTTACATAAAAGTTGGCACTCTTCTGCAGGGTTACTCAGATATCCAGATAATCATATATGCTGGCAAAGTCACTTTTGAAATACTTGTATGAAAATTATCATGTCAAGGATGTACATCACTGCTCTGATGAGATTAGATGCATCAGCTGCCTTCTGAAAGTCTGAAATGACTCTCGTATGAGGGGAAGAAATTTTATTTTAAGGCATTTCATTAAACCAAATAGGTGTTGGGAAGATTGGTTCTTTGCAAAAGATTCTACTCAGGGCCTCAGCTGATGCCATATTCCACAATAAAGCCTAAATGAGTTGAGTGGGAAAAATAGACAATAAAAAACTAAAGAAAATTTAGAAAGCCTTAAACAAATACTCAGCAATGAACAACCCATCATTATTATTGTTCCAATGACCCTTTCTAAGCACAAAAGCAATAAAGGAAGTCATAAAAGAAAAGATCAATGGATTTGACTATATAAAAATAACAAAATAGAACCCTATATATTATAATGCACTTTACAAAGATTAGTCACTAGTACTGTTGGCAAAACACAGGCGAAATGGTGTGCTGCTTCCTTTAGACCGTGGAAATGAAGGAATTGCTAGAACTTTATAAGAGTTGAATGAGCAAAAATCATTAGAGCTCTCTGTAAGCTAAAGCCAAGAGGATACAGGATGTCAATCGCTGCCCCAGCAATACCCATTATTCTTTTAAAAGGCAAACCTCCCCTGCTGTCGAGGTGGCCTCTTTCTGAAAAATGAGACCACTTTTCCTCCCCGGCTGCCTGGACCAGGAGTGGGTTTCTGACCTCAACACAGTTTTAAGCTGGCCAGCAGCTGCTGTCCTCGAGGCCCAGAAAGAATAGAGTGGGTCACTCAAGTTCTCTCTCTCATAACTCTGAGCGAAGAAATAAGCAAATGATTAGCTCATTAACCTTGGGGATAGAGTGTTAAAGGAGGCTCTCAGGTATAGCTGGGGCAGAGTAAAGGCAGAGGCAAAGGCCTACGGTCAGCAGGAGTAACAGGATGCAGGAGCAAGCATGCATAGAGGTGGCAGGAGGCTCTGAGGGAGGCGTGGGGAAGGTGCACTGGGCTCCAGAGCTACACTGGTTCCTGCCACCCTCTGGTCCTGGCTCTGGTTTCCATTTCAGCTTGCAGGGGTCTCAGACCTTACTACTGTATATTGATGAAATTCTTGCATCCTAAGCCTGAGCTAGCTCAACTGGGTTTCTATTTCTGAAAATTGAAAGAGCCAAACTAAAAGTGATTGTTTCTGTGATCCAAAGCCCAATTCAGAGTGATATGAACTTCATCCTTGAGAGGCAGGAATGGGCAATAATTACAGTAAGTAGAAACCCTAATGAATGGTGTTTATGTTTTCTGGAGAACAGGTTCTTATGCACAGAAGGGGCTGGTTGGCCTGGAGACTGACTCTAATTGCTGTCAGGGGCATTTGCTCTTCTGGGCAGTAGACGCCCTGTGAGCCTTCACCACCACTGTGAGACCCTGTCTCTCAAAGCCCTTGTCTTTGTTTTGATTCTCTTTGTGTCTAGGGCTGTCTATTTGCCAGCCTTCCAACAATGAATCTACTTTGTTTTCTAAGAGAAGATGCCCCATATGGAGGTAGTTTAAGTCTATAAAGGAACATCCTCCATGGTAAATTTAAAACTTGCTTCTCCAGTTTACAGTGAGTTTGACTGGTATGGCTCTCCTGAATCCACCCAGACAAGGCCAGATCCCAGACCCTGGTTCGTACGCTAAGGTAGGACTTCGGGAAAGCAGCCATCCATCTTCGTTGGCTGTCATTCCAAGCAGATCATGGCTTTCTTTTTTATACACGACAATTATTAGTGTTCCCTCTTGTCAGTTAATATACTCTACAGCCCTCTGGCTTGCTCAGATCATTTTTGTTTGTTTGATCTCTAAACTATGACAGCAGAGCACTCAATCAACTCTGTGAAGACATCAGTCATGCTGGTTATAGGCTGTCACTCATATAACTGCATGTCTTGGAGTTTCAGCATTATAGATTGTTACAGAAGGGACCTCAAGAAATCAGCTTTGCCTTTTTTGTTTCTACATGCCCTGAGTCCTCTCAGAAAGATGTCTATCTATCCTGCTTTTAAAGATTCTTAGAATCTCTAACCATTTCATTACCTTTTGGACACAATATCTTTTCATGTGATTAACTGTATTTGCAATACAACTGAAAATTACTTTATCTTTTTTTTAAGAAAAGATTTTATTTATTTATTCATGAGAGACACACAGAGAGAGGCAGAGACACAGGCAGAGGGAGAAGCAGGCTCCCTGCAGGGAGCCCAATGTGGGACTTGATCCAGGACCCCAGGATCACACCCTGCGTCAAAGGCAGATGCTCAATCACTGAGCCATCCAGGTGTCCCACTTTCTCCTTTTTGAAACTCTTTAAAGATGGAATTACAATTTGTTGGTCCCTCTGTATGACATTAAGTCATATACTGTCAGCTCACTTCAGACTATATTCCTTGGGCAGAAACCAGTGTCATGCAGCAGGCTCATTTGCTCATGAAGGATTTTTTTCTCTAGCAAGTTAAAGTTGTTGCACCACCAAGAAAAAGTCACCACATAGAAAGCTTGTGGAGCTGAGCCTAGTCGGCCGTAGAGCAGCACAGGACTGTACACATTCCCCTTCTCCCTGCATTCCTTCTCCGGGTAGGGGGTGGTCAGTGCTCTTTCATAGAAGAAAGGGCTTCTTTCTTATCATGTGCCTCTTCTCATCTTTGTGCATGTCCTTCACGTTTCCACACTTCAGTGCCTCAGCTCTTCCTTATGCCCTCTTCTCTCACAAAGCCTCAAATTGGAAAAGAAATCTGATGTTTTAGATAGCGTCTCCCCATGTAGGAGGAATGTAACATTTCCTTCTACTTATATCACTGTTTTTATTAGGATTGTAATTGGTTCTGTTAGAGCTCTAGTTATGAAGTTACATAGGTTTTGAGAGGTCATCCCAATCTCAACTTTCTCACAAGTCTGATTATTTTTTAGCATGTAATTCTGCACTTCGGTCATTACAGCAGAAGCACTGATACTTAAAACCGATTTTTATATTTCCCATGCACAAGCTCTCTGTTTTATAGGATAAATTAACTGTTATCTTTTCTCATAGGATCTACAATTCATTCCTTTATAGATGACTTTGTTTCTTTTTTTTTTTTAAAGATTTTATTTATTTATTCATGAGAGCATGAGAGACACAGAGAGAGGCAGAGACATAGGCAGAGCGAGAAGCAGGCTCCTGCGGGGAACCTGATGTGCGACTCGATCCCAGGACCTCGGGATCACGACCTGAGCCGAAGGCAGATGCTCAACCACTGAGCCACCCAGATGCTCCTGACTTTCTGTTTCAAACCACAGAAAAATTTCTGAAAGGTCTGCAGGGAACTTGCTTGTTCTGTGTCCAGCATTTCTTCCTTTGGAGAAAGATAACTCTTCAATTCCTTACAAATCTTGTTCAGTTTACGTGGTTCAGGCAGGTTAAGCTGCTGCCTGAGGAATGGGCACAGCCTTTAGGCTCAGCCAATCAAAGTATTTCATTCCCCTTGGATGGAGGGATTGCTTTAGAGATGGACACATGACCTAAGCCAGGCTAAGCAACCTCCCTCCAGGGACTTTTTGCCAACATTGCCGGGAAAGATCACATTTACTGGAATTATGAATTCCAATACCATGTAAATCGAGAACTTTCAGAGGTACCTTGTCACTAGATGGGGTGAGGCCATCAGGGAACTTAGTCAAATAGCCCTGAGAGATGGAAGGTAGGGGGAGGGGGAGGAGGAAAAGGAGGAAGAGGAAGAGGAGGAGGGAGAGAAGGGTACATGCAAAGCCAATTGTACTCCTTGGACCTGCAGGTTACACAAGATAGTAAATTTCCTTCTACACTTATAGCCAAACTTAGTTTTGAGAATATAGTATTTTTCCACTTGAAGGTAACACATTTCTGTCTTGTGGTCACTAATGACTTCTACGCTTGCCTTTAATCAGGGTTTCTCTAGTGCTTACTGGAGCCTGTTTGCATGAAGCGTAAGTACTTCATGACATCCATTCCTACTAAACCTCATAGAAGTTAATGCTTTGAACTCTCTCATGTTTTCTGAAGCATCACTAAACCCATTCCATTGGAATTGTATGGAGCCTGAAAATACAACCCCACTATTCTATTTTCTAAACCAAGGAAGATGATGGTTGAAACCCATGTGTGGCACTGAATCCTACCAGGGCTACTGCAAATCCATAGCATATCTTTCTGCAAACCAGAAAAAGTCATCCCTTTCTAAGGACACATGCAGCCCTGAGCTGATGCATATGGAAATGAGAGCAAGAGCAGGCTGGGTTTCAGGCCCCACTGTCCCCTGCAATTGAGCCCCAATAGGCACAAGGTGACCTGTCATTAGTCATGTGACAAAGACTCTTTTCATCCTCTTGGGCTGTGTGTGCATGAGCTAGGGTGTAGTTTGAGCCTTTTGCTGGGCACAACAGATAAAGGCTAAAGATTCACAAGACTTGAGGGACAGCTGAGTAAAATCTTAAACTCAGAAGACAATGTCAAAGTCAGATAAATCTGAATTTATGGAGATCATAAACTGTATTGAAAAGTTTTGGAGTTGGGCAGAAATGGAATTTAATTTCAACTTGGTCACATAGAGGGAACCTCACTAAAACTGCATTTTTTTAAATCTGCAAAATAATGATGATTCCCTATTTCATAGAATCTAGATTATGTTCAATGTTAAGACTAATTTTCATTCCAGAGGTTCGTAAAGTGTGAAAAAATGGCCAAATGTATCTTGATTTCAGAAGTGTGAAGACTAAAAATCATGATCTAGAATCTATGACACGGGGTAATAACCCTGCCTCCCTGCCCCCTGTACCCGTCATGGCTCTTCTTTGCAAGGATTAAATGAGATAGCATATGTCAAGTTCTCGACACAGCACAGTCAGTGCTCAGTACGTGGCGGAAGATGTCGTTGGGGTGGCTGTTACTTGGAGATAGTGCCAAAGAGTAACAAAAGAATATACTTAATTCAGGTTTTCATAATCTAGTGAAATTACCTGGATTTTCATCTTTCCCTTACTCCCAGATAAGCTACTAGAAGCCAACATGCACGAACAGGTCCAGAAGCAAAGCTTAAGGGAAGACACCAGTACAGAAAAGGCACCCTACTGAAAATTGTCCTATTTATCCCGTTGATGGAGACCTGGATCTGAGAAATGATTTCTCAACACCCAAATGTTTAAGAGAAATATTTTATTAAAGAGTGTTTTTCAAAGCGGGGGGGTTGGGGTCCTTTGAATTTAGAGTAGGAGAAAGAAACCTTTCAGAGTGTTTTGTTCGCTTTCTAGTGTTTTCTTTTCCCCTTTACCTCCTGCTAACAGCTACTTCCATTACCTTTCCTGTGGTTTTTTAATTGATCACTGATTGGCCCACTAGTGAAAATCCTTCTGTGCAGCATGTTGTGAGGTTAGTTTTCATTTAGGCCTGGAGGGGTCGGTGGAAGATGAAGAGTTAAGCTCTGTCCCTTGCCTCCAGAGCAGCCAGTTCTGGGACAGATCTAGGAGGGGACCTTATGCCAAAGGACAGCCCCTCATTGTTCCTTGTTGCCAAAGACAATGCTGCCAGTAGTAGAACACTCACATAGAAGAACGAATGCCGGAATTCTAGTAAGTGAAAAATGGCCTGGTTGATGCCACTGCTTTTAACTAGGTCTAATTCTTTTCCCCTAGTTTGGGCTCAATGGCATTTTTAGAGATATGATGAATGGAAGCAGGGTATGTGTGAATGTGTTAAATACACAGCCCATGTGATGAAAAGCAGTCTAACACTCTTGTGTACGGGACACATACATACAGTGAAAACAGCTTTCCTACAGAAACAAAAGACTACTTTTTTTTTGAGGGGGGAGATTTTAAATTGACTATTTCTTCCATTTCTGATTTCAATGGATTTGAAATCAGAATTGATGTAAATGGTGTACAGAGAAGGACGGAAAAGGCAGCAAGAGTTTATCTACCTAGTTTGGGTTGGCTTGTTACAAGAAATGGAAATAATATGGAAGTTTTGGTTGACTTATTATGTCATGTAAAATTAGGTATGATGTGGTTATAAGTGAGTTGTTAGTCTTTAGGAATTTTTGAGGATGAAACTCAAGTGACAGTCCTAGATCACAATGTCAGAGAAAACGAATTACCCAGGAAGGGACCTGAACTTAAATCACATGGGCTGGTTGATCTGTAGTTCACAAGTACAGTTTTAATTTCCTCTCTGCAGGCCAATTCCATGTGCACTTCACAGCATCCCATTCCTGCCTCGGGGTACAGAGGCAGGATGTGGCACAGTTTGGGAGCGGAGCTGAGTCACAATCCCACACATGTGATGGTACATCTTTGCCAAGCTCCCACCTCCTGACTCTTGGATTCACTAAGTCTAAGATTTCAGTCACTAGGGACTGAAAATTCCACTTCATTTAATTTCTCCCTAGGAAAAATTGCACTTAGAAAGGTCACAAGTCTCCTGAAAGCAGTTTCCTTCAAGATTGCCTTGGAAATTTTAAATTTAAATGTGTGTACAAGTTCCACCTTGTACTTTCTTCATCTCAGCCTTGTGTTGGACATGCAGTGGTGATGGGCTACTTCCTGGGGCCAAGCACCATGACAGCTTGTTCAGTAAGGAGGCCGTCTCAGTGATCCAACTCAACCAGGCCCCCTGGGATCAAAAATACATTTAGAAGATGGGTGGCCAGGGGATGGATCTTAGTCTGCTCTTTGCATAAAGTAAAGGAAGAGGGATATTGGCTTTATTAGCACCACTAAACTTAACTACTTTTTTGGTAGTAGTGAATGCTTGAATCTCAACATTGGTATGAGGTCTGCTTGTTATGATCTAGAAAAAACAAAGGTTTACTCGCCCAGGGTTTCTGCTAGCAAATCTGGACTCTGTGTGTCTAGATCATTCTCTCCAAGAGACCAATTATAGCTCTCACGCACTCAGACCCTGGCTCTTTGGGCAGGGCAGCCGTAGAGCCACAGGGTAGCTTCTGACTTGCCTCCTCCTGAGAACGTGGCAAACTGGATCCATGAACATATGATATTGCACCCAAACTATGGAGAATTAGGAACTATCTGTGACAACAACCTGTACTCAGAGTGAAAACATGATTTACTATAGGCCATTGGTCTCTTTCATCATGAGTCTATTTCATTAGTGTTGGAATGAATAATTTTACTTTGGTTGAGAGAGTTATATATTTTTCAAGAGAAAAACTTAAAATTACTTTTTGGGGGAGAAGCTGTTTCTAAAAGCAGTTTCTTTTCCCTCTTATAAACAGACCTCCAGGGATAAAAACAGACCACTGGGTCCTTTGAGTCCCACAAGGCTGGCAAGTCGGCCCTGGACACAGTGAGGCCTCCATTCTTTCTCTGCCCTCCCTTCTTTCCAGGCCACCCAGCCAAGTGGGCCACCATGACCCTGGGCTGCTCCTTAGCCCTGAAGTCGTGGCACTACCGATGGGGCACTGACCTAGAACCAATTTCTTTATTGCTTTGGGTCACTGAACCCTCTGACAATCAGACAAACTTTGGATATTATCTCCAGAAAGATGTACACACCCTTAACATCCAGGGTTTTTTTCTTTTTTCCCATGTAGTTTTAGGGGTTTGGGAATCCAGGTCAAGAAAGGAGTTTGTAATCTTTGTGGGTTTTTTATTGTTTTTTGTTTTGTTTTGTTTTGTTTTGTTTTGTTTTTGCCAGGAATCCTTCTGGCAATCTGATGAAGCAATGAGCCTTGTCTCAGAATGATGATTTTTAGGGTGCACAGAATAAAAAGAAAAAAAACATTGGATTTTAAGAGAAATCAGTTATACTGAAATAGTTAACCAAATTTTAAAACTTTTTGAGATACAGAAACACCTATATGCTTTTATATAAATGCATTAAATAATAAGATCTCACAGTGAGTCTAATAACTATCATAATTTAGAAGTACTGACAAGTATAAAAGATACTTAATGATATCTGCCACAATGGGCTGTGAAATGAAAATGTCTGCAATTTCCAGGGGTGACAGGTGTTGCTAGTCCTACTGGGGTCACCTGCCTACATTTATCACTGAAGGTATGCTAAATTGCAGTTAGAGCTTGGTGAAAATAAAGGCTCATTTTCCCCCTATCTGAGTTCCTAGATCTTAGGTTAAGAACTCCTGGGACCAGAGGGATTCTGTGCATGGTGCTGGGCATGGCTCAGGGCCCGGCTGCCTCAGGCTGCAGAGGCGAATGTGAGACTCCTATTTAGAGACAGGGTGCCTGAAGCTGCTCTAATTTTCCACATTCTGTAGGAAAAGCCAAAGGGGACACTCACAGTGGCTTCTGTGCTGTCCTCACTTATGAGGGGAGGAGGGTGGGACAAGGGAATTGCGGGATGTCAGCTGTGAACAGGGAGGTAACTTCTGCCTTCAGAGCTGCCTCAGCCTGGGAGATAGGACCCTGGGTGCCTTCTAGCTTGGGAAGAAGGAAACATTTTCTTCTCACTTTGACAAAAATATGAAGCATACTTGTATTGAGTTTGCCTCCTGCCCTGGCCTCATCTTTCCAAGGACGCTCACCTAAGTGGCAGAGTCCTACTGGGCAGCCTACGCCCTGGGAAGGCACAGAGGCTCCTTTGCCTTCTCCTCCTCCCACTGGTTACCGAATGGTACTGAAAAATGTATGCCTGTGCCAGAAATGCTAAGTATAAACTTTGTGGGGTGGGGGATGTAAAAGTGTTTCATAGCACTCGAAAATATGAAACTCCACTGTAATCTTGCCATTATGACTAGTTGAGCTATGGTTGAGGAACACCGGAGGGAAAAGCAAAAGTTTCTCATTGGGATGCTAGAGCTCAGGCCTGCGTGAGGATGAAAAGTTCAAGTTCTAGACAAAAGAAAACACTTTTCCTGATGGATAGTAGGAGAGATGACAAACTTCCAAGGAAAGGCACTCACAAAGCAGCTTCCTTGGCAGGGACATCTTGAAACCCGGCTTCATGGTTATTTGGAGGGACATCATGACCTGATTTTCACCAGGAAAATGGTCTGTGAAAGAGGCTCAAAGAATATCATCTGCTTACCAATTTTGCTTCTTGTTTCATTTATACTTTCTCCTAGGGCCTTTGCTTCAGAAAATCTATGGGGGGGCGGGGGGAAGAAGAAGAGAATTTAATGTTTTCTGTTCATCCCAAATTAGTCTTTAAAAATAATAGAGATTATAATCTCTATTATAGAATAATAATAATTCCTGAGAACTCTCTAAGAAAATTTAAAACTTTATGGAAACACATAAAAGAAAATCTAAATAAATGACATGTATTAGGCTTAAAAATAGAGATAAAATTTGTATTAATTACTGCTATCATGAATTTTTACTTCTCTATCCAGCACAGAATATTCATTCTCATATTCTATAATTTAGTACTTATAATTTTGAGTGTTTTATCATGCAAGGGTAAGACTTTTGTACTTTGCTGTGCTCTATTAATCATAGCACCTAGATCCTACAGTTATAGTCGAGAATGCATGCCTACTATAACTTAAGTAACATTTTTTTTTCCCCTGATTATAAAGTAATAGGTCAGAGGGTAGCAAACTGTGGCTGGTCTTCGAAACACATTCAGGCCACCACCTACTTCTGTAAATGAAGTCGTACGGGAACACAGCCACCGTGATTCATTTATACATTGTCTATGGCTGCTTTCAGATTGCATTGGCAGTGGTGAGTAGATGTGACAAAGACTGTGTGGCCTGCGAAGCTGAAAATATTTACTATCTGGTCCTTTACAGAAAAAGGTTGCTGATTCCTCTTGTTTATGATGTTAAATCACATTTTGAAAATATGAAAGCAGAAAAAAAAAATCCTTAATAATCCTCCCCAGAAACTAGCACATTTTGAGCTCCATCCAGTCTTTTTTTTCTGTGCAGTTTTTATAGTTAAGATCATACCATGCATACAATTTTCTGTTTGATTATCTTTCACTTAGCAGTATTAATCCTTTCTCCTGCCATTAGAAACTTGTCCATCGTCTTTGATGGCTATCTACTAGTCTGCCAGATGGTTGTGCTGGTGTCTTCTTAATGATTTCTATGTATTTTCCAACAAATATGACTGAGATGCTTGTTGAGAGCCCAACTTTGTGGTGATGAAGCGCTGCAGGATATGGCCTACATGAGAAACATGCATTCCAGTTCTCTATACACTGTGGGCCTTTAAGAAATGTCAGTCTTGGGACACCTGGGTGGCTCAGTGATTGAGTGTCTGCCTTCAGCTCAGGTTGTGATCCTGGGGTCTGGGATCGAGTCCTGCATTGGGATCCTTGCAGGGAGCCTTGCTTCTCTCTCTGCCTGTGTCTCTGCTTCTCTCTGTGTGTCTCTCATGAATAAATTATAAAATCTTAAAAAAAAAAAAAAAGAAATGTTAGTCTTTCCTTTCTCCTTTTTGCCATGGGATTTAAAGGGCAACCGAAAGGCTATGAAACAAACCCCTAATATGTGGCTATAGTATATCGTTATGCTACTGTGGATAGGCTAAGCCATTGGACTATGCCCAGGGAGGGGTGGGTCTGTCTGTTGAGTGGAGAGTAGTCAGGAAAGCTTCCTGTACAAGGTAGGATTGACCTGGTTTTTATGGATGCATAGGACGTGTTAAGAAAACTCTACCCACCATCACGCTTCATTAACTATCAACCCTGGGCCTATTTGATTTTAACGATCTCCTCTCTCCTCATTGTCTCTCCACCACCCAGACCTTTCTGGACCCCAGTAAATCCCAGGGATCACGTCATTTCATCTGTTGAGTTCTTTGGTTGTGTAGATTTTGTTAGAGGAGGTGGGACGAGGAGGGCATTCCAGGCAAGGGAAGGAGGTAAGCAGAGGCCCCAGTGCTGCGATGGCCGCGAGCTCGATGGAGGAGAAGTGTGAATGACGTCACTGCTATTTTCCGAGTCTGGCTGCTGGGCCTGTGACTGCAGACGGGAAGTTTCCAAGGAAGGGACTAAATTTCCTCTCAATGTTAGGTTTCTTGAGACTCCACCCCAGCTCCCTTATTAGGGTGTCTAGGCTCATGACAGATTTATGGAAGGTGCTCTCTTCCGCTAGGGCCTGTCACCTTCTGGAGAGACGTGCAGTCCCCTTTGATGCCGTTGAGCTTGAATTTGGTTCAGGGGACATTCATGGCAGCCACTGTGCTGGGCCCCGTGGGTTCACAGTGGCCTCTGCCTGCTGGGCAAGCGCACCTGAGGAGGGGTCCAGGCCACTCGGAAGAGGGGGGCTACTTTCATCCTGTAAGCTCTGCCAAGTGGCGGGCGGCCTAGGAATGCCCCAGCACCTCGGGCTCCACAGGGTTTGCCGACCCTTCACTGCCTCTTACTGCCTCTTCTAGCATTCACTCACCCATTCGGATTCTCGAGCATATGGGAGACACGAGGCTGCTGCGCTGCTGAAATTCCTGTCCATTCTGGAGGACACCAGAGTGGAGAAGAGACAGGGGGAAGGAAGGTGTGGGAGGCGTCCCAGCGTGCCCCTCCCCGCGCCCTCTCCGCGGGCAGGCCAGCGGCGGCCACCTTCGTCCTGGAGCCCTGGAGCGCTGGAGCGCACCGCCGAGGTTGCTGCTGAGCGCCCAGGTCCACCCCGCCCCGAGCCAGGCCTGGGAGCCAGGGAGGAAGCCGGAGCCGCGCCAGTCTCCTCCGCGGCCGGCCCTTGCTAAACCGAAGAGGTGCGGCCCGAGGGCTGCCCCGTCGGATGAGACCTTGTCCCCTGCGCTCTGCAGCTGTCACCCCAGGCCGGCACCCCCCCCCCCACGTGTCCCTGAGGTCTAGTTGTCAGGACAAACTCTGGACTAAGGGAGCCCAGCCCCGACGCGCAGAGGGGGAGAGCGCAGGGGAGGCAGGGGACATGAGGAAGAAGGGGACCCCGGCTTCCTGCAGGTTCTCCCTGCATACCTTCCCAGCCCCGGGCTCCCTCAGCCCCACGCCTTCCCCTTCCTCCAGCCCTGGACTAAGTTCTGATCATGAGGGGGCGCCTCCTGACTTCCTCCTGACCCGAAAGAGGCACCTTCCCTTTAATGATGTGGCTCAGGGAAGCAGCCTGGGCCCGAGGCAGTGCACCCACTGCTGGTGGGGAGGAGGCCTGGCCTGTGTCAGGGGGCGGACCTGGGGTAGGGCGGGGGGGGGGGGGGGGGGGGGGGGGGGAGCCTCCGTGACTCAGCCCATGAGCCCCAGGGTCTTCTCCTGGCGCCAAGGCATTCCTATCTGGGGGTCGACGGCCCTATGGCTCATTCTCGAAGGGCAGCGTTGCTGGGGGCAGTTCCAGTGTGGGGCTGGCAGGCTGCTCTGTTCACTGCACGAGAAAGTCCCTACCTCGGGGCAAATTGGGCTTGGAAGGGGAAGGAATGTAGCCCCGGGGCGCTCTTGCGCGGCCTGGCCTCCCGGGACACCCAGCCTGCCCGGATCCCACCGCAGCCACCGCGCGCCCAGGGCTGGCCACTGGCCCCAGAGCGCAGAGCCTCCTCCTGCTCCTGCTCGCGGGCGGCCGTCACCTCGGCCCTCTCGCCCGGCTGCTCCTTCTCAGCCTCCTCTCCTGCGGCCGTTCCTGAGATGCTGGGAGTTGTGGGGCTTTTGTGGCGACCCTCTCCCCAAGCTGCCTCTTCTCCCGGGCACTCCACCACGCCGGTGCCTTCACTTGTCATCCCCACCGACAGCTCCCGGATCTCCGGCGCAGTCCCGCTTTATTTCCTGACAAACACTTCTAAGGAACTGATTACCTCCCACCCCCAGAAACCCCTTCCCTTCCTCTTTCCTTTCTTCATCTCACTGCCAGGCACAGACACTCACCCACTCCAGCCGCCTGCACCCCTACTCTACTTCCTCCGCTAGCATCCTCACTCAAAACACCCACTCCCCATCCTCCCCCCTGTCCAGTCCTCCCTATCTCTCACAGCGTCCCACCCCGCTCCCTACCTACTCTCCCTACTCTCCCTGCCTGGGAGAAGGAGCAATCACCCCACCCCACTACCTCCAGGACACAAAGGCTTGGCTAGCAGGGCTTCCTGCATTCAGGCTGCCTGCCTTCGGGCCATTTCCCACACTTCTAGCCTGAGCAAGCCTTCCTAAATGCAAACCTGATCTCATTATTCTCCTGCTTAAACTCTTCAAGAGCTCCCCAGTGACCACAGGACAAAAACCCACATTCCTTAACAGGGCTAACCAAACTCTCATGCTCTGGCTGGTGTGGACTTCAGCAGGATTTCCTCTCACATCCCCCTGCCTTTCCAGGCTGGCCTCCCTTCCATCAAGTGTCACACCAGCTGACTTCAGGGCTGCTCCCTTTGCTTGGAACGTCTTTCTTTCTTTGGCTTCTTTCTTTCTTCTTTTCTTTTCTTTCTCTTTCTTTTCTTTCTTTCTTTCTTTCTTTCTTTCTTTCTTTCTTTCTTTCTTTCTTTCTTTCTTTCTTTCTTCTTTCTTTCTTTCTTTCTTTCTTTCTTTCTTTCTTTCTTCTTTCTTTCTTTCTTTCTTTCTTTCTTTCTTTCTTTCTCTTTCATCTTTTTAAAGTTTTTATTTATTTACTCATGACACACACACACACACACACACACACACACACACACACAGAGAGGCAGAGACACAGGCAGAGGAAGAAGCAGGCTTCATGCGGGGAGCCCAATCCCGGGTCTCCAGGATCACGCCCTGGGCAGAAGGCACGCACTAAACCACTGAGCCACCCGGGGATCCCCTATTTGGCTCATTTCTACCCAGCCCTGTGGTTTCAGCAGAGATGTTTTTCCCTCTACACAGCTTTCCAGGGCCTCATAGGTCTACAAGGAGTCACAGTGGTCCTCAGCACCCTGACCTTCTGTCATCACAGGCCTTTATGCGGGAATTGCCTGCTGACTTGCTTTGTCCCCTTTCTCAATATTGTAAGCACCCTGAAGACAGCAACCACATTTGCTTAATTCACACTTGCATCCCTGGGGCTTAGACTGGGGGCACACACTTAATGAGCATTCTATACCTATCTCAGCATAGGAGCAGCAGGATGTGAGCCAGCACGTCACACAGGCACTGTGTGCAGCGACATGGACTCAAATGCCCAGCTGGATCTGAGAGTCCTTGTTGTAAGATTAGGATGAGCTGTCTCTCAGGGTTGGGTTGATGTGGGAAGTACATGCATACAAATGTCCTTCGTAACTGGATCAAGACCACTGCCTGGCAGGGCAGGGACCCCGCTGTGTGAAGAACTGTGAGGTGGGCAACCACAGACAGTAATGATGGGTGTCATCTGCTGATCCTTTCAGCAAACCAGAAGGTCAGAGGAGGGATCCTTCCAAGTCCATGGTCAAGGACATACCCAGGACAGTTGCTGAGTTCCTCAACTTCAGGGGGAATGAAAAGGATGGAGGTTGAGGTAGGATCTCATGTACCTTCCAAGACCAGCTCCGGGGAGAATCCCAGGCTGCCCTTGGTATGTGTTGGGCAGATATATCACCACTAGGGGAGCAGCTGAGGAGGCCTGACACCTGGCTCTGCCCCAGGGCAGTTAGAACCACGGGCAATTTGCTGGGGACCAGGGGCAGCAGCTGCTTTAACCTCTGGACTAAGGGGAGTTGCTGGTGTTCAGGAGCCACTCAATCTTCAAGAACCTCTTCTATCTATTCCCTATCACGTCAGCTGGCCGGTGGGGCAAATATGTCCTTGGAGGGCAAAGGGTTCCTATGACACCTTTCCTAGTCTCCTTGTCTAGAGCAATTAACTTAATATGTTGATTATTTACAGAGCGAATATGCGGTACTCTTCCCTGTCAGAGAGGAAGGGCAGGCCTGCATCTATGCCATTTCCTTCCTCTGTAGACCTGTCCCTGGCACGGCACCTTAGCTGCCTCTGTTATGCTGCCGTGAAGATGACGGGTGGATCTTCATGGCATTATAAGGACCTTTCATTTCCCTTAGCCTTTACTTTCATACCTATATTTCTTTTCTATTCCATCTTGTTTACCTTCAAGGTGTTGTCCGCTATGGTGTCCTGTTGAGCTGTTCATTCCCTGAGTCTCCAGAGCCTGCTGTTGCATTCTCCTGCTTCTAGAAAGTAGGTCTTGAGCAGTTCACTTGGCTGCTAAGACTTCTTGAAGTCAATTTCGAAGTGTCATTCTCAAGCCAAAGAAGTTATTTTTGAGTACAGTTTTTGTGGCCAGCACCGTGCTAAAAACTGTGGGGAGGCTAGGAAGATTCTAATCTAATCTCTGCTCTCAGAGTTCATAATTCTAGTTCAGGAGACAAGGTGTAAATACAAAAAACAAATGGAAAAATAATAAAGGTTAAAATTGAAGTCTAATAGGAACCAGGGAACTCCTATTTGTCATGGATGTTATTTCCAGATGGTGCCATGAGATTGCTCTCCAGCCTTGGTCCAGTTTTCCTGTTGGTTTTAGATTGCTGTTCTATTCTGTGTCTGAAAGATCCAACGGAGTGAAGGGGTGCTTTTCTTGGTCGAGTTCACATTATCATTGCCTTTGTTTCCAATTGCATTTAATCTCCCTATTTCTTTCTTCTTTTGTTATTTAATGGAACTCTGTGACAGAGGGATTCAGTTTGTATCAAAGACCGGCCACAGAAAGTTAGCTGTGTCGTGCCTGGGCACTGGTCTTTGCCAACCATGGGGTCTCCAGCCTCTCCTCATATTATTGTATACTGCGACGATGAGTCACGCCTGAAAAATGCTGTGATTTTTGAATTGTAGTTGCCTTCCCCTGAAAAATGCAGCTTAAGAATTTGCTTGCATGCTCTTATTCAGCAGAGGATAAACACCCTCTTAATGTGCCAATGTATTGCTTCTCTTGTTACATACATGCAGCACAACCTCCCCCAGGCTGGGGGCTAGGGTTGAGAGATACTGGAAATTGCCTGAGAGGACAGCGAATGGTCCAGGTAAGAGGGAGAAGAAAATCTTTCTATCCAGTAACACAGACATGTATGTGTGAGCCACCGATCGACCCCTTTGTCCTGTAGCTCCAGGTCAACACTTGCACTCTGGGGGAACTGAAGGATCAGAAGGGATCCTGGGCCACCAACAGTACCTTCACTTGGCCCTAGAACCTCCTTGCTGTGGGCTAGAGTGGCTGAGTTGGCCCAAGGCTCATGCATGGAGGCAATCAATCCCTTCTTTTGTTGACTTTGCCAACATGATGACCCAACTGGAACCATGGATGGTAGAGTTATGTGATGTGAAAAGTCAAGAATGAATGGTGGGCCAGGATGCTGGGTCCTTGTTGCTGGAAGCTACCAGAGGGTGAGACTTTCTCAGCAGAAGTCTCCTGGGAGCAGAATGAGAAAATAGTCCTTTAGTGCCATCCTGCCTAAAACCCTTTGGTGCATGTCTGTGTTCCTAGGACAGGCCAGCCCCCACAGATGGTCCGTGTGGTGCTCCAGTCACCAGGGGGAAGGGCAGCAAGTGCATGGAGGGGATCAGGGTTACCGTAGACCAGTTCCTGAGGTAAGGGTGGCATGGTAGTCGCCCTATTTTATATATGCTGTAGGAGCGCTGCTTTGCAGTTGTTTTCGCAGAAAAACATATTCTCTTAGTCCTCTGCTCTAAGCAATTATGAGCATGTAATACCTAGTAATTGAATACTCTCCACGAATGCAAGCAAAAGCTCCAATCTTGAGAAAGGGGTAGATCCTGGGTTATACCCACACTCCCCCCAGTACCAGCTATTCCTTTAATGATTGTTATTACAGTAACATTAAACAGATGTAGACATTTTTTAAAATGTGGGCTGGTCTCTTGACTTTCCATTTGATTTAAAAAGACTGATTTACTGCTGGGAAAAACCTTTTCAGAGGAAAGCTTTGTGCGAGTTTCATTAATTCCCTTGCCCTATGGCCACAAGCATGATGGGACCACCAGTACTACCAGCCCATCCTATGTGACTGGATATGTTTCAGCCCAAAAGCACATTTGTCATGGGGTTGTCAGAACTCTACTGTGCTAGAGTTAAGTGAGCTCTGTATTAAGAGGCTTTGAAAGGCCACATCTTCAGCCCTGCCATCCCAACCCACCCTCTTGCTGGAAACAGACCTAAACGCAAGAGTATAAACCAGAACCAGGAACCATACCAATTCTAGAATAATTCTTGAAGTACCTGGGTGGCTCAGTCAGTTAAGTGTCTGCCTTTGCCTCAGGTCATGGTCCGGGAGTCTTAGTATAGAGTCCCGCATTGGGCTCCCTGCTCAGTGGGGAGTCTCCTTCTCCTCCTTCTCCCTCTGTCTGCCCCTCCTCCACTCATTTTTTTTTTCTCTCTCTCAAATAAATAAAATCTTAAAAAAAAAAAAAAGAGAATTTTCCCTAAGCTAGTGGTTCTTCAACTTGAGTGTGCAAAAGAATTACTTGGTAATTGGTTTAGCCCATAAAGTTAGGGGATCCTACCTCAGAGGTTCTGGATCTCAGGGACTCTGCACACTGTTTAGCCAGTGGTTTTAAATCTGGTTGCATGTTGGAATCTTTAAAGAAATGGATACTTAGCTCCTGCCTAATTAAATTAGGGTATCTTAGTGTCAGGCCCAGTGTTGAGAGCTTTTACAAGCTCCATGGGTCATTTTAATATGAAGCCAGAGTTGTCAGGCACTGGTGTAAGCTACGAAGCCTTGGGTGAGGACAAGGCTGAGGGCCCCTAGAGGTTCTTACTGGATGACAGGCTCACACAGACAGGCATTCTGCTCCAGCACGTCCAGTGGACTATCCCAGAAACAAACTGCTTACCGTGGGTACACATTAGGTTTGTGAAACCCCAGGATTCACTCGCTACAATTTGTGTGGATGTGCCTATGTCCATTTTTGCAGGGAGAGGTGTTCTCAGCTTTCACTAGAGTCACTTTATTTCCTTCCCTGGTCCTTGTTTTATTCATTTATTCATTCACACGCCCCTGTCCTGCTCTCATTCTGCTCCTTCACACAGGTAACCATTCTTACGGTTAAAGTATGTGACGGTCTATCCTTATGTTTGGCTGTTTTTGTTTGTTTTGTGTGTATCTCTTTAGAGTCTCCGTGAATTCTATGTTCTTAGTGCTACCTGTGTTGGCATGTGTGCATCCATCCATTGCTCCTGACGTCACGGGCAGCTTCCCCGAGATTTTACCTCTCTGCTTCCCCAGTGATGGACACCCAGGCTTCCAGTCTCCTCAGCCACAACCTGAGCTGCCGTGCACATCCTCACGTACGTCCCCTTCTGAGCCCACATGAGAGCTTCTTAGGAGACACACCCAGAGGAGGAACCACGGGCTGGATGGGCCACGTGACGTCTTTGGACTACAGGGGGTGCAGAGTGGCTCTCCAGACGATTGCTCCTGGTGACACCCCTCTCACCATCGCTGGATCCCTAAAGTGATCTGAGACCCCCACTCACATGCCACCAAAGCGAGGATGCTGGTGGGTAACAGTCAGTCTTGGCCCTCAGTGCTGCTTGCCTTTCCTTTTCTTTTTCCAGCTCTACCCTCTTTCCTGTTCCCTGTGACATCTGTATGAAACCTCTGCTGCCACCTTCACGACTCTTATTCCACTGCAACTTCCACAGGGACAACAGAGGCCATCTTTACTTGTGTCCCTTCACTTCGAAGAGCATCATTTGCAGCCTCATCTCGCCCCATTTTTCTCTCCAGGCTCACCTCACCGGGATCTTTGATGCCCTCCCTGCCAGACCTTCTCTCTGAGGCCTTGCTGGGTCAGCTCCACCCCTGGGCTGTCAGTCTGCCTGCCTCTCTCTTCATAGGCTTGGTTCTGCAGCCTATAATGTTGGCCAATTCTCTCTCAACAAACTTCCCTTCTTGTTAGGCCTCCCTTCTTCCTCCTTCAAATGTTTGTTGTCTGTCACAAACTTTCTGAACACATGTTTGCATGTGCTCTGCTTGCTCAGCTCTTTCTCATGTTCTCCGTCACTCCCAGCCCTCCGACCTGTGGTCCCCAGTCGCCCGCTGGCTCAGGGCGCTCCGTCCAGCTATTCCCCACTTCTTTCTTTCTAGGGTCCAACACCACCTGCAACACGCTGCTTGGAGCTGCCTCCCTTCTTGGCTTGCAGGACAACATGTTCTCCTGGCTCTCTCCCGCTTTTCTCTCTGCTTCTTCTCAGGCTCCCTGATGGCCTCCTCTCCCTCCCTGCCCCTTAGAGCTCCACCCCCCTGCTTCTACCCTCTAGACTCTTGCATCTCCACATGTTCTCCTGAGCTTGGCCACCTCTTGGGCTCCCTTGAAGCATTTATAAGCATACGACTCTCAAAACTGGCTCTCGTTCTAATTCAACGAATTGGTTTTGAAAATTCACAAGTGTTTGTTTGTGTGCCAAGATCCAGAATCACATGTGACTGAGCGTAACAGTTCATAGTCCACAACTCTCTCTTCTGAACCCTAGACCCAGGCACCCTGCAGTCTTTCTGTTTGCCACAGTTTGAGGCTATGCATCTACATCACAGATGAGCTGAAACGAATTATACACCTCTAGGTCTTTTTCTAAAGGGTTCAAGGCTGGCCTGACAGTATGTCAGCAGGCGCTGCTGCCCACTCAGTCTCCGCTGGAGAACACACCAGAGGCCTCTGCGTCAGGAGAGGTGTGCAACGTCTACTCCCTCTGAGTAGGAAGTGCAGGGCAGCCGCAGCTGGAAGGCCTAGAGTTCTGAGACAATAATTTGGTCTATAGACTTATTTTCCCTTGCCTTTGGAACAGTGTGATATCGACAGTCACAGGCAGATGGGAATTAGTGTAAGTAAGAAGTGACAACTGTATACAAAGTCAGTGTTGTCAGAACAGACCCCGCCATGATGTTGCTTACCCCACAGCACAGGGCTGAGGAGGTTTCTATGGAGGAAAGTCCTACCAGGCTGGACATAGTTCACTGTGAAACTGAGTATGCGTCATGCCTTCTAGAAGTTGGGTCAGGCAGATTAAGGAGAATGGAGTAGCAAGTTTCCTTGCAGCTGGCCGGGCTAAGCCTCGGAGGACCAGTGACACTCTGAGCCAGCCTTACCTCTGCTTCAAGATCTGTTTGTTGTCTTCGATGGTGACGCTGTCAGCATGGTCCCTCTTGAAGATTTCAAAAGCCTCTTGTCGTCCTAATGACATTTCTTCTCTCATCCCTGTTTGGAGACATGGGGAAATGGCCTCAGTCGCAGCATCAGGATCCCATTAATTTCACTGTCACTTTAGTGGGACTGCAGAGCCAGCCCTGGTTCTAAGAGGCTCACAGCGGAGAGTCTCCTGACCAGACAGGTGGCCCTGGAGTCTTCCAGCTGGCCACCGACCCACCACGAAGGCCAGTCCAGTGACACCCTGCACCCTATGGGGCTGTGCTGGTGGATGCATGTGACTTGTGGGGGGTGGAGTTTGGAATGTCTGGTCAGAGGAAATGAAAACCAGAGCACCAGGCCCTGGATTTGCCGAGAACATCTGCAAATGCACTTTCTGCCATCATTTAGTGCCGCATTTCTCCCCGTTTTCCTGTTATGCCCCATTTTGGTTTTCTGTTAAATTTCTTTTTTTTTTAAATGTTATTTTGTTTTTGTTTTTTTTAATTTTTATTTATTTATGATAGTCACAGAGAGAGAGAGAGAGGCAGAGACACAGGCAGAGGGAGAAGCAGGCTCCATGCACCGGGAGCCCGACGTGGGATTCGATCCTGGGTCTCCAGGATCGCGCCCTGGGCCAAAGGCAGGCGCTAAACCGCTGCACCACCCAGGGATCCCTTTTTTTTTTTTTTTAATTTTTATTTATTTATGATAGTCACACAGAGAGAGAGAGAGAGAGAGAGGCAGAGACACAGGCAGAGGGTTTTCTGTTAAATTTCATGCTGAATTTCCAGGCATTTAGTTGAAAGAAATACAATCCACACTGGAAGATATAGAATCTAGAAAATTCTACCCTTAGTCTCCATATAATGTCTCATCCTTGTTTCCTGTGTCTTAAGGAGGGACCTCAGTTCTTACTCAGAAGTTAGGTTCTCCATCACAAGACCCATGAGCAGGTTGTGTTGGAGGCTCCTAGTTCACGTCTAACCTCAACACCTTGTGTTGCTATGGTCACTAGGTGCCAACCCTCACTGCTGGGCCCTGTTCGAAGGCCAAATTCTGAAAGCCAGAGTCAGGACAGCCAGGGACGTTGGAGTGAGCAAGGAGCATTCCTGTACTGCATCCCTCTTCCATCCAGCCTCCCAGAGCGAGGGTCAATGCAGGCCTGTGCCTGGGACTCTCTCTCACCTAGGCTTGTGCCTAGGTGAGAGTTGAATTCACAGCTGGATTTTGGATGAATTTATGGAGTTTTTTTTTTTTTTTAATGCCTCTTTTAAAAGCATTGATTCCTTTCCCCCATGTTTTCATCCAGTTAATTCTACTTATCTTTGAAGTCTTGGCTGAGTGTTACCAATCCCTCAAAATTTCCCTGGGGCCCAGGCAGCATGAATCCTCCCTCCACTATGTTCCTATCAATGCATCTGTAACACACACAGCCCAGTAGACACTGTTACTTCACATGACAATCCTTGCTGGTGACAGGTACATTTCCAGGAGGTAGAGATTACATTTTTGTGAATACCTAGTGTCTTGTCTGGCATTTAGAAGGTGCTCACCATATGTCTGTTAAATAAATCAGGTCAGGAATGAACCAGGATTGACAATGAACCTTGCTCTAATTGCCACCTGAACATGATCCAGGGTGAGAGGGGTTTGCTGTGAGGCTTCAGGTTCTGGAGATGCATTCATGTGGGCCACATACCACATCTCCTCTTGCCTGGAAAAAACCCGCTGAGTCTCATCACCAGGCCTCGGGGTGAGGAACTGGACCAGCCCATCTGACACCAATTTAATGATTACTGTTGATAAAAATAGTACCATGAAGAATGTCTGAATGGTGAGGCACACAAGACACCCCACCCATTTCCAATCAGAAGCAAATGGGCACATCTCAGTTTTGTCTCCACATCTGTCCTGCACACTCTAGAACTGGGTTGGCTTGGGAATGGGTTTGTGTGAGACTCAGAAAGATGAGCTCTGCTGCATGAGAGACATTAACCAGGGGACACTTTTTATCCAGCAGAGCCCACCAGGAGCCAAGGGACTCATGCCATACCTCTCCCCCACTCCTGGTCTGTGCCCAATTCTGACAATGTGCGCTTTTCACTGCCAATTAAATAGCAACAGAGGGTAGAGGGAGTGAATCTCTCTGGAATAGAGTTGGGGACGAGGAGAGCTCCATGGAGACCACATGGGAGCCTGCCTGGGGGATCCCCCAAATTGCCTCCCACAGAGGAAGTGATGAGAAGGCAGCAGCAGCAGGGGGCGGGTGGGGGGGTGTGGAGGGAGTGTTGTTCAAAAGGCTTCAGTGAGGGAGACGGGTTCATGGCCTTTTCTCTCCCAGGCTCGGCTTTCTTTTAGAGCTGACAGTCCGAATTGACAGCTGGGTGGAACGGAATGGCTGCGCTGCAGTTTCTCAGGGCCCATGGCACTGTTACAGCAGTAGGTCCCAGAAGAATTTATGACCAACTGAAAACCCCACTGTGTTTTCCCCAAGATGTAGAGGGGCCTGAGTAGTTGGAACAGAAAGAACATGGAGCACACAGAGGAGGGAAATCCAGGAAGGTAATTCACTATTGTTTTCCAGAGAATCCTGAAAGTCTTGCTAAAAGTTATTTGGGGCCAGCACCGTATCACAGTGTATAGGAGTCACCAATTTTCAATGACTTAAAATTCAGTGGAGTATGCATTATGAGAAAGTTACACTGGAAGCACTTAATACTTCTGGTGATTTAGGAGATGCCTGGGGTCTTGCAGTGCTATGGCTTATTGTCAGGAGTATGGCAGGTATCAGCTTTCCTCCAGTGATGATGGAGAGAGTATTTGGCATTGGAGTTCTCTGATGGTGGTGAGCTCAGGTGAGTGGACATTCATGTGAGGGCTATAATTCTGGCAGCTAGCATCAGACATGTCTGCTCAGGGAGGCCAAAGGGCGGTTGCTTGATGATGCCCATTGTCTGAAGGAAGAGAGGGAAGCCTACTGAAGAGCTGTCTTCCCCTCTCAGGATTTAGAAAACAGCTTTCTCATCTGGCAAGCCCTGGCCTCTGAGCACACAATGTCCACATTAGAAGGGGTAAGAGCAGTTGGAGCACAAGCTAATGAGATAATCAGCTATTTATTTATTCACTCCACCAATATTGATTTATCTTAGGCACTGTGGTTGGCATGTGACAGAGATATAAACTTGAACAAGAAGATGAAAGCTTTGATCCTTGCCCTTAAAGAATTAAAAGTCTAGTGAAGGAGGAAAAAACTGTGAACAATCACAATGAAAGCTGCTGTTTGCTGTAAGGCAGGCCTGTGTCCAGTGCTGGGAAACAGAGAGGAGGACGGTCAGCTCTGTCAGGGGAGACTGGGAAGGATTCTGAGGGACGAGCAGCACATGGCAGGTGGAGAAGTGGAAGAGGATCCCAGATGGAGGGGGCGGAGGAGGAGTATGGATTAAAAGGGTAACTTGATTAATATGCATGGTTCTGCCGCCCAGTAGGAATGGCCTTTGGAGAGAATAAAATGAATTTCTTACATACTTTATGCTAATCACCGTATCAAGTGTTTCCTTACCTATTAGGTCAGTTAAACTTCTCCATGATCCCTGGTCAAGTATCATTTTACAGATAAAGGAACAGAGGCTCAGTCAAAGAAATTTTACAAAGGGGTAAGAATGGTCTGGCTTCTAGAAAAGTCAGCTCTGCTCTCAGATCACTCTTTCCAGGGAAAGTCTGCCTGAGAGAGGAGGTAGTTGGTGGGCCTGAAAATGACCTGGTAGGAGTAGATCTGCCTGTGAGATTATACTCTTATTACCGTCTATCTTGTCCAAAACTTTGAATTTTCTTTTCAGTAGCACAGAAAAAACAGAACCATGAATTTTGACTTACTATCTCTATGATTATTTCTAGAATTTGTGTACTCCATGGGCGGTAGTGTTTGTTAGTTTTGTTTGCTGCAGTCTTTCTAGTACCTGGATGGTCCCTGGCACATAGTAGGAACTCAAATTCTCTTGAACGAATAAATGAATGCTTCACATGCTTGATGCTCTTCCTTTGAGTATAGCATATTGTGACATGATGAGGGAAGTGCATTCACTGCTCTTCCTCCCTCCACCACCACACTGAGTGGGTGCATACCCTGTGTAGTGTGATTTTAGAAATTCACACATACACACAAGAAATTCAACACCATCTTCTCCCACCACATGTCACTATGCTTCACAGCCCGCCCTTAGAGATTCCAACTCCAAGAAGCTTTTATAAAAATGCAAATGCTCTGGAAGGCATCACTACCCTAGAGCTAGCAAAGACAAACTCCACGATTTGTTGACAATTAGCTAACAGGTCCTGCAAAGAAGAGACATAAGATGGTGTCTCAGGCTAGTGCCAAAATGGGGAAAATCTGAGCTTGAAAATGAAGGTGTGATGGCAAAGACAAATTGTGCCTTTTCCCCAACTTTGTTTAGTCTGTCAGACTCAGCTGCTCATCAAAGCTGAGGACCTTAGGAATTCCCCCTTGCCACGACCAATTCTAGCTCTCGGTCATTTCCTTTTAGTGAATTTCAATCCCAGGTCCCCGTGTCGAATCCCAGAAAATATGGATGACTCAGAGAAGCCTGCTGGTCTGCTGAGACACTGGACTGTTTAAAACCTGGAGGAGAGCAAATAAAATTTCAAACAAAACAAAGCAAAAGCCAAAAGACAAATAAACAAAAAACCCAAAGAAGAGGAGTTTTCTCTGTCTGGGTCCCCAAAACACAACATCACAGTTTCAGGTGGTGAGTTAGATGGAAAACACTTCCAAATCCTAAAGGGGCAGCCTTTCTTCTGGATATTGATACTTTTTCTGAACAGCATTTAGGCAGAAATGACAGACAACAAGGCACTCACAGAATCAGCCCTGGAGTGGGGCTTCTGAAAATGTTAGGCATACAAAATTTTTAGGCGCTGGTCCTCATTCTTAATGCTCTCTTTTTTGCCATCCTGAAATCTGGGCTCCTTATTTTGCCGAAAAACATCCATCAGTCCTTTTGGAAGCCCTCCCCGCCCCCCAACACAGGGTCCCATGGAAACCAAATGGAAAGGAAAAACATCGGAAGTGGAGAGTTTATGCTCCTGCCTTTGGGCCTGCTGTCTGATTTCCTTTAGTCTGGAGCACGAGGGCCAGAGCTCATTTTCCTGGCTGCTCCAAACAACCTACTGCTGCTTAAGCTATTGCTTAAAAATGGACAAATGTAAAATGATGGAGAGTTGTGTTATTCAATGCTGAAAAATGATTTCTCAGTCAGAGCCAAAAATATCTTTTCCTTGGGAAACACACCTATTCATGTGGTGCCTCAGTTCCCCCTGACTAACGAAGGAAGGGGAGAAAAGAAGACCTACAGGGAAAGTGAGGAAAAGTGAATGGTGGAGTGGACGTTAATGAGGAAGAGGGCATGGATCACTCCAGCTGGGACTAAATGCAAGAGAAGGCTCAGTGCTGGGTGGGGGATGTTCAAGGCTGAGACAGAGAGGAAGCTGGATGTGGGAGGTGATTACATGATTTGTGGCTTTGTAGCAGAACCTTTGAAACCAAAGGTGAGGGAGTGGTTTTGATACAGTGATATGATGAATCCCTACAATTTGTAAAACGTGGAAGTGCAGATAGTAATGAGAAGCAACAGGCAGGGATAGAGTGTGGTTTTGTATGATATCAGATATAAGGTTCTATATGCATTGAAATTTCTCAGTAAATGCTGACTTAGGTGAAATATACAAAAATATTCTCATATAATGAGAAAAGATTTCCATCCTTTGGTATGTAGGGAAGTTAGGATGAATGTATCAGTGGGAGGGAGAGAAAGGAAGAATTTAGATGAGAGGAAGGGATAATCTACCAAGGCAGCAAGAAACATAAAGATCAGGAGGGAAATGAAAGAAAGGTCTGTGGTCCAGCCCTCTTAGGAATGGTGCTTGGAACAAGGATGTCCCCAGGGCCATCAAAGGAAATGATGGTTATAGTCAGAAACCCTGGGGTGGAGGACAGGTCAACCGCATCTAGCATGGAAAGCAAAGGGTCCACTGGTACTGGACTGAATACATTCATGAGATGAGGAAGTGCTAAAAGATCTTATAAAGAGAAATGGCCCATCTCTCGGAAAGATTAGGAAGGACATTTGAGATGCTTTACCTTCCTCCCCTCACTGCGGGGAGGATGGTGTCATTTAGGATGGAGGAGGTTTCCAGAAGTTACATGGAAGACCTGGATGGCATGCATATAGCCCCTGCATTCCCACTTTCCTTCCTCACACTCACCAAAGACATTGTCAGGCAGCCTGTCACTCACCTCCTTTAACAGACGGCTCCCAGATTCCTACCCAATCAAATGACAATTGCTGTTACTTTCACGATTCCTATGCTTCCGGGGGAAAAATAACTGTCTAGTTCTACCACCTTAGGAACTAAGATGCAGGTGATTTTCCCCAGGGAGCAGCATCAAGCCCTCAAGTGCCCAAATCACTGAGAGTGGCTGGCTGGGAGCAGATGCCAAGAAGCCCTCTGTCTATGTTTCTCCAGCACCCTGGTGGTGGAGGTCGCCATAGGAAGCAGCGCCATGTGCCATGGCTCTGTTTACTTTAAGGGCCAGGAGTGGCTCAGCTACAATTTAAGGGGTTGCTGGGCGGGTACAACAGGGTATGGAATCTGAGGACGAGGGGGAGACAAAACCACTTAGCCACGGCCAAAGTGACTGCAGATGTGAAGACCAAGAGTAGACCTTTTGGGGTGACCAAGGACACTTGCCCAACCTACTTCCTGCTTTTGAGTGACACTTCTGGAATGAGTCGGTGCCCAAAGCCTTGGGGTTAAAGGCCTATGTTCAAACCAGAAGATACCACCTGGGCTAAAGTCCTCAGATTAGGACTGGCCTTGGAGTTTCCTAAACTGCCACATGAAAGCCATCAAAGGAGAACCTTTAATTTGTAGATTCTTAGGGCTGGCTTGGACCAGGCTGAAGCATGGTAGGCTTGGCAGGGGCCAAGGGAGTGGAGTAAAGGGAAAATCTGAAGTGGAAAGCCACGGAAACCTTAGGAGACCCACCCAGTAGTGGCACCACATCTAAATAAATCAAATGGGTTCCTGACTCCTGGTGCCAGAGATCACACATCCCACCAGCAAGCCTCCCCGGCCCAGCAGCGCAGACCATGTGGGCTGGGTGGAATTAAGGGGCAGTGTTCAAGGCCGGTTGTGTTTCTCTTTCGTCCTGGTAACCATGTCTGATTCACCCTCCTGCTGCAGCTGTATCCTGGATGTTGGCCTTAGTAGGTGCTGAAAGGCCCAGTGTGCCAACTGCATGGATGGACATGGAGCCCCTGGAAGAATGGCAGCTGCTTGAGGGCAATGGCCCATTTCCAGCAGTAACATAAAGCCTTGAAAATGTGGTCCTGAAGATCATCTGCTAAAGACCTTCATTTTCCTGACCTGGCCTCTCTGGGGTTTTTATTTTGTGAGTGTTCTTATTCAGGACAAAGTACCCATGTGGGTTGCTTAGAAAAAATCTGTGGACAGACACAGGCATGGAGCTTGGAGAACAGCCTGGGTCATGTTGGCATTTCTGTGTTTTGGAGTTAACTCAGGAATCTGGAGGCTAGCACATTTCCATGAAATAAGACAGCATGCTGAGGCTCCTGCTGCCAGGCGAAACTGGATCTAAGGAGTCCTTTCTATCCATTGTAGTCCCGAGATGTGGCAGCCTGGGTTTCCAGTCGGTCCCATGCCCAATATTTGGACCAACCTTGGAAATCTGGGTGGAAGGACATGCGTGCTCTAGCTCTTTATGGATTAAAGGACAGTTGACCGAGAGGGCCACTGAATAGAAGAGGCTACAAACACAGGATTCCCTGAGTTTTTTTCCCTGAGTTTGAAATGTCCTGACCATTTTCAAAGGCCATGGTTAACAGGGTTCTGTTGACTGGCTTCCACTCCGATGAATTCTGTTCTCCTGTCAGCCTGTGCTTTGGGGGCAGTGGCTAGAGCATTGTTCACATGCCCTACTGTCTGAAAAATGAGGCAGGTTTTTTTTTTTTTTTTTTTATCTGTAGCAGAATTGGGCAAGAATTTCACTGTAGCCTCAAATTTATTTTGATACATACTTATGAGGGAATTAAAAAAATACATTCTAGCCTAGTAGCCCCTTCCCTGAAATGCATGTAGATTTAATTAAAATTCTGTTTCTCTGGCTTGGAGGTAAGCAAAAGGCTATATGGAGTTTGGGTATACTTGTATTCATTCTTTGGGGGCAAGAAAAGGAAGGGGAAAAGCATTTTTGTGTCTTCTATGTGATAGGCACTGTTTCATGCTTCACAAATATGAATTCACAGATATTAACTCAACTAATCTTTACAACAAGTTTATTGGCACTGGTGGGGGAGGAGCTAATGCTTATTGAGAACTTCACATGTACTAGAGGGATTATATATGCTGTCTCATTTAATTCTCACAGTGACCCTGTCAACTAGGTAGTATTGGGCCTGTTCTATAGGTAAGGTAATTGAGGTTGAAAGAGGTTAAAAGTGACCCCAAGACAACAGTAAAATGGCAAAGCCATAACTTGATCCCAGGTTTGTCTCACTCCAGAAACCTTCTGCATACTGTGTTGCTAAGGGAAAATCATTTGCCAGGTAGAAACGATCTCATTAATACCAGCAAACCACTGAGCTCAGACCTATGGGACCAAGAGGTCAAGAGAAAAAGGCAGTTGGGTTGTGAGTTGGGATGTGGACTGAAAACCATGAATGCACATGGCAGCTCAGAAGAGCTGGAGATGTTCATGAATGGCAAGCTGGGGCAGGTACCTGATGGCCAGGAGGAGCTGCTTGACCTGGAGTGCCAGGGCCTGGGTAAGGATCAGAGGGAATGGGAGGGTTGTAACGGAGCCTTGACTCTCCGCCATGAGGACTTTATTGGTTAACCAACTAGGTCAGGTCCAGTTAAGTAATTATCTTTCCCTAATCTACATGGAGCTTGAGTTCTGAAGAGTCTCCACATTCTAAGAGTTTATGCACTTAAAATGGTGGTGTTGGACCAAAGCAGAGAGATACCACGAGAAGAGGGGTAGGGTCTAGGTTCCACGAGTGTGGATTTTGGCAGAAAAGAATTTCCCATCCCCACATGAGCAATAGCCATGAGAAAGAGGTGAAAAAGCTCCAAGGGGCCATCATTTTCCCCTTGACCCCTCTGTATCCTGACTGCTTTTTCTCTGGAAAGAATTTCATTGTTATTTTATTTTTATTTTTATTTTATTTTATTTTATTTTTTAATTTTATGTATTTTTTAATAAATTAATTTTTTATTGGTGTTCAATTTACCAACATACAGAATAACACCCAGTGCTCATCCAATCAAGTGTCCCCCTCAGTGCCCGTCACCCACTCACCCCCACCCCCCGCCCTCCTCCCCTTCCACCACCCCTAGTTTGTTTCCCAGAGTTAGGAGTCTTTATGTTCTGTCTCCCTTTCTGATATTTCCCACACATTTCTTCTCCCTTCTCTTATATTCCCTTTCACTATTATTTATATTCCCCAAATGAATGAGAACATACACTGTTTGTCCTTCTCCGATTGACTTACTTCACTCAGCATAATACCCTCCAGTTCTATCCATGTTGAAGCAAATGGTGGGTATTTGTCATTTCTAATGGCTGAGTAATATGTGTACAATGGAATATTACTCAGAATTTCATTGTTTAAATGTAAAATTTGTTTATTCACTGAGGCAGTGAGTCAACCGGTGAAGTAGACCATTTGTCAACAAGTTCTGAGTATCTGCGCTATTGACAACCCTCTTCTATGCATAGTGTTACACATAAATCAAAGAAATATTATCCTTGACCTTGTGATAGAAAGCACTGGGGCTATGAGAAGGTCAAACCTCACGTTATCAAGCAGGCGAACACTCATAGACAATGCTTTGGTGGTAGTATGGTGCCAGTGGTGTAGGTGATTGCTAGAAAGTGAAAGAAGGGGCGCGGTATGCAATCTGCAGAGGGCTTTCCAAGGCAGGGTTTAGAGAAATTGAGGAGCAGGAGCTGGAGCAATGGAGGCCAGTGTCACTCCCTTCATAGAGAACACAGAGGCAAGGTCATAGGGGTAGGGAGGCGCCCACCATGTTCAGGGACTGGCACAGAGATGGACTAGAAGGACCTCAGGGTTTCCTTTGACTGTGGGGGGAATTGGGGTCCAGTGACCTCCAGGTCCAGACACCACACCCTTAATGAGTCCCCCACATCCCCAGGGCATTTTCAGGCAGAGGCACATTAGCTTTTTCCATAGGCTTGTCAGCCTATTCTCCCTCCCTCAGATGGAAAAATATCTGCTTTAGAGTGTAACTCTGGGCTGCTCTTCTACTACTCTTATGTAGTGGTTGGAGAAAGGCAATAGAATTCAAAGTAGGAGGACATGGGTTTGAGGGCTGGTTTCACTTACTAGCTATATGACTTAGGGTCTGCCATTTAAATTGCTTTAAGTCTTAAGCTCCTCATCTATCAACTGAAGCTAATAAAAACTCTCGCCTCTTAATATTACTGTGAAGTGTTAATAAGACATGGTGGCATTTTGTGCATCTCTCCATTTTGGAACTGCTGGATACCTTTGCATGACTACTGCATCTGCGCACCTTCCCCCCTCCCCCGCCCTCAGGCCATGAGTTCCAAAAGTCATGTGATTTTGCCTTAGACATTTGTAGCTCCAGCTCCAAGCTCAGTGCCTGGAACATTGTAGATACTCCAAACAAGGTTTGTCAACGGAATGAATGAACAAGGATGAGGTATCTCTAGTTAACTTGTTTTTCTTAAAAGCATTATTGGTTAAACTGTGCATGCATCTCTAAGGCAGTTTTCTATGTATACATTTTACAGTAATAAAACTGAATATGGCAGCTATGAATCATTTATTTGAAAGTCTGACAGAATGAATAAATATGGAATACACTATAAAAAGTGAAAGTGCAAAAATGAGTTATTATTATAATAATGAGTCATCTAAAAACCTACCCACGTCAAACTGTTTAGAGCAAAAGAACTACTTCAGTAGGAGAATTCTGAAGGTAGTTGCTAGTTATGAGTTAGCAATGGAGGAAGAGAGAGTGGTTTAACTGTCAGGTGAGCTCCACTGCTTCTGTGTTCCCTGCTTTCTGACCACCCAACCAGGCTCATTCCACAGTAATAGCCTCATCTCATTGGGGAGATAAAGGCAACAGGACAGGGGCTTCCTCATCAGCCCTGACTGGTGGACTCACTGCAATCCAGGCTTTCCTTCTTGTGACAGTGGATCAAGCATCCACCATTTTATCAAAGGCCATCTCCCTCTACCTGGGCTGTGGTTCCCAAACTCCTCTGGGCTTCTTCTCTTATCCCTTCTCTCTTGCCTGAGCAACTTCCCCCTCTTCTTTGGATTATTTCCATCACATAAAATAATATTTTAAAATTCAACTTGAAGTGGTTATACTGAGATGTAGAAATATCTGAATTTGTAGGTACAAAATGGAAGATTAAAGCATTCAATGTTCACTGGTCTTGATTTTATTAACAAAAAAGGAGACAAATTCATCTATTTATAGAGGGATGACATAGTAAGAGATTCAGGGACATTTAGATATCCAAAGGAAGGAAAAAAAATACTGTTTAACAATATTTCCCCTCACCCACCCACCTACCCACCCATTAGCCTCCAGTTATCTTCTTATTTCTCTGGTCCCTTTCCATACAAAAAAAAAAAAAAAAAAAAAAAAAAAAGCCTCATCAGGGTTGTCTATTTTCACTGTTTCTGTTCCCTTACATTCCATTCTCTCCTCAATCTAGTCCAATGGAGTTTCATTCCCTTCACTCTGTTGCAAGTATTCTTTTGACATTCTCAGTGATCTGAGCATAGCTAAAACCAGTGGTCAATTTTCTGTTCTCATTTTAGTTGAGCTCTCAGACAATGGTAGGGCAGTAAAGTCAGCAACTATTCCACATGCCAACACCCAGTTCCTAGGTCCCCTGCAGGTGAGGAGGTGCATGTTACTGGTGTTGGCCAGTGGGTTGTGAGTGGCTATGCTATGTATTACCCCTTGGCTGAAGCACTGAAGACCTGCTGTGCAATTTTCCATGCTCTCTCTTCTCTCACTCTGATGATTGGTGTAGTGTCATCCCAGATACATCAGCCTGGTTGCCTGGTGATTGTGGAATAGAACCTTCACCCCTCTGACCCACAGTGTTCATACAGTGTGAATGAGAAATAGATGCTATTATGATAAACTACTGAGAATTAGTGCTAATTTATTACCAGAGCATAACCTAGCATAGCCTGACCAATACACACCACTGTTAGACATAGTTGACTCCTCTTTTTTGCCTAAAGCACAGAAGGATCCTTGGCCTTCTGTGACATCATTCCCTCCTGATTTTTCTCCCACCTTCCTGGCTTCTTCCAACCTCCAGATGTTGGAGCGCAGTAGCGCTCAGTCTGGGCACTCTTCTCTTTCAACAGGTGATTTCATTTAGTCTTGTGGCTTTGAAATGTATTATATACCAATGGCTCTAAAATTTATATCTTTAGCTCCAACCTCTCCATTGAGGGTGAGATTGGGACATTTAACAGCCCACTTGAAATCTCTACTTACGTCTAATTGGAATCTCAAAGTTAACATGTTCCAAACCGAACTCTTAATTTCATGCTCTGTTCTAAAATCTGCCCCAAGATGCTTCCCCTAATTGTTTCCATATCAATAAATGGTACCACTTGCTCAAGCAAAAAATCCTAGAGCTCATCCATGATTCTTCAGATTCCACAACAGCTCCACCAGCAGATTCTGTCTGAAACCTTTTTTTTTTTGACATCTTTTAAAAGCATGCCTTAGACCTCTTGGTTTCTCTCTGTTTCCTTGTTTATCCCAACTTAAGTCACCATGATTTCTCACCTGAAATGTCTTCTGCTTTGCCAGCGTCCATCTTGCCCTCCCAGAGCATATTCTCTACATAGCAACCTGAGAGATTTTTTTAAGAACATAATCACATCACTCCTCTGCCTCAAACTCTTCAGTAGCTTCCCATGGCTCCTGAACAAACTCCAAACTCCTCAGTCTGGCAGACCTTGCATCATGATGTCTGCCTATATCTCTCCCTCCTCAGGCTCCTCCCACATATCCTTTGTTCATGTCTTCTCAGCTCACCGGCCTTCTTTCAGTTCCTCAAATATGTCAGCCATATTCCTACCTCTGGGCTTTTACACTTGCCGTTTGTTCCTTCCATCTGGAATATTCTTTCCATGAATCTTTATGACATCAATTCGTTATTCAGTTTCAAGCTCACATATTACCTTCTCTGGTCTCCAATCCACTCCAACTGTTTATGCTATTATTTCATTTTATATCCTTCCTAGCACTTGTCATCATAAGAAACTACATGTATATATGCATTGTACAGAACGAAAACTCCACAAAGGTGTATCTGTCTTGGTTATTGCTCCTTTTCCAATGCTAGGAGGGAAGGAAGAGATTATGCTCTTAAAAAATCACTTAGGCAAGAAAGAGAGGAGGGCAAGAAAGAGAAGGCATGGAAGGAAGGAAAGAAGGAAGGAAGAGTAGAAAATAGGAAGGAAGAGAGAAATAAAGGAAGGGAGGGAGGTAGGTCAACAGTTGCATTGGAAATAGGTGTCCCTAATATATATCAGATTTGCACCCTTGCTTCCTGCCCTCCTGCTCAAAACCATACTGCTCTCCTAGGAGAACCTTGGTGCCTGAGTTTGAGCTCTCTCTCCACACCCACAGTCAGAATTTTTCAAGTGCCTCTCTTTCTCAAAAACCTAGCCTGGGTAAACTACCATGGCTTCCTGCTCACCCACTCCCCGATTAACCTCACCAGCTCACTCCTCTATCTCTCTCTCCTTTGGTTTTCACTTTTGTGGTTGTTTGTTTTGTTTCTGTTTTAGGCATAATAAACCTATAAATAATTATTTTTAAAGGGAGCCAAACTAAACTCCACACCTAAATGATGAGTGGGCTTGTGAGAACAGCTCTCCTTCCTTTTCCTGGAAAGAGCTTCCATTTCCAAGACAGAGAAATGACAGTCTTTGAAGATATCTAACATTATTTCAGAACACCACAGGGTTAGCCAGTTAATATCTGTGCCTAGCATTTGTACATTCTCAACAAGAGTACCTCTCTTACTACACAAGAGAGGTAATTTGCCATTATGAACCATTTATAATAAGCCATTCAGGAAGGCTTCTGAGGAATTTTTCTTTCACAGATGTATGATCTTATAGGAATTCTTAGAAGAATACAATTCATGCAGAAAGCAAGTCCTAAAGATTTAAACCCCATAGTTTTGCCTAATAGGGAAGAACATCTATAATGTATTATTTACTTTTCCTAATTATCAAAGTATAGCTTGTCCCTTGCAAAAAAAACGGGAAATAAGGAAGCAGGAAAAAAAAATAACTCCCAATTCCTCTACCTTCCTTCCAGTTTTTTCTATGCTTTGTTTTATTATAGAGTTAAGATAAGGTATACATAATTTTGTAGCTTGCTTATTTCACTTAACATTATCTCATAATCTTTTTTCCTGAATCATCAAATTTTTTAATAAATATTACTCTTTGTGGCTATGTAATATTTCCTAATTATAGTCTATTCTCTAGAGTTAGAATTTTACATCATATATATATGCATATATATATATATGCTATGTAAATAATGCTGCAGTGAGCATCTTGGTGTGTAAATGTTATTCCACATTTAAGTACTTAATTAGTTAATTAACATAAATATTTTCTGAGTGCCCACTATATTCTAGTTATTGTTCTTGGAGCTGGTCAACAAAGGCTTATTTCCTTGGAGTGCTGACAGTCTACTGAGGGTGACAGACAAGAGAAACAGATTAAATACACACTATCAATTAGCTCTGTGAAGAGAGGTAATGCAAAGTAAGGGGATGGAGAGATCTGAATGATGCATGAGACTTTTCCTTAGGGGGTTAGAGGAAGGTCTCTCCAAGGAAGTGGTATTTACACAAAAGCATTTTGGATTATTTCTATAGGCTAGACTCCTAGAGGGAGTTTCTGAATTAAAGTTGTTGCTTTCTAGGAAGCCAGTTTATTCCCTGACAGCAGTTCTCAGCGGTGCCTGGAAGAAATAACAGTTATAAAAATGTACCCTACTAGGGTATGATCTTGAACAAGTTACTTAATTCTTGTATTCCTTAGTTTTCTTTTGTGAAGTGGAAATAATTATGCCTCTATGTGTACATGTGTGTGGGTGTGTGTGTGCGCATGCATATGTGTGGTGGAGGCAGGAGGATTGGGGGTGGCCATGGGGATGGGATATTTAGGTTCTTGCATCCCAGAAAGACTAGATTAGGGAGCAAACACATGTCTGTGAAAAGAGAATGATCAAACTGTGAAATGTGTGCAGGACATTCCAGTTGATGCAAACTTAATTGAAAGAAGGTTCTGGAAGATGTGGCATGGACACATACTGTGCCTGGCGTAGAGTAAGTGGTTGGTAATGCAGACTAAGTAAAAGAAAGACTCCAATCTTTTGGGAAGAGCTTATTGACACTGGGGAAGCTGAAAAGGGAAGGTCAAAGATGACTGGTCACCACATAGCAGTGCAGTGTGGCTTGTGATCTGTCAATCAGATAAGCTTCTTTTCATCCAAAGCTTACAAATAGGTGGTATCTTCCATTTACTAAACTAGAAAATAGGGCTAGTAATATTGGCCTCATAGGGTCATTTTGAGAATTAAAAGGGATTGAAATATGGAAAGAACACAATACTGTGTCTTAGTCACAGTAGGACCTCAGTAAATGCACGTTTCACTCCTTCATCTTGTAGATGAATTCAGTAGAAAAGGATCTGGGATAGTAAAGAGGTAGCTCAGTGGGATTTAAATAAATTCTCTCTCTCCAAATCCCAGAATTAGGTGTTGTATTTGCTTATGCACCTGCATTTAGGTATACTTTTGAGTTCTCAGATCTATAGTAATAAAACTATTCTGTTGGATATAAGAAAATTAATGTATGCTGCTGTTGACAAAAAACTCCAAGGAAGGAGTTCCAACACCCTAGTTTATGGCTGATCATAAACAAAGTTATCAAAGGCATCTATTTTAGCATCAGACATAAATGCTCCCTTCATTTAAAACGATTAACTTGATTTGGAAAACAGCTGAAATCACACCTTATTTCCTCTTGGTCCTCCCAGAGGAGTTTCTCCCTCATATGAAGATCCCTTCACCTTCATTTTCCACCCCTCTCCTTTGGCTCACTCCCCTCCATCATGTCTTTCTGATCTCAGCAGAGGCTCTTTGTAGGGTCTTCCAGAGTGGACATCAGGCACACTCTGTTTGGGTAGCGCATATCTGTATGGTGTAGGACACACACATTGAACACGACAACCAGTATCATTCTTCCTTTTCCCCAATTCAGTGATGTCCAGGGTTCCTTGGTCTTGAGGTAGCCAAGGTGCAGCCAGAGATCTGTTCCATCTACTGCTGGGCTCCTAGCTCCTACTTGTGTCTATCTTCTACTCTCTCTGTCATCTCTCTTCACGTGGTAGCAGCACATGAGCAGCTCTTCACTCAGTACTTGCAGTAATAGCTTTGTCTGACTTCTTTCCCCAGTGTTTAGTTTTTTTTTTTTAATCCTGTCTTTTCTTTAAGCCAGAAGCAGAACTGGATTGTGGGAAAACAATGCCAAGGCCATGGGGCCCTGACTGCTGCCATCTGCTACAATATCAGGAACAGGAAGAAGGAGAGGGTGCTAAAAGTTAAGTAGATGAAGTAGTTAGATGATGAAGAGGATCTAAATTTAATTTGCTTAAAAGCTTCTCAGACTGGCATTCATCTGTGGTAGAAAATGCTCACTGGCAGATGCTCTAGGAGTCGGTTAACTGTTTGTGGTTCACATGGCTGGATAGAAAGAAAGACTCCTCTCTGTCCAAGCCCAAGAAGCTGCCTGTCTTCACTGGGTTCACTAATGAGCTTTGGGTTGCCTTGGGCAGTAATTTGCTCTCTGGATAAAAAGAATGCAAAGAGTGAGCAGGCTGAAAGCCCCTCTGGCTGGGTTTCCTCTTCTTACTAAACAGCCAGGCTTTGAACTTGTAATTATGAGTCATGGGGCTCCCAGTCTGGCACAAAAGTGACTCATTTTAAGCAAATTATCAGTTTTTGCCCTGTTACCAAATTCTGTGATCAGCCATTCTGTATTAAAAAAAAGGAACAGTTTTATTAAAAGAGCAGGATGTGTGGAAGGAGAATGAGCTGCACTATGCTTTCCAGACGTATGGACCAAAGTCAAGCTCAGGCCCAGTGTAAGCCAAGCAACAAAATAAATAGCAAAAATGGCACAGAAAGCAAACGATCAGGAAAATTCATTTCAGAACAGATGCAAAACCAACTTTTGCAGCCAACAGCATACGATTCCTATAATGCTATGATTCCAGGACATTCTTCCCTGCCTGCTTTCCAACTCACTTGGACCTACTGGAATTGAGGTCAAGGAAGAAATATCTTTCTTTGGATTGATTTAACTCACAATTTTGTTAAAGAGTCAGTGATGAGAGATGCTTCTGAGTTGCCCAAAGTTAGTTACTTAGACAGATGGACTGATAGAGCAATCATAGTAAATAAACATGATCTAGTGATGAGTCTGTGGTGGAAGGAGAATTCCAAGGCCCTCTGTTATAGAGCCCTCTCCTGAGGACACCTGCTACATTAATGGACTTTGGTTGAGGAAAAATTTGATATGGTCATTACTTCTTTGTCAGTTGTAAGAATAGTAACTTATCTGAAAAGACAATTTTTCTTCTTTGATGCCTTGGATATGGTTAACACTCTCCTAAAACAACAATAAGGAGAAATGGACTGAGAGTGAACTGGAATGCTGTGTGGTCCAAGTGTGTGTTTTTTTTGAAGAGTGGTTTGAAATTTCTAATTAATCCCTTTAAATAGCTGCCCATTCACCTGCACCACTGTAGGGATACTACAAGCTATAAGGGGGAACTTGGCTCTGAGTTAAATTGTCTGACTTACTATGATAAAAACTCTCAATAAAATGGATATAGGTGGAACATACCTCAGCATAATACAGGCCATATATGGCAAGCTCACAGCTAACATCAGACTCATAAGTGAAAAGCTAAAAGCTTTTCCCTTAAGATCAGGGACAAGACAAGGACATCTGCTCTTACCACTTTTATTCAACATAGTATTGGAAATCTTAGCCAGAGCAATTAGGCAGGAAAAAAGAATAAAAAGCATCCCAATTGGAAAGAAAGAAGTAAAACTGCCACTATTTATGAAATACATGATTTTATATTTAGAAAACCCTAAGGAGTTCACCAAAAATTGTTAGAACAAATTCAGTAAAATTGTAGAGAACAAAATCAATATAAAAAACTCATTGTGTTTTTATACACTAACAATGACTATAAAAAAGAGAAATTAAAAAAAAAACAATCCCCTCTAAAATTGCATCAAGAATAAATAAAATACCTAGAATAAATTTAACCAAGGAGATGAAAGACCTGTACACTGAAAATTAAAAGGCATTGAAGAAAGAAGTTAAAGAAGACACAAATGAATGGAAAGATATTCTGTGCTCATGGGCTGGGAGAATTAATATTGTTAAAATGTCCATATTACCCAAAGTAATCTAAAATTCAGTGTTATCCTTATCAAAATTCCAAAGGTATTTTTCACAGATATAGAAAAAACAACTCTAAAATTTATATGGAACCAGAAAAGATCCTGAATAACCAAAGAAATCCTGAGAAAGAGCACAGGTGAAGACATCATGGTCCCTGATTTCAAACTGTACTACAAGCTTTGGAATTAACAGTATGGAATTGGTATAAAAACACATAGATCAAGGTGTGCCTGGGTGGCGCAGATGTTTAAGCATCATCTGCCTTCAACTCAGGTCATGATCCCAGGTCCTGGGTTTGAGCCCCGCATCAGGCTCCCTGCTCAATGGGGAATCTGCTTCTCCCTTTCCCTCTGCCCCTTCCCCTATTTGTGCTCTCTCTCAAGTAAATAAATAAATAAAATCTTTTAAAAAATCAACAGAACAGAATAGAGAAACCAGAAACAAATCCACATATGTACGGTCAATAAATTTATGACACAGGAGGCAAGAATATACAATGGGGAAAAGGGCAGTCCCTTTAACGAATGGTGCTGGGAAGCCATATGCAATAGAATGAAACTGGGCCACTTTTGAGTATTTATCTGAAAAGAAAAAAAGAAAACTCTAATTTGAAAAGTTATATGCATCCTTATTGTTTGCTGCAGCATTATTTACAGTAGGCCAAATATGGAAACAATCTAAAGGTTAATCTATGTATAAATACTACCCAGTTAAAAAAAAAATAAAATCTTGTTATTTGCAATGTGGATGGACTTTGAGAGTATTATACTAAATGAAATAAGTGAGAGAAAGACAAATACCATATGATTCCACCTGTAGCTGGAATCTAAAAAACAAATCAAATGAACAAACAAAACAAAATTCACAGATACAGAGAACAGATTGGTGGTTGGGAGATAGACTGGGAAGTGGGTGAAAGGATAAAGGAGTTCAAGCGGTACTAACTTCCAGTTATAAAATAAGTCACGGGGATATAATGTAAAGCATGGGATCTACAGTTAATAATATCGTAGTGCAAATGTGAAATTAGCTAAGAAAGTAAATCTTAAAAGTTCTCATCCCAAGAAAAAAAATGAACTGCACCTCACTGACCCAGCCTGTATAGGCATTGACTACTACTACCCCCTCCCAAGCCTAGAATGACCCCACCAAGAAGAAAGAATCTAAGGCATGCTGGGAAATGAATGGAAATTGTTTATTATAAAATGTAAAAAAAAATGACTTATAAATTTTACATCCTTTCCAAATTACTTTCAATTTAAAAGTTCCTTTCTTGTTTTTTGAGTCTGTTATCTCTCGCCCCTTACATAGAAACCATGGTGACTAAATGGTTACATTTGTATGTTCCCAAATCCCCAAATAAAATCCATTAATCAATCACTCTATGTTTTTTGAATATCCATCTTCTATGCTTTCTGCTCATCACTGTAGTTAATAAAAATTCAGTGAAATCCATGAAAAGTAAAGGAGAATATAAGACTCAGCAATTATCTCTTCATTGGTAATTCTAGTACTCATTTTTCAATTCTCATACTTCTTGTCATCTCTGTAGTATTCCTTAACTATTAAACTGAATATTCCTTAACTGTTCAGTTTAATATTCAGTTTATTCAATATTCCTTAATTGTTCAATATTTATTCAATATTCCTGAATTATTCAGTTTAATATTCAGTTAAATATTTAATATTCAGTTAAGCTGGATATTAAACTGAATGTTTCCTACTATTAAAATTTCATTCTCTTGCATCTTGACACAGTTCCCTTATTATTCTCCTTTTATGTCTCTGACTGTTTATTCTGAGCCTTCTTTACTGGCTGCTATACTGTCTGCTTATCTGAGCTGCATATCTGACAAGGAGACCAGTGGGGATGGAAAGGAAGTGTTGAATTCAGTACACACTTCTGATGGAAAATGATGACTAGCTGGCTGTGTGAGTATATATTAGAATTTCTGTGTTACAAATAAAGGAAACTAATCTTTAAGCTGGCTTTGAAAAAATGGATTGTGTCAGTAATTAGAAAATGCAAAGGCAATGCTGGTTTTGGCACTCTTTGAGACAAAGGTTCAAAAAGCAAAAGCAAAAGACTGAGTTAAAGAAATCAATCAAAATGTAGCACAGACATCTAAAGAGATAGGAAATATGAATGAGAGGTTGAGATGTGAGAGATAGAATAATAAGGTCCAACATAGGTCTAGTAGGAGTTTCCAAAGATGAGAATACAGAGAATGGGGCAGACTCAATAATTAAAAGGATAACGGCTGTGTATTTTCCGTTTTTTTTTTTTTTTTGTATTTTCCTAAAATAACAAATATGTAAATCCTGGTACTTGGGAAGTACAATAAATTCAGGACAAGAAATATAAAAACAAAACTCATTCTCCAGGCATAAAATTGATACCAAGAGCACCAAAGACAAGAGAATCTTAAAAGTAGACAGGGGTTTAAAAGGCATATTGTTTATTAAAGAATGATAGATTGACAGCATACTTCCCAATAATAATGAAAACAAAAAGATGATAGGATAGTATCTTTAAAACATTGAGAGAAAAATATATCAACCTAGAATTCTATACTCAGCCAAATATACTGTCTCAATAATTGAAAGATCTACTAGAAAAAATGATTTAAAATATTGAGAATTTTAAATAATATGGTTGGCCAGCTTAATCTAAAGAACACATAAAAATCCTATACCCACAAATAGGAAAGAAAATACACATTCTTTTAAAGCCTACATGGAAAATTGACAAAACCAAACAAGTACTAGGTCCCAAATCAAGTATTAACAAGTACAAAGATTTAGTCATAGAAACCATGTTCCTTGACATAGTGTAATAAAATTAGAAATTAACAACAAAAAGACATCTTTAAAAAGTCCATATGTTTAAGCATTTATAGAACAACTCAAATTTACTTGTCAGTCAAAGCAAAACTGAAAAAGAAAGTAGACACTATCTATAACAATGTTAATGTTTTCATATAGTATCTTGTGGAATGCAGTGAAATCAGTATTAGTGGCATTTCTATAGTTTAAGGGTTATATTAGAAAATAAAGACGACTGTAGGTTAATGAAATAAGCATATACTTTGAGAAAGGTAGAGAAACAAAATTAGAATAAATCCTTTACAAGGAGAAAGGATATAATATGTTCACATTATCTGCCTGCTTAGAGAAATATCCTGCTTATTCCTCACTTTGCCCTTACAGAAAGTCCAAATACTAGTCTCAATTCCAAGCAACCTTCTCTAACTATAGAAAATTTTCACCAGTATCCAAAGGCACTATGTCTTTTTGTGCTTTTGCAATACTACCTTCTCATTTTGGGAGACCCATTCCTATGTGGCAGGGTCCAACTCACTCTTCTAATTTCAGTTAAAGTGCTACCTCTTCCGGGAAATCTTTTATGACTCCTCCTGGCAGAATTATTAACTTTATTATTGCATTCTTTCCCGTTTGTTTCAATATACAATAACTTTTTGTTATATGAACGTGAGCATGCACACAGAGTAAGAGTGCTAAACTGGGTGATCAAAGAAAACTTTTTGGAAGAGGTCAGCTTGAAGTTAGAATTTACCTAAAGCCCAGCCAGATCTTGTTTAAGGTCTAACCTAATAGCAGTAGGAATAACAATAAATCATAATTAAGATGTATTGAGCACTATTCTGTACCAATTAACAGGTGAGGTGAGAGGATTCTTCATGTGCAGGGGATACAGGCAGTATGAGTGAGGCCAACCCTATTGGTTGGCTAACCTAAAAACCATCCCCAATTCTCTTAACCTTTGTTTTCCCCTTACTCTAGACAAGCACTGTTCAATAAAAATATAATACAAGTCATATATATAATTTTAAGTTTTCTAGTAGAATGCATTAAAAAGGTGAAAAGAAACAGGTGAAATTAATTTTAATTACATATTTTTAACCCAATAGGTTTTAAATATTATAATTTCAATATGTAATCAGTACTTATAAAATTATTAAGATACTTTACATTTGCTTTTTACATTAAATCTTTGGACTCCATTGCATATTTTATACTTACAGCACAGATGCTGAGTTCACATTGGAAACATCATCTATATTTTATGTTTCATTAAATTCCCAATTGTTCCAAACAACCTTAAAATTTTTCCAATAACCAAAGTGAGAGCTAAAAAATATTGCCCTTTAATATTTGCATCCATATTGACAAAACTGGTCAATGAAATCTTTATGTATAATAATAGAAACAATTTATGCGCCTGTTGACATGTGTACTACAATACAATAATAATATCTTGTTCCATGCAAGATTAAAGTGAAATATAATTCTGTCAAAACAATAAAGTTGTATCTAGTATAAAAGTGTTTTTTGCATCCATTTGATATTTAAATTAATTAAAATTAAATAAAATTCGAAATTCAGAGCCTCACCTGCACTCACCACATATCAAATACTCCATAGTCACATGTAATTAATGGCTATATTGGACAGTGCAGCTCTAGAGACTGGAAAAACCAAATATTCATGTTCCCAGACTTCCCTGCACATTAAAGTGGTTGTATGATGTATTTTTGGCCAAAGAAAATGTGTGAGAAATTTTGGAAAGGTATTCTGATCCTGATTTTCTGATAAAGGGGTAATCGCAAGAAGAGAATTTGCTAGCATTATTTCTTCCTCTGTCTTGCTTTCAGTGAGCATTATGTGATCTCTGGGCTATTGCAGGTGTCTTATTACCATGAGACAATCCACAAGAATAAAAAAATCAATACATCAAGAATGATGAAGCAATAACTTAAGATCCTGATGATAATTAATGAACTGTTGTACCAACTCTGAGATTCCCTGCCATTTAATTTCATAAGAAAACAATGTCTGTCTTTATAACTTACATCATTAATAGTCAGATAAAACTTGCAGCTGAAAACATTCCTACAATGTGTATGACACACTGGGAAAAGAGACAGTAGGCAGCATGATCTGGTTAGAGGTGTTTGTTGAAGAATAATGGTATATGTTGAAGAATAATAAGCTGGCAGAGATGGGGCGGAGCCAGATAATGGAGGGTCCAAGAGGTATCTCAACTGAGAAGTCGAGAGTCATATATCCTGTCATAGGGACTTTATCATATATATCTTTTCTATAGTAGTTCGTATATGTCATTTTTTTGGTTATTAAATTATAAAGGCTAGGGATTTTTACAGAGAAAGTTCAATAAATAGTCATTAGCTGAATGATTAGATACAGAGCTAGAGGGATCAAGACTCAGTCTTCAGCATAGATCAAATGTTTAACATTAAAGAAAACCCAACAAACGAAAGCCCTCAGTGAGGAAACCTGTTAAGGGTTCCTGTATTAATGTGTCAAATAAAGTCTTTGGCCTAACTTTTATATCCCATAAACACCTAAAACAAAAAGGATCACATTAAATTGAATTTTGCCTAACCCTTTCTACTTTCAACTTAATTACTAGGTAGCACCTTTATCCTTCCTCTGACATTTGGCTTCTATTTTCATCTCTTTGAATATGTAATGCTAAACCTCATGGTGTCCTTTCTGTTATTCCTCCTAATTGAGCTCCCCTATTTTCTCATCTTTATCTCACTCCCACAGTGTGAAATCAGGCCTCTAACTCACCACTTGAATACTGTGCAAACCTCTATAGTTAATCTGCCACCAGCTTCATCAACTTCAACCTACAATCCAATCAAATTCTTCTGATACTGTTTTTCAAAGAACAGGTAATTTTTTTTTCAGATTTTAAAATAACATATTCTTTGGAGACTATTTGGAATAAACTTTTAAAGGGAAAAGAAAAAATAAGATAGTAAGACAATGTAGCAATAAGATAGAGGATAGTAACTATATTTTAGTGTATCTTCACAAATTTTTTCTATGCAGGTTTAGATCTAGGTAACATAATTGAAATATTATAAACCAAACTTTGCATTAATCCTTTTTATTCCTCCTCATATCATAAAGCATCTCCTGTGTCATTAAAAATTCTTCAAGAATGTTAAAAAAATAACCATATGAACCTATCAGATGGCCATCCTTCAACTTATTTAACCATATTTTTATATCACCACTTCTCTTTTCTGAGTCCCCACAGGGACTGACAACTGCCTTTTGTATTAAATAAAAATCCCTACTCTTGGATCCTGTCAGGTGCTATCATTCTACATCTGCCTCTACCCTCCAGCTGGTGTTTTGTATTCTAGCCAAATAAATTGGCTCGCTCCTTCCCATACACAACCTACCTCTCCTGCCTTTGGAGCCATCATTCATTTTCTTCCTCTTATACCCCCTGCAAATCATCGCTCTTCTTAAAATTTACCTCAGGTGTCATTCCAAAATCTCCCACCATCTCCTTCTTTCTATCTCACATATCCTGCTTTATCTAGTGCACATGTTTATGACTTCAGCAGTGTGCTGGTTGTTATTTACGCTTCTACCAATGTATATGGTCAGGGACCTGCATGGTGGGCTAAGCCCAGTAGGAGTGAGGCTAGAAGGTCAGGGCCCACATCTTCTTGATGCCCTGTTGCACTTTATGAGGTCTGGTCACTTTGGAAAGGAAGTGTGGGGTAGGACTATGCTCATGCTCATAGTTGAGCAGCAGGGAGTGGTTAATGTTGGCTTGGCTATGATTAACAAGATAGACTATCAGGCATTTGGAGACCATCTGCATTTCCAGGCTAAATGAAAACATATTTATTTTGGCTGCTGAGTATCTGGAGGATGAGGGAACCTCTGAGCATATGGGAGGCTTACCCTCCTTTTGGAAAAAATGATCTCAATTAAATCCAATATCTGCTTTAGATTAGCCAGTGTGTTAAGCATAAGCTTGTGCACTAACTTCAGGGCCCCAGTGAAGTTTCCCTACTTTTGCATCTAATGTTTCTTTATCTTATATGGCTATTATTTTATAATTGAAAATTGTGAGCATCTTGTTACAGGTTGAATCTGAAATATAGAACAGTCACTGGCTTCCTCCTACTCCTAAGTCTTGTCAGGCCATCTCTTGGCAAGTTTGCCTCATACAGCCTGGATGCCAGAAGGTTGAAGTGGCCAGGCTAGACCAGGTGGAATGTTTATGAACACCATTTAGTGGAGCAGAACAAGACCCCAAAGGAGCCCACTGGTCTCCGGATTGTAGGTGATCATTACAACTTGTTGAATTCAGTGCAGTGATACACCTATAATGGATTAAAGGCCTTTCAAAGACTGCCCTTTAAAATTGGTCATTTTTAAAATCCCTGTTAATGTACAAAAAAAAAAAAAAAAAGCTCTGGGTTACTAAAAGCATGACTATGCCAGTTTATGGCAAAAGAAAGTTACATGCAAACTAGGTTTTGTGCCAAAGGCTGGATGGGAGTTAGCAGCTTTAAGATGTATCTGTACATTTTAATTGGTCAAGACTTCTCTCCTAGTAACCCACTTCTCTAAATATTTCTGGCATCACCAGATGGCAGTGTATTACTCATTTCCAGAATAGGCAATGGATTACTTTGCTGCTTCTGTAGGTAGACAGAGATGTTGTACCCTAGGTATGCATAAGCCTTGAAAGAGGCAACCCTATTCTCTAGTTGCTAGCACCGCTGGCCATGAAGTTATGAAGGGAGGGCAAGGAAAAGCTAGCTCTTACTAAATGCATGACACAGACACATCTTTGGCAAGTAAAGAATTTTGGACAAGTAATTCTCATCTTTCCAAAAGCAATGATTTTGTCATCAAAATGCAATACACAGTAGGTAACTGAGAAACAGCTGCCAAGGGTGAAACTTCAGAATCATCCTTGACTTCTTCCCTCATCATTGGCATTTAATTGGTTACACAAACCTTTTGATTTTCTCTCATCTGGATCTATCCCATCCATCTCTTCTTCATCACCAATACCATTGTCTTGATTCAAATCTTCATGATCTCATGCCTAAATGACTGTAGCTCACACCTTCCACATTCTCTCTGACTCCATTCTCACCCTCTCCTCATGCTGGTCAGGAGTATCCTTCTAAAATAAACCTGACAGTTTCTCTCTGAGGCTTAAGCACTTTCAGAGGTTCCTCAGTATTTATGTTTATACCATAATTTCCAAGCCTTATGGATTTAGCAACTGGGACCCAACCTAAGTCTTTTCTTCTGCAACTCCCCCCATATAGTACATTCTGTGTTCTGACTTGTGTTGCACAGTCACTTGAAGTCAATGGCTTCAAGTCTTATCAATGTTTCACCTATCATGTTTTCTCAGGCCTCTCTTCTTTTGGCCCACACCATTCCCTATTCCTCAAATGTTCTTCACCACTTCTGTGGGATTTATTTCAAGAGGCAGCTTAGATATTGCTGTCCTGAAGTCCAGCCTAATGCCTCCAGGCAGAATGTTACTCCCTCTTCTCCATGGCACAGTATTCTCCACATGCTTGCCTCATCCCTGCCACATTACATAGTAAGAGCTCTTTTATTTTTATACACTTCTTTGACTTTTCTGTGAGCTCCTTGACCTCAGGACTTTGTACTCCAGGAACTAGCACACATGTATAGTGTTCATTTATGTTTGCTGAATATGTAAATATGGTTGTGGAGAAAGTTATTATGATGAACAGTATTATGTGACAATAAGACTAGCTTGCTTGTTTCCTTCCTTCCTACCAAGAAAAGGTACCAGAACACTTTGCACTTTCTGGAAGAACACAGAACAATGGTTCCTCAGTTAAAAATCAAAGATAAGAGAGTTGGTATGTCCAAAATGGTGATATGAGGAGCTCAGAGGGTCTTTTCACCAGCAAAACAACTATAGCTTGTGAAAATTATATAAAAAATTTTAAGTCCCTGGAAATTATCCTAACGGCACATGGCAAATGGAGAAGTATTTATTTAAAAATATCCACTAAATCTTGGTAAGAATATCAAGAGCTTGTGGCATTTGAACCATGACTCTCTTCCTCTCATTCACCTCAGGGTGATGGAAGTTGTACACTGTGTGAGTGCAGATTAGAACACAAGGCTCCCTCTCCCCGTATCTCCCAGTCTACTATTATGGTATCTCTCTAGGAAGAGCAAGCTATCATAATTTCTCAGACCTTCTGTGTTGCAGGAGCTTTATTCTAGGTAAGAGCTGATGAGATGTCTGGGACTCCCTTCCTCTTATCCCCCACTTGTAAGGCAGAAGCTCTACCCCAAGAGTAGTGGGCCAAGAATGCTGGGTTCTGATCATCTCTGCCTCAGTTTGCTCATAAAATGATGGTTCCATACTGGAAGAGGCAAGGTGATGAGGGAAAGGCTTCTGCTCTTGGCCAGCATCTCTTCCACAAAGCAGGAATGTTGCTTCAAGAGATACAGACCATTGTCCCCATCCTCAGTTCCAGAGCAGCTGCTCAGAGGCTTAGCTCAGGGGAAGAGGCAGGTATAACAATAGAGAGCTTCACTGCTGTCCCAGGGGAAATTGTCTTATTTAGAACAGAAAGAATGGAGATGTTTAAATCTAAGGATGCTATTGAAACAATGGAGATTTGGTGGTAAGTAATTAAAAGGAGACTGGTAGCTCCATGAAGGCAACAAACTAAACAAGCTTAAGTTTAACAGAGATGAGACAGAAGTTTAACATAGAGAACCAGGGAAACAGACTGTTAATAAGAACCCTCTTGGGGTTAGAACAAGCCTTGAAACCTGGCCTCAAAGACTGCTACAAAAGGGCTGGATTTAACTGCATCAAAATCTGGAGCAATAATAATTGCTCAGCCATTAGAAACGACAAATACCCACTATTTGCTTCAACGTGGATGGAATTGGAGGGTGTTATGCTGAGTGAAATAAGTCAATCGGAGAAGGACAAATATTATATGGTCTCATTCATTTGGGGAATATAAATAATAGTGAAAGGGAATAGAAGGGAAGGGAAAAGAAATGGGTAGAAAATATCAGAAAGGGAGACAGAACATGAAGACTCCTAACTCTGGGAAACGAACTAGGGGTGGTGGAAGGGGAGGAGGGCGGGGGGTGGGGGTGAATGGGTGACAGGCACTGAGGGGGGCACTTGATGGGATGAGCACTGGGTGTTATTCTGTATGTTGGCAAATTGAACACCAATAAAAAATAAATTTATTATAAAAAAAAGAAATTTACTAGAGGGGCTCAATAGATTTGAACTGACAGAAGAAAGAATGAATGGATTTGAAGAAAGATCATCAGAGATTATGCAATCTGAAGAACAGAGAGAAAAGAAGAATAAATAAAAAATAATAAACCCCCAGAGAAATGTGGACACTGTTAGTATATTAACATACAAGTAATGGAAATACTAAGAGACGAGATGAAAAGGGCAGAAAAAAAATTTAAAGAAATAATGCTGAAAACTCCCCAAATCTGATTTAAAAAAGATTAATCTATACATCCAGGAATTCAATGAATTCTAAGTGGGGTAAATACAAAGAGACTCACATCCAGCTACGTCATAGTTAAAATGCTGAAGGCTAAAGACAGAGAAAATTTTGAAAGCAGTAAAAGAAAAATGACTTGTCATGGACAAGGGAACCTCAGCAAGATTAAGAACTGACTTCTCCTTAGAAATGATGGAGGCCAGAAGACAGTGGGATGATATATTCAAAGTCCTGAAAGGAGGGAAAAAAACCCCAACCACCTGTCAACAAGAACTTATATCCAGCAGAACTATTTTTCAAAAATTAAGGTGAAATAAAGACATTTTTAGATAAAAATGCAGAGAATTCATTGCTAGCAGATCTGCTTTACAAGAAATACTAAAGGAATTTCTTCAGGCTGAACACAAGTGGATCCACATATTAATTCAAATCCACAAGAGAAAACAAAGAGCACCAATAAAGGGAATTGTGTAGGTATTTATAAAAGACAGTACCTTACATATTTCTTCTATTAACTTGATTTCAAAAGTAATAGCATAAAACATATTTCTTCTCTTAACTGATTTCAAAAGTAATAGCATAAAAGAATATGAACGTAATTGTATTGTGTGGCTTATGACATACAGAAATTTAATATGATTGACAATAACAGCACAAAAGAGGTAAGAGGTGGGTAGGGGCAAAGCTGTTTTGGAGTAAGGAAGTGACCAAGTTACACAAGATGGTTACTTGAATCCACAGGAATGAATTCAGAGAACCAGAAATGGTAAATCAGAAACATAACAAACTCTGTAAATATATAATTGCTTTCATTTCTTCTCTCAGCTTCTTTAAAATACACAATTATATAAGGGAATAATTATAACAATGTATTATTGGTTTGTAATACATACCTATGTAATATGTGTATTAATAGTAGTGCAAAGAAAGGAAAGATGGAGTAGAGCTATATAGGATTAGCATTTTTAAAATTTTTTTTTTTAATTCTTTATTTATTTATGATAGTCACAGAGAGAGAGAGAGAGGCAGAGACACAGGCGGAGGGAGAAGCAGGCTCCATGCACCGGGAGCCTGACGTGGGATTCGATCCCGGGTCTCCAGGATCGCGCCCTGGGCCAAAGGCAGGCGCCAAACCGCTGCGCCACCCAGGGATCCCCAGGATTAGCATTTTTATATCTCACTGGAATTAATTAGTATTAGTCTGAACTAGATTCTGATAAAGTTAAAAAACATATATGTGTGTGTATGTATACATATCTATACTTCAATAAGATAGACATATCATGTCGATATATCTCTATCTTGTTGAAGTATAGTTGTCACACAATGCTACATTGGTATCAAGTGTACAACATAGGAATTCAACAATTCTTTTTTTTTTTAATTCAACAATTCTATAGCTTATGCTATACTCACCAGAAGCATAGCTACCATCTGTCACCATACAACACTATTACAATATTATTGACTATATTTCCTATGCTGTATCTTTCATCCCAGTGACTCATTCATTCCATAACTGGAAACCTGCACTTCCCACTCCCCTTCACCAATTTTGTCCTTCCCCCATTACCTGGAAACCACTAGTTTGTTCTCTGTGTTTATGGGTCTGTTTCTGCTTTTGTTTGTTTGTTGGTTGGTTCATTTGTTTTGTTTTTAAGATTCCACATAGAAGTGAAATCATATGGCATTTGCCTTCCTCTGTCTGATTTACTTCACTTAGATAATCTGGAGATTATCTAAGGATGATACCTCTGATACCAAGCAGTGTCATGCTGGGCCTCTATGGGCCTCCATACCAAAGCAAATAGCAAGATCACATCCTTTTTAAAAAATGGCTAAGTAACATTCCGTTATATATATCCCTTTATCCATTCGTCCATAAGTGGACACTTAGGTTGCTTCAATAATTTGGCTACTGTAAATAATGCTGCAATAAACATAGGGGTGCACATATCTTTTTGAATTACTATTTTTGTTTTGAGTAAATATCTAGTAGTGAAATTATTAGATCATATGGTATTTCTATTTTTAAATTGAGGAACTCCATGCTATTTTCCACAGGGGCTGCCCCAATTTACAATACACCAAAAATGCACAAGTGTTCCTCTTGCTCCACATCTTTGCCAACACTTGTGATTTCTTGTCTTCTTTACTCTAGCCACTCTGACAGGTGTGAGGTGATATCTCATTGTGGTTTTGATTTGCATTTCCCTGATGAGTAGTGATATTGAGCATCTTTTCATTTTGGCCATCTATATGTCTTCTTTTTTTAAAAAAACTTTTTATTTATTTTTATTTTATATTTTATTTTTTTATTACTTTATATTTTTTATTGGAGTTCGATATGACAACATATAGCATAACATCCAGTGCTCATCCTGTCAAGTGCCCCCCTCAATGTCTGTATGTCTTCTTTAGAAAAATGCCTCTTCAGGTCCTCAATCTATTTTTAATTGGATTATTATTATCATCATTATTTTGGTGTTGAGTTGTATAAATTATATATTTTGAATATTAACCCCTTATCAGATATGCCATTTGTAAATATTTTTGCCATTCAGCGAGTTGCCTTTTCATTTTGATGATAATTTCTTTTACTATGTAAAAGCTTTTGATTTTGGCATAGTCTCAATAGTTTATTTTTGCTTTTGTTTCCCTTGCCTGAGAAAACTTATCTAGAAAAATGTTGTTAAGGCTGATGTCAAAGAGTTTACTGTCCATGTTTTCTTCTAGGAATTTTTATGGTCTTAGGTCTCACATTTAAGTTTTTAATCCATTTTGAGTTTATTTTTATGTAAGATGTGTATCTATCCTTTTCTCTCTTTTCTTTTTAGTAAGCTCTAGGCCCAACTTGCTCTTCTGACTGAGCCAGCCATGCACCCCTATAAGATGTATATTTTAAACCCAAGCAACCGCTGAGAAAATAACTAAAAAATAAATAATAAAAATTATTAAAGGAATTAAAATACTACACTAGAAAATACGCAACGCAAAATAAAGCAGTTAAGGAGGAAGAAAGGAAAAATAAAGATAGGAAACAAAGTACAAGGGAAGATACAGATTCAACTATAAATAATAATAGCATCAAATGTGAATGAATAAAATAATCCAATAAAAAGCCAAGATTATCAGATGGATTACAAACATGACCCAACTATATTCTATAGGAGACACACTTCACATGCAAAGATACAAATATGTTGAAAGTAAAAGTGTGGAAAAGAAAATCACACAAGCAACAATCATAAGAAAGCTAAAAAAGCTATACTAATGTGAGATAAAATAGACTTTTAAAACAACAAAAAAATGTTACTAGAGATAAAAAGGAACACTCTATAATGATAATAGGGTTAATTCAGCAGGAAGATATAACAATTACATGTATACAGCCAGCACAGAGCTGCAAGATGAAACAAACTGACAGAATTGAAGGGAGAAAAAAATTTAACAATAAAAATAAAATAAGACAAAAACAGAGAGGAAGGTGAACCATGAGAAATTTTTAACCATAGGGAACAAACTAAGGGTTACTGGAGGGGAGTTTGATGGGGGAAATGGGGTAATTGGGTGATGGGCATTAAGGAGGGTACTTGATGTAATGAGCCCTGAGTGTTATATGCAACAGATGAATCACTAAATTCTACCCCTGAAACTAATAATATACTATATGTTAACTAAATTGAGTTTAAATAAAAATTTTAATAGTAATATTTGAAGATTTTAATACCCTACATTCAAGAATGGATGGAACAAGTAAGGAAAAGATCAACAAAGATAAAGAAGACTTGAACTACATTATAAACCAACTAGACCTAAAAGTCAGAATTTTCATTCACAGAGCAATTGTATAATTTATGTGGAGAGTGGAAATTGCAGCTAATATAAAACCATCAGAAATAAATGAAATATATTTAAATGAAAAAAAAAAGACATCTATAGAATACTCTAACCAACAACAGCAAAATACACCTTCTTCTCAGGTGCACATGCAATATTCTCCATGATAGACCATAAAGTAAGCCTCAATAAATTTAAAAGGACTGAAATCACACAAGATATGTTCTCCAACCACAGACTAATGGCAGGGAAGGACAAAGGGGATCACAGAACAAAGTATAGGGAAGGACCTGGAGTTGGCATAGCAGGGCCAATGGAAGAGCAGGTAAGGAGGCAGAGGAGGGAACTTCAGGGTTTGAGGTTCAAAAATCAGGGATCTAAGAATAATTTTATATGGATGAAAGATCAACACAGTAATAGCAGTTTGCAGTCTTACAGTACCACGTGGCTAAATACAACCCAAACCCCTGTCTGGTAGCTCCTGAGCCAGTAACACAGGCAGTCACAGACTTCTCTGTAGAAGCATCTGGATTGGTCACAACAGAACATCCAATGATGTATCCTAATGAATTCACTTGTCTCTAAGCACGGCAAATTGGAACCCCTTAGAGGACTGTTCTGGAGATTATCTAGGGATGATACCTCTGATACCAAGAATATGATGATTAGGAGGGGATCTCTTTTCATGCTCCCCAGGTGATGTGGAAGATATTGTACATTCACGGGTTAGTTAGGTTTGGAAAGCAACATATTTTGGGGAAGGAAAGAAGAGTAATATGTCATTTTTTTCACCTACACGGGTAACCATCTCCTGACAGATGTTCCCACTATTCCTGTAAGTGAAACAGTTGGAGAGAAGCATTAACTCTTTCCATCAGTACACTTCCCAGCATGCACATGTGCTTTCAAGGGAGCAACAGGCACTCACTGCCCATATTCCTTTGTACACTGCCCTTTTTTAAGGTGGGTTCCTTTAAGATCATATTGCTTTAAGATGATCAGATTTTTCCTTTAATGGAACACCACAGAGCTCTTTTTCCCCTTGACCTTTTAATTCATGTTGAATAATAAAACTTAACATTGAGCTGTGATTTGATATTACAACACCAGGGATGCCAAATCTAAGGCCTTGAGTTTCCAGAATATTGCAATTCTTGGTCCAGCAAGATTTCAGGATGCAATCTGGAAGTGTTTTAAATGCCAAAAGAAATGTGACACCCCTCTCTTCTGTTTTCATTTCCTTTTCTCCTGTTCTTCTTTTCCTTTGGTATCTTTTATAGTCTCCATGTTTCCTCCTTGAGGCAGTCTCTCCAGCATGTGGACCAACCTCTTCCCAAGGAAGGCTCTGCTGTGTGTATTTGCTGCCGTCTATTTTTGCTTCCTGCTCTTTGACTGCCTGATCTTTCTTTCCATTATGACTTTGTGGCCCACACCCAGCCATCTTATTGCCTTCTTGTCTAGTGATGAGATTGGGCACTCCATGTCTTAGGTTTTACCTAAATGTTGTCATTTTTAGGTTCTCTATTCATGAAGCCACATGTGTTAAGCAAATGTGCACCTGTGATGGCTGCAGGCTATCTAGAGACCCTCAGGTGTCCTGATCCTGAATATCTTCAGGAGAGGTTGAGAGTAGTAGACATCCTCTCCTAGCACATCTGGAAACCAGCTCAAGGCAGGAAAGGTATAAGTAATTCAAGTCATGTATTTCTCTCAATGGAACTACTTTATCTCTAGGAAAGGTAGATTCTCCCAAAAATGTACCTTGGTCCTGCAAAATAGGTATTTGCTGAGCATCTAAATTGAGGGGACACATACGTGGTCTTTCTAAGGAATGAACAAACATGAAAAAACTCATAGAAAGTAAATTGTAAATACACTGCCCATCCTTATTCCACTTTTTAATGAAGCTATTGATACTGCTGACACATCAAGGAATTCCAACTGTATCATAAAGCCAAGGAATCCTCACACATATGGCACTTAGAATTTATGTCTGACAGCACTGTATCCTAATATAAGCAACAAGAAGTCCCTCCCTGGACCCTGGTTCTCTAATCCTCTTCTAGCTTGAGTCTTCTTCTCCTTCACAAGCAAACTCCTGGAAGAGCTGTCAGTGTTCTCTGGCTTTATTTCTTCAACTATTCTTCACACCTCATTTCGCTGCAGTCTGGTTTCTATATTCAGCACCTCATTGAAACTGCTCTTTTGAGGTCACCTACCACCTCCTCATTGCCACACCCAATGGTCTTTTTTTTAAAGTAGACTTTATTTTTTAGAGCATTTTTAGTTTCACAGTAAAACTGACCAGAAGGTATAGTATAGATGTTTTTCAAATATTCCTGCCCCTACACATGCACAGCCTCCTGTATTATCAACCAGATGGTACATTTGTTATAACTGATGAACCTACATGGACATATCATGATCACCCAAAATCCATTAGTTTACCTTGGGGTTTGCTCTTGGTGTTACACATTCTATGGGTTTGCACAAATGCATAATGGCATATATACACCATTATAATATCATACAAAGTAATTTCATCATCCCTAAAATTATCTGTGTTCTCCTTATTTACACCTCTGTCCAACCAACCTCTGGTAATCACTGATCTTTTACTGTCTCCAAAGTTTTGCCTTTTCCTGAACATCATATAGTTAGAATTATAAAGCATGTAACCTTTTCAGATTGCATTTTTATAGCTTCCCCCCCCCCCCCCCATTTTAGTACTACATAACATTCCATTGTCTGGATGTACTACAGTTTATTTATCCATTCATCTATTGAAGGACATCTTGGTTGCTTCCAAGTTTTGGCAAATTATAAATAAACCTGCTATAAACATCCATGGGTAGATTTTTGTGTGGATATGTTTTCAAGTCTTTTTTTTTTAATTTATTTTATTTTTTTTGATTTTTTTTAAATTTTATTTATTTATGATAGGCACACAGTGAGAGAGGGAGAAGCAGAGACATAGGCAGAGGGAGAAGCAGGCTCCATGCACCGGGAGCCCGACGTGGGATTCGATCCCGGGTCTCCAGGATCGCGCCCCGGGCCAAAGGCAGGCGCCAAACCGCTGCGCCACCCAGGGATCCCTGTTTTCAAGTCTTTTGGGTAAATACCAAGTAGCACAATTGCTGGGTTGTATAAGACAATATTTAGTTTTGTAAGAAATTACCAAGCTGTCTTCCAAAGTGGCTGTACTATTTTGCATTGTCACCAGCAATGAATAAGAGTTCCTGTTGCTCCACATCATCCCCAGCATTCAGTGTTGTCAGTGTTCTGGATTTTGGTCACTCCAATAGGTATATAGTGATATTTAATTGTTTTAATTTGCATTTCCCTGATGACATATGATGTGGGGCATCTTTCATATGCTTATTTGCCATATCTTCTTTGGTGAGGTGTTTATTAAAGTCTTTGGCTCATTTTTTGTTTTATTTTTTTCAACAAAGATCTGTTATGAAGATAGAAGTGTTTTCTTCTTTTTTAATTTAAATTCAGTTAGCTAACATATAGTACATAATTAATTTCTGATGTAGTGTTCAATAATTCATCAGTTGTGTATAACACCTAATGCTCATCACATCATGTGCCCTCCTTAATGTCCATCACACAATTACCCCATCTCCTCACCTACCTCCCTTCTAGCAACTCTCAGTTTATTTCCTATAACTAAGAGTTTCCATGGTTTTTCTTTCTCTCTGATGACTTCACATTCAGTTTTCCCTCCCTTACCCCATGATCCTCTTATATTTCAAATATGAGTGAAACCTATGTTAAGTGTTTTTCTCTGGTTGACTTATTTCACTTAGCGTAATACCCTTCAGTTCCAACCATGTTGATGTAAATGGTAGGTATTCATCCTTTCTGATGGCTGAGTAATATTCCATCATATATATATATATATATATATATATATATATATATATATATATATATTCAACATATGCAAATAAATAAATAAGATACACCACATTCACAGAATAAAGGATAAAAATCATATGATTACTTTTATAGAGAAAAAGCATTTGACAAAATGCAACATACTTTTATGGTAAAAATACTCAACAAGCTCCATATAGAGGGAATGTACCTTAGCATACTAAAGGTCATATATGACAAGCCCACAGTTAACATCATATTTAACAGTGAAAAACTGAAATCCTTTCCTCTAAGATCAGGAATAAAACAAAGATGCCCACTTTTGTCACTTCTACTCAACATAGACTGGAAATCCTAGACAGAGCAATTAGGCAATAAAGAGAAATAAATAGAATCCAAATCAGGAAAAAAAGTCAAATTTTCTAGGCAGTCCTGGTGGCTCAGCGGTTTAGCGCTGCCTTCAGCCCAGGGTGTGATCCTGGAGACCCAGGATCGAGTCCCACGTCAGGCTCCCTTCATGGAGCCTGCTTCTCCCTCTGCCTGTGTCCCTGCCTCTCTCTATCTCTGTCTCTGTGTCTCTCATGAATAAATAAATAAAATCTTTAAAAAAAAAGTCAAATTTTCTCCGTTTGCAGGTCATATGATGTATAAAACGTTAAAGACTCCACAAAAAAATCTGTTGAAACTAATAAATGAATTCAGTAAAGTTGTAGAGTAGAAAATTCAATTGCAACAACTTAAAACAAACTGAAAAAGAAATTAAGGAAACAACTCCATTTTCCAGAGCTTTCAAAAGAGTAAAATACTTAGAAATAAATTTCACCAAGGAGTTGAAATATATTTTTTTTAAATAATTTTTTTTAAATTTTTATTTATTTATGATGGTCACAGAGAGAGAGAGAGAGAGAGAGGCAGAGACACAGGCAGAGGGAGAAGCAGGCTCCCTGCAGGGAGCCCGACGTGGGATTCGATCCCGGATCTCCAGGATCGCGCCCTGGGCCAAAGGCAGGCGCCAAACTGCTGCGCCACCCAGGGATCCCAGGAGTTGAAATATTTTTACACCAAAAACTACATTACATTGATAAAAGAAAACGAAAAAAAGGACAAACAAATGGAAAAATATCCTCTGTTCATTGATTAGAAGTCTTAATATAGTAAGATGTCCATGCTACCCAAAGCAATCTATAAATTAAATGCAACCCGTATCAAAAACAATGGTACTTTTTACAGAAAGGAAAAAAAAATCCTAAAATTCCTATGGAACCACAAAAGACCCAGAATAGCCAAAGCAATCGTGAGAAAGAGGAACACAGCTAGAGGCATTACACTTCCTCATTTCAAAAACACATAACAAAACTACAATAATAAAAACAATATGGTACTGGCATAAAAACAAACACATTAGACCAAAGGAACAAAACAGAAAGACCAGAAAAAAAAAAATCCATGCATATTACAGACAACTAATCTTTGGGCATCAAAAACACACAATGGGGAAAGAATGTACAATCTCTTCAATAAATAGTGTTGGGAAAATTGGGGGCACCTAGGTGGCTCAGTTGGTTAAACTTCTGCCTTCGGCGCAGGTCATGATTCTGGAGTTCTGGGTTTGAGCCCTGTAACGGGCTCCCTGCTCAGCGGACAGTCTGCTTCTCCTTCCCCTCTGTCCCTCCCCCTGCTTGTGTTCTATCTCTCTCACACAAGTAAATAAATAAAATCTTTAAAAAAACAGTTTTGGGAAAATTGAATAACAGCATGTCAAAGAAAGAATCTGGACCATTACACCATACATACAAATTAACTGAAAATGTATTAAAGACTTAATATAAGATCTGAAACTATAAAACTCTTGGAAGAAAACAGGGAAAAACTTCATGACATTGGTCTTCCAATGATTTTATAGATATGACACTAAAAGCACAGGCTACCAAAGCAAAAATAGACGAGTATTGAAGATTTTTTAAAAGATTTTATTTATTTATTCATGAGAGACAGAGAGAGAGAGAGAGAGAGAGGCAGAGACATAGGCAGAGGGAGAAAGAAGCAGGTTCCCTGCAGGGAGCCCAATGTAGGACTCGATCCCAGGACCCTGGGATCATGACCTAAGCCAAAGGCAGACACACAACCACTGAGCCACCCAGACATCCCAAGTATTGAGGATTTTTGCACCTATGTTATTGAGAGATATTGTTCTGTAGTTTTCTTGTAATGCCTTCATCTGTTTTTGTTGTTAGGGTAATGCTGACTTCCTAGAATGAGTTAAGTATTACCTCTGTTTCTACCTTCTGAAAGAGATTGGGGAAAACTGGTATAATTTCTTCCTTAAATGTTTGATGAAATTCCAGTGAACCACCTGGGCCCATTGTTTTAGAAGGTTATTAATTATTTCTTTAATAGATATAGGCTTATTCAGATTGTCTATTTCTTCCTCTGTAAGTTTTGGCAGATTGTGTCTTTCAAAGAATTGGCCCATTTATCTCATCTAGGTTATCAAAGTCATGGGCACAGAGTTGTTTATAGTATTCCTTTATTATCCTTTTACTATTCATGGGGTCTGTAGTGACGTGTCCTCTTTCATTGCTGATATTAATAATTTGTGTTAGTTGAGCCAGAGGCTTATTGATTTTATTGATCTTTTAGAGAACCAGCTTTTGGTTTCATTAGTTTTATCTATTGGCTTCTTTCTCTATTGGCTCTATTGGCTTCTAAAAAACTTCATTGTTTTTTATTTCATTGATTACTGCTCTAATTTTTATTTCTTTCCTTCTGCTTACTTTGAGTTTAATTTGTTCTTCTTTTTCTAGTTTCCTAATGTAGAAGCTTAGATGACTGATTTTAGATCTTTCTTCTTTTCTAATATTGCATTCAATGCTATATGTTCTCTCTTAAGCTCTGCTTTTGCTGCATCCCACAGAATATGATGTTGTATTTTCATTTCATTTAGTTCAAAGTATTGTTAAATTTCTCTTGTGATTACTTCTTTGACCCATGTATCTGTAGAAGTGTGCTGTTTAATCTCCAAGTATTTGGGGATTTTCCAGTTATCTTTTTGTTCCTGGTTTCTAGCTTAATTCAATCGTGTTAATATGTATTCTGCTGTTTTTGGATGAAGTAGTGTATAGATGTTTGTTATATCCAGTTGAATGATGGTATTATTGAGTTCAACTATGTCCTTACTGATTTTCTGCCTGCTGGATTTGTCCATCTCTCTTCAACAGAGAGATGCTGAGGTCTCCAATATAAGAGTTGATTCATCTATTTTTCCTTGCAGTTCCAGCAAGTGTTGCCTTAAGTACTTTGACACTCTTGTTATATGCACACACATTAAAGATTATTATGTCTTCTTGGAGAACTGACTCCTTTATCATTATATGATGTCCTTTATTCCTGATAGCTGCCCTTGCTGTAAAGTCTGCTCCATCTGAAATTAATATAACTGTTCCCACTTTTGATTAGTGTTAACGTGGCATATCTTTCTCCATTCATTTACTCTTAAACCTATATGTGCCTTTATATTTAACATGGGTTTCTTATAGACAACATATACTTAGGTCTTGTTTTTTGATCCTGCCTGACAATCTCTTTCTTTAATTGGTGCACTTAAACCATTGACATTCAAACTGATTACTGATATGGTTGAATTGATACTTGTTTATTACTGTTTTCCATTTGTTGCCTTTTTGTTACTATTTTTGTCTTTCAATTTTCTGCTTTTGTTATTTTAATTGAGCACTTTATCTCCTTTCTTAGTATATCAATTGTATTTTTTTCACTTTTTTGAGTAGTTGGTCTAGATTTCCAATATACATTTACAGCCAACCCAAATCCACTTTCAAATAACACTATACCATTTCATTGGTAGTATAATTTACAATAACAAAATAATTCTAATTCCTCCTTTCCCTCTTTTGTATCATTGCTGTCATTCTTTTTCACTTATACAGAGGCATATGAATATATACATACACACATGTATAAGAATATATACATACACATATATGAATATATATGCATAAGCATACATAATTAAATAAGTGTTTCTATTATTATTTTGAACAAACTGTTATCCATTAGAACAATTAAGAATAAGAAATAAAAGTTTTTTCACTTTCATTAATTCCTTTTTCAACACTTTTCCTTTATGTATATCCAAGTTTCTGACCTACAGCACTTTCCTTTTTTCTAAAGAACTTCTTTTAACATTTCTTGCAAGGCACATCTACTGACAACAAATATCCTTAATTTTTGTTTGTCTAAGAAAGTCTGTATTTTGAAGGGTAATTTTGCAAGGTTTTGAAGGGTAATTTTGCAGGGCACAGAATTCTAGGTTGTTGGCTTTCTTTCTCTCAAAACTTTAAATGTGTCACTCCACTCTGTTCTTCTTTGCATGGTTTCTGAAGAGAAATTGGATGTAATTCTTACCTTTGCTCCTCTGTTAGTAAAGTGTTTTTTCTTCTCTGGCTTCTTTGAGGACTTTCTTTTCTATCTTTGATAGTCTGTAGTTTGAAAATGATATGCTTAGATGCAGTTTTTCAGTCATTTTTCTATTTGGTATTCTCTAGGCTTCCTGGATCTGTGGTTTGGTGTTTGAAATTAATTTTAGAGAAATTCTCAGTCATTATTGTCTCAAATATTTCTTCTCTTCCTTTCTTTCTTCTGCTTCTGGTATACTCATTACACAAATGTGAACACCCTTTGTGGTTGTCCCACAGTTCTTGAATATTCTGTTCTATTTTTATCAATCTTTTTTCTTTCCAGTTTTAGAGGTTTCTGTTGAGATATTCTCAAGTTCAGAGAATCTTTAGCCTATATATGTAGTCTCCTAATAAATCCATCAAGGGCATTTTTTGTTTCTGTTGTAGTGGTTTTGTCTCTAGATTTTAAAAATTCTCTCTTAGAATTTCATCAATCTGCATACATTGCCCATCTTCTCTTGCATGCTATCAACTGTTACAGCCCTTAGGATATTTATCATTGTTGTTTGAAATTCCTAGTTGACAATTCCAAAACCCTTGCCATATCAGTGTCTAGTTTTAATGTTTGCTCTATCTCTTTGAACTGGTTTATGGTGTGTGTTTGTTTGTTTGTTTGTTTGTTTGACTTTTGGCTTGGGAGAGTTCTATGTTGCCTTTTTTTCCCTTCCTTTTAGTGTGTCTTGTAGCTTTTTCTTGATAGCCAGACATGATGTACTGAGTAAAAGAAACTGCTATAAATAGTCCTTTAGTAATGTGGTGGTAAGGTATGGGAAGAGAGGAAGCATTCTATATACTACTATGATTAGGTCTCAGTCTTTTAATGAGCCTATGCCTCTGGTTCATGAGCTTCACACATGCTTCTCAGCTTCTGACACCTCCTGTTCCCACTTAGGTGGGACAAGATTTCAAGAGTGGGCTGGAGCTGGGTATTTCATTTTTCCTACATAGAATGCTAGAGGGGTTGCATTTGGGCATTTATCTTCCTTCTGGTCAGTTAGGGTCTGAAAAAGCCCCAGCAGGTCAGGCGCATGTTAAAGAGTTTCTTCTGAGGGCAGACTTTGTTAAAAAGAGTGCTCTGGCATATTTCAAAATATTCCTTTTCCCCTGCCCTCATCATAAGCATCAGGAGATTTTTCTCCAATATTCTCTGTAAGGATATAGTAGAGCTCTTGGAGGTAAAATTCACAAAAGTGTGGGAGACTCCAACAATTTGTTGATTATGGTCCAGGTTCCCTACCTTGCTACTGTTTCCTATAAAAATATGTGCATATGGGTCTCTGTTCCAGTAAATCACAGTTCTTTGTAGTCATCTGTCTCTCCAATTCTGAAAAGTCAGGGCCCTGTGACTTCACTTATTTTATGGATCTAAAAAGAATTGTTGAAGTTTGTCCAGCTTTTTACTTGCCATTAGGAGAGAGTGAAGACTTCCAAGCTTCTTACATCCTGGACCAGAAATCCCAATAGTGTCTTTGCAGTCCTCATCTGATTTGATATCATGGACTAATCCCAATTCTGCTCTCTTGGTTCTCAGGATTCTACATTGGTGGTTGTCCTCCCATCGCCCTGTCTATCCCTGCCCAGTTTTCATAATAAGCACTTTCTCTCCTTAAACTGGCATTGCTTTCTTTCTTACCCTCTAAACTAGAAACTTTCATGTCTCTGGGTGAAAATATAATTCAAAAATTGTCATTCTTAAAATGGCAAATGATAAATGACCCCAAAAGATTAATTGTTGGTGTTTTTGCTTGTACATTATTGGGGAATTAAACATAGCCCCATATTGTAAAGAAATAGATGGTCCCAGTTGCAATAAGAAATCAGAGATTTCTAGGACTTTCCTATAATGCCAAGTAAAAAACAAAACAACCAATGACAACACTACTCCCCTCCTACATGTTCAAATGTGACCCTCTAGTTTTTAAAATTGTAGCTGCCTGGGCTTTCATAGTCTTGCTGAAAAATCAAACACTCCAGATTTTCTGCTCCTACAGATGAGCCCTGGCCAAGCAGACCAGTGTAATTCACACTGCCTCTGATAAATCCATCTTACTCTTTTTGTTTTAATGTAACTGCAATGCCAATACCACAAGATTCTCCAATAATAAAAACATTGCACATTTTCCAATCAGTTACTGAGCATAAAAATTTCTACTTTCTAGGCATTTGCCTAAAAAGAAAAAAGGAACAAAATTGATTTAGGTAGAAAAGATTTTGTTAATGTTTCTGGATGTGTGACATGACAAAACCTTTTAAGAATACTGAACTTCACACTTTTCTATACATTCTCCAGTTTAATAGATGTACAAGAAGATTTGCTTCATGTTAATTTAGTGGCTTTGAGTTCTCTAGACCCACTGCTACTTACCTGTGGATATTGAGCTTAAGAAGTTGGGCCCTATGTATCAGGAAGAGACTATATATTGTATAATATACCTTCCTTACATTGACAGAGCATTGCAATTGATTTTTAGGATGTTTGTCGAGATGGAAAATTGGTTAAAGTGAAAAAGAAAGAGATAAGCTTTAGTTTTTTGCAAATTTCCCTTATCTGAAAAACTTCGTTTACCACCAGTACAGGATAAATGATTCTACTTGATATGAGGCCAAAAAAAAAAAAAAAATGAACAGAAATCAGGGTTAAAACATTGGGTATATTTATCTGTAACTTTGACTTTTAGCTTTATGTTCCCTGCAGCTGTAGAGCTTCACTGATTAATTTGGTAACTTGAGTATGGTAGAAAGCTCAGGATACATCCTTTTTCAATGAATAATTTTCTTTGTGGAAAATTCATTTGAGTTTTGATGCAGGACCATGATTCTGACCATGACAATATCACCCACTTCTGTTCTTTATTTGGCCTTTGGAAAATCCAATCCTTGGAAATAATAGATGTGTACTTCCAAAGAGGTTTCATATTTTTTTCTGTGTTACTCTGTAGAAAAGCTTTTATCTGAAAACAGGTAATGACTGGGGGAAGGAATCTTTGACAAGGGAATGTTCAAACTGGCAGTTATTTTTTAAGAGTTTGAGATATTTAAAAATCTTTAATTATATGTAAGCCATGACTATACACTAAGTAAAATAATTAATAAATATATTACCTATCTGGCCGTTAACCTATTTATTCTTGAAGCCAATTTCTTTCTTAGTTAAGAGGTCTCTTTAATTGCAAGCATCTGGTAACTAAGGTAACTGCTTATTAATACATGCTTAATAAATTTTGTCTTTACTTGCATGAATGAAGTACATCTCAACAACCTTATATTTCATTGCAGAAAGCTTGAGTCTTCAATATTTCCATTTTTCCACGGGGATAATCACTGATCACAAAAACATGATAATGAATGGGCTGGAACTGATAAGTTCCTCCTGTGAATGGTCATGTGAGAGAACAAAACAAATCTTTAATGGAACTGTGTGTTGTCATGTTGTGGCTTGTGAATTATGAATTAGCAAGTTTATCTCTAGGTAATAAGTAGCAAATCTTAAAGAGTAGTTTCAGTTCTAACTTATAGTTGAACCGCCTTGCAGTGGACCTGTTGCCCTGTGGCATCATCACCAGGGTGATCATCCAGAGGCATCAACTACTCACTTAACCCTGTTTGGATCCAGCACAGTTGCTATGGCTTCAGATCATCACAAAACAATTTTAGAATGATTCTGTTGCTGCAAGTGAAGGTAATGCTTCTTTTCTGGCACTTCCTCAGTGCCAGGATTTCTTCCCTGAGACCAATTTTACAGTAAGCTAAGAAACAAATCCTGGAAAGAGCTCCAGTTTGGGGTTCAGAAGACCCGAGTCAAAGTCTCCTCTTTATGAAGTATGTGACCTTGAGAAAGTCATTCAACCTCCTCTGGCTCCTCTTTGTGTACAAAATGGGTGAGTAGTAGAGATGGAAATAACACACAGGGTGTTTGGAGGAAGAGGTGACACAACAGACACAGATGTATTAAATAGACTGTTAAATGTTGAACATGTGTTAAAGCTGTTTCTTCTTGACTTGCCATTTTAACACCCCCCCCCAAAGTAACAATAGAAAGAAATAGAATCAATAATAGGAAGGTTGCAAGTATCTTAATTTTCCAAGTATCCTTACTTTAAATAGCTCATCTCCAGATCCATTTAAAATACTGAGTCCCCAGTCACATGATTTTCCTAGGTCCCTGGCAATATTCATTAGTTTTTTTAGTTTTTTTTTTTTTTTTTAGTTTTTTTAGTTATAGAAGGTCTGGAATCAGGATTATAACTTGAATTTCTCTTTATTTCCTATCTTCTTTCTGCTTCCCTGCCTTTTAGGTGGCTGTCACAGCTGACCAAGCTCCCGGCTTGACGTGATCTTATATTCTGGGTTGTGATTGTGACTCTCGTTGTCTAAGGGGGAAGGAGGAACTCCATAAGCAGGTAGAGGGCTTCATGTTTCTTCTGGGGTAGGCTTTCCTTTAGGGACTATGGTTAAGTTCATGCACAACTGTTAGATCAGTCACTTCAGGTAAGAGTACACCATGGAGGTTCTGCTGCGTTCATGCTGTCATTGTTCTCACCTTCTGCCTGTCTACCAGTGACTTCTCTTTGAAGACAGCATAAAACAAACAGTTGGCAAACATGCTGTTGGAGAATGGAATTCCATACAATTCATAAAACTAGCAAATAAATGATCAAATGTGCTTTGCTATGACTCACAGTAATTGATGTGAGAACACATAGAAACAGCAAAGAAAGAAAGAAACTCAGGCTTCAGACTCCAGCTAGTGACAGTTTACACTGCCATAGGATCTGAGTTCTGGGTGTTCTAAGGAGAAATGAAGTGGAAGGAGCCTGAGGAACCCACACGCTGGGGCCTTATTGTGCCCTTCTAATTTGCTACTAGTTCTATGGAAACCATTTAATCACACTAGCTCCAAACCACTCTTTAAATGAACAAGAAACCATGGAAAAGAACTATGGGATTCCTTCTTCCATTTCTGGGGATGAACAAGGTATTTCATCTAAGTTTCTTCACTTTTCAACCTAAGGAAGGTATTACTCACTCTTAGAATATGGCATGTAATCTTTGAACATACATATATGTTGCTTTTATATCTACTCTGTAAGCTTATTCTATCTTATGCTGCTTCAGGGAAGACTCATATCTAATTGAGGATTTATAGCTGCAACAGCATGATGATGTATTCAATGACTTACCTATTCATTCATGCAAACATTTCTTGGGTTTACAAATCTTGACTGAAAACCTGCTCTGTAGCAAGGCCTTTGGGGAGGTTCTGGGAGGGGTGCAGAAGTGATGAAGTCAGCCCCCTAAGAAGGAATTTAAAATCCCCTGGGCCCATAGACATATGAAAAGATGTTCAACTTATAAGAGAAAAGCAAATTAGAGCTGCATGAAGATTTCACTAATGGAGCAGAAAAGCCCCCAAAGTGATAACCATTGTGTTGGCAAGGCTGTGGGAAAGCAGGCGATCCCAGGTATTGCTGGTGAGAATGCAAATCAGTACAACTCCCTGAAGAGGGAAATTTACAAATCTCCATTAAAACTATAAATATATGTGGACTTTGATGCAATGAGCCCATTTGTGGAAATTTATTCTGTGGATATACACACGCATACAAAATGGTATAAGGGCAAGTTATCTTTTGCAGCACCATATACAATATCAAAAGGATGTTAGAAAACACATCCATCAACACAGTTCTGGTTCTCCACATAATGTAAGACGATGCAGCTGACAAGAAGAATGATATGCCAAAATTGTTAAGATCAATTCTTAAGCGAAGAAAGAAAAAGATCAATTCTTAAGGGAAAAAAGCAAAATCCAAGGGAGATTAAATAGGCTATTATCTTTTGTGTAAAAAAGAAGAAAGATTAGAACATACTTTAATATTTGCCTGGATTTGCATAAAGAGACTTTGGAAACATACATAAGGAAGCCATGAAAGTGGTTCAGGGTGATGATGTTGTGGGGTGGGGGGGTGGGGCAGGTGCCGGGTGGGAATGAGACCAATTGGGACAAAGGTGGGAGCAAACGCCTTCCTTCACTGTACACCTCTTTATATTGTTTGGGTTTAAGAGCCATGTGGATGTATTACCTCTTCAAAAAATAAAATAAGTATGTTTTTTAAAATTTTTTAGGAAAGACACACACATGTTCCAAGAATATGTACAATGCACACTGCTGCCTTACTTTCTAATTAAATGTAAAACTCCTTGAGGGATGAATCACATAAGAGCCTTTTAAGCTAATCTCTTAGTGTTTCCCTCTCCAATTTCTGTTATAAACCCTTGCCAGATTAATCTTCCCAAATACCCCTTTAGACAGATTGCCAGAAACGTTTCCTTATGGTCTCTGCATCAAATTCAAACATCTCTTTTTGACTTTTTAGGGCTTTCCACAAACCCACCCACCCTCCCAACTGACGCAATCTAATGTCCACTGTTAAGACTCCCAACAAGAACCTTGTGCTCCCATCAGGCTGAGTTTGCCATTTTTCTTGAGCATTTCCATCCCTGTGCCTTTCTTTGAGCTATTTATGTCTGGGGGTGCCTTCCACCCTGCCCTCTGCTTATCCTGAGCCCCAGTGTCTTCCAAGGCCCCTCCCTTTCCTAAAGACTGTGCTTCGAATCCATACTGATCTATTCCTTGTGACCTCCAAGATACTTACCATCAGTATTTCATGCTTAACTCTGATTCCATGGTGAGATTGTTAGGTCCTTAAAGTCAATGGGACCTACAATGGGATACTACCTCCCCTTCCCCACAACACACACACACACAGACCCTGGAACCCTTGGCAGGCAGCACTATCAACCACACGCATCTCCAGCTTTCTGGGCCCCACCAAGAATAGCCATCCACATCACAGCTGTAAGGACTGGCCAGACCCCAACCCAACCCTCACTTGCTGTTTAAGATAGGGGTCTAGAGATCCTGAGTCCTGAGCCAAATTCTCCAGTTTTCTATTAACTGTTACTTGCATACCAGGTACCGTATCTTGAGATCAAACTGAAATCCAGACATTACTGGTAGTGTCTGCTGAACTGGAGGGTGGTCCCATGAGGAGCATGTTTGCTTGTCAGTCCCCACACCACTACCACCAGATAAGGGAAAAGGGAAGAAGGCATTTGGGGCAAGAGAGAAGAGGGTGCAGTGTCTGTTCCCAATCCCTCTGAGCCCCACGTCTGAGCACTACAGAGTGAGAGACAGCAGGTCAGACCTGAAAGGTCACTTCCAAGAGGATGCCAGGAACCACAATATACTATTCCAAGTCTGTGAGCGAGCCATCTATTCATGCCAGTGTGGCTCTGGGACGTGAGAGGTGGAGAGAAGGTAAGGAAGCTCTGACATATTTTTGAGTTTTACAGCTTTGAGGAGTGCTAGAAGTGAGAGCCTGACCAGGGTAACTCTGGCAAGGGCAGGACAACAAGTGACTTCTCAGGCCATGGATGTCAGGGAGCGGACCACTGTGGAATTACAAGAAATAGCAGTTCTTGAACAAAGTAAGGTACCCACAAGGGCTGTCAGAAATCTCTGGGTGGTGAAGGGATTCTGGTTTCTTCCCTTGCTCCCTCTCTCTCTCTCTTCCTTCCTTCCCTTGCTTCCTCCCTCCCTCCTGCCTTCCTTTTCTCCTTCCCTCCCTTCCTCCCTCCCCCTCCCACCCTCCTTCTCTCCCTTCCTCCTTCCCTCTTCCCTCCTACCCTTCTTCTCTCCCTCCCTTCTCCCTCCCCCCTCTTTTCCTTCCTTCCTTTTGATAAATAGAAAATTAAGGATAATCGAAATAACAAATTACCTAAAACCTTGATTTTAGTTAACAGTCTCATTCTTCCACTCCTTCCCTCTGCCCTTCTACAATAGAAATTATGAGTGATTCATAAAATAGTCAACAGAGTTGATGTATTTTTCTCCTTTCTCTCTGGCTCTCTACTCTTTGGGGTGGGGGAGAAATAAATGGGGCTGAATCGGCAAAATATAGGCAGTCTGAAGGAGAAAGAAGTAGGAAAGTATTCGGCTAGTACACAAACTGAGTGAATAGTCTATAGAGTCGAAGAATGCCCACAAGCCTTTCTTGTGTGCACCAAGGTCCTCTCCCTCCAATGGCTGTTTTCCTGAAGCTCCTTCCTCCATCTCTGCCACATACAACCCCCAACCCAGTTCCACATCTGATTTCTGCAGCCGAGTTTATGAGGAAACAGTGATTTTTAAAAAGATTTCCCACCTGCCACATGACATTATGAGTCATCACACTGGGGTGTACCTCTGGCCGACATGCCAAGTTTTCTCTGCTAGCATTTCAAAAGGCATCTTTCACTCATGATAACAATTTGAAATCCACGGATACAGAGCAGGTTTTAAACTCATGCATTTCAAGCATCTGAAAGAGATCTAAGGTTTGACCCCAACATTAAGGGCACGGCACTGAAATGTTTCGCTGCTCTTCCAGGCCTTTATCCAGGACTCAGAGGGAAAACTCGAGCACTGCGGCTGTAATATCCAGGATATTAGCCCTAAGAGAAAAAGGAAATGGAAAAAAAGCCTACCAGCATTGCAAGATCAATAAATGAAATGAGACAGACTCTGACGGAAGACAAGGTATTTAAAAGTGACATTTCATGGTGACTAGTTGTTCTATTCATTCCAGAAACATTTATTGAATTCTGACCGAGGGCCAGGAACCAGGGATAAAAACACGAATCAGTCATATTCCATGCTCTTCAATTCACTGTGTGGGGGAGGCCCACACGCGTGTAAACAGGGGTTTCAGTGCAGTGCGACACATGATAATGAGGAGGAGGGCGTGGAGCGAGGGGAACACTTTGAAAAGGACTTACTGCTGCCAACATTTATTCTGTGCTTATTATACACCACTCTACACGTGCACCTGTGCATTTCTACTTTGTCTCCCTAGTGTGTTGCAGGGATCACGCTTTCAACTCACACATTTTGTTTACAGGGTCTGCTCTACAGCAGATGCTTGATAATTATTTAATTAGGTCCGCAATTATTTATTGAGCAGCTGGTACCTGGTGTAAGACAAGAAGCCGAGGAGGCTTACTGTGATGAATACGTTCATCCCCACATGCAGTGAAAATGGAAGGCGCGATGTGATAAAGGATCTTAAAAGCAATGCAAACAGAAGTGCCGTGGGAATGCATGGCTAGTGGTGATCTGTCTGCGAGGATGAAGGTATGAGTTGTGGGAAAGAGCAAAGAGCAGTATGGACAGGAACCAGTGGAAACAAAGTGGTGGGAGGTGGAGGGACAGCAGCGGGAAGTGCGGACAGGCCCATGACCTGTGGAGGACTTTGAACCTTATTTTCCAGGCAACAAAAAGTCTATGGTTGATTGACTGACAGAAGTGATTAATTTCAGGAGCCCCAGATGTGTGCGAAGCTGGCAGTATAACTGGAGTAAACCAATTACTGAGAGCCACCTGGACCGTGAACGTTGGTGGGCTTGCTCCATGCATTAGGCGACATCCCCTCTCCTTCAGACTGGGCCTTTCTATGTAAAGGTAACACTATTCCTTCATTCACAGGCCAGGCCATAGGGCAGTCGGGTGGCTCAGGTGGTCAGCCTGCCAGTGTGACTGGCCTCATTTCTGCCCCTCCTCAGTCTCCTGTCTGCCTCCCCGAGGGAAGCCACTCTTGCCAAGTCCACACAATGTGTCCCCTGGACCCCTTTCTCTGGCCTCTTTTCTCCACTCTGACCACTCCCTTTATCAGCTTCTCTCTTCCCGGCAATTCACTGTCACCCCTCACCCACAGGGTTTTATTTACCCTTGGCCTAAAGATTTCCCCATTTTGCAGATGAGGAAATTAAATCTTTGTGAGGTGATGCAACTTGCCCACTGTCACACTGCCAGTAAGTATAGTTAGTAGAAAGGGACCTGCAATGGTGCCCCCAGGGCTGGGACACTGGGTTATTTTCTAGCAGTGACACTAATACAGTCTACACAGAGTGGGTGAGATTAACTACCTGCAGAGTTACTTCATAGATAGGATGTCTCCAAAACTTAAGAAAGGAAAGCTCTAGAAACTTAAGGTATGATGAAATGTGAAAATACTTACAGGTCTCCTAATCAAAGAGATCATCTCCGATATTTTATCTAAAATCACTGTCTCCATCCTCTCCAACTCTCAGTGCTCTGAGTGATTTTCTTCAAAGCACCAATGGCATCTTTGCTTACTTGGTCGCTGTCGCACTTAGTTGAATACGAGTCCCTTTAAGGCTGGAATCTTGTATCTTAGCCACACTCTAATCTCTGGCACTCAGAACAGGGCTTGGCGCACAGTAAGCAATGGATTAATACAGCCTGTAGTTTCAGGATTCTCCAGGAAGAGCTTGAAAAAGCACCACCCGTACTCCCACCTCTCAGTGGGGGATTCTGATCTTCTCTGTCCCCTTGGTTCATCAGCTTGTGGAGAGCAGCTATCACAAAAGGTGTGTGCTGTCCCCTCAGGTATGTCGGACCATAACAAAGGGGCAAGCCACTGATGACTAGCCTGAACAAGGATATGGACACATTTTTAGAAAGAATGCCCCACACAAGAAAGAACAGTAAAAGAAAGAGTGAATGCTTATATAGCACTTTGCTCCTTTCACCCTGTCCTGCCAGCCTCATGAACACCTGCTATTCACACTTTCAGGACTCAACAGAGATGCCCTCCTTCTCCCAGAAGCTTCCCTTGACTCTCTGGGTCTGGGTGAGGTCTCCTTCCTGTGTATCTGAAGCTGACTACTATCCCTGCCTGTTTCCTGGGTGGTGGGCTCCAAGAGCCTAGGGACTATATCCAGTCCCTATAACTTATGTTAATATCTTACTTACTAGGACTCCCTAAAACCTGACATAATCCTCGGCACTGCTTGGCATTTTGTAAATATCTGTCGTATAAGCAAATACCTGTTCAACCATGTACATATTCCTACTGGAGGGACATTGTTCCGACTGGCTATTCCCTAACCAAACACTAGAATTCTGTCTTGGTTGGTAAACGTAAACAATATCGTTAATTCTTGTCACTTGACATTTTGTGATTTATAGCCCTATCTATGTGGGTTTAGTTTACATGAGTAAGTCCCCATTAATTTCATAAACTCTAATGTCTTGATTGCATCCATCTGATGCTCTATTCTGATAGTCTTACTTTGCTCCCTGACATCAATTTTAAGTGCCCAGCCAGTATCTGAAATCTGAGGTTTTTGGCCATTAATTATATGGATTTCTTTTGTAGGATTTTTGTTTCCTTTTTGAGGCTCAGCTTTGTTTTTTCCTAAGGAAAGTTATTAACAATTTCCCAAATTGTTTTTGTTTAAAATCACATGAACTGGTGTTCATTGAATACATCTGTTAGTTAAAAAAAAAAAAAAAATCAGGGGGTAGACATGGCAATGGACTTGAGAGAAATCCCAGCTGGAACTGACGTCTGCATAGACATGTGTAATTACTGTTATCATTAAAAATAACCTGAGATTATTTCTTACTTGTTGCCAGGATAGAAAATGAGCAATATTAGCAGCTGAGCAAAAACTTCCAACAGGAAAAGTGAAGAACAAAAAGGGATGATGACCATGACCAGGGCAATAGTATTTCAATGCCTTCAAGTGGCCACACTGTTACAGGATGGAGCATCGCCCTCACTGACTGGCTTCATCAAACCAAGAAAAAAGCTGCCAGGGAGAGCCACCTGAGGAGGGGATGGAAGGATAAAGGTCTTACAAATGAGCAAACCAAATCTTACAAAACTACTTACAAGAAACCTAGAGGCACTACGGCTTTATATTGTTATCAGTCTTTTCCAAAGGAAAAATTAAGGTCTTCTTTAGAGCAGGAACAGACTCCAGGGAACGACCCAGAAAGCAGAAGGTGGAAAATACATTCAGAAATGAACTACTGGTGGTGTATGTGACCCATGACATTTTTGTTCTTTTTATCCTCTGGCCACATTTCACTCTTGGATATATGTAACTGTTCTTACTAAATTAAATGGAAGTTAAATGTGCATGCTCAAAGGACAGATTTGGCCTGAAGTATCTCTCCAAAGATATTAATAAAACAGGAGAAGTGAACGTGATTGTTGGGCCATCAGAGTTCTTGTTTCAGATGAGAAATGCCAGGACAGAGAGGAAGCATTGTGCTATGTTCTCCTCTGGAGAGGCTCCATCTCTGCATTCCCTAATGTCAGTGGGTTCTAACACTTAAATGTGTCCACAGAAGCATCGTGGATTCCAAGTAAACCTTCTGATCCCCGGCAGCAGCAGGCTTCTAGACAATGTGAAAGCAGAAAGCCTTGTGAGGTTGTACAACTAGGGAAAATAGAGGCTTTTATTCTAAAGGAAGAGAAGTGAGTCATCATACCTTTCTTGATGAGAGAAGTAGGGATGTTACATAAGAAAAAGTACAGGTTTGAGAATCTAAACAAGTAGTTTTTGAGTCTGGTGTCTGTTACTGATAACCTGCTTGACTTTGTGCATGCAGCAAGTGACTTTGCTGTGCTAAGCTTTGTCATCTCTAACACAAAACGGTTGCTTGAGAGGATAAATAAGGTATCTTTAGTTCTAATATTCTGAGACTTTATGAGATCTAAAATTACCTATAAAAGTGTTCTACTTTTTCTAGTAATTAAAGGAAATGATACAAGTTAAAAAGGGAGGAAAAAAGAAATTAAAACAATATCTGAGAAGATTCTGACAACACTCAGGAAAAAAACCATACTGAATAATAGAAATAATAATAATGTGAGTAATGATAATAATATTTTATTTAGCAAATACCTGGCTGTATGCCAGGTACTTTGCATTTACCATCCCTAGCCCTCACTATATTCTATACCTTAGGTGTGGTGGATTGTATTTTCCAAAGATGGACACAATGCTATCTTCCATCCCACGTGGAATTTTGTCCCTATGTCATCAAAAGGTAGAGTCTAAGTTCTTTGTATTTGAATCTGGATACTTGTGACTCATTTATAACAAACAGGATGAGCAGAAGTAATTCTGGATGGCTCCTGGGTCTAGATCATACAAAGCAATGCAGCTTCTGGCTTGTTAGATGGAATTCTCACTCTAGAAGACTCTAGCTGCTAAACAAGCAATCTGGATGCTTATATGCTGGGGGCTGTCATGTTAGGAGAAAGCCCATGCAGAGACCACAATGGAGAGGTCCTGAGACAATGGGAAGAGGGGCCCAGACAGCTCTCAACTTCTTCAGCATCTTTTTCCGCCACTGTTCTAGCTCTAGCTACCATCTGACCACAACCATGTGAGAAGCCCTAAACCAGAACGACTCAGTCAAGCCCTTACCAAAGTCCTGAACCAGAGAAACTAAGGGATAATAAAATGATTGTTGCCTTAAGTCACTAAGCTTGGAGTGGCAGCAAATAGCTAACTAGTAGATTTTGGTAACGTTGCTACCTGAAATTAGGGCATTGATGTAAACAAAAGCCTGAAAGGGAATATAAAGGAAGGGAAAAGAAATGTTGGGAAATATCAGGAAGGGAGACAGAACATAAAGACTCCTAACTCGGGGAAACGAACTAGGGGTGGTGGAAGGGGAGGAGGGCGGGTGTTGGAGGGGAATGGGTGACGGGCACTGAGGTGGACACTTGAGGGGATGAGCACTGGGTGTTTTTCTGTATGTTGGTAAATTGAACACCAATAAAAATTAATTAAAAAAAAAAAAAAAAAAAAAGCCTGTAACATGTGGCATTGGCTTTGGGTCTAGACAGCAGTAGGAAGCCAGAAAGGACTTAAAGAGTCTGTTAGTGAAAGCCTATGGAGTTTTTTGTTTTGTTTTAATATTTTATTTATTTATTCATGAGAAACAGAGACACAGGCAGAGACACAGGCAGAGACACAGGCAGAAGCAGGCTCCATGCAGGGAGCCTAATGTGGGACTCAATCCTGGGTCTCCAGGATCCCGCCCAGGCTGAAGGCGGTGCTAAACCACTGAGCTACCCAAGCTGCCCACCTATGGAGTTTTAAAGAGAGTGTTAGCAGAAGCCTTGAGGAAGCTATTGATGAGGGCTTCCCAGGTATTGAGAGAGATATTATTTGAGCTGGAGAAATATAGACTCATGTAGTGGGGGAAATTTTACAAAATTGTCATCAGCAATAATGTGGTAAGTAGTTGTACCTAATGAATTCAATGACTTAGCTAGGGAGAGTTCTAGGAAGAGTGATAAGGGTGCTTCCTGATTTCTTTAAGCTGCCCATTATATATATATATATTATTTAAAGATTTTTATTTATTCATGAGACAGAGCAAGTGAGCACACACACACATAAGCAGGGGGAGGGGCAGAGGGAGAGGAAGAAGCAGGCTCCCCACTGAGCAGAGAGCCCAAAAGGGGGCTGGATTCCAGGAACCTGGGATCATCATCTGAGCTGAACACTTAACTGAGACACCCAGGCACTCCTAGCTGCCTATATTAAAATATTAGATATTGATATTAAATGAGAGAGTAGAAAAATGAAATAAAGAACAAGGTCCAGAAAAATCTTTTCAGCCAGCAAAGTGTTCTTAAGGAATGGCTTCCTGGAAAAGATGACATCCAGAGTGGGATGGTAAGATCCTTTGTCAAGATCTCATAAAGATCAGGGTGCCTGAGTGGCTCAGTTGTTTGGCACCTGACTCTTGGTTTTGGCTTAGGTCGTGATCTCAGGGTAGTATGATCAAGCCCCCATTTGGGCTCAGACTCAGTAGGGAGTCTGCTTCTCTCCCTCTGTCCCTAGACCCACTCCATACCTCCTCTCTTGCATGCACTCTCTCTCCCCCAAACAAATAAATAAATCTTTAAAAAAGACCTCCTAAAGATCTAGAGTGGTATTTCTTTGACACTCTTAGACAGACAAAAGTTCTCCTAAGGATTTTAAGAGCATGTCTCATAGATCCTTATTGTTAAATAATAGAGCTTCTAATGATTTTAAGGGTATCATCCCATAGCAGCCTCACAGGGAGCCCGTTGTAGAGAAGGACTCATCTTTGAAGAGATTCATGGGTGTGGGTTTTTTCTAACAGAGTAGATTATACATTGGTATGCAGGTAGGCCATAAAGCTTTTAAGGAAGTTGTATTAGTTTGGCTTGAAGTGGACAGAGATAGTATGAAATATAAAGAAACCTTTAGATTCTCAAATGTCTGTAGGTAGAAAGTAAGCTAAGTCACTCAATTGTAAAAACAAAACAAACAAAAAAAGTGGCTCAATTGCAAACACAGGGCACTTCTTTGTGGGGCGGGGGTGTGTGTGGGGGGAGTGGGGGGAAGGATGATCCAGAGACTAGAACCAAGGGCAGAGCCAAAAAGCCATGGAACCCAAATCCTAGGAAGTCGAATTAGGTTCTAATGAGGGATCTGAAACTATATGCCTGGTTAGACATTATAAACGGGGAAAGGAACCCCCCTTTCTTTTAAAAGGGAATATCTTACTGAGGGGGGCACTTGACGGGATGAGCACTGGATGTTATACTACATGTTGGCAAATTGAACTCCAATAAAAAATATACAAAAAAAAAAAAAAAGGAGTATCTACTGCACTTATCTGGGTTCGTCACTAAGCTCTACATACCCATTGTATATTATATGTGAGGAGGGCAGGTAATGTGTCTTTACTGGTCTTCAGTTGGATAAGTATGGCACTCCCAGATAGGTACCCAAGGAAGCTCACCAGATTTAGAGCCTAGACCTTGAGCCTAATGCTTGCTGCAGGCTCTTGATTTTTATAGGAAAAATTCTAGCTCAAAGTACAGAAACTATCATATTTAATATCTAGATTTCCTTTTCTCCTTGACATATAAACTATTAACTATGACTCCTTCATAACTGAAAATAAGCTCCTTTGGAGTAGGAATGAAGCTTCAATTCACCTAGTATGCAGCTCAGGATCTTACATTTATTAAACATATGTTAAATGCTTGATGATAATTAAAATGGTGATGAAAGCCTTTGCCCTTCCTTCTTCTGCAGAACCTAGGGGGATATATTTCTTCTAGCTACAGAATTCTTAGTTCAATCCTGGATGACTCAGAAACTATTTATGCAAGATAATTCTTGTATATTTTGGAATTTTAGGACTGGAAGGGATGTAAGAGATCCAATAGTTCAACCCCTTCATTTTACAGATGAGGACATTGAGGTTTTATTGGTCAGTGGGATGATTTACCATACTGTGGTTAAGTGACTTGCCCAAGGTCACATAATTAATGACAGAGCCCAGACTAGAAATTTCTTCTGTCTTTCCATCCCTGCATTCAACACACTTTTCTGAGACTTTTCATTTGTGAGGCATGTGTTTGATTCTCATCTTTTTTGTTTCCCCTTGTTATTCACTACATGATGTTATTAAATAGAATCAGGTAGTAGAAAGACATCCAAGCCAGTCTACTTAGTCCCCTTTTAATAGTTCTAGAAAAAGTCTGATGGGTAGAAATGTTAAAACTTGCCTTTGGCATGGTATTGCCTGTATTTGGGATTATTTAAGCCAGATAGTTTGTGTACCACCTTACCACAGATAATCAAAACCTAAATAAATTGGCTATTTTCCAAATACAATACTCTTCTTTCTCAGATGGCCACCTTCAAGTTGTATAAAATCCATTTAATTCAAAGTTTTACAGTCATCCTTCTTACCACTGCTTTGGCCTATTCCTTGTCTGGCGTTTCTTCCCAAAACCCATCACTGCCCTTTAGCAAGATGAAGCTCAACTTGGAGCTCCTCCTGGCTTGCAGAACCTTCTTTTGATCTTTTTCTGCACAGAGCTTGGTGAGGTCTTGGCATATTTCATCAAAATTTTCTCCAGCTCTGGCACGAAACCTCTTATTGCACAATGCCCTACATGAGGACTACTCTGTTTCCAAGAACAGTTAAGAACTTTCTTGATATTCCTAGGAAAATTTCACTAAAAAACCCACGACCCTTTTAATCCTTTAGGATTTTAAGTGTGGAATGTGGATTCTCCCATCCTTATCACTTTCTTTCTTGTCCAGAGTTTGTTATTGACTATATACATAGTTTAAGAAAGTTAAGAGTGATATCTGATGAGTGACTCTGGGTAGTCCCTGGTATATCCTTATGCACCCAAGATAATTTAATATTACTTTTAGTATAAGACTAAATACTCATTCAATTGACTAAGTTCTGGGAACATTGCTTGGCTTTATCATTTGGATGTTTACATATTAAGAAGTAGATACGGCCTCTTCCTTAAGAAGTTTCTAAAATAAAAGGTTTATAATGAAATGAGTGACAAAGTAATATTCAACACCAAATAAGAAAATACTGTGTACTTTTTTTTAAAGGTTAAATAATCATAGGCATTTTTGGAGTACTAGAGAAGGGGCAGATACTTGAAAGAGGATTTTTGTAAAAGAAATATGGAGAACTGTATCATTCAAACAAAAGCATATGTTAAATTTGATCACAAATCAATGCTTTCTTTTATGATTCTGAATTTTTGAAAGAAAGTCTAATATTCAAATGTAAACTAAGGGGATATTTTATTCACAGGCAGAAAAACTATGGTGATATTTTCTTGTTCTAGATCCTTGTCCTTCTTGTAGGGAAAAAAATCAAGATCAATAAATGGTGAGGTACTCAATAGCAAACAGTTAAAATCTTAAGAAATGCCTCTAATGACTTTGTAGGCAAAAAAAAAAAAAAAAAAAAAAAAAAAAAAAGAAAGAAAGAAAGAAAAAAAAAAAGAAAAATTAATGAACATGATGAATCCACAAAAACTTTCTAAACAGGCAGGGTAGTTGCCAGGATCATCTTCAACCAGCTTCCAAGCATACTTTTTGCATCAGGGGAATTTCTCAGGGGAAGTGGAAATGGGGACACCAGAGGCCTCTGAACTGCCAAATTTATTTAGGGAAAGGAAATAAAGGTGGAAAAAATGTGTATCCTCAGCTCCTATACCCCATGTTGGTGGTCACTTCCAACCAACTAGTCACCAACATTTTCCGCAGATGAGATAGATGCATTCTGAAGTAGCCACAAAATGGGCAAATTACCATAATTAAAACAGTTTCCATAGAGTTCTTGTTCCTTTAAGGCACTAGTGAAGTGATAACTGTGGGACTCAGTCTGGGCTCTGCTCTCCATGTCTCTATACTTAAATGAAGCCCAAACAGCGAAGACACACACAATTTAGCAATTTGCCACATCAAAACACAGCAAAAGTCCCTAGATCGAGGGGAAGAGAAGTGGCTTGGTACAAACAGGGAAATAATGGGCTCACCGGGTGCTAAGCAGCATCTATGCCCCCAGCCCTAACTTAGACTGAGATGTAAGCTTCCTAAGAGCAGGCAAAGTGATCATCATCTCTATACTCTGTATCTCTGTCTTCATTGGCTACTTTGGTGCCTTATATCAGCATTTGTTGCAATATGCTGCAAGGAGCAGTGAATTTCTGCTATGCTAAAGGTTCCATACATATAAGAGGGCAGTGCAGTGACCAAACAGCCTGAAAAATGATGGATTAAACAAAACAGTTGCATGGGGAGATTTCCCAGGAGACTTTGAGTAAATTAATGCACACTATGACTCTTTAAAGGGGAGAGTAGACTATTTAGCATCTCTCAAGCTTTCTGATCAGAGAACCCCTTATCAATGGATGTTCCCCAGGACAATACTTTATGGAAAGCTGTCTTCTATGTGGTAGATGCCCACATTTTTTTTTTAATTTAAAAGATGTTTTATTTAATCCAAAATATGCAAATTATCATTTCAATATTTTTTAAAATTTATTTTTATTGGTGTTCAATTTGCCAACATATAGAATAACACCCAGTGCTCATCCCGTCAAGTGCCCCCCTCAGTGCCCATCACCCAGTCACCCCCACCCCCTGCCCACCTCCCTTTCTACCACCCCTTGTTCGTTTCCCAGAGTTAGGAGTCTCTCATGTTCTGTCTCCCTTTCTGATATTTCCCACTCATTTTTTCTCCTTTCCCCTTTATTCCCTTTCACTATTTTTTATATTCCCCAAATGAATGAGACCATATAATGTTTGTCCTTCTCCGATTGACTTATTTCACTCAGCATAATACCCTCCAGTTCCATCCACGTCGAAGCAAATGGTGGGTATTTGTCGTTTCTAATGGCTGAGTAATATTCCATTGTATACATAAACCACATCTTCTTTATCCATTCATCTTTCGATGGACACTGAGGCTCCTTCCACAGTTTGGCTATTGTGGACATTGCTGATAGAAACATCGGGGTGCAGGTGTCCTGGTGTTTCACTTCATTTGTATCTTTGGGATGCCCACATTTTTTGAGCTGAATTAACAGAGGATAAGTCGTACCCTTTTCATTTGTTATTCCTCCACATATTTGAGGACAGCATATTTCTCCTTGGTTTTTCTTTTCCATATTAACTACTCTCTTTAGACTTTCTTCCCCTGTAATTATCACCATCCTTTTTTATCATTGATTTCTTAATTCTTTCTGCCTTTTACACTGTAAGAGCTGGGAAGGCAGGTTCACCACTTATCCCCATGAGCTCTCTCTTCTGAGCATGTTCTTTAACAACCTTCAAGAATGGGGTGTCCAAGCCAAGAAGCAGACTCTTAACTATGGAGAACAAATTGATGGTTACCAGAGGTGAAGTGGGCGGGGGATGGGTGAAATAGGTAATGGGGATTAAGGAGTGCACCTATTGTGATGAGCAATGGGGGATATATGGAAGTGTTGAATCACTATATTGCAGTGAAATTAATATAACACTGCATGTTAATTATACTAGAATAAAAAGAAAAAGAATGGGGTGTCCAGAATGAATCTGCCATGACAGAGGTGATTCAACCAAGGCAATCCAACCAATGAGACTGTCACTATTACCGTGTTTTGGACACTGCTTCTCTCCATCTGCCCAGCATCACATTGGCTTTGCTGGCAGCCATCACATTATCCTGCTGACTCACACAAAGCTAGCAGCCAGTTGAGATCCCCGGGCCTTCTATGCAGGAAGCTGCTTCTCCTGAAACCTTACTTTTGCCATTTTCTTTTTGTTTGTGTGTTTGTTTAAAGCAGCTTTATTGAGATGTAATTCACATAGCATAAAATTCACCCACTTACAATGTATAATCCAATGGGTTTTGTATATTCACAGTTGTGCAACTATTGCCACAATTAATTTTAGAACAGTCCATCATGCCAAAAAGAAACACTGTACCCTTCAGTTATTACCACTCAGTTCTCCCAGCCCCCTTGGACCTAGGTGACCACTAATCAACTTTCTGTCTCTATAGATTTGCCTCTTTGGGGCATGTCATATAAATAGAATCATATATGGTCTTCTGTGACTGGCATCTTTCATTGATGTGAAAGGCTCATCCGTGTTGTAGCATGTATTAGTAATTCATGTCTTTTTGAAACTGAAAAATATTCCAATGTATGGATAGAGCAGATTTGTTTATATATTCATCAACTGATGGACATTTGGGTTGTTTCTCTCTTTCAGCTATTGTAGAGAATGGTGCCATGAACATTTGTGCACAAGTTTTTGTGTGAACATCTGTTTTCAATTCCTTTGTGTATACACTGGGAATGGACATTCTGGGTCATGTGGTCACTCAATGTTTACCTTTTTGAGGAACTGCCAGACTGTTTTGCAAAGTGACTGCTCCATTTTACATTCCCACCAGCAGCATACCAGAGTTCCAATTCCTCCACATCCTTTCCAACTCTTGACGTTTGGAGAAAAAAGGTTGTTGAGGGTGTGATGAGGTATCTCATTGATTTGCTTTTCCGTGACCGCTAATGATGCTGAATATCTTATCTTCTCATCTACCTACTGGTCATTCATATATGGAGAAATGTTTATTCAGATCCATTGCCCAGTTCTTAATTGGATTATTTGACTTTTTATTGTTGGGTTAAAGTATTCTTTATATATTCTGGATACCAGACCCTTTTCAGATATATTATTTGCAAATATTTTGTCATATTTTGTACATTGTCTTTTCACTTTCTTGATGATATCCTTTGAAACACAAAAACTTTGAATGATGGTGAAGTCTAATATATCTATATTCTCTTTTGTTGCTTATACTTTTGATGTTGTATCTAAAAGCCACTGCCAAATCCAAGGTCACAGAGATTTATTGCTATGTTTTTTGTAAACATTTTGTAATTTAGCTTTTGATTCATTTTGAGCTAATTTTTGCATATTGTGTGAGATAGGGGTTCAATTTCATTCTTTTGAATATGAGTATCTACTTGTCCCAGTGCCATTTGTTAAAAAAAAAAAAAACTATTAAAAAGAAAACAAAACTATTTTTCTTTCCCCCGTTCAATGGCTTCGGCATCCTTGCTGAAAAAAATCAATTGACCCTAGATATATGGGTTTGTTTCTAGACTGTGAATTCTATTCTATTGGTTTATATGTCTATCTTTATACCAATATAGTTCTGTCTTGATAACTGTTACTCTGTAGTTGGGAAGTTTTGAAGTTGGGAAGTGGTGAGTCCTCCAACTTTGTTTTTCTTTCTTTCTTTCTTTTTTTTTTAAGATTTTTATTTATTTATTTATGAGAAACACAGAAAGAGAGAGAGAGAGAAAGGCAGAAACACAGGCAGAGGGAGAAGCAAGCTCCATGCAGGGAACCTGACGTGGGACTCGATCCCAGGTCTCCAGGAGCACGGCCTGGGCCGAAGGCAGCACTAAACCACTAAGCCATATAGGCTGTCCTGTTTTTCTTTTTAAAGAACATTTTAGCTATTCTGGGTTCCTTAAATTCCATATGAATTTGAGGATGAGCTTGTCATTTCTACAAATAGCTAGCTGAGCTTTTTATAGAAATTGCATTACCTCTTTGGATCAATTTGGGTAGCATTACCATCTTAGTAATATTAAGTCTTCTGATCCATGAACATAAGCTGCCCTTCCATTTATTTACATATTCTTTAATTTCTTTCCAACAATGTTTTATAATCTTCAGAGCATAAGTCTTGTATTTCCTTTATTAAATTTGTTCCCAAATAATCTATTTCTTTGATACTGTTATAAAAGGAATTGTTTATTAATTTTATTTTCAGACTGTTCATTGCAAAAAATGTAAAAATACAATAGTTTTTTTATATGTTAATCTTGTAACTTTCAATCTTGTTGAACTCTTTTATTAGTTCAAATAGTCTTTTTAGTGGATCATTTAGAATTATCTATCATGTCAATGTCTGGATAGAGGTAGTTTTACTTCTTCCTCTCCAAACTAAATGCTTTGTAAAAATCTGCCATTTTAATACTAAGAGCAGAACTTTATATTTATTTCCGTCCCATTTAATTTTGTTTGTTTTAATCCATAGTTCTGTTATTTTAATTTGGATAGTCTTCTAGTGAATTCTGTTTGAAGCTCATCTTTTTATCCCCAGCAGCTGGCACACTGTCTGGTATTTTGTATCCAATAAATGTTTATAAATTATAATTGTGGTATGAATCTGTAATTTTGGTAAGCTATCTATGTTCTGTGTCTTTTATTAATAAAAATGTTAAGCAACATGGGTGCCAATAAAATTTCTAGAGTACCAGGATATCAGCATGGTGGCAATGGCACCCAGAATCTGCCCTTTCTCATTACCAAGAAGCTACACCAGAGGTAAGAGATGGCAGCCTCAAGAAGCAATGAAGGTATAGCTATTATGAAAAGAAGTATGACAGTTCTCAAAAAGTTAAAAATAGATCTGTATAAAATACAGCAATCCGATTCTTGAGCATATATCCAAAGAAAATGAAATCAGTATTTCAAAGAGATATGTGCACTCCCCACATTCATTGCAGCATTATTCACAAAGTTAAAAATGGAAACAACCCAGTGTCCACCAACAGATCAACGGATAAAGAGGGTAAATGCATACAAACACACACACGCATATATACACCCTGAAATATTATTCAGCCTTTAAAAAGAAGGAAATCCTGTCATTTGCTGCAACATTGACAAACCTGGAGGACATTATGCTAAGTGAAATAATGCAAGCACAGAAAGACAAATATATTATGATCTTACTTATATGAAGAATCTAAAAGAGTCAAACTCATAAAAGCAGAAAGTAGAATCGTAGTTGTCAGGGAATAGGGGGTTGGAGGGATGTTAGTCAAAGGGTTCAAAATTTCAATTATGCAGAATGAATAAGTTCTAGAGATCTAATGTAGAGCATAGTGACTGTAGATAATAATACTCTATTGCATTCTTGACATTTGCTAAGAGAGTAGATCTTAAATGTTTTTACAATGCACATAATAAAGGTAAATATGTGAAGCGATGGATTTGTTAATTAGTTTTACTGTAGTAATCATTTCACAATGTATGCATATATAAAAACATCATGATATATACCTTACATGTATGTGTAAACTGTATGTGTGTGTGTGTATATATATATGGTGTACACACACACACACACACACGTACAGTTTTTGTTGATTACACCTCAATAAAGTTGGAAAAAATCTAAAAAATGAAAAAAGAGAAGCAGTGGCATTTCCACTGGAGCAAACATAGGCATTGGCCTTGTAGACACTAACAGCAGAGGATAAAAGTGAGCCATCCTCACCTGGGTTGGGTAGCAGATGGCACCAAAGAGGCTAGAGCAGGAGAGAGGGGGAAACAGCTGCCATAATTAGGGCAGGGTGTGGGGGGAGAGACCTCAGTCATGAGCAAATGTGAAATGTTTCCTATGGACTCTTACAATTAATGGAGGGGAATAGTCTTGGAGGCTGAGGGCTCCAGAATAAGAAGTAGGGGGTGAGAGCCAAATTTGACTTATTTCACCCCAAGCTGCTATGACATGGGATAACTTGAGCAACACATACAAAGGCCTCTGTCACAAATTATTTCTTTGATTCTACCTTCCCCTCAAGATGCCAGTCCATTTTTTTCTTTCTCTTAATTATGAACCCCCGAGCTGCTTGCTCTGCTTCTTCAAATCCCATACAACCCACAGCCTATGACATTTTGGCTTTAGTATTGACCATCTACTGAAGGAGATCTATCTAAGGTCCCTCAGATCTCACTGTTGCATCACACTTCATTTGCCCCATATCCAAAGGATGGACAGAAATCATAAGGGGAGGCACAGCCTTCCACATCTGGACTGTGAGCTCAAATGGCTTAGTTGCCTCCCATAATAACAGTGATAGTGATAGCATTGCCAACATTCCTTAAGTGCTTATTCTGCTCAGTCATGATTTTAAACACTATGTATTTGTGTATGTGTGTGTGTATCTTTAAGACTCACAGTAACCCTCTCAGGCTTAAGAAGCTTTCCCTTTCCTTGCAAAAGGCAGAGCTCACACTCCTATACCAGCCTTCCTGCTCACATTCACTTGAAAGAATGAAGTTTAGATAAAAATGAGCCCCCTATTTTCAATCACGACATGTTAATAGGGTAACCATCTATTTCTATGTGAACATCTTGTTTATGGACAAGCTATGCTCAATGTCTAAAGTCAACAGAAGCCACTTAACAATGGTAAATTAGTAGTATTTTCAGATTGAACCCAGAATGATGAGTACACATTTAGTTATTACATGGCTAAAATGAGCCAGAGCTTGGGTTAATACAGGTCTACGTTTTAGGAACTCAACTTTACTTTTTCAAGATCCTTCGGGAAGCTAGCAAGGAATTCTACTTTCACTTAAAGTGCTCAATCAAATTGCTTAAAAAAATCTAAGTCTTGTACCAGATTTGCAAAACCATCACCATGCTAAAATAATTGCTAGGGTCACAAAATGAAGATTGTACACTGGAGTTCTAAGTTCCTCCTCCACAGGGCGGCAGCTGGACTACACTACACATGGAAAACTGCTCATTCTACATCAATTCCCTTGTGCAATCTTGGTAAGTTCCTCAGTGACAGGAGCCAGGCTGCCAAAATTCAGCATCAGGATCTGGTCCAACATAAACACCCAACATTATGTGCCTAATGCACTGAATTAGTGCCTCTTTACTCAAAGATGACTTTCCAGATCCAAGAAAAGCGTATCTGTCGGCATGAAAATTGGAAGGTGTCAAATAAAGCTGATGCCATTCGAGTCTGTTGTCATCAGCCAAATCTGAAGAAGACCTGAGGAACTGCAGGTTTCTGACAGACCCATTGCTTAGGCTCATCAGACCTTTTTCTTTTTTTCTTTTTTTTTTTTCATCAGACCTTTTTCATCTCCCAATATCTAGGCAGATGGCTCTACAGGGAGAGGAAGGGATTATTTGATCTGCTTACCAGTGAGTCAATTCTAGAACAAAGCACAGTGTTCAAGGAACCTCTCCACCAGCCTAAGGCAGGCTAGAACTAAACTTTGTTTCATACATTAAAAAGTAAGAAATTTCAACCATAGTGACAGCATCTGTGTGGCCCTATGGGGTCAGACCTCCAGATAGAGCCATATTGAAGTCACTTTTCACAACCCATCACTCCCCTTCCTTCCCCAAGCTCATGTTTCCTAACTTTTCTTTAATGTTCTAATATATTTTTTTCTCTCTGTTCTCTTTACCAGGCAGCACTCTCCTTGTTCTATTCCTCCCCAGATTTCTGTGAGTGAGAAACATCTAGCAGATTACAAATGATTGTGGTCTAGTGAGTCAACTTAATTATTTTGGAAACTCATACTTGGTTGTTTATCTTCAAAGGAAGTTTATATCCTATAACTAGGAATCTAGGATATCTTACAGAGAGGAGAATTCTGTGATTCTCAAAACTTAGGATGCATCAGAATCATATAAGGAACTTGGAAAAATGCAGTTTGCCTGTGGTGGGGCCCACATGCACCAAATGCCCACATGTGGCTCAAGATTTGGCATTTTGACAAACCTGGCCTTGACAGAGACCAAAACCTTCCCTCCCTCTCAATATCTGGGCTCTGCACAGTCTACATTTTCAAGAGCTCCTCAAATGATTCAAATGCAACTGAGCCACACAGACCTCACTTAAAATATACTGGTCCACACAGTTCTCTCATCTTGCTCCAAGAGATCTCCCTAATCAGCTGTTGATAATTCCAAAGCCCATTAGGGCAGACATTCTTATCTTCCTTAGCAGATGCAAAGTTGAGGGTGGGGAAAGCTGGCTGTTTAGGTGAAGAGAGGGACAGACCGATGAGTGCTCGAGCAATTGAGGCTATAACAGAAAAGAGAAGGTTGGATGACCACAGACAAATTTTGACTCCTTCGCAATTTCTTTTAGAGCAAGGGTTAGCAAATTTCTTCTGGAAAGGGCCAGGTAGTATTTTTTTTTCCTTTGTGGGGCTATATGGCCTCTGTTGCATCTGCCCAATCTGCTCTTATTCTATGAAAGGGGCCACAGACACGTAAACATATAAACATGACTGTGCTCCAGTAAAACTTTATTTATAAAAATGGGATGCTGGCCATGGGCTGTGGGCCATAGTTTTCTGATGCCAGGTTATAAGGTCAATATTATAAAGAATAACTTTAAACAAAATTCTCGGAGAAGAGATGTTAGGGCACTGAGTTCTACCTGCATTTTTGAAAATTATTTAAAAAACAACTGGACAGTAAAAATCTCGCTGGCACACTTGCTGAAAGTGGACTTCTCTGCAGATAAGGGATATTCAAGCACGCTGGCCTCTGCTGCGAACACATAGAAGAAATAAATAGAAAGGGGAGGAAAAAAAGAAATACTAGTTTAAAAAATAGTTGATAAATGCTCTAGAAATAATGAATAACCACTCATCACTACAGAAACTGTGATATAGAGAAGCTATAGAAAGAACAAGGAACCTAGAGCCAAAGACCTTCATTCAATTCTCCCAAGTGGGCTGGGCACTGAGCGCAGCCAAGACCTTGCCCTTGGAGAGACCAAATCCCATGCGGACAGATTCCTAACCAGATGGTTGGAACTGCGTGTGTAAGAGTAGTGGAGACCCAAGAGAGGATGATCTATCTCAGCCTGAAAGTGTGGGAAGGCTTTCTAGAGGGGTGACACAAACAGAACCTTGAAAATAAAAGAGAAGTTGTCTCGATGTTTTAAAATAAAGGGGGAAAAGAGAGGGCATCACATGAAGAGGCAAAAACCATGAGCAAAAACATGCAGATGAGAAACAGCAAAATGGTGATCTCAAGCCTGGGAAGAAAGCAGGTTCAGGTCACAGGGGGCTGCATCTCCCTGCAGGTGCCTGGCATATCTGGTGTACTACCAAGTGGGTCACAGTTCCCCAAGGCTCAACAGCCCCGCTTCATCCCCTCCCCTGTACACCTCTATAAACAGTTCCTTTAAAAAGCCTCTGCAAATATCCCAGCTGAGCATGCCATCTCTGCCTGATTCTTGCTGGGACTGAAAAGTTTGGATGGAAAAGCACCCCCCCTTTGGGCCAACAGTAGGAAAGTCAGCTTTTCTCAGAAGAAACCCCACTTCTAGCCTCTTCAGCATCCCTTGGATAGTGGGTGGTAATAAGCTCCAGGTAGCAAAATTGGTTCCAGTCTTTCTGGAAAGTGCTTACGATTTAGTTTGGGAGCTAGATGTGTGAATTACTTCTCACAAGAAAGAATGAGGAACTGCTTGATAGAGGTACAAGCAGGGTACTGTGGGTTCATGAGGGAGACGGTGGTGAACACTGGCTGGCGATGTCTTGTCCCACCCAGGGAGAGGCAGTGTGATGTGTGGATGCGTGTTTGAGATGGGGCATGACATCTGGGGTGGCTTTGGAAAAGGCAGAGTGGTATGCACATGGAAGATGAGGCTAGAAAGTGAAGTTGGGGCTGTGCTGTGTTCAAAGTATGGACTCTAATGAGTCAGGGATGGGAAGATCATGAAGGTAGCTGAGCAGGTGAGGGACATCCATGCAGTCCTCTGGGAAGTTCACCCAGTATGAAAATGATGAAAATGAAAGCGATTAGAGATGGTAAGAATGGACACAAAGAAACCAGATGCAATAATACAGGTGAGAGATGAGGCGATGGGAAAGAGAGGATAGTCTCCAGAGTTCAGGGGTAGAACTAGTCAGAATAAATAACCACGGTGGTAGCGGGGAACTAGGTGGTGAAGGAGTCTGAAATTAAATGAAGCTTTTCCACCACAACAGCTGTTGATGTCATTAACTGAGGTAGAAAAATATGGGAGGAGGAACTAGGGAATTGGTTAAACTGGGACACATTTCCCTAAGGGGGTGCACTGAAGCACCCTGGGGGTTTGGGCTTGGTACTTACAGCATTATGATTTGAAGCCAGTTGCTTAACCTGTCTCCTCCTCAGTTCCCCATCTATAAAATGGGCAATGTTACTTACCTTATGGAGTTCCAGAAAAATTAAATGATAAGGCAAGCAAAAAGTTAGCCAAGTGCCTTATATATAAAAGTGCTTGATAAATGTCATTGTTGTTGCGAAAGGGTCATCTTGACAGAGATGGGTGTGGGGTTGAAGACAGGGGGACAGCCAGAGGTAGAGATTTGGAAATTGTCTCCAGAGAGAATATAGTTGAGTTATGAGAAGGGCTGAAATCCATTAGGGAGAAGAGTAGAAGGAAATGGACAAAGATCTGGGAGCTGAGGATTTGCGAATTTGTTATAAGCAGATCCAGAAGGGTTACCAGCCCCCCGCCCCGCCCGGAGTGAGGCCGCATCCTACCACTTGTTCTTCTCAGGAACAAGAAGTTGTTCTTCTCTTTGGTGGTCCACCCAGGTGCCATTAAAATCTCAAGTTTTTGACAAAGATATTTTCTCCAGATATGACATGCCTTTTGTCTAGTAACTTAGTTCCCAGGAGCCTGGACTTGGAGACGATGAGAAATAAAAGTGGAACAAAGTCAGGGATTGGGGTCAGGAGAATTCTAGCAGCAGCTGGAGCAGTCTTGCAAGGTGTGGGCCATGAGTTATCCATGCTGGTTCTCAGGGCCCAGCCACAAAGATGCAAGAAAGTTTGATAACCAATGGATGGAAGGAGGAGTTCCAGATGCTAAAACTAGTAACCAAGAAGCCAGTATAAAGAATTAGAAATAAAGAAAAGGAACTTTCTTCTCTACAGAGGGATGAAAGGGGTGATGGTGGTTGGAAACAATATGTTTTTTTTAAGCTATATTCTTTCCTTTCATCCTGACTCTTTTCTGTTGTGTATATAGGATTTCGTGGATGTTCTAGTCACCATCCTTTGTTCGTGTGCTTGTGATGCTGGTGGACCATGAAGAGGGCACGTATTTCCAGGTTTTCTGATAGTTGCCCATCCATTACTTTCTCACCCTCTTGAGTTAGGGGTCTCCATGGCCTCCCATCTGTGGGCCACACCTGTCTTGGCTATGGCAGGCTGCACATTGGCAGCCTTGGTCCCTGTGCTCTGGCGTGAGTCTCACTACACTATGTCAGTGTTCTAATGTTCCTGGTGGTGAGCCTGGGCCCTCTTCTTCTTCTTCCCTCCATGTGGACATAAATTATGTGAAAGAAAGCATTTTGCCTCAGCTTCTTTGTCTACTTCTTCAGTTCCCCATTGGAATGCAGTTCCATCTTGAGTTTCATTCACCTTGGCTGGGACCCTGACATCTTCGCCCCCTGAATATTCTTCAACCTAAAGGACTAGCTTCTATTTCTTGTACCTCTAACCACAGGCTAAGATCTTATTACAAATTGCTGATGAAGAGCAACAGGAATGCTTCTGACCTGACTGTGAGTTCAGCCTGCTTCTAAGAAAGCAGTCCACTAAAATTTGGTATATGAGCCAGGCAGATCTATATATTTTTGCTTTCATTTCCCAAAGAAGGTTGGTACCATCTCAAGTGTCATATAGATACAGGAAGTAGGGCTCAGAGAGGTTAAATGACTAGCCTGAAGTGACACAGCTACTGGACGCATAGACATGAAGATTCTAGTCCCAATCCTCATGACGCCAGAGCTCATGTCCTCTCTTCCATACTTCAGTGGGAAGCCTCCTGCTGCTGTGCTACTCGAGCTCCCACAGCAAGTGATCTGGCTGCCTTTTTGTGGGGGAGTCAGCCAACCCTGCAACTAGGTGTGCTTCTCCCAGTGCCGCTGGCATCTGCATTAGGTTTCCTCCTCTCCCTTCCTACCAGCCTCCTGGGTGTCTGAGCTTGCCCAAGTCCTGTAAGCAGCGGATACTGGCAGGCTGATGGCTTTACTCTCTCAGTCTCTACTCATCACGATCCAAAACATGCTGTAGCATCATTGCCCCAAAGCTAAGGAAGCTCAAGCTTTAGGTCCCTCCCTTGCATGAGTCCCTGAGAGGTAGCATGGGCACACGGCCATGAGGTGTATTTTCAAAAGTAGATATTTTAATCACAATCAGTCAAGACCACTGGACCTTTCCACTTGGACTTCCCCTCCATTACACTTCCTATCTAGTCCAAAATTGTGGAGCAGTGGAGTGTCCACTGGCATTTGGGGGTCTGATGAAGGAGAGCATTTAATCTGGTTTTAGAGTAATATAGCTGCATGGTTCTTAGTTGCTTCTGTTTATGCTTAAGTTATTGCTACCAGTCCTGGTGTAGGAACAGTTTCCAGCAATACATTCTCCACTCATTGCGCCAACCCACCTGGCGCTCTGGCATGAAGATACAGCTCTGGAGACTATCCTATGATACAAACATGTTCTGCAGCACCCAGCACGGGAAGATATTGGCGTTGGGATAGAGACAAGATTTAAATGTAGGAACACAGAGATGGGTCTGTGCACGTAGGTAACTGCTCCAAATGTGATAGCTCGCATATGAAAGAAACGTGATGGGAGTTTCCCTAAATTTGAAAATTCTAACGACTTACATGACATTAACAAGGACAAGTTGCAAAGGTGAAAGCATGTTTTCTAAAGTGCCAATAATAGAAATAAGTTTCAGCCAACATGTTTAGAAGAGAAATTGAGTAATCTTTCTATTCTCTCTATAGGAAATAATATGACAAAATGGTTATGTGAAGTAGTAATTAAAGATTATGCAGCAAGAAACATATAGAAAAAGTGTCACAGAGGTGTGTCAAGCAGTTAATTAAACTATTATATTTTTGTGGATTTTGTTACTTGCTAGCTTTTTAAAATTTGTAATGTGCTATGATGCAGTTCTTTTCTCATTCATAAATATTGAATTTAATATCTACTTCTGAATAATTATTTTTGAATTATTTTCTTAAAAATGACCCCTCCCCCCAAATTCATAAGCTTCAGGTCTCAGGAAACCTGGATTATTCTCTGATAGTGGAATTTACAAAAGGGTTATCTATTTCTATGTAAAAAGTCAGCAGGGTTTTTTTTTTTATTTTAAAAATGTTTTTTCATTTGCTTCAGGAGGTTAAATGGCTCAAATGAGGAACAAATCCCTGTCCTTTCCCTTCCTGGTGCCAACTATGAACTGGCCTCTTCCCCCAGGCATTAGCACGTAGGCAGAGAAGGACATGACATGAGAGGTTGGAAGAAAACTCTTTCATGTAGGGCACAGAGTTGGAAAAGAATGCAAATGTGTTCGCTGAATGTATATTAATTACATGTACACATAAATACAAAATGTGTAAGAGATGGGGTGCTTGTGTTGGTAAGCATCCAACTCTTGATTTTGGCTCAAGTCATGATCTCAGGGTTGTGAGACAGCTCCAAGTCAGGCTCTGCACTGAGTGTGGAGCTTTCTTGGGATTCCCTCTCTCCCTTTCCCTCTGCCCCTCCCCCGCTTGTGAGACTGTGCTCTCTCTCTCCCTAAAAAAGAAAAAAAAAAAGTATAAGATTTAACTTTTCATTTCTTAGGATAACTCTGGGATGGAAAGAAATGAAATCATTCAAACTTCAATTAAGTCCACCAATATTTGCCTTGCAAAAAGCACATATAGAAGCCATATATAATATTCACATGGAAGAAGATGTCATGAAACACATTTGATTATCTCATTTATGAAACAACTTGGATGACGTTTCCAAAAACAATCATCCAAACTCAAGACTTTTCATCTGGAGATAATTCCCCCTACTACTTGGTTTAACCATTTTCAGTTTAAATGAATGGATAGACAAATGGAAAGTAAAAGCACTAATTTGAACTTGACTAATGATGGAAAAATCAGCATTGTTTTCACTGATGATTAAAGTGAACAAACCAAAGAAAAGCTTAAATCATGTTTTTATGTTACATTGTGATACAGTGGATCTATAATAAAATAAATGCTCTGAGACCTCAACTGGAAAGAGAAAACTATGAAACCTACTAATTTTCTTAACTATGTGAAAAAAATTTTCCTATATAATGCACATTAAACTCATGTGGATTGGAATGAGGTAAGGAAAATATTTCAATTATGAGGACTGGATTTCATTCTATACTTGAGGCTCTTCTTATAAGCCTCATTCTGTTTGCTCAGACAGAAGGGCTTTATCAAACCCGAATGTCTAGAAATAGGAATGCAGGCTTTCATAGTTCAGGGGGATTTAAGAAGAGAACTAGGTGATGTCATGAATAAGAACCATATTGGACAATGAAAAATAGAGGAGTTTAACACCAACATAGGCCTTGCCCATGTTTGATGAGGACTCAGATAAGACTGGCTGACTCCCCCTTCCTCAGGTGGATCACAGTCACTTGCTGCTGTGGTCCAGGCCCGTTCCCTAGCCCCCACCCCAAAGGTGTTCCCCCTGCCATCCTTCACAAGTAGTTTTTGCCCCACAACTCTTCCATTTATACTCTCTTGGTCACTGCTCTCTTTGATTCCTATCATTAGACTTATGATGCATTATCCAAGGAGAAAAAGAAAATTTCTCCCACCTACTCTCTCAAATATTTCTCTTACATTGTACCTCTGGTCTGACAACCCAGAATGCAATAGACAGAATTATCACAAAGTGATGTAGGAGATGCAGTTACTTTATCTCTTCTGCCACAAACAGGGAAGGAAAAGCTGCAAGGGCACCCTCCCCACTGCCAGCCAGCTATAAAGAAATATTGCTAGGTCAAAACTTCATGGACAATAATTCCATCAATGCGGGAATATCTAAATCACCTGTGATATAACCACATTTATGCATCATTTAAAATGACTGAGATGGATCTATATATATGACAATGGATAAACCTCCAAGACACATTATTGAGTGAAAACAGAAATTTCAGAATGACAGCATTTACTCCAAAGTAAGTTTCACGAGGGCAAGGATCATTATTTTATTTAGAATTCAACTACCAGCACCTACAACAGTTCCAGGGCAGAGTAGGCACTTAAATATTGCTGAATTTGCTGAATATTGAATGACTATGGAGCAACTCAGAAATATATTCACATTAAATAATGTTATATATTCTCTATGAATTTATTGTATATATATATAAATAAAAATAGGTACTTACATATAGTAAATATAAATATATTTATATTCTTTAAGTAATATATAAGTAATAATATACATTATGTAAATAAAATTTATATTATTCATATATTTTGAATTATGTATTATATCTATATAAACATATACATATATGTAAGCAAATAAACATGTATATGTAGAAAAAGGGAAATTGCACACATATATATAAAGAATAAGTAAGAAAAATGATCTCATACACATAATTCTAACTGGGAAGGTAGGGATTGAGAGACTGGAGTGGGTTGCTAAAGGAAAGTTGGTGCTACTCGTAAGGTTTTAATTATTTTACAGGAAAATATCGGCCAGTATTACTTGTAAAATTTAAAGTTCTATGGAATAATTCTTGCTAAGCTACGTGGATGTTAAAGACACATGTGATATAGAAGAAACTTACAAAATCCTTCTACAGGCTGCACACAGCAAATTTTGGGTCTGTCCTGATAATAAACTTCCCAGATTTCTGCACCTGTTCCCAGAAAGCCAGCTGTGGTTGGTTCCCCAAGCCCTTTCCTGCTCTTTCCTGATACAAGTGAGCCCTGGGAGGAGTGAGCCCCGGGAGGTAGGTGCAGTCACATTTCAGAGTGGTATGCTTCCTTCTCCTTGCTCTCTCACTATCCTTCTCCCACTGGCCAGCATGCTGCTTTCCAGGCTTCTGGAAAATGGGCCCTCACTACTAAGGACCCTGTACACACATGACATTTCCTCAGATTACCTCCGTTTATCTTAGCTAAGAAAGAAGTTGAACAAACAAAACACACTAAGGTAGAATGATAGATATTTCTAGCTTAACCTTCTTGAGGCTGTTATCCCATTTACCCAAGTGAAACTGAAACTAACATGATTTCCAGCTTAGGAGAGGACTATCTGGAGCAGAGCATCCCTTGCCCCCACCAGAGGTCTCTACTGTTAGGGACATGGAAAGGATGGAAAGGAGAGAGAGTTATATTGAGAATCTGGGCTGCAGCAGGGACCAGCTGACCATCTTGCACCTTAACCTTTGGCAGATTTGGTGTGAGACAGTGAATGACACAGACTTATGGGACTTCCTCTCTATGGATATGTTAGTTATCAGAAACTAACATACCAGAAACTATGTCACCTACTGCCCTTGGTGAAAAATGGGGCTTTAAACCCTGGAGTCGATCTCTGTCAAACAAAACCATCCCAGAAAAATGGCTAACTGAACGTGGAAGCAATGAGTCTGGGAATAATGAGGTCCTGTGGGCTCTATTTGCTAATGGCAGGAACTGATTATTTCACACAGCATATGTAATTAAAATGGAAGGGGTAATGAGCAATGATGTTATGAAATGAATATGCTAACCAATTAGGTTTTTACTTCTGCTTAAAAATTTTTTTAAAGAGCCTATCTATTGTATATCCAAGCGAACATAATCAGCTTAACAAACCTTAATGAGTTCGGAGAGAGCAATAGACCACTGAATCCTGCCTATCTCCCTATAGGGCATTATCAAAAAACCATCTCGGGTCTTGGTGAGAAAAATCTCTCTCTCTCTCTCTCTCTCTCTCTCTCACACACACACACACACACACACACGCACACATACACCACATTAGGCAGAGCATCACTTTTCCATGATCTCATACATATCAAATGCTGTTCTGATCCTGCTTGTGTTCACAGAATAAAATGGGTCACAGGAATTCATTGAGACTATAAGGGCCAGATAAATGCTAGAGGACAGCAACCCAGTAGCTGCCAGACTTAATGGAGTGGAACAAAACTGAAGTTTAACTTATGAGTCAGTAAATCAACCATTTAGATAGTTCTGGACCAGTAAGTATGGCAGGCCATTCGTTTAATTTAGTATGGACTAAGAAGACTAGAATAGGACATGATATACTAGAAAAGCACAAAGGACAAAAGAGTTGGTGTGCACATATGTGTATTGTGTGTGAGTGTGGTGTGTGTGTGCAGTATATTGTGTATCTGTAGTGTGTGTGCATTATAGTATATGTACACGTACATATATTTACATGGCTGTGATTGATGGAAATGATTAAGTCATCCTGTGTTATCTGAGTTAAGTGATGAGCATTGCAGACTAATGGTTTAAAAGGCTCAAATGCTCTTTCTTGTATCAGTGGACTGTAAAATTCTAAGGCGACACATCTCACTCTGAGTTTGACTGTAATATGGGAGAATGACTGAATAACATAGTGCTTGAAATATGAAGTACTATACTACAGCCTTGTAAAAAGAATATGTCAGGCATTTGCTTGTGGTCACAACTGTCAATTTCTAATGAAAAGAGAAAGATATTATACCTACATTCAAAAATCCAGATAGTGTTTATGCTCAACTAGATCACTTTTAGTAATAAGACATGAAGAGTGAGCCAAGAGTGAGTCAATCATTACATGGTAGTACTTCTTGGAATAACCATTGTCTGACACCCATTAAGCTCTTGTGGATGAAGTCATTCACATGCTGCAAAATGTCACCCAAGCCATCCAAATGGCCAATGCTGAGCTCTAGAGAAGTAAAACTAAAAAGAGCCTTGTAAACACATCTCAACAGTACAATTAGAGAGGGGAACTCCATCACCTAAAAACTCAGGGCAGTGATGAGTTGGTTTTTATACGCAATGAAGATGGGAACACTGCAGTGTTAAATATTAATATACCTTGTTATATCCACCAACTTCGCAAAGGCCTATGACATCATTCACAGAACTGAGCTATGGAAGCTTCTAAGTCTGGCTGCCTTGAGAAGTTCATAAACATCCACAGGCTCTCCTGATTGTATGGTTAAGTCAGAGTAGGAGTACTTCAATGGAAGAGAGTGCTATATATTATAGTTCTACTTTGGTTTGTCAGCTTGAGGAAACGAGGTTCATGGTATTTCTGGGCATATAAAAAACTTCTGATAGAAATAAGCTACATTATTAATGAAAGCATTGGTTATAGACCTTATTTCCAAAAATGACCATATACAAATAACTGAGCTCTCAGAACACACTCACAAGATATGGAGTTTATAATGCCATGCCAGTACTGGTCACTGAAGATAAATCTGAAGAATAGATAGCTGGATAAAGTAGCATTGGGTGAACTCTACATGGAGCAAAAAAATGTTCATGGGGAATATTGTATAGCAGGTGTTATAGAGAGCACAAGCATCCCATGAGATACTGAGAGGCATTCTGAGGCAAAAGTTTGAGAAATGCTATGCATTGTAACCCTCCTGTCCTCCTGCTAAGATCAGAAACTTGAAATTCTACCAGAGTAGAAAGAGACAGATATAGAACAAAGGATAAAAAACTGCTTTGTTTGGTTCTAGCATAAAGATCACACTTGATGGGATGGGCACTGGGTATTATACTATATTTTGGCAAATCGAACTTCAATTAAAAAATACATATCTATATATAAAAAAGATCAACTCTACCCCCCCCCCCACTAGAGTCCTGCAGCAGTTCCACTTGCCCATAAACCCACACAGACCCCCTATTCCTTTTCTGGAGCAATTTCTTTTTTTTATATAATAAATTTATTTTTTATTGGTGTTCAATTTGCCAACATACAGAATAACACCCAGTGCTCATCCCGTCAAGTGCCCCCCTCAGTGCCCGTCACCCATTCACCCCCACCCCCTGCCCTCCTCCCCTTCCACCACCCCTAGTTCATTTCCCAGAGTTAGGAGTCTTTATGTTCTGTCTCCCTTTCTGATATTTCCCACACATTTCTTCTCTGGAGCAATTTCTTAAAGGCTGACTAGAAACCCTCATACTAAGGAAATATCACAACAAAGAAAAGGGCCAGGGTAGTGTTGTCAGATAAAATATAAGATTTTCCAGTGAAATCTGAATTTAAGAGGAATGACAAACTTTATGTTTTAGTATAAGAGGGTCCCATTCACTATTTGGGTCATGCATTGTATATTTTCTCTTTTTGTTTTCTAAATCTGACAATCTCAGCCAGAAGGCACATCTTTTTTTATCAGTTTTGGGACAGTACCCCACACAGGTTCATGAGGTTCAACATATTCAGAAAATGGATTGCTGTAGGACTCCCACAAAATGTCTGTTCATCAAAATGAAGTACAATCACCGGAAGCAAAGAACTTACCAGAGTCACAGAAGCATAACTAGAAATTGGAGAACCAAAAGATCAGCTTGAAATGCAGCTGGAGGGAGTGAGGTTGTTAGTATTTCTGTGCAAAGCTTTCTGGTTCAGGGAGGTTAAGAGGTAGAATAACAGGTGACAGAAAGCTTTTCAAACAATGACTTAGGGTCTAATGAAAAGACAAACTTCATGTGTACAGTGAAGCAAGGCTCACTGTTTCCCAGGTAGTCTTTGGTGCCACACCCACTCTGCCCCTCGACATATACACTGATTGTAGTGAATATCAATAACACAAACATGAAAACCAGCTGAACTTAACTGTAATAGGAGCAGAGTGGTAAATTCTGGCTTGGATTGTCAGAGCAACTGATGTTTTACAAAGATCATGTCTTATGCTACAAATAAAGTCAGGGTTCATATATCATGTTTCCAAAATACATTCCCTGTTGAACATAGTGACAGAAACTATTTTCATTTTTGTTGGTATAAATCCCAGAAAATTGTATCTTCAAAAGGAAGTGCTGATGAATTCTCAAACTCCAGGGTGAAGGCAAATGCTGTAGCTCAGTGCAATTATTGTCTCTCATTGCAAGTTGAAGTCCGTCTATGTGATGGCCAGAGGGCAATGACAGAGTTAACTTTGTCAGAGAGAAGATTTAAAGATTCTCAGCTCTATGCCTGACCCAAATCAAACAGACCAGAAAAAGAATCTCCTTGATTCAGTTCTATTCCTTTTGCTTTAGTGTCTCTATGTTACCTCCAGAGGGGGCTCTGAGGAGGCCTCTGAACACAAGACCTATTTAGGAGCTTACAATTTAGGAAATGCAATACCAAAATTCTAAGTATCTGACTTAGGAATGACCCCTATCTACAAAGCCACAAAACTGCCAATGATGCGAGTGTTCCCATCACTAGGAGAGTGGCTGCTATCGCTAGAATCAACCAGGACTCCATCAAGAGAAGAACATGTGGGAGACATAGAAACTGCTCCCCATAATGTGAGGAAAACTCTACTAGAGAATTTCTAGCACCTTTCCTAGCTTTCCTGTGCTCTACCTTTGTCCTAAACCCACAGGTCCTGTGTATTTCACTGTAAGTGGAACGTTCCAGGAGCCAACTGATCTTTCTCCCCATCCCCATTCCAAAACATCATCCAGGGAGAGTTCATGTCAAAGGAAATCATCAGAAGCATATCATTTAAAAACCAGTAAGAGACTGAATCTGCCACACTTACCAGGCCTGTAGCCTCAAAGATAGTCAATCCTACCATGACTTCTATCCCTATCATCTTTGGCCACCCACAAAATGCAAGCCCCTAGAGGCAACTGTCATCTCACTTATTATTCTTTACTTCCTTGCCCTACCTCAATGTCATTCCACCCATTCCTCCTTCCACTGCTGGCCTCCCTGAGAACCTGTCCTACTCTGCTCTCTGGACCTCACAATCATTGTTAATTAAGCTCTCCCACATGGTCAACATTATAATGGAATACCACCTTCAGCTCTTTCTCTTTAGTGAAATCTGACTTTTCCTTCAAGGATATTGACTTGTCATCTGGAGCCTTCTCAAGTAGAAGATGTTCATTCTCCTGTAGTGTAAATACTAGAAGGGCCAGAGATAGTGTGGCCTTTTTCTGAGTCACCAGTACTATTTCAAAATCACTATTTTTAACACCAAGGCCCAAATCTTTCTTCCTTTGAGATTTGTGCCATTTGGTCCTGCTGCTACCCACTCTCCGATGCTGCAACTTAAGGTATATATTAGTCCAATGAGTGAACAAACCACCCAGCTACCCTAAGCAGACTTGGGCTCCTGGCTCACAGTTTTTCTTTCTGCCCCATTTCCTGCCAATATCCTAAATGACTTCAACACCCACAAAGAAACTCCGTTTAACAACGCTAGCCTGAAAATTTTTTCACTTTCAATGATCTCTGTGACTATTTATGCCTCACTTCCTCTCCTCCCACTCTTCAATCTGGTACAGTGAGCTTTCTGCTCCCTCACTCTGAAATTGCTTTGGCAAAAGTCACTGATCACTTCCCATCCAAATCCAATCGACTATGCAGTTCTCATCTAACTTGACCACTCTGCAACATCCAACACTGTTAACCACATCCAGCTCCTTAGAACTCAGCGACTTCTGAGATTTCGCTCTCTCTTGACCCTCTCTTGCCTTTCACAGTTCTGCTTTGCTGGTTCTTCTGCTTCAGCCTACCCCATTAATATTGGGGATCCTAAGCATTCTGTCTTTGATCCTTTTGTCCTCTTTTTCCTTGCTACATATCTCCCTGGACCACCTAGTCCACTCTCATGGCTATAAGTCAGTGATCCGTGTCTCTAACCCCTTGTCTTGAGCACTAAAGCTATGTATTTACTAGCTTAGACACTTCCATTTCATACTCCATGTCAACAAATCCATAATTAAATGAATAAACTCTCCTTCCAGACCTGCTTCTCTTCATGGCTCATGGTCTTGGTAACTGGGAGTCATTTCCAATTGTTTATCTTACCACTATTCTAACCAGTTGCAGTCAGTTCTCCTTCCTATGTACCTCTAACACTTTTCTCATCTTTTCAATCCCTAGTGTGGCTGGTTTGACCCAGGCTCTTATAATTTCTGACCTTGACTGATACTACAACATCCATTCTACCTTCCCCACCTAGTTCCCAGTTTACTCAGAACATTGCCATTAATGATCTTTCTTTAACAGAAATATGACCATACTATGCCCCTATTAAAAAGTTATAATGGTTCCTAATTTCCAGGACAATTAAGTTCTAAGTTTGGAAACATGGCTTTTGAGCTTCTCATGAGCTGTTCCTCTTCAGCTTTATTTCTTGGTAAACACAATTCTATCCACAAAACCCTATAGTCTGGCCAAACCAAAGGCTTGAGCCATCATAAACATGCCATGTTCCACATTTCCATGCTATTGTTTGAGACGTTGCCTAGGTGCTCTGTCTTTTGCTTCCCTTCTCCATTCATTCTCCCAGACAGAAATGTGATTACTCTTTGAAGATTTTGTTCAAGTACCACTTCTTCCATACAAGTTTTCCTAAATCTACCCAGAAAGACTTGACTGTTACTTTTCCATGTCCCATAGTACTCTTTGTGCACGTTCACAATAGGTCCTCTTCTAGATTATAAACCCTTTAATAGGTACTGGGTCTCATTCACTAGCATAATAACTGGCACATAGCTTCAACTCAATGTTTATTGAATGAATTAATAAGAGCCATTTCTCCTGCAGCTAACAATAGTCCTTCATGCTTCCCAGAGCCTCTGTAGTAGAGTCTAAACTCTCCACATCATCCAGAATAGCACAGTACTTCATGTGTTCTACAAAGCAAATATACAATTGGTGAAAAAGTAACATTTTATTGCCAAAATCTGGCCAAGATTCTGTAGGGACAAGCACATGTACACATGAGTGTATGTGTGCGTGCATGAGAGAGAGAGAGAGAGAGATTGAGTATGCTTCTGTTCCTCTGCTCCCAGAATGAAAGAGTATGTGTTCTTGACATCCCAAGGAGGAATGCAGAATATATTTTATCATGAAAACGATGCTGAAAATAGTAATTGGATAATACAATTCCTATATTTATTCAGCTTTATGAGTCATATTACTATAGAGCAATGTTATGAGCTGTAAATGACATCATTCAGCTAAATTTAAGCAGTGCATTGGTACTTTGGATATCCTGAAAAACTCACTACCTGTGGTGGATACTATGATGTGAAATCCAATACCTCTTCAAGAATGAAGAACTTTAAGAATAAAATACCTATAAGTTTAAACAAGGAGGTAAAAGACCTATATATAGAAAACTACAAGACATTAATGAAAGAAATTCAAAGAAGAACATACAAATAAATGGAAAGATATTTTGTGTTCATGGACTGGAAGAATAAACATTATTAAAATGTCCATGCTACTTAAAGCAATCTACACATTCAATGCAATCCATATAAAAATTTCAATGGAATTGTTCAGAAATAAATAGTCATAAAATTTGTATGGAATTACACACACATAATAGTCAAAGCAATACTAAGAAAGAAAACGAAGCTTGAAGAGGCATTGTGCTCCTCAATTTCAACCTATGCTATAAAGCTATGATAATTAAAACAATGTGGTATCATCATAAAAACAAATATATAGATTAATGGAACAGAATAAGACTCCAGAAACAAACCCACACATACATGGCCAGTTAATTTATGACAAAAGAGGCAAGAATATACAATGAGGAAAGGGCAGTCTCTTCAACAAGTGGTGCTGGGAAAACTGGACAGCCACATGCAATAAAATGACACTGGACCACTATCTTACAACGTACAGAAAATTAATTCAAAATAGATTAAAGATGTGAACATAAGACCTAGAACCATAAAACTCCTAGAAGCCAATAAGAATTTTTGAATCTAACGCCAAAAGCAAAAATAAACAAGAGGGACTACATCATACTAAAAAGCTTCTGCACAGCAAAGGAAACCATTGACAAAATGAAAAGGTGACCTACGAAATAGGAGAAGATATCTACAAATCATATATCTGACAAGGAGCCAATATCTGAAATATAAAGAACCCATACAACTCAAAAGCAAAGCAAAACAAAACAATAAAACCTCCCAACAATCTGATTAATAATGGGCAGGAGATGTGAACAGATATTTTTCCAAAGACACACGGAGGGCCAACAGGCACATGAAAAGATGTGCCTGTTGGTCCATCAACATCTTTTAATCATTAGGAAATGCAAATCAAAAGCACAATGAAATATCACCTTACATTTGTAACATTGGCTATTATAAAAAAGATAAGAAATAACAAGTGTTGGCAAGAATGTGGGGAAAAGGAACCCCCTGTGCACTGCTGGTGGGAATATAAATTGGTACAACCACTATGGAAAACAGTATAGAAGTTCCTCAAAAACCTAAAAATAGAACTACCTACCATATAGCCCAGCAATTCTACTTCTAGGTATTGATCCAAAGAAAAGGAAAACACTAACTCAAAAAGGTATATGTACCCCCCATGTTCATTGCAGCATTATTTACAATGCCAAGATATGGAAATGACCTAATGTCCACTGATGATGAATGGATAAACTGTGATATGTACATAGATAGGTAGATATAGATATTATGCAACCATAAAAAAGAATTGTTTTGCCACTTGTGATACCATGGATGGACTTGAAGGGCATTATGCTTAGTGAAATAATTCAGACAGAGAAAATACTGTAGGATCTCTCTTATATGTGGGATCTAGAAAAAAAAAAAAACCAATCCCAACAACTCATAGATATGGAGAATAGATTGGTGATGACTAGAGGTGGGGATGGGGAGTAAGGAAATAAAATTAGGATAAAAAAAAAAGAATGAAGGATTTATTCCTCCAGCTCCTAAGACTACAGTAGCAGAAAGTCCTCAGTTGTCAACCCTCTTTGGGGATTTTCTCAGGTGAAGAAAGCTGCCTCATTTAAAGCCTTGCCTCCTTTCAGGGGCAGGCCCGTATCCAATGACTAATCATCATGAAGGTAGAAAGGCCCTGTCCCATTGCCTCAACTAGAGACAACTCTAAAAGATCTGCTCAGTGTCAGAGGCCCTGAGGCTTTTGTCAGGACTACATCACAGCTCAGGCTTTTGCTCTGCCAAGTCCAGCATTCCTCCTCTCACTTCCACAGCTGTTGGTCCCCAGGGCCCTAATAAACATCTGGCTGAGATTCTGTTTCCCAGGGAACCCAACCTCCCTGTATATGGGAGAATGAAAGCTGAGCTCTAAATAGTCACCTGAAAAATTAATTTTTGGATGTAATGTTTAATAAAATAAAAATGACCTGTGTTCTGACATAATCTTCATATTTATGATTCTTTATCCTAGAGTCAAAAGATAGGGTTCCCATGCCCAGAACCATCACTAACTTTCTGTTGCATACAAATACATAACTTTGGGCACTTGGTCTTCTATGATTGGTTGGGGTCCTCTACCAGGCCTGAGTGGGGTCACTTCTTGCAGGAAGTTTTGAAGGAGATTTGAAAGTATCCCTCCTATTAGAAGAATCAATTTGTTTTTTCTTGGTGATTCTAGAATAATACTCATTCAAATTCATGGAAATAAACATACAAGCAAACATACAATGTAGAAGTTTTTCCCATTCAGGCTCATACTATCTGGCTACAGCTTCTACCCTCTCCTCCTTACCGCTATCAGCAGTCCTCACCTTTAGTCATTTCGCTGAGCACTGACCATGGTCTTCCTCTACATATCTAATCCAGCAATTTTACCGTCCATAGGCAATAGGACACTTCTTGGACACCTCTAGTTCTTTGATTATTCCCCATATTCAGAATCTGTGTTCCCCTTCCTGACAAAACTGTTTTCATTTTTTCCCCTTCCTGATAAAACTGTTTCCCCAAAGAATATGGAACTGATGATTGACTAGGCTACAGTTTTGGAGTAATCCTCAACTCTCCAGACCCTTTTCTTGAACATTCTCATTATACTAAAATATAGCTCTGTCTACCTACTTATCCCCCCAACTAGATTAAAAATTCCTGAGATGCTCATAGATGATAACTTCCAAGGGGGGTAGGTAATGTCACATGGCAGCTTATGGGTATCTGTTGAATCTAACTGAATGTCAGAAGTTGAGTCCCATCTAGGGCCATGCTGTTTTCCTTTAGAAAATACATGACTCCTATTTGTTTGTTTACTTTTTAGGTTTGAAGACCTAAATCACAAAGATTATCAGATAAAATAAATGGACATGGGGGTAAGCCTTGATTTTAAACCTAAAGCAGAGATCTGTTCTAAGTTTCTCTCTCTCTCTCCTCTTTCTCTTTTTTGGGCTTCATTTATTCATTTCATCTAATCTATGGACCCTTCAAATTAGAGGAATGCAAAGATGTATTTCTCAGAGGTAGCACTTGGAATAACCTCAATACTGTCCCCTGCAGAAGTAAGATTGGCCATGTAGCTACAGAGAAGGCTAAGGTCCATGTATTGACTACCTTTTTAATAGAATTTATAGGGAAATGCAAGGACAAAAGTGTGGTCAGTTCCAAAAGCGAGGGTAAGATGGATCATGAGTGGTTTTGAAAGCAAGAGGTGAACATTTGTGCCTGAGGCTTGCAACAAAGCAAGTTGGAAAAGATCTTAGAAAAATCTAATCTCTATTCTTTTTCTCTGGTTTTATTGGGTGAGTTTTGCTCTATTGATTTTTCTTTGAGCTCTTCTTTTCAACTTCATGGATGATGGAGTATATTAAATCTTTGTAACAGTAGCTTTTGGTCCAGAGAGCAATCATCCTTTGAGCATGAGTAAAGCAAACTCAAGGAATGGATTCCAGGTTTGAAGCAGCATGCCAGAGAAGTGCCAGCTTCCCTGTTCTCCTGTCCACCAAGGTGCATCCTTGGTGCCAGAAGAATGGGGAAAGCCAGGAAGAGGGAGAAGAACCAGAGATACTTATGCCATGGAGAACTGCTGTGGGCTCTCTCTGTTTTAGCTCTTCATGCTCCCTGCCTTTTTTCTATCTCCATCACTCCCAACTTGGACTACTCTAGCTCCTAAACCATATACTCACAGCTCCAAGCATCTCATCTCCAAGATATTCTAAAGATTTCTTCCACAAATACCTTCCCAGAGCACAGCTATCACCATGCCATACCTCTGTCTTGGTGGTTCCCTACAGCCTGGTGAAGGGAATTCCCTGGTGTGGCATTCATGGGTTTTTGTAACATGGTAAGAAATTAAAACAACCTGAAAGCATAAAAGTTAAAAGGGGGAAGTTCCCATCTATTCCTCTACTCCCTCTCCCTGAAGCAGCCATTCCAACAATTTCCCACTCATTTTTCTAATCTTATGTATTTGGACTTCCTGTAGCTCTCCAAGGCCCCAGTGAAACAAGTACCCTTGCCAACTCTACATATTTTTCCTTGTTTTCCTCTTCCCAAGCCTTTACTCATAATATTCTTTAAACATGGAATGCAATGGAATGTTCTTCCCTCCGTCTTTGTCCAAATTCTACCAATCCTTCGAGACCTAACTTCCATGTCACTTGCTTTGTAATGCTTTCCCAATCTGCTTATTAAAAACCCCTGCCTTATCCTTTGACTTCCCATAGTATTTCTTCTAGCTCCTGCATATGGCACTTGTTACTTTATTCTCTGCTCTTTGGGTACCAAGCCTGCCTCTGCTACTTAAACATAAGTTCCCAAGGGCAGAAACCATTTCTCAGTTTCCAATGGGGCCCCCTCCAACCCCTACCCTTGGACCGTCCATGAACATAGTGGGAATTCAATAAATTCTTAGGAGTAAATAAGAGAAAAGAGCCTAGAGCCTTCAGGCTGTGTGGCTTTGGCTTTGGCTTTCAATTCACCTTTTAAAATGCCAGTGACATCACCTGTGATGAGTGGGTTCAGTTAAAGGATGTGGTGAATCATCAGGGGCTTTTGGAATACTGACTGGTTCCAGGTGACTCTCTACAACACAAAATCAGAGAACTAAAAAAGTAAACAACAACAAAAACCCAAAACCAAACAAGAAAAACAAGCTATCAAAGTCCTGCTATTTAAAGAGAACCATATGAGTCTTTTCAAAATGTGGAGTTGAACAATCCCTCTCATTACTTCAATGAAACCAAAACAGACATTAACCTCCAAAAAACCAAGAAGCCTCAAAGCCCCTAACCTTCCTTCCTCTGCCTTGGCAGGCTGCTTGCACAATGACTGTGTGGGGCTCTCTAGTGAATCATGAATTTAGTTTCATTTTCTTTTAGTACAAGAAATTTGAAAGAAGTCATTTTCAGCCTGAGGTGAAGGTGAAGGGGAGAAGGAGGAGGGTCATCAGAGGGGAGACAGTTTCACAGCAGTTCCAGAGTGGAGGAGGCCAAATCTACTTGCTTTCTGCATTGAACGCAGCCCAAAGGATGGTTAATAGAAATGGACAACACCTACATAAGGCAGAAATCTTTCAAAACAACATGCTTATTAATTTTTTGTATTTGGCTTAGTTTACACAAGCTTCTTATATAAAATAATGCAATAATAAAATCCTAATCAGCTTCTAGGATCTTAAATATTGTAACAAACTATCCCATTACCTGTTGCTTTGTAGCTCTGATTCATCCACAGCGGTTTCATCCTATCTGTAGTTTTGCCAAAAAATAAAATCAATCCTTCATCAGTTTCTCCTCCAAATGCTTAGATCATGATCAATCCATTTGTGAGCCTACTCCTATTCAAAGTTATTGCTAGAACTATATCCAACGACAGTTAAAACAACTAAAAAATCCTTTCAACTATAAGGCTCTTCTCCAAAACTCTTTTACCTCATTTGTACTTGGACTTTTTTTTTTTTTTTTTGTACTTGGACTTTACAAACAATTTCCATTATTTTTTTTCAGTGATTTTTCTATTCAAGTAAACTTAATTCATTCTTCAAATAAAACTACAGTCTGTCTTGATAGTAGTATCAAGGGAGGAGAAGGGTTACTGAAAAAGTTGACTATAATTATGAGTTAGGAGAGAGATTATGAGACGCTGTGGGGAAGAAGAATTATGAGAAGGGAGATGGTGTGGGCAAGAGAAAATAGAAACAGAAAAGGTCTGGCACACAGCAAGGGGTGGGGCAGTGATATCTGAGGCCATTTCTGCACCGGCATAATGGTGCATGTCTTTACAGAAGCTCAGTGAACAGCTACTTCTATCGTGAGCATGGGGTTCTCACATGGGTACTGACTGTGACTTTTCCTGTCAGCAGAGATGCCAGGCTCTGCTCTCTCTAGCCAACAATGCCAACTGCTGCACTGTTCCTTACCTCTAGAAGGGCTTCATCAGCCACCCAGAGACCTGGGGCCCATCCTTACCCTTATTCCCCACAAGAGGGGAGTCACCAAGCCCTGCTCACTCTCCCTCCTAAATGCTTCTGATCCTTACCTGCCCCACTGTCTCTCTCATCATCCTCACCCTTTGGCCTGGACCACTATACTACAGTGGCCTTCTAAGCAGTCATGAATATTCTGTGTCCTCTGACAATCTATTTTGCATGTGTGGCTCAACCGTCTTCCCAGCCTCTCCCTCATCCCTCTTCCCTCTCCCTCTTCCCTCCCTCTCCCACATCCCATGCATCTTGGCCTTTTCACTTCCTAGAATGCTCCTTTCCACCACAAAAGCTCCAAAAAATATTCCTTCGGCTTACAATATTCCTTCCAGCCATACTCCCACCCTCATGCTCCTTCTTGGATTTTCTGATCTTAAATCAAGGTAGGGTTCTCTGGCATGTGCCCTGTCAGTAATACAGAGGTGTACTTTTATAATTAATCGTTCAAAGTTCTCTTTTCTATTGTTCACTAAGTGCTCCGAGATCAGAGGTCATGTTTGTCCTCGTATGTTCTTGTGTAATAGGGGAGGAAAACAGGAGCCTATAGGATAAAGATTAGATGAGTTAATTCAAGCAGGAAACTTTGAATAGTACCTGATATATATCTAAGGGCTATGTGAGCTTTAGTTATCATAGTAATAATTAGCGTGGCACCTAGAACAAAATGTGTATTCAATAAATATATGTTGAATGAATAAAGGAATAAATAAGTTGATGGATGAACTAATGAATACACCAATCCACAGGGCCTCATACTTCTTAGGACCAACTGTTACCCATAAGAGTATAGGAATGCTGTAGGGAAAACAATCATAGAGAGAGATAATTGCTTTCCCTGTCTACTGCCATCATGATAAGTTGTAAAAAAAAACATTTTTGGTTTCCTTTGATTTTGAATTTATTCTACTGTGTTGCTAAATAAATATTCAAAGCAAGGAGATTTAGAATTAAGAGATAAAAGGATATAATATCATGAAGTATATTTCTAGGCTTTTCGACCTTGTCTTTATTAATTAAAAAATGCCTTTCTTAATGAGTACCATACTCTAATTATTCCCAAGCTAAATCCTTTAGAAAACCATGCATATCATGTTGCCCATCCCAACAAATATTTATACAGAAAATTTCAACCTAAGTTGGCAAAAAGGGGAGGTTTACACCTCTTAGTTTTAGTCCATTTCATATTTCAGATTCCTCAATGTCTTCAAGATGGGGAGCTTCAAGAGAAAGGCATCAATCACATGACTGTACATCATACTCTGTTGGTCTAACAGGAAGAGAAACTAACAAACCAACTTGGGCCTCTAGTATGGTTCTGTAGTTGTAAAACTGACATACTGGTCAAAAGCTACAAGTGGGGAAAGTGCCTCTGAGTTGATCCAACCCTGTCAAATCTTACTATCTGACAAAGTTTTGTTTATTATCCTTTAAGCCAGATTATGATAATATTTTTAAATTATTTTGCTGCAGATAGCTTGCTTGGATTTAGAAATAAATACTGTGTCATCACATTGGCAATGCAACATTTGTCCTTATTCCTTCCCTCCTCTATCAGAGGAAAGGTTTTGTTCCTTTCTCTAACTTTAATTTTTCTCCAGTTGCCCTGGATCCATCTATTTCTGCCTCTGAGCTCTAGGACAATTCATACTTTGTGTTTTCAATTTACTCATCAATTTTGGAAACTTGTATTTAAAAGAATCGATAGTAATTAAAATAATTATAACCATTAAGTTGTCATTTATTCACCCTTGCATATTTAAAACCAAAAGAGGGGATCCCTGGGTGGCGCAGCGGTTTGGCGCCTGCCTTTGGCCCAGGGCGCGATCCTGGAGACCCGGGATCGAATCCCACGTCGGGCTCCCGGTGCATGGAGCCCACTTCTCCCTCTGCCTGTGTCTCTGCCTCTCTCTCTCTCTCTGTGACTATCATAAATAAAAAAAAAAAAATTAAAACCAAAAGAGGCTATGCTGAACTCCATTAAGGACCATAAGGAATGCCACACTTGTTTCTTCTTCTTCTTCTTCTTCTTCTTTTTTGAGGACAAATTACTTGGGGATTTTTATTATTGCTGCTGCAGATGCTACTGGTACAACTTTAAAACCTCAAGAAATATTAGTAATAACAACAATGAGAATTATAATGATGAATAGAATGATAAAATTATGATTGTTTCCATGTTTATTTACTTTCTCTATACATAAATAATTTATGATAGCCTACATTTTCTCATTTAAGCCTATGCTTTCCATACTTAAGATAATTTATATTTATAAATAAATATAACTCACCTGTTTTTCTGTGGAGCAAACTGGATCTGTACCCAAAAGTGCTGACATCCTGGATCTGTTTGGGAGCTGAGGATGGCAACGTCCTCAGATCTTCTGGGTTCCCAGGGGGGAAGGGCAAGCTCTGTGAGTGTCTACATTCACTTCTATCCATGCTGGATAAGTGGAGAGCATCTTGAGCTTTCTTCTTTTCCTTCTTTAGCATATTGACTAGAATATCTGAAACTTGACTTAAGGATTTAGTGACACAACTAAGTTGCAATGAGCAAAACACTAATATTTCACTTGAGGTTAATATTCCCAATGATATTTGCTATTTGGCATATGGTAAAGAGAGCGTTGAAGACTTCAACTTCCCAAAGTCCTTTCTCTAGTTATAGACAGTTTAGGAAGCAACTGGTCTTTCAATATGGCACCATTATATGAAAACTTAGCAGACCGAAAGGTCTTTAAAGTGTTCTGAATTTAAACAAGTAAAAACTTAAAATTTTTATGAAAGATTTTATAAGAAATATGGTGAACACTTAGTAGGAGCAGGTAACAGAGCTATGTATGTATCTGTGAACAAATAAGACTTGAATCTAGGATGCTGCTCAGGAGGCAGCAGGAGGAGTGGAGAGGGAGAACATCAGAATCTGCTCAGCTGGCAGACAAGCCAAATCAGTTTGGTGGCCAGAGCACCCCTACATCAAACCCATGTTTGCTTAGCATACATTAGAATGGGATTTAAAGTCACTTTTTTTTAAGTCTCTAAATCTTGGTTCTAAATGGAACTGAGAAGAAGTGAATTCTTAGTATAGACACAGTATTTGAAGTGCACCTTTTGGTGGGCTGTTTCAATATCCTGGAAGCACTGATTAGTGATAACATCCCTGCATGCCACCCTACCTTGCTGTTCTTTTGGGCTCAAGGTGCTCAGAACTCTAAGAGATTTCTGCCATCACTGAGAGAAAAGAGTAAAATCCCTCTTGAGAATCTCAGAAGTCTAAGTGCATATGCAGTAGGATGAACTGCAAGCCTCCACCATCCCCAGAGCTGGCTTCACTAAAACAGGAGTGAGGAAATATGGAGGTGGTGGGGAGAGAAGACTACAACTCAGACACTTGTTCTTGGTCAAGTATCACGGGGGTCATTTGACTCCCATCTTCCTCTTCAGCTTTGACTCCAACCTCCTAGAGGTTTCCAGAAGCATAATCACTCTTTCTCTCACAGTCCCTGATGTGGCTTCCAATCTTTGCCTCAAAAAAAAAAAAAAATGTGTCCTTACCAAAGGAGGTGTCTGGGCCTTGGCCTGGCAGAGAAGAGAGCTCTGCCCATGTCTTCCACTCCTTCTACAGAACTGATTATCCATAGCATTGGATGCTTCCGGTGGCTCACATGCTGCCATGGCAACGTCCATTTGCTCACCCACTTGACCGTATTCAGTCAGCTTATACTATATGCCAGGCACTATTCTAGGCAGAGGGATGGAATGATGAAAAGGCAGACAGTTTCTTGCTCTCATGAAGCAGATGTCCTACTGGGAAAGTCATATCTCATGCACATATACCAAACATTAGAGGATGAAAGGACAGCTAATTTTCAAAAGGTTAAGAATGACTGAGTGGCGACCCTACATTGGGTGCTCAAAAAAGGCTTTCCTAAGAGTGACATTTAAGCTGAATGACAAGAGGCAATGGCCAGAGGAAGAGTATCTTAGCAGAGTTAATAGCCAGCACTAAAACCTTAAGGAGAAGGGCCTTGTCAGTGGTTCCCAACTGGGGCTATTTTACCACCAAAAGGATGATTGGCGGTGTCTAGAAGCATTTTTGGTTGTCATACTGCAGTAGGGGGAGAGGGAAGTACTACTACTGAAGTCTAGTGGGTAGAGGCCACTAGAAAGGCTGCAAAACCTCCTACAATTCACAGTGGAATCCCCACAACAGAGATTTACACAGCTCAGAATGTCGAAAGTGCCAAGGTTGAGAAACGCAGAGTTAGAACAACAAGGAAAAGGACACTGTGACCAAAGCCTAACACATATGGGACAGAGACATAAAAAATGCAATCAGGGGCTTGGCAGGGGTGCAGTCTCCTAGGGCCTTGTGAGCTGGAGTAAGGAGCTGAGGTTCATTCTAGGCATAATAGGCCCTGGAGAATTTAGCCACAGACATGCAGCATTCTGATGTGCAGATCAGAGAACAGGTTTATCTTCTTGCCTACCTCCCTTCTTCCCACCTTTCCTTTGTCTTCTTCCCCTGCCCATTCTATTTCACCAGGGCTTTTGTTGTGTGGGGTACTAAATGACTCACTGTTAGTTACATGCTTGGTGAGCGGGTGTCTGACCTTTACTCAGGCTGATAATATCACTGAAATGACACCATCTTCACTCTCTTTCCAAGAAGAATGTTCAATGTCAGTCACTGTCATTTTAGTTACATTACTGTCTTTAACTGAACTCAAGTATTACCACCTGTTTTTCCCATAGACCAGATCTTTCTCATTCCTCCTGCCCGTCTTTGCTTTTGGTGGTTCTACAAACGAGATGTGAAAATATCCTCCAATCTGCCCATGAGAAACTTCAAAATTTTAACTGCCTTTCTTGGACATTAGTCCTTGATGAGTACAAGCTTTGTGGTGAGTAAATCTGAGCAGCTATTTTTCCTTCTTGTGAGTTTGCCCATTGTCTACAGTCTTATTTATCTCCCATTGTATTATTTACACCATGTGCTCAAAAGTGGTCCAAGTACTTTCCAGTAACTTACCTTACTGGCTTTGCTCCACACTGTGAGGTTGGCAGGGCAGGCTTTCCCTCCTACTACTGAAGAGTAGGAAACGATTTCAGTGCCTAGCTGTAGAGCTAATGCATGAAGAACTAGGATGTCAATCCAGGTGTGAACTTTAAGACCAGTGATCTTTTCACCATGGCCCCTACAGGCCATCAGTTTGAATACAAGTCTCAGAAGGAAGAGACCCTGCTCAGGTCATTCCCAATGAGTAGAGAATCCAGGGCAGCTCCACATGAACAGTGGTACCTGGATTTGGCAGTCATTAAAGGAGATGATGTATGTCTCTCTGTCACTCTTTTGTTTGAATAAACATACATGCACAAACCCAGACTGTTTCCTTGCTGTCATAGTTCATCTCATCCCTCCTATAGGCACACACATTCTTAAGCCCAGAAGGGGATTAACAAATTGGTAGGGGCGTTTAGGGGAGAAGATCCTGAAATAGGATCAAGGCTAGGAAAAGAAGCAGAGCTCAGACTGGGGCTGGGGCCAGGCCTGAGGTCTGGGCTGGGAGCATCCCTGGAGATGGATAGAGAGGAAAAGGAATGTAGGGTGACCCTGTGGGCAGCACTCACAGACAAGGCCTCGCGTGGGAGTATAATTCGCAGCTGAACCTACTGTTGCTGGCTGGATAAGAAAAGCAGCTAAAACTTACTTGGATCAGGCGTACAGGGTCTGCTAATACTCAGCTAAAATTAGAGACTGAGGTTAATCAGGCAGTGTGCCTACCTTGTATGTGGTTTGTTTTTACCTCTTCATTAATGGATGTCCTTCATGTAGGTTATTTTTATGCATTTTTTTCACATTAGCTGAAGCTAAAAGGCCCGTTAGTAATTTTTAAAAATGAACGAAAATGCCTGTTTATAAGAACTGACCAAAATAACTTCTTGTGCACGTTTAAAGTCTGCAAATGTAATGAAAATGTCAAATCTCTTACAAGAAGCTTGGTAGATAAAAATAAGAAATGAGACTGAAGAGATCCTGGGGAGACCCGAGGTCTAACCCACCCGACAGGGGCTCTTGAGAAGTAACCACCCTGTCTGCAACTGGAGGCAGCCCCCATGGGCTGCTTGCCCCCACAGCACCCCAAACACACCACCTCCTAGAGCCAAAAAGGATTCTATCTTGAACACTCATCTATACTTGCTTCCAAATTTAGGAACATTTGTAAGTGGAACCTAAAGCAGTAGATCTGGCTTTTAAATAAAAAGTTACATTTAAATCAATCTCTGTTCTTCATAAGCTAAATACCATTTGTCAGTTTTCAGCCACCATTTGAGTGTCGCCCACACACCAGCCACAAATTCTGGGCCCTGGTGAGGCTGTGGTCAGCCCAGTGTCCGGTCAGTCAGCTAAAGATAACCAGCTAACTTACTGGCTCAGAACTAAAACAGAAAGAGCACCTCAGAGCAGTCCAAAAAATATATTTTAAAAAAAAAATCTCATGTTAAGAGAGGGTGTAAAAAAGACCACCCTTTTCAATAAACTGAACTGTATCTAGCTAAAAACAAAGTAAACGTGTTTCTTTTATAGCAACTGTGTTTCTCACTGGTCCCTACATTTTGTTTGTGGAAGAGACCTCTCCTAAAGGGAAAGCAGCAGTGTGAACTGGAAGCAGGGTGGGGGCCGAGGTGATGTGGCCAGGGAAAGACGCGGAAGTGCTCCCCCTTCCTCTTTCAAGCTGGTGGAGGGTAAGTTTCTAATCGCTTTGGAAAGGATACTGATTTCATTATCCCTCTGCTGTAGAATGTCTCGGAGCTTTTTGTATTCTTCCTCTTTTAATGGTTCTTGGCAGTCTTGATCTTTGATTTCACAGGAGACTGTGCTTTTTCCATGGATCTTCTTGTCATTCAATAGTTTCTGTAAGATGAAATAAGAGCTTAGAGCCCAAACCTCCCTTCCAAATCTCTTAGTTTCTTGGACTCTTTTTTGCCTTCGACAATTTCTTGCACACATCAGGCATGCACGTCCTTTCTTGCCTCATCTCTGCATTCGGCTGCCTTACCCTCTTACCCTCTCTCCTCCCCATTCTCATCCTGGTCTCTGCTTTCATATCTCTCCTTCCTTAAACTCAGAAATTCCTACTCGAACATTATCGCCTCTTGAACTCTTTTCTCTTTCTCCTGAACCCTATACTACTTGATTCACACTTTTAAAAATGTCACTTATCATGCGTTATAATTATTCTCTACATATATGCCTTCTTCATGACTTACGTATTCAATTTTGCTTCCCCAATGCCTAGCCCATAGCAGATTCACAATAAATGTTTGTTATCGTAGCAAAGAATGTTAAATTATAAGTGAAATAGAAATAAAAGTTATTTCTTTTTGAAATATTCCCACTGTGTCATCATGAAAGGTAAAACATAAGGCAGGGAAAAACTGAGGGTTTATATGGATAAATTTAAACTGCTGGGAAAAATGCAGGACACAATTTCCTTGATATACGTTGAAAATAAATGGCTTTTGAATATGGAATTATTCTGGGTACAAGTTAGAGATTCCTGGCAAAAGAATTACAAGTCCATGGTCTGAACTTATTCACTAGTTAGGTAAGATACAACCTCTGAAGAAATTCAGTAATATTCCCAGCCTTGCTCCAAGATCATACCATTCTGGACATGTGAAGCTGGATCCCAACCTTTTAAGAGTTGGTCAACTAGGCAAACTTTACTGTAGTTCCAACATGGCAGACAAAGGCTTCTACTAGAGGAAATGCTGAAATTTACCTTTAAATGGTGGAAACAGTGATGAATTTTACGCATATCAGTGCCAACCTCTAGTCTACTCTCTGGATCTTGGTCGTCCAAAAAGGATGTTATTAGTTTTTCCAGCCTAAAAATACATAATGTATGAGAAGTAACTATGAGTTAGAAACTTTAGAAATTCGAATGGCATTGCTTGGTTGGTTAACATTCGAAGTATGGGATATTTTCCTGCTTCTTTATGGAAATATAGTTAACTGATTTAACTATAAAAATTAATGGGAAAGAAACATATTGACAAAGTGAAATCTGAAATGGTGCAATTATTTGACTACTTTCCAATAAATTTTCATACACAGCTTTCAACTGAAGAATCATTTGATTTCTACAAAACATGCATTCCATCCAAGCTGAATTTCCATGCCTCTGTGCCTAGCTGCCACAATGCCAGAGAAAGTAATGCCGAAGTTTTCTTTTTATTAGTTTTATTAAAGATTCATGCCACTCCACTGTGGAGTTGGGACCTCAGTGATGCTCCACAACCCTGTTACTCATCCTAGTTGGCTTATTTTTTTTAAGTTTTTATTTAAATTCCAGTTAGCTAACATATTCTGTAATATTAGTTTCAGTTGTACAATATAGTGATTCAACTCTCTTCCATGCATCACCCTGTGCTAATCAAGACAAGCACCCTCCTTAATCCCCCTCACCTGGTTCACCCACTCTTGCCCACCTCCCCTCTGGTAACTGTCCATTTGTTCTCTATAGTTAAGAGTCTGTTTCTTGGTTTGCCTTTTTTCCCCTTTTGCTCATTTTGTTTCTTTTTTTTTTTAATTTTTATTTATTTATGATAGTCACAGAGAGAGAGAGAGAGAGAGGCAGAGACACAGGCAGAGGGAGAAGCAGGCTCCATGCACCGGGAGCCCGATGTGGGATTCGATCCCGGGTCTCCAGGATCGCGCCCTGGGCCAAAGGCAGGCGCCAAACCGCTGCGCCACCCAGGGATCCCCTCATTTTCTTTGTTTCTTAAATTCCACATTTGAGTCAAATCATATGGTATCTGCCATTCTTTGAAGGACTTATTTCACTTAGCATTATACTCTCTAGCTCCATCCATGCAAATGACAAGATTTCATTCATTTTTAGGGCTGAACAATATTCCATTATATATGTAATATGCCACCTCTTCTTTATCCATCCATCAACTGATGGACACTTAGGCTGTTTCCATAATTTGGATACTGTCGATCGTGCTCCCATAAACATTGTGGTGGACAGCACCATTCAAAAGAATGAAATTGGACCATTTTCTTACATCATACACAAAAATATATTCAAAATGGATTAAGGACCTAATTGTGAGACCTGAAACCATAAAAAATCCTAGAGAAGAGCACAGGCAGTAACCCTCTTTGATGTTGGCCATAGCAACTTCTTTCTAGATATGCCTCCTGTGGCAAGGGAAACAAAAGCAAAAATAAACTATTGGCACTCTATCAAAAAAAAAAAAAAAAAACCAAAAAACCCCTAAAACTTCTGCACAGAGAAGGAAACTATCAGCAAAACTATAAGGCAACCTATGGGATGAGAGAAGATATTAGAAAATGGTATTTCTGATAAAGGGTTAGTATTCAAAATATACAAAGAACTTATAAACCTCAACAACCAAAACCCAAATATTCCGATTAAAAAATGGGCAGAAGACATGAATAAACATTTTTCCAAAGAAGACATACAAATGGCCAACAGACTGTGGAAAAATGCTCAATATCGCTGATCATCAGGGAAATGTAAATCAATACTAAAATATCACCTCACATCTGTCAGAATGGCTAAAATCAACAACACAATAAACAACTAGTGTTGGTAAGGATGTGACAAAAGGGGAGCACTGGTGCACTGTTGGTGGGAATGCAAACTGGTACAGCCATGTCAAAACATGTACGGAGGTTCTTCAAAAAGTTAAAATAGAAATATTCTATGATCCAGTAATTGCACTACTAGTTTTTAACCCAAAGAACACAAAAATGCTAATCCCTGGTTGACTTCTATTCTTCACAGTGGCTCTTCCAGGTCTTTCCACAGCACCCAAGCGTACCATGACTCTCATTCTGTCAATATTGTAACTTCCCACTAGACAGAGAAAGTCAAACCTGTTACATATGGATTCTTCCAGTTTCCTCTTCCTTCACCTCCCAGAGCATCTCTGCCTCACCACTCAGGCTCTCTTCTTTCTTTTACATATTTTGTGTAATATCCTTCCCTCCTCCTCATGGCTGTCCTCTCTTCTGGGGCTCTTCTCAGGCTTCTGTCGGGTTACCTCCTATTAATCACCTCCTTTCTCTCACCTCATTGTCACCTCTCCATACTGACTCTTGTCCCTCTTTTTTTCTATTGTAAAACAAAACAAAATAGAAAACCAAACACCTCCCCTTGGAGGGAGCATCCATCTACTCTATTCTGAAGTCCTAGCTTGCCTCCTGTGGTTTGTGCATTTGGGCACTGACTACAGTCCCCAGTGCACTTCAGAGCCAGCACACCACCTTAGCTCCCCCATTAGTTAGTTTACAAGCACCATGAGACCCTGCTTGGCTCTTATTCATCTTTATGCTCCCCTTCCCCACCCCACCCTGTATCTAAAGCAGAGCACACATCACGTTCTCAGTACAAATGTGTTCATTATTAAATGGATTCATTTCCATGAAAATTATTCTCATCTATGTTGAGATGGAATTCTTTTTAAATTTTTATTATTTATTATTATTTTTAAAATATTTTATTTAAATTCAATTTGCCAACATATAGTATAACACCCAGTGCTCATCTCATCATGTGCCTCCTTAGTGCCCATAACCCAGTTGCCCCATGCCCCCACCCACCTCCCCTTCTGCAACCTTTTCCCTTATAGTTAATTCTTTATAAGGAGGTATAAAGACTGCAAAGAGTATCTAACATGCTAAGTATCATAATAGAGCAGCAGCATATCTTTCTCACATTATTATTATTTTTTAAAGATTTTATTTATTTGAGAGAGTGAGTGAGAGTGAGAGCATGAGTAGGGGGGAGGGGCAGAGGGAGAGGAAGAAGCACAAGCAGACTCCCTGCTGAGCAGGGAGCCCAATGCGGGGCTCCATCCCAGGACCCTGACATCATGACTTGAGCTGAAGGCAGACACTTAACTGACTGAGACACCCTGGTACCCCATCTTTCTCACATTATTATGAAAATATTCCTATTTTCAGCATCTTTTTTACTTGTACATATTTCCCTTCTGCTGTTACTATCAGCTCTCTCAAAGTAGATGCAATGATTTCCATCTATAGCAGCTTTGGACTTCATTTTTATCTCTTCCTATAATCTGTGACATGTGACAGCTGATATTTACAAGTGTGGAACAATTTACATTGTAATTTTTAAGGAATTTGTTCAGGTGGAGGAATACTGGTCATCTGCACTATTTGCTGATTGACATCATGTTTCTTTGTAGAATAGAGCTTAGAACCACCAGACGCACTGAGAGACCCATTTCTGATACAGAGATTTTTTAAGGCTTTTTATATAAAATATTATAAAAGTACATGTGTATGAGAATAATTCCAAACAATGCAGATATGAATAAATTAAAAAGTAAATGTGCCTCTCTGTCCCCCTCTCCCTTACACCTTGCTGCCATTCACATCTCCCCTATTCACTCTCAATAGCTTGGGAGATCCACTGCTAATAGTTAAAATATGTTCATCAAGCTCTTAACCGAGAAAACACCTATATCCCTATGTTTTATAGATTTTGTGTTTGTCTTTACAAAATTGAGATTACATTCTGAATAGTATTTTGCACCATTATTTTTCTAAACAATGGATCACAGATCTTCCATGTTCATTTTATTTCATTTTTAATGCATTAATGTATTTCATTATGTATTTCATTTTAATAGCCATGTGTATTCCATAACACGAATGTACTGATCCTCTCATGATGAACATTGAGGTGACATATTCATAGTTGCAACTTCGCTCTGTAACCTTTGACGACTACATTCACAATTTCCACTTAACCAGGCTTCAAAAAATAGTAATGGTTATCTATTTGTATTTCCCCTGAATACTTTTCCCAGAAATTCTTGAACTCTTAAAAATCCCTATTACTTCTAGGATATACCCATTCTTTGGAGTACAGACATTTTGTGGTTTTCAGTGTCCATAATATTTTCAACAGACACTATTAGGTTAGAAGTTACGAATAATCAATTTTTCCTCCTAGCTTTTTTTTTAGAAGATGATTTCTTCTGTATGGTTTAATCAGAAAGCATATATTCTAGGAGATATGCCATGAGGGAGGGCTGAAGTGGAATCCTAGTTCGTAAGAAAGCATTGTAAGATGCAAGCCTGCTGATAATCTGAGTGACCACACACAGATCACTCAGTCCCACTGGGCTTTGGCTGTTCTATCAAGAGTCTTGTCCTGAAAAATAATAGTGCAGGTTTACAAGGAGGACCAGGAACTTCTGCCTAAATGAAAGAACCAGGTTGCTTTACCCTTTTAGTACAAAACTAAATCTGGTATAAAACTAAGAATGAAGATCAGGACTTTTGACGTGTAGTTTTTTCTCAATGCTTGAGACCACAGAGCCTCTTTAAATAAGAAAAATGCCTCGTCTTTCCTTCATACAGTTGATTTATTGTAGATTTTATTTTCTTATCAACCAAGGACTTGGTCTAACAATTAAAATGCAGAAAAATGCCTAATTCAAATGTTTCTCTTGTACTCCTTTCATAGTTAAGAGTGAACGATTGACCCCAAATTCCCTGCATTTTCCTATCTCCCAAAATAGTTCCCAAGTTCATACCTAGTCACTGCTCCCACTGAGGGGTCTCCCAGATGCCAGAACCCTGCTGGATAAAGAAGAAGAACTGTTTGCAGAAAAGGCTCTGTAAGGAGGTTAAATGAGTACAATAAAGTCTGTTCTTTAGGAGAAAACCAAGTAAACAAAAAAACAAAACAAAAAAAAAAAACTTTTACTTTTTCTCTTTTTTCACTAGAAGAAAAGAAGGAAGAGAAAATAATCCTAAGGGAGAAGTAAAACCTAAATGTGTGCCATTCAGTTCTCGTTCATATGGACAGGAAAGATCATGGATAATCTACCTATTTCTGAACACATAACCTGGCTGATGGTGGGTGACTGGTGGATGTCTGATGACTCTGCCTCTCTCCACCACCTTGACTAGCAAGATGCTTCTGACAGCCTGTAGCCTAGTCCAGAAACTTTACTGTATTAAACATTTGATATCTGAACACATAATAAGAATCTACCGTATTTTCTAATATGTGTTTTACCACCTTGAGACCACTTTAGTCTTCTCTTTCTGCTCCCAATATTCCTTGCCAAAAAATGAAGCTTTTGCCTGCAGCCACATGCTGGTGGAAATTTAGGTTGAATAGCGTGAATTAAAAGGTAGAGCAAGTAATTATCATCAACAGTTGCTAATATTACTTGAGCAAGTACTGAATGCTAGATACTATTCTGTACCCTTTAAATACATCATTTCCTTAACACTCACAAAAACTAGATGAGATATTTACTATCATCATCCTATTATCGTAGGTGAAGGAACTAAGGTACAAAGAGGTTGAATATCTTGCCCAAGGTCACACAGCTAGCAAATGGCAGAGTTAGAATTCAAACTCAAGTGGGCTGACTTCAGAATCCAAGGTTTTAAACACTATACTTACCGTATTATTGCAAAATTACTAAATTTATCTAAATACTATGCTGGGCAATGTATTTCCAAAAGGAAATAATATACCTATGAAAAATCTTTGAGGAGATAAATAGCTGAATATATAAGCAAGAAATAACTGAGCAGTAGTTGCTTGGATCTTAACGAGGCCACTGACCATCACAGTTTGTAAAAGCAGAAATTGAGAAAGAGTTAGAATTCTCCACATTAGCAAAGTAATTAAATAAATTATGGCATAGTTATGTTCATAATAAGCAACTATTTAAAATAATAGTGAGGGGCACCTGAGTGGCTCAGTGAGTTAAGTGCCCAATTCTCAATTTCAGCTCAGGTCATGATCTCAGTTCTTGGGATTGAGCCCTGAGTCTGGCTCCATGGTTAGCACCAAGTCTACTTGAGCTTCTCTCTCTCCCTCCCTCCTGCCCTTCCCCCTTGCTCTTTCTCAAATAAATAAATAAATGTTTGAAAAATAATGGTAAAAATGTATATTTATTGACATTAAAAATATTTATATTATGATAGGCAAGCAATCTCTTTATAGGGATTCTGCAAGTACTGTATAACACACCCAAAAGACAGAGGATAAGAAATTTTTTAAAGGGGGAAGAAAAGAAGGAAGGAAGGGGAAGGAAGGAAGGGAGGGAGGGAAAGGAAAGGAAAAAGAAAGGCAATCCTGAGACTTCTACCCAGTTGTCTTTGGCTCAAGAACATTTATTATCACCCTGTGAAAAGAGAAACCAGTGATCTGAACTAAACTGGTTCTTCTACAACATTCTTATGATTATGTTACATTTAACTGTTTATTAAATTAAAATCACTGTTTATACCTTGAGTGTGATTATGATGTTCTCATTGTTCTGAATTAATCTTTGTTAAAAAAATTTCATGAGAATGTTCACATTGGCATTAGCTTTTATTTTTTTTATTTTTTATTTTTTTGGCATTAGCTTTTAAAAATGGGTTAGAAACCATAGGTCTATGGTGTTGATGGTGGGAAAGCTGGAAGAAAAGAGGAATGGGGCATTACTAAGAACATACCTAACTTGGGGCATGGAGACCCTGGCTGGTTCTTAACCACAGGGAGCTAAAGGAGGTGTGTCCCGGGGAGGGACAGGAGAGTGTGCCTTCACAAAGGTGGTACAAACATATCACAGGTGTCCTTCAGCACAGTATTATTCCAAGGAATTTATAAATATGAGGCCAGGGAGTCCACAGCAATGGAAATTCATCTTCTAATATTGAGCTGGAAAGAGTGATGCAGATAAAATACATCCCCATTGGTGGGTTTGGGCTGTTTTGTGGTAGAACTATGGAAATATCTAATATCCCTGAGAAGAAAGCTCTTAGTTCATCTGGCTTCTCACTGGATAGGCCTATTCAGCTTATTCAAAAAAAAAAACTAGGAGGTAGTTCTGATATAAAAACCTAACTGATATTAATTTTGCCAAAAAGTATCAAAATCTACCTGACTTCTACTGATCATTTTGCCACTAAAGATGGTTCCATCAAGGATGGTTTGTCTCTTGCTGGAGTTAAGCAACTTGGATGCTAACAAACTATGGTTACATACTAACATGAGCAAAGATCTCAAAAGGAACTGGAAAATAGTGATAAAGAGAAAAGAAACTTGAGGGCAGCCCAGGTGGCTCAGCGGTTTAGCGCCGCCTTTGGCCCTGGGCCTGATCCTGGAGACCAGGGGTTGAGTCCCACGTCAGGCTCCCTGCATGAAGCCTGCTTCTCCCTCTGCCTGTGTCTCTGCCTCTCTCTGTGTGTCTCTCATGAATAAATAAATAAAATCTTAAAAAAAAAAAAGAAACTTGATTACTCAACTTCTAGGAAGATGAAAACTAAATAGGAAGGATCTCAACTATTAACTAATTCATCAACCTCTGTTGTTACAAATTTCTTATTTGTAAAATGTGCAAAAAATTTGATCTCTAAACTCTGTGAGCTCTGTGAAATATGATATTGCAAAGAACAAAGAGTGGATACTTATTGTCTGGCTCATTAATGCCTTGAGATGCAAAGTGTGAACAGTAAGCCACCCTCAAGGCATCACCTGAGAGCCTTTTTAGAAATGTAGAGTCCCATGCCAGACCCACTGAACCAGAACTCAGGCCCCCTACCAGATTGCTGAATCTATACTTCGACAACAACGTTCCTGGGTTATCTATGTGCCCATTAATATTTAAGAAGCACTACAACAGGGCAATCTATTGTTCAATACTGAGTCAAGAATATATACACATTTTTTCAGCCCTGGAAACCAAGCAAATAAATAACTTGAAATGTTAAATGAAAGAGTAACTAACATCTTTTGATGGTCAACTATGTCCTGGCCACTGTGCTAGTTACTTCACATCTTTTTTCTTATTTAAGTGGAAAAAGAATTAAAGAAAATCTCATGGTCTGGCTTTCTTTATAACTGCCTTTTTCCAATTATTTTATTATTACTTTTATTGAACATCCATTGTACGTCAGGCACTCTCATATGCATTTTGTTATTTATCTGGACCATAAACCTATGAATTATTTTCCCTCTTTCATAGATGAGGACAAGAGAGCTCAGAAGTTAAGCAACTTGCATATTGTTACAAACTTAGAAAACTGAAACATAAGGATTGGAAACAGGTCTTTTGAATCAGAAATCCCCACTTTTCCCACACATATCACAAAGCCCCTCAATCAACACAGAAAAATGCCTTGCACTTGCCATTTTCCCTGGTATACTAAGTTTGCATTTTCAATTCAAAACTTTCTGAAGATTTATTTTTTAAGAAGTAAAGATGCAAACAACAAGGTCAACTTTGTGTCTGGCATCTCCGAAACAAGAATTTTTAACAGGATGCAACAGTGGGGGTTCTTGAGACCCAATGATAGAGGGCAAAGGAAGGTCTTATTTTGACTTTCCTAACATGACAGGCCTCTTTTATGGGGTGTCACCCTCTAAAACATACAGTGTTGGGATAGCACGTAATTTACAAAAGGAAAGTTCAGATAAGAACAATAAATTCACAATTTATGATTAACTACAATCCACAGGACACGAAAAACTGAAGGCTGAAAGTGTGCCAACAGGACCACAACCAAAGGAAACTATACAAATATTTTTCAGGGTCATTAGTTTCAAGTTTGTTTTTTGTTAGATTCTGCTGAAAGCAGCATTCCCAATTGGCTTAAAGGTGGTTCCTTCAAGACTTTTTCTTTTCTTTTCTTTTCTTTTTTAAGAATTCTCTGGCCTCTGACAAGTATCATATACATTATACACTCCCACAGCTCTAATCAGAAAGTGAAAGACATGGAACCTCCTGTGCAAGGGATTGAGGTCAATGTCAGCCACTTTGTTGGAATGAGCTCTTCTTAATAACAGTAGGGGGCCAGAAAACTCATGGTTTCTGTATTGCAGAAGAAATTCTTATGCAGAGTTTACCTTCAAGATTTGTCTGAGTAATGAATATTTCTTTACTTTCATAAAGGCACAATTATATGACACTTCAAATGCATAGTTGCACAACTGCTTGGTACTTTGTGTTTTGAAATAGCAACTGTAAAAAATCCACATCAAAAAGCGGACTGGTTTGTCTCTTTAATGGTGAAGGTAGAGCCTATTTATAGGAAAATGCATTTGTGGCCATGTACTTCAGTTTATGGAATTTTCAGAAACTATTTTGAAATGATTTTTAAATAAGCTTAAACAACTTTGAAGATACCAAAGACTTTTTTATTTTTTGCTTTTATTGCTTTTTTTTATCACCCCCACCCCCCAGCACTTTAGTTTTTTTTTTTTCCAAAAGATGTATTTCAACAGTTTTAAGTAGGCTCCACTCCCAGTGCCCAGCTTGAACTCATGACCCTGAGATCAAGACCTGAGCTGAGATCGAGCCTGCTGCTTAATTGAACCACCCAGGTGCCCCTCAAAAGATGTATTTTAAAGGCTCTTTTATACTGTCATGATGAAGGCTTTTGAAAAGTTATAGAAATTGATTTTGTTTTTGTCAATCCAGATATTTATACACCCAATTTAATGGCATATATTTCTTTTTTTTAAAATATTTCTTGATACAATCAAACATTGTAACTTCAGACATAGGAAAGTTCAGTGGTTTAGAACAAATGTAAATAAGAAATGAAAATAACATAAATTAATCTGCAGATACTAATAACTACCTCTTTAAATTCTAATGTATCTTTTGAACCTTTTGTTTGCTGTAGGCAAACACTATCTTATTTGTGTTTCCTGTAAACAAGAATACTCATCTACATAAATCCATAATAAATAAGGAATTGACGTACTGAAAAGGGAAAGGTGATAAGGTAGGATGGGGGCAAGAAAGCTAGTTTGCAAACAGCATAGCTGGAGGCAGGAAAATATTTTTTTTTTTAATTAATTTTTATTGGTGTTCAATTTACCAACATACAGAAAAACACCCAGTGCTCATCCCGTCAAGTGTCCACCTCAGTGCCCGTCACCCATTCCCCTCCAACACCCGCCCTCCTCCCCCCTTCCACCACCCCTAGTTCGTTTCCCCGAGTTAGGAGTCTTTATGTTCTGTCTCCCTTCCTGGCAGGAAAATATTATAAGAGACGAGTCACATTTGGGAAGACAGCAATGATAGTGAACAGCAACAAGCTAAAAAAGGTTTCCTGCCATTGTCACAGAGGCTGGAGGAACTGAGAGAGAAATTAAACCAGGGAAAAGAGAGACAGATACCTAAGGCAAGAGGGAAAAGGTGAATTGGATTAGAATTCACAGAAGCTACCAGAGAACCCCTCTGAGCAGAACACTGGGGACCTTGAGGAGATTAAGTGGGGATTGAGGCAAGAGAGAGGGAGTGAGAGGGGAGAGAGGCAAGAGGGGAAGGGGCAGGGACTGTGTGGGGGTAGGGGGGGGAGACAGGGATAGGAAAGTGAGGCAAGAAGAGGATGGAGGGGAGAGAAAGGGAGAAGAGAGAAAGACCTCAGAGGGATAAAACCAGAACCTACTCATGGAACAAAAATTTACTAGCAAGTTTGGAGGAATAGGGTCTTTGGAAACGTGCTGGGCTTTACCATCGCTACGTGGCTCCATGGTTCAAGTTTCCTGTTGACAGACTCTCCTGACTGTTCATTAATTTAAAGGCATAGTGAGAGCTTTATCACCCCTTGCTCCAACTCTCGAACTCCTTTTCTATAATTGTCTTGTATGAAATTATACTTGTAGATAACATGAAACTTTAGACATAAACATTTATCATCTGGTTCCTTTGGTAAAAATTTTGAATGATAGCCTTGGTTAATACACAAAAATACAGAAGATATACCTATCTATCTATCTATCTATCTATCTATCTATCTATCTAGATATATATATATTTTTTTTTAATGAGAAAATTGTAAAAATTTTAAAAGACAGATTTTAAGATTCTGGTATGTAAAAATACAATGTAAATCCTTCCTGTTTGATAACAAATATTTGTTTTATTCTATCATACAGAAAACAGCATATAACTGTATATGAACCATGTGTATGAACCACGTACGGAACACGTGTTCATGTAATGTGAATCTAGAGCAAGTTTATATCTAGAGCAAGTTTATATAAATTGAACCATGCATTAGCACCGAGTTCTATATTAAATTGAAGATGGGTTTGCAAGGTAAAAAAAGAGACCCTGAGATGTGATAAAAATCATATCAAAGCCTTAATAAATTCCATGTTTTTCTTAAAAATGACCAATAAATTATTAAAACAGTGATGTGGGACCTATATAGAGAAAAGTAAAAATTTAGGAAGGGACCAAAGAGGACAAGAACACACTGAGAGGTTTATTATGCTCCTGAATGGGAAGATGCATGACTGTAGCCTTTCCCTAAATTTACCAAGAAAAGTTAAAGTAAATTCAATAAAAATCCCAATGCATCTTTTTTTTTTTTTGAAAAAATACATATACATATAAACTCACACCCCAGAAAATTTTGTTTATGTTTTTGGGAATGAAGGGTCCCCAAATCCTGCCAAATCTGTACATGAATCCAACAGGCTGAAGATGCACATACATATTGATATGAGAAGATGTCACAATCGAATTAAACCACAGGCTAAAAAACAATAAATAAAGGGCGAGTTCATGTTTATGAAAATATACATTTTTATGTATTCATTGAAATGTTGAAGGATTATAACCAAATAATAACAGTTGTTATCTTTGAGTGGCACAATTACCAGCGGTTTCTATCTTCTTTTTGTTTATCTGTCCAATTAGCACTTTTCCACAATGAATGTAATAGTTGGCAAAATAAGAAATCATAAAATCCCTACATTCCCAAAGCAAAATTAAAAGAAAAAACAGCAGATGAAATTCTAAACCTTAATTTGTAGCATTTCATGTTGCTTGCCCTCAAGATGATGGTAGGTGAAAGAGATACACTTTGTTTGCTATCAGATCTTGAAATGAATTAGGTTCTTTGGTTAAAACCCAAAGCCATTCCTCAGTTGCTTCCGGATGGGTTTGATTTGTTAATATTACCAAATTACTTATTTTATGGCCCTGATTACACTGGTTGGTGGTTAGTTCTGCATTTGTTCATGCATCCTTTGAGCAAAGTATAAAGAACCAGGTGCTAGACGTTGCTATAATTTCTTTTTTCCATAGGTGCACACTTTCACACTGTGGGTTTTCTTTAAGTGGCATAAACTACATAATACTATAATTATAACAAATATGTGTTTCAGGAAGTCTTTAAAAATATCCAGTTCCATGTATATGCAAACTTTTCCCGTGAAAAGGTTATTGGGGAGAGCAAGAGAGAAATACAAATATTCCTGGTTGTGATGATAGGTCTCATTCCTTCTTCTAAAAGAATTCCCTGGAGCTCACAAAACCCAACGAACAAAAAGCATTAACAGTGAAAAAGCACTGAATCACTAGAAGAATGAAACAGTATGTTCATGCTTTCCCACTCAAGACTTTCTAATTTAGAATCAAGAACTTGGACTTCTGAGGCAAGGGCTGTCCAGGCTAAAAGAATCCAATGTGTTAGCCATAGTTCAACGAATAGAATTGCAATTCACGCCTCATCCATCCCCTTTTCATTATCTGCTTTCAATATTCATTCATTTGGCCTATTAGAACCCAAAGCACTTAAACTTTAGGAGAATAAAAAACCATTAAAGTATGGAAACAGCCCTAACATGGAGACAGGCCTTTTTAATCATATTAGATAACTATGTCTTAAAAACTCAAACGCTTCCATAAACTACCCAAGGATAATTAACACAAGCTGTAGACCATGCTTTTAGTTTTTGTTTTAATATCTTCAAAATGTAGTGTCAGGACCAAAAACACTTTGTACCAAAGTGGAGAAGCCTCATCTGTAGTGAATTATATATCTCATGAATGATTTCAGAGACCTGATTTCTTATAAAATAAGAGAGTGAACATTAGCCACAAATGACCTCTGGGATATGTAATCCACAAAACTTAGGTTAGCTTTATAGCCAGCCATATTAGAAGCTAGAGTAAGGATGCCTAGGATCCAAGGGATGGGAACTTGGGACCACTTTAGCAGATAATCTGTCAATTTATTTATTTATTCATTTATTTTTGTAAACAATGCCTGATTACTTGGGCCACTTCTCTTCAGGAGGTGTGAATTAGCCCATTAGTAAACACTAATCATGATATATTTCTCATTCTCTACCCACTGAGACATTTTAGAAAAGAGCTAAATTTGGGGCTTAAATTTGTCACTGCATAAAGGGAGACTAAGATGACAAGAATAAAAATCAAGAATGTGCCAAGTCCTTCATTCTTTTTTTTTTTTTAAGATTTTATTTATTTATTCATGAGAGACACACAGAGAGAGGCAGAGACATAGGCAGAGGGAGAAGCAGGCTCCATGCAGGGAGCCTCATGCGGGACTTGATCTTGGGACCCTGGGATCATGACCTGAGCCAAAGGCAGGTGCTCAACCGCTGAGCCACCCAGGTGCCCCTAACTCCTTCATTCTTACATTTATTCAGACAGCATTTACTGGCTGACTACATGAAGCAGGTGTTGGGTACACAAAGATGATGAGACACATTCAAGTCTATCGTATTCACCTTAATTTGATCTTAAGCTTTAAAAAATCTTTGAGGTTGTGTTCAATGGTACATTTTATATAAGAAAAAAACATAAATGTCAATTAGTTGTTTTCAAGGCAAAACTAATCATGGGAGTTATGCAAATAAAAATAAAAACTCTGATCATACAAAAAGCTGAAATCAGGTTACAAATATTGCATTGGACACACTAAAACGACGACAAAAAATTGTTTATCTGAAATTCAAATGTAACTGGATGCCCTGCATTTTTATTTGCTAGACCTTGCCACCCTAAGCTGGAAGCCAGAAAGCCGTCAGGTGGTCCAGCTCCACACTGGTCAGTGGGTCTGGGTGGCTGGGATGCCTCGACCGGGCACACAGGAAGGCACTGGCAACTGCGGCCAGGTTCCTAACCCACTCGCTGGTAATAAAGACAGGCGAGGCCCAATGCCACCATTCTTCCCTCAGAGAATAAAAAGTACTGCAAGCACTGTCCATAGCATCTAAACGTTTCCACACTAGTAATAATAATAATCCACTACACTTTCAATTGATTTTAAACGCTAAAAACTCAGAGAGTGATAAAACTGTGGAGAGCCTGAGGGGAGCGAGAATTTGTACAGGCTGATTTCCTCAGGAAAAAATCCAACTTGGTAGAAATCTTTTGTAAGCCACATCATTTCTCTGGATCTGTTTATGAATCTCTAAAATAGGAAGACCAGACTGTGGGTTTGCTCATATGGATCCTCTTCTATCTGTAGTTCTTCCCGTCTAACTTTCTTTCCTAAATTCTGTCTTCATTCATGGGTCTGCTAAAAGTTGTCCCTGAACTTCCCGCTCAAAAGTAATTCCTGCCCCTCCAACTATCCCAGCACTTCTGTATCAAAGATCACCTTTTACCTTGTATTACAGATATTCATGTACTTGTCTCTCCTACAAGACTGAAGCTCCCTAAAGCCAGAATCTGTCACTAACTTCATCTTTGTCGTCCCTGTCCTGCCATCTCCGCACAAAGTAGCTTCCTTTGTTTAATGCCCCTGCTGTGGGCCAAGGCTTTTCCTTTGTGCCTCTGAGGCAGCAGCCTTTTCAGAGGCAGAAGTTGTTGGATGGGCATTTTCTGATTCAAGTCAGACTCTCTAAAATGTCCTGCCTTTGTACAGAGCTGAGCTGTAGCAAGCAGAAATAAAAATAGCTACAGCAAGGAAACGTCTATTGCACACACTGCCGAGGTGGTGTAATTGCAGTAGAAAGCCTGCATCTTTAAAAGGCTGATTGGGGGGCACTTATGGACTGAGCAGATAAGTTGCCTTACCAACAAAAGCATGGATCGACATTCAAACCAGAAGGCATGACCAGTGTGGGTGCAGAGGGGAGGCTCACTTGAATCAGAAAACAAGACAGAACCAGATCCTGAGCAGGGCACCTGGGGGGCTCAGGAGATGAAGCCTCTCACTCTTGGTTTCAGCTCAGGTCATGATCTCAGGGTCCTAGGATCAAGCCATGTGTCTGACTCAGTGCTCAATGAAGAGTCAGCTTGAGATTTTCTCTCTCCTCTCCCTCTGTCCCACCCCCACCTCTCTCTCTCTCTCTCAAACAAACAAATAAATAAATAAAATCTTTAAAAAGGTAAAAGAACCAGAACCATGAAAGAAGGGTACCTAACCTAGAATCAGGAGAAACTCTATTCTAGGAGAGGATCGACAGCTAAACCAGACCCATAGGATCAGTTATTACAAACCTATATATTATTTGCAAAGAATATTCATGAAAGTCATAAAGTGTTTTTCAAGAAAAGAATACCGAAAATGCTAAAACATGACTATCAAACTCAAATCTTTTAGGCACAAATATGTGCAACCTGTGCTTTCCTAAGTCAGCAAGGAAACAACAGTGGTCTGGTTCAAAGCCCAGCTCAGCCAAGGAAGAAGATTCGCTCAGCACCTGGAGCAGTGCCTGGGGAAGCTACAGGCAGGCCAGGGTCACCCTGGGAGTCCCCAAAGACTAAGTAATGTCCTGTATTTATGGGATCAGGCATGCGGTGATCCCATGGTTTGTCCTCAGCCATCTGAGCTAGTTGTGTGACATATTCAACATAAGCCATCTGAGAACAAGTTCCTGTGAAATCAGTGATACTGACTGAAACAAACAAAAAATCCCATACATTTCCGCTATTCCCCTTCGGCTGATAACAATGAAGAATGAAGGCATGAACTTTGGAAAAGTTAGTCATTTGACCCAAATGGTGGCTAATAAGAATAATTAGAATCTGTCCCTGTGTTTCTTAGCAACTACCTCATAGGTTAGTGGCCTCATGATTACTTGAACTGTGAGGAATTTCATTATTGGCATGAACTCTTGAGTTTTATCAGCTGTGGTTACTTCTACATAAACTGTCTCATATTAAAATAAGCACTGGTTAATATACTTCCAACACACCAAAATTGAGCCAACAGCAGTGGGTGGATATTTGCTTTACGGCCCCGTGCTCCATCTTAGTTCAGAAGCCAATCCCTTAGGATAGAAAAGGGGATACACTGCCCCATGAGGGGAAACATATAGGTCCTTTCCTTGTGTCTTATCAGACATTCTAGATAAAACCATCTCTATATGACAGAGTGAATGAACAACAGCGAAGATGATCCAGAATTCCAGATAGACCTTAGTTTCTGACAGTGTAACTACAGAAAAATCAAGCCGATTCTAGAACACTGCTTGAGTTTTGCTCTATAATCTCCTCAGAAACAGGATTCAGGTGCAAGTCATCACAACGCCTTACATCTTTGTGGCTCAAGGGCCACAGACAGACACAAAACAGGATTCACATTCTGACTCTGCATCTCTTCTTGCTAGCTGCATGTTATCTGACTCGTGAAGTTACTGTGGAGTTTTTATTAGATTTTGTATATAAAAAATTAATACAATGCCTATCCAAAAATACATTGGATACATGGCATTTATTTTTATCATAATTATTACTGCATGTTTGCTGAGTGGTTTGATTATAACTTATGGAAAATGTTGTAAGTTAGAGAATAATGCACTTCTGTATCATTAACATATTTAAATACTGTTATTTCATCTGATCATAAACTGATAGGTGCCCAATGCAAAAAGTTCAAAAAATATATAGAATGAAAAAGATTACTACAATCCTAGAACCCAGAGATAACACTGGGAATTCTGGTGTTTACTCTTCCAGACTTGTTTGCAAGCGTGTGTGTGTGTGTGTGTGTGTGTGTATGTGCATACATAAGAATGCATTTTTATTGTTGTTGTTGTTAAAAAAGTAATAGAATACAGTTTGGAAGTATTCCTAGGTCAATATTTACATAGGTCTTCACTGACATTGATAATTACTATATTATAGTCAATTAAATGAACGCATCACAACCCAATTCCCTGTTATAAGTGACGTAAAAAATAACTTCATATGTATATCTTTGTACATTCATCCTTAAGGATAAATTTCTAGAAATTAAATCACTGAGCTAAAAAGCATACCTATTGAAAAGTTTTATACAAATGCTCTTTAGGGCTGTCCAGCAAGAGGGAACAAGCTAGACATGTTACATGGGATTTACCCCAGCCCTCAGGACCACCCTGCTTTGGCCCTGTCCACTCTCCCTACAGTGCAGGAGCTCATGCCCTCCCTGACATGGGATATCGTACCAATAAGATTGGCAAAAAATTGCATCTCATTTTAATCTGCTTTTCTTTGATACTTAGCAATTCCTTGGTCTGCTGATGGTTGCTTTCTTCCTCCACACTTCTAGGAAGAGTTAATGGTTATTCAACAGGGAACACGAGGAAAAGTGAGATGTCCAAAAAAGAAGCATGTGGCTGCAAATTTCAAATAGAGTTTCAGATTCAATAGCAGAGTAAATATATAGTACTCTGCACAGCACCTGCTAGGTGACTGATCTGGAAAGCACATGGATGAAGAAAGCAGTGGAAAAAGCAATGATAATAAAAGGTGCATTTATGAACAAGAAGGGGAAATCAGATTTCTCCAGGAAACTGAAGAAATTATACAGCAGGCAGTAGCTATCTTGACATTAATAGTGACAAGTTCTTGTGGTTGTGGTAACGGTCACCCATATGAATAGTTCATGACAAACACAGAGGGAACCATAAGGAAATTAGGCTGGGAGGATGGGAGTGAGAATGAGGAATACAGGCACAGATTGGAGCTAGTGTGGGTTCAGTTCCAGACCACCACAATAGAGCAGACATGACAATAAAGCGAGTCAAATGATTTTTTTTTTTGGTTTCCCAGTACACGTAAGTTGTGTTTACACTGTATTGTGGTGTTTTAAATGTGAAATGCCATTATGTCTGAAAAAGTGATGTGTATGACTTAATTTAAAAATACTTACTGCTTAAAAATGCTAGTCATTTGAAGTTTCAGTGAGTCATAATCTTTTTGCTGGTGGAGAATCTTCCCTCAATGTGGACAGTTTTGACTGTTCAGGGTGGTAGTTGCTGAAGGTCGGGGTGGCTGTGCCAACTTCTTAAAATAAAACAATAATGCAGTTTGCCATATTGATTGGCTCCTTCTTTCATGAACAATTTCTGTGTCACATGAGATGCTATTTGATAATCAGCATTTTACCCAGAGCGGAATGTCTTTCAAAGTTGGAGTAAATCCTCTCAAACCCTGTTGTTGCCTTATCAACTATGTTTATGGAATATTTTAAATCCTTTTGGTGTCATTTCAACAATCGTCCCAGCATCTTCACCAGGGGTAGAGTCTACCTCAAGAAACCACTTTCTTTGCTCATCCATAAGAAGCAGCTCCTCATCAGTTCAAGTTTGATCATGAGATTGCAGTAGTGCAGTCCCATCTTTTTGATTCCAGTTCTCTTGCTATTTCCAACACATCTGTACTTTCTTCCTCCTCTGAAGTCTTGAACCCCTCAAAGTCCTCCAAAAAGGTTGGAATCAACTTCTTTCAAACTCCTATTTATGTTGATAGTTTGACCTCTTCCCATGAATCATGAATGTTTCCTAATGGCATACAGAATGGTGAGTCCTCTTCAGAAGGTTTTCAATTGACTTTGTCCAGATCCATCAGAGGTTTCACTATCTATGGCAGCTCTAGGCTTATGAAATGTACTTCTTACACAGTAAGACTTGAAAGTCAGAATAGCTCTATGATCTGTGGGCTGCAAAATGGATGTTGTATTAGCTGGCATGAAAACAACATTAATCTCATTGAACATCTCCATCAGAGCTCCTGAGTGACCAGGTGCATTGTCAATGAACAGTAATATTTTGAAAGGAATCTTTTCTTCTGAGCAGCAGGTCTCAGCAGTGTGCATAAAATATTCAGTAAACCACGTTGCAAACAGATGTGCTGTCACCCAGGCTCTGTTGTTCCGTTTATAGAGCACAAGCAGAGTAGAGTTAGCATAATTCTTAAGGGCCTTAGGATTTTTAGAACGGTAAATGAGCACTGGCTTCAACTTAATGTCAGCAGTTGTATTAGCCCCTAATGAGAGAGTCAACCTATCCTTAGAAGTTCTGAAGCCAGGCACTGACTTCTCCTCTGTAACTATGGAAGTCCTAGATGGCACCTTCTTCCAATCTATTGTAGATTGTGTAGCACCTTCAATAATAATTGTAGTTAGATCTTCTGGATAATTTGCTGCAGCTTCTATACCAGCATTTTCTGCTCCCCCTTGCGCTTTTTTTTCTTTGTTACAGAGACTGCTTCTTTCCTTAACCCACATGAACCAACCTCATGCTTTCAAATCTTTCTCCTTCAGTTTCCCCTCCTCCCTCAGCCTTCATAGAACTATAGAGTTAGGGCCTTGCTATGGATTAGGCTTTGTCTGAAAGGAATGTTGTGGCTAGTTTAATCCCAGACAACTAAAATCTCCATATCAGCAATAAGATATGTCTCACTTTATCATTCATGCATTCACTAGAGTAGCACTTTTAATTTCTTTCAAGAACTCTTCCTTTGCCTTCACAACTTGGCTAATTGGTGCAGGAGGCCTAGTTTTTGGCCTGTTTTGGCTTTTGGCATGTCTTCCTAAGTTTAATCATTTCTAGCTTTTCATTTAAAGTGAGAGATGTATGACTCTTTCATTTGAATACTTAGACATCACTCTTGGGTTATCAATTGGCCTAATTCAATATTGCTGTGAGTCTCAGGAAATAGGGAAGTCCAAGGAGAGGAAGAGATATGGGATGTTACAGCTGGTTGGTAGAGCACTCAGAACACATACCACATTTGTTAAGTTTGCTGTCTTACATGCGTCTGATTTATGATGTCTTAAAACAGTTACAATAGTAGTATCAAAAAGCAGTAATCACAGATCACCATAACAGATATAATAATAAGGAAAATGTTTGAAATATTGTAAGAATTACCAAAATGTGGCACATAGAATTGAAGTAAACAAATGCTGTTGGAAGAATAGTGCCAAGACGCTTGATAAATCTTCGATTTTTAAAAAAATGCAACATCTGCAAAGTGCCATAAAGTACCATAAACAAGGCATGCTATACTCCAAGGAAGAGAGTACAAAAACACCCAGTCTTGAGTGAGTCATCACTGAGCTTAGCTCTTTAAAGTTAGGTCACTAGAACTAGACAGGTTGTTTGCTAGGCCAATCAGGGCAGGCTAAGAGCCTACCCTTGAATGGTCTTGGGGATATCTGTCTTTGGCCTATAAGGATGTAAAGACAGACAAAAAGCAGGGTTTCTAGAAGAGCCTAAGAATGCAAGGTTAGAAAGGCTCTGGATGCTCGGGCTACAGTCATTTGGAGGCAGAAACAGGATACTTGCATGAGGCATCTTATATTTTCATATGCCTCTGCTGGGAGTTGGATGTATACCATAAACTCGGGTTTTCATGTTATTTGGAGATAATTCTTCATTATGTTGTGCCAAACTAAAAGGTCTGTCAAACCAGTTTTGATAAGTGTAGAATTAAAAAGTGTAGGATTTATACCAATGTTTAGCTGAATACAAAGATAATCACCATCTCATAGCCTAGTGAATGATACAAATTACCCTTGTTCCATTTGGGAGCATTCTTAACTTTACTGGCACTGGGAAGTCCTACACTGGGGTTCTTTAACAAGAGAAAAATCTTTGTATTTTCTCACAAGTTCTCAGATCTTTACTTGAATGTCGGGGGGATGGGTATCCATCCTGTACACAGAGGAGAAGTATGGGTATCCATACTATACAGAGAAGCTGAAAAATAAAAGCCAGTTGTCTAATTCTAGATTCCACACAATGTGGCAGCAGTTCTGAGAGTCCTTAAGTGCTTTCTTTCATATTGAACATGGATAATTCTTGAAGCAGGACACTTTTGCATTTTATTAAGAAAGCTTGATCTATACAGACAGATATTTGGGTAATTAATTAATCTTTATTTCATTAAGTACTCTTTAATCCAGGTCTTTATTGCTCTTTCTGTACATGATCATTTAGTTGTCTTAATCTTTAGTTGTTTTTGTCTTTTTTTTTTTTTTTCAAAAGCAGATATCACATGTCCTCACATAGCTCCCTTTGGCCAGGCACCATGCTTTATGCTTCTACATCTTTGCAGCTTCTAGCACAGTGCTGTGATGTGCTTAATAATACTCAGGGACTGACGATTAAGGTCCCGGGATAGAACCGAATCTCTAATTTTCAGTTGCAGCAAGGCTGAGGATTGGAACAGAAGGAGAAATCTCTACATGTCCTCTCCTAAGCCTCAGCGGATGAAGCCAAGACAAACTGTTCTCTTGGCTTGTTCATCTCTCTGGAGCCCACAGATTTGTAAGCAAATGAGCTACATTACAAGATATACCCAAAGGTTAGGTTCCTAAGGTCATAGGAAAAGTTAGCCTCCTCTCCTCCCCACCTCCAAAAAAGCAAGTAATGAAATAAAATCCTTCTCAGTAACAACAACCACAAAATCTCAACTCAATCCATCTTGTTCACTTACAAGATTTTAGGAGGTTCACTAACAATCGCATGTTTGCGTATTTTTAGTACAACTTATACAGATGTTGAAATGCTAAGTTCAGAAAATGGGAAACAGAAGGTTTTGTTGACATGTCCAGCATTGGTAAGAAAGAACAGATAATTCAAAATAAAAACAACTGGGAAGTACCTGAAAGAAGTATGAAGGTATTATAATACAGTACACTGTTCATATCAGAGAGATGCAGGGAATTCAGGCTGCTGGGGATCCTGAACAATAGGGGGGAAAAGGGAACAAGAGTTTGGAGGATTCACCTTGATATTGGATAAAACACCTACAAGTCTCTGGCAAAGTTACATGGGAAAAGCCTTCACCACTATCATTCAAGAGAAAAGCATCTGCCTTTTCCTTCTGGCACGTTTCTTGTGCACTCAGATACGGGCATGTGCATACACATATTGTCTTCTCTTTTATGTCTGTCTCTGTTTTCCAGGATTTCTGGAAGTACATGCTCCTTCTATACTTATACACACTATATTGTGTGAACATGCATTTATATATTTACAAAGATTTTATTCCAATTTATAATTTTATTTTAAACACAAATAGAAACTTTAGGCATCAATTCTCTTGATTGATGTTGGCTGCTGCTTTATCTTTAAATTTCCAGATTTATCTTAAAAGTTTCAACAGATTTTTCTCACTTTGGGAGTATTTGGGGCACTGTTATGGTTCAGGAAGTACACGGTAAGATAGAAAGCAAACAAGTCCAATTTGGAAGCATTTTATGAACATTCCATTCTGGCAATTTATAGGTTTTGTTTTATTTAGCTGTTTAGATATACAGCCTTATATCAACTGAATAAGAAAAGCACCACTCTTAAGTGACTGATTAATAATACACAATATTATAGCCCAAATATACAAAAATAATAAAAATATTAACTATAAAAATAAAGTTAAAATTCCAGAAGCAGATGTAATTTAGATCTCAGAACCAACTATGTGGGTTGTGTAATAATTTGCTATATGCCAAGAGAGAACATTTGCTTTTAATTCAGCTGTGAAATTTAGTGTAAAAGTAGAGTTAACAGAGAAGGGCTTCTTTCCCTGCTGTTCATTACCTAAGTGAAATGACTTTATTTTGCCACTTAGAGGTGTAAAATAGACAAGTGGCATCCATTCTTCGAAAAAGTAAACTTTAATTTTCAATAGAAATTTTAGGAAATAGAGCCATATAAAAAGAACTGGAAAACAAAAGCAAAACACACTAGTAATTCCAATAACATTTTTGTGGTTTTTCCTTCTAGTATTCCTTCTTTGTGCATGAATGTGTGAGTGTGTGTATAAAGAGAGATATTAAAATGTAATTTGCTCCTTTGTTTCTAAGTAAAGAAGCCTGACAAGATATCCAAATAAGTAAATAGATTCTTTAGCACCAGTAAAAATTATACCAAGAATCATAGGGAAATAATAATAATTTAAAAATAATGATAATAAATTGTGTTTAGTGTATAACATGGATTTCTTTATGAGGATAACAGCACTGTGGTGAGATACCATTATTCCTCTCATACAACGGATTAATACCTGGGACACAAAGAGATGATATAATTTGCCCAAGGTCATATATGTAAAATTAGAAAATTGAGGGTGGAGTGATCATTTTAAGATAGTGCATCTCCATAGGCTAGAAGACAGGTCATGATTAGAATTCATGACTCAGTTAATTCCAATAAATTTTCTCTGCTTCATCTCAGTGACTCTGGACAAAGTTCAAGAAAGAGTTTTGGGCAAAATTCTGATTATTGCAAATAATTCCTCATCATTCACACTCATAAATCCTTAAAAGGCCCAGCACACATGGATCCCAAACCAATAATGTTGAATAGGAATGTCAAGAAGTGCTTTCTATCAACAGAGATTAGTTTTGAGGGTACCTGCTCACACCCAATACCCTGGGGCTGCTCTGAGTGGAGGCTCTAGAGAGGTAAGAAGGCAAAAGGACACCTGGGTGGCTCAGTTGGTTGAGCATCCAACTCTTTGATCTCAGCTCAGGTCATGATCTCAGGGTCATGGGTTCAAGCCCCACATTGGGCTCTGTGCTCAGCATGGAGTCTCCAGAGATCCAGTCATGCTCTCTCTAAATAAATAAAGTCATAAAAAAAAAAAAAAAAGCCAGAGATGGAACTTAGAACCTGAGAGAGTTCACTAATTCATTCATTATTTATATTCATGGGCCAGGTACTGTTTTAGGTGACAGGGACATAATGGCAAACAGCACAGATAAAACCCAAGTCCTCACAAAATAGGCAGAGATAGACAATGGATAATGAAACATTAAAAATGCTGTTGCTGTTACAAAGAAAAATGACTCAGCATAAAGGGGATAAAGACTAACAGGGGAAAGTGTGTTTTAGATAAGGTGGCCTGGGAAGAAAGTCTTTCTGATAATATGATATTTGAGTAATGAAGTGAAGGAGGAGCGTTTCAGTGGGGGGACAGCGAAGAGGCCAGGGTGAGGGAGAAGGTTAGGGGAGGGAAGCGGGCTCTAGCAGTTGCCAGGGGCCAGACCAACTGCGGCCCCTGCAGGTCTTGGGAAGAGATTCTGAAGAATCAGAGATAGTCCATATTATCATTGTCATTGGGATAATTTCATCCATAATGACAAGAAATTAGGCACAAACTTTCTTGGGGTTTTTCCTTTTCCTTTTTTTTTTTTTTAAGATTTTATTTATTTATTCATGAGAGACACACAGAGAGAGGCAGAGGGAGAAGCAGGCTCCCTGTGGGGAGCCCAATGTGGGACTTGATCCCAGAACCCTGGGATCATGACTTGAACCAAAGGCAGATGCTCAACCACTGAGCCATCCAGGTGCCTGGGGTTTTTCATTTTCTGATGAGCAATCTGGTATAGGAAAGACGTCAGTCATATTTCAAACAATTTTCAAGAGATTGTTCAGACTCCTGCCTGGGCTTCTCTCTCTCTCTCTCTCTCTCTCTCTCTCCTTCTCTCCACAACCTCCTCTCTATTTCTCTCTCTCCCATCCTGAGGAGCATACTTTCCTGAAATCCCTTCCTCGCTGTCTCCACAGTGAAGACTCTTCCAGAGAACAATCAGGAAAGCTCATCATGTCAGAGAATTTACACAAATAAGTTATGATTTTGAAACATATTTTTAATAGTGGCTTGACAAATAAAACCACTCTGGAGGCCAGTGAAAATAAACTGAATATAAAAAGGATAAAGTGTCCAGATGTGAGTACTGACAAGAGATTGTCCTAAAAAGTCTGGTTTGGTATCTAATTCTCACTAGAACTGTATTAACGCCAATATTGTAGGGATTTATTTGTTTGTTTGCTTCATCTCATTCTGGAATAGTCTGAGGGTGCAGTACAAGACTTACCAACATGGTGATGGTATATCTCAAATTATATCGGATGGTCTTGATTTTAATTGTTCTGTCCCATACTTCGGGGAGCAAGTTATCAAATTTTAGGTTTAGGAGAGCCACAATATCTGGAGTTGAAATCTGTTTTATGGTTCTAATGCAGTTCAAGCAAATTGAGAAACTGAACCCAATTAAACTTTTATTAGACTCGTCGAATATAGAAAAAAAATTGAACTTCAAGTTATCTGTGGTGGAAATGACTTCTGAAGTCACCTTGAAATGCTTACTGGGAGAGGATGAAAGCACTGATGGGTTTTCAGTGTATCTTCTGACTTCCTCTATAAAGTCTGCCCTCCCTCTTCACCTTCCCTTTACAAAAACTCTCCTCCCCCTCTTGGCCCTGAGCGTCTTTGATAGCAGCTCAGCATCACCAACAAGCATGTCAGTCATCTACCCCTGGCTCCCCACTGCCAGCCTCCCAGGTCCTAACAGAGCACCTGGCATGGTACCATCAGTACTCAACCAGTGTTTATTCACTAGAAAGAGTGAATACAAGTATAAATTACTTCAAAGTGAGATTCAATTGGTGGGAAAATGAGGATTTAGGACTCTTCCTTCAGGTATATTTATTTACATATAAGTTTGGATATCATAAGCTTTTATTAGTATAAATCCATTCTTTTGAGACAAATTCTGTGTTTGTGGGTCTGATAATACAATGTGCTTGATTTTTTTAAAGATTTTATTTATTCATGAGAGACATACACACACACACACACACACACACACACAGAGGCAGAGACACAGGAAGAGGGAGGAGCAGGTTCCATGCAGGGAGCCTGACGTGGGACTCCATCCCGAGACTCCAGGGCCACACCCTGGGCCCGAAGGCAGACGCCAAACCACTGAGCCATCCAGGGATCCCCTGTGCTTGATTTTAAACTATAGTTAGTCCCAAATTATTTAATTTGACAAAGAATAAAGAAAGAAATCCCATCAGATAACAATCTCCAAATAAGCCCAAATAGAGAGTGTAGACAGCCCCAAAGATAGAAGGTGAAGGCCTACCCTCTGCTTGGTACAGAGGCCTGAGGGCCAACTCCAGCACAGCTGCCAGCTTTACCAACTGTTTCAGTCCAGAAGGATGGCATTATTTCCCATCAGGAGCATTAAGCACAGCAAGAGGAATCTGGGGACCTCACTCAGTAGGAGTAGGAGTGACCCTATCATTGCAGGAACCATTTTCCATTTGGTAAAATGTACACAGAACAAGGGCCTTATTTGCTTAGGGTGACACGTGCCTGCATGGATTGCAGTAGCTCCATATCTCCAATTGCATGATTATGTGCTCATGAACTGGTCCAATAGCTCTTAAGCTTTTGCTGCTGGCATTTTAACGTAGCCTATGCTTATTTCTTGCTGTATTAATATTCACTGCATATTTTCTGATTATGTGCCACAAAATGATACAAATTAAGGCGCCGTGTATGTTCGCTGAAAGCAGACATGGCCTCAGAGGCCTTTCAGTGTGGTGGAGGACACAGATAACAAGTAGACAATACCCCAGACATGATTGTAGCCAGAGGTAAGTGTTCTGATGGAAAAGTACAGAAAAGATGAAAACCTGTCATGATATAGTTGGGGCTACAGATGAGCTGAGGAGGGACAGTTTAAACTGTGGTTCCGAGGAGGAATAGAACAAGCAAAACAAGATGTATGTTTGTGCGTCCCCATGCATGCACAGGTCACCTCAGTCAGAAGGCAGAGGCAGCTGCATGTGCCAAGGCCCCAGGGGGAGAGACAGAATGAAACGTTTAAGGTACTAATAGGCCAGTGCTGGTGAAGCCTAGGGGTAATGGGGGGAGGAATGTGAAATGTGGCTGAAAACACAGAAAAGGGTCACACTGGGGAGACACTTACAGGTCATAGAAAGGAATTTGGTTTCTTCCAGAGATCAATGGGAAGTCAGAAGTCACTGAGAAGTTTTAAGAAGAAGAGTGAAATGATAAGAATTGTACTGTATAAAAAAGGGATATTCGGGCTGCACAGAAAAAAATGTTAGAGGGAGCAAAGTGGATTCAAGAAAACCTAGTATGATGCCATTTTTACCCATAAAACAAAGTAGTAAAAAGAAGATGACAGAGGTTTGGAGGCGGTGTGAAGTGGTACAGTCCAGGATGTGTTTTGAAGACAGGGTCAATAGGACTTACAAATGGATTGGATTTGGGCAGGGTGGGGAGGCAGGTAAGAAGAAAAGTAGAGTCACAGGTAACTTCCAAGTTTCTGGCCAGGGACACAATAGGGCTCAGAGTGACACTGACTGTCACACTGGCTAACAGCAGAGACCAGGTCTGGAGAAAAATGGACAAGAGTTCAGTTGGGTGCAGGCTGAGTTGAGAGCATGCTGGCAGGTAGGCAATGTGATCAAGAAGTGTGGCATTCAGAGAAGAATAAATGTGGGCTAGCCAAATAAACTGGGGTCCTCAGGGTGGCTGTGGGTGTTGATGAGATCACCTAGGAAAGAATAGAAAGTAGAAAGGGAAGGAGAGGACATAAGACAGCGCCTTGAGGAACAGCAACATGAAGGGAGGAGAATCTGCCAAGGAGGCCAAGGAGCTATCGGGAGAGGGCAAAGTCCCAAGAGGAGAATGTTTCAGTGAGCGGGTGGTTAATCACAGGGAACACCGCTGACAGGTCATGAAGATGAGGGCTGAAATAGACCCATTACGTTTATCCACTCATAGGTCATCAGTAACTAGGACACTTGAGTGGAGGGGGCACAAGCCAGATCGGAGGGTGTTGAGGAGGATGGAAGGGAAAAGAGACCATGAGTCAAAGCAACTTCTTGGAGTAGCTGGGCTAAAAGAAGGAAAAAAGCAGTAGGTAGAGGGGGAGGTCAGGCCAAGGGGGAGTCTTTTTTTTTTTTTTTAATATGGGAAAAAACTTGAAGATTAAAAAAAAAGAAGGATGATGGACGTTCCTGAGATGACAGAAGGGACTGGGCCTGAGAGCATGATCGGTGGGCAAGGGCAGCGCAACCCAGGAGAGAAGACACAGTATTGCACTGGGAAGCGGGGACAGATGCAGGTGGGCAGACCTGTCGGTCTGGTGGCAGAGCAGGACACTGAGGAAGTTCCCCTCAACTTGTGCATGTCATTAAAAAATATGCTGTGAGCTCCGAGGGGCTTAGAGTCAAAGATAAGTTTCTATGATTAAATGAACCACAGCAAAATTTTACCTAAAGGGAAACCCCTCACTGTATGGTTTTGTTTTACTTTGCTTTGCTATACTATAATGACTGATTTTTAACTTTTCTATTACCTTTTGTCATACAGATTTTTCAAGTTTTTTTAAAGGTCAGGTTAGTTGAGGTTAAATTTATAGACAGTAAAATTTTTAACTCACCTTTCTTATATGTGTAGCACCATGCATTTTGACAAATGTGCACAGTTATGTAATCTCCACTAAAATCAAGATACAGAATATTGCCATCACCCTAAACAATTCCCTCTTGCTCCTTTATAATCAATTCCTCCTTCTCCCTAACCAGCAACCCTGGCAACCACTAATCTGATTTCTCTTACTATACTTTTGCCTTTTGCAGAATGTCACATAAATAGAATCATATAGTATGTAGCCTTCTGTATCTGGCTTCTGTTACTCAGCATAAGGTTTTTGAGATTCATCCAAGCTGCTGAATGCATCAATAGTTCACTCCATTTTTTACTGCTGGATAGGATTCAATTGTATGGCGGTATAACCATTTGCTCAGCCACTCACTGGTTTAGGGTGTTTCTAGTTCTGGGAGATTTTGAGGAAAGTTGCTGTAAATATTCATGTTGAAGCCTTTGTGTGGGCATATGCTTTCATTTCTCATAGAAAAATTCCTAGTAATGGTACAGCTGAGGTTTATGGATATGTATTACATTTAATGTTATCAGAAGTTGCAAAACTCTTTTTCCAAAGTAGGGGCTCCGTGTATCATCCCCATCAGCAATGTATGAAAGTTTCAGGGTCTCATTCTTAAAGCACTTACTATTACTAGTTTTAAAAAGCTATTCTAATAATTGTATAGTTATTACACTAAGGTTTTAATTTGATTTCCCTAATGATTAATGATGTTGACGTATGTCCTCATTTGCCATCTGTATATCTTCTGATATACGTCTGCTCAAATATTTTGTTCATATTATTGTTTATTTTATTATTGAATCGTGATCATTTTTAAAGTATATTCTGGATACAGGTCCTTTGTCAGACATGTGTTTTGAAAATGTTTTTTCCTAGTCTGTGTTTTTAAATTTTTCTTAAAGTCTCTTTCAAAGAGTAGGTTTTTAAGATTTTGATGGACTCCAATTAATAATTTTTTATTCCTTTAAGGTTTGTGCTTCCTATGTCCTATAATTTTTTTTTTTTTTTTTTTGCCTAACTCAAGGTCACAAATGTTTTCTCCTATCTTTTCTTTTAGGGGTTTTATATATTATAGTGTATATTTAGGGCTATGATTCATTTCAAATAAATGTTTGTACAGAGTGTAAGGTATGGATTATTTTTCTTTTCTTTTACAAAGTCATTTTTATCTATTCTATGTCCTTTGCATTTTTCTTTAAAGATTTTATTTATTCATGAGAGACATGGAGAGAGAAGCAGGATCCTCAAGGAGAGCCTGATGTGGGACTCAATCCCGGGACTCTGGGACCATGCCCTAAGCTGAAGGCAGATGCTCAACTGCTGAGCCACCCAGGCGTTCCAGTCCTGTGAATTTTAGAAGCAACTTGCCCATTTACACACACACACATACACACACACACACAAACCCTGCTGGAATTTTGGTTGGTATTACATTAAATCTATAGATTAATTTTGGTAGAACTGACATCTCAGCATTAAATAACCCAATCCATGTACACAATGTATCTCTGCATTTAAGTGTTTTTTAATTTTTCTCATCAATGTTTTATCATTTTCAGCATACAAATCTTGCATATATTTTGTTGGATTTATCCCCAAGTATTTTGGATTTTGATGATATTATAAATGATCCTAGCTTTTTTTTTTTTTTCAATTTCTAATTGTTCGTTGTTAGTATACAGAAATACAACTGAGTTTGTATATTGACCTTGTATCCTACAATCTTGCCAACCTCATTTATTAGTTCTAGTAGCCTTTTTTTTTTTTTTCTGGATGTAGAAAACATGGGCAAACATATTGTCTGTGAATAAAGATAGTTCCATTATTTCCTTTCCAATACTTTATGTGTTTTATTTATTTTTCTTGCTATATTGCACTGACTTAATCTCTTACTATGATGTTGAACAGAAGAGGTGAGAAAGGACATCCTTGCCTCATTTTCAACTTTAGGGGGAAAGGATTCCTTGTTTCACTATTAAATCTTAAATTAGCTCTACAGTTTTTTTGTAGAGACACTTATCAAGCTGTGGAAGTTCCCATCTATTCTTAGTTTACTGCGAGTTTTCACTATTAGTAGATGTTGAGTTTTGTACAATACTTGCCTGCATCTATTGAGATGATCAAATATTTGTTATTGCTGTTTTTAGTTTGTTAACACGGCGAACTTTATTGATTGATTTTTGAATGTTAAACCAGTCTTTCGTTCCTGGAATAATCCAGGTTACTTGGTCATGACTTATTGTTTTTTTGTGCATTTGGTGGACTCAATTTGTAAATATTTTATTAAACATTTTTATTCATAGAGGATGTTGTTTTCTAGTTTTCTTATAAATATATGTCTGTTTTTTATATTAGGCAACATTGTCCTTGTAAAATGAGTTGGGAATTATTTCCTCTGTTTCCTGGAAAAGTCTGTGTAGAATTGGTATTACTTATTCTTTAGATGTTTGGTGGAATTTGCAGTGATGCTATCTGGGTCTGGAGTTTTCTATGTCGGAAAATTCTTAGTATGGATTCAGTTTCTCATGTAGATATAGGACTATTCAGTCTCTCTCTTTCTCTGTACCTTAAAAATTTGTCAAATTCATCTAAGATAGTAATACATTGTTATAAGTTGTTCATAATAGTCCCTTGTTATCCTTTTAATGTCTCATCTTTCTACACTGTTTACTATTAACACTATGAGTCATAAAGAAAGGGAGGTATTTTTTTCCCATTGGAAAATAACCAATGAATGGAGTATTTAATTCTATGTGAATCAACATAAGGAGGGAATGGGGATGATGTGGCCAAGTAAAAGGATAAAATCAGTTGGCAAACTGCCTATGGTGACTTTGAATGTAGGGAGATGTGGTATTGTTGATTCCAATTACTGCCTCTTTCAAATCAGCTTGGAGAATTTCTGAGCTGGTTTATGAACTTGACTTCACTATTATGTCAACTCAATACTAGTCACTCCAAAATTTAAATCTTCAGCCTTTTAAAGTTCCAGAATTTAACCTGGATATTGTATATGCCTTCATCATGTCAAGAACTGAATATTTCTTATTCTCAACCAGTTTCTTTTCCTAATCTCTGATAATCCATTTTAAGTCTTCACCTTTTGCCATTCTCCCTTCTTTATCTTCTATATTTGTAGCCATCACTTCTATTGAATCTTGTCTCTTCCTCTGTTTTCACTGTCGTTACTAGAGTCTTTTTCCTCATCATCACTCCAAACTCAATGGTAATATCATCCCAATTTCTCACCCCTGCTCATTCTATTTGCTGCTGTCACATTTATTTGTTGCTATTAGTAATCATAAAGAAAAAAATCTTCATCCTAATTCTTTCATGGTCATCCTATTAAAACTGCGACTCCTGCTTCATTTTTCTCTTTGCACTTTCTGCACCCTGAAATGCTCTGTATTTTAGTTATTTATCATGTGTACGATCTCTCTCCCCATCAGAATGAGGGCAAAGGCTTTGTTTTATTCAGTTCTATATCTCTAGCACTTAGAACAGTGCCTAGTACAAAGGAAGAGCACGTGAAACATTATTATATAAATTAATGAACTGCAATACTCTCAAAGTACAGTGTTTCCTAGTCATAGTAAAATAAAATAAAGTAAAATAAAATAGTAGCTCTACATACAGTATTCATAACCCATCATGAGGTCACTGTTTATGTGTCTAATCCTATTCCTCAATTCTTCCAGGAGAACTCCTGGCTCCTGACAGGTCAGTTTTATTCAGATCCTCCTAGTTAGTGCCTCTTATATGCAAGCCTCCATGCTGATTTCTTCCCACTGCTCCTTGCCCCCTCAACACACACACACACACACACACACACACACACACACACACACACACAGTGCTTTTTCCCTCTCAGCACCTTCCTTTATGTGGTCTCTCATCTGTATCTTAGAGTGGTATCTGCTTCATATTGACATCCTTTATCACTCTTTTAGCTTGCTCAATGGCGATAACTGCAATGACTTCCCCATTTCTGAATTCCTATATAATCTAGCTTTTTCTTATCATAGATAATGAGTAAAAAACTATTAAGCCATGTGTAATAAGCTTATATTAGATTTAAAAACATGGAGCTGAAAGAGTGCCCAGATGGCATTTAGTCCATTTCCCTAACTTTATACATGACGAAACTCAAATCTAGAGTCATTAAAAACCTAATATGAGTAGAATTAGAACTATAATTAAGGTTTTACAATTCTCAGTGTCCACTTATTCTTTTCACTAATATGATATCTTATTCCGTGTTATATATATATATATCATTTATTATATAACACACAAATATATATACATATATATATACACATTTGTGTATATGCATATGTCCCCACTTAACCTCTCACTCCTTAGAGTTATTTTCTGTGTCCTATATTCCTTAATAGCTAAAAGCACCTATTTAGCATTTAGCAGGTGCTCAATAAATACAAGATGAAGGATTAACTGACTTGCAAAATATAACTAAGGGAAACAAGCAAGGGGAAGACAAATATTATATAAAGTCACTTATATGTGAAAAATAAAAAGTTGGACTCAGAGAAACAGAGAGTAGACTGGTATTTGCCAGGTGCTGAGGGGTGGGGGGCATCAGGGAGATGTTGGTCAAAAGGCAAAAACTTTCAGTTATAAGATGAATAAGTTCTGGGATCTAATATACAGCATGGTGACTATAGTTAACAATAGTGTATTGTGTACTTGAACGTTGCTAAGAGAGTAGATCTTAAACTTCTTACCACGCATACACACACACACACACACACACACACATACACAAACACACATGAATGATGTGAGATAACATATGTGTTACCTAACATTACTGTGGTAATCATTTCACAATATATACATATATTAACTCATCACATTATACACTTTAAACTCATACAATGTTATGTCAATTATGTCTTAATAAGGCTGTTGGGAAAACAGAAAAAAAGAAAAGGATCCAGATGTTTGAAAGTTTACTTTGGGCAAACTTGAGCCCTCGAGAGTCAATTCAATTCCATCTCAGAAGTAAAATGTTGCTGTGCAGAAAATATTCTACTCATTTAGACTTGGGCCAGGATATAATACTTCCATCTTAGCCAGAGATCTACAGGCTTTTTTTTTTTTTTTTTTTACAGAGAAAGAAAGAGGTATGTGTTTAGAGAATCAATCAGAATCAAATCTTCACCCAAGAAGCTCTGTATAAACATTAACTTGGCTATACATCCTTCATCCAGCTGTCTCTTTTCAAATTTACACGGGCCGAAAAAAAAAAAAAGATGTAAACTAAAAATATCACAATAACTGGAGGCTGACATCTGCAATCCTCTTCCGTTGAAGCATCCAAGTCAATGCAATAAATATTTACATTAAGAACTGAAATGTTAGGAAATAGTTCAAAAAAATTTGATAGGTCTAGATATTAACATACATCTCCAAAGTGCCCAATGCACATAACAGAATGTAGAATATGTTATCTATTAAATATCTGCTTTTTTTTTTTTTAAATATCTGCTTTCTGACATCCTTCACAGAATCCTTAATAGAAATATCCTTAAGCCATGCCAGTCAGCATAAAGCCAGGAATCAGCAGGACAGAGAAGCAGACTAAAGCCACTACATTTCTGCCATTTGTCCTGCTAAGCCCTGACTCTTCCTGTCTCCAACACCACCATCCCCTTCCCACCATCACCATCCAGGGAGTCCAGGCACAATGAGAGACTGAATCTGATTCACATTCCTATTCCTGAATAAATGTCCAGAGGCCCCAGAAGTCATTAGCACAGACTAATGATATTAAATAGTCCTGCCACATTCCAGCGAATTTTAATTTCTCTTTTACTTTAAGATGATAAAGGACTTTTAAATCTGATGAATTTTCAGTTCTGTCGATATTCAATCTAGTGAATTATGGAGAAACATAACTGTCAAAACAATATAATGAAAGTCATAACAAAAACCCACATTATCTGAATAATCCTCACCATCAGTATGAACAAGCACTAAGTTACTGGACCACCATGAAACCCTATGCTTTGTTTTCGCTGGGCTTTGTTTTGGCCGGGTGGGTATAACATTTTGCCCTGTTTGTTCTCCTAGCTGCCCATCAGAAATCATTCATAAACTGTAATGCTATATAGCATATCTATCTTGACAAGAGAGAAATCATTTCACTGGGAACTGCTTAAGTTTACTCACCAGCATGCGAACTAATTTTACATGAGGATCCTGAGCTCAAAATTAATCATTACTATCTCTGCAATCTCAGGTTTTATTTATATCTTCTCATAACACTTACATTTTGCATCGTGATTACTTGTGCTTGTGTCTCTGTCAGTGTCACTAAATTGTGAACCCCTTGAGAGTCGAATCTAGGTTTTGTTCATCTTTTGTTCATCTCTCAAGGCCTCGGGCAGAGTTTTGTGAATACTAGATGAATAATAAATGTTGAATGAATGAATGAACCAATTGCCCAGAAAAACTATGACAGCCCTGCATCCTGTCTATATAGAATCTGTTCCAACCCACATTTATATATTTGTTATCTGTGGATCAATGGGAACCAACTACATCTAAGAGTCTCTCAGTATTTTAAATCGGTTGTCACATTTTCATCTCTCTCCAGTAGACCCCCCCAAACTCCTATGAATGGCAAATTTGATTGTTGTCAATAACTTTTCAGCAGAAACATCTGTGTATGTGGGAAGTGGCAAGTTAGTAAAAGATATAATGTAAATATAATACAATATTAAGTATCGGAAAGAAAAAACATCTGCTCCTTATTGCTTTTTATACTTGGTGGCATTTTTCTTTTTGTGAAATGTAGTCTGCTGTAATCTCTTCTAGAAAGGGACAAGGGTGGTTAACTTACTGTCTCAAAGTTAGTACGTCTGAAAAATGCCTTGTTTCACATTCACATTTGAATGCTAATTTGGCTAGATACAGAAATCTCCATTCAAAGTCCTGTTTTGTTTTGTTCTGTTTTGTTTTTCAGCACTAGAGGTTCCTGTTTCCAGAGAAGGTGGATAAGAAGTTTGCTCTAAACCAGATTCTTGATTGTTAATATTTTTCTTCTCTGATTACTTTTGGGATTCTTTTTTATATTCTGAAGTCCTAAAAATTTTCTACATTATTATACAGCTTAGCACATGGTAACCCTTTTGTTCTGGTCTTTTCTTTTCTTTTTTTTTTTTTTAAGCACTAAGAAATTCTTAGATATTATTTCCTTAATCATTGGCTCCTCTGTGCTATCTCTATTTCTCCTTTATAAACTTCTCTTTGTTAGATATTGGTAAATCTAGAGCTATTCTCTATGATTCTTTTCTTTTAAACTTTATCTTTTCTCTGGAAGAATTCCTTACCTTGCTCTTCCTACCTAATTTGCCCTTCTGTTTTTTCATCCATTAAATTCTTTTTCTTTTTTTTTTTTAAGATTTTATTTATTTATTCATGAGAGACACACAGAGAGAGGCAGAGACACAGGCATGGGAAGCAGGCTCCTTGCATGGATCCTGGGTCTCCAGGATCACGCCCGGGGCTGAAGATGGCGCTAAACTGCTGACCCACCCAGGCTGCCCCATCCATTAAGTTCTTAATGGTAACAATTACATTTCTTCTTTTTTCAGATCTCCTCTTGAGTCTGTTTTATAAAAATAAAGATCCTGTTGTTTCATGGATATAATGCCATTTACATCTCCAAAGATATTAATCATTCTTCATATCATGTTTAGTTCTGAAGCCTTCCAAGCTGTAAAGGCTTCTTGTCCTGATCTTTCTCCAAGTTGGCCATCCTCGTACTTCTAGTTGTTTCCGACTGTGAGCTCATCTTTTCTAGACTCTCTGTGATCTGAGTTTGGGCAGCTGGTCCTGGAAGAGGGGCTGAGCAGTGGTGGTTGCTTGTGCTCCCTGCTGTTTTCAGTGGCAACAGGGGACGGGAAATGTTGAGGACAAGCCTTCAGAGCTTGTCTGGTCCCCAATTCATCCTGGATATCATCAGCTACCTGGGTCCCTTCCCTATTTCCCTTTCCCATCCGAAACTCTGACCTAAATAAACACTGGGTGGAGAAGGGAAAAAGGAGCGTGCGCATAGGACTCACAGGACAAACTGCTCCCACCACCAGGGCTCTACTAAACCCTCCAAGGCCAGCCCTTCCCCCTCCCCCCGCTGCCAGCGTGTGCAGTCACGTGCTCCTGGTGGTTCTTGGTCTATCCTTTCCTCTTGCCACCCCCCCCCCCCCCTTCAATCTGCCAGGAATTCCTTGAAGCCTCTAGTCCCTTAAGAGGTTTATGTCTTATTCTTAGGTGTGGCTAGAGATTCAGATGTTTCTTTGTATCGGTACTATAATTTCTTAGATTTGGTGCAGTGGAGGGAACCGACATCTTGAAACTACCACATGCATAATCTTATCCTTAAACAGAGCCTCCTGAGCAACAGATAGGATATACTGGAATTAGAGAAAAGTCTGGTACTTATTTGGTATGCTGGCTGTTTCCCTTTTTTGCTCTTGGGTCCAATTTCTGGTTTTCCCCTCTTTGACCCTGTATCTCAGGAAACTACATTCCCTGACTCTCCTAATACTTGCTTTCTGGGCCAGTTCAGCCAATGGGCCTCCCAGATGGAAGACTGGAAATGGTGTGAGAGAGAAGCTAGGGCTCCCAGCCAGGATGATGCCTCTGATCACATCTGTGGCTCTTTGGTGGCCCCAGCACTCACTGGGCCTGCTAGCTCCTGCTGGTCAACTCTAGTCTTAGGCTTTATTTTATTTTTTAATTTTTTTTTAATTGGAGTTCAATTTGCCAACATATATCATAACACCCAGTACTCATCCTGCCAAGTGCCCCCCTCAGTGCCCATCACCCAATCACCCCCCCCCCCCACCTCCCCTTCCACTACCCCTTGTTCATTTCCCAGAGTTAGGTGTCTTAGGCTTTAGTAACAGAAGCTTCTACCATCATCCCTCAGGTTCCAGGGATATAGGGCCCCCTGCTGTTCCTGATCTTTGGGGTGCTGTGTATTTCTTTTAATATCCACTCCTTACAACAGATTTCCTGTTAAATTCCCTTTGTTGAGAGGCCTAGTACGGTTTTGTTTTCCTGGCTGAACCCTGACTTGAAGATCAAAATTCTGAAGAGTTATCTTCAAAGGTAATGGTAATTCCTTTCTTTGAGGGGAAGGGAGCATCAGAGTGAAGGAATTTCAACTTGGGTTTCTCTGTATCTCAGCGATCCTGAGTTATTTCAAGAAATGACAGGGAATTCTTCAAAATGTGAATTTTGGCAATATATTTCATTTTAATTGCATATATGCCACAAAGCAAATTTGCAAGGAAAGGCTTAGGACCCTCTCCTATTATTAAACATAGTGTTCTGGAATTACGAAATGGCATGCTAGAGGAGTGAAAGCTTTGATTATAGTGGAAACCTTGCTTAAGGCCTCCTCAAGCTTTAGACCTACTTCCAGGCACAGCCATGAAACAGTTTAAAGAAAATACTTTCATCATCTCTATTATTTACCATTTTCTCTGTTGGGAGAGGATTAGGTGAAATGATACTAAAGCCTTAGAAAAATCTTGTGTAGCTCTATTTCTCATTTGGAAATAGAGAATATCACTGCCTTCTAAGCCCAGCCAATTATTCACTCCACAAATGCTTCATAAACTGCAAAGAAACAACAAGAAAGCTCACCACTGTGGCTCACGATCAGAGAGAGAATGAGATCCACATTGTGCCACCGATATGCCACATGGCTGCAAATATAAAAGGCCCTGAAAGATGCCATGCTTGTAGAAAAGCCCTGAATCCCTGCTTTCATTCCCATTTTGCATGTCTGAACTATAATACACGGGCCATCTATTTATTAAAGGAGAGAGCTTACCTTGGCATGGGATAAACTGGTGCTTGCAGCAAGATGCTTTTTAATACAAAGGACGTTTCTTGAATTCCTTTCAGATCTGAGATCCACAGCTTACCAGTGTTTGGTGTGTATGTTTTAAAATTGCCTGACTATTATACGATCCCTTCTCTTCAGCTGGCATGAGAAGGATATTCCCATCCTTTATATGCTCTGTTCTTTACTTCCTCAAAGCTGAGGCGGCAAAAACACTGCCAGCCTTATCCAGCTTTTCGTGGAAAGCCGCCACTCTTAACTGGCGCCTAAATGCAATTTCAGACTGTCCCCAGAGACCTTCATGCTTTGAGGTGAATTCATAACATTAGGGCCAACAAAGAAGTTAACACAAACTTTCACTGTTAAAGAAAAAGAAAAAAAAGTCTGCAGGCTTACTGAAGGAGCTCTGCATCTGTGAGCGCCTCTGTCCTCTGCTCCCCAGTGAAAATGGCCAGTTCATCCTTCAGTTCTTGGATTTCTTTTTGAAGGCGTATAATCATCTACAAATGGCAAGGTGGGAGAATGAATGTCAGCTCCTCATTAAAGGGAATGTGGTGACAGAGAACATACATCTCTGAAAATTACAAACAATTGTGAGGATACAAAAACGTACAGAAGATGATGTAAAAGCCACACCTGTATCTACCACTAGGTTTTGTGAAATCTTAATATTTTGTCAAAATTGTTCTAGAATTCATTTTAACAAATGAAACATCACTTATATAACCAGAGCCCACAATTCCTGTTCTCTTTCTGTCCTTCCTGGGGTGATCACTGTACTGCATTTAGTGGGGAGCATTTGTCTGCATGTTTTCATATATTTACTCCATCTGGATGGATATAATTGCAAATCATATATGGTATCGTTGGCAATGCTTTACATTTATGTAAATGTTACTACCACATGGAATGGCAACTTGTTTTTTCTTCCTCACATTGTTTTTGAGATTATTTATATTGCTTCATGTGGCTCTAGTTCATTAGTTTCATGGATATATACTATTTCAGTAAAGGAATATATCACAATTTATCCATGTCTCCTGTTGATGGACATTTAGGATTTTCACTTTTGCTATTATAAACAGTGTTGCTGTGAACACTATAAATCTCTGGGCACATATGTGAGTCACTCTATAGGGTCCACTTAGAAATAAAACTGTGTGGTTGTAGAGTATGTGCATCTTCCCTTTAGTAAATATTGCTAAACTGCTCTTCAGAGTAGGTGTATAAACTTACATTCTTTATCAGCAACATGTATATATTCTTTCCTGTTTCCCCAAATTTACTTCACCACATATGTAGTGTTGACAGATAATTTAATGTTGCCACTTTGGAAATTGTAAAATGGTACCTCATTTAGTTCCAATCTGCATTTTCTGATTATTATGGAGGTTGATTATCATTGCATATGTATATTGGCTGTTTGGGGTTCCTTTTCTGTAAATTACTTATTTACATTCTTGCTCATGTTTCAGTTGAGTTGTTTTATTCTTCCTTATTGATCTGCATGCAGGTTTCTTTATATATGAATTCTTTGTTAGTTTTTTTTAATTTAAAATTTTTCTTTACTTTGAGAGACAGCAAGAGAGAGAGAGAGAGAGAGAGAGAGAGAGAGAGAGAGAACAGCCAGGGGGAGGGGCAGGCAGAGGGAGAGGGAGAAGCAGGCTCTCTGCAGGACTCCATCCCAGGACCCTGGGATCATGACCTGAGCCAAAGACAGATGCTTAACAGACTAAGCCACCCAAGCACCTGAATCCTTTGTTAGTTTTATGTAAGGTACATAGATTTCTTCCAATCTATACCATGTTTTTAATTTTCTGGCATTCTTTCTGTTAAGTGAAGATTTTAAGTTTCAATATATTTATTATCGACTTCTTCCATTATGAGTTGCATTTTTTTGTCTTCTTAAAATCTATTTTACCTAAAACCAGAGGAATATTTCCCTATATGTTCTTATAAAAGTTTTAAAGCTTTGCTTTTCACATTAGACCTTTGTTTTGTATAAAATATGGGATATGGATCTAATTTATTTTTTATACAACTAACCATGCAAGGTTTGCTATTATAATTCTTATATAACATGTTTCTACATATAAATGTGTCTTTTCTGGGCTATTGGTTAAAAACATTATGTTCTTGACTATATAGGTGGCAATACTATGCTATTCTAATTATTATACCTTAGGAAATTTTGACATCTAGATAGAACAAGCCCCTTCCATTTTATTCTTTTCCAAAATAGATACTGCTATTCTTAGTCATTTGTTCTTTTGTATAAGTTTGAGACCCAGTTCATAAAACTCCACCAAATGTCCTCCTCAATTTTTAACTGGAAATAAATTTGGTAAGGGTAATTTGGTAAGACTTATCAAATTAGTGATGTTGAATCATTTCATTCATGAACATAGTATGGCTTCCTACTGATTCCTTTCAATAAAGGTCTATCATATTCTCTATAAATATATGTTTAATTATATATTTTTCCTAAAATGTAAAGTTTTTGTTGCCATTTTTTTATTTTTTTTATTTTTTTTTATTTTTTTTTTGTTGCCATTATTAATGAAATTTTTGTAAAATTACATTTTCTAATTGTTAGCTTTTGATTTATAGGAAGGTGAATAATTTTTATGTGTGGATTTTGTACCAAATAATTTTCTGAACATTGTTTTGGTTGTTTATCATTAAATATACTTAGATATTCTAAGCAATCAAATTGTCTGCAAGTAACGACAGATGCTTTCTTCTTTTCAAATCCTCATACTTTTTTTTTTAAATTGTCTCCGTCCTAAGACTTCCAAGTATAATGCTTCAGACATTCTTATCTTATTACTTCTAACATTTCACCTTCAAAATGTTTGCTGTAGTTTTTGGTTGATACCCTTAATCACTTTAAAGCTGTTCACTGATATTCATAGTTTGATGAGTCTTTTCAAACTACGGATTAATGTTTAATGGTAAAAATGCCTTTTCTTCATCTAGTGATGTGATCATATAATTTTTTCTCTTTTCAACTGTGAATATGATGAATCACCTTGATTCCTGTGATTTTCTTTTGTTATGAACTACTTCAGATATACAAAAAGATATAAAGGATGTCTTGTAAACCCACTACTTAACTTAAGTGAACACCAATATACCTACTACTTAGCTTAAGAAATAAAACATTACAGATACTTTGGAAGCCTGAACTTCTCTGTAGAGCCTTCTCTAAATGAATCCCTCATTACCATTACCTGAAATATGGTGTTTATTTTTCCCATGGCTCTTTCTTTTGCTATATACATTGACATGTTTTCTAATGATACATTATCTTTAAATTCTTAAAATGAGATCAAATAGCTCATGATACCACATATCATAGTAATAATCATACAACCATGATACAAAATTCCTAAAACAAGAATTAGCAGGGTGAATTCAATTTATATTCTTCCTTCAATATTTAGTAAACTTAAAAAAACATGGAGTCTGTTCCATCCTTCCTTCCTGTTTTCTTTCTCTCCCTCACTCTTCCCTTCCACCTCTCCTTTCCCCTTTCTTTTCTTCCTCTTTTTTTCTCTCCTTTTGGTAGCTTTGTTATTATTGAGTCTATTTATTAGTCATAGATCTATTGATGTTTTTAAAAATTCTTCTTAAAAAAATAAAACAAAACTCTTCTTGCATTAGCCTCAGTGTTATGTTTTTATAGGAAATTGTACATTTTGTTGTAAAATGTACTGCCATAAAGTCATTCAAACTATTTTATTGTTATTTGAAGATATCTACTGTACGTATAGCTAAGTCCCCTTTTCATTCCAAATGCTAAGTTGATTTCTGCCTTCTTTATTCTTTTCTTTATTAATCTTTCCAGAGATTTTCTCATTTTATTAATAGACTAAAAACTGAGTTTTGTTGCTCCTTTCCACTGTGTCTTGGCTTTGGATTTTATTTTCAGTCATTTTTATACTTTTTAATTTCTGTCTTTCTACTTTTTTGTATTTATTCTGTTGTTCATTTATCTAACTTCTTGGCTTGGGGTTTGTCAGACCAAGGGAGTCTGTAAGTCTGTAACCCATGTGAAGCAGAGCCTTAGTTAGGATTTCAAATTGCGAGGGAAACCACATTTTGCTTCACCTAAAGTCTAAGCTAAGGCAGATATGCTTCCCTAGCTTCTCCCTATGCCAGTGGGCAGATTGATTTCCTTCCTGGTTCACTCTTGCACTGGTTTTATGTTGGGAAGCAGACAGGATGTCAGGTCCATCATCCATCTTCCAAGGTTCCAGGGCTCCAACTCTGACGTCTTTCTTACGATTCCCTTCACCCCTTTACTCCAGAACGACTGCAACTTCAGCTTTGTTTTTGGGCCCTGGGGAATTCCCTTACCTCATTCAACCTCAGACATAGATTTCAAAAGTGCTCATTAAATTTTATATATAGGCGGGGTTCAGATTATCTCTGCCACACTGGCAGGACCAAAAGTTCCAAAGAACAGGATACTGAGTATTTTGAATATGTCAGTGCTCCTAGAATTTCATTTAAATGAACAGGATTGGGTGGGTTTGGGTTGTTTGCTTCTTTTCAGAAACATACTCAGAATCATCAAGCTCTAGAGCGAAAATCCCTAGGCAGGAGCTACGTGCATCATTTGTTTGTATCGCCTCCCCCTACTAAATTAATATTGATGACATATTTTCTATTTCTACTAAAGCTTTTAAACTCAAATCTAGCAACCAAATTAACTTCTGTTACTGAACAGAAATCTCAAAACGAAGCCAACTTTTCATGATTTTGAGATTATTACAGTCACACCTCCCATCAAATTACTGTAGAAACTTTGGAATGACAGCCATCTTTGGAAGATTTTGGCCCATGCTGAGTCACCACAGACTCTGGCCTCTTCACAATTCTTCTATCACCTTGTCTTACTGAGGTATCAATACTTGTAAAGAGAGCAAATCACAACCCTGGCAAACCCGATCTTAGAGGGCTGGCTTTGGATTCACCTGTGCCATTGGAGTTTTAGAGTAAAATATTGGAAATCCTATCCAAGTTGTGTTTTGGGTGGCTCTGGGGGCAAATTTACAATTGCCACCTGTGCTTGAGAAAAGCTTTGTCCATAAAGTCATGAAGTCATATCCGTTTTTAAAAGCCATTACAGGGGATCCCTGGGTGGCGCAGCGGTTTGGCGCCTGCCTTTGGCCCAGGGCGCGATCCTGGAGACCCGGGATCAAATCCCACGTCGGGCTCCCGGTGCATGGAGCCTGCTTCTCCCTCTGCCTGTGTCTCTGCCTCTCTCTCTCTCTCTCTCTCTGTATGACTATCATAAATAAATAAAAGTTAAAAAAAAAATTAAAAAAAAAAAAAAAAAAAAAAAAAGCCATTACAAAAGAGACCAGGAGATAATACTTGTCAGTTGCCAGATTGCTCTGCACCAGGAAGGCCTCACTATTTGTTCAATTAGCAGCTGTCAGCTTTGATTCAGGTTTCTCTCTTCTCTACATTTCTTGTAGCCCTACATCAAATACATGACAATGTTCACCTTTCTCTACATTCCTCAAGTTCCCTCAAAGTCTCTCTAGCCAAATTTAAAGAAAAACACCTCTCTAGCACTTAATATGTTCATTTTCCTTCAATTACACACTACTTTATGTTTTTGGGCTAAAGACTCATGACCGTCTTTCTCAGGCTGCTCTGTGATGCTACAGGGCTGCTTGCTGGTGAGGCACGGATGGCAGAAGAATTCATCCTATGAGTTCTCTTCCACTTGACTCATGCCTTTGAATTTTGACTCCTTCTTCCAGTAAGGGCACTGTGTGTTGCTGGTGTCTGACCAGACCTGTGCTGGAAAGAGACCCTGCCTCACCCATTTGGTTTCTCCAAAGATTTCCATTTGAGCAGCTCAAGCTCCTGAGGAAAGCAGGGTAAAGCCAATAACCCCATTACTCTTTTAATCTCTTTTGTCTTTATATGTCTGTGCAATGGTTTCAGGGGATACAGAGCAAAAATCAAAAGGAAACAATTAATATGAGTAATAGAGAATTTGAGAAGGCTTTTTTTTTTGGAATTTGAGAAATTTATAAATGAAGCATTATTGGTGAGATTTCACACCCTTTATATAACACATACTGCTAAGCTTATGCCAGCTTATGTTCTAGAGAAAATTTTAAAAGCTGAGTGATTTGAAAAGTAATATAATCTTAATTTGGCAATGTACAAAATTAAAATATTTAATTTCTACATTTTCAATGTTGGTGTAAGTTGATTCCATGTTGTATTTAATTTAGAGAAGACTAAAAAAATAGAGAGAAAACATCTGCATTTAAAATGAGGATCTGAGTCATGGAACTTGCAAATATTTTTGCTTTAAAAAATTCACTCTAATAAAGCAGGATGCATTGTTATAAAACTAGAAGTTTGGCTATTTTTCCATGGACTCAACCAATAATTAGTTTTTTTAAAGATTTATTTATTTATTTTTAGAGAGAGAGAGAGAGAGAGACAGCAAGTGTGTATAAGTGCTGGAGGAAGGGCAGAGGGAAAGGGAGAGAGAGAATCTCAAGCAGACTCCTTGCTAAGCCTGAAGCCCAACACACGGCTCGATCTCAGGACCCTGAGATCATGACCTGAGCCAAAATCAAGATTTGGATGTTTAACTGACTGAGCCACCCAGGTGCCCCAATAATTAACTTTTTAAATCTCTAAAGTAAGTAACAGGACAGTTACGCTAGGTTCAACTATATAACCTTTACAACTTCTTTCTCTCAGCTTTTATAAAAGATGGTCTATTATTATTATCTCTAGATTGTTAAACTGGTATTTTCTGAAAGGGTATCACCTGCATGTAAATATAACTAGCCATGACTGCATAGCACATGCCCTCGGGACTCACTACACATTCTAGGAGTGGACTGATAGGACTGCAGGTGGGAGGCCCTTGAGTCAGATCATTTGCACTTGAATCCTGGCTCTGTCACATATAGGAGGCTGTGACTCTCAACAAATTATTTAACATTTCTATGCCTCAGTTTTGTCATCTGTAAAGTGGGGATGGAGATGATATCTACTCATAAAGTTGTGAGAATTAAATAAATTAACATGTTTCCAATATTTAATACATTGCCTAGTACAAAGAACATGCCTCCTGAATTTTGCTGATTTTTGATCTACTTTGATTTTTTTTCTAACATAGTTTAAGTTCAAATTTTCTTACTAATCTGGGATCGATTTCTTCATTAAGAACGGCTTCATTCTTTATGAGTGCCACTCGTTGTGCAAATCTGCAGGTCGATATAGACTCCTAGAAAGCAAAATAACTCCTTAAAATGTTATGGCTCAGAGAGATAACAACTAATTTTTGTTCACAGAAGAAAGAAGCACACCTAAAGAGTGATATGTACAAAACACAATGAAGAAACATACCTCCAAATTAGGAATCTTTGCTCTAGGACATCATTTTGTTAGTTTTACCTTGGCTTTGTAAAATGACCAGTACCAAAAATGTGGGAGATCATGAGCTCCTACGTGGTGACTGATATGTATTTTTCAAGTACTGATCTATTAAACCAGAACCACATATATAAATCATAATCATAGCAGGTACTATTATAATACAAAAACATGAAAAACTACAAAATAAACATTTGTAACAGGCCAAAAAGAGGCTTTTCAAAGCATCTTCGAATGCACTTAAGGCTTGGCCTTGTTTTGGAAGACACCCTGCCACTTCCTGTTTTCCTCTTCTGGAGAAAGTTTGGATTCCAAGTACTGGACTGAAATGCATAAAACATGAAGCTGACTTTACAACAGCCCATGAAAGCCAGTCAGTAGTCAGCCCCTGACAAAGCATCCTGTGTGCTGCACTCAGTGACGTGTCTTAGGGACACATCGTAGAGATGCCTCCAAGGTATCTTAGTAATCAGGAACAGAAGGGAACAGAAGCTAATCAGTCTCCTCTCTCATGTCTTCTGGCCAAGATGACTAACCCAGTAACAGGTTTCCCAAAATTTGTGTATGAGCCTTCTTCCTATCTCCCAAGCACCGCTGTGTGAAGTTCATTCTCAAATGGGGTAATTATAATGCTGGCAAATAAACCAAAACTATGCTCTCTGTAGGGTGTTTATAACCCAGAGCATATCCCAAACAGCTGAAAAGATGGAAACCCACCCAGGAGCCTCAACTCCATCTCATAAACTAGCAACAGAAACTCAGATTGAGATCTCCAGAAAGAACCCCAACATACGTCAATATTCCTTTTCTCTAAAGACAGTGTTGCAATCATGGTCGTCATGCAGTTCCCTCCCAAACTGTCTCTTAGGACACTGGTCATCATGGAGTTCCTGTAGGGAATGTGTGCACGGTGTTTTTCGGAAAGAGCAATGATCACCTGTGGCACAGTAGAAAAATAAGGGCATTAGATTAGCAGAAAATGCACATCTGATGCTCAACTGCAGTGAACATTCAAACAGAAATCATAATTGAATGCAGGCTGACATCTAAAACTTGGGCTCAGACTAAATATCTTAACAAGATTTGGTACAATAATGGTGGAGATGGAGGGAAGTAAACTTAGCTAAAACATAACCCATGAACACTGTAATTTTTGGATAGATGATATAACTTGGCATAGAATAGGATATATTATTATCCTGTTTTCAGCCATTGGAAAATTCATGTAAATCATGATCATGCCAGATTTTTAGAATCCTATCAAAATTGATCTATATGACCCATCTTCAAGGTAGAAGATGCAGAGCAATAAATAAGAACTATGAGACACAGCAGGGGTTAGTGGTGGAGACCCAAGAATCTGGTACCATATTGTCCAGGTCCAAATTCTAGCCTTACTAGGGCATGTCACTCAACATCTCTGTCTCAGTGTCCTCAACTGTAAAACACAGAAAAAATAATATTTATCTCTTAGGGAGTTGGGATAATTAAGAGTTAAAATGTACAAATTACTTTGAAAAGTACCTAGCCCAGTGCTGTACAGGTGTTTGCTACCATTCTAAGTGATGGGTGAAGTTTACGTTTGTTCAACTAAGGCTCACTTGCCTTACTCTTCACTTAATAGGAAGGTACTAGCTGGATGAAAGGCTGCTGTGGACTTGTCCCCAAACGGAGCCACCAGGGGCTCAGGGTTTTCCTGGGAAGATGAACCCAGGGCTCGGATGTCTATCCCAAGCATCAGGAATAAGGTACCCACAGACCTGGGCATCACAAGGGCCTGACTCTTGAAAATACCTCTGCTAACACCTACCATTGTTCTAATCTTCCTTCCTCTCAGGTGTGTAATCCCCACCATCAGAACTCCTACTCCCTTGGTTTACAAAACAAGATTGTTTTTTTTTTATAATAAATTTATTTTTTATTGGTGTTCAATTTACCAACATACAGAATAAATTCCAGTGCTCATCCCGTCAAGTGCCCCCCTCAGTGCCCGTCACCCATTCACCCCCATCCCCCGCCCTCCTCCCCTTCCACCACCCCTAGTTTGTTTCCCAGAGTTAGGAGTCTTTATGTTCTGTCTCTCTTTCTGATATTTCCCACACGTTTCTTCTCCCTTCCCTTCTATTCCCTTTCACTATTATTTATATTCCCCAAATGAATGAGAACATATAATGTTTGTCCTTCTCCGATTGACTTACTTCACTCAGCATAATACCCTCCAGTTCCATCCATGTTGAAGCAAATGGTGGGTATTTGTCATTTCTAATGGCTGAGCAATATTCCATTGTATACATAAACCACATCTTCTTTATCCATTCATCTTTCGATGGACACCGAGGCTCCTTCCACAGTTTGGCTATTGTGGACATTGCTGCTAGAAACATCGGGGTGCAGGTGTCCCGGCGTTTCATTGCATCTGTATCTTTGGGGTAAATCCCCAGCAGTGCAATTGGTGGGTCGTAGGGCAGGTCTATTTTTAACTCTTTGAGGAACCTCCACACAGTTTTCCAGAGTGGCTGCACCAGTTCACATTCCCACCAACAGTGTAAGAGGGTTCCCTTTTCTCCACATCCTCTCCAACATTTGTTGTTTCCTGCCTTGTTAATGTTCCCCATTCTCACTGGTGTGAGGTGGTATCTCATTGTGGTTTTGATTTGTATTTCCCTGATGGCAAGTAATGCGGAGCATTTTCTCATGTGCATGTTGGCCATGTCTATGTCTTCCACTGTGAGATTTCTCTTCATGTCTTTTGCCCATTTCATGATTGGATTGTTTGTTTCTTTGGTGTTGAGTTTAGTAAGTTCTTTATAGATCTTGGAAACTAGCCCTTTATCTGATATGTCATTTGCAAATATCTTCTCCCATTCTGCAGGTTGTCTTTTAGTTTTGTTGACTGTATCCTTTGCTGTGCAAAAGCTTCTTATCTTGATGTTTTAAAGGCTGTTTGGGACAAAACCACTGGTTCTGCTTTAAATTAATGACCAGAGATTTTACTACAAACCAGATACCTTGTGATATTTCTCTCAAAAATTACTTCTCCACTCTCAGAAATGAAGCCTTCACATCTTATCCTTTTGTTTCAGACCTCCACCCAGCCTCTCTCCCTGCCTTCAGTCTTAGCTGATGGCCACACACCCTTCCATTAGAAGTGAGGAGCCTGACCATAACCATCTCCTGTCCCACCATCAAATGCCCCACATACTCTGTCCTTCCTTGTGTCACCAAACTGCTCCTTCTAAGGCCAGTGCCCCATCCTCTCCCTCTTCTTCTCTCATCTACCTTGCTCCTACAATTAACCTTTCTCTTCTGCATCAATTTCTCTCTCTCACCTAGATCATTCTCATCCTGCATGCCCACTAGTCTAAAAACTAAGATGGCTCTTGCCAAGGTTATAAGCAACCCCCGTTGTACTCAAAACATTTATTGCCATCTTATTAGATCTCTGAGTTGAGTAAGCATTCAACACAGGAACTCACTGCCTTCTTTTGGAAACACTTTATTCATTGAAAACTAGGGCACCACACTTCCCAGGTTTCCATCTTTCCTTAAATACTAGTTAACGAATGCTCCTTTCCTTCTTTCTAAATTATAAATATTGGAGTGCTCCAGGGCTTAGTCCTTGATCCTCTTCTCTTTCTTATCTATACCCTCTCCCTATTAAATCTCATCCAATCACCTGGCATATACATATATCCTGACATCTCCCCTATCAGCTTCCACCTGTTCCCTGAGCTGCTGTCTCTGTGGCAACCCTAAATCTCCACTTGGATGCCTATTCTTGATCCTCTCTCCCTCTCTCCACAAATCTGATTCATTTCTGGGCTCTCTGATCATTCTTAATGGCACCACCATTCTACCTAAGGGCACAGGCCACAACCCTGGGCACCATTGTTATTTCCCCTTTCTGAAATGCAATCCATCAGCAATTTCTACTAGTTTTACCTAAAAGACTTGCCCAGAATTGGACCACTTTTCACACTTCTTCTGCCACCACTCGAGGTTAAGCATCTATCATCCTTTCCTTGAACAACTACATAAGGCTTTGACTCAGTCCTTGCTTCTCTTTTTCCCTGCTCTGCCCTGGTCCCTTGGTCTACTTCCCACAGAGAAATCTTTATAAAATATGTTATATCAAGTCACTTCCCTGCTCACAACATTTCTTTTTCTTTTCTTTTTTTTAAAATATTTATTTATTTATTTATTTATTTATTTATTTGAGACAGACAGAGAGAGAGAGAGAGAGGGGCAGAGACACAGGCAGAGGGAGAAGCAGGCTCCATGCAGGGAGCCCGATGTGGGACTCGATCCCGGGTCTCCAGGATCATGCCCTGGGCTAAAGGCAGAGCTAAACAGCTGAGGCACCCAAGCTGTCCCATTTCTTTACCTTCCTGAAACACCATAATGTTTCAACTCCTGCATGATCTGGTCCCTGTGTACCTATCTGTCCTCATCTTCTCTTGTGCTTTCATAGCCCACATTGGCCTTCCTATTACTCCACCATACCAAGATTGTCTCCACATCCACCACCTTTGAATTTGTTGTTCCTTGTACCTAGGATTATCTTGCCCAGATTTTTATATAGCTTCCTGTTTCACATCATTCAAATCTTTGCTCAAACCTTGTCTCCTCACAAAGGCTTCCACGGAACACCTTGTCAAAAGTAATGCATCTACTTCATTTTTCTTCCAGTTCTTATCACTATGTAAAAGTACATTCATTTATTTACTTTTTTTTTTCAATCTGCTTCCTCACTTGGCTTTCAGCTTCATTAGGCCAGGGACTTTGTTTCTCTCATTCACTGTTCTAGCCTACTGCCTAGAGCAGCATCCAGTCCCCAGTCCAGGGCAGAAACTACGTTGTTTTACTAAAATAGGTTAACCCCCATTTTAGTTTCACTTCCTATGAAGCCACACTTCCTAGTCTCTATTACAACTCAATGGTTCTATGCAAGACCTAGCTCTGTCAAAAGGATACCCTTGTGTGGGATTGGGAGGTGAGTGATGAGAGCTGGTGGCCACAAAGAAGAAGATCAGATTTATAGGAGAGTGTGGTGGCAAAGGCATCTGGTTCCTTTGAGGCAGCTGTAGGAACTTTCTGGAATCCAGGACTTAATGTCCTGAGTGCCAACTAGGGATAATGGTAGTGTTTTGCAGAGCAGTTCAGTGATGTGGTTAGATGTGTCTCCTGTTTACTCGGCTCTCAGCTGGGTAATATTCAAGCTCAGTTTTCGAACTTTTCTTGAGGTTCTTTACGTTTAATAAACTCTATGCTGCTTAAGTTAGCTACAGTAGGTTTTCCATTTCACAACTAAGAAATCTAATACATGTTCTCGACACTTTTATGTGAAATAATTTAACAAATAAATGAGTAGATTAATTGGCTTCACCTAGACAGCATGAAGATCAGTAGTATGGGATGAGACTTGGTGGAACTGAGTTGCAATGTAACCTGAAAGGAAGTGGGGTACATGGCAGACCCAAATCTGAGTGGCAAGGTGGTAGCAGGGGTGTTAAACAGAACTCCAGACCCAAGGAGCCAGGAGGACAAATGAAATGCCTCTAACAAGGCAGGCCCAAATACCAAACACCAGATCAAACAGGGGTTGGTCTAACAGATGTGAAGAGAGGGTGGCATTACTACTTACGAATCATAATTATCTGACAATGTTCTAAGTACTTTGAAATTCTTTCATAAAACAAATGTCATTATTTTTTTCCTGCTCCAGGAAACCATATTAATATCTCTTCTATTCAACAGCTTTATGACAACTTAGATGACATAAAGGAGAATATGCTTATTAAACTCCCTGTTGATATTAAATTCACTGGGGTTAGTTAATTTGCTTTTAGTTGCAGTAACAGAAAATGTAACGCAAACTGGATTTAATCATAAGGGAAATTTATTGGCCCATATAACTATAATAGGAAAGGCTCAGGTTACATATGAATCAAAAGGTCAGTGCTACCATCAAGGATTTACTTTTCACCAATGTCTCTGTTCTACCTTCCATGTTGTAGAAATCTGCTTTTCATGGCTGTAGTATGGCTGCCAAATGTCCTTATTTATAACTTATGTGAGAAAGTTCTCTAATCATTAAACATATATCCTGAGCTTCCCTAGGGCCAACTTGAGTCATGGACCCATCTCTGAACCAATCACTCCAGCCAAGCCTCCAGCTGGCTTAGGCAAGGTCAAGGTCTACCCCTGGAGCTGGGACGGGCTCCTGGTTGCTACTCCTACAGTAAATGTTGTAGACGCAAACCCAATGTCCTTTCCAGAAAGGGTTCTAAAATTGTTCAAGAGAATAATTAAAATTCAAAATGGGACTATGGATTAGAAATCATGGTCTTTAAAAACACAAAAAATAAAAGCAGAGTATAATAAAAGAAAGAACCTAGGACTTAGAGGCAGAATCCAGCTGTCCCACTTGTGTGATTTTAGGCAAAGCTCTTAAATTTATCACTGTTTCCTCACCTGTAAAAGTGGGATTAGAATACCTGCCTATCTCACAGAAATGTTTTAAAGATGAATAGAGATTGTTTCTGGGATAGTAAAACAAAAAAGTACTCATGTTAGCAGTGGTATCCAGGCTATGTTCTTTAGGATCCCTCTGGACACTTGTTACAGATGTATAAAGCCAGTCCTGGGCCATTTCTCTACCAGAGGCTCTGAGTAGGCATCTTTTCAACAATAAGGAATCTGAAAAATATCAGAATAAGCCCAGATCCCTTGGAGAAGATACAGATCTTCTGAGTGAGGCAGAAATGGCCTGTATTCAGGAAGAGAGGCAAAGTGGATTATTCTTTATGGGCTTTGGACTCTCTAAATTGGGCAGGAACCAAATGATCTGAATGGCACAGGCTAAGGAGGTAGTTCTACAACCTGGATTTTTAAAAAATGTTTACTCTCATTTTGGGTTTCATGTATAAACAAAACAAAATGTTCCTGAAGGCATTCTTTAAGCAACAAAGAGTGGAAACTCACATTATACTTAAAAATATCTCCAAGTACCTAGAAACTATTCTTAAAATCAATAACTCAGATTACTATTTCATGAATTAAGGAGACTTTCTTTAAAGAGCTCAGAAGCACACGGAAAATTATCCTTTGGAAACTGACAATGATTTGGAGTGGTTACAACTGGCACTGGCACATTAGCTTTTCTCCTAAACACACATATTCAGTGGAAGCCAAGTGGAAACTGAAACTCTGAAGTCCCACTTATGGTGGATAGCTGGCTGAAGGCGACCCCAATTCTGAATTTTGCAGAGGAAGAGAGCAAACACTCTGTTCCTAGTGGTTTCTCACTTGATGTTTGGGCTGACAGAGACGAGGGTCACACCAGGAACACTTGGGGAGGCTTATGGTTAGAACAAGTATGCATGACCCCTTCCTTTTCTTCCATGGACTTAATTTCTAGGGCCGAGATTTACCCTGTTATTGTGGCTTAAAATGTTTTCGAGGAGGCTTTTTGGAAAGAGTATCACATACACAAGGATAACTCCAAAACCAACAATACTCTGACAAACAGAAATTTATTAACTTGTGAGCACAATAAAGTGCACTCAACTCAGAAAGGCTGTACCATGCAAGCAGGTGTAAGATCCACAATTATGGCCAGAAGGGCAATGACATTCTGCATGGAATTTCTATAACCAACGCGGACTGGCAATGTAAGAAAGGTTACCAAATTGTCTATTTCTTAGGACATCTCCATCTATATATTGAAATGGAGATGGAGAGGATGTAATTAATTACAAACACTTACTTGAATTGCTCACAGCATTTATCGGACTGTATGTAAGGATTTGTTTATATGTTTTGCTCCTTCACTGGGTAACAGGATAGCACAGACCAGTTCTCAATCAGGCATTTATCCCCATCGCCTAACGTAACTCATAGCAGTTTGTAAACACTTACTTACAATTTGTTGAATGAATGAGTGAATGAATGAATGAAGGAAGGAAGTGAATTAAACCAAATTGTGACACTTCCAGTCTTGTTAGCCCCATAATCAAGTCCTACATAAAGAAAACCTGGGTATAAAAGTCCTTGAATTCTGTTATTTCATTAATAGTATCTACCCCTCTTTTTATTATTCTCACTCTCCTGTGCTTTGGTTCTTCCTCGTTTATCTCTTTCTGTGTGAAATTCCAAAATTTCTCTACTACCCACCTACTTCCTCTCTTGCCACAACTAGATTTACTCAACTCCATGCATCTATGCCCATAAACTGTAGTTTTCTATATTTATGTCCCTCTTCCCTCTTATGCTCATCTTCCCCTCCTCCCATCTCTGTTATGCTATAACCTCCAGGAAGATACTTGTAGATCAGGGTAAGTAGTTGTAGTGTAAGTAGGAGGCTGTAGTGATGCATTGAGTGAATATGAAACAGATAATTGACATTCAGAAAGCCAAAGGTCAATGACATGTGAGTATTGCTGTGGTTCGGCTGAATAGAGCCCTCAGGCTCAACTGCAGCTAAGGGCTAATGGACTCCCAGTTCCCACTGCCTGACATGCTCTAACCCCAGCCCTGCCTGGTTCCCTCCAGTTGTTCTGTGAGTCTCTGCTTAATATCAGCCCTGAGAGAACTTTCATTCCTTTTCTCCTCTTCAGCCAAAGTCCGATCCCCGATTACCAACTCTCCTCACCCCTTGGCCTTTCTCTGCACAACTCACCTGGATTACAGCCAAACATTTAATGGCTATTTATTTCATGCACATCTCCCTGCAATGGTCCCTGAGACTTTTGGCGCAAGGACCATTTTCTACTTTGCTCGGCACCATGCTCCAGTGTCTGGCATAGTCCTCAAACATACTACTGCTCCTTATAAATGTTTGCTTAGTAAATAAATTCATTATATAGAAAATCAAATTCACAGAGCCACCAAGACCACTCACATGAGGCTGATGCTACAGGCATTTTGAAGAGAAGACATGTGGGGAGAAGAAGAGTTTTAATGAGAAGTAGCAGCTTGCAAGGTTGTGTAGAATGAAGAGAGAGGATAAGGGGCAGAATGTTTTTCTTGAGTGATAACAAATGGTGAAAATTCTGATTTAACTAATGAATATAATTTTGTATGAACAGATGGGCATAATAGGAATTTAAGCAGGGAGTGCTGCCATCAGAAACAAGTAGGTATATTTCTTTGAAATAAAACACTTTGAGTACAGTCCATTATGTTTTCATATCAATGTTTTATAAGTGTCCTATTAAGTAAAAAGCTCTGTTAAGTAAAAGTACTATGTAATAATTTGAGCAAGGAAGAGCTAGGAAAGCTGACTCTCGTCAGACACACTAAAATTGTCTGAACACCATGGAGCCCATTAATCTCTGGGAACTGCATTACTGGGGTTCATTTAGTCAGAGCCTAACTGCATGTACCTTGTTCAGATACAGCTCCCTTAGGTTTCTCTCAATCTGCTTGCTCAGCCAACTTGACCATTAGAAAACATTTAACATCAGGACAATCTCAGTCCCAGAAGGGTTCATTAGGCAGTAAAAAAAAAAAAAAAAAAAAAAAAGGCGGGGGAAGGGTGTTCTGTTTGTTTTTTCAAATCTTTTAGCCTCCAACACTCATTAGCAAGTTCTTCTGCCTTGCCAATATACTCTGGACTTCTCCACTCCACTTTTTGATCATGCTTCTCTTTTTTTTCTCTCAGAATTTGGAAGTAGTTGCCATCTTTAACATTCAACTCACAGCACTTTACTCGTAGAGCTGAAAGAACTTGAGAAATCATTTAATTTAATATGCTCATTTTAGGGATGAGGGTTTTTTTTCTGGAAAATTTATTTAGCTAAATTCAGATGAGCTTTCTTTGCACATGGAGTCAAGTTTGGAAATCAAAAGTAGAGCACACACTGGGGTAGACTGTAATAAACTTGGGGTAGGGGTTGGCAGAGAAAGCTAAAGTCAAAAGAACCTTCCTAGGATCACAATCAACAGCTAGACAAAGTCACCAGAAGCTGAAAAGATACTACTACTACTACTACTACTACTACTACTACTACTACCACTACTGATAATAATAATAATTTAGACATCTCTAAATTATGTTCTCACAACTAATCTACTAGCCTGAAAAGGTAGGTCCCAGGAGGCCATTTATACCCTATATTCACACCCATTACAATTTTTACAGTGAAAACAATAACGTATAATGAGAGAAAACGTGGGCTTTGGAGGCAACCAACTCAAGATTCAAATCTTCACCTCATCACTAGCTGGTAACCTTGAGAAGGCCTCCAGAAGATCTGAGTTTTAAAATCTATTAAAATGGGAAGACTAACATCAACAGTGTAGGGCTTAAGGTTTAAATAAAATGGTATATACAAAATGCTAGACCTACACCAATATTCACAGCAGCATTATTTACAATAGTCAAAAGGTAGTAACAATCCAAGTATCCATTGATGGATGAATGGATAGACAAGACATGGCATGCGCACATAATAAAACATTACTCAGCTTTACAGAGGAATGAAATTCAAATAGATGCTACAACATGGATGGACTTTGAAGTCATTATGCTAAGTGACATAAACCAGAGAGAAAAGGACAAATATTGTATGATTCCACTTATATGAGTATCTGGAACAGTCAGGTTCATAGAGACACAAAGTAGAATAGAAGTTAGCAGGTACTGGGAGCATAAGGAAACAGAGAATTATTGTTTAATGAGAACAGAGTTTCTGTTTGTGGTCATGAAAGACTTCCGGAGATAGATGGCAATGAACTTAATGACACAGAATTGTACACTTAAAAATGATTAAAATGATGAAATTTATGTCATGTATATTTTGCCAAAATAAAAGAAGAAAACAACAAAATAAAGATACCAGCAGAGTGCCTGATGCAAAGTTTATCAGCGAATGATAGATACAGTTACATCCCATTGTGCCCATTTTTACCTGTTCTAAGTAGTGTAGGGACAAGTTGATATACTTGGCCTCTGTTAGAAGTTGGCCCCCTACTCCAGTCTTTGCAACTCGTTCTGAACCAGCCAGGTCAACTAAGTGAAGTTTGGCATGCCGGACAGTTGCAGATCCTGGTTCTTTGCTTGATAAATGAATAGTGAAAATGCAGTGGGAACGAGTTGAAGCCTGGTTCATCGGAGTCTATAAAAAAGAAGTTGCAAAACAAAATTAATGTGAACAATGAGAATCTTTGCAGGCTATCAAAAAACTTAGATTTATATTTCTAATGCTACAACATTTCCAATGAAGTCAATACTGTCAAACTCAACAAAAACACTTGTAGCTGAGATTGGTTGATTCAGAAAGTGAGGAAAGAGTTCAAATGAAGTAAAGCTTGGGTCCTCTTACTAATATGATAACTTGATTCCATTACTTGACCACAGTAACCTTGAGCCATCTAATCTTGGCTAGCCATATGGCAAATGCTCAATGTGAATGTCATGGGGAAAAAGGTAAGAACAGATGCACTGGGGGAATTCATTACACACTTGTAATAAACACAACTTTCAGTCGAGGATGCCTGGTATTATTGCTACTACCCAACAGTGAATGGGGGTTCCAGTTAATGTAATAAATAAGAAAAAGAAATACAAGTTATAGTGACAGGAAAAGAGGAGATTAAAGCAATTATTATATATAGAAAAATATGGTGGTCTATGTAGAAAATGCAGGAGCATCTACAAACTATTAAAAACTAAGTTTAGCAAGGTTGCTGGATGCAAGATCAACACACCAATCAAGAAATTTCTAATAACCCAACAATAATTAATTAGGAAATGTAACATTACTTACAATGGCCACAAAGACAATGATGTAACAGGGGATTAATTTTATAAAAATGTGTGATTTGTAGGGAATATGATATTAAAAGATACCAAAAGAAAACCTGAGTAAAAGGTGTCCTAGATATTAATATACCATATCAGGGATAGGAAAACTAAAAATTCATCTCTATATTAATTTCTCTATATTAACCTATATATTCAATGCAATTGAAATAAAAATACCACACATTACGTTTGAGGAACAGAACAAATTGGTTCTAAAACACAGATGGAAGACCCAATATTAAAAAATAACAAAAATAATTCTGTGAAAGAAGAACAAGAGAGAGGGACTTGTCCTGCTATACATCAAGGTATACCATAATGCCTACAGTAATTAAAACAGTATGGTGTCACTGCAGGAATGGATAATGAGGTCAGTAAAACATGCTGGGCTCATTTAGGAATTCTACGTAAGATAGAGGAGACGTCACACTGCAGTGGAGAAAGGACAGACTAATTAACAAATGATGCTGAAATAACTGGTTCTCCATCTTGAAAAAAATAAATTTAGGTTGCTTTCTCATATCAGACACACAAGTAAATTACAGAATGTAATAAAGACTTATGTATGAAATTACACAATTTTAACACTAATATAAGAAGATATGGAAGCACATCATAGCCAACCCACGGTAGTAATGGATCTTTTTTAAATAAAGATTTATTTATTTATTTGAGAGAAAGAGAGAGAATGCAAGTAGAGGGAGGAATAGAGGGAGAGAATCTCAAGCAGACTCCCCACTGAGGGAGGAGCCTGATGCGGATCTCAGTCTCACAACCCATGAGACCATGACCTGAGACAAAATCACAAGTCAGATGCCTAACCAACTGAGCACCTCAGGTGCCCCGGGTAATGGATCTTTTATGATAAGACATTAAACACAAAAAATGGATTGAAAGTATTTGACCAAATTATCCAAAATTGAAGAACTTCTGGCTGATAAAATCTACCAACTAGTAGTAGGAGATTGGGAAATGATATTTGCAATTCATATGGCTGACAAAAGATTAATATTTGAAATAAAGAACTCCCACGTGTCAATAAGAAAAAGACAACTCAGAAGAAAAATGAGCAAAGGATATGAACAGGCAACCTATAAAGAGGAAATTTGAACATGCCCAGTATTTTTTAAAAAATGCTCAAACTCACAAATAATCAGGACAAATAATTAGACTCATATTGATAAACCATTTCATTTATGTCCATCAGACTGGCACAATTAAAAAAATAACAAAGTCTAATGAAATAAGGTTTGTAAAGATACAAGGAAACAGGAACTTTTAAATACTGCTAGTGGGAATATAAATTAACCCATTTTTGAGAGCAATTTGACAATATGTGGTAAGGTTGTGATGTATATAACCCACAACCCAGCAAAAGACCACAAGGTGTATTTCCTGGAGAGAAATCTGGAACAAGGAACACCAGGAGAGAGAAAGGGGGTGGATGATATACACACATATGGTCATTCACTGCAACACTGTTTGGGGATAGCAAAAAATTGGTGCAAGATGTATAACCTAAATGAACATCTGTGGTGGAAAAGATGAATAAACTAGGATAATTCAAACTATAGAGAAGTTAAAGTGAAGCACCCTTTTGATAGATTGACAGATGGGATTTATGAAATGCTGAAGAAAAATAGCATGTTAAATAATGATATAAACTTAGATGATCAAAATGATATTTGTGATAGAATTTAGGTAAAAAAGCAATGTTATGTAGAAAATTTGTTCTTGGTTCTGTAACTTAGGTCATTAAAGTATAAAAATATGGGCTGGAAGGACACAGCAAATTAATAATAATGGTTGTCTTTGTGAGGAACACAAAGCAAGAGGCCAATGAGAGGACTTCAATTTTGTCTGTAATATCCCAGGTATATAAAATTATCAGAAGCAAATTCTGATACCTAAAGATAAAAAAATCATCTAAAAATATTCCAAATGAATGTTAATATAAGTAAATATGTGTAACTCTCCATCTCTGCGAAATGAGATTTAATGAAAGAATTTCCATATGGATGCACATGTATTCGGATAGGGTAACACACTTGGATGCTATTTTAACTAGAAATTCCTTCTGTAAATATGAGTTCTTGATACATGCCATTGTTGATTTACACCAACTAGCAAAATACACAGATGTCAAAATACTGGCATTGTTTTGGTGATGATAATGTAGCGAGTGAGTTAAATAGGCTGAAAATATGACCCATTACTCGTTGCCACAATAACCATACCCAGATCTGGCCAGTGTGTGATTTTGCATGCTGAAGTGGATCAGCAAATAACTGTGCCTGTAAAACCGCAAACTCAAATTTAGAACCTAAGTTGAGGTGTCTTGAAAGTGACTGGAAGTTATTCGCAGAACTTAAACATGGGTTTCATTTCACTGTTATATTCGCACAACAATAAATCCTACAGTACTGCCACAAAAGTCAAATTGACGATCGATATAAGCGAGTAACACAGAGGCCATCCCCAACAGCTGTCTTTAGCTCTACATGGATATACTGAAATCACAGTAAAATGTGGCCATTAGCAAATAATGGAAGAATGTACCCATTTCAAAGGAATGTGAGATTTACATCAAATTAAATTGTATTTCTGGAGTCTGTAATTAAAATGCAGTAATATGCTGTCGGAGTCCATGCCTACAATTTTGTAACTTCTCATAAATATTTCCTGCATGAAGTAGTAGTTGGTGTCCTCTTAGCAAAATTTTCTTAAACCTCAGAAAACATTCTTTATGTGTAGCTGTTTTAAGTGTGATTGAATGTGCTGGTGTCTGCTCGGTGTTTATTCAAGGGTGTCTTTAAGCCTCATAAGCATGCCCCTACATTCGTCCTTTTAAAGGTAAAATTGTATTAAAACATTTCTGAAACTGCCCAAGAACAGATGGCACCATTTAGGCAGATTCATTCAAATTTAAGCGCACATTTTAAACAAATGTGCTCTTGGCACTAGAGCCTATGTCTTTGGAAAAATTTTAGTGATGATTAATCATCTGCATGCAGAGAGCGTTCATATTTTATATCAGTCTATGGCTACAGCTCTGCATTAGGTAGCACAAAGACTGGGAGGAAAATAAGACATAGACCTTTCCCTCAAGAAATTTGTAATCTAGTTCAAGAGCTAAAGACAAAACAAGTGAAATGGAGTGAATGATGTGCAGTAAAGAAAGTGGTCTGTTCTCAGAATGAGCATCCTGATCCTCTAGGTAACATCTAAGAATGTTAACCATCCCCTCATTCTGGAAGCTCTCTACCCACTCCACTTCTCCTTGGTTTCTAGAATCAGAAACTGTTCAGGCACTTTTTTTTTTTTTTAAGAGTCAGAGAGAGAGAGAGAGAGAGAGAGAGCGCTCAAGTGAGTGGGGGAAAGGGCAGAGGGAGAGAGAGCATATTAAGCAGGCTCCACACCCAGCATGGAGTCCAATATGCCCCTTGGTCTCGCAACCCTGAGATCATGACCTGAGCCAAAATCAAGAGTCAGAAGCTTAACTGAACCATCCAGGCGCCCCGTGTTGTGACACTTGCTAACTGCTATCTCCTTTTCCTTTGTTGGATCCTTTTCTCTCTAGCACCTAAAATAATCATGTCCCAAGCTGTGATTATCATATTTCTTCCCCTTGGAAAGCTCTTCTTCTATAGCTCTGATTATCACTGGATAGGCACTCTAGTGTGATTAAAAGTCGCATACTAATGATCTTAGAATCTGGTATTGGAATACCTGGTTTCAAGTCCTGGTTCCATCATTTACTAGTGTTTGAATCTTAAGCAAATTTACATAATTTTGGTTTTCATGTCTTGGCAATACCATAACAAGACTTGCTTTGCTGGGGCACCTGGGTGACTCAGTTGGTTAAACATCTGACTCGGTTTCAACTTACGTCATGATCTCAGGATCATGAGATCAAACGCTGTGTTGGGCTCCACACTCAGCATGGATTTGCCTTGAGATTCTCTCTCTCCCTCTCCCTCTGCCCCTCTCTCCACTTGTACTTTCTCTCTCTAAAATGAATAAATAAAATCTTTTAAAAATATTTTATTTATTCATGAGAGAGACAGAGAGACAGACAGACAAAGACAGAGACAGAGACAGAGACATAGAGAGAGAAGCAGGCTCCATGCAGGGAGCCCAGTGTCGGACTCGATCCCGGGACTCTAGGATCACGCCCTGGACCTAAGGCAGGCACTCAACCGCTGAGCCACCCAGGGATCCCTGAATAAATAAAATCTTAAAGACTTGGTTTGCTGCAAAGAGCTATACTGAGTGTTGAAGTGGCCCATGAACCAAAAAAAGATCATATAAATGTCCATCCCTGTTGATATTCACTATATTCAGATGCCTCCCTTACCCTCATTTCCAACCACAATTTCTCTGTACACTAGATTAGAATGTCTATCAGCTTGACTGACAATTGTCTCTAAAACGCCTTGCCAGCATCTTGTACCTAATATTCCCCAAAACTACCTTATCACTTTCCCTCATTCTGTGTCCTACACATAGATACCCAATCCATTCTAATCCTGTTGAATTTACCTCTACTTCTCTCCAAATACCCTTTATCTGCCAATTAGGCACGGCATTCTCTACTTATTAGTGTCCCCATATTTACTCTTGCATCCTCCAATTGTTCTTCACCTTGCAGACAGAGTAATATTTTTAAGAGATATTTGATTATGTCAATCCTACTTACATCCCTGAATTAAACTATCATACTCCATAAGACTAAATATCTGTAGTTCCTTCAAGTGTGTCTTAAGCAGGCACTGTGACACTCTGAATTGCACATATTCTAACATAGCCTAACCACAGCAGAGGACACTGGAATCTGGGCAATCTAAATCTTGTGTTGCCAGTAAGTAGCACTTGAAGTTGCCGTATTTGCTCTACCCTTTTACTCATGCTCTGAAATTTGTTTGGGAAGTGCGTGTGTGCACTTCCACGCGCACACAGACACTTTATTTGATGACTGATTTAATTAGAATGCTACAGTATCTTGAGATAATTCTGGAACTGATTTTTTTTTTCAACTTTGTGCTATCTACAAATGAGAATATCCTCATCCAAATAATTTGTAGGACGTCTCATAGAGCAGGACAACAACACCATATGAACACTCTTATTCTCTATCCTATTAGGTAACAGTTATGGACATTTTCCAATTGGCTTCAACCCAAGTACTTTCATATTCCTTGAATTTCTCTTTATATCTCCAAGGATATTTTAAGAGACTTTTATTAAATAAATTGGATTCATTTGATCTATGAATTTTTATGACCTTTTCAAAAAAGTGAATGGAATTAGTTTATGGTGAATCAATGTTGACTCTTTACTAATTGCTTACTGACAGTTATTTAAGAATCCTTGATCAGATTCTTGTCTTAGGGCTTCATGTCAAAAATATTAACTTGTCATTTTCCAAATATGTTTTTCTCTTTGTAAAAGTTGAAAATAGATGACTTTCTTTTATGGGGCATAAGTCTAGAAACCCAGGCTCCCTGGGTCCCTTCTATATTTATCATAATAAGGGCCATTTGAAAGGTTACCTCTCTAACAAAGGCTCTCTACTTCCTTCCTCCTCCCACCCAGACTTTGAGTTCCTTGAGGCTGAGACTATGTCTTATTCATCATTGTAACCGTAGCATAATATAACATGCATTCAAAACCACTTATTTAATTCTTGACCTTATTCATTTCTAGCTTTCTGGAAACTCTATGGCATGTGCCATAATTTCTAAAAATCTCCATATATTTGGAGACCACATCTGAAAACTCTTTTTCCCCCCAAACTCTTTAAGTCCACAGAATACAACTTATTTAAGTCTAGATATTAAATTTGAAAAAGTAAGACCTACTCAAATCTGTCTACCTATCTTGGGCTTCCATTATTTTTTGTGCCTGATTCCAGGGCTCTCGGACTACCCTCTACATCTTCAACTGCCATTTCTCTTACCTAGAATGTTCTTGCTGGTCAAGTATTGTATAGCATTTCTTACTGGTAAAGTATGCTCCTTTTCTCCTTCTCAAATAAGCCTATTCAAAATTCACTTATCTTCATGAATTCCCTTGGACTATTCTAAATTGGCATTAGCCAATGTGTTCACGGAAAGGACATTTAATGTTTGTGCATATAGTAGATCATTAATATCCAAACTCTGGAAAAAGCCAAAGGATGGATTGTTCCACATGGATTTTTAAATGTTCACCATTTAAAAAATGATGACATCATATGAATAATTTGCTATAGTGGCCAGTGTAGGGCAATGGCGTGATCTATGAGTGTTTTGGTGGCCAGCTCACTTTGTGTGGTATAAAAAGCAGTACACATTATAAAAGGTGACTCAAAAATGATCCTGTCAGATGATGGTGACTTCAAACTCTCTATACAGAAGGAGCTTGAAACAGCAATATGGCTGAGGCATGGTACTTAAAACTGCTTTTGCAGGGCACTTTTTATAATATAGCATTAAATCAAGAAAACACCACATGCCCAAAGTGAAGACAAAAATTCCTTCTCCTGCCCTCCAAGCCATTTATTGGCTCTGGCTGGGCTACCACTCCCAGAAACTACTTCATAAGTATAAAAATCTCAAATTTCGTTGAACAAGAATCATTTTCTACAAAACAGGAGATATTGGTAGGCTGAAAAAAAATTTTGCAAAGAAATGGTATAGCTATAAGAATCAGACAGTGTTGATGAACATTCTCAAAAGGCTGTTTATTCATCTTCCCTTTTAAAAAATATTTATTTATTTTAGAGAGAGACAGTGTAAGCAGGGAGAAAGGCAGAGGGAGAGAGAGAATCCTCAAGCAAACTCTCTGCTAAGCACAGAGCCCGACACGGGACTCAATCCTGGGACTCTGAGATTATGACCTGAGCTGAAATCACGAGTTGGACAGTTAACTGACTAAGCCTCTCAGGGTTTCTAGAGATGCACAACAACTAATCTTAATGCTCTAAGATTTCATTACATATATTCTTTAGTTGTTGTTACACATATTCTTTTTGGCAGGTCAATAAGGATTCTCTGTGAATTAAAATTTTCACTTTTTTTTCATTGTTTCATGATAGGGTTGGTTGTGTGTGTGTGTGTGTGTGTGTGTGTGTGTGTGTGTGTAGCCATTTTTAAGGGTGAACATTTTGATTTTAGGGGCAAGAATTGATAAGTAAAATACCATGTTGTGTTTATATAATATACTATTATGCTTTTGGTAAAAAAATTTTTTTCTTTTAGTTAATATCATGTTTTTAAATCAATTCAAAAACGGTTATAGATAATATGGCCTACAGAGTTCAAATAATCTCTTTAAATTACATGTAACATTATTTCTAGGATCCTTTGAATGATTCTTTATTTCTTATGAGCTTATATTCCATTCCTATGTAACAAATTCTTTTTTTTTTCAACAACTCTTCTATTTTGATGTGAAACAGCTCAACAGGCATTTCCACTATACTTTAGAATAGGCCAGGTGAAGAAAATCTCTTAGACTGAACAGAGTATATACTATATATACTTGAGATTCTTTAAAGCACACCAACTAAAGAAAAAGAGCACCGCAGAATCCAAAATTCAGATTTCCACTCCAATTCTCCTTGTTTGATAACACTTTCTAGCCAGATAGCCTAACTAATCTGTTCCTCTGGTCGTTTATTCTATCTGAATTGAAGACTAAAAATACTGACTCCTATGTGTTTTCTAGGTTACCTCAGCCTTTCAGGTTAAAACTCACTCTTAATTAAAGATTCCCTAGCCCTTGTACATTTGGTTAAATGATTCTTCTCATAGCAAACAGGTCAGATTAGAAGGCCCACTACATCCTTGATGTACACTAATTCAGCCTGCAAGTGAGGCCTGACCAAACCTAGTGGTATAGCACAGGACACTTCCCTGATCTTCCCTGGGGCTGTTTTAGATCATTAGTGACTAGCAGCAAAATATCCCCAATTAGAGAAACTTCTGTTGGAATTAATGATCCTAAATAGCTTTTTTTTTTTTCCTGATTTTTCTCTATATACGATACATGGCTTTTAGAAAAGTAGTCAATATCATTTTTCCTAGTTGCAGGATTTCTAGACCTGGCATATTATCAAAGTAGTTTTGTAAAAGAGATAATAAATTAGCCACACAAATTTTGTATAAAATTTAAAAGCAAGCTTTGGAACAACCTGGAACATATAATAAGAATATTCTAGCAAATATGATTTACCTTTCTGATAATAATAGCTTATTATATTTGATTATATATACCTCCTAACAAGTCTGGGATAACTTTGAAAGATTTTTTTTTTTTTTTTTTTTTTTTACTTTCACATCCTCAAAGATATATTAGATGACTTAATTTTAGGAAAACTAAATGTTAGAATTAGGGATGGCTCTTCTGCTAGATGTCAGAGTTCAGAAGATTGCCTCCTGATGGGCCATTTCTGTAGGATCTGACAAATGAAAATCAAGCACATTTATATAAAAAGCCAAGTATGCTAAAATTGGCACATATGCAAACTGAGAAGGAATTTTACCCATATCTTAAATCAGAGTTCTGTCCAACTATCATCTCTATTTATCATTCTTGAACAAGACTTCATCACATCATCATCAGAGCAAAGGTTTGCTCTCTGAACAATGGAAATTATGATTCCAAATGTTCTCCCCCTTTTTTTTACTTGACTACAAGAAGCATCATAGCTAAATTTATTCCTTGATGGCAATAAGTAACTCATCCCTGTTATCTAGCACACTTTGCACCTTTTAAAATGAATTTAACTCCCCCCCCCTTTTCCTTTTAAAATTCAGTCTGGTTTAATAATTTCCATGTGTGACCCTATACATAACCGGAACCACAATATTATAGGGCCAAAAAGTCTAATGATCTTCTCAAGAGTTGACAGCAGTTCAGTAGATTTGTCTTTAGGGAAAACCTATTTTATACACACTCCAGAGCTCAAGATTGTAGGTAAGCTGAAAATAGCTTTTGCTCGCTTGTGTACAGGCAATGAGATCGGTACTGATAACATGCCAAGCAGAACTCAGATATAAATTTGTATTATTTTATTCTTAGAAAAGGAGTTTATCCTGTCAGATTGACTGTGATAACTCTCAATGCAGCGTTTGAGGTCAGACATCAAATCAGTAACAGACATGAATTTGAGGACCATGTCACTCAGGGGAAGGAAGAACTCTAGAAGCACAGAAGGCAACTACTAGATACACTGTTTCACTCTGTTGTATGGTTCAATATTCTCTCCACATTTTGAAGATTCCACAGTTCTCTCTATGGCCATGAAGATCTCTTGCTGTTACAACTGGCAAGACTCCAAAGGGCATACCCAAAACATGATCAAATTACATGCTGAAGATTTTTGGTGGCTGATAAGACCCCTGTCTCCTCCCTCCTAGCTTGAACCAATATAAGGATTGGATGCAAAAGTCAGCCTGCCAAAAAATTACAAAAATGTATCAGCAAGAAATGCTAAAAGAATAGCTTCTGTGCTTAAAATGACAGCCAAAATGGACTTCCTGCCAGTTCCCGCATGTGTATTTCTGATTTGTAAGATAAGCCAAAACAATCTGAGTTATTATCTCAGCTTCTTATAAGAATACTTTTACTCAGGGACTAATCCTAGGCCTCTCTGCTGTCTGATCCATCCCTTCTCTCCCCTCTCTTTTTTTTTGTTTCTGTACAGAGAGATGCTGAGTCCTAAGAGCAGCATCTTCCCAAGACCCTTTTTTGCTCGCATTCACCTGGGGAAGTCAGGGAGGGAGAGAAATCCTCCAGCTTCTCCCCTTGCTCACACCCTCCCATCTCCTGCCACTGCCTCTGCTGCCTGAGACCTGCCTACGGAGAGCAGCAGCTCCCAGGGCTTGCTCATTGCTCTTTCTAGGTGGTACCTTCTCTCATTTTCTGCATCCTTATCTCTCCACCGTGTTTCTTCCTCTTTTTTTCCTCCTCCCGTCCTCAGCTGCCTCCTCCTCTTCTTCCTCCTTCTTTTTTGCTTCTATTGGCACTTTCATCTTTACAATGGCTTTCTTTTCCTCTGTCATTTCTTCTCTGAGTTCCCCAAGTTTGCTTTTAATCTTCTTCACTTGTAATCCCTTCTATATATATATATATATATATATATATATATATATATATATATATATATATATATAAGCACAGATTACATATTTAAGACAAGGAAGTACATTTCCTCTGCTCCCTGATGTAATCAGTCTTCAAATATATGTTTCTTAGTTACCCTCCACTCTATTACCTTTACATGGATAAGTCTTAGCTGTTTTCTTTCTGATAATTTTACCTCTGAACACATCCATCTATTTCCTAAATAATAGTCTGGGGGTTGGGTGACTTTGTGCCCTAAATACTTTTACTTTATATCTGTTATGTTCTGGGCCTGAAGAGCATATACCTTCCTCATTTTTTTTGCACAAACAGGCCTGGGATAGTATAACCCTGTAAGTCACAAACTCCTTGAACTGCATTCATTAAACACCATCTTTCTGGCCATGAGCCAAGACCATTGACCATAACAATGACCCGTCTTTCAGGTTTCTTCTTTGGATCTACCTTTCATGGAGTAGAATGAATATCTATCTAATACTGTCCCCCTCCCCCATACTTGCCTGTGTTCTTAGATCTCATCACTGTAACCAAAAGATCATTGGATTTGCATTTGAGAATTGTGATCCTTTCTTTAAGGGGAAACTGTATCCTGCCTGAGGTTGGAGGGTAAATGTGCTGGCTCTCAGCACCCTCCTTCACCATAATTCAAATTTCATAATATTTGGCAGCTTTTCTTATGGTTTGAGGTTATGGCTATTTCCTTGTTTCACTGAAGATGGCTTTTTGTCCTCTGTTTTTTATATTTTGTTGCTGTTGTTGCGGAATTTCAGTAACAGAGTAAAAATTATTTTCTTCTGCTATGTTTAATCAGAAATGAGAATTTGAAAGATCAGTAGAAACTCTGGAGCTAAACTTTTACAGTCAAAAAATTATGTTTCTCTCATCATGTATACAGAATATGTGCATTTTAACTTTCTAATAACGGCTGTAGCAGATCAGTTCATTTATTTTAATAAATAAATGTCTCACAGTTTGTGCAATACTACTAATCAGGTTAAATGAGAGCAGAATGCAAACTATATGTTATGTATATATATAACACAGCACTATTTTTAAGAAACTATATATCTCATATATAAAATATGAAAAAGAGAAAGAAATGCCTGACATATAGTAAGTGCTCAAACTTGAAGTTTCCTTCCATAAGAGAAGAGGTTAGAATTCTCAACACATCTGCTGAGGTTTCTGCTTGCCTATGGAGACTTACTAATAACGGACATTATTCTTATAATAAGAGGAGGACCAAAATGTATTTTGCATGCTGTGTTTTTTGCTCTTCCTACCCTCACAAATCTTGGAATAAACTTGCTAATTATATACAATTAATATATCTTTCAAACAAAAATCTTCTGCGGGGACATCTTAGTTAGTGTCCTTCTAATGGTTTTGCAGAATAGGATCCCTGGGTGGCTCAGCAGTTTGGCGCCTGCCTTTGGCTCAGAGTGAGATCCTGGAGTCCTGGGATCGAGTCCCGCGTTGGGCTCCTGGGGTGGAGCCTGCTTCTCCCTCTGCCTGTGTCTCTGCCTCTCTATGTCTATCATGAATGAATGAATGAATGAATGAATGAATGAATGAATAAATACTTTTTTAAAAAAAAAAGGATCCTGGAATGCTAATTGCAACCTAAATCGTCATTTCCCACACATACCACACAAGATCAAGGCTTAGAGTGTTGTTAACAAACACAATCACACAGTAAAACTGCTCTTTCTTTCCTGTGCTGTACTCATGTTATTAGATCACATATCCAGCACCAGTTGTTCCTCTGACTGACATAAAACTACCAACTCCACCCACACCCTGTCTCCTAGCTGGCTTTGCACTCCCACAGGGTCATACGGTCACTCCACAAGTTTAATAACGTGCAAAGTCTGAGAAATTACAAAACACATCAGCGTAATTCAGATAAATCTACTGTTTTTATTTCAAGCAAAGAATTAGGTGGAAAGACCTCTAATAGCTTCTGGCAAAATAATTTATATATCCCATAAACATTGTTGATAGGCTGATTATTTGGAAAGTAATCTCTTCCAAAAGGTCTGGAGTATCACAAATTTTAAAATGTCAAAGTTGTCTGGGATGTACTCTGTCTGTACTCACCAACAGGCACAGTGTACCCATAAAACCACTCTCAATTCTGGGCCTGAGATTGTAGGTCTTATCCCCTGAAATCACCAAACTTCCTCTCCCCATCAATGCCACCAAATAATTAATGAATGATGGACCAACTAGTTGACGGGGTGCTGAGAGAACAGAGTTGAACAGGACAACAGCCTTATCTTTAAGTCATTGTTAGCTGAAATCTTTTTTTTTTTTTTTTTGTTAGCTGAAATCTTTAAGATCTTTCCAAATGTCATTTAATTTAATTCTTACTATAACCCTGGAAAGTAGGTATCATTGTGCCCATTGCACAGGTTAGGAACTATGGTTCATATTGGGTCAGTGGCTTGCCCAAGGACATATACCTGTCAAGGTGGAGCCAGGAGAGGAATAAGAGGTCATCCCCAAAGCTCTTGCTCTTCACCACTGCCTGGTGGGAATGCACAGTGATGGTAAAGAAGCCAAAGAACGCACACCAACACTGACTGGAAGAACTTACTTGATGATTTGTTCAGAGAAGGAAGGGAAAGAAAGCAAACCACCTACCAATGGGATCCTGGACTTCCCCAATGTTGGCACAAGTGTTCTCTTCTCACCAAAGGTCTCCTCAAGCAGTGTTATAGCCAATGCTGTATACTAGATACACCATATCATTCCTCCTGAATTCATCAAGGTCAAGGGCTATCCCAGGTATCAATCATATAAGAAATTATATTCTATGTTATCTGGATACTGGATTAGTTTTTCAGGGCCACCATAATGAAGTACAACACACCAGGGGCTTAAACAATGGAAATTTATCATCTCATGATTCTTAAGGTTAGAAGTGCAAAATGGAGGTGTTTACAGGGTTGTTTCTTCCCTCTGAGGGCTGTGAAGGAAGGATCTGTTCCAGGTCTCTCTCCTTGCTGATAGATGAGAGTTTTTGCACTCACATGGCATTTTCCCTTTTTAGTATATGTCTCCAAATTTCCCCATTTTATAAGGACACCAGTCATATAGAGTTAAGGCTCATCCTAATAACCTCATTTTAACTCAAAGACCTCTTTAAAGACCCCACCTCTCAATAAGGTCACATTCTAAGGTACTGGGGGTTAGGACTTCACCATATGAATGAAGAGGAGGGAGAAGGATATACTTTAACTCATAATAGACACCACTATGAAGTTTTGGTAGAAGACATCCCAGATACTATTCTCTTCTGCAAAGAGCTTAAAAAAGAGGCTTGTATTAGTCTAATGATTCACTCTGAGAAAGATTACAACTCTTAAGATGAATATTTAATGACATTTTTAATGGAAGCTACTTCTAGAGGGAGGATTCAAAATGAATTCTGATTTTGTTAATTCGGGATACCCTTTTTCAAGATTCAGGTAAAATCCCCATGCCCCAGAAATCTCTGATAAGATCCACTCCATCCTGATAATGATCATCCCTTTCCATGTCCCAGGTCAAAATGTGAACAATGGGGTGGATGCTACTGGGCATCAAATTTCAATTCAAAGAAACAAAGTGAAAAAAAAAATGAAAAAAAAAAACAAAAAACAAAAACAAAGAAACAAAGTGCTTTCTAATACGTAGAATTATTCATCAATGAGCTATTGCATGTCTAAGGATGGCAACCAAGGCAGAAACCATAAAATAAAAAGACCCACTTTGCTTTGGTAAAAAAAAAAAAAGAAAGAAAGAAAGAAAGAAAAACCAAAAAGAAAATTTATAAAATTTAAAAATATTTACTAAATATATGACAAAGGCAAAAAGTTATTATCTTTAATGTCCATTCATTCAATGATTATTTACTGAGCCCATATTATATGTTAGGTTCTGTTTCTCAATATGGTGGATGTGAACAAGACCAAGTCCCAGCCCTCATGAAGTCAACAAATCAACCAGACCTACCCTAATACTCCAAGAGAAAAATAATTAGAAGACATAAAGACATAAACAAAAACAGAAATGCAAATGGTAAATAAAATGGTAAGTAAAATAAAAAGTTAGTATCCAAAGTAGTAGAATTGATACAACTCAACACCCAAAAAATAATCCAATTAAAAAACAGGCAGAAGACATGAACAGAGATTTTCCCAAAGAAGATATACAGATGGCTAAAAGACACATGAAAAGATGTTCATGATCACTTATCATCAGGGAAATCCAAATCAAAACTACAAAGAGAATTTTGGTTCTGTACCATTTTTTTCTGTTGGGAACTATACTTATTTGCATATTAGACTTATTCATTTTAACTCCTATCACTTTTAGAGATAAAAAATTTAAAGAGATAAGGGCTGACAATTTTTTTTAAATTTTATTTATTCATTCATGACAGATACAGAGAGAGACAGAGAGAGAGAGAGAGAGAGAGAGAGAGAGAGGCAGAGACACAGGCAGAGGGAGAAGCAGGCTCCATGCAGGGAACCCAACGTGGGACTCGATGCCAGGTCTCCAGGATCACACCCTGGGCTGAAGGCAGTGCTAAACCGCTGGGCCACTGGGGCTGCCCTGGCTGAGAATTTTCTAAAAGTAATGAAAGACTAGACTCTAGAAGAGCAGAAAGTATAATGAATACCTCTGAGCAGAAAAGCAAATTTGAAAAATGAAACCACACCTAGCCACACTAAGAAGCTCAAAAAGTAGCTGGGGAGAAATGACAGATGATTTGCAATTGTGAAATTATAACAAACTTAACATCAATGGAAATCAGAAAATAGTGATCTACTATCTTGAAAGTGCAGAGAGGAAATAATTGTCAACTTAGAATGGTCAATCTAGCAAAACTGATTTTAAGAAAGAAGGCAATTAAGGACATTGCAGATATGCAACAATTGGAGAGTTCACCAATAGTTCTTATCTAAAGAACTTCTAAAAAGTATACTGCAGATAGAAAGAAAATGATCCCAGGGGGAGCCAAGAAATACGAAGGAATGGTAAACAAAGAGATAGTGACTGTGAAGGTAAATCTAAACAAGCCATGTCTATATAAAATAATAATAATGTCTACTCATGTGAGTTTTTTCCAAGGGTACACTGAAAGACTGGACAACAATGACATGTAAGGTGACTGAGTAAATAATTGAGTTAAAATGTAAAAACAAAACAAAATAAAACTACAATGACATATCACCTCCTACCTGTCAGAATGGCTAAAATCAAAAGCACAAGAAACAAGTGTTCATGAGAATGTGGAGAAAAGGAACCCTCATGCACTTTTGGTGGAATTGCAAACTGGTGCAGCCACCATGGTAAACAGTATGGAGATTCCTCAAAAAGTTAATAGAATTGCCATGTAATCCAGTAACTGCACTATTGGGTATTTACCAAAAATATACAAAAATACTAGTTCAAAGGGATACATGCACCCCTATGTTTTATAGCAGCATTATATACAATAATAAAATTATGGAAGCAGCCCAAGTGTCCAACAGTATCTGAAAGGTTAAAGAAGATGTGGCATATACAAACAATGGAATATTACTCAGCTATAAAAAAGAATGGAATCTTGCCTTTTGCAGCAACATGGATGGAGCTAAAGAATATAATGCTAAAAATGAAATGTCAGAGAAAGACAAATATCATATGATTTCTCTCATATGTGGAATTTAAGAAACAAATGACAAAGGGAAGAGAGAGAGAGAGAGAGAGGGAGAGACAAACCAAGAAACAGACTCTTAACTATAGAAAACAAACTGATAGTTACCAAAGGGAAAGGGTGAGGGTTTGGGTGAAACAGGTGATGGGGATTAAAGGAATGCACTTGTGATGAGCACTGGGTGATGTATAGAAATGTTGAAACTACATTGTACACCTGAAACTATTATAACACTCTGTCAACTACACTGAAATTAAAATTAAATTAAATTTTAAAATTTTAAATTTGCAGGTTTTGCATTCATTAAGCATTTCTATAAGTACTTACTGTATGCCAGGCACTGGTCAAGGTACTAGGGACTCAAAATGAAGAAAATATAGAAAGATCTTGGCCCTGAAGGAGCTTAATCCAGTTGGCGGCAGGAGGGGTGGGGGAAAGAAATGTATTTTTTTAAAATAGAGTTTTGTACGTGTTCTAGCAAAAAGAAATAAAACAAAATGCTAAAATGCATATTCCTGGGCTCTGTTGCAGAGATTCTGAATCCATTGATCAGAAATGGGATCCAAGAAATGGTTTCTTGACTACCACAAGGTATTCTAATGCAGGTTATCCTCGGGTCACACTTGGGCACAGAATGCTCTAGACTATAGGTGCCACTGAGCCAATGGTTCCAGTCCAAAAGGACTGTGCAGGGCTTAACCATCAAAGGCAGAATGTCTTGATCAATTAGATTTGATTAATTGACAGAAACACTTCAGTGGTAAGATAGAAAAGTATCAAGTCATACTTGCTACTGGTGCGCTTTGACACTAGGTCACACACAGTTCAGCTTGTACAGTTTATCCTCTGGCACAACAATTCAACTGTTTAAAAAACTCACCCTAAGGACATAATCAGGTTTTATTCAAAACATTAGTAGGATTACAGAAATTATTTATGAGTTCTGAATAAATAAGAAGAGGATGAAGCTACTCTTAATTACTTTTCCTTAGAATGCTGGCTGTGAATAGAGAACACTAAAGGAAAGAGCCCTCTACTTTGTGTCCCACAGATTCAGACTCTGTTTTGCAAATGTTTTCTGGTTACCATGGCAACTTCTGGATGTCTCTGTGTAAATGGGAAATTGGGAACCTCATTTTTTAAAAAAATGATTAGTGTGTTCTTTTTATCCTGGTAAGCTCATTCTGTGCTGACAAATTACATTCTGACAGCTAGGTTGTAATCTAAAACATACTTTTTTAGAGGCTCTGAATAATAACGTATTTCCAGGGATTGATAGTTAGTCTTCATTTATATTTTTATGTATTTGCTTTCAATGAATTCAAGAGATAAATGGAAGCCCTAAATACTTGCTATATTTTTAAATAACTCAGAAATATATCCTCTCTTGAAGAAAAGGCGACGTAGTTCAATTTGATTATTGTGTACTTGTGAGAGGTAATAAAAGGCAAGAGCCTAAGCTTCTAAATCAGTCAGACTTGAGGCTGAACCCTGGCTCTGCCACTTGCCAGTGTGTGTGACCTTGGGCAAGTAGCCTGATTCTTTGAGCCTCAGTTTCCTTCTGTAAAAGAAGAATCAAAAATTGTATATACATATAGAAAGTGTAGAAAGTGTCCACAAAAGTGTCAAGTCTATTGATCAGGTTCTCAATATAACAGAGTAGCTATTATTACCAAAGAAAAAAAAAAAAGCAAGCAGAAAAACATCTAAAACCTATCAGACTTAGTTTAGAAGAAATCAGCCTTATACAGAAAAAAATGAATAAATAAAAAAATAAAGCACAACTAGCATTATTAGGCTTGAACTTTGTCAGGTTTTAGCTATTTATGATACTATTATTAGACACTCAGCAGTAATAGGAAAAGACTGTTGGAATTCTGTAAGGTGGTGGAACATGACAGATACTCTGGCACAAAGATGTCTGAAGTCCTCAAAACTTCAGAAAACAATAGTCTGAAAATATGCAGTTAGCTAAAGTCAATGCGTAACTTGGAAATATCAAATAGCCAAGCTTTTAAGCTAATAGAGGTCATGGTGAACCAGGGCCAGGGGTCCTCCATAACCCATTCAAGATGAGGGAATATAATTGTGAGGGGGAGGCCTTGGTTTCTGTAGGGATGAGTCACCTCTGGAGGAAAGTTAGCATTGTGGCAGGAACAGGCTTCTCTACCTGTTTTCTAATAGCATTTACGAATTTACCTTTTCTCTCTTTCATAGTCTCTTGGTGGCCAGGACTCAGGAGTATCCTATATTTCTAGGTTTGCTCTTTATTTTTATTTGTTTAAAGATTTTATGTATTTATTTATGAGAGAGAGAGAGAGAGAGAGAGAGAGGCAGAGACACAGGCAGAGGGAGAAGCAGGCTCCATGCCGGGAACCCAACGTGGGACTGGATCCCGGGACTCCATGATCACGCCCTGAGTTGAAGGTGGCGTTGAACTGCTGAGCCACCCAGGCTGCCCAGGTTTGCTCTTTATTAAACTGTGTATGGAGAATTAGGATTTTCTGTAGGGATTCTAAATCTTTTGTCATTATAGTCTCTAATTCTGCACTGCTTCTACTTTTTTAATCTTCAATTATCATGACAGATAAGAGCATTATGGATGATCACATGGGCAATTAATGCTGAAGCAAAACACAAATGTAAAACATTGGGAAGTAAAAGATATTTTGAAATTAAAAACTTCATAAAACTTGCTTTATTTATTTTTTTGTAATAATAAATTTATTTTTTATTGGTGTTCAATTTGCCAACATACAGAATAACACTCAGTGCTCATCCTGTCAAGTGCCCTTTAAATGAAAATAATAATTTCAAGGTTCTTAAATCCATGTTATATGTGGCACATAAGCTCAACCTATATAAGTTAGTCTACTGAAAATCATTCATGCAGAACTGGTTAAAAAAAAAAAAAAAACAGCAAAACTAAGGACCCAGAACAATAACAGATGTCAGCACTATGCTTTCACTATCTGAATTTGGTTTCCATTTATTCATCTTATATCTTAGGCAGTACATTTTGGAGAGTAGAAATGGACAGGAAGAAAAAGTCATTTGATAGATATTTTCTCAGACTACTTATCTTCCCAGCTTACTATCTTCACCTACTGCTTATTATCAGATATAAGGTAAAACACAGAACTCAGGGAACATGGTTTAAAAAGGAAAGTGCCAAGAATATACAATGGGGGAAAGACAGTCTCTTCAATAAATAGTGCTGGGGAAAGTGGACAGCTACATGCAAAAGAATGAAACTGGACCACTTTTTTATACCATAAACAAAAATAAACTTAAAATGGATTACAGACCTAAATGTGAGACCTGAAACCATAAAACTCCTAAAAGAAAACACAGGCAGTAATCTCTTGGACATTGCCCTTAGCAACATATTTATGGATATGTCTGCTCAGGCAAGAGAAACAAAAGCAAAAATAAGCTATTTGGACTACACCAAAATAAAAAGCTTTTGCACAGCAAAAGAAACCACCAACAAAACAAAAAGGCAACCTAGTGAATGAGAAAAGATATTTGTAAATGATAAATCTGATAATAGGTTAATATCCAAAATAGACAAAGAACTGATAAAACTCAACATCCAAAAAACAAATAACTCAATTAAAAAATGGGCAGAAGACATGAACAGACATTTCTCCAAAGAAGACATACGGATGGCCAACAGACACAGGAAAAGATGTTCCTCATCACTTACTGTTAGGGAAATCCAAATCAAAACTACAGTGAGGGGATCCCTGGGTGGCTCAGTGGTTTAGCACCTGCCTTCCGCCCAGAGCATGATCCTGGGGTCACGGGATCGAGTCCTGCATTGGGCTCCCTGCGTGGAGCCTGCTTCTCCCTCTGCTTGTGTCTTTGCCTCTCTCTCTGTGTCTCTAATGAATAAATAAATAAAATCTTAAAAAAACACACACACACACACACACACAAGACAAAACTACAATGAGATATTATCTCCCACCTGTCAGAATGGCTAGTATCAAAAAGACAAGAAATAACAGGTATGGGAGAGAATATGGAGAAAAGGGAACCTTTGTCTCTATTGATGGGAATGTAAAATAGTACATCCACTGTGGGAAAAAATATGGAGGCCCCTCAAAAAATTAAAAACAGAACTACCATAGTATCAAGTAATTCTACTACTATTTACCCAAAGAACACAAAAACACTAATTCAAAAAGATATAGGCACCCCTATGTTTATTGAAGCATTATTTTTTTTAAAGATTTTATTTATTTATTCATGAGAAACACACAGAGAGAGGCAGAGACACAGGCAGAGGGAGAAGCAGGGTCCATGCAGGGAGCCCGATGTGGGACTTGATCCTGGGACTCCAGGATCACGCCCTGGGCCAAAGGTAGATGTTCAACCGCTGAGCCACCCAGGTGTCCCTGAAGCATTATTTATAATAGACAAGATATGGAAGCAACTCAAATGTCCATCAGTAGATGAATGGATAAAGAAGATGTGGTATAAATAAGCAATGGAATATTACTCAGCCATTAAAAAGAATGAGATCTTGCCACTTGCAACAACAGGGATAGACCTAGAGGGTATCACGATATGTGAAATAAGTCATACAGAGAAAGACAAATACTATGTGATCTCACTTATATGTGGAACCTAAAAAACGAAACAAACAAAACCAAACAGACTCTTAAGTATAAATAACAAACTGGCAGTTGCCAGAGGGGAGGTAGATGAGGGATGGGCAAAATAGATAAGGGGATTAAGAGGTACAAACCTCCAGTTATATAGTCAATAATACTGTAGTAACATTGCAAGGTGCCACTGGTGACCACACTTCTCGTGGCAAGTATTGAATAATGTGTAGACTTGTCAAATCAGTACACCTGAAACTAATACAACATTGTATGTTAATTATACTTCAATTAAAAAAAAGTAAAAATGTAAGTGCCAGTGATAACAGTATGCTGTTCATTTGGGCAACTGTTCCCACAACACTCCCCACCACCACCAGTCCATTTCTTTATTGCAATATCACTGGGTGACAGCCTCACTGGGTGAGAGCTTTGTGACTCTCCATCTCCAATGAGTAACTGTTTGGGGTCAGGGCCTCTGACATGCTTAGTCAGTCCTGGCTCCTGTCTAGGGTACTGAGGTGAAATACAGGCCCAGTTAGGTTCAAATGTTAGATTAACAATAAATAAGTTTTAGTATAAATACATCCCAAATATTGCACTGGGGCATATTTATACTACACACCATGGCAGTATTTGTGGATCTGCCAACAACAGCTGCAAATACATACAGCACTTCTCATGTTCCATGTATTGTTCTAAATGCCTTATACGTATTAATTCCCTAAATACATGAAAATATATGGATATGAAAACATATGCCAATATACGGATGATCTGAGGCTAGGAATAATGAATTGTATATTTTTAAAATTTGAAATTATGCAAAAACTTCTATAATTAAAGCATTTAATGAGTTTTTATTGATTATCTGCAAACTACTACTTAAAAATATAAAAGTTAAGAGCCTAGACTTCAGTCCCTGCTCATTAACTAAGCTGAATGACTTTGCAAATGTCTCAATTCTCTGTATCTAGGTTTTCTTATCTGTAACATAAGATTTGGATGAGATTATTTTTAAGGTTGTGAGGTCCCTAAAATTCTATCATATCTTATAATATGGAAAAGCAGCTTGCAGAGAAAAGTTTATTACCTCTGCAATCATTCTGTTGGTGTCTCCTAAGAAAAGTAGATTCAGAGCTTCTTCTTCTGTGGCTGCCTGATGGAGAGACAGGTTTTTCAGGTGAATGTTCTGATCAGGATCCTCCAGTATTGTCACTTTCCTAGGGAAATGGGGAGCAACAAAACAAGGTACTTTGAGAATGAAAAGGACTTGAAGTCTTATAGGTTTATTTTTAAAAAGCTGTATAGTACTACGTCTTGAACTTATAAAATCAAACAATACACAAGATACTATACAGTACTGGAGTCACATCAAACACTGACATTCCCTTGACAGTACTATTAAATAGTTTGGGGGCTGAAAAGTATATCACAAGCTCCTGATTTACAGCCATCTGTCTTTGCAATCATCGGATCACTAAATCATACATATTCTTGCTGAATTAAAAGTACAAATAGACAACCTTCTACCTATATATCAGGAAAGTTGTTTTTTTTCTCTGTCAAAATTCCGTATCTTACATAGGTAATACACTAATTCTTCTCTTCTAATTTTCCCCTTTTGTTCAATTTCATATCACTTTCAATTTACATGACCTTTCAAATTGGTTAGCTTATCAATTTAAGCATGCTGGAAATTGAAGTATCTGTCATCCCTCCAGCAGCTATATTACCTTGTCTAGTTTTCTTATCAAGGCGAGTTTTAAAATTCTCAAGAAGTCTTATAATAAAGTTCTAGTTTGTCATTATTTATTTATTTATTTATTTATTTATTGCAACATATCTTTTCCCTCCATTACAACCTTACGGTCAAAGCTTTAGGTCTGGAATTACATTCATCTATTACAACTGCCTTCATGGGACGCCAACATCACTTCCTCCCCAAGTGAATCTTAACCCTGTTTCCAGAGTTGTTTCGTCAATACTCTCCTTGGAGTCCTTTTAGGACTTTTTGCAACCGAATACAATGTGAACTCTTTATACTCTGCTTCAAAGGCCCACAGATTCAAGCAATAAAATTACTAGAGAGAGTTTCCTTCTGCCTCTCGAGTTTTGCCTCCTTGATAGTCTTAAGAATTGTTAAGGAAAAAAAACCTTATAATTCGCTAGTATTGCCAAAAAGTACCTCTGCGTATCTGCACTTGCTTAAGGCATTTGGAATTGATGATAATAAGTGAAGGCTGGCATCATCATCTAGTATTACTTTTCCTTTAAAAGTATAAATGGCAAATCGACGTATCACTTGTCTATAAAAACACATTTAGAATGCCTTAAAAATAAAGATTTTGCAAATATCATTACTTTTCATCCTTCCCTTTGGTAAGGAGGTTATCTGGGCTTTCATATGTAATTTGTGGGTACTTCGGATACTAATTGCCAGAAGAAAATGTAGCTCTACCAGCACATCTGTGACCAATATGTAATAATGTACTCCTTTGCCAAGTTTTGGACTCCTTTTTGTCTCCTTCAACAATACCAACTAAGATGGAAAAAGATCTCTTCCCTTAATGAAAACAAGTGTATTTTATTTATTTTTCAACAAGACTCATAAGTGAGCTTATTAAAAATGCTTAAGAGTTGAAAAATGCTTGGAAAACACGAAGGCATTTTTTAACTAAAATGGATGAACTGTGTTCTATTTTTAGGAACCCTCTTTATTCCTTAAACTTTATATCCACCCTGATCTTCTAAAGTGCTCAAGAAGGTTTAGCTAAATTAAATCACTAGGGACACAAGTCAGAAATTCTTCCTAAATCCACAGATTCTAGATGTAAGGAACTAAGTAATACTGGAAGGAAGATAAAAACATGAAACAAGTGATGAGATGGTATATTAAAAGTAAAAATAGAAGAGAGTTCTTTTTCAACACGAAGATAAAAAAACAAGTTCTCCAACTCTGAGGCAAAGTCATCCATGATACATGTTGAACGACCAAGCCCAGAGAGCAAACTCAGAAGAGGAGGAAGGTGGGGGAGCAGGAAATGATTCAAAGAAGAGAATGCTCATGCTCTTTGGATATCCAAAGTATGCCAGGCACCAGCACTGTTTCATTTAATCCAGTTGTTCTCACCTTGGCTGCACACCAGAACAACCTGTGGAATAAAAAGCAAGCAACAAAACGCTGGCACCAGGTTCCATCCTAAGAGATTTTGGTTTGATTGTTCTGGAGACCTGGTCAGTATCAGAATTCATAAGAGCTCCAAGTCATTCTAGTGTATAGTCAAGGCTTCTAGTGAAAGCCATTGGCTCCATCTTTAAAAATCCTACAAGGTAGATATACATGGGGGGCTAGGTTTCTGGGTTTTTTATATTTACTTTCCTCACAGTTCTACCCCATACCCAAAGGGGAAAGTTACTCATCCTATTGGTTGCAGGAAGTTACTCTTGAACTAAATCTACCAATAGGCAAGGTCATGTGAATTTTAAAAAGCTAGTCATTTCATGGGAAATTTCTTGTTTCCCTCCCTGACTTCCCATAAGCTGAAGGGTAAACTAAGGCACCCATCAGCCAACAAATAACTAATGCTCAGCTGGGGATTATTACAATCTATCTAAATATCCATGGGGTTTAAAACACTGCTGAATCAAAAAACCTAAATGCTGGTGGGAACTCAACATACATACATCTCTCGCCATTGCTTCACTGAAATAAGAAAGGCAGAAAACAAGCGAGTTTGGAATTCTGTATGTGTTCATTTGTTAGCCCAAATGGGTCACTGATTTGGGATTATAGTTGCATAGAATAGTTAGAAGCATAAGGTAGAAAGCATGAAATGTCATCAGAGGCATTTGGCTAAGCTAGTGCTTTCTTCTAAATCATTCAGAACCTTTGATCTCTATTGTGGGTACTTCAGAACTCCCACACTTCTGTATTTCCTTCCAGGTGCTTGCTCAGCTTTATCACTTTGACCAAAATACAATTTGCACATGCTGCCCCTAGTTTTTTGTATAGAACTTTCAGCTATAGAACTTTTCAACTTTTGTGACCCATCACTATGCATCTCTCCGATGCTTTTCTGATATTATGTTTCCCTCACAATTGTCTGATTTCTTGCCCATGGAGGTTTTGAAAAGTCAATAAATAGCAGGTTGGTATCCAATTTAGTTTGGCTTCTTTCATGGCTCTCTCTCCACTTAGGGCTCATCTGTGACCACCCTATAAAAAGCTCTACTTCTAGCATCCTTCTGGAACCTTCTGTGGTGCAACTTTCTCTCTCCAGTCAGGGTCTCCCGTGCCAGTTCTTCTCCTCAGATTCTTTCTTGGTTTCTGCCCAATCCCTTGGGCATGAGGCTTTGTACTTTCCTTCATAGCCCTGCCTACCCTCACTGAAAATCCCTTTGCACTAAGCCTGACAGCCAATGCGTCTGCCCCACCCACTCATGCCTTTGCTCACAGAAGCTCAGCCTGAGCCATGTCCTGCATACTAGCTCTTGCCTAGGTAGGCTAATCTGAGAGTGACAATATTTTAAACTTTGCTGCTAGTGGAATGTGTTTTCAAAGGTGGAGGAAATAAGAACCATTAGCAAAAGTTTCTCATCAAGTTGCTTCCTTCCTTGGCCTTTTCTTTCCCTCTCTCTCTCACAAATCAAGAGCTATTTCCTGAATCCTTAGACTGCCACTCAATTCTGACTAAAATTTTCATGGGCTTGAAGGAGGGTTTTATTAGAATTTCTTAAATAAACATCCTAATTCCAAGATGGAAACCCCCCAAACTATTTATTTGATTCTTTTTGAAAGGGCCTGTGAATAGTTTTCCCTACAAAATGTTTCTAAAATGTTTAGATTTCAAGCAAAAAGTCACTGATAGCCTTAACTTGGACACCTAAGTGGAAAAGTTCTGCTAAGTATACTCGGCCTGCTTAATGATGGGGAAGAAGCAGGCTTTGTGTTTTCTCTGTAAACAGAGAATCTTTTCCATTTGGCTAAGTAGTTGGAATTTGTAGACTCTTTCTAACTGGCTGGAAGACAGAGAAAGAGCAATAGCCAAGCTCTTGTTCTCAATAATGGAAGCCATCAATGAAGTCTCCCCACACCCTACCTCCACAACATTCCAATACCACCAACTTGCTGAACAGGAACTTTCCAGGAGTTACTGCAATGAATCTGGTTTCTCATTTTCATGTTGTAAACATGTGTTGCCATGGTGTGTTCTAAGTTTTTTTCTCCCTACTTGCAAATGGCCCATGTGCTTGGGCAGGTGATGTGCTGCACAACAGCACCATGTCCAAGAGGGTGCAATTCACATCATAAGTTTGTGTATTTACTATGAAAAATATCTGTCGAGGGCAGTAAAGCATCTTCTAACAAAACTAGCATATTACAACAGTTTTCCAACAGATGGCAGGGGCGCCTTTTAATAATTCACATGAAGGTGCTATCCAGAATAGAAGTAGCCCTGTCTAGTCAGTTACCTTGATTTAGAGAAATATCAATAGTAGGCAAGCCTCATGAAAATGGAAAGGGGTCCAGTCAGGTTCTTCTAAATAAATGGATATGTTTCACATGTTGTAAACACAATCACACTATTCATTTTAATGGAGAAAATATTCTCTAGTTCAGTGGTTTTCAACCTCTTTTTTTTTTTTCCTACTCTAAGACACCTTCTCAGAAGCTCTTTAGGGTAAAGATTTGAAGAAAAGAGGAGACACAATTTTTTAGGAGACATACATAAAGTGAGCCATCCTTCTTGCATGTAAGTAATTTTAAAGGTTGATTTTCTTCATATTGACTAAAAATCTAAAAGATTTCCTCTGTTACATAAATAATTTAAACATATCCCTTGACAAAGCTTTCCAAACCTGCAATATATTTTTATATTGGTCTTAACCTATACAAAATGGACTAAAAATAATTGATTTTTTCCCATTTATTGAAAATTCTTTCTAGTAGCTTGAAAAATATCTTATCTTTATCATTTCATCTAATACTATATCTTTTTACTGATAATGAAGAATATAACCAGTCATGTGACATTTTAGAAATTATTTAATTTCACCTACTAAAAATATCAGTTTCTCTAGCAAATATTTAAGGAATAAATTATATCAATTCTCTATAATCTCTTTTAGAGGAAAGACACAGAACTATTTCCTAACCGATTTTATGAGGCCAGCATTCCCTAATATCAAAAATATATAAAGACATTGCAAGAAAACTATAGGCTACTATTTCTCATTAACACAGTAGCAAAACTCCTCAACAAAATATTAATAAGTCAAATCCAACAAAGTTAAAAAAAAAGAATTTATGCCACATCCAAGTGAGATTTACCCCTAGTATACATGGTTGACTTAACATTCAAAACTCAGCTAATGTAACCCATCATACCAAGGCTGAAAAAGAAAAATTACATGATCATATCAATAGGTGCAGAAAAAGTGATGAGATCCACCACCCATTACATGATAAAAACTCTCAGTAAACAAGGAATACAGGGAAGCCTTCTCAACTTAAAAAAGACTACTACCAAAAAGCTACAGCTAACTCAAAGTATTCCCACTAAGATCAGATACAGGGCAAGGATATCCCTCTTCCCACTGCTTTTCAACATTGTACTGGAAATCCCTGCTAATGCAACACTGCAAGGAAAGGAAATAAAAGGTATACAGATTGAGAAAGAAGACCTAAAACTGTTTCTGTTCCCACATGACATGATCATCTGTAGAGTACACTGAAAGAACTGACAACACAACTCCTAGGACTAAGAAGTAATTACAGCAACATTGCAGGATACAAGATTAATATATAAAAGTCAATTGTTTTCTTATATACCAGAAATGGATAAGTATAATTTTGAATTAAAGACACAATACCATTTATATTAGCACCTAAAAAAATGAAATACTTAAGTATAAATCTAACAAAATGCACAGAAGATCTCTATGAGGAAAACTACAAAAATTTGATGAAAGAAAGCAAGGCACCAAATAAAAGAAGAGATATTCCATGTTCATGGATAGGAAGACTCAATATTGTCCAGATGTCAGTTCTTCCCAACTTGATTTATAGATTCAATGCAATCCCAATAAATTCCTAGTTATTTGTGGATATTGACAAAGTGATTCTACAGTGTATATGGAGGCATCAAGGACTCAAAATTGCATGGTTTTCCAAAAATGAATATTTTACACATCAAATACTATGCTTACACTGGTACTTCCTTCTTACACTAGTGACTTTGCTAATTTCCAATTATATTCAGCCATATATATCATGTTCCTTCTGGTGTTCCAGACCCACAAATAACCCATCATTTAATGAAATGCCATATTTGACCTAATTCCATATAGTAATTATAGAGCCATATGTTAAAAAATTTATCTTCTTCAGAGCTACCAACTTTTTTCCCAAAGCAAATATTTTTCCTGTCTTTTTTCAGATATATTTGCTTTCTCATTCAAATTTTGTAGTTGCACCATCAACCCCAAATTATGTGGTCAAGTTTTCCACATTAGAAGAAATTATAGGAGTAATTAGATCTAGAGGCCATGGATTTCTAATTTTGGAAAACCATAGAATTTCCTGTCAGAGAAATAGCTTTATACACCTTTAAGATTATGCTATTGCATTTGACAAGTTCTGAGATTATTTACTTTTATTTATTTTAATTTTAACATAAAGTTTACTATTTTTCCAACTATAAAAGTCATACATGCTTCTTGTGAAAAAGTTTGAACATTTTTAAAAAGTAGAAAGAATTTAAAAAAATAAAAACAGAGTCCCACCACAAGGACAATGATAATGCGTTGATATATTTCCTTAAAGCAATTTTCTTATGTGTATTTTGCAGGTTTGTGGTAAAATATAAGTGCATGCATGTTATTATATCCTTTTGTATTAATAATACATATTCTCCTATTTTTTAGGATGCAGGTATAGGGAAGGAAATAAGGATTCATATTGAATATTTTTCCCACAGATAATTACTTGTGACTCACAGTGCAGGCTGCCTTTATGGGATCTGTCCTCCTCTTCTGTGTAACTATTCAGCTCTGATTTTTGTTCAGGGAATTATGTAAAAACATTTGACTTTCCCAGACTCCCTTGCAACTACAACTGGCCATGTAATATAACTCTGGTCAGTGACAAGTAAGTGAAAGCAAAGGATAAAGTTCCTGAGGAAGACTATTAAAAGGAAAGGCTCAGTTAGCATATGCCTGTTTCCTTATTTTTTCTTCCAGGAATGTGGATGTGATGCTGAAGATGCATGAAGACTAAAGCCATCTGCTAAGAATGGCTTCAGCAGAACGATAAAAGGGAGCCCCAGTGGCATTCTGGAGCTTCTATAGCAGCCCTGGATCCAATCTCTAGAATCCTTACTATGTGTGCAGGGTTGGGGCAGGGCAGGGGCAGGGGCAGGAGGCAGGGGTGGGGGTGGACAGACTATTTGGTCAAGCCACTGTAAATTGTTATAAGCAGTTGTTAGTTAATTCACTAATGAAAACGTTCAGTCCAGTAACTGAATACCTCTTCCTTTTATCCATATTAAACAGTAACATGCTATAGAATATGATTCTAGTTTATCTGTTCTCTCTTCTCCATATAATTCTCAGGTGGTACATTATTATTAGAGTTTCACCTAATTTGAAGCATGACATCATTGGTCCTCTCTCTCTAAGTTTCAAACATTTCTTTACTCTCTCTGGTTGTTTATCCTTTCAGATAAACCCTGGACTCATCTGTTTTTTGTTTTTTGTTTTTTGTTTTTTTTTTAATAATAAATTTATTTTTTATTGGTGTTCAATTTGCCAACATACCGAACAACACCCAGTGCTCATCCCGTCAAGTGTCCCCCTCAGTGCCCATCACCCATTCACTCTCACCCCACGCCCTCCTCCCCCTTCCAACACCCCCAGTTCGTTTCCCAGAGTTAGGAGTCTTTATGTTCTGTCTCCCTTTCTGATATTTCCCACACATTTCTTCTCCCTTCCCTTCTATTCCCTTTCACTATTATTTATATTCCCCAAATGAATGAGAACATATAATGTTTGTCCTTCTCCGACTGACTCATTTCGCTCAGCATAATACCCTCCAGTTCCATCCACATTAAAGCGAATGGTGGGTATTTGTCGTTTCTAATGGCTGAGGAATATTCCATTGTATACATAAACCACATCTTCTCTATACATTCATCTTTCGATGGACACCGAGGCTCCTTCCACACTTTGGCTATTGTGGACATTGCTGATAGAAACATCAGGTTGCAGGTGTCCCGGCGTTTCACTGCATCTGTATCTTTGAGGTAAATCCGCAACAGTGCAATTGCTGGGTCGTAGGGCAGGTCTATTTTTAACTCTGAGGAACCTCCACACAGTTTTCCAGAGTGGCTGCACCAGTTCACATTCCCACCAACAGTGTAAGAGGGTTCCCTTTTCTCCTCATCCTCTCCAACATTTGTGGTTTCCTGCCTTGTTAATGTTCCCCATTCTCACTGGTGTGAGGTGGTATCTCATTGTGGTTTTGATTTGTATTTCCCTGATGGCAAGTGATGCAGAGCATTTTCTCATGTGCTTGTTGGCCATGTCTATGCACAAATCTCTGTGAGATTTCTCTTCGTGTCTTTTGCCCATTTCATGATTGGATTGTTTGTTTCTTTGGTGTTGAGTTTAATAAGTTCTTTATAGATCTTGGAAACTAGCCCTTTATCTGATATGTCTTTTGCAAATATCTTCTCCCATTCTCTAGGTTGTCTTTTAGTTTTGTTGACTGTATCCTTTGCTGTGCAAAAGCTTCTTATCTTGATGAAGTCCCAATAGTTCATTTTTGCTTTTGTTTCTTTTGCCTTTGTGGATGTATCTTGCAAGAAGTTACTGTGGCCGAGTTCAAAAAGGGTGTTGCCTGTGTTCTCCTCTAGGATTTTGATGGAATCTTGTCTCACATTTAGATCTTTCATCCATTTTGAGTTTATCTTTCTGTATGGTGAAAGAGAGTGGTCCAGTTTCATTCTTCTGCATGTGGATGTCCAATTTTCCCAGCACCATTTATTGAAGACACTGTCTTTCTTCCAATGGATAGTCTTTCCTCCTTTATCGAATATTAGTTGACCATAAAGTTCAGGGTCCACTTCTGGGTTCTCTATTCTGTTCCATTGATCTATGTGTCTGTTTTTGTGCCAGTACCACACTGTCTTGATGACCACAGCTTTGTAGTACAACCTGAAATCTGGCATTGTGATGCCCCCAGCTATGGTTTTCTTTTTTAAAATTCTCCTGGCTATTCGGGGTCTTTTCTGATTCCACACAAATCTTAAAATAATTTGTTCTAACTCTCTGAAGAAAGTCCATGGTATTTTGATAGGGATTGCATTAAACGTGTAAATTGCCCTGGGTAACATTGACATTTTCACAATATTAATTCTGCCAATCCATGAGCATGGAATATTTTTCCATCTCTTTGTGTCTTCCTCAATTTCTTTCAAAAGTGTTCTATAGTTTTTAGGGTATAGATCCTTTATCTCTTTGGTTAGGTTTATTCCTAGGTATCTTATGCTTTTGGGTGCAATTGTAAATGGGATTGACTCCTTAATTTCTCTTTCTTCAGTCTCATTGTTAGTGTATAGAAATGCCACTGACTTCTGGGCATTGATTTTGTATCCTGCCACACTGCCAAATTGCTGTATGAGTTCCAGCAATCTTGGGGTGGAGGCTTTTGGGTTTTCTATGTAGAGTATCATGTCATCGGCGAAGAGGGAGAGTTTGACTTCTTTGCCAATTTGAATGCCTTTAATGTCTTTTTGTTGTCTGATTGCTGAGGCGAGGACTTCCAGTACTATGTTGAATAGCAGTGGTGAGAGTGGACATCCCTGTCTTGTTCCTGATCTTAGGGGAAAGGCTCCCAGTGCTTCCCCTCATCTGTTTTTAAAGTCTTTAAGATTTTGCTTGGAATTTCACTGAACTCTACATATGAGAAGAATTGAACTCTTCAAGGATTACACTTCTCATTTGGAACCAGACTAACAGCTCTCCATTTACCTTCAAAGTCTTTTATTTCTCACAAAAAATGCACTACCTATATTGTCTTCACAAAGACCCTGAACATTTTATCTTCTTTTGCTATTGTAAAAGGGATCTATTTTACCATTATTTCTTCTAACTAGGTTATTCCTAGAGCTTCCTTCTTAGATTGAGTCACAAATGTACTAAAAGATAATAGATGGTCAGCCAGCCTGAGCAGCATTAGTCTGCTCTCTGGTTCACAATAACTAACTTTCTCTTTGTAAGATGTCTTCAACTGTCCTAGAACTCACTCTGAAAACACAAGGTCAGCTATATAGTTGGCTAAACAACACATAGGCTAACTGCTATGGAAGTTTCAGAGATCAGATGGAATGCCAAGATACAACATGGATCTCCCAGGCAACGGCACCAGCAGCCCCAGCTCTGATGTGGGATGGATGGAGGTTAATATCCTGGTCCATCTCTTGGTGGGGATGGAATCTTAGAAAAATATTACACTATCTATGTGACCCTCAATTTACTCATCCATAAAATGTAGATCATGATACCCACTTCCTCAAGTCAGATACTCCATTGAAAGTCCCTAGGATAGGGACCAGCATACAATAGGTGCCCATCTCCCTCTCTGGAGAGATTTCTCTGGTATCCCTAAAAGGAACTTTTCCTAGGTGGATGAAGGAAGGGATTAATACAGACCACCTGCATTAGAATCACTTGGGATGCTTATTCAAACATATTTGAATTTTCTGGAGGTGGGGGCCAGGAATCTGCATTTTTAACAACACTCCTGGTGATTCTCATACATAGTTATAGCCTCATACATAGCTAAATGTCAAGCCCCTGGATTATGTATTCCAATTCTGTTGTTCTTTTTACTCCTGTGGCCACTTAAATGGTCCAATAACTTCCCACAATGCTCTGGAGTCTCTCTGACTCCCATCGATCTCATCCTAGCCCTACATGCTACTGACTGATTTTTCTTCCTAAAAGGCAGTTCCAATCTGCTATGCCCTTGAATAAAAAAATCTCCGAGGGCTACAACCTTCTGCCAAATCCTTACATTCCTGCCTTTCCAGTCCCAATATCCTCACCTACCCCCTAATTGGGGTATAGTCAAACAGCTCTATTAACTGTGACACACCAAGCTCTATGCTTTTCCCTACCTTTGTTTCCACATGAATGCCACATTCCACTGATCCACATCCTACCTCTTCCTTCAAGGATTATTTCATATACCACCTTCTCTGTGAATCTCTTTCTGATCACTTGACCTAATGTGAGCTCTTTCTCCTTTAAGCCCTAGTCATTCTTTGTGCCTCTCTTGTGATGTTTTTCACATTCCACCTTGTGCCATGTTGTACTAGGTTTACCTACTCTGCTATGAGTTCCAGGAAAGTAAAGACTATGTTGGTAAACTAAGAGCCTAGCACAAAGTGTGGAATCAAGCTGGATCTCAGTAAATGTTTGTTGAATAAATGAATGATTCCACATGACTAAACTGTAAGCTATGAGGACAGACACTGTACATTACCTTTTTCTGTAACTCCTGCAACACTTAACACTGTTTCAAATCCAGTAGGTATCAGAAATGTGATGAATTAAACTTAACATCTCTCAACTTTTTTTCCATTGATGACAAATTATTTTACAACACAGCCAAGATTTCAATACTGGATGCTGGAGTTTACTGACTTTTTTCTAACAGTAATAACCATGGCCATCTTTGGAACCTTAAATGCATTATGTATCCCTATTTAGGAATACTAAAATTACACTAAAGTAAGGTGACTATTTTCCTTATGGTTAAGACCAGTAGTTATACTATTTTACTTCATAAGACATACTTAGATTCTAACTATATTCCCTTTATAGCATATGACATAAGGACTTTCAAAAATAGATGTTTTATTTTCATTTAAATTACTAAATACAGAATACATTAAATACACATATGTCTCTATACAAATATATAGACACTTTTAAAAATAAACTTGGTATTTTGTGATCATTGTAGATTTGCATGCAGCTGTAAGAAATAATGTACCCATTACCCAATTTTCCCCAATGTTAACATGTTGTAAAACAATATTAAATATCACAACCAGGACATTGGCATTGATACAATCTACTGATCTTATTCAGATGTCCTAGTTTCGCCAGTGTGTGTGTGTGTGTGTGTGTGTGTGTGTGTGTGTGTGTGTGTTTAGCTCTATGGAATTTAATCACATGAGTAGTTTTGTGTATCCATAGCCACAATTAAGATACAGTATAGTCTGTTACCATAAGGATCTCTCACTGGCCTTGTATAACCATTCCCACTTCCTGTCAACTACTCAGCTGTTATCTACTTCTATAATTCCGCCATTTGTAAGATATTCCACACTGTGTCTGGGTGGCTCAGTCAGTTAAGCATCTGCCTTTAGCTCAGGTCATGATCTCAGTGTCCTGGGATTGAGCCCCTCATCAGGCTCCCTGCTCAGTGGGGAGTCTGCTTGTCCCTCTCCCTCTTCCTCTGAGCTCTCTCTCTCTCTGTCAAATAAATAAAATCTTAAAAAAAAATAAAAACTATTCCATAAATAAAATCACACAACATATGACCTTTTGGGATTGGCTTTTTTCACTCAACATAATTCTCTGGAGATTCACCCAAGCTGTTAAATTTATCAATAGTTCATTCCTTTCTGCTGTTGGTGTCTTATTAACTAAAGGTCCATAGCCTCTGTTAGGGCTCACTCTTGGTGGTATACATTATATGAGTTTGGACAAATGCATAACACCATGCATCTACCATCATACTATCATATAGAATAGTTTGTCTGCCCCAAAAGTCCCCTGTGCTTCACCTATTCATCCCTCTACCATTCCTCTTCCCAACTACTAGCAACCAGTGATCTTTTTACTGTATTTACACTTAGGTCTTTTTCACAATGCCTTACAGTTGGAATCACACAGTATATAGACTTTTTATGTCTTTTGTGGCTTAATAGCTCATTGCTTTTTGTTGCCAAGTAATATTCCACTGCATGCATGTACCACAGTTTGTTTTTCTATCTGCCTACCATGAGAAATCTTGGTTGCTTCTAGTTCTTGGCAATTATGAATGAGGCTGCTATATACATTCATGGGCAGCTCTCTGTACTGATATAAGTTTTCAATTCATTTGGTTAAATACCCAGGAGCATGACTGCTGGGTCATATCCTAAGAATTATGTTTTGTTTTTTTAAGAAACTGGAAATTGACCTTCAAAGTGACTGTACTATATGTTCATTGACAGGTGAATGGATAAAGAAGATGTGGTATACATATACAATGGAATATTACTCAGCCATCAGAAGGGATGAATACTTACATTTACATTGACGTGGATGGAACTGGAGGGTAATATGCTGAGCAAAATAAGTCAATCAGAGGAAGACTATTATCATATGGTTTCACTTACATGTGGAATATACAAAACAGTGCAGAGGATCATAGGGGAAGGGAGGGAAAACTGAATGGGAAGGCATCAGAGAGGGAGAAAAATCATGAGAGACTCTTAACTATGGGAAACAAACAGGGTTGTGGAGGGGTGGGGGTGGGGATACGGGGTAACTGGGTGATGGTTATTAAAGAGGGCATGTGATATGATGAGTACTGGGTGTTATATGTAACTCATAATTATTGAATTCTACATCTGAAACTAATGATGTACTATATGTTGGCTAATTGGATTTAAACTTTAAAAAAAAAGTGGTTTTACTATACTGCATGAATGAGAGTTCTAGTCGCTCTACATTCTTTCCAGCATTTGGTATCACCGGTTTTTTTTTTTTTTTTAGATTTTTGCCATTCTAGTAGGTGCATAGTAGTTTTAATTAGCTATTCCCTAATCACAGATGATGTTGAGCATCTCCTCAAATGCTTATCTACCAACCATACACCTTCTTTGGTGAGGTGTCTGTCCAGATTTTTTTTCTCATTTCTTCATTGGATTGTTAGTTTTCTTATTGTTGAGTTTTAAGAGTTCTTTGTATGTTTTAGATACAAATCCTTTATTGGACATAGGTCTGGTAAATATTTTCTCAATCTTTGGCTTGTCTTTTTATTCTCTTCACAGTGTCTATGACAGAGCAGACATTTTTAATTTTAATGAAGCTCAACTCATCTATTTTTTCCTTTCACAGATCATGCTTTTGGTGTTGTATCTCAAAACTCCTTGCCAAATGACTACAGCAACATTTGCAAAAAGCAACTGACTTTAGTCTGGTGCCCTGACATCATATATACAAAGTCCACAGGCAATCTGTAGGCAAACGATTGAGTAACAGCAGAGAGTTGGAAGTCATTAGGATATAAAAAAACAACAAGCAGAAAAGGCAGAGTGCTCCTGAGAAGAGCATCCAGCAGGTGATTTGGAGGAAGCTATGTTGCTGCTCAGTGGTAAGAAATCTGTTACTGATGGCTATTGTTGTGCAACATCAAGATGACCTTGAATTTGATTACACATGGTTATGCCAAATATAAGAATATGGAAGGGATCAAATGTGCATATTGCCATTGTCTTTCAAAGAGATGACTGCAAGAGAGAATCAAAGTCAACAGACATTTGCCTACTATATTTTGGATTGTATTCAGAGTGTTTGGGACATTCCAGCTTGCAACAAAGAAACCAGTCAACCAGAAGGATAGGATTGCAGAGTTAGGGCTTGTCTGGGTTCAAGATTGTGTAAAACCAGATTAATAGTACATACTCTTAATCCAAACCAGGTACAACAGAAGTCACATGCCATTATGAAGAATTACTTGATAATCATAGTAAAAGACAAACCCTTTAAAATCCCAAGAAAGTCAGCAGAGTCTATACCAGCCAAATCCCATCATCCCCACACCAAAAGACTGCAATCCTTGAGTTTTTCTGGAATTTTGTAGTATTGATTATATTTGAAGTTAGTAGGTTATCCTACTAACTAAGAAGATATGGGAATCTTCTTTTATAATGAGAATCTTTTCATTTTTCTTTTAATGAAGTTTGTTGTCATGTAATTATATTCCAGAATGTAAGATAAGGACATCTTTCTATCCACTTTTGTATGCCTATGGGCTGGGGGAGGGGAGGTTAGTTCACTGAAAACATCTGTTTTGTAGCTGAGGTCACTTCTGACTTGAGTCAGTGAACTCATCCTCCAACAGGACAAAGCTACCATAGAAGGAGCTGTAGTTTAAGATAGAAAGCTAGTGACATCTACAGAGACAATCTGATCCACATGGAGAACCATTACTGAATGTCAGACATGCCAAGAAACACAAAGACATACAGTGAATTAAAGCACTGTTCTTGCTCTCAAGAGGCTTAAGGCTCTTTTCTAGGAGGAAAATATAAAATATCTACATCACTTATTTTTTTGTAAACAGGAAAAGAGTCACCAAGTAAGTCCTATCCTGTGAGGTCACCAGTTTTTGATCTTTGAACATTGAAGTTGGAAGGTTGTTAAATATTATATAGCCCAATGCTTACATTTCATACACAAGGAGAAACCAGAAAAGTGAAAAAAATATATCTAAGATTGCAGGGTTGGGACTAGAACTCAGATTTCCTGACTTGTAATCACGTGCTCCTGACTATATTACACTGCCTCTCTTAGAGGTCAACGACTTTTCTCACCCCTGCTTCTCATAGACTGTACCTCGTTATGTCAATTAGACTCTGATTCATAGAGCTCGTGCTGTTTTTCCTTTATGTGCTTATCTTCAAAAAGTCCACTTCACAGTTTCAATTTGATAGATAATTTTTTAAAATATTAAGAACTTACTCTGGCCTACATGGTAGAGAGACTACCAACTCAAGTAAGACATGCTTCCTATATGTGAGGAGTTTATTGTAAATATCAAGTAGGGAACTGTCAGACACCAAAGTTGTGTATGTGAAACTCATTACCATCACCCAATCAAGTTTTCTAACAGAAATTATCTTTTTAGTTAATGCTTCCTTAATTCTCTGGGTCCCACCGTAAAATCTTGAAGCTATTTTTGCTACTCTGGCATGAAAGTGAGAGTATGTGGTTTTCAATCCCTGCTGTACCATTAACAGATTAGTTTTGAAACCCTAGGCAAGTCATACGTCTTGGGGTTTACTCTCCTCGATCAGTAAAATGCTGAGAGTGAACTGGTTCTAATTTACCTTCTTTTCAAATTCAATCAAATCCAAGGTGAGAGGCATAATTAATATATTTTATTTCTATCTAGTTAAGTAGCTGACTAGTTAGCTATCATCTATTTATTTTCTTATGCATAGCTCTCAAGTTTTTCTCTCCTCCTCCATGTTTGTCAGACCCAAGCCCTTCACTTCTGGATTATTGCAAAACAGGCTTCAAGGTCTTCAGTGCACATGTGACTTGTTAAAAGCAATTTTAAGCAAGATTTAGCCTAGAGGTCCACAGGTTAGACTGGAGGCTAGAAAACTAATTTAAAAGCCTATTCAAATAAAGATCAATCTCACAACAAAAGCCCAACATTCAAGTCCCTCAAAAGCTGGCTTCTGTTGGCCTTTCTGATTTTATTTCACAACTCCTCAACATGTGGCCTTTTTGACCACATCTTCATGTTGGTTTATAATTTAAATTCAATTAATTAACATATAGTGTATTATTAGTTTCAGGGGTAGAATTTAGTAACTTATCAGTTGTATATAACACCCAATGCTCATTACATCATGTGCCCTCCATAACGCCCATCACCCAGTTACCCCATCCCTTCACCCCCTCCACTCCAGCCACCCTTAGTTTGTCTCTTAGAGTTCAGTGTCTGTTATGGTCTGTCTCCCTCTCTGTTTTCATCTTATTTTCTTTTTCCCGCCTTCCCCCTATGATCCTCTGTTTTGTTTCTTAAATTCCACATATGAGTGCAAACATATGATAACTGTCTTTCTCTGACTTCTTTTGCTCAGCATAGTACCCTCATGGTCAATCTTCCTGTTTTTAATGTTACTGTTCTGAACCTTCCTCTGAGAAATGTCTCACTTTTCTGTAAACTTAATTCCAATAGTTTCCTCAAGACTAATTTCTTCCATGGAGTCAGGTGTTTCCTTTCTCTTCTTATATTATTTAATTAACATTAATATTTAGAGTACCAACAATCATCCCCTTTCCTAACTCCCTCTAATGAATATGGTTGGCATGACAGAGATGATATGTAAAAACTCTCAGTCAACATTAAAAGGAAGAAAACATATAAAGGTGATGTAAAGAGTATAATTTATTTTCTTTAATATTTCCTCTTATTTCCTTTGCAAATTAAAGCAAGCAACTGGTTATTGGTCTTAGTGATAGAGGATTAATACATGATTTGAAATTGTTTTAGAATATTTAGTAAGAAAATTAAAGTACATTTTCTTGGCTCTACCAACTTCTGATAATATGAAGATGTCTGGACAAAAGGATATGAAGTATTTCCATTAATATGCAATTTAGGCAGATGTTCAAACAAGCAGTGAGTAATGTTATACAAATGCTGGCAGGATAACTAACTCAGTTAGTAGGTAAGCTCTGAAGACTATTTATATTTCAGTCATGACACAATCCGTGCCAATCTGACCAAATGATCCTCAGTGTCAGTCTTCATAACAGTAGAGAAGCAATTGGGAAAACAAAGTTTTATTTTCTCCCCTTTATATTCTCTTATTGCTGCCTGAGCCCTAATTTGAATCCCCTCCTCAGAGACACAACTAGAGGAGTAAAGGGATTGATTCAGCAAGAGTAGTACTGGCATATCCCTTCAGTCTTCTCAGCACTGGCTCAGAAAACATTCAGTGCACTCTCTTGCACCAACTCCAAAGGAGATTTTCCCAAGAAATGGGTTTTAAGCAACTTTAGTTCCCATCACTACTGTCTGTTTGTCATAACTGAAAAAGTATCCATTATATTACAAAAAGATTCTGTTATCCAGTATTTGTTAATTATGATTGAGACCAGAAACATACAAAGTTTCAAAGGAAACAATTGAAGGGAACATCTGAAAGTGATTTTCCCTCCTTCTTTGTTGTTCTGCTACTCACGGCAAATCTTCCAAACTGGAGGCTTCATGTCTTGGATCCAATAGATCATAACCACATTCATTGTAGATTTCCAAATAGGAAATGTGCGTTGTATGTATTGTGCTGCTGTCCTGATTGGAAAAGGGGAAGACATTGTTTAATGGCTATAAATAACAATTCAGCTCAGAAGAGGATGAACACATTTATCACTACAGTTCCTCACAGCTTTCTCTCCTTTACTCTCTTTACTTTGTATGGTTTCCATTTTCAGTTCGTGACACTTTCAAGTTGCCAGTTACCATATGCATGAAGCTTTTTTTTTTTTTTAATGGCCAACACCCATGATTACAAGCAACTTTAGTCTGTTGGGTTTTTTTATTGGTTCCACGTTATACATCAAGAGTCAATATACACTTAAAATGAGCCAACTTGGTTGCAGAACTGTATAACACACCATTTTTTACTTTCCAGACCCAAAAAAGGTTACTATGAAAAAATAAACTTACATTCTGTGAATAGTCTATTCATAAAAGAAAAGAAAATCGTTACTTCAGTTTAAACTTCAGTAGCAAAAGTTTCCATCTTCAGTCATAGTTCCTTTTTTTTTTCACTTTTGCAATATTCAAATTTTCTGATGACACAAATAGATAACAGACAATACTGGATAAGGGAAAATGAATCCCAGGGGACAAAAATAGTTTAGATCAATCAAGTAACAGTAAGAGTGGACATTCGCAGCTCACTGCCTATATCTTATCTGTTGGGTTTTCCTGGCTCACGTGGCAAATCAGGGATATTGAGCTATTGATTTGAGAGAGATATATTCTGTGGGTCATTACTGAAATGGAATGACACAGGCATCAATATAGTTAGGATAAAAGTCAAGGTGATAGGTCCTGTCTCAGTTCTGTTGGCAGACAAAAGGACCTCCTCTCTTTGAGATGAAATGAAATGGAACTTTTTCAGATCTCAAGAAAATTCCAGGGTCAGTTTTCAAGACCAAATATCAACTGATAGCACCTTCTACTTGCTTCTCCCACCCCCTCCAAAAAAAAAATACTTTCATTTTGACAAATAGAGTTTTACTTCTCATAAAGGGAGAATCTCTCTGTGTCTTATGGCAAAATGGTCAGCAGATTGTCAGAATGTCACAAAGAGAATTTGCTCACGATGACCTTTCCCTTGATTCTCACCCATATCCAAGACAATCCATTTGACAGATAATATTCAAAGGGAGAGAGGACAAAGTCACAGAGATGGGGGAGAGAGCAGAGGCCTGCAAATCCAGAGCTGGAATCTTAGTCCTACTTGCTATGAGCCTCTATGATGTTAGGCCTCAGTTTCCACACCCATTAGTGAGGAAGTTGAATAAAGAATCCCTATATGTTCTTTAGACTAAAATTAATATGATCCTCTGGTCCTAAAGTAGTTCAAACTATCCAAAGAAAAGCATCAACATTTCATAAAAACAAAAAAACACCTGAAATATTAAGGTAACTCTTAGGGAGCACATGACCAAAGTAAAACACTCAAGCTACAGCTGAAATTCCACATTCTGGGTGTCTGGGGAGGTGACAGCATGGACTGTGTATGGACTAAGCAAATTTCTCCCAAATGCTGGAAATCATTTGCTGATGCAGGCGACTCTGGCTGCTTATCCTTTTTTTGTTGTTGTTGTTAAATATTTAATTTATTTATAAGACATACAGAGAGACACACAGAGAGAGGCAGAGACATAGGCAGAGGGAGAAGCAGCTCCCTGTAGGGAGCCCAATGCCAGACTCAATTCCAGGACCCTGGGATCATGACCTGAGCCAAAGGCAGATGCTCAACCACTGAGCCATCCAGGTGCTCCACTGGCTGTTTATCCTAATACTCGGCCTGTTGATCAGCTCAGTATCCTCGGCATCATTTCAATAGCATTCTGTGGATTATGGCTTGGCTTAGCACAGGTATCAGAGACCATAAATACTAGACAGATTCTGCGTGGTCTTTAGTCTGATCCAGTTTTCCCTAAAATGTCCCATGAAATAATATGTGCAAAAAGTGTTCCATGATCAACATATATGCTGTCTCTAGAAGATTCCCAGAGCATGTTAATAGGCCACAGGGGGATCATTTAGCAACTTCCGGAGATCTTGTTAAAAACTAACGTATTTCTAAAACTTATCTGAACATATTGGAAATAACCCATCTGTTACAGTTTGAGATTTTAGCAGACAGTTCTGGGCTCCTCTTAGCACCAGAAAAAGCTGGGTTTGAACACTGGATCTGCCATTTATGACTAAGTGATCCTGCATTCTTCACAGCTGTTTAATTACAGAATTGTGGAGAATAAACCTTATCTTGCAGAACTGTTGTGACAGAGATATAGGGTTCTGTACCTAAAATCCTGCCAAAGGGGATTTGTAATAGGTCCCAATAAATCTCTGCTGCTGCTACCGATACTATTATTGCTAATGTTACTGTTTTATTATTTCTAAAGGCCTCCAAACAGAGAATTCAGTATGTGAATATAAAAGGAAAGGCAAAAAAGGGCAAAAACAACAGCCAACTTGTATGTTCATCTACAGTGGACAAACTCTCTTTCTTCCAGAAATCAGAAGGAATCATAAGTCAGGAAAATGGCAAGTCCACTCCCCAGAGATGATGGGGATAATGCCTTTGGCTGCTCCAGCTTCTGCGTTTTCTGGACTTTTATTGGAATACACACTTAAAAGTCACTGAGCAATGTGGCAAGCTACCTTTTCTTATTACTCCTTTTTTAGTGGTTAGGATTGCCAGACTGTAATGTAACACACATGTTTCCTGCAGACAGCCTTTTCTCCTGCCCCCAGAACAAGTCTGAACCTCACAACACTCAAAAATAGTGGGCAGTAGTTTCTAAAATAAATGGAATCAATTGTCTTCTTTTCAAATCATCACAAATGTGCTCCTATCACACTCATAGGCATTATAGGAGCCAGTATGCAATTGCTCTTAGTTTATCTTGAAATAAATACTTTGCATAAGTCAAATATTTCCTTTAAGAGTTCTAGAGAGCTCCATGTGGCCCTCTAAAGCAATTGACTGGGGGCATCTGAGTACCTGACTGCATTTTTCAGCTACACTGTGGACAAACTTAATGATGAAGCTCACATTGCCTCTGACTAGTTTTGCTGCAGTTTAGTTTGATTATAATGAATGTGTTGTGCACCATCATGGAAGTCTGTCCTTTTACAAAGAGTTGTCCTGGCTAAAAATTGGTCCAAGGGGTTCTCTCCAATCCCAGGAAGTGATTTAGGATTATTCAAAATGAAACAAGCTTTAGAATAATGTCAATGACAGACAGATATAAAACAATGGACCCAAGAGATGATAGGTACTTGGGAGATATTTAGACTTTTACTGTATTTTGGTACCCATAGGCAAAATTTTAGAAGGGATAAATATATTTCCTGTGAGGAAAGGATTTGTTTATTTTGTTTAACTTAATCAGGGAAATTGGTTTCATTTGTTCTGTTTCAAAGGCTTCTTTGAAATCAATCAGGATCATTTGGCCACACATGTGTATGTGTATTTGTGTGTGTGTGTGTGTGTGTGCGCGTATAAATATAGATATTAATGGCTGTAGTAATTGAGCTCATTTCCTAAGCATATACTATGTGCCAGGAACTGGACCATATCTTCAGATACAGTATGTTCAACCATCATAGCAACTCCACAAGCCCGAGACATGGCCACATGCTGTAAGCAGCACACTTTCTGAGAACCAGGTTGGCCTGCACCGACATCAATGATCTTTCCAAGACAGCATGCTTCCACATTTGGCCACAGCAGCAAAAACTATTAGAAATCATATTCCCAGTTTGTGAAATCTGGGAACAAAACAAAACAGCTAATGTCGGAAATAAATGAGTAAATGAAAAGACAGGATATGAGTCCAACATATACACTATACTCAACTCTTTCTCTTCCACATTTTCTGGCCTGCAGAGTTGGCATGTTTAAGCTAGTGAGAGATGAGCTGAACTAATGGGTAATTGCTACTTTATGGATGGAAATGAGAATTATGCAGATCTCAGCAATTTCTTCTCATCTTTGCAACTCAAAATGCAAAAAGCATACATTCGAGAAATTTTGGAATAACTGTTACACTGACCTAGTTAGGGCATTTGTTATACAGAATTAATACAACTAAGTAACTGTAGGAACTTTAGTACAGATGCTCGAGATCCTCTAGTAGCATTCAATCCCTACTTTCAGAGAAGGGAAAACAGAAACCCAGAGAAGTTAAGGGACTCACCATTGTTTAAATACAACCAACCAAATAAAGGCAGCTTGAGACATAGAGGCAGTGCCTACAGAGGTAAAAAGCACAGTTTGTATCACACCGACTTGGGATGGACCTCCAAGTCAGTAACTTATAAAGACCCAGAGAAAGATATTTTGACTCAATTTCCCCAACTCTGAAATTGGGACAAGAATACTTACCTTGCCGGTTGTATTAAATACCTATAAGGCAATAGACACTTAGAGACACACAATAAATGATGCATATAATATAGAGAACTCCTCTTCATAATAATCTTAAGTGCAATAGGATTTTTACTCTGGTAGACTCTCTTGGGCTTCTATTACAACTGTGAAAAAAGTACAATCTCATCATCTTATTCAGTGCTTTAGTAGTCGAAATAAAGATGTCTTGGCAAAAGGACATCCAGTTTCTTAAGGAGAAATACAAGATGTTAGTTGGTAAAATGTGTTATCTGTTCTTTTAACCTCCATTGATGGATCACAAGGAACTCCCTTTGAGCCTTTGCTGAAACAGCAGCCCTTTATTGAGAAGCACCTGAATTTCCACTTCTTCAGCAAAATCCTAAACTTTCCTTAAATATAAAGGCCAGAGTCATTGGCCAAAAATACTCCCTCATTTAGATATAATGTAATAAAATGTCACAATAAATTTTTTACCCACCATAAATTCCTGCTGAATATATCAGATAGAAAATGAACTTAAAGTTCCATACCTTTTGTAATTGCTCAAAAATGTATGACAGTGTCCTTGGGATGATGCCTCTGTCACTGTAGCGTTCTGCTCCACCCGTGATGGTGAATGTTTTCCCACTGCCCGTCTGCCCATAGGCAAAGATGGTACCATTGTAACCTGCCAAGACACTACATAAAGAAATGGCACACTTCTAACATCGAAATGGCTAACTGAACAAGTATTAAATGGCTAATATTCTAATAGCAACCTTGTTCCACACTATTGGAAAGACATTTATAGAAGTATCTATATATGTGAATATCTAACTAAAATAATTTACTTTTTAAAAATTCTTTTTATCCAGGAGTATCAGCACGCCAATCTTTTTCTTAGTAGGTTACCTGTAACTCAAATGGAGTCCGGTCATCTTAAATATTTTCTTCATCTGAATACAACTTTTCTTTTCTTTTTTAAGATTTTACTTATTTATTCATGAGAGACACAGAGAGAGGCAGAGACACAGACAGAGACACAGGCAGAGGGAGAAGCAGGCTCCATGCAGGGAGCCCAACATGGGACTCGATTCCGGGCTCCAGGATCACACCCTGGGCCGAAGGCAGCGCTAAACCGCTGAGCCACCAGGGCTGCCCTGAATACAACTTTTCTTTAGAATACTTTTATATTTCACAAATAGTTGCAAAGATAGTATAGAGTTAACACTGTTAAGAGAGTGTTAACACAGAGTTAACACTTAGTTTTCCCTATTGTTAATACGTTAATATTTGTCATTTGTCACAACTAAAGAACAGATAGTGATGTATTGGACATTTTATTCAAAACATTCTTGGTTTTTATACAATGTCTTTTAATCTTTTTTCTGCCTTACTGAGATATAGCTGACATCTTACAAATGTAGCTTTAACATGTACAAATGTGATATGTGATACATAAATATACTGCAAGATGAGTCTCACAATAGGGTTAATTAGCACATCCATTGCCTCACATAATTATCATTTTTATAAGTGGTGATAACATTTAAAATCAATATTCTTGATAACTTTCAAATGTATAATAGTCACTGTGCTGTACATTCAATCTATAGAACTTATTCATCTAATAACTGGAAGTTTTTACCCTTTGTTCAACATCTCCACATTTCCCCCACCCACTAGCTCCTCCCAATCACCATTCTATTCTTGATATCTATGAGTTCAGTTTTTCAGATTTCAAGTAAATGAGAATGTACAGTATTTGTCTTTGTCTTATTTCACTTAGCATAATGTTCTCAAGGCTCATCCATTGTTGCAAAATGGCAGAATTTTCTTTTTTTTTATGGCTGATTAATATCCCATTATATATATACACATATATACACACATTTTCTTTATCCATTCATCCATCAATAGACATTTAGGTTTTTCTATCCCTTAGCTATTGAGAATAATGCTGCAATGAACATGGGGATGCAAATACCCCATGAGCTTTCATTTCCTGTGATTTATATGCAGGAGTGGCATTACTGGATCATATGGTAGTTCTATTTCTAATTTTTAAAGGAAACTCCATACTGTTTTCCATAGTAGCTGCACCAACTTACATCTGCACCAACAGTGCACAAGAATTACATTTTCTTTATATCCTTGACGGCATTTGCTGTCTGTCTCTTGACATTTTGACAATAGCTATCATAACAGGTATGAAGATATATCTCATGTTTTTGGTTTGCATTTTCCAGATAATTAGAAATCTTGAACATGCTTTTATGTATCTGTTGGCCATCAGTATTTTTTGTTTGGAGAAATTTCTATTAAAGTCCTCTGTCCATTTCTTAACTAGATTTGTGCTTCACATGTGATCTATCCAGGAGAATATTTCATGTGTGCTTGAGTAGAATCTGTATTCTGCTGTTGTTGGGTGAAATGTTCCATGTATGTTCCATTAAGGTCCATTTGGCTTAAGGTATAGTTCACATCCAAAGTTTCCTTATTGATTCTCTCTCTCTCTCTTTTTAAAGATTTTATTTATTTATTTGAAAGAGAGAGAACACAAGTGGGGGAAAGAGCAGAGACAGGGACAAGTAGACTCCATGCTGAGTTTAGAGCCCAATGTGGGGTTCAATCTCAGGATCCCAAGATTATGACCAGAGCCAAAATCAAGAGTTGGACGCTTAACCAATTGAACCGCAGGCACCCAGTCTCATCACAGTTTTGACTTAAAGTCTATTTTGTCTGATAAGAACATAGCTACTTTTGCTTTCATTTGGTTTCCATTTATTTGCATGGAGTATCTTTTTCCATCCCTTCACCTTCAGTTTATGTATGTCCTTAAAGCTGAAGTGAGTCTCTTGTAGGCAGCATATGGTTGGGTCTTGTTTTCAATCCATTAGCCACTCGATGCCTTTTGATCGGAGAATTTAATCCATTCATATTAAAGGTACAGGCCTACAAATTTCAACTTATTCATTGTTTTCTAATTTTGTATTTCCTTTGTTCCCATCCTCCTCTTTTACGTCTTTCTTTGTAAAGTGATTTTCCCTGTGGTATGCTTTGATTCCCTTTTCTTTGTTTTTTTGTGTATATACTCTTGTTTTTTACTATTCATTCCATTTTTTATGTTTTTAATGTCATAATTTACTTCTTTTTATAAGTGTATCTCCATTATTAAATTACTGTAGTAATAGTTGTTTTTAAAACTTTTGTCCTTTAACCTAATAGTAGATTGAGTAATTAACGCAAACCATATCATAGTATTAGAGTATCATAAATTTGCTTATACTTGCATTTACCAGGATGCTTTATATTTTCATGTTTCAGCATTTCTTCTTATAAGATAGGTCTAGTGGTAATGAACTCCTTCAGGTTTTGTTTGTTTGGGAAAATCTTTGTTTCTCCTTCATTTCTGAAAGGCAACTATGCTGAGAAAGTATTCTCAGCAGTTTTTTTTTTTCCAGAAATTTGAATATACTGTCCCACTCTCTCAGGGCCTATAAGGTTTCTGCTGAGAAATCTGTTGATAACCTTATGAGGGTTCCCTTATTATATGGCTATTTTCTTCTCATGCTGCTTTTAAAATTCTTTGTCTGATTTTAGATATTTTTATTTTAATGCGTCTTGTAAAAGATCATTTTGGTTCAAAATTATAGGGTCATCTATTAGCTGTATGAACATGGATGTCCAAATCTCTCTGCAGATTTGATCATTCCAAGCCATTATTTCTTTAAATATGCTTTCTGCCCCTTTCACCCTCTCTCTTACTAAGACTTTAACAATGTGAGATGGTTTTCTTTAGTGGCATAATTCACAAAGGTTTTCTTCACTCTTTCTTTTTTCTTTTTGCTTCTCTGACTGGATGATATCAAATGACATATTTTCCAGTTAACTAATTTCTTACTCTGCTTGATTCTGTCTGCTATTAAAGCTTTGTATTGAATTGTCAATTTGATAACTGTGTTTTTTAACTTTAGAATTCACTTTTTTTATGGTTTCTATTCCTTTGTTGAACTTCTCATTTTGTTCATGTATTATTTTCCTAATTTCATTTAGTTGTCTGTGTTTTCTTGTAATTCACTGAATTTAAGAGTATTATTCTGAATTATTTGTCAAACAGTTCCTAGATCCATTTCTTTAGGGTCAGTAAATGGGCTTTATTAGATTCTTCTGGAGATCTCATGCCTGTGTGCGTAGACCTGGATACTGGGGCCACAGTGGCTGACTAGGCACTGGGATCTCTGGGATGGGCCCAGCATCTGGAACCACAGGGGCCAGTCCAGTGCTGGGACAGGCTGGTAGTCTGGTTTCACAGAAGCCAGCCTAGAGGCTGGGGCCACAGGTGCCAACCTGGAATAAGGGCCAGCAAAGAGTCTTGGGCTATGGAATCAGCTTACAACATAGGGCTTCAGGGGCCATGTTGGGTTTGCAGTGACCAGTGTGATGCTGGGCCTGGGTCTATGGAGCCAGCTTCAAAGTTCCAGCTGCAGGGGGCTGGCCTAGCACTGGGGAGGGCTTAAAGTGTGGGTCTGATGGTAATCTACCAGAATACTGGAGCTATAGGAGCCACCCAAGGCCATGCCAGCTGGCCAAACAGGGATGGGATAGAATCCTGGATTTCCTAGGGTCTGCTGGAGCCTGGTATCATGGGCGCTGACTGGGGCCATGAGAGCCATCTGGCTGCAGGGTAAATCAGGAGCTTGGGTTTATGGGAATCCGCTGATAGCTTACTGCTACAGGAGCTGCTTGGGACTACAGTACCAGGCAAGTGGTAGGGTAGGCCAGGGGAGTAGATGCTAATAGCTTGTCAAGAACTTGGTACCTTGAAGTCATGTGGTGCCAGGGAAGTCACCTGGGGCCATGGGAGCTACCTAGGGCCACTGGAGTTAGCTGATGCTGGGATGTGCCAGCACAAGTATCTACAGTAACATCAGGTGGTCATTGCAGTCTCCTCCCATGGGGATGGTGTCTCTTTCAGTGCTAGGATGCTCAGGCTTCAGGGAGGCTTAATGGGGTAATGCCAATCTATCTTTTCTACCCCCCTCAATGTGTCTTTTCTTTTTTTCTGTGCCTCACCCCAATGCGGTAATTCCTCACCTGGAGTATTTTAGCTTTTGTGAAGGTATTTTCATGCTTGGTTGTTATTCAAATTGATCTTTCTGGGAGGGTACAGGTGCTAGAAATTCCTATATTACTGTTTTGCTGAAATCACTAATTAAATATTTTCTTCATCTTTAGTATACTTTATAGTACATGTTGAAAGTAAAAGTTCTGATGAAACCATACCTCCAATTTGGCAACCTACAAATCTGACACCTGGCATTTCATGGGGCAAATACTCGTTAACATGTAGTCACCTCCTAGAACACTAGATACAGAATGCAGAATATTTACCACTGTATACCTTGAAATGTAATTTAACATTAAGCTCCAACTAATTTAACATTAAGCTCCAACTATAAACCCTTTAAGGCTTCCCCTCCTGAATTTTCATGGAATGACTTTTTGGTAAGATAGTAATCCAGATGTGCTCTACAATTGTACAGAGCAGCCTTTGATTTGATTGTGGTCATAAGAATGCTGGATTTTCCAGACTTCAAGTTATATTACAAAGCTGTAGTAATCAAAACAGTATGGTACTGGCACAAAAAATAGATACATAGATAGATCAATGGAACAGAATAGAAAACCCAGAAATAAACTCTCACTTCTATAATCAGTTAAATCTATAATAGGGAGGCAAAAATATACAATGGGGAAAAGACAGTCTCTTCAACAAATGGTATTGGGAAAACTGGACAGCAACATGCAAAAGAATGAAACTGGACCACTTTCTTATGCCATACACACACACACACACACACACACACACACACACAAAAAAAAAAAAAAACCCTCAAAATGTATCAAGGACCTAAATGTGAGACCTGAAATCATAAAAATCCTGGAAAAGATCACAGGTAGCAATTTCTTCAACATTGGCCGTAGCAACATTTACCTAGACATGTCTCATGAGGGAAGGGAAATAAAAGCAAAAATAAACTATTGGGGTTATATTAAAATAATAAAAAACACTACATCTGCACAGTGAAGGAAACAATCAACAAAACTAAAAGGCAATCTACAGAATGAGAGAAAATGTGTGCGGATAACATCTTCAATAAAGGTTTAGTATTCAAAATATAGAGAGAACTGATATACCACTCAAAAAACAAATAATCTAATTTAAAATGGGAAGAAGACACGAACAGACATTTCTCCAAAGAAGACATGCAGATGGCCAACAGACACATGAAAAGATGCTCAACACCACTCATCATCAGAGAAATGAAAATCAAAATTACTATGAAATATCACTTCACACCCGTCAGAATGGCTAAAATCAACAACAGAAGAAACAACAGGTATTGGAGAGGATGTGGAGAAAGGGGAACCTTCTTACACTGTTGGTGGGAATGCAAGCTGGTGCAGCCACTGTGGAAAGCAGTATGGAGTTCCCTCAAAAAGTTAAAAATAGAATTACTCCATGATCCAGTAATCATTTACCCCCAAAATACAAAGACACTAATTCAAAGGGATATATACAATCCTATGTTTATAGCAGCATTATTTACAATAGGCAAGTTATGGAAGCAGCCCAAGTGTCTAACAATAGGTGAACAAAGAAGATGTGGCATATACATACAATGGAATACTATTCAGCCATAAAAAAACAATGAAATCTTGACATTTGCAACAGCATGGATGGAGCCAGAGAGTATAATGCTAAGCAAAGTAAGTTAGAGAAAGACAAATACCATACAATTTCACTCATGCGGAATTTAAGAAACAAAATAAATGAGCAAAAGGAAAAAAAAAAGCAAGACAAACCAAGAAACAGACTCTTAACTATAGATAATAAACTGATGGTTATCAAAGGGGAGGTGGAATGGATGGGTGAAATAGGTGATGGGGATTAAGAAGCATACTCATCATGATGAAAAAATGAAATGTCAGAATTTCAAAAAGAAAAAGAACACTAAATCTTCTCACCACCATCTCTCTTCCCTCTTCTCCTCATGTCCCCTTCGCTTTCCTTCTCTTCCTTCCCATCCCTCCCCTTACCCCATTTCCTCATCATATAGGCTTTCCTAGTACATCTTGGATGATTCAGACTTTCACAAGTGGATCTTTCTTCTACATTGTACAGAATAGCAAACTATTATAGCATTATGTTCTTTTTTTTTGTTACAAATAGCTCCTTCATCCCTGAGATGTTTTCATCCAACCAATTATGAAGATGTTAGCTAATGGTGCCTTCATTGTCAATGGATGTTTAATAGATGGCTCCTCTAAGAATCACCCCTCACTGTTCACACTGGGATTCCTCCTTTAATACTTCTGCTGAGATACTGCTCATAGTTCTGTTTTGCTATGCTTTCATGCTTGTATGGTAAGTGATTTATTATCATCACGCCCTCTTAAAACACACAGGTTTTGCTTAGAGCTTATTGTGAAGTAATCAGTTAAGTCCCGCGCACCTCATACAACTATTAAACTAAGAATAATATTTATAGCAACAATTCAATGGATCTTTTGTTATGTAGGTAGAAGGTGTTATTGGTGCTTAAACACATTAAGTGAACAAAACGGGATAACTGATGTGTTATTCAACTTTCCATTTCTGAGAGGCTTAATAATTTTTCTCCATGTCTTCACATAGAGTTGGAACTATAATGATTAATTTAGCTGGATGATTACAGAATCTTTCTGCTCAACAGCATTTGTCACCAAGGATATAGCTATGTTCCATTAGCAAGTGTCATATGAATATACAATATCTCTTAACCATAAATGTCCTAGGTAAATGAAGTTGATAATTTTAAGAATCAAACCTTAAACATTTTAAAATTTTTTGATAGAAAATTTTCTAAAATATATTAGGCTTTCCCTGTCTTTAAAAGCAAAAAATTTATAGTTTAGCATTTTCATTTTGACTTAGCGACAGCCTAAGGAAAGTGAGTACTGTGGCATGCTACATTGGCATCTGCGGATTATTATGGTTATTTTTTATACTTAAATCTTTTTCACTGCCGGTTGTTCAGTTCTCTTCTAATGTGTGCTTCCTTTCCTCCTATCTGCTGTGGTAAACTAAATGGCAAAGTTTCATTGCATGCTATTTTTTTTTTTTGTACCATGCTATTTAAAATAACAAAGATGCAGGTTCCACCAATACATACTCTATGGCTATTTATTTATTACATTGCTACAATAAAAAATTAAATAAAAAATGTAAATTGGCAACATTTATCTCCAATTCCTTTCTGTAGATCATTCTCAACTTAATCTTGTGCCTCTTCCCTATTAAACACTGGACAATTTTGTATGCTTGTAGTCTCATCCATTCTAAGAGAAAATATTAGTTCAAAATAAAGAGAAATGGTGAAGTAAGGACCTCTGAAAATCCACTCCTCCACAAGAATAATGAGAACAGTGGCAAAAATTGTCAAAATCAACTTTTTCAGAATCCTGGAAGTTATCCAAAGACTCACAACAATCCAAGGAGTGTTTACTCAAGTAAAATGGCTGAATCTCAGGAAGGGCGATGAGTTTTGTGACATGTTAACTTGACCATTCTCACTCCCCTCCCCAGCTCCATGGTAGCCTTGAAAAATAACAGACTTGCAAACACATAACCATGAAAAACATAAGTACAGCAACCACTGGAGGGGGGGTACAGGTTTGGAACTCCTCCAAAAGTCTACAGAATTGTACTTCTCTGACCTGTCTTGCCTCACTTATAGTACTTATCTTTGTTTGACCTGACTCAGTTTATTCAATGAAAAAAAGTCATATCCTGGTGCTTGTTGAAAACAAATCAGTGGTAAGTGTTCAACATCCCAGTTGCCCTAGGCTGCAATACCAGTAGGCAAACAAGAAGGTGAACAAAATCTTAAAATTAAAATCTGTAGAATACTATGTCTATAAGGGGCTTTGAAAAGTTATGGCATATTTTTGGGACTCTAGAAGACCACACATATGTACAGAGCTGTGTGCATGCCCAGGAGAGACCAGAGAAGGTCCTATATCTTATCTATGGCTGACCTTGAGGCCCCAAACAAGCATGAAGTTAGAGCTAAGACAAAATTATAAACTTCCAGAGTACTGAATGGGTACCCCAACACAGAGAGCATTTTATCAAGGCTCAGAGTGATAGGTTCAAAGGATTTTAAAAAATATCTGTCCAATCACTAACTGACCACAAATCTTACTGAACAGAGATTTCAGAGGTTGCATACAACAAACAGTACAGGCTTTATAGATTTAGTCCACAGAATTTATGAAACAAATAAGCAGCCACAGCAACAATAACAACAACAAGAAACGTTGGAGAGGGTTGGAATCTGAATTCCAGAGCTATCATATCATACTACTTAAAATACCCAGTTTTTTTTTTTTAAAAAAGACGTGAGATGCAAAAACAGCAAAGTATTTCCTCTCCATAGGAAATAAAAAGTTTAATAGAAATTGGTCTTAAGGAAGCCCAGATTTTTAAATTCTAAATAAAGAGTTTAAGTTTGGGGTGCTTAGGTGGTTCAGAGGCTAAGCAGCTGCCTTTGGCTCAGGTCATGATCCCAGGGTCCTGAGATTGAGCTCTGCAGCACAGGGCTCCCTGCTCACTGGGAGCCTGCTTCTCCCTCTCCCTCTGCTGCTTCCCCTGCTTATGCTCTGTTGCTCTCTCTGTCAAATAAATAAATAAATAAAACCTTTTAAAAAAGAGTTTAAGTTTGGTATTATAAATAAGTTTGAAGAACAAAAGTAAAGCATGTTTAAAGGATTAAAGGGAAGTATGAAAATGATGTTTCACAGAACAGTATGAATAAAATGATAAAGATAATAAAAAAGAATTTAAAAAATCTGGATTTGAGAAGTATGATAATTGAAATAAAAAATTCACTACAACAGCAAATTTGAGTTGGTAGAAGAAAGTGAAGTTCAAGATTGGTCAATTAGATTATTCAGTCTGCACAACAAAAATGATAAAGAATGAAGTAAAATGAACAGAGAAATCAGAGATCAACATTTATATAAAGTCCCAGATGGTGAGGGGAGATAATGTTTACAAAAATGATGATAAAAACTTCCCCAATAAATCTACGTATCTAAGAAGATCAATAAACTCAAACATTTCCAAAACTAAACACATCATAGTAAAACTGTCTAAAGACAAAGAAAATCCTGAAAATAGCAAAAGAGAAGTAAGTAATCACACACAAGGAATCATCTATAAGATTAACAATGGATTTCTCATCAGGAATCATGGAGGCTAGAAGGTAATGGAATGCATATTCAAAATGCTATTGAAAAAAAAAAACAAAATGCTAAAAGACTAGTTGGGCTATCTTCCTTTGCAAAAATTAACCTGTCTACCAAAATTTATATTTTAATTTTGTTTTCTGATTATTTATTGCTACCATGTAAAATTTAATAGATTTTTCTATATTAATCTTGAATCCTAAAACCTTGCTGAATTTGTTTACTGCTATTTATCCTCTAAAAGTGCATTACTTAGGATTTCTATATATAAAATCATATCATCTACAAATAAACATACTTTTACTTCTTCCTTTCTAACCTAACACACATCTTCTTATACACACACACACACATATATATTATATATATATACACACACCCATCTTCTTATACACACACACACACACACACACATATATATATATATATTACACATACACAATGGATATTACTCAGACATAAAAAAAAAGAATGAGATCTTGCCATTTGTAACAAGGAGGGACCTAGGGTGTACTATGCTAAGTGAAATAAGTCAGACCCACAAATACCATATGATTTCACTTATCAGTAGATTCTAAAAACAAAACACATGAACAAACAAACAAACAAACAAAAAAACCAGACTCTTAAATACAAAGAACAAACTGATGGTTTCTAGGGGAGATGTGGTGTGGGAATGGCAAAAGAGATACAAACTCCCAGTCATAAAATCAATAAGTCGCAGAGATGAAAAGTATAGCATAGAGAACATAGTCAATAATATTTTAATAACATTTATGTTGATATATGGTGGCTACACTTACCATGGCAACTACTGAGCCACTGAGTATAGAATTGTCAAATCAATATGTTGTACACCTGAAACTAATATAACTTTGCGTGTCATTATACATCAATGATAAAATTTTAAATAAATACATAAATAAGCATACATCAGAGATTTTGAGAGAGAAAAAGTAGGCAAACGATCTGAATGAACATTTCTCTAAAGAAGATGTGTGATGGCACATGAAAAGATACTCAACATCATTAGTCACTAGGGAAATGTAAATTAAAATCACAATGGGATTCTCATCTCAAACTCACTCTAGGATGGCTAAAAAAGAAAAAAAAAGACAATTGTAAGTGTCTCTGAAGAAATAGAAAAGTTGGAAACCTCATACATTGCTGGTGGGAATGTAAATTGTGTAGTTGCTTTAAAAAAGGTTTTGTAGTTTCTCAAAATGTAAACACAGAGTTACCATAAATAAGATCCAGCATCCTGGGTATATGCCAAGTAGAATGGAAAATTTGTCCACACAAAAACTTGTAATGAATGCTCATAGTAACATTATCCATTATGGCCAAGAAGTGAAAACAACCCAAATCCATTAACTATTGAGTGGATAAACAAATTGGGTGCTATCCATACCATAGGATACTATTTGGCAATGAAAAAAAATAAGACACTGATAGTATGCTACAATATCTGATCAATGTTCACAACATGCTAAGTGAAAGAACCCACTAATGAAAGGTCATATACTGTATGGTTCCATTGATATGAAATGTCTACTCTACGTAAGTCCACAGAAATAGTAGATCAATCAGTGGTTGCAAGAGGCTGGGATAAGGGGAAAGGCGGAATAACTGCTAATGGATATGACACAAGGCTTCTTTCATGAAAATGTTTTTAAAATTAGATTATGGTCACTGTTAGTTGTGCATTTGTACTAGAAACTACTGAACAGTATGCTTTAAAGTCAATTTTCTGATATGTGAATAATATCTCAACAAAGTGTTTTAACAATAACATAATAAAAAATCTATTCTACGTTGGTATTAAGTAGATGTGCTTCAACAGCTTAACAGTAGAATTTTTAAAAGACAGAATAGTAATTAGTAAAAGGAATGAAAAGCTAATGATAAGTTTCAGCAGTGAACAATGGGATGGACATTTTTGGTGAGAAATATTTTTCAACTTCCTAAAATCAACAATGCAGGCAACTGCCTAATACATCCCAGCTAGAGACAGTCCTGATATGTAAATAAATCAATGTTTTATAAACCAGCATTTGGTGATCAGATGAAATCTACAGAGTAGAAGCCCTCTCCTTCCTTTTGCAAAATACATTTTCCCTAGAAATTTAAATTACAAAGCTGAGATATTTTGTCATTTCTTACTTTAAATATTTGCATGACTAAAACAAAAATAAAGCTTTTATCCTCTTGGAAATTATAAAGTATTACTCCACACACAACACATGCACATTTCAGGAAAAAATAGAAACCATTTAAGTTTAGCTTTTCACATTTATTACTCTTTAGTTGTTTAACTAAGCCCCAAGTGAAGAAAACTGTCCAGAAGTATCTCCAATAAAGTGAGACCTCACCAGCTTTAAGAATCTCTTTGTACCATGTCCAAATCAAAGCAACCAACAAAAAAATTACTGTGATGATAATTTAGTTCACTGAACCAAACAAATGATATTTTAGTTCCTCAAATCTGAAGACACAGCATAGCTGAAAACAACAAGAGAGTAATGGGATCATGGATTTTATAATGGGTATCATCAGAGGTCTTTTAACTACTTTTTGTTCAACAGAAGATCTCTTCAGGGCATTTCTGAAAACTGGATATCTGAGCTATGCTAACAGCTGCTAGATTTGGGAGCAGGATGGAATTGGAGAATCCAGATGGATTCATTTTTGAGGAGGGGGAGAGAGAGGTGAGGTGGTACTTTAAAAGATCAGGCAGTTAGCCTTAGATATATTGAGTCTCAGAAAAAATACATACTTTTATTTTATTTAAAGATTTATTTATTTATTTTGAGAGAGAGAGAGACAGCAAACAAGCAGGGGTAAGGGCAGGGGAGAGGGAGAGAGAGAATCTCAAGCAGACTCCCTGCTGAGTGCGGAGCCCAACATGGATCTCAATCTCCCAATCCTGAGATCATTACCTGAACTGAAACCAAGAGTCAGAGGCTTAATTTACTGAGCCACTCAGGTGCCCCCCCATGTACTTATATTTCTAAAAACTGTTTATTGGAACTAAACCAATTTCTTCACTCAGAAAATACAAATGAATCAAACAATAGGAAGAACAGAATTTTTCAAGCTAACAGAAGTTATACTATATTGACGTTCAACTTGACTAAAAATCTTTGCTCGAGGCGACAAGACTAATCTGGAATAAAATTAAGGCCTCTGTTTTAAATATAATTACCTTATTGCTCCATCTTGCATCTCTCACAGTTCTAAAAGCCCCAGGAGCTGAAATTTACTTATTTTGATTTATTTTTGATTCTTCAAACAGTTCATTAGTTTCCATTGCCGCTCAGTTACTAGAATAAAATCCCTCCTGCTCAGGCTCAGCACCTCTTTGGTGTGGCCCCGTTGTCTTTCACAGAGACTATGGGAAGACTCTCTTGCACAGAGCTTTAATGACTTCACTTTCAGAATATTTCTCTGTGCATAATTCAGCAGCCTGAATTTTTAAGAGGAATTTGAACCAAAAACAATAGCAACTCATAGTTAACACAATTAACACAACTCAATTTTACCATAGACAAAAATAATCTTCCCATCTGTTATGCAAATGAGCATGCAACTTGTAAAATTTCCAGCAAAATTTGGTCATGGGGCATTCCCTTTGCTACAAAGAGAAGGAAGGAGAAAAGTTGGGAGAACTACCTTTCTAGGGAGCTAGAGCAGGCAGCAGACTGGGAGAGCTATAGTCTTCGCTCAGCAAGCTTCCTTAGTACCTCTTCTTCTGGTAACAGCCCTGCTCCCAGCCCATTCTTACAGCTTATGAGGAGCAGGCTGTGTGGGGGGGCACTGATCCAGGCTACCTCATTCTACCATGGTCCTCCGCAAACCCAGCCCCAGCTGAACAACTACCATTCCAAGATGATGTGCCTTAAGCAGAACAAATAAGAGTCCCTCCCATATAGATTTTGAGAGGAACAAAGCTCTCTTTTTGCTGAGGTCTTTAAACCACGGCTGCCAGGGGCCATGTCTCTGCCCTTCTGTACAAAGAATCAGAGCGAAGCAAAGGTCAGATGGGTGGAGAAGAAATGTTGGCTGTGTCAGGTACTTAGTTTAAGTAGTAACAGCCCTGCTTTTCAGAGCACTCCCTTCAATTCTCTGAGCTGACCCAGTTATATGGGCCAAGAAATCCTCTTTTCTTTGAACTGGAATTCTGTAGTAATTAACCAGAAAGGTCCTAACTAATGCAAAGTTTCTAAAAGACATCTTTTATACCTTGGTGTAGACCCCAGGTCTCAAGCTGGCAGAGGATCTTACCCATAGGAATGTCTAAACTTATCTCAATGTGGATGCTTTTATGTGGGACACATGTTCTCTAGTTTGCCACTGTCCCTTAAACTCCCCATTGTCTTATACTCACTTTCTTCCCAAATGCATGATGCCTGTCTAGACGTGAAGGCAGGGCTGCATCGCTGCATGATAAGGAAGAGCCAATCTCGGTATAGGCCAGGTGAGCGCCACTATGCCCCCAGACATGCACAATGCTCAGTCATCCACACAAGCTCCTGCGAATCATGCCCCCTTGAGGTATGTAACATGGAAGTCCTTGTTAAGGGCATCTGAGTTTAGGTCCCCTGGTTTAGACCTCACCTCATCTCAAAGTATGCTCTGGAGCAAGATCATTTGAAAGTCTTGAGTACTTCGCTTGTATGATATATATGTTGATGGAGTTGTGAATCCTGACACAGAAATAAAGTAGGTTACATAGCTAACCTCAGTTGACCCAAATCAAATCATTGGTTATTTGGAGGGAAAGTAATATCTCAGGCAAGGATATCCAGATTGGATATCCTTGGAAACAATGAACTACACATCTAAAATATGTTTTTGTCAGAAAAATAAAACTGCAAATGTGGATTAAGTGGTAACTGATACACTTGGGATGATCATTTACAGCTTTTTTGGTAAGTGACTGTGGGCAAACTGGTTATTGGACTAGGGTCACAGATATGAAGCTGCACATTAAATTTAGCCAGCAGAGCATTTGTTTGTCCAGCACTGTCATTTTTTTAAAAGATTTTATTTATTTATTCATGAGAGACACAGAGAGAGGCAGAGACATAGGCAGAGGGAGAAGCAGGATCCCAGGACCTGGGGGAATCTTCCTGAGCCAAAGGCAGATGTTCAACCGCTGAGCCACCCAGGTGCCCCAGCACTGTCATTTGTAAAGAAACCCAAACCAAATGCTCTTTGTCCTCAAGACTAATGCTCTCCCATTTAGGCACAGACACCACTACTCCTTATTACTCTCAGTGGCTTACTACAGATTAGTTGCCTGCCCTCTACAGAATTTTGAGTTTTGCAATCACTAGTATAAAGCAACACAGATAAATGCTAAGAGAGTAGCACTACAATTAAGAAGGGAAAAACTAAAGTAACCCATGAGAATGATGTGCACATAGAGAGCTCTTCCAGATTTTGAAATGTCACAGGCAATCCCTTCACAGTCAAGCACCTGAGTAACAGACTGGGTATCTCTGCCATCATTGCTCACATTTTATAAGTCTTAAAATGGGATAGGAAAACAGGAATTTGGGGCTCATCCTTCTCAAACAGTCACTTTGGCACAGTCAGGACTTCCACTCTTGGATGTGTCAGAAGAACAAGATGAGCAAACGCCTGTCTTGAATGGTTTGCAAATTTTCCTCCCTGGATATGGGGGCCTAAGACAGAGGATATTTTGAGGTTCTTTCCAGCTCTCTGATTCTCAGGGATTTGTTCACAGTTCTGTCCCCACTACTTCAAACCTAACTTTGCAAGAGGCAAACACATCATGGGTTATATAATCCAAACAGTCTCCCTTGAAATGATCCTCAAGATCTCAAGCACACTAAACAGCTTCATATCCATAAGTTCATGGACCAAATCCAGGCCAAAGTGCTCTCTAAATGAGGCTGTTTATTATTTCCCAAGTTCTCGAAGAAACCATTTTGCTTTAGTATTAATAATAAGCAGCTTAAAGCTGGAAACATAACAGAGATGCATGGAACTTTAACAGAAGAAAATGACCCCTTCTGAACACAATCCAGCTCTGAAATGTTTCAGTTGGAAGTCCAGTAGACTGTATAAGAAAGTGAAGGCTGCGTTTTTATCTTATTTACATTATGAAAAATGCATTTACTGCAGCATTTCTGACAGATTTCTTTTCCGTGACCCTCGAGAATAAACACTTAGATTCATTAAACACATAATCACTCTCAGATGACCATCTAAGGAGGCAACTCAAATGAAACAACAAAAGTTTTATACAGTAATGTGGAAAAACCCATTGTCTATGGGAATTTATTTGGACGGAATCTTGCAGAAAGTCTGAACTATTACTTTGTGTTTCTTTTGTAGGGGCACAAAAGAAAAAAGAAAACACTTTGCTAGAAAAATTCTAACACTTGAGTTTTCTGTCAGTAAATTGATCGACCACATTTTTTTTCTTTTTTTTATAAATTTATTTTTTATTGGTTTTCAATTTGCCAACATATAGAATAACACCCAGTGCTCATCCCGTCAAGTGCCCACCTCAATGCCTGTCACCCAGTCACCCCCAACCCCTGCCCACCTCCCCTTCCACCACCCCTAGTTTGTTTTCCAGAGTTAGGATCGACCACATTTTTAAAGCACTGATTATATTATATTAGAAGCCTGGTACTGTGTTCTATGCGAATTTACAAGAGAAAAAAACAAACAATACAGGTAAAAGAAAATAATTAGCAAGATAAGTATCTTTAAATAGATGAACATACATTATGCATACATAATCTTTTAATTTACATATTAGTCATTAAACCCCCCCAAAAAAATAAAAAACAAAAAAACAAAACCCAAATGGCTTATTTATAAATGTGTCTGTAGAGAGATGAATTTATAGAAAGTCCTCTGTGAGGATTTCCTGGGGATTCCATTTTCCCTCACAAGGCCAAGTAGAGCTTTGGGGCTCTCCAGCTGAGCAGGGAGCAACAGAAATACAGGAACCCAAGAAGTAGGGAAGATAGGTAGGAAAGAAGGGACACAGGGTTGTGGGGGCCACCTCACTGGGAAGCACTGTCAGAACAGCTCTGCAAGAGGTGGAGAGTGGGAAACAGAGGAGCAGGTTGGTCGGGGAGGGCAGCAGGGAGTGGCCATGGGTGTGGAGGATCTGAGAGAAGCAGCAATGAAAAATGGACACTGAAAAGGACTGCAAGGCATTACAAATGTATTCCCCTTCCCCTCGCATTTCCCTGAGAGCCTGAATAGATCTGACCTCTGTGTTTCTTTAAGAGTGACACTGTACACAGACTGGACCACATACATCTGAGTTACAAGCCTTTTTCTCTGTACTTGGAGTCACAAGATTATTTGCTAAATAAGACCATCTAACTTGATTTCAATTTTGTGTGAAATAGAAGACAATTTTCACATTCTTGGGCAAATCCAAACACACTTCGATTTCCACGGACAAAAACGAAGAGGGGTGGATAATGCTATTTGGGATGGAAAGATAAATAAGGATACATCTCATGAAGTTACTAATCACTCTTCACTGTGGTTTTAGTTATACCACGTGTACAGTTCTCCGATGAAATTTAAGAGCTGCGAGTCTGAAGTAGAAAGGCGTGACCTGTTGGGATCACTCATAAAGGAAGGAAGGGAAGGAGGAGAAAATGAGGCAGAATGTGTGGGCCAGATCATTATTCAACTTTCTGTTCAGATGAGTAATGGCAAGCTCATCCTGCAGGCCATGGAGAGCCACTGAAGGGTTTATAGAGGGGACAGAGAACCAATTCATGACTAGTGGTGATGAGGGAAGCAGGAGAGCCAAAGTGGGAGGCTGGGAAGACATCATACAAGGTGCCTTCTCAGAGCACATTGTGAGATAAGACGTGAGGAGAACAGGAAGACATGATGAGGACAGGAGGGAAAAGTTAAAAAACTTGTGAGACCTCACCCCAGTGAGAATGGTGAAAATTAACAAGATAGGAAACAGCAAATGTTGGAGAGGATGTGGAGAGAGGGGAACCCTCTTGCACTGTTGGCGGGAATGTGAACTGGTGCAGCCACTCTGGAAAACTGTGTGGAGGTTCCTCAAAGAGTTAAAAATGGAGCTACCCTACGACCCAGCAATTGCACTACTGGGGATTTACCCCAAAGATACAGATGCAATGAAACGCCGGAACACCTGCACCCCGATGTTTCTAGCAGCAATGGCCACAATAGCCAAACTGTGGAAGGAGCCTCGGTGTCCATCGAAAGATGAATGGATAAAGATGTGGTTTATGTATACAATGGAATATTACTCAGCTATCAGAAGAGACAAATACCCATCATTTGCTTCAATGTGGATGGAACTGGAGGGTATTATGCTGAGTGAAGTAAGTTCATCGGAGAAGGACAAACATTTTATGGTTTCACTCATATGGGGGATATAAAAAAATAGTGAAAGGGATTATAGGGGAAAGGAGAGAAAATAAGTGGGGGAAAAATCAGAGAGGGTGATAGAACATGAGAGACTCCTAACTCTGGGAAACGAACAAGGGGTAGTGGAAGGGGAGGTAGGCGGGAGGATGGGATGACTGAGTGACGGGCACTGAGGGGGGCACTTGACGGGATGAGCACTGGATGTTATACTATATATCGGCAAACAGAACTCCAATAAAAATATACATTAAAAAAATTTTTAAAACTTTGTGAGACACACATCCTACTATTATTTTATGAATAGTACAATTGAAATACCATCTTATCAAACACTATTAACAATATGGTCTCAATAAACTAAAAGCTCTCTAGTCTTAAAGCAGTTAATAAAAATTTACGTATCAAAATTTCTCTGTCATACTTCAAACTCAGTTTGATCAAAACTGAACTCATTAATTCCCATCTCAAACATATTCCTCTTCCTTCATTCCCTAGGGAATTTCTCCTGAGACTTCTCTCTATTATCCCCACTTTAAGATGGGAAAAAAAAATGGAATCCGAGAGGAATTAAGTACAACGAGGTGGCTCGACTGACTGAGCCACCCAGGCACCCTACTGACTTCATTTAAAAAATATTTGTGAGAGCTATTCAAAATAAAAAGATTAATATAATAGATTAGGTTATGTGCAATTAAATTACCCATTCCAATACTTTTCATTTGTTCTCATATTAAAGCCACACCTCTTTTGTTCACACTGCATGTACTGAGCATCTTAGGGGTATGAATGTAGTGCAGTTTTATAATCCTTTCATCCAAAGTACCTTGATTTGTATCAATTATATAGCAAAAATCCTGCAAACACTTCAAAACACTTGCCACTAAGATGGTTAAAAATAAGGGTAGATAATTAACAACAAAAATCTGTTTCACCCATTGAGAGAAACAAAAGATGTGCCTTTATGTTAGTAATAGGATTAACAGCGTAGAAGACAGAACAGAATGGCTAATCTGTTTAGGGTCTTACTCCTGGAGGTAGCTAGCTATCAAAGGGAGAAAGTACCAGAAACTTGGAGGGACAGCCTCTAGGAAAGTCAGAAGTTTCAGAGCAGAAGAAAGGACTCAGATATTTGCCTTAATGTCCTTTGATGCCTAATCTATAAACTCTTCAATTCCCTATCTGGAACCCGAGGATCACAAAGGAATTGAAACTTGCAATGAGTGGCTAAATATACTTTACATAAAAGGTAAGGTCAGGCTGGTGGAAAGCTCTTAAGATCTAAAAAAAGAGGGAAGGGCAGAACCACTTCTCCCCAACTTCACAGTTAGCTGACTGTTAAAGAGGAACAACAGAGGGCTTTGTGAGGCTGCAAAAAAAAAAAAAAAATAGAAAAGAAAAAAGAAATTCCAGAAAATGTCGGTGTAGGGTGGTTTCACAGATTTCTCTAGGGAGAAAGCTGGGAACGTGGTCCTCTGAATGCACAGGAAACAGAAAAACTCTTGAGTACAAAATGGGATACATTAGGAATGAAAGCAAGACCTTTGAAAGCAATTCTCCAATTCTCCAGGTTCTTTCAGACAACAGGAACTGGTTCATGAATATGGCCCATTTTGACCCTGTGTTCAAGGTAGCAATGCAGGACTTGTGGGAGCATATGCAATGGCATTAACACGCTGTTCTTCACAAAGATGACAAGAGACAGAGTGCAACAGCAATGAGATACTAATAACATTAAACGCGCTTGAGGTGAACAGGTGGAGAAGCCAGGCAGTCACATTTACTGATATCTACAGTGAGGACAAAAGAGCACAAGGGTGGCAGAGCACAAGCCTGTCCTCAAAACAAGCCTTTCAAGGAAAACAGGTCATCCTACAGGAAATTCCTGAGCTCCTCTCTCCACCCCCTATCTCCGCCCACACATACATAAATTTATCTCCATTAGCTCCATCACTTCCTCCTCTTTGGTCCTAGAGATTGGTCCTTCTCTCTAAAGCAAATCTTTTCTCACTAAGTTCTATATTGTTCTTTCTCCTACCTCCCTAGGGACCTTTCTTCATCAATTAATTTGTCCCCTGTACTTTTGACTCCTTCCTTTCTATTCACTGCTTCCTCCTTAGAAAACAAGCAGACTCAAGTTTCTCTCATTGAGGAAAATATTTTCATTTATTTTTGATTACACAAGTAGTTCACAAAAACATGCATATATGCCTGTTAAAAATGTTTAAAGTACCATAAAGTTGAGTCCCACTTGAACATAATTCCCCTCCCCATCTTCAAATTTTCACCTTAATCACTGTTATCCCTTTTGCATGCATGCTTATAGACTTTTTTTTTTTAAACATATAGCATTGTTTTATGTCTTTTCCCCCTTTTAAATAGCTTGTTTCATACTATACACATTTTGGAGAAATTTGTTTTTGTTCATTCAATAGGTCTAATCACATCAGTAGATCCTCCTCATCATTTTTAAATCTAAGTCAGTATAGCATGTCACAGTGTAAATATGTAACTTAACCAGTCCTCCATAGATGAAGAGTTGGAGTCTTTCCAATTTCTTGCCATTGCAAGCAATGCTGGAAGAGGCAAGAACCTTTACCATTTCTCTACAGTAGATACTCTGAAGTGAAATTTCCAGATCACAGAACAGATATTCTTGGCAGTTTTGATAGATACGCACAATGATGTCCTTTAAAGTGACCATACCATAGTTTATGTGCATCTGTAATGAAAGAGTTCCTATTTTCCCAGACTCTCACTCTTGATATTACCAGGTTTTTATTGTGCCACCTTAGTGAGGGGAAGAGGTCTCTCATATTTCTAATTTTCATTTACCCAATTGCAATGTGATTAAGTCTATTTTCATATTCATGTTAAGTATACTTTCATATGTTTATTGACTAATTATGTTTCCTCTTTAGGGAACTGCCTAAAAGCCTGCTCATGTCCTTTGATTGATTTTGTAATAAATTATTTGTCCCTTTCTTAATTGGAGGGGTTATTTCCATGTTATGTATATTAAGCCTGCCATATATTTTATAACTTCTTTCAGATAGTAGCTTACCTTTTAATTTTGTTTAGGGTGGCTTATATTGCCCAATTGTTGTTGTTGGGTTTTTTTTTTTTTTAATCAAGTCAAATTTGGTTTTGGCTTTTTTTTTTTTTTTTTTTTTTTGGAGAGCATGCAAGAGGGTGAATGGGGGAGGGAGAAAGAGAATCTTAGGCAGGCTCCATACTCAGAGGGGAGCCCAACATGGGGCTTGATCTCATGACCCTGAGATCATGACCTGAGTTGAAATCAAGAGTCTGTCACTCAACCTACTGAGCTACCCAGGCGCCCCAGGGAGAGAGACAGTCTTAAGCAACTGTGCATGGGGCCATCCAGGTACCCCCTTTTTTTTAAGTAGGCTACATACCCAATGTAGGGATTGAACTCATGACCTCAACCCCAAGATCAAGAGCCACATGCTTTACTGACTGAGCCAGCTGGGCACCCTGGTTTTTTTGCATAGTATGTCATGAGGAGAGCCTGCTGTTTTCCAATATCAGAAACATGTTTCCTCCATTTCCCTCTATTTATTGCTTTATTTTTTAATTAGTTATTTAATTTATCTTATGTTTCTTTTTTTGAAGAACATGAATTAGCACCTAACTTCATTTTTACTGAGTTGGTAGTTAGTTTCCCTGGAACCACTTATTAAATGACTCATTGTTCCTCCACTCACTGAAAATGCTACTCTTACCATAAGCTAAGTTGTCATATGTGCATGAGACTGTTTCTGAAATATCCATTCTATCTTATTAATTGAGTTGCCCATTTCTGTGCCAATAACCACACTATTTTCATCATCATAGACTTATAATACGGTTTTATATTGGGTAGGGCATCTTCTCATCTTTGTTTATATACAAAATTATCTTGGCTATTCTTGTACATTTTCTTTCTGTGAATTTTAAAATCAGTTTTGTCAAGTTCCAATTGCTTCTAATTTATCTGACCACAGACTTCATTTTTCAAAGATCAATGTTCAAAAGAACACACTTCACTGATACACTGGCTTAGGCTATAGGTGGCCCAAAGATTTATTTTGTTTGGTCAGTAGAGTGCTGACCCATTCATGTTTTTAAAAACGTTTGACACCCATCTGAAAGCCAAAAGTAAATAATGAATGTGCAACAGGGTGTGTGTATGTGTGTGGTGGGGTGTCTTTGCTTTCCCAAATGGCAACAACTGACTGGAGCCAAGTAGTGACTGTTTCTTTTATTTATTTAGGCCCTCAGTCCAAGTTCTCCAGTTTCTGAATTTGGCCTGTTCACTTATTTGTGCTATCTACCTAGGCTCTAGACAGACTTCACCTCCGAGAACCCTGCATTACAATAATATCATCCTCAATAGTCTTGTGTCTCTCCAAGTCATCCTTTCTCTATATTGCTATGAGAATGATTTTTCTATAACATATATAACTGGGCCACCACTCTGATTTCAATTATTTGGCAACTTCTGACTAGTTTTAGGATAAGATCCAGTTCTCTCTGTAGGCCACATGAAGCTTGTCATCACCTGAAATATTTTTCATGTGCCATTTCCCATTATTTCTCCCTTTCTCTGGCCATTGGACCTGTCTACAGTTCCCCAAAGATTTCCACATATTCATCCGTTCTTGACTTTTCACACAGAACAACTTAAATTCTAGTCAACCCACCACCTATAAGCTTCACCCTCCAACCTTTTGCCCCAATCAAATTTCTTCTTTTCTCATATGTGTTTGTTTGTATAACACCTACATCTTCAAGTCTCAGACACAATTCCATTACCAGCTGCTCTTTACAGTTCTTCCTGACTGCTTCTCCACTGTCACTTTCACTTAACCAATATCATCCCAAGAATGGAGGTTCTTCTTCTGTGTCCCTTCTCCACCCATTATACTTCCCCCTCAATCAATACATGATTGATTTTCTTTGTCTCTTTGACCCATAAGACTGTGTTCTTCTTGTGATCAGAAATCCTCTCTTAATCAAGTCACTGTCTCCTAAGCCTAGGACAGGGTAACTAGGAGTCTACAGGCATTCAATAAAACCTATGGAATGAAGGAAAAGACAGAAGAGAGAGAGACAAAGGGAGGGAGAGTTCAATGAATCAATCACTGCTTCAACTCTTGGGTAATATATAATCATATTATATTAATATATAATATATATAATCACTATTTAGGGATGACTGGGTGGCTCAGCAGTTGAGCATCTGCCTTCGGCTCAGGGTGTGATCCTGGAGTCCAGGGATCGGGTCCTGCATCGGGCTCCCCACGGGGAGCCTGCTTCTCCCTCTGCTTGTGTCTCTGCCTTCTCTGTGTGTCTCTCATAAATAAATAAATAACATCTTTAAAAGAAAACAATAATTTTGGTGTAAGAAATTTTTTTAAAAATCACTATTTAAATTAGTAGCATTGTCACATGAGCAAACAACTAAATCCCTAAGGAGAGAGTGGAATTAATCTTGTCCTCTATTTAACAAATACCATAGACACAATCACATAACGGTTTCTCCAGCAAACTCATAAGAGTTGTGCAATGTCACAGATTCTAAATTTAAAGTTCTTATTTTGCCTTTAGCCAAGATATTTTTAGATTTTCATTTCTAAAATAATAAAGGAGTTTGATGACAGTAAGTGATTAAATATACAAATATTTGCTTCACCCACCATTCTTCAGCAGTCTGTAAAGTTAAGACAACCTGTACTCAAGACTGAAAAGTGCTCTTCGGCACATAAGAACATTCTTCTCGCATAGGAAAGGTCAATAGGCTATGCCAGCTTCAGCAGAAAACAAAAAAGTGATCTCAACAAGATGCCTAAGCCCTAAAATCACATTTATAGAACATCGTTAATTGTATTAACCCTATTTTGGCACTTTTAGTATCTGTCTAGCAGATTTGTGCATGCACATATAAAACACAAAATTCCATTAATACAGCATTAAGGTTTCAAGTTTAAACATATAGGAAACTGAGAAGTTTTGAGCCTCATAACAACCTTAATTCACCCACCTTCCATATTCTATATGTGTTAAGTTTATATACTAAAAGGTTAAGCATTGAGCTGGAACACAAAAAGGACACATACATAAACAGTCCAAACTCTCACATTTCTTAGGATGTCTACTTTTATTTTCAAAGAACCACACATTAATATGATCTATTTTCCATATACATAATGGATACATGCAGAGAGGAGTTGGAACTGAGCCTATTTCATTAAAATATTCAGGAGGTTTAAAGTTGAATATTCACACTACATTGAAAACATTTCTACAGTGCATTAAAAATTGCTATGCATTTTTAGTATATTCTTAGTTTAGAAAATTAAAACAAAAACACAGAAAGTACCTATTTCTCAAGTAAGAAAAGACATGATCTGATTCGTTATCTTGAAAATTCTGCAATGGTTGAAAGAGCAAAAAAAATTATACCTGGCAGTCTTATTTATGACATCTTCTTTATTATACTTATTATTTTATTTTCTCCCTAAACTCTCTTTATGCAGAAATTTTAGAAAGAGTTCTGTCAGCTTGGAAATAAACATCTACCTCTCTTGAAGAACATCATTTGTTTCACAAATGAGGAAAAAAAAAACCCTTATTTTGTTCTACTACTGCTTGACTCATTATATTAATTTCAGTATATTAAGTATATTATGACTCAGTATATTAAGTTTGGAGTTATACATTAAATAATTTCCCCATGAGCCGAGGCCAAGCACACATATTTCCACCCAAGGGGAAAAGTTTAGAGTGAATGAAAATAAAACTCAGTAATGAAGGTCTTCACGCAGAGGCAGTCAGCCAAGCTACAGCGTAAAAATCCAACATGGTGTGTGGCTCTCACTTGAATACGTGAAAAAGAACTACTAAATCATTTAAGTGCCATGGGCTTTCTTTTGGGTTACAATGAACCACCAAAACTTTGGGCTAGCAGGACCAGTCTGGTTTGTCCTTCTGCTCTCAGGTAGGCCTACTGAAGCTATCCTGGACAGAGGAGAAACAGAAGTATGTTTAGAGCCTGCCAAGAGAATCCACAATTGCTCCTAATAACTCACTCTAGTATTAAATAGCTCTGTCAAGAAATCTTCCCAGTATCTCCAGTAAATCCTTTGTGCTGAAATTTAAACTGGAAAACTGGCCCCAAAGTGACTTTAACATGTGGTCCCTTAACCTGGAGGTTATTTTGTACCATAAAGGCTTATACAATAGGACCAGTTCTCTATGCATTTTACAGCAATTTCCCAACAGTTACTTAAGAGTATCTGGGCCAAGAAAGTGCTACATATAGAAAATATATGTCCTATTTTGTTTCAGTATTCGGAATATCATCTCATTAATCTGGGTTTCTTTCTTTAAATGTGGCCATAAGTCTAAGGCCAGCAAAGCAGCTAATTACATAAAAAGATCAGTTCCATATATTACCACTGCACTGATCAGTCAGCAAACTTGCTTTTTCACCATATTAATGGTGATCTGCTCAACTACACAATGATCTGAGTCCATAAAGTTGTATCTTGTATGACTTAGCCTCAAAGAAATGGCTTAAATTTGGAGTGGCTAAAAACTGGCTATGTTGACCAACCTAGACATATCACATCTACCCATAAGTTCATGTGCATAGTCATCAAAATTGTCAGTCAAAAATTTGTTGAAAGCCTATTATCTATCTCTTCATTCATTCATTTTTTCATGCATTCATTCCAACAAACATTGATGATTTCCCTTCTTCCACAGCACTGTTCCATGTATAGTATAAGTAAGTAAAAATCTAAAACAGGCTGTAAAGAGCCAAATTTTGTTGAGCTAGGAGCCCTAATATTCAGTTTATTCTATGCAATGTCATCAGTCTAAACATACACAGTACTGTGTCCCTCGTAAAAGAACTTCACAGCAACTTCAAAACGCTAACAGCATGAGATAATAACATTGTCTAAGCAGACTAATATGATCCAGAAGCTTCCATTATCTTTTCAAATAAGTAAAAAGTTAAAATACAGTTATTCTGGTCAGCAAGGACATTATGCATGATTCCATAATTACACCAAGTTTTCTAAGGCAAGTGATAGTTTCCTTTTCATTCCCTGTAAATCCCTTGAAAGCATCCTGTAATGCCTCATACAAAAAGTTGGTGCTCACGTATTTCTTTCTTGTACTGCGGCTCTCTCAGTGAGAGCTTCAATATCCAGATTGGTCTTACATTCACTGCAACTGGTAAACTATGGAAACAATCACCCCCAGAAGGCTGATAATACAGGAACCTATGCACAGTGACTTTTGTTCAGTCTGTCTGAAAAGACACATCAAAATCTAGCATTTGAAAAACTATTCTTTTTTTTTTTTAAAGGTATTTTTTATTTATTTATGATAGTCACAGAGAGAGAGAGAGAGAGGCAGAGACACAGGCAGAGGGAGAAGCAGGCTCCATGCACAGGGAGCCCGATGTGGGACTCGATCCCGGGTCTCCAGGATCGCGCCCTGGGCCAAAGGCAGGCGCCAAACCGCTGCGCCACCCAGGGATCCCTCAAAAACTATTCTAACCCTATAATTCTATATTGACAGAAGATTTAATAGCAATAATACTGTTTTAAATGGGTAGGCTAAATTTTTCATCAAATTTCACTTCTACCATCTTTCAAAGTCCTTTTGTGATTCTATTGCCACACTAGTCCCCTTGATTTGCATCTCTTTTAATTCATTAAAAAAATTTCTCTGGTTATAGAAATAGTATATATTTCTTGCCAAAACACAGAATACAGTAAAAATTCAACATACTCCATAACCTTGTCCTACAAAGATAATAGAGGTTAACATTTGCTGTGTATGCCTTTAGATTTTTGTCTATGTGCCTGTGTCAAGAATGCTCTTTTTCTTATATTTTTTTCCTCCACTAAGTCTAACCTCGAACCCATCTTATTGTCAGGGCCTGATTTTTCTCCACTCCTAGAATCTAAAGCATATCACCTCACCTCCAATAGTAGAACTGGAAGCAAATGAAAATCAAAGGACCAGAAAAGGAGTTAGAGAGGCACACAGAAGGGGAAAGAATAAAAGAAAAGGGTATAAGAGGCAGCAGAGATGTGGAAACCAGTAAGAGCATCTTAAAAGAACCAAAAAAAAAGTCCCTTCCCATAAAGAAGCTGATGAAGTTAGATCCATAAGTCACTGCCAGATTGATGTCCTCTGAACCTCACCGCCTCCCACCACCACCACTACCACCAATCCTTCACCACCCAGACCAGGAGCCATCTTTGAAAAACACAAATCAGGCCAATCTCTGAGCAATCATTCATCATAGGAATATTTTGATAGCTCAACCTAGTAACTTCAGCCATCCAAAGACAGCACAACTCCTTACCTTAATTGTGTTGGTGACTTTGCCCCCCAGGAAAGATTAAATAAATAAGAATAGAGATAACAAAGTAAATCAAATCCACACCCCTTATACTTTTTATGGAATATGTTTAAAAGTAATTTTCACATCACTGGGCTATTCTAGGTATGTTTACTTAAAGAGTTTGAAATACTTAGGAGATTATGATTTCAATTTGACACATGCAATTGATTTTAGACTTGTGATATTAAATTGGAAGGTGTAAGAACATTTGATTTAATTTTGGAAACAGTGCAGAAATGTTTAACAGAGGTTGACTTACTACGTGTATATGTTTGATCATTATTTTTTAAGTTGCTTATGTTCTTAGAATGATTTGCTTGTTAGGTTTGTAAGTCTGCCCCAACAGGCAGTTGAGGTACTTGAGAAATCAGATATATTAAATGTGTGAAATAGGTGTAAAATGCTTAAGGGAATTGAATTACCTAAACAGGGATCAGAACTAATTGTTCAGAGAAATTTCAACTTTTAAATTTGAATTAACCAAATGTTAATAAAATAAAATATGAAAGAGTCTGTTCTTATTATATAATAATGACTCAATTTAAAAATAGACTCATAAGATTTGTAGGTTGAAGTAGGTTTCTGGATGAACAGCTTTAATAGATTAAATATTAATTTAAAACCCAATTAAATGTAAGAAGTCCCTTTTAAAAATTCCTCTTGGACAATAAAACGCTCAAACTGAAAAGTAAACTCCAAGAAAGCAGGGATTTTCTCTGCCATGTTTACCCTGGTGACCTCAGAGCCTAAGACAATGTCTGCAAGTGGCTGGCAGTCAGAAACACTTGCCAAATGAATACAAGTATGTAGGACTTTGAGCTAGGAATCCATCTGGAGCAGTTTCTTAAACTTCAGCTTGGTATCACTAAGAAGATCAAATTCGAGCAACAGTCACACCAACATAAATGGAAAAACCTGTGTTCTAGGATATGTGTAGATTTAAAGAAAGTAAAATTTTGGAACAAGATCTCCAAGGGACGCTGCAGGAAGCCAGAATTTTAAGTATGGGACTGTAAGGATTTGTTCCCTGACTGGGGATTGTAGATGGACTATAGGGGAAAAGAAAGTAAGTAGGGAGTTGGATAGTACATTGTAGAGTAAGAAATAAAGCTAACCAGCCTCAGGGTTCTCTCAGGGGGATGGCCCATGTGCTACTGAAACCAAAGCAGAAGCACATCCAGTTGCATGGTATTGGACATGTAGACAAGGTCAGAACGATTATAAATATGGTGCACATCAAGCTGCAGAGGGTTTTGAAAGGAATGGAGCCAAGATGGCAGAGGAGACCATCTCTTCGAGGCCTGAGCTGGAAATGGAAGTAATGACAAGGAATAGTAAGTAAAAGGATAGAGACAAGTCTGAGGAAGTAGTTGCCTTTTATCCTCTTGTTTAAGTTGTGAGAGTTGGCACCTCTTAAAGATGGAGACTGAGGAGAATATTTTATAATGACAGGAAAAGTGAGGATTGGGGTGGGGAGAGGCAGGGAAATCACATCAGAAGAGGGAGCACAGCTTTACAAGGGAAATCTAAGTCAATTCAGTGTACCCAGCATGCGCCAGGTGTTCTATGAGCTGAAGATACAACAGTGACCAAGACAGGGTCCCCCCTACCCTCATGGGGCTTACATTCTAGTGGAAAAGATTAGGATCAGAAGTAAAAGAAATGCTGTATATAACACAACTCCATGTGGTGGTATCAAGAACCATAAGAAAGCAGGGGAAAGAGACAGAGAATGAAAGGACTTCATAGGACTGCTGGGACTGGAAGGAACAGATCAGAGAGTCCAGCCATCATTCTGGGGGTGGGAGACAGAAGACTGAGGAAGGAGGGAGGAAGCTGGGGATCCTGGGAATCACAGTCAACCTTAGACAACAGCATGACAATTACCTCTAATTTCCCCACTTGATGGCAGCCTTGATTCTGAGACTAAAACCTAGAAAGCTTCTTTTTACCCCCCACCCCCCAGCATCTCACTGGCAGATGGTCACATGTGGGAGGAGCTGTCATTACAGGATCTCTCCTAGTATAGCTAAATAAATCTGAGTCCCCTGGCCCCCAAATGCACCGTATTTTTCATGATAGTTGACTTTACATAAAAGTATGTGAAACATGTTTGGCAGTGAATTAGTTACGTACAGAAGAAATGTGAGCTGACTATGAGCAAGATCAATTGAAAGCACGAGAAATCTAAAAGGAAAAAAAAAAGCTAAAACATGTTTCTTTTCCTCCTCTCTAACTGGAGTTCAAGTTGTGAGGGTAACCAGCCAGAGAGACCTCTTTACATTGCCTTTCAAAATTTCAATAAATCCTTTGTCCCCTGTGTGATTTATTTTAAGCTTAGAAAATTAGAAAAGCTAAGCATTTAAATGCATCTTAAGTAACCAAGAGCAATTTCCTTTAGGTTGTCTTCAAAATTAGAGTGATCATAGGATGAGTTCAAACACTGACTCATCCCAAAGAAAAGGACATGACATGACAAACTAAACTACTTAGAACTCTTGCCCTCAAATGCAAAGAGTCCTCAGAAGTCTCTCCCTACTGAACAACTTCCCACAGAATGCAGAGACCCAGTATGATTCCAGGACCCTGATAGAGGGTCATTCAGCCTTTGCTTGAATACTTCCTGTGATGAGAAGCTCATAACCGCGCAAAACAACCATTTCACTTTGGGTCAAGTTTCTTTTTTTTTTTTTTTTTAAAGATTTATTTATTTATGATAGACAGAGAGAGAGAGAGAGAGGCAGAGACACAGGAGGAGGGAGAAGCAGGCCCATGCCGGGAGCCCCACGTGGGACTCGATCCCAGGACCCCAGGACCGCGCCCTGGGCCAAAGGCAGACGCCAAATCACTGAGCCACCCAGGGATCCCCTGGGTCAAGTTTCATTGCCACATTAAGTGTTCCATTCCAAGAGCTGCAGGGTACCTCCTGGTAACTCTCCCTAATCTGTTCTGTTCTGTTCATCAGGTCCTCCAAATTAAGTTAATTGTTCTTTAAATCTCTCAAATAAGAAACACAAATGCAATTACTAAAGCTATAATTTTAGGTAATATTTAATACTGATTTCAATGTATTAAGATGATTCTGTAAATACACATTATTTAAGCCCCCTCTCAGTAATGAAAAAAGGCATCTACTAAAAACCAGATTTATCTTGAGAAATCTCTAAAATTAAAAAAAAAAAAACATTGAGACATTTATTACCAAGATTAAATATTTAGCACTTGGGACTATACCATAAAATCCTTATTTTAGTTAATGTCCACAAAGTAATTTGAATATTTGCTTTTCAAAATTATTTATTTATTTTTACTTAACACCTGTACCTTTGATTTATGAAATCAAGGGGAAACTATAATCTCTTAAAGCATTTGCTTAGATGTTATGAGAAGTTGCAAAAACAGACCTGAGGAAAAAAAAATAAATGAGAAAATCTAACAAAACAAACCAAGTTAAATGTTTTAAAGGTCACTTTTTTTAATTATGTGACAAGGCGTCTATTATGTAAATAAATCTCTGCTCTACAAGTCATGCTATGCCCCCTTCCACCATTCTGATTAGTAGAGGAAATGGCTAAAATCATTCAAAGGGGCACCTTTCTTTCTGAGTTCTAACATTAAATACTCTTCCATGAGCATTATGCAAAGCACACACACATATGGATTTATCCAAGACATAGAGGTTCTCCACAGAAGTTAAAAACTGACCTGCATAATTCATCTAAGTGCCACGTCGCTGAGGTGCTGAATCATTTCCTTTGCTTAAAATACTTTCCACATCTCACACAGGTCCATTCTCAGTTTGTTTTCTTTTGAGAATGTTACTGTTCATTCATAGACAGCTACTTTAAAAACAGTAATTGTAATAATAAACCCTCAGGTTTTTTTTTTTTTTTTTCTGTAGCCTGACTTATCTCTGTCCTGTGGGGTACTTAGGCTTTGTGCCTCAAACAAGATGTTAATCTGGTTCCCAGGAATAGACTAGACATGCTGAGAGGTGTGCTGGCACCTCTGGTGACACAGCTTGGACCTGCAGTCATAGCTGGCGGCCAGGCTGGGGCAGAGATGGCAGGTGCTGGCTGAGTGGGCTCCTGGGTACCTGGGCCCAGAATCCAGCACACTCAGACTTGTGGAAATGCTGCCAATGATGGCAAACTCCATGTTGTTTGCTCCTCTGCCCTTAAAACTGCCTTTCTGACTCGCTCAGGCAGGAGTGAGGGAAAAGCAGATGACCCACTCTCCTGGAGATGCTGAGAAAGGGTCCTGTCGTGGAAAAAGCTATCCCACGCCCCAGCTCAGCCAGTAAGGAAGTCCCCACTCCATGGTGACACTTTGGGAAGTCCACAGGGCTCTACTTCTGAGAAAGTGTGTGATTGTTGCCTACCTCTCCGTACTCAAGTCTGTATTCATCAGCTCAAGCTGCCGTTAACAAAAATATCACAGATTACGTGACTTGAGCAACAGAAATTAATTTCTCACAGTTCTGGAGGCTGAAAGTTCAAGATCAAGGTCCAGCAGAGTTTGGTTTCAGGTGAGAGCTCTTTTCCTGTCTTACAGATCTCTCTCTGACTTTGCCCTGTGTCCTCACATGGCAGAAAGAGAATGATCTCCCTTTCTTCCTCTTCCTATAAGGCCAGAGTCCTATCAGACTAGGGTCCCACTCTTATGACCTCATTTAACCTCACTTAACCTCCTAAAGACCCTCTCTCCAGATACAGTCACATTCAGGGTTAAGGCTTCAACAGATGAAGACGGATACACCTTTCAGTCCATAGCAAGTAGACAAGAAAGTGACTGAACAGAAATGAAGTAGCTCATAAAATCTCCAAGAAATTTAGAGTACCAGACTGACAAAATAGGCAGGAGCAGAAGGAATCTACATCCAAAAATATTCCCAAACTATACCCAGAACCATTCTGATTAGGCCCCACTGCTACCAGTGGATGCCACAGCCAGGGCTATCAGCCTATGTGGCCTAGAAAACCAAACACCAGGGTCATGGTCACTGCCACTACCACCAGCCTCGTACTCACTTTCTCTACCTCTGGCAGTCCCGATTCAACATCCCAGACATCTGGTAAGTAAGCCTCGCTCAGAAGCCAGCACCTTAGCTGCGAGGGAGGCCAAAAAGGCCAGATGTGGGCATATTTTATCTGTAATACAAGATAGGTCCTTCCTCCTATCAAGACTCAGATGGTTCACAGTTCTCTAGACATGGGGAAAAGGTTCAAACGCTAGGGAGACACTCCTCCAAATGACAAAAACCCATGCAATGATTAGCTCCTATTATAGATGATAAGTTAATGGCTGGTGTATGTATATAATTAAAACAAAAGTTTAATGAAAAAACATCCTGATTACAGCCATGGATTCTAATATTGTCCCTCTCTTCTATTTTACATTGTTAGAAAATTCTGATCATAAACAAGTAAATTGACCTTATGACCTACTAGATCAGGAATAGCAATATGAAAAACACAGGACTACAATTAAAGTCAGGAGAAATGGAAAACATTTGGGAAGTGACCGAATTTTCAGTGAGAAAGGATAAAGGTGTCCGCTAGGATACTCAATGTGGGACTAAGGCACCAGGTGCAGATATGAAATGTTTCAGAGGGAAATACTCATAGGACTTCTGCTTAATGAAGGTTGGTTGAGGTTATCAAGAAAAAAGAGTAAAAATCAAATCTAAAATTTCTAGTCCAGATAAAAACATATCCCTTAACTAAATTAAGCTCTTTCACTGAAAATGTGGTTACATCATTAGTTTGCCTAACAAATTGTCAAAGACTAGCAATAAAAAATTAGCTGAAGTCTTGGACCAAGTAGGAAACCCTGGATAAAAAAGACAACACAAGGGACCAGGCCAAAAAACATAAAATTGATATCAGACAAGTATATTGCACTATCTTTCTGGGAAAGAGGAAATTTGGAGAAGAGAAAATTTGACAAAAATTTTAACCACAGGGATACATAGTTAGAATAGGGCTAAAAAGCAAATAAAATATGAAAGTAACCTAACATATGTCCAATATTGTTAATAATTCTCTACTGATGTAAAAATATTCTGAAAATTTGGGAATATAAAATACCACAATGAATTTATTCACAAAAGATTATAGAGAGAAGAAATGTGGAAATTAGCCTTGTAAAAATTTTCCCACAAATCAGTTGTATGAACTCACCTGATATGTCTACGGCACAGCAAGAAAAAGGAAAGAGGGTAGATGTCATAAACTAGCAATTAGTGAGAAAGAAGCTGATCCTGAGCAAAATGCAGAAAGAGATTACCATATGGTTGGCTTATTTGCTTACCTGAAGTTTTCCTCTACCAGGTGTGAACATCATGAAGGAAGGAGCTGTGTGACTTATTTTTCCTATGTCTCTGGTGTACACAGTACACACAAGGACACATACATAGGGTGTACTTAAGAGATATTGGTGGAAATAAATGTGACTGAGCTGAGCAAATTCACTAAGCACAAGACTTGGGAACCAAGTTGAAATGTAAGTCAAATTGAATAGCAGAGTTGGACGTATCTGTAAGCAATTTCAAAGAAATGTGATCAATGTCCACTGACACAGGGATCTTTAGTGGCATATCCTGGACTATGTGCATGGATTGTTCTGCTTTGATATTTTTACCAAACACCTATGGAAAATCAAGATGATATGTACTTGAAACATACAAATGACACAGGTCTAGGAGGTAAAGCTAACATACCAGATAACTGAGTGAGGATTTTTTTTAAAGCTAGAAGGAGGAACTAAACTAATGCCAATAGCTATAAAAACGTAACAGATCAATAGAAAATCCTGCAGCTCAATAGTAACAACAAATAAACTCACTGCATTAGTATAGGACAGGGAAACGTAAAATGTAAAATATAAAATCTGTCATTATGGTTGCCCAGAGTGCTTGAAATTGCTCCCTCTAAAACCTACTTAGAAATTCAGTGGGCACCTGGGTGGTTCGGTTGGGTAGGCATCTGACTCTTGATTTCAGCTCAGGTCATGATCTCCGGGTCCTGAGGTTGAGTCCTGTATCAGGCTCTGTGCTTAGTGGGGAGTCTGCTTCTTCCTTCTTCCTCTCCTTCTGTCCCTTCCCCTCTCAAATAAATAAATAAATAGTTAAAGAAAAGAAATTCGGGAGTGGGGGAGTAGGAAAAGAATGCTGGTATCAGTAATTAGGGTTTAGGCCAATGGTAACTGGGTATTTGGAAATGAAATTCCTTATAAACCTGGGCCCATCACTAAAATAACAAACAAGAAAAGAAATTCATATCTACCTAACAGCATAGGAAATGGAAAGGAAACTTGTCTGTCTCTGCCTGAATTGTAAGTAGGAAAAGAAAAGTCTTCTTTTAACATTTGTAATCATTGACCCATCTACACACAAAATAGAGGTATAAATTTATACTACCCAATAGTATTGCAAATCTCAATCCCTGAAATTAATACAGAGTGGTTTGAAAGTGATGCTAGCCCTGAGGCAGAAGGCAGAGGCAAAAATTTTTGAATCTAGCCTAGAGTCACATGCTCTTAATGGTATAGTACAGGAATCTGACAGACAAAACTCCACTGAAGATGAGCTCACAGTCCAAAACAACAAAACTCATAAAAATGCAATCCGCCAGAAAAGAGTCAGTAGGTATACCAAACAGCAGGTCCCCATCTATAAGAACTTTTAATATACGGACTATGCAATAAATGTGTTTAAAACTACTAAATACTTGAAATCAGTAATAAAAATATTAAAATAGCAAGACACTATGAGAGTAAGAACAAGTAGAAAAAGATGATTGGGCAGTATTTCTAAAAATGAAGATATAATCATTGAAATTTTAAAAACTCAACAGAAGGTAATACAGGTTGGATGTAGGTAAAGAAAGGCTTAGTGGGCTAAAGGAGATATCTGAGGAAATTACCCAAACTGCAACAAAGAGCAAATACAAAGATAGAAAATATATTTTTTTGAAGTTTAAGATATCACACAAAATACAAAGGAAAATGTGTGTTTAATATGAGTTACAGAAGTAGACACTAATGAGAATGGAGGAAAAAAACTATTCAAAGAAAGAATAGCTGAGAATTTCTCAAAATGATGACTGACATGAATCCTCAAATTTAAGAAGCACAAGTCCTAAGTAAGATAAATAAAAATAAGTCCATATAGAGGCAAATCATTATGAAACAACAGAACATATAATGCCAAGAAAAGCTCTTAAAAACAATCCAAGGAAAGACATGGCCTGAAAAAGACCAATTAGACTAAAACAGACTTCTCAAAAACCAAAGTTAAAAAGTGATGGAATGATTATCTTCAAAATACTGAGAAAAAAAACTATTGACCAAGAATTCCATATTCAGCTACCATGCAAATCCAATGAAATTAATACTGAGAGTGTGAACCATTCACAGATCCTCTCTGAAAGAACTACCAAAGGATGTGCTTCAGGAAAAAGTAAACTGAAGCCAGAAAGAAGTAAAAGGAGGCAACACTGAGCAAGGAAATTAGGAAAATATGGGGAAAGTTAAAACATTCATTGGTTCTGTTTTTTTTAAAAATAAAATAACAGCAAGGACTAATTTGAATCATATAAAAACAAGGTAGAATTAAAACATTTATCAATGGTAAGATAAAATGAGGGGAATCTGATTAACATTAATCACACAGATCAGGAGATGAGAAATATCAATTAATTCTAGACTTTATCAAGATAAGTATTCTTATAAACTTTTAATGATAACTAATAAAAGAAAAGAGTTGATATAAAACCCTTACATAAGAAGTAGAGAAAATAAGGAAAAGTTTATTATCAAAATAGAAGGTAGGAAAAGAGGGAGACAAAGCAAGGGCACAGGAAAACAAGATAAATAGAATATAAATATGATAGAAACAACTTCAAATACCAGTAATCACTAACTCAAGCTTGGGTGACAAAGTAAAAGTTATCCATTTGTCATTTTTTAAGAAGATTTTATTTACTTATTTGAAGGAGAATAAGAATAGGAGCAGGGGTAAGGGCAGAGGGACAAGCAGACTCTCTGATGAGCACCAAGCTTGACACGGGGCACAATCCCATGACTCCGAGATCATGATCTGAGCCATAAGAATACAGAAAGTATGGAAGTAAAAAAGGTGAAATGTATTTTTTATTTATCCCACCTAGTGCAAATATTCACATATTGTGTTGTGATTATATCAATGGGCTTGATTACTGCATGCTGACCTAGACCTTTAAGTGCTGTTAAAAGTGCTGTTAAATAGTATAATTCTAAACACATACTGTGGCCTTTTGATATGGGCCTAGAGGATTTTTTTTAATAGACTTTAGTATACAAAGAATTGTTAGAGACAAAATCAATCACTACATCGGATAAAAGGAAAGCTTCTCAGGAAAGTGAAGCAATTCTAAACAAACAACATAACCTCCAAATATATAAGGCATAAATTGACAGAATCACAAGTAGAAATACACACATCTGGAAGTTTTTACACACCTCCTTTGGTTCTTGATAGATCAAAAAGAAAAAAAAAATCATACAGATATAACAAACTTGGACCACAATGTCAACAAGCTTGAATGAAAGGACAAACATGGACTCCAGCATGGAAGTTAATTAGCTCTTAAAAGATTTTAAACAATCCAAAAAAGATCATTGGGATCATGCATCAGGTGGAGAGTCTGGTCAAATGGTCTCTAAGATTCCGACTAACTTTGGGATTGTTTAGTCTAGTTTCAATAAATATTTCACTCCAAGATTTAAAATAGAGGCTTCTTTTTTCCTTTTTTCAAAACTGGGTAAAGCTCTACGATGAGTTATAGCTTGAGGTATAAACCTCAACATTCCCACTGTTTTCCACTTTGAGTTTGGTGTGGGGTGGGGATCACCACGCTAAACCCAAAGAAAACTTCATGGGTGTAGTCCAAAGGGAACCAAATCAAACAAACCAACAATTTTGCACAAATTCCCATGAGCCAAACCACTGAATTTCACTCAGCAACAAAGACATATATTAGACCCTCCTCACCAACTGGAGCCAAATTTTCCTAAACCTCAGACATGTCAAGGCACTGCTCAGTTTGAAAGATGAGCAAAAAACTACATTTCAAAATAATTAACTTGAAACTATTCAAGTTTCTGTAACGTTTTGGAGTCTTTACAATACAACATTTTGGAGTTTTTACAATGGAATAAAATTAGAAGAAATAAATCATAGAAGGCCCCGGTCCCCTCTGCCAGGCAGCAATATTTCCTCCCAGACATTCACCACAGGGAAACAAAAAAAAAAAAAGAAAAAGAAAAAAAAGAACTTGTGTATTGATGTTCAACAAACAAATGACAGCAGCATTTCTAGAAGGAAAAATAAATAACAAAGCACATGTTGAAATAATATAATGGGTTCAATTTACAACTAACATCTTTGTAAAGACAGACTTGGCCCAAACATCAGTCTGTATATACAATTATAGTTCTACTGTTATAAAAACAGATAAGGACAAAAGGAAGCCATCCTTTAATTGGTTCATACTGTACCTACTTGTGTGGAAAATAGTGCTGTGTGTACTGATGTATGAATTTACATTTACAAATTTATGATATCGCAGTGTCCCTTTTTAGAGATTCCAATTAGTTTATTTACCTTATATCATTTTTAAAGGAAGTATTAGGGAGGAATTAACTGCACTGCTGTTTACCTGGATCACCTAGGGTGATCCAGGAAGGGTGAGGAGGATAAAAGAAAAAAGTTAACAGAAGAATCATCCATCCCATGAGCTTCTAGATCCTTTGGCCTTTTCTTAAATTCCTTTAGGCTTTTGTGCACATCCTTCCATTTTTCTGGATGTAGATGGATCTTTCTGGCATGTCTGCCATCCCAGAATGCCCATGCTTGTGAATTTGAGATTAGTTTTACAATCATTGTATAGATATCCCATGGCAGGGCTTCTTTTCTTACATAAAATCTATTAATAACATAATGGCATACCTTACAAAGTTCTGGCATCTCAAATAAAGCAGACATGGTTAGTTTTAATCCAAATTTTCAGTTCCTTGAGAGCACACATGGCATCTTAATATTTGTCAGTTTCCCCACTGCAAGGGTCACAACACTTCTAGTGAGTATGCACTGACTGCTTTAGTAAACTGGCCTTCAAACAAGTTAGAGTTTACAAAGATAGATAGGGGGATGCCTGGGTAGCTCAGCAGTTGAACGACTGCCTTCCACTCTGGGCATGACCCAGGGTCCCAGGATTGAGTCCCATGTCGGGCTCCCCACAGGGAGCCTGCTTCTCTTTCTGCCTATGTGTCTGCCTCTCTGTGTGTCTTTCATGAATAAATATTTTTTTTAAAAGATAGATAACTGGAAATAAAAGACGAATAAGACAGCACCAATAAAAAATCCACTGAAGTATATGTAAAACTGAAGAATGGAAAGGGGTCAGGTAAGTTTTGAGGGGGCAGATTGTGCTTCTGGGTAGAGGAAGACAAGGCAGGCTTATCAAAGAAGACCTTACTCTAGAAACTAAAAGACGGAGAAGGCAATAAAATAAGCTAATGTCCCACCCTGCTTGACAGCTTGACACAGACTCGAAATAATTGCCCATTAAGCAAGCAGCTTTGTTAACAAGAGCAGGATAATAAGCAGTGGACAATGGAAGGAATAGGCTAAGGTAACTATAGAAATAGACACTAACAATCCATAAATATATATTTAAAATAGTTTCTCACAGGTACCCTTAGATCAGGTGAAATGGGGAGTGGAAGGGAGAGTAGAGGTGAGGGATGGGCAAACTGAGTAAAACACAGCCCGTCTTCAGTATGTTTGTTCACCGTACAGGACCCAGACAGATGAAGGTGATTACAGTATGAGAAGCACCGTGTATTAAGGATCACAGGTGCCAGGGAAAGGGTATAAATACTGCTGTCTGTGAGAGCCAGAAAAATTTCTTAATAAACGACTTTAAAAGTAACTCAAGACATTTTTATATAACATAACATTTATGTGGCTCATAACATTTGAGCATTAAAACAGAATTCTGATGATCTGATTTGAACACAATTACCATTACAATGAAAGAAAGATCGTTTTAATGTAACAAAGCTGTTGCCACATTTCAGAAGAGGATGCAATTAAAAACAAAACCAAAAAAACCTTCACTGCTCTGTTTACAACAAACTGTCAGCACCAAATACTTCATAATAGGAACTGTGTTCTGTTTTGTCTTGTTTTTTTTCCTGGCCCTTGTTTGTGTATCTTCCCATGTGTAAAAACAGCACCTGATGAAGCACCTTTCCACACTACAAAAAGCGGGAGGGAACACCGTTTAGCTGAAACTTTAAATAAGTAAACCTAGAATCTTCTCATCACTAAATATAAATCACCTGTTCATCATGCTCTCTTCAACTCGCCCTTCCCCTTCCCCTTCCAGTACTCGAATCACTCAGCAAGAAACACACAAAACACCCAGAGCCAACATTCCATGTAGAACATTTGGGAGCCGGGACAAGGCAGGCAGGAGATTCCCTACACCTCACTCGCTCCGCCATTCAAAGTCCAAGCTTTTCCCTTCCCATTCTGCAGAGATGTAGAGAATCAGCTATTTGACCCCCAGTTCTGTAGACTGGAAATGCAGTTTCTGGCTCTGTGACAAATTCCACTGTAGCAAAGCCAATAGCATGCCCCATGGGGATTCACTATAATGGGATTTTAACTGTTTGGTATTATGCATAAATTCAAGGAAAACTAAATCTCAGGGAATGGTGAATATCATAAGAGCTACAAGTTCAGAAGTGTGGGATTAAGAAAATCCACTCCTCTTTCCTTTCAGAGCAAAAAAAAAAAAAAAATGTTCATGGAGGTAAACTAACGAAGCTCTGTCAATTCCCTCATTCCACAGACATTTATGAGTGACTACTACGCACCGGGCACTGGCTGAGGCTCTGGGAATGTAGCACTGAACAAGAGAGAAGAGGACCCTGCTCTCATGAAGCTTCTGTTCCAGTTGTGGGCAGACGGACAGAAAGTAAAACAGAAATGAATAAGGAAGTGCTAATGCTAGGAAGAGAATGAAACAGGTGACATGCTAGAAAGCAACTGGATATAGACCTTTAGGTTAGGAGGTCAGAGGAGGCCTCTCGGAAGACATAACATTTAAGCGGAGATCTGAGTGACAAGGAGGATGAATACCTAGGCATGAGATAGCAGGTCTGATGGCAAGAATGACTTTGGCCCATTCTAGGAACAGAGAGAAGAGCACTGTGGTTGGGGCAAGGGGAAGAAAGTAGATCTGAGGGGCTGGCACAGGCCAGTTGTGGAGGGTTTTGTAAATAATGTAAGGGAATCTGGGTTTTATTCAAAGTTCAATGAAGAGCCTTTGTACTGTACTGTAAACAGGGAAATGACTGGACCTGATCCACATTTTTAAAAGCTCATTTTGGGGGGGAACCCTGGGTGGCACAGCGGTTTGGCGCCTGCCTTTGGCCCAGGGCGCGATCCGGAGACCCAGGATCGAGTCCCATGTCGGGTTCCCGGTGCATGGAGCCTGTTTCTCCCTCTGCCTGTGTCTCTGCCTCTCTCTCTTTCTGTGTGACTATCATAAATAAATAAAAATTAAAAAAAAATATTGTTAAAAGCTCATTTTGGCTACTGAATGGTGAATGGACTATGAGTGGGCAAGAGAGAGGGCTGTTGCAACATTGCCTAGGGCAGCATCTGTGAAGACAAAGCAAAACTGATTGATCTGGGAGATATTCTGGAGTTCAGTGGCTAGGACTTGCTGATGGGAGAAGAAGAAAAGAGGCATTAGGAAGGACTGGAGCGGACAGCCCCAGTGGCCCAGCGGTTTAGTGCCGCCTTCAGCCTGGGGTGTGATCCTGGAGACCCACGACCAAGTCCCATATCAGGCTCCCTGCATGGAGCCTACTTCTCCCTCTGCCTGTGTCTCTGCCTCTCTCTCTGTGTGTCTGCTGTCATGAATAAATAAATAAAATCTTAAAAAAAAAAAAAAAAAAGGAATGACTGGAGCCATTTACTGAGACAAGGCAACTGGAGGAAGATGGATATGGATGAGAATCAAGACTTCCCTGGGGGTACCTGGGTGGCTCAGTTGCACATCCAATTTTTTTTAAGATTTTATTTATTTATTCATGAGAGACACAGAGAGAGAGAGAGAGAGACAGAGAGACAGAGAGACAGAGAGACAGAGACCCAGGCAGAGGGAGAAGCAGGTTCCATGCAAGGAGACCGATGTGGGACTCTATCTCGGGTCTCTAGGACCACACCCTGGGCTGAAGGCGGAGCTAAACCGCTGAGCCACTGGGGCTGCCCACACATCCAACTTTTAATTTCAGCTTAGGTCATGATCTAAGTAAGGGATCAAGCTCTGCATTGGGCTCAGTGCTCACTGGGGAATCTGCTTGAGATTATCTCTCTCTCCCTCTCCCTCTGTCCCTTTCTCCTCCCCCCCACACTCACTCTTTCTCACTCTCTAATAAATAAATAAATCTTTTTTTAAAACAGTACTTCCCTAAAACATGTTATCTTTCAGATGACCACTAAAAACCCAAGCAGAGATGTCAAGAACATGATTAGATAGATATAAGAGTCTGGAGTTCAGAGAAAAGATCAGAGCTAGAGATACAGGCTTGGTAGTCAGTAACGTAAATGTTGTATATAAAACCATGGAAAGAATGAGATTCCAAAGGCATCAAGAAAAGAAGAGTTAGTCCAGAGATGGAGCCCATCAGGGTTAAGGGCTAGTGGAGAAAAGGAGGCAAAGAAGACAAGGAACTGCCAAGTGAGTGAGGGAACAGGATAGTTTATGAGTCCATTTAGGCCCTCTGGGAAGGTGAGACCAAGGTGGGATTAGACATACAAGAGAAATATAAGGATTAGACATACAAAGACGAGGGGGCAGGAGTAGGTAAAGAGAGTTTTAGACCTTATGTAGGTTTGACATCTATGAAAGGAAGAGGGATGGGAGGACCACATAGGAAATGCTTCAGATCACAGCTCAGTTCTAAGGGAGACTTGGCCTGGCCAAGGGGACTTTCCAATCCAATGTTTCTTTTGGAGGGATCTTATGTAGTAAAAGAATGACCCAGTTCTAGTACCCCATCATGCTCAGCTATTCACTGGAAACACACCAAGGAAGCCAGGACTGCGTTTCCACTGTGTCAGATCTAAGGATATGGCACCTGAAGGCTTCAGTCAGCCCTCAACCCGTAGGAGAGTCTCATGAAGGAAGACCTAAAAGGCATACCTCCACAGCCACCACAATGTGACGTTATGTAAACCAAGAGTAAAAGAGTGTTTCAAAGAGGAGGGAGAAGTTAGCTCTGTCAAATGCTGCTTAAAGATCAGGTAACACATGGGTGGGCATGTGATCATTGTTTGTGACAACATGGAGGTCACTAATGATCTTAACAAGAGCAGACTCAGAAGGGCAAAGAAGAGAGAAGCCCAATGGGAGAGGGTCAAGGAATGAACAGAAAGTGAAGAAGTGTAAACAAGAGGACAAGAGGACAGACAACTCTTTTCCGGTAGTTTTGCTGAGAAAAGGGAGCACTGAAATGGGAAAAAGCTGGAGGGGATATGGGTAAGCACAGTCATTGTTTAAGATAGGAGATACTAAAAAAAAAAAAAAAAAAAAAAAGATAGGAGATACTAGAAAATACTGATGAGAATGATCCCATAGATCCGAGAAATTAACAATGCTGTACGAAGAAGAAAACTGCAAGTGCAATATGCTTGCGAGGGGAAGAGAGGAAGGCCTCAAGATACAAATGGAGGACTAGCCTCTGGCAGAGAGAGGAGAGCTCTATAACCATAACAGGAAGGAAGCCACAGGATTAAGGACAGATGTGGGCTGGTAGACTTGGTGGTAGGAGGATAGGTAGTGCTTGTCTCATTGGGTCTATTTACTCAGTGAAGTAGGAAGCAGCTGAGAGCAAGGAAAAAAGGAAGGGAATATAGGAAGCTTGAGAAGAATTAAATTGGGAAATAGTCATCTCTGAGAGCAAAAAAACATATCAGGAAAGTGTACTAGGACTCTCACTACTCTGAGTGCCTACTTGAGGTGTGTGGGCCTGAGTTTATGGTGAGACTAATCAATGCAATGCTCTTCTGTAGCAATAGCAGAGTCCTAACTGGAGGCATGGCATAGGTGGATGATTAGGTTTGACAAGACAAGGGGTTTTGCTGAGTATATGGCAGGGAAAGACGTGGAAGGATAAGTGGCATTTCTTGGCCATGGATCCAACCCCACATGGGGTTCAGGAGTCATAAATGGGTAAAACTGACTGCAGCTATACTGGCTGAATAAGTATAAAGAGCTATAGCTCTTTAACTTTCCACACCCCTAGAAAAACTTCTATTCATTTTCTTCTCCATTTGGGCAATCTCTATACTTATTATTCCTCTGTTGCTAATTAAACTCACAGATATCAATGTTTATAATGAATACAGTGCAAAACTCTGCTGCATAAGTTTGTTTTTGTTTTAATTGATTTTAATGACTAGGTTTTTGAAATTTTGTTATTTTAGAATTAGGGTTGGATTTTAAAATATTGCTGAATTTAAATATCCCGTGTTTGGATGGCAGATGAAAGAGCCTTTTGATGAAAATAAACAAAGTAGCTCAACATGACACTTTCTTCTTAAGTCTTTGCCAGGACAATGGAGTAAATCATATTTGGTAAGGTGTTTAGCTTAATAGATCTGTCTAGATTACAAATGTACAGAAAATGGTAATTTTTTTAAAGAAAAGATACTACCACATTGATCTTTTTTCTGGAAATTTGCCCCAGAATTTTCCTATTTGAGCACATCCTTAAGAATTCACTTAAGATATACAATAAGAGACTCTTGACTATAGTGAACAAACTGAAAGTTGCTGGGGGGTGGGGGGGAATGGGCGGGGGATGGGGTTACTGGGTGACAGGCATAGAGGGCACTTGATCTAATGAGCACTGGGCATTATTTGCAATTGATGAATTATTAAGTTCTACCCTTGAAACTAATAATACATTATATGTTAACTAAATTGAATTTAAATAAAAAATTATCTTATTATCTTTTAAAGATGTTATTTATTTATTAATGAGATACATAGAGAGAGAGAGGCAGAGACACAGACAGAGGGAGAAGCAAGCTCCCCGTGGGGAGATCCATGCAGGACTTGATCCCAGGATCACGCCTGGAGCCAAAGGCCGACACTCAACCACTGAGCCACCCAGGCATCCCTAAATAAAAAAATTTTTTAGAAGATATACCTTCTTTACACAAAAACATTTGACCAAAAACATATTATCTATACCAATCATGTGGTGAAATGGAAAGTTTTCAATAAGCAGCTTTCTCTTACAGTAGTCTTAAAGCTACAGTTTGTTTCAGAATAAATCACAACACCAAGGTAAGTAGTTTGAGAGAATATAAATGATTGCTTGTGCTCACAGATTTAAATTTCTGATCAAATTCCCGAGTTTGGCAGTTGAAGCCTGTGGTAATAATGGGGTTCCAGGCAACAAGAAGAGAGAACTGCCAAGAAACTCTGGCCTTCTCACATGACCCAACCGCCCACTTTAGAAAAAATGACTGGGAAGCAAATTTGTCAAGAACAGGACCTTCGCTATGGAATAACCACCCCAAATCCAGACTATAAACAGCCACTCATTCAAATGCACTATTTTTAAGAAGAACACCTGAATCACAAATGTATGTTTTTCTTCTTTGACCTGCTAAACATCAACTGCATTTTCAAGTTTGCATATACCTGAGACTGGTGTAATTATAGGCTATCATCTTGTGAGGTTTTTATGATCCAAGGATCCCAAAGGACTGCAACAGAGCTTTTTCTTCATTTGCACTATTTTAGCATGAAGAAATGAAGCTACACTTTAGGAAGCTGCTGTGTTGGAAAAAATGTTAACTGCCAAATAAGCCAGTCCAGAAGCAGCATAGTGTAGCAACCGAGGGTACCTAGAGTCCAGAATCAACATAGTGCAGCTGCATTCAATAGCAGCACCACAACATCAGCCCAAGGGGACGGAAAATATGACAGGTTCCACCACAGAAGAAGATGGCAGACAATGAACAATGAATGATGTGTGGTGACTGTGGGGGGCAGGGCAGAAGAAGACACATCCTCAACACAAAGCAGACAACAGAATGATGACTATGTCAGCTCTGGGAACAAACTGACAGAACCAAAATTATGTAAAAACTAGGTCATTGTGAGAAATGAATACTAACTCCTAATGTCAGGCTCTTAGGAAGAGAAAGAAGCTAAATTTGAGCCTTTGATGAGTTCGTATTTTAAAAAGAATACTTAGTTATGGGCAAAGATTTTTTTCGAATAGGGCTGAAGATAATAAGTAAAATTTGAGCTTCTTATTTCTACACATCAAAGAATATCATTCTTTCGATCTTTCCTGGGTAACAGAAAAAAAAAATCACTCTCTTTTGAAGTATTCAGATTAAAGTTCTAGGTAGGGAAAGAGCACTGGTGATAATTTGATCAATCCATATGTGTCATCAACACGAGTAATGTTAATATATTTTGTTATTATGAATATTCCCAAAACAATGATGAAATCGCAGTTGCTTATATCATCATACCCGAGTATAGAGTAGTGGTTAAGATTGCGTAGGCTGGAGCCAGGTCTTAATCCTGGCTTCATCACATATTAGCCCTACCATTTTGCAGGTTGTTTGTGTTTCTGTGCTTCACTCTCCCTTCCACTAGAATAAGGACACTATTTGTACTTACTTCTAGTATGGATGAAGGGATTAAATTAGTGACACTATAAGGCACTGTATCAGTGAGGATCCCAACAGGAAATCGATGGTACACTCCATTCACTGAGGGCTTATTTATAAAGATGTGGGATACAGGGAAGAGTGCTGAAATCTTAGGGCTGGTAGTGGTGAATTTGACATCACCTCTAGGCCTTTAAGTCATAGACAGTAGGCTGCCTTGAGAGGTAATTTATCTTCAGTCTGAAGCAAATAGCCAATCCAAGGTGAGTTTGCAGAAAGGAAAGTAGAGGGGAGAAATGTTTGACCTCACTGTGCCTTCCCCTCTGATCACCTCCTGGGCCCTTCCATTGGCTGAAACCACTCAGTAACTGGAGGGCAGGAAGCAGATTGATGAGCCCCACTGCCCAGGCCCAACAATGGGGCAAAACCAGGTGGAAAGGGGAAGACAAGAGATCTGGAGGGGCAAGAGAAGAGATCCAGCTCAAACACTTATATGTATTGAAACTATCTGACGATTTTAAGCTTCTTCACTTCCATAAACATATATTAACTGTAATTAATTACACCATACCAATCGGTGCCAATCTTGAGATTAAGTCAGCTGGACTGCAGTTCAAGATTAACACAACCTTATTTTCATTTTGATACTGACCAGGGACCAGAAATTCATTATTTACTCAACTTATTATGACCCAGGAAAAGAATGAGAAAAGAAATGTCATGGGAACTAGTTGCAGGCTTTCTTAGATTGCCTCACAAGAAGCTTGGACAGTATCTTATAACCAAGTCAAACCCATATCTGAGACATATTCTCCAGAGCCCTGGGGTTCTACAGCAGAGCAAACAGAGTCATGGGGAGAAAGCAGATGACCATACAGCCTGGATTTTTATTTACATGAATAAAGGCTATCTAATTCTGAAATATATGCTTGGAAGTAGTAACCTGACACCTACTTTCTTAACTTATTTATCCCTGAGAATTGTACTGTAAACAAGGTATGAAAATCTTGAAATTATGAAAAAGTTTATTTTTAAGCACAAAATGTGAGAATTAAGTATCAGGTCCATGAAATGCTGCTGTCACATAGTTTAATAATAATATACATTTGCATATAATTTTGGTCATGAAGCCAAACAGAACGCAAGGTGCCATTTTAAATGTCGTTAATAAATCACATTTTTCTTATCTAATTAATGCAAACTGCAAGAAAGTATGTGTCACTTGATAAATGAGGAAAAGTTAAAACCTTCCTTTGTATTTACACAACTAGGACAGTATTAAATTTTTATTAGGAACAAACTTTATAAGGTAACCTTTACTATAATACAGTGATATAAAAACTAAGATATTACTTCCTTTTAATCTACATGCCAAACGACTGCATACTTTAAGACCCCTGTAAGGGGGTTTTCATTATTATATTATGGTGAAGGGCAAGTGCTTCTAAATGGGGATAAACACTGAATTAAGGTATGGATGTAAGCAAGACTAGAGAAATCGGCAGAAGTCAATTCTGGAAAGTCTTACGTGTGAGGCCTTGAGTCTGGGCCTTAAAACTTCATTCCAAGGACCACAGCAAGTCACTGAAGGTTTGCAGCTGGGTGTCAAGCACAGACACTGCAATGCCATTTGGGAGAGGGATCATGAGGAAAGGCCGGTGGGTGGGTAAGTGCATTGGGCTGATTCAACCAACAAAGAGAAGAGAAGGCTGTCTGGGTGGAAGTGGCTGGGGGCAGAAGGAGATGCAGGGACAGCAAGCCAAATATAGGACAATATCACAGCGCGAAGGGCTGGCAGTAGGGTTTCAGTTCAACCCCATTACATTTGAATTTCAGATAAATTATGACAATTTTTTTGGTATAAGTATGACCCGGGCAACATTTGGGACATATCTATACTAAAACTGTATTCGTTGTTTCTCTGAAATGCAAATATAATGGGGCACCTTGTATTTTCATTTGCTACATTGGGCAACCCTAGCTGGATGTGAATTAGGAGACAAGCTTCTAAAACAGGCTGACTGAACTAGAGACAAAGGCTGATGTGGTAAACTTAATTAAGAGAAACTCAAACTTAAAACTGAGGAAAATGAATCTTTCTAGGCTCAATATTTTTTTTTTTGGAACCACCCAATTCCTCCAAAGTAACCACTGCCATTCTTTTCATAACATGATGGTCATAAGGAGACAACACTGCATGTTGGCTTAGCATAAGGTCACTGGAATAGGTCACTCAGAATTCTGCTCTACAAGCATATTATAGAGGAAGTTTCATACCTGCTTTCCCATCTGTATTTCTAATCCTAGAGAGGTTGAAAACATCAGGTAAACTGCCACACAACTTTTTCTATATAAAATTGTGATATACGACTCGTCACAGTGAGGCCTTAACCACATGTGAACATGTTTACGGTTCAAATAAAATATGTTATGTGTTTTTATATGTCTAACAAAGAAGAATGATGGTTATATCACTGAGATATTTCTGAACCTCTGTTCATTATTTTGTCAAGTAATCTCTAAGGGGAAATATTTTTACCATTCCCACACTTTTATAAATTTACTTGAGGCTACTTAATATACAACCCTATTTTACTCTTACTGTTCCTTAAAGGATTTGCAATATGTGAGGTGAAACAGAAAAGTTTTACTCAATAATTTCTTTTCATGAGAGAAGAGGGTGCTGTACGTAATATATAGAAGCCTCACTTTTAAAAGTGACGCAACAATGCACCAGCAGCTAATTAGGACAAAAATGAAGTAGGCTCTCAGCAGCAAGAGGACTATCAGAAACTCTTACCCACCACTTCATTTAGGGAGGAATGGTGGTAGTAATAGATGGCATCTAAAAAAGCAGTGCTCACATGCAGTATCAGCGCAGAGCCACACTGCCTAAGTCTCATGCACACAGGCCCCTGCAAAGTCAGTAAACACCAGGACTCTGCGAAGATCCACCAGGAGGCACCATACAGCATGTTTGTAGCCTTATGTAAGAGAAGGAAGGGAGCTCTTCAGGGTACCGAACTAGCACAAATCCAGAGAGAGTAAGACTTTTCCTGCATTGGAACACACGATCTTCCAACACCATGACCAATGTTTGCTGTACATTTAGGACGTAAAGTATGAGGCAGAGAGTCCTGGTTGCCTCCCAATGGTCATTCTCCCTTCTTCCTTAGTAGCCACACCCCAGATTTTAGCTGGGCACATGGCCAACTATAGGAATTACATTTCCCTCCTTACTTACTATGTGGTGTGGCCATATGACTAAGTTAAGGCTAATGAGATCCAAGTGGAAATGTTGTGTGGAACTGCCAATAATTCTCTTTAAAAAAGGAGCAGCTACAACCTTCTCCTCTCTTCTTCCTGCTGCCTACAAGGAACATCTTCGCACTGGAGTTCAAGCAGCCATCTTGTGCCACGAGGTGGCGTAAGATAAGGATGGTGGGATAGGAGAGAAAGTGCCTGAGTCCTTGGTGGTCATGGAGCTACCACCTTGGACTGCCTACCTCCAGGTAGCCTTGGACTGCCTACCTCCAGGTAGCCTTGGACTGCCTACCTCCAGGTTTCTTTTATGTGAGATAATAAACACTCATATCTTCAGACCACTATTAAGTTTTTCCGTTGCTCACGGAAGAATCAATGCCTCATTGATTTAACTAGAATGTATGCATATGTGTGTAAAATACTACAAAATGTTTATAGTCTAACACATGGTGGAAACCTAACATGCATATTAGTTCTTCATTATCTAGTATAACTATAATCAGCCCCAAACATACAGACATTTGTAAACCTCCTATTATTAGACAGAGGAGCTTATCATTTGATTACCACAGAAGGAAACAGCCAAAATATGAACAAGCCCTGCTCTTGTTCTTCATATTCTATAGTCACCCTTGAATGTCCTCAAGCCTTAGCTATCGCACAGGTATCTTCACATTGATTTCGTTTTGTTTATTTTGCCTACATATCCAAGGCAGAGACTGATCTGTCTCTGTATGCCCCCTTCCTTCTGGCATTGCCACTATCCTGTCCTATGGCAGAACCTTTCCCCACCTCTAAGTGGTGTGGGTAGGGCTATCAATCAGGTTGGGGAGATCCAGGTAAAGAGAGAGTACCCCATCCTCCAGTGATAGTGATTTGTGTGGGGATGGCCATGTAAATCTAGAACCTCACATGATCATTCTACTGAAGCTAGTAAGAGTCATAAATGTCCAACTTTGAGGATAGGGGTTCTACAAGCCTATAAATTTGGAGCTGCTGGCCACGTAGAGGAAACTGAGTCTGGAGTCAACACATTTCTCGACTTCCTAGTAACATAAGCCATAAAGTCCTTTCTCTTGGATTTGTGGTAGGTTTCTATGTCTTGCCATTGAGAAAGTCCTGGAGACTAATATTAGACTGGTCATTTTTCCATGGTTCAATGATATTAAAGATAAAATAGATCAAGAAACTATAGAATCAACAACTTTGTAGTATCTATCTTTGGATCTTCTTCATACCATAAAATTTTCATTCATATTACTCATATAATATTATGAATATCACACAGAAATTGAGAAATCTTTGGAGCCATGCTTTCATCTAATACGATATGAAACTACCATCATGATTTTCAACCTTCTCATTATAATTTAAAGAAGCTAATCAAGTTTTTATGTCATATCAATATTTAGAAAATAGTTTTGCTATATTACTTAAGGGTTTCATAATTTTGGTGGCTTCCTTGGAAATCCAAATTTTATTGTCTTGATATAAATACTCCCTCTACCAGAAACATACAGAGAGCACAGTAACTTTCAGTAACAATTTCTCCCATTAAAAAAAAAAATTCCACTTTTTTCAAAGTGGCATGTAGCACAAACTTATTTTTTAAAAAAACATGCTTCCTAGTTTAATAACAATCCTGATTTTGTCTCAGTGAGAAAAAAAATTGGTGTTCTCATGATAAACCAAAATTAAATCAGAAATAAAAAGAATATTGATTTTCAAAGATCCTAGTGCTTGAGAGTGAACACAAGCTAGTAAATGAATTTCTGCAGAGCTGTGGATGAAGAATATTTTATTTCTGAATAATTCCTGACACAATTGCCTATTCACCTAAATTAAGAATGAAAATACAGACACTCTTAAGTGAAAACATACTGTACTTCTATTATCATTTAGATTGAGGCTAAACAGGGTCTCATGGGAGATAAATATTCTTAACAAGCAAATAAAGAATTCAGCCACTGGGGTTTTCTTTTTATTTCAACTGTGTAAGCTTTTATAACAAAGTTTTTAGAGTTCTGAAAGCCTTTTACAGCTACAATTATATGAACAACACGATTTAATTAGCATGCATTGAGTATATGGTTCTATAATGGGAATTTTCATTAATTAACATAGATGGAAATACAAAAGCATTAGCTGTAAACAATGTGAGGAATCAAGAATCTAATTTGCCTATTGTACAACAAAGAAAAACACACTGCAGTTATGTGAATAATTTCGGCTTGCATAGCGACCGCACGTTTATTTAACAGTTTCAGACTTCATTCATTCCACAAATATTCACTGGGTTTCTAGCATTATTGATGCTTGGGAGTCATGAGCAAGCTAACAGAATAGAAATCCTACATTCTAATTCTGACGTTCTAGCAGAGCAGATAGATGATGTACAACAGACAAAAATGCAGAGTAAGATATGAGGGTCCATGGTAGTCAGGGAGAGGGACAGGATGCAGTTTTAACTAGGGTCATTGGGTGTTCCTCATTAAGAAAGTGACATTTGAGCAAAAACTTTAAAGAGGTAACAGTGTGAGCTATGTAGGTATCTGGGGGAAGGACGTTCCAGGCAGAAAAAACATCCAGTGCAAAAGCCCTACTTGAGGCTGAAGATTTCTGGAGTATTCAAAGCTGAAGCATAGTGACTAAACAAAGAGAAAAAAGGAAGAAAGCTTTAAGGTAAGTGCCCCTTTGTATAGAAAAGGGGAGCAGATCTTGGAGGACCTTTTTGGTAGGGCTAATTACATTATTTGGGAGACCCAGTGCATGATGAAAATGCAGAGCTCCTTCATTCAAAAAGAAAAAAAGTGCTGTCAGAGGTATTGAAATACCTTAAAAGTACTTTAGTATTCATAATATAGGGGTTGCTTATAATTCAAAGGATAATGGTATTAACATGAATGATGATAAACTTTCAACTGGCTAAATAAATTGGCATTATAATTTTATACATATAAAACTTTATTATTAGTTAATACTTATATATTATATAGAATAATTTATAAAAATACTGTATTAATATGTCTTGATTGATCATAAAATTTTCCTGACTTACTTTTACTACATATTCATTTATTAGATCACCAAATTTATATCTTTCACATCATTTTCAATTGATTTAACTGAAAGTCATCAGCAAATGCAAGATCATAAATAGTTTTTTTTGTTGTTGTTTCAAAAATTTCTTTTCTTGTGATGTATAACTGTAGTCACCATGATGGGCAAAGGTGGTCAAAAGGTACAAACTCCAGTAAGTCATGGGAGTGTAACATACAAATAATTTTTAATAATTTTTACTTTCGAGAAAGATTTTTGTGCTGATCCACCTGTCACTGGGGCTACTACGAGTATTTTATAGGCTATGACAACATTGAAATACATTGCTTATAAATTACTTCAAAGTATAAATTTTAGTACATCTAAGCTGACGAATCTTATAAAATAGTTTCTCTATTTTAGAGAAGATAAAGACTGAACTCTTCATACAAATCAATTTCATGTAAGTTTGAATGTAATTTTAAATGCAAATATACCCAATGCATTTTAATATTTGCTCTGACATCTCCTATAACTCATGGAGGTAGAGTAAGAAACTAGAAGTGGCTTTCATAATATGTGCATAATCCAAAACACATATTTGTGTTTTATCACTATATCTATGATTAGAAGGAAATCTTTCATTTTAAAATTATCTCCATTAATTGGTTCATCTGAAGTTTCATATACAAATAGCATCCTTTTCTGTTGAATGATCTTTAATTTCTGTTTCGAAGCTTGTGGACATGTGCTTTTCTTGCAACGTTTTCAAAACTGAAAATTCTAACCTCTAAAGAATTCTAACTCTCTGATATGGCCTTGATTTAATTAGATGCACTTGGTCAGAATGAACAAAATCCAAGGAAGCAAGAAAACCAGTGCAATGGTCATATGTTTACTTTTAGTTTGTAACAGCTTACTGATAAAGTTTGTTCCCTGAGTGCCAGCAGTTCCTGTTCTGCTGCTCAGGCTGGAGAGTTAAATATCACACACTGTTAGGACCAGCTCTGGGGATGCACAGAGGCAGTCAGCCTCTTGTGGCTGTCCTGGTGTTGGCCCCTTAGGAAGCCTCTGCTATCTTGCACGGCCACGATGCCCTTCTGCTGATGCTACAGTGGTCACACTCCCCATCTAGTTCCAAGTCCCAGCATGCCCAACCCCTCATGGCCCTGTGGTGACCTGAACTGCTCTGAGGTGTAGAGCTGGCCAAATGCTGCTGGGTGGACACTGCCTGCAGTGCCCAAGCCCGTGTGTGTGCCAGCTGCTTCCTGGACCATGAGCATATATGCACCCTGCTACTCAAGGGATCTCCTCTCTTCAGGAATATGCTTCTTTGTCCCACTGGACTTCGCTTACAAAATGAAAATTCAAATAGTAATTTATTAGGAATTTCAAGATGGCAACAGCAGAGGATTAAACCAAACCTGGAACCCTTTTCAGTGTATGGCTCTGAGTGGCTACAGAGCCAAGGTCGATGAAGCTGGAGCTGGTTCTACATTATCATAAAGAGCTGGGCTTTTTCTCCAAATGAAACAGGGAGCCACTGAAAGGGTTTTGAGCATTTAAGGGACACGCTACATTTCAATTGCAGTTACTAGGGAAGAATATCAGTTTTGCATTTCTCACTAGAGAACTGGGCTCAAACTTCTTAGATTGAAGCATTAAACATGATTTATTACAACCATCATGTTGCTTTTGAACATTCAGTATCTCAAAAGTAATTTTTTTTTAAAAAAAAACCACTACATTATACAATCTCAATATATACACTTTTTATTTTGCAGTCACATCTCAACAAAACTGGGGGGGGGGGGGAAGCTAATTTCTAAATTTTTACTGAGGCCAATGTTAGGTATAAACAAATTAGATCAAGCCCACTTATAAAACATGACCTTGATTTAATTAGATGCACTTGGTCAGAATGAACAAAATCCAAGGGAAGCAAGAAAATTGCAAGAGTATGAGGACATGTAGAAACAGGGATTTCCTCCAGGCTTTTCACACACTTAGGACCTTCCCTGTGTGTATCAGTCATGAGCTGGCCAAGGCTATGAGGATTCATAACTGTCACCACCACATAGTCCACGGTGAGCCCTCAAGACTCTGATTCCGTACCTGCACTCTTCCAGCTTCTGCTCCTGCCCCAGCGGTCTGCTTTGTCCAGAAGTGCCCAGTTTATTCTGCCAAGAGTGACACTCAAACAGCCCCAGCCCATTTCTATTTGGGTAACACATTTAGCACTAGATGCGCCTCCAAAGTCCTGGGCATTCTTGCATTGCTGTCCTTGACTCAGATTCCTTTTTCTGGTCCCATTAGTCCCATGGCTGCCAGAAACAATAGCGCAGAGTCACAACCATCCCACTGGAAACTATGGGTTTCCCCCTTATCAGAATCTGTGAGGATGGCAGGTCTGGCAATGACATCACTGAATGCTTGCTCAAAATGTCTTCTGATGCAGAGCTTAACATCTTTCATTTCAGTCTGTCATCATGGCTGAGATGCTATCAGTCTTGGCCTGATTTTGGCAAATAAGGATCTTTTTACAAAATAAAAATTCCTCCAAGAAAGTTAAGAATGTTAAAACTTACTTTCAGTGCCTGATAGATAGCTTGCACTCAACAAAGGTTAGCTGAATGAGTCACGGATAATGGTTAATTTATCCAATCTAATTGTTTTCCTTGGAGAATAGCTACATTGAACGAAGACATTTTATGGACAAGAGGAAGAAACATCACCTGGAGGACGTGAACATGTGACAGAGCCCAGGAAAAGGGCACAGTGAGGACAGAACCACAGAGATCAGAGATTCTGGAGCACAGGAAGAAAAAATCCAGGAGATGGGAAGTAAAAGAGAAGTTGCAATTTCACTTCCCACACCTGCCCACAACTCTCCCCCAACACAGACCAAGACAAAACCAACACCTCAGTTTTGCCAATTTATAATGGCCAGAAGGAAAGAGTTAACACCGTTGGATACTTCTGAAAGTCAAACAGGAGGAGGCCTGACAGTTGCCCGCTGATTGGGTGACACCAACATCCCTGGTGAACTTAGCAAGGTTAATCCCAGTGAAATGCAATGAAATATATAAACACAGCTGTGTGATAGAGCAATGTGAGGATCAAAGGATTAGGAAATTCTAAGCTCTATTCTAGTCTCAGCTCTAGTGATAGCTGCCGTGTGACCCCGGGGAAGTCAATTAAATGTTCAGAGACCAGGGTGCCTGGGTGGTTCAGTGGTTGAGTGTCTGCTTTCGGCTCAGGTCATGATCCTGGGGTCCTGAGATCGAGTCCAGCATCAGGCTCCCTGCAGGGAGCCTGCTTCTCCCTCTGCCTATGTCTCTGCCTCTCTCTCTTTGTGTCTCTCATGAATAAATAAATAAAATCTTTTAAAAAAATGCTCAGAGACCCAGTTTTCTCGTCAAAAAGGGGGACAATAATGCCTTTCTATCCATGAGGTTGTTGTAAAAACTGAGATAATATACATGTGCAGGTGGTATGAGTTTGGCAAAGCTCTGTATAAAATCAAATATATTCTCGCTGTTACCAAATAACAGTAATTAATTCTGTTCATGTTATTTGGCCAGAAGTACATTAAAAATCTGACCAAAAACACCTGGCCAAGCATAGGAATGGCCAAATTCACCAAGAATGACAGAAATTCTTCTAAAAGAGATCTGCTCCAAGTAAAGCAACTTTTAAAAGAAGACATTTAGATTGTGCACTAACTAAATTTACTGCCGTGTTTACCCCAGCAATTTAAACAACATATTTTAACTATGGTTGTACTTTTTGCCAGTCAATTGTAAATTCAAATAACTATAGTAAAAACCTTGCCAGTTGCAATCAATCACTGTACATCTGTGTAGGAAGAATTTTCCAGAAGGCTTTGCATTCCATTTGCTTTCTTTGTATATCATCTTTTGGGAGGATAAGAAGGTGAATAATAACAACTGGAAATATCTCTGGATCATCTGGGACTGCGTCCTCATGTCCCAAAGTAAAGATCTCTGATAAAAATGTGGATTTGTGCCTCAGGAGAAACTAAATCTAAGGAGAGTCAGGGGGTAGGGGAGGGAAATCCATAAAGAAAAGCCTTCAAAACTTGGTAAAACCCTGGATTGGAATGAAAAACCTTTGTCTAGAAAACTACTGGTGAGGAGCCAAAAATGGGTGAGAGTTAACACTTCCTGAGCCCACACTGTGTACTGGGGCGTGTGTTTTTCATGTCCAGTTTATCTGGTCCTCAGGGCAAACGAAGTAGCTATTAGGGAGCCATTTTCCCACAAACAGATAAAAAACTGAGACATGGATGGAGTAAGTAATCTGCTCAAAGCCACAGAGCTATCAAGTATTAAAGGTGGGAGGTGAACCATACTTTTATGGCTCCAAAGTCCATGGACTTGACATGTTACAGAGTCTCCCTCAATTATTTCTTTAGAGAAAGTGTTTAAATTCCTGAAATCATAACTGATTAATTACCTTAGCCAAATAGTTTCTGATTTCTCTGTTACTTTTTAATTGTCCTGTAAATAATAACAATAGAGTATTAAACCCAGACAGGTGCCCTTCTGAACAAGGGGCCCGACACATGGGGCTCACACCCAGGAGGCCTGCCCCAGCATGAGGATGAGGTGCTTCCGCTCATTTTACAAAGACACAGCATGTAAATTATAAACCCACATCAAAATTTCAGAATCATAAAGTTGTTCACAGTACAGCTCAGATCTCTGGAAAAGATAACACGCAAGATGAATACCATGGGTACCCTCTGTAAAGCTGTCTGCCTAGATCACACAATCTGCAGCTTTAGTTTTAGTTTAGTGTATTGGAAGCACGTAGAGGCCTTGTTAGAACAGACTGCTCTGATTTAGCAGGTCTGGGGGAGGCCAGAGAATCTGCATGCCTCCCAAGTTCCAGGGTGACCACTTTGAAAACCACCAGACTAGACAAAAAAAGCAGCTATCTATTGTGTTTAGATTCACTGAAAAGGCCTCTGTCCAAAAAAACAAAAAACCTCAGGGAGGAACCAAAAGTAAAGCTCCTTTTACAGGAAACAGAGCCCATCACTATGCATTCAGCAAGAAAGGGAAGCTACAGCCCCTAAAGGATAATCCTCTCCATACTGATTCTCTCACTCAACAGTTACTCACTGAATATCCAATATATACCTGACGCTGTCCTAAGAGCTGAGGTTATAGCAGTGAACACAGATGAAAAGTTCGTGCTTTCATGAAGCTTACATCTGAGTGAGCAGAGGCAGGCAATAAACAAATTTAACAAGTAAACACTGAATAAAGTATGTTAGTTGGTGACACATGCTGTAAAGAAAAATAGAGCACGGTAAGGATAAGTGTGGGGTGGAGACTGTTACATAGGGTGGTCAAGGAAGATCTCACTGAGAAGACACTGGAGCAGAGAACTGTAAGACAGGGAGGTATAAGCCAGGAGCAAGAGAGAGTTCCAGGCAGAGGGGACAGCAAGTGCAAAGGCCCTGAGCTTGGAACACACTTGCTGCGTTTGAGGAACAGCAAATATAAAAAAGAATGTTCTTAATTACTTATGGACAAGGAACCTTTTCCTATTATCCTCAAGGATTAATGGGCAAAATGATACTGAGTATGTGAACTTCAAAAAACTGGGAAGAAAATATGCAGATAATTTCTCTTCATCTCAGTACCACAATGTTTCAAGAATCCAGTCTCACATAAAATCTAATTACAAATCACATCGGGTGTTTTTGTTGTTGTTTTTTTTTTCATTTCCAGTCCTTTACTTACTTTACTTTACTTTTTTTTTTTTTTTTGGTATTTTTTTTATTGGAGTTCGATTTACCAACATATAGCATAACACCCAGTGCTCATCCCGTCAAGTGCCCCCCTCAGTACCCATCACACTGGGTTTCGTTTTCCTTTTGGATTTTGTTTGAATCTGCTTTCCTGTCAGGGTGATTGCTGAGGAGAGAAGCCCAGATGTTTTCAGGCTACAATCAGCAGAAATGCGGGTGTCCTGTAGCAGAAGTTAGCAGTGCTCCTGCCCCTCTCCACTCAAGACTCCCTGTTCCCATTCATGCAAATGACTTCTTACTGCAAGAGCCTGTGGCCCTCTGCCCACAAGCTTACCATGCCTAAGAGGCTGGGTTAGTCCATGTACAGGTGAGGCTAGAAGCGCCCCGGAAGCAGCCCCTAACAAATAATGGACAGGTGTGGTTGAATAGAGGAGCTTCTTTGCCTCTTGGGTAGAACAACTCTGAGGCATGCTCTCCAAGTCCTCCAAAGAGTGCTAGTGGGATTGAGTCCCAGCTGCCCAAAGTGGTAACCTACTCTTTTAACGTACCTCCTAGTGGCTTCCTTTCCTTCATGGTCTCACTTCCCCACTCCCTTGCTTGTGCTTCCTGGGCTCACCTCCCCAATACAGGACCTTCACAATCCTGGCCTCAAGGTCATTTTAGTAGGGGGCATGCCAGCCTAAAACAAATATCTTCTAGCTAAGGAGTCACATCACTGAGACAGAGAGTACCTCTGATCCCCTAGTCAGTCTCTTTTATTGTCTTTTAAATTTAAGCAATGCTATTTATTTTTACCACTGTCCCAGTGATTTTCACTTGTATCTGCTCCGTCAGAGAACTAGTGGTCTCTGCAGTCAAACTGCTTCATATAACTCTCAGACCATTTTTAGAGGTATTTTATCAAGTCACAAACAGCTTTAATTTAGTTTTCACTGCAAAAATGATGGTAGCATGCAATTTCTTGAATGGCCGCTCCTAAGAAGAGACATCCAAATTTAGACTCTTTTGTTTATCTACAATAGTAAATTTCATTATTTTAAGTGAGCATCCTCCATATGATCTGTGTTTGTTAGGTGGACTGTGCTGTGCTCTCTCCAAGTTCACAAGGTGCGGGTGGCATGGCAATATGATCCTTATTAAGATTTTGGTGGAACCCCCTCAGTTCATCATCTTATATAATTCAGTGGGTTTCAAAAGCTGATAGGTGTTTCTGTTTTTAAGCACAAAACCGTGTTTTCAGTTGAAGATACAATTTAAAAAGTGCTATACTTATTTATATTTAAGAATAATAGCGAAATCATAAAAGGTAGAAATGTAATGTTATCAGGAAATACACTAGAGCAGGAAGTGGAGCCAAGCACAGGTACATGCTTATAAACAATCCATCTGGTGAAGTAAAAATGTAGCCAGAAGTTGAACAGATCTGTGGGAGCCAGTGGGTTTTTGCATAATTTGGTGATGACCAATACTTTCTGCTTAAAAGCCAAATTTGAGAAAAATAAAGTGTTTACTGGCAGGCATGTTGTGATGAATGTCTAATGGAATTAGCTTTACTGAGTCCCATGGGGAGAAGTCCTAGTATAATAGTTTAGATTACCAAATTTGCTAAATAGAGGAACATCACAGAACAAATGACACTAAAGTTTTCAGGCCCGGAAATGTTAATGTTTTATTTTGAAATACTTACAAATTTTCAGCAAGTTGCAAAGAGATATACAGCGTGGCTCTGTATATCCTTCACCGAGTTCCCCTCAATGGTTATTTCTTGCATAACTATAGTATGTTATCAAAAGTAGGAAGCTGACACCAGGACAACATGTATGTAAAGTTCTGTGTCACTTTATCACATGTGTAAGTGCAAGGAACCATCACTGCAATGAAGACACAGAGCTCTTCAAGCATCACCAGAGATCTACTGATGTTGACATATTACCATTTTGAATAATGTATGGAAAGCTTTCTTCCTTCTACATCCCTTTACCCTCCTTTGTTTATAATGTAATTGTCATCAGACAATGCTTTATTTTTTGCTACATCAAACATGGTTTTTTAGACTGAAGAGGAGAAATGAGTTTATTTTATGAATGCACATTTTTGCCCTTTGTGTTGTTCTCTCTTCCTTGCTAGTGTTCCAAGATTCATCCTATTTTCATTTCCCTTTTTTTCAAGAGCTTCTCTTATTGCTTCTTTTGGGGAAGGTATATTGGCAACTAATTGTCTTAGGTTTTCCTTTGTCTGAACATCTTTATTTCTCCCTTTATTCCCGACAGATAATTACACTGGTTATACCATTCTGGGCTGACAGTTCTTTTCTTTCATCATTTCACTTGAGAATATTCTACTTCCAACTAGATTTCATGATTTTTTATGAGAAATCCACTATAATTCAAATTATTCTTTTTTCCTATAGGTAAGGTACCATCTCTCACTCATTGCTTTCAGATTTTTTCATTGTCTTCAGTGTTCTGAAGTTTAACTATGATATGTCTTAGTGGATGTGAGCTTATCCTGTTTGGGGTTTGCTCAGTTTCTTAAAGCTCTAAATTTATGCCTTTTGCCAAACTTGGGGAGTTTTTAGACATTACTTCCCTGAATACTTTTCAACCCCTCTCTCTTTCTCCCCTCCTTGGGGGTTCTGATGGCATGAATGTTAGATAATTTGCAATAGTTCTTAGGGGTCCCTGAGGATACGTTCACTTTTTTTCTAGCCTATTTTCTTTCTATTGTCCACACTGGGTGATTTCTGTTGTTACCCTCTTCAAATTCATTGATTCCTTTCTCTGAGCTCTCCTTTTTGCTGTTGAGCCATCCATCAGATTTTTTATTTCACTTATTGTACTTCCCAGTTCTAAATTCCTATTTGGTTCTTCTTTATTTCTTCTGTTTTTTTGCTGAGACTTTAAATCTTTTCATTTGTTTTAAGCATGTTCTAATTGCTCATGGAAGCATTTCTATGGTGGCTGCTTAAAATCCTTCTCAGATTATTCCAGACCTATGTCATCTATGTGCCAGCATCTGTTGATTATTTCGTCTTATGTAAATTGATGTTTTTCGATTCTTGATATTTCGTATTTGATGCATGATTTTCAATTGTATCTTGGATAGCAAAGGTATTATATCATGAGATTCTAGGTCATACTTCAATCTTGTTTTAGCATGCCTCCTCTGACACCATGCTAGCAGGAAGATATCACCTTACCACTGCCAGGTGACAGTGAAGATCCAGGTTCCCCATCTGTCTGTCTTAACACCTGTGGGGGAGCCTCGTTCCTGTGGGTGAGGGTGAGATTTCAGGCTCCCTTCTAAGCCTCATCTGACACCTTCCTGGATAGAAGAGTGACGGGCACCTTACTGATGCCCACTGATCCCACAACAGGGTGAGGAAAGCCTTGTTACTGCTAGATGGTGGTGAACTCTATGATCCCATGTGACTTCTGATGACAACTTGGGGGAGGGGAGAAGGAGAAGTTGTTACCTTCAAGTGGTAACATGCGGGGATGAAAAGTCTTCCCACTCCTCTCAAGTGGTAATAACATGCGGGGATGAAAAGTCTTCCCACTCCTCTGATACCACCCTGGCAATGGTGGACTCAGTGCCTTGTGATAGCCAGGCCTTTGCTGTCAGGGTGGGGCTGGGGATTTTCCCATGGTATCTGGAGGGAGTAGGGCAACTAGTATAGAAAAGTTTCTACTCACTGTGTTGCCCCTTTCCTAGTCTTCTGACTGTAGAGAATAGACTTTTCTTGCCACTTTTTCTGAGCCTACTATTATTGGTGTTTCTGGGTCTGTTCCAGTCTGGGATACATGAGGGGGGAAAAAAACACCAAAAATCCACATCATTCCTCAGGTCCTGAGGTCCCCTGGCCAGTCTACTTTCTCCTCATCTTTCAGAATCTTCTTATGTTTCTTTTATATATAATTCCCAGAGTTTTTACTTGTACTTAGTGAGAGGAGAAGTGTGTCTGCTTCACTTTGGTCTGAAGCCATAAACTACCGGGCATATTTTTAAAGTGGAAAAAGGATACATATGTCTAATTTTTTTCAACCCTTACACTGAACAAGGCATTGAAGTTTACAAAGTACATTTGAATACACTATTTCTTTTCATCCTCAAAACACTTGCTTGGTCTTGTTGGCATCTCCCTTTCTCTCAGGGGATAACGATTTCCCTTGATGGGAAGTCCAACCCAGAGTCTCACAATAAGTCAATCACAGGGCTGATGCCTGAATCAGATTATTCCACTGCCACACTGTTGGAACCAGGCAAGGGAGAAGCATGAGTACACAGAAGTGAAAAAATGGACAATGAGATTTGAGTTTATTTTTTTTAAGTACTTTTCTGTGGCTTCTCTTCTACCCCATTCTGGTCTTCTTGTCTCTGCTTATGCAGCAGGACTGAACAAGCTACACAACCAGCAGCATCAGCAGCAGAGCCTGTATCCTAGAGGCACAGGTTAGAGCCCTGCGGGGGCTGGGCACCAGCCCCCTGGGAGTATGGGACTGTGCCTCCTGTAAGACCTCCTCTACCAAAGCCCTGGCCTCCCATCCAGCCAGAGCATGGTCCAAATATTCTAATACAGACTTCTCCCTGAGAGCTCCCAGTGGTAGGCCTGGGACCTTGCTTTTTCCCTTCATCGTCTTCTCAGCATAGACTGAAAGATCACACTTGGTTGTTCAATCCCGATAAAATCGAAAGTTAAAAAGAACTGGTTCACAGAGTGACTAATAGCATCATCACCTGGTTGGCCTTGTTGTACTGCAGATGCTTTAGCTGTCCAGTGGCAGCTGGGGGACTTCTGTCTTTGGCACACCCCTGATGGTGTGCACTCTATTCATTTTGGTCAAACCATGTTCTTCTAAAGCACTAAATTTCTAATTTTTTCCAAAAGCACTCACTGAACATAAATTTCCCATATCCCAAGCTTTTAGGTAAAACATAAGATTAGATGAAAAGCTGAGATTCTGCAGATTTACAAGTGCATGTGATAGAATCTCAGAAAAGTCTAGAGTTTAACATTCTCTCCTTAAATGCTTAAGTAAAATTCGCACTCTAGGATAATGTACCATGTTTGGCTTGTGGCTTTAGGCATCGCCTTGATAGACCACTACATTCTCTCAAGATATATGCACTCCAGCTTGAGAAGCAGAACGCTGGGTGAAACGTCACATAAAACCACAAATTCCTTATACCTGAAATGAATATAACATTGCATGACAACTACACTTCAAAAGTACATTTTTAAAAAATCTACAGGCTCTTTCATATGATGCAATCCATGTACTATATACATTTGTGTACCTACTAAATATTATCTTTACAAAAAACTAGTTCAACATCAATGAGCAAAACTCATATGGCAAAAGGCTCTTTTTGCATGTTACTAAACAACATAGGATATATTTCAGAAAAAGTTCAAAAGGGGCGGAATGATGAGGTACTTCCTGGCGGAGATGTACCGAATAATAAACAACTAACCACAAAGATTCTTTTACTTAATCTCCAATGACACAAATGTAAAGCTTTACAAATTCTCACCACTGGTCATGCAGCTCTGTAGTCATGCAGTCTCATCCCTCTTTGACTTAGGTAGGAAAAAATGAGTCTGAATTAGGAAGACTCCTGAATTATACCATTTTGGAAAGAAATATAACTAATTTTATTTTGGTTTAATTGTATGCAGTAGCCAGAATTAAGCTACAATGTGTCAACCAATAGAACAGGTTTAAAAGGGCCTGGTGTGGAGTGACCAAATTTAACCCTGGGCATGTACTCCTGAAGATTGATCTTCATAGAGAACACCAGGCATTTCTTAAAATCACCAAATATCTGAGGAAAATATGTACCAGGAAAGCAACAGTAGAGCATAAACATTAAAAAAAAATACAGGAAAAAAGCCAATTCAAAAGAAGATAATAATTGTCATTCAGAGTGAAAAGGGAGGACATCACATCAATAGACAAGAATAAACTTTTTCCCCCATCTCCTAGGAGTGAAAAGTAAAATTGCTAAAATTAAAAATTTAAGAGGCAGGTGGTAGAGAATGCATACAACTGAAAAATAAATTACCAATGATGGGAGACTGAGCTAACAAATTCTTTCAGAACTCAGAACCAAAGACAAAGAGATGGAAACTAGGAATGGACAGTTATAATATTTGAAGATGAGAAGCGGTAGTTTTAGAACTACAAGTTCCAAAAAGAGAAAATAAACAGCTGGAGGGTAGAAAATGATTTTGTTAATTATTAAAGATATTATCAATATGATGACCTGACCCTTGAGCTTGAATATAAGAGTTTTCAGACTGAAGTGGCTGAATGAGGCAAGAATACATGAATATATTAAAAAACAGCCATATCTATACTACACTATCAATAAGTTCACTGCTATGAAACAAAGAACAAAATAAAAAAATCCTAAAAGCTTCCAGAAAGTGGGGGAAAAAAAGGCATTTCCTTAGAAGAAATAAGATCCAGATCAACACTGACATCTTTTCAGCAACACTGCAAGCAAAGAGGCAATGGGGGAGTATTTTCACAGTTATGAGAGAAAGGAAATGTTTAAGCTAGAATTATTCTATACCCAGTCAAATTCCATATAACCGTGAAGGGAGATAAAAAGCTTCCAGAAATTCCAGTCTTGAACTTTCTAAAAAAGTATCAAAGGATGATGACCAGAAAAGACAGAAGGAATCCAAGAAGTGGACATAAGGGGCATGTGGGTGGCTGAGTGGTTGAGCGTCTGCCTTTGGTTCAGGTCATGATCCCAGGGTCCTGGGATCAAGTCCCATATCGGGTTCCCCACAGGGAGCCTGCTTCTCCCTCTGTCTATGCCTCTGCCTCTCTTTCTGTGTCTTTCATGAATAAATAAATAAAATCTTAAAAAAAAAAGAAGTGGACATGAGTATACAAAACAGTGATGAACAAAGTAATAAATATTAACTCAGAGATAAATTTAAATAAATGCTATTAATAAAAATGGTTAACAACAATCCAGAACGCAGTTATCAGTTGGTCTCAATACTGGAAATGACCGGGAGTAGGAAAGGCAAAGTAAAAGTGAGCAAAGTGAGAGGCAGATGGAAAAACTTTAGATATCCAGAAAAAATACAAATGATTTTAAATATCTGAACTTAAACTATACTGCTGCTATTGAAGTACAACATACACTATAAGGGAACAAATGGAAAGCAGCACCAGCAACAAGTATAGTCAAACCAACAAACAGCAAAAAAAAAAACCACAAAAAGTATGGTAAATGGAAAAAGTAACTTAAGATAGAAAGAATAGCTCCAAACCTCATTATCATGATCCTAATAAATATAAACAGGTCAGAGTAATCAATTAAAGAGTAGGGACTCTGAGTGGCTGAAAAGGGAAAAGTGAGCTATGTTTTGTTTAGACCATACTTAAAATGTCACAGGGCAGTTGAATTAAGAGATGGAGAAAGATAAACCAGATAAAGGCTAACAGAAAAAAAATTAGCAAAGATAGTTTCATGAAAAATGGGATGTAAGGAAAAAAAAAGTATTAAGGACAAAGAGGGGCACCTGGGTGGCTCAGTCAGTTAAGCATTAAGCATCCAAATTGATTTCAGCTCAGGTCATTATCTGTGTCGAGAGGATGAGCCCCGGTCTCCATGAGGGAGAGATTTTCTCTCTCCCTCTCCCTCTGCCCCTCCCCATGCTACCACCATGTTCCTTCCTCTCCTGCTCTCTATCCCTCTCTCCCTCTCTTAGAAAAAAAAAAAAAAAGGACAAAGAGGAATGTTTCCTACTGGCAAAAGATAGGATTCACTAAGAAGACTCAATAGCCTGTATAAAAATGCCTGTCGTTCTTGAAATCTTGTCATCATTAGTTTGGGTGTCATTGTCAAGCCAGTGAACAAAACAAATCCCAGTCTTTGTGGAGCTTTTGTTCTAGCAGAAGACAGACCGAAACACTAATAAGCAACCAAACTATACAGTGTGTCAGACGGTGATAAGTGCTAAAAAGCTAAAATAAAACAGGGAAAGGTGAAAGAGAGTGCAATTTCAAATGCAGTTAATTAAGGAAGGCCTTACGGAGAAGGTAACATATGTGCAAGACTCCAAGGCTGAGGGGACAGCCCTGCAGATTTCTGAAGGAAAACAATTTCAGGCTGAGGACCCAGCAAGAGCTGGAGGGGTAAGTGGGCTCAAGATGGAAGAGCTTGTTAGTAATGGGAAGAAAAAACCAGATACCCATGAAACAGAAACTAAGGCTCTCTCCCTGAATGATTTTAGTTAAGTTTCAAAATAAAACACACGATGCTAGCTATCTGAAAAATGACATAACCCAAAAGATTACAAAAAGGAAGAGAATTTTAAAGATGTGTGACATGCAGTCAAGGAGACTGAATTTAATCTGTAGAAGTTACTGGATTGGGACTATAACTAAAACTTTAAGCCAAAGCCTACTGGACTGCATTTCACCCACTGTGCAGGAAGACTGTATTAAAAGAGAAAGGCTTAGTTTGAGTAGGATTCATAAAACTGAGGAGCTCAAAAGACAAAATGTGGCAGTGAGTTTCCAGCAATGTCTGTGGCAAAGAGTATACTGATCAGTGGAACTGAAAAATGGGTTTATTTAACAGGTACAGATCTTCCACCACTTATAATAGGGTTCTGTCCAAGAAACCCACAATGAGGTAAAAATGCATGTCATGAACCTAATTTACCAAACATCACAGCTTAGCCTAGCCTAGCTTCAGTTTGCTCTGAATCTCATGTTGGCCTACAGGTGGGTAAAGTCATCCACCACAAAGCCTGTTTTATAATAAAGTGCTGATTTCTTCATGTAATTTATTGAATACTATACTGAAGGCAAAAAAAGGGAATGACATATGGAGACAGAATGATTGTAAGTGCATCAGTTGTTGACCCTTGTGATCACATGGCGGACTGGGAGCGGTGCTCACTGCCTCTGCTTGGCATCACAAGAGAGTACTGTAGAGCATATCTCTAGTCCAGGAAAAGATCAAAATTCATAATTTGAAATAGGATTTCTACTGAATGCCTATCACTTTCACACCATCCTGAAGTTGGAAAATCCTAAATTGAACTATCGTACATTGGAGACTGAACGTTTTTCATTTTAATCCAACTGATATCACAATGGGAAAGCAACCTTAAGTAGTGATAATTTCTCATAAAGATTTCCTACAAAAGGGGGGTGTGACAAACTACCAAAACTGGAGCAGGAAGAAATAGAAAACCTGAACAGGCCAATAACCAGGGAGGAAATTGAAGCAGTCATCAAAAACCTCCCGAGACACAAGACTCCAGGGCCAGATGGCTTCCCAGGGGAATTCTATCAAACGTTTAAAGAAGAAATCATACCTATTCTACTAAAGCTGTTTGGAAAGATAGAAAGAGATGGAGTACTGCCAAATTCATTCTATGAGGCCAGCATCACCTTAATTCCGAAACCAGACAAAGACCCCACCAAAAAGGAGAATTACAGACCAATATCCCTGATGAACATGGATGCAAAAATTCTCAACAAGATACTAGCCAATAGGATCCAACAACACATTAAGAAAATTATTCACCATGACCAAGTAGGATTTATCCCTGGGACACAAGGCTGGTTCAACACTCGTAAAACCATCAATGTGATTCATCATATCAGCAAGAGAAAAACCAAGAACCATATGATCCTCTCATTGGATGCAGAGAAAGCATTTGACAAAATACAGCATCCATTCCTGATCAAAACACTTCAGAGTGTTGGGATAGAGGGAACTTTCCTCGACATCTTAAAAGCCATTTATGAAAAGCCCACAGCAAATATCATTCTCAATGGGGAAGCACTGGGAGCCTTTCCCCTAAGATCAGGAACAAGACAGGGATGTCCACTCTCACCACTGCTGTTCAACATAGTTCTGGAAGTCCTCGCCTCAGCAATCAGACAACACAAAGAGATTAAAGGCATTCAAATTGGCAAAGAAGAAGTCAAACTCTCCCTCTTCGCCGATGACATGATACTCTACATAGAAAACCCAAAAGCCTCCACCCCAAGATTGCTAGAACTCATACAGCAATTTGGTAGCGTGGCAGGATACAAAATCAATGCCCAGAAATCAATGGCATTTCTATACACTAACAATGAGACTGAAGAAAGAGAAATTAAGGAGTCAATCCCATTTACAATTGCACCCAAAAGCATAAGATACCTAGGAATAAACCTTACCAAGGAGGTGAAGGATCTATACCCTAAAAACTATAGAACACTTCTGAAAGAAATTGAGGAAGACACAAAGAGATGGAAAAATATTCCATGCTCATGGATTGGCAGAATTAATATTGTGAAAATGTCAATGTTACCCAGGGCAATTTACACGTTTAATGCAATCCCTATCAAAATACCATGGACTTTCTTCAGAGAGTTAGAACAAATTATTTTAAGATTTGTGTGGAATCAGAAAAGACCCCGAATAGCCAGGGGAATTTTAAAAAAGAAAACCATAGCTGGGGGCATCACAATGCCAGATTTCAGGTTGTACTACAAAGCTGTAGTCATCAAGACAGTGTGGTACTGGCACAAAAATAGACACATAGATCAATGGAACAGAATAGAGAACCCAGAAGTGGACCCTGAAATGTATGGTCATCTAATATTCGATAAAGGAGGAAAGACTATCCATTGGAAGAAAGACAGTCTCTTCAATAAATGGTGTTGGGAAAATTGGACATCCACATGCAGAAGAATGAAACTGGACCACTCTCTTTCACCATACACAAAGATAAACTCAAAATGGATGAGAGATCTAAATGTGAGACAAGAGTCCATCAAAATCCTAGAGGAGAACACAGGCAACACCCTTTTTGAACTCGGCCACAGTAACTTCTTGCAAGATACATCCACAAAGGCAAAAGAAACAAAAGCAAAAATGAACTATTGGGACTTCATCAAGATAAGAAGCTTTTGCACAGCAAAGGATACAGTCAAAAAAACTAAAAGACAACCTATAGAATGGGAGAGGATATTTGCAAACGACATATCAGATAAAGGGCTAGTTTCCAAAATCTATAAAGAACTTATTAAACTCAACACCAAAGAAACAAACAATCCAATCATGAAATGGGCAAAAGACATGAAGAGAAATCTCACAGAGGAAGACATGGACATGGCCAACATGCACATGAGAAAATGCTCTGCATCACTTGCCATCAGGGAAATACAAATCAAAACCACAATGAGATACCACCTCACACCAGTGAGAATGGGGAAAATTAACAAGGCAGGAAACAACAAATGTTGGAGAGGATGCGGAGAAAAGGGAACCCTCTTACACTGTTGGTGGGAATGTGAACTGGTGCAGCCACTCTGGAAAACTGTGTGGAGGTTCCTCAAAGAGTTAAAAATAGACCTGCCCTACGACCCAGCAATTGCACTGTTGGGGATTTACCCCAAAGATTCAGATGCAACGAAACGTCGGGACACCTGCACCCCGATGTTTCTATCAGCAATGGCCACAATAGCCAAACTGTGGAAGGAGCCTCGGTGTCCATCGAAAGATGAATGGATAAAGAAGATGTGGTTTATGTATACAATGGAATATTACTCAGCGATTAGAAACGACAAATACCCACCATTTGCTTCAACGTGGATGGAACTGGAGGGTATTATGCTGAGTGAAATAAGTCAATCGGAGAAGGACAAGCAGTGTATGTTCTCATTCATTTGGGGAATATAAATAATAGTGAAAGGGAATATAAAGGAAGGGAGAAGAAATGTTGGGAAATATCAGGAAGGGAGACAGAACATAAAGACTCCTAACTCGGGGAAACGAACTAGGGGTGGTGGAAGGGGGGAGGAGGGCGGGTGTTGGAGGGGAATGGGTGACGGGCACTGAGGTGGACACTTGACGGGATGAGCACTGGGTGTTTTTCTGTATGTTGGTAAATTGAACACCAATAAAAATTAATTAAAAAAAAAAAAAAGGGGGGTGTGCTTATCAAAGAGGCTTGAGTGTCTGGTTCCAAAGACACTTTGCCAATATATGCTAATAAAATGGCATTCTGATTTATTCGGTACTCTCATTGATGTTTGGTTCTAATAGTCACTAGCCTGGAACTATCTGAATATGTAGAAACACAAACGGCCTAGAAGCTAAGGGCCAAGCTTTGAAAAGTGGTTATCACACAGAGGTAGAGCTAGGTCAACCATTAGTAGCCCTCCTAGGTGTTACCAGGTACCTCATCCTTCATCACTCTGACCATATGTTGGAAATTCTGTATTGAGGAAAGAGTTCTGGACTGAGTGCTGTGATGTACCAGACCCAGGACTCTACTATCACTAGCCATGCGATCCTAAGCAGTGTGCTAAATCTCTCTGATCCTCAGAGAGTTACAGAGCCTTTAAAATGGGAGTAATGTGGCTAGTCTGTCTCTCTCACTGGTTTGTTTTAAGGTTCAGAATCTAAATCTAAAACAAACAGCTATATGAATAGAAGGTATTAATACACGCCCTGCAGCAATGAGTATATAACTGATATGCCGAAACACATTACCACAATTATCTGAAAATGGAAGACAAAGTGAAAAACCACGAACCCACCAAACAGAATATAGGCAATCCTACCTCTCGGCAACTGGTTTGGCAATGTTTTCAAAAATGGTCTCTTGGCTTGCACCCTGATCAAAAATCTTTTGAAATCTGCAAATATTAAAGTGGTAATTATTTAAAGACTGAGCTGTAAACACAATTGGATTAATATTTTTTCCCCAAAAGCTTTGTAAATTACCCCATATTTACATCACTGGGCTTACCTAAGCTGACACAATGTTTGCCCTGTAGTCCCCACCACACTGCACCGTTGTACCCCTGTATACAAAGGGTGGGTAAACAGTATTGCTTTTGACAAGATCTGCACAATAAATCCCTCTGAAAAACTGTCGCAGCTTTGAACCAAATAATAAACTGTGTGTTCTTTAGCCCTCAAGAGGGACAGTGTCTGCAACTGGCATCAAACTCGAATCCAGATAAGTGTGTGAAATTGAAACCCAAGAACAGGATGTAAACAAGCCAGAGAACTTCTGATGTCTGACCTGTCAGGACAGAATGCAGCTGTGAAATGTACGATTTATCAAATTTGGCTTTCAAATTGCAAACTGAAATCAATTTTCCATCAATAGGTGCTACGTCCTGCTGTTGGCCACTTACCTCTCGGGATAGTTTTGCCCCATTTGGTTAATCATGAATCAAAAGTCAAACAGTAAGTCAAAACGGGCCTATACTGCAGAGAGGCATCTTTATCAGACTGGCAAGGCCAGGGCGATGGGGGAGGGACTAGATGGTGTCGATGCTGCTCCTCTCACAGTGGCAACGTGACTGAGCTTAGTATGCGATCACGGGCACAGTGGGAAACTGGTGGTAACTCTCATGGTGTGGCAAGTCACCTACCTACTGGTATGCCCCTCATTAAAAGATCATGAAAAAAGTAAGAGAGAGAGACACACAGGGAGAAAGAGGAGGAGATGGGCCAAAGGGAAGAGGTAGAGGGAGAAGGGGAGAGGGAGAGAGGGGGAGAGGGGGAGAGAGGGAGAGAGAGAGGGAGGGGGGCATAAGCATATAGGGCAAAATGGCAAAATAGGGCAAAATGGCAAAATGATGGGTGAATCTCCCACCAAGGGCAGAGGAGAAGCTACTGTGTTATTCTTTCAACTCTTCTGCATATTTAAGATTTTTCAAGATGAAAATTAGGGGCGGTGTGGCTTTAAAGCAAAACCTTTAAAACAAACACTTTGAGGGCATCCCAAGCAACTTTCAGGGTGGCTCAGGAACTTCTGGTCTCTGTCTCCCTTGTGATTCAAAAGTGAGTCGGGCACACATTCAATTAAAGGAGTGACTACATGAAATGTGGGGCTGTTTTCACTACCAAGGAGTTCAGAAGGATGTCTGGGGCTGGGTGGGAAATACAAAATGGAATGAAATTCATGGTCTTTAATCAGTATTAACTGATTAATATTAAGCTGTAAGCCTTATCAAGCTCCCTTTTGAGGAAGCAAATAATGAAATTACACAAAGAGAGAGACTGTCAGACACTCTGGCTACCACGTTTTTAGCAGGGAAGATTATATCTTAGACAGCAGTATTTACCAATTTGCCTAGAACACTCCTTGAAACGCTTTAGGTGCATCACAGCTTCAGATATGAACGCTGACATAACAGGGTACATGGCCACTCAAGTGCTCGTAGGAGTACTACCTGAGTGCAGCAGTGCTTCTGAGGATGACGGTGATAATGTCGATTTGCTGGTGATGTCTGAGTGAACCCATCAGCCATTCCCAACTCCCACTTCCCTAAATAATAGGAATTATGTCTATCACCATGTAAACCGAAGAGATGGCAGGAGTTTCAATGAATCATACAATGGTCACTAAAGACCAAATATCATCATCCCAAAATATTTTGTTTTATATAATGTAGTTACACAGAAATTTGAAAAGTCATTATGATCAGCTAGCTTTTGAAAACCATGCAAGAATAAAACAGAATCATAGAGTTTAAAGAATTCAGTCAAATCTTTTCCAGAGAAGGAGGTTGAGGCCCAGGGAGATAAAGCAATTTACTCCTGGCCCTGGAGCTAATCAATAATGTACCCTGAGACATAACTTCGGTGTCCTGATTCTGAGAAGGTGCTTTCATTTATTAGGAAGTTGTGTAGGCTTTTTCTAAACTCCATTTTGAACTTGGCATACGCTGACCTCTTCCCACCCCAAACTTGTTCCTCCTGGTCCTCTTCATCCTACACACGACAACTCCATCCTTCCAAACGTTCAGCCCAAAGCCCTTAGGGCATCCTGACTCCTGACTCCTCTCTCTCTCTCTCTCTTTTTCTCTCTCTCTCTCTCCCTTTCTTTCTCTCTCTCCTTCTCTCATTCTCTCCCTGCTCGCCCTCCCTCTGTTACACTCTATATCCCACCCATCTGATAACTGTCAGCTCTGACCTTCACAATACATCTAGAATGCAACTATTTCTCAGCATTTCTACTTGCTACTACTCCGGACCAAGCTACCAGTTTCTTGCTTGGTCTCCCTTTAAACAGGCTGCTCTTACAGTCTATTTTCTACATGCCAGGACAAATGATCCCGCTAAGACATAAGTGAAACTATTTCATTCTTCTGTTCAAAACCCTCCATTACCTTCCCATTAACACTTTGGGAAGAGAAAGTTTACAAGGACTTTTCCCCAAAAGAATCCTTATGATGACTTATAAGGCTCTCTATGATCTAGACACTCTGCTGCCCCTTTGACCTTCTTCTCCAGCCCCACAGATCCTTTACTCTTCCTCAGACATGCCAGCACTCTACCACCTCAGGGACTTGCTCTAGGAATTTCGTTGGCCTAGAATCCCAATCCCTCGGGTATCTGACTGTCTGACTTCCTCACCTCCTGTAAGCCTTTGCTCAAATATCACCTTCTTGTGACACCTTCCCTGACTGCCCTATGAAACACTGCAACCATCCCTCTCCTTGCCCCTCTTCCTGGTACTCCTTATTGTCCTGCCTTATTTTCTCTGTGGCATTTAACACTTTTTGATATATGTTGTACTAAAGGATCTGCCTATCTACCTCCTCCCACTAAAATGTAAGCACCATAAGAGCCAGACCTTTGTTGCATTCCCTGCTATATTCCTAGCCATTAAAACAGCACACAGTGGATGGTCAACAAATATTAATTGAATGGATGAATTTTCTTGGGAGAAAACACTCTTAAAGTATTGAAATATTTATCTCTGAACATAGGTATAAGTGAAATACTTTATTAATTTCTTTATTTAAAATGCTAAAGCAGGGACACCTGGTTGGCTCAGCAGTTGAGCACCTGCCTTGGGCTCAGGTCATGATCCTGGGTCTGGAAACTGAGTCCCGCATAGGGCTCCCTGTAGGGAGACTGCTTCCCCCTCTGCTATGTCTCTGCCTCTCTCTCTGTGTTTCTCATGAATAAATAAATAAAATCTAAAAGAAATATAAATAAATAAAATAAAATGCCAAAGTCAATATTCTTAATCCAGAGATTTAGAAAGAATGAGTAAGAGATTTAAAAATAAGCAAATAATACATTTTCAATGAACATGTTTAAATGCACTGTTTGTGTCTGTATTATATAGAGAATACTTTGGAAAAGGCCAATAGACATGTGGCCAATTGTTTCCTAACAATCACATAGAATCATGCTGAATAAAACGTTTCAGCAAATTGTGGCTTTATAGAGACTGGCCTCACCCAGATGTCATGAAGTCATAGCTACTGAAGTATGTAGCATACTTACATCAGTGGAAGAATGCCTGCTTCAGAAAGATTAAATCATGCATTATTAAGGCTACTCCTTAAAGATCAAAATGAAAGGCAACGGGGAGCCAAAAAGATAGGGTTAAGGACCACCTCACCATGCAACCATGTGCTAGCAATCCCACAGTGCTTACAGTAAAAGGAGACCAAGAAGATGGGTGGAAGTGGGAGGACATACATAAATGAGACACAAAGGAAAACTGTCAAGACCAAAGAGAATTTTTATAAGACATAAATAAATAAATGTATGTATATATGTATGTATGTAAATAAGAAATCTCGAGAGAACCATAAAAAATATCTGAGTTGGTTTTATGCAAAGGGCAAGGGCAGAAACAGTATGAAAGCTGAGCCCAAGCAAAATAGCCTAAAGGGAAATGCAAGACAGCAATTAGGATTCCTGCCATTGGCCCCAGAAATCCACTACCTAAATTTAGGCAGAGATCAAATACAGCTTTAACTTGGGCTCAGACTTCTTCGAAAGTCAAAAGTGGGGATGGAAGAAATAGCGCAGTCTGAAACTAGAGAATAAAGGCGGCATAAAGGAGCCCAAATCCCCCATTTCAAGGCCTGGCTACTAGAAGAGAATTTAGACCAAAGGCACTGATGACAATCCAGGGGTGGCTGTTAGGTACACTTCACCCAATCCCTACAGTTTAGTGCTGTCCAAGAGAAATATAATGCAATCCATACATGTGAGTGTACATGTAATTCAAAATTTTCCAGTAGCCACTTTTTTAAACATAGAAACAGGTGAAATTAATTTTCGTAATCTATTTTTAATCCAATATAACCCCAAACTTTACCATTTTAATATGTAATCAGTATGAAAAAATTCTTGAGATGCTTAACATTTTTCCCCCCACACTAAGTCTTCAAAAATCCTTGATATATTTTACCCTTAGAACACATCCCAGTTCAGGCTGGCTACATTTTAAGTGTTTAAGAGCTACCAGTGGCTAGCGGCCACTTCCTTAGACAGTAGAGATATGGAGTGTGCTATGAGATCCATAATATCATTTATGTTATAAAGAAGGCTGTTCTATGAAGCATACAGGTTATATCTTAAGTTTTTTTAACTTTAATAGAGTTTAGTCATACACTGAGCTTCCAATAAGTGCTAAACCACAGTGGGCCAAGCAGGAAAAGGACAACACTAGATAAACAGATGTAACAAAGAAAGGCTGGGATCTTGGGACAGCATCTTGGATACAGAAACACACCGTCTTTTCAACTCTGGGCCCAGCAATGAAAAGACAACTGAAATCTACCTACTAGATGAAACAGAGAATTGCACTACATTCTCCCTCAAGAAATGGCACCAATGTTTTCACAGTGGATATTAATACAGTACCAGAGTTAGTTCAATAGTGAAACAGAAACAAACGCAAAAGATAAACTTACTTAAATTTGTAGCTTTCTCGCTTATTATTCACAAATCCATCTGCCAGATCCCGAGGTAAGATAATTTCCAGGTTAGGTGTTAATTTTTCATCTTCATCTATGGAATAAATCTGCAAATGCGAAGACAACAAATGAATATAGCACGGTAAAATTATGGCTTGAAATTTGACCATGTTATTATGATAGGCATTGTAATTGTATAAAAAATTGCACTTTCTAGATAAGCCATAATATAGTATAATTTGGATAATTTTCCTCTTTGAACTGCGCACAGACTCTAATAAGTATATGAAACAGAAAAAGGAGTAAAACCTAAATCAATGCTCTACCAAAAGCTCAGATCTCTTTGAATGATCTAGTATTCAAATTTGAGCATTTGAGTGTCTCTATTGTTGAGAAACTAATAGTTCTGAGAGCAGGACATTAATCTACGCACTGCTTTGGAATTATGTGCCAGAAATTAACATCTTCCTACAACCAATAAGCATTTCTGAGCATTTACAAAGTGGCCAAAGCAGATCAAAGGACTAGGTCTGAGATTTCTCAGACAGCTCACAAGAATGCTCTAATTCAAGTTATATTCAAAGCAGCCCAAGTTTCCGTGAGACATATTCAGGCATTTGATAAAAGACATGTGTTTTCAAAAGACATATGTAATTCATGTCTTTGATGTCATCTTCAAGGTTCTCCTCCCAGCTCAGCCACTAATTAGCAAGGGACCTGGGAGAAATCACTTAACCTCTCTAAACTGATATGGAAATAAAGGGTCTTAATCAAACCCTTTACAACTGCAGGTTGTCTGATTCTCTTCATGGTTACCTATTCCTTTATTTACTGGTCAGGAAAAATCAAGACTCAAGCCTATGGGCAGATCATGTGGAATAAAGAATAGCATAAGACATGGTACCCAAAGACTTGTGTCCAACACTGAGCTCAATTTACCAGCTGTGTGACCAGCCACCATGTTCTGAATCTCAGTTCCTTTATACATAAAATGAGGAAAATATAATTGCCTCCCTTACAAGATTGCTGTGGGGATAAATGATGTCATGGAAATGGAAGCATTTTGTAATGCACCATAAAAAATGTTAGTCATTAGATGTAGAGTTTTTTTTTTTTTTTAAGACTTGTTGTCTTTCACCAGGAAATAAAAAGTCTTTCTAACAGGCAATACTTCCTATTTAAGACTCATTTAGATCCTTGATTATGGGGGGGAAAGTCATATTCTTAAACAAATAAAAACTTACCTAAATTTCCCAAAAATAATTTTCCTAAGCAGATTTCCTATTAAAACCTCTCACTTAAATCATGAAGAAATCATGCAAAAAATGGTCTTGTAAAATAAAATTATTTGTAGAAAGTAATAGCATCAAGTCTGAGACTTTCTGTGGCTAGATTTTCCCAAGAGACATTTAAAAATTATATCCTGTAGGGCATTACACTAAAAAAATAAAAAATAAATAAGTTAATGGCTAGACAGGTGAGGGAAAGGGGTGTATAAGACATGAAACATATAAGAGTGAGGCACTCCTTTAAATTTGAGTTACACATTTTCAAAAGTTCTGTAACACTCAGTGCTCAGAAGACAGAAAGGGCCATCTACTATTATGGTAGGAACAGTGACCCTCTACCTCTCTGATTAAGCCATTCTATGAGGCATTAAGAAAGGTCCCTCTTAACCAGAAAATGTGTTTAGTCTAATTGATGGACTCTTTACCTCTAGTCATAACAATACTTATTTGAGACAGTGCTTTTTTTTTAGACCTGGAAGGCAATTACAAGAAATGCAACAATGAATGTGAACATCATGTTTTGGAAATGTACTAATAAGCAGTATACAAGTGAAAAATCTCAAATTATCAGAGGTTTGTCTTATGCATCTTCTAAGTTACCACTCTATAAATTACTATAACTTACTTTATAGTGCCTTAAGGAATAAGACTAATGAAGTAATGGAACCACAAAATGAAGAGGAAAGAAAGAAAAATATCTTTGAGTCACTCCTGGTTGAATGTTACAGGCAAAGAAACAACCAACCATACATCTCTCAGGAGCAAAAAGATAGGGTGCTAAAAGTGGGACTTCTAAGGGAGAGCAGGGATATACTAACTCAAAATGTGTTCATCTGTATTCTCTCATTTTTGTGTATGTGGTATAATGTTGCATCTTGGTAAGAATCTACCATTATAAAAATACAGGAGGACACCTAAAAATACTCCCTGGAGTATCAAACAAACCACTCTACAGAATCCTACCTAAGAAATGCAAACGTAGGTACAATAACCAAATACTGCACTTTAAGAAAAGAGAAAGTTCAAAATTACATCCAATATTCTCCATCAACCCCCTACCTCTGCCACCCCCTCACCCAACCAATCCTCTAACATTACCAAATCCAAGCACCTGCTTCCCACTGCTGAGTCTATGTAGACAAGCTCAATATTTTTGGCTAAGAATCTGTAAGAGGTACGGAGGGACTTTACATATAAAACACCGGGTATATATGATGCCCTTTTAAAAATCTTCTTGTAAGTGAATACAAGAGGAGAAAAAAATGGGAAGATATCCATGGTTCCTTCCTACACTACTTTATTCCTTAAAAAAAAAAAAAAATCAGTATTTTCTTCTCACGCATCTTGTCCTAAAGTAGTTTATGAGTAAAAAGGCTTTTTATGGTGATGATGACAAAGACTCCATGTTCTTGTTTCAAATACGTAAATTACAAGAGGCAAATGCTACATTATGATATACGATGATGTTACATACATACACACTGTAGATATGGAACAGATATAAAATATTATTAATAATATACCCATTGCAGGCACTTGTGAGTAAGGCCGAGATTGATTGCTCTCACCTAAGTTCTCACTTTGGGAAGCAAAAAAAGTTTTGTCCGAAGAGCCAAGAACTTTGTAATAAAAAGCCCTTCACTAAAATCAGGGTTCTGCTACTCACTGGGTGGATGACTTGGCCACATTATCCAACCTGAGGCTCTGTTTCCTCACCTACAAATATATGGGGAAAACGACATCCACCTTGCAGCATTCTCCTGAGTATCGGAGATAATGCAGACAAAACACTAAGGGGTACGAACGACTATGCTCTTTCTAGGGAGGAAAAAACAACAACAACCATGTTTTGAAGCATATAAGAAACACACCAAGTATCTCTGCTCACGGCAAGGGCAAGGTCTTAACCTCCTTGTGCGTCTGAGTTTCACACACTGGAGGAAGCACCTCGGTAAATGCTCAGTGTTTTCGGAATGAAAAGTCTAGGTGTGTTCTTTGCATCGGGATGCACAAATACGTATACCTGCAAAAAGTATTACGCTGAGCCTTAATGTACGTGCTGCACAATGGGGATGTAGTTAGGCAACAAATTCCTAAGGGCCCCCTGGGCGCAGAGCCGCAGCCTATCTGTCTACTACATTATCTGTATCATCCCAGACCTGCATGGACCTGCACCCCTTGCTGGCACGCTCTGCCCGGTGAGCCGCGCATCGCGTTGGGCTTCTCTGCGTGCAGAGCTTGCAGCACCCCGTGACCCCTTCCCAGAGAGGGGTCCGCAGGGTGCAGGGTGAGGCGCGGCCGTGAGCCGAGCGCGGCTGGGTGCACAGCGTCCGGCCCGCGGGGCGCTGCGGGGCGCTGCGGGGCGCCGCGGGGCGGGCGCCGCCCTGGGGTCTCGGCCCGCGCCCCTGCGCGGAGCCCCCTCCCCAGCGCAGGCCCCCGCGTGCCGTCCCTCCCTGCCGGGGAGCCCCCGCCGCGCCGGCGCCCTCGCTGCCCGTACCCCCTGTTGCTGCTTCCGGACAGTGGGCTTCACCCTCGCGAAAATCTGTATGGTCTGCTTCACCATCGCCTCCAGGCTCCGCACTGACCCCTGACCTCTCCCAGGGTCTGGCTCGCACACCTCGGGACGCCCACCGCTTCCGTCTAGCCACAGTCTTAGCAACAGTAACCAGGGACGCTACCCAAGGAGCCCCGCGCCGCCAGGGCCGCCTCCTCTCCCTCATTGGTTGCTGACTGCAGAGGGGGCTGAAGGGAAGCACCACGGGGCGGGCTTGGGGAGGGGCCGAGCGGAGAGCGACTGCGCACGCGCCGGTCAAGTTCTGGGCACCACGTCTAGCTCCACAGCTGGCCTGCAGAGTGGTTAATGGGGTGACAACCGCCATGCCCTGACCGGTTTCTTAATCCAGCCTTTCTCTGTGCCAACACCTCTTATTTAGCACTGAAGTCATTCTGGTTTTTATTATTCATTCATTGAAGAAATGTCAATCTGTGACAAGCAATATGCTGTCTGGGAATGATCCTGAGCTGAGCACAACTGTCTCTGCAAACTAGAGATGAGGGTCTGAGGATGGAAGCAGTTTTTTTTTTTTTTTTTTTGCAGGAAGTTACAAGTTACACCGGGGTTGGGCATGGGATTCTGTGGAAGGCGCCTCTTCTATCTGTGTTGGAAGAGGCCAAGACTGGAAGAGAGAGGAACGTTTCCCATGCAATGGCACTGTCAAGAATGGATGGGCTCCCTTGTGCACGGTTGGTAGGAATGTAAATTTGTGCAGTCGCTATGGAAAACAGGATGGAGGTTTCTCAAAAAATTAAAAATAGAACTGCCATGTGATCCGGCAATTCCACTTCTGGAAGTGTATTCAAAAGAATTGAAATCTGGATGCCAAAGACATCATTGCACTCCCATATTCATTGCAGCATTAACCAAGATGAGGAAAAAACCTAAGTGTTTATCAGCACATAAGTGAATACAGAAAATGTGATATGTGTATATATGATTATTTAATATATTATTTATCTTCTATATATAATGGAATATTTTTCTGCCATTAAAAGAAAACACAAGAAAATCCTGCTATTTGCAGCTACACAGATGAAACTGGAGGGCATTATACTAAGTGAAATAATTTATACAGAGAAAGGCAAATAGTGTCTGATCTCACTTATCTATAGAACTAAAAGAGCTGAACTCATAGAAACAGAGAGTAGAATAGGTGGTCACAGGTTGGGGTGGGGAAAATGGACAGGTCTTGCTCAAAGGGACAAATTTCCACTCATAAGACAAACAAGTTCTGAGAACCTAATGTACAGCATGGTGACAGTAGTCAGCAATATTGTGTTATACTGCTGAGACACTAAATCTTGAATATTCCATAAATGGTAATTATGTAAAGTGATGGAGGTATTAATTTTATTGTGATAAGTTCACAACAGATGATCCCTGACTTATAAAGATTTTTTGTTTTTGTTTTTAGATTTTATTCGCTTATTCATGAGAGACAACAGAGAGAGAGAGAGAGAGAGAGGCAGAGACACAGGCACAGGGAGAAGCAGACTCCCTGCAACGAGCCTCATGTGGGACTTGATCCCAGGACTCTGGGATAATGACCTGAGCCAAAGGCAGATGCTCAACCACTGAGCCATCCAGGTGCCCCTATGAAGGTCTGACCAGTGATTTTTCAACATTATGATGGCACAAAAGTGATATGCATTCAGTAAAAACTGTACTTAGAATTTTGAATTTTGAGATCCCTGGGTGGTGCAGCGGTTTAGCACCTGCCTTTGGCCCAGGGTGCAATCCTGGAGACCCGGGATGGAATCTCACGTCAGGCTCCTGGTGCATGGAGCCTGCTTCTCCTTGTCTATGTCTCTGCCTCTCTCTCTCTCTCTCTCTCTCTCTCTCTCTGTGACTATCATAAATAAATAAAAAAATTTTTTTAAAGAATAAAAAAAAAAGAATTTTGAATTTTGATCTTTTCCCAGGCTGATGATATGCAGTATCATACTGTCTCATGACGTCTCACAGCAGCAGGGTGCCACAGCTTCCAATCAGTCACGATCACAAGGTTAATTAAACAACCTATACACTTACAACCATTCTGTACTCATACAACCATTCTGTTTTTCACTTTTGGTACAATATCCAATAAATTACATGAGATGTTCAATACTTAGTGATAAAATAGACTTTGTGTTAGGTGATTTTTTTTCCCCAAACTGTAGGCTAATGTAAGTGTTCTGAGCACATTTAACATAGGCTAGGCTAAGCTACAAATGATTGGTAGGTTAGGTATATACAATGCATTTTCAATTTGTGATATTTTCAACTTAAGACAGATTTATTGGGACATAGCCCCATCATAAGTTGAGGAAGATCTATCTATCTATAGATAGATAGAGTCATCTATATTCATCTATACATGAATAAAATTATCACATTCTACACCTTAAACTTATATGTCAATTAAATCTCAATAAATCTGGAAAATACACACATACATGCATGCATACATACAAAGAAAAGATGAATTTCTTGAAAGACACTGTTAGCACATGAAAAGATGTTCAATATCATTATCTGCTAGAAAAATATACATTAAAACCACAAATGAGATGTCATTACACATCTCTTAGAATGGCTAAGTTAAAAAATAGTAACAAAACCAGGTCCTGACTGGAATATAGAGAAACTGAATCACTCATACATTACTGGTGGGAATATACAATGTATCATGGACAATGGTATAGCCATTCTAGAAAACAGTTTGCTGTTTCTTACAAAACTAACGATGCAACTACTGTAAGACCCAGCAATTATGCTCATGGACGTTTATCACAGAGAATTGAAAACTTGTGTTCACACAAAAAAAACCTGCACTTAAATGTTCATGGCAGCTTTGTTTGTAATAGCTCCAAACTGGAAATGACCAAGATGTCCCTCAACCAGTGAGTGGATTAAAAAAAACTGTGGAATACTATTCAGCAACAAACAGGAAGGAACTACTAGTACAGCTTGGGTGAATTTCCAGGGAATTACACTGAGTGAAAGAAGCCAGACTCAAAGTCAAATACTGTATGATTCCATTTATATAACATTCTTGAAATGACAAAATTATAGAGTTGAAAAGGAGATTAGTGGTTGCCAGGGGTTAGGGAAGAAAGGAGGGGTTAAGTTGTCTATGGCTATAAAAGGATCCTGGTGATGGACTGTTTGTATCTTGACTGTGGCGGTGGTCACAGAAATCTACATGTGTGATAGAATTACGTAGAATGAAACATGCACACACAAATGAGTGCATATAAAGCTGGTGAAAGTTGAATAAGATGGGTAGATTGTATCAATGCCCATTCCTTGATTGTGATGTTGTATTATGGTTATGCAAGATGTTACCATTGGGGGAAATTAGGGGAAGGGGAAGCAAAAATCTCTCTGTATGATACTTAAACTGCATGTGAATCTACAATTATCTCAAAACACAAAGTTTTTGAAAAGAAACTCTTAGAGAACGAAAAGAGAAGCCACAAACCAGGAGAACATTTTTTGCAAAACACTTATCTGATGAAGAACTTTTATCTAGAATATCTAAAAACTCTTAAACTCAATAAAAAATAGGAAAACAACCAATTTATTTTTTTGAAGGAGGGATCAAGATTTCAACAGCTCCTTCCTCTGTTTAACATAAGATGTTAACATAATTAATCATTAATGAAATGCAAATTAAAACCACAATGATAGGCACCTGGGTGGTGCAGTAATTGCACATCCAACTCTTGGGTTTGGCTCGGGTTGTGATCTCAGGGTTGTGAGATCTAGCCTGGCCTCAGGCTCCATGTTCAGCACAGAGTCTATTTAAGGCCCTTTCTCCTCTGCTCCCCCACCCTGTGCTCTCTCTCTCTCTCTCTCTCTCAGTATCTCTCTCTCTCTCTGTGTCTCAAATAAATAAATCTTTAAAAAAAAACACAATGAGATATTACTACAAACCTCTTAGAATGGCTAAAAATAAGAAAATAAAACTGGAAATACCAAAAGCTGGCACAGACAGAGAACATCTGGAACTCTCAAATATGGCGGGAGCGATGCAGGATGGACTGGTCAGTTAAATAAAGTTATATATACACTTACTATATCACCCAGCAATCCCATTCCTGGGTGTTTATTTAGTGCAACGAAAACTGATGTTTCTTCAGAAAGGTAAACATGAATGATTATTATGGTTTCATTCACAACTGCCCTAAACCAGAAACAAAGTAAATGTTCCTCAATTGGTGACCTGGATAAACAAACTAACACATATATACAATAAAAATTTGAATATCAAATTTATTATGCTAAGTGAAAGATGCCAGACTCAAAGTTACCCACAGTATAATTCCACTTATATGACATTCTAGAAAAGGCAAAACTATAGGGATAGAAAACAGGTCAGTGTTTGCCAGGGCTAAGGGTAGGGAAGGGGCTAACTGCAAATGGGCATGGGAGAGTTTGGAGGGTGAGTGTTGGGACTGTTTCATATATGGATTATATTTGCAGTTACATGACTGTATGTTTTTGTCAAAATTCATAGAACTATCTATACACTTAAAAGTGTGAGTTACACTATATGCACATTATACTATTATAAGAAAAGTCCCCCCCACCCACCCAAAATTGGATGGGTTATGAACAAGTGTGGCAATAGCAGAGATGGAGAAGAGGAGAGAACCAGGTATTTATGAAATAAATTTTAAGATCTTTTTCCACCTGATTCTGGGTAGTAAGAAAGAGATGATTTAAAACTGGGCAACATCAATACCTTGGCTATTGTGAGTAATGCTACAGAGAACGTGGGAGTGCAGATAGCTCTTCAAGATACTAACCTTGTTTCCTTCAGAAGTGGGACAACTTAAGTGTCTGTCTATGAATGAATAGATAAAAAAAAAATGTGGGAGGTATGTGTATGTGTGTGTGTGTGTGTGTGTGTACACAATGGAATAGTACTCATCCATAAAAAGAAGATCTTGCTATTTGTGATGACCATAGATATATCTTGAGGGTATTATGCTAAGTAAAATAAGTTAGAAGAAAAATACTGTGGGATCTCACCTATATGTAGAATTTTTAAAAAGTTAATCTTACAGAAACAGAGTGGAATGGTGGTTGCCAGGGACTGGAGAATGGGATGGGGATGGGGGTAGGGAAATGGGAAAACATCGGTGAAAGGGTACAAACTTTCAGTTATAAGATATTCTGAGGATCTAATGTACAGCATGCTGACTATCGCTAATAATACTGTATTGTATGCTTGACAGCTGCTAAGAGAGTCAATCTTAAGTGTTCTCACCACAGAAAAATTTAAAAGGTAACTATGTGAGGTAATGCATGTGTTAATTAGCCTGACTGTGGTAAATGTTTCACAATGCATATGTATATTAAATCATTGCATTGTATAATTTAAATATATACAATTTTATTTTTCAAGCACTCCTCAATAAAGAGGAAGAAAGAAAGGAAAGAAGAAAGAAAGAAAGAAAGAAAGAAAGAAAGAAAGAAAGAAAGAAAGAAAGAAGAAAGAAAGAAAAAAGAAAGAGAAAGAAAGAAAGAAAGAAAGAAAGAAAGAAAGAAAGAAAGAAAGAAAGAATTAAAAATAGACCTGCCCTACGACCCAGCAATTGCACTGCTGGGGATTTACCCCAAAGATACAGATGCAATGAAACGCCGGGACACCTGCACCCCGATATTTCTAGCAGCAATGTCCACAATAGCCAAACTGTGGAAGGAGCCTCGGTGTCCATCGAAAGATGAATGGATAAAGAAGATGTGGTCTATGTATACAATGGAATATTACTCAGCCATTAGAAACGACAAATACCCACCATTTGCTTCAACGTGGATGGAACTGGAGGGTATTATGCTGAGTGAAGTAAGTCAATCGGAGAAGGACAAACATTATATGGTCTCATTCATTTGGAGAATATAAATAATAGTGAAAGGGAATAAAGGGGAAAGGAGGGAAAATAAGTGGGAAATATCAGAAAGGGAGACAGAACATGGAAGACTCCTAACTCTGGGAAATGAACTAGGGGTGGTGGAAGGGGCGGTGGGCGGGGGGTGGGGGTGACTGGGTGGCAGGCACTGAGGTGGGCACTTGACGGGATGAGCACTGGGTGTTATTCTGTATGTCGGCAAATTGAACACCAATAAAAAATAAATTTATTATTAAAAAAAGTATTCTGAAAATTATATGCCAAAAAAATAGAAAAAGAAAGAAAGAAAGAAAGAAAGAAAGAAAGAAAGAAAGAAAGAAAGAAAGAAAAGAAAGAAAGAAAGGCTGAGCAATTGGGTGTATGGTGCAGATATTTACCCAGATAGGTAAAATAGGTTAGAATGAAAAGGTGGGAAATGAGGAGCTGCTGTTATATTAGATGCCATATGCCCATGGGTCTTCAGTGGGTAGCTGAATAAAATTTAGGGAAATGCTCTAGCTAAAAATATGGATTTAGGAGTCATCACAGAATTTTTTTCCCACAAAGTGACCAAGTCCCTCATGAGGAGTGAGGCTGCAACCCTAGTGCCCGTGGGTGGAGATGGAGGAGGTTCTCCAAAAGGGACAGAGAGGAACAAATGGAGAGAAGGGGTCGGAGGGAGAAAGGGGAATGCTGTTGTCATGGAAGCTGAGGGAAGAGAACTGTTAAAGAAGAAAGTGTTCAACAGTGTTGGATTCTAAAGGAGATGTGCTGAAAATGTCCATCCACTTTGACAACTGGCAAGTCACTAGTAACCTAGCCAAGGCTCCCATGGAGTGATGGAGGTCTAAATCAGACTGCAGGAGGCCCAGGACTAAAGGAAAGGTTATGGAGTGGAGGCTTCCAAGAGAGACTACTTTTCCAGAAGCTGGATGGTGTAGAGTTGTGAAGAAGGAAAACACAGGATAAAAGCATGAGAAACCCAGGGTCAGGAAGGGTCTTGTGTTCATGTCCAAGGGCGGGGGGAAGCAAATCCAATAAGGAAGGGGAGGTTGAAGGTACGGGAAAAAGAGAAGAGAATGTATGTGTGTCTAAACAGTTGGCAACAGAGAATACCAGAGAACACAATGGAGGAGGCAAAAGAGCCAAAGGTATTGGCAAAAGAGTGTTGCAAATGTTGAATCATGAGGTCCAGGCTGCTTAAAGACACTATTGGCCTTTGACATGGAGGAGTGGTGTGAGGTTAGGAGGGAATTCTGTGTGTCCCAGATGTAAGAATTTGATACTTCCTGTCTTAAACTCCAGGTCAAATGATCAAAGGCATCAATGGTGTGGAAGTGTGGGTTCAAATCCTGCATGCATCACACCCGAAGGTATGACCTTGGGTGAGTCATGGGATGGACAATTGATAGCAGCTACCTCATGATGTTGGCATGCAGGTTACCTCCTAGGGAGCAGACACGACCACATATGTATGTACATGAGACATACTGAAGATTACAAACTCAGAGATCTCCTGTGCCCAGACTGTGTAAGTGTGCCAAAACAGGCCTGTGACAATAGGGAGTTGTCCCACGGTGAACTGGAGGCTACATGACCTCAACTAAAAACATTCACGTTCGAAACAGTTAAAGCACAAGGCTGCCTAAAGAAAGCACATTTGTGAGCCCCGGTTTACAGCCTGTTTCTGTTCCTGGAAGAGCCGACTTCAATAACTCCCAGGCCAATGCATCTGACAGGTTTACCTAAATCTCAAACAGATGGCCCTAATGGGTATTAAATAAGTTCTGAGATTAAATCTCCAAGTTACAGTGTCTTTCCCACAACCGGTTGTATATTCAGTATTATTATTTACACCTTATCTACTTGCTTAAATGTGGGAGTTAAGATGCTTTTAAATGGTTGAAAAGATTCTTGGGCTCTATAGTGCCAAAGTAACATATAATTGTACCACACAAATTAGCCAGGGTTTATAGGCCTCAGATCTGAAAGAAATTAAGCTGTGCCTGAAATGGATTAGTCTATAGGCAAGTGAGTTGGTTTTTGTTTGTTGGTTTTTTTAAGAAAAATTGAAACTGTGCCCCAGTACTAGTTTTCAATGACCTCTTTAGCTGTTGGTGCTACAACTATAAAATGCATAATTTTTCTTTGTAAGTCTGATGGGACCAGTTAAAACTTTATGGGCTGGTAATTTTGATATTATAGAATATGTACATAAAATTACCTAATTGAAGTATACTTTCCCTCCCCTATTTTACCCATGGCTTTGGAGGATTTGTGATAGCTCATTCTAAAATCTTCCCTTGCTACAATATGACACTCCCCCCCCCCACCCCTTACTATCAGATGAACAAGCGTGTTCACACAGGAATGGTAGACCTTCTAATAGGACACAAAACGTTTGATTGGGGTCTTCCCCTATTAGTTTACTCCAAGAAGCAAGACCAGTAACCAGAATTGTGCTGCTGACTGGCAAATGGTAATATTAATAGAACAAAAATCAATTGATATAAACTGTGCCTATAGGCTCATTCAAGCTGCTCCAATCCACACTAAGAATATGTTTGGGGATAATCAATAGGACATCAGGCATGACTCCAAGTGTCTCTGATTGAGGATTTTAAAAGGATTTAAAATTCCTTAGGAATCCCTTTCTCATCTGAGTACCTGTTCATCCATCTTATGCATGGTCACTACCAGAGGCATCCCCTAATTCCCATTAAAAAAAAAAAAATTCACTTATTCCATTGTTTCTGAATCAAGTAGAGAATACACAGAGCATTTTCTGGTACTCATTAAATGCTAAATAACAGCAACATGCTGTTAAATTGCAGAGCAAGGGTACTGCAAAATCTGTAATATATGATTTCAGCAAAAAAAATTCTTTTGAGAATATGTTCGGCTAACTTAAAGCATAATTTCATTAACATAACCATCTTTGCACACATAGCAGAGTGGAATTCATAAAACTTTAGCAGCACTTGGGTTTACAGGATCTCAGTGGGAATCATTGGTTTCAGTAAACTTGCACTACCTCCCTTTTCCTATCAGATGGCGGGATGCAGATTTTTGACACCATACTGGGTTCTTTCTCCTTTGGGTTCATCCCTTCTTTGGCTGAGAGGCAGAGGCTCTTTTCTTCCCATTTTGTCTGATCCTCTTCCTGCAGCCCTCCTGGGGCTCCTCCTGAACAGCAACATCAAAGTCATTTATGGCTGAAAGCTGGTGGCCAGCCATATGGAATTACAGCCCAGGCTCTCGCCGGATTACAGAGTGTAGCATATGAATCAAATGACAGTGCCATGACACGGAGGGAAGGCTGGTAAGGCCTCCAGTTTTGAATGGAAAATATGACTGTTTGTGTATTTATACACAGGCTCCTCATAAACAACCTGAATGCTTCACCAACATCCCAATGAAGCAAGGGATGGGCTGAGTTAGAAATAGCTCCAGAATGCCTCTCTTCTAAGTAAATTACCCACCCTGTCCTATCTTCTCTGGGTGTTTAATGTGTTTCCCTGCATATTTCAGAATTACAGGAAATGCTTACCAACAAATAACATAACTTAAGACATCAAAGACAATGGTTCACATAGCAGGGTTCCCTTATCTAACTCATTATGATTACCACAAAATCCAACCACATTTCACCCATTCTGAATCCAGTCTCTAAGCCATCCAATCTACCCAGACCTCTCCTTCCCCATCTCCTGTTCCCTTCTCAAGTGCCTGTAGTCTGGCTTTCATCTCCCACACTCCACAGAACCTGTTAAAACTTTGCCCCTCCAGAGTAATACCTTCTGTCTGTGTGCCCTGGAATAACATCATGGTAGGTCCAGCTGCCCAGGCTTGACCTCAGAGCTGTCCCTTGCTGTGCCATGTCACTTAGATAGCTATATTCCATTACAAAGTCCTGAGGATCCTGCCTCTCAAATATTTTTGTCTCTTCCCCATCAATTCCATGCCTACTGCTTATCACCCGAGTGTGACTTTTTGTGTTTGTCCAAACTAGCAAAGATCCTCGACTGCTTTTTTTTTTTTTTTAAGATTTTATTTATTCATGAGAGACACATAGAGAGGCAGAGAGAGACACAGGCAGAGAGAGAAGCAGGCTGCATGCAGGGAGCCCGACGTGGGACTCCATCCCGGAACTCCAGGATCACGCCCTGGGCCAAAGGCAGGTGCTAAACTGCTAAGCCACCCAGGGATCCCCCTGACCCTGACTGCTTTTCTTGCCTCTAATCTGGTCCTCTCCTTTATCCCATCTTCTACACCTGTTACTGGGTTTCTTTATACAATGCAAAGCAGCTCATGTCACTCCTTGTTTGAGAACCTCCAAAATGTCCCTGTTACAAATAGAATCTAGTCCAAAGGGCCTTCATAAACTTGTCCCAAGCTGTCTTAATATCAATATCACAGCCCTTCTCATTTCTTATACTCCTGCTTCCCTGAGCTTCCACTCCAGCTACTGATTTCCTGAGGTTCCTAAACATGCCATGCTTTTGCAATACCATGCCTTTGCCCATGGTATTCCTTCTGTGTTCAGTGCCATGTTCCACATTGTCCATTAGGAAAATTCAACACCCCTTTCAAGATCTGACTCAAATGTCACCTGCTCTGAAAAGACTATCAGCCTCATGTCCCTTAGTCCAAGTTAGTGACCCTCCTCTGTGCAGCTACATTTTATGTTCCTTTGTAATAGCACTTCTTGTCCTGTCAGTGTTGCCTGTATGGATCTGTCCCCACATCACACTGTAGACTTTCAGGACTACTACCACTTCGTGTTTATCTCTCTATATTCCCAGTGATGGACAGGGATTTAGGCACATACCAGAGATTTCTACATGCCTGATGAATGAATGAGTGGGTACATAACTCATTGCAAGAAGTCAATAAAATCAAACTCTTACAATTTAAAATTTTTATCTGAGGTTCATATTTCCATGGTGAAAATTACTATCTCTTCTTACCTATGAGAACAAAGATAATTTACAGACTGAGTAGACACTGAACAAGAGAAAGAGTGGAAACAAATACAGCATTATTGTTTCAATTTCTGAATCCTCTTTCTTCAGGCACAAAAAGATGGTTACAAATTTCCCAGGATGATAAAGGGAATATGGTTAACATTTGTATCAGTGGAAGATAACAGAAAGGGGATGATAAGTATAGAAGCAAAGTAACCCATTGTTAAATAAGTGAGTTTCATTCAGGATGTCTGGGACCCATTTAATGGATCTACGGATGAACTCATTTTTAACTTAAAAAGAATTCAACATTTACAAATAATCAGTTAAATGATTACTCACCTTCTTTTGTTTCATATTATAAAAGGCTTGTTCTGAAGTTTGACAAAGGCAGTCTTTGGTGCTTCAATCAACTGCTCTTTCTCCTCTTCTATTTTTATTCCCCCAAACACTAAAGCAACGCTTTCTAAATGACACAGCCCGTTGCACTTTTCTCTCTCCTCTTTCCCTGGCCCTTTCTCCATTGTTCAGGCTCAGGTGGACTACCTCTTTCTCTGAGATGACTCTCCTGATCTTCTCAGACTACCTACAGAGCTCTAGCTACATGTGCCTTTAGCACTTAGACACCCCTATCATATACTTACACCACTGTCATTATTACCTGTTACACTCTACTTACTCACCATCAGATTCTCAATCTATGTATATAGCAAATGCTTAATAAATACGTAGTTAATGAAAATTGATATATTTGTTGAATTGATGAAAAGATGCCTGGTAAGGGAAAGGAATCAACATTGTCCTAGACCTGACTTCCACCTCAAATAGACTTTAAGGCAAGGATTTTGTTGTAAGGAGTTTATTTGAGATGGGAGGAAACCAAATGATGGGTGCATTTATAGATAGATTGTCATTGTGGGAAACTAGGGCACAATCCCACACAGGACCTTCTGAAAGACTGCATAACACATCTCAGTCTTGTTCCCTCAAGGGGTGAAGAAGCTGGAGAATTTATCCAGCAGCTCTTGTTCCTCGTTATTTCGGCGCTGCTCCTGAAAATGCGAACAACCTCCTCCCCAGCACTTCTAGCCCACTTGGTGTACCAACATCCTGATGTTCCAAGAAAGCACGTGGGTAGAGAGAGGTCCAAGTGCCTGAGGTAGGATGCTGTTGGCATGCATAGGTATGTCCATAAGAATTGCAGTGACATGTGGAGTGAACTGACAAGATATGGATGAGTCACCACCAATGTCTTCTACAGGAGGTACTACTAATGTTTTTCTTCTGAATTTCACTTAAAAAATGTACACTGGAAAATTACCAAATAGTTCTAAATCTTACATAATAACCTACCTCCAAGTAATAGTATGTACCTCTAAATAATAGTGTAGTATCTTACATGGTCACAGGAAACCACATGAGATTTGTCTTATATAGGAACACGTGACCTCCAATCTCTGAATAGATGCTTATAGGCCATCTTTACCAACCAACCATACCTTTGGTATTACTTACCTCCTTGATGATCTCTGGTCTACATCTGTACTGTGTTTTAAAATATCAATATATATTTACGGTAATATTCAATGTTTTTTAGATGCTAGACATCTGTACTATACATTTCCCCCTAGGGATCAGTTGTCAAATCAAACATATTTTAACAAGAAGCTAGCATTAACTCTCCCAAGCAACAAGCTGGTATTCCATCTACATGTTATACTTTTTAAGTGCCCCATGGTCAAACGATCTTGAGAAATTTTGTCCTGAAGTCAAGCCCTACAGAAAGGTTTTATTGGCTTTCCACTGTCTATTGAATTAAGAACTTCTTACCAAGCCACTCGAGACACCTCACAAATTAGCTCCAACACTTGCCACTTTTTCTCCAAACTAAGTCATTGCTGTTCTCTCCACACAGCCTGCTTACCTATCTGCACCCATGCTATTCTGCTTCCTCCTGACCTGACCTCTCTTCTCTCCCATCTCTGATCCTTGTCTACTAAATAGTGCTTATATTTTAAAGTCCATCTTAAGTTCCCTAAGTTTTCATTTCTCATCATGTCTACAAAATGATCTCTCCACTTCCCTGCCTTGAAGCACCTTGCCCCTATGTGCACTTCTCTTGAAGCTCTTTATATAGACTGCTCTCCAGCATACTGTTTAGTGACAATGTGTCATTCTCCACTCTAGCCTAAAGGCTTGCTATTTTATCTTTAAGTTCCTTCAAGAACAGGAGCCCTGACTTTCATTTTTGTATACTATACTACCTTAGCAGAGTTCCTGGCACATAATACTCAAGCGTTAAATGTTTGTTGAACTGCATTTTTTTTTCAAAAATGTAGAACTTTATTTGCCTATTTATTTGTAACAGCATTTCAGGTTGTAAAAGAATACAAGCTCATTGTAATTAATTTTAAACTGCAAAAAAAAAAAATTATAAAGAAGAAAATGAAACCCATAATCCCATCATCCAGAGGCAACAATGTTAATGTTTTTTATGGTCTTTTTCTTTCTGTGTCTCTCTCTGTATTTTAAAGGATGGGTTTTATTACATATACAGTTCAATATTCTATTTGTTTTACTTCATATTACATTATGACTGTTTGCTCAGCTTATTAAATATTCTTTGGAAAGTTGACTTCTAGGGACTTCATGATACTTCATTGTAAGGAGCCTCACAGTTATATAACAATTTCTCACTTGGTGACAAGTTGTTTCTAGTTTTTAGGTATATTTAAGAAAGAGATTCTGCTACAGACTGCCTTCATAATTATTTTTAACTGCACGGCTGATAAAGTTTTTTACATAGATTCTGAGAAGTGGAATTATTGGGTCAAAATAGAAACTTTTTAAAAAAGATTTTATTTTTTATTTTTTTTACATTTTTTAAATTTAAATTCAATTTGCCAACATACAGCATAACACCCAATACTCATCCCATCAAGTGCCCTCCTCAATACCCGTCACCCAGTTATCCCATTCCCCTGCCCACTTCCGCTTCTGCAACCCTTTGTTCCCTAGAGTTAGGAGTCTCTCGCATGGTTTGTCTCCCTCTCTAATTTTTCCCACTTAGTTCCCCTTCTTTCCCTAATAATCCCTTTCACATTTGAACTGCAGTTTTAAAATTTATTTTTAAATTTACATACAGTAAAATTCACTTTTAAAAATGTACATTTCTGTGACTTTTGACATGTGTAAATACATGCATAAAGATATAGCCATCACCATAATTTGAATGTAGACCAATTCTGTTACCCTCCAAAAATTCCCTCATGCTATGCATTTGTCCTCAAACTCTCTCCATTCATTAGGCCCCTGACAACCACTGACTAATCTATTTTCCATCCATTTGGTTTTGCCTTTTCCAGAATGACATGAATGGAATCAAATGTTAGGTAGTTCTGATTCTGGCTTCTTATACTCCTTGAGATGGATTTGAGATCCATCCATTTTGTTGCATGTAGCAGTTCATTCTTTTGAATGACTGAGTGGCAGTCCATGGGGTTGATGTGCTATGGTTTGTTCATTCATTTACTCATTGTAAGAAATAAGTCTTCATTCATGCAGGTTAACGCTTAGTAGTAGGATTGCTGGGTCTTGTTGTTAGTAAGAGATTAAATTTGTAATAACTGACCAAAACTATTTTCCTTTTTAAAAAATTTTTAAAAGATTTTATTTATTTATTTATGAGAGACACACACAGAGAGAGAGGCAGAGACACAGGCAGAGGGAGAAGCAGGCTCCTTGCAGGGAGCCGGATGCGGGACTCAAACCTGGGACTGCAGGATCACCACCCCAGCCAAAGGCAGACACTCAACCGCTGAGCCACCCAGGCATCCCACCAAAGCTATTTTCCAAAGTGTATCATTTTGCATTCCAACCAGCATTTTTGAGAATTATACCTCTTCCGTGTCCTCATCAACATTTGGTATTGATATTTAGAGAAAACAATTTTCTAGAATTCTATTGTTAGTAACTCATGCAGTTATAATTTTTATTCTCCTAGTGACAGTGATGTTGGGCCTCTCTTACTGGGCTCCTCTGCCATCTGTACATCTTCTTTGGTAAAGTGTAAACCTTTTGGCCACTTTTTAATTGGATTGTTTATTTGCATTTTGTTAAGTTTATTTATGCAGGCATAAATACATACATATATGAATATGCATATGTATGATGTACAAACGTTCCCTCTAGTCTCAAGCTTATCTTTTCATTCCCTGAACAGTGTCTTTTAAGAGTGAAAGTTTTTAAGTTGTTAATAAAATCTAATTTATCATTTTTTTCTTTGACAGCTCATGCTTTTACTGTTATAGCCAAGAACTCTGTCTAATTCATGGTCATGCAGACTTTTCCACTGTTTTTTTTTCCTATAGGTTTTATAGTTTTACACCCATAGCCTGACATTTAAGCCTATCATGCATTCAAATACATTTTACTTCATTTTTATATAAGATATGAGGCTCATTGAATTGAATTGAGTACCTTTTGGAGATATCTTGCCTTTACCTTATAATACCCTGCTTCCAGTTTGACCATTGCAAGCTTTAAGATGCTCTATTTTCTTACATCAAGGTTAAAACTTTAGGACAATATTTGAGGCTGGGTAAATATGAAATGATGAAAGCTTAATTTTGATCAGACAAGAAGACTACAATGAGTCTAAATAAAGAATAAATTGCAAAGATATTGAAATATCTAGTCCTTTCTTTGACAAGCAAGTATTGGTTGGCAAAATCAACATATAGTATGTGTGTTTATATTTATGTATGCATCATTCATTTACACACACACATCTACACAGTCTTAAATATTTCCGAGTTGCTGCCGCTCCCTAAAGCTTTAAGTCATAATTTTACTTATTCAATAATTTCAGCTACCCTTTTTCCAGAGGCAGGAGATTTTGGTTAGTGGCTTTAGAGTTTGTCACAAACTGTCACATTTTTTCAGTTTATAAAACGTCCTTGACTTGGGTAGACCAAAGATGGATTTTCCATTACATCACTCAGAAATGGATAGGCCTTTACATAAACACACTTAGACATTTTATCCCAACTTTCTCTTGCTTTATATTTCACTTCCATTTTTTAATGGCACTTTTACTGGCAACCAGTGCATCTGGTTTTGGAGCTGCTGGCAGTGTCAAGAAGCTTGAGTGCATTTGCCTTGCCATATACCAGCCAGAATGGCAGTGTGACTTTTGTGCTAAGCCAGCTGAGTTTTGAGGCCTGAGGCATCCCTGCCACCTCTGTACACTATGAGACCTTCACACAGAGCTGGAAGCATTTTAAATTTTTTGGATTTACGATTAATGACTTTCTTACTGTTGTCAATTCTTATGTGTTTATGGGCTCACTTAATATAACACTGTCAGGATAAGGACTAAAATATTATCCTTGCATTAAAAAAAGCAGTTATCTAGGCTAGCTTTTACAAAAAAAAAAAAAAACACCACACACACACACACACACACTACTTATACATCTACACCTGTTCCCTTACATCTTGGTACTGTCCAGGACCATTGGGCAATGGAGGGGTTTTACTCTCTTCCAAATTCCACTTTAATGGCAATTGGCTTGACCAATGGAATGTAAGGAAAATGACATGAATAGTCTTTTATGTATGCCTACATGGATTGGCTTGCATGCTTGCATCCTGTGATCACCCTAGGGAACAGCAGGACCAGTTAACTTCTACCCCTTCAGTTTGGGCTCAGAACATAACACATTCACCTTACCCAAGCCTGACCTGCAAACTTGACTAAACCAGCCAACCTCCAACCTGAAGCAGAGCTGTTCTGGCCAGTTCACAGACCAGTAAATAAGAAAAATAAAATGTTTGTTGTCTACAAGCCATAGAGTTTTGTTACACAGCATTTACAGCAATAACTGGCTGATAAACTTACCCATCTTCCAGTCAGGTTTCCCACGGACAGTAGAGTCAATATAAAACCCAGCACAAATTGTTAATTTGCTAGGATGAACACACAAGTGAATATTTGCAGCCATGAATCAGTTGGGTTACCATCTTTTCATGGATTTTTTTTTCCTGCCTAGCCTATTCTTCAAGAATCTGCTCTGTACTCAGAATCTTTTTTAATAGGATTAGTCTGTATAGAATTATAGAATGTAAAGCCTGTCATTTATTAGGTGTCCTCACTAGTGCTAGGTCCCAACAACTGCAGCATCTATCAAATTGCCATGTCATGATTTATACATGAGCAATGGCACAGGTTCCAAGCCATAAGAACCAGGCTTCTTGACAATAGAAAAAAAACATCAAAATTCAGCCTTTTTCCAAGAATAGAAATAATCTCTGATCATTAGTTATTGTTCAAGTGTCCATTGCAATGCTCAGTGAGCACCAACATGAAATTACAGGCTGTCCCTTGTTTTACCTATATCCCCAAAGAGATAAATGCATTTCATGGGATTCCTTGCTTCATAGTTACTGGTACATTTTATAGATACTTTACTGGGGTTGGCCAGACCTCACAAGTATATTTCCTTACACCTAGATCTTTAGCTAGATAATTTTAATTCAAATCTTTTACTATAGTGTGCTATTTCAAAATTTAAGGCTATAGGTTGATACTCCCTTTAGAAACATATCTCAGAATAATATGCCATTATCTTACCAGGGAAAGTTCCCAGGTTACCTTGAGCCCCAGATTTGTATCTTTACAACATGGTCAAAAATAGTTTTCCTACTTTTAATAGGAGGCTTGAATTTGTAAAAATAGTCACCCAGAACATAAAAGTTATATTTACCCTTATAAAACATATGTTGGCTCTGTTCATTTCCTCAAAGCTCACCTCCCCTTTCCTGCCTTGACCTTTTCTACTTCTCATCCTGCCATTCTCATCCCATCCCTTCCTTGAATCAGATTGTTTCTTTTCTGACTAGCCAAACACAGGCAGATTGGGCAAGACTTAATTACGTGAGAGATATTTAGCTTACAAAAGTAAACACTAAAGGAGAATATTATAGACACTTTTATATATTTGGTGGCCTTTCATGTAGAAGAAGGAGTATGCTTGTCCTGTGTTGCCATAGAATGAATGGCAGTACACCAATAGCAACAAAAAATTATAGGAAGGAAATTTGGGCTTAATTACCAATCTTTCAGACAATTGCTAACATTCAGTAATAAAATAGGAAGCAATGAACTTTCCTCATTGGTGGATGTATTCAAACTTCCCAGGCATGATAGAGACAATAATGCCTATGTTTCTAAGTAATTTCCAACTCTAAAATACCATGATTTGATCTATTTGGTTCTCTATAGTTTATTAATATGAGTGTCTGTACAGTGTGGGATAACATCAGCCATAACATTTTTATGATTCTATGGTTAAATGAAAAAGACAAGCAGAATTTGTAGTCTTGAATCCAAAATGTCTTTTGAACAGTCCTGATTCCTGTGGAGTCTAAATTAAAAGATGTTATGTAAGATAGAAAGTATTCCATTTATCTTTGCATTCTGCTGGCTAATTTTTCATTATACCCACAGTCTGATCTCCACTGTTCAGAGACAAATACATGTATATCCTTATGGTTGAGATAATGTTAATATACTACTTCCCACAGTGGTCCTAAAAGGAGTTTATTATCTCCTTTTCTATTTTCTGACCATAACATCTTTTGGGCTAAACTTCATTTAATCTAGTTATATTAATATATGGAGTATGCTAAGAGACATACTTTCTATATAGTCTTCTTAAATCAATAGTACAATCAAAAGGAACAAAAATAGTATATAGTGAAAATGATTTCCCCTTCCCTTCTTAAAAAAAATCTAAAGATCAGATTTTACAAATACATTTAAAACTTAACTTGACCATTCAGATTATGTAGTTTGAAATTTGGAGTTATTTTCTTCTATCTACAGAGAACCTTCAGGAAATCCTTCATTGTGATCAACAGTGACGACCTATCTCAGTGTTTGAAAGTACCTTTCCTGAGGCACCTGGGTGGCTCAGTCAGTTAAGCATAAGACTCTTGATTCTACCTCAGGTCATGATCTTAGGGTTGTCAGATGGAGCCGCATGTATGGCTTGTGCTGGGAGTGGAGCCTGCTTAGGATGCTCCCTCTCCCTCTACCCCTCGTGCTCGTGCATGCTTTCTCTATATATCAAATCAAATCAAATCTTAAAAAATGAAAATATCTTTCCTGAAGAATATTTTTCCTGGTGGAGAATTCTAGGTTAGCAGTTATACCCCCCACCCCACCCCCGCACACAAATGTCATCAATCCATTGGCTTCTGGTTTCCATTGCTACTGTTGTGAAGTCAGCTGCCAGTCTAATTATAGCTCATTTTAAAGAAGTCTCTTTTTTCTCTGGTTACTTTTAAGATTTGTAATTTTTTTTTTGTCTTGGTTTCCTGTAGTTTCTCTTAATGCACCAAGTTATGAGTTTCCTTTATTTATCTTGTTCTTGATTCAGTAAGCTCCTTGAATGGGAGCATGAACCCCAGATTGATGCTTTTCATCAGTGCTGTCAAATTCTCATCCCTTATTCTTCAAATATGGCTTCTTATCCTTTCTCTTTCACTTTTTCTTCTTGAAAGCAACTGAACATCCTAAAATTCCTCATTATATACTCTAAGCCCCTTACCTAGTGTCTGTAGTTCTATATCCTATTCTCTTCACTTTATACTATATTATACACATAGCGTTAGTTTCCTTACTTATAATTTTGATATCTGTATAATATTTTATTGATCAAAGGAATGACAGTTTCCTCATCTATCAGATGGGATATTCCCACCTTTTGGGGCAGCTGCCTGGCTCACAATGATAATCTTATCTTCTTAGAGTGGACCCTAAGTAATTATATCTGTCCTCCTGGATCTTTGCAGTGATTATGACTTTAAAACTAATGTTAGTGTAGGGACGCCTGGGTGGCTCATTCAGTTAAGCCCCTGGCTCTTGATTTTGGTTCAGGTCATGAGATCAAGCCCCATGTTAGGCTCTGTGCTAGACATAGAGCCTGCTTAAGATTCTTTCTCTACATCTCCCTTTGTCCCTCCCCTCCAACTCACATGTATGCACACACATTTGTGTAGTCTCTCTAAAATAGTAATTAATAATAATAATAATAATAATAATAATAATAATAGTGTTTGTGTATGGGTTGGGTCCTGAAGACCCAACCATTTTTCATGGAAAATGAAATCAATTGATAGGTATTGTGTGTGTTTAAATTTTCTATTTATATTAAAATATATTTGTGTATTATACATATAAAAATAAAATAAAGCTTTAAGGTAAAGGTAAAGTGGTAAAACTAATATTTTAATGAGCTCTTACTATGTACCAGGTCCTATTCTAAGTCCTTTAAATGTATTAACTCATTTATTTACTTATTTATTTTAAAGATTTTATTTATTGATTTGAGACAGAGAGTAGAGAGGGAGAGTGGAAGGAGAAATGAGTGGAGAGCCCAATGCAGGGCTTGATCCCAGGACCCTGACCATGACCCAAGCTGAAAGCAGACATTTAACCAACTGAGCCACCAGATGCCCCCATTTTAGCTCATTTAGTTATCCCAGTAACCCTCTCTGATAGGTATGATTATTATTACTAATTTACAGATGAAAAAGGTGAGATGCAAAGTGTTGAATAACTTTTCCGTGGTCACACAATTAGTAAGGTGCATGGCCAGAGTTCTAACAAAGCAGTTTAGCTCTAGAATTCAGTTTCTTAACTATTACTTTATGAAAAAAAGGAAACAAAAATAAAACAAAAGTATCAAGAAGCATGCCTCTACCAGTCTTATTATCATATCTTCCTTGACATTTCCAGTGCCATTCTGTACCAACCTTAGAGAACTAGGAAAGGAAAAATGGGAAGAGAAAAAGGTGTTCAGGGTACTATGGATGTGTAACAAACCACCTAAGACTTAGTGGCATAAAACAATCATTTATTTTGCTCATGGATTCTATGGGTCAGGAATTCAAAAAGGATAGAGTGAGCAAGGCTTCACAGTGTCTGGAGTCTCAGCTGGAAGACTTGAAGCAGAGGAGAGGAATCATGTAATCATCTGAAGACTCCTACTTACTCTCTTTCATGCGTATGTCTGGCTATTGATGATGAGCATTAACTGGGAGTCTCAGCAACTCTCCATGAGGACCTCTCCATGAGACTTTCCTTATGGGGTAGTTTGAGCTTCCTCATAGCTTAGATGGCTTCCTCCAGAATCAGCCACTTTCAGAGAGAGTAAGAGAGAGAGAGAGAGACAGAGAGAGAGAATAAGGCTGAAACTATTACCACCTAGCTGGTTAGCCATATAGCATATTTTTCTGCCATTTTCTGTTCATTGAACCAATCACAAGCCCCCATGCAGGCTAAAAGGAGGAATAGCCACATTGTAAGAAAAGAATAGGAGATGGTATATATACTGGAAAATATAATATGCCTCATAAGGAATATATAAAAGTTCATTTCTGCATTGTGCCGAAGCCAATAGAAATAAAAGTGCTGATTTAGGCACTCTATAAAATGTGAATGATATTCTTTTTTAACCTAAAAATATGTTTAACAAGAAAAAATTCATCTTTACCTAGAGTAATAGCAAACAGATATATTAATTTAAATAAATGCAAATGACTTTACAACTAACAATCCTTATAAATATGTCTTGAATAATTCATAAAATGCATTCCAATATTTTAGAGTAGGACACTCATACTGAAGGAATAAAAATATTTGATTTTAAATATAAAGACTGTTTTTATACCCAAGAACCAAATTGAGAGTGAAGCAGTGGGACAATGTTTTTCATCAAGCAAGCAGATTCTTTGATACAAAGGCATATCTGAAAAAAAAAAAAAGGCATATCTGTGTTGGCAATTTGGTTCTTAAGTATAAATTATGACATAAGACAGGCACTTTGGAGAACATGTAATGAGTCCTTAGTGTCACTGAGAAACAATGACAACAAAAGATGAAACTTAAGAGAAACAAATACACTCTTTCAACAAAAGTGGTCAGTCATTGAGACCAGATTGGGCATTTTATTTATGAGGTGAAACTAATGCCTATAACAAACCTACAGCTTATGATATATTGTGCCTTTTTAAAACAGATTTTATTCATGAGAGACACAGAGAGAGAGGCAGAGCCACAGGCAGAGGGAGAAACAGGCTCCATGTAGGGAGCCCGCTGTGGGACTTGATCTGGGTCTCCAGGATCACACCCTGGGCCAAAGGTGGCGCTAAATCGCTGAGCCACCCGGGCTGCCCATATTGTGCCTTTTTGGTATGGCATCTTAAAAGCCTGAAATATTAAGGAATGTACTGTGTTTGTTGGCTTTCCCTGGGATTCTGGTTTCAAGGTCAAATGTAAAGCCTGAATGGTAAAGAAGAAGCTGGCTTATCAATCTTCTCTATGTCTCAGAAGGCAATGCCACCCCTTTTAGATCATCTCTGTGTATTATGCATCTGATGAGATGGGACCAATTTTAAACTAAACAGGCTCAATAAAATCCAATTCAGGAAGAAAATCAATATGTATTAAAAATAAATCCAAGTCCTCAGTGTGTCCAAAAGCATTTGTGAGCAACTAGCAAGATTTTTCTTAAAGAAAATTAATCATAATTACAGAATTTAGAGGCATCAAAGCCAGACATAGACACAAAAATGGACAGTCTCTTTTTTTTTTTTTTTTTAAAGAATGGACAGTCTTATCCAGAACATGTGGATATGTGGGTGGGACCAAATGCTTTATGGGAGCCTCAGTAGATCTTCAACTCCCTCCGTGGGAGAGAGGACCAGGAAGAGTTGGGACCTCTTGCTGGACCCCCTGCTCATATCCACTCAAGCCCTTGGGGATGTGTGAACTCCTTCACCTCACACTAAGTTTTTTGCCTCTTGAATCTGGCAGCAATACCTTTAAGAACAAGAACAATGACAATTATGAAGCAAGATGTGGTAATTCTGATAACTATATAAGAATCTCTGTGTGTGCCTGCGATTTATCCTGATAATCAGCAAGGTTATACAGAGATCTTTGGCCTGTATATTTTTTTTAAGTCACAAGGGTTTTCTTTTATGGTGGTAGGAGTCTGTTTTAAGAATTGCAAGCAGTAAAGAAATAATGTGAACATAATTTAATAGAGCTTGTGTAAACCAGAAGTAAATCCAAATTTACACATGGGTTAAAAAAAACTATAAAGGGTAACTATGCAAAATCCTTCCTCTTGAAAGCGATTTTTAAATAATGTAAAAATATAGCTTAAGCTGAAAATCTTGGATTTGGAAAAAAATCCATTTTGCATGCAGAAGGAAAAATAAATTTCTGATGGATGTTAATACATTTTACTTTTTTGCAGTGATATTCAATTGCCAGAGACAGTTCTGAAAGCGCATCTTTGGAGACATATCTAGCTTAGTTGTGGGGCATTAAGTTCGAGTCCCACTGCAGCATAAACTGTGGATACTGATATGGTGGCCTGCTCCTTCTTTCAGGTCATCCTGGAGCTCTTGGGTAACATTCAACTGGAGGATAGCAAGGACATGCCATTCTTTGGGGAGAAAACTCAGCAAGATTTTATTTCAAGCTTACCCAGGGTTGACATGGACCTAACATAGTATAGGGTTCCTTCTCTCGTCTGACAGTGGAACCAACAGCCCACTCCAGCCCTCTCTCACCTGGTGCTATTGGGTCATTCAGAGAATGACTAGTTGTCCACATAATGCATTGCAGGGGGATGATACCCAATATTGTCAGAACATATTGTCTCTCTGTTTCCACTTCTTAATAGCTGCTTCTTTTTTTCTCCTCAATGGTTTTCAAAGGCCTCATTACCCATTTGTCAGTCTCAGCCAATAAGCTCTTTCCCTCTGGCTAGAGTTTTATAGAGCTGCCGTTCTCTTTCATAACTCAACTCACTTGTCAGACCTAGTTCAAGCTCCTGCATCTGTATTTCCATGTAGGAAGGCGGTTTATGAAAGGGCCAAGGGGCCTGCCTCATTTCTTTATTGTCTGGAACACACCCATTTTGCAAGGAATTGCACAACATATTAATGGCTTCTGAAAATAATGCTTACCATGCCTCTTGGAAAATCAGGATGAAATTCACTTCAAATAAAATGACCAATGCAAGCTTAAAAAAGAAACACACAAGAAACTAACTTTTTTGAAACAAAACAGAAGCCCTTTTGGCCTGAGCAGCTTCCTCAAATTTACTTCGAGTCAAGGCTTATTTTACAGACAAACAACCCAATAGACCTTTGTAGACTTTTCCTTATCCTAGGAGGGCAATGAATTCTCTGGTCCCTTTTCAATCATCCCCTAACCACCCCAGGATCCATATGCTGAAATAGTATAGAATCTACAGGACTGGATTATACACTTCCTGTAATCAGCTTCTGAGATTTAAAGTCCCTTGCAATTCTAAGAGTGTTTAGTCCATTGTCATGCCGATGATAAATCCTCAGATACTATTAATTTGCTATAGTTCAGCTTCCAGTTATATGACATAAAATAAATATTTGACAACACAAGCTGGATTAAATTACCTCTGTGTAATAATCCTGACATTCAGAAGCAGAATTTCCAACGTCTTGAGCTTACTGGAAAAATATATGAAATACAGGGAAATTCCTTCCTATCAGCACATAAATAGTGAAACACTCTCTAGGGAAACTGACCCTCATTGGGCTACTCATAATTAGTTGAGAATGTATTTCAATTGCTAGGATCCCTCACATCAAACATACCAAACTCCCTGTATGGTCCCAGCCACTCATATAGCTTCAGCCATCTCCTGAAAGTGTATGATTCTCAGATCACTGTGCAACTGCTATCCTTTTCACAACCTCTACATCATTCATTCCAACTCTTTAGTGAAACCTCCGCCTGAGTGCTCAACAGCCAGCTCAAAATTAATATGTCCAAAGCTAAACTCCAAATCTGCTCTTCCTCATATTCCAAATATTATTTTATAACACTATCCTCCCTACTGGACCCCAGCCAATGAAACCTTGTCATTGTTCATGACATTCCCTTCAATCTTATTCTCTAGAGATTCAGTTACCATATCCCGTCTTGTTTGCCTTCTTAGCTTTTTTTAAATTTTTAACAGTTATTTGAGATTCAACTTACATTCCATAAACTCTCCCATGTTAAATATGTTTTTCAAAGTGTCTTAATAAATGTATATTATCGTGCAACCATCATCACAATCCAGTTTTAAAATACGCTCATTACCCCAAAAAGCTCCCTACACCTCTTTGCACTGCCACTCTGGCCTTGGATAACTACCTACCTGGTTTTACAGTTTTGCCTTTCCTAGAGATTTCATGTAAATGGATTCACACAATAGAAGTCTTTCATTCCGGCTTCTTTCATTTTTTCATATTTTTAAGAGTCATCCATTTTGTTGCATGTATGAATGTTTAGTTCCTTTTTATAGCTGATAGTATTCCATCATATGGGTATACCACATTTTGCTTGTCTATGGATATTTGGGTTGCCTTTTCAGTTTATGACTACTATAACTAATATTGCTATGAACATCCTCATAGAAATCTTAGTGTGGATAAAGGTTTTCATTTATCTCAGGTAGGCACCTAGGCCTGGAATTGCTGGTTTATGTGGTAAGTGGGTTTAATTTTTAAGAAACTGCCAAATTGTTTTACAAGTGAGAGGTTGTCTTTTACAATCCTACCAACAGTATATATAGGTTCCAGTTTTTCCACATCCTCATCAACACTTGATACAGTCTATAGCTTTTAAAAGTAACCATTCTGGACAGCCTGGGTGGCTCAGCAGTTTAGTGCTGCCTTCAGCCCCGGGCTTGATCCTGGAGACCCAGGATCGAGTCCCACGTCGGGCTCCCTGCATGGAGCCTGCTTCTCCCTCTGCCTGTGTCTCTGCCTCTCTCTGTGTGTCTCTCATGAATAAATAAATAAAATCTTAAAAATAAATAAATAAATAAAAGTATTCTAATAGGAGTAATGGGGCATTTCATTATTATTTAATTTGTATTTCTCTAATGACTAATGATGTTGATTAGCTTTCCAAGAAATTTGTCATCCATTTATCTTCTTTGATGTGGTATCTATTTGACAGGTTTTTTTCTCTCCCTCTTTTTTTTTTTTTTTTGTTGAGTTGTTTGTCTCTAATTGTAGAGTTGTAAAAGTTGTTTAAATTTTCTGGATACAAATCCTTTATCAGGTGTATGTTTTGCCAATATTTTTGCACAATCTGTGATTTGCCTTTCATCTTCTGAATATTGTCTTTTAAGGAGCCAACATTTTTAACTTCTTAGCTTTTTTGAATCTAGCTCATGCTTCCCTTCCCAGAGTTACTTCCTCAAATTCAGTTCTTTTCCATTCTTGGCTAAATTTCTGCAGTATCCTACAGAGCAGTCTCTTTATCTCCACAATGCATTTTCTAAAATGCCTTTTGATTGCAGGATTAAACACAGATTCCTTAGCCATGCAAAGCCATGCATCTATGGAGGGGCACCCTTAGATCTCTTCCCAAAGAACCTGTAGCAGAGAGTATAGCTGGCCAAGAGCCTCCAGCTACCATAGCTGTGGATCCACCATAGCACTCACTCCAAGGCTGCCTGTGCTCTAGACTGCACCTAGACAATGACTGAGCATGGTGGCAATACTAGAGCTGAGCCAGCCTGCACAGTGCAAGACTCTCCTGACAGGCAACCTTTGCCCAGGAACTCCTAATGAGCCTGGCCAAGGCTTTCTCAGGACTTTGCTGCAGTTGGAAGCCTTTCCAATCCAATCCCTCCTTCTCTCTTTCCTTTCACAAGTGTCAAACCTACATCACAGTCCAAAGGCTGCCCTAGCCTTTGCCTGTTTCTTTTCCCTTTATTCTTAAAGATGTTTTATCCAATAAATCTCTTGCATGTCTAGTCCTATCTGTACATCTGTTTCTCGGAAGACCCAAACTGACACAACAGGTAAGGCCATTCTTGACTCAGATCCCATTACAATTTTGCTTACTCCTTTGTCATCAATGAGCTGTGTCCACCCTTCCCAAGTACCATGACCAGGGAGGAGAAAGGGCTTCCTTGCTTTATTCAAGATTCCTCTCTTTTGCTCAAACTCCTGAGGCAGCAGAAGAAAGATCAGTCTGCAATATTAGACAAGCTATAATAATGTGAAACCCTTGTTGGGGTAGGAAGAACAGGGACTCCAAGGAAAACTTAGCCCCTGTCCTATATATACCCCTAGCACCTTCTTTTGAGCTAAGAATGTTGGAAGGAGAAAAGGAAAAAAATGACCTTTCTCCCCATTGAGGTTATTCACCCTGTGCCCTTAGATAAATTCACTCTTACTTTACAAAAATGCTGCTTCTGATGGTGCTCAAATGTTAGAGGGGTTTCTCCAGCGGTGAGAGAGAGCAGAGGGAAGTGAAACTTGTATCATCAGAAGACCCTCACGGGATTATGAAATTATAGCACTCTGAGTCTCAACTCAAATCTTCTAGACATGACTCTCTAGAGAGAGGCACTGGGAAAAGTATTTTTAACAAGTGCTTTAAGTAATTCTGAGGATGTTTGAGAAATGCTGTTAGAATGATGAAGAACACGGATGGGTACTAAAGCCAGCCTGATTCAGTTTGATTTTTTATTCTGACCTTTGCTAGCTGTGTAGTCTTGGACACATTCCTTAACATTTCTGTGCATTAGTTTTCTTATCTGTAAAATGTGATAATGAATAGTACTCCTACATAGGTTGCTATGAGCACCCAAAGGGTTAATGGTTGCAGGGTGTAAGATAGTATCTATTATGCAGTAAATTGTTCAATAAATTTTAACTTTTTATTGTTTTTATTGTCATCATCATCATTCTCATTAGTTACAGATTGAACTTAACAAAGATCATGAACACCTGCCAGTATTATGCGAGGGTCCCATGAAGAGACAGTGTGTTTGTGAGGGTAAGGCTAGGACGTACAAACAATCAAAATCTGACATCTGCCCATAACTTGTGAGATTTTTCTTACCCATCCACTTTCTTCTATCTAATCTCCATTACCCAGGGCATGCATTTGGCAGCTATCTACCAGGATTAAAAGTGGGGTCTCTGTTGGCACAGAGACAGACTAACAGTCTTTGATCTTAGCTTCAGAGGGGGTCTTATGTGTACAGGAAAGAGTCTCTTGAGTTGACGGATCACAGTTCAAATCCCAGGATATCTCATTAGAATAGGGCATGACCTTGAGCAAATTATTTAAGCTCTCTGAGCTTTTGTTTCCTTCATTTCTGATTTTTTTTTTTTTTTTTTTTTTTACTTCTCAGGGCTATTGTGAAGCTTAATTGAGATGATGTATATAAACTTAAGGCACATGGTAGGGCTGGAGAAAGAGCTGTCCCATTTTGTTTTATTCACTAAGCTAACCCGTCCTCAGAGCTTGAATGAGCCCAGCTGTATCCCCATAAGAGCAGAATTGCAAAATCCAAAAAGCTTCCCCAAATTGCCAGATCTGTAACTCAAACAACTCATCTTCACTTTGGATATCTCTGTGACACATGGGACTTCCTACTCCTTATTCTTAAATTGCCTTGTCATTTACTCCTGTAGTTTGAGAGTGGCAGATCCAGGGACATTTAAAAATACTAATAGAAATATATCTCAGCTCAATAAATTCAATTATTTCCCCAAACTTTGGCTTTGGATTCATCAACATGATTTTGAATTCTTGCCCTCTGCCTCTCTGTTGAGCACATATGGCCTTTATAAACATGTCTTCAAAGTGTTTTCAAAGTTTTCAAAGTGAACTTTGGAACAGGATAGTAAGTAATATCACCAAAGCAGAAATCATTGGTAAAATAGTCTTTTAAGCAGGCTAATATGTTTTGGACTTTCATGTGTCCAAATTTTAGAGGAATGTATAAACTAGTTGGTATAAATTTTATTAGAAAAATTTAAACATTTCTTAAAGTAGTTGCCAAAATGGTGCCTAATTTAGAATTGTTCTTTTCATCCTAGTTTGCAAGAGATTTGCTATGGGGTAAGGTTATATAACAGTGATTAAAAATCAAAATTTACATCTTACAGATTTCTAAACTTAAAGAGAAAATTGGTCCCCAAAAATGGATTGGAAAATACTTGAAAGCTTTGTGAGATGAAGGGTAGGATTATGCAGAGATAGTAACAGGCAATTCGTAACCCTTTTGCTATTTTTCAAGTGTGATGGTGAATTCCTACAAGTTAATAACACATAGAAATAGAAATGTAACAAAACTCTTTGGTGTAGATAATGAAAACACTAGAATATTCTAGTGTTTAAGCAATTTATGTTCAAAGGTGAAATACAAATCATATAAATTATATGATTGATTTATTTAAACATGAGTCTACACATCAAGGAAAAATTATTTCTGGAGGAATAGAATGGAATTCTCCATGTGGCTACTAAGACAACCCTTGAAGAAAAATTGTACCTACTAGATAAAACTAGGATGGAGTCACACCACAAGAGTAGAACACCAATTCCTTGGAAACTTAGCTACAGCTGATTCTTGTGTCCTTATACAAAAAGAAGAGGTTGGACTGACAGGAAGAAACTTCTTTCTTTGACAAAATGCAGCAAGTAAGTGGAATTCTACCAAAAGGAGTTTAAGAAATGCCAAGTGGCTGAGGGCTAGTGACATAGCTAGTGCAGCAGCCAGCAAACCCTCTCCTTTCCTGGTGTGAGCTGGCAGGCTGTTGAACAGCTTCCTGCCGAAATTAAGAGATTTAAAGCATGGCCCCAAATGCAGCCTGGGATAGAGATATTTTTTTAATAACAGCCTGTGTTTTAGTTATTTATCACTATATAATAAATTATCCCAAAACTTAGTGGCTTAAAACAACAATTTATTTTTCATAATTTTGGACTCAGTTGAGCAGTTTTCTTCTCCATGTGGTGTCAGCTGGGATACTTAACATTCAGCTGGTGCTTGGGCTGGCAGGTCTAGGAAAGCTATGCTTACAGTTCAGCTGACTTAGTGCTCCTTCTGGTCGTCTCTCCATGTGTGTAGCTTGGTCTTCCTTATAGCATGATGGTCTCAGAGTAGTCCAGCTTTTGACATGGCAGCTGGTTTTGCAAGGTCTCAGAAGTTAATACTCATCATTTCTGTTGCATTCTATTGGTCAAAGCAAGACTATTCTATTGGTCAACCTGCCAGCCCAAATTCAAAGGGAAGATAAATAGATCCCTCATCTTAATGGAGTAACATATACATACAAGGAGGAAAAGAATCAAAGGTAGCTCTCTTTGGAAAGTCTCTACCACAGTCTGAGAAGGTGGGGCTGGCAGTGGACAGCTTTTGGGGAGAAAATGAAATCAGATTAAGCAGGGGAGAGCCCTATCTGGAGGGAAAGGTGGTGTGAAAAGCTTTTTAAAGCATGGAGAGTTGGGCACCAAAATTTAGGTAGAAGTTCAGTGATACAGGAAGTTAATCCTGAGGAATCCCACAGGATAGGAAAAAAGAGAGCTGAGAAAACTAAACTAACATGAATTAGATTTGCCATAAAACTATGTCATTTTTTAAAAAATCATTAAATATCTATACAAATACAAGGCCCTTTTGTACCATCTTTATATGAATGAGAACTCTCAGCTTGTGGCTCTAGGAAAAGATCAGGGAGATGAGTGGCCCAGAGAAGATGCGTCCAGAAAAACAATCAGCTGTCTGGCCCTGTTCTGTTTGCAGTTGGCTTCCCTGTTGCTGCTTTTGAGCCTTCACATGAAGTAGCCAGTGGTTCTCACAAGGGAGATAGAAGTGCCTTCCTAGGGAGTGCTTATAAATGTGATCATCCTAAAGACTTTTGGGTTGTGTAGGAGTGCTAATGGCATTTAGTGGATAAGGGCCAGAGATGATAAACATCCAAATGCCCCACATTTGAGGAGAATTGTTCCAGCCAAAATGCTAGCAGTAACCCAGTTGAGAAACACTAAGGTAGAAAATTGGCCTGATGTAGAATAGTTTGGTGGAAAACATGGAATTTGGAGGATACAAGGACTGTGAGATCCCATGATAGACAGTTGTCTTATGGTAAGACCAGAGTCAAGCATGATGCTAAATTGTAGGAAGTATGGTGCCTATAGAAGACACACTCTTTAGCTCACATACCAAAAAATCCCACCATTGGAAACATGCAGTTTCTCACTTATCTCAACCTTCCTGAAATGTTAAATGGAGAATTTATAAAGGTTATTTATAGAAATAAGGCTCTAACATAGTCTTTAGAATGCTTCCTTCTGGGTATTGGCTTTTCTCTGTCATGGTGTCCTATTTTTGCAGTTCTTGTTTAAAACCAAATATTTTCAGTTTTGCTGTGAAGAGATGTTTCTGCTAACTTTGTCTGGGATCACATTTTATTCTTCCCTAACACAACCAATTTTCCCCCTGTGTCAATCAACTAGGTCTACATTGTCTGTCACATTTAGTGTTTGATGGTAGTGGAACCTGGCTTATGTTAAAAACCTTACATGGGATATAGAAGCTCATTCTCCTCCAGAGTGAGATTCACCTTGTGCCATAGACACATAGTCTTGCAGTGCTTTATCTAAAGAGCAGGCTTAAGTTTAGGAGTCCTAACTGGTCTTCTCAGAAAATTGTCCTATCCCGTCTCCAATCTCTTTCTTCTCCTTCTTTCTTTTTATGCTTTCACTATTATATGTGGCCGTGACTAATAAAGAGATTTTCTCAGAGGGAGGGGAACATTCCATGTGAAGCTTGGTATTGTCCATCCTGAGGTCTGGAAATGGCTTAAGAGTTTGCTGCTGTGTGGTCAGCAGATGGGAATCATAACCCAGTAGTGGCCAAAGGGAGAGAGTATGTCTCACCCACTCTTAAGTTCAGAAAGTTTCAAATTTTAAAGGCTTTTTAACCTCTTCTAATTTGTCAATGGATGATACAGAATAGGCTCAAACAACAGTGATTTAATTGGGTACATTGACATCTGCTTTTACAGATTGAAAGTAGTGCTTGGATATTTTACTTGAGTTCATGTTGACCATGTAGAAAGTCACTGAGAGAAGGAAGCTCTAACAGATGTAGTACAGATTTTTATTATCCACACATTGAATTACCTGTGACAAATTTGAAATCCCCACTTTATTTTTTCTTCCACCTAGCACTTATCTGGACTCCTACCATTTATGTTTGGTTGATGTGTGCTCTGGGAACGCAAACTCATTTTAGTGCATTCTCTTTGATGGCTTGGAAGGCATTTGAGACCACGCAGAGCCCCAGGGTCATGATTATGAACAACAATTATTGTACTGGAGACTTACAGATGTGCTGGTTACTAGAGGGTTGTGGTTAATAGAATGTTGAACAACAAAGAGTTTATTGTATAACTGAGGAGGAAAAAGCTCCCCAACAGCAAAATACATAATCTCAGAAAGTCAGAGGATCTGGAGGAAAACATATGAAGTTGAGTCTTTCCTTTATAAAAATTTTTTTTTGTTCTTCCAAATTAAATGGTTAGAGTTTTAAAAAGTCACCCTGTAGGAAACAAGCTGCTTCAAAGGAGAAAGAGATCAAATGTAGATGCAACAAGCCAGCATCTCCCATATGTAAACTCTTTTCCACAATATGGTTAAGCATTTGGTGAAATCTGATTAGCTCAGGTCACCAGGGAACTGTTTAGTGGCTTTTTTACTTCATGGCACTGATTCAGTTCCCATGGACCTCCTACTGCACACAGAACTTCAGACCTGATCTTTTTGTGGAAAATTCAAAAGCGGTTCAGGAGCTATCATGACCCTTTACACTTATGCATTGACCTGACACCACCTTTTAATACTATCATTTGCCTTGGACTCTGGTAAACAGATATCTAAATTGGATCATGCTAAGAAGTTCACCAAAACCTAGAAAAACTTCATGGTGGTAATGCTAATACATCAGAACAGATATTTTTTTTTCTGATCCATTTCCCAAGACCAGTGGAGTGAGCTGTGTAATAGACTGAACCCTACTGAGTTTATCTCATCCTGGCTACAAGACTGCCAGGCAGCTGGTGTTAGAATATATTTCCGTCTAGTGGCTTCTCTGGATATCTTTGACTTTCCACTCTAGATCCATTCCCTATTTCCTCCTATCCTCCCCTGTTTCCTGGGGAGATTGACCTTAGATTTGCCTGATGTGAGGGCACCAGCACGGGGAGACTCAAAGAGAGGGAGGTCAGCTTTGCCCCTCCCACTCCTGGTGTCTAACCTGTGGGACCCACTTCTCTTTACCGAAGTCTGCAGCTCACTCTGTCTTCTAGCTTCTGGTAACCACTTTCTCCCTTCAACCTTTCAGGCCTATGAATTGTAATAACTCCCTGCTGTGGCTAGCCAGCCCCCAAGACATAGCACTACCTTTTGTGGATTCTTTCTCCCACCCACAACTTTGGAAGAAGCCTCTTCATTAATCTGGCTTTAAATAAGTTGGTTGTGATAGCCTGTTTCCTGCTGGAACTCTGAGGAACTCAGACTTAGCCCCACCTGTCTTTATATGTAACTCTGCATTTCCCAGGCTCTACTATAATAATAACAAATACAAAATAATATTTCTCTGTTTCCCTTCTCCCATGTTGCTTGGCCTGACATGTTCCCTTGATGTGACTGGTTAGATGTGCTACTTTCTTCCCTTCCTGCTCCAGCTCAATGTGCTGACTGTTCTAACCATCTCAAAAGGCAGCAGTGCCAGTTTTGCCCCTCATGGCTTCCCTAGTTCAGCTACTGCATAGTGTTTGGGCCACTGACCCTAATGGGGACTCTAAAAGCACCTCCACAGTTAATACATAATGACTTACAAACTACAGCAGCCATCCCCAATTCGGGTTGCCATGCCCTACTCCTTACACTCTCGGTGTTCCATGGAGATGATACTCTTCATCTTTGCTTGCTCTTTATCAGCAGAGCCCTTTTGGCCAAAGACTCAGGCATGAGACCAGTAGAATGTTTCTGAGTTTAATCACAGATAATACACCAATCTTAGAATCAGGCCTCCCTTTGGCTTATTAGCCCCCTGTCCTTAAGTCAACTTCCCTACCTCTACTTATCCTTCCCTGTGTTCTTTCTCAGGAGTCAAGTTGCTCATGTAAACAGTGCCCTGTTTGGCTGTACTATTATTTATTCTCCCAGACCTGCCTAGAAATGTCTGGATCCCAAGGGGAATACCGCTTAGATTCACTTGATACCTTCATATGCTGATCGTTCTACTTTCACCCCTGGACACTCACTCTGCTCTTGTCTGCCGCACTCTGAGCCTGGGGAAGCGGAACTCTATGGACTCCATCACTTGAGCTTCCTTGCCCTCTCAATGCCATTTGGGCCTAGGCAATGGAAGGTGTTGACAAGACATCAGAGAGAGAGAGAGAGAGAGAGAGAGAGAGACTACAGAGTGCTTATTCCCCACCCCTCTCTGCCGGGGTGCTGTTTGGCGGTAACTGTTCACTCAACATATGGACCCAGTTCCCACCTCTACCAAGGCTATAGTTTTTGCTACATTCTGCTAAGAGTGCCCTCCTTCAGCCTTTTCAGTCCCAGCATGGTAGCCAGAATGGTCTCCCCAAATGACCACATCCTATTCCCTGGAACCTGTGAATATTGACATGACATGGCAAAAGGATTTTCTCAGATGTGATTAAGGTCATGGATCTTTTATTTTATTTTTTGAGAGAGAGAGCAAGATAAAGAGAGAGTGAGAACTAGCAGGGGAGGCAGGGGCAAAGGGATAAAGATAATCCTAAGCAGGCTCCACGCTCAGTGCAGAGCCTGATGCAGTGCTTGATCTCACGGCCTTGAGATCATGACCTCAAGAGTTGAGTGCTTAGCTGTCTGAGCCACCTAAGCACTCAAGGACATACCATGTTAGCATAGAGTACCTAGGATTATCCAGGTGGTCTCGATCTAATCACATGAACTATAAAAGCAGAGAACTTTCTCTAGCGGAGTAAGATGCAGCAGTGGAATAAATCAGAGAGATTCCAAGTGTGAGAAGGATATAATACTGGTGCTGAGATGTTAGGGCCAGAGAGGAGGAGGTTCTAGGAGCTAAAGGCAGCCCCCAGCTGACAGTCAGTAAGGAAACAAGTCTCTATCCTAGGCTCATAAGGAATTGGATTTTGCCAACACCCTGCATGAGCTTGGAAGCAGACTCATTCACAGAGCATCCTGAAAGGAACATAGGTTTAACAGCACATTAATTTTAGCCTTGTGGAATGAAGTAAAGGACCCAATTGAATCATACTGCAAGTAGACTTTTGACATATTCAACTGTGATACAACAAATGGATGTCACTCTAAGCCACTAAATTTGTAGTAATTTGTTATGGCAGCAGTAGAAAGCAGAGGTGATAATAGCTTTCCATTGTTGCTAGTCTTTGGATGCAGGATCACTCTGGCTTGTTCCCTTAACTCTGCCCACATTTTGTCTTTACATTCTTTTCCATTATCCCATCTGAACAGCTGCCTTTTTCCTCCTCGTGCCCAACAGATATACCCTGCTCTATTTAAAAGCCCTAAAGATACTCATCCCGATATTTGCTAAGTGGTCAGGACATATGTTTTATTTATGCAGTTTCTCTTTTCTTTCTTGTTCTTTTCTTTAAACATGAGTATAGTTGACACACATGTTACATTAGTTTCAGGAGCACAACATAGTGATATGACAAGTTTATACATTATGTTATGTTCATCACAAGTGTAGCTACTATATGTCCTGATTCATCACTATTAAAATATCATTGACTATATTCCCTATGCTGTGCCTTTTATTCCTGTGACTTATTCATTCCATAACTGGAAATCTATATCTCCCACTCCCTTGCATCCATTTTTCCCAACCTCCCTTGCTCCCTGGCAACCATCACTTTGTTCTCTGTATTTATAGGTCTGATCCTGCTTTTTATTTATTTTTTGCTTTGGTTACACATATATGTGAAGTTATATGGTATTTCTCATTCTTAGTCTGATGTATTTCGCTTAGCATGATATCCTCTATGTCCATCCATGTTGTGTTAACTGGTAAATCTCATCGTTTTTTATGGCTGCACAGTACCCCATTGTGTGTGTGTGTGTGTGTGTGCCTGTGTGTGTGTGTGTGTGTACCAAATCTTCGTCGTCCATTCATCTGTTTATGAATAACAACAGGTAGGTTGCTTCCACATCTTGACTGTTGTAGATAACACCGCAGTAAACATAGAGGTTCATATATCTTTGAATTAGTGTTTCATTTTCTTTGGGTAAATGCACAATAGTGGAATTATTGGCTCATATGGTAGTTCTATTTTTAATTTTTTGAGAACACTCTACACTCTTTTCCATAGTGGCTATACCAATTTACATTCCCACCAACAGTGTATGAGGTTTCCTTTTTTCTCCACATCTTCACTAACACTTTTTATTTTTTATATTTTTGATGTTAGCCATTCTGACAGATGTTAGATGATATCTCATTGTGGTTTCGATTTGCATTTCCTTGATGATGAACATTTTGTTGATGATGATGTAGTGATGTTGAACATCTTTTCATGTGTCTGTTGGCCATATTTATGTCTTCTTTGGAAAAATGTCTACTCAGGTCCTCCACCCATTTTAAAATCAGATTGGCTTTTTTGGTATGGAGTTACGTAAGTTTTTTTTTTTTTAATATAGGATATTACTTACCCAATGTTGGATATATAATTTGCAGATATCATCTCCCATTCAGTAGATTGCCTGTGTTTCATTGATGGCTTCCTTCACTTTGAAAAGCTTTTTATTTTGGGGTAGTCCCAATAATTTATTTTTGTCTTTGTTTCCCTTGTTGGAGAGACATATCTAGAAAAATGTTATTAAGGCCAATGTCAGAGAGATTACTACTTATGTTTTCTTCTAAGAGTTTTATAGTTTCAAGTCTCACTATTAGGTCTTTAATCCATTTTGAGTTTATTTTTGAGTATGGTGTAAGAAAGTGGTTATATTTCATTCTTTTGCATGTACTATCCAGTTTTCCCAACATCATTTGTTGAAGAGACCATCTTTTCCCCATTGTATATTCTTGCCCCTCCCATTGTAGATTAATTGATCATATAATGGGCTCTCTAGTCTCTTCCATTGACCTATGTGTCTATTTTTGTGACAGTACCATATTGTTTTGATTACTAGGACTTGTAGTGCATCTTGAAATCTAGAATTATGATACCTTCAGCTTTGCTCTTCTTTCTCAAAATTGCTTTGACTATTCCAGATCTTTTGTAGTTCCATACATATTTTCGGATTATATATTCCAGTTTTATAAAAAAAAAAAGGCTGCTGGTATTTTTATAGTAATTGCATTGAATCTGTAGATTGCTTTGGGTAATATGGACATTTAAGCCATATTAATTCTTCTAATCCAGGAGCATAGAATAGCTTTCCATCTGTTTGTGGGTCATGACATGTTCTTGATACACAAAGTATAAAAGGTTTCATCAGTGTATATAAGCCATGTGTCCCATATAGCCCAACATGTACTAACTTATGAGGGGATTTGAACACCAACTGGAGATTTTATGTGAAGGGTCTCTGATCCAAGATAATTTTTCTTCTTTTACCTCCAGGATTTCTGAGGTCTATCTAGAATAGAATGAGAACAAAAATGAGAAGGGTACGACATTTAGTGTCTTAGAATGTGCGTGAGAACTTAGCCACTCTGAGACCAAGGTGGGCTAGGCAGGTTGCTGCACCAAGGGTAAGACAAGATCTGAGTCCAGTGTGTAAATGCTTCTTTGACTGTTGTAGATCTGCTCATGAGCATGAAGCATACCTGGCCCTGCCAGCTATCTCACACATTGAGTTCCCTTCACAGTCCAGATGAGATAGTATAAATGGATCCATGTTGCTTCTTAAAGATCTGCAGGTGGTGGGTCTTTTTCATTTGCCAAACACTTAATATTGAGAGACTGTCCTGCTGTCTTTGCTCCCCTGAGTTTATAAATGCGACACAACATCAATGCCTAAATGTAGACTTTTAAAAATCTGCTTCTGGTCCAAGAGAGAGAGAATTAAGGCTGTGCTTTAGAAAAGCAATGTGGTAAGCATTGAAGGCACAATGAAAAGACAAAGCATTGGCTTTCACTTTACTGTGAAGTGAAATTCCCCTTCATTTATATTCCCCAGGGGTCATTTGGGTGTTGGGCATTTTCACTGGGACCTGGACCATGCTTCCATTACAATAAGCCATGGAGGTTGTGTCATAAAGCTCTGCAGCTTAAACCAGAGCACAGACTAGACACTTCACAGGGCCTTTGTTTCCTTCACCAGTCACAACCAGTCCTAGACGTAATGGGTAATATGTCACTAATTATAAACAAGCAGACAATGGAGTTTGTTTTTTTGCCCTGAGAATCTGCACTCGCTCCTAGTCAGATGTGAATGCATTTTCAAATGTAATAGAAACCAGAACTAAGTGCTTTGGGGGCTTTATTATGTGTGCAAAAAAGAGGAGTAAATGGAAAACTCAACCCAAGTTTTAAAAAATTGAGTACCCACTATGTGTGGATTACCTTATGTATATTTTCTCTAGCAAGTAAAATAATCCTGAAAATTTTCTATGATCTCCACTATCCCTAGTTTATAGATGAGAAAACCAAGATTCAGCATGGCTCTTTTCACTTGGGCAGGGCCACCCAGCTAACAAGTGTTGAAGTTGGAGTGAAACATTATGTCCCTCTGGCTCCAGAGCCCAGACATCATGCATTTCACCACACTGCTACACCAACTAATTTCCCCCAGAATTTACAGATATTTAACTTTCTTTTCAGGTATGCATTACTGGGGCTGGAAGGAAGCTCTTACTCCATTTATTCTTTTGCCTTCCCATGAAACTAAATCCACAGTACCTCAGATACATACTATTTCTAGAACTTTCTCCTAATGGCTCTCACTGCCTTGAAGTCTTTTCTTATGTCTGACCCAAATAGTCCTTGCTTTACTTGGAAGACTTCTTTCTTGCTATGCTTTTGCTGTAGAGGGAGAATAGCTAAGCATCAACTCACCTCTCAGACCTGTGGATTATGAAGTAGCGGCTTGCCTACTCCACCCCTCAGTGGAGGGGAGAACTCATCTTCTCAGACCAGACAACTGAGCAGTCAGAGAACATTCATCTCGTCTGTGGGAACTCAGTATAAGCTTTAACCTTTCCTGACCTCTCTAGTCTGAAAATTCAGCTTAGAATAAATCTTCAGTATTCTTAACAATCTTCTCCACACTCCAGCTTGTCTCTCTACTCCCTGTCCTACCAGCTGATTCCCACCATCCTTGAGTTAAAAGATAGGTTAAAAGACAGAAATGGAAAATAAGAGGAATTGAATTGAATATAAACAGCATTGTATTAAATTCCTTTTTTTATTGAAAAATGTCCTTGTGGAGATCAAGCTGGTAGGAATATAGAAAGTCAGGGGAGATAAAGAGGCCTTCTCTCCTGCCTGGCACTTCAGGTACCATTAGACACACCTGGCTGAGTATATGAGCAGCTCTATGAAGCCCCTGGTGTGTCTGGAGGATCAAAATGAAGCCCCTACACAGGCTGGTCTCTTTAGAAGGAGTCTTATACTCATCTGGGAATGAGAACCCAGCTGAGGGAGGCTGCCCACCATGGATGGAGATCAGAGGGAAGATTGGGCAGCGTGGTCAGTGGTTGGTAAGAGTATTCCAGTGTAGGACTAGCAAGGCTTTGAAAGTGAGCCAAGGCACTGGATGGCAAGCCTCAGGCTTGGTTCAGAGGAACCACAAAGGATACCAGGACATTGAAGATCTGCGAGCTGATTTGTTTCCCCATATTGGCATCTGATGCTTTGGATGTGCTAAGAAAGGGACAGAACCCCACATAAGCTGTGCTCTCACTGTGCTCTCTTCTGCTCTGTGAGATCTCCGTGAGATGTTCTATCCCTTCCCAGGGCTTTGGTCTCCACCTTGATCAAGATTGTCCTCCCTCCACTTTGATTTCTATGTCCAGCCTGGAATGCTTTCCTGTGCAAGAGACTCCTATTTTAACATCCACCGAACATGTCTCATAGGGGGCCCTAAGAGTTTAAAATCCCAAACTGAGCTTGCCATTTTCTCCTCTTCAAATATCCTTCTCCTTTGTTTCTCATGTTAGTCTTTGGCATGATTCTTTCCAATTCTTTAAAGTGGGAGAATTCAGAATCCTCTGATTAAGGGTCCTTTGATGCCCAGACCCCACTTGTCATCCACAACCTCTACGTAGCTGTCTTAGCTCGGGTCTCGTTCATCTCTGTTCAGCATTAAAACAACTCACCTTTGGCTTCTCAACCACAGTCTTTATCTACCATTGAACCCAGCCTCCATACAGCCTGCGTTGCCCTTCCTAAATCTCTAGATAACAGCCATGTCCTGCTCTATAGCTGTAGAGGCTTCCTTGTCTGTAGGACACAGACAAGAACAGTTGGTCCTTCATACTTCAACCTACAATTTACCTCCCTAAGCTCATAATCCTTCAATCCCCTCAAATCCTGCAGTCTAGGCTCTGGGATCAGCTTGCCAAGTTTTGAATCCTGGCATCTTGGGCAAGTATTTAGTTGTTTTTATTTTTCCCTAAGGGTGAAAGACTCTTAGGAGGCATCTGCCAATCTCTGCCACACCCACTGATAGACCCTCCAAAACTGCTAAAGTGATATGTGTATGTTTATATGCACATACACACATAAATGCATGTAGACATGTATACGCATATGAAAGTATCCTCTGAGCACTTACCCTGATGGTAAGTAGAGTTCTAAATGCCTTATGCACATCATTTATTCCTCACTCAAGTCCTCTGAGGTGGCCATTATTATTAGCTCCAATTTACAGATGAGGAAATAAAGGCACAGAGAATTTAAGAACCAGCTCAAGGTTGCAGAGCTAGGAAGTAGCAGAGCCTGGGTATGAACCTCTGCTGTGGAACTCTGGAACCCACCATTAACTATGATGCCATATTTCAGGCCACTGCTATATTCCCTCACAGTGTACCTTCTGGGTCTGGGAGACCCCCTCTGCCTAGCCAACCTGGAGATTTTCTTTCACCACTAACTCTTCTATATTTTAGAGCCCTGGAAAGCCAAAACTGGGAAGCTCTTGGCTCTGGTCCAGTTTTCCGTTGTTCAGAGAAGGAAAGTGACTTATTCAGAAACACACAGGAGATCAGCAAGGCCCAACACAGAACTTCCACTTTGCTTTTGCTTTATTTTTCTGGATATAAGTTCTCACTTATTAGCTCCTTGTTATCTCACTTCTGATTTGAGATTTCTGCAAGATCTACTGTATTTCAGAACAAAAGGGAAAACATGTAGATGTATACATCCACACACTCAGTTATATAAGTAAAGATATATCTCCAGCTTCTCCATTGTGAGTTCTCTATCCCCAGTCAAACCCTACTTTCCTCTCCCTGGGCTCCTAGCCATAGCATCCTTCCCTAGTTCTTGTTGATTTTATCTAGGCTTGAAATGTGGATGCAACTACAGTGCTTCAAAGAGCTAAATACCTTACTATGACTGTGCTCATCTGTTACTAATGCCCAGCGAATGCAAACAAGGACTAACAAAAGCAGAGAGATAAACACATTTAAGCCAGACCGATTTCCAGAGAAATAATTTAAAGATGGTTCAAACAAGCGCTTCAAGCACACAAGAATAATGATTTCCCCATGGATACATTGTGTGCTTCCTGGCACTATAACTTTGGCCTTACATGCAGAATCCCATAAAAAGTTAGGGCAAGATAAAAAGAAACAAGTAGTGCACAATGGAGGGAATCCATTTGTGCTGCAGCCGAATATCCCCAAATCTGCTGTCTGGGGCTTCCATACACCTGGAATGCTGCAAATCCAATGTCTATGGAAGTGTCATGTATGGCTGTTGGGGTACATGAAGACAAGACTCGACTTATTGCTTCCCTGTGACTTTTTTGGAGTGAGCTTCTTAGCCTGCTCACAAGGTAGGTTTGCCCATGTTTGTCTCCTTTTTGCAGAAAAATAAGAGTGTTAAAGCAGACATGCAGTTGGGCAGTGGGGAAATGGCCTAGATCCACTGAGTGAGACCAGAGTAAGAGACTGATGCTGGTGCAGCCTACCTTTCTGCCCCTCAAAACCACTGGAAACTACATGAGGATTTAGCCACCTTAAAGGGGTTATCTGACCCTGATCCCCAAAGATTCCTTTCGGGTATTCTCATCACTCTACACTAGCTCCTATGTCAGCAGGGGAGATTCAGGGGAAATCAGTATGACTGACTCTATCCACTTTGACCCCTCCACCAAAAGAGGAAGATTATTTTTTTGCCTCTCATGCCTCTCGTGCTTCTCCTGAGGCAAATGGCACAGGGTAGGCATCAGCACAATCAGAAGCTGTTGTGCCCAAGATTGCGAATCCGAGAAACCACCAAGGAGCCGACACCGATGCAAACACACGAGGGTTTATTAACAAGCTGGAGCTTGGGTCCAAGTGTACCCGACACAGCGGAGCAGGGACTTGGACCCTGAGACTAAGAGGCGTAGCAGCTTTATAAGGGGCCATGGGATACACAGAAAGTTGCACAGTCATGTCGGTCCACACGCAGGTGGCCGATTGAATTACATCTTACCCTATAGTATCCATTTGAGCTGGCCTATTACTTTGGTCAGAATTGGCGCGCAGTTTTGGCGGGCACAAAGCAGGGTTACATTGTTATGAGCTGATTTCCAATTAGGGGGTGCCCAGCGGCTTGACTAGGGTGAGGCAGCGCCTTAAGCAATAAGCAGGTTATGTGGGGGTCATACAGCAGGTGGCAGGTGTAGCACAAAATGGAGTTAGTCCTGCTCTGCTTGTCCAGGGGTAGGGGATTTTTGTTAAATTTCCTGGGTCCCACAGAAGCATCTTCTTTGCCACCAAGGAATATGGAAACCACTTCAGCTAATAATGAAAGCAGTCTTCAGAACTGTCATATAATGCTATCCTTTTATTCAATGGCATACTATAAAACTGACTATCCACTTTCATTTGTTCCTAAGCCCCCCACCAAGGACATCATCAATGATAGTGACAACCTTGAAAAGGTCTACCTCAGTGCTTCCTTGTCTAGGGTTTTTAGGCTGGGGGGGGGGGCGTCCATCAAAAGTGATGAGTTGTTCTCAGTTTCAAAGAAGGATGAGTTGTGTTTCAAGGAAGATTTTTTTAAAAAGATTTTATTTATTTATTCATGAAAGACACCGACAGAGAGGCAGAGACATAGGCAGAGGGAGAAGCAGTCCCTGAGACCATGCCCTGAGCCAAAGGCAGACCCTCAACCACTGAGCCACCCAGGCGTCCTTCAAAGAAGATTTTTTAAAAAGCCTATTTTTTCAGTAATAAGACTATACATGTTGGCTAAAGAATAAATTTCTTTGCTTATGGCTAGAATTATATTAACTCAGAATGTCACAATGCTATTGCATCCTCCTCACAAGTGTTGATTGCTATTGATGGCACTTTGGGACTTGTTGGGACTTTTTAGGGCACCAGATCTAGTTGTCAGAGCTGTTCCCCACCCCTCCCTTTTTTCCCCGAATGTGCATCCTGTCCAATTCCTCACTGCTTGCTTAGGTTTCTGAGAGGCATGATACCTGCTCCATTCTTGAGTTCAGAGTTCCTGAATCCTGTTATCTTTCCCAAGCCTGAATTCCCTGTTTACCCATACACATGGATAAGACACTAGAGAGAGAACAGGATGAGCACACTCCTGGTCTTCTTTCAAAGGTGTCATTAGCAAGGGAGTTGATAGGGAACTTAACAGGACTTTATTCTCTCAGGGCCTCAGTGTGGGTCCAAGATACAGACTGAGTCTCCTTACTGAGATATTTAGGGCAAGTAGATAGGTTGTAGGGGCAATCAGGATCCCAAAAGATCTAATCCATTACTGGATCAGGCTAACATATGGATACAGAAAGACACCTGAGTTTGAATGGCCAATCACAGAAGGAGGGCTATGGGACACTTGCTGATGAGGTTGAAAAGTGCTGCCAAACCTTGTGTAGGCTTCACTCACTGTCCAGAATAGGGAGGCTTGGCTGGCCCCATGGGAAAAGGACCCTATGTGTCCCTGTTACATGTTTGAAGATGGGTTTGAAGATGCTAGAGTCAGAACCAGGGATTAGAATGCTGCACACCCAAGAAAGAGTCTTGCTTCCTCTGAAAGGGATCAAGTCCCACAACACAAAGTAAAGACTGAATTGCAGATTCAGTATCTGGCTGGAAGGAAGGGAATTTTAACAGCAACATTAGCAACTTCCCTTGCTCTGGGCTTTTGCTTTGACCTATGTGTTAGTTAGAATTCCCCAGGAGCAAATCTGAGACAATGACTTGTATATAAGTAGTTTTTAAATAAATTGCTCAAGGGATGCCCCTAGAGGACTTAGAAAGCTGAATAGGAAAGGTGAGAATGGGGAGCAAGGAGCTGCCTCAGGCAAAAGGCTACAGGGAGGAAAGGATCAGACTGATTTGGCAGGAGACCTCTGGCCTGGAAGTTTTGTATCTGAGTGGCCAAAATCTGAGTCAAATGACTTGGGCTTTTCTACTCTCCAGGCCATAATCATGTATTAAGGGCCTCAGAGGTGGGGAGAGCACCCTAAAACAATCCTCCCAATTTTCTGTGGGAGGGGGCAAAGTGGCTCCAATAACCAGAAGAGAGGCTTCCAAGGATGAGTTGCAGATATAGTTGATTGAAATCACACATTAAAAAAAAGTAAGGGGTAAACAGAGACATGACAAAGAGGGATCCTAGGGGACTGCCTTGAACATTAATGTTGTCTGCCACTACCCAGCTTCCTTTCATGGATTCTTCTCTGTGACCTGGCTTGTCTGGCTTGACCAGGCCCCGAGTCTCTGGTTTGGAACAGGCCACTCAGACTCTGATTTGAAGAGCACATTCTTCTACCCCCTCAGTCACAGGTCCAAGGGCTGATGGTCTGTTCTAGAAGAGTAACTATCCCACCATTTGGATCACACCCTAATTCTACTGCAAACACCAGCAAGAAATGCCTAGGGCCTGTCTACACATGCCAATCCAGTACTGATGCCCTGCTAGTTAGGACTGTTCACACCACTGCTTCTTTTCATTGTCCTATTCATAGGGTTTTTCATCTATGTGCATGACTTTCTAATTGCCTAGACTTATCAGATGAAAAGATGGAAAACAATATATCAATGATTTGTGTCAAGTGAAGATAGCCATATCCTTTAAAGAGCATATATCAGTGCTATCCATTCTAGGGCTGTTCATGTTGGTAATAACAATAAATAACGTAAAATAATTATTATACTAACAAAAGTAGTTAGTATTTTTTGTGCCATGCACTGTCTCACATGCATTAAATTGCTATCATTTCAATTGTTCCCATCTTGCAGAGAAGCAAATCAAAGCACAGAGAGGTTAGGTAACATGGTCATAACCATATAGTTACTAAGGCATAGTGAACAGATTCAAACCCAGGTCTGGCAGGCCCCGAATTCACATTTTACTCACTCACATTGCTGCCTGATGTTGGTTGCAGTTGCACACATGCTAAAATGCCCAGAAGTTTGACAAAACAAAGCCAGCAGAATTATGGATTCACCGCTTCAGCAAGGGATAAGGTGTCCGAGGACACTTAAGAATAACAATAAGGTGGAGAGGGTGCTGGCCCTCTGAGTGACTACTCTCTGGCCTTGTCATAAGGCTGATGACAGGTGCATGCCCAACCTTAATGTAAGCACAGACAGGTGAACAATGGATGAAAACTCCATGTGTGGATAAATATGGTACTAGCTCAACTTCAACTCGTGTTCTTATTTACTCTTCCCCAATTTTACACAGTGTGTATGAATTTTTCCTTAGCTTCAAAGGAAAGTTTCTGTTTTTCAACAGAAATAAAGAGAACTGGAAAATCCACTGACAGTGGCTTTGCAACATCACACATTCTGAGTGTACATTTACAATAGAATGGTAAGAATTCTCCTGTTGACATCTCTACACTTAGGGTCATGGTGTCCACAACATTTAGCCTTCAGGGTAATAAATAAAAGGACATGGCCTAGAAGTGGATGAGGAATGGTATTCTGTGAAAAAGGGAAGAATGCTGATGAACTTCAGGTTTTATTTTTTAAACTGACAACGCAAATAATCTGACTTGTTGAAAAGGCTTATCTTTAATCTAAAAATGACTACTTTCTCCTAAAAAGGAAGACAGGGGAAATAGAAATAGCTTTCTGTGGGTGATTTATAATGTGAGCTATTTGTGGAGATTAAGACTGTCTACCTGGGTTTGAGTAATTTGATTACATAAAAACTTGAATGGACACAAAGCAGTTAATTTGTTGGCTTTCTGGTTGACCTCTGTATCATCATTTTCTCTCCAGAGGAGTTCTGGCAACATTTATCTGGGGTGGCCACTCAGTTGTGGTATAGAGCCTGCAATAGCACTTAGTTCCTCTTCCTCCCAACAGACCCTTCCTCAGGGTCTTTCACAATGGTTGCCTTTGAACCCAGAAATCCTCAGTCTTGTGGGCCTCTGTCTAATGTCTCCAAGGAAAATGCTGGAGTCTCTCAGAACAGAGCAGAACTGGAAGGGGAGAGGTCATTATCCCAGAGCTGACTAAATTGTGCTGTTTAGTCTGTAAAGCAATTAGGTCTGCTGAGTGTAATGTGATGCTTTAGGCTGGCTGGCCTTTGTGGTCCATGTCGATCTGTCAGTTCTCCGTGGGCACCAGCACTGAGTTTTCAAGCCAGTACCTTGGTCTCCCCGACCCAAACAGATGCTTCAAAATAGATCATTTTCCTCTTAGGAGTTGAGTAGCTGTGTGTACGAAGGGCCTGGACTTGGATCCTAAGGACATGAGTTCAAATTTCAGCTTTAGTTCTTTCTTGTTATTTAATGTGAAATATGGCCAAGTCATTGCAGCTGCCCAGAGTAAGTCTCCATGGCATTAAATGGGCTTCATCTTCTCTACCATCCAGGCTTAACAAAATTTTGCAGGGCTGGCCTGGGCCTGGCATGTGTTTAGAGTGCTATGTGTTCTCCTAAATCATCCAAGTCCCTGCGGTGTGGCTGACTGCTACTTGGTTGGCAGCAACCATATTCAGAAGATCTGACATGGTTTCTATCTGCTTCTTGAGAATCCTGGTTGGCCTGCAGACCTCCATGGATATCTCTCCCCTACCATTTCTGTAGGTCTCTCCTCGTATTCTGTATCACAGCATCCTGGCTCTTTCCTACAAACCACTTAGCCACAGTTTTTATTTTCCTTGCTTACTTCTTATCTCTCTTCCCTACTTGATTGTGAGCTTCATAAGAGTGTGAACATAGTTGCCTTCGTCACACTATGCCCTACTGGTCAGCATAGTACCTGGTATCTCAGGTACTGCTCAGTAAATATTTTGTAGGATGGATGAATGAAAAATAATAAATATCTAATAGGCAGACAATAGGTAGAATGAGGTAGATGCCCTCCTCTTTGCTTGTCTGATGAAGGCTTAAGGTCAGAGTCATGTTCTTGGAAGGTTTGACAGGGCAGCTTCATTCCTGGGTTCACTTGATTCCATCCTCACATCCTCTATACCATGCATAGACTTGGATTCCCTACCTCTGGACTTCTTTTACATGAAGCAGAAATAATCTGTTTCATTTATGCTGCTGTTATTTTGGATTTTCTGCTTTATGCACCCAACATTTATTTAGTTGACACATCAGGAAATTTATGTTCAAGGGCAGCTTCACTGGGGGGGCCAGAAGCTGCTTTAGAACAGCAAATAAAATAATGAGGGTCCTTTGTGTACTTGTGAGGGGGGAGGAAGGATTCAGCAGAATCTTGGGTGTGTTTGGTGCAGGAGGGAGTCTCTTTTCCCCAGTGAAAGATAAAGCACTAGGATGACTCTTGCTACACTGCACATTAAGCCAAGCCTACTTTGCTCTGTGTAGACTCCAGCACACATTTGTTTTAAATTATTCTCTAATTGCTTAAGTGTTTGTGGTGTCTTTGCTCTTAACTTGGGGGCCTGAAGAATGGAAAGAGGGAATCTCACTGTCCCCATCCTGTTACCCCCAGGATAGAGACCCTCACAGAAACTCTCATTTCTAGGTCTAGTGTGAGGACAGTTGGTTAGAAAGCCAAGACCCCTGGATGTGGGGAAGTGGACTGCTGGGCTTCCCTTCTAATCCTTGGTGTTGTGTTGGGAAATCTGACTGTTTTGCTTTTGTGGCAATGCTAACATATACCTAATTAGTCTGTTTGTCTTAATATCCACCCACTCTTCAAAAGAAAAAGAAAATAGCTGGGACTTAAAATAGTTCAGTTGTATATGTGGGAACCATTGCCAGAGCTGTAATAAATACCAAAACCTCTTTTTGGTCTTTGCTGGACCTGCTTCTGGGACAAAAAGTTGCAGGGACCTGGCTGATGGTCTCTCTACTGGGATCATGGGTGGGCTCTCATGGCTGCAGGGAGGGAGGGACACACATCTCATGGAGGTTAGGAGTCCCCATCCTGTCACAGCCTGTCACAGATGGGAGAGACCATGAAATCATGGGGATCGGCCGTACTGCTTTATAGCTGATTGTAGATGGGGGAGGGAAGAGCAATAAGTTGAACATGTCTGATGTTCCCTCCTTTCTCTTAATACTTAGAATCAGTCACACAGAGTCTAACCTCCTTACTTAATTGACAGCCCTCCCATGAGCCTCACCATGAACTTTTCTTACCCAAATCCAGTGACTTCTAAATTCTGTTCATCTGTAAGAACAGCTAATCATCTGTCAAACCCTCACTCTGTGCCTTGGCCCTGTCTTTCACACATGTAGTTTATGTGATAAGAATTTTTATAAGATTGCAACAATCTTATTAGGTTATATTAGATAAGTATTATAACCACTAATAGTCATATAATTTATAGATAATTATTATTATTCCATCTGAGGCTTGGAGCGATTAAGTTATAAGTGACTTTTCCAAACTCACACAGCTTGAAAGTGCTGGGGCTTAGATTTGGGTCTAGGTAGTCTTGCAATCTGATTCCAGAGTCCCCAGTCTTAACCACTGTATTACACAGCCTTCTAGACTTTTAATATCTTAACTATTCTGTTCAAGAAATCCAGTACTACTCACCAAACATCAAAAGACTATATCCCTGGAGTGATCTTTCTTTGGTGATGATATAGTCACATAGATCTATTCATAATTTCTGATCTGCTCCACTTTGTGGCCATAATTGTGGCCCATGCTTAACGCATATAACTTAACTTTTTTTTTTAAACTTATGTTTGCATAGTTTTGAATGAGACTCAAAATGAGAAAGGGCATCTCACCAGATCCAGGCTGCTGTGCAAGCTGTGTTACCACTTGGGCTGTATAGCTCAGTATGTTCAATGGTGCCTGAAGTATCAGTGGCACATTGGGATGCTTATGTGAAGCCTGTGGCAGGCCTTAATTAGTGATTCACAGCAATGATCATCAGAATTTTGAACAGATATGTCATTTTATATGGATAACTATTTTCCTTTGAAAACAGCTTTGGCTTGCTCGTTGGCTCTAGTAGAAGTTAAATGCACTTAACTACGAATCAACAAATTACAAATGGGACATCAGTGGTTCATTATGAATTGGGTGTTGTTAACTGATATGTTAAAACCATAAAGTTGGGCATACCTGCATCATTTCATCATCAAATGGAAGTGGTATACATCAGATTGGGTTCAGACATGTCTTAAAAAGCACAAGTAAGGCACATGTTGCATGAACGAGTAGCCCAGAGGCCATGGCCCATACTCCTGCAAGGGTCAGCTTCATGGGCATGTGACCTGGGCATTCTCACAGAGCTTATGTTCATAGGGACCCCACTTTGAATGTGAACTGGTACAGCCACTCTGGAAAACTGTGTGGAGATTCCTCAAAGAGTTAAAAATAGAGCTATCCTACGACCCAGCAATTTCACTACTGGGGATTTACCCCAAAGATACAGATGCAGTGAAACACCAGAACACCTGCATCCCAATGTTCATAGCAGCAATGTTCACAATAGCCAAACTGTGGAAGGAGCCTCGGTGTCCATCGAAAGATGAATGGATAAAGAAGATTGGTATATATATACAATGGAATATTACTCAGCCATTAGAAATGACAAATACTCACCATTTGCTTCAACATGGATGGAACTGGAGGGTATTATGCTAAGTGAAGTAAGTCAATCGGAGAAGGACAATCATATGGTTTCACTCATATGGGGAATATAAAAAATAGTGAAAGGGATTATAGGGGACAGGAGAGAAAATGAGTGGGGAAAATTAGAGAGGGTGACAAAACATGAGAGACTCCTAACTCTGGGAAATGAACAAGGGGTGGTGGAAGGGGAGGTGGGTGGGGGGATAGGATAACTGGGTGACAGGCACTGAGGGGGGCACTTGATGGGATGAGCACTGGGTGTTACACTATATGTTGGCAAACCAAACTCCAATTAAAAAAATACATAAAAAACCAAGTGGACCCCACATTTGGTTTTATGTTCCACTGTCACCATCTTGAAATTCTTAATAATTTTTGAATAAGGGATCCTTCATTTTCATTTTGTTCTGGGCTCCACGAATTGTGTAGCCAGTCCTGCTGCTCTTGCTTTATTGCCTGCTCTGTCTTAACGTGCATCCATGATTGCATGGGGAGTTTTCAATGGCCAGCTGACTGAAGAAGAAAAAATTCAAGCTTGGTTTATATATGATTCTTGCAAGATGCTGACATCACCTGAAAATGGATGGCTACTAAGCTGTAGCTCCACTCCAGAGTGTCCCTGAAGGATGATGATGAAAAAAATATCCTTTCAGTGTATGGAGTTATTCATCTTTCCTGGAAGAAGAGATTGCCAAAAGTTGAGATCTGTAGTGATTCATGCAGAGTGGATAATGATTTGGCTGGATGGTCAGGGACTTGACAAACTTGACAAGGAGGCCTGGGAAAGAGGTATATGAATTGACTGCTCTGATGGGCACACAATGTAAAGATATTTGTATCTTTGCTCACCAAAGAATAACCTCAGTAGAGGAGGAATTTAATAATCTGACAGAAAATATGTCTCATCAGGTGGCCTTCTTCCCCAGCTACCTTTCCTTGACCAATTGGCTTGTGAATAATGTGGCCATGGTGGTAGGAATGGAGGTTAAGCATGGACGCAGCAGCACAGACTTCCCTTCACCAGGGCTGATCTGACTGTAGCCACTGCTGAGTGCCTAATATGGCAATAGCAGAAACCAACAATGAGCACTTGACAGTGTCCTATTTCTTGTGGGGACTCAGCCAGCCACCAGCTCAATTGTAACAGACTGCTTCCATCACGGAAGGAGGTAGCACTTTCTTCTTATGGGAGTAGTTTCCTTGGATATAGATTTGCCTTTCCTACCCATAATACTTCTGCCCAAACCACTCTCTGTGGAATTACAAATTGCCTTGTTCATTGTCGTGGTATTCAATAAAGTATTGTTTCTGATCAAGGAAATTGTTTCACAGCCAATGAAGTATAGTAATGAGCTCATGCTCATGGAGTTTCCTGATCTTACTCTGTTCTCCATCACCCTGAAGCAACTGACCTGATAAAATAATGAAATGTCCTTTTGAAGACATAGTAATGGCATCATCCGGATGACAATACCTTGCAGAGATGGGGTAGTGTTCTACAGGATGAGGATTATATTCTAAATCAGTGACCAATATACAGTTGACCCTCGAACAACATAGGGATTAATGGTGCCGATCCCCACATGGTTAAAATCTGTATATGACTTTTGGCTTCCCCAGACTTGGCTACTAATAGCCTACTGTTGATTGGAAGCCTTATCAATAACATAAATAGTTGATTAGAGCATATTTTGTATGTTATGTGCTAATTATGCACTGTATTCTTACAATAAAGTAAGCTAGAGAAAAAAAAATGTCATTAAGAAAATTGTAAGGAATAGAAAAATATATTTACAGTACTATCCGGTATTTACTGAAAAAAAAAATCCATACATGAGTGGATCTGTGAAGTTCAAAACATGTTGTTCAAGGGTCAACTGTATAGTGCTTTTTCTCACATAGTCAGGATTCATGGGTTCTTGAATTAAGGAATGGAGACACGACTGTGTTCTCTCACTATTAGCACTAGTGACCTCACTAGTGAAACTTTTGCTTTTTGTCCCTATATATTTGGACTCTTCTTGTCTGGAGCTTAGTTCCAAAAGAAAAATACATTTACCATGGCAATGATTCTATTAAACTAGAAATCGGGACTGCCTCATGACCTCTTTAAGCTCCTCAAGCTAGAGAATCAATAGGTAAAGAAGGACTATTGTGCTAGCATAAGTGATATACCTTATCAAGGGGAAATTTGTTGCTACTATACAATGGGGGTAAGAAGAGATATACGCATACGTCTGGAATGCAGGAGATCCCCTGGGGGCATCTCTTAGTTCTCCTCTGACAAAAATCAATGGTAAACTACTGCAACCAAGTACAGGTTATACTGCTAGTGGTCCAGACCCTTTAACAATAAAGGTTGAGTCACTCCCATCAGGTTGGAAATCTTGGCTTCCTGAAAATGCTTATTGAGGGCAAAGGGAATGTTGAATGAGTAGTAAAAAAAGATAGTTACAAATACCATATACAACCACATGACCTGTTGCAGAAATGAGGACTATAACACAGTAGTAGTTCCCCCTTATCTGTGACTTTGACTTCTGCAGTTTCAGTTACCCATGGTCAACTACCGACTAGAAGCAAATGATCCTCCTGATGTATCACAGAAGGTAGCCTAACGCTACATCACAATGCCTATGTCATTCACCTCACTTCTTCTCAACGTGTAGGCATTCTATCATCATGCATGATCACAAGAAGAAGGTTGAGTGCAGTATAATGAGATACTTTGAGAGAGAGACCACATTTATATAACCTTTATTACAGTATATTAGTGTAATTACTCTATTTTATTAGTAGTTATTGTTAATCTCTTACTGTACTCAACTTATAAATAACTTTATCACAGGTATGTATGTATAGGAAAAGACATGGCATATATAGAATTTGGTACCATCTGAGGTTCAGGCATCCATTGGGGGCCTTGGAACATATTCACTAAGAGCTACGGGTATTTCTTCCTTATTCTATGAATATGTTAACTTATTTTTCTCCTTCTCTTCCCCTCTCCCACTTATTTACACCTAACATGAGACAATAGTAGTAGTTAGCTTGATATCTCAGTCTTTAAGTTACAAGATAGCCTCAGATGAACTTGACTCAGAAGAGGAATGAGCATCACCTAAAGACAAATAAAAGAACTCTGTATCTTCTTTTACAGAGAAAATTACTGTGTTTTTGGTGATAGATGAAATAGTTGCATTATGAGGCAAAGAGTGATCTTGCTATTGTCTACTTGGATGTTGAATGTGATTGAAAAAATATGTCTGGATGCCAATATGTCAACTAACTTGGACCTATGTTTCCCAGAATTCTCTTCTCTGCATGCTTCCAGGTTAAGTTTGGCCACAAGAGAAATTTTCATAAGATTTGAAAGGTAGAAGTGAAACTGTAATCATTTTGTTATGCTCTGAAGGTTGTTGTAGGGCAGATGCTGTTGCACTTAAGTGCCTTGTGATTGATATGTTGGCTCATCTTGTTGGTGAGAGGTAGAAGCTAGGCACCCAGTTCTATCATCTCCCACTGGATACCCTCCTTCCTTCTCTTAATCCTAAACTAGGTACATGTGAAGCTGGGTGGTAAAGGTGATAGCTTATATTGCGGGATCTTTGGGTCATTAAGAGCAGAGGTGGTGAACTATAGACATGGTTCTAGTCTGCTTTTCCAAGTTCCAGCTGAACCTTAGTTTCCCCAGTTGACATCGGTACATGTGAAGCTGGGTGGTAAAGGTGATAGCTTATATTGCGGGATCTTTGGGTCATTAAAAGCAGAGGTGGTGAACTATAGACATGGTTCTAGTCGGCTTTTCCAAGTTCCAGCTGAACCTTAGTTTCCCCAGTTGACATCGGTACATGTGAAGCTGGGTGGTAAAGGTGATAGCTTATATTGCGGGATCTTTGGGTCATTAAGAGCAGAGGTGGTGAACTATAGACATGGTTCTAGTCTGCTTTTCCAAGTTCCAGCTGAACCTTAGTTTCCCCAGTTGACATCCATCCTCCCTTTACAATATCTAGCTCTGCTGACTTTGGGCCCAATATAATAATAGAAGTAATAGCCTTAGATAGATTGCATTACCATCCTCCAAACTAGGTCTCATTCCTATACTATATTTCTTTCTTTATTTCTTTCTTTTTTTTTTTTTACATTTTTTAAATTTAAATTCAATTTGCCGGGATCCCTGGGTGGCTCAGCAGTTTAGCACCTGCCTTCAGCCCAGGGCATGATCCTGGAGTCCCGGGATCGAGTCCCATGTCAGTCTCCCCGCATGGAGCCTGCTTCTCCCTCTGCCTGTGTCTCTGCCTCTCTCTCTCTCTCTGTCCCTCTCTCTGTGTGTCTTTCATGAATAAATAAATCTTTAAAAAAATAAAAAATGAATAAATTCAATTTTGCCAACATATAATACCCAGTGCTCATCCCATCAAGTGCCCTCCTCATTGCCCATCACTCAGTTATCCCATCCCCTCACCCACCTCCCCTTCTGCAACCCTTCGTTTCCCAGAGTTAGGAGTCTCTCATGGTTTGTATATTTCTTATTCTATATCATGCATAGTGTGGTTCATCTTCCCTGAGTGAACCCTGACTCATATGCCTAGACCAATAAGTCCTCTCTCAAAATCCTTTTCTATTCATTATCTACTTAATCTTAGGTAGATATTACTATTGTCATTTTGAAGATAAGAAATTTGAAATCAGAGAGGTTAAGTAATATTCCTGAAGCTACATAGCTATTAAATAGCCAAACTAGGACTCCAAGCCAGGTCTAAGCCTGAGTTCAAAATTCTTCTGTTTCCCAAACACTTTGAATCTATAATTCTTTATACAGCTGACTTTGTGTTCTGTCCCTCTGTTTCTGATCCTTGTGGCACCAGAGGTGAAACTAAAAACTAGTTTTCATGAAGGTGATCATGAAATCAACTTTACTTTTGTCTCCTTCTACCCTTTCACATCTGCAACATGGAGATGGGTGTGTCTTTTTCTGGCTGCCAGATAAAATCTCAGGCCTAGTGACAGTTCTCTTCATTTGTAGGCAATAGAACATTCTACAAACATGTTAGAGAGTAAAATACCATTTCTGCATATTAATTGGCAATTCTCATTTATATTTAGAGTAAGACTCTCTCTCCTTCTCTGACCCTCCTCTACCCATCTCCTTCCACTTATGTGCCATCTAACTGGCACATAGGAAAAAAGGATGGGGTTACTATGCTTCTCTCACTGTAGCCTGATATCTCCTGCTTGTCCCTCCAGGGTTAGAGCTGGGGAGGGAAGGGAGGTAGGAAAGCCATTTTGTTTTTTAATTTTATATTATTTTAATTTTTTAAAGATTTATTTATTTATTCATGAGAGGCACACACAGAGAGAGAGGCAAAGACAAGGCAGAGAGAGAAGCAGGCTCCTTATAGGGAGCCCAGTGTGGGACTTGATCCTGGATCCTGGGATCACGCCCTAAGCCGAAGGCAGACACTCAACCGCTGAGCCACCCAGGCGTCCCTTGTTTGTTTGTTTTTTTTTCCTTGTTTGTTTTTTTAAAACAGTTTTGCATATCATAGTTTATATACCATAAACTTCATCTGTTATAAGTATATAACTCAATGATTTTTAGTATATATAGAGAGATGTGCCACCACCATAATTTCAACTTTGTTAGAACATTTCCATTACTCTAAAAAGTGTTCTTGACCATACTTGCAGTTAAGCCCTATTCCTTCTCCCAGGCCAAAGTAACCACTGATCTGCTGCCTTCATAAATTTGCCTTTTCTGGATACGGAATCATATACTATGTGCTATTTTATATCTGTATTCTTTCACTTACCATTAATTTTTGATGTTTATTGGTATCATTATATGAATCAGAAATCTGTTCATTTTATTACTGAATGGTATCTTATTGGATGGCTATATTATTCACTCACCAGGTGATGAATATTTGGATTATTTACAGTGTTTGGCCATTATGAACAATGCTGTCATGAAAATTCACCCATATGACTTTGTGGATATATCTTTTTATTCTGTTGAGTTTGATCCTAGAAAAGGAATTTTTGAGTGCAATGGTAAGTTTATATTTAAGGTTTTTTTAAAAGATTTTATTTATTTATTCATTCATGAGAGATAGAGAGAGAAAGAGAGGCAGAGACACAGGCAGAGGGAAAAGCAGGCTCCCTACAGGGAGCCCAACATGGGACTCGATCCCCAAACTGGGATCATGCCCTGGGCCGAGGGCAGGCACTCAACCACTGAGCCACCCAGGGATCCCTATATTTAAGTTTTTTAGAAACTGCTGACTGTCTTCCAAAGAGGCTGCATCATTTTTCATTCCTATTAGCAATGTTTGATGAGTACAGTATCTTCACAGCCTCACCAAGTTCTTTATTTTAATACCATTATAGTCAACATAGAGTGTTAAACTAGTGTTGGGTGTACAATATAGTGTGTTGTCTGTCTTTTTAATCCTAGCCAGTCTTGTGGATGTATAGAGGTATCTCACTGTGGTTTTGATTCTCATTTCTCTAATGACCAGTGATGTAGAGTACCTCTTCATGTACTATTTGCTATCTGTATAACTCCTCTCCTAAAATGTCTATTCAAATCTTTTGTCCATTTTAAAATTGGATTATTAGTCTTTTTCTTATTGAGTTATAAAATTTATTTATATTTTTGGATATGACTCCTTTATCAGATATAGGATTCACAAGTATTTTCTCCATATATGATTTGTCTTTTCATTCCCATAGTGTCTTTGGAAATATGAAACTTGAAAAGTTTGATGTGAAGTCCAATTTGTCACTTTTTTTCTCCTATGGATTATGCTTTTAATGTTGTATTTAAGGACTCTTCGCTAAACCTAAGGTCACAAAGGTCTTCTCCTATTTTTACTCTAAGTAGTTCTACAGTTTTAGTTCTTTAAGTCAATGATTCAAATCAATGTCTTTCCTGTATATCTCCAATTGCTTAGCACCATTGGTTGAAAAATATGCTTTTCCTAAATTTTTTTATTATTATTATTTATTTATGATAGTTACAGAGAGAGAGAGAGAGAGGCAGAGACACAGGCAGAGGGAGAAGCAGGCTCCATGCACCGGGAGCCCGATGTGGGATTCGATCCCGGGTCTCCAGGATCGTGCCCTGGGCCAAAGGCAGACGCCGAACCGCTGCACCACCCAGGGATCCCTTTTTTTTTAAATTTTTTTTTATTATTATTTATTTATGATAGTTACAGAGAGAGAGAGAGAGAGGCAGAGACACAGGCAGAGGGAGAAAAATATGCTTTTCCTATTGAATTGTTGGAAATCAATTGTATAGAAATGTAAAGTGTTATTTTTGGATGTTCAGTTCCATCCCGTTGATCTATAATATAGATCGTATGTAGATTCTATATGCCCATTCTTCTGCCAACACCATGCTTCTTGATTATTGTAGATTTATAGTAGGTTTTGAAGTCAGGTAATGTAAATCTTCCAACTTTGTTCTTCGTTTTCTTTTTTTTTTTTTTGTATATTTTTTATTGGAGTTTGATTTGCCAACATATAGTATAACACCCAGTGCTCATCCCATCAAGTGCCCCCCTCAGTGCCTGTCACCCAGTCACCCCAACCAACTGCCCACCTCCTTTCCACTACCCCTTGTTTGTTTCCCAGAGTTAGGTGTCTCTCATGCTCTATCACCCTCTCTGATATTTCTCACTCATTTTCTCTCCTTTCCCCTATAATCCCTTTCACTATTTTTTATATTTCCTGAATGAATGAAACCATAAAATGTTTGTCCTTCTCCAATTGACTTACTTCACTCAGCATAATACCCTCCAGTTCCATCCACATTGAAGCAAATGGTGGGTATTTGTCTTTTCTAATGGCTGAGTAATATTCCATTGTATATATAGACCACATCTTCTTGACCCATTCATCTTTCAATGGACACCGAGGCTCCTTCAACAGTTTGGCTATTATAGACATTGCTGCTATAAACATTGGGGTGCAGGTGTCCTGCCATTTCACTGCATCTGTATCTTTGGGGTAAATCTCCAACAGTGTAACTACTGGGTCATAGGGCAGGTCTATTTTTAACTCTTTGAGGAACCTCCACTCGGTTTCCCAGAGTGACTGTACCGTTCACATTCCCACCAACAATGCAAGAGGGTTCCCCTTTCTCCACATCCTCTCCAACATTTGTTGTTTCCTGTCTTGTTAATTTTCCCCATTCTCACTGGTGTGAGGTGGTATCTCATTGTGGTTTTGATTTGTATTTCCCTGATGGCAAGTAATGCGGAGCATTTTCACATGTGCTTGTTGTCCATGTCTATGTCTTCCTTGGTGAAATTTCTGTTCATGTCTTTTGCCCATTTCATGATTGGATTTTTTGTTTCTTTGCTGATGGACTTTCTTCAGAGAGTTGGAACAAATCATCTTAAGATTTGTGTGGAATCAGAAAAGACCCTGAGTAGCCAGGGGAATATTGAAAAAGAAAATCAGAGCTAGGGGCATCACAACGCCTGATTTCAGGTTGAACTACAAAGCTGTGGTCATCAAGACAGTGTGGTACTGGCACAAAAACAGACACATAGATCAATGAAACAAAATAGAGAACCCAGAAATGGGCCCTCAATTCTATGGTCAACTAATATTTGACAAAGCAGGAAAGACTCTCCACTGGGAAAAAGACAGTCTCTTCAATAAACGGTGCTGGGAAAATTGGACAGCCGCATGCAGAAGAATGAAACTAGACCATTCTCTTACACCATACACAAAGATAAACTCAAAATGGATGAAAGATCTAAATGTGAGACAAGATTCCATCAAAATCCTAGAGGAGAACACAGGCAACACCCTTTTTGAACTTGGCCAGAGCAACTTCTTGCAAGATACATCTATGAAGGGATCCCTGGGTGGCGCAGCGGTTTGGCGCCTGCCTTTGGCCCAGGGCGCGATCCTGGAGACCTGGGATCGAATCCCACATCGGGCTCCCGGTGCATGGAGCCCGCTTCTCCCTCTGCCTGTGTCTCTGCCTCTCTCTCTCTCTCTCTCTGTGACTATCATAAATAAATAAAAATTAAAAAAAAAAAAAGGAATGTGTTTCCTGACAATAATATTGCCACTCCAGATTTTTTGTGGAGGCTATTCGCACAGTATACTGTTTTTCCAAACTCTTACTTTCAACCTGTTTGTGTCTTTGACTCTAAGATGCTTTTCTTTCAGATAGCACACAGGTGATTCTACCGGTTCATTCACGTGTACTTATTTTTATGGTTGGATTTACATTGACTGTTTTGCTATTCTTTTCTGTTTGAAACAAACAGTGTTTTTTGTGTGTTTTTAAGGAGTTTCATTTTAATTTCTTTTTGTTTTAACTATGTTTTGGGGATTATTTTGCCTAAAATTTTGAAGGATATTTTTGCTAGATTTAGAATTTACTAGTTAAGAATGTTTTTCTTTCAGGGACTCCTGGGTGGCTAAGTGGTTGAGCGTCTGCCTTTGGCTCAGGTCATGATCTCAGGGTCCTGGGATTGAGTCCCACATCAGGCTCTCTGTGGGGAGCCTGCTTCTCTCTCTGCTTGTGTCTCTGCCTCTCTTTGTGTGTCTCTCATGAATAAAAAAATAAAATCTTTTTTTTAAAGAATATTTTTCTTTCAAGCATTTGAATATATCATTTTACTTTCTTCTGGCTCCACTGTCTCAGATGAGAGATAGCCATTATCCTATTGATACTCCTTGCATGTAATGTATCTTTTTCCCCTAATTCTTTCAAGATTTTCTCTTTTTCTTGTTTTTTTTTAAGGATCTGACTGTGATCTGTCTAGGTCTGAATTCCTTTGTATTTATTCCACTTAGAGTTTTTAAGCTTCTTAGATCAGTAGCTTAAGTAGATCAGTAGGTTATCATTAAATTTTGGAACATTTATGCCACCATATATTCAAATTTTAGGGTATCTATTTCTATCTCTTCTCTCCTGGGACTTCCATTATATGCATATTGGCGTAGTTGATGTTCCATAGATCTCTGAGGCTCTTCTTTAGTTTTTCCCTCTTTTCTTCAGATTGGTCATTTAAAATTTTTTTTAATTTTACTTATTTTTTTAAGAGAGGAGAGGGAGAGAGCAAGAGGGAGAGAGAGAATCTCAGGCAGGCTCCACATCCAGCATGGAGCCCAAATCGGGGCTCAATCTCTGAGATCATGACCTGAGCGAAAATCAAGAGTTGGATGCTTAACATACTGAGCCACCCAGGTACCACCTCGTTGCTAATTTCTATTCATATATCCTAAAGTTCACTGATTCTTTCTTTTATCATCTTGAATCTCCTACTGAACCTTACAGTGGATTTTTCACTTTAGTTGTATTTTTTAAATCCAGAATTTTCATCTGGTTCTATTTTTTTTAAAGATTGTATTTATTTATTCCTGAAAGACAGACAGAGAGAGAGAGAGAGTGGCAGAGACACAGGCAGAGGGAGAAGCAGGCCATGCAGGGAGCCCAATGTGGGACTTGATCCCGGGACTCCAGAATCATGCCCTGGGCTGAAGGCAGGTGCTAAACTGCTGAGCCACCCAGGGATCCCCTGGTTCTTTTTAAAACTATGATATCTACATCCTGATTAAAAATCCCTGTTTGTGGGGCACCTGGGTGGCTCAGTGGTTGAGCATCTGCCTTCAGCTCAGGTTGTGATCCTGGGGTCCTGGGATCAAATCCCACATCAGACTCCCTGTGGGGAGGTCTGTCTGTGTCTCTCCCTCTCTCTGTGTGTCTCTCATGAATAAATAAATAAAATCTTTAAAAAAAGAATCCCTATTTGTTCATTCATTGTTGTCATTCTTTCTTTTAATTCTTTAGAGATGGCTTTCTTCAGTTCTTTAGACATATTTAGAACACCTACTTTTAAGTCTTTGCTAAATCAAGCATTTGAAGACATTTAAACAATTTCTATTGACTGCTTTTCTTTCTTACATATGGGCTACATTTTACTATTTCTTTGTGTGGCTTGTAAATTCTTTTGTTGAAAATTAGACATTTTAGATGACTTTTTGTAGTAACTTCGGATTCTTATCCCCTCCCCTCACACTAAAAGTTGCTGTAGCTGTTATATTTTTTTGTTTGTTTTGTAATCTGCCTTGGCTAAATGTGTGAAACCTGCAGTATATGGACACTGATTTCTCTGCTCAGTTTTGTTTTTTGAATATTCTTACTTCTATTTATAAAACTGGCTCCCAAATGTCACCCTTGTGTCTTCTTAGTGGTCAGTCAGTGATGTAACATAGCCTCAAGCAGAGCTTCAAAGATTCCCATTATTCTTACTTAAAGTTCATCATTTTTTGAAGGATAAACACCTCTCAGATTGTCATATGCCTTTAGTTGATTTTCAGAGTGCTGAAATGGTTATTTTTGTCAATTTAATCCAGATTTATAGTTGCTTTGGGGGGATAAGGTATGCTAATCTCCTTACTCAGCCATGGTTGGAAGTCCCTCCTTTCACAGAGAAGTTTTTACTTGACTGGGATAGTTGTAAAATGGCTTTGAATATATCAGATTATTTTTCCTGTGAGCCCTTGGGTGGATTCTTCAGAAATTACTCATTTGGGCCCCTGCAACTCCTATGATATGGGCTGTGCATTTTCTTCCTTCATCTGCTTCTCTCCCACTAGTTTGGTTTTCCAATGGTCCATTCCACATCAACTCTTGATACTGGGGCCCCATAATTCTTCCAGGTAGTTCTCTTTGATAAGATCTAAAAAGGGCTCCTGGCTCACTTTCTCTCCCATGTGGCCTGCATATGGTCATCATCAGGAAACATGTATTAATCCATGTCCTAGCAATCTCAGAGAGTGCCAGCCTTCCCAATAAAGCAACTGCTCTCCTTTGATCCACCACGAAATCAATTCATCATCTGTCTCTTGCCCTCTAGATTTCCAGGCTGGAGTCCAACACTGTCCACAATTCTTTGCTTTGGGAAGCACTTAGTGAGGTCCTTGACTCATCACCCTCAAGCTGTTCTCATTGTGAGGGTAAAGGGAAGGAATTCTAGTGCAGGTCTCTCAAGGAAATCCTCCTCATAATATTCTTTCTCAATTCCACACTTCTAATTCTTTTAATAGGAAGGGGTTTTTGGAGGCATAAAACCAGTACCCAGATATTTCCTTTTGAAAATCTGCGTCTCACTCTGAAACATTATTTTAGAATTTCTTATCTATTGCATCTTGCTGCCTCATTAAAAATTCCAATTCAGCATCCTGTTACACTTGTGTTTATTTTTAGAAATTTCTTATGGTCCTCTTCAGACTAAACAGTGTTTCTTAAAGTTATGGACTGTTCACAGATGTTATGTGAAAAATGGGTCCTATGAGGAAATAACTTCAGGGAATTGTGCTAAGCAAAGATAGGCAGATCTCTTTTTCTGCAGGCCTTCTCAGAACGTTCAATATGCTAATGCACATTGTATAATTCCAAGGCAGGTGGGGCTTATAGAATACATAGTTTTTATGAAATCTATCTGACCATGAGGAATCCTCCCTCTACCTTTTTGGCAAGCCTTTTAAAGGGGTTAGCATTCTGTAGAGCACATTTTGGAAATATTGGCTTGAAAGGTACCAGTAAAGAGGGAAGATATTTTCTTCTTCATCCAGAGAATTCCCCTAAGGCAGGAAATGTGTTACTGCCTTTTACCTCCTGCTAATCACAACAATTCTGAAAGTTTTGTGCTTTTATTTTTTTTTAACCTGAAAGTAGTAGATCTGGAATGCAAGGTCTCTACACTAGTCTAAATCCTTATTGATGGGAAGTCCATCTTGTTCATCTTTGCATCTCCAAGGCTTACCACAGCGCTTGGCACCTAACTGGAGTGAATGAATGAATAGCATTAGAGGAGGATTTCTCCTCCTTCTTGTCCTCTGGCTCCTTATCTTTCTTCTTCTCCCCCCTTCTTTCTCTCCTCTTCCTTCCCTTCCTCCTGCTTCTTCTTTTTCTTCTTCTTCAAACAAAGTAAGAAAAAGTCTTCTCACCAGAGTCCCAAACCACATCTATACAGCAACCAAATATACCTATTGGGTGTCTATGAAACTCTCCAGTGTGTGAAAACCTGTGCTTCTGCATATTTACAGGAGAATTCATTAAGTGTGCAAATGTCCTGTGCTCTTTCCAAGGGCAACCGGGTGGGTTTTATCTTTCTTTCTATCTGTGTGTCTGATTGTGTACACACAGCTGAAAAGACGAGTTACTGAGAAGTTTCCAAAAGAAATGAATGGGATAAACCAGATTGCCAAGTTACTGAGTGGTAATTAAAAACAGACTCCTAACATCATCACTTTGCCATTTTTAAGATATTTTCCTTTAAAAGACAAAACCAGCGAATGATGAAACATGTCATGCTTCTCCTGAAGTCCCTTAGTCTTACACCAGTCCCTGCTCAGTTGTACACACATATATATGCCAGCCCAGAGCCACACATGCTTGAAGAATGTAAGCAGTCTCAAATTATTTTTCAATGGAGAAAAGTGTGTGTGTGTGTATGTGTGTGTGTGTGTGTGTGTGTGTGTGTATTACCCATCCTTACCCTCAGTGGAGATCACTGGGAAGATTCCTTTCTTTCACATTTCAAAATAAAACTTTATCCTGAAACTAAGTGAAATACTTGGCCCTGAGCATTATTTTTCACAGGGGTTGAGCTACTGAAAATGGGACTAGAATGGGAGTTTGTATGCTGCATTGTGAGTGTGCAAGTATTCTGACTCCAGAAATAACATGAGCAGCTGTGTCTACTAGCAAGCATGGCCTTCCCCGGCCTGGGGACCTTAGGCTCTGATCACACATTGTCTGGGGTGGGGGTGGGGGTGGGGGAGGAATCCCACTTCGTCCCTGTCCACTCAAGTGCTCTATACACTGTGTGATATTCCATCCTACGTCTGGCCAGGTGCGGAGCCTCACTGGCTCTGCTGGGGGGCCACATACCAGATTAGACACACGCGTGGCCTGCCTCACCGTGGGGGTGGAGGGCCGCCGCCACAATGTCCAGGATTGTGTGTCTTGTGGTTAAACACTTAGGGTTTTGACGTAGGCAAAGGCAGCAGAGCCGACCCTCAAAGCCACTGCAAACAACCTGAGAAGGCTTCTCAAAAAATGCAGTCCTGCGCCTCGGAAGGAGACAGCTTTTATGGGGCAATTTTCCAATTGCTGCCTATTTGGTGTGGTCATGTCTGATCCCGGGGAAGTTTCTTAACTCTGGGCAAAGATGTTTGCAGAGAACTGGATACCAGGAACCTGGTGAATTGTGCATTAATGTTAAGTGCATTCTCGGTGTTAAAAAACACAGAAGCTGTGTGTGTTGGAGGGGGGTGGGGTGGGAAATGGGAAAGGACAAAGAGAAGGACAAGCATGCAAAAATAATGGTCATCTGTACAGTACAAACATTCTGTAATTCAGTTCTCACTTTGCACCATGGAGTTGATCCTCCTGTTAATCTGTATTTTTCAGAGAAGCCAAATGATGCTCTTACTCAACTGTAAAAGCCAGAGCTGGGATTAGAAATTAGATTTTCCTGATACCGTATTTGGAGGCTTTTCTACTATACCATAATGAGGACCTAAACCATCCTCGAGCAGTTCATGTCCTACTGATCCATTCCAGGAAGAAAGTTTGGTAGCTCTGGACTTTTTCTCTCTTTAGTTGTATCTTTGGATGTTACTGTCTGAAAATAGAATGCCAGGAGGCCTGTTCTAAACAATGGAGATTCCATCTCTTACTATAAGTGAGAGAAGTGGGATGGGGACTGTGATCAAAATGCCTGATGTGTGATATGTCCCTGCTGAACTGGGTCTTTATTTTTTTTAAATTTTTTTAAAATTTATTTATGATAGTCACACAGAGAGAGAGAGGCAGAGACACAGGCAGAGGGAGAAGCAAGCTCCATGCACCGGGAGCCTGACGTGGGATTCGATCCCGGGTCTCCAGGATCGTGCCCTGGGCCAAAGGCAGGCGCCAAACCACTGCACCACCCAGGGAACAAGCTTCTTCCACCTTCTAGGCATCAACAGTGCCCTTGATGCAGAGTTTGACACTTTCCTGAGCAGAGCTTGGGGGTCAGTGGGGCAATTCTGACAGCTTATGTAGTAGGATCAGAGAAACATCACAAATCAGTGATCCTTTCCTTCCCAGTCTCAGAAAAACTCATTGGAGTAGGGACTTTCAATCTGCTTTGCCTTATTTCAACAATCCTTTGGGATGCAAAGATCTTTGTCCCATGTTGTTGATGAGGAACATTGTACTAGGGTTCTCCAGAGAAACAAAACCAACAGGATGTGTGTGTGTGTGTGAGAGTGTGTGTGTGTGTGTGTGTGTATAGATGGGTAGATAGGTTTATTTTAAGGAATTGGCTCATTCAACTCTGGAGGGTTGAGAAGTACAGAATCTGACGGGGGAGGCTGGCAGGCTGGAGATCTGGGGAAGCTTTGCAGTCCAGGTCTGAAGGCCATCTGCTGGAAGAATTCGGGAGATTAATTTTTGTTCTATTACTGCCTTCCACTGATTGGATGAGGCCCACCCACATTATGGAGGTTCCCTAATTTAATTGTTAATCTGGACCTAAAACATCTTTAGAGAACATCTGGAATAATGGTTGACCAAATATCTGGGCATTGTGGCTGAGCCAAGTTAACACATAAAATTAACTACCACAAACACTAAGCTTCAGTGAGTTACCTGCCATCCTGAGATCACACAGCACTGAAAAGCAAAGCTGGAGATTTAATCAGTCTCTGATTCTTTTTTTTTTTTTTAAGATTTTATTTATTCATGAGAGATACAGTGAGAGAGAGAGGCAGAGGGAGAAGCAGGCTGCATGCAATGCAGGGAGCCCAACGTGGGACTCCATCCCAGGTCTCCAGGTCTCCAGGATCCAGCCCTGGACTGAAGGTGGCGCTAAACCGCTGAGCCACCGGGGCTGCCGAAAGTCTCTGATTCTAATGAGTTCTCTTCATGATCTTTTTTTTTTTTTTTAAGATTGTATTTGTTTATTCATGAGAGACACAGAGAGAGGCAGAAACACAGGCAGAGGGAGAAGCAGGCTCCCTGTGGGGAGCCCGATGTGGGACTCAATCCCAGGACCCCGAGATCACAACCTGAGCCAAAGGCAGGTGTTCAACCACTGAGTCACCCAGGCACCCCTTTTCGTGACCTTCTATAGCCCATGTCAGCAAGTCAAGGAAAAAAGGCATGTTATCCATAGAGAGCCTTATCTTGTTTAGATAGCATATTCACTGGCTTCTCATTCATTCTCCAAAAGGTCTTTGCTAAGTGCTGCGAAGGTCCATGCAGTATAGACCGGGAGCTGTACCCCAGGGAGCGAGCAAGGAGGGAACTTTGTGAAGCCTACTTCTCCCCATGAATAGACTGAACCTTGGAAGTACGTGGTCGACTCTGGAACCCGGGACAGGTTTGGTGAACTATTTGAGGATCTCTCAGTGAAGAGGTAGACTTTTCTAGGTGAGAAGTGTGCTGCACAGTCTCACTGTGTGTTCAGGGAAGCTGCCTGGTTAAATCAGCTGATGACTGATGGGTAAAACAAGGTGGGGCTCCCTCCCTGGCTCTCTTGAAAATAGGAGATGCCTAAGTACCTTAGAAATCTAGGGACACCTGGGTGGCTCAGCGGTTGAACACCTGCCTTTGGCTCAGGGCACGATCCTGGAGACCCAGGATCGAATCCCATGTCGATCTGAAGGGAGCCTGCTTCTCCCTCTGCCTGTGTCTCTGCCTCTCTCTTTCTTTCTCTGTGTGTCTCTCATGAATAAAAAAACAAAAAAAACAAAAAAAACTCTATGGGTTGGGGAGGGAGGGTGGGTGGAGTGTGAATCACATGACCTTGGAAAGGCCCCTCCTACCTTCTGGACTCCTCAGGGCTTACCAGCCTCAAAAACAGCTCCTTAGTACCGAAATCCACATGTTTTATGAGCTTCTGTGGCTCCTTTTCCCAACAGAACCCGAGTAAGCTCACCTGGGCAGGCATAGACTCCCTTCTCCTATTACACAGCCTCACTTCCCGCGTTCCCAGCCACCTGGACCTGTCCTACCTCATCTTTTAATTCCTTCCTTTCTCTTGCTTTGCCTGGAATGAGTTAATTAGGATGTTGTAAAAGGAGTTAATTCTAAAAGGAGTTAATGAGGATATTCTATTTCTCCTTGGGTCTGCTGCTTCATTTCTATTTGGACTGCTGCTGCTAATTTCTATGAATTACACTACATCTCCTTGTGACTGTGGACAATTAGATTGGCCTGTGGCATGATTTTCAAGGGAGAATGGTCCCATCATAGTTCCTGATACCAGGAATGAGTCAGTCCTAAATGTCTCTTACACCTTAGTAATTTTCCTGTGTCTTTTTTAACAACAATGATAATTAAAAATACATACCATTTAATGAATCACGGCCACATGCTGGGCAATATGACAATAAATAGTTGGAAAAGTGGGGACCAAAGTTGGGAGGAAAACGGTGGTTGGCATAGACATTTGGTTGCAGAGACAAAGGTTGACTTTCTCCCAAGAGCTCATGGTGGAACTCACAAGAAAAGATGAAACCAGAGGACAGCCTACAACTCTCGGGAGAAGGAGAGCTACTACTGACAGATCCCGCAGGAATGTTAACATCTAAGTAAAGGAATAACCAGGAAGAGAAACCACACAAGGAAGTTGAAGTGATGGGAAGATGTCCCTGAGAGAGAGGAGCCTCAAGAAAAGGGTGGCATAAGCATTTTAAAGGATGTGGGAATGAAGATGGATAAGACTGATTCATACAAAAGGTCATTGACTTTAGAAAGAGCAATTGCAGGGATTCAGAGCAGGATGTCAGAGAGTAGCTGGGAGTTGAGGGGGATCTGAAGACACAGTGGACTGGACTTAATTCCCAAGTGGACTGTGACACTTTCCAGTTCCAGAATTTACTTGCGAACTGCTTCATCTGGTTGAAGTAAGTAAAATTCACATCTGCTCAGTAGGGATAAGGATTGTTCTTTGGGGCGCCTGGGTGGCTCAGTCAGTTAAGCATCTGCCTTCAGCTCAGGTCATGATCCCGGGGTTCTGGGATGAGCCCCGCTGTGTTGGGCCCTCTGTTCAGTGGGGAGTCTGCTTCTCCCTCTCCCTCCGCTCCTCCCCTTCTCTCTGCTCATACTCCCTCTCCCTCTCCAATAAATAAATAAACAAAAATCTTTAAAAAAAAAAAAAAGGATTCTTCGTCAGACTTTGTTGTGTTATTAAAAATGTGGAAATTCCAAAGACTTGGAGTCAGAGGAACTAGGTTCGCATTCAAGGTAGCTTATTCACTGACTATGTATCTTGGACAGGACATTTATCAGATCTGGCTTCTCTTACATAAAAAAATGGAGGTTATAGTGATAGCTCCCCAGTTGTAAGGTTCAGAAGAGATATATGTGAATAGGCTTTGAAAACTATAAAGAATTAAGCCGGTGCAGAGTTTCATGCTAAAAATAATCATCATACCTATAAGCTAGTGCTCAGGAATTGTCCCAATATTATGTTTTATCTTGGTGAGTTGATTGGGATGTATGAGGTAAGATTATATTTGGCTGTAAACAACAGAAGACTCAACTATAATAATTTAAACATGTATGAGTTTATTTTTCTCACCTAACAAGAAGTCAGAAGAAAGCACACTCTGATGTCATCCGGGGTTTTAACTCCTTCTTTCTTCCTGTCCACCATCTTCAAGTGCGTGGCTTTTGTTCCCTAGGTTACAGGATGGCTGCTGTGTCTCCAGGCATCATATCCACATCCCAAAAGAGGAGAAATGGTTGAAGGGGCATGCTATCTGAATTTGACCTTTCCTTAAAGAGTTTTTCTGGAAGCTGACTCTTGCCTTCCGCATGACAACCTCACTGGCCAGAACTGGGTTTCTTAGCTATCTCTAGCTACCAGAGTCTGGGGCAGAGAATATTGTGGGCTTCTGGTTTCTTTAGTTGAGGAAGGCAAGGGAGAAGGGGCCTATCAATGGCTTTGGAAGCCAATTTTTAATGGCTACTATAGAGCAGAGCTCATCTTGCCAGTGGAGCCTTGATGTGAGGAAGGGGATGGAGGGAGGTGGCAGTGTGTATTATACTCCGGAGGGCAAACTGACAGTGACCAAAGAGCAGGGCTGTGGGCCCTCTGCGGCTTGGACCAAAACATTTTGGCTGTCCCCCATCAAGAGGCTCAGCCCCAAGACTTGGCTCCTTCTGGCAATCAGCCTTTACCAGCTCCTGCCAAAGGGGTAAACACATTCCAACTCCTTGAATCCCTGCTGCACTGTAACAGTGGTTAAGGCATCCCCCCACCTACCCCATCTGGGCTAATGGAAAGTTCACCAGAGTGGTGTTTTCTTAGTGATGCTTTGCGGTTATCCGTGCTCCTTTGCATTAACGAGGAGTCGAATACCTACACATTTCTGTTATCGAACTACACAAGCAATTTGCACAATCAGGTGTATCGCGTTTGTGTTTATCCTCCAGTCCTTGGGAAGCACGAAGGATAAAGCATTATAACTTGTTTTCTCCATTCTTGAAAGACGGTCCCTAAGCCAAGCCGTCTTTTAAAGCCCTGTTAGCTGGGTGGAGGGACCACTGGAACCTGGTCCTAAACACCTAGAAAACTCTGCAAGGGTCATCACCTAGTGTGGGCACCCTCTGCCTGCACACTCCTGGGATGGGGTGGTGGTGTGCAGAGATCACTACTCACCCTGAGGGTGGTGCCAGTTATGGAGGACAGGGTTGCTCTTGACTGAGGTGACTTCCCGTGGGGGCAAGGAGATGGATCACAATCACATTCAAGGAAAAAAAAAAAAAAAAGAAGAATTAAAAGCGAGTTCTAAAAGTATGAATAAGAGCTATTGTAAATGGCTCAAAGTCTGTATATAAGCAGTGAAGTAAGATGAATTGACTGGCATTGAGTTGGAAAAGCCATACAGAGGCAGGGAGTGTGGAACGTAATTTAATAAAAATAAACTTTTTTTTTTTTTTTTTTTTTTTGTACATACACACTCCCGAAGAAGAAATGGAAAAGTTGTTAGGGTGTGGGCCGGGGCTCCTAATTAGCCGTTCTGGGGTGCCTGATTTATCTGTGTCCTTGTGCTGGCACCTTCCCTCCCGGGCCCCTGGTCCCCCCCCCCCGCCCCGGGGGGCCCTCGGGGGAGTGAGAGGCATCCCCCTGGCACGTGCCCCCGCAGCCGGCTCAGCCCAGGTCTTGTCACCCCTTCCCCGGCAGGGGGTGGGGTGGGGTGCAGGGGTGCAGGGTGCAGGGTGCAGGGGGCAGGGGGCCGCTGCCCAGGGCGCCACCGTCGCCTCCTTGACCTCCCCTGCTTCCCAGTCCGGGGGGGCCCCAGGGGGCTCCCTGCCCTGCCGAGGCTGGAAACGGCTCCGCTCGCGGTGCGCCTCGCCCGCGCCCCTCCTTTGGTCTGAAAGTGTGAAAATCACACCCCGAGGAGCCGAGGAGCCGCGGGGACAGCGCTACCTAGGGAGGTCCGGAGCGGCCCTGCCCGCCATCCCGCTCCGAGGCGCCTGACGTCAGAGCGGGGCGGGCGGGGGCGGGCGGGGGCCGGCGGGGGCGCTCGCGGACCCGGGGCGCCCAGGGGAGGCTGCGCGCGGCGGCGGGGGCGGGGGCGGGGGCGGCTCGGGGCGGCGGGGCCGCGGGGCTGCGGGAGCGGCGGCCGCGCCGGGCCTCGGAGTAAGTGCGCGGGGCGGGGGCGCGGGCGCGGGGCGGGGGCGGGGCGGGGCGGGGGCGGGGCTCGGGCGGGGCGGGGCGGGGCGGGGCGCCCGCGGCCGGCACCTCCGCGCCTCTCTCCCTCCGCTCGCCTCCGGCGCCGACCGCCGCGCGGGCCGCCTGCCGTGGGGCTGCCGCGTGTCTGCAGGAGCCGCCGGGACCGCCGGGGCTCCCGGGGGCCCGTGTGCGTGTCTGTGCGCGTCCGGGTGTGATCTGCGTGGGTCTGGCTGCTTTGGCACATCTGGACACAGGAAACGTCTTTGGAAAACTTAGGGGGAAAAACTTATTTTGGGGGGGGTGGCTTTGAAGTCTGAGCCCTGTTGTCACCAGTGGACTGAACCTAGCCGGGCCCCCAACTCCCGCCACCGCAACTACCGCCGAACTGACAACTTCTTGGTGGCGGCTTTGCTCCCCCGGCTCGGCTCGGTCTTGTGCCGTCCCTGGGCGATTTAACTCCTCCCCAGCCCCGGCTCCCGGCCCCCACTTGCCGGCAGGCAGGGCACAGGGAGCAGGAGGTTCTCGCGCTCCGCCGGCCGCAGGGGGACCGTGGGCAGGGAAGGAGCATCCCGGAAGGAGGGGCCTGGCTCCGGGGGACCTTAGCACCTGCGGCAGCCGCCCAGCCTCGTGCTGCGGCCCTGACATCGCCAGGCAATGGGACTCTGGCTTAACTGAGGAAGGAAGGATCCAGTCTGGAGGCAGGTAATTGGGAGGAGGAGGAGGAGGAGGAGGAGGAGGCGGCGGCGGCCGGGCACTGCGAGGCCCTGTCCAGTCCTGCCCCGGGGACTGGGAGGGATGCGTCTGCCGCCTGTGCCCGCTGCGAGGGCCGCCCGGGGCCCCGGGAGCGCCGCGGTGCCCAAACAAGATGCAGGGTCCTAACATAAAGAGACGGGTCTGAGCCGTGGGGTGGAGGAAGGGGGGTGGTGGGGGAGAGGGAGAGAGATTTTTATCAAAATTGAACACAGATTGCTGAGGTCTGGGCTTGATTTAACTCTTTTCTCTCTGCCTTGGCCACTTTTCCACAGCTCTGGGGTGGATTTGCCAAAGTTCCTGGGGAAGGTAGGAAGGAAAGTTATGCCTCTCCAGGAACCGGTCCCTGGAGGTTTTCCTTGAAAACTACATGGGAATGCAAGCAACTTAACCATCTTTCAATAGCTGAGTTTTGCCTTTGCCCTTCTTCCCGGTTTGGTGTCAGTTTCTTGGATTTTTCTGAAAAGTGGGCTGTTGCAGGGAATGGACTTTCCCTAGGAATCAGACGGGGATTGTGCTCTGGGAGTAGGGGGAAGGGGGCGCTGGCTGTGTGGATCTGCTGGCCCTGGGGGCGCCCAGGCACCGTGCTGGATGTCAGGAGTGGGGGCCCAAGTACCAGGGACCACAGAGAGAGAGAGAGAGGGAGCCCTTTCCGCTTTGCCCTAGCTGGGTCTCTGCTTTTATATTTTGCAATGGAGCCAACCTACAATGTTTGGGTGGGAGGAGGATTGCTGGACTCTCCCTGTGTCCTAGAAAAGTGAGGGAATGAAGGGACAGGGAGGAAATATGGGTATTAAAAAAAAAACGGACCAACAGGAAGTTTGAGATTTGGGATGGATTTTAGAAATTATACAAATTGACCCCTTAGGGAAGTGCCGTAAAGGACTGAGCAGACAACAGCGTCAGAAAGACTCACTGCAGAAGTTATGTCTTCAATGTAAATGTTCTGAAGAGGAGGGAAGGCATCCCCAGGGCAGTGTAAACAAAAGTGCGTGTAAACAGGGGTCCCTGGATACCGGGCAGGACGCACGTGCAGCCGCATGTTTATGCCTTCGTGACTGTGCGGGGATGGTCCTGGCCTCAGGCACGAAAGCACAAGCAGCCCACTTCTCCTCTGTGCTGGGAGCTGGGCTGCCTCCCTTTTCTTCCTTTACAAAAAACAACTGTGCTATTATTGTCCGGCTGCCTGTTCCTTGCCTGCTCTGGCTCCTCACTCCCAAGTTTGCAGAGCTTTGCCTCCAGAACCCCAGGATGCTGAGTGAATACTCGTGCCCCCATCAGGACAGAAAGAGGAGAGAAACTTTTCCTGGGCCTTAGAACTCAGAAGAAAGTCAGGAGTTCAGGAAGCAGGAGTTGGAGAGGGCAGGACCCATAAGAAGGCCTGCGAGTGTGTTTTCTTTTGGTGCGTGTGGGGGAGGTTGAAAGCCTACTGCTCTCTGTGGGAACATGTTTTCTCCCCAGTCTGCTTCCCCAACCCCCCTCCCCCACCCTCAGACTTTTCGAAACTAAACAGGTTAAACTCTGCCCCTCACGGAAGAGCCCGGATCCAGGGGTAAAGAAGAGGGCGAGCCTCCGTGCAGGTGGTCTGGAGGCTACAAAGATAATTGATGAGGCACAGGCTTGTTTCTGTGATTTTTGGTGGAGCCACTGGAAGGACCAACTTTGCATGTTCTCAATTCATTCCCACTATTTGCAAGTAGAAGGCTGGAGACTCAGGGACATGGGGGACCCAGAGGAGGCAGTCTCTGAGAAATAGCCTTGTCTCAGCGCAGGACTCCTCAGGGAGAGCCGAGGGCTAGAACTGGGCTTGCAGCTCTTTCATCCTGTGGGGTTTCTCTGGAGGGTCAGTGGAGCTCTAACCTTTCCAGGTGGGCTCTGGAGATGCTTCGCCAACTTCAGACCCAGGTCAGGTTCCCAGGCCACTGACATTTGGGCTGATCTCATCGCCCCTTCGGTCAGCTCCAGCTTCCGGCCTGCTCTTAGGTCATCTCTGAGTTCTGAATACTTAGAGAAGATGCATCCTTGGGCTCTCCTGATGGTCCAAAGGGCAGATGGCACCTGGCAGGAAGAACATCTTGGTTTTGATAGCATAGGAGCCTCCACAGCCAGAGCCTCTGTGTTTGGGGATCCTGTGTCCTTCAGCTCTGGATTTCAGATGCACCCTGGCATAATAGAGAGAGTGCAGACCCCAGAGTAGACTGCCCTGGGAGAGAATTAGGAACCTGGAATGTATATCACTTATTCCTTCTGAGCTCCAGCTTCCTCGTGTGTAAAATGAGGATAATGACCTCACAAGGATATTACAAAACCGATATTTATGCACAAGGACCGAGAATGGAGCTAGTGATAATACAGCCTTAATGAAAGGAATAGCGTGATTTTATTTCTTCATTTTTCAGCCATCAGGACTCCATGATTTTTGGAAAGGACCTTTCCTCAAATCTGGCTACATGTTGTCCATTATTGAAGGCCAATGGTTGGCAGTCTAGGGCTCCAGTCACCCCTTTTTCCTCCCTCTAGAGAAGGTGACCAGTAGGGATGATCCGTGAGCATGCCTGGTCTGTTATCCTGAACAGTGAGAGGAGGTGGCAGGCAGCCTGGGTATCTGGCCCGGAAACCACTTCTGTGTTGGAGATCTCTCAGGAGGGAAGATGGCAGTGGAGCAGGTTGTATGGGTCTATTGCGGGTGAGACCAGAAGGTCAAGAATCAGGTGAGTCTCAAAGAACCAGCTTGAGGTCCGAGATTGGATAGACAGCCACTGCTTCTCAGGGTGCTCGGGTCAGACAGAGCAAGGGGAGACTCTGATGGGTTCTAAAGAACGGGAGCTTTCACTATCCACAGGTATCTTTGGTGGGCATGGGGTGAGGAGGTGGTCCCCGACTGATACACTATCTCGGAGGGGTGGCTCCTCCAGTAGTCAGAAGGAGCATGAGATGCTGGAGAGAACAGCTGCATGTTCTCCTGGCCCATCTCGGAGCTTCTAAGTTATCCGTCAGTTTGACATTTAAGATGTTGAAGATCGCATTTGTTTCTGTTTTGTTCAAGCTCTCTCTTTAACCATGGCCTGGGATGACTTTTCAGCTTTTAAAAGGCTCAGCCAGTGGCCAACTTCTCTTGAGATGGCCCAGATTGGGGGTCAGTGAATTCCTCACTCCTGGCAGTATCTAGTTCTCCAGCTCCCTTCTCACATTTTGTTTTGTTTTGTTTTCTTGTTTCATTATGAGGCTATAAAACTGCACTGTCAAGATGCTGTGCAGAGAGGGAATGCCTTTTCTTTGGACTCATGTGTGTCATTCTGCCAGTAATGTGCAAGGCTCATCAGACTAAGGGTGTTAGCAGGTGTTGTGGGGTGCTTTCTGGGGCTCCCGTCCACAGAAAAAAAAAAAAAAGCAAAGCAAAGCTCCAAAAGAACCCGGGAAAAATAAGCTTTAGGCAGTTTGGTATCTCTGAGTTCTGGCCAGAGAGGAGCTGGGTTATTTGTAAGATGCCTGGCAGTTCTGTGGAAGGAGGTTCAGAATCAAGTAGATCCAGGTTTGAGTTCTGGCACCACGAGGTCATAAGCTATTCATCCTTTCTGATCCTTTTTCATCTGTCAAATGAAAACAATGACTCTTCTTACTTCCCAGGCTTGTTCCGAAGACGAGACGAAGTAATATATGGGGGAGGATCTAGCAAGCTGCCTAGTGCTTAGAAAAATGTTAGTGACTTTTCCCTCTCTGGTTCTAAGCTCAAGAAAGTACATGGTTTTGGACATTTATCCATGAGTCAAAGTAAATAAGCTATTTATTCAAGGCTTAACAGCAGTGCTCAAAGGTCAGCTAATCTCAGCCTGGAGATAGAGACCTTTAATACAAAAGTGGGGCAGCACACATCAGCGTTCCCCATGCCAAACAAATGGCAGCCCCATGTGATCCTCTATGGGAAGAAAGGGAAGGCCACCAACTCACTGACCCATGAACCCGGGCTATTAGTGAACTCTCCCTAGAGTGTGTTTTAGAAATCCCAAATGCAGTCTTGGTTCAAAGAATTGAAGTCAAAACTGGGGAGAGAAATCATTGAGGCAGTACCTAACATTAAAACCAAATAATAATGGCAGGACGACAATAGTACCTTACGATTGTGTAACAGTCTATGGTTTGAAAAGCATGTGGTCTCATTTCATCCTGAGAACAATGCTATGAGATTGGCATTGACCATATTTTAAACAGCTCAAACTCTGAGGGCTTTAAAGATTTACCCTATTTCATACGGTTGAGTGGAGGAAACAGGAGGGGAATAGCTCCCCAAGCCGTGGGGCACAACCCTGGCTGCACATTAGAATCACCTGGGAAGCTTGTAAAAGTATCAAACGCTAGGCCCACCCCAGACCAATTAAATTAGAATCTCTGGGGAGTGGGGCCCAGGCATGGATAGTTTTGCATTGATAGTTCCCCACATGATCGAAAGTGCAAGTAAGAGCCTGAAGTCTAGGTGAAGAGTGAAGGGTACTAACGTTAAGATTCAGGGTGTCAGGCATGGGTTAAAAAAAAAACAAACAAAAAACAACCAGCTAACGCTAACACTTTGCCTGGATTTAAGCTTCAAGAGGGCGGGCGCTTGTGCGGTGTTCCCTGTAGCCCTATAACCTGGAGCCCTGTAACTGGGTGGGTAAGGTAAGTCACTCAGTGAACATTGGCTGCATGAATGAATAAATGAATGAACCAAGTATTATAGCTTAGAAGCTAGCAATTTCAACAGCCAAATGCAGCCTGTCACCTTGTTTTATAAGTAAAGTTTTATTGCAACACAGTCATGACGTTTGTTGATATATTCTCTACGGCTGCTTTCACACTAGAAGGGCAAGAGTTAAGTGTTGTGACGGAGACTGTATGGCTCGCAGAGCTGAAAATATTTACTTTCTGGCCCTTTTAACAGAAACTAAGTTTGATGGCTTCTGCTCTAGGTTTCAGACAGGAACACAGGGTGTATCTTGACCACGATAGCGTGGTGGTCAAGAAAATAGGTTCTAGAATCAGACAAACTTGTGCTTGAATCTTGCTCTCCCACTTGTAAGACCCTGCATATTATTTACCTCCCTGAGTCTCAGTTTTCTCACCTGAAAAAGTGGGACGATGATAAATAACAAGCCCCTCACAGGATGGTTGAGAAGACTGCCAGCCCCTGCCCTAGAGGAAGAACTCAGCAAATGATAGCCATTGCTAAAATGATCGTAGTTACTGGCAATTAAGTCAAATGAACTAGATTAAAGTAAAAATCCAAATCCCGTATTATGGACAGAAATAAGGGATGTGGTGGGCAAAAAATAATCGGTTGGGGAGCTGGTGTGATGAAGAAAAACTAGTTTCTGAGGTAACGGGTATCCTTTCAAGACAGCACAGGTCAGGCCCCCCGGCGTGTGAGTGAGGTGCTCCTGAATGTCTGACTGCTGTGTCGACCAGCAATCCCCATCACTCCTCCCGGGTTAACTTAGGCTCCATTGTACTTAATCTGGTCAGAAGCACATCCCACCTCTGTACCCTTGTTCCTAGTTCTGTCTGAGAGGCCTTTCCCCAGTCCTTGTCTTCCTGGTCCCCTTGTCCTGTCAGGCTTGCTCAGGTGTCTTCTTCTCTCTCAGATGCCCTCTGCCAGGCTTCCCCCAATCACTCCTGCCTCTTGACTCCCACAAACATGACACCCAGCTCTGTCGCAGCATCTAACACGTTGCATTAGTAGACAGGAACTGAGTCTCCTTCATGCCTTCTACATGATTGGAGCTCCTAAAAGGCAAATTGTATTATTGACTCCACCAATGGTAGCCAAACAATGTCAATTAGATCCTTAATTCAACTCAGTGATAATCTGAATTAACTCTTTAGGAATGAGTAGGGCTTACCCTGGTGCTAATGGGATTGCAAGAGCAAATCTATAGCCAACCAGATGGAGAAGAACCACTCAGTTTATAGACTATATGGACTCTTTGGGTCCTCATCCCTGTGCTCTCTGCTGGCTCCTGCCCTCTGGAACACCTCTCCCAAGGGGTAGCCAGGGACAGGGAAAGATGGAAGAAACATAAAACCAACCCTTTGGCTTCTTGTCAGCAGATGTGGTGAAAAGTTGGGTCTTGGCTTCTCTGGGCTTTGCATGTATATGCGCCAAGATAATTGGGAGTTGGCTTGGTACGGTCAGCTTTTGTTAGCATGGTAATAGAGAGAAGCATGGTCACAGATAATAGCAAACAGCAGATAATTCACAGCATCACCATTTGACTACAGAACGTGTTGCATAATTTTTATAGATTTTAGTGGCAGATTTATTTTGATGGTGGATACATATTGTGTGTGGAATAATATTAAGCTAAAGTTCTCTTCTGATGGTTAAGAAGAGGGCACAGAAAAATCTTGGCCTTTTGATCGATCCCCAGTGGACAATTCGGGGCTGCCTAATTGAGGTGAGAGGGGAAGAAGGAATGAAATAATACTTTTATATAGAACCCCACTCCGCACCTAGCACTACGCGGATAGTTTTAAAATACATATTCTTTGATTTTTCCAAATTATGAATAATTCTTACTAGCTTAAACAAGTGAATCAGTATCATGCAGAAAAACAAAAAGGCAAGTGGAAAATGAATAACAGTACCTTCTTTCACACCTTGGTCATTAATGTTCATAGCCTAAAATTATAGCCATCTATCTTTTACTTTGTTCATACAAATACCTACCGGTGTGTACACAGCTATCGTGGGCTGTTGTCTGAACGTTTATTTTCCATGAAACTGAGCCTAACCTTGCATATTACAGCATACTTTTCTTCCCCTTGAGCATCTGTCAGGTTACTCCTGCAATGCATCAAGCTCCTTTTTATTTTTTCTGATTTCTTTAGGCCGAGACACACACAGCTCTATATATTTGAGATCATGCCATTCTTGTAGGGATATTTATTTTTCCATCAGTCAGTTACTAAACATGGTTTCATCCTGGGTGATCACTGGTTTGGGTCCCCGCTTCTGATGTATCAAGTATCCATCAGCCAGAAAAGCTGCATGCTGGCACTCAGGCTGAGTGATTGATGTACCTAGCCTGGTGACCCTCTGGGAAAGGACTACATGTTTTGTGTGGTCCTCCTTTGTCCCCTGGGGAATCTGTTGAGTATCAGACCCTGTGGTTGCCCTACCCCCTCCTCATTAGATTTAGCCTTCCCTGCTTGGTCCTCTTCCATCACTGAGCAGAATGCAGCAGGAAATATCAAAGACCTTTGCATTAGATGAGAACAACAGTCCCAATGGACGGTCTTCTTTCTGTAGAGAACAGATAAGGTTCTGCCCACCTGACTGGGTCCAGATCCCTGAGTAGTGGACAGATGCTGTGCCACCCTGACCCTCGCTCTGGACTGACCCCAGTGGCAGGCCAGCCCACTTTGGACCTGCCTCAGGCTGAAGAAAGTTGCCCTGCCCACCGTCAATCCTACCCACACTTCCCTCCTGGGTCACTTGCATCCAATGATTGGTGGGAGCGATGAAGGCCTGGCCCCTATGTACCAATTTGGGGAGATTCTATAATTTCCTTTTAAAAGATTTTATTTATTTATTCATGAGAGACAGAGAGACAGAGAGAGAGGCAGAGACACAGGCAGAGGGAGAAGCAGGCTCCATGCAGGGAGCCTGATGTGGGACTTGATCCCGAGTCTCCAGGATCATGCCCTGGGCCGAAGGCAGACGCTCAACTGCTGAGCCACCCAGCGATCCCCAGTTTGGGGAGATTCTTTTTTTTTTTCAGTTTGGGGAGATTCTAAAGGGTTTCCTAGCTTCAGGGCTCCACATGGAGTTGACTGAGCCTTTACTGAGGGTCTGGCAGCTACACTTCACCCTCTGCCCAGGGCTGCCTCCTGTCCGTTCCTCTGTCCTGTGGGTGGTTGATTACAAGAGCCCTTCCAAATAACACCCTGCTTGCTCCAGAAATTTTGACTCTTTCATATGAAATTGTTTGGGAGCAGCTCATTATTTTCTAGGTAATCATTGTTGGTTGTATTAGAATGTGAAAAAGTGCATTTTTTTCCTTGTGCTGTATTTTGTGTGTTTTCTAGGTGAGACCCAGCTGAGTTCCCTACAAATAGCATTGCGTCATAATGAGACAGACTGAGCAAATGTTTTGATTTTTATTGTCAAACTTGTATTTGCCCCTGCAACCTGCCCCCTGCCCCCCGCCCTGCCCCCTGTGGGTAGAAGCACGACTGGATGGCTTTGTTGCCATCCTGTCTGGAGATGAGGGGCTGGACAAGTTGACCTTTGGGAATTTCTTTTCATCTTACCAGTGCTTCTGGAATGCAAAGTGGGGGTGCAGGCTCAGAGAACCCTGCCGGCTCACTGGGCACAGCCTTCCTGCCTGCAGAGGTATTCACGTCGTGCCTGCATGGATCTCTGGCAGCAGCTCTGATTCGCTCTTTGGGGTATCTGCTTTGTTCTGCTTCGTCCTAATCACAGGCAGCCTTTGGGGCTGTGTTGAACCCTCTGCCTCTCGGGTCACATACACTGATGGCCTGCCGGCGTGGTGGATGCTCAGTGTGCAGATTCCGGGGCCTAGACTCACAGCTCAACGTCTGACCACATTCCTGGGGGGCCGCGTCAACCCTCTGTCACTTCCTCCCAGACACCACAGTCCCCAGCCTCAAGGTCCCAGGACCGGGCCGCGAGGGAAGGGAGTGATTCCAGTCAGTGGGAAGATCAGTCAGTATTTCCACACTGCCCGAGGCAGCTTTGAAGTTAGCTTGAAGCAAATTCAGAGTTTCTGTGGACTTGGGGCAGTAGAAAGGCCAAGCCATGTTAACCTTCCTTTTCTTTTTTCATCCCCGTCAATATATTTATCAGTCTGTCACCTGTCATGTGGCATGGGGCTGGCAGCTGCCCAGAGTTAGGAACTGCCTTTCCAAGACACACGGTTGATGGTTTTCCATCACTGCTGCCCTGAGCAGGGGTCCTGATATCGATGCCTGCAGCTGTCTAAATGGAAGCTGGGGCTGACAGCGCTGAGACACCAGATTTGTGAGTAGAAGGCTGTGGATCAGAGCACGGGCCCTGGGTTCCGATTCAGGTGCCAGTTCTTGCTAGCTTTGTGGCCGTGCATGAGATACTTCGCCTCTCTGTGCCTTAGTTTCCTTATCGGTAAAATGGGTTGTGATGAAATGAAGTCCGTGCATGATTTGGTAAAAGGGGAAAAAGAGAAAAGAACTACTTGAAACCATGGCTGACACGGAGAGCACTGTGAAATGTTACTGGTGATGATGATGGAGAACAGGGACCCAGTCTCATTAGCTCTGTTTGCCCAGCATCCTGCATAGTGTCTGGCACAGGGCTAAGGGGGCAGCGCACATTTATTCAATAAAATACCCTATTGCCTTTTGCTAAGTGTCTACTGCCTACGTCGTCTGATCAACTCTTTACCTAAAAAAGAAATATATTTTGCGTTTTAAAGTTTTTAACTTTTTCTTGAAGTTCAAGATGATTCAGAAAAACACAGTTTGTCAGTATATAGCTCAGTGGATTTTCACCCACAAAACACACTTGTATAGCCAGATCCAGATCAAGAAACCGAATATTCTAAAGCCCCCTCCACTGTCTTCATGCTGAGAAGCCTCACATGCCCCTTCTGGCTAATACCCTTCCATAATCCTGACTTCCAACACTGTGGATTAGTTTTGCCTCTTCTTGCATGTGCTATAAATGGATCATACAGTGTGTACTCATTTTTGTCTGGTTTCTTTTGCTCAGCATAGTGTTGTGGCATAGAACATTCGTTCTCATTGTGTAGTATTCCGTTATGTGACTGCAACACACTCTATGCATCCACCCTTCTGTTGATGGACGTATTTTTGGTTTCCAAGTCTGAGGCTATTGTGAACAGTGTTGCTATGAGCATTTGTGCACTTGTCCTTGGGTGAACCTATGAATGCATTCCTGTTGGTATGTCCCGGGAGTGGAAATGCTGGATCCTAGGAAATGTGTGTGGTCAGCTTCAGGAGGTACCATCCCTTTAATTAAGTGGTCATGCCATGTTTTCCATTTTCTGTAAAGATGAAGAAACAGCTCCCACTTTGTAGGGCAGGTGCTTGAGGCCCATGATATCCTGGGGTTCCTGAGATGTTCATATCCTCTATGTCCTTTACACCTGAGAGCTCATGTGTTCCAGAAAGCCTGCTGCGAGTAGGTGTGTCCTGTAGACCAGGCACTGTGTTGGGTGTTTTCACTTATTCTACTTCCCACAAAGTCCCATGCGATGAGATGAGTGTCCTTACCCCCTCTTAATAGAAGAGGTAACTGAGGCTTGGAGGGGTTGAATGGCTTGTCTAAGATCACACAGCAAGAAACTTTCAGAGTTAGGATAGAAGACAGATGTACTTGAATCTAAAGCTTGTGCATTTGGGGATCTGATGGTGAATGGTTTTGGCTTCAGTGCTAACACTGAATAGAAACACAGACACCAATGTGGGGGCTGTCCCCCTTGAGCCTGTGCCAGTTGTGGGATGGTGACTGTGAGGAGAAGCTCTGTAAAAAGGAGCAGGAAGGAGGCAACTCAACGACCTTGAGAAGCCGAATTGTTTTCCTGCCCAGGGGCTGTTGGAAAAGGTCATAAATTTCCTGGAAGGCAAGGACGACCATGTAATTTACTGTCTAAACCAGGACTCTTTCAAGACTGAAAGGGTCACTGGATGGGGCACTGGGGAAGCAGGAGTCCATTGGCTCTGTCCCTGGTAAACTGGGACATATGCTCACCCTCTGGGAGGCTGAGTGGGCTTTGCTCTCCTGGTTAGCGGGCCCTACAGGTTCTTTTTTAACTCCTTCTGAATGCCGTCTGTCTCGAGTTTGCCCTGCATGACATACTTCTAGTCTCCTGTTTATGCTAAAGCAGGGTCTGGCTTTTTTCTTCCCCTCTGCACACCATTCCTTGCTCAGAGGAGGCTCTGACCAGGTGAGCTTCCTTTGACAGATCTAGCTACTATTGAGATGCATACGCTAACAGACTAGAAGCTCCTAGAAGGCTAGGGCTGTGTGTTAGTCACTGTGGTATTTGCGGCCCTAGCTGGGTGACAGGCTAGCTGAAGAGCTAGCACCCAAGGAATCCTTATTGACTCTATATATGGTTCATCCATATGCTCATTCATTCACAGTTCCCAGACAAAGAGCTGTGTTTTGATTGATTTCCTCTTTTTGATCTGACTCTTATTCCACTGGTCCAGAAAGAGAAGAGAGTTGTGTGTGCAGGTGTGTGTATGCTCGAAGAAGAAAGAATAAAAGGGACCAACTTAATGAGTAGCAAAAGGTGTATCTTGGGATTCAAAGTCAGGATCTAGTTTTGAATATCAGTATCTACTAACTAGCCAAACTTCCTTAGATAAGGGATTTGGCAATTTGGCATATCTGAGCCTGGAATTTTTGTCATGTGTCAGATGGGAACTTGGGTAAGACCTTTGGCATAGGAGCAAACTGAGTCCATGATGTAGAGTATATGAAAAGCATAAAGTGCTGCGTAGTTATCAGTGGTGGTGGTTCAAGGATGATCTGAGAGGTACTGGTGTAAGGCGCTATGTGCTGGGTGGGGGAAGATGTGAGCCACATTCACTCCACCTCCGGGGCCTCCATTGCTTCAAGTGAGGCGGTTGGTGTGTATATGGCAAGCCCACGTGACTGGGAGGTTTCATTAATAAATAAGGAAGTGCTCAGCAAATTCTTCAGGGCCCTGGGGATTTGATGTGGGTGTCAGAGATAAGGATCCAAGGATAACTAATTTCTCATTAAGTGCACAGCTGTGTTTTTACTAGAACAACAATGAGAAGCATTTGAAGTGCTTATATATGTCTAGCTAGCAGTAGCTTTGGTGTAGCTCCGTGGCTTCTAGTGCAGATTCTAGGGTCAAACTGCTAGCATCCAACTTTAAATCCCACCACGTTTAGAACTGTAGCCTCCCTGAGATTCAGTTGCCTCAACTGTAAAAGGGGAGCAGTAATAGTACCTACCTCCAGAGGAGGACAAAATTAATACTTGTAAAGTACTGAAAATTGTGCCTGGGACATGGCATGTACTCTGTAAATCTTTATTAGTATTGTTTGCCAAATAATTTGCTTCCCATCAGAATACTAGGGACTATGTGGTACTGATGGAATATATAGAGGAGGCAAGATTGTTTTGAGGTGGGAGAAGTCATGGAAGGGTTCATGGAGAAGAAGTATCCCAAGGTATTTTCTAGAGTTCTGTGCCCTGAGCAAGAGGGCTTATTTCCATGATTACTCTGCTCTTAGGCTTGGAAAAGAAGACTTAGTATGGAAAAAATGCCTTCCCTTAAGGAATAAATAGAACGTCTCCTGGAAGTTTGAAGTTGAATAAGATATGGTCCCTGCCCTCATGCATTTCCAAACTAGTTCATCCATCCTTGTGCCAGGGACAGGAGGTATTAAGATGAGTCCTCAAAATACTAACAGTGTTGCCAAGGAAAGATGTAGAAGTGAAGAATGCTATTCCATGACATCAATGCTATGAGCGGGAGGCATTAAAAGTGAAGAAATTTTAGATTCCATTTAAGAGTGTTTGGGAATGTAAGGAAGTTGTTAAATCTCCTTTTGGGCTTCTGTTATTAGAGGAGCGATTTTATGTATTGGAATGGTACATACGTGGTGCTTCCTACAGCAGGAAGATGGACAGATGGTTCCTATGGTTCCTTTGGTCCATTCATGGTGTCCACCTAGGTGTGTTTTACAGAGGTGAAGGGCACCGTGAAAACATTCTGACCTTTTCCTGGACAAGGTTAACAAGGTCTAAAAGGATGTATTTCTAGCATTGCCCAGGGATTGTTGGAATTCCTGCTTCATGTGTTTCATCTCTGAGGTTAGGGCTCATTTGAAAAATCTCTGTCTCAAAGCCAGTATGCAAAGGGAAGTCTTCCCTTTGCCTGTATCCACCGCTTTTCTTTCCTCTCTGAGTTTGATGAGGAAGTGATGAAATACCCAACTTCTTCAAACTTTTACAAATTAAAAGAAAAATTCTTTTGGTTTTTCAGAGCATGCAGATGTAGTTCTAACAGTGAAATGGTGCTATACATTAGTAAGCATAGGAAAAGATACTCAACCTTACTTGGAGTCAAGGAAATGCCATACATGGAAACCACGGGGAGACATAATTTCACACTCATCAGATTGGCCCCCAAAATTCTACTCCCCATATTGGATGTAGAGCCAACAATGACTCCCATTCACTAATGGTGGGGGTTAAATTGGTATGCACACTTTGGAGAGCAGTTTGTTACCATCTAGTAAAACTGAAGATACACTTACCCTATGATCCAGCAGTTTCATTCCTAGGTAAATCTAGAGGAAGTCCAGTACCTCTGAAAAGGAGCTATGTTCAGGAATATTTGTTATAACATGGCTTCTAAGAGTTAGAAAGCTTCTCTGATTTCTGTTACCTAGAAGACCAGTTAAATAACTTGATATGTGCATACAATGGAATGCTATGGATTATAGTGAAAAAAAAAATGAACAGACTGTGCTAGTGAGGTATAATAATAGTAAGTGGAAAATACTGTTGAGTGGAAAAGCAGATTGTAGAAGGATGTCATTAATAATGAATTCAAGCTCATACCAAATAATATTCTTTTATTTACAAATATTTACAGGCATAACTAAAACTATGAAACATGTTTGGAATAACCAGTAAATTCAGAAAAGTGGCTTCCTCTAGGAAAGGCAGGCAGGAAGACCAGGGAGGGGTATGAAGGGGTTCCATTTATACCTGTAAGATTTTCTTTTTTAAAAAAGAGAAGACAGAGAGAGAGAGAGAGAGAGAGACAGAGCCAGAGGAAGAAGCAGGTGCCTCCCAGGGATAAACAGCAGCAGGGAGTGTTAACACTCCCGCCTCTCAGAGCAGGTAGCCTGATGGGAGACTCCGTCCCAGGACCCTGAGATCATGACCTGAACCAAAGGTAGATGCTTAACCAACTGAGCCACTCAGGCGCCTCAAGATTTTATTTCTTAAACTGAGTGATGGTTACACAAATGTTTATTACTGCCTATATTTTTAGATAGCTAAAATATTTTTTGCTTGAAAAAAAGATCATTTTAAAAAATGGGCACAAATCCCTAATCTGTCTCCTCTACCTGTTGGCAGATAGGCATGCTGAAAACTGAACATGAAGGCACTCCCCCTTTGCTCCAACTTCTTCTGGGAAATTTTAGGTAGATATGATCATCTTCATCAACTGAGCTGCTCTCCAGACATCCACATTAGGCCTTGTGGTAATCCCTGTTGTTGAGCTAAAAATCATGACCTATTTTGTTCTGATATGTAGCTTTGTTGGGATCATATTTTGACATATTAGTAAAATGCAAAATAGGGTCATACTAATAGAAACCAAACACCAACTCTCTGGCTCATTTTCCATATAGCAGATTGCTGGAGCCTTCTCCCATCCCACCCCTTCCTTGGGAGTTACTGGGATTTCTTGCATGTGTTGGCAAGGGGCCACAAACATCATCCTGACATCCTTTTGATAAGGACATGGGACCAACGATCTCAAGTATTTCTCATTGCCCCAGGGTGAAAGACTCTCCCTCTCTCACCATAACTGCCTGGTTTCAATGAAGTTTGCCATCCTTCTGACTTTCATTAATACAGCCACTTCTCTGTTCCTCTTGCAAACATCCTGCCCCAAAGTGGGAAAGTGTGTACCGCCAGGAATTCCTTCACTTTCTTTTGCTTGACAATGAAGCCATGCTGGCTTCTTCTCTGGGTGCTTATTGAAATCCAGTTGATTCAGCTCTTTTATGTGCCTTACTCTTTGTTACAGCCCCCTGTCCCTTGGAATCTGGTCAGAGCCCAATCCAAGTGACACAAACTGTGTTGGCTTTGAGTACCCTGTCCTCTATTATGCAGCCTCTGTCCTTGACCAAGCTCATGAACCTCAGTGCTCTGTTCCGCAACAGGGAGCCCCTCATCTGGCTGGTATGGTGCTTGCACTGGAGCCTAAAGCTGGGGGTGGCTTTTCTCTCCGCCTCCTGTTTATTTATACATCATATAATTCACTTTAATTAAAAGGAAGAAAATCACACAAAATTGGGACTCTTTGGAGCAAATCCTGGGTAGATGGTTGCTCTGAGAATGGACATTGTAGTCTATACCAGTCAGGCTCTGGGCAGGAAATAGTTGGCACTCCCAAAAGGGTTTAATTGACACCAATGTAATGAGAGGACTATTTGCAGAGAGATAAGGTCCTATATGAGATGCGAACACCCAGGGATAAACAGCAGCAGGGAGTGTTAACACTCCTATACCTGAAGGGGTGAGGGGAAGAAATGTGTTATCAGAGTCCTATACCAGCTGAAGCTGAGGAGTTAGGGCCTCTTGGCCAGAGCTGTGGCCCTAGAGGAGGACCACCACTGCCAGACCCATGGCTTAGTGGAGACGGAATGGGTGAACAAACACTTGATGTCTCTCTCTTTCCACCCTCCAGTCTCCTGCTGTTGCTGCTGCCCACTGGTTGAATCCCACTGAGCACCAGGAACCCAGGAATCTGGGTAATGCCTTCTAGAGAGGTGAGCCCCCTGGGCTAGAGCATAGTAGATAATGGCAGGGAATGGAAGTAGAGGGGCAGGCCAAGGATAGTTAGAGCCTTGGATATTTCTGTGTGCATTCATTGTGTAACTAGAGACCAGACATGATGGGAAGTCCCCTTTGACTTAAGCTAGAACTGCTTTGGGGCAATTTGGGCTGTTTTGGTACTGATTGACTCCAGGAGGCTGACTTGGGTAAGTCAGGAAGGGGGTCTGGGCTGGAAGGAATGGATATTTATGGCTATGGGTGAGGTACTTTGTGCTGTGAAAAGGATGATGTTTTGAATTGAGACTTGGGGATTGGCTGTCTATCATGTTCTAAATGCTCTGTAGTCCAGAGAATGGAGGATGTGTCTACCTTGAGCTGATTGAGCCCGGTGGTCTCAGGTCACAGACTGAGGACTTGAGACCTGGTCTGAGCCCAGTCCATGTGACACATATGATGCTGTTCTTGAGCACCCTGACGGATAAGCATGTGAAGCTGAGGATGAGCTGAGCTGGAGCTAGCCATTCCAGCATTGCCTCCTAGCTCTACCTCCATCCACACTATTTATTACCCTCGAAGGCTCCCTGGAGCACACCTTAGCTCCTGTGAAGTCGGATGAATGTCAGAGAGGCAGCCTCTACTGAGTGGCCCTGCACCATAGAGGCATGGTCTCTAAGTATTGTGGCAAAGTGCAGAGAAAGGAGAAAAGAACATACCTGAACTCATGGCTGTACAGGGCCTGCCCTTGACAATTCCGAGTCCGGTCTATGAATCACGATGTAGAGACCCAATTCATAGGGACACCTGCAAAGCAGTGTATCAAGTGAAATTTCACAATATACAAACATAATGGGTACTTGGCAATGGAAAGTGGAGGAATGGAACCATTGAAGTTGGTGGGCTTTGGGACAGAGAGTCCCTGTTCTGTTAGGCAGTTGCTGAGTGGCCCCTGGATAAACATTTGGCATCAATCAATAGGCCTTAGATTTTTCATCTGCAAAGTAGGCAAATTAAAGGTCTTTTTCTTTTTTAGGCAATTGTGAGGATTGCATGGGAGCAGCCATGCGAAGCACAGCACCTCACATGTAACAAATGCTCAATAAATGTTGGCTGTATCAACATCATTTATTATGATGATGATTATTCCTGGGGCAAGTGCCAATCACTGCTTGGGAAGAGGAATAATTCCTCCAAAATTCTGAAAGACTTGGGCCCTCCTTGGGTCTTTTAATTTATCTAGTTCATTGCCTATTTCCAACCAGCTTCATAGGACTCAGTTCTTTGCACACTTAGGTCCATGGAGGGTAAACACTAAGGCTGTTGTGGGTCTGGCCATCTGCTCGTCTCCTCTGGGTGGGAAATCATGAAATGTTCAGGAGGAAAAAAATCAAAAGAGGTCATCTAGTCTAGCATTTCCCAGACTGCATTTGATAAAACACCAGGTTCTCACAATGGCCCTAGGAGGAAAAGTTCTGGGATTAAAGAAATGCACATAGCACCCTTTCTTCTCTCTTGCCCTCACCAGCACAGAGCCATGCATTTAAAGAATCACTGCAGCAAGCAATGGGTTTCATGTTGTATAAATTAGCATTCTCTCAATTTATTTATTTGAAGAAGGCTTTTTCCATGAGGTGCCCCGCAGAACTAGTGTTTTGAGGCATATATCCATTAGAATTTGTACTCAGCTACATGGTGTGGAAAGCTGACTTGAGTGGCTCTGTCAACTAGGGGGTCATTATTTTTCTTATATAAGCCCATCAGACATAGTTCAGGGGTGGCAGAATGGCACCACAGTGCTGTCATACACTCAGGCTCCTCTATTTCTCTACATTAGCCTTCTTTAGAATGAGACAAAGCTCTCTTTTGGCCCATTGCCTCGTGATTACAATATGGCTGCATCACCACTAGCTTCACATCTGCATTCCAGGCCGAAAAAAAGAGAAAGATAAAGTACATAAAGTCCATGCCAGCTAATTCTGTTCTTTTCAACAAGCTTTTCTGAAAACTCTCTCCAAAAGTGGCCAAAACTGTGTTAAGAAGTGACTTCAAACTGCAATGGAGCCTAGGGGGGGAGCTGAACAATTTTTAATTGGTCATGTTGCTACCTCAAACAAAAGCAGGGACCTGTTAGTACGGGAGAAGGCAAGAAGAGATATTGGGGGGGCATTTCGCATCGTGTGCTGTGTTGGTCACCCCTTTGCTTCTCTTCAGCAGGATGATTCTAAAAGTATCCCATGCAAAAGAAAATAAAACCAAACAAACCAATGAACTTTTGTAATCAATAGAAAATATAATTCTAAGCAGCAAGGCCCTTGGGCTCACAGACCCTATATAGAAGATGCTGTTGGTGTCCTGTATAGGTCTCCGGCTGCTCTGGGTGCTCCAGCTAATGGCTTGCCCCTGTGCAGATTGACCTTAGCTTCTTAAATCCTTTCGTGCAGAGGTGGCTGGAGCTGCATCTTGCTTGCCCTGCCCTTTCCCTGAATTCTGTGGCTAATAACTAACAGGTACAAAAGCCCCACTCCCTTACCCCAAGGTGGGGGGCAATGTGGCAGTGCAGTTCCCTCCAGGCCTCCCCACAGGACTGAGCTGAAGCTAGATCTCTCCAAAAAGCCACATTCTTGACAGATCATTCCTCTGCCCTCTTCTCTTTTCCTCATTCCCTTCCTGGTTTCTCCCAAGGGCACAGCCTCGATATATAACATACAAATATCTGTCTCAGACTCTGCTTCTAGGGAAGCCAGCACAAGGTATCCTGGGTCAAGCAGGGTGCTTTTTGCTTCCTTCTAAAGGGTTCCATCTAAAACCTTTTTCCCTCAGTCCTGTTTGTGGCCATTGATTGGCTTTGACTTGGCCTGGGTGTTGTGGGACAGCTCGGTGTTCTACTCTGGTGCTGACTGTTGGATAACTTCCTTCTAAGTCCTATCAGATGTATTTGGGGAGGCCTCAGAGCAAGACATGTAGCAAGGGGAGTCTAGGACTCCATCTTCTCAAGACAGTCATAGAAACGCTGATTTACATGAACTGTCGTGTGTGTGTGCGTGTGTGTGTATGTGTGTGTGTGTGATTTTCCATCTTGTGGCAATGGCAGCTGGGTATTTATAGCTGGATCTACGGGGCCATTCTCACGTGGCTAAAGAAAATTAAAACCTCATGTGGATTTTGTTTTGTTTTCCCCCTCTGCCTTTGCCATTGCAAACTCTCCAGTTCTTAAACCCTTGTTGTTGTAACCAGAGCTGCACTGAGCATCGCTAAGATTGCGAGGTTATGTAAATTTACTATTTCAGGCAAAAGTGCCTGTTCCCCATCAGTCAGGCCACAGGGTCTGAGAGGGGGGCGACTTTTGGGGAGAACTTGTGACACTAAGTGGCAGCCCTGCCTATCACCACTCTCTCTAGAAAGTCTCCCCAGATTAACCCTGTGGAATGTGGATTCCTTAGATCACCTCATGATCCCTCTGCATATATGAGTTCCTTTGAAAGAAAATTATTTTCTTTCCCCCTTGTTTTTCTGTATCCTTAAGTCTTTTATGTCTGTGTTTTGCCTTCTCAGTTAGACTGAGAACACCCTGGGGGCCTGGTCTGTTTGCCCAGGTTACTGGAGCTCTTGGCAGGGGGTGTGTGGGGAGGTGAAAGGTGGGGGTAGGGGGTAGCAGGAGCTCGGCTGCTGCATTCTTCTAGATGCCTTAAGAGCTCATGGGGTCCCCTGGACTGCAAATTTGGGGTGGTTTGCCCAATCTTCCCTGAGAGGCCAGTACGCTTCCTGACCCAGGAGCCCCATGGGCCCTCTATCATTTCATTCTGGTGATCTGGAACCCACACATTCACGCTTTGGCTGGGTGGTAGGGTGGCATGACCCAACCCTTGAAAGCTCCCAAGGAGCGTGTGAAGGAGGGAACTGAGGCTTACCAGCCATCATCTTAGGGAGTTAGGCCTTCTCACTGCCTGGTTGTCCCCAGGGCTGTCAGAGCTCCTGCAGCCGGCCCACTACACAGAGAGCTTTATGAACGTCTGCTCCTCAAACTCGGCAAACCGTACCTAGCATCCTGAAGGCCTGCAATGTTCCAGGCACAGGGCTCCACCCCTGTACCTTTCAGCACATCCTGTCCTGTGGTAGAACTGCAAACTGTTATCCCATTTTACAGCAGAGAAACCCAAGGTTCTGAGCATGCAGGTGCCTTGCCTGAAATCACGTGGCTAGTTAGAGGCACAGAGGGTATTCCAAGTAAGGCAGGCCTGACTGTAAGATGCAAGCTCTCTATACTGCACACTGACACATCACAACTGCCTCCCTTTGTGATGAACCAAACAGCCAACTACCTGACTTCCACCGTGTTATAATTCTTGAGCCTGCGTCAGCCTTCTAGTCACAGAGTGGAAGGTGACTTCGGATTTGGGAGTCAGTGGGTAGCTTCTGGAGTGGCTATAACTTGGACACTGTGATCCTGCTTCCCAGTCTTGTGTCCTCCTCTCTGCTGTGGACACACCCACAGCCTCTCTCCCTGCCTCCCTTCTTCCCCCATGCTTGTGAGTTCTAGAGGGTTTCCAAACCTAGGGTAAAGCCAGCAATTCATTAGTCTTTGTCCAGATTCCAAGAATCCCAGATATACAAGAATTCCTCATTGAGAAGTCTAGCATTCTTGGGGAAAGTGTGTGTCACCAAGAGAGAGCAAGACTCCTCGCATTGAGAAACGGGATCCTAGTCCAGTCCGGGAAAATAAGTTTGGATTTCAGAGTCAGATAGAAGTGGATTGGCTCTGACACCCCTCCTTCCCTGCTGCCCAACCCCTCGTAAACCACAACGGGGAATTTGCCTTCCCAGTTCATTTGAGGGCGCTAACCGGATGACATTTTCCTCCAGATACTGAAGGAATGCAGAGGCAGATTGGGGTGCGTGAGTGTGTGTGTGCACGTGCGCATGCAAGTATGTATGTATGCCTGTGTGTGCATTTGTATACACAGTTCTCACCTGCAGGTCTCCTTTCTTGTTCCTCTAGGCATAAATCACTTGCTTTGTGAAGAACCATCTAGTGAGCTTGTTGGGGCTGGGAGTGGATCCCAGGATAGGAAATGGCAGGTAGTGAGCCTGCTGTTCTTCCACAGGGGGAAGCATCTCCTCCCATTTTGGGGTAGCTCTGTCTACCAGAGGATCCCAGGCCAATGCATAGGAAGTCTGTCTGCTCAAGAACATTCAAGAAGGAAACTTCTCATGACTACCATGCAAATTCACAGGCTAGAAACAGCAGATGAGAGCCAGAGGCAGCATGGGAGCAAAGTAGGCAGAGTAGCTGTGGAGTGGGTTATGATTAAGGAAAGCTGTGGAAGGACATGGAGGTAAATAAACCAAATAACTTTCCCTCCTTGATTATAGAAGAAATGCAGGCTCATTATAGAATGTGTAGAAAATACATAGGGACATAGGTGACATAGGTCACCAGCAGAGCAGCCCAGAAGTAAAGAACATGGACTCTGGAGCTAGACCACTTACATCTAAATTCTGTCTCTACTGATCACCCATTGTGTGTCCCTGAGGGAGTGACTTAAATCCACACATCCCCTCCCCTCAGCTCCCACCTCAGACTTCTTATCCCCACAGGGGAGCCGTGAGCATCCAGTGAGACCATATGCCATGTACTCGCATACTGCCTGGCACCTGGTAGGCCTGAAGGACACGGTCACTAGACCAACTGTGTTCACATCACAGCAATTCAAATGATTTGAAATTGGATATTGGACAGCTTTGTTCGAAAAGAGGTTGATTGCTTAGCCAGAGGTCCTCTTGTTTGGCTTTGCTTCTGTCCTCCCTCTTGGTGCTCACCGAAGCTTACCCACTCTGTTTATGCTGCTGACTCGATTCCCCAGCCCTGCTCCGAAACTTTGCTCCTCATCTCACTTTGCAGAACTCAGGACAACTTCTCAGTGATGGACCTGCTCCTCTCATTCTTGTGCTGCCTTCCTCCCTCATCAAAGAGGAGGGAGAGCAATGACATTTATTTCCCAATGGGAACTGTGCTACCTCTTAGAATGCTTCAGTGGAACATCAGTTTTTGGTGTATCTGTGTATGGATATGAATATTTATATGGATATGAATATGTATATCTTTTTTTCCCCCCATTGGAGCATTTCATTCCAGAGCATTTCTTCCTGCTCTGTGTTCTAAATCTTCACACCCTAATAACTAGGGATTTAGTCTCAGCCAGGGTTTCTCAACCTTCATACTAGCCTGAATAATTCTTTCCTGGGGGTGAGAGCCTGTCCTGTGTGTCATAGGATATTTAGCAGCATCACTGGCCTCTCCCCATTTGAAGCTAGTAGTATTTCCTAGTCATGACAACCGAAAAAATTGCCCAACTTTGCCAAATGTCAGTGAGAACTGCCCCAGTTGAGAGCCACTAACCTAAGCTAAGTTTTTCCTATAATAGTTTATGTCTGTTATATCTTTTTTTAAGGTTTATTTATTTATTTATTTATTTATTTATTTATTTATTTATTCGAGAGAGAGAGAGTGCCCATGTGTGTGCAAGCAGTGAGGAGGGGCACAGGAAGAGATAGAGGGGAAGCAGACTTTTCTGCGGAGCGGGGGGCATGACACAGGGCTCAATCCCAAGACCCCAAGATCATGACCTGAGCTGAAATCAAGAGTCAGAAGCTTAACCAACTGAGTCACCCAGATGCCCCAGGTCTATTATATCTTACTGTGTCCCAGAGTTCATCTCTGTAGTGTATTGAAGGTTAGGAGACTGGGTTTATCCATTGAGAAGGAAGATGCAGAGTTCTAGAAGCCTCTGGGTGACCTTAAGGAGAATCACCAACACTCTGTGATTACGTTTCCTCAAAGGTCCCATACTTAACCCATCTGCATTTGAGCCAAGGACATCCCGCTCCCTTCTAATACCTTCTCTAATGCGCTTGACTCTCCCCATACAGCAGAAAACCTCACAGGAACCAGGGAATGGCCTTTGGGTTTTGGCTTATAAATACTCATGGTCTCATTTTTCTTACTGAGAAAAGATTTTTTTAAAAATCATGTTTAACATTCTTGTTGCCGTAGTGGAAACTTTTGTTCTTTGGAGAATTTCCCATTCCAGGCCCAGGGTCAGATTCCTCAGTGGAACTCTGAACATTTTCTAGGGAAGTTTCTTTCACCAGTGAGATTGTACCTTTGATGCATTTACACAACTGTGTTTGGATTGTGCATTAAGATGTCCAACATAGACTGTGAGGGAAGCTGTGCAGCTAGGCAGGAGCCATGTGTCTGGGACTCAGTGGCCGGCCAGGATCAAAACTCTTTTATATAGTTCCATTGCTTTTTTGGATGTCTTTCCTCACACTCCAGCACCTCAAATCTAAGACAAACAGTTGATACATATAGCCAATGCTTCCATCAGTATAAGTTAAATTATGCTGTGGTAACACACAGTTCTCAAATTTCAGTGACTTGAAACTAGAGAGATTTATTTCTTACTCATTCTACTGTGTGTAATGGGTCAACACAGACCTCTATGCATTATAGTTACTCAGGGACCTAAGCTAGCAGAACAGGCATCTCCTTAGGTATTGATGGTTGCCATGCCAACGAGAAAGGGGGTAGTGTCCTGCCATTTCAATGTTCTAGACCACTGATTAGACTAACTGTATTAGGGTTCTGAGAAACAGAACCAAAAGGATGTTTATATCTCTACATCTATCTTTGTCTATCTACATTTGTCTATCTACCCACCCACCTACCTACCTACCTACCTTACATATCTATCTAGATTTATTTAAAGGAATTGGCTCACTTGATTGTGAGGGCTGGCAAGTCCAAAATCTGCAGGGCAGCTTTGCAGGCTGGAGATTCAGGGAAGGGTAAATGTTGCAGCTCCAGTTCAAAGTCAGTCTGGAAGCAGAATTTCTTCTTCCTTGGGGATGTTGGTCTTTTCTTTAAGGCTTTCAAATGATTAGATGCACCCTATGGATGATAATCTGCTTTACCCAAAGTTTACTGACTTCAGTGTTTATCTCATCTAGAAAATACCTTCATGGTGAAATCAAGTTTGACCTGGCCTAACCAAGTTGACACATACAATTAACCATCACGACACTCAGCTTTTACTCGCAGCTCATGGGCCAGAATTAGGCACTTGGCATCACTCAAACAAAAGTGGCTAGGAAGTACAATCTGTTTCATGCTTGGAGTGAGGAGTGGGGACCAGTGATGTTTGACTCAGTACCAATAACAATCACAACTGGAAGTAATGTTACCTGAGGATAAAAGAAAGTATCACTTTATGGTATCCGCACTTCAATGCATTCTGCTAAAGTCAACACAGAAATAGTTTTAGACTTAGACCCACATGCCCCCTTTGCTCATGGGGGAGGTTAAGGAGATGGGCGGGTTAAGACATGGCCTGGCCTCCAGGGGTACTAAATTTTAAGATTATTACTGATCACTCGCCTCTGGGTTTTTTTTTTTTTTCTTCATTAATTGTTTTCTGTGTGTGGTATTGCATTCAAATGTCATTTGTATGTTGTGTACTTGAAGAATGTCTTGCAAAATAATTTGGGCTTTGTGGCTTCCTTTTAGTACAAAGTTGTGTTTTCCTTGGTTGGATCAGAAAGGGCTCGCATGCCAGCCCTCACTTTGCCACCATCTCTCTATGCCTCTGTGCATCCCTCTCACAGTCTGTGCCCAATTTTCCTGGCTGTATGGAGGGGGGTTGGGGCAATGGGATCTCCAAGTTGCCTTCTGGCTCTAACATTCTGTGCATCTTTGGTCTACACCTTGTCTCAGTGACCCCAAAGCCAGTGTGTGGACTGGTTGGTTGGATACAACCAGAGCTGCATGACAGAATTTCCTTCCATAAAACTGGCAAGATCATTCTGGATTTGCACTTGAAGCTAAGGCCATGCTGCATTCACTTGCCCAGAGAGAATGCATGCCACGTATCAGCTGGGAAGCATCATCTCCAGGCCCACTGGCCCTCTGGGGCCCCCCTGCATGGCTGATGGAGGAGACTGGGGCAAAGAGGTGTTGGATTGGAGTACTTGTAAGCATGTGGAGGACAAGGGCAGGAGATGAGAACAGTCTGGCTTAGCTTGCAAGTGAGGTCAAGGAGCCAGGCCAGCCCTTTGAGGCCATCTGGGCAAACCTAACCTCCAAAAGGCAGAGAGTTTCAAGGACCCCAAGCACTATTTGCTTCCTTTCATGTTCACACTTGACACTTCTGATGCCCATCCCAATCAATTTTTTTTTTGAAATTCAAATGAGATAGTGTTGGAGGAAGTACCCAGAAAACTCTGCGTGCTCTTCAGACAATTATCATTATTATTATCATTACTATCATCATCATCACATACACCCTTATTCCATGGATATTTTGGTGCTAGGTACTATGGATAGAAAGGCGAGCAAAGACACTAACTTAATTAGAATACAGTGTGATGCCAGCTCTAATAGCATGTTCCAGATAAGCAAACCTTGTGGGAGCTCCAAGAAAGAAGCATTTAATTCTGCTTTTGGGGGAGGCAGGCTCCATGGGAGTAGTGACAAGGAAGCTGCGTCTTAAAGGATGTCAAGGACTTTATGGGAAGAAGAAAAGGAAGTGCCAGGCAGAAGGCATTGCATGAGTAAGTGTCAGAGTGCTGGGTAGGCTGAGGGAAAGCCCTGGAAGACTGGCCTGGCTGCTGGGTGGGATGGGTGGAACAAAGTGAGGGGGAGCTGCCGAGAAGGGTGGTGATCAAATTAGGAAAGTTCTGGAATAACATGAGGCGTTGGTTCTTAACTGAGTTTTGGAAATTACCAGGTTTGAAAATACTTTTTATTTTAGTTTTGGCTGAAAGAGGAAACTATGGCTTTGGTTTGATAAAAAACCAGTCTATAGATTTATAATGGGCAAAACTGAACTCTGATAGATTTACTCACAGTATTGCTGCACCGACCTGTTGATTTTTGCCACTCCCCTTCCTCCTAGAATCCATGTGGAATACTTAAATTGTCCTGCTCTAGCTTTGGTCATTTGAAATATTTGAGCAGGAGGTACAAAGTGGGATCTTTATTATTTTTTTCTCTTTATAAAAGGAAAGTGTAGAAAATAAAAAAATCTTTAAAGAAAAAGCACAGTGATGCCACCCTCCAGACAAGTCTGGTGTTACTGTTTGGGTAATTGCTTCCAGCGAGCATTTTGAGGGCAGATACCTTGTTTCACATGTGGCATTTTCCACGGCCATGAACCTGACCCTGACAAGTGCTCCACCTGCAATTGATTGCTATCGCAATGCTCCCGTAACCCTTCTAGAGAAAGCTTGGTGGTTGAGCGTTAGTAGAACTACTCTGTTCAGATCCTAATGTTTCCATTCATTACCTTTGAGACCTCAGCGATTTAGTCTCTCTGCAGTTTCCTCATCTGTAAAATGGGAACAATCCTAACATCCTAAACAATAACATTACCTACATCCTCAAATTTGGAGACCAGAGTTCCTTTGGGCAAGGCACTTGTATACAGTAAGTGATTAATATTTGTTATTGGTTATTGTACTGTCCTGTGAGTCAGTTCAGCCCTGAGGGATGAGCTGCAGGTGGGAAACCTTCTCCTGGGGAAGGGTCTTTCTGCGTAAGTGTCCTCCACATCAGGAGAGGGGACAAGCCTTTCAGGTCCTCAGGATTAGGGAGCACAGGATCCTGGTGCTTGTTCACAGCTTTCCTCTGGAGAGAGCTGGCTCATCCTTGCTCACTCCTTCCTTTCTAGCTTTTCCCCATGGGCTCTCTGGGCCAGCTGTCCCTTTAAGAAAGGCAGCCACACACTATGGGGCCCTGCCTCCCCTGCTGGGTGCCTGCAGCTGGGACCCTCCAGGGCTGAATTTGAGTGCTGGACCCTCCAGAAGAGGGGGGACTGCTTTGAATCAAGTGCACATCTCCCAGGAATCCATGCCCGAGAAAGGACTCCGTGTCATCAGCTCCCATTGTAGCCCCTGCCTCCTGCCCCCCAACCCTGGCTCTGAGACATATAAGGATCATTCTTAAGGACAGAGCTCAGGATCCCTAAAAAGAGAGTTGGAAACTAACTGGATAAACTTGGTAAGTGAAAGAAACCCATGTTGCATCCTCCCCCTTTTTGAGGATTACAGATTGGGGGTTGAGTTTGGTGATCTTGCTGGATGGAATCTGATGGGCAAATGTGGGAAGGAGGAGTCAGAGGTGGGGCTGGGATTTCCAGTGGGTAGTGAGTCTTGGATTAGGGATAGCCTCTGACCCCTCCTCCCACTGCCTGTCACCCTTGAGACAGGGAGCTGAGGTTTGACATCTGGAAGTATCTGGAGCCTCAGGGGTGGGGTGGGGAGGGGGAGCTGTGATGAAGATTAGGGAGGGGCTGATGTCATATTTCTCTCTCATTTGGGGGAACAAAGCGTGGCCACTGAAGGCTATTTGCAAAGATGCCTGAGGCCTGAGAATGAAGTGAGTGACCCTGGGATCCTGTCTTAGCAGGGGACTCAAACCAATTCCCCTTCCTCGTGGGGTTGAGGGGACACAGTAGGCTCTGGGCTTGTTCTCCAGGCTCCAGAGAAATCTGTGTTGGCCCCCTGGACTAGGATAGCTGTCAGAAGCAGCAGCAGGCAGTGCTGTAGTGGGAGGAGGAGGTGGGTCTGCCAAGGGCAGGGAAGAATGGAGGCCTGTTGTTCTAGAGCCTGGGAACGCCGCCCTGGAGGGAGGCTCACGATGCCCCTTGCTCAATGTGAGGAGGAATGAAGAGAAAGGTCTGTGCAGTGGACACAATGGGTCTGAGCTGGCTCCTCACCTCTGCAGAGCAAATGACCCACCAGCCCTGGCATGGGCACAGGTGAGCATCCTGGTCTTGGATGCCAGATGCAGTTTGGAGGGCTGGGCTCTGTGCCCACGGGTGGCCACCCACGGAGGAGGTGGGGTGTAGTAGCAGCCTTAGCTCCTGGGTTTATCCGAGACCATGGATTCTGGTTCAGAGAAGCTCTGTGCTGAATGCTGCGCCAACAGCTCTTTGCTGTACCCTCACTTGCCCGAGGCCCTAGCTGGGGGTTTATTGAAACAAAAATGAAATGATGGAGTCAGGAGGGTGTGAGGATCGGGAAAGAGGTTTTGAATATAAGATTAAAGCCGCCTTTGAAAAGTGACAATAACAGTTGCCATTTATTCTGGGTCTTGAATATGCCAGTCGCCGTGCCAAGGCTTTATGAGTACCATCTCATTTGGTTCTTGCAGTGAGTTTTTGAGTCATGAACACAAGCCTACCTCATTGTACTGCACTTCGTGGATAATTGTGGGGTTTTGTTTTGTTTTGTTTTTTTGTTTTTTTACAAATTACAGGTTTGTGGCAACCTTTTGCAGAGCAGATCTATTGGTACCATTTCTCCAGCAGCATTTGCTCACTCCATGTTTCTATGTCATATTTAAAAAGAATTCCCATTTCATTGTCACAATACTTCAGACTTTTATTATTATGTTTGTTATGGTGACCTGCGAACGGTGATTATGACTTGCCAAAAGCTCAGAGGATGGGTGGCAGTTTTTAGCAATAAAATATTTTTTAATTAAGGTATGTACATTTGTTTTAGACATAAGGCTATTTATTGTACGCATAATGGGCTACAGTAGAGTGCAAACCTAGCTCTTCTAAGCACTGGGAAGCCACAAAACTTACTCAACTCGCTGTATTGTGAGACTGGCTTCATTGCAGTGGTCTGGGACCCAACTGGAGATATCTCTGAGGTGTCCCTATAATTTGGGCAGGATCTTTGTAAATGAAGAAACAGGGGCTCAGATAGGTTCAAGGCCTTGCCCGAGGACAGAGGGCTGGTAGATTGTGCAGCCAGGATTCGAATGTCTTCATTCAGTAACTCCCTCATGCATTTGTTCAGCAAAGTTGAGCTAGTGGCCTCCTTTTTTCTGACTCTTCTGGTGGGTACTGAAGTCATGGATGGGGCACAAGACTGGGGAAGGCACCAGCCAACCTTGCTGCACAGTTTGGGCTGTCAACTCCTTCAGAGTCTTTCAGAGGGGCCCAGAGACCCCTGAGGGGAGTGTGTTGAAGCTCTGCTTGAGAAACTTCTTTATCTTGAGAAATGTTTCGTTTCATTTTCATTTTAATACTAATCTAAAAATGGAATGCATCCATTCTGCATCGTCTGATTGGCTATTGCCTAACCTACTACTGGCCCAAGATTTTAGTCCTAATTTTCTGTTTCTGTGCAAGTTGGCACCAAGTGACTTCCCTAAAATGATAGTGTTTAACTTTTACTGCTTTGTTTCTGAAGCTGGGCTCCACATTGGGAGCTCGGAAAGCCCAAAGTACCAAAGATAAAGAAAGGCTCCATTGATTTAGTGCAAGAAGGGAGAGGTGCAAGACAGGGTGAGCCCTGGGGAGATGGTTCAGCCATCCCCCTCTCCTCCAGGCAGGGTGAGCTGGACTCAGCTGCAGCAGAGCAGAGGAGGGGTGGCGATCCGCGCAGGATCAGGATGGATCGTGTGCAGAGACTCAGACAGGAGCATGGAAGTCAGGGAAGAGGAGAGACCCCGAGTTAGAAATTGGGACTCCCACTTCCAACACAGTGTCTCTGACATGCAGCACAAGGATGCTCCTCTCTCAGCCTTGGCAGATGGGACAAGTTTGCTAAGGCTGGGAAGGGTGACTTTAGAGCCTCTTGGGGGCTCTGTGTGGTCTTATCTCAAGATGGGTGTCTTTCCAGAATTTCAGACCTTTCTCAGGGTCCAGCTGTTAGGTGAGAAGGCTGAAGCAGATCTCTGTGACTCAGGACTGGCCATCCCACAGGTGCACCATGCTGGCTTGGTGCCTTAACTCTTGAATAGGGCTGGGTAACAAGCACCCTCTGAGGATCACACATCCCACCAGTGCAGGTGGCTGGAGACAAGAGACCCAGGACTCAGACCTCCTCTTCTTCTTCCCTCTCTTCCTCCTGCCGCTGAGGCTTGAGGTCTTACCATGAGGTAGCTTGAGGTCACACCCACTTCTAAGTAATGCCCCGCCTCCCCTGTGCTTCTCTCTCTGGTTACAGTCCCTCACTTGGATCCTGGGCAGTGTCTGGTCTTCCTTTTTCTGGACCTCTCCTTGCTGTCTATTGTCTACATTCGGAGTCCCCAAACATTTTCTCTTGAAGGTCCAGAGACTAAATATTTTGGCTTTGGAGGCTGCACAGTCTCAATGGCTATCACTTGACTCAGTCACTAAAGCAGCCCTAGACAACATGTAAATGAACGAGTGTGCCAATGACGCTCGTGGTGGACTAGATTTGGCCACCTCTGACTTGGAGTTAGCTTCTGCTGAAAAACATTTGCTCATTCCCCATGGCCTGCCTGACCCCTTCCCATGATGGGCCCGCCCCATTCTTTGTCTCCAAGTGCATCTCCAGCACGGAGTCCTTCCAATGCCCCCAGAAGCCCCACTCTCCAGCCACATTGCCCTGCCTGCCCTTCCTCAAACACGCTCTGTTTTTAGGCCTTCCAGCCTTTGCCTCTGCAGCTCCCTCTACCTGGGATGCTGCCCTCCTTCTCCTCCTCCTCCTCCCACTCATGCATCCTATCTACTCCTGAGATGTTGTCTCCTTATACAGATCAGATGTTTCTCTTTGTGTCCTGCCATGACCTTCCAGCCGTTAGCCCTCTCCATCATGGTGAGTTCCTCCTCTGTGACCCTGTCACTTTGCACTTGCCTCGGGAGTGACCCTGCATGTGCTACCCTTCAGCAGTTTGTTGGCTTATCTCTTCAAGGGCAGGATTCAGTAGGACTTAGCCATCTCCCCCAGTGCCATGCCTGCCAGGCAGTAGGCACTCCAGAAACTGTGTTGGCATAAACCCCATGACCTCTTCTTTTTCCCCCAGAGAGCCCCTGCCACAGCAGGTGGCTTCTTGGGGTTTAGCTGAGCCATTTGGGGAAATTAAGATCTCGTGAGTTGGACACGGAAGCTGCCTGTAGCTAAATCCGTCACCATCCCTGAAATCTGAGCCTTGCCCATTCCCTGTGCCCCATGATCGGGTGTCCCAGTTTGTTTTGACATCCTGTGCGGGGCATGAGGGGAGATGTGAGAGATCCAGATTTCAAAGCAAGAATTTTCTCTAGCAGCCGCTGAAGGCCAGGCCCCTGCCAGCGCCCGGGCTCCCATGTTAGCATTTTCAGTTAATTAAGAAAACAAGCCCCAAATCCCTGACAGAGATGGTTTTGCAGATTCAGGACATAGGGTTCACATCAGCATGCAGGAGAGGCCTTCCAGCTCCTGCAGGCTGGATGAGCTGGAAGAGGGGAATGTGTGAGCCAGAGAGGACCCACTGGTGCCTTCTCAGTAAGAGAAGGTGCCACGGATGTGGTGCTCTGGGGAGCCAGCTCCAGGCAGGACCCAGACCCAAATCTCTGCCTCTCCTTCCCCTTCCAGGGCATTTTCTGAATGGCTGGGATATGGCGTGAGGCCAGCTGAGTGAGAATAGGAGAGAAAGATACAAGAGAGTAGAGAAGCAAGTTCTCCAAACCAAATAATTCCAAACACCTAGCTAGCGGGGACAGTGGCGAGAGGTGACCTGGGTATGGCTTCAGGTGGAGCCCAGGTGGCTGAGCTACCAAGGGAAAGTTCTGGTCAGGAATGCTGCTTGGCCACACAGAGCCTTGATGTGAGTTTAAGAGGAATGTTGTTCCTGAGAGAGGAAAGTAAACACATTGCTGTAGAAGCAGCCAGCTCCCCTCTCCCGTCCACGCCCTCTGTGTGGTGTCAGGAGATGGTGGGGCTTCACCAACGTCATTCCCTGATATGGGTGTCATCTGGCAGGTGAGACTGGACTTGGGCCCCTGGGCGTTGCAGGAGCACGGATGCACGTGGCGTCAGTGCCGAGTGAATGCACCCCTTGCAGTTCACAGCCTGAGCACCGCATGCAGTGGTCCCCGCCCCTCTTGGATAGAACGCAGTGAGAGAGAGACCTGGGCCTGCCCTGCCACTACCCAACGGTCCAGGGCAGATTATCTGGCTTTGTGAGCCTCTGGTTTCTAATGAGAAAGGGGGATGAGGCTCACAATTGATGTGTGTCATAAAGTGCAGGTGTGTTGGGGACCTATACTGGGCCTGGCTCAGTGAACCTGGGTTCCTTCCCCATGAAATGTCTATCTTGGTTCAGCTTCTGCCTGCCAGCAGGTGTCAAAATAGCAGTGGGAGGAAACGCCTGGGGAGGAAGGGATTGTAGGGCCAGCTCTCGGCCTCTGGTATAACTGGTCCAAATAACCAACAGTTGGTGCAGATATTTTTTGACTTTGAGACCCTTCCCCTTGTACTCTTGGGAATTTCTGGGCTCCCTGCCTTCTGGGAATCATTGCTTCATCACTCGTAAGACAGTATGTATTCTGTGAGCAGTGGGGACCATGTTGGGAAAGCAAATCTCTCAAAAAGTGAGCATCTCTGTGACATTCAAAAGCTGGAGAGAAGTCATCTGGGGCTTGGAGGGAATCTCAACTCTCTGTGTGTCTCTTTGCATGTCCACCTGAATCCTCAAATTGTATAGCTGGCATGACCAATAGCTCTTCTTTTCTGGAAAATATCCAAAATACTAATCCTCCTAAAATTCCCAAATCCCTGGACACCAGGCAGGTTTGTTTGCTTTCTGCTGCTGCTGCTAATTTTTCTCACTGGGTCTTAGGAAAGAGCATACTGATGGCAGACAGTGATCTTCATAAACACACTCATAATTTTTAGAACTTGGATGTGGAAGATCAGAACCTTTTTGACTGACTGTTGGCAGCACCTTCTCTTATTTAAACAGTGTTTCTAAATATTCTCCAGGCTTCAGAGGGAAAATTTGAGGTAAAGACTAGAAGTTGTGTAGCTGTTTCTGGAATATTAGGGAATACCATCCAAAAAAGACGGGTGGTATAGTTTGGGCCCTTGTAGGACTCACACTATTTAGGGAAATGTTCACTAAGGCATCTTGGCTAAGAATTTTGGAGGTTTTGTTTTGTATTTAATTATATTTTTTGTAGTTTTTGTTTGTACTATGGACACTACCTTCAGGAGAAAGCACTTATGGGGAAGCAGGAACCAAAGCAGGGAGTGCCTGCCACTGCCCTCTAACAGAAAAGGAGAGTTCCGTGCTAAGAATTTGGGGTCGGCGTTCTAGACATGTTCTGTCATGAGTCTGTCCTGTGGCAAGTGGCCTTGCTTCCTGAGCCTCAGTCTTCTTCCCTGTAAAATGGTCTTGATAAGGATAGGCACCCCCACTGTCAACATCCTGTGCCTCCCGACAGCTGTGTGGGAGACCTCTGTGGGCGTGTCACAGAAAGTTGGAACTGAGTTCATTCACACGTGTCAGCGAGAGTGACATCCCCAGAGGGGAGGTGTCTCTATTCAGGAGCAGAGCTCACTGGTTTTCCTTGTAGTCAGATTTTTGCATCTGAGCTTATTGAATGGTGCTTGGTAGCCCTGGAGAACAGTGGCCCTCATGTCTTGGCTCCCCCAGTGGGGGGTCTGTGAGGCAGCCCTGCACCTGACGGGATGGGGGGATTGTGCCGGGGTTGCTGGGCTGCCTCTGTCTCTGTGTGAAGTATGCTTCCCCTTAAACTCCTTGGTCTGAATATGGATCCTCTTCATGGACCAAAGGGGAATTTGGAAAATCCCCAACTCAGTTTCAGAATCCAGGGAGGGTGACCCCCTTCATGACCAAGCCCTGGACCTCATCTGTGTACCCCACCTCTCACAGCCTATATTTAAACTCTTGCCCTTCCCTCTACCTGAACGTTGGTACCTGGTGAATACCTAGCCATCCTTCAGGATGTGGTTCAAGTACCACCACTCCTATAGTTTCTCCAACCCCTCTTCTTGCCCTGTTTCAGGGAGGTGAGGTTTTCCCTCATCTGTGGCGCTGAAGGCCCACTTTGCACAGCGTGTGAAAAGCACTGTTCTCCCTCTCTCTCCCTAGACTATGAGCTTCCAGAATGCAGGGAGGCTTACAGGGCCAATTGTGCATTCCTAGTCCCAGTGACAGGGTCTAGCACATAGTAGGTCCTCATCAAATATTGGCTGAATGAAAAGTGAGGGGAGCCTGTGTTCTTTGCAGTCTCCCACTGAGAAGGAAGCAAGATGGCTGGTGTTTGGGCAGTTGGCCCAGGGGCCATGGTGGTGTCTGAACTGAGCGCTCTAATTGGTGTCTTCTCTGGGTATGCCTTCCATGGCAGGGTTGGGGAGCAGAGTGTGTGTGTGTGGGCCTGCAGTGTGCCATGGCTGGGTGTGGGTGGCAGCCCTGTGTTTTTCTGTAGGGACCCATCTGTGGACATTGGTGCCAGTTGCCTGCCCTTTCTGACTTTTGTCCACATTGGCATGCGATTCTCATAGCTGTGCCCAGGGATTTTGTAGGGAGTGTGGCTGTGTGGGGAAGCTGGTGGCACACTGGGAGATAGACAGACTCCACTGTCTGTGCCTGGGAAGGACACCTATGTTGGAGGCTAGGAAGATACCTAGTTTGTACTAGTTAGAGAGTTGCAGCATATGAGTGATTTGACAGCAATTTTCGTGAAAACTAGTGTGGTAGGAAGGGAGCAAGGGCTCTTCTGGGTAAGAAGTGATCTTACCTTTCAGGAGTTTACTCACTGGTGCATTCAGGTGTATTTGCTGAGTGTCTCCCACCTGTGTGTCTGTCACTGTTCTGGGCTCTGAGGGTGCAGACTGACCATGCCCCTGCCTTTGGAAGGCTTACTTTCTTTTTTTTTTTTTTTAATTTAAATTCAATTTAGTTAACATGTACTGTATTATTAGTTTCAGAAGTAGAGTTCAATGATTCGTCAGCTGCACATAGCACTCAGTACATCACCCAGGGCCCTCCCTAATGCTTTTCACCCAGTTATCCCACCCCCCACCTTCCTTCCAGCGACCCTTGGTTTGTTCCCTAGAGTTCAGAGTCTCCTATGGTTTGTCCTCCTCTCTGTTTTTATCTCATTTTATTTTTACTTTCCTTCCTCTATGTTCATCCATTTTGTTTCTTAAATTCCACATATGAGTGAAATCATATGGTATTTGTCTTTCTCTGACTTATTTCCCTTAGCATAATACCCTCTAGTTCCATCCACATCATTGCAAATGGCAAGATTTCTATTTTTTTTTTAATTTTTTTATTTTTATTTTTTTAAGATTTCTATTTTTGATGGCTGAGTAATATTCCATTGTGTATATATTCCACATCTTCTTTATCCATTCATCTGTCACTGGACGTCTGGGCTCTTCCCATAGTTTGGCTATTGTGGACATTTGCTGCTGTAAACATTGAGGTGCATGTGCCCCTTTAGATCACTACTTTTGTATCTTTTGGATAAATACCTTGTAGTGAAATTGCTGAATCCTAGGCTCATTCTATTTTTAACACTTTAAGAGGAAGCTCCATACTGTTTTTCGGGGTAGCTCAAGATTTTATTTACTTGAAAGAGAGTGAGAGAGAGAGAGAGAGAGAGAGAGAGAGAGATTGGGGATGGAGCAGAGGGAGAGGGACAAGGAGACTTTCCACTGAGCACAGAGCCTGAGGCAGGGCTAAATCCTATAACCAAGAGATCATGACCTGAGCTGAAATCAAAGTCAGACACTTAACCAACTGAGCCACCCAGGCATTCCCTGGAGGGCTTACTTTCTAGTGAAAATCCCTAAAGACTGAGAGGATGGGAGTTAAGGCCACCATCACCCTGGTGACAGTGTCCCCTACAGATTCTGAGCCAATGCCCTGGTGAGGGATATCATTTCTTTAATCATCAGCTCCATTCGTCATTCTCCCCCAAGATGCTGCCCACCAGACCACTGTGGTATCAGCCTTCCCAGATTCCGGGCTCTGCCTCCTTCCCCAGGCTACATTAGAGACCCCTCACTTATTCACCCACCATGCCCTCTGCAGCTCTGTCCTGCATGCTACCCCCCCCCCCAACCTGCTCAACATCTGTATCCCCTTCCTTGACTGAGGGCGCTTTTGATGAGCAGGTCTGTTTCATTCGCCACCGTATCCCTACAGTGTGCCATGCTGGCCTAGGACGGACATTCTGTATGTAATGTGGAATGAAGGAGTTCACAGAACAGATGCTGGGTTTTACTTATCCATCTTCACCATCCGTGCTAAGCTTGGGTGTCTATCTGTTTTCATCTCTTTCTGGGTCCATCTTCAGGGGGATGGACATTGGGAGAAGTTGCTGGAAAGCTGGGGAGTGGTGAGAAATTGGAGAAGTAGAAGGAAACCCCTGGTCGAAGTCAGCTCTTCACTTTGTCCCCTCCATGCCTTGGCCACAGGAGGCTCAGTGGCCTTTGGGCACACTCCCTCCCGCAGACTGGGAAGTCCAGCGGGCTTCAGGGCTCACAGAGCCTGGCTCTAAATTCCACACCCTCCTTGCATTGAGGCCTGCGTCTTCCTCTTCGTGTGTGTGTGGAGACTAGGCAATGCTGAGGGACAGACCGGCCCCTCTAGCCCTCGGGTTCAGTCAGCACAGCTGGGCCGGCGGGAGAGCAGGCCGCCCGGGAATGGCTGGGAAGCAAGTCCAGGCTCAGGCCCACCTCCCCCAGGGCAAGGATGTGGCGTGGGACCCAGGCGGGTGGAGGTTCCCACCGCTCGGCTCCTGCACTGGCTCCCAAATGCTGCAGGCCAGGCGGTGCCTCTCAGCAGGAGGGGGTAGGGAGAGACTCCAGCTGCCTGGGTCAAGGCCCTGTATCAGGACCAGAGCAGCCCCACAGGCACCCACCTCTGACATTTATCCTCCACCTGGAGAGCTGCCAGTGGTCCTGCCGTCCAGTCTTGCCTCGCATGGGGGAAGAGAGTCTGGAATTAACCATTGCAGGCCCTGCCTAAGTCAGGCCGAGACCTGTCCTCCCGGGTCAGCCAGCCTCCATCTGTCACATCCCAAGGGCTGGAGGGGGCATATTCACAAATGTCATCTCATTTAATCCTCCCATCAGTTTGGGGCACTGAACCCCATTTTCTGAATGAGTAAACTGAGGCATAAGTTCCATAATCTGCCTAAGGTTTTAAGTTAGTAAAGTTTCCTAGGAATTCCTCCTTTAATACAAAGGCCTACTATGTGCTAGGGGGTGAGACTAGGCCCTGGGGATATAGCAATGGACGATGAACAAAAATGTCTCAAGGAGAGAGATAATAAGAAAGCAGTAATATCTCACATGCTAATCAGTCTGCGTGGAAAATGGGAGGGGGGTTATTTCTAATGGTGATGGAAAACCTTGAGAAAAGTGTGCAATTTTTGGTACTTTGCCAGGGGCTAGGCTCTCCCTCGCCACCGTATACAGGCCCACTATTTAACCCTCACAGTAACCTTAGGAAGCATGTTGCTGTTATTCTTGTGTTCAGATGGGGCCACTGAGGCACAGGGAGGTATGGTAACTTGCCAGGGATGACAGCCGAAGAGAAGCAGTGCTGGGATTTGTGCTCAGGGAGCTTGACTCCCCACCTCTGGCTCGTGACCACAGCCAGGTTGCTGGTGGGAGGGGAGGAGCTCTGTAGCCCCTACCTCACAGGCCAGGCAGGTACAGAGTCTAGGCCAGAGGAGTGGACAGATGAGTTAGCAGCAAACCTGGGTGAAAGGGGGTGTGCCTGGGACTCAGATCTGAAACAAGTAGGGCTGTTTGCGCTTGCCTTCATCTTCCCACCCTCTGTGTCAATCTGAAAATAACTTATTTTGTTGTTGATGATGACGATGATAGCAGTTAATATTTACCAAAGCCTTACTGAAATGGGAGGTAAAAATATATACAACTCCCCTGTGCAAGGAAAAACAATGATTCCCTGTAGTTGGTAACTTGCCATAAATATCTTAGCACAATAAATAAAAGTGCTTTAGCCTGTTCTGATGTGAGACAATGGCCCACGGTCCAGTGAAATCCCAATTCAGACTCCCTGTGTGAGGTTGTCTCCCTGGGGGGACCTTGGGGGCCACCAGGGTCCCTGCTGATCTCCACCGATTTGTTCTATGTTCCTTCTGCTTCAGGAGTCCCTGTGCTGAGATCCACTGAACGGGCCACTTCTGGTCTTGTTCCTGGGGCTTTGGAAGGAGGACCTGGCACCTGCTGCTGAAGCTTTGACTTCCTCAGGCCAAAGCTTCCTGGCTTTTCTGGGACCACCACCTGTCCCTGCAGGGCTTGAGTGTCCAGCTCTTCTCTGGATGTGAGGACTCGAGATGGGTGGGCCCGAGGACAGCCCCTGGTTCTTGCTAACCTTCGTGTGGCAGCGCCATATTGCTCTGAGCCCTGCCAAAGGCAGGACTTGTCCAAGGGCCATGGTGTTTCCCTGTTCTGGGATTCTCTGAGTCACTGGGTCATTTCTAATGATGTCCCTGTCCCCAACCCCCTGGTGGGGAAGGGAGTAATGAAATCCTGGTCATTTACTTCATTTCCCTCCTAGTCCTAGAAAGGTCTCTTCTCAATTCCTGACTAGAGAATACAGCATTACCTCTTGGCAGCCATTCCCTGCTCTGTTGACTTTTGTATTCTGGGGGCTCACAGTGTTCTTTGCCTGGGGGAAATAAGGTCATGGCTTAGCTCTGATATTAGAAGAGTACAAGAGAAAGGAAAGAGAGGGGGGAAAAAAAAAGAAACACCTGGATTTCCCAGGGGCAAAATATATTAGGAAATATTTTAAATATTTTCCTTGTAAAATACTGTGTACCAGACATGCAGGATTATTCCTGAACTGTCAGTTACTCCTCATGGCTATGTTGCAGGGTATGTCCTGTCATATTCTGTTTGTACAGATGAAAAAGGTGAGACTCAAAGAAGTGGACTTTCCTGAGGTCTTATGACTAGTTAGTGGCAGAGCCAAGTTTAGAAGTTAAAATTCTAGGGGCACCTGGGTGGCTCAGTCGGTTAAACGTCTGCCTTCATCCCAGGTCATGATCCTGGGGTCCTGAGATGGAGCCCTGCACCAGGCTCTCTGCTCAGTGGGGAGTCTGCTTCTTCCTCTCCCTCTGCCTGCGGCTCCCCCTACTTGTGCTCTCTCTTTCTCTCTCTGTCAAATAAATAAAATATTTTTTTAAAAAAGTTAAAATTCTAAATTCTCAACCCAATCCTATCTGAGGTCTTTGCTGCTTCTCAAAAAGGAGTCTCAGGGCCAAAGTTCTTCAGGCAATGCTCAGTAAAATAAAATGTGGCCCCTTGAATAATTGGTAAAATCCCCAGAGAAAGAGGGATTGGCTCCAGTCAACGTAAGCAGGGGTAAATATGAGGGCAGACCCCTCCTGTCAGAGGGGATCTCCATTCACAGTAGCAAGGGCTGTTCGGGCTTCTGGTTCTCTCCTCTTCCTATGCATATGGAAACCTACATCTTTCTGTTCTCGTTCATTCTTGACAGCAATGATTTTTGCTACCTGTTCGGATTACCATGCTTGACAAAAATGTGGGGTGACAGCCTCCTCCCCACTCTGCTTCCCGAGTTAAAGAGGCCTTTGACTAGCAGCTGAGTTCCTTCTTTGCACATCCTGGTACAGCTCTAACTCTCAGCCCTCCAGTCTGCTGAAGCTCTGCCCTTCTCGGGCTGCCGGGAGCTGTTTTCCAGCTATTAAGGACTGTAGTGCCATATTTGAAAACTCCGCTCTGGCCTTCATTTGCACTGGAGTTGAAAGGCCAAGGCGGGTATCTGGGCACCACCTAAAAATAGCCAGGGTGAAACAGCTTCATGCTCTATAAATTTAGCTTTTATTACATAAGTAGTTCTTGGTATTATAACGTTAACTTTAAATAAAAGGAGGGAGAAAATCCACTTACAATCATACTACTTGCACTTGGATTCATGCCTCCTCCAGGAAGCCTCCCCTGGTATCCTTCTTGTCGACAACAGGGATGTATTAGGTGCTTCTTTCTACTCACATCACCATGTCTTGCTTGAGTGTCCTATATGGCGTTATGACTCTCTGTTTAAGTGCCTGGCTCTCCCACTAGGCTTGGATCTCTGGAATTAATCTTATTCTTTGTTCTATGTCCAGTGTCTAGGACATCCAAGAAGGTCAATAAAGTTAAGATGCCAGCTAGAGGGGTGAGGGCAGTTACTGAAGAATACAAGTCCTGACACTCACACAAATTTCTAAAATCTACAGGATGGAAAGAACATGGAGCCATGAAGTGTGTTAACTGTGTCTGATATGGGCGCGTTGTCTTTGATGTGTTTTGTGTGTGCTAGAGAGAAAGGAGGAGGAGGAGGAGGAGGAAGATTTGGCAAGTCCCACCAGTGGCTGGGAGATCTCTTCTCACATTAGAAGAGGATCAAAGAGCAAGAGCATGAACTTGTAGAGTATGACAAGGGGCCCTGTTTTCTCCTTCTGACCATGTGAGCTCCAGATCTCGTGTTCTCTTCCTCAGCCCACAGCAGGGAAGGGACTGTGCCTTCTTCACACTGGAATTCCTGTTGCCCAGCACGGTGCCTGGTCAGGGAGTAGGTGCACAGTGAACACTTGTGCAGTGGATGGAAGGAATGGGTGGATGCAAGGAAGGAGAAACTTTTGCAATCATGTAACATTCAGGGAGATGAGTACTGAGTCTAGTTCTGAAAGAGGGAAGGGACATGAGTTGGCGGAGATGGCACAGGGGGCTTCATGGTTGAGGGGAGGCAAGCCATTGGGGTCCCCTGTAGGTCTGGATACTTCTAACCAGATGCTGACTCAGAACAGCCATCTTTTGGGGGAGAGGAGGACTGGGGGACTGTGGGAAGTCCTATAATGACACAGGCCTAGAGAGAGCATTTCCCCCCTTTGATTTTGCTTCTTGTCCTCCAGCGCAAGAATTGGACAAATTGCTAAGATTCCTTGAGTCCCTAGGGCAGGGGTGGGGGGTGTTATGGGGGGGGGCAGTTCTAACAAATGAGCCTGGACTGAGGCATGTGGAGTATGGCCCAGAAATATGGGGGTGGGAGGTAGAGTAAATTGTGAGCTTGGAAAGAAGGAAGTTCTATTTTGGGTGCCTTTGAGTCCCAGCCCCTCTCACAGCCAGATCTGAAGCAGACCCCCACCCTCTGCCACTTCTGTGCACTGGCTTACGCTCTTTTTCTGGCTTCTCTCCCTGTATCCTTTAAGACTTGGCTCATTCTCTCCTTGGATTTCTGCCTCTTGATATTCTTGCCTGCATCCAAAACCTCCACCCAGTCTTTTCGAAGGAGCCATCTCTAAATAACGATATCTACAAATAATAATTAATATCTACAATTTATCCCCATTCCCACTATGTGCCATGCGCCCTCCTTAGGAGCTTTGGGTATCCCCTTGTCAGTTCATAAAAAACACATAAAATCATTACTGCTGCAATGTCTGTTTGACAGATGAAGAAACTGAGCCTCAGAGAGGTTGAGTGAGTCAGGCAAGGTCATCCTGCTAGGTGGTGGCAAAGCCATGGCTGGAGACCCAATTGGCCTGTGTCTTCTCTTCCCACAGCTGCGCAGCCCTCCCTCTGAATCAGACACTCTGGGGGTGGGGCTCACTGAGCTGCATTTTAACAAGCCCCCCAGGAGATTCTAGAACTGCTGCTTTCACTGGTCTGGCTCCAAACTGGCTGAAAACCCCCAAGTCCACTGATATTTGGAGAAAGCTGATCCATTTGTTGCCATTACCCATCCTTACAGTTCTGTCTGCTGGGCATAGGCGAGACGTTCCTGAAGACTTATTTCCCTGGTTGTGACAGAGAAATGATCTGACACTTAGAGAGGACATCCCCAACTTCTCATTTCCAGAAGAGGGTCTCCCCATGGTAGTTATGCAATCCTGATGGTACCTTAGCATCCTGGGGAACTTTTATAAAACATCAATGCCCTGGGTCCCTCCCCAGACCAGGCCAGCTTCTCTAGGGGTGGGGGTGAGGGCATGAGAGGCTCTAACGTGCCTGGGGGGAAGGCGGGGGACAGCCCTGGCTGTCCTCTCTCAGACCTCATCCTTTCCATCACTTCCTCAAGGGAAGAGGCGAGGCATCTCTAACCAGTGACTCTAGAAGTTATGAGCTGGGCCTGCCAATACTTCCTCCCTTTTCTGGGATCTGCCACCTACAGGGTGGGTGCGTATGGCCAGTTCTGGGAGATGAGATTAGGAGCCCACTCCTATGGGCGGTCCATGGTCACCCTTCTAGGCCAGTGACTGGACCTGTGAGCTGGCCCCACTGGGTGGGATGTTGGGTAGTCCATTTGGCCAGAGATATAAAGCCATATACTTGAACAGCTTTTTCAGAGTGTGGCTGACATTGTGATACTGTGACCTCCATCTGTCAGCTTCATGCATCAGTTTCTCAAATGGTTGTGAGCTCAAGCAAGGCGAGGCAGATTTTACCCAACACCATGTATTTGACAGAGTATTGAATTCAATGAACTGGAATGAACAAGCCAGCTGGTTAGTTAGTGGTCAGTAAACATTTGTTTCATCTGAATCAAAGCCAGGCCCCCTATGAACACCACTACACCTTCTTGGGACTGATCTCCCAGCCTCAAACCACCTCCACCACCAAGCACTCTCATGCCTGATAGTTAACTTTTTAAACCCCACTTCACTCAAACTTATCAGTGCCACTGACTTTCAGTAGGGTCTTGCCAAGGATCTATCAGTAGCTGAGAGAAAAGCAAACAATTTAGAATTGGCTCCACTTTTTTTTTTTTAAAATAAGTTCTCACCTAATGGGATGCTGCTAGTCTAGGGACATTTTGAGATCCCCAAGCTAAATGAAAACAAAAAGGCAGGTGAACTCTGGCTTTAGGGAATGCCCTGGGACAGTTGGCTGAGTGGGAGAGACCTCTTTCGACCCAGATGTAGTCCAGTGTTTTTCAAATTAGAATCGCCAGGGGAGAGAGTTACAAATGCCAGAGCCCATAGGGTCCATACAGCAGTTCCAGTTTTCCCTTGGGACTGAGAGGTCCCCTTTGATGTGGGACTTTCATTATTATAACCAGGACAATCTACGGTAAACTGGAATGGGCTGCTTACCCTCGTGGCTGCCCAACGCACACCCAGAGATTCCGTTTTAGTTGGTTCTTGTGATCCAGCCATTGATATTTTCCAATATGCCTTGTGATTCTACTATGCAGTGAATTGTGAGGCAACCCTGGAGGATTTGATTACAACTTGGAAAAGAAGGGGTGATTGTGAAAAAGGTTGGTATAGATATTGGTGTAAGAGGAGGCAAGAGCACCTAGAGTGAATCAAACTACTTGCATCCTCGGTTACATGGGGAGCTTGTTAGAATGCAGATTCCCGGGTCCTTGCTGACTCAAACTCTGGGAGAAGGGCCCTGGAACCTGAATCTTTGCTGTTCCCTTAGGGTGTCCTGTCACTGGAGATCTGCCGAGGGTGGGCAATCCAAGAGCTAAATCGAGGAAGGAGAGCTGAGAACCTGGATGTGCTCCTAGCTTGTAGCTTGTTGGTGGTTTTGGCCTGAGGCCAAGAAGAAGGTAAACGGGCACAGGTGGAGGCTCAGCCTCAGCCTGGGCTGGGAATCAGCCAAACCGGTAAGAAAGGGTGGATGCCTTGAAGAACTGGTTCCAAGCTTAGAGCATGCACCAGCTTACCAAATGAGCCCAAGGTGAGGTCAGCACTGCTGCCAGCCAGATGTGCAGGACTCTGATGACCCCCCACCCCAGCTCTATTACCACATGGCCACACTCTGCATGTCTGAGTGTGGCCTGAGTGTCCACATACCAGAGCAAAGGTATCATACAGGAAGCATTTCTAGGTAGACTCAACTGGGGATCAAGACTAATCGGGTAATGTATAAAGTAGAGAAGAGAACAGCATGTGTGCATGTTTGCTGTGGGGAAGAACAGAGGCTCTGGATAAACTGTCAAAACCTGCCTCTGATCTTGGCTCAGTGGATTATGTGACTTGGGCAGGTGCTTTGACTTCTCAGAGACCACACTCTCCCATCGCCACCCTCCCCCCTCCTCTATTGCCTTGTCTGTAAAATTACGATGCGAATATCCACTGCTAAGGATTTGTTGTGATAACTGAGATAATATGTATAAAATTCTGGCACACAGCAGTATTCAAGACAAAGGAAGAGTTAATGATGATTCTGTAGTTTTGAACCTCAGGACTGTGGATCCTTTATACCAGTGGTGGTCTGAAGGGATTTGGAATCCATTGAGAGAAAATTGGTGGGATTGTGTGAGCACATCTGAACAGAGATGTGGATAGCTGGACATATGGAAGTAGACACTGGAGACAGGTGGATTTTGGGGTGACCATCACTGAATTAGTCTGAAATAAGGACATGGAAGGTTTGTTTGGAGGAAGACAAGGTTAAGAGAGAAGGATGGAGGTCCGAGGTACGATCCTTGGCAAGGCCCAGCACATCTGCTGTGTGCCAGGCTCTGTGCAGGCTCCTGGTAAACTGTGTGGCACTGTCCCTGACCTCAAGAAGATCACAGCCCAGTGACAGTGGCTCTAACTTGGGAAACAATAGCAGCTCCGTGTGATGTTTGATGGTGGGAGAGATGCAGGGTGCCAAGGAGGGGTTCCTAACCCACACCTGTGGGGAAGGGAGTGTGGCTTGCCCTGTGAGTGGCCAGGAGCCTGCAGAGGGCCTGAGAGAAGCTGCTTCAGACAGGGAGAAGCAGCTGGTTGAAATCAGAGGCATAGAGTGTGGAGCGTTGGGCCAAGTGTCAGCATCTCAGTGTTCTGAAACATCATAAGGAGGGAGATCTGGAGGAGGGGTGACTGGATGGAAGGAAGAAGTACCCAGAAGTGCAGTTCTAGGGGTAGGTGGTCATGGGCCTCCATTACTGGGCACTGGTAGGGCAGCTGAGGTGCCCTGATGGTCATTAAAGCCCCTTTGGTGGAGAGAATCAAGGCAGAGCTTGCAAGGATGTCAGAGTCGAAGAAAGCTAGCTTAGAAATGGGAGAGTCCACACAAAGACTGCTCCCTGGGCTCGTGGCTGTTGGGAGGGCTGGCCTGGCTTCCGTAGCCTGAGGTCCTGGAGCCTGGGTCTCCATTCCCCTGGAGTCCCATTCCTCAAAACGTGGAGAGGAACAATATCTTTACACCTTTTATGCGAGATGCCTTTCACTTGCAGGAAGGAGGGGGAAAAGAGACACAAACAGGAATGAAAATGTCCTGAGTTTTGTCTGGGAATACCAAGATGTGATTTAACCATGCAGGTTTATAAAGGAGCATGCCTCTGCCCCTTGCCAAATGTCACTTGAGACACCTCTTGAGGGTGTCTGACCAAGGTCTGGATGCCTTTGACCTCCAGTGGACTCTGGAAGAGAAAAGATTAAAGCATCTGAATTTATGGAGTTTGCTATGAAGATTTACTTTTGGGGAATTAATAACTTTCTCTCTTTTTTCTACCTCACTTCCACCCACTTTCATTAGATGTCTTTCAATCCGGAAGAGGACCTGTGGCATACATGGCGCTGTGCCAAGAACCATTCCTATGGGGCGCAGAGCCTAGATAAAGGAAAAAGTTCATTGGTGTAAAAAAAATAATTCAAGTTAACACAAGAAATCAAATAACATAGGGTGCTGCAAAGTGGTATATGATGAAGTGTCCTATAAACAGAGCAGACTAAGAGTGCTCAGAATGTATTTTAGAGAATTCAAGTAAATTAGGATGATCAGGAAGGCTGCCCATTGAAGGTAGGATTTGAGAGGGAATGGAGAACGGAGAGGAAGCAGAGGTGGGCATGGGGACCATGGCACGGGGGAAGTACTGTGAGCTCAAGTGTAGCATGAGCTCAGTCAGTTTTTACTATATGTCCAAGCTATCACAGTCTCTTGCATTTAGCATCTGTCCCACTGCAGAAGGCCATACAGTCTCTGTGCATGTGTAATGTAATACCACACTGATATGTCTAACGATAGGGTCAAGAATTCAGGAAATACTGCAATTTATTTAAATCCATCCACTCTTATCAAGATCTGCTGCGCGTGCTGAAAGAGCCCCATGGGGGGAATTGGGGATACGAGCGGAAATGTCCATGCTCTCTGGGAATTTCAATCCCGTGAGCAATGGGACATTCAGGGAGGAGGACAGCATGGTTGGAAATGAGGGGATGCGGTGGAGTGGAGAGGTGAGGTGGGGTACAGAGGAGAGATGGGGCGAGAGGCAGTCTAGCAGTTACTGAGCTGCCCATCAAGGCCGTTTGGGCAGGAAGCCACTCCAGATTAAAGTAACTTGTCTCTGTTCCGTCCTGACCATCCAGGGACTGTGGGTAACATTTTTGGAAACACACAGGGCGTGGCTGGCTGGGCTGCTCTTCCTGGGAAAGGCTCCCTGAGCTGGCTGCCAGAGAAGATGGGCAGGGCCAGCTGCATGATTTGCGGGGCCCAGTGCAAAATGGACATGCGAGACTCCTTGTTAGAAATTATTAAAGATTCAGGACGACAGCAGGAGAACCTTATGGCAAACATGGGGCCCTTCTGAGAGTACCCAGCTCACATGCCCAAGGGGCTGGCCCAGAGGAGGGAACGGCCAGGACCTTTCTGTGACTCAGTGTGTGTGGTAAGATGATGGGCCGGGTTGCTGTCTGCGGCTGGGGGACAGGGTTTCTCTGTACGAGTCGTCCGGGTTGTCCCCTGAGAGTTGGCATGGGGTGATGGGGAAGGACTGGGGCACCATAGGAGGCCTCCATGACTGTGGGGGCACCTATTGTTTACAGGATGCTGCCATTTACACCCTATCTCTGTGCCACGTGAAGGCTATGTTGGAGTTTGGGAATCGACCAAACTGAGACTCACATTTTTTATGAACTTTACTAGCTTGGGCCAGTTGCTTACCTTCTCTAAGCCTTCATTTCTCTGTAAGTAAAAACGCAGATCATAATATCATCTTTGCAGGATAATTAAGTAAAAATAAATGTGCAAGTTTGAGCTTAACCTAGTTGGTTTTTTTTAAAGATTGTATTTTTTTATTCACGAGAGAGAGAGAGAGAGGCAGAGACACAGGCAGAGGGAGAAGCAGGCTCCATGCAGGGAGACTGATGTGGGACTCGATCCCGGGTCTCCAGGATCACGTCCTGGGCTGAAGGTGGTGCTAAACCACTGAGCCACACAGCCTGCCCCTTAACCTAGGTTTTTTTTTTTTAAATAATAAATTTATTTTTTATTGGTGTTCAATTTACCAACATACAGAATAACACCCAGTGCTCATCCCGTCAAGTGCCCCCCTCAGTGCCCGTCACCCATTCACCCCTACCCCCTGCCCTCCTCCCCTTCCATTACCCCTAGTTCGTTTCCCTTAACCTAGTTTTTAGTGAATGTTAGTATCCTTCTTTCTAGAAACATATTGGATATCGTGGAAAAGTGTGGTGTGTGGAATAGCTTGGGGATACATTTCAAATAGCAGAGGCAGAGGGAGTGGATGCCCTATTATAATATATCCCCAGAAAACCCAGTTACATCTGCTAGACACACATACACACACAGATGAATGCACATACATATGTACATATGTACATGTGTATACACACACCTGGGGTTGAATTGGAAGCCCTCCTATGGTGCCCTGGTCCTTCCCCACTGGGTTGGAATGAGATGGTGTGTTATAGGAAAGAGCCCCAGTTTGGGTGTCATCCTCTCTTTGAACCACAGCGTCCTCCTCAGGTAAAAGTCCTGACCTCACTGGGTTGTCTTGAGGTTAAATGAGATGATGAATGTGAATGTCCAGTCTCTGGTCCCTGGCAGGTGTGAGCATCTTTTGAATGGGTCTCTCCTCCCAGGCCATGGTGTGGTGCATGGGGAACTAAAGACAAGATCTCTCATTCCCCATAGTGATACTTCCTGGCAATCATGTTTGAGTAGCTCCTTATAAACTAAGGGGGCTGATTTTCAGTGTATTGCTATTTCCTCTGCCTCTGCCTCTGCCTCTGTACTGGGTCTTCTCTGCTGAAACTTAATCAGTAGAATCACATGTATTTATTTCCTGGAGATAAACACATATACACACACACCACAAATGCACTATACACAAATAGAAATATACCATACCTATCACACATAACCATCCCACACAGCCACCTCTGCATCACAGAGTCAAACCCTCCCCCATACTCAAACGCATGAACTTCTTCTCTACTTTTCTTCTTTGGTCAGTTCTGGGCTTGTGTAGTGTACAAGGGTTAGGTATCTCCAGCTTCCTACCTTACTCAATCCAAGGCATCCCTCCCAATGCCTTGTCCTGAAAATTCCATTTCATGGCCACTGTTCTCAATCCCCCTCATCGTCTCTTCTGCTTCAGACAAACTCCAGGGCTGTAGCCTAGGGTTCGAATGCCCTATTTTAACTCACCCAGAGACCCTGGGCTGCTGTCAACTCAGACCTACCCCCAGAGACTTCCAGATGGAACCAGGTGTGTGTCTGTTGGCATTTCACTGAGCTTCTGACTCCCTCCTCACTCTGCTCCTGAAAGCCCTGCAGCTTCTCCTGCTTTCATGGGCTGAGTGCTGAACCTTAGCCACCACTGTGAGGAGCCTGGGGGCTTGGAGACGAGAAGGGAACAGAACTAGAGGGCCTGTGATGTGCCCAGTGCTGTGCTGGCCTCATGACATGTGCTCCTCCATTTGGTGCTCACAGTGGCCCTAAAGGTGGGCTTTGTCATCCATGTGCCCCCAGGGAAATGAGGCTTTTAGGGACCAAGGAACTTAACCACAGGTCTGTAGATTGCTGGTGGGTGATTCATTGCCTCACTAGCTCTCCTGGTATAGGCATGGAGAGTTGCTTTACTTGTGTGGTCTGGCTGAGATAGAGATGGTGGTAGGAGAGCAATCTATTTTCACTCCCCAAAATCCTCCCTGGAAGGACGAGCCCTGGGCCCCAGGTTATCCTACCCTGAGATAACCCCAGAAATCTTATGTGTGGCCATCTTTTAACAGCCATAGAAAAAAATCTCACCCATTCCCAGGGCTGATTTTAGTTTTATTTTATATATGTATCCTTAACGTGCTGAAATACACCCAATGTAGAATTTGCTGTCTTAACTATATTAACCACAGGCTTAAGGCAAGTATATACTCTTTGCAGTGTACCACCACCTTGCCTCCTGGAAGGTGAGACCAGGTCAGCTGAGGTTTGGGCCTGGGGCGGGAGATTCCTTATTCCTATCTCCCACCTCTCAGGTTTTTCCTAGAATCTTTACAGTAGCATATGATATTAGTAGCCTTCTAGAGGGTAACCAGCTGTAGTGGCCAGAGCCTTGGGTGGTTTGACAGTGTGAGGTGATAAATGGACCTGTTTTGTTTTTCATAACTTTCTTGAGGTATAACTGACATACAGTAAGCTTATATAAAGTACATAATTTGATGTTTTAACCTATGTATACACCTCTGAAACCTCCACCATGATCAAGATTATGAACATGTTTGTCATCCCCCAAAGTTCCCTATGCCCTTTTAAAATCCACCCCCTCCCTGCCAAACCCCACTGCCTCCATAGGCAACCACCCAGTCACCATGGATTAGTTTACATTCTCTCAAGCTTTAGATAAACAGAATTGTACAATATAAATCCTCTTTTTCCTCTGGCTTTCTTTCTTTTTTTTTTTTTACTTCGCATAATTATATTGAGCTCTATCCATATGTAGCGTGTATCAATAATTTGTTCCTTTTTAATGCCGCATAGAATTCTATTCTATGGATAACTATACAATTTGTTATGGATTCACCTGTTGAGGGGCACTTGGGCACCTGCAGTTTGGAACCTTATTATAGATAAAGCTGCTGTGAACATTCTTGAATAAGGCTTTATATAGGCATATGCTTTTGTTTCTCTTGGGTGAATACCAAGGATTGGAACAACCAGATCATATGGAGGTGGATGTTTGACTTTTTGAGAAATGGCCACACTTTTTAACAATAGCTATAACATCATTTTATGTTCCCACCAGCCGAGCAAGAGAGTTCTGGTTCTCCCAAGTCCTCATTGGCATGTAGAATGTAGATCTGATTTCAAGGCTTGGTTGGTATGGAATTTGTGAGGCCCACCAAATGGCCAAGCCTAACAACGAAAGCAAGTGGCTCTCCGTTTCAACTGGGGACTCAAACCAAGGGTTGTAGAATCAGGTGCTCCTGGAGACATTAGTCAAAAACTGTTTGCAGGATGCCAAGAAGGGGAAGAAATATGGGATCAGCATTGGTCCCAGCATGAGACAATGGGAGATTGGACCAGGTCTGGAGTATGGTGTTTGGGAATGAAACATATGTACCCGAGGCATTTTGGAAAAGTGATGGCAGGTATCATTAACAGGAGAGGACATTAGGGATGGAAGAGAAGAACAGTGGAAGGAGACTATGAGCTTGGGAGACCTAGGGGTGAGGGGAGGAGCTGCGTCTGTTTGGTTAATTGCTCCTGCATCCCCAACACCAAGAGCAGCGACGGGCATGGAGGGAGTGCCAACAAGAGTGGTGGTTGAATGAATGAGCGAATGAGTGAATGATGAACTATCAGGAACTCAGAGCATAGGATCCGGTTCAACCAGCATCGTTTAGCACTTCATGTAGTCTGTGGCGCAGAGCCTAGTGTCAGGAGTGGAAGCAGCTCGGGAGAGCATGTAGTTTGCCCTGCTCATTTACTGACAAGGCTCAAAGAAATTATGCTTTCTTGTCCTAGGTAGTCTGCGAGGGCAGAGACGGGACTCAATTCTCAGCCTCTTCATTTGTAGTCTAGGGTTTATCTTCTTTTAAAAATAACATCCTTTTTTTTTCTGTTGAAAATGATAAATGCTCATTATAGGACATTTGGAAAAATCCAGAAAAGTGAAAAAATAACCAACCCCAAACTCCAGCAACTCAAGTATAATCACTTCAGGCTGCCGTGTGTGTGGGTGTGTGCATGTGCGTGTGTGCACGTGTGCGTGTGTGTTTGGATATGTCTCTATGTCCATCTGTCTAGCTAATCAATCCCTTACTTTTTAGTAGTTTGGATGTTTTCAGCCTTTTATTGTATTATGAACCCTGGGATGGACATCTGGTCCTGATTCTTGGATGGCACCCTGATTATTCCCAGTACTTATCCTACTATAGGATGTCCCCACTAGGCCATTAGTATGAACAGAGTGCTCTGGGTGGAATAGAGGCCCCATTGGAATGGAGTTCCACAAACATTCCTCATACTCAAACATTTGTACTTCTAGCCATGTCAATGCTTTATTATGTTTATTTGTTTGATTCTCTCCCTTCCCCACCAAACCAAGCTCTTGTTTACCATGGTATTTTTCCAGCCCTTAGCATGGTACTTTGGTGTACAGCAGCACGTATTTATTAGAATGCATGAAGGAACAGATGAAATTGTATAAACAAGAGTGAGGGACAGGTGAGGGGTCACCTGGGTCTACATTTTCAATTGCATTTGCCTTCTAGGGGTCAGCTCAGTTCCTATTCTCCCCCTCCCCCTGGCTCCTACCCTGGAGAGATGGAATGTGCCTGTGCTCCAGGATTTATGTCCAGCTAAGCCCTGAGGCACATGCAGGGCCTTTCCTGGTGTGAATGCAGAAGGCCTAGCAGGATGGCAAGGAGGGCACCACGTCTGAAGAAGACTCAGCTCGGGGCCCAGAGTATGACCATGTGCACAGCCTAGCTGGGGTCCCAGGGCTGGCTGGCCCTGGCGACACCTCCGGGTTCTGCTTTTGTGAGTGACTGAATGCTTTTGTGCTGGGCCCCAGGAAAAGAAGATCGGAAGGAGTGGTCAGTCGGGAGATCGTCCCAGCCGGGGGCAGTCTTGAATGGTGTGGGTTCTCAGCATGCTGGGATGCTCTGGTGCAGGAGCTACACAGGAAGAAGCCATAGGCTATCTTCCCCTGCACTCTTTCAGTAAGGACAGCACCATCTGTGTGAACGGGAGGAGGGGCTTGGCTTCCCGGAAGTGGGAAGGGGGGAGGCGACCAGTGTCACGTGTAGGGTGGTTTCCCTTTGGCTGGGTGCCCCAGACCTCTGGCTCTAATGGGTAGCAGAGACTTGGTGTTGAAATTCCTTCTTCTCTTTTACTTCACAGCTGTTGCCCAAAGAGCTCCCCACCACTCCCACTCCATCTCAGCCCATGTTCTTGTTTTCTGTGCCCAGTACATGTCTTGCCAAAACCCCCTCATCAGCTCACACACATGCTGGTGTGCACACCCCTCCGTGACATCCTCAGCATCCATCCCTCCCCCTCCCCCCATTTTCAGCAGTCCCAGGCCTCATTAACTCTTACTCTGACACAGCTGTTGCCTAGATCTTCCTTCTTCTGTCCCTCTTGCCTGCAATTCCCTCCATCAGGGCCATCAGAAATTGCCTGTTTGCATCCCAGCCCTGATCTGAATTCCAGCTGAAGCTCTCCTTGCTATAAGCCAGCCATCCATCCTTCTGTGGTTTTCCTTAACCTGGCATTCAAGGCTGTCCGTTATCTGGTCTGGACTTTGCTTTCCACTGCCCCTGATTAGGTCCTACCTTTCAGCCTGGTAAAACAATAGCTAACCCCCAAACAACATGCATGTTGTGGAACTGTGTGGGTCTACTTATACATGGATCTTTTTCAATAAATATATTGGAAAATTTTTTGGAGATTTGCAGCCATTTGAAAAAACTTGCAGATGAACTGCACAGCCTGGAAATATCAAAAAAATTAAAAAGTAAGATGTGTCGTGGATGCATAAACATTTTGTAGATGCTAGTATATTTTATCATATGCTACCATAAAATATATACAAATCTATCATAAAAAGTTAGAATTTATCAAAGCTTGCACAAACACAGACCATTTGTGGTGCCGTTCACCGTTGAGAGAAATGTAAACAAACGTAAAGATGCCGTATTAAATCGTAACTGCATAAAATTAACTGTAGTGCATGCTCTACTGCTGTCATCATTTCAAAGCCACCTCCTGTTGCTATTGCGGTGAGCTCCAGTGTTGTATCTGCTGAAAGCCCCGTGTGACACTAATCATCTCCGCGTGAACAGTAAATCGTGAATAGCAAGAAGTGATCCCTTGCGGTCCTTCCTGTTAGTAATGAAGTTTGGGGGAGTCAAACGTTATATGTGGATTTTCTACTGGGAGGGCAGTGGAATCCGTGTCGCTAATGCCCGTGTTGTTCAAAGGTCAGCTGGACTTCCCTTTACCTCTTGCTCAACTTGAGGTTTTTCTTGACACCCAAGTCCTCACACTAGCATATCTTTTTTTTTTTTTTTTTTTTTTTTTTTTTTGTGAATTTCTTGGGCTTTCATGACATGTGCCAACATCTTTGTTTCCTCCGAGACTCAGCTTCAATGCTGTGTCCTCTGGCAAATGTTCCAGATTACCCTAGCCAGAAGTCACTTCTCCCCTCCTGCTCTTCCAGGGCCAGACCCTCCTCCCTTCCCTGGTATCCTGGGTGCTTAGGCCCAGGGCCTGTTTGTGCACATGCCTCCCCAGCAAGATTGTAAAGTCACTGGGGCTAGGATTTGATGTTGGATTCATCCAAAACACCCAGAAAATTGCTTTGTACATGACTATCACTCAGGGCATCATTGGATGAATGAATGTGTGCTTGACTGTGACGCAGGAGAGCTATCATCTCCTTGTTTTCTAGCCTGGTGAGACAAAGAGACCTATCTCTCTTGATCATTTCTGAAAATGAGAAAACTGATTGGAAAATCCACAACTGCCACATTACACTCCCGAGTCAGAGAGATGTCATGTTGGGGAATTTTTAGTTTTGCTTTCCCAGAAAGACCCCAATTCTCTTTATCTCTTCTCTGCTGTCTGAATCTCCCACCCTTCAGCCTACATGGAGGGGACCGTTTACTTTTGCTTTCTTTGCCTTTCCCAGAGCAGAGGGGGAAACCGTAATTTAGGCGGTTACTAAAAATAGCTCCCCCAGTCCTGGAAAGAGAGCTTGCTTATTTTTGAAAGTGCTCCCTGCCCCCCCCCCCCCCCCAGCTCAGCCTGAGGCTGTCACTACAAGTCAGATGCTTCTGAGCACTGTCCTGAGGCTGGCTGGGAAGTCACAGGACTGGGCCTGGTCTACTCTGGGGTCTGAGTGCTATCTGGGAGATGGACCAGCAGAGAAGTAGGAGGAGATAAGGGGTCTTGGTGCTTTCCATTTCCTGTCCTAATCACATGGGTCTCACTACCAGCAACCTCTTGGGGAGCACCACATGGGGACAGTGCACCAGATGTGGGATCTAGAGACGCAGGTCAAGTCTGAGGCTCACACATCACATCTTTCCGAGCCTCAGATTTCCTCGTCTACACAAGGGGGTTGCAGTGGTCCTATTTACCTTGCGGGGTGTGGTGAAAGTCTGAGGTAAACCTTGGCCATGGTAGGTGCTCAATGGATGATGACCATGACTTTGTTATGATTAGAATCACTGGATTTAGAGCACAGCCCTCTGTTTAAACAGGCAAGGCAGCAGGACACATGATAAGCCAGTATGATACACTAAGTTGAACCATATGAAATTGATTTTATAGATTAAACATAATCGAATACTGTCACTTATATATGATTCAAGTTAATAACACAGAAATCAGCAAATTTTCTATAAAGATCCAGGTGCCGTAGACAATACTTAACATGAAGGGGTGAGGCTGCATTTGAGGAAAACCGTATTTATAAACATGGGCTGAATTTGGCCCCTGTAATACGTGCCAGCCCGTCATAATATGTCAGATTCATTCTTACATAGAGTGAACTTTCTATGATACATAGAGTCAGTGTTCAGGTACCTTCCCAGTTATAACTGTGGCTTATCTGTGGAGTTCCTGATGGTGACACTGTTCTAAGCTCCTTATAAATACTAACTGATTTAATTCTCATGACAGCCCAGTAAGGTACCTGCTGCTATTATTTCCCCACTTTGTGGGTGAGGACAATGAGGCTCAGGCTGAGTAACTTGTTTGGAGTACCGTGCTTAGAGCGGATAGCAGTTGGACAGAACCCCACCAAGGGTCAAGTCTGGTGTCCGCAATTCAGGCTGCTTCAGGTTGGACAGAGTGGGGTGCAGAGACAAGGTTATCAGGGACTCCAAGCCTGTTTGCTGCCCACAAAGCAAACTCTTCAGGGCCTTAAAGTAGCAGCAGGCATGGTAAGAGGTGGGCAGTGGGGAGATGGGTGGGTAGAGGGCCTGGGGTGGAAAAGCACAGACTCTTCTTTGAGGAGCTAGGCCCTGGGTCATGGCCTTATGTCTGGGGCTGTTTCCTAGGTGACCTCCAGGGACACATGAAGGGTCAGTATATAGGGAGGAATCTCTGGCCTGTGGAACAGGAAATTGTTTACATTCCTTATGTTCCTTGTAGTATCTCTGGGGAATTCTGGGCCCCATTCCCAGACCAGGACTCAGGGGACCTGGTAGAGAGAGGGGGGCAAAGGAACAGACACCCCAGGATGCCTGAGCTTTACTGTCAAACCAAGGTCCTTGAATACCTTGCTGATGCCTGTTGCCTATTAATTTAGCCACAAATTAATAGGTCATTGGTCAGGACTTTGGATTCATGCACATCATGCTTTTTCTCTTTTTTATGCTGTTCCCCCTGCCCAGAAAGCCTTTTCTTACCTTCATACCTTTCCTTAGTTCTCTCACCTCTTTCAAACTGGCTCAGTGTCACCTCCTGGAAGCCTTTTCTGATTTCTTTTTCACGCCCCAGGCTACTCCCAGGTCCCCCTTCTGCCAAGACACCTCTCTCCCTAACCCTTCTGGCTTCCCTACCAAAAAGGGACCCTTCAAGGAAAGAGACCTTACCTTATTTGTTCTTGTGTCCTTACCACCAGGATGACCCCAGTGTCCAGCTGGTCTCCATGGGCTAGAAGCTGGTTGAAAGCATGTTGTTTGAATGTGACATCACTGTTCTCCAATGCCTGTCCTTTCCCCTGTAAGATGTGGCCCTTGGGCAAGTTGGCTGAGCTTTGGGAGTCTTCATGTCATCTCTAGGAAGGAACAGTGATGTGATTTGAGGATTGGGGGGAATAAATAAGGTAAAGCAGAAAGCTGCTGCATAGTGACTGGCTCCAGGGAGACACTTTGCAAGTGGCCATAGCATATCCTTGCCCCTGTCACCCCTGTGCATGGAGGTAAGGGAAGGGTATAGGAAGAAGCAATATGAACAGTCTAAAGCCACAGTATTGGCCCCAAGTACTGAAGGCAGGGCTTATGAATCAGAATCTTAGGTTCTGCCACAAGAGAGCTGAGCTTGAAGTTAGAATATTTAGTTGTGAGTTTCAGCTCTGCCTCTTAGCAGCAATGAGCGCCATTGACAAGCCATGTAACTGCTGGTAATATCATTATAAACCTCAATATTATTATCTGTCAGGGGGGATAGTAATAATGACCTCACAAAGTCCTTGTGAGGCTGACATGAGATTGCAGAGCTGTGAAAATACTTGGCCTAGCTCCTAGGGAATGCTCAATCATGAATTATTGAGTCTGGATCTATAGAATGCTTGAGAAAGTTCTGAGCAGGGCTCAACTTAGAGTATTTCTTGGGCATGTGCCAAGGGGCTTAGCAGTTTATAGCTTCAGAGTCAAGCAGTCATGTGTTCAAATCCTAGCTATGCCACTAACTAGCTATGTGTCCTTAGGCAAGTTACTTAATGTTTCTGAACCACAGTTTGTTTTTTAATGACCCCTTTAAGATGATGCCTCCTATCTCAGAGAGTTGTTATGGGGATGAAATAACCCAGTCTCAAGTATGTACCAAGTCTCAAGTATTAATATTATTCTGCTTTTACTTATGACTTAGGAACAGGCCTTAATGATATAGGGCTTTTGAAGTCCTAGTTAGGATAAAAACTGGTGTATAGAGGGCCACAATTTGGGGGTAAGGGTTAGAGTTTTCATCTTTACAAACCAAATGGGAGTGCTACACTCAAATGATAGGAAGTACTTCCTGGCTTGGCCTGGAATGTGGGAGGAGTGCTCTGTGCAGATGAGGAGAGCCCCTGGGGAAATCTTTGGGAATGGGATGAAGCCAAATGGTATGACTGACCAGGCCCTTGGGTCTTCAGTCAAACCCTCTTTACACAGAGGAAACCGAGCCCCAGAGAGACATACCATGGCCCCCTGACCCATAACTGGATAGTCCCAGAGCTGGGACTCGCCCTTGTCTCCTGAGTTAGGTATGTTTTCTTTATGATGTGGAAGGATGTGAGAATAAGGAGGTGAAGTCTGGCAGGAGCCAGAGGACTGCAGGAGACCATTGAAAGGGGCCTTACAGTCCTCACGGGAGGGCTAATGCCTCATGACCTGACAGTTTGCTGTTTTAGGCCAGTTGGTCTGTGGGCCTGGGAAGACCTTGATCCCACAGGGACAATAGGAGGGGGCAAGGAGACAGAATGTGAAGAGCATGGAAGTGTTGATGTTCAGTGAATCTTCACGGAGAGAAAGGTGGATGAGGGTGGGGGTGGGTTAAATCCCTCTGCTGGTGTTAAAATCCACTGGGTTTCGTTCTGTTGTTGCTTCTCATTTTTCCATATTGCTTGTCAGCTGTCCTTCGAGGTGGACCCTTCTATTGTTTCTCTTTGTGAAGTGATCTTGCAGAAAGGAATAAGAGGGGCTGGGCTTCTCCTTGGGCTCCAAGCTGACTCTTGTTGGAAGAGGAAACCCTCATCCTTGGCCCCTTCCCCTTTCTACTGCCAGTCCAGTCAGGGATGAGAGTTCCCCCTTCCAACAAGAGTCAGCTTAGAGCCCAAGGAGAAGACCAGCCCTTCAGTTCCAGACTTCCTGGTGACTGAAGGCAAAGCTGTGTGGCTTCCTAAATCAGGCTGGACAGATTCTTACAATGCCAGGCCCTGGTTCCAGCTGTGCTTGAAGAGGGCTTGTGGTGGCAGGCTCTGTCTGGGTAGGGTGAGCTGGCAATAATGATAATGAGCACAGCAGCAGTGCTGACCTCCTTTAGAGAGTGCCCAGTGTGCTCCAGATATCTTATCTACTTTACTGCATTGATTCTTCACAGAAACCCAATGAGGAAGGTGCTGTGATTATCTTGGTATCATAGAACCTGAGGCTCTGGGAGGTTAGGACCTTATGAAATGTGCTTAGGGTCACCCAGTTGGGGTGGGAGGGCAAAGCCAGGAGTCAAATCCCAGTCGTCTGACTTGGAAGATTGCTGGGGTGAAGGAGGGCTTAGAGTAGGTTAGATGAGAAATGGGGGCGGTGGGAGCTGGAAGCCCTCCTTCTCACAGTGGAGAAGAAAGAAGCCTTCAGGATCTCCATAACCCTCTTTTGGCCCAGACAGCATCTTCAGGACTGGAGATATTTCTAAATGAAGCTGCAGAAATTGGTCTTCACTGGTGGAGAGAAGTAAAAGGGGGACTGGGGCAAGATGGGGAAAGGGTCCACTGACATGGGAAGATGAGATCTAGACCACAGCCTGAACACTGGCATCTTGGGTTTCAATCTCAGCTCTGTTCCTGGCTGTGTGACCTCAGATAAGACTTTTCCTCTTTTGATCTCAATTTTCTAATCTATGGTGAAAAGCTACATGCGTTCCAGCTGAGAGTCTGTGGTTTTAGACTTGAATGTTCACGTGAGGCCCTAAGAGACTTAAGAAAGGGTCACTGGGAGTAGGGCATCCTCAGGAACATCGGCATAGTGGGGATCTGTCAAATAGGCCTTCCCTTAAAAGGGCAAATATGCACCACTCCCCCTGGTGCTCAGGCCCTTCTCTGTGGGGACAGTACTTCTATTTGGAAGGTCAGTATCTCCATCTCCTGTCCTCCTGAGGCCACACCACCTCACTCCCCGTACTGAAGGAAAATGTTAAAAAGTATATAATGACAAGTATGGCATGACACCAACCAGTCAGAGCGTCATGGCTGTAAACAGCTGGTATGAGGCTGTAACAGGATGTGCCAACTATATGCCAATCCTGCCCCTACTCTTGATTGTTACTAGGAAAGTCTGGCTTAAGAGCTGAAGAGCAAAGACAGAAAAGAGGGAGACTGGGGAGTGAAAAGTTGAAGAAATGAAGGCAAGAAGTGATTTCACAGATCCTCCCAGTCATCAGCCTGTCCCTCCCCTGAACCTCATCATACTGTCAACTCAGCCTCACTGTGGCCTCTGGGAGTGTCCTTCTCATGCTTTGTGCCCTGAAAAAACAGCTGCCAGCTGCCAGCTGCCTACCAGAGGCTGATGAAACAACAAGGACCTGGTCTGTACTCTGCAGCATTATCCCAAACTTGACAATAGGCAGGTGACCCCCAGGTGACAATTGGTTGACCCCAATCTGCCTGCAGAATGGTACTTTACTAAGCCTGATAGCCAGAGACCAGGGCTTTGTCTCCCCCCTCTTGGCTGAGTGGCTGTCAAGTCCCATGGAAAACCCAAAAGCCTCCTTTTGTCTTTCATTTTCCTTAGCTATGAGCCTATTTTGGGTCTTTGCCCCCATGTGCCAGGATTGCTGAGTTATCCCACTGGCTTCTTCCCCTCTTCCCAGCCTCAGCACTGTTGCCTTGTTCCTTATAAAGTTTTCTGATTGCTTATCGACTGCTTGGAGTCAAAGATTTCAATTACTGTTTCTTGACTTATTGATGAGGGCCTCTTTTTCATGAGTACAGGCCATTTCCCAATTCACCAAGAAATATGTATTGAGCACCACTAAAGCATTTTATTAGCTATAGAAGTGGGAGGAGTTTCAAAAAAGCAAGAAGCATGGCCCCTGCCCTCAAGAAGTCTTCGCTATAGCTGTGGGAGAGCCAATCTGTAAACACACAAAAAAATAACCAATAATACAAGGCAGCCTCACTGTGTTATTTGAAACTCTCCTGGGTCTATTAAAAAGCCTGTCACAAAGTTTATAAAGAAAGATAAAATGGAGCCAGTAAAAACTCTACAATGACAATTAAAATGTATCATGACTTATAGGAGAGGCCTAATCAGATTAGACTGTTACAAGCTAGATTGTCAGGGTTTAGGAAATAAAACAATGTTCTCCAGAAGTTACCTTGGGTTCACTAGGAGCAAGTTATGACACATTTATCTTTTTATGATAAGGGTCTAGAGCTCCATTCTAAGGAGTGCCCTAGATTTGGCATATCTCAAATTCCACAAGGCTTCAGGAAAAGTCTCATATGGTGTCTTTATAGAATAGAGGGCTGGATAAGAGCTTGGGTTCATGGATTCCAAGCTGGCTGAAGGACTGTTCCTTGAGAGTGTTGATGACATGTTTTTTGGCATTCCCAGATGAGGCAGCTGTGCCCTTTGGGTCTGTCTGTATCTTTGTAGTGGTCAACATTTTTAGCAATGGTATGGGTAAAGACCATGAATATATTCTGATAATCTCTGTTAATGATCAAACCTAGGAGAAATAGCTTAGAGTCAAGACTCAAAAATATCTTGACCCCTTGTGGGTATGCATCCCAAAGCACTGAAAGCAGGGACATAAAGAGAGATTAATACACCCATGCTCATGGTGGCATTATTCATAATAACCAGAAGGAGGAAGGAACCCAAGTATCCATTGATAGGTGAATGGATAAACAAGACATGGTATATACATGCAGAGGAATGCTACTCAACCTTAAAAGAAAAAAGGAAATTATGACACATGCTATAGCATGTATGAACCTTGAAGACATTGTTCTAAGTGAAATAAGATGGTCACAAAAGGATAAATACTGTATGATTCTACTCATGTTGCTACTTAGAGTAGTCAAATTCCTAAGTGACAGAAATTAAGGTCGTCATCAGGGGTTTAGTGGGGGGAGGGAAATGAGAAGTTATTTCTTAATGAATGCAGAGTCTCTGTTTTGCAAGATGAACAAATCATGGTGTTGGATAGAAGTGATGGTTGCACAGCAATGTGAGCACATGTAATGTCACTGAATTATATACATAAAAATGGTTAAAATGATAAATTTTGTGTTATGTGTATTTTATAATTTAAAAAATCCTGACCCAGACCTGTGCTAATAATAGGGGAAAGAGCATCCTTTTTATGTGAAAAAAAAAAAAAAAGAAGATATACAAGTGTGACTGGGCAGCCGTGTTGTGGGTAAGCTTTCCTGAACACACCAGGTTATCTGAAAGCGTATTTAGGAACCAGTAGTAGTCAAGGGTGGTTTTAGCCCTTTTGGAAAGCCTATGTGCAGGTTGTTGGGCTTAATCTATCTGGAAGCTCTGTGGCATCAACAACTAGGGCTAGCCAGCGTTCCTCCTTGAGCTGGGGCACCGTTGAATCAGGCTCTCCCAGTGGCAAGCTAGAAATTTAACATTTTCTGTTACAGTGACCGCTCAACTGTAGGGTGTTCATGATTTTTGGTCTCTGGCCAAAGTGGTGCCCTCTGTTCTTGGTTGGTATGGAAAATAAATCTGACCAGATTTTCTTCAGTATTGGCGGACCACCATCCCAATGATCAGCTTCATTTCCTTACTTGGGGTTCACTCCCCCAGGGATGACTGCCCCGGGTTACCTCTCCTTCTAGATAGATGGGTGAACCTATGCCCTATTAACAGTTCACTTTCCCTTAGACATGCCTGAGCACAACAGACTGGCAAAAAATCCTACAGGCCTCTGAAGACTTCTATCCTCTACTTCCCAAGAGCCATGCCATCCCCCCACCAGCCTACTTCAGCCCTTCCTTTTCCATTGGGTGAAGCCTTTATTTTAAAAAAAACTTTTTTAAAAGATTTTATTTATTTATTCATGAGAGACACAGAGAGAGAGGCAGAGACACAGGTAGAGAGAGAAGCAGGCTCCATGCAGGGAGCCTGACATGGTACTTGATCCCAGGTCTCCAGGATCCCACCCTGGGCTAAAGGTGGCGCTAAACCACTGAGTCACCTGGGCTGCCCTGGATGAAACCTTTAAACCAAGCATCTATACATCTTAAAATGAATCTAGTGACTGACTGAGCCCTTCTGAAAATGGCTCTGCCAGAGGATAGAGGATACCCATCTATACAATCATGGAGAGGGTGTAATTCACGGTCTGTGACTGAGGCCCTCCTCTGTTCTCGCGGGGCATGAAGGTGAGAATCTGAAAGTGTTTGTGGCAGGAGATACTAGAGGACACGATGGGAAAGAAATGCTTCCAGGTGAAAGGAGCTGGAGGGAACAGAAAGCTGTGAGAGAAGGGAGGATGGGCCTGATTATTGGGTTGAGGGCTTCTAACAACTGGCAAAGAAGTTATGGTGGCTCAGTGATCACTGTCCCTGCCTACCTGGCTGCCATTGCCTGACCACTCTGTGCTGTCTGTTTTCCTGGCCAGATCACGATGAGGACCTAGGGCATCTGCCTGCTGATTACCCGCCTGGCCTGGAGTAACCATGGCCCCCCGCAAGAGAAGCCGCCATGGCCTGGGCTTCCTGTGCTGCTTTGGGGGCAGCGGCCTTCCTGAGATCAACCTCCGGGACACCCATCCTCTGCAGTATATGGAGTTCTCAAGTCCTATCCCAAACCCAGAGGAGCTCAACGTCCGCTTCGCAGAGCTGGTGGTCAGTGAGGGGATAGGGAAGGGAGGATGTTGACAAGGGGGAGGAGGACTCTGGAGCAGGGAGAGCAGGACAGAGGGCAGAGACCCATGTGCAGGGATCTCTACCTTTGAAACTCTGCTTGGGGATAGGGTGAGCCTCTTAGGATGCCTCAGCTGTGAGGGAGAAATAAGTCATTCACTGGTCTGGATACCATGAAACATGTCCCTGGAAGAATGGACCTACTTCGTATCTCCAAGACCTCATGGCACAGCAGTTAGGCTACCATGAAAGGAACAGGTCCAGGCTTTTGTAAAATAAGGCAGTGAGGAGCTTCGAAGAATACCAGAACACTTGACACCTTTCTCTCTCCTGCTCTCTGGAACTTCCCTGGGATCTTTTCAACTCAGATACAGGAACAAGGGAGAGACTGGGAATCTGTAGGCAGATACCAGATCTTTAAAGCAGGGAATGATTGACTAGAGATATGGAGGTAGAGATGCCTCTATTGTGCCTAGTTCAGGGCTGGGTGATTATATCCAATGTCTAGCTTATGGCAGTGGAAGCTCTGTCTTTCACACTGATAGCAGCTCTTCCTGACTCTGTAATGCTCATTTAGACTAGAGCGCACTATGTCTTTGCGAGAACCACTCACAAAGTGAGTATGTGAAACTCTATACTCTGACCACAAAAAGAACAGGAAAGAAGCATGATTCCTCTTCTTGGAGGTACGACGGTGAGACAAAGCCAAGGGGACTGCCAGACCAGGGATGCAGGACCCATGCCCAGGACTCGGGCCTGAATTCTGCATAGAGTAATAAGCACAAGTTCATCTATCATTAGCTCTTGGTCACTCATTCTCACGGCTGGCCAGTAGTCAAGCCAGTAGAGAAAAAATGCTGTGTGATTTGAAGTGGGATTTCACACTTGATTTTGCTAATGACTGTATTTGATTAAGGCAATCTAGCTCTTCAGGTAACTGGACCACTATAAGATAAAACCATGCGGGTTATGGGAAAAAGTTATCCACCTTCCTCATCACATCAGGTTTAGGGAAACTCATTGTTGTTCCTGAACTCAGGTTCAGGAAACCTTCCTCCTTTTCTCAGGATGGAGCATGGGTGGGAGAGGACAAAGTATTTACTAGGTTAGAATGACATTTGGAACCTGATTGGTGTTACTACTACTAAGAATACTGCTGACACCAAATGTGTGGGTTTTCCACACCAAGCAATTCCCTAATTCATTGCAGACACCATCTAGTGTCCTACAACTTAACTCCATGTTGACACTAACTACCCAGAGTTAACATAGACCCCACAGATGAAGATCTCAGATCCACAAAATGGCCCCCCACCCAGACACCAGTCAGAAGTAGGTCCTCATGTTACCTACACTTCAGAGAGATGTGGCTACAAGTTGAGTGTTCCTGTGATCTTCTCCTCCAGTTGGATAATTTGCTAGAATGGCTCACAGAATGTAGGGAAAGACTTCACTTGCTACCACCAGTTCATTATGAAGGATATTACGAAGAATACAAATGAACAGCTGGATGAAGGGTTACACTGAGTAAGGCCCAGAAGGGTAGGGCTCCTGTTCTGAGCACAGGTGCTTCTGCCTTATAGAGTTTGTGTGCACCATCCTCCCAGTCATGTGAATGTGGTCACCAACCCAGAGGCCCTCTGAGTCTTGTCATGTAGGGGTTTTTATGGACATTCCATCATGTAAGTACGATAAATTTTTACCTTCACCTTCAGTCTCTCTTCTCTTTCCAGAGTTTGAGAAGTGGGGCTGAAAATTCTAGGCTTCTAATCAAAGCTTGATCTTTCTGGTGGCCAGCCCCATGAAGGTATCTAGGGTCCCACCAGAGTTGTTTCACTAGAAGAACAGAGGCTCCTGCCACCCAGGAAATTCCAAGTGATTTAGGAGCTCTGTGTCAGGAGCAAAGGATGCTCCTATCAATTTTTGTCACTCATAGAATTCCAAGGGATTTGGGAATTTTATGCTATGAACTGGGAACAAAGATAAAAAATATATTTCTTACATTATCAGAGCAGGTATATTTTCTTGAATAGAACACATGAGCTTTGAAAGGAGGACAGGATGAGAAATGTTCCTTTCTTTGGCTCTTTTATTCAGCAAGTATTTATTGAACATCTTAGGAGTGGTCAGGACTCCTTACAAAGTACATTGACAAAAGCAAGGATGAGTCACACAAGTCTTATATCTGCAAGGAGAACTAACCTCAGCAAACAAACTGAGCAAACTAACATTGAGCTAGTTTTGAGCATTGAGACCAGCATTGAGCAGACAAATGAAAAAGATTCTTTGAGAGCCTGCTGTGTGCTGAGACCTGTAGGGATCTCATAAATTTAGTGATAAACCAATAGGCACAGATCCTGCCCCCAAGCATGTAACATCTAATAGGGAAGACTGGTCTTGAACAGTAATGACAAGAGTAGTGTTTGGAAAAGGAACATTCATAAACCTGTGACAATGTCTAGCGGGGAAGTTAAATTCTTAACTGGGAGTCACAGTGGTTCCCCCAAAGAGTAACATTTCACTGAGATCCAAAAGAGTGATGGCTAGAGAAGTGAATGGGGTTACAGAACAATGACAGAGGGTTGTCTTCAACAGGAGAAGCAGCATCTCTGAGAATCTTTGGTCAGAAAAGAGCTAGGCCTTTAGGGGTTCACCGTGGAAGATGAGAGTGAGGATTTCAGACTCAATCCTAAGGTTGATAGGAAGTCACCAAAGCAGGATGGTCTTCTAAAAGACCGTTCAGAATTCTCTGTTGCAGAGGGGTTATGAGAAGACCAGTAGGTGGGTTTTGGTGTTATCCAAGCTAGGGAGAATAATATCTTGGACTAAAGTGTCATCAGTGAGGATGGAGAAGACAGATTGAAGAGTTATTTAGGAGGAAATAATAGGACTTAGTGGGCTTGGGAAGTGAGTAGAAATCATGGTATACCCAAGTTTCTGATGTGAGGAACTGGGTAGATATTCGGGCCCTGTAGAGGGCAAGAGATACTAGAGGAAACTCATGTTTAAGGGGCCTGGGATGATGAGCTCAGTTTGCATATTCTCTCTGTGCATCAATTTCCACATCTATAAAGTGGATTGTTGTGAGTTTAATGAGTAAACATTAAGCACTTAGAACAGTGCCTGGCATGAAGTGACACTATATAAATGTGTGAGGTACCTGAGGGGCATCAAAATAGACAGGCACAGGAGGCAGTTGGGTCCCACGGTCTGAAGCTCAGGAAATTGGTGGGCTGGAGCCACAGGTTCAGGAGAGTCTGAGTAGTAACAGTCCTTGGGAATGGCTGGAAAGTCTTTACCTAGGGAAGCATACTGGAAGGAGACCCTGGGACCCAGAATGGTGCCCTGAGGGACTTCAACATTTGACGGTAGGAAAGAGGACAAAAAGACATCAAGGGAGCCCAAGACAAACATAGAGCAAAACCGGAGGGATTACTGGAGAGCGTGGTTGTCACAGTAACTAGGGGAGCTTCAATAAGGAGTGAATGATCTTCAGTCAGTCATAGGCTACCTGGGCTGAGCCAAATCACCAAGAAATAGCCATTGATTTAGTGACAGAGACCACTGATGAGAAGAGACAAATACATACGTAACCAGAATCCAAGTTTGAATGTAACTGCTTTGGAGTTCAGGAAGGAAAAGGTGGTCTTAGCTAGGAATGGCTCTGAAAGGCTTGCTGGAAGAGGCTGACCTTGAGCCTGGGTAAATTAGACCAGGGTCTGTAGGGTGGGTGGTAAGGAAGGGCAGTCCAGGTGAATTAACCGTGTAAGCAAAAAAAGAAGAGATGCATTTTGCACTGGAAGCATAAGGTGCATATATCTCTGCTCTTTCTTTGATCTCTGATTCTGACCATGGAAAGGAAATACTCCAGAAACTTTAGCGTAGGGTGCTAGGAATCTTGATTAAGGATGTTACTGGTATATGTAGACAGTGATTCTAGGGAAGAACCTTTGTTTAGCATTAGATCTGCAGGAATCTTTAGTTCCAAAGGCAGGCGAAGTGATGGGCATTGTTTCAAATTATCTTTGTATGTGCTGTCCAAGAGGGCAGCTGTGGCCACTTGGGGCTGTTGCATATTTGAGATGTGGCTGGTCTGAACTGAGAGGAGCTATAAGGATGGAATAATCACCAGACTTAGATGCTTTTCTTTCTTTCAAACTCACTGATATTTTTTTCTGTTGATTGCATGTTAAAATGAGTATATTTTAGATATTTAGATATTATTAAATGAAATCTATTATTAAATATAACTTCAACTATTCCATTTTAATTTTTACTGTGACTAGAAATTTCTTGAAAATACATTTGGCTCACATTGTATTTCCACTGGATGGTTCTGATCTACCTAAAGGAAAGTCTTCAATATTCTCCCTTAAAAGTATAGCGAAAGGGATATTGATATTCAAGACCCTTAGACTTTCTTAATATTACTTTCACTCTTTATCACTTTTGAAAATATAAAGATTATTAATAGTATGCTTTACTATCTTAATGCAAGTATTGCTTTTGATTTTGAAAAAGAAAGCTTTCACAATAATTGAGTTGAAAAGCAGGCTATGTTTCCTGTGGCCTATTAACTATGTCTTTGATGAGCCTTGGCATAGCTCATGAATCACAAGTGAAAAATCTTCAGTAAGAGAGGTTACTAGAGGCCATCTAGTACAGGCAAACCTACGGTGTTATTCCGAACTACCTATAGAATGACCCTAAATTTGATGACATCAGAAACCACCCAACTCTACTGCTTGAGAAGTGTGGGTTATCCTGATGGAGCCCCCAGACTTGTGTGAGTGGAGGAGCTGCCTCTGACAGGCACACCTCTGTAGCAGGCAGATCAGTAGCTCCCTTGCCATGGCATACATACTCTTCTTGCCAGGAGAGTTGCACAGCTTCTTGTCCTCATCAGCTCTCCTCAGCCTGTGCTGGGACCATGCCGAGGTTGGGGGAACCAGAGAATTTCTGGGGGAAAAACTCAAAGGGCAGGGATACTTGCAGGATGGGGGTAAAATCTAGGTCTGTAGACTGAGTGCTTTGTCAGGCCTTGACTAAAGATGTTGACAAGCTTAAGAAGGACAAGGAAAGGAAGATTAGAAACCTGGGGCAAGAGGGTTAGGAACTAGCAAAGCAATGCAGGAAGGAGATGGACAGGCAGCAGGGAGCCTAGAGAAGGAAGGCGGAATTTGTAGAAACAAGTAGGGGTGGACACAAAGTAAGGGAAGCATGGATAGAGGCAGCCCAGGCTTGGCTAGATGTAAGGGAATGGGGGTGGTGGTGTAGGGCTGTATTTCTAGCCAAAGAAGAATTGCCCTATCATACTTTGATACTCTCTGGAGGAAGATAGTAGGCTGAGGGATAGGTTTGGGGGAGTTGCAATTTCCTGTAGCATTGAGTATTCTAATGTTAACCATCTCTGGGTTTTATTTCTTGTCTTTGCAGGATGAATTGGATCTCACTGACAAAAACCGGGAGGCTGTGTTTGCACTGCCTCCAGAGAAGAAATGGCAGATCTACTGCAGCAAGAAGAAGGTGCCATCCATGTCTGACCCCTTCCATTGCCACCTCAGGGTCCCCAGCATGGGACAGCTCTTGCCTCCATGCTTGCTTACTCATTCAACAGATATTTATTATACACCAGCATTGTTCTGGGTGTTGAAGGAATTACCATGAATAAATCAGGGTAAAAAATTCCCTGCTCTCATGGCGCTGACACTCAGGGAAATGGGATTCGGTTTTTCAAAAACCCTTGACACAGGTAGCCCATTGGGTTCCAGGAATAGGGCTGCATTAAGGAGATTCAAAGATGACAAGACCATACTCCCTTCTTGTGCCTGCCTGAAGGGTATGTCACCCTGTGTCATACCCAAGGGCAACTTTGTTGTAAGGACTCAGTCTGGGTGGGGGTAGTCTCTTCTGAATTTTTGGCCCCCACTCTGTCCCAGACTCGGCCTCACAGGGCTGGAGGTACATCGGGGTCACACATCAGCCCCCATTCTCTCTACCTACTCCTCCCTCTCTCCTCCTTCATTAAGAGATGTCTTCAGTCTCCTGCCTGTGGTCCTCCTTAGGAAGAGGTGTGCCAGGCTCCAGTTGGGGCTTCATTGGATATTATCTCCTCCCCTCTGCTTCCCAGCAGCAGTGCTTTGTCTCCCTTGGTCTTTCTTCTTATGTGTATGTGTCTTACACTTCTTTCTCTGTATCTCTCTTCCTCTCTTCTATTTTAGCCTTTCTCCTTCTTGGTCCATCTTCCTTGTCTCCCCTCCATCCTCCCTTTTTTCAGACTAGCAGCTTTTCCTTTGACCTCAGAGTATAGGAGTTCGGGAGTTAGGACCCAGTTACTCCCACACCTGAGGCTCAGATCTGCTCTTCACTGGGAGAAGACAGGCAGGTCTGTGGCAGTTCTGAGCCTTCTGAGCCATTGCTCCTTCATGTTCCCTGAGCCTGTTGTTCATGGCTTTTTTTTTTCTTCTTCTCACCCGAGGGTATTTGTCCCATCTGGGGCTCCCTGACCTTATAAAATTGGAGAATTAGAATGCTACAACACTCTAGAATTGGAAGGAGCTGCAAAACAATTCAGTCTAGTCCTTTCTTCTGTATCTGAAGCAAGGATGGCCTCAGGAGGCAGTGGACTCGCCCAAAGCTCCCAGCCAGTTCTGGCCAGTGGCTGCACCGTTGCTAGAACCCAAGCCTGCTGGAGTCTAAGGGCCTGTGGCAAGATGCAGGGGCTGTGCACACTAGTCTAGTATACTCGATGCACATTTACTAGACACCTGCAGAATACTGTGCTCTATGTCCAAGACTCTCATTGTGAGAAAGAAGGTCTTTAAAAAGTTCAAGTCATAGGTGAAAGGAAAAAATGAACTTCAGGAGTAGTTAATCATGTCTCATGCTTCTCCACTTTCCAAATGGATATACTATGGAGTTGATCTCTTACACAACTAAAATAAAAAATTTGCTGAAGTACAAGGACAACTTGTTCTACCTTCCAAACCAGATTACATGCGAAATCCCCCCCATACTTTCACATACCCCTCTTTTGTCATGTGGTATTTCCTCTTTCTGAAACACCCTTCCCACCTGTCTTAGCTTCAATAATCTTTAATAATTCAGTCCTCTCAGAGACCCCTTATGGGCCTTCTGTTTTAGATGCTCCCACCCTGGGCTTCCACAGCCCACTATAAATGGTTCTACCATAGAATTTTACCCTGCCTCTGGCATTAAACTATTCCATGGAAGACAGAGACTTACTTTGTATTGAGTACTTTCAGGACTCAGTCCAGTTATTGGCATGTAGTAGGTACTCCTTTAATGCAATATGGAATGGATAAATGATGAACTGGCAAAGGCAGGATCTATATATTTGGTGGTGGATTTGTTTTTGGTTCTGTGATCCCCTCCGCAAGGTCAGAAGATAGAATTAGGGGGCCTCAGTCATGAAGAGCTAACACATAGCCATGTGAAGTCACAAAGACCAAATCCCACTGGTCTAAAATTTGGATTTTTGAGAAACAAACTGGTGAAGCTTGAGTAGATGTAGCCGAGGGATGCAGTGCAAAGTCCAGGTCAGCTGGCAGGCAGGTGGTTTGTCAGTGAGGTTCTGGAAGGGGAGGTAAGTTTTTATGCATATATGAAAGCAGATTAGCAGAAGGCAGATGAGAGGGAATGTCCAAAATGCACCAGGGACAGGAAGGAACAAGGTGTGTGTAATACCCAGAGCCAGATTCCTTGGCTGGAAGAGAGGGGCTAGCTCTTCAATCAGCATTAATATTTATTCAACTCTCATTATTTTTGCCCATCCTTGGTGAGGAATTGAGGTTTTCCCTTGGAACCTGAGAGCTGGGCCAAAAGCCCTGTGCTCTGCCTCCAAACTACACTAACACCTCCTGAGTCTCTCCAAAACCCAGGGCTTTGGGAGTCTCCCTCTTTTAGTAAAGCTACTGTTTGCTGAGTGCCTACCATATGCCAAGGAACTGCACCAAATGCTTTATATTAGTATTTCTCAAACAATCCGAGAGAAAGACTTAAGTTCCAAACTATCACAAACTAATACTTCTGTAAAATACAATAAGAATGATAGTATTAGTCAAATTTAAAAGCCAGATATCTGAAATAGAAGTGTAGATTTTTATTAAGTTCAACAGACATAGAATTATATTTTATTTAGAAGCAGAGGAAACAGATACAACAGGAAAAACATTTATATTATATATATTATTTATTGAAAGTGCATATATCTCTGTGATTTCTGCCCATCTCAATTGGCCAGTCACGAGATTCCATGTTCATTATCTGCATTTTACCAAGGAAGAAATGGAAGCCTGGAGAGATTTTGTAACTTCCTCAAAGTTATTCCTGTCTGGGTGGGGCTAGAAAGGAAATCTGCTGGCGTGGAATGAGGCTCAGGATCTCAGGCCATGGGGCCTATCTTCCAGTTGATCCATACAATCTTTCTTCTTGTTCCAGGAGCAGGAGGACCCCAACAAGCTGGCCACCAGCTGGCCTGACTATTATATCGACCGCATCAACTCAATGGCTGCGGTGAGCAATGGCTCTGCCCCTCTCCTGGTCCCACCTGGAAAAGCTATGAGGGAGAGTGATCCTCCCTTGTCTTTCCCTGAACTTCACACCCTGCTCACCTGGGGATCATCAAGCAGCCTTTGAGTTGTTCCTGAGATTTTCTTTTCTTTAATCCCTCCATTCTCTGTGTGAGTCTAGGCCATTTAAACATCTATTAACCATTTGTATATCATACAGTCTTGGGAAATGGGCTGAACCAATAATTCTCCTATTTCACAGACAAGGAAGGTGAAGTCTGGGACTGGGACCTGGGTCTTCTTAGAGTCTGATGCTCCTAGTAAACTATTCCTTGAGGCCTCACTCTCCCTGAGGCAGGAGTGGCTCCTGGGTCACACCTGGCCTGGGGGGAGGGTGCAGGGAGCTTGGGCTCAGGCAGCACAGTAGAACCTCCGCCCCTTCCCACCTACCTCAGATGCAGAGTCTGTATGCCTTTGATGAGGAAGAGACGGAGATGAGGAACCAAGTTGTGGAAGACCTGAAGACAGCTCTCCGGACACAGCCCATGAGGTGACTCAGTGTGTTTCCCCTTCCCACTTCCTTCCACACCCCTTCACCTGGTGATCCCCCTCAATTTTCTGAAGCTCCATCCAATGCTCTGCTCCCATCCCAGGCCCTGTCCCTTGCTGGCTCTACTCCTGGGCATCCCCTAGAGTTCCCTGCACTTAGCCCTACTTCCGACCTCCTCCAACCCCTCTCTCTGAGGAGCTGAGAGGCTTTCAGAGCATGGGCATGTGGGGGACCAGGGGAAAGAACATAGGAATGTGGGATAAGGAGATCCCTGGGTGCTGGGTGGCTCAGTGGTTTAGTGGCTGCCTTCGGCCCAGGACATGATCTGTAGTCCTGGGATCCAGTCCCACATCGGGCTCCCTTGCATGGAGCCTGCTTCTCCCTCTGCCTGTGTCTCTGCCTCTGTGTGTGTGTGTGTGTGTGTGTGTGTGTGTGTGTCATGAATAAATAAATAAAATCTTTAAAAAAAAAAAAAAGGAATGTGGCATAATCCTCAGGTCCTGAAGAGCCATCTGAGCAGAAATTGAGGGCAGATACTTGTTTTTCTTGGGAGAACAGAATGAGAGAGAGGGTGGCCTTATGGACAAGGTGTGTATGGACAAGGTGTATGAGAAAGATCTCTGAGGATGAGAACCCCGGCCAGGAAGGAGGGCAGTGTGGGCAAGAGATACTCAGCCACTAGGGGGAGATGTGGTGTCTGTGGACAAGAGTCTACCACCTACAGGAGTGATGCAGGCCAGGAAAAGCAGATGATTTTGAAAAGAAAGACCCTTACCCCTTCCTAGGCCACTTGCGCAAAGTTCCCAAGTGGGACAAGAACCACAGGTTCTCCTGGTGCCTGGGAGCTGGATTGTGGCTGCTTGTGGGGACTGACTATTAAATTTCCAGCAGTTTTGCAAGCTGCTTATTAAACATAGCTATGATTAGACTATGATGTTATATAAACTTAAAACTAAGTAAATTATACCAAAACCAAAAGTAATAAATACTTAAAACTTTTCACTCCCTAATTACCTAATGATCTTACTGCATTTTGGTTTTATGTATGTTCTTTACTGTTCTATGTGGTCTTGAGTGTATACTCATTGTATATGTGTGGTGGAAATGCAGCTGACCCTGAACAAGGTGGCTGTTAGTGCCAATGCCCATGCAGTCGAAAATCTGCATATAACTTTTGACACCCCACAACTTAACTACTAACAGCCTACTTTTGACCAGTAGCCTTACCAATCACATAGAGTTGATTAACATGTATTTTACATGTTATATATATTATATACTGTATTCTTACAATTACAGAAAAGAAATTGTTAAGAAATTCATAAGGAAAATACATCCATAGTATTGTACTGTATTTATTGAAAAAACCTCCCATGTAAGTGGATCTATACAGTTCAAATCTGTGCTATTCAAGGGTCAAATGTACTATAAATGTTGCATTGCTTTCCAGCTCCATGTTCAATGATGTCACATTGATAGCTTGAAATTAGCTATGCTGGGAATATTTATACTCTAGAAATTAGGAAACACTACAATCAGGCCTTTTTTTCTTTCTTTAGAAAGCCGGTTGTTAAATGTCTACCAGCATACTGGCCTGCCTGTGTGCATTTATGTGTGTGCGTATGTGTGAAGTAGAGGCCAATCTTTCTACTTTGGGAGCCAGAACTTAGAGCCTTGGGAGAATGGGAGCATCTTAATCCCGTTTGTGGTTGCTGGGGGCGGGGGGCTTGTATGGGAAGGGGATGCAGAAAGGATGAGGACATAGAGGAAAGGAGTTGATGGAAGGTTGTCGGGTTTGTCTCCCACTTCACTTTACTTTTCTTTCCCTTAGTAAAATTCTGTTTACAAAAGTTATACATGGTGGAAATTCTGCATGATACAGGAAAGTGTATAATAGAAATAAATAATACACATTTTAATGACTTAATTTGAGAGTATGTTCTATTTTATAGACATATTTGTATAATAATATGGAATTACACAAATAAAGTTGGGACCAAATGTATTAATTATATGCAACAGTTCCCTCAGCTCCATTTATGACATGTCCTTAGATCATTATTATTCTATGAAATCAAGTGTTCTAAGCCTTTTCGTGTGTTTGCGCGTATGAGGGTACATGTGCTATGGATGACTTTGGCACCAGATGAAACCTAATGACTGCTTATCAGAGTGATATTTTTAAATAATAAAATATATAAGATGAATAATAAACCAATTAAATTGAAATACAGTTACCAAATATGCAAAATTCGTGAGGTAGCAATTAATGTGCTTCTTTATGCTTTAAACAGTAAGAACTGGCAACCACCATGATTCTGAAGTGCTGATGAGTGGAAATGATAGTTTGAGACACCTGCAACAACTATAATTTGATATAAAAATAGCTGATTTCTTTGGGTAACAAAATCACAGATTCTGCGAATACCACTGTAGTTTATTGCCCACATTCAGCATAGAAAGAAATGATACATTTCAGGTAGAGGTTACCAAAAATAAAAGTGTAACTTCTTTTTCCCATCCAAGTTCACAGACCCCTGCATGTTAGCCATAGACCGCTTAGAGGAACACAGAGTCCAGATTAAGAACCCCTGAACAAGGGATGCCTGGGGGGGCTCAGCGGTTGAGCATCTGCCTTCGGCTCAGGGCATGATTCCTGGGTCCAGGATCAAGTTCTGTATAAGGCTCCTGGCAAGGAACCTGTTTCTCCCTCTGCCTATGTCTCTGCCATTCTCTCTCTCTCTCTCTCTCTCTCTCGCTCTCGCTCTCTCTCTCCCCCTCTCTGTCTCTCATGAATAAATAAGTAAATTTTTTTTAAAAAAGGAACTCCTGAACGAAATGATTGTTAATGCTTGTTTCTAACATTCCAGATAACAGGTATTTTCATAAGGATCCCTTGAAAAGGGCCTTCCCAAGCCTTGGTCCTGTGACCCAGTGACTTTGATGGCTGCCCTGTCTAGAAGTCCTGTCCTCTTTGTCTTCTGACTGTAATTCTCTTAATTTCCATCCTCTCTGGAGATGAATTTCCAGGTTTAATAGCAATGATAATTATAGTAATAATTGCTACAAGCATTCCCTTCACGTATACACCATCACAGCTATGCAGTGACAGTCAATGACCTGCACATACATGGTATTTAAGGTGCAAATAAGGCATCAGTCTCCTGTGAGGGTGATTGGATTTCAGTGCTTTCAGTAAACTCTCTAAATGAGCCACGTGGCTACTGTAGGTGGGACACAGGTTAGGGGGTAACTATTTGCAAAGTGTATATAGAATAACATGCAGGGATGCCTGGGTGGCTCAGTGGTTGAGCGTCTGCCTTTGTCTCAGGCTGTGATCCTGGAATCCCGGGATCGAGTCCTGCATCAAGATCCCTGCATGGAGCCTGCTTCTCCCTCTGTCTATGTCTCTGCCTCTCTCTCTCTCTCTCTCTCTCTCTCTCTCGTCTTTCTCATGAATAAATAAATAAAATCTTTAAAAAAAAATAGCATGCAAATTCAGGACACCTGTTGTGCTCATGGCTCTGGCCTGGACAGGTTTGTGACACGCTTCATTGAGCTGGAGGGTTTGACCTGTCTGCTGAATTTCCTCCGGAGCATGGACCATGCCACCTGTGAAAGTCGCATCCACACCTCCCTCATCGGTTGCATCAAGGCTCTGATGAACAACTCCCAGGGGCGGGCGCATGTGTTGGCGCAGCCTGAGGCCATCAGCACCATTGCACAGAGCCTGCGTACAGAAAACAGCAAGACCAAGGTGGCTGTGCTGGAGATCCTGGGCGCCGTGTGCCTGGTGCCTGGTGGCCACAAGAAGGTGCTGCAGGCCATGCTACACTACCAGGTGTATGCAGCTGAGCGGACGCGCTTTCAGGTGAGGGGCCTAGCAGAGGGTTTATATACAAAGACGTAAGGGACCTTAAGAGATAGGAGTTTGGCTGGGAAAATGGACTCCTCGCTAGACCGTGGGTTTCTTGAGATTGGATTATTGGTCTATGGCTCTACATCTCTGAGCCAGGTGCCTGGCTAATTATAGCGGCTCAGTCAAATATGGAATTGAGGGCAGCCCGGGTGGCTCAGCGGTTTAGCGCTGTCTTCGAACCAGGGAGTGATCCTGGAGACCCGGGGTCAAGTCCCACGTCAGGCTCCCTGCATGGAGCCTGCTTCTCCCTTTGCCTGTGTCTCTGCTTCTCTCTCTCTGTGTCTCTCATGAATAAATAAATTTTAAAAAAATTTAAAAAATGGAATTGAATGCAATTGCTAGGACCAAGATTTTAAGCCCTACAGCTGGCGCTTACCATGGGCACCTGGGGAACAGTGCTGGATGCTTAGGCCATGCTATTCTTTTTTCCTCTCCTTGATGTGCCCCAGAAAAGGAATGAGATAGTTTATTACCATGTGTCTTATGTAGAGTAAGTATCAATAGATGTAAACTGTCACTACAAATACTATGGTTTGTCTACCATAGACCAAGTATCATTTTTAGACACTTACCCTGTGCAGAAAGTGGCCCCTGACCCTTTGTAGGAGATTCAAAAGAGGTAAAAGGCAGTGTCTGTGCCATCAAGGAGCTGGGCAGGAAGATTTATGAGCCATAAACAGAGCTGTAAACAGCTGTGAAGTGCTGAAGCAGCATTTTGGCACTGCCCTACAAAATAAACTAAGCCCTGGAAATGAGTGGAGAGGAAGTAAGGCAGGACTGAGACTGAGCCATAGAGAGGCAAAGGATGCTTCGTGGAAAAGCTGAGCTTTCTGGAGGGCCCAAGGTAAGCTGGATAGATTGGGTAAAGCAAGCATATGGGGCAGGCTAGGCAGCTGGAATGGTGGGGGCACTGGCAGAGAGGCTGGGTGTGTGGGAGCCTGAGCCCACCTTTCCTCTCCTGTCCTGCCTTTCATTCCAGACACTGCTGAATGAGCTAGACCGAAGTTTGGGTCGGTATCGGGATGAAGTGAATCTGAAAACAGCCATCATGTCCTTCATCAATGCTGTCCTTAATGCTGGAGCTGGAGAGGTGAATCATCTTCTCCTTGCCCTTACTGTTCCTGGACTTTCTGGGTCTAGGGGAGTGTGTGCAAGAGGGAAGGGGCTGAGACCGCTTGTTGGTGTGACTGTCACTACCATCACTGTCTTTGGATTATCAAACTGTCTTTGGATTATCAACTCTTGCCTCCTTCACTTGGGGCAGAGAAGGAATAGCTTGTCATGAACCTTGCTGTCATGAGGGGCTCTTGGGGAGTTTCTTGCATGGGTTGCATTGTGCATTATGTGTCTCCTGGACAAACCCCAAGCTTGGCTAGCTGATGCTGGCTTAGGGTGGTGGGGGATCATTTATGGGAGGAGAACAAGTGTGGACCCTTCTTTCTAAAGACCTGCTCCTGGACTGGTTTCTGAGTTGGCTGGTCATGCCCTCTAGCACCTTCTGTTAGGAGGTATGGCTTCTGATTTTCCTTACTGTGGGGTCAGAATGGGGCTCTCAGACCATAAAACTAGGAACAGTTGAAGAAGAACTTGAAGAGCAGGTTAACTCCCCAAATTCTAAGGGAACCACTTACCCCAACCAAGATTGGCTTGTTAAAGGTCAAAAGAAGCAATTTAATAATCTCTACCTTTCCCTCTTTTCTGTCAGCATACTTTTCTTGCATCTAGTCCTGATAAGCTGAGTTTGGTGAGGTGGGTTTAGTGAGTTTGGTTTGGTGAGGTGAGGGAAAAATCTGTCCCTAAGGCGCTGGCATCATCTTTGTTGATACTATACTAATCTGTTCTGATTAGTTGGTTACCATACTTCATCAGATAATTCTTAATGAGTATCACCCCTGTAGGTAAGTAATATCATTCCCATTTTACATATGATGAAACTAAGGCTTTACAAAGTCACAAAACTAGTGAACGTCAGAGCAGGGATTTGAACCAAGACCTGTCTGAAATCAAAGCTTATGTTCTACATTATTCTATCGTACCACTCTTTGATGCCAAAGGCTGAGAAAACTGGTAAGGAATTTGAAGGAAGTGAGGCCAGAGACCTAATAGGAGCAAATAACAAGGTCAAGGGTATCTCCTCCTGCCCTTTCTTGGAGCGCTGGACTTGAAGCAGTTCCAGATGGGTTGCTGCAGGTGATATGGTAGGACAAGGACTGGGGTGGGTCAACTGGGGACTCTGGTGGAAGAGCCACAAGCCAATAATTCTTGTCCTCCCTGGTGATCCCCAGGATAATCTGGAGTTCCGCCTTCATCTACGGTACGAGTTCCTGATGCTGGGGATTCAGCCTGTGATTGACAAACTCCGGCAGCATGAGAATGCCATCCTGGACAAGTAAGGCTCAAGCCACCCATCCCCACTGCAGATGTATGGATTACCTAGAGGTAATATCTACTCTACTCTATCCCCCCATCCTATCTAGGCATTTAGACTTCTTTGAGATGGTCCGGAATGAGGATGACCTGGAGCTAGCCAGGAGGTTTGACATGGTGAGAAGCCTGCAGGGATGGGGTAACTGCATGGGGTCCTGGTGGCCCCACAGCCTCTCCTCCAGATCCTGTGTTGTGGTCGGTCCAGTGTTGGTTGGCTTCCCTGGTGAACGGCCCTATAACCAGGTCTTACTTCTGGAGCCTGGAAGTGTGTTGGCTCTGGGGGCCTCACCTGGCAGGCCTAACCTGGTAGGGCATCTCCTCTGCTGGGAGATCACAATGTCCAAAGGAAAGAGAGCCAGTTCTTAAACATGATTATTCTCAAATGCCTCTCCTAGACGACATTCCCTCTGCTTTCCAGCAATTTCCTGAGTCCTGTCTCCCTATAACTTACCAGATCATGCTTCACAAACCAGATTGTCTTTTCATTTTAGCCTCAATAACCCTGAAAATACACAATTCTACTGCTTTAATATCATATTATAAAATCTCTATCCAAATGGAAACCTCCTTCTAGCTGTAGTCACCAAGCACCAACCCATCATACTGTCACAAAAGCCTGGGATTTACAGGTGGAGAGACTGGGATTAGCTTGCCTGTGGTCACACAATGAGAGAGTAGATCTGGAATTTGAACCCAGGTTGTGTGGAACTATATTACATGGTCTTTGAGTTGTCTATGCCCCTGACCCCTTCCCTTAGTTTGAATCAGTAGTTCTCAACCAGGAGTGACTTTGCCTCTTCCTTCCCCTGTGGACATTTTTTGTTGTTACAACTGGCGCAAGGAAGATGCCACTGGAATCTGATAGATATTGACCAAGGATGCTGTGGAATAGCCTACAGTGAACAGGACAGCTCCCCACAACAAAGAATGATTCTGGTCCAAGACGCCAATAGTGCTGAGATTGAGAAATCCTGCTTTATATAATTAGGACATCTCCCGCCTCCTTTTCTCTGTGCCTTCCTTTTTAAGCCTGGGAACATCATCCTGGGGAATGGGGCTCAGTGGATGGAAGTAGGGTTTTCTCCTCTCTTCTTCCTTCCCATTCACTGTGCCCTCCATTCTCTCAGGTCCACATCGACACCAAGAGTGCTTCCCAGATGTTTGAGCTGATCCACAAGAAGCTAAAGCACACTGAAGCCTACCCCTGCTTGCTGTCTGTCCTGCACCACTGCCTACAGATGCCCTGTGAGTAGCCTGCGCTTGTCACTTCCTCAGCCAGCCTGGGCCCTGGCTAGTGGAAGGTTGAAACAAGCTGTCAGGAACCCCTGGGTTGATGAATCTGACTGGGTCTCTCTTTGTAATGCCCCCAGGAGGCCTGACCACAGGATCCAGGCCCTTGTTCTTCCCTCCTTCTTTGGGGTCAGGACATCCATTGTCACCCAGGAGAGAAGCTGATGATGACTAGGCCCTGAAGAGTGCTAAGGTCCTGGTCTACCAAGCAGTAGCTTGATCACTGCAAAATCAAACAGCTCTGGCTATCAGCTTATGACAGGGGACTGATCCATCCTCTTGGGGAGCTCCGAAAAGAAGTTTTGGGGAGTAGCACAGATGTAGACTGAACATGCCTTTTTTCAAGGTATATCAACTCCTCCATCTCTACCTTGTGAGCTCCACTTTAACATACTTACCCTTGTGTCTCTTTGCAAATATCAAAGGTCAGCATCTAAGCTTAGCAGATGCTAAGCTCTTAAGATCCAGGTGTGCACAGTGACTGAATAAATTGCACATGATTACTAATAGCCACCCTAGCATGCAATTTGAAGTGAGCTGTAACTGTACCATTTGGTATTTAAGCTCTTCAGAAAATTGAAAATTTGGAAGACTAATATGGCCAACCATCATGGTCAATCTAGGCAGACTCTAGTGGTGGTGATGGTGGCACTGGTATTCATGTTGATGACGGCAATAACTACAACTTACTGTATGCCAACTCTGGGTCATGTGTGATGCAAGGCCCTTTGGCATAGCATCTCTAAACCTCAAAATGACTTTAGGAGTGGGCATTATTATAACTACTTTATAGTGAATGAACTTGAGGCTGGGAAAATCTGTAGATATGAAGGAATTTTTGTGTCTTTGTGGTCATGGCCTTAGATGAAACATGTTGTACTTCTGTGAGCCAGTGACCTGGCTTTACCCTGTTTTCCCAGGTGAGAGGTAAATGGAAAACTATGCCACATGGCAAAGCCTGTGTCAGTGAAGTGATGGGAAGGAAAACGGATACAGTGACCTAGACCAGGAAGGTATCCATTCTCTAAAGCTCAGTCCAGAGATCTGCACAGAAGATGTAGGAAGTCCCTGAGAAACCTAGCATCTCCTCTCACAGGGTCTTATGTGTTGTGTTCCATGAGCATTGACCATGGATCTCTTCTGCCTCAACATGGGGTTTTGCAGACATGACCTTCCCATTGTAAGCATTATGGTTTGACTTTGAGGTCATCATCATGCTGGTTGACCTCCTTTGGTGGTCAGTTGAGAGAAAGTACTTGGGATCAAGAACTGAGGGATGGGGACTTGTGGCTAGCACATGAAAGGAAGGTCCATGTTCCACCAAACCATGATTACGGAGGATGAGAGCAGAGCCCTATAAGATCACACACAAGCCTTTGCCTTCATAGTTCAGGGTCACCTTCAATGAGAAATCTGCCTGGATTCCATTAGCACTTCTCCAACCCATTCTGACGCTCTCTCAGTGCATACTTGTAATTAGTTTCCATTCATCTTTCACTGTAGAACAACAGCATAGATAATCCTAAAACCTTTTCCTTTTTTAAAATTTCCCTGGAGTCTTCATTATTTAGCAGGTAATATTTTGGAGCAGATTTACTTTCTGAAAGGTACTGTTTTTAGATAATGGAAAAGGCAATTTGCATTCCCAAGGCATAGGCCACTTAGGGTACCTACAGGGAAGAAAAGCAACCAGTAAGCACTTTAGGGAGTAGAGAAATGTGTAGAGAATTGACACATTCATAGAAAGTGAGTTGCAGATCATCAACAAATGACCACATTTGTGAATCTCCATCATCAGCATCAGCAGCATCATTGCTTCCCCTATCAGACTGGGATCTTGCCAACAGAGGGAGAAGGCATGCTTCACCAGCCTGGGCCCAGGCAGTGACTCTAGGGCAGGGTCCCAGGGGGCTCCAGGGCTCATTAAAGTTATGACTCCTGTTGTCCTCCCCCCATCCCCAGACAAGCGGAACGGTGGCTACTTCCAGCAGTGGCAGCTCCTGGACCGCATCCTTCAGCAGATTGTCCTCCAGGATGAGAGGGGTGTGGACCCTGACCTGGCTCCCTTGGAGAACTTCAACGTCAAGAACATTGTCAACATGTGAGCAGTGGCCAGCTTCCACCTGTCTTCCTCCTCCTTCCCCATCTCTCTCCTTCGTGGGCTCTCACAGTGAAACCTCTGCTCCCTCTCGTAAACCACATGCCTCCAAATGCACGATAAGAAACATGTCCAATATGGAGATGTTCCATATAGGCACTGTTCAAACGTGGCTGCTGAGCACTTGGCATGTGGATAATGTGACTGAAGAACTGAGTTAAAAACTTTATTTCACTTTAATTAAATTCAGATAGCCACATAACATGGCTAGTGACTACCATATTGAACAGCACAGGTTTATTGGGAGTGTACTCAGCTTTAATGATCTACTGCATGGAGTGGATAGAAGAATTTAAACATATTGACTATGGTCTGTGGACTAACCAGTCTTCCAACTTGCTTTTGTATGATCCATGAGCTAAGAGTAATTTTTACATTTTAAAAGAGTTTTTAAAAACAAATGAGAGGGGCACCTGGGTGGCTCAGTGATTGAGTGTCTGCCTTTGGCTCAGGTCATGATCCCGGGGTCCTGGGATCAAGTCCCACATCAGGCTCCCCAGGAGAGCGTGCTTTTCCCCCTGCCTGTGTCTCTGCCTCTCTCTGTCTGTGTCTCTCATGAATAAATAAATAAAATCTTTAAAGAAATAAAATAAATAAAAACAAATGAGAATATGTAACAGAAACTATACCTGGTATATAAAACTTAAAATATTTATCCTAACTCTTTAGAGAAAATTTGCTGATCACTGAAATCGAGCATGGCAATTTGACTAAAGCTATTGGATAAGGATGTCAGAGCCTAAGGTCTTCTGGCTTTTCTTTGACCCTGTGTATAGAGAAACACAGAGAACCAAGTTTAAATTAGCAATAATCAGATGTTATGTTAACACTAATTTTTAATTTTTAAACTCACTTAATTTTGTTTTTTAAATTTTTATTTGATTTCCAGTTAGTTAACATACAGTGTTACTTTAGTTTCAGGTGTGCAATATAATGATTCAACAATTTGTTACATTGCCCAGTGCTTATCATGATAAGTGCGCTCCTTAACTCTCATTGTTTGTTTCACCCATCCCCCTGCCCCGCTCCCCTCTGGTAACCATCAGTTTGTTCTCTGTAGTTAAGAGTTTGTTTCTTGATTTGTCTCTTTCTTTCTCTTTTTTTCCCCCTTTGCTCATTTGGTTTGTTTCTTAAATTCCATCTGTGAGTGAAATCATAATGGTATTTGTCTTTCTCTGACTTATTTTGCTTAGCATTATACTCTCTAGCTCCATCCATGTCATTGCAAATGGCAAGATTCCATTCTTTTATGGCTGAATAATATTCCATTGTATATATACACCACATATTCTTTATCCATTCACCAATTGATGGACACTTAGGCTGCTTCCATATCTTGGCGTTTGTAAATAATGCTGCTATAAATGAGAATCTGAACTAGTTGCCATTTAAATAGATAAATTGGCTCTCAAGGATTCATCGTGTCAAATTCCAAAGCCAGGTAGAAAACAATTTTTGAACTACTCATGCTACTGTTTTCACTTGTACAAGTAGTTGGGTATTCATGTAGTTAATCCCACTGGTACACTGGACAAGTGCAACTAGCAAAGTAATCAAAATGCAGCTTTATTCTTATTTTTATTTTTGTTTTCTACTAATTCTTTACACTATTTAGTGGGGAAGCTTTTCCTCTGCCAGAGGATGAAAATGCATAAGGTCCAATGAGGTTTAGGCCTCTTCTTGAGCAATGGAAGTTCTAAGATCATTTAAAGCCATAAACATAGTCTCAAATCTGCAACTAGAAGAACTAGTACCAGATGTGAACCATGTGAATTCTAGATTTGATTTAGCTTTAAATCTCTTTGCTGGGCTGGGGCTGGAAGCTACAGTGGGAAGGGTGTGTGTGATGACCAGCTTTCTTTCTCTGTTCTGTTTTTCATTTAACCCATTCTACACACACACACACACACACACACACACACACGCACACACACACCACCTCTTATATTAACCAGTTTCTAACCCTTACCAGAGGCAGTATGGGGGCAGGAAGGAGCAGCAGAGGGAAAGGTCTTGCTTTATCAGGTCCTTTGGCCTTGGCACATAGATAGAGACATGAATTATTTCTGAGATCTTCTGAAGTTCCTTGTTACATGCCTTTCACTATAAAACCCTGGTCACTGGCCATGCAAGGCTTTTTTATCCCCTGGGGCTGGTTGTTATCATCCCTTCCATCGGCTCCTGATTCACTGGCAATTCAGTGCACAATGGCATAATGTTAAAGTGTGCAATTTTCTGCTAGGTGGACATCTTGGACAGGACTTAAAATGGCATCATCCCAGTATCTCCATGATGCTTACATCTGGTTCATGAGAAATCCTGGTACAATCTCTACCAACAAATTCCAGGAGTGCTGGATGGTCCCGGCACAGCACCACTCCCCTGGTTAATATGTCTTCAGTCTTTGGACCTGCCTGGCCCCAAGTCAGGCTCCAGTCCACCATGCCTCCCTTCCAACATCAGGGAATGTGAGTCAGAACTCTCTGAGTGTGTCCAAAGAAGCCAGTGGATGATGGTGAAGGAGGTAGCACCCCCAAGAAGGATGGTAATGACTCTCTCCAAAGAACTCTCTTCACAAATTATGTCCCCTCTCATACCCTGTCCCCTCTTTATATCCTTGATTTGATTGAGGAGGCCAAGAATCATGAATCTAACTCTTCCATGTTTTCAGAGTTACCAAAAAGAAAATGATTATTAGCTATGGTTTTCTTTCTTTTTTTTTTTTTTTAATTCCCCTGGCTATTCGGGGTCTTTTCTGATTCCACACAAATCTTAAAATAATTTGTTCCAACTCTCTGAAGAAAGTCCATGGTATTAGGATCTCACACTGGGATTTCATCTCTATTATACTTTGGTGTCTAGGTAATAGCTTAATCCCCATTACAAGATTTTTTTTAATAATAAATTTATTTTTTATCGGTGTTCAATTTTCCAACAAACAGAATAACACCCAGTGCTCATCCCATCAAGTGCCCCCCTCATTACAAGATTTTGACATGAGTGAGGACTTCCTGTGATTTAGGTACATCTCCTCTTCACCCTCAACATACTCATTCAGTATTGCTGGTATGGGTGATTTCTCTTATTCTTACACATTGGTCTTTGGAAGCCTGGGCCATGGTGGCACCAACATTTTGATCTCTATCAGTGCAAAAAAATTTTTGCAAAGTAGTACAAATCATCAGACAACTAAGGGAAGCCCGAGATTTAGTCCTAGTTCTACCATTAGTTAAGCTGTTTTCTTCAAATCTGGTCTCAAGAACTTCAACTATATCACAGAGTGGTTTAATCATAAGTTATTTAAAGGTCCTTTTAGTTTTTGTAGTCCACAGAGAGACACATGAGAACTGGCTAGGGCTGGTGACCTGGAGAGACATCTGGAGGGTCCAAATCCTAGCCTCCTTGATATGACTGAACAGATTGGAGATAAGGGAACTGATGTGGGGAATAGGGGAATGATATGTCTTCTGGGAAGTTGTGAGCCAATAATCAACAGACCTTTCCCTGTACTCCCCGCCAGGCTCATCAATGAGAATGAAGTGAAACAGTGGCGAGACCAGGCAGAGAAGTTCCGGAAAGGTAGGGGGCTCTGTCTAAAGTTACTTCATGCTCCACACAACCCCTCCCCTTCCCAGCCCAGGACCCATTAGAGGTGGACACACACATATTCATATTCTCTTTCCATTTCCTCTCCTGTCCCACCCCCATCCCAGAACACATGGAGCTGGTGAGCAAGCTGGAGAGAAAGGAGCGAGAATGTGAGACAAAGACATTGGAGAAGGAAGAGATGATGCGGACACTGAACAAAATGAAGGACAAACTGGCCCGAGAGTCCCAGGAGCTGCGCCAGGCTCGAGGACAAGTGGCAGAGCTGGTAGCCCAACTCAGTGAAATTTCAGTATGTGGACACATTCCTTTTACATATTGAGCTGAGACCTTCAGGATAGGGTGGGAAGAGCAGGTGTGGGGAAGGGCTAAGTATCCCAGAATGAAGGAGAAGTGAGAGGAGGACCTCAGGCCAGGATAGAAGGGAACTATGAGGTTGTAAGGGTGGCTACCTTTGTGTTAATTGGAAAAACAAAAACAAAAACAAAAACAAAAAAAACAATCCTCTTTCCCCTGGGTGACACTGTCCCAGGAAACACACCTAGGAAAGCAGAGTGCAAGTATGATTCTGCCCCACCTCCCTGTACAGCTGGTTACCCTTGTGCGGGTAGTGGCCTACACGACTATATGTATCATTCCTGCTGTTGCATTGTGATAACTATGACTTTGTCCAGTGTTATGTATGTGTGTTTTACCTCTGTGTATGTATCTGTGGTTGTGTCTATGTGTATGTTTGATATTTGGGATACATAGAAGAAATGGGGGGGGTAAAATGTAGGAGGTGAGAGCAGGATTGGGGTTCTAGTGGAGATGAAGAATAAGAATAAGAAAAGGAATAGTGTGGTGGGGATCTGAAAGGCATCATTCATTGCTGATGGCTTCATCTTTTTTAATTTTTCTGTCTTCCCACAGGCAGGACCTGTATCTTCCCCACCTCCCCCTGGGGGCCCACTTACCTTGTCTTCCTCAATGACAACCAATGACCTGCCTCCACCTCCACCCCCTCTCCCATTCCCCTGCTGCCCCCCACCGCCACCACCACCTCTTCCACCTGGTGGGCCTCCCACTCCCCCTGGTGCCCCACCTTGCTTCAGCATGGGCCTGCCTCTCCCTCCAGACCCCTGCCCCAGCAGTGATATCCCACTCAGGAAGAAGTGTGTTCCCCAGCCTTCCCATCCACTGAAGTCCTTCAACTGGGTCAAGCTGAATGAGGTAAGTAACAAAGAAAATATTAATTCTTTGGGTCCATTCTCTTATAGACAGTGCCAGTCAGCCCCTGGATTGCCTGCCCATTGTTTGTAGATATCCTCTTCCGGGTTCCTTCTTTGGTAGGGGTAAGTGAAGGCACAGTAGATGCAGAAGGTGGGATTGCTGATGCCAGACAGCTCACTGCCCTCTGGGAAGAACATCTACACTGGGAGGAGATGGCTTGGCATGTGCCAAGGCTCACATTGGCAAAGCCACCTACAGATGGAATTTGTATGTGCTGAGGGTTAATGGAGTGATGTCAATACCAGAGCATGGGCCAAGCAGGGTCAGTTTCTGACAACACAATGGCTGGGCTAGAATTTTAAGGCTGGCATCTATTTGAGGAAAAGGGTGGAAGATACAGGCAAGGATCCTGGGCCAAGGTCTAAAGATCAGGGCAGTGTGTTCAAAGGACTGAAATGTTGAGGCCATGGCAGGGAACATGACAAAACCTTTGCCATGAAAAGTTTGATGTCAAAATGTAGCCATTTTGGCATCCTCCCGGAAGAAGGTAGACACACTGGGTACTTTTCTAGATGCTCAGCTGTGAGGGGCCCTCATGAATATTATCCACTAATATACTCCCGGGTCCACGTGTAGGAGTTGATTCCTCTGTTGGACTCCCATTAGTATGGAGTAGAGATTCCCTGGGTTGCATTAGACTGCTAGTAATTTAAGGGTAGTTCCAGCCTTATGGCCAGTCAAGCCCTGCCTCTGGTTCTGTATTAAGTCCTATTAGGACCTGTGGCTTTGTCCTTGACATGTAAAGCATACATGGTAACTGAGTTCAATTAGCATGACCCATATGCACACTCAAGCAGCAGCCTTGCAGCCTTTGGACCTGGGACTAATGGACACCCTCTGAGCTTGTTGTATGAATGTCTTGGTCTAACCCTTGGGGGATTCATAACTGTACCATTCTATGCACGCTTAAATGAGTTCAGATGGAGACTCAAGTGGAAAGAGATATGAGATTGTGAAGTAGGTGGCTATGTGTTAGCTGCCTCTTCTAAAGGTAGACCAGCTAGCCAGTCAGCCTGAGGGCTGCCTTGTATAAAGCTTTTTTTCTAGGAGTCATGATGGATAATAATAAAAGGTAAAATAAGGCATTGCCCTGTAAGACTTTGGATCTGGCAAATTAAGAATTTTGTTCAAGGAAACACTTAGAGATACTGGGGGGGGACTGAAGGGGAGGTTCTAACCTCTAACTAAACCAGGTTTGGATCTAACTAACTGTGCAATCTTCAAAAACCACTCACTTTGTACCTCAGTTTGTTTATCTGTGAACAAATCTAAGATTCGTTCTACCTTGTTTTATAATCGAGGTGGAAAGACAAAGCATGAATATAACCCATTCATAGTCTCCTGGGCCTCTGATAACCTCTTCAATCTAAGTTGGTAAAACTTTAGAGCCACCTGTTAGCAGAGTTTTTGAAGCCATGTGGTTGACGTTGGTGACAACTGTACTGCACAGCTGAGCCCTGGGGGTGCTTCTCCACGGTCATGAGGCAAGACCAAAGGCCACAGGCTGTGTGGAAATGTTCACTGTTCATGATCAGAAAGAATGTATATACATTTTTGTGATAAAATTTTTTTATCTCCTGTACTTATAACTTTAAGGGTTTTTTTTTTTGCTTTCTTTTAAAAAATGTTTAAATATTTTTACTGAAGAATAGTTGACACACAATGTTACACTAGTTGCAGGTGTACAACATAGTGATTTGACAACTCTATATGTTATGCTTTGGTATAGTATTTCTATTTTTAAGTTTTTGAGAAATCTCTGTACTGTTTTCCACAGTGGTTGCACCGATTTGCATTCTCACCAGCAATGCATGAGGATTCTCCTTTTTCCACATCCTTACCAACACTTGTCATTTGTCATTTATTTTTAATTTTAGCCATTCTGACAGGTACAAGGTGTTATCTCATGTGGTTTTAATTTTTATTTCATGATTATGAGCAATATTGAACATCTCTTCATGTGTCTGTTGCCATCTGTATATCTTTTTGGCAGAATGTCTAGTTAGGTCCTCTGCCCAGTTTTTAATTGGATTATTTGGGGTTTTTTTTGGTGTTGTGTAAGTTCTTTATATATTTTAGATATTAAGCCTTTATTGAATATATCATTTGCAAATATCTTCTATTCAGTATATTGCCTTTTTTTAAAATGATTTACAGTTTAAAAAAGGTAATGAAAAATTGATTAGGCCCCTCAACAGTTAAGGAAGACAAACAAGGCAACTAATATTTTTGCAACATTTTCATCAAAGAGAACTTTGTTCTTTGGCTTTTCTCTGGGTTCCAGTAATAATAAAATGTGTCTAAATTTCTCAGAGACCCAAAGCAGACCAGAGGTTCATTCCTCAACTGGATAGTATAGATCTGATAGAATGGATATTGGGGAGGATTTCTCAGTTGTAGACATTTCTCAGCCAGGAGTGGGTGGAGGGAATTGAATAATATTTGTGAACCTATTATCCTACTCCCAAGCTTTTAATCATGTGACCAGGAGTTATTTAATCATTTGGGCTTCAGGTTCCTGATCTATAAAATGGGGGTAATTATGACATCTATATCAAAGGATTGTTATGAGGATTAATTGACATATGAAGTACTGGAAGAGTGACTGACTCAGAAATTCATAATATTAGGTGAGTTCTTGGTGGCACTACCATGCATGTCTTAAGTGTGTTATTTCACTTAATCCTTATTTCAACTCAGTAAGCAAGCAATGCTGAGACTCTGTGTCCTTTTATGTGAAATGAAAAGAGAATAGTACCCCTCCACTTGCCAACAGTCTCACGTAGTGATGAGGCTGAGAGTGCAAGCCAGCTTGCTCTGTCTGACCCCAAACGCTCAATGAAGGAAACAGTGAAAACTGTTTTTGGAACAAGATTTCTCTGGCATATGAGGCATATATGTCTCTAGATCCCCAGGGATCTAGACTGGAGGTGATGAGGTTTTAGCCAGAGTGATGCAAAAATTAAAGTCAAGGACTATTCTACATGGTGGGCGCATCAGGGTGACTTGGTGAAATGTAGGATGCGGAGGATACTAGGAAATGGATTATGGCTCCAGAGCTCAGCTATACCTCCACAGAGAGCTGCATATGGGGATGGGGTGGAGTTTGGCAAGAAGGGCAGGAGGGCTGGGCACTTAGTCTATTCTTGCAGGGGGCAACTCTCCCCAGTGTTGACCATCCAGCTCTCACATTCCAGCCCTTTCTTCTTTGCCTGCCTCACCAGGAATAAAGAACAGTGGCAAGCTATACCTGTGCGGGCTTTCCCATAGAACCCACCTCCACCCCAGGCCTAGACTCAAATGGGGAACCACTTAGAGCTTTCCCTTCTCTGCTTTCCTGATTCACTTCCCCCTCTCATCTTCTCTCTGCCTCCTACATACACCATTCCAGGGGCCTGACTCCTTTCCCCAGTCCCCTTCCCCTACCCCACGCGTGCTCCTGTGTGTACACACACGCACACACACACACACACGAACACACACACACACACACACACACACACGCAGTGGTTGTTTCTGCCATGAAAAGAATGTGTCTGTGTTGGGTTTGGCCAGTTGCCTGTATCCCTTGCTGTTCTGAGCTTCCCAGCCCGGCATTCCACAAGAGGGTCCCTGGCCTTAGGAAGGCCACAGGAATGTCCCCGCCCCCCTGCTCTGGCCTAGCCTCCCCTTTCCAGAGTTTAAGAAAATAAAAGTGAGTGAAAGGTATGTTTCTCTCTCTAAGCCTTGCTGAGGGGGAGATGGAGGGAGGAAGGGCTGGTGGCCTTAGGAAGGTTCCTCAGCTGCCCTACAGGCAGAGGAAGGTGGGAGATTCCATTTTAAAGGGCAGCAAAGCTTGGGATGAGGCAAGGACTCTTGGGAGGACAGAATCGGAGCACCCTGGGAGGGGCTGTGCTCTCTGCCCTCTGAACCATTGTCAGGGTGCTGTGAGACCACTGAGTTGTTCTCAGTTTCGCTGATGGAGCCTCCTCCTGGGTTGGGGGTTCAGTGCCAGGGTCCCACACAGAGGTAGGGCAGTGCCTAGGTGGAGAGACCTTAGAATGTAAATCCTTGGACCCATCCTAACCATGAGGGATAGGCTACTTTCCTTGGGTCTCACCAATAGGAAGTTGTAGCAGTGTTGCTGGCCTGAGCAGTCACTCTAGGGGCCAGGATGTCCCAGGTTTTGGCATTTATCCACTTTCTGGGAATCTGAGAAAGTGGAAGGAAGACCCCCCCCCCCCACCCAGGAGAGAATGTGACCATCTCAGATACGGGAAATACAGTATACACTAAGGATTTGAGGATCTTAAATATGTGTGGGCACTATTCCTTGCAGCGACTCTGGCCAACCCTGACCTTTAGGGAGTGTGCCCTGAGAACATTGGTTTGGTTTTGTTTTTCTGCAAGGAGTTTAATACACTCTTTCATATTTGCCTACCCATCATTCAGGCACTCCATTTTATTTCTGGAACCCGCTTCTATGTGGCCCCATGAGAAAAGGGAGGACAAAGAGGTTGTCTCTGGCCTCTTCCCTGGAATAGAATATTGAAGGTTTGGGGGAGACGAATTGGCCCCCTTCTGAAGGCCTGAAAGCCTGACTACTATAGTTTATGCAGCTGGGAACAGGTGGGGTTAGGGAGACATTGGACCTCTCTACCATGAAGGAGTTGAGTCAACAATTGGGTCTTCTCCCTTCCCTGAATCTTAGGAACGTGTCCCTGGCACCGTATGGAATGAGATTGATGACAGGCAGGTATTTCGGATTCTGGATCTAGAAGACTTCGAAAAAATGTTTTCAGCTTATCAGAGGCACCAGGTAAGACCTTGCTTTGCCCCCGTCTTCTTGGGTCTTGACTTCCAGTTTTGACTTCACCTATGCCTCTTGAACCTAACCCTCAACCTCACCTCCCTCCCACCCTTCCTCCCATCCATACTGAATGATTTATTCCTTTTTAGGTGTCATGCTTTACTAGGGACATGTATCTGAATTATATACAGTGCAGTAGGGGAAACATCCTATTGTATTATAGTTCGGGCCCACAATTATGTGTATTTACACATCAAGTGATGAAATAGTGTATTGTCCATTTCTATTTCATCTTGGAGCACTGGAAATGGAGTCATAGGCCCTGGCCACAGTTGACTCCTGTTTTCTCTTTGGCCCCAGGATTGAGAGACTACACCTAGCTGGCGTGATAAATTTCAAAATTGCTTTCTCCACCATGCTCTCTCAACTCCTCAAGTCAGTTAGCCAAGGATGTCAGTATTTCAAGGAAGATGGAGCTGCTCCAGGTCATGTTAGGGGGTTAAGGCTGGGTCTGGGCCTGGGCAGGGCTGTGAGAGCCCTGGGCTTTGCTCTGCAGACACTATTTACATATGGCTGGGCAGTCAGCCTGTTCTTCCTGCAATAGGAGGGGTGGGAGGGGGACAGAATGCAGGGCATTTTGAGGTAGTGCCGGTGGGCATTGCCAAAAGTGCTGATTCTTGGACCTTGTCCTCACATGGATGTGAGTCAAGAAATGAGTCGGGGCCAAGGAATCTGCACTGTATCTAGCACATCTGGGTGCCCTCCCCCCAAGTCCAGCTTCCCAGCCTTGGGACTTTAGAGTACATTCTCTCTGGCCTCCCCCGAGGGTTGTTTCCTGTCCATGCTGTTCCACTTTCTCCAGTCCCCTCTGCCTGAGCCCAGGGTGCCAGCCCTGAGAACATCCCAGGTGCCAGTGAGTGGGGTCTGTGCCTTACTGGACCCTGGGTAGCAGCTGCATATTGTCGCTGGGCTCCCCACTGCTTTCTGCCAAGTTCAGACCCGTGGGTACATGAGACTCCTCTTAAAGGCCTAGCCAAAAGGACAGAGTTGGAGAGGGACTCTGGTCTGGACTCGGGTTGTTATTTAATTTAAATGTAGGTATCAAGGCATGGGATTCTTTATCCTAATTCTAGGCAGCATTTTTAGTCCCTGCCAATATCAGGCTGGCATGGCCAATAGGCAGCAGCTATGGCTTAACAGTAGTGGAAAGGAGTTATTCTGAACCCTTAGTGCTCCTGTGGATCAGTGCTCCTGAATGGGATGAGGGAGCATGTGCAAGGGGTATATCAGGCATGGTCAGTCACATACCTCCCCCTAGTTAGAGTCTTTCTCTTGGCCACGGTTCCAGGCTAGACCAGTCTCCCACTCAGGGCTATGGGGGTTTAAAACAAACTAGGTCTGGGGCCAGTTTGGTGACTGGAGAAGAGTTAAGATGGAAATACCCCTTCTGTCCCCATCTCCTCTCTTAATCCCCTGTTTCGGTGCTGGGCCTACCCAGACTATTGTCACTTGATGGGTCACCTAGACTCAGGCTGAATTCATAGCAGCAGGGCTGGAAAGATCCCAGGGGCTGTGTGGCCCTGGTCCCTGGTGGCCTCTTCCTATCCTGTGTCCTGGGTACATAGCTTGGTAGGCAGGGGGATGTCCTATGACCACAAAGGTCTTCCTTCTATGTCTTACTCAGCTCCTGAATTAGTGACTTAAACTCCATTAGGGTCAAGAAGGGAGAATTGGGTGTGGGCCCTGCCCCCTTAGCTCCCTTAGAAATCAAAAGACAAGGGGAAAGGGGTGAAATCCAGGAACACCTGCATTCCTCTGCCTCAATGAATGCAACTTCCACATGTTTCTGTCCCCTTCTGGTTGTATCTCCTCTCCTATTTGGAAAGAGGACGTCATCCAGCAGTAGAGAAATGCTCTCTGCCCTCTGGGCAGTTTCCCAACAAAGAACAGGGAAGAATAGCAGGCAAGGCCTGGGGTTGGGAAGCTTGGGGTCCTGGCCTGCCCCAACAGCCTGTCCCACCAGGCCCAGGTCAGGAAGATCTGTCTGCTTTCCACTTTGGCTTCTCTGAGTGCATGTCTGCTAGAAGCACCTTTTGTCCAAGGCTAATTGCCAGTCTCTATCTCCAACCATGTGGGTCTCATTGGGATGGGGTGGACAGAGTAAATGCTCAGGGGTCCCCATGTCCCTTCTACTGTCCATGGGTCCCTGGACCTCTTGGCTAACATTGTGCATGTTTAATTCTCTGTTGGCTGTGGCTGCTACCTGCCTAGGAGCTGATAACTAATCCTTCTCAGCAGGTGAGTCACTCTTGGGGCTCTGGACACTCTAACTTTTAACCACTGTCCTGGGCTGCTGCCCTGTATTGGCCAAAAGAGGGCTTATTCATTCTGCCTTCTACCTTTATGACTCATCCCTACAGTCAACATGGGAAAGATAAAACAGAAACAGGGGAGGGAAGTAATTCAAGGAGACTCCAACCAGCAATGGAGGTGAATGTTTCCTGGAGTAAGGAGAAAGTTCCAAGTCTATGGTTTTATCCACCTGGCCCAAGGCAAGGCCATACTATAACACTGCACAGGCTGGATGCTGCACAATCCCAAGGGCACAATTCACAAAGATAATGATGTGAGTGGCAGCCCCTGGAATTATGCAACATGGAGCATGTGCTTGGAATACTAGAGTAAAAACTCGTTTCCTATTTACCTCACCAAGGGCCCAAGAAAAGGGAGGGGATCTGACTTTTGGGGAATCTGCCTAGTGGAACCCCAGTGGAAAGAATTATTCATGGAACTCTGCCTCAGTTTCCCCACCTCTGAACTTGTGAATGCCTTCTACTCTGGGCACATTGGGCAGTGCCTAAAGTCCCCAGGTGTCCAGGAACTGACCTGACGGGTATTTGGAACCAGCTTCTCATCATAAGCTTGGGGAAGCTCTCCAGGTGGGGTGGTAGAGTGGGGGCTGATTCTCTGTGATGCTGGGGATCATATCACATTGCCCAAAGCCATAGGTACCAGTTACTCCCCCTACATTGGGAAAGTTCCTTCTCCAGTTTGCCCAGAGAGGGCAATGTCTAAAAAAAAGGGCTCTTCATTGCCCCAACCCCTTCTAGCCTAGATGCTTCCTAGTAGAGTTGGTTATTAACCACCCTTCTCTCTTTCTCTCTCTTTCTCTCTCTCTCTCTCCTATCTTTTTCTTATCCTTTCTTCTGCTTGCACCAGGAGCAACCCCTGATTGCTGGGAGTGGCTCCCGGGGGGGTGGGTTGGGCAAGGAGAGGATTGTGGAACACATTCATACCTCAACCTTTCTACTTGGCTTGTTGGTTTCAGAAAGAACTGGGCTCCACAGAGGACATCTACCTGGCCTCCCGCAAGGTCAAAGAACTGTCAGTCATTGATGGCCGAAGGGCACAGAACTGCATCATCCTTCTCTCCAAGTATGTGTTTGCCCTGCCTCTTCAGTCCCTGGTGGGAGGGATGGACCCCCCAGGAAGCAGACCCCTAAGGGTGCTAGAGCAAAAGCCTACAACAGAACTGAATCCCTGGGGGAAAAGGGGTAGCAGAGGAATGAGGCGACAGCAGTCTCTGTGCTTCCCCTGCCCCTGAAGTCCCCTGAGAATGGTAGACGACCACTGATCTAGAACCTTTTCTTGGGAGCCCATGTTCAGCAGCTGTGTGAGGCTCTACAGACAGGAAACTGCCCCAGTCACGAGGTCTGACCAGCCTGATCAGCGTCTGGCAGCAGAGTTACTCTAAGCCCATGGAGGGCCCCGCTAGGCTTAGGCCACAGAGCAGCATGATCTCAGCCCCCAAGCATTTCCCGCGGCTGCCGAACAAACAGGGCAGTATCTGTACTAACAGCACAGCTTCTGTGCGGGGCCTCCCGCCTGAGCCAGGGTCAGAGGGTACCACCACCCATACTATTCTTAGTACTGCCCCAGCCTCTCTGGGACATCCATTCCCCTTTCTTCCCACAGGCCTCAGGCCTCAGTTTCTCTCTCTTGAAGGTGGGGGAGAGTTCTGTGACTCCAGGGCTCCAAGTGGTGTGCATCTGGAGGGGATAGGGAAGGGCTGTGTGTGTGTGTGTGTGTGTGTGTGTGTTTGTGTGTGTGTCTAGGGGTTGGCTTGTCCCTCACTCAGACAGCAAGATGTATGGGAACAGCTGTGTGAGAGCTGAGGCGCTGTCAGAAGACCTGAGAGCTATTCTGTCTTCTGACAATGAAGGAAGCAGGAAACAGCCCCCTCTGTGGCCTGCTGATATTCCCATCCTCCCTTGGAGATGCAGTAGGTATTTTAGGCATAAGGAGGAGAAGGATCAGAAACCTTTTGCCCTCTTTGTCTACATTAGAGATGGCCCTTTTACTCCCAAATGTCCCTACCACTTATGTCAGAGACTCAAGCAAGAGACCAGACTCCAGTCAATACTTAGAGAATAAAATATCCAATTATTAAGTTTATGGAGTAAACTATATGCGTTTAGTTAGAGAAGGCTTTGCAGGGAGGTAAGGGGAGAGCACTATGGAATATACTCCCATGTCCACGTGAGGGAGAGAGCGCAGTGGAGGGGAATGGCTGGGGTCTGTCCTGAGCAGAGCGGCCAGGCCAGGCTGCTCAAGGGGCAGGGTTTTGCTTTAGGTTGAAGCTTTCTAATGAGGAGATCCGGCAAGCCATCTTGAAGATGGACGAACAGGAGGACCTCGCTAAGGACATGCTGGAGCAGGTGAGGCCCCTCGTGGGGAGGGGGGTTGGGAGCTGAAACTAGGGGGGAGCTGCACTTCTTCCTGCCCACAGAGAGGCCAAGACTCTTAGGTCAAGGGGAAATCAGGCTGGAGGATAGAGGAGTTGAGGAGAAATTTATAGATATTCCCTGGACCAGCCATTCTGAGGGGGTATCAGGAAAGACTGCATCAAAATAACTAAAAAAAAAAAAAAAAAAAGAAAGAAAGAAAAGAAAGAAAAGAAAAGAAAGAAAGAAAGAAAGAAAAGAAAGAAAAGAAAGAAAAGAAAGAAAAGAAAGAAAGACTGCATCTGTTCCAGGGAATTGAGGCCCTTGACAGGAGATATGAGCTATGATCCCTCCTGGGTCCCAAGGCAAGTCAGAGTGACCCATAGTCATATATTCCCCAAATCTCTTTAACCTCAATTTATTGGGTCCTTCAAGAGAAACCTAGAAGGCACCAAATAAAACCACCATCAGTTGGACCTCATTAGAATTAAGAACTCTGTTCATTGAAGGGTACCATTACTAGAGTGAGAAGACAAGCCAGACCGTAGAAGACATTTCTAGGAGCTCTACAAATCAGTGAGAAAATGACAAACAGCTTCACTTGAAAATGAGCAGAAGCTTGAACGGGTACTTCATGAAAGAGAATTTCCAAGTGGCTTGACATTCTTAACCATTAGAGAATTTCTTCTATTAGAGAAATAGAGTAAACGCACTGAGGCAGAACTACACACCCACTGGAATAGCTAAAATTGAAAATACTGACAATGCCAAATGCTGGCAAGGGCAAGAAGCAACTGGAAGTCTCATTGGGTATAATAATTTGGAAAACAACTTCGCAGTACACACAAAGGCTGAACCTATCCTACTGCCTAGCAGTCCCACTGCTAGATGCAGAGATATAATGCAAACATTGACTATAAAAGATATACTCAAGAATATTTATAACAGTTTTATTCATGGAACAACCCAACTGTCCATCAATAAGAAAGTGAATAAATAGACTGGTATATTCCTACAATAGAATACTGTTCAGCAATGTATAAAAAGCAAACTACCAATACTTACAGCATGGATGAGTCCCAGACAGTATGTTGTGTGAAAGAAGCCAGACATCAAAGAAAACACACAGCACGAGTCCATTTATGTGAAGTTCAAGAATAGGCAAATCTAATCTAAGGTGATAGAATTTAGTTGAGTTTATAGTGGGGGAGGGGTTGGCTTATTGAAGTGATACAAGAGAACTTTCTAGGGAATGGAAATCTAGATCTTAATCTGGATGGGGGTTCAGTGGGTGGTTTTGTGAAAACTCATTGAATTGCATACTTAAGATGGATGAATTTTGGGGTGCTTGGGTGGTTCAGTTGGTTAAGCATCTGACTCTTGATTTTGACTCAGGTCATGATTTCAGGGTCCTGGGATTGAGCCCTGCATCAGGCTCTGTACTCAGCACAGAGTCTGCTTAGGGTTCTTCCTCTCCCTCGCTCTGCCCCTCTCCCCTTGCCTGTGTTCTCTCACTCTCAAATTAAAAAAAAAAATCTTTAAAAAAAAAAGATGGATACATTTTATATAAATTATACTTCAATAAACTTGGGTTTTGTTTATAGAAAAACAAATCATTGAGCCGTGCACCCAAGAACAGTATACTTTATATTCCATCTCAGTTTTAAAAAGTGAAAAAAGAAATGTCTGGAGCTGAGTGTCCTGTGGTCCCCTTTAGGCAGATGAGGAATAACTCTCCCACATGAGGATGCCTCTCTCTTTTAAGGACCCTTCCCCATCTTGAGCGTGTTCAGTGTATGTGCATCCATGCATCACATGCTCATATCAGCTTCTCACCAGTTTCCTGTCTGACCTTCATCTGCTCTTTACAGCTCCTCAAGTTCATCCCAGAGAAAAGCGACATTGACCTCCTTGAGGAGCACAAGCATGAAATAGAGCGGATGGCCCGTGCTGATCGCTTCCTCTATGAAATGAGCAGGTCAGGGCAGCAGGCACAGAGGAGGGGATGGGAGTGCACAGGTAAAGGAAGGGCTGGAGCTAGCTCCTGGGGCTGGACAGGGCTGCCTCATGATGTAGCTTGCCCTGTCCACAGGATCGACCACTACCAGCAGCGACTGCAGGCCCTCTTCTTCAAGAAAAAGTTCCAGGAGCGGCTGGCTGAGGCCAAGCCCAAGGTGGAAGGTATGGTTGAGGATGTGGGGAGGCCTAGAGCGGAGAGGCATCTGGGAAGGCCCAGGGGCAGCAGTCACTGAATAGGGATGGAGGAAAACTTTCTTATTCTCAACCTCCACCCCACAAAAAAAAAAGAAAGAAAGAAAGAAAAAGAAAGAAGAAAGAAAGAGAGAGAGAGAGAGAAAGAAAGAGCGAGGAGCGAGCCAAGGAGAAAATTTAAAACTAGGATTATTATAGAAATAGCACTTGTTTATATTAGCACATGTGCCAAACACGTGGCATGTTTCCTCAGCCTGTACACTCTCCAGGGTGGGGGATCTGTTGACATTTGCCCCAGCATGGGGAAGAAATGCGGAATAGATGATAAGAGCAAGCACCTAGAACAGAGCCTGGCATGTATTGAGCTCATCATTCTTTACCCTGCCCAAGAAGGACTAAGTTCATAGAAGACCCCTGGACACATTATTTTAAGTGTGGGCTACTCAGAAAAGTTGGAAATAAGCAAGGTAATCCCTGGAGGCATCTGGTTTTCTGGGTTCGGGAATCCTTCCTACACAGGCCTTTCCCAGATGGGCACTTTGTAATTCAATTAAAACCATGTAACAAGCACTGCATGAAACATTCCACATGGATGGTCTCATTAGTCCTCACAACATCCCTCTGGGTGATCCATTCTCTCATGTCTAAAATGGGGACATGCTGCCTGAGGCCATGTTACCAGTGAGTGGTGAAGCCAGGATTGGAACACAGATGTTCTTCAGAATTCATCCCTCACTCCTGTCCTGTAGTACTTCATAGATGATGGCAGAGGACACAGGGGCAGGGAGTTGGGGGAAAAGGCAGGCTGGTCCATCAAGACCCACAAGTAGAGAAGCAGGAGAGGCTGTGAGGCTCACTTGGAGGGAGGACAAGACAGCACGGGAGAGTAGAACAAGAGAGCCTGAGCCCAGGATGTTGAGGGGGACAAGCTGGGGGCAGAGCAGAGCATGGGCCCCCTCTGCTGGACACCAGGGCTGGCCAGCACTCCCTGGGATGCCCAGTCCAGGGAATGGCCCTTTCTGGAGCTGCTTCAGGGAGGCTTCAGGGTCAGGGTAGTTGGTATGTGACAGAGCTGGAGGCAGACATTTTCTGCAGTCTGGCTCCTGCTCCCCCTCCACACACACGTGTGCATTTACACACACAAGGGAACTGCATGCTGGCTGTAATCCTAAGTAACTGTTCTGAGGCAGAAGGATTTAGATCAGCGGTGACTCTGCAGGCCTGAGGTCTGGAAGTACCTTCCGCCCTGGTGATAGGTGAATCCCTACCTTCATACAACCTTCTCTGACCTTCCGCAGACTGACTTTGGGACATGAGGCATGGATATGGGGATCAGCCAAGACATTTGCTCAATCATTTATGTCTTGAGTCAGTGGAACAAATGTGAGCAACTGCCATTTGGAGTTGTGGGACCAGACTAGGTTAGCCACTGGTGTAGGGTTAATTTCAGATAGTCTCAGAGCCCACCCCTAAACTCTCCCTAAAGGTTAGTCACTGAATGCTCAGGAGAATCTCCCTTTAAAATCACACGAAGTAGAGCAGTTCATGTTTTGGATGGCAAAACCTGCTGGGAAAGGTAATAATTGCTCTGCTGTAGCAATGGCTGCTAGCTATTCTAGAGTGATCTGGATGTCTCTTCCTCTGAGAGAAAGAGGTGGCTGAGGTTGTATCTTACAGAATCAGGTCAGTGGTTTGACTAGAGGTGGAGACCAGAGGATTGTGCAGGAGTTGGAATTCATATTTTTCTTTCAGTTCTAGGAAATATCCTGGGAAAGCTAAGATCTGGCCTATCCCAGGTAGTGATAGCTATTGATACCTTTCCCACCCCCCACACTTTCCAGCAGGGCCTCAGGGTCCATTGTCAAAAGCCAATTCACCAAATTTGATAGATTTGCCAATTCTGTGAATATATTCATGAAACATATTTTTTGTGAATATATTCTTATGACTATGTTCATTGCTGAATATACCAAATTTACTGATTCTCATTTTGAATACATTTACTGAATATAGTCAAGATGAATATGGTTTCAAATGTAAACATTCTTATGAATATATTCACGAATATATTATTCTTATGACTATATGTAAAATGCCTGCATTGCAATGGGAGCTTTCCCATTTATGCTGATTTCCTTTGAACTCTTGTCAATTTCTGTTTTGCCAACATTTTAGCATTTTTAGGGAGATTCTTTCGCAAATTTCTCAAATAGCATATCAACCTTAGAAAAACTATCCCAACCAATATAAATTGCCAAAAACTTTTAAAAACTACTTATAAAAGTAAACTTTTAATTCAAATATGCATATAGAAATGTGCATAAATCACAAGCATCCTACTTGATGAGTTATCACAAAGTGAACTCACCTGTGAAAACACTCAGGTCAAGAACTGGAATATTGCCAGCTCCAAACAGCCCTTTATTCATTTTCAGTGCTGCATTTTATTCCATTGCTTGAATATCGTTTTATTTAACCAATTTATAATTTAAGAAATGACTAGAAACCACTCTAATAATCATCAAGAGTAATGCTGTTGTTAGATCAGAGAATATACACATGTTCAATGGTAGCAGCTACTGAAAAACTTTTATAGTTTCTTTTTAAAATTTAAAGTTACAATTTTATTGCTCATTTCATAATGTGTATAAAGTATAGTTGACACACAATGTTACATCAGTTTCAGATGTACAATATAGAGATTGTATGTTATGCTATGTCTACCATAGGTGTAGCTACACTATATAATGCCATTACACCATTGACTGTATTCCCCATGCTGTACATTTTATCTCCATGATTTATTTATTCTATTACTGGAAGCCTGTATCTACCTTTCCCTTCACTCATTTTGCCCATCCCCTCACCTTTCTCCCTTCTGGCAACCATTTAGTTTATTCTCTGTATTTATGAGTCTGTGTCTGGTTTTTGTTTGTTCGTTTTGTTTTTTAGATTCCACATATAAGTAAAGTCATACAGTGTTTGTCAGTCTCTGACTTATTTCACTTAGCATTATACCCTCTAGATCCATCCATGCTGTCACAAATGGTAAGATCTTATGCATTTTTATGGCTGAGTAATATTCCATTGTGTGCATCTTCTTTATTGGTGTACTGGAAAATTTCCCCTAGCTTTACTGAACTATGATTGACAAATAAAAATTCTACATATTTAAGGTGTACCAGTGTATGTACCTGAGATTCACAATTGTATATATTTAAGGCAATGGCTTTTAATTCCAGTAAAATTAACGTACAGTGTTCTGTTCAGTGTTAGGTATGCAGAAGACGGGATTCAACAATTCTATGCATTACTCACTGCTCATCACAATAAGTCCACTCTTAATTACCTTCATCTATTTCACCTACCCCCCCCCCACCTCCCCTCTGGCAACCACCAATTTGTTCTTTATATTTAAGAGTCTGATTTCTTTGGTCTCTTTTTCTTTGTTTGGATGGTACTGGCACATAAATAGACACATAGATCAATGGAACACAATAGAGACCCCATAAATAAAACCCTAATTATATGGTCAATTAATCTACAATAAGGATGGCAAGAATATACAATGAGAAAAAGTCTTTTCAATAAATAGTGCTGGGAAGCCTGAACAGCAACATGCAAAAGAGCAGAACTGGATGATTTTCTTACACCAATCACAAAAATAAACTTGAAATGGATTAAAGAACTAAATGTGAGGGCAGCCCGGGTGGCTCAGCAGTTTAGTGTCACCTTCAGCCCAGGGCGTGATCCTGGGGTCGGGATCAAGTCCCACATCAGGTTCCCTGCATGGATCCTGCTTCTCCCTCTGCCTATGTTTCTGCCCCCCCCCCCCCCCTCTCTCTCTCTCTCTCTCTCTCTCTCTCTCTCTCTCTGTGTGTGTGTGTGTGTGTGTGTGTGTGTGTCTCTCATGGGGAAATAAATAAAATCTTAAAAAAAGAACTAAATGTGAGACCTGAAACCATAAAAGTCCTAGAAGAAAACATAGGCAGTAATGTCTTTAACATCAGCTTTAAGAAACATTTTCCTAGATACGTCTCCTTTGGCAAGGGGAACAAAAGCGGAAATAAACTATTAGGACTATACCAAAATAAAAAGCTTTTACACAACCATATTTTCTTTATCCATTCATCTATTAATGGATACTTTGGTTGCTTCCATTTCTTGGCTATTGTAAAAATGCTGCAGTAAACATAGGGGTGCAGATATCTTTTTGAATTAGTGTTTGTATTTTCTTTGGGTAAAGACCCAGAAGTGGAATTATTGGATCATGCAGTATTTCTATCTTTAATTTTTGAGGAACTTCCATACTGTTTTCCTAGTGGCTATACCAATTTACATTCCCACCAACAATGCACAAGAGTTCCTTTTTCTCCACATCCTCTATAATACTTATTATTTCTTGTCTTTTTAATTTTAGCCATTCTTATGGTATAGGTTAATATCTCATTGTGGTTTTGATTTGCATTTTCCTGATGATCAGTGATGTTGAGCATCTTTTGGGGTGTCTGTTAACCATCTGTATGTCATCTTTGGAGAAATGTCTCTTCAGGTCTTCTGCCCATTTTTAAATTGGATTTTTTGGTGTTATATAAGTTTTTAAATATATTTTGCATACTAAAACCTTATCAGGTATACTGTTTGCAAATATCTTCTCCCATTCAATAGGTTGCCTTGTTGTTCTGTTGATGGTTCCTTTTGCTGTGCAAAAGGTTTTTATTTTGATGTAGTCCCAACAGTTTATTTTTGCTTTTGTTCCCCTTCCCTAAGAAGATATACCCAGGAAAATGTTTCTAAGATCAGTGTCAAAGAGTTTATTGCCCATGTTTTCTTCTAGGAGTTTTATTATTTCAGGTCTCCCATTTAGGTCTTTAATCCATTTTGAGTTTACTTTTGTGTATGGTTTAAGGAAGTGGTCCAGTTTCACCAGCACTCCTTATGGTCTTTTCCCCATTGTAAATTCTTGCCTCCTTTGTCTTTCTCTTTCTGCTTAATTACTAGTATATAGAAATGCAATCAATTTCTGTGTATTCATTTTGTATCCTATTTTACTGAATTCATTTATTCCAATACATTTTTAACAGAGTCTTTACGGTTTTCTATGTATAATATCATGTCATCTGCAAGTAGTGATAGTTTAACTTCTTCCTTATCAATTTGGCTATCTTTTTAAAAATTTTTATTTATTTATTTATTCACAAGAGACCCACAGAGAGAGGCAGAGACATAGTCAGAGGGAGAGGCTGGCTCCCCATGGGAACCCTGATGTGGGATTCGATCCCAGGACCCAAGGATCATGACCTGACCCAAAGGCAGATGCTCACTGAGCCACCCAAGTGCCCCCAATTTAGATATCTCTTATTTCTTGTCTGATTGCTGTGAGTAGGACTCCCACTACTATGTTAAATAGAGCTAATGAGAATGGGCATCCTTTTCTCATTCCTGATCTTAAGGGTAAAGCTTTGTTTCCTACTATTGAGTATGATGATAGTTATGTGTTTTTCATATATGATCTTTATTATGTTGAGACATGCTCCCTCTAAACCTACTTTATTGAGAGTTTTTATCATGAACAGGTGAATTTTGTCAAATGCTTTTTCTGCATCTACTGAAATGAACATATGGTCTTTATCCTTTCTCTTGTTGTCATGTATAATGTTGATTTATAAAGATTGAACCATCCCTGCATCCCTGTAATGAAACCTACTTGCTCATGAATGATTTTTTTTAAATGTATTGTTGATGCAGTTTGCTAGTATTTTGTTGAGAATTTATGCATCTATGTTCATCAAGTATATTGGCCTGCAGGGTTTTGTTTTTTTGTGGATTTCGTTTGGTTTTGTTTGGTTTCGGGTTTTTTTGTGGGTTGTTTTGTTTTGGTAGTGTCTTTGCTTTTGGTATCAGGATAATGCTGTCTTTATAGAATATATTTGGAAAATTTCCTCCCTCTTCTATTTTTTGAAAGAATTTGAGAATAGATATTCTGATTCAATTTTGGAAAATTATATGTTCCTAGGGATTTATCCATTTCTTTTAGGTTGTCCAATTTGTTGGCATATAACTTTTCATAGTAGTCTCATAATCCCTGCTATTTCTGTGGTGTTAGTTATCACTTCTTTCATTTCTGATTTTATTCATTTGTGTCCTTTTTTTCTTGAGGAATATGACTAAAGGCTTATCACTTTTGCCTGACTTTTCAAAAAACCAGCTCTTGGTTTCATTGATCTTTTCCATTTTTAAGGCTCTATTTCATTTATTTCTGCTCTGTTACTTCCTTCTGATCACTTTTTTTCCTAGTACTTTTAGGTATATGGTTAGATTGAGATTTCTTTTTTATTTCTTGAGGTAGACTTGTATTGCTATAAATGTCCCTTTTTGAACTTTTGCTGAGTCTCAAAGATTTTGGATAATTTTCATTTTCACTTGTCTCCACGTATTTTTTTTAATTTCCTCTCATTTCTGATTGATCCATTGGTTGTTTAGTACATGTTATTGCTTCTATGTGTTTGTTTCTCTAGTTTTTTTTTCTTGTGATGTGTTCAGAAAAGATGATATGGTTTCAGTCTTCTTGAATTTATTAAGACTGCTTTGTGGCCCAACCTGTGATCTATCCTGGAGGAATGTTCTATGTGCACTTGTAAAGTGTATTCTGCTGTTTAGGGATTGAATGATCTGTGTATATCTGTTAAGTCCATCTGGTTTTATGTGTCATTGAACAACTCTGTTCCCTTATTGATTTTCTGCCTGGATTATCTATCCATTGATGTAAGTGGGATGTAAGCAAGTCCCCTGCTATAAGTGTATTATTGTCAATTTCTCCCTTTATGTCTGTTAATAGTTGCTTTATGTATTTAGGTGCTCCAATATTGTGTGCATAGATATTTACAGTTGTTATATCTCTTGTTGGATGGATTGATCCCTTTATCATTATTTAATACCCTTCTTTGTCTTTTATTGCAGCCTTTGTTTTAAAGTAATTTTAAGTATTGCTACCCTGGCTTTTTTTTTTCTTCCACTTCATAGAATATCTTTTTTCTATCCTTTCACTTTTAATCTGTGTCTTTATGTCTTTATGTCTGTAGTGAATTTCTTATAGGCAGTATATAGGTGAGTTTTTTTTAATCCATCATGCCACTTTATGTCTTTTTATTGGAGCATTTAGACCATTTGTATTTAAAGTAATTATCAATAGTTATATACTTTTGGCCATTCGTTATGTTTTCTGGTTGTTTTTATAGTTCTTCGCTGTTCCTTTCATCTTTTCTTGTTCTCTTTCCTTGTGATTAGTGACTTATTTTAGTGTTAATCTTGGCTTTATTTTTGTGTATCTATTACAGGTTTTGGGTTTGTGGTTACCATGAGGTTCATATATAACATCCTAAGTATATAGCAGTCTATATGAAATTGATGGTCACTTAAGTTTGAACATATTCTAAAAGAATTTTTTCTACTCCCCCTTCCACATTTTATGGATATGGTGTCATATTTTACATATATATATATATATATATATATATATATATATTTCTTTTTTACTTCCAGTTATGGCCTTTTCTTTTCCACTTAAAGAAGTCCCTTTAACATTTAACATTTAACATTTCTTGTAAGGATGGATTAGTGGTGATGAATACCTTACCTTTTGTTTTCCTAGGAAACTCTTTTCTTTTCTTCAATCCTGAATGATAATTTTGCTATGTAAAGTATTCTTGGGGGATCCCTGGGTGGCGCAGCGGTTTGGCGCTTGCCTTTGGCCCAGGGCGCGATCCTGGAGACCCGGGATCGAATCCCACATCGGGCTCCCGGTGCATGGAGCCTGCTTCTCCCTCTGCCTGTGTCTCTGCCTCTCTCTTTCTCTCTGTATGACTATCATAAATAAATAAAATTAAAAAAAAAATAAAAAAAAAAAAAAGTATTCTTGGTTGTAGATTTTTCCCTTTCAGCACTTTGAATATATCCTGCTACTCCCCTCTAACCTGCAAAGTTGTTGCTGAAAAATCAACTGACAGTCTTAGAGGGGTTTCCTTTGTATGTATCTTTCCTTCTTTCTTGCAGCTTTTAAAATTCTCTATCTTTAATCTTTGACATTCTAGTTACTGTGTGTCATGGTGTAGGCCTGCTTGAGTTCATCTTACTTGGAACTCTGTTTCCTGAACCTGGATGTCTGTTTCCTTCCCCAGGTTAGGGAAATTTCAGCTATTATTTCTTCAAGTAAGATGCCCTTTTTTTTCTTTTCCTGGGACCCCTATCATGTGAATGTTTGTTCACTTGTCCAAGAGATCCCTTAATCTGTCCTCATTTAAAAACTTTTTTTTTTTTTTTGCTCTTCAGCTTGTTTTCCATTACCCCATCTTCTAGATTGCTGATCTATTTTTCTTCATCTGCTAATCTGTTGATTCTCTCTAATGTATTTTTCATTTCAGTTATGCTAATTCTGAAATTTTTATGTATTTTCTCTTTGTTAAAGTTCTTACTGAGTTCTACTCTTCTCTCAAGTCCAGTAAGTATCTTTATGATTATTATCTTAAACCCTTTATCAGGCATACTGCTTATCTCCATTTCATTTCATTCTTTTTCTGATGCTTTGTTTTGTTTGGAGCGTATTCCTCTGTCTCCCCATTTTTCTTGACTTTCAGTCTTTATTTCTATGAATAGTTTTTCTCTAAAACGTGAAGGACTGGTCTTGTGTATGGTCATCCCCTGTTTAGGCTACATGTGTCTTTGGCTAGCTATTGCTGTGGCTGGTGTGGGCTGAGGATCTGAGGGTACTCTGTTCTGGGGTTGCCCTGGTGGGATGGCTGGAAATGAAGTGGCTGCATTCCAGGGTGGCCCTGGGGCTCTGTGCACAGAGAGTGTCCTAGAAGGACAACTGAGGCTGAAGTGGGTACAAGCTGGGAGGTCCTGGGGATCTCTACATCTCTACATTATAGCCTTCTTTTTTTCTTTTCTTTTCTTTTTTTTTTCAATCACTTACTTGTAAGTGATTTTGAAGATTTCTGCAAACTTTTAGTCAGATGGTTCTCATTTTATCTCCAGAGCAGCATCTTAAGGAATGTTCAGTTTGGCGTAAGCTGAAAATCATGGGATGGTTTGGTGCTCCTATCACCACACTTAATAATCAAAACACATATTCCATAACTTGTAGCCAAAATTTCAATGTAGGATTTGTATCCCAATTTTATGCATCTGCCCTAAGTGCATAATAGCTGAAGATGGGCCAGAGCATCCACATTGGAATGAAATATTGAAGTTTTGGTTACTGTTAACCTTAGTTTGTATTTATAGCAAATGTATTATTTAAGGCATTGGAGAGAAATTATTAAAATGCCTAAAAGTTGGGAAAAAATTTAAATTACATTAAACAATGTCAAGTAAACTATTAAAGATACCACCAACTGCAAGGTATACCATTATATTATAGAACAAAAATATAGAAATACTGGTGACATGTTATAATTTAAGTGACAGGGATTTTTTTCTCCCCCCCAAAAATAAATAAAAGATCATTGCAAAAGAGGTACATGTAAAACGCTGAAATTAAAATTTTTAAGCTTAAAACAGTAAAAGTATTATATTCTTGTGTATATCCATAGAAAGACTATAATAATAATCTTTGAATATATACAAAAAAAAGTTATTCTTAAATATGTTAAGAAGAATTGGCACATTCTGAGAATAGGTTGTTGAATTGGCTTTTGGCAAGTTTTCCCGCTTCCCACTGGTGGGTATGGAATAGATCAATTTGTTGAGACTAGACTTTGTGGTGGCATCATCCTGGAGCTCAAGAGGACCAGCTGCCCTGGCCTAGTCTCTGCAGGGCTCTGACCTGTCCCTCCTCTCCCAGCCATCTTGCTGGCCTCCCGGGAGCTGATCCGCAGCAAGCGTTTAACACAGATGCTTGAGGTCGTCCTGGCCATTGGCAACTTCATGAACAAAGGGCAGCGTGGGGGTGCCTATGGGTTCCGGGTGGCCAGCCTCAACAAGATTGCAGACACCAAGTCCAGCATTGACAGGTGGGACTCTATCTGCTTCTTTATCTTGCATCTCCCTAGACCCTGGCCTCTCCTCTCCTCCTCCCATTTCCAACCCAAACTCCTTACATTTTCCCCCTGACCCCTCCCCTTAGTTTCCTCCTGGCCCTCATTCCTTTACCCCTGACCTTTCATCTACAGAAACATCTCTCTGCTCCATTACCTGATCATGATCCTGGAGAAGCACTTCCCTGACATCCTGAACATGCCCTCAGAGCTACAGCATCTTCCAGAAGCCGCCAAAGTCAAGTGAGGGGCACTTCCAAGGCTTCTTTCTCCCTGTGATCACAGCACTTTTGTCTAGATTTCCTTTATTGCTATTGTGGGATGACTAGGAATGGGCAGTGTCTCAGGGTCTGCTTTTAGGAGAAACAAATGAAGACTGGCTATTTGCTCTCAAATCCTTATTTCAGGGATGCTCCTGGAAAACAGTGCAAAGTGAGCCAGGGGTGAGAAAAATACTATTAACAAGTATTAAGCCAGTTACCTCTGGAACAACTGGAGCTTAATCCCTTCAGGGAAGCCTGTGAGACAGCATAGGACACTCATTTGACTTATTCAAGAGGTCAGGGAGCTAGGATAGCATACCCCATTTTCTATCAGTCATTGGCTGAGTATCACTGGGCAGGGCATAACTCTGGCCATAGGTATAGGCAGAGGGAGCTCTGGGCCCCAGAGAAAGTGGTCATATCATTGGAAGTCAAGACTCTTCACTACGATGGATGATCCAGGGAGATATGGATGTGTCACCAATGATATCTGCTACAGGCAAGAACACAGACTCGAACAGCCATAGGCTTATAGAAGAATCTCCAACAAAAGCAGAAGTGCAGTGGAAAATGGTTAATATGCAACAAATGCTTCCTGCACATGCAGGACACCATGTTAAGAATTTTAAGTATTACCTGGTGGTATTAAAAATAATTCAAGTCAGAGGCCCTGTGTTAGAAACCTAATATTCAGCATAACATTTCTGATCTGAAAGGATCTTTAGAACCTAAGTTTTAGCCCTTTTATTTTGTAGAAGCACAGAGGCGAGGTGATTTGCCAGGTCCACACGTTAGTGACCAAAGCAGGGCTGGAGCATGGGTCCACTGACTCCAAGGCCATTGTACTTTGCACTGTCATCTTCCTGAACCACTCTCCGCAATTCTTCCTTCCTGTATGTCTCCCCACAGCCTGGCGGAGCTGGAGAAGGAGGTGGGCAACCTCAGGAGAGGCCTCAGAGCAGTTGAGGTGGTGAGTACATCTATGCCTGCTTGGAGTTTGAGGGGGGTGCTGTTAGAGGCAAAAGCTGCCCCTGCTGCCTGTGTCTTTGCTGGAGGCTATACCCTGTGCAGTTATTCTAGCATCCCAGGAGGAACTCTGGGACACAGAAATGCATCAGAGAGGGTCTACTGTCTGGAGATCCATCATTTTACCAAGTGCTAGGCAGCAACAGAGCTAGCCCTCAGGAAAGGATGACTGGATTATTTAGGGCTTCAATTTAGACTCTCAATGAGGGAATATCTGAGACTAGCCAGGTCACTGTCTAGCACATCTATTGGGCACTAGAGTAGAATGAACCATAAATTGGCCACATGCTTAAGTCTGATTCAAGTAGAAAGACTATTTACATCCCTTGGAAGCCAATTAGGTGGAGGTAGCACATAGTGTAGGACACTGGGCACAACTATCCCCAGAAATTCCTGCCTTATATCTCTTCTTCCTGGGCCAGTAGTGGGCCCAGGGGCTATGCCCAGGTGTGTCTAGTTGTCACCATTCCTGCTCTGATGGCTTCTCAGATATTCTCATCTCTGGCCCTAGGCTAGGCTGGTCTCATATGGCAATGGTCCCAATCCTTTGTCCTCCACATTTAGGATCTGGAGACCCTTTCCATCTTTACTGGGGGATGGGGGAGGTATGCAGGTAAGGGGAGAATGACCTTAGAGAAAGAAGATAAGTATGAGAAAGAACTTTTCATTGCCACTATGGTGGTGGTGGGGCCAATTTCCAATTTATAGCCCTTTTAAAGTGCTACTCAAAGCATGGCCTGTGACCAGCAGAATCCACATGAGCTAGAAAATTTAGAAATGCATCCCACACTTGAATCTCCATATGCACCACCTGTGGGTTTTATTAAAATGCAGATTCTGATTACCTAGCCCTGGGGAAGGACCTGAGAATCTGTATTTCTTCAAATTTCCCAGGTGATACTGTTGCTGGTCCCATACCACACTGGGAAGCAAAGGTCTAGAGAAAGAAAGATGGCAGTGGTGTATGAGGGATAACTCTCACAATCTTTGCTACCCTTAGAATTGTGAGGCTAGGCAGGCAAGAGGGGTGGGAAATGTGATGGCCCCCAGAATTCCTGACTTTTATGCTGGTACCCATCTAACCAGCACATCACTCTCCCTCCTCAGGAGCTGGAATACCAGAAGCGGCAGGCACGGGAACCAAATGACAAGTTTGTCCCAGTCATGAGTGACTTCATCACCGTCTCCAGCTTCAGCTTCTCAGAGCTGGAAGACCAGCTGAATGAGGCCAGGGAAAAGGTAAGTGTGGCCCATGCCCCCAGTCTGACCCAACCCCTTTTATGTAACACACAGCACCTCACCCATTGCTATTCCAGATGCCCCAGAGGGACAAACCCAGAATCACAGAGCTTTGAGAAAAATAATTTCCTCATTCCCGTAAGAAAAGCAACCACAACTCTGTTGCAAAGATCCTAGTCTATTCATCAGGTGTAGCTACTGTGTGGTCCTTTACATTATTTGTCTCAGGACCTACCTTATGATTGTTAAAAGGTTATTACCCCATTGGACAACTATGTACACTGAGATCCAGAGAGGTTAAGAAACTTGCCTGAAGTTTCCCAGCTGCGATAGACATGGCTGGGTTAGAATCTTGACTCAGGAGCTCAGCTTTGCTCACAGGTGCTGTGCCTCTTCCTGGCTTCTCAACACCAATATCCCCATGGACCCCATCTGTAGGCGGTCCTATTAAAACATGGGTCCTCACTCAGGAGGCCTGGAGGGGGCCTGAGATGCCCATGCTGGTCCATGGAGCACACTCTGGGCTGAATGAGAGGTGGTGGCTGTCCATAAATGTCAGGATAGTGACTGGCACATATAATTATAGTTAACACTTTACATCTATTAACTCACTTCACCCTCACAACACTATGAAGTAGGATCTATTGTCCCCATGTTATAGTGGAGGAAACTGAGGCACAGGGGAGTTAAATTAGCCCAATAACTATATGATCCCTGGGGTCCTTTTGAGTTTGTGGCCTTAGGAAATACTTCCCAAGGTCTGCAGCTCCCGATCCCACACCTACATCCTAATAGACCCAATGGTGGCTGTGGGCAGCCTCTGCCAGCCAGCTGGGATCCCCCAGCTCCCCATGGCACCAGCCTCAAGCTTCTCCTTTAGCCTTGTCCCTGCCCTGATGATAGCAGGTGTCTCCCCCTCCCAGCCTTGGACCGGACTCTACTCTGACTGTAACCCAGCTTACCACATAGGCCGAGCCTGCCCTGCTTGAGGGGAGACTCTCACCAACCCTTCTTGCCCTCACAGTTCTCCAAGGCCCTGATGCACTTTGGGGAACAGGACAGCAAGATGCAGCCAGATGAGTTCTTTGGAATCTTTGACACCTTCCTGCAGGCCTTCTCGGAGGCCCGGCAGGACCTGGAGGCCATGAGGAGGAGGAAGGAGGAGGAGGAACGGCGGGCGCGCATGGAAGCCATGGTGAGGGCTGGGCTGAGCGGGGTGCTGCTGGGGAAAGCAGTAGGCGGTGGGGAGACACAGGCTGTCTTAGGAAGCAGCAAAGTGGGACCAGGTGGTGAATACAGGCATCAAGGTGCCCAGCCTTGGAGTTACAGGCCGGTTGGAGGGTTCATTTGACACTTGGGCTGTGGGTGGCTGCTCTGGCCCCAGCTGGCCTCTCACTCTTCCTCCTCTTCCCGCTCCTTCCCCCTCCTCCCCCTCCAGCTGAAGGAGCAAAGGGAGCGGGAGCGGTGGCAGCGGCAGCGGAAGGTCCACGCAGGCAGCACCCTGGAGGAAGGCGGCGAGTTCGATGACCTGGTGTCAGCCCTGCGCTCGGGGGAGGTTTTTGACAAGGACTTATGCAAGCTCAAGCGCAGCCGCAAGCGGTCAGGGAGCCAGGCCTTGGAAGTCACCCGGGAACGGGCCATAAGCAGGCTAAATTATTGACCTGGGCACTGGCCACAGCAGGAGGTGGGAGATGGGGCTGGGCCGAGGGGCTGAGCGGAGGCAGCCGTGATCCTTAGACAATTTGGTGCTCGGGTTAAACGAGCCCTGGGCTGGGCCCTGGGGGCGGGGGCAGGGGCCATGTGTGGCAGGACCAGGTGTCCCCGCACGTCTCCTGTTCCGTTACTCTTTCTGCATCCCGGCCGCCCAGGGTCCCCGGTAGGCCCTGCAGAAGGAGCCCTGCCTCCCCACCCCCACCCCCACCCCCAGCAAGGGCACTTACGTGTTGGCACGCAACTGTTCCAGATCTAGACTGGACTGGTCCACGGGCCTTGTCCAGATTTCATGTGCAGGAGGGAATTCATGGTGGGGTGGGCCCCCTGAGAGCCCGAGTGAGAGAATGCCGGCCCCCATCCCCCAGAAGAGGCTTTAATGGAACACTGAGCTGCGGGCAAAGTTTCCTCTTGGATGGAGAAGGGAAGAGGCATTAGATAGTCTAGCTAGATCGGTTTCAGAGAAAGTGCTGGGAGGAGGATGCAGAGACCAAGTCATCAGGACACAGAGTAGCAGTGCTTGTTTCCTACATCCCAAGCCCTTTAGCCCCTCTCTTGTATATCTTAAGTCTCTCCCCCTTCCTTCCCTACTGCCACCTCCCTCCTATTTACTAATCCTGAATCTCAGAACACTCACTTTTGGGTTCCCACGACTATGGTTCATGATCAGGTACTTGATGAATCTGGTTAGGGAAGGGGTTCAAGAAAGACCCCACTCATTACCACACCTTGTGCCTCGGGCATGAGGACCCTGGAACAAAACCCTCCTCACACCTCCTCTGCACAACCCACCCACTCACTGTCTTGATGTGGGACAGCACAGGTGTTGGCTGGGCATTCTGATGGCCCCTCACTAGAGGGCAGCACTTGAATGCCTGGCTAGACTCTCGGGCTCCCTGGTCCACAGTTTTAGGTTCATCAGACCCCAAACTCTTGCTGTAATGTCTGCCTCAGGGCAGACGCCACGGAGACCTCCTCCTCTGTCCAGTCTGCAGAAGGCCACTTCAAACCATGTGGACCTGGCTGAGGCTGGCCCTTGGGAGTCGCTTCCAGAGAAGATCCGAAGGGCCAGAGCTGCCCTCTGTATTTACATGCAATCTCTGAGGCATTCGGACTGGGAGCCAGAGCAGGCAGAAGAAGCCAGGGAGGCAGAATACAGAGGAGAAAGCCCAATTTCCCTGGGGGTGCACTGCCTAGAGGAAACAAGGGCAGAAAGCTGGGTACCAGAGATGGGGGCTGGGACCCACCTCTCAATTCAGTTCTTCAGTCTGCCTTCCAAGGGGTCCATTCTGGTCCTCCCATCCACTCCCACGGTCTATCCTGTGCATCTTGAGCTGTCCTTGGTTGGGGTGAAACAATGGCTATGTCTAAACTAAACTTCTGTCTTCTCAAAGAAGGCAGGAGAGGTCAACTCCATCAAGCCTCTTATTTTCAATACATTTCTTCCCACTGGAGTTGACCTATCATCCTCGGAGTCCAGCCTCCCTCCATCAACCAGCTCCTTGCCATTCTATCTTCCTGACCTTCTCTTTGTTTCTCACCTTCCAACCTATTTCTCCAGCTCAGGGTTAATGCCAGTGGCCACAATGGTGGGCTAGGACCACTCTTCAGCTGCTTATCTTTTCCCTACATCAGACTCCTGAGATAGGGCCAGAGTAGCTGCGGGGGCGGGGGACAAGAAACATAGGGTTAGTGAGCCCAGCATGTGTGTTGGTTTGAAGGGGGGAGGGATGTGAGCAAATGCAGGCCTGGCCAGGCTAGATGGGAAGAGGCCATCCTGGAGTCCAGGTGAATGCAAGATGAAGGCTTCCAGGAAGGGCAGCTGCAGAGAGCTTTGTTATACCCATCTGTATAGCCGACAGCCCCCGCTGCAAGAAGCTGGTGATGGGAAGGTGGGGTGGGGTGGGGGGGGTGCGGTTCTCTGAAGGTCCTCTCCCAAACTGGCTGGGCTGAGGCCAACCTACCCCATAGGGGCAAAGAATAGGGGAGGGCTCCTCTTCTATCCAACAGCATGTCCGTATTGTGGCATTCCCACTCACCGTGGAAGACTGGATACACACCAGGAGAGACAAGCAATATAGAAGTTGTTCAAGACATCCTGCATCCACAGAAAAGCACACTTTGGTTTAACTGTTTACAGAGGACACATACCTTGTTCCAGGGCTCAGGCTTCTCACCCCGAAAGATTTTTTCCTTTTCTATTTATTATTGTCTAGCTCTGGCCAGTAGAATAGCCAGATCTACAACAGTGCCTTGGACCATGCACCATCACATCTGAGTCAGCCAGGACGGGCTGGTGCCCCGTGGAGATGGTCGAGTTGGTATCTTGATATGCTAAATGTTTACACCTACTATATTTGTTCCTTAGTCTTTCCTGTGTCCTTCTCTCCTCCACCTGCCCCCTTCAGGTACATTTCTCCAGCTGTCTAATTTTGTGTTCAGTGTAAAATTCAGTTAACCTAATCCAACCTGTCCCCTTCTCGGCAGCAGCGCCCGCTCCTCCTCTCCGGTGAGGGAAGTCAGGCATGTTTGGGACAGCAGGAGGAAAATATTCTCCAGCTGGAGAGGGAAGGGGTCTGGTCCAGGCTCTCCCCATCCCCATCCCATTTTTACCAACTGGGGTGCCATGACTGTTCCTCCAGCCTCTACGAGGGACGCCTCCATGCCACGGCTGCTTTCACCAAGCTGTCTCAGACAAGTGGGGCTAATGTACAAAATCTGCAGCATCCTTTTTACCTGCACCATTTTTATAAGAATATATTGTAATACTAAAAAATATTAAATCCGTACCATCCCCATCCAGCCTGCCTTCTTCCCATGCGGGGACTTGAAGTGTGCTGGGGAGTGGTCAACAGCCAATAGGAGGTTGGAGCCAGTTCATATCAACTCTGAGAGCACCAACTGTTACATTTTCAAAAGTTTTGCAAGCCAATTCACATTGTATTGGTAGCTTGAAATCAGCCATGGAATTCGGCTTTTTCTTTTCCCAAGAGCTGCTTGTCAAACATTCGCCAGCACACGGGGGTATAGGGCAGAGGGGAGGCAGGCAGGGGGTGCCACTGGGGATATACCCAAAGCCGCCTATTCTACAAAGGGAACCCAGCCAACCAGTCCAGTGTTTGGGGATGTGCATACCAGGAACCTCTAAGTGCACCCCCTTGATCTCTAATGGCAAAACCAGTGATGAGCCCGCCACCTGACACCCACTACAGGGGGTACATCTCTGGGCCTCCCACTCCACTCCCACCTTCTCCCACAGGGAAGACGAGGGATACTCAGAGAATGTGCCCCTTTGGCTTTTCTAGCATCCTTCTTGCTCCTCTTCCCCCGGGGGGGAGGGGTGGTGGTGGGCATGAATTCACAGCAGCTCGGTGCACTCTGCACAGATAGTCCTCATTCTTGCATCTCCAAAGTTGGCATCGTGGCTTTATTTTGTGCGCTGTGAGGGTGAAGGCAATCTTCAACTCTCTTCTTTCCCTGATATGTTCCAGAATAAAGGGGTGTGGGCAGCGGGTGGAACAGCAGTGCATAGGGCCAGGGGTGGGACGTGTGCTTGGGTCAGGGATCCCCAGGGCTACTGCTAACGTGTGTCCTGTTCAAGAGGAAGGGACCTAGGAAAAGGAGCTGGCAGCAGGACGAGTGTAATTGTTAAGCCAAAACCCTGCAAGTTTGATGGGACACAGACTCAGGCAAAAGGAGAGGGTAACTGGCCCCTTCAGAGGGGTGGTGGAGAGGCAGGAAAGGATGGGGTTGTGGCTCCAGGCTCAGGAAGGCAAAGCTGCTTTAGAGGATTTGTGGAACATTCTTTTTTTTTTTTTTTTTTTTTTTTTTGTGGAACATTCTTAATGCAAACCGTGCATTTCCCTCCTCAAAGTGGGTTCCCTCTGCTTCATGAGCCCTTATTCTCTCCCAAAGAAGGAGAAGAGAAAACCCAAAATGAGAAGTGGAAGTTAGGGACTAGGCTGTCTGAAACCGGACGTGTTATCTGGGGACTACTTCAGACAATGTGATTTTTCAGTTCTCTAGCACTGCTCATGGGGACCCCCTTCCATGACTGTGGTGTCCAGGAAGGCTGACAGGAGGCTGAGCTGGTCACTCTAGATCATATAGCAGGAAAGGGGTGGGCTGACCTTGGAGATCCTGATGGGGTTACAGGAACTTGCTGGAACCACATCCCATCTTGACCCAGCTGGGCTGGGGGAGAGGCAAGAGCTCTAAGTCCGATGGAAGTCCCCCCGCTGACCCCCAGTCTTGCTAAGGAGCTTGATCTCACCCAACACAATGTCTCTGCTGACAGCCTTGCACATGTCGTATAGGGTGAGGGCGGCCACGGCAGCCGCGGTCAGGGCTTCCATCTCCACCCCGGTAGGGCCCCAAGCCCGGCAAGATGCTCGGATCCCCACGGCATGGCGTGCACCATCCAGTTCCAGCCGTACCTGGACATGGCTCAGGGCCACGTGGTGGCACAGAGGGATCAGCTGGCTAGTCAGCTTGGCCGCCTGGACTCCGGCCAGCTGGGCCACCACCAGGGCATCCCCCTTCTTTAGCTGGTTCTCCTGGACAAGCTTGAAGGCCACAGGCCCCAGGAGGACCACGGCTGAGGCCACAGCCACCCGCTCTGTGTCTGGCTTCCCACCCACATCTACCATAGCTGCCCGTCCTTCTGTGTCCACATGGGTTAGTTGGTCCGAGGTTGGCAGGGGTCCTGAGGGGGTGGCAGGAGCCCCGGACACTGCACTAAGGCACTTTGGGTTGGCATCTGAGTCTAGGTGGGAACTGCAGTGTCTCTGAGGGGAGTTGGACCACCGTTGGCCCAGAGGAGGGGTCCGGGAGACCCAGCATCCTTTCCACCAAGTCGACATCCGGTTGGAGAAACTCACTCTGTGTCTTATACCCTGAACGTGAAAGGGGTGCTGGGAGGAAATGCTTGGAATGGCTGGTGGGGAATCTTGGAGCATCAAAGGTAACTCTGGAAGGCAAGAAGGAAAGAGAAGAGAAACGGAGTCCAAAAAGGAAGGGTTTTTTGTTGTCCCCCACCCCACCTCTTCTCCCACCCTTTCCCTGCCCACCCTGAGTTCTTGCTTCCACACTGGAGAAGAGAGGGGTGAGGAGCAAGGAGTGTAGTGAGGAGAGAAAGCAGGAGGCATGCAGACAGAGAGCCCCGGGATACAGGTCTGCAGCCCCCCATGGCAGGCGGTGTGCAGCGTGCAGCCCCACCAGTGGTCCTGGGCCCATGGGGGGCAGTGGGTGCACTCCTGGGCTCCCCTCCCCACCAACTCCCTTGTCGTTGAAGTTCTCTTCAGAATCACCTAAAGTCTGAAGGCTGCAGCCTGATCACATGACCTCTCTCGGTCACTGCATTTTCTGGAAGCTACAGTGAGGTCTCAGACTGAATTACCAATCACAGTTACTCCTCTTCACATTCTCTATGCAGGGTTAATAATAAGTATCTGGTTCCCAGGGAAGATAGTAAGGGAAATATTGTATCTATTTCAACAAGGTCTTTCAGGCCCCCTCAAGGACATCAGAAGAACCCACGGAGTGACAGGCCAATCCAAATGGTGCCAAGGGCCTTGGGAGCCTTGTAGGCTCCTGGTACTCAAAGGGTGGTCCAGTGTAGAAACATGGCCCAGACTTCCCAAATCCAACTCCGAAATGACAATAGCCCCAAGTGATTCACGTGCACGTGAAAGTCGCAGGTCCTGTTCCAGACACCCCTGGTTTTATAGAAATCAGACCAGCTTATTACTCTATGTCCTTGAGAGGAGTAATAGATCTTATGAAGCAAAGAGGCCTCCCACCTTCTGGCTTCCCAGGTTTGGGCCCCCATCTTGCCAATGTCAGAGGTACAACCCTCCTCCACAAAGGCATCCCCAGCTCCTTGCCATCAAGGTGTGTCAGCATGGGTCAAAGTCCAACTATAGGACTATGACGCTGGAAGTGAGGGGAAGAAGAGAGACGGTCCAGTTGACCTCCCAGGGGAGTGTTTTGGTGAGCTGCCTTCCCTTCTCTGGGAGGCTGGTTTGGGAGGCAGCCCACTCTAGCCTGCCTTCCTCTGGGCCCGTGCATTCACTCACTTGGTTCCAAACCCTGGAGAAGAATCCCTTTCCCTAGTTTTTCTCACTACTTTCTCTTGCCTGGTGGTATAGTTCAGAAGCCCAGATCGGGCTGTGGCCAAGGGGGCAAGGCCTCCCCCCATCTAGTCTGGGCATTTGGTAGAGCAGTAGCAGCATCCCTAAAGCTCCTCATGGACCAACCAGTTCCCCCCAGAGAACACATATGACTTTATGCATATAAGTTTCCAGGAGTTAAGGAATTAGGCAGTTGAGATCCCGGTTGCCTCCTCCTGAAAAGATCAGGAACATTCTTAGCTGGCTGCCCCAAGCCCTGCCCAGATCCTGTAATAGCATCTAGGCTGGGAGGTTCTAGAGCCAAGGACAGGGTCTCCATCTTAACCAGGAGCTCCACTTTTGGGAGACAACAACCTGAGGACAATAGACCATAAATCTGGAAGGCCCCCTGCCCCAATTTCTGGTAAGACAGAATGATGATTTCTGTGGTATACAGAGTGAGGGGGAACAATGAACAAGGAAGAGAAGACACAGTAAAACTGGAAGGGTGAGAGGAGATGGAGGAGGAGTACAAGAAACACATAATGAGAACATCAGGATGAAATGCAGGATCTGGGGGTGCCTTAGGGCAGGGGCCCCACCCCACGGGATCCCCCAGTGACAAGGGTGAGTGGTTACGTACTGATGGGTCACCCACCGATGAGGATCATGGGCCGGTTCTTCATCTGGGCAATACTGAACATGCCTGGGGTAAGGGAGAGATGGGGGGGGGGGGCGGGGGAGGAAAGCAGGAAAGGGGGAAGGGAGGGGTGGGAAAGGAGAGTTCACTCTCAGGCTGACACAGAGGTAGGACGACCCAGGAACATGCAATCACCGAAGTGCGCACTGACAAAAAGCCCGTGCTATGCACTGCAAGGTCACCCATGACAGAGCCAGCATATTCTGTGGGTGCCCAGGACCCCACCCTCCTGAGAGAAGGCAATGTGTGGGATGAGACAGTACAGTGCCCCCCCCACATCCCCTCTCCCCAATAAAACAGCCCAGGAGAATTCAGAGTACCCTCTCCTGCACAGGCTCTGCTGTGCCAATGCTCCGGAGGGAGGAGAGAACCATCACCACACCCCCAGTCTCCAGGTGCCACAGGAGGGACTGGGTGCCAAGATGTCACTGAGTCCCGCTGGCTTCCTGCCAAGCTTTGCTCTGTCCCCTCAGCCCCTCCGGCCCACTCAGCAGCCAGCCTGGCCTGCCCTGTGCCCACCCCTTACCTGCATGCTGCCGCTTCTTCCTGCCCACAGCGGCCCCGATGATCCTCAGCAGCTCCTCCTCGGAGGCCCCTGCCCGCAGGTGATCCCGTAGAGACACCTCTGAGCTCCCGAAGAGGCAGACCTGTGGGTGGTCACCATGGGGGTGAGGAGAGCATGCCTCCCTTGTTTCCGAGCCTTGGCCCCCATCCCTAGAGTTCCCCCATGGGCTGAGTGCAAGCAGCTGGGTCATACTCAAGGTGGGACTTCCTGCAGTGAGGGATAGAAGGTGCTGGATGGTGAAGTCAGGCCGGAAGGGCAGAAAGTGGAACCAGACGTCCCGAGGCCTGTCTCTGATTCACAGTCATGTTACCTTCAGCCTATAGAGCATACTATAAAAACAGTTGCCAACAGACATGCCACATAAAAATCCAGATGCAAACCTTCTCCTGAGACATTCCCTAGAGTAGCCTCTTTATTGCCGTGAGCATAGACTCCCAATCCTGGCAGTCCCCCTGGATGTGGCACGAACATCCCATTTCACCCGTGTCTCCTCCTGATCCCTACGCTCACGGACCTTACTGGCCTGGCCCTGCACACACTCCAGTTTGTAACCTGGATGGATGGCTGAACAGCACAGACCTGGTGAGGGTGGCATCCTGAAGCCACTCAAACTCGACACTCTCTAGCTTCTGAGACAGGCTGGCTGCTCGGGGGCTCAGGGGTGGATGAGGCAGTCCCAGCAGGAGAGATACCTACCCTCCTCCCACAAAGCTTTATAAAGCACCTACTGTGTGCCAGCTCTGTAGAAGGCATTGTGGACACAGGACAGAGGAACGTCTGAGAAGCCTCTGAGAGCCGAGAGCACCAGAGAAGATACAAACAGAACCTACGTAGAAGGTATACCTACTTTACCCTGCTGGCTATTCCTCACCCCTCACTCCCTCACCGGGCCCACCCTCTGCCCCCAGGGGTCCACCTTCCGGGATCCCCTCTAGCTGGCTTCTGGCTGAGTTGGCTGGTGGGAGATTGGAGAGTGAAAGGAAAGAAAGATTGGGCATTTCTATCCTGCTTCTTCCAGGCTCAGACATCTCAGGCAGTGACTACTCCCCTCCACAGCCCCAGCTCCAGCCCGGTGGCCACTCCGCCAGGCTACAGCTCTCCGTGGGCCCCTGTGACACCACTTCCTCCCAGATCCCAGGTGGGAGCAGCGGTCTGCTGCTGCCCCTCAGGTGCCTCAACATCTCTTCTGAGTCACACTCTCCCCACACTATAAATAGCCTCTCTTCAGAACCCCACCCCACCGTGTCCTGCAGGGGTCCTGACTACACAGATGCCATCCATACTATATGGCAAGTCCACATCTCTAGCCCTGGCTTTTGAACAAGTGCTGGATGGTCCCTTCTGGATGTCAAGCTCAATGCATCTGAACTCCGATCACCCTCCTTCCCAATGCTGAATAGTTCCCAAAGCCGACCAGCCCCTGGATGCCTTCTCGTGGTCTTCCACATGCGTTTCCAAGCTCCTTCATTCTTCCTTCCCATCCTCGCCTCACACTCTTACCTACATGAAACACTGTTCAGTGGCCATCTGACTAGTCTTCCTGTTTCCAAATTCAACCAGTTGGTTATTCTTCCTCAAACATGAACAGGAGTCATGTCTCCCCCTTGTCCAGCATAGCACCCTACTGTCAACAGAACACACGCTGTGCTGTACCTTTTACCTAGGCATTCAAGTCCTCTACCATGTGATTTCCCCACACCTGGCGTGGACCTGCCCTAGCCTTGTCAGTATGAACTCCAGACAAGTGTCCTCCCTTCTCTTGCCCTCCCCTCTCCATCCTTCAAGGTCATCGGTGTCCATAATGTGCTCCCTCAAGTCCTGCCCCCCTTACAGCCTGTCTGGCCACTCCTCTGACAAAGACTTACGTACTGCCGCACATCAACCCTTTGCTTGCTCTTAACCATAAGACTTTACCTCTACAAGGACTGGTTATGTCTCTGCCTCTCTGACACTCTCCAAAGGGCTGAAGGCACAGGATGTGCTGATCAGATGTGAATAACAGTCACTGGTTTCAGATCTGAGCCCTGGGCCTGGAAAGGGGCCCATCAGGGTTGGGGCTAGGGTCCAGGGCACATTGACCCTTCACTTCTCCCCTGCCCACCCTGGTAACGTTAAGTGCTGGCAAGTGGCTCCCAATCACCTGGAAGTTACTTCAGGAGCCCCAGGAAGGCAGGCCATGGGTTCGCTGTCACCTTCAGCCCCCGTGCTCTCCCCAAACTGACACTATTTCGCCATCTGCACCATGTGTCCTGTTGGTCTCCCCTCCAATTGGGGGTCCAAGTGGGAAGAGATATTCCCAACACACAAGTGGCAAGGGGTCCCTTGTGGGGAAAGGGATACTTACCTTGAGGTTCCCATCAGCTGTGATTCGTAGTCGGTTACAGGTTCCACAGAAATGCTCAGACATGGATGTGATGAAGCTGACCTGGCCCCGGAAGCCAGGGATTTTAAAGGCCTGGGGTGAGGAGGGAAAGGGCCACTGAGGGGATGGGGCTGGACAGGCCCAGGACAGGCCCAGCTCCCGAGGAAGGGAGCACCCAAGGTCCCCAGACAACAGAAGACTGACACAATGGAGGACCTATGAGCTCTCTGCCTGCACCTGGCCTCACAGCAAACCTACTATGTTTTTGGAGGCACGTGGGCAGTGTGGCCACAGCATGTCTCCACCACTTACTGAAGTGTGGTTTAAGACAAGGTACTCACGCCTGCCCCCTACCCAGCCTGCTGCTCTGGCCATGAGGGTGGAGGCAGCTGTGATGGCACAGTCGGCCTCTTGTTATATGCCAGCTGTCCCATGGTCCTCCTCCCTACCCAGGCCCACCTGTACTGCCCCCAACCTTGGCTGTGCTGGATTCCTCCTCAGGCAGCTTCTCCAGCTCTGGCCACTGCTGCTGGAGGGTGTCCAGCATCTCCTTGTAGCTAACCATCTTCTTGAAGTTCCATTTGTTGCCTGTATTGGGGTTGGAAGCCACAGAGTCACAGAGTTGCAGGAGCCTGGGGTCTTTAGGTCCATCCTCCCATAGAACCCAAGAATCAGTTCTGCCTCTTGAATAGGAGAGCCAGTTCTGCCTAAAGCAGGTGAATCACACCATACCCACACTCAACTCAGAGATGCCTCTAACCCCCAATCAGATCCCTAGGCCTGGCACGCCTGCAGAGGCCCCTACCCATTATCCCCAGAGAAATTCCCATACACACAGTGGGGCCCAGGGTCACCAGCACCCACAGGGCCAGCCAGACCTTGTCCACCCCACTCAACCCTTCCCAGGGTCCTCAGCATCCCTGCACCATGGTCTCAGCATGGTGCTGGTCTAGCTCTGCTGCCAGACCCAAGCTCTGCTTCCCACTCCATCCCAGGTCACTGACCATCGAAGGGCATGTACTCTATGAAGCGCACATCCAGGGGGAGGCCCTTGGTCAAGGCCACAAAGTTCAGGAGCTCGTCCTCGTTCAGGCCTCGCATCACCACACAGTTCACCTGGGCAGGGACAAGAGGACCACAAGGCTTGTTCCCCCTGCATTCTTTTCCAAGGAATGACCTTCAGGGGTCTGGCACTCGCCTAGGCTCTCTACTGGAGGGCCCATTCCTTGTATCTCTCCCCGCCCAGTTCTTAAGCTGGGAATGCAGTGGGGGTCACTGGTTTTCTCCCCTCCAAGAGGTCAGGGGCATGCTGGATGCAGTGGGCAAGGAAGTGATGAGGGTACAGTACAGCTGCACCAGCCAGGGCGAGGAGCTGCCTCCCATGGGCCAGATGCTGGCAGGAGGAGGTCTAGCCAGGGTGGGGGGCCGAAGTCAGAGGTCAAAAGCAACAGCAGGTCCTCACCTTCACAGGGCTATAGCCCAGCTCGATGGCCTTGTGGATGCCCTCCATGACCTTGTGGAAGCCTGCAAGGAGGGAGAAAAGGGTCTGGAAACTTTCTCCCTCTCCCTGCCCCCCTTACACCCAGAGGGAAGCACCAGATCTGTAAGGAGCCTCAGAGACCACCAAGTCCAGTGACCAAACAGTAAATATTTTAGGCTTTGTAGGCCGAGAGGTGAAATTGGGGATATTATTAGGTGTATCCTGTAAAGACTATATAATTTCAGAATCTGATAATTGAGTACCATCTTTTATAACATAGCTCTACACATAGAATGGAAGAATGGAATTCTTTTTGCTGGGATAATATTTTGCTTAGCTGGGAGTTCATAATTAATGTTTTCTAACATCAAATTGATTACAAATATGATCTGTAAAATTCATTCTTGGCTCCCAGCCCCATTAAAAAACAAAAACAGAAAAAACAAAAAAACAAGCAGGGGGCTGGATTTGGCTGGTGGTCTATCATGTGCCAATCCTGATCTAGGTGACCCCTCTCATTGTCTAAGCGGCAAAACTGAGACCCTAAGAAGAGGTGGTGTCCCACTGGAGGCCTCACGCTGTGTACCTTAGAATGCAGGTTTCGATCTCCCTTGTCAGTGCTTTGTGTTGGGGCCAGTGAGCAACTAGTCCTCACGTGATTCTCCCATCTCTGTGGTTAACCCACAGTACCTGGGATCCCAGGCTGCTTCTCACTCTCTGCTCCCTCCTCTGTCCAAGCATTTGAGGGCTTCCTGCACGCTGGCCCCTCCCCGGCCCCCTCAGCACAGCCTGGTGATTGTGTGTGATTCACAGCTGGGCCATTCCCCTGGCGGAGGGTGTAACTGTAGCCAGAGGATGGACCCCAGGGTTTCCTTGCAGCATTTTTAGATGGCTCAGTGAGGCAGGGAAACAAGAGGAAGGTGCAGTTTTCATATAAACTGCTGTTACGATAATCTAGAAGCTGCTTCTTTTGTAAAGCACTCCACCTCCAAAAAGGGGTGGTGGACATAGAAATGTAAATGGGAAGGCAGATCTGATGTCAAGATCTACTGTCTCCAATCCTCATTCTAGGAAATGAGACAAGGAGGCAGAGGATATGTGGATGTCGGGGAGGGGGTGAAACCCATAAATACACTTTCAACTTTCCCACCTCAGCGCCCTCACAGGTTCCCGAGTGCCTTTCCCCTTCAAAGTGAGCTCCCTTGATCCAACTCCTCTCTCTGTTCCCCATTCCTCAAGGCCCAGAGGCGATGCCTCCTCCATGGAGCCCTCCACGTCTTCTCTGCTAGAAGTTCTCTCTCCTTCCCTGTAGCTCTTTAATCAACACAAGACAAACAAAGGTGGCCTAGTAGCAGCATGCATTTTGGCCCTTCATGACTGTAAGGCAGAGCAATGTCCTGTGTGCCTGTGTGTCTGTCTCCTTCACAGCACCTGAAGCAGCTCTTTCCAGAGGGCAAGGACTCCATTAGCACATCCTTAACACACGAATGGTGTAAACAGAGAGTCACACCATGGAGCAGGGAAAAGAGAAAGTGGAACTAGGAGCTAGAAGCTGTTTCCAAAGAAAGGGAGGGATCACTGAGTCTCTTGATCTTGCAGAGAACTCTGTTATATACCACCATCCCAACTCAAAGGGCATCCAATCCTGGGTACTTCCCACCCAAAACTGAAGCCTATGGCCCAAGAACCACTGGGTGCTGGTCTAATGAGACCTGGGGCTCAGGGCTGCTCTCTACCTCCCCACCTGTGCCCTCCCGGACAAAGCCGGGTAGGGAGGACGCCATGGAAGTGCCACTGCAGGACCCCTGCTTGGCAATGCTGACCTTGACTCTGGCATCTCAAGGCAGCTGCTTCCACCTCGGGCTGCCCCACATCTCCTCAGATCTCATTATATGGTCACCAACTTGTCCCCATCCATCAGGGGCTATCTTGGTTTTAAAATAGAAAGGCCTGTATACTAGCAACGTGCCCAGTCCTAGGCAAACTGGGGGCAGGGCAGAGGGAGACAGTTCACCACAGGTCCTAGCATCTGATCCCCCAATTTCCCCAAAGGTGTGGCTATAGAGACAGAGGACATTTGATGAGGGTGAGGAGTAAGGAATGAATTCCTAGGTTTATCTGTAGCTCAGACACCAAAAGGGAGCAACCAGACTCCTTGCCTGGCACCAGCCACAGCTCCTCAGCTCTGTGGGAGGAGCAGCCTGGGAGGGCCACCCCCCACTATAAACCACATCTGCTCACCTTTCCTGCGAACAATGAACTCAAATTTGGCTGGTACCAGGGTGTCCAGGCTGATGTTGATGGCACTTAGACCAGCTTTCTGAAGCTGAGGCAGAAGCCGGGCTAGGTTGATGCCGTTGGTGGTGATGCCAATGGTCCTCAGCCCTTCTAGCCGGTGGAGCTGAGCTGTAGAGAGAACAGGATGGGGTGGGGGTGTGGTGTGTATGGTCAGTCTGTTTCTTCCTAGTGAGGTCCCAGAAAAGGGCTGGAAGAAAAAATTCCAAGTCTAAATAAGGTGGATGGAAAAGGGGTTCTCTGTACTCCTCTATTAACTGGGCTTAGCTTAATAAAAAAAAAAAAATAGAAAAAGAAAAACTCTGACAAAAATAACCTAAAGATTACATATTGAGTGCTCATTCTGCTAGAGGCCCTGTTGAGGGCTTTATGTGCCTTAGCTCATTGAAGCCTCACAACAAGGATTATCCCCATTTAATAGATAAGGCAAGAGAGGCTTGGAGAGATTATGAAACCGCTTGAAATCACACAGCTAATAAAAACAGCTGAGATTCAAATCCCTGTGTCCTTGACTCCAAGACTGCTCTTGGTAAACCTACTCACAGGTCCTCATACTCTGCACATGAGAAACAAAGAAGTGTTTGGATTATTTGCTAAACCGCCTCCTCCCCAAATCCCTAGACATAAAAAAAGGACAAAGAAAGAGTCCACAATAGAGCTGGAAGGTAAGAAAGAATGCCTTCAATGGCCCAAGTGGAAGAACCCTGAGAGACAGAAAGCAGATAGGCTCCCGCAGATTAAAGAAACCACACCCCAAAGCACATACAGAAGGTTCTATACAAAGTAGGAGCGGGAGGAATACACCCTAAACTTTGCATTCACCTATACAGGGAGTAGGAAGGACCCTATGCATGTCAAGCAGGTTGCCAGTCTGGAGAACTAAATTTGCCTGAGCTGGATAAATTGGTCTCCCTCCATCCCTGCGTGCAGGGGGAAGGTTGCAGCTTTTACCCCAAGGCTAGAGTGCTTAAGCTAGCTGAAAGGAGTGGGGGCAACCAGCATGAATGGAAACAGCAGTGGCAGTCAGGCCAACAGAAGCCTTGGACACTGAGATAAGTACAGAGCCAATAGTCAGCACACATGTAAGGAGAATGTTGCATAAGAAAGATAAATTCCACAAACAGAAGAATGAAAGAGGAAGGAAAAGTGACAGAGATAACAGAAAATGATTCTTTTAAAAAACGGGGGTTACATGAATAAACATCCTCAACAAAGTATTAGCAAACCATATGCAACAACATATAAAAAGGATCATACATCATGATCAAATGGAATTTATTCCAGGGATGCAAGGATGGTTCAATGTTCACAAAATCAATGTGATACATGCTACATAAAGAAAATGAAGGTTAAAAATCAGATGACCATCAGGACGCCTGAGTGGCTCAGTGGTTGAGTGTCTGCCTTCTACTTAGGGTGTGATCCTGGGGTCCCGGAATTGAGTCCCACATCAGGCTCCCTGCAGGGAGCCTGTCTCTCCCTCTGCCTATGTCTCTGCATCTCTCTATGCGTCTCTCATGAATAAATAAATAAAATCTTTAAAAAAAATCAGATGACCATGTCAATAGATGCAGAAAAAATATCTGACCAAAATTTGACACCTTTTAATGACAGAAACTGGGGGAAAAAAACCCACTAACTTGAAAAAAATACATGCACCTCCATTGTTCACTGCAACATTCTTTACAAAAGCAAATACATGGAAAACAACCTAAATGTTCACTGATGATGAACAAATAAAAAATACACACATACACAATGTAATGGTATTTAGCCATAAAAAAGGAAGTCTTGCCATCCATAACAACATGGATGGACCTTGAAGGCATAAGGTAAATGGAAAAAGTCAGACAGAGAAAGACAAATACCATATGATCTCACTTATATGTGGAATCTAAAACCAAAACACACACACACACAAACAAACTTAAATTCACAGATAAAGAAAACAGATTGGTAATTGCCAGAGGTGAGGAACAGGGAGTGAGCAAAATGGGTGAAGGTGGTCAAAGGTATACATATCAGTTATAAAATAAATAAGTCATGGTGATGTACAGCATGGTGACTACAGTTAATAATACTGTATTGTATATTTGAAAGTTGCAAAGACAGTAGATCTTAAAGGTTCTTATCAGAATAAAAATAATTATGTGTAGTGATGGATGTTAACCAGAGTTATTGTGGTGTTCATCTTGCAATGTATACAAATATTGAATCACTCTGCTGTACACCTGCAACTAACAATGTTATATGTGAATTATATGTCAAAAAAATCACAGTTAATACCCTCAGGAGGACAAATATTATATCCTGAAAACAAGAACAAGAATGAATTACAACTCTTGAAAATGAAAGGACAGTTATAGAAAGAAAAAAACTAGGGTGCCTGCATGGCTCAGTCAGTTGAGCATCCACTCAAATAGAAAAACCTTTAAAAATTTTAAAAAAACTAGATGGAAAGACAGAATGGACACTTATGATCAGCAAATAAGCAAGCTGGAATTGAGCAAAGGAATGCTCCCATAACTATATACAAAAAGCAACAGAATGGGACAAAAAAAGCCAAACAACAACAACAACAACAACAAAAAACAAAACAAGGGCTTCCATTTAAATCTAGAGAAAAGATACGGTGTAAAAATGTCCATAGTAGCTATCTTTGATCAGAAGGATTATAGGTGATTTTTTAAAAAGTTTTTATTTATTTATTCATGAGAGACACAGAGAGAGAGAGAGAGGCAGAGGCACAGGTGGAGGGAGAAGCAGGCTCCATGCAGGGAGCCCGATGTGGGACTTGATCCCGGGACTCCAGGATCACACCCTGGGCCAAAGGCAGGCACTAAGGTGCTGAGCCACCTAGGGATCCCTATAGGTGATTCTTATACTTACTTATCTAGAGGTAAAATTTATTTCAAACTCTTTGGATGCAAGAATCTTGGTGAACTCAGCTCTACACGAGTGCAGAAACCAAAGTACAGTGCCCTAATGAAGCTGGATTGAGAAAAAGGCAACAGCAGATCACAAAATTAACACCCAGCTTAAGTAGGGGTGTGTGGAAAAGCACATGCTCATGATGTAAGACTATATTAATTATATAACTTTTCTGGAGATAAGCTCTGTATCTGGAGAGAATTAGTTTGTGGAACTTTATAAAGCCTGTGATCTGAAATTTCACTTCTAAGAATTTAATCTAAGGAAATAATTAAGGATGTGAACAATATTTATTCACAAGAATGTTTATTAAAGAACAATACACAATAAAAGGAAGAGGGAAATCATCCAGATAGCCAACAACAGAAAACTGGCTAAATTATACTTTGTCTAGATAATGGAATGTTATATAACCAAACATGACTGTAAAATCATGTTAGGGAGGTTGGGAAATATACGTGCTATATTAAGTCCAGGTTGAAAACAGCAGGTAGAAACTAGATGCAAAGCAAAAAGACAGGCAGGTCACCAAACCAAAATGTGGACAGTTGTTGCAATAGGGCAGTAGTGACATCTCTTTTGTTTATTTAAAATAAACATGTATTATTCTTGTAACAAGAAAATAATAGTTTAAAAATAAAAGCTGTTGTTTTAAAAAGCATCAGAATTAATCCTGGGAAACTCCACTAAAATGAAGTTGGGAGGTTTTGGCAGCGGGAGGGAGCCCTCATGGTCTACCACTCAGAGTCACTTGTACACCCAACAGGAAGAAAGGGACTTGACCTTGCAAGTGGATACTACTTTACTTTTCCAGCTGGGGAATGAAACACTTTCCTTTTCCACCTGGCAGCATCTCAGCCAGTGAGAAGCCAGTATACTTCTAACTCCTGTTGACTCCAATGGACTTTTCATTTATAGCAGCCTTCCTTATTTACTCCTTTTCTCCATAAAAAAAAAAAAAAAAAAAAAAAAAAAAAAAAAAAAAAACCTACCTCTGCTTTTCTTCTCCAGACTCGCCTCTGGTTTTGCTACAGCTTGTCTACCCCAGATTGCAATTCTCGTTCATCCCTGAATAAACCCATTTCTGCTGGTATAATAACTGGCAATTTTAAATTTTTTTAAAGATTTTATTTATTCATGAGAGACAAAGAGAGAGGCAGAGACACAGGCAGAGGGAAAAGCAGATTCCCTGTGGGGACCCTCCCATGTGGGACTCAATCCCAGGACCCCTAGGACCATAACCTGAACCAAAGGCAGATGCTCAACCACTGAGCCACCCAGGCGTCGCCAGTTTTAATTTTTAATGTGAACAAAAGAAAGCAAAGAGCTTTACTGTGGGAAAGTAAAATATGCAAAATTAGTAGTAGTTGTTTCCCTCTACCAAATCAACTCTGAAGAAACATAGAATCTCGGAACTGTAAAAAGTGAAAATCTCGAGGAACACCGGAAGGATAGTGCTTTTGAACTGCTGTGGGGAGAGCGTTTGTAGCCTGGAGTTGAAGGCAACTGGCAAAGAAGGTAAACAGTTCAAGGAAAATAAGGCAGTTCAAGCTCCTGCCTTCATCCACTGATGCCTCAGAACAATCATCGTTTGTCCCTTCCCTGAAGAAATCGGTGTCAAGCACCCCAGAGCACTCAGCTGGGGAATCCACCAGAGGTTAACTCAAGGAATCTGCCAGAGTCCTTCTGGAAGAGGAGTTGAAGACAACATCCTTAGGCATTCATTTCTCATTCACCCCCCACCAAAGCCCCAGAACTGGTAGACTAAAATCAAGGGTACTACTTCCTTGGAGCCAAATCTGCTTCTCTCTGATGGTCTGAAGGCGAAGACCTGTAGGGTTGCCATATTACATAATATTACATAATATTATGTAAGGGTAGGAGGTGCCATTCTCATCATAATGTAAATGAATAGCAGTGCTTCCTGGAGTCGTGTAGTGTACGACTTATGCAGTCATACATAGCAAGCCCAGTTGTTTGATAGGGAGACTACAAACATGAGTAATAACTGTGATATTCTCCTTTCTTCAGCCCCATGGGCCCATCAGAGATTAAGATCTGGCCTTAAAGCTTTTTCCATTAAACAGTGCCATACAGAATAGAATATCCTCAGGGGAAAAAATTTACCAGCTAAACTAAGGAGACCTTTGAGAAGAACAACTAATGCTCCCTGCCCTCCTTAACCCAAAATATATAAAATATATAGCAGAATTATTAAAACAGAACAAAAATAAATACAGCAAAAGAAATAACAAAGGCTAGCAACATGAGAAAAATTTCATCACAAAAACGAATGAGGGGAGGGACACCTGGGTGGCTCAGTTTTTGAGTGTCTGCCTTTGGCTCAGGCTGTGGTCCTGGGGTTCTGGGATCAAGTTCTGCATTGTGCTCCCTGCACGGATCCTGCTTCTTCCTCTGCCTGTGTCTCTGCCTATCTCTCTGTGTCTGTCATGAATAAATAAAATCTTAAAAAAAAAATAACGAGGGGAAAGAAATAGTAGATAAAGGCATAATTGTGAAATAAAGAACACAAGAAATAAGATCTATAATAACATGGTGAAGTAGAAGCTAAAATTTAGGGCTCTCCCAGGAAGAGGAAGAAGAGAGGGGCACTTAAGTAGCTCAGCGGGTTAAGCGTTTGACTCTTGGTTTCAGTTCAGGTCATGATCTCAGGGTCATGAGACTGAATCCCAAGTCTGGCTCTGTGTTCAGCATGGAGCCTGCTTGAGATTCTCTCCCTCTCCCTGTACCCCTAGCCCTGCTCTCTCTCTCTCTCTCTGTCAAATAAAATAAATAAAATCTTTGAAAAAAAGAAAAAAGAGGAAGAGAATAAGAAGTCACAATATAATTAAAAATTGTAGGTCATAAGTAGAAGGGTATCAAGCTTTGCATAGGGTGCCTCACTCAGTCTGGAGTCTGCTTGTCCCTCTGCCTCTACTCCTCCCACTTGTGTGTGCATGCTCTCTCTCTCTCTCTCTCTCTCTCTTTCTCTCAAATAAATGCAATATTTTTAAAAAAAAAATTAAAAAGAGAGAGATACACACACAGAAGGGCAGACTAGTCCTAATAACCCAGAGATAAAATTCTAGAAAATATCAACAATACAGGTGGGGGTAAGAGTAACAAAGATCAAGGGGCCTGAGAGTGCACTAAAGTTCTTGTCTTGTCAAGGAAAAGAGAGATCATTTATTTAAAAACCAAAAGAGAGGAAAAAGAAATATAGAAGAAGTATGACAGATAAAAGATTATAGAAATAAGTCCAAATATTTCAATAGTTTCCATAAAGGTACCAGGCATCAACACAATAGTTAGGTCAGAGATTGTCAAATTTGGTAAAAGAGACACAGGTAACAGCTATGTGCTGTAATAACAGACATATCTAAAGCATAATAAGAACATAAAAAGGTTTAAAGTAAAAAGGTGAAACCAGACACAATGGTCTTACTAAAGCCAAAAGTTAATATAACTTTAGTAAAGTAAAATACATAGACCTTAAAGACCCAAAGTATCATTATAAAGAAAGCCATTACATAGTGATAAAAAATTCAATTTATGAAGAAGACATAACAATTCTCATCACATATGAACCTAATAAAATCACTTCCACTATATATAAAATAAAAAGAAATAGGACCTCTGGGAGAAATTAACAAATCTACCTACTTATTTATTATTGGCAGGCCAAACAGAGAGAAAGCCAGCAAATAGAGATAACCAAAGATTTGAATAATAAAATTAACAAGCTGGAGCCAATGAACAAATACAGATGTCTCCATCCAATAATTAAATAACCATTCTCTGCAAGCACACATAGAACATTTATAAAAACTGACAATATATTAAATCATAAAGAAAGCCTCAATAAATTTTAAAGAATAATTATCATATAGAGAAGATTCTCTGACCACTACATAATTAAATTATAATTTAATAATAAAATATAAATGAAAAATCCTCATATATTCAGAAATTAAAAACAAGACAAATATTTCATAGATCAAAGCACAAATCAGAATAAAAATTAAATACTTATAGCTAAATGTTATGAAAGAAATAGGCTACATCAAGATGGAAGCAGAAGTAATAAAACAGAATAGAAATATACAGTAAGATTCAACAAATCCAAAAGTTGGTTTGTTGAAGATTAGTGCAATAGACAAAACTCTGGCAAGATTTATCAAGAAACAAAAAAGAGATAAGGTACAAATAAATCATAGTGAGATTAAAAAACCAAAACTGCAAGTAAAACAGATTAAAAAAATAAGAAAATGCCATCAACAATTTACACCAATAAATTTGAAATAAGAAATAATGACAAATGTCTTAAAAAAAAAAAAACTACCAAAACTGACTCTAAAAGAAGTCAAGATTTTGAATAGTACAATAACTATTAAAGGAATTGAAGCATCAGTTAAAAACTCCCTGCAAAGAATATACTAGGTACAAGTTTACAAGTGAGAAAAAATAAGTGATTATTACAGATTAATACAAACTCTTACAGATGAAAGAATAAGAGGCAATATTATGTGCTATGATTGTATGTTTATGCCCTCTCTCATTCAAATTCACATGTTGAATCCTAATGCTCAATGTGATGATGTTAGAAGAAGGAGCCTTTGGGAGGTGATTAGGTCTTAAGGATGAGGGATTAGTGCTCTGATAAAAGAGATTCCACAGACCTCCCTCTGCCATGTGACCATACAATGAAAAGTCTGTGAGCCAGAAAAAAGCCCTCATCTGACCATGCTGGCACCTTCATCTTGGATTTCCAACCTCCAGAACTGTGAGAAATAAATGTTTGTTGTTTGTAAGCTACCTAACCTATGATATTTTGTTAGAACAGCCCGAGTGGACTAATACACTACCCAACTCATTCGTTGAAAATTAACATCACAATCAGTCAAGGCAGGCATGAGGAAGGCAAAATACATGCCCATTGTACGCACAGATATAAATGCAAAAACTTAAAATATCAATAAACTGAACCTAATAGTAGATAAAAGCACCGTTTACCATGACTAGGTTGAGTGTACTACAGGAGTACTATAAGAAAAGCCATAAAGTCATTCAGAATAATAGCATATAGAAAAAAAATCATAGATCATCCTAACATATATAAAGTATATAACTTAAATAAAAAAAACAACTTAAGATAGAAAGGGACCTTCATTGCTTAAGTTATTTGTGAAAAAAAAATGAAATACCATTCTAAACGGAGAAACACTAGGAGCATTCTCCTATTACTATTACTATTCAAGATTATGTTGAGATCTTAGATATTGCAATAGGACAAGAAAAGGAAATTAAAATCAATAGATAAGAAAGGAAAAAAATTCCCTTAGTTGCTGATGATATGGTTGCTAGTACAGAAAATTTCAAAGAATCTAAACAGACATATTCTTCTATCGATGCTATAATATACCAAAAACAATTAAATAATGTAATTTTAAAAGTTTTATACTCTCCATCAGGATGCTAGCATAAAACAGAATTAATCCCAAATCGTTAAAAGGAAGACTTTAATGAATGACTACTTGCCAAGGTATGGGCAGAATTAAGGGCCCTAACAATTAGTACAACACTCAGACTAGTAACACTGGGGATCCATTACCATGCCTAGGGCCAAAAACACATGGACTCCTAACTTAATTTCCTTTCCAACTAAGTCACCATGGAGGTAAGGATGCTCTGTGGGAGTTTTAATCTTGGAGGGAATTCAGCTACTGTCAAAAACCCAATGAAGAAACTGAAATGCATCAGAAAACCAACAGGCAAGGAGACCCTCGGTAACCTTAGGGGTCAGCCACCTAGAGCAAAGAGAAGGGCAAAGGAAGGAGATGGCTGTGGGAAGGTGGGAGTATGAACAAAACAGAGGTAAATTCTCCCCAATTTGATATATAGATTTAATGACATTAAAATACCAAGAGATATACAAACTATGAACACTCTTAAAAGAAAACAACTCCATTTATAACATAAAAATAAAAGATTTAGGAATTAACCAAGGAGGGAAAAGGCTTGTACTATGACAACTATAAAACATTGCCAAAATAAATGAAAGATAAATGGACACGCATCATAGATTGGAAGACTTAATATTGTTAACATGACAATACTACCTCAAGAAATCTACAGATTCAATGCAACCTCTAGCAAAATCCAATGACATTTTTTGTTGAAATAGAAAACCCACCCTAAAATTCACATGGAATCTCAAGGAAGCCCAAATAGCCAAAACAATCTTGAAAAGGAAGAACAAATAGAAGACTCCCACTTCCTGGTTTCAAAACCTATTATGAAGCTATAGTAATCAAAACAGGGTGGTATTGGCATAGACATATACACCAATGGAATAGAGTCCAGAAATAAACCCTTGCATGTATGGTCAAATGATTTTAAGGGTGTCTAGACCATTCAGTGCATTTGAAAGCAAACAGTGTTAGGAAAATTGGGTATTTACATGCCAAAGAATGAAGCTGGACCTTTACCAAACATCATATTCAAAAATTAACTTGAAATGGCTCAGTGACCAAAATATGAGCCCTAAAACAATAAAAATCTTGGAAGAAATCCTAGCATAAAAGCTATATGACACTGGATTTGGCATTGGTTTCTTGGATAGGACACCAAAGGCACAGGCAACAAAAGAAAAATAGACAAATTAGACTTCAGCAGTATTTAAAATTTTTGTGCATCAAAAGACACTTTCAACAGAGCAGCCACAGAATGGGAGAAAATACCTATAAATCATGTATCTGATAAAGGGTTAATATCAAGAATATTAGAGAATTCCTCAAATTTAGCAGCAACAACAAAACAACTTAATTTAAAAGCAGGTAAAGAATCTGAATAGATCTTTCTCCAGAGAAGATCTATGAATGGCCAATAAGCACATGAAAAGATGCTCAACTTCACTAATCATTAGTGCAAATTGAAATTACAGTGAGATACCACCCCACACCCACTAGGTTGGCTACTATCAAAAAAAACCAAAAAACCCAGAAACAACCAGTGCTGATGAGGATGTGGAGAAAGTAGAGCCCTCTGCACTGCTGGTGGGAATGTAAACTGGTGCAGTTGCTCTGGAAAACATTATAGGGGTCCCCCCAAAAAATTAGAAACAGAAATACCATATGACCCAGCAATGCCACTTCCACGATCTCTTTGAAATCAGGGTTTCAAAGAGATATTTTTACACCAGTGTTCACAGCAGCATTATGGGAGAAGCAATCCAAGCTGACCAATAAATAGATTACCAACACATGGTATAGACATAAATATTATTCAGCTTTAAAAAGAAATGTTGCGGGACGCCTGGGTGGCTCAGTGGTTTAGCAACTGCCTTTGGCCCAGGTTGTGATCCTGGAGTCCTGGGATCGAGTCCCACATCGGGCTCCCTGCATGGAGCCTGCTTCTCCCTCTGCCTGTATGTCTCTGCCTCTCTCTCTTTCTCTGTGTGTGTCTCTCATGAATAAAGAAATAAAATCTTAAAAAAAAAGAAATGTTGCAATACGCTATACTATGGATGAACCTTCAGGAGATTACACTAAATGAAGTAAGCCAGACCCACAAAGACAAATATTCCACGATTCCACTTCTATGAAATTCTTAGGTAACCCAAATCATAACGACAAAGTATAATGGTGGTTGCCAAGGGCTGAGGAGAGTGGAGAATAAGGAGTTATTTTTTAATGGGTACAGAGTTTCAGATTCACAAGATGAAAGAAGTTATGGATATGGATGGTGGGGATGGTGCATAACAGTGTGAATGTACTTAATACTACTGAACTGTTTAATTAAAAATGGTTAAGATGGGGGCACTTGGGTAGCTCAGTGGTTGAGCATCTGCCTTTGGCTCAAGTCATGATCCTGGGGTCCTGGGATTGAGTCCTGGGACATAGTCCTCTGCCTATGTCTCTACCTCTCTCTGTGTGTCTCTCATCAGTAAATAAATAAAATCTTTAAAAAAAAAAACTGGTTAAGATGGGGGCACCTGAATGGCTCAGTCAGTTAAGCATCTGACTCGATTTTGACTCAGGTCATGATCTCAGGGTTGTGAGAGTCATCCCCACAATGGGCTCCATACTGAGTGTGGAGCCTGCTTAAGATTCTCTCTCTCCCTTTCCCTCTACCCCTCCCTGACTGCTCATGCATGCATGTGCACACACACTCTCTAAAAAAAAAAAAAAAAGAAAGAAAAGAAAAAATGTTTAAGATGGTAAATTTTACGTTGCATGTATTTTAACACATACACACACACACACAAATCCTAACAAAATTTTTCATGGAACTTGCCAAGTACTAAAATTTCCATGGACAAAGCATAGCTAAAGCACTGCTCAAGAATATAAAGAACTTGCTCAACCAGATAGTGGCCTTACCGTGATGCTACAGTGATTAAGGCTGTATGATATTGGCATTGAGATAGACAAGCTAACCTATTGAGATAGAACAGCACCCATCACATAAATGCACACATGGTAGATTTATAGAGGAAGCAGAGGCTTCCAAAAGGAGGAACTAGAGAAAATGACTTTCACATGGGAAAAAAAAATGAAACTGGATTCCCCAAAATCAGCTACAGATGCACTCAGGACTTAAATGCAAAAGGCAAAATTTTAACTGTTTTAGTGGAAACAGAGGGAGTTGTTCTGACCTTGGGTGAGGTGTTTCAGTAGAAAGACATAAAAAGCACTGACCATAAAGGATAAAATTGATCCATTTAAGAACTGCTACTGATCAAAAGAATTGTTATACACAATGTCACTCATTTTTTTCAAACTGGGAAAAGACATTTGCAACATAAGTAAAGAACTGTTTCCAAACCAATCTGAAAGAACAAAACAGAAAGAATAGAAATGGGGGCAAAAGACATGAGGTGGTATGACACAGGAGGGAAAAAAAAAAAGATATTTTGGGCTGATAAACATGTTGAGAGATTCTTGACCTCATTCCCAAATAGGGAAATACAAATAAAGACCAAATAGAATACCATTTCATCCTCGTTCAGCGGGCAAAAATCCAGAATAAGAATACTGAGCACTGAAGAGGATATGGCTCAGAGGAAAGTGGCACAGGGCTCCGTAGATAACACCTAATTGTTTTCCAAAGTTAAACATTCACCTATTCTACCAGGCAGCAATTCCACTCCTACAGGAAGGGCACTCTAGGACACATGAACGAAAATAAAAATGTTCCAAGTAGCACTGTTTATAACATCCAAACACTGGAAGCAGCCCAAACGCTCGCTCACTAACATGATAGAGTGTGCTACATATACAGAATGGGACAGCAGAGAAAAGGAACGGATTGCAACTCGGAATGACGTGTACAAATTTCCATTGCGTCAAAAGAGCAAGCCCTGAAAGACACACAGCATGATCCTCATAAAGTTCCAAAATGCTGTCTTTCATTTTTTAAAAATGAGATAGGGAACGATAAATACAAACAGCTCAAACCTTCACCATCGGCCGTGACAACCGTTGGCCATGTGGGGCTACTTCAATTAATTACGATGTAATAAAGTTACCAGTTCAGTGCCTGGGTTACACCAGCCACATGCCGGGTCCCCAGGGCTATGCGTGAGTCCTCACTAGCGCATCATGCAACACAGATAGAGAACATTTCCACCAGCCGGAAAAGTTCTGTTGGGCAGTCCTGCTTCAGACGGCTTAGCTGAAAAAGAAGGGGTGGGGGAGCTTGTTCCCATGCCAAGCCAGGTGGGAGAAGCGCTTCGGAGTCTGGGTTGGCACGGGGGGGATCACAGTAATTACAGACAGGGAGCCAGAGCGGGCTGCATGGGCTTCCCGCGGGGAGCTCTGCAGCATCAGGCCCAAGACTGCCCGTGTTTCGGACAGGGGTCTGCAGTGATCAGGACAGCAGGCTCGGACAAACCTGGGATCCCTTCACTCTGCACCTCTGGGTGGGGTCCCTCCATATTCGCACCGGGGGGGTGGGGACAAGTGTTGGTAAGCAATCCAGCTCTGACAGCTAAGCCCTCACCACCTCCCCTCAGCCCCACTCCTCCACGAGTACCCATCTGCTGTGCCCTTCTGGGCAGCTTTGCTCTGAGGCACTGCCTCTGGGGAAGATCAAAGGAGCTTGGCTGAGAGATGCCAAGGTGTTAGCAAGTGCAGCACCACAGCAACCCACAGCCTAGCAGCTGTCATTCTTTTGGAGCATTGGGGGGAAGGGCACGGCTGTCTTTCTTAGTCAACCCACACCCTTGGGGGTGGAAGGTAAATCCTCCCGAGCAGGTCACCGCAGTCGGGGCCTTGTCCTATCTAACATCTATGTGCTGACCAACCCTTGTTCACCCCATGGTATTGGCTAGGACCAAGAGCCATGGGCCATCATAGCAGGGAAGGCCTGTGAAGTGGCCAAGGCACAGATGAGGATACTGAGGCTCAGAGTGGGGAATGAGTCTGCCCAAGTTCACAGGGCTGGGCAGTGGCAGAGTGGGAACAGGGCTGTCAACTTTCCTGGTTTCCATGGAAAAACCAGTGTCCTTATGACTGTTCTCAGTCATCCCTCTTAGACCAGTGGTGATCCCCATCCCTCTGCTCCCCCACAGGCCCTGCACAGAGCACAGAGGTTGGAGATGGAACCCATGCCAGAGGGCAGATGATATGGCCTGAAGGAGGGGGCTGGGCCTGGCAGTCAGCCAGGCTCAGCAGGTTCAGCTCTTTCCTGGAACCCAGTCTGGTTTCAGCTCTGAAGAGCCACCTGGAACAGGCGGTGAGCAACCCTAGGCCAGTTCCTCCAGCACAGGAATGAGGGCAGGATCCCAGGTCACGTGACCAGTGGTGGCTGGAGTCAGCTGGCCTTGCGGAAGGAGGGAAGAAAAGACTGTCAGAGGCACCTCCTCTGGGCTTCCATGGTCCTTAGCAGACAGCTGGCTCTGGCAGCTGCTTCTACCAATGGGCTGTGGATCCTCAATGGCAAGGCCTGCAGCTCATTCACCTTTGTGCCCCCCAGCACAGGATCAGACACATAAGAAGCCTCCAGAGAACATTCACTGAGTCAAAACAGAGGCCTGGGAGAGCCCACCAGAGCAGCAGGGGTGGGGTTCAGAACTAAGAACACAGAGCCTTATTTTCCTCTGATTTCATCATCTATAACTATAGAAGCAAAGATCTCTCTCTGCCTGACCTTGGGGCTTAGAAGCAACGCTGAGCCCTTACAGAGAGTTTCCCCATGTGCTGGGCGTTTCCTGCTCATTTCCTGTGGGAGGTCCACTTTATCTCTGACTGGAGGCTTAGAATGAATGTAAAAGTTGCCCAGGGGGCGCCTGGGTGACCCAGGTCTTTATCTCAGGGTCCTGGGATAGAATCTGCTTCTCCCTCTGCTTCTGCCCCTCCCCACCACCCCTGCCTGTGCTCATGCTCACACTCTCTCGCTCGCTCACTCTGAAATAAAGATCTTAAAGAAAAAAAAAAAGTTGCCCAAAGGTTGCTGCGAGTAAGAGGCACAGCCGACATTCACGTGCAGGAATGTCCTACTTCAGAGATCATACTGCAAACCAACAAGTATCAGCGAGCACCAGCTACGCGTCAGGCATGTGCCTACATGCTGGGAACACAGCTGGGAACCAAAGTGGCCTCAGCTCCAAGAGCTTTCACGCCAGTTAATGGGAGGAGACAATACAAAGGAAATATAAACATACAACCAAGTAACATAACCTCTGATGAGACAAATGCTATGAAGAAAAAATAAGGTAGGAGAAGGAGATAGAGTAAGTGGGGGTTGCCATATTTTTTTCTACAAAAGGCCAGATAGTAACAATTTTTGGCTTTGCTGGCCACATGGTCTTTGTAGCAACTATTCAACTCTGCAAAAGCAGCCCTGGGAAATATGTAAATGAGTGGATGTGCAGCTATGTTCCAATAAAACTTTATTAACAATGAATTTATGATTTCATGTGTCACAAAATGCTATTTTCTTTTGATTTTTTTCTTTTAACCGCTTAGCAATATAAAAACCGTTCTTAGCCTACGGGTCATACAAAAACAGGTGGTGACCCAGATTAGGCCTGTGGGCTCTTGCTTGCCAACTTCTGGGGCAGAGAGTAGCTGAGGTGTGTACGTGGGGATGTACTTTGGAGAGAGTGGGCAAGGAGGCCTCCCCAGGGAGATGACGTGTGTGCAGAGTCCCAAACAAGGCCAGCAGTGTGCACTGTGTTCCCAGCAAAGGGAAGAGCAAGTCCAAAGGCCTGGTGGTGTGTGTGGAGGGGTGGGATGGATTCAGAGGGACAGGCAAGAGGTCTCAGAGGTCAGCAAGAGTCAGACCACATGAACCTGAAGGCCCTGGTGAGGCTTTAGCCCAGCAACCCACTGGCTTCTTGCATTTAGCAGCTTTGCAACTTTGAGTAAGTTACTGAACTTCTGAGCCTCATGTCCTAACAAGATAGGAATAATAATGGTAGCTGTCTCAGAGGCTGGTAGGGCTAAGTGAGCATTATGTTCTGAATGGATGTCAGCTGCCGATATGAATACTGAAGTCCAGCTGGATGCAGCAGGAGTTAGTAGAAGTGGCCACAGCTTTTGTCAAACTCACCCACAATGTCCACCACGTCTGGCCGGATGAGCGGCTCTCCCCCTGTGAGCCGGATCTTGTCTACACCTTCCTTCACAAAGAGCCGTGCAAGTGTCAGGATCTCCTCTGTGGTCAGCAGGTCGGCCTTGGGGGTCAGTGGGACACCCTCCTCAGGCATGCAGTACTGACCTGAGGGGAAGGGAGGGGATGCAGAGGTAGGCCACGACCACAGCACTTGGGCCCATGGGGCCAACAGACCCCCATTCCTCCACCAGGCCAGAAGTCTCTCTTGAACCCCACCTGGATGATGAGGAATGGCCTCGCCAAATCTGAACTGGTACAAACCCTAGTGACTCTCTCGGGGCCCCACCTTTGTCATCTATGACCTGCCAACACTGCCCCTTCCCTCAGAGAGGAGGCCAAGGGAACGGGTTAAAGAGGATGGAACTGGGAATCTCTGGGTGGCTCAGGGGTTTAGCAGCTGCCTTCGGCCCAGGGCATGATCCTGGAGTCCCCGGATCGAGTCCCACATCAGGCTCCTTGCATGGAGCCTGCTTCTCCCTCTGCCTGTGTCTCTGCCTCTCTCTCTCTCTGTCTCTTTCATGAATAAATAAATAAAATCTTAAAACAAATAAAGATAAAGAGGATGGAACAGGGGGAGAGCAGAGGCAGCCTTACGTGGGGGATGCCAAGAGGCTGATTCCCTCAGCACGTGGGGCAGCTAGCTAGGCAGGATCTGTCTGGCAAGCCTAGGCCCTGGGCCCATTCCTTCTGGCACTGGCCACCTCTCATTTCATCTGGTTTGGCAAATCGTTATCTCTGTAGTGACATGAGCTCTCATGTCCAGCCTATCCATTTCAGGTTATCAGTCCCATTTCACAGGTTGGAAAACTGAGGAACTACTTGTTCAGGATGAGGTAGCAGAATGGGTCAAATGAGGGGAGCCTGGAGGGTGTGGGGTACCATCCCCTACCATCAGCTCCTATGGGAGTTTTATCAAGGACTGGGTCAAGATCTGGTATGGAGCCATTTAGTCAAAATTAGTGAAGAATCCAGAATTGGTCTTTTAAGAGAATAGAACAGGTAAAGAATATCAAACATCAGAACCGCATGCTGCAAGCACTGTTTGATTAAACATTTACTATATACACATGTGTATTTATTGGGCCATGAAGTAAATATATTTCTTATTGGGCACTACCATGGAAAGCAGGAGAGAGGGAAAGAGACAAACTTTGAAATTCCCTCCAGCAGTGGCTACACCTCTGGCACACTCCATAAATGATTATGAAACGAATACGCTGTGTATTAGCCCGGCCCCAGGCAACTTCTGTCACAGGACTGGGACGTCTTCATAGTGGCAGTGCCGGCCATGGGCACCGCTGTGTACCTCATATGTTTACAGTGTCCAGCACCCCCAAACCAGCCCCTGGCCATGTCCTGAACTCTGGGAATCATGTGAAACAGGACAGAGGGAGAAAGAGCCCTGAATAGTGAGATTTAGGTCCAATCTCGATTATAATGCTGTTCTCAAAACTAGTTCTGAGCAGAACTCAGCTCCCAGGATCGAAAAGATTCAGTTGCCGATCCAGGATCAGCAATCCCAGCTGGCAAGCAGGGAAGAAGGGAGGGCAGAGACACTGCTGGTAAGAGGAATGGGGTGGGTTCAGGAGGATTCCCGGGCGGAGGGAGATTTCAGAGGCTACCTCAGCAGCGGGGACAGGGGCCCAGGAAGGTGACTCACATCTGAGATTGCACTTCTCGGTGAGGGAGATCCGCAGGTAGCTGTGTTGCCGGCCGAAGCTGTCGGTGAGGAAGGCAGAGAAGGGGACCGCGTGCTCCCGCAGGAACTGTCTCCGCCTGGACAGCTCCTGCAACATGGGGCAGAGGAAACGTGGGCCTCTGTGCCTGCGCTGGGGGGAGAGGGGCATGGAGAGCCCACCCCAGGGACATAAGCCCCCTCCCATAGGACATCCCCTCCCCCGTCGTCATCTTGGACATCCATGTGGGCTCTACAGTCCTGGGGGAGCAGGGATTCTCCCACAGGGAAGGACCTTGCCCACAGGGAGCCCCAAGGGGGCAGGACCCCTATGGGGACACAGCTGCCCCGCCCAGCCCCCTTTCTCTCCCTGTCACCATCCTACTGCCCACCCTCCTCCTTCAAAGGAAGGCTGTCCAGGAGCAAACATCTCCAGTATTTCTTGGATGGGTCAGTGGGAGAGAATGTGCCACTCAGCACCTGGCCACTATGCCAACTGGCAAGTGTGTCCAGAACAGAGGAGAGGGGAAGACAGTCACTGATGGTGGCCACCTGGGACACAGTAAGCCACTTCTCCAACCCAGACCTCACATTCCCTACCTTTGCAATGGGAGACGGAAGCAGCTCAAAGCAGACTCACTAACTCTGCAGGGTGAGTGTCATATCAGCTGCCACCACATACCTACTCTCCTGTCAGCTGGGCTCCCTGGGGCCTCAGCACTGCCCAGGAGGACCTAATGAGCTAAGCCACTGGGAACAGCTGAGGACTACACCCAGCTGGGGGAGGGAGGGTACACTCACTGGGACGGCTCCCCTCATGTGGAAGGCTTCTGAGGCAGGGACAGCCTTGCAGAAGGAATGAGGCCAGCAGCCTCTAGGAAGGTAGTATGGGGAGGCCCGCAGGATCACCCACTAAACCCATGCAGAGATTGGTCTTCATCTTTCACCCCACCCATTGCTGGAAGGAAGGATTATACACCCACTGTCTAAAGCCTAAGAGGGAGGAGATTGCTGGAGGCTCCCTGCAAGGCCCAAACTCCTCCTGGGGAGAGACAGAAGGCAGCCAACTCAGTGTTTTCCCAAGTCTGATCTAGTCCAACTTCCTGTCACAGTGGACGCTGATGACATAGTTGCTCCATGGAAGGAACATTTACAAAACATCTTTAAGCTTCCAAAGAATGCTCTCTGTTCAATTCCCACACCTACCCCATAAGGGATTGCAGCAACTGAAGCTTGGATGGGGTTCAAGAACCCCACAGGCCAAACCAAGCTTCAAATCCAGGTCTTCTGAGTCCAAGATCTATATTCCTCCCTCTAATTGCAAAGGGTGAGTCCAAGAAGGTACGTGGGATGGAGCATAGGGTGGGGAGAAGTCCTTTCTTAGAATCTTTATCACAAAGGAATCATGAAGTTGATCATGAGATTGTTCATGGGGTCTGTGGCCAGGGGCTCTGGACTGGTTTCTGGGCCAGGTGTGTCCCAACACCCTGAGAAACACCCTCACTTCTCCAGGCCTGTTTTCCCAGTTATAAAATAAGGACCTAGCGATGGGCTTGGGTAAGAGAAGGGAAGGGGGTCAGGAAGCTAGAAGGTCAGCACCCAGGGTTATCATGATCTTGTAACCTAAGAGAGCAGAAGGCCTCAGGCCCCCTGGAGGCCCAGGGAAACTGTGCACCTGGAAGGAACATTACTTCAATGACCTTCTCAGCACTGGCTGCACCTGGCAGCTTCAGGAAAAACTTCCCTCGAGAGCAACCGAATTTGGATCTCTGAGCACTTGCGTTTCTAGTCTCTCTAGTGGATTCTAAAGTACAGCCAGGGTCAAGGACCACGGACTCAGGAGATAGAAGAGACAGGAGTGAAAGTATGTGGGGGTGCTTCCAAGATTTTCCTGAGTGCCTTAAAAGTGACCTCACTCTGCTCACCCCAAGACCAGTGTCCTCCAAGTCCCATGACAAGCAAGGAGCGCTCGCTTCTCTGAACTGCTGCCTACTAGAATCCTAACAGTCCTTCCCACCTCCCTCCTCACTCCACTGCCTTTCCACCAGTAGCCTTGGGGGTCAGGCAGGGGATACTACAGAGTCAAGACTATAGTCCAAAAGATCAGATCCCTGGAAGTCTGCATTTCTGGCAGAGTTGCACCCAATTCCTCATCAAAGTCTTACGATTTAGAAATGTGTTAGTGGCCCCAGGCCCCACCCTCTCACTAGTCACCCTTCCTAATACAGGAGGTTGGTGGCTGGGTGAGGGAGGAGTCAAAGGGCACCAACTTGGAGCAAGTGAGAGGACCAGGGAGCATGACTTGGCAGAAACAAGGGAGCCAGCGGAGCAATAGGGCACAGGAAATGGAATCAGGCACTCTGCTGTGGCCCTCGGAGGGGCAGGCTGGATTTCACTGCTGAGACCTAGAGTGACTTTATCTAGATTCATTCCGACTCTGTACTGCCAGAAGCAACCCCTCATACACAAACACACACACACACACACACACACACACACACACACACACACACAGTCTCTCACCCAGCCAGCCTCACAAACTCATCACTGTGACATTCACAAGTTTCATCTCTGCCTCTTCTCTCCTCCAACACTGCATGTCCTACTTTCATTCTTCCATCTTTCCCTTTCCTTTAGAATACCTGGAGGAAAAAATAGCAAGTGCCAGTCAGAGGAGCCCTGGACCCAGAAGGCATTACCGGGCAGAGTAGACAGCGATGTCCTTCACCCAGGAAGGGCTGGGACCTGTCAGAAGCAGCAGAAAGCCCTTAGCTGCTTATATCCACAGAGCCCAGCCTGGACTGGCTGTTGCCCTGGTGTGGGAAGCCCTCTGCCTGCTTCAGTATCCTGACATCTACACGGTGTGTCACTGGATCAATGAACGAAGAGGCTGGTCCTTCATCAGAAGAGAAAGGTGGTGTGTGCAAAGCCAGTCACACTGGGGTCATCATTCATCTCCAGGCTGGTCTCACCTAGTACAGTGGCTCTCAGCTGTTTGCACATCAAAACTACCAGCAGTGCTTCCAAGAAGCGCTGCTGCCCGAGCCCCACTCCAAAGATTCTGACTCAGTTGCCCCAGGATGGAGCCCTGGCTTTTTTTTGTTGTTGTTGTCTCAGTTCTTCACTTTGTGGCTTGGCTGAGAACCACTGGCCCAGCAACACCAGGATCAGGAGCTATTTTAATCTGGGGGTAATTGTTGCAGTTCAGAGCACAGGCTCTAGGAGTCAGTAAACCTGAATTACAAGCCCGGTTTTATTACTAACTAGCTGTAGAGCAAATCACCCCAATTTTTTAAGCCTTCGTTTCTTCATCCATAAAGGGTGGAGAATAATCCTACCTAACTAGGTTGAAGGAGTTCCTGGCACATAGCAGGTATTCAATAAATGATCGTTACCCTTTTCTGAATATAACTCCTACTTACTATATTGATTTATTAGACACATATTCGAGGAGCACTGTGTGTGCAGTAGCTGGTTTTCCCACTCTTGCCAGGTCCCCCAGTCAGTCTCACAAGGCCCAGGTCTACTTGATGGCAGGCAGGCCAAGGCTGGGGTTTCAGACTTGCCATCACAGCTCCCAAAGCAGGGCAAGTGGTGTCTGAACTCCTCCAGGACCATGGACACAAGTGCAGATGACCAGGCACTAGGCAGCCTGCCATCTGCTACTGGATGTATCTTGTCTACCTGCCCAGGGAAGATTGGGGTACAATTGGGTGGGGAAGAGGAGTGCAAAGGAATTAGTTAAGGGAGGAATGCCACCCACAACGTAGTCACTAACTTTGGGCACTGGAAGGATAAAGGCCAGCCCCCAAGTAGCTCTAGAGTATAATAAACAGAGTTATTCAGGAGAAAAAGGACACATTCCAAACTCCAATATCACTGGCTCTGATTTGGGATCCTTGCTATTTGGGGTGACATATACCAGAGGTGCCTCAAAATTAATCTCTATTAAACAAGAAGACACAGCAAAGCACCCTGCCCAAGGTCTGGATCCTTTCTCTCCCTCCAACCTTCCCTAAGTGTGGGGTCTTTACATGTATGGCTCCTGGCACGGACAGTTGCACTTCACCAGAGCAAGGATTTTGAAGGAAAGATTGGAACTCAAGATAACCCCCTGAAAGTTCCTCTTTTCCTTCGTGCATCATTACCCTAGGTTGGGACCTGCTGTCCCGTCCTACCTTCTCTTACACCCACTTCCTTCCTGCATAACACCCTCTTGCCAATAGTTATTCATTTTGACCCTCTGAACACCAGGTGGCTTTGCCCTGCAAAAAGTCACCGTCTCCCTGCCTAGGGAGATCCCTTGCACCTGCCCTGCCCCAAGGCAGCAGGCCTAGGACTGGAGGCTAGCCCCTGTGGTCCCAACAAAGCCTGCGTGGAGCCTGGGAAGAAGACAGGTGTCCTGCTGAGCTACAGTAAGCCCTGCAGAGGTTGTGTGGGCCACCCCCAATCTAGATAGCAGGTAGATGTGTCTCCCCTACCCACCTCCCCACTTAACCCACACTCGGCCACCTCCCCTTATACCTGGAGAAGCTACACAGACCAAGCCCAAGGCCCACTTTCCACTGTCCTCACCACCAGCTCCCATTCCACACTTGCACATCTCTCTCACACCCACATCCTGGCACACAAACAGGTAACACTCAGTGGCTTTTCCCTCAGTCTCTCTAAGCGCCCCCCAAGGTGTAGAGAAAAGTGCCTGCAGGAAGGGAAGCGGGGACAGGATTCCCCATGCCCTACTCCTACTCTTGCCAACTGGAAAGTTCTGTGAATAGGCTGACCATACAGATCTCCCGACTTGCCTCGCCTTGGAGGTTTTCTTAAAGACATTCTGTGCCTTCCACTCCCACTCGTGGTGTAAAGATGGGCTGGCCCAACCCTCTGGTTTTAAAGACATGAAGAGAAGAGCAGTGACAGCCCAGGAGCCAAGTGAAATTGGAGACAGAGTGAGGGTGAAAACCTGGGGCTCCCTGTCTAATATTCTATTCCATGTGCCCCCTTCACTAGTTGACTTTCAAACAACCAAAAATATCTGCTGACTCCACTCCCTGCAGAGCACCATGTTAAGCACCATGCAGAAACGTCTAGAAAGGTAAGGGAGCACTCAGCACTTGAGGGGCAGGAAACATGCCTGCTGAGGATAACCCTAGTGGGGAATGTCCAGCATAGAAAGACTATGACCAAATAGTTGACAGAATGGCTACCCTGAGTGTCCAGTGCATGGGGACTAAAGAGACACAGCATGTGCCAATGGTGGCAAGGCTGACAACAATTACAACAAACGTACCTAATGCAGCACTTACATGTGCTGTCAGCCTTTGTTCTAAGTACATATCTTAAGCATATACTAACTCTTTTAATCTCTATAACCACCCCATGAAGTAGATACTTACTCCCATTTTACAGATGAGAAGACTGAGGCACTAGGAGGCATAGGGACATGCTGAAGTTCACGTACCTACTAAAAGGTAGGGGCTTCCAGAGCTGGGCTTCCAAAGCTCACATTTTGCTCCAGAGTCTGTGTTCTTACCTGCTCACTACACCCCTCTTTACAGGGTAAAGGAAAGTGTGGGACAGCCTCTCACCCTACTCTCCCCACAAGGACAAAGCAGGAGTACAGGTGCTAGAGTCTGACTGAGTTCCTGCTCCCTTCTTTTCAGCTCTGTAGAAGCTGCTCAACCTATCCTCCAGGGAAGTTCACTTGGGTTGAGCCCCCTCACCTAAAAATACAAATTCCTGACCTCATGGGGGTTTCCCGTGAGGACTAAAAGAGACCAAGTATGAAGTCACTTAGCCCAGGCCCTCTCCTGAAAGGCACAAAGGAAATTAGGGACAGCAGGGAGAAGGAACTCCCCTTCTCCTGAATTCTTTAAAGCTCTCTCGGCAATCTTTGCTGTCTTATTGTTCCCCCCAGTGAAGTCTGGAGTTCAAGGATACTGAAAAACTTCCCAGCAATGAGGCCTGATTATCTGAAGATTCCAGAGGGGATCAGACACGGGCAAAGCAAGTCAGGCTAAGGCCCTCCCTGCCATTGAGCAATAGTGGCGGTGGTGTTGGAGGGCGGAGGGAGGGCATGATCTGATGATTCCCGGGGCATGAACCTTTGTGCTAAGAAATGGGGGGGTGGGGAGGTGGGGAAATGACCAGATGAGTCTAGAAAAGAGGTTTCACCAAATGAAAAAGAAACACTTCTCCCAAAGTTATTCCCTGACCACATGGGCAAGAGAACACCGAACTTAAAACTTGTGATGATATGAATCACTCTGCCAGTGCTGTCAAGGACTGACGGGGCCTATCCCAAACCTTAAGGAACAATAGGATTCCTAGCCTGAAAGGAGCTCCTGCTCCCTTCTGCTGGGGAACGAGGCTGAGCCCTCCTAAGGGACAGGAAGATGAAACTAAAAGTCAGTGAAGAAGTCACAGAGCCCTATAACTACAGATGTGACCACTGCCTACCGGTGGCACCAAGGTGACATTTTTGACCAGGGTGTCACAAGAACACCTGATCACACACAGGCCACGTCCACTGGAGCGAGGGGGACGGAGGTAAATATATATATATATAAAACACAGGGTGAGTGAGACGGGGCTGAGAAGGGCACAGTCAACTCTGGACCAGAGTCCTCCCTGGCGGTCACCCAGGCGTGGAAGGCGTTGCATGGGGCTGGGCAGGGAGGTGGCTGATTATGCAGCACCCCAAGGAGCGCCCGCCCTTGGGGTATCAGGTGAGACCGGGCAGCCTGGGGAGCATCCCTCCACCGCTCTCCCGACCCGCGGGGGAAGGGCGGAGGGGTCCCTCCCCGAAGCGGCCGCGGCGGCCCGGCCTGGGTGCTTCCAGGCGCGAGGGACCGCTGGCCGGGCCGCTCCCTCCCCGGGGAGGCGTGGATGGATGTGGGCGGGCTCACCTCCGCAGCAGTTCGGGAGCGCTCCCCCGGGCGGTGCTGCGTCACTGGAGCGCCCGAGCTGCAGCTCCGGACGCTGGACCTCAGCACCCGCTGCAGCATCCGGGACACCGGCCTCGCCGCCATGAAGCCTGCGGGCCGGGCGAGATTCCACCCGGCTGCCGGGGCTTCGGGAGCGCACTAGCCCTGGGCTCGCCGCCCCGGGTCCTCGCGGCGGGGGCGGGGCGGGGCGGGGCGGGGCGGGGGCGGGGCCCGCGCAGCCAATCCGGGGAGGGCGCCGCGCCGCGTGGCCTTCTGGGAGTTGTAGTCCACTCCCGCTCCTCGCCTGGCCCGGGTGTGCGCTCCAGGGCTTCGCCAGTCCCCCCACCCCGCGCAGTCACCCGCAGCTCCCAGGTCTTTTCTGCAGGCTTTTCTGTCTGCGCGCTCATCCAGGACCTAGATCGTGGTGTGACTAGGGCAAAGTGCTGTAGGCAGGGCAGGACTGGGGGCCAAATGAGCGAAGCCTTCATGGCCTTGGGCACAAAATGGAAAGGGGTGCCAAAAACGTAGGTTATCAAGATAAATAATACCTAAAGTAGTATTTTTAAAAGTTGGAATCAAAAATAAATAAATAAAAGCTGGAATCAATACAGAATTAAAAAATTCATGGTGAACAAAATATCAATATTTTATGCAAAAACAAAATCTGGGCTTGCACATTTATGACATCTCTCACTCCCTTTGAGATAGTCTAGGCCCTGGTTGAAGGCTGGTGAGCTCCCTCTTTCAAGATAACCTTCTTCAATTGTGCCCCCCAAAAAACATTAACACACTTACCCTCCCTGTTTTAAAAAGGAAAAATGAACTGTTGGGACTTAATCAAGATTAAAAGTTTCTGCACAGCAAAAGAAACAGTCAACAAAACTAAAAGACCACCTACAGAATGGGAGAAGATATTTGCAAATGACATATCAGATAAAGGGCTAGTATCCAAGATCTATAAACCCAACAGCCAAGAAACAAACAATCCAATCATGAAATGGGCAAAAGACATGAACAGAAATTTCACCAAAGGCGACATACACATGGCCAATAAGCACATGAGAAAATGCTCTGCATCACGTGCTATCAGGGAAATACAAATCAAAACCACACTGAGATCCCACCTCACACCAGTGAGAATGGGGGAAATTAACAAGACAGGAAACAAAACAAATGTTGGAGAGGATGTGGAGAAAGGGGAACCTTCTTGCACTGTTGGTGGAAATGTGAACTGGTGCAGCCACTGCGGAAAACTGAGTGGAGGTTCCTCAAAGAGTTAAAAATAGAGCTGCCCTAAGACCCAGCAATTGCACTGCTGGAGATTTGCCCCAAAGATACAGATGCAGTGAAACAGCAGGACACCTGCACCCCAATGTTTATAGCAGCATTGTCCACAATAGCCAAACTGTGGAAGGAGCCTCAGTGTGCATCAAAAGATGAATGGATAAAGAAGATGTGGTATATATAGGGACGCCTGGGTGGCTCAGCGGTTAAGTGTCTGTCTGCCTTCAGCTCAGGACATGATCCTGGAGTCCTGGGATCGAGTTCCACATCCAGCTCCCTGCATGGAGCCTGCTTCTCCCTCTGCCTGTGTCTCTGCCTCTCCCTCTCTGTGTCTCTCATGAATAAATAAATAAAATCTTAAAAAAAGAAGATGTGGTCTATATATACAAGTATTACTCAGCCATTAGAAAAGACGAATACCCACCGTGGATGGAACTGGAGGGTATTATGCTGAGTGAAGTCAGTCAATTGGAGAAGGACAATCATTATATGGTTTTACTCATACAGGGAATATAAAAAATAGTAAAAGGGATTATAGGGGAAAGGAGAGAAAATGAGTGGGAAATATCAGTGAGGGTGATAGAACCTGAGAGACTCCTAACTCTGGGAAAAGAACAAGGGGTAGTGGAAGGGGAGGTGGGTAGCGGATGGGGTGACTGGGTGAAGGGCACTGAGGGGGGGCACTTGACGGGATGAGCACTGGGTGTTATACTATATGTTGGCAAATTGAACTCCAATATATATATATATATATATATATATATATATATATATATATATGTATATATAGCTAAAAAGGGGTATATGGGAAGAAATCATAGAGTAAGTGGATATCATTTTTTAACTTCCTACATGCCAGGCACCATGCCAGGCAACATTCGAAACTTACAATAATCTTGTAACTAGTAAAATGTGAATTTTGCAACTGAGGAAATGGAGTCAGAGAGGTTAACTTTCCCAAAGGCATACAATTGATCAGTAGCAAAACTTGGGTCTAAATCTAGGATAATCTCACTCTTAAAGTCAAGATTCGGTGTGTATCAGGAATGGGGGGGCAATCGCTCCCCCTGAAAAAACAAAGAGCTATAGTCCTCTAGGATTTTGGATGGTAACACACTCAACAATGAACTTATGGGACTAAGAATTATGATGCTCAAACTAACCATCTATTGTATCCAAAACCCCATGGTGGTGGAATTGCAAGAATCAAACATTGATTGGAACACTCTAGCTGCCAAATATAAATTAGAAAATGGGGGTCTTGGTCTCCTAGTCTTGAAGAATTGGCAGTTTAATGGGGAGGAAAGCATGACTGTCGCTGATATGCACAAATGCAGCCAGCCTGGGATAATAAATAAATAAGTTGGGATAATTCTAGCCTCAGACTCAAGGTGAGTTTCTTATGTTATTCAGAGTTCAGACAATACATCACAGGAGTAAGGGTGTGTCTGTGTATATTTGAAACTGGTAGGAGAGATCTCACAGAAGTGTATTTGCAAAGGGCCTGAGGCCCACTGAGTATTGTTCAAGCTCTGTCCACTGCTAAATTTGATGTGTGGATTTGTCAAGGGAACCGAGTGTGGGAGTAAAGATGATGCCTGAAGGGCTTCCAGGAGCAGCCTCAATTTCAGGGAAGAGACATAATGAACATCTGACATAATGAACTTGATCCAGGAGAAAGTCTTTAGAATTTGGAGGAAGCAGGGGTGCCTGGGTGGTTCAGTCAGTTACGTGTCTGCCTTTGGCTCAGGTCATGATCTCAAGGTCCTAGAACTGAGCCCAGAGTTGGGCTCCCTGCTTAGCAGGGAGTCTGCTTTTCCCTCTCCTTTTTCTCCTCTCCCTGCTCATCTCTCTCTCTCCCTCTCAAATAAGTAAATAATAAAGCTTAAAAATTTTTGGAGGAAGCAGAGATTCTGAGTCTCTGTTGGTTCTGAATCAGCTCTGTCCCCAGCTGCATTACTTTCTTCTGACTGCTATAACAAATTAGCATATAGATGGTGGTTTAGAGCAAAGTTTATTCTCTTACAGTTCTAGATGTCAGACTCACTCCCTCTGGAGACTCTAGGGGAGAATCTGTTTCCTTTATCTTTTCCAGCATCTGGAGCTGAATTCCTTGGCTCATGGTCCCTTTCTTTACCTGCAAAACCAGCTGCATAGCATCTCATGGCTTGTTTCTCTTCTGTTTTCAATCTCTCTCTGCCTCCTTCTTATAAGGATATTTGTCATTGCATGTAGAAACCACCTGGATAATCCATATGATATGAATGCTTCACTGTGGATTCTTCTTAGGGCAGGGGAGGCGGGAGACAAAAAACAAGTGGAGAGACAAGGTTAGTAGGATAGGATAGGGAGAGAACTATTTACCAGTTGGCCAGAAACCAGATCACTAGAGGTAATTAAATTAAGGGGTATTAAATCTCTTAAATGAGCCCCTAAAGATGATCTTGTGGTCTTACCCAGTATCCCTACTCTTTGGGCCCATCTGAAATGCCACCAGTTGCATGAAACCTTTCTAGATTCTCCCCTCTTCCTCCAAACAGTAGGTGACTGTTCTTCCACGTGATTTTTGTCACTTTTATTAGACCCTTGGGATGCCAGTATTGTGCAAGACCTCACAGCCTATTCAGTTTTGGTTGTACACTGAAATCTCTATATTATTGGCAATCTACGTGGACACTTATAGTGCTGGGAAACTTTCTAATTTCCTGACCTTGCCTCTTTCCCTCAAATGCCTCTTTGCCTACTAAAATTCTTACTTGTATTGAGCAGAAATGTGCCTCTTTCTGTCAATACAATATGATGAATGTTATCCAGGCCATGCACAATACTCATGATTATGGTTAAGAAAATACCTCCAGGAGCTCACAGCCTAGAATATGGCTCTGATCTGGAGAGTCCATGGACAGATTTGGAAGGGAACTCAGAACTTGAGTGTATCATATTGTATATATGCATATTTTTCTGGGAAGAGGGGACTTTCATCGCATGCTTAAAGAAACCCATGACACTAGAAAGATGGAGAATACACGTCTGGAAATCACCCTTCTAAGATATCATCCTACTGGCCCAATTTTTAGCTCCTGGGACTATGCATCTAGCCTCTCTTTCATTTGAGAGACTTAACACAAGTTCACTCTGCTTCAAGGTAAACAGCAGAAGTTATTGCCAATCCTTCTGTAGAACAGTATGTCAGTCATTGTGTCATTTTAGTCTGTCTTCCCAAATACAATTTGGTTGTCTAAGTGCTAGTAGCAGATTGTAGCTTTGAAAGATAGCTATAATGTCTCCCATTTCACTTGTTCTTCTAGAGCAGTGCTGTCCAATAGAACCTTCTGTAATGAAGGAAACACTTTAAGTTCTCATGTGGCTATTGAGCACTTGAAATATGGCTAGTGTGAATGATGAACTGAATTTCTACTTTTAGTTTTAATTAATTTAAATGTAAGCAGTCATGTGTGGCTAGCAGCCACTGTGTTGTTCAGTGTTGTTCTAGAACCTTGCTTCCCCCATCAGGAAGTAGAATTAATTCTCCACTTACATCTGGGCGTGTTTATAATTGTCTTATAACCAATAGAATATGGCATAAGTGATGCTGCATGACTTTTAAGACTATGTTTGAAAAATAAGATGCAACATCCACCTTACAACTTACCTCTAGTGATCTGCTCTCTGCCTGGCTGGAAGATACTTCTTTCCTATCTCCCCGTCCATTCCTATTCTCTCCCCCATCCCTCTTGTATCCCCTGGCTCCCCACAAAGAGATCCAGGACAAAACTTGTAAGCAACCAAGATGTCCTTCAGGAGATGAAGGGATAAATAAACTGTGGTACATCCAGAGAGTGGAATATTATTCAGCACTAAAAAGAAATGAGCTACTGAGCTATGAAAAAGACATGGAAGAAACTTGAATGGGAATTATCAAGGGAAAGAAGCCAATCTGAAAGGGCTACATACTATGTGATTCCAACTATGTGACTTTCTGAAAAAGACAGAATTATGGAGATAGTAAAGACATCAATGTGCCAGGGGGATGAAAAGGCAGGGTGCGGAAGATGTTTAGGTCAATTAAACTACTCTGTATGGTGTTATAATGATGGATATTTGTCATTATACATTTGGTAAAATCCATAGGATGTACAACACCGAGCATGAGCCCTGTTGTTAACTATAGACTTTGGGTGATTTTGTTTCAGTGTGGGTTCATCAGTTGTAACAAATGTACCACTCTGCTGGGGGATGTTGACAGTGGAGAAGGCTGTGCCTGTGTGGAGGAAGGGAGTATATGGAAAATCTGTTACTTCCTATTTAAGAGCAGTTTTAGGTTCACAGAAAAAATAAATTTTTATTTTAAAAAAATTCACAAAGGATTTCTGACCACATACCCCACTTCTTTGTAGTAAATAGGAGCTTTGAGTATCCAGCCCTCTATACTCATTCCAATCCCTCCCCTATCCTATTACTACCTATGGACATTCTTTGCAAATTTAGACACTTTAATTTTTAAAAAAGATTTTATTTATTTATTCATGAAAGACAGAGAGAAAGAAAGAGAGAGAGAGAGAGAGAGAGAGAGAGACATAGGCAAAGGAAGAAGCAGGCTCCATGCAGGGAGCCCGATGTGGGACTTGATCCCGGAACTCCAGGATCATGCCCTGAGCCAAAGCAGGTGCTTAACCACTGAGCCACTCAGGCATCCCTAGATACTTTAATTAATCAATGAAATTGAAATGTTTGAGAAAATACTGTTTCAATGATTTCTATAATTTTTTTTGTGGGGGCCTTCTCAGGATATTCTCCATTTGCCTCTCCAGACCCTTCCCTGACCCTCCCTACCCTTCTCTGACTACTAGGAGACTGTCCTCTACCTATTGCTTTGATAGCATCACTCAGGCACCCTTGTCTCTGGTTTCTAAGTGGATCTGGTCAGTAGGAGGTACAGTAGGATATTGGAAAGTAGAAGGAGAGAGATCAGAGTATTTATTTCCCCATCTCCCTGCCTGTTTTGCTGTGGTTCTAGCTGGTGTTATATAGCTCGTCTGCCATGAATCCAGCTCTTACCAGGCCCCCAGTAACACTATTTCTAACCCTCGTTCCTTCAGGCTTGGTGGGAAGAGGGTTGGCTTTCTTGTTGGTGGTCATGGATACTCAACATCCCCGTTGGCCACATCTTTTTTTTTTTTTTTTTCCCCGTTGGCCACATCTAAAGAATGTTCTCTTTAGTAAATATCCCTTCAAAAACTCTAGCTAAGAGGATGCCTGGGTGGCTCAGTTGGTTAAGAGATCGACTCTTGGTTTTAGCTCAGGTCATGATCTCACCGTTGTGGGATTCAGCCCCAAGTCAGACTCTGCACTCAGCATGGAGTCTGCTTTAAATTCTCTCTCTCTCTCTCTCTCTCTCTCTCTGTCTCTCTGTCTCTCTGTCTCATAAATATATGTACACACATACATACATTATCCATCTAAGTATGCTGTGTGTTTCTTGCTGGTTCCATGACTGATACTGGATTCAAGGATTTCTCCCTTCCACAGTACCCTAGATTCACCTTTGTTAACAGTGAGAATTATAACAGAGTGACATCATTTATTTATATGCCTTCAGCACTATCAATCCCTTGAGAGTTGATGCTCTCAAATTCAAACCATCTATAATCATAGTACCTCGCATGTGTTTAATGCACAGAAAATTCCCAATAAATGAGCATTAAATGGTGTAGTCCATATCTTTGACTTGCCTTTCAAGTGAAAATGGCTGTATCAGTCAGAATGGATAGATTGTGTGGTTTTAACAACCCCAACATCTCCATGGCTGAGAACCCCAAATATTTCTTATTTGTGCTACACATCCAGCAAGGGTTAGCTGGAGATTTTCTCATAAGCATTGTCCTCACCCTTGGCTCCAGGCTAATGGGGCAGCTAATATTTACATAGAACACTGGTGATTGCCAAGAGGGAAAGAATGTGATAAAGAGCAAACTACTCTTAGGCCTTTTTCCTGGAAATGCCACACAATGCTCTGCTTCAAGCAAGTCATGTGGCCATATCTAATTTCAAAGGGAAAAGAAGTTTAGCCCTCCCACAGAGAAGTGTGTATTGGCAGAACAGTAAAAATCTTACAAGGAAGAAAATTCCCTCGTGCTCTAATATATCATCCAGCTTTTCCATTCCCATGACAACTTTTCCTTTTATTCATCCCTGTTACTTCCATTGCATACTGAAAACGGCTATGGTGGCCTTACAAGTCTGTACAAGTCAACCGTATGTATCCCAGAGCTTTGAAGCGCTGAATCTAGCACTGTCTTGTTTAGAGTCTGGTATTAACAAAATTAGGAGGAGAATCTGTAATACCTTTTTAATTCAGTGGTTCTCAAAGTATGGGTTTTTGAGTCAACTATTTTCATAATACTGCTAGGATATTATCTGCCTTTTCCACTCATGCTCCAATGACTGTAAAGAGGAATTTTCTACTGCCTATCTGATTGTAATTTCACATCAAATAAAATGCAAAAGTGAGTAGGTGAATCCAGCTGCCTTTTACTAAGCCCATCACTAAAGAAATCTACTGTAACACAAGGCCACTTTTCTCTTTAACTTTTTGAAAACAGTTATTTTAGTAAAAGTGTTATGCTAACATACAATTTAATTTACTGATTTTGTTATTTTTAAATGAGTTAAATTTTTAATTTTGTTGTTTTAATTTCTAATATGGTAAATATAAATTGATGTACCAAATAGATATTAAATAGATATAACACACTAAAGCAAAAATTCTTTGGGGTCTTTGATACTTTTTAAGAGTATAGGTAGCTCCTGGCAAAATGTTTGAGAGTTGCTGCCTTAATATATATTCCCTCATCTCTTGCAAACTCAAAGGCATCCTAGCAGTGCTTTATGATTGCTCTGTGTTTACATTATCCTCCCCAAACCGCTGAAAGTGAAATAAACTCATGCCAACTCCCTTATTTCCCTGGGCTCCTGGAGTAGGCTGTTTTGCTAAGGGGATAATGGTGGGATGATGGCTTCAGGGGTCCTAAAAGATCAGGTTCAATGCAGCAGCCCCACATTAAAAATCAACTCAACCCCATGCTTCATGTTTAACATCTACCATTTGGTCACTTTCTCTCTCCATGTCACTTAGGAGTCATAAACTTATCTTCACTTTTGTTGGGACAATTAAGTCATATAATGTAATGTGTCAGCAAGTGCTCTGTGATAGTATTTTTTGGGAGTAAGGAGTATCATACTAGTTAATAGTAAGTTAATAGTAGTGAATAAGGAGTATCTTACTAGTTAATAGTAAGTAAGTCTTAAGGTCACTGAAACCATTCTTTCCCCACATGAAATAGATTAGAGATTGATTCCTTTGGGTTTATTAAGCCTCCAGGGAGTGTTTATTAGCACTAGGTAACCCCTGCAAGGGATTTGTGGGTCTATTATAAGCTGTGAATACCTCAAGTTAGTTTATTTTCTAAGAATGGGTAGTCAAGAGCAATAAAGAAGAATGGAGGAGGTATAACAACAAACTGGAAAGATTGAGAAGGCAGAGGGATTGCCCAGAATGTATGGGTACTGAGCCCTGAGACCCTTGGTGTATAGGGAAAAGGAGGGCCAGGAGGGCATTTGAGAGCTTTCTGAGATCTGCCCAGATCTTTGGTAGACTGGCCCTTCATGCCTATTCTGAAATCACCCCGAACTATCTCCCCTCCTAACCTCCTTATAAGTGAATATTGCTTTAAATAGACCCATATATTCTTAAATACTCCATACTTTAGAAGATGGAGCCTAGCTATCCACCCCTTAACTGTGGGCTGAACTTAGAATTCTAGCAAATGGAATATGGCAAAAGTGATGGTAGTTCATCAAAGACAATGTGGTTTCCTCCTTGCTTGCTTTCTTGACTCACTCTCTCTAGGAGAAGCCAGTTGCCATGTTCTGGGCAGCTCTTTGGAGAGGCCACCATGACCAAGAGCTAAAACCTCCCACTGATAGATATGAGTAAATAAGGCCTCCAACCAACAGCCTTGTGAGGGAGCCATCCTGAAGGCAGGTACTCCAATCCCACGGGAAGCTTCAAATGACTGCAATCTCGTGTGATACCCAAGTCAGAGCCACTCAGCTGACCATTGCCAGATTCCAGAACTCTCAAAACTGTGTGAGATAATAGATATTTGTTGTTTTAAGCCAAATGTAAACATGGGTGACTTGTTACATTGTGATGGATGATTAGTAAGTGTGTAAATTCTTCCTATGACTTACTATCTCTTTAAAGGTATCGTCTGCCTCCACTGCAGGAAAGGTATGCCCTTTGATATCTGGATTGGTGGAATTCCAGGCTGTTTATTCCCCTTTGCTCCATCTTACCTAGGGGATCCTTTTTTGCCTCTCTCTGCCCTGTGCTTTGCTTTCAAAGATTGGTTCCATGGCTTCCCTTGCCCTCAGGTTTCCATTTGGTTTTCATCTATGGAAAGCACAGTAGGGCAGCAGAGAGCAGGATGAGAGAAAGGACATCTCTAGATGTCTACCCCTGTAACTCCTTTCCTTCCCACCAGGCCTAGGGAGGCACAAGATGATTTTACACATGACTTTATCTTACTCAAACCTGTGGAGTTGAAGTTCACTGTTTTAAGGCCAATGCATTTGGAAGAAAAGCAGCTCACTCTTGGTTTCTCCTTTAAATTAGAAAATAGCCTCAAATTCCCCTAAGACAATCAAATCCATTTTTTTCAGGCTTGATCCCTCTGCAAACAAAATCAGGTTGCGTTGTCTGGATTATGTGATTACTATTACATCATCAGGGTGGAGATGTAAAACAAAGAATATCGAAAGGCTAACATTTCTGGAAACACCTCAGAAGTTCTTCCTGCTTACTTGAGAATTGGCTGGGCCAAGAAATACCATGTGACATATTCCCCTCCTGGAGCAGTTGGGGAAGGGCAAGTCTCTGTGAATAAGGCAGGTGGGGAACTGGAAAGAGCCCTAGCTTGGCAATGGGGAGCTCTGACTGCCAGTCCTCACTTGCTGCAAGTTCACTGCCTGACCTTGGGCAAATTACTTAAATTTTCTGGCTTCCTCATATGTCACAGGGAAACTTGCCTGTCTTACCTATTTCACAGGATGGTGGTTGTGAAAAATCAATTAAATCGGATTTTAAAATATACAATGAAGCACAAAGAGATTAAGTAATGAGCCCAAGACAATGTAGCTAGTAAGTGGTAAAGCTGGAAATTGAACTCAGGAAGTCTGGCTCTAGAATCTGTGCTCTTAAGCACCAACTTCATTAGTGCCCTTGCTGCTGACCATACCCCTTAGTCTGTTCAGTAAATTCTCTGATCATCCCTTAGCTCTCTCATCTCTGTCCTCCTAGGATTCTGTACCATATTCTATATTATCTTTCAGAATTGTATAGAACATCCAAAAGGGGCAGGAAGACAAACTAATTTTGAGTTAGAAGAACTTTATATCATATCCAAGTCAAAGTCCAAGTAAGAAAGTCTATTAATTATAAATGAAGAAAATAAAGTTCCCTCACTCTTTTTAAAAGAATATTATGGAGCTGAAATGAATGAGAACACAAATCCAGAATCTTTTATCTGAAGGCCTAGGGACCAGATAGGTTTTGGAATTCAGAAATGTTTCAGAGTTTTGAAAAGTCACAGACTCTAAGTTATATACACTTTATGTGTATATGAAAGTATACGAATATGTTACATAACACAGGATCTAAGGAAGTCTTTAATAATCAAACAATTGTTCTGCAAGAAATTAGGCATTCCAGATAAATGGAATAATAGTTCTAAATGGTCCATGGCAGTAGGTCCTGTTTTGCTGGCAAAGTATGAAAAAACTTTGTTTCCAGAAGCAGTTTGGATTTTGAAATTATAGATAAATAATTGTGGATATGAGGTAATACAGAACTGGGACAAGGGTAACTGAATAATAATCCTTATAATGTTTCAACAGAGGTAAGAGTACACACTCACCCTTCTAATTCTAGTTCCCTCCTTAGGGAAGATGATAGGGTTCTACAGCTCTGTTTCCTCCCTCGGTCAAGATCAAAGACATTATTTTCCTCTTGAGGTTTGGTAGACTGGGGCAGTCCATATACTATGCAACACTGACCCTAAGAAGAAAATCAAAGTTTTTGCTTTGCGTGGGGGATATCTCCTCTTTGCACCACCAGACCCTGTCTCTAGCTTCTCGACCTTGCTCTGGGCCATAGAAGGCCAACTGGTATAGGTAACACTCACCCTCTGACTTATGATTGGGTTTGTCTAATGAGAAACTCTGGTAGGAGATCAGAGTGGGAAGAAGAGTGGAATCTGGGTGCTGGTCCCTCAGTTACCTATGTGACTATCCTGAAAGAGTAAATTGACTCTCTCTATGGTCTGTTTTAAATTTTTTCTGGTACAGGGCACCTGGGTGGCTCAATGGTTAAGTGTCTGCATTCAGCTCAGGACATGATCCTGGGGTCCTGGAATTGAGTCCCACATTGGGCTCCCTGTAGGGAGCCTGCTTCTTCCTCTTTCCCTCTTCACTCTCCACCCTTTCTCCAAAGGTCAAGAAGGGAAGAAAAAAAGGAAGTGCTGAGGAAAGAATAACACCAAGAGGGCTGGGGGCACCGGGGTGGCTCAGACAGTTAAGTGTCTGCCTTTGGCTCAAGTCATGATCCTGGAGTCCTGGGATCAAGCCCTCATCAGGCTCCTTGCTCAGTGGGGAGTCTGCTTCTTCCTCTCCCTCTGCCTGCTGCTCCCCCTCCTTGTGCTCTCTGTGTCAAATAAACAAACTCCTTTTAAAAACTGAGAGGGCTGGAAAAGACTGGCAGTGCCTACTAGGTCATCTTGTGTCCATGCTTGCTTCAAGACTGCATTGTCACATTCCGGTAGCCAGCCACTTCTTGGCTGGGTGTAAGGTTCATTGCTCACCTTTAAGGCAAATTGTTTCCCCAGCTCCTAGCACATGGTGCATGATCAGTAATTATTGAGGAACAATGACGGTACAGGTACATGCAAGAAAAGAAAGGTCAAGTCACTGGGTTAGCTATTTTGATATAGAGTATATAGAACTCAGTCAGAAAGGAAAAATGTAGTAAGATGATCTAACAATGGGCTGTCTACATCCCTCCCTACCCTTCTACAACAAAGGATCCAAGGACAGAGTGTTGTGATACTATCTGCATCTCTCTTTCTCCTGTCCCTAATTCTGACCCCCCCCCCCATTTCAATAATAGAACATGGGGTTGGGAAATGTTTTTTACCTACAACTCAGTCAGACCTCTCCTACCTCCACAAGGATTAATCTCCTGCTAGCACAGTGCATTTTTTTTAATCTACCCTGTCATGCCTGCTTTAACTTACATTTCAAAAGGCCCCCTTTTTTTATCTTAGCTATGTGACTTGGTGAAGGAGTCATGGGTGGGGCAGTGTGGCAGACAATGGGCTGGTGCCCTACCCCACACTCCCTGGACCCTTCAGCATTTATAGGAGATGTAGTTTTCAGGTCCAGCACAGTGAATTCTTCCCACCTGGAGTCTGAGGGTTTTCTCAGATGCTATAAGAGCTTGCCTGACAAGAGTGAGGGTGCAAGTGTTGGTGGGGAAGATGCCTCCCTAATTAGAGGCTTTCCTAATTAAGAGGGCATGGGAGTCAATGGATACATGTCCAGGGGAACCACTCTGAGGCCTGGTGCATAGCCTTGCTGATTAGTTCCACCTTTACTGTCTTTTCTCCCTTCCCCTGCCCTACTTCACTTGTGCTTCCAGGGTTCATCTCCCAAATATACTAATTGTGCCTAAGTACTCATCTGAAGTCTGTTCTTGGAAAAATCTGAACTACAACAGTCAGAAAGGGGAAAAAAAGTCATGGTTGTTCTTTCTACCTCTTATTTACCTCTCATTTATTCTCCTGACTGAAAGCTGGCCTCTGGAGCACCCGGGTGGCTAAGCCAGTTAAGTGTCTGCCTTTGACTTAGATCATGATCCCAGGGTCCTGGGATTGAGGCCTGTGTCAGGCTCCCTCCTCAGCAGGAAGCCTGCTTCTCCATCTCCCTCTGCCATTTCTCCTGCTTGTGCTCTCTGACTCTATCTCTCTGCCAAATACATAAAATCTAAAAAGGAAAAGAAAGCTGGTTTCTGTTACAGCCACTTTGAAACTCTAGATACTGCCAAATCCCTTGATTCTAGCCTGTCATACTTGAGTTCTTGGTAGCAGTTGACTGACAATTTCCTCCTTGGAGCATCCTTCTTTTTTTTTCCTCTTACCACTGAGCATTTGCCATGTTCTCAAAGATGCTTCCTCCCACTTCCCCATGTCCCTTAAAGCTCCACCTTAATTCTCCTCCAGTTCCTACTCATCATAATCTGTGGGAGGACCCATCAACTTCAGTGGCTTCCCATTATAACAAAGGCCAGTGAGGCTCCAGTCTATGTCTCCTGCTCAGGCCTCTGTGTTGAGCCACCTCTCTCTCCTCTCTCTCTCTCTCTCTCTCTCTCTCTCTCAAATGCAAACATGCCTACTAGGTAGAAACCCTGTCCCTATCTGAGCATGCTCCCAACTGAAGTTGTTGTGGTAGTACATTTCCCCCCCAAGAAATCTGGTAGAGAAGGATAGAAGAGAGATGGGGACATGGGGACACGAGGAGGTGAGGTTGAGAAAGGCTATGACTATTTTTACATTGGGAAACACTATAAACTGGATCAAAGGCAGGGGAAGGAACAAGTGTAAAGAAAGAAGGCAAGAATACAGGAGAAGCTGAGTTTCTGAACAGGTGGAGGGAAAGACTAGAAGAAAGGGGTTCAGATTCAAACACTTGCAGGTGATGGCATTCCTGCTAGTTGGCCTGTTTCCTCCTTGAACCAGGAGGCAAGCTTATTTGCTGGGGGTAGAGTGAAATGGGGGATTTGAAAGTAGGGGTAAAATTTTGGAACGGGGCACAAGTGAAGATGCAATAATAGAAAGCCCAACACAAAGTGGCTTTAAAAACAATGAGGAAATTTACTGATATAACTTGACAGTCTAAAGGCAGACCTGAACATAGGTATAGTTTGACCCAGAGGCTCAGGATTCCACCTGTCTATTGTGATTCATCTTGTCCACCCTGCCCCTGTGTTTCAACAGTTAGAAACACCATACCCACACTATAATCCCCCAGAGAGAGGAGGTCTCCTCTGCGGCCCCTGCAAACGAGACAAAGCTTATTTCCCAGAAGCCCCTCCAATTGTCTCCTGATATCTTATTGGCCCCAAATGGGTGGTGTGCTCATCCATGATGAGCCAATCACTCTGGCCAGAGAAACCCAAGAGCTGATTAGCTTAAGCTCATCAGAACCCAGTCCTAGAAATAGAAATAATGGGAAACCACCCAAACAGTATCACTGGGAATGGGGACAGGAAATTTCCTCAAAGGAAAGTCTAGGTGCTTTGGGGAGGAAAAGGGGGAGTGGATGCTGGGAAATCAACAAATGTCTATCATAGTTTATTTTTGAGGAAATGGGAGAAGCAGCTGTTGAGAGAAGGTATGCTTGTGCTGAGGTTCTGATGAGTGTGGAGCAGAGAAATTTGTAGTGGCTTCATGCTTCATTGTTTTATGATTGTCTGAAGCAGCTCAGAGTGGGCTGGTGGTAGGAGGGGAGAAAGCGAACAAGGAGATTGATTCAAAGTTGGAGGTTTGCCAGGTACGTGTAAGAACAACTGGGCAAGATCTGAGTTGAGGATAATAGAGTGGTTGAAGTGATGGATGGGGAAAGAAGGGAATTTGGAAGGGAGCTGATAGATGAGGGTAAAAATGGAGTGCTTCAGGGACTGAATGTTCAGATTAACTCAGAGTGGGAGGGATGGGAGAGAAGAGTGGGGGGTGCACACAGGAGACAGCAAGCAAGATATAGTGAGCTAGAGAGAAAAGCTAATGAGCAAGGTTGAGGGTAAAATATTTTAAGTCGCCTAAAATTCAGAGGAAGACAGTGATGGTAAGGGGTTTCCTGGGTTCTATTTTCTGAATGAACACATCATGATTCACATGTGACAAGTTATAGTGGGCTTGATGGCAACACAATAAACACCTAAAAGCCCAAACCAGCCTCAGAAATCTGAGGAATGTCCCTGGGGTTTCATCTCCTTGGTTGTCATGTCCTTTAAATCAGACCTGCTGGGCCCTTTGTTTGATGGGCTCCTGAAGGCTATTGGTCCTATTTTCCCTTTGCCTCCAAAATTGAGTCCATATAACTCTGAGACCATTTCGCAGTTTTCCTTCAACCAAGGGCTCTGGAAAAGAGTTTATTCTTTTTCTTCCAAAGATGGGTTTAGAGCACCTTGGCTCTTGGGACAGAAAGAATTGAAGGAGGATGCTAGAGAGCCAACACACTGTATTTTTTTTTAAAACACTCTGAGCTAAGGAGATCTGCACAGTACAATTTCTATAGAATAAGCAAGTGAAAAAAGATTCAGATGGAATCTGAAATCCTAGTTGACCAGCTGGCTTGATCACTGACATGCTCTGAATTAAACCCAGTTATTTAAATATATAGACAGACCCTCAGTTTCTACATATGTACAATGAATGAGTTTAATTATGGCTTCATACCTGGGATCAGCAAACTTTTTCTGTAAAGGGCCAGAGTGTAAATATTTTAGGTTTGGCGGGTCTTGCCGTATGATAGGAGTACTGACTCTGCTACTCCAGCACAAAAACAGTACAGAAAATATGTCAATGAATAAGCATGGCTGTGTTCAATATAACTTTATAAAAACAGGTGGTCACAGACTTAATTGTAACATGTGAAACTAAACTCTAGAAGATAACATAGGACAAAACCTAGGACACTTTGGGTATGACTATGGTTGCCACAGAGGACTTAGATACAACACCAAAGACATGATCCATGAAAGAAGTAATTGATGAACTAGACTTTATTAAAATTAAAATTTTCTCCGCTACAAAAATCAATGTTAAAAGAATGAGAAGAAAAACTACAGACTAGGAGATGTTTGCAAAAGACATATCCAATAATGAACAGCTATCCAAAATATATAAAGAATTCTTTAAAAATCAGTATAAAAACACAAAACCCAATTTTAAAATGAGCCAAATATCTTAATAGACAACTCGTTCATTGCTGGTAGGAATGCACAATGATACAGCCACTTTAGAAGACCATTTCCTGATTCCTGCAAAACCAAAACTTAATTACTATACAATCCAATGATCATGCTCCTTTGTTTACCCAAGAGTTGAAAACTTATGTCCACACAAAATCCTGCACATGAATTTTATAGCAACTTTATTCATAATTGCCCAAACTAGGGGGCTACCAAAATGTTTCAGTCCATGAATGGATAAACAAGCTGCGGTATATTCTTGCACTGATTATTCACTGCTCAAAATAAATTATCAAGCCATGAAAAGATATGGGGGAACCATAAATATCTATTACTAAGGGGAAGAAGCCAATCTGAGAAGGCTACATATGATAGGATTCTAACCAAATGGTATTCTGGAAAAGGCAAAACCATCAGTGGTTGCCAGGAGTTGGAGGAGGAGCAGAGAAGGGGCTGGGGAAGGATGAATAGGCAGAGAACAGCATTACTTTAGGGCAGTGAAAATACTCCGTATGATATCATAATGGATATGTATCCACAGAATATACAACACCAAGAGTGAACCATAACTATGGACTTTGGGTAATTATGATATATCAGTGCAGGTTTATCAATTGTAACAAATGTACCTCTCTGGTGTGAAATGGTGATAATAGGGGAAGCTGTAGGGGGAAGGAGGCATAAGAGAAATTTCTGTACCTTCCCTTACATTTGCTGTGAACCTAAAACTGCTCTTAAAGTTTTAAAACTGGTAGCAGGCAGGATTTGACCTCTAAAGTGTAAAAGGGGCTGTGGGAGAGAACATGTAGCTCATGTTCCTGGGGTCTCTTTGACCTAACTTTAGCCACTAATAGGGACTCATCACCTCTCTGGCCTAAACAGACCTCTGACCTAGATATTTCTGGGAGGCGCAGGGTTTGTCTCAAAGATGCTAATACATGCAGCACACATTTCCCCCATGCTCATCTCCCCCACCTACACCTATATGTTAGTTAGGAAGGCCTGCCTGCTCTGCTCTTTAGACGCCCCCCACCCTTGCACCCAGTGCAACCTTGTACCACTTGATAGTGGCACCATATGCTGCCAAAGATTACACTATGTTCATAGCTAATAAGGTTAAAAGCCTCTCATGTTGTTAACATCTAATAGAAGGCTCTTTAAAAGAATAATAGGTAAACTAGTATCCCCTTGGGCCTGGTGTAATGGAGGAGGAGTTTAAGTTGGAGGTGGCATATTTGGCTAGAGTATGTATTGCTAGGTACTATAAACTTTTATCAAGCCACTAAAAAGTCATTTTTTTAAAAGATTTTATTTATTCATGAGCGACAGAGAGAGAGGGAGAGAGAGAGAGAGAGGGAGAGACACAGGCAGAGGGAGAAGCAGGCTCCATGCAGGGAGCCCGACACGGGACTCGATCCTAGGTCTCCAGGATCATGCCCTGGGCTGCAGGCGGCGCCAAACCACTGCACCACTGGGGCTGCCCTATAAAGTCATTTTTTTTAAAAAAGATTACAGAGCACAAGTGAGCAGAGGCAGACTCCCCGCGGAGCAGGAACCCCACCCCCCCGCCAATGTGGGGCTCTATCCCAGTACCATGGCATCATGTTCTGAGCCAAAGACATATGCTTAACCAACTGAGTCACCCAGGCATCCCCAAAAGTCACGGGTTTTCATTTATGTCATAATTTGATGCATATTGGGGCTGGAAGAGGAGAATCTCTGTTCTACATAATTATTCAATTGAATTATTGCAGTTATTGATACTGAAATATTTTAATTATTGCAACCCATCATTCAACTTCATTGTCTTTCTCCGCATCCAACCAGTGCTGTAAAAGGGTGGGAAAAGAGGAGGCATAGAGAGTTGTGTGAAGAGATTTTTCTGGGCCATGGGCAGCATCATTTCCATCTAGGTTTCATTGGCCCACTCATTCATATGGCCATACTTAACTGCAAAGGAAGTTGGGAAATGTAGTCAAATTGTGGATCTAGACAAGAAGCAAAGATTTGTTGAACATATATATAAGACTATGACAAGCTGGGGACAAACTAGGTGGCATCACGCCTCTACTCAAATACTCTTCTCAGGTGACAACTGAGACTGAATCACTGTTAGGACACAATTTTCTGTGGGTCTCATTGTCTGAGCAAAGGCACTGACAAGCATTCTGGGCTATCTTCTCACCGGTTGTCCTACAAACATCCTTGAAAGACAGAAATAGTGTCTCCCTCCAGAATAGAGCATGCATTTGTTTGTTTGGTGTCCAGGATAATAAAGATAATGTTTCCCTTTAAGGCAAAGTTTCAACACGTTTACTTGCAAGTCCCTTCGAAGACTGGAATTTCCTAAGTTTGGTGTTTCTTAGGAGCTCAGCATTCACGGGAGCCCAGACCTGCATTGCCCCAAAGCAAACCTAGAGCTCATACTGCCTGCTGTGCTATGAGTAACAAAATCTAAGTAACAAAGTCTAAGCATTCTGTGCCTTCTGCAAGCAACCATCAAACTGTGTCAGACTACCTTGCAAGTAAGGTAAAATCTCAGACCCTTCACAGTTTTTGAGTTACCTGATCAAATATACCATGGTCAACACCTAGTAGATACCTCTGGCTCCTCAACCATCTCTAGCCTTAGGGAATATCAAGTAGTAGACCTGGCTCAGGCTTAAGATGAACACTCTGTGCTCAGTTAAATGAGATGCTATCAGAGGCAACTGTATAAACTATGAAACTCCTAGGAACATGTAACCTAAAATCAGGGCCTCAATATTGTATAACTCCAAAATACTGTTCATATCATAGTCTCTGAATATGCGATGTGGGTGCTCTATTACAATATTTCCTTTATCTAACATCATCTGTGGTAAAATACACCATTATATTAGGTACCATTGCAAAAGCAAAAAGCTGCCAATGGTTTAACTATGACAAAACTCTGTCATTTTTATTTTTTACTGTATTTATCAAAAGAGCTCTTTTACACTTAGATTTATCACTTATCAACCTCGTATTTACAAAGGGAGAAAATAACTACTCCTATTCAACATTACACCAGAGGGTCTAGCCAGTGCAATAAGGCAAGAAAGAAATAAAAGAACAATTATAAAAGAAATAACACTGTTTGCAGGTGACATGATTGTCTATATAGAAAATCCCAAAGAATCTAAAAATAAGTTACTAGTGCATTTATTCTGGTTGGAAGATCCATGGTGAATATACAAAAATCAATTTTATTTCCATATACTACCAATGAACTAGAAATTTAAAAAGATGCCATTTATAATAGCACCAATAAAGCTCATGAAATATTTATAGATAAACCTTGCATATATTTGTTCTATGCTTAAAACTATAAGACAGTGGTGAGAGAAATAAAGATGACCTAAATAGAGATACTGTGTTCATGAATTGGAAGATTGTTAATACATCAATTCTCCTCAAATGGATCTCTAAGTTCAACACAATCCTCCAAACCCCAAATTTTTAACAGGTTTATTACATTTTTTGTAGAAATGGAAAAGTTGATGCTAAAATTTATAAGAGAGACACGCAGGGCAAGATGGGGAGGAGTAGGGTCCCCAAGTCACCTGTCTCCACCAACTTAACTGAATATCCAGAACACCTACGAATTTGACCTGAGATTTAAAGAGAGAACAGCTGGAACGCTACAGAGAGAAGGGTTTTTGCTTTTAACAAGGTAGGAAGGTGGGAAAAAAATAAAAAAATCAAGTTGGGGAGGGGCCCCATGAGGAGCCCGAGATGAAAGTCTCCAGATAGGAAAGCCCAGCCCGGCAGAAGCAGGAACTTTAAAAATTTGCACCGGATTCTTCCCAGACAGAAAAGCGCTCAGCGGGGAACTTGGGCAGGCTCGCAGAAGGGGCAGTGGAGCCTCCAGTATCCTGGGGTCACTAACACAAGAGGTGCCCGGGGGAGGGTGCCCGGGGGAGAGCGCCCGGCAGGGCCTCGGGGAGAAGCCGGGGGTCAGGGGGGGTGGAGGGGGCTGTGCCCTGCTGCTTTCTAGAGCTGTGGCCGCGGGAGCGCAATTCCAGCAGGCAGGCCCAGGATCCCAGGGCGCGGGGGACACAGCCCAGGATCCTGCGCTCCCCCCGGGACAGGCGGAGGCGGGAGGGTACAGGACAGCCAGGACGCTCCTGCCACCAGGTGGCCCCGAGCTGTGCAGATCAGCACACCCACACGCCCCAGAGCATCCAGGCCAGTGCAGACTGGGAGCTGTGGTAGTTCCTGCGGGAGCTGACTCCAGAGCTGGAGACCTGGCCACCGCCAGTGTTCCTTCTTGTTTCACCTTGTGCCTGGGAGGGGCGGGGCCGCCAGGGAACGGAGGCCTCACAGGGTAACCAGCTCTCACTGAGCCGTGCACCTGGCAGGGTGCGGGGCAGCTCCCTCAGGTGCACACACCTGAGAATCAGCACAGCAGCCCCTCTCCCAGAAGACCAGCTAGAAGGACAGGGGAAGAGCAAGTTCTTCACCAAGCAGCACTGGAAATCTCCAGGGGAAGTAGAGGGATTTACAGTATATAGAACTAGAGGGTAACCCTCCCCCCACCCTTTCCCCCTTTTCCAGTTCGATTCCTTTCTATACCAGACTAAAAATTTCCAATTTTTCTCTTTTCCCACTTTAACTACAATATTTTACCACCTCATTTTTAAGTTTCTTCCTTTTTGACTTTCATATTTCTACAATTACAGGTCTTAGATTTTTCCACTTCTAGATTCCCTTCAACATACTCAATTTTGGGAGATATACAAGATATTTTTTGTTGGTTTGTTTTCTCTGCCTCATTTTGTTCTACAGTGGCGGAAGTTAATACCTTCTAAAACATGGCCAGCATGCATCCAGGCAAGTGGTATGCCATACCGGTTCATTCTGTGAGATTATATTCTCTCTTCATTCCCATTATGCCCTCCCTCTTTTGTCTCATTTATGTTTTGGTGGTCAATGGTGGGTCTCTCCACAAGTATTTCTGGTTAATATAAATTTGGGACTGATCATCTTCTAACACACAGAACTTAATATACTCAGAGCCAAGAGGATAATCCTCTAGGACCTCTCAGACTACATTTTCTGTCCACTACAACTTCATCACCACCACCTCCCAGTCCCCCTCCTTTTTTTTTTCCTCTTTTTTTCTTCTTCTTCGGGATTCTTGGCCTTTTTTTTTTTTTTTTTTTTTACTACTTTGTTTTAAAATTTTTCACTTTAGTGGTCCTCTTGTTTTATTTAATTCTGATCTTTGTTTTCAATTTCTGGTCTCTGACCTTGTCAGAATCATCTAGGGTGAAATTTACTTAGGTCGTGGTTGGTATTCTTGACTCAGCCCACTCATACAGCCACTCTGCACTGAGAAAAACTAGAAAAAACTCCTCACCACAAAAGAGTTAATTAGAAACAGTACTCTCTGCCACAGTTACAGAATTTGGATTATAATTTGATGTCAGAAAGCTAATTCAGAAGCACAATTATAAAGCTACTGGTGGCTCTGGAAAAAAGCATAAAGGATTCAAGAGACTTCATGGCTGCAGAATTTAGATATAATCAGGCTGAAATTAAAAATTAAATGAAATGCAATCCAAACTGGACGTCCAAATGACGAGGATTAATGAGGTATAAGAAAGAGTGAGTGACATAGAAGACAAGTTGGTGGGAAAGAAGGAAGCTGAGGAAAAAATAAAAACAATTAAAATACCATGAGGAACAGTTAAGGGAAATAAATGATAGCCTCAGAAGGAAAAGTCTACGTATACTTGGGGTTCCAGAGAACACCAAGAGGGCCAGAGGGCCAGAAAGCATATTTGAATAAATCATAGCTGAGAACTTCCCTAATCTGGGGTGGGAAACAGGCATTCAGATCCAGGAGGTTCCCCGCCCCCCCCCCCCAAAAAAATCAATAAAAACCGTTCAACACCTCGACATTTAATAGTGAAACTTGCAAATTCCAAAGATAAAGAGAAAAATCCTAAAAGCAGTGAGAGATCCCTAACTTATATGGGGAGAAATATTAGATTAACAGCAGACTTCTCCACAGAGACCTGGTAGATCAGAAAGGGCTGGCAGGATATATTCATGGTACCAAATAAGAACTTGCAGCCAAGAATACTTTTTCCAGCAAGGCTCTCATTCAGAATAGAGATAAAGAGCTGCCAAGATAGGCAGAAACTGAAAAGAATATGTGACCACCAAACCAGCTCTGCAAGAAATATTAAGGGGGACCCTGTAAAAGAAAGAACATCCAAAGAATCCACAAAAACAGGGACTTAATAGGTATTACAATGACACTAAATTCATATCTTTCAATAGTAACTCTGAACATGAATGGGCTAAATGATCCCATCACACATAGGGTTTCAGACTGGATAAAAAGGCAAGACCCAAGAGACTCATTTTAGACTAAGGACACCTCCAGCCTGAAAATGAAAGGTTGGAGAACCACTTACCATTCAAATCATCCTCAAAAGAAAGCTGGGGTAGCAATTCTCATATCAGATAAATTAAAGTTTATCCCAAAGACTGTAGTAAGAGCCTAAGTGTGATACAGTGCTCCTCTTCAAGGGTCTATCCAACAAAAAGACCTAACAATCATGAATATTTATGCCCCTAATGGGGGAGCTGCCAAGTATATCAATTAATAACCAAAGTAAAAATACTTAGATGATAATACACTAATAGATTTTAACACAGCACTTTCTGAAATTGACAGATATTCTAAGCACAACGTCAAAAAAAAAAAAAAAAGAGCTTTAAATGATACACTGGGCCAGATGGATTTCACAGATACATACAGAACTTTGCATCGGAATGCAACTGAATACACATTGTTTTCAAGTGCAGATGGAACTTTCTCCAGAAGAGACCACATACGGGGTCACAAATCAGATCTCAACAGATACCAAAAGATTGGGATTGTCCCCTGCGTATTCTCAGACACAATATTTTGAAACTAGAACTCAATCGCAAGAAGAAATTTGGAAAAACTCAAACACATGGAGGGTTAAAGAGCATTCTGCTAAAAGATGAATGGGTCAACCAGGAAATTAGCAAGGAATTAAAAGGATTCATGGAAACTAATGAAAAGATACAACCTTTCAAAATCTTTGGGGTACAGCAAAAGCAGTCCTAAAAGGGAAATACATCACAATACAAGCATCCCTCAAAAAATTGGGAAGAACTCAAATACAGAAGCTAACCTCACACCTCAAGGAGCTGGAAAAAGAAAAGCAAATAAAACCTACACCAAACAGAAGAAGAGTTAATAAAGATTTGAGCAGAACTCAATGAAATAGAGACCAGAAGAACTGTAGAACAGATCAACAAAAGCAGGAGTTGGTTCTTTGAAAGAATCAGATAGGTAAACCCCTAGCCAGCCTTATTAAAAAGAGAAAAGACTCAAATTAATAAAATCATGAATGAAAAAGGAGAGATCACAATCCATACCAAAGAAATACAAACAATTTCAAAAACATTATAAGCAACTATATGCCAATAAATTAGGCAATCTAGAAGAATGGATGCATTTCTGGAAAACCACAAACTACCAAAACTGGAACAGGAAGAAACAGAAAACCTGAACAGGCCAATAACCAGTGAGGAAATTGAAGTAGTCATCAAAAACCTCCCAAGACACAAAAGTCCAGGGCCAGATGGCTTCCCAGGGGAAGTCTATAAAATGTTTAAAGAAGAAATAATACCTATTCTATGAAAGCTGTTCTGAAAGATAGAAAGGGACGGAATACTTCTAAACTCATTTTATGAGGCCAGCATCACCTTAATTCCAAAACCAGACAAAGGCCCCACCAAAAAGAATTATAGACCAATATCCCTGATGAACACAGATGCAAAAATTCTCAACAAGATACTAGCCAATAGGATCCAACAGTACATTAAGAAGATTACTCACCATGACCAAGTAGGATTTATCCCCTGGATGCAAGGTTGGTTCAACACTCATAAAACAATCAACGTGATAGATAATATCAACAAGAGAAAAAACAAGAACCATATGACCCTCTCAATAGATGCAGAGAAAGCATTTGACAAAATATAGCATCCATTCCTGATCAAAACTCTTCAGAGTGTAGGGATAGAGGGATCATTCTCAGCATCTTAAAAGCCATCTACAAAAAGCCCACAGCAAATATCATTCTCATTGGGCAAATACTGGGAGCCTTTCCCCTAAGATCAGGAACAAGACAGGGATGTCCACTCTCACCACTGCTATTCAACATAGTAACTAGAAGTCCTAGCCTCAGCAATCAGACAACAAAAAGAAATAAAAGGCATTCAATTGGCAAAGAAGAAGTCAAACTCTCCCTCTTCGCAGATGACTTGATACTGTACGTAGAAAACCCAAAAGCCTCCCCCCCAAGATTGCTAGAACCCATAGCAATTCGGCAATATGGCAGGATACAAAGAAAAAAAAATCAATGCCCAGAAATCAGTGGCATTTCTACACACTAACAATGAGACAGAAGAGAGAAATTAAGTAGTCAATCTCATTTACAATTGCACCCAAAAGCATAAGATACCTAGGAATAAACCTAACCAAAGAGATAAAGGATCTATACCCTAAAAACTACAGAACATTTCTGAAAGAAATTGAGGAAGACACAAAGAGATGGAAAAACATTCCATGCTCATGGATTGGAAGAAGAAATATTGTGAAAATGTCTATGCTACCCAGGGCAATTTACATGTTCGATGAAATCCCTATCAAAATACCATGGACTTGTATTTCCCTAATGGCAAGTGATGTGGAGCATTTTCTCATATGCTTGTTGGCCACGTGTATGTCTTCTTTGGTGAAATTTCCGTTCAGGTCTTTTGCCCATTTTATGATTGGATTGTTTCTTGGCTGTTGAGTTTAATAAGTTCTTTATAGATCTTGGATACTAGCCCTTTATCTGATATGTCATTTGCAAATCAGGGAAATACAAATCAAAACCACAATGAGATACCACCTCATACCAGTGAGAATGGTGAAAATTAACAAGACAGGAAACAAATGTTGGAGAGGATGTGGAGAAAGGGAAACCCTCTTGCACTGTTGGTGGGAATGTGAACTGGTACAGCCACTCTGGAAAACTGTGTGGCAGTTCCTCAGAGTTAAAAATAGACCTGCCCTATGACCCAGCAATTGCACTGTTGGGGATTTACTCCAAAGATACAGACAGATGCAGTAATACGGCCGGACACCTGCACCCTGATGTTTCTAGCAGCAATGTCCACAATAGCCAAACTGTGGAAGGAGCCTCGGTGTCCATCAAAAGATGAAGAGATAAAGACGTGGTCTATATATACAATGGAATAGTACTCAGCCATTAGCAACAACAAATACCCACCGACTACTTTGACATGGATGGAACTGGAGAGCATTATGCTGAGTGAAGTCAGTCAATCGGAGAACGACAATCATTATATGGTTTCATCCATACAGGGAATATTAAAAATAATGAAAGGGAATAAAGGGGAAAGGAGGGAAATTGAGTGGAAAATATCAGAGAGGGTTACAGAACATGAGAGACTCCTATCTCTGGGAAACAAACAAGGGGTAGTGGAAAGGGAGTTGAGCGGGAGGTTGGGGTGACTGTGTGATGGGCACTGAGGGGGGTACTTGATGGAATGAGCATTGGGTGATATGCTATATGTTGGCAAATCAAACTCCAATAAATATACAAAAAAATTATAAGAAGTGGTAATAGCCAAAATAATTTTGAAAAACAAGAACAAATTTGGAGGACTTACACTATTTGATTTCAAGATTTACTATAAAGCTATAGCCATCAAGATAGTTTGGAATTGGCAAAAAGTCAAGTAGATCAGTGGGACAGAACAGAAAGAAGACTCATGTTCAATTGATTTCTTTTAAAGATTTTATTTATTCATGAGACACAGAGTCAGAGAGGTTGGCAGAGAGAGAAGCCAGCTCCATGTAGGAAGCCTGATGTAGGACTTGATTCTGGGACTCCAGGATCACACCCTGGGCAGAAGGCAGACACTCAACCGCTGAGCCACCCAGGCTTCCCTAAATTGATTTTCAATAAAAGTTGAAAGGCAATTAAATGGAGAAAGTTTTTCAAGAAACAATGAATTGGGCATTAGCCCATACCTTACACCCTATATAATAGTTAACTTGAAATAGACTATACATTTAGTAGTAAAAACCTATAAAATTTCTATAGGAAATATAAAATCTTTGTGAGCTTGAGTTTGGCAAAGATTTCCTAAGATACAAAAAACATGAGCCATAAAAAACAGACAAAAAACAAAAAAAGAAAACGACAAACTGGACTTCATGAATTAAATAGAGTGCTATTTGAAAGACACTAAGAAAATGAAAAGACAGGACTCTGACTAAAGATAATATTTGCAAAATACATCTGATAAAGGATGCCTGGAATATATAAAGAACTCTCATAACTCAATAAGAATATAATCCAATTAAAAGTGATTTGAACATGCTTTTCATCAAGAGATCTGCAGATAGCAAATAGGCTCATGAACAGATGTCCAAAAACCATTAGGGAAATGCAAATTAAAACCACAGTGAGATACCACTACAAATGTATACAGTGGATACAGTATTTTTTATTTTTTTATTTTTATAAATTTATTTTTTATAGGTGTTCAATTTGCCAGCATATAGAATAACACCCAGTGCTCATCCCGTCAAGTGCCCCCCTCAGTGTCCCTCACCCAGTTACCCCCACCCCCGCCTACCTCCCCCTCCACCACCCCTAGCTCGTTTCCCAGAGTCAGGAGTCTTTCATGTTCTGTCTCCCTTTCTAATATTTTCCACTTATTTTTTCTCCTTTCCCCTTTATTCCCTTTCACTATTTTTTATATTCCTCAAATGAATGAGACCATATAATGTTTGTCCTTCTCCGATTGACTTATTTCACTCAGCATAATACCCTCCAGGTTCCATCCATGTCGAAGCAAATGGTGGGTATTTGTCTTTCTCATGGCTGAGTAATATTCCATTGTATACATAAACCACATCTTTTTTTTTAATGAATTAATTTTTATAGGTGTTCAATTTGCCAGCATATAGAAAAACACCCAGTGCTCATCCCGTCAAGTGCCCCCCTCAGTGTCCCTCACCCAGTTACCCCCACCCCCGCCTACCTCCCCCTCCACCACCCCTAGCTCGTTTCCCAGAGTCAGGAGTCTTTCATGTTCTGTCTCCCTTTCTAATATTTTCCACTTATTTTTTCTCCTTTCCCCTTTATTCCCTTTCACTATTTTTTATATTCCTCAAATGAATGAGACCATATAATGTTTGTCCTTCTCCGATTGACTTATTTCACTCAGCATAATACCCTCCAGGTTCCATCCATGTCGAAGCAAATGGTGGGTATTTGTCTTTCTCATGGCTGAGTAATATTCCATTGTATACATAAACCACATCTTTTTTTTTAATAAATTAATTTTTATTGGTGTTCAATTTACCAACATACAGAAAAACACCCAGTGCTCATCCCGTCAAGTGCCCCCCTCAGTGTCCCTCACCCAGTTACCCCCACCCCCCGCCCTCCTCCCCTTCAACCACCCCTAGTTTGTTTCCCCGAGTTAGGAGTCTTTATGTTCTGTCTCCCTTCCTGATATTTCCCAACATTTCTTCTCCCTTCCCTTCTATTCCATTTCACTATTGTTTCTATTCCCCAAATGAATGAGAACATACACTGTTTGTCCTTCTCCGATTGACTTACTTCACTCAGCATAATACCCTCCAGTTCCATCCACGTCGAAGCAAATGGTGGGTATTTGTCGTTTCTCATGGCTGAATAATATTCCATTGTATACATAAACCACATCTTCTTTATCCATTCATCTTTCGATGGACACTGAGGCTCCTTCTAAAGTTTGGCTACTGTGGACATTGCTGCTAGAAACATTGGGGTGCAGGTGTCCTGGCGTTTCATTGCATCTGAATCTTTGGGGTAAATCCCCAGCAGTGCAATTGCTGGGTCGTAGGGCAGGTCTATTTTTAACTCTTTGAGGAACCTCCACACAGTTTTCCAGAGTGGCTGCACCAGTTCACATTCCCACCAACAGTGCAAGACAGTTCCCCTTTCTCCACATCCTCTCCAACATTTGTGGTTTCCTGCCTTGTTAATTTTTCCCATTTTCACTGGTGTGAGGTGGTATCTCATGGTGGTTTTGATTTGTATTTCCCTGATGGCAAGTGATGCAGAGCATTTTCTCATGTGCATGTTGGCCATGTCCATGTCTTCCTCTGTGAGACTTCTCTTCATGTCTTTTGCCCATTTCATGATTGGATTGTTTCTTTGCTGTTGAGTTTAATAAGTTCTTTATAGATCTTGGAAACTAGCCCTTTATCTGATACATCATTTGCAAATATCTTCTCCCATTCTGTAGGTTGTCTTTTAGTTTTGCTGACTGTATCCTTTGCTGTGCAAAAGCTTCTTTTCTTGATGAAGTCCCAATAGTTCATTTTTGCTTTTGTTTCTTTTGCCTTTGTGGATGTATCTTGCAAGAAGTTACTGTGGCCAAGTTCAAAAAGGGTGTTGCCTGTGTTCTCCTCTAGGATTTTGATGGAATCTTCTCTCAGGGAGGAGGGGCAAGAAGGCGGAAGAGTAGGGTCCCCAAGTCACCTGTCCCCACCAAATTACCTAGATAACCTTCAAATCATCCTGAAAATCTAAAATTCGGCCTGAGATTTAAAGAGAACAGCTGGAATGCTACAGTGAGAAGAGTTCGTGCTTCTATCAAGGTAGGAAGACGGGGAAAAAAGAAATAAACAAAAGGCCTCCAAGGGGGAGGAGCCCCGCGAGGAGCCGGGCTGAGGCCGGGGTGAGTGTCCCCAGGACAGGAGAGCCCCATCCCGGAGAAGCAAGAGCTGCACCAACCTTCCCGGGCGGAAAGGGGCCCGCAGGGAGTTAGAGCAGGACCCAGGAGGGCGGGGATGCCCTCGGGCTCCCCGGGACACTAACAGGCACCTGCAGTGCACACAGGAGAGTGCGCCGAGCTCCCTAAGGGATGCAGCGCACACGGTGGGACGGGAGCAGCTCGGAGGAGCTCGGGCGGGTGGCTCCGTGGAGGGGGCTGCGGGGCGGGAGCGCGAATCCAACAGCGCAGGCCCCGGAGCACAGGGCGCCGGGACACAGCCCAGGATCCGGCCTCCCCCCGGGACAGGCAGAGGCCTGGAGGACCCAGGACAGCAAGGACACTCCTGCCCCGAGCTGAGCAGATCAGCGGCCCCGCCCCGGGGCCTCAGGCCCTGCAGACTGAGAGCAGCGGAGTTACTGCAGGAGCTGACTCCAGGGCTCCAGAGCTGCCCCCGCCACTGTGGCTGTTCCTCCTGGGGCCTCACGGGGTAAACAACCCCTAGTGAGCCGTGCACCAGGCAGGGGCAGAGCAGCTCGCCCAAGTGCTAACACCTGAAAATCAGCACAGCAGGCCCCTCCCCCAGAAGAGCAGCTAGACAGACCAGTTCCAGAGGAAGTCAAGAGACTTAAAGTATACAGAATCAGAAGATACTCCCACGTGTTTTTTGTTTTGTTTTGTTTTGTGTTTTTTTTTTCCTTTCTTTCTTTTTGATTTCTGATTGCTTCCCCCACCCCCATTATTTTCACCTTTTTTTTCCTTCTCTTTTTTCCCTTTTTTTTCTTCTTTTTTCTTTTTCTCTTTTCTTTCCTTCTCTCTCTCTCTTTTTCTCCTTTTCCCAGTACAACTTGTTTTTGGCCACTCTGCACTGAGCAAAATGACTAGAAGGAAAACCTCACCTCAAAAGAAAGAATCAGAAGCAGTCCTCTCTCCCACAGAGTTACAAAATCTGGATTACAATTCAATGTCAGAAAGCCAATTCAGAAGCACTATTATACAGCTACTGGTGGCTCTAGAAAAAACCATAAAGGACTCAAGAGACTTCATGACTGCAGAATTTAGATCCAATCAGGCAGAAATTAAAAATCAATTAAATGACATGCAATCCAAGCTAGAAGTCCTAACGACGAGGCTTAACGAGGTGGAAGAACGAGTGAGGGACATAGAAGACAAGTTGATGGCAAAGAGGGAAACTGAGGAAAAAAGAGACAGACAATTAAGAGACCCTGAAGACAGATTAAGGGAAATTAACGACAGCCTGAGGAAGAAAAACCTACATTTAATTGGGGTTCCCGAGGGCGCCAAAAGGGACAGAGGGCCAGAATATGTATTTGAACAAATCCTAGCTGAAAACTTTCCTAATCTGGGAAGGGAAACAGGCATTCAGATCCAGGAAATAGAGAGCTCCCCCCCTAAAATCAATAAAAACCGTTCAACACCTCGACATTTAATAGTGAAGCTTGCAAATACCAAAGATAAGGAGAAGATCCTTAAAACAGCAAGAGACAAGAAATCCCTGACTTTTATGGGGAGGAATATTAGGGTAACAGCAGACCTCTCCACAGAGACCTGGCAGGCCAGAAAGGGCTGGCAGGATATATTCAGGGTCCTAAATGATAAGAACATGCAACCAAGAATACTTTATCCAGTAAGGCTCTCATTCATAATGGAAGGAGAGAAAGAGCTTCCAAGACAGGCAGGAACTGAAAGAATATGTGACCTCCAAACCAGCTCTGCAAGAAATTTTCAGGGGGACTCTTAAAATTCCCCTTTAAGAAGAAGTTCAGTGGAACAATCCAGAAAAACAAGGACTGAATAGATATCATGAAGACACTAAACTCATACCTTTCAATAGTAACTCTGAACATGAACGGGCTTAATGACCCCATCAAAAGGCACAGGGTTTCAAACTGGATAAAATAGCAGGACCCATCTATTTGCTGTCTACAAGAGACTCATTTTAGACAGAAGGACACCTACAACCTGAAAATAAAAGGCTGGAGAACCATTTACCATTCAAATGGTCCTCAAAAGAAAGCAGGGGTAGCCATCCTCATATCAGATAAATTAAAATTTACCCCGAAGACTATATTGAGAGATGAAGAGGGACACTATATCATACTCAAAGGATTTATCCAACAAGAGGACTTAACAATCCTCAATATACATGCCCAGAATGTGGGAGCTGCCAAATATTTAAACCAATTAATAACCAAACTGAAGAAATACTTAGATAATAATACACTTATACTTGGTGACTTCAATCTAGCTCCTTCTACCCTTGATAGGTCTTCTAAGCACAACATTTCCAAAGAAACGAGAGCTTTAAATGATACACTGGACCAGATGGATTTCACAGATATCTACAGAACATTATATCCAAACTCAACTGAATACACATTCTTCAAGTGCACATGGAACTTTCTCCAGAATAGACCACATACTGGGTCACAAATCGGGTCTGAACCAATACCAAAAAATCGGGATAGTCCCCTGTATATTCTCAGACCATAATGCCTTGAAATTAGAAATCAATCACAACAAGAAGTTTGGAGGGACCACAAACACATGGAGGTTAAGGACCATCCTGCTAAAAGATGAAAAGGTCAACCAGGAAATTTAGGAAGAATTAAAAAGATTCATGGAAACTGATGAGAATGAAGATACAACCGTTCAAAATCTTTGGGATGCAGCCAAAGCAGTCCTGAGGGGGAAATACATCGCAATACAAGCATCCATGCAAAAACTGGAAATAACTCAAATACAAAAGCTCACCTTACACATAAAGGAGCTAGAGAAAAAGCAGCTAATGGACCCCACGCCCAGCAGAAGAAGAGTGTTAATTAAAATTCGAGCAGAACTAAGTGAAATCGAGACCAAAAGAACTGTGGAACAGATCAACAGAACCAGAAGTTGGTTCTTTGAAAGAATGAATAAGATAGATAAACCATTAGCCAGCCTTATTAAAAAGAAGAGAGAGAAGGCTGAAATTAATAAAATCATGAATGAGAAAGGAGAGATCACTACCAACACCAAGGAAACACAAACGATATTAAAAACATATTATGAACAGCTCTACGCCAATAAATTAGGCAATCTAGAAGAAGTGGAAGCATTCCTGGAAAGCCACAAACTACCAAAACTGAAGCAGGAAGAAATAGAAAACCTGAACAGGCCAATAACCAGGGAGGAAATTGAAGCAGTCATCAAAAACCTCCCAAGACCCAAGAGTCCAGGGCCAGATGGCTTCCCAGGGGAATTCTATCAAACGTTTAAAGAAACCATACCTCTTCTACTAAAGCTGTTTGGAAAGATAGAAAGAGATGGAGTACTTCCAAATTCGTTCTATGAGGCCAGCATCACCTTAATTCTGAAACCAGACAAAGACCCCACCAAAAAGGAGAATTACAGACCAATATCCCTGATGAACATGGATGCAAAAATTCTCAACAAGATACTAGCCAATAGTATCCAACAATACATTAAGAAAATTATTCACCATGACCAAGTAGGATTTATTCCCGGGACACAAGGCTGGTTCAACACTCGTAAAACAATCAGTGTGATTCATCATATCAGCAAGAGAAAAACCAAGAACCATATGATCCTCTCATTAGATGCAGAGAAAGCATTTGACAAAATACAGCATCCATTCCTGATGAAAACTCTTCAGAGTGTAGAGATAGGGGGAACTTTCCTCGACATCTTAAAAGCCATCTACGAAAAGCCCACAGCAAATATCATTCTCAATGGGGAAGCACTGGGAGCCTTTCCCCTAAGATCAGGAACAAGACAGGGATGTCCACTCTCACCACTGCTATTCAACATAGTACTGGAAGTCCTCGCCTCAGCAATCAGACAACAAAAAGGCATTAAAGGCATTCAAATTGGCAAAGAAGAAGTCAAACTCTCCCTCTTCGCCGAGGACATGATACTCTACATAGAAAACCCAAAAGCCTCCACCCCAAAATTGCTAGAACTCATACAGCAATTTGATAGCGTGGCAGGATACAAAAATCAATGCCCAGAAATCAATGGCATTTCTATACACTAACAATGAGACTAAAGAAAGAGAAATTAAGGAGTCAATCCCATTTACAATTGCACCCAAAAGCATAAGATATCTAGGAATAAACCTAACCAAAGAGGTAAAGGATCTATACCCTAAAAACTATAGAACACTTCTGAAAGAAATTGAGGAAGACACAAAGAGATGGAAAAATATTCCATGCTCATGGATTGGCAGAATTAATATTGTGAAAATGTCAGTGTTACCCAGGGCAATTTACACGTTTAATGCAATCCGTATCAAAATACCATGGACTTTCTTCAGAGAGTTAGAACAAATTATTTTAAGATTTGTGTGGAATCAGAAAAGACCCCGAATAGACAGGGGAAGTTAAAAAAAGAAAACCATAGCTGGGGGCATCACAATGCCAGATTTCAGGTTGTACTACAAAGCTGTGGTCATCAAGACAGTGTGGTACTGGCACAAAAACAGACACATAGATCAATGGAACAGAATAGAGAATCCACAAGTGGACCCTGAACTTTATGGTCAACTAATATTCGATAAAGGAGGAAAGACTATCCATTGGAAGAACGACAGTCTCTTCAATAAATGGTGTTGGGAAAATTGGACATCCACATGCAGAAGAATGAAACTGGACCACTCTCTTTCACCATACACAAAGATAAACTCAAAATGGATGAAAGATTTAAATGTGAGACAAGATTCCATCAAAATCCTAGAGGAGAACACAGGCAACACCCTTTTTGAACTCAGCCACAGTAACTTCTTGCAAGATACATCCACAAAGGCAAAAGAAACAAAAGCAAAAATGAACTATTGGGACTTCATCAAGATAAGAAGCTTTTGCACAGCAAAGGATACAGTCAGCAAAACTAAAAGACAACCTACAGAATGGGAGAAGATATTTGCAAATGACGTATCAGATAAAGGACTAGTTTCCAAGTTTTATAAAGAACTTATTAAACTCAACAGCAAAGAAACAATCCAATCATGAAATGGGCAAAAGACATGAAGAGAAGTCTCACAGAGGAACACATGGACATAGGCAACATGCACATGAGAAAATGCTCTGCATCACTTGCCATCAGGGAAATACAAATCAAAACCACCATGAGATACCACCTCACACCAGTGAGAATGGGAAAAATTTACAAGGCAGGAAACCACAAATGTTGGAGAGGATGTGGAGAAAGGGTAACACTCTTGCACTGTTGATGGGAATGTGAACTGGTGCAGCCACTCTGGAAAACTGTGTGGAGGTTCCTCAAAGAGTTAAAAATAGACCAGCAATTGCACTGCTGGGGATTTACCCCAAAGATTCAGATGCAATGAAACGCCGGGACACCTGCACCCTGATGTTTCTAGCAGCAATGTCCACAATAGCCAAACTGTGGAAGGAGCCTCGGTGTCCATCGAAAGATGAATGGATAGATACATTTATGTATACAATGGAATATTACTCAGCCATTAGAAACGACAAATACACCCACCATTTGCTTCGACGTGGATGGAACCTGGAGGGTATTATGCTGAGCGAAATGAGTCAGTTGGAGAAGGACAAACAGTGTATGTTCTCATTCATTTGGGGAATATAAATAATAGTGAAAGGGAATATAAAGGAAGGGTAAAGAAATGTTGGGAAATATCAGGAAGGGAGACAGAACATAAAGACTCCTAACCCTGGGAAACAAACTAGGGGTGGTGGAAGGGGAGGAGGGCAGGCGGTGGGGGTGAATGGGTGACGGGCACCGAAGGGGGCACTTGACGGGATGAGCACTGGGTGTTATTCTGTATGTTGGTAAATTGAACACCAAAAATTAATTTATTAAAAAAAAGAAAAAAAGAAAAAAAGAATCTTGTCTCACATTTAGATCTTTCATCCATTTTGAGTTTATCTTTGTGTATGGTGCAAGAGAGTGGTCTAGTTTCATTGGAACAGAATAGAGAATCCAGAAGTGGACCCTCAACTTTATGGTGAAGTAATATTCGACAAAGGAGGAAAGACTATCCACTGGAACAAAGACCGTCCCTTCAATAAATGGTGCTGGGAAAATTGGGTACAGTATTTAAAAACTGATCACACCAAAAGATGGTGAGGTTGCAGAGTGCCTAGCAGTTTCATTCATCGCTGGAGGGAATATACAACAATGCAAAAATTTTGAAAGACAATTCAGCAGCTTGGTATAAGGTTAAATATATACTTACCATAGGACTAGCAACCTCACTAAGTTTTTACGCATGAGAGATGAAACTATATACCCATGCAGAAACCTCTACCTGAACATTTATAATTTTATTCATAATTACCAAACACTAGAAACCATCCAGATATTCTTCTGTGAATGGATAAACTGTAGAATACTTACTACTCCACAATAAAAGAAATGAACTACTGATAAATGCAAAACCTTTAAGCCAAGTGAAAGATGCTACACTTAAAATTGTGCATGATGTTATAGAAAAGGCAAACTAGAGATAGAAAACAAATCAGCGGTTGCCAAGGCCTGGAGGCATGGGTGAGGGATTTACTCTGAAGGGGCATGCAGAAACTTTCAAACTATTTTATCTCTTGATTTCAGTGGTAGATCTAGGACACACATTTTTAATCAATCCATAGAACAATATATCTAAAAAAAGATAAATTTTACTATATGTAAATTATACCTCAAAAATCTGACAAAATTTTAAAAATTGGTTAAAGTATCACTAAACTTTTTCTTCTTAGAATCCAAGTCCTCTGAATCACTTTCAAAGGAGAGTTGATGTCATTTTTCTCCACACTTTATCAGCCTCTGGGTCATCTGGAGCTTCAGTAATATTTTTAAGAGTGCTCCAGTATTGTCTCTGGGAATTTTTTTTTTAATCCAAGTTGCTGATGCTCATCCTATGTTTTTATGCTAGCATTTTAATTGATCTTACTGAAAGATAACAACAGTTTGCAGACAATAGCCAGGACTAATTTCTGGTGGCATTTTGGACAACTGCAACTCTTACATTTCATTTGACAAACCACTTAAAGACAATTAGAATGAAGGCTGATATCTAAGTTTGTGTATGAACAGACAGCAACATCTAGGTCATGGCTGTCACCTAGATAACAGCAATTATAAGAATTGGTCAACTTCAGAAATATTAAGATGTGAAAAATGCTCATTTTCAGGTTGGTAAGATACATTATTATTGGAAGAAGTCTATGTGGAGAAACTGAACTCCAAATGTCCTTTCAAAAATCTTATGGAGACCGGTGACATTAGGAAATATTTTTAACAGATCTTTGATTTTTTTTTTTAAAATTTTTTTTTTAATTTTTTTAATTTTTTTTTTAATTTTTTTTTAAAATTTTTTTTAAAGATTTTTTTTTTTTTAGAGAACTACATTTTCAATTATTTTAGGTAATGTGTATACAGGATACAAAATCCAAAATGTAAAACAATATAGTAAAAAGACCCTCAGATACCAAGTTTTCCACCTGAGAGATAAGCATGGTTGGGGGCCCCTTATGTCAGAACTTTTTGAGAAAGATTCTGGCAACAGGGTAGAGAATGGAGGAGGAATGAAAGGCCATTCGTCAACTAAAAGCAAGGACAATAGTCCAGGGGAGGGACAAGAAAAGCATATATTGAGTGTATACCTATGAAGGTATAGCATTGAGAATTGTGTCTAGCTACGAATATAAGCAGTCTGAAAAATAGTGACATAAGAAAAGGCTTATACTTCTCTGATATAAAAGATATGGTATGGGCATTTCAGGACTGATTATGATTGGTCCAGGTTATTAATGCTCAAGCCTCTTCCAGAGTTCCGTTCTAGTATCCTTAGAAGACAAAAGCAATCTTCAAGGTTGCCTCAGGGTTGCAAAATGGCCAGGTGCTGGTCCAGCTATCACATCCGTATACCAAAGTGGTAAAAAGGAAGGGCAAAAATTCATGTGCTTACTTTTGCCTATATATTCTACTTCATAACGACTCTCTGCCCTTCTCTTGCTCCATCGACTCTTTTAGCAGGCTGGCCTGTGTGGGCTACATCAGTGTCCACCTTGCTGTTGGCTTTCTGGGGGATCTAGCCAATAGAGATCCATGACAGGAGATTAGAGTATGAGAAGAAAACAAGCTCAGGATATTTTTTTTTCCCCCTGGCTCCTTTCCTACAGTCACATCTGGCTGGGCTACATCTCTCTACCTGAAGGTCATGGTTTTCAGGGCAGTCTGCCCTACTGACTCTCTCCTTACCTGTTCAGATATAGAGATGACAACAGTTCAGCTGATTCTAATCTCATGCTCCTATGCTGTTCTTCATGATTTCCATACATCTGGCCAATACTTTTAGAAGTACATAGAAAATTACATGGAAAATCTCCCCAAGTTACCCTAATTTCAGTGTGCCATCTGTTTCTTTGCCAAGACCCTGAATGACACAAGTCATAAGCCAGCTGAGAATGCCTTTTAAGATTTCCTGAAAGGTTCACCCAACAATTTTTTACTTATAATTAGAAGTTAGTCAGATGGCCATAGTGACATAGGGAGGTAAGAACATACAGGTACCTTATTGTTGATATTTAGGGGATAAGCAATAAAGAAGAAGGTTGGATGCTGAGTAGGCAGCCAGATGTCTTGGTCATATGAGGGAATAGAGGGAAAAATAAAGATGTCCTATGAGAAACAATATTAATTTGTAACTAACCAGAGAGAACTGCATCAATAGTCATTGGATTTCTAATAATCACATCTTAAATGTCACTGTCAAATTCATAGGCATCTGCCCTTAAGGGTCCCAGCTATTGAAGGTTTTTTTTTAAGTGTGTTTTTGCCCCCATCATAGATCTTGTAGAATCTTATTAAAAATAGAACTATGAAAATATATGCATAAGTTATATGCACAATTATTTAACTCAGTATTTTTCTACATATAAATCCAATGCAATAAAATCTATCATCTATATCTATATATAAGTAGTTATGTCCTGGAACTAGACTACTTAAGTTTGAATCCTGGTTCCAATATGTGTCAGCTGTGTGTTCTTGTGCAAATTAGCTGTTATCTAGTCTCCTTGTATTTGCTTCCTCCTCTATAAAGTAGGTGTGGTGGCCAAGTAAATACACTTGGAAGACCTTCTAGTCCCTGGAGAATGATTGGCTGAGGTCCCCAGGTGCTGCCCAGTCCATCATGGCATCTGTGACAAGGCCATCTCTCTCATGGGCTTCTCCCTAGCGATGACTAAATATGGCAGGGATAATAAGGTGGGTCCATTCCTGGGAGATATGGGACTCCTTTTTCAGCCAATGTTAGCTTGAAGACACCCCCAACAGCTTTGCAGCAGTCTTAGACTGCTCTGGAGTCTAAGACCCTTTGACCTACCTACCCCATTTTCTTTTTCATGCAAGGTTAGACTTTGACTAAGGTCTAATGGTTCTCCCAGCCTTTACCAGTCCTACCCCCACACTTCCCCCATTTTCTTTTTCATAGGCATCTTCCTTAAAAAAAAAAGTCTTGCACATTTACTCTGGTCTTGGCATCTTCTTCTTGCAGGACACAAATTAGAAGTAATGGTACCTATACCTCAGTTGTTGAGAGGATAAAGTTAATTCATTTAATGTGTTTATAATAGTGCTTTACAAGTAGTAATAACTCAGGCCATTTTAATTATTAAAGATAAACCAGGACACCTGAGCAGCTCAGTTGATTAAGGTCTGAATCTTGATCTTGGCTAAGGTCATGATCTCAGGGTTGAGAGATCAAGCCCCACTTTGGGCTCTGCACTGGTTGTGAAGACTGCTTAAGACTCCCCGTCTGCCTCTCCTCTCCACCCCTCTCCTTCAGTTGCTACCCCCCCCTTGAAAAATAAAGACAGATCACATCTTATTTTTCTAGTTAGTTAATCCCCAAAACCTTCCATTATAAAAATGCCATAAAAGTAGAAGATGTAAAAAAAAAAAAAGTAGAAGATGTAGAAAATAGTCTTCTAAATACATATTTGAGATTAGAAAATAATATATAAACCCCATGGGAAAATATAAAGGAATCTAAAAATGAGAGAAGTGGTATTGAGTTCACACTACATCTGTTCCCCAGAGAACTTGAAACTTTCACATATAAAGCTGAGAATTGTCAAAGAGCTACTAAACCTTCAGAAAAAGGGTAAGAACTTAAGACAAAGTCAAACCATCAGCAAAGAGGGATATTGAGGAAACTTATCTGTCTTTACCTGTATCTAAGTAAAGGGAAAATATCTCTCAGGGCACCTGCCCTACCTAACAGCAGAGTTTGGCATGTATACCTCTCTCATGGCTGAGAATTCCTCAGCCATGGTAATATCTGACAAAATGAAAACAAGTCCTCTCTGGAGGGACAAACCCTTAGGTGAGGATTCTCAGGGTTTCCTTCAATATAGCCCTGCTGAAGGTGAACTCACAATAAAAAAAAAAAAAATCACAGAACAAGGAAATAATCCACCATGAGTAAGAGTTAGTAATATGAAGAGCAGGAATAGATTGCCAACAATTTAAAACAGTTATTTTAAACATATTTTATAGTCTCTAGCTGGTGGATATATTAAAAACAAAGAAGAGACCTTTTAAAAGGATGAGGAAAGATTGGGATTCTTAATAATCAAAAGCTTTAAAGATCCTCTTACTAAGGTTCTCTAGAAAGCAAAACTGAGGCAATGATTAGGGTGCGGATATTGTTTGGGAGATAAAGCCCATGGAGATAAATGCAAGAAATAAAAGAGGAGCTAGAGCAAGGAAAGATGTGAAGCAATATGATGTGATACATCACAGTGCTAGCCACTGTTTGAGAAGCCACGAAGAGGCAGTTGGTCACTTAGACATTTTGTTTAGCATATAGGACTTTCCTGGAAAGTTTTCAAAAAGAAACACTACCTCTGACTGGAAGGAAGAAAGAATTTGCCCAGCTATTTCCTGTTTCCTATTTTCCATTGCTCAAATTCATTTCCATGGAGAGCTAACCCACAAGTGTTGCATTATTCATCCTTCTTTTTAAAATATTTTATTTTTAAGTAATCTCTACACCCAATATGGGACTCAAACTCACAGCTCCAAGATCAAGTCACTTGTTCCACCATCTGAGCCAGCCAGGTCCCCCAGCATTATTCATCCTTTGATGCCACTTAGGAAACAAGATCTTCTGTCTGGAAGTAGAAGAGCAACTTGGTACAGAGGCCCCGGGCATGTGCAATGTGAAAGAAATGCAATCCCAGGCTTCTGGACCAGCCCAGGGAGCTCAGCAAAGGCAGAAGAATGCCTGCACACTCCAATGAGTTACAGGGGGTTGGAAGAACTTTGAGAACAAGTGAGGCAACGTGACTCTGATGTGGAATGAGAAAGAGAGCCACTAAAATTAATCACTTCCCAGTAGATAGGTTAAAGAGCACACTAAATCCAGATGAAGCTAAAATTGTAGGTTGGAAGAGATAATTTTAAAAGTTACTTGTTTGTGCTATATTCTAGATAAAGAAGCCAGAGAGAGGGGAAGGGGTTGGGAGGGAAAGAGATAAGGAAGACAGTAAAAAGTCCAACAAATACCCAACGAGAATTTTGGAAGGTACAATTAGAGAGAATGAACAAGGATTATATTAAGAATATGAAGCCTTACATTGTTTCGATGTGAGATTTTTGATGTCCAAGGACAGCTTTTTATGCACAAAGACTTATTTATTTAGGTTCAATTATTTTAACTTACTAAAATTATAAATTTAAAAGTCTGGTTTGTCTAAACCCCATAAATTTAGCTTATACGTTTTATTATCCTATTTTAAATCCAGTAAATTTTATATAAAATAATTTTCATGGAATTTTAAACATAAATCAGGCTGAGTGCTTACGGTAATTTGATTTTGATGTTAAATAAACTTGAACAGACTAATTGCCTTTAAATACTTTAAATATTTATAGATTTTATATGTTCTATTTTCTTTAAGAACTGAGGCTAATCTTTCTTTCCCACATTAAACAACTTTTTAATGTAAGTTCTCTTACCACTTTATACTCTTTATGAGCTGAATTACTCCCTCTTCTACCATTCAACTACAGTCAAGCATTTAGAATCATAGGCCAATTTGTCATACTTTAATATGCCAGATTCAATTGTAGTTTACAAGTATTTTAAATACCAAACAGATTATTTTGAATGTAACACAAAATAATTAATGTCAGGAGTTTGATGTGCTATATAATTTCTATATCTCTAGGGCTAAGAAATATAATCTACTAAGCTTTACTGTAACTTTAGATTCATGATGAGAATGATTGTCACCTGAGGCAGTTGGGTTGCTTATTGGACATATTTGATACAGGGACACCAAGCCTGGATCTGCTTGTGCCCAGTATGATTCTTCCTGCATCATAGATATACTGAGTCCGGTTTTAGTTATTTTGAAAATATAGGATAATCTATATCCTTAAAGTGGGACTGTTAACTCCTGTTTCAACTATATAATCATACTTTAACCTCATTCAGTTTTGATTTCCTGACTTGATCATCTAAACTCTACAGAAACTCTCTAACAAGACTGCAGATAATTTTGTTCACTAATCTTGTTACTACCTGACTGAACTCTATTTTCATTTTTTCCTATGTCTTTGGGGCATAAAGTTTTGGTAGAATACAGGCATGTTCTACTTATTTTCTTTGGCTCTATGATCACAACAATCCTAAATGGTATAAATAAAATATATACACGTTTAGACACATTGAAATGCAGAGGAACAGCAAAGATACAGAGAACATCTTAGAACAGCCAGATCTTTCTGTGCCAATAGCACTCCTGCAATCATGGTGAGTAAACTTTAAACCCACTGAACTCTGTGAGAAACGTGGTAAGCACCAACCCCACAGTGACACGGTAAAACAAGAGCAAGGATTCTCTGTATGCCTAGATAAAGTGGCATTATGAAAGAGTGGCTATGGGGGGCAAACTAAGTTTTCCAGAAAAAAGCTAAAGCCACAAAGATTATGTTGAGGTTTGAATACATTAAGCCCAACTGCAGATGGAAGATAATTCTGCTATTCAGAAGTGTAAAGAAAGATTTAAGAAGAGAAAGGGCCAAGAAGGGAGTTCTAAGCTCCATAATTTATTATAAAGACAAAATTCTGAGATTATATTAAAAATAGAAAAATGACATACTACTAAAGTAGAAAGATAATGACTTCTGATAAATAGCAGGTTTCTAATCAACATCACTTGAATATTATCTTTCAGTGCTGAAAGTAATAATGAACCTATAATTTTATACCCAGTCAAGCTATTATTCAGAAATGAGGGAAATGAAAATAATTTTCAGAAAGAAAAACTAAACTTAATAACAGACACTTCCTGAAAAACACTGCTGAGACTCTATGAACAGTCTTGCCATTTGCTATCTGAAACTCAAGAATAAAGATTTGCATAACATAGTATACTTTTTAATCTCAGTATCAAAATTCATTATCCAAACCTAGGAACCAAATAACTCAGATGGTGAAGAAAACTTACACTCAAGGAAGAAATTAACCTACAAAGAAGTGAGGCTCAAGAACAAAGGTTGGTTAAGAAAATTGATAAATATGTGGGTAAATCAAAGTAATCATTGGTGGCTTAAAATAATCACTACTTTTTGGGGGGTGCTTACCCAGGCTGGGTGGTGCTGTCAAGTGCCTGACTCTTGGTTTGGCTGGGGTCATAATCTCAGGCTTCTGAGATGGAGCCCTGAGTCAGGCTCCATGCTCAGCACGGAGTCTGCTTGGGTTTCCTCTCTGCCTCTCCCCCCCCCCCCCCGCCCCCCAGCACATGTGCATGAATGCACTCACTCACACACTCTCAAATATTTTAAAAATAATCACTATTTGTAGAGGTATGAAAAAAAAGTAACTAAAATATATACTGAGAACATGTAAAGTAAGCTAGATGTTGAGAAGTAAAAAGGTCAACATTGTGACAAAGAGCAGGAGTAGTTTAGGAATATTGATTGTAGTAGAGACTCTTGATGCTCCACCCATAACCTCTCTGCCTACCCAAGTTCATAGATAGCTGTGGGAGACTTTTCAAACCTGTCTCTTTTCCATGCCTGATGTCTTTTCTCCTGCACCATTGACTTTTCTCTGACTTACACAGGTGTAATCTGGAAGTGCAGGGATAACTTTTAACCATTGAGGGAGTAAGTAGATAAATGTTCCAACCTCCTTATCTCTTGGTAGGATGATTCTAAATCAAGTTCCACTTGGTTGTTCAGAGGGTTTGAGCTCCTGTTACCCACAGAATTAACCTGTTTGTGATTCTTTCCCCTTATTGTCTTTTCTCTTTTCCTGTCTCACTTTTTTATTCCCTTGTTTATCTTCCTGATGTTACTTCCCAAAGGCCTATATGGCCAAAGGTCTGGTCTCAAGGGCAACTTTTGGGAGATCCAACCTAAGACATTGATTAGCTTTAGAATTTAATTCAGGTATGCTTGTTACAATTTTAAGAGAAATTACACAAATGATACAGATAGAATGTATAACTTCCAAACAAATATAGGTGAAAAAAATGAAGAAAAAAATGCTTAATAAGTACATAAAGATAGAAAAGAGAGGGGGAGGGCAGAGAAACAAAATAAAAGAGCAAATGTCAGTTCATAGAATCTAAGATGATATAACTTGTAAAAAAAACACCTAGGTTTTACATACTACTAAAATTTAAAAAGTTAGTTACAACAAATTAGAAGTATTCTAGTTTCAAAGGTGTTAAAATATGGGGAAAATGTGTGTATATAATTATACCAGATGAAATCTGATAGTACAAAACTAACACAGATGAAGGAACTAAAACCATTTAAGAGATAAGATTGTCTAAATTATGTTTTTAAAAACTAACTGTAGGCAAATTTATAAGAGACATACTGTAAGCATAAGGAATACAAAGGTCACACGTGAAAGAACTGTAAAAGATAACACCAGGCAAATACTAACCAAAACAAAGTTGGTATAGGTATCTCAAAATGAGACAAAGACTTTATCTCTAGAAACACTTTTTGCTTTAAGGAGGGTAACTTTATAATGATCAAATTTCAATTCATAAGGAATATATGTGGTTTCCAAAATTATATACCTGAAACATGGTCTCAAAGTATACAATGCAAAAAATTCAGAGAATTACAAGAAAAATGTCAAGAACTACAATAGAAGGGAATTTTTCAGATAGTTTTGACAGACCAAGAAAAGTTAACACATGTTTAGGACATGTGTAACAATTGTGATATAATGAACATATATTGAACTATGTCCCAAATTAATATAAATTTTACTCAAGCGGGACTGGAACATTTATGAAAATTAGTCACATATAAGGCCACAAGTCTCCAAATGCTAAAACATTAGATTGTATTACCTAACTATAGTACAATTAAGGTAGAAAGCAATAGCAAAAAAGATTATATAAAACATGTAAATTTAAAACAGTCACACTATGAAGTAGTCTGGGTCAAAGACAATACTGTAAGGGACATTAGGAAATATTGCAGCTGAATAATAATGAAAACTACATTTCAAAACTCGTGGGTGAAGCTAAAGCAGTACCTTTAGAGAAACTTACAGCCTCATATTCTCGAAGTCAATTTATGAGTTAATCATCTAACTCAAGAAATTAGAAAGAACAGAGTCCAAAGTAATTCAATGGGGGATAGTAAAGATAAGACCAGCAATTAATTGTGGTAGATTGATTGCTGGTCTCAGTTCTTCACTTTCCTGAGGTAGGATTATACATCCACACCCTTTACCCATAATGGGAGAATACTACAGGCAAAATATACTTCCTTGCCCCAATTGAAAAAGGATGTCAATTTTTTTTTTTAGCCAATGGAATGTTAGAAAATTTGATAGGAACAGAAGACTTACATATATTTGCCAAGTATAGTTTGGTTTCTTATATGTCTGCCATTCACTGTGAGAAGAACATGCCTGGGCAGCTATTGGTCCAGTCCAAGGAGGATATAGCCTGAACAGAACCTGCAACTTGGAGCATAGAGATTGGATTTCAGCCTAATCCATCTTAGTAAAGCTGACTCATACATTCTTTAGTAAGAAGCAAATCCTTAAATTCTGAGTTTTGGTTTGTTATGAAGTATTATGGCAGCAATAACTAATTCAATTATAAGACAAAAGATATAGCGGAGCATTACCAAACCTAAGCCCCAATTTTCTGAAAAGACAACTATCAGAAACTTTTGCCAAAAATGAAGGGGGATGGGAGGGATAGGGGAGGAGGACCAGGGGAAAGAGAAAGAGAGAGGAACAACCACCAAAATGATGAATAGTAAATGAAATATAACCATAGATATACCAGAAAATTTTGAAAAAAGCACTTCCATACTAAGGAGTTTGACAATGCGCTTGAAATCAACTAAAAGGAAAAAAATGTATATATAACACCTGAAATTAACATAACACTATGTGTAACTGGGAAAGAGTTGGGGGGAGGGAGGGAGAGAAAAAAATAGAAAATCTGAATAGACTTACAACTACTTTCTAAATGAACCAGTAATTTAGACTTCTGATGGAAAAGATGGAGTAGATGCTGGTTAAATTTACTCTCTCTTATTTCTTACTCAAAGTTAACTAAAAACCCTGAACACTAAATACAAAGCAAACATAAGAATACTCTGAAAGGTGAAAGAAGGTGTGTGTGCGCGCAAGTGTATCATCTATCTCCCCGATTTGAAGCTGCATATTCTAGAAACCAAAAAGCTAACAGACAAAGAATGTCCAAATATCATGCCTTCTCTAGCCACAGAACCAGGAAAGGGGCAGCCTAGCAAGAAGAACTTTTAATCAATAACCACTTTACTCCAGCCAAATACCACAGCAAAAACTGTGGCCTCACCCCACCTACGCTAGCAAAGGCTGAGCGAGGAATCTTGCCAGCATCAAAAATCCCCCAGCCTATCATGTTATTGTTAGAGGAGGCTTGGTTGCTAGTGGTTGCTAGAGGAGGCCTTACAACTTTTCAGTAGTAAGTAATGAGACCACCTTTTACCCCTATCGTGTTAGTGGAGGCCATTTGGGGAGCTCTCATGAAGCAATCAGGAAGACCTGGTAGGGAACCAGAGCTCCCATCCCTGCCTACCAGCAACAAGGAATCCTTCCTTAAGTGTTATTGGAGACCAAATAAGAAACTTGGATTTCTAAGAACCCCACTCGGCAGTAAAAAGATGACACTCCCCTTCCCCTAGTAGAACATTTTCAGAGAGAAACAAGCTAAAACAGAAGGTTTGAATAAGATCCAGATTCTAACCCAATACCCAATGTGTCCAAGTTTCAATTAAAAAAAAAATCACTCATATCAAGAACTAAGATCTCAAACAATGAAAAAAGTCAATACCAAAATGACAGAGATGTTAGATTTATCAGATAGTTTTAAGTAGTCATCATAAAGATCAACAAAAAACAATTCAGTTAGAAAATGGGCAGAAGGCTTGAATAGACATTTCTCCAAAGATATATGAATGGACAAAAAGCACACAAAAAGGTGCTCAGCATCCCTTATAATTAGAGAAATGAAAAATCAAAAACATAATGAGATACCACTTCAAACCCATTAGGATGGCTACTAAGAAAAAGTAAAAACTAAGTGGCGAGGTGTGGAAACATTAGAATCCTTGTGCACTGTTGGCAGAACACAAAATGGCCCAGCTGCTATTAAAAACATTATGGTGGTTCTTCAAAAAAATTAAAGATAGAATTACCATATGATCCAGCATTTCTACTTTTGGGTATATGTTTCAAAGAATTGAAAGCAGGATCTCAAAGATATATTTGCACATCCATATTTATAGCAGAATTATTCAAAACTGCCAAGAAGTGGAAGTAACCCAAGTGTTCATTGACAGATGAATGGATAAGCAAAAGGTGATAAACACACAGTACAGAATATCATCCAACCTAAAAAGGAAGGGAATTCCGACACATGCTATAACATAGATGAACCTTGTGGATGTTATGCTATGCAAAATAAACTAGCCACAACCACAACAGGCTCTATATATTTCCATTTTTAAGAGCTATGTAGAGTACCAAAATCATAGAGGTAGAAATTAGAATAGTGGTTACCAAGGATGGGGGTGAGGGGAGAGTTGGTATTTAATGGGTATTAAGTTTTAATTTTGCAAGATAAAAAGTGTTTTGGAAATGAATGGTAATTATGTTTGCATAACAATATGAATATCCTTAATACTACTGAACTGTACATTTTAAAATGGTCACCATGGGGACACCTGGGTGGCTCAAACAGTTAAGGGTCCAAGTCTTGATTTTTGACACAGATCATGATCTTGGGGTCATGGGATTGAGGCTCATTCCAGGCTCCCTATTCAGAATGGCCTGCTTGAGATTTTCTTCGTCTCCCTCTGCCCCTCCCCCACACTTACACATACTCCTCTAAAATAAAATCTTTTTAAAAGTGGTTAGCATGGTGCATTTTATGCTTTATGTATTTTATCAATAAGAAATGGAAAAAAGCATGAGCAATTATGAACATGTCTGAGACAAATGAAAAGTTGACAAAGAAATAGAATATACAAAGAAGAAAGGAATTTTTGGAACTAAAAAAGTTAAAAAAAAAAATTCAAGAAATGGGCCCAACAGCAAAATGGAGGGGACAGAGAAAAAAATAGAAAACTTTAAGGTAGAATAATAAAATTATGCAAACTGAACAAGGAATAGCCTGAAAATAATGAACAGTGTCTGAGACTTGTGGGACTTTGAAAAAAATCATATATATATATTCTATGATTTTATGGTGTCCCAAAAGGAGAGAATAAAGGGGGTGAGGCTAAAAATATATATGAAAAAATACTGGCTAAAACCTCCTCAAATTTGCCAGACGACATAAAACTATAGATTCAAGAATCTGAGCAAACTTTAAACAGATAAGCCCAAATGGATAAAATCCACACCAAGACATATAGTCAAACTTCTGAAAACTGAAGACAAAGGAAAAAAAAAACTTGAAGGCACCTAGAGAGAAAGTATACTTATCTACAGGGGAAGAACAATTTGAATGGTAAGTTCTCATCAACAACTATGGAGAAGTGGCACAATATTTTTCAAGTCTAAACAAAAGCAGGAAGTGGCACAATATTTTTCAAGTCTAAACAAAAAAACCCAAACTGTCAACCAAGAATTCTATATCCAGCAAAAATATTTTTCAGGAATGGAGGGGAAATCAAGACATCCTTAGATGAAAGAAAACTAAATGTTTGTCTTCTACCCAAAATAATGGCTAAGGAAGTTTTCTAAGCAGAAAGCAACTGATAAAAGAAGAAATCTTGGAACATCAAGGTGGAAGAAAAAATGTGAATAAATTTAATGCATTCTCCCCTCTTGAATTTTCTAAATTTTTTGGAGTAAAAATTACAACATTGTCTAATAGGGTTCTAAATATATGTAGAAAAATATTTAAGACACTTTATATAAATGAGGAATTAAAAAGTACTAAGGTTTTTATATTAATAAGCACTGTCCCCAAAATAGGAAACAAAAGGAACTTCCTCAACCTGATGAGCATCTAGGAAAAAACTGCTATAGCTAAGATTATATTCAGCAGTGAAAGATTGAATGCTTTTTCCTTTCCAAGAATGTCCTCTCACTACTTTTAGCATACTTCTTGTAGTTCTAATCAGTGCAATAAAGAAAAGGAAATTGAATGCATATAGACATGAAAAAATAAAACTGTTCCTACTTGTAGAGGACATGATGGTCTATGTAGAAAATACTAAAAAGTCCTGGAAGAAGTGAATTTAATAATTTCATAGCAATGGGTTATAATATAAATATAAAAAATTAAACTATTTCTATATAATAGCAACGAATATGTGAACACAAGAAAGCCATTTAAAATTGCTCCAAAAGGTAAAAAGCCATTAGCCTAACAAGCCATGCATAGGACTTGTATGCTGAAAAATAAAAACAACTCAAAAACACTGTTGAAAAAAAAAAATCAGAAGATCTGAATAAATGGAGAGAGATACTATGTTCATGGATTGGAAGTAAGGATATCAATATTAAAACAGAAAGGACATTTTCTCTGTGCCTCTCCATCTTTTATGTCCTAACATAACTGACAGTAATATCCACTCTACATAGTTTGGTCATGTCTCTATGCCACAGATAAAATATTACAATATTAAAAAATGTATTACAATATTAAAAAAAAATATTGCAGGAGAGCTTCTAACATCAGACTGGGACCTCAGTCCAGGGATGAACTTTGCCTTTCACCTGTGATTATTTTTAGGATTTGCTATCTGCATGAGATAAATACATGCCTTTTCATCCTTCAGGCTACTTTCTGTGTGAATATTCTAGGAATTACCCCCAAGAAATCATAAGCAAATGTTTTAAGAACAATTCAGAGGCAGATAGTATACTGTTTATGAGTAAGCTAAGGACATGTCTAGCAAAACTTAAATCTAACCAGCAATACTAAACAGACCACTTACCATACTATATCTGACTCAGCTTAAAATGTTTGCACTTAGGTTAAGAATGTTGAATGAGTTTCATATGTACACAACTAAAGGTTCTATTCTTTTTCTGAGTTAAGGTTTTTTCCTAGTATCTAGAGGGCCCTTTAAGTACTTAAAATCTTAAAATGATAAAGATTAATCCACATGCATATCCCAAGTAATGCAGAATAGCATAAAACAAATTAAAATCTCCCTCCCTAATCTTTTTTCCCCACCAAGGTAACCACTTAAACTTCGAATATTACCTCTGATAGTTATCTACATATTTTAAGTAAAAAATGTTGCTGACTACTCACATTTAAACATATCTAGGTTATGAAAGGTGAGAAAATGAGTAAGCTTACACTTCTTCCTGCCTCCCTTCTCCCCTTTCTGATTTGCTATGCTATCCTTTTTTTCACTTTGTCAAGATTCACATTTTTGTTCTGTCCTTTAAAATTATTACTTCTGTGTTCTTTCTACTGACTGGGTTTCACTTTTCAGAAATTGATTTATTTATATGATTATGATCACTTAACTTTTATTTATAGCAGAATCTGAAGTCATAATCAAACCCTTAGTAAAAGGGAAGTGCAACATTTTATCATCTAGGTCACTTAAAGGACACTGAGCCAGGCACTGAGGTTACATGGGCTTCCTTTTCATACTTATTTAGCTCTTCCTTTGCTGGTTCTGAGATGTACTTAGCTCCTACTATCTTCTCCTATTTTACTCTATCTTCTTTTTAGATTCCTTTTTGTAAAGTATATTTTTCATGTGAGTGGGTAGCAAAACTTTCATCATTCTTACACATCCAAGCATACCTGTGGCTGCCATGCCTGTGTGCTCCTTGGATCTGGTCGTAAGGAGTGGTAAGGACACTGGTAAAGACAGCACCAGGGTTGTAAGGAGTCCCTGGTGCTGTCTCTGGGATCCACTGGCAAGTTCATGGTGTATCTTCTCAGAGACCGAGTCCAGCACAAAATGAGTAGGGAGACCAGGGCCTCTGCTTGGACTTGAGGACTTCCTGAAAGCTCTCTGAACTCTTCTAAAATTGCACTGCAGTCTAAGGCACTCCATCTACCCTTTCTTCCTTCTCTCTCTCCTTTATCTGAAATCAGATTAGTCTCATGCTCTGACAGCTCACCCAGCCTCTCAGGCTCTTTTGTCTCTTATAGGTGTTTCCCCTAATACATTTCTTATACACACAATTCCATTTTGGCAGGTTTCTCACCAGGCCTGGACTTGCACTCTATTTTTCCTCCTATTTGATTTGGTATTTTCACCTAGAAATCTATATCCAGCCATTTTCTTTCTCATTTTGGGGGGCGTTGACCTCCAGTGTCCATTAGCATCCCGAACTGCTGATGAGGTCTTAGATCTTCTTTTATTCTTGTTCCTTTGTAACTATATATATAGATATAGATATAGATATATAGATTTTATATTATATCCCTGAAAGCTTTTGAAATTCTCTATCCTTGAAATGCAGAAATGTCACTAGTACATACCTAGGTGTATTTTTACAATTTTTTCCTGCTTAATACTTGATGTGCTCTTTCAATTTAAAGACCTATTCTTGGATATTGTTTTATTTTCTTTCTTATTGTCCTAACCTCAGTTTCTCTTGTTTTTCTGAAACTTCTAGTACAACTTTTACCTCAGTTTTAAGTTCCTAAGAGCTGTGTGCTTTGGAGAAAGAACTGGGTTATTAATTTTTGTGTGGTAGTTGGTTGTAGGAATATGAGAAGCCCAGACCAGGTTGTAGAACCAGAACAGGATTTGCCTGGGCAAGAACAGCAGGAAAGCAGATACTAGGCCAGGTGTGTGTGACTTTGGATCCCTACCAGGTAAGGCTATGAGCTTAAAAACATGCTAAAACCCTTTGTGATTATGGGTAATTTATTTCAGTACAATTTGCCTTATCTCAGTGTATAGAGATGAGAATATGTAATTGTGCAATGGGGAGGAAAAATTCACTATATTTGAAAGCCACCATACTCACCCCTTTTTAGGACCTAGTGAGCCTGAGATTTATTTTGGGAGCAGATGGTCTAGAATGCACCGAAAGTGATGATGATTGAGACAACATCTTGAAGCCTTTATGGTAAAATACAAGCATAGGGATTAACTTGGCCTGTGGTCAAGAAAGTACATGGTAGCTTTGGGGGTGGGGTATCTTCCCTTTATGTAATGGGGCACTCATGCATAGAAGGAAATAAGGTGGAGATGGAAGACTGAGGAGTAAGACTGCAACATGGCCATACCTGAACATCCTGTATTAAATGTGAGCTTTCTTCTGAAGGAATCTCTGAATGTTTCTGAACAGGGGAACATTATGATCTGGGTTTTAAGGATGCTGCAGGTGAAAGATAAATTTAGAATGAGGGAGATAAGAGATTGTCTACATTAGGGGTAAACCATATTTCTGTTTCCAAGACTGGGGCAGGGCAGCTGGTTGAGGGCCAGGTGGTACTCTGTCCAGGAATTTAGTAACTGGGAGTCTGAGAATCAAGGTGGCAAACGAGGGAAGGCCAAGAGAAAAAAAAAACTAAGAAAGTACTAATCTGTTCCTCTGACAGAAAAGGGGAAAGAAGTAAAGGAAAATGGGTCAGCTTCTTCCTTTCTACTGAAGGAACAGGCTGTCTGCAGGATGTGAAGGGATTGAGGATGGGGAAAGTAGAAGGAATATGTGGCCTGGTCAGAACACTACCCAGTGAAGACTAGGGAAAGAACTCACTGGTGTTATGGCCCACTTGAGGTAGGAAAGCATCAATATGCGGGATGAGCAACCTCCCTGGCTCTCTAGGTTGATATAGGATTTAAGTGACTGCCAAGCAGATATGGAGAAAAATCAAATTTTTTCTTTCTGACATGCTGCTTTTTGCCTCCAGGGCCTTGGGTTCATCTGGTTTCCTTTCTACTTCTCTGGCTACCTGTCTCAGTCTCCTTAGTTGGTTCTTCCACCCTTCTAGACCTCTAGATGTGAGGGTATTTCCAGGGCTGAGTCCTTAGATCTCTTCTCTATGTACACCCACTCCTTAGATGATCTCACCCAGCATATTGGCTTTAAACATCGGTAACCTGATGATTTCATATTGTCTGTCAAACTGCCCACTGAATATCTTAACTTGGATATCTAATAGACATCTCAAACCTGTAAAAGGAACAACGTTTGATTCCCTCTTCACCCTCTGCCAACCTGCTCTTTCTCCTAGAATTCCCTGTCTCCTGACAACTTTTTATCTAGAGTCATTTCCAAGTCTGTCTTGTCACCATTCCCTAATGGGTCATATCCAATCCGTCAGTAAATTTTGTCAGTTCTACCTATGAACCCATATCCTGCACTTGAGTACTTATTACTTCTAATGACTGCCACTATCCTTGTATAAGCCACCAACACTTCTCAGGATTCCTGCAATATCAACTGGCTGGTTCTCTATTCTCCATGATTCTGTTATAGTTCCTACTTAAACATTTCTTCCTCATTGGCACCCTGTCACATTTAGAAGTCCAACATGGCCTCCAAGGTCTTATTTGAGCTGGCCCCGACTTTCATTTCTTACCACCATCAATCACCTCAACCAGCCACACTCATCTTGCTGTCTCAATGAATCAACCTTGTTTCCCACCTCAGGGCCTCTTCCTGGAATGTTCTTATCCAAGTTAATGCCCTGCCTCACTCTTACTTCATTCAGGTAAAACTGTCTTTCCCTGACTATCCTTATTATCCTGTGTGTGTGTGTGTGTGTGTGTGTGTGTGTCCTTATCACTAGAGGGCATTATAGTATATATATACTTTTTATTATATTTTTATTCCTTATGTGAAAAAATAGAAATGCTAAGCCTTACAAGGAATTTTGTTTCTCACTGATATAACCTGAGAATCTAGAAAAGTGCCTAGAAAAGTGGCCCAAGGTTGGTACTTAATGACCTTAACAAGTATTTATTCAGAAGATGGAAGGAAGCATGAATTGGATCAAAACTGGAAACTGGCAGAGAGATCAAAGGTCAAGGGCGCTAGGGATTTGGGGGAGGGGGTGATGAGAACAGATTCCAAGGCAATTATAGAAGTAAGAGAGGTCAGGAGGCTGGGTAAATTGGGAGATGTGTGATGAGTGTGGTCTGAGGATCAGTGAGTGGATACATTGGGAAAATTGGAAGAAATGTGCTCTAGCCAAAAAAAGGAATGCTGGAGTTGGATATTCTGGAGAAATGAAAGCATGACTGCATTGGATAATTATGAAGTCTAAGAACATGAGCTTCATTTTACTCATTTTTTATCTTATGCACTCAGTATAGAGTTTGGTATATACCAGACATTCAATCCATTGGTGAATTGAGGACACCCAATTTCCAGGCTCAGCAAATGCACACTTTTATTCTGGTTCCTTGTATTGTCCAAATTGTACAATGAGAACATATTATTCTTATGCCCTGTTTCTGTCTTACAATAAATGATTCATTTCCACATGGGCTCTTCCCTTCTTACAGGAACTTAGGGCAATGTAAATCAAGCCATCTGAGTTGGAGGAACAAAAACTTGTCTGATGTTGCCCAGAAACTGGTGGCAGAATCAAGACTCAGCTACTTCGTTGGCACAGCGAGCTTCCCCAAACTCTATTTCTAACACTGTTGGATTTTAGACTCACCTTAGTGTTAAATGCCTCTGTAGGACTTTCTCTTTGAATTTATCCTTCCCCCTTCTACTGTCTTAGTCTACCTCTCTTCTTTCTCAACTACTGAATAGCTTCCTCCTTTATTGTTCTTGTGGTCTTATGTATTGCATCTGGATTAATTTTTAGGTATTTCCCTATAGCCAGGACATTCTCTGCTAAATTGCAAATTTCTTGCACCCAACACACGTCCTAACACACAGGAGGGGTGCGATGAGAGTTTGCTAAATGGAATTGAACAGTGTTCAACAGAGGGGTGGCAATTCAAGAGCTAAATTCAGGTCTTCTGTTCTGTGTACCTGGGCCATATGCCTCCTGTCAGGACAGTTAAAGTTCAACCTCTGGAAAGCCTTTCAACCTCTCCTCCCTCTAGGTTCTTTTTCAAGTCATGGGTGGAGAAGACAAGTCCAGTTTCTCAGAAGTAGGTAGAATCTTGAGCTGACATGAAAGATACACTACCAAAAATAGATACAAAACAAAAAAAAACACTCTTTCCCTTTATTTCACCATGGGCAGAATTTAACAGATACCAAGTCAGTCAACAATTATTTTAATTCTACATTACATGAATGAAACAGGAGTCATGTGAAAAGATACCAAATGCCCTGAAAATGTGGACAATTTCTACTTTTTTCATGAAATTTTTTATTATAATATTCTTTTATCCCTTTCTTCTTCCAATTCCTCTCTCCCCTCTTCCTCCAACTGGAGTCCAGGCTGAAGTAAATGCTGTTCAAGGAATTACCTAGTTCTAGAAATCCATTGAGAATAATAATACCATGAGTCCAGATCAGTGAGGAACAGACCACTAAGGCATAGCCCTCCAGCTGTTCTATCCAGTTTCATAGCTGACCTTGTTCCAAGTTAAGTTTTGGGGGATGAAAGAATCACAACTTTTGTGGAGCTGTGCCCACAATTGCTAACAGAGATACTTGCTATTGTAGCCCCAGGCTTGAAAAGGAGAAGTTGAAGTATAGAAACAAACAAGTAGAACTGGAAATAGGCATAGTGCTCTCCATTAGGAATATTTTGCCAAAATTTTGGCCATAGATCAGGAATGTTGCCTTCTGAAATTTTCATAGGACATTGTGTGTGTGGAGTTCCACTGGCAACAATAACCATGGTGAGGAGACATGGATGGGGGTGTGGTCCTGGTAATAGCCACTTTGGCATAGCAAATATCCTTGATAATGGCAGCACTGGCTCACTAATTAGGGGATATCTGATGGTGAACTTTTTTTCATAGATACCAGTGCCTCCAATATCTCATATAGCTTGGCAGCTCACTAAGCATAGGGTGGGTTAGGATATTCATGAAGGAACTACAAAAGGACACATCAGCTCAGTGAGCAAAAATGGAGATTTTTCACTTTTTTCTTTTCTTTTTTTTTTTTTTTTTTTTTTTTTTTTTTTTTAGCAAACATGGTAGACATAGTCACCAAGATGACTGGAGTGGTTAACTGGCATTGACAATTCTCAAAATCATTGGGGAAGAATATGAGGGACCTGGAAGTCACTAAAAATAGACTAAGGATTCCAGAGAAGTATCATGTTTTGACTGTATTGCTATTCTATATTTATGGGTACTGTTTTTGATGAGGTTCCATAGAGGCTGGTTAAGTGAGCACAACTTGCAGGTTATAGAGCCTTATTCCCACGCAGGCAGTTGTGTTCATGTGTATGGCAGTGGAAAGACTAGGAGCATAGAACTTGAATTTAAGAGACCATCACTGAGGGACCAGGCAGAGAGGATGGGTGCCCCTGCTTGATGAATTAGACAAGCAGCAGGGGGTGATCCTGTGAGATGATTTCTAAAGGTTCCCACTAGGTGGCGGTGCCAGTCAGCACATGAGTCTACAAAGGTTTCTGGTCTGAATGGGAAATGTCATTTCACAGATGAGAAGACAGAGGATCAGGGAGGCAGGACATTTTGATCCAAGATCACCCATGACTAGCATTGTTCCATTCTCCTTGCCTCAGGCTTCTAATCATCTCAGTTTCTGCTTCCAATACTCGAAGGTTTTGTTTTTAAACATCTAACCTGTTCTTTACCACTTAACAAAGGAAATGCTTTGAAGAGATAGGTAAGAAGTCTTGGATGGCAGCTACACTGCAGCTCCTTATTGGCCCATGGAATAAAATCCAAAAGCTATAGCATGGCTTGTAAAATATCTGTATGGCACTCTGTTCTGAAATCTAGGCCTTTAACAGCTTCTGAACTGATTCTTTGGGAAGCATCTCCTGGCCCATTTAGGAGATTTGATCTTATTTTTACTTTACCTAGTTTGTACCATCAAGCTTATAGGTCGAAGGTCGTATAATGGCCAGGGACCTAGAAATGCCCATACATGTCCTCCCCAGTAATTCCCTACTAAATCAGTCAGGACTTTTTTTTGGTTGTGACAGCAATCCAATTAAGTCTACCCTGGACGACAAAAATTAAGAAAAAAAAAAAAGGAAATAATGACTTCACAAAGGGTGCTGGTACAGCTAGGAAAGATCAAAAGCACAGTTTACATTAGCTCTCTGGAATGTTCTTGCTGTTTTCTCTGTTCCTTTAAGTGTCAAGTTCGTTCTTTCCTGTGGAAGGCTGACTTTCTCCCACTGGAGGAGGACATGGATCCTAACTGCTTTATGCTTATTTCTTGCCAACTTCAGTACCAGAAAGGAAAAAGCTCTTCTCAACCAAGATTCAGTTAAACAACAAGAAATGACACTTGCAAAAGACGAGCATGTGATAAAAGCAGGGCCAGTTATTACTGTCATCGAGGGATTAGGTACCCTAATTGGTCTTTCTTGGGTCATGTGCCTATCTTTACTCTATGACTGACAGCCTTCTGCTCAATATACATGACTGGGGCAAGGCAGGAGGATTTCTGAGAAGTGCTCTTACCAAGGGAAAAATGATAGGTAGGGGGAAACGGTGCTAGGCAAGAAACAATGGATGCCCATTCCCCAGACACTCAAGTGCCTAAAGGACACATTTACCAAAAAAATGAAAATTAAACTGAATGTTTCTTTATTATTAGCCAGGCCAGTGACATGTAGCTCAACACAGAACTCTGAATTATGCACAAAGCTTCAATTTTGAGGTTAAAGTAGGGCTTGCTGCCTATCCCCTAAACTCAGAAGTCCTAGATCAGTAACCACCACGCTTAGGAAAACAGAACACCTAATTCCTTCCTCCTTATGGTTTGAAGCCCTGAGTCACCCACACAATAAAGACCATGAAGCTTGCTGGACACTTTGATTTCAGCTAACAGAATTTGAAACCCCCAGGAAGCCTAGCCATGTCCCAAATAGTAAATGAGACCCAATCAACTTCTCAGCAATCTGGGTAGATAACAGATCCTCCCTGGGTGGTCAGTAGGTGTTAGGAAGGCATAGGTTGATTGGTGGAAGTGGTAGAAATGTTTCCTCCTCTGCTTTTATCTACTTGGTGTTCTGTTGGCCCAGGGAGCTCAGGGTTGTATAGTCCCTACACAAGTGTGTGGTCAACTAGGAATGAGATAACCCCCTTCAGGGGGAGAGACCAACAGTCATCCAGGAAAGCTCCTAAGCCTGCCCCCAAACATTTACTACTAGTTCTTACATGGACCAGGAAATAAGCAGTTCTGCTGTTGATTCTAAAAATTTCTGAAGTGAATAGAGTAAGACATTTAGCCCAGGGTCATAGATTCACCAAACATTGACCCCTTTGCTTTATTTCTCAGCTCAAATAATTCCCAGTCTTCTAGAAAAATCTGGTTCACTGGAACACTAAACACCTGAGTAGCACAGTGCCCACAATATAAAAAATGCCCCCAGTCGAAGCTATATGAATCCCCTCCCTTTATTAAATTCCCTCAGAGATATTTAAGCTCTAGTAACAAACTCTCCTTTTCTTTGTTGCCATGGAGAAAATAAAATCTCTCTTCCTTTGGGGAAATTAAAGTCCCAGAGAAATTAGAGGCCAGAAGTCTCACAGTAATTTCCTTATTTTGTCCAATCCCACCTACAGACAGCCTGTGTTTACTCCCCTGCATGCCCTCTCCTTCCTATCCCTCACCTTCTTCTGATCCTTTCCTTCCCTTTTCTCTGCCCAGAAGGCTGGGGCCTGGGAACTGCATCATTGGAGCTCCTTTGTTAGCTGGCTTCTGAACAGGTTCTGCCAACAAGAGACATTGATAGGAGAGCAGCAGGTGGGAAAGGAACAATTGGAATCGTTCTTCCAGCCTCCTCCTTGCGTTGGGACACATTTCTGGCAGTGGTTCTGTACTTGAACAACTATAGATTCTGTTCAGTAACCCCGTCTCCTCAGTAGTAGTTCTCACTGGGCTAAGAGACCAGTTTTTCCTGTTCTTTTTTTAATAATGGTATTACCAGGTTTCTGTTATTGCCTGGTTCTGTTATTGGGTTCTTCAACAACCCTGTTGATTCTCTGAATTCTGTCCTCTTATAGTCCTTTAATTAAAGCTTCTTCCTTTGAACCACTGGACTTGCACCCTGTTTTCTACTGTGACCTTGACTTTGCGCTTAAATACCTGGCCCTGGGCAGCCTGGGTAGAATGGGCCCTTCTCCAACAGCAGCATTCTGGGATGTCTTCCACCAGAGTGAATGGAATCATTTTAGCACCTATGTTATTGAAATAATTCCAACTGGAAGGCTCATCTATTCCATTTTCCCAAAGTTCTAAAGGATAAGAGGACATACAGATACTATAGTACCAATTCTAGACCCGTACTATTTAGTTACAACAATAACATTTCCTAAATAAGAGTGAGGTTTCCGGAACAGAGTGCTTATTACAGTCTCTAGACCCACATTGCTGTTGCCAGCTGTCAACATTAACACAGGCAAAGTTCTATCTGGGGGAATTAAAGTACACAAGCAAAAGACGAGAAAATCTGGGTTTCAGCTTCACTGGGATGCCAGTTGTGGTGATCAATAATGCTGCTTACCAAATGCCCACCCATCTTCCCTATTCCAGGCACAGAAAAGGTCTATATTTCCTAGTCTCATCAAGTGGGGTCTTATTACTAATTCAGCCAATAAATTATGATTAGAGACAACTGGAAATGATGTGTGTCTATATGTGGCTGAGTATTTAATACCTGGAGTAAGACCCATTCGAGCATGCATACCTTCTGGCATTTTGACCTGCTGAGTTCAAGATGGTAGATGCTTCACCAGCCAGCCTGAGACCCTGAGTGACCATGATAAGCATAACACCCAAGTTAATACATTACAAGTATGAAGTAAGAGAAAAATCTTGCACCGCCAAAATTTGGAGATTGTGTTACTATAGCACAATCTAGCTTATCCTGACTGCTACAAAATATTTTAACATAGAAGCCTTGTGTACTCAGTGACCTTTACCATTTGTTTCTTCCTTAAGCCTCATAGATGCCCAACTTGTATAATTGCAAAAACTGTCCCTAGCTTATACTTCAGAAACCCAATGAAATACATTAGAGCCTTTGCCCTCTACCCTCTAAACTCTTGTCTTCCTTTAGCCTTTGGATCACTGATACCTTGGGCTAATGTGTCACTCCAAAAGCAGTACTCAAATACCTTTCCCTCTACCATTTTCCTGCATCAATTCCCTGGTGAGGAAAAACACTGAGCAGCCTTTGAGAACGAGGGGGGGGGTTGGTTTTGTTTGTTTTCTTAAGATAAGGGAGGAAGAGTTGTGATAGCAAAAGCTATTCTACCCACCAAAGATTAAAGGGCTTGTTTTGAATTGCATTTGCTCTGGCCCAGCCAAGAGCCCTGCCCCCTCCACTTGGAAGGAGGTTAGCCAGCAGAGACTTATTGCATGTGCAGATACTTCCACAATCTAATGGCTCCAAGTCAGTCTCCATTGACTTAGGAAATACATTTTTTAATACAGGTCAAGAAAAGACCCAAACTTATTCAAGATCCTGAACCAGCTATAATACCAGACACTTCAACTTTCTAATATAGTGTTTGGGTCCCCAATTCTGTGAATGTACTCACTTGATTTATCATGATTACCCAAAGAGGGGAAGGAGTTTATTGACAGCATTTAGATATTTCCATGGGACTCCAGAATGCCAGTCATCCCTCTGCTTCACATTCCTTAGGAAAGTACAAGGAACAGGACCTGAACTGAAAAGCAATTACTGTTTGTTAACTGGACTAGGACCTCTCTTTGATATTTATTCTTTGAAAAAGATGTCTCAGAGGCCATGGTAGCCAGCTTCCTATATGGCTCACAAAGATCCCAACCTAGTGGCATCTCCACTTTTGTGTAGTACCCTCCCTCTTTGTATCAGTGTTGTTCTGTGTAACCAGTAGTATACAGAAATAATGACATGCTACTTCTGAAATTAGATTTTAGGATACTAAGGTTTTTTTGGGGGGGTGGGGGGTCGTGGTGGTGGTAGTTCTCTTCCTCTCTTAGATTACTTAAATCTTTTGGTTATGAGGGAAGTTAGTTGCCATGGAATGGAGGCCACATGGGCCTCTCCAAAGGACCCATGAGTATTCAAAACCCAACAGGCTGGGAGGAAGCAAGGCCTGCCAATCTATACCCATGTGAGTCAGCTTGAGAGTGGATCCTCCAGGCCCAGGTTCCTTAAGACAACAGCTTGACTGCAAACTCTTGAGCCAGAACAACGAAGCTAAGTCACTCCTGAATTCCTGACCCTTAAATCTATGAATTATTTGTTCTTTCAATCTGATAGATTTGGGAGTATTTTGTTACATAGACAACTAATAGAAAGCCAGTGGCTTTGAATCATGGGGTCTTCCCAAACTCCTGTTGGCCTACTTTGTAGTGGAACTTGAAATAACACTCAGCCTCTTGGTTATGCATTTTGGGGTTGGCCCTGGGCATGAGTAAACCTGGCCTATCAACTTTTTATTCTTTTAGGAGGAGCAAAGAAATAGGAAGGGAATAGGTATACAAACAGCTAGAGAAAGGAGGTTGGAGATTTTTATTTTTACATGTACCTATACTAATGCTTTTCTTAATTATCTGTATAATTTTTTTCTTGTTGGCTGAGCTGGGCCTTGCCTATTGTACAGGCAACATCTCTACACCCTCTCTGCCAAACGTACCCAACTCTGCATAGATGCAGGATGGGAGGTTTTGGTTTGGAATTTGGGGATGCAGTTTTGGTTGGAGAGTAAAGTCTAATGAAGGTAGTAGAGGTTGAATTTAGCCCCAATGGAGTGAGGCTCTGGGCCCATAGAGAACCACTTGAGTTGGGGAGGAGCTTTTCTTTCTTCCTGCTATAATTCAGGAAATCCAGTATTTTTAGGATGAAAAAGCCCAGGATGCATGCCTTATTTGCATGCCCCAGGAAGCGGTGTGACTCCTCCTGTCCTTCACAGAGATGGGATCAGGCTGCATTAAATCGTTAGAAACCAAACAGGTGAGATTTAAGTCCTCCCTTTTGAAATACTTGAAGTCCTTTCCATTATGCTAACTGGACCTTTACTAACATAGGCTCTATTACTTAGGAAATCAGAAGAGGACAAAAATGGAGAGAATGAACATGGGTGTCTCACTTTGTCACACCAATTCTGACATCAATTAGGTGTTCAACAATTCAGTTCTGATACTAAGGGCCAAATGGAAGAGGTGCATAGGGCAAGGTACCAGGGCCAGGGGGTGGGTAGTCCAGAGCTTTCTTTTCCAGGTGCACCACCCACCCAGCACCTCAGTATGTACACCAACCAAAAAGTTCCTTGAACATCATTTAGGGATTTTTTATAGTGGTTTCATTATGTAGACATGATTGATGAAATCATTGGCCATATAAGTGATTGAGTTCAATATCAAGCCCCTCTCTCCTCTCTGGAGGTTGAGGGGTGGGACTAAAAATTTTTAATCTTCTAATTATGTGGCTGTTTTTGTGGCAACTGTCCCATCAAGAGGCTATCCAGTGACCCACCCCCCAACTTGTGAGTCATTTCAGTAGCTTAGGAGTTCTGAGGCAGGAAACTGACATTCAAATGTTTATTATATCACACCTTAAGACTCTAGAATAGAGTGGCAAAAAGTTGGAGTCATTTCTGAACCTCAAAGAATACATACAGAAGCTATAGTGCTAGGACTCTAGCTGACTGTCCCAAGTCTCAAAAATGGGCTATTTTGGTATTAGGTATTAGGCATATATCTCATATATCAACTCTTATGTGGAAGAGTGAGGGAGCTAGAAATGGGAAATGTTTTTTAGAAAGGAGTCACCTTAGAGGACACCTCAGTGGTTGAGCCTCTGCCTTTGGCTCAGATCAAGATCCCCGAATCCTGGGATTGAGTCCTGCATCGGGCTCACTGTATGGAGCCTGCTTCTCCTTCTGTCTATGTCGCTGCCTCTGTATCTTATGAGTAAATAAAATCTTAAAAAAAAAGTCATCTTAGGTAAAACCACTTTCAAAAATGCCTTGTACTGCCTGCCCTGCTTTGGGATTATTTCAATCAATGTCCCAGGAGACAGTTTCCTTTGTGCTAGGCTAAACCTAGGGTATGCCAAAAAACACAGACACTATTACCTAGAATATTTAATATTTTTCACTGGGAGTCTTGAAGCATAAAGAAAAAAATGTGTAACTTATGAAGCAAATGATTCTTGACTCCAAGAAAAAAAAAATCAGACTAGGTACACTTTGATTTCAGTGTAATGGAATTACCTTTATAATTTAGAAGGAACCCTATAGGAAACCTACAATTTTCCTTTTAAAAGGTGGTTTTATTTCCTCCCTTTATATGTATGTACATATTTAAATCTTCACTTGAAAGCTCTATTACCAATAACAAAACCCATTTATGGTTCCTTGGCACATTTGATTGGATGAGACTGATCTCATTGGGTTTCTCTTGTGGGTTTAGACTACTTCCAGAGAAGTAAGTTTGTGTAAGCTGTAGGAAGGAGCTGGTCTCATCCTTCCCTGGGAGTGGGACTCTCTTCGTTTGAAAATAAGGTAGGGTGCACTGAAGAGAAGGAAAATAACTGACATTTCACTTACTTTAGTGATTTTCTACAAAACAAAATGTCATGGAAATAAAACAGTTCTTGAAACTTGCCCTATGGTGTTCTACTGCACAGGAGCTGCTCAAAAATTAAAATAAACCAATAAACTGGAGTTACTTTTTTATTTCCATTTGGGGAAAATGTGCAAAGCTATGGTAATACATATGCACTCACAAGTCCCAAAATGCATGTATTACAGTTGGTAATGTTTTTTGTAGACTTAGAAACATTGAGATAAAAGTCAAAAGTTCTTCAACCTTGTACTATTTGTTTATACACAAAATTGTGTTTGTGATTCTTTTACTCTTCATTTAAAGCCTGTGGCTTTTTTTTTTTTAATTTATGATAGTCACAGAGAGAGAGAGGCAGAGACACAGGTAGAGGGAGAAGCAGGCTCCATGCACCGGGAGCCCGATGTGGGATTCGATCCCGGGTCTCCAGGATCGCGCCCTGGGCCAAAGGCAGGCGCCAAACCGCTGCGCCACCCAGGGATCCCAAGCCTGTGGCTTTTAATGTGCAGTTTAGAGGGCTTCTTATTCTTGAAGATGCACATGTGTGCACGTGTATCTTTTACCTCCAAATCTTCCTTTTGTTCTTTTTAAAGAGGCTGATCAAAATATTTTTAGAAATTAAAGAAAAAAGTATAAAGATCATATAAAAAAAACTCTTAAGTCAGGCAACAGAGATGCCTGGTACATAGGGGTCACACATATCTGACTTCTCATCAGATGGTTTATTAAGTGCTGACTGGGTATTGGCACTAAATAGTCAAGAATGTTTATTTTATTGGAGAGAAAAATGTAAATTCAATCAGCTGTTTGGCCACTGAATTTTTTTTTAAGCCTTTTAGAACTTAAGTTTACAAATGAGTTTCCTCATTTGTAAATCAAGTCTCAGATAAGACTTCAAAGGCCAGGAGGGTCTGATTTTTAAGAACTCTTAAAGGATTAGAGTCCCCAGCTTCTCAGTTAACCATTGGAAAGTTTCATCTCCATTAACTATAGGTTAGTACACGATTCTCAAAGGTCACTGCACACTGGAATCAGCTGGAAAGTTTTAAATCATGATGTGCTCAGATCTCATTTTTAGATCCTGATTTCTCTGGTCTTGGGTGTAACCTGAGCACTGGGAGTATGGAAAGTATGTTTGTGTATGTGGGGGGGAGGGGGGAGATGCTACATGTTAGAATCACTTGGAGAACAAAATGTAAGAACCACAAGTCTAGGTCAAATCAAGAAGCAATCTCAATATTTCTAATAAGGGGCAGATATCCTTCACTCAGGCCCAGAGATTCAGACCCACTGGGGGTATAGGATAAAGTCCAGAAAGCTACTTTTTTTAAGCTGTCATTGATATCTGTACTGATATCTATAGATCTATATTTGAGTATAGTCTAACCTGATGTTACCTTAGTTTAGGTATATAACAGTGACTCAACAACTCTGGGTTATGCTATGTTCACCACAAGTGTAGTTACCATCTGTCACCATGCAATGCTATTACAATACCTTTTTAACCAGTTCCTCCTATGCTTGATACAGGGGTTCTCAGAGCCACACTTTGAGAAGCACTGCTTTGGATTATAATTTTTAGGTGTTCTCTTATGGTTTAAATAAGTGGGACTAGCCATAAAAGGACAGTTACCATCTGTCACCATGCAATGCTATTACAATATCCTTTTTAACCAGTTCCTCCTATGCTTGATACAGGGGTTTCTCAGAGCCATGCTTTGAGAAGCACTGCTTTGGATTATAATTTTTAGGTGTTCTCTTATGGTTTAAATAAGTGGGACTAGCCATAAAAGGACAACTTCTCTAAATTGGATTCTAGCTTTGGGAAATTGAAGGGAGGATGAAGAGTACAGGCCAGAAGGCTATTCCTTGCAATTATACATGGAGATTTACTTAAGAAAAATTAGGGGTGTTAAGGTAGCACGTTGAGTGTGGGAAAATCCCTCTAACTACATGAAATCCTCTGTGAAAACAAAGACCCAGATCTGAAGGATTAAGACATGGCGAGAAGAGACCACAGCCTAGGCCACTGTCTGGGGCTCAAGTCACCAGTTACTTTTTCATGAAGACAGACTTCTGGACTCTCAAAATTTGGGGCATGAGCACTCAGGAACATCCTACAGTAAACTAGGGCACAATATTACAGTCCTTGCTTTGGTGGAGTAATCATATCAGGATACTTTACAAGCTGTAAATTCCTGCTAGTCTCATACAACATAATCACTAGTGTCGTCCTCTGTCATCCAGGATACTCAATTCATCCAGGCTTTCCAAATAATGATGGAAAGGACTAAAGGTGCCTGGCTGAGTGTGGCAGATGCTTTTGGTGCTCTGTTCAGGTTCCTTCAGCCCCTCTTTGGTTTCAGTGCACACTGGCCTGACTTCCATCTTTTCAGCCCATTATCTCTGCCTGATGATCAGCACTTGTTCTATCCTCAAATGGTAACATACATGCACATAGCCCTTAGCTAACAATTGATGGGAGTTGGTGTTATCCTACGCCCAACGACAGGGAGTTAACTCAGGCATGTTTCCTGCAATGGGTCCCAGAATTCCTCATCTGGATTACGATTCAGGACCTGTACTTTTATTGATTGCTTTCCTTTCCTTGTCTCACTTCTCCACTCCCCAACCCGTGTTTCCTGGGATCATATCCAAAATAAACTACTTGCACTCAGATCTTCTTTTGGGTTCCTCCACAAACAGATGCTGAGACAAAGACTTTGGGATTGCCTGCTTCTTGTAACTAATCCTGCATGTTTATAGCTCAGCTACTTCTGCATATTTAAATGTGATGTTCTTGGATAGAAATAAGCATTATCTTCAGTTACAGAGAAGGTTTTGGTGTTCAAACATCTGAACTAAACACCTTTAATTGTCTATAATACTCAAATGGGCTGTTGAACTTTAGCCTTTATATAAAGACAAGAGAATAGTTTTACAAATTGCAAATATTTTATGATATGCACAGTCACTCAATCATTTTTAGAACAAGTAGGCATGAATAAATCTAGAGTGGCTGGTAGGCTAGATTAAGTTTAGTTTGCAAACATTATTTCAAGCTGCATAAACCTAATATTATTGATCCTTTGTGCTAGGAAGTTGAATCCCATCCAGGTCCTCTCCCTTCCCACTCTGGTCTGCTGGTTCTTCTATTTCCCATGCTGTTTTCATACCCCATACAATTTTGTGTCAGATACTCTCTATTGCAGTGAAGACAGTCATAAGGCAAACTTTGCACATATACGTAATTGCTCAGAGCTTTCATTCACTATGCTTTTCTAATTCTAGTTATCCATAATTTTCTACCACAGACCCCTAGATTTAGAATACAATTTACTTCCCTTCAATATACTTTGTAAAATGAGAGCCAGCACTGGTAGTGTCACTATATTGTGGCTCTCCTGTTTGGGTAAAAAGACAACTTATTGACTATTTAAAAGTTGTCCCTGGGGGAGTGTGGGTGGCTCAGTTAAGTGTCTGCCTTTGGCTCAGGTCATGATCCCAGGGTTCTGGGATCAAGCCCCATGTTGGGGTCCTGTCTCATTAGGGAGCCTGCTTCTCCCTCTTACTCTGCTCATGCTATCTTTTCTCTCAAAATTTGAAAGTTGATCCTACTGTGCAGGACATTAGTGGACACTTGCTGGTTGCATGGTGAGCTTCTGGCAGATTCATTCAGAAGCCCTTGTGACTGGCAGCATGTGTAGGCAACCTATGGCAAACAGTATGGTCTCTGGGAGTATCACTCATTTTCTAAATCCTCAGAACCAACTGGAACATGAACACCAGGGATAGCCCAGTAGAGGTCACACTATAAGGTTTATTATTGGCAGTGATGAATTAGAAAATGTGGTTTGGATCTGAACCTCAATTTCCTAAGATCTTCCCCACCCCAAATCTGCAAGTCTATCTCTAATTATATACCTTGTCTATTTTTATTTGCTATAGTTTTTTGCTTGACCTACTTCTTCATCCTTTTAAGTCTTTATTCTTATGTATTAGATGTATCTCTAGTAAATGGCTTACCTGGATTTTGTTATGGTTTAATACTGTCAATATTTCTCTTAGCTGGTGATTTTTATACATTTTTTTTGTAATTGATGCTTATGCTGAGTTCTACCATCTTACACTCTTTATGTCTCCCATTTTTTTCTGTTACTTTTATATCCCATCTTACTTTATGCAGTTAATAATCTAGGTCTTATTCATAGCAGGACAGCTGTAGTATGATCTTATGTCCCCTGTTTCTCCTCCTCTTCACACAATCTGTTATTTTAATATCCTATAGACTTTCAATTCTGGGTTAAAAGGTTTTCTCCCTTTCCTTTGTAAGGCTATTGTTATCTTAAGAAAAGTAGCTAAGACCAAAGGCATCTGATAATTTTTATTTTGTTTCTCTCCTGCAACATTTCCTAGTTTCATCTTTTCTTATATAAGTACTTTGTCCAAACTGTTTTCAATGGGTGTTTTTATGACAAGCTTCTAAGGCCTTGATTGCCTGAAAATGTTTGAATCATATGTTAGCTTGGCTATACATTTCTAGAATACAAATTTTAATATTTTGACATCTAATATTTTGACAAATTTTTCAATAGAAACTGAATACAAGATAATAAATCTCTAGGCTTTAGAATTTTCTATTGTCTTTCAAAGTCTCATATTTCATTATAATGTGTCTGGAGATGAGTTTTTCCTCCTTTCTTTGGTGCTCTATAGGCCCTTTCAATCTGAGGTGTCTCATTGAGAAATTTATCCCCATGTTTTCAAATATTTTCCTCACTGTCCTTTTCATTGAGCTATTTTCTGGAATGTTGACACTTCTATTCTCCAAATAAATTTAAATTTTTTTCTATTTTAAATTCAACTTAGTTCTTACACCATACATAAAGAAATTCAAAAATGGATGAAAAAAAACCTAAATGTGAGACAGGAATCCAACAAAATCCTGGACGAGAACACAGGTAGCAACCTCTTTGACCTCAGCCGCAGCAACTCCTTGCTAGACATGTCTCCAGAAGCAAGGGAAACAAAAGCAAAAAAAATGAACCATTGGGACTTCATCAGGATATTCTTCAAAGAAATTTGAAGTTGTAGTATTTCTACTCATGTTTTCTTAATCTGTTCTTCCAATTTGCTAATTCTCAATTATACCCATGTTATTTTACCTATGGTGTTCTATAATGTGTTAATTATCTCAGTTACTTTTCAGAACTATTATTGCTTTTCTTTTGGGCATTTTATGTTCCAAATTGTGAAATCTCTTTTATCATGTTTATTAGTTTAACTTTAAATCCTTGGCCTATCTTTAATATTTCTCCTCTTGAGAAAACTTGTAAGCCTGTATGTGTGTGTGTTTCAATAGTTGGCTCCCAAAACTTCTTGACCTGTGATCTCATTTTCTTCTGGGGTTTTCATCCTTCATGTTAGTCATGCTTATGAGAAAGCCAAACTCCAATCCAGGTTGGATAGGGGTCATAAAGGAAACACCTCTCATGTGGAGTGCTCTAGACACACTAAAAAAAAAAAAAAAAAAAAAAAAAAAAAAAAAAAAAAAAAGCCATTGAACCATTATCCTGAGCTCCTAAGGAAATAAAAAAAAAAAAAAAGGAAAAGCAGAAGAAGGTGCTCTATAATTACCCAGTCCTGGTAGTTAAGACAGTATCCTTTGTGAGTTCCTTACACTTCACTCTTTGTAAAGAGCCCCTGTACAAATAAACCATTCTCCAATCTCGTTCTAACAAGAATGAGTCATCTGTTCCACTTGGAACTTTGATGTTTGTAGCCTCATAAGTTTTAAAATAAAGTTTATACAGTTTCATAAATAGACCTTAGCATTTAGTTATATTATATGGTTTAACATTACTGTTTATAAAATATTTCTTTTCAAAAATAACATTAAGAGACCCACAGTCAGCCATAGCATATTGGAGAAAGATGATGGGAAAAAAAAAAATCAATTGGCTGCTAACCCCTACCCCAGGGACAAACAGCTCTGTTTGAGTGGTGAGCAGCAGTGTTAGCATCTTGCCCCAGAATCCATTGAGCACAGGGCTGAGTACATGTAGTCTCTCTGGCTTGGTTTGATTGAGGTGCTGGGCACCAGCTGGCATATGGCCCATCACCTGGCCAGAAGAGGGCGGGCAGCTTACATAGGCTCTCCTCTGTGGTGAGGTTGCTGAGCAGCAGCCCCAGCCCAGGTAACTGGTTCTGAGTGCCTGGTCACCTGGGGCATGTAAAGGGGAAGAGCAGGCTTGTTCTGACTCATGGACTGTACAGACCCCAGGCAGGTTCCTTCCCTTTCAGGTCTCATCTATGAGGGACCATGGCCATCCAAACAGTGCTGATATTTTTGTTAAATATTTAAACTTCATTTGCATGATTAGCAGAGATGGTACAATTAGACAAGAGAAGATGTTTCCAAGTAGAACTAGTTTTTCCTGGATCTGGGGTACTACATACTCCCTTCCACAGTGCAGCATCTTCCTGAGCCTCTGGTTACCTCTCAGGCTGGGCCTATACCTGGCTTGGGAAGGGACCCTGGCTAAAGGAGATGCTCCAGGCCTTATGGGGACAGGAAGGGGGCTGGAGAAGGGCGGGGGGAGGGAGAGGGTAGCCAAGAAGGGCATTGTTTACTGGTGGAGGATGGAGGCTGAGATATGGAAAGAGATTTTTGTGTTTGGAATGATTTATACAATTTGAGGATATATGAGCTGCTATCTATTTTATTGGATCCTCAACAGGCCTAGGTGGTCAGTTATTAGTTATACATGAAATGAGCTTAGAATTTTGAGAGCATTTTCCCCAGAGTCTCAGAGCTGGTACTCCAAGACTGATGGCACTTCTCTAGGCCATGACATGGGACCCCTTGCCTCATATCCTCCTGACCCACTTCTGACTGCAGCCATGGTACAGTCGTCATTCTGCCCAGGATTTTCCCCACTGACTCTTACACGCATGCTAGAAGCATGGGCACTGAGCAGTTAGTGTCCAAAGAGGTAATTTTGGCCAATGAAGAGAAGAGCCAGGAAATAGCATGCTCTCCTCTTTTGCCCCATAGGTGAACAATCCTGGGAGGCCTTGCTATAGTTCCTCAGAGTCCCAGGGAGAACACCTGCATTGCCCACAGCAACGACTAGCTTGATTAGAAGACACATGCTTATTTTGGTATTCCCTTCTTTCCTTGAACTGTTTTCTTGGATACCCTTCTCATTTTTTTAAGAGAGTTTATTTAGAGGATATAGAGAGTATTAGAGAAGAACAGAGGGAGAGGGGAAGGGAGAGAATCCTAAGCAGGGCTTGATCTTCTGAATCTGAGATCATGACCTAAGCTAAAGTCAAGAGTCAGACATTTAACTGACTGAGCCACCAGGTGCCCCAGGTTCCTTTCTCAAATTGAGTTGACTCCATCCATATAAGGCCTTGCTTTAGGTTCTGTGTCTTTCAAGATAAAGACTATCATGATGACTCCTTCTACCAGGCCGGATGGAAGTGGTGGGAGGAGGATACAGATGGTTTGCTAATTACTACCTGTATTTGTTTCTTGGGGCTGTTGTAACAAGTTACCATAAACTTGGTGGCTTAAAACACCAAAATATATCCTCCTAGTTCTGGAGGCCAGAAGTCCAAAATTGAGGTGTCAGCAGGGCCAAGCAAGGTTCAAGGGAGGAAGAATCCTTGGTCTCTTCCAATTTCTGGTGACTCCAGATATCCCTTGGCTTGTAGCAGCATCACTCCAAGCTTTGCCTACATCTTCCCATGGCCTTCTGTGTCCTATTTCTCTTACTTCTCTTAATGACACTGGTCATTGGAATTAAGGTCTACCCTAAATCCAGGATTATCTCATCTAAAGATCTTTAACTTACACTTCCAAAGACTATTTTCAAGTAAGGTCACATTCACAGGTTCTAGAGGTTAGAACTGTGACATATCTTTTGGGGGGGCCAGTATTCAACCTCTATACAACCCTCTTGATAAAATTTGGAGGTATAGGACACCTGGGTGGCTCAGTAGTTGAGCGTCTGCCTTCAGCTCAGGGCATGATCCTGGAATCCAGGGTCGAGTCCCACATCGGGCTCCTTGCAAGGAGCCTGCTTCTCCCCCTGCCTATGTTTCTGCCTGTCTCTGTGGGTCTCTTTCATGAATAAATCTTTAAAAAAGATTTGAATGTATACATATAGGCATCTTGAACTGAAAATCTCAGGATCTGAAAAACTAGAAGGTGGGCAAAGAGACGATGTAAGCCCAGATAAAGTGCTGGAGGGAGAAGAACAGGTGGTATAAGTATACAGATGTGGCCAAAATCAAAGGCTAAGGCGGCACATGTGACTGGTATGTGGGTACTTCACATAGTCTCTGAGGTAAGGTTCTCTAAGCAGGAGCAAGGCCCCAAACAAGCTGGCCCTTAAAACAGTCTTCAGGGTAAATCCCATCTAGATCACCTCGCACCTTCATGGATGGCAGAATGCACAGGCCTGGGGGTGTAGGCTGGACAGCTGTGAGCAAGAGAGGGGAACTGACAGGAAGCTCAAAATTCAAGCTCCAGAGAAACTACGCAGTTTTCTTCTGGACTAAACAGTAGCAGTATATGAGTGAAATGGAAATACAAGCCTCCTCCTAGGTTTGATCCAGAGAGAAAGAACGTAAGATTGAAAGCCTATGTAGAAGAAAAGAAATGAAGTACAAGCTAGGAGCTTTGGCAGTCTAAGCATTAGGAATTGTGCTGGGTGAAGTCCCAACTCTAGTTAAAAATGCCTAACAACCAGGTATTTTTAAAGTAACAAACACTGATTATGGACCCATATACTACTATATACTCTGTAGAACTTAGAAAAGCATAAATGTTGCCTGTAAGAAAACCAAATCAAAAAAGCCACTGTTACGCTGTTACATTTAATGTTTGCACAAGAGATTGCATTCTATAATGTTTTTAATTCATCACACATTGTATTTTACATGCCAAAGTACATTTTGACATTTTTCATGGCTGTAGAACATTCTATTGTGTCAAGCTACTATAATTTAATCATATTATGGAGTCTTTAAATTACGTTTCTATTTTTTTTCTGTTATAAGCATTACAATGACTCCTTTTTTATACTTGTCTAATGACATAAGTAATTCTCCAAGTGAAATTTGCTAAGTTAAAAGGGGTATGAGTTTTCTTCCCTCTGCAAGCCTAATTTTCGTTCACTAGGGTGAAATTTGTAGATCAAGTGTACAACCCACTGAATTTTGACAAAGGTATATACCTATTTAACTACCATCTACTCAAGATACAAACCATTTCCAGAACCTAAGAAAGTTCTCTCTTGCCTTTATAATTGTCAATTCCTATCCCAACCCTTTGTAGACAAAACCTTCTGGTTTCCTTCACAATAGAGGAGTTTTGCCCATCCTTGAACTTAAGGATCATAGTTTTCTCTTTTGGTCTGGCTTTTCACTAAATCTAAGTTCTTTCAGATTTATTTATATTGTCATATGGATGACAATTTTAAAACTTCTCTTATATTTTGTGTTAATTTGTACATTTCTGTTAGTTTATATGTTTTATTATGTATTTTTGATGTGAAGAATATCACAATCTGTTCTCTTGGTTTTATATTATTTTTATTATACTGTGAGAATATTATACAATTTGTTTTACTGCCCCACAATTCTGACCTACAGAGGGCACAAGAAAGTGTTTAAGTCCTGGTCTAAAGGATTCCCACATCTTTGCCCCTGAAAATAAGTTGGAGATGATCTAACACACCAGGGGATGGTGGTTTGCTCGTAATCACACAGATCTATAGGGTCTAAGAGTCCTTGGAAGCTTTGGGTCAGAGGTCGCTAATCTACAGCTTCCTTCAGAGAAAGACAGGGAAGGATTGGTGGAGAGAACTGGGAGTTTTTAAGGGTTGAGCTTCTGGATAATAGAATTTCCCCTCTGCCTGGTAATTTAACAACTGCTATACACCAGGGGGGTGGTAACTCTGGAGGAAGTTCATTAATTACTGACAGCTACAGAATGAAATTTCTCCAAGACCCCCATATTCTGGGATGCATTTCATACCAATTAAAAATCTAATCCAGTGGGACTCTTTTCTGGCAAATTAACATCATGGACTTTGATGAACTGATGTTTTTAATAGAGTGTGGTATTTTGGTGGACTTAGTTACTCTTCTCTTCCTCCTCAGTGAGGTCGGCAAGATTAATTTGATCCAGGGGATTTGAGCCACTGACAAAGTGGGCGAGAGCAATGAGGGCAAAGAAAGTGGGAAGTTGGTTAGGAAAAGCTTGTACAGTGGGCTTATTCATTTTTTGACCAGCTCTACTTTTGGTCAGAAGCAACTGATGGGGAATTGGTTACATTATAAGTTGTTTAATTATTTGAGTTCATAGATGCCAGACACTGGGGTAGAAAGGTAAATAAGACTGTTCCAACATTCCAGAAGCTAGGCGTCCATAAGGAAAAAGACCTCGATACCTGCCTGCCCTCCACATATATACATTCACATCACAGATCATGCTCCATTTCCTGACTTTATAGTTGTTCCTATGAACTAAAGCTTTATATCCAAGATGTTCTGATGAATAACTTACCCCTCGAGGAGTATTTCTACTATAAGTTAGGATATGGGTGTAGAACCCAGGTAGTAAGAGTGCTGGAGTAGTGGAAGCATAAAATGGGACAGATGAAGACAAAGACAACCATAGAATTTTGGGAGTTGCATGGTCTCTAAGAAATGACTGGGGTGAAAAATTAGTTTTTGACCCCCTTTCCAATAAATAAAAGTGCTATAGTAGACAAATCCTAAGGGGACATCCTGTTCTAGGATTTCTAATCATACATTTATGGTATTGTCTCCTCTACTAGCACTACAGGATGGAAGAAAGAACACAAAGGAAAGTGGTTAAAGGAATCACCACCTTTTTAGTCTAGAGAATGTTCTTATACAGTCTAGAATATTTGATTGTCTTAATTTCAGATGGAGCCCCTCCTATAAATTATTTCAGGGGTCCTCTAAGTGGTATGAACAGATATGAAGAGATTGGGTGAGCTCATGAAATTATAGTTGTCAGACTTCAATTTTTAACATGGGCCCCTATTTTCTGTACCCAAATCAGAAGACTTAAGGTCTAAAGTATTTTGTTTCATTCTACTGTAACTTCAGTCCATTTCTTTTTGTAAAACTGGTGCAGGCAGGAAAAAACAGCCATGGGTACTGCCTACTTCACTGGAGATAAGGTCATGGTGAAGACCTTCTACCTAGCTGTCCCTCACTGAGGGGAAGGTTGGGAAGCTAAACCCTTAGAGGAGTCCGGTCAGCTGAGGGATCTAAGTAAGTTATCTAAAAAGATCTTAGAAGGAGATACGGGGAAATCTTCAACTTGCCAACAGAAAAAATTGGGGGTTTGAGTACCCTGAACTTTGTGCTAGGCTCTCCATCTTTACTACAGCAGATGCCAACATGGATACATATGACAGGTTGGACCAAAAAAAAAAAAAAGGTAGTATGAAATATCCATAAGCACTCTACACTCCCAAGCCATCAGAAGAGAGCTTTGCCTTAAATTGTCTTGCACAATTGTTCAAATGTGTGGCTAATATTTCTACTCAAACTTTTTTTGCTTTTCCCACCCACACTGAATGTCTTATTCTTTAAATACTTGCAGACCTTTACGTGTTCCTTTTTAGAGAGAACACTATCTTCTTCCTCCCAATCCCTTCTTTCCTTTGCCAATTGCTACTCATTTGGTAGATCTTAAGTTTTCCAGACTTCTGGGAAGCCTATACGTTCTGATGAAGGAAAGCTGAGGACAAAACACAAGCTGACACCCACCCCCAAATCTCATCCCAACTTCCTGGTGGGATGTGTGTGACATTCCTCAGGTACTCTTGGCTGCCCTAAAACTAAGGGAAGGGAAAAAACAAATGGTTAACTGATGGAGACTCAGGTCTTGCAGGACTGTGATCTCTATTAGTTTACCAGGGTCTTAGTGATTTGCAATGAAAAAGCATTCTTATCAATATCCTAACTTTTAGAGACCCAATTTCCTGAAGCCGTAACAACCCTCCCTTCCATGAGTGATGTGGGAAACAGAGGGATAAGAAGATATAAACAAAGTTAAGTTTCTTTACTACCTGCAGCCCACTGACAAGGACTTATAGTAGAAAGTATGACCTTCCTCCAAGAAGTTCCCAACTGTCTTAATGTTAATGCCTTATAGAAAAACAACCTTAACTAGACTAAAATAGCAAGGCCTCCAGTATCCAGTAAATCTTTAGCATATTAAAGTCCTTTTGAACATCTCCCTTTGTCCTTACCTCCTTTCAACTCCCAAATATATAAATCAGCCATTCCTTACAACCCCAGTGCAGCAGCTTTTTCTGCCCATGGGTCCTATCCCCCATGCTTTAATAAAGCATCAAAGACATCAAGAATTCTTTCTTGGCTGTTGGCTCCAGACCTCACCAACATTGCAAAACTATAACACTTCCAAGATTTTGGAAGCTTCTGTAGCAGGGAAAGTAGCAGATATTACCACTGTTGACTAACATCCATAGGACACTTCTACTTTCCCATCCCCTTGAAGTTAAGTGTGACCATGTAACATTATTTGGCCAATGAAATGTGTATCACTTCTAGTAAGAAGCATTTAAGTGCCCATCACTGACTCACCACCTAACCAACCATCATTCTCCTCTCTTGTACCTCAGTTAGTAGTAGAAGCTAGTATTGATGTGAAGCTATAATGTCACATGGAAGAGAGCTACTGAGTCACTGGAAACCCAAACTGTATTTGATGTGGGGTGGGGAGAACAACTTGTTTTTAGAGACTCAATTTGGGGCCATTATTATAGTATAATATAGCATATCCTGCTTAATACGTGGTATTCAACTCCAAAAGTTCTAATTAGGTATCAATGATTCAATATCCTATTTCCTGTGGCTGTCATTGTTTCTACCCTGAATTACCCATGCACATCTCCAGAGCACCACTATCAAGCTTATTGTATTAGTCACAAACCTTGAAATCTCAACCACTTAATATATTAAAATTTTAATTTTTACTCACATGAAGTGCAATGTAGATAGATCTTGCAACTATGCTATCTGAAACTCTAGGCCATTATGATTACCTTGACAGGAAAAGAGGATGGTGGTGGAAAAAAATCTTAACTACCTTCCCTAAAAGTTATACATGCTATGTCCACTCATCTTCCATTGGCCAGAAATAGTCCCAGCCTAATTGCAAGGGAGGCTAGGAATGTTGGGAATGGACTATTTGGTGGAAACCAACTGTCTGACTTCCCTGTTCATCTTCTACTGAAAAGTTGAAGATATGGGATGAAGGATTATACCCCTGCAGAACTGGAAGCAAAATGAATGTTATATCCTTTCTAAGGTTCTCAGCCAGCCCCTTCTCCAACTTCTTCACTGAACACCTTTCCCTTGGAAGTCTTCTGCTGCCATCTCCTGCAAGCCTCCTCTCCCTCTTCTAGATGAAGGTCAATGGTTTCTCATCCTTCAACCTGATACCTTGCCCTGGGGTACATGTTTTGCCTTTACAAAGAAGATATACACTGATGCTCTTGCCTGCATGGAGCCATGTGCCACAGCCTTGACTCTTAACACATGGACTAAAGATCCATTTTTCCAAACTTGGAACAGAAAAATTCTCCAGAGTTCCCTCTCATAGTGATTTCTAAATCATAAGGAGACTGACAGATTATTCTTCCTTTGTTTAGAGGTTGAAAAACTATGGCCCTCAGTCTAAATGTAGTCACTACTGCTACCTGTTTTTGTAAAAATTTATTAGCACACAACCACAATCATTCTTTTATGTATGGTCTTTTGCTGCATTTGAGCTGCAGTGAATGTTTGTGATAGAGATTAATTGTCTGGCCCCTTCAGAAAAGACTCGTTGACCTCTGGTTTAGAACAAACTTAAAGGAGTATATTTTCTTCTTCTGCATGTACATGATTTTTTTCTTAAGGCTCCCTCACCCCTCACCCCATATGCAGCTCCCTTGCAAGCATCTTTTTCACCATCTTTCAGGTTATATCATGACTGCTGGCTTATTCATTTATGGGGCCATTCTATCTACTTCATCAGTTAATCTCCAATCCCTGCACAATGCCTGGCTCATTAAAGACAATATTTGCTGAATTAATGAACTTTGAAGTTATTTCATCCATGTCTGGCCCATGAAAGTAGTTGCCTTTTATCTATTTTTTTTCCCATGGATATGGGAAATGGAAACAGTGGAAGTGAAGACTATTTAGAGGGAAGCCTTTCAATGGAGACCTAGAACAAGTTACTGCGGAATGGAGTAGAGATTCCCTCATGTCTTGGGACAGTTGGGAGGAGCCTGAGCAGTTAGAGTCCCCAGGCTAATGGCCTTCAGTGACCTCAGTACAATGAATGTTTTCTGTGTGTTCCTTGGTATAAAAAAGGATGGGAAGTACTTGACTTAGAACTGAGCATAAGTCAGGGATATGCCAATAACTGGATGTGTCAAGCTAGGACACCCTGATGACAAAGCCAATATGAGCTGAGCTACTTTTGCAAATGAAGCAAGTCTGATGTGGAAAGGAAATATAGATAAAATTAAATGTCTTTATAACCATTGACAAATACTTGAAATAGATTATAAAGTTCTTCCAGGATCCTAAGTCGTCTTTAACGTATGAAAGTCCTTTTGGAACTTCCCTTATCTTTACTTCCCCCAATCCCAAGGCATAGAATCATTTGCTCCTCATAATCCTGGGGCAGCAGGGAGCAACACCGGCAGCAGCTCCTTCTGCCCACAGTTCCTATCTCCATGCTTTATAAAATGACCATTTTGCACCAAAGACATCTCAAGAATTCATTTTGGCTGCCGGCTCTGGACCCCACCAAACCTCACGAAAACATTCCAAAAACTACATCAGTCTGGACTGATGAGAACCAAGAGTGTGGACACCTGTGGGTGGCGAGGCTTGGAAGAAAAGGAACATAAGCAGGAAGATGAAAGAGACTCTTCCCTGCCTCATGGAATTTGACTACCTACTCTACTTGGTAGCTGCCAAAATAGTTCATGGAGCCAGGTACTTCCATAAGCTCTGCCTCATGTTCTAAATGTCAGGACTGTAATTACTCATCCCTTCTGAGGACCCTGATGTTTACAGAGCCCAGCTCTCTGAGCTTGCTTCTCATAGCCCAGACAGTCCCTGAGAGCTCTTTTACTTGATCAAACGTGCATTTTCCAAGGACAAAGTTGTATCACATTTGTCAAAAAGTCTTACTTGTCACTAGGGAATAAAGATGGATAAGACAGTCTTGCCTTCCTTGAGGCAGTTTACAGTCTTACCCTGAAGTTTGCAAACTAGCCAGCTTTCAGATGTCGATTTGCTTACTTGGTCATCCCTGCCTAAGCTTCACAGAGCTTTACCAGAGCCTGCCCCTTTCCCCTCAATGGAATACATGATGTCATGGATGCTAAATATTTGCCTTTGACCTTGGTCACATATACGTTGTTCATTTATCTTTCTGGAGACAAATGGTAAACTCCTTAATCTGCATAATTTGTTCCCAGGTCCCCAAAGATATTCCTTCAGCAAAGTTCATCCTTCCTCTCCTTCCCTCTCACAGATCTTGCTATGGATTTTTTAATTGGAGAGAAATTTTAAGATAGAATTTTGTGTTTAATTCCTTTCAATTTCCCTAAGTTATAGAGTCCTATTATGCCCTCATAGCATCCTCTGTATGCCATATATTTCCATTTTGTTCCCTTTTCCACAAGGCTATCTGTAATGCCCTCTCCTACTAGAAATCTCCAAGATACAAATCAAGGAAGGCATAAGGATACTTCCCTGTACCAGTGAAAACCAAAACCAGAAAACCAGTGGAACTGATTGATCTATCTGGTGCCATTGGATATAACTTGATACACTGGTACCAGATTATAAATGATATTTACTCGAAAATGACTGGACATCATTTTCAAATCAAAAATTCGTTTTCCCTTGTGAAGATCACTTGATTCTTCTCTGCTCCTTCTTACTAGCTCAGTGTCACAAAACACTGAGCCCTATACCAGTGGTTACACATAGGGTGAGAAGGAACCCACAAAACAGGTCTATTACACTAAGTGACCATCACTTTCTCTTCAAAATGTGATATTCTAAATGTCCCAGGCAATCTGCAGCATATCCATGGATGAGAGTGTGAGCAGCAAGTAAATTAAAGAGATTCTGTCCATACTAGGTAAAACCTCAGCCCGGCCAAGTCCTTGGACCTTCTGACTAAACTTTGACCTTACCCCTATCTAGGAGAAACTAATTGCCACTGACTGGATTTTATTTCTGTTGAGATGGGATCCAGTCAATATACCTTTGGAGTTTGCCTTGTGAAGAATTAAGGAAAACTGAGACAATCACCTCCCTTGGAGGGCATTTACAGCTTTTTGTAACTTTGCCAAGTCTTCAGTCAACAAAAAAGGGACCCTCCACTGCCCCCAATTCTGTGGCTAGAGGGAGAGGCAGGACTATCTGCAAACCAGAAAATTCTCTTGAAGGAGACAGTGGCAGGCATCCCCATAGCAGTCTTTCCCAAATGGACTACACAAGACAGACATTTAAGACTCTCCTTAGAAGGCAAGAATAATCCTAATACATTTCTGAGGCTGATCAATATGCATTTTTCAGGAAAAATGACAAAGGATTAAAAACTTGTCCCCTTGTTCCCATCTATACCCTGGTTTTAGGAGGTGAGCTTTCAGTGAATAGCCAAATGCACTTCCTATTACTTCCAGAGTACAGCTCCCTGAACCCTCCAGCCTGATCCAGCTCTCATGACTCTACTGTGTGCAGCTTAAGGCCTGGGGTAGGAGAGTGGTTGGGCTATACCTCTCCTCATAAACTTTAAAGACAAAATTATGTGTGTGTGTGTGTGTGTGTGTGTGTGTGTGTACATGTGTGTCCGCACATTCACACAGGCCTGATTTTTCAATAATCCAATATATGGCAAATAACTTACAGAGTTCAGGTCTTAGTTTATATTTCCCTGGGAAAAAAAACCCTAAGATAAAGATTTGGTTTATTTGAGAGGTTCAGAGAACTCATGGGTGTAGGAAGTGATCTTGGAAAAGGAAGGACGTCAATAAAACTACAGAAGGCAACTGGAACTTAATTCTACTTGGAGACACTGGGCAATGGTGCAAAACAAATGCCTCAGAATTATTCCACTGGGGTGTAGGTGTGGGTGTGTAAGTTGGGGTGTTTATATCTTCTTAGTCACTGAGGGCAGCTCTTAGGGACTGTTAATTGCTTAGTGTTTTGGGTCTGCTGTCAATTGTCCTATAAATTGAGAAAAAGCTGTCATGCAGAGATACTGATACTGGAAGTTATAAGAAGTCAGCCCTGATACTTGGTGTCATCTAGTTAGGTCCTTGACTTGTTACCAGCCAAGACAGAATCTGTGCCTTTCATTTCCCTTTGACTCCAAGAGAGGCTCATAGAGGCATGGCAAAACCTTATATGTAAGGACCAGGATCTACAGGGCTTGATGTTTGTCTTCCTATTCCTTCAACTCTTAGTCAATGATCCTAGAAATCCCCTATAAGAACACAACCCTTATTTTTTAATAATTGAAAAATGGTTTTAACTAGTCACTTCAATATATACAGATCCAGCCATCTTATTATGAATCCTTTCCCATGAGAACCTTCCTCCAATGGGAGTTAAATATCAATCTCCTGGCGCATTTAAAAATGATTTAATTTTCACAGGTTCAAGAACGTGTCTAGGATGGACATGACTATATGAAGAATCTCAATTTGTAATAAGTTTGCGGGAATGTAATTTCATTTTTTTCCTTAGATTTAAAGAAGTCAAAACACTTTCCATACCTTATTACCTCCCTCCTTCTAATAAAAAGTCCCTGATCAGGCAAAGAGATACAAGGTTTAAACAGGAAAGATTTAGAAACAAGATTGTTTTTAGAGTATTTTGTCAGAACAGGGTCCTCTCAAAGTCTAGCAAGCCTGAAAAGATTAGTGCACACTCAGAGTTTGAAGTGACCTCAGTCTCTCATTTGACCACCCATCCAAGACACTCTCAAAAAATCCTTTAGCAGTCAAGGAGTGAGCTGTGAGTCTGAAGCAGCTGCTGCTCAAATACCTACAATGGAGGAGGGTCCCTGACTTGTGGGGGTGGGGATCCACTATTACTCACATAGCTCTAAGGGGCCAGGGAGTTACTTCTAAAGCCAAACAAATGTCTCCTTATAATTTCTACTGTCAAACTCATTCAGAGCAACGGTTGCCCCTCTTCCACAGGCCAGCTTCAAACATGGAATAACATTTATGCAGTGACCACAACATGTTGAACATTTGCAGGCACCATGCTGGACCCTTGTTGGCTGCTGTACTCTTAACACAGCAAGAGGTAGCTACAGATTCCCCTTTTACAGATTTTAAAAACTGAGGATTACAGTATGACTCAGGAAAGTTGTTCAAATTCTTAGTTTGTAAGTAGTTAAGCTAGATTCAAACCCAAGGCTGATTTGAAGTCCACATGCTTTAAGTCACCATCCAATCTCTTCCAAAATATTCCTGAAGTTCTTGAGCTCTTATAATATAAGCCCATTGGCCACATTTTTTTCTGCCAGTCTACCCTTTCTTCCTCAGTTGCACCCTTGCTCAGTATTCCTCACCTCCAGAAATCCTTTTGAGACATATTCTACCTAAAATTCTTAATTGGTACTATCTTCCCTCCCTACTTAGTCTCATATAGTAGGAAATGTCAGAGCTATTATTCCAACACTCCCTTCTCTTCAGTCCTCACCCTAGATCCTAGGATGAGATATCTTCTCAGTGCTGAGATTAACATTATGTAGTTCTACCTATCAGACTTCAAGTCTTGGAAAAGTGTTAGATCATCTATGATAATAGAATTAGTATGTATTATGGATTGGTTGATACAATGAAATTAAGATCTGATTTAATAATTCAGTCAAGGTACATTATATTCCAAACATATTTCCTGTGTCACTGGCATATGGATCTGTCTCTATTGTATTCTAAAATCCCCTGGAACACACCTTCTCCATTATTCTTCCTTCCTTTAGCATCATCATACATTAAAAAAAAAAAAAAAGATTTAGTAGATGGTACCCAAGCCTGGGGGGCAACTCCAAGAGAATTTCACTTGTGCCCATTGGTATCCTGAATCCAATAATATCATGTGTACCACTGGTTCCAGCTACTTGCTCCAGAAGAGGGGAGGTAAACCTAGGGCTCACACTCTTCAGAGAGGAGAAAACTCTCAGAAGCTATTTTTCATCATTATCCTTTCTTGACTGGTCTACTTAAGCAGCTGCAGGGCAGCACCCTTCATTATAGGACTGATAGAAAATAAAGAGGTGTTGGTTACTGTGCCCAGAACAAGGGTGAATACAAAAGATTTTATCTAGGGGTCCAGACTCAGGGATTAATATCAGAACTCCTGGGGATTTTTGACCATTCTTGTTCATGTCAGGATTTGACATTTCCATTTTATAGATAACTGGACAAAGTCATTCTACTTTCAAAGCAAAGACAGCAACTAAGTGGCAAAAAAAAAAAAAAAAAAATCAGCCTTTGATATCAGCTGTCTGGGCTAAGTTGAAAACTTTTTCAGGCTACCTCAAGTTGAAATTTCCAGTCTTAGTTTGGGTTCTGACAGAAGGAGCCCCAAGATAAAGATTGGGGAGCAAGCTATTTATTTGGAAGGTGAGCCCAGAAGAACACCCATAAGGGACAGGACAAGTGAGACAAAGAAGGAAAGGCAGTCAATGAATGGTAGGTTACCAAATCATTATCATTGTGGGTAACTGGAACATAGTTTCACTGGGGAATCTGGAGCCAGTAGAGCAATGCAACTTAGAGTGGTGTGGTGTTCATACACCTCCTGTTGGTCATTAGGAGAGGACTGCTGCTAGCGGCATTCATTCCCTGACTCTTCAATTCCACCACATACGAGATTTCAACAGTGAGAGGAAGCCCTCGAGTGAATCATAGGTGCAGTTGGAAGTCAAGCTTGAAAAAAACCAAACCAAACCAAAACAAAACAAAAAAAACAAAACAAGGAAGTCAAGCTTGAGTACACCGAAGTGGTAAAAGCCAGAAAACATGGGCAGGTCACCAACATCATCTGACTTAAATGGGTTTCACATATAAATGTCCAGTGCGGAAGTATCTATTTAACAGTGGACTCTACCATGCATTTAAGATATTTAGGCTGCAGAGCTTAGAATCCCTAGCCAGATAATATCTATAAGACTTTCAGAGACCCTAGCCCCAGTGCCTGTGGGGTGGCTTAAGTGTAGTCCTGAGAGGTATCTAGGGGTGACTAGTGACCCAGGTATACTGCTTGCTACAAATGTGGAGGTTGAAAGGCTTTGTATCTCCTCTGGATTTGATTTTTACCTTGGGCTTATGTATTGGTAAACTTTTCTATAAAAAGCACCAGATCCTAAACATTTTAGGATTTGAGGGCCAACTGATCTCTGAACTAGTCAGTGTTTCCATTGTAGAATGCCATGGCAGCCACAGACAATAAATAAACAGTCCTGGGTGAACCAGGAGGAGTTGGTCACCATAGCCAGGGGTGAGTCAGCTACCTTGGGAGCAGACCATCCAGCCCCAGTCAACCCTCATGACGCAGTCCCCTGAGATGCCCCTATGCTAGAACCACCCAGCTTAGCTGCCTCAGGTTCCTGACGGACAAAAGCTATGGTAGAATTTAAGCTGCTAACCTTTAGAATAACTTGTTGCACAGCAACAGATATCAAATGCAAGCACATAACTCTCAGCTAACTCTCGAGAATGAGCTTTGATGGGGGCATATGAAAAGGAAGATAGGAAAACAATCAGATAGGTTCCACGTGCTGCTATCTACCATTCCTTACCCTCTGAGCCCTGGGAGGCTGAACTGGATAGACAGGTTCTGCTGCTACTCTCTGGCCCCTGGTTGAGTTCAGTCCATGAGGAGGACAGGCAAGTTATCAGCATAGGGGAGGGGAAACAAAGGGAAGACAAGATTTACTCCTGCTGGGAGGTCACCTTCAGCTGGCTGTTATCCCGACCAAAGGGCACATTGCTACTCTCAAGGTAATCTTTTCAGGACTTGCTCCCTGAGTTCTGCTCATCTCCCCTCTTTGTCTTTCTCACTTTGGGGCCCAGGGGTGATAAGTTTGCTGCTTGTTATTGACTACGTCTGTGGTTCGCCAGCAGTGGGAGGTACCTTGGGATATTGCACAGCCAGCTTCAGGTCTTGGGAAAGAGTGGCTTTTGGGGCCAGAGCCTGGGCATCTCCAGCCAGGTAGGATCCTGAGAGTTGGTGAGGTTTGGGCCCAGTGCCTATGGGAATGGGCCTAGCTCAGTCCTGAGGGGTGTTTGGGAAGGTCTAATTATACAGACACTCCTTCAGTTGCCTTTCCAACTAGAGCTGGGCCTCATCTATCCAGACAGCATCTCAGGAAGACAAGTGACAGGCAGCCGAATAGCTACAATTGAGGTCAGGCAGGGGACAGCAGCAAATGGGCCCTGGGGTCTAGCCCTACCATGGCACAGTCTTCAGTCAACCACCCAAAGGTGGAGAAAGTAGGTTTATGAGAATCCTCAGGGGACTACAACTGCTCTAGAGCCATTTCCCAGCTTCTGGACCAGACAGCTGGCTTAAAATGGTTCTCCTGCTCTTGACATTCAAAAGTGGGAGTCCATGAGGTGCTGGGAGATGGTGCGTGGATGAAGAACAGACAGGCAGTTTAATTCCTCCAGCTGCAGAAGAGGAAGCTACTGTTCTAGATGATTATAAAGAAAAAGTATCCAAGAGAGGGAAGGGATTCTCCCCTCAAGGAAATTTTTCAGCTTTGCTAACTCTGAATTAATTACTGGTGTTTATCCAATTATCTGGTTCCTTAATGCATTTTTCTGTAATCACTAGCTCTGCCCAAGGAGGATTCCCATGGGCCTCTGTCCTACTGTCTCAGTTTGAATATGGCTGCTTAGAGAAGGAGGAAGGAGGAAATGCCAGAAGCTGGGACTCTGGTTCCAGCCCAGCCTTTCAAGACCAGTTCAAGTTGTGATATACACCTAGGCTACATGAAACCCATGTATAATAGGAACTACCATCCCTTATGGGTACCCACCTGCTCCCTTCCCAGGGACTCAGGGATTGTTATTCTTCCCCCTCTATAGCCTGGAGTAGGCAAAGAATTGGCAAAGAACAGCCTCATCCAGGAAAATGTCAGACAGAGATCCACCACTGAGACCTACATCAAGAAGGAACCTGATGCCCTTTCTGGGGAAGTTTGTGCCCGGTAACAGAAGTATAGGTATCAAGGCCCAGTCATTTCAGCCCATTACTGATGGGCTCTAGGGGTTCCAGAGCTTCCCTGTAGGGTTGCTCTAGGTCTTGCCAGAGTCTGAATCTCAGTTCTTTCTCTGCCCCATCCTACTACTTGTCCCTTTCATAGGTGCTGATCCATAATCAACAACTTGTACCCCAAAGTCTGTCTCAGCATCTCCCTGCAACATGAAGAAACCTGATGCAAAGGAGATATAATCCCATCTTTAAAAGAGCCCCCCACATGATGGAGACAGGATTCAGAGTAGAATCAAGAACAAAAACAAATACCATTCAAATGCAAAATACATATATAGGCAAATACATATGTAATCTATCTGGATGAAATGCAGAATTACTCAAAGAAGCCAGAGGGGCTGAGAACAAATGACATGGTAGTGAGAACAGACTCTGCCTTAAGCTTGCTTCAGTCCAATAGTGGTCTGTCTCAGGGGCTCTTCACTGCCCCTCAGGTCTGAGCACAGCATGCCCCACAGTCCCAGGACAAGGGGCATTCACACCTCGTGGGCAATCAGCCAACTACCTTCACTAGAACCCCATTCCAACTCACTCAGGCATGTCCCCAGAAGCCTCCTCTCCCTGGGAGAATGCTGTCACTGAACTGCTTAATCACCTCACTTAGAGCGGCATCATTTAGCATTGTTGTGGGGATTTCCTTGACAGCACACAGAAGGGAATTACACACAGAGCTGACATGCACACATGCCACTGGAGACATGGTAACAAAATGTACAGATTCTCCACATGGTGAGAGTGACTAGGATGGGGTGTAAGGGTATACACACATTATACCTTCCTAGTCCCTGCACATGTCCTCAAACTGCCTAGGCCCCCACAGATCAAAGGGATTTGGGTTCACTTTAACTCTACACTTTAAGAATGGATAGAGCACTTGAAAGCACAGGAGTAGAAGTTTATTGGTTACTCTGTTTTACCTCTCTGAAGCTATTCTCTATCCTGCTCTGTACACAGGAGGCTGATCTATGTGGATTGCAGCACCATCCCCCTTGCTGTCCTGGGTTGATTTCTCTAGGAGACACTGAAATGAAATTTGGGATGCAAGGTATTTACCAGGTATCAACACCTGTGAAAAGGAGGGGAGGAAGCAGAACTAAGAGAAACCAGGCAAACACAGGCCTAACAGACCGACCAGACTAGCTAGGACTTCTGAAGCCTTATCCATTTTAGTGCCATGTGAGAGGATGACATAGTTGGGCCCTTATAGTCCCACCTCAAGCAGTCACCGGATGTGAGCTGCTCCCAGTCAGGCATAACCTTGAATGACTGGCTTTCTACAGCTGGGCAGCAACCAGGTCCTTGGGAGGAATTACGTATGTGTCTTCCACACTGGTCCTCTGACTTGAATACTCATCCAATGAAAGGTTCCCACAGGAGTTCAGAGGGTGAGCAGAATGAATGGATGGAGTGTTTATTCCCCATGCCTCCTTCCCTACAGTCCATGTTTAGCAGTGGCTGTGTTGCTTTATCAAAAGCTACAACTCCTGTGTGATTTCTAGTAACAACTTCCTGCACATACTCTCTCTAGGTCTGGGCAGCAGTCACAGCTCAATCTGTTGAGGTTCCCATGATGCTTTACTATTCTTTGTTAATTCCATTAACTTTACTTCTGCCTCCTTAAATTGTCCTATTAACTCCTCTTTAGTTAAATCCACAAAATGTACCGATACGGTACATTTTCTGCTAGGATCTGATTAGACCAGCAATCAAGGGATTTTCTTCTCCATGTTGGTTTTTCCTTGTCTCAAATTCCTGTGCAATACTGAAGATCTCCTACAAATAAGACAGTTTAGGGAAAAACCTACTTTCAAAATATATGAGGTGTTTAATGTAGAATAGCACAGTTATTTTTTCCTCTTTTAAAATAATTTTATTAAAGATCAGTAGTCAAGTCATAGTTCTTACCAAATAAGATAATGATTTTAATCTTGATAAGCTATAAGCTGCTATTTGTTGAGGGAGAAATACAATATATACTTTGGATCTTCCCCAGAAATAGACCTTGACATGAGGATATGTACATGTGAAAAAGAGAAAAAGTTAAGAAAAAGTTATTAAGAAAAAGTTCCAAGAGAATAGATAGCAGGGTAGTCTGGGAAGCAGGACAGGGAAAGGGAAAAAAAAAATCAAAGCAGGTATATGATTCAGACAAGGTCCCACAAACGGTAGGCTGCAGGGTAACTTCTAAGGTAAAATAAAAGCTATATAGGTCTCCAAGTTTTATGGGTACAGAGATAGGAAAACCCATTTTGCTTTGTCTCAGATAGGGACAGTCATTGGCTAACAACTGCCCCAGGGAAACAAACTCCCAGATTATTCTGACTCTGTATCTGCAGATTAAGTGGCAAATTTGAGGGCAATCCTCCAAGCAGGAGGTACAGATGGAGGCTACTGGAGGCAAAAGCTCAAAGCTGGAATGCATAGAAATGGTAAAAAGAAATTGGGAGTACCATGCTGAATAAACTATTTAGGCCAACATAGCTTTGTAAGAACTCTAGAATCCAGTTAAGAAGCTGCAGCAACCAAGGTAAGAACAAAAAGCTGTACTCAAAACAGTAAAACACTGGAATTTTTGCTTTTCCTTGCCTTACCCTGTGTTGGTAGTTGGGAAAAAAAAAATGCTGCCCAATTGTTATTTCTTCCCTTGAGAGGGAAGGAAAAGAAACTTGCTTACAATATTCTGGCTTGTCTGGAGACTGCCTAAAAGATTGCTTTTTGTCTCAATTCAGAACACTGATGGGCAGGACAGTTGGAGGATACCTGATTGGAGGTCCCTGAAGGCAGGGGCAGGCACCACAGTGCAAGAGCTGCAGGGGGACTGCAGACACATGGGCTCCTGGGAAACAAAAGATTATAGGCAAAGAAATACAATGGTACATCAAAATCCCTGTTAAGAAGCATGGATAAGACTTTTGGGAAGACATTTAAAAGCAACCTAAACTGGGGAATTGGAATAAGCACACAGGCCCAGGGAAGATGCATAGCCAAAAAAGATTGGAGAGAACCCTACACCTTTATGCTGGGCTGCTTAAAGTTCTGCATAGAAAGTTTAGGAGGTCCTAATCTGTAGCTGTTAGGATCAGTTGAGGAAACTTTGGGATCTAAAGAACTTCTTTTAACATTTCTTATAAGGTAGGTCTAGTAGCAATGGATTTCCTCAGTATGTCTGGGACTCTCTTTTCTTCACTTTTGAAGGAGATTTTGCAGGGTACATAATTCTAGGTTAGTGGGTTATCTCAACACTTCAAATATTTCATTCCACCTTCTTTTTTGCTTGAATGGTTTAAGGAAAGGTCAGGCATAATTCTTTGTTCCTCAAGGTGTTTTTCCCCCCCCCCTCCTTTGGCTTCTTTTAGGGTTTTCTACATCTTTGTTTTTCTGTAGTTGTAAATATGCTAGGTATAGGCTTTTTCAATTTTTATCCTACTTTGTGTTCTGAGGTTCTTGAATCTGTGGTTTGATGTCTGACATCTAATTTGGGGAAAATTCTATTATGGGTTCAAATGTTTCTTCTATTCCTTTTTCTTCTGATAGTCCCATTATATATATATGTTGTCATACTGGGACAGCTACAAAAAGTACTTTAAACCAAAAAGCAAACAGACTAGAAGATCCTATTAATATATTCTCTAGCTCAGAGATTCTTTCCTTGGCCATAGCTAGTCTACAGGTAATCCCAGACTGGATACCCTAAAAGGCTAAAAGGCATTTTTCATTTGTTAGGGTTTTTTCTTTCTTTCTTTTTTTTTTTACTCTCTAATCTCTAGTATTTCTTTGTTGTTTTCCTTAGGCAATGTCAGCAGAGAGAAATCCTATCTGTCCCTATATGCTTTCTACTTTGTCCATTAGATCCTTAGCATATTAATCAGTTATTTTTTAAAAAATATTTTATTTACTTATAAATAAGAGACAAAGAGGCAGAGACATAGGCAGAGGGAGACACAGGCTCTATTCAGGGAGTCTGATGTGGGACTCAATCCTGGGACTCTGGGATCATGCCCTGAGCCAAAGGCAGAGGCTCAACCACTGAGGCATCCCTTAATCAGTTATTTTAGATTCCCATTCTGATATTTCCAGTTCAACATCCTTGCCATCTCTGACCCTAATGCTTGCTCTGTCTCTTCAAATAGTGTTTTCCTTCTCTTAGGTTTAAGATTTTGTTTATTCATGAGACACAGAAGCGCAGACATAGGTAGAAGGAGAAGCAGGCTCCCTGCAGGGAGTTTACTGTGGGATTCCATTCTAGGACTCTGGGATTATGACCTGAGCCAAAGGCAGGCACTCAACCACTGAACCACCCAGGTGCCCTGGTTGTTTTTTGTTTTTTTCTTAAATTGAGGTATAGTTGACATATAACATTAGTTTCAGGTGACAATGACTCAATATTTGTATAGATTGTAGTGATCATTTCACAATCTATTCTTGATAGCCAGACATGACGTACCTGGTAAAAAGAACAGTAAATAGGCATTCAGTAATGTGATGACATGTGAAGGGGGAGAGAGGGGGAATATTCTCTAGTCCTATGATTAGGTCTCAATCTTTTAGTGAGCCTCCAAACCAGATTTCAAATGTTTCTCACTTTTCCTCCACCATTTGGTGGGACAGGTTGACTGGAGTGGGCTGAACTAGGGATTTCCCTTTCCCAGGTTGGTTAGGCTCTGATAGTACTCCAGCAAGCTAGGCTCTTACCCTGAAGGCAGGCCTGCCTAGAGGATATAGAATTATCTGGCATATTTCAAAATGGTTCCTCTTCCCCCCTTCCTGCAGCAAGCCTGAGGGAATTTTTCTTCTAGTATTTACTGTTGGAAACTGGTTAAGCTCAGAGGTAAAATTTCACAATACTGTGTCCCCTAGAATTTAACTTTCAAGAACTGTTCACACTAAGCTTCCAGGAATTTGTGAATTATGGTTCATATTTTCCTACCCAGCACTGGTTGTACAATTTTTGCTTGTATTGGCTCTAGTAAACTATGACTACCTTGTTTTCCCATTCTCTCTCCAATCTGGGAGTGGAAATTTGCTTTACATCTTCCCCTTCTCTTATGGATCTAAGAGAACATGTCCACTCTTCCAGTCTGTTCAACTACTTCTTGTGAGGACAATGTGGGGACTTCTAAACTCCTGACATGGAGAACCTGAAACTCACTTTAGATCTAAGTACATGCAAAGCTAAAAATAAAAAGGATGGAAAAGGTATTCCATGAAAATAGGAACAAGACAGTAGGGATGCCTATAGTGATATCAAACAAGATAGGCTAAGTTAACTGTTACAAGAAACAAAGAAGGACTTTGTATAATGAACTATAAAGGGATCAATTCACTAACGATGATGAACATACGCACTAAACATCAGAACTCTTAAACATATGATGTAAACATTGACTGAACTAAAGGGAGAAATAGTTCTAAAATAGGAGACTTTAATATCTCACTTTCAATAATGGATAGAATAAGGCCACAAATAAGGAGATAGAGTATTTAAACACTATAGACCAATTGTCCCTAACAGACATACATAGAACATTTCACCCGACAAAAACACATTTTTCAAGTTCACATGAAACATAATCCATGATAGACCATATGTTAGGCCACAAAACAAGACTTAATAAACTTAAAAGGATTGAAATCCTAACAAAGTATCTTTTCTTATCACAACGGAATGAAACGAAAAAGCAGAAGGAAAACTTGAAAATCCAAAAACGTGTGGAAATTAGACAACACAATCTTAATAGATCAAAGAAGACATCACAAGTTAGAAAGCATCTTGAGACAACAGAAAAAATATGCCCAAACTAATGGGATGTAGTAAAAGGAATACTAAGAAGGGAACCACTGTAAACATTTTAAAGATTTTGAAGTTTTCAAATCAATAACTTAGACTTAACATGTTAAGGAACTATAAAAAGATAGTACAATTTCCTTTCTGTCTAGCTTTAAAGATTAAAGTAGAAATGAGAGACTCCTAACTCTGGGAAATGAACTAGGGGTGGTAGAAAGGGAGGTGGGCGGGGGGGGGGTGAGGGGTAGGGGTGACTGGGTGACGGGCACTGAGGAGGGCACCTGATAGGATGAGCACTGGGTGTTATTTTATGTGTTGGCAAATTGAACACCAATAAAAAATAAATTAAGTAGAAATGAAAAAAAATTGAAAAAGTCAATGGAACCAAAAGTTCTTTAAAATAATCAAGATTGATAAACCTTTAACTAGATTCATGAAGAAAAAAAGATTCAACTGAAATCAGAAATGTATTTTGATGAATCACAATAGTTTCCCTTGTCTCAGGAGATAGATCTAGAAAGAAGGTGCTATAGCCAATGTCAAAAAAGTTACTGCCTTCTAGGCATAAAATCTCTTCTGGGATTTTTATGGTTTCAGGTCTCACTTTTAGTTCTTTAATCCATTTTGTGTTCCTTTTTGTGTATGGTGTAAGAAAGTGGTCTAGTTTCATTTTTTTGCATGTTTTTGTGCAGTTTTCCCAACACTATTTGTTGAAAGACCATCTTTCCCTGCCGCCCCCGAGTTTTCTTTCCTACTCTGTCAAAAGATTAGTTGACCACATAAGTGGGTTTGCTCTTCTATTAATCTAGGTGTCTATTTTTGTGCCAGTACCACTATTTTGATTACTATAGCTTTCTAATATAACTTGAAATCTGGAATTGTGATGCCTCCAGCTCTGTATTGCTTTTTCAAGGTTGCTTTGGTTACTTGGGGTCTTTTGTTCCATACAAATTTTAGGATTGTTTGTTCTAGCTCTTTTAAAAATGCTTTCGGTATTTCGATAAGGATTACATTAAACATGTAGATTGCTTTGGGTAGTATAGACATTTTAACAGTATTTGCACTTCAACCCATGAGAAGGGAATGTCTTTCCATTACTTTGTGCTGTCTTCAGTTTCTTTCATCAGTGTTCTGTAGTTTTTAGAGTATAGGTCTTTTACCGCTTTAGTAGGCTTATTCTTGGGTATCTTGTTTTGGGGTGCAAATATAAGTGCAATTGATTCTTTCTCTTTCTGCTGCCTCATTATTGGTTTATAGAAATGCAACATTTCTGTACCTTGATTTTGTATCCTGTGAGTTCTAGTAGTTTTTTGGTGGAATCTTTCTATACAGTGAAGGAAACAATCCACAAAACTAAAAGGAGACCTATGGGTAGGGAGATGTTTGCAAATGGCATATCTGATAAAGGATTAGTATCTAGAATACATGAAGAAGTTAAATACTCAAATAATGAATAGCCCAACTAAAAACTGGGAAGACGTGAAAAGACATTTTCCCAAACAGATGGCCAGAAGACCTATGAAAAGATGCTCATCACTGATCATCGGTGAAATCAAGTCAAAACCATAATGGAATATTACTTCATATCTGTCATAATGACTAAAACCAACACCAGTGTTGGCAAGGATGTGGAAAAAGGAGAACCCTCCTGAACTATTGGAAGGAATTCAAACTGATACACCCACTCTGGAGAACAATATGGAGGTTCCTCAAAGTTACAAATAGAACTGCCATACAATCCAGCGATTGCACTATCATTAGGTATTTACCCAAATACAAAAATACTAATTCAAAGGGATACATTCATCCTGATGTTTATAGCAACATTATCTACAATAGTCAAATTATGGAAACAGCTTAAGTGCCCACTGACTGATGAATGAAGAAGTGGGGCATGTAGTTGTGTGGGGGTATACACACACACAGTGGAATATTACTCAGCCATAAAAATGGAACCCTGCCATTTGCAATGACATGGAGCTGGAGTGTATTATGCTAAGTGAAATAAGTCAGAGAGACATACCATATGATTTCATACATGGAATTTAAGAAAAACAAATGAGCAAAGGGACAAGAGAGCATCTAACCAGTCAAATCAAGAAAAGACCTTAATTATAGAGAACTAAACTTATGGTTACCAGAAGGGATGTGGGTAGGGGGGACAGGTTAAATAGGTGATGAGGATTAAGGAGTATATTGTTGTGACGAGGATTGTTGAACCATTATATTGTATACCTGAAACTATTATACTGTATATTAAACATTAATTCCAATACTGGAATTAAAACATTTAAAATAAAACCAGAAAGGGTAGATATTATGATCCTTTTTATTCCTATAAAATTGATTATAAAAATACTAGAACAGTTATATATCAGAAAATTTGGATACTTTAGAGGAAATAGATAAGCTATTAGAAACACCACCACCAAAACTGAATCATGGAGAAACAAAATCTGAACAGATCTATGAATTGTAAGGGGATTGAATCAGTAATCAAAAACCTTCCAAAAAAAAAAAAAAAAAAAGCCCAGGACCAAATGACTTCACTGGTGAATTCTATCAAAACAAACACCATTATGCCTCAAACTCTTCCAAAAAAAAATTGAAGAGGGATCATGCTCAAACTCCTTCTATGAGAACAGCATTACCTTGATTCCAAAACCATATAAAGATATTACAAGGAAACTACAGAATATTATAATGAATATTTATGTAAAAATCCTTAGCAGAACACTAGCAAACAATTCATCACATTAAAAGGATCATACACCATAATCAAGAAGAATTTATTCTTGGAGTTCCAGGATGGCTCAGCATATGAAAAAAGTCAATATACTACATTAACAGAATGAAAGCAGGGAGGGGTGCCTAGGTGGCTCAGTTAAGCATCTGACTCTTGGTTTCTGCTCAGGTCATGATCTCAGAGTGGTGAGATCAAGCTCTGCATTGTGCTCCACACTCAGAATGTGCTTGGGATTCCTCTCTCCCATCTCCCTCTGTCCCTCCTCACATTCAGACTCATTTGTGCTCTCTCCAGGGGGAGAAAATGAAAGTGGGGAAATTACACATTCACTGATTGATGGAAACAAGTTGACAATACCCTTTCATGATAAAAAATACCAGAAATAAAATTATCTCAACATAATAAAGGTTATATATGCAAGTTTATAGCTAGCATCATACTCCATTGTCAAATACTGGAAGTTTTTCCCTTAAAATTAGGAACACAAGAATGCTTGCTTTTGACATTTTCATTTAATGTCATACTGGAAATCTTTGAGCAATTAGGAAAGAAAAGAGTAAAAAACATCCAAATTGGAAGTAGTAAGATTATCTGTTAGCAAACAATCTTACATGCAGGAAAATCCTAAAGATTCCACACAAAAACATTAGGATGAAATCAGTAAAGTTACAGGACATAAAAACAAAAAAAAATGTATTTCTATACATGAACAATGTGAAAAAATCCCATTTATAACAGCATCAAAAATAAAATATGTAGAAATAAACTTAACCAAAAGAGGCAAGAGATTGGTATACTAAAGGCAAAATGTTGAAAAAAATTAAAGACACAAATAAGTGAGATCTCCCATGTTTATAAGTTGAGAGATTAAGATATTAGTATGCTCAAATTGATGTTCATATTTTAATCTCTATCAGTCTTAATGGTGCTTTGTAGAAATAAAAAAAAGTCCATATCAAATGTTAAAGGACTCTGAATAGCTAAATCTTGAAAAAGGACAAGTTAGAAATGTGATTTCACTTATACGTGAAATTTAACAAAAAAAAAAAAAAAAAAAAAAAAAAGCATTCTTAAATACAGAACCGGTGGTTGTCAGAGGTGGGGGGTAGGGAAATGGGTGAAATAAGAGGAGATTAAGAGTGCACTTATCTGGAACACCTATATAGAATTGTTGAATCATTATATACCTGAAACTAATACTGTATGTTAATTATACTTGAAAAATTTTAAAAAGAACAGATTTGGAGGTCCTACACTTCCTAATTTCAAAACTTATACTAGTATCTTACTGTGGCTCTGTAATAAAGACAGACCTATGGACCAAGAGAGCCCAGAAAAACCTTCACATATAATGGTCAAATGATTTTTGACAAGGGTGTCAAAAACTATTGGATGGGGGAAAGAATCTCATCAACAAGTGGTACTGGAAAAACTGGATATCCACATGCAAATGAGTAAAGTTGAAACATTTCCTTACAGTATAAATCTTAAGATTAGTCAAAGACCTAATCATCTTAAGACCTAAAAATGTGAAACTTAAACAGAAGGGAAAAAGCTTTATAACATTAGATTTGGTAATTTCTTAGATATGGCAAGAGCAAAAATAGGTTAAACTACTTCAAAATTTAAAAGTTGTATGCAAAAGATACAAAAAAACCGAGTGAAGAGTTGATCCATAGGAAGGGAGAAAATATTTCCAAATAATTTATCTGATAAGGGACTAATATTCTGAATACATAACACTAATTCAACAAAAACAGACAACTCAATTTAGGCAAAAGACTTGAATAAATATTTCTCCAAAGAGGATATACAAATGGCCAACAAGCCCATGAAGAGGTGCTTAACATCACTAATCCTTAGGCTCACTGCAGTTTTGTTTTTTGTTTTTTGTTTGTTTTTTTCCTCATTGCAGTTTTGATTTGAATTTTCCTATCACCTCACACCCCTAGAACGGTTATTGTCAAAATAAAAACCCAGAAAATTGGTGAATTTGTGAAGAAATTGGAACACTTGTGTGTTAGTGTAAATGTAAAATACAGCAGTCATGACAGAAGACAATATTAGTGGTTCTTCAAAAAAATTAAAGATGCAATTACTATATGATCCAACAAGTCACTTCTGGGTATATACCTAGAAGAGTTTAAAGCAAGATATTGAAGAGATTTTTTAAGAGATTTATTCTTGAGAGATACAGAGAGAAGCAGAACAGCATGCTCCATGCAGGGAGCCTGACATGGGACTTGATCCTGGGTCTCCAGGATCACACCCTGGGCCAAAGGCAGGTGCCAAACCGCTGAGCCACCCAGGCATCCCTTGAGGAGATTTTTAAGGATTTTAATTTATTCATTCATGAGACAGAGACAGAGGGGAGGGGTGGCAGAGAAAAGTAGGCTCCATGCAGGTAGACTAATGTGGGACTCAATCCCAGAACTCCAGGATCACCCTCTGGCAGACACTCAACTGCTAAGCCACCCAGGTGGCCTATGGAAGAGATATTTATACACTTATGTTCATAGTAGCATTATTTGCAATAGTCAAACCTGCAAGGTGGAAGCAACCCAAGTATCTAACAGATGAGTGAGTCAGCATAATACAGTACATACAATAGAATGTCAGAAATTTCCTTTAAGGCTGAATGATAAATTCACAAGCTTCAACATGGTTGAAACTTGAAGCCATTAAATGAAATAAGCCAATTACAAAAAGACAAATGATTCTAGGTGAGGTACCTAGAATAGTCAAATTCATAGAAAGAATGGGGATTACTAGAGGGAAGGAGAGAAAAAGGAATAGGGAGTTGATAGAGTTTGTTTTGCAAAATGAAGACAGTTCTGGAAATCTATTCATTGTGAAACCAAATACTGAAATGTATGCTTAAAAATGGTTAAGATGTTAAGTTTTATAGATTTTTGCCATAGTTAAGAGGAATTGAGAGTACCTACCATACTTAGTTTTTCCTATGTCTTGTAAAAGGCATTTTATAATTTTTAATTTAGGAGAGTCACCTGTTGCCCTGAGCTTCATTTGTAATGTGACCTTCTGCAAAAAGCAACTCATTTTGGTGTGCAGAATTGGGATATAAAGGGTGAAGATACCTCTTTGGAAGTCCCTGGCCTCCTCACACAATATCACTACTGCTTCTCCCCTAGATTAAAGAGCGGGGTCTTGGAAAAGTACAATGAGGCCCCTGAAATAGGATCTCCCAGAGAAAGAATTTCAGGTTGATAGTCCTGGATCAAACTAACATTTGATTGGTGCTGGATGCTCCCTTGACACATCAATATTGTGTTTTGGAAACAATGGTTGAACACAGGAATGTGATTTTTAAAGAAGCTGTAACTATGGTATTATAACAGAGTCCCACTGCAGCTTTGACTGGATTTGGATCAGTAGAGTAGAAAGATATCCAGGATTACCTCCAACAGCTCTACTCTGAATAACAAGAATGGACTGACCTCCTTTCACAGGGCCACACTTATCCCGAGGGCTCTCAAATACTTTGGGGCCAGCTTCAAGAGGTAGATACTGGATTTGCTGAACAAAAATTAGTATTAGACGAAATTGATAAGACCAGTCTTACATTCATTCTTTAGTGACAAAGCAGACAAAATACGAGATATTTTCAGTAATTAGTGTTCTAATCTGTTCTACTACTGGCCGGTCAGATAAGCTTAACTCCAGCACCGAGAAAGACACTGAACCCCTTCCTGTTGGAGTCCAGGCACCAATCTGGTACTTCCATGAAGACATTTTTCTCAGCTCTGCAACACCAAGCTCCAAAACTCCATGCCCCCCCTGGATTCTCTGCCCATCAACCTTTGACCGGATACTTACTAGCCTCTTTCCCCTTCTATGTAACTGGAGTTCTAGCAGAGCCTCTATGGTTAAACCTTTTTAACACCTTGTACCTGGCTAGGACTCCGGCCCAGGAGAACATCTATTCCATCTTGCTCTAAATTTTTTAACTTCTGTCCCTTCTCCCTCTACAGTCTGACATTTACATTGAGTTATTTACCATTATTTTCCTGAGATGGTATTACACTAATTCAGCTCTTCATCTTGAGATGAAGAGGAAGAATTGGGTAATGGTTAAAAGAACACCCACTAGCTTGATAAAATTCAAGGAGTTCAGAATAGATCACCCCTTACACATGCCAGTTGGTATATTGAGAGTTGAGCTGAAGGCACTTGAGAAAAAGCAGATGCAAGAAGGGCTCTCTGACCTCTTCCTATATATAAGCAGGGCATAAAATTACCTGTGAGAAAAGGCACCCTCTATTCCAGGAGGAGAACATGGTTATCACTGGAGACAGAGTCAGCATTGAGAGGAATCTGTACAAACAAACCCACTAAAATAACCTTACCCTCCATCAATTTCCCCCATATATTTTCCAATCACTCTCCTACAGTTTACTGCCCCTGACCTAAAGCTCCACTTTCCCTTTGCCTTCTCTTTCCAGTTTGTCATTCTTTATTACAATGGTATAGAAGGCCTATCTGCTTCTTTGGTCTTCATTTCTTAGTATGTTTAAATGTACATAAAGAGAGTCTTAACATAGTTTTAAGAGAACAAAGTATATGTTGTGACTGAGCAAAATCCTAAAGAGTATACTGAAATCTTTTGTTCAGCGAGATGTCATAAACATCTTCCCCACTGATGCCCTTCACCATCCCCCACAGGAGGCAGTTCTCCAAACTCCGCTCAGCCTTCAGAATCACTCCTACTCATCCCAGGATTTTTTTCCCTTTTTAACTTCTGCAATAATTTTCCTCTCCTGGCAGCAAAGTCGCTCTTTCTATTACAAACACAACTTCCCCGCTTCTCATGTTTTCCTCTATCTGATTACCTGAATCTGAATGAGTCTTAGGAGTTTGAGGGATGGCAGAGATGCGAGAGGAAAGGGAGGAGACAGAACACTTATATTCATCATTTGAACCTATTACACTAGTGATTGTTAAAAGTTAGCCATGTGTCATGCGGTACGCTGCCAGGACTGTGGGTTATGAAGAACATACGGCGTATGCTTGGATACCAGAATTTTCCCTCAAAAACTCATCCCTCAGAAAAGATAGATTATGAGGCTTTACAGAGACTTTGAGCTTTATTACAATGACCGAGTTCACAATGACTCACATTTTGGTGCAGTTTTGCAGTGGCTTTGTTTTGAACACAAAGTGTGGGGAATGAATGAATCACACAACACTCCAATCAATGCTGGTTCAGGACTCTGCTACAGGTCACCTGATGGGATTGGCAAAGGCAGTGGGTGGTTGTATACACACAGTGACACCAGTTTAATTGTTCAGGGTAGGTCTCCTGTCCTCAACCAAATTTTAGATGTCGGTATAAACAAGCTTTTTAGAGATCCCTTTTTAAAGCATCAGAGTAAGTTATACTATAACAAATCTCTGGTCGTTGGAAAAATGAGGGAAAAGACTGATTATACTATGGAAATGGGTCCTTGTGGCCTGGCATCAAATATCCGGAAGCTGTGTCTGATTCCAGTATTACTGTGTTATATGACGGAGCACATGAGCTCTGGAACACTTTGATGATTCAGTATGTTGCTAGTGATCATAGCACTCATGTTAAAGCTACATATATGAAGAGTGAATTGCTATGTAACAGGACTAGAAGTTTTAAAAAGCTTGATTTAAAATATGCATATCTAACATTTGATGATTTTCTTTCAGCTCTAAGTATTTGTATGTTGAAGGTGTACACAGAGCATTTGCATCCTCTCACTGGAGGGTGGAAGTGCCTTACATTTAGTATCATTCCATATTTGTGCACTTACGAGATTCGTTTGCCTGTATGGTGCCAGGGCCTTACTCTGCCACTCTTCTGGTTGTGAGACCCATTGGCTGCCCCAACTATACCTTTTGTGTTCATAAACCAGTTAGTTTGCAGAGGAAGAGTAAGGTAAATATCCTAAAGTCAACATGCAGTCTTCCTTAGCTCTCTCATTACATATAGGGAATATTCTATTTTTATCTCTACAAACCTTGTTAATGCCCCTTCCTTCCAGCACATGTTCCTGTTTCCAGCCTCTGAATTCTTTCAGCTCTCCACCCCCAAAGTTACTTAGGATTTTCTACCCCATTTCAGTTTATCAAGAAATGGCCTCTTCTGAACTAAAAGGCTAATCCTTCCCCATGTTTCCTATAGCCCAGCCTTTCCCTCATTTTTCTGACTTCTATTATTTCTCCTTCTGCTCCTTCAGCTTTTCTTCCAGTAGTTCCTTCCCTTTAAGCCTAACAATCCTGTCACCCCTATCAAAAACAAACAAAACTTTGTTTCCTAGTTGATTTCCTTATAGATCAGCTTCTTAAAATGTTTGTTCCTTACACCAGGAGTCTCCAAATTGAGATGGATATACCTACAACCTATCCCAATAAAACCTGTTGGGGCATACAGATTCTCACATTCATGTTGGTCAATTCTGATCACCCCGGACACACAGGTTGATGTCTGCTCATCTGTGTGTTAGATGGTGATAGGTTACCCGAGACAAGATGTGGGCAGGGAGGGAACTCCACAATCTGGAAATGCTACAGAGTCTCCATCAATCCACTTAGGGCAAAATATCACAGAGTGATAGTGATTATTTTGCTTAAACAAATCCTTACAATATGGGCAGCATGTGATTTACACAGTTATGTGAAAATACAGATTGAAAAGACAAATACAAGCACTTGAGTTGAAAAGCTGATGAATCCTACTAGGAAGTAGAAACTTTCAATAGCCATGTTTCAACTAATCAGTTCAAGAAATCTGCCAGAAGAATTAAAATTATCAAGACTATTAGGGTAATGTTTTTCAGTAATAGCAGGAAAATCCCATTTCTTAAGTATATACAGCGACTTGAGATTTTTGAAGTCTTGCTCATCCTGATACATTTATACTAAGCATGCAGAACAGAAAAACTTCCACTGACAACAGGGCTCTGTAAGAGTTATGTAATTCCTATTCCAATATTCCACAAGATTTCACTAAATTTAGCAATAAGTGTTTAGAAGTGAAAGATAAAAATCCATTTATCACTGGGGAAACATTTGGCTCTTCCGACCATTACAGAAATTGCTAGAATACACCAAAACAATAGAATAAGCCAAATGTATTCCCTTCTCACCAAATACTATTGGTAGATGCACAGAAAATACTGAAGCTTTGAAGCAGCAAGGTTTAGAACAAATTACATAGTGTGGGAGGTTGCAATACAGTTGGATGAAAGTATAAACGTTTTGAACATGTCTCAGATTGTGGTATCTGCCAGGTTCTATTTCCAAGATGATATATACCTAAAATTACTTTCGTAAGCCACACTCAACATTAAATGACCCTTTCATGGAAAATATAACCACTATTGATACCAGAGTAAGCTTACAGACATCCCACATGTGCAATTCATCCGTTACATCATTTACAAACAGGGAATTGCCAGAAGGAAGTTGAAAGCAATGTACAGAATACTAAGAGATGTCATTGATGGTACTAATTTCATGAAAACAGACTCTTAAGCCATAGTCCACTCTTTATACTTTGCACTATGAACCAAGTGTCTTTGTAGCCTGAAAAAAAATCACTCCCTATCTCTAAAAGAGAAATGATATACTTAAAAGATGAGTTATGCATTTGTCTAAGAATTTCTAATGTTCCATATTTGCTGACCTTGATAGGAGGTAAAAATGAAATCATAGCAATGATACAGGAGGAAAGTCTCTTGAAAAAATTCATGCTATGCACAGAGTATTTTAAAAGCACATTTGACATGTTTCCACTGTTGAAATTTTGTACTAGGAAAAGAATATCTAGAAGTCTCCTGTGCTTGCATATGAAAATCTGGAAGAATTCAACAGATTAGAAGATTATATTTTCAAACAATTTCAGCAGGTTTGGACTAACTGGTTAAATGTAGAACCGCAACACCTTCCAATTAGTCTGCAACAATTGACATCGAGGATGGGAATTTCCCAGAAGTCACAAAAATGAAGTTTTACATAATTGGTAGGTAGAACTAAACGGAGTTTCACAATCTAATAAACCACCAATGGTGTAGTTCCTTCATCTGGGAGCTACAATCTTTGTAAAGTATCTTTCTCAGCTATGACAATCCTGAAAATCAACAATCAAAATAAAACTAAACTTAGATCCTGAAAACACCATATCAAAGGGTGTTAAGCTTTTGAAAATAGAGCACTTATATTCACGTTACTGACAAATTAATGTTTTTACTTTTAGTGAAGGTTTTGCATTAAACGTTAAGTATTTTATGGCATTCATCTTTTGTGAATGTTTAAAAAGATGTACGTACTATAGTAGCATATACATATGGTAGAAGTATACAGACATACCACTGTCACTGGTCAATCCAGATCACTATTTGCAACCTTTTTATTTTCGTTCCAGAACTAGACGTTAACTAATGGCTCCCCGAATTGGTCACAACTTAATCTTGTTTGACTTTTGCTATGTTTGATGCCATTTTTCTAATCCCTCCTTTTTGAAAACTCTTCTTACCTTGGCCTTTGTGACAACTGTGTTTTCTCTACTATTAATCCTTGAAGTCTTCCTCCAGGCACCTTGTTTTACCTGTCCCTTAAAAAGTTGATGTTGCCTAGGGAGTCCATTATGTTTACTTCTCTGTGTACTCCTTTGAAGTGGGTTGGAAATGATCGTGCACCACTTCTCCCTGATCTCACATCTCCTTTCACCCAAGAGCAACCCAACATCATGTCATCCACCTGGCATTCTGTTCTGGAGCTTCTATCACAGATGCCAGTGGAAATCTTATGCACACATGACTCAGAAAGCTAAAGTTACACTTGGCAATATTTGATCAACAAGGGCAATAACTCTCCCAGATAAATCTTTCTTTCTTCCCCTGATAAGCAGTGGATGAAACAGTCACCTGTAGTGGCAACCAGCTCAATGCATCTTTCTGGTCTCTTATTTCCCACTAACTCTTGGTCCTGCTTTGTTCCCAATAAACTACCTGCATATCAGCCTCAGGTTGGGTTTCTAAAAGACACATGGGGTAAGTTCAAATCACTAACCATCTTATACATGCTCACCTGAGTGTCCCCTTCTCCACCCAGGGTGCTGTCCACACTAGTTACTAATGTCCATTACTATCTGAATCAAGCTCCAACAGAATGAAACTTCCTCTCACTTTGTCTCTTATTTTAGTAAGAGGCACCATCAATCTGGTGGATCATTTCTGAGGACCTTGGAATCCTTAAGATCTCAATTAACTCAAACCTCAACAGGTCATAACTGAATGTTGTATCTCTCATTCTGTACATTTCTTCTAACTACTGAGGCCTTGGACTCCTTCCAACCAAAAACCTGATTGTTGTCCCATTTCCAATTTTGTTCCGCCTTTTTTTACCTGCTATTGTAGGAGGTGAAATATTTATGGACTATGCAATTTTAAACATCTGTGTTTATAAACAATTCATCTCAAGAAATGAAGTTTCACCAATATTCTTGAAGCCTCTATTTTCAGTCAAGATCCAAATCCAAATCCATTCAGTTTCTAATGGTTCCTTAAAACTGGATCATCTGCTCTGTGAATGGTTCCAGAATCTAAGATGTTGCAGATTTTATGCCCATGGTATCATTTGCGTTCTGTCCCTTCTGTCTTCTATAAATTGAAAGTTAGATCTAGACACTTCAGATTCAAATTTGTATTTTAGCAAGTACCGTAAAACAGTGGGTGGTTTTAGACCATGCATTCCAGGACAGAGGCTGAAGTAAAATGTTTTGCTAATAGGATGATACTTTATTACAATAAAGTAAGAAAAACAGGAGGGAAAGGAAGGGAGGGGCTGGCAAATATGACAGTATATTTCTGGGTTGGTCATAGCTTCCTAAAAAGGATTTCTTAGTTGTCCTGAAAGTCTTTATAGAGGCCAAGAAAGTCAATTTCCCAAAAAGCCTTCCAAGTGATGGAGAATTTTCACAAGCTACTTTCTCCCAATGGGAAAGTTGCCCCAGGGACTATTAACTCCCCTGCACATCTGATGTGCATTCAGAGGGTCTCCAGTGTTCTCCCACTCCAAGAGAGGCATGGTAAGGCAAGACTGTGAGCAATTTGAAGACTCACGATGCACCCCTTAAATATCCCTTGTTTTGTAGCAAAAGGAGGTAGCAGCAACCTTTCTTCCCAGACTGCAGGAAAAGTATTAACCAGTGCTGAGCCATTAGAACCAGACTCAGGGCAGGTAAATGAGTCCAGAATGGTGCATGTTTGAATCCAGAAGTGCTGTGCTCTGAACTTTGATCAGAGGGCAGTAGTGTCTGGTTGTATCTTTCTGACAAACATTAATGATCTTTTTCTAGAATCATGTTTTTGGTAGGAGATTTTGATAAATCCTTTATTAGAAGTTTTGTCCATATTGACTGTGCTTATAGTTTTCAGTTATTTTGCCCTTCCCAGACATTAGGGCGCCCAGTTGATAGCTGGGAACACCTAAAGTTGAGCAACTGGGTACCCTAGGTTCCTACTGTTAGAAACCATTTAGGCCACCTACAAGCTCAGCTCACTCCAATGATCAGGATTGGTTTATAGGCTAAAGAATTCTGCCAACACTGAGCCCTTTAGGGAACCTGTACTATGGCAGGAATAGGACTACTACTAGGTGAGAAGTCAACCTTGGTATGACTCAAGGTCATACCAAAACACAGAATTGAGCTAGGGAAAAGAGAAAGGAACAAATAGACTTCAATGAGAGGCAAATGGCAGTCTCATTCTTACCAGGCCATGCAAAAAAGGGAGAGCAATAAGTTGATAGCCTTGGTAATGAAGGGGAGAGCAAGCCCCAATTATAAGCAGGAAGGTAGGCAATCGGGAAGTATAAGCACATCAGCAAAGCTGCTGATATGATCTATGTTTATTTCCTGCTCTTCACAGGACTTTAGCGCTCTTCTATCTGCTACTATGGCAATTTAGCCTGGCCAAGATGCTGCCCAGCCTGGAATTGGAATTTGCCAATTCACCAGTTCCCTCAGGGTCTGTACCAGAGCCTCCACACTCAATATAAAATTCTTCCTGGAGCAGCACACTGAGTGAAGAAGGAAAGAGGGTAATGGCCATTTAAGGCACAATATGGGACACTGATGGGCAACTCTCACACAAGAGCACCTCATCAATTTTGTGAAGCTCTCTCCAGCATGCTTCAATTTGACTTGATCTGCTTAATCAGCTTCCTCCCGTTCCTTTCACAGATGCTGATCCCTAATAAAGATCTTATACCCCAAATTGTATTGGCATCTGCTTTGGGAAGACCAATTTGCAGAAGGTCATGACTGATATTCCTCAACTACTCATTCTAGATTATTCCTACCCTCAGATGCCCTGGCCCCAGGCACAGGGGTACCCTTGGCTTTCATTTCTGTCTGGTCTAACCCTAGCCATCACCTCTTGGTTACTGAAATTCATGGTCGTTGACAGTCAGGGTAGCACCAAGAGGTGCAAGTAATTCCTACAAATGTTCCTATCTCCCATCACTACCTAATAGCCTTAGCTCCTCACTACAGCCAGAGTTATATTTGTAATTTTCTTTTTGTGTGTCCTTGGTAAGAAAAGTTCTTTCCTGCTGCAAAATACCAAGCTCCCTTACAACAAAGCATAAGGTGGTGCAGGCAGACAAACAAGTTCTTAAGTGGATCTTGAGAGGAGATGATAAGAGCGGTTGTTCCTACCTCCACCCTTTCGTGAAAGAACATAGGAATATTCTACTGGTAGAATCAAATTGTGGCTGTTGGCACAGAGTATGTGCCTATATATCAGGATGTCAGAGTGTCAAGTACACCAAAGCTGATGTATCAACCCTAGACAAGAGGCCATACTCAAGTATGTCAGGCTAGCAGCCTCTGGGCTACATAATATACAATAGCAGCCAGTGTTCTTTTGTGTACCTATTGTTGGGTTGGTCACGGTCTACCATGAGTCCACCTGATTATTGCATGTGCCATACACAACACTGAGTGGGGATAGGATTAATAAGAATGGACTCCCACATCCTTTAAGATAGTATATACTGTTCCCATATATGTTCCAATATACAGTATTCTAGTTTTCTGTCTTGGACAGGATACAGTTTCACAGGCTTCTCCCTTGAAGGGTTAGGGTTGAAATGTAGATCTTTTTTGCCTGTATAACCTTAGTCCATATATCAGGAAGCAACATGGTTTTACCAACTGCCAAGTGGGTTCAACCATTACAGGCCTTCAAATATAGTGGGAAGTGACCACAGAATGGATCAAAGATTCACTGGATTGAGCAAGATAAATTTGGGAGGGGATAGCAACCCTCCATACCCTTTAATAGAAAAGTTGTGAGTGTTTTAGATCCCTTATATCAGTAACATATCCAACCCTGTATCCAACAATTCCTGAAAAATTTGAGTCCTTTCCTTTCCACAGGGTGGAGTTCCTCAAATTAAGGGACCACAGATGCTTTTGGGAGAGAGCTTGGGGAGTCAGTGCTCTATGTACTTTCCATGTTATTATAGGGCCCTTCTTCAAGGAATCTTAGCCAGTACTGGCTGAGGTATGAGTACTGGGCAGGGGATAGTGGACTTTCCACTGGGGCAACTGGTCTTAATCTTCTGCTCATCTACTCTTGATCCCTTTTGGTTGTATAAATCAAATGATACTTCTGCTGGCCACCCATCTTTCTTATTAATCCAGTAGATCCCAGTCTGGTAGCCCTATGGATTAGGGCTTCTCCTTGCCACTCTGGGTTTATGGTTCTTTATGGCAATAGACACGAGAAAGCCTAGCTCTGTGTATCCCCCTGCCAAACATGGCTTACAGGAGACCTCTGCCACAGTAGTTTCTCATGGATATGGTATCATCCTCACTAGTGCTCGCTTTTAGTTCTAGAGAAAGGAGTGACTGCTGGGGCATCCTAGGGAACAGATAGCACTTGACTTCTCTAGTCAAATATTCAAACAATTTAGGCCACCTACCTCATATGCTTTACAACATAGTCCCCAGAGTAGGAGAAATATATGAAAGCTTTTCCAAGTAAATCTCTACATTTAGTCATCAAGGACTAGGGAAATAACCGTTGAGTGGTACCAGAGACGAGGAGGATCCTTGTCTGAGGATTTAACTGGCCCTATACATCCTTATTCTATTTGGAAATTCAGGAGTTTTTCTATCTTTCATATCACTAACACGTACAACCCTTTATTCAATACTTTCTGAAAGATCTTCATATTCTCTTTTCCTCAGATCATAGGATAGGATAGAGGATAGACTTTGGAGAAACACTACTGTAGTGTCCTTGCTATAAAAGCACAGGTTCTTCCCTCAAGGTGAGTTAGCAAGTGTGGAAACTGAGTAAGATAGTTACTTCCTTTTAAGAAGAAATGTACTGATCATTAGCTGTTTACAGTTTAAGTCTCTTTACCCATTCTTTGTTGCATTTGTCATACAGATCAAGACCTTTGTGGCTGCCAATCTTTTGTGCTAGCTATGTCATAGTCTAATTGCCTTGTGGATTAAGACTTCTACATGCTACTCTGGCTTTATGGCAATGTAAATGTGATTAGTGCTATTGCTTGACCTTTGCTATTTCTGATTTCTACCATTTGCATGTACACCAGTGAGTCCAGTTCAATACAAACCTATACCAACCTGGGCCTCTAGAGGACAGCCACTCCTGCTTCTCAGTGAGCCTGGTGTTTTCTATCACTAGTGTGGAACACTTGTTTTAGGGAAAAGACTGACCTCGAGGGACCCTGATAATATCTTGGCTTTTCTTTAAAAAATAAAATAAAATAAAACACACACACACAAAACCTTTTAGCAGGCCCACCTCTGAGCCCTTTCCCAAAACTTTGCCATCTCCCTCATTTGCCCTATGTCAATGGCTCTCAACTTGGCTGCAGTCAAAGTCACCTGGGGAATTCTGAAAACACTGATGCTTGTGCCTTATAGGTCCTGATGTTAATTTATTTGTAAGATATTATGGAAGATGAAGGGTAAAGATTCAAGAAAACACTCCCTGCATTCACCACAGATGGGAAGTCTGAGAACCTTCTGTATTATATCATAGCTACTGAAACTCAGTTTCAGAATCCCCTGAAATGCTAGTCAAGCATAAAGGCCCCAGCTCATTGAGGCAGGAAAGTGTCTTGCCTTTATATTTTCACCAAGTTTTATAGGTGATTCTAATTCCCACAAAAACAAAGGAGTCATTGGTATAGTTTGCTGGCAGTTGTTGCCACTCTCCTAATACCTGCAATGTAACTTTGTTGCCGTCCAGTACATGAGAACAATTCTGAAATACCAACTCCTGGCAGAGGCTTTCACTGACCAAGGATAGAATAAATATAGCCTTAATAGATTAAACACCTCAAGTGTGTAAAGTTGTCTAAGTAGAGAGCTAATGTACTGATCATTAGCTGTTTACTAATGCATTTTGTAACTTTTTAGCATTACCACTAAAATCACAAGAATAACCTCATTAGCAGAAGGAAATAATGGGACAAAAATCTAATTAGTGTAGAAGAAAGCAGGGAGAGAAAAAGAATCAGACTTTGTGGAATAAATCTTAAACCTAAGTATTAGTAACAAAGGGCTAAATGTTTCTGTTATCAGGCCTGAAAAATTTACACACGCACTTGTGCATGTGTTCATGCACACAATCCACAACATAAGAATGTAGAAAAGTTGAAGGTGAAAGAATAGACCCAAGTTATATTCACGTGTCAAAAAAACACTGAGGTCAAATTACTGTGTGTACTCAAACTGAATGATCTCATTTTGAAGTGACTATCTCTAATACTTTTCTACCTCAAAATATATTAAAGTTTGTAGTTCTTTCAACATAAACCATAAACATATGGGAATATTAATCTAGTTCCCTTAGTAACTGATAGAAAAGTAGACCGATCAGTAAGGAAATTAAAGATTTGACCACTACAATTAATAAACTGGAACACATACATCAAACACTATACCTAGTAAAACAGATTCAAGCACATGCAGGATTTCTGCTAAATAAAGCAAAGCAAATTTCAAAGGCAATTTATACTGAGTGCCAATTAAATGCAAGTATACTAGAAATCAGTAACAAAAGTGACAAAATTCTGTTTTTGGGAATTAAGGTAAACCACAGGTCAAAGAAAAACTTAATGCAGATTATAAATTGGAGGATAAGGTATTCTTTCTGTTCAGAATGTAGAAACCTTCAGGAGGATACTCAAGCCAGATGATTGACAAAATTTTACCTTGAGTAAAATTGAGTCCAGAAGGCAAAGCAAGCAAGTGAACTAGATTCCATAGTGTTAATCATCTCTGGAGGGAAGACACTACAGTCTTACATTGGCAGAACACAGAAGGGAGGGGCGGTAGTCTCTACAGAAGTGGGGAAGAAGAAATCAGGGAGAATGTTCAGGAATTCTTAAAGGCTAAGTGTGGGGTGCCCAAAACAGGAGAAGTTCACATTCACAAGATCTTTGGCAAGAGCCTCCTTGGGCTGTTCTGCTTGGTGGCACAGGCATGCAGCAAAGGATTGGCTGCAGCTGGGGGCAAGGTACAGATAAGGTCCAGGAAAGGGGGAGTTGTCGCAGAAGGAAATAAAGCATTATATGACTGGGAAAGAAGCGATAAATGCTCTCCTCCCAGAGCCTAGCAAAGACCCAAAGCTTATAGAGGAGAATCAAAACCCATCTGCCTTTGAGAGAGAAGGTATTTTCTCTTCCCCACTGCCAGGACTAAAGGCAAGTGCCACAGCATCTGGGAGGGAACAAAAAGGAGCATGAAACCTCAGTCTGCCCCTATTCCTATACCAATACAAATAGAGGTATGATACTGCTAGGTGATGGTAGGATGTGCTTTCCTGCTAAGACCAGGGACAGTATTTCTGCCATGGGAGTGGGTAGAGTTGCTCAGAAATCCAAGTCCCAGGCACATTGGACCAACCTGAGACTAAAGCTGGTCAAGGAGAATAGAGAACATCTCTGCCCTTGCTGTAAGCCAGCATTTATAACAAGCCCAGCAGTCTACTGGGGCAGGCCAAGGCCATGGAGAGACCCTTTCTGTGGCACAGGCTTTGAGAAACAGCCAAAAAGTGGAGGATGGGCAGGAACACAGAGGGAAGAAACAACTCTGGCACCATGAACATAAGGGAAAAGCAGACTCTAGTATAGAGACTGAAATCCATAAAGGTAAAACACTAACAGAACCCCAAAACTAAGTCAACATCTGACCATATTGGCTTACTACCCCATCCCTCCATACATTCTAACAGCTTAGTAGCCCACTTCTAGGTGAGAATTTTCATCTGTTCGCAGTAGCTGGTGCTTAAACTGAGAATGGGAAGACCTACCTATTATAAAGGGATGAAATAGTCAACACAACCAACAGGGATACCTCAGATTCTAGAATACCAGACAGGGACTTTAAGCTACTAGATAGAAGATTTAGTGAACAAGATGCATGAATAGAGAATTTCAGCAAAGAGAAGGAAATAGATAATATAGATAGAAAATCTATTAAAACATTAGAAAAGCTAGCAAAAATACAGGGTATCAGGAAAAGATGGTCTCCTTAGGTCTCATTAGAAGACTTGACCTAGCTGAAATAATCCATAAACTTGAAGACACTTGAATAGAAATGATCCAAACTGAGGCAAAACAAACCTCACCCCTCAAATCCAAGATCTATAGAACTGTATCTCATGGTTTAACATGAACATCTCAGAGAAGAGCATAAAGAAAGCAGAATATAGAGAAAATAGTGGGGCCAGAGGGTACCATGTGAACACTAACTTCTGCTCAATTTTGCTATGAACCTAAGATTGCTTTAAAATAGTCTATTTTAAGTAGGGGATAAAGAAAGGCTGAAAAATTTAAAGTAGTAACAAAACCACATATCCTAGAAGCTCTAAGAACACAAGCAGAATGCCAAAATAAATACATCCATAATCAGATTTAACAGGATTATATTAAACTCCAAAAGTTTTGCTTTCTCTAGTAATTGACAAGTTCATTCTAAATTTATATGAAAAAGCCAAGGGACAAGAATAGCTAGTGCACTGCTAAAGAGAAACAAAGCAGAGGCATGTTCTACTAGAAAAAGACTTTAAAAAGTGGTAATGAAGACCAACAGAACAGAATGAAGAACCCAGAATAGACTCAAGTATACGGAAGTCTAAAATGACACAGCTGCCTCAGAGCAGGGTGGGGTGGGGGGGTTGAGTCAGGAATGAATGCTTCCATAAATGGAGTCTAAGACAGGAAGTCATTCATATGGAAAAGCATGAATATGGACCCTACCTCTCACCATGGGCAGAAAGTATCAATTCCAGATATATTAAAGATGAGGATGTAAAAGGCAGTTTATTCTGTTGCCTTCTAAAGTTATTTTAGGACTTTGAGGTAAAGTAGAAAACCTTTGATAGGTTAAAAAACACATTAAGTATTAATCTGTGCTATATTAAAGAATTGAGAATTAAGGAGGCATCATAGAAACACCATTTTAAATTGGGAGAAAATATTTGCACCATAGAAAATTAAGAAGAGGCTAGATATTCAGATTATATAATGAGCTCCAATAACTCAGAAAAACTCTTCATGTAAGCAGAGATAGCCAGTAACATGAATGACTAGGGAGGAAGTCAAACATGAGATTATAGAAGCAACAGATTGGCAAAAATTCAAAAGATAAACACCCAACTTTATCATTGAGGCCCAATGGGAGCCAAATGGCTTGATCAGTTTAAAATAGGACAATTTGCAAAGAGATTCTTCACAATGATGTTGGCAGTGTGTAGAGGGGACACACTGGATAGTGTAATAACGAAGAGAAGTGGTTATCTACTCCAGAGGAGCCAAAGGAAGAGTAGTTGCCTTCCTTCAGATCTCTTGCCAGTGTTCCCCATTGGCAGGGTCAAACTAGAGGAGCCTGGGTGATAAGATGTTCAGATCAGCCTCTGGGAGTATAGAATAGACTAGAGAAAGGGAGTCTGGAGAAGTAAACAGGGTCCCTGAAACTCTGGGCTTGTTAGGGATAGACCAAGGAGAACTTTAATACACAGCTGGGAATAGAAAACATACAAGTGCACTGGAATACAGTTTGGTGGTTTCCAATAAATATAAGGTCCACATGCCCAACTTCTAGATGTACACCATAAGGAATCTCTTAAATATGGACACCAGGAAACACCTTCATAGAAGGTTTATAGCATTGTTCAGATAGCAAGAACCTGGAGTGAATCCAAAACTATTAACATTTGTTCCCAGTTTTAGTCTTTGCCCTTCTGTTCTAGGAGGGCTGACCTCGTCCTTGCAGGCTGAATTTCCCAGGCTCCTCATTCTGTTGGCTCTTAGCTGTTTTTTACCCAGGGAGAATGCTGATGGGGAACTGGAAAGTGGCAGAAGTCCAGGGTATTCCTTCCCCTTCTTTGTCTCAGGTAGCTCCTCTAGGACTTAGACCAATGTTGGCTTCACTTTCTCCAGGTACCCCAACCTGGGCTTCCTAATATGGTTTTCTCCTTCCTATCTTCCCAGCTTAGGGGGATATTGAATCCCTGCAGCTGTTCGTTTTTCAGTTTCCTCACTATCTCCATCTCTTGTTTGGCTTCTAGCATGTTCATCTTCAGAATAACTCATTATCTGGATTAGATTCCCTTTGTAGTAAATACTTGAAATGTTTTCTGTTTTCCTGATTTAGACTGACTGATAAAAGAGGATACATTGCACAAAGAAAAAAATGCCAAAATAAGGATGAAAATTGCTTAGTTTTATAAGGCTATCATAATTTGATACCATAGAGAATAAGAACAGCAAGCTATAGGTCAACATCATTAAGATTCAAAGAATCTAAAATTATTTGAAAATCAAACATGACAGTGTATTAAATATATAGGGTTCAAGTAAAATTCATTTCAGAAATGTAAGGATAGATCAATATGGGGAGTAGGATCAATAACTCACTGCATTAATGTGTTAAAGGAGATAAATCATCTTGAATTTCAAAAAATAAACATTTGCAAACTTTGAATTTTCTCAAGCTAGAAATAAAAGGAAATATCTGTAACTTGCTATAGGGAATCCTCTAAAGGCTTAGAGCAAACATAATTTAATGATGAGCCATTAAAAGTACCCAATTTAGTTAGGAAAAAAACCAGCATTACTGCTACTGCTATTTTTCACCATTGTAATTTTGTCCTAGCAAGTTAAATAATGTTGTTAGAAAGGGAAAGAGTACTTGTATCTATTTCCAGTTCAAGATGGTAAACTGAAAATTCCTATTCCTTACCTTATTTGTTAATATTTTAGAAAGAAGTTCACAAACTACAGTGCAGCTTGAAATGGGAGGAAAATATCTATGCTAGACTTAGGATAGTCCTGTTCACCCATGACAACTAGAATTCACATCCCAGGGGTCCTGCAAGAGCACTATTTTCTGCTTAAGACAACATATCCCATAGACCCCTATCTCCATGTCCTGGGGAAGAGTATAAACAGCTTCTTGTGGGTCAATGCACAAAAGGTGGATGATGGGAGGAATCTCTACCGAACCAGATAAACTCAGCGGCTCAGGCCTCTTGATATTCATAAACTCAGATGTACTGGCTTATTAAGTTTTGAAGTCAAAAATCAGGGCTAGTATTTACTTAAATTATATGTTGTCAACCCCCCTCCCCCATTCTTCTCCCCAATCCCATTTTAGCTTAGAGATGGTAAATCTAAACAGAGAAACCATTTGTCCAAAGCTAAGTGACCAGTTAGTGGCCAAGTTCCATCATTTATCCAATATACATCTACTTAACCCCCCAAAAGCTAGTGGAAGTCTCTTCTTCACCCAGATCAGTTCCTTAAAGAGCCAGTTTTTATATTTATCAGCTGTGTCAATGCATTAGTTTCTGCTTATTTTGTTCCTTAGTGATCTTAAACAGGAAAAAAAATTTGGCTGAAGCTTTGGTTAAGCCTGAATGTTTTTTTTCATTAAAAAAAATGTTTTTAAAAGTATTTAAGGCTATGAGTTTACCTCTGAGTATTTCATTTATTCTTTGATCCAGTAGTTATGAAGCAAAGCACTTTAAATTGAAAGGCTATAGGAATTTTTTTTTTTTTGGTAGAAGTTCTATCTTCTTGTGACAATGTAATATCTATGTTTGGAAATTTAAGATTTCTGGCCTGTTATAGTATTGATTTCTATTAGTTTTTTTAGGGATGCTTGGAAAATGTATGCTCCGTTAATAGTTCAATTTTTTATTTTTTTTATTTTTTTTATTTTTTTTCAGTGTATAATTATTTTAGCATAGAGCTCCAGATTTTTCTTCTACTTTAATAAAGTCAGATAGGAGATGCAATGTAACCCAACAAGTCACATTCCTAGATTTATCCCACATACTCTCAGATTCATAAAGGGAATATTCTAGAATATTCATCTTGGTGTTAAGAAAAGTTGGCAGAGAATCTAGAGGTTTATTATAGGAAATGAAAGATGAAATTACAGAAGTTAGAAATCAAACTGCATGTAGTGTAACAACCATCACCAATCTTGGAGTGTTAAATGAAAATGAGAGATCATTTATGTAAATTAAAGATACATATAACATCTTTTATTACCCAAGAATAAATCCATGTTTTCAGACATTTAACACATATTAAAGTAATTGGCTATAGGAGAGGTTGGAATGGAATGAAATCAATAAGCAGAAAAGGAAATAGATGTGGCCAAAATAGTTCTGGTTTAAATCATTTGATATTTACTCCCCAAAGATACTGGTGTAGTGAAATGCCAGGATGCCTGCACTCCAATGTTCATAGCAGCAATGTCCACAATAGCCAAGCTGTGGAAGGAGCCACTATGTCCTTCAACAGATGAATGGATAAAGATGTACATACACACACACACACATGAATATTAGTCATCAGAAAAGATGAATACCCACCATTTGCTTCAATATGGATAGAACTGGAGGGTATTATGCTGAGTGAAATAAGTCAATAGAAGGACAAACATGGTTTCACTCACATGTGGAATATAAGAAATAGTGAAAGGGATTATAAAGAAAAGGAGGTGAAGTGAGTGGGGAAAAATCAGGGAAGGAGACAAACCATGAGACTCCTCTGGGAAACAAAGGATTGCAGAACTGGAGGTGGATACGGGGATGGCGTTAACTGGGTGATGGGCACTAAAGAGCACTTGATGGGATGAGCACTAGATGTTATACTATATGTTGGCAAATTGGAATTAAAAAATAAATCATTTGATATTTGGCACCTAAAAGATCAGGTTCATCCAAGTCCATTGTCTTGTCTTTACATCCCTTGCCACCTTTCTTCTCCCTGCAAACCTCACTTTCCAGGTTCCCCTGCTAGTGATGGATCATGTTTAAGATAGCCCTCATGGTCATTGCCTCTGGTATTCACAAAGTTGTGAAGATCAAGTATGGGCAGGACTTGTTACTTGTGTCTAGTAAGATATAGCAAAAGTGAAAACAGGTCATTTCCATGCTTAGGTTACATAAGACTGGGACATTTGTCTTGTAGATATACTATTTTCCTTTTTGCTTTTATGAAGTGGTCCATTGGTATTTGATGAACCCATGTGGCAAAGAAAATAGAGAAGTCTCTAGAAACTGAGGATGGCCTCCATCCAAAGCCAGCAAGAAACTAAGTTTCAGTAAAACTGGATTTCTTGTGATTTTGGACTAACAACCATCTGAATTTGGAAGTAGATTCTTTCCCAGTGAAGCCTTCAGATAAAAAAATGCAGCCTAATCAATACACTGATGGAGGCTTTGTGAGACCATAAGCAGAGGAGCCAGTTAAATTATGCCTGAACTCGATCCATAGGAACTGAGCTAATATATGTGTGTTGATTGAGGCTACAACAGTCACAGTATTCTTATGTAGCAATAGATAACTAAAACATCTGTCAACAGACTTCTGGCTTGGTTCAGCAAATGGCAGATACTAACAGGAGACAGCAGAGAAATAGAAGCTCAAGTATTTGTCACCTTTCCTCTCAGGTTTGAGGGGCATCTCACAGTGACTACATGCCCTCTATGTTGCCCATCTCTGCCAGATAGCCTTCAAGTGGCCTTGGTCCCTGGGACCGCCATACCATCCTTTTATTTCATTAGCTTAGGGTGCTAATGACTGCCCACTGTTGCCAATCTGAGTTAATCCACTCATCATAAAAAGCAAAAAGGGATATCTATGAAACTAATTCTTCTAAGCGTTTGTTGAACTCAAGTCCAGTAAAAATAACTGAGCCAATGTTGATTTGCAAGAGGCCTTATTTTCAATGGGTTTTTTTTTATTTCTGAAGTAAACATTTGAGAAAAACATCTAAGTAATAGGATTTCCAATCCATGAATAAGATCTAACTCATGTTAAAATGCCTATTCTCTCCATAGAGTATAGTCAACATGATACTAAACAGGATACCAGCACTTTCTGTAGTAATTGACACCAATTCATGTAGAAATAGAAATTGGTCCATATTAGAATCCTTCAGCTATTCAAAGTTAGAGAACTTTTACTATTAGCATTAGAATAGCCATACATCACTTGCCAGCTTAAGCTTTCTGGAAAGCCTATGCAAGGTTTAGGGATGCAAAAGTTTAAGGTAGTAATACTTGGAAAAGAGGTAAGATAGAGTTCACAAAATTGCAATGCAAACCAAACAGTCCACAATGGAGAAAATTTGCTCCAAAGGGGAGGTCCAAAATGGATAGGAATAGCTAGATTTTACCAAAGTAGCAGTAGCCAAGGGTAAGCTCTGGACAGCTTCTAGCCAATGACTGACCAAGGTGGTGGTATAGTCAATGATCAGGGGCCCCCCTCAAGAGCAGGACCTCACATCAAAAGCTAAGGCAGACCCTGACAAACTAACAGCTGGGAAAATATCCAATAGTCCTATTCCTTATACCTGGGCATGGATTCCTCCCCTGAGTATATCAAGGAGTCCAGAAACAGATTTCTATGCTCCATCTTTAACAAAGACACCAACATAATTTAGTTTTTTTTTATAGTGAACATGACTAAAACAACTAGATATTCATATGGAAAAGAGTTTATCACAAATTCCACCTCATACCTTAATCCATACATACAGGTTAATTTGAAATGGATTACAGGGACACCTCGGTGGCTCAGTGGTTGAGCACCTGCCTTCAGCCCAGGGCATGATCCTGGAGTCCCAGGATCGAGTCCACATCGGGCTCCCTGCATGCAGCCTGCTTCTCCCTCTGCCTCTCTCTCTCTCTCTCTCTCTCTCTCACACACTGTCTGTCATGAATATAATCTTTAAAAAAATGGATTACAGACATAATTTAAGAAGTAAAGCTACAACAATTTAAGTTTATATAGGACTGCTGCTGACCTATTTTTTCCCTTCCTTTTGGAGAGGTCTGTAGTTGCTTTTGCAGTACAATGGTAGAGTTCATATTTGCAGAGGCCATATGTCCTACAAAGCCTAAAATATTGTACCTTGGCCCTTTCAGAAAAGATTCTTCAGTCTTGCTAATAGTATTTGCTAGATCATCTGGCTCAAGTAGCACAGGCTGGCTGGGTCTACTAAAAGAGCATGTTTCTTCTCTAGGCCCCACTTGGAGTTGCAGACTTTTCTACCACTCAGTAGTAGGTGAGAACAGTGATCCTAGGCATGGAATATGCTCCTTTCAAACCTAAGAAGCCCCACACCGGGTGTTATGCTTTCTTCATGATGGAAGCATAACTTTTTTATGCTGTATAACTCCAATTATAAAAGCTTTACTGATGGGATAGGCCCCTGAATATGAATGGTCTTCTATACCATGAAGCATATTGCCTTACCAATACTTCCAGTGTATTAGCCCCTTTCTGCTCATCTAGTCAGGTTAGCTTACCCTTAGTAGAGTCTGTATGAGGTCCTTTAGACATTGTTGGTTCTAATCTCTTCAGACTATTATGAGTTCTAAGAGTTTATATAGCTCTGGGACAAAACAGTTACTTAATACTGACTTAGTTCTATCACTGGCTAGGGGCAGGGGAGAAGGGGCAAGGAGGGCAGGATGTACTCTTCAATAAAGTTATAAGGAAAAGAGAATTAGATTCATTTGTAACTGGTTTGTGACCAGTGTGAGGTTAATACTTAAGTCTGAGGCAGAACTTTATAATTGAGAAAATAAGATATTTGTGACTTAAGAAAAGGTTTCCTAAATATACAAGTATTGTCCATGAAATATTAAGAATTTATGTACAAAGGACATGAGGGAGTGAAAGGAAAAGGTACAACTGGGAAGATTTTAGACTTAGAGCCAATAAAAGATTAGTATTCAAAACATATGAAGAACTCCTAGAAATCAGAGCCTTAAAAAAATAAGGTTAAAGATCTACCATGAGACCTTAGCAAACACTATTCATAAAGTTGAGCATGTTTTCACATACGTAATTAAGAAAATTAAAGTGATTCTTGTATTATGCCATTGTGGTTTTGTCTAATTTAAAGGTTTTTTTGCCTATAACTAAGAGTTGGCAAGGATGTAGAACAAAAGGAATTAATTATTTCCTATTGGTAACACAGAATTCATGCTGAAACCTCAGAAAAACAAAGTTAAAAATATCCAGGCTCTAAATCCACTTCCAGATATATACCCTTGAGAGATCTACTCATGTAAGGAGATATTCTATACCTATACAAGAATTGTTCAGGAATGTTCAAAGCAACACTTATCATAAAAGCAAGCATCTGAACCCAAAGTCCACAAGAAAATGTATGAACCTTCCCAACTTACAAATTGGAACAAACTGGTGATGAATAAGTAATTTATGGGGAAATGCATGGATAAATGTCACCTTGAATAAGCCACAGAAGTACTATAGTAGTTTACATAAAAGCCTGAAAAACCACAAATACATTATGGTTAAAAAATATGAAAACAAGGAATTGAGCAATTCTGGAGAGGTAGCCAAGGGGTTGGGTATTGTGGTCACAAAATGAATTGGTAGGTTCATTGAAGTTAAAGCCAATGGCATTCTTCAACTAAAGATTTGTTAATTTACTTAAAATTTGAGATAGAATATATGTGTTTATTGTGTGCACCTTTTAAGTGTAGGAGGGTGATTTGGCATGTTTATCCCTACCTACTTTCCTGGGCAAGAAGTAGAATATTTCTTTCACCTGAGAAAGCTTCCTCCTACCCTAGGAAACAATCTTTCAGATTACATATGGCTCTAAAACAATCAGAACAAAATTATGAAGTATATACTCTTGTTAATTTCTGGGCTGCTTCAATATCCCTGTTAAGCTTTTCCAGTTTTCCATCACCCATATTAAAGTCAAATCTACTAGAAAACACTCTGGATATATCAAGCAAGGGCAATTTTTTTTTTTTTGTTAGACTTTGATGGATATGCCAGCTCTGAAGCAAACATATTCCTGAAAAGTCCATTTTACACTGCTTCATGTGTGTCTATGTTGCTAGATTCCATTAACTCTAGTCTTATTTGAGATTGTGAGTACCAGCCCCCAATTTTCTTTCTGTGCTATCCTTAGTTTCACATAAATAAGGTTATTTGGGCTTTGAAATAAGTCGAGAAAGGTCCCTTTCTCTAGAAGACTTTGTAAGATTGGAGTTAACCATTTGAGAAAGCTTAATTAAGAAACAGCCTGAGTTTATTTATGGAGCTATTCAGATAAGTTCTTTCTTGATTCGTTATGGTGAATACTGTTTTTCTAGAAATGTTCATGTTATCCAAGTTTTCAAAATTGGCATAAAGTGGCTCATAAAATTCTTGTTATGTATCTAATTACATTCCATTTCAAAAATCCAAATGTTTACTTGGAGCATCTTTTTGACCAATTATTTTTAGTTTTCCCGAAAGTAGACCCTAAGAATTTGGGTACAAGTAAATTTGGGAAATACCAGTGAGCAGAGTGGGGAGAGACCAGAGAAAGCAGCCAATATGTGATATATTACTAAGGCTCTTACCACTGGGAATGACTAGAGCTAATCTTACATGGAAATTCTGAAGGCATCCTGTCTGAGGTGCAAACATTGGGACGTTTTACAGACTAACTTCAGAGATGTGTTAATTCCCCAGCATGTAAGGGCTGCCCTGTGCAAAGACAAAGGGCTCTTATATGGCTTTGGGGAAAGACTTCAGGTAGCAACGTGACACTGGCAGGTGGAGATTAGCTTATGCTCACCGATGTGTTAAGAGCTGAAGGATATGAGTAGGTACCAACAGAACCTACTCACATGTTTTGCCAGGTTTCTATTTCCTTGGCCTTGCCACAGAATCACTGCTTTCTATTTCATTGGATTCTGTTATTGTATACGTGTGTGTGTGTGTGTGTGTGTGTGTGTGTGTGTGTGTGTGTATATACACACACAGAGAGAAAATCCAAAGAAGGTAGAAGTGGCATTTGTTCACAAACATAGAAAGTGCTAAAAGTAGTTTAAAATTTTCACTTTCTGTATCCTGTAAGTTTTGATTTATGGCAGCGCTTATCTTTCATTTCTAGTATCTTCTACCTTACATTAGGATTTGTTCTTAGACCAATAATTTATCAATGGTTCCTAGATTCCAAACATGTGGGTATTAAGTTGAAATCCACGAAGATAACAAAATTTGGGCCAGAGAAGCTGATCTGTATGAAAGCAGAAAGTTTTGGCAGCCCAACTCCATCCCCTTAGCCCAACTAATTTCATGCTAATCATGTCCTATCTCACTTCTTTCCGATTCCCCACAGCTTTCTATGAAACCTGAGAATTCATTCAATTTGCAGGAAGAGTAGTTCAGAGTGACAGACCTGATGCTCTTGGGGGCAGCCCTCAAGTCAATAGGACTGGGTGGTAATGGATATTTTCTCTGGCCTCCCATGCTGCAGAGGCACACCAGCAGCACATGACCTAAGGTTCCTCAGAGGCCCCCAGTGGGGTTCAGTCTCCCTAGCTAAATTAGGATTTTTATTGCCTTTTCTTGTTCCCCCGCCCCCATTTTGCTCCTAGTGATCACAAGTCACTTGAACCCAAGTTGTTTTTTCAGCCTTATTTCTGGGATAAACAGACCAAGGCAGGGTGATGGCAGTGCCATGAAGTTTGTTGAAACTTTGTGGCCTGATGTCAGGTATTTTATAAACATTTCATGTGTTCTTGGGACACTGGGGTGGCTCAGCGGTTGAGCATCTGCCTTTGACTGAGGGTGTGATCCCGGAATTCTAGGATCAAGTCCCACACTGGGCTCCCTGCATGGAGCTTGCTTCTCCCTCTGCCTCTCTGTATGTCTCATGAATAAATAAAATCTTAAGATTTAAACATTTCATGTGTTCTTATAACTGCATATAGTCTGAATTATTGGGTTCTGGTTCTGATTGGTGAGGTAGTGATCGTGTGTCCTTTAGGTCATATCTGTAAAGTGTCTTTTGTTCAATCAACATTCTTACCGATCTTTGCCCATCTAATATATCATACATAGCATGCAGACACCTGTTGCATACCACTCGGGTCTCTTGTCTCATCTGTCCCTTGTTCTAGCAGCTGATTTCACAAGGATATAACCTAACAGCATGTTGTGTCACATTCATGCAAACACCTTATCTCCTGCCCCTGGATTTTCTTATTCAGATGGGGGTGGAGACATAGGATGTCCCAGATCTTTGCTTAGTGCCCAGGCATGTGGGAATGGTAGGCTGCATGGAACCAGCCTCTGACTCATGTGAGACAAGAGATCAATTCTTCCTTTCTCTCTGTGAGTGAATGGTCAAATTATAGAGTCTCAGGAGGGTCTGACAATATTGAGAAGTCAGTCGAGTTATTTTCCCCCTTTTCTTGACTGGAACATGTCCTTTTCTGAGTCACATTCCATGGCTTACTGCTAATTTTGGCTGCAGATACTTTGGACCCTTTCTAAATGAACTTGAACTCATGCTGACGATGTCAGGCCGCAAGTGAGCTATGTGTCTTTGTGCTTTCTGTTCCCAGAAGCCCCTGAAGTCAGTTCAGCACATGTAGAATCACATTTTGGAAGTGGGGGGTGTTAAATTCAGGGAGTATATCCACCAATGTATAGCGGGAGTTGTGGATAAATGCCCCAGATAAATGCCCCATTCTTCATATAGAGAGGATTCTAGAAGATCTCCTTTGTGTTTCTTAGAGATCTCTGCAGAACCAAGACCCTGTAGCATCACCATTTAAGACTCGCCTCTTCCTTGGCTGGAGGTACAGGTAGAATGGGAAGGCTCTGGTATGTAAACTGTATCACATAATGAAAGTTAAGGATTGTAGAAGAGCTTGGCTTAAAAAAACTGATTTAGAAACCTTGAAGATAGATCGATGGATTACTAGCAACTCAGGACAGGTTGTAAAAGAATACTTCATTGACTTTAAGAAAATCTTCATTTCCTGTAGCTGGAGGACAGACCACATTGATAAATCAGGCTGAGGATTTGACTGAAGGTGGCGGAGATACAAATGACGTTGGATGTGAGGACTTGATAGGTCTCCTTTATCTAGATTAAAAGCCTTGGTAGGGCAAAAAGTGGGGCCCTGCAATCCAGGATGGGTACATTTGGGTGGATACCCAATAATCAAAACCTGGTATCTAAATCCTCCAAACTTAGAGTAGTAGTCCCAACCCCTGCTGGAAAGAAGCAGCAGCTTCTTGCCTGAAGATCATGAAAATATCTTATAAGACAGATACTTTGGAAGAGGTTACATGCTTAAAAATTCACCTCTTTCTTATGATTATCTCAAGGGAAATAAATAGGGTCAGGTGCAAAGCAGGAATCCAGTTTCTGTCCTAAGAGGAATGGTTGCAAGCCCTGGTAAATTCACACTGTAAGACCTGTAAGAACATGGAAGTTTAGCTTGAGGATGTTTGGAGGTATGGGGCTGAGAACATGAGGCTGGGTAAGGGAACGTATGACATGAGAACACTCTTCCATGACTCAGAACCTAATATCCTGGCTAGGATATCTGGAGAGAATCCTAATCAGATGTTTAGAGGGTTCTTTTGAAGCTTGGAAATATTGACCTATACATAGCAACAAGAAGGAAATATCAGAAAGGGAGACAGAACATGAAAGACTCCTAACTCTGGGAAATGAACTAGGGGTGGTGGAAGGGGAGGTGGGCAGGGGGTGGGGGTGACTGGGTGGCAGGCTCTGAGGTGGGCACTTGACGGGATGAGCACTCGGTGTTATTCTGTATGTTGACAAATTGAACACCAATAAAAAATAAATTAAAAAGAAAAGGAAATACTTGAACTGGTTCAGAATATTAAGAAAGGGATCAAAAGGTACAGGGAGGATGTTACAATGGATTTTTCCCCAAGATCAGAGAACCTCCCACCTAAATAAGGAGATAGTATCCTCTGGGCTCTTCTAAGAGACAAGGCAATAAAAGAATCCATTAGGGCAACATCATCATTGGTAAATGGTCTTTTATAATTAAAGTTTGACAGGAGATGCTGCTATGTAATTAGGTTCCTAGCATCAGTGAGGATAGGAGGATTATACACTGGTCAGGAGGCAGGATTTTACCTCCTGACTTCACATCTGATGGTAATTGCTGTAACAAACAGCAAGGTCTAAGTGGTCCTCAGGATATCAATCCACAGAGATCTGTGGCACTGGCTAATCCATGGCATTTTAGAGGGGAAATGGATGGGCAATAAAGGTATTTCCTCATTCATACAACTAGAAAAAGTGTTTAAGTCTGATATCAGTATTATAATGAAAGTCTATGCAATTTTCAGGTCTCAGCCATAGGTCATATTTAAGGAGAAGGAGTCTTCTTGAGCAAAGGCCTACAATATCATCAAAAGTAAGTATTTCTCTAATTCTTTAAAAGGATAGAGAGCCATTTTAGGGTTTTACACTAGCTACAGACTGAAAGTGTCAGGGAAATCCAAACATCATGATGGGCTTCATATTAGCATTAGGTTTATGAAAACCAGGAAATCGAGTCCTAGTTCACATTCATGCCGCAGTGAGGTCAGTGGTTCAGCAACTTCATCCTGTTTTTCCACAGTTCCTTGAGCGAAGGATTTTGATAGAATAGTTTATTAACTCATTTTGGCTCATTGACCAGTAAGAGATATGAAGGTAGGGAAGACAAGGCCAAGTAGAATTCCCTGAAATTGTATCACCATCTTAAACATTTGGATATTGGGATGGGTTATCAAGAACACAGCTTCGCTGGAGGGATTAGAGTGATTAGTACCAAACACCTAAGAGGATGTAGGGGCAATGGTTTGTTATCACTCCATTATTCTGATCCTTACAAAAGCCAGATAAATTTAAAATGCCTGTTATCAGCTACATCTAAGTAATAGATCTAATCACAGCTGATGTGCCAAATGTTTATGGGACATCAGCATAACTGACACTTGTATGTAGCTATTAATATGTAAAATGCATTTTTTCAGAAACCTGTCAGTAAAAGATGAGCAAACTGTTGCCACAAGACAATGTCTTTTTTTCATGCTGTTACAACAGCTGGGATGGACAGAAATTTTGACATCCTCCAGAACACTGGTCTACTGTCTTGGTAACATAATGCTAACTAGACCCAGTGAACAGGAGTAGCCCTATAAAGGCAGATAAGCCCTATAAAGACATGAGATTACCACATTAGTAAGTCCTAAGGAGTATAATACTCTGGAGGCAAGCTGGAATATCCTTCCTAAGGTAAGATACAACTCTTCTATTTTGACCACCTACTACTAAGAAGCACAGCACTTAGATTTGAGAGATCACGTACACTATTTTTAGCTTTCCTCCCCATTTCTGTGACACAGATAGCATATGCCACACCCTTGGGAATATTGCTTTAATCCATATCTTGGGTCCTTGAAGGTTCTAGTTTTGAAGGAGGCTGAGAGAAATAGGGTGTACATTATGTTCAGTCTAATACAATTTGGGCCAAATTAACATGCAATCCCAGTGGTGTTAGAGCTCTCAAGGGCAGATAGGCATGCTATGCATGGTTTTTGGGAAGCCCAAATAACAATTGCAGCACTGGTGCCTTGAGTTCTAAGATCATGCCATCCACAACAGAAAAGCAGTTCCTGGATCCTCTCAGAGCCTGAGAACTGACAAGATATCAAAAGACTGACTGAACTGCCAGTCAAGCACTTGATCATATCCACTAAGTCTATCTTAGGATGGAAACTGGCCTTTTGAGATGGGGCCCAAACAGGTCTGGGTGGGAAGAGGTGGGTGCATGTTGTCCTTTCTTCTCGCTCCAAGGTAAGGAGAGTTGGGAGAATAGAAGGGGTCTACTCTTAGAACATGGCTCAGCTAGACGATTTTTATTTCAGGTTTAAAAGGTTTTTAAAATATCAATAAATGGAATGAAAAATATCTAGTTGATTTCCAAAGAGGCAGGCATGGAGAAATATTTGGTAACCTCTGAATACTTGTGTCTTTAGTCAAGATCATTTGACTCACTGGACCACAATCTCCCGTCTATTAAGCTCCTGGGGCTTATCACTACTTAAGAATTTTTATTGGTCAAATCAGATGAGATTCTACACTATAGCAGGAAACAGTAGGAAGATAAAGGACAGATAGACAAGTTTTATGAAGTGGGCAGAAGTCAGTTATGTACTGTTTTGGTGGATTCTAGCCCCTCATCCACAGCAGCAATGGGATTCTCTGCCAGAGATTGTCAAAGGTTGGGAAGAATGAGAGGTGTGGGAGGGGGAATACATAGTCTCCTCTCATTGGATTGACAGTGGACATCAATCCAGTCTAGTAAGCCCACTTTGGGGCTTTCTCTCCACAGAGAAATGAACAGATAATTTCTCTGGTGAGCAATTCCATGTTAGCCAGGGGCTGGAAGAGACTGGGAGACTAGATAGGCCTAGTTTAATTAATACCTCCTCCATGAGTAATAAAGTCACATAAGAGCAGAGGAGGTTAGTCTGGCAGGAATATAGTCCTAGTAAAGAGGAAAGCAGGACTTTAGAAGGTGGCCTGCATCCAACCTGATGAGTTTTCTAGATAAAAGGCATAGATCCATTCTTGCAGTGTTCTACCTTCCCCATCAGTAAGGGTCAACTGTTGAGCAATATTTCCCTGGTTCCTAATAAACTAGCTTCTAGCTGAGGTTCGTCCAGGAGACAGCACTGGGGTAAGGGAGGAAAGCCGGAAAGCAGCCAGTGCCTTTTTTTTTTTTTTTTTTTTTTACCTCTTATCTGTTTTGGGTGGCATCTGCCCACTTCCCATCTCTGGTTCTAGTTTCCACTGGAATTGTGCCCCTTGGGCTCTGGTAGTACCACCTCTACCCATTGATTCTCCTGCCACAGAGATGGTAGAGGCTTCCTCTGCTACTAAACTGAGGGGCCTCAGATTTCCCATTTGGCTTTTCAGCCCTTATAACACCTTTACTATGATGAACTAAATAGGATTCCTCATTATCACCTTGTGAATCAAGTATAGTCTTTGGTATGTTTTCTTGGCTGGACTCTGATGGATATGAAGTACAGGGTCAGAGTACACAGCATGCTTTGAGACAAACCAGTAGGTTGTTTGACACTGTCCAAGCCAGTCTATAGCTCCTGCACTTTGTACATTCTTGAATCTTTTTGGAAGATCATGGTATTATTTGTGGTTTAGTCTCAGACTCCAACTCATGGGCTTTGATTAATATGATTTTTTGGTTGTAAGCCTTGGTAACTCTTTGGTCCTAACTCTGATCTTTGGCTACCAGAATCAGGCTTGGTTATGCATACTCAGACCAGGCCTTGCCCTGTCCACTTGTATATTTATGTTCTATTCATTCCAGTGATTTCTCAAATCTCAGCATGCTGATAGTATGTATCTAGTGTACATCACTGTAGATCCTATAATACTTGATACGTTGATAGCTAAGCTCAAATGCACCCTAGACTGATCTGTGTGTTGCCTAGGGAGAATGCTTTTCACAATTCTACTCACCTAGAGACTGGAGGCCAGCCCACAAAGTCTGAAAATAGGCAACTATTGGCTTCCCAAGTGTGTGTGTGTGTGTGTGTGTGTGTGTGTGTGCGTGTGTAAACCTAGAGGCAGGCCTTAATTGAAAACATTGGAAATGCCAGCCTTGGAGACTCTTTCATCCATCTGCTGGGTCCGAGGAGAGAAGGTGGCAACCCTCATCCAAGAAACCCAGAATAAGTAAAGGTCTATGGGTGTGGGGGGCATCAAGTTTATTGCTTGATCTTTGGATCTGTCAAAAGACCAATTTTCTAGGGCTTTGAAAAACCTAAGGCCCATCTTCCAACAGAAAGTCCCACCTTCCCAAAGACCTCAAATTCTTGAGGGACAGGAATTTACTCACTATTTAAAGTACAGAGAAAAAGTCCTTGGAATTTGGTGGCTTAAGATAGCCATTTCCTCTGAAGTGGTTAATCTAGGATATAGGAGCTCAGTATATAAGGACATCTCCCCAAGGATCTTGAAAGCACAAATGCAAGTCCACACATGTAGTATATAAGAGGTTAGGTTTCAGAAAAGGAAAGGTTAGGGGAAAAGCCTTACTCAAATATTATGTATCAGTGAGAATTTCCCAAAATTTCATTCAGGGACAGGACTATAACTACTGAAGTCAGAAGTTGATGGTATCTAGCCATCTGCAAAGATGTGATACCAGAGCCTAGATCCTCCATAGAAGACTTTGTCCACGGAACCACATGATTCAAAGGCAAGTATAAGCTATTTGTCTCCCACCCAGACTTCCACCCAGGATTCAGACAAACAAATGCATAGCCAAGTGAACTACTTCCCCAGGACATCTGCTTCATGGATTCCAAAGATCTTGGACATCTGGTTAATAAAATATGTAATGGAACCTCACCTTACTACAGCTTCTATGTTAGTCTTTTCTCCATTTACAGGGCAAGTTGAAGAGTCTGGACTCTAAATCCATTCTAACAATCCCTTCCATCCAACTGATTTTGATGGTGCCTACCCCATTGCATGGGGAAATATTTTGTCATCTGTGAAGTCTCCCTTCGGAAGGCCACTTGAAACTGTCCAAGTCATCACAGCATTTTAGGTTCACTGACTAATTCTTAAACAAGCATGGCTTTCTTTAAGAAGTTTCAGATCAGTGTAAGAAGAAAACACAGGTTAGGATCCTCTAGGACCTTTTAATATTCATATACAAAGATTTAGAGAGCTAAATGTTAGCTTAGTGGCAGCAAGATAAGTTGTGATATTAGAAACATGCCAGGACCATGGAATTTATGCTAAATCCCTGGTTTTGTTCTCTTTAAAGTCTAAGTATGTTCATAAAAGACACTCAAAGTTAGAAGTTACATACTACTTTCATTATGCAGTTAGAAAATACAAGTGGCAATTATAAGATCAGTATAATTGATGATCTATTCTGATTTTCAAGCGAGTATTTTTCTATAGCTTATACCGGACCATATCCCACCTAGTGGCTGTATTATGGTTTGTTCAAGAAAGGCATAGTTAAATATTTAGTATCTTAGCATTTTTCCAAGCTATATATACACATTTTAAGAATAGATTTCTCCAGTATTTGGTATGTTCAGACTCAACTTCTAAGAGGTAAAGTTATTACGCTAATAATGAGAACAACCCTGAGAGTCGACTCTGCCCAACTGCCTCTCAGAAACATCCTATCAGCTTGGACCTATCCCATCAGCACGAAGTACAAGCACACAAGTTGGATAGCCATAGCTCACTTCAGGTTTTACATTCATTCTCATGCAGTTGAGGATGTCTGTTTACTGATTGTACTTGGTGGTAAGTGGTCCCTGACCCATTAAGGTTTTTATAATCGAGATAATTGACATAGCATAAATTTTCCCTTTTAAACTATATGATTCAGTTTAGTATATTCACAGGATTGTTCACCTACAACCTCTAATTCTAGGATATTTTGACGTATCTTTAATTGATCTTTGATCAAGTACACCAACTTCTGTTCAGAGGAGTTCACCAGCAAATTTGAAGTGTTCCCCCCGCCCGCCATCGCTATACTTTAAGAATTACTATTTGGGTCTTTTAGAAAATCTATTTGTATTTTCTATTTGAGTCCTCCTCTATGATGAGTCCTATATTTAATAGCTGATTTAAAGTCCAATAGGTTCAATATCTGAGTTTCCCCAGGACAGTTTCTGTTGACTGCATTTTTCTTGTGGTTGCTTGGATTTTATGTTTCAACTTTGTTGAAAAAAATCAGGCAATATAATGTGGCAACTCTGAAGATTCTCCCCAGGGTTATTGTTATTTGCTTAATTAGTTTCTTTATTAAGATCAGTATTCTTTGTCATGTGACCACTGAAGTCTATCCAGTTAGCTAAGTGATTAGCTATTGATTGCACAATTTTCCTTAAATACCTGCGACCAAGAGTCTAATTTTTACTGAGAAGCTCTGTGCATATGTTAGGACATGCCTTCAGAACTCAGCCAGGCAGTTGAAAACTGCCTTAGCCTTCATTTCCTACTTATGCAGAGCTTCAAGGTCAGGGAAAAAAGGCTCTTCAAGTCTCACAGGTATTTACTGGCATGTGCGCAGCCATATGTATGTGACCTTCTTGTATTCCTAGGAATATATTGGAGCTTTCCAAAGCCCCTCTAGGCATCTAATTTCTGGCTTTTCCTCTTAAGCTTTCTGGTTAGGTTAGCTTATCATTTCCCCCAACTATTATCCACCATCTCGGGTAACTGAGATGTTGAACTATTAACCTCTGATTGTTTGATAAATTCCTCTAGGAAAAAGCTTTTTATTCTAGGTAACCATGGAGTCAGGTCAAATACAGACAGGATTATAAATGGGGTCCTTCCACTGAACCACCAAACAGGACAGATAATGATAATTCAGACATCAAGCTTTGAAGGAGTTCTAATCCTATTCTGTTCTTTTGTGACTGTCAGTCTGCTGATTTTCAAGTTTACTACAGAGCTGGGGTTAAGAAGGGTGGTGGAAAGGAATAGGACATTTTAAGATAAAGTTTGCCATTATGTTTTTTCCTGAATTGCAAGATTTCCAGATTCTGAAGTCATTTGACAAGTTTTTCCCATTGTTCTTATTTATGGAAGATAGTGCTATTGTTTTTATGGAGGGCTTTACTCTGTCATTGTCATGGATGTCACTTGTCTGATTTTTAGATAACTAAAGATAAAATATTGTCCCTTTGTAGCCTTGTGTCCAGAGTGGAAAACCAAATATGATTTGGGAACATATCATCTGATACAATGTTTTCTGGGTTCTTACAGTGAAGTGGGAGCCATGACTAGGTCTGGTACCACTGTGGAAAAAGTGATATGCACCAGTGCTACTAAGTCTGATCCACACACCAATGCCATTATACAAACTCTAATATCAGTCCATGATGAATTAATAAACTTGTATCAGACTAGGATATGCATTTTCCACCACAGAGAAGTCTTGCTGCAGAAATACCCCAGCTGAACTAAACTGTGTTTGTTGTAGTTTACTTCTATTTTGATATAAGCTTTTTGTCACTGACAAGTTTGTCACCCCTCTTCAGTAGCACTATCATTTACTACTTTAGGTTTGGCCATAAAATCTGAGGAACTTTCTTCCATACCTGTGGAATATACACATTCAGATAGGAATCACAGCTATCACACAGGATAGCTGAGACAGAAGGAACATGGGTTCCTAAGTAACTTCTCAGATGGGCCACTCAACCCTCAATATAAAGGTGTCAAACATTTGTGTTAAAACATGATGATTTTGGGAATATTTGTAACCAAAGCATACCCTGTCCCACTACACCACAGCATATTTACTGTACAAATTCCCTCCCATCCTTAGATCAATTTTTTATTTTTTGTTAAAGTTCAGAAAACATCTTTTACATTTATAAGAATACCTGTTTCATTTTAATTTCTCTGGTCTGTTTTTATATATCACTCTAACGTTTTAGAGTATAAAACAAGACCTGCTAAACATTCTCATTTATTCAACTGTAACTATCACTAATTGAATAATCCTTGTATTGTCCATTGATTTGTGATGTCTGACATCGGGAATTAATTTATATCACAAAAGGTGGTTTTTGGTCTGCTCTGTTCTATTGATATTTTTTATTTTGAGCTTGAAACCACTATAAAAGTTACCAGGATAGGGCTTGTTCTTTCAACTTAAATAAGGATAGCCAATAATGCTTAATTAGTCCATAAAATTCCAATGGGATCTTTAGGTTCATCACTAGTCTTTCTGGAGTTTTAGATATTTTTAATACCATTTGAAGATAATGTATTCATTCTGAATTGAACCTTTATCTATGAAGATGTTGTAGATATGAGGCTCAGATTAAGAAATTTAAAGTTCACATACTAAGAAGCAAGGAAGGGAGTTAAACCTGGCCCTGACTTCAGAACATTCGCTTGTTTCAATAAAGCATGCTACTTGTCAGCTAGTTTAAAGTCTTCCCTTTAGAGAAAAGGCAGACTTCAGTGGAACTGACCCAATGAACTTCCCTCCCCGAGTGAGTCTAGCAGGCTTTTAGCATCTACCAAAATTTAATAGGATTCCAGACTGCTACGTTCATTTCCCAAGATACTATAATGAGGAAGTCCTCTTACCATCTTTCAGAGAAAAGATCCCTCTTAACTAGAGAATAGGGTTTTAGCAATCTTAGGCCTACATTTGAGCTGCCACTTATCCAAAACCCCAGTCTTATTTCAGTAGCCTCTAAGAAATTGGACAGGGACAAAACCATCTGCTAGAGTTCTAGGGTTCCTCATCTCTTTAACACCATTAGCCAGGGAAACTTGACCAGCATCTTGGCATGAATGGGGTATTCTTCTAGGACTCCTGAGCCAATTGAATATTGAATTCTGAAATATCATCTGTATTTCAATGCCAAAAGGAAACTTCCTTAGAAGCAATTGGACTGGCCATTATGGGCTTGTCAGCCAGAGGACAGTACCTGCAGGGGGACTGGCTTACCCAAGGCCCTAAGTGAGCAAGTTGTGTGTTTTTAATCCTCATCCACATGTGCACAATATAAGCTCATTATGCTTTGAGACCTTCATACCATTTACCAATTCTCCCACAGCATAAGCATGACAGACACAAGTTGACAGGGCTGGCAGAAGGCTAGCTACAGCATCTATTCACACCTTGGGAATTCTAGTGGGAGTTATCGAATACTAAGGTTTGAAATCACTGACTCCCACTTCTTGATATTCCCCAGGATGCTGAGATTGCTGGGAAAAGCATGGCAAAGTAACAAGAAATGTGGTATACAGGCTCTTGTAACAATTATATCTGTGCAGCTCAAACCAGCTTTCCATCCTTATTGACAATATTGGCAAAACTCCAGGACGCATTTTGCTAGAGGCTAAGGAAATAAGACTGAAGCCACCACCAGCATGCCTTCTCTAGCACCTAGGCATACAGATTTTAACCTTATGAATTTCTGCTGGCTTTTAGGGATGGCATCCTTGTCTAGCAGATGTGACCAGGGATAATATTTTGAATATTGGCAAGTCTTCTGAAGAATCCTGGGAGTCTGCCTAATGGTGTTTTTATACTTTTGGTCTCGGATACATTTTATAGAGGTAGCTCTCTATAAGAGGTCAGCTCACTTAAGGCTGGTCTAGAATGGTCTCAACTGGGAAGACAGGATGTATTGGTCTCTAGTTGGCTCACTACAGCCCAGGCTCATGCTCATGAGAGTGGCAGTGAAGGAGGGATGAAAATGCACATCTCATTGAAGACTAAACTTGAACTGGCAGTTTCTGCCACATTCTATTTTCCAAAGCAAGTTAAACTCAATGCAGATTCTAAGAACAAGGAATAAAACCTCTTGATTGGAAGAGCAGCAAAGTCACATTGTGAAGGGTATAGATAGAGAGTTATGCAGAATTTGGATTTTTAATTGTCAGTTAACCAGGAGCTGAATTCCTAATGAGAAACTATTATTGACTCAGCACCACTATAAATGGAACAGCCAGATATTGCACTTCCAAATGCAATGCAATAGGAAGTACAGGTCGCCTATAGAGTCTTCTCATCAAAGGATATTTGAAACTTGCAGCATCAGCTACCAGTTTACAATAAATACAGGGAAAAGAGGAACAAGTCAAATACTGGGGTGGGGGGGGGACCCAACAAGTCTACAACATAGGGCATTTTAAAAGACAAGTTTCTCTAAAGCATTCAGGACACTGGTCGGAAGGGTACCATTACAAGAGGCTTAAGCAGCCTGAACACTAGCACACATTGGATGTATGCCCTCTGATTCTCTTGGAGTCACCTCTCTTCCAGGCACTGACCAACACTATGCTGGCCTATACCTTGCACTGCTTATCTGCATGCCTAGACTTCTGGTTCCAAGTGCTTCTGGGTGCAGATGAAAGGCCATAAATGCATGACAGATTGGGATTTCCCTCCAGCAGCCAAATGGATTAGCTAACCATCTGAAGAGTGATAGAGTTTAACTCAGAGGTAGATTTTGACCAATGAGGGATAAAAGGTAGAACAAACCCACAGAGGAATTCTTCCTCTCCCCCCACCCCATACATACCGTCTATGATTCAGACCCAGAAGCCAGCTGTGGTCTTTGTGAAGCAGTGGCAACACATAAGCTTATGTGTATTTTTCTGTTGTTCCTTCTTTACATCCCCTTTCCCCCCACCCTCATTGCTCCTTGGGAGTTGCACCTCCTGAGTAAACATTACCGGTCAATATTTGCCTCAGTTCTATTATCGAGAACTCAAGTAAAAGCAATGATCAAAGGCAGTGATAGACTTGTTTGGAGCCTGATTTGAATGAGACAGCTGCATTTGATGCAAGTAGTGCAGTTTAACTTTTAAGGGATTGTTGATCTTGGACAGGGGTTACCAAAGGGAAAAAAAAATCTTTTTAGTATTTGTGGGTAGAAGGATAAGATGCCACGAATTTGCTTTGAAAGAATTTCAGCAAGGCAAACTAAGGTAAAAAACACTTTGAGATAAATGAAACAACAAAAAAAATATAGTTGCTAAAGCTAAATAATGGGTACATGATTCATCACACCATTTCCTACATATAAAGTTTCTATTAAAAAATCAAGGAGGGTCAGGATGGTGGAAGAGTAGGGTCCCCAAATCACCTGTCCCCACCAAATTACCTAGATAACCTTCAAATCATCCTGAAAATCTGCGAATTCGGCCTGAGATTTAAAGAGAGAACAGCTGGAATGCTACAGTGAGAAGAGTTCGCGTTTCTATCAAGGTAGGAAGACGGGGAAAAAGAAATAAACAAAAGGCCTCCAAGGGGGAGGGGCCCCACAAGGAGCCGGGCTGAGGCCGGGGCGAGTGTCCCCAGGACAGGAGAGCCCCGTCCCGGAGAGCAGGAGCTGCACCAACCTTCCTGGGCGGAAAGGAGTTGGAACAGGACCCCAGAAGGGCGGGGCTGCCCTCAGACTCCCTGGGACACTAACAGGCACCTGCGCCCCAGGGAGATGCGCTGAGCTCCCTAAGGGCTGCAGCGCGCACGGCGGGACCCGGAGCAGCTCGGAGGGGCTCAGGCGGCGGCTCCGCGAAGGGGGCTGCGGGCTGGGAGCGCGAATCCAACAGCGCAGGCCCCGGAGCACAGGGCGCCGGGACACAGCCCAGGATCCGGCCTCCCCCAGGGACAGGCAGAGGCCGGGAGGGCCCAGGACAGCAAGGACGCTCCTGCCCCGAGCTGAGCAGATCAGCGGCCCGCCCCAGAGCCTCCAGGCCCTGCAGACGGAGAGCCCCGGAGCTACTGCGGGAGCTGACTCCAGGGCTGCAGAGCTGGCCCCGCCACTGCGGTTGTTCCTCCTGGGGCCTCACGGGGTGAACAACCCCCACTGAGCCCTGCACCAGGCAGGGGCAGAGCAGCTCCCCCAGATGCTAACACCTGAAAATCAGCACAACAGGCCCCTCCCCCAGAAGACCAGCTAGACGGACCAGTTCCAGGGAAAGTCAAGGGACTTAAAGTATACAGAATCAGAAGATACTCCCCCATGTTTTTTTTTTCTTTTTGATTTCTGTTTGCTTCCCCCACCCTTTTTTTCCTTTCTCTTTTTTCTTCTTTTCTTTCTCTTTTCTCTTTTTCCTTCTTTCTCTCCTCTTCTTCTCCTTTTCCCAATCCAACTTGTTTTTGGCCACTCTGCACTGAGCAACATGACTAAAAGGAAAACCTCACCTCAAAAGAAAGAATCAAACAGTCCTCTCTCCCACAGAGTTACAAAATCTGGATTACAATTCAATGTCAGAAAGCTCTAGAAAAAACCATAAAGGACTCAAGAGACTTCATGACTGCAGAATTTAGATCCAATCAGGCAGAAATTAAAAATCAATTTAATGAGATGCAATCCAAGCTAGAAGTCCTAACGACGAGGCTGAATGAGGTGGAAGAACGAGTGAGGGACATAGAAGACAAGTTGATGGCAAAGAGGGAAACTGAGGAAAAAAAGAGACATACAATTAAGAGACCATGAGGATAGATTAAGGGAAATAAATGACAGCCTGAGGAAGAAAAACCTACATTTAATTGGGGTTCCCGAGGGCGCCAAAAGGGACAGAGGGCCAGAATATGTATTTGAACAAATCCTAGCTGAAAACTTTCCTAATCTGGGAAGGGAAACAGGCATTCAGATCCAGGAAATAGAGAGCTCCCCCCCTAAAATCAACAAAAACCGTTCAACACCTCGACATTTAATAGTGAAGCTTGCAAATTCCAAAGATAAGGAGAAGATCCTTAGAGCAGCAAGAGAAAAAAAGTCCCTGACTTTTATGGGGAGAAGTATTAGGGTAACAGCAGACCTCTCCACAGAGACCTGGCAGGCCAGAAAGGGCTGGCAGGATATATTCAGGGTCCTAAATGAGAAGAACATGCAACCAAGAATACTTTATCCAGCAAGGCTCTCATTCATAATGGAAGGAGAGATAAAGAGCTTCCAAGACAGGCAGGAACTGAAAGAATATGTGACCTCCAAACCAGCTCTGCAAGAAATTTTAAGGGGGACTCTTAAAATTCCCCTTTAAGAAGAAGTTCAGTGGAACAATCCACAGAAACAAGGACTGAATAGATATCATGATGACACTAAACTCCTACCTTTCAATAGTAACTCTGAACATGAACGGGCTTAATGACCCCATCAAAAGGCGCACGGTTTCAGACTGGATAAAATAGCAGGACCCATCTATTTGCTGTCTACAAGAGACTCATTTTAGACAGAAGGACACCTACAACCTGAAAATAAAAGGCTGGAGAACCATTTACCATTCAAATGGTCCTCAAAAGAAAGCAGGGGTAGCCATCCTTCTATCGGATAAATTAAAATTTACCCTGAAGACTGTAGTGAGAGATGAAGAGGGACACTATCTCATACTTAAAGGATCTATCCAACAAGAGGACTTAACAATCCTCAATATATATGCCCCGAATGTGGGAGCTGCCAAATATTTAAACCAATTAATAACCAAACTGAGGAAATACTTTGATAATAATACACTTATACTTGGTGACTTCAATCTAGCTCTTTCTACCCTCGATAGGTCTTCTAAGCACAACATCTCCAAAGAAACGAGAGCTTTAAATGATACACTGGACCAGATGGATTTCACAGATATCTACAGAACTTTACATCCAAACTCAACTGAATACACATTCTTCTCAAGTGCACATGGAACTTTCTCCAGAATAGACCACATACTGGGTCACAAATCGGGTCTGAACCGATACCAAAAGATTGGGACCATCCCCTGCATATTCTCCGACCATAATGCCTTGGAATTAGAACTAAATCACAATAAGAAGTTTGGAAGGACCTCAAACATGTGGAGGATAACGACCATCCAGCTAAAAGATGAAAGGGTCAACCAGGAAATTAAGGAAGAATTGAAAAGATTCATGGAAACTAATGAGAATGAAGATACAACCGTTCAAAATCTTTGGGATGCATCAAAAGCAGTCCTAAGGGGGAAATACACTGCAATACAAGCAGCCATTCGAAAACTGGAAAGAACTCAAATACAAAAGCTCACCTTACACAAAGGAGCTAGAGAAAAAACAGCAAATAGGTCCTACACCCAGCAGAAGAAGAGAGTTAATAAAGATTCGAGCAGAACTCAATGAAATTGAGACAAGAACTGTGGAACAGATCAGCAAAACCAGGAGTTGGTTCTTTGAAAGAATCAATATGATAAACCATTAGCCAGCCTTATTAAAAAGAGAGAAGACTAACAAAATCATGAAAGAGAGATCACTACCAACACCAAGGAAATACAAACGATTTTTAAAATGTTATGAACAGCTATATGCCAATAAATTAGGCAATCTAGAAGAAATGGACGCATTCCTGGAAAGCCACAAACTACCAAAACTGGAACAGGAATAAACAAAACCTGAACAGGACAATAACCAGGGAGGAAATTGAAGCAGTCATCAAAAACCTCCCAAGACACAAAAGTCCAGGGCCAGATGGCTTCCCAGGGGAATTCTATCAAACGTTTAAAGAGCAAACCATACCTATTCTACTAAAGCTGTTTGGAAAGATAGAAAGATGAAGTACTTCCAAATTCGTTCTATGAGGCCAGCATCACCTTAATTCCAAAACCAAAGACCCCACCAAAAAGGAGAATTACAGACCAATATCCCTGATGAACATGGATGCAAAAATTCTCAACAAGATACTAGCCAATAGGATCCAACACATTAAGAAAATTATTCACCATGACCAAGTAGGATTTATCCCCGGGACACAAGGCTGGTTCAACACTCGTAAAACCATCATTGTGATTCATCATATCAGCAAGAGAAAAACCAAGAACCATATGATCCTCTCATTAGATGCAGAGAAAGCATTTGACAAAATACAGCATCCATTCCTGATCAAAACTCTTCAGAGTGTAGGGATAGAGGGAACATTCCTCGACATCTTAAAAGCCATCTACGAAAAGCCCACAGCAAATATTCTCAATGGGGAAGCACAGCACTGGGAGCCTTTCCCCTAAGATCAGGAAAAGGACAGGGATGTCCACTCTCACCACTGCTATTCAACATAGTACTGGAAGTCCTAGCCTCAGCAATCAGACAACAAAAAGGCATTAAAGGCATTCAAATTTGCAAAGAAGTCAAATTCTCCCTCTTCGCCGATGACATGATACTCTACATAGAAAACCCAAAAGCCTCCACCCCAAGATTGCTAGAACTCATACAGCAATTTGGTAGCGTGGCAGGATACAAAAATCAATGCCCAGAAATCAGTGGCATTTCTATACACTAACAATGAGACTGAAGAAAGAAATTAAGGAGTCAATCCCATTTACAATTGCACCCAAAAGCATAAGACCTAGGAATAAACCTAACCAAAGAGGTAAAGGATCTATACTGAAAGAAATTGAGGAAGACACAAAGAGATGGAAAAATATTCCATACTCATGGATTGGCAGATTATGAAAATGTCAGTGTTACACAGAGCACTTTACACGTTTAATGCAATCCCTATCAAAATACCATGGACTTTCTTCAGAGAGTTAGAACAAATTATTTTAAGATTTGTGTGGAATCATGGGATCCCTGGGTGGCACAGCGGTTTGGCGCCTGCCTTTGGCCCAGGGCGCGATCCTGGAGACCCGGGATCGAGTCCCACGTGGGGCTCCCAGTGCATGGAGCCTGCTTCTCCCTCTGCCTATGTCTCTGCCTCTCTCTCTCTCTCATGAATAAATAATTAAAAAAATAAAAAATAAATAAAAAAAGATTTGTGTGGAATCAGAAAAGACCCCAAATAGCCAGGGGAATTTTAAAAAAGAAAACCATAGCTGGGGGCATCACAATGCCAGATTTCAGGTTGTACTACAAAGCTGTGGTCATCAAGACAGTGTGGTACTGGCACAAAAACAGACACATAGATCAATGGAACAGAATAGAGAACCCAGAAGTGGACCCTGAACTTTATGGTCAACTAATATTCGATAAAGGAGGAAAGACTATCCATTGGAAGAAAGACCGTCTGTTCAATAAATGGTGCTGGGAAAATTGGACATCCACATGCAGAAGAATGAAACTAGACCACTGTCTTTCACCATAAAGATAAACTCAAAATGGATGAAAGATCTAAATGTGAGACAAGAGTCCATCAAAATCCTGGAGGAGAACACAGGCAACACCCTTGTTGAACTCAGCCACAGTAACTTCTTGCAAGATACATCCACAAAGGCAAAAGAAACAAAAGCAAAAATGAACTATTGGGACTTCATCAAGATAAGAAGCTTTTGCACAGCAAAGGATACAGTCAACAAAACTAAAAGACAACCTACAGAATGGGAGAAGATATTTGCAAATGACGTATCAGATAAAGGGCTAGTTTCCAAAAATCTATAAAGAATTTATTAAACTCAACACCAAAGAAACAATCCAATCATGAAATGGGCAAAAGACATGAAGAGAAATCTCACAGAGGAAGACATAGACGGGGCCAACACGCACATGAGAAAATGCTCTGCATCACTTGCCAACAGGGAAATACAAACCAAAACCACAATGAGATACCACCTCACACCAGTGAGAATGGGGAAAATTAACAAGACAGGAAACCACAAATGTTGGAGAGGATGCGGAGAAAAGGGAACCCTCTTACACTGTTGGTGGGAATATGAACTGGTGCCACTCTGGAAAACTGTGTGGAGGTTCCTCAAAGAGTTAAAAATAGACCAGCAATTGCACTGCTGGGGATTTACCCCAAAGATTCAGATGCAATGAAACGCCGAGACACCTGCACCCCGATGTTTCTAGCAGCAATGTCCACAATAGCCAAACTTTGGAAGGAGCCTTGGTGTCCATCGAAAGATGAATGGATAAAGAAGATGTGGTTTATGTATACAATGGAATATTACTCAGCCATTAGAAACGACAAATACCCACCATTTGCTTCGACGTGGATGGAACTGGAGGGTATTATGCTGAGTGAAGTAAGTCAATCGGAGAAGGACAAACAGTGTATGTTCTCATTCATTTGGGGAATAGAAACAATAGTGAAATGGAATAGAAGGGAAGGGAGAAGAAATGTTGGGAAATATCAGAAAGGGAGACAGAACATAAAGACTCCTAACTCTGGGAAACGAAGGCGTGGTGGAAGGGGAGGAGGGCGGGGGTGAATGGATGATGGGCACTGAGGGGGGCACTTGACAGGATGAGCCCTGGGTGTTATTCTGTAGGTTGGTAAATTGAACACCAATAAAAAATAAGTTTAAAAAATCAAGTTCAAGAACTGTTTTCCACCATTTACTTCATCCAATATTTAAGTCCTGGGAGATTCTGATTCTTGTTCTATGGATGATTTCTCTGGAACCTCTTGGATGATTTTTAAATGTTTTTGTCATTACACCTAGTTATAGAGGTTCTTTCTACATTCTATGAGCACTTACAAAGTGAGATTGTATCAGGTTTTTCTATTTCAGTGTTTTATTTTGAAGTGGTTTTTTCTATCCTCTATATTTCCTTGTTTTCTATGTATCTGTCCCTCCTGGGAGAGTTCTTCAATCTGATCTTTGACCCACTAGTTTTTCCTTCAGCTATATCTTCCCATTATGTCCTAGGACGTTCTTAGATCTGATTCTTTGTTTTCATTTAATGAAAAAGTCCTTATCTTAGATATATTTATTTGTTGTATTTAATGTTTACAGTCTGGATGTTCTAGTATTTATGCTTCTAACAGTCCATGTTCAATTTTTCTTTTGAAAAAGTTGAACTCCAGGGTCTTGTTCTGGCCTGTGAAATACGCAATTCCCTCAGGGGGATAGGATTTACCCAGGAATTCCATAGAAAGTGGAGATCATAAGGCAAGATTCTGGTTTGTTTCAGCACTGGAAAGTTCAAGCGAGAAGAGGCCTAGGATGTTCTGTAGTTTCTAGGACAAAACTTTAGAGTTTCCCCTCCCTGAGGCAGCAATGGACAGAAGCAGGCTTCCCAGTCTAAGATTCACTAGCTTCACAAGAAAACAGATGAAGGACCGGATGGCCAAAATTGAAATCAGGTAGGGACTGATTATTGACCCCTCAGCTATCAGGGCCTCCATGCTAACCTGATTTTGCCCAGTGAACATCTGTATCAGCATATGGAGTTGCTACAGATTTCTGCTAGGCAACAGTCAGCAATTATCTCAAAGCAATCTTGTGGAAGAGGCCAAGAGCAGAAATGAGGTCACTGTTCTCTAATACAGCTTTGCCAGCTGCCCTTTGTCTCAGGTCACAGCTGTTATTTTATGGACATGGTATGTGTCAGCTTACTCAGGTAGTTCCAGTTTACGGCTGTTGCCCTAGTGCAATTAGAAGTAGTAACCATTGTCCAAATAGGACAATTGAACAATTATACAGGCATTGTGGCAACCATGGAGATACACCACTCAGATGTCCTTGAGAGAATCCACCCAATTTATAGTCCTGAGCCTCTTTGGGATCTGCTGTACAATCAGAAATAAGCACTCTCTTCACCCAGGTATTTCCCAGTCAGTGATGGGTAGGGCAGGGCATATCAGAACCAGGCTACTTCTCTCAACATAGGACCCTTCTATGGGCAGTCTTTGAACCAAGAGGTCTGGCTATTAGGCTAACTGAGCTCTAGCGCTCTTCCTGCTGGTAATGAACTTGCCTAGTCATCTTACTTATACTATCCGACACTACATCGAGAGCCCTTTTAATCTGTCCGGAAGGCCCCACCATGGCAATTATTCCTGGGCTCCATGTTTGCTTCTATAGTTTCTCCAGGGTTTATGGCTGAGGAGGGAAGACTGAAGCCAATGCTGATTTGTCAAGAAGTCTCAGGCTGGTTGTAGAAGACAGGAAGTGGTAGATTTGTATTCCATCTTTTATTCTTCCAACAGTTGTTAAGAACTACCCTTTGAGGAGTACTGTCCCAATGCCATAGGTTACAAGGTCACATTCATTTATAGAGCTAGGACTCTAAAGGATCCTAATATTATACCTAAAAACTGGGTTACTAGGCCTTCCTACAGATAGCTAAAGCCAATTAGATCCCAGTATTAAGTTACTGGATCTGCTAATATAAAAATCAAGTAGCAAGAATCCCAAGATCCTCATAACCCTGTTAGCCTTTTTAAAAGTGCTCTTTCCTATGAATGTATTATGTGCCTGGTGTTTCCAACATTATCACACCATATTAGCTCATGACAAAAATCTTAAATTGATATTGAACATGTGTCAAATATTCACCAGTGAGGAAACCCTGGAACCAGAAGATAGACTATACTCTGATAAACGCTAAAGAGTACATCCTAGATAAAAGTGATTAGGATGGTTTGCTAACCCTTGTCTTTGCTGTATAAGAATCCACAGCAAGAAGGAAGTTTCATGACCCCAGGAGAAAACTTTCCTGGGCTCTCTTGCCATCCGGTTTGCAGCTAGGCTTGGCCAACATGGAAGCTCTGATGGGGAATTGGAAGGCAGACAGTATACTCCCACTTCAGTAGAATCTCTACAGCAGTGGCCATTTCACTTCCAGTCTTCTAGAGTTAGCCATTGTCCAGCTTCCTCCAAGCACCCCCCATCATGGTCTTAGCCCCCTCTGAAATCTCCACTACTACTTGACCCTCCAAAGCCCTAAGGGTAGAAGTAACTTCTTGCTGGTCGTCTGGATTTCTTCATGATCTCCTGTTTTACTTCCAGCTCTTAAAATGCCCATGTAGCTTACTGTCCACATTAAATTTCTGTTGAACTACTTAGCTTTGTTTTCCTGAGTGACCCCAGACTATTAACGCCGATTTAGTTCAAAAATAAGCTATTTTTATTGTCCTCTCTTTCAGTTGGCATGGGTTAATGTTTAGGGCATAGAATATTCAGAGGCATCTGAATACATGAACCATTAATTGTAAAAAGTAATAGATCTAGAAACAAATCATGAGCAAGTTGATATATCATATTAGATGTGTCAGGAACAGGAGTTTGTTCCTAAATAAGGCACTACTTAGCACAGCTATCAAACAGGCCAAAATTACCTTGCATAAGCATAAGGTCCTTAGATTTTGAGCAGATAAGGTAACTTTCTCTAAATCCTTTCAAAACTATTGGAATTCCAGCTTAATTCCCATCTTAGGGACCATGATTTTAATGGTCAAACTCTGTACACTAGATTGATACATCCTATCACCCTCCAGTTCAGGCTCTAAAATAATCAGCTACCAGGAAAGCCATACTCCAGAAAGCTAAAGCATAACTTTGTAAACATGTCTAACTGCCCCATCGAGAAAGCCAAATGAAGTATTTGTCACTTATCACTAATTATCAATGCCATTGATTTTTATCCTTTACTCGAAACCTCTGATTTACTTATTCTGACTTCTCTACTTGCTAACTTAGTTGTATTTAGGTACACAGTAGTAGGCATGAAGTCAGTTCTGGCTGTGGAGATTTCCAAGGTATTTTGATGGTTGTCCTTGTTCTAGACCAAAAAATGAAAGTGTTTGATACTGATGCTTAAAAGGGCATAGCCTCTTACCTTGATCAAGTGCCCAACTCCTAGCCTTTCTACTTGTTTAGCAGATAGCATGTTTATCATTGTGGAGGTGGGTATTCAACAGAGCCATTTTCAAAAGGAAGGAGAAGCACAAGAGAAAAATTGAATTGTTCTGTCTTGTAATTCAAGTCACCTTCTCCAAATCTGACTGGACTATTTCCCTGAACCCGATTTTCTACCTGTCACTCTCAGGATAGTTCCTCCTTGAAGAAATAGTCCTAGGTTATCCATGTTTGGGCACCTGCCCCTACTGTTCACTTATTTTTTATTTTATTGGAGCTCGATTTGCCACCATATAACACCCAGTGCTCATCCCATCAAGTGCCCCAATCAGGGCCCATCACCCAGTCCCCCATCCCCCTGCCTAACTTTCGGAAATGAACAGGGGTTAGTGGAAGGGCAGTTGGGCCTACTGTTCACTTAAACCAGCAAGAAACTTCACACTGGGTTGTTCAAGCCCTGAAGTCTAGCTCTGAAAGCCATTATGAAGGAAATAATTGATAAACCCAGCTAGTTTTTTTTTTTTTTTGTTGAACTGGAATCACTAGTCTTGGTTCTGAAACACCAGGAAAACCCCCAGATTTACAGGGTCCCGTGGGAACTAGGACACACCTTGATACGCATAACTTGGTATTAATGTTCTGAGGAGTTTGCATGTACCTTTAGCCTTGAGCATTCCCTTCTTGCCTGTCTGGAAGGCCGTTACTCCCATTGCTTCAAGTCCATAAAGCAATCCCAGATTTTTGGCTAGTGACTGACAGTGAGCAGTTTTGCTCCTTAAAGTAAAAGGGAATTATAGACCATGTAATCACCATCTGTTATTCTAAAGAACTTCTACTGGATCTATCTTCTGAGGATATGTGGTCAAATCTATAGCTCCAAGACAGTTCCCCCACATTACCATAGAGGACACTAGATAAGTTCTCTCACTTGGAGTACTTCTGAGCTGACTCATCCAAGCATCTACATGACATTTCCACATAGGTACCATGATAGACATCTCAAGTTTAGCATGCAAAAAATTTGGATTTGCTCTAAACTTTATTCTAATCATTCCCATCTTATTGATGGCACTAACCTATACTCAGGGAGCCAGAAAGCTAGGAATCCTTTTACTTTCATTCCCCAAACTTAAGCACCATTCATTTCATTTCTAAAATCTATATCTTAAAAATATACTCTGGATCTATCCAGCTTTTCCATTTCTACTGCCCCACCTTGGTCTCAGCAACATTTCATCTACTTCTCTATAAGCAGATTATAGAGACTAAAAGTGGCATCAGAGTAAAGATTTAAAAAGGGTATCATTCAAATTGCTCCACATTCCACTTCTTGAAACTTTCCTAGTGTCTTTCCATTCACTATAGAATGAAACCTACATTCTTCACCAAGGACTTTGGGATTCTTCATGAGATAGCCCCTGATTTTCACTGCCTCTCCCCTCCGGCTCATTAAGTATTAGCCGCATGGTTTCCTTTTGGTCCTTCAAGCATGCCAAGATGCTTATGCTTCAAGACTTGTTTGCCATGCCTTCCATCTCAAGTGATTTTTGTTAAGGTCCTTACATTCTAAAATTCAAAAATTTAGGAGAGGAATAAATGTCATCTGAGAAAGATTCCTAACCATTTTCATTGCCTTTATAATTCCTGCCAAATCTCATCTTTAACTGTTTTCCTCATGGAACTTATCACTAACCAAAAATAGCTTCTTTGACTCTTACCCATATTTTCCCTGAGAACACAAGATCCTGTTCCTGTGGACCTCATCTGCCTGGACTGATATTCAGGCACAGAAGTGTGCTGCCAGGTTTTCAGGAAAGAACTTCCTGTGGAGCTACAAGGAGCGTGCTCACCAACAGCCTCCATCTGTAGCACCTGCAGGACACACCACAGTATTTGAACTGAGGCCACATTCAAAAAAGGAACATAGAAAAGGTAACCAGGACATTTCTGAGGGAATCTTCCATAGGCATTATTTGCAGCAAGTCTTCCTTTTGGGATTGCTGAGACTCAGGACTGCCCTACAGTCTGAGTTCTAATCTTCCATCCTATCACAGGTGTCAAATCAGCATTGTCATCTGAAGGCTTGCCTTCCTGATGCCTGCCTCTTCACCCTGCTCTCTCATTAGTCTTTCTAACTTTGCTTGTCATCCACTTTGGGGACTCAACATAACTGGTAAGAACTGGTTTGGGGACTGGATTACCTCTGTACAGATGGCCAAGGAAGACTCAATCCCAACTGATGTATGGCATAAGTAGCTCCTGACAAAGAGGAAGGATCTTTAGCAACTGATGTGTCAATAGTGATCAAGAGAATGTACCTATTAAGGGGTAATTCTCTGGCCAGTGCAAGGATTCATGCTTTTAAGTACAGGGGAAATGGAATTAGGTAGTTAGTACATTGTCGTGTGCCCTACTGCAGAAGGAGAAGACTGAAGTTCATCAAGGCCAAATGAGAGCCTACTTATCCCCACCTGGCAACACTTCCCTGCTCTGGCTGTGAAACCCAAAGTTTTGAACATAAACATCTGAGTAAACGGTGCAGCTCGTCACAGGACATCAACATTCAGAGAAAGCAGCAGATACATTTGGCATAATGTAACATTCATGGCACGGACACACTTTTGCTAGAGACTTAAGGTCCGAACACTCCCCACTAAAAGCAAGGAGGAACTCTGGAGTAAGGACCAGTGGGAAAGAGCAGCCAAAATACAATGGCAGAGTGTACACAGCATATACTAGGAACACTTCCTGAAGTAGTATTGTTTTTACTGGTTCTTTTTCTTTCCCCTCCTTTACTTTCTGGACATAATGACTAGATGGAGAAATTTACTCCAAAAGAAAAGGAGGTAGTACTCACTGCCAAGGATTTAATCAGTATGGATATAAGTAAAATGTCTGAACTAGAATTTAAAACCATGGTTATAAAAGATACACCAGCTGGGCTTGGAAAAAAAAGTATGGAAGACACTAGAAAATCCCTATTAGAAAAGAATGAAAATCTAATCGGGGTGAAATAAATGTTATTACTGAGATGCAATCCCTAATGGAGGCTTTAACAGTGAGGATAAATGAGGCAGCAGAGTAATACAGAAGACAAAGTTATGGAAAATAAGGAAGCTGATAAAAAAAAATCTACTGGATCATGAAGGGAGACTGAGAAATCAGTGATACCATAAAATGAAATATGAGTAATAGGAGTCCCAGAAGATTAAAAAAAAAAAAAAAAAAGGAGGGGCAGAAGACTTCTTATAGCTGAGAATTTGCCTGATCTGGGAAGGAAATGGGCATGCAAGTCCAGGCAGCACAGACAACCACTACCCACCCCCCCTCAAAAAATAGTCAATGCCTCGACATATATAATAGTGAAGTTTGCAAGTTTCAGAGATGAGAGAAAAATCTTGGAAGTAGCTCAGGACAAGAGGTCCTTAACCTACAAGGGTAGACACATAAGGCTTGCAGAAGACCTGTCCACAGAGACCTGGAAGGCCAGGAAGGACTGGCAGGATCTATTCAACGTGCTAAATGGGAAGAATATGCAGCCAAGAATACTTTATCCAGCAAGGCTGTCATTAAGAATAAGAGAAAGCTTCCAGGACAAACAAAAGCTAAAGGAATTTGAACACTAAACTGCCCTGCAAGAAATATTAAAGTGGATCCTTGGAGTAGAGAGTACCCAAAAGTAAAGACCAGAAAGGAACATAGACAATCTACAGGAACAGTGGCTTTACAAATACAATGGCACTGACTTCATATCTTTCAATAATAACTCAATGTAAATGGACTAAATGCTCCAAAAAGTATCAGTGGGTTAAAAAAAAAAAAAAACCCTCAATATACTGCTTACAAGAGACCAAGATTTTCAATGATGGGGTGGAGAACCATTTATCCTGCCATTAGGCATCAAGAAAGCTACAGTAGGGGGAGGGGCAAGATGGTGGAAGAGTAGGGTCCCCAAATCACCTGTCCCCAAATTACCTAGAAAACCTTCAAATCATCCTGAAAATCTACGAATTCGGCCTGAGATTTAAAGAGAGACCAGCTGGAATGCTACAGGGAGAAGAGTTCACGCTTCTATCAAGGTAGGAAGACGGGGGGAAAAAGAAATAAACAAAAGGCCTCCAAGGGGGTGGGGCCCCGCGAGGAGCCGGGCTGAGGCGAGTGTCCCCAGGACAGGAGAGCCCCGTCCCGGAGGAGCAGGAGCTGCACCAACCTTCCCGGGCGGAAAGGTCTCGCAGGGAGTTTAGAGCAGGATCCCCAGAAAGGCGGGGATGCCCTCGGGCTCTGGGGACACTAACAGGCACCTGCGCCCCGGGAGATGCGCCGAGCTCCCTAAGGGCTGCAGCGCACACGGCGGGACCCGGAGCAGCTCGGAGGGGCTCAGGCGGCGGCTCCGCGAAGGGGGCTGCCGGGCGGGAGCGCGAATCCAACAGCGCAGGCCCCGGAGCACAGGGCGCCGGGACACAGCCCAGGATCCGGCCTCCCCCAGGACAGGCAGAGGCCGGGAGGGCCCAGGACAGCGAGGACGCTCCTGCCCCGAGCTGAGCAGATCAGCGGCCCCGCCCCGGAGCCTCCAGGCCCTGCAGACGGAGAGCCCCGGAGCTACTGCCGGGGGCTGACTCCAGGGCTGCAGAGCTGTCCCCGCCACTGTGGCTTCCTCCCGGGGCCTCACGGGGTAAACACCCCCCACTGAGCCCTGCACCAGGCAGGGGCAGAGCAGCTCCCCCAAGTGCTAACACCTGAGAATCAGCACAGCAGGCCCCTCCCCCAGAAGACCAGCGAGACGGACCAGTTCCAGGGGAAGTCAAGGGACTTAAAGTATACAGAATCGGAAGATACTCCCCCTTTTTTTTGTTTTTTGTTTTTTCTTTGTTTTGTTTTGTGCTTTTCTCTTTCTTCTTGATTTCTGATTGTTTCCCCCACACCAAACCCCTTTTTTTCTTTTTCTTTCTCTTTTTCTTCTTTTTCCCTTTTTCTTCTTTCTCTTTTTTCTTTTTCTCTTTTCTTTCCTTCTCTTTTTCTCCTTTTCCCAATACAACTTGTTTTTGGCCACTCTGCACTGAGCAAAATGACTAGAAGGAAAACCTCACCTCAAAAAGAATCAGAAACAGCCCTCTCTCCCACAGAGTTACAAAATCTGGATTACAATTCAATGTCAGAAAGCCAATTCAGAAGCACTATTATACAGCTACTGGTGGCTCTAGAAAAAACCATAAAGGACTCAAGAAACTTCATGACTGCAGAATTTAGATCCAATCAGGCAGAAATTAAAAATCAATTAAATGAGATGCAATCCAAGCTAGAAGTCCTAACGACGAGGCTGAACGAGGTGGAAGAACGAGTGAGGGACATAGAAGACAAGTTGATGGCAAAGAGGGAAACTGAGGAAAAAAAGAGACATACAATTAAGAGACCATGAGGATAGATTAAGGGAAATAAATGACAGCCTGAGGAAGAAAAACCTACATTTAATTGGGGTTCCCGAGGGCGCCAAAAGGGACAGAGGGCCAGAATATGTATTTGAACAAATCCTAGCTGAAAACTTTCCTAATCTGGGAAGGGAAACAGGCATTCAGATCCAGGAAATAGAGAGCTCCCCCCCAAAATCAACAAAAACCGTTCAACACCTCGACATTTAATAGTGAAGCTTGCAAATTCCAAAGATAAGGAGAAGATCCTTAAAGCAGCAAGAGAAAAAAAGTCCCTGACTTTTATGGGGAGGAATATTAGGGTAACAGCAGACCTCTCCACAGAGACCTGGCAGGCCAGAAAGGGCTGGCAGGATATATTCAGGGTCCTAAATGAGAAGAACATGCAACCAAGAATACTTTATCCAGCAAGGCTCTCATTCATAATGGAAGGAGAGATAAAGAGCTTCCAAGACAGGCAGGAACTGAAAGAATATGTGACCTCCAAACCAGCTCTGCAAGAAATTTTAAGGGGGACTCTTAAAATTCCCCTTTAAGAAGAAGTTCAGTGGAACAATCCACAAAAACAAGGACTGAATAGATATCATGATGACACTAAACTCCTACCTTTCAATAGTAACTCTGAACATGAACGGGCTTAATGACCCCATCAAAAGGCGCACGGTTTCAGACTGGATAAAAAAGCAGGACCCATCTATTTGCTGTCTACAAGAGACTCATTTTAGACAGAAGGACACCTACAACCTGAAAATAATAGGTTGGAGAACCATTTACCATTCAAATGGTCCTCAAAAGAAAGCAGGGGTAGCCATCCTTCTATCAGATAAATTAAAATTTACCCCGAAGACTATAGTGAGATGAAGAGGGACACTATCTCCCACTCAAAGGATCTATCCAACAAGAGGACTTAATCCTCAATATATATGCCCCGAATGTGGGAGCTGCCAAATATTTAAACCAATTAATAACCAAACTGAGGAAATACTTTGATAATAATACACTTATACTTGGTGACTTCAATCTAGTTCTTTCTACCCTCGATAGGTCTTCTAAGCACAACATCTCCAAAGAAATGAGAGCTTTAAATGATACACTGGACCAGATGGATTTCACAGATATCTACAGAACTTTACATCCAAACTCAACTGAATACACATTCTTCAAGTGCACAAGGAACTTTCTCCAGAATAGACCACATACTGGGTCACAAATCGGGTATGAACCGATACCAAAAGATCGGGATAGTCCCCTGTATATTCTCAGACCATAATGCCTTGAAATTAGAACTTAATCACAACAAGAAGTTTGGAAGGACCACAAACACGTGGAGGTTAAAGACCATCCAGCTAAAAGATGAAAAGGTCAACCAGGAAATTAAGAATTGAAAAGATTCATGGAAACTGATGAGAATGAAGATACAACCGTTCAAAATCTTTGGGATGCAGCAAAAGCAGTCCTGAGTGGGAAATACATCGCAATACAAGCATCCATTCAAAAACTGGAAATAACTCAAATTCAAAAGCTCACCTTACACATAAAGGAACTAGAGAAAAAGCAACAAATGGACCCCACGCCCAGCAGAAGACGACAGTTAATTAAAATTCGAGCAGAACTAAATGAAATCGAGACCAAAAGAACTGTGGAACAGATCAACAGAACCAGGAGTTGGTTCTTTGAAAGAATCAATAAGATAAACTATTATCCAGCCTTATTAAGAGAGAAGACTAATAAAATCATGAATGAGAATACCAACACCAAGGAAATACAAACGATTTTAAAAACATTATGAACAGCTGTACACCAATAAATTAGGAAATCTAGAAGAAATGGACGCATTCCTGGAAAGCCACAAACTACCAAAACTGGAGCAGGAAGAAATAGAAAACCTGAACAGGCCAATAACCAGGGAGGAAATTGAAGCAGTCATCAAAAACCTCCCAAGACACAAGAGTCCAGGGCCAGATGGCTTCCCAGGGAATTCTATCAAACGTTTAAAGAAGAAATCATACCTATTCTACTAAAGCTGTTTGGAAAGATAGAAAGAGATGGAGTACTTCCAAATTCGTTCTATGAGGCCAGCATCACCTTAATTCCGAAACCAGACAAAGATCCCACCAAGGAGAATTACAGACCAATATCCCTGATGAACATGGATGCAAAAATTCTCAACAAGATACTAGCCAATAGGATCCAACAACACATTAAGAAAATTATTCACCATGACCAAGTAGGATTTATCCCCGGGACGCAAGGCTGGTTCAACACTCGTAAAACCATCAATGTGATTCATCATATCAGCAAGAGAAAAACCAAGAACCATATGATACTCTCATTAGATGCAGAGAAAGCATTTGACAAAATACAGCATCCATTCTTAATCAAAACCCTTCAGAGTGTAGGGATAGAGGGAACTTTCCTTGACATCTTAAAAGCCATCTACGAAAAGCCCACAACAAATATCATTTTCAATGGGGAAGCACTGGGAGACTTTCCCCTAAGATCAGGAACAAGGCAGGGATGTCCACTCTCACCACTGCTGTTCAACATAGTTCTGGAAGTCCTCGCCTCAGCAATCAGACAACAAAAAGACATTAAAGGCATTCAAATTGGCAAAGAAGAAGTCAAACTCTCCCTCTTCGCCGATGACATGATACTCTACATAGAAAACCCAAAAGCCTCCACCCCAAAATTGCTAGAACTCATACAGCAATTTGGTAGCGTGGCAGGATACAAAAATCAATGCCCAGAAATCAGTGGCATTTCTATACACTAACAATGAGACTGAAGAAAGGGAAATTAAGCAGTCAATCCCATTTACAATTGCACCCAAAAGCATAAGATACCTAGGAATAAACCTAACCAAAGAGGTAAAAGATCTATACCCTAAAAACTATAGAACACTTCTGAAAGAAATTGAGGAAGACACAAAGAGATGGAAAAATATTCCATGCTCATGGATTGGCAGAATTAATATTGTGAAAATGTCAGTGTTACCCAGGGCAATTTACACGTTTAATGCAATCCCTATCAAAATACCATGGACTTTCTTCAGAGAGTTAGAACAAATTATTTTAAGATTTGTGTGGAATCAGGAAAGACCCCGAATAGCCAGGGGAATTTTAAAAAAGAAAACCCTAGCTGGGGGCATCACAATGCCAGATTTCAGGTTGTACTACAAAGCTGTGGTCATCAAGACCGTGTGGTACTGGCACAAAAACAGACACATAGATCAATGGAACAGAATAGAGAACCCAGAAGTGGACCCTGAAATGTACGGTCATCTAATATTCGATAAAGGAGGAAAGACTATCCATTGGAAGAAAGACAGTCTCTTCAATAAATGGTGTTGGGAAAATTGGACATCCACATGCAGAAGAATGAAACTGGACCACTCTCTTGCACCATACACAAAGATAAACTCAAAATGGATGAAAGATCTAAATGTGAGACAAGATTCCATCAAAAACATAGAAGAGAACACAGGCAACACCCTTTTTGAACTCGGCCACAGTAACTTCTTGCAAGATACATCCACAAAGGCAAAAGAAACAAAAGCAAAAATGAACTATTGGGACTTCATCAAGATAAGAAGCTTTTGCACAGCAAAGGATACAGTCAACAAAACTAAAAGACAACCTACAGAATGGCAGAAGATATTTGCAAATGACATATCAGATAAAGGGCTAGTTTCCAAGATCTATAAAGAACTTACTAAACTCAACACCAAAGAAACAAACAATCCAATCATGAAATGGGCAAAAGACATGAAGAGAAATCTCACAGAGGAAGACATGGACATGGCCAACATGCACATGAGAAAATGCTCTGCATCACTTGCCATCAGGGAAATACAAATCAAAACCACAATGAGATACCACCTCACACCAGTGAGAATGGGGAAAGTTAACAAGACAGGAAACAACAAATGTTGGAGAGGATGCGGAGAAAAGGGAACCCTCTTACACTGTTGGTGGGAATGTGAACTGGTGCAGCCACTCTGGAAAACTGTGTGGAGGTTCCTCAAAGAGTTAAAAATAGACCTGCCCTACGACCCAGCAATTGCACTGTTGGGGATTTACCCCAAAGATTCAGATGCAATGAAACGTCGGGACACCTGCACCCCGATGTTTCTAGCAGCAATGGCCACAATAGCCAAACTGTGGAAGGAGCCTCGGTGTCCATCGAAAGATGAATGGATAAAGAAGATGTGGTTTATGTATACAATGGAATATTACTCAGCCATTAGAAACGACAAATACCCACCATTTGCTTCAACATGGATGGAACTGGAGGGTATTATGCTGAGTGAAATAAGTCAATCGGAGAAGGACAAACAGTGTATGTTGTCATTCATTTGGGGAATATAAGTAGTGAAAGGGAATATAAAGGAAGGGAAAAGAAATGTTGGGAAACATCAGGAAGGGAGACAGAACATAAAGACTCCTAACTCTGGGAAACGAACTAGGGCGGTGGAAGGGGAGGAGGGCGGGTGTTGGAGGGGAATGGGTGACGGGCACTGAGGCGGACACTTGACGGGATGAGCACTGGGTGTTTTTCTGTATGTTGGTAAATTGAACACCAATAAAAATTAATTAAAAAAATAATAAAAAAAGAATGCTACAGTAGTCATCCTTAAACTAGATTTTAAACCACAACTTTAAGAAGATGGGCACTATCATAAGAGGTTCTATGCAACAAGATCTAACAATTGTAAATATGTAGGACCCTAACTTGGGGGCAGCCAAATATATAAGCCAATAACAAAATTAAACACATGGACAATACAGTAATTGTAGGAGACTAACCCCACTCACAGCAATGGACAGATCATGTAAGCAAAAGAAACAAAGGCTTTGAAGGACACACTGGACCAGATGGATATATTCCAAGCATTTCATCCTAAAGCAGAATACAGATGCTTCTTCAGTGCCATGGAACATTCTCCAGAATAGATCACATACTTGGTCACAAGTCAGGTACCAACTGGTACAAAAAGACTGTTCTGAAATATGCATGAAATATCATTGCTTTAAAACTTGAGGTCAATTACAAGAAGAAATTTGGAAGGATAACAAATACAGAAGTTAGAGGGCATCCTACTAGAGAATGAATGGGTCAACCAGGAAATTAAAGAATTAAATACATGGAATCAAATGAAAATGAAAACAGTTCAGAACCTTTAGGACACAAAGGCAGTCTTAAGAGGGAATATATATAGCAATATGGGCCTTTCTCAAGATCTAAGAAAAATCTCAAATACACAACCTAATCTTATACCTAAAGAAGCTGAAGGATAGCTATGTAAAGCCTAAATCCAGCAGGAGAAAAAATATTGGAGCAGAAATCCATGATCTAGAAATCAAGAGAACAAAACTAAAGCTGATTCTTTGAAAAGAATAAAATCCATAAAGCCCTAGCCAGACTTGGGATAGGACCCAAATGAAATCATGAACAGGAAAAGAGGATAATACTGAAGAAACATGCAGTTATGAGTGATTGTATGCCAACAAGTTAGGGAATCTGGAGGAAACAGATACATTCCTATAAACAGATTACCAAAACTAAAATAGAAAACCTGAACAGACCCATAACCAGCAAAGAAATTGTAACAGATCTCCCAAACTATAGTCCAGGACTGGATTGCTTCCCAGTGGAATTCTACCAAACATTTGAGGAGTTAATACTATTAAACTGTTCCAAAAATAGGAATGGAAGGAAAACTTCTGAACTACTCCTGAGCCCAGCATTATCTTGATCCCAAGAACCCAAGACCTCACCAAAAAGGAGAATTATACCAATATCCCTGATGAACTTGGATACAAAAATTCTCACTTAAGATGCTAGCTAGTAGGATCCAACAGTACATGAAGATTATTCATCACAACGAAGTGGGTTGCAAGGGTGGTTTGACATCCACAAATCAATGTGCTATACCACATTAATAAGTACAAGAACTATATGATCCTTTCAAATGAAGTAAAATTTGACAAAATACAACATTCTTGATAAGGCTTTGCAGTGTAGAGATAGAGGGAACATACCTCGATATAAAAGCTATGTGTGAAAAACTCACAAAATCTCAACGGGGAAAAAAGCTTTTTCTCCCTAAAGTCAGAAATACAACAAGGATGTCTGCTCTTACCACTACTATTTAACGTAGTACTAAAGTCCTAACCTGAATCAGACAAGAAATAAAAGGCATCCAAATTGTTAGAGAAGTCAAACTTTCACTCTTCACAGATGACATGATCTTCTATGTAGAAAATCCAAAAGACTCTAGAAAAAATTGCTAGAACAGATACAGGAAATTCAGTAAAGTGGCAGGATGTTAACAACAACCGAAAATGTACAAGTCGGTTGCATTTCTACACACTAACAATGAGGTAGAAAAGTCAAGGAATTGATTACATTTACAATTGCACCAAAAGCCTTAAGATACTTAGGAATAAACCTACCAAAGAGATAAAGGATCTGAACTCTGAAAACTATATAACACTTAAATTGAGGAAGACACAAAAACAGAAGATCCCATGCTTATGGAGCATGGAGGCTGAGGGAAGACCTCTACTGGGGAAATCAATAGAATAGCCAGACATTAAGCTTTTTTTCTGGATACAGAGTCCAAGTTGACAGCAATATCTAAAGACCAGAAGCCTTGTCCTGTCTTGTTTGTGTAGGCCTGGTGGATCCAGATAAATGGAGTGACCAAAGTATGAGATTAAAGAGGTATCACGGATCCATACACCTACCCAGACATTCTTTGTCTCTGAATGTGTAACTGGCATAGACGTAACTGAATTAACCCACACATTGACCTCTTGGACTGAGTAACTGCTATACTAGTGGGGACTACCAAATAAAGTCTTCTGAAACTACCTACCACCCAGCCAAGATAGTGAATCAATATATATTTTGGGGTTGTCAGGGCAGAGCATATTAGTACCATCCTTCAGGATTTTACGGTTTCTAGGCTGGTGATTTCTAGCTCAGCATTGTTTATTTCATCAATCTGACTTTCGTATAACTTAGATTGGTTTAATAACTAGAACCTCTTATGCATTCAACCTAGTCTCAGTTGCTGCTGTCCTGCCAGATGAGCTATCTTGCTAGAGCAGATTACTGACTACATACCATGTATCTGAAGTCATCTTAAAGTGAAGGGGTTCTTTTCTATTCCAATCATAGAAGGATCAGAGACCATTTGAATTCATGTGGAATTAACATACATTTAGAGCTTTCTCCCCCAAGGCTACATTCATTTTCAGGCTCTGACATATTCAAAAGACTTGGGCCATTTGGACCTGTTAGAATAGATGATCCTTTATAGCAGAAGTCATGATGATGCACAGAGATGGCTACTACACTGGAAGCCTTGGTAAGACACATGTACTTTAGAGGATAGAAGTTATACCCTATACAATTTCAGGGGCTTGTGACTTCAGGAAAGACAGTTAGAGGTCCAAGTTTAAGGAGAATAAGGTCACAACCCCTCTAGAATAAGACAACTTGTAGTAGAGGATGTACGATGTGCTTCCTTCTTTTACAACATTTGGTAGGCTTTAGGTTCTAGAAACAGACAAAAAAAGACTAGTAGATCTGGTCTGTCATACAATCACCCCTGAGCCATATAATCCAATGATGCGATAGACTGTCTCAATTGAAGTGGTAGTTTCATGGATGTTTATCTGTCCAAACCCAAGTCCTATACAGACTTGTGCAGTTGTGTATCATTATAAAGTTAAAATGGATTATGAAATTTAGGAGAATTATCCATAGGAGGGAAAGGTAGGCTATAGAGTTTTTGTCAAGCCTCTGTTGGAAAAAAAAAAAAGCCACAACAACAACAACAACAAGCCTCTGTTGGCAAGTCATAATGCAGTCCTTTGGGTTGGGGACCTAATCATACTAACTGCTTTGAGAAATGGTTGATGTCCTGGTGAAGAGGAAACTTCAATCATGTACCAAGTAACACATCAATCTCCCATTATGTTATGGGGTCAGATTCATCAGATCACAAGTTTGGCCAGGCTAAGCAAGAATCCAGCAGAAGATGAAGATGGTAATGCTCAGGATTGAACCCTATACCAGGTGGCCCAGGCTCATGTCACTCATATCAGCTATACAAGAATCTTGAGTTCACACCTATGGATGTATACGGGTCCATTATGATCCGCTAAAGGAAAAATGAAAAAAATACAAGTTTTATTTGTGGATGGGTTGGTACAATGTGTACGCAAACTAAAGTTGATGGCAGCTCCTTTCCAGACACATTCAGGGTTCCTTTGAAATGCAGCAGGTACACAAGAGACCTGGAAAAGCCAAAGCAATCTTAAGCACACAGAGGGCACTACACTTCCTAGTTTCAAGCTATAAGGCTAACCAAAACAGTATGGTACTGACCTAAAACATAGTACAACATTAAAATTAAGCACAGAAATAAACCCCATGCATATGTCGTTAATGAATCTTTGACAAAGGAGCCAATACTCAATGGAGGAAAAAAAAAACTTTAATGACGGTGCTGGGAAAGTTAGATATTCACATATAAAAGGAAACTTTTGTTAATGGTGATGGATGAGGGTCTAGTTAACTTGAAATTTAATACCAAAAATCATGAAACTCTAAGACATAATAAACCCCTTGACCTGTATCTTGGCAAGAATTTTTGGGATGACACCTAAGACATGGGCAACAAAAACAAGACTACAAACTGAAAACTTTCTGCATAGCCAAAGAAATAATCACTAAAATGAGGAAAAACCCACAGAAGGGGTAAAAAAATTGCGATCCCTGATAGGTTAATATCCAAAATAGGTGAAGGACTCCTACACAAAGGAAAAATCCAGTTAAGATGGACAGAGACCTGAGCAGACATTTTCTCCAAAGACCTATAGAAGGCCAACAGGTATGTGAGAAAATGTCAGGTAAATGCAAATCAAAAATCAAAGTGAGCTAAACACCTCATATCCACTAGAGCAGTTATTACCAAAAGATTTTTAAAGATTTATTCATGAGAGACAGACAGAGGGAGAAGCAGGCTCCCTGGGGGGGAGCCCAATGTGGAACTCGATCCCAAGGACCTCTGGCTCACACCCTCAGCCAAAGGCAGATGCTCAACCACTGAGCCACCCAGGAATCCCCCAAAAGATAATATCTACTGTTGGTGAAGACAGAAGACTTTGCATTTTTTTTTTTTTTTGCTGAATATTGATTTATTTTTTTATTTTTTTTTTATTTTATTTTTTTAATTAATTTTTATTGGTGTTCAATTTACCAACATACAGAAAAACACCCAGTGCTCATCCCGTCAAGTGTCCACCTCAGTGCCCGTCACCCATTCCCCTCCAACACCCGCCCTCCTCCCCCCTTCCACCACCCCTAGTTCGTTTCTCCGAGTTAGGAGTCTTTATGTTCTGTCTCCCTTCCTGATATTTCCCAACATTTCTTCTCCCTTCCTTTATATTCCCTTTCACTATTATTTATATTCCCCAAATGAGGAGAGGATGCGGAGAAAAGGGAACCCTCTTACACTGTTGGTGGGAATGTGAACTGGTGCAGCCACTCTGGAAGACTTTGCATTTTTAATTTAAATTCAATTTGCCAACATGTAGTATTCCCCTGTGCTCATCTCATCGTGTGCCCTCCTTAATGCCCATCATCCAGTTACCCTATCCCTCCACCCACCTCCCATTCTGCAACCCTTTGTTTTCCAGAGTTAGGAGTCTCATGGTTTGTCTTCCTAGTTTTTCACCAGTTTCCACTCCCCCTTCCCTTATAGTCCCTTTCACTATTTCTTATATTCCAGATAAGAGTAAAATCATAATTTTCTTTCTCCAACTGACTTCATTCAGCATAATACCTTCTAGCTCCATCCACATTGATGTGAATGGTAGGGGTTCATCCTTTTTAATGGTTGAGTAATATATATGTACATACACATACACATCTTTATCCATTCATTTGTTGAATGACATCATGGCTCCTTCCACAGTTTGGCTATTGTGGACATTGGTATGAACATTGGGGTACAGGTATCCTGTTCCACTACATCAGTATATCTGGGGTAAATACCCAATAGCACAATTTATGTGTCATAGGGTAGCTCTATTTTCAATTTGAGGAACCTCCATACGGTTTTCTGGAGTACCTGCACTGGCTTGCATTCCCACCAATAGTGCAAGCAGGTTCCTCTTTATCCACATTCTCACCAACATTTGTTGCTTCCTGCCTTAATTTTAGCCATTCACATTGGTGTAAAGTGGTATGTGGTTTGATTTGTATTTCCCTGATGCCAAGTGATGTGGAGTATATTTTCATATGCTTGTTAGTCATGTGTAGGTCTTTGGAGAATTGTCTGTTCATGCCTTCTGCCCATTTCTTGACTAGACTGTTTTGGAGGGAAACAAAAGCAATAGTGAACTATTGGAACTTCAAGATAAAGTTTCGCACAGCAAAGGAAACAGTTAACAGAACTAAAAGGCAACCTACAGAATGGGAGAAGATAATTACAAATCATATGAGATGAAGGGCTAGCATCCAAGATCTATAACAATTTATCAAACTTTTGGTGGTTTCTAGGTTGGTATAGCTACTATGGAAAGCCATATAGAGGCTCTTCAAAAAAAATTAAAATGCAATGGTGAGAGAAAATATTTCAAGTATAACTGAGTAATCCATCATAGAAGAAGTAACCTGAAGAATATAGGCAGGATTTTTGGGAAGCTGCACCTAGTCTGGTCAGGGGTCTGGAAGGAAGATGACTGAAAGGTCAGAGGCAAGGAGGCTTGGGGTAGATACATGTAGAACATTTGCAAGTAGGCACGAAAGACTTATGGTACATGTTAATACTTGTCAGAATGCATTCACCATGGAATAGGTGCTCAGCCAAGGAGACAGAATAAGTACCAATGATGAAGCTGACTAACTTCAACTAATCTAAGAACTGCCACAATGGTCAAGTTGGATTGGGCACCAGCAGCAAAGAGGACAGTTATGGAAAAACCCAAATGCATGGATTACCACTTATCAATGCCAACCACTAACTACCTACTAATGTCTAACCTTCCAGCATAGAGTAACAGGGATCCTCTAACAGATCTCCTTGAGGAATAGTGCTAGATCAGCCACTTGGTAGAAAGTTCACTACATTAGACCCTCTCCATCCCAGAAGAGCTATTAATTGATTATTGCATGGGTAGACACCAATTTCAGGAATGAGTTCACTGTTTTTTCTCAGACTCAGCCCAGCTTTCATCCCCTAGGGATGTACATAGAGCCTTATATGGTACCTGATTCACAGCCATGGAATCCCATACAACATGGCATCTGACCAGAGGATCTCCTATATAAATGAAGGTATGGAAGAGTACCCATGACAATGTGATTCACTGATCGTATCACATACCCTATCTAGGGGCTGACTGCCAGATGGAGTATTGGGACAGCCTGCTGATGACATAGCCAATAATTCAGAGGCAGAACTTCGCAAGGATTGAAGACATCGCTAAGGATGCATTATATTCACGTCAGAGTCCTCTATATAGCTTTGTCCTCCAAAAGGAAGATCTATGGGCCTAGCAATCAAGGGTGCCAAACAAATAGTCAACTAGCTTTGTTACCTGTGACCCAACTAAGGGACTTTCTGCCTACAAGTCTTCTCTGCAGTATTAGAGTCCTTAATCCTTAAAGGGGAAACACTTTCCAGAGGATATAACAAGGGTCCCAATGAAGTATAAGCTACAGGTGCTTCTAGGACACTTTGGACTTCCCACGTCTAGAGATAAGCAGGTAAGACGACGACATTCAGATCAGGTGGTGATGTAGCCCTAGTTACATGGGGGGAGGGCAGGGAGAAAAGTATGGAACTCATGCGATTCATTTGGGTACCTCTTGATGCTATGTTGACCAGTCATGACTAAGGAAGTACAGTTACCCAGAACTGTATATTTTAAAGGGCTCAGGAAAGCAAGTTTGGGTTATATCACTAGGTAAACCATGAAGACCAGCAGAGAGGATATCTGAGAGAAGAATTAGAGGATATCAAGTGAAGGAATGAGCACTAGTTGTGGCTCTGAGGACAACTGAAGCAATGGGATATATAATTCATACCACTAGCATTTATAGGTCTTTCAGTAGAAGATACCCACCAGAACCCTGGAGGACCTACTCTTTGAAAACATATGGAGAGCTGGATCCACATGGCATAGAGTTGGACTGTAAACTCCATAGAGGCGTGCCCTCCAGACTTCAAGAACTGGACACCTGTAAGGAGTAATATCTGACAACCTCCAGGTATAACACCTTTGAGATTCAGTACAGTATTTGAGCTGATGCCACCTTCAAGCAATGCCCAGCAGAATGGTAGAGGTCGTAAGACTAGTTATCTGTACTCAATAGGGGAAATGGTCAATAGAAAATATTTGACCTGTTGCTCTCCTATATACTGAGCTGTGGTCTGAGTCTATATACTCTTTATAAACTCAAGTGACACTTGTTAGTCTGGAGGCTTTTCCTGCATATCTCTGGCTCTCTTCCCCTCTGACTTAAACATGAGGTGAATAAATCTCTTGTGCTTCCAATTCCATTTGGTATACTTCCAACACTTTTGGTGTATGCCCAGTACCTTGGAGAATGCCCAGCACAAAGTAGGTATTCAAATATTTGATCAATTGGTACTTGGTGCTGAGATAGAAAGGCAGAGGACTTCTCCAGATTTCTCTTTGGAAGAGTTTTTGGCAAGGGTGGGTAGAGGCTGGATACAAATACTGGAAGAGGTGTGTGTTTGTGCTGGATTTTACAGAGACCAGAAGTTGGACTTGCAGGAGTATTTTTGGTAACTCGTTTTGCCTTGATAGGAGAGGGAAATAAGATTCTCAATGACTGACCACCAGACCATCTCCAATCTCTGAGGTATTAAGGGAGCATCGGCCTGGAGAACAATTCTAAATTCTGCCTCTTTACATCATAATCTGAACCCAAGGAAACTCTAGCTGTAATAGCAAGGTACCACCTGGGTGGCTCAGTGGTTGAGCATCTGCCTTTGGCTCAGGTCATGATCCCAGGGTCCTGGGTTTGAGTCCCACATCAGGCACCCTGCAGGGAACCTGCTTCTCCCTCTTCCTAGGTCTCTGCCCGCCCCCCTCAATCTTAAGAGCAAGGTAGCTAACTTGATTATTGTCTTCTTCAGCCAGACTACTTATTCAATAGGTGCCTGTCAGGACATTGACATGAACTGAGCAGGCTAATATTGATATAAGGTACCCTCAAGTTCTACTTCTAATGCCTCTGGACATAATTCCCAACTTCAGCAGTGGAACTGCTATTTAACCTTATGGTCCCTACTTGTCTCTGTGGCTTTCAGATCTCATTTCTTCCAATTTCGTTGGGGACTTCCCCCTCCCCTACTCTTGGCTTCCCCAAACCAAGCCACTGTCATTTAAACAAGTACCTGGCCAAATCAATTCTGGCCTGAGGAAAGGAAGTAGAGCTGTAATTCTAGGGGGTCCAGGACAAGAGTTTTTCATACATCACTTAAAATACAGAAATATTACTGTATAAATACAGGTTAAAGGATGCCCCATCATTAAGTTCTCTGGAACCTACACATATGCCTAGTCCCATTAGTTTAACTCCATAGCAAGTAGAGGATATCAGAAAAAAAAAATCAAGATGTACATTCTCTGGGTGTTCCTGTCCTAAGAGGTTTTAAGTCAGAATAGATCCAAAGCATTTCATCTCTTAGGATAGAGCATCTTCATGATCCTGAAATAGGTTATTTTGCCTGTAACTGGTCTATTTCTACCATTGTTTCAAGAGCCAGAGAGGTTCAAGTAGGTGTTTTGTCTGTGTCCAGCCAGAGCAGAGTATAGTACTAAGTAACAAATACAGGTATACCAGCCGAATTGGCTACTTGGGAACTGGAAACCACCCGATTTGAGATTCATCAGTATCTTTAGTCATCCTTAGACCAAATTTTTCTTGCTATTGAATTGTGGCTTCTGGTTATTTGGGATTTTGCCCTAGTATTCTATTTCAGAAGGTAAAAATTGTAGACCAATATGAAGATTTAGACAGTTTATGGGCTAGGATACAGGACTTTCAGCCCAATATGTAATATGTGAAGGTTTTATAAGCTTTGTAGAGAAAAATGGTCCAGAGTGTTGAGCTAGTGGCTAAGCCTACAGATCTTAACTCCAGGCTCACTTCATTAAGAATCTTGCTAGGCTCCTGAAGTCCTAGATAGTTCCTGGTGAGGCAGACAATCTCTCGCATCATTCACAAGCAAGCAGTGCTAGGTCATACCCAAACCAGACAGAGGTCTTTAAGCTATGGGGCAAGCAGGGCTTTGCCATCAATCACAACTTCAAAACAAAGTTAGTCCACAAGCAGGGAAACTCAGGGCAATCATCTCAGAGGCCCCAGAATTCATCCCTTTCTTCTCAACCTTGACTTGCCTTGACCTACCACCAATAAAGCCATCCACTTTGGCTAGATACCAATGGTATTAGGTTTCAGCCATCATTATACCTCTCTGAACTGCTTGGCACAAGTTTTGCCCATGTCACTGTTAAGTGTTGAGAGCCCAGGGGCTCCAACTTGAGGGTCCACCATGCTGAGCTCTCAGTACAACTTCAAGGGCAAACAGCATTTGGGCCTGGGACAACATCCTTTACACCAGCGAAGGCCACATGAGAAAGGAACTCTTGCCCTTAATACCTTGAAGGTGTCTACCCTCCTCCAGGACATAAAGCAGGGCCTGTCCATTGGTCTGACTCTAATAGCTAAGTTTTTATGTCCCCCCCAAAAGTGATAAGCATTTCACTGCTTTAGTTTGACATAAGCAAGAGCAGCTAACAAGTCTTGGGCACCCTATACCAGAAGTACCACAGGGTCATGCCAGAAGAAGCCAAGAAACAAGAACAGCTCCTAATTCTCTAATATCCTGCAACAATAACTGAAACCAGACCAGTCAGGATGGTAAGGGCTATACATGGCATCTGTGGCTGTCCTTTAATAATTTTTTTTTAATTTGGGAGGGAGAGAGAGTGAGCACATGAGTGGGCAGGGGAAGAGACAGAGGGGGAAGGAGAGACATAAGATTCCATGCTGAGTGTGGAGCCAGATGTGGGGCCCAGTCTCATGACCTTGAGATTATGAGGTCATGACCTGAGCTTAAACCAAGAGCCAGATGCCCAACCAACTCCACCACCCAGGCATGCCAAAGAATTATCTTAGAGAGCAAGCATGTACACATGTGAGCTGGGGAGGGAGAGAATCCTCAGACTTCCCACTGAGCCCAACACCTGGAGATCATGACCTGAGCCAAAAAATAAGTCAAGAATCAGATGCTTAACCAACTGATCCACTCAGGCACCTCTGCCCCACTTCTATGTAGCCTCTTTGTAGAGCTTGTAGGACATCTTAAGCTTCATGAACCAGGCCTCCCATAGAAGCTGATAGAAGCTGCCCATAGTTCATGTTCCTCAAGACTAGGAACATTATGAATAGTTGGCATCAAGATATAAAAACCTATTGCTGGAGGAGTTGTTGCAAGTGACCAATGCCAAGCAAATGTGGGCTCCACAGACTAGGCTTTCCACCAATGCCAACATGGCCCAAGTCTGCCTAATGCTGACTATTGCTATCTAATTGTTCTAGATAACCATTATCTTTGCTCTTTTTTTTGCTGCTAGTCAGGAAGACACCAGCTCTAATCACGGGAACCACACCAACTACCTACAATCTAGATCTGGTATGCCCGGGTTGTGTTCTCTAGCATCAATTTGCAGCTGATAACATGCTGGGCTCAAGTCCACCTTACTAAGCACTCAAGTCCACTACCTAAGCATCTGGCTCCATGGTAGGGGTCTGGGAGAGATGATCTAGAGCAGTAATAGTATACTACTCGATTAGGTCTGCCCCTTAACTCCTAAGCCACAGTTAAGAAATAGGACAAGTAGTCTTCTGTGACAACCAAGGGAATACATCTCAGATCTGACTACAGAAAGCATGACTAACTCATGCTGCTGAGCTCTTAAAAAAAAAAAAAAATCACTGCATTGTACCAATGCTACACTTCTCATGGCTACTCCAAGCCAATGATTGATCATGGTAGGTAGGACTAAGGCAGGCCTGTTTCTGGGAGATGTAGGACTTGATTCATTGCAAGCTAAGACAATTCCCACCCAGCCTTCATTCCTTCTCCATTTCTTTGAGGCCACACTTCTATCACAGTCTGACAGCTCTCCAGCCTCTGACTCTCCCCATTTTCTCAGGTGTTTTCCCCAGTATGTTTCTTCCATGGTTAATCCAGTCTTAGCATCTTTCTTGCTGTAAAACTGGGATGATCATTTCCTCAATTTGTAGAACTCACTATATATTACAGTAGTGATTCTATGTAAACTCAATACTTCAGCTTTTAAGGCCATAATAACCTTGATATAATTGAAGAGGGCATTATAAAAGTTATAAATATACCACAAAAGTATTTCAAAGTTTAAGCTTTTAGCAAGTTAAATCAATATAAAAGTCATTACTATGTAAAACTTATCACAGGAATGTCAGGTTTCTCTCTCACACACACACACAAATTCACCACACTAAACATGAGAAATCCTAGCTCAGTAGACACAGGAAGACCTGTCAATGTAATATCCATTTGTTACAATGATTCAGCAGACTGGAAATAGACATCCCCAACTAGAAGAGTGTGTATAAGACTACCTGTGGCTTGTGCAATCCTTAATTATAAAACATTAAGGGCTTTCAAGATTAGAAGGCAACATCTACTATTGAGCATGTTAGAGGTCATAGTCAAAGCAAGAAATAAGTTTATAACATCTATGCATGGAAGTGTTTATTTGCCCTATGGAAGTGGGTGAACAGGTAAGCAGGCAGCGGGGGTAGATCCAAGTTCTAGCACCTACAGTTTCTTCCTCAGTAGACTGGAGAAATGCCATTGGTCTAGGTTCCCAAGACCTTTTACCGTACTTCTCACTTCAGGGCCTGAGTACAGTGAGGTACCTCAATTGTAGTGCCTATCCATAAGCCCCAGGGATACCTCGAGTTCCTGGAAGAGCAAGGACCAAGTGCTAAGGAAGAAATATGGTCCAGATAAGCATGGACTTTTTCCAGTTGAAAAGGGATACTTACTCTAGGGCAGCCCCTCAGAGATCCTAGCCACCCTGCTTGTAAGAGTTTGGAGCAGAAAGTTGTAGCTAGGTCATTACCAGAAGGCCTTTTCTCTCAGTTCTAGACTCTCTCCACCCTCCTGACCCCCACCCCTTGGAGCAAAAGGTTGTAGCTAGGTCAGTACCAGGAGAGCTTTTCTCTCAAGTTCTAGACCCTCCCCACCCTCCTGACCCCCCTTCTCTACTTTGGGTCAACCCCAACTCACAGCTTGAATGGGGGGGCAGTAAAAAGCTGAGAACCCCTGCCTTAGCTCCAGTCTCCAGGGACCTCTTCACATCTCCCCTATCATCTTCCCAAGGCAGAGAGCAGGAGCTCTGGGAAGGGACACATTTAGACCCAGGAGACCCTGACAATTTCTCTTTCACCCCTTAAGTTGCAAAGCATCTTCTTACTGCAACTCTAAACCAGACAAATCCTTTAGATGTGGTCAGAAAAGTAGAACTGAAGAAACCTTGTGGCTCATAGCCTCTCCCCTCCTCTGGTAGGTCTCTGGAACTAACGAACTCCCCTAAATCTGTTAATATAACCCCTCCCAGAGTAGGGTTCCCTCCACCTAGGTGGCAGTTCATAGACTTCTAGGAAAATTCCTAGGTATAATGTGAAACTGCCTCCATATGCAGAAGTCAGGAAAAGTAAAGAGGCCACTCCAGGTTGGTAAGTGGCAGTTTTAATAAAGGGAACACACACAAGGCTCGTCTTTGACATCAGCAGGACAAATAGATCCCCTTCACCCACCCAAATCTTAAGGTTTAAAAGCCTTAACCGAGCTCAGTCATGTATACCATGCAGGTGTTCATATTATATAAAGTCTAGGTCCTCCTCTATTGGGCCTTTTGCATCAAGGCAGAACTAGAGCTGTTAGCATAGCCTTAAGAAAATAAGTTTGCTTTAGAAGTAAAACACTTCACTAAGATATTTCTATTACCTAATATGTATCAACAGGAACTGGAAAGTATATCTTGAGGGAGTCAGAAAGGGGGTAGGCTGATTAAAAAGCTGGATAAGATGGTAGGCCACCATTATATAGAATTTAACACCCAAAAATGGTCTTACCCTGAGTTTTCTTTGAAGCTTCAACATTATGACCTTTAACAAGATAGAAGTTCCGGAACTAGGAGTATAGTGGCAAGGCTTAGATGCAGGGTAAGACTAGGTTTATGTAAATGTATACTATATAGTACATACAATATATGTAACATAGCCATCAGCTGACTGCATTTCTTTTAGTAGGCTCAGAGGACATACATCCTTCACTAGGACAAAACAGAATGTATTTAAGTCAATTGTTTATAAGCTCAGTGTGGACTGTCCTCTGTAGGCCAGAAAAGACAAGTGTCTGAGATAGGGCCCCCTAGTATAAATAGGGATGATAGAAACCAGAATTTGCATTTAGCCTTTAGAGGCAAAGAAATTATTCTAAAAAGCAGCAAGTCTGATGTAGCCATTAGAGTATATGGACTTACAAGGATCTTTGGTCATGGCTAATATATGATAGGGCCCCTAAGGTATGAGGAAGATATGTAGATAGAGTATTTGAGTTGTAGATTGGGGGGCAGGGAGAGTCCCAGTAGCTGGGAAGGAGATTAACCACAGAAGTGTGAAATCCTGATTCTTCACCTAGTTGCCAGATCTAAAGTAGTTCTCAAATCCAGACCTTACTGCTTAACTAAATTGGATCTCAAAGTCTCTCCAGAATGCTGTAAGTATGCCATAACTATTTTAATCCTTTAAGGCCATTTACTAGAGTGGCTACTTAACATTGGAGTTAAGACTTAGAACAAGAGACTCAAAATGCTGCTACATTCTTTCAAAGTAGAAGCCAGGTAAGAGTTGTAACTCAGTCTCCTAATCCATTGGTTCCAGGGATATCTCTCCACTTTGTGAAGTATTTCTGTAGTTTAGAAATGCATACTTAGGGTGGATAGACCCGAATCTGGAAGAACTCAATTGGTTCCTTAGCCTGGCTATAAAGGCCTAGAGGAACAGTTTCAAGGGCTTGGAATTACTCTTTCCAGCATACAGATCTAAGTAATACTAAACCCTGGGATGACACTATAGAATAGTAGTACAGTGACAAGACATGAGAGACTCAACTCTGGGAAACGAACAAGGGGGAGTGAAGGGGAGGCAGGCAGGGGGATAAGGTGACTGGGTGATGGGCACTTGGTGTTATATATTGGCAAATCGAACTTCAATAAGATATAAATAAAAATATTGTTCATATGTTAACAACTCACTAGCACTGCGTCACATGACCTTTATACAAACAAGATGCATTATGGCATATGTTGATGAAGGTTAATTTTCCATGTGATCCCCAACAAGCTGTTTTGCTAGGTGTGACATCTTTGATAATACCAATACGACATGCACCTGATATGCTGAGCATGGCAAAAATGTTCTCAAATCCCCATTAAATTGTTTGAGGCAGTTTATAGTTGTGTGGGAAGGTCAACAGTTCAACTATTTTTTTTTTTTTAACAGTTCGACTTTAAGAGCCTTAGAAGTCTGTTCACTTTCCTACTCTTTGGCTATATAGACCAGAGGATCCTGATCACCTTGACATACCACAAAATGTTGTATTAGGCCTTTATGTTGAGGCCATGTGAATCAGACCTGGTGACAGGAGTAGCAAGTTCTCTGGTTGCCCTAGAAAGACCTGTCAGGCATCAGGAGAAACCCTACTGAATAGTGTTCCAGTATTTGTGAGGATTTCAAGATCCTAGTCATCTGATGTATACTAGAACATTAGAGATAAAGAGACACAGTGTTGTACCTTTACCCCCTAATGCCAAAAAAGTGACAAAATTTGCTGAGTTTTAGAGGAAGCAGCATGTGACACTTGGTAATATTGTTCCAATGTTTGTCATGTTACGCTGAAGGCACAAGTTTCAAGTGGGCCTAAAGACAGCTCTAAGGAAAGTGAGGCTACTGTGCCAACTCTTCTGCCACTTGGTCTATAAAACCCAACTAATTTCAATAAGAGATAGCTTTGTTACAGACAGTAATAAGGTCTATTAAGCCACAGTTTCAAAGCCCTAAAGTTTCTGGAACAAAGTCTTGTTAATTGCAGCATGGAACCCTTTAGTCATAAAAATAGCTGGCATACTAACTAGGCCCTTGAGGACTAAGGGGTCCACCTTTGGGACTTCTAAGTGACTGACAACTGGCCATCAGGAGCTAATTAGACAGACTCACCTAGTCACAACGTTGGGCAGGCAAAGTAGGAAGTATTTTAAGAGTGGACATGTATATCCAGGTGGAACATGAAGTCTCAAGGGCACAAGATATATAGGCAGGTGCCCCAGGTCCAGTATCATTTACTTCTTTAAGCTCACACCTGTTGCCTCATGGGGAGTAGTTTCTTTGAGTCAACTAAGAAGAGAAAAATATGGCTCTAGTTCAAAGCTCAGTGAAGGTGCTAGCAGGGGTCCACTGTTGTATTATAGTTGTACTAGGGCACAGTTCAAAAGAACACTGTTAAGGTGAAAGCCTCTTAGTGGATAGATTCAGAGAATATATGTATACATTTTATTAACACTTGGCTTTATTGTGCTTCATAGACTTAAAACTGAAGGTTTGTAGTAACTCTACATCAACCAAATCTGTTGGTGCTGTTCCCACCTCCAATTACTACTCACTCCACGTTTGTCATGTTTTGGTAGTTCTTATAATGAAAGTTTGAAATACAGCATCTGTTATCTGTTGTCAACCTTTGACATTATCACTGTAATTGTTTTGGAGTGGCATGAACCATGCCCATGAGAATGCGAACTGTTCTGAATGCTCCAGCTCGCCTTTCTCAGGTCTCCCTCATCGCCACCACCTTATTCCCTGAGATAGAACATTACAGCCCATTGTAGGGTTATTAGCTGGCCTAATCTAAGTATTGAAGTGAAACAGGCACATGTCTCACTAAGTCCAAAGCTATAAAACCTTAGAAGCCGAAACTGACCAAAAGTTAGGCCTCTTCCATTAGTTAGTGAAGAAAAAGTTGAGGGAAATTAGAAGTGCAACTCCAGTGCACAAATAACTGAAACAGCCTTATTGCTGATATGCAAAAAGTTTCAGTGGTCTGGATAGGGGGAAAAAATCCGATCAGTCCCATTCCCTTATGATCTCACAGCTTTAATCCAGAGCAAGACTCTAATTCTTCAATTCTGTGAAGGCTGAGAAGGGAGGGAGGGAGGGAGGGAGCTTTAGAAGCTGGAAGTTGGTCCATGAAGCTTAAGAAACCATGCAAGAGGAGCCAGCAAGTGCTGATGTAGAAGTTGCAGCAAGTTATCAAGATCCAGCTAGGATAGTTAATAGCTACACCGAACAGACTTTCCAATGTAGAAAAACTTACTAGAAGTTGCCATGTAGGCCTTGTGTAACTAAGGAGGATCCAAGTGTGATTTGAAGGCTTCAAAAAGACAGGTTGACTCTTGTTAGGGGCTAATGCAGGGACTCGAATTTGAAGCCAATGGTCATTTCCCATTCTGAAAAATCTCAGGGCCCTTAAGAATTATGCTAACTCTACTCTGTTTTACAAACATCTGTTCACAACATGGCTTACTGAATGTTTTAAACCCACTGAAAACTGTTTAGAGAGAAGAGCCCTTTCAAAATATTACTGCTCATGGACAGTGCACCTCGTATCTAAAGAGCTCTGATGATGTTCAAAAAGATTAGTGTTTTCATGCCTGTTAACACAACATCGATTCCATAGCCCATGGATCAAAAAAGTGATTTTCAAGTCAATTTTTGAGAAATATGTTTCATAAGATTATAACTGCCATGGATAGCGATTCCTCTCATGAACAGCCTTCTCGAAAGGCTATCCTTGATGGAACATTTGGGATTCATAGAATAGGTCAAAACATGACTTTGGAAGAAGTGGATTTCAACTCATGGATAACAGGCTTAAGACTTCAGTGGAGGAAACTGCAGATGTGGTGAAAAGAGCAAGAGAACTAGAAGTAGAGCCTGAACATGTGGCTAAATTGCTGCAGTCTCATGATCAAACTTTAACAGATAAAGTTTTGTTGTGAAGTTTGTAAGCAAAGTTTGAGATGGAATCCACTCCTGGTGAAGATCATGGAAGTGAAAAAGGATTTAGATTACATAAACTTAGTTGATAAGAATGGCAGGTTTTGAGGGGATGGACTCCAATTCTGAAGGAAATTTTACTGTAAGTAAAATGCTATCAGAGCATTATATGCTGAAGTCATTCATGAGAGACAATTGATGTGGCAAGCTTTATAAGTTCCCACAGCCACCTCAACCTTTAGCAGCCACCACCCTGGTCAGCAACCATCAACATCAGGCAAATTCTTCCACCAGCAGAATTAGGACTCCTTGAAAGCACAGAGGGCTAGCAATTTTTAAAAATTTCATGAGACAGAGGCATAGAGACACAGGCAGAGAGAGAAGCAGGCTCCATGTAGGGAGCCTGATGTGGGACCTGATCCCAGGACTCCAGGATCACCCCTGAGCTGAAGGCAGATGCCCAACTGAACCATCCAGGCATTCCAATGATTAGCATTTTACAGTAAGTTAAGGTACAAGGACTTAATACACTGAGTATGTATAGACAGCTTATGTGTACTGGGAAACTGAAAAATTTTTCTTATAGTGATATGGAACCAAACCTGCAATATTTCCTAAGTATTCCTGCATAACTAATCACGTATTGAAAGAAAAGTGACCTGAGGCAAGGATATGCAAGGACTTCTAGGCAAGTGGTTGTTATTTGGTCAGGTGTCTGAAAGGAGAATGGAAGAAAACAGTTCTGAGGAAGACACATGTCATTTGTTCAGTTATCTGTCTCCTGTCCATGTTCAGAAAACACCAGGATACTGAACAAGATAAGATTGACTATTTGAAGTCAACCAGCTTCTGCCCTTATCCACTCTAGTGCTTCTTGAAAGAACCAATGAGTGAAGTATTCATGGTGGTAAGAATGGAGGCTATTGCATGGGCTCAATAGCAGGAGCTTCCTCTCATCAAAACTTATCTGGCTATTGCCACTGCTGAATATCTAACCTGTAAAGCATAATAGGCTTACATCTTGATGGTGCTATAAAGAGAAGGTCACTATCTCAAAGATTGGGGATAAGCTGAATATTGGGACTCTTGGGTCCTAGAAGGAGCAGTGATGAATCCTTGTCAGAAATATGTATTCTTGGTATGGGCTTGTTTCTCCTGCTCAGCATCTTAGCCAGTAGTATCACCCAAGGGCTCACTAAATGTTACTTCTATAACAGGCCTCAGACTAAGGAATCCATTCTATAGTAGATATAGAATGGGTACATGACCAAGACTTACTGGACCTACCAAACCCAGTAGGATGTTAGAGTGGCCTTTAGGAAGTAGAGCTAAGACACCAACCTGGACACAATCCTTCAGTACTTTGGTGCAGTCTTTTAAGGAAAATATAGAGGCTTCAAGCCAATAGCTATTATATGGTGTCTTCTCCCTACTAAGGAACAGGAACTTGAAGGAGTACTGCCCACCCCAACTACCTTTATCATCGTAGATGCACTTAAAGTTATATGGAAAGGCACCAATTCCTTAAGTGCTGTTGGACTTGTCTGGTTATCATCTAGTAGGGAAAGTAGAATACCTCTATCAGGACACAGTAAAGGATCTACTGAATCCGAACCCATAGACCAGAAGGCAAAGGAAGTAGTTTATTGGCAGAAACAGCCACTATTGAGAGAAGTCTGTTGCTATGCAACAGGGATAGATGTGTCTGGAACACATGAGCAGCTTCTTGGTGATCCTATGTTTTAGGTAACGGTATAAGTAATTTCAACAGCATGATAGGGACTTATTAACTAGGGCCTCAATCCTATTGAAACAGTGGGGTCTTAGGGTTATCTCAATAGGCAAGCAACCCATATCAGAAGTGCAGGAGGAAGATGAAGGGAAATGTAGATTGGGTAGTAGGAGGAAAATGAGTATCCATCACTGAGCAAGTTTCAGCAAGAGTAATTACAACATATCTTGCTATTATCTAGTAATATTTTATAGGTTTATTAAAAAGCATATGCTTCTTTGTATGCCAAGACTCAGAAGTAGGTAACAGGGCAGTCTATGCTCAGAAAAAGGTGTCATAGTAATGTCAGAAGCAAATTTAAGTCCATGATTTTTATAGACACCTGTGCCACTTTTCAATAATGCTAAGAAATAAGTCACAATCATATCATTTTAGTGGGTCTGTTTAAGTTACTATAAATTAAGTATGAGGAAATATTCAAAGCATAACTATGACCTGATGTCAAGTTATGTTGAGAGCTGTGGTATTCTCTAGAATGTCCTTGCTAATAGGATTTTAAAAAGATCGTGATTGCATTAGGTTTTTGCTTTAGAGAAGGGGGGTTTACTGCTGTTAGAGCTGTTTTCCTCATGTAAGACTTTCCATCTTCAAGAAGGGTTTGTAGATGTGCATATGCACTCAAAGGATGTAGAGGGTCATAGTTCTGGACACAGCGTGTCCGAGATGTGGCCCTGATCTTAGATCATGAAGACAAGCTTTACTGAACCCTCATTGGCATGAGTCTATTAAATGGCAGAACAATATCAATATCTGACCTTGTCCCCCATGCTTGTAAAAGCCAAAACCCGGCAGATATTAACTTATTAGACAAATGGGCCAAGTGTATAGACCCAAATTTTCAAGTAGAGCCAGCAAGATATTGTTACATCTTCAACATCCTTGTCAGACTGAAAAGCATTAAGGAACAGATCAATAGGAGTTTTTGTTCTCAGCTTCAAACCCAGGTCAGTGACCACTTATAGGTATTTGCATGAATTCTGCACTGGTCTTGAATTCATGCCTTGTTTTTATCCCATGCATCTCAGGCTGAGTCTTAGAGAAGATCAAGATTAACAGTCTCTCCCCTCAAAAGGACAAGACATTCTTGAAGTCAGGGTCAAGCTGACTAGCAGTTATCCCCTCAATGTTCTTCCCTTCTATGGTAGTAAGTTCCCTAGGCACATGGACACACAGCTAGAGACTGCTTTTCTAAGTCTTTCTTGCAGCTAGTTACAATTCATGACTAGACACTTGCTAATAAGATTGAAGAGTTGGATACAATTTCGAGGTCACTCCCTTGAAAGTATCTCCCTCAATCCTTTTCTTCCCTCCTAGTTTATTGGGCTAGAAGTATTTTGAACTCCCTGAGAAGCCTAATGTGGCAATGCCGGGTATATAATGACACTTGAGCCTGGTGCTGTTAAGTGGCTCTAGTCCTTAAGACACCCACAACCCTAGCCCAGGACCATTTCATAAATATACTTTACCTCTTTATTCTAGCTTTCTCACAACAGGTCTTAGAGTTGATCTCTGAAGATCTACCTGGAAGCTATTAAGGTAGATACAGGATTAGATAGGATGATGAAGAACGGAAAAATAACCGTAGTAGAATAAGTATAGGCTTCAAGCTAACAAGTAGATGACTGCTAGAGAGAAAGTCTATGAACAGCTACTGTTTTTGGTTCGAGGGAAACCAGCAAAAGCTTGTGTACCAATAGTTTACCTAGGGACATATTCATAGGAATGATGGAAGGCTGAAGACAGAGGGAGGCCAAGAGAATGTTGCATTATTAAGTTGCCCACTGATACCAGCAACTCTTCCTCCAGCAGAACTACCTAAGAAGCCTTAGGAAATCCAGCCCAGAACTCAGATAAACGGATGCACTCATTTATCCATTAGCTCCCAGCTTCCATCTGTTAAGGATTACTTCATAATGCTAACTACCCCATACTACCAGGTTGCTTGAATGCCCAGTGGATTCTGAACATCCTGTGCCTCCAAGTTAGAGAAAAGCTGGGGCAGAAATTCAGAAGTAGCTGGTATAAGACTGAATTAAGGTACAATCAGGTTACACACACAACTATAGCTGGATCAGAGAGGAAGCAGAGGGAATTTGAAATGGTACACAGGAGGAATCAATATACCAACTGATGTGAGAAAGGAATATGGTAAATATGAAAGATGCAAATAAAATAAGGTTTCAGGTACAGAATGACATTTCCTATGCCACAGGCTTTATCCATTTTATTTAGAAACATGCTTTGCAGTAGTAGGGAAGATGAAATAGTGGAAGCAGCCAAAACTAACACACACTAGTTACTAATATATGCCAAGTACTAATACACTGGTAAGAAGTTGAGTAATAAAACCAGAAGCATTAAAAGCTGTGACAAGGAACGGTAATGATTTTAAGTGTATTTCAGTGGATTGTTAAGTCTAACTATGCTTAGGTTTCTAGGAACTCACTTCAAAACCTAACTTCCAAAAAAAAAAAAAAAAAAGTCAAGAAATACAAGATCTAGAAGCCTTGAAGAATGATTCACTAGCTCAATATGGTACATATGCAGAACTTCACACCCTACAAAGATACAATTCTTATCTCCGAATATTGATCCAGCTTGAGTAGGCGGCCTCTCAATAGCCCTTTGCCAGCATAGTGTGATGACTGGAATTAAGTTGAATAGCATTATTCCTCTGGTTTTTGATCTTTGCTTCTGCCTTTACAGGGCCTGAAACCCTTTCATTCTGAATCTCATAGCCAACATTAGTTTTTTCCCTTCAAGGTCAGCCTTGCCTAGGACTGAGTTCTTTTGACCCACTGCCTCTTGAACTGGCCCTGTGGACATGCCAAGCTTTGATGCCTCTGGTGCCCAGCAGGGAGAGCCTCATAGAGCTTGGATGCCATTTGAGTTTTAGCTTACCTTGATATCTGACTTCCTAGTAACAATGTCTAGCTAGAGGCAACAGTGGAACCCTGGACTGATAACTTCACCCAAGTCATTACCTCATGCCCCGGATACATCATTGTAGAAACAGTGGGCTGAATGTTACCCTAGCAGTACTGAGCTAAGTCCCCATAGAAGGTATATGTTTCAAAAGCCAGGTTTTCTATATTCCACAATAGAGATTATGTTAGGGGAAGAACCTTGGGATAATCCCTTAAACCAATTCCAAGTAATCTTGGAAGGAGATCTCTGCTTTGAATTTATCTTGCCCCCAAAAGGAGACCTTTTCTCGTGGTAGTTGGAATCCTTTAACATGGAGGCCACACAAAATTAGTGTTCAGCAGATGTTGAACATATTCCTTGTTGTCTTTGGGCATAGGCTTTATAGATAGAACTATATTATGCTTTGGGGTCTGTTTAACTCCTTTTAAGATCAGTCCCTTATGTTTATCTTATATTAGCCAAACCTAATTTAAGTGCCTATGGTCCCTCTAGTCTATCCCATAAATTTTTAAGTTCAGTTAGCCAATATTAGTTTCAGATCTGGTGTTCAACAATTTATCAGTTGCATATAACACCCGGTGCTCATTATATCACATGCTTTTTAGAAATTTATTCATGAGATAGAGAGGTAGAAACATAGGGAAAGGAAGAAGCAGGCTCCCTGGGTAGGGGGTGGGGGAACATCCCCATGTGGGACCTGATCCTGGGACCCCGGGATCACGCCCTGAGCTGAAAGCAGATGCTCAACCACTAAGCCACCCAGGTGTCCCTAACATGTGCCCTCCTTAATGCCCCTCATCTACCCCCTCCAGCAACCCTCAGTTTCCTAAGGAGTCTTTCGTGGGTTTTCTCCCTGACTTTCCATTTGGTTTTCCCTCCCCCTAGGATCCTCTGCACTGTTTTTCTCTGTGGAGCCACATAAAGTGGAGCCACATTGTCTTTCTCTGACTTCTCTCAGAATACCCCCCCCTCCAAATGTAAATAAGTATTCATCCTTTCTGATGGCTGAATAACATCAACATGGATGGAACTGGGGGATATTCTGCTGAGTAATTAAGTCAGAAAGAATCCTATGTTTCACTCCTCCATACGATTTGAGCATAATTCTGCCAAGCTAGACTGTCCCTCAACTATAATGTATTCTCTTCGTAAAACAAAGAGAACTATGATCACCATAGTGCACAGAGTTCTGCTTAGAATATTGGAGTTAGACAACTATCGCCTTTTGGTTCAAGTGTTCATGTGAACAGTAACAATAGCAATGAGCTTCTATGGTTGAGACCAGGACCAACTACTCAAGGAGAACCTATCTTGTACCATTTCCATCACTCAGAATCTGACTGGATTTAACTTTAAGCCCTGATTGATCTTACCACAAGTCCTTCCACAGTTCAAACTGACATGTTCTACACAGGTCTCCCCTGGAGCTGGGGAGTAGATACAGGGAGTAGTGATCTATAGTCTTCAGAATAGGAAAGGTTCATGAATTCTTGCCTACCTTGAAGGCCATAGCAGAACTCCTCATCCTGGCCTTAGGCCTCTGAAATGGTCCTGGAACTGGCCACCTGTGGACACACATGTTCTATATGCCATTCAATATACTTGAGCTGTGTTCATTCACAAGACTTCTAGTCCATTGAAGACACCAGCCCCAAGTATGAATAAGCATCAGGAGGAACTCAGTAAGACATCAGATACCAAGAATTAGTCCAAAGTACTTGCTAGTTGGCCCAAGGAAGAAACCTAGCTGGCAGTGCAAACATTTGGGAATGTGTACCGTAGGCCTTTGGTGGAGGCCAACAGCTCACTTGTACAGATCAAGTTGTGGAGACAATTAAGCAAATGTTGCTCTGTCTTCAGGCAACCTGCATCATCTGTAGTTATCTTTTATTTAGGGTACTCAACTAGTTCTTGTTTGCCAGAGATGCTCATTTAGCAGTGAAATAGCCTTCTTCCCAAGGAAAGTGGGAGACTTTAATAGCAAGCTTATGAAGTCACTCCTTCTGCCCCCACTCAGGTTCACAATACAGGACTATTAACTGAAGTACATACTAGTACAGGGGTATAACTGCTTTTAAGTATGTATACTACTTTTTAAGTACTTGTACTACTTTGTTTTCTCTGCAGGGAGATAGGGACACCCAAGTCTTGGCTCAAGTATCCTACCAGGGTGATTTAAATGGATTATGATGGAGTTATTAACTCCATTCTCTCAGGGTCTACTGCACATACAAAACATCTTCTGGTCAAAAGGCTAATTTAAGCCTGGATACAACCTGTGAATAGTGCATTAGAGAACAGAAGAACTTGCTCAGGACCCTGATCCAGGGATTCTCAACACCTTAGCTGCCATGTAAAGGAGACTAACACCCATAACTCAAGGACTAATATGGACCTACAGACCCAGGTATAGGTATGCCAGGAGTAAAGGTTAGACACCCAACCCAGTGCAAGAAGGGATGTAACTGTGAAGCTCTCTCCCTTTGGGGAGAATATACTGGAACTGACAAGAAGCCCCGACTATAGACTGGTGACTACTTGTTGGAAGTTTAGCTTGCAATGGAATCCATCTGCTAGCTCACAGCAAGCAATCCTTTTTCTGGACAAATCTCAGACCTGTGTGAGAATGATTTCATGCCCTGTGTCCTCAGGGTTATTAGTGCCCATTTTGATGGTAGTATTGTTAGCCAGTCTGAAGTTAGTCCAAAGAACCAAGTTCTTGGAGTTTGAGAAATGGTTTCAGTAATTCCAATTCCAGTGTATTCAGTAGCTTGCTCATCTCATTGGGTTCTCCCACCACTATCAAAGCATACACCTGCCCTCATCACTTACTGGAGAGTTTTCGTCTGCATTTTAGGTAGGCCTAGTAAGTGCCATGGTTTGGTCTGACCAATATTATTGGCACAATGCAGTTTTACCACTTTCTCCCAACCCTATCACTTCCATTTACGAGATTGAAATGGGCCAGAACACTACTTACAGTTACTACCACCTCTGAAAAGCAATTTGGTAACTTCTACCACCATCAATGCCTGAAAAGGCCAAGTTGAATTGAGTGCACAGAGGACACTTCTACATCTTCTATTTGGCATGAAGTTAATAGAACTAGTTTTGCTTAAAGTGTTTAAACTCTGAGCTTAAGGACTTCCCTTTGAGACTGCCAGCAATACTGAGGAGTTTGTCACCACTCTTGACTGCATGGTCACTGGATTATGCCTACCCCCCTTTTTTTTTTTAATATGCCTACCCTCCTATGTAGTCTACATCTTGATAATTTTATGGATACTGCCATGTTATGTATGCCAGTCTGAAATTTTGCTTTCAAAACAGAATTAGAGACCATGTGTCCAATATTTTGGTAAATACTTTTGGTCCAAGAGTTTAAATTCCTTAAAAGTCTTCAGAGAAGATATGACAGGGGGCAAGTAGCAAAGTGACTTTGCAGGTTGCTAAACAATTTTTCCATGCCAAATCCTTCACCAACTTGATAACGATGCTCCCTTCACAATAAGGAGTAGTGTACATATAGAGTTACTTACTTCAGGACTTAGATCAACAGAAAAATTTTGTTAGCTGAGAGTACACAAGTAAGACTAGCAACAAAAGTATCAATGGTCTGTCATCTTTACTACTTTAGTGGGAGCAATAGGTCAGGTTTATATTTGTCACTGGGGTGAGGTACCCTGTTTAAGTGTTTATCCTTTAAGAGATAAGTCTGAGCTGGTTCCCAAGGCTCCAGAGCCAATAGGGTCTCAAAAATAAGGTCCACATAGCTGGTCTTCTGACATTTGGTAATTTCTTGATACACATCTAAACTATGCCCTTTGATAGTTCAGCTTCTGTTTTGGAAATTGGCACATTGGTTTGCTTTTGGGAGAGTCCAAGTACAATGGTATTCCTAATGACTAGAATCCCCTTTGGGAAAGCTAGTGAAGGCTTTGATATCCTTCAGTGTGCTACTTTATGGTTGAAACCACTTTTGGGGCATAGCCAGCCCTATATCACAAGGCTCAGCAGCTCCTAGGCTTATATATATATATATCTATATCATAAGAGGCACCCATGAATTCCATGGATCTAGAGGCCTTGGTACCTACTTCCCATAGAATGGGATGTGTGGGCATTAGCAGGCACCTGAGTTGGAAAAGTGATTCTGTAGGACATTCAGGGATGGTTTTGAAAGAAGGATTTGAGGGTTTTCAGGAGAACTGTACCAGCATGCCATGTTCATCAAGAAAACCATAGTCTGAGTCACTAGGCCCTTCCAGTTAGATCAGAATTGGCCTCAATGCTTTGAGATAAATTGGCTCAAATACTCATGGACAGCCTATAGCCTGGCAGATTACTCTGAATCTGACAAAGTTGAGCCAACATGCACTTCAACCGTGAAGTTCAAGTTTGGGGTTTAGCCTCTAGAGATCTTGTTCTAGGGCTTTAAGATGGGGAACAGATCAAATAAAGGATGGGACACAAGTTAGTTCAAGCAGATTAAACTGGATACAAAGTTATATTTAAGTCTACTCGGGCCCTTCAAGATTTCATTTCCACAGATGTCACAGATGAGCAACTGGCTTAAGAGCCTTAAGAGCCTTAAGAGCCTTTCAATAGTCCTAATATTCAATATAGCAATTGGAAGTTTTCAATAGGATGGATAAGACAGGACAAGTTTATGTCTGTGCTAGGTAGTAGTTAAGTCATATTACACTTAGTCCATACAGGAGGATAAGACTGATGCTTGTGTTTTGCTGATAGTTACCAGTGAGGCTCTGTTTCAAAGCATCTTGTGAAGATATTTTAAAGGAACAGGTGTGTGTCCCCATGGAGGGCTATGTGTGCTTGTAATGGATTGTCCTACCCTCACATGGAATATCTAGTCCATAAGCTTTTTTTCTTGTATAGATATCAAGCTGAAATAAGGATCAGGGTTCCCTTGATTGAGAACTTTGGCCTACTAACCAAGTTCACTGGCTCTATAAGCCCGCCTCTCATAAATTAAGGCAGACCTTGAGGTCAGAGATTTCTAGATCCTTATCTAGAATGCTCAGGGAGCCGGTATGCTGGATCCAGAGAACCCCAATTGTTAAAGACATGGTAAGATCTAGGCCTGCAATACCCAAGAATCTAACTTGAACCTATGACCCTGACCTTGTAATTTTTCTGACCCCACTAACCTATGCTCTACCATGGCTAGAGTTGAAGGAAGGTACACTGAAAGTGACCAAGGAGTTGGGGGGACATGCCCCTCCCCTCACTCCTTTGTGGTTTCCAGCCACCAACCTTTAGAATTCTTCCATTCTGATCCCAGTAACCTACCTTAGCATTTCCTCCAAGATAGACCCAATGTCATGGCTACCTTGCAACCCCCGAGGACTGGGGTTTTAAAGAGCTCTTGCCTTGTCCTGAAGCTGAACTAGGGCCATCCCAGTTTATAGACAGGTTGGATAGTTCTCTGCTCCAATAGAGAAAAGAATATTGTATTTAGATCTCCACCCCTTAACCTCCTTCAAAGTCTTTTAGGAGTTGGCTTTTAATAAGTACTCCAAGATTGTTCTCTAAATAGATGCATCTAAGAACTATTTTCATGCACCATGTTGAAATTTATATGGTCGTGTAAGGAATGTAGGTCCCTGAGGTCTCAGTTCTAACGAAAGATGGAAATAGTTTCAAAACCAGGCTTTCATGGACATCTAGGACACAGCCAATAGCCAGCACAGGCAGCTAGCCAAGACAAGTTAACTAAAGTAACTTGAGTGATAATCTTGAGTGTTCAGGTAGCACAAAGTCAGGTAGAGGTACTAGTTAGCAGGGTTAGGTTATAACATGGAATGGATAGTAAGGTCTCTAATGGGAGAAAGGGAGTTATTCCCTGAACTAAATATAGGAACTAGCTTATAAGCAGGAATTGGGATATTTCTGAGAAGGGCAGAATATAGGATGTATAGAGGAGAGTGTTAATCAGAAGAGTCTGATGACTCAGCAGCTATCTCAGCAGGAGTGCCTGAAGCTAGTTCTAACATGCTGCTGGGAGGATTCCTTGGTGCTTGGACACAGTGGCCTATCAAAGGGTGGAGGGTGGTAATTAAGGGGTCAAAAGACTCAAAGATGGTCATGATGTCATAGATAATGTCATCAGGGGAGCTGTCCCTTGACCATGGTTCCTGGAAGAACCAGGCTTTCACTAGAGGGACAGTGAATCTATTAGAGAGGGTCACTGACTTAAGGTGGCCAGAGGGGGTTTTCTTCTGTGGGTCAGAACTAAAATGCTGACATGGGACTAGGTTCTCAATAGGATAGGAGTGGAGCAAGTTGCAAGTGCAACCACGTGGCTGCAGTAACTCCCAATGCATAATGAACATAGCAGGCATAACCGGTAGCAAGGTCAGAGTGGTCTTGACCTATAAAAGTCTGCAGCAATTGCTCAAACCATGTAATGCCTAGGAGTGCAAGGTGGGCAGCTAAAGTACAATCTGTATATCAAGAATAGGTAAGAAATATTCACCATTGCAGAGTCATGATACCTGTAATGCCTTTTTGGTGTTAGCTTGGCTAGGCTTCAGTCTTGGCCATTAAACCAAACACTAATCTAGGTGTTTTAAAGGTAGGAGATCTGATTAAAAGCTCCTGATGATTTGGTTTTAAGTCATATTATCCTTGATAATCTAGGTGGGCCTATCAGTTGAAAGAATGTAATCTTGCCTACAATTTACCTTTTCTAATTGCCTGTGGACAAGAGTCCTGGCTCATGCTTAGGAGTTCCAACCTACCTGTAATCTTTGCATCTTACTGTCAGCCCTATAGATTTCAGACTGGTTTCAGCAGCCCCACAATCACACAGGCCAATTCCTTGTAATAAATTCAGATTACTGCTATATTCATCCTACAGGTTCTACTTCTGTTTGAACCCTGTGTTCCCTCACCCAGTTTAAGTTGCTAGGTTCAGTCAATGGATCAAGGGGGATAGAGGGCTCCTTTAAAGAAGGCCTTACTATGTCACTATAGGTGTGCAGTAACTATCCCCCTACCTTTCCCCAGGGGGAACCTATGCCCATTTACCTGGGTAATTAATGGAGAAGCAGGAACACTCCTATCTCTCATGGAGTATTAGAGGGTCTGAATAGACATGGTATCAAGGGATCTCAAGCATGAGCAGTTCTTTTATGGATTGGGGTAGGATATGTGGAGGCTAGGGAACAAAATGAGACTGAGAATCTTGAAGTGACTCTGAGTCTGTAAACTTAGGTATCATGAGGATACCCAGATTAATCAGATACACACATAGCAACTGATGGAAGCCACACTAGTTCCTAGCCCATGAAACAAAAGCAAACATGATAGGAAAGGCCAAGTGGAATCCCCTTACATCACTCTACACACAGCCAGAACTAACTTAGGAGCTGTATCCTATCCTATTTGAAGATAGTGTTGGGGGAAGGGGCTCCCTATCAACTGCTTGGCTCACTAGTATAGCTCCTAGAAAAGGGAGCTGAATCATGGCATAAACTTCAAGATGGTATATCTCAATTATAGTTGTGCTAGCTGTGGCATTTCTACTGATCAGTCCCTCTGGACACTTAAAGCTATTGATCTAGTAAACTCCTCCAATTCCTATGGGGGAGATTGAAAGCCATATTTACTTAGGATGAGCAGCAGTATACTATCTTAATCTCTGGATTCTGTAGGTTTTTCCTGCTCTGCCACAGTAATCTCAAATTACTTCTATAGTCTTAATATTCTGAAGACTGCCACAGTCCACACTGGTCCATTAGGTCAGTGGCAAGTGTTCAACCTGATGAGCAGCAAGAAGTTATTGATGTCCTTACTAGGAGTAGGAGATTCATCCCTTTAGATTTAGAGGCCAGCCATATTTGATTGAAGGAGTCCGTTTGGGGTATGCCAGAGTATCTACTCTATGATAAAATAGTTATTCAGTTATAGCACCTTTACACCTCCTAACCCCTTGGTAGGCCTCTTTGGATTTGAAGAGCCGCATAATCCCATGCTCGGGAATAGTATTAAGGCCTAGAACAAAAGCTCTACAACATGCTCAGGATTTAATAATCTTCCCTGCAGCCTGAGCCCTATGACCTTACACACTAGTGATGCCAAAGGTGTACATGGTAGACAAAGACAGCACATTGGTTCTGCAGCACAGAACCACTCCTGTTCATAAAAGCCACTCCTGATCGTATTCTAGTCTCTAAGAGGGGCAGAATGACTAAGACCTCAAGGGACTATAGAACTAGAGTGCCATTTTATGCATTTGACTCTAGTCTGAGCTAATATAACCTGAACAGAAATCTTAAAGATGCAATACACCTTTTGAGACAGCCACTGGATGAAGAATCCATTTTTGGATCCTTGGTTAGCCACTTGATTTGTGAGCCTTGCCTAGGTGATGGTAGGAGGCATTTCTGGCCAAGAAGGAAGAAAAAAAAAATGGGCCAGATGTCAAATGCAGGTCTAGTGATCCTGTTGACTTATAGGAGATACTTGACATAGCAGTTTAGGAACAGGAGATGGAGTTCCTGTTAGAGCCACCATCCATGTCTGCCCATTAAACAAGTGGCATTCAAAAGGAATTGGACTCAGGAGGGTTGGGCAGGTGGGGTCTTGGTCTTGCCCTTAACTGGAATCCTTCTCAGTAAGATCCTTTGTATTGGCCTGAGCCAGCTGAAAAAGGGTATTTAATACCCAGTGTTTTTAAATGCATGAATCAGAACATAAGTTTATCTATGGCAAAGTATCAATGGGTTAGATTTAAGGAGACCATGTCCTCTCACTGTAAGACTCAAGTTCATATGAATGACCAGGTCAGACAATGCACAACTTCCAGCGGACTTAAAGTGCTTGTAAAGTTGTGAGCCAAAAGGGGAAAGTTTAGTCCTGAGGAGCTTTTAGGAGCTTTTTCTAATCACCCCAAAGATTTATGCCCTACTTACCGTCTACCCAAATGCTAGCAGCTAAGGAGTAGGCATCTGAGATTACTCTAGCCACACAAGACAACTGTACTTGTGAAGATCTGAAGCTTCAGCTTGGCTTTTCATGTGAGCAAGGCAGGATAGAGCATGGAAACCCTTGAGCTGGAGCCTAAGAACAGGATCGCCCAACAAAGCACCAAAGCCCTACTGTTAGTGTACAGAATTCTAAGAGCTTGGATAGCAGATTCCCAAGTGACCCTCACAGATCTTATTTCCTGCCCCATTCCAGCCAAATGGAATGCTGGCTTACAAGTCCAGGCAGGACGTATGGATCCTCAGACTTCCCCCACCCTTCATTTCTGCTTGAGGGCAGTGCTGGAGTTGGTCTTCCTAGCAAGGCAAGATAGATCTCCAGAAGGTTGTTACATCAGGCTGGCTACTTTTTGAAGATCCAGGCCAGCTTTCTCCAAGCCCAACAGCACTCCTAGGAGGTAAAACTCAAAAGTGTGGGTATTTCCTAAAACTGGATCCCCAAAGTTTTGCCAGTCATCCTTTAGGTGTTCCTACTGATTTGGCACTGATTCCAGCTATAGCTTTTCTCTTGGCAAACTAGGATTCTGTAGGTGTTCCACCAGTTCCCAGGGCATAACTTTGCTCTGTGACCTCAATTCTAATTGGTTTAAGACTTGATTTAGTTAATTTGTCAGTCCCTACAGCAAGAAAGCTGGCTTCTAAGTCTTTTCATGTTGGAACAGAAAGTGAAGACTACTTAGGCTAATTTGGAATGAAAGCATCTTAGGTCAATAAGGAAAGGTTAACCACCTAATAAGTGTCATTGAAACATTTAAATGTTTTAGAACAAGTTAGACTCCCTTTGTATTTAAGGGGAATGGAAGCCTAAAAGTTATATTTTTACTGAAGGAAGGTCTTTGAAAGAAACTCCAGCATTCCTGAGGAAAGCCACTGGACAGACTAGGTATGAGACAAGTCTTTAATACACAACATAGTCCTATTTGTGAGCAAAGTGTGCAACATTCTAATACAAAGTTCTCCTTTCCAAGCAAAGGGAGTATGGACATTTGAGTTAGGATGGGAAAGTGAACTAGTTCTGAGGTTTGAGTATGGACAGATCTGAAGGATCTCAAACTTCTGGGATTCTCTTAATAAGGAACCATTTTGTTCAAGTGTTTTCCCCTCTTCTCTCAATTGTGATTTTCCTCAAAGAAAAACACCAATTTATGATGACTGTCAGATTAGAGCATGCATGAGGTTGTGGAGACCTGGAATAGCCTGCTCCAGAAGGGCTTGCTTATAGTGGTAAAAACATGGTCTCTGGGAATTGGTTGATATAAGTATCAGTTCTCTTAGTTCCACAAAGTTGCCACAAAGAAAGGTCATTCAGAGGCTAACAGATGAAACCAGCAACTAGTTCTGAAACTAGTGTCCAAGGGGTCAGTTTGCCTTTACCTCACTTAGCATGCTCCTTACCTCAGTTCCCTAGGAAACTTTAAAGGCAAACTTTACCTCAGTAAAGAGGTCAAGAGACCATTTCTTCCCCCTAGGGCTACCTCTTAAAGCTTTCATGCAGTTCCCCACACTATCTCAAGTCACCTCAAGAGCTTTCAAAGCCATGGTACCACCAACTTTGGTAAAGACAATAGGACCAGACAGGTCACAAGCAGGTCCAACATCTACCCTGTGCCCATGAAGGGAGCCTGATGTGATAGAACAGGAGTCAAGTGTTCAGAGACTAGGCTCTGTTGGAGCCCATGGGCTGTGACCAGTGGAGTTTGGCCAAGAGGTGGGAACCCTTACAGCCAGGGCTGTCCTCAAGAGGACCTTTTTCCAGGGCACAAGGAGAGGCTCTTGTTCCTCAGTGGGCTTCTGTTTTTCCTGCAAAGAGGCCTCCACTTGAAGAGGATCCGACTACCTGAACCCACTTTCCCACTGCTCCTCACCTACCACTGGCTCCAAAATAAGTAGGAGTTCCCCAACTCCGGGTTCTACAGCTTCATGATGAATAGGGAACACCAGGAACCAAGCTGGAAAGAGAGATGTGCTAACCAGGTCAGCCTTGAAGGTAACTTATGGTAAGGGAGCTACGCAAAGGATAGGACTCTTGAGCACCACACTTGGAAGACAAGGGGACTTAACCTTGTACTACTTGCCCTGCTTAAGTGAGTTACTGCTTACAGGACAGGCAGCAGTAAGCCAAACTCCTTATGGTTATAGCTGAAAGCTTATGGCTCAGAACTGGGCTTTAGTTTAACAGGCCAAATGCTCAATCAACTCCAAACAAGACAAATAGTAGAATCCAGGCTGAAGCTACATCTAGACCTGATGCCTATAGGACCTCAACCTTTTGGCTCTATGGCCCACAACCCAATGGCTTTCTCTGCCATTGAGGGCCTTTCAAAGGAAGGTCCATAAGCCAAGCTTTGTCATAAATAGCTTCCCTGGAGAAGGTCTACAGTCTAGGTTTTGCTTCATTCTGGACTTATCCTCCTCTCCATTCCCCTGATGTAAGTTAGAGTACAGAAAGCCCAGACAAGCCATCGGATTTACTAGACCATTGTCAACCACCACTGGCAACCCCGAGTTGGCCCTCACTTAGCATGCTCCTAACCTGACTACCACCTGGGTAAGCTGGGACCACTTCACAGCTATAATACCCAACCAATATCATCTTCAGGCTTAGGACTTGGCGCAAAGCTCAGTGTCACCCAAGTAAAGTTAGATTTGAGTAGCTGCCCAAGCTATAGTTCCTGGGCCCTGCAAGTTTCAGGAAGGGATCGGAGTTTAAGTTCCTACCATGTTACCTACCATCTCACCACTGGCTGCCTCCCACTCCATCAGAAACTTGCTGCTAAACTGCATGCTAGAGCTGATTGCTTTAATATCTGAGAGTTCCTGGATCTCTTTATGGCCTTTAATCAAGGGTAAGTTATAGCTGTGGCTATAAACCTGAGGTCCAGAATTCAATAAGAACCTGTTTCATTTGGCGGGGGGGGATCCATGGGTGGCTCAGTGGTTTAGCACCTGCCTTCGGCCCAGGGCGTGGTCCTGGAGTCCCAGGATCGAGTCCCACGTCAGGCTCCCTGCATGGAGCCTGCTTCTCCCTCTCTCTCGAATAAATAAAACAAAACAAAACGAACTTGTTTCAGTTTCTTCAACCTATGAGAGTATCAAGAGTTTACCTATTCCCCCTTGATTTTAGTCCTTCATTAAAGGCAGCTAGCTAGTTGCAGTCTTAAGCAAGTCCTCCATACTACTGGCCTAACTCTGATCTTGTAAAACCCATCCTCGCCAACCACACTTTGACCCTCAAGCAATTAACAAGCAACATTCATCTTGAAATATTTGAATCAATTTCTCTGGACAAGAACAGGTTTATGTAATCCCAGGTGCAGAGCCTACTGGGAATATGAGGGAGGTAAGCAAAGCATGAGGCACCAAGCTGAGCTTAGAGGGACAAGGCTACAGAGATTATAAAGAACTAAGTTCAAGTGACATTTATGACTGAACAGAAGTTCATGCTGCAGAAAAAGTGCAGGTGTCAAGTCAGACACCCGTGACAGAACCATCTGAGTTCCGAGCAGGATACTCTGCCATTTAGCAGCTAACGTTTATGGAGCATACACTAAATGGGCTTTGGTCTGCACCTGATCTCCTTTATCACAAAACCTCAGTTTAAGCCAGTTTCCCCTGGATCAGTAGCCTGCCCAGATTCAGAACCACTAAGTACCAGAGTCAGAGACAGAACCCAGGTGAGCTCAAGCTCATCCTCCTACACCACACTGCTGTGAAGGAATCCCCACCCCCATCCCCACCAGAGCACATTGAGGCTCTGTGTCAGTGATTTCCACTCCTGGCAGTCCTGAATCCAGAGCCCACCACTCACACCTCCAGTTTGAAGAGGAGCAACAGCTCCTGAAGCACTAAGCTGCCTTAGGAGTTTGTATTTAAATCTTTAAGCTCAGCCCAGAACTGGCTCAGCTAGGTAAGCTCCATGCCAACTGGCCTTGCCCGATTCTCAGGCAAAGTCAGCACTTCCCATTCAGCATCCTGTTCATTCATCAGGTTGACTACTTTTAAGGCCTCAGGTTCTCCTGTTCCTCAGACTACTACATCATGTGGTTGGTTGCCTGACAGCTCCCTAGGGTTCCCCTTGTGTGTACCTAGACTTCAGTTGCTTCTCTCAAGCTTTTCGTTTGAGTCTGCTTTAGCACTAGGGCCTTCCAAACAGGCCAGGCTCATCATGATGCTATAGGTACACCTGTCATCACAGCTGTGGTGTAGGCTCTACACACTACTTCCTCTCAGGTAAGGCAGAGAAGTGTGTGGTATTCTCAGACCTAGGCCAGCAGGGAACTTCCAGGAGATGTTTAGCTAGGATTCTGTTAGAGAAACTCCAGTCAATCCAATTCCTACTCTGGCACTCCCCTGGAGTGGATTTTGGAGGATTTGAGTAGTATACTCCCTAGAAGAGAGCGATCAGCTTTAAGGGCTCATACCTTAACTACCATCTGCTGTCCCAATTTAACCCACATGGATATTCTTTTCAGCTTGAGAAAAACATGTCGGCCTCCAGACTTAGGTTTTGCCAGGTTGGAGTTCACATCTCTCCCGGCTTTTCCAACAACACTCCTACCATGTACCAGATTTTTCCCTAGAGGATAGCTTCCTGGAGCTTAAAGGCTTAGAAGAAAAAAAAAAAGTCAGAAGTAAAGAAAGCAGCCATCTCCAAGACCCAGCTATGGGAGCCAGGCTTGAGTTTGCTTAAACAGAGGAATTTTGACTGATAAGGAGGGAACACTCAGATTTGTCACCCTGTCAGAGTGCAGGCTAAGAATTCACTGCCTCCCCACCCCATAGAATTTTTGAGTTTGGGCTTTTGGGAGTTTGAGACAGTAAGTCATGCCTTTAGGTTCGTAAACTCCAGGCACTCAAGTGTACATGCTTTTCGCATCAGTTGAGTTATAGCTGTGGAGTTCAGCAGAGCTAAACTTCCCCACCCCAATAAATGTGGGGGTTTAGTTAAAGCCATTAGTTACTGGAACAACTTATTTGCAGAGAAAGATCATCCCTGGGAGAAAGGACATCTTTCTCAAGGAAGAGATAATTTTGCTTTAATTACCATGAGAGATTTAAGGTTTCTTCACTGAGAGAAGTAAGCCTATAGAGAAAGGTTTTTCAGACTTCAGGAAAATAGGTAGAAAAAGTCCCTTAAGCAGAAAGGGTCAGGTACCCCTACCCTCATTACCCCAAGGCCTCCATGAAGAGAACAGAAGAAAAGTCATAAAGGAGAGTGCCAAGGGAGACTAGCTTTTGGAGAGAGCCACCAGAGCACCCTTCCCCAAAGTCCTTCTCCTTTGAAAGGACCAAAAAAAAAAAAAAAAAAAAAAAAAAGGACTTAACACCCCCATCCTCCTGGCTTTTTCTGCTTCACTCTACTCTCAGATGATGCTTCAGCAAGTATCACCGCCCGCACCCCCCAAACCCACGGAAAGTCCTTCAGCCTGCGCAGGACTATTCTTTCCTCTTCCAAGTTTGGATTTTTATAGGCTGTGGAGCCTTAGTCCCACCCCTGCCCCTAAGCATCTGGGTGGGCAGCTGGTCCTGTGTTTCTCATTGGTTCCCTTCCTTTCAATCAGTAGCTAGTTCCACCCCCTCCGCTTGTTTCCTGTTCTGTAAAACACCAATCCAATAGCAGTGGAAGTTAGGGGAGGTTTTACTTTAAGGCTGTGCCCCCCTCCCCCCCACCATGGTTTTCCACTCTGGCAGCAACCTTGATTGGAAAACAAGGGCCAGCCTCTTCACAGGCAGAATGCATGAGAAATATCTTGTGTTCAATTTCCCGGTTAAGAATCACCTGAAGTGCTGATAAATCCCAGGTTATCAGGGCTCTCCCTGGTTATGGTTCAGTAAGTCTTGTGTGAAAGCCTGGGAGTCTGTGTTTTACTTAAGTATCAGGATTTGTGTCTTTTTTTTTTTTTAAAGATTTTATATGTATTTATTCATGAGAGACACAGAGAGAGGAAGAGACAGGCAGAAGGAGAAGAGAAGCAGGCTCCTTTAGGGTGCTGGATGCAGGACTGGATCCCAGGACCCTGGGATCACGCACTAAGCCGAAGGCAGATGCTCAACCACTGAGCCACCCAGGCGTACCATGGGATTTGTGTCTTTGGGGAAGTTGATGTAATATTAAAAAGGTGATTTCAAAATTCCCTTCGAAGAAATTGCTTCTGTTTAACCACTTATATAGGTATCCCGATGTTTCCCATTAGTTTGTTCTTTTGATTTGAATTTCTCCAGCAGCTGCCCCAAATAAGCATTGTTCCAGAAGAGAAAAAAAAGGGTTTAAGAAGAGCTGCCTAGTTCTGATTTTCACAGCCCCACTGCCTTCCCCCATCCCTTCAAGTAATGAGCCACAGAAGGAGCCACATTCTTTATAAGCCAATTCACCTGATGGTCTATGAGCGGAGCTGCAGTTCTCCCTCTGGACCTGAATGAAGTGATAAGGTAGGGTTGGACCTTTTAACCAAAGGAACTGCAGTGTGGAGTGAGAAAGTTTCAGGAAACCCAAGGTCAGACCTGTCTGTGCAGCCAGAAGAAGGTGGGAACACAAGACACTTTGGGGAAGAAGGTGGCTTCCTGTGCACTATGCCTGAGGCAAGTGAACATGATATGACACTCAATCTGGTATCAGAAAAACTCAAAGAAAGGAAAAGTGTTAAACTCAGTGGTTAATTCTTATTCTTGCAGAACATTTGAAAACTGATTCTTCAATCACTTGTTTCCCAAATGAAATCACTGTCAATTCTCTCCTCTTGATAGGCCCGTCATTTCCCTGGCATCCTGTATTTACTCCTGCTGTTCCACTAGCCAGGGATGTCCTTTCCCTTATTTTCTGCCACAAATTGAAATTCTAGTAACAAATAATTCCATTATTTGAGACCCAACTGAGATGCTAAATCTTTGCAGAGCCTTCTCTGATCTCCAATTTGATTCCACCTGCTTACCAGGTGCTTCGTCAAGCACTTTCTGAAGTACCAGTGGTTAGGAAATTGAGATGGCCAAGTTCTGTTCTCCCTAGATGACTTCACACCCTGATTAATAAGTTGTTCTTTCCTTTGCTCTGTGGTAGCATCACTTGCATCTCCATAAAACATACATTCTATTCACTTTTCATTCATTTGCAAGCACATTTATTTACATCACTGCATTGTAAGCACTCAGAGGATGGTAGAATGACTTCCAAGACTGTGGTTGATACGAGTGTAATGTGTGTTTCCTGAGTGGATGGATGAGGAAGCAAAAGGAGAAGGAGATGGCTGCAAAGAAATCAAATAAGTTCTGCCTCTTATGGGACATGAGGGAAAGTTCTGGACCTACTTGGGCTCCAGAAACCGTTCTATCTCATAAAGATGGCCTACAAGATCAGGAAGAGCAAATAGCATCCAAGTGATAGAGGGAAGAGACTTCAGAGCAAGAACTCAGCCTCTTCTCCCTATCCATAGTTTATAAGTTCAAGCCCTACCTAACATAGCTCTGAATAAACTTTGAGAACTTGGGAGGTGGTATAGTGTAGTGGTTAAACATCAGGATTCTGGGTTCATGTCCTAGCTTTGTGGCTACTAGCCATGTGCCCCATATAAGTTATGCAATCTCTCTAGGCTTCAGTTTCTTTATAGATAAAATGGGGACGATTATGACAGTATTCACCTCCTAGGGTTATTGTGAGTTTTAAATGAGCTAATACATAGAAAACACTTAGAATAGTGCCTGGCACATTGTAGTACTCAGCTATTATTATTATTAGCATCCTCTGCCATATAATACTCTTAGCTAAATAATTTGTTGGACCCTGGCTCACGGGTGCCAACGTGTCCCGGCGGACGCCCCAGACACTCAGACCCCAGACAGGCAGATGCAATTAGCAAGAGGGTTTATTGGACGTTTGCGCAAACGGGCTCTCCGCCTACGAAGAGGAAGAGAGCCCCGATTAGCAATTACAGGTATCTTTTAAAGGCAAAAGGAAAAAAAAACCGCTTAAAGACAAAAGAACCTCGGGAGTCGCATAGCATTCAGGTTATTGATTTCACAGAGGGTCAACATGAACCTATTCAGGGACATTCCAATCAGGGTGTGGGGGGAAATGGTTTTCTTATTGTAAACAGAATGCTTTTAGTTGCTAAAATTTCAGGAAGACGCCTGGATGGGCTGCCTCTGGATTAGGGCTGGCCCTACTTACAAGGGGGGAGGTTTCTTCAAATTTACAGTTCCATAAGTTTTAGCTATTATCACTCATGTGCCCTAACTGAAAAAAAAATGTAAATTCAACACAGATGTAGACCAAAGCCTAGGTGACAGAGGCATATTAAGAATTGCTGGGAAGTTCAGGATGTTGGTAAAGGCCCCTAACCCATTAAAGGGTGCCCATGCCTTTCTCCAACCTAATCCACATGTTCCTGTTAAGAGTCAGAGCCCTGAACACAAGAGGGCTCAGGGTAGAAAGGCTGGCTGATGTGTTCATGTTCTCAGTATTGAAGAAGAGGACTTCTCATCCCTTTACAGAGAAATAACATAGATTATAAAAATTATTTTATCTGTTATGCATAATGACCTTGCTTCATGAAAGCTGTCATGGTACAATGACAATAAGCAAAATGATCTTATTGTTCTCTAATTACTTTCTGGAAGAAGATTCTAGCAGCAAAAGGGGAATAATGGCTGCCTGCCTTCCTCTCCAAGAAGGAACTGACAAACAACTATAGGACTGAGACGGCTGTGGCAGGTATCTGTAGGGGAGCAGAGGTGCTACCCATAAGCCTAAAACCAGTGGGTGGAGTCTTCCCAGAAAAATTCCCTGGGAAAACCTCTATCCCAGAGCTAGAGCCCTGGCAGAGATGAGGAATGAGAGAATTCTCATTGGTGGTGACTGTAGAGGGTGGAATTGTGTGGAGAAGGGAGGACTGAGGGTTGTTCTGAAGATACTGGTTCCTGTCACATCCCTGGGAGGTTGGGACAGTCACCCTGCTTGGCTTGCTCTCAACTCCTTGCTTACCTGGAACCTTGAGAATATTCCTCTAAACTAGTGCTTCTCACATGTTACTGCCCACAAAAATCACCTCAGGATCTTGTTAAATTGTGGATTCTGATTCAGTAGATCTGAGTTGAGGTTTGCAATTCTGCATTGCCAGCATGTTTCTAGGTGATGCTCATGCTGCTGGTTCCTGGAAACATACTCTGAATAACAAAGACCTTATATCTAACAGCATCATCATCACAGGGAACTTTTTTAGAAGGGCTCTATCTCAGAATCAGAGACTTGTTTTAACAAGGTCTCCAAGAAATGTTGGGACATGCTCAAGTTTGAGTACAACTGTTATAGACTCTACATGAAGGACAGATGAAGTTTTGAAAAATGGTATTTAACTAGTGGAAAACCCCAGGGTGGGGAGAGGTGCTTAAGAGGTTACCCACCCAAACCTTCCTCCATGTTGGCCCTGAAAAAATTCTTTGTCCAGGCTATGGCTGGCAGAGGGTGCTGGCATCCACACCTTTCTTTGGAACCTTTCACAAAATGAGCAGTTGGATCATTCATTCTGATGATGGGGCATTCCTGCAATGCTGGCACCTGGCATCCATGAAGGGAAGTCTTGTGGTGGGGAATTTCTAGAAAGAGGAGAGGGGAAGAAGGATTTCTTGAGGTTGAGCAGAGAGAAAGTAGATGCAGAGAAAGTGGGGGGGGGGGTGTCCTCTGGCTTTGCCACTAATTCAGTGCAATATACACAAACATATATGGCCCTGTGCTTTTGAACAGAACTGACTTCTACCTTGGGTGGGGGATAAACTAAGTTTTCAAATTCTGGGTGGGGTCTTCTAGCCCAGAGGAGAAAAGGTTAAGGACAAGGGAATTCTTTTTCACAAAATTCACCAGCTCTCTTTGCATCCAGTTAATTCGCTAGGAAAACTAAATTAAACCCTAAAGCCTTACCCATTTTGGAGGATACCTTTGATGTTTCTGAGGACCAAGACCAGGGAATTAGGCAGAGCTGGGCTGGGAACATTTCCCATGGATGGCCAAACAGCATTCCTTTAATTGTGGCTATTAAACGGCTTTCTTGGGAGTTGTTTTTGATTCATGTGGAATAGATTAAGAGTCTGTTTTGAATTCCCCAGGGGTTCCTGTAGAGCATAATTATAGATGCATGGGAATAGGAATTCAGGTCAACAATTACTTTAATGAGATGTCTGAAGAGCATGGCCCAGCAGGGGGAAGGCAGAAGAAGGGGGGTGGGGGAGAAGGTATGTCAGAGAAAGAGACCAGAGAAATTAGGAAGAGTTGAGGGCAAGAGGAGAGGGGCAAAGAAATGGAAATATTTGCAGGGAGCAAGCTAATGAGGTGAGCAGCATTCACTGTGCCCCATCAGGTGCCTGGCACATTTTTAAAGATAAAGACAAAACAGTTCAATAAACAAGAGGATGTTTTGGGTATCCATGGAGAGGTGCACAGTCCTAGATTCTGACGTTCCTTTCTTGATGCCTCTGAAGACAGTGGGGAGATATGAAAGGCCTTTGCAGTCAGACAGGCTTGTTTGATTCCTGATCCCACCCTTTTTGAGCTGTGGGGCTTTTGGCAAGTTACTTAACTTCTCTGAGCCTGTAAAATGAAGGTTAATTATACAAGGTATATGTCTTAGACCATCTGGGCTGCTATAACAATATATTGTAGACTAGATAGCTTATAAACAACAAATTTATTTCTCATAGTTCAAGAGAGATACAGTATCTGCTGAAAGCTAGCTTTCGGGTTTGTGGATAGCTATCTTTTCACTGTGTCCTCACATGGCCAAAGGAGTGAGGGATCCATCTAGGACCTTTTTTAATAAGGGTGCTAATATCATTCATGAGGGCTCCATTCTCATAATCACCTCCCAAAGACCCCACCTCTAAATGCCATCATATTGGGGATTGTATCAACATATGGATTTTGGTGGGACAAAATGGGACAAATATTTAGTCCATAGCATTATATAACACTCCAAGAATGGACTATTGTCTGGCATATAGTAGATGCTTAATAAAATTTTGTTATAATGAGGAATCTGAGTATGAGAAGCTAGTTTTTCCAAAAGCTTGTAGCTAGTTTATAGCAGAATTGAAATCTAAACGTAGGCTTATCTGATCTCTACTTCCACTAAGGAAATGCATGACTGTCTGGTGGGGAATCAGCCCATGTAGAGAGTCCTTATAAGCTGGTGCTGGGGGCTCAGAGGAGCACCAAACTGGCCTCAACCAGCTTCAATCCATTCATGGTAGGATTTTTTTTTTTGTCTATTTCTTTTATTGGAGTTCGATTTGTCAACATACAGCATAACACCCAGTGCTCATCCCATCAAGTGCCCCCCTCAGTGCCTATCACCCAGTCACCCCATCCCCCCACCCACCTCCCCCTCCACTACCCCTTCTTCATTTCCCAGAGTTAGGAATCTCTCATGTTCTATCACCCTCTCTGATATTTCCCACTCATTTTCTCTCCTTTCCCCTATAATCCCTTTCACTACTTTTTATATTCCCTGAATGAAAAAGACTACATAATGCTTGTCCTTGTCCAATTGACTTACTTCACTCAGCATAATACCCTCCAGTTCCATCCATATTGAAGCAAATTGTTGGTATTTGTCATTTCTAATGGCTGAATAATATTCCATTGTGTGTGTGTGTTCCATTTTTTAAAAGATTTTATTTATTCATGAGAGACATACACACACACACACACAGAGAGAGAGAGAGAGAGAGAGAGAGAGAGAGAGGCAGAGGGAGAAGCAGGCTCCATGCAGGGAGCCCGATGTGGGACTCGATCCTGGGACTCCAGGATCACACACTGGGCTGAAGGCAGCGCTAAACCGCTGAGCTACCCAGGCTGCCCACACAGATCTTCTTTATCCATTCATCTTTTGATGGACACCGAGGCTTCTTCCAGTTTGGCTATTGTAGACATTGCTGCTATAAACATTGGGGTGCAGGTGTCCTGCCGTTTCACTGCATCTGTATCTTTGGGGTAAATCCCCAACAGTGCAATTGCTGGGTCATAGGGCAGGTCTATTTTTAACTCTTTGAGGAACCTCCACACAGTTTTCCAGAGTGGCTGCACCAGTTCACATTCCCACCAACAGTGCAAGAGGGTTCCCCTTTCTCCACATCCTCTCCAACATTTGTTGTTTCCTGTCTTGTTAATTTTCCCCATTCTCACTGGGGTGAGGTGGCATCTCATTGTGGTTTTGATTTGTATTTCCCTGATGGCAAGTGATGCAGAGCATTTTCTCATGTGCTTGTTGGCCATGTGTAGGTCTTCTTTGGTGAAATTTCTGTTCATGTCTTTTGCCCATTTCATGATTGGATTGTTTGCTTCTTTGCCATTGAGTTTAATAAGTTCTTTATAGATCTTCGATACTAGCCCTTTATCTGATATGTCATTTGCAAATATCTTCTCCCATTCTGTAGGTTGTCTTTTAGTTTTGTTGACTGTTTCTTTTGCTGTGCAGAAGCTTTTTATCTTGATGAAGTCCCAATAGTTCATTTTTGCTTTTGTTTCTCTTGCCTTCATAGATGTATCTTGCAAGAAGTTGCTCTGGTCAAGTTCAGAAAGGGTGTTGCCTGTGTGTTCTCCTCTAGGATTTTGATGAATTCTTGTCTCACATTTATATCTTTCATCCATTTTCAGTTTATCTTTGTATCTGGTGTAAGAGAATGGTCTAGTTTCATTCTTCTACATATGGATGTCCAATTTTCCCAGCACCATTTATTGAAGATACTGTCTTTTTCCCAGTGGATAGTCTTTCCTGCTTTGTCTAATATTATTTGACCATAGAATTGAGGGCCCATTTCTGGTTCTCTATTCTGTTCTATTGATCTATGTGTCTGTTTTTGTGCCAATACCATACTGCCTTGATGATCACAGCTTTGTAGTACAACTTGACATCCAGCATTGTGATGCCCCCAGCTCTGGTTTTCTTTTTTAATATTCTCCTGGCTATTCGGGGTCTTTTCTGATTCCACACAAATCTTAAGATTATTTGTTCCAAGTCTCTGAAGAAAATCCATGGTATTTTGATAGGGATTGCATTAAATGTGTAAAGTGCCCTGGATAGCATTAACATTTTCACAATATTAATTTTTCCAATCCATGAGCATGGAATATTTTTTCATCTCTTTGTGTCTTCCTCAATTTCTTTCAGAAGTGTTCTATAGTTTTTAGAGTATAGATCCTTTACTACTTTGGTTAGGTTTATTCCTAGGTATCTTATGCTTTTGTGTGCAATTGTAAATGAGATTGATTCCTTAATTTCTCTTTCTTCAGTTTCATTGTTAGTATATAGAAATGACATGGCAGGATCTTAAAATTAAACACAGTTTATAAAGTACCACTTCCGCAAGCTGTTTTTTCCAGGACATGTTCTTGCTTGCCTCTCCCATAGGTATGTAAGGCTGTACTCATTCTCAACTTCATAAAGGGCTTACTGACTCTCCATGATATGGCCCCTAATAAGCTCCAGGTCTCTATTTGGGTTTGGTCAAGGAGCCCATTGATAGAAGCCCAGGTCTGCTTCCTGGAGTACCGAACAGCACCAACAGTGAATCAAGAGAGCTAAAAAGGAAATTCCTGGCATAATTGTGTCTTACACAAAGCTTTGTAAAATTTCATTGTATCCCACTGACCCCTTTTAATCTTTGTCTTCATTGAAACCAGAGTGACATTTCTAAGATAGTGCTGACCCTCCCAGCCTACTTAAACCCATTTAGTAGCTTCCGATATAGTTATAAGCAAGGATCTGGCCTCCCTCACATTCTTAGGTGGTGATAAAAGCCTGACTTCACTCTGCTCTCTAAAATGTTCTCTCACTTTCTCTCCATAGTTCTTCATTTGGTATCGTCACCTCATCCTTCAGGTCTCAGCCTGCCCTTTTTTACCAAACTAGATCAGATTCCTCTAGGTCCTCTCTCAGGGCTCTTGAATTTGGCCTTCATTTCACTTACTAGTTTGCAAAGATTTGTTTACATGTGGGGCTATTTGAAGAGTGATATCTCCCATGAGGACTAATTTCTTCAAGGTCAAGGATTTTGTCTGCCTGGTTTAAGGTTGCATTCCCTGAGCCTAAAACATTATAACATCGTACAGATACTTTTTTTTTTTAAATAAGGCTCCATACCCAGCCCAATGTGGGGCTTGAACTCACAATCCTGAGATTGAGACCTGATCTGAGATCCAGAATTGGATACTTAACTGACTAAGTCACCCAAGTGGCCCCTACAGATACTTGTTTGATGAGGAAATATGCTATAGGTAAACCATATTTTTTGGAGTCCAGAATGGTGCTGATTTCAAACATTTCTTCCTCTTACTCCCAAAAATTGAAAAGGCCTTGAACTTTCAATATTTATATACAAAGTCTGTATCTCAGATATCACTAAGCACCCATTATGGGCCAGCCACTGTGAAAATGTTTTGTTAGTTAACAAACTGCTACAGAGAGGAAGGAAAGACTGAAGAAAGAGGCAGACCTCTCCAGATTGGTAGGTGGCAGGTTTAATAAGCAAGAGAACTTCCATGTGATGTTTGTCTTGGGAGGCTGCAAGATAAGCAGACCTCCACACCCACTAGCCAAATCTTAAAAGTTTGTATAAAAGCCTTAACTGAGTTCAGCCACATATACCTTCCAGGTGGTCTCAACAACGTCTTAACTCTCTCAAGGCTATATCCTTGGAACAGCTCCCACTGTGGCAATAGTAGGGAGAGTGTACATTCCAAGGATGGGAAGGGAGGGAGGGGCCTCCAATTACCCAGGTCTAGCTCTAGGGTCAACCAGTGGTCATATCCTCTTGCATACCTCCTCCAACAATTTTCTGAATGGAATCACTAATCTGAATAACTAGTGCACCTATCTGTATTTTGCACATAAGTAAATAGTTGCAGAGGTAAGAAACAAGTCGCCCATTGACTATCTGGCATCCTGGTCTAGAATAAGATCCAATCTTTTCACTCTTCCACATTGCCTTCCCCTCAGGCACATCTTCTTCCAGATGTTTCTTCTATTGGGATTGTGGTGAAGATTAAGTACATTAACTCATGTAAATGACTAAAAACAGTACTTGGACCACTGTAAATGTGCAATCACTGTTAGCCCTTAATAACGTGTCATCCTCTTCTCAGTTCAACTTCCAAACCTTTAGTATGGAATATTATTCCTGCCAAGTGGATCCTTCCCTACCACATCCCATCTCCTGGTAATGTAATTTCATATAATGATCTGTTCAAGACTTATGGCCCCCTGGATGCAGTCCAAGGCTTACACTTCCTAATTGTATTGGCTCTAGGAACTTCAAAGAATTTATGTTAATAGTTCTGAAGAATGAGAGCCTGGGTCCAACCTCTCTTAAATTAAGAAGCTGAGTCCCAGAAAGGGACCTGATCTGTCCTCATGTTAGGAAACCCTATGTTGTTACCCACTTTCTAGTCCTTCTGCTGGCTTGTGACTCCATCCCTGCCTCCTCTGCACCTTTGGAGCTCCACTGCTCTCTGGGCATGTGCTCAGAAGGGACACAGCCCCCAGCATTTCTCCTTTCTCATCCCTGCAGTCACACATTGCAGCCTCCTCACTGGAACTATTTTACTATAAATTAGCACATCGCATGTACATCTTATCCCCCTTCCCTCCTTTCCTCTCTCCCACTATCTGCATAAGATGAATTACCTGCCCATATCTGCAGACACTTGAGATGCCCTTACTGCAGCAGAATGTCTCAAGCTTCCTGAATGGGGCCTGTCTTGGGCACTACTTCCCATCCTGTTGGCCTTCTTGATCCCCCAGCCTCCCACAGTCTCAGAGCAGCCTCATGCACATGTTCTCTAAAAGCATTTCACCTTAGCCTGCATTGCACATCTTGGATTCCTGCCTTGGGAATCCTTGGATTCCTTCCTTTTCTGATGCCCAGATAGAATGGGACACCTGCAGAGGCCCACTGAACACTCCCATAAAAGGTCCTCTCTCAGGGCTCTTGAATTTGGCCTTCATTTCACTTACTAGTTTGCAAAGATTTGTTTACATGTGGGGCTATTTGAAGAGTGATATCTCCCATGAGGACTAATTTCTTCAAGGTCAAGGATTTTGTCTGCAGGCACACCTGGAAGTTCAAGAGGAGTTAGCACTCTTTACAGTGGAGGTAGGAGTCATAAGTCTTCCCCTTTTGTCATCTGTTGTACAGCCCTGAGGTGCACTGCATGAGGCCCCCATGGGGAGGGCATTTGTATCAGGGCAACTTTGCAGCCCATTCTTAGCTGGTGTTCCCTCCTTCCCAGAGTCACTCTTCTGGTCCTTGCTCCTATCCTCTGAGATCACTTTCCATGTAAACTACGTACACATAGACCCTTACTCAGTCTGCTTTTGGGGAATCCAAACTAAGACATCAATGTATCCTGGGGCTACAATATCCCTCCCTGCCCACTAGGCTTTTCCCTGGAATTCCTCATGAGCAACTTTCCACCTTTCAAAATTCTACCTAACTTTCAAGAATCTTCTAGAATTCTACCCCTCTAATCACATCAACTCACAAGAATCTCTTCTCTCCTTGAACAGCTATATCCATTTCTAAGCACTTAGAACAGTTCCTTGCTCTCATTTTCTTATCAACAATAATAATGAATATGAGCTAACCATTATTGATCCTCACAATTGCCATTTGCCTTTCTAGACTCTAAAGATTATGAACACCTTGAGGTCAGGGCTGTGCCTAAGTCCCCATGGAGCATAGCATGGGGTACAGCCTGAATTCTGTGATGCTTCCAAACTCATTTTTTAAAAAAATTTTGTTTATTTATTTGTGAGAGACAGAGAGAGAAACAGAGACACAGTCAGAGGGAGAAGCAGGCTCCATGCAGGGAGCCCGATGGTGGGACTCGGTCCCGGGACTCTAGGATCATGCCCTGGGCCGAAGGCAAGCACTAAACCACTGAGCCACCCAGGCATCCCCCAAACTCCTTTAGTAAGGGACAGGTAGGAAGGCCTGCCTTTCCTCTCTCAGCTGTGCTTGGTTTCTCAACTACCAGAAACATGAGCTCCTTGCAGCCTTCCTAAATATTCTATCAAAAAAAGTAACATTGCTCACCCTACTATATAAGTCTGAAAATCATATTCGATCTCCAAGGCTCACCTCAACCACTACTACCTCATGAATTTGTCACTCCCATCCTTCCAGAAAGAACTCTCCATGCCCTGAATTTCTGAAGCCCTTTATCTGTGCCTTTTTATGAAGCTTCTTATTTTTAAACAAGTATTGCAATTAGTTATATCCATAACTTATCTCTCCCTTTAGCAATGAGTTAGTCATCTTACCAAGCCCCAGGACTTACCACTTAGCAGCTACTCCGTACATTTTGAATGAATGAAGAATTGAAGACAGAAAGAGAGGCTGAGAGACTACAGCCAGAAGATTATCAGGCCTCCTGGCATCCTGAAAAGTCTGGGGAGCCCCACAGTTTCAGATTTATAAAGATTATGGCAGAGTTTTCTACCTGTCCAAACCCATTCTTCCCTTCTTACCTAAAATGTATAGGAATGCATGGCCACCAGAATGCATTTCCCAGCCTCTTGTGAATCTTATGATTAAGTGCTGATGTGTGAGCAAAAGTGATGTGAACAAATTATAATAATGTCCTTCAAAAGAATGGCTCTGAATTCCCTTGGCCATGATATGGGCGCTGCTCACAGAGTCTGGCAGAGCAAGAAGATAAAAGGAGTCTGGGGGCAGCCCGGGTGGCTCAGTGGTTTAGCGCCGCCTTCAGCCCAGGGCCTAATCCTGGGGACCCGGATTGAGTCCCATGTCAGGCTTCTTGCATGGAGCCTGCTTCTCCCTCTGCTGTGTCTCTGCCTCTCTCTCTCTCTCTCTCTCTCTGTGTGTGTGTGTGTGTGTGTGTGTGTGTGTGTCTCATGAATAAATAAATAAAATCTTTAAAAAAAAAAGAGGAGTCTGGGCTCTTAATGATTATGAAGCCACCTTGCCAGTGCTAGACCACTTGCTGGGAATTCTACAGGAGAGAAAAATAACTTCTATGTTATTTAAGCTGTTATTATTTGGTCTCTCAGTTAAAGCAGCTGAATTTATATTTTAGTTAAAATCAGAAACCTCTGATCAGTCCTGAGGGAGTGAGAGGAAGGTATATACCAGAGGTATATTTGGGCCTAGGACTCATGATAGATAGGTGTAGGGTGAGGATGAGGGGGCAGCTGGGTGGCTGGATAGGCTCAAGGCACACTGTGTGTGTATGGGAATTATGATGGTGTATTAGACAGATGGTGTATTTCTAATTTTCTCCTCAAATTGGAAAGAAATGGCTATGGTGGATAGGCTCAAGGAGAGAGGCACTGGAGAAGGTGTGCTGTGCAAGGAAGCCAAGGGCAGAAAGTGGTATACAAAGCCTTGCTGGGAGTCACTGAAGGTAACCATGAGTTCCTGATACAGCACCGAGTCTACAGGGGCCAGAGGAAGATGCTAAATTAGTGCCAGACCCAAGAGTTGGGAACTGGGGTGGGGGGCTAGGTGAGCAGAATCTGGGATGATTTCCATGAATACAGGTGGGCTATATGGTATGGGGCAGTTTAGGGAGTATTCACTGGATTAAAGGATAGAGGGGGAACAGGAGCTATTTCAGACCTCTTGCTCATAATCTATCCCATGCTTGGAATACCTGCCCTTGCCGGTTTCTTCATTTGTTAACTTCATTTATCCTGAAAGACTCATCTTGGATGTTGCCTTCTCCAGGAAGCCTTCCATGACACCATAGACAGAGTCAGGTGCTCTTCCTCTGAGCTTTCCCTAGACCATATTTTCTCTCTATTGTCATTGTTATTAATTTTATTGCAACACTCAGTTTATGACTGAGTTTGTGAGGGTTTTCTAAGAGCAACAATCTTTGCTTCCCTCCCCCTAGTGTTTCTCATGATTCCTAACACACAATGTTAGCCAGTAAACCAGGATTGAACCAGAGGAGCCAGTGGATGGATGACTGGATGGTGTGAACCCATGAGTTTGTGGGCCTCAGACATCCTAAGGACTAGGTAGCAAATGGATTCTCTAATGTCCATTGAGTTTCTGGGAGGGAGTTGGAAGGTGGGAGCAGGCAGTGAGTAGAAGGGAATAATCAGGATTGAGCTGCTTTCAGTAAGGACCTAGTGGTGTTTAGAACTGTGTAACTCACACTACTCTCCATCCTTAAATCTGGTACTCAGAAGGGATAATTATCAAATAACCAAGGAGCAAATATACCTTCTAAGAGTAGACACTACCTATCCCTGATTACACAATGTTCCTTTTATCCACTTTCCTACCCTGTGCCTCTGGGAGAGAAGAGGCTGTAGAAAATTCAACATCTCCCTCTCACACATCCTGATATGTGTTTTCTTTGGGGAGAAAGTTCAGAAGGCCACATTTAAATCTAGGGAGAGGACTCAGTGAGAGGAATTATGATCTGATGGCTTCTATTCCTATTTAATCATTTCATTACTAATTAATGGGGTCATTACTACATTTGGAAGGGAAAGAACTATGATTAAAGGTTAATGCTGTTGCTGCACGCATCACACCTCGAATTATGTTATAAAAATGTCCGGAGTATTTAATTGAACCTATAAGTAACAATGTAATTACACTTAATAATGTATGTGCCTCTGTATTTATTTGTGCCTCTCTGAGGTGCAGAGAGCCCCATGTGGGTGGGTTAGAAAAGATCATAGTGACTCACTGCAACCACTTGTTCTTCATCTTCCTAGTCCTATCAGCTCTCATCCTGGCCTCCTAGGGCAAGAATGATAGGTGACCAGCTCACAAAAAATCCACACCCTCCCCCTACTCCATTTCTCAAGGAGACAAGGTGTAATGTCAACATTTCCAACAAGAAGGTGAGATGATGAGAGGAGAGGGGTAGAGAACACACTAGTTGTTTGAACCCTGGGGACTTCACAGTCTTGCCAAGGGGCCATGATTATTCAAACCTATGCATCTTAGTCCCTTAGGGTTGCTGTAACAACAATTTCATTGCCTGGGTGGCTTATAAACAACAGACATTTATTTCTGTCAGTTGTGGCGGCCAGAAGTCCAAGATCAAGATCCCTACAGATTTGGTGTCTGGTGAGAACTTCCTGGTGCACAGAGGACCATCTTTTCCCTGTGATCACCCATGGTGGGAAGGGATGAAGGAGCTCTCTGGAGACTCTTATATAAAAGCACCTTCTTATATAAAAGCACCTTCATGAAGGCTCTGCACTCATGACCTAACACCTTGCAAAAGTCTCACTTCCCGATACCATCACATTGGGGGTAGGGTTCTGCATATGAACTTTGAGGGGACACTAACATCCAGTCTATAGCACCATGATACTCTTTTGTAACCCCATCCTTTGAAATACATTTTTCTCCTCTTGGAAGGTCTCTCTCTCTCTCTCTCTCTCTCTCTCTCTCTCTTTTTTTTTTTTTTTTTTTTTTTACAAAGTATGATGCATGCAGACCATTGGCCTTCAGCATTCATTCTCAATTTCTAGTATTTTCCTTTACTGCAAAGGGTAGAAATCTTAGAATGACTTTTCCTAGACTCCCTGCAGTTAGGATTCTGGATACAAATTTGGTGCTCACATCCCCTGCCCACACACACTAGATGCATTCATGTGAAGTTTGGAAGGTGGCAATGAGACAAAGGCATTTTCTTGCTGCTTTGGCTGTTTCAAATGGTAAGTAACTTTATGGAGATGTGAGCATTGTTGTCCTGATATTTTTCACCCTAGGGATGGTGTGACAAAGGACCCAAGGGGGCTTAAAAAACTTTATGAAGTAGAGTCACCACATTAGCACTCCATGCTAGCATAAGATGCTCACTTCCATGTTTACACGAGACACAATTAAGATTCCATCATGTTTATGTCAGTTATTTAGGGTCTTTCTGTCACTTTCAGCAGGACATAATCCTAACAGGTATACTCCTACTAAAGTTTTCTGTCCTTTTTCTATCTAGTGCCCAAATCCTTGCACAGTATTTAACTCCGTCTGCTTAGCATTTAACTTTCACTTATAGCTTAGTCATTTACAAACTCAGAAATGATACTGGAATTGCCTTCTGTGGTTGATTGGAATAATAGCCCTAACTCTTCATCCTCTGCCAGGGAACATTGTGGGGATCTCCCTCCATGGGCAGGATAACCTGATCCACCCCTTGACTCTGGGATTGGCCAGGTAGCATGCTTTAGTCAAGAGAATGAGGCAGACAGGATGGTGAACACACCTAGATCCAAGCCTAGGACGTAAGAAGCCTGTGTATTTCCACCTATGTTCTTGAGCCTTTGAGACCATGCCCAGGCAAGCCTGCTGGTTCTATAAGGAGGATGAGAAATATATGGAGCAGAGCAGAGCTGAATCAGCTGAGCCTAGCCTAATTGACCTCCAGTGAATTCCCAGACATATGAACAAAGCAACCCACCTACAGCTGATCCCATATATTATATAAACAATTGATGCTTATTGTTATACACCACTAAGTTTCTGAGGTTGTTCTATAGCATTAAGCAATGGAAAACTGATACACCTGCTACATGATAAATAAGAATAATCTGTGGGTATCAAGCTCTAAAATACCTTGTTTAAAAAAAAAAAACATACTTGGGCTTTAGGAAACCTGCATTCTGCTTGTAAGACCTTCTACTGACTGTGTGACTCAGACAAGTCATTTATTTTCTATGTCACTTCTCAAATGACAGCTAATAAAAGATGTTCTACCAATTTCACAAGGTTGTTGTAAGATCAACTTTTCAAGAGTATCTTTCAGAAGCTGAAAAGCCTTTGAAATTATAAATCATTATTAGTTCCATTCAGTTTCCTATATTAAATCAGAATTTTTCCTAAGACACCTGATCTTGGATGAATCACTTTTTCATTTTTTTATAGACTTTAGCATATAATTCTGAGAGACAGAATAATTTCCTCCACTGGCTACCCTTTGCCACTAACCATATGCGTCTTCACACATAATTCTAGATTTAGCCAGGAATGATTTCCTCTTATAGAACCAAGTAGCCTTCTTCACTGGCATCTAGCTTTGGCTAATGTTGCTACTCTTTATTCTAAGTTTGGATAACCTACCTGGTTTCATGGTCAGTCTCACTGTTCAACAGTTCCCAGGGTCCTCTGTGGTGGCACAGCCACCCTCTCTAAGTCTCTGGCACCACATATCTTTGTAACAACCACTTACACATTTTGGCCAACAATTCTCCAATTTCACCCTTGAGTTCCTTCAGTACTCTCGGGGCAAGTGCCATCTGGTCCTAGTGATTTATCTACATTTGATTTGTCAATTAGGTATAAAATCACTTGCACATTTACTGCTCTTTGATTTGGTATCTCTGCCCTATCAGTCCCAAAAGACAGTCTGGAAGTGAGAATTTTATAGAATCACATAGAATCATGGAACCTCAGAATTGAGAGGATCCTTGGAGAGCATTTTAGAGGGGAAGTCCATCCATCCATCCATTCATTCAGATATTTATTTATTCTAATTGAGTACCAACTATGAGCCAGGCTGGGTACTAGGATAAAGCAGTAGGCAAGGTAGACTAAAATTACTCCTGGTGATGCTGACAGCTTTGGTTAGTGGCTAAACTGGGGCAGGAACAGAAGCCCTATGTCCCCTTCCATTCTGCCTTCCATTTCTCCCAGACCGATAGGAAGGACACAGGGAGGAAAAAATGGAGCCCAGAGTCAGCTCCCAAAGGAGACTGTAACACTTACAAGATGAAAGGAGAACTGGTGGCATTTTCTTAGCCTTATTTATGCAGGGCCTGGCAAGATGGAGCCAGAAATTTGGGGGCAGGAAGGAGGCCAGGGGAGAAGGACATTGAGATATCATGTAGAGAGATGCTATGAATCGTAAAGAAATATTTTGCTTTATTTTTCTGGACTTCAGGTAATCACAATGGGCTATTTCCCAAGACCTTCCAGACAGTATTCTAATAAGGATTTTATACCCAGGAGCAGCACTCAGGAGTCTAGTGGCCATGAAGAATTAGCTCAAGGCAGAAAGCAAGGATATAGAGTGGAGGAAGTGTAGTAGAATAGAAATCCCACTCTGTTGAACTCTGGAGTTGCTGTGTGACTTGCTTTAGCCATAAAACATGAGTTAGAATCTCATGTGTTACAGTACTTCTGAGCAGTAGCTTTAAGAACCAGCTCTTGATCTGCTGTTTCTCTTTTCACTTTTTGTGTCCAATGATATTGGGCTCCTGACAGCTTGGGTTCTAAAGTAAAGATGATCTATTGTAGAGCCATAGCGGACAGTTGGAAGTCCAGAGAAGAAGGCAAAACATTTGTTTACAATTCTCACACTGGACATGGAACACGAGTGAGAAATTAACCTCTGTCGTAAGTTATTTGGATATGGGGCTGTTACCACAGCATAATTTGGTGAGTCCATGAACTGAGCCAAAACCAAGAGCCAGACACTTAACCAACTGCACCACCCAGGGACCCCAAGCAAGTAAGTCTTCTGGGGGTTTGGAGAAGTCTATATGTATGGACAAGGAGTACAAAGGGGGAAATCCAGCCAGAATCCAACAGTAAATTCATTGGCTTAGGGATGGGGAGAGATTCTTGGTATATGTTCATTGGTTAAGAGATGTGTTTCTGTCTCTGTCTTCTGGAAATCAGACATTTATGGGAAACCAGACTTTAAGTTTTTAAATTCCATTTTTCTGAGGGTGCATGCCTGAGAGTTGCCATTTTATAGCCTCCAGTTACATTTGGAATTGAAATCCATTCTCACTTTCTCACTGGCGTTGGTAACAAATCAGAAAAGGTCAAAGCCAAGAGTTCAACTATAGAGAGGGCTTTTGCCTGGGAGGGAAAAGTAATGACAATGAGATGGAAGGATTTGGATGTCCGGAGGACTGAGGCTCACAGTCCCTTTGAGCCAAAGGAGAAGCTAGATATTTTAATAAGAGATAGTAAGCCATATCTGATGGCAGGATGCTCTCTGGAGCCAATCCCTCTTTCTCTGCCCCATAGACAAACTACTCTGTGTTTCAGTTTCCCCTTCTGCAAAATGGAGATGATAAAGATAGCACCTAATTATAAGGTTGTTGTTGGGACTAAATGAGTTGTCCACACGTAATGAGCTGCCCATGTGTGCTTAGAACAGTATCCAACTGGTAATAGATGCTTAATGCATGTTAGTTGTTAATACAAATCTTTGCAATGTTCCCATTTTGCAGATAATAAAATTGGGTTCCAAAGAGGGTCCAAGATTTCTGGAAGATCATATACAGCCAGCTGATGGCAGAGAAGTCTTCACTACTGTGGCCAGAAAGTATTCTGGCTCTGCCGGAAATGGGTGTGGAAAGCCAATGACAAGCCTTTAATTTGCTCTTAAGCCAAAACAGTTGTTAGTAAATTAAACATTGATTGTAAAGAGCCTCCAATTAAGATTCACTAATTACATCACCAGCTCAATTGTCATGCAATTTATATACAATTACCCCAGAACAAATATTTAATTACTTTCCTCTTAATACATTGAACTAATATTGTTCCTCAAGCGGTGGGATAGGAATATGGTAACATTTAATTGACACGGAGACATGAAATCAGAGAATTAATGAGACAAGAGCCACATTGCCCTGTATGTTGTGCGACAGAGGCCTGGGGTAATGAGAAGGAGGAAGATCAGCTGAGGGAGGACCCTTGTATCTGTATCTTTTCCTCTTGTGATAGAGGAGGTGGAAGTCACAGGAGGATGATATGGAAATGTGGCAAGTTCCTGAAGAGAGTTGTCCAGAATCCTCCTGGGAATAGCTGAAGCTGTCACCAGGTAAACTTGCATTGCAGCTTAACTTCTCCCTTCACTCAATTTTCCTTCCCTAAAGTTGTCAATCCCTAAGGCACTCCCTAATACACATCCTGCACACTAAATTGCCATGCTCAGTCTGGTCCAGAAAACTCCATCTGCAACAGAAAGCCACTGGATTTTTCTGAGCAGAAAGTGGCACGATGTGACTCCCATATTAATTGGCTGTGGCTGAAGAGGGGCAAGAGGTAAAGCAGAAACATCTATTATGAGGCTACTCCTGGGAGTTGTTCTGAGTCTGGGATCCCTCTGCTCTCCAGGGTAAAGGGAAGGTCACAGCCAGGGGCTCTTGGTGGAGAAGAGTGCAGGGGCTGGGGTAGGGCTGTGATCATTGCAGGCAACTGTCCCTGCTCTGTCCTTTGTCTGGGATGGGTTCTGTCTGCAGGAGCAAACTGTCCCCCCTGGAGCTATCCCCTGGGACTGCCTTTGTGCATTCAGGGTGCCCTGAACCCAGCAGTACCAGTATCCATGGAATGCTTGTGGATTTGGTTTAGAGAGTGAGCTAGGAAACTTACATTATATAGACAGTTATTTCGCAGGCTGATAAAACCACTATAATAGATTAATAATCTTTAGTATAAAACTTAATACTTGCTTAAACCTGCCCATTCAAGAAAGGCTGAGTTTGATTCACAGATTTCTAGCACAGAGAGAAAGCAATAAACTCAGGCCTTCAGGAGAGGGGAGGGTCTTGGATGTAAAAAATTTTCCCAAAGTCTTCGGAAACGTGAGATTCTGTTCAGTGCTGGCTCTGCCACCTACCAGCCATGAACATGAGCAAAGTTATTTAATCCCTGAATCATTTCCTTCTTCTGTAACATAAGAATGACTACAGTACTGGATAGTACACCTCACTGAGTTGTTAGTCACACTTGAGACTATGGGAGTAGCCGTAGTGTGTGTGCTATAAAATGAGGGAGGAAATCCAGCACAGCCTTTGTGGCTATCTTCCCTGGGGACCAGTGCTACCCCCTTCTACCAGAAACACTTTCTCAGTCAGAGGTAAGAAATCTCACCTCTGAATCCTGGAGCCTTTGTTATATATACATTTCTCTAGTGACACTTGTCTCCAAGGAAATCTCTCTCTGTGATTTTTATTAGATGAAAAAATGAAGAAGGACATTTCCAGTCATGGAGGGGCCCCATGATGTGCCAAGAACTGTGCTGGGAGTTTCAAATATATTACCTCAGGTAATATCCTCATATTTCTGTTGGGAAAATCTGTGAAAGACTGAAATGAGAAAAAAAAAACAATAAAAAGATGATTGTTGGATATTCTCTGGAGTGCAATCTGCTGGCTTATCTGATTCTGTAGGGTCTGTGCATTTCATTGTCTTTTAGTTATTTACAATCCGTAAATCCTAGGAAACTGATGGTAATGCAAATGATCTTGGCGTCAGAAATACAAATAAGCATGTTTGGTGGAGATGTACCTGATTATTACCTAAAGGTTATTGACTAGTTTGCAGATATTTGTGAATTTATTTCCATGTTCCTGATTGCCCATATATAGGTGTTTTTTGACTTCTCCCCTCAACCTGTTGTCATATCTTAGTAGTTCCTTCATTAACTAATGAGTTAAATAACATCCTTCATTAGCTAATGAGTTAAATGTTCATATAGAAGTCATCATTTTAACTTTAAAAAGGTATCCTTTAGGGCAGCCTGGGTGGCTCAGCGGTTTAGCGCCGCCTACAGCCCAGGGTGTGATCCTGGAGACCCGGGATCCAGTCCCACATCAGGCTCCCTGCATGGAGCCTGCTTCTCCCTCTGCCTGTGTCTCTGCCTCTCTCTCTCTCGCTCTGTATCTCTCATGAGTAAATAAATAAAATCTTTAAAAAGTATCCATCGGAGAAGGACAAACAGTGTATGTTCTCATTCATTTGGGGAATATAAATAATAGTGAAAGGATATATAAGGGAATATATAAGGGAATATAAGGGAAGGGAGAAGAAATGTGTGGGAAATATCAGGAAGGGAGACAGAACATAAAGACTCCTAACTCTGGGAAACGAACTAGGGGTGGTGGAAGGGGAGGAGGGCGGGGGTTGGGGGGAATGGGTGACGGGCACTGAGGGGGACACTTGACGGGATGAGCACTGGGTGTTTTTCTGTATGTTGGTAAATTGAACACCAATAAAAATTAATTTATTAAAAAAAAAAAGAGAAGAGAAGTATACACAGAGGAGAAGCCATGGGAAGCAGAGGCAGAGATTGGAGCAAGGTGTCTACACGGCCAGAAATGCCTGGAGGCCCCAGAATCCAGGAGACAAGGACCAGATTCTTTCTCAGAACCTCCAGAGGACCAATCCTGTTTTCAGATTGCCGTCTCCTGAACCATGAAAGAATACATTTCTTTTGTTTGAAGCCAAAAAAATAAAAAAATAAAAAAATAAAAAATAAAAATAAATAAAAAGTATCCTTTAATATTATATATCAGAAAATTGAGAGAAACTTTGCTCAATGTCATAGGACTACAGATTGTCACAGCTGGGATTTGACCATAAGTAGGTCTGGTTCCTTCCGCTTTATTGAGCAGCTTCAACAGGTCATGTCCTACTGATGCACATATGTGCCTTTTTTCTCCTGATTTTTGTGTGTCCTGGAGGACTGAAGAGACTGGACATCACACTCAGGAGTACTCTTTGAAGGAATGAAAGAGCAGGGTCAGACTGGATTCTGGGCTCTGCAGTTCACACGATAGATAGTCTGGCAGGTGAGGGATGGACTTAGGTGTGAGGATCAGACACACTCTGGAGAAGAGCTTGGGGTGGGGAAGAAAATGAAGGCATGGATGGAGAAGTTTCCAGAAACCCAAGCTTTGGCTCTTTCCTTCCCCCTCTTCCTTTACCACCTGCTACCACCTGGCATTTCCAAAATTCTCCCTGTAACTATGGCATCAGGTGAGGGTTAGTAAAATCCCAGCTTCACTCTGAAAGACCTTGGATTTAGTCTCCAGATTTTCTCACTAAAAGCGAGCTCCCTGAACCCATCTCTGGGTCCCATGGGTGCATCCCTGGATCAGCCTGAACATTTGGATGAGCCTCCTAATTCTGATCTCTCCAAATTCAGCTTCTTCTTCACTGATCCATCTCATACCACCACTAACTGCCAGATTAATGCCCCTGAAAAACACTTTGAATATGGATGGCTTTCCCTGGCTGGTATTAGAAATATCCAGAAAGTATTCAGTGAGGTACAATGAAGAGCAGTACTTCTTCCTTCCTTCCCTCCTTCTTTCCTTTTTCATCCCAGGCACATTTTTATTAAGTGCTTGCCCCCCACTGTTTAACATGATAAAGCATTACTTGAGGGCTCCTAGGAGTTACAAGAAAAGACCTTTCTAATTCAGGGGGAAAAACCTCTTAAATAAACTACTATCTCAGACTATTGCAGTCTCTACTCTGTCCTGCTTGGTCAGTCTCCAAGAACTTCTCACTTTCTAAGTACTATATTTTTTTAATTTACTTTTTATTTTTTTATTTTATAAGTACTATATTTGTCTTTTGGGGGTTTGGATGTGTTTTTTCATTCATTCATTTGTTCACTCAACACACATTGAGTATCTACTATATTTTAAGATACAAAAATGAAAAAAAAAAAGATACAAAAATGATTAAGACACAATATTTGCTCTCCAGGAACTTATGATCTAAAGAGAGAGAAACACATACGAGCAGAAGTTGTGGGAAATATACGTAAGAGTTTAATGGGACATAGAAACAGGAGCATTGAATCCATGGAGAGGAGGTACAGGAGGTGGGCTGTGGTGCAGAGATGGCATCATTGAACAGTCTTGCCTTGAGCTGAATTTTGGATGACTGGTTGGCATTTGCCAGGAGCTTGGGAGCATGGAAGAGAACTCCAGGCAGCGGAAGTAATGCATGGATGGGAGTAGCGGGGCATGAAATAGGCTGGTTAAAGGGCCCACGGAGCTGAGACAGATACTGTATGGGGCTGTGTGGAGGACCTGCGCATAAGCAAGGTGAGAAAGGCTAGTGCAGACCAGGTGCTACAGAATCCCATGTATGTGCCTCAGGAATACAGGCTTTAGTCCCTACACCAGCGGTCCACAAACTTTGTAAAAGACCAGATGGTAAATAATTGAGGCTTTGAACTCTGTCAAAAGTAGCCATAGACAGTGTAAGTAAATAGGCATGGCTGTGTTTTCCAGTAAAACTTTACACACACACACACACACACACACACACACACACACACAATGGGCAGCCATGAGCAGTATTTTGGCAGAGGAGAGAATCCAAAGATTTAGGAGGCTAGAATATGCCAGATATATTAAAGCAGGCAACTTGTGGAGAGCCAGATGAAACAGCCCAACAGTGAATTTGCAAGTCTGAATAGGATGGCAGTATTAGGAAATGAAAGGGGATGCAGAAACCACTTTGTACAACTAGTGAAGGGGACTGGTAGCTAAAATAATACAGGACATAAACAGCACAAAAGAGTTAACTAACCGTGGATCCCAAATTTTGAGCAGGAGAAGGAGGGAGAAAAGCAGGGACTCTGTGGTTTAATTTTAGGCAATACCCTGCTGCTCTATAACAGAGATGTAGATAAAGGTATTCAACAGGAATTGCAAAACAAATCAGAAAAATAGCTTCCATGTTATTGCAAAGGCAGAGATTCTTTTTAGAAGCAAATATTACCTGCAGGTGGAGGGGAAGGGATTGGGGGTGGTGGGCAGGGGGAGAGGCAATGTCTTCCAAATAAGCTTTTTGCTAACTCGAAGGGAAATGGATACATCTGGAAAATTCAAAACTGTTTGCATAAGTGATGCCTGGCTGTTCAGGCCCTGTTTCTCAAACCCCAGGTGTTACATAAGATAATGTTGCTAAAATGTTTGGGACTTGGGGAGAGAGACTGTATAAACATGTGGTTTTACTATAGCTCATAAAAGATGATTGTGTGGGAACCTCAGAAAAATTGAAATTCCGTACAGTATAAATGAATGGCTTCCCTTCTTTTATGGCTATGGCTCGTTCAAGGCTTGAAGATGTGATTAGAAATGGGTGTCTAGAGGCTGGGCCAAGGTACTAGGATTTAGCAAGTCATCTCCATTTGGCTATTGTGTTCTGGGAACTCTGGCGTGTAGGTAAAACGGAGATAGGGTGTAGATATGAGTGGGCCTGTGTTCGCGGGTACTCCGGGCCAGGCGTGGGAAGAAAAATGAGTGACTACCAAGCAATCAACGGGACCACGGGAGTTGGCTGGGTCAGGTAGTGCCTGGGACTCTGTGCAAAACTTGACCTCCATGCCTCTCTTCAGCAATTCCCATTTTCTCAAGCAAAATGAAATGTGAAATGGACTTGTTTTTTAACAGCAGCATTTTGTTTTTATTCGCCCACAAGGGGACAGAATGGCAGTGCCTTTGAAGTGCCAGCCACATGTGCGGTCCCAGGGTCTGCTCTCCAGGGCGCAGGCTGTGAAAATTTGTGTGTCTCCAGAATACCAAAAAATCAGACAGAAAGAAAGGGAAGATAATGGGAGGGTAGCCAATACTTCAAGGAATTCCCACAGAATTCTTTCCAGGTATTTATTTCCTCCTTGGTTCTTTACTGTGACTTCTTCTCCAGTGAGACTCAGCCCACCAGAGTCCAGTGGACATAGAAATAACCTGGTGAGGAGGGATGGGGTGTGTGGGGTGTGTGGGAGGAGAGAAGGAAGGATTATAATGGGTCACTTAGAAATCCTTCTGCATCTCAAGGGAAGAATCCTTTACCACCAGGGGGAGGCCTGGTAGTATGGAAAGAGCCAAGGCCTGAGAAATAGGTCAGGGGTTCAAATCCTAGGTCTGTCACTTGCTGGATGCCCAGCCTTAGGTCTGTCACTTGCCGGATGCCCAGCCTTACATTTAATCTCTTAGAACCTGCTTTCCTTTTTTTTTTTTTTTTCTTTTTTTTTTGTATTTTTTTATTGGAGTTCGATTTGCCAACATATAGTATAACACCCAGTGATCATCCCATCAAGTGCCCCCCTCAGTGCCCATCACCCAGTTACCCCAACCCCCCACCCACCTCCCCTTCCACCACCCCTTGTTCGTTTCCCAGAATTAGGAGTCTCTCATGTTCTATCACCCTCTCTGATATTTCCCACTCATTTCCTCTCCTTTCCCCTTTAATCTCTTTCACTACTTTTTATATTCCAAAACCATATAATGTTTGTCCTTCTCTGATGGACTTACTTCACTCAGCATAATACCCTCCAGTTCCATCCACGTTGAAGCAAATGGTGGGTATTCATCGTTTCTAATGGCTGAGTAATCAGCCTGTTTTCCTCATCTGTAAAAGAAGCATGGAAAGATCTCTGAACTATTTAACAATTTTTGTAAACTACCATGCCCAAGACCTGCCCACTCAGTACATACCAGCCTGAATATGATCACTGCCAAGTGTTATGCCAACAAGAGCCAGGGACTCCCAGTTTCCCATGCCAAGTTCAACCAAGATTTTCACTGACTGGTCTCAGCAGGGCTTGGGGGTATTTTGGGTCTCGTTGCTGATAGACTCTATGCTCTGTTCTGGGTATAGTGGGACACACAAAGCAAGTCACTCATGTGGCCCATGGATTGAGAGGTAAAGCCTGAGCTCAAATCATGGTAGCACAGGGTAGAAAGTGAGACAGGTCCCACAAATGGCCGATGATGGGGCCGAGACAACACAGAAGGGAGAACATTCTTTGGTGTTGGAGCTTCTGCTGCTTATTAGCTGTGCGATCATGAGCAAATCACATAACCTCTTTGAGCTGTGTCCCCTCCTTCTGCAGGACAACGGAAATGGTGAGTATGAAGTCACGGAGAAGAGTAATGAAATAACATATGGAAAAGCATGTAGCAAAGTGCTGATCTGGGTTTGATGGTTATGATTAGCAGGTTCGAGTCCATAAGTTAATTTTCCCTTCTACTCCTCATTTAGCAAACTGTGCAGCTGGAGCCCTACGATGGGAGGGAAATTGCTCTGTGCTCCAGGAGAGCAGGACTAGAGTCTTATCTCTATGTACCGAGGTCTGCCACAGGGCTTAGCAGATGGGAGAAGTTCTGCCACAGTCAGCAGAGAGAGAAGAATACATTTAATGACTGGCCCCAGAGACCACACTGCATCGCAGACCTAGGAAAGGACTGGAAGAAATAAACCTGCCCCGATCTCTTCCTCTGTGTGTACAGGCCTACTCTCTGCCTCTCTCCCTACTGCTCTGCCCCTGGAGAGGCTGACCTGTTATCAATGGGTTCTCGCCCTCAGGCTTCCTATTAGGCCTGGTGATCAGAGAACAGGTGGAAAGTGAGATGAGATCTTTATTATCTGGCACCCCTCCCTGCCAGGTTGCTGTGATGGGTGGCACACTAAAGATTGCAAATCCTGTCTGCAGTCCTTTCCCTACAGTTGCTATCTGCCTTTCTGTGTCCTCTCTATCCCATCGCCCCTTTGGGCCTAGCGGAGGTAGCTGTATCCTACTGTCACAAGTGCCAGGATACTGTATAGACCTCAACTCTGCATGTGGCTTTTTCATCCGTTTCCCTAGCTGACTTTATTGTTTTTTAACAGGGACAAAACTTGTAAGAGAAATTAGGAAATGTTGAAAATGAGTTGACCTAGAAATGAAGGCTAACTAGAGTATAAGCTATAGAGTTGAAGAAGCTGGTCCACAGGAAGGAGAAAATATCATGAGGACACTCCCAAGGGTAGGCAGGACGTGAGCATGCTCCATTCAAGGTGTCAGGAGCTCATGGAATGAAGGGTAAGACATAGTGAGCAGAATCTAAGATGAACCTGTTTCTTCAGGAGCAGGGGAGCAGAACAGAGACCCTGGCTTTGAACTAGGACAGTGAGACCTGGCTAACACTAGGAGGTGAGCCAGTCCCATGTCTGAGTACTATGGGCAAAGCTAGATTCAGGGGCTCATCTCCTTCTGCAGCTTCCTCACAGGTGACGTGTGCCCCACGGGTTCCTCCTGACTGGAAGATAGTTTACACGCTGAAGGACCGGTGACCTACTGTGGAGAGGTCACACATGAGGGAAATAAAGGGGAATGATCCCAATGTCTTAGGAAGAAATCCTCAGAGTTCCAGAGGAAAGCTGCAGGAACATGGCTGGAAAGGATGACGGGCATTTTCTGGATGTTCCTGGGCCTCTGGCCTGCCAAATGGTTTCTAGCTAACTGTTTGATAGCCAGGTTCTATAGAGGAAAGGGGCTACCCGGGATGAGGGGTAAGTGTGCTTGTGGGTGGGGGTGAGGGAGACTGTGAGACAGAATTCAATGGCCATTTTCAGGTAAGTCAATAGAAGGATTCCATCTCTATGGAGCAGCCTGGCTATTTTACTAGAGATAAAATGTTTATTTAACTGAACCCACCCCTGTCATGTCTTTAGGTTCCTTTGTCACAGGACACATGGGACCCATATTCACCTTTCATAATATGGGCATGCTTACATGTGTTCAGAGCCTGTCTCCTCAATTAGGACTGTACCCTCCATAGTGGTCCTCCTACCCATCTGGCTTCCCAGCAGAAACCCCCACACCCAGCATCCTGTCCTGCCTCATGGACCCCCAGTCTGAGGGGAGACACAGCCCTGCCCCAGGGAGCCCCAGTCTGAGGGGAGACACAGCCCTGCCCCCAGGGAGCCCCAGTCTGAGGGGGGAAGACAGAGCACTGCCCTCAGCTCCAGTTTGGGAGGGGAGGCACACCCTTTTCCCCCAGCAACCCTTGGTCTAATAAGATCCTTCTGTCCTCTGAAGCACCCCTGCCTGGTGAAGGAGATAGGACTTGTACCACAGGTTTCATAAAAGGAGTCAACTGCAATATGCCTAGAGGCCAAGAGCAGAAGTGCTGAGGAAAGATCCAGCAGTGCCCCTTCTTGATTTGTGCGTTTTAGTCAAAGACTCCAAGGAGCCACATGAGGCCTACGGAGGGGCCGGTCTCTGCATTCAGGGAGTCCTGCCAAAGCCTGGTGCCTGTCATCCTGAGCTGCTCACAGATGTTCTGCTTGCAGGCTGATCATTTTGCATGGTCAGTTTGCAATATGGGCTTTTGGGGTATTGCCAACCATGTGTAATTCTCTAATCTATTGGTCATGCTCAAGTTGTAAAAAACAAGCCAAGGGCTAAAGGTCAGGTGGCCAGTACCCAGCTGGTCCTGGAGGGAAGGGGAAGTGAGAAGGCATCATGGGCCCTTAATGGGACAGGGAAGTGGGGCCTCCATCATGGGAACACAGGTCAGTGATTAGACATCAAGAAGCAGAACAGTTCCATTTCTGCAGGCTGCTGGAGATGTCTGTGGGCTGGAGCAATCTGGTAGTTGGGTGAAGGGCACCACAGAGAAGGGCATGGGGGAGGTGGGAGTAGATCTGGTGCCTGGCATATGGAGTCTCATTACCACATATATCCATACCTACATCCCACACTCCCAGGTACAAATGTAACCGTCTGTGATGCAGAACAGTATCCTGCCTCTTCCTGGCACCCAGCACCTTCTTCACCTTGTCAGATAGAGAAAGGATGACACCAGACTTTGGGGCAACTGGGGGACAGTGAGTGGGCTTTGACACAGTCCCCTTGGTGAGTGAAATGCCAAGCCAGTAGAAGTTGTGGAAGAATAAAGCTCTCCCATCCTGGTGAGGATCTCCAGTGACAGGAAGTGAAAAGGTGGTGCTGGAAAATCTTGGAGAATGATTTCCTGAGCTTTCAGCTTAGGCCAGGAAGGCAATTGCTCTAGGAGTCCCAGGGACCATGCCCAGAACTCCACTACAAAGTCAGGGATTGGCAGGGAGATCCAGGGGTGGGGACATTGAAGTTGTGGGTTCCAATCGCATTTCTCCTGTAAGTCAGGTGATCTAAAAACTTGTCCAAACTCTTCTCCCGGTACAGATGGGGAAACTGAGGCCCAGAGCCAAACGGCTTCTCCAAGGTCACATAGCCTGTTAGTGGCAAATTGGAACACATAAGAGGACCCCTGATGCTCCCTCCATGTGGGCCTTCTTCTATTACCTCAGATACCATCTCATTGCTTAGGCCTCAGGGGTGGGGTGGGTGCTCCTAGGAAGACTCTGAGCTGGAGGTTAACAGGCAGGAGGTTTTTCAGGGGATGCTCTTGGGATCTCAGTGCCTGGGGAAGGAAGGAGCAGAAGTAGGAGCGGACTGAGGGAGAAGTTGAGCTGTCTGCTGTACAGTCTCCACAGAAGCCTCTTCGACCCTATGAGGGAGATATGAGAATGGAATTGATCTGCCCTGTCTGTCCCTGTGTCACTCTGTCCCTGGCTCTGGGCTGCTCTAGGAAGGGTGCGCCCTCAGGCAAGGAACTCTCTTCAGCTGAGCCAATCCTCAAGAGGCTGGTAGGTGGAAAAATGAATCCTCTCCTACAAGGGACCCAGGGGGCTCATCACAGAACCACCATGTTGATTAAAAAGGAAGCATACCACCCGCCTTATGTAACTTATGCTGGTGACATGAGAATTAAATCCAGGATCATACACACATGCACTTGGAAATAAAACGGAGAAGTGTAAGGAAGTCTTTCTGTCTGCAGCTGGCCTGCTGTGTGAGGGTCCGTTCTGGGTATTGATGGAATACAGAAACAAGCAAGAGGAGCTCCACTTGCCCCTGCATGCATCAGTGGGGACCTGGGAAGGGAGGCATGCAGCCCCCATGTTTTTGCCAGGCCCCGGCTATGTCCCCCCGTGGAGCATCTCTTTCTTGGTATTCCGGTCTCTTAAGCCATCAGGGCCCAATACCCTGGGAGAAAAAGAACGCATTTTGGGACTGGCTCTCTGGGTGAGCTAGCAAGAGTGCCACCCCTTCTCCGTGGTGGTTTCTCAAACCCCTGTAATCTGTTATTGGGAGAAATAGCCCCAGGGACTCTGGGATGAGTATTTAATATTTGCATAACAAACCTCCACTCACTTGATCAGTGAGGTGCAGTGGAAAGCCCACAGACTTTGGACTTAGGCATGTGCTGTCATTAATCCTGTGCCAACACTTACTAGCCATGTGGCCCTAGGCCAGTTCAGTTTCCTCATTAGAAAAATGAGAATAATAATCAAGAAGATTAAATAACCTAACATTATATTAAAATCCCTCTTACTGTGCTAGGCATATGGAAAGTTCTAGATCCCCTCCCTCCTTCTTTGCTTCTGTCTTTTGGTGAGGTAGCAAGGATAACCACCCAGGCAGTAGGACTGGGGGAGCCACCTCTCCTCCTTCCAATGCTTCTCAAGGTGAGAACAGCCACCCCTTCCTGCAACCTGTCATCCTCCCACTGTGTCAGATTCTCGGAGGCAAAGCCTGTGGATTTGGAACTTTCTTTCTCCCAGCCTTCCCAGCCCCAAAGCCAGGCACATAATAGAGGTAGAAAACTCTGAGTGGGGTGGTCCAGGGTGAGAGGTGTGAGACAGAAAGGACTGGAAGAAGTAGAGGCTGTTTCAAGACTGTCAATACTTTGGGGGAAGGCTCTGAGGTAGCAGCTGGGCTGTGGGAAATAAATGATTCACTCAAGAGGAAATATGATTTTTCTGGTCTGCAGAGCTGCTCAGGTAAGGGCTGACTGATTGAAACCTTCAGAGATTAAATAAACGGAGAGATGCTTCGAGATTGAATCTGTGTCTCCTTTCTCAAGAATTCCTCTGCTTTTCTGGAACTCCCAGTCCTACTCTACTCCAACCCACCCCCAGGTCCTGTCCTGGAGTGTTCACCTTCCCCATCAAAAAGACTGGGGTGGGGAAGGTCTGGTGTCCAGGTTCAGCAGGATACAATTCAAGAAAAGCTCCATTTCTTTTAATACATTCCCAAATGGTTGGTAGCCCCTGCAACACGGACTTTAAGTTGGATCTAAAATGTGGACCTTATTACAGACTGACTCAGGGTGGCACATGGCCAGAGAGGAAATTGGAATTGAACACTGACGTGGAAAACCTATTATTGTGTTGCTTTGGGAGTGTGCCATTTCAGACCACACAGGGCAGAGGCGGGGGAAGGAAACTGCTTATGGTTTCCCCCTCTTCACAGAGGGATGGAGGCCTACGTCCCAACCGACTGACTACCCAGCCCTTTCCTTACATCCAGGGGAGGATTCTTGGCCTATGTTGTAGAGGCATGGAAGCTGCTAAGTACTGAGACAGAGACAGAGAGACAGAGATGAGCTCATCCAGCCATGCAGAAGACCCTAGGGCAGGATGGCTAAGAAGAGAATACTGACAGCAACCTTATAAAGCATATAAGAAAGATGTAATATTTTAAAGAAAAAAAGTAGACTAAATAAAACCCTACTACTTCGGCCAAGTGCCTGTGTTTCCAACATTAGGGGCAAGAGTGTGGTGTGTGACCTGGGTGGGAGAAGGGGAGGAATCATTCCTGTTGATGGAAACCCCAACAGCCCTTACACTCTCTTTTAGCATCAGGAAGGTCCTTTAAGATGGCATTTAAGTACCAGCTGGAATATTGCTTCCTTATGAAGCCTTACAGGGCTGTCATCCTCCAGATGGAAATTCTCCACCTCCTGGTTAAGCTCCCAAGCAGTTTGGTTTCACCTCTGTGAAGTGTGATTTTCTTGTTCCTCTGAAAACTGTTTTCCTGTCTGGTTCCTTCTCTAGACAGCAAGCTCCTTTAGTGCCAGGCTTGGACCTTATCTAGCTCTTTCTCCCTTATACCTTGTAGAGTCCACTGGCGCAAAGGTAAACGGAGGTAAACCAATGTGCCCAGCTTGTCATATTCTAGAAGGCCTGTAGAGGGCACTGGTGGCATCCCTCTACCTACAGGTTTGCTGCAGGTGTTTGTCTATTCAGGAGAATTGCCCAAGGCCAAAAAAGTCCTCCTGAGAGGTCACTAGGAAGGTCTTTGGCTCAAGGAGACTGTATACCTTATCCACCTCCCCAGACCTCAGCCAACATACCTCCTGGCACAGAGGACACAAAAGCCTGGCCTCCTGGTCTCAAGGTAGGATCCACTTTAACAGTGCAGTTTGCATTCCAGAGCTCCCTGTGGCATCTGGCTGAAGCAAGTGGCTACCTGAAACTACATCCTTACTTAGCTTTTTATCCCCTGCCCCTTCCTTTTCCCCAAGTTCTCTTCACCCGGGAGCACTGCCCCAATAAATCGTGAACAAGGGGGTGCGTGGATGGTTCAGTCAGTTGAGCATCTGACTCCTGATTTTGGCTCAGGTCATGATCTCATGGATCATGGGATTAAGCCCCACCTTGGCCTCCTTGCTCAGCTGGGCATCTGCTTCACTTCTTTTCCCTCTCCTTCTGCCTCTCCAACCCCTCTCTACCCCTCTGCTCATAATGCTTTCTCTCTAAATAAATAATCATAAAGAATGAATGAATGAATGAATGAATGAATGAATGAAATCATGAAAAAGAATCCCCATCTCAGGCTCTGCTGTTCAGGAACCACCTCAGAAGGACTAGCATATGTAGGTACTATAAAAAGCTGACCTGTTGCAACAGCCCTCAGATAAGGCTTTGCATGCAAGTGAGTAATCAGAAAGTGACCCCAGGAAACTCCATGCAGAATGGGAAAGTGAGTAAGCCAATAAGGAGCTCAGTGATGAGGGGGTTCACCACTGCGGGGAGACTAGCACTCAATCCTGTTGGGGACGCACAGGATACAGGATGCTTGAGCCACTATGAGAAACATACTTAAGAATTATCCACTTGGAGGGGCAGCAAGTTTTGTATTCATCCAACAGGCCCTGTCCATTATTGGTAGAGGGTCACTCCTAGGACATTAGTTCATAGTATTTCCAACCTACCTAGCTCCCGCAAGAAGAAAATACTCTAGGGCATAGAGATACAGGTAGACAGGGCAACTGTTATCAGTGACCTCCTCAGTAGGCCAAGAGGATATGGCAAGGGGCACCTATAACACATGAAAACCAAAGCAAAACCACAAAAAACCTGGTTATATTTTCAAGCATATCACATTTAACATGGCCCCAGAGTGAACTTACAATTTCCCTCACCATCACCCGACACTCAAAGCCAGTTCTTCTTCTCCTGCTTAATTTCCTTTTACATATCTGTTCAACCCATTTATCCAAGCCATTGGTCTAACTTGCTAACCAATCCCTCAGCCTTTTGGATTATGAGGCACCAAGTCCTTAGTTCAATCCTTTATCTTCTTTATTTTATTTTATTTTTTTATAATAATAAATTTATTTTTTATTGGTGTTCAATTTGCCAACATACTGAATAACACCCAGTGCTCATCACCCATCCACACCCACCTCCCGCCCTCCTCCCCTTCCACCACCCCCAGCTCCGCTATGGCTTGTCCTCCTTCAGAGCCTCCCTGCTATTTATTGTTATTGTTGGCTTTGTTTTGTCTTCAGAAAGGTATCTACTCCTTCCTTGACAGGACAGATATTTGCAAGTCAGAGAGCCTGGCCTGGTAACTGTCCATTAGGCCCCTCACTGAAGGGAAAGATAGTGAGCAATCCCCATCTTTCAGTCCAAATTCTTAACTCTCCACCTATAGGAACCATTTCTTAGGAAACAAGATCCCCTCACTCTTTGACATTAAGGCTTTGGTTTGGTACACCAACCCTTGTCCTCTTTCTGAGGGTCCATGGGAGAAACATCTCTACTTTCAGGACCAATCCTCCCTATCTTCCTCCCAAGCAGCTGGAGCACTTTTATATTAATGGACTCTGCAAATCAAATAATGACTGAGCCTCCCTTTTAACTGATTTCTAGAAAGTCAGACAAGTTCATGACCCACTTTGGGCAAATATAAGGACTTAAATGCCCCATTGTGAACTTTTTTTATGGCCTTATCTTATGTTTCCTATTTTGCTCTTCTATTTGTTCTGCTTCCTTTTATATTTATTAATGATTTTATTTTTGTTTCAGTTTTATCCATTTACCTAAGCTGCCTTAAATACTTTCAATACAAGGCAGATTACAAACACATACATGCACACACATCAGCAAGCAAACATATCCATCCCTTACCATTGTCTTCTCTTCCCATTCCTGCTGTCATTACCCTGGACAGGTACTCATGCATTGCTTTTACTCAAATAATCTCCCTACTGGTAAATTCCTGCTACTGGGTATGATCCCCAGTCCATCCTCCACACAGCTGCCAGGATAATCCTTCCAACATGCAAATTTCATAGGGTCACTCATTTGCTCAAAATTCTTCACTAGTTCCCTCAATGTCCCTGGGATAAATCTAACTCTTCCCTTGCATGGCATATGAGGCCCCCCTCCATAATAACTGCTCCCTGCCTGCCTGTTCAGCCTCATCTCTTTCTTCCACTTCCTGTAAGCCTCAACACACCCTATTTGACACTCCTGAAATTATGAAAATATCAGACTGTTCCCTTTGCCTCTGCTTCCATTGTCCACCTGCCACACTCCTATTCCCCCCTTGAGGCTCACCTCAAAACTACCTCTCTGAAAGCCTTCTCTGATTCTCCAGGCAGATTGTGATGCTCCGGCAATATGACTTAGGGGATGTACAAGCCTTGGCCACGACATCAGACAAGATGAGGAAATTCAATATCCGAAAGTTTTGCATTCAAATGTCTTCCCAGCTAGAGCAGAAGACACTAAGGTGTCTTAAGAGAGCTAAAAATATGGAAAGTCCAGGCAGGCAGTGAAGGAAGCTGGTTGAGTAAAGGAAGTTATCTATCCTTTACTTGGCCCTTCTTAGAAGATGTAATTGGTTAAGGATCTGATTTTAACACAGGGGACAAGGATTGCAAAAACCTAAATGAAAAGGAAGCCCCCCCCCCCCATATACATATCCTATGATCATAACAGTTAAAATAAGAACCAAGTACATTTGTGAAAGCACATAGAAAGGTTCAGTTCATACAAGATACTCTCAGTGTAATGGACCTGAGTTATCAACCTACGAATTTCTACTCTCTTTAGGTAGTAAACCTGCTTGCCTTGAACAGTGTTTCTCAAACTGGGGTCCCTGAGCCAGAAGCATCAGCATTGCCCGGAGCTTGTGAGAAATGCAGACCTTCAGGGTTCTATCCAGACCCATGGGTCAGAATCCCTGGGGGAAGAGTCCAATTTCACATGTAACAAGACCTCCAGAGCCCAATATCACATGTACTGTGTTATTACCATGTTCTCAGCCTTGGCTGCACCTAGAATCACCTGGTTGGGGGGCTTTAAAACAATACTGACTTCTGAGAGTGAGCTTTGCTCCCTAGTGGATGTCGTTCTGATCTCAAGTTACTTTAGAAGAAATGGTGAAACAAATCACATCCATGGCATTCATGCTTTTGGATTAATAGAGTATGGTTTGCGGGACACCTGGGTGGTTCAGTGGTTAAGTGTCTTCCTTCGGCTCGGGGGCATGATCCTGGAGTTTCAGGATCGAGTCCCACATTGGGCTCCCTGCGTGGAGCCTGCTTCCCCCTCTGCCTGTGTCTCTGCCTCTCTCTCCCTCTCTGTCTCTCTCTATATATCTCTCATGAATAAATAAATAAAATCTCTAAAAAAAGAATATGGTTTGCAAACAGGGATAATCTGTGAGTTTATAATTTCATGGGTTTTTATTGAAAATATGATATCTTAAGAAATTTCAGAAGTTGATGTTAAAATTTTAAAAATTGTTTAGTCGGCAGAATTTCAAACAAATACAAACATTTATGGCATGGTCCAATAAGCCCCCATGAACCTCTCACCTTGCTCAACAATTACTGCCAACTTAAAGACAAAACTTCCCCTTCCACATTACCTTCTTGCCTCCATGTAATTGGGAACCAAATCCCAGATGTCACAGCATATATATATATATATATATATATATATATATATATATATATAAAGTAATAACACTCCCTTAATAACAAGTGTTCATTGTTCAAATTTGTGTCACATGAATGCCATAAAATGTTTTGTTACAGTTTATTGTTTGTTTTGTTTTTAATCAAAGGCTACTAAGATCGACACATAATGATTGGTTCTTTCTCCTGGTTTTTAATTCATGGGTAAGCACTTCATACTTTTTAAAAAATTCCCTTATGATATATTTGTTAAAGAAACCAATTTAAAACTAATAACTAATTTTAGGCCTCTGATTTTAAGGTTGAAAAGTTGTAAAATTATTTGAGTAAGTTTAGTGTAAATGTCAGTGTTAGCCTGATATTTATAAATTAAATCAATTTACTACAGTTGTTTAAACACTTCAGAAGGTTTCTTCTTAGAGTCATAAATTTCCCCTATTAGGCCTCTAAAGGCTTTAATGAGAAAATAAAATATATTAATATATGGATACAGTTTAAAATATTTAGTAAATTTAGCTAAGGGTATAAAGCAGACTTTTTAGAGAGAATCAAATGGGTTCATCTCAAATTGATGGAACACAATTCAAAAGTCCCACAGAAAATGATCATTTCATTTTTATTTAAAATTTACTGGATTTGTAAATAGAACAACAAGAGTCGTAGCTGAGTGCTGACTTAGGAAAAACAGACTTCAAAATATTTTATTTTAAAGGTTAATTTGAAACCCACATAATTATAAATAATCCTTTCTACATACTTACACACAAACCCATGCTGACATTTTAAGCACACTTCAATTATAGTAATTGCCATATTATATGAAAATGGGTTGTGTCCATCCCTGTGTCTCTGTCACACTATGAAGTCTGAGCTCTTTGCAAGCAGAGGCTTTTCAAGCTGGTGGTTTCAGTTCCTGGTGCATGGCCTTTGATGGGTACTGGGAAGTGTTGCCCACATTCCCCTTCATTGTTGTCCAGCTGATGAGGTGCTGGCAGCAGGCGGCCTACAGCCCGTAGCTGATAGACCCTTCCCTTCAGGATTGCTGCCACTGCAGAAATCCACTTGCCCAAGGTCATGCTCCTCCTAGTGTAGCCCATATCCAGTGCCTGATAGATGGAGGGGGGATGAAGAAACATCTGAGCTCCCAGAGTCCCCCAGGGGTCAGCCAATCTGTCCTTGACTGGCATCACAGCTCAATGTTTCCCTCCTGGAACACCAACATGCCCTGACCCATAGATTGGAAAGGCAGAAGAGAATTATTTCCAGATAAAGAAGGAATCCCTGATAAAAGTATAAGATTCAGGGACACAACATAAACATGAATTGGCTCCAGCATGCTCTGGTCATTTCTTAGTCACCTGAAGTCATTGCTCCCACACACAGGTTCAGGCACTGTGGTTCAGAGCCATCTTAGGGCCAGCACTGCAGGAGGAGGGAAGGCAAGTTCTATGGCTCTTGGTGGCTTTGTTTTTATATGGACTTCCTACTCCTTTCTGGTTCATGTCTTTAAAGAAAGGTCCAACTTCCCCAACTTGTTTATTATTTCATTTCGACACACGAAAGACCAGTATGCAACATGCATGTCTTTAAACTAGATTTAGTCTGAACCTGGTGGATTCTGGCAACCCCCTCATTAACTCAGGGCCTCAGAGTCCATTCTCCAGGCTTTTTGTGACATCAGTTTGAAGGATTCTCCATGGCCCATGTTTACCACTCCTTCAATTCCCCCATGCTTCACTGCCTCCCCCTTTCCCCTTAAACTATATCTTCCAGCAGCCAGATTTGGAAGTCCACAGTGAGCTGGATCAGACTCCTACTTGAGTCTCTATTGCAGGGGCTGGCTCTCCATGAGAAACCAGTACTATGGTACTATGTAGCCATACATTTTTGTTAAAAGAATAAATGAAGAGAAACTTATGAAGCTTGAAAATAGATTAAAAAATTTTCAGTGAATATATGAGTTGCCAGAAGAAGCAGAGAAAGCCCAATGTATAAGACACATATTTAAAAGAAATCATTAAACAAAAGTATTCTGAAAGGAAAAGCAAACTTAGCAGGTATATCTTGGGGGAGCCTTTCTCCAACTTGTTAATGGTCTTTAAAGACAAAGACAGGATTTTTAAAGGGGCCAAGGAGAAAAGAAAAATCGTATTTAAAGTCAGAAGAACTCAAATGTCGGCCTCTTTCCCAGACTGCAGGACAAGAGCATTGCTTGGAAAGAAATCATACCAAGTATAGAGAACTGGAAACTTTGGCCCCTACCTGGCCAAGCAGAGACAGGATGAATATCCAGGAGGGGAGACCATTACAGGAAGTGGTGGTGTGCCAAGGACATCTAACTGTCAACGAGGAAGAGTACAGAGACTCTGAAGAGACAGGTGGATCTCAACTTTGGCATATCCACACTTAATCCCATAAAGCAAACACTGCCAAAAAAATTAAACATGCACTATGAGAGACCACAAGGTTAAAGATTAAATCTTTACCATTTGTTGCAAATACCTAAACCTTTTCAGTGCTTAATGTGTCTATTTTCTTACACCTAGCATTTTTTATTATCTTTAAAATTACGATATTTTTATGCCCTTTAATATTTCAATCCACCTTTTCAGACTAGGCAAGGTATAAATAATTTAAAAATATATTATTTCATAAAGTACTTCAGACTCCCAAGATATAAAGATGAATTATGAATTGGGAATAAAACCAAGGAGGAGCAACTTTGAAAACTAAACTTACATCTCATGTGGAAAGGGACTCCCCCTTTGTCTCACTCATTCTGTACTCATTTACTTAATGCCTCCAGTGAATTCCATATTGTACTTGGCTCTGTGGAAAAATAGGTGAACCAGGCCGAGTCTCAGCCTCAAGGAGATTATTAATAAAATCAGTAAGCGAGAAAGGAAATACATTTTTCTTTTGTATTTATTATAATTTAGTAGGAAATTATTCTCAGTTACATGGTAATAAAGTTGATATCTAACTGGAAGTGCATAATCCTTCATACATGTTTTTATATTTCAGGAGCTAATGTGAAAAGAACACGACTAGACTAATAACAGAATAGGAAACAGTAAATGTTGTTATTAAAGATTTATCCCATACAAGGAACCGACTCCAGATGGATTACCTAGGTGGTTTTCTTAACTTTCAGAAAAATCAAGGATCCTTGAGTTTTATGTAGTTTATAAGGTTATAAAAGAAGAAATGTTAGCTAACATTCGCTGAGGCAAATATGGGCTCATTCACATTGGATAGATACCAATCATGAAAGCAAACTAGAACAATTCACTTTGGAAAAACAAATGCAAAAATCCCTTAAGAACCTAAGAGAATGAATCACTAAACCCAAACCAGTTTTAATTGTAGAGATCAAAACTGTTGCACAGAAATTAAAACCCTTAACATAATTGACCTTTTTTAGTACAAAAGCAAAATAGCAAGTGTCATTCTATTATCTTAATATGTGCCAGAAATAACTTTGGCATGTTAAAGAATCCATTTTGTATACAAGATTAGGTGGATAGTTTATTTCTTTAAATTATTTGCATAAATTATTTAAAGTGGATTATTCATCTCATTTCGACCTACACATATTGTGGATCTGTTACAGGCAAGCATGATGCACATTGTAGAAATGTTAGTCATTTCCTTAAAAAAAAAAACAAAACGAAAAACACACACACAAAAAACAAAGCCCAAACCAGCGACGAAACAAAGATGTCTTCTTCCTTGTTTCTATTGAATATAACACTAGAAGAGCCCGCAATCACTATTGGGGAGGGAAGGCAATAAGAAACATAAATATATAAAGAAAAGGAATAAAAACATTGCTTTTTACCAGTGACCTAGAAAATCAAAAGAAATCAACCAAAAAATTATTAGAGGTAATAAATGGACTCTGTAAGAGTTATAAGATACCAGATACAGTCTCAAAAATCAATTGCATTGTTATATACTAGTAGCACACTGAAGGAAAAATGAAAACAAAGAGCCCATTTATGGTAATAAAAATTTGAATATCAACTTGCACCATGAGAGATTTATTCAAATAACATTATAAATATTTAATGGCAAAAAGAAGACATTAATACCTGGAGAGAGAGAACTACCTTTGCCTAGGAATAGCAAATGCAGTACAGTAAGAGCATCCCCATGTTTCCCAGTACTCCTAAGTCCCGTTAGTGCTCTCTCCCTGCCTATCAGGGAGGACAAATTCATTGTAAAAGGAGCACCTCAAAAAAAAAAAAAAAAAAGGAGCACCTCATTGATACCCCATGTTATAGACACAGTTTTGACAGCTTCCTTCCTGCTTTGTTCATTTCTTTAACACCCTCTCTATCTAACCCCTCAGTTTTGATGCAAACATTGAATTTCGGGTCCCGATTTTTGGCCCATTTTTCTGCTTATTCATTTTTTTTAAAAAGATTTTATTTATTTATTCATGTATGACACACAGAGAGAGGCAGAGACACAGGCTCCATGCAGGAGCCCAATGTGGGACTTGATCCCAGGACTCCAGGATCACACTCTGAGCCAAAGGCAGATGCTCAACTACTGAGCCACCCAGGCGTCCCTCTTCTTATTCATTTTGAGACATCCTCTCTTAGTGAGCTACCTCCATGTTCAGATCTACCACTGGTGGCCATATTGTCAGCCTCCAAACTCCCTTTTTGGGCATCAGGTAAGCCAGCAGTGCCCACAGTAAAAGTGAGATTTAATACAATTCAAATTAAAACTTCCATGGGTTGGATACCTTAGATAGAATCCACTCAGGAAAATGAAGGATAAAGAAGGAATGTAGAAATTATGACAAGGTATACAGTATGTTTTATGTACTTCTTGTGTCTTATATTTCACCCGCAAAAATGTTTAAGGAAGAAAAACTGGTATGGTGAAAATAGCTTTAGAGAAGACAAATCTTTTTCCATGGTTATTGGGAGGGAAGGAGAAAAGACAGAATTTGAACTCATATCTTCCTGACACCAAAGTCCAGGCTCTTAGATACTACTCTCTATAGGCTCCAGAGGAATCAGAGATACACATAAAAAATCCAATCCATAATAAATTATCTAAAATAAAATATAAAGGAATATTGATCTCAGTTCTGGAGTGAAATAAATTTATGAATATTTAAAATGAGGGATATCATCAGAAATAAGATGGATGTTGACATCCATAAAAGTGAGGGCTTTTGTACATTGAAAAACAATGAAAGAAATACCAGAGGGAAAGCAACAGAAGAGAGAAATATATTTAAATATAATCAGAAAAATGAATTGCCCAAAATATACGAAGACTTGATAAAATACATTAGGTGGATACCCAGATTCCACAAAATAAGAGATCAAAACACGTGAGAAGAAAATGCTAACTCAAGGAAATTTAGTTGGTAAATCATCTCAGGGAAAAAGGCATTCACACTATCAATTAAAGAAATGCAAATGAAAACAACTTTAAGGTGTAATTATACACATTTAATGAGCGAAACCAAACAAACCATTTCTAGGGAGATGGGAATGGGCTATTTTTACCTGAAGTCTCCAATTGCTATAGGATTTTCTTAACCATAATTCACATAGGGGTCTATTACTCACAGCCCCCCCCCCCCCACCCAAGCAGCTTGTCAGGAGCATGATTCATTCAAACTGGTCCAGACTTAGCACAGATAAAGAAACAAATTTAAAAGCCATGGGTGCTAGACAAGTTACCATCAGCAGCAAGCAATAGCATTAACCTTACTCTTTTGCACAACTCATTTACCTGCTTTTGCCCCTCTTTGTTGGGGTTGGTGAGTGACAGTTCTATTTGGGTGCAGTCCGTGGGCATCTTATAGGTCCTACAGGGAAGCCAGAGGTCGGCACCAGGACAAGAAGGCCTGGGGATCCCTGGGTGGCTCAGGGTGCCTGCCTTTGGCCCAGGGGGTGATCCTGGAGTCCCAGGATCGAGTCCCGCGTCGGGCTCCTGGCATGGAGCCTGCTTCTCCCTCTGTCTGTGCCTCTGCCTCTCTCTCTCTCTCTCTCTCTCTCTCTATGTCTATCATGAACAAATAAATAAAAAATCTTAAACAAATGCCAGCTGTTCTTCAGTATACTGTAAGGAAAGCCCATCCAAGGGCTTAGGGAAACTAGAATGCTAGAATGGAATTTCTTTTAAGACCTGTTCCCCCATCCCCTAAATATATGTCCACCTAGAGGATTCTCTTTTTATTAAGGGTATAAGAAATATGTTCACAAGGGGAAACCCAGCATTGTGAAAGAGTTCTATAGTAAACGTACCCTAAAGGCCAGGAACAACATGGGAAATACTGCCTTCAAACTGGGCTCCCGGAATCAAGTGGGGATAAGTGGTGATCTCATCTAATCACCAGTGACAAGATGGACATGATTATCTTGTGGGCAACAGAGCTGAAGCAGAAATCTTTGATGTTGATCATGGTAGTTCTAAAAGGGAGATAGAAGAGTAGCCTACTATATTTTTACTTGATTTATATAAGTGGGAAGCTTTAAGTATGGTAACAAAAGTCTAACTTAATTATCAGGATGGAGAGTTTCAGCCCTTCAACCAATTCTCAGACTTGAGAGTCAACTCACAGACCCAGAACCTCTGGAAAGAAGAAGCCAGTTTTCCTTGAGGAAAGACCCTATTACTATACCAAAAATTTGTACTCTAAATCTTCTTCCCAGTCTTCCCGAAAAGGGCTAAAGGCCATTTATCAGGGAGACTGTGCAGTAGGAGATGGAAATAGTCCTACTTTTTAGGAATTAATGGATATTGACACTAGTTCATGGAGATTTCAAATGTGGGTCATGAGTTAGAGTAGAGGCTCATGGAGATAAGGGAATCACAGTGGGTCCAGTGGGTTCCCAAACCCACCCTGTAGGTATTTTAAGAATATGTAATTGGAATAAACATAGTTAGAAGCTGGAAGAACCCCCTCCATTGGTTCCTGATCTGAGTAGTGAGGGCTATCTTAGTAGGAAAAACCAACAAATAGCCACTAGAAGTTTTGGTCACTACTCTATCTGGGTCACAGGATCTTGCAGGACTGAGACAAGGCTCTCCAGGATGTCTTCTATGATTTAAATCACTAACTAATATATTTTAACCCATAGCAGTATTTATGGGTATAGGAATCAGAGGGTAGAAATGAGAATGGCCTTTCTTATCATAACTCCTACTGACTCACTAGCTTTCTAGTCCCATTACTTTGAGCTCTGTTGCCAAGGTAGAAATGTTCCGCCAAGGGACACAACTATGGCTCCTTAAACTGGAATAAGGACTGCCATCTTGCCACTCTGGGCTTGTCATGCCAGTGAATCAACAGCAGACCAAGCAAGAAGGTGAGAATGACGTGATTTATCCTGACCAACAAGGGGAAATGGAGTACTATACAGGGGGATACGGATGGGTGTATGGAATGCAGGTAACCTTCTGGAGTGCCTGCTAATAATACTCTCACATCCTGTATTAAACAGAAGAGTTACAACAACCCAATGACCCAGATTCTCAAGGCATAAAGATTTGGGTCACCCCACCAGGCACAAAACCATGAGCATTTCAGGTGCTTGCTAAGGAACAAAGGAAATGTAAAATGAAGAGTGGAAGAAGGTAAGTTATAAATACCAGCTGCAACTATATAACTGCATTCAGAAATGAAGATGCAAATAGTTATGAGTGTTTTCTTTATATTGATATGTACATATTTTGAATATATTAACCCGTCTTTCCTCCTCATCCTCCTATCATCTTAGTTAAGATGTATCAATAGTAATTAACTTTATATCTTCAGACATTAAAGGGAAGATATGACACAGCTAGAAGAAAATTCACATAACCTAAGAAGGATAAAAGGAACACTGTCTCCTCTTATGAGGAAAGGTTGGTGTGTTATTGGTTGTCCGAATATCAGATTGCCTCCTGTTGATAGACGCATGACTTTGCTATTGCCTATATTTGGAAGTTCAGTATAAAGAGCTGTGTATACCCCAAACTCTAATTTCTTTATCTGAAACTGGTGGAAAGCCATACACAGCTGATAGACTTGTTGTAGAGGTTAAAATGGCATGGCTTAAGGCATTTACAAGGCACTCCATTAATGGTATCTTATTTGTATTCGTGATAGTATGTTAGGAGTAAGTGCAGGTTCAAATGCAATTGTATATTGAAAACACTCTGTTAAAAATTAGACATTATAAATGTGTTGATGGGTTGATGTGTTTATGATTGAGAAAAAAGAATAAAGATGTAAATGGATGTCAAATTTTTAAAGCGTGGACTGTGACTTCATGCTGTGTTAGGTTGGCTATGTCGGAAGGGCATATCCTTAGATGTGGGTTTTGGGCTAGAGTTGGCCACAAGAAAAATCTGAGTAAGGTTTGGAAGGCAAGAGTGGAACAGTAGTTCTGCTTATTATCTAAATGTCACTGTAGGGTAGCCCCAGTGGCTCAGTGGTTTAGCGTCGCCTTCAGTCCAGGGCCTGATCCCAGAGACCAGGGATTGAGTCCCACGTCAGGCTCCCTGCATGGAGCCTGCTCCTCTCTGCCTATGTCTCTGCCTCTCTCTCTCTCTCTGTCTTTCATGAATAAATAAATAAAACCTTTTAAATAAATAAATGTCAGTGTAGCCGGATCTCCTTCTTTGGCTGAATCCTGACTGATACACTTCCTCTCTTTTATATTTAGCATGTTTCTCACTGTGGACCAGAAAGGGAGCTGACTCTCCCTACTGGTTTCCATAAAGAGGACTCATTGTATTCTGAGATGGATGGATGTTGGAGTGACTACTACTGGCCTTTATTCCCTTTATCTTATTTAGTCCTTCCCCTATAGAAGAGCAGCTAGTCTAACTATTGAATGCCAGACATCCTTTGACCATAGTCCTACTGTGGGGCGGGATTATTTTCAAAAACCACTGCTCAATAGGAGCACATTGTTTTGCCCTCTCACACAAACACATACTTAGACTGAGGATACCTTTCTCCTTTTCCTGTTCCCATTTGGTGTCAACTACCAAAAGGGAGGTTACAGCTGTCATTTCATGGTGAAGAAACTGCCACCTCCCCCAATATAACAATTATTAGGAAGTCCTGTAGAGTGTGTGTGTGTGTGTGTGTGTGTTTGAATGGACATTTTCCTTTAATAAATATACAAGATAATCAACAAACTTAAAAAATGTTTCATTGGTGTTTACGTTTCAAAACAGTCAGGCATCCGTTTATTTTATTTTATTTTATTTTACTTTTTATATCTCTTCTGCTGCAGCAGGAAGAGAACAGTGAAGCTGTTCATCTTAACCATTTGGAGTTTTCACTGAGCCTTTTATAGTATTGAAAATAATGTACCTTCAGAAAGAAGCTTAGTAAGCATGACTGCTGGTTTATTTATATCAAATGATACAGATTGTTTGAATTTTGAGATATATCATACATACAGAAGAGTCTAAAAAAAACATAGCTACAGTTTAAAGAATCATCATGACGTTATTTAAGAAATACCAGTACCTTAAACGCCCCTGTGTGTTATGCCCCAATTGCATAACCACTCATCCACAAGAGGAAACCATTCTGTTGTTTGGTTTGAATAATTCTTTGTTTGTACTTTTTGTTAACTATGCATGTAACCCTAAACTGAGTGTCAGGCACAAACCTAGCCTGCTCCTCTCTGTTGCTGTAAGGACAGGGCAACATGGACTGGAAATCTGCCCAGGAAACTGAGCTGAACTGTCTTTTGGTCATATTCTGAGGGGAGGGCACACAATTATAACAAGCCTAAAGCAGATAGACAGTGGGCCAAGCTCACCAGAACATTTCATCTGTAGATTAAAAACAAACAAACAAACAAACAAACAAACAAACAAATAAACAAACCAGGAAGCTGGGATCCTCATTTATTATGTCTTCAGGAAATATCATGAGTCACACATATCTGGACCAATTGCCCTCTATGCCTGTTGTACAACTGTCATCATAGGACCTCCATTTATCATATTTGCCTCTCTTCCATGATGAGTATTATCTGCCTTGTATTTTATAGCCCCCTCTTTCTTGGTATATTTCTCATTTTAGTGAAATGAGAATATCCCCCGAGCATATTGTTGAGAAAGGGTACATTTTTTGATACTCTGCCTATTTGAAAATATATTATTCTGCCCTTAGTTTTTGGTGCTAGTTTGGCTGAGTATAGAATTCTAGGTTGAAGATAATTTTCCTTCAGGATTTTTAAGATTCTGCTTTATTGCTTTCTAGCTTCCAGATGCTGTTGAGAAGACAAAAGCCATTGTGATTAGTGATTATTTATAAATGATTTGGGATCTTCTCCTTGTCCCCGGTGTTCTGAGATTTCACTATAATATACTTCACCTTGGGTCTATTTTCAAGTATGATGCTAGGCATCTGGTTGTTGTTGTTGTTGTTGTTGTTGTTGTTGTTTTAATCTGTGTACACAGATCCTTTAATCTATAATTTTGAACCACTAGCTGAGAATAAAAATAAAGCCTCTATGCATCTAGACAAAGACTGATTTTATAGAACCAATTTAAAACCTGTTTGATCAATGACAACTTGCCTCAATCTTTTATCAATGATAACTTGCTTCACTGAATACATTTCTGAAAACCAACCAATGACAGTTATTGAAGGTGACTTAATCAGTAGCCAACTAACGCTGGTGCAGTCTTGCCTAAGACAGCCTTGCACACTTCCAAGGCTAATATTAGCCTACTTTCAGGTCTAAAACCATTACAGTCCCCAAATTAAACCTACTCCAAAACTTTATATAAATTCAGCAGTCTTCTTTGCTTGGACAGATTGTTCCTAACTAGTATATCTCTTCATTCCCTAAGCTAATAAGGAAGCAGGGCCCTGAGTATAACTACCTGATTTCATACTCCCTGGCCTCCAGATGTAACTGTTATGTATTTTTTTGTTTTAATCTTTTAAAATATTTTGCCACCCTAAACTTAGCACTAGGTACAAATTTAGCTGCATAAAGAAAAAGCGACATGACCCCTGTTATATGAAATTTCCAGGAGAAGCTGAGTGAAGTCTTCGACATTTTTTCTTTTAAGTTTTGAGTGGTGGCCTTTTTCTTTTATATCACTACAGGTTTGAAAAACAATGACCTAGTGCTCATGCCAGTAGTCTCTCACACAAGATATTGACCTGGAATGATGTGTAACAGTTTGCAATGTATGTTTCAGATTTAAAATTCTATTAATGGCTCTATTCCTCTAGAGTCCAGGATTGCTTGCTTGCCCTAGTCTTGGTTCCCTTTAGCCTAAGACCCATCTGAACTCCATGCAAAATCTCTTAACTCCTTCTAGAAGCTTTCCAACTCTTCATTGCACAAGAGGAACCAATTATCTAAAAAGAAAGAGCACTGACTGTGTAATCAGGACCCTTGAGTTCAAGGGTTCAGGACCCAGTTCAGCAAAAAATCAGTTAAGTGACCTTAAGCACACATCCTTGTGTTCCTCACTGTGCTTCAGTTTTCCTATGAAGTAAAGCCTGGATCAAAACAAGAGTTCTCAATCTCTACTTACATGAGAATTATTTGGCAGTTATTTTAAAATATTGATTCCTTGACTGTACTTGACCAATGAAATCAATCTCTGAAAGTGGCACTTTGCCATCAGTTTCTAAATGTTCCGTATGATTCTAATGTAACCCAGGACTGAGAACCTGTGCCAGGTGATCTCTAAGACTCCATTTAGTGTTCATACTTGGAATTCTAGGAAGTACTGTGGTACTTCATTGAATAAGTTGGATGCTGTTCATTGGGTTTCTAAGGGAATAAGAAGCATGCAGAGGTGTGACCAAAAACATTTCTAATGCAATTTATCTATATGATAGATGTTGATAATGGAAGCTTATAGAAACCAATGAACACAAAGTATACACTGCACTTTTCTCTCAACCATTCCTATCACTCACTAGTGACTGTAGTTGCAAGTGATACACAGCAAAGTGACATCCGTTAATCATCCTTTGGCTTAATGAAGCTTTACGTGTTGGGAGAAGGGGGTAGCTTCAAATTGTCAGAACCTCACTTAAAGCAACTGAAAGTCACATGGTCCACTCTGCAGGGTCCAAGGTCCTTTCAGAAGCAAAGATCAAGCCCAGATGTGGATAACATTAAAGACATCATCCTTAGTGAATACTAATTGAAGTGCAGTCTGGCCTCCAAGGATTTCCCAGTATCTGGCTCTGATACCCAGGAGGGAGCAAGCCTCCAAGGGCCATCTCTGACCTCTTGATTTTGCCTTCCACGAATCACTGGAACCAACCTTTCCAAAAGTGGTTTCTTGGGAGAAAGTCCAGTCCTCCTGCTGCTTAGATCCTTGAAGTGATCCTATTTTCTGTCCATCTTGTATCCTGGTTATTTGGCTATTTCTTTAATTTTTGTGAGCTATCCCAGCATCCTTCAGACAAAGTTCCTTTTTCACTTAAATTAGCTGATCAGTTTCTGTTGCTTGCAACCAAAAGAATCTTAACTATTGTACCCCTTTCACCAAATAATAATAGTCACCAGCTATTGAGCACTGGGTATTCATCAGGTACTTACATAGATTATTTCTAATCTTAAAAAAAAAAAACCCTATGTACTGGGGTTATACCAATTGCCCAAACAAAAAAACATTGAAGTTTTGAGTAATTTGCTCAAGAAAATAAAACTAATAAGCAGCAATGCCAGCCTTTGAACTTCTCTCTACTGCAAATCTTTTGGCCCTTGCTATTCCATGCTACTTCTCATGAATATTTTGTATCTAACAACTAGTCTTTTCTACTACCAACTTCTACTCATACCCAAACTCACACATACTAGGCTCTGACTAAATCCTACAAAGAGATTGGAAAAAGTCATGAAAGATTAATCTGTGCCCCCTACATATACCTGTCTTTTCTCCTGATGACAGGAACTTGTAGAGGTCAGAGCCAGGCTCTTGGCACAGAGTGCTTGTTGACACAAAGTTGATATTAATCCATTGGGATGATAGGGACAAAAATCCATGCCCTTAAACTTCAGCAAAGAAAGACTCAGCCTCAGGAAACTTGTAACATGGATGGATATCCCAAGATGGATGTAGATGAGAATCCTATGATTGAAAAAGAATGTTGCTTGAAAAAACCACAGGAGTTGTCTCCTTCTTTAACACGTGCTTTTTTCAATCAGAATAAGATTCAGAGGGGATCCCTGGGTGGCGCAGCTGTTTGGCGCCTGCCTTTGGCCCAGGGCGCGATCCTGGAGACCCGGGATCGAATCCCACGTCGGGCTCCCAGTGCATGGAGCCTGCTTCTCCCTCTGCCTGTGTCTCTGCCTCTCTCTGTGTGTGTGTGTGTGTGTGAATATCATAAATAAATAAAGAAAAAAATATTAAAAAAATAATAAGATTCAGAAAGGAGAGAATTGAGAAGAGAAGGGTGCCCAGATTGCATACCAACATGGTAACTGAGGCAGTCTGACCTCTACTTCTATGTTTCTTTCTATCCCATCATTTCTGTCACATTTGAGATGTCAGTACTGCCTTCCAAAGGGAGTTAGATTTATAAACTGGCTTGTCTTTGTTCCCCATGACCTGAGTGTTTATACTTATACTGAGTTTAAGTATGCTTAAGTTATACTTAAATATACTAGTTAAGTATACTGCCTCTGGGAGGCCCTGCCTTATCTTCCCACAGGGAGATCCTGAAATCATCTATTACTTTCTAGGAAGACATTTTTTGGAGGATCCTTATTTCCTTCCTGGATTTCTGAGATGTGGGTGTTCAGAAGTGAAGGAAAACTGAATGCAGGGGTACCTAAGATACAGGAATCCCAGAGGGGCTGGATTTCAAATGAACGCCCTCTGCGCTGTTACCCTGATGGCAATATGCTGGTGATATTGCTCCAGGAACCCTGAGCATCTTCCCTGACGACCCAGCCCATCCCTCTATCTGTCTCCAGATGTTGGCAGAGATGAAAGCCCCAGTCATCATCTTGAGATTTGATAATGGAAATACTTAGTGCTAGTGCAACCACCCACTACTTTCTTCCAAAGGACACTGCAGATGGAAAGGGATTTCCAGATTCGGGAGGATGAGGCATACAGCAGAAGTTTACTGCACTTTACATCACTGATTTCAGCATGTCTGTGACAGACATAATCCCACCTGAGAGTACAAAGAAAAGTCCTGCTTTCTACCTCTTGGCTTTCTCGGAGCTGTAGGACTTAGTCCACACTTGGGCATGGCCAGAAAATGCTGAGAGGTTGACAATCCAAAGGGCAACTCTCAACAACTGGGGGACAGAGCCTAGTGGACAAATACCCCAGCCTTCCATTCTTCAAATAGACAATTCTGAGATATATTCTGGGTGGTTTCCTAGGGTGGCATTAGCAGGGTTGAACCCTAGTTTTCCACAGTGGCCCCCAGCTCAATAATAATGCACTCTTTAAAAAAAAATTCACTCTTTTAAAACAAACTGTGGTAAAAAAAAATGTGGTAAAATGTGTGAGTATATGTATATAGTTAATATGAAATGCTTTATATACTATATAAAGTTATATATATATATATATTAAAGATTTATTTATTTATTCATGAGAGATACAGAGAGCGAGAGAGGCAGACCCAGGCAGAGGGAGAAGCAGGCTCCACGCAGGGAGCCTGACGTGGGACTCATCTCAGGTCTCCAGGATCACGCCCTGGGCTGAAGGCAGCGCTAAATTGCTGAGCCACTGGGGCCTCCCTAAATTTATATTTTTAAAAGATTTATTGATTTATTTTATTTTATTTGTTTTTTTTTTAAGATTTATTTATGATAGAGAGAGAGAGAGAGGCAGAGACACAGGCAGAGGGAGAAGCAGGCTACACGCCGGGAGCCCGACGCGGGACTCGATCCCAGGTCTCCAGGATCGCGCCCTGGGCCAAAGGCAGGCGCTAAACCGCTGCGCCACCCAGGGATCCCCTATTGATTTATTTTAGAGGCAGAGGGAAAGAATCTCAAGCAGACTCCCTGCTGAGCCCAGAGCTTGACTCAGGGCTCAGTCTCACGATCCATGAGATCATGATCTGAACTGAAACCAAGAGTGGGACACTTAACCAAATGAGCTACCCAGACTACAGTCTATATTTTTATATTATATATTTTAGTATTTAATATTATATATCTATATATATATATACTTTATATATAGAGAGAAATGGTTAAAAGCAGTGTATTTAGAAATATATATATATATAGTATGGTACATATATATACTTTATATATAAAAATATATATAGTAAAGTACACTCTTTTAACCATTTCTAATGGTACAATTCAGTGGTAGTAGTTACATTCACAATTGTGTATCCATCACCAGTATCTATTTCCAAAACATTTCTATCATCCCAGATGGAAACTCTATACCCAGTAAACAATAAATCTTGCATTCTTTTCTACCTCCAGTCCCTGGTAACCTCTAATCTACTTTCTGTCACTATGAATTTGCTGTTTTAGATATTTCATATAAGTGGCATCATATAATATTTGTCCTTTTGCATCTGGATAATTTCACTTAGATAACATTTTCAAGCATATTGTAGCATGTATCAGAACTTCATTCTGTTTTATGGCTAAATAATATTCCATTGTATGGATACACTACATTTTGCTTATCCATTCATCTGGTGACGGACATTTAGGTTGTTTTCACCTTTTGGCTATTGTGAAACACTGCTGCCATGGACATTGGTGTACAAGTCTCTGCTTGAGTCTTTTTAAGTATTTTAAGTATGTACTGGGGGGGATCCCTGGGTGGCTCAGCGATTTGGCGCCTGCCTTTGGCCCAGGGCATGATCCTGGAGTCCTGGGATCAAGTCCCGCATCGGGCTCCTGGCGCGGAGCCTGCTTCTCCTTCTGCCTGTGTCTCTGCCTCTCTCTCTCTCTGTATGTCTATCATAAATAAATAAGTAAAATCTTAAAAAAAAAAAGTATGTACTTGGAATAAAACTGCTGTATCATGGTAATTCTATGTTTAACTTTTTGAAAAACTGTCAAAGTGTTTTCTATAGCAGCTACACCATTTTATATTCCCACCAGCAATGTACAAGATTTCCAATTTTCCACATCCTTGCCATCACTTATTACTTTCATGATTGTTATTGTTTTTGCTCTTATGATCATCAACCTAGTAGGTGTGAAGTGGCACCTCATTGTGGTTTTGATTTGCATTTCTCTGATGACTAATGATGTTGAGCATCTTCTCATGTGCTTATTGGCCATTTGTATATTGTCTTTGGAAAAATATCTATTTAAGTCTTTGGTTGTTTGCCTTTTGTTGAGTTTCAGAGTTGTTTACTTTGGATATTAAACACTTATCCAATATATGATTGGCAAATATTTAACACTTCTATAAGTTATTTTCACTCTGTTGATAATGTCCCTTACACAAATGTTTTTAATTTTGATAAAGTTCAGTCCTTTGTTGCTCATGCTTTTGGCATCATATAAGAAAACCCATTACCAAGCCCAAGGTTATAAAGATTTACCCCTAGCATTTTCTCTTAGAGTTGTGCGGTTTTCAGTCTTATATTTAAGCCATCGACTCATTTTTTTAAAAGATTTTATTTTTAAGTAATCCCTACACCCAGCACAGTACAACCCCAAAATCAAGAGTCACATGTTATACTGCCTGAGACCATCAGGCACCCTAGATATTTGTTCATTTGGAGTAATGTTTCTATATAGTGTGAAGTAGGGGTCATATTTCATTCTTTTGTATTTGGAAATCCAGTTGTCCCAGCACCATTTGTTGAATTGGCTGTTCTTTCCCCTTGAATGAACTTGGCACCCTTATTGAAAATCAGTTGGCTATAGATTTGTGGATTTATTTCTGGACTCTCAACTCTATTCCATTAACAGCATGCTATGTCTGTCCTATACCTATACCACTCTGTTTTACTTACTGTAACTTTGTACTAAATTTTGAAATTAGGAAGTATGAGTTTTCCAACTTCTCCCTTTTCTAGATTGTTTTGGCTTTTCTGGGCTCTCTGCAATTCTATATGAAATTGAGGATCAACTTTTCCATTTCTGGAAAAAAAAAAGAAAGAAAGAAAAGAATTGGAATTTTGATAAGGGTTATGTTGAATCTTCAAGATTGCTTTGGATAGTATTGCCATCTTAACAATATTAAATCTTCCAACCCATGAATAAGAGATGTCTTTCCATTTATTTAGGTCTTCCTTAATTTCTTCCAGAAATATTTTGTAGTTTTCAGGGTACAAGACTATTACCTCCATGGTTAAATTTATTCCTAGGTATTTCATTCTTTTAGATACTACTGTAAATGAAATTGCTTTCTTAATTCCTTTCAGATTGTTCATTGCTGAACTATAGAAACACAATTGATTTTCATGTGTTGATTTTATACCCTACAACTTGGCTGAATTTGTTTTTTTGGTGCTAGTAGATTTCTTATGGTTTCCTTAGGAAAAATATATATATATTCTGTAAATAGGGATAATTATTGTATTTTATTTCTTCCTTATCAATTTGGGTGCTTTTTATACCTTTTTCTTGCCTAATTGTTTTGACTAGAACTTCCAGTACAATGTTGAACAGTAGCGGTGAAAGCACGCATTCCTGTCTTCTTGACCTTAGAGAGAAAGCTGTGAATCTTTCACTGTTGAGTCCATGGGTTTTTCACAAATGCTCTTTGTTGTGCTGAGGAAGTTCCTTTTTAATAAGTTTTCTGAGTATTTTTTTTAATCATGAAAGAATATTGTATTTTGTCAAATGTATCAACATCAATTCAGATGATCATCTGGATGTTTTCCATTCATTCTATTAATGTGGTATATTACATTGATTGCTTATCTTCTATTGAACCACCCTAGCATTCACTTGGTCATGGTGTATATAATCCTCTTACTATGCTGTTGGATTTGGGTTGCTTGTATTTTGTTGAGGATTCATGCATTTATATCATAGGGGATATTGGAGGTGGGGAGAAGAGGAAAAGGGCTTTCTGTCCAACATTGGTGAACTAGGTTATTATGATGATGAGTTAGAGATTCAAGAGGGAATGCTGAGACTTTTAAGAAAACTGAACAAGATGAGAAATAGCTGGATGAAAGAGTGAAGGGCTAGAGAAGTAGTAAGAGCGGAAAGGAAAGGAAAGGAAAGGAAAGGAAAGGAAAGGAAAGGAAAGGAAAGGAAAGGAAAGGAAAGAAGGAAAGGAAAGGAAAGGAAAGCCATTAGGAATGACAAATACCCACCATTTGCTTCAGCCTGGATAGAACTGGAGGGTATTATGCTGAGTGAAATAAGTCAATCGGAGAAGGACAAACATTATATGGTCTCATTCATTTGGGGAATATAAATAATAGTGAAAGGGAATATAAAGGAAGGGAAAAGAAATGTTGGGAAATATCAGGAAGGGAGACAGAACATGAAGACTCCTAACTCTGGGAAACAAACTAGGGGTGGTGGAAGGGGAGGAGGGCGGGGGGGGGAGGGGAATGGGTGACGGGCACTGAGGCGGACACTTGACGGGATGAGCACTGGGTGTTTTTCTGTATGTTGGCAAATTGAACACCAATAAACAATAAATTTATTATTAAAAAAAAAGAAAGGAAAGGAAAGGAAAGGAAAAGGAAAAGAAAAGACGACACCAGAAGAAGAAAGCTGAAGGAAAGGAAAAACACATTCCACAAAATGGAAGACTTAGTCCCCAGCCACTGAACGAGGCAGGGAGTAAGGGCTAGTGGAGGAACATCTATGATCAGAGAAGAGGGTGAGCTGGTAGACATGGTAGGGAGCTGTGGCAGCCCTGAGAATGTATTTTGTGGACCTCTAACTACCGGGAACTTTGTTGTCCAGGAGTCCCAGCTGCTGTGCTTTGAAGTTCATTACCACATTTTCACCAAAGCCACACTTTCAATAGGCTGCTCCTTAACTGTTGACTGAATGCAGCAAGGATACTAAGGTAAGCAGATACCTGAGAAACTCAGTCTACTCTGCCAAGAGGCTTTGGCTTGAGGACACCCCAACAGCCTTGCCAAACTTCTTCAGAGTACACAGGAGCCTACAATGTTTTCATCCAACCTTCTTTTTCTCTCTCCTTCATTCAGAGTCAGTCTCACTTTGCAACCTGAATGGCTCTCCAGCGTCTCCTGGCCTTTTCCTCATTTCCCCTCACAGGTGTTTCCACTATTGATATTCTTGCACACTTAATCCCATTCTGGCATCTGATTTTTGAAAGGCCTAAACTAGACATTGTCTGAAACATGCCCCTTTGACTCCAAGTGGAGGAGGTGGACCTGGTGCCTTGACTAAAAGAGGCCATGCTTCATCAGGCACTGTGGGTAGCAAGAAGACTGCCTGGCCTGGGACAGGAGGGAGATGACCCAGCAAGAGAGGATCCAGTGCAAGGACAGTCCCAAGAACAGACAGAGATAAAGAGCCAGCAACTGGGAGGACCCTGAAAATAGGCACCATTGAGACAAGCCCACTTAATGCATAAATTGGTGTTAAGTTACCTGGGTGAAGTATTTCATACTCCTTATCTCTATTTTGCATGGCTAGTGCCCTGAAATCTCCCATATTGTATTAAAAATAGCTGACAACAGTCTTGCCCATCTTTTCCCTTCTTCACTAGGTAGACACAAGCATTTACAAACAGAAGGAATGCACCTGGCCTAAAGGGTACCTCCAAACCCCCATCTAACTGCTTCAGGGGTGCTCCAAGAGTATCTCTCTGTGTCTCAGACCACTTCCCATCCCCTCTCTAAAGTGACTTTTAAATTGGTTCTGACTATATGCCTCTTTAGGTTGGTGGAGATCATCCCTCCATGGAAACATATCCTTTAGATTCCCCAAGAAACAAAGTTGGTGAAACGAGGCTTTTCAGTTGCGCTTGAAGCTATTTCTTTCAATCTCTGAAGGTCATGGTAGGCTGAGCAGCCCATAAAAGGATGTCTCCACAGGGAAATTGGACTTCTAACCAGGCAGGGGAGGGCTGGTTCTCTGAAACCGCTGCCCACACTCTCCTACTGCAAACACCCAGATAATCTAAAGAATTGATTCTTTCCCTGCCCTCAAGGCCAAGGACGCTCTTCCTCAATAAAAATTTGCCTTTTTATTGAGTTCCCATACTGCTTGTGCCCAAGAAGCTCACTCCTGTGCACTGTATCACTGGGACTCTTCTCCCCTACTTCTGGTTGGGTTCAGCCAATGGGAGACACTGGCAGGGAATGGAAGAGAAGGAAAAGAAAAAGAAATTAGGGTATTGATCTCCTGGTTCCTTCTTGTTACTGTTGCTTAAGTTGTGCATGTCCCTCCACAAAGGTCACAGCTCCTGTCACACGGGCTCCCCACACAACTCCCTTTCTCTATGTGTTCCATGTATTATCCTTCCCCTTGGCCTTCCAGGCCCTAGAGTGGAAATGGAACCCCTTGCCCCCAGTACTGTATCATCCTTTATCCTCATTCCCCATTCCCTGTACACAGCTTTGTAAATGTCCCTTTATTAAGTTTTTCTCAGATGACCCATTTGAGGTGCCATCTGTTTACTGTTAGGACCCTGGTATATGCACTTCATTTTCTAAAAAGGAGACAGGGACAATTCATCAGCTAACTCACACACCAGTTTTTCCACAGTGATGGCTATGTCCCCAGCCCCACCCTTTGGGAAAAATTACTCTCTCCTGTGCCCTGTGGAGAAAGGGGTAGATGGTGTGCTGAGGTAGGAAGAGAGCATTGATCTGGGGGTCAGGAGTCTAGAGCTGCTGTCACTGTCTTCTCACTGTCTCATGGTGTGACCTGGGACCAGTCCCTTCCCCTCTTTGGGCTCCACTTTGCTCATCTGTACGGTTGGTGTTGGTTGCTATGACTGTGACTCTGTCCATGATTGCAGCCCAGGATTCCTATAGCAGATGCCCCCTCCTGAAAACAGGCAATCACATCAGTGCAGGACCACACCTGGATGGAAGGAATCCAACCACTCAAACCCTACTGCTTCTCCCTCTTTGGAGGACAAACAAGATCTTGCCCATGTGACACACAAACATTCCCCCTTCCCTTACTCTTGGGAACTCAAGGAATCGAAGATATGGTCTATAACTGGCTTCTGAAGGCTTGGCTAGGAGCAGTGACACCCTGCCAATTTCCAGGGTTGGAAATCTGGCTATGGGACTCCCCTGGAAACTTCCTGCCTCCACAGAAAGCCTTGAGGATCTCAGAATCTCTAGAAGGAGAAGGATTACTTGATTAATAACCAGGGCTTCTCTGAGACTGAACAGGGTTCCAACAAAACTAGTCAATTCATCCATGAGATAGTACATTTTTATTTGTGAACAATAGGTGCAGATAACTTCATAGAAATCACTGAGCCAAAGTGATAAATTGAATAAGGTACTGAACCAAGCCTCAGCCCCTGATGGTAGAATAGACCTCCTTGCTTGGAAAGGAGAATCTCCTCCCTGGACATGTTTGGAAGGGTGTTGGATGCTTGGGCTAGGGGAAGCATAGGAAAATGTATCAGCTAGGTTCTGTGCCAGATATGGAAAATAACTAGGTATTTTAAATGAAAAGGGATTGAAAATATGGAATGGGAAGGTCCTAAAGGCTTTGGGAAGGGTGAGAAGTATGTAGGCTTCGGGCTGTGTCCAGGAATGCCTCTTAGAGCACCATGGCTTTGACCTATCAGTGGAGCTGCTCCCTTGAGACCACCACTGTTGCTGTTGAGTTTGAGATCTCACACCCACAGCCAAGAGGCAGAGTTCAGGAATGCCGACTCAGGAAACCAGCCCTGCAGCTTTACCCCTGTACCTGTCTGTCTTGAGCTACTCTCAACGATGGGCATTGGATCTAGAATATGGTTTTCCATCATTGTGTCTCCAGCTGCTTCTCAACACCCAGAAGCTAGAGAATGAGCATTGGAATGCCATCACAGGGTGGAAATGCCCCATCACCACAACCTCCCTTTCCAGTGGAAAAATAGCCCAAGAAGCAACAAGAATGGCCTCCACTTTATCTTTGTTTTCCAAGTCTTGTGCGAGAACACTGAATTGGAGAACTTAATTCACATGCAGAATAACAGCTACAAAGTAGTCTGAGAATGGTAGGATCTTTTTTTTTTTTTTTTTGCCTGCATTAAAAGGAAGCTGTTGGCATGTAGATAGCCCCTCTTGGAGGTTTCCAGTTCTCTCACACCATCCTCATTTTCCTCTCAGAAGGAGCACATGGGGACCTACATGGCTGGATTCAATATGACTTGTACATGTGTCGAACAAATTGGGCAATAAATTACATGCAGATTGAATTAGTAATTACATGGGGGGGGGTGTGAGAGGGAGAGAGAGAGAGAGAGAAAGAGGGGACACAAGACACTGGCAGTTTTGTTCTCTGAGGTAATGTTGATGTTCAATTGTTAAAATAATTTCATGTTCCCAAGATAATAGAGGTTTTAGATATACATAGACCTGGATTTAAGTCCCAGCTCTACCACTGTATGACCCTAGACTAGTTATTTGTCTTCTTTGAGTTCAGTTTCTTTCTTTCACCTGTAAAATAGGACTAATGATATTGATCTTATAGCATTATAGCAAAGAGTAAATGAAATAAAATCTAGAAAGTTCCTGGTACGGTGGCTAACAGTAGGGCTAACATGGAGGGCTCTAATAACTCTTCCAATTATCCTGGTTAATACACTTAACCAGGAATAGCCAACTCCCATGCCCAGAAATTGACGATCCCTCAGATTAACATCAGTTGCATCATTGTATTTGAGGAGGAAAAGTGATGAGATTTTTTTCCCCTATTGCCTTAAGGAAACCTCCACAGAACCTCATCTGGTGTGCTTTTTTCTTTTTTTAAGATTTTATCTATTTATTCATGACAGACACACAGAGAGAAGAAGAGACATAGGCAGACGGAGAAGCAGGCTCCCTGCAGGGAATCTGATGTGGGACTTGATCCCAGGACCCCAGGATCAAGCCCTGAGCCGAAGGTAGATGCTCAATCACTGAGCCACTCAGGTGCCCCCCTCACCTGGTGTTCTATGCAGCCCATGTTAGCAGAGATTGCATCTTCAAAACAGAAGGGGTCACATAGGTAGCATCATTAAGAAGGAAGGGCAACAAGAGTTTTTCATACAATTCATTAAGTCAGTGTGTTTTAAACTGTAGGTTAAGACATTAGTGAGGAGTAAAATCAATTTAGTGGGTTGTGACCAGCGTTTTTCCCAATGCAAGAAAATGGAAGGGAAGAAAAAACAGAGATGAGACAAGATGGGCTAAGAAGAGAAAACGGGAGGGTACATCTCATTAAGCGTGCTGTTTTGAGGGGCGCCTCAGTGGCTCAGCAGTTGAGTGTCTGCCTTCGGCTTAGGGTGTGATCCTGGGACCCAGGATTGAGTCCAACATCGGGCTCCCTGCATGGAGCCTGCTTCTTCCTCTGCCTGTGTCTCTGCCTCTCTCTCTCCCTCTCTCTCTCTCTCTTTCTCTCTGGTGTCTCTCATGAATAAACAAAATCTTAAAAAAAAAAAGTACTGTTTTGAGAAACTGTTGTTTCAATTCATGGATAGATGAGTGTGTGTGTGTGTGTGTGTGTGTGTGTGTGTGTATAACAGGTCACAGCAAGAAATAAACCTTACTCATTACTTGGATCTGGAACATTGCTAAAAATGTTTCCAAAGTAGTAATCAAGCCAACCGGCACCCCTCTTTGGAGTGGGGGCCACATTGATAGCCTACCTGCTATACAACTTGTAACAAAACGGGATCTGACTGAGAAAAATGTAACTGCCAGAGAGATTATCTTAAACCTGGAAGTTTCCCAGCAGCCCCACTGCTCACCTCCCAGGCCTGTGGGTCAGTGGCCAGCGGCCAGCTGGCCTGGTTGGCAGGTGACACTGGCTCAGCAGTAAGTGCCTCACTCTGGGCAGTGGCTGCACACCCTCCCTCTCTTCTCCCCTTTGCTGAGCTCATTTCTGCACCCTCTTCTAGCTCCTCCATTCTCTCCCTTCCCCTCTGCAGCTCCCCTCCTGCAGTCTCATGGGCTTCTTCCACTGCTGAATAGGTTCCTGCTCTCAGCCAGCAAATAACTCCTGTTGCTCCTCAGTATGCACACAGCTACTGCTGTTTCCTGCTGCCAGCGGCAGCTCCTGGGACTGGCCTTCTAGGTCTCAGTGGCTCTGGCTCTTATCAACAAGATCTGGGAGGCACAACTGCCACTTGGCACCAGAGGAGGTTCATTTGGACCAAGCCCCTTAACCTCTCTGAGCCTTAATTTTCTCATCTGCACAATGGGCATGATAGGAATAGGTGTCCTGCTCCTCATCTATATGTTGCAAGCACCACATGAGGCAATAAAGTGACACCAGTGAGATCTTCAAAGATACTATACCAGTTTAAGGTGTTCTATGCTCATCATAACCTTCCTGTTCTTCTGATTTGTCACACTCTCTCCTTCCCCTCCTCCCCTCACCCCTCTCTCTTTCTTTGGTGCTGCATAGAGCAGGCTATCTAAAACCTGCTGTTTGCTATGTGGTCTGGCATTTTAGGGAAGCCCTCCATTATGGAGAGAAAGACCCATCAGGGGATTGCTCTCACCCCCCAGAAACCAAACATCACCTCATTTTTGTGCTCTCTGGTTTTCTTACCTTCATATCCCTCCTCCTCAAGTCAAAGGAGTCTGACTCTCAGTTATAACTGGTTGATTATAAGACCAATAGAAGAGCTCTTACTGGAATATAAATGGCTTGAGTCCTGGATGGATAAATTGGATCACCTCATGCCCTCCTCTGATTTTAGATAATAGGGTGCCATGTAACAAGCCCCACCACAGGTAGAACCCTGAGCTTGACATTGCAGGTGGACATACAGCCCAGATACGAGGGAGATTTTCCTGTAAATCAAACCAGGAGTCAGATGCCTAATACACAAAAAAACACCTGAAAATGGCACCATACAACAAAACATTTCATGATGATGGAAACACTCCATAGATTCATGCTAATAAAATAGCCATTAGCCACATGTAGCCATTGAACAGTAGTGTGAATGCCAGTAAGGCTAAGGAGCTAAACTTTTTATTTTACTAAATGTTAATTATTGTAAATGTAAATAGCCATGTTTGGCTAGTGGCTATCATTTTGGACAGCACAGCCTTCCAGAGTATCCTCCTACTCCCTCCTCCCTGACCCCCTGCTCCGTGGGCTTCTGTCCCCACAGCCTCCCATCATCCAGCATTCAACAACCCCAGAATCTGAACCCCAGCCCCAGTGACACCAAAAATGGCAGCCCAGAGAAGAAAATAGACAGGAGGGTAAATACACATTAAGGAAACCACTACTAAGATTAAGTGATTAAGGGAACAGGGTTCCTGCTAAGATGATCCTGCCTAATGAAGCATCCCAGGCATCAATCTTTGCACCAGGACACGTTGCCTGGGCTCAGCTCCCTCCTAGCCAAAGAACCACCACTCCCTCTTGACTAGCTATGGGTTATGTGCAGCCAGTGGCCCCTTCCCTCCCATAACCCATCTTCCAGGGTGAGTGGGGAAGAAAACTTACTTTTCCATGAATTTTTTCAAAATACATAGAATCCAGGCTGCATACAACCACATCCATGGCTCCTCGCCTGAACACAAAGAGCTGGCCTGGGAGACAGAGCTACTACTAGCACTAGGACAGACCCAGGAGCCCTGGAATTCAGGCCCACCTCTGCTGTGGAATCTCTCCCTCAGGCAGGTCACTTGCTGTGACTCTACTTTCCCATTGGCTATGTGAAGTTGATGAGTAAATTAATAGGACAAAAGCCTGTCTCCCATAGGTGGCCCATTGTGTGCCCCATTTTCATGGCTTTAAGAATTCAGCTGTCCAACTGGTAATCATCAGAAATGGTCAACACTCTGACCGAGCACTGGGAATGGCCCAATAGAGAATCCCATACACAGAGGACCTGCTTCTTAAACTAAAAGGGAGGGCAGCCCGGTGGCTCAGCGGTTTAGCGCTGCCTTCAGCCCAGGGTGTGATCCTGGGGTCCCGTGATCGAGTCCCACATAGGGTTCCCTTCATGGAGCCTGCTTCTGTCTCTGCCTCTCTCTCTCTATGTCTCTCATGAATAAATAAATAAAATCTTAAAAAAAAAAAAAAAACCTAAAAGGGACACATTTTTAGAGTCTGGAGTAGAAAAAAATCTCCTTTCTCCTGCTACTCACTCCAGGGAAGACTTCTCTCGCCCACACCTTCCTGCTGGCATAGGGACCCTTGGTATTCGGACTTGTAGGTATAGCCTTGCTCCCAGCTTGCTTTGTATGTTCGGGCCTCAGTTCCCTTATCTGTAAAATGGGGGAGGATTCCCCTCCAGCTCCATTGTACAAAGATCCCACAGCCTCCCTGTAGAGGGAGACATGAGTACACTTGGGGATCCTGTTTGACAAAGATGATTTTTCATGATTTCTCTTCTCTTGTCTCTCATATGAAGATGCTGATTAGATCAGGGAGGGGAGATGGGGGGGTGCACTGCAGCCTCCTCTCCCCTCTTGCTCCTTCCCTGCTCATACCTCTCTTCCCTGCTGTCCCCAACTGGGCTCTTTCATTCCATTCCTCAGCTCTGAGTGAATTTGCATATTAATTTGAAAATGAGATCAGTTATTAGCCATAACCTGTCATGTATCACCCAATGCATCTGGACCTGGATTAGATTCAATATTGCCAGAGAATAAAGACGGGGGGCAAAAAAAAAACTAAATAATTTAAACTCATTATTTTACTAATCCTCCCGCTTGGCTGAGCTCCCTGGAGGTAAGTTAGGAGGTAATTGAAAACAGAGAGATTCGCTGAGAAGACATTTGAGTCGAACATTGCCAAGCCGTGAAATGCACGGGACTTGATGGGTTTTTCCCTCTCATTTACCCACAAGGAATAGGAGAGAATGGTGAGGTTGTGGATAGAGTGGATAGAGTAGACTCCAAGACCACTAGAGTGAGGGATGGAGTTTTAGGACACAGGACACAACGGCATCCAGCCAGGGAGGTACAGTTTCAAGGACAGAACAGGGGAGCCTCTGCACTCCCTACAAGGTGGGAGGGGAGGAAATGGAGGAAAGGCATCCTGAGTGGTCCTTGCAGACCCTTACCCAACCTGGCCCTTCCTGCCATCTTTTCAGCCTTATGCCTAAGAAGGTGTTAATTCGGAGTTCAGATAGGCAGCCCAGACTCGTGTGTTGTTGAATCTGATCACAGTGTCTTTTTAAAAAGATGGATTTAACACCAACATGGTCACATCATGAAATTTCACATCAAACTTCATATTTCTGCCTCCCTTGACAAAGCAAAGGTCCATAGTTACCTGAAACCAGCATGGATAGGAGCCGAGATGAACTGCCCACCCCTGTAGACCTGAGGCATCCCTGAGACCCAGAAGGTGGGCTTCTATCCTTTGTGGTACTTGCTTCAACTACCAGCTCCCTGCCACCCCCATGCATTTGCATTTGTAATCTCTTGTTTCCAGGACAAAAACCATCCCATTAGAGCTTCTAGGAAGTGGGTTGGCTGCAGGGTAGATAATCAGAGAATCCCAAAGTTATCTTTACCTGGGTATTACAAGGGTCAGCCATACAGGAACAAGGGAAGAGAGTCCTTGCTTCTGGAGCACATACCTGGGCAGGTGCTGTGCCAGGACCAGAGATGAGCAAAAGGCAAAAGGCATGGTCCTTAGTGCAGAGTTTTGGAGGGGAAATAGGCTCTCTTTATATAAAGAAAACTAAGGTAGCTATAAAAAAGAACTCTGTTGCAGAGGAACTCAAAGGTAGACTGTTGACTCTCTCTGCACTGGTGGAGTTCACAGAAATGATTGGACATGGGCCAGAGATGGTCACACAAGGCCCCACTTGTGGAAAGATAGCAGCCCAGACCCCCATGTATTCCAGGAGCAGAGCCTCTGCAGGACTGGAGAGAGAGATCGGGGTGGGCAGAAAACACCGTGGTCTGGACTCCGGGGCAGGATCTTCCAGCAAAGTGCGTAGCAAAATGCCTCTGGGCAAATCGCCAAACATTTCTGAATGCCATTCTCCTCAACCATAAAATGATACTTCTTGCCCTCTTTCCCAGAGCAGAGAGTGCCTTGTGAGTGAGCAGATGCCTCCGCTTCTGTGCATTCAGTGGCACAGCGAGGTAGACACGGGGCTGCTGGGAGGAGACTCTGAGTGCCATCCGTTCCAAAGGCAGCATCCTTTAAGCTATCCAGCCCCTCCTCCCTAGAGTGTGGAACACCTGGCACCAGCCGCAAGGGACCCTATCTCCTGCCACAAACAAATACTGGGCTGTTAACTCTATTTATCACTGCTGGAGGGATTAGCCGCTGCTTAATTAATTTCTTAACAAAAAAAAGCTTGTGCTTGTCCTTGTACAACCAGAGAAGTGGAGGCAGACGCTGCCCTCTCCCACATTCCTCCCCGCACCTGTGGGCCTGTGCCATTACTACTTACAGGTCCTCTTTCAAGGCTGGCACCCTGCACAACTCAGTTGTCCACTGTGGGCCTCCCTTTGGCCATCTGTGAAATGGGGAGTTAGGGCATTGTTCCCAAGTATATATTTTTTTCTCTGTTTCTTCCTTGAAAGTCCTTGCCATTCCCACCTCCCAAATCTCCAAACAAAAAAGATAGTGGGCAGTAAAAAATCATCCTCTGGCTTTTCATCAGTTAAGTTCTCTAATTATGTGGGAGTCATTTCGTTAATTGTTTCTACCCGGCCAAGCCTCAGCTGTATGCAGGGGGGCAGGGAATCCCTTGATTGCTACCCAAGTGACTGAAGCAAATGAAGCTAAGTAAATCCCCAGCTCACATCTCGCCACGGAGACTGGCAGGCTCATTAGCGGATTGGAAAATGACCTGTGGTTGACAAGATCTCTCCTGGGTTGAGAATGAATCTTGCATTTGGGTTCTGTCCCTGCAGATCAGATCCAATGAATCACTGCCCAAGAAGGCTCCCGCGGTGCTTTGTACCACCCTTATCACGGGCATCAGGCGACATTTGTTTATGAGCCTGTCTTCCCCGCCTTCAAGGGATCCTCACCACCACTGGTCTTGCCGGCGTCTCTCCAGAGCGGGTCCTCAGAGAATGAGTGTGAATAAATGAGTGAATGATATTTGGTGCCCTAGACCATTCATTCACTGAGGACCAGGGCTGGGAGGCTTGGTCTGGTTTATCTTTGGCAGGCTCACACTGCAGGGACTTCTTCCACCCCAGGTATCCTGGGCCTTCAGGGTGAGTGTTAGTTACTCCCTTGGCCATGCTTCTCACCTCCGGACCTGCTGTTCTGCATCATAAACTCTTGTCAGTGTCAGGACTGGGATGGGATAAGTGAGACACTTGTCAGGGTGCAACATTTCAGAGGGCCACCGAATAACTCAGAAGCAAAATAATATTTAAATGCAATATGTCTAAAAAATCAAAATTGATGCAAAAAAAATCCACAATGAAAAAAATTCAAGTTTTAATAAAGACAGGATCTGACCCTACACTTGCAAGATGCTGCCTCGCTCACCTCACCCTGAAATGGTCTTTCTGGATATAATCCCTCAAAAATAGCTTGGACTGGGGATTTGGTCGGCTATGACTTTGGATTTCCTGAGAAAGCATGGCCTGGGATGCTGGTTTACAAGTAACAGAGGTATTCCAGCGTGTGACATCAGTGCCCCTTCCTCGCCAGCTCAGTTAGGATTTGAGATCCCCAGAATAGGTGGTCACTGAAGATGCTACCAGCTTCTCTGGAAGGCAGGCATTTTGTAGAGATCAAATCGGAGCCATCCTGGCTTCATGGTGGCCTGCAGTGTATGTGACACATGCTCTGGCTCAGAGTAAAGCTCTGCCGTGATTCTGCTGCCCCGAGTGCCATGGCTGATATTTGCTCTATTTGATGGAACCTTGGCATATTGGTGCTAAGAAGGACCTTATAGATAGATCCTCAAGGCCTCACAGTGCAGGTAGCAGTCCCTGCCCCAGAGGCATTTGGTAATTTCTGGAGACATTTTCTTTTTTTTTTTTTCCTTTTTTTTTTTTTTTTAATGATAGTCACAGAGAGAGAGAGAGAGAGGCAGAGACACAGGCGGAGGGAGAAGCAGGCTCCATGCACTGGGAGCCCGACGTGGGATTCGATCCCGGGTCTCCAGGATCGCGCCCTGGGCCAAAGGCAGGCGCCAAACCACTGTGCCACCCAGGGATCCCCTGGAGACATTTTCTGTCATCACAATTAGAGAGGAGGATACTCCTCCTGTCTCAGCTTCTAGGAGACAGAGGCCAGGGATGTTGCTAGACATCCTACAATGCATAAGACAGCCTCCTCCACAAAGAATTATTCAGTCCAAAATGTTGATAGTGCCAAGGTTGAAAAACCCTGAGCTAAAGAAACTAAGAAAAATGGGTTCAAATCCTCATGGTTGATGAGTGGGGGCAACCCCTGCTCCTCTGACTCTTCAGTGAAAGGCAGCCACCTGGGGATCCCTGGGTGGCTTAGCGGTTTGGCGCCTGCCTTTGGCCCAGGGTGCTATCCTTGAGTCCTGGGATCAAGTCCCGCGTCAGGCTCCCGGCATGGACCCTGCTTCTCCCTCCTCCTGTGTCTCTGCCTCTCTCTCTGTCTATCATAAATAAATAAATCTTTAAAATAAAATTGTATATAAAAAAAAGAAAGGCAGCCACCTTCCAATCCGTTCCCTGAATCCAGAAAGTCTTGTGGCTAGTTCCTCCGCCCACACATAGGATCAGCCCCCAACTCCAGCATTTATGAGAGAAAGTTTCATAGTTTCTTCAGGTCCCTGTCACTTTCCCTGGCCTTCAGAAAGTTCCTCCTGGGGCCTAGTCTTAATCTCTCCTGCTGCACTTCAAGAATGTTTGATTTCTCAGGAAGGGCAGTGATCAGATGACTTTCTCCTGCTCCCCTGCCATCTGACCCTTTGAAATAATCCACCATAATATTGCTGATTGAGGTTCCCCGGTCAAAGAAGAAAAATACAGCTCAGGTATCATGGGAAAATGTAAGGGCAGTTCAATTTCTCTAACACCTTCTACATACTGAGATAAGCAAGCACCGAGATCCTTTCACTGCACATAGGCAGCCAGTGTTGGGTTAATTATGGTGACCCCGGGTGCTCTCAAGCTGGAGCTTGCAGGCTAGAAGAGAAATCTCTCTTTGGCTCAAAGTAACAACTCCTCCATACAAAGACAAATCTTTGTTGATAAAGAGCCCACTAAGAACCCATTTCTATAGAATGGATGAAGAGGATCCACCCTGCAGAAGTCATTCAGCAAACACTGAGCACTTGCTATTGTGCCAAGGTAGTGACCTGTTACATCAATGCACCTTGGAATCCTCTGGAGGGCTTGTTAACACACAGATTCCCTGGACTTACTCCCAGGGTGTCTGACTCAGTGGATCAGGGGTAAAGTCCAGAGTTTGCAGTTCTTACAAGCTCCCGGGTGATGCTGCTGCTGCCCAGGGAACCATGCTTTGAGAACTCTGCCTCAGCTGTTCTAGATTCTAGGGATACATCTGGAAACACTCTAAACAATAAGCATGTAATTAAACTGTGTAGGAGGTTGGAGGTGAGGATCCTATGAATGAAAGGAAATATAAGAGCCAAATAAGTGAGAATCAGGTGTGTGAGGGGAGGGGAGGGGAGTCGTTGAAATTTTAAATAGAAGAGTCAGGTTTTGTTGAAATAGGATGGGCAAGCATCCTAGTATGCCTGGGCTTGACCTAGTTTCAGTATTAACAGTCCCACCTTGGGACACCTGGGTGGCTCAGTAGTTGAGTGTCTGCCTTCAGCTCAGATCATGATCCTAGAGTCCTAGGATCAAGTCCCGCCTCAGGCTCTCTCCAGGGAGCCTGTTTCTCCCTCTGCCTATGTCTCTGCCTGTATCTCTCATGAATAAATAAATAAATAAAATCTTAAAAAAAAGTATTCCCCAGAAGGTGGGACTGTTCAGAGTCCCAGGCAAACTGGGATGATTGGTCACCCTCCCTTGAGATAGAGTTAGAGGAAAGAATGGCAAGAATGATGGTATTGCCCATGCAAACATCTAGAGAGAGAGTACTCCAAGCTCAGGGAATAGCCAGTGTGGAAACTCTGATGTGGGAGCTTGGCTATGTGTTTGAGAGCAGTAAGGAGCCCAGAATGAATGGAAGTGGGTAGGTGAAAGAAGGTGGTGGGTTATGAGGTCAGAGGGGTCATGTGGGGCCAGATCATACCAGGTATCCCAGGAGAGAAATAGCTATTCCAGTGGGGCAAACTGGTCCTGACTACCTCAAGAAAGGGGTGGAAGGGGTTAAGGGCTGGAAGGCGCATGTCTAAAACTCCAAGTTTGGAGCAGAGGATTCATGATCTAACTCACAAAGAGATCACTCTAGCTTCTGTGTTGAGAATAAACAGTTGAGAGAGACTGCTTATCCCCCAAAGCAGAAGCCAAAACAAAGGCTCACATGCAGGTGGTTTATTTGATATATGATTCCACAGAGCAGGAGTGAAGGGCAAGAGAGTGATGTAGGAGAAGAAGGAAAGCCAGAAGGAGAATGCATTAATGAGCTGGTTACTAGTGTGGGCCAAGGGGGTTCTATTTTGATAGGAACCCAGGAGAAATATGTCTCCGCAGTCTCTGCTTGGAGGATGAAAGGGAGAAGCCCCATTCTACTGTCTTCCTTTCCCTGTTGGTCAAGTGTGGCTTCACAGGCCATAAGTACGACACATTTCTGGGTTGCTTATGTACGTGTGCTGAGTGGACTCCTGCCAGTATCTCACCTTGGTGTCAGAAGCCCCAGCACAGGAAGTGAGAGGTATATGGCATGGACTTAGATAAGGTGCTATGATATTGTGACCTGCATGAAGCCGGTTGTAGCCTGCGCAGGAGTGATTGCCATGGCAGTGGCTAGAGTGAGAAGTGGGGACAAGATGGTGTGAAGTAGTACAGAAGAGGTGCATGGTACCATCCGCCCCTCAAAGCTTCTTGGGCCTTTCACTATGTCCAGTCCACCCTCGAGTGTCCTTCATGGTGGTAGCTGTCTACAATCTCAGCTCAAACTTAATACAAGAAGTTAAGTGGAGCTAGCTATGGTCCCTGTGCTCATAACTGGTCCCAAGACCATAAATGATATTCATCATCTCCCTCTGCCAGGACACATCCTACTTGTCCCTCTCCTTGGCCAGGTGATCTGGGTTGGTTGCCTGGCAGGAGACTGTGGGGCCTCATCTCAAGGGATCCGAGCACTTAGTTGCCTTGCTATTGTCAGGCTGTGATTCCAACACTTGTCTTTGCCATGACCGGACAGAGAAGCCCAAGCTCAGTGAATTCTTGAATTTTAGATGTTTCTCCCTGCCCCCAGCATGTGACAGCATCCTGAGCAACCCTGGTGGTCAGGGCTAGTTACTTTCTCCTTTATAGAACTGTAACTCCTTTCATTGCTTGCTGGTCTACTGGCAGGAGGATCCTCAGGTGACCGTGTTGGGACCATGGCTTCAAGTGTTATGCCTCCTGGCAGGAGTGTATTCCCTCCCTGGGAATCTGGCGGAGCCAAAGGTCGTAAGGACAAGGAAGCCAAAATTCTTTAAGTGGTTCATGAGACATCATGGTGAGAAGTGTACCAATTATCAGCCATTGGTTTATCTTGTACACTAGTGGATGGTACCCCAAATCTGGGGAGTATTGTCAACTTAGCCTGTCCTTCCTTTTCACCTTCAAACATGCTCACATGTGTGTACACAGGCACAGACCCAGGAATGTACACACACACACACACACACACACACACACACACACAAGACTGTGGACATAAGCCATTCCCTACCCTGACATTCCACCCCCAAGATATCACCCACCCCCAACTCTTCCCTCCTCTGGCTCCCTCTCAGACCATCTATCCTCCAGCCTGTGGAAAAACTCCTAAGAGCACTGAGCTATTCTTGGTGGTAGAACTACTATGTCTTTGCCCTCCCTGAGGGTAACATTCCACCCAACCCGAGACTAGGGTTCAACCTGTAGTCCAAGGCTCTTTCTGCTTCATCCTCTTTCCACTTTCTCAGACACCTCCATGTCTTTCCTCACTATCTCTCTCTCGCTCTCTCTCTCTCTTTCACACACACACACACACACACACACACACACACACACGCAATAGCATTCTAGGACATTCCTAATGGACACAGAAGCTAGGCCCCAGTGAAAACATGTTCATTTAAACCATATGTTATATAATAAAAAAAATTGGTAGGTCTTTGTTCCTAGATCCTGGAAGGAAACCTCTGAACCTTGCAATTTCCTGTGCTATTCATGGGGGGGGTCCTTGGACAACATCTGAGTTTCTGCTACCAGGAGGACTCAGAATGGGGGCTGATCATGCCTCAAAGACTGAACATGTGATTAGATGGTTGGGATGTTGAGTCACATGGCAACAGATGGACCTCCTGGGAGGGCCAGGGTACTAGAGATTGAGCTCCAGCTTGTGGCCAAGCTTTCAATCATGCCTACAGAATGAAATCCCAATAAAAATTCTGGACTATGACTTGGGTGTGCTTCTCTGGTTGGTGATACACATTAATGTGCTGGGAGGGTGAGGGGTCCTGAGGACATAGAAATTTCACATATGGGGTCCTCCCAGACCTCATCTGTGTCTCTTCTTTTGGCTGATCCTAATTTCTATGCTTTATAATAAGACAGTAATTTCAAGTAAAGTGCTTTCCTTAGTTCTATGAATCAGTCTAGTAAATTATCAAACTTCAGAAGGTAAGAGCTACCTGTAAATTTATGGCCAGTTGGTCTGAACTATGGGTGGCTATGAATCCCGCCCCCCTGCAAATTGTGGCTAGTGTCTGAGGTGAGGGCAGATTTGTTGGGGACCTATGGAACTTGACCTGACACTCCAGATAGTTAACATCAGAATTGCATTGCACTATAGCTGTGTGAACTAGAGTGATAATGAACAGATTGGGAACAGCCTAAGGATAAGGTCAGAGGGAGGAGAACAAAAATGACCAACAACAGGCAGATTAGAACCTCTTCCCCAACGCCTGGGTGGCTCAGTGGTTGAGTGTCTGCTTTTGGCTCAGGTCATGATCTCGGAGTCCTAGGATCAAGTCCCATATCGGGCTCCCCACAGGGAGCCTGCTTCTCCCTCTGCCTATGTCTCTAGCTCTCTCTGTGTCTCTCATGAATAAGTAAATAAAGTCTTTAAAAAAAGAACCTCTTCCTCACCCCCATCTCTTCATCTCTCATAGAGGCAGACTTGCTCTTCTGTCATCTGTTCCCTTGAAACTTTAGAAGACTTTCATTCCCATTGATAAAGAGCACTGCCCTGATCTCTCCAGGGCCCCACCCTGCTTCTCTTCCAGGAACCACCTCTGCCCTCCACTGACCACCCTAAAAATCCCCAAACTAGAGAGTTAACACTGCACAGTGCCCCCCCTCCACCTTGCAGCAAGCTACAACTACTCTGGCAATCGCATGCCCCCATTCTGTTAAATATTTTAAATTTTGGCTCTGAATGCAAGGGGTCTCAGTAGGGGGACCTGTCAGAAAAACCATATTTTCCAGTCTTGAGCAGCTCTGCAGGATTTTTTTCAAGACTGGTCCAAATCAAGGTTTTAGGCCTAGAAGTCCTATGCCCAGATAATAACAAAAGAAGTAACTGAAGAGTGAAAAATTCAGGCAATTTGGTTATTTGGCAGCATGTAGATTTAGAAGCAATCTATTCATCAGATTGAGTTCAATTTTTTTTTTCCTATATCCAGCCAAAATGAGAGTTAGCTAGCTTAGCCGGCAACTCAAAAATCTCTGTGTGTAAAGAAAGGGCTCTAATTGCTCTGTTCCCTCACTCAGATATTTTGGCCAATTCTAAGACACATAAATAAGCCTGTTATTCAGGCACAGAGGAGAGTGGGATTTATTAATTTAAATGAGTTGATTTGGAGGTCTCTGGGGAAAGATGCCTGCATTATTCACTTGCTAGTCCCAGGATGTAATTTACAGTGAATTTTCCCTTTATGTTTTGGACCTCGTTGAAGCTAGGGCATAAATTTCCTCAAGTTATTATTATTATAATTCATTATTCATTGAAAGTTGACTCAGTGTAACACAAGCAGTGGCAGAAAGACAGGATCCTCCCAAAGGGCAGGAAAGCCATGTCCCTGACAATTCTGAAGGGAAATGTAAAGAGCTTCTGGGATCAGAAGAGGTGCCGTCTGCCCTGGACTCTGGGGACTCTGGAGCTTTTTGGTATTTGCTAAAGCTTTTGACAGGGAGAGTGAAAATGCAGTCTTTGTGGCAAATTTGCCACATATTGGGCTATTTATTGATCTTAATTCAACAAAGAATCCAATAGGATGAGAAGGGGCTGAGGCAGATGATGGGGACATAAGCAAGGCCTTGGAGTGGGGAATGAGGCTAGGAGATGTTTCCATTTTGGGGCCATTCACTCACTATTCCTTGCTGGTACTGGGTTAAGAACTGAGGGTTTGGGCCAGTGGAGGGAGTCAGGCCTAGGCATTCATTCCCGGCTACCACCCCCACCTTCGTGCACTTCTCCCCATCCTCCCTCACCAACCCACATGTGCTCCCTAGGGAGCAGAAGCATCTCTCTCTCTCTCTCTCTCTCTCTCTCTCTCTTGCTCCTCAATCACGCCAAACAATTGTGCAGCTCAGAGGCACAGGCTGGAGTGACAGAATGTTTTAGAACTAGCAACAGAAAAGCAATTAAGTGCCCCTTGGTGCTGCCTAAAAGTGCAATAGAAATTAGACAGGAGACAAAAATGATTTTAGAATGCCAAGATGGGCTGACGGGTGACAATGCAACGACATCCCTTGCTTCCTCCCTCAAGCATTAATTGAGCATCAGTTGTATGCCAGATTCTGTGCTGTCTTCCCAAGGCATTCACTATTGGGTATGGGGGTAGGGGTGGGTGGGAGGACACACAAAACAGTGGAACGGATCTGGGGGTGCGGGGAAGTGACTTAACCTCACTAAGCCTCAGCTGTCCTCTCTGTAAAGGCAGAGGGCCACCCTACCTCACGGGACAGCTGTACGGGAAATCCATGTAGTGGTCAGCAGGGCACACGAGGAAGGTTAGCTCTTTATTTCTGTCACTAACAATAGCATCCACACTCAGTGTGCTGAAAAGCTATGCTTTCACCAAGTGACTGCTTTTGTTTGAAAATTTCACGGAGAAATACATATACACAAACATCTCCTATAACCGTACAGTATGATGAATCCTCACAAATGTTAAACACCAATGTCATCCATACCCAGCTGGAGAAATAGGGCATGACCAGGACCCCCAGCACACACACACACACACACACACCCGCCCCCAGTCCCATCCCCAAGGAGAACAATTAACTTGACTTAACAGCATGGATTAATTTTGCCTGTGCCTGTACTTCTTATATAAATGGAATCGCACAGCATGTACTCTTTTGTGTGTGACTTCTTTCTTCAACCTTCTGTTTGGGGGGCTGTTCATCCATTTTGCAACTGACTTGCATGCGTCAGTGAATTTTGCAACTGATTATATTTTTATGGTGCTCAGAGCCTGGGATGGCCGACCTCCGGAAACTCCACAGGCCCACGCAAGAGGCATTCCACACACTTGCCTTGCTCCTGCTTGCCCCTCAGCCAAATGTCCTCTTGTTCTTCATTTTGCTTATTTTGGTGAAGCGAAAAGGGTCTTTACGACTTGTCCCAAGTCCCATTTGGAGTAACATATTTGGAAAAATAACTATAATAATGGATTTAATGTTAGTTCTTCTTCCTAGCCCAGTCCAGGGTTCCCCTCACTGTACATGTGTCTTAGAGGTACAATGATGATCAAGCCGAAGCTGACATGGTGGCTAATATGCATGGAACACTAGAACACTGTGCGTCAGCAAGGCTTATTCCAGCCTCCTGCCCTGTTCTGACTCAGGAAATCCTCATCATAGCACACTATGGTCCCCAATTTCAGTTAAAGAAACCATGGCACGGAGAGCCTGAGTATCTTTCCCAAGGCCACCCAGTGGGAAAGTGCTAAGGCTTGGATCAGGGACCAGCCTGAGCACGTTGGTTCTGGAACCCCACTCTCAGCCAGCAGCCATTGCTGTCAGGAGCCACACAGTATTATCATCCCTTTCAAGGCAGCACTCCTGGCTTGCTTCCCTGATCCCCTTCCTCTGCTACCAAAGCACCAATGACAAGCCTGATTTGTAGCTTCCAGCAACCATGTGTGCCTGTGTGTGTGTGTGTGTGTGTGTGTAGCTGGGAAAGTGAGTGAAGGCCCCTGATTTAATGCAAATGAGCACAAGGCTGAAGGCTCCAGCAAAGCAATCCTCTCCCACCTACCCCCTACCCCCTACCCCCTAGGTGTAATTATCAGTATCTTCCTTCAACAGAGCCAGGGCAGCCTGCAATGGCATCAACAGCTTTGAATCAGAGGGAAGATCCTTGTGAATCCAAGTGACCTGCTTGCAGAGGAAGAAACTTGTCTGCCTGGGGAGGATGGCCAGAGTTATAATCTGTGGAAGACACTTATCAGGATGGGCCAGACCAGAAGTTTCCATTTGTTGACTTGATTTCAACACTTTATATACCTGATTTATATGTACCTGATTTCAACACTTCTCAGCCATCCCTTAAGGCGGGAGTCATCATTTACATTTTCCAGATGAGAAAACTGAGACTCCAGTGAGATATGGTCCAGTAGTAGAAGCTTGGGCAATCTGGCTTGATTGGTTGTGAAAAGGGACCCTTGGTGTTTGTTAAGGAAATAAATAAAGCGGCTTTTTGTCACAAAATCAAAAGACCAGGGTCTGCGGAGCAGGGGCTTGGGGGAATGTGGGTTCAGCCCAAGCTGTGGCTACAGGGACAGAGGAAGCACCCCCTGGGCTAGAACAGGCCCCTTGCCTCCAGGAGGAGCACAGCTCTCATGGGAATTACTCAGAGAACACTCAAGACCCTTGGCTCCCCAGAAAAGCTCTTTCTGTTCCTGCTCTGGTTCCTTCCTTGGGCTTTAACTCTTCTTACCACTTAATTTCTCTGTAAATTCTGTTGACAACTGGCCTGTGCTTTCTCCAAGAACAATACACACCTTGTAATTTATAAATCATTCCATCAATAATTGTCTGCAGAACAAAATAGCCAAGGGCTGAATGGAAAGCATGGAAAGAAAGAAAGCCCATAGCATACAAGGGTGATATTTAAAGAAAAGAGATGGGCCATACTCCTCCCCAAACCCCAGTGCTGTCAAGGGGCTCCCTGTTGTCAGCGAATAATTCCTGTTGTTGGACTTAGAACACAGGATCCCCACTGTCACTACTGAATAGCCCATGTACCTGGAATTTCTCAATTAGTATCTGTAATGCTTGTGATAAGCCTACATGGCCAGCATCATTCTTCTGTTCTTGCACATATGGAAGCTAAGGTTCAGCTGCGTTTCAGACAGGGACCCCAGGAAAAAAAGCTACTTTTTTCCTCTGCTTTATTTTCCAGTTCTTGCTAGGACCTGCACCCCTACTTCACTCTACACATGACTTATAATGCAAATAGCATATGTCCTCCTTGTAAGGGACAAAGAGACAATGCTATCTTTGGAGTCTTCCAGCACAGTAAATAACATCTAAGGAGAGGTCATCCTGAATATTCTCTAAGACCACTGACTCCTTGATGCCAAGACCCCTGGCTCAAGGAATGAGTGACTTATGAAGGACACCTGGACCCTGTTCTTGTTCTGGCCAGTTCCTGGATACCTAGGAGGACACATGCACCAGACCACAATTGTCAATAAAACCCGCAGGCACCAAGCAAATATAAGACACACACGCCTTTTTCTTTTCAGAGTCTCCCAGATGATCCATCTCTGCTCTCTCGCTACATCTTCAGTAAACTCTGCTTTCACCTCCTGATGGCTCACATTTGATTTCCACCTTGCGATAAGCCAATCCTATAGCTAGTCCTTGGCTAGTCCTATAGGACTCCCTCTCTGGGGCCTCGGACCCAGCCTGCCTGCCTCAGGTTCAGTAGACTATCCAAGGTCAGGCAGTTGGCCAGGATTCCAGCCTTATCCTGACTGACTGTAAACCCATACAGGCTCCCAATACCACCTTGGTCTCTTGTGAGCCATGGCTCATGAGTGTATTTGACTGCAATGCATGGTAAGAAATATCTCCCTGTGTGGGAAATTGTCCCTCTGTCCCTTGGCATCTCCTGCCTTCTGCCCTAAGAGGCATAGGGCAATGCATCCGTGGCTCTGTTGCCCTCTGGCTTCTGATGCCAATGGGGGCACCAGCAGGACATGGGAGGGAGGATAGTGAGGCCAGGATATTTTCTCTCCTGGCTTACTTCCTACTCTATCATAGCAGGCTGGCTGTCCCTCTACTAAAGGCTAAGGCTCCTCTCAAGGTGGCCTTTACCTCGCAACTCCTCTGTTGGGTTCTGGAAAGTATTTCCTCCCCATTTCCTTCTGCTCAAGGGGTGGTAACACGTCTGCTGCTGCAAGACCCTGTGTCCTACAGATTGGTTTCCCTATGCTTTGGTTTTGTAAATAGTACATTAAACCCTTCTCACATTGTTCTTATTTAAGTGTGTCTTCTGTTTCCTCCTGGGCCCCCAAACGGTATGGTGACTTAGCATGTGCACATGATGCAGGCAGGCCAGGTCTGAGGTCTCAGAAGGGATTCCACAGGATGAGTCAAGAAGGTCCTTGGCTTTGCACAAGGTGGAAATCACACTCTAGCCAGTAGGAAGTGAGAGCAGAATGTTTTGAAGATATAAAGAGAGAGAGAGAGTGTGTTGGGGAGACTCGGAAAGGAAAAGACGCATGAGTCTTGTTTTTGCTTGGGGGTCTGGTTTTTATTGAGGATAGTGGTATATGCATGTGTCCTCAAGCATCCCAGGATCTGGTTGAACAAGGACAAGTGGTCATGTGTCCTTCGTGAATCACGCCCTGGAGCCAGGGGTCCTGACATCAAGGTGTCTTGAGCCAGCTGTCTTGAAAGACGGTCAAGACAAGCTCACCTGGATGCTGCTTAGATGTAATATGTTATGTTGGAAGACTCCAGGAAATCATTGACTCCTTGACCCTCATAAGGAGGACATACATTAAGGCATGTATGAAGTAAGGGTGCAGGTCCTAGCAAGAACAGAAGCAGGAAAAGAAGCAAAGGAAAAAAACAGCTTTTATTCATGGGGCCCCTTCAGTTGAGAGCTCTCTCCCTCTGTCTCTCTCGTACACACACACACACACACACACACACACACACACACACACACCTGAAACAAAACTTTCAAGAAAACTTTCCATTCTACCATGCCCTACCTGTCTCACTAAATAATTAAAATTTATTTTCATGACTCTCGTTTTGAAAAAAAAAATTTTTTTAGATTACACCTAAGATGAGGTCCATGGTGGTCATCCAAGTCAATCCTGTCTGGAAAAAGAAATTGAGGCTAAGAAAAAAAAGTATTTGCTCAAGGGAACTTGCTCTAGGCAAAGGCTATGCTAGGAGCCAGATCTGATGCCTGCTGAGCCTGCATGGTGCCAAGCCCAGCAGTCCTCCTGCCCTTGCTTTGGTGACCTTGACTCTCTCATGTCCTTTTCTCCCTGAGAACTGGCTGGAAGATGTTATCTCCACACTAACCAGCTTTCCCCCTTTCCCTGGTGTTTTCTGAGTGACCCCATTTACTCATCTATTCACAAATGGCACTACCAGGGTTTACAGAGGCCTCACTTGTCAGAACTGGAAGGGGCCTTAAGCAATCCCCCAGCCCAACCCTCTCATTTTACAGGTGAGGAAGCATGTCACCCGAAATATGACATACCACTAAATCAGCACAGGCCTGATTCATAGCATGTTGGCTGACACTGAACGTAACAGAGCGAAATGTCCAAATGCTCTACAGTGAAAGGCAAAACCGTGGAGCATTCGGAGTCAAGGAGTACCCCAAAAGCCAAGAGGGGCCCCAGCATGACCCACCATAGCTCCACTGCCCCATCTGAAGGAAATGGAATCAAGAGGAATTCACAGTGGAAGGAAGGAAAGCCTGAGATTTCACCTGGATCATCAGGAGCAGGTTTCCCAGTCTCTGGGGCCCTGGCCTCCAAAGTGGGGAGGACTTTAAAACCCTGAGAGTTAAAAGCAGAAAGGGGGACAGGCGTTGGCAGGCAGGAAATATTATAATTTCCATTTATATTTATTTTTATCATTAACAATTTTTCTTTCTATTAATATCCTGGCTCTTGATATTACATGTACAAAACTTATAGATTAATATACTTATTTGGGGAGTGAGAGCTAAACTGTGTTCATTCTTGGGATACAAATCTGTAAGGTTCCAGACGCACGCTCTGGGGAACCAGGAACTCTCAAAGTGTGTGGTCCACAGCTGAATCACCTGAGGAGACTGATTCTGGGGCCCCAGGCCACACCTGCTGTAGTAGATTCCCTGGGGACAAGGCCAGGAATCTCCATGTTAAACAAGCTCTCCATTTAAGTCCCAGAATGGTTGATAGCTGTCCCTTTGCTTCTGTAGCCTGGATGTTGACACTTTGCTAAGGGCAAATGGCAATCTTAGCCTAACATTATCCAGAACTCCGAGGATCCTGTAAATCTTCTTTAACATATAAAAATCCCGTTGGAAACTTCTTTTATCTCTACCCTCTTCCCCCAAGATACATGTTAGTAACCATCCTCCAGCATATGACTCACTGATCTACATCTGAAGGGGGTTCATGACTGAGTTTTTTCTAACCAGTAATAAATAAACTTTTCCTAACAACAGCTAGCCCCCTCAAGGTCCTAGAAACCTTATTTCCAAATTACCTTGGAGGCTTACACTGTCCCTAACTCTCTCCCAGCTTGAAAGTATATAAACAGTCACTGCTCACAGCCCCGGTGCCGCTCTTTCTGCCCACAGGTCCTGTCCCCCTGCTTTAATTAAACACCTTTTTTTTTTTTTTTTGCAATGACGACGTCTTATCTCAAGAACTCTTTCTTCAGAGCCGTCAGCTCTGAACCCCAGCATTTCTACACCAGTAGATGGGTGATATCTGGCTAAGTTTCGGGGTAAAATTCTGGCCTTCCCCACCCTCAACTGCCCACCATCTGCATCTTTCTTAACACTGGCCCCAAATGGCAGGAGTAGGAGAGATGAAGACGCAAACCAGGGATGCTGCATCTTTCTGGCTCTTTCCCTAGCTCAGTTGAGGAAAAGGACTTTTCATTGTCAAAGCTTTTCCACTGGCCACTGGAGTCTGGTCACATTAGTGTTTTACATCTGAGCCATAAACCAGCAAATTACCTGTGGGGTTGTTTTAGCCAGGACTCTTGCTTGCTGATGACATTTCCCCTGGTGATAGGTACCAGTTGGAATTCTCCTGGGTGATTGCTATTATCACATTATCAGGAGTTTATCTTGGGAGCATTTGGGTTTTGCTGTTTTAATAACAAAGCCCTGGAGCCTGTGTTGTGGGGGAAAATGTTTAGTATGATGAAGAGAACCGGTGGGTCCAGCAGCATCATCTCCCACAGCTTGGGCCAGAGCTTATTTAAGAGAGCAAAAGTAAAAGGTACAAGAGGAGCATTTTGCTTAATTGGCCATAGATTTTCTTCGCAATAATTTGAAGCAAGATAAGGGACCTCTTCAAGGTCATGTGTCTGGGCATGCCCAGGTGAGGAAAGGGACTAAGGAAATTCTAGGTGGTCGCCTTTTTAAATGAGTTGCTGATTTCCCTAGTCCTCTCATCTGTCAGTTGATGAACATCTGTTGTTTAACTGATACGTCCTGCCCAGCTGTCCTGGCTCTCAGTCTGGACCAGTAGTGTCTATTTGAAGGCAAAGATGGAGGGCCTGCCCTACTGTCTGGGATACCAAAGGCATTGGACCCAGCCCCCCAAGGCCATGAACCTGCCCCAAGGTTGGGGATTCACTATGAAGCTTGGAGATAGAAGAGGCCACTTCTGGAAAGTGCATTGGGCAGCTGTATGTGTCCCAGCTTACACACCATCAGGCTGCTTTCCTGGCCTGGTCTTTACTCTAGTCCCAACCTTGTGGTCTGCTGGAACAGACCCTGTGATTCCCCAGATTTGGCCCAAAGCTGATTTCATAGAGTAGACAGGAGTCTCAGAGATCTTTGAGTCCAACTGCTCCTTTTTCAGATGAAGTTGGGGCCCATGAAAGCATCCATATCTCTGTGCCCTGTTGTGTCCATCCCTGCCTTATGATGTTGTCCTGCAGGGCTGTGAGCTACTGGGTTCCTTCATTCCCATAAGAGAGCTCCATGAAGCTGTGGCCTGCATTCGAATTGGGGTTTAGCACTGGACTCAACACTCCACAATTGTTCAGAATGTGCTGGAATGAATGAATGAATGAATGAAGTGATTTGCCCAAGGATCCCATAGCTGGTGGTGACAGAGCCAGGATGCCCAGCTTTAGCTCCAGTTTAGCATTCCTTACACTGTTCCACCCTGTCTCCCAAGAGGTAGAGCATCTGGCCCCAGACTGCTGGAGTTTGGGTCCTGTTTTATTTCCTAGCTGTGAGGTGGCCACAGACGCATGCCTCTCAGATTCCCCTTCAAGAAGGGATCGGCCACTCAGCCTCAAGGAGGGCAGTTAGTGGACAGCCTCGGGCTACAGCACCCTCAGGATCCTTCTGAGCTCTGGAGTCCAGGCCAGCTCCCCATAGACCATGGCAGGGTGCTGGGGCTGGCCATATCTGCCCAGAGCCAGAGTCCTCTAGCAGGCCATCTGTTCTGGAACTCTCCAGTGGGTGGCTGAGACACCATGATTATGTGTGGTGGTTGGAGGCACTTCTGCCCCCTTTTATATTTGTCATGGGCATTACTTCTAATAAACCCCAGTAAATCGTAATGTCTGCTTCCCAAACGACCCAACTGACAAGCTATGTGACCTGGGACAAGTTACCACTCTGGCCTTCATTGCTCTCATTTGTCAGTGGGAACTCATGGCCATACCGGCCTCGTGGGGTGGTTGTGAAGAGTAACTGAATCCATGTGGCACCTGACCCACATAAGCACCGGGACACGCTAGCCAGTGTTATTACTCAAGAATCCTATCTTGCCCATGGATTTCAGTTGCAGGGTATCTTGCGTCCAGGTGAAGGAACTAGAGAAGGATGTAGTCTTGGGACTGATTCAAACATGTTTTCTGGATGCATCTGAAAAGTAAGGTTATAGAAATGCCAACTGCGGTTCTTTTTCCTGGGCAGCACCCAAGGGAGGCTAGCAGGGGGCAGGGGCTGGGGGCCAGGACTGAGCAGAGGCTGTCCCTCTCCTGGGAAGTCAGGTTCTGAAGGTCAGGAAGGCCCGTCACGTGCCCAGCTTTAGAGGCTGAGCCAGGACCCCCCACCTGCTCACAGCCTAGTTCCCTCTGGGAAAGTTTGTGAAGGAACTGAGGGGCTACATTTGGTGCCTCCTTGAGCTCCATTCTCCTCTCCTGTATACCCTTGACCACTTCCCTACCTCAGCTTAGGTCCTCAACTGCTCTGAGTGACCCTTGCAGCTTAAGACATTGGCTCTTTTAAAAACCGGAGAGTTCTAACCCAGCCCTGCCTCAGCAGCGAGCCACACCTTTGTCTGTTGCTAGAATCAATTCTGCTTGTGTCAGCAAAGGTGTGGAGGTAGATAAGGTGAGACTCATCATCTGGCTCTGCCATTCTATGTCAAGAGTCTGCAAACTCTTTCTCTAAAGATCTAGACAATAAATTGTTTTACAGGTTGTAAGGTCTCTGTCACAACACTCTGCCCTGATAGCACAAAAGCAGACAATATGCAACAAACAAACAAACAAACAAACAAAAAAACATGGCTGTGTCCTAAGAACACTATCTATGAACACATGTCCTTTGGCTCAAGGCCACCTCCCGTTCTATGTCACAAATATGATACTGCCCTGGAGAAACTAGTTCCATCACCTGGACCATAGTGATATTAGGGGAGGAAAGTAGAGGGAACACACAACAAATTTGGGTCAATGATCTGTGAGATGTTTGCCCGAAGCTTCTCCAAAGGTACTTTCTCTTCTTTTGCAGGGACCTCTTCCCAGGAAGAAGCTGTGTGTCCAGGTGGTAGCACAGCCACTATTGTGGTGATGGTAGTGGGCAGGGAAGGGTGGTGGCCAGAAGAGAAAACTGACCAGGAGTATAGCAGAGCCAAGGGAATGGCAAAAAAATGGGCTTGACATCCTGATGCCACCGGGGAATCCCTGGAACAAACCATACCTGAAGCTAGCAAGACTCTGTCTGAACTTTTCAATAATTAATTCATTCAATTATGTTACCTAAGGCGAAGCTAAGTGGTCTGTCACTTACAATAAAAAGAATTTTAACAGATGCAATCAGAGAACTCACGAAAAGAAGGAATGCTCTCTCCCCTGCTAGGTCACAAAGGTGCCCGTCTATTCCCCACACCCACATTCTCACAGATGGAAGGAGGAAGTAGGGGCTGACGTGCAACAGGACCAGAATAAACTCTGCGCTGCTCAGTCTGGCATCCAGAGTGAGTCAAGGGTTAAACAGATCTATTCTAGCACTTCCGAATCTTTGGCCCTCTGGCCCCAGCTCAAAGGGCCCAGCTCCCCCACCCCTTTGCTCAGCTTCAGCTCCCAAAATGTCATGCAAATTATCGTACTGCAGCCTTTGACAGGTCCTGCTGAGTTAACACAGTTGGCTGCAGAACCCCTTCAAAGGAGGATTGTCTCAATCAAAAGGAGAAAGTCTCCGAGGCCAATTAGGCCCTGCGTTATTTGACTGAAGTGTGCCAGATTAATCGCAATTATTAATTACAGGCGACAGAGGGCAGAAATGTAATTATCAACACCTTCTCTATGTGGGAGGTGGCCATGGGCAGTGGCAATCTGAGACCCTGATTAAAGATAATGGAGGTCACCCTTCAAGGCAAGGCTGGGTGAGGGGGTCATTCTGCAGGCCAGGGGTGTGGGGAATCATGGGCCCTACTCAGCGCTGCCAGTCACCCTCGCCCTGAAAGCAGTCCAAAGCAGTTCAAATTCTGGCCTGGGCTCTGTGTGGAGAAGGTGCTGGTAGTCAAGGTGGGACTCGGCTGTGGTCCTAGCTCTGTCCTATTGTACCAGGTGAGCCCGCACTAATCATCTATTCTGGAATTCAATCTCTGGTCTGTTAGTGAGGGGTTGTTCTGGAATTAGCATTTCTCAAAACAGGGTGCTATTGGCACGTGGGGTTGGTCAGTTCTTCCCATGTAGGACCATTCCACACATTGCCCAGGGGACATATTGACTTAGAACACCTCCTGCCCACCCCAGATGCCGTGACAACCCCAAACCACACACCCATCTCTCAACATGTCCCCTAGGGAGACAGTAGCCCCCCCGGACTGAGAACCCCCATCTGATAGCCTTCCTGGAGATCTGGGTGGCCTCCCTCTGCCTCAGTGTCCTCATCTGGGAAATGGGGATCACAATGTGCCTTCTTCATTGGGTGATGGAGTTTCAATAAGATATCCCTGGTAAAAATGAAGAATAGTGCCGGGCACACAGGCAATATGAGAGTTGTTGCCAGTTGGTATGATATATGGGGGGCCCCCTCCAAGTATTTACTATCTAACTTCAACCCTGATGAGTCCATGCCATTATTCCCATTTTAGAGATGGAGGGACTGAGAAGCTGAAAGGTTAAAATAACTTGTCAGATTTCAACAGTAGGTCAGTGACTTCTTAGCTTGGCCGCTTCATGGCCTGTTTGTGGGGGACGTGACAAGCAGGCACTTACAGATCCCTTGTCATCAGTTGTCTGGGCTGTGGAGGTGGAGAAAAGGCAGGATGGTGGCCGGGGGACTGGGGTGATTACTGTCAGCTTGGAGATAGACCGGAAATGAGGGCCTACCTGAGACAGCCCGGCCGCACACTTCTCGGGCATCCCGTCTATAAATCCCAACTTGGGGTCGAGGAGGTCTTCCCTTCACTGGCTTGACTAGGATGGTGCCTAAGAGCAGGAAATGAGGGCTGAAGTCCAAGCCCAGGTCTGTAATGGCAAGGCTGTAAAGGAATTACAAAGGAATTCATGGTGTGTTGTCCAGAGCGGGCTGCTCCTGGGGCGGCAGCAGGAGGGAAGCCCTGGCAGGATGCTTCTCCTTATCGCTGGGGGCACCAGAAGGAGCTGAGGAGGGTGAAACAGGCCACAGCGTTCTTACGTGCAGACAATCAGAGCTCAGACAGGGTATCACAGAGAAGCCACAGAAAGTTTAAGGACACCTCAGGGGATGGGAGTCAGCCACTTCTCTGTCACCTTCCACTCCTCACTGTGGTCTACAAGGCCCAGTGACATCTCCATAGTACCCACTCCAACCTCTCTGATGTCATTTTGTGCCACTAGGCCTAGACACACTGACCTTTCTGCTCCTCTTTCCTACCTCAGGGCCTTTGTACTTACAGTCAGCACTGCCTGGAATGATTTTCACCTGGACCTCCCTATGTCTGGCTGCTTCTTACTATTTGATCTCGGCAGGAGCCCCTATTCAGACAGGCCTTCCCAAACCACAGCTGAGATAGCCATGCAACCCTGAGCTACACCAGGGACTTTTATTTTCTTCTTAGCTGTTATCATTGCTTAATGTTGTTTATTATTTATCAATATAATATTTTGAGTTCCTCAACAGTGTCTGCCATTTAATAGGTCCTCAGTGAACATCAAATAAATGAAGAATGGAGACATACTTCTGATGTTAGCAAATACTCTAAGGAAGAAGACACAGCCCTGCCCTCCGGGATCCCCAGGCTGGGGGCGGGGGAAGACATAGCCCTGCTCTCAGGAAGCCCCAGTGTGAAGGGAGAGACAGTTATTTCTCTTTAAACAATAGTTTATCAGCAAATACTAACCAAACACATAAACCCTGAAGGAAGTCAGTCCATGGAGGATTTCCCATAGGAAGCTGCCTCTTAAATCCAGTGACACCACATCTCTGACACATCAAAGGGGTGTCTTTTCTTTCTTTTAAAGAATTTATTTATATCAAAGGATTTTCTGCCTAGACCATCCCTCTAAATCAGAGCCAAAATGATCGTGATCAGATGTGGGTAATGAGTGTAATTAGTGACAAACCCCACAAATCCCCCTCTACTGAACCAGACACACCTACCTGACCACTCCTTTAGGCAGTGTAAATACTTATCTACCTCTTGATTGGAGAAAAGACCAGTCACAGACCATTCTTTCTCTCTGCTTGGAACCCCTCCCCTCTTCACCACCTTCTCATGTCCTTTCTTCCGTCCTGCCTATATAGAAACTAGTCCTACTGCAGTGTACAACTCACATTGCAGTCTGCGAGTGTACAACCTATACAACTATATGCAGCAGCCCTGATAAATTTCTAGAGTCTCAGGACTAAAAGAGACTTCAGAAAGCCTAGAGCAGAGTTTCTCAATTTTAGGGTGAAGACAGGGGCTGGGCAGATAAAGACAAGCCAAAATGGTACTGGTCTCAAAGAGCCCACTCTTGTGAGACAACAGTCTGGTACATGCGTTCAAAGGGGTTTTGCCCATCGTGAGCCTAGTGGGTCCTTCCCACCTCAAGGTAGGTAAATCCTTCTATATCAAACATTTGTTTAGATCAACGATCAACCCATTTCTTTGAGAATCTGTTGGGTCTCTTGGTGGTGACAGAACTTTTCCAAGGTTATGGATTGGCACCTTAATGAAATGGTTGAAATGTGAACCCATAGCTTTTGAGTTCCCTGAGCAGCAGAATGATCTGTCTACTGCATCTCTTCTACCCTTTAAGGCCCTGTTAAAATGCCCTCCTTTCCCTCCCCTTCAGTGCACTCTCCATTCTGTGTTCTCCATTCTGGTTTCAGATTGAGTACATGCCATGCTTTGGGGTCTTCCTAAGGAAGCCATATAGTCAAGCTGTGACACTAATCATTTTGTCCACTTCAAAGTGGGGACCCTCTGAGGTCAGAGGTCCTTGTCTATGTAAGGGTTAGTAGTAGGGCGAAGAGCAATTCTAGGGGTGATGGGGAATATCCATCCCCCTACTAGCTGATAGAGTAAAAATAGAGATCTCAGACACACTTGGATAGCAATTGTAGCTCTGCCGCATGCCGTGAGCATGACCTTGGGCAGTTTACTCAGCCATTCTGGGTTCCAGGTTTGATAACTTTAAGAGGAGGTGAAAATAACCCTCATTCTTTCCCCCACCCCAGTGTAGTGAGGATTACATAAGGTAATTTATGTAAAGGGCCTAGTTTGGCACCAGCCACAAAAGCTCACACCATGGCTTTGCCTGTCCCTCTAAAAGCTCCCCCTTCCCTGAAAGCCCTTCGCAGCCTGTGTTCTGCGTGTACATTATGGCTCTTCCCTGTGGAAACCGTTTAAAGGCAGGGACTGTTACTGGGAAGAGATAAAATCCTTGGCACAGCTCAGCCATTACCAGAGATGTTTAACCAGCCCGCATTCACAGGCAGGAGGACACGCATGAAAGCATTTTATCTTCCTCCCACAAGGGGAGCGCAGAGCCCCGTGCCAAGCTGAGATGAAGGCTTGATTTTTCTAAGTAGATGTTTAGGATTCTATGGATGCTTTGCTAACTCCCAGTCAAATCACGACATCAAGGAAAGAAAAACCCCATTTTCTGCTAAGATGTCGAAATGGCCCTTTCCAATTAGGCAGTGGGCTTTGGGATGGGGAGCCCAGGCAGGCAGCACAGAGCTGCGTCTGCCCATCTGTGTGTTCTAGGGTCTGTGAGCCCCTCAGAGCTGACACTGCATGTTCTGAGTGAAGGGCGGGCTTCCAAGTGACGTCTTGTCCTCTGTGTTGCCCATTAGGTTAGGTCCCTGCTTGTCTCTAGGAGGGGGTGTAAGATTGTTAATTACTAGTCAGTTACATGTTTTGGTTGGTCTAATCATCTACTTTGAATTAGCAAAGTCCAAGACTCTCATAAAATTGCCCACAAGATGCAAGTATGTGCAAACAACACCATCTATCTAGAACTCTCCAACCCCTGGCTCTCCACAGCACCTCGTTTACCAAGAAAGCATAGATTCACCTTTTAAGACTCAGCTCAAGGGTGGCTAATGATAGCAATAACAACAAACATCTGTATGGCCTTTATTCTGCTGGTCACTGCTCTCATTGCTTTCCATGTACTAACTCATTTCATCTTTTTTTGTATCTATAGTGGCTCAAACGATGGCCACAGATTCCTTCTACTCCTCCTGTTGGAGAGGTGGGGTGTATGGTCTCTTGCCTTGAATCTGGGCAGGCCCCAGGTCTGCTTTGACAATAGAATGTGATAGAAGTGATGCTGTGCCAGGTTCTAGATCAAGCCTGAACATCCTAGCAGCTTTCACTTCCATCTCTTGGCACAGTCTCTTTGGGAGCCCTCGGCTACCACGTAAGGAGTATGATTAGCCTAAACTGGTCGTGATGGAGTGGGCACCTCTGAATGCTATCATCCAACATCCCAGCTAGACCCAGCCTTCCAGTCATCCCAGAGGAAATCCAAGACATTTGAGACCCTCCAGGCCAGCTGAATAAACTTCGAGTGACCTCAGCTGACACCACGTGGAGCAAAAGCATCAAACAGCCAAACTCTGCTTAAGTACCTGAGCCACCTAAGTCTTGAGATATAATAAGATGGCTGGAGTACTTTGTTACAGAGCAGTAGTAACCAGCACCTACTGAGCTAAGTACAATGGGATACCATTTGACAGTTGAGAAGACAGACACAGAGAAGTCAAGTAATTTGCCTAAGGTCATATAACTATCAAGTGGTGGGGCCAGGATTTGAAACCCAGACAGCCCATCCCCAAAGCCTGTGCTCCCTCCTCTTCTCTGAGCCCTGTATTAACTGTTATCCCAGTTATCCTAACACCTCTTGAGCTTACCCATGGGGAAATCTACTACCCTACTAGATGCTCAAGCCACACTGCTCAAGCCACACACATACTGAGTCCTGGTATAATTATATCATCATCAGCACAGAGGAATAATGCTCAGTGTTTGTTGAAAGAGTGGAGGGGAATGGATTAATGGCTGGCTGGCTGGATGAATGGATGGACTTCAATGGGATAGAGCCTGAAAGATGTGGAGGAACTAGAACCATTTGGGATATAGGCTTATTAGAGGTACCAGTAAGGATCAGTATGAGGGAAGCAGAGGGCCCCAAAGGTAAGGAGAGCCACACCACACACAGAGGGAGCAAAGGTCCGCTTTGCTAATCATGTGGTTCTTCCCCAGTGCCCTTTCCTCTCCAAGGCCTCGTGAAGAGTCACTCTTTGCAAGTAAGGATTGATTTTGAAGAGCACTTCTATTTTAATATTATATGTTGCCTCTAATCTTTTTTTTTTTTTAAGTAGGCTCCACACTGGGCATAGAGCCTGATGCAGGGCCTGAACTCATGACCCCTAGATTAAGACCTGAGCCGAGATCACCAGTCAGATGTTTAAATGACTGAGCCACCCAGGTGCCCCACTCCCTACCACCTGCTTTCCTTTTTTAGGCACAGTCTTCACAAGGACCAAAAACACAGTTACTGAGAAATAGACATGTCAGGAGCTGTCTAGTCACTATGTGAACACTAATTTTTCCTCTGAATGTCCAGGCAAAAAAGGAAAATACACTGTAGTTAAGGGTTCTGATTTGGGGGAGGTTGGCTGATCTTTTAGAACCAGAAACAGTGACCCCAATAACTACAGGTACAAAAGGGTCATCTCTTACTCTTAGGAAGGAGCCCCTCCAGACACATGTAGCCCACATTGTCATCATCAGTCCACCTCAAATGCAATGATGCTTATCCTTTGCTCTGTCATTGTCAAATGGACATTATCCTGAGATCATTCACCTCTCAGATATGAATCCTCAGTTCTGGAGGTCTTGTGCTTCTGGCCAGAGTAGTCAGCACCCTCAAGAGCCTCTAAACCTCTGGACCCTTCTAGAGAAACAAGTCTCTGGGCCCTTCCACCAGCATTTTTCTCTTTAAAATTCCAGGAAAAAAAAAAAGATTTTGATTATCTTGTTCAAGAGTATTTTCCCAGAAACAATAGTCACTCCAAACCCCAATGGAAATTTCCATTGGGACTTTTTTTTTTTTCTGTAACCCATTACACAGAGCAGCATTAAACTTACAGGATATAATTCCTGAGATACCCATGATTAGCTTCTAGTTCATAGAAGCAGGTATAAAGAGGCCAACAGGCCAGAAGATAGAACTTCTTCAGCAAAAGGCATGGGCTCTGTTTAGAGTTCAGAAAGAGTGATTTGTCATCTCAAGTGGGATTTATTGCACAGATGTTCTTACAGACGGTGTGGTTACACAATGGTTGAACCAGAGATATTCACTTTCTCATTAACCCCATGAGTGACCAGCAGCTTCTGAGCTACAAGAGAGGGCAATAGGGACATCAATGCACAATGATCCCCCCTCCCTGCCCTGCCTCCCACCAGCTTCTACCACCCTGCCTTGCTCAAGGCAGATGAATACTCAACTGACCTAAGGAAAATGCTAATCCCAAGCCAAATTCACTCTGCTAGTTCTCCTCCCTGCCACCTTCCACCTACACACACACACACACACACACACACACACACACACACACACACTCTCAATTCTCCAGTCTCTATTCAGGGAAGCAATTCACTTTACTACCACCTTGAGCAAAATATGAATCACTAAACAAAAGACACAGACACAGACAAAACTTAAGATAAATTATTTTTGGAATGCTGTCTTTTCTTTTTAATAAATTTATTTTTATTGATGTTTAATTTGCCAACATATAGAATAACACCCAGTGCCCATCCCATCAGTGCCCCCCCTCAGTGCCCATCACTCAGTCACCCCCACCCCCCCGCCCACCTCCCCTTCCACCACCCCTATTTCATTTCCCAGAGTTAGGAGTCTCTCATATTCTGTCTCCCTTTCTGATATTTCCCACTCATTTTGAAGCATCCAAAGGCAAGCTTCTCTAATGTTAGTGAGGATATGGAAAAAGCCTCACAGGGCCATTGGCTATTCTCTGACCACTTCCCTTTCTATCCCTGTCTCTGGATGTTTGCACTTGCTGTTCCCTCCACCTGGAACACTGTCTTCTGACTGTCATCTCTTCCTGGCATATTATCATCTATCCTTTCAGGTCCAGACATTCCTGACCCCCCACACACCTGAGGAAGGAGTCCCCTGAGGCCAGGGCCTCCACCTCTCATCTCACTGTGTCACCTTGTGGTTATCAGTGTAGGCTCTGGAGCCAAGGCGTGGGCTCAACTTATGACTGCTACTTACTAGTTGTGGGACTTTGCACAAGTTACTAAGTCTCTGTGCTTCAGATCCCCCCTCCATGATAACCACGTCTACCTGAATGAATGTTACCTGTTGTCATCATCACTATCCCTTGGGAGCTGCAAGCACAGGGCTGGGCAAACAAAGGAGCTCAGATTGACTCCTAAACTGAACTGTGCAAATAAGGGATTGGGCTCAGTCTGCCGGGAAAGTGGGGGCATAGAGACAATAATGCAATAGGGACAGCTCCAAGAGAAATATGGGGACCCAGGGAGGAAGTTGGGGCTGGAGGGCCTACCTAATACATCCTGATTGTCTCTACCAGGCTCTAAAATTTTTCTCAGCACCAACCCCCATCACCTTCTTTGGACTCAGAGACCATCTGACTTGAAAGGAAGTCTCAGATCTTCTCTCCAGGGTGCCATAGGCAGTGGTGGGCTGGAAAATGTTAAAAATCAGCTCTCTGGAAAAACAAAGAAGCAATCATGATTAGTAAGTATTGTGTGCCAATTTCTCTGGTGTAAATACTCCCAACTGTGGCTGATTGCAAACTATCAACATGCTGTCATTGAATGCAGAGTTCAGAAGAGATGCCCGGTAGCACTCCATTTTATACTATTTCCACTAGATGCCTACAACAGATGTAAATAATCTGAAGAGTACAGATCATAGTAGAATATGGCTAAATAATTAGGAAACGATGTGTTTTGAATATTTCTTGCTTTTATTTTTGAATAATATTTGATATATTATTTAATAATATTCTTTAACATATTTGATATATTATTTAATTTCTATAACTTCTATAGACACGTACGTATATAAGTTATATACGTATATATTATATATATTTATGTATATATTTATAGATGTATAAAATTTATATAGTAAAATTTTATTTGGGTCCCTAGATGTCTCAGAGGTTGAGCGTCTGCCTTTAGCTCAGGTCATGATCCCAGGGTCCTGGGATTGAGTCCTTTGTTGGGCTCCCCACGGGGAGCCTGCTTCTCCCTCTGCCTATGTTTCTGCCTCTCTCTGTGTGTCTCTCATGAATAAATACATTTTTTAAATCTTTAAAAAAAACTTTTAAGTTTTATTTATTTAAAGTAATCTCTACACCCAACATGGTGCTTGAACTCATGACTCCAAGATCAGAAGTCATAAGCTCTTCTGACTGAGATAGCCAAGCACCACTATATAGTATAATTTTAAATTACAGTTGTGTTTTAAAAGCATCTGTCAAAAGATTCCATCAAAATCCTAGAGGAGAACTCAGGCAACACCCTTTTTGAACTCAGCCACAGTAACTTCTTGCAAGATACATCCACGAAGGCAAAAAAAACAAAAGCAAAAATGAACTATTGGGACTTCATCAAGATAAGAAGCTTTTGCATAGCAAAGGATACAGTCAACAAAACTAAAAGACAACCTACAGAATGGGAGAAGATATTTGCAAATGACGTATCAGATAAAGGGCTAGTTTCCAAGATCTATAAAGAACTTATTAAACTCAACAGCGAAGAAACAAACAATCCAATCATGAAATGGGCAAAAGACATGAAGAGAAATCTCACAGAGGAAGACACAGACATGACCAACAAGCACATGAGAAAATGCTCCACATCACTTGCCATCAGGAAAATACAAATCAAAACCACACTGAGATGCCACCTCACACCAGTGAGAATGGGGAAATTAACAAGGCAGGAAACCACAAATGTTGGAGAGGATGTGGAGAAAAGGGAACCCTCTTGCACTGTTGGTGGGAATGTGAACTGGTGCAGCCACTCTGGAAAACTGTGTGGAGGTTCCTCAAAGAGTTAAAAATAGACCTGCCCTATGACCCAGCAATTGCACTGCTGGGGATTACCCCAAAGATACAGATGCAATGAAACGCTGGGACTCCTGCACCCCGATGTTTATAGCAGCAATGTCCGCAATAGCCAAACTGTGGAAGGAGCCTCGGTGTCCATCGAAAGATGAATGGATAAAGAAGCTGTGGTATATTTATACAATGGAATATTACTCAGCCATTAGAAATGACAAATACCCACCATTTGCTTTGATGTGGATGGGACTGGAGGGTATTATGCTGAGTGAAATAAGTCAATCGGAGAAGGACATTGTATGGTCTCATTCATTTGGGGAATATAAAAAATATTTTTATAAAGAGGAAAGGAAAAAAAATAAGTGGGAAATATCAGAAAGGGAGACAGAACATGAAAGACTCCTAACTCAAAAAAAAAAAAAAAAAAGAAAGAAAGAAAGAAAGACTCCTAACTCTGGGAAATGAACTAGGGGTGGTGGAAGGTGAGGTGGGCGGGGGGTGGGGGTGACTGGGTGGCGGGCACTGAGGGGGGCACTTGACGGGATGAGCACTGGGTGTTATTCTGTATGTTGACAAATTGAACACCAATAAAAAATAAATTTATTTAAAAAAGAAAAGCATCTGTCAAAATTTCTGAAACTTTCACGATCGGCTCTCCTCTTCATTAGCAACCTTGATGATCTTTGCAAAACATATTCACCTAACGGACTTTGCACTTACAGTTTCCCTTGCCTGGTATGCTCTTTTCCCAGATAACCCTGTGATTCCTTCCCCACTTCCTTCAGCTCCTGTTCAGGGACCACTTTGTCCCTTATTAAAAACTTTCTCTAGCCATTCCTTTTTTTTTTTTTTTTTAAAGTAGGCTCCAAGCCCAATGTGGAGCCCAACACAGAGCTTAAAGTCAGGACCCTGAGATCAAGAAGATCAAGACCTGAGCAGAGATCAAGAATCAAGAGTCAAACACTTAATGGACTGAGCCACCCAGGTGCCCCTAGCCATTCTATATAAAATAGCAGCGCCCCCTTCCCTCAGTACTTCCTAACCCCCTCACTCTGCTGTACTTTTCTCCAGAGCCCTTGACACCCTGGTTGTCAAGGTAACCAGATAGTATTCTCTGTTGTCTGTTTAATCATCATCCATCTGCCCCCACTGGAAACTCTGCCAGGACAAGGATTTCTGTCCATTGTGTTCACTGATCCCCAGTTAAATTGTGTCTGGCAGATAGTAGGTGCTAAATATATCTTTGTAGAATGACTCAGCACTTATAGCTCTCCACAGCGAAGAGGTACAGCCACCACCTCTCATCTGCTTCTAACAGCAGGGAAGTTATGAGGACTTCCATTTTGCAGAGGACTCCGTGTGTCACTGTAGAAGTTAGGAGGCTTACAGATAAAGTGGCTTCTCCAAGACCTCAGCTGCTGGAGGATCTGCCAGACTAGACTTAGTCCTCTTGACTGCTAAACCAGGGCTCTTCCCACCACCACGCTGCCTCTGACATAACATAGCAGGAACTCCACTGGGTGAAACACCCTGGAGGCCAGGAATTTGCAGGTCATACTATGCACTGCCTCTCCCGAGCCCCTAGTATGAAGTTCCTGAACACATGAACTGCTCAGTAAACATGTTTCTAGGGTGAATTAAAGACAGACAAGTTTTTTTTTTTTTTTTTCCCAATGCCCTCTTTTACCCTCTACCCAAGTCCTATCCTTTCTACCTATAAATTCTCCTTATCAGATACTGGGAAACTCTAATGAAGCTATCAGGGTCAAACTTTATCTGCCAAGACTTAAATATTTTTTTCAGATCATATGCAATCACAAGCACCTTCAACTCCTATTGAGCACAAGAATGTTAAATGAATGAATTGATGGATGGATGGATGCATAAATAGTGTATGTGTGTATGTGGGTGTGTATGCATGTGTGTAAGTGAGAGTTTGCTGCACTAAAGGTGGGATTTTAGGCACCCTATGAGAAAGGGAGAGAAGGAAGGGTCTTCTGGAGCCAAAGCATTGAGAGGTCAGGAACTGCCCTTCCCTGTCACAGCCCTGAGATATGGGGTCTGCCCCAGAATTAAACAATGTGTTGAAAGGAGAGAGAGGAGCAGAGGGAGTTGTTCATTTTTCTGATGAGTAGTGGGTCCAGAACCTACTCCAATCTCCTTGTTATGCTTTGAGGGATGCTCTTGACTTACAAAGAGGAAAAAAACGGGGGATTGGTGGGGAGGGGGCAGGGGAGCCAGGCTCCACAGGTCACCTTCCAGAAAATGAGATGTCAGCTAGCAGGAACGAAATAATAGAAGTGGACCCTGCTGCTCCAGCATCATTCTTGGTAAATCTTGCGTTCAGGAAGTTTCTCCATGGCCTCCACTTCTCAGAGGAGCTGCTGGAGGTGAGGTGTGGAGAAATGCGTATGCATATTCAAAGTGAGTGTGTGTGGTGTTGGGTAAGGGGGTGCAGAGTAATTAACTGATTCTCAGTTCTTCTGAATCTTACTTCCTTACTTATAAAGGGGAAATACTGGCTGTTTCCTGGACACCTTTTCCCAGAGAGGCCCAGAGACAAGTTGGGGAGAATCTAGGCCTTCTAGAACCTTGGGCAATGGGAGCTGGAAATGCCTTTGGTGATTGCAAGGCTTCCCAACCTTTTGCAATGCTAAGAATGACTTGCCATGATTGTTCAGTAATACAAACTCTAGGCTAGTGGATGTCTTACCTTAGCAGACAACAGACTGACCTGAAGAGCTTTTCAAGCAACTACGGGCCCTGCCCCCAGATTTCTGATTCAGTATCTCTAGCGTGGGGCCTGACAATTTGTATGGGCTGTATAAGAAATCCCTAGGGGTGCCTGTTGCTGCTGCTTCTGGGACTACACTTTGAAAATCTTTCCTAGGCTGGTTGCCTGGACCAGAATCTTCGGGAGAAGGATCTGGAAGCTACTTTCACAACTTCCCAGATAATTCTTCCTAGATAAGCATCATGACACTTTAGGAAGCTACTAAAATATGAGTACCACCTGTAGCAGAAGCACCTGGGAGTCTTGTTAAAATGTGGATTCCCAGGCCCTGCCTTGGCTCTTGAGGGTGCAGAACCCCTGGGGGTGGGGCCAAGGAATCAGCATTAAACCAGATCCCCAGATGATTCTAAGCTAATTACAGTTTGAGAGTCATGTGACCTTGTATAGCCTCTTGTGTTCAAGGGGTGAATTGAGGCCCAAAGGGTACATTTGCTGCCCAAAGCCTTCAGCACTATTTCGTGACCAAAGTGAACCCCAAGCAGGGCTGTTTTCCAAGAAGGGAAGAATAGTCCAAGGTTAGGGCAAGCTTGAGTTTTCCTGGGAATTCCAAACCTCTCCCGGGCAGTTTGGCTGAAGTTCTCTGAATCCTGGGCCTCTGTCTTCAGGTGCAGGAGCCACAGGGCACCATTCCCCAAACATACCACTCTCCCTTCCATTGTGGCGCCTTGGTGCTTTGCTTCATCTAAGGACTCAGTCAGGGACACCCTTTCCTCCTCCTGGAATCTTTCACGTCTCAGCTCATCTCTCTGTGAAGCTCTGGAGACCCCCAGCAGATAGCATGCTCTCCTCTGGACTTGCAGTGACCTTGCACATTTGTCCACTGCTCTGCTCTCACTGCTGTGACAAGGACCAACTTATGTAAACTCCCAAGTGTGTTTGTCCTGCTTGACACCTCTGCTGTACTGGCTATGAGTAACAGGTATGAGAGCATCAGAACGATGCTACCCATGGAAGCACCGGGGAGGCGTGACACAGATGGGCTGGAATTCTGGCAAAAGCAGATAGATCTAGAGAACATTTTCCAGAAAGAAGAGGAGAGTAAAGGAGATTGTAAGAAGTTTGGGTCTCCGTGAGATGTAATTTCTACCTGATTCCTCCCCTTTCTAAAGAATCTTTAGCAAAACTGCCCATTATTTTCAAAAGCTTTTGGATTCCATCAACAAATGAATGGATAAAGATGTGGTATATTTATATATATGTTAATATATATTATATATATATTTTATATATTATATATATAAAGGGATATTACTCAACCATCAAAAAGAATGAAATCTTACCATTTACATCGATGTAGATTGGAAGGTATTATGCTGAGTGAAATAAGTCAATCAGAGAAAGATAATTATAGAGTTTCACTCATATGTGGAACATAACAAACAACACAGAGGATCATAGGGGAAGGGAGGGAAAACTGAATGGCAAGAAATCAAAGAGGGAGGCAAACCATGAGAGACTTTTAACTCTAAGAAAAAACTGAGGGTCACTGGAGGGGAGAGAAATGGGGTGTGGTAACTGGGTGATGGGCATCAAGGCAGGCATGTGATAAGCAGAGGGTGTTATATGCAACTGATGAATCACTGAACTTTACATCTGAAACTAATGATGTACTTACTATATATTGATTGATTGAATTAAAAGTAAAAAGAAAAAAGCTTTAGGATTCAGGTTGTTTGTATTTTTACTGTGATACTGTGCTGATACCTGCCTTAGATGGAATCAGGAAGATCTATTCTCAAGGGGTTCTGAATACTCTGTCTTGTGTTAATCATGCCTACTTCTCCAGTTACCTTAAACTTAGTGGATAAAACAATAACTCTTTTTTCTCTCTTATGGTCTGAAATTTGGATGTGGCTTAACTGGGTGGTGCTGGCTTAGGGTTTCTCATTAGGCTGCAGTTGAGATGTCAGTTACCTGAAGGCCTGACGGGGCTGGAGGAGCCCGGGAGGAGGAGGAATGGCTTCCAACATGGTTCCTTCACATGGCTGCCAAGTGGATGCTGGGCTGGTAGGAGGCTGCTGTTCCTCCGCACCTTCGCTTCTTCCCCCAGCACAGGAAATTCAAGAGAAGGAGAAGCAGAAGGAAGTGACAATGTCTTTTGTGATCTAGCTTGGAAGTCACAAATCACCACTTTTACCACTTTCTGCCGACTAGGAAAAAAATCACCAAGGCCAGCCCATATACAAAGGAATCTGGCTCCACCTTTTGAAGGGAGGAGTACCAATGATTCTTGAGTAGATTTTAAAATACTCCAAGTCATAGTCCATGGGAACCTGAGTACCTGTGTCTGGTACATACTAGATGCTCACTAAGTGTCTGGTGAACTGGACTGACAGACAGCCCATCTTTCCCTAGGGCCACTCTGAAGCTGAGATGAGATTGGAGACAACAGCCACTGCCCTTGAGCAAAACTGTCCTTGGGCATCTCTGGCTGCACAATGCTGTTCTTGGGCTCTGGCCTGTCTGGTTTGTGCGGGACAGCCTTCCTTGGCCTGGAACTCTGACCAACAGTGTCCCTCTCGTCCTGTGCACACCTTTGGCTCCCAGCCTTCTGCGTGTTGCCTCTACAGTGCCTGACCGTTGGCTCTTCAGGGCTCCTGTATGTCTCCTGTCTACAGTAAAAGGCCTGGATGGGCAGCCACTTCCACTTGGAGTTTGTTTCCAGGCATGGGTTCCTTCTAAAGAGAGATTATTTTATTCCGCTGCGACATGGCAGGGGCAGTTCAAGGGGGGTGGGAACAAATGGCCCACAATGCCACCACAACATGGAAATTAATTAAACAAGTTCTTTTCCTTATGGTCTTTATATGCCCATGTCAGCCACCAACACTTTGCTCAGACTGCTGCCCCACCCAGCACCCTTCCCTCTACTCTCTGCCCACAAATCTACTACCTGGGAGACAGCATGGCTAGTGGAAAGTCACTTTCTCAGCCTCCGATTTGTAAACTGCAAATATTACACTGTGTCAAGGCCCTATTCGAATGCTTAAATGAGAAAACAGGCGGGAGAGTGCTTTTCATAAAGTATTTTATAAACCAGTATATGTAAGAAATCATCATTTTTTCTTTCCATCCTCCACAGCCCAGCTCAGATTCACATTGATGAACCCTTCCTGCAATTAGGTCTCAACCATACGTCTTTGTGTTTAATCTGGACATCCTCAACTTTGTCCTTTCATTTGTGTTAGACCGGTTCCTGACAGCGAGTGTAAGCTCCACAGGATTTGCCTGTGTCTCTCCCGCTGCACACAGCGCAGTGCTGGGTACACACGGGTGCTTAGAGCATCTGTGCCGACAGACCACACTGCAGGCATGCTGACCTTTGGGGGCCTAAAACAGAATTGCTCTCCATCTTCCATTCTTCTGTCTATGATCCTGTTGAGGCCCCTTTAGTGGAGACTATGCCATTCTGTGCAGTCGTTTCCAGTGTCTACTTTGTTTCTAATGGCCTATGCCTGATGTTCTTTTCAAAGAACTGCCTTTGAGAACTGCCTAGTCCACACTTGTAGTCAGCAGGCAAGTAAGTGCCTGGGAGTTAGCGCCCCCTCCAGCCCCCAGCAGCCTTTAGTCAATGATCAGCTGGTGGAAGAGTCTGGTTCCCTTGCCTTAGAGACCCCAGGTGAAATTTACACTGCAGAGCTCCCCTCAGGATCAGGCTGAGGCTGGGACCTGTACCTTGCTTCACCTTCCTTGTCCTACTTCTCCAACTCCCTTCGGCTTCCTAAATCCTTTGCACACAGACCCTCAGCTCAGGACCTGCTTCCAGGGAACCTAACTAAGACATCCTCGGCCATGCTCCTAGCAGAAAGAGCAAGGCAGCACTGATGAGCCATATGAACCAAGGTTCTGCAGAAAGGAAAGGTAGGGAAGAAAAATCAAAGACCTTTTCCTCTTTGGGCTGCTTCCTCATCACCACCAACAAACACCATAATTGTGAAGAAAAAAAAAAGTGATTAATTTTCAGTTTACCTTTTCTTTAACATAACAAACTTCCGCTTTTTGAGGCTTAATTGGATCTATTCTTGGATGTGACAAAAAGTTAGTTGAGATGAAAGGGGCATATCAAGGGAAAAAAAAAACATTCCAAGTGAATAATTTAAGATCACATCCATAATTAATGGCATTTGGCATGCTTCCCCTGGAAGCCTAATCATAGTTCGGAATGTGCTAATTAGAGCCGTTTGGTGCAAATCAGTTGGTGCAGGTGTGGAGAAGCCCGGCTCTGGCTCTGGCTCTGTTCCTTTCAGCACCGGTGGAGGCAAAGGTTCCAGAGCCTCAGGCTGGGCAGGGCTTGAATAAAGAAATGGTAGTGTTCCATTTTGAAATGAATTTTGGTGGGAAATGAATTTCTTTTTCTGTTGAAGAGAGGGCAGCTCTGTGTGTGTTTGATGGTAAGGCACAGCAGGATGGCTGGAGAGGCTTTTTAAGTGAGATCCTCCTGCTTTATGGAAGAGGAGAGAATCCAACAGGGCCAGAGTGGGGAGGAGGGAAGCCAGGAGAGGGCTGGGGTCTCCCCCAGCTCCTGCACTCAACATACAGGGGGATGGGCAGGATGACCTGTCACAGAGCCAGGGCACCCAGGATCAGGTAAGGCACCAGGGCATCTTACCGGGTTTACTCTTCTATATCTGCTTTCCATTCCAGGAGGCTGAAACCATGGGTTCAACCCTGGGCTTCCTGCTCTCTTACTGCTGGTCAGATTTGGCACCTTGGGAACTGCATGAGAGGGAGGACAGACAGAGAGAGTGCTTGCTTAGCTTACTCACTGTCCATCTCCCTCCTCCTTGCTGTGATCTGCTGAGCCCTAGAAAGAACATTCCAGTTCTTTAGGGGCAGCCTCCTCGGGTGCTTGGTGAACTGGGCTTCCGAGGGGCATACATTTCACCCCTCCCAGCCTGGCTATAACACTCCACCTCCTGGTTTCCCTATCTGCCCACACCTTTGCAAAAAGCCCCTTTATAATCCTTATTTGAGGGTGACATTTCTTAAATGCTCTGTCAGGACTCTGAAAAAAGAATTATTTCACAAGAGTGATATTCTTTTTAAATGGAGTTCTGTTCCTTCAAAGCCAATATTTTGGCAAATGTTTTTTGCCTTTTGAAGGGAAATCTTTATAAAATGCAGCCCTTATTTCCCTGCCGTCTTACAGAGAAGCAAGTACACATGATTTAAAAGCTGCTCTAGATAACCCTTCCTGAGCATCAGCTGTTGTACCGTGCGGGGCACTGCAGACTGTGTTCCGGATTCAACTGAGTCAGAGCCCTAACCCACTAGTGGGACTGCATTTGAAGATGGGGCCTGATTTAAGGAGGTAATTAGGGTTAAATGAGATCATAAGGGTGGAGCCCTTCTCCAGTAGGCCTGCTTTCTGTATGAGAACTGGAAGAGACACAGGGCTGGAGGGCTCGCTATCTCCTCCCAGCACACAGAGGAAAGGCCCAGTGAGAGAAATAGGCCATTTGCAAGTCAGGAAAGGAGTTCTCACCAGAAGGTACCCCTGCCGGCTCTCTGAGCTTGGACTTCTAACCTCCAGAACTATGAGAAAATAAATGTCTGTTTAAGCCACCTGGTTTATGGTATTTTGTTTGAATAGCCTGAGCATGGACTAATACGGAGACCCGGTATGTGACTGTTTCCACTCTGACTTAAAGCTTCTCTGCCTTAGCTCTTTCCACCAGCTCTTACCCCTTGCTGCCAATAGTAGTACCACCTTTAGCAGAGTCATCCTTACCTGCTTTGTTGCTTACTAGTATGAAACCAGACATCAAGTAGATTAGAATTGTGTGTAAAGTAAGAGTTAATAGGTTCTGAGTGAGGGCCTAAATTGCTGGTCCTTGAATTCAGCATGTATTTTAATGCATAGACTTCATCATGAGGATTTTTTTTTTAATTACCCAGAAGCCCTGTCTTTCTGACTCTGGAATTCTTGTTACATGCTTATACAGCTGAGGTTGCCAAATTGCCAGCACAAGGATAAATGTGGCATCACAGACACTTTTCTACTTTTCTCTGGTGAACCAACTGGTTAGAACACAAGGAAACTTTAAGTCTCCTCTTATACCCGAGGGTTGTTGGGCATGAAATGATGAGAAACTGGGCTTCTGTGTCCTTGTCATGTGCCCCCTGGTAGGAGAGAGGACTGTGGCTTCATCTGTCCCAGTGGGGTCCCAGGGACTTTGATTAGCTCTCAGGTGCCACGTGAGCCATCTTTGTCCTGGCCTGGGCGGCACCGCCACCAGTCAATACGGGCTGATTTTACAACGTGCCCCCCGTGTAACTGTGTGCACGACTCCCCTCCAACCTCCTCGGCTTGTAATGCTCATTGGCAGAGACAGCTAATCAATAGTTGCTCCTCACCAGCCCCGTAGATATCGACTCAGGGCTTGGGAAGACTTTATAAGGAGTCATCGGGGGGATTCTTTTAGTTCAAATTGAATTGTGGGCCATTAAATCTCTTTAGTAAAAGACTGCTCCTCATATCATATGCCAATGCACCCTCTGAATTTTTAACCAGCTTCAGAGAGCAACCGCCTTTGCTAGAACCATCTCAGCAGGTCCTGGGATTTTTTTTTCTTCTCCGGCAGATCTGGTTAATTGTTATGGATTTTCCAGCAGGTAAAAGCATTTGGAGTTTGGAGAGAGTAGGCTTTGTTTTCTTTTCAAAAGAAAACCAATTCAGGTGGCTCTGTCTGGAGACACAGGAAAGAGTGAGGGAAGAAAGGAAGGAGAGGGAACAGCAAGAGGAGAGAGAATGGGACATGGGATGCCTGCCATTCAGGACATCTCAGAGGAAACTTGATGTTGAACAGATAGATGCCACTCCTGGGCACCCCACGCATGCAGTGGAACACACAAGCAGACCTATGTGCCCACATGCAAACGTGTATGCACCAACACATGACACTGTTCAAGTGCATGCAATACATAAACAGGCGGTCATGCATATGCACATGCACGTGCATCACACAGCCCAGCTCCATCACTGTTAACTCACTGACGGTGGATGAGTTATGTAACTCTCCCAACTGTGGTGCCCGCGTCTATAAACCAGGAGGCAGTCCTTATATAATAGGGTCACATGCAGAATAAATTAGTCAACGGGTGAAAATCTTTGGGCACATCTAGGTAGTAAACATCTGGTCCCCTGCCTGCAATCCTTGGTGAGGTCTGCCTTGGAATCAGAGATGGGAGGAGTCTTTAAAACCCTCATTTTATCAAAGAGCACCCCAAGGCTCCCCCCAAAAAGATATGGTTTGTTCAAGGTCACTGAGTGAGTTAGTAAACAGGCCAGGACTAGACTCCTGGTCCCTTTTTTGTTTTCTGTTGAACTGCCTTCAACAAGAAAGGAGAGGCCCTGTTGGCCCCAACAAGATTAATTGTTTTTATTAACAACTCACATTTGTATAACATTTTAGTCTTTTCAAAGAGTAAAGGCTAATTAAAAATTGCAGCCCTAAGAGAGGCTGCCCTGGGCCTCTTGTGGGCACCCCTGCCCAGGGGGAAGGGAAGGGAAACCAGAGAACAGGCCTCATTTAATATGAAAATGTCAGTCTCAGGTCTGACCTCCACAGCCTGGATGATGTCCTTAAGGCAGGGTGGAGTGGGGGTCACCCAGGGACTGACTCAGGCTCCCTTGCCTGGCAACAGCCGTCGATTCCAGGAAAGGCACAGTGCACAGTGAGGGCAGGTGCCAGGCCAGGCTGGGCACCAGAGCCCAGACTCACAACAGTTAATTGCACACACAGGGCATGTGAGACTGCAAATGCCTGTGATGTTGTGGAGCTCATGCTTTAATAACATTCAAGCATTTGCTCCGAGCCGGGTGCTATTATAAAGCTTTCTATGTAATCACTCATGCAATCTTCAGACAATTCTATGAAGTAGGGTCTATCATTATGCCCATTTTACCAGTGAAGAGGCAAAAGAAGCTTAAGTCCCGGGCCCAAGCTCTAAGTCGTAGAAATGGGATCTGAATCCACATACCCAAATGAAGCTACTGTCTTCCACCTGTGCGTCCCTGAGTCAAAGACTCTAGTGCAAATAGTCTATTTAGGAGCAGGTCCCAGAAAACAGGAAGAGGAGTGGGTAAATGGGGTAGTGAGGAAGGGAGGGAATCCAATGCCACATGCACTGAAGATCTGATCACCAACTGCAGGAGCTTTAGGAGACAGCTGTGGCTTGAAATTTTGTGCCTGGCAGTGAAGAAGCTGGGGCATTCATACACCTACTTCCAGCAAACACAGGTTGAGTTGCCCCTGAGTTGTTCATGCCAGCTCTTCTCATTCGCCACAAGCAGGAGAAAAGGCTCCAGGGACTAAGGAAAGCCCTCGGTCCCAAAAATAAAAAGCACCTGCAGGCATTCAGAAGGTGGCTGGTGTGCACAAGAGGGGATGTGTGTGGGGTGCTGACTGTGCTCCAAATGTCTGCCCCAACCTTCTAGATGGCACATGAGGACAGGGATCGTCACCTCCAACTCAGAGATCAAAACAGGGAGACCCACAGGAATATGTAGTAAAGATATGAAGCACCTGCCATGCAGGGCCATGTCCCCTTCTTCCCCTGGTTTCTGGCTTGCAGATGAGCCTCTTTGACACCATTCCATGAACTTCCCCAAGTCCTAACACAGAATGCATCTTGTCAGGCCTCCAAGGGGTAATTTAAGTTCAGGGTGAGACAAAGACCTTGCTGGACTACACAGCCTCACCTGGCCTGCCCTTCCCCCCCACCCTTGGCCTTGAATAGCTCCACAGATACCCGTGAGTTGAATCATGTGAATGTCTCTTCCTAGCCGCCACCCCCTCCCCCCCGCACCCAACTGGAGAGTTAAGGCAAGGCAGGGAGTACAGGCAGGAGAAGGGGCTGGTGTTCTACTCCTAAAGTGACACCGGGCCCCAAGGTTGAGGCCTGGGGCAGTAGCAATGAATATGCACCTCCTCGTTTGCTTGGGATTGCTGTAACTGGGCTGTTCTGTTAACTAAGTATTGGGAAATGCCAATGAACATGGAGAAAAGTCAATAGACACATGTAAAAGGCAATCATTACATTTAAAATGATTTCCCTCTTGAAGGCCTCAGGACACTGTTGCTATCAAGGAAAGAAGTGGGCCTCTGCCAAGCCTGGAAACGTCGGTCAGCATGGGCAGCTGCATGGGCCAGCAAACCAGACTGGCCTTCTCCATCCAGCCAGCAATGACTTACTTGTCAGACGATGCCCAAGGGGACAGTGTGGCAGATCATGAACCAGCAGGTTCACAGTGACTCCCACTAAAGGGTCAGCCTTCCTTTGACCTACCTAAATTCATATTGTCTTTATTCCAAGCACTCTGGGCAGCACCAAGATTCAAAAGAGTCTCCGGCCTTATGGAAACCCTGGTGGCCTCACCTGGAGGTGACATGTAACAAGTGACGGTGCCTCCCAGAATAAGGATTACAGTCTCGGAAAGGTCTCTGAAAGCACAATGCCTGGTGCTGGGTGTTATTATAACAGTCGCGGTCTCCCCGTCTGAAAAGTTTGCTCCATGAGGGGAGAAGAAGGGGGTTATCAGCTTCCTTCCCACCCAGGCAGCAAGACCTGCCACATAGTGGGTGCTTTGTAAGTAGTGGACGAACCAATGAGTAGTGAATGAATCATGCCAACTGCTGATACCTCATAACTTCAGGCTTTATTCTGTAAGACCGGAACCCTGGGTTAGATAAGGCAACCTGTATTCTTGCCTTTTAACACCATCACACCCCTGTTCATTAATATTTTCTAGAATCATTTTTTTGCTAGTGTCTCTTCTATTAGAATGAAAGCTCCACTGGGAGGTCCTGGCTCCCTTGTTGGCCGTGAATCCCCAGGGCTGAGCACTGTCACAAAGTCTGTGTCCAGTGATTGACATAAGGGAGGAGGGGAGGAAGGACAGGGGGAGGAGGGGGAGAGGAAAATGAATATAAAAGGTGGAGCTGTGTCTTGGAAAATTGCAAGCACCTCATTGAGCACCAGAAGCTCTGGCTTGTGATGGAAAGGAGGGAGTCCACGGGCTGGGACTAGGTGGGGGTGCAGCAGATCTGCAGGGATGGGTCCCTGAGCAGGTGGACTGTCCCCTGCCCTGGCTGTCACTCCATGAACCCCTCGCTGCTCCAGCTCCCAGCCTGAACTGCTGTTCCTGCAGCAATCTCTGCACTTTCCCAGGGAACACGGTCGTGGTTCTGGGTCACTGATGCCTGTTAAGGAACCTGACCTGTGGAGGGATTTAATTCCCTCTGTGCAGAGGTCAGTCTCCTTCTCCTCGAGGGGGAAGGGGTAAACCCTAGGGGGCCAGGCAGCTTCACCAGGGAGCTCCACCACCCAGCTCCCTAGGAGCTTGTGCCAGCTTGCAACCTCCCGCTGTGCTTGGAAAAGGCACAGAATGTCCCTGTTTGTCTCTTGGTAAAAAGCAGTGGTTTCCACTTTGTAATTAGGATTACTCTGCTTGCAGCATGATGTTCCTTTTAATCACCAAAGGGTAAGCTCAGCTAGCATAATGCAACCTGTTCATCCTCATGTACGTGCCGGCAGGAGGAAGGAGGACAGCGGGACCCAGGGATGAGCAGCGGACCAACTCAGCCAAAACAGGGGAGACGGAGACTGGGAGAGAGCATGCTTGCCTGGAAGAGAACAGCCATCTCTGGAGCTGGAGGAGACTGGAACAGTGCCAGGAAGGGTGGAGGGCCTGGAGGAGCGACAGCTGCTGAGCTGGAGCAGAGACAGAGAAGTTCCTAATACCTGCACCCAAGGAGCCCCAGTCGGAGGGGGAGACACAGCCCTGCCCTCAGGGACCCCCTGTCTGAGGGGAGACACAGCCCTGCCCCCAGCGACCCTCAGTCTGAGGGGAGACACAGCCCTGCTCTCAGGGACCCTCAGTCTGAGGAGAGACACAGCCCTGCCCCCAGGGAGCCCCGGTCTGAGGGGAGACACAGCCCTGTCCTCCGGGACACCTGGTCTGAGGGGAGACACAGCCCCGGCCTCAGGGAGCCCCAGTCTGATGGGAGCCCCAGTCCTGTTCTCAGGGAAGACATTGTATTAATGCTCTCAGCAAGTTGGAATAGTGGAGGAGCCCCTAGATGCTGGGATAAGGCACAGCCCTGTCCTCAGAAAGTTCTCTATCCCATTAGGGAGATACAGTCTTAGCTCTCAATAATTCTGTCTGATAAGACAGATCTTTGACCTCAGAAGATTCCCCAGTCTAATGGCAGGCATTATACTCCATGACCGTGCTACCGTGTCAAGCAACATGGTAGAAGCATCCAGTACTCAGTTTAGCCGGTGTTGTCTCAGGGCCTCGGTTGCAGAACTCCAGGGGAGTCACCCACAGGAGCACAGGACCATGTGCTCTATGGTGTACAACGCACGGCCAGTAGGTAAGCACGCCTACTGCTGAATCACAGATCAGACCATGGGAACAGGGGGAGGCCAAGCCCAAGGACTCAGCTGGAAAGGGCAGAACCAGGACTTGAACTTGGGTTTCTAAACTCAGGTCAAGTGCTTCTTGGACAGTTCGAGATCTGTAGGGGGTGAAGTGGAACAGGGAGAGGAAGAGAGACAGAGAGAGCGCGCCCAAGTCCTCCATGTGTCGTGGCCCAGTTGCTGGAGAGCCACTGAAGGGACAGCTGGCCTGCAGGCAGCGAGCGGCCCCTGTGTGCAGGAGGAAGGGAGAAGGGGAAGTGAACTTGGAACCGAGAGAGCCGGTCCAGGTTGGCATCATGGGACTGGCCAACCCTGGGAGTAACTGCCACTTGATCCAAGTGGGACATCTGAGGAACTTCCTGGAACAAAGCATCTTAGTGTTATACAGCCAGGGATTATGAAAGGGAGAGAAATTATCCATTGTTGCCGCTGCTCCCAGCCAAGGGTGACCCCCGCTTTCTGGTTGCTGGCATCTGAGCACCAAGCAAGTGCCCACCAGAGACCGTGCTGTCATCTGCTGGACTCCAAGACCTGACTTTTACTGCCTACCTCCTTGTATTCACTGACCTTTGTCCCACATTTTTTTCCTTAAACTCGGCTTTCCAGGTTATCTCTCAACTCAGGCAAAAGACCCAGCAGGTGGAAACCAAAACTATCCCTCCAGCAGTAATAACCACTACCTGAAGGAAGAGCTCCCATGGCCCAGACCACCCAGACCAGTTTGAACTCAAACCCCAACTCAGGCCTGCACAGATGGACCTTGGAGTGACCACAGAATGTCCAACAGTTACTTTTACCTCATTATAATACTAACGTCTCACCCAAGGATGAGCATAAGCCTCATTTACATAGCATGTAATGTGTGTATAGACGTGTTTTCTTTTTTCCTTTTTTTTTTTTTTTAAGATTTTATTTAGGTGATCCCTGGGTGCTCAGAGGTTTAGCGCCTGCCTTCGGCCCAGGGCGTGATCCTGGAAACCCGGGATCGAGTCCTGCATCGGGCTCCCTGCATGGAGCCTGCTTCTCCCTCTGCTTGTGTCTCTGCCTCTCTGCCCCTCTCTCCCTCTCTCTCTCTCTCTCTGTATGTCTCTCATGAATTAAAAAAAAAAATCTTATAAAAAAGATTGTATTTATTTATTCATGAGAGACACACAGAAGCAGATACATAGGTAGAGGGAGAAGCAGGCTCCCTGCGGGGACCCTGATGCGGGACTCGATCCCAGGACCCTGGGATCACAACCTGAGCTGAAGGCAGGTGCTTAACCACTGAGCCACCCAGGTGTCCCATAGACACATTTTTCTTAAAGCACCTGTGCAACCTTAGGTCCACCTGTACTTATGATGACAGGGCTCCCCCATCTAAAAATTCATCCTAACCCTAAACAGAAGGAACCCATCCACCCTTGCTCCAGGAGTCTTTGGACTTTGGGAGCTATTACCCATGATCTCCTTATTAGCTGCAAATAAAGTTTCCTCTGTGGGACAACTCAACCTGGTATGTTTCTATCTGACTGGCCGAGGAGGGAACTCACATTAGCTCTATTACAACGCTGTAGCATCAGAGCAGCCCTGGGCAGGAAGTAGGAGACACATGGCACAGGAAGAGGTGCCCTCTAGAAGCTCTTTCCACGCTGGATTGAGACCTCTATGAAGTCAGGGACTACATCCGCTCTACCCTGAACCTGGTAAAGGCAGGTGCTCAGTGAAGCCTTAGTGAATTGCCTCTGACCAGCCCACAGGAGCAGAGCTTAAGATTTGGGGTAGGATCCGACAACTCAGTGCCAGCCATGGATCCCAGCCCGTGCCTCCCACCTGCTCATCAGCCCCGCATCCATCTCCTGGCTACCCTTCCTTCTCCTGCAGCTCCTTCAGCAATGACCTGGCAGGACTGAAGTTTTTGGTTCTCAGTGACCTGTGACCAAAGCCACTGCAGCTAATTAGCACCAGACTGTGTGTTTGACCCCTGCCCCGGGCTGGCGCACACCCCCCCTGCTCATTCTCATTAATGGGCTCAGCGCCTGCCGGGCAACCTCCACCCTCTCTCCCTTCACATGATTTAGCTTTGAGCCCGAGGCTTTCTTTCTGGTTTGCTTCACTTTGTAATGAACACTTATGGTTGTTCTTCTCCCCCTGCACTGATTGTGTATGATGCTGGACTGGGTCCTCCACAGACAACCTGAGGAAGTCATGGACCCTGCTTTGGGGGAAGCTGCAGTCAGGGCTGACACACTGACATGGGGAGAAGGCAAGAACAGAACATAGGAATGCCCAGAGGGGGGCCCCAGAGACCTTGTGCCTCATATCTACTCCCTGTGCAGGGTAAACTGAGCCTCAGAGAGGGTGAGCAGGCTGTCTGAGATCACCCAGTGTTCCCCCAAAATAAACAAAGTCTGAAATGGGTATGGGTATGGGTAGTATATTTGGGAAAGGAATAGAAATGGGGGGAGGGGAGGATGAAAGGAGGAGAGCAAGCTGATATAAGTGTGCCTGACCAACACCAAGAGCCTTCTGAGTGCTTTGGAAATGTCTACTCAACGTGGCGGGAAGAAGGAGGAACCATATATCCTTTAGTTCCTGGTCACTGTTGGGCAATGGCTGCTTCATGCCATTGGGATGTTGACATCCTTGTACTTCTGGGGTTGTGTCTATGTCTGTGGCTGAGCAGGTACCTGTAGGCAGCTGCTACCAAGGTGGGAGGAGAAGCAGAACTGCCCAGGCAATTTGTTGTCAGAGGACGCCATGCGTAGCCAACACCCACGGCAATGGTCTCAGTGCAAAGTTGGGTGGAGGAGCGGGACACACATGGGCTCTGATGTGCGTGAGTGGTGAAATGGCAAGAAAGTGCAGCCAATTGTATCAGTGAGGAATGTACTGGGCAGCAATGATCAGAAAATGCACTGCAGGGTCTGAGAAAGAGGTTTGTTCCTCTCATGGTAAGAATCCAGAGGTATGTAACTGCTGGTACATGTTCCAGGATGTCAGGGATGTCAGCACCAAAGCCAGATTTTCTTAGTCTTTTTCTTTAGAGCACAAGATGGCTGCTGCAGTCCCAGCCATCATATTTGCAGTTCCAGCAGGAAGAAGGTAGAAGCACGGTGGAGGGAGGGGAGAGGGGCCACATCTTTATCAGGTCGGCAAAAGCTGTCCCCAGACGCCCTCCAGCACATAACTACTGCAACTCACTGGCTACAGGATTATTGCTTAGGCGACAATGTTGAGGAGGAGCAAAGGGGTTGGAGTGAGGGCTGGGGAAGCCAACCTGTGCTGTCTGCCTCTCAGACATGGCCTCGCTTTCTCCTGTGTGGAGCAGCTATCTTCCACCACACACTTCCTTCCTAACTCATGGCCTCTTGAGTGGCCCAGGTCTTTGGAACAACTTAGGTGAATGTTGAGCTTTTCACTGAGACCAGACAGATGAGGAGGGATGGAAGGTAGCCATGAGCTGCTCCATCTTCTCCCTCCACTCTTATCTTCCCTTGAAAAAAGCAGCCCAGCAGCAGGTAACAGGAAGGCTGTGTTTTGATGTGTTTTCTGGCCAGGGGGTGATTGGGCACCGTGACAGACCTAGAGAAAGGTCCCCATGAGAGAAGTGGAATCTGGGTTTCCCACCTGTGTCTGAAGAAATGGACCTTCTGCAACTTCTCCCAGTGCCTGGGCTCACTGACATGGAAGAAATTCTTCCCCTGTCCCCGGGTCTGCTGAGGACACCGGGATGCTGGGCAGTGTCCCAGTGTCCCCTGCTGGGCAGTCCCTGCTGTCTGTATGCTTTGACTCAACCACCATCCTTCTCTAGGCTTTGGCTAAGTTCCAAGTCCCTAGCAGTTATCCAGGTATTGATGGGGGCTGCTTCCCAATTTTGCTTGTGTGGAGCAATCATTCTTTGTAGGATGTTGGCATCCCTGCCCGCCCCCACTCATGCCCATCATGCCTCCTAGTCACCGTGACAACCCAAAGTACCCCCACACACATTTCTCAACACCGTCCATCCATCCAGTGAAGAATGACAGATCTAGTCCAACCCCTTCATTTTCCAGATGAAGGCAGATGACTTGTCCCACAACACACAGCTGGCTCTCAGAGGCTGAGCCAGGGCTGGAGTTCAGGGTTCCTGAATCCTTACACCTGCTTCTTCCCAAAAAGATTGGGAGGGTTCAGTGCTTACTCACTCAACTCTGTATGAGTCAGAAATGATTTAAATGTCCTTGCTGAGCTCCCGGCCCAGGGTCCACTCACCACCTTCTCATCTGGTGCTCTACTGTGCTCTATGTGGGGACGTAGGTCTCTCCTGCTTATTCCTGCCTCTCTGGAGTGGACAGTGGTGCCTCTGTGGGAGGGGAGGCCTGGCAGCTGCGAGGTGGCCAGGCATGGGCTATCGCTGGATGGGGACTCCCCTCTCCAACAACACTTCCCCAGTGCCCTTTCCCACAGCTGACAAGGGCCCACAGATGACTGATGTTAACAAGGCCCCTGAGTACAGAACATAACACTCCAGCAATGCTGCCTGGTAGCCCAGTCCTTGTCGCTGCCTCTGTGCCATCCATCTGCCGCCCATCCGAGGCACCTGCAGCCAGTCTCCTGGACACTCTCCGCCCTCCAGGCCCCTGGCTCCTCGGCAATTGGTGCCCCCCTCTCAGGCCTGGCATGGACTCCTGGCACCAGGTGTCATGTGAGTACTGTGCCAGCCTCGGAAATGATGGAGTGTCCCTGGCTGCTGTGCGAGAGCCCTGGTTTCCTGACCCGCCTCCAGCCAGAATCTGCCTGGCCTGGCTCCCTCTGCTCTTTGCTAAGGGCTGGGACCAGATGGCGAATTATCGGGGCTGATTTACAGTGACAGCTAGGTTGGCCAAGGATGAGGCTTGGATGCCAGTGGGCACTGCCTGAGGAGGGGCCCGTGGAGCCCAAGCAGGGTATGGATGGCAGCCCCAGGTGGGAGAGAGAAGACTTGTCTCAAGGAGAGAAAGCAGGACAAAGAGGGCAGGAAAAGCACAAGACCACAAGGGCAGAGCGTGTCCGGAGGAAGAGAAGAGGGAAGAACGACATAGAGCCTACATTTACTGAGAGCTCCTCACATGCCAGGCAGGCATCTTCTCGTGGGGCTTTGCTTTCCAGAGGTGTTGTCCAATATGGGAGCCACTAGCCATGTGGTATTTTAAGTTAGTAGAAATTTAGCTAATGAAATTAGTTATAATTAGCTATAATTAAAAAGTCAATCCTTAGTCATACTAGCTACATTTCAAATGCGCAATAGTTGTATGTGACTGGTGGTTAGCGCACAGGACAGTGCAGATAAAGACATTTCCATCATTGGAGGAAGTTCTACTGGACAGGCTGGCAGAGGGAAGGCAGATGGTAAACAGTAGCTGATACTTCCGTGTTGCTGACATCCATCTATATCTCTATCTACATGCACCTATCAGGCACTGTGCTAAGAATTCTATATATATCAATTCATGTACATCAACCCTTGATGGCAGATATTTATTTCAGAGGTCAGCAAACATTTCCTGTAAAGAACCAGAGAGTAAATATTTTAAGCTTTCATAGTTCAGACTTTGCAGGCCGTGTAGTTGGTCACAACCACTCAACTCTGTCATAATAGCAAGGGAAGCAGCCCTAGACAATACGTAAATGAATGGATATGGCTGTATTCCAATAAAACTCTATTTGTGATCACTGAATTTTTTACTTCACATAGTTTTCACCCATCACAAAATATCCTTCTTTTGATTTTTTCCCTACCATTTAAAAGCATTGCTGCTAGAAACATCGGGGTGCAGGTGTCCCGACGTTTCATTGCATCTGTGTCTTTGGGGTAAATCCCCAGCAGTGCAATTGCTGGGTCGTAGGGCAGGTCTATTTTTAACTCTTTGAGGAACCTCCACACAGTTTTCCAGAGTGGCTGCACCAGTTCACATTCCCACCGACAGTGCAGGAGGGTTCCCCTTTTTCCACATCCTCTCCAACATTTGTTGTTTCCTGCCTTGTTAATTTTCCCCATTCTCACTGGTGTGAGGTGGTATCTCATTGTGGTTTTGATTTGTATTTCCCTGATGGCAAGTGATGCGGAGCATTTTCTCATGTGCATGTTGGCCACGTCTATGTCTTCCTCTGTGAGATTTCTGTTCATGTCTTTTGCCCATTTCATGATTGGATTGTTTGTTTCTTCGCTGTTGAGTTTAATAAGTTCTTTATAGATCTTGGAAACTAGCCCTTTATCTGATACGTCATTTGCAAATATCTTCTCCCATTCTGTAGGCAGCCTTTAGAAACGACAAATATCCACCATTTGCTTCGACGTGGATGGAACTGGAGGGTATTATGCTGAGTGAAGTAAGTTAATTGGAGACGGAAAAACGTTATATGGTCTCATTCATTTGGGGAATATAAAAAATAGTGAAAGGGAATAAGGGGAAAGGAGAAAAAATGAGTGGGAAATATCAGAAAGGGAGACAGAACATGAGAGACTCCTAACTCTGGGAAACGAACTAGGGGTGGTGGAAGGGGAGGTGGGCGGGAGGTGGGGGTGACTGGGTGACGGGCACTGAGGGGGGCACTTGATGGAATGAGCACTGGGTGTTATTCTATATGTTGGCAAATTGAACACCAATAAAAAATAAATTTACAAAAAACAAACAAAAAACATACAGCTATTCTTCACTTGTTGGTTGATCAGAAACAGGCAGATTTAGCCCATGGGCCTGACTTATATCACCTCCATTGCACAACTATGGAAACTGAGCCACAGGAAGACCACAGGCTGTCAGAGATCTCACAGCTAGAAATGGCAGAGAGGAGATCTGCACCCAGGTAGTTAGGGTTCCAGAACTTAGGCTTACCCTCTTGGCCCATCAGTAAACCATGTAATTTCAGGTCATGATAACTGCTCTGAATAAACTATTGGTGCAATACAGTGGAGGGTAGTGGTCACCTGGATCTGATGAACAGGGCATACTTTACTGAGAAGATGCCTTTTGACCTGAGGCAAGAAGGACGAGAAGGATCCAGCCATGAGACCAGCCAGGAGATGGACATTCCAAGAGCGGAGGGGACAGCAAGTGCAGTGTCAAAGCAAACATATCAAAGGATATGGGAAGATTGGGTAAAATGAGGATAGGTGACTAACCAATGGGATGCAGACACATGGAGGTCAAAGGTGACCTTGAAAAGAGAAGTTTCCATAGGTGACAGAACTAGAAGTTTCTAAGGCATTATGTCGTGGTTCCCTTGGGACCAATGCAGGGCAGGGGTAAAGGAGGAGGTGTTGGTGGAGTCTCAGGGGATGACTGAGAGTAGCAGAAATTAGGTATAATCCAATCTTGTGGTGTTTTGACCCCTAGAGGGGCAAGGCTCCCTGGAGGATGGCATCCAGGAGCATCTTCGGCAGCTCAGTTCCCAGAGTTGCTGGAGATGCTACCCACCTTCATGAAACCTCCACTGCACCTTCCATCTCTCCCTCCACACCCGTCCCCTGCTTGAGGGCAAGGCCGGCATAGCTGACCTGTCCACGGCTGTGGATACCTGAGCAGTCTGGCCGATACTGTTCTAGAAAGAACCTTGTTGCCTACTCTTCCCCACCACCTCCACCCTCACCAGTGCTGTGTCCAGGAGAACTTTCTCACCTCCGTGGATGGGGTGGGGTCACATCTGTGTCTGGCTGACTGGCTGGCCATGTTACAGGCTGTGTTCCTGGTTGTGTGTGGTCATCCAGCTCTGGGGCCAGCCCTCTGCCCAGAAGCCAGGTCACAGTGGATCATGTGCAAGGCTTTGGGTCACCCTGACTACCAGGGACAGGGATCAAGTGTTACCTCCTTCATTCTCCAGGAGGAATGACTGACCAGGTCACAAGATTAAGGGCAGGAGTCACAAAGGTCTCTCCCCCTTCCAAACACTGGGGAGCAGAATGCCTAGAGCAGGAGTCAGCAAACATCTGTGAAGGGTCACACAGTAAATAATTTAAATCTTGTGAGCCATGCGATCGCTGTCTCAACTACTTAACTTTGCTGTCTTGGCTTGAAAGCTGCCCTAGACATGACATAAAACTTTATTTGCCGTGCCAGGCAGCGGGCTGCAGGCTGCCACCAGTCAAGGACCTGAGGCAGATGGAGTCTCAGGAGAAGGGGGTTGGGCGCTGGGCTTCAGCAGAGAGGACCAGGAGGTCTAGGAAGGATTCCAAACTGAACACTAATGATAGGAAAGTCATCATGCCAGCCAGGCTCTGGCCACAGCACTCTAAAGGGGGATTGCAGTGTGGACTTTCTGTGAGGTAACTGGAGAGTCTGAGAGCTGGCAGGGTAGGTGTGTGCATTTGTAGGGGAGGGGCCAGAAGGAGATGCCGGAGGACAATGACAGAGGAGACATGGGGCTACCCCTGAGCCACCTCTCCCATGAGTTGCAAAAATCCTGTGTTTCATGTGGTTTGAGTTACAGTAGGCTTCCTACATAGAACTGAGCATGTCCATTGCCCCTTCCACTTGCCCAAACTCCACTGAAGTGACAGTAAGGAAGTTCCAAAGGGAGTATACCCATTACCTGCTGAGGACAGGAGGGAGCCATCAGAGGACCAGACATCTGGGTGGAAAGAGTGACTGTGTCAGATAAAGGGAGAATCCAGCACAAGGGGGGCACCACCCCAAACTCACCAGGACTCGAGGGGGGTGGCAGGGGTGGGAGAGACGCCTTCCTTTGCAGTCTACAAATGTGGGGCAGAGGTGGAAGGCAAGCCAAATTCAAGGTGATTAATTAAAAGACTGTCCATAAAACAGCTGTGCCAGTCAGCTGCTCCCTGGACCATGCATGGAGTGACTGCCGCAGTGGTTATTCACCCCTGGGCTAAAACCAGGAATGCGTTCTCTGCAGAGACCGAATGATTTCTGAATGATGGCTGGTACCATAGGCGGGTATCCAATCACAATCACAATCACACTTTCCTTCATTTGTCAGTCTGCACCCTCATTTCCTTCTGTGCACATCCAGAACTTATGGGGGGACTTCTCATTCAGGACATTTGGTTCTCATTTTATCATTCTGTGTTACTAGAATTAAAAAAAAAAAAGGATTTTATGTATTTAACTGAAAGAGAGAATGAGCAAGGAGAGGGGGAGGGGCAGAAGGAGAGGGAGAAGCAGGCTCCCCACTGAGCAGAGAACCAGATCCTGAGCTCAATCCCAGGATTCAGGATCATGACTTGAGCCAAAGGCTGATGCTTAATTGATGAGCCATTCAAACGCCCCAGAGTTTTTGTTTTTTTTTTTCACTACAAGCATGTATCACATTAAAAAAAATTTAAGATCAACTAAGACTAAAATATATCATATCTATAAAATATTAAGTCATATTTTATTAAAAGTATTTATAAATCATAAAAGCAATGCTCTAGAAAATGGGCAATGAATATGAACAGGCAACTGGTAGAACACAACAGCCAGTGTGTCAGTCAGGGTCCCAGCAGAACACAGAACTTACCTCCTGATGGTTCAAATAATGGTAATGATGTAAAGGATCAGCTTCTAGGGGAATAAGCAGGGTTATGGGATGGCAAAGTGCCTCAGAAGCCAGCCACAGGCAGGAAGCTGTCACCCCCCAAGGGCTAAGGAGGCCAGGGGAGGAGGAATGTAATACTTGGGTCCTGTGAGATTCAGAGCCTGTACAGGGGCTACCTGGTGGAACTGTGGCTTGAGAACGATGTTGATGTCATAGGCATGGGGCTGACGCAGGGAAGAAATACCTTGACCTCTCTCTCCAAACTCCTCACCCAGCATTCCAGAAATCTATTTCACAGGCAAATTCACATATGCACACAAAATGTGAGAAAAAAAAAGTCTTCAGTGTAGCATTCTTTGTAACAAAAAAAAAAACTGGAAATAATATTAATGTCCATCTATAGAAGTGATGATGCTAGTAAAGATTACAATAGCTAATAGTTGTGCATGTGCAGTTATCATGCACCATGACCAATTTTCAGCCACTTGCATGTAGTACCTCATTAAATCTCACAATAATACTATGTGGCAAGTATAACTATTATCTCCATTTTACAGATGAGTAAACTGACCATCAATAGAGAATAGTGACATGATGACATAGTCTTACTGTCGAGCACTGTACAGCCATTTCAAAGGGAAATAGGCCCCAATCTATGAATCTGGAAAGAACACATTGCTAAGAAAAGAGTGATTGTGGAAATATTTTTACAGCATAATCTCTTTTATATATTTATAATAGCAACTCTGTGTGTGTTTGTGTGTGTTTGTGTGTGTGTGTGTGTGTGTAAGAAAAGGTCCAGAAGGAAGGACACGCTTGACAAATAAGGGTGGCCAGCTATGGGGAGGAAAGGGGCTACTGGGGATTGAAAACATTTCATTTTTATTTTACATGTAATCAGAATGGACTCACATGTTGCGTACAGAAAATCTGAAAGGATAAACAAGTCAAAGAAAATAGAAGAATGGGGCCCCCTTTTGAAACTGGGATTTCAACCAAGCAGGCTCCAGTCCCAGGGCTGCCTCTTTCTAGCTGTGTGTTCTTGGGTGTGTTGCTTCTCTTAGCTCAGTCTCTTGGCCTAGAAAAGGGGAACACTGACTGCTGTACCCAGCTCCTAAAGCTAGCTTGAGGAGTGGGTGAAAGAATGCACACACAGCGTGTGGCTGGTGAAGGTCACCCTGCAGACACTCAGCAGGTGCCAGCTCAGTGACTGCTGTGTTTGCAGGCCCTGGGATGGCTTGAGGGAGGGTGGGCAGGTGGGAACCGGATGGTCTACTTCTGACCCTTAGGGTTCCCTAGAGTCTGTGGGACCCTGTCCTCCCTACCCTAACAGAGCTCAAACCCCAGAATTAGGCTTGACCTAACCTCTGTGCAGGCAGACACAACCTCTGTGTTTGGCTACTCATTTTGACAGAAGGTGGCCTGAAGAATCACGTCCCTGGGATCTGTAGCCATATCCCCTGATCAGAGCTTGGAACAGAGGCTGTGGCCCTTTGATAGACATACGAGTCAGAGAATATGCATATACACCTCTATGACTTTCTAGACCTTAACAGTAATTATTTACATAATGTTGCCAAACCACTTCCTGAATGCCTATTTTCAAAGGCTCCTTTGCAATTACCACATTACATGTAGATATGGAAATAAACGCTGCCCGAGAGAAACAGCTGCCCGAGGGAAACAGGAACTCTCCAGTTTATTCAAAAGGGAATCTTCATCTAATGCTATCTGACATGAAACTGAATTTTACGGCTCCAAGACTGTATTGGTTTTTTTTTTTTTAAAGTATATATATTTAAAGTCTGGAAAGATAAGCACTGAACTTACACCAGTACTTACCTCTGGGGAGCCTGTTGTGTGTGGGAGGATGGGGTAGGGTATATGCTGAGGGGGTAGTAGGAGCGATGTTTGCATTTTACTCCAAATACTGATGCAGGGATCCCTGGGTGGCGCAGCGGTTTGGCGCCTGCCTTTGGCCCAGGGCGCGATCCTGGAGACCCGGGATCGAATCCCACGTCGGGCTCCCGGTGCATGGAGCCTGCTTCTCCCTCTGCCTGTGTCTCTGCCTCTCTCTCTCTCTCTCTGTGACTATCATAAATAAATTTTAAAAAAAAATTAAAAAAAAAAACAAAAACAAATACTGATGCAGTGCTCAATTCTGTTATGATGAGAATGTTCTCATATTTCTTGTGGAAAAAAAATTAATGAGATAAGAAAAAAAAAAAAAAGGCAGAATGCACCAAACAGGGTTGTTTGGTAGAAAAAAAACCAATATTGTAGATATGAAGGTGTGCCTTGTCATTTCTAGACATAAAAGTAATTACTATTTGTTGAGTCCTGATGCGGTGCCAGATGCTATTAGACATATTATGCTATTAAGTTGACCAGATGACCCTAGCAGGTAAGTCTTAGTTGCCTCATTTCCAGAAGATGAGAGCCAGGGTACAGGTGGAAGTGCGCCCTAAGTCCTCAGCCCGTGCATTTAAAGGTTAGTGAGATCACAGAGCAGTGTGAAATGGATTTCTCCTCCCAGAGAAAAGCAAAGAACCTCACTGAGGAGAATCTGCTCTCCCTACCTGGGGATCCTCAGAGAGAACCTTGCAGCATCTGTTCACATGTTACTGGGGAGCAAAATGCCAGGAAAATTAGAAATCCTGCAATTCTGTCTCTCTAAAATGAGTCTGGGAGGGTAGTCAGTCCTCGCAATGAGGGGGTCGGGAGGAGAGCAAGCCACCTTATCCCTTTGCAGTGGGCACTCACGGAAGACCCCAGAGAGAGGATCTTGGCAGTTTTGCCACCAAGGACTGTCCTTGTCCAAGGGAAAACAGGGGTGGGGGGGCCTGAGTGGGGCTCCCTGCCACCCGCCCCCAGAATCGTGGCAGGCAACCAGCAAGCTCACAGCTGCCTCTCCCGATGCTAGGATGAATTTACAGGCACAGCTAGCCTGCCATAAACCACACACAGAGGTTGTTGCTCCCCGCAGCCTGGCTGTACAGAATCAGGACTCAGGTTTTACAGCCAATTCTCTCTCCACTTCCCACTTCCTCACCTGCCTTCCACCTCAGCTACAAGCAGATGGATGTCTTAAACCTCCAAAGCCATCCCCCATCACCGGGAAAGTCCTGGCTGGAACTGCTCTCTGGGTGGTGCCAATCTCAGCCTTGGGACCCCCTGGACCCTGTGCTGGGGGCCTGTGTGCCCCTCCCTCACTCAGCTTTCCTGAAAGTTCTGTGGGGCGCTCTCGCTCTCTCTCTGCTCTCTTTCTTTCCCTCCAGCCCCAGGCCTCCCCCAGTCACTGGGTTGCAGATGGCCAAAGACCCTCACCACACCGTGGGTCCTATTTACAACCCAATTCTATGGGGTTCCTGTGGCTGCAGACTGCCAGAGATCATTCTCAACCTTGATAGGATTCTAGGGGCAGGAGCCCTGGATTCAAGTCTTTTGGATGCCTCAGCAAACGCTCGGCCCCTGAACCCGGTTAGAGTCACGACTCCACCTTGTGGCCATTTCTGGAAGTGCACCCGGGGAAGGCCCGTTCCTGAGTGGCGCTTAGCTCCGCAGATGAGGAGGCAGGTGGGGGCTCAGAGATGATGATGCTATTGATGACGGTGAGGATGGCGGTGAGTCGGGAAATCTGAAATCACCTGCGTCTCTCTACGTTCTGCTCACATCACCTCCTCAGAGAGACTTCCCTGACCATCCTATTAAAAATAACACCCACCCATCCCTCCATCTATCCTTTTTTACTCTGCTTAATATTTTTGTAGCCCTAATCCTCCTAGTTTATTACTAATTTTTAAAAGTTGGTGGACTGTGTAAGCTCCATGAGGGCAGGGACTTTGTTTGGTCCACTGATGTATCCTCTGTGACTAGGAGAGCCTGGCCTGTAGTAGGTGCCCAATAGTCAATAAATGACTCCCTTACCTGCCCCTGTGCCCAGGGTCCTCCCAGCCCCTACCAAGGCCACACACCCCTCCCCTGCAGCCCCAATTTTAGCCTGGTGCTGGGAACAATCCCCACGCTGGTCCAGAATATTGAAGGACCCCTAGGCTCAGCCCCAGCCAGCCTGTGCTGAGCTGGACTTTTATGGTCAAGCCTCTGCCTCAGTTCTCACCTTTGGCATGTGCATCCTTCCCTCTCATTCCCCATGTCTGTGTGTCTCTGTAGTCACGGTGGCTTCAACTTCCTGCGGGCCACTGGGTGCCAGGCCCTGAGGTGGGCGTTCTGTGTACACTGCCTCTAATTTTCAGCTCCACCTGCAAGGTGGGTGTAAATTACCTCACTTCTCAGATGAGAAAGGAATTCAGAGAGATGAGGCAATGTTGCACGTGTGATTTGTGCCACCTCGGTGTTTCTTCTGACTGCCCCCTGTGGTGCTAATTGGTGAAACACATAAAGAAAATTCATGTGAAGAAGTAAAAAAAGTGTTTGCACAGTGAGACATTTTAGAAAACACCGCGTTAAAACAAAGCAGGAGTCTCCATGTTTGGACTTCTCAGAACCTTTAAAACATCCATGTGCTTTGCACCCTGTAAGTGGGGAGGAGCTCATGGAGAGCACAGCATTTCCAGACTCACTTGACCTTTGGGAGCCTGGTTTTCAAGGAGCATCTTACAGCATGTGGCTTGGAAAACAGCGTCTGCAGCCCTCAGAGCACCCATCATTCTGAGCAGGACAGTCCAGGGTTGGAAGGACAGGCCCCTCCAGGCTGTATCTTTTCTGACCCAACAACAACCTTATCAAGGAGGTCTCCTTATGCCCATTTTACAGATGGGGAAACTGAACTCAGAGAGGCTAAGCAAGTTGCCTTAGGTGGCCCCACAGAGATTTGAAGCCCTAGGAGGGTGGAAACCATTAGGAGGACTGCCTGGAAACGGGAGAGCAGATGTGCAGCTGGCCGGAAGGGAGCAGGGTGGGGATGCACTGCACCCCTGAGGGGCCCCCCAGCCATGACAAGCCAGCATGTGGGACCCAGAACCTCCATGCTCCCTCAGTCCACATTCTTGGGAAGCTCTGGCAGTTTTAATTAAATGCTGCGTATGGCGGCTCATTAAGGAGAAAACAGTTGTTCTATTTCTAAGTAGCCTCAGGACTCCTCACTATTTTTACTGCTCCAACAACCTTGCAGAGGATTTTATAGTGTTTGAGCTTGGGATTGCCTCTGAGCCTGGTGGGACCTCCAGGCCCCTGGGGTGAGAGGCCATTCTCTCTGCTCTGAGATCCCCTTCTTCAGTGTCCCGAGGTCCCACCTCCCCCAGCCCCCCCAGGCTTCTGGGACCCCGCCCCCCAGGAACATCCCTCTCACCACCAGAAGTTCTCAGTGCTGGAAGTTTGCCCCACTTTGGAGCTCCGATACATACCATTTGGTGGGTTTGTTCCCTGTTTGGTTCCTGGTGCTTTTCTGTGAAACAGCCTATTACCAATATGAGCTCATCCTTACACAGCCCTTGCCGTGGGCCAGACACTGTTCTCAGCTCTTACTTACATTAAGTGGCTGAATCCTCACAACAAATCTGTAAGGTAAGTACTACTGTTATTCCAATTGATGGGGAAACCAAGGCAAAGAGGGGTCAGGTTCCCTGCCCAAGATCCTAAACTACTAAATGGAAAAGCCAGGCTTCAAATGCAGGGAATCTGGTTAGAGAATATGCTCTTTTTTAAAACAAATTTTTTTAAAGGTTTTGTTTATGTATTTGAGAGAGAGACAGAAAAAGAAAACAAGCACAAACAGGAGGAGCAGCGGGAGACGGAGAAGCATGCTCCCCACAGAACTGGGAGCCTAGTATGTGGCTCAATCCCAGGACCCTGGGATCATGACCTGAGCCATTAAGCCACCCAGGTGTCCCTAGAGAATTTGCTCTTAACCACTCTTTTTTTTTTTTTTTAAGATTTTATTTATTTATTCATGAGAGACACACACAGGGTGGGGAGGAGGAGAGAGAGAGAGAGAGAGGCAGAGACACAGGCAGAGGGAGAAGCAGGCTTCATGCAGGGAGCCCGATGCGGGACTCGACCCCAGATCCCCAGGATCATGCCCTGGGCGGAAGGCGGCGCTAAACTGCTGAGCCACCGGGGCTGCCCAACCACTTGGTTATACCATCTGCTAATAAACTCCCAGTCTTGGCCCTGCCCTTGTCAGCTCTCCCCACTCAGGGGCTATAGTTCTGCCACCGAATCTGAGCCTGGTGATGAGCTTCTAGTTGTGGAGCAACCCAGCTAATGCGATGGGGAGCACAGGCCAGCTGTCCCCACCACGCCCTGCCCAAACAGCAGCATTCTGAGCAAAATAAAGGATTATTGTTGTTTTTAAGCCTCTAAGTTTTGGGGTGGCTTGTTATATAGCCACAAATAACCAGAACACCTACTGTGGCTGTCTTACAAAGTATTTTGTGACTCTGGGTGATCCTCCCTGATGCAGCATAGTATAATGTTGACTTCTGTCTTGCAGACCAGACCTCCTCCTGCTTCTCAGTCCCCATAATTCCGCAAAGTCTTCCCTAAGTAGAATGGCCAATGCTTTTCTATCTGCCCATTTTACTGCAGATAATGGGGCATTGCTGGGCTGGGTCCAGCTGCCACCAGTTCTCCCTACAACTGAGATGGAGTCTCTTCATGCCACAGACCCAGATTCCTAGACAGTGAGGTCAACTCAAGTCTATTTCCTAGTTCACAAATTCTCATTTTAGCAATGCTATTCCTCTATTTGCCTCTTCTATTCAGGCAAATAGAGGAATAGCATTGCTAAGTTTTTTATTTCATTTTTTTCAGTTTTCAATTTCATTTATTTGTTTCATTTATGGGAGTCATTTTTAGATATTTTGCAAATTGGTCGATTTTGGTAGTTCTTTGCTTCACCATACTTTCCATGCCCCTTCAATTCTTTAAACACATCAAACATGCTACTTTTGTCCTGGGCATCTGATGACCACAATAGTTCTCATTTTTGGTGATCTGATTTCCAGTTTGTTGTTTCTGATAATTCTTGCTCATGGTGGCTTGTTCCCTTGTGTGTTTGGTGATTTTAAAAGGTGAACTCATATTCTTTGCAATTTTATCCGAGAATTCTTTGAGAGCTGTATTTAACGTATGTTTTTCAGAAAAGATTTATGTTTGTTTCTGTGAGGTTCCTGAGGGGACTATTAATCCAGAATCACTGGCAAATTTCAGATGGGTTTATTAGATTAAATATGAGTCTTCAAGGAAATGCCACCATGGCCACATTTAGCTCTTTTCAGGTCCCCTGAGCTCTCCTTTTCCTTACTTCTAGTAGTAGAAGTATTTTGGCAGAAAAATGTGCTTTAAGTTCCACTCCCATTCCAGTGTCCCAGTGTGTGAAAATTCACTGCATTTTAATCTAAGGCGGTCTTAGGGCACTGGGTACCTGTGGTGGAGAAGGGGCCGCTGGCAATGGAGGAGTAAGAGTTAAAAACAACCAAATGAAACAAAAGGTAAAGATTTTTGTGATAAAGAAAATTGTGGGTTTGTACCCAGTGCAAGATAAATATTTTATGTGACTAATAGCTAAAGTTGTTTTCTAAATGATTTAACAGCTCTCACTGCCATATCAGTAAGTTGATTATAATTGGGGTTTTTTTCTTTAAAGTACATTTCACAACCTGACAACAATTGGTTAACTTAATATATTTACTTTATATATGTACATATATATACTTAAGTTACTATAGGCCCTAAAAAGCAATTCTCAAAAAATTCTTGGCTTCCTATACCTTAATTAATTCAGACCTTTGAGTGGTTCAGTATTCTTACCCACCTGGCTTGTCTTCCCATGTGTGGTTTGATAATCTCTGTATTATGGCAGATATATTAGTTATGTGTTGCCACAATTAATGCTACCTAACAAACCACCCCAAAACTCAGTGACTTTAAATCATGAACATATAAATAGTGGGTCTTTGGTTATAAAGGCTGGGCTCAGTTGTCTAGATCTTTTGGCCTCAGCTGGATTTATTCACATGTCAGAAGGTGTGCTGACTATTGGCTAATACAGGCTGGCCTTGGTGAGGAGGACTGGGCTGACTTGGTTTGGCCCCACATGTCTCTCATCCTCCAGCAGTCTGGCCTGGGCATGTGCTCATTGTAGGTGTAAAGGTGTAAGAGGCACTTTTCCAGCCTCCTTCAGGTCTCACCACAAAAATGGTATTGAACAAAGCCAGTCACATGACAAGCTGAAAGCAAGTCAAGGGATAGATATTTCTTTACCCAGGTCAGTACACACAACAAAAAGTTATATGGCAAAGGGTGTGAATAGAGGGAGAGGCAAAGGATTGCAGCTAAATGATGCAGTCTATTACAGCCTTTGTCCAGGCATCCCTCTTAAAGGGCCATGGCAGGCAGCTGGTTTAATGGGTTGTCAGGGTCCTGCAGGCACTGGGCCAGGGATGGACAGAACTCTCTGTTTTCTTCCCTCAATTTTATTTGGTCTTTGGCTTCAGAGTCCAGGTGTTTCGCTTTCTCACTACACACTTGCCCCTGGTGAGAACTGCTTAGTAACAGGATTTTAGAGTTTTCTGAGACCACCTAGGAAGGAAGCAGTCAGGCAGGATTGATCTTCCTGGGGCCAAAGGGTCCCCTTCCCAACTCAGGCCAGGGCAGCTGCTCAGATCCTGGGCATGTTGCTAAAAATAACATGTGGCTGGAGTTCAATCACTTAAAAACCCAACATCATTTCTTTCCTGCATTAACTGAGGATACCTTAAATAGATGACCTGGAGAGAATCTATCAAATCTTCCGTTTGTCAATACCATGCCAAGGAAAGGAGCATAAATCAGACAGCAATTATGAGAAATTGTGCAGGGATGGTACAGAGCTCAAGGTCAGTGGGCCAGGCCTTCTACTTGCCTTCCATGCAGCCTGAGCCCACTCCAGAGCTGGGCACTCCAGGTCTGTACTTAACAAGCTTCAAAAGCAAAATGCATGCTTGTGATGGTTTGGTGCAAAGAGAAGGGCCAGGTGAATGGAGCTTGAGAAAGATTAGAAGGAGGCCCTCAATGGCCTTTGGTGTGAACCCTTCATGTAGAGTATATTTGTCAGAACTATCTTGGGAGCCAGTGACATAAACCTCACTCAAGGTGGCTTTAAAAGGATGAGGGATTTATTGTCTCATGTATCCAGATAACTTGAAGACCAGCAAAACTGGCCTCAGGAATACCTGGAACCAAAGGCATGGCTGTCAGCAGCTCTATCTCTTTCCTTCTCTCTTCTCTGCTCCCCAGCTCTTCTCAGTGTAAACTCTAATCTCACTGGCCTTTATATTTTGTGTTGTAGATAGAAGGTAGGGAGTTGTTGAGAAATGCATCAACGACCGGCTCTGAAGTGGCCTCTCTCTGGAAACTTTGTGACCAGAGAGGAAGGGGCTCTCTTTTCTGAGATCCTGCTTGAAAAACTCCTAGGGAAGGGTTCTGATTGGCCAAGCCTGTGTCATATAATCCACCCTATGCTGATCTTGGATGTGGAGGTGCGGGGGCAGGAATGGGATCTGTGATTAGCCGTGCTCACCAGAACCACATGGTTCACAGGAGCCTTTCCAGAAGATGAGGATACTGTTTTGGACAGAACAGACCATGTGTGTCCACCACAGAGGGCACATCATTCTAGCACAAGGGACTAGATAAGCTTTGAAGGCAGGTGCACACCTACATGTCTCACCTGGCTTAGGGGTGAAGAGCACAGGGACTCTCTTCCTGAGGGGAGGCTGGGCTGAGGTGAGTGAAATATGAGTGGTGGAGTAAAGTAGGCAAGAACTATTATTTCCTTAATAGTGAATAGCAAATTGTGCTATTCAAGGAGCTTGACAGGTATTATATTATCTCTTTCAGAACTCACATTGACTACCCAAGGGATGTCTTCTTTGCCCTTATTTTACAGATGAAGGCCCAGAAAAGGGCAAGTAGTCAACTCAAGGTCAAACTGTGGTGAGGTGGGTCCTTGAAACAGGTCTCTCACCCACCCCTCCCAAATAATCTAATTATACTGTGAAAGCCTCTCTAAACCCCAGCAATTTCACTGCTAGGTATTCACCCTGGAGAAATGAGGGCTTGTGTCCATAAACCAGCATGCATTAGAATTTCCCCAGCCACTTTATTCACGATGGCCTCAAACTGGAAGCCAGACAATGTCTACCAACGATAGAATGGATCCGTACTTTGTGGCACATGCACAGGTGGAATCCGACCCGTGAGTATAGGAAATGAAAACACTGTTGTTACACCCAGCAACGTGGATGAATCTCACGCATATTTTGTTAAGTGAAAGAAGCCAGACATGAAAGAAAACTTACCAAATGATTCCATGTATATGAAGTTCAAGAGCAAGCAAAGGCTATCTTGGTGATAGGGATCAGAATGGCGCTTACCTCTGGGGTGGGCTAGAGCCTAGGGAGGGGCACGAGGAAGCCAGAGCGGGAGGGTAGTGGAAAACTGTATGGCTGCACAGGTGTGTCCGTAGATAAGAATTCAACAAGCTGTACATTTAAGATCTGTGTACTTTACTGTATGTATATCATATCTCAATTTAAAAAGAAACAACTCTTCATTTACAAGTTTGACTGAAGTTCCAAGCCCTTCAAATCTGCATTATTCTTCATTTTATTATTAATTACTTATTTCAAATGAGAATCGGGGATTCCCCACCCAGTACAAAGTAGAAACCCTTATTCATTTCTCAGTGTCTCTTCTGTAGGTGTTTTAGAGAGACCTCACTTGAGAGACATTCTGGGGTTCCACCTCTTCTTCATTTCAGCTCCCAAGTTCCAGCAAAGAAAACCCTGAAGGTCCAAAGAGTCCTCCTCCTTTCTGGGCTTGACCATCAGGGTGAGCTGGGGTTGGGGATGAGCCAGGTAGCTCTTCTATGATCAGAGGAGCTGGAGCTCCCTGGGGGAGGAGAGAAGGGATGGTTGGCTGGGGCAGGATGTGGAGAGATCAGTCCTTCCATAGCTTCTTCTCAAGGAGGAACATCAAGACAAACATCTTCATAGAAAGTGGTGGAACCAGACACAGGACCATGTCTATAATGGCCAGAATGCAATGAGAAAGAGGCTCTGCCTTGGGCTTGCATTGCAGTCTGGCCAGTTCCTTACTCACTAGATGACTTTAATCCTGCCCATTTGAACTTCCTCACCAGCAATATGGATCCAAAATACCCACTCATAGCATTACCTTGAGTTAGAAATCAAAAGAAGACTTTGCGGAAGGGCTAATATAGCTTATATACTATGTTTTGTGCGGATGACAAAAAAACAAAACAAAAAAAAAAACAAAAAAAAAAACCCTTCCTCAAGACATTTTAGTGTTATAAAAACTAGAAACTTAGTTTAATATACTGATTTCCTTAGAACAAAATACATCCTTGCTATCTTTCATAAAATGGTCACATCACCTACTAAGATTGTTTAGTGTACAACCTGAACAACTATATATATATATATATATATATATATATATATATATATATATATATATATATTCCTGCTTCCAGGATATGAAGCACTTTGAGGAGGTTTGCCCTATTTTCTTTTTTGTTTTTCTTTTTTGTTTTTGACCAGGAGACTTCAGTTTACTCCTCATTCTTGTGGCAAATTATTCTTGCTCTGGACTAAATTGTGTCCTCCTACTCATCAAATTCCTATGCTGAAGTTCTATTTAGAGATGAAGTGTTTGCAAGACAAATTTAGATAAGGTCATTAAGATGAGGTCCTCATACAGGGATTAGTGCCCTTACAAGAAGAGGAGGAGGCACCGGCACTCACCGTCTGCCATGTGAGGACATAGCAAGAAGGTGGCTATCTGCAACCCAGGAGGAAAGCTGTCTCACGAGGAACCAACAGTGTTAGTGCCCCAATCTGGACTTCCAGGCCTTCTAAGAAATAAATTCTATTTCAGCCACCTGGTTGATGGTATTTTATATGGTAGCCCATGCTGAGTAAGACAGGTTTGGTACCAAGAATCAGGATGCTGCTATAACCAATAACTAATATAACTATAACTAATCCTAAAAGGATTAGTCCCAAGATTTAAGATTTCATGGAGCTTTCCTTCCTTGACTTGTTTGGGACCCATTACCCTTCCTTCTTTCCTGTTTCTCCATTGTGGAATGGGAGACCCATTAACTGTGGGCCTATGCCTGGAGGCCCATAACTTGCCTGGATTCACAGGTGCACAGATGGAGAAGGATTTTGCCTCACAGTGAATTATACCTGAGTCTCTCCCATGTCTCGTGTAGATGCTCAGATGAGACTAGATTTTAAAGTTTAGAGTTGATGTAAATCAACTTTTAAGACTTTTAAGAGTTAAGACTTTTAGGACTATTGGGGTGGAATGGATATATTCCGCATGTGAGAGGAATATGAATTTTGGGGGTGAGGGGTAGAATCCTATGGTTTGAATATTGTTATCTCCTCCAAATTCATATGTTGAAGCCCTGATATGATGGTATTTATAGGCAGGGACTTTGGGAAGTGATGAGGTCACAAGGGGGGAGGACCACAATAAGATCAGTGCCCTTTTAAGAAGAGAAAGAGATGTCAGAGTGTTCTCTCTGCTGGGTGAAGACACAGCCAGCAGGACACTATCTACAAGCCAGAAAGAAGGCTCTAACCAGAACCCAGCCATGCTGGCACCCTGATCTCGGACTTCCAGCCTCCAGAACTGTAAAGAATTAAATTCCTATTGTTTAAGCCACCCAGTCTATGGTATTTTATTATGGCAGCCTGAGCTGACAATGACAATTCTCGTTATCTGTTAAAATAACTATTTCTGGGCAGCCCAGGTGGCTCAGCTGTTTAGCACTGCCTTCAGCCTAGGGTGTGATCCTGGAGACCCAGGATGGAGTCCCACGTCGGGCTCCCTGCATGGAGCCTGCTTCTTCCTCTGCCTGTGCTTTGCCTCTGTGTGTGTGTGTGTGTGTGTGTGTGTGTGTGTCTCATGAATAAATAAATAAAATCTTAAAAAAATAAAATAAAATAACTATTTCTGAAGAATATACTGATAACTGCTCAAGTTATTATCCTTCTCAGGGACATTTGAATTCTAGAGTCTAAACCCACACCCCCAAGAATGAAGTGTGCATGCTGGGACTTTGAGCAGTGTTACAATCGATGGGCAGCTTTATTTTTTTGTGTATTTTTTTTTATTGGAGTTCAATTTGCCAACATAGAATATAACACCCAGTGCTCATCCCGTCAAGTGCCCCCTTCAGAATGGGCAGATATATGTGAGGGAGATGGAGAGCTACCACTCCCTGATACAGCTTCCCTCCTCACCATTTCATGCAGCAAACACTCTTTGCCTACGCCTGGAGATGGTTTTGGCTCTGGGTTCTGAGGGCCTGCTCTCTGGGAAGGCGCCTGGTCCCACAGGAGGCAAGGGTACTAAAGTCCCTGAAGCAATTTTCCATCTTTGCTGCCTCCCTCTGACTGTAAAATTAGACGTGCCTATTACAAAGAAGCCATCTGGCAGGTGGGAGGAGTGGAGAGTGGGCTCTGACCCCTCCAAGGACACCTGGCATAGAGACAATAAGGAAAGTCATCTGGTGGGTTTCCACATATTTCCTTCCTCTGCAGTTTCTGCTTTGGCATTTTGAGAGGAAAAAAAAAAGGCATTCTGGGAATGTAAGAGGGTTCTGCTAAGAGAAAAGCATGGCCCTTGTAGGGGCTGGGTCCCTGTGGAATCCATGCTCTCTTGAGCTCTGTGGGCTCTTTAGCCAGGGCTCAGGTCAAGCTTCTTCACTTCTCTGTTCATTTGACATCTCCCATGTATCTCCCAGTGTGTGGGCTGCAGGGAGACAAAGATATACAAGAAAACACCCCCCACCCCTGTCAAGCATCCATAGCCTGCTGTGATTTACAGACAAATCATTACCAAAGGATGTAAGGAGCCCTGTGGGAGACATAACAGAAACATGGGTGCTAGGGGAATGCAGAAGAGCTCACAGAACTCCTTCTGGATGCTCAGGGAAGGCTCCCAGAGGAAGTCACATTTGTACAGTAAGGGTAAGAATTCACAAGGCAGAGGGTGGTGTGGGTACACACAAGAAGCATGGGATGGGTTTCACACCCAGGCAGGGGCAAGGGCCTCAAGAGCCTGTGGGCAGCACTGAGCTATTTGGATTTTACCCGAAGTAGGTGTTGGGAGCCATAAGAAGGTTTTCAGCAAAGGCAGGGATAACTTCCCCCATGAGGAACAGCATGTGCTCATCTGAAATCTGTGCTCTCCCAGGAAGGACCAGCAGGGGTCTGAGCCCTCAGACCCTCCTCCTTAGGGCCTGGTTCCCTGGGACGTGGCTGATGGCTGGGGACTTGCTCATCTCCTCCAGCCCTGGACTATGTTCTGTGTGGGTTTAGGCCTATATTGGCTATAGCTTCTTAAGAAACCTTCAAGTCACTCTGGTAACCTTTAATTCAGCTTCTCTGGTCATGGCTCAGATATTGAAAGGCTACCTCAGCTGGAGAAGGAGACCGGACCCCTAAGGTGGGGAACAAAGCCTGTCCACCATAAGAGGAAGGTGAAAGGGAAGAATGCAGGAGGGCAGGACCAGGTGCATGTCTGGGCATGAGGCTAATGTTAGAGGGGTATAGCAGCTTGGTAAAGGCCAGTGTTGACCATCTAGGGACAAAGCAGGGATCTGGGCATATCTCCAGAGTAATGGCCCTTGATTCTCTATTTATCTTTGGGATTCATTTAAGCTTACTGTGTTGGTACCTAAACCCAGCATTGATGACTGTTGGGGCTACGCTTGTGTAGGGAAGGGATAATATCTCCCCTAAAGAGAATGCTCTTACCCTCCTTTTCAGTATTACTTAGAAGTGTGGAGTCCTCAGTCCAATACCCAGATCTCTGAGGGCAGTTCTTAGACAACCAGAGGTGAACATCCTTCTCTCTTTGGGCCTCATTTTCCTGGATCTCAACCACACAGGGGCTGTTGTCCAGGCAGGAGCTCTGGGCATGGGAACCAAGATGGCATCCAGCACAATGAGGCTGGCATGAGGTGGGGAGGGAAGAGGGCTAGGCCACCCCTAAGGGACATGTCTCTGTGAGTCAAATTGACCCATTGCCTATAATGCTGCGCATTTTCTTTTTCTTATTGTATCCTTGAGTTTCCAGTAAAGACTTGTTTAACTGTTCCAGCTGACGCAAGGAGGAAAGACAATGCGGCTTACTTGGAAAACAATCTTAAAGGAGGCACGATGCTCCCAAGGCCAGCCAAGTAGTGGTAGCAGTAATCATAGGGAGAACCCAAGGTTGGGTGACTCTGGGGGAAAGATGGGAGCCTCAAATCTCATTGCCTTTCCTGCCCTAATGATTTGCTCTCTCAGACCTGTTCCCTTGGAGGAACCAAGTTGATTTAATGGGATATGAATGGTTTTTTGGTAATCTTAACTCATGAGACTCCAGGAATAGGTAAATCTTGAAAAAAGAAATCATTAGTTCACATTGAGGAAGTAGCAGAGCTCCCCCACCTACCCACCCACCAGGCTGGAGGTCAGGGCCAGAACTAGGTCCCAGGTGGGGGCAGAGGTAAAAAGCAAGAGGCTGAAGGGCTTCAGCCATGACTGTACCAAGTCAGGGTCTCAGGCTGTGGAACATGGCTTTCATATTCCGCCCTCTGTCCTAAAAATGTCTACAAGAAAATATATATGCACACATAAAGGAGCCCAGGCACACATATGCAACAGTCATTCTCAAGGGAACATCATGTCTCCTTCTCTGCTCCATTCCCAACAGACAGAGCTGCACCAAGGGACTTGGACTTCCCAACAGTCTTGCAAACAAATGAGCTTGACTTTAACTCTATTACCAAGGCTAATCTGTCCCGACTCCTGCCTGATTCACACAGGAAATGGGTTCATTCATTATGGATGGTGTGTGCACTTTGCAGACTCCTCCAGAGAAATCCACCTAGCAGTGTGCAGTGACACTTCCCTTAAGCAAAGGGAAGGGGCTGAGACATGTCTCCCAGGAAAAGGTCTGGCCTGAAGGAGCTAATGTGATTCCTCTCCACCTGCAATCCCCACCCCCCTGTCCAATGGGCAGCTCTGCACCTTTCAAGCTCTGCTCACTGTCCCTGTAAGTGAGCTCATGCCTGTGGCATCATCTCTTTGGGCAGATCTGTTGTGATTTTGTCCACAGCCCTCCTTGGTCTGCTGGCTGGAGAACAGGGAGTCTCAGGGATGACTCTGAAGGGATTAGTTCTAGGGCAGTGGTTCTCAGCCTTCAGGGTACGTCAGAATCTTCTTGAGGGCTTGTCAAAATTCAGACTGCTGCAACCTACCCCCTGAGCTTCTGATTCACAGGTTCTGGTGGCCTGAGGACTTAATTTCTAACAAGCCATTCCCATGATGTTGATGCTGATCCTGCTGGTCAAAGGACCACACTTTGGGAACCACTGGCCTGGATCCTTACTTGGCACCAGAATCACTCTGTAACCTACCTCACAGGTAATGCTGGAAAACCACATGAGCTTCTTTCTCTTAGGTCCCTTTTTCCACTCACCACCCTCTACCGTACTTTATATGCTTGTCTATCTTCCCTCCCAGACTGTCAGTCCCTAGAGAACAGAACAGGTGTCTTAGTTACCCAGAGATTCCCAAGAGAAGACTTGGCAATGCTCAAACTGCTGAAGAGCAGCAGATTTATCTCCAGGAAAAGGTGACCCTAGGGTAAAGGTTTTTGAAGAGGGGCTGGTACTTTGTAATCCTATATATACTTTGATATCCTATATCTTGTTGGGAATTTTGGAAGGATTATTGTGTGATTAAAAAATGATATCAAGAGGGGCACCTGGGTGGCTCAGTTGGTTAAGCATCTGCCTTTGACTCAGGTCATGATCTTGGGGTGCTGGGATAGAGCCCTACATGGGCCTCCCTGCTCAGTGGGAGCCTGCTCTTAACCTCTTCCTTTGCTGCTCCCCTTGTTTGTGCTTTCTCTCTCTCTTGCTCTCTCTCTCTCAAATTAGTTAATTAATTTTAAAAATTATGTCAAGAGCATGAGAAGACAAGCAACAGACTGAGAGAAAATACTTGGAAAACATGCATCTGATTAGAGATCATTATCTAAAATACACGAAGAACTCTTAAAACTCAACAACAAGCAAACAATACAATTTTAAAAATCGGCCAAAGACCTTAACAGACATCCCATGAAAGATCTAACAGATTCTTCTTTAAAGATCTTCAGATGGCAAGTGAGAAATGAAAAGATGCTCCACTTCATGTGTCATCAAGGAAATGCAAATGAAAACAACGAGATATCACCACACACTTATTAGAATGACCAAAATCTAGAACACTGACAACACCAAATGTTGATGAGGATGTGGAGCAACAGGAACTCTCATCCATTGCTGGTAGGAATGCAAAATGGTAGTCTCTTTGGAAGACAGTTTAGCAGTTTCTCACAAAACTAAATGTAGTCTGACCATCCAATCCAGCAATTGCTCTCCTTGGCACTTATCCAATTGAGCTGAAAACTTATATCCACATAAAAGTCTGGATGTGGATGTTTACAGCAGCTTTATTCATATTTGGCAAAATATGAATAAGCAACCAAGATGTCCTTCAGTAGGGGAATGGATAAATAAACTGTGGCACATCCAGACAATGGAATATTACACAGTGTGAGAAAGAAATGAGCTATCAAGCCATGAAAAGACATGAGAGAGCCTTAAATGCATATTATAGAGGGACAGAAGCCAATCTGAAAAGGCTACCTACTATATGTTTCCAACTCCATGACATTCTGGAAAGGGTAAAACTATGGAGACAATAAAAAGATCTCTGTGCTCTGCCAAGGATGAATACGTAGAGCAAAGAGGATTTTTTTTTAGGGCAATGAAAATGGTTCGTATGATACCATAATGGTGGGTGCACATCATTACACATTTGTCCAGATCCATAGAATGCACAGCGCTGAGAGTGAACCCTAATGTAAACTACGGATTTTGAGGAATACTGATGAATCAGTGTAAGTTCATTAGTTGTAACAAATGTACCCCTCTGGTGAGAGAATGTCGATAATGGGGAGAAGGTTGTGCTTATGTGTGAGGATGGGAGTATATGGGAAATCTCTGTATCTTCTCTTCAATTTTACCATGAGCCTAAAACTTTCTAAAAAATTAAATAAAATCGGGATCCCTGGGTGGCGCAGCGGTTTAGCGCCTGCCTTTGGCCCAGGGCGCGATCCTGGAGACCCTGGATCGAATCCCACGTCGGGCTCCCGGTGCATGGAGCCTGCTTCTCCCTCTGCCTGTGTCTCTGCCTCTCTCTCTCTCTGTAACTATCATAAATAAATAAAAATTAAAAAAAAAATTAAATAAAATCACCCCAAACTAATGGAAAAAAGACTATTCCTTTGGCTAAAGCATCCTCTTTAAAGACACTAATTCTTGCTATCCCACACCCCCATTGAATCCTTAAATGGTTTTAGCGAATAGCACTACTAAGTGGCCAGTGCTGCTGGAAGAGCTTTAGATACACGGATTTATTTAGTCCTCAGAACAGCCACGTGATGTGGATACTATTTATTATCGCTGCTCCCATATGAAGAAACAAAGGCACGGGGATGTTAATGATCTTTTTCAAGTTCGCGTGCCTAATTAGCAGTGGGGTTGACATTCACCCCTTGGAAAACTAATTCTGGGATTTGTGGCCTTGACCTCTAGGAAGGCTGTAACCACCTGTTATGGACACCGTGGGGATATCAAAAGATGGAGTCTTATTTATTTACCCTTAACCCTACTTTGCTCTAAAGAAGATTTGAGGGAGCTGCTACCTGATATTCTTATCTGGAGCTTAAATTGCCTGGAAATGTTACCTTAAATTAATTTGTGCTAGAAACACAATATAAAAACATAAGCTGAAGCACATGGGCTTGCAAAAAAAAAAATCGTCAAAGTAGATGTGATCAATGGCTTCTGAGATTTTCTGTTCATATCAGTTTCTCACTGATTACTGGCAGGCATGCTACAGCAGGTGCCAAAAGGAGAAGAAAAATTTATGGGGGGAAACTTTAAATACAGAACATTCTATTCATTACTTTGATTTCTTCTGTGCATTGGGAAAAGAGCTGCGTGATTTGATTTCAGCAGAGGAACCCCTTGGCCCTGCTCTCAGAACCCCTGAATTCCTTATCAGTGGAGCTTGAAGCTTCTGGACTGGAGCTCATTTCAGAAACATTGGAGGAGCTCAGCCCCCACCCAGCCTCACTGAGTCAGCATCTTCAGGGGCTGGGGAGGGCCTCTATCTGGTCTTTCTAGTTTGTAAAAAAAAAAAAAAAAAAAAAAAAGGCACCACAGCTGATCCCAATGTGCAGCCAGGGTTGAGAGCCACCAGGAAGGTCCCTCAAAATTTTAAAGCTCTAAGTCTCTGTCTGAAATCCCTCAGTTTTCCACTACTTTGTGATTGTCTCCCTCTGCTGCAGCCCCACAGCCTGGTGCTGGGTTGGTTTGGAATTTAATCACCAAGCAGAGCCCAGCTCCCCAGGGGGCTGCTTGTTCACCCCGTGCAAGGCTGGTGGTTTTATTTATGGTTTCTGATTTTATTTATTTCCCCACCTCAAAGCTGTTCTTTTGCATACAGAGAACTCTGGCTGTCTGCTGCCTGCTGCCTGCACGGCCAGGGCTGCCGTGAGCTGGGCCAGAATGGATGGCCGAGTTAGCCCATCGTGTTGGCTGAGAAGCTGGTCTCCTTCCTGAGGGTGATTTATGTGATGCGGCAAGGTCCTGCCTGCATCCCAACGTCTCCCCACCAGCTTTCCTAGCACAAGGCTTTGGGATGGATGGGGGACCATAGGCCTTGACTGTAGGGGCCTCCTAGAAAGTTTGTTCTAACTTAGAGGACTCAGCTCCGCCTATTTTCTCCTTTGCCTCAGGACCAACTCAGCCAGGGCTTATCCCTCTCCCCCCATCTTTTATTGCCAAGGACCAATTTAGAGAACACAACCCTTGGGAGGGCGAATGTCTGCGTTGGAGACCACAAAGAGGTTGGTAGGAAGGAGACTATGGCTTGGATATGATCTCTATGTGTCATATTTTCTACCTCACTTAGTACCCACTCCCTTCTCCCCACTTCCCTCCCCCTCCCCCACCAAGGTCCTGCCAAGCCCATGGTGTATCAGTCTGGATCTAAATGGGAAAACAGAAATCAATTCCAGTACACAATGGAGGGAATGTATTGCAGGGCCCTGGTTACACAGATGTTAGAGATGCCAAGCGCCAAATGGAGCAGTGACATAATTTAGAAATTAGCAACCTCTAGAAGCCACTGCCAGCTCTCGAGCCGGACAGAGAGAGGGAAGAGGAGCTATTGACAGGATCCAGGAGCTGGGGTCACCTGCGACAGCTGGGACCATGATGACCTCTAGGGCAGGAGCTGGGCCATAATTGCTCCAGGCAGGGAGAGAGGGGCCACTCCTTGCTGCTTCTTCCCTGACCCTGCACTCCTGCCAGGGAGACAGAACCTGGCTGACAGGGAGTCTGGGGAAGACAGCCTGTAGCAGTCAACCCCCGAGATGCCCGGGAAGTGCAGGGCAGGGATTGGAGAACAACAGGTCCAAGACAAACATGGTGGGATCCCCAGCTGCCCTGTGCTGTGACCCTGAGGCCCTTTAGCCAAGATCCCATTGCTAGTTCAGGATGGAGCCAAGGCCTCCGATGACTGCCCCAAGGATGGGACCCTGTTGGGTCCCATCCTTGGGTGGGAAATATCAGGCATCTGGCCATGACCCATTCTTGACATTAAGTCAAGAGCTGCTTTGAAGACAGGTGGCTAAAGAGGAGGGTTGACTATGGTGATGGTGACTCACTGGCCTTTTCTGTCTGAGCTCCAGCCATGAGCGTTGTAGTGGGAGAGACAGGCCATGTGTCCATCAATCCATCTCCTCCATCTAAGAACGTGGCAAGGTTGTATCTCCTAGCTTCCCTTGCACCGACACTGGGGTCCCATGACCAGTCCTGGCCCATCGCGTGTGGGCAGCAGTCATGTGGGTGTCCTGCAGTCCAATGCACTCATAAGCACATGTGGGGTCCCCAAGTTCTCCTTTCCCTGCCACACTAACCTGGATGTTGACCTATGTTGACACAATGCCATTAGACTGAAGCAATCAGAGTCTCTAGAGAGAATGGCTGCCTGGAGAGTCAAAACCTACACTGGAATGATGCACACATGAGAAAAAAAGGGGAAAAAAACTTTATTGTGTTAAGATAACTGAGACTTAGAGCTTCTTTAATTTTTTTAAGATTTTATTTATTTATTCATGAGAGACATAGAGAGACAGAGGCAGAGACATAGGCAGAGGGAGAAGCAGGCTCAATCCCAGGACCCTGGGATCATGACCTGAGCCAAAGGCAGACACTCAACCACTGAGCCACCAGGTGCCCTTGGAGGTTTGTTTACTTTGGTTTGGTTGATGTTTTTTGCGTATTTGTTTATTTATCACGGCATATCTGGCACTATAGAAATATAGTTGCTATATGCCATAATGAGTTCTCCTAGAGAGACAGTTAGCCCCCTCATGGTCTCCCACAGGCCCCTGAATGGCTCTTGTCCCATTCCAATGATGCTTGCTAAGGCCATGCTCTCTGTGGCAGCAGGCACTGCCTTGGGCATGGCATTATCCCCAAGACAGCAGAGTGGCTGGCGCTTGGGAGGAATTCAGCAAGTAGCTGTTGACTAAATGGATAGGTGAGCAAACAAATGAACAAACCAAAGCCAGTTAGGTGCATCTTAGAATGAGATCTTGGCATATCCTGGGGCACCAGAAGGCAGACACAGTCCAAGAAAGCCAGGATATAATTCAGGAGAAGCTTGGCAGATTAGAAAAATGATCCATTCAGGATGGGTGAAATAGAAGGCCAAGCTTTTAGAAGTTAAACGCCGGCCCTGCCAACCCAGGAAGAGGCAAGGAGAAAATCCAAGGGGACCCAGGACCACAGGGGACACAAGCCTGGTAACATCTTCAGTGATGGGCCAGCCTACACCTCTGGGACAGGACCCAGGAAGGAGGAAGCAGCACATGCAAGACAGGGTGCGATCATCCCACTGCACTTGGCCTTCTCCCGGATCTTATTTTAGCTGTCACATTTAAGAAGGATTTGGAGGTTCTGGGGAGGAGCCAGAGCCAATAGGAGAAATGATGAAGAGTTGGGGCAAAAAAAAAAAAAAAAAAAAAGAACCTGTAGGGAAAGCCTAGGGGAAGTGGGAGTTAAATGGGCTGAAGGAGGCAGGTGGATGCTAATGAGCACCTCCGTAGTTGGGGAAGGGGACAGAACTCAGGACATGGGTTCATGCAGCAGCAGAAAGACTTAGGTTACACCCCAGGCAGTGAAGTTTGGTTGAAAGGGAGCGGTACATTGGGGAGGTAGGCTGGCTGCTTGCTCGGAAGGTCTCAGTGGGCCCCTCGGTGGCCCTACAAAGGGTAATTGGGGGCATGACGTCCCAGAGGTGTGGAAAGGAGAGAGGTATCTAATAATGTCCCTAGGGCCCTATGACAAGAAAGGAGGGGAGCCCTGACCAGAGCCTGCCAACTGATTCTGGTTTATGGGTGTGAGGCAGGAGGGGCTTTAGGGAAGGTCATGGAGGACTAAGGGAGCCTCCTGGATCCCAGGATGTCACAACTGGAAGGATGCCAAGAGGTGAGGTGCAAGGGGCTTTCAGATGTGATTTCCCTGCAAGAAAAAGCTGGTCAGATCCCCCCAGCTGAAGGGCCTCTCCGTTCTCAGGCCTTCACCAGCGTCTGAGCAGGAGGCATGTCCCTCCTCCAGATCACTCACCTCTGGGATCTCCAAGTCCCTTCCCACCCCGCACTTCAGTAGTGCCCAGCACACCTCCACCTGGCTGCCTCCTTCTCTCCACCAGGGGGCCGTCTGTGGGCTTCCTCCTGCTTCCAAGCCACAGCCCCTGCTGGGTCCATGGAGGAGGACTGCTCCCAGCTGCGCTGGGGAAATGGCAAATAGAGCGACCCCCTCTCATTTGGGGATCTTCATTGGTCTGACAGAGGGCCCCAGGCCCACCTGAGCCCTCCGTTTCTCCTGTAGGAGGGATGCTGCAGCCTCCCCTGTACCTGGCCACTAGAGGGCACCATGCCCTCACCACCACCCAGCAGTCCTGCCCTTCCTATTTCCCTCTTCCTTGTGTAGGCAAGTCCGATTGGCCTTGGCCCAAGGGAATCAACGATGAAATTCCAGGACAAATCGAATGGGCTTATAAAATGGTGTATGAAAGCTGAAAGAGAGATAAAAATATGTGCCTGGCACTGTGCCAGGTGCCAGGGATTCAGAGACAAATAAGACCCATACTTGCCCACTTCACTGTCTTAAATGGGAAACAGGACAATTACTATACAGTGGAGTGAGCCCAGGAGTTAGAGAAATGTAGCCTGCTGAGGGAACACTCAGAAGGTGCCGCTGACCAGCAAGGGGCTCAAGGAAGACTCCTGCAGGAGCCAAGTCTTGAAGGGTGAGCAAGAAGTAGTCAGGTGAAGGAGGGGCCTCTCAGGGAGTGCTCGAACAGAGGCTCAGAGGTATGGAAATGTTCAGATTGGAAGGTAGGGTAATGAGAGCTATGGCATAATCTGGGCAACAGGGTCTGTTCCTCTCCTTGCTGGTTGGAGGAAACACCAGCTCTGCTACAGTTAGATGCCTAGCAGGATTCCCCGGCCTTCCCCTAACCCTAGCAGGAGTCCCCTGCCTTCCTGATGTTCTGCTCTCCCCTGCCCTTCCTCCTCCTTCCCCTCCTCCTCCTCCTCCTCCTCTTTCTACTGTGGGGATGAGGTGGGGGATGTCCACATTTGGAAAAAGGAGCTGCCGTTTGGTCCTCACTGGTACTTGCTGTATGCTGATCTCTGGTTCAGATATGATCACCATTCCCATTTTGCTGATGTGAAACCCAGGGCTCAGAGAGATTAAGGGAGCTGGCCCGGTTACACGGTGAGTGCAAAGTGAGACTCTCACGGAGGCCTTCTGGCCCCAGGTCCTATGGTTTGTGCTGGGTAGGGGAAGGGATCTTGGCAAATGCTCTCTCTCCAGTAAGGTTGGCACTAGCCATTTTTAAGCAGATTTTTTTTTTAACAAAATTTACAAAAGTAATGCATGTTCATCATTTTAAAAAATCAAACAATATAGAAATTCACAATATTGACAGTAAAAGTCCCTCATAATCCCAACTGTCCCTTTCCAGATAACTGCTACTAACAGTTTGGTATATATACTTTTAGATGCTCCCGTGGGTTTGCAAATACATGCTATTGTATTTTCTAAAATGGCATTAGGCTTTTCTGCAATTTGGTTTCTTCCCTTAGTCATTCTTGGACAACTTTCCATGCCTATGCATATTGCTCTATAAAGTGGGGGTCTCTTGTGATCCCCATTTATCTCTGAGGAAGCCAGGCTCAGGAAAGGTAAGTTGCCCCAGGCACACAGTCCACAAGGGACAGGCTTGTCAGCCCGGCAGGATCTGGGGCGTCCAGCGGGGAGCTGCCCACAGCTACGCCCGCCCACTCAACACTTTTCTCCCAGCAGCCTTGGCACCATCGTCAGATGCTGGGAATTTTTAGGAATGGATTTTTGTGTCATTTGTAATAGATCAGAAATATCCCAGCAAGACAGATTGCCTGAACCTTTTGGGTGGTTTTCTGTGAGCTGATAAAGTCCTGTCAGTTGAAAATCAAGGCTCATCCCTCTTGTATGTCAATGATACCCACCCCCCAGGAAGGCAGCTTTGGGCAACAGCTCTTTTGGAATGGGAGCTGGGGGCGGGGGGCAGCAGCACAGACCTGCTGACCCAGCAGCCTCCTGAAATAGCCGAAATCTGACTGGAGGAGGCAGGCACCATCGGGATTTGACCAGAAGCATCCCTTCAACTCCTGCTTCTCAACGTGTGACACTGGCATCACCTGGGAGCTGGTTAGAAATGCAGGATCTCATACTCCAATCCAGACCTGCTGAATCAGAATCTGCATTTTAACAAAACCTCCAGGGGATCCTTATGCAAAGTATGAGTAGCCAGTCTTTGGCAGTGTCCTGGAGCCTATAAAACCAGTCCGTGGCTCCTTTTCTAGATGTGTAGTTGATGTGCTTAGTATTAGAAACTTAATAAGAGCTAGCAAAAATACAGGGCAGTTCCTATGTGCCAGTGCAAGTGTTTTGCTCGGATCACCTCATGGAATCTTCACAAGGACACTCTGAGATGGGGTGCCAGAGACGCAGAGGAGTTACCTCACTTGCCTGAGATCACGTGCTAACAGGCAGGTGAGCGGGGACTCCAAGCCAGACCCCACAGAATCATAACCACTACACTAGGCTGCCTGCAGGAAGGGGGACAGCTGACACGGAGCTGTTCTGACAGGCATCTCCAGAGCGGCATTTCTAAGCGCTTGCCCATACATCTTGTTTTATTCTTCCCCTCCCCGCCTTCTGCCTCCCTGAAGACAGATCACCTTAGAGAAGCAGAGAGAGCTCAGCATTAGCATGAACGCAGCCTTCACAGAGGCAGAGACCAGGCAGCAAGAGCAGCACGTTACATTTGCAAAACCCTTTATCTTATCATCCATTATCTCCTTTATCCTCCCAAGAACCCAGCAAGGGAGGCAGGTGTTATTACTCCCATCAGACAGACGGGAAAAGGAGGACAGACATTGCCGAGTGACTCAGCCAAGGTCACACAATGAGGCTAAGCCAAGCAGCTGGGCCTCCTGGTGCCGTTTCTTCTCCCCGGGCTGCCCTCTTTTTCTAGAAGACTCCATCTCAGTCTCCCCATCCTGAAGGCAGTCCATATCTCCTCTCAGTGCTTCCACAGCTCTGTGGGGAAACCCGGTCCCCAGTGGGGCCTCAGCCTCTCTCCCAGGCTGCCTCCTGCCTGAAGCAATTATAAATCACGGCATTTCCCCTTCATTCAAACCTGATGTTTAATTCATTGCTATTCTGGCTGCTTTAATGCAGAACATTTATTCAGTGGAATAGCTTTGTTTTGCCTCCCAAGCTTTATTCTGTTTAGAATCCCATTTCCATTGCAGAGGGGGCTTGCTGTTAGCCAGCTTCCAGGACTCCCTCCTCCTGCTACCCAGGAGTGGCCCACCTCTGTCTTCCAGGCGGACCCACCGTGGGGCCGTGAGTCAGCTTCAGCTCCTGACAAGGAGTTCAGATTTTCCTGTCCTCGGTCCAAACACCTGACTTTTTCCATTTGCTCCCCCTTCCTTTCTCCCAGGCCTGGTGTCACAAGCTGTCTGGCTCCTTGTCTCCAGGCTCCCAAACCCCACAGCTGGGAAGCTTAGCACCCCCTACCAGTTTGGACCTGCTCCTGCCCAGGGCACGAGATGTTAGAGGGGCCTGAGCAGGTGGTACAGCTGTCATGTTGTACCAGCAGAGCTTCTGCTAATGTCATTAACACTTCTTCAACTACTCCCAGTCTGACAAATCTAGAAACTTGGACTTCTATCCTTGAATGCTATGCCCAAGCCTTACCTTTGGTAATAGATGCCCTGGCTGATAATTTCCATTGTCCTGGATATCAGCGTATTTAAAGTCAAGAGCAAAGGGCAGAGATTACTATGTGTCTGTATAACATCCATTCTCCCCATCTTTGGCAATATGGAAACCTCTAGCTGAGCACCAGGATTGACAGCCAGCTACCAGATGACACTATATCACGTAGCATCCCTTGTAGTGAGGTGTATCCACATGATTAGGTTCTGGCTAACGAGATCTAAGCGGAAGTGTTGTATGGGACTTATGGGAAGCCTTCCTAAAAAAGGAGAAGGCACAACTCTCTCAATCTCTTCTCTCTTACTCACTAGATGAAACGTGGCTGCAAAGGCTGGATCTCTAGCAGACATTTTAAGACCAGGAGGTGGAAGCCACATGCAGAGTACAGGGATGGTATAGAGGGAAGGAGCTCAGGTCCCTGACACTGGAGATCCACCCTGTTGGTGTGGTTGGCTAGTCTCTGAATTTCTTTCACAATAGCAATAAGCTTCTGTCTTGTTTTAGCTACTCTAGGTTGTAACTTTCAGCACAGATAGTCAAACTGGTTCCTAAGTACAAAGACAAAGCCATTTCTTTACCTATTTCTTCATCTGTCTGATGGGAACTGCTCATCTGCCAAGCCTACTGCCTGCTTCAGTTTCTGATACAAGATTTATGGATGTGATACCTGATAGGAATGAAAGACAGGAGAAATACAGTGGAAGGAAAAGGGGCCTAGGACGCAGAATTAAGAGTGCACAGATATCATTCAACCACTCACTGTATAGATGGGAAAACTGAGTTTCAGAGAGAATTAATCTTTAGTCTGCAGTCAAGAGACTGAAGCCACCCCTCCACCACCACTTAGAGTTTAGAAAGCTTCTGAGAAAACCTGACATGCTTTCCAACCTGGACAGGTGCTGGTTCTGACTATGGACAAAGAGTCAAAGCTCACCTGGGCAAAGATCTATTCCCTTCTTCTCTTGGGAGGCGCATTTCTTTATGAAGCACCAGACTTCTCCTTATCATCATACAAAGCAGATGTAGGGAAAAGAATCAATCCTCTCTGGGGTGAAGCTGCCTGCTAGGAGGTGAGCTGCTTCTACCCTGCCTCAGCCTAGGGGAGGGCAGGTTCCATTTTACCATAGCCAGCTCCTCCGTCTGTCCACACAGAGTGATGGTTGAGCATAGGCTCTGAGACCAGGCTACTTGGTTTGAATCCATGCTCTACCACTGACTGACCATGTGACCTTAGCAAAATTGCTCATCCTGCCAAGCCTCAGATTCCCCACGTCTCCAAAAGATGCTAATCTGTACGCACCTCATAAGGTTACTGGAAAGATTAAGTTAGTTAGAAACTAGAATGTTAGTTATCACTTTTATTTTCCATGGATTCCAGATTAAGATCCCCATAGAAAATGCCGACGCTGTGTTATTTTGCTCTTTTCCCACATTACCATGGAGTTCCTCGAAGGCAGTGAGCTGCTGGCTTATTGGCCTTTATTCCCAAGAATTTAGAATGGAGCCTGGCATGTGGTAGGTACTCCAAAAAGAATCTGTTGAATGGAACTGTGTAGAATAGGATTTTCTCTTCATTCCTCAGATGAAAACCCACTCCCCACCTCTCCCATACCTTTCTCCTTCCCTTCTATTGTCCGGCTCTCTCTCATTCTCTCCACCATATTTCTCTCTCTATGCGCCATTCTTGCTCTGTTTTTCTTTCAAACACTTGCCCAACCCACTTCAACCTTTGGACTGGCACCTGCCTGTCACCCATGCCCAGCATGCACTGCACTCTGCTCCCAGCTCAGTGCCCAGCTCAGCCAGCCTCAACTCCAAGGATGAACATTCCAGCATCAGTTCCAACTTTGCTGTCCCCACTCTCTTCCAGCCTCCTCACCCTTCAGTTGAGAATACCACAGCCAGGAGACCCTGAGGAGCCTGTCTTTCTTTTGCACTGGCAGTCTGTCCTGCAGTGAGGATTACAACCCAGGCTTCTCAACTTTTGGCCAAAAGGTCATTCCACTATGGCATCCTCTGAGGCTGACTGGTGGAAACATCATGGAATGTTTGGTGAATCAATGAATAAATGAGTTGGGAGGGAGACTTGCTCTAATACCACCCTTCTTCTTTCCTGGAGCACCTGGCGACCTGCTGGCTCCTGTCCCACCAACATAAGTAAGCAGTGGGGGAAGGCACAGACCCTTTGTGCCAAGGAGTGCCCAGAGGAGATCCAGTCTCCACTGCTCCTGTTGTCACAGCCAATCCACCTGTGACCTCTTCCCACTCATGCTCTCCCTTCACTGGCACCTGTGTGTAGAGAGGCCATGTTCATTGTTCTTCATGGCATGACCTTTAGAGGTCTGAGGCCATTCTCTGAGATTAAGTCTCTTCCATGGGAGTCATGGCCCAGGCTCTTGCCTCTGTAGCTCGCTGTCTACTCAGAGCCCTGTGTTCTGGCCAAGCTGTAGTCAGCTGGAGCAAAGCGACTTCTGTTGCAGCCCTATAGCTTGTTGCTAAATCTGCCCCTTTTTTTTTCCTTTCTTTTAAACTACAGGAGTGGCCCACTGTTCAGCTTCCTGTCCTCTCAAGTTAAGGGGAGGTGTCTTGGCCTGACATCCCTCCCCCTGAAGCCCGGCCATCCCCAGCCCCTCCCTCTCTGTCCTCCTCCCCTGCACCTCATCTGGGAATTCCCAAATGCTACCTGATGCAGCAGTTTCTCCTTTAACTGTTCTTGTCTTAATTCCATCCCCCGCAATTGGAGCCTGAATAATGAGTTATTTCACAGGAAGATTGATCTGGGTATTAGGGCATCGTTTAGTTTGCCATTACAACAGCCAATTTTGGTTACATACTCAGCTGTGAAGGGGAGAGGGACAGGCTGCTGAAGCTTTCTGAAACATGGGAAGGGTGGCTGGGAGGAAGGGGTGCTGGGCAAGGGGCAGAGGTGGTGGGAGGACCGGGGGAGGGGTCTGACCGGCGTTAGCCTGTGTCTCTATTCTTGGAATATGATGTTGGGAAAGAAATCCTAAGGACTGAAAAGGATGTGATCCTTTTTCAAAGAGAGAGGAAGATCAGGGTTTGAGGCTGGAGATCCCAGGAGTGGGAAGGCCTTTGTGAAATAAGCTGAATGAACAAAACCCAAGTTAAAAGGACATTCCAGACTTGCCAGTATTTCAAGATGACAGTATGGCTGAGCATCGCTACCTGCCATGTCTCATATTAGACCCCCATGGTCAAGGGATTTCATGGTTCCCTACCTTCCGGATCTCCAAGTCTGATGGGAGAGACACAGCATCTGCCCTCGGGGAGCTCCCAGTCTGATGGATGAGGGAGACTCTCTTTCAGGTCATCATCACAGGGTAAGCTTCCCCACCTGTCTTCCCAGTTTTCCTGTGTCATTGTCCTATTTATTTCCCCCATGCCTCTTCTACACACTAATATTTCCCTATTCATTTATTTTATTTTAACTCTCTTGCCTGTCTCCTCCTCAACGAGAACCAAAGCTGCTTGAGGGCAAGGACCTTGCCCACCCTGATCATCTGTTCCTCCAGTGCCCACAACAGTGCCTATACCTGTGGCACTCAATAACCATGTGCCGACGGGTGACTGAGCACCATGGAAGCCCTGGCTTCATGAGGCTGGCCGTGGGAGTCAAGCGACAGTCCTAGTACCTCCACACCTTTGGGCACATCTCGCGAAAGCACTAGACCCTCACCCCAAAAGGAGCTGTAGACACACCTGCTGTGCAATATTTTGCAAACAACTTTAGGGCGTTCACAGAAACTCCTGAGGGAGCTGAAGGTCTCTTTGAAATTTGTCCCATAGTTGAGAACCCTGGTACAGAGAGGCCAACTTGAATGCGGTGTCGGCTGAGTTGAGGTCTATGCTTTGGAGAAGTCCCACACGTCTCTGAAGTTCATTTCCCTCATCTGCTTCATGAATATCTAGCGCAGGAATGTTTGTGAAACGCAGAGTTACCTGCCCAGCGTTATACGAAAGCTAAGTGTTATTAGCAGTGTCATTCATCACTATAGCAGCAATTTCAAAACCTGCCTATGACAAAATGAGTCCCAGGACACAGAGGGGAAACTAAGGGGAAATCATCTCATCAGGAGGCATGGCACTGGACAGAAGCAATTGCTTTCCACTCTGGTCACAGAGGGACCATTCCCTGCTCCTCTGCGGACCCCAAATATCCCAATGACCTGTGTTCCTCCAGCCTGGCCTATTAAAGAGATAACCAGAAGGCTGGTGATGATTTGCTTGAAGCATTCGGGTACCAGTAACAACGGAAGCTGAACAGGCTTTAGCTACATTACCAAAGCCATTAAAGTTAAAAACCACTAAACAACCACAGCTTGCTTCCCATCATCCACCCCACAGGCATCCAAAACAAAACCAACAAGAATGTGTTAGAATAAAGCGGACACTGAGATTTATTAATAGCTTGTGTTTGCCCAGAGCTTTAAAAGCAAGCCCCGAGGCATCGAGAACCTCACCTACCAGGCACTGCTGAGTAGCACAGGGGGGCCTTTCCAGAGGGCTCTCAACCCCCCAACCCGAAACCTCAAGATCTGAAAGGAATTTGGGGGCCCTATTATCAGAGGCTATTTCTGAGCACAGCAGCAGTGTGGGAGACAGCGGATGGGGATACCTTTGACATGGGTGGTCCACCGGGCAGAGGTGAAGACCCTGGGCAGGCAGAGCAGTCAAAAGGAGGGGGAGTGCAAGTGGGAACTGGGATTTGGGAATGAGTGAAGCCTCTGACTATGAATTCAGGGGCAGAGGCAGCCAACAGCATCTGAATCTGCACACAGCCCTCATTTGCAATCATTGGCTGGCTCTACAAACAAGGAGGTTCTGCAAACAGCACAAGTGTGTTAAATAGCTTCAGACTCTCTAAACAGCAGCTTGCTTTATGCACAGAGGATGGTGTATTCATCAGGGACCTGGTAAGCAGACGGCCACAGGATTCCTACTCCAGGATTAAAGCTACAGACCAAGAGACCATCTGCTGGTGCACATGGGAAAGTGTGGGTCAGTTTCGGTGTCTTAGCGATAACGTGGGCAGGATGGCTTGCCCAGAAGACCTGCATCTCTGGGGGACACTCACTGCCCTCGCACTAAAAGGAACAGAGGATGGGCAAGTTCCCAATTCCTTCCCTATAGCTTCCCTTTGGTCCATGCCACTACAGGACTTCTCATTGGGAATCTCTGGATGTCTGGCTGTGACAAGCTTGGGCCTTACTTTATTAAGAGGGAGGCTGGGCTCCTTGCAGAAGGCTGAAGCTAGTGGCAATGGCAACGTGCAGCATTGTTCAGTTCTTCTGGTTTACAGTCCATTTGGACATCCATTATTTATGGCAGCTGAGTGGCTGTGAACAAGCTGAGACTCAATTAAGATAATGTTCCCCCACACAGGAGCGGTGGTTAATGCTGAAAAGTTATTCCAACTCATCCTTTACACTACATAGAGCTGGAGATATAAAGAGACCAAGGGGCTGAGTTAGAGAAGCCCAGAGACAGAGAGCTAGAGTGGAGAACAGAGAGATGGAAGGGGAAAGAGGGAAGCAGATGCATCCTGAGTCCAGAGCAAGAGGCATCCCTCCCACAGGCCACCTCTGCCCTTGTCCCCAGCCTCTGTGCTGGAACCCCTGCTCCCCATCTTAGGAGGGGAGGAGGTATGTCTCCTGGATCTCAGAGGTCCTTGAGCTGAGTCTTCCCATCTCCAGTGCTGCCCTCCCTTCCTTGCTTTGTCCTGTCCCCTGCCTGGCCTGCATCATCAGCCTGTCCCCTGAGCACTAGTGATGGTGCCTGCTGGGGGCAGTGGACATGCTGCAGGCTGCTGTGCTACCCTGGTCCCCACAGCAGGAGAGGGGTGAGAGGTGGGAAGGCAGGCAGGCAGGGGCTTCCAAGGGAGAGAAAGAGAGGGGTGCTAGAACAGGTTTGGGGGCAAAGGTGGAGGAAAAGTAGGTGGCAAAGGAGTGGCTCAGAGAGTCAGGCAGGGCAGGCAGCAGCCGGTGTGGCCCTTACGGAGGTCATCTGAGAGGGACAGGGCCTCCTTGCCATGCACCTGCTGGTCGGCCATTTCTTCCACCCCAGCATCACATAGTGGTCCTCCTGCCCACTCCCCCATGTCGCTCCTCTAGACCTTTCACTCCACGTCACGAGGCAACTTCCTGGCGAGAATTGCCCCCGATTTCCATTTATCTTTGAGACTTTCAGCTAAAGGGATTTGAGAGCAGCCGGCAGGTTCACAGGCCTAATCAGGCCTGATGCATCTCTAACCAGACAGGGAGTGTGCGTCTGGATTTGTCGCCCGACAGGTACAGATGTCAGAGGCTCTCATCCATGAGACGGAATCACTCTCGGGGATTGAGAGGCTGAGCGGGCGTCAATCAGAGGCAGGCTGCACAACTCAAACAGGGGACGGAGGCTTTTGGCAAAGCCCCTTCCGACAGACCCAGGTCAGCAGGCACTTCACTTCATCAACTGAATTACAGAAGGCTTCCACCGCAGAGCCGAGAATTTCGAAGGATGCTCCCGTTCTGCAGCATTCGCTCTCCTCCTCTCTGTCGGCTAATGAGTCCTTCCCGGCTAGTTCGAGGTAAAGGCAGGAATGAAGTCTGGGTTGAAAACCCAGCCCCACTAGTTACTAGCTGAAGATCTTGGGCAGGTGCGTCACTGACCTCCTCCGAGTCTGTCACTTAAGTCTCACTTGTGGGCCTGTGGCAAGCGGCCAGTGAGGTAGTCTGAGGTTGCTCTACCTTCTGTGCTTCTGCAGTGCTTTGCAGCTCTGTTGGCCGATGCCATGGTTAAGACACGCTGGCCCTGCACTTGTTAGCTGTGTGGCTTTGGGCACATTACCTAACCTCTCTGTGATCCAGTAACCTCCTGTCTAAAATGGAGATGGTGGCTGTCCCCACTCGTTCAGGCTCTTGAGAGAGTTAATACCCATGAAGCCCGGGGACAGCCTGGGACACAGTTAGCCCTCAGGAAACATTGCTGGATGTCTTGTTGGTGGCGGTGGCGGGAATATTCCGGCACTACGTCATGTCTGTGATTTAGAAGGCTCTTGCTTGCTCATCTTGCCTCTCCCCCGTCAGCCCAGGAAGTAGTCAGGGGCTTGGACTATAGCCATCCAGCCTGGATCCTGGCAAGAAGGAGATGTTCCATGAATCCACTTTGATGAAATCGACAAAAGAGACGCTGCTGAGATGTAAAGATGTGTCACCGAGATGCCATGCAGACGCATGAGCTCTGGACCCCTGTGGCCTCTTGTCCGCAGGGAGGACTTGGGCAAGTGACCCTTCCTCTACGAGCCTCAATTGTCCTGTCTGTGACGTGGATAATACCCTCACATCAGAGAGCTGACTCGGATGACGTCTCTGAAGCATCTAGCACAACCCTGGGCCCGTGGGAGGTACTTAACGAAAATAGTGGCTAGGATACTCCCATGGAGGCCCATCCTGGAAAAAAGGGTGAAGATGGCCAAGAATCTCCCACTGTTCCCTGACCAGGGCACTTGTCCCTTGGGTTCCCTTGCACAACTCCAGGGCAGTGCCCCAGGCCCCAAAATGACGCAGCCTGCCCCCAAGCTGCCCAGACCCTAGCTGACTGGAGTTACCAGAGGGCGGCTAAGCGCAAATAGCTCCCTCATGGCAATGAAGAGGTTCTACCTTTCCCTACCTTTCTGGCATCCCCCGGAAGTGTGGGGAGGGCGATACTCACCAGGTAGCAAGAAGGCAAATGTTGATCGTAGTAAGTAGAACAAGTGGGAGTTATGGGGAAGAATAAAGGAGCACAAGTACCCAAGTTCAAAATCATGAGACACTGCATTGGCCAAAGAGAACATGTGGCCATAGGTCCCCAGTCTGCCACCCCTGAGGATAATGGGACTGCAGGCTGAGGGCTGAGCACAGATGGGGTCGCAGCTTGTCCCCCTTCAACCCGACCACACTTCAGATCATTCCAGAGTGGCTCTGAGTCTCCAGCACCAGCAAAGGGAGCCAGCTCCCCTCTGCTCCTCTCAAAGGGAGCCCAGGAGCAGGTCCCACAGGGACGGTGCCCCTCGTGTTGCCAGGAAGGCCTGCAGCTCAGTGGTCTTCTCCTCTTGCCACAAGCTAAGACCAGTCCTGTCCTTTCCCCGTAGAGAAAGTGCTGGGACGCCAGTGGACGATATTGGAGCAGCATGGCCACTACGAACTTAAACTGAACAAAAGGAAAGAAGGGAAAAAACCACCCGGCAACCATCAAGTTGACCTGGGAGGGCTTCACTAAGCCCTGGCTCAGCCCTGTGCTTCCACATCCAACCCCTGGCTGCCCTGCCCAGGTCAGAAGGTGCTGGCGGGAGAGGGCAGGGGCAGGGCAGGGTGGGGAGAGGGCCGAGGTAGCATGGACAGGGGTCTGACAGGAGGGGCTCCACTGGGCAGTGCACCCATGGCTCTCAACCAGACAGACGAGGTTCAAATCCCAGCTCCTCCTCCAACTAGCCCTGGGACCATGGGAACCTTCCTCAAGTCCCTGAGCCTGGCTCTTCATCTGTAATGTGGTGGTGATAACTCCTCTTAGCACTGAACAGGACTGTGCCTGTTACTCAACAGGCAGCAACACTCAGCAAACAGTATCTTTGATTTCTACCCACTGCAAGGTGGCCCACCACAAACTTCTGGAGGCGCCGTCTGTGCTCGGCTGGACCTGCCCAGGGATGGCCGCTCAGTGCAGGGTGGGAACGCTAAGCCTTTGCCTTTCATCTCCAGTGTGAGGTTTGGTGTCCTGAGAAAGAAAACCAGAAAATGTTTACATAGTATAGTTTTACTGGTCGTGAACTTGGAGAGTTAGGGCAATCATCTGATTAATAGTTTCAATTAACAACAGTAGCTTTAGGGATCCCTGGGTGGTGCAGCGGTTTGGTGCCTGCCTTTGGCCCAGGGCGCGATCCTGGAGACCCAGGATCGAATCCCACGTCGGGCTCCCGGTGCATGGAGCCTGCTTCCCGCCCCCCCCCGCCCCGCCCCTCCTGTGTCTCTGCCTCTCTCTCTCTCTGTGACTATCATAAATAAATAAAAATTAAAAAAAAAAAAAAGACCTCAGAGAGCTCTCTGTCCTTTAAAACAAAAAACAAAAAACAACAGTAGCTTTAACAACAGCTCACAGATCCAGGGTGCTCACATTAACCCCTGGGGTTTAACCCTCATGATGACCCCATGCCCGGGTATCATTGTTACTCCTACTTTACAGGTGGGGAATGTACACAGAGGGAGGAGACAGCAAGACCCCCGAGAACTGGGCGGGGTGGGGATGGGGCGGGGGAGTCTGTGTGTCCTGGGTGGAGGGAAGGCATCCAGACCAGTCCAATATGTCAGGAGCCAGGAGGCAGGAATAGCATGGCTCATGCCCAGCTCACCACTTTGTCATTTTTGGCCTCCGACAGTCTCTTATTTTTAATTCTGTAGGGGGAGTGTGTGGCACTCAGATGTGAGTCTGGCCAGAATGTGGCCCCCCTGGCAGCCTCCGGCTCCTCGTCCCCTTGGCTGCGGGCCTCAGTCAGGTTGGCATGGCAGGACTGAAGCCTGGGACCTCCCCCTCAGCAAAAGGGCAGTGGGGGGGGGGAGGAACCATCCCCCACCTGACAACACATCCCCCCACTGGACAACCCACCCTCTAACCCCTCACTGCAGCACCTCCACCTTGCAGATTGACTTGCATCCTGGAGGCATTGAGGAGGTCGAGATGAGCCCTACAGGGCCAAGGCAGCCCAGGCAAGTTCCCTAGGAAATGTTCCTGACAGTCTGTGCCTTTCTCCAGCCAGCCTTCTTGAAAGGGCCTGCTCATCTGCCACTACATCCTCCACTGGATGAGCTAGAATTGTCTCAGCAGCCTGACCCAGCTTAGCCCCCCGGGGCTCCCAGTGACTGTGTCTGCATTTGCTTTCCCATTTCCCTCAAGTCTATGGAGGAGGGAAGAGCCCTCAGTCTCTGAACAAGGGTGGCACTGGGTTGTCTCTGAAGAGGTCTGCTGGGATTCCTACCATGTCTTCCCCAGCATCCGGACCAGTTAGTGGTTCTTCCCTGGCCAAGCAGGCCACCCAGAGAGCCTCTGACCCTGGCTCTGCAGACACCTGCAGTTTGCTGCTCTGTCCTACCACATCGTGTCCTGTCACAGATGCCAGGCTCGGCATCCACCTTGGCCTCTGAATCAGGCCTCAGTCCAGCTCTCCTCCATTCAGCCCTGCATCCACCTGTCCCCACTACATCCTGTGTGTCAATCCATGTAGAAGATAGGAACACCTGGGGGAAAGAAAGAGAGAGAGAGAGAAAGAGAGAGGAAAGGAAGGAGGAAGGAAGGAGGAAGGAAGGAAGGAAGGAAGGAAGGAAGGAAGGAAGGAAGGAAGGAAGAAGGAAGGAAGGAAGGAGACACAAAAATATAAGGGTAATAGGGGCCTCCAGATCCATCAGATGGGCCAGATGAATGGAGATTAAGAATGACTGCTAGGCTGTTGGCTTCAGGTCACCTGTGCACAGCTGCAAGCCTAAGACCAGGAGACAGCAGCTGCCACTGCTGGGATTACTGATGCTGACACAGCTGCCCCCACCAGGCAGCAGGTGACAAGACCATGGCTACAAATCCTCATCTTGGCTGCAGCCCACTCACCTTCCCTTACCATTGCAGCAGGGATGGCCTCTGGCTCCTGCCACTTTCCGTATCCCAAGGGCAGGCCACTTGTTGGCAAAACTTAGATCACAGCCAGAATTCCAGCAACATGAGGTTCTGGGGAATGTCACTTTAAGCCTTCTAGCCATCGTGATACAGAGGGAACCACAGAAGGAGGTGGACATGGATGCCAAGGACCAATATATCATGTCCAGCATCCCCAGCACTCTTTTGGGTATCAGTTCCCCTGTAGTCCTGACCTAGTTTTAGCTTCGCCCCAGCCTATGGGCACTGCTCAGACTGCTGCCCCAGATTTGGCCTCTGCTGGGTCATCCCCAGTGGCCATTCACCCCTCAGCCAGGGCAGAGGTGCCCTGCCCCATTCCCTATCCATGTCAGCTCCTTAACTGGGGTCCTGTTAACCAAGCCTAGGCCCCTGGACCTTCCTGGGGCTCCTGTAGCATGGAACCGGATCAGAAGACAATCACTGGAGAGCACTAGGCTGGGTGTCAGAAAGTTCAGAAGACCTGGGCTGTGGCTATGCCCTCATCATGTGCCCTTTCAGCCTCCGTGTCAAAGTCAGTCATCCTTCAGGTCCCACCTTGTGGGAGATTTCTAAATCTTACCTTATAAGCAGAAAAGACATGGTCACATGCACATGCACATGTGACATCCCCAGGGAGCTGGGGATGGCTTTGCTGGCACAACCCAGAATTCCTGTCCAACTGTATTCAGAAAGAGTGGGGGAAATGTGGTGCTGAGGGAGGAGGTGAGGCTGAAACACAAGGTGGAACAGGACAAGAACTGCCCCATTTGGCAACCCATCCTTCATCTGACCACCCATGCCTCACCTGACAACTCATCCCCCACCTGATGACCCAGCCCCCACCTGACAACCCATTTTCCCCTCACAACCCACCTCCTCACCTAACAACCCATTCCCCTAGTCAAGCCCATCTCCCACCTAACAACCCATCCCCCACTGGAAAACCATCCCCCACCTGACAACACATCCATTTACCTGACAACACATCCCCCCACTGGACAACACACCCTCTGACCCTAATGACCTAGCTTCTTACCTAACAACCCATCCCCCCAACCTGATAATCCATCCCCCTCTAGACAACCCACCCCCCAATTGACAACCCATCCCTCACTTGACAAGCCATCCCTCACGTGTCAACCCATTCTCCACCCAACAATTCACCCTCCATCTGACAACCTATTCCCCCCCACAGCCCATCCCCCCACCTGATAACCCATGCCCCATCTGGCAACCTATCCCCCCAACCTGACAATCCATCCCCCCAATAACAACCCATTCCCCTACCAGACAGCCTAACCCCCACCTGACAATCTATCCCCTACCTGGCAAACATTCCCCCACCTAACAACCCATTGCCCCACCTGACAATCATCCTGCCACCAAGGCCTTGGGGTCCTAAGGCCTTGGGTTCCAGACTGGGCTGAGAAAACCCTAAGGGCAGGCTTCAGGGAGGGCAGAAGAGGCTCAGGGTAGGGGAAGGTTAGAGAGAGACTGAGCAGGTAAGAGCAGGAGTAAAGAACTTGGACCATAGGGGAGGAAAGTCTGAAAGCCCTAGGCTTGGGCCCCTGCCCCCTTGCTCTTACCTCCTTGGCAGCCCCCTCACCTAGATCCTCCGAGAGCAGTCGAAGCTACAGCTGTGCCAGTGACCTTGAGGCTGCACATCCAGCTTAATCCACATCAGCGTCAGTGAAGGCCTTGCTGTCACTCGGGGATATTTATAACCTGTCTGCCAGGGCCCTGTACCTGGCAGCCGCCTGGAAACTAGGCCATGGGAGCCAGCCACAGAGGAGGTAGGCCCTGCCCCCTGCCCCAGCCTCTGAAGGCTCCCTAGAAGTGGAACCCCAGTTAGGGATGGAAGAGAAAGCCTCTCTGCCCCCACTAGGAAACCTGCCCCGCCCCTGGGTGAGTGGGGTTTCTGGAAAGGGCTTCCTGTGCCTGTAAGCTTGTCTCTGGGCTGCATCTTCTGTCCCATTCATGAGTGGCCCCTTGGCAAATGGCCCATCTGTGTGCATCTTGCCTACATCTCTCCTCCCTCTTGGTGATCAGCCCACGCAAAAACTCCTAGGGCCTGACAGCAAGTCCACACACCCACGGTTCGATGTCCAGGGGCCTCACCCACACCATCTCCCCACCCACTCCTCGTGGAGTCACTAAGGACTCCGATTGCTTGGGCCCAGCATGAGCTCCCCTGCCCTCTGGGTGACATAGAGTAATTTTGTGCAAAATTTTCTGTGTCTCAGTTTTCTCTTCAGTAAAATGGGGTTAACAACGGGGATTCCAAGAATAAAAAGCTCAGAATGGTGTCTGGCACATGAGAAGCACTCAGTATGTGCTGGCTAAACAGAAAGGTTTATTGATTAGGGATAGATGCCCCAGAGTCAGGATGTACTGATTCAAATCCTGATTCTGCCCCTGGCTGGCTGAGTGGCCTTGTGCCAATGACTTCAGCTCTCTGGGACTCAGTGTCTTCCTCCCTAAAATGGGAATAGTAGTACCTATCTCATGGGTCACTGTGAGGATTAAAGAAGTTAACATGGGAAGCTCTAAGCATAGTGCCGGGCACATAGTAGGTGTTCAGTTAGTATTAACATCATTAGTAGCTAATGATAATACTTATTTGGACAAGATCCTCTTCCAGACAGGTCTCTTTTTCTGCTTCCTGCCTCTATACTTGGCTGGCACAGCTGCTCACCTGGCTCCCTCTTTCTTCCTCTTCCCTCACCCCAATTGAAATGCTGCACTTCTGTCCAGCCTCCCCTCTTCCACACAGCCAGTCATTTTGGTGGACTTTGCACTAGCCTCCTCTCTGGTCCCTGAGGCCTGACCCTGTCGGGCTTCCCCTGAGGAAATGCAACTCTCTGGACCTTGAAGCAGGGCCTCTGCCTCGCTCACCTCCCCTGCCCACCGCAGGGACGCAGGAGCCAACCTCATGCTGTGTGGACAGCAGCAAAGCCAAAGCTTTCCTTATGCAGGTCTTTCCTTGCTGGGTCTTGCCCTCCCTCCTTCAAGCAGGAGTCTGTATTCCCGGGATGAGGGACAGTGTGACCCAGCCCACAACACACACACACACACACACACACACACACACACACACACACAGTTTTCCCCCAAGAAAAAATGTCACATTCCCACTAATGACAACTAAAATGCATTTTTCCCATTTTCTGGATTTTTCATTCCAATAGAGGAACAGGCCAGCCTGTCCAGCCCTGTCCCCCAGGAGGCAGGACATACCCAGGAGGCCAGGCATTGGGGCTAAGGCAGGGGGTCCTAAGAGTGGAACCCCTCCTCCCTCAGGGAAGGGAGGGCTGGTGACTTGCTGAGGGGGCACCAGGGTGCCTCCTGGGAGGAAGTGGAGGTGATGATCTTGCTGAGGCACTGCGGGCCATTTCTTGAGGTGGAAAGAAGCACCAGAGTATCGTTTTGTTCTCTCCCAGAAAGGTCTGATGGACAGTGGGTCAACCTTTCTGACCTTGGCAATATTACTACTTGCTGTCCTGCAGGCAACATGGAGCCTGGGGCTCATCAGAGGGCTCTTATGATACCGTACCCCTCCCCTCCTCTACCCCACAGGCCTGCTGGGACCCCCAAGGTGTCTGTGTCCCCAGTAGCCACAATGGAGAGAGGGCTTTTCTCTTGCTTCTTGCACCACCTTCCCCAGTAATCACCTCTCCTTTTGGCTTATGGCACAGAAGCCACCTCTGGGAGGGTGCCCCTTTTTCCTATGAGCTGGGGCAAGGCTTAGGGAAGGAGGGGTTCAGTGGGGCAGGGAGGGAAGGCTTCCTGTGTACTCACTGTCCTCCCTGAGGAGAGGAGTGTCACCAGCCTGAATGCTCAGCCCCTTCTAGCCTACAAGTCAACCTGCCCCAGATAGATGAGGGAAGTCGCCTCAGTGGCCATTGGCTCGGCCCTCATCCCTCTCCCCGATTCTAGTCTAAGATGGCCTAGGAAGGATTCTTACTCACATTGGTGTTCATGATTGAGGACCAAAAATTTGCCCCTCTCTGCTTTCTCTGTAAATTATCCCAAAGGATGATGACTTCCCAAAGGAATGTTTGTCTAATGGAAGGCACCCAGGCAAGGCCATAGGGTGATGAGGGAAGCCTTAGAAATCCAGACAAGCACCAATCTGTGCTCCCCAACCACACTCAGAGCTGGATCCACGCTCTTCTTCACGGAATAGTGTTACCCGCAGGTACATAGATGGCACATGGCAGCTATAAGATGCCCTCCACACCACCCTTCTGCACTGTGAGAGAGCCCCGGAGGGCTGTGGATCCTCTTCCACATGGGCAGGAACTGGGCCTCAAAGATTAGATGTCTGTGGTCTTCCGGCTTGGAAGGCTGGGTCAGATCTCTATTGCCACATCTCCATCACCTAGCTGCTGGTGTGTTGGTTGCTAATGGCTCCTAATTATGCCTTCTCTGATGTGTTGTCTTTACTTGGCAAGATAGAAGCCACTTCCTTGGGAGCCACCCAGGAGGTGAGGCCCTGTGTCACATGCCTTGCCACCCCAATAGCCTTTTGCCAACGACACTGGTGTCAGAACATCAAAGCTGGCCCCCTTGTCTTAAGGACAAATTCCAAGGGGTCACTCAGGTTCCAGAGTTCCCTGAGGGATCAGGCTCAGGCAAGATGTTGGCTCAAGTGGCATCTTGGCCTAGATTCCTCTTTTCCAGTCTTCTCTTGCTCCCTCAACAAGACACACACACACACACACACACACACACACGCACACACACACGCGCACACACACAGGAATCCCCAGCTCAGACTTTGCTTCAGGGAACCAAGGGCTAGATCTCAGGACTTCTGATCCCAAATCTACGTGCTCTTGAGGCAGCTCCTGGGACATCCTGTGGGTGTCTGTTGTGGTGAGAACCTAGCTTTCTGCCAGGATCTCATCTCTCGCTCCTGCTCCCGAAGGAGAAGCCTGGTTCTTAACACTTTCCCTGTGAACTGTGAGTCCGGCACCTCCCACGTCCCAGTGTGGGCTCCCTGCCTCCCCTCCCTCGCCCTAAGGCTGTGGCAGCCAACACCGTGACTCACGTCCCATCCTGGGTGGGCCTCCAGATTACTACCCACTGCCCTCACTTGTTAAGCAGTGCAGATGGCAATTAACTGCATGATATGAAAATATCCCAACCCTAATTATCTCAGGGAAGAGGCCAGGGACCATTAATAAATGATGAAGGAGAGTCTTTCCGGAGGCTCCTGGGCCCCTCCCCATGCCAGCCTGCAGAAGGCTGGGGAGTGAAGGGGACCCTTCCCCATGCAGAAGTCAGAGGTGTGGGGTGGTGAGATAAGACTTGAAGCCCAGGGAGGTGCCTCGGATTTACCAGGGGGAAGTCAAGCCACTCTTTGGAGCACTGAAATACACAACTGTTAGGGCCACTGCCCTCGTCCTGCAGACACGCAGAAAGCAAATATATTGGTGGCTCCCTGGGTATTTCCTGATGAACCATTGATCGTAGCATGCAATCTTGTATGTGAATTCTAGAATTCCCCATTACCTCTTCTATGCTTCTCACAACTGCCTCCCCTGCCCCACCCCATTCCAGGCAGCAGACAGATTTTCCATTTTCCCCAAGTTATTAAGTTCCCTCTGTGCCTTGCCCTGAGGTGGGCCCATGAGTTCTACCCTGGGGAGCAGCAATCAGACACAGAAGGGATGGGGAGCACACTCAGATAGAGATCTGAGCTGCTCAGGGTCTGCCCTTTGCTTGAACAGTGTGTCTTTTTTTCCAGCAACATATCACAACAAAGCCTGAGAGAAAAAGAAAACATTTTTATTCATGGATCCTTTTATGTGCCAGAATGAATGCAAATGCACACACACACACACACACACACAAACACACACACACACACCTGAACAGACAGGGGCTTCCATACTTGAATGCCTAAATATGAACATTGATATCTATGGGAGGAGAGATATTTGTTTCATAAAAAGACTTGCAACAGGGCTTCTTTAAACAGTAAGCAGCCAAAGTGCGATGAACATAAAATTTGATTTACAGAAATCTGATTTACCTGTAAATTTTCCAACACCTGTCCATAATAGAAGTGTGAGTGTGTGTTTGTAAATGTGCACAACTTGTCAGTGCCTTCTTTTCATCCAGTTGGGGAGAAGGGTGGGCATTTCTAATGGAAGTCCTCCCCAGAGCTGGCTGGCAACACACACCTTCGAGGTCTGATCACAGAGTGGAACCCTAGCCCAGGACTATAAACATTAATTCCTTCTCCACCTCCAGCTAGCAAAAAGGAAACCAAACAGTGTGTCCCAAGACTACTACAGACCCAGGGCTCATTACACTCAAAGGATGCTCTCTTTATACCCTCTTAGCCCCCCAGCAGTTCAGCCTCCCTTGGATGTTTTGAGAGGAGTGTCTTGAAAGAGCTTATTAATCATCTCAACCAACTCCCTCATTTAAAAGATGAAAAGCCCAGTGCCAACCTGACCTTGGGCCTTATCCCAGCCACCCCCATAGTGCCTGCCAATGTCTGGACCGGTAAAGATGGCTTCTGGGAAACCAGCCCTTCTCTCCAATCCCCACCCCCCCAGCCCCAGCCCCATGCCTACCCCATCTTATTTCTTTGCTTTGCCTCCTGTCCTTGCTTCAGGTGACCGGTGTGTCCTTCGAGGCTTAGCTTGCCTATGACACTCTCCTGATGAGGTCTGAACTCCTTTTCTGGTGAAAATCCTATCTTCTTATGCAACCTTAGAGGTTACTGCCATGCCAACTGCTTAGCTGGGCCCCACAAGACTGCCCTGGAACCCACTTAGAGGAACTGGACACCAAGGGACTTGAAGACAGAACAAAAAGTAAGGCTCACGTCTCCCCTATTTCCAGACCAGAACTTGTCCCAGTAGACAAATGTCCATCTCTTGAAACCTTAGCTCCTTTTTTTTTTTTTTTGTAATAACAACAAGGCTGCTCATAATAGCAAACACTTATTGAAAAGAACACCTATGTGCTATGAGGTAGGTGTAGTTGGAAGCCCTTTACCTCTGTTAACTCCTTGGATCATCACAACTCCCTAAAGGAGTTGTCATTACCTGTCAAGTACTGTCATTACCTCTACCACACTCATCCCTTTCTAGGGCTCCTGTTCCCTCTGCTTGGAATGCTTGACCTCCAGACCTTCATGCCTTCCTGGAGAGGTTAGCTTGACAGCCCTATCCAAAGTAGCTACCCATAGCTAGACCACTGTACCTTTCATTCTGTAGCATCGATCTGCTTATTTCCTTCAGCATGGTTCACCCCCTGAAATGATCTGACTTCAGGGTTTACCGTTTCTGCCACTAAAATGTAAAGCCCAGGTGAAGCCATCGTTCCCCTCCATTCATGGAAGTGTGCCTGGCACCCAGACCACCTTGGCCTGGCACATAGTGGGTACCTAACTATTGATCGATGAGCACTCTGGTCACATAACAATGTCCCCCACACACACATGCATTCACAGACTCTGTCTATATGCTAGAGTGTGCACTCAAGTGGATTCACATGGGCACAGACAGCCGCGTGTCTGTGATAGAGTACTCTGCAGTGTAACACCAGATACAAGTGGCAAGACCGGCTTAACATAGATGGGCTTTCTAACAGCCAATGCTAAGAAACAGAATGTCTCTAAGGACAGATCCATAATTACCCATCCTGGAAGAATGCAGAACAGAAAATAGAACCTCTGTGTAGGAGCCAGAGCATCTCCACCACCTGGTCCAGGCCTTTTGTGTTGGTTGCCTGGAGAAATGGAAGATTTGATTAAAAGGTGTGAGAAACTGGCCCCTGCAGAGTCCTCAGAAGGGGAGGGGGTTGGGGTGACCCGGTCGCTCTAGTTACAGAGTTGAGCTTGCTAAATATAGCTGGGTTAGACATGGGGCACCGTTGAGGCAGGTCTGAGATCAAGCAGGGTGCAGGGGCTCCCTTTTCACCCAGGCTCCCTGGCCCTCACCTTATCCTTCACAGGTCAGAACCCATCTGCAGGGGAGGGGATGCCATCTTTGCCCTGACAACGAGATGGGAGGAGGGACCTCAAGCTTATGAATGTTCTGGCCTCGCCTGAACTTGGACATGCCACTCTGACAAGAGGTATTTAGGCAATGCAGGATTGTGCACCGTGTGTGGTCTATGGTGGTTGAGGTACCACCAAACTCTAATGTATATGACCCTTGTTCTATGGCACTCAGGTCTTACTAATTTCAAGGCTGCTCCAATTCCATGTATGTGTGTGTGTGTGTGTGTGTGTGCGCGCGTGTGTGTGTGTGTGTGTGTGGTGATCCATATAGTCAGAGTAGCAGAATACCCACCCCCTTCATGGTTAGAGACCACATAGTTAATGTATGATGTCCTCACAGAGCAGAGCTTGGAGATGTAGGTGGGGGCATACTCTAGCTGGCACTGGTGACACGGGGCAGGATGAGTCCTCACTGGCCTGCAAGATCTCCAAAGCCTCTGCTTCCATGTGAAGACCTCCAGAGTAGCACACAGAATGGAAAGGGCTGGGCAAAGCTCTCCAGGGCAGAAGGCAGAAGGAGCCCGCCCTGAGACATTTAGGAAAACCACGGTGCCTGTCTCTAAAATCCCTCCTGTTACAACTGCCAACATGCCCCACGCACTCATTCTTTGTCAGTCCTGGTCCCTGGAGCTCCTGGTACCCCCACCCCATGCGATGTTGCCCCTGGACTCTCAGGAAGCTATGAAGCCTTGGCCAGAGGTAGGAAGCTAGATGAAGGGGCAGTCTGGAGGGTGCCCAATCTGGGGCTTGAGAGTCTCCTTATCAGAGGACTATCAATAACCTTCCAGCACAGGGACCTCATCTATAAAATGGGACAGCCATGCCCCCTTCAAATAATTGTGAGGATGGAGTGAGAAACCACAGCAGAGCATCCAGCACATGGCATCAACCCAAACAACAAAGATGTGTGAGCATTAATTGCCATACTTCCTTTCTCTTTCTTCCTTAACTCTTTTTGGAAAACATAAGTTGGCATTACCTAAAAGTGGCCAAAATTTGTTGTGATTGTTTCCTACCAGCTTGAACTACCCAAGGCAGTGGTCTTCTCCTTGCCTACTTCCAGTGGAACCTCTGCCACAGCCCTGGGCCACCCAGTCACACCAGCACCATCTGGTCTCACAGGCTGGGGCTCAGTGGATCCATAGCCATTGGAACTGTGGTGCCCTTCTCCTAACCCCCCCTTATCCTCATGGTCCCTGGAGCCTTCTGGTACCTGTGGACTTGACCTTGGGTGTTCCCATCGAGGCAGGGATGGCCAGTTAGCAGGGCTACCCCCAAAGCCTTCCTTGAGCCCCCTCCCCTTGCTGCGGGCTCATCCTCGCATTTCTGCCCTCGTTTCTCCCTTTACCTGTGTGTTTTATCTCCTGTGGAAGGATGCCATTCCCCCTTCCTGAGGGGTCGCCACCTGCAGGTGGTGGGAGGGTGTGGGACTCCAAGGATGAGAACTAGCCTGGTGGAACTGCCCGGCCAACCCCCAGCCTGAGCCTGAGGCTGACTCCCCACTGGGGTTTACGGGATGTGGTTCTGTGGTTTCCTACTTAGTTCTGTTTCTTACTTCCCTTCCCACCATGACAGGTGGGCTTGGGCTGGATCAAACTTCAGACCTGGGGGCAGGAGATCTCCTCTGCAGGGCCAGGGGCTCCCATCTATGTTTAGGAGGAACCAGGACCAAACACGCAGACCAGACCTCTCTGATCTGCCGTTTCCTCTCCTTTAAAATGCTCAAAAGAGCACACCCACCTGGTATTTCTGGGGAGAGACCGAATCTCGTGGCAGCCTCACTAGGGGACAGGGAGATGGGCTGGGCCTGACACGGAGCCTGCATCTGTGGCTCTCCCTGCTGTCACCTGCCTTCCAGGTGTCTCCTGATCATCATCTTCTTTCACAGGAATCAGAGCCCACAGAAGAACACAGAGTAGAAGAGCACCCCCCTTAGAGAGATGGATGTGGAAAAGCTGCTGTTCCCAGTTGTGGAGAGCCACCATCCACCCTTCCCAGGCTCTTTCCCTCCCTATGCTGCTGAGCAACGGTTTCCCAGGAAAGGACCTGCTCAAAGGACCTGGGGCCCCTCTACATCCCATGCTGTAGGGTCCCCTTCTTCAAGTAGGCAGCAGAGCCCCAGCTCCTCCTCATTTCTCTGGGGAAGATCCTTAGGACTGCTCAGAAGGGACAGCTGCAGGCCTCTTCCCACCATCCCACCTCCACTTCTTCCCTTCCCTGTCCTGTCCCATAGCTCAGCTCCAACCTCCACTAACAACCATGTGACCTGAAGTTCTGGGAGTGGACAAGCTCCTGCACACTGGTCCCAGTGCCCTGGCACCCCTGTGGCATGCCTTGAAGCTTCACCCAGAACACCTGCTTCACCCACAGCTGAGGGCAGCAGGCTGGGTTGAACAGGTTTCTTTAAGGGATATATATATATATATATATATATTTGAGAGTTTACTTATTTATTCATGAGAGACTCAGGGAGAGGGGCAGAGACATAGGCAGAAGGAGAAGCAGGCTTCCTGCAGGGAGCCTGATGTGGGACTCGATCCCAGGACCTCAGGATCATGACCTAAGCCAAAGGCAGACACTTAACCACTGAGCCACCCAGGGGTCCTGGGCCTTTTTATATCTTATTCCTTACTGCTTCAGCTGTGTCTGGGGGATGAAATTGACTGCTGTCTCTTTACCTTCCACCCCATCCAGGCAGACTGAGCTTGGGAGAGAGATAAGGTAAGAATCAAAGGGGAGGGGGCCTGGCCCATGGCTGCCTGGGGGACTCCCACTTCCCCTTTCAGCAGTGGCTGCCTGCTGTGTGGCTTCAATGCCCCCAGAGCAGTGGCCCCTCAAAGGAGTGGGATCACCTTCTTGGGCATCCTCACTTTTTGTGGTGGAAATTCTGTTAAGATGAGGGAATGGGACCTTCCACCAGTGCCAGGTACTAGGCAAGGCTGGGGGCCGGTGTGGCAGTGCTCCACTCTGGTGTGGCTTCTTAGCGATTATGCCCAGAACTGTGGGAAAGCAGGACTCTGAGGTAACAGATGCATGTGGCAGTGGTGTGATCCGCATCGCAGTGGGGGATTTGGGATTCACAGGGACTTGGCTCCCCTGTGTTGTCACGTGTAGCTCCAGGGTGATACCAACAGCTCTTTCAGGTCTTTTAGTTTATAACTGGGACAGCTGGGCTCATTCCCTGCTGGGCCTTCTGGGCCTGGGGAATTGGGCCACTCTGACACCTCACACCCTAGGCCTGCCTACCCTTCCTTCTTCGCTCAACACTGGGCTGAGAGGACAGCAGAGGCCACAGCATGTTTCCCAGGCCACGTCTTCATCCAGAGCAGTTTTTCCTATTCGGACGGTGACCCACAGACCATGCTGGATGCTGAATCTGCCTGCACTCAGGCATCCAAGAGGGCAAGAATGGATCCGATGGCTCAGGCTGCGTGGAGGGGGAGGGGCACGGGAAGCCGTCCTCCAGGCTCCAGATGGACTCTGCTCATTACTGTATGCTCATTACTACTCAAGATAATATCAGTGTTCCTTGGCATGAAAAGTAGCCAGAGAATTCTAGTATCAGATAAGGGAGACTAAGCTGGATGGCCTCCGAGACTCTGACTGCGCCCATCTAGTGATTCTGAAATCCAACATGCTGAAGAGTATTATGAATATGAAGCAGTTGATGACACCGTGCTCAGTGGCACACATAATTAATATAAAGGAAGCTGTTAGCACTTCCGTTTCCCCAGTTCTGTGTGTGATGTATTTAATAACTCTGTACTTCTCAGCTTATAAATACACAGCCCCCTGAGCTAGATCTCTCCTTATTGTCATTTACCAATTAAAGAACAGAGGCCACTCACTCACGAAGAGACAAGCGGCCCCCTTGGCATGGGCCTCCGAAGAAAAATGTTGCCCCCGGCCCACTGCCCTGAGTCATGCTCTGCATGCTCTCCCCAGTGAGCCCACAGGACCATCGCCCCAGAACCCGAAAGCTGGGGTTTGTTCCTCAGAAACAGCAGACTATCTTAAGTGATTCCTAGTTGGACTCAGAACAAATCCCTTTCCCTTAGTTACTTTCTCAGATAAGTGATTCCTGCAGGTCTGAGAACCTTGAGAGCGCCATGAATTCTCCTGGCTGAGAGGGCTACCATGGCCCGCCTGGAACTCTGGCCAGTCCATCTATGCCTGGCAGCACATTCCTCAGAGACAGAGAGGCCAAGGGAGGTGAATGGAAAACCCACCAGTCTTTGATCAACCAGAGATAAGTTCCTCCAGGGAGACCCATGGAGGCCCCAGGGGCATGGCTGGTACTCTTTCATTTCTCATGATACTGAGCAGGGTGTCTTGTATGCAGCAAACCACTTGAGATGAACTGTTTTGATTTCTTCATCTCCCTCACACTGTCGCTGGCTTCTGCCTTCTAAAGTTCATGGCCCATGTGTTGAGATTCAAAAGTTTAAGAATTAAGGAATTTTCTGGGTTCCATTCATATCAATTCCAATGGAGGCAAATGTGTTTATGGAAGGCATACTCAGCCTTGTCAACTTGCCAGGACTGTAAATCTTCCAGCTTGTTCCCCTGGAAAATAGGTGTCCTATCCCATGTCACAGGCTTAGTGAGGATTAACTGGCACAGCGCATAAAAGTGCTTAGTGGGAGCTGTGTAAAGAAACACAAGCCCCTCCCTGCCCCACTCACCCCTTTTACACTGCTAAGAACCTTCCTCTTTATGCAGCCTCTGAGTGATCAAGTCAGGTTAGCTCCTGGGCTGCCATCTTTCATCCCAGATGCCATGGCTTAGCCCATCCAGTGCTCTTGAAACATTTTGTAAAGGGCAGCCCAGGTGGCTCAGGGGTTTAGCGCCACCTTCAGCCCAGGGCGGGATCCTGGAGACTCAGGATTGAGTCCCACCTCGGGCTCCCTGCATGGGGCCTGCTTGTGCTTCTTCCTCTGCCTGTGTCTCTGCCTCTCTCTGTGTGTCTCTCATGAATAAATAAATAAAATCTTAAAAAACAAAAAACAAAAACATTCGGTAAGGTCAGATCTCAGAGCTCCTCCTCTGTCTCCTCCCCCTGGGCTCTAGCTTTACCCACCCCACTTTCCATATTCAAGCTATCATGGCTGACTCAGAGACCATGACAGTTTTTATTTTTATTTTTTATTTATTTATTTATTTTATAAATTTATTTTTTATTGGTGTTCAATTTGCCAACATATAGAATAACACCCAGTGCTCATCCCATCAAGTGCCCCCCTCAGTGCCCATCACCCAGTCACCCCCAACCCCGGACCACCTCCCCTTCCACCACCCCTAGTTCATTTCCCAGAGTTAGGAGTCTCTCATGTTCTGTCTCCCTCCCTGATATTTCCCACTCATTTTTTCTCCTTTCCCCTTTATTGCTTTCACTATTTTTTATATTCCCCAAATGAATGAAACCATATAATGTTTGTCCTTCTCCAGTTGACTTATTTCACTCAGCATAATACCCTCCAGTTCCAACCACGTCAAAGCAAATGGTGGGTATTTGACCATGACAGTTTTTAGAAGACCAAAGGCTCATTAGCTCCCGGCTTTGTACTCTAGTCCAGTGTGCCAGCCCAGATCCTCATCTGAAGAGGCCAGGGCCTAGGTGGGGTGATGGGCAGGTCCTGGACATGAAATATCTATGCGGGATGGTGGTGGGTTCTGGGTCCAGACTTTTTGACTGGTCTCATGTGACAGAATAGAGGCTTCCCTTGCTGAGAGACCTTGCCCCTGCCTTTTTACATTGACAGCCATGTTTGTCACCACTTCTGCTCCTACCATGGACTCCCTGATGGCTGAGACACAAAAGTGGAGAAAAGTGAAAGGAAAAAAATCAAGGATCCCCATCCCCCCACCCATGCCCTTCCTGCCTTATAGGAGTTCCCAATTTCACTGCTCTGACCAGAACCAGAACCAGAAGAAGCCAGGTTTCTTCTGTGTCTTTCTGTCTACACCAAGTGCTGACTTCAGGTTTCAGGCTATACTAAGTTCAGGCTCTGCTCAGCAGAGCCCCAGGTACAAAATATGCCCCACTCACCACCAGTTTGGTGGTCCCTGGACTCCTGGTTCCCCCAGCCCCCAGTCCACTTGCAAGTACTTACTGTTCAGAGACTTCACATAGCTGCACCATGTACTCTGTCCAGGTTCTATACCCAGTGAGGGAGGTGGCCACGTGTTTACTGCATCCTACCGAGAACTGGAACATAATAAGATTTTAAAGCCTTGTCGAGTTATAAAAGCCTTGGTCCTTCTCTTGCCTCCAAGAGGAAGGAGACAAGTCCTGGCTGACTGTCACATTGTCCTATTCCTCATGAAAACACAATCACACCTATTCACTTATTCATTCTCTTAAACGTTTCTTGAGCACCAGTGCTGTCTGTGCTAGGCCCCTTCTAGACACTGAGAGCTTAGCAATGAAAAACAGACAAAGCCACTGCCAGACAAAGCAGTCAGAATATAAACAAATAATTAAATATATAATATGTAGGTGATAAAACTCTTGTGCAAAATAAAGGAATGCAAAAGGATGGGAATGCTTCTTTACAAAGGGTGGATGGGCAGAGCTTCTTTGAATAGGTAATGAAATGTAAGGAGAAAGTAGAAAAAAAGTGAGCTCTCTAAATATTTCAGGCAGAAGTATTCCAGGAAGAAGAAATTGCCAAGGCTCTCTGAGGGCAGAGAGAGCATGTGTGGTATGTCTGAGGAATAGCCAGAGGCCCACATAAGGGAGCACAGGGCAAGGAGGCATGCAGTTGAGGATGAGGTCAAAGGTTGGCTGGGGCAGAGGGCCATGGGAAAGATCACATGTGACCATGAAGGCCATTGTTAGGACTTGGGGAAATGTGGAATTTGACACAGAGGAGTGACATTATCTGACTTATAATTTAATGGGATCAGTCTGACTGCTGTTTTTGGAATAGATTGGGGTAGGGGGGTAGAGGCCAAGAAGGAAGCAGAGAAATCCTCTAGAAGACTATTAAAATAATTCAGAGAGAGAAAATCATGTATTTATTGGTGCGGGGGCAATCAGATGGAGGAAGTTAGAAATGGTTGTGTTCTGAATATATGTTGAAGGTAGAGTGGACAAGAGCTGTTGACAGGAAGGGGCTGATAAAGAGAGAAAGTGAACAGTCAACTTGGAGTTGCTCTGGAGACTCTTTGGCAATCATCCTGCTGACCCAGGGATCTCCAAGCCAATATCCCAACATCATGATGTTAAGCTACTTAAGGAATACTCCCTAGGAAAGAGGATTCACTGCCTCACACAACAGCCTTACCCAGCCCCTTAAAGTTCTTTATTATACTTACTCAAAGCCTATGTCCCCGTGTCTTTCTCTCACTGCTCCTGATGCACTACAGGGCAGGTGTTCACACCTGTTACAGACAATCCTCCAGATTCCTGGTAAAGATCTGCTTCTCCCTCCATTCACATCCTTTATCAGTGCTGCTTTCAATGCCTCTGGACATGAACAAACCCAAGAAGGAAGCAGCTGTGGGTGCTCCACCGGGTAGAGCTCCTTCTGGAACATAGTTCACAAAGTTTGGTAAATGATTCACATTCAGACCATAAATCTAAATTTGGAAAAATGCACTACTTGTCTCCATCCTTTTTCCAGGTGGGGAGAATTAGAGAGTTAGCTGTAATCTTGCTTCCTTATCACTGAGAAAGCCAAAGCAATTATAAGTGTGCTTCCTTAGACACCACCTGTTAGCATCCATGTCCACACTCTCCTTTCTCGCCCATTGTAGTAAATGAACTATCTGTGCTCCCATCTCAAACCAGTACCTTCACTTTTCTATTATATCTCACCCCTTCTCCCATGTTCAGGAACATTAGTGTCCCTAAAAACTGGAGGGAACGATGGAGTAGAACTAATATTTTAAAAGCAGAATTCAAGAACTCTTTATGGAAATACGAGAAAACCTGAATTTATGTAAAGGTCAACTATGAGCTTGGAAAAATGGAGAATGATCAACTCAGAGACAAAGCCTATACAATTATTAAAGACAAAGAAGCACTACTCAAGGTCTCCAGACACTAGTCATAATACCTACAAAAGTATTCAAATGCTATTGGCATCAGGATATTTAAGAGCAACCTGCAAAGCAGGGCAAAAATGGAGGATTATTTTCAGAAGAAAGGAAATACGTTGTGAGTCAAGGACACTCTCTGATGCATAGCTATCATTCAATTATCAAGGCTATTGAAAAACTATATATGCAAAGAGTGAGAATTCTGTAAACATTCTGAGCCCTTCTTAGATAACCTGCTAGAGGATAAATTCTGTCTAATCAAGAGATGACTGGTTGGGGGCATCTTTTGGCAAAAGAATGATGGTGAGTGTGTAGTGTATTTAAGGTATATTTAGAGCACGTAGATCTAAACATTAAACAAGGATCAGGGACAAAGGTGGAAGATAATTTGCAAATGGCGTATGTTCTGACCAAGTAGAAAGAATGCAACTTAAGACTTGAACTAATAAAGAAGATAGAAAGACCAAAGTAGAATAAGGTCATTGCATTGGGAATAAGTGGGACTCCAATGACACCATTTAGAATCGACAATCTATAGAAGTGCAGATAGTTCATAGTTAAGTGAGAAAAAAGGAAAATAAGGATATGATAAAAGATATCAATACAAAGGTAACTATTAGAGCAAAATTGTACCCTTTTGTAAATACCAAAGCAATTTAGAAAAAGAGCAAAGGAGACATAAAGAGAAACAAAGTAAACATAACATAGAACTGACATCAATATATTAGTCATATCAATAAATGTGAAGGAGATTAACTTGCCCAGCAAAAGAAATAGATTTTCAAAATATCTTACAAAACAAAACCCCAGTCCCTTCTATATATATAAAAGAAACACTTGAAACAAAGTGATTCAAAGTATAAAAATTTTTAAAAGAGTAGGAAAAGTGATGCTAGCTAAATAGAATAACTTTAAAGAATGGTAGCACTAATATTAGTGCAGAATTTAGGCCAAAAAGCATCCAGTGTGACAAATAAAATATATCACAATGCAAAAAAACACAATCTACAATAAAATCTATTAGTTATTAATATCTATGTACCAGATTACACAGAAACCCCTTCTCTATGAATAGAAATGCAAGGAGAAATAGATAGAAACAATAATGATAAGACAGATTTACACACCATTCTCAGGCCAAGAAGGGCATGTGAACAAAAAATAAGTATGGATAGAGAAGACTTAACCAATTTAATGATAAATTAGATTTCATAAATATGTATTAAATGCTGTACCCTTTAATAAAGAATATATATTCTTCTCAAGCAGACATGAAATATTTATCAAAATTGATCATATATTATATCACAAAGGAAACATAAGTAGGTTCCATAGTAGGAATATTACAAACTGAATTCTCCGATCACAATGCAGTAAAAGTAGAAATAAAAGCAAACATTTAAAAAGCCCTTCTGAAGATGGAGAAAAAGGGACTGACTTCATTCTCCCTCTTAGTACAATAATAAAAAGTTTGAGCAAAATATATGAAACAATACCAGGTGTCAAGCCATGAAGGACAGTGATCCTGAAGACTTGGGAACAAATGAGATGAGTTCTACAATTTCATCTGCTTAGTGCCTGCAGAGAATTCCAGGCTCACTGCAGGGAACCCAGTAGACTGCCTGCCTGCCTGCCTGACTTGAGGAGTTGAGAACCTAAGCCAATCAAGGGACCTGGGGTTCACAGGATAGAGTATAAGAGAGAGGACAACTGCAGACAGTCCGTCTCAAATGTTCAAAAGAACGCCAGTCAGCACATATGTGTGAGGAAATTACCTCAGTCCATTTGGGCTGCTAGAACAAAGTACCATTATCTGGCAGCTTATAAACAACAGAAATTTATTTCTCACAGTTCTGGAGGCTGGAGTCTGGGATCTGGATGCCTGCATGGTTGGGTGAGGGCCCTCTTCTGGTAGTAGACTTCTCACTGTAGTCCTCACATGGTGGGAGGGGCCTGGGAGCTTCTCTGGAGACTCTTTTATAAGGCTAAGTATAACTGCTCATGACTTAAGTACTCCCCAAAGGCCCCACCTACTAATCCATCATCTTTGGTGGATTTCAACATATGAATTTTGGGAGTGAAACATACATCCAGACCATAGCATTACCCAAAACCACAGAAAGAACCACCTGAAAGGATCAGCAGAAATACTGCTGGGTACTCTCACATGACCAAGAGTAGTGTCTGCTCCAAGCAGATGAACTAGAAAACCTCATAATTCACATAGAATTGTGCAGAGTACTCAGAAGGATCTTGTCTCAAATTTGGGGATTAGTTAGCCCTAGACTAAACACTGCTTTGGCTATGACATATCTTTAATGTAAAGCCTGAAAGGACTGAACACTTTCCAAGTAACTATATCACAAAACAAAGCTCAGGAACAAAAATACATTACAATTCATAATGTCTGGCATCCAACAAAAAATTACCTAGCAGGTAAAAAAGCAGGGAAATATAACCTATAATGAGGAGGAAAGCCAATTAATTAAAACCAACCAGAAGTAGACATAAATGTTAGAATTAGCAGAGACAGTATGATGGTTATTATAACTGTAATCCATATGTTCAAAATTTAGTTTAATGACAAAGAAGAAGCAAAAAGGACCCAAATCAAATACCTAGAGAGGAAAACTGCAATGCTTCATGTGAAAGACATACTAGATGGGACTAACAACTAAGATTAGACATTGGAGAAGAAAAGATTAGTGAATTTAAGACATAGCAATAGAAAGTATCTAGAATGAAATGCACAGGAAAACATAATAAAAAAGAAAATGAAAAGAGCATCATCAGTGAGCAATAGGACAACTTCAAACTGCATATTATACCTATATTTGGAGATCCCAGCAGAGAAGATAGGAAAGGGAGATATTAAAAAAAGAAATCTGAAGAAGTACTGGTTTGAATTCTCCAAATATGATAAAAACTATTAACAGTCTCAAGAAGGTTTATAAACCCCAAGCACAAGAAACACAAAGAAAACCACTCTAAGCCAAGTAATAAAATTACTCAAAACCAGCGATAAAAGAAAACCACTCTAAGCCAAGTAATAAAATTACTCAAAACCAGCGATAAAGGAAAACCTTAAAAGCAATCAGAAAAGAAGAAGCCTTACATAAAGAAGAAAAAAGACAAGGGTGCTACCAGATTTCTAGTCAGAAACAATGCAAGCAAGAAGATGGTGAAGAAACATCTCTAAAGTACTGAAAAAAAGTAAATTGTCAACCTAGAATTCAATACCCAGTGAAAGTATCTTTCAAAAACTAATGCAAATACATTTTTTTTTTTTTTAGACAGGCCAAAGCTGAAAAAATTCATGCTTGCAGAGCCACACTACAAGGTTTGTTAAAGAAGTCTTTGAAGCAGAGGAAAATGATACCAGATGGAAATATAAAATTTCACAATAAGGAGCACTGAAAATGGTAGCTATATGAATAAATATGTAAGATTTTATTCTTATTTAAATCTCTTCAAAGATAGTTACATTTAAGAAAAAAACATTGTAGTGTAGAGTTTATAATATATGTGAAAGTAAAATATATGGCAGAAATAGCATAAAGTCAGAAATATACCATGGAGAGGTTGCTTCCTATAATATGTATGATGAAGTGTAAAATTACTTGAAAGTAAATTGTGATAAGTTAGTGACGTATACTATAAATCCTAAAACAACCACTAAAATGGCAAAACAAAGTTTTGTTTTCTGTTGGCTTATAGTTCATAAGCCAACAGAAGAGAGAAAAATGTTAAATTAATTTAAAGGAAAGCAAGATAAAGAAAAATAAAAATCAAGAACATATGGGACAAATAGAAATCAAACTGCAAGATGGTATACTTACACCTAACCATATCAATAATCTCATTACACGTAAATGGTCTAAACACTCCAATATAAAGGCAGAGATTGTTAAAATGGATAAAAAAGCAATCTCTACTATTGCTGCCCACAAAAAAACTCACTTTAAATACAAAGACACAAAAATACATTAAGGCAAGGAAATGGGAAAAGATAAGCTGTGCTACAACTAATCAAAAGAAAGCTGGTGTGGCCATACCGATATTAAACTAGGTAGATTTCAGAACAAAGACTATTATCAGAGATAAAGAATGTAATTTCACATGATAATCAATCGAGAGGACATAATATAACTTAGAATCAAAATATAAGCTGTTGATTATATACTAGTATTGTATAGATGTTAACTTTCCTAATTGATAACTGTATGACTATTACATGAGAATTTCCTTATTTTCAGAAATAGTTAATTATGAAGAATAAACAGGCACAATGTAATACAACTTACTATCAAATGAGAGAGAGAGAGAAAGCAAATATATCAAAATGTTAACGATGAATAGATCTGCTTAAGAATATTTAGGAAATCATGTACTATTATTACAACTTTTCTATAAAATGCAACCAACACAAAAATGTGAAAAAAATCATATTCACATCATTCCCATAATAGTCCTTATTCACAAGAAGTATCCCACTTTCTTTACTTTATATCCTTTCTTAAGTTCTAATATCAAATACTTACTAAATGTTTATTATGAATCTCTCTCCATAAAAATATAAGCTCTCAGGAACAGGAATCGGCTATTTAGTACAGTGAGGTAATCCTGAATTTCTAGAACTATACCTAGCACTTAGTAGATGGAGGATTAATATTCTTGAATGAGTGAATACATGTTACAGTTGGGTAAAACCAGCTATAGTCAGATGATCTGTGTTCAAATCCTTATTCTTACTGTTACTGGATACAACATGGGCAGGTAACTAAGCTTCTCAGAAGTTAGCTCCTAATGAGCAGTTACCTAAAAGAGAAATAGGGAGTGTGATGTCAGCAAAAATGGTGGAGTACAGAACTCCAAAAGTCTGCCCTTCCACAAAAGCAATGAATAAAGCGACAAAAACTGAGAATCAACATTTTCAGGATTCTGGAATCGAATCAATATTATACAGCAAAGCATGGGCATTATTATTCAAGAAAAACACATATGAGTCTCAATGAAATGTGACATTTTGACCTACCTGGTACCATCTCCCACTCCCCAGCTTGGCAGTGGCCTGAGGAAAACAACTGGTATTCCCAGTATGCACCTGGCATGAGAGGGAACAGAATAGATCCTATTCTCAAACAATTGTGGGTTTTGTTTTGACCTGTCTCATGGCTTCTTGAAGAACTGTCTCAAAGAGCTTATTTTATTTCACCTAACTCAGAACTATCCCAGGGTTGAAGCAGCTACCCAGGGAGAATTTGTCACAAATACTTAATACCAAATGTGTTAGCTGCTGCTTCCTCAGGCAAAGACTAACAGTTGGGGAAACAATAGTCTGACCTAAAAGCCTGGAAAGGAAAGCCTAGAGAATGAGATTCATTGAAGAATAAGGATTTTGGAATGCTGTCACATATTTCTGGGAATCCAGAAGGCTATGCATATACCCAGGGCTGGGTACATGCTCCGAAAAGAACTGAGAAGGTCCTAAGCTCTTGTCTCTGGCTGATCTTTGGGCTCTAAACAAGCAGGAAGTAAAGACTAAGGTAAAACTGTAAAATGTTTGGGTCTAAGTGTTGCATGCATGTCCCAACACACAGACACACACACACACACACACACACTCATACACACACACACACACACACACAGGCCACTCACTAAAACTAGAAGTTTTAGCTTGTTTTTGTTTTGTTTTAGTTCCAAGTATTTAAGGAAATTTCTGTGAAATCACTAACTGACCATAAATCTAACAGAACAGACTTTAATGGTCACACATGAGAAAGGATACAAACTGCACAAAGCTAGTTGAAAACAGTCATGAAACAAACAACAAGAAGGAAAATGCAAATCAAAACCACAGTGAGATACCACTTCACACCTACTAGGATGGCTATAAACTGTTTTCAAAAATGAAAATAACAAGCATTGATGAGGAGAAACCAGAGCCTTCATATACTGCTGTTAGAAATGTAAAAACGTATAGCCATTGTGGAAAGCCTTTTGGCAGTTCCTCAAGAAGCTAAACATAGAGTTGCCACATGGCTCAAAAATTCCACTTCTAGGTATATATCAAAAAAATTAAAAACAAAAATTCAAATAAAAATGAGTACACAAATATTTATAGCAGAGTTATTATACCCCAAAAGTAGAAACAATCCAAATATCTATCAACATGAATGGATAAATAAAATAAGGTATATTCATGTAGTGGAATATTATTTGGCCTTAAAAAGAATTTACATGTTGTAGCATGTAGAATCCTTGAAAACACTACATGGGTCAAAGAAGCCAGACACATAGGATCATAGGTTGTGTGATCCATTTACACGAAAAGTGCAGAATAGACAAACCCATCAAAAGAGAAAATGGATTAGTGCATTGCTCTAGGCTAAAGAAAAAGAAGAGCGAAGAGGGGAGTGACTGCTTAGCATATACGGACTTCTTTTGGGGGTGGGTGTGTGACAAAATGTTCTGGAATTCAACAGTGATAATGGTTGCACAACATTGTGGATGTAGTAAAAGCCACGGAATCGTACATTTTAAAATGGCTAAGATGGTGAACTTTACGTTATGTGCATTTTAAAAAAGGGAATATGGGATGCTCAAATATGATGACGCATTCTGAATTTTCCAGGAGTGAGTCTTTCAAAATAAGTGCCGGGGAAATATTAACAAGGGAGCCTCCCCCAACTAGCCTCTAAGGCATTGCCCCTTCTCATTGGTCAGGGGCATTCTCATCAGCTCAGCAACCCTCTCCCATTGGCTGGATCCTTGGTGAGGAGGGTCTGAGTGAGAGCCCGGCCCTGCAGCAGGGCAGAGAGGAAGCCAGGGACCGTGACCAGGCTCTCTTTAGGGGTCTGGGGAGCTCCAGGAGGCTGGTTACGCATTTCTCTTTAGTGAAAGGTCTTTGGTTGGTTGGAAGATTTCAGGAATTGGTGTTAGGAGGGTCTGAATTGCAGCTCTGGCCCTAAATCTTGTGTGTGCCCTGGGCCTTCTGGATGCTGCTTTCCTCCGAGGGAGGATAAAAGTTCCAGGGAGCACAGGCAGCCCGGGATTCCAAGGCCTGCTAAATATAAAGCGAAGGACACGGCCCTGGGAGGCCAGGCCGGGCTGACCGCTTTCTGGCATGCCCGGGACCGGTCCCCTCCCAGCGCCCCGCCCCCCACCGACCCAGGGCCGCCCCGCCCCCGCTCCTATCGGCGCCCCGGACCCAAGCCCAAGCGGCCCGCGGGTTGCGCGCTCCCTGGGGGCGGGGCCGGCCGGGGGAGGGGGGCGGCCTCCCACCCGGGGAGGGTCGCGGGGAGGGGGCGATGGGAGCCGAGGCGGTTAATTTGGAGCAGCGCCTGGCCCAGTTTCTCGGTGGTGGCTCTGAGTTGACTTCATAGCTGACAGCGAGCGGCTCAGGCGCAGCCCCCTCCTCCAAGGAAGGTCAGAACTGCTTTAGGACGCAGCAAAGCCCCCGCGGCCCCGCGGTGGAACGGGCGCCCCCTCTCGCTTACCCCAGGTTGGGTGCACGAGTGGCGGCCTCCGTCCCAGGCCACCGCCGGGTCCCGGCCCCCCCTCCAGGCGCCGCACGGCTGGGCGCTGGGGGCCTCGCGGAGCCCCCGCGGAGCCCCCCTCCCTTGCCGCGGGCTCACCCTCGCCTTTCCGCGCTCCTTTCTCCCGCTGCCCGTGGTTTTATCTCGCGTGGAAGGATGCCATTCCCCCTCCCGAGGGACCTCCGCCTGCAGGTGGTGGGGAGAGCTCGGGCCCGCAGGAGCGGACGAGCCTGGGGGGATGTTGCTCCTCCTCGTTCCTCCCTTCTCGCCTCCCGTCCCACGGCCAGGGGAGGGGGCTGGGGCTGGTGGTCTGTGTATGCAACGGAATAGTGCTCAGCCCTTAGAAACACGAACACCCACCCTTTGCTTCGACGTGGATGGAACTGGAGGGTATGCTGGGTGAAGTCAATAGGAGAAGGACATCATTATATGGTCTCGTTCATTTGGGGAATATAAAAATAGTGAAAGGGAATAAAGGCGAAAGGAGAGAAAATGAGTGGGAAATATCAGAGAGGGAGACAGAACAGGAGAGACCCCCTAACTCTGGGAAACGAACAAGGGGTGGTGGAAAGGGAGGTGGGTAGGGGGTTGGGGTGACTGGGTGACCGGCACTGAGGGGGGCACTTGACGGGTTGAGCACTGGGTGATATGCTATATGTTGGCAAATTGAACCCCCCAAAAAAAGAAAAAGAAAAAAATTAAGAAGAAACAACAGCTTTAGGCAAGGATGTGAAGTAAGGGGGACATTTTTATACTGTTGGTGAGAATGCAAACTGGTGCAGCCACTCTCAAAACCTGCATGAAATTTCCTTAATAAAAGTTAAAAATAGAACTATCCTTAGATCCAGGAATTGCACATACTAGGTATTTACCCAAAGAATCGAAATACTCACCTTGAAGGGATGTTTATAGCAGACTTATCCACAATAGCCAAACTATAGAAAAAAAGTCTAGATGGCTAAACAAGTGGTATACACACACACACACACACACACACACACACAATGGTGAGATATAGATAGATGATAGATAGATAGATAGATAGATAGATAGATATAGATAGATAGATATGAATATCTTGCTATTTGCAGCAATGTGAATGGAACTAGAGTTTTGTGCTAGTCAGAATAAGTCAGAGAAAAATAAATACCATATTATTTCATTCATACTTGGAATTTAAGGGGTAGGGTAGAAATCGTAGGGTAGAAAAAGATAGAAGCAAACCAAGAAACAGACTCTTAACTATAGAGAACTGATGTTTACCAAAGGGGAGGTGGGTGGGGGATGGGTAAATAGTTGATGGGAATTAAAAAAAAAAAAAAAAAAAAAAAAGAACTGCAGACCTGGAAGCAGGAAATCTCCTCTGCAGGGCCAGGGGCTCCCTTCCTGGATGGGGGGGAAGGGGGAGGGACACTAACCTCTTCAGGTGTCCTCCCACCTGAAACGTGACACAATAGTAAGGCCCCGGTTAGAAGCTCAGTGAGAATGGGGGTGAAGTGAATGTCTTTTGAAAACAAGTGTGCTGCACATTGCTTGTGCTCCTAACTTGTGGCTCTAACTTGGTCGGTTTTGCCCCCACTTTGCCTCCACTTCGTGTATCAAGTTTGCCCTGATTTCCTTTTACTTTCACAGGACTGGTCACTGCCTGGGATCATCAGTCAAGCCATAACCAAGAGTGTGGAGGCTGTCGTCCTGCGAAAACGGTCATCTTCTAGGAACTAGGAACCCACGCTTCTGGAGTCCCCATCCCAGCTGGACCTTCTCCGCTCCTCCTTTCCCAGCCTTTACTGAAGTATTAGCTATCTGGGAAAAGATCTGCTAGTAGGACCTGGGGCTTTTATTCCTTGCACCACCCACTCACCGTGGGCTTTTGTATCAGTGCAGAGGATGGGTCCTTTCCCCTTATCTTTTCCCCCATTTGAGCTCAGCTCAGACCCAAAGGCTCTTCCATTTACCATCAACATGGAAACTTGGCTCTTCATGTGGGTGTATTCACCCTCTTTTGTGCATTATCTTGTTCCTCAAAACTGCCCTTCCAGGAAGGAGGCCTATGTAGTCAAGGGACCAGCTAGTCACACCCGGAGGTGACTGAGTCTCTCAGATCTCAGGTCGGGTAGACCAGTTTAATAAAGGCTTATGTACTTGACCGCTGGGACTTGTGATTGGTGTGCCAAGTCAGAAGATTTGGATGGTCCTTTTTTTTTTTTTTTCATCCAAACCCACAGTGTCTGTGCCACAGAGAAAGGGGCAATGAGAAGAGGTGGGGGAGGGCTGTTATAAGGGGTATCCCTGGCTCTCCCTCCTCCCTCTTTGAAAAATGCTCCTCATTATCTCAGGGAGGGATCTGACTCCAATGGGTTTGCTAGACACTTGGCAGGGTTTTCTCTGAGCATCTGCATTGTGATAGGTAAGAACCAAAGGAACAAATTTATCCATCAGAATGTCAGATCACTAGGAAGGATGTAAAAAAGGGGGTAAATAGTGATTCATATTGAGGTCCTGGAATTTTATTAGTTACTATTTTTATAACTTTGTTCTCTTAGTCCTTGATTAAGGATAAAGGGAGAATAAGGAACACCTCATTGGCGGGAGGGAATTGATCGAAGAGTACAGGTATCCTGTCAATGGGCCTATGCTGTGCACCTGGCAGGTGGCAGGCAACTTTTCTGGATCTCACAGTTGGTAGTAAAAGTCCTTGCAGAAAACAAAGCATTCACTTGCTGGGGCTTCAGAGGTTGCCCAGGACCCTGCCCCCTCTTCCTTTCTTGTTTTGCCCGTGTGCCATGGAGACCAGAGCTGATTTGGTAAGACAGCAGACCTCCCTTTTACTACCCACCTTGGGGCCTTTGCTCTGTGTTTTTCTACTTCATCGATGACCACAGAACATTCTGAGAGTTTTCTGTAGTGACTCTGGGGTCTCCTAAGGAGTAAGAATGGTGGAGTCTATACAAAGCTAGAGCTACAATCATTAAGCAGGGAGCTCATCGGAGCACAGGGAATGAATTCACATTTTCTCTTCCTTAAGGGACTTATAAATTAAAAGTATGGAATCATTTGTAATCAGAATAATACTGCCTGGCAGAGATATTGATGAGCGGAGGAGGGCTTGTTTGGAGACCTCTGATCTTTCCAGCCCTGAGACTCTGGGCCTAATACCCATATAATAATCATCAGTGTTCTATAATTTATAACAGTGTTATCATTGATCCATGTCGTTAATCATTGTGAATTGGTGACTTCTCAAATGCTATGGGTTATTTGTGTAGCTATGTAGAGCTCTGTGATTCATAAATACGGCAATGCTTGGAAGTAGAGGGATACCATGGCCATTTTACAGATGAGGATACTGAAATCAGGAAAAAGATTCAACTCCCTTGAAGGAGGGAGTCTGCAATGCACATGCCCTCTTGGGCCTGCTGGCTTACTATCTACAACCCCACATTTTAGAAAACAAAACAAAAAAAGCAAATAGGACCTTGGGGCTTGTTTAATCCTCAGTTTGTGAGGACATTTAAGGACCTTTGGGGCAGCCTTCAATTTCTCACCTTACAGGCACTAGGACAGGGTGCAGAGAAGCCACTAAATATTTGGTCAATAGATTTCCCCATGTCTTCCATTTTTTAATGTTATATTTCCTCTTTTAACTCTCATCACTCACATGTTCTGATTCCTTCCAGATAATTCATTGAGACTCTAATGTCCTTTGCTGTTCTTAGGTAACTTTGGGGCAACCCCAATTATTGAGTGGCTGCTTACCCAGCTATTCTCCTGACTAGTTATATGACCTGCAGCAAGTTGTTTATCCTCTTCGTGTCTCAGTTTTCTTGGTAGTAAAATGGATGATCTAACACTTGTCATGGGTGAGGATTATGGGGAATAGCACCTGAAGTATATAAGATGCTCACTGTGCTGTTTGGCAAATTACATGAGGTCTTTCTTCCTTGCTTGGACAGTCCTTTGTGTTCGATGAAGAGCTTTATTCTTCATGGTGGTGCCTTATAACCCAGAGAGGAGAGTCCTGAGTCTCCCCTTAGCTGCTTCAAAGACAACCCAGATTGCATAAAACCTTCTGAAAGACTTCTACTCTTCTGTGCCACAGATCTCCCTTCAATGAATTTACCCTGGAACAATCTGGAAGGTCAGGGGCTCATCACCCTCAGTCATTCTCCACTCATGTAGTGTCTAGTCATCCTTCCATGGAGACCTAGAAAAGACAAGTAGATCTGATAGTGGGCCCATGCTGTAGAGCCTCTGGTACTCATGGAGAGTCCAGCCTTTTCTTCCTTCACTAAACCTCAAAGTCCAGGTATAGACACAGCTTTTATTTCCCAATAAGCCTCTCTTCCTGTATTGGGTCAGGAAGGGAAGGATAAGAGAGCCTTAAGACATATACAGCGCAAACACTCAAATCCTGAAAACAACCTCAATTTCTAGGTGGACCCTGCTTACTTCCTGACTTCACTATGTAGAGGGCCCACAAGGACACTCCAGATGGAGCCCTATCTCAGGCCTCTGCTCTCTTGCCCTCATCTGGATGTGGATGCCAGATAGGCTAGACCTATACCCTGGTCCTGCACAGCTGTGTCCTCACAATTGTTCCTCTAATTCTGCACACCTCACCTCTTCCCTACTCATGCTTGCCTGATCTTTTTCACCTCCCGCCTTCTTAGCCAACAGTGGATCATGGTCTCTGACCCCTGTCCCAGCTGGCTTGGCAGTGGATGGCTGAGAGAGCCATCTGCCCATGTAGAATTCCTGGCAGAGCCACCCTTCTTAGCCCTATGCTGCAATTCTCCAGGGCCCTATATCTTTTTTTCACCTCTCCTAGACTTAGCTGTCCTCCTGCCTAGTGAGTATTTTCTTTCCTTCCTCTGGCTGCCTTCTGGGCCTCACTTCTATTTTTCTGTACCAGGCAGCCATCACTGTAATAGCTGATTGGGGTGGGGTGGGGGTGGCAGTTACGGATGGGGGGTGATGGAAACACAAATTCTGGGGTGCAAAGATTTCATTTGAGACCCTCTTCTGCTCCATAAACTCTGTAAGAACTTGGAAAAAAACAAACTTGCATCCTCAGATTGGAAAATCAGTAAAATGGGGAAAGCAGTAATGTGTAAATCCAAGTTGTTAGATAAGGAATGGGAGGAATGATAATCCATGTGAAAGAATTCACTTGGAACAGTAGGATGCTGTCCAACCTCTCTAGCTCGGCTGTTGATGGTATAGATGTCAAAGGTCCCCACTTTGCTTCTCCCCCACCACTCCACGGTCAAGGCTAGATGTAGGGAAGAAAGCCTGGTTGACCACCCACGGAATCAGATACTCTTGTTTCATTCCCCTCCATCTTGTTTTCTATCCCAAACTAAAGGTGGAGGGGCTTGGCCAAGAGTATCTTACTTTCTCATGCCCGACACAGACCCCCATTCCCTGTTTTCCATACCTCAGGGGAGATGGAAGGCCCTAGGGCTCATGAGAAAAAGTCCCAGAGAAGTCCCAACCTCTGCTCCCTTAGTGATATTGGCCAAGGCCAAACTAACCTAAAACTGTTTGCAGGATTCCTTGGAATCCTTGAACTTTGAAGATCAAGGAAGAATTGGACCCCTTTACTTGATGGCTCTGGAGGTCCTCCCCATGTCCTCCCAGACTTTTGGGGGGACCTGCACTCATCTCCATTTACCTACATCATGGAAGCCAGGCTCTTTGTGTGCAGGTCACCCTATCCCCAGCCACGTATTCTGCTGTACCCCACTTCTCCGTGAAGCAACTGTGAAGTGTCAGCTCTACCCAAGGGCCTGCCCAGCTGTGCACTGCCAGGTGGGGAGGGTCCATTTCTCTAACATTCCTTCTTCACTCCAGTTGGGGTTAATGTGATGATTCAGAAGTAAAGATCATACTGGAAGCCACTTTGAATCTCCCCACCTCAAGCAGGTGGGTGGTGTTTGTGCTAACAGGGACCAGAATGTTAAGGAGAGGTGGAGAGGGCTGGTCATTAGGCTGCCCCAGGTCCTCCTTACCACGCCCTAACTCAAATGAGCCAGACTGCCACTGGGTGATTTATCTGGCATCTGGCAGAGTCTTCCCACAAGCATTTACAGCCTAGAAGGGAAAACGTGTGTTAACCCAGAGAAATGGAGGAAACCAGTGGGAGGGTTTGATGGAAGTATTTGTGTGATTCTGGAGCCCTGTTGTTAGATTTTGGTTATTATGCCAGACCTGGAACAAGCATAAAGGGTGGGCAGGGATCAGGGAAGCGATAAGTGAGGGAGCCCAGGGGTGAGAGCGGGAATTTTCCAGGTCCTCCTTGCTGCTACTGGGACTGTAGATCTCAGAACATGAAGGAGCATCAGGGGCTGCAAAGGCTACCATGTGCTTTCTGCCCCTTTGCTGCCTCCTTCCTTTTCTCAGTGTCAAGGAGACCAATGCTGATTTGGCAAGGGAACTGTAATCTGCCCTTCGGAGATATTCCCAGCCAAGGTCCTGGCTCTGTACCTAGTTTCCTACCATGATTTTGGCCCCACTGCACTCTGAGAGCTGCTTTTTGTCTGGCCTCTGGATTTCTTGTGAAGGTGGGAATGATGGTTGTACATGGGCCCACCAGGAATATGGAGCCATAACCATTAGGCCTTGATCTGATGATTGGAGTACAGGGAGCCACTTCCTGCCTGGGGTGAATTCTGAAATTCATCATGCACAGTCTTGCTTGTAATAAGATTAATAATAATTTTCATGGATATTGAACAGAAGATTCTAATACCCATTGAGGGAGGCTAGAGTGGATGGCCTCTGATAGCTCTGGCAGCCCTGAGATTCTCTGAGTTTGAGAGACCTAATATTATCACTAATTCCCTGTAATTTATAAAAATGTTTTCAACGATGCGTATCATTAATAATAATGACTACCACTCTGCCTTTTCAAATCTGACATATGATCTATAGAACTACATGGTACTTCTTAGGCATACTTACCAAAGTCAAAACTTACCATTGATACTTTACCAGAAAGGAAACAGGGCCAAGAAACGGGTCTGGAATCCAGCTCCTCCCACTGCAGGGCCCCTCACCCACAGGAACAACTGCACTAGCCTTGGGTTACTCAGGATCCCCCAGTTCTCTTCAACAACTCCTCTTCCTTGCCCCCTTTGTTGTATCCATCCTACCTCTCACTACCACCCTTGCAGAAAGTTCCTGGGACAGCTAGCTGCCTCCTTCCACCCCTGCTTGCCTAGGCACAGGATTTCAGTCTTGACCTGGCTCTTGTTTGGCACAAAGCCAAGTCATTCCTCATGGCAGGTTCCTTTGGAACTTAAAATCTAGTGATTTCTTCCAGCCAGATGTGCCCACTTGGGCTTGTGGCCCTGGCCAATCCATCCACCCAACCATCTCCTCCTGGATAGTAGGTTCCCCAAAGCTATACATTATCTTGAACTAAATGAAAACGGACTCATCTTTGTAAAATCAGAGATCTGGAAACTAGCTCATGCCCCTGCCCCCTCCGGGAAACATGTAAGGCCCTCAAGGGCATGCACAGTGTCCTTCGCTTTTATTTTTATTTCTTTTTAAAACCAGGCACAGTGTGGGGCACACAGCAGGTCAGCAAATGCATGTTGAATGCATACGGCGCCGATTTCTCCACCTCTTTCCCTTTTTCTGCTGGGCTCAGTCTTCTCAAACTCAAGGTTCACACGCCAGGATTCAGGCCTTTGACATGAAACCCAGCGAACTGCGTATCTATTTGCCTCGGCAGCGCTGCAGGAAACTTCAGTGCAAATCCATTTATTGAATGTTTATCCAACTCTGCCACTCACGAACTAAGTGATGTTGGGCAAGTTATTTAACCCCCTCTCTACCTTAGCTTCTCCAATGAGAATGTTAATAACAATACCTACTTCATTGTGTCATTTTGATGATAAACTGAGATTATACCAAGCTCTTAGAACAGTGCATGGCACATAGGAAAATTTCAATAATGTCAGCTATTATTAGCAATTTAATTTTGCGGTTCAATACCCACTTGGAAAATGCTAATCTTGTGTCAACCTAATGAAGGGATGAAACTTTCCCATAATTAGTCTGGGTAAATAAGGCAACTAGCCCATCCTTGGTAGATGGACAGAATTGTATCCTCGAGAGGTCCCCAGGGGAATGGGTAGAGAGAATGTGACAGAGAACCCAGGAGGAAGCATTCAGGATTGTTAGGGATAACTGGACTTACTCTTTTTCTTTATAACATTCCTTCTCAGACAGTGAATGAGATAGTTGCTTCTTGTCAGAACGTGCTGAGTTGGTGATGGAGGTGTGAGGCTCTGAGGTTTTTCTTCGTGAGAAAGTATAAACAGTGTCAGGAAGTTCAGCTAACAGAGGTAAACGGTTTGGGGAACAGGAGACATCTTGAATACGGCACAGGAGATGTCAAGGGAAAGCAAACTCACCCCTGCTCTAGTCGCTGCTGGGTGTGCCAGGGAGCACCAATGAACACATGGTACAGAGGAGGTGGCAAAAGAAGAGGGGGTGTGCTCATCATCACTTAACCAGATGGGCAGCTGGACCAAATGACCTGGGGCCGTGGGAGGCTGGTCAGTGGGCTGACTGGCTGTGGCCCAGATGGGTTTGGGGATCCCATGGAGATGGGTGAAATTCCAGTTTCACCCCCTCATCACTAAGGAACCAAGTGGGGAGCCTGAAGGATGCACTATCTCAGGAAGGGATTAGATAATGAGATCTTCCTTGCCCCAGCCCTGCAGAGACTCCAGCACAAGGTGCTAGAGGAGAACACTGGCTCTCATTGTCCCGGAGCGCAGTTGTTGGCTAAAGGAGCCAGAAACTCAATGATCCCAACAAGAAGAGGATATCAGCCAGGCAAGAGCCTGCAATCTGTGCCCATTTGCTTAGAGTCGGTGAGCTGAAGAAAGATGTCGAGCGCCCAAAACGAGGACACTGGGCAAGACGGCCAGGCCTGTCAGAAGACTCTGCATGGCTATGATGGGCATCGGAGGATAGCCTGAGACATGAAGAAGGCCAGCTCCCCTCTTCAGTCTTCCAGGAAACATAGCAATTTCCTCTGCTAGTGGCTGCGGGGAAGGAAAAGCCTGAGCCTTGTAGTCAACACTGCTGGCTATGAGGTGGGAGATCTTAAATGAGATCATGAAAGATCAGAAACTAAGATCTTGGGTGTAAAGTCTGAAATCAAAAATAGGTATTTTTAAATTGTGAGGGCAGCAGTGTTCTGTGTAGATGTTGGGAGAGCAACCTGGGCGGGTCTGATTCTATTACACAAAGGTAGAAACCTCAGGTATTTACCTGGGAGAAGCCTCGTCACAACAGACTGCTTGCTGCCAGCTGCATCGGGTGGAGCGGCTGGGCTTGAGAATCTAGGTGTGCTATTTAAAACCGCGTACTGGGGATTTGACTGCTGTCTGCCAAGTCTTATCTTTTGAGTAAGTGTGTCGATTTTACCCGCAGCTGTTTGTGGAGACCACGATGGCTGTAAGAACAGGGGAAGCCCCGCCTTGCCTGCTCAAACCCTGAGACCCCTGCTGAAGACACACAGGGAGCAGAGAATAGAAGACACAGAAATACCCAGGCTGTGCTTAGGAAAAATCAGTACCTATAGACCTGGGGAGAAAAGTTACTCCTTGTCTTGGACTAGGGAAACCTGAGACAATGACCTTCCTTTTCCCCGGCTAGAAATTATATCCCTTAAAAAAAAATATGTGTGTAAGTTCTTTTAGAATTTCTACAGTGTTATGATGGTGAAATGAAAAGCATCTCCTCTGAGGGGGAAACTGAGGAATGTGTCATTATCAAGAAATTGGGGAAAGGAGGTTAGACTATTTCTCAGAAAGTGTAATAATTCGATTGGGCTCAGAGCATATCAGTGACCTCTTCTCTGTGAGCAGATAACTGAAGCTTCTCTCAATTGGGAAAGAGAATCTGGGTGGGCGAGTGCTTCTCCTGATAGGGACAAGAGTTTAGGAATAGGCAGTGGTGGGAAGATGGGCTTGGTCATTGGAGTGAGCTGGTGTGGGGCTTTCTATCTTATGGAGATAAAGTCACAGGTTTTCAGGGGACAGGGACAAGGTGAGGCTAGGGGTGGAAGGGTTTTAAGAAAGGGACTTCCTAGAAGTCCACAGGCCAAGAGAAGTGCTGACCAAAAGGATGGTCTGAGCAGGACCTTCTGAAGCCCAGGGCCAGGGGAGGGGAGGGAAGGGGATGTATTACAGGCCAAGAAGAGCCAGAAAGACCAGTGTGAGGTCAGAGGAGACCACTTAACCAAGGGGCTCTTGCCTGGAGTCAACATTCTGAGAATTTTACCAGACCTTGAGGCCAAACCAAGAGCTTCCAGCTTAGGCTATAAATCTGAGTACTTCCAACAGTCTAAAATACAATCTATAACAGGTTGAAGGAGGAAGAAAAAATAGGAGGTGATGTTATGGTAAGAGCTAAGGCTTTGCAGCCAGACTTATTGTGTGACCTTGAGCAAGTAGCTTAACCTCTTTTGGGCCTCAGGCCCTTGGTCTGTAAAATCAGCATAATAATAACTACTTTGAGAGTGAGAAATGCAGTGAGAAATGCCTGTTTAGTACCAGCACAGGGCCTGGAAACCATAGGTACTCAATAACTGTTAGTTTCCCTCCCCTTCCAAAAGGTGCTCTGGCAAGTCAATCATTCTGTCTAGAGTTGCACTGTCCAGTATGGTGACCTGTACTAGCCACATGTGGCTCTCAAGCACTTTAAACGTGGCTAGTCTGGATTGAGATGTGCCGTGAGTGTAAAACACACACTAGATTTCCAAAACTTAAGAAGGGGAAAAACTCTCCCCACCCCCTGCAATCTTAAATGTTTTATCAATAATTTTATAGTGATTATACATTAAAATAATACTATTTCAGATATACTGGATTAGAGAAAATATATTATTAATTCCATCTGTTTCTACCTGATTTAATGCAGCCATTGGAAAAAAACTTAAAATGACAATGTGGGTCACACTTGATTCCTATTGGACAGTGCTAGGCTCGCGTTAGATGTAGCTAGGGTTGGGAAGCTGTTTCCAGGGTTTATTCGTCTCTAGACTTTGGGTTTATGCTTTGGTTTGTTGTCCCAGTTCCCCAGTAAAAGACCCTTTAGAAAAAGTGTCATTGGGGGCTCAAGGAAAATGGGTGGGAGGTATCCGTGCGCCCCTAGTGGCTGAGTGTGGTGGTGGCCACAGTACGGGAAAAGGAGGCCAGGCAGGTATATGAGACACCAGGTGAGTCAGGGCAGCTGAGGATGGACCATTCCTTCTTTGCCTGGAGCCTCGCTCCAGATTCCTCTGCTCTTTATTTCAGAAGGACGACCCTGCTCTTTCTTATTTCAGAAGGCTCCCAGCTTACACATGAACTTGGCAGGAAGCAGGTTCCCACTAGGCAGTAACAAACACAGGTGCAAGAGAAAATGCCATTTCAAAGCCACCTTCAGAAAACCGCAGTTTCCAGAGAAATGAACAGCAGACATTCATAGATATGAGAATGTTCTTTTTTTTCTCTCTCTCCCAAGGAGTGTGGTTGGTTTTGTTTTTTAAACTGTACATTTTACTGTACTTTTTTTTTTTTTTTTTAGCAAAGAAAGTTGGCAATTTTATTCTGACCACACGGATGTTGCTTTCCAGAATTCTGAGTCAGAAACATGAAAAATACAAGTGCAAGTACATATCGTGTCATGACAGAGCTCGGGGCCACTGACCAGAATATACGGTTGGTTCCTCCCCTTCTGGTGTCCACCATTTCCTTCTGGGTGTCCGAACCCAAAGGCAAAAAGAAAGGTCCGGTCCCTTCCTCAATGGCTACATTTGGGGTTACTTCCTCAATGGCTACATTTAGAAAGACTGAAGGAGAAAAGTACAGGGAGGAAAAGGAGAGAAGAGAAGCTGGGGTGGGGAAAGAGGGAGGGAGGGAGAGAGAGATTTCTGTTTAAGTTGCCCAATTCCGTGGCTGCCACCATGACTGGGGTAGGCCTGTGTTCTGGCTCTGGGACTAGCCTGGGAAATTAACTGTTCTCAGGAAGAGACTGGCCTGGGCTGCTGAAGACTGTCAGGACCAGAAAGGGATTGGGAAAGGCAGAGGGTCACAGGAAGACCAAGAATGAAGACAGGAGAGCGGAGGGAAGGTGAGAGGAGGTAGGGGGGTGGGAGGAAGAAGGATAAAGACAAGGGATTTGGAGGCTCCTGGACTGGAGCCAGAAGGCAGTCCTGCATAGACAGTTCCCCATCACCTCCTTGTGTGTTCCAGGTAGGGTTGGGAGCCACCACCTCAGCTTCAGGCCCGAGCCCATCAGAACCCTTCAGCACAAGGTGACTGGGACTCACCTGGATGTGGTATGCAGTGTGGTTGGCAAGCGGAAGGAGGGAGAAGAAGAGGAGAGAAGCTAGAGTTCAATGGCACAGACTCAGAAGAGCAAAGAATGGGTTGGGGAAACTGAGGGAGAGGTAGTATGTCGGCAGCGAGGAGAGATCTGGAAGAGACAGAGACTGGGAGAGACAGAGATGCAGGGGAAAGCCCTCCAGGTGCTTCTAAAACAGTTTCCCTTGCCCATGTCTCCTCTGCCACCTCTTGACATGGTCTGGGGTATAGGGTTAATCCTCCAATAGAAAGGAACCCATGGGAGCCCTCTCATTGCCATCTGTCATTTCCATGTATAGATCCTCATCAAAGCTGGCGTCTAGGAGAGGCATCGCCCATGTCCCACCCTGAGCCACCTTCCTCAGGCACAAAGGATGGACTTTGCACACAGAAATGTCCAAGCCAGGGTGAAGACAACATAATGAATCCCAAACACCATCCCAGGAGGTGGCCTTTGCACCTGCCCTGATTTGGTCCCTAACTCCCTGTGTGATGTTGGGCAAGTCGTTTATACTCTGGGGCAGTGGGGAGGGAGAGAGGGTTAAGGATGACATGATTGCAAACACCTCTTCAAACTTCAAAACTCTACCATTGTATAAAGATTCCGGTTTCCCCCTCCAAAACCTCTAGAATTCTCCCTCTGTGTCCAGTCAGAAGAAGGATGCTTTACCAGCTTGTGCCACTGGTACTGCTGATCTGGAAACCATAACACCTAGATTCATGGAAGAGTTCGTTAATCCTTAGAACTTGAAGGGAATCCAAGACCAGGTACAATCCAGTATTTTGTGAATTAAGAGACTGAGGTCCAAAGAGGGAAAGGGTCTTGCCCAATGTGTTCAGCTGGTTATTCAGTAGTGGCTCTGGGACCCAAACTGAGAGCTTTGGACTCCAAGTCCAGTGCTCCTTTTGTCACCCCCCTCTGCTTTCCTCAAGAGAAGCCCTCTTAGCCTGCCACAGGTTCATGGGGACTTTCTGCCCCAGCTTCCCCCCAAAGAAGTAAAAATCCTACAGCAATTCCAAAAGTGAACATCCTTTATGTCCTCATCCCTTTCCCATACATAAGAAGTCCTGGCAGTTACTCTTCTGGCTCAGGCTGATGTGATGGGTATGGGACATGACGTTTGAGCAGGGGAAGCTGGGTCAGGTGTGGGGGTGGTTGCCCATCCCTCCCAAGTGTGTGGACGGTTGGAAATAATGGGGAGTCTGGGCTGGAGATGCCACAGCCTTCCCTCCAAACAAGCATGGAACCAGAATCATCACCTTCTCTTGTCAACAGACAATAATCTCCCACTAGCACGGCTCCTGGGAACCCGCTCTCACATGAAGAGTAAATTCTCCATGTTCTGTGTGAATAAAGAGGAGGAGTCTGGGAAGTGGGAAAAGTAAATTAGGAAACAAAAGCAACATTGGAACCATAAGCACTCCAAAGCCGCTTGCTTACACGCTACATTCGTGATCAGAAAGGAGGGAGTCCGCCTTTCCGAGCACTCAGGGCTCAGTCCGACATTTTAGCGATCGAGTCCGCTTTCCCTGAGCACACCCCAGCTGGGTGGTGGGGGACAGGCCTGGAAGGTGGTGTGGGTGTGTTGAGGGGGGCGTTGAGGGAGACGAAACTGTCCCTAGATGTAAACATCACCATGGAAACTCCACAAAGACTTGCCAGTACAGTTCTTTCCCCTTCATCCACCCTGCAAGGGTGAGCGGGAGGAGGAAGCCCCCTCCCCAGGCCTACACTGTGCTCTCCATCACCCACTCGGAACTGCCAAAAGTTCCCCGGGCCCCCACCAGGTCACTCTCCTCAAAGGGCAAGAGCATGCCATTGACAGAGAGGCTGCGCTTTGTCCAGATGTTCGAGACCCTCCGAGGGGGGCTGTAGCCACCAGGGGCCACCCCTCCGGCTGCGGCTGCTGCGGCTGCAAAGTCCCCCATGTCAAAAGAGTGGCTGCGCTTGGCCTTGCCCTCCAGGGGCAAGGGGAGCAGGCTCCTGGCTCGGGCCGCGGGTGGCCCCAGCAGTGGCTCTCGGTCCGAATGGTGGCCCCTGGCTGATGTCCCAGACCCTCTCCCGCCTGGAGTCCTGGAGTCCAGTAGCTCCTCCTTTCTCTGGCTCTTGAGGTCCAGGGAGGCAAAGGCCCCCATCAGGCGGTCAAGGTTAGGCTTGGGGCGGGGGGCTGGGGGTGGGAGCCTCCAGGGGCCCCGTCCCAGCCCTGCGGCCTCCCCGCTGCCCAGGGAGCTGGAGGAAGAGGAGTCGCTGCCCCGGGCCAGGCTGGCACTGAACTGCACGAGTTCATTACGCACCACCACCTTGGGTGGCCCCTGCACAGGGGCCCCACTGGGCGCGCTGGCCAGAGCGGGTGGCGGGGCCCCGTTGGTCTGCGAGTGCACATTGCTGACCGCCGCAGCCGCCAGCTTGCCCGGGGCCTCCTGGTTGCAGACCTTGTAGCGCACCATGAGGATGACAATGAAGACCAGTAGCGTGGCCACGATGATGCCGCCGATGACCAGGATCATGGTGCCACCCAGGATCTGGCTGTGCATCGACTGGCACTGCGGGTAGTCAGCCTTGGTGAAGAACTGCGCACAGCCCACGATGTTGGTGGCTGTGAGCGTCGTGGCTGTGTCGTCCCACATGGCCAGCACACACAGGTCGTAGCCGGTTCCTGACACCAGGTTGTTGACCACGAAGGCTTTGTTGGAGGCTGGGATCATCCTGGGGTGGGTGGACGCAGAGGAGGAAGATGGTGAGGGTTGGCAGGGACAGAAATAGAGTGACAGAGGCAGGAAAGGGTGGTGGTGGCAGCAGGGGGACAGACACAGGGACACAGAAGGAATGAGGTGGAGCAGGAGAGAGACAGGGACAGGTGCAGAGACAGGAAAAGGATCCAAGGAGAGATAGGAGGGGAGGGGGACAGGAACAGGGTGTAGGAGGTGGGGAGAGAGTCCCACCAGGCCCAGGTAAGGAGCCAGAGAAAGACAGGTGGGGGTGGAAGGGTCAGTGAGAGATGTGCACACAGACCAGGTGCCCAACCAGCCCAGGAGAAGCAGGAACATAGAAACCAGGAGTGCAGAGATGAAGGAAATTAGGAGGGGACAGTGGAGAGGGGGTAAGGAGATGGGAAGAGAAGGTACGGAGGCCAAGATGGGAGAGGGACCACGGCAGGGGCAGAGGGAGAGACACGGAGAGGCAGAGAGGTTAAAGCCTGCAGAAGCAGAGTCTAAACAAAGTCTAAAGCCTGCAAAGCAGAGTCTCACAATACCCAGCCCGACTCCAGCCCTGGCTCCCTCAGACTCTGGGAGGTAGTGGGAGCCAGGCCTGCCCAGGCCCCCCCCTTCAGACGCCCCAGACCCTGTTCACCCCTTGTGTCCTGGAGATTCATGGACATCGGCTGAGCACCCCCATGAGGCCCTGCCCTCAGAGCCTACGCCATCGTCCTCTGCAAATGGCTTTCTCAGGCTTGGCAGGAAAATGTTTGCTACTGCAAACTGGTTGGAGAGGTCTAAGCAGAAGACAGCTGGAGGCAGGGAGGGGTGGGGGACAGTGCAATATTGAAGATGGGAGGGCCATTCTGCTTCCCTGAGGAAAGGGATGATTCCTCCTTCATGGGCCTAGCAGGCCAGCCTCACCCAGAGACGTGGGGAAAGAGAGTCTCTGCTCAGGAGGCCTCGACTGGTCCCTCCACCTTAGGAGAGGGTCTAGTGGGGCAGCTGGGGCCTCTCCGCTGTCCTGGGCCTCTCTTGCCAGGATCCTCAGGAAGCCTGGGCGCACTCCCTGATCTCTAAGGCCCTGTCTAGGTATTGTGCCTTAGTATTATCTCCAGAGACAATGCCTGTGTTGTCCCATCAACACTCCTGGAGAGATAGTCACCTCGTCTTAGAGGGGCCATGTCCCTCTCTGCCTTTCCCACTGCGTCTCCTCATGAAGAGCCCTCCATCTCCTACTACTCAAGGGCTCTATCAGTGCCTGCCAACCCCTCAAGCCCAGAACCAGGCAGCTTAATTGAGATCTCAACTATGAAATACTGGAGCCTGAAAACTTCCACCTGGGAACTCCTCGCACAGGATTGGAGTTGACAAGCTTTTATTGACATCCCATCAGTGGGCAGCACAAGAGGCCCATTCCCTCCCTCCTCACGTTCCCAGCTCGCTCTGCTGATGGGGAAGCCACAGTGGAGGGAACTTTGGTTCCCAACCCCACCCCTAGCCCATAGCTGCAAGAGGTGGGGGCTGGGGCTGGGGCTGGGGCTGGGGCTGGGGCTGGGGGCAGTTTCCTCAAGGGCCCGCAGGCCAGCCCCTTATGGCTAGCTGTTTCACCTGGGCATCATGGCAATCCTAGGAGGGTACGGACTAGTGCTCTCATGGCACAGAACAGGAATGGCCAAGATTCAGAGAGGTTAAGTGGTGTGCTTGAAGTCACACAGCTGGGACTACAAGGTTGGACCACTGGACTTTAACACTGGTTTCTACATCCATAATCTGGGTTTGCTCCTAACCAAGTGATAAATTTGGGGCATTTTGCCTCATCTCACTGAAACTCTTGTCCCTGTCAGCCACCCCTTCCCTGGAGCAGCGCTCAGAGCCCACCATGGCTCATATCCCTCCACCAGCAGGATCTCTGGCCTGCTGGGCCACGCACCGGGCAGAGCCCAAGGAGTCCTATGTGGCCAGTGCCCACTTCGTTCCCCCTCAGAGCTAATGATATAAGTTGGAGAGGCAGGACCTATACACACCCAGACAGTGACAATAGTAAGAGCAAACACCAAGTGTCACCTGTGTGCCAGGCCCTATTTTAAGGGCCCCACGACTAGCAACTCACTTAGTCCTATAGTAACTCTCCAAGGCAGCCACTACTGGGATCCTTACCCTGCGGGTGGGAAGGCAGAGGTGCAGAGGTGAGAAGCAAACCTACAGAGCTGGGATTTGACTCCAAATCACTGTCCCCAGCACCTCACTGCAGCATGAGCAGTGTAGGAGCACATCCGTTCAAGGGGGAGCTGGGCCAGCTTGTTTATTGAACACTTATTATGTGACAGGGTTCCCATATTTGGCATCACATTTAACCTTTGCAACAATCCTAGGACATGGGGGATGGACCATGAGCCCAGAAATCCTACCCATGTTTAGCTGTTTTCTCCTGGAAAGCAGACTACCACTGCTGCTAATTAATAATAAAGAAGAGGATCTAAAGTCGAGTGAGGGCTTCCTATGTGCCAGGCGCCGTTCTGAGATCTTAAAGGGGGTTAATACTCATAATAGCAATCATCACCTCCGTCTTACAGACAAGAACCAGAGGCACAGAAAGGGTCAGCTGGCTTCCCAGGGGCACCCAGATAGTAACCAACAGAGCTGGGATCTGAACCGGGCAGTCTGGCCTCAGAGCCTCCACTCCCAACCACTGTACCATCCTGCCTCTCAGATGCCGTCCTGTTTTCCTGAAGCCCCGAGGGGCCACTTTGTGTGGAACCCTGCCTGGCCACTCTCCCCCTTCCTTCCCAAGTCGGGGCAGATCAGAATGTGATGAAGCCACAGTGGGCCTGATCAGAACAGGACTGATTCTTGGCACCAGGGGTGAGAGGGGGCAGGCTAGAAAAACTTCCCACTGTAACTGGCCCATCAGACACAAGGCTGGAAGAAAGGACTTACTGCCCAGGATTAAGATCAGGGAAGCCGCTCCTGGTTCCTGGGTGTGTATGTGTGTGTGTGTGTGTGTGTGTGTGTACTTACAGGAGAGCCAGGGCCAGCTGGCTCCAGACAGCCTTGGCAGTCAAGTCCCACCTTTGGCAAAAACAATAATAACCAGTGCTCACTGAGCACTAAACCTGTGCCTGGAAGTTTGTGTAAGTTATCTCACTTAACCCGCCTGACAACCCCTGGAGGAAGTCGTTATCCTCATTCCCATTTAGGGAAGGAGGAAGCTAAGCAGTTGTCACTTTCCCTCGGGGGAGTGGTGGAGCTGAGAACGGATCTGGATCCGCTGGGATGCGGAGCCCACACTTCTAGGCATAAGCAAGGCTGCTTCCCACCCCGGGCAACCAAAAAGACAAACGGCACAAGGAAGTCATGAGAAACGGGCACTATTCAAACTCTAGTGACAGAATCAAATTCATCTCTGCCCGTGCGGCCCTGTCCAGCCGCTCATGCTCCCCAACACAACCAACCACTGATCCTCCGGGCTGGATCTGGAGAGCCTGGGTCCCCCCTTGACCCCTGTCCACGTCCCACAGGCAGTCTGGGAAGGTTCTACCTTCTGGACTTGGCGCTGCCCCATACTCACACTTCTGCTGAGGCCTTACCATCGTTGGTGTGGATGAATGCAGCAGCCTCCACATAGGCCTCTCTGCTTCTGCCTGGGTTCCCTTCACGTCCAAGCTCAGCACCACCAACCCCAGAGTGCTCCATCCAGAACAACTCTGCCCCGCCCCTTGTCCATTGAAACACTCTTCTAGAACCAGTCTCTACAAGAGACAGTCCAAGCTCCCGAGCTGGGCTCCCAAACCAGGCAGCCCATCACCTCCTTGTCCCTCCACCCATGCACCCTCTGACCTTTGCCCACGGTCTTTGGGAAAACACCTCGGAATCAGTTGGGCTCAATAGTGGCAGAAGGCATAATACTCACAGAGGGATAATTAAAGCCTTTACTTACAAGAGACTTTGTTACAAAGGGGTAGGTTTGAGGTTGGGGGGCCACAAGGGAACGTGCCATTACCCAGGGTTGGTAGCAGCCGAGCTGTTACCCAATCTAGCCCTGAGCATACCAGAGGATGTCAACAGACGCAGGAAGAGGAAAGATTCATGCAGATCATGCAGCGCTGCACTGAGTGTGGCCCACAGGTGGCCGCTGGTCCATGTGCTGGTTATTCCTGGTCTATGATCACACAGTACAGAAATGCAGAATAGCATTAAGACAGTTTTATGGCAATTTGGCATTGGTGTGACACCCAAGTGCATGATCATCTTTTTTCTGATAATTTATTTCCATTATATTCTTATAAAAGCATTGGTCTGCAACGGATTGGGAAACAGCATGATCCCTCGTTATGACTAGCTAGAGAAGTATTGATCTAGGATAGGAATTACCAGCCTTGGCCCTACTGACACTTGGGGCCGAAAATCCTTTGTCGTTGGGGCCGTCCTGTGCACCACAGGCTGTTTAGCAGCATCCCCGGCCTCTACTGACTGGACGTGAGTAGCATCTCCAGTTGTGACAACCAAAGATGTCTCCAGACATTGCCAGATATCCTCTGGGGGCAACAAAGTGGCATTGAAAATTTGCTCGAGGGACAGGCAGCCAGGGGCAACCTTACAGCATGGGAACCAGTCAAGTAAATACCCTCACCTCACTCTCTTCCCTCCTCCCAATCTTCTGCTGTTACTCCCCAGAGCTGAACCCCACCAAAAGCTACAGTTCATGGCTGCACACTGGCCAGCCTTCCAGGGCACACGGCAGCACAGAGGAGTGCATGTGGAGAGGCAACGGGCAATACCTGGCACGACCATTGGGCCCAAAGCCCTTTTTGTGAAAGACACGTCCTGAAATCCTGATAGGTTTCTGTCTATCACACAAAACCGGAGACATCTCTGTTTGCAGAAAACATGAACTGCTATTTTAAGTTCAATTGCTCCAACACGTTAAATTTAATTAAGCTCACGTGCTCTAAAGCACAATTTAAAGCTGCAACCCCAAGCACTTAGCCAGGAAAAACAAAACAAACGTAAGTGGCTGCTTCTGAGTTTTCTCTTTTGCCCTATTACTATTCATTCGGCATTCGTTCATTCAGCTTAATACGATCAGACCAATCTACAGCTGATGTCTCCCGCTGACGTCAGAGCTTTAGGAGGAGTCACAGGAGCGTAGTGGTTGCCTGACTATTTGCAATCAGGTCTGTATTCCCTTTCACCTGTCCCCACTCTGAGTGCCGAGGAACTACACTCCCCGGGCTCCCTTGCCCGTTCCCAGGCTCAGCTGGCCAATGGGAGCGCTGGAAGAAGGCTGGAGAGCGGGAGGAGGGGAGAGGCCAAGCTATATCTGCCTCTTTCTCTGCTTCACACGGAGGCTTCCCCTCAGCTCCTGAGCCCCCTCTGTGATCCCAGCTCCGGCATTCCGGTTCCTGCGCCACGGCCTTGGATCTTTGGCTCTGGTCATGTCCTCTCCTGTGTCCTCACCCCTAGGGGGCGGTGGGACAGTGCTATGGCTGCCTGCTGTGGCCCATCACTCCATGCCTCACTGACCCCCTGGTTGAAGCCCCAGCGATTCCATCCCCTGTGTAGCCCAACCCCTGTGCTGAATTTCCTCTTAGGTCTAGAGCATGCTTTTATTTCTCCTGATTGAATCCCGAGTGGCACAGGAGGGGACTTTCCCATGATGGGGATGTCCTATCTGTTCTCATTTTCCCCTCGCATTTTGGGAAAAAGACCATCCTGGTTTCATAGCAGCAGCAGCAGCAGCAGCAGCAGCAGCACATCTTGGCCTGACCTGGGGGAACGCCAGCCTCAGGAAGCACTTGGCCACCTTCTCTGAATCTCTCTCCACTCCCCACATAAGCCACCCTGACCCCTTTGCATCTAACCACCCCAGTTCCTGGAAACCTCCTATCTCTCTCTCCACCCGGTGGCTGCGTCCCTCCGTCCCTTGAGGCCTGACCCAGACAGCACGTCAAGCCCCGCCGAGAGGTGCCCCTGCCACCGCACTCCTCTACCACCGCCCTTGTGCACCCCCTCCCTTAGAGCCCTTCTCTGTTTGTGCTTATGCACGGACTCCCTTGAGGACCGGGTCCTCGTCTTGCTCACTTTGTAGCTCCACTGCCAATCATGTTATCTGGCCTAGAGTCACTGCTGAGTAAATATTTATCTACAGTTGAGTGAATGAAAGAGTGCTTTGTTAAATGTTAAGGCCTATACAAATGGGAGAGAATCTTATTTAAATATGATGGCTGGCTAATGGTGACTCGCAGACAGCGGCTGGTCCCGAGATCTTTCCGGAGAGATATTTTTCTATATCCTTAAGGCTCACCACATGGCCTCCTGAGCACCTTTATGGATGCACATGTAGATAGACAGTTGTTTGGGACGTGTGAGTGTGGGGATGGAGGGGCACGTGTGTGCATGTGTGAAACTGTGTGGGGCATGTCTGTGTGTCATCTCAGTACCATCTGAGAGCTGAGTGTGTGTACGTGTGGGTGGGTGGGTGGGGGTGTGTCGGTGTTCACATATATCCGGTATGCAAAGATGCTGGGCCCAGGCAATGTTAGTCACTGCTCTGCCCATCTTCCACCTAGGCCTCTACTCACCCAGCCACTCTTGCATGTCCCCTGACACTCCTGAGGTGACTCTGTGTGATCTCTCCCAGAGACACTTGCAGGCCATGTCTGTTCCTTCCTAGTTGCTCCCATTAAAGGTATTGGGGTCATCCGGGAATGGGAATGGGGAGACCTTGAGTCTGCCTGGGCCTCAGAGCGAAGCCTGGGAGCTGCCTACCGTAGTCCACTTCCTTACTCCTGGGCTCACTCCAGACCACGTTCCCCAATCTTCCTTGTAGTTAGGGGAGTCCAAGTGATGTGTTCTGGCAAATGGAATGTGGGCCACCCCTGGGCTAGGCCTTCAAAAGGCCAGACTGCCTGCCCCACATTCTCCCTCCCTTCTGCACCCAGATGCAGAGTGCGGTGACCTGCCTTGATCACACAGGTGACAGCAAAGCCTGGGGGGTAGTAGAAGCCAGACGCCTGTGTCTCCAGGTGCAGAAGACATCCTGACTAACCCGGTACACTGCCTTGGACTCAGGACAGTGAGACCCAATTTGAGCCAAGACTGCATTTGAGCCTTTCTGTGTTCACAGCCATTTGCAGCAGTGCTGGCCTCTCCTGACTAGCACAGGCCTCACAGATCAGATGAGGTGGGCCCAGGGAGCGTGCTACCCCGAGATGTGTGAGGGTGAGAGGACTGAGCGTGTATCTGTGTAAGAGGAAGAAATTGGTACTGGTGTCGATACAGGAGATGCAATTTCTGCTTTCCTGGAGTTGTCACTAAATTCACCTCTTTTCTCTCCAGCCCCCATCCCTTCAGCTCCCCGGTACCACTACTTTTTAGGTGCACCGCCCCCCCCCCCCCCATCCATGATGCACCACAGCTGCCTGCTGGGCCCCAGCAATAATTTGGAGAAGCCATGTCAAGCTGCCCCACTCCACTTCCCCGGCTCTGCACCCTCATTACCGGCTCTTCACAGAACCACCAGCCTGCCAACCTCTCTGGCCGGCTGCAGGAGCTCGGAGCACATGAAACAGCCTCATTAAATGGAGGCGAGCGGCTATGGCTTCCCAGCCTTTCCCTATTCCTGCAAGCCCCCAAAGGGGCCGGTTCGCTACCCTGCACAAACCACAAGGTACAGGGGAGACACGGCTGCTTCTCTCTGGCATACAACTTATTGAGTACTTCCCACGTGTGGGCACTTGACAGGCACAGGCTCTTTGATTCCGCACACTGATTGCGTAGGTGGGAATAATTCTCCCCAGGTTACAGATGACGAGACTGAGGCTCGGGCAGATGGGTCACCTGCTCAAGGGCACAGAGCTGCACGGTGGCTGAGCAGGTGTTATTAGCCAGGCCTTCCAGACCCCTGACCACGATCTGTCCTATACTGAATTACCCTGAACTGAACTGAGCAGAATCAGATTTTAGCAGCAAGCAGGTCTTAAGAGTCAGGCAAACTGACAGAATTTTTTTGAAAAAATCATGTTTTACTCCAATGACAGCTGATATTTATTGAACACTTACCATATGTCAAACACTCTTCAGAATATGCTTCATGTATTAAACTAATTTAATCCTAATGGCAAGTCTATGAGGGAGGTACACTATTATTATCCTAATTTTACAGATCAATACATTGAAACTCAGAGAAGTGCTTTGCCCAAGGTCCCATAGAATGTTTGTGCCTAGCCAAGATTTGATCCCAGCACTCTCATATTACCTCCATCACTGCTCATGATCACCCTGAGAAGTACCTTTTGTAATTATGCTCCCATTTTAGAGACAGTAACTGGATGGCGGTTTTGTAGCTAATTAGGGGTGGAGATGAGACCTTAGTGAGTGATGAGGGTTGTCTGGTGCTTGCTTCCTTACGCTCATGTGAGATCTGAAGATGAGATCTGGAGACTGGGAAGGAGCCACGTGGATATCTGCGGGCAGTCTCCTCACAGAGGGAGCTGCCATTACAAAGGCCCTGAGGCAGGAACAGTGACGAAGCCTGTATGGCTGGAATACAGTGATGGAAAGGAAGAGTGGTGGGAGATGAGGTCACCAACATTGCCGCCAGCAGCCAGGTTTTGGAAGGCTTGCAAATACGTTCAGTGTTGTGCTCCGACTCTGAGTATTTGCTGGGCACCAGGGTTGAGAAGGATTCTGAGGCCATGTTCAAATTCAGTGGGACAGGGTGGTACGGGCCTGCAAGAGCCTGTCTCGTTGCTTATGGTCTAGAGATCAGGGAATTGTTAGAATTATTGGAATTACTAACACAGCTTGCAAAATCCCCTATTCTGGTGTCTCATGCGGGAAGCTGGCCTTCCCTAAATGTGTGGCCCTGAGTGGTCACAGGGGAAGGCACATGGCTGCTCTTTAGAAGGGGACTATCATGGAGCCGGCGTGACTGAGCAAGGGCTGCAAGAATCAGAAGCCTTTCATCAACTTCTGACCAGGGCCAAGGGCCAGGGACCAGGCTCTGCTGCCTTTGCCCCTCCTGAGAACACAGGCTCCCCCGGGGGCCCCGGGGCCCTCTGTCATCTTGGCAGTTACTTCACCCTGTCAGCAAGTAAAGAAGCCACATTCAAGATGATTAAGATTCTGAGGCAAAGCCGCCCACTCTCCATTCCCACAGCCCTCAGGAGAGCAGGCAGGGTGGGTCATCAAAGCCCTCGTGGAACTGGCCTCTGGGGGAACTCTCTTGCTCTCCTTCCCCCTGCCTCCTCTGTGCCAGCAGCTAGAGGATCTTGTTAAGAGCAAGTCAGATCAAATCCTTCCTCTGCTCAACGTCCCCAGGAAGGCCTGTCTCAGATGTCAAAGCCCTAGTGTGGCCCACAGGCCCCATGTGATCTGCACCTCACCTCTCTTATTTCCTCTCTTCCTCCTTACCCAGATCGCTCTGCACCAGTCTTCAAACCTGCCGAGGTGCTCCTGCCTCAGGGCCTTTGCACTGGTCGTTGCCCTTGCCCTTGTTCTACCTCCAGATATCCTTATGCTCACTACCTCACCTTCAATTCTGCCCCAATGTTACCTTCTCTGACCACCTATTTAACGTGGCGGGCTTCCTCTCATCTCTATTTTGGCTCCCCCATGCCCCTGACTTGGTCTGTCTTTCCCGCATTCAACTTTTATTGCCTGAAAGATGCTATCATTTGCTAATTTACTATGCTTACTATTAATTAGCATTCTCTCCTTGCAGTAGAAGCCATCTCAGCTCTCCTTCTGGGGATCAGGGTTTTTTGCCGGTTTTGTTCACTGATATTTCCTCAGCCTGGAGAACAACATTTGGTACAAAGTAGGCCCTTAAAAACATTTGCTGGGCAGGTGAAGGAAATGCATGTTCTATATTTGCACCACCTAACACAGTAGCTACATGTGGCTATTTAAATTTAACTTCAAATTAATTAAAATGGAATCAAACTAAACATTCAGTTCCCCAGTCACGCCAGTCACATGTGGCTAGAAGCTACCACACGGGACAGGGCAGCCGCCGAGCACCCCCAATGTCCCAGAGTCCTGTTGGACAGGGCTCTTTCAGGGCATGCTGAGCACTCCAGTAGCAGGTAAGTCCTCTCCTGTGTGAGCCCTGGAACCCGAAACGGATGGGGCCAGGCTGAGGAACACTGACCAGCTCAGGGACCACTCCTAGAGGTTTCTAGAGGTACTCTGAGTTTTCTTTCTCCCCACAAGATCTTTCAGTGACTTTGGGCAGCTTCATCTTTTTCGTTCTTCTTGCTTCACCTCGGACCGCAGGTTCAGTGGGGTCTCTGCGGGGTTCCCCTGGGTCTGGCTCAAGCTCCTCTGCCCCTGGAGTGCTCTGGTTCTCTGCCTTGCCAATCTGAGGTTCTGAGCTCCCCTCTGGTTCTCTGTTTCTAAATCCTCGTTCCTGCTTTTCCACTTCCCATCTACTAGTTACACTTCTGTTGCGTAAGTCTCTATTAAGAAAAATCCCTGGTAAATCCAATCCTGGTGATAAATGTCACGCCTCCCAGGAACACCTACTGCTAGAAAGAAAGAGAAGGTGCAGAGGCAGCAGAGTGTCGTGGTGATGAGCAGACTCTGGAGCCAGCCTGCTGGGTTCAAATACTGGCTCTGCCGCTTACCGGCTGTAATAGCCTACCACGGACAATCTCTTAACCTGCCTGGGCCTTAGTTACCTTAAAATACCCTATTTCTGTAAAATGGGGCATTTATAAGTTTGTGCATTATAGGGTCACATAAATGAGTCATGATTCACCAAGAACCCAGGTCAGCGTCTGGCACAAAGTAAACTCCTTTGAGGATCTATTATATAAAGGAGTTGGCGATGCTGAACCAAAAGAAACAGATCTCTTACAGTGGAAATGTAAGCTTTGGGGATGTGTAGCTGGCAAGCCTCACACCAGCTAGAAAGGAGGAGACCTGTGCTGTGCCTGGGTCCTGGCTGGGCAGGCAGGGAGGCATGGTGCCTGCAACACTCACTGCAGGGATGTGTGTCCTCCCACCCCTCCATGTGACTATAAGAAGCTTTATTCAGAGGACACATGGTGATAGTGTTAGTTAAACCCTGGCTGAGTGATTGCAGAAATGACTAAAATTGGGCCAAGGTGAGCCAAGCCCCAGCAGGGTGCATCTGTGCTCACCTCCCCAGAGTAAAGGCTTACCTGGTGATAGGTAAGGGTCTGATCTCACCTTTCAAGATCTTTCCTTTGCTCCCTGACTCAGGAAGCATGGCACATCCAGCTGCCTGGCAAGGATGTGGGCAATTGCCAGGCCCCGTCTTTGGCTGGAACAACAGTGCTAGTCCATTGCTCCACGGTGCTCCTTCATGGAGAGGACAAAGCCAGAAGGTCAGGGTGAGAGCTCTGGTCCTGGGTCATGAGGGTTCAAAGCCCGGCACCATCACTTACTGGCTGTGTGACCTTAGACAAGCCACTCAGCCTCTCTGTCAATGGGGATGGATGATAGAGCCTCCCTCACAGGGTCATTGTAAGATTAAATGAATCAACACCTGTCATGTGAACGGTGCATGGTCCCTAGTGAGGGACCAGCAGAGCTAGCAGGTGACCCAGGGTGTCCTCTGGTCCCAAGGCAGGGCCGAGCGATGAACCCAGCAGGCATGAAGTTAGGTTCAGTTCCCACTAGAGGCAGGCATGCGGCCCAGCACAGGGCCAGGTACCTGACACCCAGCAGTCCAGGCATTTGTCTGGCTGATTCCCCAGTGTCTGCTAGTCTGTCCACCTCCTCTGGCATCTCCATACTCAGACCTCAGGAATGCCACTTGAGAGTGGCACAGGTCCCCCTCCAACAGGCTCCTCTAGCTGTCAGTACTACGCTCACACAGGTCAGGGACAGGCCAGGCAGCCGATCCAGCCCCCAGTGTGTATGGAGGACAATCCTGGCTCACATGGGGCCGTGGCCTGAGAGCTGCTGCTTGCTCCCACATGCCCCAAGCCAACCCCATGGGGACACAGAACAAGGTGCTGGTTTGTTGGTTTGTTTGTCTGGACACATTGGTGCTGCTCTCAGATTGTGTGGTAGCTCTCCCATCCCACCTTTGGTTTCCACTTTTCCAGGATTAACATTCCCATTCCTTCCAACATTTCCTCCAGCCCCGATTTCCACTTGTCCCCCAGCTGCTCCCCTCCAGTCACAGGCCAGTTTGTGGTCAGCCCTCCTCTCTGGGGCAGTCTGGGGACAGAGAATGGAGTCAGATCCCACTATCCCCCAATCAGACATCAGATTTCTCCTGAGCCTCCCCTACTCGTACCCAAGACCTCACTGAACTTTCTGGAAGCAGCATCCCATTGGTGGCTCACACTTGAGCATGCAGTCAATGGAAATGCCCTGCGATTTCCCCAGGGTTGCTATTAAGCCCTGTTGTTCCCATTCTGTTCCCCTAGAGGAGCATTTCTCCCATTGCCGGCTTGTTTCTTTGCCACTGCAGCTGACCCAGGCAAGCTCCCCAGCGCACGGCAGGCCTCTCTCGGTGTGTGCCTTTAACTTTCTTTCTCCCTTCATCCAAGTCTCCAAGGATGCAAAACTTTTCTCAGTGTTTACTTGTCCTTAGCTCCCAGCCCCCAAGGACTGGGTTGGCATGTCTCAGAGGAAAAAGTGTGGGTTTTAGAATCAAGCAGAAGTCTCTCTTTGAAGGCCGGTTCCGCCCCCAACCGTGTGACTCCGAATCGGATCATTTTCTGTCTCTGAACCTCTCTGCTCACGTGTGAGATGAGGATAGCAGTGTCAACCTCCTGTGTGAGTGTGAAAAATTAAATGCAGTGGGATGAGCATGGCCGCCCCTTCCACTCCCTTCCCAGGGCCACTTGGTACCTCAGTGAAGATGATGATGACGATGATAGTTGCCTTTTATCTCCTTGAGGAGCTGAGAAAAGCTTGCTCGCTAACAAGTCATCACTTACAGAAAAAACACAGAAGGTGTCAGACCAATTATACCTCGTTGTAAACACAGGAGTGTTCAAAGTAAAGATTCCCCACCAGCTGCGTTCACCATGCACCAGAACAATCAGCAGGCGCCAGGTCCGTGCCACCCAATGATGCCCCTCACCACCTGATTGGACAGCTCCCCTGGTTGACAGATCCATAATTTCATGGGGGCGCCACCCAGGGGCAAAGTCACCTGTGGTACCCATCTCCTTAAAAATGTCATCACAGTGCTTGCTGCAGCTACACATATACTAAAATTGGGATGATAGAGAGATTAGCACAGCCCTTGCACAAGGAGGACTTGAAAATTCATGGAGCAGTCCATATTTTTATGGAATTCTGACACAGGCTACAGCATGGGTGAACCTTGAGGGCATTCTGCAAAGTGCAATAAGCCAGATACAAAGGAACAAATACAGCATGATTCCTCTTAAAGCACTGAGAGTGGTCAAGTTCATAGATACAGCAAGTAGAAGGGCGGCTGTCAGGGGCTGGAGGGAGGAGAAGGGGAGTCGGTGTTTGATGGGTGCAGAGTTTGAATGTGGGACGATGGGTGGGGGTGGCTGCACAACAACAGGAATGTACTTCATGTCACTGAACTGCACACTGAAAAATGCTGAAAATCAACCTCATGTGTAACACACACACACACACACACACACACACACACACATACACACACACACAAATGCCCCCCTGCTAAATGCCCTCACAAAGCAAATTCTTCCAGGAGGGTAGGACGAAGACAGGGTGTTGGAAACAAATCTGCCAAGTCCGTGTGGCTGATGCACACTCGGGCGTGGTCACCACTGGCAGGGCCTTCTTGGCTCTGTGGTCCCCGGGCTCCGTTGGCCCTGTCAGACCAGGGATGGTGGGCAGCACTTGGGGAGGAGCCTGGGTGGGAGACGGTGGTGCTGGGCCTGGCGGTGGGGCTTCTACATCTGTCCTGATGGTTGAAGAACAGGGCAACTTCAGAGCAGAATTTGGCGTGACTCAAATGTGTGCAAAGAGGTTGCAGAAGGAAACACGTGGTGGTTCATCACGGTATCCACTGTGGTGTCGGCTGGGCCTGGGTTCAGTTCCCACTCTGACTCCAGGCGGAGTATGTCACCCCTTCTGCCTGACTTAAGTAGGAATGCTAGTCCCTGCTTTGTAGGAACGCTGTCGGGATGAAATGAGGTCAAGTGTGCTAAACGCTCAGCAAGATGCCTGGGCAGGAAACACCAGGTTCTGTTCCGACAATGGTGGGGAAGGTGACGCTGACCCTTGATAGAAGAAATCAAGATGAAATGAAGTCCTCATTCATTTCATGGACGAGTTTTGGGGTCCTGCCTTCCCCCAGTTTTAATCCCCTCTCTCTGTCTGATGAGAAGCTCCTTGAAGAAGGGAATTGTCTCACTCCCTAGGTGGAATTTGTGCTATGTGGAAAAAATACACTGACTGTGCAGTGTAGGTAAGTCACTTCACATCACAGCTCCAAGCCTTACTCAGTTTTCCTGCCTGTAAAATGGGTTAATAGTATTGAACACATGTTATCGTTGTGTATATTAAATACGATATTCATTCAGCCCTGGGTACTGTGCTTAGGACATGTATGTGCAATAGAAAGCAGCCATGAGGATGTTTGCATTCGGCGTCTGGAGATCAGGTTCCGTTCCTGGCCCCACTATTGGCTAGCTGAGCAGTCTTGAACAGGGATATCTTACTCCTCTGAATCTCAGCTTTCCCGTCTGTCCCATGGGATTGATAATACTGCTACCTACCCCAGAGGACCCTTGGGCAAACCTAGGAAGATGTGAGTCTCCTGGGACAGAGTGGTAAAGTGATTACAAAAGTGAGGTGTTGATTTTTATAATGCGGGACACTCAGCTGTGCACAAACCAGTGATAGAGAAACTTCCTGGTTCTTCCTCGAGGGTTGCTCCAAGCTGTGTGCCTGGAGGCTGGACCCCACGACCGAGTGGCCTGCAGGACATCTGGCTGCCCAGGTAGCAGCATCATGCTACTGCTACCTCCCCCAGTGGAGAACTATCCTTTCCAGCTGGTGGGCTGGAGGAGCCTGCTCAGCACTTCTCTGGACTGTGTTTCTGCTGATCCTCCCCTGGACACCTCTGCCTCTCACAAGCAGGGTGGCTGGGAAGGAACTAATTGGGGGGAGGAAGAGAATGAGCTCTGGAGGGAGACCTCAACACAGTGGGAGGGCTACTGTGCTCAGCCAAGTGGGAGGGAGGATGGGGCAACAGAGCAGTCCCCATCCATCAAATACCCTCAGATCCAGGCTGGCTGGATGAGGCTCCAGGGTTTGTCATGGACTTGCTGTGTGGCCTTGGGCAAGCTACTTGTCTTCTCTGTGCTTCAATGCCCATCTCTGACATTCTAGAATTCCACGAGAGTATCACCAGAGGAGGGGTGACAGGAGCCAGGGAGAAGCAGGAGGAAGGCAGGTGGGGTACAGCCAGCAAAGGGCTGTGGGAGCTCAGGCCTAGTTTCCTAACCCTGAGAGCACCTAGGATTTGGCATCCATGTGACTTGGGGCTGTGAGCTGAGCTCAAATCCTGACTCACAACTTACTGGCTGCCTAATCTCTACCCTGTTACTTAACTTCCCAGAATTTCAGTCTTCTTGTTTGTAAAAGCTGTTTGCAAATCTAAATTGCAAGGTCACATGAGGATTAGAAATAATGTATGCAAAATGCTGATATACGATACATACCCAATAGATCATGAATGAATATAGTGAATGCTTACCTACTTTATCATTTCCATCATCTCTCTCTCTCTCTCTTTCTCTCTCTCTCTCTCTCTCCATCTATCTCTATGTATCTGTCTATTGATCTTCATCATTACCATCTTTTTCATAGAGAACACTAACACCATGCCACCGGCCCATGCCCCTGCAGGAGCTCTTATGGCAGCAGAAGGTGAGTGGTCTGGGGGCACTGGTAGGTCGTCTTGGGGGTCAGGGGCTCAGTGCTGAGAAGATGAACTTTACTGTGGGACTTATTCATTGGCCAGGAGCTCTCAGGTGAGGCCAGCCTGGTCTAGAGGTGCCCCGTCCTGGATCTACCTGGGAATACCTACAAATAGCAGGATTACTATCCTCTCCCTCCCGAGCACCTCCCACCCACCCAGTCCTGGAGCAATAGTTCCTGTGGGGGCAACAAGCACAAAATAGAGCCACCAAATGCACTTTGGTGTCCATGGAGGATGGCCATGTGTGTCTATGATCTTCTTCTATGAGAGTAATCATGTGGGAACATCACGTGTGAGTACATTACAGACTCAGGTTTATAATGTTCTGGGAGTCTCTCCAGTATTGTTTATTAGGGTGCATGGGTCTGAAGCCCCAGGAATTGGCTTGCTTTCCTCCTTCTCCTGGTCCAGCTGTGGAGAAGCCATGCTGGGCTGCAGATGGAGTAAGGCTGATGAGCCCCCCCACCCTGCCCCTCTTCCTCACACACAGGTAGGTTGGAGGATGAAGCTTCTGGAGGGGTGGCTGTGTAAGTGTTTGTTCACTGGCCAGTGTGAACATGTGAATGTGCATCCATTGGCTGGTGTGTGCGTGTGTGTGTGTGTGCGTGTGTGTGTGTGTGTGTGTGTGTGTGTCAACTGGCCAATGTGTGCCTGAGTGTGGGGCTATTGGCTGATGTGGAAATTACCCTCAGTGTGTGAGCAGAGAAGAGGGTGTTGGCTTGAGGCCGTGAGCATATGTGAGCATTTAAATGAGGTGAGCATTTGAATGAGTCAGAGCATTTGAGAAGATGTCCTTGAGGGGATCTGCAAGCACCACCACCCCACCCCACCCCTGTTCTGGCCCCCTTCCCTCCCTGCCCCATTGCCTAGACTCTGCCCCTCGCTCTCAGGTGTAGCCACCCAGGCCACTCACTGCTCCTCAGAGGAGCTCTGGGCTTAAGGCCTGACCCTGGCTGTTCCCCCTGCCAGGAATGCCCTTCCTGCAGACATCCTCTTGGCTTATCTCCTACAAGCCTCCAGAAGGTCTCTGCTTCTCAGGGAGGCCCGCTCGGGCTGCCCTGTTTCAACTTGTACCTTATCACTGCCCCAAGCCCCTTCCCGTGCTCTGCTGTACCCTGCATAGCACTTACTGCCTTCCCATACCTAGATGATTTACTCATTTATTGTGCTCGTTGTCTGCTTCCCCCATGAGGACAAGGATCCTCAGTTGTTTTGTTCACTGATGCATCCCAAGCACCCAGAATGGAAGCATTTATATTCTGGCATATTTGCCTCTGGTTTCTCATTTGTAACATGGGGACGGTAATAGAAGCTCTCCACTTCATAGAGTTGTCAGGGCAGATTAAATGAATGAATACCTAAAAGCCCTGAGAACAGTGCTTGGCACATAGTTCCATAAATGTTGGCTATTATTATTACACTCCATCACAGCTGGGAGTCAGAGCAAAATGAGTGATCCGTGTGAAGGACCCACACACTGGTGGTCACCCGAGGGGAAGGTGCTCAATAAACACTTCTTACTGTCCTCCTACCCACCTTGTAAAAAGTCCCTAACCTCCCACAGTCCTGGATCCCATATTATTAGACTCCCTTTGGGTAAGGAAATTAGTTATCATTATATTCATAACCTTTTTTTAAAAATCAATACAGGAAGCAAGGAGGACCCAGGTTGCCCACACTGGGCTGTCAGCTCCTGGTCCTATAGGTGGTTAGTGGAATGTGACCACAAGCACAACATCTGACAGGTGTGGCTGCAGTTCAGACCACGCAGGACCCCAGCTCTGGCCTAGGATTTGGATGCTTGGATTCTTCTCCTAGCCTGGCAACCCCTAAGAGTCTGTATGACCCAGGACAAGTCCTATGCCCCCTGTCTGGGTCTCTGCTCTTCCTGGGCACACAGGGGGGTTGGGATTAGCCCATTTCCAAGGTCTTTCCAGGCTGGTCCGTTCATCCCCATAATGTTATTGGGGCACCGGCTATATGCAAGTGCTGCTCTAGGTACTGATGATACAGCAGTGACCCCTAGACACAAGTCCTTACCTTGTGGAGTTGACATTCTGGGTGGCAGGGGGCAGAAAATAAATAATACACATAATTGTTAAATGATTGTGTCATAAAATGGAACATGCAACGGAAGAAAATAAAACCATAGCAGGTCAAAAGAAGGTAAAAGCATGGGCGTGGGGAGGGCAGGCTCAGCTCTCTAGGTGGGGTGGCCAGGGAAACCTCCTTGAGAAGGTCACATTTGCAGTGAGAGACATCTTACATTCTAGGAGCCTATGAATCTCGGCAATTCTTGGCACCTCTGCGTTCCAGGGAGAGCACCATTTTGGGGTCCCCTGGAGTTCCCCATCTCTGAGCACACTGATCCCCAGGTTGTCCAGTGGGTGATGGGGCCGGAAGACAGATCAGCCAAGTGATCACCCAAGTTCCCAAGAGCGATGAGTGATTTACCACTGTCTTTATTCACACTCCAATGTTTTATAGCTCCTGTGGCTCTGATGGAACAAATATGACCTTTTGTTCTTCACTTTGCTTAAGACTCAAGGTCAAGAGCCCAGCTGTGATCCATCGGCTGCTCCCTCCGCCGGATGTCCATGAGCCAGGGAGCCCCGTGGCTGTCAGAGATTCATGGCACCATCCTCCGGCCCTGTACACCCGCCTGCCCCTCAGCACTGGTTCTGGGCTTCACCCGGCTGGGAAGGCAGTGGCCATGGTGGCTCTGGGGGATGATGGCTCATTAAGGGCAGAGACCAAGCCATAAATCTCCTCTCTCTCTCTTGAGTACACCCCATCACTGAGGTTGAACCCGTGACCCACGTTTCATTTCAGTCCTGGGAGGAGGCAGTGATGGGGAGGCCAAGGAGCCACGGTTCAATTGGCAAGTTATAAATCAGAACGCCCCAGGGCATGGCCATCACTTTTCTCAGCATGGAGAAGGGGTGAAGGGCATGCATCAGCTTCCTGGCCTCACATGAAATCCTCCAGGCTCTTGATACCGCCAGGGCCTCCTTCTGCTCTCAAAGAAGCTATGGTTTTGTTTGCTAGACATCACCATCACTGCCCCAAACTTCTACTTGTCTGGCTGAGATCCCTCCTTATGGCACCCCGCTGCCTTCCCTTGCTTCCTCTTTACTTGTCAGGGGGTGGGGGGTGGGATATGTTCCCCTTTCCCCTCATGGTGGTTCTGAGTGGCAGCGGGCTGATGGTTCTGGGTTTGTTAAAAGATTAGGTGGCTTGGAAGGGGATGATCCAGGAGGGAAATGGGGTCATTGGTTTGTAGTTTTTTTCTTATCCATTTATTTGAAGTAAGCTCTACATCCAACATGGGGCTTGAACTCACAACCCCGACCTACTGAACCAGCCACAGTTTGAAGATACTACCTGTGACCCCAAGACATCCATCTGACTCCTCTCTACCTCTACCTCTCTACCTCCTGTCTTGGGAGGAAGAAGAGCAGTCAGGAGCTATCTGGAGCATGGCAGGCCTGAGTTTGAATGCTGGCTCTGTCACTTCCAAGCTGGGGAGCCTGGGGCAGCTTAACCACCCTCTCTGATCCTGGAGATTCGTACCCCAGAAAGGGGGCGTAATAGTAAGCAACTGCCTTTCAAGTGGCTGAGCACATGCCTGGTGCAGCAAGGCGCACTCGGCAAGTGCTCAAACACTAGGTCCGTATTATTAAGGCACCGAGGCACAGACCCTGGAGCCAGCCCGCCTGGGTTTGAATCCCAGGCAGGATACCTCAGGAAAGCTACTTAGCCTTTCTGTGCCTCGGTTTTCTCATTTGTAAAAGCCCTCTGACAGCAGGACCTTTGTCACCGAGATGTTGAAAGAATTAAATAAGCTTATAAATGGAAACCACTGGAATAGTACCTGGCACACAAGAATTTCTCCAAAAGGTTGGTTCTTATTATCATCATCATTATTGGAGAAAAAAAAAACACCCACATTTATTTGGCACTTTTGACCTCGTTTCCATCAATTGGTTTCGTGATTTATAATCCACTTACTTCTAACCAAAGATGTGAGATGACTTGCCACATAAAAACATAAAATGAGACAAGTAAAATTTTTTAAACTATTTTGTGGCAGATCAGAGATCAGTAAGGTTTGAGCTAGAGGTCCTGGACCCCGGGACGGTTGGTTGTGACGTGTAACTGAGGCATGCCCACAGAGCTGCCTGGCGGCCCTGGGGTCATTCTATCTTGGGAAGAGTCTAGGGAGGAGCAGGGGGTGTGTGTGATGGTCTCAGAAAAATGTCAAAGGAGCAGCTTTGTTAGGGGCATCCAGTCTGCGTGGGACTTGGACGCCAGGAGCCAAAAGAGCTGATCATACTTCAGGTGAGGGGGCGCTACCTCTGTCCACTTTGGGCTGGCCAGGCCACATCCAGCATACTGCCCGCTGGATGCCCCCCACACAGAGGGACCACACAAGCTGGCATGCTTCCAAGGCAAGGGAGCAAGAGATGCACCATAGAACGCACACCCCCTCCCTTCTTGCTCCAGAGACAAGCACGCCAGCCCTTTACCTGAAGTGCCTCCTGTGGCTCTTCGCTGACAGAGCTCCTATTTGACCTTCTGGGTCACCTCCTCCAGAAAGACCTCCCTGACCTTTCCAGGACCTGCTCTGCTGCTTGCACAGCACTCATCCCAGCTGTAGTAACTGAATCAAGTACCACACAAGTACGGAGTCCTTTAAGTCTGCCTCCCTGGGAAATGTGAGCTGCAGGAGGGCAGGGGTGCCCTATGACTGGCCGCTTTCCCTGTGAGTGGCCCAGACCTGACCCTAGCAGCATGAAATAAACACCTCTTCAGTGACTAAAGGTGAGAGGCAAGAAAGGGAAGAAGGCACGGAAGGAAGATGTTGAATCTGGAAAAAAATTAAAAAAAAAAAAAAGCATTCGGAGAGCTATGAGAATTATCTGCAAACATTAAATGGGCATATTTTGAAACAAGAATTCATCTTCTTCTTGATGAGGATGAAGGCAGAATGGAAGGGCAGGAAGTAGAGGCAGATGAATTCAGAGGCCTGTAATAAGAAAAATCTTTTCAGCTAGAGCATCCAACAGTAGTTGGGGATCTAGGGGGAAAAAAGGAGGGGATAGTTTCTTGTGTGTGGAAGTTACTCCTACGTAGGGCCAGCTAATACCCTAAGGGGTAAGGGTGGGGGTGCGGTGGGGGTGATAGGTGGGAGAGTAGTGGGCATGATGAGGATTCACAAAGAAAGGGGAAGGCTGGTCTGGATGACCTTGAACTGTTCCTTTCTGACTCTGGACCTTTTCCGGTCTGTGAGAGTAGCAAGAACTATGCTCACGTAGACAGAAGAACAGAATCCGAGTTGTGACAAATAAATAGCTGGACCGGTCCCAAGACCTTGGCTTTCCCTCCCTCTCCCTGAGATCTCTCGAGTCCTTGGCAATACGTCCACACAGGGGAACTGGGCTTTGAGGTCACCTTATGACTCTCCCTGGCCACCTCCCTCCTCCTGCTGTTGGGACCTCTACTGTGGCCCCCATCAGATCCACATCCTCTGTCGATCAGTCCCGGAGGAAACCACTTCAGCATCACCTAGGTTTTTGCCTATGGTGAGTGCAAAGAAGTGCATCTCTAATGGTGGAATTTCAGGCCCTTTGATCTTCTACAAAGGAAATATTTTTGGATAGGGTCCTATCCGTAGGCCCCCCTTGACAGAATGCGGGGAGAGTGGGGTTTGGGTCTAAATCTTGGCACTTGCACTTTCCTGGCAGCTCCCACCCACTCTCTTTTACTGTAGGACAGAGGCTTTCTTCCAGCCCCTGCCAGAGGGAAAGGACTGCTGGGCACCAGCCTAGCCGACCCGGGAATTTTCAAAGTCTCCCTACTTCACTCAGACCTTCTTTTGAGCGACAATCAAAGGCTGGGGGAGGAGAGCAAAGCAGCCTTGGGAAGCAGCCCTTGGCACCGGCTCACACATGGTGGCATTTTGACGGGTGGTAAAAATATCTCTGGTGTTCAGTGCCGGCTGCTGCCGCCGCCTCAGCTTCCAAGATCCTGTCTCCTCGCCCAGGGCCTCGGCAGCCTCCCCACCTGTCCACACACATCCTGGGGGACAGAACACAGGTCACCGAGCCCCGCCCACCAGCTAGCCTCACATCTGCAACTGCCACCTCCATCACCACGGCCAGGCACCAGCAAAAACGCACTTGAGAGCCACTAGAGGAGGAGATTTATTATCAGAAATACTGCAGCACATGCCTAATGAGCTAATTAAACAAGAACATAAATAATTACTCCCTATCAGAGTGAGAGGGCTGAGGGTGGAGAAGGTGGGGGACGCTGACTGCAGAGCTGGGACAGTGATGCGTGAGATGTCTGCTCTGCAGGGGGAGGTGGGAACTCCTCACCACTCCAAGCGGCTGCTGGGCCTCAGCAAGGCTCCCCAGCCAGGCAGACCAGGGCCGCGAATCCTGTGCCCTTTGTCCCCTATTTCCTGCTCACCTCCTTGACTACACCTTGATCTCCTTCCCCTCTCTAAGGATACTGAGGGGAAAAGATGGAAGAGATCCTTCACCGATTTTATGGAGGTGAACGTTAAGGAGCAGGAGGGTTTCAAGATACAGTTAAGACCCCAACAGCCGTCTTGTAACTGATCTCCCTGCTTCCGCCCCTGAAGTCTATTCTTTACCTAGCAGCCAGAATCTTCTTTCTTAACCAGATCATGTCACTCTCCTGCAATTGCCCCCCACCCCAGTGGCTCCCATCTCTTTCATCTCTTTCAACATAAAGCCCTATAGGGCTATACATGATCCAGCCCTGTCCGGTCTTCTAAAATCATTTACGGTCACTCTTCCTCTAGATGCACTAGAGTCCTTGCTGCTTCTCCAACAAGACAAATTTGTTCCTACCCTAGGGCCTTTGCACATGCTATTTCTCTTCTGGGCTCTTTTTCTTGGTCCATTCAGGTCTTCCAAAATCACTCCTTAATGGCGCCATCCTTGACCACCCATATAAAGCAGTAGCCCCCTCATTCTGTGTCCATTATACTAATTAATTTTTTTCTTAGGGCACATATTACAGTTTTTGTCCTTTTCACTCCTAAGAATGTAAGGACTTTGCCTATCTTGTTCTAATCCTAGAGTCTTGACAGGGTTTACCCTAAAACAGATCAAGCTACCCTGAAATCTAGCTATTGAAAGCCTAAGTGTGGTTTGTGCCTAGACCATCCAGATCCAAATCCTGAGTTTTCTCCACTGCAGGTCATTCCTTCCCTTAGAACTTACCCTGGCTCCCCACTGTCAACAGGATGAAGCCTGACTTTCACGACAGGACAGAGCACTGGCTACAGGATCCAGCTCTACTACCTCCGAGCTGTGGGACCTTGTAAGTCACGTCACCTGCTATGGCTCAGAGTCCTTGTCTGTCAAATGGCAATACCAGACCTGCAGGATTAATGTACTAATGAAGAGAACACACAGAAGGTCTTTAGAACAGTAACTTGAAGGTAGGAAGGACTCAGTAAATGTAGCTATTTTGTGTGACATTCAAGGACACCAACAGACTGACCTCTCCCATCCTCTTTAAACAAACTCCTAGACGGAACTTCTTGAAATGTGGTCCCCAAACTGATAGTATCAACACCTCTGGGAAAATGTATTAGAATAGCAGATTGTCAGACTCTGTTCCAGACCAACTGAGTCAGAAACTCAGAAGGGTCCTGCAGCTGTGTGCTAACAAGTATGTCAGATGACTCACATGCATGCTCATGTTTGAGAACCTGCCCTAGAGACAGCTCCTCTAACATTGAGTTGTTGGTCCTGTTTCTTCATTTTCCCATAATAAAATGATACCTCCACAGCCTTGCCATGGCCTGATGGTGGGCGAAGTGCATGCCTGTCTCCCTGACTTTGGGCTTGGCCGTGTAACTTGCTATGGCCAATGGGATTTAGTACATGTGATGCCACCACAAGCTTGGCATGTGGTTCTTCTGTTGGGCTTGCCCTACCTGCATTTCTGCTCTTACCATGAGAAGAACACACTCTGAACAACCACTGCCCCTAGCTGGGTTCCAGAATGAGATATATAGGGAGGATCTAATCCACAGCCCAGCCCAGGCTAGTCCAGGATAGCCAAGACCAGTTGAACTCCAACAAATCTACAGACCCATGAGTAAGAAAATGAAATGTTAGTGGTTGTAAGCCACCTAGATTTTGAGGTTGTTTGTCACACAGCATTATTCTGGCAGCAGCTAATACACCAGCAGGCCTTATAGGTCCTTAACCAGGACCGATCACTCTTGTCTCTGCTTCTGTCTTTATCCGTTCCACCTAAAAGTTTCACCTTCCCCTTTTCCCTCCGAATCCCAACTATTTCCAGGATGCACCTTACACGCCACTCCACCTATTCTCAGAAGCCCCACTCCCCAGAACACACCCTGCCCTGACCCAGGCAGGCAAATTCACTTAACTCATGAAAAAGCTGGAGTGGATAAATTCACCAAGCTATTCACTTAGAGTTTAACCTTTTAGGTGGCTAATTACTACACTGAAAGGCCCCTTAACTTAGTACCATGGCTAACTAATTACCATGTTACAAGGTTAAGTGTTTAATAGTTCCCTGTGATGTTTAATTTCCAAACACTTACCTCCTTTATGATGCCATAGAAGTCAGTTTCCACATCTGGATCAGTACTTCCACCCACAGCATCAGCCCAACACGCAGCCACAGAACGAGTTGGAGCCCATCTCTGGAGCCCACCCCAGCTAGAAATAGCTCCCCTTTGTAAATAGTTAATGAGCTCGTTCATCCATACTGCACGTCTCCGTGGCCCTGCCTTCACCCTGGGCTGGCACATTGCAGTCTGTGGTTTGTGTGATTCTGCCTACATATCCTCCGCCCCCACCACCTCAGCAACTTTGAAGATGATGGGCATTAATTTGACTTCGTGTCCTGAACCCTTCTGTCCCCCACGGGGTACCCACTCCCATCACACACGCACATGCCAGACCATAGGCCTAATTGGCAAGAACAAAGACATCCCTTTTGCTTCTCTCTGTCTCACTGTCTCCAGAGATGAGAAAAGAACACTCAGAGAGAGGCAGGAAAACAGCCTGGATCATCTTTCCCAGGCTGGCCTCAGCTACATGTTGGCTACTGGTTTCTGGGATTGTGTGGGAAGGTGCCAAGAAGCGTTAATGACACCAAAGCTCTCACCCATACAGCTTTGCAGTGGTTGTACGCCTCCCCCTCAGCCTCTCCCCTCTCCCAGCTTCCCGGCAAAGCCCTGATTTTATTTGGGGCAGTGATGTGCCTAACAAACGACTACCTTTCTCAGTCTCCGGCAGAATCATTAGGTGGGACTTCTGGGGATTCTTTACAGGGGTTGACCCCTCCAGGAGGCAGTGCCGGATGACGGTTCAGTTCCCCAGAAGCTGACCTGGAGACAAGGATTTTAATACCAGTAGTTTATCTCGGAGGTGGGCCCAGGACAATCTGGTTAGGAGATGGGGAAGGAAGTCCTTACAGGGGGGTCCCAAGCAGGGTACCACTGTGGGCAGTTGGAGCTCAATCCTACTGGGACCCTCCTGGAGGTGGCACAGAACACACCTCGGTTGTCCTCACCCCCCTTCCTCCAAGGAAGAGGAAGCTGGGGTATGAATTCTCCAACTCCCAGGGTCAGAGACTTGGGCCACTCCTGCGGATTGCAGCTCCCCTGCACTTCAGCTTGCCATACCTGTGGGCTGGGCAAGCCAGACAGTCCCCAGACGGAATTGTCAGCGAGCACAGGAGACAAGAGCCACCTGTTCAGGATTATGCCACTGACCTTCAGAAGAAGCCCCAGTCCAAGTACTGAGGAACTCCCATACCAGCCTTGAACTACCTCCTGCTGGGATTCTGTTACATGACAGAAAAAAACAAAACAAAACAAAACCTCCAAATTTGATTAATCCACTAGAGTCCCATCTCTGCCACTAGAAGCACTTGGTGCTTTACGAAAATGCTCTTTGTTTCCTACTGACAGCTCCTTCCGTTTCACCGGCACCTAATGGTGTAGGCAGGACACTTAGTATTCCCATCCTGCAGGTGAGAAGCCTGAGGCTCAGAGCAGGAAAGACAAGAGCCCATGTCTGGGGCCCCCGAGTCCATCCTTGTATTCATCACACAGGCTCAAATGGAGGACAAGAACAAATGACTCCAGCAACTGAAGTGTGCAAGCTGCTTTAGTTTCCCGTGCGTTTCACATACTTCATCTCTCGGGAGATAACCCCATTCTAAGGGGTTTTTATTTCAATGTTAAGGATGAAGCAAAGTCTCCAAGAGGTGAGTTGAGCAGGTCTTCTAGCTTGTCCCCTTACCGGAAGTTCGGAGACCAACCCCCGGCCGTGGGATGCACAGCGGCTCTGCCCACCAGTGTGCTGCCCACACATCTGATTTCACTGGCATGTGGCATGATGCGGAATGCACGTCAGAGTCACTGGGGAGCTTTAAAAACATTGAGGCTTGGGCGCCACCCCAAGCTGACTCAGAATCTCTTGGAGAGAAGATACAACTCCCCAAAAGATTCCAGCCTGTCGCCAGAATTGGGGAGACTGGAGAGGTGGGATTTGGGGTCAGGATGCCTCGATTTCACACTCTCCCCACCCCTGGTTCTTCCTGAAAGGAGCCGGCTGCTGTGAACCCACCTGGGCAAGTTGTCAGATGAGGGTTTGGTGGCATTATGATGACCGATGACCTCCCACACTGACCCCCAGCACCTTACATTCCTCCCAGCTTAGCCCCTACCTTTGTGAACCTTCTCTGGTGTTTTCCTGGTGTGAAATAAATGATATCCCCACTTCCACCCACAGACTAGCCAAAGGTATATAAAATTAGGTATATAAAATTGGCTGATTCTCTGGTTCTTCCTTACCAACAGGGGGAAGAGCCTCATTTCAGAAGCAAGGCAGACCAGATACACACTCTAATCCCTTTACTCCTGCTAATTATTTCTATCTTTGGAGATGTCTCCAGCCAGAGCTTTTTGAGAATGAAGAGGGAATGACAAGTAGAGAAATTAGTCACCTCTGAGCAGATGCCCTGAAGGTTTCTGAATGTGAGTGGTGTCATCTTCTTGTGCAGAGCAAGAAAGGAAGGATGAGAAGGTATGATATGATTTGAAACACTCTTGGAAGGCACCCCTGAAAAATGTCTTCCCTATGCACAGGTGTGTTGTGGGTTTTGAAATTCCACCATTAGAGATTCATTCCTTTGGGTCTTCCCAATTGAACTGCAAAAATTTCTAAAAGGGTTTACATCTTGTACCTTCATCTCCTAAAACCCTATTAGATCATCTTCCAAGTTTACAACTCTCTTGGAGTAAGGTTTTGAAGACTGGCGCTATAAGAGGCATCCTGGAGAAGAGAGCCAAGAAGAGGGGCAAGAAGGGAAAGCAAGTAGGCTTCTAACAACAATAAGTACTTACATGTGTCCAGCACTGCACACTTGACTATGAAAGATGTGTTTGCAAATACATGATCTCATTCTCTCTGCACCACAATCCCAGGAAATATGCAGAGAGGAATATCTGTTCCCATTTACAGATGAGAACATGGAGACTGAGAGACATGGAATGGTTTGCTCATGGTCCCAGGACTAGTATATGGTGGAGGTGGGGCACAAACAAGTTCTGGAAGTGCTAGCTGCCTTCTTATCTTCTCTATATTAATGGGATACATTGTGCTTAGCTTTTTAAAAAAACCTACATTTCCCAGCCTCCCTTGCAGAGAGGTGTGGTCAATGAGACGTAAGCAGAAGTTATTGGCTGGGGCTTCTGAAACTTCCCTTTGCCTGCCTGCTTTCTGCTTTTCATCTTTCCTGCTAGAGCTCCAGCGGCCATTTTGCACCACGAGGTGACCTTAAGGACAGAAACTGTGCTGCAGATGCCAGAGCAGAAAGCTAGAAGGCGCTGGGCCCCCAGTGGCCATGCTGCCCAGAAAACCAGACCTAAACTCTCTTCCACTGGACTTCTTTTACATGAGAGACGTGTAAACCCTAATGAGTTTTAAGTCATTAAGTTTTCTATTCATCCCAATTGGCACCCTGGACTTCTAACTCCAGACTCATTGTTCTCTGGGCTGCCTCTAGTAACTAAGTTACTTTAGAGTGGCTCACCTGGTACAGCATAGAAATTCTCATCTTGCCTTTATTTTCTGCTAGGTGGTCCCATGATGCCATTTCTGAGTGGGACTCAAGGTTCACACTGGCCCTCCTGTTCTACTTTCTCTCAACACTGCTAAGCCCTAGAAATGTGGGGGAAGCAACTAAAGTTGGGAGAGACAATCCCAGCAGACTCCCGGTGAGTTACCCCATCCTTCCCAGAAAGAGAAGTTATAGTTGGTGTTCCTTGGCCCAAGTTTATATAGCCTTGACAGAAACCCATGCGCTGTTAGTGAGACGTGCCCCACAGCATTGAACATGAGAGACCACATTTCCAGTCTGTAGTTTTTGGAATCTTGGGAAATCTACTCAATTCATTGGACAATTAGTTTCACCACCTATAAAATGAGCATAATATTTGTCCTGTCCATCTCTCCCTTGTGGATGTCAGGTTTCAATAATTTTTTTAAAGATTTATTTATTGATGAGAGACACAGAGGGAGAGAGGCAGAGACACAGGCAGAGGGAGAAGCAGGTTCTATGCAGGGTGCCCAACGCGGGACTCGATCTCGGGACTCTAGGATCACACCCTGAGCCAAAGGCAGACGCTCAACTGCTGAGCCATGCATTCTGGTTTCAATAATTTTAATAGTGTGAAAGAAATTTAGAAAAACATAAACTCCGAGGCAGGCTGGTTTTGATTTTGGCTCCGACTAGCAAACTTCTAGGGAACCTCCCCCGACCCATCCACTCCCGTCTCCTCCTTCACATCGTTTTCTTCCTTCACCTGTGGGAGCTTAATCAACCCTTCAGTGGAAGCTGGGGTGTCTGGGGAAGCAGCCGAGTCAAAGACCTCCCCCTGCATAGACAGCAGGTCCTGTACCTGGGCTCCGCCTCCCTCTAGGGAACACTTGTCCCTACCAGTTTCTCCCCATATCCACAAAGTCTCAGGTTCATTGGTTAATTCCCCTCCACCCCATGGTGCAGATGGCTGTCTTTCCCTGGGGAGGAGATAGATCTCCACTTCAGTGTTGATTGATAAGATGCTGATGGGGTGGAACCTGCCTGAATTGGCCCTCTTATCCTTTCTCTAGATGGAAGGCAGACCAACAGTAGAAGATGCCCCCTCCCCAGCAATGCAAAGCTCAGTGGGGTGGCCCAGTCTCCCCAGAATGGGGAGATGGTGTGATGTCTGACATTCATGGAAGAAGACTGCACGGAAGGGAGGCCTGCAGATAGAGCAGGGGTGGGGCTTGGAATGGCTGCTCTCTTCCCCCAACTTTGAGGTCTCTCTTCTCAGTCCCCTGCTTGCGCTACATGTTGATGGCCACAGGATAATAAGCAACAGGAAGGCACGCGGCATCCTGGCTAATTCCACACTGTGCTTTAGAAGCATGCTCGCTGTTCCCCGGCCCTCCTGGGGACGGTTCCAACATCACGACTGGTGACAGATGTTCTTGATGACTCTTGGAGACAAGTGTTTGTGAATGTCACTTGGGCTGATAATGACATGCAGGGCACTTAACTTTCCATGTCACACCAGGGATGAGGCTGAGCTGGGACGAGCTGCTGCCTTCTCCAGTGGGGAGGAATGTTCCCCTTTTGCTGACTCCTCTCCCACCACCCTTCCTCTTCCCCTTGTGACCCCTCCTTGCTCTGACACTGTCCTCATTAGTGCTGGACAGTTCCTGAAAGGGCAGGCTCTGGGGCAGAGAGATGGGAGAGTCGGCCCTCCCCCAATCATGTGGGAAACATGCTGGGCTGCCTTGGGGCTGAGCCGCATGTATGCAGGGAAGACAAATGCCTTGAGGTCAGCGAGAACCATTAGATAATTAGGGAGCTAATTATCTGATAAAAGAACAAGACGCTGTCTCATAGTCATATTCAAATCCTGAGGTATCCATGATTTGGGATTAACCACGGCTGCTCCCCCTTCCTGGTATGTGGACTAGAAGCTGTTGCTTTCAGACACTGCTCACAGCTCCCAGGCCTTCTGTCACCATTAGGTGACCTATTGATGACTCATGTCCTATTCTGGTTGGACAATCTGAGCCTCTGCCAAAGTCCCTGTCTGTGACCTCAGGCCCTGGGGCTCAAACCCCTAAGAGATAGCATACCCTAACCCCGGGAGGTAAGATGTCACGGTGGCCCTAACTGGCAAAAACAGGTGGATTTAACAAGAGCGATAACCATATTGCCTTAATCATGGGATTATGAAGGTTTTAAACAGAATCAGAGATCATCAGGGCTGGGATCATTTAAGTCAAATGTTTCCATACCTGCCTAAAGTCAGTGTCCCTGGCACGAAGTCAACTGTGCTTGAACCCTTCTGGCACAGGCTCACTACTTGAGGCAGCTCTTACTTATTCTGCTGTTGGGCAGCTCTGAAGCTCATTTCCATTCTGTTCAGTTCACCGAATGTCAACCAGTAGCTGTCGTGGGCCAGGACTTACTAGGAGCTGGGGGTACAGAGATAAGTACACATGGAAAGCACATACTGGAAAGGAAGAAAGATACAAAACCAAATTTCATGGCCAGATGGAGAGCAATGAGAGAGGTATGTAAAGCTGTTGCTGTTGGGCTTTTTTCTCATAATGGGCTGATGCCTACTTTCATATGTGTGTGCGCATGTGCGTGCATGTGTTTTCCTCTCTTCTACTCCTAAGTTCTTTGAATAAGTTAAGGGGAGTAGGTCTTTTTTTTCCTAAGCTGCCTCATCTCCAAGGTAACCTTCCTCCATCTCATGGAGCTTCCAGAATCCCATTCTCGTCAGTTGATCTCTGGACACGTTGCAGTTGGTAAAATGACTCTTACGACCATGCCATCCTGTATTACACATTCTACAGCTCTGCTCTGATCAGCTTGAATGATTCAGTGGCTCGTAATCTCTCATGAGATGAGCATTTTACTTCTGTTAACACAACCAAAAACGTTAGGAGGCTTAGCAGCTCCATCACTTTGTGGCCACGATGTGCTTGAGATCAACGAAAACTCAGAACCTATGCCACACAAAATTCCAGTCAAGCCAGATGTTCCCCACCTTGCGCTTGTTGAATTGAGTCCTTGGGCCCAAGGGGAGGGAATGCACATCTTCCATGTTGTTATCCATGACAATAAGAAAATGGATCAAGCAGCACAGAAATGGGGGCAGAAGCTGAAGAGGCACAGCATGTGCATGCTCCACCAATGTATCAGTCTAGTTACTTGACCAATTTCAAGTGCACTCACCAGTATGCATTTCTCCATTTTGTCCCAAGTACAGTGTGAGATTTTGTCAAATGTCCTATAAAATTCTGATAAGCTCTGTTTATGGTAGTGAGTCATAGCCAATGGAAACTCCTAGGACATTTTCCAAAGGCACTGAGCACCCCAGAGATTCGAATTCACTTCCCTGTGGGGACGCATGGGGGTGGGATCTAGTGGAGAATCGCTCTGCAAGGAGGATATTGACTGAGAGGTGCTGCCCTTGAGAATGACAAGGAGGCATGCCTGTCTGAGCTGCAGGTCCACAGTGTCTCCTGAAGACAGATCGGTAATTGGGCAGGATTTTCTCCTTGGGAACCCATGCTGGGGCCTGGCAATCAGCATTCTTTCCCGAGGGCTTACCGCCATCTGTTGTGAAATTCTTTCTAGAATTTGGCAGGGACTCCATGCCCAGCCTAGCATCCTATGCTTTACGCGGTCTATTCTTGGAAAAGCAGAATATCCGCCCCTTTTCCCATCTGAAGCACTTGTCTTTCCGTCCAGGCCGCCTCAGGACCACTCCCACAGCTCAGCAAGCTCACCTAGCGTTCCTGTAGTCCTGGACGTGACCCCGGGGGGCCTCGGGATCAGGACTCACATTCTTCGATTCCTTCTCTGTGGTGTAGGTCTTGCCCTTCCTGGGCGGCTTGGATCCTACTTCTGTCTCTGTTTCTTACCCCTTATAACACCTCGGACAAGTTTTTTATATGGAAAGTGGAATGATCATAGTTCTCACCTCCTGGGGATCGTAAAAACTAAATGAGTTGGTTGGCATAAAGCCCTGAGAATAGCGCCCGGCACCAGTAAGCTGTCAGCGCAGATCTGTGGCCCTGCCTGCTTGTTGCTGTGGGGGCAAACCAGAAACGGCCAGGCTGGCCGGCTGGCTCTTGTCTCATCTCATTGCACCCTCCTTCCCAACCAGCAAGCTGTTGTCATTTTTCCTTTTTGCCCCCAACACAGATTCAAAAGCCCCATTTGGCAGCCTTTAGCTCTGTCTCCGCACAGCGTGTGCTCCTCCTTGTTTTCGGATTCAGGCCTTTCTTCCTTTCTTTTGTACACTCCTGCTAAAGTCTGTGCACATCAGGAGACACTGTGAAGCCACTGGTGTCTTTTCTTTCTTACGGGGACAATTCCTTTACTAAAAATTCTGTTTCCTTATCGCGGTCCCCTATTTCTCTGGAGCCAGAGTCGCTGTTAGGGTGCTGGGCGGCGTGGCCACAGGGCTGAGTCTAAGGCGCAGACTACAGAAGGCCTGGGGTCAAATTAGTCCCGCTTATTTCTGGCCATGTGAGCCTGGGAGAGCGTTCTAATTCTCTCGGCCCCTTCTACCTCTCGGCATGCTGCGGGAGGGGGGCCTGAATGGGTGACTGCCCAAAAAGCTACAAGTCAGACACAGAATAAGCAGGCAGTGATGGTGTCTAGTGACTGCTGTCCCTAATCATCTGGTTACAGACTCACTCTGAACTTCTTCTGCAAGATTTTGAAACTCTGTCTTGATGACTGAGTTGTGTACCTAACCCTCCTCTTTCGTTTCCTCCCCCAAGCATAGCCGACAAGATAATGGTCTTCCTCTCACCATTACTATTACTTTTACTAACAATAATGATCATGAAGCATGTACCTCAAACACCAGCTGTGTGCTCACACTATCTATGAGCTTCTTGAGCTCTGACTCCTCCAGTCCTTGTGACCGTACTCAGAGGAAGTCAGCAGGTTTTTGTTTTTGTTTTTGTTTTGTTTTGTTTTGTTTTTTTAATTCCAAGGTTTCTGGTGCTTTCCTTTCATTTATTTTTATGCACCTACTATCTCCAGGTTCTCACTCACTGAATGCAAGCAGTTTGAATTCCCATCTTGAGTGACTTAAGGAGCAGAGCCCCAACCCCTCCTGTGCCCCTGCCTGGGCTTCTGGGGCCCCCAGGGAGGGGCACCGTATGGGCATGCTGCTGCCTGGACACCAACAGCCCCCACTGCCCCCACTCCTCTGCCTTGCTTCCGCCCTGTGTGAGCCTCAGAGCAGGGAGCATTTCGCCTTTACACTTTTTATCAAAGTCAAGACCATATAATAAATTCACAAGTGAAGAAATATACTTATTTTCCAAAGGTCAACCTCACAAGTTATCGAAAAAATGCAAATTAAAACAAGTTCCATTTCTCATCTATAAAATTGGCAAAAATGAAAGTATTTACATACTCAATCATTGGCAAAGGTGTGGTCGAAATGGGCACTGTCACTTTCCTCTGGTGAGGTCAGTAAATATTTACATGCAATGTATAAAGATTATAATTTACTCATTAAATCGGTGATTCAACCCCTAGAAAAATAAGCTAAGGAAATCACTGAACTTGCATAAATATATCTAGGTACAACAATCCATTGAGGCACTACTTTTAATGTTGAAAATGTTCAACAATAGAAGACTGGTTACAGAAATTGTGGTACAGACAAGTGGGAAATATTTGGGCACCATGGGAACTAAGCAAGTATAACGTTGAGTGTAAAGAATTAAGAAGTACAAACTAGACTGATCATAAATATTGTTTTGTTGTTGTTTTTTAAAGATTTTCTTTATTTGAGAGAGAGAACACGAGCAGAGGGAAGGGCAGAGGAAGAAGCAGACTCCCTGCTGAGCAGAGAGCCCAATGTGGGGCTCGATCCCAGGACCCTGGAATCAGGACCTGAGCTGAAGGCAACCACTTGACCAACTGAGCCACCCAGGAGCACCTTTTCTGAATTGAAATAAAACTGAGAGTCCAAATGCCTCTGATTAACTTTGGGTTGTGGGATTACAGGTAATTCTTATGTCACTTTGTCATTTTCTTTTAAAATATATATATTTATTTATTTATTTATCTGAGGGGAGGCACAGAGGGAAGAGAGGGTCCCAAGCAGACTCTGCTCTGAGCGCAGACCTAGACACAGAGCTCGATCTCACAACCTCGAGATCACCACTTGAGCTGATACCAAGAGTTGGATGCTTAACCAACTGAGCCACCCAGGTGCCCCTCTCTTTGTCATTTTCTTTGCTTTCCAAATTTTCTATAAAGACTATTAGTTTTATAATTAGAAAAATACATTCATGTATATTTAGGCTTAATGATATACCTATAGATCTCTTTATATATGTATATATGCATACATTTAAGTTAGGTTCTAGTGCCGTTTTTTGTTTTTTTTGTTTTGTTTTGTTTTGTTTTGTTTTGCACAGTCTGAGAAGCAAAGCTACTCTCCAGATAAGCCAAGTATGTGCCAGGTCAAGGAAGTGCCTCGATTTCCACTAGGTTCCATGATGCACCCCTCAGTCTCAGGGACTCCATTTGGTGAATGAACGCCCTCCTTACAAGCACTTCTCCTTCACACATTCCCATCCAGAGACTTCTCAATGGAGAGTGGAGCTCGAAGAACTCTAAATGCTCTTGACTGCTCCTGCACCATGGACCCTTTGTGTGTCTATGAAGCCAATGGGATCCCTTCTCAGAATAATAATTTTAAATGTATAAAAGAGGGGCTCCTGGGTGGCTCAGTCGGTTAAGTGTCCGATTCCGGATTTTAGCTCAGGTCACGATCTCAGGATCATGAGATCAAGCATCACATTGGGCTCCATGTTGGGTGTGGAGTCTGCTTAAAATTCTCTCTTCCTCTCCCTCTTGCCTCCCCCATCCCCGACTCACTCTCAGGCTCACTCTCTCTCTCTCTCCCTGAAAAAATAATATAAAAACATTAAAACCCCTGAATTTTAGAAGAATCCAGGCATTCCTTGAGCAGTAAGATTCTTGGCCATGTGCTTCACGTTTACTGCAAACCAAGGCTGTCTTAAGATGGGAACTCATTTGTGGTTGGATCCTGGACACTCTGGCCTGGATCTATCACCCCGTGAGCTCCTCCCTCTGAATGACAGAGGCAATTCTATATAGCTTTTTAGTTTTAACTTCCCTCTCTACCAAGCCCGGGAAATGACCCCTAGACCCTCATCTTATAAATTTACAAGGTCAACATCATGGTCTCTGTTTCCAGATAAAGGAGATTGGTGCCCAGAGATTTTCTGCATGGGGTGCAGAATGACCCCACCTCTAATACCCAGGCAACTCCCTGCTCTTGCCAATCAGAGTTCATCCAGGGCTTCTGTAGGATCAACTGAGAAAGGGTCAAAGGGACTCTAGGGCTGCTTTGAGGGAAGAGACTTGGTGGAGATGAGACCAACCAGAAAAAAGGGGAATACAGGATGTTGGTGGGGGGACTCACTTTTGCATTACACGAGCCAACACACTATCTCTTGCTCCCCCCCCCCTTTTTTTTTCTTCAGCCAGTTTGGATTGCATTCAATTACCTTGCAATCAAGCATCCCGCCTAAGTCAGGTACAGACTCTCCTATTTTACAAATGGGGACAGATGGGCAGGCCAGGAGAATTAAATGAGTACCAAGTGGCAGGACCCTGATCTGAATTCTACTCTTCCGGACCATAAAGCCTTAAGCATGACTGCATGTAAGTCCAGGTGAAGGCCAGATTCATCCCTCCTTGGAGGAGTCAGATCCTTTCGCCGAGAGGTCTGCTCATTGTTCTCCACCTGGGGCTCAAAACAGAAAGTTCAGAGGCTTGTAGCCACATGACCACCTGCCAGAGCCTTGCCCTGGGAGGCCTGGTCCTGCTACATATTCAACTCTTGGGGCTGTCCACGGGAGTTCCTTTCTTCCTAAACTTTAGTTGATATGCTTTCTATGTTCTCTTACCTGCACAGAGGGCACGGTTCACTGCATGAATCTCCCAGGCACCTCTGGGGAGAAGGGGTGTGGGAGGGAACAGTTCAAAACCCTCCCCTTCCCCTCCTCCTTCCCCTGCCAGCCACCTCCCCTTGGTGGCAGACCCTGGCTCACCTGTAAATCAGTACCTCATCGTCGGAGCAGTTGTACTGCAGCTGGTACATCTTCACACGCGGCGCTGACTTGCTGACCGACCACTTGACCAGGGCGGAGGTGGTAGTCACATCGGACACAAGCACAGCCCGCTCTGGGGGGCTTTTGGGAGGCTCCCCGCCTCCACTGCCTCCGCCTCCCCGGCTGGTCTTGCTGGAGCCCGTGATATCCGAGAGGCGGGACTTGGGGGGGGCGGTGCGGCTGGTGCTGTTGCTGAGGTGTGGCAGCTGGATGATGGAGACTTCCACCATGGCCGTGGCCTCCCCGGCGGCGTTGGCTGCGATGCAGGTGAAGGCACCGCTGTCCTGAGACGTGGTGATGAGGATGTCCAGGGTGCCGTTGTCATACACGGCTGTCCTTGAGGAGTTCCCCACCAGGCGGTCATCGGGGGCCACCCAGTGGATGAGGGGGCTGGGGTCCCCGATGGCCTTGCACTTGAGCGTGGCCGCCTGGCCCTCCAGAACCAGCAGCTTGTGCGTGTGCTGGGTGATGAGAGGCGGCTCGCACACGAACTCCTCCTCGCGGACGTGCCAGAAGTAGCGGCCCTTGAGGCCCCCTGGGGAGCCACAGGTCTCCAGGTCATCGTCCCGCTCGAGCCTCCGCAGCCAGAGCAGCTCACAGTTGCAGTGCAGCGGGTTCCCCCCAAAGCTAAAGGACAAGGCTGGAGCAAAGGGCGTGGCAGTCAGGACGGAGGCCTGGGAGCGGGCGAAGATGGGGTCTGGGGGCAGCTTCTGGAGCCGGTTGGAGGTGAGGTCCAGGCGTGCCAGTTTCTGCAGGTCGGCAAAGGTGCCCTCGGCGATGTGGTCGAGCAGGTTGTGGTCCAGGCTCAGCTGGTGGAGGTTGACCATGCGCCGCACAGAGCCCCAGGGCAGGCCATGCAGGTTGTTGTAAGACAGGTCCAGGTCCTCCAGAGTCAGCAGGAAGTCCTCGAAGGCCTCGTCCGCAATGCCGCCCAGCTGGTTGTTGTTCACGATGAGGTGCTGCAGGTTGACCAGGCCCCTCAGGGTGTCCTCCCCAAGGCTGGGCAGCCGGTTGCTGTCGAGGTGCAGGGAGCGGAGGCTCTCGAGGTCCAGGAAGGAGAAGGGCTGGATGTGGCTGATGGTGTTTCTCGACAGGGTTAGGTCCACCAGCCCCGTCATGTTGGCGAAGTCCTGGCGGCCGATGTGGATGATGAAGTTGCCCCCTAGACGCAGCTCCACTGTCCGCCGGTCGATGTCAGGGGGCACGAAGAGCAGCCCTTTAGAAGGGCAGAGGGTCCCCAGTGACTCAGACAGGTTCTGGCAGACGCAGTACTTGGGGCAGGCGTCGACCACGGCAAACGCCATGCCAAACGCCAGCAGGCCACCAAGCAGGGTCTCCATGGTCTGGTCACTCAGGCCACGGCGCCTGGAAGGGAGGGACACAAGGTCAGGATCAAGAGGCAGCTTCATAATGCCCCACTGGGGCGTCATCCATCACCCTAACCCCTGCCTTACGGAGCAGCAGAGAATGGCCTATGCTTATGTGAGATCTAATCTCTTCTGCCAATCAACCCCTCTATCATAGTTCTACTTTTTTTTTCTGCCTTACCTCTTATCACCTTCTAATAGACTACTTGATTTGCTCATTAATTATGTTTATGGAATATTTCCTATCTCCCCCACTAGAATGCCAGCTGCAACAACGGAAGGTACTTTCGTCTGTTTTGTTACATCCAACGCATCTAGCATAGTGCCTGGAACACAGTAGGTGCTCCATAAGTGTGTTGGATGAATGGATGGATGATTCCATATCAGTGGTTCATGTGATACTCATCAGATTTGAAAAGTGTGCTATGGATATATTTTGAAGCAGTTTTATCTTAATTGGTTTCATGTTGGCATGAAATCAAATTGGACCAGCATTCCTTAGGAACAAGGGCATGACAAGGAAAGAGCTGGCCCCTGGAGATGCCAGAGTTATTGGGGAACTAGTTGAAGTTAAGTTACCCCATGGAGAATCTACATAGTGGATGAACCTTTGGAAGTTCAGGGAAGTAAAGAATGGGGTGAGACAGGAGGCAAAAGGCATGAACTTCTTCTGAGCACCCTAGTATGTGCTAGGCCCTCCGCCCAGACCCTCACGTACATCATCTCATTTGGGCTTCAGGAATACCCTTCAAGGAAGGGCTTATCCGTACATACAGATGAGGATTTGTCCACTCCTGAACTGCCTCCTTCAGATGCTCACTCAACAGTCACCTTCACCCCAAGGCCCCACTCCAACTGTGCATATCCCACTTCCCTGCTTTGGGTTTTCTCCTTGGAGTTAATCATGATCTAAACTTACTGTATATTTATTTTACCTTCTTATCTGGTTTATTACTTGTCTTCTGTACTAGCAACAAAGACCCAAAATTTACATAAGGACTTGTTTGTATCCACCACCCTATACTCAGGGCTTAAGGCACTGCCTGGTGCATAGCTGGTGCTTTTGCATGAATGAATATCTAGGGAAAGAAGAAATGGACTTTGGCTCAGGTCTTTGTGCCTCCAAATCTTAGTTTTCTCACTATTCCATGTTGTACTAACTGTAGTTCTATTTATGTGCTGCTAAAAACATCAATGGAGTTGGACCTTTGAAAAATCTGCACACCGGTTGCGTAGCATCACCCAAAGCGGTGTGCTGCAAGAAAGGCCTTCTAAGGCCACTGAGTCGGGGATGCGCTGCCTGCTTTTTCTTGCTCTTGCAAAAGCTCTGTATGCATTAGCAAGTGCAGAAGGGTTGAGGAATTCTGCCGCAGTGAAGAAAATGGATTAATGTTTAATTCTGCATTGCCTCCCCTTTTTTAAGCTAAAGATATTCCTGTTTGGAAGCAACAACCATTAATATTTCGAGGAAGTAGGGCTCTAGAGCTCCCAGTTTGAGAAGCACAGGTGCAGAAAAAAATAACCAGATGATTTAAAAGGATATATGATAAACTTAAAAGACTATTCCAATCAGATATTACTTTATTGTGAAGGTATGAATTCTGTTATTGTTTCTCTTTCTGGATAAATCTCCCACGAAGACCCTTCAGGGAGGGTCAGAGACTTAATCCGTATTTCATCTGGAGGGAGTGTTGTTTCTGATCAGCCCTGTCCAATAGAAAGATAATTACTAGCCATTAATGTAACTTAAAATTTTCTCATGGCTATATAAAAAGAGAAAGAAGTGAGATAAATTTTGATAATATATTTTATTTAAACCACCACATCCAAAATATTATTTTGCACTTTATCAATACATATAACTATCAATGAGATATTTAACATTCTTTTATTTGTACTAAGTCTTCAAAATTGAGTGTGTATTTAATACTTAGAGCACATTTCAAGTGCTCACTGGTCATATGTGGCTATTGGCTACCATACTGGGCAGCATCATTGGAGCAGGTGTTAGCTAACTATAGCTAAGAGCCAAATCTAGCCCACCACCTGTTTTTGGAAATAAAGTTTTATTAGAACATGTACATGCTTATTCATTTGCATATCATCTACGGATATGTCGTGTGTGTGTGTGTGTGTGTGTGCGCACTACATCAGCAAAGGTGAGTAGTTGCAGCAGATATAATGTGGCCAGGAAAGCCCGAAATATTTATTGTCTCACCCTTTACAGAAAAAGTTTGCCTACCTCTGTTGTGGAGGATTTTTTTCCCTCTTCATCTTCTCCATTATAGTCACCCTGATTAAAAGCCCTTACCAAGTGCATTATTGCATACAGTTCTGCCTTGGGATCCCATAAGCAACCACCCACCCTGTTAGTCCTTGCTCTCACAGACCTGAGGGTTACCACGGCCCACCCTCACCCAGGTCCCACCAGGGACATCCAACCCAGACATGTCTACATATGGAAGCTTTCCACCTGCCACTTTCTCTGTGCTCAAATGTGCTTGGGTCTTTTAGGTCTGTACTTAGCTGGAGCCTGATAAACAGGAATCTTCTCCATCTGCACTGACCCTCTTCTTATTTTTTTAGCACAAGGATACATTTTTGCAAGGACTGCTCCTGGCCACTATCCTAGTTTTTCTCTTACCATTCTTGGCCCCATTGCTCTTCATGTCCCAGCTAAGCTCAATGTCTCTCGCTTATAAATGCAATGCTTGATCTTCCTCTAGGATTGCCAACATGCTCTGGGCTCTTCCTGGCCTCTCTCTCTCTACCTCCACTCCCACCTGGCCAAGTTCCTATTCTACCTCCAGGTCTTGGCTTAAACATCACCTACTCTAGGAAGCCCCTCTACAACTTCGACCAAATTTGGCCTTGCTGCTAGGTGCCCCTTATTCTATCCTTGTCCTACAGATGGCTCACTGCACTTTTAATCATAATTTCTTACTTACTTATCTATCTGCCTTCCTAGACTGTAAACTCACCATGGTGGTAGAGTCAGGGAGTCCCTATTTCTCTGGCTACCATGTCTGCTCAAGTAGAGATGAATGATATCCCCTCTACCCACTGGGGATTTAGGGACAGCCAGTCACACCCAGTGATGTCCCTCTCTAGTTAAGCTGGAGGCAGCTGTATGCGTGCATGTGTGCATGGGTAGAAAGGGAGGTAGTGTGCTGAAAGCCTATGGCCCTAAGAGAAAGGCATTCTCCTTATAAGCTCTTGTCAGTTAACACTGAAGTGACTTAAGGCTAAGCAGCACTTCCAGCATTTTCACATCATGGTGCACACAGGAAATGGTAAGGTAGTCAGGTTCCTATGAGTCCAGGGCCAAGCTTGCTGATGGCCCATGCTAGATCTCTTCAGTTCGTCCCTTCCTCCACCCTCTATGATCCTGCCCTATGCCCTGGAAGGTTGGCTGTCTGGGCTGCACAGTGCCATATGGACAGACTGTGCCATCCTACAGCATCCTCTGGGGCTAGCCATCCTCAATCCTGCCGCCTGCCCTCTTCTGCAAGCAGGAAGGACCTGAATATTCTGGGGTGTATACCCTGCATAGGGCCCATCGTTTCAAACAGTTTTGTCCTTGCAAATTATTTTTTAAAAGTTTGTTAAGGATTAACAAACGTCTAATGAATTCAAAGCCGTGACATAATAGAGCTGGGTAAATATATTTTAAGTAATCAGCATGGAAGATTACTGACAGAGAAGTGACTATTGAATCTTAATTAAAATTGTATTCTGAGAACTGTCACTTAATATATTACTCTCACAGCCAAACAAAAAGCAGCTTAAACCCCAGGTTAGGAGGGAGGCGAGGGGAGCATGTGGATATGCACAACCAGAGTGGGGGGCTCCCTCTCCTGAGCAGGAAGGAGCAACTAGGTCCCTCTAAGCATGTCTGCATGGGGGAGGTAACAGAGGGGAGCAAGGAGAGGTGGAGATAGGAGTAGAGTTCTGGTCTCAGGAACAAAGGAGTGGATGAAGGCAGGCAGGAGGGGCTACGGGATCATTTGTGGCAAATGATGAGGCAAAGCTGAGAGAGGTGCAGGAGGATCAGAAGCGAGTCTGTGAAATGGATGCTGGTATCAAATGTCAGCATCAGCCTTCATGCAGAGGAATCCATCTGCAGAAGAGCAAGAGCCTGTCTGCTAGGAATGTCTATGAGCCCGGGCTGGGGGGTGGGGGTGGGGACCTGCCTGGAGAGGCAGACGGAGGAGCCAAGAAAGGAGGAGAAAACTGGACCTGCAGTGCCCACAAGAATCCATGCGTCTCTAGTTAGAAACAGTGTTTCTTCCTTTCCTGCGTTTCTTCAGGCAGTTTTCCCAGCAGCTCTGCCAGGTGAATGCCACCACTGGTCCATAAGGTACTCTTGTGCAATTAGGAACAGGTATCCCTGCAGGGCATTTGTAGGTCCCCTTCACTGGACAACCTTGCACAGTGAACAACCTACCTTCCCATACCTTTTAGCCTTGAGTATTGCTAACCCCACTTCAACCACTAGGAAATGAGGTTCAAAGAGGTTTGGTGTGGCCCAAACTCTCCCAGCTACCCTAAGAATAACTGATGACTGTCTGGCTCTAGGCTATCCTTGGAGTAGAGCAGCCACCCTTAACTCCCACCCAGAGCCCCCGCCCCCCCTCCCCTCCAGAGGCTTCCATGTGCCTGGTGTACAAGGAGAAACTGGCTGCTGCAACCATGGGATTCTTAGTAACCTGTGATGGCCCAGCTGTTTGACTAAATTTGGGCACTTGTGTTTCCTGCTTAGGGATGGGGTTCTCAGGAGCAGGAGCCTAACCAGCTCAGAAAGACCCACCTGTCAAGCTTTGCGGTGGTGAGTCTCACACACACAAACACACACAAGCGTGCATGCACACACACGCATGCATGCACACACTTAAATATACTGGCAATAAATATAGCGTGTAGAACTAGGCTGATGGTTTGTAATCAGAGTCTCCAGATGGGATTTTATATTTAAAACAAAAGGGAGAAAGAAAGATGAGGAGAGAAAGCAGAAAACTAATGGACATGGCGGCAGAAAATGCAAGTTCCTGTTCCTTCACTGGATGGTGAGACCACAGACTTTCCTCCCCACTCCCTCCAGCCCCTGGGCCTTGCCTCTCTGTCAGAACCACCTCGAGCTGTTCCAGACAGAAGAGGCAACATTTAGCAGATGGCTGGCACGATATATGTGATATCTCTCCACCCTGATTTCCATTTAAAAGATACCTTAGCAACCAGCCAAGGAGCCACCCGCCCCTGGAGCCTGTAAATCAAGTAAGATGCCTGTCTCTGCTTCAGGTAAAAAGAAATGGCCCCTCCAGGGTGCTCCCAGCCAGGAAAGTGTGAATTAATAAAAGTGGGAGGGGTTCAGATCTGTCAGGAGAGGCAGCTGCCTGCACCTTCTTTCCAGACTTGCCCTCCCAGAGCACTTATTGCTCCCCATAAATCATTCCACTCAAGGCGAGCCCTGGAGGGACCGGCTCTGGAGCAAGGGGATAGGGAAAGGAAACTTGACTTCCAGACAAGAGCTGATGTGGCTGCTTTTTTTTGGCCTAGAAGTTGGCAGGTGGTGGCCCTGCCCCCAATCCCACATTTGGCTCCAGCAAGAGGCTTCCGGCCCTCTCAGCCCCGCGTCCAGCATCTCCATCTCCCAGATCCTCAGGAAATAACAGACTGGGGCTCCTTCTAAGGATATGAAAAACAAGTTAGCATTAGAGAGCTGATTTCCCAAACCCCCTCTCAGATGCTGCCTTGTGTTGAGATTCTTCTAGAATCCTGAGAAAGACGGAAAGAAGCAAGCTGAAGGAGTATGTGCTGGAAAGAGAGATAGCCCAAGACCTTAGAGTTCTCAGTCTGATGGGAGAGGCACAACCTTGGACCTCAGGCAGCTCAGCTCCTATGTTTTTTTTTTTTTTCTCCTATGTTGATGTTGGAGTCACAGCTTCTAGGTTGAAGGGGTAGGGGAGGGACAGAGAGACAGAGGCTAGAAAGAAAGAAAGAGAGAGAGAGAAAAAAAAAGCCAAATCCCCAAGGGAGCCCCTTCCCTTCTGAAAGGTCCCAGTTTCTTGGCATAGTAAGATACTCACACAGGATGGGCAAAAACATTCCCTGTGCTGTCCCTAAACAAAACTAGGGAGGCAGGGACCACATCCAAAATCCCCAAACTTCTGCATAAACTAATTTTAAAAAGTAGCCCGAGACAGCATGGGCAACAGGAACAAAAAGGGGAAATAACGTTGAAGACATCAAAAGGGCAGAATGAGGCCATTTACGCTCTGTTTAAACTTCTATTGTGCAAGATAAGCAGTTGTTATCATAAGTAAGTTATTAAGCTCAGAGCTGCTTCCTCTCTGTTCTCAATGACAGCATTATGCCTCCGTGTTAATGCATCCATGATAGCTTTTATTGTGTTGCAATGGAATTATGTGTTTCCCTGTCTCCTACCCCATTCACCTGGGAACCCCTTCTTGGCAGGGACTGTATTTTGTTCAGCTCTGAATCCCCAGTAGCAAGCTCAGTACCTGGCACAGAGTAGGCATCGGGGGACATGTTTGATAAGAGAATGAATGAATGACTAGCTGAAAATGAGTGCTCTGGCATGATCAGATGGACACGTTGGCACCTTTGCCACCCTGCACACTCTGACTTCTTGTAGGAGCATGCTTGCCTTGTCTGGGGCAGGCCAGGCACGCTGGAGAATGCGCCAGACAGCAGGCTCTAACCAATGTTTCCCCATGAGAGGGGTGGAGGATAACTACCTCAGCTCCCTCCTCCTCCACTGGAGTGATGACTGAGACATGTTCTTTGTTCTTCAGTCTTCTAGAGGTCCCCGGTGACAGTGAGCCCAGTTGTCCTTTGTAGTCACCTGCGCCTCACAAACTGTGTTAGCTGTCTTCCCCTCCCCACCCTCCACACCTCTTCCCACATATTCTGCAATCACCAGCCAGATAAACCACTTACATTCAAATCCTTGTCTCAGGTCCACTTCTGGGAAATCCAGCTCAGGGCAAACTTCTTAATTATAACTCTCACTACGTAAGGTACCAACTGAGTTTGGGTCACTGTGGAAATATCGCATACATGGAAATAAAAAATGATACGAAAATCACACACGTTCTTGTCAACAACAAAAACAAAAAAACAAAAAAACTAGCAACTCTGGGAAGGAAGGAGACCTGAGTTCCCACACAAAGGATTGGTAGTAAGAGTTGAATGGCAATTGTTTTCCACCCAGTGTATTCACGACCAGGGCCATGGAGCACTGCGCCTTTTGTCGGAAGATAGCTGTGAGTCAGCGTGTGAGTGAGTGTGACCAAGGGAGGCCCATGTGCAGACACAGTGGAGCGTCAATGTCAGGGTTGGAAAGTGAATGGAGAGGTGTGTGTGTGTGTGTGTGTGTGTGTGTGTGAGGGAGCGGGCACGTCTCACTGATCACACGCCTGGAGGCGCCTCATGTGTGAGTGAGGGAGTGTTGCATGAATGGAGGTAAGTGAGTAGAGTGAGTGAACAGGGTGTGTTTGCCTGAATGGAGGGCTGTGTGGGTGAAGGAGGGCCCAGTTTTACGAATGAGGACCTGGATGTGAATGAGACTGCCCGTGAGCCCTTGGTGTGTGAGGAGGAGAGAGGGAGCCAGCTTGTTTGTTCAGCTTTGATGGAAACAAATGCTGTTTTGCTGCCGTGTTGTCAACTACAGATGCATTAATCTCCATGGTTGCCTGTGATCTGTCCCTGCTTAGGGGACACAGACAGCCCACAGGGCTGGCGGCTCTCAGCATCAGTGTAGGCCTCGACCTTCCTCCCTGTCCCTGTCTGTCAGCCTCTATTCCAGCCCTCAGGTGAGTGTGTGGGAGCTCTGGTTTCACACAGAGAGACTGTTGCTTTGATTCAGTCATGACTTTCAAGATTCCTTCTCTAAAATACCCCCTGCCCCTTTTTCGAGCACTTTTTGGAATCTATCACCTGAAGCCTCAAGCAAGGATCGTACTCTGGGAAGCTGGGTGGACTACTCCTTTTGTACCTCAGAGGGAGAAAGTGGAGGGTATGGATACACAGGATGCATTTCCAGGCACCAGGGCCTCCCTAGTCCTTTCTCCCTGGCCCCAAATCCGCCCACCCTACAGATGCATGTCCACCAAGGACCCAGTCCTTGCCATCTTAACCCTTAATCTTTCCCTGTTTTAAATCACAGAGCACCTCTGGGTTCACTGACTCACCAGCACCCACCCCCAAGCACCTTGACCTTTCCCTGGGCCCCACACTCAGGGGGGCAACCTCAGTGTGTGGTCCTCTCTGGGACTAGGCTAATGAAAGGAGCAGTGGGGTGGATAATTCAAAACGGCAGATAATCCAAAACTCATTTCCATTTGGCTAGGGAAGGTTCACACTATGATTTACTCTCCTCATTATGTTTGGCTCAGGCTAAAATTAAAATTGGCTTTTCTTCTTCAAGCCATTCAGGCTACAAGGTGGGCAATGACTGGATAGCATTAAAGTTCACTCCAGCTGGAGAACATAATTTAAGGTCCATATCTGACTAGAATATCAGACTTGAAGGTCATTGGAGATAGGAGTTAAATCTCCCTCCTTAGACTCCGGCTCTCTGAGGACAGGACTATGTCTCCCTGGGGCTCCCTGGGGGCAGGGCTGTGTCTCCCCCTCAGACCGGGGCTCCCTGGGGACAGGGCTGTGTCTCCCCGCACACTGGGGCTCCATGAGGGCTGGGCTGTGTGTAATCTCTATATCCCATGCATCTGCCTACAGTTCTGCCTTTGGAAGTTGAAGCTAGCATTACCAGTGGCCTGCTGCTCTCACAGCTGGTCTCTTCATCCCACTCCTAGGGGTCCTGGTGAGGGCCAGGCCTCCCGGAAAGCAGCCCTGCCCCGTGGGTAGGCAGAGGGGCTTCAGCTGGGCAGCCCAGGGCAGGATACCATTAAAGTTCACAGGCTACTCTGAGAAGGAGAAGGTCTCATTACAAAGGCCTGTGGTTATTACCCTGCCCTGTTATTATGTGTTTGCTAGGACATCAAGCATGGCATATTTAATCTTGGGCTCCTAATAACATCTCTGATTATTAAAACAGAAAGAATTTAGACAATCAAATTGGCTTCTTGATGGGAGTTTTTTGGTTTTTTTTTTTTTTTTTTTGCCTGTTTCATGTAGCCTGTTGGTGGTGGCGGGGCCGGCGCTGCTTGCTGCAAGGAGGAACGTGGGTATAAAGAACCCCATGTTACACCCTCAAGGTCTGTCTGGTCTTTTTCTGGCCTGGGAACTGAATCCTCAGCTAATGGCCAACCTAGACTTATGAGGTGACCCACAAAAGCAAGAGGGCTTACCAGTTGGGGCTACCATTGCTATTTTATAACCCCCACAAATTCACTAGCAGACAGAAGGCATAAGAGAAAAGCCATAAGAGAAAAAAAAGGGCTTCCTCCCACTTTGTAATAAGCAAAGGGAACATGGTCCTCCTGCCTATTCCTTCCTTATGTTGCTCTCCTGTGTCCTCCCAGCTCTAGGGGTGGAGGAGCAGAGACATGTTATTACTCAGGGTCCTGGGAGGAAAAAGACAAAAAAGTGGAATGGCTACCAGAAGGCAGTTTAGTGATGGGACAACGTATGGGAGTATGGGCAGGGTTGGGGGTGTAGGCAGGGTTAGGGTGTGCACAGGGTTAGGGTATGTGGGCAGGGTTAGGGTATGGGCAGGGTTGGGGGTGTAGGCAGGGCTAGGGATGTGCACAGGATTAGAGGTGTGCACAGGGTTAGGGGTGTGTGGGCAGGGTTAGGGGCGTGTGGGCAGGGTTAGGAGTATGGGCAGGGTTGGAGGTGTAGGAAGGGTTAGGGATGTGCACAGAGGTAGGGTATGTGGGCAGGGTTAGGGGTGTGGGCAGGGTTAGGGATGTACACAGGGTTAGAGGTGTGCACAGGGTTAGGGGTGTGGGCAGGGTTAGGGGTAGGTACACAGTTAGGGGTGTGGGCAGGGTTAGGGATGTGCACAGAGTTAGAGTGTGCACCAGATTAAGGTGTGCGGGCAGGGTTGGGGGAGCTGTAGTCCCCAGGCTCCAGCTACAGAAGGGAGGCTTTTACCCTTTTGTCCCAAAGAGTGAAGGGGCAAAGAAGAGGTTTCAGGAGCCCCAGGCCTGTTATAGCCACAGGAAAAGAGTTGCCCACAGGAGGTGGTGGCCCTGAGTGGAGGACCCATCTGCTGACAAACTGCAGTCTGGGAGGGAGCCGCCCCAAGGAAGTTAGCGCCTGTCTCTCTCCTGCTGCTGGCACCTGCCTGCAACCAGACCCAGGAAGCCAGAGGGCAAGGTCAGCCTCCAGGGCCACGCAAGGGCTGTGGAGAGGTCACGTGGAGGCGCAAAGGGAAAATAATCTGCTCACAGAAAGAGCGCCCTTCACTGTTGTCAACGTTCCCAACAAGTTGGCAGATAATCAGGCCACTTGGAAGCGCAAGAAAAACAAGGAGGAAGAGGGAGGAGGGTGGAAAGGCGGGAAGAAGAGAAAGAGAAGAGAGGAATCCATTGGAGGCAATAAACCCCACAGACTCAAGGGCAGTAAATACGAATTCAATTTGGTTTTGCCATTTACAGAGCTGGCCTTCTTAAGCGCTGACAGGCTGATCAGATAAAAGTCACTGTCACCACCAGGACGGCACATTTAAATTTTTATTGCAAACACCAGGCTCCATTACCCTGGGATTTGCTCTCTGCATTCCTAATATTGTCTTTCTTCACGTTGGGATGTGAGCGTCCTAACTCGCGCCAGCGACGGACCAGCGGAGCAGGAAGAGCGTGCTGGTGCTCCAGCCGGCATTCTGTGCTCTGGGTCCCCATCCTGGCCCTGCCCCGGACCTCAGCAAGTCACTTGCCCTCTTTGTGCCTCAGTTTCTACATCTGGGCAGTTTGGTTCTCTGTGGGCGTGTGTGGTGGGGAGGGGGTGGGGCTCATCTAATCTGGTCCATTTCCAGTCCATTAAATGAGATTTGGGAGATGTGGGTAAGGAAGACTCAGGCCACCTGAGCACCCTAGGCACTCCCACCCCAGCCCCCTTGAGTGTGTGGAATGGATGAGAGGATCGTTTCGGTCTTCTAGTCTGCAAACCTCACAGGGTTTTTTGTTTTTTTTTTCCTCTCTCTCTCTCTCTCTCTTTTTTTTTAAGTTAACAAACTCATCTGTCCCCTCCCTTTATCTTCTTTTCCCTCCTGTCCCCATTTCCCTCTGCCTCTGCCTGTCTTCTCCGTCCTCTCCTTTTATCACCTTTGTCCTCCACCCTGGACACTGTCTGGAGTAGAGATCTCTGGAACACTGCAGCCAGTTTCTCCCTCCTATGACCCTGCACCCCACCCTCCCCACCCCCCACACCCACAGACCTGCTGGACTTAGCAGCAGGGACTCAGTCACGCCTCCATTGAGACCCACTGCCCATGGGCATGCAGGACACGGGGCAGACAGGACTGGACAGGGCATCTCCCCTTCTCTTCAGGAGGAGCTCACAAATACCTGGATAACTAACTCAGCAAGGAGGAGGGGCAGTGTCTACAGCGTATCTCTCTACCTGTTATCTCTACAGGTATCTATACCATTTGAGAGTGTAATACTATTTGCCCATTTTACAGGTAGAAAAATTGAGAGTAGGGAGAAGTATGGCAAAATGCTTATGGGGATTTTTCAGGGGACACTCCTCCTAATTAGAGAGATGGAAAGCTTCTTTAAGGGGGTAACACTCATTGTGGCCTTGAATGGTAGGTGGTAGTATCTCAGCCGCTAAGGAAGGTGGTCTTAATGAGAATGTTCTAGAAGGACAAAGATTCAAGGTGTTGTGGGAGTCAGAGGGGTATCTAACAAAGTTGAATAATTATAGAAATCTTTCAAAAGAACACCCTCTCGGAAGTCCCAGTAGGAGAAGTGCTGTCCTAAGAAGCCTGATTAGAGGGAAGGTGGCTAGTGGGAAGCTCACAGTCTCTGGAGTCCAGCCACCCCACTCGCTTGAATCCTGGCTCTTACTAGTGTGTGATTGCGGGCAAGTTGCTTGACCTCTCGGTGCCTTCGGTTCCTTGCCTGTGAAACTGGATAATTCATAGCGTTGTGAAGATTAACTAGGTCACTCTGCGCTAAACACTTAAGCAGTGCTAAGCACAATAGTGAAATCACAAAACAGGGTCACCCATTATAATTCTTATTCTGTGACTGTCTTGAAGTCACAATGGACTGTTCTCAAAAGAATCTTTGGTAAAGAACGGATCTGAGATTGCCACTGAAATAAAAAGCCAAAATGTAAAACATATTCCAGAGTTCAGCAACACCCCCCACCCCTGCCCCCCCGGGGATCTCTGCCACTAGCTGAAGAAATTCTCTTGTTGTAGGTCACATGGGTAGAGGTTAATGCAAGTAAAGCTGGGGTCAGGAAGCAACACTTGAATCTTCCTCCAACCTGGCTGCTCCCATTCCAGGGCTAGGCTCGGGGTAGTTTGGGGCTATATAGGATGCCTCCAGGCCCAGCAAAGAGGCAGACTTTTTTTCTTTAGTGAAGGAGCCTTCAAAGGTAAAAATCTCTAAGACCCTTGAAAGTCCTAATGAAGCCCTGCTCAGGGTACTGGGGGTACTCTCTGCCCACTCACCCTGGGGACCTCAAAAGAGAAGGGCCTTCCACTCCTCTTTGATCACTTCGGTTTATTATTAACTCCTCCTCTACCCCATTCCTAACCACCAATGGCCACGCACACAGCTGCTTGTCCCATGCTCCCTACACTTCTGTCACTTAGGTTATGTGTATTTATTGTGCTAAATCCTTAGCAGCTATAAATATTTATGGAGCACCTGCTGCGCTGGGCTCCATACAGAGTCTGAATAAATAGTTCCTCACTGTTCTCTAGGAGACTGCAATCTAGTACAGGCCAGACAGAGAGACCAGCACTGAGGGAAGAGGGAGAAGTGTGGGGGACAGATGACAGATGACAAAAGCAAAATCTACCTGCCTCCCTCTTCAAACTCAAACTCACAAATAAGCAAAGCTGTCTCCCACCCTCGCCCCCAGCTCAGACTGGGGCTCCCTGAGGCAGGGCTGTGTCTCCCCTCAGACTGGAGCTCCCTGAGGGCAGGGCTGTGTCTCCCCTCAGACTGGGGCTCCCTGGGGGCAGGGCTGTGTCTCCCATCAGACTGGGGCTCCCTGGAAATAGTCTTCTATTTCTTCACCATGAAAGTAGTTCTATGGGAACACTGTTTATACTTTCTCTTTGTAAGAGGTAAACACCCTCATTGAACTTCTCATTAACCTCAGGCTAAGCACGTTCCCACCCTGTGCCTCAGTTTCCCCTGTGTACATACGGGCATTAATTAGCTTTTAAGTTGCTGTAATGTTGGGGGACCTGGGTGGCTCAGTTCGTTGAGTGCCCAACTCTTGGTTTCAACTCAGGTCATGATCTCAGGGTCCTGAGATCCAGCCCCTCTTCAGGCTCAGGCTCAGTGAGGAGTCTGCTTGAAGATTCTGCCCCTCTCCTCACATGCCTATGCTCAGTCTCTAAATAAATAAATAAATAAATAAATAAATAAATAAATAATCTCTTTATAAAATTAAAAAAAAATAAAGTTGCTATGAGTTAGGATGTGGAGTGAGACACAGGAGTAAGCCTCACCCAAGTCTCTCTTCTTCCCCCAGACTTGACTACCTTTTGCATCACCACAGACATGCACACTGTCACTATCTGGTGATGTCTTCTGTCTGCACTAATGGGGACCAGGGATTAGAGAATTTTATTTTATTTTATTTTTGAAAGAATGTTTATTTATTTATTTATTTATTTATTTATTTATTTATGAGCGAGAACACACAAGTAGGAGGAGGAGCAGGGAGACAGAGAGAGATTCTCAAGCAGACCCTGCGCTGAGTGTGCAGCCCAACTCGGGGTCTATCCCAGGACCCCAAGATCACATCCTGAGCAGAAATCTAAGAGTGGGATGCTCAACTGACTGAGCCACCCAGCTGCCCCTAAGGAACATTTTAAAAGCTGGCCCCCAAACCTCTACTCTTCTGCGGACTTCTCATCTGGCTAAACACCCCGTTTGGCTTCAATAACTCTGTCTCCAAATATGGATGGAATCACCATAACCTAATGGTGAACATTTATCAGCTCTTCACTACATGCTAACCACCTTATGCTTTAATCTCTCACCCCCCATGGCATGCAGGCAGTATGGTAAGTATCCCTATTTTATGGGTAAGAAAAGTGAAGCTCAGAGAAGTGCTCAGTGGTCCGTCTGGGCTCTCAAGGAGCTTTGCAGGCATCATCAGTCTCGGGACCCTAGTACTTACCACCTATGTCCTCCAGGAGAGTCAACCAACAAAACCTGCAGAGGGCTCTAGCCAAACAATAGTCAGAGCACTTTCTTATCAGGCATTTAACAGAGAGGGAATGGGGAGATCACCCCAGAGGTTCGGGGCAGGGGGGCCTCACACTGACATTTCAAAGGTCAGGGTGCTCCCAGTATTACAGCACAAGCCGATGAGAGATCAGGGGGCTGCATGCCCTGGAGCAGCAACCTTCACATGGGTCCCACTGCAGAAGGGAGTGAATGAGAATCCTCCTCTCATTCACAGTATCAGAGGGCCTCAGGATTCAGGGGGCTTGCTGATTTGGGGTAGGGGCTTATACTTTTCTGCTATCAAATGGAGAAACAGGATCAGGGATTGGTTGAGGCAGTGGGGTTTGTGTTTCTCCAGCAACCCCTGGACTTCAGTGAACTCAGCAAGCAAGTGCTCCCCTCCAGACCCTACCTCACCAAGCATTGGGTAGGGTGAAAAAAATATTATTCTGATAATCAGAGAACAGAAGGAATTTGAAGCCAAAAGGGAGCTGCCTCTGACAGGGTGTGACTACAGCCGTCCACACTCTCCTCCTACCTTCAACTCCCTCAAATATACAAAGGGAAGGGTGTTTGGGGGCAATAAGATCTCTGAATTCTCTTCTGGTTCTAACCTTTTGGGATCTTTATCTTGCTGCAACATTCCAAAAGAGCAAATAAGTCAATGGTTAAAATATTAATGTCTGATTATATGAAACAAGAATTCTGTACTGTCTTAACCAAGGAACAGAATCCCTAATGAAATTTTAGGCACCATCCTCTGACTCATGGGGGCAGTATTTGGAGATACTGTGAGGCTGGGAGAGTCTAATCATTTCTCCTAATTCACATTACCTAAGTGCCTCCTGCTGTTCGACAGACAGCAGAGCCAGGGAAGATGAATGCCTCTGACTTAAGTTCCCAAGAATTGCTGAGGAGATAGGGTGGCAGCTCAGTAGACCAAGGAAGGGGAACTGAATCTATTTTGCTAAAGAGATGAAATGAGGGCAACTTCTTGGTGTAATTGGGAGAGGTAATGGGGAATGCACATTGGATAGCCGGGAAGGCAATCAAATCAACCAGGTCTTCCTTGACATCCAGTGCTGTGCAATTCCTCTAAGTACAGAGACTCCCAGTTACCCCCTAACATCCATTCTCTCCTTTCCCAGTAAGAATTCCCAGGTGTTATTTGCCCTAAAAGCCATGCAGAATAGAGATTACATTTCCCAGTCTCCTTCGTACCTAGGTGTGATCATGTGACAAGTTCTAGCCAATGGGCTGTAAGTAAGCCAGTTGTCCGTGGTATCCTAGTGAAGTCCTTAAAAAAAAAAAAGGCACCTGCTTCTTTGTCCCTCTCTGTTTCCTAAGGACTGGAATGTAGATGCACAGATAGAGCTTGAACAGCTATCTTGGTTCACCAGTTGGTAGCCATAAGTTGAGGATACAAAACAACAAAATGGAAGGAACCTGGGTACAATGGCACCACCACATAGCCCTGGACTCCCTGCAGGGTTTTGTTTTTTAATTATAATTTTGTTTTAATTATAATTATAATTTTTTTAATTATAAGAGTTCCCATATACTGTTCACCACACTTTCCCCATCTTGCCTACCCATAGTACATGGTCAAACTAGGAAATCAACCCTGGTGCGATGCTATTCACTCAAATACAGAACTTACTCCGCACCTTTACATGAGAGAGAAATACAAGTCGTTCTCATTTAGGCCATTTTTATTTGTTCTGTTTTGTTTTATCACTCACGATGAAATCTATTTCTAACTGGTATGATTTCCAAAAAGTATAATAAGGTAGCATCGCAGCTCCATCCTGAGAAAGGTAGGTGGTAGGCAGAAGCCAAGCTGGCCTGGATGCAGAGAACAATCAGACAACCTCTGGGCCATGCGGAGAAGTCTTTTAGGATGGTGAGAGGCAGTGGACTACCAAGCCATCTTTCCCTTTGAAGGTGCTGATAGAAGAGCTGTCTTCTCCCACCTCCTTGCTCCACCACCCACTTCTGCAGGCATGCTGGCCTCCGTCGCTAGCTCTGTGCTTGCCCTTCTCCTGCCGGAGCCATCGCCACACCCACCTCTTCCCTACCTAGAGCTATGCATCTCCCTGCTAGTTCATGGAGACCCGAGATGCTCATTAGTGTTGCAAGCTCCTGGCCCATCAAAGTCACATGTCAGGAGAGAGGAGCGAAGGCGGGTGACATTTGTTGGTATTTTCAACTCGGGCGAAAACAAACAAATTGTGCTGGAGTTAAATGTCAAAGGCCCCTGAGCATATTGCAAGGGAGGGAGGAGCATTTTCTCATAGGGACAGACTCGTTTGTGTCCCTGAATAGGTGTGCTTGGGAGATTCAACTGTGCTGAGGGCTGCAAGGAAGGCCAAGTGGGTGGTGCTTGTCAATGTCCACCTGCATCCCACTGGGCAGACTGGGCAGTCCCAGGTGAGGACACTCATTCGTCATCCATCCATTCATCCAGGGAGCATTTACTGAGCACTCACTATGTATAAAAGACCGTAATACGTGCTATGGGACAGCCAGCAATGAAACAAATATGGCTGGTCCTCACCTCCTGGGAATGGTCTTTAGAGTGCACAGAAGGTGGATAAACATCTAACATAAGAAGAAAATGCCCATCATCACTAGGGGTGCAGTGTTCTTTGGGTTCCCAGATAATGGAGGGGGAAGGAGGACCAGGGATGAATTTCAGAGGCTTTGCCATGAGGCCTGAAATATGTCCAACATTTAGATGTGCACAGAAGTGAGTTGAAGATGCTATTCATCTAAAAGATAGCATCGAGGCATGTCCACTCACATTACTCTTAGCTTTACTATCATTGCTCCCCCCAAATAGAAGGGAAGCGCCCCTAAGGGAGACAGATATATGGGACATAATCTAGCATAAGCAGAATTTCTGGGGCCTATGAATTTATTGAAAGTGTGTGCTGAATTTTGTGTGACCGTGGGTTTTTTGTTTTTTTGTTTTTTTTTGGAAAGAATGTCCTCAGCTCTCATCTGATCTCTAAGGTAAAGGTGATTTTCCCCCAAAGTGGAACCCCTGTTCTACTGGTGAGAAGTAAAGCCTCATTAGATGTCAGACCCTTACTTGCCTGACTGTATCTACTCTTCCTGTGCGAGTTCTATTTCCTGAGACCTGCCTTTACCTGGAGAGGCTGAACCAGCCCCAGCTCGGGGTGGGGGGATCAGCAGGAGGCAGTGAACTGGGGGGAAAGAGCAAGGCACACTCTTCCTCAGGGAAGAAGCATCTCCTGCTTATGCCTGGCTCTGCAGTGAATGAATTATCAGCCTTTTCACTTAATCAGTATCTCTCCAGATTGGCCACGAGGCCTGTGTTGGGGAGAGCAGACATTTCATTACCAGAATTCAGTGGTGCTATGTTGATCCTGGTTTCCTGACAATTACGAGAACGAGCCAGAGTACCAAGCAGCATGCTTGTGTGAGCTTCACCTCGTTCAAAGCATATAGGCTCTCTTCCATTCCCTAGTTTCACAAGTAGCTCTCGCGTGACCAATGGTGGTAAGAAGCCCCTTGTAGGAGACTCCAAATCACAAGAAGAAGTCTTTGTTGGGATGTGCCCTTGGGACTGGACACTCTGACTGCAGACAATGATGATGAGACATATCACTTCTCCTTTCCATATTAAAATGAGTAATTCCACAGGCTGCATGGACAACCTTCCGGAAACAATCACTCCTTCGTTTTGTCCCTTCCAAGCATACCTCTACTAGTGAAAACAATATTATAGACACACCACATTGCCACTGTTTTCCCTCCTATATAAGGAGAAACAGAGGCATAGGAAAAAAGACAAGAAACATTCGGAGGAACTCCGGGAGGACTTCCAAGGTGTCTTCTCCAGTGAAAGTCCTCTGGGAACAGAAGGTAGGGTGCAGACCAGAATTGCCATGTAATGTGGCAGTACATGTCAGAATATCTCTAGGCCAGCTTGCTTAACATTTATGGTGGCAGCTGCTCTCAAGGCCAGAGTCACAGCTGGTCAATATCAGAGGTCCAAGGCAAACCACCTCTGGGGTCAACCATGCCATTGATCTGCTCCCATGATCCTGTTGACATCCCAAGCTAACAATGATCCAGAATTAGGCATATCCACTATCAAAACCATACTAGCCAATGGTATCACTAGTCAAGATTATAATATCACTCCCTAAGAAGTAAACTCTGGAATATGAGCAGACAATGTGTGTCACTGTCAGACATGATTATCCAGTCTCTCTCTTGCCTGACCATAAGTCCCAAGGAGGCTGTATATTTCAGGTAGTGAAGCTACAACAAGACAGAGCCATTATAGGCCTGGTTCTTTGCAGACTACATGGAGGATGGTTGCCCTGAAGGGTCACTTCCCCCCTGTGGATTTTTTGAGAACAAGAAGTAAACCTTCGTTGTGTTGAGATACTGAGATTGGGGCTGCTTGTTACTAAAGTGTAACTAGCTTGTTCTAACTAACAAATCCCTGAACTTCTTTGAGCCTGTCTTGTCTTATTTAACATGTGGAGGAAAGCTGTCCAGTCTTCCTCTTAGGGTACATGTGAGGAACGGATGAAACAACAGACAACTGCTTTACACACATGAGCATGTGTCAGCTTAGATCAGAGAATGAGCAGGTACATCACCAGCATGGAGCTTCTGTTGCTACTTGATGCTCTTTCTCCATGCAAGAAAGGATGGCCCTTATGTATGAGGTGCAAGGAAGGCTGGGCAGTGAACATTCTCATGAAACCACATGCTATTGAGGAACAGTAAAAGTCCAAAGAGCTCAGAAACACATGTTCTCTTTAGTGCTCAGCCCAGAAATGTCCACTACAATCTACATATTGGGTCATAAGTCCTGGCTCCATTGGTAGGTGATGGTCCAGAGCAACATGAAATAATTCCCAACTTTTTCTACTCCCCCAACAGTCAGAACAGAAACACTAAGCACCCTGCTTCCTTATAACAGACCCCATCCTTCCCACAAGGCTTTACTGGGCACAAAGCACTGGCCAGAGACTATGTGTTCCAGCGCTTCATAAGATTAGGTATGTCAACGTGACCTTGTGTTCTCCAAAGGGGAGTATACAGAAATCATGAGTGTCACTCTTTTACCTCTGGGTTTAAAGAAATAGCAATCATGCTCCTCTTTACACCCTCACATATGGAAAGCAAATGTGCCAGCCACAAAGCTGTAGCCACACAGAGGAGTACCATGCCAAGGGGAGAATGAGCCACAAGACAGAAGGAACCTGAGTCTGAATGACTTTGTCAATCATGGCTGCCCCATCAGCCTGAACCAGCTAGCAGTATTTGAAAGTAAGATACATTTCCAGCTTATTTAAACCATTCTCTTTTGGGACTCTTTGTTATAGCAACTTCACCTTTATCCTAATGAATACACTGGATAAAATGATGCTGCTGCCAATGTTTTTAGTTTATTTCACACATGATGTCCAAGAACCCAAGGGACTAACAACAGCAAAACCAACCTTTCTTGCTTGTGAGCCTGGCTGAAAGGAGTATAGGCAGGCAGGTCAGGGGGGGTCCTGAAAGATCTAGCAATATGTGGGCCCTACCACCTAACTATCCTCATTTTCCTCAGCAATCCAAGGAAATTATCTCTCCACCTTGGCTACCACATTATCAACAAAGTGGATGAAGTCTCTGATGTGGCTGTCACAGAAATAAAGTCTTGGACCAGAGGAGCTGCCATTGTAGAGGGTAACAGGCTTCCCTAGTCTTCCTGCCTAGGGTGAGATGAGATAGCATAAGAGACTCTGGGAGGCTGTGTGTGATGTAGAAGTCCTTTATAGGTTGCAGTTAAATTGTAAGCATGGCCTTTTCATGTAAATAGAGATATTTCAGGTACAGATACAAACCTATGCCCTTTGCAGCAAACTTTTCTTCATGCACACCCCACGTTTTCTTGATTCCCAATGGCCTCCACCTCATTTCTGCAGGTCCCATCTGATCAGTTTTTCCGGGGCCCAGAACAAATGCCCACCTCTCCCCCTCAGAAAACCTGCATGTCCTGCTTGACCAGATCAATTACTCCCTTTTCCAAATTCCCTAAGTACTTTTATCTGGGCTTCTCCAGGGACACTTAGTGCTTTGTAACATAGAGATGGGCTGGTGAAGATACAGAACAAAGCTTGCTGGGGTGGCTTTGAATGAGATCATCTAACGTTTGTCTCAGGCACTCTGCAAGGGGACTCACATATGTGATCTCACTTGCTCCTTTATTATTATTATTATTTATTTATATTTATTTGAGAGAGAGGGAGCACAAGCAGGGGAAAGGGCAGAGGGAGAAGCGGACTCCCCACTGAGCAAGGAACCCAACATGGGGCTTGATCCCAGGACCCCAGGATCATGACCTGAGCCAAAGGCAGACACTTAACCGACTGAGCCTGAGCCACCCAGGGATCCCTCATTTGCTTCTTATATCAACCCAGCAAGTCATGTACAATTGTCGTCTCCACTTCGATGATGAGAAACTGCAGCACAGAGAGGTTAAGTAACTTGCTCACGGTCACCCAGCTAACTGTTAGAGCAGAGATTCCAACATTGGAAGCTGCAGTTATAATCAGGGCACAATGCTGTCCTCACTCATGAGAGGGACAAGCAGGGGCCCATGAAGCTGGGCATAAGGGAAGCGTCCAAGTTGGGTGCAAGAGAAGGGGGTTGCAGATGGGATCAAAGGCCAGTTCAGATGCCCCTGTGGAGGCTCCTGTGTGGACTTCTTTCATCACAGGGGCTCCTTTGCTGAGGTTCCTGCCAACAGCAGGCATGAGGTTTGAGTTACTCAGCTGAGACAGTGAAACAATTCTGTCAATTAAGTCAAACATCTGGTCAATGTAGCAAAAAATCAGTCACCAGGGGTCTGGCCACAGACCCAGTGCTCCTTCCAGGCAGTACACTCTTTTTTTCCCAGGTGACAGAAGGAGGAGGCCGTCATTTCTAAACCCTAATTTGCATCCTCCTCTCTGATTGGTTGGGGAGACTCACACCTAATGCCATCCTAAGGACCTCCTGTGAGCAAAGAAGAGAGAAATCCTGTGGGTTATAAAATGTGCTTTAGAATGGAGAGCTGAATTCAGCCCTGATCCAAAAAGCACATTCCCAAGCCGGGTGGTAAGTTCTGTGCTGCCTGCTGTAGAAATGCAAATTGCCATAATAAATGCCGATTATCCCAATTACCTCTAATTGTCTGGCTTGTGTAGCAAGAACATTACCATAGGAGAGACAGATAAGGGAGATGGTGTATTTAGAAGAATATCCTATCCAGGGAGTTGGGTTACAAATAAGGCAGGTGAGCTGGGCCAGAAAGCACCCTCCTCTGTGTTCCCCCCCACCCCCCGAGGGATCACCACAGGAAAGACAGGGGGCTTCACCATCTCCCAGCTGCTCCGGGCCAGCACTGATGCAGTGGCATCTTTATGTGATGGTCATTAAATGCTATTTTAAAAATAGGTCATGTGCTGGAGAGAGAGGGCAAAGAATATATGCTTGAACACAAAATTGGAGAGCCAAAAACTGAGGTTAGAAATTACACAGTTGTGTGTATCACAACTGTACCAGGTGATTATAGTTCTTCCAATAGCAAATAATTTACTGGGCTTCTGACATGTGCCAGGCAGTGTTCTAGGCTCTGGGAATGCAGCACTGAACAAACAAGACAATACAACAACGAAATAATCCCTGCCTTCACGGAGCCAACATTCTAGTTTGAAGAGACAGAAAACAAATGAGATACACAAATAAAACAAAGGCTATAATGGAAGGTAGTGAGGCTGAGGAGAAAAAAAATAAAGCAGGGGAGCAGATGGAGATTGCTGATTATCGGGCTTGAGATCGAAATTTAATGTAATTGGGTGACTTGAAAGAAGATGACATAAAATCTGAAACTGTAGTAGCAATGATGGAGTGGCCCTGCCTCTAGAAAACATACTCTCTTAGTCAATACCTGAATAAACTGGAGAAAATTTGATACAAGACAGAAAAATGTGGTCACCAGCTATCTACAAGTACATTAGCTAAAACCTTGTCTGTAGTTATGTAGGCTCATTTTTTATTAGCTTAGGTAAAATCACAAGACTTGCTGGGGCCTCTTAATCCTGTTCTAGTATTGATTAAGGCTGAGTGAATGCAAAACGTGCAGTTTGCACATACCCTTGTGAAATTAAAACCTTTCCATTTACTGATCGAGCAATAATTACTATAAAAAGCTGAGGGCACCTCGGCTAAAAACCAAGAAACGGTTCCATTTGCCAATGGAGAGAAAAACAGGGCCTAAGCCATGAGTCTTAACTCTGGCCTGGTCCCAGAACAGAAGCGGACGCAGCATCTTGTGGGTGCTAATGCTCCATGCCCATGCTGACGTCCCCGCCCAGCTCTGCAAAGGGATCGCCACCCTTCCTCGCCCCATGTTTTGAGCCAGGCTACTTACTCCACTCCACGCTTGCTGTGTGCATCACACCATTTCTTGCTCAGGTGTTTACTTGCTCACGCCAACACCTCTGTCCAGAACAACGAGCTGTCCCTGTCATCTGACTCACTCCTCAACAGCGTTCAATATTAACTCAGGCTTTACACTGCTGGACTCCTTCTCAGATCCTCCCCTTATCCCCACCCCAGACTGTAAACTCCCAGCTTAAGTCTCTACTGCTGTTCTTACAACACTGCATTATAATTATCCCATAGGCGTCTGTCCCCTCTGTTAGACTGTGAAAGCCTTCAGAGCAAGGACTAGTGTCTGCTTCATCATTCTCTCACCAGGGCCTGGTAAAGACCTGGCCTAACCAGATATTCAATTCTTGATGAACAAACAGATTAATTAATTATCGCAGATCCTGCTGGTGCACTGCCCATTCCCCTCAGGGTTCAGCATCTTCACATATACTGATGGCTTCCTGCTGTTAAGCAACTGCCAATCTGCCTAACGGCTCTCTGGGCACAGGAACTCCCTGGGCTCAACTGGACAGATCAGAAATCCTGGGAAATCACCTCCTCCTGCAACAAATCTTGGGTGGGAGCTGGTGGATAAGGATTCCAGCTTATCCACATCTTAAGAACCCTCTATGAATATGTTAGGTGACATGGTAAAGGGGGGATTCAGACTGCAGGTGGAATGAAGGTTGCTGGTCAGCTGACTTTAAATAGAGATCATCCGGGATTATTGTGATGGATCCAGTGTCATCAAGATGGTCCTTAGATGTGGAAGAGACAAGCCAAAGAAGAGGTCCAACTGCAACACTGGAAAGAACAGGACCTGCGTGCCGGATCTCAAGGAGGGGGCCATGAGCCAAGGGGAGAGGCACCCTCTAGAAGCTGGACAGCCTAAGGATGTGGATTCTGCTTGAGAGCCTCCAGAAAGGCTGATTTCAGCCCAGGGAGACCCATTTTGGACTTCTGTCCTAAAGAACTGTAGACCCTAAATTTGTTGTGTTACACCACCAAGTTTGTGGTCTTCTGTCACACTGGAGAAGTAGGAAACTAATATGACCTCCTGGAGGTCCAGTGGGATGATTCCTAGTTGTTCAGATCAGCAATCTGCCCATTAACCTGCCCCGTATTGGCTTCCTTCCTTTCTTATTCTCACTTCCCCACTTCTCTACTGGTGTTTCCTAAAGTCACCCCCAAATAAACCATCTGTCTGAAATCCTTGCTTTGGTTTGCTTCTGGAACAACCTAACATAAGAAATTAATTAGTTGGAGGGACTAGAGAGATATCTGGCCAAAAAGATCTGGCCCATCCTGACCCACCTACGATTTGGCCCAGATCTGATACAGCTTCAGGATCTTTGAGGCAATTAAGTGCCCAAGATGATCAAATTTATAGGAATCTGGAGGCTCAAGGGAATGGTGCTCCCAATTTGCAGAGCTGAGGGGAAGCCCAGAAGTGGTCCAAAGGGAGAGATGGGCTGGATGGGATGGAAGAAAGGGCAGGGAGGACAGGTTCAGATTAGGGGGTCAGAGGTGTGGGATGGGATGGGATTGAACTCAGATGTAGGTGACAGTCAAGCTGTTGTTTGGGTGGTGGGTTTGTGCATATTTATTTCATTCCATCTAAGGAAACACAATGTCCTCCCTCCCTGACTCCTATGCAATAGAAACCAACAGTGAAATGGTGCCAAGTGTTTTCCATTTAATAACAACTTAAGAGGCTGTTTCCTGTCTGTGCTTAGAGGAATTCCCTGAGGGAGGGAGGGAGAAAGAGAGAGAGCAAGAAATTCAGAAGGCCACACAGCCAGCAGCTCTGGGCCTGTCAGTCTCCCACCCCATGCCAGTTCCCCGCGTACAGCCTCCTTGGCCTTGGCTCCTGTCGCTCTTGCTCTTCAGCTCTGAAGGGACTGTGGCCCATCTCCAGGACACCAGGGTGGAAGTGGAGCATGAGAGACAGGGGACAGGACAGAGGGGATGGTGCCGCACCCCGGATACAACCCAGAATGTCGAGGCTCCTGAGCCAGCCCCTCACCCTGCAGACGAGGCCAAAGGCCAGGAGTGGTGGGGTCACACCAGGATGTCTCCAGGCCTAAGGAGAGCAGGCTGAGAAGGATGTTGGCAAACACGAGTGTGTCCAGTGGGTCTGGGCCTGAGAGGTGAGGGATATGGGAGCTTATGGCAAAGAAGGAGAGAGGAATGAGGGGCTAGGGGACCCCAGGCTTGTGCGATCCAAGTCTGCAGTAATGGGTATGGGGCTGCCTTGCAAATATCTGAGGGTTACCATGCAGAAGGAATGGAACTCTTCATTGGCTCTGGAAATGGAGCCAGGGCAGCAGGGCAGAGGGACACAAAGTTTGGGGCTCAGCATCCAAATGACTTTTACAAATATTCAAACTGTTGAAAAGTGGATCTGGACCCCTGGCAAAGTCATGAGCCACCCGTCACTGGATATATTCAAGTGAAGGCTGGGACCATCACGATTCAGCAATGCTGTCATAGAACACTCTGTAAAGGATGCATTACTCTGGCTGTGAAAACATCTCCCTAACACACCCGAGCTGCCCTCGGAGGGGTGCTGTGGTGTAGAGTCGAGAGCACGGATGGGAGCCAGCTGGCCCTAGTTCAAACCCCTGCTCTTTTATTGATGAGAAGTATGGCCTGGGACACAGCTCACTGAAGTCCCTTGCTATAAAATGGGGGTCAAAATCACAGTACCCCCTTCCTAGGGCTGCTGCAGAGATGGATGCTGCAGGTAGTAGGTTAAGTGCTTGCTATCATCATTACTATTCAGATTTTGCTCTTTATGGGAGCACAACCAGAATGGCCACCCAGGCTGGCGGGAGCCATCCTCCTGACCAACCAGAGAGGGTTTCATTGCTGATTAATGCTAAGAGAGATGTGTTCTGTGAGATGATTTGCTCCACACCTGCAGACAGAACACATTTGCCTAAAGGAAGGAGGTGAACGGGGGACCCCATCCCTGCGAGGCAAGCCTCCAGGAGGGTACCCGAGTGCCCAGAAACAGTGAGGCCTGGGTATTCACACTTAGTGACCATGGTACCCCCAGGTATCCCACATGCTGGTGTCTGTGGTCACAGGGACTCAATAGCTCGGACAAACAGATGCCCCCAGCCCGCATGCGGGGACTTGAAGATAAGCTTCCTTCTGTGTGTGTGTGCCCAGAGGAGAAAGAAATGCAGGTTGTCGTAATGAAAAACCTGAATCTTCCCCACGGCCCCCCTGCCCCTTCCCTGTCTGCTCCCCATCTCCCCCCTGCCCTCCCTCCGGTCCCTCCATTTCTTCTTTCCTTCCCAGGGCTGGATGAGTGTCTAGGTCAAAACAACTGGCTGATTCCACCAACTCCGGAATTCAGCGAGTGGGGCTCGGTGAAAACCGGGAATCTGCAGATTTCTTCTCTCAATGCGAGCACCCATCATTGTCTGCCTGAACTTTTCACTTTTCTGCTAGCTGAGCTGGCATCTGAAGACCCCAGATGTTGGCCATAACCCTGACTCATCAGGAGAGGGAGGACCTTCTGCGGGGAGCAGAGTTAGCCTAATAAGGATTCCCATGGGTCCTGCCAAATGCTCTTTGCGAAGGGTCTGCGAAGTGCCCCTGCCCTCCCCATACAGCTTCCAGATTTCCCTGCTATGAACCCACAGCCTTGATCCTCCAAAAACCTAGCCAGCGCATACGCACTTTCTTCCAGGCATACAGGCACTTCCCTCCTCCCACACTGGTGCTGTTACAAATCATGTAAGAAACGGCATCCTGTGGTGCCAGGGAGATCCAATGGGGGAGCCCTAGGTGTGTCAGGACTTCGTGCATCATTTGACACAACAGCATCGGTTTTCCCCTCGGCCTCCCTCCTGCCTGGGGCTGTGCCCCCCACCTTCAGGTACGTTGGCAGGCTGACAGACAAGCACCGTGCTGTTGCCCAACCCTCATTTTCACTGGCTTCCAACTTTCCATGACTGATTCTCCTTGGCCTGCAATCTCCTGTCTCTTTCCACCCCAGCGTTCACACCCCTGCTCCCTCTGGGCAGCTCCCTTCCGCAGCTACTTACACACTTGTTTGTCAGGCTGCTACAGAAATGGGTCTCGCTTGGTGAGATGCTGGGACAGAGGCCCTTCCTGTACCACCAGAGGACACAAAGCACACGACACACGCCACTGCCCCTCTGTGTCTAGCTCCTTGCTTCCCAGAGCCAGCTCACACCTTGTTTTCCCAGTCCCATGCCTCCGGGTCTCCTCCTCTGCCTTCTTTCTCCTTAAGAAAGGTGACCTCCCGGGTTCCAGCCTGACTCCCGGGCTCTGCTACCTGGCAGCTGGTGGCCAGGAGTGGTGGCTGTGAACTTATAAGCAGCCCCCAGCTGCCACCCCTGGGCGAGAAGCCTTGTCTAAGCATCTCAGGTAACATCATGCCTCCTCTCAGCTTAAATGTCAAGTCTCTGGGAAGCTCCTGGAAAGGAGACAGTGTGTGTCAGACTAGAACACGCTTCTGCTTTAAAGTCAGAAAAACTTGGGATGAAACTCCAGCCCAGCCATCTGCTGGCTGTGCCAGGAAAGCGACATATTCCACTTGGGCTTCATTTCCTCACCTGAGCCACGGGGAAGTGACAGCAGCCGATGCCTGCAGAGTACCAGGTGTGCTGCCAAGGGCTTCAGGGATGTTAATCCAGGTAGTCTCACGACAAGCCAGATGGTGGGCATTGCTATGATCATCCCCGTTTTACGGATGAGGATGCTGAGGCCCCGTGCGGTTGGATCACTTCCCAGGGATACAGAACTACAAAGTGGCCATCCAACCGTGCCTCGCCCTGAATCACTATCACAAGCTGCCTCTCACACTCACCCTGTGTGGTCCTTGGGCTGCGAATACCCATTCCCTGGTGCAGAATGGGCACTTAGTAAATGCAAGATGGTCTGACCGTTGTTGGTAATTTAGACACGGGGACTTCAGGCAGGCCAATGGATGGAATGGATGCAGTGAGGGAGACCAGCAGACTCGAAAAGGAGGAGCAAGAGCACTTCTGGGGAAATCATGCCCTTTCTGTCTTCACTTCCTGGGGCTGCTGTGTTTGTAACAAATTGCCACAAACCCGGTGGCTTGAAACAACAGAAATTGATCCTTGCGCAGTCTGGGAGCCAGAAACCTGAAATCCAGGTGTTGGGAGGGCCATGTTCCCTCAGAAGGCCTTAGGGAAGAATCCTTCCTTGCCTCATCCGGTTTCTGGTGGCTCCTCGCACCCCCTTATGGTTGCATTACTCCAATTTCTGCCTTGGTCCTCACATGGCTATTTGTGCTTCCCAGTATCTTTCCTTTTTTTGTCTCTTAGGAGGACACCCAGCTTGGGGTCAGGGCCCACCTTAAATAAAATACAGGATAACTTCATCTCAAGATCCATAGTCCAAACAAGGTCATGTTCTGAGGTTGTGAGTGGACTTATCTTCCCCAGGCCACTATTCAACCCAACTGCTGCTTCTTACAAAGCGCGGATGATGTGAGAAGTGCCTGTGCTCTCCTGGGTCTCCGAGGAAGGTGACATTGTGCCATTGGCAGGAAGATGTGTGGTGGAGACAGCCCCAAAGAGCTGCCCTCAGTCTCATGGTTGCTGGGGACTGGGGCTTCATGAGAGAACAGCTGAGTGGAAGAGGAGCCACCAGAGGTCGGCATGGCCCCCAGCGCATGTGGGAAGCCAGCATGTAGTCTGAGCTCAGCTGGGGAACCCAGACCCAGTACTGAGACTGTGTGTGACGCAGCACAACAGGGGCTGGCTGCTGTAGCTGTCCTGCTGGGAGAAGGCAGCTGGACTAGAGCATCCCAGGGGATAGAGACCCGGAGGTGAGCCGGTGGGGTCCCTGGAGGCAGGTGGAGAAGGAAGGCTTGGGGATCAGGCTCAGTACCACAGACGAGCATGGCCTGCACTCTGACAGCACCGACTCCTCCTGCAAGAAGCTGAGTTGCATCGCTTGGGCCAGAGGGTGGTGATGGACAAGATGGGGTCCCCAGCCTTAGGGACTGGTGGGTGTCTCTAACTAGCCAGGAGTGCACACAGGTTGGGTGCACAGAGAACTCTGCAGGCTGTTCCCACAAAGGGTTTCATCAGCACAGGTGATCCAGAGATTCTCCGTTTCGGTGGGAAAATGTGATGGGAGGCACAGCAAATGGGACAGTAAGGCTGAGTGAGGAGCCCCAATCCCTTCCCAAGTGCTAAGACCAAGGTTCTTCTTAGAGCTGCTTTTCAAAATGAGGATTTGTCACTCTTGCCGGTCCTTCAATCCTGTTGGACATTTGATGGGCATGGTTCTCCATGTACCCCCACGTGGATGGCACCCCCAGGAGATGCTGCCTCTGAGATGGGCTTAGTGCTCCCAGATTACAGAGGAGTAAACCGGGGTTCCAGGAGGCTTGGTGATTTGCCCCAAAACACCCAGCTAATTAAACGTGAGCTCAGAAAAGCATCCAGGGATTTAGAATCCCAGCCTCAAAGTGACATGATTTTCCTTGGTCCTAGGCATGGTTTGCCTTTGTGGGGTCCTTCCTCCATAAGAAGATATTAAAAATTACATTTTATGATTATATTGGTAAAAAAAAAAAGATGAATATAATCCAGACTGAATTAAAAACTGAAATGTTTTCTTCAACCCCCCAAATTCAGAATGGTTCCAACCAGCCCAGCATGGCTTTGGGGGCCCCTTAGCTGCTCAGCCCCAGGTTGGCCTGGTTTTGCTATGCACAGGCTGTCTCCCTTCCAATATCTCAGTCACATGTGGCTCCCTTCCCTACCCACACCCCAGGCCATGGCAGAGGCTGGATCATCGGAGAAGTAGGGCTTTTCCCTCCTCATACTTACACGGTCCCCTGAGATGTCACCCGCCTCCCGTCTGCATATGCATTTCTCCAGACTCTCCTTCTCCAAGTAACCTTCCTTATAATGCAGGCCAACGAGGAGCCCTCACTAGGAATTCCCTTTCTACAAACTCTCTTGAAATTCCCTTTGAACCTTGTGTCTCCTCGCCTCACTCTAAGTCTAAAGGGAGGGGTCCAAGCTCTCCTTCGGGCCAGCCTCCCACTCACACCAGCAAAGCCTGATAAGAATCTGGGCACACAGGGAGCCCTCTGAGTGTTGCGTTAGCAGGACAGTGCTTAGGCCACATGCACTTAAGTACTTGCTGTTTCCTTTTCCTGCTGGGGAATCTTGCAATCTTCTCCTGCTTTTCACCTGGCAAAATTTGTAAGCCTTCTTCAAAGCCTCAGGTCAAGCCTCCACCTCCAGAAGCCTTCCTTTAGCTTTCCAGGTGGAGAGCACATCTCTCCCTTAGCCCACTCTCTCCAGTTCCCAGCCTATGCCTAGGAGTCGCTGGGGGGTCCAAAGATATGTTCCACCCCGGCCCCAGCCCACACTCAGGAGTCAGGAGCAGTGACCTTTCACCAGCCTGTCTGGGCTGGACCCCAAGGAACATCTCGGGTCAGGCTGCCAAAAGGCCAAGGCGTCTGGTTCTCGGAATCTCTTCCTATCCTCTCCATTAATTAAAATCACCTTCAGTTCTTAATTAACGGGGAATGGATTATTTAGGCCAGTGGTTCTCCAGCCTGGCTGCACGTTAGACTTATGGGAAGCTTTTACAAAATTCTAAAGCCTGAGCTTCCAGCTGAACACTTCTTGCATCAGAAAAGCTGGGAATGGCCCCAGGGTCAGTATTTTGGGTAATTTTAAAAAGGCTTTTTGGGTGAGTTCTAGCTACCAGTGGGTGGAAAAGAACTCATCTTGGTGATGAGTTTTCTCATCCAAGGTATCTCCCTTTTGTTCTCATGATGTCTATGTTGGTTCATTTTTTGAGTCAAGGGATCCCTGTGGAGGCTGGCTGGGAAGAGGCCGGTGGCTCTTACAGCTGCTGGGATGGCTCAAGGGACAGTATGATCCAGCTGCCTGCCTTTGACAAGATTGTCTTCATGGTCTGTGGCCCCAGAGAAAAACAAGACTCAGAGAGGCTGAGTGTCTGTCACGAGGTCACACAGCCTGCGGATGGCAGAGCTGAGCTGATATGTCAGGTTCTTTTGTGTGTGTGTGTGTGTGTGTGTGTGTGTGTGTGTGTGTTTTGTCAGGTTCTTTGAACAAATGACTCAGTGGTGGCCTGGGACAGAGGGGCTCCTTCTAGAGGACATGAAGAGTCTGGGGGTGGTGTGGTGCTAGAGCACCTCGGAGGCTGCAGAGGTATTAGGATTTGGTAACAACTCCCAGCCTGCTCTCGGTGCGGGCTCTGGGCATATCTCATTGCCTCCTCCTAGTAAACAGGCGTGTGCAGGGATGGGCCCTCTCCACTCCCTGTCCCTTCCCCAGCTTTTAGCTCTAGATGCTCCAAGCAAACTCTTTGACGGCTGAGGCACTGAGTCACCCGTGCCCCTCTTTGGGGACCCAATGCTCCTCTCCAAGCCTGGGTAAAGGGAAGATGTTTAATTTGTCAGACAATGCCACAGGATGTTTATATGGGTGTGGGATGTAACAAAACGCAGCAAACCGTGAATATCGTAAACCTGTTGGCGGCTTCTCCTCCTCCATGTGATAATTAAAGAGACAGTTTGGGTCACACGTGCAAAGTGGCAGCTTTGGGGTGGGAAGTCACAGGAATGGGGTGAAGCAAGGGAAAGAAATGTCCCGTCTGCTACCATGACAAGACTCCAGGCCAGGGCGCAGCCTGCACTGTCCTCTTCCTCACGGCTAGAGCGGCAAGGTGTCCCAGGATCCTGCACACCCTTCCTTCTTCTGTCCCTGACCTGTGATGTGAGTTGGAGGCAGAGCTGTTATCTTCTTTGGCCCCTGGACTAACCCTAGGAGGTAAGAGCTACTACTGGCCCATTTTACAGTAATCAGATTATCACTGTTATCACCACCATCACAGTTAACACTGGTGTGTATTTACTCTGTGCAGAGCTCTAAGTTCTTTATACATGTCAATTCATTTAATCCTGCAACAATCCTGGGAGTAAGTAAAATTATTATCTTTATTTTATAGATGGGAGAAACTGAGGAACAGGGAGATGGATTAATTTGCCCAAAGTCACACAACTAGAAAGCAGAAGTGAGGAAATAATCCATTCATTTGCTGAGAGAGTACAACTGGAAACTTGGGGGCAAATGGTATAGATGAGGTCCCAACCCTCACAGAGCAGGCAAAGTAACCCACGAAGCGGCATTGCTTGACCATGCCCTTGGCATGCTCTCTTGCGCTCTCTCTCTTTGTGCGTGTATGCACATGTGTGCACATGCACACATATGTCTGAGAGCTGAATCCAGAAACCTATTTGTACTGGTACATTTTTTCTGAATCCAGAAACCTATTTGTACTGGCTACTGGTACATAGCCACAGTTTTTGGCTAGCCAGCTGATCATACAGTAGATCTTGACAAATGTACTAATGGAGTTAAACTGAATTGAATCCAGCACAATTCCCATCCTTGGGCTTCTATAGACTGGAAATGCAGAAAAATTAGACTCCAAGGAGCCAGCGTAGACACGCAGTTGAAGGGCAGGCTTTAGAATTTTGTCTGGCTCAAGACCAATTCCTGCATGTAGCAGCTGGGAAACCTTGGGCCAGTTGCTTAACTTCTCTGTGCCTTAGTTTTTCTCACTGTAACAGGAGCTGAGGGCAGTCCCCACCTCACCGGATGAAATGAATATAAAGCACTTAGAACAATGTCTGACACACCGCGCTCAGTAAATTAGAGCTATTGTCATCAGCAGCAGCGTTACAATTAATCAGACGTGTGTCTCTCAATCTCTGTGCCGAAGCACACTGGAGATGATTCATTTTGCTCAAGCTGACAAGTAGTAAAAACCCAGGAGGGGTGTCAGATTTCACACTCCCGAGCTGATACAGTGTCCAGGGCACTGAGATTACAAGGCAGAACAGAGAGGGTCTGGTTCCAGCTCTCACTTTGGACAGGGACACCCTCCCGCCCCTGACTGTGGTCTCAGCATTCTCATCTGTAAAATGGGGAGTGCACCACATAACAACCTTCTCAGACCTCCTCTAGCTCTCACTTTCTAGAATTACTAGGAGTCTCTCTCCTATCTCCTTCCTGCCAGGAGCATCTGGGGCTGCCACCCAGGACTCTGAGAGGCACTCTGGGTTGGGGGCGCTTTGGGGTGGGGATGGGGCATAAGCCTGGGCCTGGGTTGCTAGCTCTTTGATTTATAGGTAAGGAAGCCGAGAGGTAGGGCAAGATTTCAGCAAGTTCGTGGTAAGACTGGTCTGGGGTGGGGGCTGCTGACCCTGTCCTCGTCCCTAAGCCAGCCTGGTGATCCAGGCAGGTGCAAGAGCATGCCAAGGTCATGCCTGTGTGAAGGGCGGAGCTTGTGTTTTACTCCTGGTCCATCTGGCTGTACATTCTTTCTTCTCTCTACCGTGTGAGGCCCTGCCAGCCCAAGAATCTGTGCTGCTGAGAAATAAGTTTGGGAAAATAGTTTTGGCTTAAAACCTGTGATTTTTTTTTTTTTTAAAGGCCTACTTCTAGGAAATTTTCAAGGACTCTTAAGAATTGATGTAGCCACTTCCCTTCTCCAGAGCCATGTATGGAAGCCTCATGGTCTAGGAGGAAGGATGAAATCACACACTGATTCAGCACTTACTGTATACCAGGCTTTGTTCTAAGAATTCTGCATGTACTCACTCATTTGCTTTTTTAACGGCACCAGGTTAGAAGTTTTATCCTTGATTTTTCAGATGAGGAAATGGTGGTTTCCTACAGCTAGATGCTGGTAAAGCTGGGATTTGGTCCCACTTGACTGGTCAGGAGTGCAGGCTCTTAATCACCATGTAGGCTGCCCTGTAAGTCAGAGATCATATCAAGATGCTGGGTGGCCTTAGATTTGAAGCCTGACTCCTTGGTCTGCTCACTGTGTGATCTTAAATGAGTCCACGGCCCCTGGGCCCCATATTCCTGCCCTGGAAATAAGGATAAGACAGTCTATACTGCAGAACTGTGACTAGGAATTATGGCTAACATAGACCCCCAACTCTCAGATGGAGCCTAGTGGAACATATAAGCACTCACCAAATGAAGTTCTTATTTGGATTTAGAGGAATAGCATACTGTTGGTTGGGCACTGACTGTAAAACTTAATTACTCTGAAATTCATAGAAATTAAGATGGAGCCTAAAACAATATCCCCTATACTAGAGGGGAAAGATTAAAACCATTCTGGGAAGGGCACCTGGGTGACTTAGTTAAGCACCTGCCTTCAGCTCAGGTCACGATCCCAGGGTCCTGGGATCTGGTTCTGCATCGGAGCTCCTTGCTCAGCAGGGAGTCAGCTCCTCCCTCTACCCCTCCCCTGCTTGTTCTGTCTCTCACTCTCTCTGCCTCTCAAATAAATAAATAAGATCTTTAAAAAAGTAAATTTAAAAAAAAATTCTGGAGAAAACATCCATAGAGACCCTTTCTAGAGCATTTACATGTTATTTGCAACTGGCATGCTAATTTGAATGAGTGGCCAATCGCTGATAGGTCCCTGACAAGTGTCTGGGTCTGTTCAGGAAAACAAGTCTTCTGAGGGCTTGGGTCTGGGAGGAAGGAAACTACTTATTGAAAGGCAGTCTCTGGTTCACACTCTCATCAGTGCAGACAGGTCCTCCTATGAGGATCAAAATCAAGTATGTGGTTGTTTTTTGCGGATTTTTCTTGCTCAGAATCTTCACAATGCCAGGGATGGAAAGCCGCTCGAAGAACCCAACGCTCAGCACCTCTAGGTGTGCATGAGGGCCCAGGGTAGCCTGGAAAGGCATAGGGAAGGGGACTCTCCTCCTCTCCCTTCCAGATAGCCAGTGAATGTGCTGGAGGCTCTTTGGGCAAGATCAAGATGGCAGTGCCCAGGTATGAGAGGTCCCTATGCAGGGGGCGGGAAGATAGGGGTGGCTGGGAGTTCAGGCCCACAGGGGAGCCATCCAGAGGCTCAGTTCCCCAGCCCCAAAGTTGAGACTACAGAAGCCATGCAGCCCCGGGGCAGGCCAAAGCAGTGAAACCATCTGAAGTGTGTTACTTACACTGACTCATTTGCTCCTTCCAACAACCTGGAGAAGTAGATATCATTATTAGCCTGGTTGCCCGAGAGGAACCTGAGGCACAGTTGGTAACTAGCTTCCCCATGCAGCTAGAAGGGATGATGGGGCTGTGGAGTCAGGCAGTGTGAGTCTGGAGTCTGAACTTTGGTCTCCCGTGGTCATCCCTCATGGATGCGTGTCAAATGCTGTGTAGATGAAGATGAGAAGTGGAAACGCTTCTGGACCTCTGCAATTCCCTCCTCCTGGTGGGCCTACGTCTGAAGTGGGCTTCTCTGTGCGTTACTTTGCTTAGAACAGACCTGGCTGACAAGCCCTGTGGAGTGTCCAGATCTCAACCCAGGACTTAGAAGCCAGAGTGCAGAGGGACCAGCACCAGGACCACAGCCTGGCGGTCCTGGAGCTTACAAGAAGGAGCCTCTGCTACCTTCCTCGGGGCGGGGGGAGGCTGCCTCTGATACCCCACCTCACTTGCCTATCCAGCCTTCTCCTGGCAAAGTACAAAAACAGCAAATAAAATCTTCAAACTTGTTGTCCTTTTTCTTCTCAAAGATGTCACTGGTCTGTGGTTGCCATGGAGACACCTGCCAGCTTCTCTGAAGTCTCAGCTCCCTCCAGCGGCCTTGGCAGCCTCCCCCCTCCCCACCCCCCTCGCCTGCCTGGCCCTCTGCCTGGCCCTCACTCTGCCCATCTCAGCGCCCCACCTCTGCCGGCCCTCACAGGTCCCCCAGCCCAGCCTCCTGTTGGTCCTGTTCCTGCAGGAGGGGTGGGCAGATGGGAGCCTGCTGTGCTCGGGTGGAGGAGCCCTTCAGAGGAGCCCGGCACACAAGCGGCTAAGTGACAGTAATGAGCTCCCGGGTGGCACAGGCCTGCCAGGGGCGCTGGGATGTGGCTGAGCCGCCCGAGGGGCCATACCCACTGCACCGCTGGCTCCCTGTCCCTGCTGCAGCTTCCTCTGTTCTCTGGAGCTCTCTCTTCATCCTCCAAAGCCCAGAAGGCTCCAGGGTGGTTGAGAAGGAAGACTCTGTGAGACCTGGTTACCCTGACCTGGGGCAAGTTATTTCACCTCTCAGAGCCTCACGTCCCCATCCACAACATGGATGACTAAGGCTTAGCTATGGGGCACCACTGTGCAAAACCTGGTCCACACTAGATGCTGTAAGGACATTCCTTCCTTCCTCTCTGCCTCCCATTGTTTCCACCCCCTTCTGTCATCCACGTCTCTGTGAACCCACTTGGCTTCTCTCTCTTCTTCTCCACAGCCCTCCCTCTGTTCCTGCGTCCCCCGGCATCACTGCTGACTCAGCCAGCGGAGCCAGCAGCACCCGCAAGGCCTCCATCCTTCCCAGGGTCACAGGGCTTCATGGGAAAGTGGGTGGGGGAGGTCCCATCTCCAGAGGGGACAGCCTTGGCCTCTGATGGAGAGCCAGTGAGAGCACGAGAACAGGAGTGATGGCCAGGGAGAGCATTTATTGAGCACTTGCAGTGTGCTAGACTCTATTTGAGAAGCTTTCCACATATCAGCTCATTTTATCATCCTTGGGACCCTTTACCATCACCATCCTGAGTTTGCATCTCCAAAAACCAAGGAGTGGCAGGAAATGAGGGGAAACCACTCTATGATGTGCATGTGACACAGAAGGGGGAGGGGGAGAGGAGGCCTGGGAGCTCAGAGGTCTGGGCTTCCTTCCTTTGCTAGTGTCTCTGTTAGCTTTGAGACGGGTTCTCCCATTATATCCCAAGGACAGGGTTACCCACAGTCTCTCCCACCTCCCTCCTCCTGAGTCTATCGGGGCGCCTGACTCAGGGAGGATAGCTGTCTTCTCGGTTCTCCCTGCCAGGCGTGGGGCTGTCTCAGCATGCGCAGCTGGCACAACTCTGCCTCCTTTGGCACAACCTGTACCAGGGGGTTCAGTGAGAGGCTTCCTGCTGCCCATGCCATCTCCGGGAGGCCGGGGCCTGGCTACCCCTCTCATCTCCCCTTCTCAAGCAGAGAGGAGAGGCTACGCCAACTGCCTCCCTACTGCCAAGGACACGCTCACATTTCCAGAGCAAGGATTTACTAGCCGGCAGACAGCAGGCCCTGACAGGGACACAGTGTGGTGACAGGTCGAGGGAAAGAGCTGGCCGAGAACTCTCATCTCCGGAGGCCTCTGCCCGTGACGGCTCATCAATGTTTCACCGTCCCTGGCTATTGGCTACTCTGATTCTCAGCTGTTCCACCACAGGTCCTAACTGCGAAGGGATGGCCCTTCACTGGCTCCACTGCCACCTTCATAATTCAGAGCAGCCTCTCTAGATGGCTCGGCCCACACACTTGATGCTTAGTGCATGCTCCAACCACCTGAGATTCCAGGAAAAAGGTCCTGCTACAGGAGGTCTGGGGGAGGCCACAGATGCTGCATTCCTAGTTGTCCCAACACTACCTGCAGATAGTAAGAGCCTAGATGACCAGGACTGCCTCAGAGGACCATACTCTGAGAGTCTAGGACCTAGGGCTCTCTGGAGCCACATATCCCCCCCTGCCCCAGGCCCTCTTCTCCTTCAGGAACCAGACACCAGATAGTTGTTCTCAGCGGCTGCTTACCAGTTACTCAGGCTTACCCATGAGCATGTTTGAACTAAGACCACGAAGTTCCAGCCGTGGAATCCAACATCTGGTCCCTTTCTTGGAGGACACAGTCCTCGCAGACCCCTCTGGCCTCACACACTGACAAGTGCGCCCAAGTGAGAGCTGCACAGATACGTTCTGCCAACCACACTCACTCCTCAGCCTGAATACACAGAACCTGACAGAGGTTAGGGGAGGTGGGGAAGCCTGGAGAGGATGCTATGAGTGTCCAAATATAGGCTTGGCTACTCTAAAAGCTCCCAGGTGAGGATCTGAGGGTCACAGTGAATCCCTAACAGAAGAGGTTAAGAATAGGCAAGAATCTTGCATTTGCCTTCTGCACTGCATTCCAACCTTAGGAATTTGCTGTAGGAAAGGCCATGACCTTCTTCCACTTGGGTGTACTCTCCTATCCATAAAAGGGTACTTCTCAGCTGGATCATGTCTAGAAAAGGTTTCAACCATCAGGCCAAGAGAGTCTATGCACATACAGACATAGGAGGATGGAGCAGATGACATCTCAAGGTCACTAGCAAGTCAGAGGAATCTATGAATTCCCTACCATCTCTTGGGCATCATGGAAAGAAAAAGGCCCATCCCTACCGCAGTTTGTGGTCTTCGCTTTGATTAAATCTCAAGATTAATTTTTCCCAGTGACAGAGTGGCCAGCCTGGAAGCCATAATCCCTTCAGTAGTTCAACATGTTTATGAGGGTGAGAGGGTGCTTAATGCTGCAGTTAAAATGCTAAGCTGAGTAATCAGTTCATTAGGAATTTACTCAATATGTTTGCTGTCTGCAGCTGGGCCCCACTCCCCTGGACAGAGATAAATCAGCAGACAATGCAGCCAGTGACAAGATAAACTCTTCCAACATTGACAGCAACACTCGGAAATGCCCCAACCCAGAGGAGAAGTCTAGTCCAGCCCTCCACAAGGTCATGGACCAAGGCAGGTTGCGGACCAGCATTGGGGAGAACTCTTGGTGTAGAGTATGCCCAGGGGCTGGACTTTAAGCCCTGGAAAGAACACAAGGTGAAATAAGGCTGGCTGCAGCTCAAAAACCCTTGATTATCACGAGCCAATGAGCCAGAGTGTCTAGGGTTAAGTTCTCCCAGAAGAAGACTCTGAGATAAGGATTCAAGGGCACATAGTTTATTGGGGAGGTGGTCCCTGAAAACATAGGGCGGGTGTCGAGGAAGTGAGGTAGGGAAGAGAGGGCAGCTAATAAAAGATGTGTTCTTAAGCATGTTGCAATGGTGGACAACTAGAGCTTGGTCCCACTGGGACCTTGTCAGGGCTCTCCCTGCTGAGGGGTTAGGGCGTTGGGATTGGAGGGCCCACCAGTCAGCGTTTGAGAGCTGTTCTCACAGTGAAATTCCTCAGCACTTCTGGCCTGTGTACCTGCCTGGGCAGAGTGTGCCCCAGTGGCCAGAGAAGGCCCTTAAACCAAAGATGCAGAGGGTGGTTATGGAAGCAGTTATGAACTGAAATGGTGGAGTCAAGGGGGTAATAAGCAAGACCCAGTAAGACTACAATCCCCACAGGAGTAATCTTAGAAGAGACTTCAGACCCATGGACTAATGAGTTTCAGTTTCTGATCCTAACAAGAAGAATGGATGTGTCCCTGAAAAGGGTAGGACGCCTAATCCCCAAAGCACAAAGGCTTTTTTGGGGAACTTAGCAGGTAACAAGGCCTCCTAGGGGGATTCATTCAGGTTTACAGAGGGCCTCTGGGGTGGCAGGCATGCATTTCAGTGGAACTGTTCCTGGGTTAGAAATGAGCAGGATGTTGGAGACATGCCAGGAACTTCTCTGGGTAGAGAACAGCCAACAGAGGTGCCCCGTGGTTAGGAAGGAGCATCTCAATTGAAATTTTAATAAATCATCTGGAAGACGGCGTACACAGTGAGAGCTGGAAATCTGCAAATGGCACTAAGTTTTTTGGGGGAAGTGAAATGTCAAGCCAATGGGGATACACACTACAGAATCCCACAAGGGTGTGTGTGAGTGGGCAGGAAAGTGACAGATGAGATTCGGTGTGGGCAAGTGTAAGATAGTGTATTTAAAGACAAATATCTCAAACTCTACAGGACTTCCTTCTGAGATGATGCATACCACGGTGGTTTATTTTAAGAAGAGTAAGGAGGGGAAGGAGAACTGACATTTATGGAGTGGCTACTAGGTGCCAGGTGTTTCATGGGTTTTGTTGAATTTTCTGCATGCTCCATGAGGAAATGTGGCTCAGAGGGACAAAATAAGTTGCTCCAGGCCACATAGCTGGGGTGGGGCTGAGATTCTGATTCAGTCTGTGTTCTGTCTCGTCTGTTCCATGAGGATATGAGCCCAAAATGCGAAGTGACCTGAAGACCACCAGGGACCAGCCACATTGAGAAGATACTGGAAACAGAGGCCACAGGCTCCTGGTTGCCCCTTCGTCTCTGGCCTGTCTTGCTTAGTCTCATTTCTGGGTATTTCAACGAAACATTTTAGTATCCCAGGCCCTTCTGGGCCCTCTCTTTTCTTTACTTATTCCCTTTCCCTTGGGGAAATACCATCGTATGCTGATGAATCACAAGTCTATGTCCCCAGACCCAGCCTCACCCTGAGCTCCAGCCTCACAATTGGATTCTCAGGACATCTTCAGCAGGATATCTCACAGGCATCCCACACCTAACAGGGTCATAAACATGCAACCCTCCTCCCCCAGGAGCCTCTGCTTCTGCAAGTCTTCCTCATCCCAGGAAATGACAACTCACAGAGGCTACCCTTCCACCTCTGCAAAATGAATGTATCCCGAGAAGGTCAATGGAAGGGATGAATGGTGAGCAGAGAGTTGTGAAAGGTGTAGGACCACTTATTTTTAAAAGATGAGGGTGAGAAGGGATGGCCAGAAGCCCAAGGAACCATGATATATGTAGCAAGCAATCAGTGGGTTTCAAATCCCACCGATTAGTGCAAATCCAAGGGTGGTGGGATCAGGGGATGGTGAAGATTAGGGATGGCCCTTAGGAGTGGGGAAAGAGAGATGATAGGAGCAGAGCAGAGGAGGCCTCAGGCCTACCAGCCATTGCCATACTGGGAATCCTACCCACCCTCCCCGGCTCTCCACTCCTCTCTACCTCAGGTCCTCTCTTTGTCTCATCCAAACCCCACTTCTCGATGGCTCTGGTGCTGCAGGGCAGTGAGAGGGTAAGCAGCTCTGGTGTAAGCTAACATCTCAGCCTTATAGAGCCTGGAATGGAGAATGGGGCCCCCAGACCCCCCTTGGCTGGTGCACAGCAGGCCCCAGGCTTCCCAGCCAGAGTAGCAGCCCTAGTTTTTCCCCAGCTGGGGCTCGAGAAGGAAAAGAAATAGTTCCTCTTGTTGGGAAGATGAAGCCAAACGGAAAAAAAAAAAAAAAAAGCTGTAAAGTCACTGGATTGGAAAATGAGAAAGCAGAATAAATAGGCTCTCGGGAGGGAAATAGGTCTTCCCCGCTCTTTGAACAGGAATAAACGGGGAGAGCGCCTGTCAGGAGGGGACCCACGTCCGGAAATAGGTGGCTTGGCCCCATCAGGAGCCACAAGAAGAGGGTGCCAGGGAGGCTGAATATTCTCTCCAGCCTACCCCTTACTTCTCTAGGACCACCAGGCAGCAGGGGCTCTATCTGACAGCCGCCTGCCTGTCCCCTCCCCACCCATGTCCCATCTGCCATTCCCTATGCCCTGTTCCTCCCTGACACCACTCCTCTGCCTCCTGACACCACTCCTCTGCCTCCTCTGTTCTGCTGAAACAAAGCCACCCCTCTTCTCAGTCTCACTTCCTGTAAGGGAAGTCTCTCTTATCATACCTGCCTGAAGCATAGTCCTATGATGGATCAACCCTCTACTTGTCCCCCCATCTTTGCGGCACCTGCCTGTCACTCAGTCTCTTGACTGAGCCATTTGTCTAGCCTCCTGTGACTCTTAGTGCATAATCAATCTATGTTTCAATGTCTCCTCCTCCAGGAAGCCCCCCTTGATCCCTTCAACCCTCTGGTGGACTAAATGCTTCCTCTTTGTACCATTGTAGATTAGGGGTAATTCCAATTATGGCACAAGCTCCCTGGTCTGGTCTTGAAGGTGAAACACTCCCTGTATGGAGTCTCACCTCCTCGGTCTCTTTGAGAGCAGGTCCACTTCCATATCCCCCAAGGCTTCAGGGTGGTGGGCTAGGTCATGACTAGGATACAGACTCACCCTGGGGAGTGTGAAATGCTAGGAGCAAACCCAAGAAAGGGATGGACTCAGCCACACAGGAAGAACCTGCTGGCACATCCCCCCCTCCCCCTGCCACCAGCACCCTGCAACACACAGAGGCACACACACCTCACAGCGCCCAGAGACAGACAGACAGACACCCCCACGCAGCATGCCTCTATTCCGCTGCCCTCTCTGTTTCCCTGCTGGTCCACTTTATAGTACTTGCAAACCAGCAATGATCTCCCACCAAAATAAAATCCCCACACAGTCAAACACCAGAGCACCTCCGTTTCCCCAAACACCCGACACTCCCCACACTTCAGCGCTATAAGGAACTTTAAACAAGCCTGTCCAACCTCTTCGCTTCACCGATGAGAAGACTGAGGCCCAAAGTAGGGCAGTGCCTGACTGAGGTGGCATAGCTAAGAGCGGCAGCCAGGGACACCACCCCAGCTTTGCCTGGTAGAGGAGGCCAGGCATTCAAGACAGAGAGGAAGGGAAGGGGAGGAGAGGTGGACAGCCCACGGAGGGCCCTGGGGACACAAGGAGGACACAGGGAAGGCCCCCTTGGGAAGGAGAGAAGTGGGAGAGGACACAGGTCACACTCTGAGCTCCAAGGAAAGGCTCCTTTCCCATTCTCCTGGCCTCCTGTCAAGGTAAATGACTTCCCTCAGGGTCTGTCCCCACCCAGTCCCCCCCCAACCCCCCGCCACTTCCTCTGCCTGATTTGGGGAAAAATCACAATGAAAAGGTGGAAAGTAGAGAGACCAGGAAGAAAGTCTGCCCACCGGCTCCCGACTCCTCCCTCACATCTGTCTGTCCATCTGTCTCCATTCGTTTCCCTTCCCTGACTCACCCCTCCTGCCCACTCCACGCATGTGCTGGGGACCCCCGGTTTCAGGCTCCCCACTTGGACCACCTCACCCGCATCTGCTCCTCCAGCATGCTGCCCTCCGTGGCCACTTCCTGAAACCTCTCTGGGGGCCCCCTCTCCTGTCCCTCCCGTCTGTCTCTCCGTCTGCCAGGACTTCCAGGGAAGCTGCGAAGCCACCCGTGGGACTGCGCCGCCGCGGGGGTCGGGATGGCATGGGCAGCGAAGGGAGGGCTCCAGCTGGCCCCGGGCCTACCAGCCTGCCGGGGAAGGAGGGTCCCAGCTCCAGGGGCCAGGGGAGGGCTCAGGCCAGCTGCTTCCCGCTTGCCTGCGGGCCGGGCCAGGCCCAGAGGGAGCCAACGTCTTGTCAGTGTCCCGCGGAGGCCAGGGAGGAGATGGGACCAATTAATCCACATTTGCCTCTCCAGATTGGAGTGCAAGTGGGGAGATGGAAGGATTAACCTTTTCAAAAATGTAATTTCCTAAAATCATCTCACTTGGCCCGGACTCTTTATTACTGTTATTTATGGGTGTCCATGCTTCAGCCTAGCGCAGGCGTAGGGAGATAAAGGAGGAGCACAGAGGCAGCGACAGCGGCCCTGGGGAGAGAGGAAGGGGTCACCCCACCCTGCCAAGCCCCAGCCCCCCAGGGCACCTGCAGCTCCTCTGTGGAGTTGTTCGTCCCTGGACTGAGTTTCAAGACACTCTCACCTGTCGCATGAAGGAATTGCTTTTGTGGCCCTCCTCAGCCCTGTGCTTCTCCGTATTTGCCTGCTCCCTGCCCTCTTTCTGGAACGCACCAGGGCTGGTGCTGCAGGGTCCCTGGGCAGCTACCCACTGCACCTAGGCCTGCCAGGACAGGAACATCAGAGGACTCACTGCTCCCTGGCTCAGATGATGGGCATCAGGCTCCCTCCTCTGCCCACAAGGCTGGGGTGGGAGGCAGCAAGGCTCTACATGATCCCGCCCTGCCTGTTGCCACCCCTCTCCCTTCTCGTCGCCTTGCAGGCCATCATTAGGACTTTGGCTTTTATTGTGAGCAAACTCAGAAGCCAGTGCAGGATCTGGAGCAGAGAAGGGGCACGACCCGCCTTATCTTCAAAACTGCTGCTCCCGTGTTCTTTCTGGGGCCTGATCTGCCCAGGCTGCTCCATTCCCTGCCCATTGGATCTCCATCCCCATCCCGGGACCCGATGGACCTCTCTCTTTACTCATTTAACAACGTTCACTGGTTCGCTGGGTGCCCATCTCATGGTGTGCCTGGAAGTCAGGGAGGAGAAAGATGTGCCCTTGCCCTTGCCCTTGCCCAGGCCTCCACCTTGTGGAAGAGATGAGATTCCCTCGCCCCAGCAACTCCTAGAAAGAGCACCAGGTAGACTTCTAATGTCCCAGGCCCTGGCTCCACCCTGCCACTATTTTGCTGTGTGACTTTGTGTAAGCAGCTTACCCTGAGTGTCTGTTTTCCTCCCGGGAAAATCAAGGATTTGGACCCTTTGATCTAAGATCCTTCCCAGCCAGGCCACTAATTCTCTTAGACCAGTGGAAGAGGAGGAAGAGGAGGAGAAGCAAGAGGGTAGGATTTCCCACAGGGGAGGGGAGCCCTCACCTGCGTCCCAAAGTTGGGTACAGCCAGAAGGTGAGGTTCCTGCCTCCTTGTCAGCTGCAGATCCTCCTCTCCTTCCTGCTCAGCTGCCCCTCCCACCCCCCTGGCACTCTCTCCTCATCCCCCTCCATCCTCCCCAAGCCTGTTCTCTGGCACTCAGAGGAAGCATATTAAACCTGCCAGGTCAAATCAGATCAGCATGTGCAACAATTTAACAAAAGATAGATCTGGCGTATGTGTGCGGTTTTTAAATAGAGGTTCCTTGGAACTGGTTGTTTCGCTCAGAATGAAAACAATTGATTATCTTTAGAGCCACTTACTGAAGCTTATCGGCCTTGATACGACCGGCTTCGAGTTTCCAGCGGCCCAGCACTGCTCACAAGCCCTGGGGCCTGCAACAGCCAGGTTCTCAGGGAAGGTGTGAGCATCACAGCAGGCGGCCAGGTGGTCAGGGCCACCTCCTCTGCTGGGGGCCCAGCCGGGCAGATCTGAAAGCACAGGGAAACCAAACTCCTTGCCTTGGGGGAGCGTCCTGTCTAAGGCTGGTATGGAAGGTGGACGATAATAAGGCAATGTACACCCTCTAAGACATCAAGTAGTAGCTAATATGTGCTGCCAGGAAACAGAAAGCATGAGGCCCATTTAACGCTTACCACCCCTCCCCAGGGGCACAGATGCTGTTTCCCACATACCGGGTTGGGTGGGGTTCCACTGCACAGCAGCAGAGGGCTCAGAATCAGGAAAGGATGTCCAGCGGGTGTTGAGAACTGCCTTCTGCCGCCATGTCCACCCTTACTAGGCTTGACCTGCTAGTCTAGATATGCTCCCCCATAGAGTCCTGTCCAGCACTTTCCTTACCACAGGTGAGGCCCAGGAGGACCTATAAAAGCCCCCGCGCTCTGTGGCATCTCTGGAAATCCTCAACCCTGTCTCCCTACCTCCTCCTGATTCTCCCATCTCCTGCAGTCTGGTTTTTCTCCCACCGCCTTGCAAAGAGGGCTTCTGTCTCTTGACTGCAATGATGTCTTGCTTGGGCAGTCCACTTAGCCGGGAGCTGGCTTCACCCCTGGACACTGACTTCCAGCCTGTGGGTCCATCCTCTAGCACCCATATCCAGCCCAGGCTTTAGGAGCTTGATCATGGCCAAGTCCCTGGTTGCAGATCATCTTTGGCCCCAGATCTGGCCCCTCAAGGGCAGACCCTGTAGCTGGGTGTCCCTCAGCCATCTCTGCACAGCTTTCACTTGAGCCCAACCACCTGGCCTGGGATGATGGGACAGTGTTATCCGATAGTTCAGGAAAGGCCAGTCAGAATGAGCTGGACCACCCTGGAGATGGGCTGGTGAGGAGCTTCCTGCTAATGCTGTGGCCAGTCCTGTGCTCACGAGCTGTGGTAGAAAGCTCAAGGAAAAGCAGCAGAGAATGGGAAAGCAGGTGTGCAGGGGTGGTGGAGTCCAGGTCCAGGGGGAGGCAGGACACCCGGCTCTGTTCTTGGCTCTGCTCCTAGCCACCCAGGGGACCTTGGATAAACAGCACTCTTATTACTCATATGTAAAACAAGGGTCACTGGATCCAATCAGTGGTTTTCTAACTGTGTGCCATGGAAGGTTCCACGGAGCCTTTTCAAAGTCGTACCCCCCCCATGCCCGCCCTGCCGCCCAGGGTGGAGGTGAGAGGAAGGGGCTCTATTTACTTCAACCCTGTTTGAAAACAGTAGCTATACTTGCATTTCTGCTGTTTGTCCAAGCTGCCTCAAAATGCTTCCTCCAAACAAGAGGTGAGAGGCTTCCAAATCCTTTTAAAACCATTTTACTAGATGCCTTTGAAATTCCAATAGCCAATTGGTAACCTCAACTCTTGGTGTATGTACTCTCTCTGTCTCCAACTGCTATTATGGCCATCATTCTCAACACCTTTAGTGCCCCGGCAGATGATCTGTTGGACACCCTGGTCTGTTCACTGACCACGCCCTCTGGCACCAAAGACCTTTTTTTTTTTTTTTTTTAAGATTTTGTTTATTTATTGATGAGAGACATACAGAGAGAGGCAGAGACATAGGCAGAGGGAGAAGCAGGCTCCCTGGGGGGAAGCCTGATTTGGGACTTGATCCCAGGATCCTGGGATCACGACCTGAGCCGAACGCAGAGGCTCAACCACTGAGCCTCCCAGGGTCCCCCCAAATATTTTCCTTTCCTTCTCAACCTTCCCAGCACTTGGCTACATCCTAGACCTCATCATCACCAATAACTGCCTCTCTAAATTCTTCACTTCAAGGATCCTACTCCTATGCTAACAATTCTCCCACCTGCTGAAACCCCTTGGTCCACATTCACCTTGCTCACTATCAACCAAACACTTATTTTTCTTCATTACTCAGCCCAGATTTCACAGACCACAACCCTGGTTAAACCAAACTATCCACTTACTCGGCACCTGTAGCCCGTCAGCCGACTGCTGTCTAGAAACCTATAGAGAATATCACACGGCCCTGTGGACTGGTTCAGATTTATGATGATGCATACCTTTTGCTGCCAGGTAATGGTACTGTACTTGCCTAGTAAATTTGCTTTCTAACTATCCAAGAAAATTATTTCAAAACTTTCTTGCAATCATCATTCTCTTTGCTTGGTCCCCCCTCACCGGATGACAGCTTTGATGCACACTTCGTAGACAAATCAATGAAATCAGAAACCCAGCTCTTCCTCTCACCCCTAGTTCACCCACCTACCTGCATCTGTTCTCGCCTTTCCTGCCTTCTTTTCTGTTGAAACAGGGGAAGAAAGTTCCCTGTTGCTTTCTGAGACCAAGCCCTCTACTTGTGAATAGGATTCTTTCTGGTCTCATCTTCTCAGGGTCTTTCTCCTGCAATGATTCCCTTTGTCCCACTGCATCATCTCTCTCTCTCTCTCTCTCTCTCTCTCTCTCTTTCTTTCTCTCTCTCTGTCATTCCCCTCGATAAATGTGTCTTGTAGTTCAATTGTAAAAGAAAAAATCTTCCCCTTGACCCCACATTATCTTCCAGCCCCTCTATTTCCTTGGCTAACCGCCCCCCCACCCCCCGCCCACAGCATAAGATTTACTGGTTCATCTCATCTCTGCTGCTTCATTCCCATCTCTCCAAGACCAAGGCTTTGATCAAAGCCACCAATGACTTCCTAATAAAGCAAAGCCAAATGCCAATTCTCTGTCTTGTCCTTACCCAATCTCCCTGTGGCATCTGACTCAGTTGACCCTACCTTCTTTCCAAAATGCTCTCCTGGCCTCACACTCCCTTGGTTTGACCCCACCCTCACACGTTGCCCCTTCTCCAATTCCTGTGTTGGTTCCCAGACCTCTACCGCCATATTGCCCCTAGCTCTGTCCTTCAGCCCTCTGCTCCCATGTCTACACCCTCTTCCCAGCTGATCATAACAGTTGTATCCTTGCATTTGGTGGAGATTCTTAAAATTTTATCTCCAGCCCAGACCTTTCCCCTGGACTTGGTCAGAATTGCACAGCCAGCTTAACAACTTGCCATCTCTACTTGGATGACCATTGAGCAACTCAAACCAACAGAGAACAATAAATCCTCTCTTCCCTTCCCCATCTGCCTCCTTCAGAGGCGCTCCCATCTCCAAAACACTCTACCAACCATCCATCCAGCTGCTCTTGACTCCTCACATTCTCTCACACCAAATATCCCATCCATCACTAGATCTTCTTAGCTCTACCTCTAGAATCTATTCTGGATCCCATCCCTGCTCAGCACCTCCACTGCTACTGTCTGTCTGAAGCCACCATCACCTCTCACCTGGACTGAGACATCAATCCCCTCCTTCCTATGATTTCCTGGCTCACTTCCAACCTATCCTCCACAGAACTGCCAGAGAGACCTATCTAAACTGCAATCAAGTCAGGTCAGTGTACTGTTTCCAAACCTTTCCGAGGCTCCTGCTGCACTGAGGATCAAAGCTGCAAGGCTCCGTGTGATTCAGCCCCTGGCCACCCCTCCAGCCTCATCTTCACCCAGCTCTGCCCTCAGTCAGGAAGCTTCGGATACCCTGGCCATGGCTCATTCCAGCGTTGGGGTCTTTGCACTCATCATTTCTTCTGCTCACACCCTTCTTCCTCCCCTTGCCCCATCTTTAAATGCCACCGTCATCATTCAGATCTCACTTTATGGGTCATCTCCCCGGAGACACACCCCACCATCTGCCACCGCCTTCCATAATCTATTTTATCTTCTACAGGTACTGAAAAGCATCTTACTGACCGTGTGTCACTCTTTGCCTCCTCCTGTGAGAATATAAGATCTTTAAGGGCGGGGTTCTGACTCTAACTCCAGCACCTAAAAAGTTCCCAGCACACAGTAGGTGCTTATTAAGTAGACCTCACTAATTGTCCCAGACCTCCAGTTCTTTGCTGACAGACCTTGAAAAGCCAGTTAATCCCTCTGTGCCTTCCTGATCTGTAACATAAGAGCTCTAATACCTATGTGCCTCCAGGGGCCAGTACAAGGTTATTGGATGTGATAGAACTTTGCAATCTGTAAAGCAGCATACAAAGTCTCTGGCCCCTACCTCACTCTGCAGAAAAGGAGACAAGTTTATAGCACCCCAAAGGCACCCTTCTGGTCCCATTCCCACTTGCCTGTCTAGCTCAGAAGTCTATTCCCCTTCGTTTTCATCCTTGCCCCTGTTTCTTGTCCCCCTCTGCATTCTTCTGGGTGTTCCTAACCCTGACCCTGGCCAGCAGACTCCTCCTCAGCTCTCAGCCTTGAGTACTCCAGCACCCCACTCTTCCAGGGTCTCCTCTAAGCCTTTGAGACCCAGCCCATTGCTCTGTCAATCTCTGCTTGTCCCAAGGACCTTTCTGGTCTTTTCTGCTCCATCCTCAGTCTAGCTTCCCCTTCACCCTGCCCCCACCCAGACACTTGCTTCCAAACCAGGCTGTGGCTTTGTTTTCTGGTGGAAGCCGGCTAAGCACTCTTTTCTCCTTTTCTGGGAGTCCCCCACTACCACATTAGCATCTGATAAGTCCCTGTGCGACACAGAATGCACAGTGATATCATGTCTCTGGGAGACAGGAAAGCATACACTTAAAACAGAAGAAGGATGGGGCGAGGAAAGGAAGCTGAATGCTAGACAATGCCTCAGTTTCCACAGCTCCATGGAGGAGGCTCTGCAGTGCAGATGCCCTAGATTTTCCATAACACCTCCCCTCACCCCACCTTCCTGTCTTCCCCAGGATTGATGCATGGCCTTTGCAGAGAGGGCCCTGGGCTCCCTAGGAAGTGCAAATGATCAAAAAACCCAGATCAGGACAACAACAGGGGGCACACAGGGGACTCTTGGAAGGCTAGAGAAATGTCACCTCCCCAGTCTCAGACCACAACAGCCATTTGTCATCCTTACTGGTGAGGAGCGGTCCTGAGATGGACCTGACCTTGAGGAAGGAGAGAATCACTTACAGGGGCCGCTGCCGGGGTGCTGGGGAACCTAAGCCATGGGGGAACAAGGCAAAGGGAAGAGGTCCAGACCATCTGAGGGGACATGGACTAGATGATGGCATGCCTACAGACCTGTGTCCACACCAAAGGCTCTGTCCTCAGCAGAGAAGCCTGGAGAGACTAAGTGGGAGGAAAAAAATGGCATTGCATGTGGGAATGGGAGATGAGAGGCAGCCGAAGTTTCTTCCAGAGCTGGAAGTGAGTAATGAGTGTCTGTGCCAAAAAGTCCAGTCTCCTGCCCTCGGGCCCTTCCTCATAATTGAATCTAAGCTGCTTTCGTGGTTGAAGGGTCTTCAATTAAGACCCAAATCCAAACACACCAGAGCCATGGGCAGAGAGGCCAGAGCCTGCAGGAGAGAATCCTGACATATTTATGAAGATATTTCTAGATACTTCTCTGTTGTTTCTCCTTCTAGTAACTGACCCTGTGGCTATCTACACATGCCTTTCCCCATTTCTTAACAAACAAGTATGTACACTTGCTCCCAATCGCAGATACACCCAACCCACGTATTCTCAGGCACCACGCTATCCAAAGGCCCCGGTTCTCACACATGATCTCTCATACGCAGCTCCCTCCCCCAGTGGGGATGCAGCCGCACACCAGCACTACATTTGGCAACTGGGGTACGCCAGGATAGGGAAGCAAGCAAGATCTCTGTCATCTCTCCGGAGATGACATTCTGGTGCTGTGTCCACAGAGATGCACAGACAAGTCCTCTCCAACCCCTGCACACAGACTCATTCGCACATAAGCAGGTGCTCAAAGAGCCTCCGAACATTTATTGAGCACCTGCTTCGTTCCAGGAAGCAGGCTTGGTGCTGGAGATAGGCAAGTAAGAAAAGCTAACGTGGGTCCTGCCCTTATGTTGACCCATAAAGGCACACTCACAAACAGACCAAACAACCTCACACACAAACACACACACACAAAATCTCACATGCAGATCTTGATATTTTTAAGTAGAAATCCAAAGTCAAAGCATTTTTATCATGCCCCAGGGAGTAGCTCATTTAGAATAAGGAGTGGGTCCCTTCCAAGTTCAAAGTCAGATCTGTAAATTATCCATTCCTTTCCCTGACTGTGCGCTCTTCTCCTTTCAATACCACATCATCTCCACTCCTCGCTAGCACGTCCTTGAAATAATTAAAGTGCCAAGGGCTGTCCGTGGCCTTGCACTTGCCCCATGCCGCCTAAGACTCCTCCCAGCCTCCTGTGGTCAGGACAGGAGCCAAGCATGTGCCCAGGGCCAGGGATTTTTGCTGAGACATTACATTACAACAGAGCCTGCTCCTTCCAGACACTTTTTTTTTTTTTTTTTGCTCTTGCTTTTGCTTTTGCTTTTAAAGAATCAGAAATAACTTGGCTGTAAAAATGTGCTTTGGGCGGAAAGCTGACTCCCAGGGTCAGAGCCCAGGAGAAGATTTCTGCTACATAGTTTCAGGGAAAATAGCAGGAGCTCAGCAATTTTTCTTTTCCAAGGGATAGAGAGAAAATACAATTGGAGTGGATTTAGGGGGCTTTGTGGGGCTCCACTTCAGGCTGCGTGTGGTTTCTCTTTTTTCCTCCTGCTGGACAGAGCAGCAGCAGAGAGTTGGCAGAGGGGAAATTGGAATGCTGGGCGGGGAGCTGGTCCCTGCATGAGCTGAGTGACCAGCTGACCCCATTGGGATGGTGGTCCAGGCAGGTCCCAGGTTTGGATACCAGCTCTCCCTCCTACTAGCTATGGGAGCACCTGTCTTTAAAAGCTCTCTGTGCCACAGTTTCTTCATCTGTAAAATGGGAAAAAATAGCACGTACCTCAGACTGTTGTAAGGATTACATAAATCTATATATTCTGTGTTAGACTAGTATATAGATTCCCCTCAGAGGGAGCCCTGACAAATGCTCAGAGCATATTGGCTCTTGTCAGCCTCCCATCCTTATCTGTATACCTTATCTCCAGATACAGAGCCACCAGATCCCCGCTTATAAGGTGAATGGAGGGTGAGCCCTCCTCGGCCTGCAGGTCTCCCCACAGGGTACTAGTGGACCTGGCTGTGCTGACTACTCTGCTTGCCCCGGCAGCTCCTCATCCCACTCTGTGCTCTGGGAGGCTGGCCTCTGCAGACCGCGTCCCTCAGGCTCCCATGCTCTCCCACTTCCAGTTGGGTTTGGCCGTTGGGATGTACCAGCAGAAGGTTAGGAGGCAGGAGGAGAGTGAAGTTGAGTATTTCTATTCATACTCTCTCTGCCTTTGGTGCTTCCATTCTGTTTCCTCACCTTATCACTTCGGACCGGGGATAGGGAGCTCGTGGCTTCCCAGCATCGCCAGTCTTTGGGTGCTTCAACATCCTTGCTGATTCTGTCAACTGTGTCCATGCCTTTGTAAATGGCTCCTTCCTTAAATATTCTGGAGGGAGGGGAGTGACAGCAGTAGTGAATAAGGAAGTAATCACAGCGGTACCTAAAGGTTTTCATGCCAAGATGTTCATCACAGTGTTGTTTATAATGACAAAAAGTTGGAGAAACCTACAGATCCCACCATCAGGCATCAGGTGAATCATCCAGACAGGGTACTGGGATGCAACTATTGAGAATAATGACAAGTACAAGAATAGGCACCAATATCGGAGAATATTCACTACACACCTCCAAGAAAAACAGCAGGTCTCAATGACTAGGGACAGCCTGAAGCCATCAAAAATAACATGTACAGGTTTAGAAAGAGAGTATATTAGAAAAACATACTCCAAAATGTCAACTATGTTATCCTTGGATATATGAGTTATGGTTGGTGGTTATTTTATCCCTTTGTACATATCTGTGGGTATTGGTGTTTTGGTTTTTTGCATTCTCTGCTGTAAGCAAAAACTACTCTTTTTTTTTTTTCAAGATTTACTTATTTATTTGAGAGAGAGAGAGAGAGAGAGAGAGAAAGCAAGCATGACTGGGAGGAGGGGCAGAAGAAGAAGCAGACCCCCTGCTGAGCACGGAGCCCAATGTAGGGCTCAATCCCAGGACCCTGAGATCATGACCCGAGCTGAAGGCAGATAGACACTTAACTGACTGAGCCACCCAGGCACCCCCAAAATTACTCTTTTGATTAGAAGTTTTGATAGTACAGGTACAACAATTAAAAATGATGTTTTTTTCAAGAGTTAATGTCATAGAAAAATATCATAAAAGTTTGAATGAAAAAAAGCAAAATCCCTTTCTCCATATATAATGTTAAACATATATATGTAAATATCTAACATAGCCTAAATATTATTTACTATTATATCTGAAACTTCATTAAAAAAAAAAAAAAAACAGAAGGAAGCACAAAATGTTAACAGAGGTTATCTGGGGTGATGGGATGCTAAGTAATTATTTACATTTACCTGGAGGGTATTATGCTGAGTAAAATAAGTCAATTGGAAAAGGACAAACATTATATGGTCTCATTCATTTGGGGAATATAAAAATTAGTGAAAGGGAATAAAGGGAAAGGAGAGAAAATGAGTGAAAATATCAGTGAGGGTGACAAAACATGAGAGACACCTAACTCTGGGAAATGAACAAGGGGTAGTGGAAGGGGAGGTGGGCGGGGGGTTGGGGTGACTGGGTGATGGGCACTGAGGGGGGCACTTGGCAGGATGAGCGCTGGATGTTATGCTATATGTTGGCAAGTTGAACTCCAATAAAAAAGATTATTTACATTTAACAGCATTTTTGAAATTTTTATAACAACATCGATTTTCAAATAATCAAATTACATTTTTTAATTGGGAGAACTTAGGACACTTTAGGCCAAACTATACCAAGGTGTGGACTCAGCCCTGTGCCAATGTGCCTCCTTCTGCCCCTAATACTCTGGCTTGTGAATCCCCTCCATTGGGATCATGGAAAGATGAGGCTAGGTATCCAAGGGGTGTGAGGCTAGAGAAATAGGGAGGTCCCAGATAGTCTGAACTTTCTGCCTCATTGATACATGTTTTCCCATCAGACCTGCCAGCACATCTTGACTCTACGTGCCTTGTCCTTTGCTGAGCCCAGTGGAGACCCAGAGCAGGTGTGACCTGCTCAGGAGACAGGATGTACCACGTGCAGGGGAAATGACCCTCCAGTGTTATGTGACAATACAGTGAAAATAACCACACTTCCATCTGTCTAGGGCCGTATGGGCTCCAAACAGCCTCACCCACATGACTTCATTTAATTCCCACAGCAGCTCTCTAGGTGAGCATCATCAGTCCCATCTTCCTGAAGAGCTGAAGCTGAAGCCCAGAGAACTCCAGGGAGTCACTCGGGACCAGCCTACAGCATGAGACACAGCAGAGCATCAGTGCCGAGAGCCAAGGAGTGTAGGTCATGCCCAAGGGGTCAGAGGAGACTAGAAGGAGGAGAGGAATTTCAGAGGCAGACTAGAAGCCTGCTGGGCTATCAGGACAAGGCAGAGAAGTGCTGCTATTATAAGCCCTTGGAAAATGTGGGCCCAGGTACACAGGAGGTGGCAGCCATTCGTCTTTTCCATCCTTCCATCTGGAGGCTCTTGACTTCTGTCCTTCCCTGAAGGGAGGTGGGAGAGAATTGGGAGTTGAAGCACAAAAGAGGACATTCAATCACACCCGTTGAGTGCTCTTTGAATGCCTGTTCTGTTTACTCTCACGTCCCCCAGAGCCCAGAACCGTGGCTAGAACATGGTGGCCCTCAGGAAGTCTGAGGGACTGAGTGCTCTGTGCCGGGTACTGGGATGGCAGAGGAGCACTAGACGTGGTACTGGACTCTGTGGGGCTGAGAGGCCAGCAAAGATGACAGAAATAGTCAACATACACACCAAAGGGCGAGGCTTACAAACAAAGAAGAGCTCAGAAGACAGGTTCATGGTTCTATCAGAGAAAAGAACAAAAGAGCCAAGATAGGGGGTGCGGGGGTGGCCACATAGTGATAGAATGTTCCAAACACGGAAAGCATGGTGTTCATGTAGTCCAAAAGTACACAGGGAAGGAGCCTGGTGAGCTCTAGGGATGGAGAGGCCCTAGGATTGTGTGGCTGGAGCCCAGAGAGCAAGAGGGTGATGAGGATGGGCAACAAGGCTGTAGGGTGGACATAGCCAGCCCACAGGCCTTCAGGGTCCTGTCACGGATCTGGGAAATGATCTCATAAGCAACAGAAAAACAAGGGTGTTTCCGGTGGGGGGAGAGTGGGGTGTGTATGATTCAAGTGGTAGTATGGGAAGTGGATTGACCAGTCAGAGGATCCAGTGAAGGAGCAGGAGAGAAGTGCATGAATCCATCAGCTAATTGCGAAGTGGAATCGACCCACTGCCATGATGGACTGACTATAAGCAGGAGTGAAGGGAATTGCCAACAATGACTTTAGCCTCATCCCTGTGCAGCAGGGTGGACAGAGGTACCACTGGCTATGAAGAAGACCATTATTGTTGGAGAAGGTCACAAGTTCTGCTGGGGACAGGTGGAGTCTCGGGTATCTTTGAGACAGCCAAGAGGAGATATTGAATAGGCAGCTGAATATATAGGTATGGGGCTCAAAAGAGGCCTTCATAGGGATACGCATTTGTAGATAGTCCACATGCAGATGGAACATGGAGGCTGCTCGTGGATGAGATCTTCAAGGGACAGAGGACACAGGACCTGGCCTTGTGGAGCCCCTACATCAGTGAGTCTATAAAGACGTGGCCAGAGATTCAGGAGGAAATCTGGACAGGGTATGTCAGTGGAGGTCAAGGAAGAAGATGTGCTGAGAAGGATGGAGTGGGTACTCAAGTCAATGCTTCTCAGAAGCCAGCCCATTGGAGACAGAGACACAGAGGCCACTGGTGACACCGGAAAGAGCCATTATGTTGGAGAGTAGAGTGAACGGCGATTCAAAATGAGTGAAGGAGTCAAGGGAAGGAGGCAGAAAAGAGCCAACTCTAAGATGTGTGTGCAGAGATGGAGAAAGGTAGGGAAAATTGTGGGATTAGAGAGGGAAGACTTAGTTCTGGACCCAGGATGTATGTGCTGGGGGCTGCACCCTCCAGCCCTCTCCTGGGAAACACTGGCTGCACACAGCAAGAAAGACCTGCAGAGAACCACTCTCCAAAGCTGGCTGTTGTGTCTGACACAAGTGAGATGCCTATACCTGGGAAGGGTAACAGCTGGAATTTTGAGATCGGTCCTGGATTTGGTCACTTGGCTGTGTGACCTTAGGCAAGTAACTTAACTTCTCTGGACTTTAGTTTCTTCATCTGTAAATTGGAATAATCATGGGGCTACTGTAAATACGAAATTAGACGAAGGACATAGCATGTGCTTAGCACAGTGCCTGGTACATACTAAGTGCTCAATAAAGCGTGTCCCTAACCATCCACTGCCATAGGAGAAGAGTGGGGTTCTGAGGCAATCAGGATGGGGGTGGGGATCCTTTATGAGAGTGGGAGTAGGAATGAGGTAAGAGGCACACTGAGGAGTTATTCCCTTCCCATGGGAATCCATGGGAAGGGAGGGGAGGAAGTGAAGGGAGGAAGGACACAGGCCAGAAAGTGAGGGACTGCCATCTTTCAGGGGTTGAACCTGGAGCCCCAGGCAGAAAGTACCTGCTTTCATCAAGACCAAAAAACAGACGTGGAAGGAGTCACGACAAGCCTCACCCTCCAGCCCTTTATTCTTTTAAAACCCTTTTAGGTACAGAATTACATTTGATATTAGTATCTCCTTCATGTGTGTGTGAGTTACAGTGACCAAAGACACGCTGGCAATACTTGAGGGTGGCAGCATTGAGTCTGAAACCAGGTCTCAGGACTAAAGCTCCTGTCCTTATAAACTGCCCCCAGCCGGGTGGAAGAGCCCCTCACTTACTGTGAAAGCTATTTCATACTGAACTATCTCCACGGCATGTGACGTGATGGTGGCCTGGGTCGGGGGTAGGGGGTGGGGAGCAGTGCAGAAAATGCACCTAGGTCTTTGGAGAGGACAGTCCCAGATCCTTCTGGTGGCTGCAGCCAAGTAGCCAGCAGACTCCCTCTGCAAGGGGGTAGGTGTTGTGGGTCTCCGCCTCCTTCCCCTCCTCCCCCTCCTCCTTCTCCTCCTCCAGGCTTGCATCTGTGATTTTTTACAATCCAGCAACAGAGCCTTGGCGGCTCTGTGGGGGCAAGGGGCGGGAGGGGGGGCTGGTCAGTGAGATCCTTAACATGAGCAAATAGTATCGCGGTAGGTCTAATCACCGCTTTCCGCAAGGAATTTCACTGTGCGTGCTCGTTTGGTTTTTAATCATCCTCTAAATATGCATTTCCACGTTATACCCTAATGGCACCCAGAGAATCATTAGGATCTGTTGGGACCGCAATCCATGGTTTCAGAAGTCTCTAAGTATATAATTTCGCTCCATGACGCAGGTTTCTAAAAGTCCACAAATAACCATTTGCATGATAAAGTCACAACTCCAAAGTCAATTACAGCTACGGCTGGAGAGAATTTATTTCCTTTTTGAAAATTAAAATATGAAATCAGGAAGTCGCCACACAAAAGCCTTCCCTTGCCTGGGTTGGGAAGAGGAAAGAGAAGCTTGTACCTCCAGGGGCCCTGATTGACAGAGCACTGATTTCAAACCACTGGACAGTCTGTGCTGGTGGCCTCTCAGGTGGCGCTCAACAGAGGTGGCTTTGGGACTTCACACTGCAGGGGGATGACCTATCTCTCCCCACTCCCATCTTAACTTCATGCCTCCTAACAGGGATTGGGGGCCCCAGCTGTGCATCTCTAGGATGGGCCTCTCAGCATGGCCAACTCTGCCAGCTGCTCAGGTATAGCCCCCAAGATGCATAGATATGTAAGACAGTCTGGGGCCAAGTGACCACTGGAGCAAACTGTTTCCCATCTCCATACACAGGATCCTGAAGGCTAGGCCTGAAAGGCTCCAGTGAGGAGCCCAAATCTTTCCAGGGGCCTGGGCACTGCTTGAAACTGTACCCAGGACATCTTATTCTAGCACTCTCACTGAGCAGATGCAGATGAAGGCGAGATGCCTGATTCAAGGCCATTCAAGTAACGGACAGCAGAACAGGTGTGGACATGCAGCCTCCTGTCTCAGAGGATATCTCCCACTCAATCTGGTGGTCCACCATGGTTTCATCCAGACACCTTGCCAACTAGAATGAAAACCATCCAGTGCATTTTTGTTCTCTGTTCATGCACAGATGTGTACAGGGACTGGAACCGAAGGCAGAGTTCTGACCAGAATGAATCTGCTAGCTCTCTGAAGCATGAATGGAACTATTTAAAAAAAAATACCCCCCCCCCCCAGAAACAGTGTGCACTGGAGCCAGACCTGCATCCTGCATATTCTAAAATTATGTAGCTAGGGCAGGAGTACAGCCCAGAACTGTTCTCCAAGCTTAACGGGTATTGCATTCAGTTGGTGTTTGGGATTTCGAGTAAGACTATGTCTAGTCTCTGGGAAGGTGCCAGCATGCTGGAGGCTCACCATGCGTGTTCCTACATGCCTCGCAAATTGGACAGTTTGCCCCTAACTGTTGAGCCACCCTGTCCCAGTCCATCTTCCGAGATGTCACTGTCCCCAAAGCCAGGGTCAGCCATGCTTTCCTCTGAGAAGGATCCCAGGATCAGGTGGAGAGAATACTTTGATCAGGAGATCAGAGCTCCAGCCCCCACACTCCCAGCAACCAGTCTGGAGAATTCGGGCGACTCCACTCTGAGCCTCAGCTTTGTCAGATGCCAGATGGGACTATCTGTCCCTAATTTGCCTGGCAGGGATGTATAAAGCTGGAAGGAAAAGACCATGGGATTTCTAAGTCTTGTACTTTAAAAGGGAATGCCGTTCGCAAATTATAAAGCACCGAACAGATCGGAGACCCTATTAATTTAGAAAGCATTGAGGTGATAAGCCAGGTGGTGATGCCTAGAAGGGACTGATTTTACTGTTCCTCCTTGTATAGAGGAGCCCTGAGCCCTGGGCTTAGAGTCACTAGCTGGGGTTCGATGCCTACACACCTCCACTCAGCGTCTCAGCTGGACCGAAAGGGCCCGGACTCATCCTGCACACAGTAGGCTCTTCATAAACGCTCACCAATGCCTTTCCTATTCCCTAAGCCAGACTAATATTGCCCTGGTCGAGTTCATGATGTGATTTCTTCCCCCTGCCCTCTGTGCCCTAACAAAACACAGACGGGATTTCAGTGACCACCGTTTATTGAGTGCTTAGCCTGTGTCAGACACACACTAGATCCCGAACACACAGTATCTCATTTAATCACGACAGCTTGCTGAGACAGGCTCCAGTTTCAGGAACTGAGGCTCAGAAGGGTAAACCACATGGCCGACTGCGGGCAGGGTTCCCAGAGAGTCCGTGCTCCTGGCCTCAATGCCGAATGGCCTCTCCGAAGACTGGACTGAGCACTATCTTGAGACCCTCTGAATCTTGGTTTTCTCATCTGAAAACTGAGCAGTGTTTCTCCCTTACTGTTTTGACGGGAAATGAGGACATAAAGGAGCAAATCCCCCAGCCCAGTGCCTGGCACATCACAAGTGCCAAGAGATGCTGGCGACATCTCGTTTTGTTTTGACTTGTCTTTTCGTCATGCCTTGAGTGGATTCGGAATGAGCTACTCACAAAATGCTCAGGTCCTTGGCCCTGAAAAGTCTCAGATTCTATCTGCATCTGATTAAACCTCAAGCCACAACTCAGAGTCAGACGTTCTGATTCTGATGCCATGATGACAGTGAGATGAGTAATAGCTAACAAACGTGTGTGCCTTTTAGGAACCAGACACCTGACAGCTATTGTAACAAGTCAAGGTGGGACCCTCTCTTTCCACTGGAAACTGCCATAACCTGCAGTACTGCCCAGGGTTGAGAGCAGAGGCTCAAGAGTTGGGGAGAGTTGGTACCCACACCTGGCTCTGGTCCCCAGCGGTCAGTCACCTTGGGCTAGTGACCTCCCCTCTGGGCCCCCACTTCCTCTTAGGCTTAGATCTGAAAATCCATGCACAGTGCTGGCACCTAGTACCATTCTAGAGTTTTTAACAGCTATTGTTTCTCCTGCCAAGGACATGCCAAGGGACAGGGCAAAGCCACCTTTGGCCTCCTGCCCGGCCATCCCATCCTACCCTACTCCACGGCCCCTCTCTGCCTGTCCACCCCCCCCATCCCCTTACTGTCAGATGCACCATCAGCCATGCCTGAGCTACGGGGGCTTCCCAAGGAGCCTGATGTGCCATGGGGGAGGGTCACCCACCTGGGAGGACCTGGCTATGTTGCCTGCACTCAGAGATGCTCGGTTTCCCCCGCCAACCACGCCTCCAGTAGCACAGCTCCAGAGCCCGCTTAGATTCAAATAAATCCCTGCTCTGCCACCTACTAGTGGGCCACCTCGAGCAAGCTGCTTTACCACTCTGTGCCTCAATTTCCTCTCCAGAAAGAGAGGGGTTGATAGAGCACCTACTTTATAGGGTTTGCATTAGGAGTAAATGACCATACATGTAAGGGACTCAAAACCCTGTTTGTCATGAACTTAGTGTTCCATAAACACTCAAAGATGCTGCTATAACTAATAATAATATTAATGGTGGAGCACTATTCCAGACCCCAAAGCCTGGACTCTCTGTGTTCATCACATCGTCTCAGCACTGGCCTGGGTGCCAACTCATGGTAGGCTCCAGCCCGGCTCCTCTAGTGACCCCAGCATGATCTCTGATATGCTGTCTCCTCTCTGGACCTCAGTAGCCTCATCTGTGCAATATCAGTGTAGACAAGATGATCTCCAGAGTTCCTTCCACGCCAGGTCCCTTCTATCTCAGGACCATGACAGCTGGTGAGGCATATTCTCCCTCCACCTGCAGGGTCGGTGCCAGAGGTGTGTGGAGAAGGGGATTATTCATTCAGTCACTCACCCCCTCACTCATTTAGTCAATAAACGTTCTGGAGTGCCTAACCACAGGCAAGGTGGGCTCTCTCTTCCTAAATATGACCCAGTGAGGGATGACACACCCACAGAACTTCCTTTCTGAGCTCTGATAGAACTTCCCACTTATATTCCCAGAATAATCATGTTCTCTTAATACACGTGAGTTTCTGTACCTCTCCTCCCTGGCAGGATTGCTCACTGGAAAGAGCACGGGCTTTGCATCCAGCAAGGTTGAGGTGACGGTCACCCTCCACACTCAGTAGCTCCAGGAGCCCATCAGTGGGTTATGAACTCAGTGTAGTGGGTCATGTCTGGCATTAAAACATAATGAAATACCCACCATTTGCTTCGACGTGGATGGAACTGGAGGGTATTATGCTGAGTGAAATAAGTCAGAGAAGGACAAACATTATATGGTCTCATTCATTTGGGGAATATAAATAATAGTGAAAGGGAATAGAGTGGAAGGGAGAAGAAATGGGTAGGAAATATCAGAAAGGGAGACAGAACATGGAAGACTCCTAACTCTGGGAAACAAACTAGGGGTGATGGAAGGGGAGGAGGGTGGGGGGTGGGGGTCACTAGGTGGCGGGCACTGAGGGGGGCACTTGACGGGATGAGCACTGGGTGTTATTCTGTATGTTGGCAAATTGAACACCAACAAAAAATAAATTTATTATTAAAAAAACAAAACATAATGAAAGAGCAGAGAGTGGAATAAAATGACACAGAAAATAAAGCATCCTGCTTAGAGTACAGGGTGAGTGTTCATGAGTGTATATGTGGTGTGAACGGCACCCATCGTTGTAGAACAGGGTCAAAGAAGCTTGAAAGTCACACTTAGAGCTCATGATTTGCCTTCTTGGGCTCAAGTTTCACGTAGCAGGAAGGGATTTTGTGAGGACAAAAGGAGAACAGCCTCAAAACAGGCAGAACTGGAGATCCCAACTGGGCGCCTCCTCTGGTTGTCTGGAGCCCTCATCCCTCTCCTAATCATTGAGCCTCAGTCCCTGAAACGCTGAGCCTTCCCTCTACCCCACCCAAAGCCCCGTGCCCTCCATTGGTTAACAAACCATCAGTGAATAAGAACGTGCATATTAATTCCATGAACATTAATCAAGCACCTACATCATGCCAGTCCTCAGTTAGGGCTCATGGCTGCCGCCCCAGGGACTTTACAATCCAGCATGGGAAGCGGACAATAAACCAGCAGATGTGTGCCCAGAACGACAGGCTGGGGAATGTGCTGAAGGCAATGAAAGCAGGGCCAAGGACAGATAGGGATGCTCTTTCAGGTTGGGTGGCCACTTTGATGGTCTTTTCCTGGCCAGCCCAGTGGCTGGCAGAGTACAGGGGGTAAGCATGTGACAATGACAGTGCTCTCAGTTCCCAGGAGCATCAGGAAGGTGAGACTTATATGGCAGAAATAGAGGAAAGCTGCACAAATACCTAGGCCAATGTGGGGGTTGGGGGGTAGAACTCACTACAGATCGGAAAGAGCAAGTCCAAGTGTGGCCAAACATCCCTTCCAGCACTGTGTGTGGGTAAACAGGGGCCCAGGGGGTAGTCCAGTGGAGCAGGATGGGTGAGACCACAGGGAAGAGCCCCACACAGGAGGGCACAGAGGGCAGTCATTGTGCCCTCCTGGACCACCAGGAGGGACTTTGAGGAGACAGGAAGGTCAGACAGAGTTTGCTCTTGCGTCAACAGTAATAACAACAGTCAGGAGCCACCTGCTGTGTGCCAGAAACCATGTGAAGAATTTGTCATGTGAGCTAATGTAATCCTTACAATACTTGAAGCAGACACGACAACATTTCATCAAATCTAAGGCTCTTTGGATGAGAGATTGTTTTGATACCCTCAAGAAAGACATGTCGCTGCTAATTAAACTTTGACATGTCATAGATGGTAAGAGGCGTGCCGGTTTCAGAGACGTTGAAGATCTTAGAGTTGATGAGACCTGAATCCTTGTTCTCCACAGGGAGGTGGGGCAGTGGGAGGGTTTGTAACTCGTCCCGGGTCACACAGCTGGTAGTCGGTGGGCAGGGGGCGGGGGAGATTCGAACCCAGGCCCAGTGCGGCTGGGGCGAGTGTTGTGTCCTACACCAACCTGTCTGTGAGATGCCAGGGTAGAGAGAGGCACAGTGGGTTTCTGAGAGGAGGCGTGGCAGGTGTTTCAGGAAGCACCGGAGAGGGAAAAGCCACGGGAAGGGTGACGGTGAGCCAGATGTGGAGTGGTGATGTAGCAGCCAATCCAGGCCCAGGAGAAGAGGGACGAGAGAGAAGAAAGGAGTTATGACACCATGATCCAAGGTTTTAACACAATGGTCCTTTCCAGGAATAGGCAGGGTCTTTTTTTTCTTCTTTCTTTCTTTCTTTCTTTCTTTCTTTCTTCCCCTTTTTTTTCCGAGAGGAAGAGATGGATGGGGGCAGAGAGAGAGAGAGAGAGAAAGAGAGAGAAAGAGGAGAGAGAATCTTCACCCAACTCAAAGCCCGATGAAGAGCCCAGCTCTGGGCTAGACCTCATGATCTAAGCCTTAGATCATGACCTGAACTAAAATCAAGAGTCAGATGCTTAAATGACCAACCCACCCAGGCGCCCCTAGGCAGGATCTTCTCAAAGGAGAAATGCAAGTGGTGTAGGTTTCAATAATTATAATTGTCATTGACAAGAAGGGAGGACAGGTGGAGACAAAGAGGAAAGGAAAGAGGAGGAATGATGAGAAAGAAGGGGGAGAGGAGGACAAGGAAGGAAGCGACATGCAGAGGTGGGCAAAGTGGGTGGGTGAGCAGCCTGAGAAGGCATTTCAGGACTCTTAAGTAATAGAGCTCCTAATGGAAGAGGGTCTGGCTAAAGTCAGACTTCGGGATCTCAGGATCATTAAGGCAGGGGACTCCCAGTCCCAGCCCGGTGCCCTGTGAATGCTGACCAGAGTCTCCAAGCCCCCACGGGGAGACCTGACTCCCCACACACTTTAATTATGGGCAGAGAAGAACAAATCTCTGCTGCTCTGTGTCACATGCCCAGGGGGCTACTTGACTTCCCGCTGCCCCCACTTCCCGAGGATAGCTCTGCTACATTCCATTAATCTTAAGATTTTATATAACATCTCTGAAATTGGAATGCACCTTATAATCAATGTCACGTCCAAGTTTAATCAGAAGCAATGTTTCTTTCTTAAGGATATAGAAAAAAAATAGTAGCCCATCTTTTAATCCAAGGAACCCCAGATGCAATGAAATACCAAGGCATCCCCTTCAGTATCTCAGACACACCCTGGTGGCTGAGACTGTCGTCTTTGTCCCAGGCCAGGCCCCACCCTCCTGGTTTGTGGGACGCCAGCCTGTGCTCTGGGCCCCATTCAGCTCCACTGGATTCTCCCCCTCCAGGAACGCAGATTTAGCCACTCTGAAAACAAACACAGCAGAACCTGGGTTCCTCTTGAGACCCCACCATGGTCCCACAGCAATCTAGACCCACTTTCTGAGCCACCTTGGGACAAGACAAACACACTGGGAGGAGGCCAGGGCCCTGTTCTTAATGCGGAGAGAAAATCCTTGCTACTTTTCTGCGTAGGAAGGAATCAACTCCAGCCAACATCCCCATGTGGCAGGGATGAGATTGCTGGGAGATGAGAGAGAAATCAGAGAGAGACCCCTGGGCTGGAGGGGATCAGATGCAGTCCCTCTGTCCCCCACCTTAGCCAGGAGGAGAGGGCCTAGCCAGCTTCTCTCTTTATAAAAATTGTGACTGATGCTTATAAAGGGCGATTTGTTTAGTGCATCCTTAGGGCAGGGACTTATTAACTGTTGGGACACAGAGGAGGAGCCCAGAGCAGGTGCCCTGGAGAAGCCAATGTGCCTGTGAGACAGGACAGTGCAGCAAGTATTTATTTACAGGCCCAATAGTCTGGTAACAATGTGCATTTACAATATTGAGGTAGAACAGCTGAGGAAGTGCTTACCATGGCCTCTCATTTAACAAATATTTTGGAGCACCTACCATGTGCTCGGCCTGCAAACAGAGAACAGCATGGGCATTAAGCCCTGCCCTTGTGAGGCCAACATTCCAGAGGCAGGAGACAGACCACAAGTAATAAACAAAACAAATATGGTAATGACATTATCTGGGAAAAGGTGCTAAGTATCAAGGAGAGAAATAAAGCAGGGGAGGGGAACAGGGCACTCTGGGGTCAGGGGTTACAATTTTAAGAGTGGTCAGGAAGGCTCACTAGATGGCACCCAGATCAAGGAAGGTTTCCCCCAAAGTGATGTCTGAGCTGAGTTCTGAAACACGAACAGGAATTCGCCAAGCAGAAGGAGTTAAAGGGAGGACCTTCCTGAGACAGAGCAGATATGCAAGTTCCATGGGTCTGGAAGCTCAGGGCTCCCAGGGGAGCTTCCAGGAGAAAGGGGCCCAGCCAGGTCATGGAGGGTCAGCACACCTGGCTAAAGGAGTCTGAGCATCATCCGACAGGTCTGGGGAATCTTGAGAATCCAAAGCTGAGATGTGATGAACCGCTTTCTGTTTGTAACAGGATCCAATGTGAACTGGATATGAAAAAAGCTCTGTAAATGTGTCACATGACATTCCCAAAGAACCTTCCACAGGACATTTGCACAAGTCCTAAGAACTGTACATGAAGGAAAGGGTTCCAAGATCCAAACAGTTTTGGCAAAAATTAAGTATATATACACAGGTGCATGGATATACGTGTGTACCTGCAGGCTCCCATTTGTTTTTTGGAAAATCACAATGCTGATTTGTGTGGTAAAGGACCTGAGAAGTCCTGTAATAAACTTTCAACTTTGTCAACTCCAGCATTTTGCAACCTTACCTGACCACACATCTCTTTCATTTCTCTCTCCCCACACCCTCATAATACCCATGAACTTCCTGGAGAAGCAGCAGATTGAAGGAAGTGCTGCCAACCAGCACCCATTTCCCAAGCCCGGCTCTTTTCCCAGATGCAGGCCCCACCCCCATCCTGTCCCTGGCTAGAGGCCCCATCTCTAGAACTCCCCAGCAGCAGCCCTCTCTGCCTAGCCTACCTGGCAGCCCCAGCCTGCAGCTGGTGGATGCAGCAGGCCTGGTCACCCTCCGTGGAGATGGCATGATCCGAAGCAGCAGATAATCCGAAAGCCATTTATTTTGGGCATGCTTAAGTGAGTTTATTTTTACTTCAGCCTTACCTTCCTAATTTGGCCTCACTCACCACATGCTAAAAAGAGCTCGCTTTTTCGAAACATGCTGAGTGAAGAGGGGGGAAGGGGACCCGGGGAGATGCTTGGGGAAGCCGGTTGGGGAATTTCGTGCACGATGTGCCTAGTGTCTCCTTCCTCAACTGCATGCTGGAAAGCCCTCCAGATTGGAAACTGCGTGCTGATCTGGTCCATGAAAACAGTAGCCCCAGAAGAAAAATGAGCAGAATGTGGGTTTTGGTGAGACCTGGTGCAAAAAGCATGAGCTTGAGAGTCACACTTGGTTGAGGTTTGAAGCCCCGTGTGGCAGATGTGGGGCTGCTGTGCCCATAATCCTTACCCTTTCCATGATGTGCATGACTCCAGGCTGCCAGCACCTGCGTCTTTTCACCTGAGGGCTTCTCTGTACCAAAGCCACTTTGCCTGCCCACATGGCAGGCCCAAAGTACCAGGGAACTAGCAGGGAACTAGCGCAAGAGGTCTTCACCAATGCTCCCTGAAGTAGGGTATAAAACCCCAGCCCACTCACCCCTCAGGAGGCACAATTCGGAGGCTTGCATCTACACTGACTCCCAACGGGCCCCAGGGGGGATTAAGCTCCAGTTGCCACCAGGGATAAGTGACTGGAAAACCCAGCCTTTATTGGCTATATTTCCTGCCCTGCCTTGCCTCCTTCCCTCCCTCACCACGAGTCAGTGTGCCCTCAGCCAACCTCCCAAATAAACTGCTTCCACTCAAATCCTTGTCTCCAGGTCTGCTTCTGTGGGAACCCAAACTAAGAAATCCAGCGGGAGCATCTCCTGGTTGGGTGACCAGGGAACAATGACTTAGCAAGGTCTGAATCTCTGTCTCCCAGGCATGAGACAAGGCACATGACCCTGCTCTATCTGGTCTTCTATGGGTTATGGAAGGTTACGGTGGTGGCCACAGATGCTAAGTAAATCTCTGGTCAGTGTCTGCACCAAAAACATTTATTCCAAGTCAGGAATAAAGAGTCTCCTACCTGACTTCACAGAAACCAAAATATCTACAAAGAAACAGAACCCAAGACAATGAATGGCTAAGAGAAAGGATGGACCTTTCAGTTGGCAGGAGGCAGCCAAGGAGGCTCTGTGCACATGCATGTGCATGCACACACACACACACACACACACACACACACACGCACACACACAGAGCTGTGCGAGGCCCAGAAGGGAGTCATCTGACTTAACTGGTAGGAACCATAGGAATTATGTCACCTGGTCTCCTTATGGGGGCAAAAAACCTGCCAAAGGCTTTCTCCCCCTACCATCTGCTAGGGGTCTTGCTGACCTCTCTCACCCTACACGCTGCTCCTGGCCTTTTCCCACTCAAGTCTTCAGGTTCCTGCAAGATTATGGGGTGGTCAGGAGAGGCACAGCCCCTACTAAGCAGTCAGGGATGAGCTTTGTTCGCTGGGTCATCTTGGGAAGACACCTCCAGCTCTCTGGAGCTCCTCATCTAAGAAAAGGTCAGGGAAAGGACCCTGGGGCTAGGAACACTGTCTTCCGTGATGAGGTCTTCACTTCTGCCCCAACTGCTGTCATTGTGCGGCTACTTTGTACCAAGCCCACGTCTGGGTGCTTAGGATACACTAGGGTATAAACCGGAAAAAAGTCCCTGCTTATGCGATGCTTCTGTTCTAGATCTAGAAATCAGCACTTGCTGGAAAGGACAGCTCTGCCTGTGACCAAAGGACTTGTCACCCAGTATCCAGATGAGAGAACCAGCCCGCTCCTCTCATCCCCAGCTGTGATACTTCCCATTCCCTCCCAAGCACCAGATTTTGAGTGCCCCAAATCCCCATCTGATTCCATTCAATTGATTTGACACGAGGTCTCCAAAAGACCTCATGCCAAGTAAAAGGCATGTTATCAAGGAGTGAGAGCCATGTCACCACTGTCCTGTGATGCAGAGGGGAATGAAGGTGTGCTTCGAGGGGAAGACTTAGGGTCTACAAGACAGAGAAAACTCAGGCTGGCCATCTAAAATGCACATCTCCCCACTAATCCAATCTCAGGTGCTTACGACAAAAATCACACTGCTTCATTTGTCTTTCACTCTGGGCAGAGCATCAGGCCCTGCTCTCTGACACAGACCCAGGAAGAGGAACTTCTTGAACTCCCTTCCACCTGTGCATGTGGATTTCTCTGCTTGTCTCTGGGCACCTTCATCCCAAATAGAAACCTCCTGCCCAGGATGTCTCCCTACCACCTGAGCATGTGCATTTGCAGGAGGCAGACTCATTTCAATATCAATTTGTGCAAAGCCTAAATAGGGGGTCAACTCTCCAGCTCCCTTCACACACACACTGGCCTGCAGCACACACATGATGGCACGGTGTCTGTGCGGCCGAGTCGGGAAGGACGGGCTATGGGATTAGCTGCACTTTGGGATTATCTCTGCTCCATTAGTGCGGACAATTGGGGATGACAACAGAAATTGAATCACTCAATCAAGGTTCACAAGCACTTCAAGGGAGCAAGGACAATCAGGCCAGTCTAGACCTCCTGCCTCCCTTCCCCTTTTTTGCAAACTGCTCATCTCCCAGCTATCCCCTTTCCGAGGAAAAGCCAGCAGTAAAGTACAAAGAGCCCTGCTTGGGCATCATACAATTTGGTTTCTAGTACCGGTCCCATCCCTAATTTGCTGTGTGACCTTGGGCCTATGCCTCGCCCTCCCCGGGCCTTCGTTTCTTCATGTGTCAAATGACAGGATTGGACTAGCTGACGGAAGAACCGTGGTGAACACTGGCTGAGTGTGCACTATGCACTCAGCCTGGTGCTAAGATTCCATTCTGTTCCCTGTTCTCTCTCTCTGGTGCCTGGCATATAGTTGGTGGCCAATAAATTTTTTGTTCTGTGAATTCTTCCAACACCCTTCTGAAGCAAGTGTTGTTATAATCCCACTTTCCAGAGGGAGACACTGACACACAGCGAGTAAGTGAGTTAGTTGACTCTGAATCTGGGCAGTTGGATTCTAACCCAGCATCCTCACTCACCCTTCCTGCGTGATCTACTGAGCACACACATCACACAGGGGCAGCGTGTCGCTCCAACATACTCCCGAGCACGGTCTAGGGCGAGTACTTAGCAAATGTTTGCAGAAAGGCAGCTGGCCTCCTTTTCTGATGTCTTTCCCTGATGGCTCCACAAGACGCCGTCCCCGAGACAATTCAGGATACCCCCATCCACCCCGTTAGTCTCTCCTTCCCCCAGGACTTGCACTGGCCATCTACTGGATTCCAGGCTCTGAGGACCTGAAGATGAACAGGTCTACCCTGGAAGGTTTACTGTATGACAACACAGTGTGGTGAGCGTTACCCAATAGGAGCAGTGCCTGAGCTGAGGCCAGGGAGTGGGCAGGATCAGGTGAAAGGTATTGCAGGTATTCCCTCTATTGCAGGCAGAGGGAATGGAAGCGGAGAGCACAGGAGCAGTGGCATCCAGCGCCTTCGGGATGGCTGCCCCAAACAGTCCCAGGAGGGCAGTGGCGGGATGCAGGTGGAGATGTGGATGAGGCCTGACAGCCAGGAACCGGTCAGGGTGCTAATCAGGGGACTGCTACTGCCTCTGCAGGGCAGGGGAGAGGGAAGGGGGCTCGCTATGTGGGCTAGATGCAGCATTCTACATAGATCATCAGCATTGTTCACTGCTGTACTTTCAGTACCTAGAACAGTGTCTGACACATAGTAGGTGCTCAATAAATATGCACCAAGTGAATAAATGAATTGTTCAAATGTTTATAACAGCTCTTAAAAAACAAGAAAACAGACATTCTGAAAGGTGACGTGACTCTCTATATTGATAAGCAGAGAGATGAGGATTCGAGCATTGGTGTGAGCCCAGATCTACCCGGCCAGCCCCCAGATTCATGTTCTTTGCTATAAGACTTTCAAGTGCTTCCCATAAAGGGGCAAATCTATTGCCCTATCCTTGGTTTTGCCTCTGGCCATAAGACTTGCTTTGGCCAACAGAATACAATAGAATGATACTGCATCAGCCCTGAGCCTGGGCGTTAAGAGGCTTAGAGTTCCTCCTGCCTTCTTGCACCATTGCCACTGCCATGATGAGAGTCGGCCTGGGCTAACACCCGGATTCCAGACATAGGAAAAGAGACAGGGAACAGAGCTACCCCAGCAAGCCTCTCTATCCAGCCCAGTTCAACATCAATGCTCTCTGCCACTAAGTTTGAGCATTTGTTACTTGGCAATAGCTGACAAACACAACAGGTCTGTTTGCATTTCAGGTAGGAAAAGCGACTTATGAAAGGTGTCCAAATAGCACACAGGTGATGCAGGTAAACCTGGGGCAGGTAGAAAGTCTTCCAGAGAGAAGACATTTGAACTGGGGCTAGATGATGAGTAAAGTCTAATGTTCATTCAGAAAACACTAACTGGGCATGTACTGTGCACCAAGCACGGTTCTGGGCCCTGGGATTTTTCACAGGAGAAGGGACACAGAAGGGCATTCTAGGTAGAGGGAACAAACAGCATCCACAAAGGCATGGTGGTCGTGGGGACAGGCTGGCATATCTGGAGCATACAGGGACAGGAGAGGAGATGAGACCACAAGGGCAGGTGGGTAGGCCAGGTGGAGGAGTCTGGGCCTTATGCTGGAGACAGAGACCCCCTGAAGGATTGTGAGTGGTGTGGCAATGAGACCTGGCTTTGGTTCTAGCCAGAACTCTCTGGCCACCATAAGGACTGGTTAGCAATAGGTAGGAAGGCCAGCCAAGAGGAGATTCTGCTGCATTTCTTACTGACGGTGGAGAATGGAGAGAAGAAGGGGAGTGGGTAGCTTTAGGTATGGACTAATGAGAAGGGGAAGGGACCATGTCCTAGTCTCCAACCTGGGCAACCGGGTGGATGGTGATGGGAAGATGGGAGGAGGATGGGGGAAAGAAAAAATCTGGGGTCATGCTCACACTGCAGGAGGGACCCCTTCTTGCAGCTTTGGGGCTCACCCTACCACCCATCTGTCTGACCCCCCAGAGACACCTTGGCCTTCCTGTCCTTTCACCCCACAACCCCCTAAGAAGATACCTCTATTGGCCACTGCTGTCTCTATGCTCCTAGGACAAGCAGCTGCCTTTGTGCTGACATATGGTGCCAGCAAAGGCAAGAGGCCTCTGGAGGCTGGGGCAGGGTAGCAGCAGGGGGAGGAGGGGCAGAAAACAGCCAGCCGCAGCTGAGCCAGCCCTCTCCGCCCATCCCTGGCCTGCCCAACCAGGTCTTCATGGCAGATGCTTGGGTGGGGAGTCTGCCAGCTCCGGGCCTCCACTCTCTCGGAGCGCAGAGGATCCTCAGAGGAGCAGCGCTCAGCCACCAGGGCCCAGAGTATCCTCCCCAGTTCTGGCCAAGGCAGGCGAGGACTGCCACATGCATAGAGGCAAACAGAGAAGGGAGAAGGAATTAGAGAGGCAGTGAGGAGAGGAGGGTGCCAGGTAGGGGACCCACCCAAGGCCTTCAAAGATGTAGAGCCGCTGTCCCTGCAGAGAGCCAGAACTTAAGTCAGAGGGGACCTTGGAGCCAGTGGGAGAGGAGAGAGAAGAAGTGGTAGCAGAAATGCAAGTGTTCATGAGAAGAGGGGGAGGGGAAAATCACTAAGACAGGCAAGGGCTGAGACTCTCATTCCCACCTGCAACAGCTGGGTGTTCCTACTCAGGGTGGAGCTGTTTACATGGGTCAGGACCCAGGACAACACCAAGACATGGTTCCCAGGGGGCGTCAGGCCCCCAACCAGGATCTCAGAGCCCAAGGCACCTGCGGGTGGAGGCTGGGGTGACCAGAGAGAGGGGGCTGCTTTGACAATTTGAAATAAAATGGGCACAGTGTTCTAATACTAACAGCCTGTTATTAAAATCAAGTGCTATTTTGCAAAATGCATTTGCCAGGGAATCGCTAATTACAGGCAAGGCGCATTTCTGTGTGTTGGTGCCGATTAATCCTGAACGGTTTAAGCAGTCGAATTTTATACATATAATTATCATTCGAGATTCACAAAACAGCAACAAGATGCTCTGGGGCTCTGCCCTTGAGGGACTTGGAGGCTGGGGTGTTGCGTGGGGGCTGGGCGGGGATGCGGAGAGGTGTCCAGACAGGAAGACTGAGTTGTGTGCTGATTCAAGGGACCTTTCACCTTGACCCACCTCCTTTCCATCTTTTATATCAGGGATGGAACAGAATAAAGATATTGATGTAGAGTGTCAGGACACCCAGGGTTGGGGAAAGAAAGCTCACAGGAGGGCCTCTAGCAAAGCTCCACCACCTTCTAGACAGGGCCCCCCTAGGAGACAAAGGGTGTCTTCCTTTCTCCCTAAGCCTAGATTTTTCATCTGTGAAATGGGCTGGCTGAGGAGTATCTTGAATATCTTGGGGATGAAGGCCAACCCGAGACTGGGAGGAAAGGAAGGAATCCTTATGGGGTCCTGAGGTGCTGCTGCTCAGTCAATGGAGGTGCGGGAAAATAAAGGAGCTCCAAAGCAGACGGGTCCTCACGGCAGAGGGAGCCTGGAGGGTGCGGGGGGTGGCAGTCGCCAGCCACAAGGCATAGTGGAAGAGCCCGCTGGGGAGGAAGCTCAGGCAAGCCCACTGGTACAGAAAGAAACATGGAAAAACTACACGCTAACCGAGCACCAACTGCCCAGTCTGAGAGGAGGGAACAAGTCAGGGTGGGCCTCGAGGGGGCCCAGGAAGGTGAGTCATGTGGTCATGCAGGCAACAAGCAAGGGAATCTGGTGCTCCAAGAGGGAGCAGATGGAGCCAGAAGGCTGAGTCCAGCCAATTTTGCCAGAAGAGAAGGCCAAGGGCCCCAGCCTACCACAGGCTTGCTGGGAAGCCGGAGCAGAGACATGCGAGTGTGTGCTCCCATGTGGAGCCAGAGGCGAGATGGGGAGGCTGCATGTATCTTTTTTTTAAAATATTTTATTTATTTATTCATGAGAGACACAGAGAGAGAGAGAGAGAGGTAGAGACACAGGCAGAGGGAGAAGCAGGTTCCATGCAGGGAGCCCCACGTGGGACTCGATCTCAGGTCTCCAGGATTAGGCCCTGAGCCAAAGGCAGTGCTAAACCACTGAGCCACCAGGCTGCCCTGCATGTATCTTTAAGGAGACAACTGCCCTCCCCACCTGTCCTCCTCTCCAGCTGAAGCTCAGGTGACCCACTTCACCGCTGGGAGCTGGGGTGGAACCTGAGGAGGTGGGTCAGTGAGAGGACTGTGAGAAGCTCACCGTCCACCTGCCTCAGAATCCCTGGGCCCTCGGCCTTCAGCACTTGAGAACTCTTGTGGCGTAGGACCCAGGAATCCTATGAGCACTACAGCTTAAAAACCACTGGCTTAGAAAGGCAGCAGTATCTACATGGGAACCCACAGTGTTTAGAATCAGGGATGAGAGCCTATGATGGTTTCCCTGAGTCCTGCCTCAGTATCTGCTTCTCTTAGCAATGTGTGACAGGCTGGAGGCATCAGGTGTGGGGCCCCTCCCACCACAGGGCAGGAATGTAAATCCCAGAGCCTTGAATAAATTCTAGTTCTTTCTGTCTCTACAGACAGTACTGAAAGGTGAGTTGCCTGGCCCCAAGTCACAGAGTGGATTAGACAGAAAGGGGAGCTCCAAGCTGGTCCTTCCCACTGCTACCCAGCTGGGTTTTTGGGATAAAGGACACGAGAAGCAGGAAGAAGAGCTGGGGAGGCTAGCCCAAGCTGTGTGTCTCCTTTCAGAAGTTCCAGGAAAGTCACACACAGTTTTCCTCATAATTGCAAGCATGAGGAGTACCTGGGGATAATGTCCCCTTTCACCTGTTTTCTTAGCACATGGGAGAGAGAAAAATTTTTTTTAATAAAACCACAGCCAAACCTTGGTACCCTAACCTGCCTTAACCACATGCAGATTTAAATAGAAATTTCCCATTGGGGTCAACTCAGACAGCCCCTGCCTCCAATGGGTGTCCTGTAACAGCACAGATCAGCTGGGTGCCTGCTGTGGCCCACCCACTCCCCCAAGGCCTTGATAACTCACCCTGCAGGTCAAGCCTTCCCTCCGCACTGCCCTGAATCCCACCCGCAGCCCTACCACACGTACACATCCTTGTGGCCCATTTCTCCTTCTGATTGTAAAGGAGGGAGGCAGGGCCTCTGGTGCCCTCTTTTGTGCCTTTTCCATCCTTCTTGGTGGCCTGACTCATCCAGGCAGGGGACCAAGGCTCTCCTGTTCACTCTCTGCCTTCAGCCCAGCCAGCCCTTAAACCATCTTTTCTTGCATAATGAAACACTCTCTCCATCAATAAAAGAGTTTGGAAAGTCAGAGCAGGGTGGTGGAGATACTGTCAGGAACGAGGGGCCTCCAGGCCCTGAGGGGCCCTGAAATTAGGCCTCAGCAGAGACTTGTAAACAAGCGCATCCTGAGAGCAGCAGCTCCTCCTTATCGCAAACCACCCCCCTTCTGAGTGTTGCTCCAGAAAATGGAAATCAGGAGCCAACGGTTCTAGAAGTTGCAGACTCTGTTCCTTTCCGTCCTGTTAGGATGAACCATAATGGCATCACAGATAAAGCACTGCCCTTCAGCCCCAGTGGCACAGCGGTTTAGTGCCGCCTGCGGCCCCCGGCGTGATCCTGGAGACCAGGGATCGAATCCCACATCAGGCTCCCTACATGGAACCCGCTTCTCCCTCTACTTGTGTCTCTGCCTCTCTCTCTCTCTCTCTTTGTGTGTGTCTCTATGAATAAATAAATTTTAAAAAATCTTAAAAAAAAAAAACCTAAAAAAAAAAAGCGCTGCCCTTGAGGTGAGGTGAGGAGAGCTAGGTTCTAGTCCTGACATGGTGCCCACATTGCTGTGTGACCTTAGGCAAGTCACTTGCCCTCTCTGGCCTTCAGTTAGTTCATCATCTGTAAAATACAGGACTGGTATTGATGGACTTCAAGATTTCTTCCAGTTCAGGCCACGTGGCTCTGATTCTGCTCCACGGCCCTCCTCTGGGACTGTGCTGGTGACAGGGAAGGGGAGCTGAAGACAGGCCACCTCCCTCCAATATCAGAAGGCTCTCAGAGCTCAGGGGTGGCCCTGCTGCAGGCTGACTCCACAAGGCAAATTACAGCCTCTCAAGGGTGCCTATGACAAATGACGACTGAATGGCGCGCTTTCCGTATGCAAATGAGGCCTCCAATTTACATTCATTTGCACCTGATGGGTGTCTAAAATGGATGCATTTGATTTGTGCTTGATCTGTAAGTGTCTAATTTATTAATCAATAAAACGTCATGTACAGGCGCGAAGATCCCCAGTTCCAGCCGGCCTCCATATATATGTAAATAATGCAATCTCTCAATCTACTTGTTATGTAAATGTTAATATAAAACTGACAGAAAAATGCGTCTGCAGAACTTTATGAGCAGAGGGAACTGAGATTTATACAGACTCTCTACCCACCTTTTGCCCCTTGGCTCTTTTGGTACCTCCTTCCTCTTGCCACACTTCCCTCTCACTTTTCCCTAATGCCAGTTGACCCATCTCACCTCCTCCAGGAAGCCCACCTGCCCTCCCAAGGCTTCCTTACACAGCCAGACCTCCATCCAGACGCCCTTGCTGTTACCTTATACACAATCTTGCCTTTCTCTGGCCCTGGATCTTTGCCTGCAAGACCGTCCCTGACAATCCCCACTCGCCCTGCCCACCATCGGTCTCCTCTCCATCTCTGTGTGTTGAGATTTACCCCTCCAAGGACCAGCTAAAAGTCACCATCTTTAACCCACCAAGACACTGGGCATGCAGGAGCAGGATCCCTGCTGGGAAGAGGGAGGGATCAAACATCCCCATCCTCAAGATGCTCCTGGTTTAACAACAGCAATGTTTCCATCTCTGTATGCAGGGCGCCGTTCTGAGAACTGTGTGTGGGACAGCCTCAGAGGGACGGTGGGACACAGGAGGGGAACAAGCCTTCTTCAGAGAGGTCATCTATCACAATGGTGCAAAGCGGGAGAAGGGGCGCTTGAATCCAGGCAGTGTGGTCCACAGTCGGTCTCAAAAACCACCTAGAGTACAAAAGGTCGTTCCAAGGCATGGAATCCGAATTAAAACCCCTTTTTGCACTCATAGGGGCCACAAAACAGATCTTAGCAAAGACAGAACACAACAGCCTTCTCCAGCCCTCCCTCGCAGGAAGGCATCCTGAGCGGATCTCATAGCAGACTCATCTTTAGCGCACCTGTTCTTCACACTGGCTGGGGCTCTGTTCCCTGCTCCTGAGCTCCCGGAGCCCGTCCCTCCCCCAACATAGCTCCATGTCTGACTTCACCTGCCCTCTGGGAGGTCAAGGCAAGGCCAGCTCTTCCCTGTCATCAGCAGCCCCCAGAGCACCCAGGACTCTGAAGACCCCTACCCACTCAAGGCCCTGCCACTCCTCACTGCACAGAGTGAGAGCCCTCACCCCAAGCTTCAGGAACCACTCTTAGCCCACACTCTATTTATTTTTATTTTTTTGTAAATTGTTTTTATTTGTTTATTTACTTATTTAAGAGAGAGCATGCGCAAGAGAGCACAAGTGGGGGGAGGGGCAGAGTGAGAGGGAGAAGCAGACTCCCTGCTGAGCAGGGAGCCTGATATGAGGCTCCGCCCCAGGACCCTGGGATCGGGACCTGAGCCAAAAGCAGATGCATAAGGAACTGAGCCACCCAGGTACCCGTAGCCCACACTTTATAGATGAAATCTATAAAATGTGACAGATGGGGACAAGAAAGAGACTCACCTCTATTGACTATTATTCTGCACTAGGGGGTTGGCAGATTGACACCCAGCAAGTGAAGCAGCATCACATACCCAGGCGAGGGTACGGCCAGTCTCAAATCCAGGTGGGTCTGGCACCAGGTCCATCTTTAGACAGGATAAGTCATGGCGTAGGCTGGGTGACCTTTAAAGGGCTGAGAAGGATATCCCCCCATCTTTCCCATCCATCATCCTCACTGCCTTATATCCCACCATTAAAGATTTGGGATTCCTCTCCCACGGGAATAATCTCTAAGCACCCACATATTCCCAAAGCAGTAACGAATGGCAGGAATGCAGTCCAAGAGGCCTGCCGGCCTACCAAATCCCTGTTCTGTCAACACCAGCACTGAGTTATGTGCTGCTGGCAGAGAGGGGCTGCAGGAAGGGGAGGTGAGCAGAGTTTTGATGAAGGCCATATATCTCTACCAAGAATAAAACCTCAAACTTTCATTCAACGTTCTGATTTAAAAGGTCCCACTGAGGGCATTGACTTGGATTTGTCAGCAGGTGCTCCGTGAGACAAGGCTGTATCACCAATGTGGGCTAAGAGAAGTTTCCCTGAATGTGGGCCCAGTTACATCTCGTCTGTGGCACTTTTAGGAATTCCTTTGGAAGACGAGTATTTCACTTGCCCTTGAAAGTAAAATGAAAGTTGGCCTCCTGCAGAGGAGAGCAGTTCTCCAGGAGCTCCCTGAAGGAAATGTCTAGAACTGCAGTCAGGCTAAGGCTTCTTTTCCAGTCCCTTGTCCAACAATACAATATTTCAGAATAGCCAAAGGTACAAAGATGGGGGGCACCTGGGTGGTTCAGTGGTTGAGTGTCTGCCTTTGGCTTGGGGTGTGATCCTGGGGTCCTGGGTTCAAGTCCTGCAGTAAGCTCTCCGCAGGGAGTCTGCTTCTCCTTCTGTCTGTGTCTCTGCCTCTCTGTCTCTGTGTCTTTCATGAATAAATAAATAAAATCTTTAAAATCAAGGTACAAAGATGGAAGAAAAATGAAAAGAAAAACACTAACATCCATTGATGTTTAATCTATACCCAAGGTCTGCAGATTTCATTTTATTTGATTGACCCCATCCTTTATAAGGTAACAAACTGTTATACATACACAGGGAGATAGGCTCAGAGAGGTTAAGAGGTTTATCTAAAGCCACACAGCAGGCAAAGAGCAGAGTCAGAATTTGAAATCTGATCTTTCTAACCACAAAGCTGGACTCTTTCCAGCACCCCAAGCCTTCAGTTATGGAAGGAAAATGTCTGAGCTACTACAGATGATGTGCCAATCTGAAATAAGAATAGGAAGCTGGGAACACCTGGGTAGCTCAGTTGGTTAAGCATCTGCCTCCAGCTCACGTCATGATCCCAGGATCCTTGATCCTGGGATCAAGACCACATTGGGCTCCCTGGTCCTGGTGGGGAGCCTGCTTCTCCCTCTCCCTCTGCCCACTGCTCCCCCTCCTTGTGTATCTCTGTCAAATAAATAAATAAAATCTAAAAAAAGAAAAAAAAAGAATAGGAAGCTAAAGCTCAGATCATTTAGAGAGAGCATGCAAATCCACCTGGCTAAAGATACACTGAAAATGTAAATGATTAAAGAGAAGAGTTTGAAAATCTTATTATGATATAAATTATTCTACCCATGAATGGTTGCTTAATGATGCTATTTTTAAAATAATTAAAACGAAAACACCTTAAGGCATTTGACACTACACAGTTAGAGTCTGGATTTTGGGCACAGTCCAGTTTGTAGTTTGGGTCGTATAAAGGAGGTCGAGGAGCCTCCTGCCACCAGGCAGAGTGATCATCATCACTGTAATAGCTACCATATGCGGTCACTAACTGTAAGTACTTTAAACGCACAAGCTCATAACCCAATGGAGTGACTGCTCTTCCCATCCATAGAGAGGAAAATGGAGTCTTAGAGAGGCACCTGCCCGGCCCAAGTCACACAGCTGGTTAGGGCAAGAGCTGGAATGGAAATCCAGTTTTCTCTGGTGCCAGATCACAGGTAACCCCGACATTGTAGCCTAGCTTCTTTATTTCTATTTTTTAAAGAGGTATCTTAAAGGAAACCTTTAATGTCCTATTGTCAACCCTCGAACTCTAACGTGATAAAGATTCTCGGTCCCAGGTCCAGCCTCCTCTTGCCGAGGTGGAGCCGCACAGCTGCGCTAGGCGGAGCAGGTGAATCCGGCAGGAAGGCCTGGACCTAGGCACTCGGGACACCCTGTGGTCATGCGGACCTAGCCAAGTGACCCAACCGGAAGGCGCACGTTCCCAGCCCTTCAGGACATTGGACGACGAAGCTGCACGAGCTGACTCTGAAGCCCTCTAGCACTCAAATCCTGGGAGCCCACGCTTCTGCCTTCCTTACTTTGTCTGGGAACCCCTCTGTGTGCAAAGAGGTGCCTCCCAGCTGTCCTGTTGCTGCTCTACTGAGGAGCCAGGTGGAACCCCACCAAAGCCAAGAGGCACAGCTCACTCCAGAAGCTGAAGGCCCTGGGCTCGGGCTAATACTTCTTCCTTCCCCAAGGAAGCCAGAATCTTGCAAAATGCAGATAGTCTTCTGGGCTATCTGATCCTCTCTCCAGGAATCCTTGCCTGTGGATTCTCCAGAAGGCTTCCTAGAATGGTCACCCCAACCAGTTGTACCCCTACCTCCATTCCCACCAGTCCCAGGACATATTCTGGGCTCAGGTCATTTGTGTGTCTGGGGGAAGGCATTGCATGGATGGCTCCTGTTCTTCCGGTAAGCAGGAGCTCCCCAGGGGCATGCATGTGCTAATTTGTCTTTTTTCCAGACCTCAGAGATGTTCTCAGGATAAAAAAAAAAAATGCTGAGGTTACTGCCCTTTTTGTCTTTTTTAGAAGAAGAAGAAGAAAAAAAGAGTGGACTTAGTGATGAAATTATTTGCAGTGTCCTGAAGTGGGGAGAAGGCAGAGCACAGCAGCTCTGAAGGCACTGAAAAGAGGTGGGAAGTCAGCTGGCACTTCAAAGGACCCCAGGACCTTTGCATAACCCGGGACAGAACAGGAACATAAAGTCCAATCACAACAGAACAGAAATTCCCACCACATCAGTGTGAGGTGGGGCTCAGGGTCATATTTACGGCAGTGGAAATAAAATAAAGTATGATATTTATTGCCCACCTAAATTTGTGAGCCCAGCTGCCTTTTCCATTCTCCACATATTTTCCTGTCGTTGGTCAACATGGGCTTAAGGGAAATGTAACTCATTTTAATATTTGCTTAAACCAAATGGAATATAGAAAGGAAATAAATCTGGGGCCAAGCCATCAAGTTGTTTGGCCAAACCAAACCCAAAATAAAGGGCCTAAAGATTGTCTATGGATTTAGATTATGCATCATTTCTGCCACTGCTCCCTGTGTTCACCTCACTAATGATGCTTCATGAAAGGTGGTGGAGAGTTTGAGCTGTCTGGGCTCAAATCCCAGCTCTGCCACTTACTAGCTGAGTGTGGGCAAAGCAGTGAACCTCTCTGTGCCTTGATTTCCCCAGCCTTAAGACAGGAGTCAGAGTGGCATGCTGCCCACAGCACTGATGTGATAATTCAGTCATATCCCCTGTGTGCATGCTCGGCCCAGTGCCTGGCACATAGCAGCTTTCAATAAAGGATAGCTCTTATAGTTACTTGAATTTGAAGGATTCTTATTGTTTTGAACTTCCTAGTGTCATATCAGAGATACCCAAAGAGGAGCACAGATTTTCATTTGCTTGCAAATCCTCCCTTATTTCCCTGGCTAGAAGTTACATGTGGTCCCTACGGGTGACAGGCGACACACATGTTTTAACATTGAGGAGCTGGTCTGGGTGCCATATGCCTACCCCACCCAGACGCTGGACTCTGGGCCACCTGAACACAAACACGCAAGCCTGCCCTGCACAGGGAAGCCTCCCCTTTGTCCACCTGCTCCCGTGGCTCACACAGACAGGTGGAGTCTAAGAGGGATGAGTATGAGGTTCTACACTGGGGGTGGAACAATCGACTGCCCAGGAATAAACAGGACTGGGGAGCCCTGGCTCAGGAGCAGTTCCAGAAATGAAAAAGTTAACGTGCGGGGTGGGGGTGGGCGGTGAGGTGTGGAGCATGGGAGGGTAACTGGGCAGTAGTAGCTCACTATGAGAGCTAAGTCCTAGAAGGAGGAAACCAGGTCAGTGGTGTGATGGGGACAGTCACAAGGTGGATGCTCGGCCTCTCCACAATACACGACCCTGGCCACACTCTCCATGAAACCTCCTACTCTGAGGCTTTTTTTTTAATAGTAATTTTTTTAAGATTCATTTACTTATTTATTCATTATATATATATATATATATATATATATATATATATATAGAGAGAGAGAGAGAGAGAGAGAGAGAGAGAGAGAGAGAGGCAGAGACACAGGCAGAGGGAGAAGCAGGCCCCATGCCGGGAGCCCGACCCGGGACTCAACCCCGGGACTCCAGGATCACGCCCCGGGCCAAAGGCAGGCGCCAAACCGCTGACCCACCCAGGGATCCCTGCTCTGAGGTTTTATCCTCTCCTTCTAACCACCTTTCCTGCTGGCCCCTGGCCCCTGGGGCTCCCCCTGGACCCCATCCTCTACTGGCTGTTCTCCTTACTGTCTGTACTTGGGCTGGTGACCTGCCGTTACTTCCCTACAGCAGCCAGACTGACACCCTGCCATCTGCTCGCCAGGCTGCGCCCCAGGGCACAGTCCTGACACACTGTTCACATCTGCTCCCAACTGCCCACAGCACCCTGAACCCAAGCAAACCCACACCAAATTCCCTTCTGCTTCCTCCCCTGCTGCTACCTTCATGTTCCCCGCCTGGGTTACTGTCATCACTGTTTGCCAGATTGCTCCAAACCTCACTCCTTTGCCGGGGTGGGGGGTGCGGGGAGAGAGGGCTCGCCAAGAAGGGGAATGTTCCTTAGAAGTCATTTGTTGAGGGGCACCTGGATGGCTCAGTTGGTTAAGGGCCCAATTCTTGATTTCAGCTGAGGTCACGGTCTCAGGGTCGTGGGATGGAGCCCGTCATTGGGCTCTGCACTCTGCACGGATCTGCTTGAGATTTCCTCTCCCTCTCCCTCTGGCTTACTCTCTCTCTTTCTCTCTCTCACTCTCTCTTAAATAAATGATTTGAAAGCTTAAAAAAAAGTTCTTGTTGAAATGTGAGACGCAGAGAGGAAAGGCCACATATTACAAGCTCAAGGAATTTGTCCAAAATAAACACACACAGGGTAGCCCGGGTGGCTCAGCGGTTTAGTGCCACCTTCAGTCCAGGGCGTGATCCCGGGGTCCTGGGATCGAGTCCCACATCGGGCTCCCTGCATGGAGCCTGCTTCTCCCTCTACCTGTGTCTCTGCCTCTCTCTCTGTGTCTCTCATGAATAAATAAATAAAATCTTTAAAAAATAAAATAAAAATAAAATAAACACACACAGAACCAGCACTCAGATCAAGAAACAGAACGATCCCCCTCCCCCTGCCAGAAGCCCGTCCTGCCCCCCCAGCCACTCCCACGAGGGTAACTGCTCCTGGGACCTCTATCACCACGGATCTTGTAATCGACGTAAGTGGAATCCTGCAGTCTGTATTCTTTCCTGTCTGGCTTTTCCCCATGTCAGCAGGTGACAGACAGGTGATTCCCGGACTGGGTGCAGTGGAACTTCGGATTGTCCCTGCTTTGCTGTGCAGTGCCCCTTGAGTCCTCTCTCCCCTCCGCTGCTGGCCAGCGTTTGTATAGTGTCCACTTGGGGCCATATCGTGAATCCTGGGGTGCTGCCAGCAAACGCCCGGAAGCGCATCCTTTGGGCGCATTTCTGCTGCGTGCCCATCTATGTGGGGCTTCCCGGGGCCCAGAGTGGGCAGATGGACAGCTGTGGTCAATTCTGCTGAGGGTTTCCTGAGTGTCTGTGCCAGCAAATCCTTCCTCCAGCAGCACAGGAGAACTGCAGTCCTTGGAGCCCTGGGGGCTCTGTTTGGTCCTCCCTCCTGCCTCCTCTCCAAGGAGCCTTACAGAGGTCTTAACTGTGGGCTAGTTTTTCCCTTTACAAGGCTGCTTCCCTTGCGCCTTTTGGTCCTGCTGGTTCTACCCATGTTTTTAATCCCTCCACGCACCCCCCCCCCCCAGCCCCACTGCCTTTGCCTTACTCCTGTGCTTCTCCTGTCCTGTCTGGGGCCATCACCTATCACAGGCTCCCTCTGGAGCCAATCCGGGCCACCACCCACCTCCAGCTGATGCCTTACACACACCCATCTGGGCCACTTCCTGCTCCAGACCCCCCAGACCCCAGGGCCTAACGCAAAGTCACCAGGCCTAGATCGGTGACCACCCTGTGGCAGGAGCCTATGTTTCTGCACAGCACTCGCAAGGCTCCTGGCATGTATCCAGGGCTTAGACAACTGAGATGATCCAGTTCCCATTCTGGCCCCACCTACCTTTCTAATCGCATCCCCTGAAACTCCCCTCAGGAACCCACAGCAGTGGACAGCTGCCTGAGGTGCATCCATGGGGTTGCTCAAGTATTAGCGTGTGCTAGGCATGTGGGAGGTGCCTTGCCCTCTGCCTGAAATCCCTTCCCCTTGTGGGACAGTTTTAGGCAGAGGTGGTCTGATCCTACTCGAGGTCACCAGATCCAGAGATAGCAGAATGGATTCCCAGTTCATGGCAGCTCACCGCGTTCACTCAAGAGTGGAATAAGATGGCCTTGTGTTCACTCCCAAGGGGCTGGGAGGCATGAACGGAGCCACTGCCAGGGCAACGTGCCTTCACCCTAATATGACTGATTTGTAGTTTGTGCTCAAATGCCGCAGGACAGAAGCTAATACATCTCTCATAACATCTGAGAGGCCACAGGTACATCAAGATCCCTGACAGCCACCAAAGGGCCAGTTTTAGCTTTTCAAAGGGCCACAGAGGATCCTCACTGTTTAGATGGTCTCAGAGACGCTTGTACACCTGAAGCCCAGGAAAGCCGGCCTTTGGCTTTGCTACCAAGCCTTCAGCTCCATGGGAGAGCCATCAAGCTTGTATTGCCCTTATGAAAATCATAAGCTCCAATGCTATTTTTTTTTTAAGATTTTATTTACTTATTCATGAGAGACACAGAGAGAGGCAGAGACATAGGCAGAGGGGGAAGCAGTCTCCCTGCAGAGAGCCTGATGCAGAACTCGATCCCAGGACTCCAGGATTATGCCCTGAGTCAAAAGCAGACGTTCAACCACTGAACCACCCAGGCATCCCACAAATGTTATCTTTTTACATTTGTTTTCAATTTATATCTTACAAGCCGGCAACACAGGCTTTATCTTTTAATGTGACAAGCCTAAGAGAGAGGGACGGTCTTCTCATTTCATAGATGAAGAACAGGCGCAGAGAGGTTAAGTCACCTGCCCAAAGGCACACAGCTAGGAAATGGCACAGTCAGAAATGAAATGCAAGTTGCCTGATGCAAAACCTATCCTACCCTCACTGCCTCCACCGATCTGCCTACGGAAATCCTGCACCTCATCCAAGATGCCTCATTATTCCCTACAAAGCAGTTCCGGATTTCCCAGTCAGAATTAATTAATCTCTCCTCCATGCACTTCATCTGAACTTTTATTATAGTAATTATAGCAGCCTGACTTTTATTATAATCGTTATTTACATGTCTGCCTCTCCAACTGGGCTGGGAGCTCATTAAGGGCGGAACCCTGTCAATTTTGTACCTTGAGCCCCAGGCAGGTGGGTGTTGAGCCTAAGACAGGAATAGTAACAGCAAGACAATGATGAAGGCCTCCCGTCTGTGGGCTTTATCCAAACCTCGGTTTACTTCACCTGGACTGCAGGTTAAGGACCCTAAGATGACAGGCTGCCTGTGGTTGTAAAAATGCAACAGAATGTTTAAAGGTCTTCGGGGCCAGAGTCCTAAACTGCCTCTGACTGAGGACGATCTTGGGGCTTCTGGGAAGGTCCTAGATAGAGAACATTCGCTAGGCTCATCCCATGAGTCTCTGTTTTGTTTTCTGTGGCCCTCACTCCATCCCTCCCAACCTTCCCCTCCTTCTCTTTCTTGCCTTTTCTCCATCTCCTTGTCCTTTCTTTCTCGTTCCCTTAACTGGACAAAATACAAAATCCAGAACCAAAATACATTTTCTATTACTTGTTGTACCAACTGAATTTTTTTTATCTGTTCCTGCTCTAAAAAGTATATGAGTGGGATGTTTTCTACTTTACTGCTCTCTTGCTTGAAACACACGCTCTCTCTCTCTCTCTCTCTCTCACACACACACACACACACACACACACACACACAAGAAGGGAGGGAGATAAGATTTCCTCTTCTTTAAAGGACACTCTTTTCTGCCACTAACCCTCTGGCTCCCACCCCTCATCCTCACCAAAGCTAGGTCTCTGGCAGAAAGGCCCGGGAATAGATCACAGAACATCCCTTCTTTGGACAAAAAAATAAAGGATGGATGAAGCCCCTAGATGCGGGGACCTGCTATCCTGATAGAACAGACCTGGTTAACAAGCACTGCACCTGCAAAAAAAAGTGGGTTGCTGAATCATATGGAGGAATGGGGTTATTAGAAGCCAGGGCGTGGCCCTCAGTATTGGCCTGGATTAGGAAGGAGAGCGGAAGGGAGCAAGAAGGCATGGGAGATGCGGGAGCAGCAAGGCATAATTATACTGATATTATTCCACGAATACGATGGACACCCCAGTTCACCAGGCACTTAGAGTGTGTCAGGCGCTGCCTTAAGTTCTTCATATGGTCTGGCTCATTGAAACCCCGTGGCGTAAATATTCTTACAACTACTCTTCCCATTTTCCAGATGAGAAAATGGAGGCACAGAGGGACTAAGGACTAAGCCCTGGGACTAAGGGCTTGCCCATGGTTGCACAGCTGGCAAACGGTGGGCCAGGGAGTCTGAACTGCAGAGCCTATGCTCTGACAACTTCCTGAAACTTCGAGAGCGCTGTGAGTCCTGAGCTCCAGTGTTAGTTATGTCACCTTGTCCCTCTGGACCCTGGGTAGGTCACAGTGAGATAGGCAGGTTCTGAAGCCAACCGTGTAACTTCCCTGTGCCTCAGTTTCCCTTCCTAACAAGCGAGCTTCATAATTATAGATACTTCATAAAGATTCTATGAGAATTTGCTAAGAGAATACATGTAAAGAGCTTAGGACAGGGTCCGGACTGAGGAAGAGTCTAACATGCATCGGGAATTACTATTGTCTGGACCCCCCTCTGTGGTCACTCTCCTTGGGGCCCTGGGCACAGGCTAGGGGCCATCCTGACGGGTCAGTCAGGAAGAGAAGAATGAAGGGGCAATCCGACCCTCAGGCAAGAACAAGGCAGATGCTAAGCATTGACTACTGACCCAAGAGTCAGGTGCCCTGTACACGTTTTCTAAAATCCCTGGGTTAGAGGTACCATCATCCCATTTCATGGATGAGGTGCCTGAGGCTCAGAGCAATGAATCCACTTGCCCAAAGCCCACGACAGAAAATGGCCAGGCTGGGATTTGGGCCAATGTCTGTCTGACTCCAAAGCCCAGGTCCCTAATTACCACTCTAGTCCCTTGGGGAGCCACAGGTTAGGCTTTGGGGCTTAGAGTCTCCCCAGAAAGTAAGAAGGGGCTGAAAGGAGGTTGACCTGGGTGTTACTGCCGTGCTCTGCGGTCATAAACAAACCTCTCGATGTTTCTGAGTCTCAGCCACCCTGCCTGCCTGTCAAATGAGTTGATGGAAGGGAATGCCCTTTGGGAGGCCTTTGGAGCATTTACAACCAGGCTGCACGCTTAGCATCATTATCATTATCATGACTGTTACGACTGTCCACCCGGAGTCACAGGCGGGCAGCTGTGTCCTGACTGCTCGGGAACAGCTGAGGGCGGCCTGAAAGCCAGGCTGTGGTCTGGACCCGAACTTCCAAAGAGGAGAGAGGGACGGGGACCAGGCCGTCCCTGCCACTGCCCTGGAGCCCCAGGAGGGACAGGAACTGCCCGAGGTCAGGAAGCACCCCACTGTGGCCCATCAGACATGGACTCTATTAATCACCGGGACCTGTCCTCCCCCCGCTCCACTTACCCCCTTAGCAGGTGTAGGGAGTGTGAGCGGGGTGCCCCCCTGCTCCCCTGCAGACCCACTCCGAGCACAGCTACTGAGCACCTGGTCCTGCAGCTGCACTGCTAGAGGTGCAGGCCGGCAGGAGGGAGCCGGGGTGGGGAGGGTGCTGAGTCGGCAGCAGGACTGCTCTTAGGCCCGGCTCTTCACTGGACTCTGTTTCCAGCGAGGGCAGAGAACCCACATCTCTCGAAGCTTTGTGCACATTGCAGAGGAAAAATAATTCGATTAGGGAAAGAGGACAAGAAAGACAAGGAGAAGGAGGGTGACCTGGTTTTGCAGCTGGCTCAGCGATGTCGAAGCAGATGGGTCTGGCCCGAGTAGGGATGCTAGCAATGCTAGTGCGGGCCCAGGAGGAGTCAGGTGAGGAGATGGAATAAAGGAATCTGAGGTCGGGAGCCAGCTGCATGTGACCAGTCACGGGAGGCCTCTCTTCAGGCGGAGGCAAAGCCGGCAGGAGACTGGGAAGGCTCCCCAGGAGGAGAGGAGGAGCCTGGGCCACAGTCTGCACACTCAGGTCCTTGAAGAACTCCCAGTCTGAGGGAGACACAGCCCTGCCCCAGGGAGCCCCAGTCTGAGGGAGGAGACACAGCCCTGCCTCAGGGAGCCCCAGTCTGAGAGGGGAGACACAGCCCTGCCCCAGGGAGCCCCAGTGTGAGGGGAGACACAGCCCTGCCCCCAGGGAGCCCCAGTGTGAGGGGAGACACAGCCCTGCCCCAGGGAGCCCCAGTCTGAGGGGGGAGAAATAACCTGTATTTCATGGAGCCTTTAACCAGAGAGAAGAGCTAAAGAGAAACTTCAGACTCATATTACACACATGTTAACTGTCCCCCAGGGTCCGTGTGCATCATCTGTGTGTTCAGAACTGAACAGAATGAGGACTGAGGAGTGGATGGACCATCCCCAACTCCACTGAGTTATGTAAATGAAAGGACAAGCCAAGAGTGAGGAGACAGAGGGCTGGGTCCGTAGTGGATCCAGAGGAACAGGGAGGATGTGTCGGGCCTGTCCCCGGCTGGGAACCCCTGGGAGGTAGGCCATAGCTGGGCAACTCAAGACCTGTCGAGGGGGCAGGAGAGTGGGCCTGCAGGGCCCTGTCCAGATTGCAGCCCCCCCTGGGGAGCAAGAAGTCCTGCTCCCCAGAGGGCGGCACCTGGGAGAAGAGAGCGGCTAAGAGGCCAGTGCCTCAGCCCGGGTGGAACCCCTGAAACTGTGACTCTCCCCTCAGCCCTGGGCCAAGAGAAACCCCGAGGATAATCAGACAAGTACTACTGTTAGCATAAAAGCATCACTATGGAGCACCTACCGTGGCCAGGCACAGTTCATGACGTCACACGCACAAACTCAAAGCTCGCAACAAGAGGCCGTAGGTATTATTCTATTCCTATTTGCCAGAGGAGGAGGAGTCTGACACTGAGAGGGTTTAGGAAACTGTCAAAGATCCGGAAGCTAGTACCTAGCAGAGCTGGGATCAGAACCCACGAGATCTGACGTGGTGGTTATCCAGTTTCTGTTTAGTTGCTTCCAAGCTCTGGGAGCTCACTACCTTTCAAAAGGCTGCTCTGGCTGGAGCACCTTCTAGCATAATCTGAAGCCTGTAGCAGAGGCGCATCACCCTAGATACACAAGGCCGCTGAGGGTAGTAACCGGAACGCTGAGAACAGCGTCTGGCACAGAGCACTCTTTAGGAATATCTGTGGAATGAACGTTTATCCAGTAGAATCATTTCCAGGGCACACATCCCCTCGCTCATGGGCCACAGCCAGAGCACAGCCACAGGCTCTAGGCACATGTCACAGCCAAATGGGGTTTGGAGAGAGCCTCAAGGACAGAAACTGGAACAAGGAAATTCCTAATTCTCAGGGAGCAAGTACCATGGGAACCGAAGGGGCTGCTATCAGAGCTGAGAGCCCCCTCCTGCAGGAAGCATCCCTGGCCACTCTAGCCCCCAGCAGACCCCAGCGTCTTCACCTCACCCCTGGTCCTGCGCCACACCCGATGGGGGTGGTTCCTATCTGTGGGGGTGGTCCACCTTTCCACTTGACCAAAACCCCCCCTTGAGGGGCAGAGACCTGGCCCCATGCTGCTGTTCAGCCCTCAAAGCCTTGGCATTACTATTAGGAACAAAGGAGACTTGCTCAGCGCTGGGGATGGATGGACATCAGATGCAGTGGTGGGGAGGCTGGAACACTACCTACCCCAACTCCTGCCACCCTCCACCTGCAAGTATGAGACCCCGGGCCCCCAGAGATTGACGGGGTGTGTAGGACCCCAGGGCCCTTTTTCTTGTGCTCTATCATCTTCCCTATGCCTCCAGCGCCACCCTGCTCAGGTTTGAGGACTATGGATGGAAGAAACCCCTCCAGGTACCCTTCTCCCTTCCCCCCACACACACCCCCTCTCTACTCGGAGCCTTGGATGCCAAGGGAAAGGGCTGCCTCTTCCAGTTCTTTCTTAGCTATTTCTGAGAAAGTGAAACTGGAGAAACAGTTATTCAAGCCTGGACATTCAATGCTTTGGGGAGGGACAGGAAGTGAGGGGTTACCATCCTGGGGCGAGGGGAGGAAACGGGATTGGTGCTGGTGGCAGTGATGGGAAGCCCTTGGGAACAGGCTCCCCTACTCCCAGGCCTCAGGCCCTGTACTCCACTGGAGCTCCACATGGCCCCTAGCCAACCCACTGCCTTCCCTGGGGGCTGCTCAGTCCAGAGGAGAGAGCACCCCCGCCTGGGCTCAGGATTCCTGTACCCCGGTGTCCATGATCATGAACACAATGGGTCTAATTAGGTGGAGACACTGCCTGGCTTAGGAAGATAAGCCCTCACATCCACAGCCCTCGTTCTCTCCACACACAGTGGCCTCTATGTTATCTCACTGCTCATGCCTCCCATCCTCACACCCCATCAACACAGGCCCCAGTCCTCTCCTCCCCCAATCACACCGGTCTCAAACCCAGAGGCCTCCTCTTGAATCCTGGCCCCACCGTGGCACCTCATTCTCTGACTCCCTTCTGTGTCAGACCCGGGACTAGGATAGCAGGAGGGTGCAAGGTAAGTCATGAAATCTTAAGCATTAGATCCTGTCTTTCCTTGTTCAGCATAAATTTTTGCATTTTTAAAGAAATGTTCCATTAAAAGATTATTTACCTCAATTACTTATAGCATTCCCCTGAATTTTGCACCCAAGGCATGTACCTCATCCTACTCCTGCCCTGTGCACACTCCCTATGGTTGGAAGTCTTGGGCTCCCTCCAGGTTCCTCCCTCCCTCTCTAAGGACACAAGGCAGCTGACAGGCTCCACCTCGCTTCGCCCCCTTCCAGTCCCAGCCCCAGATCCACCACTTCTCACTTCTCGTGTGGAGTGAGCCTCTCTTTTCTCCCCCAAGCCCGGGGCAGGCTTCAGGGGACCAAGGCTGATGAACAGCTGTTAGCCATAGATATCTCAAGCCTCCCTAAACAGAGCTCCAAGGTTGTCTTCTCTTTTCAGGGGTCACTGACCCCCATCCTGTCAACACTGCCCCAGAGGTACTATTTTCCCAACTTTAATCATCTTGATGTTTCTTCCCTGACAGCCACTGACAGGGGTTCACTGTGAGCCAATACTAACTGTTTGGAGAACAGAAGAATAAATAAAGAGAGTTCTCAGTGGTAGAGAAAAGAGCCACTCTCAGCAGCCTTGGGAAACTCCCAGTTTCGATTCATGCATTTGTTCAGTTAAAGACCTCTTGAGCGCCCACTATATGCCAGGTGTTGCTCTAGGAGCTGGGGATACAGCAGGGAACCAAGCAGCATCCCCGCCCTCAGGGTTCAGATGGGGAGGCACAGTCCGCAGCACAGACTTCTTCCCTGCCACCTCGCCCCATGTCACCCCTCTCATTAGCTCGTCAGCACGGGATTCAGGGCCCTTGGGGCTGGGAGCCCAGGATAATCGCCTGGTGTGTCTTTATGTCTGGAGCAAAGAGTAAGGGGAGATAACTTCTGTGTAGAGCAGAGAGGTTTTAGATGGGTGTGGGAAGCTGGGGTCTCAGTTTGAGTGTGGTCCCTGCCCTGTTCACTGTAGGTGCAATGACTTCTGACCCAGTTTCCCCTCTGTGACCAGGAGAGGATAATCCTCACTCCTCCTCTCCCTTCTCCATCACGTCTCTGGGATGCTGTGAGCCACCAGGAGAGGACAGATGCTGGGATGCTTAAAATATGGCAGGTCTCCCTCCATGTAAGAAAGGGCACTAGGCCAAGAGCCAGGGTGATGTTCCTGGCGTGGCCGCACACTGTGGGGTACAGCAGTTGAGAGAACAGATGCCAACTTTGACTCTGGTCACAATACCAGCTCTACCCCTGCCTAGCTGTGTGAGCTCAAATACTCTCTGTGCCTCGGTTTCCTCATTAGGTGTGCAGGGAACATGATATCCCACACCTGCTAGTGTTACTTTACTATAGGTAATATGCTCAGAAGGGCCCCTTGCCCAGAAGAGTTTCCCAACCAATAAGTTGCTGGTTATGAGCTTGCCAGGTGACCCTGGGGGAGCCCACCCCTCCTCTAGGGTTCTGGGGTTCCATCTATCATAAGCAGGTTGGATCCAAGTTCCCTTCTGGATTCCAAGCTTTTGTAAAGCTCTGGGGCTTCTTCCTTTGGGGCTCCAGCCCCAGAGCCTCGGCACCTGCCTAATCCTTCCCCGTCAGCACAGAGGCCCAGAGCGTCTCTGTACTCCAGGTACCCTGGCTGGGGAGAAGGAATCAACCAGAGAAGTTTGAGATGATATGGTTCTCTTTGTGGATCTGCTGTGATTGGCAGTGTGGGGAAAGAGGATGTCGCCTCAAGGGGCTGCCAGCTGCCTCTGCTATGGTATTATTGAAAGTAGAAAACATAATGGCATTTTCATTACCAGAAAGGAAATGCAGACTGAGGCTGTGCCTTCTGCAGAGCATCATGCTCCTTTCGCTCCTAGCTTGCAGGGCAGCTCATCCCAGCAGCGGCGGTGGAGGAAGCAGGCTGTCCTGGGGACACACCTATACCACTGCCCCCAGGGGCCCCAGGAGCACAGCAGGGGTCTATTGAGCCTGGGGAGGCAAACTTCTCTGTGATAGAACAGGGCACTGCAAATTAAAGTCCCTCCTCAGCTTCCTCTTTGGGCCAAAAGGGACCTGTCTGAGGTGGCAGGAGGCCCCTGGGATCAGGAGGGAATGAGATTTCTCCCAGGAAAGGAGAGGAGTGCTGTCAGCCCTGGGTCGACACTGTGCCCTGATTGCCGGTTTCCTCCCCTGGTTCTACAGCAGCAAGACTGTGTGCAAGACCAGGGCTGGCTCAGACACGGGGTATGCTCTAACTCTGCCACTGATGTCCCACATCGCTGGTATAACCATCACATCCAGGCCCTCTTTCTGAGCCAACCAGCAGCAGGCTCCAGGCTCCCTGCAAAGAGCACGCACTTCAGCCTGGGATGGTTCTGCCCAGCCTGAATGCCCCAAGTAACGCTGCTGCAAGACTGGCACCTCAAATATGTCCCCCCACCACCTGTGCTGAGTGACACCTCCCTGAGCATCCATGTGGGTGTTTGGCACACCTGTCCATTCATTTGCTTGCCTTGTGCTCCCCAAGAAGAGTTATCTGTGCCAGGCTGTACCCCCAGTGAGCAAACAGCTGACCTCAGGAATGTGTGTCCCCTGGGGGACAGCTGAGGACTCTTTGAGAACTTGGTTCACCGTATGTCCCCTTTCCACTGAGATGTCAAGAAATGATAGGGCCCCTGGTGGGGAGAGCTGGTATTCCTAGGACCCCGGATGGAATGTGATGGGCTTGGGGGAATGACAGGCAGACACAGGGGAGCTGATGGTATGGGGGAGCCCCCGGGGTCTCTTCTGCCCACCCAGAGAGTGAGGATGGTGGAGAGAAGGCTCAGGGTGCGAGGCTCAGGGTGCAAGTTGAGGAGCTCACTGGCAAGGTCCCAGACGTGCCAACCACAGATGTAGGTGGCAGGTCTCAGCTGCCGTGAGTGGGGATGGTCTCACTTGCAGAGGATGCTGGGAAACATGGGCCTGATAAAACATGAGCCTCACCCAGGGCAGCCAAGAGCCCCTGTCCCAGTCCTGCAGCACCCACCCCCACAGAAAACATACCTAATAGTTGGCTGCCCAGCCCCCAGAGGCTCTTATTATGTTACACAAACACATGCACCCTCCAGACGCTGAAGCAGCACAGACTGTCAAATGGGCACCGAGAGGCTCAGCCCAGCTTGCACATGGAAACCAGAGAGGCACACGAATTCCTACAGACATGCAAACATGCAGCTGAGAATGTGGCCCCCACACATACATGGAGGGCCGTGCCACATGCAAGTACACACTGCCATGCCCAGCAGATGTCTGTACCCTGGTAACCACCTGCAAGGACGCAATCACACAGACCTGCACTCATGTGTACACGAGTCCAGAGACTGGTCATCCAAACACAAGCACACACATGTGCACGCACACACACACATACACACATGCACACACTCCATTTCCAGGCAGGCTGTTGCTTTGGCCCGGGTGCTTGGGCCAGCACACTCATGTCCATTCTAACAGGTGAAGAAAGAAGACAGTGTCAGGAGGAAGGCCCACACTCTGCAGGGAGCCTCCTACGTGCCCCAGGTCGCCTTTCCAAGAGATGCAGGCTATGAGTTTTCCCATTAGGAACCAGGAGCCCTCCCCCCCACCCCTGCCGAGATGTGTGGTGGCAGCAGGGGGTCATTAAGCATGCAGCGGGGGCATGGCTGGCGAGGAGGAGGAATGGACTGGGGGCAGCATATGGATGGATAGGCAGGAGGCACTGCAGCGAAACACGAAACACGGCAGCCACAGAAAGACTTTCCGATGGCTCTGTAGCATCTGCAGAGTGCTGATCCCGGCCTCAGTCAGCAGCCCTGGGCAGCAGTGGCTTCCTCGCTCTCTCCCCTCCCTCGGGCCACAGCAGGTACCCTGCACAGGGTGGCCTCTGAGCAGGGCGGGATGGATGGAAGATGCTAAAAAGGCCTACTCACCCTCTCTGCACCCAGGCCTGTCCCCAACTCTGACCATGCCTTGTCTCTGAGGCCCCTGGCCCTCTTAGTTCCAGCCAGAATGTGGATCCCTCAGGCATTGACCTTGAGCCCATCCCCAGAGGGCCAGGCTCCCCCAGCTGCTCTCTCTGCCTAAGAGGAATCCCCAAGGTCTGTGTGGATGCAACAAGCACTGCGCGCCCCAGAGCCAGCATATCCACATTTTCCCAGAGGGCACCTAATGCCAAAGCACCCTCTAGGTGAAGGTAGGGTTGCAAAGTGAATGAGTTCTAGGCATCAGGGTGCTAATCCCCAGTCTCCCATCCTGCCACTTGGATGACCCATCTGCAAAATGGGCAGCAAACCATTTTCAAATAAGTGATTGGGTCTGATGACTTCTAGAACCCCTACCAGCTTTAAAAGCTGGGATATTCTGGATTGATTCTGAATGGTGGATCCTCAGACATTATCAGGCACACTGCAAAGACTACACATCTGTTCCCTCTCCAGTGCCTGGGCATCTCCATAACCTATTCAGTCCCTGCCCATCAGCACACAGGGGCCAGGGGGATCATCATCCCTCTTGCTCTGGCTTCCCTGCTTACACCTGTCCCCTAAATCCTTTCTGGATGAAGCCTGGGGCACCTGCATATTATGCATACACATCTATGTGTACGTACCTCTCTCATTGCCGCCAGAAACGATTAGCTAGGTTTTTGGCAGCTGAGTCACATTCTTGGCTTCCATTCAGCTTCTGGTCCGTGCACACCCAGGTGTCTTGCACATCTGTATCCTCCCCGCCCTTATTCCCGACTACCCCCCACCCGAGCTCCGCTGTCCTTTCTCCCCTCCTCTCTCTACTCAGCTAGGGAAACAAGCTGTGGGAAAACAAGACTGATTTTTCATCGTGTTTATAAATCTCTTAAGCTCTGCACAGTGCTTTTTTCCAGCTCGAAGGCTAGCTGGAATGTTGCTGTTTTCGCAGAGAAAAATCAAAGGAGAGGGATTATAATTACGGGTCAAGCCCTGAGCAGAAAGCAGCTGCAGGCGTTGGGGGCTTCCCTTGCTTGGGCATCTTTTGTATCAGCAAAGAGACAGGCATCCAAGAGGCGTACTGAAAAAGAGACTCGACCTGGGTTTTTGCCTCTTCTGGGGCTCTCCATCTTGCCCTTCTGAAATGCCAGGCTCCACTGAGTGTCTCCTGTCCTTGTCCTTGGTGTAGCAAATGCCTGCACCTAGGCTGTAAGCACTCAGCTCAGAAGCCACAGAGAGACCTGGCCCGGACATGCTCCTCCTGTCCCAGTCACATCCTGGGAATGCACCCTGCTGGCCCCCCACTGCCTTCCAGGGGCCTGGCAAGGACAACTCCCACTCACCACCATCCCCGCCATGAATTGCTGCGCCATCCACAATCTCTTACCTGAGGGTGCAGCTAGCTAGTTCTACCCCACGCCTGGAAGAACCTGTCCAATAAGGTGAGCTGGGAGAAAGAAAGTGGGGAGGAAGGAAAGAGAGGAGGAGAGAAACTAGAACTGTCTATTCTCAGTCAGAGCTCAAACCCTCCTTCCCTATGAGCACAGTGACCTCCTGGCCCATGGAAGTCTACAGAGTGCCTCATCCATCCTCACGAACGCCAGACCTGAAAGTCCCACCCAAGGCTAACTTGTTGAGAACCTGTTCTTATTTTATTATTTAAAACAAGAGTCTGAGTCAACTTGAGGCTGAAATGAAAGCCCCAGGCTGGGCATTCTGTGGCTGAGCAGTTCAAGGTGGATTTGAGTAAACAGCCATGTATTATGCCATGTTCCCCCAGACGGCCACGCATTCTTGCCCTCAAAAGGCAAGGTCTGTGGGCCCAGATCTCTTCTTCCTCCCAAACCCCAGATTCAGACCTCTGAGCAGGAAAAGAGCTAGGAAGCCATCTGCTTCTGTAGCTTCCCCCCTGATGGATGAGGAGGAAGAAAACTGGTCCAAGCTCATGCCTGCCCCATCCTCTTCAATAAACCAGCCAGCCAGCGTAAAGGGATGGCTCATCTCCTAAGCTCCAGCAAAACTGAGGATAAGCTGCATTTTCAAGGTGCAGAAAAAGTGATATTGGCCAGAGATAACAAGTCCCAGCTCCGTGCTGGCTCCGTGGTGACCTCGAGTAAGTCACCTTCCCTCTTTGGACCTCAAACCTGAACCTTTATGAGGGTTAGGGCAAACAGGTGACAGGGCTTTTGCATCTGTGAGGAGTTCGGGGATGTTAACTGGACAAGAGCTGTCATCAGGGGCAGGGGATGACGAGGAGATAGCGTTAGAACCACAGGGTCCTGAATTCAAATCCTGATCTTCCATCTACTAGAAGATAGTCCAGGATAAGTCACTTCTCACCTCTGAGCCAGAGTTTCTGTACCGTACACCTCATGAGACAGTTGTGGCATCAAATGAACTAATTCATGCACAGTACTTAGCTCAGGGCCTGGCACATAGTAAATGCTCACTAAATTATAGCATTTTTTTTTTCCTATTGGAAATTGACCAGCTAGCAAGGAGACTAGTTTTTTAATTCTGAAGAACTGAGCAGTGGGGTGGGTGGGGGAGGCTTGGGGAGCACCACGAAAGTGGGGTCCCTGGACAGGGCAGGGCATTGAAGGGCTGCTGCTCCTGCAAGACGGCTTGCTCATGGGTAATGCAGAGCCCAGCAGCCCCAGCCTCACTGCACTACAACTGGTCCTAGGCAAAAGAGGAGGAGAGCATGGGCTCCCTTCATTGGAAACAAATTGATTGTTTCATATTCTCCCATTTTCCATACCCACCCCCCCCCCCCACTGCACTGGGGCAACCCCCAGAGCATGCTAAGTGGATCACTGTCTGCAGTGGCATGGAGGTTTGGGGGACAGAAGGGAAAGGAGAGAAAGAGACATAGAGGAGGAGCCCCAGGAGGAGAGGCGAAAGGTAGAAGAGAGGAAGGCTAGAGGGAGGAGAGAGAAGGTAATGTGATGAATAAAGTAAAGCAGGAAAAGCAAAAAGGATGGACAGGGAGGAGCAGGAGGTGAGTGGGGAGGAAGTGCAGCCCACAACCTGGGTTCTTGAGCTGATATGCTAATTTACACAATTCAAAAGTTCTGCAAACATCCCCTAGCCTGCAAGTGAGAGATATTTTAAATGTAAGCTCCTTGAGGGCAAGGACTCTTTGTTACTGTTTCTTTTTATTTTGCTTTTAGCTTTTTATCTTCAGGTCCTGAAATTGTGCGCGCCCAGCAGCCCATTCAATAGCTACTTGCTAGATGAAAATACTTCAGTGCAGAGAACCAGCTAGCAGGTTGCAGCCTGGCCGCTCCCATGGCTTCTGCTCAACACTTGGGAGAGGTGCTGGGTGACTCCACGGAATCTTAATGGCTGATTTTGAGGATCACAGCTTGGCTGCAGAAAGAGGGAAGGGCTGAAAGAAGGGAGGTAGAGAGATCTCAACAGGCCAGCCCACAGTTAGTAGGCAATGGGTGGTTGTGGTGGCAGGTGCTGAGACGGTGCCTTGACCTCAGCTGAGGATGTGGCTCTGATGTGTCTACTGGTCCTAAAGGTGTGGCACGTTCCAAAGAGTTTGTGGTAAACCAGACCCTTCCTGGGAAAGATGGTAGAGCATTAACCCCAACGACCTGCTGATACTGATCCCAAGACTCCCTGGGGCATCTGCACACCTCCCTACTCCGGACAGCTAGACTCGGGCTCATTAAGGAGCCAGGCCCAAGTCCGTAAGCCACCTCCTGGCCAACACTAGTGGGGAGCTTAGGAGGGCTCCTGAAGACATGCCTTCATTGGCGTGGCCAATTCTTGTCTTACAGACCAGATGATAAGGTGGTACTCACCAGTTTTGGAGCTGGATTCAAACCCCAGCTCTGCAGTTCCAAGCCAGGCCACCCAAGCCCCTTAGTGCACAGAAAGAGCTGATGTCAATTATTGGGTGTTTGCTCTGTTTCAGGCACTGTTCCAAGTGTTCTGCATATATGTTCACTACCCTATGTGGCAGGTACTACTGTTATCCCCCTTTTAAAGAAGGTAATTGAGGTAATTGAGGCACGGAGAGGTGAAGCAACAAGCAGAAGGTCAAGAGTAAGTGGTAACAGCAGGATTCGAACTCCGGCAGTCGGCCTGCACATCCCTGTCTCTTAGCTTCGGCATCACTTATTTATATACCTTTCTTAAAGTAATCTCTACGCCCAACGTGGGGTTTGAACTCAACATCCCAAGATCAAGAGTGGCAGGCTCTACTGACTGAGCCAGCCAGGCACCCCTTTCTATCACTTACTTCATTGAGCTTCCTGAGCCTCGGTTTCTCCCTTTCTCAAATGAGGCTCATAATAGTATCTTCTTCCTAGAGTTACTGAGGATTTGAAATAACATATACCAAGTACTTGGTAAAGTAGGTATTCCCTAAAGTGCAGCGACTATATGTTACTGACTGAAGAGTATATTTCCATGGTAAAAATGGTAACAAAGCAAATACTTTCTCATAATACTTTCTCAATCTGTTACACTATTTAGCTTGTTAATCACCTTCATTTCCCCTTAGATCCGCCATCCAGCCTTTTCCATCCTGAACCCGACCCAGGAAACTGTTCCATGTGTTCCTCATCAATGACCTCCATGCTGATTGCCTTCTGTTTCCCTTACTGCCCAGTCAACAGGGGAGACCAGAAGGAGATGAGAGGGAGGAGGGTGGGTTCAGACTACTTATCACATCCCCCACCCACCCCCACCCAACACACAGCTCCCTCCCTGTGAGTCTGGTTGTGACCTTCAAATCTTGGAGGTGACAGCTCCAGCTGGGCAGCCTTCTTGAGCTCATATGCTCTCTGGGTTTCAGGAACTACCCCTTCCCTTCACCCTTTCAAGTTTAAAGATGGCAATAGCCCCCCACTGTCACTAGTCCCATGGTACCACTGGATAATCCCTATGGCTTCCCCATGTCACGTCCCCATCTGAGTGTGCCTTCTGTTTCCTGATGGCATCCTGACCAATATGCAGCTTCAACTAGAAAGCCAGAAAGCATCGTTTTCATTGAAGTCTGGTGGACTTTTGGTCTAATCTCATTCTAATATTTACCAGCCATGTGACTTAGGTAAGAACTTCCATTTTCTCATCTATGTTTACATGGGAGTAAAATTAGGAGTAAAAATAGTACCTACCTTATCAGTTATTTTGATCCAATGCACACAGTAGGATTCCATAAATGATGCCATCAGCATGATTAACATTATATTTATATCAGGAGCATGTGTGGCTATCTTCCCACAGTCTCTAATTGTGGTCTGAGGGAAGCTATGTGTTTCTAGAAAGTTGACTCAATCCCCCTTACCCCAACCCACACCATTCCAATGGGTGCATTTAATTCCAGAGGCCCCCATGATTGGTTACAAGAGAAGCATAAAATCCAAGCAGGTCTAATCAGAGTGTGACTCAGATTAAGTCACACTTAATCTTCTAAGATTGTTGCGAGAATGTGTTCTCTGTCCTTCTAGATGGCCTGGACTATGGACATGCAGCATGCAGCTGCCACAGCCATCTCACTACCATGAGGAAGTCCAGCCTAAAGGTGAAGCCAACTCAAAGAGAACAGGGAAATGAAGCCAAACTCTGGTGAATCATGCCTGGGGTCCACACCACTTTCTTATGAGTCAAGCCAATAATATTCATTTTTAGAAGTCAGATCAAATTAGGTTTTTGTCTACTTGCAATCAATTGTATCCAACCGATTGAGACTTTGTGCCTGAAATGGGATGTAGCCATAACTTACTCTACAATGTCCAGCAGGGCGTATGCATCAAGCCAAAGAGACAAGCTGGCAAACAGTGCAGTGTTGCAATCCAGTGAGGGCCACCATGATCTGTGCCTTGCACACACCCCCGGGGGCACCGCTGACATTCACGGCCATTGTAAATTTGTATCTTTACAAGTCAACTTTCTAGCAATGGCAGCAAAGTGACTCAAGAAGGGGGAGGCTCTTTCTAATCAGCACAAAGGTGTCCACTGCTCTAGCAACAAGGCTGTTGCTCCCCATCTGGCAGACAGCGAACACTGCAGATGCAACAGCAAGGATATGGCTAAACTGGATCTCTCTCCTCAGGCTGCAGCCCCTGTGGCTGATAAGGCTCTGGCGGTAAGACAAACTTAGGCTGTTGGAATACACTGACTACTTCGTGTGCCTCCAATAACATGTAAGGTCCTGCAATACAAAGATGATCTTTGGTTCGAGGTAGCCCGCTGAGAACAGAGAGAGAAAAAAAATATATGGCGTTGTTAAGAGAGGCTGTTATCTTTGATCTGAAACCCAAAATTTTTGAGATTATTAATCTGGAGCCTGGCAGAGGGGAAAGTGATGCTGTAGGGGACTGAGCAAAGGTAAGTAATAGGGACGCAGAGTGGAACATAAATTTGGCATCAGTAGGATGTCTGAACCCCCTGACCACCACAAATAAACTCCCTTCCTGGCATGAAGACAATCCTTTTTTTTTTTTTTTTTGTTAGAAGGGTGGACCTGAAGTGTAGCCAGTGAGCAGCTCTGCGATGCATCCCCATCCCAGAAGGAAAAGGAGGAGGTCCCTGGGAGGCACAGCAGGGAGGCAGAAGCTAGGGCATTAAGGGCCAGGGAATGAACAGAACAAGGGGATCACCAGGAGACAATTCGCGGTCTTAAGACTGACTCAGCAATATCTCTTGGCTGCTGTTATTGGCACATGGTATTGACTGGGAAGTAAACAGACTGGAAATCTAAGGTCTTCAGAGAGAGAGTTACATTGTCAAGTCTGGCTGGTAATGGCTTTTGATTGCTCAAACCTTAAGGCAGTGCCCCAGTTCCCAGCGTCATCTAACAGGAGGCAACTGCGAAAGCAGGGACAGAAGAGATGAGCTCCACACTGCCCGTATCACAGGGGTCGGGAGAGGAGAATGGATGAGGAAGCCCCCTCCCACCCAATGGCTAACCAAGGAAGGCACACCTTGCCAGAAGTACATGCTGTAGACCACAGGCCACTGACCACAATGTGGCTTTCCACTTCTACTCTTTCCAAATGGAAGGGGTATGTTTTTTGTTTGCGATTTTTAATTTTTACAGTTCTCATATTCTTCTCCACTGGTGCATATGAGGTGTACTGAGGCATGGATAGCTTCCCATTTAACAAATCAGAGCCTGAAACATCACAAGTCTTATGTGGATGGGATGAAAGAAGGTAAGAGGCACTGAGAGAAGCTGGATGGGGAGCCGTAAGCTGCAGCTGAGTGAGGTCTCAGGATGCCTCATGCTGTGTGTGAAGTGAGCTGTGTGTGAATTGAGCTCGCTGTGAGTGTGGGGGTGTTTTTGAAAGTACGCGTGCAATATAAGGGTGGGTGTTGCAGCCAAAGAGGTAGGAGGACTGTGGTGGACATTAGCATTGCCTTCCAGAGTCCATGATAAAAGCTTCCAATTTCTGTATAGGCTCTCCTATGGGTCTGAGGAAGTTGATTCAATCTCCAGCTCCAGGGCAGAAGTATGCCTGGTGTGACACCAGGCAAGTTAGTGATGGTTCATGACCCAAGTCACAAAGACCAGTTCTCAAGGAACCTGGGATTCAAGTCAGTCCATTAAAAGTGACTCTTGGAGACAAAGCCCCCAGTAAGAGGTAATTACAGAGGCCAACTCTGTGCCAGACACTGTTCTAGGCAATTGAGGCTACTGTAAAGAACAAAAGGGAAAAAAAGGAAAAAAAAAAAAAAAAAAGAACAACAGAGACATGGTCCTTGCCCTCCAAAAACCCATACTTTTCAAGAAAGCACAGTATACAGATGTGAGGCCAGGAAGGAAGTCAGCAGAGGAGGACAATGCTGGCATAAAGAGGATGAGACACCAAAAGCCCATGAGAAATGGAGCCTGAGGTTTGTTCGAGCTGCTCCTGAAGTCCATATTACTGTTCTACTTTCCAAACACATGAACCGATAAACATCCTCCATTGTTTAACCTAGTTTTCCATTATTTGTATTTAAAAGATATGCTGTGCAGGAATCTCTAGAGCTTTTTTTTTAAAAGATTATATTTTATTTATTCATGAGAGACACAGAGAGGCAGAGACACAAGCAGAGGGAGAAGCAGGCTCCTTGCAGGGAGCCTGATGCGGGACTCGAGCCTGGGACTCCAGGATCAGACCCTGGGCCAAAGGTAGATGCTCCACCACTGAGCCATCCAGGCATCCCAGGAATCTCAAGCTTAATCCACTTATTTGGATCCCCTCATAGCAGCTAAACCAGTGGCAGGAGCTTAGACCGTGACTGGTAATGGGTGTTGGATGAATAAACAAATCTAGACAACTACAAAACATATGAGCAGCTGTGGCTGCTGAGGACTGACTCCAGCACAGTGCCAGAGAGGCCGCAATCCTAAGAGTGTACACGTGTCATGAGGCTAGCAATGGAGGATGATTGGGGAATTAACAGAGCATGCTCAGTAAGAACAGTGTAATGTTTTATAAAAGTGGTTTCTTGGGATGCCTGGGTGGCTCATAGTCGAGCGTCTGCCTTCGGCCCAGGGTGTGATCCTAGAGTACCGGAATCGAGTCCCACATCAGGCTCCCTGCATGGAGCCTGCTTCCCCCTCTGCCTGTGTCTCTGCTTCTCTCAATCTCTCTCTCTCTCTCTCTCTTTCTCTCTCTCTGGATCTCTCATGAATAAATAAATAAAATCTTTTTAAAAAAAGTGGTTTCTCTGATCAGCTCTGACATGCAAATATGACAATCAGGAAAAGATCAGAGGTGGAAGGAGGAGGATTCTAGTTCATCAAGTTTAAGTCACTCACTGGACTGATGGGAAACTGAAGCCTAAAGACATGACAAGACCCCCACGTCCATTCAGACGGGTGAGATGCACACCATTCCCATGCTGTTCCCACACACAAGACCCCAGCTTTTTGTTCTATCCTTGAGCACAATGCTCTTCAAAGTGTGGTCTCCAACCTGCCACTCAGCATCACCTGGGAATATGTTAATGCAAATTCTCTTGGGTCTCACCCCAGACCTTCTGAATCAGAAAGTGAAGTGGGCCCTGTGATCCATCCCTGGTTGACTTAGGCCTTTAGGTGATCCTGATGAATTCTCAAGCCAGAGAACCACTCTTCTAGAACGGTGGTTCTCAAATCTTAATGTGCACACAAGTTCCCCGGGGGACTCTTCTTAAACTGCCAATTCAAATTGCATAGGTCTGGGGTAGGGCCGAGGCTCTTCATCTGTAACTAGTTCCCAGGCGACGTCAATGCTGCTGGCCACGGCCCACAGTTCAAAGAGCAATACTCTGAAGATTAAAACATCATCATGCATCTGTTCCCCCTCACTTGTGGAAACTGAAACTTCTCATAGAGGTAGTAGCTAAGCAGACACGATCTTGTGGGACTTGGAAAAGTAAAATCCCAGAGAAATACAGACCATGAAAAAGGAGATGTATTTATAGCTAAATCATTAGATCATGCAGAAATAAAACCTAGGTCTCAAACCTTTTCTTTCCCACTTAAAAAAAATTCATTATAAAAGTAATATCATTAAAAGATTTTTACAAAAGGAAAGGAAGAAAAAACTCATATTCCAATCACCCTGGCTCAGCAACTATTTTTCTTTATATTTGCATAATCCTCCCAATCTTGGCTCATAAGTATCCTTAAAAAAGAAAAAATAACTAAAAGCAAGTCCTATCATGTACTCGGGGGTTTTCTTGACTAGAACAATTCTGTACGGGAGTGCTCTAATACTAGCACCATTTAATCTTAATCAGGAAAAACCCACACTTAATCACTTCATTAACATACTCAGCCAGTCAACAGTTAGCTAGAGCTACACTGCCTTGAATTTGCACTGCTACGTGCCTGGTTCCCAGCACAGGTGTGTGCCCCCAGCTCTGGCTTTTCTTTCAGCAACCGTACACCTCCCTTCTCATTCACTTTCCTCTGCCTCTTAGTGAGGGAGAACAGATGGCTCTCCTCCACCATTCCTAGCTCCTATCTCACCCACAGCCCTAGGAGGAAGAAGCCCATCTCTGCCCATCTCTGCCACCTGACTCTGTGGAGATACGTGGCTAACGTAAGTATCAACCGATGCAGACTGAATAAACAAAGCAATTAGGAGTTCAAGACAACCTATTAGTATGATTTTTAAAAAATAATCAGCAAAGCCTACACAGAGGGGATAAAAACAATATGATTACACATTTGAGGGGTTTCAAGCCTCAGTGGAAATGGAGTCACATCAAAGGAAAGCCTGATCTGTTCCAAGTAAGGGAGGCATCACACACACACATAGCACATTTAGGGGAGGGGACACCCCATCCCTAACCAGAAGAAGAGCAGGTTCCCAAAGGTGTCCTGGACCCTAAGCCTGCAAGAGCAGAGAGGCCAGCACACAGCAAATGCTCACAAAATGGAATACATGAGTGGACATCTAAGTGGCCAGGAACCAGCCCATATGCAATCAAGTGATCAAGATGAGCTGCATACACATGTGTGAGCTCTGTAAGTGGCCTCAGGTGAGGAGTACAGGTGCTAGGTGAACTACAGGATTGGCGGGCAGAGGCGGGCCAGGACCCCCGCTATGCCTCTCCCTCTGAGGTCATCTCTGCAGATCACACCCTGGGCCACAAACATCCCTCTGCCCTGGATACTGTGGCTCAGAGACCCAGAGAGGCCTTTTAACTCTCCTGTGGCTCCAGGCAGGATTCTCTTGTCTTGGCTGACTTTTTATGGTCTTCAAAAAATAAGTTACCCTCCAACGCCCTCTCTCCCTAACTTACCTACCCATTGGGGGCCCTCCATTCCCACCCCCTTGAGAATCAGGGCTTTCTTACTGGATATAAGCTTCTGCTCCTTTCTCCTGCTCCCTTCCTTAGAGGACTGTGAGATATCAGAAGCAAAAGGGAATTTGTCAAAGAACAGGATGCCCAGAGGTCTGGGTAGGAGGATGCAAGTGTACCCAGGACACCATATGAGATCACCTCTATACTGGAGACCTCTGTCCAATGGACACCCACACTCTCCTGAGGGGCCTTTCTCCTTGAGCCGTCTGGAGTCATGTGTTCCCTACCTTGGTTCCACCCAGGAATAAGCTAGAATCCAAGGTGCACAGAGGGATGAGGACACTGAAAGGTGGACGCATAGGATAGATGGATGGGAGGGGCTGAGGAATGGGGCAGGGGATGGTGTCAACGGGTAGAGAGATACATAAACGGACAGGCAGGCAGAAAAAAATGATAGGAGGCAGTCTGGATGGACAAACTGACAGGAAACAGAAAGGCTGCAAAGAAACAGATGAATATTTTTATTCTTTTCTTTGCCAGTTTTCCCAAGAACAACCATTAATTCAAGGTAAAGTGGACCCAGCTCTCCAGACCATCGCTTTGTAATCTGGTTGTCAAGTCATAATCACAGCTTCATAGACCACTGGCTGTTTAAGCTAAAATGAGGCCCCCTTTTACAGATGAGCAAACTGAGGCCCAAGGGGGTCAGTCAAAAAGTCCAAAGTCTCAAATACTGTTTTTTAGCTTTTGTCTCTTTAATCTGTCTCTGCCTCCCAATTTCTGCCCTCTTTATTCTCCCTGAAAAAAAAAAATCCCTCTTGTCCTGACTTTCACCTACATATCTTTCAACTGCCTTTTATCTCTGCCCTAGCCTGTTTCTTGGTTAAAAGTCACCCCACAGTAAATCAACCTACGAGCACAGTGGTTTCCACAGCAAAAGCAGGAGGTGAGGCCGACGTTCTGCTTCCAACAAAGCCACTTTCAATAATGTATAATTAATTATAATGTATAAAAAAGGCCTTTTCCTTGCATGCTGGTGGAAAGTTCCTCCTGACATCTAACATAACTTCATCCTTCTTTACAGTTGATTAAATAATTTCTCCCATTTGCTTTTCCCTGAGAATGTAAGGCATTGTCTTTGCCAACTTCAGAAAGGCCAACACAGTTAAATGCATGCTGCAGGGTGGGGGTGCGGGAGGGGGGGTGCTTTCCTGCTAGCTCCTTCATGTTGGGGGTAGAGGGAGGCTGGGCTGGAGATGAGCTCACCCACCAGTAAGGAGGTAAGGAGGTAGGGGACCCTGCTCCTTCTCTCCCCCACACACATGAAACTGAGCTGGCAGGATGCAGGAAACCTTTCTTGGAGTATTGATCACAGAGGGATGAGTGACGGCCACTGGTGGGCTGTCTGGGCCCCATCCGGGAGGTACGAGCCAGATGCAGTTGCTACTCAGAGCCCCCTCCTTACAGGCCACCACTCCAAGGGGGCAAAGAGGGGAGTCTAGAGAAACTGGCATTGTGAGAGCAATCCTATATTCTCTGTCCCCAATCCATGCTCCCCAGCCTGCTTCTCTCTCATGCTCCCAGGGCTTCAGAAGCCTCCCCACTGGCAGGAAGCTTCCTTGTACTGAATAGATGGGAGCCAGTGGTGATTCTGCTCCAGCCCTCTCTACCCTGACTTGAATCCCTGCCACTGAGCACCCACCCCACCTACACTTACTGCTGACATACAACCTGTCCATAGAGCTGCTCACCCAGCCTTGACTGCTTTCCTGTGCTATGTCTTCCTTTCCTACTGGCCTCCATGTCATCTTGCCTGGGAGCTCCCTAAAAGCAAGATGCGTAATAAAAATCAGGATAACCCTAACAGTAATAATACACTCAGAACATAGTCTGTTCCAGGCTCTCTGCCATGTGTGTTCTGGGTACCTCGACTCATTGTCAGCAGACCTGCTCTCCTTGAGCTCCACCCACCCTGCCCACGAGCCCCCTGGAAAGGGTCCCATCAGCTGGAGGGTCTAGGATTAGCCCAGGGGCTAACTTGGGGTCCGGGAGCCTGGAAGGAGCCATGGGTACCGGTGGGTAGGGCTCCTTAATGTAGGCTCAGGCTGCATGGCCAGCTTTCCTATCTAGCACTTCCATGACAGCAGGAACCCAGTCTTGTATGAACTCAGGCCCTTGTCCGGGTCCTGACACCCTGACAGATCTGTCTCACCCTTGGCCAAGAGCCCTTCTACCCAAAAGGATTAATGTCATCTAGAGCTATCCAAGAGGCGTAGAGCAGTGAAGAAAAGATTTGGAGCCCATATGCTCTTCTCAAAGGGTGGGAGCAGGGGGACAGGGTGACCAATCTCACAGGACGCTGTCACCTATGCCCCAATTCTGCAGGACTTTCCACCATTACAGTCATTCAGAGGCCATGCTTTCGTCCTTAGGATGGCAGGTTTTTCCAGAAGGGAGAACAGGTGGTGAGCACAAGGTCACACAGCTGGTTAGCAGTGGAGAGAGAACTAGAACCCAGTCTCTTTTACGCACACATGCACACACAAACACACAAAACACACACACACACACACACACACACACACACCCTACTAATGCCCAGGGCCCTCTTCTGAATGGGACGTCTCTTGGAACTCATGTCTTCCTATCTGAGTGACCCCAAATTTGGCCTGTGTCCAGAATTCCTGAGGCCATGGTCCTCAGTGCTTGAATCTCTGAAGATACAATTCCAGTCCAAATCCTGCCCAAGGTGTGCTTCAATTTGCCTAACTGTCACCTCAGACAGCTCCTCATACAGAAGACATAATAATAACCAGGATCACAGTCAGCTCTCAGTTGTCAGGTGCCTCCCTGGGTGCCCCGCCCTCCATGAGTATCTCGCAGCCCATCTGCCATCCTGCTACCACTGCCTTCCATGCTGCACCCCAGCCAGCACGCCGGTACAGTCTGGGATAGGGTGGCTGTGAGCTCATGACTGAGGGTGTCACACCATTCATCAGACCCTCCTTTACTCTGGGGCAAGTGCCCCCTGGGCCAGCACATGTCTAATCTTTTGAGGGCTCCGAGGAAGCAGAGGACATGAGCCTGCCCACCCCCCCCCACCCCCCCACCCCCCGCCAAGCACTGACATCTGGCCACAGAAAAAGCAGAAAAGGGCAGGAAGCAGAGATGTGAGGCTTCAGAGAAGGGATAAGGATGATGGAGATGGAGGCTGGGCCGTGGCTGTCGCTACTGACCTTCATCCCTGAGAGCCCCAAGGAGATAAGATCCATAGCATCTTGTGCTCCAAGGAGGGCTTGGGTTCAGGGACAGGCCTTGGCCTTGAGCCCAATCAGACATCTATAAATAAAGATGAGAGTGCGGTGTGCCCAGTGAGAGAAACTGGGGCAGCAGAGGTGCCATGGCTGGGACCCAAGCCATCACATCAGGGATGTTCCTACACACCGTGACACACCGTGATTAAGTGTGCAGATCCCAGCTCCACTGTGTGACCTTGGGCACATTACTTAGCCTTTCTGTGCCTTATCTATAAAATAGGAATGAAAACAGCACCTACTTTATAAGATCACTGTGAGGTTTAGGTGAGTTAATATTGCAAAGCGTTTACAACAGCACTTGGCACACAGTAAGGGCGGTGTGAGAGATGATCATTACCGATATTGGTGATGACAAAGTTATCTCATTGCACAGAAGACTTTTCTATATTTTGGGCAAAGATTCACCTGCCCATTTACCTGAAAGAAGTAACACAGTCCAGCAGTGAGCAGTGGAGACCTGTGATGGGTCCTGACATCCCACATGAAGAGGTGGAGGAGAGGAGGTGCCTTCCAGCAGATGGGTAGTTCCTGGTTCCCAGGTCTGAGTAAGCCGAGGTCCTAAGGGAAGCTGCTCTGATCACCGAGAGGGCCCCTCCAACACCACACCTTCAGCCCCTGAGATTCTGGATAAGAGTGGCTGGCCCGGAGCCTGGGAACAGGCGGAAATCAGCGCACATCCTTAGCCCTCCCAAAGGGTCAGTGCGCTGATTCTCTTCTGGTCTGGCCAGCTTGTGGCCAGTGGAGGAACAGTTAGGACTTCCTTCCCCTGGGTTGATGAAGGCCTGGGTCATCACTGCCCTCTGCTAAGGGGCTGCAAGGAAGGTGGGCAGTGGATGTGGCTATTCGGCTCATGTGGGGTTTAGACGGTCAGTGGGTCAGTGAGCTGACCTTGGGAGGCAAGCAGGTCACAGGAGGGCAAGGAAGGGAGAGAAGCCTTTCATCTGATGGGGATGAGGGTCCCTGACTTTGTGGAGTTTGGGGTCTAGTACAGGAAGGCAAGAGCTATGGTGATGTTAGAATCATTAAGTTTATTAGTATTATTAATAATAGCTCCTACTCCTATAACTACAGAACTCCTACACTGTTATTATAAGCATTTGCATCCTGTCATTCGATCCCCATAAAACCCACTCTCAGGTGAGGAATGTCATCAGCACCTCTATTTGCACATGAGGACCAGGCATGGAGAAGCTATGTAACCTGCCCAAGGTTCACAGCAGTGGGAGGCAGCTCAGGGGCCACTGGCCAGGCTGCACCGTGACCCCACATGGTGCGGGGAAACAGAGCATGCCAGCAGCACAGCCCCCGCCAGGTGTGCCAGCATCAGGGTGAAGGATGGCAGGAGGCTGGCTGGAAAGGCAGCCCGCAGGAGTGACTTCTGAAGACAATAAGGATTAATGGGGACAAGGAAAGGAGCATATGTTGGGGTGCAGATCCAAGCAGGAAAGCGTGTCAAGATGGTGAGAGATGAAGCCACTGATTACGGTGGAGGTGGGGTGGTTGGCAGGTGGGTGGGGGTGAGGGAGCGCTGCTCCGTGTCTCCTGCATTTGTCAAGTGTAGAATGGGAGTCGGCAGGCAGCCCGGGAGGGATCAGCCTCTAAACGTTCCTCCTGCGAGAGCAGGGCTGGGAGGCTTCCTGATGACGCTGTAAATCAGGGCTCCTAAGTAAACCCATTACGGCGCCTCCAGCGCTCAGTCTATTGCCCGATGCCACTGTTTGAGCCGTTACTCGAATTTAGTTTATGACTCCCGCCACTGTAAACCTGACTAGAGCAGACAGGGGCTGCGCGGGCAACAGCCCCTCACCTTCGAAATTCTTGGCCTGGCTGGGACCACCCCAGGCTGGAGCACAAAGGGGAGGGAGGTTGGGGTGAGGAGCCTGTCCCTGCCTGGCCAGGCCTGGGGTAAAGTGGAGGAAGGGGGGAGGGAAGTGTTTTAGGGGCGGGGTGTGGAGGTAGGACTTAGCCCCTGCTATAATACCTAGACTTTTGACCCAGGGAGGTACCAGCCTCCAAGATCCAAGAGGGGGCAGGGATCCGAGAGGGGCCTGGTGAGCCTGCCCCTCCCCCAGATCTGTCTTCCCCTTGCTGCCAACTCCACCCCAGCCCCCAGCACTTTCCCAAAGTGAGCATCACTGGCTCCGCCCCTGGGACCCAGCAGACCCCCTACCTCCCCATGCCGGCCAGGCTCCCGGGGTCCTGTTCACAAATCCTCCTTGTTTCTCCCTCTCTGCTATGCTCCCAAGTCCCACTCATGTGGGAGCAGCTGATACACACAGGCTAGCCTCCTTCCCTCCTCCATTTCCCCGGGCGCAGTCCTGACTCGGCCCTTCCCACGCCAAGGACAGTCTTCTCCATCTGTGCACACGCGTCCCCCTCCCACCAGATCGCCAGCTCTCGGGCAGCAGGGTGGTGTCTCCATCCCTGCATTGTCCTGTGCCAGCCCTGGGCCCAGCGCTCAGAGTAAGCTCAGTCCACACTCGGTGAGAGAATATTCCTTCCCGTGGCCTGGATGTTCTATAGCGTGAGAAACACGGGAGGTGCTTAATAAGTGTTTGTGGGCTGAATGGAATCCAGTCGGGGTGGCCCTCTCTGACCCGGACTACACTGCAGCCAGCAGCAGGGGCCCCCACCCCCCACCCTTTCAGAGGTCACGTGCTTCAGGCCCTTCCTGGGAGCTGGCCAGGATGCCGCGAGGCAGGAGACACACCATCGCTGGTGGGGCAGCTCCTGTGAGGCCAGGGACCATTGCAGAGCTACCTGAAGAGCACCAACAAGTACCGGGGGCAGAGAGGGCAGGAGGAGGGGTGCGGGACTCCCGAGCGCAAAGGGGCTGCAATGGAGGCACGCTGCCAAGCACAGGGTGCGCTGTCTGGATCAGCCAGCCTGAAGACACTCGGGGAGGAAAGCTGATCGCACTAACGTGCATTAGAACAGACAGGCGCTCCCGACACCCATCACGCCAGATCTGTGCGATCACTCTAGATCAGTGTTTATCAAACCGTAGTCCACGGGCCATTGGTGGGTCATGCAATCAATGCAGTAGGTCACAACCAGCATGCTTAGCAGACGAGAAGAGAATAGGAGAGGCTAGAACAGGGCATGTACTTAGTAAGAAGGCTGGTTTAGAACACTTTGTTTCCATTACACACGTGTTGAGTATTTGTATGCATCAAGTGTACATAACTGGATGTGATACAAAATACGTATCTTACTGTGCATTCCAGTCCATAAAGCTTGAAAACCACTAACCTAGATGATCCGGAGCAACCCCCAAATCCACCCGACCCTGACTGATGTGTGCTCCCTCCTTTTCTGTAACGTGATTGAGCACCTGGGTGGAGTGAGTGGCTGTCCGAGCTAAGGGATGTTCTGCACCAACAGCTGCCTCGGGGCAGAGCTGCCCCCCACCCGGTGTCATTGGCAGAGTGTGTTCATCAGGGAGACACATTCAACGGGATCTCAGGACATACAGTCCCCCAGGGCCAGGAAGCGGTGCCAGAAGCTTGGGTCCCAAGAAAAGCACAGCTGGGAGGAGCCCCAGGCCCCTCTGATGCCCTCTGCAGTCACTGGAACTCCTCCTCTGCCTTCCAGGGAACCGGAAGGAAAGAAGGGCATTGTGTGGGCTGCAGGAGAGCTGGCCTGAATCCAGGCCTTCCCTCACAGACTCAGGGCTGGAAGGGGCCCTGGGAGCTTCTGCAGCAACCCTCATTTTGTAGATGGGGAAACTGAGGCCCCAGAGAGGGCAGCCCAATGGCTGGCTTGGAGCAGACCTGGGAAAAGCTTCCATGTCTCCTAAAAACTCCCTATGAGCACTGCTCGCGCTGCTGCCCAGGCCCAAGGGGCTGGCACATTGGTGGTGGTGGGGTGCAGGTGGGCTACACAGCCGTGCCTTCTCACTGGTGGGGGCTGGCTCCCAAAGGCACTGCCAGCTCAGGGGGTCCAGGGAGGGCCTGGATTCATGGCTTAGTCTCTTCTTGCACTTTCTTGGGGAGGCACCAGAGCTGGAGGGTTTGCAGGAGGCTGATCGGTATGGAAGAGCTGAAATGAGGGCAAAGGATGCACAGCCCTTTCAGATATGAGGAAAACCAGAGCTCTGGCCTGCCCCACATTTAACCCGGGCAGGAGAGTCAGGATGGACAGGGAATACAATGCCAGTGAGGACAAGCTGGGCCAGGCCAAGCGGCCGGAGGAAGGAGCGGGCTGCAGCAGGCCTGGGGGGCCCACCCCAACTGCTCACTTTTCCCAGATTATAGTAAACCCTTCTGGAGCAGGCCTCCTCCACACCTCCATTCTCTAATTCGGGTTGCAGGGAGTCTGGGGTGTCTCCTCTCCACCTGCTGGAGTCAGGAGCCCCTAGGCAGGAAACCTGAGTCTTGGTTACCTCCATAGCCCCAGGGCCCAGTCCAGTGTCTGGTACCTACCTATCAGACAGGAAGTTCAAGAAGTATTTGAAGAATGAGAGTGAATGAATGAATGAATGAATGAATGAATGAACAGAGCAGAGGCTAAGGAGCCCAGAACTTGCCCACTGGGAGAGGATAGCCCAGCTTGGGCATGATGACAGAGAAGTAGGAGAAAATCATTTAAAATTGAACATATGATGAGAGACAGGTAAGAGGCACAGATGAGGAATGAGGTGGGAGCTGGAGGCAAGGCTGGACTGGGCTGGAGCAATCAAGAGGACTTCCTGGAGGTAGAGATTAGGGGAAGGTAGAGTTCAGGCGCAGCTCATTTAAGTGCAGAGGAAGAGGAGAAGAGGCATGGCTTCCAATTTGACGGCCCCCAGGGTCATCACAGGGTCCACCCGGAGAGGGTGTTATTCCACCAGGACCCTGTGGTTCCCACCAGGGGCAGAGCTTGCTGGAGTTTCCCTCTACTGCCTCTGAGGCTTGAAGGACCTCAGCCACTGCATCAAGCAGAAAGGATGACACACTGGCCTTTCCAGAAAGCTCTGGAAAAAAGTCTAGTCTGCCTCTGTCACCTCTTAGAAGTAAAGACTTTTCTAGGAACTGACATTAAGCCTCCATTGTACATGCAAAGGCTCCTGCACACATGCAACACACACACATATACCCCAGCAGGCCCAAGGTGGAGCTTGCCCCTGGCTGCATCCATCAAGGGACTGCAGATGAGTCTCGGAGGGGCTCACCACGGAGGGTGTGAGGGTTGGTACACAGGTCTCTGTATTTGGAGGAGTGTGTACCATATGGGTGTCTCCCTGTAGCCTAAGTCTAGATTTTGACCAAGTACTGATGACCCGCCCACCAACTCGCTCTTGGCCCCACCTGTCTCTCCCCAAGGGTTGACTCTGTAGAGACCCCTCCCTGACATCTGCACAGTACCCACAGATGACCCTGGTGCAGATGGGGCCTCTCTCTCTCCTGCTCTTGGAATGTCTACTGCTCGGCATCCCATCAATGGCTCAGGGTCTGTGATTCTATCTCCCTCTCCCCCTAGCCCAGACACACAAAGAAGACAGCAGCAGGGTCAGCCATGGGGCCCGTGAATTCCTACTGCCTCCTCCTCTGGGGGGCCCTCGAGGGTCCTCAGGCTTGCTGAGTCCTTGCTTTCTTATCAAAGGGAAGAAAGGTGCAGGGATCAGCAGCTGCCAGGGGCTCCCTGTCAATCTGTAGTCATTTATCATGGTGCAAAGACCATTAGGGAGCAGTGGTTTTTAAGGGGTTCCATCTGGATGAACAGCACCTGTTGCTATTTTTAAAATACACTTCTTTGTGACTAAGCTGGGATTAAGCCAAGGCAGAGGTAGATAGGGAAGCAGCTGAGTCCCCAGACGGTCTGCTTTCCCTGTCAGCACTGAGAGCCTGCCATGAACCCCGGAGGCCATGTCACAAACAGTCTCATCTCCTGGACTGCCAAGAAACAAGAATAGAAATCAGAGTGGAAGCAATAGGATGGCTGCAGATAGAGCACCAGTCTCCCATGGTATGTCCAGTCCTGACCTCAACGGCTCCCCTGCCCTCACTCACCTCCTCCCCGTCACCCTACACTGTGTCCAGCAAGGTGCTGGATACGAGATTCAGGTGAGTAATTTTATTAAATGACCACCATCACACTTGGCAATCACGGTCCAGGAGCTGGGCCCGGCACTGTACAATGTATCTTATTATAGGACCTCATTTCATCAGCGTAATCTGTGAGGTAAGACCTCTTTTTTGTCCCCATTTGTTAGGTGAATACATTGAGGCTCAGGGAGGTTAAGTAACTTTCCCAAATCACACAGCCAGTAAAGGAAGGTCCAAATTCAGGTTTATCTGACTCTTAGGCCCAGCCCCATGGCCATCAACCATCCTGTGAGCCAGCTCCAAGAGTGCCTGGTGTCCAGCTGAGGACACACAATATATGCTTTCCATCATGCTCATGACCAAGAGGCAACAGCAATAGTCATGCAACGAACATTTACTGAGGACCTACCTTCTGTGAGCTGCTGCCTGAGGACCTGGGGATATAGGCAGACAAGACAAAGCTTCTGGCCCCATGGAGCTTATTAATCTATGATCTATCCAGTTGCTCAAGCCAGACACCTAAGTTGTATCGCTGATGCGACCTTCCCACTCACTGTGCCTCCAATCTGATCCAGGTATCGTGTAACTATCACCACGCCCTGTTGATTCCACCATTTATGCAGCTCCAGCATCTGCCCACTTCTCTGTATCCCACCTTTACCACCCCAGTCCCAGCCACCATTCTGTCTCTCCTGAATTATTCCCATGGTCTCCTCACTGGTCTGCATCACTCACCCCCACCATCCATCCCTTCAAGCAACTTTCCACCATGCAATTACAGTGAGCTTTTCTTTTCTTTTAAGATTTTATTTATTTATTCATCACACACACACAGAGAGAGAGAGAGAGAGAGAGAGAGAGAGAGAGAGAGAGGCAGAGACACAGGCAGAGGGAGAAGTAGGCTTCATGCAGGCAGCCTAAAGTGGGACTTGATCTCCAGTCTCCAGGATCAGGCCCTGGACTGAAGGCAGCGCTAAACCACTGAGCCACCGGGCTGCCCGCAGAGAGCTTTTCAAAACATAAATCTGGTCCCCTTTCCCTTAAATTACAATATTTCAATGAGTTTTTCCACTACTCCTAGCAAAAATACTTCTTAACTGCCTCTAATGCCCCACGTCATCTCTCCAGCCTTTCCCTATCCCATGACCTCAGCAACCATCTCCATCATCCCTGCAATCATAATGTCCATCCCACAATCCTCCTGACCTCCTCCACTACCTTTGTTCCCATTACTGCAGCCCTCACCATCACAGAAGCATGAGTCTTCGTAAAACACCCCCTCCAGGTGTGTGGCCACGCCAGGTGCTATGTGCAATAATGGAAACAAGCACCCCACCATCAAAGTGCTAACCATTTGAGACATGGACTCAGAAACACATCATCATGGCATCTGTCTGTTCAAGTGAAAGCCTCAAGATGGAACTGGAGTTTCTAGCTTTCCCACATCTCTAAGAAAAGCTCCCAACCTATAGTGAAAGGAAGCAATGCTCTTCCTGCCCCAAGACTGGATGTGTAACAGCCAGGGCCACCTGAAGGGTGGACCCCCTAACACTTATATTCCAGCCAAACCTTGGGATAATGACCTTTGAGAGTGGCTTTAAAGAGAAACATGAAGAGTATGCTTAGAGTAGAAAGAAGTAGGCCCATCTCCTTAAAGCTTCCAGCTTTAAGGATGAGGAAACAGAAGAGGGTCTCCTCTTAATCAATGTCATACTACAAGTCCCTAGGACAGCCAGGCTCCACGGTCAGCCTCTGAGACCCCAGCCCTTAGCCCACCTGACTTTCTAGAGAAAAGGAAGTACAGAAGTAAAACATTCAGGAATAGAACAGCGTCCTGCCACCAGGGTCCTCTTCCCCATGTCCCAGCGAGAAGAGAGCAGGACACTCTTTCTCTGGGCTCCAGACTTCTAGTTATCCTCCAGGCTGAGAGGAAAAACAAAATGATGGACACAGCCTGGGTTGGCCAATGGCATGAAATTATGGGAGCTGCTGATTGAGGCTGCCTTGGCCAAAAGGAGACAAAAGAAATTCTCCCCGATTCTAGGTCCTAAAGGGCTCCAGGGGAAGAACCTGACCACTTTACTGCTTAAAACCAACTGCTCCAAAGCTGTCTGGGTTCTTGGCATCCTCTCTGGGTCCCCATCTTCCTCCTCTCCCCTCCTGATCTCAGTTCCAAAAGAGATGTGGGACATCAGGCAACAGCAGCTAGAGAGGCCAAAGAGATGGAAACCAGAGAGAGAAAGAGGTGGAACTTACTAAACACATACCATGCACTTATTTCCATGTGAGCGCTGATTATTTATTGTTTTGAGGCCTTTGTGTGCCTTGACCCATTTAATCCTATAGTGGCCCATGGCGGGGGGGGAGTGCAGCCTGGCCTGGCTATGGTGGAGGTGCTGGTGAGGGAGCACTGGCACGCATCCCCCAAAGACTCTGCTCCCACCCCAGGTGAAATCCTGGGGTTCTTCTGGAAAATCCCTAACAATTGCCATTGTGTTCTTCAGTGCCCCAGGCAGCCTGCTCGGGAACAGAGATGCCCAGACTAACCAGTCTGCCAGCTGCCAGCTGATCAGTTTACCCCCACAATGTGAAACAAGATTCACTGTTGCCAGGTGCTCTGCTATTTTCCCTCTCTCCTCTCTCTTTTATAAATCCAGTTCTTACCTTGGTCGTTGACAGCAGTCTCCTGACTGTCCCAGTCCTACAAGAAGTGTCAGGTGCAGATAGAGCAGAGGCTTGCCAGCAGTCTGGCCTGGCCTAGGCCTCCCTGGGAAAACAGCTCGGGCTGTCCTTCCACAGCACAGGTAAGGACCCACTCTGCGGTGTCTGTTGTGTACTGTGAAACCCCCGATCCATGGGACCAGGGGACTATGAGCCAGCAGGCAGATCTTGGAGCTCCAAGATGGTATACAGATGGTGGGCAACTGAGGCTGCAGCTTCTCTGTAGCACAGAGACTCACCTGTATCTCAACTCGTAGCCAGAGCAGCTGACAGGCCCCATGTAGGTGTGGGGTAAAAAAAAAAAAAAAAAAAAAAGTTGTTCACATGGGCAGCTGCAGGGCCCCACACAAGATGAAAATGCAGATGCTTTATATCCTATTCTGTCCCGAATCCTTCCCTAACAGTAAGAAACATGGTGGTAAATAAAGCCTGTTGTATCCTCTGAACCCAGATAGCCAATCTACACCATGACCATGGCTGGGGGCTCTGGACTATTTGTTGAGTTTTCACCCCATTTTATAGAGAAGGACACTGAGGCACTGGGAGGTCAAATGACCTGCCCAAGATCACACAGCCAGTAAGGAGCAGAGCCAGGTTGGGGCACCCAGCTACACTGGGTGGCATACAGCATGCTACAGTGGGAAGGACGCGGGTCACTTTATGAGAGCCCTGCCATCCAAAGGCAGCTCTGGGATCCACATCCACCTGCATCCACCTGCAGGAGGACAAATGAACATGAGGATGGGAACAGCGCAGTGGCCAGGGCGTTGAGTCGGGAAGCCTGACCTCCCCCTACAGAGCAGGTAAAGGGAAGACTAAGGCATCTGCTTGAGGGGCTGCTGAGAAGCTTCAAGGATGGGAGTCAGGTGCTCTGAGAGTGAACCAGCCTGGAATGTGAGCAAAAACTGGTACATTCAGATCGCAGGCTGGGAGGGCATCGTGGATGAGGGTGGGTGGTGCCAGGGGCTGTGGAATAGAGACTTGTCACGATGTCCTGGGAGTCTGCCTTAGAACCCAGACAGAAGAAGCCATTCACTGGTCAGGAGATAGGGATTATTTACATCAGCCTGGGTTACATCCACATGCGATGTGGCTGTAGCTAGGGGCAGGGTGACAGGCAGGAATCCTGCACCGACCAGATTTCACTGTTCAGACATGCCAAGGAGGATTAAGCCATTAAATGGGGGACAAGTAAGTGGCCTTCCCTGTACAAGCCAGGCCCTGAACTGCTCTTGCAGTGGCAGACGGCCCTCTGCACTCTGATCCGCGTGCCTTCAACTCCACTCCCTGTAATTCATCCTCCACACATCCACCCAGGCCAATTTCCTTACAGGGAAATAGGACCATGTCATTGCCAGTGTAGAAGCCTTCCAGGCACGCCCCATCCTCCAGCTTCCCCACCAAGCCTAACCTGAGCTCCTTCATATGGCAGGTGGGGCCCCATCCTGGCTTGGCCCTGCCTGCCTGGGGCACATCCAACTCCCTGCCCCGGGCCTCTCTTGCTAGCCCTCTTGAAAGCCTTCGCCCTGAAATGCCTCCCCAGCTGCAGAACATCCTCGCTGCTCTGAATGCCCATTTCTCCCCATCTCCAAGGTTTGAAGCCCTGAGGATTGGAGTCCTGGGAGAGCTTGAAATTCCAATGGCCGGGCCACACCCACAATGAAATCAGACTCTCTTGGGAGCCGGAGTGGAGACATCCCGGGTTTTAAGGCCCCTCAGGTGACTTTGGTGCATAGCCAGGACCGACATCACCAGTTCTCTCTTTAAGCAGCCCCAACCTACTCCCTTGAAGATTCAGCCCAGGTGTCTCATCTAATCATTAAATATTCATTGAGTTGGGCACTGGATATAAAAATAATGATGATAGCTAATATTTATTGAGCACTTGCCACGTGCCAGACACTGTTCTAAGGGCTTTACATATATTAACTCATTAAACCAGAACAACACCTCTGTGAGGTAAAGACCACTTCCATCTACACATGGAGAAACTGGGACACAGAGAGGGGAAGTGACTTCCCCAGGGTTGTACAGCTGGTGAGCCCTGCAGTAGGACCTGCAGGCTGGCGGTCTAAGCACGAGTCTGTGGCTCTCACGTTTTTCACAGGCTGCAAGAGAGAAGCAATCAACAAACAAGCAAATGCCAAGTGGGGAAAAATATAGGGGGGGGGACCATTCTGAATGAAAGCAGTAAGGAACCAGCTTTAGCCTGGGGTGGGGAGTGGATCAGACCATCCTCTGGGAGCAATATTTCAGCAGATACCTAAAGTGAGAGAAGGATCCAACCAAGCCAGGTGTGGGGAAATGGTGTTTCAGGCAGGAGACCCAGTGAATCCGAAGGCTCAAAAGTGGGAAAGAGCATGATGCGCTCTGGGAACTCTGGAAGTCCAGTAGGGAGCTGGGGTGGTGGGCACAGACCAGGGAAAGCTGATGGGACCAGCACCTTGAGGGGCATCTAACAAGTTAGGATTTTATCCTGAGGGCAATGAGTCTTCAGCAAGGCATGCTCACTGTCTAGGGTGGGCTAGGGGAGCCTGGGGAGGCAGGGCCTTCAGGAGGATATTGTGGCCATTTAGTGAAAGGCAGTGGAGTAGAACAGAATCACCTCTTCCTGGAAGCTCCCCTGGTTCCTCACTTCTAGTGGAGCTCTGTTACAGTGTACTATAATTGCCTGTTTATCTTTCGGCCTCCCCTGACAGACAGGGAGCACCCTGAGGGTAGGGACCAGGTCTAGCTGACGCATGTAACCCAGCACCTGCCCAATACCAGGTGCTCAGGAAACACCTGTCATCTGCAAGTGAATGGAATGGAGGCATGCCAGGCTGGCAGCGTGCCAAAGAAGGTCAAAAAGAAGGAAAGGAACCAGGAGAGGTCCCTCTGCTTTCTCCTCCATAGATCTGGGGTTTCATAGACTTTGGCCAGAAGAAGAGGATGTTATACCCCCTCCTCCCCCAGCAAAGCCCCTCACCCCACCCTTGTGGATGAGCACCCAATGGGGAAGCAGTGTCAGCACCATAGGTAATCAATGGCCAAGCCCATCTCTCCCTTCAATCTCCAGCAGGGCAATGTGGAGGGAGCTGGCCCCAGCCCAGACCCCTCCTAAAAGAATAGAACCTCGAAGTTCTAGGTAGTGCCAGACACTTTAAATAGCCCAGGTGTTAAGTTGGTAGTTCAGACACCGGCTGCTGCTCTGGGTTTCCACAATGAGTGTAGAGCCAGGTCTGGCATTGGAGCTTCTGTGTTCTTCCTGCTGCCGCCATCACCACTGCCAGGGGGTCCCGAAAACCATGTGATGTCCCACCTCAGTCCAGATCAGAGGAGGGCAGAGACAAAGGGGTAAAAGGTACAGTGGGGTCACCCAGGTCCATGGCCAGCAGGTGGCAGAGCTGGGGCCAGGCATCCAGGCTTCCAGACTCCCAGCCCGGGCTTTCTCCATGGCACTTTGCCACCTCTCTTCGGAGCACCTGCCCACCCTCACTGCTCCTTTAGGAATGTTCTTGTCTGATGGCACTGAAACTGCCCAGAGCACAGAGCACCACCTCCCAGGCAGAGGCAGCCAGCCAGCCCGGTCCACCAGGGACAGCACAGGCCCCTCCTCACCCTCACAGGCCATTCTGCATTTATGTTTTGCTAATGGGCATGATGCTAAAGGTTGTGGATCCAAGTCCTGGCCCTGCGACACCCCAGCTGTGTGGTTCTAAGCCAGTTATTTAAACGGTCTCTGCTTCAGCTTCCTCACTACAATAGAGAAACCCCAGTGACAATAGTCCTGTGTCCTAGGGTGGTTGTGAGGGTTAAATGAGTTAATAAGCTTATACTGCTTAGAATGATTCCCGGCAGGTAGTAAGGGCTAATCAGTATAAATGTTAGTAAGAACTTAGCAGGACAGAATCAAGGGACCTGGGTCACTATGCACACCTAGGCTATTCACCAATCCATCCATGCCTCAGTTTCCCCATCTGTTATATGGGGGAGTAATTCATCCCTATGTATGGCTCGAGGACAACCAAAAACGCCCAGAACTATGAAAAGAGCTTGGAAGTTAAAAACAAAAGTACCTCACAAGTAGGAAGCTTGATGGGCAGGTGACCCCAAGGCAGATGAAGGGTCCCATAAATCACCCCCAACCCGCAGGCTGCCCGGGTTTTATGGGCTCTAGGGCTCAGGCCACTTTCCTGAGCATCATTCAGAATTTATAGACTCTTGTCACTGTCTTTCCCAATTCTTTTATTTAGTTACTTCAGAAACAAGCCTGGGGTTAATAGAGCTTTTGCTGCCCTTCCAGGAAAACACAACCTGTGATGCATTCAGTCCCCAGTCGGCAAGATGAGGGAGCTGTGTGGCTGGCAGTGTGTTCACCCTGCGGTAGGCCACCTCCTCTACCTGCCAAGGCCATCAAATGACATCCCAGAGCCTGAGCATGAGAACCAGCCCTCTGCATGTGGGGACCCAGTGATGACATAGATCTCTTGCTTTCTAGGAATCCGAACAGGACTCGGCTCGGCTGGGGGCCTCCTCCCACTTATCGAACAAGGAAACCACAACAAGAAGTGCCAGCTGAGAACCTCTGATGAAACCTCATCCTGCATTTGTCACTTACAAGCTGTGTGACGTTAGCTAAGTAACTTGACCTCTCTGAACTTCTGTGTTCTGACCCGTAAACAGGGCAAAAGTACCTACTCTGTCTACTCCACAGGCCACTGGAATGAAGAAACGAGACCATGTACCATGGAGGGAACTAAGAAAAGATACAAGGGGAGAGGTAGCAGAGTGACCAGGAGAATAGGGCACTGGCTCCAGATAGCCCAGGCTCGAATCCTGGCTCAGCCACTTCCTGGCTGAGTGACCCTGAGCAAGTCACTTTACCTCTCTGTGTCTGTCTGTTTCCTCTTTGCTACACTTCAGGTAAGATTATCTAATTCACAAGGTTTGGTGAGGATCAAATAGAAGACTGCCTCCAAAACCCGCCAGAGTTCAGCAAATGTGAGCAGCTAAGAGAAGCACTGGCCCCAAGGGAGGCTAGTGTGGTTGTTTAGGGCAGTGGGAATCAGACACAATTGGGTTTAAATCCTGGCTCAGCCGTGCAGTTTCTTCTGGACCTGAGACTCATCCCAGTAGGTCTGGGACTTCCCCAGATTTAGAAGTGAAAGTCTTGCATCCCAGAAATCTCCTCAGTCCTGGGCAAACAACCCCGTTGCCATTCTGAGCCTCAGTTTCCACATCCGCACAAAAAGAGTGGTAATACCTACTTTGGAAAGGCAGTGAGGAAACCAATGGAGAGAAACCATGTAGATCACGGCACCAGCAGACACCTAATACACGCCCTGGGCCAGACACCATAGCGCTTTGAAGCTCTTCACTCATTTCACACCCGCCACAACCCTGAGGATTCGGTGCTGGTATAAGCTCCATTTCACGGAGGAGGAAACTGGGCTCAGAGGGAGATGGCCTGCCCAAGGTCACACAGCTCACAGGTGCAATCACTGAAATTTGAACCCAGGCTGTCTGGCTCCTGGGCCTCAATCACTCTGCTAGGCTTCTTCTCATGTAACAAGTGCTCAATAAATTATACCAATAAATAAGAAAAAAAAATGCATCACCCCTCTGAATGATGTTCCCAGTTTGTGTTCAGTATGGGGTGTGAGTTGATGATTCTGAGCCCAGGGGAGGGAAGGGAAGGGTCCCTTTACCTTATACTTGACATTTCCTTTGCTAGAGGGCCCTTAGCAGGAGCAGAGGGTGTGAAACCTGGCAAAGCGGTCCCGGCATCCAAAGCTCAGCTTTGAAACAGCAGGCCCACGGAAAGGCAGATGTGCAGGCAAGCCCTCCCCTGAGGATAATAATAATAATAATAAGCCGCCCTCCCCCAGGGATAGCTTATTCCCAGGAAGTCAGGTCACAGCGACATCCTCAGGCTCAGGCCCCATTGCTCACTCTCTTCCCTGCCCCTACGAGGGGCCATGTAGATGCAGATGGCACAGGGCACTTGTGCTTGTCCTAGAAAGCCTGCCTCCTCTTCCCCATGAGAAAGAGTGGGGACAGTGAGCTGAGCTTCCCAGCCTTGGCCAGCTTTGCCATGTGACCCAGACGCAAGCCACAGCAGTATCCCCTCAGGATGGAGGCAGGAGGCTGGGACTATGAGGAGTCTGGAGAAGAAGGGCCTGTGGCTGCAGTCCAGAGTAAAGCCTGTACACCTTCTAAACTTCTGCTCACACAGGAGTCTCAGGCTGCAGAGGGAAATGCTCAGCAGCAGCCCCCCCAGTCAGGGATGGGGCTGGACGCAGCTGAACATGCAGGGCCCCCCGGCACCACCAGCAACCCCTCCAATGCCTGCCGGCCTGCCGTGACCCTGAGAGCCAGGTCCAGCGTGGAGATGGCCTGGCCGCCAAGCAGCTTTGTCTGTGATCGGAGCTGAAGCCCAAAGCAGGAGGGTAAGTGCACGAAGGCAGTTGATCAGGGCCCATGGAGGTCAGGATGGCAGCCTGCTTCCAGGGACACAGAAAAGTAGAAGGCAGGCAGCCAGTGAGCCACCCAGCCGGGGCTTCCACCACCCTCCTGCCCTCCTGCCCTCCTGCCCTCGCCTGGCAGCCCAAATTACAGATACACACTCTGGGGGCATTTCCAGGTGCCGCGAGGGTCCCTGTGTTTCCCTCAGGTGCAGCAAAACGATTACAGAAATTGAAGGTGTGTGAGGTCACGAACGCTTCTAGTAACAAGGAGAAGCCACCTCACCCCTGTCCCCACCCTCCACCTCAGGGATCACAGCATGTGACAACCTGAATTGCAGGCAAGAGTGTAAGCTCAGGAGCCATGTGCTTGGTCTGGAATCCGAGCTCCGCCTTCTTCTCATCTGCTTGACCCTGGCCAAGCTACTTGACTTCCCCAGGCTTCCATTTCCTCACCCATAAAATGAACTAATAGCAGCACCTACCCCACAGAATTCAATGTGGGGAATAAAACTAGTCTATAAAGCTTACATTAGAACAATGCCAGGCCCATCCTAAACATTCAATACCCAGAAGCCATTATCCTGATGGTATAATGTCATATAATGCAATCCAAGCATGACCTGGTCGTTCTACTAGCCTGTTTCCCCACCTTGAGGTAGAGACAGATCTGCTTGCCCTACTTCCTCGCTGTTGTGGGGTCCAAAGCAGATAAATAGAGCTGCAAGCCACGCTTTAAAAACTATCAAGTGCCGTGTCTATGTGGCAGGGGTGAATATGGTACAAGCTCTAATAAATATAAGGTAATATGAACATAATACTAGCAGGTAACAATATGATGTAAGATAATACCCTGCATTAAAAACCAAGTGGAGAGGGGACACCTGGGTGGCTCAGTGGTTGAGCATCTGCCTTAGGCTCAGGTCGTGATCCCAGGGCCCTGGGATCGAGTCCCACATCAGGCTCCCCGAAGGGATCCTGCTTCTCCCTCTGCCTATGTCTCTGCCTCTCTCTGTGTGTCTCTCATGAATAAATAAATAAAATATTAAAAAAAAATAAAAAATAAAAACCAAGTGCAGAAAGACACAAGACAGAAGAAGAGAGGCAGAGAGTGGCGGAGAGAGAGAGGGACCACAAGAGAGGCCTGGGTCTGAAGATCGGGGAATCAATGTTGTACTATAATTTAAAAACTAATATACAGTAAATAGCAGCCTGGCACCACAGAGCAGCCATGTGGCAGGATGGCGGGCCTGAGAGTCCTCCCAGACCAAGCTGGGCCAGCCACCAGTGCCCCGCCAGCCTCCCCTGAAACTCATGATCCACTGTTCTCTCCCTGCTCAGGTTGGAACCATCCACACCTGCAGCGCCTCCCAATTATGTGCCATATTTACATGGCACATGATTTATGGACCCAGTGGATCACATAGGCCTAGAAATGAGGTTGGGGCCTGGATTTCTTCCCTGGAGAGAGGGGGCTTGGGATGGGACTTTGGTTCTAGGCAGTCAGATTTTGCAGCAGGAGCAGCCTGGAGGCCCAGGCCCCAGTTGGCTTCCAACCCCCGCTCTCTTCCTGAGGCTCTCACCCCCTGCTGGCCTTCACTACCTCCTTGACTCCCATCCCCTCCTCATAGTCACGCACCCACTCCCTACCATCATCCCATGTCCCACTCTAGACACTGACCCCATCAACTATTCCCATATATCAACCTCCCCAGAGCTCCTGAAACCCCACTTCACAAGCATCCCTCTGGGCCCGGTTTCTCCCCGCTGGAAGTCTTCATTCATTCTTCTGTATCTGGGCTCAAGACTCATTTTCCTGCCCCAGATGCTTTCCCAGCTCCTTCAGACCAAAGGATCCAGGAGGTTCCCTCTTCCTACTACCAGGGTGGGCCGTGGGGCATGGGTATCAGAGGCTGGTGGGACAGGAATCATGAACACTTCAGAGGAAGTGTCTCTCTCGGGTTTTCTCTTCACATATAGACCAGGCTGAATGAAGGGTCTCCTTCTGACAGAAGTTTCCCCAATCCAGGCTCCACAAACCCCTTAGGACTCCCATCTGATCCCATCTCCATCCCATCCCAGTGCATTCGTAACAGTCTCAAAAAGATCCAGATAAGTATGTCCTGTGGCCCTGCCACTAACTCCCATCCCCTGAGGTATACTATCTGCTTTCCCCTGAGCCATGCTATGTAGACCCAGTCTAAGCATTCCACGGCATGGAACATGACGTGAACTTCACCCCACACTGGGCCTCATTTCCTGGTGATCTGATCCCAACACCAATAAGGACCAGGTGGGAGGTCCAGTTTTGAACCCACTAGCCATCTTCACCCAAACCTTCCCCCACCAAATTCCCCTAACCCCTCAGCTGAACACAGTGTGTCCATGAAGTAGAGTGGAAACCCCCAACTGGACCAGCAACCACTTTAGTAACCTCTGTGCCTCAGTTTCTCCTCATGTGAAATGGCTATAATCGTAATGTCTGTCCTGCCTGCCTAGTAGGGTTTCCAGGAGGGTCCCATGGGATCATGCGGAGAGTATTATGAAATTCCCCAAGTTGCTATAATATTTAAGGGGCGCTCATTTGAAAAGAGTATCAGTTAAGTTGGTCTATAGTGTTCTTCTCCACTCCTAGGAGAATGCCATTATTATACCCACTATGAATAATGACATCTACTTCTACAGCACTGTGTGCTGGGCACTGCTCCAAACACTCTACATATAGTAATCTGTTAAACGTTCCTAACAACCCTATGTGGTGGGTACTATTATTACCCCTATTTTGCAGATGAGGAAACCGAGGGACAGAGAGGAGCCAGCTTGAGTTCACACAAGCAGGAAACAGGATATAGCATAAACCCTATGGATGGGGGAGGGGGACAAGTGCACACATGCTCCTACATAAAAAGGATGCTGTGTCCCCATGGTGTAGTGGCTAAGTGTCCCAACATAAGGCGCCATGTTTATCTGCTCCAGCCTCCTCCTCTTTGATGCAAGCAGCCCCAGATCAAGGAGCAGGCCTTTCCCCATTGGAGAAGGCTTCTCAAGTGTCAGGAACCTGCCTGACCCACTTGCAACTCTTTCTGTGCTCCTCCCTGCCAGCAGTCAATGCCCAGATTCTTGCCCATGGAAGGCTGGGCAACTGTCCTCCCCCCAGCATGATGGCCCTCATCTGTCATGTGCTTAGAAGCCGTGACTAGACAGAGGGTCCAGGATTTATGTCTATTCTCAGGCCTCTCATCGCCTCCCCTTCTTGCCAGCTCAGCCCCTGTGACGCAGGTAAGCAGGCCAGGAGGAAGATTACATGGTTCCTTTCGGGCCAGCTGCCCCTACACAGGACCACAACTGCCAAATCTCTTCATCCAGTTAGTCTGCATTTGGGTGAGATGGTAAGATGTCAGCTTGGTCATGGGGCGGAGGAGGGGTCTGGGAAAGCAGTGCGAGAGAACATTTTTTTCTTTTCTTTTCAGTGTCAAAGAACATTTCTCAAGTGGTCTTCATCACCCTCCCCCCACCCCGCCACCATCATCACCATCATCATGGTCTGCAGGTGTGTAGATCACCTGTGACCCTCAGCCGAGTCCTATGCAGACACACACATGTGCACACATATGTGACGGGAATGCAGGTGAGGGAAGGCATGAGAAAGAAGCCAGACTGAGAAACACCCCCCCCCCATCTCTACTGCGTCCTGGAGGTCACAGGCAGGGCTGGAAAAAGCATAAGAGGATCACTCAGATGGTGGACGTGAGGGGGCTGCGTGTACATGCGAGCTGGAGAGATGATTCATCTTTGCGGCACCCGGCCTGCTGGGCAGCACACAGTAGGCGTTCAGTAGCTACTTGCAGAACTGCACTGAAATCTGCGAGGACTGCAGACCAGCCAGACACGAGAGGGTTGGGTGACTGAGCATGGGCTTGGTCACCAGATGCTAAATTCCCAGGTTCACCTGAGGGCTGGAGGCAGCTGGAGGGGCACGCTGGAACAAGTGAAAGGAAGCCTCATTCCCAGGGCAGGCAGCAAAGCCCAGAACCTACAGCCTCAGGAGCACAAAAGCAAGTGAGTTGGGACCCTCTCCTGCCCCCTCTCCTAGCTCTGTGGAAAGGAGGCAGATGGGGGCTGATGTGCCCATGAGGCTGATGGGGGGCGCCACTGTCCATTGCTGCAGGTTTGTGTGAACCAAAGCTCCTAAGAGCCGACTGACAGGCGAAGGACGGATCAGTGAGCGGCCACATGCGTGCACACACTTCCCAGCAAAGGACAGGGTGCTCCAGTGCCAGCTCCATCACCCCATGTAAGCATCCCTGGGACCCCGTTTTCCATGGTTCACTCAGGGATAGACAGAGCCTTCTGTTTCCCAGGGATGTCCTGCAGCAGGCACAGGGATGGATGTGAGTGCACTGTGGCAGTTCTGTTGTGACAGTGAAACGTTGCATGGCATCTGAGGTCTGAGTTCTCATCCTGAGATGAGAGACTAGCCCTGTGGCCTTCCCCCTCTGAGCCTCACTCCTTGTCCAAACAGGGAGGAGGGCAAAACCAGGTGCTGCCCAGCTCAGAGACCCATAGGGACTACAGGAGACCATGCACAGAAATGTTCTTTGTCAAGTAGCCACTGCTCTGCTAACACTGGATGGCCTGTGTCCGTGTCTTTGATGGAGAAGAGGCAGCAGTAGACAAAGGGAGCTCATGCTAATGTGTGTCTATACATGTGCATGTCTGTACATGGGTACGAGTGTGGGAATGTGAACATGTATGAATGTGTGCATGTGCAGGTACGTATGTATGTAAATGCGTGCACAGCAGGTGTGTCTGTGTGTGCACATGTGTATGTATATACAAGTATGGCATTGTATGTGCACACACATGTTTATGTGTGTGAATGCATAGGTGTGCAGATGTATGAGTGTTTTGAGAGTGTATGTGCAAGTGTGCATATAAGCAGGCCTGCTTGTGGTTGTGTGTACACATGTGAGTATGTAGGAGAGAGTGTGTGTGTGTGTGCACGCATGCATGTGCTAGAGTAGGGGAGGAAGGAGGCACTGGCGTTCGCACTGAAGCCCTGGCATCCTGGCATTCAGCACTGAACTCAGTAACCTAGTTACGGGATTTGGGGCAGGTTAGCAGCAGGCAGAGGGCAGCGGGCAGAGGGAAACATCAGGTCAGCACTATCTGTGAGCTCCCCATGAGAAGGAAGCTGGAGGACAAGTCATTTCCAGAGCCTGGGTGGCTCAGCAGAGGTATCTTTACTCGGGCAGATCCAGGGACTTATAAATCAAAAGATCAAATACCTAAACCATAAGGGACTAGAGGAGCCTCAGGCCTCATCACACAGGCAAGAACAGAAAGGGAGATGGGCGGCCCAAGTCACTGGGCAAGATCCTGGCAGGTCCGAATGGAGAAAACTCATTCTAGGCTCCCCTGCGCAGTGGGAAGTCTGATACGACCAGCCCTGGTGTTTGTGCTATAAGAGGACCTCTAACCTTTAACCCCATGACCCCAGTCACCATCCACCCTCCTGCCTTTCTGCCCCAGCAGGACCTATGTGGTGTAACGATGGCTCCTTTATATGTGTGTGGGGGAAAGGGGGGGAGGACACTGAATCGAGGTAGCAACTTTGCCCACCCTGCAATCTTCAATATCTTTTTAGAAGGGCAGGGCCTCATCTTATGGCCCTTGTTTGGGAATTAGCAGGGGGTTCCAGGAGCTCAGAGAGTCAACAATGCCTTTACCCTCACGGCCATCATTCTGGACACTCCTACATCTCTCTTTCATCAGACTCTGAGATCTAAGCTGGATCCTGAGCTGAGCTCACTTCCCCAGCTCCTCCAAGTCCTACAGGCTGAGTGACCATATGTCACTCACTTTGAGTACCAGAGAGAGCCATGTAACAGCAAGACCCCGTTTACAGCCTCAGTTGACCCTTGAACAACATGCAGGCTAAGGGCACTCACTCGCCACACTGTTGGCAATCTATGTATAGCTTTTGACTACCTCCAAAACTCAATTACAAATAGCCTACTGTTGACCAGAAGCCTTCCTGATAACATCCATGGCTGATGAACATATATTTGTATGTTACATGCATTATATGCTGTATACCTGCAGTAAAGCTGGAGAAAGGAAAACGTTATTAAGAAAATCATAAGAGAAAATATGTTTACAGTACTATACCATATTTATTGGAAAAAAAATCCGCGTATAAACAGGCTGGTACAGTTGGAGTCCCTGTTGTTCCAGGGTCAGCTGTACTAGGTACTCAGACTCCTTTGGGGGACCAAAGTAAATCCCCTCCACAGACTTACTTGAGAACCAAAATAAATGCCCTCCCCTAGTTTATTCTAGTAAAGCTGCCTTAACAGGGCACTAGATCGGGAGGGATAGGTGAGGTGAGCACTAGCTTTGGAGGAGGGAATAGGCAGTGAGTCTTAGGGAAGGAGAGATGGGAGGACCAAAGTGATATTGGGGATCTGAGTTCAGACAAGAAGGAAGACCACTGTGTGCTGGCCTAGGGCAGAGTGGGATAGAACAAAGGATGGGTTGGGAGAGATGACCCAAAGGAAGGGAGGCAGAGGGTCACCCAGCATCCTGCTTCTCATGTTGCTGGATGCACCTTGGCAGACTGACTGGCGCTCAGCTCCTTCCGGCGGATAGACTAATGCTGGACATGCTGATAATAAACACATTGAACTCTAAAGAGCCCAACTTTGGGATTTTGCAGCCTCTCATGTCCCAGCGTGGCCCCGTACCTACAGGACTGCTGCAAGGATTCCCAGTGTCTACGGCAGACAATCCTATGCAGATTGATAAATTACAAGAGCTCAGTTTAGTTACTTAATCCAGCTTGACACAGTTTTAAGACCTAAGCCTTGTCTCTCCAGGCTCAGTCTGTCCCTCAGGCCGGCCTGGTCCCCATTAGCCTTGGCCCTTAGGGGCACTCAAGAAAGCAGGCACAGATCTGTTCAAACCCAAGGCATCCTGGCCTTCTGTTGCTTGGAAGCAAGGCCACGTATAGCCTTGTGTCTCTTCTCCAGGACCTCCACCCCGTCTATACATTCTGCAGATACAATGCACGGAAATCACCCGAGAAAAAGTAAAGATGATAGATCACGACAGATAGAGACAACGTTGCTCCTTAAACTTGCCTGCTGCATTTGGTCTGGATGGCTTAACAACTACTGACCCAGCACATGGCTGTCTCTGCTCCTTGCCTTCTTACTTCTCATCTTTTGGCCTTCTGTTCAAAGACTAGCCTTGGGTTTGGCTAGTTTTTTCCAACCCAGCCCCCACCTCCACTTTTGATAAAATAAAGATGCCTCTTCAGGAGATCTGGGATGGGATGGGGTTTGCATTGCTAGCCTGCTCCCTGGAGAGGCTGATGCTTCTGGCCCATGGGCCACACCTGGGTAGTGACGTGTCACAGTGAATCTGCCTTCCTCACCACTTCCTGGATTCTCCCGGCCTCATTATAATACACTTTTTTTCTAATCCTGGTCTGTTAGCCCTGAAGCATGCATTTCTCAACGGAGGCAACAGCGCCCCCAAGGGGGAAAAATTTGTTCTTGAGAGGGGTGAAATAGATTTTATTTACTTTTTGTATATAAGGCTCAGAGACACCTGCAGTGCATAAACACATATACAGTATACAGTATACCTGTGGTATTAAAATGCATGCAGAGGTGCAATTAGGGGGAAAAAATGCCTCAGAAGGCTCCTCGGAGAGGGGAGTAGTAAAAAGAAGGTCCGGAAACATCAGCTTAAGGAAAATGCCTTCTGTCTAATCCAATGCCAAAGCTACACTGATAGCTGGCGGATTACAAAAGTAAACGATGTGTTTGTCAATGTGTCCCTTCCTAGCTGCCTGCCACTGATCCCTTCTGGACCACATGCCCTTCTGCAGGTTCTGTACCCTCCCTTTTCCCAAAAAGCACAGTGCCCACCTGGCTGGGCTGTGGCTTGATTGGTTAACCCTAGTCCCATATGAAACTGATACACTAGAGCCCACCTTCTATTCCCTAAGAAGTATTACATGTAACATTTTAGTTACTTGGTCTCAATTAGGAAGGGGTCACAAATACAACCCGAGTGCCAAAGCTATTATTCACTGTATGAAGTACATTCACACATGTCATAAGCATTAGCATCCCGATTTATCGGTAAGGAAATGAGGCCCCAGGGCGTAAAGAGATTTGCTCCTCACTCAAGTCACACATACAGCAGAGTTGAGTCCCCTGACTCTCTGTCTGGTGCTCACTCTAAGGTCCCATCTTCGGTCCTACCCACAAGGACGGTGCTGCCTGTTTCAGGGGGAGCTTATAAACAAGTGGGAGTGAGTGGGCAGAGAGGCCCACAGAGCAGGCTGGGCTCACAGGGTCTGCAATGGTGGCTCTGAAGCCAGCCTCCCCTGGAGGCCAGCAGGACTTGGAGAGGTATGGGCCCATGGTGCCCTGTGCCTCACCTGCGGGGAACGGCAGCACAGAAGAGTTCAGAGCGTGGGTTTTGAATTCAGATAGACATGAGAGTCAAGCGACCACTCTTGTCATGTATTAATGACCTGGCAGGTCCCAACTTCTCTGAACTTCAGTGTCCTCCTCTGTAAGGTAGAGGCAGCGATAGTGGCAAATTCCTAGAATTGGGAGAATTCAATGAGATAATAATATGAAGCTCTTAGCATCGTGCCTGGCACATAATAAGCAACCAAGAAATTGTTTCAAGGATCTGGTCCTGACAGAATTTCTCAGAATACTCATTCTGCTTGTTCAGTACCCTACTCCTGAAGCCTCCTGAATCCCCAGTAACCTCTAAGACTATAAGAGAAAGCAAAATCTCCCTTCTATGGACTTCTATGGGCTTTTGCTGTTCCTGAAATCCTTACCTCCTCCAAGGAGCCCTCCTGATAGCCCTGACTCTGAGTAGTCTGGACATGGCTAATCTCCTTGGTCCCCATCTTCATATATGACTGCTTGCTCCCTGAAAATACCTTTCCTTAGGCATGCCCATTATGGTTAGAGCTTCTTCTCCACTCCTAATCTAGTTGGTTCATTAGTCAGACCCTGCTAAATACATACTGGGTCTGAGCCTCTCTCCTCGCCTGGGTGTGACCCCCAACTCTGCGGATGGGACCCAGGTCAAATCATAGGCCCTGTACAGACCCCAGCAAGAGCTGTGCCCACTCACTGGGTCTGGACCCAACACTATCCTGGTGAGGTGATTCTTGGAACAGCAAGAGGCAGAAGCAGAGAAGAGAAGGCAGGGGCCAGGCAGGTTCTTGGAGATATTTCACACTCAAGCCTCGGGTAGAGAAGGATGACAGATGACACTTGTAAAACACAGAGCCTGTGCTTCCTGAGCAAACGGGCATGACTGTAAAAATCCACAGCAAACAAGGAAGAGAGAGAAGCAGGTGCCACAGCCCCAGAGGTAAAATTCGCCTTCCGAATATCAATTGCCGAAGTTTTCTGGAGGGCGTTCTAGAGTCTTTCAATGATCAGTTTATAGGTGATGGCATCAAACCCCCCTGGCTGCTAGTTGGCTGGGGAAAGCTAGGGGTATTACCCTCATGTCTCTGAGGGCCCATTTCCCCTCCAACCAAACCCTCCTCCAGATCTGAACAGGGGCTTGGGGAGCACAGGGACAAATATGAGGTTGTAACACATCTGCGAGGAAGGTACTATTATTTTCTTTCACCAAAGGAGAACACAGAGGCTCCAGTAGTTAACGAAGTTGTGGCAGAGCCAGAATTTGAACCCAGGGCCTCTAGTTAAAGGTTCCGTTCCATTAAACACCAACTCTAACCCTTCAAATAAGTTGGGCCCTAAAAACATCAATAGTGTCCCAAGAAAAATCACAAAACACTCAAATTGTTGCTTTTGTCAGGGATCCAATTCCACTTGGCTATCTCTGGTGGGTATTTTGCTCCTCATCTCTGTTTTCAGTCTGGCGGCCCACCCCCCACCAGATAGAGAATGCCCCGCCCCCCCCCATACCAATAATGGTGGCTCATCTCCACCTTAGCCCAGGGCCTTTCCAAAGGGAGGAGAGGCCCTCCTCTACCCTGCTGGCTGGAGAGACTGGACAAGCCTGACACTTGGGGCCCAGAACCTCTGGATCCTTGGTTTTACTTCAGAGCTGCCGCTGAGCCAAGAAGCGGATTTCCACTCTAGCCAAACCAGAGCTTGGGTGGCCAAAAGGCTGCCAAATCTCCCCAGTGGCACCACCTACCTCATCTGCATTTCCCACCCCATCCAACCCCTCCTCAGTCAAGCCTCCGGAAAGCTCCCAGCTCACCCTTTCAGAGGCCACACTCCCCAGCTTCCCAGATGTCTGGGCCTGGGCAAGAAACTGGTGCCTCAGAGAAGCAGGGAATTTGAGGCCCAGCAGCCGCCAGGCGGGCACCCCGTCCAGTCCAACCGGCCAGGAGCTGCAGCTGGGAGCCGACCTCGTGCAGAAGCAGCGCCAGAGGCTGAGACCCAAATGCCAAGTTTGCTGTTTGTATTCCCCAGGGTGAGGGCAGGAAGATAAGTAACCATATTCCTGAACAGGAATTCGACCAGAAACTCTAAATTGAGGGCTGGGCAGGGGGTCTGAGCAGACGCATGTGAGAAGCTGGAAGAGAGCCTGCTGGAAGGCAGCATCCCAGCCAGAGTCAGAAGGGAAAGACGACATCCCAGCATCAGCAGAAGGGCCCGGGCAGCCGGGCAGCCGGGCAGCCGGGCAGCCGGGCAGCCGGTGTGGTCCTCCGGTGTGGTCCTCGGAGGCTGACAGCTCCAAGAACAGGCCCTCAGGAGGTTTCCTGTGCAATCCTGACCCTCTTCAGCCTCCAGAGTACCCCACACGCAAGTCCCAAGCTGGCTGGGTTCCACCATGTGTGTGACTCTATGAAGCCAAGGGTGGCAACCAGCCCGGGGGAACAACCCCAAGACCTCAAGACCGGGGACCCACACTCCCAGTCTCTGCACAGTGCCCTCCCTCAGCCTCCCACCATTAGTTCCAAAGGGCTACCCATCCCCCCTATGAACAACAGCCCACCCAGAACCTCATGCCTGCTCCCTGGAACTTCATAGCTCAGAGCCTGGCAGTTCCCTCCCCAGCCTTACTCCTCCCCAACGCGGGGGTCAGTTTCCAGAAGCAGCCTGCGCCTTCCCCCAGCCCCACAAGGCCAATCAGCCCATTGCAGCCACAGCGCCCCCCCCCCATAAACACACACACACACACACACACACACACACACTGTGGGAAGGCAGGGGGTCGGCATCTACAGCCTTGCCTTGGACTCCAGCTCCCTCTCCCCACCAAATGTCTATCTGTCTGTCTGTCTGTGGTGTCTGTGATTCCCAGCGTGCACTTGCCGTCAGCCTGGCTCTGTCCCTCTGCAGTCTCTGCTCAGGCTCACTCCTCATTCTTTCTCAGGCTTTGGCTTTCGGGGGCTTGATCTCCCTTGAACTTGCTGCCTATGTCCTTTGTACTGGGGTGAGGGGAAGAGGAGCAGGACACCTCCCGGCGTTGCCTGGGGTCTGTGCAGGAGCACAGAGCAGTCCATCCCTCTCCTTCCTCCCCACTCAGGCCAACCTCAGAACCCGGGTAGGGCTGGGTGGGAGACAGACCTACCAACCAGGCTTGGTTAATGCCAGTTTCCATATTGCTTCATCATGCCATTCTGATGCCCCTAGCTGCTCACACACAACCCCCCTGATCTCCCCGCCTTCTGCCTGAGGCCAGGACAGGGCCCTAAGCCTGCCCCCCCCCCCCCCCCCCGCCTCCCCAAACTGCAAGGACGCCTGCCTTCCCTCCACGAGCGCTGAAGCAACCCCTCGGCACCCAACCCAGCTCTACCCCACCCCACCCAGCCCACGGAGCGCAGGGAGCCCTGGCGTCCGACCCAGCCCCCAGCGACAGCTCGAGCCAGGCCTCTCCTACGGGGAGATGCAACAGAGTGGTCTGGCGGCAAAGTTCTCCTGCTGCTTTCAACGCTGCGGTACACCTGAGGCTGCCGTCTCCCCCTCCGGCTCGCCGGCCTCGCCCGGACCCACTGTCCCCGCTCCTCGCCAGAGTTTCACCCCCCACTCCCGGGAATGAGAGAACGGGAAGGAAACCTCCGCGGTAAGGATGGGCGAAAGAGAAAGTGCCCGCCGGAGTGCCTGGGTGAGGGAGTGCTCAAGTGGGAAGGGAAGGGACGCGAAGTTCCCGGGGCTCCCCCGCGCCCCCGGGGCGCTTTCAGCCCGCGCCGAGCTCCCGCAAACACCCAGACGCGGAGCCGCGGCGGCGGCGGCGGCCACTCACCTGGGCGAGGCAGCATCTACCCCCGGCTGGGAGGCTCCGAGGCCGGCTCCGCGGGGCGCCCGGGCTCCCCGGCTCGGCCGCGCATCCTTCCCCGCCCGAGACGGGCTCGAGCTAAGCCCTCCGGCTCCGGCGAACGCAGGAGGATGGTGGCCTCGGACGTCCGCGCGGGGAGAGCCCTGAGCCGCTTATCCTGTTGTATCCATGGCAGTCGGCGAAGAGAAGGGAGGAAAAAGCACAACTTGTTCTCTTCTCTTCCAGGTTAAAACAACAACAACAACAGCAGCAACAAAAAGATAATCCCCCCAGGAAGACGCCGGCAGGATCCTCCAGACCCGAGACCCCGGGCCCTCCCGGGCACCTCGGGCATCTGGACCGCGGGGTGTCTCCAAGTTCAGACGAGCCAGCCGGGTGCGCGTGTGCGCGTGTGTGTCTCCGCGAGAGCGAGCCAGGCGCTCACACCCACACGCACACACACAAACACACTCCCCCGCGCTCCGCGACTGCGGCCGCCCCCCGCGCGCACGCGCCCCCGACACACACGCGCGCGGCGACCGCACGCGCAGACCCGGGCGGGAGCGGGGCCGGCGCGGGGACGGCGCGGGGACGGCGGCGCCCGGGAGCCCCGGGCCGCGCGCCCGGTCCCCGCCGAGCTCGCCGGCGCCGCAGCCCCCAGTGGCGGCCGGCGGAGCTGCAGGCGCCGGGCCCGCCGCCCAGCGCACCCCCTTCCGCGGTGTGGGTCTACACCGCCGCCGAACCCGGAGGGATCCGCTGGGAGCCGGCCAGCGGGCTCCGCGGCGGAGGGAGGCAGGGAGGGCGGGCGAGCCCCGGGAGCCGGGAGGGCGGGCGCGGCGGCCCCTGCGCAAGGCGAGGCTGGGGGCCGGGACCGCGCCGCCGCCGGTGCCGCTGCCGGTGCTGCCGCTGCCGCTGCCGGTGCTGCCGCCTCCCGTGCGGGGCGCGCCGCGCAGCCCTCAGCCCGCAGCCTGCAGGACCGACCCCCGCCGGCGGGCCCGGCTCGGGGGGGGCGGGGGGGGGGGGCTGGGACCTTCGCGCCCGCCCCGCCCCGCCCCGGGCCCGGCCAGCCGCGGGCCCCGCATCCTGGCGGGGGACCCGGGACAAACGAGCGCCGGGAACACGCACACGCGGACTTAGACTTTCCGGGAGCTCCGCGGGGCCCGTGAGGTGTGCGTGGCGCCCGCCGTCCGCCCAGCACCTCTGCAGCTCCGGCCTCGTCGGATCCGCCCAGCATCCCCGTCTGACGGGGGAGGGAGCTGAGGACCAACAGACTGAAGCGACCTGCCGGCGGCCCGCGCCAGGGGCCCCCCACTCCAGGCCGACCGCGGGCCTAGCGCGGAAGGGCTGGGTCCGGCCAGGCTCTCGTCTTCCTTTGGTTATCGTCTTTGCCCACCCCACTAGGACCAACAGCCAGTGCCTGGCAAGGCTGGACTGGGCTCTGCTTTACTGGGCTTCCCAAGAGGTGCATGCACCTGTCCCACTGGAAAAAAAAAAAAAATGAAAATTTGAGATTCCTGCCTGTACTCTAGCTGGTTATAGATCCAGGGGCAGGGGAAATGTCTCAATCCAGCTCTTCTCTCCTAGTGGCTCACACCTTCCGTGCACCTGTCCTAGATACCCACGGGGAGGCACGTGTGGCATGTGGATGTGTCTCTGCAGCCCAGGATTGGCTCAGCTGGATAAATCTGTAATGCAAGACCCTGCCTCCTACTGTCTGTGCACACAGGTGGGTACAGATTGGCAGAAGCCCAGGCACCGAGGCCCACGTTCGGGGCACCCTCTCCATGCGTGCGTCCGAGGAAACTGCCAGATCAGCCTACTGCAGACCCTGAAAAACAGGCCTTTCCTGGCAGAGATTCTGGAAAGCCTGGGGAGGGAGGGGGGTGGGGAGAAGGGCATGACCAGGATGAAAGTCAAGGTATATCAGAGTGTGCTGGCTTAATAAAAGAGAAGGACAGACACAGGGGGTAGAGATAGAGGAGGAGAGGGAAATGAGAAGGAGAGGAAGGAGGAGGTGCTTAAAAGGAGATAGGGGGTAGAAAGGAGAGGGGGAAGGGAGGAGGAAGGGGGAAGGACCAAGGAGGGGGAGATGAGCACGGCCAGAGTTTGCTCCCTTGCTCACCTGTGGTTTTGCACACCACAGGTAGAGGCTTCCCGGGAGGGAGTTTAGGAGTGGAAGGAGGAACTATACCCCAGGCTCAAGTCTCTGACTTGCCCCAAGAGAACGGGGCAGAGGGCTAGGTTACCTCTCTACCCTACAGTCACCTATGAGAAAACCAAAATCTAGTGGCAGGGATAGGACCCAGCTGCACCAGAGCAAGATGGAGCTGCTCTTGGAAACCCCTAAAGCATTAGGATGGCATGGAGGAGGGGCCAGTGCACCCAGGGATTCTGGACAGATGCCCCAATCCCTGCTCCAAAGTGAACCCAATGCCTCATCAGAAAGTTTTTTGCAGTTTGGAGAAAGGAATGGACATTTCATGAAGAGCCAGGATTTGGATAATTTCATGTCTTTTTTAAATGCATATGCATGGAATTTATTTAAATGAATGGTTCATTTCTTGCACTTTGGGTAATTCTGAGGACAAGTCTGTTTTTTTTTTTTTCGAATTATGTCTGCCTCACCTATCCATTGAGCATGGGACTAGGAGTCAGGTGGCTTGGATGCTCACGATGGCTTTGTATTAACAAGCCATATAACAGTCCCTTCCCCTCAAAGGAGTTCCCTTCATATACAGCTGCCCAGCTCTAGGAACCCTTGAGTGACCTCAGCATTTGGAGCAGGGTGGGGACCCAGATGTACCTTGGGAGGCCAAGAGAAAGTCAGTCTGCAGTCACCATTCACAGTGGAAAACCCCCAGAATATATAATCTGCACCTCAATAATAGAAAGGTGAATGATGGTGGATTTTTCTGATTACTTGAGCAAACCCAGAAGGGCTGGATAGGGGTACTGTTGGGCCAACTACCTGGCCGCTTTTACTGATTGCTGACCACAGAGGAGAGCCAGGGCTTCCCAAAAAGGTAGGGTGGGGGCAGGGCTGAAGGAACAAAGAGAAGAGAAAGCCGGTACACAAGCCATTCTAATGATGGGCATCGGGATTCTTCTACGTCTCACATCTCACAGTTTTGCTCTTCTAAATAACCCTGTAATGGACATCTTTGTGTCTGACTCTCCACCCACATTCTTGTTGTGTCTCTGCTTGCAGGAGATTCCTGGAAGTAGAATTACTGGGCCAAGGGGCATGAATATATTTCAGGCTCTTGGTACATACTTCTTTGTTTCAGTTTGAGAGTCCAGAGAGCTCGCAGCAGGTGCTTAAGGATATTCTCATGCGCTCTTTCTCTATGTCTCTGTGTGGCAGAGGGTGACTGTGCCTTGGGCCTCATGCTGCATAGCAGAGCCACACTGTGCCCTTGGATATAGCTCCAATGGCCCAACCTGTATTTAGCCCAAGCTCCCCCTGGCCTACAGCCGTGATTCATCTTCCCCCTGCTCTGCTGGGCACTTGTGACCAGACTCACTTTATTATCTGCAGCCCCTGGCTTTCTGGCTGGACTCTAGGCACCAACACCACCCCCCCACCACCACCACCAGCACCCTTCTGGGCATATGGCTGGTTTCCCATACCCCCCTGCTGGGTAGGATCACAGCACCTGACCAGAAGAGTTCTCAGGAGGGGCTGGAGCAGGGAGGCCTCCAGCATGAGGAAGAGAAGGCCACATTGGCCTGGGCCTTCCTAACCAATAAAAGGGCCCCCATGCAAAGAACCATGGGGAGCCTCTCTTCTCTCTACCCACCAAGCATGAAAAAGAGAAGAAACCCGTGTAAGTAGCAGTGAGGGATTCAGATTAGATGGCAGGACAGAGCCAGGTACCTGAGCCTATGAAGTCACAGGGTGGGGACTGTGGAGTCTGCTCCATGAAAGAGGTACAATCTGTAATCCCAAGAATGTACTAGACACTTCTCAGAGTCTCCCATGGCACATTGTGGCCTAAAGAGTGACTTTGTGGGCTAGGGGAATAAGATAGATACTGGTGCACAGACTCATAAAGCCATGAGATCCCCCTCCACTATAGTCTATCACCCTAAGGAGCTGGAAGCAGGGAACCACTCCTAAATTCTTAGCACCCCATTCACTCTGCTTCCCCCAGGACCAACAGCCAGCCTGACCCCAGCTTATCCCACAGGCCTGTGGAACTTGGGCAAATGCATCATCATAGCTGAGGCCCAACCCCAACCAGGAGTGTACTTTCTGGAGTCAAAGACCAGTATCTTAATCCTGCAGTACCCTCTACCCCTCCTCCCTTCCCAGTGCTAGAGTAAGAAGCAGCCCAAATAAATCCCTATTAGTATGCATATGTATTCCCAAATTCCTTAACAGCATGACTAACACCACCTACAGCCATTAGCTCGAGTATGTTTTCTAAATCCAGTTTACTTTTCATCAGCAAGCCCTCTGTTTACTCCCATGGGCTCCCTTCACAGCCTCACCCTCTTGCCTCAACACCAGGTCTGGGGTTGGGTGTCTGAGGCATCCACAGGTCAGAGGATCCTGGGAGATCATATTCAATCAACAGAGATGTCTCCCTGAGTATCCCTATGCACCATCTAGCCCTCCTCTAAATATTGTAGGGAGAAGGGAGGGAAGGAGAAGGCAGTCTCTTCCCAGAGAGAAAGGACACAAACCAACTCTGGCACTGTGCCTTGCAGTCTATAAAGAGCATTCCCAAATGCTACCTCACTTGTTCCTCACAACAATTGCATGAAATAGATCATCATCCCCATTTTACCAACAAAGACACTAAGTCCTATATGGGGAACATGATGGCTCCAAGAGTTTGAAGCTCTGAATGGATGGCCCAGGATTGCAGACCACATCACCTGACTCCACATCCCAGGCCCCTTCCTTTGTACAGAGGAGCCTCTCTGAGACTGGCCTGAATGCCATTCTGGGGCAAATTTTCTGGTGCAGTCTGAGGTTCAGTAGGCACCTGGCTAAGGGAAGGCCAAGGTAACCAGGGCCAGCTAGGTGGGGATTTTCAGTCGGGGAGAACAACCCTGGCAAATGCAGAGTTAAGAGGCCTTGGGCTTGTGGGATAGTGTGGGAGAAAGAGCACCAGAAAGGAAGGGAGAGGATCTGGATTCTGGTTCCTTAGTGTGACCTTGCCCAGCTTTTCCTTTCTCTGGGACTCAGCTTCTCCATCTCTAAAATGGGAGAATCAGGGCTAAATGATCTCTAGGAACTGATGAAGAACAAGAAAGAAAATAATCATCCAGAGTTGGACTCAAGCTGCTTTGACTCAATGGGCAGTGGACAGTGGACCAATGTCATTGAATTCCCTGGCTTTTGCCTCCTGTAAGGAATCCCCAAACCTTAAGGGTAGTATTGAAGCAGAAACTCTATGGGCTGTGGCAAGTGTCCGATGGGACCTGGGAAGGATCAGAACTCTTCACTCCACCCAGGCACTTGCCCCAGGACACACACCCGCCCCCCGCCAGTGCTTCATGGGACCATTTTGCACCCCCCAGCCCCACCTCTTCTCTTCCCATCAGGCATATAACAGCAGGCTTCCCAGGCAACACGTATGGCACACTGTGTGCCAGCCACTCCTCTTTGCCTGAATAATGGTTATTTTATTTAATTCTCACAAAACCCTATGAGGCATGTAGTGTTATTTCCATTTTACAGATAGGGAAACCATGGCACAGAGAGGCTGTATAACTTGCTAGGTCAGAGTTGGCAGGTGGCAGAGCCAGCATCCTAACCCTGGCACTCAAACTCCAGACCTTGTACTAGAAGTGATTGGTTGTAAAATAAAAATGTGTTTAAGGAGAACCAAGGTAAGGAAAAATCACCATCCCAAGCTCCCAAATGGACAGAGTAGACTTCCTGCTTTCACACCACTTCTTAGTATCTCTTCCTGCTTTCTTTTATGTATTGTTTGGAGTATATAGTCATAAGTATGTGGTTTGTTTTATAATCCAGTCAACTGTGGAAGCATAGCTATTGTCATTTATGTTCCTGACTTAGCATCCTTCACCCAAGAGATTTATCGCAGCAGGAATTGACTGACTACAAAATTATTTCCATCCCTTCCTCAAGCCCTTGGCTTTTCTTTCAAAGGGATTTGGAGAGTGGAACAGAAACTGACCCATTCAGTCTGACCCCAGCTTATCCCACAGGCCTGTGGAACTTGGGCAGGACAACAATTCAACCTCCTCTGATAAAACTGCCTTTGTAGGTTTCATGTGAAAACTACAGAGAAGGATTAAGGGAAAGAACAGCCGTGGCCCCTTTCTACACTCTGACAGAGCTGACCAGCTGTGTCTTCAAATGCTTATCCTATAAGAGAATAGGGTAAAAATGAAAAGTTTGGGGAAATTCTCTATTTCCAGGATAGAGCAATCACTTGTAAGCAAGGAAATCAGACAAGACTTGGAGGAGGCATTGACGTTTGAATGACACTTGAAGGTTGGTTGGCATTTTAAGGAGATGAGAAACAGGAGGTCCAGGTAGGGGTAAGAGTATGGATGAAGGCAGGGAGGCAGAGCAGTAAAGTGAGTGTGGGTTTTCTGGTGTAACCAAAGCAAGAGCAGAAGTCTTGCTTGGTAAAAAATGGGGGCTCTTGCATATAGACCCTTGGTTTAAAATCAAATCCCCTGTCTGTAGGGAAAATGCCTTTAGGCTAGTTGCCGAGCCTCTCTGTGGTTCCATTTCTCCAATGGTAAAGTGAGATTAATAACAGTGACAATGTCACAAGCTGGGAGAGAGGACTGAATGATATACACAACTGTAGAATATTAGAGTGGCACATACTAAGTGTTTAAGAAGTGTTAGTTGTTGTTATTACTGTTATTATTTTATAAAAGCAAAGCAGGAGAAAGAGCAGACTTGGCTATGAAGATAGTGGATCTGGGTTCCTCTATGTAAACTGTAGTGTTTTGAACATATCCATGTAAGGGCTTGGTAGTTGAACTGATGGGGGAAGGGCCTGAACAACAGAAAAGCATTTATAAATGTATTGAAATAGTCCAGGAAGGGAGAAAGGGGGGTCAGATCGAAGGCTATCTTAATGACAATAAAAGAGGGTGGATGGAGAATGGACCAGACCCCAGAGGGGACAAGATTGTGGAGTTCTGAGGGGAAGGAGGACCGTGGTCAAAGCCATCTTCATGTTATGAAGACTACTCAACTGGAAGAGTGGTTGGTATCCTCGAGAGATATTGGGAAGATGGGAGAAAGTGAGAGATAGGGAATGATGAGTTCCACATTGGGTGTTTGGAGTTTGGAAGCGTGGGGACCCTAGGATATAATTCAATAAATGGGTTTGGAAGAAATAGAGTTCTGTAGAATGGAGTTGGAAGGTCATGGGGGTGGAGCAAATCCCTAGAGGAGAAAGTGTAGAGTGAGAAGGAGTGGGGGTTAGGAACTTACACTTACTCAGCTTTATTCCACATGTGGTCCTACACTACCCATTTTATACGTATTACCCATAACCCTCTCTGCAAAGCAGAAATCTGTTAGCCCCATGTTATGGATGAGGAGCCTGTGGCTCTACTAGATTAAGTAGCTGTCCAAGGTCACTCTGTTAGAGAAGTCAGGCAAGGAAATAGAGAAGCAGCCTGCAAAGGGGTAGAAGAACAGACCCCTATCATGGGAATCAAGGAAGGGGAGGGGCTAAGAGCTTTGCTTCTCAATGCCCCCATGTGAAGCTCACATAGGAAATGGTATTTGTATGGCACATGGAGGGTAAACAGAGAGGCTGTTCTTCATGGGCTGGGGCGGGGGGGCGGTGATTTCCCCTCAGAAACCGGCCCTCTGCCTCCACATTGCTGTTCCCAGTACTGAAGTAATCAATATCCCAGCACAGCATGAAGCATGGTAATATTGAAAATATCTAACAACTAGTACACACGGGTATCAACCAATAGGAGCAGAAGCCCCCTGCCACACCAGATATAGTTCTGCCTCGTTGTTACATAATGACGAGGTCTGTCTCAGGGTCCTAGACCAGGGGCTTTGGCAGTCAGGTGGGGGTAAGGGGACTCCGGCAGTGGTTCGGAAATATTTCCATATTTTAATCACCCACATGGCTGAATGGTGCATCTCTGGCCTGCCTGTGACCAATATCCAGCACACCCATGTGCTGTGACACACCGACTAGGACCACTGGCTCAGAATTTGGTTACATGGTATATTTGACCTGGCAAAGGGTTAGATGTATGAGGATGGTAACTAGTAAAGTCAAAAGCTTAGATTTGGCGATTCAGAGGTCATTGGTGGCCTTTAAGAGAGCAATTTCTGCAGTGTTATGGGTATGGAAACCAGATTGCTAGTGGTTGGGACTGAGTGGGAGGTGAGGAAGTAGAGGCGGTGAGCATATAATACTTTTTCGAGAAGTTTAGCTGTGAAAGGAGGGTGGAAGGTGGGATGGAAGCTCAGGAGAAATGAGAATGGAGGAAAGACTTTCTTGGGGGTGGGAAACACTTGGGTGTAAGCCAGAGTGAAGCAGCCGGTGTAGAGAGAAAGCAAGAAGAGATCGTCCTGGGGGAAGGGAAGGGCAGGAAAGGTTCAGGCATGAACCTTAGAAAGAGAAAGAGGTCCTTCTTCTGCAGAGACCAGAGGAAATAAACAAAGGAAAAGGAGATGATTTTGAGGTGGAGGGAAGTGATATGTGGTCTGGATCTTGTAAATTGCATGGTACAGAGAGAGGAAGTGGGATTTGAACGGAGAGGGAGGTTGGAGCAGCCCCTTGGGGATGAAACTGGCAGTCTGCCAGAGGATGAATATGGGTATTTCAGGCAGAAGTGAAGCCCATTGCTTTTATTTTGCTATGGTGGGAAGCTCAAGGAGGGCATGGGACTTTGTCCTGCACTTTAACAACCTGGAAACAACAGAAAGAACCAGAATGTATGTGCTCTAGGATTTGGGGTAGTCAGAAGGGAGTGGGGATGTATCGACTATGTAGTAAACTTGGAGTCCTTGTGAAAGATGGATTGTGGGGTCCTGGATAAGCAGGCTAGTAAGGATAGGATTGGGAGTGGGGTGGGCTTGCTTTGAAGGGGAACTGGGGCTCAACAGACTTGGAGTGACAGGTGGAAGGATAAACATCTGTGGCCAGAGCAAAGGAGAATACAGACTTTAAAGTTTTTAAGATTGTGCTGGATGTTGCCCGTTGGCAAGAGACCCAAACCTGCTCTTTCCTACTCCCCCCTGTACCACAGGGGTCTAGACACACAAAACTCATTCCCAAGACTCCCTTGCTAGCGGGATTCCACATAGGGTCTACTGATGGGAAGCACTCAAGTGAGCTTAGAAGGCATGAAGAAGGTGGAAGCTATTTCTGCTTCTGGTGGCAGCACTGGCAGGGATGTGGGCTCAGGGATTCTTCCCAGTGTTAGTGGTGGTTCTGCTATGTTACCACCATGTCAGAGAATGCAGGACCCTGGGATCTGAAATGTGATATTTCCCCCTATGTACTCTTTCAGCTGTAGGGGCAGTAATGGCTTCTTGAAGCTGTCAAACTCTTTCTTTTTTTGTTTTTTTAAAATCCAAACAACACCTTGAATACACGTGCGTTGTATTAAATTCCCCTCTGTTCGAAATACCTAGGGTGATTTCTGTTTTCCAGGTGATATAGTTTTACCTGCTGGAAAGCCCGGGATGTCATGTGGTGTATGAATGGCTGAAGTTAAGAGATGAAGGAGATAAAGGCCTTGGGAAGGAGAGTACTGAGGTCAAATAACTGAGATACCAGGGAAGTAAAGGCTAAGCATAAGAATCTGTAATTGAGGCTAGAGAGGAACTCTCACACCTTCCTCCAGGCTCTGGATTCTATTGGAATATCTGAAGATTCCTCCAACATACCTTCCCAGCTTTCACTGAACCAGAGAACACGCTCCTTCCACCCAGCTCCCCAAGTTACTTTCTTCCTCTGTACTCCTATGGGATCCACCAATGGATCAAACTGTGATATGTTTGTCATCCACTCTCCCTTGCAAACTAGGTTACCTTACCTAGTTTCCCCACCTACCCAAATCACCAGGAATGTATTTTGTCTGCACAGTTTTGGGAATTTTGTTCCTTCTTAAGATTTTCTTAATCTGGAGCCCATGGGTGATTCTAAGGGGGACTATGACCCACCTGAAATTGTGTAGCCAATTTCACATGTATATGTGTATGGTCTTTTTCCCCTTGAGAGAGAGAGAGAGAGAGAGAGAGAGAGAGAGAGACTATTACATCTATCACACTTTCAAAGGTATCCTTGTTCTCTTCACCTTGAGTGTGGTTCTAGGGAGAAGGAAAGAATGGTCACTGATGAGTTTTAGGAAATTCCTTGGCTCAGAGTCTGAACATTTTCTGTGACCTTGAAAAAAGACACTTTCACTCTCTGGGTCTCAGTTTTTCATCTGTAAAATGAAAACATAATTTCTGCCTCTCAGGATTATTGTAAGGATTAGACACAGTAGAAAAGCCAGTACAGCACCTGGCGTGGTTGACTTTTCACACAAGGTAGCTATTGGTATTGTTCAGGTTCCTCCAGAAACAGACCTTTAGATAGTGGTTTGAGTACAAGTATTTGATCTGGGAGGTGACCCAGAAAAATGTCAGTAGAGGAGTCAGAAGTGAAGAAAGGGAAATAACCCCAAAAGGATGCATCATCAAGCAAGTATTTTCAATTGGAGCTCATTCCCCTCGGAATCTGTGGGATACAGTATGAAACACACTCTGAATTGCCCCCTCCAGGGGTGAGGAAGTGGAGTGTTTAGCCATCTACTTGCCATCGATCATGGGCTGAGGGCTTTTAGGGACATTAACTCTCCAGCACAACTGACTCCCTTGGCCAGGAAAAAACCCTCAGACATAGTCTCAGGTGTTCATAGTAGCAACTTAGTTGTGTAAAGGTTGAATGTCCAAGAGATAAGAGCAGGGCAACGACCGTGACTGGCACAGTGAGTAATAAGAGGCCTTCCCCTATCCCCACTATCAGCATTGACAGATTCCACACTCCCTGTCTCATTAGCCCTTAGCTTGTCCTCTTTGCTCTGTGTTGGACTAGCATTACAGTGTCCTGTGCACACACACCTGTCTCCAAGAGGACTGGGAGCTTTTTGAAGGCAGGGATTGTATCTTATGCTAATTCCCTGATAACCAGATTCGATTCGGCATAGTGGCTGATACAAAATGAAAATATCTAGTACATGTTTATAATGAATTGACAGCTCTTGGAATGGCAGTTTGGAGGTTTCTGATGACCCCACTCTGCCAAAAGGGTGGCACCATTAGGCATTCCACACACAAGGTAGGAGATTTATGGCCCCTCCTGTTCTTCTGGCAGGTGCCTTTATCACAGCGTGTATGGTTCCTGAATCATTTGCCAAGGGATTCATGTCTCAATATTATAATCTCCAAAGCGATGATATTAGAAATTCAATTTTAAAAAGGAACTGTTTAGGGTGTCAGCACGTTATGATAATTATCTGAGAGGATTTTCCCCCCCTGCTTGTTCTTGAACTGCACTGGTAAGCTCTTTTTCACCTCAATACAATGAATCCGGAGAATATGGACTATTTATGTGTATGTCCCCCGCCCCCACCCTCATTCTCATCTCCCATCCCCATATTGCCAACACATGGGGAGCGGTACTCTGTTCCCCGGAGCACACGACTGAATAAGCCTGATTGCTTTCCTGTATTTCTTTATAAAACTTTAAATATTCATCGCGCCATCAAATTAAATGGGATTCTTTGGCTGTCATTCTTTTCAACACACTGAGTTCTTTTCTCAGGTACTTGTCCTACCACCATTTGAAGCCTCTGGAGACTCGGCATTTATCTAACATTATCCCCTATAAGCTGGGCTCCCAATCAAGTGAGAAGGATGCTAATGAAAATAGAAGGGTGGGGCTTGTTGCTGAGGCCAGGAAATCAGTTGAGGGAGAGGTAAGGGAGGGGGTTGGAGGAGAGCAAAAAAAAAAAAAAAAGTCCAGCTGGTTTCTCCTAGCCCAAAGGAGGAGGTTTTCGGATGAAAGGGCAGCCAGAAGGAGACACAATGGAGTGGGTCAAAGGTGAAATGGAAACCACCCATCAGGTCCATTTCAGCCTTCCTTCTTCCCTCTTCACCAAGTTTAAGGGCAGAGTTCAGGATTTCAATATTCCTGGTCCAGACACAGAGAGCTGGGTAGATGACATTTTGAAGGCCCTTCCAGCCCCTCAAGTCATTGCATTTCTCTGTCCGACAGCGACAGAAGCTTAACAAGAAAGGGCCGACGGGACTCTCCAGGAAAAAAACGGGGCGGGGGAGGGGGGCACGTGGATCTGCCAGTCCGGCTGAATACTACGTGTAGCTGGGTTACGTTTCAGTGCAGTGCATTGTGTTGTGATCTGCTTCCTCTGCTTGTGCGGTCCCTTACCAGGGGAATCGGTTAGCCCCCGATTCAGCTCTCCATCAGTGTGCCAGGGCCCGGCCGCCGTCTCCACGCTGTGGTCCTTTAGAACCGGCCTGAATTCCGGGACCGCGCGGCGGCGAGAGGCCCCGGGCGCTGCGGCTGCGGCTGCGGCTTCGGGAGGCGGGAGGGAGGCGGGAGGCGCGCGGCCGGGTGCAGGGGGCGGGGCGGGGCGGGGGCGCTGCGGGCGGCGCTGCGGGCGGGCACTGCTGCAGTCCGCACTGCGGGCCACCGTCCGCCCTGCCAGGCGCGGGGTTGGCGGCCGCCGCGGGCCGCCGCGCTTCAAGGAGCACGCGGTGCTGGACAAGGCACTGAGCCTGGCTGCTGTATGACCTCTTAGGACCTCCCCGAGCGGTCACAGCACCTAGACCCCCTAGACCACGACGATTGCTGGGGGGGATGGGGGAAATCTGGGCGACCTCTCCCCAGCAGAAAGAAGCGCCAGGTCGCAGCGGGGAGTTGGGTGAGGCCAATCTCCTCACTGGGCCTCGACTTTTTTCATGTGTAACCTGTGGATTTGTTCTGGCGGCTGCCAAAGGACCCTCCAGTATACTACTCCCCTAGCAAGCAATCAATTGCTTATCAGTGCAATAGAGGCCTGTTAGAGCAGCAGTTCTCAGACCTGGCTGACCATCAGTATCACCTGTGGAAGGGACAAACTGCATATTCTCAGGCCCAGCTGTGGAGTTCTGATTCAGGGGCAGCACTAGGAAAGTGTGTATTTTGTTTTGTTTGTTTTTTTGGAAGTGTGTATTTTGTATGTATCCTGGTTGACTCTCCCAAATGAGTCAGAGGAGTTTGAGAAATATTGTATTAGAGCACCTCTCTGATTTTTTTTTTTTATTTTGCCCTGCCCTCAGATCTGTGCAATACACACACACACCAGCATCCCTGTGCACAAATGACTTATTTATTCCCTAAACTTTCAAAGCAGGGAGTTTATGTTCCATTATGTTCCAGGGAGACCTTAGTTTTCTCCAAGATAAACAATCTATAAGAAAAGGCAGTTGCTCTCAGAGAGGCCTTACTCTCAGAGACAGGCAGACAGCTAACTGTAATACAGAGTGATAAGGGCCCCAGCAAGGGTGTGAGGCTGAGTGCCATGGAAGCACAGATGTGTAGGCTCATGCTGTGTGCTCATACAGTGGGGCAGATGGCTGCCACCCTTGGGCAGGGTGTCACTCTCGTGGACCTGCTGCACGTGGGTTTTTCATGCACAGTTACCTCGGTATCATGGACAGCTCTCCATCTGTGTGTTATGTAGCATGCCGCCAAGTAGAGCGATAATTGCTCTGCTCATTCATCACGGAATCTCAGGGGACCACTAACTTGCTGAAAGAGTTCCCTCCACCTAGTCTTCTGCACCACAATGGTTCTCTTTGTATTCTCTTCTCCTCTTTGCCTTCCTCTTTCTCCAAGTTCTTCCTCTCTCCCTCCCTAGCCACCTGTCTCCACTTTAGTAGCCACCACCACCCACCTCATCAGAGAGTCTCCTTTCCCCCAACTCCATTTCTTATCTCTAGCTGCCAGATGCCATCTAGGCTGAGGGTGGTTTGTAGTTGCAGCAAGTGAGGGAACTCCTTGAAGAGATGGAGTTGGATTGTTTATCACAACACCTGGTGAGGGTGGGATGACATTTGACCTCAGCACAGTGACACTTGGGCTAGCTTGGTGCTAAGGTAGTAGAATTGGCAAAGCAGGCCTCAGTTAACAATAGAAGTCCCTAGCAGCAACCACAACCAAACCGGTTCAGCATTGATCACAGTTCCCTCTTGCCCAGAGGTCTACACACAAGTCTCCTTCACTCCTTGGCAAGTACTAAACCTTTCCGTCCTCTACCCGTTTGTCTTGCTTTTTCTCCTTTGTCCATTCACCAGCTGGTATCCTGTTACTGCTTTTTTTTTTTTCTCTCTCTGTTCTCATTGACCTGATGCTTTGGACAACCATTTTCACTTGTGTACTCTACGGACATATCTATTTCTGAAAACTCAAACACTTCCTTTTATCTACTAGGTCACTCTGATAGACACCCTCTTCTAGGTCCTTCCATTCGAGCTACCAATTTCTCACGGTCCATACAAGTCCCTGCATGCAATAAGAAGGCACAAGAATCCCTACTCTGACAACTTATCCCTACTCTGACAACTTTTTAGTCAAAGTGATTTTGTTACTCCTCTGCATGACCCTGATTCCCGACTGATCAATTTTCACTAATAATGGCCATAGTTTTTATGACACATCTTTTGCTTTTATTAAGTAAGATCTGGAATGAATATTTCTGTGGCAGTTCTAAGGAAAGTCTCTGATGTGAGCCCTACACACTACCATTAGAGTTCCTCCAGTTACTCCACAGATCATGACTCGTATTTGACTTCCTTCCTGAGACTATCCTGGAAATTACTTCCCAACTTTGGTGATTCCCTCTCTCTGAGTCTAAGCTCTGTTTCCCTTATCAGCTTATCTGGTTTTATGTCTGATGCTCCAAAGCAGAAGTCTTATCTAGATCAAGAGTATATCTTTCACAGAACTTAGTGTACTTCCTTTGCCACAAACTCCCATTGTTGTGTCCTACCATCACATTGGTTGCTTCCTTGGATATAGAACCTGGTTCAGGGAGTGTCTGGGTGGCTCAGTGGTTAAGCGTCTGCCTCTGGCTCAGGTCATGATCCCAGGGTCCTGGGATAGAACCCCGTATCACATCAGGCTTCCTTCAGGGAGCCTGCTTCTCTCTCTGCCTATGTCTCTGCCTCTTTCTGTGTGTCTCTTATGAATAAATAAATAAAATATTTAAAGAAAAAAAAAAGGAACATGGTTCAGTTCACATCCAGTTCCTGTTCCCAAGTCTGCTTCCTATGCTGTAACATGGACCACTGGACATTCTACTTGAAAAATTAAATGTATGCCCATCGGTTCCCTCAGTCCCAGCCCAACTCAGACCTTCTTTTCCCCACTTGCTCATTACAGTGAATTATAATGACAATTCTTCAAGGTAAGTATTAGCATTCGTTCTTTGGAGGTGTAAGTTGAAGCTCATGGAGGCTGACTAATTCTCCCATAGTAACTAGTAGCCTTGAGACTATAACATGGGCTATCAGCCTTCTTAGCATAGGAAAGATTCTCAGAATATGTGAGCTTTTAGCTTTAGAGAAAGGGAGGGTCAGACATTCAAAGCAAAAAAGAACTGTTCTCCTACTAGTCCTTTCAAGATGAATGATTCTTCTCACTCTTGGTTTGGTCAAAGGAAGTCATAGAATTTTAAGGACATTAAATATGCATGGCAAATGCTGTCAGTGTCCTGCTTATATCCCCTTAGCACTCACTGGTTCTGTGCCTGCTGAGAGTCTCTTATTGCAAGCACCTGCATCTCCCTGCCTGAGGGCTTTCTCTATCCGTGAGATCATGCTTCCCTCTTCTCTAACCGCAGAAAAAGCTGTAAATGATAGGGATTTAGCACCCTGAGAGAAGTCCCCAATGAATGACAAGTGGGGATTTGGTGATTAATTACCTTGTCACCCCTAATGAGGGACAACTCTGGAGCACATGTCCTACACCATCTCCCAAAAGTTCCCATTGAAATTGAGCCCCTGTTGTCCACAGTGGCAAACTGCTCATTTACAGACTTTGTTGGCTTGTTTCCCCATCTCACTTCCTGATTCTGCTACTGGTGCTTCCTGGGCTCATGTCCCAAATAAACTGCTTGCACTTGAATCCTAGACTCAGTGTCTGCTTCTGGGGAAAGCCAGACTAAGACAATCTGCTTCGAATCTTAGAGGACATCTGTCTCAACCATCTCATGACTAAATTAAGTCCCAGAGAGGGAGGTGACCTGTACAGGGTCACACCTGGCAGAGCTGGGCTGGAGCCACAGATGTCTCCAACTCTTAATCCAGCTTCCATTCCATCCTGGGATCCCTCCTGCGATCCTGGCAGCTATTCCTGGAATGTACCACCAGGAACTGGTGGAACTGGTTGGGGAATGGAGTAAGGAGGGCAAGGGGCAAGTGAGTGAGTGCAAAAAAAACCACATAAATCTCCTTATGATTCACCCCTATACTCTGTCAACAATTTCACATCACTCTGCATATCTGGGCAGTTATAGGCAATTGGGATCTACAGCACCAACCCAGGTTAGTGACACAGCTCTCCTGAGACTTTGGGACCAGAGAGGTTAAAACAAGTTTTGCATCTATGTCCTGGCTGCTGTATGACATTTTCAAGCAGCCATTGGTGCTACTGAGCAATAGTCTTGGTGCTGGAACTCAGGCTGGTCTAGCTAAGTGGTCTGGACTGGGTTGAGCTAGACTAGGCTAATAGGAGTTATAGACTCAGAACATCATCAGAGATGGACAGGAGAATTGGAGCCACTTATTTCACTACTCTTATAGTGCAAGTGGGATACGTGAGACTGGGGGGTAGGGTGGGGGATGGGATGGGAGTGCTCCATTGGCATGGTTATACCTGCTATTTAAGAAGATCAAATATAACTTGGTTTTGATTACCTGTGTCAATGGAAGGAAAAAGGAAGCTCATAGAATTCCAAATAGTATGTAATACAAAATAATTTCTATTTTTGAGTGCAAATTGAATTAGAAGCCATTTTGAAAAAAGAGAAGGGTTTGCAGGTGTACCTGTGTAATCATGTTGAGCCCTGCTTGAATGAGTCAAGAGAAAGAAAAAGAAGGTAGGGAGAAAAGTCAGGAAGTAGCCAGCCTAGGATTAAGGAGGCCCTGTAGAAAGTCTACATGGGGGTAAACTACACTATTCCATTAATACAACTGTATTTTTTCACCAGTCTTTACAATATTGCCTTACACATATATACACATGCGTGCGCACATCTCACACACACATACACACACACACACACACACACACACACACTCTGCAAGGCTTTAATATCTAGCTCCCAAAAAGTGTCACATTCACCACATTTTTCTGGAATCTCCAACATCCTCATCTCCTTGCCAGTCTGACACATGCATTCTGAAATTCTTCAAATTGGTCCATTCAACCATTTTCCCCTATAACTGCTGCTGAGCCTTGGGGAGAATAGGTGCAGGCTGAACCGGGACCAGAGTTTGGATCTCATGCCTCAGTCTGGCCCCTTATCCCCTCTTGAGACTTGGGTTTGAGTAATCTCCTTTTCTCATTCTCTGCAGTGACTGTGCTAACCTCCCTCAACTTTTCTGAAAACCTTTAAACTTCTCCAACTTCCTCTCAGTAAGTGATAAGGTATCCCTGTTAACAATGAAGAACAGGTCATCAGACATGGATTCCCTCAACCCCATTAAAAATCCATCTGCTCTCACAATTATACATTCCTTCTTTTCTTCTCTCATAAAGGAGCAAGTGTTCCTTCTCCTGCCCAGGGGAAACCCTTCCATCCATGATGTAGAGCCTTTCTCCTTCTATCTCTGTGATGATCTTGTCCCATCAATAATCCAACCTCTTTTCATCAACCTCTCTCTCCTGCTGACATTCCTTTCAGTGCAGAAACAGGTTCAAGTTTCTGCCATTTTATAAAGGCTCCTTCTGTTTTACATTTTCTTTCTCACTTTGAAAACCGCATTTTCTTAAAGAGTAACCTACGTTCCCTATTCACACCTCCATTTATCCCATTCATCCCTCAACCCACTGCTTGTGGGTTTTAGCCAAATCACTCCACCAAAACCACCTTTGTTTAAGACACCAATGACCTCATAATTGCAATGTCCAGTGTACTCCAATCCCCACAATCATTTTCTTATTTAGTTTCTCCTCACTGCTTCACATTTTTGATTACTTTAAAAATCATTCTTCTTCCTTATTTGTGACCACAGTGTTTTTCTCCTACCTCTTGGATCATACCTTCTCAGTTTCTTGAGCCCTCAAAATGTTTGGTGTTCCCCAGTATGCTTCCTGCTTTTGATCATCTTCTCTTCTTGCTCTATGAATTCTTCCTGGGTAAACCTACCTGTGCTCTGGGATTCTTTCCTGAGTTAATTACTCCCAAACACATGACTCAGAACAGCCCTCTCATCTAAATGAGACAAGAATATACAAAGGGCTATCAATATCCCCACTGGATGCCCATAAGCACTTCAAATTCAAATTCATCCTATCCTCCACAGAAATCATCACCTTTCCTCCACAAGTGGCTTTCTTCTCTTACTTTCTATAGCAAAGAACTTGAGTCACCCTTGCCTCTATCCCATACTTTTCTCATGCCTTCCTATACTAATATTTCATAGGTTATAAGTTTGTAGTTACCCTGTACCTCTTCTCATCGTTGCCTAAAACATCCTTATTTATTTGCTGTTTAATTTATTTGCTGTTAATTTGATTCTTAGGTGCTGGCATGGGTGTTTGGCTGTCTGTTCTTGTTTTAGCCTTAGTAAAACACAATTTTAGGCAGCAAAAAGGCAATTTGTCTTTAGTCATTTACACTTTAGTGTGAATGAGTTTACTGACAGAATATGATAAGGGACACAGGATAAAGGCTGAGTGCCTTAGATGGTAGCTAAATAGAGAACAAAGAGGCACTCCTAGGTACAGAACCAGGCAGTTGGCACACTTAAGCCAAACTCTGCCAACTTCTCAATTTTCTTTCAGTCTTGGCATTGTAATTTCACTAGCTTCAAATTACAAGAAGCTTGTTATTGCTTCACATCTATCTCAGGGCTGACCCATCTGTGTCTGGCTTACATTGACTGTTGCACTTGGGAAGATTTGAAGATTTAGGATAGAGTTGTCTGGTCTATAAACATAAGCTATACACCCCCCCTCCCTACTTCTCTCTCGCGCACTTGCTTTCTTGCTTTTACTTAGCTAGAATGTAATTAAATTTGAACTGCGGCCAAAGCCGATTTGTGAGACAAGCATTTGGTTAGTGATATCGAGCCAACCAGGTGAAAAAAACTCAGAAAAACTTCAAAAAGGCCAATAATCACATTGTGATTGAAATTCAGTCCCTCTCTTCTCATCCCCTCTCCTATTAACTCGGACAAGAGCTGGAATCCCTCTTGGGACCCTTGGCTCATTGCATTTCACAGATGGGTTTAGGTGTATATGTGCACATAGCAGAGAGGGGAGGGCCAGTGCATCCCTGCCAACCATAGCTGAAGAGCTCTAGTTTGACTAACATATTCTAGGAGATTAGAAAGGAACTAGAGTTAGCAGAACTGGGAGGTTAGGGGATTGGGATAGAGACAATAAATAAGGGAAGATGGAGGATCAAGGATGAAGGATCAGATGATTGGGACATCAAATCTTGGAACCTGAGGATAAAACATAAAAAGAAAAATCAGATTAAGAGTCAAAGGGGAAGGTCTTTGAGAATTACTCATTAATGAAATAGCAGATTCTTAATGTTGGGAATGGCCTCAAGTGGCATCTTCTCCATTTTCCTGAGTTAGAACTGGAGGCCCAAGAAGGAAATAGGCTTCCCCAAGGTTACTTAGTTGGATTCAATAAATCATTGACACATAGTGAGGTGCCCCATGCCTGATACTCTTGGAGCTTTGGAGGAGTGTTGCAGTATAGTCCCTGACCACCGGGGAAGTGACACCTGAATGACAATGAACATACTCCTTCCAGCAGCCTGCAGCATCAGTTTTCCATGGCCAGCAGCACACTTGCTCTAGGTTAGATATAACTCTGGCCATTCCTTTCTTAACTCTACTCAGGTTCATAAAGGACAGCTAGGGACAGTCAGGAGTATGTGTGCACATGTGTGTGTGTTCACATGAACACACTGGGCAAGCAGAAGTCCACTGGCCATCTCTCATTACCTTTCAATTCTAGGGAGAAGGGGTTTATAGGATGTTTATTACTTTGGGTTTTCCATGCCTCTTTTGCCCCTCCTTAATGTGGCCAGTTCTTCATTACTCTTTTCTGTGAACATATCAGATAGTTCTCTACCACCTACTGATGGCTATATGTAGGTTTGGAAGGCAGGAATCATGCTGGTACTTCCCTTGGATCCCTAAACATCACCAGTTGAGCATATAAGTTTTCTTTTTTTTTCTTTTTATTTATTTATTTTTTGCATATAAGTTTTCTATGCACACTTGTTGGATGGATGGATGGATGGATGGATGGATGGATAAATAATGGGCAGCGAATAAGGAAACAGAAGCCCTGAGAAGTTCAATAACCTACCCATGGTCACACAATTAATTTGGGGCAGATTTGAGACTAAAATGTAAGTCTTTTGACTCCCCACCCCATGTTCCACGGGTCCTTCATAGCACTGAGAGAAAACCTTTAAGGGCAGAGGTAGACATAGGGATGCACTAGAGAATGAGTAACTTCTTGGTCAAAGCCACTTTAATGTCCTTGGATGAAATGCCTTAAACTTAATAGCAAAACCATTACATTGAGTCCAAAGATCTGGCTTTGGTCTAGTCTGGACTCAGATATTGAGTGTACAAATCACATGATCTCTTTCAGCCTCAGTTTCCTTATTTGTAGAGCACACTATATTTGGTTGTATGGAATTTGAAGGCCTCTGAGACTTGGTATTTTAAAACTCCATCATTCTAGGGGCACCTGGCCGGCTCAGTCAGGGGGTCATGTGACTCTTGATCTTGAGATTGTGAGCCCCACATTGGGTGTAGAGATTACTGAAAAGAAATAAACTTTAAAAATAAAAATAAAAAATAAAACCCCATTATTCTTGATTCCAGTGGATATCCAAGTCCCATTAATTCATTTAGTCAATAAATGATAACAATAATAAAAATAATCATTATGATTGTTGTATTTTCCAGCTGGATGGGATGTTTAGATGGGAGGCTCTTCCTCCATGCTGCTATTTGGGGAATTCAGAGCTAAATATAGCCCAGTTCCAGGCATTCCAAACACCATCATCTCAAATTAGGAAATACATTTGCACCTCCTATCAACAGTCCTGTGGCAGACACGCTGACAACGCTGGCAAAGATGCAGGAAGACTATTTCCTCCCATGAAAAAAAGCGTGTCTGCTCCTGGAAAAAATGGTCCAGAGATTCTGTGGAAGGACCTAATGGTAGGATAAAGCGGTTGTAGGATTGCATCTAAGGATGGACTCAAGCACTCAGGAGAACTGGCATATAATCACTACTACTTATTGAGCACCTACTATGTGCCAGGCTATATCCTAAGTAATTTATATGTGTTACATCTAGTCATCATGGCAAACTTGAAAAATAATTTCTCAAGGCCACATGGCTTATAAGTTACAAAGGAAAGATATTCATCTACAGCTGTCTCTTTTTTTTTTTTAAGATTTATTTATTTATTTATTCAGAGAGAGAGAGAGAGAGAGAGAGAGAGAGGCAGAGGGAGAAGCAGGCTCCATGCAGGGAGCCCAATGTGGGACTCTATCCCGGGTCTCCAGGTACAGGCCCTGGGTTGAAGGCGGCACTAAACCGCTGAGCCACCAGGGCTGCACCATCATTTCCTCCTCTTCTCCTTAACCTGCCCCACCTCCCTACCCTCCCGCTTCTCTCCCTCAAAACTCCTTATTCTTCCACAGTACCTCTCTCTCCAGGCTGAGCTTCATGATGTCAGAAAAGAAAAACAAGCCACTTTTTATGCTTTGTTTCTAAACCCAAGCCAATAAAATGCTCCTTTCATTTGAGGAGAAGGGAAAGCAATAACTCAGGCATTAGCAGGGAGTACAACACACTTATTTGTAGTCTTCATGGAGCTCACTGGGGCTGGCTCCTCCTGCATGCAGGGCCTGCTCCCAGAGCACTGAGCATGAGGTATAAGACTCAGAAAATAACCCTGAGGGGCGTGAAAGCAGCAGGTTGTGACAGAGCTGTGACCTGATCCTGTGTTCCTTATCTGTCACACCTATCCCCTCCCCTTGGGGTGTGACTGAGTCCCACCACTTGGCCAGGACCAAGGACAGTCTCCATCATCCCTACACAAAGAGGGTTCAAATATCCTGAGCCCTAGGGCACCTAGGTGGCTCAGTCCCTTAAGTGTCTGCCTTTAGCTCAGGGCATGATCCCAAGGGTTTGGAATCAAGCCCTACCCCCCACCCCCAGATGAGGATGGGCTCCCTGCTCAGAGGGAAGTCTGCTTCTTCCTCTCCCTCTGTCCCTCCTCCTTGTTCTTGCTCTCTCTCTCTCTCTCTCTCTCTCAAATAAATAAATAAAATATTTAAATAAACCAACAAAAAACTCCAAATTGAGCCCAGCTCAGGAGTGGCTTCCATGGCCAAGCTAGACCACCCCTGCCTTCTATCCCCTCCTGTGACAAGCTGAGAATGTAAGAGGATGACTCAGTTCCTGGCTTCAAGGATTCCCCAGTTTGATGGAGCCAATATAGTTCACACTCTCAAAGAGCTTCTTGTCTGATGGAATCAACACAACCCTTACCTTCAAGGTGTTCTCAGGTTAACAGCACCCTCAGCCAATACTTAAAGAATACTTACTTACTTAAAGAACAGCAAACCCCAGACTACAGGGCGATACGATAGAGAGGGAAGGCAAATGGTCTTTGGAGCTAAAGGTCTTGCTAATGAACAATAAATCCCAGCTCCAATCTGAACCAGCGTCTTTATCTATGAAATGGGGTGTCCTCTCCTGTCTTTTCCGAGCAACCTGCATCCAGAGAGGCACCATGGAAAGTTTTAACTGTTACTCCCTTAAGCACACCCTTGGCAGGATTCTAAAATGTCTGCCTGGTGGCCATTTACCCCTTCCCCTTTTCTTCCCACCTCCTGTGACTCTTCTGTCAATTTCTGCCTCTCACACTTTCTCTAAAGCAACAATAATGGTGCCCTTTTATAGAGGGCCCCATTCATGCCATGTACTATACTAGTCCTTAACAAAATCTCAATCTCTTCCTCTTGGCTTTAGATCCACTCTACTTTCTGGGAATTGCTGGTTGCCAAAGACAAATTCTACTTCTCTGTGATTCTTCCGCCGGGCTCAGATTGGCTGCACATTTTGGGTGCCCCATTACTGGGATGTCAGTTAAATGAATATCTATAACCAAATGTTGTGATTTGTAAACCTGCCCATAACAATCAGCTAGCACAGTGGCTCTGGGCCTCGTACACAGCTTAACATCCCAGCTTCTACAGCCCAAAGCTCCCATCAGTGAGCTCATTTCTTGAGCCCTCTATTATTAGGTTACAAATCCATTTTCCAGATGGTGCTGCTGGCACAGGGAAAGCCTGGGACACTGGCTCAAAGTCACTCACTACCCTGCACCAGAGAAGATGATGAGTATCTGGAGGTGGGTGGAAGAAGTGATGGAGGCTATGTTATAAAGGGCAGGGGGCACACCCAGACAGTGTGTCTCCGTGAGTGTCGCGCCCCTCTCTTGCATGCCAGCTTCCAGGTTGTTGGTGCCTTGCAGCACTATTCCAGGCTGCTGCAGTGGTCAGAGTAGAAAGCCAGAGAGGCGGGCCTGACACGAAGCTAACATAACTGTCACACTCCTGCCAGGCACCCTGAGGAGCTGTGAGGATGACTGCCAAGCAGTTAGGGCTGATCTTTGAGGGTGGCCAGAATGGAAGGCCCCCTTCTCTGAACAACTGCCCAGAATGCAAAGTGACCCAAGCTCGGGTGGAACTGTGACTTCTCAGATCCCTCCACTGCAGGAATCACTATCCCTTCCTCAGTCTCCAGGACAGACCTGGGGTGGAGAGGGAAGGGGAGGAATAGCTCTAAGCTAGAGATTTCGGACTCCTTTAAGACAGGAATCCGGCACTCCTGTGTAAGAGAACTTTAGCTATACCACTCCTGCTCTGTCTGGAATCCCCCAGTTAGGTAGATCAGTAATGCCCTGCCTGGCCTCTGGAGGGCACAGGAAAGCTATGGGTGACCAACTATCCCAATTTGCCCAGGACTGAGGTGGAGGGGCAGGTTCCCTGGATGTGAGATGTCCAGTGCTAAAACTGGCAAAGTCCCAGGCAAGAAAGGACGAGTTGGTTACCCTGGAGAATGGCTTTGTCTTACCTGTTAGGAGCTCCTTGCTCCTGGTTCCCAACCTCCCTTCTTGTTCTTTAAGCATCTTTCTGAATGAAAAGTTTCCTGTTTAGCATTTGTCCCAGCATAGAGGCTAAAGGGGGCGTACTAGAGAAATCAGTGGGTAGATAGCATCCCCAAGGCCACAGCCTACAAATGCTGAAACCAAGCAATGCTAGCTTTCACAGCACGCATGAGAGGTGTGTTAGAAAGAAGAGGAAGCTGACTATCTTCTAGAGAAGCAGGTGCTCTGACCAGGGCGATGGAGCCTGTGACATTGACCTTACAAGTTTATCAAGGTTGCCCACTGCTCATCCCAGAGGACCTCAAAGTGAAGACCCACGTGTGAAGAGGGATACCATGGACTTGGGAGCTTACAGTGAGCTGGTGTGTGTGGGAAGATGTGTCATCTCCCCGACATGCATGACAGTCAGTGTCTTTATGTCCTTTCTTTATGCTCTTGTTCATGCATAGCCTTCCAGGGCAACCTCTTCCTCCCTTTGTTGGTTCCTGTGTTTTTTTCTCATTCTCAGCTGATCTTGGAGCTCACCTCTTACATGAAGTTGACCAAAAGGAGGAGTTTCAATGACCTTCCATTAGTCTTTATTTCACTTTCAAATGAGATACATGTACATCTTTGATTAAGGGGTTCCTTTCCAGTTTCCAAGTTGGTGAAGGATATGCATCTTCTAACCTAGACCTTTCACATAGAGGGACAGAGCTCTTGAGGACAGGGCCCACACACAGCAGAATGGGTGCATCAATCCTCAAATGTGATTGGGTGTCCTTTCCACCGCCTGACATGGCTCTAGCATGCACATTGTGATTTTCATTACAGTGTGCTTTTAAAGGCTTTCCCTTCCATTATCATGTGTGTGTGTGTGTGTGTGTGTGTGTGTGTGTGTATGCACATGTATATAAAATAACCACTGCATATTTCTTTTAATTGGGCATTTATAAACCAGGTGGGACATAGAAAAACTCCCAGAACAATCCTCCAGGAGGGAAAAAAATAATAGCTTCAAGGTTCTATATGTTTGAGGAGAGGAGCAGAATAACTGGCTAATATTCATAAGAACTAATAATTAGCAAATTAGGACTCAAGGTATTTCTTTCTCACAGAGTAATCATTTGTTTGTCTTAAATGAACAAATGGGTTGATTACAATTATTAGCACGTGAGAGTGTTGACTGAGCCTCACTAGCAGCTGTGAAATGCAAACAGACGTGCAGAGACATAATCACATTCTCATTCCCACTAATGACTTTGATGAAGGCAGACTATCATACTAAAAACCGAAAAGATTAGCCTTGAGGTTATACGTTTATATGAAAGTTCTTTAATTAATGCATGTCATCTCTGTTCTTTGGGGCAGCCTTTTGCTGCAAATCTGTTGCTTAAAAGCTAAGCATCCTTGCATATATCATTATAGGAAAAAAATTTTATTCTCCATAAATTTGGGGGCATATGCAAATGCTTTTTCAATGATACTTTCTTTGTATTTTCCTCATATTTTTTAAATGAAAAATTTCAAATATACTGAAAAGGGAAAAGGATTTATCATGATTACCATATACTTATCACCTATATTCTACAATATTTTAGAATATTTGGTTTCTCATCTACCTATCATCTATCCATCCATCAATAAATCTTATTTTTTATGCATTTGAAAGCATATTCCAGACATTGGTGCAATTCATTTTTAAATACTTCAGTATACATGTCACTGACTAGAGTTTGATATTTGTTTACAGTTCTTTTTTAGGTGAAATTTACATACAGTGAATGCTTCAGCCTTAAATACACCATTTGATGAGTTTGGACAAATACACATGCTTGTGTAACCCAAAGTCCTAGAACATTGCCATAGCTCCAGAAAGTCCCCTCCTACCTCTTCCAGTCAATTTTGCAACACAGGCACTGTTCTGATTTTTTTCACCATAGCATCATTGCCAGATTTTATGTAAATGGAAGCATAAGCGTACAGTACATACTCTTCTGCATAAGGGTTTTTTCACTTAGTTTCTGAGCGTCCTCCATGCTGGGTGAATCAGTAAATCATTCCTTTTGATGGCTGAGTAGTAACTCATTGAATGAATATATCACAGTTTGATTACCCATTCTCCTGCTGATGGACACCTAGACTGCTTTCAGTTCTGAGCAATTATAAATAAAGCTGCTATGAGCAACAGTTCCTGTGGACATATACTCCCATTTCATATGGATAAATATCCACGGATGAACTTATTGGGTCATAGGTTAGATATATGTTTAGTTTCATAAAAACAAAACAAAACAAAACAAAACAACAACTTGCCAAAATGTTCCAAAGTAATTGTACCACTTTACACTCCCATCAGCAATATACGAGAACTCCGGTTTACATCCTTACCAACAGTTGTGCTGTTAGTTATTTTAACTCAGGGCATTCAGATGGGTGTGCAGTAGTATATCAGTATAGTTTTAATTTACATATTCCTGATGACTAACAATATTGAGCATCTTTTTCATGTGATTATTGGCCATTCATTTATCTTTCTTTGTCTATTCAAATCTTTGCCTATTTTTATTGGATTGTTTGTCTTTTTATTATTGAGTCTTTTTATTATTCTAGGCACTAGTCCTTTGTCAGATATATGTTTTGCAAATATTTCCCTCAATCTGCGTCTTGCCTGGTTCCTCCTCAATAGTGTTTTTTGATGAGCAGAAGTTTTGAATTTTCACGAAATCTGATTTAACAATGTTTTCTTTGATGGTTATTGTCTTCCTTAATCCTGTCTAGGAAACCTTTGCTATCCCTAAGTCACAAAGATATTTTTCCCAGTTTCTGCTGGCACCTTTATAGTTAATGATCCATATCAAATTAATTTGTGTGTGTGTTTGAAGCAAGGGTTGAGATTAATTTTTTCTGTGTTAATATCCAGTTCTTCTAGTGCTATTGGCTAAAAACGCTTTCCTTTTCTCCATTACATTGATTTGGTGCCTTTGGTGAAAATCAAATATTTATAGATACATGAGTCTATTTTGAGGCTCTCTCTGCTATCCCATTGACCTATTTGCTGATCTTCATGTCAATCCATACCGTTTGGATTCCTATAGCTTTTATAATAAGTCTTGGAGACAAATAACATAAGCCCTCCAACTTTGTTCTTTTTAAAAGGATTTATATATTCTAAGTCCTTTGCATTTCAATATAAAATTTAAAATTAGTTTGTCAGTACCTTTTTAAAATACCTGTTGGGATTATGATTGGGATTTCAGTGAATCTAAGGGGAGAATTTAATTCAGGGAGACTTGACATCATGCCAGTTTTGAGTCTTCCGATTCACAAACATGGGATATCATTCCAGTTGTTTAGATCTTCTTGACTTTTTCTCAACATGTTTTGCATCTTTCAGGCTTGCATTTATTTTCTTAAATTTATTCCTAAGTGTTTTATGACTTGTTACTATTAAAAGTAGAATTTTAAGATTTTTTTTTTATTGCTGTGGAGAAATCTAGTTGCTTTTAGTATTTGACCTTACTTCTTGTTATCTTTCTAAAGTCATTTATTATTCTAGTAATTGTTTTGTAGTACAAATCCTGATTCCTGGGCATTTTCTATATAAACAGCCAGATGATCTACAAATGGTCATCCATTTTTATTCTTTCTTTCCAATCTCTATGCCTTTCTTGGGTTCCTCACTGGCCATCATGTCTAATACATCATTGAATTAAAGTGGTGAGATGGGTATCCTTCCCACGTTCTCTATCTGAGGAATGTTGGAAAATAATTCTCCATGGATTTTACACATTTGTGCAAGAGATTTCTCTTCTGTAAAAGAAATGCAGGCAGACAGAGATACAAGCTTCTGGACTGTCTTTTATTCTGGACTATCTTTTCAAGAGTATTTGTACTGTAAATAGCCTAGGAAGACAGAGATAGTGTCTCCATCTGCAAAAGAGGAACAATCTGTTTGCTGTCCAGGATAATCCTTTCAGGACAAAAGCTGGGCAAGTTTGCATGCAACACCTTATAAAAGATTAGAGTTCCCTAAGCTTAGCATTCCTCATCTGTGACACAAAACTATTTTGTGCAAAATACCCATTTAGGCCCAATAGGGCCCAATAGGACCCGGGGGACAATGACAATGATGAGAACATGAAGTTCCTGCCACCTGCTGTGCTGTGAGGAATTAAGCTCTTTGTTTCTGACACAGAGGTCATGTCATCTGTCAACATCTGCTATGGATTGAATTGTGTCCCCCAAAATTCATATGTTGAAACACTAAAGCCCAATATGACTAACCCCAATGAATTTAGAAATAGGGCCTATAAGAAGATGGCTAGGGCTAAGCGAGATCATAAAGATGGGACCTTGACCTTAGGATTAGTCTTTTTATAAGAAGAGACATCAGAGAATTTGTTTCTCTCTCTCTCTCCTCCACCCTTTTTCATTTTTTCTCTCATTCTTCCTCCCTATCTCTCCCCTATCTCTCTCTCTTTCTCTCTCTTTGCGACCCCCAGAGGAAAGGCCATGTGAGGACAAAGTACATTCCACAAGCCAGTAAGTCCATAAACCTGACCTTGGGGGCACCTGTGTGGCTCAGCAGTTGAGTGTCTGCCTTCGGCTCAGGGCGTGATCCCAGTGTCCTGGAATCAAGTTCCGTACTGGGCTCCCTGCCCAATAAATAAATCTAAAAAAAAAAAAAAAACTGACCTTGGACTTTCTATCGTCAAGAACTGGGAAAAAATAAAATTTCTATTGTTTAAGCCACAGTTGGGTAATAGTTAATGGCAGCACCAGCCAACCAATACAATATCTATAAGACTGTGGTAGGCTAACTTGTTAGCTTGCAAGTAGAGTAAAATTCATATGCTTCATATTTCTTGACAAGAGGGAAAGCATTAAATCTTTAACTATTAAGTATAATCTTTGCTATAAGATTTTGGTAGACATTTTTTTTAAAGATTTTATTTATTTATTTATGAGAGACACAGAGAGGCAGAGACACAGGCAGAGGGAGAAGCAGACTCCCTGCAGAGAGCCCGATGTGGGACTAGATCCCAGGACTCCAGGATCGTGTCCTGAGTTGAAAGCAGGTGCTAAACTGCTGAGCCACCTGGGCTGCCCTTGGTAGACATTTTTTTAAATAATAAATTTATATTTTATTGGTGTTCAATTTACCAACATACAGAATAACACCCAGTGCTCATCCCATCAAGTGCCCCCCTGAGTGCCCGTCACCCATTCACCCCCACCCCCCGCCCTCCTCCCCTTCCACCACCCCTAGTTCGTTTCCCAGAGTTTTTTAATCAAATTGAGGAATTCTCTATTTTCAATTTGCTAAGAGTTTTTAACATAATTGGGTGTTGCGTTTTTGTCAAATGCTTTGTCTGCATCTGCTGATGTGGTCATTTGTTCCCCTTTATTCTGCTAATATCGAGAATTATATTGGTTGATTTTTGAATATTAAAACAATCTGGCATTACTGGAATAAACCTTACTTAGTCATGATGTCACATAAATATGTATGCATCACTGTACACATTTTACTAATATTTGGTTAAAGAATCTTAAAGGATCTTTTTTTTTTTTTTTTTTTTTTTTTTTGGTTAAGGAGTCTATGTTCATGAGGGATATTGGTCCATTACATTTTTTTATACTGTCTTTTTCTGGTTTTGGTATTAGGATACTAATACTGACCTCATAAAATCAGTTAGAGAGTTTTCTCACCTTCTTTGTTGTGTGGATAAGTTTATATTAGTCAGCTCAGGCTGCCATAACAAAATATCATAGTGGCTCAAAAAATGGAAATTAATTTTCTCACATTTCTGGAGATTGGAAGTCCAAAATCAAGGTCCCAGCATGTCAGGTTCTGCAGGTTCTGATGAGAACTCTCTTCCTGGCTTGCAGATGTCTATGTCTCCTCTGCATCCTCCCAAGGCAGAGAAAGAGAGAGAGGATCTATGGTGTCTCTTGTTATAAGGACACTAATCCCATCCTGGGGCCCCACCCTCATGACCTAATTTAAACCTAATTACCTCTCAAAGATCCCATCCCCAAATACCAAATACCAATATTAGGGCTCAGGGTTTCAACATATAGATGGGGTTGAGGGGTACAATTCAGTCCTTTGAAGCATTTGAGTAGAATTGGTATTATTTCATTCTTAAATGCTTGAGAGAATTTACCAATGAAACCACCTGAACCTGGAGTTTTCTTTATGCAAATATTTTAATTACAAATTCAATTTCTTTACTAGATACAGAGCTATTAACATTTTTCTATTTTATTCTTGAATCAGCTATGCAATTTGATTATTTCAAGAAATGATTCCATTTAATCTAAATTGTTAAGTTTATTGGGACAAAGTTATTCATATTTTCTTATTATCTTTTTAATATCTTTAAGATCTACAGTATGTTCTCACTTCATTCCTGAGATTAGTCATTTGTATTTATTTCCTTAATGAATCTGGCTAGAAGTTTTGTTGTAGTTTTTGACAGGCGATTTATTTCTGTCATCTGTTTTTGACTTCACTGATTTCTGCTTTTATCTTTATTCTTTTTTCACTTCTACTTACTCTGTGCTTGCTTTGCTTTGTTTTCCAGCTTCTTTAAAATTTTTTTTTTTTTAATTTGAGAGAGAGAGAAGGAGGCGTGGGGAAGAGGGAGAGAGAAATCCAAGTAGGCTCCACACTGAGAGTGGAGCCTGATGCAGGGCTCCATTTTAGGACCCTGAGGTCAGTCCTGAGACAAAATCAAGAGTCCAACATTCAACCAACTATGCGCCCAGGTGCCCCTGTTTTCTATCTTCTTAGGTGGGACCTTACATAATTGATTTCAGACATTTCTTTTTTCCTTTTTTTTTCTTTTTTCCTAATATAAACGTTTAGAGCCATAAACTGCCCTCTAAGAACCGCATTAGCTATCTCCCACAGATTTCGATATGGTGTATTTTTTATTACTCATGGAAGTATTTTGTAATTCCTCCATGATTTCTTCTTTAATTTATGATCCTTTAGAAAAATGCTCAACTTCTAAATCTTTATAGTTTTGTATTCATTTTTGATTTTTTTAAAAAAGATTTTACTTATTTAGTTGAGAGGGAGAGAGAGCACGAGCAGGGGGAGGGGCAGAGGGAGAGGGAGAAGCAGACTCCCCACTAAAGTGAGGCTTGATCCCAGGACCCTAAGATCATGATCTGAGCCGAAGGCAGATGCTTAATGTACTCAGCCACACAGGCACCCCTTGTTATTGATTTCTAATTTGGCTTTATAGTGGTCAAAAAGCATATCCTGTATACCTCCCATCCTTTTAAATTTATTAAGACTTATTTTATGGCCCAGAACATTTCCATCTTGTACAACATACTTGGTGTGCTTGAAAAGAATGTACATTCTATGATTGTTGGAGGTAGTATTCTATAAATATCAATTAGGTCAAGGTGGTCGCTATTTCAAACTCGACTCTGATTTTTGCTTCTGTTTTCCTTGCCTAGACCAGGGGACTGAAAACAAAAACAAAATTTGAGCTGCTTGTGAGCATTACATAAATATGTAAAAATGTATAAAGCTTGGTACATGCAATTTTAAAAAAATGCCAATTACCTTTCTCTTGTGGCCCCTGCGCCCTATGCCAGCTTTATCCTGAGGTCTGATAATCTGTCAAAATGAATTTAATGAATAGACAGAGCTCCAAAAATGGAGGTATGCTCTTCCTGGCCCCTGCTCCCTCACCCCAGCCATCAGAATCTGACCTCACTAGCCTTTGATAAGTGATCCTTTCTTATAGCCTGGCTGCGTTAGAAAATACTTGAGTAGAGTATCAGAGGATACATCAGGAACCTGGGGCCAGAGAGCCTCAGCACTGTGAGTTGCAGGTGCCATAAACACCTTAATTCTATATCTTATTTCCATGACAGATATCACTAAGCCCTAGCACTTCCTTCCTCTCAGAATCTGTGGGTGGTCCCCAGTAGCCACTCCCTCCTCCTTTTACTAATCTGTTATTAAAATAGATCTGCTCCACCCTTAGCTGGACAGGTGGACTCACAGACAAGGGCTACATCACTTCCCAACCTCTTCTGCAGGAAGGTGTGGCTGTGTAACTAAGGTCTGCCCAATGGAAGTGGAGAAAAGAGATGTGTGCAAGTTTCTTATAATGCTTTTACAGTGAAGAGTTGTGAGCTCCCCTTGCCTTCCTCTGGCTAGAATGCAGATGAGGTATTGGTGAGCTGTCATCTTGGAGCAACAAGAAAGAAGAAGTTTGAATCCTTGGCAACTTTGGGAGCGAGGGACACAAGGCAGTCTCACCTCCCCCAGGTGACCTACTGTCAAATACACTTCAGTCTTATTTAAGTCACTATATTTTGGGTTCTCTTTGCTACAGTGGTCTAACCTGAATTCTGACTGATTATAAAGCCTTCCCACCTCAGAGATGCAGTCAGCCTCCACCAACAGATTAGCATTTCATTTAGGAGACCTATTTGTCATCCTGATTTAAGCTGTAGGTCCCAGGTGGGTAGACTGTCACCTCTCTGAGACCAGGAGCAATAGTTGCCTTGTTCACCACTAAATGTCTGGTATCCAGCTCAGTGCTGAGTCTCAGCAGGGGCTTAATAGATATATGCTGAACAAATATATGAATAAATAAACCTTGTCCTTCGCAAGATGTAACGTTAGCCAGACCACCATCCTTTGGAGTTAGAATGACTGTAGTAACTATATCACCTTATTCCCACTATGACAAAGCATAAGGAGAAATTTTTTGAAGTTTCATGACCAAAACAATCTGCATTTCTCCTAAGCAAAATGTCCCAAGATTCAGAAACGTTAGGCTACTGCTAAAGTTAAAATGTATTGTTCTTTGGCTGCCAGGAAACTGAGACTTGGCCTTGGACTCCATCACTGCAAATGTATAGCACCTGTAGTAGATGCAATGTTGTGCTGAGCAGATCCTACCTTCAGGGCTCAGACATCCATTCTCCTAGCTGCTCAGTGTTATGGACTAGCTGCTCACAAATGAATCTTTCCCTAGGATTTTCAGATAAAATACAGAACATTCAGTTAAATTAGAATTTCAGATGAACAACATATCCTTTAAAATAAAAAAAGTATAAGTATGTCCCATGTGATATACTTGGGACATACTTACACTAAAAAGGTGTTGTTGGTAATCTGAAATTTGAATTTCACTGGGCGTCTTTTATATTTATTTGCTCAACTTAACAATTCTACCCTTGGCCAAAGAGATATGGCTTGTCCAAGGTCACACCATTCCCCCTAGTAGCTCACACCCATGTGAGAGTGGAACAGCTTGGCCTTGCCCCAATTCCATTTTCACTCCACTTCCTGTTATAGTGATTGAATCCTGTCCCAGCTTCTACTCTTGTCCCATCCTGCCATTTGCCCTTTCCTTCCATAAGCATGGTCCCAAGAGCACCTCTTGAGCTAATGTCCCCAGACCCGGTTTCACGAGGAGCCAGGCCTAAAGAGGGTACCTTTCAGCTACAACCTTCCCCCCTAGTTTTTTCTCCTTTACCCCCTTTTCCCTTTATCTGTGCTTCCTAATTACTATATATATATATATATATATATATATATATATATATATATATATAGTATTTTGCATGAGAGATAAGCATAAAGAACTGGAGAAGGAATCCCAGGTCTTACCCTGTCTCCACGAATACCACCTGTAATGGAAGTAAGTCACATAACATCTCTAAAGCATCTACCTAAACAGCAAGGTTTGCAAGATTTGCCTTACAGACCTTCTGCACAAAGGACTGGATGTTGGAGGGCTCTGCACAGGTAAAGCTCTTTACAACTCTAGTTTGTGCTGTGGTTCCGGCTGGACCTGAACCCCAAACTCACTGACTCCTTAGTGACAGTCTTCGGGAGGAGGAAAATCTCCCTGCATTCCTATGAGACAGAAGCTACCATTCTGCCTGTGATGGGCATCCCCTGGTTGGTGTGAGGATGCCTTCTGTGCATCCTTACTGCATGACTGTCTCTCTACACTAATCCTGTACTTTTGTGCTGATATCCTGGTAGGTCTTAAGAGATCATTGAAATGAGTAAGGAAGAGATGCCTCAGCTCCCTGGAAAAGGAGGAAAGGTGCCGAGCTTCCTTTTAAACCGCAGAGCCAAGCACCCACCTGGAAAGCAAAGGGCACTTAAGGATGGTAGACATGAGCTAAAGGTGTCCCCAGAGAGCTGGCTAATGGAAGAATTATGCAGAAAGGCACTCGGGAGAGGATAGCAGTGATGGTGCCAGCAAGTTGCCATCTGGGCAGTTCTGACACTCCCCAACCCAAGACACAGGCAACACCAGTATGGCAGGATGCCCAGGCTTGAACTCTGATGGCCTCAACCTTGGCCACACATAGAACACTGGGTGGGGGAGGGCAGCAGTAAATCTCTTCAAATGGAGCAGGGAGCAGTGCTTTTGAAAGCTCCCCATGTGAGCTCCATGTGCAGCCTTGGGTGTGGATGTAGGCATCACCCCCGACCAGCTCTGCTGCCTGGGCCAAGTTGCTTCACTTCTTAATCTTACTTTTCTCGTTGCTAACAGAGGAGAATGCCCACCTGCTATAGTTGAATTGAGGTGCTCTGGAAAGATGTTGAAGTCCTAACCCCTGTGAATGCGGCCATATTTAGAACTGAAGTCTTTACAGATATAATTAAGTTAAGATGAGGTCATGAGGATGGATCCCAAATCCCAATATGACTAGTGTCCTTATAAAACGACACTATTGGACACTGCTATTCACAGGAAGAATGCCATATGAAGATTGGTGTTTTGCTGCCACGAGCCCAGGAACCATCAGAAGCTGGGAGAGGAGCCCAGACCAGACCCTTCCTTAGTGCCATCAGAGGGAATGTGGCCTTGCTGACACCTTGACCTTGACATCTGGCTTCCAAGAACGATGAGACAATAAATTTCTATTGTTCGAGCCACCCAGTTTGTGGTACTTGGTTGTGACCAAACTAATACACCACCCTAAAGGAATTTTTTAAGACTTGAGAATAAAATGCATAAAACCTCTGACATTAACATATGCACTCAGTAAATTATGATGACAATATTATTGTGCTTTTTCAAGTCTTTATTTCTTTATATACTGTGGCTGTGTGGCCATGGATAAATTATATCACCTCTCTGTGCCTCAGGTTTTTTATCTGTAGAGGGGCCTTGGCAAAAACACTTATGTTGTAGGATTATTGTGAGATAAAATACACTCAAGTGTGGCGTGCACTTAGAACAGTGCCTGGCACATATCAAGTTCTCTGAAAAAGCATCATTGTGATGATGATACACAGTGAGAGGGAGGGACTAGATAATCCTTCTAGAAACATTTCCAACTAGAAGCCCAATCAACAACTGTTTTCAACATGCTCAAACAAATAACAAAACTTCTCTGTAAGTTGGCTACAGAGTAAAACTTGTGGGGGAGGTCATTTGGGAAGTCCAAAGAGAGAAGTCCGGGCCCAGGGAGTCCTCAGGTGCTTCGGACACGGTGTCCTGGGCTTCATCTCTCTGAGCTGACAACTGCTGCCTGGTCTGGAGTTTGTCCTGTGATGGGTCCTCACTCTGTGGAGCACGGTTGTTAGAGCTCATGGGATCATCAAGCCCTAGTCGGTCTTAGTGTGGGGACTACGGGATGCCCAGGGCATAGACAGATGGCTCTGAGGAGCTGTGACCTGGGGTGAGACCCCAAGCTCCCAGAGGAACCAAGGAGGGCAGGGGTCTGTGATATCACCCTGCCCACTGCACAAACAAGCCAAGGGGGCACCGGGGACAGAGAAGGTGACAGTGACAACATCTGAGTCTTGCTGTGATTGGATAAGTGGTCCAGCACATACATACTAAAGCTTGGGAGGCTAGGAGGATAAATCTGCCCTTTTTTATTGATGCTTTCGCCTTGTCCTCCCAGAGAAATCTGATTATCTGGGCTATGCTGGCAGACGTCAAAATGAAATGTTTGCTTCCAGGTCCCTACTTGGGGGGGCGACTGGGGCCGGCTCCTGCCTTCCTGTCAACAAACCATCATTAATCCCCTTCTCTTACAGTCGATATCTGATGTCACTTTTTCTGGTTTATGTGGCTCAATGACCTTCCTTTATTTTGTTCCTAATAAAGACGGCTCCAATGGGGCCGAGCCTGCCGCAAGTCCTTTAATTCAGAGGGTGTTAAATCAGAGGGAGACTTCTGGGACAGCCAGGAACTCCTGGGGTCAGCTTTGTGGGGCTCTGGCCACCTGCTGCTCTGGCCACGGTTGCATCGTGTTTCTGTGGTTGTGACGTGGTCCTTGCTTCTCCCCTGGATGGGAGTATCTTACCTTCTCTTGGTAAGTGTGCCTTCCAGAATGTTCCAGCTCAGCTGCCCCGAAGGGGCATCCTAGACTCCAGGATTATGGCTTCTATAGGTGCCCTTGCTGCACCTACACACACACAAACACACACGCACACACACACACATGCACACGTGCACAGAGTCTGCCCTAGCTACACCAATTCTGTCTCCCCAAGCCAGAAGCTTCCTACTGTAATGGCTAAGACACAGAAGTTCTCAAACCTGATTATGTATTAGTATCACCAGGGGAACTTTAAAAAAATACAGATGTCTGGAGAAAAACTTTACCAAGCACTTTACCAAAGAGGCTACCTAAGTGGACAATAAATATGTCCGGGTGCTCAGCTTCCCTAGCCATCAGGGAAATGCGGAACAAACCACAGCGGGATTCCACTGCACACCCTACAGGCTGCCTCAAGTGAAGAGGACAGATGATACCAAGTCCTAGCCGGGTGTGAAGACACCAGAATCCTCATACACTGCTGGTGGGAGTATAAGTGGTACAATCATACCAGAAAACTACTTGGCAGTATCTCAACTAAGTGGCATACATGCCTCTTGACCTGGCACTTGCCTAGGTGTGTACCCACAGAGAGGCATGCATAGCTCCACCAAAAACACATGCAAACATGTTCATAGCAGCATTCTGCACAGTAAGCCAACCCAGAAATGATTCCTCTGCCCATCAATCAGAGAACTGATAGAATTGGCACATTCACACAATGAGATTCTAGAGCACAATGCGATGAACAAATGTAATGACAGGCAAAGCGTGGATGCCTCCCACAAACACAATGCTCTTGAATGAGGTCAGACATGCAAAAATGTACGTACCTTTGTATTCCATTTACATGACATTTGCAAACAAGCAAAACCAATCTCAGACATCAGAAGTGGGGCTATTGGTTAACTTTAGGGGGAGACTGCGAGGGGGCACATGGAGGATTCCCAGTAGCCGGCAATGCTTTGTTTGAGCCAGGTGCTAGTTATATGAGCATATTAGTTTTGTGAATGTTTGTCAAGTGTGTGTATTTAGGATTTATAGACTTTTCTAGAAGGATGTTATTCAATAAACAGACTTAAAAAAATACCAGAGGCACCTGGGCGGCTCAGTCAGTTAAGGGTCTGACTTTGGCTCAAGTCATGATCTTGGTGTTCTGGGACTGCATTGCATTGGGCTCCCTGCCCAGCAGGAAGTCTGTTTCTCCCTCTGCCCCTTCCCCCCACTCGTGCACTCTCACTCCTCTCTAACAAATAAATAAAATCTTAAAAAAAAAAAAAAAACCAATACCCAGGCTCTACCTTTAGAGATTCTCATTCAATTAGTCTGGGCTTCAGCCCTGGCATGGGTATTTTAAAGTTCGAACATGCAGCCAGACCAGAGAATCCTGGATTTTGAGGGTGGGGGTTTGGAGTCATAGGCAGTAAACTCAGAAGACTAGTTCTTCCACAAATGTGCTTGTGTGAGTTGTGGAGTCTATCTGGATCTGTGGTGGTGCCTCAGTTTCCCCTAGGGTAACATGAATGAGTGGGACAAAAGAGCTTATGTTCTGTGCGACTCTGGCATTCAGGAGGTGCCACTATGGACCTCTGAAGACCTGTTACAGCTACAGCCATGTCCCCCATCCCCATCCCACATCCGGGAGTACTGTATGTCAAGGCAGAGCCATTTCAGCTGATGGAACCAGAGTAGGTCCCCTCGGGCCTGGAAGTCTCTATGCTCCATGGAGGTCAAATGGTGCCTCTGCGGAAGTTCAAGTAAGAGAAGGGAGCACATACTGATTTCATAAGCCCGACTTCCCTGCCTGTCCTTTCCTAGCTCTCCTGCCTAGGAAACCAGGTGAGGCAAAGAACACATGAGGGAATGCCAGCTTTCCCCTCTGCCCAGGGATCTTTCTCAGCCCTTGATTCTTAGCACCCTAGGCCGAACCCCAAAGACCTTCAGTTCTAGATTTGCTCTGCCGGCTGGGGATAGGGCTGTGGGGAAGACATGCATTCTTCACTTCCCCACCCACGTCCAGAGGTCAAGGACTGTACCCAGGTGGAGACCCTGGAACCCCACAGGTTTAACTGGACCGTTCTAGCTCCATGAAGCAAGCAGAAATGTTGCCAAGGGAAGCCAGTATGCAGATGCTGCAGAGCTATTCTGCATCCCCCTAGCAGGGAATGGGGCAGGGGTCCAAGCTCAAAAGTTTCCTGCCCCCTCTGAGTTCTCTGAGGATTTTGCTCCAACATTAGTCATCGGGATGTTTAAGAAAATGACAGCTCGGCTCCCAGATAGGGGAGTGGGGGACGACTGCCAATCAGCCGATAGAGCAGATGTCTGGGAGGTGAGCCCTTCCTCATTTACCTTCTCCGGAGGAAGTGTGGGTGGTGGTCAGAGACCTTAACACTGCCCCAGGCCCGGGGCCCTGACTCTGGGGAGGGCCCAGGGTGAAAGCAAGTCATTGCCTTTGGTGACCGGCCATGCATAATCTTCCTCAAGTCCTCAACGCAGCCCACAAGCAAATGTATTCTATTTGTTGAAGTTAAGGGAAAATCCATTGCACAATTTCAGCTGCAAAGCATGGCTCTGAGAGACAAGGGAACCTGTGTCCTGCCATGGCCAGAAGAGAAGAAGCACTTATCAGCTGTGAGAAGAAAATGTCATCCGCCCTCCAAATGCCATGTGGAGTTGTGTTATTACCCCTGGATCTCAGGGGTTTCTGAGTTTAAAAACTGAAGGCCTTTGTGAAGACCTGGTAGAGACAAACACATACTTCCAGAAGGTCAGCAAATGCTTTGCTGGGAAAGAGACTACTAGGGACCAGGTACAGAGAGAGCGACACACGAAGTGACAACAACTGACACGCACACACACGCCCAATAAGAAGTGAAGATAAGGAGAGCCCTTCGAAGCAGAGAGAGAGGGAGCAACAGCATCCTGTGCCCACAGAGCAAGTTATAAATACACGGGGAAGGATGACAGAGTCATTCACAGCACAGGGAAACAGATGACCACTTCTCTAGCACTCGGATCCCCTGGCCGCACCCCCTGCGGGGCCCACTGGCCCAGAGCCTTTTGCTTCTCCTCTCCCTTGCTCCAGACCCCTGTCCTGGTAGCTATGCTAGGGTATGATGAGTAATTGTCCAAATCCCTGTGAATTTTGCACGCAGACCCACTTGGCTGGGGTTGACGCTTCTTAACCATCAGAACAGAGGTGCATGGGGCTAAGCCCACGTGGGGAGGGAGATGAGAAGAGCAGCACCGACTGGGTGGTGGTTCCCCGAGGTCCCAAGGGCAGAACCACAATCCTCCCTAAATCCCTGAATTGGACAACCCTGCTGGGTTTGGGAGAGGGGACCCTGGTGCAACTACAGTTCCTAAATATGGGACTAGACGTGCAAGTCATGGTGAGAGAGAACAGGAGACTCTTCTAGCTGGTTGGAGATGGAGATGGGGGGCGGGGCTTGAGGACTGGCAGTAAGAGAGAAGACCTATTTCTCCTGAATCCACAGCTTGGCCTATGGAGGCGTGTCTCTGGGGCCCCAGGGGATAGCCGCCTCTCAGGCTAAAATTCTCTTGAAGTATCTTGGCACCTAAGAGGGTGTTTTCAGCTGTCAGTCCTGGAATATCTAATTAAACTAATACTTTGCACAACAAAAATTAGAGACAGGCCATTTCAGAGGTGGTTACAGGCAGTCCCTGGGTTGAGCTCAGATTCAAGGAGAAGAGGACACAGACCCCATGTCTTGGTGGAGTAATGTGAACAAATGTAAGAAGCAAAATAAACAAACAAATGTGAAAGTAAATAACTCTTGTCTTAGACAAGTGAATTTCGGGGTGGTCTTCTCATACAACATCATTGTGATGATGCCCTACTGAGACACCTTGCAAACCACATCCTGCGGAGGGAGTCAGCCACTACTGCAAGGTTGGCCTAGTCTAGAGGAAAAGGCACCACAGAAAGGACATTCGAGGGGGCCTCCCTGCCTCCTGTGGTCTTTCCCCCATGGATCACCTACTAGACTGAAGGAGCCCACAGGAGCCCACCCCCCCCCCCCCCCCCGTCAGCTCCCATCCACCTTCATGCTGTGGCAACTTTCCTGCCCTATCTGCTATTTTCAGACTCCTTATTACTGCCAAAGCTGCACACTCTCTGGCGGGGCCTCCTCATTTGTTGCTCACAAAGCCTCCTCTGCAGACCTTCCTTTCTTAAAAATTCCTATTTATTCTCTCTTTGTACAACATGGGTTTCACGGCAGCTTCCCCAAGCCAGAGGCCCGCTCTGTTGGAAGTTCCACAGGCCAGCCAATTTGGCGAGGAAGGGCACGTTGTCTCCTGCCTTTTTTCCAGGTGGCTCTGACACTTGTAATCTTTCATCCATCAGCCTTCTCCGGATGGCTCTCCACACCTTGTCTGCCCCCCATTCCAGCTTCTGTGCTCGTTAAGTGGTTTGGATTCTGGTCTCTATGTCTTGCTCCATTATGGAGCTCTATTATGCCCTGGATTCCAGGAATCCACATTCAGTCAACACCTGAGTCTTACCTATTGGCCATGTCCCTGGCACAGTGCTAGGCACAAGGGCACACAGTCCCAGGCCTGTCCTAGAGGGGTGCGCATGTGAAATTGTGAGGCATGGGTAGAAGGGAAGATGTACCATACAATGTTATTATGGGGGGTCTTCATATTCCAAAAGATGTTTCTTGTAGCATCTGCTTGGTGCAGAGTGGTGTGCTGGGCACTGGGGAAACAGCAGTGGTCAAAGCAGATCAAGTCCCTGCCCTTGAGAGCTTCAGCCAGAAGTTTTTATAGAATTCTTTTGAGTATAGTGTGATCCAATAAGGAGAGTTACATTTCCCTGAGGGGGTTTGGAGGTGCATATAGTGGATGTTGGTGTTCTCGGGACTCACTGTCCCAGTTTGTGCCAAGAGACCCCACTGATAGCACCTGTGGGTTGTTGGCCTGGGGCTTTCACCTGGCATGTGTGATGGGCCTCAACTGCCAGGGCCTTAGTGGGGCAGTAGCGGGCAGTGCTGTGTGGGAGCCGGGGGGTGAATTTCCTGGCCTCCTCGCCTTCAGGTGGGACCACTACTCTGGCCTGTTCTACACATGGCCAAGAGGACCTCAGTGCAATGGAGACCCATTTCTCCTTAGCGGTAGCTGCTCACTAACACCCAACAATGGCTCTCTCCCCACCCCTGGGTCACTGCCCCATGCCCCTGCTGGCACTTCCTGAGCTCCCCTCTCAAATAAACTAATGGCATCCAAACCCTTGTTCTAGGGTCCACTTTGGGTAGAGCCCTGAATAAACATAACAAGTAGTAGTGGTAATAGCACAGTGAGAGCTCACAATATGCCAGGTCTCTCTTGAGTTGCTTGACTTGCATGATGCATTCAGTTTCTACAATGGCTAAAGATTGCAACTATTTCCACTTTGAGAAAGAGAACATAGAATCACTAGGGGGAAGCTGGCACAGAAGACCTTTGGCCAAAATCCAGGATTCCAGGCCCAGCTTTGGACCAAGCTGGTCAGTATATAGGGCTAGAGCCTCAGTTTCCCCTCCCTTCACCATTGTATGGTGCCTTGTCTGCCCTCCTCACAGGCCTTGTAGAGCTATTATAAAGGGGTTATAAAGCTTCAACAGCATAAAGGGTATGAAAAGCCTTAGGAAAGAATGAAACTCAATGTGAGAAGAAAGGATGAAGAGCATGCTGATTTCTCCAGGGCAGCTGCTCTCAGCTCTCATGATGGGGATTCTGTCTAGGTGAGATGAGATAGATCCCTGTTCCTGCCTCTCCCAATTCCCAAAGCAACACCAAGTTCTTTTCCAGAAGTTCTGGGAAGTTCTTCTCCAGAAATGCTCCACTCTTCTCTAATGTCCTAGTCTTGTGTTTGTTTATTTCTTTGTTTGAAATTTCCCCTGCATGGGGTGCCTGGGTGGCTCGATTTGTTAAGCTAAAGACTCTTAATTTGGGCTCAAGTCATAATCTCAGGGTCCTGAGATGGAGCCCCATGTCAGGATCCACACTTATTGGGGAGTCTGCCTGAGATTCTCTCTCTCCTTCCCCCTCTGCTCCTCCCTGTGATTGTGCCCTCTCTCTCTTTCTCTCTCTCTCTCTTGAATAAATAAATTAAACCTTTACAAAAAATTAATAAACTAAACTAAACTAAACTAAAATCTCTCCAACAGACTGGGCTCCCTGAGGACAGGACTGTGTCTCCCCCTCCCAAAAATCCCAATATTAGTCGTGAGCATGGGCAGCTGTAGCAGAAAACTTAGGTTGGACAATCCCATGTCAGATCCGGGAACTTTGAGCAGCTCTGGGAACTGGAGAATAGGGAGGTTGGGATCTTGACCCGGACTGATGAGGAGCAGAGTCCAAGTGTTAACTGAGGATGTCCTAATTCTGTTTGTGTAACTTTCCACTTGACTTATTTATAGGTATCCACACTGAGTGAGTTACTGGCTGTGGTTCAGGCACATCTAGGGATCTCCGTGGGGGCAGGGGCTGGGGGAGCAAAAAGAGGGGTGGGGCAGAGAAGGAAAGAGAGGAGGGTCTCCAGGACAGTGGCTAAGGAACTGTGCCCTGGACCCTCCAGTTCCCAGGCTCCCACAAGAGCTATATGGGCCAAGTTGTGCCATTTTGCATGATGTTTTTATAAAGAAGATTTTGGTACAAGATATATTTCTGGAGGATGAAATTCAATTTTGCCTGGAGGCCTGGCCTGGCCCAAATCAGAAGTGGGTAGGTAAGACATGTTTCTGGCTACAGGCCTTACTTCTCTAGGCCCTCCACCGCAGGGTCTAGCCTGCCTGTTTTCCATGCCCTATGTTTTCCAACCTCAGCGCCCTGTTCTGTTAGTCTGTGCCACCTTATGCTAATGCTGAGTCTTCCAGATGATCACCTGCTGGTGAGACAATTCCTTAATTGGATCAATCCCAGGGAAGCTCTCACTGAGCTTCTTCACAAGACCCTGTCCTGAGCAGCTCATGCACACTAACTCATAACCACCTAATAGTGGTTGTAACCCCATTTTAAAGATTCTGAAACTGAAGAACAGGGAAAGGAAGTGATTTGCCCAAGGTCACACAGCTACCAGTGGCAGAGGATACTTGCACCAGGCTGTCTGCTCCTGGTGGTAACAGGGGATTCAGAGTCTCCCTACCACCTGCCACCCCGGTAACCACTCTCACCTTTCCTTCCTCCAAGCTCTGAGCATCTTTGGCCATGCTACAACCTTCACTTGTCTCTTAAGCTTACCAGTGGTTGTGTGTGCTCCCTGCTAGCCTGCAGGATCCCTGAGGCCAGGCACTTCCCATTTGCTGGAGGAGGACCTGTCACATGGGAGCCACTCCATGCATGCTTGTGGGGTGAAAGAAGAAATGGTTGGGTGGTGGTTTGTCCTGAGAGGTGGTCTTCTCTGTTTAAACAGGTTTTCCCAGTCACAAAGTGAGGCTGCACACCCAGGGTGTGCCTGCATGTGTGCACGCTCGTAGGTATGTGCATGTCTGTATGTGTGTGAGTGCATATGTATGCACACTTAGGTGTGTGCAGGTGTGGGGGTGTGCAGGTGTGCATGCACCTGGGTGGGCAGTGCCAGAGCTATCAGCCTGCTGAGCTGGCTGGCCTGAGTCTCATAGCAGCCTAATCATGCCTGACAGATTGATTAGGGGAGAAAGTTGCCACGTCTCTATCGCAACAGACAGGGTGAGCGTGTCTCCACTTAACCTTTCCCTTCACACAGGAAGGAAGGGGGTGTAGGCTAGGGCAGTGGACGAGGGACCAGGCAGGGATGGTGAGGATGCCTTGGGGGAGGCAGAGGGAGCAGGAGCAAGCACAGCAGCATGGTGGGAGCCTGGAAAGCAGGATTTGCAGAGCAGGGGCAAGCATTTCCAAGACAGCATTAGAAGACAAGGGAGCTGGTGTGACCAGGAGGTGGTCCAAGGGCCCCGCAGAGCCATGGATGATCTCCTTGGGGCTCAGCATTGCCCTCTCTCTCCCAGAGGGCTGGGCAAGTGGGTGCTTATACAATCTGGAGTCCAAGAGCCCATCTGGAGGCTCTAAAGCCTGGCTCTTCTGTGCTCAGGAGGGGCCTTCAGAGGCAGCCATCAGCAAGGATGGTGCTGACGGTCACTCTGCCTTCAACTGGGAGCAGAGAGGAGCACAGAGAGATGAACAGAGCTGCAGAGGAAAGAGGAAGGTCTGTATCTCCATCCTCCTCCACAGGAGGAGATGGTCTAGTGCCAGGAAGGTGCTTTCCTAGGTCAGTTACCCACCCAGCACCAGCAGCATCTTCCCCTGCTTGGGGTGTAAGCAGGTGGGTGCCCAAGGAAACAGGGTGAGAGTGTGCTCTGTGAGGGCATGGTGGACAACACTCCTGGACCTGTCACTTCTGTCCTGGAGGTCCCCCAGGACAACAGTCAGAGCAGACCCCAGAGAAGGAAGCACCTGCCTCTACCTGGGCCTGAGGCTTTCCCCACAATCCCACGGGGTCACATGATGCCAAGCAGACCACGCTGCCTGGGTGAAGAGGCCCCATCACTTCCAGCAACTGGAGCACTAATGCTCTGAATCATTATATTTTTAAATTGAGAGTCTACTGGCAGATCTTTTATGCCACCAAGACACTTCTTATACTATCATTTTTTAGAACTTCTAAATGTACTGGTTAACCCAGGTGAAAACAAGCAAACAAACAAAAACCTATGTATATAGTAGTATAATTTCAAATATTTTATTTTAGAATGTTTAGGGAGGAAAAAATAAAACTAGAACAGATCCAATAGGATAACAGTGGTTGTCACTGGGGAATTAAGTGTGGCTAACTGTGATTTATACTTCTCTGCATCCCCTCAATTTTATCATTAGAACAATAGGCATTCTTCTCCTAAAAGTAGTAGGCCCAGTTTTCAAGACAAACAGAATCCTAATTTTTAGTAAGCAAAACTTTACACATGGCAAAACATCTAAAAAAGTAAAATTAAATTAAAAAGTAATAGTGACTGTGTTTTGAAGCTATGTGTGATTTTTTTTTCCTTTTCTTCCATTCCCTCTCCACCACCACTCCAACCCCCCCAAATCAGCCACATTATTAACACTGAGGGTACAGGGTAAGTGTGGACGTGGTGAGGAAGGGGAGAGAGGCATTTCAAACAAATAAGAAAATCATTCCTGCCCTTCTCCCTCACCCTCATCAAGAGGAAAAGGAGGAAGAGAGGAAGATAATTATTGCTTTATCTGATGCTCTGGGTCTGGGTCAGAGGCCTTTGGGAGGACACACCATGAAATCAATGCAACAGTCGGCAGGCCTTGTTAATGGCCTTCCTGAATCTGTTCCCCTCTTTGTGTCTCTGGCAGAACTTTTATTCCCATATTTGCCCTATTCCCAGGGGGCCAGTGCACAGGGCAGATGCCTCATGCCCTTGCTTGGTCCCCAGCGTTGCTCAATGGGGCATTACTGGCATCCAATTACAGGATGAGAAGCATTTCTTCCCTCAGGGACTGTGTGCTCAGGGAGGCCCCAGATGTTAGGACTTCTAAAAACTCTCCTACGTGCCCCCAAACCCCTGAGTGAAGCTGTTTTGTCTTGGTTGAGGGTCACTGGAAGCCAACAGCAATGACTTTATTCCCCTTGCCAGTGGTTTAAGAGAAGGCAGGTGTTAGGGGTTGACTTGTGTCTCCAACAAAAGATATGCTGAAATCCTAACACCCTATACTTGTGAATGTGACCTTGTCTGGAAATAGGGTCTTTGTAAATGACTAAGTTGAGGTTGTTAGTGTAGCTCCTAGTCCAATGTGATGTGTCCTTATAAAAAGGGGGAAATTTGGACATAGCCACAGAATGCACTGAGGGTAGACAATGTGAGCGACAGAGAGAGGACCATGTGAAAATCAGACGGATGTTGCACAAGCCCAGGAAGGGTGGGGGCCACAGGAGCTGGAAGAACAAGGAAGGATCCTTCCCCTACAGGCTTCAGACGGAGTGTGGCTCTGCTGGAAACTTGATTTTAGACTTCTAGTTTCCAGAACTATGAGACAATGTATTTCAAAGCCCCCTAGATTGTGGTCGTTTGTTACAGCAGCCCTAGGAAACTGATCCAGCATCTGATCCCATTTGGGCCAATAACATCAGAAGGAAAGTTGGCTGGGGGAAATACAAAGAAACGCCAAGGAACGAAGGATTTTTCTGGTGATGATTTTGTTGTGTCTGCCTGTGATGGTGGGGAGTGCTGCAGCCATTTTGTGAAAATAAGACACAAGGTTGATACAATCAACCTATGGTGAAAGAAGATGAAAAGGACCCGGGGCATTGATGATTATGGTTGAGCCTGTGAAACGAGCAGCTCTACTACTTCCTAACCTTGGTACTTCTCATTATGTGATATAATCAATTCACTTATGGTTGCAATCATTTTGAGCTTGATTTTCTGTTTCTTACATTGAAGTGCATCATCCAAGACACAGCATATCATATCAATCAATCAACAGCCTCAGTCTGAGGCCAATGGCGGATGCCATCAGAGAAGCTGGTAACAATTGATGGCTCAGCTTAGAAGTCACCAAACCTTAGTTATCAATATTAGGCCCATGAGTGTGTGCCGCCGGAGAGAAATCTGAGGAAGCAATGGCTTGGGTTTGTCTTAGTCAATCTTAATTTTTCAGGGACAGTCACAGAAATGTAGAGAAGTACAGCCTGCCTGAGCAGGGAGGGAGCTCAGTGCTCAGTTCATACAGGGGTTCTCAAAGCATGGTCTGGGACCTCTGGGGGAACTGTGAGGTCCAAATTATTCTTATAATCAAACTAAGATGTGATTTGCCTTTGCCACTCTTGTTCTCTCTTAAATGTTCAGCAATGTGTTCCAGAGGCTGTGTGAAATGTGATCTCACAGCACACTGCATGCAGAAACAGGAGAATCCAGCTGTCTTCAAAATAAGGCAGACATTAAAGAGATTTCCAAAAATGTACAAGACAGTCACTCTTTTCACAAATTTATTTTGTAAGATACAGTTATTTTTCATAAAATATGATTTATGTTAACTAGTGATGGGTTTGCCTTTGCTATTTTAAAATAATAGACATTTTTAAAATTTCTCAGTTGAGGAAAGTAGAAGTAACTCACTAAGTGGAAACTCTGGAGTCTTCAGTAGCATACAACAGTGCAAAGGAGTCCTGTGACTGAAGGGTTTGGGGACTGCTGATATAGTGAGCTCATGGTTGACCCACGGTGAGGAGAGGGGTTTTTTTCTACAGTCTATTCTCTGAGCTCTCTGAGCCCCAGGATACTCATCTTTAAAATGGGCATGAAAATATCCATGTTGGTTCAAAAGAAACAGTGAATATGAGAGCAAATGGTGAAGCAAACTATGATAGGTATGACCAGTCATTCCAGCTGTGCTCTCCTTTGCAGGCACCACTTCTGGGACTACTGGTTGGTTGTGAATGAAAAGCACGGACACAATTATGCTTATGCATACATATATATGTGCACATATACACACACCAGCGAGGTGACTTGCGGCATATATGCTTTTATGTTTACAGTCAGAGATTTGCTTTAATCATAAATGTTTAAGTTGTCTCTGTGTGTGTCTCTGTCTGTCCCTCTCTCACTCTCACACATTATCTCAACAGCTCTTGTGAGGGGCAAAGCTGGCTGAATCTGATTAATAAAAGCACCAATATCCTCACAGCTAGAACAAGCATCAGCCCCAGGTGCTGGTCTGAGAGCCAGCCCTCCTCTCTGGATCACAAATAGGTAACCCCACTTGAGATGAGACAGGCGTTTTGCAGGCCTTTTCTGAGTCTTTCTCTCTCAGCACACAATTAAATAAGCATCATTTCCAGGCACTATTTTGTGAAACAAGTAATAGAGTCTGAAATGATTATTAGATATTTACTGTCGCAAAGCACTGAACTGAGATGTGCTCTAAGAACACTAAACAGTAAACAAGGGAAGGAGGGGAGCCCCTGGAGACAGAGTGGCTGGGACCAGCTCTGGGAGATGCAGGCAGTGCTTCAAGCTATAGCCCTGCTGGCTGTGCCTTGGCAGTGCCAGCGCTGTCCCCAGCCCCTGCCTTTGCAGCAGGGAAAGAGTCTGGCCTGGTTCAGAGGACCAGTATGCCAACACCCCCCCCACCCTGTGCCAGTATGTGTCCTCAGGCAAGCCCCATCCCCTCTCTTGGTCTATTTCTTCTGCTGTGTCCTGACGGTTGACCAGATGACCTGTATCATTCTGTGGTCCTTGTAGATGAGGTCACCTGTGGTCATACCACAGGAAGCTGGTGGTCAGGGTGGAGAGGGCAGAGGAACAGGAGTGAATGATGGGAGAGTGTGAGCTCTGGGCCAGAGTCTTGGACTAGGCATTTTCATGCTTCCTGTGATCTTCCCAGCATCCCAGAGAGCTTCCTAAAGTATGTGCATCTGGGGTGGGAGGTGTCAATGACCAGCTCTAGGAGGGACAAATGCCAAGAAAAGGAGGCAAAGATAGAAAGAGAGAGGCCCTTAGAGGGAGCAGATGGAGGCATCTCTCTCCCCCTCCTCATTCCTCCAGGATGCTCTACCTTGAAGCCCCCTTGGACTTTCACATTTTTTTCCTAAAGCCCCTATGTTCCTAATGCCTGCTCCCCACAACTACTCTTGCCCTTCTACTCTCAGAAACTGTCCTGCCTGCTCCCTCCCTTCTCCCAGCCATTGGTCTGGGCTCTCCAAATGGAAGCTTGTTTCTGGTTCACTCACAGAGGCTCTCTTGTCCTGGATGTTTGGGCACATCTAGCCCTCTGCTCTTACCAACTCTTTGTGTGACAGAAAGAGTTTCTACTTGGTAGTCACAAGAGGTGGCCTCCAGGCCCACCTCTGTCACTCACCAATGGTGGATCTTCAGGCAAAGTGGCTTATCTTTTCTGAGCCTCAGTTTCCCTATTTGTAATTCAGAGTTAACAAGAGTACTTCACAGGATGTTCTGGTGCTTAAACATGAAAGCATTGTGTGAGCTGATATGGTATTTGCGTGATAGAATGTAGCTACACTGTGCTCCGTTTCATTTCATTTCATTATCCCCGTCAAAAGCCCTTGTGGAAATGGTAAGGTTTGCACACACAGGCATGTCTAGGGGAGAAATCCCATTTATCTTCCAGGGAGCCCTTTGCATTTGCTTTTATACATATACACATATACCTATCAACACACACATGCATATAGACACACACAGTTGAGGCTCTGAAGAGGAGAAGAAGACAAGTGATGAAGATAGGGTGGTATATCTCACAGGGAGGTAGAGACGGTGGGCAGAAGAGAGAGGGGAAGGAAAGGCCAGGAGATTCTTGGATGCTGTCCCTAGGTTTTTACCTGAATATCCATTATTAGTTGGAAGATACTCATTATTGGTTGGTTGTATGAAAAAGCTCCTGGGAAGTGCCTCCTCCCCACATCGCTCCTCCTGGTGCTCTTTTTACTTCCACAAGCCACCTCTCTGGAATCATATAGCCCTGACCAGAATAAAAAATGAGCAAAAATGAGTGTTTGGGTCTAAGCTGTGCGAATCCCAATTCTTCCAACTTCTCAACCAAGCTCGCCTTTGGTGGAAGGGGACTTTGTATTCACAAGGATGGAGAAAAAAACTGTTCCCACCTAGTCTAGCCATCCCTTTGCCACTCCATGTGATAAATGCTCGCATTCTTGCTGCCTGAGTCACACATGCCAGTAAATAGTATAACCATCGATCCACATATCTCATGTTTATGGCCTCTGTTCTTTGAGTCCCTTTCTTGTCAACAGGTGGAGTGGTCAGGGGAAGGGTCAGCACCATGAGGCCACCCTGGGGCTATGCTCTGGAGCACGAGGGATGTGCTGGGGACCCTGCCAATTTCAGCAGGATCTCAGCACTCTTGACACAATACACCAAACTGTAGGGAATGGCAATTTTCTATGTGGGGTCTAAGTTCCAAGGAGAAAGGATGAAACCTTTTGCTTTTTTAAGCTTTGGGCAAGAGAGAGTCGTCAAGAAAATCAGACAACATTTGGCAAGGACCTAAATCAGAAGGAGCTGGAACAGAAGAACTTGGATAAGGAGGAGGAGAGGGTAAATCTGTAAAAGGGAAGGATGAAGAGGAAAGCAGTTTAAGAGGACAGCACATCCAGGCTGACCTCCACCCCACTGCCCCACTCCTGAGCTCAAGTAGAAAGGGACAGCCCTCACTGAGAGCCACCCCAATTAGTGAACGTCTACTACAAGTGACCTTGGGGAACTAGTTTGGGGTTCTAGCGGACAAGCCAACTTGAAAAATGAATCTCTTCTTTTTGGATGGGTCATCCTGTCAGATGAGCAGAGTGGGATGGAGGGGACATTTAGGGTAAAAAAATTCTTTGTTGTGGGGGCTGATCCTGCATTGTAGGGTACTTAGTAGAATCACCTGCCCCTCCCCACTAGGTGCCAATAGAACCCCCCAGTGTGACAACTGGAAATGTCTCCAAACATTGCCAAAACTGCCCATGGTTGAGAATCACTGCTGTAGAGGCCATTCGCTTCCTGAAATGAGTTTATAGAAATAGCCACTCTACCTGCCTGGGTCTCAATACGATGCGCCTCATAAGCTGGCCTCGATGTGTATCCTCCACCCTTTCTCCAGGTGTGATGATGCACTTCCAATTGCACCAACGAGGAGACAATTTGTATAGACATCAAAGACAGATGCCTTTCTTCATCTGTGTCTGGGATCCACTCCTCTCAGACACCCTGCAGGGTCTGGTAGAGGCTAGAAATAAAAAGCTCTAGCACTGGTTCAGCGAGAGGCAGCACAGAGAGGAGGATTCTGAAGTGACAAAGCCTTGCCATGGGAATGCTCTCCTTCTGCCCCTGGAAGGACGTGGGCACTTCCATCTTTCACCTGTGAGGTAGACGCAGAAGGCACCTGTGCATCTGTCCTTCCATCTATATACCACGGAGAGGGTTGAATTGGAAGACATGTAGGGTTTCTGCCCAACTCTGATAAACCACATTCTGAGATTCTCCAGCTCTAAGATTATAATTAGAAAAAGTCTGATCTTGTCGTGCATCAAGGATAGGCAGTGCACGCTATGAATTCCCCCAGTTACCTCTTAATTACCTGAACAGTATAGGCAAGCATTGCTAATTCCAAAGGAAAAGATGAATCAGACTGAATCTGGCTGGCCCTCACATGCACCGTGAATCTCCTTCTCTGTCTGTCTCGCCTCTCCCCCACCCACACAAGCATCTATAATAGAAGGGAGACCCCCATGGACCCACGGAGAAGCTACACCCTGGAGCAGTTCACTGGTAATTGAGAGCTGACCAATTGTTTTAATTAATGGTTAGCAATGAACACAGTCTAATATGACCTGAACGCCTGGTTAACGGTTGAGAGTCTGCCAGCCCCCAACACACTCCCTCCCCCGACCAAAAATCTAAGAAAACACCTCTGCCCTCCATTCTGAATCTGCTCACGACTGTTGCATTTTCTCTGTGTTTCTGTCTCTCCTTCTCCCCCCGTCCTTGCTTCACTGCCTCAACGTCTCTCCGTATGCATACATCTCTGGGAGTCCGCAGCCCTGTCACTGTCCAGCTATCTGGAGCTCCCTCTCCTTCTCCACCCGCCCCCCACCCCGCCTCCCACCAATCACAACAAATTGACACGGAGTGGAGGCCCTGTCAGGAACATTATCTGGCTGTTCAGACCAAAGGGGTTTTCTTTGTGCATCTCGCTGTGATTCATCTTCAGAAGGGATCGATTCCTGGGCATCCATCTCTGCGTCTGCAGAAAAACTCTGTAAAGTGGCTGCTTCCCCACTCGGCCTGGACCCGCTGGCTCTCATTGGGCAACAAGAGCTCTGCTGTTCACTGGCTTCCGCCCCCCAGGAGGAAAATCAGCCAGGGATGGGAGGAGATGCTGACACCCCCCAGTGAGCTAAAGGCAGCTCCTTGGAGGAAACAGTGCCAGGACAATGGGCCCTGGGATGAGAACCCCAGCCAGTGCCCAGCCCCCTCCGCCCACTCGGAGGGTGCGACTCCCATCCTGTGTGCTCAACATCCTGATTATTTATGGAGTTGTAAAGTGTCCTTCAAGCGGCTCATTCTTCTCAACAAGCTGAAAGGCCGGTGAGGGAAAGCGCCAGCCAAAACCAGGCCACTCAGGGAGAAGCTGGAGGGGGAGGAATGCTGGGAGAGACCCTGTCATCCTCCCCGGCTCAACTCGCCTTTCAGGCTGACCTTGAAGAGTGGACACTGGCTCGGATTTCCTGTGTGTTTCCAGCTCTGAGAGCAGGGAGCAAGGGAAAGCACGCCCCAGGGGAGGTGATCTGGAGCAGGTCCAGGGGCTAGGCAAAGACAGAGGGAGGTGTTGGCTGGCCTCACCATGGCCTCCCCTCCCTGGAGGTCCTCTGCAAGTATACCCGCCTCTCCTACTTTGGGGAGCAGTTGGACCTCAGAGCGCCATCCAAACAGGGTGGCAAGAACATGTCAGAGGCATCAGACCCCTCTGTGACCAGATTTTCTTTAAGGTCTTCTTTAAGGTCTCTGTTATCCCTTATCCCCCAGATGGCATGGCAGAGGTCTCCCTGTCCTGCTAGGCAGATTGCGCACAGCCTCAACGCACCCCATTCCCAGGGTTGGGTCAGCAGAGATCACTGGTCAAGCTATTGGGACAAGGCTGAAGCTCTCTGGAGACCCCAGTGGCTGAGATCAAGGATGAGGCCATGGGGTTCCCCCTGGGCCAAGCCAAGGGTGGTAGGGAGCTCCTAAGTGTTTCTGATGATGCTCTGAGACTCCCTAATCTGATGGGATAACCCTGGGACTTGAGCAATGGGTTTCTCAGTAGCATGGCATACAGACATCTGGTCAGATCGATCGTATTCTTGCCCATGTCTTTTGTACAAGAATACATCACTGAATGCATCAAAGAGCCAAATGGAAGTGGACAGGGGGTCAAGAGATAAGTCCCGAAAGGCCTGGAATGTGATCTGACCGATGAATAACTCCCAACATGCAGCAGCCTAAGGGAAGGGCACCTTTGTTCCGGCATTAGTGATTAAAGGGTGGGTAATAGAGAAACGGAGCCCCCCCATAACCTGGAATGATGGGTACACCAGGCTTGGAGTATAGCATAATGGTTATGCCCATGAGGTTTGGCATCATATGGCTTGGGTTTGAAACCTGGCTCCAGAACCAACAAGCTGTGATAACCTGGGGAATTTACTTGACCTCTCTGTGCCTCAGTTTTCTTAATTGTAAAATGGGACTAATAATAGCAACTACCTCCTAGGTGAGCTCTGAGGATGTGATGAGATCACAGAAAAGGGCTTGGCATATCGTGAACAGTACATACATGCGGTTTATTACTTTTACAGAGCTTGAATTTCTTTCCATCTGATTCCAAGTCCACCTCTTGAACCAGGTGCTTAATTTTTTCAGGCTTCAGTTTCTTGTATAAACATATGCCTATGTCATAGAGTTGTTGTGGGGATTCAGTGTAATAATACACATGGACACATTTACTACAACCGTCCACAACTGTGCAAACATTAGCTTTTCTCGGGGATCACTAAGTGAGGGACAGCACTCAGACATGAGGAAGAAGGGTAAGAGAGCTGAATAGACCATGTCTAGATCATCAGGGAGGTATCGGGCTCACCACCTGAGGCAATCCAGGAAGGCTGCATGCAAGAGGAGGGTTGCATGAACTTGTCTCCCAGAACTCTGAGAAGACATGACTCATTCTGGGAAAACTGTTTGCTGAGGGGTTCTACAAAGTGATCAAATGCCACGGGCTTTGCAATGAGAAGCAGAAATTTTAAACCAGGGTGCGGTTCTCCTGGGTCTGCAAAAGGGAGATCCTCTTGTCCCCACGTCCAGATGAGAAAAACAGAAGCACTCAGAAATTAACGTACCTGCCCACTCAAACCCAATCCACAAGCTCCATAGCTCACCACCATGCACACCACAAACATGACATTGTTCCTCCCTGAAATCTGGCTCTTCTGTGAGTCTCCACCTCTCCTATCTTGGGGAGACTCGGGAGTAGGGTTGGATCCCAGCACATCATTTGAACAAGGTAGCTATAACACGTCAAAGGCATCAGACCCCGCTGTGCCCAGACCCCTTTCCATCCCCAGGCCCTGGTCTCCAGCTCCATCTGCAGCTGCCATTCTATCATTCCAAGACCAGCTCTGCTGGCTCCCTCAGAAGCAGATGCTGACTTCTTGAGGTACACCCTGCCTTTCACGGCTCCCCAGCAGCTGTTGCCTTCCCCTCCCTTCTATTTTGGATGGGACTATGCCAAGCCCCAGAGGAGGAGATCTGTTTGGTCCAACTCAGTAGTGATAATCCCATTCTGTGCCATTCTTGCCAGTGATTGGTCTAGGATGGGGCATGTAACCCTGCTCTGGCCAATGAGACCTCAAAGAAGCTTGCCAGGGGTGGGACACTGAGAAATATATTCCTCCTCAGAAGGAATGTTCCCCCCAGTCTGGCTGCTTAGGAGCTGGGCAGCCTTCTTGCAATATTAAGGGCTGGCATGGCCAGCGGGTAGGTGGACAGACAGGAAAAGCCTGGGCTTTGATAATATCATTGAGCAGCCCCAAATCTCATGTGAACCTCTGGTTATGTGACTTGAATAAACCCCTATAAGTGAAACCACTTTGGCCAGGTATTTGATCCCTTTACTGTCTAAAAAATTTGCCAAAATCAGTTCTCACTGCCTTATTTCTTCCTAAAACCGAGTAAGGCAGGGGATCCAATCAGGACTGAAGTAACTATATTCCCACACTTCGGAAGGCCACCTTGGTAATACCCAAGGATTGAAAACATTCTTTGGGCCAGGTCTCAATGACCAACACACAATTAACTGTGATTCATTTCAAATCAAAGTATATTCACTATCTAACCCTAAATACAATCACATGACTTCTCTTTTCCCAGGGAGACAAAATTCTAATAATATCCTATAGAAAACTACCCCATGCTCAGGTTGACATTTTCTTTTCTTTAGTTCCAGGTGGGGATAATAACAGATGGAACTTGAAGAAACTTGGTCTGCAGGGCCCTGGGAGGTGTTGGGATGTGTGGAAGGGACAGCACTTGATACCCAGGAGGCTGCCTTGACAAGGACGAGAGAAGATGCATAGACGATAAGCCAGTTCCTCCCTGGGAAGGGGGGCAGTCCCCAAAGGCCTAACCCTTGGAACAGAGTGGCAGTGCTGTTCAGGTGTTCGTTCCAAGACTGATAGGCATGGGTTTTGAATTCCTGATCCACATTAGCTGTGTAACTGCCCCCCTCCACCTCCGCGCACCCCTGCACAGCACTTCCCTGAGCTTCAGTACACCCAAGAGTAAAATGGAAACAGTGGATTTGCTGTGACAATGGAAGCTTGGAGGAGGAGGAGTTAGGAAGTTGCAGCTACCACTGATGTTCTGACACTGTCCAGACTTCAGAGAAGGTGATCTTCAACAGAAGTCTGCAAATTCCCCAGTGGGGAGATAGTGGCCACCTCAGATAGCTTGAAGGGAAGAGATGGCTCTGTCCATGGAGGCATCCAGGCTGAGCACTAGCAGTTCTAGGTGGCACTCACCCCTAGGAGAGCCACTCGGCCCTTTTGGGGGGCAGACTCTAGAGTGGAGCTGAGTCTACACTTGTCTTGCTCAGATGGCAAGAGGAAGCCTAGCTTTCTGTGGGGTTGGGATCCTTGAAGATCAGGACAGAAAAGTCTCAAGGCTGCATGGCATAGCATGTTGTGCTGGGGAGCCAAACATATTAAGATTTTTATTTCGGCTCTGCCCTTGACCAGCTGTGCAGCCTTCGGCAATGTGCTTAATGGGTACATGCCACAGTTTCCCTACTGAGAGATGGAACTCACATAAAATAAAATAATAATAATCAAAAAGAAAATTGGAACTCACAGCCCCTTCATCACAGTAGTGCATAGCACTGGATGCAGGTGCCGGAGCTTCTCTCACTGACTGCTGTTTGCATCCCAGGCCTGGGAGACCCTGTGGAAGTGCCCAGCATATGTGGGGAGGAAGGGAATGTTCTGAGTAGAGGAGTGAGCAAAGTGGCTCATTTTCAAGTCCAATTCCCACTTTAATTGAGTTTTGCTGAAAAGCCCCATGCAAGCACTTTTCCTGCCATTTTGCCAGATTTGATGCTCACTGATAACAAAAATGCGAGGGGCTGCAGAAGATGGATTACGGCTCTTGGTAGCAGAGGGAGATGGGGTGGGTGAGTGGCGGGCTTGGGGGCAGCAGAAGGAGCTCCCTAGTAACCAGGGCCCCTCTCAATGTGCTTCTCCCTGTTACCCCTTGTTATCCCCCAAACTGTCTGGCAGCCAAGCTGGGAGGATAAATGTAATCCTCAACCTCGGGACCACCCTGGCGGAGGAGGCAAGACCAGGACCACACCCCACATCTGTCTGTTCGACTTTCTATAAGGTCATACCTTCAGAAGCTGTCCTCATGAGGATCCTTAGGTAGGATTAGTTCACCAGGTGCCCTGGGAGACGGCAGGACACGGATGGGCTGGGACACTGGACCGGTGAGCTCCAGTGAGGGAGGGACACGGAGTGATGCCAGTTGGGGCACAAGTCAGGTTGCAGGCTTTTGCACTTGGCATGATGGAGTGAGACTGCACACATGGAAGGGTTTTACAGGCTCGGTTTCAAAGAGGATTGGCCCCACCCTCCTGGCCAGCCAAGAAGCCACAGGGAAAGTTCCTCCTACACCACTCATCCCCCACGCCATGCATCCCACGCACTTCAGCCAGGCGGGGAAATACGGGCTGTTGTAGTGTTAGCACCGGTTAGCAACAAAGCAAACTGAAAGCCAAACAGGAGTGAAAGGATTCAGACGCCTCACAGACAATCATGGCCATCTTCTGCAAGAAACTCCAGTCATTTTCTCTAAATGGAAGATTCTTATCTGGAAAAAAAAATAAAACTTACCTGAAACTTGAAGACAAATCAAGTGAAGAAATACTGCCTCCGATAGGATTCCTAACTCTGACCACAGAGGAATTCTGGATAAACACACACCTTAAGTTCTCTTTTGATCTCCTATCTTTTAAAATAAAATATTTTGGACGTAAAACATAACTAATCATACAGTGAACATCAGGTAGCCGACAACCAGTTTCAGCTGAAGCCCTTATAAACTTGGCCCAGTCTTGATCCCCACCCTGGCCACACTCCCAAATGTGGCATCCATCGTGCCCACTCCTGTGTGGGTTTGCCTGCTCTGCAGTCACATATCCATAAACAACACAGAGCACTGGCTTACATGTTCTCATGATTTATACGAATAGCATAATAATCGAATGCTTCTAAAACTTGCTTTTCTTTATGAATTGTTACATGCTTGAGATTTATCCATGCTGATCCGTGCAGTTCTGGTTCAATCATTTTTTCCTGCTATTTAGTTGGACATTTTGGTTTTCTCCAATTGTTGCTGTTGCAGACAAAGCTACAATGAGTCTCTGAGCTCACATCTTCTTGTGTGCACAGGGACAGAGCTAGCAGGGGGCTGGTTGGGTAGAGTGTGCACCCAGTCACTTCTACAAGGTGAGGAGGGGCCCAAGTGAGTCGGTGCCACAAACCCACTAGTCGAGAACCTCTGAGGTCTCCATGGCTGGGGGACACTGCCCAGGGTCAGTGGATCCACACTAACAAGGTAAGACTGTGGTCAGGTATCCAAAAGCCTTATCCCAGGGAAAGGGTAGACAGAAAAGGACGGTGTATGTGAGGGGGTAGGAGTACACGTGGCTGTGTGTGCATCTGGGTGTCTGTGATGTGTGCATGTGGGCGCTCTTGCAAATATTCATGGGAACAATGTCCTTGTCTGTCTTTTTGGCCAATGCACCCCGGCACCTAGTATAGTACCTGACCTCAGTGTTCATTCAGTAAATATTTATTGGTGAAAATAGACCATGCATGAAGCCATGCATGAGAGCTGTGCACGGTATGCATCCCCAGACAGGGAGGGCATGAGAGCTGGTGCTTGTGGCTAGGAGAAGGGACATGGCCTGCACCCCCAGCCCCCAGTGCAAATGGGACCGCAGACCACTTAGTCACAAAGAAAAACCAAAAAGTCTGAAACATGAAATAGAGCATGCATGCCGTTTGCACTTCTGGGAAAGGATCTAAGATGAAAATTGGTAATTAGACAAGAGGACAAAGCCAAAAGAAAACTCAAGAAGATAGCATTTGGTCATCTTCCCCACAATAGCAAACTTCCTCCTCAGCAAGTTTAAAGACCCAGAAAACTTAAAGCCAAAGAATGAACAAATGGAAACAAAAAGAAATTAAGTAATGAAACAGACAAGACAGAGCAACACCTACACTGACAAATGATGTTTGGCAGCCAAGCCTTAAGTGACCGCTGCTTGACTGGAGGGACTCTCAGACACCTGGAAGTTTGTTGACCTCAGCCCATAGCCCTCACCGTCTCAGGCCACAGAGGTTTGGGGGACAATCAAAGTAGAGGTGACAATCTCAGCCGCTTCTGGGTTTGTCCCCATGGTAGGGACAAGGCAGGCAGGCAGGGATTCCTCTAGGAAGGATGACGAGGTCGGTAGATGGGAAGGGAGCGATGATGAGGGGACCAGGGTACATATGTGACCCGGGAATCTAGATGAGCAGGTGAGCGGACAGGCGGTATCAGGGATCTGACTGCCAGCCCAGCAGGGATAAGGCTCAGTCCACCAGCAGGAGTAAAAGAGTAGGCTTCGGTTGCTGGCCAGTTCCTGCAAGAGCAAGACAAGTGCTAATAGAAGGAAGGATGCAGGAGCTAGAGCCAGAGGTCCAGGGCCGGATCCTGGGACTGCTGTATACTGCTCTGTGTACCGTTGGGCAACTTTGCTTGTTGTCTCCATACCTTGGTGTGGTCATCTGTGAAACAGGAATGACTATTACGTAGCATTGATTTAGTGCCCACAATGAGCCATGTATTGACCAAAGAGCTGTCTACACATCGTGCAGGCAGAGTTTCTAGTTCAATGTATTTTACAGATGAAGTAAGCAGGGCTCAGAGAGACGCTCCTAGAACCACTGTGAGGAACTCAAGTGTATAGCCAGCTATGATTGGATTATGGCTACCATGGTGGGGCTGAGGTGTCAGGTGTGTTGGCCAGACGGGGCCTTAGCACAGGTATGGGTCCAGGCATCTCTCATACCCAGGGCTTGAGAAGGACCAGTACCTGGTCTCAGACCCAAGGCAGAGCCTACCTTTAAGACCTGGAGCTCATCCATTTATCAATCTAGCACCATCTCCCTGAGGTCCTCCTGAGTCACTGCCCTGAGCACTAGATGTATATCTTCTCCTGTGCTCTTCCAGGCAGCCAAACCCAGATATGACTCACCCAGTCTAGGACACATGCCACCTGCCCAGATGGCTCAGTGGTAGAGCTGGGATTCCAACCCCAACCATGCCTTCCTTTCAATTCTCAGTGTCTCTCCCTGGTCCCACCTACCCCCTTCCACCTTTTTCTGCCTGTATTTATTAATACCTCAACATCAAGCCCTGTCTGCCTCCAGCCCCAACCCTTCCCACTGCCCATCCCCACTGTGCTGGAACAAGCCCACAACCCTCAGCCATCCCCCAGCCCCCAGGCCCTGTGCTTCACACTGCCCTAAATGTTTAGTGAATCTAAAACAGTTGAGGTGTTTTAAACACCTTTAAAAAAGAGTTAATTTGCTCCGCAAAAACCAACCCTCTCTCCTAAGGTAATAGGGGAGCCCATGCTTGGCATGCAAATTGCCCTGCTTGACATTTCACCACGGTCAGATTGGTATAACAACCCAGAGAAGGAGCTCGGCAGATAGACACACAGCCACACGACACCTGTAAGAAAACGCACACCAAGACATGCATGCACCAGCAGACACAGCACACACCACACACACTGATTACAAAGCCTAGCACATGGAAGGCAGGCTTGCAGCACGTACTTGGCCCCTCTGCACCCACTAACCACATGCAGAGATCGAAAGAGGTGCCTTCTAGCTTCTCTGCCTGTTGGACAAAGGATGTGGACTGCAGTTAGGGTGGCGGCCGTCCCTCCAGCGGAGAAGGCTCTCTCACCCCCTGACCTGTGCTGGCCCTGGTGCCGGAGGTGGGATAGAAACGTGAGAGAGGAAAGAATCTAAAGCACAGATACCTGAACTCACAGCTGCAGCCCAGAGCTTCAGTTAATCTCTGGCCCTGGTGACCAGATCTATCTATTTCCAGCAGAATAAATAATCGATCATTATTGATTTTCTAAAGAAAACACTCCTTTGTGCGCTCTGACACAAAAAGCAAGTGCTAGGAGCTGGGGTCCTGTAAAAGGAGACCCGTGGGCTCCTGCCTCTCAGCTGCACCTGTGTGGTCATCTCTTCCCTCCCCAGACACCATTGCGGGATCAGGGAATCAAAGCCATAGGACATTCACCCCCACTCCGGGAGGCCCCAGCCCCTGCCACCCTTACCCAAGAAAGAGCCAACAGCATCTGAACCTTGTGGGGTGAGGGATCTAGATCACTGTTTTGCAACCTTTTTCTTCATTATGGTCCTGGAGCAATATGGCAAAAACTCGTAATTAACACCGCAGATTTACTCTGTATCTGTGGGGACCACAGGCCATTATAGCAGCTGAGATGATGCTGCTATAATGCATCATCCGCCCCCCCCCCGCCCCGAAGATCCAGTGTGTGCCCCCAGGAGGACAATATTGCCCTGGGGGTCGAAGCTTTCCTGATCTGATCAATGGGCCCCAGGAGAGAAAGCCTGGAGGCCAGAGGGGCCTGTTCTTCCATGGGAGGAGTTGGGGCCTGGGGAGCTGAGTGCAAGTGGAGAGCAGCATGGAACTTAGCAAGAATTATTAGGTCCCTAGAGGTTTATTAAAGGGAGGAAAACAAGCCCACATTCCTGGTCTCCAACAGACTAAAGAAAATTTCAGCAGTACGGACAGGTGCTAGACACTGAGAAGCACTTCCTGGCACCACAGCGCTGATAAGCACCTTGGGGGCTGAGGTAATTACTTGTTTGTTGATTGGTTGAGAGTAAGAAGAAAGCATGGAGGGGGCGTATATAAACGGAGGGGTGGTGAGGGAGGGCACAGGCAGACGGTGCACCCTCTGGCACCTCTGATGATGGGCTCCGGGATCCTGGACTGGACCCCAAAGCACATCCCCCAGCCTCGGTTTTCTCACCTGTAGAATGGGGCAAAGCCCATCTTAGAGCCTGGCTGTGAGGATGGGGCTGTAGAATGCCTAGCATCACGCCTGTGGAGAGTCAGCCGAAGCTAGCTCCCGTGTGGGTTTTCTTCAATTCTCTCCTCAGGTTCATTCTCCAGCCTTCTCTATCCTGCTCCATCTTCTCCCACAGCATCTTCAAGACATCAGATGTCAATCAGGGGTTCCCACAAGTGTGTGCACACCAACCTGCTGTGCACAGCCCTGACCCCAGAGCTCAAGATAAAGCCCCAGAAGAGCTAAGCTTTATGGCAAATTCACTATGTGCCAGGCATCAGGTACAAAGCTGCTTCATTTAACACTATTCCCGTATCTACAAACCACCCTAAAACAGTGGCCTAAAAACAATTACAGCCATTTGCCTTTCTCATGAATCTGGGGGTTTATGGGGATCAACTGGGTAGCTCTTACTCAGGGTTGTGTCCACAGTGAGTGACAAAGTCAGATGGAGTCATCTGAAAGGTTTATCATTCACACACCTGGCAGTCAATGTTGGTTGTCATCAGATCTCAGCTGAGGCTGACAGAGGGAACACCCACACACGGCTGCTTCATGTGCCTTGGTTTCCCCACAGCATGCATGGTATCTGGGTTCTGTGAGCAAGTGATGCGAAAGCAGAGAGAGAGAACCAGGTGGAAGGTGCATTGCTTTTTATGACCTAGCCTTGGAAGTCAGGACCACTTTTGTCACATTCATTTCATTTCTCAGTGACTAGAAGCAGGTCACTGAGGTCACTCCACATTCAAGGGGAGAAAGTAAAACTTGAACAGAGGAGTGCCACAGATGTGTTTTCAAATCACAACAAGCTTGCACAATCCTGCAAACTCAGGATTCATATGCTCAATATGTGGAAGAGGAAATCAAGGTGTCCTAGGAAAAGTACCCAGGGATGGGTCCAGGAGGCACTGACAAGAACTAGAAAATATCAACTCACTGACCTGAGCAAGTATTAGGTGCTCCACTCTATCCTTTAAGACCATGGACACGACCGACTCCTCCTCTGTTGGATTGAGGAGGGTGCTGGGCGGGGAAAACGGTGGAGTTAGACTCCTCTATACTCAGGAGAGGCTGCCCTTTGGTCCTCCATTCAGAGTCTGGGCCCCACGGATGAGTCAAAACAGCAAAGGTCTCCAAGTCACCCTAGAGCAGTTAGTGAAGATGTGTCCTTGGCCCCCTTGCCTCCCACCTGCCCAACCAGGAAACAGAGTAGTGCCCTCATCAGAGACCTGCTGTGGTCTCAGAACTGACTTCTGTGTTATCCCTATGCTCATTCATTCCATGCTATTCTCTCTGGGCCTGTTTCCTCATCTGTAAAATGAAGATAATAATAGTAACCACATCATGGATTGCTCAAGAGCTAAAGGAGCTAATTAGATAGATGGTTAGAATGGTTCCTGGCACATGGTAAATGCTTGACAAATGCTACATGTAATAGTTATATGACTATTACATGACTAATATGACTAATATTAGTCATTATATGACTAATATTATATGACTAGTTATCCCATTTCCACAGGTAGAAGTTGGTTACTTTGTTTAACCTCTTTCAAAAGTATGTGTGTAATTTTGGGGGGTAAGAGTGATGACAATGGTCATCATGTAAGTGGCTTCAGCAGTGATGATGGCTAGTTTTACAGCAATGCTGTTGCTGCTGCTGATGATGATGATGGTGATAATGATGGTGATGATAGTGATGGGGATGAATGGGGATGGTGATGGCAATAATGGTTACGGTGATAATGATGATGGTGATGAGAGTGATGATATTAATGGTGATGATGATGATAGTGATAATTAGGGTGATGATAGCAATGGTGATGATGATGGTGATGATCGTGAAAATAGTGACAGTGATGACAATGACGATGATAAAGATGATAATGATGGTAATGGTAAAGATGATGATGGTAATGGTGATGATAGTGGTGGTGATGATATAAGTAATGATGAGGACTCTTTATGGTGATGATTGGTGCCCAGCAAGGGTAGCTTTGAGAGTCCTGTTCTTCCATTTCAGTTATCTTAGTGGGACCCCGAGAACATGCTCCGTGTCTCATTCCTCTCAGTATTTCTTCCACACCTGCTGCCCTATGCTGGGACTTGTAGCCAGCACAAGGTCAGTACATAATGCATGTTTGCTGGATGCACGCCAGACTTAATTCCAGACAGGTTGCTCTCAAAGCCTTACCATCGCAAGAAAAGAAATGCCACCCTTTCTTCTAGTAGCTGCTTCTATATCTCTCGTGGCTCAGTTAAGAGATTCTGATTTTTTTTTTCACCCGAATCACTCGCACCACAGTTGAAGGTCCTTCTCCACTCCTGTTCTATGGTAGGAACAAATTAGTGACATCCCATATTTTTCTGGAGTCCCATACTGGTGGAGGAGCTGACTTAAGGCTTCAGTCCTGCCCAGCCAAGCTGGGGCTGTTGGTGCTAGGGAACTGCTTAAATATTGATTATTGGTGACTGAGAGATGCTTGTGAGGAAAAGAGAAGTCCTGTTCTTGCAAGACACCAAGAAAGAAATAACTCCAAAAAGTCTGATGGAGCGACAATTCCATGGTAGCCAGATCACTCTGGCAGAATGGAAACTACCCCACCAGAACCCCTCACCTGGGAGCAAACCCTTCTCCAAAGCAGTTATGTCCTTTCACTTGGCATTCTCCAAGGACCAGATCCCATGCCCCTTTCCCAGTCCCACCACAAAGAGCAGACTGGGTTGACCAGTTCTCAAAATGAAGGCAAACTGGGGCTAAGACACTAGCTGTCACTTAAAATCCACTCTCTTGTTTCCTCATTCTATTTTTTTTTAATCACACACGTGATTATCTTAAGTTTACAGATAACGATTTTTCCTGACCTTCATTACAACTAGGTTGGACTCTATGACTGAGTTTTGGTCAATGGGATATGAGAAGAAATAAAGTGTGTAACTTCTGGAAAATGTCATCAAAAGGAAGGAAGTGTGATCTTTTCTTCCTTTGTCCTGCTGGCTGGAATGCAGACATAACGGATGGCAATCCAGTAGCCATTTGGATCATGAGATAATGTTGGAATAGAGGCCATGAAAGGTAGAGGAGCAGGATAGAAGGAGCCAGGATACCATGTAACATTTTAGTAGTCAATGATTGACTGACTACTTCTGAATTTCTTAGAAGTGAGAGAGAAATAAACCATGTTATTTAAGCCACTGTTATTTGTTTATTTTCTATTACTACTGGATAAACTTAACTCTAATTGACACACCCAAGGACTGAATCTGGTCTAGGCATATTTTGTTTGTCTACACAGCAATGTTCAAATATTTTAAACTAAAGTCCAGCATCCTGAAATCAAAAGGGGTTTTCTTTCCACGTAAAACTTAGAATTGACTTCTGAAAATATGGCAGATCTGACACCCCTAAGGCCTGCAATCCAGCTTGGCAACAATCCAGAGTCTGAATAATGGCTAGCTCTTTCATCTGGGACACAGGTCCTCCTGTTCAACAATCTCTACCAAGCCCTCTTCACTTCACATTCTGCCCCTACTGGCTCTGAGTTTGAAATCCTGGCAGGCATTCCTATTGTCCACACTCAGTTCTCTGAGAACCTTCCTTGCCCTGCCTTCTCCATATGAGCCATCAGGAGCCTGGGACCCAGGCTGGTACCAGTCTGAGTCTCATTCACAGGCATAGCCATGGGGAAGAAGTTTTCTTGGGGAGGGAGGTGGGAAACGGGTGTCTGGGACTAGAGCAAGAACGTATCCTGAACACTAGCAAGTCTATGGTCGAGCAGACTGAGTCTGGTGTCCAAAGCCCAAACCCAGTGGGACAAGTTCCTGACTCTCTGGAAGTTTTTGCCTTGAAAGAAAGCTTTTCTGTTATACAAACAAATAAAAATTCCCAAGCCACTTCCACTGTGTCCAAATCCAGACAGTGGCAGGAGTCTGTGGACAAAAACGTGCATGTGTGGTGTCTGGGTAAAGATGGCCCACCTCCCTTCCTACTCTGGACGCTCACTTCCAAAATCCCTTTGACAGGGACAGATACCACCTCACAGCAGCAACAGCTCTATCCTAGTTCCAGGCTAGGAATTCCATATCACAGAGGTTGTCAATTGTATTCTTTCATTTTGGCATTCCTGGAGCCAGCAAAGAGCCTAGTATGTGGAAGAGGCTAAACAAACAACAACAACATCCCCACCCCCACCCCCATTGAATGAATGAATGGATGAATGAATGAAATGGTGAGACTCTAGGGCCTGATGTGATAAGCCTCAGATGAATGGCACAGTCCCAAAAGCTCACCATGCCCTCCCGGTCTCCTGTCCTAAGAATCACCAAACACTCCTGAATGGGGCACTGGAGCCTGTTGGTCCCTATCCCCATCCTTCCCTCTACTCTGTGTACCCCACCTGGGTTGAAGAAAGAGGCCAGAAGTAAAAAAACAATTCTTGAGTGGCCACAGTGACTACCTTGATGGAGCCCCACTGCTTGCAATCCTCACAGGCCCAAGAGAACTAAGGCCTGAGGCCCCATGCTGGTGCGTGGTGAGCAGCAGGAAATTGGTCCACTATTAGGGCCCATGATTTGTCTATACAAGAAGCAAAATTAACTAGAACAGCTAATTAATCAGAGAAATGTGTAGCATCTCTGTTATTTTTAATTCCTCACCCACATTAATGCATTATTGCTTTACTTTAGAACTAATTCACAGCCTGGTCTTGATACCCTTATCTCAGGGTTGCCAGCTCCAGGCTAGACGCAGAGCAAACTCCGAGGCTGATTTCTGTGTGCTTCAAATCATCTCTAAGCACATTAGAGTCACATAAACAGGACATGTAATGAGACAGCCCTACTTTGCTTTGATACTTTTAATTACCAGTCTGAGAAAGGCAAGGAAGAGGAGGGGAGGCCCAGGAGAGATGCCTGTGGCCTGGTGATGCATGTACATTTTCTGCTGCAGAAATAAAGTCAAAATCAGCTAGCTCTTCCCTGAGCACTTTCCCTGCCTTGCGGGTGCCAGCAGCAGAGAGACACGGGGAACACACAGGGGTGACATGTGGCCCATGCCGATTCAGTGTACACAGAACAAGGTTCCTTTTTCAGAACGGAGTTTCCTTCTCCTCACAGAATCCTGGCAATTTGGCAAAGAAATCTCCCGGACAGGAGATAACCAAGCAGGGATTTTCTCTTTCCTTGTGCAAACATTTATTCATTTAATAAACACATTTTGAGCACCTATTCTGTACCAGGCACTTTTCTAACTATTGACAATACATCAGTAAACAAAAGAAATGTCAATCCTGGCCCTCATGGAGCTCCATTCTAGCAGGAAAATATAAACATAATACTAATTATGATAAATAAGGGCATTCCATAGTTGTTAATGTCCAGAGAGTTATTCACAGGTCTTGCATTTCTGCACATCTTGCAAGTGAGGAACTGATCGCTTCTTGTTCTGGATTATGTTTTCAAGGATGTTTGTCCAGCAAACAGTCTTGGGGGCTAGAGATAATATCTTCTGCTGCAGCAGAGGCAGACATACTGACTAGCCTGTTTAATACAATTATGGTTTCTTCTGGAGCAAAGGACAAGCACGGTTACTATCCATGATAAAATGTTCGGGTTCCCTAGCACAGGCTCCTCTCCTACTGTGTGTGCAGGTATCATCTGGTCCTCTTCATATCGCCCTACGGGAACTGGGGTTCAGGAACCTGGTATGAGAATTGGATTAGACAAAATGAGATGAACTTTGTCCCTGATGTTTGTGAGAATGACCAATGTGCCACCTCCACACACAGAGACATTGAAGTCAGCTTCAACCCACTGTCCAGGGTTGTTTCTGAGGACAGAATTGCCCTGGCCTTTCTCCTGGCAGGTTAAGGTGAAGTCTGTGTGATTGATACCATATTCTGCATACCAGGAGGGCTCCTGAGAGGGCGAGGCACACTTCGGTAGAAGGTAGGTGTGCAGGGCCACTGTCTAAGTGCCCCCGAAGCTCTCCGTGATTCCTCTGCCCTTGAGGACCACTGAGCACTCTTCTCCCAGAATGATCAGTCCATGTCTCCCTGCATGTTGCTGGCGATCTTTCTCATTTTCCCTTGGATATTGCTCTCGCCTCCCTAACTCGGTTGTAAACCCAGGGCAGATACCACGTGTCTACGGCTCCAATCTGTCATACACCTGGCAGAGTGCTCTGCTCACCATAAACCATCAATAAATTCTTGGTGACAATAACAACAAGCCTCCTACTCAGTGCCAAGCATGGCACCTGTCCTCACCTCATGTAACCTGTGCCTGAGTTGGGGAGGAAAGAGGAATTCACACCGTAGCAGGGCTGCTGGGGCCACAGGGTCCAAGCCACCCCTCCCGCCAGCCTGCTCTGTCCAGCTGCCCGCCTCCCAGAGGCACAGTCACTCCCACTCCCACGCTTCTCAGTGAAGGGACAGGCTACTCCTCCCCCACCCCCAAATGTCCCAGGAAAGAAGGAGGTGGGAAAGGCTGGTTAAGTACTTTCCCTGTCTGCATCTTGCTCCCCCAGCCTCCGCGACTATTATTGGTAAGTGAACCAATTTTCTCCCCTGACATCTGTAGCTCTTAGCAGTGAATATATTTGAAAAACCCTTTATGATTACTTGAAATCTTCCCTGCAATTTGATTCTTGATATTTCTCTTTACTCACTGAATGATTCTTTTAACTCATTATTTCTTACACTGTAGACCTGCCCATCTCCCCATCGCCACATGCCACCTTGGATATTTATCCTCTTTCTCCTACAACCAGGTGGAGGGCACCTCCACCTTCCCCAGCTGTCTTCCCCACTTCTTCTCCAGGCTGAAGACATCCCCTTCTGGAAGCTTCACACCCAGTGCAGGATTTTGTGAAGAGGAAGATTTCTCAGGGGAAGAAAAGGGGTCTCTTCCTTCCCCACCTACTATGAACCTTGTACAACACCCCCTGCCTGTTGTCATGATTACTTTCAATTCCTTCTAGAACACTTAGTGTTCCAACCACAGCATGTGAAGTGACTTTTCCTCCATGATAAAAATACAGTTAGAGATTAGCAATGATACTAGTGATCCTATTAACAATACAAAGCAGAATGGGTCTCAGAATGGGTCTCTTGGTGGGGGAATGTGGTAGGGGCTGGGCGGTGCATGAGCTTCATTTGGCATTAAAGACGCTGCTACAATGTATTTTCCCATGGCACATTGGTGGTTAAGGTTCTAAAGACAAAAATTGCAGTGGGATCCCAGGTTAATGCTGCTACATTTCCCGACTCCTATGAACATGTGTCCAAGCAGTGTTAAGAGAGTGAGCACAGCCCCCACAGGAAATGTCCTGCTTGAGACTTCTGCTGACTTTGCACTGCCAGACATTCAGGATCCCCCTTGATCTGGACTCCAAGTATCTTTTCATTGGCACCAACCACCATGCCATTTATCCATTTATTTATGTTACGAGTGGTTCCCAGGCACTTAGTATGTACCAGGAGTTATGCCTCGAGCTAGAGGGGTCAAAGAGGAATAAGCCAGGTTCCTGCTCCATGAACTCACAGTCCAGCATCAGAGACAGACACAGAAGGAGCTAGAATACAGCCAGGATTGCAAGAGATAGACTAGCTGGAGGTTAAGAGTACAGATTCAAGAGTCAGGCTATTTAGGATTTGAATGCCAGCCACTGTTTGGTAATTGTGGGACCTTGCGCAAGTCTCTTAACTTTTCTGGGCTTTAATTTTTCCATCTATAAAATGGGGATAGTAACAGGATCTACCTTACAGGACTGATACGAGTAATATATGAAAAACCATTAGGACAGAGTCTGGCAGATGGTGAATGCTATATAAATGTTAGCTCTCCCTGCTAAAAGGAGAGATGGATCCAGTTTGCTAGTACCTTTGCTTGAAAGAGGTCTTATTATATAGATCATCATTTTACTTTCAAGGTTTCTGTTTTCAGGACAAAGGGAGATGAGAAGACTCTCCTCCATTTCTCAAAAGGGAAAGCTGAGACCTAAAGTGGTTGTGAAGACCATTTGGTGGGGGAAATGTACCCTAAAGAAATCAGCTGAGTCACAGAGACAGAGTGTGCCTTTTGCTGACTGCTCAAGGGTGTCCCTTGATCCCATCGTCTCCTATCTGGAGAAAGCATGTCTCTACTTATATCCATGGCTCAAGAAGTGGGTGTGGAGCTGATTCCCTCCAGAGGGGCTCATGGGGTGAGGGCACAGAACTTCCCAGACACCCTTCCTCTGGCAGCTGCCTCACCCCAAGGGACCATTATTCCCCAACTACCTGGCGGATGTCTCTAGCTGCCTTTGCTCTGGACTGATATGAGGGTCGCCTTTCCATCTGGACCAGGAGGTTCAGAGAGCAGACCACATCCCCCAACCAGAGTGGAAGGGCCCACAGCTAAAGCAGGATCTCCAGGTACATGTGGAGTCCTCAAAATGGGCTCTGCCCACAGGGCTCAGGTCTGATTGTGGGGGGTGGGGCTGAGAGTCAGGTGCTGTGAATCATGGAAGCTTCTTTGAGGCTGGAGCATCCTATTCTCCCCGACATGCTGCTTACACAGATTGGGTTCTCATGATGGGACCAGGCAGCCCCATGAGATGCATCCACTGCCCCATGCACAGGAACCCCCACTCTAGGTTCATTCATCAAGATAATGTGGGCACAGCTGGGGTGATGCACTGCTCAGAAAAGCCCACAGGGAGGAGCCAGAGGGCACCTCGTCTCCATCCATTGGGCAGGGAGGGGCCTCCCATGAAGTGTAATGAAACCTCCAGGCATTTACTGTTTAGCGTTGCAGCTAAAGGAATTCACATCTATTAAATAATACACTTCAGTCCTATGTGCTAGCCGGGCCCACCGTCCCATTTCACAGATAAAGAAACCGAGGCTTAGAAAGGGGAAGAGGCTTATCCTGGGCACATGGCTCATAAGGGCAGCACAGCCTCTGCAGTCAAGTTCTCCTAGCTCTGAATGCAGGGCCCTTCCTCAGTCCTCACCGCAGTGTGCATGAGATTTCTGCCTGTGTTTGCGTTCTTAGCAGGGGAAGAGCTAAGAAACACAGAGCCAGAGGAGGAAGGCCGAATGGGATGTATCCACATCTTAGGAAGCCAGAGGAATTCAGTTGTCCCTTTCCAGGTCTGGTTTTACCCCTGCCGGGCAGCCTGGGGTAGAAGTTGTAGACTGAGTGTGCACGGGGAGCAGCAGGATGACACCCATGGCCCAGCACAGCAGGGCTGCTGCGGCTGGAACCGTTACTGCAGTGATTAATTATGCACCTTTCATGCAGAACCTCTGGGTTCCTGAGGATGCCTGTCAAAACTGCAGGGTTCGGCAAACAGCAGGGCACCAACCCAGAACCACCATCTGGACCCACTGGGCTGGGGAGGGAGGTAGAGAGAAGTCTCTGACCTACTGAAGTTCTGGGCACTGGCACAGGCCCCCTCTGCCTGGTGATGGTGGCTTTGGGAGGGGCTCCTTTGTTGCTTGCCCTGAAAGGTTTCAGGACCTCACCAGCTTCAACTACCATTTATGAGGACCTCAGCTACTTTCATGAGTTTGAGTCCTTATGCATCATCCCCACAGCAAGCCCATTTTCCAGATGAAGAAACCGAGGTGCAGAGGCACGAAGAAGCTGCCACAGTCATGCAGCACAGAACAGGGTTCAGTCCACCTCACACTACTAGGCCCCTCCAGCTGCTTTATCAAGAATAGGAAAGAGGAAGAGTACTCATAGCCTCCAACCTGACGACCAAGGTCCCTGCTATCCCTTAGTAATCCGTCTCTTTTAGAGAAATCATTCAGGAGTCCCCACATAATCACACTCCTCCCTGCATTCCTTCATCCGAGATGCACATGTTCATCTGGTCTGGATGGTAGGTGGGGGCGGAGTAAGTGGGAAGGGCAGGAGTGGCACCACCACCCAAGCACGTGCAAATGGAAACACCCCCTTGCAAGTGTCCGCGTGCCTCTTCTCCAGGCATGGGCTGGAAATTCTTGAATACCAGACTAACATCATCCTAGCTTCTGGGCTACTTCAACTCCTCATTGTCTAGTTTAATAAACTGAGGTGCTCAGGGCTTTTAGGATCAGGAGTTAAGAGGCTGGAAACAAAGGCCAAGAGCATCCAGGCCAAATGGAGCACAGCCACCCGTGGCACCAGCAGCCCCTTGCACGAAGTATGCAGAAGGCATAGTTCTGCAGCTACCAGGCAAGCTCGAGCATGTGTGTTGAGTGCCCATTGGAAGGGGCTAGGTGTGGAGCAGGTGCAAGGAGTTTGCCTCTGTCCTCAGGAGCTCCCCCTGGTGGACGAGATAGGAAATGTGTGGCTGCATCCCCCGTATGACTGGTGCTGCCCTAGCGTTCCACCAGACATGCAGCACTCTCAGTAGTAGCTCTGGGGGTGGGGTGGGAGGCAGAGGAGCTTTCAGAAGCCAGGGGAATAAGGAATGGGGATAAAGCTCTCACCTGAGGTGTCTACAGTGAGGACAGTAAGAATAGGAGAAAGGCAGCCGAGAAGGAGCAGAGGACATGGCATAAAGCACAGTGCTGTCCTGGGAAGTGTCAGGCAAGCCTGGCGTGAGGCAAAAGAAGAGCCCACGTCACTGAGAACTTAACGTTCATTGTGCCAGCAGCCGGGCTCGGTGCTTTGCCAGCTTTAGCTCATTTAATCCTCATCACCCTGCGAGGATAGAGACGATAGTTTTCTCTTCCAGCCAATGAGGAAACTGAGGCTCAGAGAGTCTACTCACTTGCCCAGGCTTGCAGAATTGGAAGAGACAGGCCCAGGGCTCACACAGGACCTCTGTCTCTGCCCAGCTCTGGCCTGCCACTCTGCAGGTCCGAGCAACTGCTGGGCTAGCTGGAGGAGGGAGGAAGGGAAGGCCAGTGACTCTGCATCAGGTGTGACTGGATGCAGCTAGACTGAGGGACACTCTGACACATGGACAATGCTTGATTCTGTGACATGCCCCCACCAACGCCTCACATCTGTAGTGAAGTAGATAGGAAACTTACTACAAGCTGCTAGAATGTGGCCTGGGCCCCATCTGCTAGGATGTATAAGAGTCCAGAGAAGTCAAAAGGGGGACACGGTTCACCCTCTCTGGTGTCCCTCTGCATGGCCAGATTATATTAGGACACACCCTAATTCATTTACATCATTAGAGGCCCTCTCAGCAGATACAGTCACGTTCTAAAGTTGTGAGGATTAAGGCTTCGGTATATGACTTTAGAGGGGCCATAATATTCCACCCTCTGGGTGCCTCAAATTCACGTCCTTCTCACATGCAAAATACATCCTCCCTACCCCAAAAGCCCCAGAGTCTTAATCCACTCCAGCATCCAGCTGGAGCTGCAAGGCTGGGACCTGAATTGCTGGAGACGAGTCAAGGTGGAGAGGGGGGTGCTATTGGGCCTGCAGCTCCATATAGCAGAGTCTAAGCTTTGGGGGAGGCTACCACCAATGCACCCAAAGCAAATGGTCAGACCCTAAGATCTCACCAGGCCAGGGCCATCCTCATAGAAGAGGGTGAGGCGGTGAGGACAGGGTGGGATGAGAGGACAGGAGGGTACAGTGGCTGTGCAAGAGTGACTATAAGAGAGCCATCTGCCTGTTCAGCCTCTGTGGGAACAACCAGATGTATGTGAGTGAGTGTGTGTGTGTACCTATGCATGCCCATGCATGTGTGTGTGTGCATGTATGCAGACGTGTGTGTGTGTGCTTAAACACCATTATTGGTTTGCGTTCTCTGCATCTGCAGCTCAGAGACACAAGGGCCAAGATTATGGATCTATTGATTAACATTTTCATTCACTTCAAGATATGAAATGTGAGTCCCTTCTGAGATACATTTTGCTGGAGGCAGATGCCTTTACCTTGAATGTTATTGAGCAGCATCGTGTCCTGACCTCCAGAAGATGTGGGCCCCCTAGGGAGGTGAGGAGGGTCCTGATACTATGCAGCCTTTCCAGAGTGGGAAAGAAACACCACAGGGACCTGAGCCCAGGAAATAGATGGCTTCCAGGATGAGGGATATTTTGTAGTTATTTCTGGGGAACCCTGCAGAGCTGGCCCTGCCAACCCAATCTTGAGTCTGTGGTGACCTTGAAGGTCCTCAGAGTGAGAAGTTCTCAAGCTTTGCTGCATATGTTTTATCTGAGGAGCTTGTTAAAATAATGGACTTCAGATCTTTAGTTTGGAGATTTCTAGGAGTAAGGTCTGGGACCCTGCATTTCACCAAGCAGCTCAGAGGAAGATGGTGGCCCATTGACCAGCACTCCCTGTTCCCTTATCAGGGTGATCAGCTGGAGCAGAATGTGGTGCTCAGGCTTCCTGACTACACCATATCCCGATCACTGATCACCCCACATGGCACATGTCTTTCCAGGGAAAGGAAAGACCCCTATGAGGGTGCTGGGGCATTATTAACCCTTTCAGAGGCATTAGAAGTAATGCCTTCCCACACCTCTGTCAACATCCTACAGCCAAAGACCTCCAAGAACAAGGCAGTAGGGGAAAAGTGGGTTTATCACTTGCTACAGTGAGGGAGAACATGTACCATGTGGACTGCAGGGCATCTCAGGAAGAGGTCAGAGCTAGACAGAAGCAGTTATAGGACTTAGGCTTCAGTTATGTGATTTGGGGGAGGATCCGAGGAGGCTGGGGTTTGCTCAGGTTTGAGTGCTGTCAGAAAGCAGGGACAATTCTATGATTGGGTATTAATCAGCTTGATTTAGAGGCAGGGCAACCTGAAGCAAGGCTAGAGCTGTAACTGGTGAAAAGACAGCAGTCCCTCATGTTGGCTGGAGGAGGGGGTGTTTGGCATTTTATGGTTTGGATGATGTTCATGCTTCGTATGCATTCAGACATGATTGCGGAATAGACTTGGTTTTGCCTTGATCTATCATGGTCCTGGGTGTCCTTGTCTAATACTGATGTCCTGTGACATTGTTTCTGTTCAAGGGGCTGTTCAGACTCCAGGGGCTGCCCTCCTCTTTCTCACTGCCCTGTCCTGCCCTTGCCCCTGCCCACTAAATTAGGCACTTAGTGGGCTATCCAGAGGAAGGAGTGCAACAGCCAGTATGACCCACTTTTATTCCCCAACCTCCAGCCACTCTGAGTGATCCCCCATACAGTTCCCGGGGTCCTGTCACCAGTTCCAGACACAGGGTCTGCTACTTGGTCTGGTTGCTCCCTCCCCAGTGGTGGATTTCTCCTCCTATCCCTTTAGCCACACCTCCTCCCACTACAAAAATGCCCTGTGCAGAAATAACCCCTCTCTGTTCCTTTGTGTCTTGATTTTGAGTTGCTGCTCTGCACAGGATTCCAATGTAGGTAAGGACCATCTCTATTGAGAGCCCCTAAGTCACTCTTGCCCTATAATACTTGGTCCAGCCAGTCCCTCATAGAAGAGTAATGAGCAGGTAGGTGGTGCTTGAGATGTGGTGGTTAATGCTGCTCTAGTGTGGATTTGGGTAATGGTACTTACAGTGATAGTAATCATTGTAATCATGACAGGAAGAGTGATGGGAGGGAGTGTTAAAGATGCACGTTGGGGTGGTGATGGGTGTGACAGTGGTGACAGCAGTGATGGTGATGCTACTTTTGTGGTTGTGATGGTGATGATAGAGTTCATGACCATCACAGAGATAGGGATGGCAATAGTCATTATTATGATGGAGATGAGGGTTTTTTTTTAAGATTTTATTTATCTATTCATGACAGACAGACAGACAGAGACAGAGACACAGGCAGAGGGAGAAGCAACTCCCACAGGGAGCGTGATGTGGAACTTAATCCCAGATTCTGGGATCAGGACCCGAGCCGAAGGCAGACGCACAACCACTGAGACATCCAGGCATCCCAATGGAGAAGAGTTTGATACCCTTAAGGCCTATCATGGCATTCACAGAATAATCTCAGAGAGTTTATTAAGTCATCCACTTCTTTCTTCAGGCAAAAAAACTAAATTAATTTCTAAGGTTGCCCGTGGGCAGATAATGATGCAGAAGGAAGCTGGTACAACAGATCTTCTGTGGCACCTACTTCCACGTCGGCAGCCCTGTTTCTAGGCCCATGGACAGGAGATGCAGATGCCTGCTGCGTTTCTAACAGTGTCCAAGGACAGAGAAGGGCTTGCTGATGGGCACTGACAGCTGTGAGGCACCTGGGGAGGCTCAAGAGACCTGTCTCTAACAAGGGGTGTCATATGCAGGTGTGGTCAAGGATGGATACAGGATAAATATCCTGGGGCCTCAGAGCTGGGGCTGTCCCACAGGGTAGGGGCACATGGAGCAGATAATCTGGACCAGGCCACTCACAAGTCAAGATGCAGGACGGTTTGGTGAACTGAATCTAAGTGAAGGGGCAGGAGTGGAGAAGGGGAGCTGACAATCTAGGATAGAACAGGTGGGGGTGAGTTTGGGGGAGGATCTGAATGTTCTTCACTTTGAGGATCTTCCCGTTGACAGAAGGCACAGATTCTCTGCTCCTCTGCATTATGGGGAAGTCAAATTAAGATTGCCTCCAACAATAGACTGTGATACCCCTCCCCCCAGCTATAGGAGCACCCTATATAGGAGTGACTGACTTCTCAGGACAAGGAAAGCCCATCCTATAGGCTGTTACACTCCTCCCTCATCCTGACTATACCCTATATGGTCTCCATGACTTCATCCCTCTCTGGGACACCTAGGATTCTGGGGCACAGAGGTTAGGGACCTGAGGTTTGGATGGAACCCCAGGGAACTGTGAATCACAAGGGGACCTTCAAGAAGCTTACCATTCAGGGAATCAGCCACATAAATTTCCTAAGTGGAGACTATGCTCGCTCAGGATCCATTCATGAAAATATAAATGACTTTAGATATTCCCATCAGAGGTCAGGAATACAAGAAATTGGTTACATGAATGTTAGAAGAACTGAAAGACCAGAATAGGGAGGAAAAACAACCAGAGGTCAGCAACAGCAGGAAGCCACTATGACCCTTAGGGCTGGAGGGACAATAGGAGGTGCAGGTGTCAGAAACCACAAGACAACACTATTTGGCAGAGGTTGGAACCATGTTGGAGATTCAGTCACCCCGAAGATATCCACTGAAGCAGGGTGAGAGAGGGAGAAATACCTTGGCCTCTCACTTTTTTGCTCCTGTGATCTCTTTCTGTTGCTCCCGTTGGCTGACCTAACGAGGAAGTGAAGTGTGCACATGGGCAGGGAGTAGATCTGGAAGCAAATGGCCATTGACCACTCTCTGTTCCAACTTTAGGAAATTGAACTACATTAGGATCTTGGGAGGTCTAATACCCCTTCTTCCACACTCAGTTCAGAGTTTCTGAAATAGATACAGGAACCAAGCAGCTGGAACCCAAGATATGATCTTTAATACCACTGCAACAGTGGACACTGCCTTTAGGTAGGGTCACTTAGCCAGGTGGGCTTGCTAACACCTCATGCCTGATTTTTTAAAATTTTTTATTTAAATTCAATTTGCCAACATATAGTGTAACACCCAGTGCTCAACCCATCAAGTGCCCTCCTTAGCCGTCATCACTCAGTTACTCCACCCCCCATCCACCTCCCCTTCTGCAACTCTTTGTTTGTTTCCCAGAGTTAGGAGTCTCTCATGGTTCGTCTTCTCTAATTTTTTCCCCACTCAGTTTCCCTCCTTTCCCTTATATTCCTTTTCACTATTTCTTATATTCCACATGAGTGAAACCATATGATGATTGTCCTTCTCCAATTGAGTTATTTCACTCAGCATAACACCCTCCAGTTCCATCCACGTCAAAACAAATGGTGGATATTTGTCCTTTCTGATGTCGTGCCTGAATTTGACAAGATTCAGTGAGTCTCAGGCAGAGCTGAACACCTGCAGTCCCACCCCCATTCTGTGGTGGAGAGGAGCAGAAAATCTGTGCCTTCTGTCAGCAGGAAGATCCTCGAAGTAGAGAACAATCAGATTCTCCCCCAAATTTGCCAACAGAGAAATTGCCTCCTCCCAAGGGCAATGAGAGACTCAATGGAGAGAGGAACGGATTATTTCTCTAATAAATGTCCCTCCTCAGGGAACTGGAGACTAGCTGACAGGAAACCATTGGGTCTCCAGTTGGGAGTGCTGGGTCACCTCTACAACATCCCCACCAAGTGATTGTTCAGCTGCTCTTGAAAATGGTCAGTGGTGGAGACTCAGTATCATCCGAAGTAGTCCATTCCATCATCACCCACTTCCAGTGGCTCAAATATTCATATATTAACATAAGATATTCCTGTAATTTCTATTTCTCCCTTGGGGGCTTCACACAACACCTCTGATCTTTCCTCAACAAGGATCCTTCAACAAGTGCATCTTCAACATCGCCTTGTTGAAGATGTACTTAAAGATGGCAAGTACATCACCCCAAGACACAAATTCTCCAGGCTCAAAACTTCCAGTGCCTTCTATTTTCTCTTACATGGCCACCGTTTTCCAACCATTCAGCACCCTGGTCACCTCTCTCTGGACAAACTGAGTTGGTCAATGTTCTTTTTAAGGTGTGTACCCAGAACCAGCCACACTGAGAAATCACATGGTGGTCATCTCCACCGTAGAGCCCTTTGGTGTAAGCGGTTTATATATATATATATATATTTTTTTTTAAAGATTTTATTTATTTATTCATGATAGTCACAGAGAGAGAGAGAGAGAGAGAGAGGCAGAGACAGGCAGAGGGAGAAGCAGGCTCCATGCACCGGGAGCCCGACGTGGGATTCGATCCCGGGTCTCCAGGATCGCGCCCCGGGCCAAAGGCAGGCGCCAAACCGCTGCGCCACCCAGGGATCCCGGTTTATATTTTTTATCATCAATCATTGAAATGGGTAAAATTATTTCCCCACTTGGAGTTGGGGAAACTGAGGTTCAGAGAAGGTGTGACTTACCCAGGTCACATAGATAGCAAGCGACTTGGGTAGTCAGATCACAAAGCCCATGTTCATTCCACTATGACAAACTATTCCCAATGCTAAATGCAAAGCAGTGAGTAGCCCACCTGTAGAATCTGAGGCTGAAGAAACAGGAGAGTGAGAGCCTGCAGCTCTGGATCTGCCTCAAATGGGGGGAAGACAAAGGGGGAGCAAGTGGGATCCTGAGCCCTGGTCCCGCCCCTGCTCTGGCATGGATGCTGCAGCTTGTCGGGCTTTTAGGGTCCCTGCCTTGTTGGCTGGGAGATACTATCCTTCCTCTCCCAACAAACCTGAAGATGGAGGAGCATAGAGTAGAGCAGCAGGGTCTCCTAGCTCCTTGCCAACAGGAGACCCCAAAAACACAGAGTCACGGTTTTCTTGGGTTTATTTGAATGTGTTTTAGGCAAATAGCTTCAGTAGAAACATTCATCTCTGACTGTAACTGAATAAAGTCCTTAGCTGTTCCCAGTGCCAGAGACAGAAATCACGTGTTAATAATTCATCAGAGGTGTGTGTGTGTGTGTATGTGTGTGTAAGGCTACCTGAGAACAAGTCTCATATTTCTCATTTATAGCCTCTGATACCATCTGACAGAAATCCGTTCTTAAGTGAAATATTGATAGGTTTACTCTGCAATCTTAAGCGTGCCTCCTAAATTGCTGTAATTAAGGCTAGCAAAGAGGGGTGGCGGCAGAGAGGGGAACTAGAGATTCTGGGCCTGAGAACACACACACACACACACACACACACACACACACACACACACACAGAGTTGCCCAGAAGAGAGGGGATGGTTACATTCCCAGAAAGAATTTTAAAAAGGCAGCCGATAGTGGCCAAATGGTCATCTCTGTGACCACATCTGCTTGTCACTTGTGTGGTTCAGCAAACCCAACACATGGAGGACAAGGAGATGGCCACCTCAGGAGGAGAGTTGCAGCCCCTCCCTCAGGAACGACCCCCACGTGGGTGGCCTAGATGATCCCAGCTGCCCAGCAGATGGGGAGGTGGTGATGTGCGCAGGCTGGGAAGGACAAGAATTAGAAACACAGAATGACTGGAGTGAAAGTTTGTCTTGTCATCAGAATGGAGTTTATAGCTCCATGGATCAGATCAGAATGAGAAATAGGTCTGGGCGAGTGTGTAAGGATCACCAGGGCTGGGCTTTGCTGGCATGGGGCAGGGTAGGGGGGTGTCCAGACTGGCTTCTTACTTGTTTTCCTCCTATTGGTCATTCTCTTATTGTGTGCCCCCCTTCCCTTCCCCTTGCTTTCTTCCTCCTCCTCTTCCTCCTTCCTTCCCCACTTCCTTCTTCTCCTTGCTCTCATCCTCCTTCCTTCCTCCTTTCTGTCTATCTCACAGGCAGTATCAGAAGTAATGGTAAACATTTATCAGAGAGACTTTAATTAAAACGTTAAACACTCAGCTGCAGCCCAGCTACTTCCCGGCACTATGTGTCCTCCCAGCACTTCATTATTTAAGGAAAAGAGTGGCCTTCCTTCTGTAAAGGAGAGATTAACATATTAATGGGAGGTAATTATGCTCTAGCCAGGCTCTGTGTAGTGGAGTCCCAGGTAGTAGCTTCAATGGGCCATCCCCCAGAGGGCTGGTTGTACACCTGCCCAGGTGTGCCTTTGCCCTCCAGACCCCTGAGTGGAAGCGGGAGGCCGAGTTCCCTACTAGAGACTCTTTCTCTCAGTCTCACTCCATCCTGGTGGGTAAATGTAAGAGTTAGAGGGAGGTGGGAGGGGAAGCAGCAAAGTGTGGCGATGAGGAAAAGTGGGGAGCAGTGGGCAGGGCCAGTGGCATGGGAATGGGGACACCGTAACTGTCAGTGAAAGATTTTCAGCCGCTGACACAAAAGGATATGACAGAAAGGAGGCTGTCACCTTTCAGATTAGGGGGTTGCAGTGGGGGGTGGGGGAAGGGTGGGAGGAGAAATAAGATCTGAAGTGGGGTGTTCTGGAGGGGTTGGAAGTCTTGCTCCTGTTGGTTTATTTATTCATTCATCCATTCATCAGTTGCTATTGTACATGAGCAACATGCCAGCCGCTGTATCACGCACTGCGTGCCAGAGCTGCAAATTCTTTCCTTGGCCTCAAGGAACAGTCTGATACCTGGTCATTTGTTTGTCTCCCTGAGACAGAGACTCACGTTTTCAGCATTTCCAAGGTGCAAGGGTCATTAGAAGGATGAAAGGCCTTTCATCCCTACCACACCCACCACTCACCCTAAGAGGCCCCCTCCCTACCACACCCACCACTCACCCTAAGAGGCCCCCTCCCTACCACACCCACCACTCACCCTAAGACAGACAAGAGCACAGATCCCAGCATGTCACACCTGGAGGCCTTCTGTGCGACTGGATTAGTCGAAATGTCTCCTTGTTTAGCTGAGGGACTGAGCCCAGAGGAGGTGTGATGCTACCCGAAAGCTACACAGCTAGTCTTAATGGAAGGGGTAGCAAAGCCAGGACAAACGCCACAGATACTTCTTAAGTGGTGACATCAGACAGGGGATATTGTCCACAAGAATGCACCCGTGTCAGACCAGGTTCCTGTGTTTGGCCAGCACCTGGCACGATGCTGGCCGTCTCACAGGTGCTTACTCAGAGTTACAGGTAAAAGGGGAGCATCCCAGCCAGGCCACTTCCCCACCAGCCTGGCTACATGCCTGGAAGCCAGACCTAAGGCTAGAAACTGTGGCTCAGAAAGTTTGCAGGAAAATGTATGTACCTAGTTCTCCATCCTTGTCCTAACTAAGGAAATTGAATCGTGTGTGTGTGTGTGTGTGTGTGTAAAAGAAAGTGATCACATTTGGGGGGCTAAGAGGGGGACAGGCTAACTTTCCTAGTGGTGTTTGGAAGCATGGTGTGGGAGACAAGAGTTCAACAGATCTGGACCCAAATCCCATCTCAAAAGCTTTGTTGCCATACAGTCCTCTCCAAGTTAGTAAAGTTTCTGGATTCTTGTTTGCATCATTTGTAAAACAGGCACAATAAAGCCTATCATCCCCAGAAGGTATAAGGATTAGCATATACGTAGAGCTGCTGGTGTAGTGAGCCCCAGAAGGAGATGAATAATGATAGGACAAGAGCCAAGCATCTTCTGAACAGGCACCACTCAAACTCAGGAGTTTCTGAGAACAAGACACACAATCTTGGGATTTGTTTTGTTTTTTTTTTTTAAAGATTTTATTCATTCATTCATGAGAGACAGAGATAGAGAGAGAGAGAGAGAGTGAAAGAGAGAGAGAGGCAGAGACACAGGCAGAGGGAGAAGCAGGCCCCATGCAGGGAGCCCGACTTGGGACTCAATCCCTGGTCTCCAGGATCATGCCCTGGGCTGAAGGCGGCGCTAAACCACTGTGCCACCCGGGCTGCCCAATCTTGGTTTTTTGTTTTTTGTTTTTTGTTTTTTGTTTTCAATCTTGGGGTTTTTAAAAAACATTCAACAGAAGATCCACTAAAATAAACACTCAATGCAGGTAATTGGGAATTAACTCCCATTTCACACCATGAGGCATTATGGGCAAAAAAAGCAAAAGGAAGACTTGATGTCCTTCCTATTACCATACACAAGACTTAACTCAGTTACATCATGTCTGCACTCCAGCCTTCTCTATCTGGCAAGAACCGGGAAGCCAGCACAGGGTCTGTGAACCCCTGATGGATATGCTGTGTATCTGCCCATTTTTCAGACAAAAGATTTGTGGTTTTCCTCAGGACCCCTTCCCTCAGGAAATCCTCCAGTCTATGGGGGAGAGTCATATGGTGCCCTCAATCTGAGGTGGAAACAGCTCTGTCCTCAGGGAGCTCACATCTGATGAAGGAGACACAGCTGTTGTTCCTAGGCATTCCTCAGTCTGAGGGAAACAGAAAACATCGAAAACAATTTAAGAGCTCTCACACATGCCAAGCAATATTTTACCAGAAGATTCCGGGCACGGTTATAGCCACGCCCCTTCACCCCTCCTCTGCAGCCCCTCCAAACCTTAAGGCTCAGGCTAAATTCAGGCAGCACGTGGTTACAGACCCTTCGGCGAGCAATTAGTATTCTAAACAGGAAATTAATTTGTCCTACACATATGAGAACTTAGTAATTTGTTTCACTTTTATTTTATTGTCAGATAGGATTCATTTTCTACATGATTTTATGGTTGGATAGGATTCATTAGATATTTTCCCCCAACTACTTCTCTCTTAAAAAAAAGAAAAAGTCCCTCTCAATCTGCAGAGCCAGTGGTTGAGCTGGCCTTAGCTCTTTCTTCGATGACTCCTCGCAGGTACCCATTCCCGCACCATAGCCCCGGGTTCTGCTCCTCAGTCTCACTGTAATTTGCAACTCGGAAGAGCCAGGTACTGAAATAGAGATAAATCTCCCTGGAAGCTCCTGCAATGGGACCTTTGATAATAGAGTGGTAGGGACAGTTCATGGCTCTGAGGCTCCTTCATGTTATTTACCGGCATTGCCATCCTCACTCTCTCAGAGCAACTACTCCAATTTATTTAACACCCACCCTGGTCTCTTCACTTTGTTACCTGCTTTTGCTTCCACCTCTGTGCCAACCCTCCTTATCCTGTGGCCACTGAGAACAAACCCCCCATGGGTGTCTGGACAGGCCCCTAAATGCCAACCGTAGCCTATCGAATGAGACCGCTTCGGCCCTGACCACAGGCTCCCCTTTACCTTGTGTCCTGCTCACCAAATCTCACTCATACCCTCAGAGTTGGGTCCCTGCCTTTCTCCCCTTTTGTCATGTAAGCAGTCACTTGGGCTTTATCTCCTTCCTCAGACTGGGGCCTCCTGAGGGTAAGGCAATATCTCCCCCTTCAGACTGGGGCTCCCTAAAGGCAAGGCTGTGTCTTCTCCTCAGACCACAGGCCCTGAGAGTAGGGTGGTGACTGCCTTGCTGGGACTAGAGTGACCAGGGATTCCCTGTCGTGAGGCACCAGCAGGCTATTACTGCTAGAACTGACATAGATGCACGAGTTGATCTGCTTTGGGCCACAGCTCACCTCACAAGGGCCTTGGTGGAGAAACCAGTATTGCCTGAGGCAATGGCTAAGGGCTTCTCCCTCCAGAGATGACGGGCTTCTAAGTCTGGTTTTCCTGGGATGCCTGGGTGGCTCAGTGGTTGAACGTCTACCTTCAGCTCAGGGCACAACCGTGGGGTCCTGGGATCAAATCCCGCATCGGGGTCCCCACAGGGAGCCTGCTTCTCCCTCTGCCTGTGTCTCTGCCTTTCTCTCTGTCTCTCATGAATAAAAACAAAACAAAACAAAAGCAAAACAAAACAAGCCTGGTTTTTGTCTTTTTATGTCTCCTTTGGGATACTTTTTCAACCAGGCCTGCAGTGGCACAGCCCTAAGCAAATTACTGTGCTGGGGAAACAACAGAGGTCATCACTGGTAGGTACAGACCAGGCGCCAGAGACTCAGCAGCTCCAGCCTCTGCCCGCCCATCCTCCCTCCACAGCAGGTCTCAGCGTCTTCTCTCTGGTCACTGTGAGGCTTACATGAGAGAAGGCGCCTTAACCAGCCCGGAGCCTGGCTCTCCACAGACCCCCCTGCAAAGTGGCCTTCCTCCCTGCTTCTCTCACTCCTCTGATCTTATACTCCTCAGCAGACTTGCTGCCTCTGATGTCACTGTAATTTGCTGGTTACATAATGTGCGTCCTCACTGGGTGGCGCGTCGAGTCTCATTCACTGGAGAGCTTCCAAATTAATAATCTATTATTTATGCCATCCACGGTGTCTCTTCACAGACGTCAATAAAAAGAAAAGCTATATGCAAAGGAAAAGAGAAGGAAGGGAGGGGATCCTTGGGAGCAAGCAGGGCCTGAGGACTGATGTCTTTGAAAGGCTCAGGGCAGGACACAGAGCCTCAGTGGGGGCCCCTGACCTGACAGAGTCCTTCAGGGTGTCTCCGAAGAGCTTATTTTCAGTTTCCTGAAGGGCCAAGGTCAACAGCAGAAGAAAGGACAGGGATGAAGCAGCTCCCAGGCTTTGCCAGGCAGAGTCTCCAGCCCTCAAATGTAGACTCCCTCCTTAGACACTGACGTGGGATAACGGGGAAAAGATGGAGAGATTGGAGACACAGCCCTGCCTCAGGGAGCCCCAGTCTGAGGGGAGACACAGCCCTGCCTCAGGGAGCCCCAGTCTGAGGGGAGACACAGCCCTGCCCCCCAAGGAACCCCAGTCTGAGGGGAGACACAGCCCTGTCCTCAGGGAGCCCCAGTCTGAGGGGAGACACAGCCCTGCCTCAGGGAGCCCCAGTCTGAGGGGAGACACAGCCGTGCCTCAGGGAGCCCCAGTCTGAGGGGAGACACAGCCCTGCCCCCCAAGGAACCCCAGTCTGAGGGGAGACACAGCCCTGTCCTCAGGGAGCCCCAGTCTGAGGGGAGACACAGCCCTGTCCTCAGGGAGCCCCAGTCTGAGGGGAGACACAGCCCGTCCCCAGGGAGCCCCAGTCTGAGGGGAGACACAGCCCTGCCTCAGGGAGCCCCAGTCTGAGGGGAGACACAGCCCGTCCTCAGGGAGCCCCAGTCTGAGGGGAGACACAGCCCTGCCCCCAGGGAGCCCCAGTCTGAGGGGAGACACAGCCCTGCCCCCCAAGGAACCCCAGTCTGAGGGGAGACACAGCCCGTCCTCAGGGAGCCCCAGTCTGAGGGGAGACACAGCCCTGTCCTCAGGGAGCCCCAGTCTGAGGGGAGACACAGCCCTGCCCCCCAAGGAACCCCAGTCTGAGGGGAGACACAGCCCGTCCTCAGGGAGCCCCAGTCTGAGGGGAGACACAGCCCGTCCCCAGGGAGCCCCAGTCTGAGGGGAGACACAGCCCTGCCTCAGGGAGCCCCAGTCTGAGGGGAGACACAGCCCTGTCCTCAGGGAGCCCCAGTCTGAGGGGAGACACAGCCCTGCCTCAGGGAGCCCCAGTCTGAGGGGAGACACAGCCCTGTCCTCAGGGAGCCCCAGTCTGAGGGGAGACACAGCCCTGCCTCAGGGAGCCCCAGTCTGAGGGGAGACACAGCCCTGCCCCCAGGGAGCCCCAGTCTGAGGGGAGACACAGCCCGTCCTCAGGGAGCCCCAGTCTGAGGGGAGACACAGCCCTGCCTCAGGGAGCCCCAGTCTGAGGGGAGACACAGCCCTGCCTCAGGGAGCCCCAGTCTGAGGGGAGACACAGCCCTGTCCTCAGGGAGCCCCAGTCTGAGGGGAGACACAGCCCTGCCTCAGGGAGCCCCAGTCTGAGGGGAGACACAGCCCTGTCCTCAGGGAGCCCCAGTCTGAGGGGAGACACAGCCCTGCCTCAGGGAGCCCCAGTCTGAGGGGAGACACAGCCCTGCCTCAGGGAGCCCCAGTCTGAGGGGAGACACAGCCCGTCCTCAGGGAGCCCCAGTCTGAGGGGAGACACAGCCCTGCCCCCAGGGAGCCCCAGTCTGAGGGGAGACACAGCCCTGCCCCCCAAGGAACCCCAGTCTGAGGGGAGACACAGCCCTGTCCTCAGGGAGCCCCAGTCTGAGGGGAGACACAGCCCTGTCCTCAGGGAGCCCCAGTCTGAGGGGAGACACAGCCCTGCCCCCCAAGGAACCCCAGTCTGAGGGGAGACACAGCCCTGTCCTCAGGGAGCCCCAGTCTGAGGGGAGACACAGCCCTGTCCTCAGGGAGCCCCAGTCTGAGGGGAGACACAGCCCTGCCTCAGGGAGCCCCAGTCTGAGGGGAGACACAGCCCGTCCTCAGGGAGCCCCAGTCTGAGGGGAGACACAGCCCTGCCTCAGGGAGCCCCAGTCTGAGGGGAGACACAGCCCGTCCTCAGGGAGCCCCAGTCTGAGGGGAGACACAGCCCGTCCCCAGGGAGCCCCAGTCTGAGGGGAGACACAGCCCTGCCTCAGGGAGCCCCAGTCTGAGGGTAGACACAGCCCTGCCTCAGGGAGCCCCAGTCTGAGGGGAGACACAGCCCGTCCTCAGGGAGCCCCAGTCTGAGGGGAGACACAGCCCGTCCTCAGGGAGCCCCAGTCTGAGGGGAGACACAGCCCTGCCTCAGGGAGCCCCAGTCTGAGGGGAGACACAGCCCGTCCTCAGGGAGCCCCAGTCTGAGGGGAGACACAGCCCGTCCTCAGGGAGCCCCAGTCTGAGGGGAGACACAGCCCTGCCTCAGGGAGCCCCAGTCTGAGGGGAGACAGCCCCCCCACCCCGGGGAGCCCCAGTCTGGAGGATACATGACCTTGCCTTAGGGAGCTCAGTGAAAACATAAACACTTTGCCCTTAGGGAGCACCTGAGTAAAGAAACAAACAAACAAACAAACAAACATGGATACTGCTCCCCCAGACTCTGAAAACATACATTTTCATCTGGGCAACTGAGAGGAGCTATCTATTAATCTTAGACAGAAACTAGAAGACCAGGGTAAACAGGTGTTTACAAATATCTCGACAGTTCCTCATTAAGTTTGGAGGAAATCGTAAGGACTCATTTGTAAATTTTACACTTTCATGCAGTGGACAATCTGCCATCGTTTTTGGCTGAACATGGCAGATAGAATATAGTTATTTAGCTCTGATCCCTCCCCAAAGTCTAAAATGTGTGTAAAGGAATAAACAAAATAGAGACAATTATTAGATCTAAGAACGTAAAAAATACTTTAATAAAGACACTGTTACCTCACGCAGCTCTTTTCTAAACAGTATTTATACAATCATAACTGTTAATGTAAACATCCAATACTTATTTTTAACCAAAAATTGGGATAAAACCCATTGGGAGAACGGTTGGGAATGTGATTAAGCGGCCGGGGGTAGGGGGTTAAGAGGAAGAATAGCAGAATGCTAAATGCTCAGACTCCAGGGTAGAAAGTCAACAGCTAATGTCTCAGAGGGAAAAATCAAGGGAGAGTAAATAACAGGGAAATAAATACCAAAGGGAAGAGCTAAAGAGTTGAAAGATTGCCCCTGAGGAGAGGGATTCTGGATAGACAGATTGTACCTTGGCACTGTCCCTTCACATTATAAACCTATTTGACTTAAATATATAAAACTCTGATAAAAATAAAAATTAATATTTTTCTAATGATGGAGGATGCTATTTAGAGGACAATAGGTGCCAGGTTGTTAATTCAATCAGTGGATACAATGTCAGAAGCACATCAGAGGGAGGGAAGCCTGGAGTTGGTGGCACAGGCCATGTCAGAAGTACCGAGCATCGTAACACCCATCCTGCCCAAGTGCACGTCGGGCAGGGACACAAGGCAGTGGCCAGAGAAGCCAGCTCCAGACTAAAAGTATCAGCAATAGATGTTCTCAAAGTGAACAATCCACTGGATCAAGTTTGAAGTTCTTGGGGCACCTGGGTGGCGTAGTGGTTGAGCCTCTGCCTTTGGCTCAGGTCGTGATCCAGGGGTCCTGGAATCGAGTCTCACATCGGGATCCCTGCAGGGAGCCTGCTTCTCCCTTTGCTGGTGTCTCTGCCTCTCTCTGTCTCTCTCTGTGTGTCTCTCATGAATAAATAAAATCTTTAAAAAAGTTTGAATTTCTTTTATAGCCAAAAACACAGGGCAGGGAGAATAAAGTGCATTACTTAAGATTACATCATAATAAGAGGTGAAGATGGGCAGTAGCCATGGTTCTCTACCCTGGTGGCACTTTGAGCCACCTGGACAGCTTTAAAAAATGACCCATGCTCAGACTCCACCCAGTTGAATTAGAATTTTTGTGGTGGTTTAAGGTCTCCCCAGGTGATTCTGATGCCCTACACCAGTCCACCTCTGGTCCCCCTTAACTAATCGAACCCCATGTCCTGCGACTTAATATATACCTTTCTGTGGACACCAGGGAAGGCGAGGTCATCACAAGACCAAATACCACCAAAATTTCAGTGGCTCAAAATGACAATAGTTAATTTATCACTCATACAAAATCCACTGTGGATCCAGGCGACTCTCTGGGGCTGCTGTCCTCGCTACGATGGCTCAGTGCCCTTAGTTCCTTCACTCTGGTAGCTTTTCCATCTCAGCACAGGCTCCTGTGGTTGCCATGGCAGGAGCAAAAAGCACGACAGACTTGCAGTACCTATTCCATGCTTGAGAGTATAAGTGACACACATCACTTCCATTTGCAACCCACTGGCCAAATTGAGTTGGATAACCTTTCACATAGCAGCAAGTATCACAGTGGCGGTGAGATCCTCTCATGTGCCCTACAGAGAAAAAAACCTAATTTGGGTAAGTACTAGTAACATCTGTGACACATTTCATGGCACCCCGGTGGTGCTGACTGTCACTTGCATGACCGTCTCCTATCTCCTCTATCCTCCCCTCTCTTACCACTGTTTAATGCCTGGCTGGACTCTCATCTCTTCCTCAAAGCTCTCTTTGGCCATTGCTTTCTACACACATCCCCTTGGTCTGGCCAACAATAGTTCTTTTTATTTGTGGATGCATTTTGGCACTTATAGTTTATGAGGCATTTTCAGGGTCTTTACATTTCCCCTGTTGAGAATGATTTAATCTTCTGGACTTTGAGCAAAGTATCAAGAAGGATTGCTGTTCTGGTTAATAGAGAAAAGTTTATCAGAAAAAGAGGAAGGATGAGAGCCTGGGGAGTATGCCCCTTGACTTCGGAGCCTTTGTGCATTGCAGGGAGGGGAGCCAGGGATACAAGTGAACCCTGGGACTTGGAAAGATTGTTTTCAAAACCCCTATCCCGAGAATCTTAGTCTGAAAAGTGAACACCAGTCAAGAGTGGGGCATCTTGGCAGGAGTAGACTGACCTTAGAACCATTAATTATCTTAATGAGGGGAAAGAAGTATAGAAAAAAACACAGGCTGCATGAGAAGCCCACCAATGAACTCAAGCTTAAAATGACATGTACAAAAGACAGCAGGTGAAGGACATTGCCCACTCTAAGTTCCCACTGCACCCTGAGTGGATGGACTCCAATTTCTACACATTTTTACCACTTTCTGCTGACCTGGTTATTTATTAATTTGTTGTTTTGCTTGTTTTTAAAGATTTATTTATTTATTTGAGAGAGAGAGAGAGAGTATGGAGGGGAAGGGGCAGAGGGAGAGGAAGAGAGAGTCTTAAGCAGACTCTGCCCTGAGCACAGAGACCTATGCGGGACTCAATCTCATGACCCTGAGACCATGACTTGAACTGAAACCAAGAGTGGATGCTTAACGAACTGTGCCACCCAGGCACCCCTATTTACCCATTTATTTTTATTTAACAAACATAACACTCGTGGCAGGAACTATTACATGTGCTTTATCCTTTCTAGCTCATTTAATCTTATTTCAACTCCATGTGGGTTGTTGTTCTCCTTACCCCCTCAATAGATGAGAATACTAAAGTTAAGTTAATTTGCTCAAGGTCATCACTAGTGTGAGGTAGAATCACTGGCTCCTTCAGGACATGGGAATATCTTTATATGCCCAACAATCAACAATAGCAAGCCCAGAGGAGGCATCTGAGTGCCTTCTAGTTGAATGAATGTCGTCTTGTTTCCCTCTGAAGCCAGACTGTCTGGGCTCACATTCCAGTTCCATCACTTACTAGCTGTGTGGCCCTGGACAAGTTAGTCACCTCTTTGCACCTCTGCTTTCTCATATGTAAGGTGGAGCTAATTAATAGGCCTCACAGGATTGTTGTGAGGATTAAGAAAATTGAAGAAATTAATGCATGGGAAGGGTAGCACAATACCTGACATGGAAGAAATCTCAGTTAAATGTTGGATACTATTATTTCATGTGCTATATCTCAGATCATCAAACTCTAAGTTCCTGTAAATCCACATTAACCATTGCTTTTCATTCCTAACACTGCTGAGAACATGGTAGGCATGTAATCCTAAATATTATCCTAGAATAGGGATTGTCGTTATCTATTACTGCATTAAAAAAAATAGACTATGCACATTTATTTCCCTACGGTTTGTGGATCAGGAGTCCAGGCATAGTTTAACAAGGTCTTCTGTTTCATAATCTCTTACTAATTTATAATCTTGATGTCAGTCAAGATGTGGCCTCATCTGAAGGCTCAACTGGGGAAGGACTTGATTCCAAGTTCATTCTGTGGTTGTTGGACTGGGGGGCCTCAGCTCCTGCTAGCCATTGGCAGGTGGTAGCCCTCTCCTTCTTTCTGTGTGAGCCTCCCCACCTTGCTTTATCAGAGCAAATTCATGAGAAGAAAAGCCTGGAAGAGAGAAAGAGAGGGTGAGAGCTAGTAAGATGGAAGTCATAGTCCTCTGTAACTTTTACAGAAGTGACATTGGTCACTTTTGCCATTTTCTGTTGGTTAGAAGCAGTCACTAGGTCTAGCCCACACTGAAGGAGAGGGGATTACACAAAGGCATAATCAACAGGAGGCAAGACTTGGGGGATCCATTCAGAAGCTGCCAACCCCAAGGCTCAAATGTATTTGTTGACTGAACTCAAGAGCCAGCTCTGCTTCAGACAAAAGTGGGCAAGGTAGAGTGGCTGATGTTTAGGATTCTGACTGGTTCTGCTTCCAGAGCAAGCCTCTTTAAATCCTCTTGTGCTTTGGTGTCCACTCCTATAAAATGAGCAGCATAGACTGGGAGATGCCTCAGGTGCCTTCCATCTAGCACTCTGGAGTTCTAGGTTCTTTGAATTTAACAGATCTTGATTCAACCGAGCTAACAAAGTTAGATTTCTCTGCACTCTTGGAAAGCAGCCAAGTACATGATCATGTGAGTCCCTCGCAGGCTCCTGGACTGACCAGGTGATGATGGATCACTGCCTCCCTCCCACCAACCATGCTGCCTCATCCCACCAGCTTCAGCAGAAAGAAAGGAAGCAAGCAGGCAGGCAGAGTCCTCAGGACCCTGAGGAAAGGTCCCAGGCATTTCCACTTGCCTCCCCCACCTCCTTGCCCTGAATTGCTCTGGAGGCTAAATTGTAGACCAGCACAAGTGGCCAGGCTGTCCGGCATCAAACCCTTGGTGAGATGAAAGGCACTTCTGAGGTGCATAATTCAGAGCAGCAAGCTCTGCACAGAGTGTGTGATTAGAATAAATGTGTGTCCCTGAGGCTGAACAGGCTCTGCAGCATGGCGAGCTCCTGTGTGCCCCCCTCAGAATCCTTCTTATCTCTTGTCCCATCATGCAGTTCCTTCCTCTGACATCTCAGCAGCCCACCCAGCAGGTCCTCCCTTTCAAACAACACCCTCCCTCCCTATAGAGAAAGTGATGAGTATGGAGAGCCAGAGAGACACAGTGGGAGATTGGAAATTGGAGAACCAAATGTGAGTCCTGGTGGTATCCCTCACTTGTGGCAGTCCTGAGGGAGTCCTTTTCACCACCAAGCCTTAGCTTTCTCATTCATTCCTTGAAGAGGTTGGGTTAAGTGACTTTCAAATTCTCTTCCAGCTCTGAAATGCCAGGATTCTTACATTTCCCTAAACTGAGCAGGGAAATTAGGGATCACTAGATGAGCTAGGATGTATTTGACAACAAGTAACAGGACCCCCAATAAAATGTGGCTTCTGCACATTTGTCCACTTAATCAGAAGTGGAGATATTGGAGGCATCAGGGTTGGGGCAGTGGTGCAACAATCTCACTTTTTCATTTCCTTTGCTGCCAGCCTTAGTGAGAGATAATCTCCCTTGAGGACCCAAGATGGCCACAGATCTCAGCATGTTTTCCAGGATGGGATCCAGCACAGGAGGGAGGCAGGATGGTGGCTCTCTTTGATGCTGCTGGCCTTACCTGGAAGGAAAACCTTCCCAATGACTCCTTCGGTCTTATTAAGGTGAAATTCTGTACCTCCAAAGATATGCTGAAGTACTCTGAACATGGCCTTATTTGGAAATAGGGTTACCCAGATATAATGAGTTAAGATAAGGTCATACTGAAATAGGGTGGCCTCTAATCTGTATGATGAGTGTCCTTATAAGAACAGAAGGAAGACAGTGGAGAGATGGCCATGAAGTCAAGAAAACAAGAAGAGTTACAAGGCACAAGGACCTGTACAAAGCCCCATGATGGATTCTAGCTGGGGGCAGTGGCTATGGTCCCTACAGAGAGCTTCCTCCAGAATCATGGGGTGTGGAGGTAGAGAGCTTTGTAAAGGAGGCCCTCCAGCTCTTTCTCCTTCCCAGTGGGCTGAGCCCCTGGATGCTGCCCTACAGCCCAGCTTTGCCAGAGTGAGGTGGGCCGGGCGGGGGGGGGGGGGCACACAAAGAGAGGAAGATGTGTAGCTTTGCTCCCAGATGTGTTTGCGTGGAAGGGTCATGCCTGGTGGCAGCTCAGCCTGGGAGGAGGGCAGAGTGTCAGGAGGGGGGAGGGCAGCATAGACACTGACCCAGGATGGCTGTGGTTGAGCTGCTGTGTTCCCTCCCTCCTTCCCAAGCCCACGCAGCACATTTCAATCAGCTCTGAGTATCTGTTCAGCAGCGAGAGAGCCAGGCTGCAGAGATGCAGAACATCCGGCCACGCCTTCCCCGGCCCCATACACTGATTGGAGATAAACATGAGGCCAATACACAGCAGCAGCCTCTTTCTCACCGTATGCAGTGGAAATCCTTTCTAGAGCCAGGCCCACGGCCAGGGGGCAAGAGGGTGAGCATTAAGAAATGTAGGGAAAGGCTCAGAGTCAGGAGTCTCGAGGTCAATTTGTTCATCCTTTTGCCTCCAAGAAGAACTTCAAAGATTCCCAACTGAGACAGGGGCTCTTCACTCCAGCCTGGTAATGAGACAGCCCAAAGAGTAAAGTACAGGCCACCACGTGTCTCAGGCAGAGGCCAGCGTTAAACACAAGAGAAATCTGGACCCGTGCGGGGGAGGGCAGAAACCTCTCCCCATGCCAGCCAGAAATCTAACTGGAATACTGGATCACCACGTGGAGTGCAAAGAAGGCTCGGGCATAGAGAGCTGTGAACTGTGGGCGTGGGGGAGGGGCTGAGTGAGGGGATTACTGTGAAGGCCACTGCTGCCAGGGATATGACAACAATGAATATCCACCATTTGTTGAGCACGTGCTAGTGCCAGGTGCAGCGCTAGACATTTTTATTCATTATGCATTTTATCCTGAAAATAACCCTCTGAGGTAGCTACTATTGTCCTCATTTTACAGAAGAAGGAAACCAAGGCTCAGAGAGGTAAAGAGATTTGCTAGGGTCACACAGCTAGGTGTGAGTGGCCCAGCCAGACCTGACAACCAGATCTGCTGGCCTTCAAAATCCATCATCCTCGCGGGGCCAGAGCCAGCGCCAGACAGCTGTACCCGGGCCAGGCATAGGCCACAGTGGCAGATGGCCTGCCTGGGACTGGCTCTAAAGCTGGGGACACTGAATACAGGGATCCCAACGGCTCCAGTCCACCTACCTGGAGACCTCATCATTTCACCTTATGCTTCTAAAGTCTTTCCTAGTTGCTAAAAGGGATGAGGGGTCTAGTTCCCCTCTAATCCTATAGTCTCATATAACCAAAGTGCTTGGCACAGTCCCCTAAACATTTCCCTTCCATCCCCTGCACTGCTTTAGCTCAAACCTTTGCCTTCTCTCTCTTGGCCCAGCTGGGCAGCCCCCTGCTTCTGACCTACCTTCTACCCAGCTGCCATCACAATCCTCAGGGCAACTCTGGTCATGTCACCTCTCTCAAAACAAACTCTTCCAGGACCACTCTTGCCTGTGGTATAAAGCCCAAATTCCTTAATGTGACATTCCAGCCTTTCCCAAGCTGTCCCTAACCTACCCTCCAGGAGCCTCCTTCTCTACATCCTCCACATTTCACGGAGCCTGGAAGTCTGGCCATTTTCCCAAGTTGCCTTGCATTTGCACATTTCTCCTGCTCCCTCTGCCTTTGCTACGTCTCCCTTCCCTGGGCCTGATTTTTTCCCTTAGCAAAATGTCACTTTTCCTGCCCGACCAAAATGTCATATGCTTTATGAAGCTTTTCCCAGCAGTTTTTTCTCTATGCAAACTCCTCCCTGCAGACTCCTTCTGAGTTGTGATGAAGATGATGATAATCAAAGGAATGACAGGTCACACTATGGAGGTCTTGCTCTGTACTACTCAAAGCTCTTTTTATGCAATAATTTGTTGAATCCTCACAACAACCCTAGGAGATGGGTGTGCTATTATCCTTATTTTGTAGATGGAAAATGAAGGCCCAGAGAAGTTAAACAACTTGTCCAAGGTCACACAGTATTAAGGGAAGAGGAACCAGGATCCAATCACAGCTATATAGCTCCAGAGCCTATGCTCTTAAGCATTCCTTGAGGCCCCTCCACCAAGAACATCCCTGAAATGACTAGCTGAAGGTACCTCTACAGGAGCAGTGCTCAACCCTGATGGTCTGTGAGCTCCCTGAAGGCAGGGCCTGTCTTATGAGTCTGTATGTTATATGTCTAGCATTGTACTGGAGACAAGGAAAACAAGGCATTCACTGGCAAGAACAAATGAATGACATGCAGTGATAATTACTTAGAGTGCTATTCTATCTCAGTCACCACAGGAGAGAGGTAAAGCCCCCAAAATGATGACCCAGTTGTGAGATCGTCCACTTCTCCACCGTCTCCCAGGCAGGTGAGAAATAAAGCCAGGAAAATTCTTGTCTGTAAGGACCCTTAATAAGGCTCTGTTCACACGGTGGGGTGTGTGTGGGGACCCCTTCACTGTCCCTTGGGCTAGGGCTCAGGGCAGGGGCCAGCCACACTTTTTTCTTTTTTCCCAGATACCCAGGTCCTTGGTAATACTGCTTGGGGTCTACTCTTTATGGGCTCACCAAGTTCCAGAGGCATATCTTTCTGCCTCTTCTCTGACCACATGGTCAGCTGTGGAGGGGAAAGCAGAGCTGAGACTTACAGAAGATATGGGGAGTAGGTAGTTGGTTCTATAAGTCTCAGATTCATCGTGTCCCACCCTGAGCCCACCATCCACACCTTCCCACCTGATCTCCTACAGATCTTCTCCCGTCCCAGACCTACCAACCACCTAGTTATCCAGATGAGAAACCTCACCCCCCCACCACTAACACCTTCCTCCTCCTCATCCCCTGCTGGTCCCCATATCCTGTGATCCTATTTCCTAAATATCTCCAAACCTATCTTCCAGGACCCCAGCTCGGGGCATATCATGGCTGGTCTAAAGTGGGAAAGCCCCTGGGTGGTCTTGTTGCCCTCATAGCACCCCCATGCTCCTTCCTTCTAATCCCTTCTCTGCTGCCTCAAAGCACCTCACCACTTAAGAATGAGATCATGCCCATCCCTGTTTAAAAACCCTTCATGGCTCCCCACTGCCCAAAGGATGACATTCAAGCCTGTAACCACCTTCTCCCCCTCTCTTCCCCTGCACATTGTGCTGCTACCACACCACAGGGGCTTTGCCATGCAATCCTTCTGCCCAGAGCCCCACCCACCCCCAATCTGCACCCTTCCCCCTCTCCATCTGTCTCAAGGCCCACCCTGTGGAAGACGGAGCTCAGCTACCAGCTCCTCCAGGAAGCCTTCCAAGGGCCGCTCCCTCACCACTTCCCCTCCCGTGAAATCTGGCCTCATGCCCAGTGAGCTCCCACATACCCCTTTTGTATAAATCTCTCATGGGACTCACCAAGTTTTACTGAAATCACCCCCTACCTTATGTTGCCCCATTGAGCTGTTTAAGGGCAGTATCCCTGTCTTATTAATGTTCTGTTTCCTATCCCTAGTTCAGTACCTGGGATGGAACCTAGTGGATATTCTGTGAATGTGCCCTGGTTTAAAGTGAAAATAGCTTTGAATCATCCACCTGAATGTATGCGAGTTCCTAAGCCTATGTCTCTGGGCTGCCATGAGAACAAAGGGTGAAAACACTGGTGAAGTTCTCAGTGTGTGCTCATGGCTGTTTGCTGATCTCATGATCACTATTACCATAATCCAGGTGGTGTACTTGAACAAGCGCCAGACTAGGCATTAGGAGACGTAGATTCTAGTCCCAGACCCAACATTAACGATGACTGTGACCTTGGGCAAGTCAATTATCCTTTCTGAATGAGTCCTTAAGAAACATTATTTTCCTTCCTTACTTCACTTCCATTATTGAATGATTCCCACTATTATCCCCACCTCTCCCTTTCTTCAGCACAGATAATTAAGAATTTACAGATAATTAGTAGCATACCTTGACCTTTGAACACTATATTTATGAATATCCCAAATACACAAGCAATCACTTTGAGACCCATCACAGGGAAGACCTCTTCCCTGCATCGCCACTCACTGAGCCCCCACCCCTGCCCCCTGCGTATCCCCAACACATTTTTACATCAAAAAGTAGGGAAAATAAAGGATAATCCTTTAAATGCCTTTAATTTTATGGTATTTTTTATTTTCTCATTTCTTTGTGGACTGTTAAACTTCACTGTGAACAAGTAAGTATACCAGACCGGACCAACATGCGGAGACTAAGCCCTGTGGTGCATCACTACAGAGCTGTTTCCAAGGGAAAGCACAAGCAGTCTCTCCGATTACCACATCCCCCTCGCCCACCCAGCCCCAGCCCCACCTGGTGGGAAGCTGGAACGTCCACCAGCAGAGAGGAGACAGCATCTTATCAGAAACAGCATTTGCAGATCTGTACCCAAGCAACCTGCTCTTTCAGGGAATCACTACACTGTGCTAGATTATAAAGAAAATTGTTCCTATTACTCCAATGATACCATTACTCCCATCAGTTCTGAAGAAAGGAGAAGAGTCCCCACCCCCACCCCCACCCCCACCACCCCTACCCACAGAAGCTACTTTGAGATCTGAAGCCATTTTCTTCCATGAAGGCAGGGGGGGAGGGGGGGAGCAAGGAACTACATTACCCAGAATCCCTGCGGCAGAACCTGGGCCGGCCCCTGGCTTCCAAGCCAACTGGCAGTCTGAACTGATAAGCCAATCAGGGTATGAGACTGAGGCTGGTGTTCTCATCGGCTCCTCAGAGAAACTGAAGGTGATGGTCAAGAAGGGTAGGTAGCGTTGAGTTTTTCCAAGACTGTCTTTAGGAAAGAACGCTGGAGCCAAAACACAGTCTGGTGGCAACGAGTTCCTTAAATCATAGCATGGTGGAGGAAGTGCAGAGCCCAGACTGACAAGGCCGCCCCTCCCTCCCACCGCAGAGGGTACTATCTGTCCTTCTTCACATCTAAGGCTGGGAGAAAGAAGGTCTCTGTGCTCTGAGAACTCTTGACCTGATAGGGGAGACGCAGCCTCTGTCCCCAGGGAACTCCCAGTCCGATGGAGGAGGCAGCCCCTGCTGCTAGGGAACTCCCACTAGTGAGGACACAGCCTCTGCCGCCTGGAGGCTCCCAGTCTGATGGGTGAGACAGTGCTTGCAAGTGATGGGGGAACTCAAAGGTCAGCTCTGATCCCCGCCTCTGCCCCAGCTCTCAGCACTTCCTCCAAGGTGTCCTTCCGTAGCCAGCTGGGGCCGGCCATGCAGCTGTGATGGACACAGGTGGCTTGGCACTTGTCCTTGTCCTTGCTCCACTGAGCCTGAGGTTGGGCTGGCTCTGGAGATGAATGGAGGGCTCTCATGCCAGGGAGATGAGCTATGGGTAAGCAGACAGACCCAAATGTAGCAGAACTTTGCAGCCTGAGCAGGTGGCCCACCAGGGGCAAACGTCACCAGAATTCTCCTGGGCGGAAATCTTTATTCTTAACCCTCCTCATCCCCCAGTACTGTTCTCTATTTCCTCTTCTCTTTCAAAAACTAGCCTCACTCTCCTCACTTAGGAAGCTGTCAGGATGGCCCTCTCATCTCTGCCTCTCATTATGCTTGCAGCTGCATAGGGCTGCCACAGACACAGCCTGTCCCCATGAGACATCCCTTCCTCTCGTGGGAACTTCTTGGTCCTCTTGATCCTTTCAGAAGTCTCTGGACTCCCTCAGAGTAGGGCCTGAGTGTCCCCCTCTCAGACTGTCTCTCTCCCATCTAGCCAGGTGTTCCCCTATTCCAGGATTTCTATCCTCACCCCCCATAAGGGGGAGTTATAATCTCCAGGGGACTTGGAATAGAAACCCTAATATTTGAACCCTATCGTTGTCACTTGAAAGCTGTAACTTTTGCTAAGACACTTCACTTCTCTGAGCCTCAGTTTCCTGGAAAATAGGCAGAATAAGAATATTCCCCTCAGATGGTGGTGGAATTGCTTGTAACACAGAGCCCGGCGTTAGCTACCATTATTGGTTAGTTGAGGATTCCGTGGGTGCAGCGAACATCCAGAAACCTCATTCCTAATGTATAAAAGCAGATAAAGGTAAAGCTAATCAGTTTACAGCCAGAATGGGGTTGCTGGAAGCCCCTCCTTCACAGCCTTCCCCACTTCCCTCCCCATTAAAGACCCCAGAGTCACGAATAAACTTGGTTACAGGTTAGAACATCACCAAACAACATAGCCCAGCACCAAAGCTCTGTTCAGCACCCATGATTTGCCAGCTTGGATCCAGGTAAGGTCTTCACCCACAAAATGGGATTTATAAAAACCTCCTTTAGAGATTGGCTGGGAAGATGTAAATAGCCTGCTGGAAAATGTGAGAAATTGTTAGTATGGGTTATGCTTCAATATTCCTCTCTCTCCAGGTTCTTGGTGATTTTTTTTTTAGTTTTTCCTTTTTTAAATTTAACTTATTTTTAAAAAAGATTTTATTTACTCATTTGAGAGAGAGAGCATGAGCAGGTGGAGAGAGAAGCAGACTTCCCACCTGAGCAGGGAGCCTGATGTGGGACTTGATCCCAGGATTCCAGAATCATGGCCTGAGCTGAAGGCAGATGCTTAGCTACCACCCAGGTGCCCCTATTGTGGGTTTTTCCTTGCACTCTATATAGTAGGCTGAGTATGTTTTTAATATCTCCAAGGATGACCTGGAAAGGAGCTGCTGAGGAAAGATGGAAGACATTGTGGAGACACTCAGATTGAGTACAAAGGAGTGATCTTTCCCATTTCTTTTCCATCTAGGGAAAGGATTTTTCTTTGGGCAAATATTGGACAGGATGGGGTTAAGATGGCAAGAATCTGAGAATACTCAGGTTGCTGAGAGCCAAGGCCACCTCTCACCCCACAGAGAGGAAGGGACAAAGAAAGAAGTCCTGTAGGCACTGAGGACCTGCTCAAACACCACATCTGTGAAGCCACTTCCATTCACTCCAGTTAACAACCAGATAGGGGATCCCTGAAGATCCGGTGGCTCTTCCAGGCAGATCTTTATAAACAGCCTGTTTTTGACTCACTACATGTATCATTAGAAATGCATTCAGCTCCAATTAACAGGCAACCCAACCATACAGCTTAAATTAAAAGGAGGTTTTCTTCCTTAAATAGCCAGTAACCAGGGACAGGTGTTGCTGGTATTGATTTAGCTACTCGGTCTTACCATCAGAGACTCCTTTCACACCCCCGTTCCCAACAAGCTGGCTCTCATCCCCACGTTCAGTCTAATGGACACAAGATGGCTTCTGTGGCTCCAGGCATTACAATCCTATTCAAGAAAGGAGGGAAGGGAAGGGGCAGTGGAGGATGGAACCAACTGGTGTCAGGGAAAATGTTATAGGGACTTGACACATTCAGGAGGTTGGGTCCATCTACCCAGGAGAAGCAGGCAGCACTGTGTAAGTGTATCAGCCTTTTTTTTTTTTTTTCAAGATTATTTATTTATTTATTAGAGACACACACAGAGAGAAAAACAGACAGAGGGAGAAGCAGGCTCCAGGCTCCATGCAGGGAGCCTGACGTGGGACTGGATCCCAGGTCTCCAGGATCACGCCCTGGGCTGAAGGCGGTGCTAAACCGCTGAGCCACCCGGGCTGCCCTGTATCAGCCTTTTAGGCCAGCAGCCTCACTCTTCTCGCAGCTTGCTGCTCACCTAGCGCCAGTTTCCAAAGGGTCAGCTGTGCAGGTATGTGCTTCTCAAGTGTGGAATCATTTTCCCTCACCAGATGGAAGGGGTGGAGGGCAGCAGGAAGGACACTGTTGCTGAAGTGTCCTCTACCTCCTGGCGGCATTCAGGCTTCTCTCAAACACTGGACATGGGATCTCTGGGAACAGAACTGGGCCTGTAGGAAGTTGTCAGCTTTGTGACTGTGCTGATTACTTACCTCACCTTCCTCCCACTGCTCCCTCCACAGCAAACCGACTGGAGGTACACAGTGTGCTAGGCCAAGCAATTAACCTTATTAGGGATGCAAGAGCATAAAGACCCCCTCCCTGCCAGCTGTCTCCTCCACAAGGATCTAGTGCACAAGTTTAAAATGGCAGCGCTGGCTTCATTAATTAATGCTTCATATTGATTCACTGCCTTTTATCACAAGGACAGGAGGTGACTGGGTGCTGAAATGAGCACTGTGCTGGGAGTCCTGTCCTGGTCTTATCACTGAACTCACTGTGTGGACTTGGGCAAGGCCCCAGTCAGTCCCCTCTTCTGTGAAATGGAAATGATAATCATATGCATCATGAGAAGTATTAAACTACTTAAAACCCATGTCGAGAACTTACTTTAAAATCGTTTATACTAGAGGTCTTGGGTGGCTCAGTAGGTTAAGCAACTATTAACTTCAGCTCAGGTCATGATCTCAGGGTTGTGAGATGGAGCCTCACATTGGGCTTTGTGCTCAATGGGGAATCTGCTTCTCCCTCTCCCACTGCCCCTCCCCCAGCTTGCACTCTCTCTCTCTCTCAAATAAATAAATAAAATTGTTTATCTAAGGAATTTCTGTAAAGATTGAAAGGGAAAATAGAGAAATGTAACGGGCTGAATTGTCATCCCCCCAAAAAAATCTTTTGTTGAAATCCTAACAACTCCCAGTGTTTGATACTGTTACTGTGTATTTGGAGACAGGACGTTACACAAAGTCATGTAGTTAAAATGAGGTCATCCAGGTGGACCCTAATTCAGTCTGACTGGTGACCTCATGAGGAGAGGAGGTCAGGAACAGACACGCAGATAGAAGGCCAGATGAAGACATAATGAGAAGATGACAGGCCAAGGAGAGAAGCCTCAAAGGAACCAGCCCTGCTCACATCTTGATCTTAGACATCTAGCTTCCAGAATTGTGAGAAAATACATTTCTGTTGATTAAACCATTCAGTCTTTGCTACTTTACAAATGAATGCAGTGAATATTATCTGTTTTTAAAATCCTAAGGTACCTTCAGAAGGCCAAATGCCCCTTACTCACAAGCACGACACAGGGTATCTTAGCAGGGGATCTCATGGTGCCTTGCCCTGATCAGGGTCACGCTGGCTATGTGGTGGGAATCTACACTGAATGGGAATGGTGCCCCTTCAGGCACTCTCTGAAATCTGACTGAGAGCATTTGTGTGGCTCCGACTAGTCGTGCTGACACGACATGAGTGCTCAACAGCAACCAGCCCATCCTGATCACCGAGGCGGGGATGAGCTCATAACTCATCGATAATACATTGGAAATGACAAAGCTCGTGATTAATTTGCTTATTTAAAATATCAAACAAGCTGCTTCAGCCATAGGACTGAGGTACTATCCTTCTACTAATCCATTCATCCATTCATGTCACTCATTCCGTGTATGACTTTGTGAGCTACAGTGTGCCGGGTACTATTTTAGACTTTGGGACCAAGGCAGAAGACGGTCAACTTCCCCAGCTTTATGGAACTTACATTCTCCTGCAGGGAAAGGCTTTGAGCAATAAACCCAATACCCAATACACATACCTGAAAAACAAAACTGGATAAGGGAATAGCACATGTAGGGGATGTTATTTTACTCATCAGAGAAGAACAGAAGAACTCGCTGCTTGCCATTTGAGATAGACTTGAATGGAGCAAGGGAGAAAACCATGCAGATTTGTAGGGAAGAGATTTCCAAGCAGGGAGAACAGTGAGTGTGAAGGCCCTGTGGTGGGAATGGACTTGGGATGCTCAAGGAACAGTGAGGAGACCATGTGTCTGAAACAGAAGGCGGGGGGAGGGGAGACTGATAGGAGATGAGGTCAGGGAGGTAGTCAGGGAAAGCCAGCTAATGCAAACACGATAAAGACTCAGGATTTTATCTGGGGTGTAAAATGAAGCCCCTGGAAGACTTTGCACAGATGAATGACATGCTTTAAAATAATGTCTCTGGCTGCTCTGTGGACAATGGAAGCAGGAATGGAAGTAGGAGACCAGTTAGGAGGCTCTTACCCAAAAAAAGAGACAATGGTAGATCAAACAAGGATAGCGGTAGATAGTAGGATGGGGACACATTGAATCAGATTTTGGAAGTAGAGATGGCAAGATTCATTGATGGCGTGCATGTGGGATGTGAGGAAAGGGGTATTAGGATTATGCTAATGCTTTTGCCTAAGCTCTGGGTGAATGGAAGGGTGCCTGCCCACTCTGACATGCTTTCTGAGGGGCACTTTGTAGCTACTTAGTCTTCCAAGCACACATAACCCACAGTGCTTCCTATTTGGCCACAGTCTAGGAGTGGTGGGGCATGGGATGTTCTCCATCTCCAGTAACTAAACAAAAACCACTGCCCTCCATGCGGCCCCCAGATGGCCCTTATGCTCTGGTGAACTGAGGGCTGGAAGACTCTTGGATTGAGAGCTGAAGGGAGCTTAGGCACAAATATAGACCATACAAACCAGAATCACCTGAGATGCCTGGTGCAGATGGAAGGCCCCAACTCATCCTATCCCTCCTGAATTAAAACATCTGACTGGGGTCCGGAAACTCCCCCACCGCCAAGTTCTCTGAACTCCATCCTCTGCAAAGTCTTAACCACCACTTACCTTCTTCAGCCTGCAGGTGAGAAGATAGGTCCCACCCCCAGCTGCCACACCCAGGCCACATCTTTTCCATGCTGCCAAGCTACCAGCCATGTGGCCATAGTCCACAATGGTACAATTGACATCACTCCTCAGGGATTCTCCAGTGCTCTGTCATCCCTCAAAAATAGGCCTCACAAGGGGGCCTAGAGAGAACATGTGGAGTTCCATCCCCACTGCTAGGAGAACAGTGTCCCACAGTGTCCTTCCCAGGTATAGAGAACAGGACAGCTGGACTGGTGGGAGAAGCCATGGTAGAACTACTGTGAAAGGGTAGGTATTAAGCCAGACACAGAAGTGCACATGGAGGAGCACCTGAGTGGCTCAGTCAGTTAAGCATCTGACTCTTGGTTTCAGCTTAGGTCATGATCTTGGGGTCCTGGGATCAAGCCCTGCATCAGGCTCCCTGCTCAACGGGGAGTCTGCTTCTCCCTCTGCCTCTGCCCCTCCTCCTGCTCATGTGTGCCCACATTTTCTTTCTCAAATAAATAAATCTTTTTTTAAAAAAGTGCATATGGAGATGGGGTCCCCACACTTCTGACACTGTCCTTGCATCTAGAAGGGACTAGAAGATAGTGTTGTCATCATTTCCTTCCATGAAGCCACTTGCAGCGCACTCAGCATCAGCCCCAAGGAAAAAGGGCTGGGGCCAGGGCTCCGACTACACCATCTCATTGATCTAGGACTGTTTCCTGATCTACAAAATATATCCTGAATCCTTTCATGGGAATCGCTAGCCGAGTTGCTCACAAAGCCTTAAGTCAAACATGGCAGCCAGAGCAAGAGGCAGCACATGGCAGTCCCAGCAGCTTTACACTTGGCTGACTCCCTGTCCCTAAAGCCCTCAGCCTCCAAGGAGTAAGGATGCCCCCTGGATGGGGGCCAGCGGTGCAATGAACTAGCCAACCCACCCAATGTGCTAATGTACAAGAATGGGAGTGAAATCAGCCAGTTATCCCTGGCTCTTTGGTTCTCCATAAAACCACATAAGTTTAATTATATTAATAGATGAAACATTGATTCTCTACTTCTGACCTTGGGATCACCAGTTGCTTGCCTGGGTTCTTCTCCCCAGCCCAGCAAAGGAGGTCTCTGCAGCCATGGGAGCACGTTTGCAGCCTCGTTAGTGGATGTGGAGTGGACTCTCTAGCTGGAAAGCATGGGTGTCACATTCTGCCTGAGAAGGGGTGAGCCCCCCATGGCCAGTCAGTTCCTTGTCTTTAATTTCGCTGAATATACACACATCCTTGCACAAAGATGCCCTCATACACACACTCACACACATGCCCATCCCAAACAGAAGTCCACAGAGATATACACCCAACACATGAATAAAAGTAGCTTTCATTGCGTTTACGCTATGTCGGATGATGTTCAAAGGGTCACTTCATTTAATCCTCATAAGAACCTTTTAAGATAGGTGACATTATTACTGTCATCTTGATTTTACAGATAAGAAAACCCATGTGTGGTTCCCAGCTGTAAGTGGTGGAGTCAATATTCTAGGATGTCTCTGGGGCCTATACCTTCAACCATGGCCCTTCACTGCCCACTATTAAACACATGACCCCAGGCACCCAGCACCCCCCTCCCCACAGTGCCCCACACCTGCTTTAGGTAACTATGCACATAGACTCACAGGTGATTGAATGCACCAGCTCTGGGTAACATGCAGTGCCAAGTCAGGGCATTGACTGTTTTCTTCTAGTCCCTCCCTGGCAGGGGAATGACAGTACCTCTGGATGCCGCTCAGGGCCCATTGGTACCCCTCCTGTCCTCAGATCCCGGAGCCCCAGCAATTGCTCATTTGCCTCATCCAAATGCAGACAAATTGCTGAGGTGGGTTAAGTCATTGTTCAGGCTTTTCGGCGGTGATAGGCAGATCAGGAACAGAAGCATGAACTTTAAATCATTTAAGTCCATAACATTTAATAAATTTGTGGTCAAGAGATTTTTCTCTTGCTGGTGGCAGTTAAAGAAAAGGGCAGTTTCACAGCTAAACCCTAATACACCAGCTCAGAAAGAAATCACTCCTTGTTCAGACTAATCAAACTCCATTACCACTTCCTTAAGCAGGGACATGCTGTTTTGTTCGGGCACTAACACCATAGTTCAATGTGCACTGGAAATATTAAAAGGATGAAGGGACTTCCCATCTCTAAGCAAGTTCCTGGGGTGCACATTCCTCCAGATGGAGTGGGAGCCATACAGAAAATAGTGGGCACTGTGGGAGACTGGCAGCTACAGGGGTCCTGGCCAATGCTGTTCTGTAGGGAGGATATTCGCTGCAGAGAGGACACCTGGGCTCAAGGCTGGACAGGAACAACGGACAGGGCTATTCACTCCTCTGGAGCTGAAACATAGGCTCTGGCTTGAAATCTAACACAGCATATGCTGGGGCAAGCCATTCTTTCCAGGCCTCAGTGAGCCAATCTGTAGAATGGAGTTGATGAAAATAGTGCCTGTCACACTTGAAAGAATTAAATAGAAAATGAGCTTACTCTTAGGATTCTTTTCTAGAAAATATCTCATCTTGGAACAGGAGCACTTTGTCTCTTTCTTTCTCATTCTCTCTCTCAAAAAGATTTGTAGATCTCTCAAAAAGAGAGAGAGAATGAAAGAGAGAGAGAGAGAGAGAGAGAGAGAGAGGGAGAGAGAAATAGTGAGCAGGAGGGAGAATCTGAAGCCGACTCCACACTGAGCACAGAGCCTGATGTCAGGCTTGATCCCATGGCCCCAAGATCATGACCTGACCTGAAACCAAGCATTGGATGCTCTGAGCCACCCAGGCACCCTGAAGTAGGAGCACTTTGGGAAGCCCTATGAGGATTTGGTCTCACCTAGACTTTCCTTGAAGGGAGAGGTATCTCTGGAGAGGAGAAATGATTGTCCTGGATTATAGGCAAAGAATGTCAGAGGCAGGGTCTAGGAAGCCAGCCTCCAAGATGGTCCTCAATGATTTCTCCTCCTGGTGTTCACCCCCTTGTGTAGTCCCTTCCTACACTGAATCAAGGTGGGCCTGTGTGACCCAGAGAATGTCATCAACTGTTGATGTATGACTTCCAAAGCCAAGTGGTAAAGGCATGTAGCTTCCATCTTGGTGGCTGGGACTGGTTGTTCTGGGGGAAGCCAGCCACACATGATGTGGATGCTTAAGCAGGCCTGTGGAGATGCTCACAGGGAGAGGGACTGAGATATCCTACCAACAGCCAGCACCAACTTGCCAGCTATGTCAGTGAGCCACTATGGAAGTGGATCCTCAGCCCCAACCAAACCCTCAAGTGGCTGTAAATAAGAGACTATGAGGCAAAACTACCTAGCCAAGCCACTCCTATGTTACTGACCCATGGGAAACATAAGAAATAATTTTAAAAATTATTGTTTTAGGTTTTTGGATGACCTGTTGCATAGCTATAGTGACTAGAACAGGGTCAAAATCCTTATTTTATAGATTAGGTATGTCCATGAACAATGGCTTGCCTGAGGTTGATAGGAACACAGAGACTAGAACCCAGATTTCTGGGTCCTGAGCTAGCTTGTTCTGTGTGCTGCTTTGAATCTAGGGCCTGACCTGGCCTGGCTTCTGGAAGCTAGATTCAGTAGAGTCAGGGAAGTTTCACTCACCACCTCATCCTGCACCCAGCCTCCATTTAACACATTTCAGGCTCTCAGTCAGAGACAAGGTTATTTTAAAAGTTGTTATTAAATTGTGTCAGGGACAGTTAGTACTCACTAAACATCCATATGCTCTCCTGTATCTCCCAGCTTCCCTAGAAGTTAAGTTGGGATGTATGACTAGTTTTAGACACTGGACTATAAAGAGAAGTGATATCACTTCCAGGCTGAAATATTTAAGGGTTGGTGCCTGACTCTCAGCTCTCTCTTTTCTAGTTTCAGCAACCTGGAAATCACCTATTCCAGAGACTGTATCTATAAAATGCAGCCTGGATCCCTGAGTCACTGCTTGGAAGAGAACTTCTTTGGAGAGCCAATGGACCCAGAACAGACTTTTCAGGAACCAAAAATAAACATTTGTGTATTAAACCACTGAAATCTCCGAGATAGTTTGTTACTGCAGCATAGCCTCACTTAACCTGACTAATACACCATGTGCTCCAGATCTACTAGTTGGGATGGAGTTACTAACCCACATTGGACTACGATAGTGTGAGGAATAAACTGCCATTGGGTTAAGTCACTGAGACCTCAAGGTTTTGTCTATTTTTTCATCAGAACCTCCTATCTCACTAATAAATCAATCATAAATGTACCTTATATCGGAATAATGAAAGAGAAAAACAAACACAAATATTTCCAGTAAGTTTCTGTGTGAATGTAAGTAAGAACAAATCAAACGAATGGTACTTAAGACCATGAAGGCACTTATTGTTGATTTGAAAGAAGTCAAAAGTAGATAGTTTGAATATAAGTTCAACAATTCAGTGATGTCATCAAGGAGCCAGTTTCCTTCCCTTTCTATGCCTTCTCCGATTATTGGTTTTCATTCTTATTGTCTTATGTTCAAAAGGTGACTGCCACAGCTCCAACCATCACATCTTCACCTAATCTTTTTTCTTTTTTTAAGTAGGCTCCATGCCTAACACAGAACCTGAACTCACAACCCTGAGATCAGTACCCAAGATCGAGAGTTGGACACTTTCCTGACTGTGCCACCTAACCACTTTTTAATTGGGAAGGGAGGGGATGAAAAAAGAGAGCTTATCCTTGAGTGACTCTAACTTATCAGAGAAGAAAGTCTTTCCCAGAAGCTCCCATAAAACTTCCTTTTGTATCTCATTGGCCAGAACCCTCTCACTAGGCTCAATGTCACATAGGAAAAATCAGATTTTTTTAGTAATAAAGGAGGGTAACAGCTATTGGTTTAGGGATCAATAGCCTTTGCTCCGTGTATAAATAATGAAGTCACATTGCCTAACACCACAGCATTAAAATGAAAAAAAAAAATGAGGTTAAGACAATGGTTAGAACACAATTCCCCTCTCTGGCTTATCCATATTCTTGCTTTTCCTCAAGTCCCTTTCTTCCAGGTAACTGGGGCTCAGAGAAAAGAAGGTCTTGTTCATAACCAGACTGGATCTGAAAGACAGGTTCCCTGACCCTTGGACCAAGATTGGGTCTATGCAGCATTTTTCATTGTGGGTTCCAGGAAATACTTTTCACAAGATGCTTGACAAATCAAAAAATGTCCAATTCCAATAATCAAATAAGTTAGAGAAATACTACCTATTTGACCCTATCTTAATTTGTTATACCCATTAGCATATTAAAGTCTCTGAGAAGTCCTGCAGCAAAGAACACATAATATTTAACCTAGCAGTTGCCAAAATATATTTGAGCATGGAATTGTCACCTCATGGCACCGATTAATGTCTCACAGGACTAGCATTATGAAGAACAGCTTTGGGAAATGCTGCCTTAAACAGGACAGCTCCCAGTTATCTCACCCCATAATACAACCACTGTGCTGAACACATCCATCTGTGGAGACAGGGCTAATTAGTCCAGCATATGCTGCTCTGCCTCTGCTGCATTCTGGTGCACATTCCACTCAGGTGGTGCATTTTTTTTTCCTTGGTTAATGAAGAGGTTTATTTTTGTGTGCTCATTTAGGAATTGTAATCACTTTCAAGAAAGAACGAGAGCGTGTCATTGGAAAGAATGAGCATGAAGCTGGGCGGTAATGGAGAAACCCACAGATGTATCTCTGACTTGGGGAACACTGGCAATAGCAGTCCACACAGCTCTACCATGCCACCAGGTATAGGGTACCTCTGGTGACATCATCCAATGGATTCTATAAGCAGATGGCCTCGGTTACCTCCTTGTATGTGGCTAAGGTAAGATCTTTGCCAGCCACTGCATATCAACCTTGGGTGATTCCCTTCTCCTCTTGGGTCTGGATTTCCTGTTGTCTACTAATAAGGACATTGAGATGTGGAAAGCTAAAGAGGCCTGAGCTCAGGATCCAGGTCTGGGATTCTGGCCTCTTTTCCCTCCACAGGGCTGCTCCTTCAGGGCCAGTAAGAGACATGAACCACCTGATATTCCATGATCACTTACTTACCTTGTTTAACTTTCTGTTGAAATGATCATGCAGAAAAGTACATGCATCAGTAGTGTACATCTCAATTTTTGCAAACTGAACACGTCATTGTAACTATGATTCAGATCGACATACCCTACCAGCACCTGAGAAGCCCCCTTGTGCTGCCTTCTAGTTACTATGCTCACAAGGGTAACCACTACTCTTGTTTTGTCTGTTACTGAACCTTACAAAAATGGAATCCAACCGGATACACGTATTCTCTCATGTCTGACTTCTTTCATTTTAGGGTATGTTCATCAGGTCCTGCCACATTGTTGAGTGTCATGGTAGGTCATTAATTCTCACTGCTGTGTAGTATTCTATTATATGAATATACCACACTTGATTTATCCATTCTACTCTTGACAGACATGTTTTGTTTGTGTAGTTTCCAGTTTGGGTCTATTAAAAAAATAGTGCTTTAGAACAATCCAGAATATGTCTTTCAGAAGAGCATGTGTGGATGCATTTCTGTTGGATATTGTAATACCCAGGAGTGGAAATATCTAATCATTTGGTATGCATTGGTAGATATTTCTAAATGGTTGTCCAAAGTGGCTTTACCATTTTATTCTCACACTAGCCATCTTTGAGAGTTCAGTTGCTCCATATCTTCCTCAGCTGACCCAGGATTTTCCATCTCTTCACTTTGATTATTCTTGTAGGTATGTAGTGACACTACATTGTGGTTTTAATATGCGTTTCCCTACAGACCGATGAATTTGAGCACCTTTTCTGGCTTCTTTGCAAATTCATCTATCCTTTTTTGAGAAGTGTTCAAGGCTTTTATCCATTTTTCTCTTGAAGTGTCCTTTTCTTATTGATAGATTGTGATATAAACACAGGGCCTGGCAGCATGGTCACCCTCCTGCCCTGGATTCACCATAGTCTAACTGGCTAACAAGAACAAGGTGGTGTGGAAACTAAGCGCCCAATGTAGGCAGAGAATGCTCCCTTTAGGCAAGGAGTTTCCAGTGGGGACTAAAGTCCACTCCTTAGCCCCCAGTATTCCCTCTTCTTCTCAAGGTCAGACTAAGAGATGTACCACATTCATCCAGGAAACAACTGCCAGGTCCATGCTATGTCTGGAGCACTGTGTTTGGAGCTGGAGATTCTGCAATGAACAAAACAAGATAGACCGACCACAGGGATCTGGGATGCTTAATTGAGCATGAGAAGGGTCCTCAGCCTTTCTCCTCCAGAGCTGGATTAATCTCCTCCACCCAAGATCCTAGGAGTAATGAATAACACTGCCGGCTAACAACAATGATAGTAATAAGCTGTTTCTGATTCAGGGGGTCTGGTCTGGGAGGGGCCTGAGAATTTTCATTTCTAGCAAACTCCCAGATGATGCTAATGCTGCAACCTCTTAAGCCATTACCTTAAGAAGGCAATGGGCTAAGTACTATTATTATCTCTGTTGCTCAGTGAGGACAGTGAGGCATGAGTAGGTTAAGCAGTATCTATGCCTATGGCCACACAGCTTATAAGTGGGTGGAACTGGTATTGGAACTGAAACCCTGTGACTCTGGAGTTTGCTCTCTTGACGATTAACTACACCTCACTATGCCCCAAGTAGCTTGCTTTTAAAGGCTCCATAAAAAGTCCGGTTTAACTGCCGAGATAAGAGCCAGGTGTAGCATGCAGCCTTGGATTCCCATTAAATAAATCTGTCCTTCCTGGCGGGTTCTTGGATGGGCTGCATATCTGCTCTCATCCTGCAGAAAGGTGCCAGCGACTGTGAGGGGTGGATAAGCATGAAGAATGGAGACACATATTTGGGTTTTGCAGCTTAAAGATCTGTACTTGAATCCCAACCTTAGGCATAATGACCCTTGTAACCTTGGGTGGGTCCGTAAAGTATCTGAGCTTCAGTTTGTTCATTATTGTTAAAACATAAAGAGAAATATAAAATTATTTAAAACCTCTAATTGACTAGAGCTGCTTTGTTTTAGCAGCTGGGAGAGCATAATTCCCCTGCAGGCAAATGGCTCTTTGTTGAGGAGATTGTCCTGATTGGGACTGAAAGGAGAGGCCTAGAAGCAGGGGCAGCACACTCAAGTCCGAGATTCTTTGTGGAGTGGGGAGAGGCACAGCTGGGAACAGGAGACACGGGCGAGGGGCAGGGGCTCCAGGAGAGGCAAAGAAAAGCCATTCCAAAAACTGCTGGGAATTTGGGGCTTTCCATGGGGAGGGTGGACAGTAAGACCCAGCAGAGGGATGTTAAGAAAATGGATGTCTAAAATCTAATTGTAAGTAATTTGCTTTTCAATGGCACAATGTCATCACCACCACTCTTCCTTCCTGTTCTCTCCAAATTCTACTACTTAGGTGGTTGTGTGTTCCTGGTATTTAGCAGAGTAGCAGAGGAATGGGATTAGGTGTAAAGACAATTTCCTCATCTCAGGAATTCAGACAGACCCCCATGTGGATGATCTGCCACTATGATGGGAAAGCACACTACTGCTTTTAAAACCTGTTTTTAAAATCACTGATGTCTCAGACTGCAGAACCCCTGAGAACAAGGTCCAAGCCTAAGAGCCCTCCTTGCTCAGGTCCAATCAGATAGATTGTGCGGAGGAGGGTGGTGGACAGACTAGGTGACCTCCAGCCTTTTCCTGCCCTGGGTTCTTAACCCAGCACTTGGGCTGGAAAGCTGAGTGTGCTAAGGGGAGGACTGAGAATGGCAGCAGGGGGTGTGATGGGGGTGGGATATCCTACATAATTTGGTCTGCTGAGACCAGAAGGTAGATCAGGGAAAGTTTTTCTCCGTAGCTGTAGTCCAGCTAAGAAATAAAGAACCCAGCTAATAAACGAAGAAAGATTAATTACATTAAGATTGCACCATTTTGCCATCCCTATGAACTAATGGACCCAGGCATTGCTCAGTAGGCCACTAATATCACAAAAACAGGAGCATGTGGGTGGCTCTGTTGGTTGAGCATCCGAGTCTTGATTTTGGCTCAGGTCATGATCTTAGAGTCATGGTATCCAGCCCAATATTGGGCTTGGCACTCAGTACAGAGTCTGCTTGAGATTTTCTTTCTGCCTCTCCCTCTGCCCTTCCCCCTGCTCCTGTGCTTTCTCTATCTCTCTAAGATAAATAAATAATATCTTTAGGAAAAAAAAATCACTAAAGCAAAGACAGACTTTTGTGCCTCCTAATGGATTAATACACATTACATCACTCGTGAGGTAGATTTGAAAGAAAGGCAGGGAGGGAGAGAAGGAGGGAGAACAAGAGAGAGGGAGGAAAGAAAAAGAAAGGAAGAAGAAAGAAAAGAAAAGAAAGAAAAGAAAGAAAGAAAGAAAGAAAGAAAGAAAGAAAGAAAAAGAGAGAAGGGAGGGAGGGAAGGAGGAAGAGAAAGAGAAACTTCAAGCCTGTAGATCTAGATTTCAATTGGTAGGAATTACAGAGGACAAAGGAACATAGTAAGGATACCATTGGGATGCAAGCAACAAAAGCTGGACAGTGGAAATCTCTATAAAACAGAAACTCAAGGGGTACCTGGTGGCTCAGTCAGTTAAGCATCAGACTCTTGATCTCAATTCAAGTCTTGATCTCAGGGTCATGGGTTTAGGTCCTGTGTTGGGCTCTGTGCTAAGTATAGAACCTACTTTAAAACAACAACAAGAAACAAACAAACAAAACAAAAAACCCTCCAGAAACTCAAGTCATCAGTATGTTGGAAGAAAAATCAAAAAGGATGTGGAGAGGGATCCCTGGGTAGCTCAGTGGTTTAGCGCCTGCCTTTGGCACAGGGCGTGATCCTGGAGTCTCAGGATCGAATCCCACGTCGGGCTCCCGGCATGGAGCCTGCTTCTCCCTCCTCCTGTGTCTCTGCCTCTCTCTCTCTCTCTGTGTCTATCATAAATAAATAAATAAATAAATAAATAAATAAATAAATAAACCTTTAAAAAAAAAAAAGGATGTGGAGACTTATAGATTATAAAAGACATACCACCTTTTCTCACTGCACTAGAGACTGTCCCCCATGCCCTGAACCTGTGTGGCCTGGTCAGGGGAGAGAAGGGTAGGGCTGAGCTAGCCTGACAGAGGGGGCTGGGGCTGGGGCTGCGGAGGCCTCTTCCTTCTGGGAGAGGGGAGATAGTTCTCTGGGAAGGAGTGGGGGAAATGGCCTCAGGCTTTGAAGGAGGAGGCACCTCAGGAGGAGGACAGGAGACTGAGAGAGGCATCACCATGTGCAGCCACCTTCTACTGAAGATGTAATTTACAAAAAGCTTTTGTCCTGTTGAGAGAAAGCACAGCTACTATGTTTAAAGGAGGAACAACGTCTTTTCTTCCCACTCTCATAGCTCTGACCCTCTGGGGAAAGACTTGTATCAGTGGGAACACAGCCAGGTTCTGCCATTGGGTCCCATAGGCCCTGGGTCTGCCTAGGTCCCACTTGGGTACTCAAGAACATGGCTGGGCCCCTGCCAAGCCCTGCCTTCATGTCCATGGTGCTACAGAGTGCAGTGGTGAGGGACCTGGAGAGCAAAAGAGTGATCAGGACAGGGACATGGACCCCCCCCCCCCCTGTGTGTTGCCCAGCAGAGTCAGGATCAAAGAGGCATGGAGGTCCCTATGGCTGAACAAATGGAATCACCACTGGCTAATGGCAGCCACAGAAGGACCTATGAGGGAGAGAAAAGGAGCTAAAATACATGCTCAGACTTGAGACATAGGAAACTAGCTCATGATTCTCTCCCCAGAGGTTGTTAAGGAATACTTCTGAAACACAGACAATAAGAGACTTTTTCCTGACCTTGGCCAAGCTTGTAAAGTTCTCAAAGCCTCCCTAGCCCATTCACTTGGCTTTCATGTGATCAGAAAAGGGGGCCACCTCTTGGTTTGCCCATAGGCAGTCCCTTCCTCCCTCCAGCTGGACCAGTCCAGATACAGGGAAGCCCCACTTGTATCCTCAGCTAGTGCCTTTGGGCCACCCCAAACCAAACAACCATATGTGGCCCTTTTACCGTCCTGGTAAAGACGCTTTGTATTTCCCATGGAGGGAAGGCAGGGTTGGAGAAAGGGCCCAGTTCCCCAGGGGGACAGGAAACAGGGCAGAGGGTAGTCTGACCCCATGGGCTCTGGCAAATAGTCTTCCCCCGAGTCCTCTGCCTTCATGGGCTTCGTCATATCCCTGCATTGCTTTTTGAAGCCTAGTGATCTGGGATGTGTGGGGAGAGATCAAAATGGTGGAGCCAAGCAACAGATATAGATAGGTTTGTTTGCCTGGAGGGTAAAGGGAAAAAACTGGTGGCTGGGATCCCACAGGAAACTAGCTCCCACTTAGAGCCACTTAACAGAACTCATCCCCGCCTCTCCTGCTGCACTGTCTTCCCCTCATTCCTTGGCATCTGGGCTGCACAAATAAACTGACCCTGCCTGGGCTGGAAGCAGGCAGATGGCATGGAATCAAGGGGACAAGGAAAGCAGCCTAGTGCTCTATTGGTGGAGAGATGGGGTGGGAGATTAGATGCCCTGCCCTGAGGGCTGCAGTGGGCCTCACAGTCCCTCCCTCAGCACCTGCCTCCTCCAATTGCATGCCCGTCACCGCCAATGGCTGACATTTATTGAGCACCTGCTATGTGTGTTCCGGGCACCTTGCCAAACACTTCACACACTATGAGGCTGGGCTCTGAGATACAAGCAATGGAAACCAACACTGGTTGATTTAAACAGGAAAAGAATTTACTAAAAGCATCTTTGGTTACTCATAGACTCTCTACAGGGCCTAGAAACCAGGTTTGGGGCTACACACTCAAGAATAATACCCAAAGTGGGCTGCCTAAACTGATCCAAATTTGGACACCACTGTAGCTGGGCTGGCCCCAGACTTGGAGCTTACACCACAGATGCCAACTGGCCACTGGCCACCAAAGTAGCAGCATGGTCACCACCATCTCTTAAAGCCATTACAGCAGCCCGAGATAAAGCTCCAGTGTCCCCCGGTCTGGGCAGGTGCATCCAACTGGCAAAGCCAAGTCTTCTGCAGTGGAAGACAAGCTCTGCCACCTACTGAGACCCTAGCACACACAGGGAGAGAGTGAGGCCCCCCAAAAGAGACAAATGTCCACTGCACAAGCGTGACCTCATTTATCTCATTGAAATCTTGCAAGATCACCGTGAAGTAAGTGGGTATGTCTCGTTTATCAGAAGGTATCCGAGGGTCGGAAATATTAGCCAAGGGTACAGAGCTGTTTGGCAGCAGGAGGCCCAGGAGCCTCCGCCTCCTAACCACATTGTCCCTAAGCCTCCTGTCTGTAGCACTACCAGACAGAAAGGAGCCTGTTTAAGATAGCCTTCTGCAGGAGAGAGAAAGAGGAAGAGTGAGAGCAAGAATGAGAGAGACTATGTGTGTGCGTCTCTGTGTGTATAAGTGTGAATGTGTGGGTATGTGTATGTCTCTATGTGTGAAGGTGTGTGTGTGTATGTATCTCTGGGTCTGCGTGTGAATGTGTGTGTGAATGTGTATGTCTCTGTGGGTAAATGTGTGTATCCTCTGTGTGTGAATGTGCGTATGTCTCTGTGTGTAAATGTGTATGTGAATGTATCTATGTGTGTGAATAGGTATGTCTCTGTGGGTGAATGAGTGTGTCCATGTGGGTAAATGTATGTGAATGTGTGTGAATGCATGTGAATATGTGTATCTCTGTGGATGAATGTGTGTGTTTCTGAGTGTGAATATATATCTCTGTGTGTGAATGTGTGTGTCTGTGCAGGTGAATATGTGTGTGTGTGTGTGTGTGTGTGTGTGTGTGTGTGTGTGAACGTGTATGTCTCTAGAGGTGAATGTATGTCTCCGTGTGTGAATGTGTGTGTCTGTGGGTGCGGGTAGGTGGAGGATCTTTCTCTGACTTGGTCATTTTTTTAAAGACTTTAGTTATTTATTTCTTCATGAGAGACAGAGAGAGAGAGAGATAGAGGCAGAGACACAGGCAGAGAGAGAAGCAGGCTCCATGCAGGGAGCCTGATGTGGGATTCGATCCTGGGTCTCCAGGATCACGCCCTGGGCTGAAGGTGGCGCTAAACCGCTGAGCCACCCGGGCTGCCCAGGCTTGGTCATTTTGGATATCAGAGTCCTAGCCATCATGCCCATCTGCTCACATCAGGTATATGTGTACAACAGGAGCTAAAGGCTCTAACTCAAGACAGTGAAGTTGGCCAAGGGCTCTGTAGAGGGAATAGCATGCAGAGTGTGTAATTGGCACTGGCCGCTTACACACTGCCCCATGCTGAACTAATGTTCATTCCCTAAACAGTGACCCTGACACTGTGGAGTTTCAAGTGGATATCTGCAAAGCGTATAGATTTGGAAGGAAACACAGGACCTTCTGAAATCAGTCCACTAAATTGTGAGCCTCACATCTATCTTGCTCTCCCCACAAACCTAGCTGCCAGTTCTTAGCATACAGCAGGTGCTCAGTAGCTATTTGTTGAAGGAAAGAATGAATGAATGGCGAGTGAGCGAATGAATGAATTGGCTTCCTCATGGATGGTGTCATAATGCCCTTCACCAGCATGACCAGAGACCAGGTGTGTTGCTCATCTGCTTAGCCCCTCACTCTTCTGACCCCCACATGGTCCAACTGAAGCTTTGATGTTCATCTCTTACTTCTTTTCACTTGTTCCCACATCTTGGTCTTTGCTTATTCATTGCTTAAAATACCCTTTCAGAGTCTGAAATCTGTCCCCATTAGTTTCTGCAGAAAGGCTTTGATTCCTTCCAACAAGCTCCAGAAATTCTGAGCAGGTGGACGCAGCAACTCTCATGCCGAAGAGAGTGCCCAGGGTTTGTGAGCTGGGGAGTAGGGACCGCAGACAGGATGAAGCTGGAGCTGCAAATGGGATGGAGCAGCCCCCTACCAACCTGGACTCGAGGGACCTTGAAGGCTGAAGAATAACAGGGCTGGTGGTACAGCACACTGTGATTTTCACACAGCCATCAAGATGCCCTAATGGTTAACATGTTTGACATGCAGGTGACCCACTACAGACCCAGTATCTCAACTCCAGGCTTGAAGGAGAGCCTACTCCTTCAACGATGGATATGCTCAAAGAAGCAACCCCATAGGGGTTGGCCGCATCCTAGCTCTCTGTTGCCCAGACACCTCCACGGGGGGGGGGGGGGGGGGGGGGGGGGGGCTTTGAGGCTGCATATCTGAAGACTGCATAAAGACACTGCGAGTTGAGGAGAAGCTGGAGGGAGCTTGCCAGAGGGTAGCAGGCAGTTTCTAGCCTGAGAGCAGGGGCGCAGCATATGCGTATCTACCTCCCCTCTGCCTGTCCTTTCCCTTGTTATGCTCCCTCATCTGGGCCAGCCGAAAGCCCTCTTTGGCAGGAGCAGGGAGGACTGTGTCACAGGTGGACAGGTGAACTGAAAGGCGACAATCTGACCACACTCTATTGGTGCTCACAGTAAGGGGGCTGGGGCTTTCTCCTGGAAACTTTTGGTTTTGCATCTTTCAGCCCCTGTGCTGTTCACCTCCAGGGGTCAGGTTTTCCCAAGCACGGTCCTATTTAAATTTGCAACTCACCCTCTGAGCCCCACGCCCCCTGGAGCTTCCATAACAGTGGGTATGATGGGAAGATGGGAGTTAGGGAGGGTCTGATTTTAACTGTGGTGGCCAGGTAAAGCATGACGTTTGAGCATAGACCTAAGGGGGTGAGCCAGGTGGACGTAGGAAAGCCCACTCCAAACAGGGTGGACAGTGTGGGTTTCAGGGCCCCAAAGAGAAGGAGGCTCACCGTCACATTTGATCAAGAGCAACAACGTGGTGTGGCATTAAGTCAGGGGAATAAGGGGCCCCTGGGTGGCTAAACAGCTAAATGTCTGCCTTCTGCTCAGGTCATGATCCGGGGTCCTGGGATCGAGTTTCGCATCAGGATCCCCCCAGGGAGCCTGCTTCTCCCTCTGCCTCTCTCTGTCTCTCATGAATAAATGAATAAAATATATATATTTTTTAAAGTCAGGGGACTAAGGGGAGATGGAGGAGACGAGAGCAGATCAGGGCTGAGGCGTTATGTGTTTCTGGAAAAGCTCTTCTAGACATGTTACACATACTAACTCACATCATTCATCCCCACCAAAGCACTGGGAGGTAAGGATGATCATGATTTTCATTTTCCAGATGAAGACACTGAGGAACAGAGATGTCAAATAGTTTCCCACAGGTCACAGAACCAGGATTCAAGCAGGTTTTGCCCGGAGTCTGCACACCTACCTGCTTTCCTATGTCATACATAATAGCGACTCACCACCTTTAGAGTCAACAGATGAGAATTCCAGTATAGGACTATAGTGCTGGAGCTTTCACCCTGGTAAGTGTGGTGCCTCTGTGTGCTTCTGGGTCCTTATGTCCCACTCCTCACGGGGTTACAATGAAGCAGAGAATATGTGCGCGTGCTCATCATCTGCTTTCAAGCGATGGTGGCAGGTCCCACAAGCCAGGCATCGTGGCAAGGACAGTCTGAGGATCAGTGGGCAGCTCGGCTACAAAAACCCGGGGAGGTGGGGAGAGCATCAGGGCCTGAGTGGAGGATGTGACTTTCTGCGAGAAGATCACTGCTGGGAGGACAGGTTCACGAGAGCACTGGGTCCAGTTCTTCATGGGAGAGGCTTAGCTCTGCAAGGAAGGAAACCCACCAGACTAGAAGTGAGAGCTGGCTCACGTGAAGGATTTTTAAACCAAAGGAGCCTTGAACCTGTGGAAACAGTGAGAGCAGATGGGGAATGTTGGAGAAGGTGATGAGGGATGGCTGCCCTCAGCACCTGTGTCTGAAATAACCAGCTGTGCCCCCCACTTTGTTGTCCACACCCTGACTGCAGCACTCCACTGGCTGTTTGCAGAGTTTGGCACCGTGTGTCATTATTTACAGAGCTTGGAGCTGTTTGCAAAGCTCATCGCTGACTGTACCACCATTTGGAGAGCGTGGCACTATTTGTCATTTGCGGAGTTGGGTTTTATTTGCGGGGCTTGGAGTTGTCAGGAGAGGCTAGCACTTCTTGTGTCAATGTCTGCAGGACTTGTCACTGTCTCTGTTGGTGGCATGATGGAGATAGAGCCCATTCCTCCTGGTTCCTGTTTGTTGAGCCCATCAGTGTTGATGCCAGAGTCTCTGTGGATGTCCAGAAGCTATCACTGTCACAGGCAGGCATTGGGTACAGTGCCCCTCACTGCCTGGGTCCGTGTTTGCAGAGTCTGCATGGGTATAGCTACACTGTTAGGTTCCCTTGTGTGCAGTGCCTCTCGCTGCCTAAGGCCATTTGTAGAGTTCACCACTGTAGAGTTCAGTTAGGATTATGGATTATGGTGTCTGTACCCTGGGTGCCATGAGTGCAGAGCCGGTCACTCTGTGCTACTCTTTGCTGAGTCTTATCACTGGTGTCACTGTCTGTGTCATAGTTTGCAGAACCTGTTACTGTCTGTGCCTCTGTTTGTAGACCCTCTTGTTGTCTGTAACACAAGAGCAGAACCTGGGTACATTCTCCATAGGTCACAACTACAACAAAAGTGTATTTCTGATCTTTGGCAACCACCACTCCCCCAACCCAGACATGCACATCGCTTCATGTGCCTCCCTAGCCCCATGCCTCCCGACCAGTCTTGAACGTGGGCTTCTGGGGCTTCCTAACCAAACACCCTGCCTCTGCTCCCTGACCTACCCAGGGACCCACAGCCTGCTTCCTGGGGCTTGACTTCACTACAGAATCCAGGCCTCATGTTACGACTTTGGGACTTTGGACTAGAAACACAAGCAGACCTGCAGAAGAGCCAGGGTTAGCAGAAAGTGGCGGCGGGGGGGGGGGGGGGGGGGGGGGGGAGGATGGTACAGAAAGAGAGGAGTCATCAGACAAGATTAAAGGGTTTTGCTTCTTCATCTGACAGGGCTTGAAGGCTGTCATTGGGAGGGAGATGGCTTTTTGTGGCACAGGGTGTAATTAATTAAGGGCGAGGGGAAGCTAGTGCAGGCAGCTGGTGTGAGTGATAAAGTGGCATTGCAAAGCAAGTCCCCAGTGGTGATAGTGATTAGGGGCACCCATCACATGCATGCAGTGGGCTTGCTGTGTTCAATGTTGGGAGGGGGCGGGGCTCTTTCAGATGGAAGGGCAGGAAGTGGGCAGAAAGCATTTGTGGGTGAAGCTCTGCCTCCTTTGGACCCCAGCACCATAAAGTTCAACCCCCTGGTGGGAGAGCTGAAAATACCCATTATGCTACTGCTCATTTCTTGTAGAAAGGAATAGGGAAAATGAGAGCATGTGTTAAAGGGGAAAAATCGAAAGGAATGGTTAAAAGAAAGTTAAAAAAAAAATTAAAGCATAAGAAAGCCATAGACTATTGAAAAAAGAGAGAGAAAGAAAATCCTCATTGAAAGCCAGAAAAAATGTGTGCTGAGGATCAAAAAGACTAGTTTCTGGAAAGGAATAAAAGAAACGTTGGCATGGCCAACTGGTCGAGAAACAAAGAGACCAAGCAAAGGAGGAGACATGGGTTATGTGTCTATAATCTAGTCATATATTTACATTTTATTATTAATTATTTATCTCAGGGAAAGGTCAGAGGCAAACTTGAAGTCAAATATCCAAGAAAAGAATATGACAAGGCCCCTGGTAAGGAATCCCAAAGCCGCTTTAAATACTTCAAAGTCAGGAAAGCAGGTGAAGAGCATGTGGGATCACAGTATAGAAGGTACCCACGGCATGAAAGAGGGCCAGCCGACAGGCTCAGCAAACCCTGTGCCGGGGAAGACGACCCAGAGTCCTGCGCTCCTAAACAGACTTTTGATGCTGAGGTTGCACGGAAAGATAAAACACTAATGACGATGGGAACTCCTTATGGTGCTTTTTGGTTTACTTTTTTTTTCCTCCTCTTACGTCAACTCATTTTATCCTCACATCAGTCGCTAGGTGGGCAGGAAAGGAATTTTTAGTAGCCCCTTTCCTTAGATGAGAAAATTAAGATCAAAATTGGTTGAGAGGCAAAAACCCTCAGCTAAGTGACATCAAATTGGAAAGAAGGCCCAGGACTCCTACACCTGAGATCCCAAATCTTAGCATGGCACCCTCCATTTTGGTTTGGTTTCCTGTAGAAGCAAGGATGTGGCACACGTAGCTAACTGGGAGATGAAGGGACGGGGACAGAGAAGGGACCTGAGAAGGTGAGGAACCCACATGGGGTGTGCCATCAAGCAGGTTAACACGGTGAAAGCTGGAGCTCAATCCTGTGGGGGACTCACGTAAAACACTGTGGCACCAAGCCTCAGAGCTCTCCTCCCCCAGGGTGAGGGAGCTGAGGTATGTAGCCACCAGCTTCGTGTGGCCGTGGGGGACTGCTTCCAGGGGCCCCAATTCCCAGCACCTCTGTCCCGCCCCAGCAGACTGCAGAGAGGCTCTCAGGCTGAGTCACAGGTGCTCCTGCCTGGCATTTGGGCCACCGCAGGGAGATGTTAAGGGCCAAAGGGATGCAGGTGAGCACAAGCAGCACCTGCTACGCACGCTGCCCCAAGTCTGCCTTTCATTCAGAAATAGATGGAAATAGGCCACCAGCACCTGCTGAACACCACTTGGACCTCCTAGGCGGACCCAGGTGTGGAACTGCAAAACTGTTGTCCAAGTTATGTTATTTGTTGCTCCAAATGGCCGCTGTGTTTGGGGCCTGGCAGATTTCCAACAGAACCTATTCCTAACAAGTGGACCCTTGAAATGGGCATTTCCTCTTGGATAGATACTGTTACTATTATAAGATGGATCCAATTAAGCCCGGACTTGACACCAGAAGAAACTGAGATTCTGAGATGACATAACTTGCCCAAGGTCACAAGACAGAGCTGGACCTCTCATTCTAGGAATCCATGCCACAGCTTCTCCCACACCTCACAGAGAGGGTCCTCGTGAGCAAGGAAAGCTGAGGTTTTCCTTTTGGAAAATTCTTTCCCGCACCCCCTCCCCACAAGATGAAAGAGCAGGAAGGAACAGAAATGAGTAAAATACAGTTTATGTTAGCTCCTGGGAGACAGATCCTCACTGAGATAAGAGGGGGATTTGGAGCCCATGGGGTGACCTCCCTGACAGCCATGCATGGCAGAGTGTGGCCTGGGGGGCTGGGGGGCTGCAATGCCATAGGGAGTCTTACAGTCTATGTGTGTGTGCGGGTCTCCATGGGTTTGTGGGCGTCCTGATGGGTGTAGGGGGATCCTGAGAGGGTTGGAGGGGTCCCAATAGGCATGAGCACCAACATGCACCAGAGACCCAGATGGAGAGAAGTTCTGGGCTCTGGATCTGGAGTCAGGTGACGAAAGAGGTGAAGAGTCCCCCCGCCCCCCAGCATCTGGGGGCTGAGCAAATGTTCAGGGCTCTTTCACAGTCACTTCTGCTTGCCTGACCTCCAGCCCCACAGCCTCACCAAAGCCTCCCTACCTCTCCTGCCCGGAATTCCTCTTATTTTAGAGCAGTCAACCCAGCACCAAGAGGCAGTAATTGGGAACCTTTTGTTCCACACAGTCTCTCCTGCACTCCTAGGGTTGCAAAGTTACTTTCTACTGCCAGGCACATGGGGTTTGGCCTTTTTTCATGGATTTGAATGTTTACAGTCAGAAAGGGAGGGGTGGGGTGTGGGGAGAGATGGAGATAGGTTGACAGAGGGAGACCTGTAGGGAGAGAGGGAGAGGAATCGAGAGCAGGATCAGAACGCTTGGAGAGAAAGGGGCAGGCAGACACCAGGGCGAGAAACGGAAGCGGAAAAAACCGCTAACAATGAGAGCCTGAGAGGCAGCAGGAGTCCAGAAGAGCAGGCCCAGGGAGGAGGGGAGGTAACAGGGAGGAGAGCAGACAGATGCAGAAAGGGAGCGCACGTGTGGATGCATGCACACCGGGGTGGAAGGGGGAAGAGAGACAGAAGTGGAACGCTAGCAAGGTGATCCCCCCACCCTGGCTCCCAGAGTCCTGTGCTACCTGCACACCGACCAGCCCAGAATGTTAATTACACACTGTTCTTGAACAATCCTGAAAGCTTGCAGGTTCCCTGAGAGGGGGAGCTGGCAGGCAGGCAGGGAGGGAACCTCACGTGGCATGCAGTGCCTCCCTGCCCTCCCCAGGGAGAGGAGCAGGGGAACCTTTGGGTGCCATCACAGAGAGGGGCCAGGTACACAGGGGTCCCTCAGGAGCAGGGGAGAGGCTGGCCAGCTGGGCTTAGGAGAGTCTGGAGAGAGAAACCAGGGAGACAAAGGACCCTGGGAAGAGAAAGCTCAGGAGGGGTGGGAGGAGGGGGGCATGAGGAAGGGGAGACCCCCCTCCCCCACTCCGCCTTTTGCAGAAAATAATTCCCTTCTGTCCCTTCTGTGCTGAGATGGTGTGCCCCTCCCCAACTCCACCCAATGCCTCCTTTCAAATTCATGAAGCCTTTAACAGGCCCTGGCTTCCCAGCCAGCTCCAAGTAGGAAAACCTGCCTCTTCTTTTAAGGGCCCTATAAAAATTGCGAATGCAACCCCTTCTGGGTGATGAGACAGTCCCTTTATGGCCAGTCCTACAGCCCATATCATCTCCATGTTTCACATCCCCAGTCCCTCTAGACAAGATCTGTCTTCAAATCGGGCCTCCCAGGAAGGTAGAGGATACCCAAGTTTAGGGATGTAATCCAGGGGCTCCACCAGCTACTGACTGCTCCCCTCTTGGTAAAGGTAATGTGCAGGCCCCCATTTTGCTCAGCCTTTCCTCTGACCAGCTGCCCAAGGGGCCCCCCACTATCCCCTTTACCTCCCTCCCCAGCCAGCTGCAGGCCTCTGCTCCAATGGAGAAAGAAGGCTGGAACGTGCCTACAGAGTTTATGATAAGGTATAAGGGGCTACAGTGGAAAATCTTTTGCCCAGATCTAGGGTAGAGAGAAGTTCCTCAAGAGTGGTGAGGTTGGGTCTTAATAGACCTGGACCCTCCTCACCCTGGACCCTGCAGCCTTCAAAAGCTTTTCGGAGATCCTGGTGTGGCCTGGGTGCTTGGCATGGGCTTTCTGTCTACCCTGCTCCTGTATCCCATTGTCATTTTCACAGAGGCACTCCCCAGCCAGAATCACCCAGACAGGCCCACACAAGATGTGTGAGCACAGATGCTGGAGGCCTTCGGCATGTAGACATATGCTACATACTCATGTATGCATTCCTGCCCGCAGATAGAAATGCCCGCAAAGGGGACAGTCAAGCACATAGACCCCCACATAGGCAGACAGCCCAGAGCTCCATAAATATAAATTAAATTAAATATGCACAAGCACACCCGTGGCAAGTCATCAGGCCCCTGCTCTGCCCAAGGCAAAGATGTTTGGGCTGAGCAGCCTCTGCACAGCTAAGGAGCCTTTGATTTGACAAATAAATTACATTTCTTTCATATTAAAGAAAAAGCTTTGAAGAAGATTCAAAGCCTCCGGCCAGGAAGCAGTGACCACCCTGGGGAACAGGGGCAGCGGTCAAGCTCTCCTGTCCCTGCTCCAGTCACTGTAGAAGTGTCCCCTTCCCTGAGACGTTGAAGGGCATTAAAAGTCATGATTATGGGAGGCTGAGACAGGGTCAATGGGTTCCACAAGTCTTGCAGTCTGGCTGTGAGAGAGGCTGCCCAGAGGTCTCTTTGCAAGCTCTGAGCAGTCCTGCAGCCCCAAGGAAGGAGCAGCGAGAGGGGAGTGCTTACCCTGAGCAATAGCAAACCATCAGCCTGTCTTGGGGCCCTTCTCATCTCCCTCTGGGCACCTCCTTGATCTTTACAGTGGAAAGAGTCTATCAGGCTAACCCCCTCCTGTGTTAATGACATGCCCTTTCTCATCTTTCTGGGACATTCCTGAAGTCAAGAGAAAGAATGTGTTGCTGAGACAGGAAAGATGTGCAGGGAGCACCCTGTTCTGCTGAATGGAAGCTGGGCTATATGGGAGGGGCTGAGGACCCAGGAGCTTCAAGACAAGCCCTCCCTCCAGCCTGCTGAACACCTTCCTCTTCTGAATGTTAATAATGCTCCTTAGAGAAACAGAAGATTCCTACTCTCCCAGCTCAGAGCGTTCTCAGGCAGAGGTGGCCTCAGAACTACCTGTTGGTCTCCAGGACACTTCCCAGCCCATCCTTCCACTCCAGGACACCTACCAGCTCCTGCTGAAAAGCCTACCATGTTATTTTTAAATGTAATTAAATCTCCCAGAATGGGCAATTTTCTGCAAAGCTCACTGCAACTCTCAGAGTAGTTTGCACTGCCTGGTGACCCCAGGAAGGTATTGGAAGGGAAGGTCAAGACATGAGGAGGAAGGCCTTCTAGCTTGTAGATCCAGCTCTCAAGCCACTGCCCACACCCTGCCTGAGCCTCCTTCTTTCCCCTTCATCAGATGAACTCTACATACACAGAATCATGGGTCATCAGAGTTGAGGAGAACCTCAGAAATCACCCAAGCCCCTTGTTTTATAGGTGAGAAAACTGAAGCCCAGAGAAGTGGCATAATTTGTCTAAGGATGCACATCCAGTCAGAATGGACTGGACCTCCTTATTCCCATCCCATGTCCTTTAAATGTTAACTCCCAAAATGGAGCAAGACTCTCCCCAGAATCCTGAAAGTTGATTATTTATAAGACTATTACCTCTGCTTGAGATACCCTCTCTCCCACACTCTCCCAAAAATTTCTCTCTGGCACACTTAAATTCATATGTCAAAGCCCAGCTGAAAGGTCATTTGCTTCTTGGTTTCTCTCTCTACTCCACCCAACCTCTATAGATTGAATCACTTCTTTCTTGGGTCTCATTAGCCCTTTATGTGACTCCACTGGGCAAATAACAACTGGATTTGATTACTGACATGTCTGTTACTTTTCCTGGGCCACTTCTGGGGGTGAGGAAGATCACAGCAGAGTCTAACACAGTGTCTGCTCTCATAAAAGAGCAACATTACTAATTGAATATCAGTTGTCTGTATCAGTGGATGTATGGAGGAGGGATAGTTTGAGAATGATCCTCAGGATTCAAGGTCATATTTCTAGAAATGGGGCTCGGGCTGAGGATGGCTATCCTGACTTTCTCTCCAGATATATTTGTATCTGTGAGGATCTCAGCTTCACCCACTACCTCCAGGGCAGGATGGATCCAAGGAAGGGGCATGTCCCAGTGGAGGGAGTACCGGGTGACTTAAGAGGTCCCCCCTTTATCCTTCTCTGTTGGGATAGGGTTGAGGCAGAAGCAGCCTCTGACCTGAGCCCCCAGACACTGGTCTTGCTTTGCTGGCTCTGGGAGATAAGCAAGGTTGTTCTGCTCTCTCTCCTCTACCCATGTGGGTCATCGATGACTTACACACCCCAAGTGAGTGTTGAGATGGCCCCTTCCCTTTGACAACAGGTGCAACCCACAGTCTCGAAGCAAGAAATGTGGGCCCCAAGTCCGGTTTGAGGGTGAGGTCCAGGATAGAGTTTGAGTATGGTTTAAGAGAACAGGTTAGGGGTAGATTTGAGAGACTGGCTACCATCACTCCAAGAGAGCTCCCAGCCTCGGGAAGGAGAAATGGTTCTGGTCCTGACCAGGTGACAGAAGGAACCTACACAAACACAGACATCAGGGTCTGCTGAATAAATAATGCTGAGACATAACTGGAGAGGATGGGCAAGGGCAGGAAGCATCTGGAGAAGCAGAGAGAGGTAGAGACAGCAGGTGGCTGGGGACTCTCTGACCTGCCTGCTCAAGCTGGTGGTGAGCCCAGCAATGTCAGTTCTGTCTCTAGAAGTTCCAAGTAGCACTCACATATATTTCTATGCATGTGTGCATGTATGTCTGTATGTCCGTGTGCCCGTCCATTGTGTGTGCTTCTATTTGGCAAATCGGGGGGAAAAGTGGAATGGAAATGGGACAGGACATTTGGAGATGAGCGACTAATTTCCTGTTAATGGCTGGTTGCTTGGCAACCCAGCTTCTTTCTGCCTATTGCCCTCAAAACTAGGCTGTGGAATTTTTAGTGTTAAAGCGCCTCCCGTGGAAACTCAATTCTGTGAGAGGCCAGCCGGTCACTATCCGGCCTGCTCTGCTCTACCCCACTGAGTGACAGAGCAGAGCACAGTGCACAAGGAATCAAAGCCACAAATACACACAGCCTGCCAGAGTCTCTCCTTCCATCTTTCCTGCCACCTCCTCCACAGGCAGTCATGTGCATGTGCATATGCACACATACGTGTTTGTATAGCACGTATGCATATGCACAAAAATGTACTTGTATACGTACATCATCATCATAACAAGCCATCACCATATTTAGGTATCTACCTTGAGCCAAGTATTTTGCTAGGAATTTTATATTAATTTCTTCTGTTATTCTTCTATATGACCTTATGAGTCATAGGATTACCCACATTTGATAAAAAAGGAAAAGTGGAAAACTTGTTCCGGGACCAGAGCACTCAGATGAAGATGTTACAGAAGTCCAAGAGTGAAGAGGGCCACCCTAAAATGACACCAAGGTGACCTCCATCTACATCCTTCATTCCTACCCCCCTACAAGGCCTCTGAGGATAACTCCATTTGGAAAGTAATGGAAGCTAAACACAAGGGTCCCCTTCTTCTACCCAAACAGCAAGGACCTCAAGGGATGTCCTGTCATCTGCCATCCTCCACCCAAGTCAGTAGACCTGGGACAGGTGCCTGAGTTGTTCTGTGCTTTTGCTTACGTGACAGAGATTTAATGCCAAATACCCAGGGTCTCCTCTATCAGAATCACAATTTATTTAGAGCAAAAGTATGTAATTTAAACAAACAAGCCAATAAACTGACATTTCTCAGCTTTCCTTGTGGACAGGGATGACCAATGAACTATAAGGGAAGGTCATTGGATGGGGCTTTTGGGAAAGCTTTTTAAAGGGGGATTCCCCCTCCATGTGGAGAAAAGGAATTCCTTATTTACTCTTGGTGGGAATGTAAACTGGTGCAGTCATTATGGAAAATGAAGTTTCCTCAAAAAATTAACAAACATATGACCCAGCAATCTCACTTCTGGGTATTTATCCAAAGGAAATAAAATCACTATCTCTAACAGATATCTGTACTCTCATGCTCACTGCAGACACCTAAGTGTCTCTCAATGGTTGGATCAATAAAGAATATATATTCAATATATTACGTGTGTGTGTATGGGTGTGTGTATCCCATTGTAGATATACAATATTCCATTGTATGTATATATAGACACATAGAAAAGAATGAACTCATGACATTTGCAACATGGATAAAACTGGAGGGCATCATGCCAGGTGAAATAAACCAGAAAGAGAAAGACAAATACTATATGCTATCACTTATACATAGAATCTGAAAGAGGAAAATCAAACTCAGAGAAACAGTAGAATAGTGGTTGCCAGGGGCTAGGAGGGTAGGGAATTAGGGAGAGGCTGGGAAAAGGGTATATATAAACTCTCAGTTATAAGATGAACTGTATTATAGGGATGCCTGGGTGGCTCAGTGCATTAAGCATCTGCCTTTGGCTCAGGTCATGATCCCAGGGTCCTAGGATTGAGCCCCACATTGGGCTCCCTCCTCAGCGGGGCATCTGCATCTCCCTCTGCCTCTGACCCTACCCCTGCTCATGCTCTCTTGCTCACTCTCTCTCTTAAATAAATGAATAAAGACTTTAAAAAAATAATAATGGGGGTGCCTGAGCGGCTCAGTAGTTGGGCATCTGCCTTTGGCTCAGGTCATTAACCCTGGGGTCTTGGGATTGGGTCTTGCATTGGGCTCCTTGTGGGGAGCCTGCCTCTCCCTCTGCCTATATCTCTGCCTCTCTGTGTCACTCATGAATAAATAAATAAAATCTTTAAAAAAATACTGTATTGTGTACTTGAATTTTGATGAGAGATCTTAAGCATTCTCACCAAAAAAACACCCCAAAAAACAAAAACAAAAACAAAACAAGAACAAAAAACAAGTAACTATGTAAAGTGTTAATTAACTCAATTGTGGGAATCATTTTACAGTGTATATGTATATAAAATCATCATATTGTACACTTGAAATATTGTCAATTACACCTCAATAAAGCCAAAAAATTAAATTTAAAAATAATTTTTAAAAGGGGTGTAGGTACTCTTTTGCCCTCTCGAATTCCTCCTGCTTCCTGACTTGAACTTCTACGATGATGGCTGGAATTCTAGTGGTCTTCTTAGGCCATCAGATGACGTGAGGAACAAAAGGACCCATAGATGCTACGAGAGTAACGGCATGAAGGAGCCTTGTTGACAGGCATGGCTTGCTGATCCCTGCATTTCTTCCTCATGAGAGAAAAAAATCAGAATTTATTTAGGCCCACAGCACACGTCATACACAAACACGATGTGGACACACACATACAGGCATAACGCATTTTATTGCACTTCACAGTGTTGTGTTCTTTACAAACTGAAGATAAGTGCAACCCCGTGTCGAGCAAGCCTGTCAGTGCCATTTTTCCAAACAGCAGTTTTGCTCGCTTCATTGTCTCCTCGGACATTTTGGTAATTTTCACCATATTTCCAATGTTTTCTTTATTGTTATATTTGGTACGGTGATGTCTGCCCGGTGATCTTCGGTGTTACGACTATAATTGTTTTGGGAGTGACACAAGCTGCATACAGAGGAGATGGTGAATAACTGTGCGTGTTCTGACTTCTCTGCCAGCCAGTGTTCTCCTGTCTCTCTCCCTCTCCTCAGGTCTCCCTATTCCTCAAGACACAACAATACTGAAATTAGGCCAACTAATTACCCTACAGTGGCCTCTAAGTGTTCAAGTGAAAGGAAGAGTCTCAGGTCTCTCACTTTAAATCAAAAGCCATAATCATTAAGCTTAGTGAGGAAGACCTGTTGAAAGCCGAGAGGCCAAAACCTAACCGCTTGCACCAGTTTACCAAGTTGTGAATGCAAAGGAAAAGTTCTTAACAGAAATTAAGTGCTACTCCAGTGAATACGCACACACACACACACAGAGTAAGAAAGTAAAACGGCCTTATTGCTGATATGGAGAAGGATTTAGTGGTCTCGGTAGAAGACCAAACCAGTCACAACATTCCCTTAGGCCAAAGCCCGATCCAGAGCACGACTCTAACTCTCTTCAATTCTGTGAAGGCTGAGAAAGGTGGGGAAGCTGTAAAAGAAAAGGCTGAAGCTAGCAGAGGTTGGTTCATGAGGTTTAAGAAGCCAGCTCCAGGGATCCCTGGGTGGCGCAGCGGTTTGGCGCCTGCCTTTGGCCCAGGGCGCGATCCTGGAGACCCGGGATCGAATCCCACGTCGGGCTCCCAGTGCATGGAGCCTGCTTCTCCCTCTGCCTGTGTCTCTGCCTCTCTCTCTCTCTCTCTGTGACTATCATAAATAATAAATAAATAAAAAAAAAAAAAGAAGCCAGCTCCAGAACATAAAAGAGCAACGTGAAGCAGTAGATGCTGGTGTGGAAGCTGCAGCGAGTTATCCAGAAGATCTAGCTCAGATAATCTATGATGGTGGCTGCACTAAACAACAGATTTTCAGTGTAGACAAAACAGTCTTCTATTGGAAGAAGATGCCATCTAGGACTTTGATGGGTAGAGAGGAGAAGTCAGTGTCTAGCTACAAAGCTTCCAAGGGCAGCCTGACTCTCTTGTTAGGGGCTAATACAGCTGGTGATTTTAAGTTGAAGCCAATGCTCACTAACCATTCTGAAAACTCTAGGACCCTTAAGAATAATGCTAAATCTTCTCTGCCTATGCTCTATAAATAGGACAATAGAGGCTAACTGACAGCGTATATTTACAACATGGTTTACTGAATATTTTAAGCCCACTGTTGAAACTTGTTGCTCAGAAAAAAAGATTCAAATATTGTTGTTCATTGACAGCATTCCTGGTGAACCAAGACCTATGAGGAGATGGACAATGATGTTAATGTTGTTTCCATGTCTATTCAAACAACATCCATTCTGCATCCATTTCATAGATCAAGGAATCATTTCAACTTTCAAAATGTATTTAAGAAATGCACTTCATAAGGCTATAGCTGCCATTGATAGTACTTCCTCTGATGGATCTGAATAAAGTATATTGAAAACCTTCTGAAAAGGATTCACCATTCTAGATGCCATTAAAAACATTTTTGATGAATAGCAAGAGGTCAGAATATCAACAATATTGACAGGAATTTGGAATAAGTTGATTCCAACCCTCATGGAGGATTTTGAGGGGTTCAAGATTTGAATGGAGGAAGTACCAGCAGATGTGGTAGAAAATAGCAAGAGAACTAGGATTAGAAGTGGAGCTTGATGATTGGACTGCACTGTTGCAGTCTCATAATCAAACTTGAACTGATGAGGAGCTGCTTCTTCTGGAGGAGCAAAGACCATGGTTTCTTGAGATGGAATCTACTTCTGGTGAAATTGGTATTCAGATTGTTGAAATGACAACAAAGGATTTAGAATATATCTTAACAGAGTTATAGGAAGCAGTGGGGTTTGAGACGATTGACTCCAATTTTGAAAGAAGTTCTACTGTGGGTAGAATGCCATCAAACAGCATCATATGCTGCAGAAAAATTGTTCATGAAGGGAAGAGCTCATTGATGTGGCAAATTTCACTGTTTTCTTATTTTAAAAACTGCCACAGCCACTCCAATGCTCAGCTACCACCACTCTGATCAGTCAGCAGCCATCAACATGGAGGCAGGACCCTCCCCCAGCAAAAAGATTATGACTTATCTTCAGATTATCATCTGAACTGAGAGCTCAGATGATAGCACTTTTAAGGAACAGAATATTTTTTTAAAGAAGGCATGTACATTTTTTAAGACATAATGCTATTGCACAGTTAAGAGACTATAGTATAGTATAAACATAACTTTTATATACAGTGGGCAACCAAAAATTCATTTGGCTCAATTTATTGTATTTGCTTTAATTGCAGTGGTCTGGAACTGAACCCACAATATCACCAAGGTATGCCTTTATAGGTTTTTGTGTGAGGGGAAGCTCCAAAACACTCTTCCAGAATCCCTCAGAATCACACACACTGAAAAGGCAATTCCAGAACCTCATTCTTAGCGGAAGTCAGTCTGCATAACAAAGCACACGGGGTATGGCAATCAAATTTAATGATCAACATGCGGAGTAAAATATTTTTATTTACATGCCTTTTATACTCCCTATGCAATAAAAGTAACAGTACTGTCCCGAACACTTTTCGAATTCAGTGTGTAGCTGACCCCCCAATGGCCTTGCATTTTTCCTGGTTATATGTGAGGGTCCACTAGCAACATTTGGGGGGTTGGGGAGGAAGACTTGGAGAAAGAAGGATGAATGATTAACTTTCAGTGTATGGAGCCATGTAGCCACATAGGCAGTGGCAACCCTCCTGGACTATTCCATGTCTCCCCCTAGTTGTGGGGAACAGGAGGGAGCCTCTTCTTCAACAGGAGGAAACACAAAATGTGTTCACAGCACATAAGCAAGCTCCATCCGCCCCCCTCTTTCTTATTTATATGACATAATAATTATTTGCTTCATATTTGCTAACAGGAAAGAGAACCAGGTTAAAAGAGTAGAGTTTTTTATACAGACAACTTTTCCGTTTCATGGGCAAATATTGGTATTGTGTTACAGAATGAAATAATTTATCTATTTTGAATCCTCATTAACAGCTGTTAAACTTTATCATTTATTAATAGACTAATAATTCATTCAATTAAAAAGTTAAATATAGAACCACTAATGGACTCAATTTAAATAATTAAGTCTAATATAAGTGGAGAGGGACTGCTGTAGAGACCTGTGTTCTGCAAAGTGTTTTGTGTGTGAAATAGAAGACTATGTACATACTCCCAGTTCACACATGACACACGCATATGTACTCATGCACAAGAATTAGGGCAGCACCAGACACAGCAAGCAGGGGTAAGATCCAGCTCACGCCCCAAAAGTGACTTCAGACACTGTTGGATTCCCCCTTATAAAGCATACCTGGCTACTCCCAACCGGGGAAGGCCCAGGGCACAGGTAGGAGGGAAAGAAGGATGCAGGCAACTTTGTCATGGGATCACCTGTGATACTGCTTGCGGCTCCAACTTTCCCACCACTGGACACTAACCTTGTGGTTTAACACACAAACTTCTCAGAGATGACCTTCCTGAACTTGACCCTTGTGTGCTAGGCCTGTGGAGTCAGCCAACTCCATGAAGAATTTCACAGCATACTCAACCTCTCTGTTTGCAGTTCCTGGTGCCTTCCCATGTTTTCATGCACACACCAAAAATTACTTGGGGATGTTGTTAAAATGCAGATTAGGATGAGCAAGATTGGGTGGGCCTGGGAGTCTGAACTTCTTTTCTTTCTTTTCTTTTCTTTTCTTTTCTTTTCTTTTCTTTTCTTTCTTTTCTTTTGTTTTCTTTTCTTCTTTTCTTTTCTTTTTTTTTCTTTTTTCTTTTCTTTCTTTCTTTTCTTTTCTTTTCTTTCTTTTTAGGATTTTATTTATTTGAGAGACAGAGAGCAGGGGAAGATGGGAGGGAGAGGGAGAGGCAGAGAATCTCAAGCAGACTCCATGCTGAGCACAAAGCTTGACAGGTGGCTCTATCTTAAGGCCCTGAATTCAGAACCTGAGCTGAAACCAAGAGTCGGATGCCTAACTGACTGAACCACCTAGGTGCCCCTAGGAGTCTGTATTTCTAAAAGACAGTGCCGTTAGGAATGATCCAGGGCCTCATTTTGAGCACAGAGGTCCTTTCTTCTCCCTGGAAGCTCCACTTCCCCCCTGACACATCATCCAACCAACCCCGGGATCTCTTACAGCTCCAGCCTTTGGGTTTAGAGCTCATCTGGCTGGTTGAGGGCACAGTAGGTTGGAAGATTGCAATCTCTCAGTTGGTGCTGAGTGTTCAACCCTCTCCTGAGACCCAGGATGGAGCAGGACAAGCCAGGTGTCCTCCTACCCCAGGGAGTGCACAGACCCTCAGGTAAGAAGCCATGGGTAATCCTCAGTGATGTCAAGTATAGAAGATGTGTGGGGCCTGGGAGCTTATAGGAGTAGTTATCCCCACCCAGGGGTTCAATTGAGGCCTCCCCAAGGAAGAAACACTTCAGTGGAGACTGCAGGAGATGAGTTGGTGTCAGCCAGGAGAAATGGAGTGGGGAGGGAAGAGAATGTTAACAGTGAGGACATGTGCAAAGGCCCAGAGCAGAGAGATGACCATTTCTCTCTGGCAACAACTGCTCCTGAAGCTGTTTCTGAGAAGCACCCCTTCCTTCCTCCAATGGGATGAAAGGTCACTCCTTCCTTTGAACCTCTAGTTTTTTGGCTTTTTCCATTCTTATGACATTCACCTTCTTTCCCTCTAATGTAGTACCACATATGAACTTCTTGAATTATCACCAGGAGCTGCCATTGTGGTCCTAAAGGCAGGAGCAAGCTGATTTGTGGCAGGATTTTTAGCAAATCCAGACAAGCCCCGCATCATAGAGCCATCAACATACATCAGTGGAGTTCCTGTTTCTGAGACACCCAGCATCGTGCAGCTCCCATCAGGGTTCAGTCACTAGTGACAGAATAAAGAATGGGATTAAAATGCATATTCTGGAGACAGACTGCCTGGGTTCCAAGGTTCCAACCCTCTAGTTCCCAGTTGTGTGACCTTGGGCCACTTAACGTCTCTGGGCAGCCATGTGCCTGTCTATAGAACAGGGGAAATTCCTAACTCCTAGGCTCACAGGCTTTGAATGAGATACTGTGTTATTTGTTCGCATGTGTGTATCTAAGAACTGCTTAGCACAGAAGCTCAGTGGTAGCTATTACTACACAGTATTATCTGGTTGTCTGGTGACTGGCATCAAATAGTCCTCACATCCAAAACGTCCTCTGTGAGCTTCAGCCGTCTTTGACTCTGAAATCCCATCACCATTTTCTTAGGAAGATAAGCTGGGACCATGCAGGAAAGCTTCCATTATGCGCTTCTCCTTCCCAAAGCAATAGCTTGCCCACCTTCTGTGCAATCAGCACAGCAGTGATGGTCTTAAATTGCCAAATGCACCCAGTATATTTCTTGAATCTCTAAGACATACTAAATTGCATCCAGAAGAAGAGTTTTTGATGTTCCCTGGATTTTGCAGCATCTTATTTATTTGGAAACTCAGTTGTGTGAGGCTTACAGGGAGTCTATCCCAAGAGGGAGCAGTGGTGATGAGGTCCAGGGCCAAATCCTGGTCTCATCACCCTCACAGGGTCATACTCGCAGCAGAGGATGGCATCCTGCTCTCAAATGTCAGCTTGGGGTCGATTCTTTATGTTTTCTGAGCTCCATCCTCCTCATTTGGTAAGCTAGGCTGCTAGTGGCAATCCCTTCAAGGGATCTTGAGAATAGAAGAGATGATAAAGGTGATGTGGTTAGTCAAAGGGCTGACATCCAACGTGTGGTAGTCACTTACCCTGGCCTCCTCTTCCATGGCTCCCTCCAGCTCCAGACAAGTGGGAGGAAGAGAAGGGCAGTGCTCCAGGCTTCTTTTCCCCAGGCTGGCCTTCAGCCTGTCCTTGCTGTTTGGAAGCATTTGCTGCAGGTGTAAAAGAGCTTAGAGAGGTAGAAGGTGTTGACTGAAGATGGCAAGGGCCCTGTTAAATTAGTCCCTGGGGAACAGTGTTGGGGATACCCTTTTTGTTTGTTTGTTTTTGTTTTGTTTTGAAGATTTTATTTATTTATTCATGAGAGACACACCCACAGAGAGAGAGAGAGAGGCAGAGACACAGGCAGAGGGAGAAGCAGGCTCCATGCGGGAAGCCCAACGCAGGATTCGATCCTGGGACTCCAGGATCACGCCCTGGGCTGAAGGCATGCGCCAAACACAGAGCCACCCAGGGATCCCCAAGGGATACTCTTTGGAATAGGAAATTACCGTCCCTTGGCCTAGTACCTGCTAATGGTGGGGGAGGGGGTTTGTCAGGAGCAAGATTTACTCTGGGTAAAAAAATTGCATCTCTCTCCTTGGTGGTATTTCTTCACCTCCCTTGAAGTGTAAAAAGCCAGATTCAACAAACTCTGTATCCTCCTGAACTAAGACATCCAATTTACATATAAATGGAGACCAGGAGGTTCAGAAGGAAAATGATGTTGGGGAAATTGTCTCTTGGGGATAAAGCTTCAGGGAAAATCCAGAGAAGCATCCTAAGGAAGAAGGCCTGAGAGAAAGATCCTGAGGTTGACTCTTATATATGTCTCCCTGCTCAAAAGGACCCTTGCTCCCAAGTGGTAAGAAGCTAGGGGGCCTCCCTGTGTCTGTGGTTTTCAAAAGAGTTCCCCAAGTGCTGAGGTGTAAATGGTAATCCTAACAGTTAACATGGATGCGGAGCCTACGACATGCAGGGCACAATTCTGAGAGCTTTCCACTCACCACCACGTTTCATTCTCACACAGTGTCCTGGGTTGGCATCATCACCAGCACCACTTTACAGGTGAGAAAACTGAGGTCCAGAGAAGCTAAGCAATGTGTCCAAGATCTCCGGGCTAGGAGGTGAGAAAGGCAGCTCTGATGCAGTAATGCAATGCTGCCTCCTGGGACCAAAGCCCCTCCCAGCACTGCCAGCCTGGCTCCTCTTGCCCCCATGTGTCTGCTGCCTGTTCAACCACAAACCCCTCCCATGAAACTTTGGATTTACCGAATTAATAAATTAGAGAAGAGATGTAGCTTTCATCTCACCAATATAGAAGCTCAAAAAAAAAAATAAAACAAAACAAAACAAAAAACTTGCAAAACCCTTACAGGGAAGAGGTGTCAATCAACAGAGATATGTTTTCTAATTAGGCAGAAATAAAAGGGGAGGTGAGACTGTCCCAATTTTAGCAGTTGGGTGAATCAAGCAAATCATCAATTCTTAATGGTTAAGCAGTTGGTTTGAAGGAAACTGAGAGCAGAGGGAGCTGGATAATTAGGCATGTGGTTGTTTTGCTTTTATTTATTTAATTTCTTCTTTTTTTTTTTTTAAGGACATTAATGGCTTTCTCCTCCTCGTCCTCATCCTCATCCTCCTCATTCTGCTGCTGCTGTTGCTTCTTCTTCTTCTTCTTCTTCTTCTTCTTCTTCTTCTTCTTCTTCTTCTTTTAAATCTTAGTCTCACTGGGACTCTGCGTTGTGATACAGCATCTAATAGTTCCCTGTACTTTCTCCCCCTCCGTCCCTACAGCAATCCTCATAACATTAGATTATACAAAAATCCTTAACACCCAATGCTTGCTGACCGAATGGATGATTCTGTTTGAAATTGTGTCTCCAGCTCTGGTCCACTACCCATCAAAGACATGAGCCTGACATCACAGGCTCAGAATATTTGGGCTGGAGGAGACTAGACCCTGGAGCCCTCTATGTCCCAATTCATAGCAGAGGAGGGACAGAAGAGGGGAGGAGCAAAGTATATAGCAGGTTAGAGATGGGGCCACAAGGGTGTGGGGTCTTCTCACTCCCAGGCCAGTAACTCCTTAGCCCTTGGGTGATGGTGAGAAATCAAGAAGCCTATTAAAAAAACACTCCATTAGCAAACCCAGGAGACCTCATCAGTGCTGAAAGGAGGGGCCGTTGAGCACAGCCCTGGAGAGACTAAGGACTCCCTACTCAGCACCATCATGACATCTCATTTTTAAATTAAATAATCTTTCCCCATTAGAGCCCTGAAAGGATAGAACAAGCCTTGCTGAAGTCACCTTAGGGTTAGGACAGACTCTTGTCCCCAAGAAAGGGAAAGAAGGAAACGGTCATTGGCTGAGGACTTACTGTACGTCTGGTGCTTTGGCCCCCTTTGCTCTTCATAGGAAATGTAGGAGGTAGAGGGTTGTTTGTTATGTTTTAATAGAGGAGTAAACTGAGACTCTGAGAGGTTAGGTGACTTGCCCCCTATCACACAGCAAATAGGTAGTTGAGCTGGGTTTCAAAAACAGGTCATTGGATGCCCAGTTTGAGGACCTTCATGCTGGCTCAAGGATCCCAGGGACAGATAGAATCCAGAGCCGTCTATCTGAAGGAAAAGGTGAATGTATTAAGAAGAGCACGGGACTTGGTAGTCAGAAGACCCCTTGTAGCTTTCCACAAGGCAGACCTCACACTGTATGGTGTTAAGCACACTTCCTGGCACGTAGTAGTGGCTCAATAAACACCTGTTGAATAAATAATTACTGGTGTATCTCACAAAGAACTTAGATCCAGGATACATATAAAGAACTCCTAAAAGTCAATAATTAAAAGATAAGCAATCCACTTTTAAAAAACATAGGCAAAGATTCTAACAGACAATTCACCAGAAGGCAATGCAAATGGCCCATAAGCACATGAAAAAAGTGAACAGCATCGCTAACCATCAAAGAAATATGAAGTAAAGCCATAATGAACTATTACTACACACCTACCAATTAAAATATTTAAAAAGCTAACACAAAAAATGCTGATGAGGATGTGGAGAGACTGGGATTTGCACACGTTGGTGGGAATGCTCAGTGATACAGCCACTTTGGGAAAACGTCTGCAAGTTTCTTACAAAATGTAACATACATCAGCTCTCTGGCCCAACAATACTGCTCCCACATCTTTACCCAAGACAAGTGAAAACACATATTCTCAAAAAGACATACAAAAATGCTCATAGCAGTATAATTCACAATCACTCAAAACTGAAAATTACCCAAATGCTTATTAATAACAGAATGAACAACCAGCATGTGATATAGATTTCCTGTGGATCTTATTCAACAATAAAAAGAACTGAACTCTTGATATATGGAACAACATGGATGAATTGCAAAAACAGGCAGAGTGAAAAGAGAATTGCTCAAAAAGGAATATGTTCTGAATGGTTCCATTTATATGTTGTTCTAGAGCAGGCAAAAAATTTTTAAAGATTTTATTTATTTATTCACGAGAGATACAGAGAGAAAGAGAGAGAGAGCAGAGATACAGGCAAAGGGAGAAGCAGGTTCCCTGTGGGAAGCCCAATGTGGGACTCGATCCCAGGACTCTAGGATCACGACCTGAGCCAAAGGCAGATGCTCAACTACTGAGCCACCCATGTCCCTAGAGCAAGCAAAATTAATGTATGATGCAAAATATTGAGTGGTGGCTGCCTGGGAGTTTGAGTAGGGATTAACTGAGAAGAGGAACAAAGGAACTTTCTGGCATGATGGCATGTTCTGTGTCTCAATAAGGATTTGGGCCACAAGTGTGTCAGTGATACGATGTGCATGCTGAAGTGTTTAGGGCCAAAGTGCAGAGATGTCTGCAGCTTCCTTTGAGAATTAGATGGATTAAAAGATGGATAAGGGGGATCCCTGGGTGGTGCAGCAGTTTAGCACCTGCCTTTGGCCCAGGGCACGATCCTGGAGACCCGGGATCGAGTCCCACGTCAGGCTCCCGGTGCATGGAGCCTGCTTCTCCCTCTGCCTGTGTCTCTGCCTCTCTCTCTCTCTCTCTCTCTCTCTCTCTCTGTGTGTGTGACTATCATAAATAAATAAAAATAAATAAATAAATAAATATAAATAAATAAATAAATAAATAAATAAATAAATAAATTAAAAAGATGGATAAGGGATGGATAGATGGGAAGATATGTGAACAAACAGAGCGAGATGCTAGTGGCAGAATCTGGGTGTCCATTATGCAAGTTGTCTGTATCTTTAAAAATTTCCATAATATAATTATTGGATATTATGAAAAAAATAGTAAGACCTAATTAGATACCATTCTTGGACTGAATGTACATGGTCTCCAAGGACACTTGAGGTCTCCCCCTGCCCACTTTGCAACCTCATTTCTCTCTTCCTCATACCTCACTGTCCACGTTGTGGTCACAAGGATCCTCTTACACCTCCTCAAACCCACGAGGTACCACCTTGGGCCACAGGACCTTTACATACTCTGCCTCCTCTAAAAGGTTCTCCTTCATTTTTATCCCCCAGATAATATCACAGACTTGAGCTCAAGCAGCCTTCCCCTGGGCACCTTCCCTCTCCATCATGCACCTTCCCTCTCCATCATGCACCTTCACTAGCTCCACTGCCTTAGTTCTGGGAGAAAGACTTATTTTCTGTGAAACCACTTACGGTTCAGCTTGTAGTGCAGCTATTCTGTTCATTCCTCACCCCATGAGACTGACAGCTCTGTGATAGCAGGTGTCTATTTGTCACCAAGGCACAGCCACACCCGGCACCGGCCTGGCCAGACCCCATCTACAGAATGAATGAAATTTTCCAAGCAGCCCTGTGGTCCAGGGAAAGGTCTAGCTGCCCCTGGTCCATCTCTTGACCATCAAATGAGAAGATTAGTGAGGAGCAGCCTTCCTGTTTGCATAGGACCCTTTCAGAATAAATATTCTGAATTGCGTATTTTTAATTCAAAATGAAAACAGCTTTAATGAATCCTATAGAAAATATAATGCATACACCTTCCACTAAGATTATTTACTTTGCTGAATAAAAGAATTTCAATGGGAAAATTGATGCTGTTTTTCAGCCACTAAAATGTTCCTACTTGGGCATTTTGAAAAGCAGCCACGAGGATAAGAGGCAGCTTTCCAATCTTTCACCTCTTACAATTCAGAGGGCGTTAGAATCACAAAGCTCATTCACAGCTGTTATCTCATTTCTTCTTCTAAGCAGGTAATGTTATTATCTCCTCTTTGTAGATGGTGAAAGTGTGGCTCAGAGAGGTGAAGTGACTTGCCCAAGGTCATGCAGCAAGTTGAGGACAGAGTGCGCTTGGGTTCATCCATACAGTGGGCAGAATACTTTGTGAGCACCCACCCCGCATCCTGTGTGTGGTACTACACCAGGTGCTGGGAATGCACTGACAATTAGATGTAACTTCCTGTCTTTTGTGGTTTGCACCCCACCCCTCTCTTGGTTGTAGGGTCTTTTCTCTACTTGGACAGAGCAGGGAAAGCCCATCACCTTGGGTACCTGGATTGAGCTCCCCCAGAAGCAGATTCTGAGACAACGATGTCAGGACAAGTGGTTCAGTTGGGAGGTGATAACAGGAAATACCCATAGAGAAGAGAGGAAATAAGAAAGGAGAGGAAGCCAACACAGGGAGCATATTACTGCAGTAGGCAACTGGGGGTTGGTTCCCCTGAGGAGTTCTGGGATACTGTGTAGGACACGTCTCAGACTTGGGTATATATGCACAAACTGCTACTCATGATCAGTTGGGGGCTATTCCCCAGGGTAACTCCTTGCAACCTCTTCCCCATGGGAGGGTCCAAGGGCACTCTGGCAGAGTAAGCCCTCAGGCAGCATCCACACATGCTTGCAGAAAGGTGCATACCAAGAGGTGGGGCACCTATGATGCCAGGACAGAGTCAATTGGCCAGAATCCTGGAAGGACTGGCTGGGGGCACTTTGGGTGCTCTGAGCAATACTGCAGCATGGTGTTCATCTCCTACCACTGTGGTCCAGGGTGCAGGCACCAGCCCTTGCAGGGTGAAGACTTCAGCCCTGCCTGCTGAAGGGACCCACCCCATTCCTAGGCAGCATGAAAGCAATTCAAAATCTCTCTTCCTCTGAACTGTTAGCTCTGGGGGCTTTTCCCACTAATCCTGCCATTCAGGGAAAACAAAAAGGCAGCTGAAATGTTTGGAGAGAATAAAACTCCCTGTCATGTTCCCTTTACCTGTGACAGGAACTTTGAATTATGTCCCAGTGTTCATTTCCCTCTTCTTGGTTTGGTATCACCCAAGTTTTAGAGGAGCCTATAGCTACCCAGCTATAGACTACATTTCCCAGACTCCCTTGCAGCTAGCAGTGGTCAGGTGACTAAGTTCAGGTCTTGGGATAGGAGTGGAAGTGTGCACCTAAGCAGTGTCCAGGGCATATCCTTTAAAAAAGAACAGACCTGCCTTCCACTTCTTCCTAATCTTATCTGCAGGCTGGCCTCCACTGGAGCAGCCCTCTTGGATTCAGCAACGGAAGGCCCATGTTGGGGGGGTGCAGAGCAGCACCCACAGCCTGGGACTCTGGGTAGTCAGACTGTCCACCAGTCTTTGGCCTAACTCATGCACTCCCCTCAGCCAGTCTGTCTTGAGGATCCATTCTAGCAGCTCAGCCTATAGCTAACTCAGCTATGCCTAAGGTCCGTACCAGCTCTACAGATGACTATCTCAAGAGCAATATTCTCACATTCCAGGTCTCAGGAAAGCGACCATTCCACCCTGACTCCCTTAGGGCAGGCCTGTCAGACCCTAAAGCCATGGCTCCATTCCCCAAAGTGGGCTTCTGGTTCACCATATGCCTGCACTCCCATCTCCCCAGTGCCCAGTGTATGACATGGCTCTGACTAGTGAAATGAGTATCTCACGGCTCTTGATTCTGGATGCCTGGGATTTTAGCATGCAGAAGCCAAAGGGATGCCTGGCCTGTGTGCAACACAGTCAAAGCCAAAAAGGCAGAGTAAGTAGGTTGGGGAGATGGCTCCTCCACAGCACCCCTAAATGAGAAGAGGATACTTTTGCAGGAGGAAGGTGTAGGAAAGCTGGTCAGATGTAAGCAGAGATCTCTTAAGAGCAGGGGTCAGGTAAATGCAGTGAGTTTCAGATGGTTCTTCCCAGAAGAACCGGTCAGGGTCTCACCCCAGGCACCCAAACCAGGAAGTGGGGACAGGGCCAGGTGACCTGCAGGAGAGTTTTGCTTTAAAGCTCTGAAACACATCAAATGAGAATTGCTAAGAAGTGTAGCCCATGAGCTGCTTGAGAGCAGGAATTATGCCTAGACCCCTCTCGAGCCCCCAAATTTTATATTATACTGCAATCTAGATGGTCTCCAGCAGTATTTATTAACTGCACAGTCATAAATGAGTGAAAAACATCAATACAGAGTTTCAGATATTCAATATTTGACACTGTTTTCTACCCATTTCTATAATTTCTCAGGACTCCACAACAAAACGGAGGCATAGGGAACGCGAGTATAAAGGAAAGGCATGCCAGCTCCTCCAAGGAACGGTTAGGCCCTCTCCTTCCCCAGAACTGAGGACTCACCTTGCTCTCAGCACTTATCATAGCTGATTGTAAAAACATTTATGTATCTGCCTCCTAAATAAGATGGTGTTTTTGAGGGACTGAGTCTTTTAGGTGAATTCCCCAGTGCTTATCAGTGCTTGGTATAGAAGTACAACATGTGTTTGATAAATATTGTTAAACACACGGATGAATGAGTACAGTTCCCGACTGGAAATGGAATCCTCAAGCACATTCCCCTACTAGAAAGTCACTGTATGTGAGAGAACTGTCTCCCAGGTCAGGATGGAATCTGATCAGACACGGAGTGCTCTAAGGGGAGGGCTGTCTCCTCCCTCAGACTGGGGCACTGTGAGGGTAAGAACAGTCTCTCTTCCCTCAGATTAAGGATTCTCTGAGTACAAGGCTGTCTCTGCTCAGACTAGTGCTCCCTGAGGGCAGGGATATACTTTTCCCCTCAGATTAGGCTCTCTGAGGCAAGACTAGGCGTCTCCTTCAGACTAGGGTTCCCTGAGGCAGCGCTGTGTCTCCCCTCAGACTGGGGCTCCCTGGGGCGGGGCTGTGTCTCCCCCTCAGACTGGGGCTCCCTGGGGGCAGGGCTGTGTCTCCCCCTCAGACTGGGGCTCCCTGACGACAGGGCTGTGTCTCTCTCAGACTGGGGCTCCCTGACGACAGGGCTGTGTCTCTCTCAGACTGGGGCTCCCTGGGGGCAGGGTTGTGTCTCCCCTCACACTGGGGCTCCCTGGGGGCAGGGCTGTGTCTCCCCTCAGACTGGGGCTCCCTGAGGGCAGGGATGTGTCTCCCCTCAGACTGGGGCTCCCTGAGGGCAGGGATGTGTCTCCCCTCAGACTGGGGCTCCCTGAGGGCAGGGCTGTGTCTCCCCTCAGACTGGGGCTCCCTGGGGGCAGGGCTGTGTCTCCCCTCAGACTGGGGCTCCCTGAGGCAGGGCTGTGTCTCCCCTCAGACTGGGGCTCCCTGAGGGGTGGGGCTGTGTCTCCCCTCAGCCTGGGGCTCCCTGGGGGCAGGGCTGTGTCTCCCCCTCAGACTGGGGCTCCCTGAGGGCAGGGCTGTGTCTCCCCTCAGACTAGGGCTCCCCGAGGGCAGGGCTGTGTCTCCCCTCAGACTGGGGCTCCCCGAGGGCAGGGCTGTGTCTCCCCTCAGACTGGGGCTCCCTGGGGCAGGGCTGTGTCTCCCCTCAGACTGGGGCTCCCTGAGGGCAGGGCTGTGTATCCCCTCAGACTGGGGCTCCCTGGGGCAGGGCTGTGTCTCCCCTCAGACTGGGGCTCCCTGAGGGCAGCGCTGTGTCTCCCCTCAGACTGGGGCTCCCTGGGGGCAGGGCTGTGTCTCCCCTCAGACTGGGGCTCCCTGGGGGCAGGGCTGTGTATTCCCTCAGACTGGGGCTCCCTGGGGGCAGGGCTGTGTCTCCCCTCAGACTGGGGCTCCCTGAGGGCAGGGCTGTGTCTCCCCTCAGACTGGGGCTCCCTGGGGGCAGGGCTGTGTCTCCCCTCACACTGGGGCTCCCTGGGGACAGGGCTGTGTCTCCCCTCACACTGGGGCTCCCTGGGGGCAGGGCTGTGTCTCCCCTCAGACTGGGGCTCCCTGGGGGCGGGACTGTGTTTCCCCTCAGAGGGGGCTCCCTGAGGACAGGGCTGTGCCTCTCCCACAACAGACTGGACACCCACATTCAGGCCTGGGCACACTCTGCTCGGCAGCCCATCTGAAGGGTCCTTCTTCCCCGTCAGTATGCTCCTTCTGTTGATGAATTCTGAATGGCCCTGTCCATGTCCTCTTGATAAGCATTTTTAATGTTTCAATCTGAATGTGTTGAGGAATCATAAATGCAGGGAGAAAAAAAAAAAAGAAAGGAAAAGGAAAATGGGAAGAAAGGCCAAGTTGTGGCTAAGTTCATTGCAGCAGGCGGCCCTCAGCCTGGAGGGAAAAGTCTAATGCATGCACAAAAACCTCATGAATAATTATTTCTGAGTGGCTCAATATTTTAAATGCTGGATTTTTTTTCTCCTCCTCAGAAGCCTACCACAACTATTTATTGCAATGCAGAAGCTGAATGGAAGGCGATTAAGCTTGATTTCTTGGTTGGGGGAATGCGCGGAGCAGAGGGGCTAGAGGCAGAGAGTAGGGATGCATGATGTAGCAGGGTGAGCAGATGGGACCCCCTATGCCAGTATCTCGTGGGGGCAGAGAAGAAAGGTCACCACTCAACAAATAGGCCTGGGGTAGATTACAAAATCTTTTTCCCTGAAGGAGCTTCCAGCTCGGGGCCTCTGTGCTTACCTACTGGGACATCCAGGGGCAGGTAGCCCCGGTGCTGGGAAATACAAATGTCAGCTATTTGCCCCATGGTTAATGTCAAGGCTTTGGGGAAATTAATACTGAAAATTAAAGGAAGTCTCCAAGCCCGGGTGGTTATATGACTATCTCTTCCCCAGAGCAGGAATAAAAGTTCCCCAACTCCTCCATTAGAGGGTCACAGCTTTGAGTTCTTCCCCAGTGGCTGCAAGGACTGGTGGCTCATACGAAGATCATAGCAACCTGCCTGGCCCTTCCTTCCTAGTCTATTTGACTCTGGCTATTGTCTTGTGGGGCTGGAAGGAGAGATACTATTATTATTTCCATCTTATGTTTAAAGGAACCAGGGCTCAAAGAGACCAGTGCTTTCCAGAAGATGAGGTCCAGAAAAAGACCCCCAGGCATCTGGACTTCTAGGCAGCTATTGTCCTTTATGCCATCCCTGGCTTGAGTGTTATGTGCCCCCAGGGTGACACATGGTGACAAGACAATGGGTGTGTGAAAAGTGAAGAGAACACCCAGCCCATCCAGGCACCTGTAGGCACCATGTTTCCTCCTTCTGCTGCTCCTGCCCTCCCTGTGGCCTCTGCTGTCTGTACTTGCCCTGGGTCCTTGATTACATTAGTGCCACTCTTGCCCATAAAACAGGCCTGAGCATGGGTGCTTGGAGGATGTGCATCTGGCCTCCTCAACGAGCTCCTGGAGGCTGGATGTTATGTCTTATGTTGCTCATATATCCCATCCAGGACCTAGAGCAGCACCTGGCATGGGGATGGGGTGGAATGGCATCTATTGGTACATCATCATAAAAATAATGGCTGGCATTTCTGGAATGCTCACTTTGTGTCAGGTACCCGGCAAGAGGTTTACAGACATTATCTCATTCAGTCCTCACAGCAACCCCATTCCATGGGTGTCATTATCCTCCTCCTCAGGTGCACATAGGGGAGCTGAGATCTAGAGAGGTTCCATAACTTTTCCACAGATAGATAATCTGTAAGTGACCAAGCCAGGATTTAAACCTGGGCCATTTGGCTTTATAGCTCTCACTCTTAAATGCCACATTATATTGCCTTTCAGCATAGGATGCATGAGTGTGGTGTGCTAATCTCTGAAAATGGCCCATTCATTCATTCATTCATTCAGAAACATGCTACCTTTAATTGAGGAGCTACTACACCCAGGCATGGTGGTGTGCTCTACACATACCTCTAACTCTCACTTTCAACCACAAAGTTGATGGGTTCCTTCCCAGGGTCACATGGCTGGTAAGTGGCAGGGCTGGGATCTCAGCCCAGATCTGGTCTGGATGATTCCAGAGCCTGAGCTGTGTCCCCCTGAGTTATGCTGCATTGACTTTCAATTACTCATTTACCAAACTCAGCTCAGCTAAGAACACGGCACAGAGGGAAATGCCAGCAGGAGGAGCCAGAGGCCACTGGTGATAATAAAGATGACTTTGGACATATCACCATGGCCTCTGTCATCCCAGACTATATGGCCTCTCCAAGCTGCCCCCCAGTGATAGCCATTTTCCAGCACATATGGGAATCAGACCAGATAATATATGTGTGGCAAGGTCACAGACACACTCACAGCTCATTCAGATGTGCGAGAAGCCTCTTTTCTTGATTTTTCATTAGCTGATTGGAACTGTCTTCTGCTTTCCTATTCTGTGGGTAATGGGGGACGAGGGCAAGTAAGTGTTAGCTCAATACGAGATCTCAGGCTGATTCAATGATTTAAACAGTCTTTAAAGGAACTCTTCAGCAACTTGTGGACAGAGTGAGGATTTCTCCATTTTCTGCCTCTTTTTTCCCTCCTGCTCTCCAGGCAGGCACCTACATGGATGGGCAGGGGCTTGTACAGTGCTGGGAGGGAAGGGTGCATTTGGCCTCAAGCCAGTCCTTGGGCGTATGTGGGTTGGTACCCATCGAGATGGGGTGGTGTGGTCTGTCTGAAGTATTCAGCAGGACTTCCACTGCTGAGGGGCGAGGCTGATAACCTTCTGGTATGTTCTTTCTCCACTCCACCAAGATGAGGCTATCCTAGCACTCTATGTAGAGCTGGTCCCAGTTTGCCTCTCAGTGATGGTGGAGACCCTCTGAGGTCCTGCCCCACAGCCTTCTCTGAATCCTCTGAAAAACTCCCCAACCACAGTCACATAACTTCAGGTGCCTGGAGACCCAACTTCATGTCCTCCCTCCTCGCTCCGTACCACAGCCCCTGGTTGACTTCAGGACAGCCACCCCACTTGAGGCAGGAACAGCCTGAGAGGTGAGGACCTTCTCAAGTCCTAAATGAGAAGGGAATCAGAATCTCCTCTGTTCTTGGTGTCTCCTCCATGAATCCAACATGCCTTTCTCCTTGTGGGTACAGCCTAGAGAACGATCGGGTGTGGATCTTACCGCCTCCCCACCCATCTTCAGCTCTCTCCTTCCCCTACAGCCCTCGGGATAGGAATCAATGGACTCCCCACTCTGTCTGATGGGCATCCCTTATGTGAAGCCCACTGAGCAAGTCTTCCACGCCTGCTACCATGCACGAGGCCCTTACTCTGCAGCAGTGTCTACCTCTTTCACACCTACTCTACCAAGGAGATACTTATATATGCCCTGGGTGCAGATGAAAGGCTACATGGCAGAGAGAAGCTGTCTGCCCAGGGTCACAGTTAGAGGCACAGTGCAAGCTCCACTCCATCCAAGGGAGCACTCTAGACCGTAGAGTCTCTGTTGGAAGCCGGCCCACCCTCTCGTTTGAGGGGAGGACAAATTCAAGCCTCAGCCTCAGAGGAGGAAGGTCTCACAAAACACAGTTTAGTGGGGGAAGTTATAACACATTGATCTCATATTTGTAAAAAGAGTACCCCTCTCACAAATTAAGTAGGAGTTGTAAACTGTAAAGGCCTAAACCAAAGTGAGGGATGATTGTCATCTGAGATGATGTACTCCCTCCCCAACCCTGGAGGAAGTCATGAGTGCTTTCCTCCACCTGCCATCCAGCCCTGCTCCGCAACTCCCCACTTCCCGGGGCTGCAGGTGCTGAGTACAGTATGTGGACTGCACACCTGCATGTGCCCTCTCCCAGGGATGGTCTGAATTTAAGTCTGGTGATTGAAGAAAGACTCTGGGGTAAAGACCAGAATCAGTTCCTGTCTCCTTTCCATTCCAGACAAGCAAGTGTTTCATCATGGCCTGGGACCAGGTCCCTTACCTTCTCCTTTTTTTCCTCTCCCCACCCCCAATTTGTTGTTTCAGAGACCTAGACGTGCTGACTTTTATCTCTACCTTGAGTATTCTGAGTTCTAATTAAGTTCATTTCAGCCCTCTGATTTGAGAAGCCTTATCAGGAATACTTAACCTGTGCAAATAATATGTGGAGCCAGCCAGCACTGGTCCGGCATGCTAATTGAACTTCACACGGGAACTCAGACAGAGCCGAGCAGCCAGGTCACCTCGGAACTCCTGGGAGAAGGTCAGAGAGGAGGGCACCTGTCTAAGGACAGGAGAGGAACTGGTCTGGGCCCTTTGGGACCCAAAACCCTGGGTCACCTGGCAACTGGATTGCTCAGTAATTGGGGTTTATTAGGTTGGGGTAAGTCAGGAAATGCTCCTGGGGCTTGTTTAGATCCTAGATGTCCTGCACTGCCCACAGGCTGGGCCTGGTTTCACGGACTGCACTCTGCACCCCACATACTGGCTTTTTGGGGCATGTCTGGTGGGCAGTGGAGATAGCCGGCCAAGAATGACCAATGGACACCAACCTGTCCCTGGGGATGTGGCTCATGAGGACTTGCATAGGGAACGGGCACCAGCCAGGGAGTGACAGCCCCTCCTCTGCCACTTCAGGCTTAAACAAGTGGCCCCCTCTGCAGCCTCAGCATTCACACTGGGTTTGGAGGAGCTCAGGGCTTTGGCCTCGTGCCACAGGGAGCCTTTGGTTCTAAGGCCTCAGGACCATCAGTGGCTGAGTTAGTGGAGCTCCAATCCCTTCCCGCTTCAACCAAAGCATCTGCTGCTTATGCTATCTGTGGGAATCCATGAAAGATTACATTTGTGGGAAACAAAAGAATCTGTAGCCAAAACCTAGTGCAAGCCATGACGCTGGGTGATTTCTTTGCTTCTTTCCAAATCTAACAATTTTAGCTTCCAAAATCTGAACAACAGGACCCCAGTTCAGTGGTATTTCTGTTCCCAGAGCCGTGGGATCCTGAATATATTATGTTTTACCTCTCAGCAATGTTTCTCTGGGGTTGGGCAGATGCTTCTACAAAGCATCCTGCCTTCCCCTAATCACACATTTCCCAAAGACATGGACCGAGTTGGTGCAGATGGTGGAGGGAGAACTAGGGGGCCATTCCAAAGAGACTCTCCTTGGGGGTGATCACAGTCCAGGAGACCAGAACCCACCCTGCCAGAGCCACATCCAGAACAACTCGAACCTGTGAATGGGAGGGGCTGTGGCACTAAAGCAAATCACTCGGGAGGGGTAATCCAGGAAGGCTTTCTGGAAGAAAGGGGCAAGGAAGGAGGGGCACCTGGGTGGCTCAGTGGTTGAGTGTCTGCCTTTGGCTCAAGCTTCAGCTCCTTGTGGACAGAGTGAGGATTTCTCCATTTTCTGCCTCTCTTTCCCTCCTGCTCTCCAGGCAGGCACCTACATGGATGGGCAGCGGCTTGTACAGTGCTGGGAGGGAAGGGTGCATTTGGCCTCAAGCCAGTCCTTGGGCGTATGTGGGTTGGTATCCATCGAGATGGGGTGGTGTGGTCTATCCGAAGTATTCAGCAGGACTTCCACTGCTGAGGGGTGATGCTGATAACCTTCTGGTATAGTCTTTCTCCACTCCACCAAGACTGAGGCTGTCCTAGCACTCTGTGTAGAGCTGATCCCAGTTTGCCTCTCAGTGATGGTGGAGACCCTCTGAGGTCCTGCCCCACAGCCTTCTCTGAATCCTCTGAAAAACTCCCCAACCACAGTCACATAACTTCAGGTGCCTGGAGACCCAACTTCATGCCCTTCCTCCTTGCTTTGCCTCTGGGTCTCCATGACTGTGACCTCCCACTGGTTCTTCAAAACCACGAGGGGGAATAGTGCTGCTGTCACTGCTCCTGGACACTGCACCATCCCCACTGGTTTGTCTACATGCCATCCTCACCTTTAATGGACACAGTTTGAATGTGCCTGCACCCTGGCTGTGATGTGAGCAATCTCTGCTTCAGCCTGGGGATCCCAGGCCTCGGGGCACAATACTAGCCCCATTCTCCTCCTGGCTCCCTTCCCAAGCCCAAGCCCTGCTCTACCCCTCCTCCACATTATTTCCAAGATTCAGACTCTGCTCCTTGGGTTCTGAATTTGGCAGATCACTTCTTTATGAGCCTGTCCCTCTCATTACAGATGCTGGCACAATTTGATCACATTAAAGAATAAACACAATGCTGGTGCTTAATTCCTGAAAACATAGCTTTTTTTCCTCAATTGCCTAGGTGCAGACTGCGTAGAGCTGAACTGGCTTGATCAAGGAATTAAATAAGGATTAAGAAGTTGGAAGGTGCCTGCTAATCCAGCAATCAGACAAACCTCTGCAAAATCATCTTGCTTCCTTTCCTAAAATATGAGTTAAGAAAAATGCAATTGGATCTTTTGTTCATTAGAAGATCAGTAAAAAGTGTGCCAGTCAGGCAGCCGCATCTGGGGGAGGGGAAGAGAATGGAGGTAAACAGCCCACAGAGATCCATGTTAGTGAGGAGTCTCCGAGTCTCCCAGGATGACCTCCAAATCTATCCTGGACCCCCTCGTCCTCTCTGGCAGCCTGGATTTCAAGCTGTCACCAAAAGAGTTCTCTTTGGTTGGCTTCCCCATGATTAGAGAGTCAGGGTCAAAGGCCAATACTATTTTCTCTACCCAAACTCACTTCCCAGGAGGACAACACATGGAATACAAGAAAGTATGGGATTTGGGGTCAACTCCAAACTCCCAGGATTGACTCTCAGCTCTACTGTGGGATCCTTGTATGATCTCAGGCAAGCAGTCCTAGCTCTCTTGAACCTCAGTGTTCTTTTCTGTGAAATGGGTCTTATATCATGGGGCTATAGTGAAGATAAGGAAAGTGACCCAGTGAACTACCTGGCACATCATAACTTCCTAAATGCTAGTAACTTTCCTTCCCCATCCTCCTTCAAAGATAAAACCATCCCTGGGGCTAGTTTTTTCCCCATCTAGATTATTGCAGTAGTTTCTACATTCAACATGTATCTTCCCTTTGATCTAAGCCACATCCTTTCTGGCATTTTCTGGCGGCAGGATTTCCCAGTCTTTCACTGCTTCCTTTAGGGAGAAGCTCTTCTCAGACTCTGCTTCCTTGTGGAGTTGTTAGTCTCCAGTGCATCTCCAAGTTTCAAGGTATGTCACCCAGAGACTCCCCCCACCCAATTTTCCCTTCTCTCTGGGTAGAATGTGAAGATGTGACCCCAGAGCAGCTGTCAGCCATATCCCTAGCCTGAGGTTTAAACCCAAAGCAGTCACTGAGGACCCCAGAGCCTTCTCTTTCTGTGACTCCCCTGGCTAGCTCCAGTCAATCCTTTGGGCCTGAGATAATTAGAGCTGGTTTCCAATGCTTCCTCCTCACCGGCTTCCTAGAATTCTCTTTTGATCCACCCGCATCCGTTCTCCATATTCCATACAGAATGAACTTCTAAAAGGACAAATCAAATCATGCTCCTCCCTGTTTAAAATGCCCCCATAGCCTCATACTGCTTTCAGGATCAAGACCCACGGAGGGGGGCACTTGACGGGATGAGCACTGGGTGTTATGCTATATGTTGGCAAATCGAACTCCAAAAATAAATAAATAAATAAATAAATAAATAAATAAATAAATATCCCACAACTTTACCAGGGCCTGCAAGGCCTCACCTGTGTCCCTACCCCTGCCCTCCCCAAGATGCCCCCTGGCCCTGTGCTCTCTCTGCTTTCCAACTGTTTCCTGCCTTTGTACTCATAACTGGGAATGTCTTCTCACTTGCTCCTCACCTAGAAAACTTCTACTCACTCGGACTACATCACAGGAAGAGCCTTACTTCCTCAGGGAAGGCTTCCCTAAGGCACTTCCACCTTCTTTCCAATTTGGTCAAGCTCCTGTAGCAGATCCTTCTCACTCTTTGTAATCTTGGATCGATTTGTACTACTGTTATATAATGCCTGCCCATCTCCCCTGCCAGACTGCAAGCTTGAAGAGGGCAGAGACCATACCCAGTTCATTGGTTTCTCATCAGCTCTGCTTGGAACAGCACCAGGTGCAGCAGATGCTCATAAACATAAACATTTAGTGAATGAATGAATGGAGTGACCTATTCGGTGATTACAACCTATGACCTAGTCCTGGTCACTCTTCAATCAGGAAATCTCTCTGGAAGCTTTTCCAGACACCCTGGAACTACACTGGCTACTTAATTAGTCTCTGCTTTCTCCCCTTTGATTAATCCATTAGATGGCTTTTGTCTTTCTAAACACACCTACCAGATAACCTCCAAGGACTCCCCAGTGGCCAGTGCATAAAAAAAAAAAAATCCACTTGCTGGAGTTCCCCAGATCGATTCCTGCTAGTCTTCAGCCAAGGTAACGCCCCCGCTTTCTCCTCTGCCTGGAAGGTCCTCCTTCTCTCCATGTCTATATCCCACACCTGCAAATCTCTGCACAACCACTGCCTCCGTGGAGCTCCCTTAATTAAACTGCCCCTGCAGTAAGTCCTGTCTCATTCTTGCAGCAATTCATTGATTATATATAAGCTTAGAACTGCTTCCCAGATATTTCATAATTGGTGTAGTTTCATCCAGGTCACTAGCCCTTTCACATCCATTATGTGATTTGATCCCAAAAACTTTGCAGGGAAGCTGGGGCAAACATTTTAAGGAATATTTCAGAAGCATCAGAAATCCACTGAGTTAGCTTAAGTGGAGGAGATTTATTATAAAGACACTAATGAAGAGCAATGGATCCTCATTTCGGATATAGTAGACTGGCCTCAAGGGGCCTAGGAGGGCATCCAGAAACTTCTCTTTCTCAAATCTTGGTCTCTCTCTCTCTGTCCATCTGCTCAGCCAGTCCGGTGACTACTTTGAGTCACCTGCCCTACTGGTGCAAGCAGCTGGAGGCCAGGTCACACTGCCCACTGCTCATTCAGCAAGACCTGGGAGAGGGTGGGACCGGGAGCTCAACCAGCCAAGTGCCGATGTAGTATCATGGATGCAAAAGTGAGCACTGAAGTCAGGCCAACTGTGTACAAGTACCCAGCTATGATAATCACTGGCTTGTGACCTTGCCAAGCCACATTATCTCCCCATTTCCTCATCTTCAAATAGCATCACCAGTGCAGGATCATTGTGATGATTCGGTGACAGAGTCACAGTAAGCATGTGGCACAGGCCCTAAAACATGGTAAAGATTAGCTGCTAGTGTCTGCTACAGTAGGAATCATCATTCTGGTCATATCCTTGAAAGCACCCTAGGATCCTCAAACACTACTGGAGCCCCACACAGAGCCTGCCAAATCAGCATCCTCCAGGAATCCATGTTTTGAAAGAGACGCCCATGGTGATTTTGTGTGCACCACTGGTGAACTTAACCCAGCTTACTCTCTTACAGATGGAAAACTGAGGCCCAGACAGGCAGAAGGGCTCAGGTCACACCAGGAGCTGGTGTCTGGAGCCAGGATCCTGACTCCCCGTGCAAAAAAACTCAAGACACAGTTCCATGGGTGGGTTCTGCATGCATTCCCATCTCCTAGTATCAGGGGTCTCCGAGGAGTACCCAGCAGGACTGGGTACAAAATGCCACCCTCAGGCAGTGCAATGCTCCAGTGCACCCAGGTCAGCTTCTCGCCAGCCATGTAACTACCAGGGAGTTAGGTTTTGTACTTTCAGTTTCCTCAATTGTAAAATAGGCCGATAGCCCTCATCTCATTGGGTTGTCGTAAGGATTAAATGAGTTATGGTATGGGAAGCTTTTAGACCAGTACTTGACACGATGCTATAACTATCAGCTTTTATCATTGGTAAACATATACCTCTGGGTCTCTTTTTGGTCTTTTGCTGTAGGGATAGATACTGAAAAAAAAGATACCCTTTGACACAGTGTTTGTAAACCACAAGCATATAAGGACTAGCACACACATCTGATTAAAACCCTGAGACCCAACCTCTACACAAAGTTTCCAGGGGGACTGCAGATAACCACAATACTCATACTAGTGCTTTCCCCCCCAAAAAACTGACTTTGCACAGATGCATGTGAAGATGCTCACTGTACACACAGACATTTGATGAGGAACTTCCTAAAGGCTGGGCTGTGCCTCCCCTCAGACAGGGGCTCCCGACAGTTACAGATCATCTCTCAGCATCCAACTTGGAGGGATGGGGGCCTCTAGACACCCACTGCCCCTTCACTCCTGATCTTTAATGTCAGGGGCAAGGCATTTACTGCCCAGTAAATCGGACTCTTCCCAATTGCAAACACTCATGGCTGATGAGGTTTTTCAGTGCTACTTCCTGCCACTCTAATTGCTCCATGCCATGTTTTATGTATTTTAATTAGGGCTTTAAATTTTACACCTAAATCTCAAGGCACTCCAGTAAAAGGACCCTCTTTAGAAACTGGAATAAATAAATAAAATCTTCCCAGGGAGATGACAGCCAGGAACCTTGAGATAACTCATATCCACCTGTCACTCTGCCATCACCATTCTGTTATCTGGGGGCAGCCCAAGGGTGTGTTCTGGGGTCTCCCCAATAACCCTTTCTGTTTCTACTTCTGCCCCCTGAGGGGTGCTACTACCTCCCAAGGTACAGTCTTGATGGTCAAACACTCCTCAAATTCTTTAAGACATACGTTCCAGGCTTGCTTTGTTCAAGTGCTGCTGTCCGGTGCTGGCCCGAACCTGTGGTCAGCTGCAATCACCTGAAAAGTTCATGAAACATACTGATGCCCAGACTCCTCCCCACCGAGGTTTGGGTTCCATTGGTCTGCAATGAGGATCCTGGCATTGCAAGTGATCCTGCATGGCTGCAGGTGACCCTATCCTGCAGCCAGAGGGGAGAAACAACACTGCAGGGAACTCACTGCTGAGCAGAACCCATGCGGGTTTCTCCCACAAGACGTGGCACATCCAGCCACCCCATTAAACTGTAGGCTCTGTGCGGACTGGGACCCCATCTGGCTTGTTCATTGCTGTATCTGCAGTAGGACTGCCTGGCATACACTTGGTGCCCCATAAATATTTACTGCATGAGGCCCAGCCTCCCCACCCCAACCCCCCGTTATGCAGACACCCTCCTCTCTTCCCATTTCCAATGTACATCCCACCACTTTCTAGTTGGGTGGTTCTGAGCAAGTCAACCTGTCTTTCTGAACTTTAATTTCTACATCCTTAAAATGAGGGATAATGTCAGTAATCTTCCTACACAGATAATTCACTTTTCCCCTGGCCTCAGTGGTCGGCATTGCACACATTCTCCTGTCACAGGTGAGGCCCTCTGCTTCTCTGTCCTGTTTGTAGGCTCTCTGGACCGAAGTCAGACCCAAAGAAGAACCATGTGGTATTCAGCAGGACCAAAGGCCCTCACTGAGAACCTAGAAATGCAGATTTGGGTTTCTCCTTCCTCTGATTTACTCTGTGACCTTGAGCTTGTCTCCTGAAGTCTCTGAGCCTCTGAACTCCAGCAGCTGCCTTCCCTCTGCCACCACCCCTCTCTGCATTCAGTGGCTCTCCGGGTTAGGCGGTCACTCCACCGAACATGGCAGCTGCCCCTGAGACTCCCATGCAGTATCTGAGCAGCCGCAGCCAGCCCTGCATGCTCTCTGGATGAAAGTGAAGCACACAAACACAGCCGTGGAGAGAAAAGTCCCTTGATTCGACAGCCCCTGGAGAATTCCTATTCTAACAGACACAGAAGTTCTGTCCCCCAGACATAGCCTGCAGTGCCAGTCAGACTCGTGGGCCCTCTCTCTGTTCCACCAGCTCTGGGAGGGAGAAGCAGGGCACGGGAGTCATGTCTGCTCAATCACCGCATGACAGGACAGCCCTCTGCGATGGGGCGCCCCACCTGGATGAGACAATGTGTATCAGCTGGAGCCTCCTCCTCTAGGACCTAGGAACTGGTTGCCTTCTGCCATCACAGAAGAAATGGGAATTCCTAGGCTGAGCTCATGGTGGAGACAGTGAGAGGAAATCTGGAGGTGGAGAAACAAGGAAGCAAGCCCCCGTGCTTTTTAAGAACCCACCTCAAACCAGGAAGCCGCTCTGCCCACCCAAGCCCGCTCCAACTTCCTACTTGGGGTCTCCAAGCATCTCCTGTTGTCTGCCGTGCAGAATTATGCACTCCCTTATATGGTTAGGGGCTGTTTATTTGCAACCCTGGGGCTATGTCTTTCTTCAAGAGCAGACAATAAAGTAAGGTAGTACAAAAGCACAGAGCCAGAGGAGGGATCAAAGCCCAGTTTTGCTCATTTCTAGCTGTGCCACCATGAACAATTTACTTTTTCCTCTTTGAGCCTCTGTTTTCCTGTCTGTAAAATGGGAACAAGAATACGTAGTCCCGTCGCACTGTGAACAAGGTGGAATTAAATAACCTATAATGTGCCTAGTACAGGGCCTTGCCCACAGGACATGGTGAGCGAGCTGAAACTACTAAAATCTAGGAGGTCCCGATTGTGCTCCAGCACCCGAAGGGTAGGAGCGCGCCCTGTAGCTCTGCAAATCCCCTGCACGCGCGGCTGAGGGGCAGAGCACCGCGGGTGGGCGGGTTGGCGGAGCTGCGGTGGAGGCGCCCTACGCCCTGGTGCTGGACGCCCGCAAGGGCCACACAGGTACTTCCAAGTCCCCCCTGCAGATTTCTGCTCGCAGTTGATGCTAATAACACCTCCCCTCTCCCGCCCGGTCCCGGGCTGCGCTAAGGCAGGCAGGGGAGGCCACGGAGGGCACCAGAGCGAGGCCCAGGCACAGCCGCTGGCTCGGGGCTGCGGGGCTGCGGGGCTGCGGGGCTGCGGGGCTGCGTGCCGTTACCTTGGCGAGAAAGGAGCATGGTTAATCCGCCGCGCTCTCCTCTCATTAAGCCTTCGCGTTTATACCTGAATTAACTTTTCACATCCAGTGAGGGCGCGTGGGAGGCTCTGGCCGCCGCAGGCGTGACCGCTGCTGTGACTGTCGGTGGAAGTGGGGCCGAGAGGACCCGCCACCCAGGGGCGGGAGGAGCCCCAGGCCAGGGGTGGATGTGGGGGAGGGTTGGTTTCTACGCTCCGCGCCGTCCTCCTCCCGCGCCCGGGGGCGGAAAGGGGCGCAGGAGAGGGGAGGAGGGCGCTGTCTCCCCGCCGCCCGCCCGCGCGGGCTCGGCGGGAGCAGAGGATTGGCCACCTTCGGGGTGGGCCAGCAGGGATGCGGCGGCGGTGCACCTGTTCAGCCAGGCAGCGGCGTGTGCCAGGTGTGTTAAATGTCTTCCTCCGGCTGCCTTAGGACGCAGCGCAAGGGCAGAAACACACAGGGGCGCGAGCCTGTGCACGCACCGCACCGGTGGGTATTGGTGGAAGCCTCCCCGGGGGCCCGGCTTTCTCTAAAGGGGACTGACCTCGCTTTAGCTCCATGGACCCCGAGCTCATTAAACTGCTAGCGTTTCCTTGGAATAGTTCCTGAGTACACAGTGGACTGCTGGGGCCCTTCACTCCGGGAGCTGGGCCACCTCAAGGCCTCTTTTTGCAGATGCCAGGAGGAGTAAGCTGCTTGCTTACTCCTGAGTAGCCTCCCTGTGCTTCATCTGAGTGAAAGGCTTTCTAGGAACTACTTATCCCCACAAATGGTCCCTCCAGGGTGTCCCTCCTCCTCCTCCTCTTTCCCTGCCTCCTCCACCCAGTTCAGGACATCCAGGTCTGGTCAGTAAGCAGCGGTGCGCACCCTCAGACCTGTGCTGGAGGCTTTACGGTGTTTGGTTGAAGGAGAGGAGAGGTGACCATCAGGGTGCCTGCGATGTCTGGGCATTATCTGCTTCATGATCTTTGTTCTCTACCAGCTTAAAATCCGGTGGAGGAGCCAAGACAGGCAACAAAGACATGGCTAGCAGGTGGGGGATGAGGAAGGCTCAGAAACGGGAGAGTGATTCAAAGCCGGAAAGAGAATTTGGGACTCAGTCACACCCTTCCGAGGAGGGAAACTATTGTGGGCTGGCTCTGAGTCACCAGAGATTTCTCAGGGGAGGCAGGATTTGAATTAAGCCTCCGAGCCAGGCTGTGAGCTAAGTGCCTGACGTCCATTATCTCATTTAATCCTTACAAAACCTCCATGATCTGGGTGTTATAATTATCACTCCCATCTTATAGATGAGGAAACAAGCCAAGTGGGGGGGGGGGGCGGGTCAGGGAACTGCCAAGGTCACAAAGCTGGTAAGAAGATTTTAAGCTGGGTCTATATGACTCCTAAGCCCTTGCTTTGGATCCTAATGCTTTATGGCCTCCTCCAACCTTGAAAAAATATCCAGTGAGGAGACCCCAAGGGGAGACCGTTGCTAGAGATGCAGAGTGCTAAGAAAATGAGAGAGTGTTGTGGGGGGTGGGGAGCGGTCCTAACTGACCAGAGTGAATTCCCAGGCCAGAGGAAAGAACAAATAGGTACATGTTGCTATCACCAGCTCTAACAGCTGTTTATTGGAGGGGAGAGGCTTTGAGGTTCTTTAATTTCCCAAGACCCCATCTGGGAAACCCAAACCACTTTTGAGTAAGGGCGGGAGGGTCTTCTTGTAGATCCTGTCCCCCAAGGGACTCTGCAAACCAGCTGATCCAATACCTTCTATTCAATTCAGATCAATAAACATTTATGTGCCAGACGCTAAGTGCTAGAAATTATTAAGGGACAATTTTTGCCATCAGGAAAATTATAGTCTAGCAGGGGTGATGGACACAAAATAAAAATGCACGGTAAAAGATAAATGTGAAGATCGAAATGTCCCCTATACATGGGACATCAGCCCAGGAGGAAAGAAAACAGGAGCTGAGCCTTGAAGGCAGAGCAGGTGACGGGAGGAAAGGGGGAGAAAGGGGGAGAATGGTGCCCTGGGTTAGAGGAAACCACATTAGCAAGGTCATGGAAGTGTGGAAAAGCATGGTTTGTGTTTGAAATTATAAGTGTACCAGTTTATGAGAGCATAAGCTTGGAGACAGGCAGTGGCGTGAAATAGCACAGCAGAGGAGGGCAGGAGTGAGGGGGCAAGAGGTTTTGTGGGACTGGCTAAGGTGCATGAACTCAGTCCTCTAGAGGACCAAAGGGCTTTTAGCAGAATCTAACGAAGTCAGGTCATGTTCTCAAATCCTAACTCTGGCTATAAGAAGAGCAGTAGCTTTCCCTAAGAGAGACTGGGTCCTAGGAGGCTGTGAAGGAGGACTGGTACATTTTACCAAAGATAGGATGAGGTAGTAGGGGTGGGGAAGAGAGGACTGGGTCAAAAAACACTTAAGAAGGAAATAAGACGGGAAGTCCCTGGGAGGAAGAAGGAAGAGGCTGATGGTCTCCAGACTTGTCTTGGGATACTGAGTAGGTGCCTTTCACCAAGATTTGGAACATGAAAAGAAACAGTGAGAAGGGATGATGAATCAGTTTGGGTTTTGTTGAGTTGATGATACTCAAGTGATATCCAGGTGGACACTCCCAGTAGATACCTGGACTTAAGCCTAGGAGATAACCTGGAGACATAGAAGGGGGGGGGGTGTATCAGCAAAAAGGTGGGGCTAAAACTAAGAAGGTGGATGAGTTCAAATATAGAGATCATGTCAAGAGAGAAGAGAGAGGATCCATAAACAGAACCCCAGGGAAGAGCCACACTCAGGTGCATACAGAAGAGGAGATGCCCCTGACAAAGACTTAAGCAGATAAAGGGGGAGTCAGAAGCCAAGGGAGCAGGGAGTATCAAGGAAGGAGGAACTCCCATTTCAAATGCAGCCAAAAGATAAAGGAAGGACAAGACTGAGAGGTGTCCACCAGCTTTGGCAAAGTAGAGGTCACTCTGGCCCTTATAAGGGTCCTAGCAGGAGACACAGAGCACTCTTGGGTTAGGCATTTTCAGGAGATTTTAACAAAGGTTCTTGCTCACAGTGGGGCTTGGTGCAGGGAGGGCCTCGGGAGAGTGTAGTACCCAGGGAGGGATAGCAGAGGAGAGCTTGAGCAGCCAGCTCCTTGGGCCAAGGACCAAGAAGAGGGAGGAGTTCACAAATCTGGAGGCAGGGAGCCTGAGTGAAGAGGGCTGTCTGATGAGCTCAGGAAGTTGGCAAAGGGGCACAGCCAGCCTAATGAGACCCCACAGGTAGGAAGTTGGCCAGATAAATTCCCGGATCTCACTCCCCCTCCTCCTTCTAGCTTCCAACCAAGGGTCGCTATTGGTCACACCCAGCTGAAAGCCAGAGGCAGGTAAGGCAACGGGTGGATGCAGGTTCTCCAGCTGAGCCTGTGGGGCAGAGGGCAGGGTGAAGGAGGGTGGATAGACATGGAGGGACAAAGAAGATGCCCAACATGGTGGTCTCCTGCGAACACTTTGGTGGAGCCATGGAAGAGTTGGGGGCCCAGGGGCAGTGGGTGAGGATGAGGCACATGCTTGTCATGGTTGCTAGCATGCCCTGAACACCCTTCCTATGTGTGGTAAGCTTCTTACCCCGTGAGCCACTCTTCCTGGAGGGAGATGCCTCTATCCCAGCTGCCCTTGCCTCTGCGGCCCAACCACATGACCTGGGCTCCACCAATCAGCCACACCAGTGGGACACTAGATGTGGAAGAGAGCAAGCGGAGGAAACAGGCACTGCACATAGTCTGCTTTCTGGTTGGGGTGGTAGGGAGGTGTCCACTTTGGGATCAGCCATTCCAGACTGTCTTAGCCTCCAGAACCAATGGTCAGTGATGCTAGCCACAGCTCGGGCCTCAGCAGCCAAGGTTAGAGGAGCTGCCAGTGAAGACCAGTGGTGTGGGCTGTGCACACTCCTTCTTATGTGCAAGCTCTCTGTCTTCCCTGGCCTTCCCAGAGTTTCTGGAAGATCCTTGGGATCCCTTCATTTGTTTCTCTTTTGCTTAAAATAGCCAGACTAAGTTCTGTTACTTGTCACTGGAATACTGATTTAAGAAGGGTGAACTGGACATGAGGACTGAGACATAGGAAGGCAGACTAAGCTTTCAGGACAAAGAAGAGAGAAGGTAGAGTGTTGCGTGGAAGGGACTTTTAGGAGAGGAGGGTACAGGACAGACTCATGAGCTCAGGGAATGAACAATGATAGGTGGAGAGCAGTGATTAGCCCAACTAAGAGTTAAGGCAGCGGGTTCAGAGAGGTGAACCATCTTCCCAAGGCCATGCCGACAGTGAACACGGGTGCAAGAATTCCAGCCCTGGCCAACTGGCTTCAAAACCTCACACCACAGGCATCTCTGCGGCAGCCAGACCAGGCAACTCCGTTGAGGGTAGTTTTCATGGGAAATTTTGAAGTCATACTTGAAGCCCAATTTGAAAGGATAGAACGGCCCATAGGGACAAGATGAAGAATGAACAGGTAGGCTCGTCAGAATGAAAAAGAGACCCAAGTTCTTGTCAAGTGAGTCAAGCTGCCTTGAGATATGAGGCCCAGTGGCATATGGTACTTAGCTCATCCCCTGAGACTGTCACCCTAGAGGAAAATTGTTTTCCCCCACACAGCTGACTAGGCTGTACGAAGTGCCACCTCAAGAAAACTCTACCAGAGGGAAGCAGAAAGGAAGGGGACTGCAGAACATACCTCCCACCAATCCCTTCGAAAGTGAGCATTCCAGAATGCTGGTGGAGGGGGGTGTCCTGAGAGCAGCTGGCCTGCTTCATCAGGACTGGACATTCTTTACGTGGCTTGTCACCATGTTCAAGAGGAGGAAATGTAGGAAGGCTTTGATGAATAAGTATATGGAGAGATTCTAGGTTTTCCCAGAGAGCATGTCCAGACCTAGCCGTTTGCGTGGTGTGTGTGTTCGGGCTGTGTTCGTGCCCTTAGGCGTAAAGGGCATGTTGATATGTTTGCAGAGCTGGCGCTCTGGGGCTCTGTGCAGGGCCTGCCCACGTGTGTGCAGAGTTGGCCAACATATGTGAAGTTTTTGCCTTATGAGGGTGGAGTCCATTTACCGCAGGCCTCAGAGAGACCAGCCCTATGTGCAGTCTGTCACTGTATCACAATTAAGGGGATAATTTCTCAGGTGCTTTTTCAATTGACCATATCGACAAAGTCTTGAAATCTGGTTATTTTAGTGACACATAAAGCTTTTTCCTTGGTTAACACATTTGAGTTTAATTTCAGTAATATTTCCATTAACAACCTGTAATTAAAGCATCTAATAAAGATCAGTAATTCACTTAGCTGGATTTGCATTTAAAAAAAAAACAGAAAAGAAAAAAATGCATTCGTGGAACTCAGATTTCATTCTTCTGTTAAATGAACATTATGGCTTTTCTGGGTATCTTAATTGAACCTCATTTTTTAACAGGAATATTAAACAAATTAAATTAAGCGAGTAATTTCCCTTTTTAGGATAAAAAAAAAGCCTTCAAGTGGAAAAGCTCCCTCTAAAACACCCATTAGTGGGAGGGGGTGGGGCCGCAACATGGGCAAATGTGCTGGTTCTGCTTCAGCAGCAGCAAGCTGATGAGCTGCCATCCTGAGGGGGACCCCACAGCCCCAGAGACCTGAAGACACTCAGTCCTGAGGACCTGCTCAGCTAGGATCCCGTAGGCTCTGGCCCAGGCAGCTGAGACTGGCCCCAGGAACCCCAAGAGTGGAAGGAGTCGGGATCAGATAGGTCCCTAGAGGGAGGGAAAGCCGCCCAGGTCAGGGGCTGGAATCAGCTCAGACAAGACAAGCTCAGAGGTGAAAGAGCCCCATGAGCCTGGCTGTTTACACCCAATTGTTTAATTATCCCACCATCAGCTCATGGGTGGGGGCGGTGGGATTACTTGCTGTAACACAGATGCAGAAGCCACTGCTCTGGGAGGTCACAATATGAAACCATGTCGGCCTGGCTTCCATGTAGGAGTGTCCGTCTGGGTTGTCCCAAAAGTAGACTCCAAGATTGGACTAGACATGCAAAGGGACAGCGTCTATGAGGGAGAGCACACAGAGAATTCTGCTACGGGAGGCTGGGAGAGCTGCTGGACCCCAGGGTGAGAAGGGAGGGTGGGAGTGGGGGACCCTGGCAGGAAGTAGAGCAGCTCAGCTGAGAAGGCTCAGGAAGGCTGTCAGAGTCCCTAAGCCCAAGCAGCCCATCACAGGGGTTCCATGTCTCCAGCTCCAGAGTGGACCAATCTTAGCTGCTCTGCCACACTCGGACGGGACTAGGAGCACCATAACGTCAGTCACTCTCCCCACAGCTGGAGGACTAGAAGGTATCTCGTCACAACTGCATGGTCAGTGCTCTCTCCACCATGGTGCCTGGCCTCCTTGGGTTCAGACAGATTCAATCCCAGGAGCTGGCAAGGCCGAGACAGGTGAGGGACACAATTCCAGAATCAAGTGATTTTCAGGCAGTGTTTGGGAATTGGCCCCAAGAGGCAAAATTCACCCCAAAGGGTGAACCGAGTAGAAGGAAGTAGGACCCAGGCAGGTTGGGGAGGAGGTGGCCCAGGGTGGACAGTGTTGACAGGGACTGGAATCCCCAGTCATTGGTTGGGAGGGCAGATTTCCCAGAAAATGTGCGGGATGCTCCACAAGGCTATATAAAACCAGGAGAAAGAAACGAAGCGGGGATCCAGGTTTTAGAACTGGCCAAACCAGAGGTCGAGAGAGGTCAAAGGGATGGGAACCCCCCACGCCACAGCCCTAAAGCATTAGGTCCATAGGCTGGTGGGAAGCATCGAGTCAACAAGGGGAGGCCCACAGGAACCCGGTGGCCATGGCAGGACTTGCACACCCCACGCCTGTGGGGAGCCTTGTCTCCCTTCCTTCCACTCTGCCTGTGGTTTGCAAAGTCTTAGGTGGAGGGCAGGGCCAAGAGACATACTGTAATGAAATAAGGGGGTCTGTAGTGGGAAAGGTACTATCTCTGCCTTAGGGGAACTTCCAATCTTATGGAGAAAATATAGTTCTGGCCCTCAAGGAGTCCCTGGTTTGATGGAAAAATACAGCCCTTTGTTTATTCATCCCGTGAACATTAACTGAGCACCTACTGTACATTTGATATACATCAATGACAAAACAAACATGATCTCTGCTTTCTAGATTACATCCTATTAGGGCGATAAACAACAATTAATAAAATAAATGTTTTCTAGTGTGTTAGAAGCTGAAAAGTTCTATGGGAAAGAGAAAGGTAGAGCAGTGTAGGGGAGGTTGGGGTGGAGCAGGGAGGGTGTTGTGATTTTAAATCAGATGGCAGTTTCAGCCTCACTAGGCATAGGAGGTAAAGGACAAGCCATGTGAAAATCTGGGGGAAGAGCTTTCCAGCAGGAGGACCAGCCTGGGTTGAGCCTTGGAAGAGGTGGGGTAGCTTGATTTGATGTGTTTGAACAGCATGGTGGCCACTGCGGCTAGGGCAGTGAGGGAGGGGACAAATAAATGCTAGGAGAGCTGAGCAGGAACATGCTGGTGATGCCCCCCCACACACACACAGAGCCTTGTAGATCACTGGGAGTACTTCAGTTTTCACACAGATGGAAATGGGGAGTCATGGAATGGTTTTGAGCAGAAAAGAGACTGAACTTTAAACCAGGTCATTCTTGCCATTGTGTTGAGAATGGGCAGTGGGGTAGGGGCAGCAGCAGGGGAGAGCTTGTAGGAGGCAACTGCGGTGAACCACACAAGGGATGGGGGGGGGGTCCAAGCAGACTGATGGCAGAGGGGCTGGTGAGAAGCCACTGAGTCTGAGCCACCCACTGAGCCACCCACTGAGTCTGGGTGTAGTTTGAAGGATTTGCCCATAGATTAGCTATAGCCTCTGCGAGGAAGATGGCATTCCATAAATGGAGGTGAATGCCTAACTCCACACTGTGCCTCTGAGGAAGGTGCACATGTGTGTGCGCGCGCGCGCGCGCACACACACACACACACACATACACACACACAGCAACAATACAGTCTTTGAAGTCACAACTCAGAGACTGGAGCCAGTCAACCCCGTCCCTGCCCCTGCCCCAGTCCCCACCCCCACCCCAGTCTCCACCCCCAGGGAAGGCATTCTGGCAAGATTCCACCCAGAGCCCCACAGCCACCAGTAGCTCACTGGGTCAACACTGCCATCGCATGAACAGCCCCGGGAAAGCACAGTAATTCAATTCAACTGTGCGGCTCCATGATCTCGTGTCAACCTCACAGCTGATGATTACTGTTTTATCACAGGCTCGTAAAGTCCCCACATCGCTATGAATCATGGACACTCTGCCAGCAAGTGCTGGGAAACCTGGCCAACTCCAGAGGATGCTGGCTTGACAAGCAGCTGCTGGGGTTCATCTGAGGTCACTTTTCAGTATTGCAGGGGTCTTCCATTTGCTCTTTCTGGAAATCAGGGAAGAAATCATTCTCTTCCCTGGGGGTAGAGCCTTTAGCTCCCCTCTGCTGGAGGAATATTAAGTGTCTTGAGTCCTCTGCTGTAACATTTGAAATGGGCTGACAGTATGGTACAGCAGGAAATACCTGGGATTTTGAGTTCAAGAATATTGAACTCTGCATTTGCTATTTACTAATTGTGTGACCTTGGGCGAGCCATTTAAGCCATCCTAGCTGGAACACCCTCATCTGTAAAATAGATATTGTGCAGCTTAAATGAGAGAATGTTTGCAACATACTTGGAAACAGTAAATCACTAGACACGTTTAAATTGCAATTGTTGTTAAGTCAGAATCCAGACAACCAAGCCCCAACCAGGCAGACACCTGGAACCAGGGAGGAAGCTGCATTCAAGGGTCAGAGGGTCACAAAAGGTCAGAGGAAGGACGGAGAAGCCAGACCTGAGGTACAGCACTGGGGTAAAGCCAAGACAGGACACCTGGCATTACAAACAAGTGGAAATAGGAAGACTCTCAAGCTCTTCTAGTCTTGTAGTTTTAAAGGTTCTCTTTAGCAGGTGAACCTTTTTCAGATGAAATCTATATTGGTCAAGGTCCTCCAGAGAAACAGAACCAATAAGATGAATGAATGAACAAATAGAAAGGGGTATTTAAGAAATTGGCTCATGTGATTATGGAGGCTGACAAGCCCAAAATCTGCTGGGTCAGCCACCAGGCTGGAGACTGAGGGAAAAGCTGATGCTGAAGCTCAAGCCTGAAGGTTGTGTGCTGCCTGAATTCCTTCTTGCTGAGGGATGTCAGTAATTGTTCTATTAAGGCCTTCGACTGACTGGGTGAGGCCCACCCATTTTCTATAGTGCAATCTGTTTTTGTTTTTATTTTATTTTATTTTTATTTATTCATGAGAGACACAGAGACAGAGATAGAGAGAGACAGAAACACAGGCAGAGGGAGAAGCAGGCTCCATGCAGGGAGCCTGATGTGGGACTAGATCCCGGGACCACAGGGTCACACCCCAAGCCAAAGACAGGGGCTAAACCGCCGAGCCATCCAGGCGTCCCACAATCTGGTTTATTCAAAGTCCACCAATTTCAATCTTAATCTTATCCAAAAAATATACCCCCCACAGAACCATCCAAAATAACATTTGGTCCAATTTCATTTGGTCCAATTTGGGCCCTGTGGCCCAGCCCAATTGACACACAAAATTAACCATCACAGGAACTTATGCAGAACTCTAGTACATAAAATAGATACAAGAGAACCTACCACAGTTGAAGAGGGAGAGGAGGACAAGATCCTGCTTGCCGTAGAGCCCGTTATCTTCCACAGAGGCTCCAAGGACCCAAGTTTGAAAAACCACTAGTCTAGTTTCCACTGGGAGTGAGCTTTATCCAAGAGATAAGGTGATTATACGCTAGACACACAGCTGGCTAATGCTGGTTTCACCATGCCATAGCTTCTGCTGGACTGTACACTAGCTGTGTATAGGGCCCATTTGCGTCTGCATGCTCAGCCCATAGCGATGGGCAAACACATAGGAGACAGACATTCAGTCAGTATATATGCTGAATGAACGCACATCAGGACACAGATCATTTTAAGACTGGAAATCCAAACTGAGAAAAAGGTGCAACCCAAAAGAGTGGAACAAGCAGCAACGCCTTAGCACTAAAGCCTCACATCCGCCCACCCTGCAACCAGCAGGACCCCTGACCACATCCCAGAGGAGGCTGCAGGGCTGAGATGCTGTCCTTTCCTGCACCTGACAGCAAATGCAAGCCACACTTCTCCTTGGCTTTAGAAGGCACTCTACAAAACTGTTCCTGCAGCAAATTCACCATGGGCTGGTAGTAAAATGAGTCTGCATTCTGGGAACATGTTCAGAGTGATGAGAGGAGGCAAATTGCCCAGAGAAGCTGCTGCTAAAGGAGAAAAGGATGTTGTCCCAGGATGCCAGAGTCTAGTAAATGGGAGAACTACTAAGTATTTGTTGAGTAAATAGGCAAGCACAGATGCAGTGCTGGTCAATCTTACTGGGATGCCCTCTGCCATGGGCTGCTCTGGGGGCTCTGGGGTGCAAGGCAGAAAGTGCTGCATGGGAGCGGAGACTGTTTGTACACAGGCAGGGGCCCAGGAGCCACGTCTGGATAGGGCTGGGCCTCCTTATACCTGGTAATTAATCAGGAACAGAGGTTGGCATCTGCCCTGTCTCTGTCTCAGGAGCCTCCAGAGGCTGAGAAATTTCCTGCCAGCTGCCAGCACAGCTGTTCCCAGACCCCAGGGTGCTCCAGGTAAAGGGAGAAGAGGGACCACCCAGGCAGAGAAGAACAATGAGCGAAGGAAAAAAATTAATGACAAAGAAACATTTTGGCAACTCTCTTCTCCCCACCACTTGATCTTAAAAGTCTTTCTTTTGGGGAGTCTGGAGATCAGTGAGGGAGGAAAGAAAGGCACGTCCAACAGGGCTGCGGGTGCAATTTCTGAGCAAGACAAACAAACCTGCCCCCCACCCACCTCTGGAACAGTGGCATTGGCCCTGGCTACCCATTAGAAGCACATGGGGACTTTAAAGAGTACAGATGCCCACGCTCCAGCCCAGAGAGAATCTTATTTAATTGGTTTGTGGGGGAAGACTGAGCACTAGCATTTTTTTTAAAGTTACCCAAATGAGTTTAATATGCAGCCAGGACTGAGAAATTCTACTTTAGAGCCTTAGATACTCTGCACCCTGCATCTAAAACCTGCCCCTCCACACCCTCTCCCTACCCCAAAGCCACACAGAGGCACACTCTTAACTCCTCTCCTACTGGCCAGCCTTCTTAAGTTTGTTCCTTCAGGGTTCTCAGGCTTTCCACTTCACTATCTTTCCCCAGCAAATCCTTCTTCATCCTTCCAGACCCTAGCCACATGCCATCTCCTCTCTGAAGCCTACCCTGATTTCTGCAGGTCAAGCTAGCCTGTGTGCCTCGGCCCCCCTCACCCCAGTGCCCACTGAACCACTTGCCCTTGTAAGGGTGTCTGCCACATGGCCTGTCAGCTCATCCACTCACCCAACTTCCAGCTAGACAGTAAGCTTCTTAAGGACATGGATGATTCATGAACTAAAAAAAATACTAATATACTCTAACATATGTACATATTTAATGTGGCTTCATATGCTAAGATAGTCTGTATATTTATTTACTACTTTATTTAATGTCTCCTGGGCACTGGATGCTCTGAGCACTGGGGATGCTGTGATGTATGAGATTATCAAGTCTTTCTTTTAAATTCCCAATTAGAGGTGCGGTTGAGACAGTGCTGCACGCACCCACTGGCAGACTTCCTGTCTCAGGCCCACTGTGAAGTTACTGGGGCAGGAGTGATGTCAGCCACTTCTAGGCCTAGCCTTTTACCTACAGTCCCCTTTCGCTCTGACAGCCACCAAAACTGGAGGAGGGCTATTTGACTCTCCATGGCCTTAAAGCGAATGAGAAATAAAGCTTTTTGTGCTTCAGCTCCCAAGATGTGTGAATGAGTGTGTGACAGCCACAGAGTCTAGTTTATCCTAATAGAAGATGCTCTTGGCCACAAGTAACAGTGCATGAGTAAGAGCAGGGTAAAAACAGGAGGTTACTTCTTTCATAATAAAGCCTGAAGAGGTAGGTGGTTTTGGGGGTGGAGCAGGAGCTCATCCACAGGGAGAAAGACCCAGGCCCTTCCATCCATCCATTCTACCATCTTTGGTACACCAACCGCCTCTCCACTCATGCTCAGAAGATGGCTTCCATAGTTCCCAGCATCACATTCTTGTGACATGAGTGTCCAAAACAGTAAAAAAGTGGGGGAGGCAAAAGCGCCCTCTCATAATGTTTCCCTTTTCAGGAGAAGAGCAAAGATTTTCCTCAAAGCCTCTGCAGACTCTTCCTCATATTTCATTGGCCACAACCGGGTCACCTGGCCAACTGTGGCCACAGGCAGGGCTCAGAGGAAAGAATGGAGCACCTGTCTATTTGATCTCGGGGAGTGGGCTGTGCCAGCTGGGAAGGTCTGGGAGCCTCGGGCTCCCCACCAAGCCAGAGGAGACAGGAACTGCTTGCAAAGCCAAGCCAAAGGTGGAAGGTTTGCCTGCTTAACATTAATGATGGCACTTCCTGCACAAGAACCTAATTACTAATTGTAATTTATACCTGAGCTTGTGATTTGGGGAGAGCACCAGGGGACTCATTGCCACCTCTGAGAGGCAAGATACAAAGGCAGGATCATTTGTTTTATTTCTTCTTTCAAAAGATTCTTATGAGGCATGTCTTTTATGGCTGCATACTCATTATATTTCAAATGCATTCAAGTATCCTTGATGTATTGCTAAGAGTCTGGATGATTTTTTTTTTCCTCCAAAGCACTTGTGAGAAAAATACTTATAGGTGAAATTAGGCAAGCCTAGAGCTTGGTGGGCTTTGCTCTCTTACAGGAAGACTGCGCTGAGGGGAACACTTTCAGAGATGGGGATTCCTTTGGTTGCATTAGCACTGGGTATATCAGGCAGGCCAAGCCAATAGCAAAGCCTAGGGGTATAGTCACTTACATGTTATGATTTGGGGGCCCCCAGAGCCACACTGCATGCTGAAAAGCTTCTTCCCCACCCTCATATCTCTAGCTCCCACATGGAGTCACCCCCTGGGTCAAAGCACTGCTCTTCCAAGTTTTCCCCAATATTGACTTAATGGGTGATGAAAGCCAGTGGGTTCTCTGGGGCTGTGGGGAGGGTAGACAGGTTAGACACCCAGCTGGCTGGCAAAAAACTAACATATCTTCCTATCAGTTGGAGAAAGGATGCTGTCCTGAGCCCCTAAATGCCTCTCCATGCTGCTGCCCAGCTCCACCCTTCGGTCTCCAGTCCTCCCTGTGGTTCAGCAAATAAAGGGTTAACCCAGATGTTGTTAGGGTCCTTCTAGACCCTTCTTCAGTTCTGACTGGTTGTTGTTCCTACTGGTGGTTAAAGTTTGACTATCACTTCCTAACGTAACCCAAAACCACCCAAGTAAAGTCTATTGTCTTAGCTGCAGAGCCATAGAAGTGCTGCATTCCATGTCATTAATTTACCTATGTTTGTTTCCATATGAAAGTGAAGTTTTAATCTTTAAAAAAATGGGGGTAGGGATCCCTGGGTGGCTCAGCGGTTTGGCGCCTGCCTTTGGCCCAGGGCGCTATCCTGGAGTCCCAGGATCGAGTCCCGTGTCAGGCTCCTGGCATGGAGCCTGCTTCTCCTTCTGCCTGTGTCTCTGTCTCTCTGTCTCTCTCTGTCTATCATAAATAAATAAATAAATAAATAAATAAATAAATAAATAAATCTTTTTTTTAAAAAAATGGGGGTAACACCTGGGTGGCTCATGGTTGAGCGTCTGCCTTCGGCTCAGGTCATGATCCCACGGTCCTGGGATGGAGTCCCGCATCAGGCTCCCTGCAGGGAGCCTGCTTCTCCCTCTGCCTATGTTTCTGCCTCTCTCTGTGTGTCTCTCATGAATAAATAAATAAAATCTTTAAAAAAGAAAAAGAAAGTGAAGTTTTGAAATACTATCCATCAAATAAAAATGTTACTCTAAGAAGATGCACCATGATCATCCTGTGGCTTTGGTCCTTCCAGCACATTGCTGGGTACCACCCCCCATCCCCCCTGGGTAGTTGGGGCAACCCAATTTGAGAATCAGGATCTAAAGTGCTGTGGTCAGAACATCACTGCACAGCTGTGCATATGATACCAAGAAGGTAAAAACCAATCCCTTCAGACTCCTGTCTGTACCTAAACTTTGTTTTTGGCAAAACTCAACCCCTACTCCCTGACAGCTATTCCCATTGCACTGCCTAATGGGGTCATTTTCCATTTTCCCATTCCTCCAATCTGCTCATTCCTTTCTATCTCCAGGCCTTTGCTCATGCTGCTTCTGCCAGTGGGACTGTTCTTTTCTTCAGCTCAGGCTTCAAAGTCAAACTCAAAGCTACATCATCCACCTCCAGAGCAAACCCCCAGGCTGTAATCTCATCCTCTTCTTTATTATTATTATTATTATTATTTTACCTATCCTGTGGCTCAGGCTCCCTCTCTATGTAGCATTAGACTTATTTACATTTATCTTTTGAACTTGACTATGAGCTCCTTGAGGGAGGGACCATATAGCATTGATCTTTTTAGTCCTCATAGTATTCAGCATTTTGCTAGACACGGAACAAACAAGCAGAAAAACTAAAGTACAAGACTCACCTTATACAATTTGACATTGGTTAATTGCATTTTCATGTCATGAGCCAGGATGGATAGAGCATAGGACAAGCCATTTGAAGGGAATGGATAGGAAAAAGTTTAGATAAAGGTGGGCCCCTTAACCACAGTGAGTCAGCGTGAAGTCAAGGACATGAGGGGTATGGTCCACCCATATCACAGATGCCAAGAGGCAGCACCATGCTGAGCATGGCTCTGGAGCTACAATGCCTGATTTCAAAACTTGGCTCTGCTGCTGCACAAACTTGAGAAAGTTCTTAACTCTCTATGGTTCCATTTTCTCATCTGTAAAATGAGAGTAATGGTAGTGCCTACATCACTAATTTGTCAGAAAGAACTGATGAAATGATGTATGTAAAGCATCAGAGCAGTGGCTAGTGGTCACTTAGTGTATGTTAGCTATTATACGCTATGAGACCTGTCTAAATCCTAGTACAGCATACACAAGCCAGGTCTCCCACAGTTTCATCCTTTTTTGCTTCGTAACATATGTCACTGTCACCAGTCCCATTTCCTTCCACTTTCAGAGCAGTGTGTGTTTCGACTTGAAGGTATTTTTAACATTGTCAGGCTAAGCATGCTGGCCTTATAGCTTCTAGGGGCCAAGTTTATATGCTGACTATATAGAATATTTTTGAGGTTAACAAAAAGTAGGCACATAAAAGAGAAAGTTGAATACATGTCCCATTGCCTACCTTCTCCCAAGTTTCTCTTCCCTGCCAGAAAATAGCCTCTTCACTTTTGTTATGGTATCCAATATTTTTGACAATTAGAAATTAATTCAGTTTACTGAACTTTTTATGCAAAGGAAGGAAAGAGGAAGGAAGGAAGGAGGGAAGGAAGGAAGGAAGGAAGGAAGGAAGGAAGGAAGGAAGGAAGGAAGGAAGGAAGGAAGAGTTCTAGCAAAAAGTCAAAATCATTCACAATTCCGTACGAATTTGTCAAACCAGATTGTCTTTATGACACTTAACTGAGGCCAATCTACTGGGAAAATGGAGCTGTGGGTGAACTGGGATTTAAAATAGGAAAAGGCAATGTCAGAGTTGTTCAGGAAGGAGAGGCCTGGGGGATACACAAAATGGAGTGGTAGGGGTGGTAATGGATCTTTTTTTTTTGCATCCAAAAAAAACAAGATCAGAAAACAGTCTAAGAGATAGGTCAGGGAATGGGGACAAAAGAAAGAGAAGAAAAAATTCTGCATAAATATTTTACATCTTAAAATTTAGCCTAGTGTTGCTTTGGATATGAATGTAAAGCAGATGTTACAGCCTAAAGCAATCCCGTATTTCTAGCTGCATAGGGTTGGTGATGCTGTTCTGTCTCCAGGATACTTTAGCCCGAGGGATCAAAGAGCCACAGCAGCTGGCTCTCCAGAGCCCACTCTCCCTTCTCCCACTCCTGCCCTGTAATGAGGGGAACAGTGTTCTTTTCGTGGTCTTCAGAGCCTACTTAGCACCCGATTGTGCTAAACAGCCACGTCTCACTCCAGGATTTCCCTGTTGCCCCTCTCTCTGATCTCTGTGAAAATGGACAACCCCAAATCCTTCTGCTCCATTTTTGTGGAGAAAACATTCTTTTCAGCCAGTCTTGGTGACACAAAGGTAGCCTCTGGAATAAACTAGCGATCCACCACTCCCAACGTTAGCTACCACCATCCCCCACTTAATTTTTTTAGTAAAGCAGCTTACTGGGTTTAGACAGATGACAACTCATTAGTGAATCAAAAAGCTGAAAGGACCTTAAAAGAATGTCTAATCTAACCGGTTCATTTCACAGATATTAAATCTAGGACTTAGAGCAGAGGGATGACTTCCCCACAGCCCCTGGCAGGTTCAGCGTGGGGCCACACCTGCCCCCCAGAACTGCTGGGTCCCTGCCCCCCTCCCATGTCTTCAGTCACTGCTTTGCTGTAGGACGTGAGCCCCATCCGGGGCTGGATGGGACTATCTAGCTATGACTGGTGATTTGTAAGGATCCTCCTGGAGGCTCCTCTTTCCTGGCTGCCACAGCCTGTGTAACAAGACATCATGGTAGACCGTTTCATGGCCTATCTCCATAAGCATCCCAAGATGCTTTGGGCAACAGGTAACAGAACCCTTCGCCTCAACTGGCTTTACCTGGGAAGATTAATGATCTCCTGCCACAGGATGCCCCAAAGCAGAAGGACTACCCAGGTTGATATACTTGGTGGCTTGATATAGGTTCTCTGTAGGCTCTCTGCATCTTTCCAATTCACCATCTTCAGCATCTTGGTTTAGCTCCCCTCCTGATTGTAAGATTACTGCTACAGTTCTAGACATGATAACACCACATTAGAGGCGATGGGTCATTTCTTCTTGGGTATTTTTGCTCATTAGCAAAGAACCTTTCCCTGAAGTCCCCTAACAGGATTCTCTTCTCTCATTGGTCAGGATTAGGTTACATGTACTTTCTCAACCAATGACCGGCAAGGGTAATGGGACTACGGGTAATTGTTTTAAACGAGTTGAGGTTTACCCTAGAATCTTGTGGGGAGGAGTAGATAGCCGAAGAAACTCAAGATTCTGCCAACAGAGAGGAAGGGAATGGCAGTGGGCAGACAATGAACAGTTTCTGCCACCTTTTATCATCAGAACCCGAGGCGTGTAGTATTTAGAGCATGGACCTAGAATGGCTGAGTTCAAACCCCACTTTGCTGCTTACTAGCTATGTAACCTCGGGTGAGTGAATTTGCCTCTCTGTGCCTCACATTCCTTGGGTAATATAATAAAATCTACCAATCTACCACATGGTGCTCCTATGAAGATTGTAAGTTAATATATGTAAAAGTTGCAAATATATATGATATATAACAGACTGGCCCACAGTAAGTGTTATGTAGTGGGTGTTTTTAGTTTTTTCCCAACTCCCTCCCCACCTTACACACACACACACACACACACACACACACACACACACTCCCTATATCCCTACCATTGCTGCCATGGGAATCTCATCATTATTCCAGAACTGACCTGCATTTTTCAAACCCTGAGACTTCCCATATACCAGTCCTTCCACTTATAAACTTCCCACCATCTTTCCTGTTGACACTTAAGAGCCAGCTCAACGCCACATCTTCCATATACCTTCCTCCTGGTTTGCATTAATCTCTTTCCCACCCCACCTTGGACTCCTCAAACCCTCAGTGTTTCCACTCAAGCCCCTGTGCTTCCTACCTTGCTCTGCAGTCCCTAGCAGGTGAGTTGGTCTCCCCCACCCCAGACTGGGAGCCCTTGTCGGATAGAAACCTACTCTTGACCTAGTCTTTGACCTCTCCTTAAGAAAAAAAACAGAGTGCCCTGCATAGAACATATTCTTAGTAAATGTTTATTAAATTACCCAGAATTAAATAGAATACACCATCTCTATCCTCAAGGAGTTTCCAGTCTAGCTGAGGACCAGGATAGACACATATGAAGATGTCAACCATGTAAGCATTGGAACATCAATGCCCCAGGCCCCATGGACCTGAGGCTTCAGCTACAACAAGCTTCACACTCTTCCCTCAACATGTCATGTTCCCTCCCAGTGACACCGCCACTTACTCTGGTACTTTGGTGTTGTGGTCTTCAGTACACGCATTACATCTCCTTCCCTTTCCAGCCCAGGTATGCCTTAAATGCTAGGATTGTAACTTCCCATCTCACATCCTGGATCCCAGTGCAGAGCTTGGCGAGCAGCAAATGCTCAATGCGTGTTTGCTGGGTGAGCACTACAGAGGGATTTCTGTTAGCTGTCTTTGTCCCTTTTCTCAGAATAACACTTCTGGGGCTTGTAACAACTTAATAGCAGGCTAGGTGTCTACGAAGGGTAGCCGGTCTGGGAAGCTGAGAGTGGGAGCCATCCTGGCTGAAGATGCCACGCATCCTGGCCGAGGAGATAAATGTATAATTAGTGTAATCCCTAAGAGGAGTTTGACAATACCTGCCCTGTTCCTGCCTCCAGGGAGGGAGCTTGCAGTGAGGGGAGGCACAGTGGAGCAGGGATTATATGCTCCTCTGCCTCAAGTGGTCAGCCTGGGATGCCACCAAGGCATCATTCTTCAAAGAAGGGTCCACTGATGGGCATAGCTGTGCAATTATTGCAGTTCCTCCAGGAGTCTGGGTGTTTGTCCCCAGGAGTGATGTCGACAATGCACTGTTGTGATTGTTACTGGAGGCTTTTCATATTCATACCATACTTGAGCTTCCTGAGCATTTTCCCATGTGTTACCTCAGCCAAGTCTCGTATGAGCTCTTCAGCGACTGTCCTGCCCATATTCTACATGAGGAAACTGACTCTAAGAGAGGACAGAAGCACTGCCCAGTGCCACATAGCTAGAGAGTGTGGGGCTCTGGATCCAAGCCTAGAGCTTACATGATTCTAGTTTGGCTGAAAGTTTGACAAATGAAAAATTCTATATTTTTGTCTTCAGGTGAGATACTGGTTGCACCAGCATCCAAGCCCCTGTGGTCTTATGGACCACTAGATACCTATTCTTTTGTCTGTCTGCTGGGGGTGGGGAGTGAAGAATGGGAATGTAAGATATAGGGGTGTTGGGGGAGAGGTTGTGCTGTGTGTACGTGTGTATATGCATGTAAATGTGTATACGTGTGTGTGTATATGCAGGTGTTGGACCAGGGATGAACTTCAAGCATCCCTCATGCTTTAGGTGTATTCAGTGAGGACAATGATTGTTCCTTCTGATTGCCTTTAGCATCACAAATTCTTAGAAGAGTGTGACTAGGAGCAAGAGCATTTGTAAACCCCATTCTTGTGTCAGTTCTGCATGTTGCCTGGTTCAGTCTGGAAAGGGCAGAAGGAGCTAAAGAAGCAGTTCTACTGTGACCTCTTTGTCATCCTGTCACCAGGTCACCTTCTCCAGGGAGAAATAGAGGACTCTCTCCCTCATCACCCTAGGACCACAGTGCTATCAGACCCTCCCCGGACTGACCCCTGTCACCCTCCTGTTCTTTTCCTTGTTCAGAGGGGAGGCATCAACACTCAGGGCCACTCCAAGTCCCCCACCAAGCTTCTGAGCTGACTTAGGAGGCAGTAATGCGATTTCTGGGTGGTCCCGTGGATCCATGACTCCTGCCATCAGGAGCAAGTCACCTAGCACCTAGTCACCATTGTTTTCTCATCTTGTAGAATTTGGATCATGTCTCATGAGCCCTGTACATCTGTTGTTATCCAGCAGCCCCTTCAGCCGCAGTTAGCATCTCCTGGAGTTCAGAGGCCCTACAGCAGCCTCTTTGCCTCTAGCCTGCCTTCCTTCAGTTTGGACTCTCCTCTGGCCCTTCAAGATCTCCTTTGTTCTGCCTCTACCTACCTGTTGGCCTTCACCCGAGGTTCCAGCCCTTCCTGAGGCAAAAGGCTGTCTTCTGTTTAGAAGCATTTTGGTTTAGAAAGTGCTTCATACTCCACAGCGTGGTCTTGTGAGCCTGCTCACGTTGGGGATCATGTGGAGGTGTTAGGAGGTGTTAATATGTGTGTATCATGGTATATTGGGGTTGGGAGTATTGTCATGTGTGTGTATGTGTGTGTTTGGTATGTGGGGATGTTGGAGAGTGTTGCATGTCTGTGAATGTGTGTATATGGTATGTGGGGGTATTTGGAGTGCTGATGTGAGTGTGGTATGTGGGGTGTTACAGGCTGTTGCAGCATGTGTGTGCATGTGTGTGTGGTATATGTGTGTGTGGTGTATGTGGCCTCTGCTGTGATGAAGACAGGTTCCTGATTCTCCTTGACACAGGTTGAACAGTCTTGTTGTCCAGGGTTACCTAGCTAGAGATGACTCACCTAGAATTTCCTGAGACAGCTATATATATTGGGGTCAAAAAGCATTTCTGGGATGGGTGTTCTAGACCCCTGATACTCAAAATCTTGCTCTAGGATGGAAGTATGGACAGTCCTTTGGGGTTTGTTAGAAATGCAGTCTCAGACTCTACCCCATAGTAACTAAACCAGTCTCCATTAGAACAAGACCCCAGGTGATTCGTATGCATGGTATGGAAAGGACTGACTAGGACAAGGAAAAGACAAGACAGCAACAAGAATGTCGTCTCAGAAGATGCCTGTCATTGAGTGGGTAAGATAGTGGGTTGGAAGACCAAGAGAAGAAGAGGGTGTTGTAAGGGACATTATGCAGTAAATACAGGACTTTTAGCAGGAATGACCTGAGGAACCCTGAGCTAATTGTCCCAGGTGCCCATCCAGCCCAGCATCTCCATTTCATTTGTATTGGGCCTACAGGCATCCCAGCAGACTGTAGGTGTGAGCTCCCCCTACCCTATGGGATACCCTATCTCTATGGGATACCGGCAAACTTTGCCTGCCTTTTGTGTCAGCGGAGTACCAACCTCACAAGGTGAGTTAGGAAGTGTTACTTCCTCCTCAAGTCTTTCTCTTCCTCTTTGATTTTTTTGGAAGAATTTGGGAAGGCTTATTGTTAATTCTTCTTGAAACATTTGTAGAATTTACAAATTTACGAATTTCTGGACATTATTGAATTTTTTTTTTAAATTACTGATCCAGTCTCTTTGCTTGATATAGATCTGTTCAGATCTTCTATTTCTTCTTGAGTTAGTTTTGGTAATGTCTGTGTTTCTAGGAGTTTATCTGGAAACCAAGCTCTACCTTCCCTAAGCAGATGCTACTGGACAGGTGAGTACCTAGGATTCCTGCTACCAGGTGAGTCTGTCCTCAAGTGTCCACCTTTGCCTGGCCCAATCCCCAGACACCAGACTCTAGTCTCTTCAGTTGACCCAAATGCAGTGGAGGTGCCTTGCTGACTGCCCTGCTCTGGTCACACGGGTTGTCTGCCTGGATCCTCACATCTGTTATCTTCTGATGGACTTAAAACTGGCTCAGGGAAGGAGAAACCTTAGCAAAGTCAGCTGTCATCCTTTAGCTCCTGTTCTGCACTCTGGCACCTGAATCCTGACCCTGGGTGTGGACTGGTCAGCATCTCCGATTGTTCTGTAGGTGAGCAAAATAAGAACCTTCTTAGGCATTCCAAAACAGTTGATACTGGTAACCTGAGCTGTCTTAGTAAAAACCTTTTCTGGTTGAGAGTTAAAGAAATCCACTGTATTAGTCAGAAAACTCTGTTGGAGAGAAATAAGCTCTGACATCTCAGTGGTTTAACACAAAAAGTTTTATTTCTTGCTCACACAAAGCCCTCTGAGGTCCAGCAGACTTCCTTGGCAGCTCTCAGACTGTGATCAGGATTGAGCAGTTCCCTCCTAATATCCCAACATTGGTCACTTAAGCTGCAGGGTTGTGGAGAGGGTGAGTGGAGCTCATACACTCAGGGCTAACTGCCTGGGACTGGAAATGACACATCCCTTCTGCTTACCTCCCCACTGCAGAGGATCCAGTCACACGGGGCCACTCTGAGGACAAGGGAGGCTGAAAAGTATGGTCTTCCCAGAAGTTAAACTTCCAGACCAGTTTAAACAAAAAGGGATTGGGAGGTTTTGGGGTGGTCCATGGGACTTAGGGCAAGAAACCCAGCCAGGCTTCTTCCAGGACTGGGGGCATCAGCATTCAAGGAAGCTCCTCTGTCCCTGTCTGAGGCTATAGGTCTCTCTTTTTTATTGAGGATGATTAACTCATCTGCTTTTAGCGTGGACAGTGCTATGTGCTGGGAACCCCTCAGTCCCAGGAAAGCCATGTGAATTTGTCGCCCTATCATTACCTCTCTTCACACGTTACCTTTAGTTTTTCTTTCCTGACTGAATTCCTTCTTCTCTATACAGGTGGCATAAACTTGCTGCCCCTGTCTGAGGTCCAGATCCTCCCAGCGTTAGTACCTCCAACAACTATTGTATATCTTCAATCCTTGTTCCAGATATTCAGGAAAGAGACATTGATTGGTCTCTCTTGGTCTATCATCCACCCCATTTGTGGAATAATCATGGCTACCTGGACCCATCCCTTTAAGTGAAGTGACAAGGCAGAAAAAGGGAGGTGAGATCCAGCAGACACTCTACATGGTACTATTGTGTGCTTCATCAGGAACTTTCCACAGTAACACATAGAAGGCAAAAAACAGAAACGGACTAGAATTATCCTGCCAAAGGACAGTCCACCTGAGATTACAGCCCTCCTCCAGGCCTTCCCCTGAAGCCCAGTTTACACAGAATCCATTCTCATATTCGCTAAGGTGGTAGGCTGGACTCCAAGATACTGAATAGTCCCCTCACACTGAGTGTGGGTGGGACCTAGGAATATGATGAGATACTCACTCCTGTGATTACTGTTGCTTTATATAAGACTCTGTCATGGCAGACCAGGGCCAGACCCTCCTGCTGGCTCTCAAGAAAGAAGTTGGCATGTTGTCAGAGGTCCACATGGCTAGAACCTTAGGGCAGCCTCAAGGAGCTGGGAACCATCCCAATCCAATTTCCAGCAGGAAAACAGACACCTCAGTCATAAGACCACAAGTAACCAGTTTCAGCTTCAGATGGATTTGCAGCCCCCACCACAGGTGAGATCCTAAACAGAGAACCCAGAGAACCCTGTGCCACCATACTTGGACTTCTAATACAGAAACTGTGAGATAATAGATTCGTGGTGTTTTAAGTTACTAAATTTGTAGTAATTTGTTATGCTGCAATAGAAAGCTAATACATCTAACTTAGAGAAAAACCGTGGGGCATTAGGCATACCTAGGCGAGTAAATTTCAAATGTTCAACCTCAAACCAAGTGTCTGCATGAACAAAACATTCAATCAGTTCCCATTTAACTGCTTTCCTCTAGAGTTCAGCTTTCTTCTTTTTTTTTAAGATTTTATTCATTTATTCATGAGAGACAGAGAGAGAGAGAGAGAGGGAGGCAGAGACACAGGCAGAGGAAGAAGCAGGCTCCATGCAAGGAACCCGACTTGGGACTAGATTCCGGGTCTCCAGGACCAGGCCCTGGGCTGAAGGTGGCGTAAAACCGCAAAGCCACCCGGGCTGCCCTAGAGTTCAGCTTTCTTGGGCCACCCACATTCCCTACCACCGAATTCTCACAAGTTAGGGCTGAGGCTAGGAGAGCTGTTCCCCCATGGGGACATTGATGGGGAAGTGGGCAGCCATCCAGCTCTAGGAACGAGAGACATAATGCTGGTTTTACTCTAAATATTTGGATTTATGTAAAGGATTAATAACAGCCAATTGGCAAGAGGGCAGGAATCCAGCACTCCCATACATTGCTAATATGAGTATAAATTGGATGAGCTTTTTAGAGTACAATTTGGCAAGATCTATTAAATTGCAAAATGCACGTATCCTTTAATCCAGAAATTCCTCTTTTAAGAGTTTGCCCTACAGAAATTTTAGCACAGGGCCCAATTACATATGTACAAGGATGTTCATCGCACCATTGTTTGCCATAGAAAAAAATTGCCAATAACCTACATACCTATCAAAAAACAATTGATTAAATAAATTGTGCACTCACACTGGAATACTATTCAGCTACTAAATAAACTGTGGTACATTCACACTGGAATACTCTTCAGCTGTTGAAAAAATGAGGTTCATTTATATGTGGTGACATTTCTATGTCATATCTATGATATACTGTTAAGGAGAAAAAGCGAGTTGCAGAACACTATATATAGTATATCATTTTTGTTAAAAGTAATTACATATTTATATGTTAAAATATGCATGAAAAAATGGAAAAATATAAACCAAATTTTTAGGAATAGTTATTTCTTGAATTATGGGGAAGTTTCTGTTTTATATGTGCTTCTGGATTATGTTGTATGATTGGGGAACTTTCTATATTATACATTTCTGTATTGTTAGAGAAATTTACTATGTGCATTTGTTAATTTTGTAATAAAACAAAACAATAACTGTGTTTTTAAAAATTGGAATAAATATCCTTAGATCCTTCGTCTACCATCTGAGAAACTGATGCAGGCTATGGGCTTACTAAGCAAGGTTTCCCATAGGCTTCCTTCTCAGAGCTGTTGGCAGGTACACAGAGGTCTTTCACAAGGGCTGATGTGCAGTGAAGAATTGGCTTTACCCAAGGAAAGATCTGGCCTTCACCCTCGGCTACTAGGCCCTTGGAATGTCATGTCTGAGAGCAGTATCTCTGCTTGCTGGGGGCTTTGGCCACTGGATGGTGTAACAGAGTGAGATTTACAGTGGAGGTTCTGGGCCATGTGGTTCCTGAGGGCTGGAAACAAGGTCAGCATCACAGGCAGTGTATGATGGAGCCCCAGTAAAAACTCTGGACCCCAAGTCTTGAGCGTACTTCCCTGCTTGGCAATACTCGAGATGTATTATCACACATGGATAGCAGAGAAGTAATGCTGTCTGTAAGTTTACAGGGAAAAGATAGTGGTAGTTCCACATTTGGCCCCTTCCCTGAACTCATGTCCTATGTCCCTTGGCTGGTTTAAATCTGTATCCTTTCCTTTAATCATAACCGTGAGTACAACAGCTGTCAGTAAGTTCTCTGACTTCTCCTAGAAAATCATCAAAAAGGAGTGTGGTTTGGAGACACTCTGCTAACTTGAAAATGATGCCAGAAGTGGGGTGGTTGTGTGCGTGTGTGGACTATTTCCTTGACCTTCACACTTGGCAAAACTCTTTGCAGCCAGTAAGGAAGGGACAGGCTGGCAGGGTACCCTGGCAGGGCAGGGCAGGGCACTCTAAAATGTACAGGAAAGGTAATTGCTTGGGGTCTCAGGCCATTGCTGCTGATAATATTTTTAGCCAGAACATTGGGCCAGGTGTCAAGAGCTCTGGATTCTAGTACCAGCTCCATTACTTACAAGCTATATGCAGGAAATAAAAAATTTCCAATAAATGCTCTTGGCTCTGGCCAAGGAGAACATGCCTGTTCAGGCTCAGTGCCCTTCACAGCTCCCTCCCCATACACAGACAAGGTCACAGATGTCCTAGAAGAGTGAGCCCAGATCTACCCTACCAGCTAGGTGGAAAATCTTCCTCACTCCTGTCTCCCCTGTGCAGTTCTGAACTTCAGCATTGATTCCCTTGCTTCAAACCTAGTTTTTTCCCTTTGAATTTATCTCTGCTTAAACTTGCCTTTCTGCTCAGGCCACCTTTCTTGGTTCTTATCTTCATATTCAGCCCAGAACTCTCCCTTCCCCGGTGTTATTTTCAGAATTCCCTATGTAAGGCCAGGACTGGGGTGAAACACATCAGGCACCTAGGGCACAAAATTTAAGAAGACATCACTGTCAGGGCTGCCCTTACACCTGCATGGCCCCAAGAGGGAACACTGCCTTCTATACTGTGCCCTGGTGTCTCACTTATATGCCCTTGTCCCAGCCCTGAATCCCAGCTGGAGTCTGTCTCCTCCCACCCTCTTTGCCTTCTCCTTGACCCATAGGAGCTTTCAGTTGTGATCACATACGGCCTTTTTTAAGGCCACTCACATCAGTGGCCCTCCCAGCTTCCTTCCAAAACAAAGTTTTTTTCAGCCTACAGGACTTCAAATATGTCATTCTTTCTGCTTGGAACACTGCCCACCCCACCCAATCTAAAATCCTCATAGCTACTCCTCCTCAGCCCCTTAAATATCACCCTTGCAGGGAAATCCTTTCTGGTTGCCTAGAGGAAGTCAGATGCCCATTTACATACTCTCACACAACATTGCACCCACCTTTTGTAGCACATATCACATTTATAATTAATTGATTAATGGCCACGAGCCTATAAGTTATATGAAGTTACACGTAACATAGTCCTGCAGAAATTGCATGGTGTATTCTAGTGGAGAATTGATTTTGAGAATTTGGGGTAGCAAGAGTGTGAAGGCCTTACTTCTTCTAGACCCGTAGGGACAAGAGGAGATAGTGGTTGCTAAAATCTGAGATCCCTCCATTATACTTAGGAGAAATAGGAGCTGGCCTTGGGTGGAGAAATGCAGACTCTGCCAGCCAGGGACAGAGCTGGGGGATGAGCACCTCAGCCTCCACCATCTCTCATCCCTGGTCTCCTCCTTCCCATTGGCCAAACCTAACGGGAAGGAGGAGGGCAGGTTGCCCAGGAGATACAGTCCCTGAAGGTCAGCCTACAGTAGGAGACCTGGAGGGGTAAATTCAGATGGCTAGCACAGCAGGATCACATCTACCTTGCTCACCTGAATCTACCTTGCTTACCCTCTGAGTCTCTAATGGATAGCCCAGCTCCTAGAACCCAGTAGGGTGTACACTTAAGTACACTTAAGGTGTAGTGGTATTGAATAAGGGACTGAGACAGGAAGGAATGGATTCCTCCCTTACCTATATCCCAGGGATATCATAAGACCAACTGAGACCAGGTGCATGAAAGTATTCTGTGAACCACGAAGTAATAAATAGGAAAAATCATAATTTTTATTCTGATTTTTCTTCCAATTGGAGGGGCAGTCTCTGAAAGAGAATCACAGCTTTTGGAAAGATTCTGGCTGCAGTTACTTTCTTGGCTAGCCGGAGCACCGGCCCCCAGGGACCCTACTGGTCAGAACACTTGACCCAAAGGCACCCTTGGGGCAAGAACTCATCCTCTATCCAGAGGTAGCTTTTGGCGAGAACGTAATTATTCCACAAGGACATTTTATGTTTTCTTGACTAAGTTAAAAATAAAATAATGATATTTTTTTTCTGGTAGCAAAATGCCCCCTGTCATACCTGGGGACTGAAGGTTCATTGCGACTTTATTAAAATATATGAGATAAATTGAAGAGCTGTGCTATCCAGCCAGCTGACGGAGCCACTGCCTCCCTGTAGATGTTTTGGTATTGTATTAAGAAAGTTGTCACAAGTAATTTGGACTGGAGCATGTAGTTATAGACTGCCAAATGTTGATTAATTAAGTCGATGTTTGGATTAGTTCTGCCCGATGGTTTCATTAGGGAAAATGACTGAAAATGTGGAATAAAGTAGCAAGAGGGAAGAGAAAGCCTCATCCTGTAAGCGAGACCAAAGACAGAGAAATCCACCCATATTCATCAGTGTGTGCCTATGTGCGTGTGTTTTCAGGTATCTCAGCAGAGGATAGGCCACGACAGTAGAGAAAACAAGCAGTTAATACGAATTCTACTCCAGGTTTCAGGTCCTCTCCTGATTCCATCTTTGGCCTTGACCTCCCTGGGACAACCACTTTCCCAGGTCAAATTTTCAAATGTTCATTGAACCTTTAGCCCTTGAACCAGATCAGATGTCAGCTTAGCCACTTGGGCTGGCCTTCCATGGACCCTGAGGGATAGCCAAGCAAAACCCAACAGGGAAGGTGCATGTTCCCACCCAGACCGTATTGCAAATGCTGGATAAAAGGGAAGAGTCTTGGAGAAGTAGGAAGATACTTGTCCCAACTTCAAGGGAGTTAACATTGATGAAAATGTGAGTCAATATCATATGTCATGTGCTTTCAGGAAATTGCATTTTGGCCAGCACCCTCTATATCCTTCTCTCTAACTTGTCTCCTTTGCAAGGGGAGCAAACAAAGACCACTCAGATATTTTTTTTAAGATTTTATTTATTTATTAATGAGACACACACACACACACACACACACACACACAGAGCACAGCAGAGGGAGAAGCAGGCCATCTACCTTTGAAGGAGACTGGGACCACAGAGAAGCTTCCTTCCCTTGCCTACAGGGTGAGACTGGTTAGTTAGGTGAGCAGAGAGACTCAGTTAAACTTGGCTAGCTTGTGAGCATGCTATAAACTAATACCTGGAAGCACTTGCAATATAAAAGGGAAATGAGTTCCTTGCAACTTTATTAAGTGCCTTCTGAATCCTCAGAGAAAGATCAGATTCAGTGTGATACATATCTGCCTATAGAAGGTAAGCCTATGGGGATTCCTGGGTGGCTCATTGGTTTGGCACCTGCCTTCAGTCCAGGGCATGATCCTGGAGTCCTGGGATTGGGTCCTGCATCAGGCTCCCTGCATGGAGCCTGCTTCTCCCTCTGCACCTCTCTCTCTCTCTCTCTCTCATGAATAAATAAAATCTTAAAAAAAAAAAAAAAAAAAGAAGGTAAGCCTATGAGTGGGTATGGCTTTCCTGGTCACCCAGATATGCAAGATAAAGATGAAGTGTGTGGGCTTTGAAGTCAGACAGACCTGGGTTTGAGTTCTGATACCCTTCCTCCTCAGAGTGACCGTCCTGGGTTGAGTTCCCCTAGAAGTAAAACCTGATGCAAGGACCTGCAGATTATATGATGTTTGTCCCAGGAAAACCAGAGTAGAGCAGGAATGGAGAGAGCCAGCACAAGGCACTCCAGAGAGCAGGTTATACTGGAATACCGGGGCTTCCCCTCAGGTTGGACCTCTGGGAGATGTAGCTGATGCCTCAGGGCTGTCCTCCAGAGAGGTGAGAAAGGTGGGATATTTACCCACCCATCCTCATCCTTTATTGATTGAGGGCTGCTCCCAGGGCTGTTACCTGCACCCAGGTCAAGCAGACTTTCTTACAGCAAGCTTGTGTAGAAAGCCATCACTGTCTAAGGGAAAGGCACGATAGCCTCTGATATACCTTTGCATAAATAGAAAACTCTGATATCTCTGCATAAAATAAAGAAAGTATATAAATTATCATGCATATTCTGATGAGAAAGTCTGAAGCTTAATTCAGAGAGTTTCCTTATGAGGGAACAGGCTTCAGGATCTAGTTTCCAAAACCCATAGCCTTGGGCAGACAACTGAAAGCCTGAGCACCACTGGGCCTCCTCAAAGCCCCAGCCTCCAGCAAAGAGTATAAATTTATTTAGGAGATTGCTCCTCACCAGGGCCAACATGCAAAGTTCGTGCCCAGGTACCAAGCTATAGTATCTCCCTTCCCAGGAAACCACACGTGCTTTGAGTGGTAAAAGAGTAAGGCAGGTCTGGAATTGAGTCTAACTGATGACGCAATAGCTGTGTCCTCAGGAGTGATGTCTAACCTCTCTGGGCCTTATTAGCCTCATTCCAGAACCCCAGTAATCCATACAGACTTCTCAGAGGTATGGCGAGGACTGATTCAGGCAAGTAATTTAAGTAGATGTACAGACACCAGGCCTGAAGGAATGAAGAGCGCCTGTTTCCCCTCCCTGGTCCTCAGGCCCACCCCCACCCCACTCCACCCCCAGGGACCAGAGCACTGCCAGCCTCTTGGCCAACTCTCATTGTCTATGTTGATTTGTGACCTCCTCAAGGACAGGGGAATTCCAGCCCTGTCTAGGCCAGGAGGCATCACCATTGTCTAGGGCTGGCCTGTGCTTTCTCCCTGTGATGCTAAGATGTGGCCCTAGGACAAGCAAAAGCCAGTCAACGTGGTGGTGGTGGTGGGAGGGCGGCAGCAGGTGCATGGGGAAGCTCCACACACTGAGGCTGGATTTTGTTGCCTCATTCAGATATCCTGGCCCCATCCTGCTGGGATTTATGCATCATGCTTCCCCGGGCAGTTGAAATGGTCTCTGCTGCATTTATGATTCTTCAGCAGGAAACTATAGCTCAATCAAGGAGGAAAACTCTTAAAAGGAATGGTCTCCCTCTGTCCTTTCTTTCTCTTTTACACACATGCATGTGTGCATACACACAGCACTTCGAGGAGGAGTGGAAAGCGGCAGCATCTGACTGAATAGGCAGAGAGGGAACGAATGGAGATGAAAGGAGGAGGAGGGAGGCAATGAGAGGCACCCAGGCTCTCTGGGCAGAACAGGAAAGGAAGGCAGGAAGGCAGGTGTGGAGGGGTGCCACCCCTAGAGGGAGTGGATGGAGGGGGCAGCCATGGTGGGGGACATGTGACAGAGGCATCCCTGAAGGTGCTGTGTCCAGGCTGCAATTATTACATCCTAGTGACAGCAATGACACAGCATGTGCATCCGTGTGTATGTGTGTGTGTGTGTGTGTGTGTGTGTGTGTGTGACGCACACCTCTGGGCAAGCGTGCACCAGTGAAAATTCTCAGCACAGAAACAGAGCACAATCACCAAGATGGGAAGCAGATGGCCTGGAAACATTGCAGGGGGCTGTCGAGGGAGCTCATTGTTCCCAGCAAGCCAGGGCCTGCTTCCCCAGAGACACTCGGACTCGCTAAATGGCCACGGAGTGCTGGAGTGCTGCGACCTGGTCCCTTCCCAAGGGGGTGGGGCAGTAAATGCAGACACAGCCCCACTCCTTGCTCCTTCTCACTCTACTGCCATCCCTGCACAGCCAGTCAATAATGACAAAGAGCCAAGCTGCTAGCCTGGGGCTCTGGGGCTCAGACCCATGCTTGTCTCATCAGGGGGCTACCATCTTCTTCCTTTCTCCCTGAATTAAAATTAGTTGTGTTCAGATCCGCACTTCCCTGCTTGACTGAAGGCACCCTGAGGGCATGCCCCATCTATTATTTATCTTTGTTTCACCCATAGTGCCCAGCACAGCACCAGGTGCTCAATAAAGTTGTGTTAAATAAATGAGCTCCATAGTGGTATCCATCATGTGTCCCAGTGTACACAAGTGGCCTGCAGGGTCTCCACACGCTCCCACAGCATGCTGTGCTTTTTTTCTTCCTTCCTTCCTTCCTTCCTTCCTTCCTTCCTTCCTTCCTTCCTTCCTTCCTTCCCTCTCCTCCCTCCTCTCCCTCTCTTCCTCCCTCCCTTCCTTTGTACCCTCCTCCCTTACCCTTGCCACCAGCATTTCTCAAAATTCTAGAACTATGCTAGATGATACCTATGGGGCTGAAAGAGACCCATTCCCTTGGTTCCTTCAGCATTCTATGTCCAGTTCTGGACCTCACCCCTCTGGAGGACTGGGGAGAACATGGATGAACCCAGTGTCCAGAAACAGCTGAGGGGTTCATATCCACTAACATGTGTAAGGAGAGTTCTGGGTTGTGAGCTTCAAGCTCCTTGGGGATCTGGAGGTAAAAGTTACTCACCAGTTGATTTCAATTACTCCCAAAAAAGAAAGACTGAGGGGAAAGACAGAGAGAGGAAGAGACGGAGGGAAGAGAGGATGAAGGTAAGAGTGGGGGAAGGAGGGCAGGGAGGGAGGGTTATCCAGGTGGGCCCAAGATGATCACAAATGTTCTTCAAAAGACAGAGGCAAGAGGGTCAGAGTCAGAGAAGGAGATGTGAGGGGTGATATGAGGAAGGGGCAGGAGCCAGAGCTTCCACTAGAAGCTCAAAAGGCAAGAAAGCACATTCTCCCCCAGAGCTTCCAAGAGGAACACAGCCCTGCTGCTGGTGCCTTGATTGCAGACTTCTCCAGGACCGTGGGATGATGAATTTGTGTTATTTTCAGTCACCAGATTTGGGGGCATTCATTCCAACACCAACAGGAAGCAGGTATGGTGCGTGATTCGGTTTCCACCCTCCGTAACAGGGCTGCTAGATTATAGGAACCTGCTCTCAAAGTTGCCCAGACCAATGATAGTGTTATTGGATCTCCAACTTCCCCACCGATAGATGGAGATGGTGATATCTAACACAAACGCTATGAACATTAAACCTGCTGATGAGCGAGAGTCTCCAGAACACATGGTATGATAATTTTCTTTTTAATTTCAGAAGGTACCTACGTGGTCAGGTGTGTCTCCTCTGAGCATGCCTTCACTTTTCACAATGACTTGATTCAGGGCCTGACTCGGCACAAATATAAAAATATTTGTTTCTCCCAATTGGTGAGGGGGACACGAGACCTTCATTTGACAACTCAAAGCCCTATTAACTCATTTGCAAAGCAAGGGATGGATCTAAATGGCTCCCGAGGGTGCCATCAGGCATTTGTTCGTTAATTCACATGCTTAACATTTACCGAGGGTTCACTAAGTTTCGAGGCTGCAGAATGAACACTGAATAGCCCTTGCCTTCAAGGCACTTCCTGTCTAGCTGGGGGGATGTAGGCAACAATCTCTACGGTGCTGTGGGGTTCGTAATGTGACAGAGCACGCTGGATTCAGGATGCATCCAAGCAGTGAATATTCCACCAAAGAATAAAACCATCAAGCACTGGGGACAGAGGGCCACGGGGGAAGGACTGTCCAGACCTCACCTCATGTGTTCCCTTGCCTCCTAAAGAGCTGAAAATTTTTTCCTGTTCTGCAGACTTCCAGGGAAAAGGATCCATGGTGGCTGCATGAATCATTTTCTAATGATGGACGCCTAGAACATTCTTTGGGTCTGACCAACATCTCTTGATATGGAAACCCTTTTAATGGGCCAAATCTACTCAGAAGACAACTCCCCGCCCCCTTTTATGGGTGGGGTCTGATTGGAAAATAGATGAGGGAAGGGGTCATGGGCAGTTCCAGACAGGGAATGACATGGGTTTCAGGGAGTAAAGAGCATCAGGGCTTTGCTGCTAGGACACCTCTGAGCATATCTAGGTATGCCCCAACTGAGGCATTGCCACCAGAGCAGATCCTTGGATTGCCCCCCAAAAGGGACTTTCCTTTGAACCAGTGCTCTCTGTCCTTGCACCTCCCTGCACTGGGCTCTGGAGTCCACAGAGAACATAGTGAAGTCTGTCTCGGTGAGGTGTCCTGGCAGGACCCAGCCTTCTCCCTCGCCAGCTGGGGGGCTGATCCCCCAGGGCAGACCCAGAGACAGCCAGTAGCAGGCTTCCCCATCATTAAGTTTGCAGGCAGAGACAATCCCAGCCACGAAAGGGCAGGCCCACTGGAGAAGCAAGTGTTCCTCTTCCTTCACAGGAGGGCAAGGCACCCGGTTCCCATTTCAGATGGCAGACTACACCCACAAGGTCAAGCAAACCTCCTGAGGGAAGAACCCGGAGACCAGAGCTCTTGGTCAACCAGAGGGTTCAACTATACAGCACACCCTGTAGCATACCCCTTTATGTGTCAAGCACTGGGCCAGACACCAGGCTGCACAGAATAATAAGGTATGGTCCTTGCCCTTGGTGTGATAGCACCGTAAGGCAATCATATCTAAGAGCCCCACCAAGCATCAGGGATATAAAAACTAGGGAGATATGATCCCTGCCTCTGAAGGCTTTCATCTAGATCACTCATTCAAAAAACATTATTTGGGTACCTACCATGGGAGGTGCTGGGTTAGGCCCTGGGAATCACAGCTGAATTAGACAGATCATTACCTTCAAAGGGCTCACATTCTCCTACACAGCCTGAATTAGCCCTTGCTGGGTTCCGGGGTGGAACTTTGGTATCCTGAGGTCATCTGGTCCACCCTTCCAATTCATTGTGGGACTGGGGGTGGCCTGGTATCCTGGGGTCATCTGGTCCATCCTTCCAATTCATTGTGGGACTGGGGGTGACCGTGGGTGTCTTCCAGCCAATGAGATGTATTTGAAGGCTGTTGGGCAGCTTCCCTGGGATAGCACCGGGCCTGCCCCCTCTCTGGTTTTAGGCCCTCTTCCTGCTCAGTATACAAATGTGACATCTGGATGTGCAACAGCTGTCTTGTAACTCTGAGGGTGAAAGCCTCAAGCTACAGTGGAGGGATGGACAGACAGAAGGGTCCTGGATCCTTCATGGCAACATGGAGACCCCACTGAGCCACCGTACAAGCCCCAGGTGGCCTCCTTATGAGTTATCAATTGCTGCACAATAAAGTACCCCAAATTTATTGGGTTAAAAAACGAAACATTTGTTTAGTTTCTGTAGTTCATAAATCCTGGCAGAGCCTATCTGGGTGCCTCTGGATCTCTCATGAAGGCTGTAGTCAAGCTATGAGGGCTACAGCCATTTCAAGGCCCGACTGAGATGAAGAATTAGCTTCCAAACCCACTTGTGTGATTTCTTCCTGGCAGCCTGTTTCCCAGGATGTGGGCCTCTCCACGGGCTGCCCTAGTCTCCTCACAGTGTGGCAGCTGGTTTTCTGAGGGCAGGCCAGAGAGCTCCCACGATGGAAGTCACAGCCTTTTCCTAGCTTCATCCCTGAAGGGATGCCGTGGCATGAATGAGGAGTGGGGTCATCCCATGAATGGGAAGTGGGGTCACCAGGAGCAATCTGAGAGGCTGCTCACCACACCTCCTGTTTTTGGGTTTCTGGTCGCAGAGCACAAATAACTCCCATTACTCTTCTATGTCACTAGTTAGTTGGATTTTCTGTATTTATAGTTAAATGTATTCCTGATAGTATAGCAATAGTTTAAATGTACGTGGCATTCACTAAGTGCCAAGCACTCCACTCAATGCTTTACTTATATAAACTCGCATGGTCCTTGCAATAGCCCTCTAAGGAGGGTACTGCTATTATCCCCATTTCACAGATGAGAAGACAGAAGCAAAGACAGGTTAAATGACACAGAACCAGGCCTTCTGGCTCCAGAGCCCACACTTGTAAATTAACCCTGTGATTCTCACATCAATAAGTGCCCTCGAAACCCTGACCTGCCATTTGAGTTTCAAACATCAGCCCTTGGAGATATGTTCCCTGATCCTGTCACCACCCCGCCCCCGACCTCCCCCAACAGTATGCCCAGCTCTCTCCTCTCTATAGTGGTTGCATGCTTCCATGAGCACTCCCTGCATCCAACTGTAAATAGTCCCTGCATGGCTGTCTCTTCACTGGATGGAGAGCTGCTGCCTCGAGTTCAGGTGAGAAGGAAGGTGAGTGTGGGGCACAAGCCTCCCTGTATATGCGTTGACATGAATGTGAGCACTGAACAGCAGTGGCCACGTGTTCATCATCTCTACATCCCCAGGTGGCTCATGGGTGCTTGAAAGATGTCAAATGAATGAACATACAGCAAATGAATATATGAATGTATAGGCAATTAGACAGTAGACCCACCATCTTTCCAGAACCTTCCCTGAGGAGGTTAAGGACTAGAGCTTTATGGTCATACTTACTCATCAGTACAATTGCTCTCCAACTTCCAGCAGGATCCCTTGGAGATACTATTAAACATACAGAAAAAAATCATAGGTAACACTTATCAACCCCTTCCTGTGAGCCAGGGACCTATGTGAGCACTTTGATTCAACTTAGCACATTTTATCCTCACAACCACCTTATTCGATGGCCCTTATTGCTATCCACACTTATACATGTACAGAAGCTGAGGCCCAGAGAAGTTAAGTAACTGGCCCAAGGTCACCCAGCCAGTAAGTGGCAGTGCTGGGATTTGAACGCAGGCAGTCTGGTTCTAGAGCCCATGCTGGTAACTATGCACAGTACTGCACCTGTACTATTTTTTCATTTCGTTCTTGGAGATATTATAAAGCTGTATCTGGGTACTTTGGGTAAAGCTTAGAGAAATCTATGAGGCAACACTACCTATCAGAAAAGTGACCCCATACTGGGAGCAGGCTGCTAAGGCCCAGCCCCTTGTGATGGACTCAGAGAATGAATGGAGAGGCCTTGTCCTTGGCTTAGCCCCACCCTTAGTTGTTCAGCCCTCCCCTGGAGCACAGGATACACCAGAGGACACCGCCACTGCCCCACACCTTTGGTCTGAGGTACCAGACAGGGCAAATGGGGACGTGCAGGCCACCTCGAGCCCCAGAACATACCGGCAGAGATCTTCTGGGCCAAGGGGCTTAGGGAGCATCCTGCTCCCCACCCTCCATGTGCTGGGGTGGCCCAGAGGCCTGATGTGTCCTTGCGTGGCTCCCATGAAGGCTGTGGAGGAGATGATCTGTGGTTCTCTCGAGGCCCCGAGTGTAGAAATGTTTAAAGGCCTTAAATAAATTCCCATCTAATTTCAACTTGCTCTCATCTCCAGCTTGCGCCCTCAGCCAGAGCATGAAATGAGCAGGCGGGGTTTCTCTGCTGCCACATCTTCCCCGGGGGACCCACTCCATGACCTAGCAAGTCTTCTCCATATCAAGTATCTGTGGCCCCAGCCTCTCTCCCTCCCTCTGCCCTGCTGCTGGCCCCCTCAGGATGGGGGTTGGAGTGTGTGGGTGTGTGGGGGGCTGTGGCTGAGCTCTCTGTCCCAGCCTCCCAGTCCATCCGCAGGCGTCGAGGAATAAAGCCGTTTTCAGAACTGTGTCCTGTACCACGAGGTAGGTGACCTCCCGGAAGTAGACCAAGGCTGGTTTTTCATTCTTCCCTGGCTTGGCTCCTGCTGACTCATGGAGAGGCCTCTCCACCACTCCCGTCCCACCAGACCCTCAGCTCTGCCTATCTGCTAAGGGAACTGCCTTTCTGCCAGGCTCTCTCTCCCCTTCAGGCCCCAGACTGGTACCCATACATGCCACCCTCATGAGGCTCCATGCCCCTCCCCACACTCCATGCATGCCAGCTCCTGGGCCTGGGCACTCAGGGTCCCTTTGACCTACAAGGCTCCCTCCCAAACCCAGAGCCTCCCTGCCTCACTTCATGCAGGTCTCCACTCAAATGTCACATCCTCAGACAGGCCTTCCCCTCGCTACCACAGACACTTGCTGTCTACTCCAGCTGCCTTATTTCTTATTTCATTTCTACCATCTTGACATATTCTAGAGTTGACCAAAAACATCAACAATACAAATAACGTATAGTACGTATGTCTATTTTATTATTGTCTGCCAACTTACTAAAATCTAGTTCCTGAGGGCATGGACACTTGCACTCCCTCGGCACCCAGAGCCGGGTCCTATGCATTGGAGAGATTTGTCAGTTGAATCAATGCATGAATAAGTGAAAGGTTGGATGAATGTGTGACTTAACCCAAGGAGGGTGAGCAGGTGCCAAAGAAAGCTGTTTAGGGACCGTCTAGCCAAGAGCTGGTTCTCTGAGCCAGACAGGTTCTTGGAGATCAAGGGAGGATAGTGTAGGTAGAAACAGAACGCAGGATCCAGATGGCCTGGCTGCCAGTCCCCACTCTGCCACCTACTGACTGGCTCTGTGCAACCTTGGGCAAGTCACTGAACCTCTCTGTGCCTCAGCATCCTCATCTGCACCAATGAGATGCGGAGGACAGGTGGTCGTGAGGAGTAAATGCTGGGATGTTTGTAAAGTGCTTCTGGCAGCACCTGGCACGTGGTAAGGACTCTAAACGTGTTCAGTACACACCATAGCCCTGTCTCAAAGAGCCATGTGAGGCCCAGGGAAAAGCAAGTTGCCCCAAGATGGAGTCAGAGTGTGACTAGATGCTGTAGCAGACTGTAAGGTTTTCTGTGTAAGGTGCAGTGGGGAAGGCAGATGCTGGCCGTTGTGGGGTGAAGATGTTGGCCGAGGGACACAGTGCCCACTCAGGGAAAACAGTGAAGTAGAAGCTTGTCTTGGGCTCTCCGTCCCCACCAGCCACCACCACATCTAGGCTTTATCCCCTCATCCATGATCCCATCAGAATAAACACTCCCATCCCCAGGGCCATACCCTTTGCTTCATGCTTCTGCAACCTGTCCCCCCACCTCAAACTCCCCTGTTCTATGATTCAGTCTCCATCTTTCCTGCTCTTTGCAGGATGACAAGATGTTGATCTGGCAAAAGTAACCCCACGGGCATGTCTGTGGCACTAAGGCAATGCATTTGCATTTTCAGAGGCAAAGCACGCTTTGACAGCCCCAAGAAGCTCACTCATGGTTTAACCATATAGTCAATGCTTTTGTTGACTACTCCTGTTACATGTGGGCTTCTACTTTAGGCTCGGGGTACAGTGGAGTGATAGATATTTAGGAGCCACTTCGGCTCTGGTGGAGTTGGCAGGGAACAGCAGCGCTCCCTTGCACTTGGCATCAAACCAGCCAGAAGGTTCCTATTCTCCAGATGAGAAACAGACATGGAACTTGCAGAGCAAGATTTGTGTCTACAGAGTCCAGGGCTTTATGAGGCAGAGAGAGGAGATTTGTGAAGCTTTGGATCCCCAGAAGACAGGGGACATGGGGTTGAGCGTGGCTTCTGGAGGGGTCGCAGGTTGATAGACAGGCTTGGGAATGAGGAGCGGGGCTTTGACAGCGGGCTGTCCAGGCAGGACATATCTGCTCCAGGGATCAATATGTAATTTGAACCGGCGTACCCTCCTCCCTCTCTCCCTCCCTCCCCTTTGGAGAATTTGAAGGGGGTGAAAAGTAAAAAATCTCCAGTGTGAATGAGAGAAAGGTCAGGATTGTACCAATGTTTCTCTGAAGATGCTTCCCATGCCCCTCCTGGGAGGGAGAGATGAACCCAGGGACTGGGAGAAGAGGGACAGGGACACTGTCCCCGGCTCCTGTTGCCCCGTGTGGAGACAGGTCAGCCACAGACAACATTGTTACAGGTCTTAGAACCCACAGGAGGATCTTCCAGGTCAATTATTGATGGGCTTGCAGGGCATTTATAAAGTTGTCCAGCTGTGGATGAACCCATATTTATCTGGGATTAAAGTAGGAATAAAAACCAGGAACTGGTTGAGTTCTTTGCAAAGGTAGCAGGCGGCTTGCTAGAAAGTCAAGAGAGCCAGGAAGATGAGAAGAATCTGGGAAGCGCCTAGATTCCTGTATGGGACATCCTCCACATTGACTACAAGTACAAAGGGAAGTAAGACATGAGTCTCTGACCTCAGAGAGCCTTCACACGAGTGGGGCACACAGACCCTAGAATGGATCCTTTTAATCCTACTAAGAGGGTGGATCCAGAGACAAAAGTCTGAGGTGTGAGCAGCTAATTTGAGGGAGTCAGGGGCGGGGGGCAGGGCACATTCGAACAGAAGGTGACCATTGACCTCAGTACTCAAGGATGGATGGATTGGAGTGGAAATGGTTTATTTGGGAAATGATCCCCCCCCCCTCCCCAGAATGAGGAGGGAATGTGTTCACAACAACTCTAGGTGAATTATGCTCAGCCCTATGGTGGAAAGCAGGCTCCAGAATTATCCCCCAAAGGGCAGATATTGGGGTTCCTCTCTCACTAACTCCTATAATTCACCCAGTGGCAATGCAGACGCCAACAGCCAGCGATCATCTGCAGGCACAGGTGACGCGGGTGGCACAGTGCTTTGAGCACAGAAAGGCTAGGACGGGAGGCAGGTGGGTGGACACTGGCAGCCTCTGACACTGAATCCTGCAGAGCAAGGAAGGGTGGGCATTTAGGACAAAGGGACAAATGCACAAAAACATAGGGGAGATCCAAGAGAGGATGAAGAGAGAATGTCTGGGAAGGAGAATATCCTGGGGAAGGACACAGAGGGAGATGTTGCCTAAATTAGAAGGGACAATGTCAGAGACACAGAATTATGGGAAACACCGAATCTGGCTTATTTCCTAATCCATTCAAATGTGGATTCTGTAGCCAGGTTGCAGACCCATAGAAGTCATAAACCATTAGGGCTGGAAGGTCCCTGAGAAATGCAGAAACCAAGATCCAGGGAAGGAAATGATTTGTCCAGAGCCACACAGCTGCTTAACAGACAAGCCCTTAGAATCCAAGAAGACTCTGGTTCATTAAGATATGAGTGGCCTGACCTGAAACCATCCAGAGAGGTCTGTATCAGGAATTAGCCTTCTTAAAGGCATAGTTCCTGCAGGTGACCCCCACACCCCAGCAAAGGGGATTGGCATTCTCAATGTCTGTGAAGCTTCTGTGGCCATAGAAGGAAAGGATTAGCTTGGGTCCCTGATCGTCAGGAAAAGTGGGGGCTTCCTCCAGTGGTTCTGGGTTTTTCTCACAGGGGTGGGATCTGTCTTAATGGGTATTAGATACTTGTGCCTGGCTTGGGTACACAACTGTAGCTCCTAGAGCAGAAGCACAATGCAGGGATGAATTAAGGCATTGCCAGAGATTAAACATCTGGAGATGCCTCTCAGTTCCCCAAGCCTTCCTGCAACATACAGGGATCAATGCAGGGGTGCGGCGGGGGGGGGCGGGGCAGAGAAAGAGCGTGCAGGAAGAAGAGCCTGTGTCTGGCTGCAAGTATAGCTTGAAGCCACCTGAAGTAGTTAACAAATACAGGTCACCTGTTGTGCCATGCTGACCCTGGAAGGGACCAGCTGCTCCCTCTCTGAGTGCTGGTGGATGTCTGGAGCAACCCACTTTGTGCACATCTGACTTCCCATGGTGACTGAGAGAGAGCATTCATTCATTCATGCACTGAAAACACTTCAGTGAGTCCTTTCCTTGTGCTGAGGACACAGCAATGAGCAAAACAGACTCGCAGAGCCTGCCCTGTGGAGCTTATAGGCAGCTGAAATGTCTGTCGGTGTTGAGGTCTACAATGTAGACAAGGCGAGGAGAGATGAAGTATGTTCTCTAGATGGTCAGGGATGATTCCTCTGTTGAAAATGATATTTCACCAGAGACTTGAAGGCAACGAGGGTAGACAAGCCCTAAGGTATCCAGGGTCTTCGAATCTGGAGAGCAAAGGTCTGTTGGGGGGCTGCTCTGGGGAGAGCATGAGCCCACCTTGTTGTCCTCCTGCCCTCCTTTCCCTTCCTGGGGCTTCCCATTGGCGGGACCCCCACCCCCACTCCAGGGAGCCAGAGGGCAGGGAACTGGGCAATGCAGTCCAGACAGGGCAGCCCCCTTCGCAGGGAGAGAAGGGCGGAGTGTGGGTCTGAGGGGGAAAGGGAAGAGAGTCAGCACACAGATTATAAATCTTTTTTAGAGGAACATTGCAAATGCTGCTTCATGACCTGATTTCCTTCGTGAATAAACACCAGACCAGATGTAAAGGGAACTTCTAACTCTAAGGAGGACTCCCAATTAGCCAGCCCGCCCTGTCTCACATGGGAGGCTCTTTCAGGGAGCTGCTGTGTGTGGCTCATTATGCCAACAACCTTCTTATTTATCCAGAATTCCCAGTGCCTTTCCTTCTCCCGCCTCCTAATGAGTAAATCGTTTGTCCCTGCAGAGGGAATGCAGAGATGGGCAGAGGTAGAGCTGGGATGGCCAGTGACGTCCTTCTTGTGGACCAAGAAGCATTCCAGCTCAGCGTTTCCCACACCCTGGTCACAGGGGATCCTGTTAACGGCAGAGTCTGGTTCGGTGGCTCTGGGAGGGGCATTTCTAACAAGGTTCTGGATGGCACTGATGCAATGGCTTCTGATCCCACTCTGAACAGCAGGGTTCTTGAGAAGTTTCGACCCCTGTGCACTCAGGTTCCAGGACAGGAGAAGCTGGAGTTGTCTCAGGCTTCATATCTTTCTCTCCAAACCTAACCTGTCGATGGCCTGACAGTCTACCAATAGAGTCACTTCTATGGGATTTTTTGTGGTAAATACAATCAGGTTCTTATTTTGGAAGGGTAAATCCTAAATTCCTTAAACTCCTCAGTTCTGCTCTATCTACCTACTCAGATTAATCTCCCAACGCAAAGCAGGGCACTGAAAGGAAGAGACACGGGGGCAGTGTGTTGTGATGAGGTGAGCAGGTGGGTAGGACACACCTCCAGGCCTGGCCCACCTGGAAACAGCCATACCAACGTCCTGGGGGGCTGAAACTCTGGTTCACCCAGCCCTTATTTTTCCTAGAGCCGAGTACACAGGCATCATCTGGAGGCCCTATTCTCACAGGCTCCATTTTCCTATTATTAGAAATCTTTTTAAAGGGCTCCACACCCAGATAAGTTTCTTCCTCTAGAACTTGCCCTTTTCCATCTTCAGGAAGGAAGGGAGAAGACCCAGGATATCTTAGTTCCGCCCACTAAAATGTGAGAGCCCCGTGAGACCAGTGTACACTCTGCCTCGGTCTGCGCTATACTTTCAGCACCGAGGGTCAAGCCGAGGGTCACACAAAGTAGGCCCCAGGAATGTTTGTTGAATGAATCAGTGCTCTCCCATCAGCTCATCAGCTCGCTGGGGCTCCTTGAGGGGAGTGATTGAATTGATTGAATCCTGGGACGCGAGTCCTGGAACAGAAGGACCTCTGTCTCTAAATCTCTAAGACATTTGATCATGGAACCTAAACACCTCATTTTAAGGGTGAGCCAAGTGAAGCCCAGATTGAGGAAGAGGTTTCCCCCAAATCACACAGCATGTTTGTGGCCAGGATGGAGAGCCCTGGGTCTCTGACGCCCGGTCCAGGGCTTTGTGTATACTACCATTCACACATGCATTCGTTCGGGAGCCTTTTATTGAGCAACCACTATATTCTAGGAACTGTTCTAAACACTACAGACTCAGAATTCACACGAAAATGGAGTCCTTGCCCTCGTGAGCACACATTCCGGGGGCGGAGGCAGAAATGAGCAAGAGCAGCCATGAAGAAAATAAACAGGCTGATGAGAAATGAAGTGTGTAGGTGGTGGGGGTTCAGTGGCTGGAGCGGCAGGGATGGGGGGAGCGCCAAAGAAAAGATGGTTTAGCTGAAGCTTTCAACGGAGAATTATGCCCAGGGAGATACTCTTTGCTCCCCTCAGTTTGTTGTGCATCTTCTAACATTCTCTGTCTCCTCCTCACCCAGCTCCCTGCCACCTGCGGTCAGACCACTGTTGTTTGGTCCTCCTCTGACCACCGTGACCCCCTCCCTAGCTTCCAGCCTGGCCGGACCCACAGTCTGAGCCACAGATGACCTCAGCTTCCAAGGCCCCTCAGTGGTCCTGTCTCCTTCAGTGAGAGAACTGGAACGTTGTTAATATTGTGCTTTAAGTCCCAAACCACCATTTTATGGGGGAGGAACCTGAAGCCCAGAGAGGTCAAGTAACTTGTCCGTGGTCACACAGTAATTGGCCTCCTGAATTTTCTCCTCTATTCCCTGCCAACACTTGGGGAGTTACCATGGCTCTCAAGGCATGTTAAACAAACTTTCATCCTTGGTCCCCTTCCCCCAGCCCCCAAGGAAACCAGAGAGGAGCTGTGTGCAGTCCCTCTGCCATCTTGTGGCTGCTCCTAAGAACATCGCCCGTCCTGCTGCTTTGGAAAAGCTGCCACAGAATTCTCACTGTGATCTTTGCTCCCCTCCCTGTCCTCATTTACCTCCCAACAGCAGAGCTTCACCCACGCAGATACTCATCCTTAAGAAAGAAGCTGGGCTTGGGGTCAGGCCCGCCCCTCAGCAGCTGGGGACGGGCCCTGGCAAAGTCACCTCTCTCCTTCTGCACTGTTTTCTCCTCTGTAAAATGAGGGCAATAGTTTCCTCCCACTCACCTTCCCCAGCAGTTGCCAGGTGGGAACAGAACTGCACAGACAGTGCCCTGAGAGGTGAAGCCTGTGCAAATGGCCAACACCATCTGCCCAGCACCCCCTCTGTCATTTAGCAGAGACCCTAACCACCCAGAAGTGACCCAGAAAGCCACCTGGAACAAGCAGGTACAACAGTTGGATTCTCCTGACTTGATCACCTGTACGTGCGCCAGACATGCGTGCAGGAGATATAAGGCCCTCTGTGCCTTCTCAAGCAAATTGGGATTCATCCTTCAGCCTTTCCCATGGCCACTGGTCTGACCTCTGTCAGGGTGTCTGTCTATGGTATGGGGAAGGGACAGTGTCTGGTAATTCTTGCAGTCCCCAATGCCAGATTCTGTGGGATGACAGGTGTCTCTGGGTGTGCCAGGTGCTGTCCATGCTCTGGCCGTGTCCCCTGAATTTACCCCCTCAGCGTATCCTTTGTCTGAGGGCATCTTCTGGCCTGCTGGAACCCATTCTACCATCTGTTGGCAGGCCAGAAATTCCTGAGAATAGATGCCACCTAAGAATAGCTGTCAGCCTGTTACTAAGGTGCATTGGTGGATAGTGCCCCAGCTCCTCCACTGGCAGGTAGGGTGACTCTTGAGGCCCAGCTCCCAGAACACCCCATGGGACTAAACCCCTGTCACTCTCCTCCTTTGTCTCATCCCCTACTCTCCTGGAGTGTCTTTCACCAATAAATAAACTATAGACATTTAAATATTCATCCCAGAGTTAGCTTTGGGGTGACTCCAAACCAAGACCCCAAGAGAATTCCAACATCAGGACCCAACACTGCAGTCTGGGGCCACTGCTCTAGTTCTGGGCCAGCTCTTCCCTGCTACCACCAGAGGGAAAAGGTAGAGATAGTAGAGAACTATCTCCCCCAAAGACTGCAAAGGGCTGGAATTCCTGCCTTTCCATCTCTCTCTTCTTTGTATGCAAGTTTACTCCACCCACCCCACCCCCAGGTACACTTTCTATTAATAGATTTGCACATTTTTTTTATTGAGCATTTACTGTGTCCCGCACTCTTGCTAGGGGCTAAGTTGTAACTATGGTTTCTACTGACCTTGAAGCATTTGCAAGCTGGTGGAAAAGGCAAATACTAAGTGTACACAAAAATGAAGGGGCCATGGTGTAATGGACAGGTTGCGATGGGACAGAAGTGTGGGGGCTGGGGGCTCAAGTTCGGTGGAGAGAGGCCAGTGCAGGTTTCACTGAGGAAGAGCCACGCAAGCAGAGACCTGGAAAAGGATGCCAAGCAAACGCTTGAATGGGAATGTTCCAGGCCCAGGACCACAGCTGGTACAGGGGCTCTGATGTGGGGTGTTGGTGTGCTTGAGGAACCAAGAAGCCAGAGTGATGAGCCACAAGAAGGAAGAGAAGCAGTCAGAAGGAATCAGCAAACCAGGTAGGGTCCAGGCCACACTGGACCCCGGGGGTCTTCACGTTTGCATTGTACTCTACATGCAAAGAGAAGCCTGGGCCCATATCCTAACAGGGCTGTTTGGAAAGGGTCTGGCTGGCTGCTGGGGGAAGCTGCAGGGAACCTTCTAGATCCAAGGAGACCTGTCGGGAGACCAGTGCAGTTGTTCAGAGGATACAAGCAAATGGTGGACACTAAGGTGAGGAAATGCATGGAGATGAAGAGAAACTAAAAGAATTTCACCAATAAATCAATAAACTCATAAACAACAGCAAAATAAGTGGTAGGAGGTGGAAGTTTAAGTATTTTCTAAGTGAAACCTAAGAGTGACCCATTATTTAAGGATAGCAAGTAGGACAAAAATATAAACCCTTCCTAGATACCAAAAGATATAAAGATAGATTTAATTCCTCACCCCCTGCAAAGGAGGGAGCAACTGAAATGGGGACATTTAAGGACATTCTCTCTATTTCTCTATATGCACATGCACACATGCATACAGACGTGCATGCACATACCCATACAGATACACACATGTGCACATGCATGCAGGCACTTGTACACACACATATGCAAGCACACATGCATATACATACCAATTTGTTTTTCTTTAATTTTTTAAAAAATATATTTTTTAATTTATGTGACAGAGAGAAAGCTCATGAGCACAAACAGGGGGAGAGGGAGAAAGAGGCCCCCTGATGAGCAGGGAGCCCAATGCGGGGCTCCATTCCAGGACTCTGGGATCAGGACCTGAGTCGACGGCAGATGCTTAACCAAATGAGCCACCCAGGCACCCCTTACACACACCAATTTAAAAGAAACCTGTTAAAATCACACCAGAAGGAGATAATCAACAAAATTCAGACTGTGTGAAACTCCAGGACAAATGATCCAAATTGCTAATTTAAAAATTGGATGGAGATAAAAAGATGTAGAAGAACACATAAAATAAAAGAGATTTAAGAGACATGTCAGCTAATCACAGCATATGGATCTTATTTGAATCCTGATTTGAACAAACAATCTATAAGAATTTTTTATTTTGCCTCAGGTCAGTTATGGAAATATAAATGCTGACTGGATATTTTAAGAGATTATTGAAAAAATTAGGCGTGATACTGGTAAGATGGTTATGTTTTTATTTTATTTTAAAATATTTTATTTATTTATTCATGAGAAACACACACACACGCACACACACACACACACACAGAGGCAGAGACACAGGCAGAGGGAGAAGCAGGCTCCCCACAGAAAGCCTGATGCGAGACTCGATCCTGGGTCTCCAGGATCACGCCCTGAGCCAAAGGCAGACACTCAACTGCTGAGCCACCCAGGCATCTTGATGGTCATGTTTTAAAAGGAGTCTTCTTCTTTTACAGGAATATACTGATATATATAGGTAAAATTATATGATGTCTGGGGTTTATTTCAAAATACTCTGAAATAGGAGAGTGGGTAACATCACAGATGAATTAAGTCACCATGTGCTGACAATTGAGATTGGTGATAGGTTCACTGGCTTTCTCATATTTTTTCCTCTATTATGGACACTTGACGGGATGAGCACTGGGTGTTTTTCTGTATGTTGGTAAATTGAACACCAATAAAAATTAATTAAAAAAAAAAGTTAATAATAAAGGTGCTTCATGGAACCAAGGGAAATGAGATTTAAGAAATGTCTTATAGGCAGAATTGATAAAATATGATATTGCATGATGTGGGCCTGGGAAGGACTAGAAGTATCTAAAACAACACTCATGGCTCTACTTGTGCAACTCTTCACATAAGGTTGTATAGTCAGCTTGGGCTGCCATAACAAAACACCACTCATTGTGTTGCTTAGACAGTAGAGATTTGTTTGCTCACAGTTATGGGGGCTGGAAAGTCTCAAATCAAGGTCCAGAAGGATAGGTTTCTGGTGAGAGTTCTCTTTGTAGTTTGGAGATAGACAACTACTCACTACGTCCTCACATGGTAGAGGGAGAGCTCTGGTGTCTTCCTTCCTTCCTTCCTTCCTTCCTTCCTTCCTTCCTTCCTTCCTTCCTTCCTTCTTTCTTTCTTTCTTTCTTTCTTTCTTTCTTTCTTTCTTTCTTTCTTTTTCTTTCTTCTTCTTTCTTCTTCCTTCTTCTTCTCCTTCTTCTCCTTCTCCTTCTTCTTCTTCTCCTTAAGATTTTATTTATTTATTTGACACAGAGAGAGAGAAAGAGAGAGAGAAAGCATGGGCAGGGAAAGAGGAAGAGGCAGAAGCGGACTCCCAGCTAAGCAGGGAGCCTGACACAGGGCTCAATCCCAGGTCCCTGGAATCATGACCTGAGTCGAAGGCAAACACTTAACTGACTGAGCCACCCAGGAGTCCCTCTTTTTCTTCTTTTAGGGGCACCAATCCCATTGGGTTAGGGCCCCATTCTTAGAAACTCATTTGATCTTAATTAACTCCTACAAACTCTATCTCCAAATACAGCGATATTGGGAGGTTGAGCTTTAAGCTATGAGTTTGGAGGGGACACAACTCAGCCCATAGCAGTGGTGCCATTTGCTGAGAGGGGAGGACTGGGGAAGTACACTGGAGAAAGAGAGATCTTTCCTTGTCACCGGCAAGGACATTTAGATTTTCAAATAACACAAAGTTAACCAGAGCTACAGGTGGCCAGTATCATAATGAGGGTTTAAGAACAAGAGTAACAGCAGCATGGATTTATTCTATATTCCTTCACTGGGAACTATGCTCAGTACTTTCTAAGTCCCACCTCATATAATCTTCATTTTATAGATGGCTGCACAGAAGCACAGAGACAGCACCTCCACAAGGTCACACGGCTGGCATATGGTGAATCAGGATCTGTCTGATGTAAGAACCCATGCCTTTTTCTCATTTGACCACAATAGAAAAGCTCTGACTCTGGGGACATAGAGATCTGCGCTGGAACCCTGGTTTTGCCATATACTTGCTGAGAGGCCTTGAGTCAGTGACAACCTCTCTGAACTTCAGTATCTTCATCTGAAAATGAGAGTGATACTATCAATCTCATAAGGGTTTAATAAAATTCTGATAAAGTAATGCATGGGCAGTGTGCCATGGAGGACAGCTGCTATTATTTCTATTGTTATTTTTGTGGTATACCTTTATTTCTCTTAGATGACTTCCTGAAAGTTCCCAGAATTGTTACTTTTCTGACATCATTGACATCTTTCAACCCCTTTTATACATTTATCCTCCTTCCAACAGACCAACAGTCCAGGCTCCCTTTGGGTAGGGATGGGGACAGGATGGGTAGGGCCAGATATCTGTGACTCATGATTCCCTTCTATCACCCTTGACTTCCTGGAGATGCCAACCAGGATAAGATGACCATGAAGCTACAACTTCTCAGACAGCCCTGGTTTCCCATGTTGGTCCCACAGTCAGATTCTCATATCCCCATTTGAGGGCTCATAAAATGTTCTGAGTATTGATAAATAACCTCAGTTTCTACCCCTGCCATTGAAAACCAGCCCAGTGGATGTCTTGCCCTATGCAAACTTTCCAATCCTTACTGACCTTTATTCCAGGAAAGAGTGGGTGCTTTTCAGCCATGAAGCAGCATAAAGAGCCCTAGGGGTCAACATCCCAGGTCAGCTTAAAGCAGCTGTGTGTCATTGAGCTGAACAGGCCACACCTCTAGGCCACAGCTTCCTCATGGAAGCTGCATGGACAGAGCTCTGAGGGCCACATCAGCCCCAGGCTCGGAGCCGCTGTTGGGGCTAAGCTTAGGTAGGTTCCCATCATGATTTTTTTAGTGAGATGAGGAAAGCGTGTGGTTCAATTGCACAGTTCATTTCCTGCCCTGCCCCCATCCTAAAAGCATGCCTGCCTCTCTGTCAGAAAGAAAGCCTAGTGGGGTGAAAGGAGATGTTTAATTCCTTGTAATTCTCCTTATAGCACAGATTTTCTGTTCAATTACCTACAGGGAACACAAGAGATTAGAAATGCCGGAAATTTTCTGGGTGTTGTGTCAAAGGCCTGATACGTGAGCAATGAAATTTAGAAGGCTACATCCCCCAGGGAAAGAGAGACTTTATCACTTATGTACCCAGAGCTTGTTAAGTGCCTAGCACCGTGCCCCCAAATGGCTGAGAAATAAGATTTTAAATATGTGAGCATTGCCCCTGCCTTTCTTGGTTTGGGCTGTAATGATAAGATACCATAGGCTGCGAGGCCTAACTAACAAACATTTGTTTCCCCCAGTTCTAGGATGCTGTGAGTCTGAGATCAGGGTGCCAGCATGGTCAGGTTCTGGTGAAGACCCCCTTCCTGGTTTACCAATGGCTTCCTTCTTGCTGTGTCCTCACAGGGCAGAGTGAAGGCTCTAGTCTCTTCCTCTTCTTATAAGGGCAGTAACCCTACCATGGGTCCCCTACTTGTGACCACATCTAAACCTAAGTCTCTCTTAGGGCCCCACCATGTAATGCTATCACATTGGGGATCAAGGCTTCAGTGTATGAATTCTGGAAGACACATTCAGTCCATAGCAGTGTCCTTAAGGCTGTGACAATCTTTTGAGGTCAAAAGATTGAAAAATGGCCTGGTTCCCAGACCTATGTTTTTCAACTATATGGTGGCTTATTCACTCAGAGTGAAGGGTCTCTGTGGCTCTGGGGACCCACACTCCAGGAAAAGATGGGAGGGCATGACCAGAGAGTCACAGAGTGCCAGGTGCATGTGTGGGAAGGATAGGTGGGAGTAGGACCCGGGGAGTTTGGAAGGTATGGGACATGATTCCTCACTCAGGGTCACACAGTGAATTTGTCAGATCAGGGCCCACAGAGGTCCCCACTCAGGGCTCAGGCAACCCTTGGACACTGACTGCCCTATTATGTGCTGGCTCTGGGGACCAGGGCTGGAAACTCGACATTGAGAGCCGGTTTTCTCAACTGTAAATGACTCAGTGGGTTTTTGCCAGGGTTATTAACAGTTCTGCTTTGTAAACTGCAGAATGCTATATATGTGTGACCCATATATTTAGAAAAGATGAACTAAATCCTCATTATTGATATGCATCATTGATATTTTAAATTACACATATTAACAATAATAACAGGATTAAGCCCATAGAATCCCAGAGCTAGCAGGGTTCTTTTCTTTCACATAGCCTTCCTTATCTGGTGTTGGCATCCCCTGGTCCCTATCTGTGCCAAGTGGTATTAATTGCATTACAAATGACAAGTACATTTAATTTCAGAATTCTCCTAGTGAAGAGAGCTACTCAAGAAGGAATTCTTATGCCTGTACACCAACCAGCCCAGGGTTAGTTGGCTCAAGTCCTAGGCCTGGGGAAATCTATGGTGGGGAGTGACTGTCCATCACTCTGACCTTCTTAGAAGACACAGAGCTCTAGAAACCAAGGACAGACCAGAGCTGCCATAGCTGGACCTGGGGCCCCAGCTGAAGTTTCCATGATGTCCTCTATCCTCTTTATCAAGCTGGTGTTGTTCTTCATGGCTCTGAGAAGAAAAGGAAGTGGGGAGGGACAGGAATAGCTGGTGTCTTCTGTGTATTATTCCCAGATAATACTTTGTTTTAGTTTTTACCCACAGAAGATCTCAGAAAGTTTTAGAGAGTTCCAGACCTCCCTGCTATAGAGCCTAGCCGGGACATAAGAGGTCATCCACTAGCTCCTACCATCATCATGGCCCTTGTCATTATCCCTTACCTAACTATGCTTTCCAGGACTGGTGCAACATCTCTACAACTCCATCCACGTCCCCCAATCTCCCACAGCACCAGGTGTCATGGTGCATGGGTTTAGCCCTTTTAGGGATAAAAATATCCTCCCTCATTAGAACTGCAATTCTCATAGGGAGATTTTCCCACTAGACCACAGATACCATGTCCCTAGTGATAGAACGAGGCTCTGCTCAGAAAGGTAGCCTGCTGTCAGCATTTCAGACAGAGAGTGGAAGCCAGGAGCCAGCGCACAGAAGACCAGCACCCTCTTTCCACATTTGCCTTCAATGTCTAATGTCCCTCCACTGCAAGCCTACTGAAATCCAATCAGAAAGGTGATCTTAACCTGCTTTTTTGAGCTCACATCACCAAGTCTCAGTGAAAACATTAAAAACACCATTATTAAATGCTTTAAAGGAGCCTGGTCAACTGGTCAAATTCCTCTGGCCAAAACAAAACTTCTAGGGTCTGCTAAAGGTTATAGTCAAGGCTGAGAGACTCCTGCCACTTTAGAGTTTTGGCTTCAGTGTTGCTGGTAAATGGGAAAATCTTTAGGTCACAGGTGAGACTGGGGACAAGGAGACTCAGGGCAGAAATAGAAGCAAAGTCATCGAGTTAGGTGGGGATCTGTGCCAGGCATGAGAAAAATAAAGCAAAGGGCACCACTCTGACTTCTATTCCAAAAGCAATTATAGATGGAGTTTAAAAATATGTCTGGGTGACGGGCACTGAGGGGGGCACTTGACGGGATGAGCACTGGGTGCTATACTATATGCTGGCAAATTGAACTCCAATATAAAATACACATATAAAAATATGTCTTGAATTTGTGGGTGGTCTTCTCTCCCTCCTAGCATGCAACCATGCCTCTGGGGGACATCCTTGTTCCCATAACAGAACCAGAAGACAAAAAGTGGATACTGAAGCATAAATATGCAAGATAACATTCTAATGTTTTCAGAGAACTCAGACATCATTCTCATCCTCACAAATCACAATAGACACCCCCTCTCATTTGTAGGAAAGGAGGCTGAGGCTGAAGGTTGAAGTAGTTTTTCCGGATTTGCACAGGGCTTTGGTGGCAGGCCTATGGCCACAGCAGGTGCTTTAACTTCCTGCGTGAGGCTCAGTGTGGTACCCACTCTCCCGGTGCCCTTTCTCATTCAACATCAAGAAATCTTCCTCACTCCGGAAAGGGAAGGGTTCAGCCTGAAGCAAGCAAGAAACCCCTGGGGTGGCTGGGGCCCATGTGCTGCCCCTCCACAGGATGCACCTCCATCCCTCTCCTCGCTCATAAAAAATGATGACCTTGCATCAACCACATACCTGGAGATTCAGGGAGACTTGGCCACTTGTCAGGGGTATAACCTAGCAGCATGAGGGAAGAGGGGCCTGAGAATCCATAAGGAGGACCAGGGCAATATGGTGACCACTTTCTAATGGCTTCACTCCTGTGAACTGGGGAGTGTGAAGGCCAGCCTACAATACACCTGAAAGCTGCAAAGGCAGTGCCAAGACTAGGCCAGTGGTGCTTGTAGCTGATGCTAGTGGTCCAGGCTCCTCATTAGGGGGATGAGGATTCATGTGATCTGGTGATGTGCGGCACATGAGCCAAATGGAGGTCATGGACATGAAGAAGAATCAAGTCAATATACAGGTTTTAGTGTCTATCCAGTGATGTGGGTTCCATTAAAATAGCCAACGCACACAAAGGAAGTGTAAAAACAATGCTCTAATAGCTTCTGTGGTGGGCTCCAGATGCTCAGGCCCTCTGTGAAGCATCTGACGTGCTGGTGTGGCCCCAGGGACTGGGAGCTGGGCATCCGGGATACTCTGAGATTTTCCAAGGCAATATAGTGACTACCTTGTAAAGGCTTTTGTGGCTGGCACCAGGCTGAGTTACTGGCATGGCCCCAGAGATGAGGAGGACACAGAAAAAATGTGGGGTTGATAGGAATGACAGATTCCTATCTCATAGGAATGACAGATAAAACACAGAATGCCAAATTTGAATTCCAGAGAAATAACATATAATGACATGGAACATGCTTATCATAAAATATTATTTGTTATGTACTTGAAATTCAAACCTAAGTGGGTATCCTGCATTTTTATTTGTTAATGAGGTCCAGCAGCAAACATGCTCTAAGAACCAGAGCAATAGAGACTTTCCTCTCATCATTGTGGTGCTGGCACCAAATGGCCAAGTCCCTGGCCAAAGTGGACTCCCTCATGTGGCAACAGTGATGTGGGAAAAGTATCATAACAGTATAGCAGCACTCCTCTATTGCAGCCACGCCTGAACGAGGTACATATAATTGTACACTGCCGAATAGCTGCATCTTGAAAGAGGAAAAAGAATCGGATGAAATTAATTTTAATATATTTTATTTGTTCCAGCATATCCAAAATATTGTCCTTTCAACATGTAATCAAGATAATAATATCAATGAGATATTTGACGTCTCATTTTAGGGCTGGTGTGTAAATTAACAGGCCTTTTCAGTCTGAATTCTTCAAGGATGCTCAAAAGCCTTTATACTGCAGTGAGGCTCTAATGGCTTCAGGGCCTGGTAGCAGCCATCCAGGCCCCTTGCCAAGAATCCTAGGCACTGGTATGGTTCCAGTGATGTTAGGGAGGTGGGGTCAGTGGGGGGCCGGGAAACTGACCACCTCTAAGAAGAACAAAGGCAATATACCACTTTCTTGTGACTGCTGGGCTTTCACCAGTGGCATATCCCACTGCCAAGGGTTGAGGCTTTAGGGTAACCCTGGAGATATAGAGCAGTAAGTAGCCAGTCCCCTCTTAGTGATTTAGAGGCAGGCATGACAGGCCCAGGTCTCTTGCCAAGGGTCAAAAACGGGAGTGTGAGAGAGGGGGGCTGGACCACCAAGTAATTCCCTGTGACAAAAGCCAGGTAATGCCATAGCTATTCTCTAATGACTTGGGTGGCTGGCCCCAGAAATAAGGCTCCGGGGCCATGGAGCTGGGGCCCCCGCTGTGTCATGGTGATGCAGGCAGCAGTAGCCAGCCTACCAGTCTGGGAAGAACCAGGGCAATGTGGTGAGTTCTGGGGTTGGCACCAGAGTTACAGGCCCTCTGCCAAGGGTCTCAGGCACAGATTTTGCCCATATGACATGAGGAAAGGGAGCAGATGACAGCCAATTCCCTCTAGTAGGTAAATCCAAGGTGTTGTGGACTGGCAGGTCTCCCTTTCACTTTCTGCCCAATGACACCCTGAACCCTGCCTACCAGAACCACCAGCCCTTACTGCTTGGGCCTGTGCTCCTCTTCCTGAGAATTTCCCCAGCTGACTCCAGCTGATGGGAACTGGGCACAAAGTGTGTCCACTCCCAGGTGGCCCAACCCAGGCAGACAAGGCAGGGTGAGGTAGCAATTATCCCCTGTTATGTAAGTTCCTATATAATTTCCTCAATTTTGCTTCTGGCCCTAGAAGCCTAAAACATTTGCCAAACCTTGATCTATCTAATGACTTTCAGGGGTTGTCCAAAGGTTAAGGCCCCTGCCAGGGATCTGAGGCCCCAAAGCAGCTCCTGTGACACAGAGGAAGAGGACCAAGGAGCCAACATACTAAGAAGAGCCAAGACAGTGTGTACCTACCCTCTAACGCTTTCTGGACTGGCACTGGAAGCTAAGTTTCCTGCCAAGAGTTGATGCACAGGAGGTCAGGGAGGGGGCATAGCCTCAGGCCCAGGTGATAGTGTAGCTCCTGAGGATCTGCCACTGAAGGATGAGTGAGGACTCTACATGAGGCCAGCTCCCCTCTTCTATTTGTTGCCATAATGTTGAGTGGACCAGGGATAGCAGAATATTTCAGCTCCTATTCAGGGTGTCTTTAGGTCAAAGGGCACTTGTAAAATATGGATCTATAATAGGCTTATGCACAGTAATCACATAGGTGTGGGATCATATTTTATTTATTTTTATTTTATTTTTTTAAAGATTTTATTTATTTATTCATAATAGACACAGAGAGAGAGGCAGAGACATAGGCAGAGGGAGAAGCAGGCTTGATGAAAGAAGCCCGATGTGGGACTCGATCCCGTAACTTGGGGATCATGCCCTGAGCCAAAGGCAGATGCTCAACCACTGAGCCACCCACGTGTCCTGGGATCATATTTTAATACATACTGTGTTTGTCTGTAAACTCAGTGAGTGGAGGATGGCAAAGTGGCCCCACTTTGTGACATAGTTCCAGAATGGAAGAAAGCTGTAGATGTGTGTTTTAACCCAAAGTTGGCTGGAAGGAGGGCCTCTTTGTCTTGGAGACAGAGAGAGGGTAGAGGGGAGTACAGAGTCCTTCAAATTGGAGAGCTGGGAAATGAAGGTTATTAACTGGGAAACATAAAAAGTCATTACCTTGGAGAGGTCTGAGGTGATTAGATATTAGCTCTGCAGAAATGACTTGGGGATTGAGGGCAGGAGATGGTGGGGAGACTCTGGACTTGAAGCAGACATGGAGAAAGAAGTATGAGGAATAAGCTAGTAGACCAGCCATAAGTGCAAATTTGTAGCTCAATATGTCTGCAGCCTCTTGCAGAGAGGGCTTAAGAGTTCAGATACTAGCAGAGAGATGGGGGTCCTCAGGCTGAAAGAAGATGTTTGGAGAATGCTCAGAAAATGCCAGGTATTGGTATTTCCACCTCAGAAGGTGTCCAGAGGTTGATGGCTCACCTCGACTAGGGGTCAGGTTTGGCAAATCCAAGGTCAAACCTAAAAGGGAGAGAGAAAAATTACTATGCTGTCAAAAGTGAAATGGCCAGTGGAGATTGCTCATGGGTACAAGAGGAACAAAAACTTTCTGAGGCTGGAAAAAGACTCTGGAAAGAGCCAATTGCAGTGACTGTAGCCAGAACTCAGGAGTGGGCTCAGTTTGGAGCTGAGGCTACATGGAGGGAGGAGATGGGTCAGAGGAGGAGCTTAGGATTTTCCATATCAAAGGTGTAGGAGGCATTTGTCTGTCAAGGGTGGAGTTATGGCTTGGCCTGTGGCAGCAGGGAAGACAACAGCAGAGGCATGGAACCAGATCATCAACAGGACACTGAAGTGACTATGGAAGGCCCCCAGCAGGATGGAGAGGCCACCAGACAGGTTCTAAACTTTTTGCAAAGTGAGGGCATCTTTCAAGGAGTCCAGGTTGTGGGTAACAGATTGTGCATGGCAAGCTTGACAACAAGGGCTGTGAAATGGGGTCTGGACTCATAGGATTGGTTGGAGCAATTTTCTGTTCTCCCTGTGGTGAAGACTGAGGTTGCAATGGAAAGACTAGAGAGGTTTCAATTATATGAGGTGGTGAAGGGTGTAATCCAGGGAAGCCTTGCGTGAGCAGAGGACTTTGCCATTCCAAAGGCAAGCGAGTTAATGGGAGTGCAAGAGTCCTTTTGCTTAGTGCTCACTATTCAAAATCACTCTCTTACCCTTGACCTTGATCAGAGAGATGCCCTGGTTCACATGATGGAAAAGGGAGCAGAAAGGTTATGGATGCACCTATTGTTGAGTGAGAATGACTGAGCCAGAAGTCAAAGAGGAGGAATTAATTACACTGTATAGATATAACTCCTTAGTTGCTACAAATCTGGTCTGTCTACAAGTAAAATGTCCTGTGTTTCAGGCAGCTATAGATAAATCTTTGTGCACCTGAGTTCTTTTGAAACCAAGAGGCACCAAGCCTAAAGCTTCAAACAACCATGACATTCTCACAACTGATGACCCACATGTACCTTTTGTTTTTCTTAACCATGACCTTTTTTGAGTACGATATCTGCTTTTTGTTTGCAGCCTATTTAACATCTGGGTTCCCAGCCATTTTTTTCTGGCTTGTTCATTCTTCAATAGAGGACTTGCAATCTCTAAAAATCTGTTTATGATTGTCATAAATGCTTGATCCGAGTTTATTTATGATTTATTGTTCACGTTTATGAGGTTTGCTTTTATTAAAGCTTCCAGAGATAGCAAGAGTTCTTTCTGTAAGTAAAAACTTCCTACTCAAATAGCTCCCTGGCTACTTCACATGCATGCATGTGAAGAAGTACCATTGCTAAATCTGCCTAATACAATCCACTAGAAGACACTCCTGAGATGTTCTTGGTTTGAAGCTTCCTGTATTCTATCTGGGTTAAATCATAGAGTAGTCTGGCTATAGCTAAATGAGAAGTAAATCTCCCACAACATCATGTTTATTCAAGGACTGATTAACCCTGGTTATTGGTTAATAATGTGCCTTTTCTTTTATCGTGGCAGTTTTTCTCCAATATAGATTAATATGTCTACTTCCTTAGTGTCTCAAACATTTAACTTCAGCTCTGTCAAGATAATAATTCATTGACTTTTGGAATGGATACCCAAGGAATCAAAGATAGTTGGGGCACCTGGGTGGCTCACTTGGGTAAGCATCTGACTCTTGATTTTGGCTTGGGTTTATGATCTCAGGGTTGTGAGATTGAGCCCCATGTGGGGCTCTGTGCTCTGGGAGTCTGCTTGAGATTCTCTTTCTCCCTCTGCCCCTACTCCCCCACCCCCCACTAAAATAAGTAAATAGTTGTTTTTAAAAGTCTACGCATTCTTCAAAGCCATGATCTTAAAAGTTGCTGTGTCATCAATGCAAGGAATGTAATCATGTAATGATGAAGCTAATGAGTGAATATGTGTTATGAGGATTTTTTCAGGTCAGGCATATCTGAACACTCTAGACCATCATCTCAGGTGAGAGATCTGAAGCACAGGCTAAGCAGCTTGGGTGAAGATACATTTAAGCTCCAAGCAAACACATATGCGCACATCTATCTTATAGCTATACACACTAGTAAATGACCTACAGTCATTTGCCAACCAAATAAAATGGTTCAGTCAACAGTATATAGAGAAATTGCATTAATATATAGACATCTTTTAGTCAAGGTCTGGTCAGGAAAAGAGACTCAGCACCAGTTTGTTAGCAGGAAGAATTGAGTGTAAGGAATTGGCTGACCGATCCTGGAGAGCTAGAAAGGCAAAAGGGGAGTGCTCCAGTAGCACCCTTTGGGCCAGGGAAAGTTACTGGGGTTATTAGAAACTCAGACAGAAACTCAGTGCTAGTCCCTCCGTAGCTCAGAGTGGGGACTGCTGCCCAGCTGCTGCTGATACTTGGTCACTTGGGTGAGGGCAGTACATGGAAGACTCAGACATCTGAAGAAAGGGCACTAGCTGTCGGCTGGTGGCTCTGAGAGAGTGTGATGAGGCTCTTTCTGGGAGGCTGGAAAGAACTGGAACCAACTGCCGCTGGCTGGGGTGAACAAAGAGTTGCTGGGATGACAGTCCTAAAAGCCAGACTCAAATTAGGAAACAAGCTTCATCACAGCAGTAGCTTTCCGGTCTCCCTCTAGTGTCCCCTAGTGGCAGAACCTAGGCCGGAGCCAGCTGGCAGAGGAGAACGGTGATTTGCAGGTGCCAGCGGGGTGTCACACAGCTGAATAGGAAGGTTGGTCAAGAAGTGAGAGACTAGGGCTTAGCAACCCAAACAAGATGCAGGGGAGGGCAGTGGAGCGGTAAATTAGGTTACTGTGTTCTGCTTATTACCATTACTTAAATTCACAACGATCCTAGGAGCTTTCTTAAATCAATGGATTGAATTTGTTCTACCTACCTAGTGTTCCAAAGTCAGATTTTTTTTTTAATTGTTCCTTCGACCATACACCAAAAATCTTACTACAAACTGATGCCAGAAATTTTCTGAGCCCTGAATCAATATAGTGAAATAACCATTCTGGGCAAAACGAGAGAGAATTATCAGACTGTGTTCATTCTAACCTTCCACACAAAGCCTACCCCTGCTTTTGTGGATTGGTAGTTATACATTTGGAAGTGACAACTAGCAAGACCCAGATGCTGACAGGAGGCTAAATTGCCCTTTAGAATTATCTTTTCTGCTACCTCCCAGTACTTTACCACTTACCTAAAAGAAGGCAAAATAATAGGTTCTTTTGTTTCCAGTACCTATAATGTGCATTTCCAGGTTTGTTTTGGAGTACAGCTGTGAAATCTTTCAGCACTGACATAATTCCCTTCCTATCCAATTGTGAAGTGTTTTTTGAGCAATGTAATTGTTCCCCGCTGCAATTCTTATGGCAGTGTGTCAGCATGCCAATCACTTCTTCTTCTTCCAGTTCTGATTGTTCCCTGCTGTGTTAACACCCAGAATGAGTACTTCCAGCTGTTGAAAGATGTCAGCATATTTATATGAACTACTTCATGGCTCCTAGGGAAATTTCCTCAAGCAAAGACCAGTAGGTTCCTGATTCTGTGGAGATATGACTGGGCTTGCATTTGATTTTCTTTGGGGTCAGTAATAGCATTAAGTATTTCAAATGGCATATGTCAGTACCTAGTGTTATTTTATCATAACTGGGCTTTGGTCATATCCATTCCTAACAGTAGAACATACAGATTCAAAAATCTCTTCCAGAAATGAGAAACTTTGTCTTATGGTAGGTTTCTCTTCTTACAGTATCTGAAGAGATTATTTGTTGAAATGTTTCTGGCTAACACAAATTCACAAAATTTTTCATGGTATTTCATGTTTCTCTTTGTATTGAGTTTACATGCTTGTTTCTCTAAGATTACTAAAGATTCCTATAATCTGAGTGTAACACATTCTTTCCCTTCACTGACTGGGTCTCCTCAAAAATCTTGACTGGAGTAGATTGAAGTTTGTCCCCCAAAGAGGTATGTTGGAGTTCTAACCGCTGGCACCTGAGAATATGACCTCATTTGGATAAATGGTCTTTGTGGATATAATTAAGATGTATGTTAAGATGAGGCCATATTGGAGTAAAGTGGGCTTTTAATGCAATATCACTGGTGTCCCTATATGAGGAGGAAAAGAGAGGTGCCTGGGTGGCTTAGTTGGTTAAGTGTCTGCCTTTGGCTCAGGTCATGATCCTGGGGTCCTGGGATGGAGTCCTGCATCAGGATCCCTGCTCAATGGGGAGCCTGTTTCTCCTTCTGCCCCTCCCCCAGCTCATGCTCTCTCTCCCTCTCTCTCTCTCTCTCTCTCGAATAAATACAATCGAAGAAGAAGAAGAAGAAGAAGAAGAAGAAGAAGAAGAAGGAGAAAGAGGAGAGGAGGAGGAGGAAGAAGAAAAGAGACACAGAGGGAAGAAGCCATATGAAATCAGAAACAGTGATTGGCCATAGGCTAGGGAATGTTAGGGGCTTCCAGGAGCTGCAAGAGGCAAGAGGCTTCACAGAAAACAATGCTTTGACTTGGAACTTTTGACCTCCAGGACCATGAGAGAGTACATTTCTGTTGTTTGAAGCCACCCAGTTTGTAGTCCTTTGTTCCAACAGCCTCAGGGAACTGATGTAGCTCCTCTGTCCACTAAATATTAGAACTCTAGGGTAACAGGGTTCTTTGTCTTTGTTTCAACCTCCCTCTCTCTCTTTTGCTCTAAGTTAATGCCTTCAGTACAAGTGGGATCTTCCCTGTCTTTGCTTTGGTTGGAAACACAGGGACAGAGGATTCTTAGGTAAACTCCTTGAAGAACACTCTGGGCTGATGGCCAGTAGCCATCTCTTTGCATTCCCTGGCTAAAAATCACGGGACATCCTGGCAGCAGGTGCAGTATCAGATTTTCTTCCCTGGAGAAAGTGTACCTATCCATTTAGTCAGTCACCACCATTACTAAAGAGAAAAACCCAGAAACAGATTATAGGACCTTTAGGATCTTCACCCAATCCAATGAACTTCTTTTCCAGTCCCTATAGATCTGCAGTCCTGTATTGCAATTCTGTACAAGGCTGCTACTCCATAACAAGCAACATTGCCATGTTACCATAGCACACTTCTCTCTCTCCTGCAAATGCAGAGTTCTAGCTCTCAGAGCACAACCCCTAAACCTGCTCTTTCTGATGTGCGCATGCCTTAATTTCACCTCATTGGGATTACTCTGGCCATCCATCCCACTTTCTCACCAGATAATTCCTTATTCTTGTACCTATGTCATCAGTTCTACCTTAGAATTTCAAGATGCTGAATATATCTGATTTCAAAGTTAAGTTATACCAAAGCTAATCATTATAATGTAATGTCCAAACCAGGACTATTTTTTAGAGTGAAAGGAAATGTGAAAAATGGTTAAAATTTGGGGTGTCTGGATGGTTCAGTCAGTTGAGCATCTGCCTTCAGCTCAGGTCACGATCCCAGAGTCTCTGGATAGAGCCCTACTTCGGGATCCCTGCAGGGATCCTGCTTCTCCCCCTGCCCCTCTCCGTGCTCATGCTCTCTCTCACAAATGAAAAAATAAAATCTTTTAAAAAATACTTAATATTCTATAACTTTTTGAAACATATATTGACCAATTTGAACTTTTATTATATTGATAGACCTAAAATTGTTCTACTTAAACTTTTCAAAATGATATATTTTCTAGAAAATAAGGCCCATTTACATTAAAGCAGGAAAAAAGCCTTATACTGACAGTTAAGTATTTATTTATTTATTTATTTATTTATTTATTTATTTTGTAATATTCATTTTATTTTTTAAAGATTTTATTTATTTATTCATGAGAGACACACAGAGAGAAGCAGAGACACAGGCAGAGGGAGAGGGAGGCTTCTTGCGAGGAGCCTGATGTGGGACTTGATCCCAGGACCCTGGGATCACAACCTGAGCCAAAGGCAGACGCTCAACCACTGAGCCACCCTGGCGTCTCCTGACAGTTAAACATTTAAAAATAACGAAGAGAATGTCCACTCACAGCTGTTAACCAGTTTCCTAACCATTATCTTTCACTGTATTTTTCTGAAAACATGTATTTATCTCAATGTGATATTATTTCCAATATTTAGCCTGCAATCAAAGCTGTATATTATGATAATGAACTTGGAATGGATAGCTCAATTGATTCCTCTGTTGGTCATCATAGTTTTAATTGTGAAAATAAACTCTCTAGAGGTGCTGAAATATTGGGTAAGATCAGAGCACACCTGCTAAATGTAGCAGATATGTACTAAATATTCTAAATTTTATTTTTTGAAATGAAAATGCACAAATGTCACCCATGAATATTTTCAATATGTTTTATTTTATCTCTAGTGCTTACCTTTCTTCAGCAAATATTTTTCCAAGACAAAATTGATTAAATAAATTGTCTCTGATGCTTTTGAATATTTCACTGAATTTAAATGCTTCAGAACTGTAGGCCTTCACAATTTCACTACTTTCTAAAATAGACTGTAAATGCGTCCATTTAAAAACAGGAATTGCAGCCAGTGATTCTTCAAACAAGTCATCACATTCTCAAACACAATTATAGAACTTTCAAATTAAATCTTGACAAGAAATAAAAGACATGTACACTGGAATGGAAACAAAAACTATACCTATTTGCAGGTGACATCAGTGTCTACATAGACAATCCAAAGGAATTTTTTTTAATTCCTAGAATTAGTGGGTTCAGCAAGGTTACAGATTACAGGGACTCCTGGGTGGCTCAGCGGTTGAGCATCTGCCTTTGGCTCAGGTTGTGATCCTAGGGTCCTGAGTTTGGGTCCAACGTCGGGCTCCCCCAGAGGGAGCCTGCTTCTCCCTCTGCCTATGTTTCTGCCTCTCTCTCTGTGTCTTTCATGAGTAATAATTTTAAAAACGTCACAGGTTACAAGGAGAACACACAAAAATCAATAGCATTTTTATGGATACACAACAAGCATGTGAAAACCAAAATTAAAAACATAGTACCATTTCTAATCGCTCTGAAGAAAATGGAATACTTCAGTATAAATTCAACAAGTAAAGGATCTGTATGCTGAAAATTACAAAATGTTGATGATGGAAATCATGGGAAAACCTAAGTAAATGGAGAGAGATGCCATATTCACGGATTGGAAGACTCAGCATAGTAAAGATGTCAGTTATCTACAAATTGATCTATAGGTTTAATGCAGTCCCTATCAAATTCCCAGCAAAGTGTTTTGTAGATATATATAAGCTTATTCTTAAATTCATATGGGAAGTAAAGGACCTAGAATAGCTAAAACAATTTTGAAAAAGTAAAATGAATGAATTTTGAAAAAGAACAATCTATAAAGGGAGAAATTGATTAACTGGATGTTGACAACATTAGAAAATATTTTCAAACCACATATTCCATAAAGTTTTTGTAGGAAGAATATATGTGTAACACTTAGTATCCAACAGTAGAAGAAAAGTATCAGCCCAATTAGAAAATGGACAAAATAGAGGCACCTGGCTCAATCAATTAAGTATGTGACTCTTGGTTTCTGCTCAGGTCATGATCTTGGGGTTGTGAGATTGAGCCCTTCATCAGGCTCTGCACTCAGCTGGGAATCTGCTTAAGACTCTCTCTCCTGCCTCTCCCACACCTCTGCTCTTTCTCTCTCTAAAATAAATAAATAAATACATTCTTAAAACAAAAAAGATAATGGGCAAAATACTTGACTTGAACAGATACTTTTACCGAGGAGGACACATAGATGGTAAATAAACACATGAAAATATACGGAGCTCATTAGCCAGTAGATGCATGCAAATTAAAACCACAAGGGGTTATTATTACACACCTGTCAGAATTATTAAAATTAAAAATAGTGACCACCCCACCTGCTGGTCAGGATGAAGAGAAAATAGGTTTCCATACATTGCTGGCAGGAATATAAAATGGTACAACTACTCTGGAAATTAGTCTGGCAATTTCTTTTAAAAATGAAACATACAGTTACCATGTGGCCCATTTGTTGCACTCTAGGGAATTTATCTTTTAGGAAAATAAAAATTATGTTCACACAAAAGTCTATTCACAAATGTTCATAGCAGTTTTATTCAAATTCACCAGTGGGAACAACGCAGGTGTCCTTCAATGGGTAAAAAGTTAAATAAACTGCAGCACATTCAGAACTACTACTCAGTAATGAAAAAAGAGCTAACTATTGATATACATGACAGAGGAATTACACTGAGTGAAAAAAAGCCAATTTCAAAAGATTACACACTGTATAATGGTGATACAACATTCTAGAATATTCTTTTTAAAAGATTTTATTTATTTATCTGAGAGAGAAAGCATGAGCAGGGGGCAGTGCAGAGGGGGAGGGAGAGAGAATCTGAAGCAGACTCCTCTCTGAGTGTGGAGCCTGAAATGGGCCTTGATCCCTTCACAATGAGATCATACCTCAACCAAAGGCAGATACTTAACTAACTGAACCACCCAGGTGCCCCTATATTCTAGAATATTCTTGAAATCACAAAATTTAATGCTTGGCCAAGATTAGGAATGGGAGTGACAGAGCAGGTGTGACTACAAAAGGAGTGGCACAAGTTTCAGTGAGGAAATAATTCTGTATCTTGATTATGGTGGTGATTCCAATAAAGTTGCATAAAACTATACAGACACACAAATGAACAGATGTGAAACTGCAGAGATCTGAGTAAGTGCTTTGTACCAATGATTTCCAGGCTTTGATATTGTACTATAGGTATTTATCACGTTACCATTGAGGGATGATGGCTGAAGGGTGCACAGAACATCCTTGCACATGTTTGTTGCAACTTCCTGTGAACCTATAATTATTTTGCAATAAAAGGTTAAGGGAATTAACCTTAAATTCTCATTCCCTCCGGCAATATCAGAATGATTCAGTTTCTCCACATCTTCATCAATATTTGATGTTGTCACTCTTTTTCTTATTGTGAGCATTCTGATAGGTTCACTTCTTCTCTTGCTTTTGTAAGGATAAATTTCAATTTCATCCTGTTTACAAGCCTTATTTTAAATAATTGCTTTTTTTCCCCTAAAAGCTGAAGTATGTTGGCACTCTATTGAATATATTGATTAAAGTTTCTCAGCTGATTTTTTTAGATAACCAAAATGTGGAAAGCTTGATTGCAAATATTCAGTACTACTGTTGGACCATAAGTTGATCTACAAAGTATTTGTTCAAAGATTCAAACATTTTAAAAAGCCGGTTGACAGGGCAGCAAAGGAAAAGATAAACTGCCATGCTGAAATATTTTATTGTAGGCAACAAAAAATTCATTACACATTTTAATCCAGTTAACTCTGGCTGAGTGACTACAAATTGAAAATTCTGAAAATCACAATGTTTGTGTCAATTGGTAGGATGTCACATCTTGTTTCAACCCCTGGTGTACCCAAATCACGAGGTCTGCTGGAGGAAGATCGAGTTTTACTTCTGGATCCCACAAATCAATGGTTGTTTCTAAATCCATGTCAGATATCAAAGGCCACTGAGATGGCCTTAGAATTTGTCATTAAAGAAAGAGATAAGCTTTTATCAGACAAAACTTTCCCAAGAGGCTAGCCTTCAGAAAATGTCAGTGCATTCAACTGAAGAATTGTGTTGACTGGTGAAAAATCCTGCATTTTTGTGTGTTTACAGTGTCAATGGGTTCTGCCTGCAATGATTAAAGAGAAGGAAATGACCTAGTGTCTGTCGTCATCTCTGTATATTGTTAATAAAATTGGAGCATTTGAAAATTTGGAACATTGCCTGCCTAGTTAACTGAATATAGCAGCTGTGGTCACTTCCCCTCAATCTCATTAGTGAAGTTGATGAGAGAACATGAGGTATTCATGATAGATGTGTATCTGCCCAACTAGGAAGGTTAAATTTGCCACAGAAACTGCCCCAGCTCAGGTAGCAAAATGAATATAAAAGAATTTCTTATTCTCTCTCCCCATGGGAACCTGTCAGGTTCAATGTTCAATATCACCAGCCTCCACACAGATAACTATGAAGCAGCTAAGAACTGTTCTGGGAGGGACCTGGAGGAGCTTAAGGTGTCTGTCCATGGAGAACAGCTTGATGCAGTTGATCTGTACTAACCTTGATACTAGTAAGATGGAGGTAGAGGAACCATGCTTATCATTTTGAAGATGATAGGCATTAACTAGTAGTCCTAGAACCTTACATAAAACCACCAAACCACCTGAGAATGGAACATCATGTGCGAATGCTTTCTTCTAGGAAAAAAAGCCGGTAAAAACTCCAGGTTGATTCAGCTATGATGCTGGGGCAATCTCTCCCATCAAACTTCAAAACTGAAAAAACAAGGCACTTAAATAGATGCAAAGAAGAATGGGTAAATTATACAAATTCCCTCACTTAGTTCCCAAACACTTCAAGGATAAAGAATTAGCTCATGCAATATTGAAGCCAAGGTCATGGAATACCTTTGGCTAGAATAGTTTGTGCTGTGCTAACAAGATCATAATACGATTTCATAATTAGTGCCTCTTCCATGAATAAATATTTGTCTGCCGTTTTCACTTTAGTCTAGAGTTAGGCAGTGCTTGGTACCACTAGTAAATAGTCCTATTGGAGACATGCCATTGCTTTTTGAATCAGAAGCAAGCTCTGTAATTTCTCTTTTAAGTTACCCTTGAGCCACCCCCCACCCTTATAAGAGGGTTTCATAAGACTCCAATGAGCACTAATGCAGAATCTGACAGCCTAAAACATGGCAGATTAACAAGGGTTTGATTCAACTGTAACTTTTTCCTACCTGGAAGAAATCTCCTTTGGTTTAAGATCTACCAAAGTTCAATGTAGAGTAATTACTGAATATATTATTTTTAAGAAAAAGCATGTTTCCCCAGGATACCTTCCTCTGACTCTCCGTGAGTCAGGTATTCCTGCTTCCCTCCACCTGGACATTTGTCTTTCTGGCCCCAGATCCCTTGGCTGCGTTCCTGTTCCTAGTCCCAGACCACTTCTGGCTTTAGGATTCCCTTTCATAAATGCTTTCTTCAGTGCCAGCCAACATCAACGGTTTTTCTTTCTGGTGAGTAGCCCTTTATTTCTTTCCTTTTAGCTCTGACCTAGAGTCTAGAATTTCTCTTCTTTCCCCTAAGGTGACTTCTTATGTTTTGGGTGGCTCTCTAAGAGTTAGCCTATCCTAACACATTTCTTGAAAAATTTGGGCTCCAGATTCAGCCAATTTCCATTCTGGTACATACCTTCCCAGGAGTCATAAAAGGAAGAAACTCTGCTGCACAGGTTATCCTTTTTATTTTTTTTTAAAGATTTTATTTATTTATTCATTAGAGACCCGGGGGGTGGGTGCAGAGACACAGGCAGAGGGAGAAGCAGGCTCCATGCAGGGAACCCGATGTGGGACTCGATCCAGGGTCTCCAGAATCATCCCCTGGGCCAAAGGCAGGTGCTCAACCGCTGAGCCACCCAGGCATCCCTGCACAAGTTATCTTTTTGTAAAGTCTCGCTAAGCCAGTACAAACCTCTTGTATTAAATATCCATGTGAGTACTTAAACACTTATATTTAAGTAAGTATATGTGTGCTGGTTTCTAGTACTATTGTTAGCACTTCAATTCAGGTTGAAAGATTGGCCTCTGACCCATCCTGCCCATGTTAGCGATTCACCAAACATGTTATTTCCATATTCCAGCCAGAGCTTTAAGCATCACTTCTTCCTACCCTGTCTCTAGTCTACCTATAAGAGTCTACATAGTTCAAGTTTCTATGTGTGTGTGTACATATATAAATATCTAAGCTCTCTTCTGGTTCTGTTTACTATTCCCTACCTCTTCTATTCCTCGTATCCCCATAGAAAGATTCCCAGGGACTCTTATGAGCCAGTGTCTGTTTTCAGTAGTCTTTTTTGGGGAAAAAAAAAGAATCACTGAAGGTCTCCTACCTGGCTATATTAGTGGAAAGAGAAGAAGTATGATTAGTTAGAAGGCCTGATATGGCCAGCCTGTTTATTTTGGACAAATGGGGAAGAAGGGGACCCTTCCCCAAAATCTTCAGGGGGTAAAAGATGTCTCCTTCTTTTTAATTTTTATTTATTTATGATAGTCACAGAGAGAGAGAGAGAGAGAGAGAGAGAGGCAGAGACATAGGTAGAGGGAGAAGCAGGCTCCATGCACCGGGAGCCCGACGTGGGATTCGATTCTGGGTCTCCAGGATCGCGCCCTGGGCCAAAGGCAGGCGCCAAACTGCTGCGCCACCAGGGATCCCAGGATGTCTCCTTTGAACCCTTTGTGTGGGCCGGTTCTTGGTCCTCTGTGCCATATTCCTCATTTCTAATCCTTTTTGGGAGGTTCCTTCCAGTTTTCTTTCTTTTTTCTTTTCAAGAGAATGGGGGAGTGGCAGAGGGAGATGGAGAAAGAATCTTGAACAGGCTCCATGCCTAGCATAGAGCCTGACATAGAGCTTGATCTCATAACCCTAAGGTCATGACCTGAGCTGAAATCAAGAGTAGGATGCTTAACTGACTGAACCACCCTGGCATCATCCCACCTTTCAGTTTTCTATCTATAAAAAGTTATCCACAGAGCTGCTGAACAGCACAGGGTTATAATAGTGACCACACTGAGAAGGGAAGATATTTCTCATGGGATTGACCACAAGTAAGGTTCTCTCTAGCCTTAAGGAAGATATTAGTAAATTATATCCTCTGAAATGGGTATTCTTATTCATTTTCGTAAAAGTCTTGCCAGCATGAATTAGATCCAGAATTTGCTTTAAAACAATCCAGTAAGGGACAACAGAAACAAGATGGAATAAAGGTTGATAATGATGAAGAGTTTCATAATAAAAATGCTTTAAATCTCCCCAGGAGATAGCACTCAGGTGAAATTTTGTAAGTGAATTGCTGGTGATACAGGGAACTGCCAAAATCCCAGGAAGGAGCAAGGACTCTTTCTCAGAGAAAAAGTAATGATTTAACATGTAGCTTTTGAAAAACATGTTATAATGCCTGCCTGCTCCAAAGGAGTATACTAATAATACAGGGGAAATTGATAAAAGAGTACTACAATACTATTGCATATGTTTTGGGTGAGGGATATATTCGCCTATATATGTGTAGGAAGTTTCTGGAAGGACTCACTAAGAAATTGCTTCCAAATATTTACTTGCAGACAGAGGAGCCAGCATCTTGAGGAAAGGAATGGAGAGGCTATATGAAAAACAAAATAAAATTTAAGTGATTGAACAAATAAAGAAAAGTATATTGTCAATGGAGGATTTAGATTTGTTACTACCTCTGATACTGTCCCAAGTGAAAGGGACCTGGCCAGTCAGCTTAAAAGCAGATTATTTCAATATTGTGTGCCTAGCCCCACTAGCAGTTGAGTGACAAACCATGATAGACTCCACTGGATGAATCAGTACATGCGGTCAGACCTAAGGCAACACCATCTAAACTGCTTGTCCTAGCCTCGGGAGCACTGAAGAGACAGTTGCTTTGCTCACATCCTTAAAATGCAGCAGGGATATGTCCACAGCACATGAGAAAGTACAGGCCTATTAAAGTGTATACCCCACAATCAGGTTTCTTAGAAGAATGACTTATGAGTAATGTAGAAGATACACAAGCTATACCAAATGAGTTACAAAGAACTCATTAGTTACAGAGAACAAAGGTACCCCTTGAGTAAAGGCAGACAACAAGCACTACAACTTAGATGACATCACTCCTGAAATGACAATGTTATTGCACTTATTTGTGGATTCACTAGTAAGCTATCATTACACCCCAAAACGTGAATTCCTCTGGACATGGTCTGGCATCTGTTATAGAGCTCCTGATCTTTTCAATTATAAAAAGAACAACATTTCTCTGAAAGGACAAGCTGGCACAGTTATTGCTAGTTGTTGCCACAACATCCTTGTTTCAGGTGAAAACAGATGAAGTGAAAAGCAGGAATGTCTGCTTAAGATTTTTGGCCTTAAGACATGCATGTTCAAGTTCATCATCCCATATTTAAGAACATTTTAAATACTGATAAGTGGATGGAACCTTTAGAACTATGCCTGATGTTGGAGCAGCTGTATCCTGATTGAGTGTTTGGGTTAAACAAATCCATTATCTTTTGCAAACAAAATAACAGTGAGACACATTTACCTTTTGAGAGGAGGGAAATGGAATTCACTGCCTTTTGTGAATGAACTTTGAAAGCATCCAGAATTGAAGCAAATGTAATGCAATTTTCTAGACATGTTTAAGACTCATTCTTATGTCTCTGCTGAAGCATTACTAGAAGTATTTAGGCTGTCAGATTGAATCAGAGAAATACAGTAAGTTCTAGTTAGAATATCACCTGCAGTGCTTCCAGGTCTTTGTCCAAAGACCAGAGCTATATCCTATATTCATTCTTTTGATTTGGCCCTTCTGCTCAGTTTTCTATGGATTATTCTTAAGGACATGAGGATTCTTAGATGTGTGACAAAATGTGCCATGATATGTTGGATTGCATGATGAAGTTCATCATGAACTAACTCCAAACCAAAGAATTCTGGGATGGTAAGACTCAGCAAAGATATAAGCTTCGTATCAACACATACTTGGCCAGGGGAAAGAAACTTGACTGTGTCTATCATGATTACAAACATACAAATGCAATTCCATTTCTGAGAATTTACCTTTAAGATATATATAGGTTCCAAAATTATGTCTATAAGAGGCAACTAATCACAGTATTGTTTATAAAAGCAAAAATTTTAAAACAATGCCATATGTACAGTACTGGTTAAATATGGTCCATCCATACAATGAAATACTATACAGTTATAGAGAAGGAGGAGTTCCTTTAGGTCCTTTGAAATCTTGAAGCTACACTAAGTAGAAGATTAAAGGGTTATAGTGGTGGTCAACCTGTCATTTGTAAAATGGCTTTCATTTAGTAAAAGAAAAAAAAGTTTAAGAATATGTTATATATTTGTTTCTACTGTCCCACACTATACAAAAGATACTGTTAATGCTAGCTAGAGTCCTCTAGGGTGGGAAATGAGTGTTAGGAAGATATTTCCCTGTACACTTTCAATTTTTTAATCATGAGTTATCCATTCAAAATTTGAATCTTTAATTATGAACTATTCATTCCAAAGGAAATATTTTAGTGAGCCTTTGAAATGGCTTCAGAATACTACCTAATATATAGTGGGCATGCTGTTTATTAAGCGATAACTTCCAAGATGTGCAATTGAACAGGAACTTGGAATTTCTGCTTATAGCATTATGGCTACTATAGATTTTTTTCCTACTCAAAAGTTAACAAAGAAATTGTAGAACTTTGGTTTTTAACCAACCACCCCACCTCTGCCCCCTGACGTTTGTGATGATTGAGAAGACTGCCCAGCCGTAAATGTTGGGTGTAGGAGAAGCACTGTGGCCTTGGACTTCCCAGGATTACGTGGAGCTGCCAGGAGCACTAAGCAATCTCCTGGAGCTATTTAACTTTGGCCCACCCAGCTTCAGGCTTTGTACTAAAGCAATTTTCCTCTCAAGTTTCTCTGCTTTCTATTGACTCAAAGACTACAAAAAAAGAAAAAGAAAAAGAAAAAGAAAAAGAATGAAAGAAGAAAGAAAGAAGGAAGAAAGGAAAGAAAGAAAAAGAAGAAAGAAAGAAAGAAAGAAAGAAAGAAAGAAAGAAAGGAAGGAAGGAAGGAAGGAAGGAAGGAAGGAAGAAAGAAAGAAAGAAAGAAAGAAAGAAAGAAAGAAAGAAAGAAAGAAAAGAGGGAAGAAAGAAAAGAAAAGCTAGGTATTTTTTGGAGGCATAAATCATTGAGCACAATTTAATCAGTTAGAAAGTCTTGCTAATGAATTAAGTTATTTGGTGAGGGGATCCCTGGGTGGCTCAGCGGTTTGGCACCTGCCTTTGGCCTAGGGCGTGATCCTAGAGTCCTGGGATCAAGTCTTACATAGGGCTCCTTGCATGGAGCCTGCTTCTCCTTCTGCCTGTGTCTCTGCCCCTCTCTCTCTCCGTGTCCCTCATGAATAAATGAATTTTTAAAAATCTGAAAAACGTTATTTGGTGATATTGGTTGAAAAGAAATAATAGGAATTAAATTTATTCATGAGTCATTTTCATGATTTATCAAATAAAAACTATATACAAACAAAACTCCTTAAATATGGATAGTTCTTGGTTTAGCTGTGTGGCGTATTTCTTTAAGAAATAGTGTTTTGCTTTCAGAGATGGAGGAGGGAGATTAAAAGGTCAGCACCTGCTCTAAGACAGTGAAGGCTGCACATGCTGATGGGCATAGTTCTTATTTTTATAGGCCTGTTCTGCCTCTCTCACAGGCTTGGTTGAGGACCAAGGGAGTGTGGTATGTGCAAGCCTTCTTCATAAACTTTAGAGGTGTGTTATATACAAGAGCTGGTCCTCACATTCCTCAATTTGCCCAATATTAGAAGTTTAAGATCAAACATATGCAGATTTGCTGAAAATGCTGTAAAAGAGTTGGTGCTTTATAGTCGTGTACTTGCAAGTTATATACTAGGTGTTTTCTGGAAGAACTCTTAAGATGCTGGTCTTTTAATCCTATTCTTGGGAGTTGGAGTTTCATTATTGAGCCTTGCAAGTGCCTTGCTTCAGACTTAAGCTGCTTCGAGGTGTCAATACCTAGCCGCTTTTATGTTTGGTTCTCCAGGCTCATTTCCTGTGCTGCAGATAGAGTCTGAGGCTTTTATTGAAGTGAGGAGATGAAGAACCTGAACACTGGTCACCAAGATGAATCTAACTTTTAATGAGGTTGTTGACAAGAGTCAATCTGCTGGACAAAAACGACCAAGTTGTCCAGGGATGCTTAGGCATGGATGGGCTGTTCTATCACCCAGTTTCAGCAGCCAAGAAAGCCAACAATATGTGTGTCCCTCCCTTGCTTGCACAGGAGCATAGTGCTAGGCTCTGGGGCCTGAGGGATGATTGACAACACGATTCCAGTGTGGAAACAAGCTTTGAGGTAAAATAGAAGAGAAAGCCCTGGACTGAATTAGGATATCAAATACATATCTTGGCATATAATTAGCTTGACTTCTTAGAAGCTATTTTAGTGGAAATACACAACGAATGGCTCTGCCTCTTAGTCAAAGGTAGTGCTGGGAGTGAATCAGCCTTCAGTGGAATAAAGATTCCAAAGGTCAGCCTTTGTAAGTCTACTATGAACTCCTTTTCCCCTTCTCCCCCAAAACACTCAGGCATGGTCAGAATACATGCAGTGGTCCAGGTTGGGGGAAATCTTTCTCTATGATATCCCAAAACCGCATAAACGGTTAACTTGTGAGATCAACCCTGGTTATGGTCACTTATCTAAGCTATTAACTCTACTGTGGTTATTTAGTGCACATAAGTTGTAAGACTGAAGTGCACTCACACCTGTGCAAGCATTCTGTTAGCTTATATAATGCTGCATACATGTAAATGGTATAAGGGTGGCTGTTAGGAATAAATGAGATCACCTTGCAGGGGCCTGCCACTTTCAGTATTCTATCCTTAGAGCAATTAGGGCTCTGATAAGAAGATTGATTACAGAAGTAATTGGGTTTTGATCTGCACCTGGTGTTCCTGGTCCCCTGTCTGCCTCAGCCCCATCTGCAGCTTTGGCACTTTGAGCTCCCAGTATCTGCTCTCCAGCCAGCAATGTTGGCTTTTCTTCACCTTCCAAACACACAACTGAGACACCACACCCAGCCATGTGAACTCTGGGTTGCAATGTGGAAAGTCTCTGGGAGAAGAGCTACAGACGCCACTGCATCCAGGCCTGATGCTACCAAGACCACCTTCTTCTCCATCACCTTTCTGGTTTCAACTTCCCAGATGGTGAAGGAGAGACCATAGAGAGGAAAAACATTGACTTTATGAGCAAAGGACAAAATTATGGCTTCACTGGTACTTTGGTGCTGAGTTCTAATTTATTGATGGGAAGGAACAGCTGCAAATATTAAGACTCGAGAAAATGTTTTGTGGGAACTGACACTCCCTAGGACATTCAAACAGCAAATGGGGTGGACACAGGGACCTGGCCAGAGGTAGAGCAAAGTCTAGCATGATGAATCTACTGGCTGAGATACAAAGTGATTTTTAAGCTCTTTATTTTGAAATAATTATAAATCTGTAGGAAAGTGCAAAGAGTGTATAGAATGCCATATACCCTTCCCCTGGTTTCGCCTAATAGTTAAATCTTACATAACATGGTGCATAAGATGGCAGCAAAACCAGGAAACATGTTGGTATAATGCGGGCATAGCTTTATGTCATTTTCTTATGTGCATAGATTTGTGTAACCATCACCTCAGTCAAGATACAGAGCTATTCTATTCCACAAAGATGTCCCCCATGCTACCCATTGATAGCCCCACGCCCCATCAACATGACGGCATCTGTAACCCTTGGCAATCACTGACTTGTTCTCTATCTCTACAATTTTGTCATTCTAAAAATGTTATACAAATAAAATCATGCAGTATGTGACCTTCTGAGGTTGGCTTTTTATATCTTGGTGAATTCTATTTGCTGATATTTGTTAAGAATTTTTGCATCTATATTCATGAAGGATTCTGAGCTTTATTATTATTATTTTTTTGTACTGTCTTTGTCTGGTGTTAGTATCAAGGTGATAGTGGCTTCTTAAATGAATTGAGAAGTGTTCCTGCCTCTTCTATTTTCTGGAAGGGTGTATAGAATTGATATTAAAACTTTAAATGTTTGGTAGAACTCGCCAGTAAAACTATCTGGGCCTGGAGGGTTCTCTTTCAGGATTTTTTAACTTACAAAATCGATTTTCTTTATGGTAATAGGGCTATTCAAATTATCTCTTTTATATTGGGTAAGTCGTGGTAGTTTATGCTCTATAAGGAATTGGTTCATTTTACAGAACTTGTTAAATTTACATGTCTGAGCTGTTTATAGTATTCTCATAGCATCCCCTGAGGTCTACAGGGTTTGTGGTAATATCTACTGTTTCATTCCTGATATTGATAAATTGAGTGTTCTTTTTTTTCTTTGTTAGTCTTTCTAGAGGTCTATGAATTGCATTAATCTCAAAAAACAGCTTTTTATTGGTTTCCTCTGTTGTTTTTCTGTTTCTAGTTTCATAGATTTTTCTACCCTTTTATTATTTCCTTCCTTCTGTGTTGATTTTGTTCTTTTTTTCTGTTTTTATTTTTTAAGTGGGAGCTTAGATGATTGATTTGAGACATTTCCTATTTTATTATATAAAGTTTAAGTTCTATGAGTTTCCTTCTCAGCACTACTTGTGTGTGTGAGTGCGTGCTTGAGTGAGAGTGTATGTGTATGTATACTTTATGTTTTTCTTTTTTTCTTTTTACCTTGAGACTTCCTTTTTGAACTGTGGATTTCTTTTAGGGAAGTTTGTTTAGTTTACAAGTGTTTAGAGACTTTCATTTTATCTTCTTGTTTTGATTTTTAGTTTAATCCCATTGTGGTGGAAGAACACAGTCTGGAAGATTTCAATTTTCAAAAATTTGTTGAGGTCACTTTGTGACCCAGAGTGTGGTCTATCTTGATGTGTGTTCCATGGCCACTTAAAAATGTATATTCTACTGTTGTTGAGTAAAGTTCTATAAATGTCTATTCTTGTGATTGATAGGACCACAGAGTTCTATATCCATGCTGGTCTAGTTAGTATAGTTTTCTGTCTGGTTTCTGTCAGTCGTTGAGAACTGAGTGCTAAAATCTCCAACTAAAATTGCGTTTTTGTCTATTTCTCCTTTCAGTCCCTTCTGTTTTTGCTTCCCACATTTTCCAGCTCTGTCTTTGAACCTGCACACTTAGGATTACAATGTCTTCTTGATAGGCTGACCCTTTTATCATGTAATGTCCTTGGTAAGTTATTTTTTTTTTGCCCTGAAATCTATTTTTTCTGATATTAATAGAGTTACTCTTGATTTCATTCGATTAATGTTTGCATGGTATATCTTTTATAATCCTTTTACTTTTAACATACCTATATTATTATTTTTGAAGTCAGTTTCTTATAGATAGCATATAGTTGGGTCATGTCTTTTTATCTACTTGACCAATCTGTCTTGTAATTGGTATATTTAGCACATTTACATTTAAGGAAATTATTGATATCTTCTGGCTCAAGTCTCCCATTTTATTTTTTGTCTTTGGTTTGTTCTCTGTTTTTCATTTCTCTATTTTCTTTTTTCTGTCTTCTTAAAAGTTCCTTTAATATCTTTAAGAATTCATTTTGAGGGGCAGCTCTGTGGCTCAGTTGGTTAAGCCTTTGATTCCTGATTTCAGATCAGGTCATGATCTCAGGGTTGTGATATTGAGCCCCTAATTGAGCCCTGAGTTTGGCCCTGCGCTGGGTGTGGAGCCTGCTTAAGATTCTCTCCCTCTCCCTCTGCCTCTCTCCCCTATACCCTCTCTCTGTAAAAAAAAAGAATTCATTGTGATTTGTCTATAGTGTTGTGGGGGTTTTTTAGAGGAAGAAGTGGGGAGAAGCAAAGGGAAAGGGAGAGAATCTTAAGCAAGCTCCATGCCCACTGTGAGCCTGATGCAGGGCTCGATCTCACTACCCTGAGATCATGAACTGAGCTGAAATCAAGAGTTGAAGGCTTAACCAACTGAGCCACTGAGATGCCCCTATTTTTAGTGGTTTTAAATTTGTCTCTGCATAGTTTTTTTTTAATTGATTACTCTAGGTATTGCATAATATAAACAGGACATCACAATCTACTAGTGTCATCATTTTACCAGTTTGAGTGAAGTAAAGAAACTCTACTTCTTATCCTTTCCTGTATATAATTTTCTTAAGTATTCCCCATGCATATATTGAGAATCATATCAACAGTGTTATATTTTTTGCTTTGACTATTAAATGTAATATAGAAAATCCAAAAAGAGAAGGCAAAGTGTATCATATTTGCCATATTTTTACTCTTTTCTTCATTCTTGTTTCCTTCCTGATGTTCCAACATCTCTTCTTCTGTTGATTCTCTTTCTGGTTCAATAACTCCCTTTAGGGATGCCTGGGTGGCTCAGTGGTTGAGTGTCTGCCTTTGGCTCAGGGTGTATTGCTGGGTTCCTGGGATTGAGTCCCACAACAGGCTCCCCTCAGTGAGCCTGCTTCTCCTTCTACCTATGTCTCTGCCTCTCTGTGTGTGTGTCTCTCATGAATAAATAAATAAAATCTTAAAAAAAACATTCTAATAAAAAAAGAACTCCCTTAAGCTGCTCTTTAGGGTAAGTCTGCTGTCAATAAGTTTCCTTCATTTTCCTCCATTTAAGAATATCCTGATCCCCCCTTCATTCCTGGATATGTTTACTGGATGTGGACTTCTGGATTGATGGTTCTTTTTCATCACTTTTTCTTCACTTTCATCACTTGGAAAGTGTTATTCCACTTCCTTATAGCCTCCCATGTGAAATCTGTTGTCAATCAAATTGTTTTTATTCAGAATAAATCAAATTGTTTTTATTAAGATGTCATTTATCCCCTGATGCTTTCTTTTTTTTAAAATTAATTTTTATTGGTGTTCAATTTACCAACATACAGAAAAACACCCAGTGCTCATCCCGTCAAGTGTCCACCTCAGTGCCCATCACCCATTCCCCTCCAACACCCAACCTCCTCCCCTTCCACCACCCCTAGTTCGTTTCCCAGGGTTAGGAGTCTTTATGTTCTGTCTCCCTTCCTGATATTTCCCAACATTTCTTTTCCCTTCCTTTATATTCCCTTTCACTATTATTCATATTCCCCAAATGAATGAGAACATACACTGTTTGTCCTTCTCCGATTGACTTATTTCACTCAGCATAATACCCTCCGGTTCCATCCACGTTGAAGCAAATGGTGGGTATTTGTCGTTTCTAATTGCTGAGTAATATTCCATTGTATACATAAACCACATCTTCTTTATCCATTCATCTTTCGATGGACACCGAGGCTCCTTCCACAGTTTGGCTATTGTGGCCATTGCTGCTAGAAACATCGGGGTGCAGGTGTCCCGACGTTTCATTGCATCTGAATCTTTGGGGTAAATCCCCAACAGTGCAATTGCTGGGTCGTAGGGCAGGTCTATTTTTAACTCTTTGAGGAACCTCCACACAGTTTTCCAGAGTGGCTGCACCAGTTCACATTCCCACCAACAGTGTAAGAGGGTTCCCTTTTCTCCTCATCCTCTCCAACATTTGTGGTTTCCTGCCTTGTTAATTTTCCCCATTCTCACTGGTGTGAGGTGGTATCTCATTGTGGTTTTGATTTGTATTTCCCTGATGGCAAGTGACGCAGAGCATTTTCTCATGTGCATGTTGGCCATGTCCATGTCTTCCTCTGTGAGATTTCTGTTCATGTCTTTTGCCCATTTCATGATTGGATTCTTTGTTTCTTTGGTGTTGAGTTTAATAAGTTCTTTATAGATTTTGGAAACTAGCCCTTTATCTGATATGTCATTTGCAAATATCTTCTCCCATTCTGTAGGTTGCCTTTTAGTTTTGTTGACTGTATCCTTTGCTGTGCAAAAGCTTCTTATCTTGATGAAGTCCCAATAGTTCATTTTTGCTTTTGTTTCTTTTGCCTTTGTGGATGTATCTTGCAAGAAGTTACTGTGGCCGAGTTCAAAGAGGGTGTTGCCTGTGTTCTCTTCTATGATTTTGATGGACTCTTGTCTCACATTTAGATCTCTCATCCAATTTGAGTTTATCTTTGTGTATGGTGAAAGAGAGTGGTCCAGTTTCATTCTTCTGCATGTGGATGTCCAATTTTCCCAGCACCATTTATTGAAGAGACTGTCTTTCTTCCAATGGATAGTCTTTCCTCCTTTATCGAATATTAGATGACCATACATTTCAGGGTCCACTTCTGGGTTCTCTATTCTGTTCCATTGATCTATGTGTCTGTTTTTGTGCCAGTACCACACTGTCTTGATGACCACAGCTTTGTAGTACAACCTGAAATCTGGCATTGTGATGCCCCCAGCTATGGTTTTCTTTTTTAAAATTCCCCTGGCTATTCGGGGTCTTTTCTGATTCCACACAAATCTTAAAATAATTTGTTCTAACTCTCTGAAGAAAGTCCATGGTATTTTGATAGGGATTGCATTAAACGTGTAAATTGCCCTGGGTAACATTGACATTTTTACAATATTAATTCTGCCAATCCATGAGCATGGAATATTTTTCCATCTCTTTGTGTCTTCCTCAATTTCTTTCAGAAGTGTTCTATAGTTTTTAGGGTATAGATCTTTTACCTCTTTGGTTAGGTTTATTCCTAGGTATCTTATGCTTTTGGGTGCAATTGTAAATGGGATTGACTCCTTAATTTCTCTTTCTTCAGTCTCATTGTTAGTGTATAGAAATGCCATTGATTTCTGGGCATTGATTTTGTATCCTGCCACGCTACCAAATTGCTGTATGAGTTCTAGCAATCTTGGGGTGGAGGCTTTTGGGTTTTCTATGTAGAGTATCATGTCATCGGCAAAGAGGGAGAGTTTGACTTCTTCTTTGCCAATTTGAATGCCTTTAATGTCTTTTTGTTGTCTGATTGCTGAGGCGAGGACTTCCAGAACTATGTTGAACAGCAGTGGTGAGAGTGGACATCCCTGTCTTGTTCCTGATCTTAGGGGAAAGGCTCCCAGTGCTTCCCCATTGAGAATGATATTTGCTGTGGGCTTTTCGTAAATGGCTTTTAAGATGTCGAGGAAAGTTCCCTCTATCCCAACATTCTGAAGGGATTTGATCAGGAATGGATGCTGTATTTTGTCAAATGCTTTCTCTGCATCTAATGAGAGTATCATATGGTTCTTGGTTTTTCTCTTGCTGATATGATGAATCACATTGATGGTTTTACGAGCGTTGAACCAGCCTTGTGTCCCGGGGATAAATCCTACTTGGTCATGGTGAATAATTTTCTTAATGTGTTGTTGGATCCTATTGGCTAGTATCTTGTTGAGAATTTTTGCATCCATGCTCATCTGGGCTATTGGTCTGTAATTCTCCTTTTTGGTGGGGTCTTTGTCTGGTTTCGGAATTAAGGTGATGCTGGCCTCATAGAACGAATTTGGAAGTACTCCATCTCTTTCTATCTTTCCAAACAGCTTTAGTAGAATAGGTATGATTTCTTCTTTAAACGTTTGATAGAATTCCCCTGGGAATCCATCTGGCCCTGGACTCTTGTGTCTTGGGAGGTTTTTGATAACTGCTTCAATTTCCTCCCTGGTTATTGGCCTGTTCAGGTTTTCTATTTCTTCCTGCTCCAGTTTTGGTAGTTTGTGGCTTTCCAGGAATGCGTCCATTTCTTCTAGATTGCCTAATTTATTGGCGTACAGCTGTTCATAATATGTTTTTAAAATCGTTTGTATTTCCTTGGTGTTGGTAGTGATCTCTCCTTTCTCATTCATGATTTTATTAATTTGAGTCTTCTCTCTCTTCTTTTTAATAAGGTTGGCTAATGGTTTATCTATCTTATTAATTCTTTTTTTTTTTTTTAATTTTTTTTTTTAATGTTTTATTTATTTATGATAGGCACACAGTGAGAGAGAGAGAGGCAGAGACACAGGCAGAGGGAGAAGCAGGCTCCATGCACCGGGAGCCCGACGTGGGATTCGATCCCGGGTCTCCAGGATCGCGCCCTGGGCCAAAGGCAGGCGCCAAACCGCTGCGCCACCCAGGGATCCCTTTTTTTTTTTTTTAATTAATTTTTATTGGTGTTCAATTTACCAACATACAGAAAAACACCCAGTGCTCATCCCGTCAAGTGTCCACCTCAGTGCCCGTCACCCATTCCCCTCCAACACCCGCCCTCCTCCCCCTCCACCACCCCTAGTTCGTTTCCCCGAGTTAGGAGTCTTTATGTTCTGTCTCCCTTCCTGATATTTCCCAACATTTCTTCTCCCTTCCTTTATATTCCCTAGAACCAACTCCTGGTTCTGTTGATCTGTTCCACAGTTCTTTTGGTCTCGATATCATTGAGTTCTGCTCGAATTTTAATTAACTGTCTTCTTCTGCTGGGGGTGGGGTCTATTTGTTGCTTTTTCTCTAGTTCCTTTATGTGTAAGGTGAGCTTTTGAATTTGAGATCTTTCCAGTTTTTGAATGGATGCTTGTATTGCGATGTATTTCCCCCTCAGGACTGCTTTTGCTGCATCCCAAAGATTTTGAATGGTTGTATCTTCATTCTCATTAGTTTCCATGAATCTTTTTAATTCTTCCTTAATTTCCTGGTTGACCTTTTCATCTTTTAGCAGGATGGTCCTTAACCTCCACGTGTTTGTGGTCCTTCCAAACTTCTTGTTGTGATTAAGTTCTAATTTCAAGGCATTATGGTCTGAGAATATACAGGGGACTATCCCGATCTTTTGGTATAGGTTCAGACCCGATTTGTGACCCAGTATGTGGTCTATTCTGGAGAAAGTTCCATGTGCACTTGAGAAGAATGTGTATTCAGTTTAGTTTGGATGTAAAGTTCTGTAGATATCTGTGAAATCCATCTGGTCCAGTGTATCATTTAAAGCTCTCGTTTCTTTGGATATGTTGTGCTTAGAAGACCTATCTAGTATAGAGAGAGCTAGATTGAAGTCACCAAGTATAAGTGTATTATTATCAAAGTATTTCTTCAGTTTGGTTATTAATTGGTTTAAATATTTGGCAGCTCCCACATTCGGGGCATATAATATTGAGGATTGTTAAGTCCTCTTGTTGGATAGATCCTTTGAGTATGAGATAGTGTCCCTCTTCATCTCTCACTATAGTCTTCGGGGTAAATTTTAATTTATCTGTATTTAATTTATCTTTATTTATAAGGATGGCTACCCCTGCTTTCTTTTGAGGACCATTTGAATGGTAAATGGTTCTCCAACCTATTATTTTCAGGTTGTAGGTGTCCTTCTGTCTAAAATGAGTCTCTTGTAGACAGCAAATAGATGGGTCCTGCTTTTTTATCCAGTCTGAAACCCTGCGCCTTTTGATGGGGTCATTAAGCCCGTTCACGTTCAGAGTTACTATTGATAAATATGAGTTTAGTGTCATCATATCTATTCAGTCCTAGTTTTTGTGGATTGTTCCACTGAACTTCTTCTTAAAGGGGAATTTTAAGAGTTCCCCTTAAAATTTCTTGCAGAGCTGGTTTGGAGGTTACATAATCTTTCAGTTCCTGCCTGTCTTGGATGCTCTTTATCTCTCCTTCCATTTTGAATGAAAGTCTTGCTGGATAAAGTATTCTTGGTTGCATGTTCTTTTCATTTAGGACCCTGAATATATCCTGCCAGCCCTTTCTGGCCTGCCAGGTCTCTGTGGAGAGGTCTGCTGTTACCCTAATATTCCTCCCCATAAAAGGCAGGGACTTTTTTTCTCTTGCTGCTTTAAGGATCTTCTCCTTATCTTTGGAATTTGCAAGCTTCACTATTAAATGTCGAGGTGTTGAACGGTTTTTGTTGATTTTAGGGGGGGATTTCTCTATTTCCTGGATCTGAATGCCTGTTTCCCTTCCCAGATTAGGAAAGTTTTCAGCTAGGATTTGTTCAAATACATATTCTGGCCCTCTGGCCCTTTCTGCGCCCTCGGGAACCCCAATTAAACGTAGGTTTTTCTTCCTCAGGCTGTCATTTATTTCCCTTAATCTATCCTCACGATCTTTTAATTGCCTGTCTCTTTTTTCCTCAGTTTCCCTCTTTGCCATCAACTTGTCTTCTATGTCACTCACTCGTTCTTCCACCTCGTTAACCCTTGTCGTTAGGACTTCTAGCTTGGATTGCATCTCATTTAATTGATTTTTAATTTCTGCCTGATTGGATCTAAATTCTGCAGTCATGAAGTCTCTTGAGTCCTTTATGGTTTTTTCTAGAGCCACCAGTAGCTGTAAAATAGTGCTTCTGAATTGGCTTTCTGACATTGAATTGTAATCCATATTTTGTAACTCTGCCCCTGATGCTTTCAAGATTTCCTCTTTGCAGGTTTTCAGAAGTTTGATTGTGATGTGTCCTGGTAAGGATTCTTTAGGATTATCCTGTTTGGTGCTACTCAGTTTCCTGAATCTGTATGTTTATGTTTTTTAACAAACTGCGGGAAATTTTCAGACATTATTTTTTCAAAAACTTTTCAGCTGTACCCTTTCTCATCTCCTTCTGATATTCCATTGACACAAATGCAAAATCTTTTGTTACAGAAGTCTCTGAGGTTCTTTTCACTTTTTTTTTGGTCTACTTTTTTTCTTTTTTTTGCTCATATTGGATCATTTTTATTGTTCTGTCTTCAAGTTCATTGATTACTCTGTCTCCTCCAATCTGTTGCTGAGTTCATCCAATGAGTTTTTAATTTCAGTTATATTAAGTTTTCCATTTGATCCTTTATATCTATTTCTTTGCTAAGGCTCTCTATTTTTTCATTTGTTTCAAACATGTTTCTAATAGCTCACTGAATTATTTTTGTGGTGACTGATAGATGCTTTGTCAGATAATTTAATATCTGTATCATCTCAATATTGTTGTCTGTTGACTGTCTTTTCTCATTCAAGTTGATATTTTCCTGATTTCTTGATATGACAAGTGATTTTTTTTGTTAAATTTTGTAAATTTTGCTATTGTACTATGAAATTATGGATCTTATTTAAATATTCTGTTCTAGAAAAACTCTTTGACACCATGTTAGTGGGTAAAGAAGAGGGGTACTTGCCCATTATTACCACTCTGCTTTCATTGACATGGGGAGGGAAGTTGGAAGGGGGCTCCTTCTTTGTTAGTGCTTAGTCAAGGTAGGAGCCTCCCTCTTAGGCCTCCCAGTTGATGCCATCCTGGCTGGGAGAGGAAGGGATGCCTTGTTACTACTCCCCATGTGGCCTCCATTGTCACCGTGGAATGGAGGTGCTCATTCTGCCTGGATGGGAAAGCAACTTTTAGGTCCCCACTTGGCCTTCTCTGACACTATCCAGTGGGGGTGACAAAGCTGATTATCACTGCTGAGGGAGACTACAAATCTAAACTCCCCACTCAGCCTCTGCCAAGGAGCAGGGCTGCATTTTTTCTGTTGTGTTTAGCTATACATGACTGCTTATTATTCAAAGTTTACTGTCTCACTGGGCTTCCCCTTTCCTGGTACTTTGGCTAAAGAGAGTAGGCTTTTTTTGGGGGGGGCAGTTTGTTGACTGTGTTAATGGCTCATCCCAATCCAAGTGTGTGATATAGAAAGCAAAAAGAAAACCCAGAGAACTCACTTCCGTGTTGTTCCTCCAGTCCTGAGTTTCTTAGTTGGCCAGCCGTAGTCTCTCTTCCTTTCAGAAACTTCTTATGTGTCTTTTATATGTAAAGCCAGGATATTTGCTTGTACTTACTGGGAGGAAGAGAGAAAGGTGGGTCTACTCCATCCTCTCAGTCCTACTCCATTTCCACTTCTGAGTGGAAATGGCTAAGTGGATTTTAATTGCTCTTTGCAATTACAGCATGTAGCTTAAGAGTTTCCTCACTTTTATATCTATTCTCTTGCTTAGGATAAAGAATTAAATTTATCTTTAAATAATATGAACCTCTTTTAGTAGGTTTAACCTTTGGGAGGGAGAAATGGAGATGATGCCATCAGAAAGCTGTCAGGGAGAAGAGCAAATGGCAGCAAGTAGACCAAATGGATGTATAGATTTGTGTTGACACTTAACATCTTTCCATAGTGAGTGAAGTTCATCTTTCTGATTAGTGCCTGATCATTCTTACATGTTCTATACCTTACTGCTTCGTGAAATAAGAAAGAGTGCTAAGATGGAGATAGGAGACATAAGTTACAGTTGACATATGACCTTGAACAAGTGATCTAACCTTCTTTGGCTGTTTTATTCATCCTGAAAAATCTCTTGTTGGTGTATTAATTCCAAAGGTTATACCAGCTCTTTTGCTTTGTAATTACTCTTCAAAGCTAGCTTCCCCACCACAATTGCACATTCACATGAATCCTATCACCAGCAACTACTGACCATATACTTTGTCCTACAGAAGTCTTTAAGGAGGACTTGGCAACTTGCTTCTTTGGGACATTTAAAGCCTCACTCATCAGTTTTTGGAAATCTTGCTCATTTACATTGTCACAGCTCACGAGCCCTGCGATTTAAACCTTAGAAAGGATAAGGCTTGTCAGCAGAATTTTTGTGTTAATTTGTAAAGAGATGAAGGATATTAAAACTTTCCATTCTGCAGAAGGCAGTAGAAAGACTGCAAAACAAGGAGGCCAGAGGAGTAGGAGAAGGAAACTGCAGACAAATGTCAAAACTCTTGAGGCCCTGATTTTTCTCCTGTCCTGCTAGGGTCTCCTGTCCTACTGTGATAAGAGGGACATGAATTTGAAGGAGAGAAAAAATCATAGCTAGTGGAGAGGCAACCTCAAAAGGACCAGGTACAAGAACAGGAAGGTAAACAGAGACAGCCATGATTTATGAAATGTCAAAGAGATATCTACCCTCAACTTGCAATTGTATTCTATAAAATCTTTTCCCATATTTTTCATTTTTTGTCATTTATCACTTAAGCTATCAGAGATGATACCATTGGTTAAAGTATTTCCAGGAAATGCTTGTACAAACATAAATCTTTTTATGTACAGTGAATGGACAAATTGTTTAAATCTGTTAGAAGGAGTTAGCATTTTTCAAATTACTTATGCTTCCTATCCAACAATATAAAAAAATAACAGCAGATAGAAGTTTTTCTCCCCCCAGGCAGTCATTGAGAATCCCTGCGTGTGATGAGAATTATGTTTGACGTGCTTTTGGCATATGCAAGTCCACTGGAGGCAGAAGAGACAGAGCCATTATAAGTCAGGCCATATGAAAAACAAGATCCATGAGAAAATTTCAGGTAGCTGAGATATTGGAACACTACCTCTGGAGAGTTCTTCTGGCTGGAAAAAAAGTATGTAATGGAGTTCTTGGAGAGGATACAGGGAAGGACTCACTAATTCCATATCTTTTGTTTCTACCACTCCCCCTCAAAATGCTTTCCAGGAAATATTTTGATACTGTCCTGGGCCATTCAGAAAGCTTTGTGACTCAAACAATTATCATATCTGTAGAATTGACAGTATTTTGAGTATTAACATTTCTGCAAATGCAAAAGTTCTCCTAGAGCATCTTGAGAGAGATCTGAAGTCTGACCAAGAGTATCATTTACATGGATCATTCTCTTGTCCCATCATATTTCCTTTCACCTTTCCTTCTTTCCCCAATTGAAGGTCCACACTGCTAGGCTTTATCAGGAATACAGGACAAGATCAAGCCCACAAGCCTTGTAGGAAAAGGTGAACAGCAGGCAGAGACCCGCACCATTTACATATTGTAATATATATCATATATTTCTAAACCAGCACCATTATGGCTGCACAGTGCATAGCTATAGCAGGACTTTGAATCCCTAAGACCTAAGATCATGAAAGAAGAGACCACAAAAAACAATAAATTGTATGATAACATGTGATTTTATGTTGTCAGTTTTCAGAAAAGAAAAGTGACCAACAGACCAAATGAAGGAGGGTGGATCACAGAGACTGGAGAATTTATTGAAGTTTACCACTAGGATATTATTAGTGACCTTAGCAAGAATGGTTTCCATGAAGTTATGAGGGATTGAGAGCTTTATTATACCAAGATACTATAGAATGAAGACGTGAGCAGAAGCTGAGAAGTGAAGATCAAGTTTGCGAGTAAAAATGTCAGTAACCTTAGGGAGAGGTTCGAGGGAGGTTTTGGTGGGAGTCATAAGAAAAACTGGCCAAGTTTACAAGCTGAGGATGGGAACATTCAAAAAGATGTCAAATCTATTGAGGAAGCATGGTTAATGGAGCAAAATTTCAGGGGGAGAAAAGCTAGGAAGGGTACAGGTGAAGGACTGGCCTCAAGTACAGAAGGAAGAAGGATGAAATGCATTGGGGGTCAGGATGATGGGAGGAAAAAGTGGACTGCCCTGTTGCCTGAACTCCTTTGTGAGAGCACAGCCCACACCAGGCTTGAAGGGCTCTAGGATGTTAAGGGCAGAGCTTCCATGAAAGTGTAGAATGGAAGAGACTGTCAATGGAGTGAAGATTTGGGAAAACAGGTAGGGGATGGATGGGTTCATTGGAATAGAAGATGAGGCAATAAGTATCTGTGAGGAAAAAAAAGAAAAAAGAAAGGGATGAGCTACTACATTTTTGTGTGGAAATTGATGTTTATAAAAATTAAATTAGAAGTCATTGACCTACATGATCTCAGTGATGTGGGATGGAGCCTGTTGGGGTTCCCTGCTCAGCGTGGAGTCTGCTTGAGATCCTTTCCTCCTCCCTCTCCCTCCCCCTCTGTTCCTCCTCCTGCTTGCACTCTCTCTCTCTCAAATAAATAAATAAAATCTTAAAAAAAAAAAAAAAAAAAAAGAGAGAAGTCATTAACTACCAAAGGCAACTGCAGTATGAGTCCCTCTGGTGGCAGAAATTCTAAGGTAGTAATTATCATGAACTTAATGAAGAGGTAGTGTAGACCTTCATTGCACTGAGTTAAACACAGATATCTTGGGTGTACAAAGCAATAGAGATGGGTCTGATCCTTCGGTGAATAGACATCTTGAGGTGTGTGAAGTGCTGAAGGCCCTAGTCTGATCCCAGCAGTGAACAAAGACACTAGATATTGAAAATAGGTCCTAGAAATCTGAGGTGAAGTTCAGGGAAGTTTGGAGGGGTAGGAGTTAGGGTGAGACTATATGCCAAAGGGATGCAGTAGCTTTAGAGGGCAGCCTTTGGACATAAGTGTGGAGGTTGCAGAGGGGCACTAGAACAGCTGTCCTCTGTCCAGGGTACTTGTAGGAGAAGGGGTATTGTAGTCCAGGGGACTTCACCATTCATAAATCCCCCATGTCCTGTGCCTCCTCATGGTCAGGCACTTCTACTCCCTGCTCAGCTTCAGACTTCCAAGCTTGCTGGCTTCTGTCTACATGTGTCCACATGGTCTGAGGTTCTCAAATGGTCCCCTTGCCAACAGCTCCCTTCTTGCAGTAATCACACTAATATAACCTGGATTCAGTAGATAACCTTACCATCTCTGAACCTGCTTTGTCCCTTTGGGCATTACAGCCACATGATGTACCTGCTCCCTTCTTCTCCAACCCTCCCAGAAGAACGCCACTCCATGCTTCCTGAGTCACCATTGGCTGGTTGACAATTTTCACTGTGTTGTCTGCAAAACTGTTTTTAGGTCAGATTTGGCTACTCAGCAGGTGCATCATCTAGTAAGTTACTCAACTCATTGATCTTCTAAGAGAAAGGAGAGATGGCCCTCAGCATTATCCTGCCCACACTGGCCCCTGTCTCATGGAGACCATTTTTGTTCTGCTCTTCTGGTCAAATGCTTTTCTGTCCATTTTTATAGAATGCAAAAGAAGTTTTTTGTTTTATTTTTTTTTGTAAACCTTAAAAAAATCTACTACAACTATCTTATACTGGAGCTTCCATACTTTTTTTTTTTTTAAAGGAAAACAATAAAAAAAAATCTGGAATGCAGTTAAAAAGAAAAGTTCGTTGTGGCATATGTGACTCTCATAGTAAGTGCCCAGCCAGTGTTAGCTGCTCTCTTATGACTAATGTGTCTTTGGTCAGAGTCCAGCTCCAACAGAGTCAGGAAAAGCTGACAGTGAACCAGAGTCCCCAATTGTCATTACCAAAATACCAAGTTAGCCACCAACGTGCTTACTGGATGGACCCCTTGCTGCATCTATTGCTTGCACTTCAGACCTTTGCCAGAGTACTTAGATTCAAACGTTCTTTCTAAAGTTACAGGAAACTAGGTGGACATCACCAGGAGCAGGGAAGGGGCACTACAGCCAGTGGCCACACAGATTGTGGTTACCTTGGAGGATGAAAAAGGCATTCCAAACATCCATGCCCCCAGAATCCCTGATTCCAGCTAGAATGCCAGAATCAAGCTGCATGTAGAATGGCATTCTAGAATGGCATTATCGTAATCTCACATGAAGATGGCTTTTCAAAATGAGTTCATCATTACATCCTCATCCCTTTAAAATTGAGATTAGGTAGAAGAACCATATTTACATATGTCTTGACATTAATCATTTTGTCCCATGTAAAGAGAGCCACAAGTGGCTTTAGGGTAATTGCCCTCTCTCCTGGCATAGCGATGTGCTTCTAGCTATTAGTTAATAAGAGGGAAGGAGAAAGAAAATAACATTTATTGAGCCACTTCATAAAGTCACCTCTGAAAGTTACCTTATGACATTTGGCATAGCGTAGGCCCTCCTTAAATAAGAATGCCCTTGCTCTCATCTTCCTCCACCTCTACTTCCTCCCAGTGTATAAATCTTAGAGGGACCAGTGTCATTATCTGAGACTATATCTATATAAAGTAAAGATTTGGTCAGAAAAAAGGTTGGGAAGGAAAAGAATTGGGCTTGAATGAGCCAAGTGCTAAGGTCCTGTGGTCACCTCAGCCCTCTTTCTTCTGATTGAGACAAGAGCAACTTGAGCTATAGGACTGAAGTAGTCCCTTTCACACTTGATGTTTCTTCTTTCCGTTTGCACAGCATAGAGGCCCCTTCAGAAAGCTGCAGGTCAAAGTCATTCGACAATCTCCCTGCCTTTCTGTATGACTCAACTTCACAAACTCTTTTGGTGAATTACTGACAAGTTGGTGTGAAGCCGTGGTTTTCAAACTTGAGCATACAACAGAATCACCTGCATATCTTGGTAGAGGACATATTGCTGGCCACCACTCCCCACATAAGTTAATGAGTTAGTGGATTTGGGGTGAAGCCTGAAAATGTGCATTTCCAACAGGTTCCCATGTGCTGTTGAGGCTCTTGGTCTGGGACCCATACTGAGACCCACCTACTCTCAACTTTGTAAATAGTATAGACTATGTATATAGCATAGTTCAAGATTTCACAGTTGCTAATCACAGGCTCTTAACACTGGTTCATTCTCTCTCCTAAGCCTGGGGCAGCACTGCTCAGTGCACACTGGCCTAGGCATGCCCCACCTTGGTTTGCTGCCCACAACCCATCTTGTAGCACTCATCCTCCCTTGACCATAGGATTTGCCATCTGTATGAGTTTGCTTGTGCTGCCATAACAAAATACCACAGGCTAGCTGGCTTAAACAATAGAAATGTATTTCTCACAGTTCTGAAAGTCAGAAGTCTGAGATCAAGGTATCTGCAGGAGAGGTCTCTGTGCAGGATAGGGCCCTCTCTCTTTGGCTTACAGATGGCTGCTTCTTCTGGAGTCTTCACACACTTCTTCCCTCTGTGTCTTGGTCCAAATTTCCTCTTCTTAAAAGGACCCCAGTCACATTGGGTAAGGGTCCACCCTAATGATGCCTTTTAACTCAATTGACTCCTTAAAGACCCCATCTCCAAATACAGGAACATTCTGAGATCTTCAGGGTCATGATTTCCACATAGGAATTTGGGAGGGCCCAGTTCAGTGGATAGCACCTTCTCATCTTCTTTCTCATGAGAAACAGGCTGTTTTCACCCCTCTTCTTCTGCATCTTTCCTATTCTCTCTGTTTTACATTCTTTCTGTCTGGCTTCTTGAGTGGACAAACAGCCTGACAGGTAAGGACTTGGAGGCTCCTTGTGCAGCAGGGACCACTGTGGCATGTATCTGGAGATGTGTACATCTCCATGAGGGCCCTGTGCCAACACCAGTGATAAGCAGGGCCCAGTCACACAGGAGAGGGGCAAGAGATTGCTGTTAGAGGAGCAGCTAGCTCAATGCTGGTCATTATTCTTATAATAATACTCTATCTTGTTGTCACACAAACAGCTCCAAACATTTGCTAGCCATCTTTGGTCTATGTGGGATAAACTTACCTTTCCTGTTAACATCAATAATCCCTGATACCTTAAACACTCTGCATGGCTCTCCAGGATGCTATCCCTTTTGTCAGGAAGCCAGCCTCATGGAGTCAGCCAGGCTGGTGTAATGGTTCCCATGTGAGAGATCAGAACACCAGTTTAAATGAATAAAACGAGGGCATAGGTTATGTTCTATCCACTCTCAGGCTTGCCCTCTCCATTCTAACTACTTACTTCATGTCTTCGCCCTTCTCAGGGTTTTTCACAGTGAAGTCATTCCCAGAGCCTCTGGGTGTTTGGGGCTATCTTCACCCAAGTGCCACCCATTGACTCCTGAGCTCTATGTCAGGTGAGGTCCCAACTAGAACAGAACGTAGTGTTGAGCTACATACAAGACTCCCCTGAGTTTGGTATGCTCATTTTCCCCCTGCTATTCATTAAAATAATTATTAAGTCCTTGAATTCAATTATTATGTTAGCATACACTTGCCACTGCTGTGATTTCTCTGTGGGGCCACAGAGGCATCTTGACAGCACTGTTTTTCAAACTCTTGGCTGCGACCCGCAGTGAAGAACAAATCACACTGCACCCAGTATACACATGTATAAACCAAAAACCAGTTGTACAACATAATACCAAACTTGGGTGTGGCGTATTTTTTCCTGTGCTACATTTTATTGCTTGCCGGTGATCCACTAATGTGATTTTGTGACTCAGTAATAAGTTGCCACCTGCAACAGGGAAAATGATTCTTTACAGAATGTTCTGGCCAAACTTTGGAAGCCTGGCCTTATATTTTGTTTGCATTTCCAGTGAGAGGAGACAATGGGGTCAACTGGAGGAGAGCTCCCTCGGACCTCAGGGCTCAGTGGGCTGCAGGAGGAAGGGGTTTCCTGGACACTGAGGGTACCCAAGTCCCAGGGTTACTGGACTCAAGGTGAAATCCAGGGTCCTCACCACACCAGTCCATGAAAAAGAAGCATGAGATGCACACACTGGAGAACTTCATAGATGCTCTCCCCTGACTGCGCAGTCTTGAGGTCTGTCCTTGCTACTTTCTTCCATATCTATCCTTTGTTCACCCTTCTGAACTCATCTGAATTGAGATAAAGCTTTGGTGCCTTCAGAGTGGGTGTTTGCTGTATTTTTATAGGGACATTTTAAAGTCCTCCACTAAATGGTCTCTCCACAGTGCCTGGGATGCCACCATTTAAATTTTATTCCTTTGGCTTAAGCATTGTCTTCCCAAGATTCTTCTTAGGAAGAGAATAATCTTAGGAAGACTCTAGAAACCTAAACTGGATTGCTAAGTCTTTTCCCTTCCAGTCTGGTCTTACCTATAAGTTCTAGAAGTTAATGCTCCTTTTAAAGGGAATTCTAGGTAGTTACTTAGAATTCTAAAGGCTGTTACCCTTCCTTGTGACATAGAATGCTTCGCATTGTGGTAATACACATGGGAAGCCTTCTTGAATAATGTTTTCAAATGTACAAAGTAAAATGTATAGGATTACAAGGGAAACTAGTTTGTGTATATATATAAAATCAAAAAGTGTATCAAATATATAATACATACTACACATAACATCAATTTTTTTTTATTTTTGAATACAGTAATACATGTTTAACCCATTAAATAAAATCTAGAAACAGGTTTAATAAATAATTTAGAATTTAGTGCAAAGTATAAACACTATTTTGAGTTATCTGTAAAAATTGTACCATGATGAAAATAGTTGATTTCCATTGACAGAAATGTCTCTGTTCCCACTAACACTGCTGTGGTTTGTCTGCATTCATAATTGAAGCAAGTGCTAGATTACAGTTAGAAGTCATCCAGATGGATTTTATTCCCCCCACTCAAGTTCACAGACCCCACTTTCAGGGCCCCTGGTCTAGAGAGCTGTCTACTACCTTTAGCATTTCCTTTCTTGCCTCATCCTTCCAGACTCTGAAGCTTGATTTACTGAGCCCAGTTCTGTGAATTTTGTGCATCCTGCCTCCAAAAGCTTGCTGTGCCCCTCCACCCACCTTTCTCACCTGACTTTGTGGTCAGCCCAGCCCAGGGGTCGAGCAGGTGCCTATTCCCTCCAGTATCTGGGGGACAGCCTCAGTGACAATGCTCCCCAAGTTTCTGGGGACATTGTATCAAGGGAAAGCTTAACTTGGACTCCAAGTAGTCCCTAAATCAATTATTCTTCCACTGGATATGTGTCAGGAGACCTGTAATTATCTCAGTGTATTAATAACGTGATAAAGAACCTGTCCCTATTTAAAGCAGAAACTTTTTTAGTATCTGACCCTGCATATGAATAATAGCTTGTATCTTAGACCTTGGCTCCAAAAGATGGATCTTTATTCAGTAAGTGGGAGACTACTGAGCTCAGTGCAAGAAAAGGTTCACAGCAAGGCCATGACATACTGCCACTGAACAAAGGGTAGGTAACCAGTCCTTATTCCAGAGGGTGCAAACAAGAATGCCTTTGCAGGTCAAGGAGGTTACTTGGTGATATATCAGAGTGTAAAAAGACAACATGGCACAGTGAGACTATGGGGAAAAAAAGTGTGTATGTCCTGCCTAAAAGCAGTCGACTTCAAATAGTTTTGAAGCATATATTTGTGTGCTACAAATTTGAGCACCCAACACTAGCTCTGAAGCCACCATGCAGGGTCCTCTCTAAAGGCAGCCAGCCACCATCTCCACAGGGTCCCAGATATGCAGGAGCTGCCTGAATAAGTCACTTGAAGGGCAAAGAAGAGAGATGGGTTTACTTTGGTTCTGAGGAGTGGTTAGGAATTGAGTACATTAATGTATTAAGGGTCACAACAGTTTAAGATCCTGGTGAGAGAATTTTAAAAAAAATACATTCAATTTTCAGCAAGGTAACTATGACAAAATGCTTAATGTGAAGAGGGAAAAAAGTGAGGTTAATGTCAATAGCCCAGAGAAATCCTGGAAATGACTTAAGGAAGATTAGGGGTCCTGGAGACCATTTCTAACATCTGGGGATAAATAAGGTCAATTATTCTTATAACCTTTGTATTCATTGTGTGTGTGTGTGTGTGTGTGTGCGTGTGTGTGCGTGCAGAGACAAAATCTTGGGCTGGGGGATTTTGGAGGTTTGCCCAGAGAATCAGTTTTCCTGTTCTTAAAGTCCTACTTCAGTTCTTTTGATACAAGCTCCACACCTACCTCTAGATCTGACTCAGGAGTGGGTCTGGGGGCCTCCAGGAGGATTGGCTGGGTTAACGATGACAGTTAATATGAGGGAGGGGCCTGAGGAACATGCAGGAAAAGGAGGAACATCTGGGGAAGTCAAGCAGGGAATGTCTCAGTGAGTGGATGGAATGTAAAGGGCTAATGGGCCTAAGAAACCACATTGAGCCATTCTGCTTTCTCCCACCAAGCCCAAGTGGCTGAGGGACATGAAGTTGTCCAATGTGACTAAAACCCCACCCTCCCTCTCCCTCCCAAATCAAGCTGGCCCCAGGCATTTGGACAAGATGACAGGATGCAATCTGTACTCAGAAATGTGTAGCAAGCAGGCTGGGTTGAGTTTCTATAGCAACAGCAAGACTTGTTGGAATCAATGGGGGCTGCATGGACACAGAAGGGAGAAGCCCTCCTAGCTGAGCAAGAGAGTGTGTCTGTTATACTGACAGCTGGCCAGCAGGGGCAGCAGAGGAGACAGACCGGGTGTGTGTATGTCCAGGGAATGAGTAGTGACCCTCTCTGTTCATTCCGTGAACAGGTGTACCTTTTTTCTTAGAGGTATGCCTTTCTTTTGGAGGGATTGTTTGATGTTTCATCTCATTTAACCACAAAAGAATTCCTGCAGCCATTTGCAGGCCAGACACATCACACCAGGATGGGAATGAGAAGAGGAGCTAGGACCAAGTCTCTCCAAGAACCACCATGGAGCTGTCTGCCTTCTTCTGGGACACAAGGTGTTGAATCCAGCCAGAGGCAAGTCTTAAAAATCAAATGATCTGAATATTGTTTCGTCACCCTCCTTGGTCACCTCAGATATAAAGGTTTGAGGAGGGGTGGTCATCAGATTATTCCCCCACTTAAATCTTAACTATGGAGTCAACTCATAATCATTCACAACGGTTTATGTTCTTACTATACAAACATGTAGAACATATGCTCCTTCCTCAATAAAGGGTAGAGGCAAATGGTAAAGGTGGAAATTGACATATATGGAGAGTGGCTTCCTGGCTGACCAGGGAAAGCCTCTCATATTGTGGGCCTCAGAGGATACTTAAGCTCCTGGTTCTTAGCTTCTCAGGTTCAGGAACTCAGTATGGTCACACTCTGACAGATTCATGGTAGTCACAGGCAGAGGCTGACCTGGAGACCACAAGGCAATGTATTAAACTAGTTTCCCAAGTCACAACATGAGATGTTGGGAAGGTATATTTTGGCCACTTACATGGAGGGAATGAGGGTTAAATGAGCTGACATATGTGTAAGTACTTAGAACAGTACAGGACACTATAGAAAGAAGTCTTGTTATATTGTGATTAAACCAGCGCAGGAGTACAGGATATGTACTATACAACTCCAGAAGATGACATTCACATGTGAATGGTGGGTGACCCAGAGTTGTGCAATGCATGATCTGCAGGGATGGACATGGTGGCCCTGAAACATTACTATCCACCTTGCAGGGCTATTATGAAAATTATAATTAAATGCATGTGAAATACCTTTAAATCAGAAGCACCATAACCCATTATCTGTACTGGGACATATATCTGGCAGCTTAGCAGCAGTATTTGCACAGGGTGCATCTTCCTGTTGGGCAGGTTTGCACAGAAGCTAAATTTGATTAAAAGACTATTGAAAATTTTTGAATAAGTGAAAGGAAGTTGAATGTCATCTGAAGGTTATTCTCATTCCACCAGTATGAAGGGGTCTCAATTCTAAGGACATCCCATTTTGTTTTACTGGGACTCATTTAGAAAGAGAACCTTCCATCCTAAACATGGACCATGGAAGCAATGATGATTCTTTCCTCTCTAGCGCCCCTCTTTTGGGTCTCCATCAGCTGCCAGGAACCTCTCTCTATGTTACTACACCAGCCTGCTGCAATTAATTAGATAAACTGCATCTCTTACATTAGTTAATCTTTAAATTGGTCTCTTCTAATGAAATTTTAGGGAAGCCCCACAGGCTCCTTGATGAAATTTGAAAGGCCCCTTAGTCTCATCAGCCACAATTTTTAGAAATTATTAACTTAAGCAATATTACAGCCAAAAGAATTGATTGAGTATGAAACAAGCGGCTTATGTCTGATTTCCTTCTCGAGCACTGTCAGACATCTTCCCCCCACATTCCAACTAATGTGTGCATCCTCTTTTCCATTCTGCTTTTCTCATGCAGTGTTACTTCATAAATAAAACTTCAATATTCACCATATTTTAATAGCAGGCTATGCCACCAAAATTTTATCCAGCCCAGTATGCTGAGATATGTCCCTCCAGCAGGGTGTTCAAAGCAGCTTAACATCCCAATTGGCAGATATGATGTACACAAATCATGGAGGATATGAGAAAACTGGGAGGGACTTGAAACAAACACAGAAATGAAGCATACCCTACAGCATTTGAGTTGCATATCTTAGGGGACAGTCTGGTCCAATCCTTTCATTTTACAAATGTGAAAACTGAGGCCCAGGGAGGAGATGTAACATGGCCCAGTGTGCATAATCAATTCACTTCCTCTGTTGTGTAGGGACTGGCTTTGGCAAAGGAGGTGTTTCCCCTGACCTTTGGGGACCAGGGAAGAATGGTTTACACAGCAGCAATGATGGATTGCTGCTATGCAGACATCCTAGCCTAACAGCTCACAAGGGGTCAGAATAGAGGCATCAATCCCCAGATCCTATGCTGCGAGCCTCTCATGGAAGGGAAGGAAGGTGTCTCATCAGAGCCAAACATGTGGGATGTCCACTCCTACCCAGCATTTGGAGGTGTGAAAAAACATCCTGAACGAGAGAACCCAAAAGGGACAGGCAGCTAGGCACTCCTACACAGCTAGGCACTCCTACACAGCTCTCTTGGCTGCAAAACAGAGCCAACAAGGGGGCGACACCTCCTCGAAAGGAGGAGCCTTGGAAAAGTCCTCAGCAGCAGCTGTGACATGAGGATCTGAACCCCTGCGCATGGAGTCAGTGCCCATGGTGTGCACAGAATGATGGGACTGGGATGGACTTCTGAAGCCAGCTAGTCTCCTGCCTCCTTTGACCAACGTGGAAGTCCCAGCCAGGGGCAGGAGGGGCTTGCCCAGCATCACACATGGAGTGAAGGGCTGAGCTGGCTGCAGAATGGAGCTGTCCTATTTCCATAACTCTGCTTTGCACTTGGTTCATTTTTTGCTGGGTCTAGGAAGGGTAAGTAGTAACAACTATGAGGAAATAAAGGTGATATCAACTAGGTACAACTGACTCCAGCAAACCATTCACACATTCTCCTAGAAGTCAGCATCTGTTACTTGGAGGGGGCTCTATCTGGCTTAAGTAAGTTGCCTCACATGCCTCCGTTTCTTCATCTGTAAAACGGGGCTAGTAACAGGATTTACATCATGGGTGGTTGTGTGGATTAAAGAGGAAGCACTTAGCACAATACCTGCTATTACAGCAAATGGTAGTTCTGTTATCGTTATATCCCCTCCAACAACTACTTTTTTCCCCAACCAAGTAGGAAAGTTTCCTTCTTTTTGTAGGAAAGTTTCCATTTCTCTGATGGGTTTACATCATCTTCTATCATCTGCATATGCTATTGATGTACCAGTGCCTTCACTAACAAAGAACTGTCTCACCACAAGTTCCAGACCAGCCAGTCTTTCCCCAAAGTAGCATTTTCAGAGAGTTGTGAATTCTTGAAGTTTTTTTTTTCCTTGTTAATAATGGATTTAGGAAAAATCTACCTCGTCCCTTGAGGAAAGAGAGATATCCCCAAAGCACCTGGCTCCTCTAACCTCTGTAGGAAAGTACCTTTCTTTCTGATTTTTCATCTGGTTCTGTCACTCAGGAAGAGAGAGTCACCAGGGACTAAGTTAGAACCAGAAGGAAGGTGACCCAGAGTGAATGACAGGCTGTGAGCTCTCCTCCTGTTCTTCGGGAGCCAACTCTGTTCTGAAAGGGGAGGGGGGCTTGCAGGGGCAAGAAGGTAGGAGGGTGGAACAGAGCTCTGCAGATGGGGATTTAAGCTTTCCCTTTAGTCTCCAAGAATAGCAGGGGAGGAAATGCTCTCTAACCCTGTTTTCTTTGCCCCATATCCTTCTGACAGGTCAGCCCTACCTCCTGAAGGTCAGCTTCTACCTGCACCTTCCGGTCACAGGGACTCCCTGTGCTACCCAACTGCCATTCCCAACACCACTCTGGGAGATGCCTCCCACTCAGCTCCTGCAGTGGTGACTGGTGACTGAGGATGCTTCTGGGGGCCTCTGAGAGGGGAGGAGAGGGAAGGGGTGGTGACAGGGGTGGTGATGACACACGATCTCTTTCAGGCTGCAGAGTAGTTTCAGAGAGCTTCCAGACTGCCCACAGGGATGGATGGGAACCTTCCTGTTTGCTCAGGAATGGGTTACTCAAAACACTTAGCTTATGTGTCCTTAGCCCTACTATGCAAAAAAGAACTATAATTAGTCCTAGAGGGAACAATGAGAAAGCATCTCTTCTGGATAAAGTATAGAAACCCCCATTTTGTAGATGATACTCTTGAGGTCCAAGAAAATTATGGACTTCTTCGGAGCACAGAGAGTTTGTTAACAGTGGGAGAAAGATTAGAACCTTGGCCTCCAGTAACCCCTTTTCCTCCACATGCACCCCTGCCTGCATCCTGGGGAGTCTGGAGTCTTCTCTAGGGTATTTTGTGACTAAGGGCCAGCTGCCCCATGGAATCTGGAGCACTGTGCCTTTTCAAACACTTTCTTATTCCTGCCTCTTTCTCATGGGGCACCATCTCTTCCAGAAAGTCTCCTTTAAAGAACCAACTCTGCTTTTATCATTTTTACTCTACTAATCAGCACCAATATTTAGCATTTGTACTAAAGAAATGGACCTGCTGGATGTGTTTATTTGCACAGCTGCATTTAAGTTTTTATTAGGAAATCTTCACTGTGTAAAAATACATAAAGAAAAGGCAACAAAAAAAAAAGAAAAGGCAACAAAAATCATTGAAACTACTGCTCCAACTGAAGAAATAAGATATAAAGACAGTCAAAGCCCCCTGTGTTCACCTCCCCAGTCACACTGTCTCTCCCCCTGCAGACCCAACTGGAGACATGACTGGTGTGTTCATCACTTCCATATAGTTTTTCATACTTTAGAGACATTATTTTTTACATAAATAACATATAGGCAGTCCTCACTCTGCACAGTGGTTCAGGGGCATAAAAACAACCACACATGCTGAGACCATGCAAAATGATCTTAAAAATCAATGGGAAAAATGACAGTTTCTTTGTGAGCTTTAAAACTTCTTGTTAGAACATTAAAAAAATCTTACTGTAGACTATACATATACAAGGGAATTCTCTTAACAATAGTAAAAACAAATGGTGGGTAGTATGGCTGAGTACTATTCCATTGTATATATAGACCACATCTTTATCTCTTCATCTTTTGATGGAGACCGAGGCTCCTTCCACAGTTTGGCTATTGTGGACATTGCTGCTATAAACATTGAGGTGCAGGTGTCTCGGTTTTTCACTGTATCTGTATCTTTGGGGTGAATCCCCAGCAGTGCAATTGCTGGGTCGTAGGGCAGGTCTATTTTTAACTCTTTGAGGAACCTCCACACAGTTTTCCAGAGTGGCTGCACCAGTTCACATTCCCACCAACAGTACACTGGGTGTTATACTATATGTTGGCAAATCAAACTCCAATAAAAAAAATACAAAAAATAGTAAAAACAATATTTAAAATATGAATGTTATCCCAATTATTCAATTTTAAACATGAGAAGCCTTGAGAATTGAAGCGTTTTATTTCTTTGTTAAAAAAAAAAGCTCCTCAAGAGTAGTTTGAACAGTGCTTGACTTTTTCTTCCCATCATACAAACAGTGCACATCTTCCACCTCTAGCATTTTGCTCATCTTACAATATAAAGCAAAAATATTTTCTATCTTTTCTAGAAGTTTGAATCAACTTTCAGCAATTTTATCCTTTGCACTTTCAAAGCTGTGACACATCTCCAAGATTTCCTTTAATGGGAAAGTTTTTGCAGGTGTCACGTCCCCTGGGCCATCTTCATCCTTTTCATCATAACCATGTCCCCATTAATGTGGATTAACTGTCTTCTAAATTAGTCTGGCCGCCTGTCTGCATTCTCCCCAGACACAGTGGTGCCCTTGCCAACAGTCAGCTATTCCCTCTATGGCTCCATTTACATTTGATTTTTTTTAAATTTATTTATGATAGTCACAGAGAGAGAGAGAGGGGGGCAGAGACACAGGCAGAGGGAGAAGGCAGGCTCCATGCACCGGGAGCCCGACGTGGGATTCGATCCCGGGTCTCCAGGATCGCGCCCTGGGCCAAAGGCCGGCGCCAAACCGCTGCGCCACCCAGGGATCCCCTACATTTGATTTTAATAGCACCTGTCATATTAGCAACTTTTTCTTTCTTTGCTGTGCTTCTTTCATTTTTGTTGGCCAATTTCCTCTTTTGATTATTCATTTTGGTGAAATGTCACAAAGCTTATCACCAGTAGACACCAAAGCCACACAGCTGCATGCTTTGCTGTCTGTGCATGAACTGAATCACAGATGCCTGGTGACCAGTCACCCTAACCTGTGAAAGAGGTGACCTGACTGGTCGCTTATCATGATATACACCTGCTATTTATGCAGTGATTTGTGGAATGAAGACTTTGCATTAGAGTTTGTACCCTGTGCATTCACTCATAGTCAACATGGCATGATAACAAGTTTGAGCTGTGTTGTTAGGGCACTGATTTAACTAAACAGTGATAACAGAAGCCCAGGTATATGGGGATCACGCAAAACAAGGGCTGCCTGCATTTTATACTATAAGTCTATGTCTCTCAAAGCAATATATGGATTGTTCTTCATGCTTTTAAACTTAAATTTAAATGCTAATCCTACTGTATGAATATTTCCTTCTGTTCCAACACTTCTTCCTCTCTTGCTTGTTAACACATTTGTGTGGCACTCCCCTTATACCTGAAGCCAGGAGCCCTGTTTCTCCCATTGGCTGAGGAACTCCCCCAATGATGGGGGTGATCTCTTCTTTACCTGAGTTTACTTGAGAACCCCAAGGGGGCCCACTGAGTGAAGGATGGATATGACTAGCTGCAGGAGGTTTGGATTAGAGTCACACTCCAGTTGCTAAGAAATCATGCAGGGACAGCCTGAAAGATTCTCTTGTGCAGGGACCTATCCCACATGGCATCTTGCCATGCAACAATGAGCCTTCAGGGCTGCCACTGCAGGCTTTCCCCATCTCCACTATTCGTGCCCTTTAGAGTTAAATTGATTTTAATAGCATCCAATTTTCTCAAGTGCTGCAGAGACAGACAGGTTACAAAGGGAGGGTTATTCCCACCTCCTTTCCCTTCTTGAGTCCCAATGGACATTTAAAAAGTCATTTCAGCTGACGCTTGGCCCCTGGCCCCAGGAGAGGTAATTAGGGAAACAGTATTAAGCCTGGACCTAGATGCTAAAACTATAAGCTTCCCATTGCTATTTTCATGAGGATTATGAAAGGAAGTGTCTGTGTGGGTGTCTGTGGATGGACAAGCAAGTGTGTCTGTGTGTGCATGTGTGAGTGTATGTGTGTGTGTGCACATGTTCACATATTTGTGGTGCAAGTAAGAACACATGTAAACATGCCTGGGGATGAGGGTTGCCCCACAAAAGATGATTATGGGGATGTACGCTGATGATTATGGGGGTGTATGTTCTTATCTGTATCCTCAGCGTTTGGCACTTTGTGGGTCTACACTAAATACGTGCTAAATAAATGTACCAACCAATCACTACTCAGTGAAGCTGTGTACTATATGCAGGCCCCATCATTCCACTGGCATATCTCTTCCATTTCTACTTTCCTATCCGGAGAAATCCGCTGGAGTCTATATTATACCAGGGTGTGAGCAGGGCATGTTAGCAGACTGTACCCACTGCCTCTGGGGTGTGTGTGTATGTATGTGTGTGATATGAATGGGTGTCCATGAGTATGTGAGTGGGTATTTTAATCCAAAGTCAAAACCTACTGCCTAGATGTTAGCTTGCAGCCTCTGGCTAGGATCTCTGTCCACTTCCTCTCATCCCTGCACCCTCCAGGCTCAGTAGTGCCCCCAGCTGTGACACTGTCCACCCTGTGCACCCACCTCAGCAGTGTGGTAGCAGCCATATATCACACTGAGTCTGCCCCAGAACATACAAGAAATTTCTTCACATCATGTGGGCCACCTCCGAGCCTCAACCCAGATGCCTCGGAATTGGGACATGACTCAGTGAAGTTTCAAAGGAAAGCAAAGACTATCCCTTCCCCAATGAGTGTCGGCACCTGCAATTTTCATATATGCATGCATGTGTGATCATGTGTGCTGCCAATGCCTTGTCTGTGTCCCACATCCCAAATCAGTATCTTATGATCATGCTACAGCGTGATTAATCGAGGATTCTTTTCTGGTGACTGATTCTGGGATGCACTGGTCAGTCTGCCTGTATTTGGAGCATATCTACTGAGCAAGAACAGAGATAACAAATAGTACTATGTATGGCTTAGAACTTTGTGGCTCCAATCTAGTATACATCCTAAACTCTGAAGAACTGACTGGAAGGCAGACATCCACCAGATGAGGGAATTACACAGACTAGAGGCAGCAGGAAAGCTATACAAGGAAGATGGAACTCTGTCAGGGCCTGGGGAGTGAGGCAGATGTGTACTCTTGAGTGTGGACAAAGGCTTTTCAAATGAGGCACTAACCAGGATGCCAGAAAGAGGTGGTTTGATGTGACCAACATCTGCAAGCCAATTTCAACTTTACTGAAGTTGAGCATTCTCAACTGAGCATTCTCATTCAGCAAGAAATCTGGATTCACACACATGTAGTACTCTGAGGAAGCACACATTTGCACATCTGCTTAGCATCTGCAGAGCATTGAATGAGTGCCAGGCACTGTGCCTGGCCCAAGAAGAGACACACAAGGAGAGAAACCTTGTACAAATAAGGAAGCTGAGGCTCTGAGAGGCTGACTGTGTAAGGTCAGAGTCTAAGTAGATAGGACTGGAGCCCAGGTCTGGCCAGCACAGAACTGATTATGGTGGAGGGCAAAGGATGGGGTGGTGCTACTAGGCTTATTGGGCTGCATATTGCTTGTGTGGCTGAATGGGCTGGCGTGTCTGGGGCTAAGGGGACACAGACAACCTGAGGGAGTGAGGACCTGTGGTTTCCCTGAAAGGCATCTTAGAGCTTCCAAGAGATGCTGAGACTTCAGAGTCTGCCCCACAGCAGACTTAAGGACTTAAGAAGGTGGGGGAAGGAGATGTGGCTGCTGGGCAGTGAGTGGCCTTATTGCTGGCGCCATCCGCAAGGCATCAGCAGTTGGCCTGTGAAACCTGCCTTGGGGTCTGAATCCATGAATACATTTATAGGTCATCACTGTTCTCCAAGTGCCTGTTAATGGTCCCATAAAACATGTCTCATTGTGGCCAGCAGAGCTCCCCAACTCTGAAACTCCTTTAAAAATAAACTTTTAAAACCATTTCTTAATGAAAAAAGTATTCATGCTGACATTTCAAGGAGGGAATAAAGGAGGAAGGACCTCCCGGGTGCTCCGCCTGGCTGGGCAGAGGTTCGCCTTCTGGAGCACAGGAAGTCTTTCCTTACTGGTCCGTAAGTGGGAAAATGTACCTGCCCATCCCGTTTCCAAGGCTGCCGAGAATCACTGGCTTATCTGAGTCCATTTCTGTGCTCCCTCTCCACCAGACATCTGTTGTTCTCTCTTAAGTTTTTGTGATATCTCCTGTAGCCTGCGGACTGCTTAAGGTCTGGGTGTCTCTGGGTTATAAACCTGTGTGTGGCTTTGTTTTAATATTGCTGCTGTTGGCCACTAAGTTTACATCTCCACACTGCTCCTGTCCCCTTTGCATTTCCAGCAGCACTCTAAACAGTTCTACATGGTTGCCTCAAGGTATCCTAAGCTTAATTATACGCCTACAAACCTGCTGCTCCTCCTTTGATCCCCTCCCACCAATGGCATCAAATTCACTCAACACACTCATTACTACCTCCTCACAGACCTGTTGTACTCCCATGACTGTCCTTCCAGGTAATTCTGGTGAGCAACCAAGGAATCGTGTTAAATGGCCCTCCCCATGATCCCATCCAGTTAGCTCCATGATTGTCAAATCTGCCCCTCCTGCTTCGCCTCCCCATTCTGGTTGAGACCCTCCTCGTCACTGGAGTAGATTGCTGAGTCCTTGCTGGTCTTCCTGGCTTTAAGCTGGATTCCTCCAGCTTTTAGAGGCCACTGGTATTATTCTAACTTCTACAGGGCCATTGTCTTCCAAATCACGACCTGACTCCTGCCCCTGACATAAGAGCCAGTCACTCCAGTCCAGACGGTCTCACTTCTCTTCATACACAGAACACTGCATATAACACTGCATATACACAGGCTACCCTGTCTGCCGCACCTGTCAGATCCTTAGTGTCACCAATGCTATTTCCTCCAGGACAAACCTTTGCCCTTCCCCATCCAACACATACTATGGACAAATTCACACTCCATTGTGAATTCACACTCCATTCACACCTCCATTGCCCTTCCTCCATTGGTGAAATCTGCTTGCACTACCAGGCTCTACTCACAAGCTCCTATTCTGCAAAAGCCTTCCCTGGTCCCAGGATAGATAGTCCATCTCTGTCTTCTCAAAATGCTTCATTTCCAGCTCTGTACCAGCATGTGTCACACTTTATCCTGTGTTACACCAAGTTCTTCCATGTTGTTCCCGGACACCAGTGACAAGAGTCATGATGATAATCAGCACTTATTGATTGCCCATGATAATCACTTGGCATATATTACCTAATTTAATTCTCAAAAGGACCCTGTGAAGTAGGTAAGGTTTGTCCCTCTTTACAGGGGAGGAAGTGGGCTTGGATGGTTTAGTCCTATGCCCAAAGTCACATAGCCAGGTGCCCTTGAGTCCCACCCTTTGCCAATCCCCCAGGCACCAGCTAGAGCCCAGGTTGTGAGGGGGATTTCAATCTGATCCTGCTGCGTCCTCCTCAGGCTCCAGCACAAAGCCAGGTGCACCAACCCTTGTGAATTAATGATGTGTTCATCCACTGGCTAAACTACTGAAAGGACAGAAAATAGAGGATTTCCATCCTGAGTAGAAGAGAAGAGACTCCAGGGTCCCCTTAAATAGAGTGCCCAACTTCCTCCCAACCCCAGCTGTCTCTACTTAAATATTACACTTCTTCCCTGGGGCTGCTGTAACCAAGTACCACGAACAGGGTGGTCAAAAACAACACTAATTTATTCTTTTACAGCTCTGGAGGGCAGAAGTCTGAAATTAAGATGTGGGCGGGGTCATGCTCCCTCTGAAACTTCTAGGGAAGCATCCTTCCTGTGTCTTGAGGTTTCTTTTTTTTTTTTTTTTTTAAGATTTTATTTATTTATGAAAGAGAGAGAGAGAGAGAGAGAGGGAGAGAGAGGCAGTGACACAGAGGGAGAAGCAGGCTCCATGCAGGGAGCCCGACTTGGGACTCGATCCTGGGTCTCCAGGATCATGCCCTGGGCTGAAGACGGTGCTAAAATGCTGGGCCACCCGGGCTGCCCTGTCTTTAGGTTTCTGGCAGGTCCAGCTGCTCTCTGGCTTGTGGCTGCATCTAATCCCTGCCTCTGTCCTCATGTGGCCACCTTCCCTCTATCTCTCCAGCTTCTCCTCTTCCTATAAGGACTCCAGTCACATTGGATGAGGGCCCATCTTAACAACCTCCTCTTGGCTTGATTACACCTGTAGAGACTCTATTTCCAACAAGGTCACATTCACAGGTCCTGGGGGTTAGGACTGGGGGGGTCGAAGCCATTTTGTGGACTCCATTCAACCAATAATTCTGCCTACATATCAGATCGTAACATATGAGGATATGGGTCCTTACCAGCACCAGGGATCCTGTAGTCATTCACTATTGAGATAAAAATCCCTGGGTTTGTGACAGCCTCCAAGATGTACTGCTTTCTGAGTTGATGTTGCCACATGATGAATATGTTTAAGATGTTTAACTCATGTTATTTTGAGACACATGGACTGGCAGCTGGAGATGAAGACAGAGAGAGTGAGCAAGAAGAAAGGAGTGAGTGGAGGTACCTCGGGGCTGGGTGAGCATGGCCCGTGCAGGTGCAGCTGAGACAGCTGCTTATCAGACCCACCCAGGTGTTCCATGCTATTTGGCACCCCCTCAAGGTCCCTGCTCTTGTGGGCTCCTATCTGTTGCCAATCTGGGGTTGGCTGCTAGTGACCCTCTCCAAGCAGGGAAACCATGTTTATCAAAGTAAGATTTGCCCAACCTGTGTTGTCTATCACTTCCCTGTTGACGCCTCAGTTTACCCTCCCACCGAGTATGGAAACTAGGAACACATGGATGTAAAAGTGAGAAGCTCTGTGCATCTCCATTAGGATTATAGGTGTCTCCAATGTGTCTGTGGGGTGCTTCTACACCGGGGAGCTCTACCGGCTTCAGAGAGCTTCAAGGACTCAACTTGTCTGTGTGATGGTCTGCTGCTGTGTCTGGGGTTCTGCAGGACCCAGAAGCCTCAAGACCTTCTGTGGGGAGTGGGAAAGGCTAGACAGAGCACTGACTGGAGGGCAGGAGCAGTGCTGGAATGTGTTGCTAAACAGCAACAGGCATGAAATGTTATTAAACCCACTTTACAGATACATAAACTGAGGCCAGGCTGATAAAGTACCTCCTTTCTGTGACACAGCTCACAGGTGGTGTACCAGGTCCATCCTAGCCCACAGGGAGCTGAGTCCAGGCCCCCCCCATGGCAGCCTTACTGCCTTTGGCCTCAGATACACTTTGTGTCGTGCAGACTCTGCATGTTGGTGAAGGTGGCTTTCTCTGCTTCTACCATGTTGGGTAAAAAGGTTTAGCCACTGTTCACTGTTCAGAGGGCTGGTGGGAAATAGCTGTTGCCCATTGTCCCAGTCCAATCCCGATTTATGTACATCCAGGGGTGTGAAGCCCAGGGCTAATATCATGCTCCTACTTAACTGTCTCTGTGTCTCCTTTGCTGTCCCTTCCCCAGGTCTCTGGCACCAGAGCAAACACTGACTTGCCTGAGCTGGTGTTGAGCTTGAGGAGAGAGTGAGAATGGGAGGTCTACCTGTAATGCTGGCCAAGCCTCCAGGAACCAGACAGAACTTGGGGGGCAGCAAGGAAGGCCCTGCATGACCTGGAAGCAGCACCAACACTGGACTTGGTGCACACTCTGGGGCCAGGCTCCATGGATGGGTGGCAAGAATGGGGTGGGAGGAGGGAGTCAGCCTCAGAGGGTTTCAAAGGAGGGTGCTGCTTCTCCACACCTGCCCGGTACTCCCCACTCCCTGCCTTGCCTTCCTCATCTTCCCCCTCATCTTGTCCATCCTATATCTGCTCTTGTCTCTCCACCTTGCCTAGTCTGTTTTATAATATCTGTCTCTGCCAAGAGGTCTCTGTCTCTGTCTTTCCCTGTCTTTCTCCATCCATCTCCCAAACTTGCTTTCCTCCGAAACAAAACCTAGCACCCTTGGGCTCCAGGACTAGGTTGTGAAATGGAAACCCTTGAATGTCCCCATTCAGAATGAGGCCAGGATCAGGTTCTAGTTGGAACCTCATACTTGCATGTGTGCGCACACGTGTACACATACACACACACACACACACAGTTGTAGGGGCACCTGTCTTCTCTGCATACCTGGAGGAATGGCTTCCCTTCCTGCTTCCCATCTGTATGCCAGGGAGTTGGCTGGACAGATGATCTTACACTGTGTCCCTGCACTCACACTGTAATTCTATGGAAATGGGTTTAAGTGACAGCACAAGGGACTCAAGGTTACAAATCCACAAGTTCCTCTTCAGTCCTTCCAGCACTGAGTATCCGGACAGGGGTTCCAAATTCTCCAAGCACTGCAGTTTGGAGGAGGTTCTCTAGTGTCTCACAACTGACACCCCAATTTTGTGCTGCCATAGCCTACTTTCTTCAGGTGAACCTTCACACACAGGCCTTCAAGACAAGCCCTTCTGCCACGCATGTGTTCATGTAAGTTAGAATCTGCCTATGGCTCCTGGCAAACATCTGTGCTACTGCCAATCCTCTGTCCCAGGACCCCCAGGAGAAGAAGCAGCCTGAGTGAGGACCTCATCAAGGGATAGTGAGGTGACGGTGGGACAGGACTGCAAGAGGGGTGCCCAGAGGAAGGGACCCACTATGGCAGGAGGTATCTCATCAACAAGCTAGTTCCTTCACGAGACAGACTCCTGCCTGGAGACTAAGGGTACAGGTGGACTCTCAGCTTTGGAATTTCTTTGGGGAACAGAGCCTCACCCACCTGTTTAAAGGAATGAGACCTAGAAGGGAAAATGAAGTGCAGAGTTGCCTGGTACATAGTATAAATCTCAACAGGCTCCAAGGGAAGGAGGAGAAATCTCATTCATAACCTTGATGAATTTGAAACTTAATAAGGCCCAGCTAGCCCAGTGAGGGCTCATTAGTGGGAGGAGCAGAGCACTGCTCACTCCTTTCTCTTTGGGCAGCTCTGCCCCCTGTGCTCCTAGAGAAGGCTCTGGGATAATGCAATTTAACCACTAGACCATCAGCCTGCAACCCAGTGAATGTCCTCAAGCAAGTCAAAGAATGAAAGGTCTCCTTTCTCTCTTCCTCCCTCCCTCCTTCCTTCCTCAGGCAGGGTATTCATCCTTCATAACTCAGCCATAACACACTCAGCACCAGCCCCGCACAGCCCCTCTCTCAGCCACATTCCCCACCCCCACCCTCAGCCCCATAGGTGACTATTCTGTCCTTTGGGGTATACCCTGGAGTTGCACTTGTGTGCTTCTGTCCTTTAAATTTACACATGTGGTGTTGCACTGTAGACTCTACTCTTTGTCTTATTCTTTTACCTTCAGCACCATTTCTAAAGATCTACTGAGAAGCTGTATGTGCATCTAGTTCATTGTTTCTGGTTGCTCTCCAGAATTCACAGGGCTTGCCACCACATGCTACCTTTTTATTTCTCTGATGGGCCCACACATTACCTCCACTACCAGCTGCCACAGCATCACTTCACAGAAGATCCGCATATGTCTTCCCAGTGATCTTCATGAGATCAGCCCCATGGTTCATATCCAGATTGGAGTGTGTAGGTCGGAAGAGATGTGCACTCTTAATTTGCCCAAGTGCTGTGGGTTAGTAGGTCCTGCTTTGGTGGCCCTGGCCCATTTCATGGCATTAGGAAAATCTTTGTTTTGTTTAGTGGTTCTACAAAGGTGCAGCTAAACGTAGGCAAATGCCAGAAACCTACTGGCTGTGCCCTGCCCATTAGTGACAAAAGCCCAGTCTTCTCAGGGTCAGTGGCTCAGCTCCAGGGGCACCATTCAGATGGAATTTTCTGTGTTGTACCCCAGGGAACCCCTCCATATGGAACACAGTATGAACAATGCCCTGGAGCTGTGTATTGTGCTGACCCCGTTCCCTTGCCATTAGTGAAAGGGCAAATTCCCAGTGTCTCCAAAAGTGTATGGCCATAATGTCCTATGCCAACCGCAGTCACTGAATCATTAAAGTTCCTTGGGAAAAGAACATTTTTTCACTCACCTCTTTAATTCACTTCAAGGTGAGTGACTGTGACTTTGTCTCCACCAAGGCTGCTCATTGAGGAAAGGCTAGAGAGAAGGAAAGGCTTGGATTGGAAGTCAGAGGATGCTTGAGCACTTGGCCAAGCAGAGGGACTTCTTAGTAGCCCCTCTAAAGTGCCCCCTCCCTTACCTACTCTCCTAGTATCTGCCCCTCCCTACTTGCTCAGCCCTGCCTTTCCTTCTAAGTCACAGCCAAGCCCTTTGAGGCCACCACACCACCTTTGTTTCAGCCCTGGAATTGGGTCGCTCTCCTCAGACTGAGAATCAGAGTCCCAGCTTGACTGCTACTAGGGCGGCAAAGTATGTCTCCATACTGTGTTTTTGTGACCAGCTGCATCTGGGACCTAGGTTGCTAACCAGATATTCTGGAGAGACGAGCTGAATGGCTTAACTTTTCAAAGTGCTGAAACTTCATTTATAATAACCACAAACTAGGAACAACCCAAATCAACATCAGCAGTAGAATGAGTAAACTTTCTCATTCCATCAATACTACATGCAAAGAAACAAAGAACATTATTGACGAATTTCACATGCATTGTACTAAATAGAAGAAATTATACATAGAAGAGTCCATTCCATTTTTATGAAGTTTAAAATCAGGCAAAATTAATCAACAATTATTAACCCACGGACTATTTTGTTTGATTTATATAACACTTCTTTACACACACACAGAGGGGATTGTTTTGAAATCAATTCTAGACATCATATCATTTCATCCATAAGCATTTATCAGTCATAATCTAATATAGTTATTAGACATAGACTAATAGATGAGTCTATGATCATAGAAGTCAGAATAGTAGTTGCGTTTGGGGGAAAGATTTGATGGGGATGGGGCATAAGGGAGTTTTCTTTGGTGCAAGAAATGTTACATGGTGATAGTCATGTAGGGATAACTTGATATATTTCAAAATTCAGCAAACACTTGACTGTTCAAGTGTTTCTCCAAAGAAGATGTATAAATGGCCAATAAAATAAGCACATGAAATGATTCTCGGGATCATTAGTCATTAGGGAAATATAAATTAAAGCCACCATGAGATACCACTTCACTCCCACTAGGGTGACTATAATCAAAACGATGACAATAACAAGTGCTGGCCAAGACGTGGAGAAATTGGAACCCTTGTATAGTGCTGGTGGGAATGTAACATGGTGCAGCCACTTTGGAAAACAGTTTAGCATTCCCTCAAAACATTAAAGATAATCATATGACCCAGAACTCTAGTCCTGGGTATATACTCAAGAGAATTGAAAATTTATGTCCACACAAAAACTTGCACACAAATATTATTCACAATAGCTAAAATGTAGAAACAACTCAATGTCCATAAACTGAGAAGCAGATAAACGAAATGTGGTATACCCATAAAATTGTTGCATTTTCCAACCATTAAAAGAAATAAAGTACCTATGCAAACCCCAACATGACTTAACCTTGAAAACATTATGCTAAGTGAAGGAAGCCAGACACAAAAAGTCATATATTGTATGATTCTATTTACATAAAATTGCCAGAACAGGCAAATCCGTGGAGACAGAAAGTAGATTTAGCGGTTGCCAGGGGTGAAGAGCAGGGAAGAACAAACAGGGAGTGGCTTTGGGGTGATATAATATTCTGAATTAGGTAGCAGTAATGGCTGCACTACTGGTGAATATACTGAAATTACTGAAAATTTAAAACTGCGAATTTTGTGGAATGTGAATGAACTATCTTAATAAAGCTGCCGTAAAAAATTCATTGAGCTGTACACAAGATTTTGCACGTTACTTTATGTAAGTTATACATAAGTAAGTAAGTTTTTAAAAATTTGCTGGAAAGCAAAAGTTGAAAACTCAGTGCTAAGGGTTAAAAGAGTGAAACAGAAGAAGTCTACAACTCTCTACTATGTGCATAAACTCAAAATCACATACATATGAAGCAACATTGCATTTCTGTTAGGATTCATGCTGAAGTCAATGATACATCATAGATTGTCTTTCCAAAAATCCTAATTTCTGCTTCTGATTTGAATTCTTCCCTAAGCCCTGGGCATGGGCTCCTGGCCCCAATTCCCAATCAGACCTCACCTGAATTTATTTCCCAGTGCTGAATCCAGATCCCAGAGGTCCTACCTACAATCAGTACTGACTGCTGCCCCACCTGCCTTCTGAATTGAACCTTCTCTTGGAATGCCCTTGGCCAAATCCAAGCATCATTGAACTTGTGATGATCCTAACCTTTCCTGTGGGCATGTTGACCAGGACTTCCTGACCTTCTTTAGGGCAACCTTTGGTACTGGGTCAGTGTCCCAAGCCCACTCCAACCTGAAGACTGTGTTCCCACCCTCCTGGCTAGATGAGATATACCCAGGATTCAGGGTGACTTTTACTGCAGCCTACTGGTGCCTAAGCTAAAATGCCCAGGATCAGGAAAGGCTGTGTTCTAGCTTTACCCTACTGACAAGGTGTACACCTTGTCACACATGTGGTAGACTGTCTGGAGCATTTGAAATGACAGACAATGGCACTTACCCTATCAAGTGAATGGACTGGTAATGAGCAATCCTCTAGATTGTCCAGAGATTGATTTTTCTTGAGCATCCCTCAAGAAGCTCTATACTGCAGTGTAGATCTCACTGAAGAAAATTGTACAATTACTCTGTATTGGTTGAGCCTCTTGGTTGCAGACAACAGAATCCTCTCTAGGCAGTTTAAACAAAGAGCAGTTTAGTAAGGTATATAGAGAGAGCTCACAGAATCATCTGAACTGCTCAAGAGACAGTCTTATGTTCAGCTGCTGGAGACAAATGCATTGACAAATGTCAGAACTGGCCTTTTAAGGGAATCTACGCTTCCATGACAGTCAGCAAATGGCCATCAAGCACCACAGAACCACGCCAGCAAAATGGGTGCCCCCTACCCCAGGGTCTCATTTAACTCGGTTTCCAATCAATCAAAATCTCAGTGGCACTTAATTAGAACTAATACTGGAAGCTAGGGGTAGGGTAACCAACCATTCCAGGCTGCCCAGGACTGAGAGTTTCCCAAGATGTAGGACTTAACAGTGCTAAAACCAGAAAAGTCTCAGGCAAACTGGAGTGAGTTGGTTCCTAGCTAGGAAATGTGGTGTTTCAGGACTCTATATTGGGAACATAGGGAATTGTCAAAATTCAAAGAGGAGGTTAATTGATTTGGGGCAGCCGCAATAACAGATAATCTCTAAACTACATGAGAAAAATAAGTTATGATCACCATTTGTTGAGTATTTACTATAGGTGTGTGCTTGCTAAGTGTTTTATTATTACTATTGTTATTATTTTATTATTATTATCTCGTTTAATCTTCTCCACAAACATATGAAATTATATTATTTGTCCAAGGCTCTTATACTGTTTTGGGGGGAGATGGGCAATAAACAAAGAAGTAAATAAATGGGGGTATGTTGAAGAGTAAGGGAGAAAAGAACAAGGCACGACCAGTCAGGGAGGGGTGGCTATTATAGCTAGAGTGTGCAGGAAAGGCATTTCTGGGGAGGTGACATTTGAGCTTAGACCTGAGTGATGAGAAGGAGGAAGGGGACACATAACCATCTGGGGACAGGATGCTATAGCCAGAGGGAAAAGCAAATGCCAAAGCCTTGAGGTGGGAATGGAACATACAGGGAACAGAAAGGAGTTCAACGTGGCTGCAACAGAGCACAAGAGTAGTGAGATATAAAATGAGACTCAGAGCTGGTTGACTACAGTAAGGAGTATGGATTTTATTTTAAGATCAATAGGAAGCTAGTCAAGGGTTTTAAGCAGGGGTGTGGTATAATTTGATTTTCATTTTATAGCTAAGGTCACAAAGCTAGTGAATGGGAAATGAAATTTGAAGCCAGATATATATCACTGCAGAGCCTTGCTTTCAACTGCCATGCAAGTGGACTCCATCGGGATTGATAAGCAAGTGCCTCTGTGTATTGGTGTTCACACATGTTCATTCTGTGTATCTACACATGTATGTGTGGATTCTACAGAATTGGTTCTCGACCAAGGGTGATTCTTGCCCCCACCCTCCAGGGATATTTGGCAATGCCTATAGACATTTTTGATTGTTACATGTTGGGGGGGGGGTTGCTGCCAGCATCCAGTGGGTAGAGGCCAGGGATGCTGATAAACACCCCACAATGCACAAGATAGCCCCTACAATAAAGAATGATCTGGTCCATTTTTTTCTTTTTTTTTTAATTATTTATTTTTGATAGTCATACAGAGAGAGAGAGAGAGGCAGAGACACAGGCAGAGGGAGAAGCAGGCTCCATGCACCGGGAGCCCGATGTGGGATTCGATCCCAGGTCTCCAGGATCGCGCCCTGGGCCAAAGGCAGGCGCCAAACCGCTGCGCCACCCAGGGATCCCCAAAGAATGATCTGGTCCAAATGTCAATCCTGCTCCACAGTGAATGGAATAGTCATCTTCTTACATATGCAGTGATGGGTCAGCTCAAATTAAACCTGAGACTCCTTCCAATTCTCTCAGTACGTGTACTTTTCTTAGGAGACGGCTTTCAAAGCAGGCAGCATGCCAATTCCCAAGCAGCCAGCCAGAGAACAATACACCAAGCAATACGGGCAGCAAGCTGGTGGATGGAGATGGGCCTGGCTCTGTGGAGTAGGATGGGCTCTCCCTAGGTTTCCCAACACTCAGTCCGGGCATTGGGGCTGGAAGCCTCAGAGGGTGACCACACTGCAGTTAAATTTGAACTCACTGTGTCTACTCCCAGAGGTCCCACTCTCTAGTGACATCTGAACACATCACCCCTGCTGCACACCAGATTCCCCATTCATGGAGACCCTTGGTGCATGCACACGCACCTTCCACTTACCAACACCGAAGACAGACTACACATCAGATAGAGATAGTACATCATACCCACTAAAATGGATTGAGTGTTTTCCATGTGCCACTTGCTGTGCTAAACGCTTTTATACAGCATCTTTTTATTTGGTTTTCTTCCAAAGCAAACCTCGAAGCAAAAATTTGGGAGCAAGTAGTTTCATTGGGAAGTGATCCAGGAATTACTATGATAGAATGGAGAAGTAAGATAGCAAAGGGAGAGAAGCCCATTTATGGCTATTAATGAAGGAGTTACTACTCTGGGCAACTGGGGCTGATGCCCACTGGGATCCTCTGGAGACTATGTGTAACACAGCCCAGGGTTGTCTCCCACTCAGAAGAGAGGAAGCTAGGGTATTTAGCCACCAACTTCTGTACTTTTTGTTAATGTCCAGGAGACATCAACTCTAGCTTTTCCTGCCTCCTGTAGCCCTGACACTTCTAGCCCCCCAAAAAGCACTGTCAGGGGCTCCAAAAGCAGGGGGGACATGTAGAGGAACCACATGCATGTAACCTCCAGGCAGGCTGGAGGGGTTGTGGCAGGCACCAGCAGCAGCTGCTACATCTCCCAATCCACTAAGAAAGGTATTAAGAGGACTCCATTTTAAATGGGACTACAGGGGCTGGAAGAGTTTACATAAACTTTCCCAAAGCTACACAATTAATGAGGTATGGAATCAGAATTCAAACTCAAGTCTGTCTGACAACAGAGCCCACATTCTTACCCACCATATTAGCTTCCTGAGGTTGCCATAACAAAGTACTACAGACTAGGTGGCTTAGACAACAGAAATCTACCATCTCACAGTTCTGGAATCTTGAAGTCTGGGATGAAGGTATCAGCAGGGTTGATTCCTTCTGGAAGACTCTGAAGGAGACTCTGTTCCATGACTCTCTCTTAGCTTCTGGTGGTTTGCTGGTAATCTCTGGCATTCCTTGGCTTGTGAATATATCACCCCTTATCTTTGTTTTTATCTTCATATGATGTTCTACTTCATGTGAAGGTCTCTGTGTCCAAATTTCCCCTTTTACTAAGGACCTTAGTCATATTGGATGGGGGCTCACCCTAATGGCCTGTCTTAACTTAATTTAATTGCAACAACTCTATGTCCAGATAAGGTCACATTCACAGGCTCTGGGGGTTAGGACTTAAGAATATGAATTTTGAGGGAACACAATTCAACCCATAACATCCACGCTGCTGCCCCTCCATACTCCATGAACCTTGTTTTTTTTTTTGCACACCCTTTTTTTTATCATTTGAGCTTATCCATTGCATCCTGGACAAAGTGCCCTTTCATTTATGTCCCCAGCTGCTTTTGGTGGCCCTACCAGCAGGCATTGAGTGTGACTGGGTCACAGCCAGAGAGTAGAGAACTGCATGGGATGGAAGAAATCCAGGGAGGAGCCTCATGGAGGGGGCTTGGGCCCGAGGTCCACCCCACTGCCACTTTAATTACCGAGATTCAATCACCAAATATAATAAAGAAAAGTATTATGGAAATAAAACACTGCCAAAAATCTTTCTAAAATTGCGAGTGCATGCAACGAGCAGTCTGGGTTTATAAAGAACAAATTATGCCAGACACACTTGATTGTGCCTTTGAGGGATCTAAGAAATTAAGGGATGGGAAAGATGGGAGAGATGCAATACATCTTGATTTTAATACAGCAATTGATACATTGTCTTGTGGAATTGTCCCTGCAAAATTAATTCAAATTGGCTTGGTGAGGAGAACTGTCCCGGAGGTTGAAAACCAGTGGAAAGATAAACAAACAAATAATGATTAAGGAGAAAACCATGGGAACCCTGGGTGGCGCAGTGGTTTAGCGCCTGTCTTTGGCCCAGGGCGCGATCCTGGAGACCCGGGATCGAGTCCCACGTCGGGCTCCCGTGCATGGAGCCTGCTTCTCCCTCTGCCTGTGTCTCTGCCTCTCTCTCTCTCTCTCTGTGTGACTATCATAAATAAATAAAAATAAATAAAAAAATTATAAAAGTGTTCATCTTTAAAAAAAAAAAAAAATAAGGAGAAAACCAAAGTCCACAGCCCTGAGGTAGGGAAAGGAGGGAGGGTAATGTGAGAGAGGAGAAGCCTCGCTTGTCTGTCAGATTCAGGAATGTGCAGAGGTGTAAAAGGGAGGCAGTGTTTGTTTGGAGAGATGGGGAAGGGCTACTGAGAGCAAGGTTGACCAGAAGCCTGCAGGACAGTGGGCTTCTCCAACCACTAGATGGCCATATGGCCCATCTGAAGAGATTAGGACATTGGGGCTACACCCTAAAGAAACCCACAGCCCGCATGGGGTGAACTCACTAGAAATAAAGACAGTTGACTTCAGCAGCAGTGTCAGGTACTAAGTTTTGGTTTAGGTTTTTGCCTTTCCAAATGCACAACATTTGAAGTGAAGTCACCCATTCTTCAGAACCATAGAAACCTGGCTTGGGCTCAGAGTGTTGGAGCTGGCAGGGGACTTAGTGAAGGGGCCCCTCTTTGCACAGATGGGGAAGCTCATGACCCAAACAGAGAGAAAAAATGGAGATCTGTGGGCCCAGGACTCAATTCCAATGTTCATAGAGCTGGGATAAAGCCCAGGAAACACCATTTCTAACAGGTTTGTCAGGGATGATTCTGGTCTGGATAATACTGAAAACCACAGGCCTGCATTCACACCTGATCCTTCCTCCCTCATACTTTCTTTTTTTCCCTCCCTTCCTTTCCCTTTCTTCCTTCCTTCTTTCTTTCCTTCCTTCCATCCTTCCTTTCCTACCAAAACATTTTTGTTCTGTGCCTGTCTTATGGAAGGCATTGCCCCAGGTTCTAGGTACACAGAGGTAGAAGGTGATTACACTCTTTGAGAAGCAGTTGGAATACTCAGTTGGGAGAGTTTACAGGAAGCACAGGGAATAGAGATCATATTAAAAAATACCATGCAAACATCACCCAAAAAATCCAGGAAGATGGAAAGTATAGAACAAAGACTTGGTTTTCTTAAATATACTGCAAGGAACAAGAATAAGAGAGAATCTCTAGATTAAAGGGGACTGAAGAAACAAATCAATTACGTGTGAGACATTACCTGCATCCTGATTTGAACAAACTGTTAAAAAGAGCATTCATGAGACGAGAAAATTTTGAACATTTGTGGATATTTGATGATTTTAAGTAGTTAAGAGGTATGTTGATGATCTTGTGGTTATTTTTTTTAAAGAATCCTTACCATTTACATAAATACTAAAATATTTATAAGTGAAATTATATGATGCATAGAATTGGCTTCAAACTAACTCTGTGTGTGCATGTGTGTATGAGTGTGTGTGTGTGTGCACGCACATGTGTATGTAAGGTGGTATGGTCTCTAGTGTCTAGATTAAACAAGCTTGCCCATGAGTTGATAATTGTAGCTGATGATGGGTATATGAGTGTTCATTATACTATTATCTATAATCTGTTGTATGCTTAAATTTCTCATAATAGAAGTGAAAGAAAGAAAGAAGAAAGGAAGGAAAGAGAAAGAAGGCAGGAGGGGAGGAAAGAAATGCAGATGACAACTAAGTCATCCTAGTCAACTAGGATGAAATCCTAGACTGATGACCAGATAGGATAAATCACAGAGGGTCTACTGCTATGGTGGCAGGGCTCAACTCAGAGAGGACTAGCCATCAATCAGGCCAGGAAGAAAGAGGGGAAGTGGGAACCCACATCAAGAGAGTATGGACCTGTGCAGGCCACTGGAGAGGACCTGATATCCAGAGCTGGCTATGCTGCTCTCAGGAGCTCAGGGATTCTGGTAGATGAAAGGAGTAACCAAAAGATTTCAAACAGAGGAGGTGTGGAGAGGTACACATTTTGCTGAGTGTACCTTGGGCTCACTTGGGCTTCTCTGTGAAGATTGGACTGGGACGGGGAGATCAAATGAAGGAAAACAAGTTATGGCCACCACAAGGGTCCAGATGAGAGGTGAGAAGAGTCAGAACCAAAGCACAGCAGTGAGAAGGGGCCTCTGGAGATATTTAAGGTGTAGGATCTACAGGGTTTAGTGTCCAGCTGAAGGAAGATGTTTAGGATGGGTTTCTTGTTGGATGCCTAAGGGAGGTGGTGATATCATCTCTCAGCCATAATGGGGTGTACAGGCAGAGGACCAGGTAGGGTAAGAGGTGAGAGATTCATCTGGACATCTTGCATTTATGGGATAGCCATGGGGGATGGTTCATACATGGTTGGTTGTACAAGACTATAGCTCAGAGGAGAGGTTTACACCAGAGGATGGACATAGTCTTTAGGAAAGAGAGAAGAAAGGACAGGAGGGCAGGACAGGGGAGGGGAAAGAAGGAAGCCCAAATCAGTGGAGAAACATTGAAACCCTAGGAAGCCAGGGGCATAAAAAGCCTGAATGCAATCCCAGTCTTCTGTTTTCTGCCACCCCCCCTCCAACAGCTTCTGTCCTGTGATTGTCCACTCAAGTTTCGAGGTCTACTGGATCAGTACTGACTGTTGACAGTGGCTTTCTTCCAGTTCCTACACTCATCATCCCTGCCAGGTGATTCTTCCACCTGTTGGTGGAGCGAGTCTTGCTCAGGAAGCTGATGGATGCCTCCATCGCCAAAGCCCACTATCCTGAGCATCAGCTCAGCCATCCTCTCCTGTGTATCATTTCTCTGCTCATGACTTTCACATGTTCTGGGGCGTATGGTCCTGGCTTGGCCATCAGGCATTTGTGTAAAGTTGGACATTTATTTAACCCCTCTAAGCCCATTTCCTCTTCTATAAAATGATGATAATCGTCCTGACTTCCTAAGTACCACACTATATGAATAGTACTTAATTATATATATATATATATATACCTCCAAAAATGCCATTGGTGTTGTCATCGTTCCCCTTGTTCTCACACACCTGTCTCATGCACACATGAGCAGCCCCTGTTCTGTTTCAGTGGCACCTGCAGACAGCACCTGGTTCCTGTTTTCCTAGATACTAAGCACCTGCCTGGCCCTCCCCTTGAATGTTGACACTCGTTGTGCTCTTGGGCTATCTCCGGGTCTTCATTGGCCTGGCTTCCCTCCTAATTCAGAATTTTGGCCTCTCTAGCTCCTTACCCTGAACCACTAACCTTCTGAGAACAGTGGCCCAGCAGGACCTAAAGAGTCTCCAGTGATCTCAAAGCATTTCACATACTTGCCAGAAAGTTAGCAGAGCACAGCTGTTTGTAATACTGATTTTCCCAGCTTCTAACCACTAACATGATGGAGAAGTAAGGGAAGACTGTCAGAGATATTATCCCAAACCCCACATGAACATAGCAGTGACTACAACTGGGGATTGGAGTGACTCCCAGGTAGGAGGCTGCTTGAGAAGGCCTGACCAGAGCAAGCAAAACTACACTTCCCATTCTCTTTTGCACAAACAAAATAAGAAACCCATTTGTGCTGGTGAAGGCTGACGCCCTCCTTTGTGATCTCACTAGACATTATGGAGATGGGCACTTTCTAAAGCATTTATTTAAGAGCCGTTTACCAGGAGCCCACTATGAGGCAGGTACTAACTGCTAAAATTGAATTTATTTCCTGTATTAAATCTCAGGAAAGATTGGGAAGCCTGGTCAGTGAAGCCTCCAGGTAGAATTTCTATGCCTTTACAGAATAAAACGTGTATTGCTTAGTGTGCTGCTATTTATTGTTCCCGTGGCTTCCTCGGAGGGAAAAAAATAAGATTTCAGCCTCACAGTGCTTTGGCCAACAAGGGGGCTGTATTATCTTAGTGATTAGCTTGAAGGGGCAGGAGTTGTCTTTTGTTTTCCTGAAGCCACCTTAATTCACTGCAGTGGTTCATTTGGAGTGGTATTTTAGGGGAGACAGAAGGTTGTTGCTGTTTTCATTCATTTATTTGTTTAAAACAGTATTCACCCATTTTTATTTTTTTAAAGTAGGTTCCATGCCCAACATGGGGTTGCAACTCATGACGCCTGAGATCAAGAGTCGCATGTTCTACCAACTGAGCCAGACAGGTGCCTGTTTTTAAAGATCAACTGGAAGTAAGAGATTGATTGGATCATCTAGAAAAAAAAATTTGGATCATAGAATCAGCTAATTAGTCCCCAGTATCTATTCTCCCTTCCTCCTCTCAGCAATCGAATCTCCCGTGTCTCAGCTCTGGCTTCCCATAAGCACACATCCCCCAGTCTCCCCTGCAGCTGGCTTGTCAATGTATTTAAGGAGAAATGCTGTCCTCGACTTATGGGTCCTGTCCTTGAAATATGTAGGTGTCCGTGCCATTTGATTAGCTGGACATAGTGCCCATGATTCAGAGGTGACCATATGGATAAGAGCAATGTTCTAGAGGAGGAGTGTGGGTCTCCAGATGACCGTAGAGAGCTGAGCCATCTACCCACCATGGACCATCTGCTGGCCTCTGGTTGGTCACAGAAGAGAAAAGTAAATGCACTGAAGTTCTATGGTCTTTTGTCACAGCAGCTTAGCCTATACCCTACCTAATACATTCTTTACCATAGTAAAATTATGAAAATCCAAAGTTCTTTGTATACCTTTTATACAAATTACCACACTCTCCTCCTCCCTCACCCCCAAACTCACAACTGCTTACATTCCAACTGCTCTAGGCAGCATACCAAAGAGTCCTAGTACAGCAACTTTGCTCGGTTTAGGCTCTTTTACATTCTAACTGCTGGAAGAGCAATCATTTCCCTGCAAAACTTTAAAATGTATGCAGTAAGCCATAAACAGCTTACTTCTGAAAACATAGTTTACCCTTGAGAAGTGCAAGTTTTCCATGTGTTAATCACTCTGTTTTGGAGAGTATGTTTGAGTTATAGAAATACATGTTAGAGCAGTGAGGTGGCTTCTGTTTATACTGAATGTTCTCTAGAGTGCCATGTCACACCAGAGGACTCTTGGAATCGACTCTTGCCCTGCCCAGGCTGCTCAGTCTCTGGCTGTTTTGGTTAAGACTTTAACCAAAAAAGTGTGGGATAATTTTTGCTTGACAGCTCAGCAAGGTGATAGGTGGGGTGGGGATTATACAATCTAAAGAAATTATATTTCCTTTCATGTTAGAAGAGAGAAGAATAAAATCACAGTCATAAAATTTTTAAAAATCCTTGTCAGGCAATCCTTTAGGCAGGAGAAAAGTGTTGAGAAATCAAGCAAACAATGACAGCATGCCACGGACTCCCAGAAGGTTGGGTGTCACTTGCATAAGCAGCCTGAGAAAAAGAAAGGACCCAGTCAGGATGAAAATTAAATAAAAGCCAGATTGTGGTGGGTGAGAAGAAATGAATCCACCTTTGATCTAGGTGTCTGTTAGGCTGAGGAGCTCACAAAATGAACAAACTCCTTTGTTGAAACAGAGATAATGGTGCTGATATGATAGCTCCTGCCACCTTCACCGACCCTGCCCAGCAGTGGGGAGGCCTTCGGGGGCAGCCAGGCCCAGCCAGACCCTTTGCCAGTTCTGACTCAGGCAGCCTGCACAGCACTGGGCTCCAGTCTGGCCACTCAGTAGAGCCAAGTTTATAGCCATGACACCGAATGCACCTGTAGTGAGTCTTAAATATGCCAGCATCCACCAAGTAGCCTCCCCTGAGCTCCTCAGCAACCTGACAGATGGAAAACACTGGATTGATGCCATACAGACCCGGGTTCAAATCTTCTGCGACTTTGTAGTTGAATAATCTCGAACAAATTACTTAATAATTCTCTCTGTCTCCCCCTCTGTTAATTCACAGAATTGTTTAAGGATTAATGGAAGTGTGGGATATGAAATGCCTGCCCTTCTGTGGAGGTGAACCCCTTTTCTTCTTTGTTGGTCATCAGATTCATAAGGTCCCTGCCCTGCCCTGAAGCCTGGGTCCCTCAATCTTTGTCCACTTATTCTGTTCCTGATGGGGCCTCCTTTCAATACTCTGAACCTACCCAGATCCCTGTGAAAACTGCCTTCCTCTTACTCCCCACCATACCCCTGTTGTGGGTCAGCCTTATATCCAGGAAGCTCTGGGCCACCAGCCCCATGCTGTCCTTCTGGGCCAGCCTGTACCCCCAGAGACTAAGATGCTGAGCTTACCCCATGGAAGCCCAGAGGGAGGGGTTGCCTGGGAGGAGTGAGCTGAGGAAAGCTTCCCAGGCTTTCTCACTGCATGCCCGGGTAGCAAACCTGTTAGTGAACTTCAGATCTTGTCTCTGCTACTTCACAACCATATGAGTTGTAAGGCACCTTTCCTCTGGACTTCTCCTTATGAGGTAAGTACATGTCCTCATTTAAATCTGTTCGACTCCAATCTGCTGTACCCTGCAACCAAAGAGACCCACCATTCATAAGAGGGCTGCATCTAAAGCACTTGTCACCCTGGCAAGACACTATTTCCTCACAACACGTTCTACTGTGTGACTCCTGATTCTCCTTCCAGCAGGGTCTACGCTGGCCCATCCATCTGCATCCCTCCCTCTTGGTTTTCAGTGCCACTTGCTTCCCATCAGCCTCTGCGCTGCCCAGTTACACTCCACCTCCTTCTCCATCAAGGCCAAGACCAGGGTAGACTGGTCAGAGATTGGAAAATGGTTTGATAGTGGGATCAGGGCATAATGAATGCTTTTCTGGCTCTGGACAAGACCGAGGACTCGCTCCCACTCAAATGAGCTGTCAGTCAGACAAAGCACTGTGTACCCCTTAGATGGGGAAGTGATACAGTGGGGAGGGGGACACTCAAGGACTTCTTGCTAATTGTTGCTGTCAGCTTCTCCCAGGAGGAATAAGAGGTGCCTTGAGGGGTCAGGGATTGAACCAACCAATTGCCCATCTAGCGTTATTGTCACATGGCTTTCCATTGACATGCTGTTTCAGGATAAGACTTCTCTCTGACTCTGGCTCTCCAGTTGGGTCAGTCAGTAATGATTCAGCACCTACTATGTGCCAGGCACTGTGCCAGGTTTGTTCTTGAGGGCACCTCTGGCTCTGCTGCATCAACCTGCTTTTATCATACAGCACCTACTGTGGACACCACTCAGCAGAAGAAACAAAATAGTCTTGTGAGCCTTCTTGCTCTTAATGAAGTAAAGACCGTAAGTGTCAAAAATGGAAGAGAATTTGGGGACAATGTGTTCTGATGTTTCTCAAGTGTTAGTGGGAAAAGCCTTTTTTTAAAGTGAAATCTTAATCATTAATCAATACTGAGTAAGAAGCAGGCAGAGGGGGAATGCCCTGGTTGACATGGGGGAGATGCGATGCCCCCTCTGCACTTTGCCCCCTTAGGAAGCCCCACAGAAATATCCGTAGACCCCAGTGGAGACCTCTGGCCAGATGATGGTCATGGTTCTGTTCCCCGCTCAGATTACATGCAGAATCCAAATAATGTCATTTGCATTCCTCGCGGTATTCCAAACATAGTATAAAGAATATTGAACCCATCCAACTCTTAGAGGTTTATGGAGGAGAAAATTAAAACCTGGGAGGGGAAGTGAGTGACATGTCCAGGACCCCAGCCTAGGCTCCTCATTGGACCTTTTCCCACCACACTCTACCACCAACTGAAAGGCACTCCGTGCCTCTCTCCACTTATGTCCTGAGCACAATGTCCCATCTGGCTGTTCAGGATCCTGGAAAGTGAGTCCCTTTACATGAGACAGAGGCCACGAGCAAGGGTGTCGGGTGAAAGGTCACAGTGCTGGGGCCAGCGGGGGACAGTAGAACTTTGACCCCGAGCTCTGGCTGTCCAGGACAACAAAGGCTCAGCTGCCAGTGTAATTATGGGCCTGTCATTATTCATTAGCTCTGCACAAGAACTGGCAGGGGTGCCCATGCAAGAGGCATGAGAGAACCTGGAACATGAGAAGGAACTCAATGACTGGGGCCCTGGGGAGAGCAGACATGCCGGCCATGCTGATTTGGGCACCCCACACCCCCTCACCCCCCTACTCACTCCCCTGACCCCAGCTGTCCCCTTGGTGGGGACAGAGAATGGTCAGAAAGGGGCCCTGGGCCCTAGTCCTCCATCCTGTGCCAACTGTGGGCCCTTGGGCACTGTAGTCTGCCTCCCTACTCCCCTGTGGCTGCCACAAGTCACTCATTCACATGCTCTTTCATTCAACAAATATCTATTAAATATTTACTATGTGCTGGCATTTTTCTAGACACTGGGGATATAATAGTGACAAGGGTCTAAGTTTGGGTGGAGTGGTCAGAGAAAGCCTGAAGAGGTGACATTGGAGCAGGGACCTGAATGAAGTGGAGGGAGGGGGCTCCTGGTACAAAAGGCCTGGGGCAGGGCTGCAATGTGCCTAGTATGCTGAGGAAGAGCCAATGGTGGAGCAGAACGAGGAAGGGAGAGGGGTGGGCAGTGAGGTCAGATTCATACTCCGGGAACAGGTGTGAGGAGCAGGGGCCCGAACAGGCTGGTCCAGCAATCCAGGTGTGGGATGTGGTAGCCAGATTAGAGAGGTACAGTGGTGTGGTGAGAAGTGCTCAGAGTCTTGTCCTTACACAGCTTATGTTTTATACCTTCTGACAGCTCATCATCTCCCTCAGGGATTGTTCCCCATCAAGATGTTGTCTGTCCCAGATCAAAGAGTGATGAAGGGACTTAGGATTTCTCTCAGGGCTCTCCCCCCATAGAGATGTCTCTCATCACACTCCCTTTGCTTCTCCAAGGGGGACTCTTCCCAGGCCAGGGGGAGGCCAGACATCTGACCCAGAGTGGGCTTCCAGGAGCTGGCAGCAGGACAGCATGGGTGGGGAGGGATCAGGTCGGTGTCCAGGAGCACAGGTAGGTAAGCAATGGCCCCACGGATGACAGAGATGCTCAGGACACAGAGGGACCATAGCCAGGGCCGCCACAAGTGGTAAGTGGGGGGACCTGGAATGGCCCCTTCCTTGTGGCACGGGCTTGGAATTTCATGACCGTGACCTCTGCACCCCTAGTGCTGGACTGCTTGAGCCAAACACCTTGCTCACACATATGACCACATGCCAGGATCAAGGCTGCCAGACTGTTCTCATGACAGGAGCCTGGGCTTGTAGTGGGACCGTTTGCCTGCTCCTCTCCACTCCTTCCCTTGCATATTTAGCCAAAGTGGCACTTTTAGAAAATTACAAGACTTGGTCAACATACGGGCTGCCATTTTGGAGGAAAGACATGAGAGTTTACCCATGTCAGTGAAGAGTAGGAGATAAATGATATGGTATTGAACTAGAGAGTTGTATCAAACAGATCATGATTTTATTTATATTTATTTTTATTTATTTATTTATTTGCATGAGCAAAAGATGGATCATGGAAAGTTTCCTGAGGTGCCAGCAGGAGCTTCTAAGCCTGGCATGAGGATTCAGACCCCTTGTGTATATTTCTCCCCTCGACCAGATGTAAAGCCCCCCAGCTCCCACCCTGTCCATAGCTATCATAGCTGATGCTCTTTTGGTGCCTGCTAAATGAATGGATGAAGAAATGAAGAGAGGCTAGCCGCTTCTCCTCCCATGCCCAGCACAGTGCCTCAGGCATGGAGGAAAGTAAGTTGAATATTGTCAAGATGATTACATTTGCCCATCCTAGGTCCCACTCCCCTTGCAATCTAAGAGTCTACTCACAGTTTCCTAAGTGAGAGCTAACCAAGCAAAGGCTACAGAAAGGAAGTCCCACTGTCGGGGGCTGAGAAGGTGTTACTTATTACCCCTTCAGGCCAATATACTAACATGCTTTGACAGGTGCCTTCTGGAGATGAGCTTGCTGGGGGAGATGGCTGAGGATAGTTTGGATACTTTTCAAATCTTAGGATAACTACACACTTGGCTTAGCATAGGCGTGGCCCCCCTACAGGAGGAAGGTCCTACCCAGACAATCAGAGTCACAGCCCTTGGGCAGGGGGGCTGTGAGAAGCAGGCTCTGGGGGCTTCTCTGGTCCAGTAACAATGAAAATAGTAGTTACTAACATCTTGATGGGGCTTTCCAGGGCATACGATACTGTCTCACACCTTCTCTCTGACCTCACTGCACCTGGGAGGGAAAAGGCCAGTGCAGCTTGCCACTTCACCCTCAGAGATTTGAGGAGGGCCAAATGGCGTCCTCAGTGCTGCTGAAAGTAAGGACCAAGACTGGATTTGAGCCCTGATTATCCAATTCCAAATCCTCAGTCCCTGCCATTGCACCACGGAGCTCCCTCTGACAGTATAAAGTTCAGAGCAGGAGGGGACGTGAATGATCATGTATCCTGAGCCCCTCATTTAGCTGAGGCCCAGGAAGGAAGGAAGGAATGGGGTCCCTGTACCTGGGGTCCCGCCCTGCGCACGCATCTGGCCACATACTCCCATTCCCCTAGTGTTCTCCATCCCCTTGACATTTGTCCCACCATCTCTATTTTACTCTCCAGACTGTGTTTCCTCTGCATCACAAGACAGCTGTGGCAGTTTACAGCTGTTTACCAGCAGCCAGATAGAGGAGGAACCTAAGTGGAATATAAACTATTGAATTAAATTCCCCTCTTCAAATGCTGCCCAGATTCGCTCTACCTGAGAATTTCAATCAATGCTGGTAACTTCCTTTTGCCCCCTAAATGGAAAGTAACAGACGCAATTCTGCTTGCCGCTGGAGCTGTGCTGCCACTGCGGCAGGTGCACGTAGAAGGGAAAGGGGTGTTCGTGTGGATGGGTATCACAATAAGTCACCTGAAGATGCAGCTCTCTTGAGCTTCAGGCAATGCCATTAAGCAGGTGGGGAAACAGCTTCATTTCCCAGAGCCTGAGTATTATAGGCACCCATGGGGCATTGGTGGAGGCTCTCAGGAAGACAGAGGCTAGGGTTCTGTCCTTCAGGACACTTTTTTAGGGACTCAAGGAGACAGGGGATGTCGAGGAGGAATGGCAGGGGGAAAGGAACACAAATTTCCTCCCAGCACCAAAACATGGGTAAGGCTCATACCCAAACAAGCTGCCAGCAACCCACGCACTGATTACAGGCCAAAGGAATGAAACATGGGCCTTCAAATTTTTATAGCACAGGATGGCCCTGGTCTGGGGGTTCCTGGTTCTGATCCCGGTTCCACTATTTATTAACCATGTGATCTCCTTAGGCAGGTCATTTATCTTTGGCTCCCTTTCCCTCCCTATAAAATTATGGGAGGCAAAAGCTTTTTGAGAACTGTCAAGTGCTATACAATTGTGAGCTACAAATATACTGGGGGCAGGGGAGGTGGAAGAGGAGCACCCTGAGAGATTTTCCTCCAGACCCCACAGACTCTAGGATTGGCCTCTGGATGCAGATGGAACAAGAGGGACCAAGGCCCACCTGTACTTGGAGGATGGGCTTGGCCAGGGTGGCCATCCCAGAAGTGTCCTCTGGGAGGCAACAGAGGAGGTGCCATGGAGCTTGGATACCCTGGTTCCTCTCTGCCCCAGAATCCTTGGGGTGTAAAGGTAGAGGGAGGCCTAGGGTTGTGGCTATGTCACTGTGTTAGAAAGGCAAAGTGCTGGAGTTTCACAGGACCCACTGTGGCCCTGTTTGCTGGTGATCTCTACTGCTTTTTGTGGGGTCCCATTGCCTTTCCGTTCCCCCAAAGTCTGGGTCTTCTTTCAAGATGAGCCCCCCAGAAAACAAGACACTTATAGGTCTTCCTTCCCTCATAACTCTTTCCCTCCTCAGAATGGGCTCTCTTGACTGGTCAAGAGACACTTCTAAGCCCCTCTTCTTGAGAGCAATAGAAACTACCTTACTTAAGGCACAAGAAAAACAAGACAATAATAATAATTGAGCACCTGTTAAGAACCAGGCACTGTCAGCTAGTTTATAGACACTAATCTAATTTACTCCACATAATAACCAGTTAAAGTGGGTTCACTTATTTTTTGAATAAAGAAACAGGTACAGAGAGGTTAGATATCTTTTACAAGATCATATAGGTGGTAACGCTCTAGAGCAGGGATTTGGGAAACCTGAGTTCTCTGACTCCAATCCCCATATCCTTTCCAGCATGCTAGCCACCTAAAAGCATGAGGATGCTTGGGGAGGCAAACACCAGAAAAACTGGAAATTGCAAAGAACCATTATAGAACCTAGACTGGGCTTCTTCCTCCATTCTGGATCTCTCCATGATAATAAGCCTCCTCGGGGGCAAGTCTGTACTTTACTGAGTCCTTTTGGGGGATCCCCAAGGTGCCTGTGTTTCTCTCTTACATCCTCATCCCCATTTACTACCTTGTTTCTCAGCAAGTCTATGCTGCTTCAGGTGGGGTTTTTTCCCCACTAGCAAAGTTATTTTCCCATCTTTATTCAAAACGTGATATGTGAGTACATACGGGTCCATAGATGCTGAATGTGAGCACACAGTACCCCCTTTAACCCTCCGCACATCCTTAGGGCAGGTACTGGTGTCTCTGATTCTTAGGCCGGGTAACTGAAGCCCAGAATCACCAAGTAAGCTGCCCAGTGTCACACAGACAGCCAATCCTCCACCTCAGCTTTGTGTAGTTCCAGAGGCTGGGATGTTAACCCCACTCATAGGGTTCATCAGAAAGACAACCCGCTTCACCATCTTCTCCACTCTGAATGCCTGACTCTTCCTGCTAATTTAATATAGAGAAGTAAATCTATACCAAACACCCGCCCCTGGCACTGTGCTGGGATAGAACAAAAATATGTAATGTGCTTTAACACAAACACGACCTCCTTTTGGTCCTGCAACATCCTTTGGGCCTGTCCCCTCCTACCACCCTACCCATGTCCCTTTCCATCTCCCTTGAGCACCTCTCTATTTGTACTTGTCTGTAAATGCAAGTGCTCTCCACAGAGCTCCATTTCCAGCCCCTTCTCTCCTCATCCTCCATCAGGGCCCGCAAATCTGAGGAACCCAGGAGGCAGGCATGCAGCAATGCACACAGCAGGCTGAGTGTCAAATGGTAGCTGCTGTGCAACAGCCAGGTAATACTCCTGCCTGGTTACAGGCCTTGAACCATCACCTGGCCCAACAAAGCGCCCAAACAAAGCACAACACTGGCAACTCCTGTGAAGCCTAGAGCTGCTGATTTGCCCCTTGTTCAGGTTTCTGGTTTCCCAGGACGATTGCATCTATCTCAAGCATCCAAAAGTGGCCAAAATAAAATCCACAATCCCCTTTTTTTGGCATCCTCCTGCCTGCATTCTGCAATCCTTCTCTTTCAAGTTATTCTAGCTACAATACTGGGTCCTATTGGGTCCTGTCTCCCTCCACATTTGTTGACCACATCCTGCTAATTGACTATCTCTCCCTCTCCAACCTAAGCTGCCCTACTTCAGGCTGTTACCCCTCCCCTGGAATATTGTCACAGCCTCCTACCTCAGTCCCGCTCCCTTCCCATCCATCCCCCCATCACAGCCCAAGTCATTGACCCGAACTACAAGTCTAGGCTACTTCTGGTTTACAAGCCATAGCCTGTAGGAAGACTCAATCTCCTTAGCTCAACATTTAGGACCCTCCCCCAGCCAGCAGCATACCCCTTCAGAGCCCCCATAGTCCTCACTTCATTTTCTGGACACAGTAAACTGTTCATACTTATCCTGCATATACAATGGCCTATAACACTGCCAAGTCTCTACTCCTATTACTCCCTCTGCCTGGAGGCCTCCTACCTTTTCAACCTCCCCTTTGCCCAATAAACTGCTACCTTTGCTGAAATCATACATTAGTGCCACCTCCTCTGAGAAGTCCTCCTTGGTATTTCTCAAGTCTGAATCAGGCAGCCTCCTTGTCACTTTCCTGTATCAAGGCACCACTCACAGGATTTTAACATTTCGTGTTTGCTGTCTGTAACCACATGTGGCTGACATTGGAGTTGTCTACCCAACATCATCACCCCTTTTCCTGATTTTATTCAAGCAGGGAAATGCTCAGCCCAGGGGAGAGTGACTGTAGGAGTAGTTAACACTTACTATGAGTCAAATACTGTGTTAAGCACTTCCTTACATCGTCTTTAAGGTCTCATTAACACCATTTTAGGTGATAGGGAAACTGAGGAGAGATGTTAAGCACCTTGCCCAAGGTTGTATAACTAAGAATTGGTGGAGTCAGGATTTGAACTTGGCCATCTGGCTCCAGAGGCTGTACTCTTAATGGAGATGCTACACTGCCTTTCTCGTGAACAGTGCACCACAACTGGCCATGGCAGCCGGCTATAACATCATGTTCCCATCTGCCTGTGATTGGCGCAGGAACAGGCATGTGACCTGGAATGCCTGATGGGATATAAAAAGAAATCAGCTGAAGGGGAGGTGGGTAGGGGGATGGGGTAACTGGGTGATGGGCATTAAGGAGGGCATGTGATATGATGAGCACTGGGTGTTATATGCAACTGATGAATTATTGAAAACTACGCCTGAAACTAATGATGTACTATATGTTGACTAATTGAACTAAAATAAAAATAAAAATAAGTCAGATGAAAACTTCTAGGAAGGCTATTTTTCCCTAATAAAAAGAGAGAAGTGAAGGTCCCCAACCTACCTCCCTCTGTCTTTGGACATTGGTTCTTGGTAGTATTGCTGGGCTGATGAGCCAGCAGCCTCTGCAGACCCCAGTCCCAGACTTCTTTCTTGTTTCATGAGATAATGGGTGTCAGTATTGCTTAAGCCGTGATTAGATGAGCATTCTGTTACCTGCAACCCCACCATATACTTCAGTCCCTGGAATAGTGCCTAGAACATAGTGAGCCTTCCATAAAGGGCTGCTTAATGAAAAACAAAAGCATGGGTATATGTGGCCATACAAGTTAAACTCAGAGCACTGCATGAATTGCAGACACATTAATTTCTCTGAGCCTGTTTTCTCAGCTAGGGGCTGAGCTCAGTGAATTCAGTTGGGTTACCACTGACTCCACTTTCAAGTATAAGAAAAGATAAAGTTGAGGTGCATGAAATCCCCTCACAATCATCCATTGCTAATCCTTGGCAAACTGACAGAGCCTGTCCAAGGGCAACAAGTTCTGGAGGAAAGTTCAAAGAAGCATATCACAGAAGAGGGAATTGTTGGGGCTCACCCTGGGGCCAGTCTCTGAACAAAGAGAGCTGCAAAGACCCCTTCTTTCTTGACCTTTGAGCTAAGCCTATAAAATCAGGAAGCATCAAGGGATCCTGGGTGGGTGATACAATTGGTTAAGTGTCCAACTCATGATTTCGGCTCAGGTCGTGGTCTTGAGGTTTTGAGATCAAGCCCCACATTGGGCTCCATGGTTAGCACAGAGTCTGCTTGAGATTCCAATTGAGAGTCTCTCTGCCCCTCCCCCTGCGCACATTCCCTCTCTCAAATAAATAAATAAAATCTTTAAGAAATAAAATCAGGAAGCACTGGGATGACTTTCTTTGTTCACTGTGGATTCCTGAGAGGTACCCAGGGGCCTTCCATTCATCCACCACCAGCAGCTAGCAATAACTCCAGAGACCCAGTGCACAAACTTCACTTTCTTTGTTGGATTAATCAGTCAGATTAGACCAATGGGGATCACTGATCCACCAGCCAGTGTCACTCATGGGTTCCAAAGGAGTTGGGATGATGTCTGAAGCACCCCAACGTTGCAAGCCAGCCCTTGGCCAAGCCTCCATGCCTGCCCCCTTACTGTCGATGGGCACCTTTGTGGGGCCTTATGTGAAACTGGACCCCAGCTCCATGTTCACTCTCATTTCCCCATCAAAAGTCTGCACTCTGAGAGGTCTAACATCAGTCAGCTGTGTGTTAATGTGAAATGAAGTCTTTATCTGGATGATTTGCTCACCGAATCTCCTCTCCCCTAAGGTGCCTTTGATTCATCTTGCAAGCTTTGTGTCAGTTCCCTACCATTGCTTTGCACTGTTTAGCTCTTTTTTTTTTTAAATTTTTATTTATTTATGATAGTCACACAGAGAGAGAGAGAGGCAGAGACACAGGCAGAGGGAGAAGCAGGCTCCATGCACCGGGAGCCCGACGTGGGATTCTATCCCGGGTCTCCAGGATCGCACCCTGGGCCAAAGGCAGGCGCCAAACCACTGCGCCACCCAGGGATCCCCTGTTTAGCTCTTATATTAGTTATTTTTCACTTGTTTTCTAGTTCCCCAATTATACTGTAAATTCCTCTAAGACAATACCAACATCTTCTACCCATACTTAGGATTCAGGTATTTGTTCAACCGTCTATTCAACATATGTTGGGTTTATCCTAGGTACAAAGCTCTGTGCTAGGTCTGAGCTTTCAAAAATGAATAAAGCACAGTCCCTACTTTCTAGATCTTACAGCCAGTCTATGTGGGGGAGACAAGCTATAGATGCAGATAATTATGTCCCTGTTCCTTGAATGTCCACAGATTCATCCCCTTATGTGCTAACTTCTTTCTTGGCCACCTCTACCCCCTACCAGCCTTTATTTCAGCTAGTCTGGGTAAGTCTGTTTCTTGTAATCAAGACAAACCAATTACAATATCCCCCCTAGGCAATACATGTTTGAACTGACTCTTAAAGAATCAGTATAAGGGAAATAAGGGCACGGGGAGGATATTCCTGGCAAAGGGGACAGCACGAGCAGCAGCAAGGAGGCCAAGAACAGTCTGTTGTGCGCAATGCCAAACACATGTGCATTCATTTCTATTTTCAGGACTTCATTGTGGAATGGAAGGCTTTGTCCACAGGAAAGCAATCCTAAACATCAAAAGGCTGATTAGAAAAGGTATTTTGGGACATGCGTAGGGAGAAAAGTCCCTTCCAGGGAGCCTGCAAAATCACACTGGGGAGGCAGCTATCTCCAAAGACCGATGCTGAAGGTGAATCCTGCTGATTCACAGCAACTCATTTGATGGCCAAAGATGCACCAGTAAGAGGGAATAGCCTAACCACAGCAGCCAAAGTCCTGGGAGGATAAAAAAGTTCTCAAAGAGGGAACAACTAAGCTGAAAGGGACCCTAAGAGATCATTCCATCCAGCTGAATCCTGATGGCTTCACACCAAGATGGGAGGAATGTGGGACCAACACCCAGACTTTTACTCCCTGAAAAATATCATTTCACCAGGAATTTGATACTTACACATAAGAGGAATACAGACTCCCAAAGCTTTCGAGTGTAGGAGTTTAGGGAGTATTAATATGATAAGAAGCTAGATTTGATCCACTCTCCAGCTTCCCAGAAAAAGCTGGCTCTAGCATACTCAGCCAAGTGACACATGCTCTAAAACAATCCCAAGCATCTAAACAAGGCAATGTTATCCCCATTCCCCTGCCAGACTCCACTGGGATGCCAGCTAGTTCTTCATCTCCCAAGCCCAGCTTCTGGGAAGTCTACATTTGCTAAAAGTCAACTTAATTCTACAGAAATTAATTGAAGATCTACCGTGTAAAGCCCTGTCATTGGAAAAGTATGAAGAGCTCAGATATTCTTACTTGGGACCCATCCCAATCATCCAATTCCAGAGGATCAAATGTGGTTAACAAGGACACTCTTGCCCTGTGAGGACATTCACCCAAAGCTCTGGCTTCCATCCAGCCCAGCGGATTGTCTTTCCATGACCTAAAGTGGCATCCTGCTTTCCTCTCACTTATCAGGAGCCACAGACCTAATTTGCCTCTTAAAAAGTGGTGCCCCACTGCCCACCTTCAGCTATAAAGATGGCTACCATAGGGCGAAATATGCCCACTCAAGTATAAGATCAATGAAGGCAAAATCTCACCTCAATTATTGTTTAACTCCCAGAACCTAGGACAGTGCCTAGCACATAGTTGTTGTTCAGTAAATGTTTATTGAATGAGTAAAATAATTTGGTGACTGCACTTGTATTTCATTGGTCCACATCATGCATAATTAAACCATGTAACTAGAGTGACAAGTAGCATTCGCCCAGGCACATCTGGGAACAAACACAACCAGTTCCTGTAAGTTTATAACTCAATAGGGGAAAGCAGAAGTGAGAACTGGAATCCCAGTCCTCAGGGCTTGGGGGCTTAGGGCACTGATTAGTGTGCATCCCAGACAGGCAAAGGTTAGTTAAGAGAGGCATTACTTTCATTAATGTACAGAGTGAGAAGTATTTCAGTGGAGGCACAGACAAAGCAATGGTGTCAAGATGTGGAGGAAGTTCCTCAAAGGAGACATCTAGTAAGTTGGTCTTAAGTTTGCCAAACAAGAGAAGGACAGTGAGGAGACATTCCAAGCTTAGGAGAGAGCACCTATCATGACACTACACGTGGAAAAGCATGTGAATGATGTCATACCTATGATGGCTGTGCAGGCCTATGTACCCCAGGACACCTGGCAAAATGTTCATGGCAGCCCTGTTTGAGCAGGAAAAAAACCCTCAAAACAACAGCAGGAGAATGTCCTTTAAAATATGATATAATTACATAATGAAATACTACACAGTAGTGAAAAAGAATGAATTATAGCTACAAACCATGTCTTGGGAGAATCTTAGGATATAAAGTCAATCGAGAGAATAGCAGAAGAATTTGTACAGTATGACTCCACTTATAAAATGCTAAAAAATGTGTAAAACTGGATGTCTTTTGTCGTTGTAGATAAAACAAAAATGGTACACAGTGAGGAGGCAGGTGTGGCTGGAGCAGAGAGAATGGCAGTAAGGGTCAGGTAAGGTGACATCAGGGACTGCTGAGGCAGACATGAGGGGTTAGGGGCCCTGGTCATCATAAGGCCTTGGGGTTTTTCTTGTGAGTCAGGTGGAAAATTGGTGCAGGGATTTGAGCAGAGGAATGACCTGACCTGACCTGTGTTTTTAAAGTCTGTATGTATTTCTAGGGGGCGCCTGGGTGGTTCCATTGGTTGAGCAGCCAACTCTTGATTTTGGCTCAGGTCATGAACTCAGGGCTCTGGGATCGAGCTCCGTGTCAGGCTCAGCTTTTGGTGGGGAGTCTGCCTGAGTTTCTATCTCTCCTTCTCCCTCTGCTACTTCTCCCTCTCCCTCTCTCTTTTTTCTCTCAAATGAATAAATGAATCTTTAAAAAAAAAATAAAAAATAAACTCCATATGTATTTCTGAATTATGTCAATGTACCGTGGAACAGGTAAATTGCATACATAATAAAACATATACCAAACAGTAGAAATATCACATATCACACACTAATATACCAAGCCATAAAATACACTTAAGATGAAGGCCTTTGTTAATAACCGTGGATATACATTCACATTTCAGGTAGCCTTCCTGGTGATTCTGAAATGTAAAGTCTGGCTCCATCACTAATGTTTTAATCTCATCACATAGCTGACCTGGGAGAAGCAAAATATCAGCTCCCTGTTTTTCTGTGTCCATGTGCGCTTGCATTACAGGTATTATCTTCAATCTGTGATTTCTTTGTAGGGATACCTTTAAGCTATTTGCCCTTTTGTGGGGGGTTAGCTTAATTAACACTTGATAAAGTAATCTGTAAATGCTCATCACAACACCTACATTACAGCAATGCACGTGGTGAAAGCAAATGCCTCAGACACCCCTGATGTCCACCCCAGCACATCCCCTGTGTCTCTGAGACTCTATGTAATAAATATAACATGAAATCCCCTGAACTGACTGGCTTGTAAGGTGACTACAAGCCTGTGGATATCGGGTCTGAATAAGAAAGGTATGTGCAAACAATGTCCTGATCAGAAGGGGGTGCAGAATCCCGGGCTTTGAATAGGGAGAGTCTAAGACAGTGCTGTCTATTTAGGGGATCACTAGCCACATGTGGCCATTGAACCCTTAATGTGGCTAGCCCAAACTGAGATGAGCCATAAGTGTAAAATGCTCACTAGAGTTCAAAGACTTAGTAAACAATATGTAAATAGACCTCATTAATTTTTATACAGAGTACAGGTTGAGATAATATTTTTCACAATATTGGTTAAGTATAAGTATTGGTATTAAGTATATTATTAAAATTAATTTCACCTTTTTTCTTTTTGTTTAATGTGGCTACTAGAAAATTTTAAATTGCATATGTGACTCAAATTTGTGGCTCATGTTAGATTTCTATTAAACAGCACTGGTCTAGAGGAAAATCCAGTACCCCAAGTTATGAACATGTCCAAATTTATCAGCATCACCACACATCTTATTCCAATTGGTCTTGCCTACCATGTTCTCAGGAATGGCCCTGATAAGTAAGGAAGCCTTTATGGCACATTGTGAAGGACCCACAAGTGGTGCCCTGTGAACCAGGTATGTGATATGTGCTAGACCAGGGGTCAGAAGGCCAAGTTGACCTTGGAAACATTGCTGGCATGTCACTTTCCTCATCTGTAAAAATGTGAAGAGGATTATTTCTATAGTCTCCTATCTTTCTACCTCTTTCCAGAAGTATTTACATTTTTAAAGGGAAGTTTCTAGAGGACAATGTTTAACCCAAATTAATAAGTGCCAAATGGCAAAACTTTAGGCCCAGTGGAGGATAAGCTGGATCCCTTCAGATAATAATTCAGAATCCATATGAACCCGATGAACATATGGGGAATCACAAGAAGTGGCAGGCTGGATCAGGGATTCCAGGTGGGTCTGTAGTTCCCTTCATTTGTACCACCAAGCACATACTGTTGGTCTAGACTGCTTGCACAAGCCAGTTCATGAACATGCTTTCTTCTGACAAACATGCATATATCTCCTTAAGTGTGAGGACCTGCATGTACACACAGCGTGACCACTTATGCAGGATTCACACTTTCCTGCATTTTTCTCAGGTATCATGGGCAGCAGCTTCCCACTCTAAGGGGAAAGCAGCATTCACCTAGAGAGACACAGAAACAGGAAGAGATTCCCAAGGGTCCTCGGGAAGCAGGCAGCATACAGCCAGGTCATGCCCAGAGTTTTGGTCCAAGGCCAGCAAGACAGTGTAGCAGAGGCTGCAGGGAATCCAGAGACAAACCAAGAATGAGCTGGTAGGCCCTGGGAGAAGTGGCAAAACTGATTGCAAACCTCAGCCAGACAATGTGAGGCAATTAGGGCAAAATGAAGAGTCCCAGTTATCACAGAGGGCCAGAGCCATGGTCCTGGCTCTGAAAAGTGAAGGGGAAAAAGGCATCTACTAGGAAATAAGATATTTACTTCAGACTAGAGAAGATAGGAGAGAAGGCACAATGGAGAGAGGAGGGATCACCATGTTCATATGTCTCCTCCATTTGATGCCTGTGGACCGCTAGACCATTCACAATGCTTTGAAGACAGAGAGATAAAATAAAAAGAAGCTCCCTGTGAACCATAATCCAAATTATTTTCAATTCCAGATTTCACCTCCTCCATGAAGTTTTCTTTCCTCCAATAACTGCAGTCTCAATGACCTTCTGCAAATTTCCAATGTAACTTACAGAAGATATCCAGGACCAGAATCTAAGAAGAGAAATCATTTGAACACTTTATGCAAACGCAAGTTAGTTTATGATTGTTTATTTTTTATTAGAAAAAAAAAAACAGCCGACTCACTTGCTTTTTTTTTTTTTAATACTTATTAATTTATTTGTGAGAGATTGAGAGCAGGGAGGAGGGGCAGAAGGAGAAGAGAGAGAATCCCAAGCAGACACACTGCTAAGCACAGAGCCTGATGCAGGGCTCAATCCCAGGATTCTGTGACTAGACCCTGAGACCATGACCTGAGCCTAAATCAAGAGTCAGACACCCAATTGACTGAGCCATCCAGGCACCTCAACTCACTTGCTTTTAAGTTAAGAACAGGAAGCATGAAATTTTGTGAAATTAGTGCTAGACAAAATATATGCCCACTAAAGATTGGGAGAAAGAGGAAAAGGAATGAGAGTGGAGGAAGAAGAAGAGAGAGTAAACAAAAGAGAGAGAGAGAGAGAGAGAGAGAAGTAGGAAGAGAGAAATAACTATATGAAGGAAGAGCTAGAGAAGAAGGGAAAGTTGGGAAGACCTGCTGCACATGAAGAATGTCACTTTTGAGAAGAATGTGCATTCTGCTGTGAGAGGTTCTGTGCATGTCTATGAGGTCAGGTTGTTGGCTAGAATTGCTTAGGTCTTCTGTACTCTTGCTGATTTGATGCCCACTTGTATCAGTCATTGAGAAAGGAGTATTGGAGTCTCCAATTATAATTGTATGTTTTCAGTTTCTTCCTCCATTTTTACCAATTTTTGTCTAATGTACTTGTAAACTCTGTTTACAACTCTGTTGTTAGGTGCACTTAGAATTTAAAATAGTTTTCAGTGAATTAACCCCTTTTATCATTCTGTAATGTTCCTCTTCTCCCTCGTGATTTTTCTTATTCTGTTTATTTTAATCCAGCCACTTCAGTTATCTTTTCTTTAATTGCGGTAAAATATGCACAAAATTTACCGTCCTAACCATTTTTAAGTATTCAGTAGTGCTAAGTACATTCACACTGTTGCACAACGAATCTCCAGGAATTTTTCATCTTGCAAAACTGAAACTTTATACCTATTAAATAACATCTCTCCCATTTCCTCCTCCCCTCAGCCTGTGACAACTATTCTTTTACTTTCTGTGTCTACAGTTTGACTACTCTGGATACCTTGTATACATGGAATCATACAGTATTTGTTTTTTTATGATTGGTTTAGTACACTCAGCATAATGTTCTCAAAGTTTATCATATCATAGTGTTATGTTAGAATATTTCTTTTTTAAGATTGAATAATATTCCATTGTAAGTGTAGACCACATTGTGTTTACTTATTCATGTGTCAATGGACATTTGGGTCACTTACATCTCTTGACTATTGTGGATGCTGCTATGAACATGAGTGTACAAATAAATAGCTCTTCATGACTCTGATTTCAATTATTTTGGATGTATACCCAGAAGTGGAATTGCTTTAATTTTTTTGCTGAACTGCTATACTGCTTTCCATAGTGGCTACACCATTTTACATCACTTCAGTTATTTAATGATTAATATTTGAATGGTATATCTCTTCCATCATTTACTTTTTACCCATTTGTGTTTTTATATTCAAGGTGTGTCTCTTGTCATGGCATATATTGGTTTGCTCTTCTGTTATCTGTTCTGACAATCTCTGTTAACTGGTAAGTTTAGAACATTTACATTTAATGTAATTTACTATAATTAGCATTTAATTTAATTTAATGTAACTCAACCAACGTGGTTGAATTTAGGCTTTCCATTTTGTTAGTTTTTTGTTCTTCTCTGTTTTTGTTCCTTAGTTTCCTCTTTCCTGCCATTGTTTGCATTATATTTTAATTTACCTATTGACTTTTTAAACTACATCTCTTTATGTTATTTTTTTAATGGTTGCTCTAGGAAATATAATATGCACATCTAATTTTTCACAGTCTACCTAGATTTAATAGCCTACCACGTCAAGCAAAATGTAAATATAGGAATGTCAATTTTAAAGTTGTATACAAGTGTAGAAGACAAGGTGAAGAACAGTACATATTGTTTGCTTAATATTTATGTGGTAGATATAGATGAGCACAAGTTTGAACATGCTTATTGTATTTCTGGAAGAATACACAAGAAATTGTTAATAGTAACTGCCTTGAGGAGGGCACAGGTAAAGGAGACAATGGGAAAAGAGATACATCTCCCTGTAAATCTCTTTGCACTTTTTTAACCAAGTTGTTATGTTACCTCTCCAATACATAATTCATAAAAAGATGTATTCTGTGATCCAAAAAGCCCTTTGACATATTAATGGTGCCATAAACAATTGTTAATGGCTTTATGATGGCTTAAATTCCTAAAATTTCAAAGATTCCCTTCTTAAAAGGATAATCCTTAGCGATGGAATCAGTGAGCAGAGCAAACTCTCTCAAATAGTAAGATGGAGTTAAATTAAAAGTCCCAGATTCCCTTTGCTATCTCATCTTCCATCTTTCTCAGTGTGGTGGATGCTTCAACATTCAACCTCCACTGACTGGTATCAGAAAATCAGGGCTGGCCGTCCCAATCCTTTTGCCAGTGACTAGATAATGGGTGAGCATAGAGTGTAGGTCTGGCAAATACAATCTGAGAGAAGTTCCCCGGGACACCTTCTGAGAGCTTCATTGCTTTTAAGACAAAGACTCCATGAAAGGCCCATTTCTGCCTCCGGATTACATTGTCAGGAAGTGAAGCCTGGAACTGCTACAATTACATGAAGGTAGAATCCTACCACTTGCTCTCTGCTCATTATGTGACTAATACATTCCCTCTCAGTTTGAGGTTTAAGATTACTCTGTTAATTGCAGCTGACAGTTTTCTAACCGAGGTATCATTATTCCTTCATTCTCCATATAGGCCCTTATAATTCTAACATATAATCAAGATTCAGAATTATTATTCTAGGCCAGCAGGTCACAACCTTGGTTGCATATTATACTTACCTAGGGTTTTTTAATGCTGATGCCCAGGCCCTGCAATTACAGATTGTGATTTAATCAATCAAAGGTATGCCCTCAGCTTCTGGAGTGTTCAGTACTCCCCAGGTGATTACAGTTACTATGTTAGCTGAGATTCTCTATAGTCCAAGCGTACTTTATAATCTTGAGTGTGCGTGTAAATCCCCTGGGGGACTTCTAAACTACAGCTGATTCATCAGGACCGGGCCAGGGCTTGGCATTTGCTACTGATCTGAGGACCACAATCTGGGGAAAGGCACTAAACTGAGCTTTCAGGATCATCTCTCAAGACTGCATCACAGGATTGGACCACTTGAGGAGCTGCTGCCTTCCCTCAGTCAGGAAGTTTCCATATCAGACATCTGCCCCTGCAGCTGTCAGTGGCAGAACTTGGTACCTGTGCCATGATGCCCATTGTCAAAACACTGCCTACCTCTCTGCTCAGAAACTCAGTTCTGAATCAAAATCTCACCCAAGGGCAGCTGCTTGGTGGATCCTGAAATCACACCCTAAATCCTCCTGCAATAATGCCTAGGAAATGTCATTTTTAGCTTCTCAGACTCAGCACACTGGTGAGAGGCTGAAAAAAGTGTTGAATGAGCCCCTTGTCAGGAACCACCACAGTGCCAGAAGAGTCACTCTAATTTACTGGAGCCCCAAATCCCACCATTTTAAAGTAATTTCTCAAGACTAACTATTTTTTTGTATATTTTTTATTGGAGTTTGATTTGCCAACATATAGCATAACACCCAGTGCTCGTACCATCAAGTGCCCCCCTCAGAGCCTGTCACCCAGTCACCCCAACTCACCTCCCCTTCCACTACCCATTGTTCGTTTCCCAGAGTTAGGAGTCTCTCATGTTCTGTCACCCTCACAGATATTCCCCACTCATTTTCTCTCCTTTCCCCTTTATTCCCTTTCACTATTTTTATATTCCCCAAATGAATGAGACCATATAATGTTTGTCCTTCTCCGATTGACTTACTTCACTCAGCATAATACCCTCCAGTTCCATCCACATTAAAGCACATGGTGAGTATTTGTCATTTCTAATGGCTGAGTAATATTCCATTGTATATATAGACCACAGCTTCTTGATCTATTCATCTTTTGATGGACACTGAGGCTCCTTCCACAGTTTGGCTATTGTGGACATTGCTGCTAGAAACATTGGGGTGCAGGTGTCCTGCCATTTCACTGCATCAGTATCTTTGGGGTAAATCCCCAGCAGTGCCATTGCTGGGTCATAGGGCAGGTCTATTTTTAACTCTTTGAGGAACCTCCACACAGTTTTCCAGAGTGGCTGCACCAGTTCACATTCCCACCAGCAGTGCAAGGGGGTTCCCCTTTCTCCACATCCTCTCCAACATTTGTTGTTTCCTGTCTTGTTAATTTTCACCATTCTCATTGGTGTGAGGTGGTATCTCACTGTGGTTTTGATTTGTATTTCCCTGATGGCAAGTGATGCGGAGCATTTTCTCATGTGCTTGTTGGCCATGTGTATGTCTTCTTTGGTGAAATTTCTGTTCATGTCTTTTGCCCATTTCATGATTGGATTGTTTGTTTCCTGGCTGTTGAGTTTAAGAAGTTCTTTATAGATCTTGGATACTAGCCCTTTCTATGATATGTCATTTGCAAATATCTCCTCCCATTCTGTAGGTTGTCTTTTAGTTTTATTGACTGTTTCTTTTACTGTGCATAAGCTTTTTATCTTGATTAAGTACCAATGATTCATTTTTGCGTTTGTTTCCCTTGCCTTCATAGATGTATCTTGCAAGAAGTTGCTGTGGCCAAGTTCAAAAAGGGTGTTGCCTGTGTTCTCCTCTAGGGTTTTGATGGATTCTTGTCTCACATTTAGATCATTCATCCATTTTGAGTTTATCTTTGTGTATGGTGAAAGAGAGTGGTCCAGTTTCATTCTTCTGCACATGGCTGTCCAATTTTTCCAGCACCATTTATTGAAAAGACTGTCCTTTTTCCAGTGGATAGTCTTTCCTGCTTTATCAAATATTAGTTGACCATAGAGTTGAGGGCCCATTTCTGGGTTCTCTATTCTGTTTAATTGATCTGAAAGAAATTGAGGTAGACACAAAGAGATGGAAAAATATTCCATGTTCATGGATTGGAAGAATTAAATTGTGAAAATGTCAATGCTACCCAGGGAAATTTACACATTTAATATAATCCCTATCAAAATGCCATGGACTTTCTTCAGAGAGTTGGAACAAATCATCTTAAGGTTTGTGTGGAATCAGAAAACACCCCGAATAGCCAGGAGAACATTGAAAAAGAAAACCAGAGCTGGGGGCATCACAATGCCAGATTTCAGGTTGTACTACAAAGCTGTGATCATCAAGACAGTGTGGTACTGGCACAGAAACAGACACATAGATCAAGATTAACTATTGTCGATGAAAGCACAAGCTTATCCATGGCAGCATGGTTTGTACCAGCAAAGGACCAGAAACAAACTTAGAAGACTGGTTGAATAATCACTGTATACTCTTGTAGTGGAACCCACACAGCAGTTGAAAAAAAAAAAAGGTAGCTTTCAAGGGACTGATAACTGAAGGATCTATAAGAGACACTAAAAAGTAAAATCTAAAAAAGCAAGATGCTACAATTTGTACTAAAAGGGGGAAAGGGAATTTATATACATTTATATTAGCAGAGATTCTAAACACAAAACAGGGGTCAGCTAGCAATTCATAGAGAGGAACTGGGCAGTTAGAGAATGCAATGGGAGGGAGATTTTTCACCACATGCCCGGTTTAAACTTTTGGATTTTGTACCTATCATATAAATAAGTACAATCTGCTTTGTAAAAATAAAAACTAATCCACTTTATAAAAACTCTATGCAAGATGTAACACAGGCATGCATGCATTCATTCATGTGCTCAACAAAGACTATCTAAGCCCCACTCTAGTCCTTGTTCCCAGTTCTATGGAAGGACCATCGTACAGTCCCTCAGGCTATGAAGCCCCAGAATGCCAGTGTGATGGGTGCAACTGTAGAGGTGGGTATGCAGTGCCTGAGGGCACTGAGGAGGGGTGACTGGTTCAGTCTGATGGGACCACAGGCAAGTTTGATCCAGAAGGCATCATTTGAGCTGAGACTTGAGGGGAGGCATAGGCTTGTGTTTGATGAAGAACATTCTGGTCAAGGAGAACACCCTGAGGAAGGGCACAGTACACAGTATGCTCAATGATCACACACAGTACAGTCTGATCTAACTATGGATATGCAAACAAGGTGGTATGTGTGTGTGCATGCATGCATGCACATACATGTGTTGCATCTCCATGAGCCTTTCCACCTCAGTGTGTGACAATGCACAAAGAGACTCTTCATGGGATGGCCCCTGACATCAGCAAGCATTGCACCTGAGCTTCCCAACTGTGGAGCAGTGGTCTATTCTTCTGACCGAATACAGCTGGACATTGCCAAACAGAGCAAGTGGGCCTAGAAGGAGACCCAGCTGTGGTTGACACTGGTTTACCTAGTTACATGTTGAAGTGAGGGGGAAAAAAGAGGACTGACCATCTCTGCTCCTAAAATGCCATTGTGATATTTGGGGCTTTGTCTGAAGAAACAGGTTCACGCTTTGAAGGAATGGTGTGTCCCCCACCAGCACCTCCATATCACCGCTGGGCTGAAGGAAGGCAGAACTCAACCTAGAGAAGTCTCTTTCTGCATTCTCTTACCTTATCCTTCTTGGGATCCCCTTCTGCTGCAGGGAGTAAAGAGAGATCCAAGCAGTGATGTGGCAGGGTCCAGATGAAAGACAAATGCACTCTGGAAAAGGTCTGGGGGATATGATAGAGGAGCACCATCTGCCCTGAGCTTGGATGGGCAACAAGGCCTTGGCTGGGAATAGGAGGAGGATATCTGGATACAACATGAGTATCAGGAAAGGAGAGAGACAAGAAATAGTAAGCAGATGGAAAAAATGGAGGCATCTAGTGGGAGAAAAGGCCAAACAGATAGAACTCTGGGAGAGAATGAAGTGATGCCCAAAGGCGGCACGTTAGTTCCCCAGCACTGCCAAAACAAAGTGCCACAAAGTGGGCGGCTTAAAGCAAAAAAAATAATTTCCTCCAAGTTCTGGAGACCAGAAGTCTGAAATCAAGGTGTGGGCAGGGCTGTGCTCTCTCTGAAGCCTTTAGGGAAGAATCCCTCTCTGCCTTTCCTAGCTCCTGGTGGGCACTGTCAGTCCATTGTGTACCTTAGACACTCCAACCTCTGCCTTTGTCATCACATGGCAGTCTCTTCTTGGGTCAAAACTTCCCTCTTCTTATAAGGAAACCAGTCATTGGATTTAGGGTCCACCTTACTCCAGTTTGGCTTCATCTGAACTAGACTGCATTTGCAAAGATCTTATTTCCAAATAAGGTCACTTTTACAGGCACCAGAGACTAGGACTTCAACATATCTTTTGGGGGACAAAATTCAACCAACAATAGAGGGTAAATAAGATAAAGACAGTGGAGATTTTGTTCTGGAGGAATCCTGGGGCTGCCTGCAGGCTCAGAAGGAGAAAGTGATCTGCAAGGCCCTCTGAGATCACTGCTGGGGAATTACACCAAGTGTCTGCCATGCCTGGGTCAGACTAGGGTCATAAGCAATGTGAAACAGAAAGATGAAATGTGAATTTCATCAACAGGTAAATCCTACCCCTTTGAGTACAACTGTTATGCTATTGCCAGCTCCAAAAAGTCCTTATCCATGCTCTTCAGGGCACCTCGCTCTTTATCTCTTTCTCTTCACTCTCCCTCAATCACCCTCCCTGTTTCATGTGCAGTTCCCTCAGGCTTAATTCCTTGGCTAGCAAACTAATCATTGCCAGTGACACACATGGTTTCAGGCCTCGCCTCTGCCAACTGGCAGTTTGCTTCTTACTAGTAGCTTTCTGGAGGCATGACTCCTTGATACAGGGTAGAGATCAATCCCAGTGGGACTTTGTCACATTCCTTCCTTCAATCGCTTAGCATCTGTAAGACATGGGACCAGGTCCTTAGAGTAAGCCAGTTACTTGGGGTTTGGCTTCCAAATCCATGGTGACTCGCTGACCTGGACAGAGCTCCTGGGTAACACAAAGTAGAAGCAAAGTTGCATAACCTCCTCATAAACAAGGGAAAATGTGGTGGCCTCAGGATTAGCAGGCCTGAGCTCTAGCCCACAGCTCTGCCTAGTTCCTGTATGATCTAGGATGGGCTTTCCTGTCCAAAAAACTCATTTTCATAACTATCTGTGTGAGCCACAGTAGCTGCCTTCTCCTCTCTGAGCCTCAATCTCTCCCTCCTTTCAATGGGGGAATAAATAGAACACAGCAAATGTCTCTTCTGAGTGTGACACGAATTAGTGATTTTTACAAGATGGTTTGACTCAAGCTATATTTTTAAAAACCCAGTCTGTGCTTGAACACATCAAATATTTTATTACTAGGTCTACAGTACATAACAAAGTAATTGTGTAATTAAGAGATAATGTCAATGCTGTAGAACAATGTTGACAAGATAATAGTGTTCTGAAACCACATAAATGCCAAAGCAAGTGAACAAATTTATAGGTGGAAAAACAAGTGGCAAATGGTCCAAAGACCCTTTGTGGTCCAGGTTGGTCTACTTGCCTGATAGCTCAGTTTCCACTGTGCCATTTTGGCACTGGCCCAATAATACCCCCCAGGTCCCTGTGGTGTACCCCCCAAGCATACAGATCAAATTGAAGAAATCAAGGTTATTCACAGTAACTAATCTTTATCATTCCACTTGCAGATTCTTAGAAACTTAGTCACATGGCTGTCGGGCCTGGAGGGCCCTGAGGACACTGGTTCAAACGTTCCAAGTGCCTCATCACTGCCAGGTAAGAAGGCTGAACTGCAGAATCAGGAAGGATTTTATCTTGGCAACTTTTGAGCTGGAAGGAGGTTGGGAGCCCTGGACTCTTTTCCCAGTCTTCCACTTTTCCTTACTCTATAACCAGAACACCTTACCTAGATTTGGTTTCTCAAGGGAGCAAGAAGGAGCTAGAGGTGGAGAAGGGTTGTGTGACCTTGAGACCCCGAGATTGCTCCTGAACAGACAGAAGAGATAAGGTCGTGCTAACTGGATTACCTAGGAAGATGGAAATCATGGGGGCAGAACAGTGAAGACCATGAGTGGGGAGGAGGGTTTGTCTACAACCTCTTACAGCTTTGGGAAAGGCCACTCACTCCCACCATGGAGCAGTAAATAGGGCAAATAGTGAAGTGCTGGTTCATGGGAGGGAAAAAGTTAGACTGGTCTCATGGGCAAGGGAACATGGTGTGCTGCACAGAGTACTGGCTTTGGACAGAGCTGGGTAATTTGCTAGATGACAAAATAAAACATTAACTTCCCTTCTCTGGGCTACAGCCTCTGTACTTCTGAAATGAGGGTCATGAATCTGACTAGTAATGCCCAAACACCCTGAATGGAGGTGAACTTATTTTTCCAACTAGTTTCCTGGATGGTTGGGATGATGAGGGCTAGGTGCTTCATGAACTTCTCCTGACTGACTTCCACAGATCTTATGAAACTATCTGGTAGATTCACAATAGTTTTGATGAATTCCTGAATGCCAGGGCATGGGATACTAGATATATTTGTGGAGTTGAGGGCCCCCTAACCCATGAAGGTAAGGTGGATATGTAAACCCCTCACTTCTCTGTTGGACACAGAACCCAGGGATCAATGAGCTATAAGTCCAGAGAGATGTGAGGCCCCTTCTCCTACATCTCCAATCTTTTGCACGTGCTGTTTGCTCCACCTGGAACCCTCTTTCCCTCCAACTGAACACCTTTGGATTTAGCTACCTGGATACTATTAGGAAAGCTTTGCTGATTCCTCTGATCTGAGTTAATTAGTTTCCTTGTCACACTGAATTATTTATACTCTAACCTGTTGAGATTGTTTTCAGATTTGTCTCTCTAGTGAGATTTCTTGAGGGCAGAAACTGTCTCTTCACCTCTCTCAATTGGGTAATAAGCATGGTGTCTTCACAGAGTCAGAGCTCAGTACCTTCTGATAAGTGAGAGCCAGGAAATTCAAGGAAGAAGGAAGGAAGGAGAGAGAGAGAGAGAGAGAGAGAGAGAGAGAAGAGTAATAAAGAAAGGGAAAGCAATACCAATTTTCCCAGGCTTATTCATAGGTATGTAGTTTTGATTAGTTGCCATCATTGTGTAATCCACCTTTTTATCCTGTTTTTCATTTCTTATTAATCTGTAAGCATTTTCCATGTTGCTACACAATCCTCATAATTATCACTTTAATGGCTGCTTAATATCCCATCAGGTTGATGTGCCATAATTTACTTAACCATGTCCCTCTTTAGAACATAACCTTTTAAAACATTAAACAGGGAGCTTTACAAGGTTTTAAAATAGATGAGGGGGGTGGTTTCTTGGCAACGTGTGAAAAATTTCTGAGGCGCGTGCGCTCAGCAAATGAGGTGCTCTGGCCTGAGCAGACCTTCGAGGAGCAGGGACGGGAGCCAGGGCCTGGGTCTGAATGGACACTGAGGGCCAGGAAGGAAAAGGCAAGATGGGGTTTGCCCCAGCCCTCACCCTCCCTCGAGCTGCCAGTTTGTGCCCCAGCTCTGTTTTTGATGGAGAAGCCATCACTAACCATGCTTGGGAAACGATCATCATAATAGTAAGCAATGTCTAATATAGATTGAGCTCTGCACTAAAAACTTTAAAAAATGTATCTCCTTAACCCTCACCACCAACCAATAGAGGAGGTGCCATTATTTTAGTCCTCATTTAGTAGCTAAAGACACCGAGACTCAGAGGTCACACAGCTAGTAAGTAGTGGTCCTGACCCCCAGCAGTCTGGCTCCAGGGTCCCTACTTGTCCTGACTTCTCCTTCCGTCTTCTGTGGCTTCTGTCACTCCATGATTCCAACTCCCCAAGGCTCCCTCTGCATGGCTTATTCAGGCCTGTCCTTTCTGGTTATATCTGGAGGCCTGGGAACTTCAAAACTTTTAGCAGTGACCTGGACAAGGGTTTAGGAGGTTTGCTGAATCCACTGCCTGTGGATGACTTGCAGCTGGAGAACAGGGACACTTGTGGTGGCAGGAATGGACTCTGGCATCCAAGATTCAGTTAGTAAAGCACAGGCATCACCATCTGGGTTTGCAGCCTAGGCTCTGGTACTTATCAGCTACACAGCCTTGGGGCACTTTTAGCTCTCAAAGACCCAACTGCCTCATCCATCAAATAGAAAATAATACCTAATAATACCTACCTCCCAGGAGGTTGTAAGGGGACAGATGATGATGTGTGAGGCACGGTGCTCAAGGATGGGTAGCTGCTTCTATTATCTCAACAGACCAGATAGGAGCCAGCTCAAATAAAATCACTTCCATAGGGTTAGAAGCAAACCATCCACTTCTATACAGTAAGACAGGAAAGAAAAATGTGAACACCAAGGGAAAATATAAGGGGTTCATTTTCCATCCTCTTCAAAGGTATGGTTGATAAGATCATGGTGGCAATCATGATGATGGTGGTGGGGATGCTTCTGCTGCTGATGGCATTCACTGAGTATTTATTGTGTGCCAGGCACCGTGCTACATATTAGCTCATTTCATCTTCAGGATCCCCATGAGGTGGAAATTATTATTATTCTCATTTCATAGATGAGAAAACTGAGTTGCAGTGAGGGTTGCATGGTGGCCTGTGACGTGCCTACCATCTGGCTGGGTAGACAGGAGTAGAACATCTAACATGAGCCCTAGCTCTGCTCTGCTCTGTGCTGGGCAGAGCTTCTTCTTGGAAGCTCACTTCAGTCTAGGGACCCTGGTAGTACAGAGAGGAAAGGGGAACCTCTGCTGGAGTGGGTTTGGAAATGAATGACCAAAATGAGTCCCTCTTTGAGGGGACTCTGAATAAATGTTCCATTAAAAAGACTTTGAGAGGCTCAGAATTGTCCCATCAGAGAAGAGGGGATGCAGGGAAGGGTTGGCAGCTCTCCTCAAGCACTGGGGCTCCCTTTCTGCTGCTGGTACCATGCCTGAGTCATATTATTCTCTAAAAACCCTACACTTTGCGCAGCACATCACAGGCATTCAGTAAAAATTTACTGAGGGAAGGAATGCGAAAGAAAGGGGTCTGTGAGGTCCCAAGAGTCAAGGTCATACAATGTGTGGATCTATAGCGACAGACACAGCAACCTCCATAAGGAGGACATGTCGATTTGAAGGCCCAGTAGATGGATTAATTCAGTAGTTTGTTAGTGAATCTATGGTCACCAGATGATTCTAGTCAAGACTGGAACAACTGCCCAAGAAGGAGGCTGACCATACATGGCAGGCTGAACCACAGGACTTTCAGGGTCCCTCCCAGATCTGGGGTTCTGGCAGTTATGTCCCCACCAGCCTGCCCCTAAAACTTACTCCTCATTTTCCATTCCTGAGCAGGAAAGGAACTGAGAAGCTGATAAGCCCCTTCCTGTGGCAGAGATAATAATATGACATTAGCTGCGTGTTTAATGGTGAGCTCTTACAGCCTGATAATGTCTGAGCTTAACCCAGAGCCATAGGTCTTTAAAGCTGGCATGATCCCTGGAGGACACCTCATGGTGGATCACTCGGGGCCACAGGTGACCTTGAACACCTCGTTAACACCTGAAGATCTCACAGCAAGGAAGAGGCCACCTGTGAACACCAGGTCAGAGTTGAGGATAGGAGGGTAACTCTGGCAAGGAAGAGACCATGGCCCCCTCACAAACCCCATATGGGTGTCCTAGCCTTCCCTCTGTACGGACACCTCAGTCATGAACCACTCAGGGCCCTCTACCCCATGCATGTGGGGCTTACGCTCTGATGTCAGCATAGGTGAGGATGAGCCATTCTGTGCTGGCTTCCCATTCAGTGAGGAAGGTGGCCTCTTATCTCACCGTGGACGCAAGAGAGAAATCCAGAGAGTCTGTTGCTCTATGCCAGAAGCTCACCATGCCAGACAGGTGAGCTGGAAGAGACAGGCCTAGTGAGGGGCAGAGGTGCAAATGAGGAGGGGGAGGAAGCAGAGATTGTGCTGGCCAGGGAGGGGCTAGTGGACCCAGGGCTGGAGGGGATGCAATTCCCTGGGCAGGGATCAGGACCCAGGCTCCAATAGGGTAGAGATACCGTGGTCTGAACATCACATCCAGGTAGACTCTGAGTGATAGGCCGGGGGCATGTGCAGCAAAAGAGAGTCTGGCAATGACCCCCACCCCCTCCAGAAGGAGGGAATGTGGAAAAACATGCTGCCTAGGCCTGATCTGATGGAGAAGGAGCAATAGATCCTGAGAGACTCTGACTAAGAAAGGCTATGGAGCCGGTCCCAGGTGAGAGGGAGAGAGGAGACAGAAAAGATGAAGAGCAAACCCAGCCTGTCAACCTAGAGCCCCCAGAAGGCCCATGAGGGAGCTGGAACTGGATCACATTTGGGACAAATGAATCTTAAAAAGTCAGAAATCCTCCAGTCCAGCCCCTCCTCTTTCACCAGGATGTTGAGACCCTGAGAGGTGGGGGTGAGGGATAGGAGGGGCCAGCATTCCTGTCGGTCCTCCCTCTTCTTTTTCTGTGCTGCGTAACAAATGGCCATGAACTGAGTGGCTTCAAACAACAGCCAATTACTACCTCACGGTTTCTGCAGGTCAGCAATCTGAGGGATCTAGGTGCCCAGGGTCTCACAAGGCCAACAGCAGGGCACTGGCCCACCGGGCTCTTATCTGAAGCTTTCAGGGAGAAATCCACTTCCAGGACCATTTAAGTTCTAGGCAGTACTTAGCTCCTTGCAGGATAGGATTAAGGAGCTCATTTCCTCACTAGTTGTCACTCAGGGGCTATTCTCAGTTCTTTCCATGTGGCCTCTCCACCTCCAAAGCCAGCAGTGGTGCTTCAGATCTTTCAAGGGCTTCAAATCTAACCTCCCCTCCTGCAGCCAGCCAGAGAAAACAATGTGATTTGAAAGGGCTCATGTGATTAGGTTAGGACCATCCAGATGCTCTCCATCCTGAGCGTCAACTGACTAGTAGCCTTAATTACATTTCCAAAATCCCTTTGCCACAAAATAGAATATGATCATGGGAACACCACAAGGTGGCAGCCAACATAGGGCCGTTGGAGAACTCTTCCTGCTACACCAGCTAAGTGGATAGATGATGGAGTGCAGGCAGTGGCGATGTGGGAAAGAGTAGTAGAGAGAGACAGTGGGGCTGATGTGTATGGCCTGGGGCTCCCAGCCGACCTGGAGCCATGGAAGCTGTGGAGCACTGATGCTCCCCAGAAAGAACTTACAAAGCTAGATAGACTGTAACTAGGCTTTGTTTCCCCTGCCTCTGTCTCTCTGGATCCCCCCAAACTGAATTCATAGATGCCCCTTAAAACACATATGAGTCCCAGGCCCACCCCACACTTCATGCCCCATCTGGCCAGGATGGAGTAGCTGCAGCCCACACTGCTAGCCTCTTCAGAATCTGTGTGCTATGGGGCAGTCTGAGGGGCCTGAGGTTACCAAGTCTCCATGTACTGTGGCCACCCGTGCCATGTAGATCACCAGACACCTAGATTCCACCCAGAGCACCCTCCGGAGTTCACCCAGCCCCTATAGCCCAGATCTCTTCCCAGAACCAGAGCTCCTTACCCTTTCCCAGGAGCAGGGCCTCCTTGCCTGACCTCCACTACTGGTTGGGATCCTGACAACACAGACTCCAGGAGCAGTGTAGCCTGTGTCTGATGACCTCCCACTCTGAATGCCCCTCACCTACAGAAGGGTGCCTGTGCTCACCTAGCAGGAGTGCCATGTGACCAACTCACCCAGTCCCCCATTGTGTCCTGCACTGATCTAGTGCCATCGTTTATCTGTGGTCTTCACCTCTGGCAACTCTGATAAGCCACCAGGAGCTCTTTCTTCCACAGGAGAGGAAGGTACCACCTGCTCCACATTTCCCATCCTGAACTCTAAGCTTCAATAACCATAGAAGATTCTAAAACAATCCAGTGTGGTCTCTGCTACCCTGTGAGTAACCTGAGGGCAGAGACAGGGCCATACCAAGATTCTAATGGAGACTTCAACTATTCCCCTGCAGGATGCCAAAAGGGAAATAGTGGTACCTAGAAGCTGCCTCTCATTTGTTGGACCGGGTTGCCATAACCTGGTAGATTGATCAGATTCCATGACACTTGGAGTCTCTCCTTCTATTCCTCCATGTCTAAGAAAGAGAGCGGTGGTAGCTTCTAAGGATAAGGAAGAGCCATTAGTCTCATATTTCATGTCCCAGAGCAAAGCAGTGGTGAGTCTGTGACTCGCTTCCCTCTTTTTTGCTGAGTCTGTATTTAGAGCCCATATCATGGAAATTAGTGAGAGTCCTGGCAGAGGGGTTTGGAAACGATAAAAGTTGGGGGGAGCAGAACTCTGACTCCTGCACTGAGTTCTGTTGGGTTGGCTCAGAACTCCAGGGGTGAGGTGGAGAGGGCACTGATGGAGCAGGGAGTGGGGCTCAGGAAGCTGATGTTCCGGGACAAGGAGCGAAATGTCATGCATTACCTCATGTGCCAACTTTTTAATGTTAAGGAAAAGAAAACCCTTATTCCTCTCTAATTAGGTTCAATTTATAGGAAAGCAACAGGCAAATCACCCTACCTACCTTAACTGAGTTCACTGCAGCCACAGCCTCTGGGAGGAGGGGGATTTGGCAGCTGCTGGTGGGCTCATTGCTGCCATTCACAGCTGCTTAAGCAGCAGGTTGGGAAAGGGGTTGCTCTAGCTTAGTCTCTCTGGGTTCATCACCAAACATTTCTTGAAATGCTCCAGGAATCAGGCTGGAATTTATCATTCATTTGGGGCAAATAAGTCAAGCCAGTGAAAAGATTTGCTGCACCCACTGAGAATTTAATAGCACTAGAAATGGCCTTTCAGATACAATGGTATAAAACCTGAAGTTTTATAGAGAAAAAACTTAGATCGGCATGTTTGCCTAGACCACATGTGCACTCTAGGAGGCATCCTTCAAACACCGAGTGGAAGTCCCCTTACAAACTTGCTTGCAACTTGGCTCTGTTGTCTGTGTGATTGTCTATTTCACGCTCATCCTCTCTGACTGCAAGCCCCATGAAGCAAGGATGATTTCTCCCCTTCAACATGGACCCCATCATGAACTTAGTCCCCAACACAGGAAGCGTTTATGTAATAATGGTCAAATAAATGAATGAATGGATAAAGTTTCTCTTTAAAGCAGAATAGAAAACCAGAGTCATAACTGATAGTATTTGAAATGATGGGAAACTACCCATCACACTCAGACACTTACATTTCTCTAGTTCTTGCTCAAAGCTATCTTACAAATGTTAGAGAACAGGTAATACGTTTTAATCCAAGAGCTGATTTCTATAGAAAGGTGCAATAGCTTATAATCATGTGCTATTAGATCTGAGATGCTGACAACCCTTTTGAGAACCCAAATCACTGGGACAAGTGAGCTCAACCCAGTTCCATAGGCATGGCACCCAAGGAAGGAACAGCAAATGTCAAGCCAATACTGTCTAGCTCTTCAGGGTTGGGGAGACCCATCCAGGTTTTCAGTAGCAGTACCAAGCTCGGGGAAGCTGGCCTTTGCTGAAATAGGAGTGCACTCTCATGAGTGGGACCTGGCAGTGAGCCCTCTCACTGCTGGCTCTTGCAAGAACTGACCTACAACCTTAGCCTGGGTATGGGACATTGCTAAAGAATTGCAGCATTAAGGAGGAAGTCCTTTCCATCCCATTCACAGGGTATTAAGGACATTTTTCCCTTTCCCTTTTCTAGCAAAGACTTTTTCTTCAAAGGACTCGGAGGGAAGCAAAATTTTCAGTAGAAGTGAGTGACAGAGAATTCCCAGCCACTCTAAAGATCATAATGATACACATTCATCTCACTTCCTGACCCTTTTGACAGGCCAGCTGAGTTACTTAATATTCTAATATCCTGAATCCCTTGCTTAGAGAATCTCATTTGTTTTTATAAAAGGAAAATTAAAGCCATACAGGAGACTTCATGAGAAATTACTGGAGTTGAGTTAGATTTGAAGCAGGACACCCACGACCAATACTCCCTCCTCCAACAAATTAAAAACCAACGCAGCCCCATAAAAATGAGCTTTCCTGATTCTTTTCACCCAAAAGAAAATGTCAACACTATGGCTATTGAACCTCTCCTCCCCTATGTCCTTGCTCCATGCCCATGATAAATTAAACTTTTCTCAGCCTAGTCAAAAGCAGAGGTGTCCTGTGTTGCTCACCCTACAAGAAGGGGGTGTGATATAAAGATTAAGAGTATGCTCTCTCGATTCAGACTGCTAGGATGGGCTTCCCAGCACCATCTCTGACCCATGGTTGACCAGTTATTTTACCTCCTACAGGCTCAGTTTCCTCTTCTGTAAAATGGGAATAAAAATAATGGCACCCTACAAGCTGCTGTGGTGATGTGGTGATAATCCTTAGTAAGCCTTCAGCAATCATTAGCTATTATGAATTCCAAAATGTCCTGGCCCAAACCTTCTCCTTTCTATTTCCAGACATGCTCGTTTCTCCTGTTTCTACGCTTCTGATCCTGCCCTTTTTGTTCTAACCAGAACACTCTTTTCCTTTTATCTACTTTACAGAGCAGCTAAATGCTTCCTTTGCCAGGAAACTCAACTTGATTTCCCCAGATGGAAGTATGTCCCCCTCCTCAGAAACGCCTCAGCACTCCATCTCTTCTTGTCTTAGTACACAAGTGCCTGGCTCAGGAGTCAGCCAGCCTGCTTGGGAATTCTGGCTCTACCTCTGCCCAGTCGATTGGTACTGGCAAGCGTTCACATCTGTGTGAACACTTGCCATTAAATAACAAAATTCAACTGAGTATATTTGAAGATCAAATTGGCTTTATCAAATGATTTGTGAATCAGACAGGCAGCACCCCATTCAGCATCCCATCCATCCATCCAAGTAGAAAGGAGCTCCACAAAGCTATAGGAAAGAAAGGTTTTTAAAGGCAGAAAAGAAGGTAGAAAAAGGAAATTAATAGCAGAGAATGTACAGTTGACCCTTGAACAATGCAGGGTTTATAGACACTGACCCCCTCTGTAGTTGCAAATCCACATATAATTTCTGACTCTCCCAAAAACGTGCCAACTAATAGCCTGCTATTGATGAAAAAGCCTTATCTAAAACAATTAACACATATTTTGTATATAATATGTATATATGCTGTATTCTTATAGTGAAGTAAGCTAGAGAAAACAATATTATTGATAAATTCATAAAGAAGAGAAAATACATTTATGGTACTATATTTATTTTTTTAAATCTGCATATGGGATGCCTGCTCACCAGTTGAGCATCTGCCTTTAGCTCAGGTCAGGATCCTTGGGTCCTGGAATTGAGTCCCACATTGGGATTTTCATAGGGAACCTGCTTCTCCCTCTACCTGTGTCTCTGTGTCTCTGTCTCTCATGAATAAATATCTTTTTTTAAAAATATGCGTATAAGTGGACCTACTCAAGGGTTCATTGCATTGTTTCAGGTAAGGTCACCCTCCTAAGGGTAATGGAAGGGCCTATCCAGTGGATTGCTTTGCTAGTGTTGATCAGACAATTCCATGTTGATTGTCTAAGGGTTACATTCCTATGGGGTTGAAACTGCAATGAGGTTAGGCTTTAAGTCTTGTTTGCTGACATCAGGTTTAACACAAGTGACTCCATTTTGGGCCTGCTGCCTCCTTTTTTCACAGTGTAATGGGAATAATTATCATCAGCAACTACAAGAAGGATTAAATGAGTCACAAAAAGCATTTAGCACAGTGCCTGTCACGTTGGAAAAAAAAAATTCTCTGGGTTTTTGCTATCCTTGTTACCACTGTGTCATTGTTCTGCCTCTCGTTTGCAGGTGTCTCAAGCATAGCAGGGTATTTATGTCTGTCCCACATGAGGTCTTACAGATGTTATTAAAGTGACCATGCATCCCAGTTAACCTGTTATCCCAGCATAGATACCAATAGTGACTACTTTCACCCTAAAAAATGCCACCGTTTAGCTGATAGATGAGCCATTCTATGACACAGTTGGCAAATGTGTATTGAATAAGTGAAGGAAGGTATGAATGAGGCTTGTTGACAAGATCCTATGGCTCAGTTACTCCTCTCACTCCAGATTCAGGGCCATCAGAACACTCCTTTGCATTTGCCCTCCTGTGACCTCCAAGCCCCCTGTGCCCTTGACCTGACCCTGGCACTTTGGACTGCTCCACTCCATCAGTATATTTTCATTAGTTTTCTCTTTCTCTACCACCCTTCTTTTTCTCTTGTCATCTGCACACCTGAAAGCCCATATGAACTCATTCATGCTGAGATAATAATATATAATAGTTTAATGTGAAGGTAAAAAGAGTTTTTAGTTTAACATGAAACAATGCTTTAATCCCAAAAGATGAAATTTTTGGCATCAGAAATAAACTATTACAGGGATGGCCATTTTCCAGCAGAAGCCACCATTAACCTCCATGGAACCCTTTTTTGATTTGTATTTATTTTCTGAGGTAGGATGTGGCTGTCTACCCCTATCACCCCTCTGTCCCTCCCAAGCCTCACCTCTGGTGGGATTGGGGTCTTTGGCCTAATGACATGAGCATGAGTCTCAGGAACTACACTCTAAAGAGTGTGATGATACAAGCTAGGGGAAAAGGACTTGCTGGAATATATTCAAGGATAAGTGACAACTGAAATCTGGACCTTGGGGACAGTGCTTGAAGAGGGAGATCCCAGGGAAGTTGGGGTTTCCAGGTGCCCACCTGGAGATGGAAAGGTAACACAGGAGAAGGGTAAAGACCCGTTTCACTATGATCCAGATTCCTGGTGTAATTCTGCTCTGCCAGGAGTAAGATGAATTTCCATGATCTGGGCAGCCCAGGTGGCGCAGTGGTTTAGCGCCACCTTCAGCCCAAGGCCTGATCCTGGAGACCCAGGATCAAGTCCCACATCATGCTCCCTGCATGGAGCCTGCTTTTCCCTCTGCCTGTGTCTCTGCCTCTCTCTGTCTCTCTGTCTCTCTGTCATGAATAAATAAATAAAATCTTAAAAAAAATTCCAAGATCTAGTGGCAGAATTAAATATACACACCCACTTCTTCTGCAAACTTGATAGTGTCTAGTATATACAAAGCACTGCGTGAGGCTTTAGGGTAGGAGATGGTGGGTAATGGACATTAGTGTGGCAAAAGGAAGGAAGGAAGGAAGGAAGGAAGGAAGGAAGGAAGGAAGGAAGGAAAGAAGATAGATACCGCCTCCTTTCCCCAAGGTTATGAATTAGCTGAGTAAGTGGAGCAGAAACAAGATGAGGATCTGCTGGTGTCACATATGGAATGAGGATGGAAATAGCACAAGGATTCCAAGTCACCAGCGTGAAAGACTGGGAGGGACTTTAGGTATTGCCAGCATTCTTAGAGTGCTGGTAGGAAGTGATGGCCTCCTTGTTTGGGACACAGGAGAACAGGCCTGGTGGAGGAGACCCTTGTCAACCTCATTCTAAAAACAGGAACAGACATAGAGTATAATCCAATGTTCACTCCACCCCAGCTTTCCCAAGAAAGAGACACTATGAAGATTAAGTCTACTGTCAGTTTTAAAGGAGGCAAGCCCTGTTCCAAATTAACAGAGCAATTAACCTGTAGAGCCACAGAAACACACACAACCTGGCAACTTTCAAAGCATGTAATTTATCCAATTAAACATTTTATGCCACTGTTAGCCACATAGAGTTAGTGTATTAGTAACCCAAAAGGTCTCTAATTTCTAGGCCTTTAGGATTTTTCATCTTTCTGCCCTGGTATATCTGCCTATGCAATTATCTTATCCAAAGCATACTATGTGATAAAATTATATGGAAGTTTATTTAACTCCATTTCTGTTCTATGGTCTATATACTGCTCACAATTTACATAAGATGCTTAGAAATTATGTTGAGCTTTTTTTTGTTTTGCAGTTGTATTCCTTTATTTGATAATCAGCAATTAGTTCTCATCCACATTAACAATCTGTATATTTTTGAAAGTGGTGACAGATATATAGGTAACCAAAGTAGAGAGCTTGTTTGGTGGATCTTCATCCCCCTTATGTTTTTTGACAACTGCACATGAATACGGTATGGAACATTCCTTATTTCTTTAGGCCTGACAGTTTTGTTGAGCCTGGTGTCAACATGCACATCTGGAGTTCCCATCACCTTCATGGCAAACTTCCAGATCTCGTTGAGTGCCCAAGGGGCATGCTTCTCCAGAAACCCATACCATAGATGCACTTGTGTCAATGGTGTATTCTCTGGTCACTGCCTCATTAATGGCAGGATGGCCCTTCTTCTTGACACCCTTCTTTGCATGAGCCATTCTGCTGGGCCCTGGTGGAAAGTGGTGTCCCAGCTTTTAATAAAGCCTCCTTCCTTTCTTCTCCTCATATACTCATTAAGAACCTGTTAACACCCTCTTGTCTATGAATTTTTACTTGACAACCCAATACACGATGACTTCCCCCAAGATCCTACCTCCACCTAACTCACTTGACATTTGCCTCATATTTTGTCTTGTACCTAGTAGAGCACAAACTCACTGAGGGGAAGGAGCAAGTCTTCTGTTTCTGATTATCACTTGTGAGTCTGACAGAATGCTTGGTACCTAATGGACCTAATGGCCTATCTGACTCAAAGTCATGGACTTGTGAAATTTCAGCTCAATGCATAATAGGTAGGTGCTGATACACCAGACGTTAGTGGCAGCCATGCATTTGAGCAAGGGCACAAGATTTACAAACTAAGCATACCTCTTCAAGCAGCCCAACCCAATCAAATCTGTGGATAAGGAATGGCATTTAGGTTTATATCACTTAGAAACTTTCAGGTGGCAGAAAACCTAATTCAAATAGCTTAAATAAAAGACAAGATTAATTATTCAGATAATCACAAAACCCAGGGATAGTTTGGCTTTAGGTGTATTTGAATTCAGAGCTCAAAATGTATCATTAAACAAGATTTTCCCAATATCTCAACCTCATCTTTTCACATTTTGGCTTTGCTTCTAGTCTCTTCCTGCTAACATGATGACAATGGTGACAGCTTCAAATCTAATGATGTCTCAGCCAATGGAAAAGAGTATCACCATCTACCCCAAATGTCTCATGGAATCTCATCAGCTCTGATTTGCTTACATGTCAGTCCCCAGACCAATCATAAGAGCCATGGGAATGCAGTATGCTAAGTAGCTTAAGCCTAGATCATATGCTGAACTCCTACAGCCCAAGAATCTATGCTTTTACCGAGCTATCCATGTCTTTCTATTTTACATTACAATTTGGGAATTGTTGGTCTAGGGCTGGGTCACATGAGTAGATACCCAAGAGAGTGGAGAAGATCTTTGGAGGTGGGAAGTATGGATAGTATATTGGCTCAGACATCCATATAGATATGGAGTTGCTTAAAATGGTGACAGGGTTTGGGGTGGAGGGGTAGGGTGGGCAATGGAAGACTGTCAGCCAGTGGTCTTTCCTGCCAAAGAGCAACTTTCATTTAGTAAGACTCAAAGATGGTTTGAGACTTTGGTTTCCCACTTGGCCTATCTGACTCAAAGTCATGGACTTGTGAAATTTCAGCTTTAGAAAAGTTGTTAAGGGTCATGTAATCCATACCCAATCACCATTTGATCCCCAAGCACCCTAGATGTCATCCCTCACCAACTGGTCACGCAGCCACTGCATAAGTACTTCCCCCAATGGAGTAGTCCTCCCTACTCAAAACAGCCAAACCATCTCCTCACATCTATTCTTAATTTTTTTTAATCTATTTGGCAAAAGTCTGTCTCTTTGTAAATTCTTCCATCAGCCCTGATTGTCTCTCTTGGAAAGATATAGGACATATCTATTCCTTATTGCAAAAGACAGCCCCTTGCACATGGTGTTTGAAGACATTTATATACCAGCCTCCAGCCTTAGGATAAGCAGCCTGGGCTCTGTCTGTTCTACCTCAGGTGACATGGAATCTTACCCTCTTACTCTCTTGGCTGCCCTCCCTCCTGAAGATACTCTACTTGATCTGTCCTTCCTTCTTAAAGTATGATGCTCAGAACTCAACAATACTCCAACACTGATCTAAGGAGAAAACAGACTATTGTCTCATTCTAGACACTACACTTTCATTGCTATGTCTTAGCATTGCTGTAACTATTCTAGCAACCACCTCTCAGTGTTTACTCACAGTGGGTTTTCTCCTAATCCTCCCAACTTAGACTTATACAGCCAAGATACATCTCTTCATCATATACCCTGCGGAGGTTTTGTGAACCCAAGTTTATGATCTTAGGGATAAAAAGCAAATTTCAGGCAGAAAGAATAAGCTAAACAATTCTATTACTGCTGCCTACTCATTAATAATTGTAGTCTTTTAAATAACACATAAGGACTTAAAAAATAAATTTCAACAAACATCAAGCACTTACCACATACCAATATTGAGAACATGACAATGAATAAGGGAAAAAAAATGCTTGCTTTTGGTGAGGTTCACATTCAGGTCAAGGAAATAGAGCTCAACAACCAACCCTAGCAGTGGGTGCAGTTAGCATGGTAATGGTATGTACAAATTGTCCTCCCACTGCAGGGGGACTGTGGGGCCTTACCCAAGAGCTGACATCATAGCTGGATTTGGAAAGGCATGTCTAATTTCTGCAGTCAGCAAAGGAGAAGCCAGATATTCCAGGAAGCAAGAGCAGTGTGTGAATGTCTACAAGCATAAACATGATGCACGCTCCTGGAGCTGGGGTTCAGCCTCAGTGGTTGGGATCAATAGGGATAGGGGGTGAGGAGGTAGGCTGGAAAGTCAGGTTCCAGCTCAATCATGAGGGCCTGGAGTCCGCATTTTATCCTATGGTCTCTGGAAAGAAGGCAAAGATCCTTGAAGAGGAATTGACAAATGGCGACACTGGAAGCAAGGAGACCAGAGAAGAGATCACTAGAGTTAACTGAGGAGTGGTATCTAGAATATATACAAATTTCTTGCTGATCAATAAAGATAAAACAGAATAGGAATAGGCCAAGATATGAACAGGTGATTCATAGAATGGAAAACATGAATAGCTATTCAATATATGCTAAAATGTCAATCTCATCAACAATCAAGGAAATTAAAGTTACGACCACAATGCACTGCCATTTCATCACCATCAGGCTGACAAAATTTGAAAATCTGGCCATACCAAGCATTCATGAAACACTCGCATGCTAATAGTGAGAATATCAATTATAGGACTGCTTTGGAAAGCAATTTGTCAACAACTAATCAAGCTGCAATGTGCACAGCATTGTACCCAGCACTCTACTTCCTAGGTTGTCCCAGGGAAATCCCCCACGGATTCAAAGAGACATATACGAAGATGTTCACTACAACATTGCTTGTAACAATGGAGAGAGAGAGAGAGAGAGAGAGAAGAGAAACCACCAATATGATGGCTTCTATGGCCTGAACTAAGTTCCCCCAAAGTTCGCATGTTGACGTCCTAACCCCCCAGGACCTCAGACTGTGACTGTATTTGGAGATAGGGTCTTTAAAAAGGTGATTGAGTTACAGTGAGGCCATTAGAGTGGGCCCTAATCCAGTATGACTGGTATCCTTCTAGGAAGAAGAAATGAGGTCACAGACAGGCACAGGCCCGTAAGGACACAGGGAGAAGCAGCAGCCATCCACAAGCCAAGGAGAGAGACCTTGGAAGAAACCAACCCTGCTGACACATTCATCTTGTCCTCTAGCCTGCAGAGGAAATAAACTTCTGTTGTTTGAGCCACCCAGTCTATGGCACTTTGTTATGGCAGTCCCTGCAAACCAATACAATGGACTCCCATGAAGACATGAAATTAAAATTAATTCAATTAAAAGAAAAAAATGGATCTACATGTATCAACATGGCTACAGCTTGAAAACATAATATTGAATCAAAAACTAAGTTACTAGGCGTACCTGAGTGGCTCAGTCAGTTAAGCGTCTGACTCTTGGTTTCAGCTCAGCTCAGGTCATGAGCTCAGGGTCATGAGCTCAAGCCCTACATTGGGCTCCACACTGGGCATGGAGCCTGCTTAAGATTCTCCCTCTACCCCTCCTCCTGCAATAAGTAAATAGTGTTTTTTTAAAAACTAAGTTACAAAAAACACATTTGGTCTGAGACCAATTCTGTACTTTGTCCTGGAAATGATTCAGAGCCATTTCAGGATAGTGGTAACTTGGGAGGGGAAGGTGCAAATGGGACAGTGGGGAGGTGGGGAGGGGCTTCACCTGTAAGATTATATATATACCCACCTACGGATTGTATGTGTTCTATGTATATTCCACACACATACACAGAATGTTTATAATGTATACTAGCATGGAATGAGAAGATGTAAACATTTTTTTAAATAGTGATGGTAGGCACATGGCATGCTTTTCTCTGCATCTTATTGTATCTTAAGACCTTTTAATAATTTTTAAAATTGTTTTACAGGGCAACTGTATGAGCCTGGGAGAGAAGTGATAAAGTCTTGAACGAAGGCAGCGGCTTGGGAGGAACTCACCAATACACCCTGTAAGGGATTGTTTTTTCCTCTTCTGTTAAATATTCCTTTTCTTGAAAACCAGATGATAGTATAGCTCTCTTGTTCAAAAGTAGCTGTACTAGCAGCTTTCTTCCCAGTACAAGTCCCGGGAGCTGCAGTGTCATGAGACTCAGTTCAGGTACTCCTTTTAAGTTCCTCCAGTTCAGAAAAACCTTCTCTAGGCATACTTCTAGCAAAAGCCTTTGCCCATGTACCTTTAAGAAGGATGTCCAGAGCATGCCCTTGGTGTGGAGTTTTTAGAAATCTAGACACAGACATATTCACTTTGGCCAAAATGTCCATGAAGCAAAATCCAGGGACACAGGGATACCTCCCGTTCCACACGTGGTCTCTGACGATCCCTTTCCTTGGGCCAGTTACCAAACCCTGAGACTCAGTTTCCCCTTCAGGGAAGCCAGGGGTTTGTACTAGATGGCACCTATCTCCTTCCTGTCATGCTCCGGGTGGTTGGAGCACTGAGTCAGGCCAGGCCCTCCCTCCGCAGCTCCTTGGAGCTGCCTGGGAAGTTGTATGCTGTTTGTTGTCTTGTCCTGAAGAGGCAGGTGTGATGCTCACTTCTGAATCTTAGCATATCAATCAACACCTCCAAGGGAGCATTCTGAAATTCACAGCCAGGAAATCGACCCAGCCTTTATTTATCTAAGCTTGTTTATGGCTCCAAAGGCTGGGCGACTTACTTGTAGCAAAGTGCTCCAGCTCAATGTGGGTCTATATTTGGTTCCAACTTGAAAAATCATAACTGCTAAAATCCCATATCGAGCAGACAGTTGGCACGTTAGGCCCTGTTTCTGAGGCTGAAGTGGGATGTGTCAGAGGTAATCAACCAAGCAATCAATCAATACTTGTTGACTCCTTGTCCTGTGCCATCAGCTAACTTGTAAACTAGGCAGTTTGTCTGGTACTCCTTCTCTCCTGTCCCCACAGCCTTGGCACTTTCGGGGGCCCCTGCCTTGTTCCACTCCTTTGCCTGATCCAAACCCTGAGAATCTCTCTCAGCCATCGAGCCCTTGAACTGCCCCTCTTCAAAGGAAATGGCCCTGTTCAGCTTTGTGCATTCTTGTGGGACTTGCAGGCATCAGGGAATAAGCAGGTGGCAAACGTATATTCTCTAATCTGACATCGTCCCTCCCCTTCCCCAACCCATGGCTCTTATCCTGGAGTGGGAATGAGTTCTGGCACTGCTGCTTGCTAGCTCATGATCGGTCTCGGAGTTGGCTTGCTCAACTCTCTGAGCCCTAGTGTCCTTATCTATAAAATGGGTCAATCATACTTATCTTCCCCAGGGAACTTTTCAATATTGAGATGTTGACATACCTGAAGCCCCAAACACGTGGAGGTGGTTCAGTGACAGTGACAGTTTTTGCAACGGTGGGCTTAGAGGAGGGCAGGGGGCCTCCCCAGGGCCTCCAGCTCACACCACAAGAAGCCCTGGGCTATGCACAGGGAACTGCAAAAAAAAGAAGCCCCAGTTTGAGATCTCTAGGACTTTGATTCTAGGGCAGGAGCTACTGCCACGTTAGAACCATGAACAGTGACAGATACACAGCAGTACTGAGAGTAAGCTGACTCCCAAGGGTCACAGAACTAGAGATGGGGCCCCTAGTCTGTGATGATTAGCTGTGGGGTGAACCCTCAACAGTTGGTCAGTCTGAGACTGGGAGGTCCCCATCCCAGCTCTTTACCTAACTGCCAGGAGTCTCCCAACCTTCATTCCTCCACCTATAAAAGGAGAAAGTGGGTTGAAGTTAGTCTCCAAGTCACATTTCTGGCCCAAATGTTCTAAATGGTTTTCATTCTCTTGCTTCAAAAGCCTTCCTGCTTTTCTTCTTTCCATGAACCTTTTTTAATGCAATAAACAAAACAAAGATTCCCGCCCAGATGGAGTGTACGTGGAAGGGGCAGCAGACAACAAAGACAAGCAAAACGTGCAGGACACCAGGCAGTTTGAAGAGCTATGGAGGACAATAGGGGAGTAAGAGGCTATGTGATTTTTAACTGGGGAAGGCCTCTCCAAACAGCATCGCCTGAGCAGAGACCAGGAAGAGGAGAGGGAAACGGAAGGGGGCAGAGGTACAAGGGTCCCTCGGGGGCCTTCGAAGCGTGGGCAGGTCATCTGCAGTAACCAGAGGCCAGGAAGAGTGCCTGAGCTCGAGTGCAGGTGGGCAAGCCGATGTGGCATGAGGATGTGGAAGTTCTTCAACCACGATTTCTGTGTTTACAGTGAAATAAGAAGCGAGGTCATTAGCTGAGTGGGAGGATATGGATGGAGGAGACGAAAGAAGCTCTAGAATAGTTACACAGCAGAGTGCAATGAGAACGGACAAGGGAAATGTATAGTTCCTCCCTGGGCCATGAAAAACTGTCCCCCATATACTCACCAGAGCATGATGAAGCACTCCTTAAATCCATTCACACGTTCATTCGGCTAAAGGCAAGTGAATGCTCTGGGCTAGTGCCACGTGAGGCAACACCAGACCAAGAAGCCTGTGAGCAGGGTCACCACACATCCCTACTGGCCCTGGGTTGTCCCGGAAACAAAGATTTGGGAAGTGGAGGTAGGAAATTTCACAGGAAGGGAAGGATCCAATATGGGGCCTAATCAAGAGCAGGTGAGCCCCTGGGGCTCCACCCCACTGGGGGACTCTGGGAGACTGTGGGGAGTAGCCCTCAGAACTGTCCCAAGGGAAGAAGCTGAGTACCTCCTCATCAACTCTGGTTCATCACTGACTATCGCTTGCTCCTGGGTTGTGGGTTAACTCCGGCCTCTCCAGCTGCTCCAGTGACTAGAGGAAGGCCTCCAGCTTACAGTAAGAAAATGTCAGAATGTACAAGAATGGTGAGTGTCAAGAAAATATGAGCAGGCCTCGGCAACATCTATACTACTCTTGAAAGTGTCTTAGTTTAGATGAAAGATTGTATGTCACTCTAAGTACAAGACACAGTCCTTCCTTTCAAAGAATGAATTTATTAGGGGAGGCTAAGGGTAGGTTCAAACCTCAAAGGAAAAAGAAATGGTAAGAGAAGAGACAGGAGGTGTAGGTTAACTGCCAAGTGAGTCTAGTCTTCAAGGGGTCAGCAGAGGAAGAGGTCTCCCAGGCTGGGATGGAAGGCTTCACAGAGGACAGGTGCCCAACTGGGTGAATCAAAAAGCAACAAGGCAAGGGCAAGAGTGAAGTCCTGCTTGACAGGGGTAGATTTATGCTGCCTTTGTGGCCAAAATCGACACACAAAGACAAGTGGCTGCTGGTGATGTGGGGACTCCAAGGCGTGGCAGAGAAAGACTGATGCTCGTCCAGAGCCACTTCTGGCCACCTGCATCCTACAGGTGCAAGATTATCTTGATTTGCAGCCAAGGCTGCTGTTTGGGAAGCAGTCATGGTTCAGAGGCTCTGCTTCAGGGAAGCATAAAACAAAGAAGGAGGTTCTCACGGGCTGTTATGAAGTAGTCTCAAAAATATATCTCTGATTTCCAGCCTTCCTGCACAGGGCATCTGCTGAAGACACAGCCATGATTCACGACAACAAATGACCCCCACATCTTCCTTCCTGCAATGCCACCTAATTTTAGAAAGTTTGGCTGGTGGTTTATCCACTCCTGGAGAAGGGGATGGAGCACTTGGATTGCACCCTCTGATGAGGATAAATTAATTAGTGCAAGACCACACAATCACAGACGTACCATCTGGGTTTGAGTGTTCTAATGAGGACAATGATTGGATGATGCTGAATCAGGCTGGCATGGCCTGAGGGCCTGATTGCTGTTAACTCTCTGCCTGAAGGCCAGGCCCTCACATGCTGCTACCTTTATCCCCTTCCATTCTCAAGCCCCCTCCTTCCAGCTTCACTATAAGTTACCACTCTTACCCAGGTACCACAGTCAGCTTGAGTCCCAAACCTCTCCCTAGAATTAACAGAGGAACCAGGAACCTACATCTCTGCCCCTGAGTTCCTCTTCCTACTCCTTGGCTGACAAACTGATTATTCTCAAACACAATTGTGTTTATTTTGTTCCCTCTCCCTGGAACATTCAATACCTCTTTAGGATTCACTGAATAGAGACCACATTTGAATGAAGGCCCTCCATCAGCCACCTTCTGCCCTCCGCTTCCCCTCAGCTCAGCTCCTCACTTCCTGGCAAGGTTTATCTGTGTCAGCCAAACCCTCAACCTGCTTGCCCTATAAGCCTTGCCACTGTCCACTCTCAGATCACCTGAACCTATTTTCTCCACCTCACACCCATCCTCTCCCTGGCAAATCCATCCCTGTACCTTGAACCAAAGAGGGGCAATTCTAAACTTTTCCAAAGGCCATATGCTAGCTGTATGATGGTGGTCAGTGTGTCCTTCAGGCCAGGACCCACATTCCTGGTGATCAAATGAACAATCAGAGAAGCCCCTCTTGGTCAGCCCCTTCCTTTTCAGGTAACCTCACCTTGAGGTGGTGGAGAGCAGGTATAAAAGTTAAGGTTTGAACTCTTGGCCCAACAGCACCCCCTGCATGGTGATTTGCAATTTTGTGGAGGTGGATTTTAACATCTTCTGGTGTTGCTGGTGTTTGGGAATTGGGTGACCTTGCTAATGAGAGAACCCAGCAGACTGTTCAGCACTCAAATTTAAAATCAGTTTTATGTTATTCTGTTCATCTGTCACGTATGCAGAGGTTATCAGGAAGTATTGTAAGAATATGTTCTTTCCTCCTGAAAATGACTGGCTTTTTCTCCCCAAGGGATGCAAGCAAGTTTAGTGATAATACAGAAGGTAGTTCTTTAGTGGGGCTGGTGGTGTCGGTCTCCTCCTGGATTTGACTTCAGTTCTCTGTCTCCTTGGGTCACTTGGGGATCCTCGCTGTCTGGCACGTGGTGGGTGCTCAATACTCATTTCTTCGATGTGCTCATGCAGGAACATGTGTTCTGTGCAGCTACACTCCAGAATCATAGTTCTGGACAGAAATGTGTTTCAGAGAAAGACCTTTAAAAACAAAAAACATGGGGATTTATGATGCTTCCCAGAGAGATCTCTTTCACCAGACCATGGCCTCTCTCCTGCACTCATTCATGCACCCACTAGAATCTCCTGTTGCTCTTTCAGATATCCTAGCAATGTTTTCAACTTGAGAGACCCGTTGAGGGCAGGGACTCTGTGTCATGTCTTTGTGTTACCCACAGAACCTGTACAGTGTAAGCAAGGTCATAGAAAGTAGCCGGTAGACATTTGCTGACTGAAAAATGGGAACATTTCTTTGGGAAAGGTGGGGTTCCCTGCTCCGCCCTTGGCCTTGGGCAAAGCTGCCAACGTGCCGCCTGTCCCTCAGGGAGGCAGGACCAACCCCCTCCCCTGCCTGAATTAGCCATGTCGGGCAGCTCTGAGGCCAGGGCTGCCATCAGCAATTCAGGAATCTGAGACTCCTAAAAATGTCAGAGCTAGAAGAGCCTCGGAGGCCACCTCATTCAAACTCCTTGTTTTCTCAAGTGAGGGAATGGAACCCAGGGAAAGGAGTAGCTCTGTCCTGCTGAGATAGCTGGGAGAGTCCCCAGGGCCCCTGGGGCCTGGTCCAGGGCCCATTCCACTCATCCCTACCACACAGGCTCCTTTTCAGGCCTCCTCGACCCTCTAAGATAAGACTGCTGTTATCCCCATTCCTCAGGTAGGCACAGGTTCACATTGACTGTGGGCACAGTAGGTACTTAGTGAATGTGTCTGTTGAATGAATGAATAGCCTCTAGAATTACAGTATCACATATTCAATATTTTGGGAGGAGAATGGCTAGGCCAACAAGCTGGATTCAAATGCTCATGTATCCCTCCTCCCACACCCCGCATCATCTGTGGGCCCACAGAGAGATGCTAGTTTGCCATCACTCGATAATTTTAACTGAAATGCACTTACATCGTGTTCCTACTATGTGTCAGGCACAGGGCAGGAGGCTTGGGTCCCTTTGTATGCAACGGATAGCCCCTCACTGAACATCCCTGTTTTGGACAAAGGAACTAGCCCTTGTTCATCATTGTCTCATGTGAAATGCAAAACCGAAGGTCTCTGAGTTGTTACATCCAGTTTATCTACTCCACACCCCTCCTAACCAAATCACTGCATATCCAAGAATTACCATAGGACTCCAGCTCCACACCATCAGATTTAAACTTAACCCTACCCACCAGAACAGGGGAAAGTGTTTTGCTAGGTTTTGCTGACCCAACCCCTTTATTGTCCTGGAAAGACCCCCACAGGATCCCAAGGCTCAGGGATATCTGCCTCCCTCTGGCACTCAGGTATGATGGAGACTTTCCAGGTACCAAATGGGTCCCAGCTGAAGGAGAGCCCATTGATGCAACCTTAGGAGAGAGCATGCCCTGAGACTCTGGGGAAATGAGGCATCAGCCCTCCCCTGGTGTCCTGCAGCTCTGCCAGGAGGGCCATTACTTCCAACTTGCCCCACAATCCCCGCTTAGTAGGAGAACTTAAATCATCATTATGTAATAACTTTGAAAAATAAAATCAATGTTGATTAATACAAGTGGTTTCCCAAAGCTGTACTGATGTGTGCTCAATTTCAAATCCATTTCCCTTGTTTAATAGACTGAGAAGGTTTGAAGAATGACTCCCAGTCAGGATGCTTTGTCATGGGCCCCTGAATGATGTGCGGGAGCAAGCCATGAGGACATCTGGGGAATGAATGTACCAGACAGAGTGTGTGCAAAGACCTCAAGGAGAGAGTGCACTGGGACTGTTTCAGGATCTGCAAGAAGGCCAATGTGGCTGGAGCAAAAAGAACCAGGAGAATGTAGGTGTAGGTGTAGATCAGAGGATGTGAGGGCCAGACCTCAGAGCTTTGTGGCTTTGAGGGCAGTGCCAGCATTGCCTAGGAGCTACTTAAAATCCAGAATCTCGGGGTCACCAGTTGAGTGTCTGCCTTCAGCTCAGGGCGTGATCCCAGGATCTGGGATCGAGTCCCACGTAGGGTTCCCTGCAAGGAAACTGCTTCTCCCTCTGCCTGTGTCTCTACCTCTCTCTGTGTGTGTTTCTCATGAATAAATAAATAAATCTTAAAAAAAAAAAAAAAAAAAAAAACAGAATCTCAAGTCTTCCCCAACACCCAACCTACTAAGTCAGAAGCCACTCCGACAAAGATCCCCAGGGAATTCCTGTGCACAATTATGGTTCAGTAGAAAGTTGTGGAACAGGGGAGTCTTAATTCCAGCTTGTATATGATGATCACCTGGGGAGCTTTGAAAAATGTTGCAGCCCTTCCCAGAGTGAACAAGATTTTCTGGAGATGGGTCCACATAAATATTTTTACTTTAAAAAACTTGTCTGATTATCCATGTTTTCCAGCATCACTAAGCAACCTCACTGGATATGGGCGAGCCCCTGCAAGAGCACAGATACCTCTGTGATTTAAGGTTGCCCTATTGGATGCTCTGTCTCCCTGCCTAGAATGCCAGCTTCTTGAGGGCAGGGTCTCTCTCCTTCATCGTGCTTTCCCCAGTTCCGGTGTAGGGTTGGCATGCAGGATCTGACTGGCATGCAACTGTTGGAGGAAGGAATGAATGAGATGAGTGTGAGTGACCATAGGGACCAGACCTGTCACACACAGCCTTACCTATCACATGAGATTCCCAGCTGGGGCTCTGGCAAATCCAATCTCATGCTTCTCAAGTGCTTCTCCTCCCTCAGAAAATGGCTTCCCCAACCACTAACAACTTTGACTCCATTTTCTCCCCTTGGTGATTAGAATCACAGGATCCTAGACTATTGAAGCCTACGGTGTATCAGAGGTCACCTCATAAGGCACACAGGTCTAATGCAGATTCAGAAATTCCAGGGAGAGAAATTGACTTGTGCTGGGGGCAGGGCATAGAACAAACTAGGTGGCAGGGCTGGGCCTGGCTAGTGGGTCTTCTGTCTCCCAGTACAAAGCCCTGCCTGCTGTCCCCAGCTTACTCTTCCACCTTGGCTTCTGTCTCCACAGTGTCTCTAGATGCCCCCCTCACTTCCCACCAATCCTCTGCATGCCCAGGACAGCGCCCCCCTCCCTGTTCATTTCCCTCACTCGGGGCCAGATGGAAATTGGGTGAGCCCTGAAGCTTGTATCACCTTAGGAGCCTTTTAAGGAAGAGACCAAGAGTGCTTGTTTCAGCAGCATGTATACTGAGGAAAAGACTATGATATGAACACAAAATTAGGTCCAAAAGCAAATATTTCAGGTAAATAGGAAAGAAATGGTAACAAATTACAGATTCTGAGAAGCTGATAAATGCCACAAAAGTCACACAATCCAGAAAAATAAATGTTTATTAACTCACTGCTTATCACAGCCTTCTAATACTGTGCTTATAATGACTTACAGTTTTTTCTGACATTTGATGACCAGAAGAATTCCCATCAGCCAGCTCTGTCTCCATATTTCAAACCTGAATTTTCTCCACTGCCCGCATGCATTCAGGTGCCAGGTGCCTTGGGCTCTGTTCACATAGTGATACGACTCGGTCTACACCTTTGCATCCCATCACAAGGTGAATAGACACGGAGGGCAGTAGGAACATCCCAGGAGGCCATGCCTACATGGGGATGACTAGCAGAATCTAATTAAATGGAAGAGGAACTGCAAACCATACCTATCTCACACTCGACCCCATATATGCATCCTCAGCTCCAATTCCCTTTATCTGGGTCTAAGAATATGTGTGGCCATTCGAAAGCCACCAGATGGGATTGAAGGGGTGCTGGATGGAGCACCGGAGGGAGGGATATAAGCAGTTGTTACTGACTGCAGTTTAAATACCTATTGCAAATTTCACAGAAACCTGTGAGCGAGTGAAGGTCCTCCAGTGGGCCCCAAAAGGCAAGCCTCCCCACCTCCACTCCGACCCCCCAACCCCTCCACTCTCTGGGGATTCTGTTCCCCCCTTCGACTTCTTTGCTCTGCCCTCCCTCAGGAAAGGAGAATCACCAACAGAGAGAACACAGAAACCGAAGATTTTGAACGTGTGTGTTTCAGTTTGCTAGGGCGGCTGTCACAAGGTACCACAGACCAGGTGGCTTCAACGACTGAAATGTTCTGTCTCATGCTGGGGGCCGGAAACTCAAGACCAAGCAGGCAGCAGGATGGATCTCTCCAGGGGTGCAAGGGGGAATCTGTTCCAGGCTCCTCTCCATGGCTTGTAGATGTCCATCCTCTCTGTGTCTCTCCATCTCATTTTCTCTCTCTGCACGTCTGTGTGTCTGCATTTTCCCCTTTCCGTAAGGGCACTGGTCCCTACCAGGTGAGATCCCACTCTAATGACTCGCTGTAACCTGGCGACCTCCATAAAGATCCTGTCTCCAAATAAGTCCCCATTGAGGAAAACTTGGGGTTAAGACTCCAACATATCATTTGGAAGGGCCACAGTGCAACCCCTAACAGTGGAACCATGCAAACTGGTATGTGCATCTCTAGAAAATTGAGGGAGAGGAATGGAAACCCAGAGAGACTTACAGAGAGGGAGGGAGGTGTTCTCTTGTTTACACTGTGCATTTAGAAAAATTACCTCATTAGCTGTCTGTCTGCATCCAGGCCCAGCTGCAACCACTAAATCAATCATTTGGGCATCGGTTTGGCTTTCTTGGACACCATAAATGGCACATTTTTTAATTTGTTTTGATTTCCTGTGGGTGTCTCAAATGTCCAAAATGATGGAGGGGATGGAGAGGCTGAAGTCTGAGGACAGACAGGAAAGATGGTTCCTCATCTGGCCAAGGGATGAAGGCTGAGAAGCAGGTCAAAGGCTGAGAGAGAGTGGAACAGGGAACGAGGACCCATCCCCGGGCCTCGAGTAGCCCAGGAGAGTCTCCCACTCTGCATCTGAAAGAGGCAGTCTAGGGGTAAGCAAACCCTATTTACACAGAAGGCAGTGGATCTAGGGAACTTCTCAACTCAAGAAATGACAGAAGATGAAGATATAAATTCAAGAGTAGGTGACACAAATCACTGGATTCAGAGATGAGGACGCCCCACCTTCTGCCTCAACAGCCTTCTCCAATTCACTTCTGGGGTCCCAGAGGGACCTCACAGATGCTTCGAACAGCTGGAATCTGAAGAGGCTCTGCCTTTGCATGGAGGTTCCTGCAGCCCTTCATGGACCCCACTCTTGGGCTATGAATGCCAACTCCTGCTCCCTGAGGACTTGAAAGCAGTCATTGTGGAGAAAAAGCCTAGGTTAGTTGCCACACCCCTGCACTATCCAGCCCATTCTATATTCTCCCTGCAACCAAAAACTCCTAGAGCTACTGGCTCTGACAAACTGAGCCTGGATGGAGCCCCAATCCCCCAGTCCAGCTGCACCCTGAGCTCCAGCCCAGGCTCAGCTGGAGACCCAGCACTGACAAAGAGGAAAGTGGCTGGTGAATGCCACCTGCATGTAAGCTCTCTTAGCAGTCAAATCAAGGGCATGCTGGGGAACGATGGAGAGAAGGCTTGCCACGTCGAACAGTCATTATCACAGCAAAACAAGAAGAAGAGCCATGTCTACTGAATAGACACGGAGCCTGTGTTTGCTTAGGTCGGCTGTGTTATGAACCGTATAGCGTGACCCATTGGTGAATCATAAAACCAGTTTAATGAGTTACAACCAGCATTTGAAAAAATAAAGCAGAATAGGGAAGTTAGAGAGCTGCTTTTGTCAAGTGTACACTTTGACAAAAGCTTTTTCCCTTTACACACACATCTGTATGCATACGGACTGAATGTAAAAGTGTTTCTTCCCATGACCTGAGGTAGGAAAAGCTGAAACACACTAATCCAGACCACAACCGTTAGCATCATTGAACCTGAACACCAACATGTGGCAGATCAAGCTGGAGAGCTTGTTTGAATGTGGATATCCAAGTATCACATTCCAGAGACTTTTAGAGGCCCTATTTCCTAGTGGGCCTGGGAATATGCATTTGAAAAGCTCCTCCAGTGATCCTGATACATTTAGTCTGTAGAATATGATGCAGGAATCTGTATCAGAGGTGGGGAGAAACTTGTGTTTGGTAAAACTATGTTACAGGAAGCTCGAATGACATATGAAGATGCTTCCTTTGCCTTTTCATCTTGAAAAGCAGAGACTCGAGAAACAGGGGCATAAGGAAGGGTTTTGGCAGGAGGGTGAGTGATATCCTTTCACCATTTGTAAGAAAATGAATTTAGTTTCTGGAAGAATCAGGTACCAGTAGACCATGCTTGGCTGTAAATTATGCTTAACAGGATTCAGAGCCAGGCATACAGAACAGCTAAATACCTCCCCTGAGTAAAATTATCTACTGAGTAGAACTGTCTACCCAGATACCCCAACGGCTCAGCCTCTTCTGAGGTACAGCCCTGGACTGGGTGACATCCCAAGATTGCCTTCCACCTCTGCCTTGCCATGATTAAGAGTAACAGATAGAAGGAAAGGTTGGAAGACCCATGATCTCAAACACACTTGCCATTGATTAGGGCAATGGGAGAAGGAGCCATGCCTACTGATTAGACACAAACAAATTGGATCACAACTCATCAGTGGGTCATGTTTTGAAAAATAAAAATAGAATTAAATATAATAAAAGATACCATGGTGCCTTGCCTTTAGTAAGGATACTTGGTTTTCTATTGTTGCATAAAAAACCCAACACATATCAGAAAGGGAGACAGAACATGAAGGACTCTTAACTTTGGGAAACGAACTAGGGGTGGTGGAAGGGGAAGTGGGCGGGGGGGTAGGGGTGAGTGGGTGATGGGCACTGAGGGGGGCACTTGATGGGATGAGCACTGGGTGTAATTCTATATGTTGGCAAATTGAACACCAATAAAAAATAAATTTATATTAAAAAAACAACACAAAACTTAGTTGCTCTAAATAACAATATTTATTTGCTCATAGTTCTGAATTTTGGGCAGGACTCAGTGAAGACAGACCATCTCTGCTCCATGGACAAGAGTTAGGGTGTATCAGCTGGGCCTGGAATATCCGCTTGCAAGATGCCTCATCCACATGGCTGGGAATTCCACTGGGGCGGTCAGCTAGGATCTGCATTCTCTAGCAAGTGGCCTTTCCATCCATATGGCTCATTTGCTTCCACAATATGACTTCTGGGTTCCCAGGGGCTACACACCAAGAGCAAAGCAAATCTTCCCAGAGGACAGGCCTCCATATGCAAGAGCTTATCTCATATTTCCCTTGCTAATGTCTTGTGGCTGAAGTCCAGAGTTATGGTGAGAGGGGACTACACAGGACAGGAATGCTGGTGGTTCACAGCAAACCACGAAGGTAAACACTGATCCCTTAAAAAAATTTTAAATTTTTTTCCAATCATGTCTATGTACAAATAGTAACAACGCAAAATATATTCCTAGTAGTTTATCACAATTGAAAAAGTTTGAGAAGTAGTACTAGAGAGCCTTAGGATACAGAGAGAAGATAATTGTACTTCCCTTGGCTTGCATTTTCCCAATACTTCTGTGCTTATTTATCCCATCTGTCCATTCTTCTGATACTGTTCCCCCCTTTTTTTCTCCTTTAGCTTTTTTAAAAGATTTTTTATTGATTGATTTGAGAAAGAGAGAGAGCATGAGTGGGGAGGAGAGGGATAATCAGGCTCCCTGCTGAGCAGGGGACCCTGAGATCATGACCTGAACCAAAGGCAGACACTTAACCCACTGAGCCACCCAGATGCCCTTCTTCTTTGTTCTTTCCTCTTCTGTTTCTCTCTCTCCTTATCTCTTTCCTTCCCAGTTCTCCTATCTTATAACTCAACCATCTTTTTATACTTTATCTTTCACATTCAAACACCTCTTTCAAACACCAGTGTACGTAACCTGAACATAAGCAGGCGTCCCATGTGACGCGTTCTCTGTACAGCATCACATATAAATGAGCATGATCTAGTTGCCAAAAGTAATTTTACATTTGTGTCAATTTTTCTGCATCTCTTGAAGAATAGTAATGAGAGTCCAGTTTAAATTCCACAGACAAACTCTGTAAAATTCCTTCTCCTCCCTCCATTCCCACCTGGCAACTTATCTGGAGTCTCCCACTTGCCAAACCCACAAAACTCCCAACACTCAGCCCAGAGGGCATTTTCCAACCACCTCCTCTCCACTTGGTCTCTGTCCAGCTCAGTGGAGCATCACCAATGCAAGAGCAAGAGTAGAGGTGGCCAGCCCCAACCTGTCCCCAAACCTGCCTTGCCATAATGAGGAGACAATTCCTGTCCTGCAAAAATCACTTCATCACCAGCTGAACCCCTCGACTGGTGGGTGCAGCTTCCATTCAGACTCCCAGCCAGCAGCTGTGACAGTAGCAGAGAGAAAGTGGTACACAGCAGAGGGGAGGACCCCAGGCTTGGAATGGGCTCTGTTTAACACTGCTGCCTTGGTGTCAGAGCCATGGAAAGAAGGTCAGGCCCACCCCACTCCCAGAGAGAAGCACTCACACAGGGCAGGTAAGGTCTGTAGACTCTCAGCTATGGAAAACATGGTCAGACTGCCTGGAAGAGTTGGAGACCAAGGATCTGGGAGTGGGCTGGGTAATTAAAGCTGGCTTTTGCATTCTTGCTGCCATTGTTACATTGGCTCATATTCCTGAGTCCTTATTCAATAGCTTTCCAATACTTTCACACACACATGCATGGCAGACAGACACATATCTGCACGCACATGAATACACACACACCAGCAGTGTGGGGCATAAAGAAAGCTATTACAGGAACTTAAATTTTCTTTTTTTTTTTAAATTTTATTTATTTATTTATTTATTTATTTATTTATTTATTTATTTAAGAGAGAGAGAAATAGTGAGAGAGAACACAAGTGTAAGCAGGGAGTGAGGGGTTGGGAGTGGGGTGCAGAGGGGGAAGCAGATCCCCCACCTGGCAGGGATCTGGATGTGGAGCTCGATCCCAGGACCTGGGGATTATGACCTGAGCCGAAGGCAGATGCTTAACCGACTGAGCCACCCAGGTGCCCCCAGGCACTTAAATTTTCAATCTCAAGGCTTCAGCCAGTTAGAGAAAGAGGCCAGCCAGACACAGACTTCAGGTACCCAGGTGATGGGCTAGGATCCCTGCTTCTACTGTCCACTCCAACACATGGGCAGGGTAAATATACCTGCCACTTTCTCTGCTTCCCTAATGATCCCTCTGCCAAGAAAGCAGGAAGCTCAGTCCTGACATGGCTGACAAATGTTGAGGATATCCCTAAGCCTAAGAGCCAGCTCCCTAAAGTGGGCCTCTTCATGCAACCAAAGAGCAAGAGCAGGAACAGGGCCTTGAAAATCACTTAGGAAAAAAAAAAAAAAAAGAAAATCACTTAGGGTGGCTGGTCCCCTGGTACTGAACCCAGAGAAGAATGATTTACTTAAGGTCACAACCTATTGCACACATATTTATCTTCCAACAAACACCTGTTGAACACCTACTGCTTGCCAAGGCTTGTTCTAATGGCAGGGATACAGTAGTGAACAGGAATGGTCCCTACTCCCAAGGAGTTTACCTTCTAGTTAGCTATAATAAGGTAACCAAGTAAAGTATCTGGGTGTCAGATGGCAATAAGTGCCAGGGAGAAAAATAAAGAGAGGACAGAGATAGAGAATGCTTGGGAGATTAAGACAGTTCCTAGCAGGGAAATATTTGAGTGAAAGCCTGAAGAATGTAAGGGAGCCTCTCTGGGGGGTGGTGCAGAATACTCCAGGTAGAGGGAACAATGAGTGCAAAGTCCATAAGGGGCATGGCTGGATGTTGGAGAATAGGCAAGAAGGGCATTGTGGCTGGAGTAGAGTGAACCAGGAGGTGAGTGGTGGGAGCTGAAGTCAGAGAAGCATGGAGAGGTTGGGGGGCTAGTTCTCATGGTCCATTGTAAGGATGTGGCCTTTCCTCCAGTAGAATAAGAGCTATAGGAGGGTTCCAAGCAGAGGTGGAAACTGCTCTTAGTTTTCAATGGCTGCTGTGTCATGAGTAGACAGAAGGGTAGCGGGGGTGGAATCAGGGCACCAGTGTGGGAGACTCTGCCTCTGCAAAAGTCTAGGCAAGAAAAAATGATACTTCCGACCAAAGAGGCAGTGGGAAGGTGGAGAGAAGTGATCAGAGTTTGAAGGATTAAGGCAGCAATATTTACTGAAGGACAGGATATAAGCTGTGACAGGAAGAGAAGAGTCAAGATGACCCTTAGGGTCTTGTCTTGAGTTGCCAGAAGGAAGAAGTTGCCGTTACCCATATGACAGAGGAGAGTGAACTTCAAGCATATTGCACAAGATACCCTAGACATCTGGGTGCCACTGCATACAGGAGGCAGTTCAGAGATGAGCTCACTGAGGCAGAGCCAGGCCTGCAGATTCACAGAAGTACCAGGGCAGCCTCATGCACTCTGGAATGTCAAAAAGTCCACCACCTGACAAAGGCTGGGCTAGTGATGGAGAAGCTCCACACAGTGCTCAGGGCAACACTGCACAGAAGAGGTGCAGCAATAGAAGAGCTGGCACAGCAGACTGCTGACATGCAGCTGCAGCCCACACTGTGTCCAGATACAAGTGAAGCTAATTTCCTCCTGCAGGTGCCTCCACCCTTGGAGACTCCTGGGAGCCTACTGGGAAACATGCTACACAGTGAGTGATACGTGGGTTTGCTTGAGCCTTGCTCAGGCAGCAGAATGAGCACATTTGACTAATATTCTCTAGACCTACAGGTCCCAAAGGTCTGAGCTACAAAGAGGACAGACTAGCTAAGATGAAGGCAGCTGCCTGCTGGTATTTGCAGAGCACCATCTAATCAATCAGCAGGTGCACTTGAATGGCTGGGTTGAGACAGAGGGATGTTTAAGGGATGTCTTAGTGGGGTTCCCCAGAAGCAGACCCTGAGACAAGGATTTGGTAGCTGACTAGGGAAGTGAGCCCAGGAAGCAGCAGCGGGGCGGGGGGGGGGGGGGGGGGGGGGGGGGGGGGGGGGGAGGGGGTGAGTAAGACAGGGAATGAATGTGTTAATGAGCTCAGTTCCTCTGGCTACCCTCTAGAAACTGCATGTCACAGGGTGTTCCCAATTGAGGGGCTAAGAACTGAAGTATTTATCCACTAACTCTCATCCGTCATTTGTGGAGGGATCTTTCCAGAGACTTCAACTTCCTGACACTTCTAGTATGTCACTTATCTTAGCCTCCTACTCTCCCGCAGCCAGAGAGAGCCCGGGAGCAGAGAGCAGCAGGTGTTTGCAGTAGGAAGCTGTCAGTATATGCTGAAACCAGGGTACTGAGGGGGATTGGCAGGACATGATGTTGACCACATATTTCACAGAAACAGCCCGGGCTCCATGAGTGGGCACTCCATTTTTAGCTTGGACTCCAAGAACCATCTTCATCCCAGAAAACAGACTGAGATAAATGACTCTTATCATTCCTGTAATCAGAGATAGAAAAAGCAGCAGAGTCTCACTGGTCCCAACAGAGGGAAGGCACCCTCAGCATTCTCAGATTGGAGACCAGGGCTGCACAATGGCCAACCAGACTCAGAATTTTGCAGTGTGCTGGGGAGAGGCAACCCTCCATTAGAAATTAACTGAGATCCAATTCTTCTGGATCTTGGTGAGTGTTTGAGTCAATTCCCGAGCAGTGGCTGAGGCTTGGGAAGAAGGATTCTGCAGCAAGAGGTGGATGTGCCAGCGCAGAGCTTCCATAGAGTCAGCATCCTGCCCTAGTTAAGGATTAGCCTAGTTCCTTAGTGTGGGGACCTGACAACTGTCATTGCATTGTTAATATTCTTGTCAGTTTATCATTTGTGCACATGTACCATACATTCGTGCTCATCCTCATGAAAACCCAGACCTTCACATCAACAAATCATTTTGTCATCTTCATAAAGTGCCAAGTTTAAGGCCCATTTTAGGTATCATCAGCCATAGACCCCTGGAGGGATAGACCCCCATAACTATTAAAGCCCACTTTCTCTTGCCCACATTGGGGAAACTATATAAATATCACCATCCCTCCCACCTCAAAATTCTATCTAGATGAGCAGTCCTTTGTGTAAGAAGCTAAAATGTGTATAGGTAACCTTTTGTCAGGAAACTTGTTACTTGAAACATGGTTATAAGATAAATAAGAGAGGATGCCTATCTTTCAAGAACCCTCCAGGTCCTGCAAATGAACACATGCTCTTTAGTAGGATACTAGCTGAAATAGTTCCATAAATGGAATGTTAGGATGGCAGTGGCTGCCCTCATAGGCCAGAGCACTGAAGACTGGGTTTTTAGACCTCAGGAGCTCTATCAGAGCCTGCTCCTTCCCTCTGTTCAGATCAGCGCCTAGATGTCCAGACAATTACTACTTTGCAGCCATAGTACTGGCCACTTTGTTCCAGTTGGATTTGCCGCATATCTTTGCAATGGCTTTTGCAGGTTTTTGTTTTTCTGGCCACACTGAGAGGTATCACATAGGCTTTGAAATTGTATGGCCCTGGTTTGACCAAAGTGCCCTCTACATCAACAGGCTGTGTGACCTTAGGACAGCTGCTTGCACCCTCTGAGCCTGTCATCTGAAAAGTGATGACAATAATAACATCAGGGTGAACTATATGAAAGTGCCTTTATGTGGATTAAAAATGGCTTGATATTGGCACTTTCATATATTCTTCCTGACACCTACCTTATAGGGCTGTAGGGAAGATGTGTATGTGTCACTGCAAATGGTCTCATATCTAACTGACTTGAAACCACAGAGGGAAGTCACACTCCCCTTAGTCCCCCGAATCACAACCCCTCCCAAATATCTGCAGGATGGGGGTTCAAAGTCCATTCTTCCAAAGGACACCCAGTGATTTCTGGAAATCCTCATGGCCTCTTGTTCCCTCCACAGTGTTCTCTCCATAATGAAGGCTGATGCTAACTGCATATCCACTCCCTGCCAGGCACTGTGTGCAGCACTTCACTCAAATACACTCATCTAGTCCTCCTCCCTGCCCATGTGAGCTAGATACTCCTTCTGTGATCCCCTCTCATAGAGAGGGAAACACAAGGGCAGAGAAGCAGAGTGTCTTGCCAAGGTCACACAACCAGAAAGTGGGAGAGCCAGGAGTCAAATCTCAGCCACCAGCACCATCTGCCTTCCCTGGCCCATTGGGGTCCTGCCTCCACCATCCTGAGCTGCTCCCTGCCAGCCTCCTGCAGGTGCCTCTCTTCAAGAACCCATGGGTTCCAGGTTTGGGCACAGGCTTCTCTGTTTCTCCAAAGCACTGAGATCATGCAAATTCATCAGGAGCCTGATTCCAGGGAAAAGAAAGAGAACAAAGTTAAACAGAATTGGAATGAGAGAGGAGACGTAGGCACGATGCACTGGGGATTAAAAAAAATAACAAGCGAGTTCCTCATCAACTCTGCAGAAACAAAACAGGAAACCTAGGAGTGAGTATGTACCTAGTAAAATATAAATTACCTAAATTGACCCAAGGAGACGTAGAAAACAAGATGACCAATTACCTACCGCAGAGAGACTGGAAAGGTGGTTAAAGATCCACCATCACAAAAGGCACCAGGAACAGATGGTTTCACAGCTGAGCTCTATGTAACCTTTAAAGAACAAATAATTCCGACGTTAATTAAACTCTTCAGATCATAGGAAAAGATAAAGCACTGCAATTTATTTTACGAAGCCCGCATAGCCTTAGTACCAAAACCTGGTACAGATCGCTTAGGAAAAGAACTGCAACCAATCCTTCTTCTGAATATAAATGTAAAAACTGGAAATAAAACACTAGTAAATGAAATCTGGCAAAATGTCATTATGATCAAGTGGGATTTATCCTAGTAACACACAGATTTATGACAGGAAATCAATTAACATAATTCATTATGCCAACAAATTTAAGGGGAAAATGTGATCATATCAATAAATGAGAACAGCATTCAATGAAATATACACTCTAAGTAAAATAGAAACTCATTCATTCTTCTAGCACACATATATTGAGCACCTACTATCATCTAACTGGGTTCTAAAACCCAAGGATTATAGCCATGACCATACCAGTCAAAAATTCCCTGCTCTCAAGGTGCTCATTTCCCAGTATGAGACAGACAATATACATGATGCCTAAGGAGCATACACATGTTAGGGATAAACCTAAGGAGAAAAATTATAACAGGAGATAGAAACTTAGAACATTGGATGGGGTAGTCAGGGAAAATGTTACTAAAAAGTGATGCCTGGGGCATCTGTATGGCTCAGTCGGTTAGGCGTCTGCCTTTGGCTCAGGTCATGATCCTAGGGTCCTAGGATTGAGCCCTGTGTCAGGCCTCCTGCTCAGCGGGGAGTCTGCTTCTCCCTCTTTCTCTGCCCGTGTCCCCACTCATACTCTCTTACTCTATCTCAAATTTAAAAAAGAATAAGAAGAAGTAACCCCTAAAGAAGCAGAAAGGAAGAACATTCCAGGCACAGGGAGCTACCATTTAAAGACCCGCAAGTGCCCAGGAGAAACAATTTGAGAAGGCCAGAGTTCCATGGGGTAGCAAACAGGACGGTCATCATTCACTTGCTGCAGCCAGATTATGGATGTCCAGCAAAGCTCCACTGAACCACCTGTGACATAGCGAGGACAACACAGGAGGTGACAGGGCTTCTGCCCACCCTTGGCAGGCACCATGTGACAGGTCCACTGTGCACTCCTGCTTCAAAAGCATTAGACCCCTCTTTCTGCCGAGTTCCCAGTAGAAACTTCAGAGCCAATGAAAGGTGAGATGATGTCAATTTTCAAGGGAACCCCAGACCTAAACCTACAGGACTGGGCTGACTCCCAAGGCCAGACAAAGCCATCCCAATAGCAAATAGTTATATCTCCCAATCTACATTATTCAGCCTGAAACTACACTGTGCAGGGACTCCAAAGACCTATGCAGTTACGGAAACACACTTTCTACTTCTTCAAGGTCACAGACTGGTAAAATTTCCATGGCTAGACAACATACTCTGTCTCTCTAACACAGATTAGGCTTACATCAAATCATGAGTTCAGTGAGCTTACCGTGTCCTCCAAGAATAGTGGCTGAGTCCTTGGTCTGCATTTCTCTACCCAGCAGGGGCCTAAAACCAGGGAAGCGGGCTTCAAAGATGAACTCACCTTTCAATGTCCAAAATCCTTATACCACCTGCCTTCAAGTGACACTTTTCCTGCTCCACTAAAAGCCAACTCTAATGGGCTCCCTAACCTATGAAAAGCCCCCAACATAATACCCAACATAAAGTGGATGCTTATAAAATTCCCCTTCCTGCTCTTCCCTCCGCCTTTTCAGTTTTCCACCATACAACCCTACAGATTCCCCTCTTCCACACAGAACATGCAAACCATTGGAACTTAATGGAGAAGGTACCTCTTCAAATAGCTGGGAGAGGAACTTCATGAAGACTCTGCCGTAGACATTCTTTGATGAGGTTAGGTTGCTCCCTCTGTGTATTCTCTCTACAGACATGATGGCTTAAGAAAGTGAATGTGGAGTGCTGGATGCCAAAGTCAAGGTCTTGTTGTGGTTTTTTTTCATGTTTTTTTTTTAAATCAATTAATTAACATAGAGTGAAATATTAGTTGCAGAAGTAGAGTCTAGTGATTCATTAGTTGCATATAACACCCAGTGTTCATGACATCAAGTGCCCTCCTTAATGCCCATCACCCAGTTACCGCATGCCCCTACATACTTCTCCTCCAGTGACCCTTTTTGTTTTCTACAGTTAAGGCTATTATGGTTTATCTTCCTCTCTGATTTTGTCTTATTTTATTTATCCTTCCCTTCCCCTATGTTCATTTGTTTTGTTTATTAAATTCCACATGTAAGTGAAATCATATGATATTTGTCTTACTCTGACATATTTTGCTTAGCATAGTACCTCCTAGCTCCATCCATGTCATTGCAAATGGCAAGATTTCATTTTTTGACAGCTGAGTAATATTCCATTGTGTATATATACCACATCTTATTTATTCATTCATCTGTAGCTGGACATATGGGCTCTTTCCATATTTTGGCTACTGTGGACATTCCTGCTATAAACATTGGGGTGTAGGTGCCCCTTTGAATCACTATGTTTATATCCTTTGGATAAATACATAGTAGTGCAGTTGCTGGGTCATAGGGTAGTTCTATTTTTAACTTTTCGAGGAATTTCCATGGACTATTTTCCAGAGTAGCTGCACCAGTTTGCATTCCCACCAACAGTGTAAGAGTGCTCCCCTTTCTCTGCATCCAAGGTCAGGGTTAAGAGAAACATGTTCATGGGGCTCTTCTCTACTCCTCAACTCCGAATACCTGGCCAGCAACAATAGCTGCATCCTTTAAACCAAGTGGATGTTGGATGCATATCCCTGAGAACTGATGTCTACTCTGAAGATGGAAAGACTGACCACCAAAATCCCTTGACTGACTGATTGACTCTGACCATGTGATTAGCATGTTCTAGAGAAGATCATCTTCTTCTTAAAGTCATCGATGCTATCAGTGGTGAGAACCAGATGGGGCATAGGGCCTTCTTGCTATGTAGACCACAGATTAGCCTTACATAAAATCATCAACATGGGGCTTGGTATTAGAAGACTCCTGGCTCCTGGACTCCCACTTACCAGCTGCAGAACTGCAGGCAAAGTCCTTAAGCTCACTGGGCTTCAGGAGGAGTTTGGGTTTTTTGTTTGTCTATAAATGGAAACGTTAGTACTCCACCATGGTTATTAAGAGAATAAAATGAAATAATGCTCATGGCAGGATCCACCTCACGAGAGCTACATATCACACTTAAAGCATCTGATTCTCTGTAGGACTCAGGGATTGACTCCGTCTTCCACCTCATCATTGGACACTTCCACTCTACCTAACTTACCCATATTCCAATATCAATAAATATGCCAATAAAGCGCAATGTTGAAAGATCACCAGGACCACCGCTTCATCCAGTGCGGTCAGGTTTATTAACTTGTGTCAGCACAAGAGAGTGTGGACCATGGGGAACCATGAGGTGCCTTAGTGAGAAGCTATTTCAGGATTTGGGCTTGTTTTGAGTGGTTATAGAGAAGGCTGAGGAAGCTATGTTGTTCTAGACTGCATGCTGTCAGGGAGCAGGAGCATGTTGCTGGTTGGATATCTTAATCATTTTTATCAAGGAGGCAAGAGGAATAAAGCAAACCTAGAGTTGTTATTAATTAAGAAAGAAGAATCCTTTGTACCTGCTGGCAGAAAAGGATCTTCATGCATTTTGGGGGGTTTCCTAATATCCGTGTGCTTATCATGTTCCATTTTGGTCACAGGGAGACCTTCTCTGATGCAGATATTGTGTCACATGATTTATGTTCAACAGGAGCCACCAGGGTCTAGCTAACTAGTAGTTGCCAGGCTGGCTGTCTGGACCATTTTGCTTTCTTTTTCTCAACAGACAACCAGAATTACCAACTATGAGAGAACCCACTGCCTCCTGACTCAAGTGTGATTTGTTTGCAGATTCTATATAGTGTCTACTCCCAGCTTTTTCCAGGAACTCTTAGTTCTGGTCATTTCCCAGGGGGGCACAGCAGGACAGAGAATGGAGGTTTTTTTAATCGTGGGTGAGGAGACAGGGCCTTGAGCTGAGAAGAGCTGGGGCTCAGGTGTCTGGATGGACAGAGGGCTCTGCAAGGCTTGTGTCATGATGGGAAGACATTGGCCTCAGTCTCTGCCCTTTAGGACTGTGCTTGCCAGGCAGTGGAGAGCCGCCAATCCTGGATGACCTCACCTGCAGAAATACCTTGTATTTCACCAAGCCAGGGGAGCCAGTCTGGACAACTTGGGAAAGAACATTAACCGGTTAGACAGGAAAAGTGAATCCGACACCTAAGGGCTGTGTGACTTCTAGCACGTTCCTTCCCCTCTTTGGACCTCAGTGTCTTTGCAAAGATAAGAAGTCCATAAGGTCCCTTTATCTGGCATTCCATGGCCCACATGACAAAGTGGCCACTCACCCCATTGGGGATTTGGTCTGGTGGCAGGAAGAAAGCAGAAAGCTGGAACCAAGACAACTGAGCCAGGAAATCTCATCCAACTCATCATTTAAATGATCAGAATCTCAGGTGTTGATGATAATGTTCCCTGGTGTGTGATAATAGGTGACATTTGCCCAGTGTTCATGATGTGCTAGGCACTGCTCTAAGGGCTCTGCATGGTTACGGATGTAATTCTCACAAGTCTATGGGGTATACAATATTTCTTATTACCATTTTATAGATGAAGAAACTGAGGCATGGAGCTACTAAGTCAGTTGCCCAGGGTCCCACCACCATTTAGTGGCACAGTTGGGGCTGGAACATAGGTAACCCATTTTCTCAACCATCCCCAATATGCCCCCCTAACGTGTAGACCTCCCTCCGTGATCGTCTCTTTTGATTTGGAAACCTAGAGCAGGGGTCAGCAAGCTATGGCCTGTGAGCCCCAAAGACAAATCTAGCCAGCCAACTGTGTTGTAAATAAAGTTGCATGTGGCACACAGCCACATTTATTTATTGTCCGTCTTTTGTACAACACCAGCAGAACTGAGTAGATGCCACAGGGACCACATGGCTTATGAAGCCTAAAGCATCAACTTTCTGGCCCTTTGCCCATCCTGGTCGCCGACTCCCAGCCTAGAGCAGTACTGCCTGGATGCCAAGGCAACTCTGTCACTTGCCCTGTGACCCCAGATAAGTTGTTTTTCTAAATATGTTTCCTTATCTGTAAAGTGGGCTTATTTGGGGAATTTGGGGAGCTGGTGCATGCAGGCACAAAATGCCTGACCCAAGGCAGGTGCTTGATAAGAGTAGCTGCTGTCTTTGCTAACAGGGTGATGAACATCATGACTGATTCCTGTAACACCACAGAGGACAGACGAGGGACTTTTATCCCCACCTCATGCCTGGGAAAATCCATGCAGAGAGAGAGGCAATGGTTTACACAAAGTCTCCTGAAGAGTAGGAGGCAGAGCCCATGTCTTCTAAGTCAAAGTCCCACCCTCTGTGGCCCCCCCTTCCTCCCCCAGCCCCTCCAATCTATAACTGGTCCTCATTTGTGTCTGCTGCCGTGTGAACCGGCCCATCTGTGTTTGTGCATTTTCAGTGTCTGTAACTATCCACAGCCGCGCAGAGCTCACTAGCATAGACATTTGTCAAAGATGACACGCCAGTCGTCCATGCCACAGGAGACAGTGACAGATGCGCTCTCCAGCGCCGCTGTCCAAGCAACCGAGGATGGATGGGGCCATGGCTCTTTCTTGGCCCAGCCTGCTCAAGAAGCCACGGACCAGGCAAGAGATGAATTGCAGCCTGGTCAGTGGGCATGGTGGCTCAGAGCACGCAGAGTGCGGAGGAAAACCAGGAAATTTGGTCAGTCCCACCTTCCTGTACCCACCCTGAAAGCCCTTCCTGTGCTCCCTTCTCCTCCCCACTGGGCCAGGCTTGCCCAAACCCAATGTCTGTTGACCACTTCTGTGCAGTCACAGACAAGGACTCTGGATGCTTTGGGGATTTGGGTTCTTTTCATAATAATCATAATAATAGCCAGCATTTATACATGCTGCACTGTCCTAAATCTAAGCACTTATCCTTAACCATCCCCAAGTGAAGGTATAGGACACTGAGGCCAGAGAGGTTAGGAGACTTTACCAAAGTCATACAGCAAGTGGTAGAGACAGAATTTGAATCCAGACAGTCTGGCTCTATTATCCTCAGGACTACTATTTGAAGGTCTCAGGTAGAGGGGATACCACTATAGGTCAAGGACAGGCAACAGGAAGAAGAAACGAAGGATCTAGTTTCCTGGTCAAGAAAAGGTCACCCTGTCTGTTTCTCTACCTGCAAAAGGAGCAGCTACCATCATTACACAGTCAACGAGCTCCAGGGCTGGCCTCTCTCTGTTCTTCCAGGAACCCTGGCACTGGCTCCTTCGCCTTCACACACTCACTTGCTCCACCCAAAGATCCCAACCCAGATCCCACCCCCCTGGAGCACCATCTCATAGCTCATTAATCTGTCACCTCTGTGTCCCTGAGGCAAGCTTGCAGTCCTCTGAGATTGTGTAGGGATGTTTATGGTTAGTGACAGCAAAGAGGGCAGCCCACATAAAACAAAAAGAAGAGAGACAGAACCAAGCTCTAAAAGTTTCCAAAGTCTTGCTCAAATATTCCCTGTGAAGAATTCACACACTCGGGATGAGCAGCTCCCTCCCTCCTGCATGGGAGGTCAGAAAGTCTGGGATCTTGTTCTAGCCAATGACTCCTTGTTGCAGGCTCCTGCAGAAGCAGCCTCCTTTCTCTGAGCCTTGATTTCCTTAGCTGTAAAGTGGGAACCATGACAGCACCTATCCCATAAAATTATTGTGAGAATTAAACATAAAAAAAAAAACATTAGAACAATGCCTGATACATAGGGAGTACTTGGTAATGCCAACTGTTGTTCTCAGGGTTTCAATTTACTCAATGGGGACAGAAGGGGGTGGGCTCCATGCTGTGTATGGTATGGGCTCCCAGCTCTAACACTGTGTGATTTAGTGACACTCTTGTGATGCATCCTTGTCTCTTCCCACTCCCCTTTCTTCTTGGTACCTGCAAGCCCCAGCCACTGTTCTTACACGTGGGGAGGCAAGGCTAGAAACCGGAGGTGTTACCACTCTCTTTCACAACAGCAAATTATTCCAGCTACAACTTTCCCATTAAATGGATCTACTTTGATTGGCCCATGCAACTGGGGAATCTAAGCTCTGATGGCTGGGTCCCTGCTGACCACAGCCTGTAATCGTGGCCCTCAGACTTGTCTCAAAGCTGCAGTAGAAAGCAGTCCACACTAACCCACCTGCATAGTCCTAGCCACATTGGCCCAATGTTTGCAGGAGTAAGTAATTACAGCTTCCCTGGGATTCAAGCAGAGGACACCCACGCTGGGAGAGAGTTTCTCTTGCTGTTCAAGCTCCGTAAACACTTGAAAATTTATTTTATTTTTCAGTCTGTGGGCGGGATGCCACCAAACCAGGAAGCATCATTAAATAGAACTTGGACTTTTTGTTTTTTCAGCCTTTGTGGGGGGGATAGGGTGGAGCTCAGGGTTGGCATTTTTTTTTCCCCTACTGATGCTTTTTGGATAAACACATAAATCAGCATCATCTATATTCATTAGATAACGTGCCTTGTTCAATACAAAATTACCCCTGTTTTGCATGATTTTCCCCCCTTGTGATTAATATAAATGACTTAAGTTAATTATGTTTCTCTTCATGGAAAAATGTATTTGTCAAAGTGCTGAAACATCAATAAAAAATAAATGCTGTCGTGCGAAGAAGGGCAGGATTGCAAACGAGCAGTCAGGGCATAGGGAAGGGAACAGACTCACCCGTCTGGGGGTGGCATTCTGATTGAGTAGACACACTTTATATTTACTAACAGCGACAAAAGCATTTTTCTTAGTTAGGCACTTGCGGGTCCTGATGAGATAGACTGATGTCATCATTATTAACAATAATGACACCTCAGGCAGAGAGAAAACAGTCTTCTCCAGGATCCCAAAGAATGCTGCATGGATTAAGCCTCACCTATCCTTACCAAGGACAACTGATGTCCTTGGTACATCAGTACCAAGGTATCTTAAAAGCTGGGTATCTTACCCACCAGCCCCCAAAACTGGACCTTGAAAGGGAGACAGAAAGGAAAATGCAGATGATTGGAACCAGCATTAAAGAGAAAGATAGAAAGGAAAGCAAAGCAGGAGGCTGTCGTGAAGCCCCAGACAGAGCAAGAAGGAACCTTAGAGCCTAGACATTGCACCCACATCACAGAGCCAGTGACAAAACTGAGGCCCAGCGAAGGGAAGGGATTTGCATACGGGCACACAGCATGTTCATGGTAAACTCTTGTTGCCTGGACCCTCACCTTTTCCCTATATTCGGTTGTCCCTTTGCCACCAGGAATCAAGGGCTCCCTTCTCTCTTGAGCAAGTAGGCAATGGTGCCTGCAAGTTGGAGCAGGGGTGGAGGGTCCCTCAACTGCTAAGTCAGAGCCACAGAGAAACCTGAGTTACATTTTCTACTCTTTCTGAAATGCCTCTACCCCACCCTTCCTGTCTTGGTTTCAGTTTCCTGAAAGCAGACCATGAGACAAGATTGTTGGTGCTGCTTGTTTACTCCAGGACAACCAGGTGAAGTGGAGGGGAAGTGAGATGGGGAAGGGGGAAAGCTAATAGGGGGGGAGGGTGGCAAGGTTGCTAATGAGAAGGTTACTGCTCTGGGCACTGTGCTCACTCCCACCAGGAGAGACTGTAGAAATGATGCCTCCACTTTGTCCCAGGGCTGGACAAGGAAGCAAAAGTATTTATTCACTCACTTCCAGAGCCTTTCATGTCCAGCCCTACTGGGCCACCCTGCACCCAAGCTGAGCAAGCTCCCATGATACCAGAAAAAAACAGAGAACTATGGAACCAGGGCTCATGAGAGGAAAACGCCAATGTGCAGGTCATTATCACAGATGCAGGTGAACTGGGAGGAAAATGGAGAAGATGTGGATAGAGCAACCTTAGTATCAGCTATACCACCCCCACCCTCCAAAATACCCTCCTTCCAAGCAAACACTATTATCTTGCTACTAATCATCAGAAACAGTTTATCTGGGTTTTGTCATAGGCCATCTTTTTTTTAAGATTTATTTATTTATTCATTCAGAGAGAGAGAGAGAGAGAGGCAGAGACACAAGCAGAAGGAGAAGCAGGCTCCATGCAAAGAGCCCGATGTGGGACTCGATCCAGGGTCTCCAGGATCACGCCCTGGGCTGCAGGCGGCCCCAAACCGCTGCGCCTCCGGGGCTGCCCCATAGGCCATCTTTTAATCTCCTTAGATATCTTTTCTGTCCCTCCAGATATACTATAAATTGATCAAGGGCACAATTAAGGCCATGGTCATTCAGTCATTCAACAAATATTTCTTGAACACCTACTGCATGCTGGCCCCTCTTTAAGGCGCTATGGAGATAGCACCCAAAGATAGAGAAAATTGTTGCCCTCGGGGAAGTTGCATTTTAGGAGTGGAGATAGATGATAAAGTAAATACTACAATTTCAAGTGATCAGAGTGACCTAAAGAAAAATAAAGCAGGAAAATGGAATAACTACAATGGGAGGTGGGGTACTCCTGGGGACATTTGAGCAAAAGCCTGACTGAAGTAAAGAAATAAGTCTTGCAAGAATCTGGTAGAAGAGTATTCAGAGAGGAACAGGAAAAAGAAGGCTGCTGTCACACCCAGCAGAGTGAAGGAGATAGTAGTAGGAGATAAGGCAAGGGAGAACCAGACTGTATAGGATCTTATCTTTAAACAATGCCTGACACAAAAGCAGTACTCAAAGCAAGCTGGATGGATGGATGAGATGGGTTGGTGGATGGATGGATGGATATATGGATGGATGGATGATAAATGGATGGATGGGTGAGTGAATGAGTGAGTGAGTGAGTGAGTGAGTGAGTGAATGGATGGATGGGTAGATAGATGGATGGGTAGATGTGCAGACAATAATGATACACCAATGGATAAAGAAAGAAGAAAATAGAACAATCAGTACAAAGAGTATAATGCCAACTGTACATTTAAGAAATGCAGAAAAAGTAAATTCTGGACCAAAAGTATCTAATGAGTAAGCCATTAGGCCAACAAGGCTATGAGAAGAACTATCCCCCCTTCTCTGGGCCTTAGCCAATGAGAATCCTAGAAGGCTAACTTTTTTTATCTTTTTCTATTTCCTACAGGGTCCTGGCCTTCCCCCATGGTGAGTATTCAATGGCACCAAATGGTATTACAGGAGTATTAATTAAACTTTTGTGGCTGGAAGCTAGCAAATTATCCCCATTATATATTACCATATTTATATACCATATTTTTCATCAGGGCTCCATTTTTAATATCAGTATTTTAATTAAAGCCTGTCATCACAGTCTATTAGTAAGGAATATGAAGGGGGAGATGTGTACATGGCTGTGGGTACAATTCAATCCAACAGTTCTTTATTGAGCACATACTACATACTTGGCAAGTTGGAAAGAGGAAAAGTGGTAGTGAAAGACGTGGAGGCACTTATGCTATTAAGCAAAGTTCATAATCACATGAGCACCTGATGAAAAATAACATATTAACAGTCATTCATTAATTAACTAGAATACTTCATTAGTAACTCTTGCAACCAGATATTATTTGGGAAAACCAGGTCAATCATAAAATCTCTGGCACTTTTTAAAATAGAAATATACAGAGTATGCTGTGGCCTACATCCCAATTCAGCTGGATACTTTTGGGAAAGCCTCCTAAGCCTTTTGAACATATCAATCTCCTTGTGGTTGTAAAGAAAGGCTGTTCTTATCCAGGAGGTCTCTAAATTCCAGCAGTAATGTTTTTTTCATCTGTGATCCTCTGGACTTCTGGGCCCAGTCCATAGGAATAGGCTTCCAGAATGATGGTTCAGTGTCATGCTGAGATTTTCATTCACCGGAGAAAAATACCATTATGTTCATGACAGTCTGTCATGAGTTTTCAAAGGGGACCAACAAGATCTGCTCACAAGCACAAGTAGTTATAACACAAAACACTGTATGTGCACTGAGAAGAGGTAGAGGAAAACAAATACTACCAAAATGTAGAGAAAAGTGGACTATATCCATGGGATAACTGGGTGGGAGGCATCTGATCTGGACCCCAAAGACTGGGTAATCTTTTGAGAGCAGGATAAAGGGGGAAGGAAAGCACTCTGAGAAGAAATTCTCCTCTATTCCTACCTCCTTGGGATGCTATCCTACTGTAGCAGCCACATTGAGGCATCAAAACACAAGCAGAGTGGTAGAGCAGGAGGATGGAATAAATCATAATCCTGGATGAACTGGATAGGAATATCACACTATGATGGCCTTCTTCCAGACTCTTGTTAAATTAGAGCTTCTAGTTTATTCCACTCTTAGTTGTTTGTAGCTAAAAGCACCCCATTTCTTACCTACCCACTGTGGCACTTATTCATCATGGTACTCTCTTCTAGATGGATGTGACTGACCTATACACATCTCTGTTCTTTGTTTCCTAGGCTGTAACCCCTACATCTCTGTATCCCAGACCCTCCCACCTGAGCCTTTTCCTTCCAGCTCTTCTATAACTTCTCTTCCCCCCACAAGCATATAGGTACTTAGATCTTGAGTGATGAATTAAGGAATGAAAGAAAGACCACCTAGAAATCTTGCCTAATGCCAACAAAAGCCAAGTCCCCTCAGGAATTGCCTAGCAAATACATTTGTCATCAAGCCAGATAACTCTGGCAGTGACCTAAAAACAAACATTTGAAACAGGCACAAGAGACTTCCAAAAATTAAAACACTTATAACCGAGGGAGGAAAATGTATTTAGCCAAAACAGCACCTGCAGGAGATGTTAACATTCTCAAATTAGGGCACTTTGCACTTTCACGGCATTAACATAATACACACCATTTAGACATCAGAAGTTTCAAAGTGAGCTTCTAAAAACTTATTTGTTAAGACTTTTGTGGGTCAAAAAAAATTTTTTTAATAAATTAATAAATAAAATAAAAACTTATTTGTTTTAAGTAGATAAGATATGCATACACACAGGTACACACATACGTGCACATATGTGCACACACGCATACACACACACAAGAGCACGAGGCTTTCACACTGTCGTCTGCCTCTGGTGCTGATTCCTTGGCCACTGTCAATCCTTCTGGTGCTGAAAGGCCTGTGGGTGCTGTTGCTGGCACAACACAGAAATCTTGGGTGCATTCTGCATTGCTCACCTCACCCAGTCTCTCCTCCTAATGGACCCCAGCTGGCAAAACATGGCCTTCTAGATCCTTCCTTGACGTACTGGATTCCAACTGTCTCTTCACTTTCTGGCTTATGCTCCTGACAGCCTACCTCCAGCCACTTTCCAAGTGTGGGAACTTGCCCCCCATCCAACCATACTCCAACCTCCCCAAGGAGGGAGGAACCAGGTCTTGTATATCTTTTGTCTCAGTCTCTTTCTTGGAGCTCTTTATTGCTTGGGTGAACTCATTTTACATGGGTTGGGTCCCACCTGTGTGATGACAGACCCCATGTTTCCATCCTCATCAGTGTCTCTCTGTTGAGCTCTGTAATCACAAAGCCAGCTATCTGTCTGGCTCACAATGCTTACCTTTTAAGACATCTCAGGCCCAACATGGCCAAAACGAGGCTCTTAATCCTCTATCCTGCTACATCCTTCGGATCTTAGCTTAGACATCACTTCCCCAGAATTGTGTATGTATTGTAAAGACCATCTTTTATAGGTATCAAAGAGGGATTCTTTTAGATATGTATCAAGGAGTGGGCAGGCCTTCTTTTGTCTGTAAATATTCCATTAACATTTGCCTATATTGCTGGATTTTAAGTCCTAATGGGCGTAGATCAGCCCTATTTGCTCACCACTGTCTCCTGAGTGCCTGGTACTGTGCCTAGTACATATTAGGTCCTCAGTAAATATTTGCTAAGGGAAGGCATGCCCCCCCCCCCGCCCCTCCTTGTGTGCCTCATCTATCTCTGCATACCATTAGCACATGACATAGAGTGCTACGGGCTACCAGGGGGTAAAAGCTTAAGTACTTTCTTTATGTCAGGTTCTGACCTAAGCGATTTTCTCACATTACCTCGTGTAATTCTTGGAAAATCTTGGGAGGTAGGTTTTACTGCTGTTCCCATTTTATATAGAGAAAAATCACTTCTCTGAGAATATGCACACATCCTGTAGGAGGCAGAGCTCTAGCCAGTCCCTCCTCTACCTGCAATCAGGAGAGTCTAATCTGGAGTGTGCTAATCAGGAGAGTCCCTGGGAGGGTGTAAGGAGACCTGGGTTTGAGTCTCAGCTTTGGGATTTCAGCAAGCCTGTCGGTTTCTCAAAGCCTCAATCCCCTCACCCTTGTCATTCTACCTTTACAAGCAGGTGTGAGACACTGCATGTAAAAGTCCTTTACACTGCATAAAGACCAACTTGACAAATGGGGAGATTTTGTGTTACAGACGCCTGCTTTGGCTAACAAAGGAGTTTTTTGGCCAAAGGTATACAGTGTGTCTACAATACTGAGCCACTGCCTCCTCCCTCTCACCTGACCTATGTCTTCGAGACCCTGCCTAATGATGGTGTCTGGTCCCCAAGACTCTGAAAGGAGTTAACAGGAAACATCAGACCAATGAACCAGACCCAGTATGTCCTATATCCTCCAGTTTTTGAGCTGCCTGATTATCCCAAGAAGCCAGGGATAACAACTAGTAATAGATAATAATTCTGCCTCTCTCCTGAGTTGCACTTACCAGTTTGCAAAGCACTCTTATTCATTCTACATTTATTCAACAAATATATGTGAGGCTCTATTACATACCAGGCACTGTGGTCTACACTGTAGGCACGGTGTTATATCAGGCAGTCAAGATCCCTGCCCAAAGCTTCTAGGCTTGACAAGAAAATGTGTTTGGAGCCAACATCTCTATAGTACTTTACCATGAACCAGTTGCTTTATATAGAGTAATTCATTTATTCTTCACAGTAATTCTATAAGTTCTGCTATTATCCCCATTTCACAGATAAAGAAACCCGCTCTACAGAGGTTAAGTATCTTATTCAAGGTCAGTGGGAGAGTCAGCTGTCGGAATCACAGCAACATTTTGCTAGTGATAGCATTTTTGTATTCACATTTTGGGAAGCTAAGATCTTCACCAGGAGATTCCCAAGACCAAGACCCCAGGGCTGGAACTTCCCACCAAATGGCCCTGAACCTTTCTTTCCATTCCAAAAACCAAAGATACCTCTTCATAGAAGAAACCAACACACTGGCTGCTCTGGTCCAAGAATGCCAGGACTGTGCTAGAAGGATTTATAGGTCCTAAGGCAACTTGCATCTCCTGTTGGAACTTTTCCTCATCAAAGCAATGGAAATCAATGCAGTAAATACAGCTATAATGAACTAACCTGCTCACAATCCCTGCCTCTTCCTAAGGAAAAGGAATCATGAGAGACATATATTGGTTCCAGCTCTATCACGTCCTTCCCCCGTGCCTGATCCTCCCTCTGGGAATCCTCCTTGTTCCTGTCAACAGCATTTGAGGTGATTGGGGTTTTTATTGGATGCTCTTTGTCACTGTGACTGTAAGGATTCAGTGTAGCTAAGATTTAAGAGGTAGAAGGAGTTTAACTTCTTCCAAGCATCAGCCATGGCTACCCTGCCTTCTAACAGACTGTTCACGGACCTTCAGGCCAGAAGGGAGCTAGAGAATATCAGGTGATCATCTCATTTCACAAATGTGGAAATAGGTGCAGAGAGGCGAGAACCACACAGCATAGGTTCAGCATACCTCTCCAGTATTGGTGCATCCCACTTTCTAGATCTAGAAGAATCTCTTCCACAAAAAGGTGGTGACTCCTGGGAAGCAGTGCTGCCCTTCCCTTAGCTTTGGCATCAGACTGCCTGAGATTGAATATCTGATCCTGTGTAAGACCTTGAGAAAGTTGACTGACCTCTCAGTGACTCAGTTTTCTCATGTATGTAATAGAGATGATAATAAAAGTATCTGCTCCACTGAGTTATTGAAAGCTTTAGTAATCAGAAAAAAACTATTAAAATTATATAAAAAGTGCTCAATAAATGTTAGTGATGGGCATTATCTCAAAAAAAAATAGTGTCCCTGGGGATAGTTGCTGTTTCTGGAGGAGCTGAGCTTCCCTGGCTCACAACTTTGAGCCAGGACATGAACTCTTGCTGCCTTGAGAACCAGCCTGTGTAAGACAGGGATGGCTTCTCCTTTTTCACAGATGGCAGTTGTGTTCCCTGGACAAATGATGAGATTAAAAGTTCTGGAAGGCAGGAGACAGCCCTGTACATCTTTGTATTATCTGACAGTACTGAGCACAAATAGTGACCTTGCCCCTGGATCTTCCAGCTGGACCCAACCACTAATATCCTGTGCATGCCAGCTCAAGAAAGCCAGCCTCCGTACCAGGTGGGGTTCTAAGGAATTGTTCTACCTGAGTCTCACAAGCTTTTGCTCAAGTTTCGGTTTTGACTATTTTCTGCCTCTGAATGTCCCAGATTTGGTATTCTTTCCAAGTTTTCTTGTCTGCTTTCTCACTTTTTCCCATATATTTACAGGCCTTTCCATCCCAAGTGTATATCGTTGACTCAGGGGAGAACTTCTGGTTCCAGTTTTCAATCCCATGGAATCTCTTCTATCCTGTCCCCCTCACCCTGAGAGAGAGAGAGAGAGAGAGAGAGAGAGAGATACACACACACACACACACACACACACACACACACACGCACGCATACATGTACACATTCCAACCCCTTCTACTTCTGTCTACCTGGAGGTAGACATTGGTAGTTGTTATTTCCATACATTCTTCCCTTTGCCCTCTTTGCTTAATTTCAAGAATTGGAAATGCTTATATTCACTTTTCCAACATTTCTGTGGTTAGGGGTGACTGTGTAATCCAATCTTGGTTACAGAGGTTGGAAGGATGACTCTTAGAAGATATTCCTTCTTAATAGAACAGAGGAATCTGTGAAAAGAGTCCCCTTCCTTCTTGCCTTGGGTACAATTATGAGACCCTGATGCTTGGAACTGTACCCACCAACTTGCATGAGGAAAAGAACAGGACAACTGCAAAGATACTGACCACAGAACTACCAACACTGAGCTACTAAATGAACCAGACCTAGAGTCACCAGCCTCTGGATTTCTTATTATAAGAAACAAATAAGTTTCCATATTTCTTAAGCCACCTTGAGTAAAGAGTTCTGTTGCAGAACCTGCAAACAAAGGCATTCCAAAGCTTTATCAGGTAAACATCAGTCTGCCTACTGCAAACTCCATCAATGTGTGGATTGAACTTTGCGGATAGACTGAAGAACAAATTCTCTAACATAGCCTAGTAGGAGTCTGCATAAAATTCAAGAAACCCAGAATGTGGGAGGAAATTTAAATGTCACCCATGTCTGACATATAAGACAATGGAATAAAATTGTGGGTTCAGAAATAAACCCTCACATACACAGTCAATCAATTTTCAACAAGGGTTCTGAGACAATTCAAAGAGGGAAATAATATTTTTTTACTAAATGAGGCTGGGATAACTGTTTATCCACATGCAACGTATGAATTTGGAATCCTACCTCACACCATATGCAAAAATTCACTCAAATGTATCAAACATCTAAATGTAAGAGCTAAATGACTAAACTCTTAGAAAAAAACATAATCACAAATCTTCATGATGTTGGATTAGGCAATGGTTTCTTATATGGCACCAAAAAATAAAAAGAAAAAATATGTAAATTGGACATCATCAAAATTAAAACCTTTTTGTACTTCAAGGTACATCATAAAGAAAATTAAAAGCCCACAGAAAGGGAGAAAATTTTTGCAAATCACATATCTGATGAGATTTATACCTAAGAAATAAATCAAGAACTCTTATAATGCGATAATAAAAAGACAAAGAACTCAGCTAAAAATTGGGCAAAGAATCTGAGTAGACATTTATTCAAAAAAAGATGTATGAGTCAATTCAGTTCATTTTTTTCCTCTACTAGTGGGCTGAAATCCCCTTCTCAGCATGGTTTCCATGGTGGGGGAAGATGGCATGAATGCATGTGGTAGCCTGGGGAGCATGGAGAATTAGAGGGGCATTTAAATCACATAAAGCCTTAAATATCAATAACAAAAATGAAAGTGCCATAGATTTTCTAACAAAGAGACTAATAACAAAGGGAGAAAGTTCTGTCTTATAGGCTATTTACAAAGAAATATAAAACAAAACAATGGAACTTTGTTTTTCATCCATAAAACTAGCAATTAGTTTAAATATAATATTCAATGCTGGCAAAGGTGTGGTAAAATAGGCACAAATACATGCTTCTTTTTGGAATAAAAGCTGGTACATCTGCAGAATGTGGTTGAACAACAGGTTCTTTCATGCAGCCATTCCACCCTTATGCTTTGAACACAGAAGTTCAGACAGGTGTTTATGGTATAAAAGATGTTCATCAAAAGTGTTTTTGTATAAGTCCCAAATACAAACAACTCCAAGGTCCTGCAAAAGAGGAATGGTTACAGTGGTTATAATATCCACTTGTTAGAATCCATTTCAAAATAGTTGAATGGCATGGGGAAATGCTCACAGTATAATGTCACACTTAAAAGTCAGGCTCAAACATCAAGATGTGGTAATTTTTTAATTATATAAAGTCTTCACCAATCCATAGAAATACGACTGGAAAGAAATACCACAAAGTGCTGACAGTAGCAGTTCCTGGACAGTGGAGCAGCCAATAATGTATATTTACTTCTTTATTTTTTCTGAATTTTCTAAATTTCCTCAAATGATCATGTATTGTCTTTTTTTAAAGGAAAAAAAAGAAGCAATATTAGGAAGGAAGGTAGGAAGGAAGGAAGGAAGGAAGGAAGGAAGGAAGGAAGGAAGGGAAGGAGGGAAGAGAGGGAAGGAGGGAAGAGAGGGAAGGAGGGAGGGAGGAAGGAAGGAGTCAAGAATATTAATTACTTGGACCCCTTTTATTACCAGCTGAGTCTTCAGAGGCCTCATTGGTAAAACAAGGACAATTGTACTTAAACTGTCTCACAGAATTACTATGACGATACAATAAGAAAATGGATGTGACATGCTTTGTAAATTGTAAACCACTTTACAAATGTTAGTTGCTGTTAACATTATAACACAAAATTAACTCCAACAATCAGAGAGAAAAGAAAAGAAACCCATAATAAGATACCTCAATCTTTGAGTAGGAACCAGGAAAATACAAGAATGAGCTAAGTATAGAAAGAAGGAAAAAGTTCCCAGGAATCCTGAAGAATGATCACTAGCATCTCCCAGGAAGTCCAGGAAAAATGTTTAAGAAGCAAAAACAAACAAACAAAAGCCTTACAAGGCAACCAATTGTTCATAGCATTGCTACTGGCCACAAAAGATGTCCTGCCCTTGCTTAAAAAAAAAAAAATCTGAAAACTGAGAAATTTTCATTCAAATCAAGGGAATGAGGAAACTCACTCATTGTGACAGGCAGATGAAAATCAGAATTAACTAAGGTCAAAATGTATTGGAAAAGTGTCTTGCAGGATCTGACTTGGCTCCAAAAGTAAAAATAAGCACCCCAAGGGAGAAAACTGATGAGTGGGAGAAGGTTCTTAATTATCATGAGGCCAAGACTGGAATTAGAAATGACAAGGACCCAGCAAAAGGACTCGAATTCTTTACCTTGCAAAGGAAGCAGCTCGTGGCCTGCCATTGCTGGCCGTTTCCTCAGGTTTGAAATTCTCTCCTGTTCTAGTTTCTCAGGCCCTCACGTGTCCTGCTTGCCTGCAACTACTTCTCCAACTTCCTCTCCCATTCCCAACCTTCCAGGATCATTTGTTTCTCCCTGCTCTTTCCTATCCCCACTTTCTCACTATTCCCAGCTAACACCTACAAGTTCTCCTTCCCAGTAGGATCCTTTTCTCAACTCCCACACTATCTTCCCTTAGAAGCCTTGTTGCCACTCCACACTAAGGTTGCTTAAAGCCAAATGCATCTTCATAAAAACGAACTAAACAAAAACTGGTTCAATGGATTCGCATCTGTTACTCCCAATAATAGTTCCCACTAGAAACACTGACTTCCTCTTGTGCTTCTTCCTCTCTTCCCAAACCAAACTTATCATGTCCCAAATCTCACTAACACAGCCTGTCACATTTTTCTTATATCAGGGACATGCCCTGTCTCTGCCCAGTCCAGATCTTTACAAGCTACTGCAGCAGCCTCCTGACTGAACTGCTCTTTGCTGGATCTCCTCTCCCCAGTCTCTTCTAAGTGCCACTGTTAGAGGAAGCTTCCTAAGACACCTTTTCCTGACTTGGATTCTCCCAACCAAGGCTCTCAATGACTACTCTGTGCCAACTGGATAAGGAACAAATGATTTGCCTGGCATTCAGAGCTGTTGAGCTCTAGCTAAAGACTGGATGAATAGCTTGACCAAGTCCAGTTGAAGGGATGGGTCAAGGATGGTGGCCAAGATGAGATTTCCAGCATGAAGCCTAGGGTTACCAGTTGTCAAGAGCTCAGTGAGTGTGGGCAGGGTTGTTAATGGTCCAAAAAAAGTCAGATCTCGAGAGGGAATATAATTGCCAACATCTGAGCACAAAGGACAACATCCCAAAGTGGATCAAGGCAATGGAACCATTCCAGAGATGCAGAGGAGTACAAGATAAGAAGTAGAAGAGTGAGCTCCAGAAACAAGGACCAGGTGGGCAGTAGCTGGAATGGGGGCCAGAGAGACTCTTCAACACAATTGGGTCAGAAACGTGCTTGCTCAGAGCCGATGAGGAAGATGTTGGGAAACATGGTATATCTGACATCAACTTTGCGGGCAACTTGCTTCACACACTTACTCCTTTCCATCCATGTAAGACAAGCTACAGCTTCTGACAAAGGCAAACATGCAACTTCTGGAAAATTGACCAAAATAAGTCCTTTGGGTACACTCCTACTCTACATGAGCCTACACTCCGTGCTCACTTCCCTTCAAGATAATTGTGTCCCCATCTCCAGTCCTTTCCATTATGTCCCTGACCTAGAATGTCCTTGACCCAACAATGTCTAATTCTCATCCAGCCTTCCTGACACAACTTAAGTTCCATGGCTATCCCAGTTCATGAGCAATGTTCTTCTTTCTGAACTCCACGTAAGACAAGAAGCAGGGAAATAACTGATTTGCTGGGTCTGAATCTGTGCTACTCCTCTGGCATTGAAACTTCCTTAGGCTGTCAGTGACATTGGCATTTTTATGGCTTCCCTTCCTTTTTTTTTTTTTTTTTCAAATACAGGGCAAGAAGTTGTAGCTTGGTATTTTTTTTTTTTTTTTTATAGTCACACAGAGAGAGAGAGAGAGAGGCAGAGACATAGGCAGAGGGAGAAGCAGGCTCCATGCACTGGGAGCCCGACGTGGGATTCGATTCTGGGTCTCCAGGATCGCGCCCTGGGCCAAAGGCAGGCGCCAAACCGCTGCGCCACCCAGGGATCCCTATGGCTTCCCTTCCAAGGCGGATGCTGTTGGCTAGCTAAACAAACCCAACCTTGCCTTCGTCTTCCAAAGAGTCTGGAAAGCCTTAACCCTCCTGTTCCCAGCCTTGGGTGGCCATGTGACACAGTTGTAGCCAATGATAGATGAGCTTAAGTCTTGTATGGTTAGTTGGGAGGGGTGACAAGGATAGAGTGGGGGGTGCTTCTAGAAAGAATTTTTCCCAATAAAAGAGACAGAAACAGTGGGTATCCTACCCTTCCTTTTTGTTCCAGCCTAAAATATTGGCATGATGTTTGAGGCTGCAGCAGTTGTTTTGTGACCATGAGGCAAAGAGCACAAAGATGAGAAGCCACTTCTGAAAATGGATCTATGGGGCCCAGTCTCTAAGGATGTTGTCGAACAGCTAAACCAACATCAGCATTCACTTGCTTTCAAAATGCTTATTATAAAAAATAAATAAAACTCATTTATTTAATCCACTTTTAGCTAATTTTTCTGTTACTTGCAGCTGAAAGAATTGCTAACTCAATCATCTTCCTTCCCAGACTGTGAGCTATTTGGTGGCAGGGACCTTATCTTTTATATCTTTGCTTCTTCTAGCATCTAACATAGGGCCTAGCCCATAACCAACCTTGATAACCATCTGCCAGCAGATGGGGAAGGGTCAAGAGGGAGTTTTCTACCTCTCAAAGTGTGTTTTTAAGCAGGCAAGACATGGGTTATAGATGAAATAGTGGTAAACAAATGAGACAGTCTAGACCTAATTGAAAAATTAGATGTAAATAAATCCTGCTGACCAGATGGCATCCACCCAACAGCTCTAAAGGGTGAAATTGCAGAAATGTTGGCCAAAATGTATGACTTATTATAAAAGCTTACAGAGGAGCCTAAGAACTGAAGAGCAATGGGTTTGGCTTTTATTCCAAACATGTTGATAGAATCTGTAAGAGAGATCACAGGACACCTGAAGAATATGAACTTGGTGGAAAGATAGCATGGATCTTCCTGAAGGAGACTCAGAAAACACTAATCTAAAAATTCTCTTTTAAAGGGAAGCAAATAGAGAACCATTATGGAAGGAGAGGGAAGAGACCACTAGACAGCACATCTTTAGAATTTCAAAAGCTTTGTGGTGTGGTTTTGTAAAGCACAGGCTCGTAAACATTCATCTGCTCTGGGACTAGTGAGGCTGTGGCTTCAAATCCAGAAACAGAGAAATAGGTTTTAAAAAACAAATGTTTTAATAGAGACTTCTAATGGCAAGCTCCCCTGAAAATCATAATAAGATAGATAGGAAGTGAATAGTTTGAGAACTATCTGGAAGGGGGAATGTTCACAACAGCAACTCTTCATCTACTTGTGACTACAACACAAAGCTCAAAAAATGGGGATAAGGCTGCCAGATAAAACACATAACTGCTAATTAGATTTTAATTTGAGAGAGACCATTAAAAAATTGTGTAGCATAAGTATATCCCAAACAAGCCCAAGGGGCATACTTATACTATGAAATTATTCATTGATTCTCTAAAACACAGCTATACTGGGCATTCCAGGCTTGGGGGTTTCATGTTTTCCTTTGCTTGCTTTCTTGGTTTTGTTCTTTTATTTTTTGCTAAATCTGGTAAGCTTAGACAAGAAGAAATGGAGAGAAACTGGAAGAGCTACATGAGTAGACCTGGAGTCCATAGAATTGGGGCAGACAAGGATGTTGGCCAAGGCTCTAGAAGAGGAGTAATCTCAGCTAAACCTAAAAGACAATGGGCCCTGAGTCCTTAGGACCTTGGAAGGAGCAGAAGAAAGGGAAAACAATGATTAAATGACACAATCAGTATAGCCTAGTGGTTAAAAATACACACTCTGGGGGTGCCTGTAGTGGCTCAGTTGGTTAAGTGTCCAACTCTTGATTTTGGCTCAGGTCATGATCTCAGCAGCGTTAGATCAAGCCCTGCATCAGGCTCTATGCTGAACTTGGAGCCTGCTTAAGATTCTTGCTTTCCTTCTCCCTCTGCCCCTCCCCCCCCCTCCGGCTCACTCTCTTTCTTTCTTTTAAAAAAATATACACTCTGGAACTAGACTGTCTAGGTTCAAACCCTTGCTCTGGCATCTATTGGCTGGGTTTTTTGGAGGAATGTTGCTTAACAACTCTGTGCTTTAGTTTTCTCATCTCCAAATAACGTTATAGAAGTATCCACTTTATAAGCTATTGAGGATTAAATGGCACACATGTAAAGTGCCTAGAACAGTGCCTGGCACGTGAGAATGTCAGTTATCATCATATGCAGAGGTAAGCCAGGATAGGTCAACACCCTGGCATCAACTTCTATCTAGTGGCTTCCAAGGCCAGGAGGAATGACTAAGTATGCCACTTCTATGTTAGTCAGTGCTGTGTTGAATAGCCACACAGCACACCTGAGGGCTGATTGGCTGGGGGTTGCAGGAACGCAGAGTGAGCTATCTTGAAGGACGCCATCCTCCCCAATGGTCACATTTTATAATCCCCAGCATCCCAGCTCCCCTCTCTCTGCCTCTGCCAGAAGCAGTAAGAGTCTTCCTTCTTAACATCTACCATCACCTCTGCAGCTGCAAGGCCAGCAGACCATAACTGGGGGTGAGATCAAACAGGCCTCCAGAGTCAGCAGCCTCTGTGATGCACTCTGCTGGGGCTACACCAATCAACACTGGCCTGCCTTTCCTCCCCTGGTATGGACCATGTTTTGATCTTCCTCTTTTTCGGCTCTGGAGCTCTTAACTTGCTGCTGACCACAGGGAAGCATATTCTTTGTCCCCTCTAGACACCACCTGGCCTCCAGATCTTCCTGGCTTTTTCCTGGACAATTACAAGGTCATTGCCTTCTGTGTGCTTATCTCTGTTCTTGGCTCCCTAATTCTCCCTCCCCTGCCCGCTGGACTCATCTAGAGTGAGCTCAGTCCTCCCTTAAGTGAGGACACAGAGAAAGAAGCAATCAGTTACTGCCCTGAGGTCAAAAGGGAGCTTAGTACAGGCACTATATAGACCCCATCTCCCTTTCTCTGCCTCCCAAGATCTTCCCTTCCACTCTCCAGAGATGAATACAGGCATGATGGCCTGTAGGTCCCATAGGTAAAGTTTAAAAATAGACATGACTTAGAAATTCTGTGTAGGTCAGCTACTGGATAAGTAGGGGCTAAGGCCTAGGGTGACTTCAAGAGCTTCACAAGTCCACAGGCAGCAGAATGAGCAGCCAAGTGTATGACCCCAGGAGCATCTAGGAGAAAAGTCCAATTTTAAAGACAGGAAGATGAGAAGTTAGAATCCTCATACACTGCTGGTGGAAACGTAAAATGATACGGCTGCCGTGAAAAACCATTTGGTGATTCCTTAATAAGTTAAATATACAATTACCATATGGCTTAGCAATTCCATAGTCAGGTACACACCCAAAGGAATTGAAAACAAGCTTTCAAACAAAAACCTCTACGTAAGTGATTATAGCAGCATTATTCACAATAACCCAAACATAGAAATCACCCAAATATCATCAACTGATGAATGGTTAAACAAAATGTGGTCTATCCATACAATGGCGCATTATTCTACCTCAGACAGATGAAATTCTGATGACTGCTACAATATGGATGGACCTTGAAAACATTATGCTAAATGAAAGAAACCAGACACAAAAGGCTACATATTATATGATTCCATGTATATTCATTTAAATGTCCAGAATAGACAAAGCTATAGAAAGAGAAAGGAGGTTAGTCATTTCCAGGGGTTGCGGGGATGAGGAGATGGGTAACAATGAAGAGGTATGAGGTTTCCTTTTGGGGTAAGGCAAAGGTTCTAAAATGGATTGTGGTATTAATGCACGACTCTATGAATATACTGAAAGATGTTGATTGTACACTTTAAAAGGTAAATTTCATGTTACATGAACTATATCTCAATAAAGCTGTTTTTTTTAAGTTGGCAGATAATCCAAAATATACTTCAATTCTATGAGACCAAGAGAAAAAATCAAAATCTCATTTACCAAGGAAGGAATAAATTCTTTTTTTTTTTTTTTTTTTGGAAGGAATAAATTCTATGGCACTCTAATCGTGGTGGTGTGGAAAGCCCATAACAGACCATCATTCATTTCCATTATTGGTTTATTTTCCTCTCTCTGCCCCTTGGTGCTACCTCTGCACCTCACACATATCTCTGCTTCTTCTTTAATAGGATCAATTTATAATTGTTGGCCAACCTAGCTGCTCCCCTACTGCATCGTAGAATCTCAGAGAACTGAGACCATTCCCTGTTGGTCTCCTCCAGCGCCTGGCACCTGGTTGGTGCTCAATAAAGAAATATTGAATTGATAGAAATCTTATAAATCTCTTTTATCTAAAGATCTGACACTCTCATAAGAAACTCCTAAAACTAATTGCCTTGGGGAAAGAACAGGGTGGTTGAGGAAGGAAACAGGAGACACTTTCTGTATATCCTTCAATACCTTTTGACTTTTATGCATGCCAACACATCATCTGTTCCAAAAAGAAATTAATTTAACTTTTTAAATTGCTTAAAATCTGACACCTATAAGCAAAGACACAAAATCCATGCATTTGACAAAAGAGAGAAGAATAAAATATGACCATGGTCTTCAGAGAGTAGACTCCAGTAGCAAATCCCTTAGTGAGATATTCAGGGAGATAGAATGCAAAGCCCCTGGGAGAGAATAGTGGTGACATTTATGGCTCCCTTCCCATACCTCTAAGAAGACAATCTTATCTCTTCATTTATTCTTAGTAATGACGTCAAGTCTCCCTAAGCACTGCCAGCCTCAGCAATCAGACCAATCCTGGAGTCAGTCCTGGAGTCACACTGATTCATCAGGATCCTGTTACATTCGCATCCTCACCGACACACCTACCTGTCCGCTAGCAGGCCCATCAGAGCTGCAGTGGCCATAACCCAAGAGAGAATCACTGAACATCTCATCCAATGACCGGTACAGAGTGTGAGGACTGGCCGCAAACACCCAAGGCAAGACATGTCTAAAAGGCTGCAACAAACACAAACTTGCCCTCCATGCCCTCAGGCCTCTCCTTGTAGGTTTTGCTCCTCTCCTGGACCCCCTCCCACGTAAAGTTTCTGGACCCACACGCTGCAGCCTCTTGGGCTTGGGCAGTGACCCCTGTGGCAGTGAAAAGACAGACAGCACTGAGACTCAAACGTCCCCAAGGGACACCAGCCCTCACAGTGAGCCAGCATTCAGTAAAAGCATACTTTGAAATGATCTGTTGATGTCCCTGCCTCCCCATTATTCCTGCAAGTGCCCTGGAGGCAAGTCTGTGTCTGCCAACCATCTACGACCAGCCCCCAGCACAGACCTGGCACATGGCAGCCTCCCAGGATCTGTCACTTAGCTGACACTGAGTGAGCGAGTACTAACCGGTGCCAAGCACTGCTCTGATTTATTTCATCCTGATATCAGCCTTACGAGGCAAGTGCTATTATTCTCATTTTATAAATGAGTCACCAAGAGCTTAAAGTAACTTGCCCAAGAGCCCACAGCTACTAAATGACGGAATTAGGACTCAGCCCCATAGGCTCCAGGCTCCATTAGCTTAACCAAAAATGCTATGCCATGATTCATACCAGAGACATGACACCAAGAGAGAGGAGAGAAAGAGAGAGAGAAGAGGTGGGTGGAGTAGAAGGAAAAAAGGGGAAGAGAAAGAATAGAAAGAAAGGAGGAGAAACCGGGAAAGAGGGCGGAAGGACAGGGAGGTCATCAGGTCCTAGGCAGAAGTTCTCCACTTTGAGAGGCAGCAGCTCTATTTGGACAGAGCCTGAGACATCAGGGACTGACCCAGGCTTTGCAAACTCTCAAAAGCCTGATGAACAAGCCAGAATATTAGCTCATTAGTTCCAGAAAGAACTGTAACTTCCGAGAAAACCAGAACCTCATGTCCATTGGTTGGAGGCCAACATCCATGGGAAATGAATGATTCTCATCAGAATACTGCATAGTAAGCAAGGACCCTGCCAGCGAGTAGCAGGGTGATCTTAATGGCTCGTGTCGGTGAGTTATGATTGCCTGATGCTCCGGCTCCTCTCGGGTCTGCCTGTCAAGCAGAGCGGATGTTTCTCTCAGCTGCATGTGCCCCCTTGCTCTGGACAACGCAGGGGAAAAACCTGACAAATCATGGGTTCTTGGAGTCCCTTTCCTCTTGACGATGCACAGAACACCCTCATTCAGTTAACACTTTTGTTTCCCAGACAAGGCACATTGTGATCGATTACATTTCACAATTGATCAGGCTTCACAATCGTAGATGCTTAACTCCGTTACACATGGATTCTTCTTACAACTTTTTCTGTCTAAGGACAACCAAGTTCTGAAAAAAGGGAACAAAATAAAACACTCCTCAGGACTGTGGACTGATTGTACCTTATTCTGGGTCCTGTAGCTGCTTTCGGCCCCAGGTCAGCAATGGCTCTCTATTCCAGGAAGGAGTCTGATTTTTGTTCTCACGGTGTGATGATATGGGGCACCAGTTGGAAGTGGGACATGATGAGATGGGGTGGGAACCATGCCTGGAGCGAGGAGATACATGGTACATGCCGATTCCACTGTGAATGAATGAATGTAATTCAATGAAGAAGGGGTAGTGGAAGGGGAGGTGGGCAGAGGGATGGGGTGACTGGGTAATGGGATTGAGGGCGGCAATTGACAGGATGAGTACTGGGTGTTATACTATATGTTGGAAAATCGAACTCTAATAAAAAGAATATACAAAAAATAATAAAATAAAATTATGACTCCACTTAAGCAAGTCTGATTTCATCCAGGCTGTTCATAAAAGCCATCAATAGGCAGCCTAGCTTAGAGAATTTCTGTGACAAAACCCCCTTACCAAGAGCAAACTTTTCTACTACCTCTGCTAAGACTAATATTTAAAGCTACTGAGCACCTTCCATATTCTAGATGCTGTGCCAGACTGCTGCAGGCATGTATTAGTTACTCATTATTGTATAACAAATTACCCCAAAACTTGCAACTTAAAACAACACACATTTATTGCCTCACAGTTTCTGTGGGTCCAGGCACAATTTTGCTGGGTCCTTTGGCTCCCAGGAGTCTGCAGACTTACCTCAAAGCTCCACAGGAAGGACCCACTTCCAAGCTCACTCACATTGTTGTCAAAACTGACTCCCCCTTGAGCTGATGGAGTCCATTCCTCAAGGAGCTTTTGTGAGCTTGCAGTACAAGACCTCCACCATTCCTTTCCATGTGCACCTCTCCGTAGAGCACCTTGTACTTGGAAGCTTGCTCTGTCAGAGAGCAGAGTACCAGCAAGACAGAAGTCAGAGCCTTTGTAATCTACTCATGGAGGTGCCGTCCCAACATTTTGCCACATTCTAATAGTTAGAATTAAGTCACTAAGACCAGCACACACCCAAAGGGAGAGGATACACAAGGGGTGAATATCAGGAGGTGAGGATAGTCGGGAGCCATGTCAAAAGCATATGGTCTCCTCAAAACATGGTCACAGTATGTGATCTCAGATACAGATTAGAAGCAATTGTTAGTCTCTGCATTTCACAGATGGCAGAAGCTGAAACTCAGAAAGGTTAAGTAAATTGTCTGAGATCACACAGCTCATTGATGATGGAACCAGAACTCAGATACAAATCTGCTACAATAACCATTCCCTGAAACCCAGCCTGGTCAGGAAGATTTTTGGAGTCAAGTGGTTTTCCCATACTGGTCCCAAGATCTTACCCCAAAAAGGGCCACCCATTCTGTCATTGGGTAGGGTTGGTTGCCTCTAGTTTAGCCTGAGACTAGTTTGAAGGGAATCAAATATTTGTGGCCACAGCATGAAGATCAATATCTAGACCCTCTCCTTCTAGGCTTTTAACTTCAGACTTGCTGTGGAGATGGGGCTCATGCTCTTCCACCTTGGCTCTATCAGTGTAAGGTAGTACCTCACTTTTGGTCACTGGCTGGTTTCCATAGCCTGTCATTAAAACTTTGATTGTTTATCAGTTACTCTTCTTGGCAACCTGTCCAATGATATAACTCTGGAACTACCTGACTTAGCACTTATAACATCTCATAGACATGTATTAAACACTACTCTGTGCAAAGCATTGAGTAATGGAGGGAAAAATCAAATATTCTAAAAAAAAATCTAAAAAAATTCACAGAATTTCTTGAATCTGGGACTGCACTGTCCAGTACAGTAGCTCCTGGCCACATATAGCTAGTGAGCACTTGAAAAGTGGCTAGTCTTAAATGAGGTGTGCTAGCACTGTAAAGTAACAGTTTCAAAGACATACAAATAACAGTAAAATTAATTCATTAATAATTTTATATTGATTGAATTTTCAAAGATAATATTGAAGATACATTGAGTTAAGATAAAATATACTACTGAGATTAATTTCACTTCTTTTTACCTTTTTATTTTATTTTATTTTTTAAAGATTTATTTATTTATTTATGATAGACATAGAGAGAGAGAGAGAGAGAGGCAGAGACACGGGAGGAGGGAGAAGCAGGCTCCATGCCGGGAGCCTGATATGGGACTCGATCCCGAGACTCCAGGATCACACCCTGGGCCAAAGGCAGGCACTAAACCGCTGTGCCACCCAGGGATCCCCCTATTTTATTTTATTTTTAAAGATTTTATTTATTTATTCATGAGAGACACGGAGAGAGGCAGAGACACAGGCAGAGGGAGAAGCAGGCTTCCATGCAGGGAGCCTGATGACAGACTCTATCCCAGGATCTCCAGGTCTCCAGCATCACACCCTGGCCTGAAGGCGGTGCTAAACCACTGAACCACCCGGGCTGCCCCTTTTTACCTTTATAATGTGGCCTCAAGAAAGAGACACCTGGGTGGCCCAGTGGTTAGGCATCTGCCTTTGGCTCAGGGCATGATCCTGGAGTCCTGGGATCAAGTCCCACGTTGGGCTCCCTGCATGGAGCCTGCTTATCCCTTTGCCTATGTCTCTGCCTCTCTCTTTCTGTGTCTCTCATGAATAAGTAAATAATTTTTTCAAAAAAATATGGCTGCAAGAAAGCTTTAAATTGCACACACGGCTCACTTTTGTGGCTTGTTGTATTTCTTTTGGCAGCACTGGTCCAGAGGTGGAGGGCTTGCCCTGTGCCAGGCCCTGTACTCTACACACACTCTACGCTGAACACAAGTCACTTAATTTCATTCTCATAAGAAATTCACACAGTGGGGGCACCTGGGTGGCATAGTCAATTAAGCGTCCAACTTAGCATGATCAAAGTCAGGAGATCGAGCCCTGCCTCAGACTCCACTCTTGCTCTGAATCTGCTTGAGACCTTGTCTCCCACTGCCTCTGCCCCTCCTGTTCATTCTCTCTCTCTCTCTCTCTCTCTCTCTCAATAAATAAATAAATCTTAAAAGAAAGAAAGAAACTCACACAGTGGGCATCATTATCTCTTTTACAGATATGGTGACTGCAGGGCTCAAGCAACTTGCCTGAAGTCCCACAGTAAGTGGGTGAACAAAGTCCATCAAAGAGATGAATACACATCTGAGCCGTTCAATGATGGAGGGTGCTATAATAGAGGAACAGGACCAGGCTGGGGCACCAAAGAAAAAAAGTAGTCACTACCTTGGAAGCCCTCTGGATGGAGGTGATGCTTAGGCTGAGTGAGCCTGGAATAAATACATCGAAGTAGCCAAATGCAGAAAGGGCTTTCTGAGCAAAGGCAGAGCACGTGTGAAGTTGCAGAGGCATGAAAGTGCATGGTGTGTTCAGGGAACGGCAGGGGACAAGAGGGCTTGAGTTCAAGGAACAAGCACAGGGAGATCAATCGGGCAAGATAAGCAAGAGGATTGTAGGGAGAGTCTGGGACACCACGCCCAGGAATGTGGGCTTCATCCGGCAGGTCAGTAGTCTCAACTCTGGCCACACATTGGAATCTTTAGAAGAGGATTTTAAAAATAATAATGCCTAGGTGCCATCTCAGAGCAATTAAATCAGAAAGTTGAAGGAGCTGGTCAGAGCCCAGGGTTTGTTAAACACTTCTGCGAATGATTCTAATGTGTGACCAAGGCTGAGAACTCTCCATGGTAGTGGGAGTCTGGGCAAGAGCTTTAAGAAACGAAGTCCAGTGATCACAGTTCTGTGTTAGGAAGACAATTCTGAAGGTTGTGTGGGAAATGGAATACTGGAAGTGAGAAACTAGAGGCGAGAAGTCTGGGCGGGGTTTTACTAGAATAGCCCAGGTCAGGGATGCTAAGTCCTAAGGGCATGTAGCTATCTGCAAGACTGGGGTAGGCGGAGTACCCCCAGGAGAAAGACCGCTGCTGTGCCCGTGGCCATCTTCAGCCTTCATCTCTCAATCATGCATCTCCAGCCTCCATCCCACTCACCTACCTGGAGGTCTGTCCCACAAGGCATCGCATGGGCGCCTCCAGCTCCACATGTCCTGATTGAAGCTATTACATCCCTGCAGAGATTGCTCTTCCAGGTTCCCTCGTTTTCCTTATGGATCTCTGGAAACCCCATCCGACATCACCTCGTCCCTCTCGCTCTCTTTCCACATATCATCAGTCTCCAAAGATGGTCATTTCCATCCACAAAGGCTTTCAGAGGTGCTCCTCCCTGTCATCCCCCAGCCCCACTCCTCCTCATGCTTCTTCATTTGCTGCTCTGAGCACTGTGATAGTCCCTGTGGTGACCACCGTGGGTGGGCTACTCCAAGTCATTCCCCCTGTTCCTTGTTCAGAGAATGCTGACATTATTTAAGGATCAGCCAGGGAGATTTCATTTTGATTTAGACCAGCATGTGTCACCCTGACTGCACATTAGACTCACTTGATGGATTTTTTATGAATCCCAGTTTACATGCCCTGCTGCTTGAAATTTTGATTCAATAGGTCAGGTGTATGGCTCAGACACTATATATATATATATATATATATATATATATATATATATATATATATTATTAGAATCACCCAGGTGATTACAGTTTTTTAAATGTGTACATTTTCCCAAGGTTATTCTACTATATAGCCAGAGTTAAGAACTATCACTCTAAACCAGTGCTTCTGAAAGTACCTGGCACAGAAGCAGCCTGAGAACTTGGTAGAAATGAAAATTCTTGGGCCCCACCCCAGACCTACTAAACCAGAACTCTGAGGCCCACCAATCCATGTTTTAACAAGCCCTCCAATTTTTAATAAGCACACGCAAATTTGAGAATCACTGGTCTAAATTATTCACATTAATCCCTTTCCCATTTGCTAGTGGTAGGTTTTCTGTGGGCCTGTGACCTAGTTCTGACCAATGAAACATGAAGGGAGGTCTTCCTATCCGATAGAAGGAGGGATTCACAGAAAAACAAAAATCTTTCTCTAAATTATATACTTTCTGGGGGGGAAGATGGCCTGTCGTTGTGTGAGGCTGTGATGATCGGTGCTATGGCAGCCATCTTGGGACTGTGAGGAGAAAGTGGAGAGCATCAAAGGGAAGCTAGGCTTCCAGGCTCTTATGTTGTTGAGCTGCCAAATTAATCAATCCTGGAATTTTCTGATCTGATCTTTGGTGTGAGATCATTAAATTGCATTTCTTTTTAAGCCACTCTTAGTTGTGTATTCTCTTATCTGCAGTCAATAGCATCATAACTTTTATAGCCTCCTGTTTGCCACAGCTCTAGACTCTCCCCTTCAAACTCATCTTACTGTCAAGCACTGTGAAGAGTCTTAGATTTTCCCTTACTTACAAGCTAACGACTTAGCCTGGATGCTGGCAAAAAGCACAAGGCCTTCTTGGTCAGAGGCAAAAGACTACATTATGCAGTTTACAGTAAGCAGCATATTTGCATGGGGTCCCTTAGTCCCTGCAGGGACAATACTATGGATCCATATGCACATGCATACACATGGGGTTGAACTACAGGAAAAGAACCCAAAGCCAAGGTTCCCAAAACCAACAAGCAGCAAACAAGCCAGTTCTCTCCCTCTCCTCCTGAGGAAGGAACACTTACAGTTATCACACAGTGGTCTCCCTGTATTTTGTTCCCTGAATGACTAGCTACAGAACTGCTCAGTATCAGGAGACAGAGCCTTGCAATCTGGAACCCTCAGCAAGAACGTGCAGGCTCCCTGGGAGCCCATGGCGGGCTGCCTCTCTCAACATCTACAGGCAGCTTCCAGCTAGAGCTCTCGGATGCCCATGGCTGTGGCCCTTAAGTCCTTTCCTCAGATGTCACAATGTCTGAGGTGGCTCAGGGGCCTGAATCACTCCCTCCCCACTAGTGGCTGAGGTCTGTCCTGCCCTCCAAGAAACTATGGGCCATGACTATGCCTCAACAGCTCAAGGATGTGCACCAACTGCTTTGTCTTGCTTCTGTACAGAATCCTCGTATTCTTGGTTGGCATCCCAGTTTTTCATCCCAGTTTTTCAGACTTTTGTCTTCTACCTGAACCCCACATCTCATTTGCATCTCTTTGAACTTAGCTGCAGCAGGGTTTTTGTCTTGACACCGTTTGGTTTTGCATGCCCAGGGCTCCTCATCCTTGAGGTTGGTCCTTAATCTGCTTCCTTCTCTCATAACCAGCACGCTGGGTTTCCATGGGTCCAGAAAGAGAAATTCAGGCAAGTGATTCCTATACCCTTCCTCACCCCAGAATCAGGGCTCTGCACTCCAGCTTACTTCTCTACACTATCCCTGGACTCTCCACATTCCTCACACTTCCAGGACTACATGGTTTTCACCACCCCATCTGTTGTTTTGCCCCTTTGCCCTTTGCTTCATGTCCTTCATCGGGCCTGGAATGTAGTCCTGTATCCCACTTCACTCCTGGGGAAATCCTGTCCCTCCCTCAGGCCCCTGTGAAATAACATGACTTCGGTGGATTTCTGGAGGATTCCTTTCCAGCTGGACAGACCCTCTGCCTCCTTTCAACCCCCAGGGGCTGTGAACCTCTCTCATGGTTCTCATCTTTCCGGGCTTCTGTTATAGTTCTCCGGGACTTGTCTTGTTCCTGCTACTGGAATAAAAGTGCACAAAAGCAGGAACTGCATGATACTCCCTTTCTGTCTCCCTTTCAGCCCCAAGCACTGTTACAAGCTTTGTAACTAGTGTGATAGTTTCCCCCTAAATATATTTGAACACCATGGATGCTTTTTCCTGACTGAGGCAAACGAGCCAGTCCTGCTGTGACCGCATCACCACCAAGCTATTCCATTTTGCTGCTACCTTAGACACCAGAAGAGGGATGAGGCCTTCATGTCCCTGGAACTGATGTCATTTGGTGAGTCAGCCAAAGGGCAAACAGGCAGCACACAAGTCTACAGGGAAAATGTGTGGTGTTGGGAGTGTCAGAATCCTACAGTCCTTTGTGAAGCTTCCAAAACAGTGTGGTGAGAACAGATCTCAGCTTTGTCTACACACCTCAGCCCCTGGGGTAGCTGGTGAGCCCTGGGTTGGGCTGGAGTCCTCGACCCCAATGGGCTGTACAATATCATTTTCTGCATATTCATAAAAAGAAAAAAGTTGACATGTCCTGCTTTAAGGGTGTCAAATTCCTACACCCCTAAGGTCTAGTGTCTTGGGAGTTTAATCCCACAAAGGCTAGACTATCATAGCAATGAGAACCAAATAAAGGGGCCTGTAAACAAAATGTAAGGAGATTAAAATGTGGGCTGAGGTGAGAATGGGCAGGTTGACAATTATGATGGCAAGTTGTGTTGGATCGGGACTGGGATGGGATGCATCAGAAGGAACGAGGGTGGCGGGCCTAGAGGGAACTGGGGTCAGAGCACAAGGTGATGGATTGGAGAGGCAACGGGTGGGTTTGGTGTGAGCTGAAAATGAAGTGGTTGGGGTAGGGGAGTAGTCAGGCTCCTGCCAGAGAGTTCCATTGCTTTCCTCAGTGTCTCCTTTTGTCCACCGTCCTAGTATACCAACCAGTGGATGAGCATAGACCGGCCCTGTTACCAGTCAATGTCCAAACAACATGACAAAATCTGCCCTGCCAGGCTGACTCCACTTAAGGCCGCATGTGTGATTGATTGATCCCTCTCTGGAAAAGCCCGTTTATCATGAAGATTCAATGTTCCCTGACCCACTCTACTTTTTTGCTTTACTCCCTAACATTAGATGTGACTTCAGGGTCCCCGCCCCCCAACTTCTTAAACACCTAATGTCCTGTTTATATTTCTACATGGAGTTTGTCCTCTTTCTCTCTGCATTTCTGGGGCTGTAACAGGCCACGTAGCTCTTTTTGCTACTTCTTTTTTTGTTGCTGTTACCACGGGGCCCTTCTGCTCTCCCATCACTCACTCAGCAGCTCAATGTCCTTTGCAATTTCAGCTGAAATCAGACTCCTTCTCTCTTGCTTTGCTTTCCCACCTCCTGTGGCCTCTCTTGTCATTTATTATTTAACTCAATCACCCTATTATACATGCACAGGAGCCATTTCTGAATATGGTTGGTATGAAAAAAAATTAAGATCTAAACCAAAAGTAAACTCACCTCTTCTCAGCCCACCTCCCAGCTCCATTGTCATTCTGTTGGGGTCCCACACAAGGACTCCAGAGGGGCCAGCCAGTGAGCACGGATCTGTCCAATTAACAACTTCTCAGGTTGGACCCAGTGGAAAATTTCCAGATGGCTACTTACAGATATTCTTAAATTTATGTCAGAGATGTCTTCCTGAAGGTGGATGTTTGAATGAAATCTCATGTGTAATTCCAAACGTAATAAGGTGAGTGGGAACACACAGGATGATTGGTTTAGGGACCCTGGTTCTATTCTCTAGTTAATGTTCATCATTAACTTACTCCTGAAACTTTAGATTCTCTAGATCTCAGTTTTCTCATCTGTAGAGCAAGGGTTCCCAAAAATCCCTTCCAGTGGGAAATTCTAAAAATGATATTTACCCAGTGAGCAACATGATTCAATTGGAGATCCATTCCCAGTGTCAAAATCTGGCTTACGCTTAATCTACGGGTAATAAGGAATATACTTGCTGTGGTGATGCTCCTCATAACTTTAGATCAACCAAATGAACCCCTCATTGTATAGATGAAAAGGCTGGAGCCCAGAGAGATGAAGCAGCTAACCTAAGGTCACACAGCAAAGGAGGGGCAGAGTCAGACCAGAACTCAGTGCTCCCCATCTCCTTGTGTGGTACCTTAAGCATAACTACAAGCATTTCGATCCTCTTTCCAGTGAGAGGTGGATCTACCTCCCTTATCTTCATCTAGATGACCTTGGCTTCCACCAATAGAGTACACAGAAGTAATGCTATATGACTGCCAAGGCAAGAGTCACAAGGCCATGCTGCTCCTGCCTCACCTTCAGAGAACACTTCTGGGCTCTCAGAGCCCTGAGCCTCCATGTAAGAAGTCCCATGATCCTGAGACCTTCATGCTGGAGAGACCACATGGAGACAATCTGGACTCTGGTCTCAGCCAAGCCGTTTTTTTTTTCAGCAAGCCTGAGTATCAACAAGCCCAGCCCAGCCACCAGACATGCATGAAGAAAATATATTGGAAGTGGCCTCCAAATCACCATAGCTGAAGGTACTTCCAGGCACTCAAGTCCTCCCCTGAAGCCCCAGACACCAAGGAACAAAGAAGAGCCCATCCCCCATGTCCTTTTCTAACTCCTGACCTGCAGTATCTGAGAGCACAATTAAACAGTGGCTGTTTTACATCATTAAGTTTCAGGGTGATTTTCTGCATAGCCATGGATAACCCCAAGAGTTCGTAAACTCTCACACTGGCTAATAACTGAGCTTAGGGCTCCCTGCTGAAGTGTGTGATTCAGCACACAGGCTAACGGTGGGGAGAGAGTCCCTGTCTCCTGCCCCGACTGCCCTCTCTGAGCGAGCACCCCGCCTGCCCGCCCGCCCGTTCTGCCTCCGGTGCAATCATACACACAGGCTCCCACCTCACTCCCCAGGCTGAGTTGTCTCTCCTCCCCCACTCCTTTGTGTATATCATGGACATCAGGCTTATCACACTGGATAATAACTAATTTATTTATGTCTGCCTTTACTAGGCTGTGAGCTCTATAGGGGCACGGCTGGGTTCTGCGCATTTCCCAAAGGCAGTACCTAGCACATAGAGGGTACAAAAATATGTGTGGAAGAAATGCCCGTGGAACGAAACTGGCAAAGACCATGTGATGAGCTGCTTGCCCCATCCTGGATAAGGAGAGCAGACCAAGGGCCTCCTCTTTGTCCTCCTCCAGGCAGGCCCCATCTGCTTCACATCAGCCCAAAAACAAGGAAGGGGAACTGCCTTGTGCCCTACGTGCCCTGTGCCCTACGAGGGGACAAAGAGCAAGACTCAGACAGCTGGGAGTGGGACCAGGAGACAATGGAACCATTCTGGAGAGTCAGGTGTGTGCTTTGTTAGTTGTTGCCTTTATGAACGTACTTGTCCTGAAACCCTGGTTGATTTTCTCGTTTAAGCATTGGTTTCAAAGTTTTGGCTCTGGGAGAGGGGCTGTCCTTCAGCAGGTTCTGTTATAAACTTTGCAAACCCAAGGTCTGTTCAGTGGTGAGCTGGAAAAGTTTCTGGTTGCTAAGAGACCAGTGAGCAAATTACCATCTCACAAAAGACCCAGCTAAGGCCAGGAAAGAAACAAAACAAAGCAAGGTAGGAAATAAGCCTCCTCAATATCAAAATAAGGTAAATACACTGGCTAGGAAAATAGCTGATTGGAAGACAATTATAAATATTCTTCTCACTGAACTGTAACGAGGCACGATAGGCAGCTATGCTCTATCTTTGTGTTGTGGTTAGTTTTGGTTTTTTTTTTGTTTTGTTTTGTTTTGGTTTGGTTTGGTTTTTTGTTTTCTGTCACTCGAAGGAAACAGCAGGAAAGACCCTTTCCAGTCTTGCGATTCTGAATCCATGAGTCAGAGGGAAAAAACAAACTGTCCCAGTTGATAAGGAGGCAAAAAAAAAAAAACAAAAAAAAAAAGAAAAAGAAAAAAGAAAAAGAAATAAGGCTGCCTCTTTCATGAGCTCTCCCCACCAGGAGGGTGAATAGGCTGCCTGTGGCTGTGGCCCAGAAACATCCCCACAAGCCAAACAAAAGCATCCTTCCAGGAAAGGCTGCTCATCGCTGCAAGGAGGGGCCCTAGAGACAGGGAGGGCACTGGCTCCCGGAGGGGCAGTACACTTCAGAATCCAGGCTGGCTGTAAATTGAGGGTGAGCAGCAGCTGAGTTTGTAGAAGGAAGGAGCAATAAAGAATAGTCCCAAACAGGTCCCAGGTATTTATTTTGTTAAAGTGTTTTTATAGCTATGATTCTTAGTCATTCCTTTTCTGGCCAGATAATTGTATAGGGTATTAAAATTCGTTTTAATGACAAAAAGAAAAATGCATGCTAATCTCTCTCGGTGAGCCACATTTATGGTGGAAATTCAGCTCCTCGGACAGAAAGACCTCCTAAGACCCCACAGTTCCCCCTGGACAAATAGTAAGAAGATCTTCTAAGTGGAAGAATAGTTTGAAAATCTTAAGTTACCATAGGGGAGTGGTCACTATCATCTGAGTTTTGGAACTCAGAGATAAAAATGAAGTGGATCCAAGAAAAGGAGGGGGTGATGGCATATGAGAGCATCAGGGAGACAGAAATTGGGAGAAAATGCAACCAGCCAGCAGGTGTGTGTCAGGGAGTTATGGAGTGATATGGCTAACAGCTGTGTGCCTGAACAGTTTCCTGGATCAATACTGGTTGAACAGCAAAAGAATTTCAGAGTATGGTGGATCAAACAAGATGAGATACTCTTTAGGGAAAAAATACAATCCCCCCACACAGCAGCTTCCTTCGAATCTTTTCTGTTTGTCAGACTTCAAATGGTGCACAACTGCCAGATCTTAGGCAGGATGGGTAGCTTCCCATGAAAGACTGTAAGAGTACTGTCCCCAATATCCATCGTCCTTCCCTGTGGAAGAAAAATACACAGCCACTCTGTCATATGTAGCCGCTGCCATACGACTTGGTTTGGCCCATGAAATGGGAGCAGAAGTCACACATGTCTCTTTCAGGTATAAGTTTTAAGAGCCAGTATGTGGTCTTCTGGCCTTTCTTTCCTCTGCTGTCATGATGACCACAGATGTTCTAGATCGTGCCATACCCCTTAGCTGTGGTCTCCGAGAGAAGAATACACAGAGCAGAGCTGCAGTTGGACACACAGCAAGGGTGGCAAACAGAGCTCCGTGGAAGCCATAGAGCAAAATCTATCTGACTCACCCATCTCCTGTGGAACTAAAATGTGGCTGGAGTTGTCCTTGCCCAAGATTTCTCACTACCTGGCCACAGTCTCACCATTAGACAAAAGTCATTGTGCTCCAGATGGCCTACTCAGAATTCAGACATGTTGCCCCGCAGGTTCCCTTTTCTAGGAAATCGGGGCTGGAGGCTCCAAGACTCTGCTGCTCAGTGAGGTTCAGAAACCAGAGAGCCCAAAAATGGGCACACACCGTGTCTCTCTTCCCCCCCTTCCCCCAAGCACCAGCCCTCGCCTCTTACCTCATCACCTATTCCCTCCCCTTCCTCTCCCTTTTCTGCAGCCCAGATTCTGTTTCCTCCTGCCTCTTTCTCATCATCCCAACCACAGACAAGGTGGACTGAGCTGCTGGGCCAGCATCAGGAGGGGCATAGGAGAAGAAAGCCTCTGAACTCTTCACTACTTTGCTCCTAACAAATTCCGTGTGCACAACAAAGTGGAGGAGCTGCTATTAAATGAACTTTAATAGCAGCAGAGAGGAAGTGAGGAGAGATACTTCCTGGATAATTATGGAAACGTGGTGTGTGGAAAACCACTAAGCCAGGAGAGGCGTGACCACAGCTCTTTGTCCAGTTCCTATGACCACCGGAAGAGGTTGCCCTGAGTCAGAGATTCAACACCCTTGGCAAGCAGGTCTCAAGAAGGGGGCCCAGTCAATGGGGAAGTGTGAACATTTAGTAGGATATTGACTGGGCCTTTTCCAATCTCAGAATTTTTGCTAATGCCTCCAAAGTAGAGGATGGTAAGCAAAAAGCCCCCACACTCTAAAGAGGAAGTGACCAGAACATACCCGCAGGGTGTATTCAAAAGTGTATGATTCAGGCCTGTCAGCCCACCTCTAACACCACAAGAGGACACAAGAAGTTAGAGAGTATCCATTGAGGTAGGGACATTTCTAAGCGTAAAGAGTTGTCAGCCTGGTAAGTAAGGCTGGGAAGTGTCCCCAGCCCCCACTTCCCCATGGAAGAAGGAAGGGAGATGTTTTTGCCAGCCCTCGAGCAAAGCACGGAGGTCTAGGGAAAGCACTTAGAGGGTAGCAGACCTTCAAGATGGGAGAGTGCATCCTATGTCCAGCTGGATGCTGGCTGAACCACAGAAATTATCAGTAGGTTGACGTGGTGTTCCTACTGGACAGAAGCTTGGGGAACATCCTTGTCCTTGCCCCCAGTTCTTGGAACAGGGAGCCTAACACCTGCTTCTTGCCCAGAGAACTATAAAGGAATGTGGGAAGCTGGCTGGAGAGGCCAGCAGTGGCAAAGGAACAGAGAGGACATGGGCTGGCTTCCCTCTCATCGTTGCGTGCAATAGCTGAGCAGCAAGGCCTCTGCAAAATATCCCTCTCCTCCAGGGGAGTGAGAAGACCTCCACCCAAAAGGGAGGCCCAGAAGGAAAAGCAAGATGGGAGAGAAGGGGGTGGAAAGCAGCCATGTCCCCTCTCCAAGGCAGGTCCCTAGCTCAGGCATGAGCTGAGGGATGGGGTGGGGAGAAGCTTGGGGTTGGGTGTGAGACTGAAGTGGGGTTTTTTATGGTTTTCGGTTTTGGTTTTTTTAAGATTTTATTTATTTGTTCATGAGACACAGAGAGAGAGAGAGAGAGAGGCAGAGACATAGGCAGAGGGAGAAGCAGGCCCCATGCAGGGAGCCTGACATGGGACTCAATCCCAGGTCTCCAGGATCATGCCCTGAGCCAAAGGCAGTGCTAAACCACTGAGCCACCTGGGCTGCTCCAAGATTGAAGTTTTGATATAGCCTCCCGGCTGGACCTTCAAAGCTACCTAGCCAAAATAAAGCTAGTTATTATAAACAACGGTGGCCAAAAGTTCTAGATGCTCTGCTTGAGACAGCATCAAAGGGTGAGGAGGAGAGCTGCAACCAAGAGCCGGAAAACAAGAGATGGACAAAATAAAGCTACTTCCTAGTAGTGCAACCTTGAGTCAAATCGGTTAAATAAAAAATCTATACCAGGAGGAGCAATTCACCAACTAAAAAACACTCTCTAGAGAACGTGCACCCTGAGAGCAACTACTGAGTGTGATGAGGATCGTAAAGGACAAGTGGTCCTCCATCCTAGTAGAATATGCATTATTAGGGACTCAGGGACAATAGGGTCCCAGGAGGGTGAAAATCAGGGGTGGGGAGCAGCAAAAAATCTTAGATCTCTCAGAGTTTGATCCTAAAAAGTTCTCAACTCTGTCCAGTAAAATATTGCTACTTAACATTTATGCAGGAGAGGGAGAAATGAAATGAGATGAAGTGAGATTGTTTCCTCCAGGCAGCAGTAATGAGGACAAGTCCAGAAACAGTGAGTTAGAAAGGTAGGCAATGTTCTAGATCTAGTGCTTAGACATTTTTCTGGCTCCAAGGAGAATCACTTTCACTGAATCTGCCTTTTGAGGTCTCCATCCCCATCCTCACCAAGTGCCCTTTTTGTAAGAACCTAGAACAGTTTTCTCTCAGGTCTGACCATCTAGAAAAGCAGTAAATCTCCTGGGTAAATGGTTTGTTTGTCTATTATATGTACTAGAAAATCTCAAGTCATGTTTCCCTCTTTGCTTCAGCCACAGGGGAGCTCAGGGCATAACTTGTCACATTTACAGGATTGAGTGATACACATATCTGGGGATTGGTCTCAACTGTGCCTTTGGTATTTTGTTACTGTTAAAACTTCTACTGCAGGGACACCTGGGTGGCTCAGCGATTGAGAGTCTGCCTCGGCTCAGGGTGTGATCCTGGGGTCCCAGGATCAAGTCCCACATCAGGCTCCTTGCAGGGAGCCTGCAGCTCCCTCTGCCTGTGTCTCTGCCTCTCTCTCTCTCTCTCTCTTTCTCATAAATAAATAAAATCTTAAAAAAAAAAAAAAAAACTACTGCAATTCGCTCAACATTGTTTTAGCTCTTTTTCATTTCACATAGCTTTGTGAGCTCCCTAAGATCATTTGGGGATTAGGTGGGGTATAATTACTTAAGGAGGAATACTTCCTCCTCCTTCCAAAGTTTTTTCTTTACCTGCCATTTTCAAGTCTATCTTATGCAGCAGCAGCAGCAGCTATTGCTGCTGCTGCTGCTGCTGCTGCTGCTTTTGTCTTAACGTGGTGTAGAACTGATGCATATTCCATGAAGTTTTATTTCCAATCCTAGTTCTGCAGGATGTCAAGATCATCTTGAAAGCTGATTCTGGGGTCTGATGCTTCTTCCAGTGCTCTTAGCTTTGTGTTATCTGTAAGCATCCTTATCCAAGTCATTGATAATGATGTTGAATAGACAGGCCTAATGGAGATCCCTGTGATATGCCACCAGAGACCTCTTTTCACCCAGTATTTATGTATTAGTCACATTTTCCATTTCATGTGGTTGAACTAGTGATTAGTCCATCACATTTCCACATCTGTCTACTGGGATGGCCAAGAGACTTGGTCAAACACCTCTCTGAACGCCAAGGAGACTCTGTCCTCGTTACTCAATGTGTCACTCCTAATATCTTCCTCCTAAAAAGATAGAGATTGGCACTGGATGTCAGGAACTTAACCCTACTGTAGTCATGCTGCTGCCACCCCTATGTCAAGAATTTGGCATAATATCCCCCAAATGAGAAGCCTGGACTGCCAGTAGCACCAGCAAAATGGATAATCCACCCAGAGTTTTGTGTTTGTTCCCATGCAGAAGTATCATGCAGGTTCTCCTGACTGACTCAACCTGAGTCCCCTGCCTTATCCCAGCTACAAAGGATGTTCAAAATTTCAGCCCTCTGGGTTCTGCCATGGGCCAGCAGTTCCTATACATCAGGAAATCCAGCAAGCTTTAGAATGGTATTCTAAAGGTGCCAAGCAGTCAGACACCATGACGGATGTCCCTGGAGCCCAAAAGGGAGAGCATGGCTGCTGCACAAAGCCCAAACTCCACCCTGCAGTTCTCGGGCCCCACTCCAAGCTCACAAGGGAGGCAACTTGATTGGCTGATCTTGGACAGGGGCCATCCCCAGGCTCAGCTAGCTGGACCAGGGCTGTGGGTCCAGGCAGCATTCACACCACACCCACACACCCTCTGAGCCTGTGACCAGCTCCTGGGATGCACCCATCTGGGTCAGCCAGCACCCGAGTCTCTTTGTCAGGACTGTTCTCAAGCTACCACAGCCCTGGGAATTCACATCCCCTTAAGGCATCCCATAATCAATAGGTGACAAGATGAGAAGTCACTACAGTCCCCTTCACGATCAAGAGAGAAGTGAGACCTACATTACTTATTGAGTTTCCCTGTGGGGCTGACTCAGACCACTCCAGGCCTTCGCTTTATATTCCCTTCTCATCTTGTCCCAATTCCCTAGACCCCTACTGATATTTCCAGGAACACTTCCTAACACTTCTACACACTCCCTCATCTCAGGGTCTGCTTCAGGGGAAACCAGTCTGACACAGACAGCCATGGCTGGATAAATGGGTAAATCAGGTATTAATCCAGAAGGGGCCATGAGAAACACCACCACCACCAAACTGCCCTTCTTCTCCCTGATTTGACCCTTTGCAGATCACCCTGATCCTGAAAGCGGGGAGCTAACTTCCAAATTCCTGTCCTGGTCCTGCCCTTGTCTAAGACCAGAGCCAGGACTCAAAACCTACTTTCCTGAAGATGCACACATCTTCCAGTTAACCTGGCTGGTGAGAACTTCCAAGCATACTGCCCAGTAACTTCCAGAAACCAGTCTTTTCCCTTTTTTGAATGTCAAGAGCACATGTGCCCATCTCTTGTCTCTGAACACAAATCCTCTCCTCTATAATTTATCAAAGATTAATGGCAACGACTCTGAAATCACATGCCAAGTCCCTCCAGGGCTGCCGGATGTAATTCATCAGGCTCAGGGCTCCAAGTTCATTACAGCTGCTTGGGCTGGTTTTCCTGCCCCCTCACCTTACTTTGACTTCAATTCCCTCTTTGCAATGTTTACCCTACTCTTTCCAAGTGGAAGACCACTTCCTCACTGGAGAAGGAGGAGATAAAATAGTAATTAGACAAGCATTGCCCTTACTTTGACTTTAGCCCTGAACATTAGATCATTTTGTCTAAGCAATGCTTTGCCCTTAATCTTCGCATGCTCAACAGAGATAAATAGGATTCTTCTTAATGATCAGAACCCATAGTTCATTCAGTGTATTAGACCTCCCACCTTGGTTCTTACAGACAGGGACACACTGCTACATTCAGCTCTTGCCCCTTGTCATTTAGGGAACCCTGGGGGCCCTTTTGCACAAACTTAACATCCACAACAGCTTTTGAATCCCAGGCCAACTCTTTTGGAATCCAGCCTGCTGCTTCTCTTGCTGACAGCTGTCCCTCCTTTATCCCTTGTCATCTCTCTTCTTAATAGCTTGACTGAAACGTTCTTAGTCATAATCCTTGGCTCATATTTCCAATCCCCTTTGCATTTATTCCTGAGGGCAGAGCTCATGAAATCACCTGTTTTCATCACTCTCCTGACTCCATCCTTAGGAAGCACTCACTTCCTACAAGGTTAACTCTGAGGCAGTTGTCTTTAGAGTCATCTGAATATTTGAGACTCTGTAGCCAGAGTAACCCCCAGCTTCCCTGGCTTCTGTCTAATATATCCTACCTCGTTTCCTACTATTTTTCCTGCCATTTCATGCTATCGTCTTTTTGTGCAGGCCATAAGTGAGATTCACCCGGTTTCTTTAGCTAAAAATCCCCTTTTCCTTTGCAGCCGGATCAATGCTATTTAAAAAAAAAACAACAACAATGTCAGGAAGAGTAAATGAGATTTTAACAAAAGCAGTTATCTACAGAAGGTGACAGAAGCATAATGGAAGTGTTAAGGATGGGACTTTCCATATATATACCTTTTTGTGTACTTTTTGTTTTTCAGTCATTTAAATATTTTACATGTTTCAAACATAAAATTAAATCAACAACTAAATCTATATAAAAGTCATATAAAAATAATTCAAGATGTAGTACCCTGACTCTATACCCTTAATGGGATATGTTCTAGAAAGGAAAAAAGAACCACAAAGAAGGTTCACATGTTACTTAGTAATTTTGTTGTTAGTAGTATATCTGGTATGATAATTCTAAAATGATATCATGTGCATTGAGAGATAAAGTTAATAAGTACATTGTTGAGAAGTAAGTTCTCACCAAATGAGAAAGGAAGCATCTATATGGAATGTGGGAAATGTGGGAAGAGAAGGAAGGAAAGACCCATGGTGTTGGATTTGAACTAGAAATACTAAACTGAATTCAAGATTTGTTTTTGTTTTTGTTTTTGTTTTTTTTTTTGGAAGTATTTCTAAACTCAGTCCACTGAAAAGGCCTATAAATAACAATACACCAAAAACAATGAGCACACCAAGTCCCCAGATCTTGGTTTTTAAAAAACCATTCTCCTTTATTAGGAATCAGGCAGGGTTCCTTGAGGACATGCCTGATTCAGGGCTGCAGCAGAGAAACTACAAGATGAGCCAAGAACCTCAGGTTCTACTAAAAATTCAGAAAGTCCTAAAATTCTAATGAAGACATGTCAAAGGAACCCAGGAGCCAACCTGAAGGGGCTCCCAATTACCAAATTTGGGACAATGTGAACTTTAATACTTGGGGTTTTTTTATTCTTTTTTTTTAATTTATTTTAGATTTTATTTAAATTCTAGTTTATTCACATATAGTGTATTATTAGTTTCAGGGATAGAATTTAGTGATTCATCAGTTGCATATAACACCCAGTTGGAGCTTTAATATTTGTAGTGAATTATGACATATTCAATTTTTTAAAAATCTTTGAATTCATGGTGATAGTCAAAGGGTGGAGAAACTCTACAAAACAAAGTCTGTCCATGAAGTAGAAAGAAAGGTAGAATAAGAGACTTATCATCTGCCATATTACTGTGTTAGAATCTGCTTGGCAAAGCATCAAGGATGTACTCTCTTACCTTTGGGTAAGAGGTTGGCAAGGTGTTCATATAATCAAAATATAATCCCCTCAGATTATTTATTAATTTAGAAGGTACAGTGGTGGACAACACTTACCCACATGTTGAATTTAGTGTGACTAAGGGCAGCACCAACTGGCATGAAATGATTCCCAGTGTGCTACAATGGGAAGCACACCCCACCCACACAATGTTCTTACCAAAGTGTTCAACCAGAATTCAGTCAGAGGAAACAATCAGAGAGATGCAGACTGTGGACTATCGAATGTGCCACAACAGAAGTGGCATAGACTCTTCAAAAATGTCCATGTTGAGAAAGACTAAAAAATTGAAGAGAACTATTCTAGATTCAAGGACAATGAAGAGACTTGCAGTGAATGATCTTTGCATAGAGGGGGAGCTACAATGGACATTCTGGAGACAATAGGGTAAATTTGAATATTATGGTATATTATATGACATATATTATTTCACTACTACATTTCTCAAGTATAATATGATATTACAGTTAGTAGGAAAATATCTTTGCTGAAGTATCGTGCAAGCATGCAAAAGTATTTAAGGGGAAGTATTATGATGTCTACAACTTATACTCAAACAATCCAGATTAAAAAAAAAAAAAAAATATATATATATATATATATATATATATATATATATATATAGGAGTACCTGGGTGGCTCAGTGGATTAAGCATCTGACTCTTGGTTTTGGCTCAGGTCATGATCCCAGGGTTGTGAGATTGAGCTCTAAGCTTAGCATAGAGTCTGCTTGAGATTCTCTCTCTCCCTCTGCCCCTCCCCCCTGCTCTCTAAATAAATAAACAAATAAATAAAATCTTTAAAATACATATATATGCACACACACATATATATACAGACACAAATTTGGAAAGAGAGAGATTGGTATGTGTGGCAAACATAAGTGAGAGGTAATAGGTGTTCATTGTATCCTTCTTTCAACTTATCTGTAGCTTTGAATTTTTTCTAAACTAAAAGTTGAAGAAATGCTCAGACCCCTCTTAAAACCATTTATATCAAAATCTGTAGTTTTCCAGAAGCATTTACTATGCAGCCAGGGTTGAGAACCACTGACCTGCATTATTCATGATGGCCTCTTTCTCCCCTACCATCTGCCCTCAGCCTCTGGAAATCAGTCCCTCAGGGGACACAAGGGCATCTGAGTCTCTGCCAGGCCCTTGCAGCTCTACCTCAGAAGCTCAAGCAGAGGAAGAGAGAGGGAAAACCCTTTTAGAAGTTTCTACATAGCATAGGAACCCAGGTCACTTTTACGCCAGTCTGGCTCCCTCTAGATGAAGGCCTCTCTCTTCAGGAAGTGCCCTCTCCAGCACCTCTGCCTTCTGAGACCCTTTCCTGCATCTGCATCCTCCACCCCCAGGCTGGAGGCTGTGTCTTCCTCCTCCTGTGCTCGTGGGGCCCCCAGCAAAAGCCTGGCCTGGCATAACTTCCATAAACATGTGCCAGGCAGGCTTACTCACACTGCATCCTCCACAGTCACCCTCAGTGGGGGGTGGTAAGAAAGCACACAAAAGGATTTTACTTTGTCCAGAAAAATCCAGAGGCATAGGGTCAAAAGAGGAAAGAGAAGAGGGTGTGAAGGAAGTGGTTTTTACAGAGAGCAGAGTCATACTCACTTACTCTGGGTCCTTCTTAGATGCAAAAGCTGCAGTGTGCTGTACCCCTGGTGTCTAATGAAATCCATCCAGCAGTGCAGCCTCATGAGGATGTAACTACTGTCATCCTCATTCTATGCCATGAACTATGAGGTCCAGAGAGGTTGATTACCTCTCCCAGCATCACACAACTTGAACCCTCGCAATCTGGGACCAAAGCCCACAGTCTTAACCGCTGTGCTGTACCTTACTGCCTCCGTAGGGAGTTAAGGGAAGGGAAGGAAAGCAAGTGCTTAGCACTTATCAGCACGTACTAACACATTATCTTGTTGAACTCTCTCTGCAGCTCCATGAAGTAGGTCTTATCTTCCTTTGACAAAGCTGAGGAAACGGATTCTGAGATAAAGGAGATCAGTTCAGTCATGTCTCACAAGCTAAAAGGCACCACCAATTGCATTGTGCTCTGTGTGGACGGCTCTCAGATTCTGTTAAGGACCAGATGCCCCCTGGGGTTGTGCAAGGCCCACAGCGACCTGCCCAGTGTTGCACTGCCAATATGTAGTCATCCCATGATTTGAAATCAAGGTTTCTCTCACCTCAGCCATTATCCAACACACTACGCTGCCTCCCCCGCACCTCCAAGCACTGCGTGTTGCCAAGCATCTCTCTGCAGGGACAGAGCTTCCCGTTGTGCAAGAAAAAATGTGTGTGCCCCCCCCCAGGTGGTCTCAGAGGTCCCAGGCCTTTCTACACAGAACTCAGCTCTTGAAAGTGTGAGAACTTTGCCTTCCCAAGGGGGCAAGGAAGTATGTAGAGAGGGGGTTGAGGAAGAAGAAACAGAAGTCTGAGACACACTTCCCCCAACTCGGCACACTTGGATAGTGGTGGGCACAGCTAGGGTGACCAAATTGTCCCAGTCTTCCCAGGACTTTCCCAGTATCAGCACTGAAACTCTCACATCCTGAGAACCCCTGAGTCCCAGCAAACAGAGATAGTTGATTTCTTAGCTCCAGCTGCTATAACAACATAACCATACACAGGTGGCTTAAACAGCAGAAATGTATTCCTCACACTTTTGGAGAACTGGGAAGTTCAAGGTCAAGATGCTGGCTTATTTGGTTTCTGGTAAGAACTCTTCCTGGCTTGTAGATGGTTGCCTTCTCACTGAGTGCACCCATGACTTTTCCTTGGCACATGCACATGGGGGCTGGGAGGAGGAGTAGGAGGCACCCTGATGTCTCTTACAAGGACATTAATCCTATCATGCCCTCACCTAACCCAGATTACCCCCTAAAAACCCTGTCTCCAGAGACAGTCTCATTGGATCAGGGCTTCAACCTCTGAGATTTGAGGGGACATAGTTCAGTCCATAGCAGTAGAACACCCTACTTATAGCCAGGTTCCCCTCCTCAGTCCCTGGTCCCAAGGTGCCAGGGGAAAGGTGATCAATTCTACCAGAAACCCACCCAGCCACAGCAGCAATGAGAATGTACCTCTCAGGACACCTGGGTGGCTCAGTGATTAAGCCCCTGCAGTCGGCCCAGGGTGTGATCTGGGAGTCCCGGGATCAAGTCCCACATCAGGCTCCCTGCATGGAGCCTGCTTCTCCCTCTGCTTGGGTCTCTGCCTTTCTCTCTCTCTCACTCACTCTCTCTCTCTAATGAATAAATAAATAAAATCTTTAAGAGAGAGAGAGAACGTACCTCTCCCTGGAGTGGATAGCCTCTGCCCCCTTCCGGGCCTGTGCAGAGAGGGTGGCCTCACAACTCCCAGTAGCTATGGAGGAATGGCTGAAGCTCATCAGTACACAAAGTCAAACTTGAATGCTTCTCCTGTAGACCTTCCTAGATGCCCCAATCTGGAGATAAGAGAGAGGTGTGCAAATGGAGTACAGACTGACAAGCTGTGTGGCTTATCTGCGCTCCGTAGCTTTACCTATAAAATGAGGGTAATAATGCCTACCTCACAACCAGAATGGTTGTAAGGGTTTAAAAAAAAACAAACAAACTGGATTTTAAGTGACCAGCACCTAGCAGGTGTCAGTACGTGGTTGCAGTACATCCTTTCTCTATCCTTTGCTCCCTTTCATCCTTTGATTCATTGGGTATTTACTGAATAACTATTGTGTTGCAGCACTAGTGATGCAGTAGTAAATAGAACAAAGTTTCTGCCTCCCTGAAGCTGACATTGCGGTTTGAGGAAACAGACAAATAAATGTATAATAGCAAAAATGTCAGAAGGTGGCAGAGATAGGCATGGAGGCCAGAGGGTCAGCTGATGGACGAGTCTGGAATCCAGAGAGTGGAGTCAGGAACATGCACTCTGGAGCCCTCAGAGTGAAGGAGGTCTTTAAAGCCCAGGGACTAGATGGGGCTGTAGAAGGAAGAGGCAAAGAAGAAGCAGCCAAAAGTACTAGAAGGGGCTGCCATCTAGTGCAGCGGAAGCCCAGGGAGAGGGTGCTGATGGCCTCACATGACAGGAGGGTCATGTGGGTATTCCTGAATTCCTGATTAGCCAAAGAAAAGGAGAGAAGACATAAATGTTCAGGAGCAGGAGAAGGATGGTGGCTAACTAAAAGGGGGGAAGCAATCTAAGTCATTAAACAATAACAATATAACAACAGAAACCACAGCAACAGCAATCAGGAGCTCTCGCGCCAGCCAGGCACTGCGCCCAGGCCCACACACCTGCTGACATTGTCTCTTGGCTCAGCGAGGCTCCATCCACTCTCCGTCATCCTGCAGGGACAGCCCCATGGCCTTCCTCAACCACCATGTGAAGCTTTGTCATTGAAGGGACGAGAGGAAGGATGTGGGAACATTAGGAGACAGAGACAAACAAGCCCTGCATCACCATCTCCTTCATGCCTTCTGCTCCTCTGCCACCAAGCTGACCTGGGCCTTCCCCTCTGCCCTTCCCATATCACCGTTGCTGGCTGCAGGGACGCTCCGGCCAGCACGTAGAGGGCTGGGGCCAGCAACCAGAGCACTATCTCCCCTCTCCCCTTAGCTGGAGCTGCCACAGAGGCAGACATTTTCCTGAACTCACTCCTGACCCTGTCAGCAACCTCTCAGCCTACCTTCTCCCAAAGGCAGATGCTCTCATAGTATGATTTTAGGGGACAACATACATGCACCCACATGCGCACACACATATGCACATGCCCATATGCACACACATATACATATGCTTATATGCACGCACAAACACACATACATGGGCCCATATGCGTGCACATACACACATACCCACATACCCACTCTAAAAGATCTCCCCTACTGGCTCACCTCAACACCTGAAATCCCACCTGGTTAAGGTCCAGGGGAGACCTACGCAGTTGTGCCTGTTACTTATAAACACTGCACCTGTGGGAAGCTGAGATTTAAGAGCTGGGGAACTGGAGCAACAGAGGGATCAAATGTGCTGGGAGAGGCTGAAGGAGGTGGGACAAGCTGAATCTTTCCAGAAGAAATACAGCCCCAATGATGGGTGAGGGGAAAGGTGGAGAATCACTTGAAAGGGTAGAAGCCAAGCATGGGAGAGGAAAGGAGCCAGAAAGGTCGTTCTCTGCTCTCCTAAGAATGTGGTTTAGTATAGTGGCTGAGTGTGACATCAAGTGAGGGCTCAAATCCCAGCAGTGCCACCTACTAATTATGAGGTCTTAAAGAAGTTACTCAATCCCATTAGCTCCATTTCTGTATCCTTAAAACAGATAGAATGCCAGTACATATCTTGCATACTGTCATCTGGAGGCTTCAACAAGGTAATTCACGTAAGGGGCTTAGCACAGTTCCCAGCACTGAAGAAATGCACAGTAAATGTTTAAGATTATTAATATTTAACTGAAGACTGCTGCCTGCCTGCCTCCAACACCAATTCCATCTGTGAGCTTCCTTTGGAGTCTGCCAAGGCTCTTAGGGTTCACTGATGGTCTGGGTGTGAATCAGTTGTAAACAGATATATTGTATCTTCTGTTTGAGGAAAACATCTCCCCTTCTTCCAGTGGCAATATCTAGTGACCCCCTGAGAGAGGAAAGGGTGGAGCACAAGATGACAGGAAGCCTAGCTGTACCTGCAGCATGCAGGGCAAGAGGGCTATATCCCAGCAGTACATGAGTGCTGCTTTTCCTGAGTTTGGCTTTCCCTGAGTTTGGCACCTGTTCTGACTTGGTGTAATGCAGGCGAAGGAGCACTGAGGAAATGTAAAATTGGTACAACCTCTACAGAGAGCAAGGTGCTTTAATAACTCTCAAATTTCCAAATGCATATCCCCTTTGACCCAAAATCTTGGCTTCAGCAATATTTTTTTACATGTATGCTCACATACATGCAAAATGGCACAAGCATAAGGTTATTCACTACAGGATTATTTGGTACAATGGAAATTGGAAACAACCTAAATATCCATTAATTGTCCAATAGATTATGGTCCATCTTTCCTGTGGAATATTAGGCAACTATAGAAAAATATGAAGACATTTATATAAACTGATTATGAAAACATCTCAGGATCCATTGTTAAGTGAAGGAAGCAGAGTACAGAAGACTGTGGGAAAAGTAGAAAAAGCCATATAGTCCCATATCTAGTTAATATGCTTGGAGTAACTCTGGAAGAAAACTGAAGAAATTGTAATTTCGTCTCTGAGGAAGAGAACCAAGGAGCCAGAAGACAAGACAGTCACTGACTTCTCTTTTATATATTTTGAATTTTAAAATGTTGAAAATCTATAGATTTTCATTTAGCAGCACTGGGCCTGGAGCCAGACCTGGGTTCAAAACTCAAATCCATTAGTTGTGTGATGTTGGGCAGGTCACTTTACTCTCTTTGGGCCTTGGTATTTTCCATATGTGAAATAATGGTGAGAATAATACTTGTATCACAAGTAGGTGTGAGCATACTCTGAGACTCTATTTAAAATAAAATACCCCATTTGGAAGTGGCTGCAACAAAGACAGCTTTCAATATATGTAAGATAAGTGGATTTATTTCCTCCTACTTGCCTAGGACAGCACTGCAGAGTGGAGTGAGGGACTGAGAACATGGTATAAAAGAGAAGTGAAAGTAAAAAGTGTCTATCTCACAAGGATAGGAGGGAGGGTGGCAGGTCCCTTCACGCATGCATGCTGTTTACAGTGCCGTGGTTTGCAGTGGGCTGTCCCAATCAGTGGGTCATTGGATCCTCAGTAAGTTTCCTGTGACATAAATAAGACAGAGATGCATAGCACTGTTTTACGCTATCCCAGGGAGCTATAGTAAGGGGCTTCATGTGACTAATCAAGCAGACATGAATGAAAGGTAACATGTCAAAGTTGAGAGTACATGGTTCTGGGGGGAAAACAGAACAGGTTCTGGTGGCTTGTTTAGTCATGCTAAGCCTCAGTTTCTCTATTCACAAGGTGGAGATCATCCCAATACTTTGCAGGATGTTGAATGAATTAGGGCTTCAAGCACTATAACAAGGACATGGGAGACGCTCAATCCATAGAAGCCACCATTTTCATATGGGATGGTTATTTGAGAAGTTAGCACAGGTGGGTGCCCCAAATGTGCCTTAACAACTCACATGAAGACTCTTTGCCTTCAAAGAACTCACAGTCTAATAAGAGAGACAGAGATAGAGAAGTAGATGCCAATATAAGTACAGTTCTCTCTCCCCAACCAAGTTCCTCTTAAATAAAATCCTGGTTTGCACATATATACTTCTGTATATTATGGTCTCATTATACATGCAACATGAGTTGTTCCCATTGACTGATTAAAAAGTAAGGATGTGAAGGGAAGTAGAGGGGAGGGGCAGTAAAGCAGATGTAAAGCAGGGGTAATCCTTGGAAAGATAAGGGAAGTTAAGGAAGAGTCACATGGGGCCTCTGAGGAGCTTTCCATCCATGGTATCCATGAGGAGGGGTACAGCAGGACATGAGTCAGTGCGGCCAATGGCAGGGTCATTGACAGAGTTATCGCAGACAAGAGTCCTAGGGAAGGGAGCTGAGAAGTATAGCCTCCATGTGCTGAGTACCTCACATACAGGTTCCCCTACTTTTTTTTTTTTCCTTTCTTGTTAATTATTCTGGAGGCTGAATCAACAATCCTGAGTTGTAAAGCCAAAAAACATTGACTCCAAGATAATGGTAATAGCAGAAGATAATGAATGTACTCTGCTGGGAACAATCTCATCCCATCTTCGAAACAACCTGGAAAGCAGGTACTGCTTTCATCATCCCCATTCTACAGATGAGGCAACAGGCTCAGAGAGATTAAGACATCATTCCTGCCAGAGGTCACACAGCTACCCAGTGCAGAAGCCAGGATTTGTAACCAAGTCTGTCAGATGACAAAATTCATGTTCTTCCTCACTTCAAGGTAGGCTTTAAACATTCTTATGCCTACTATGAAGCTAAAGATACTTAGATGTGGTGGTGCTGGGCTAGAAATCTGTACATGTAATAAAAATATTGCTGAATTATTATTATTATGCACAGAGACATACCAAAAGATGAGTATTTGCAAAAACTGTTCAAACCCGAGTAAGGTCTGTGATCTGCTTGATTGTATTAAGCCAAGGTTAATTTTCTGACTTCAGTGATACACTGAAGTCAGTTAATAAGATGCCACAACTGGCAGCAGTGGGTTCTGAATCTGTTGGAGCTCTCTGGACTCTTTGTGCAACTTCTTATGAGTCTACAGTTTGTTCAAGGTGAAGAACTGGGGCGCCCGGGTGGTTCAGTCATTTAAGCATCTGACTCCTGGCTTTAGCTCAGGTCATGATCTGAGGGTCGTGAGATCGAGCCTCGCATCAGGCTCCAGGCTCAGCAAGAAGTATGCTTGTCCCTCTCCCTCTGTTGCCCTCTGCTTGCTTGCTCACTCTCTCTTTCAAATAAATAAATAAACAAAATCTTTTTTTAAGTGGAAAACTGAAAATACATACACACACAAATACATATGTGTACATACATATAGAAACATTTGGTTGAAAATATCAGGGTCTTGTGAGAATATTCTAGATGTTTCCTAACCAGTAGAGAACAGCATAAGGACATTAAAGCACAGCGGTAGCCTTCCTCCCAAACCTAAGAAGTATAAAATATCATAGCTGTTGAGTAGACTCTTACTGTCAGATAACTTTGTTTTAAGAAAACCCAAGTTATCCCACCTTACTTGTCTATAGAGGGCTCACAATTACAGATGTCACCCATGTTTCATGAGTTTTGGCCCCTACTTGCTATTACAGAGCTTCTAACTAACCCCAAATCCTACCAAATGAGTCCTGGGGACCTCTAGAGGTTTCTCACACAAGCCCACTGGTTCTGTTCATGCCCATCCCATCTGTAGATGGCCTCTGTCCTCAGGCACCCCAAAGCATTGCTTTGGGCCCTGCCACCAGGCATGAAGGTCACCAGGGCTTGGACCCCAGAGGTTCCTCCTAATATTAGCAAACCTAAGCAGGTTCTCCAGACTCCCCCTAAAGGCCCTCAGCATTTTATGAAGGAGGGCAGATGCCTGCTCCAGACCATGCTCGGTCACCTGGGTACCAGAACAGGGCAGCCCACATCCAACAGAGCTTTTCTGAAAATCACTCCCAAGCTCTCCACTAAGAGACTTAGAGAAGAATGCAGAGTTCTGAGACACAGCCCTCATAGGAACTAATATTTACTGAGCATTTACTATGTGCCAGGCCCTGTGCCAAGCAGTTCCTGTGGGCAAACTAATTTAATTCTAACAGATAGGTTGGCTGCTATAACAAAGAGACCTGGCAATAACCCAGTGGCTTAAAAAAGTTAGAAGATTATTCCTTTCTCACATAGCATCTGAGGGAGGCTTCCCAGTCAGAAGTCAGCTTCAAGCAGAGTGTCAGTGACCCAGGCTCTCTTCATCCCCCCAAGATGTGGCCCTCATCTACATGGGATAAAGCTGTGGCTATGTCTCTTTGCAGCCAGTAAAAGAAGGGGAGCATGGAGGTGGCACACTGATTGCCCTAGGGCCCTGGGTCTGGCAGTCCCCTACATCACTCTACCCACATTCTCTTGGTGGGAACTTCATAACATGGCCTCACTGAACTGCAGGGAGACTGGGAAATGGGTGCCCTATACAATTCTTCCAAAGTGAAAAAAAGGAAAACGTGTTCTGGTGGACACCTGTCAGTCTGCTCTACCCTCCCTCACATGTAAGCCCACAGATGCTCATATGGATGAATCCTCACTCTAGATAATAGCTATCTGATCTGACCAACTAATTTTAGCATTAAGGTATAGCTGGACCCTTTCAGATAAAATGTATGTTTTGCACGTTTTATTAACAGGGATCTAACGGAGATGCAAGGCTTAACCCAGAGATAGAGCTCTAACAAGGGTGGGGATCAGGGCAGACCTTTTCAAGGGGCAACACAGTCCAGGTTTTAGAACAAAGAGGCTTCACTAAGTGAGTCCAGGGCCTTCACTTAGGAAGATCACTGAACCCTCCAGCCATCAGTTCCCAGCAGAAGAGAATCCAGGAAGATCATGAATGTGGCATGGTTTATTAAGCTGAGATGCGCTGCCAAGTCTAGGATTATTTTGGTCTGAGGGAACCTGCATACCCTACCACCACAGCTGCTCTTTGGGAAGGCCACAGTATCCCTTCCCAAGGTCTAGGTTGGGATGAACAGGTTTCCAAAGGTGAGCCCAAAGGAGCTCAGCAAGAATGCTCCTTGGTGTGTGCACGTGTACTGCTTCAGCCAGCTGGGCAGCTAGTCATTTATCCACATGGATGACTTGATTTTTGATTGAGTTAACAAGTACTTATTGGATACAATTTCCGGAAGGCCTGCAGTAAATTGGATGCTATATAGGTATATGGGAACCCTATAAATTTTTACGACCCTGTATTCTTCAAATATTGGGATAGTATAAGATAGCTGAGGAAGAAGGGGAGGGAAGAGCAAACACTAGAGAAAGAGGAGCTATGGGGAGGCAGGTGAAGAGAGAGAGAAGGATGGTGGGTCCTTCTTGTTTCCAAGCACCAATGAGTGTGTTCACCAATGAGAAATAAAACCAACCCATTGTGCAAATTACTAAAATACATAATCTGTCCTCGTCTGAGTGCTTCTTAAGTGCCAGGCACTATGCTAAGTGTTTTCTGTACACGATCTCATTTAACCCTTGACAATCCCGAAGATTGGCACTCTTGTTAACCCATTTTACAGATGCAGAAAGGGAGGCAGATAGATGTTAAGCAACTCACTCAAAGTCACACAGCTAGTAAAGGACAGAGTCAGGTTTGAAACCCAGGCCTGATTCCTGACACTGTACCCTAACCACTGTGGCTGACTTATACTTGTCAGCCATAGTCTTCCCATTTGTGAAATGGGGCCATTACAACCAGCTCTGTTTGCCTTATAGTGTTGTTGTGAGGAACCACTAAGAAATGATTGCCAAAGAGTTCTGTAAATTTACAAAGTCTTATGAAAAACTATTAAACAGCATTGCTCCAAGTCTTGCTAAGATTATTCTACTTTAGAGAACAAAACAGTTAAGAGTAGCAAGATTAAAATAAGCTTCCTGTACTCAGAAACAAATTTGAAGGAAGGATGTTATTTACTCGCCTGGCAGAAAACAATTCCAAGTGGAAGAGCCCAGGATTGTTTTACCCCTGATGACCTTATCAGAACATCTAGGAATCAACAATGTAGCTATCATGCTGTGAGGACTCTCAACAGGCCTGTGGAGAGCTCCACATGTAAAGGTACTGAGACCCCTGGCCAGTAACCAGCCTCAACTTGTCAGCCATGTGAATTGGTCACTGTGGAAGTGGATCCTCCAGCCCCAGTCAAACCATCAGATGATGCAGCCTCAAAAGAGACTCTGAACCAAAAACTGCTCCTGAATCCCTGATCAATAGAAACTGAGAGATAATAAATGATTATTGTTTTAAGCCACTAAGTTTGGGGTAATTTGTTACACAGCAATGGATAACTAATACATAGTCTATGCTATTCCATGGCTTCAGTATAAGATTAAGGGATGCTAATCAGAGTTCTTGATTCCAAGCAAGAAAAAATCAATTCTGGAAAATGTAAGCCAGAGGGGAATTTTCTGGTAGGGCCCACTGGTAACCTGGGTAAGAGAACCCAAGCCCTGGTACAGAAAAAGAAGATCCAGGTAGCCACACCTCTATGGCTCTGAAGAGCCATTAACCATCCCACATATCCTGTCTTAGTTCAGGCTGCTGACAAATACCATAACAGATTATAACAGAATACCATAGATGAAGGGGCTTAAACAATAAATGTTTATTGCTCACAGTTCTGGAGGGTAAAAGCCCAAAATCAAGATGCTGGCGATTTGGTGTCTGGTGAGAGTTCTCTTTCTGGTTTCAGATGGCCATCTTCTAGTGGTATCCTCACATGGTAGATATCAGAGAGAGTGGAAGCAAGATATCTGATGTCTTTTAGGGGCACTAAACCCATTCACAAGTTTTCCACCATCATAATCTCACTACCTCAAAAACCCCACCCACTAATACCATCACATTGGGGGTTCAGGTTTCAACATAAGAATTTCAGTGGGACACAAACATTCCGTCCACAGCACATCCTTAATTTACTGTCTCAGGATTCAGCGTCTGGAGTAATAGTGACATGGATCATGTCTCAGCTCCCGGCTACAACAACGGCCAGTGAGAAAGGCTTTGCCTCTTTGGTATTATCTCTCTCTGAGACTGGTTATTCCCAGTGGGGAGAGGTGATTTCTGAAAAAAAACTGGGGTGCTGTTAGACAAGGGGATGGGATTCTCTGCAGTCAAAATCAATAATTGTCCAGCCCAGGGGTCACTGCATGGTGTTACAAAGAGGAAGACCTCAAATATCAAACCAGACTGCATACAAGCGGTGGGATGAATGCTTTGCATTCATAATCTTTTTAATCCCTACAACAGTCTTTCAATACTACCTATCAAGGAGGATAGTATTGCTCCCCCTTATCCAGACAAGGAGATGGAACTTTATACACATTAAGTGACTTGCCCAGGTCTTCATGGGAAGTAACAGAGCTGGTTTTCAAGTTCAAGTCCATGGCTTTCCAGAGTTCTTACTTGTCCCATTTTGCCAGGCTTCCAAGTTGGACCCCACAAGAACAGAAACATTCTGCTTTGATGAAATCAAACAAGTTGAAAAGAGTTAATTAAGGAAAAGAAACAAAGGCTGAAGAGGGGGGTCACCTTATCGTCTCTCAAGGGGGAATATGCCTGAGTCCTATCTGACCTGCTTGGCCCAGAAAGAAGGGAGTGGTCATAGGCAGAAAGGATAGTACAGACACATAAAGAAGGAAATCTTCCCGAAATTGAAGTTTCCCAAGAGCTCAGGTCGTGTGACTGTAAATGGTCCACGTTTGCCACCTAGCCACAGATGGCCTCTTCAGCCCGAGCTCAAAAAGCCAACTTTGGGGAAGCCCCATGGATAGATAATACAATAGGCACAAGCAAGATGTGGAGATTTTCCTGGTAGACTTCCCAAATGACCAAGGCCATCACTGGGTCTCCTTCTCTGTCACACACCCTCCTTATGTTGTGGGATTCCCAGCCAGGGACAGAGTGGCTGACCTCTCCCTAGCTCAGGTGTTAGGCCCTTCCCTATCCCCATCCCTACTCTCTAACCCACTAAGGAACTTTTCTACAATCCCATACTTACCCACTTCAGCATTTTCTAATTATTATTCTCGATTTTATGACTTCATCTTTCTTAGTTTGTTAGGAAAACAAATCTACTCCCACCTGGTTGATGGCTAATTTAAAGCATATTCCTGTCCTCAGGCTAACGTTTTTATGACATTATGACACTAACTGGCTAGTATTGATGCTAGCTTTTTATTGGCCAGGAGCCATAACATCTCTACCAACAAGAACTTAGCATAGGCTAGAATAAGGCCAACATGAGAAAGATTACCTACAGATAAGAAAATAAATGAGGGACCACCATGATTCAAAGCACATAATAACTGGTCAAATATGTGATAAGCAGATGAACAAACATACCTGTGTAAAGCTTTAAAAAAGATGAATAAGGATGACAGTTCTCATAAAAGAGTGTTCCAGGGCTTTTGTATTTCAAACACCAATATTTTGTTTTGTTTTGTTTTTTAAATTGGGAAAGGAAAAATCAACAAAGGACCGCTACCGTTTTATATTTTTCCAAGTAAGGACATTTTAACAAAACTATCCTCTCCATTACTGTTCTCTCATAAGACCCCTTTGTTACCAGCAAAGAGGAAGGGTATGATCACAGAATGAAGGAAAGTCTTTCCAGAGAAAGAATCATTGGCACATTAGATAGGGGTCTTAGTCCTACATTATAGAGTCTCTTTCTAGCAAGTTTAAGCACAAAACCATATATTATAGAGTCTAGATAGTCACTAGAAGAGCTGAAGGAACAGACTGTAAGCAGAATTTGCAGTGTTGACTCCCCACACCACACCACAGAACCAGGCCGTGGAGAAAGCTACCAGATCAGGGAGCAGCTGCCACAGCTCTTGGGTCGTAGACACCTCAGCTCCTCAGAATAAGCCCCAGTCTCACGTCCCGCTCAGCTCTCAACATCATTCACTGCCAAATCAAAGTCCTGCATGAGTTCAGCTGATTGGCAAAACCTAAACATACCTGAATCTCCATCTGCCAAGGTGTCTGGGAAATGTAAGTTCAGTTTTCAGCCTCTGCAGCACAGGATAGTATGTGGGGTTATACAAGGGACTGGATAAATTCGTTCACCACTGTCAGTGAGCTCTTGCTGCATACTCACAAAGCATGGCAAGGCCTGATCCTAGACCACAGACTCGAATTTGGGCATGGAAGCCATCCCGAGGGATGTGTGCGGTCATGCTTTATTGAGAAGGTTCTAAGGTCAACAGACTCACACAGGAATCTGCTCAGAGGGTGACTCTTCTTGCGAAGAGAGTTTGCTGCCAGGAACCCCAGCACTAACCACACCATAGTGGACATCTGTTGTATTCGTGGCTGTCCATTGACTTTTGAGCAGCTTTTTCCCATATTTGGGAATATTTGCTTGCAATGAATCCTACCTCTCCAATATTAAAGTCAGAATCCAAATTTCCAGACTCCTTTGCAGCTAGTATTTGAGAAGTGATCTGAATTCTGACAGTCTTACGTCCCCACTTGAGATATGATTCAAAAATGGGTAGCATGAAGAAGCACATAGCACATGGAGCTTCCATGTGTGCTGACATGAATAACCCAGAACCTCAGCCTTTGGAGGGCTGGTTTCCAGTTCAGAAGAGGCACTGGTGCTGGCAGAAGTGGCTGTGATCTCATGCTGGGTTCCTGCTATCCAGTGCTCAGTAGTAGCAGACACAGCAGTACTGGTTTCCCCCTTGGGCTGGTTCTATAGCACAGTTTAGGGTATTGTTCCCAGACACTTTACCTCAACCCTATTTCTCAGCCCTCCAAATGATTGTTTATCCTTCAAGATAAAATCCCCTGTCTACAGTCCTCAGCCAGAGTGGATCCTGTTGTCAGCAACTGAGAACCTACCTGACGTGCTGGGTCGGGAACACCTGACTCTGAATCCATGGCCTCTCCACTACACTGCAGAGTGAGCCTGCAGCAGAGAGTCTACCTAGGCTTCATCTTCCATTTCCTTCTTGAGTCAGGTACACACAGGGAGGGGGAAAACCTGCCCTTTCTCTCAGATTTCTCCCATCCCAGGAGCTCCTACAGAACAAGAGTGCTCTTCATCATTGAATTTTTATAAACAACATTTTGGGCAGGACAGGTATTCAGTAAATGTTTTATGAATGAATGAGTGAATGGTTAAATTATGATATAGTTATGCCCAGGTGAATCCATAACCCAGACCTGTGCTACTCATTACAGTATCCACAAGGCACACATAGCTCTTGAAGTGTGCTTAGTGCAACTAAGGAACTGAATTTTTATTTTTTTTAAGATTTTATTTATTTATTTATTTATTTATTTAGAGGGAAGGAGAGAGAGAGAGAGAGAGAGAGAGAGAGCTTGAGTAGAGGGAGGGGAAGAGGGAAAGGAAGAGAAAAGCATGCAGGGCTCAATCCTAGAACCCTGAGATCATGACCTGAGCCCAAATCAAAAGCCAGATATTTAAATGACTGAGCCACCCAGATGCCCTTGAATTCTCATTTTATTTCAATTGATTTAAGTTTTAACATTTATGCCTAATTTCATTTTCAAAAAATTTTAGCTTATTTAACTTGTTACACAAGTATACTTTTTAAGCCATAAATTTTATGAAAGCTAAATATTGACCAAATATTTCCAACAAAAATTTAACACATGTTCAATACAAATCAAGGTATGCTGTAATTGTAAACTATGTACCAGAGTCCAAATACTTTATGAAAAAAGAATATAAAATATGCCATTAATATTCTTAATATTGATTACATGTGGAAATTATAATACTCTGGACATATTAGTTTAAACAAAATATATTGACTGACTTTACCTGTTCCTTTTTACATTTTTGTGTGTGTGTGATTATTAGAAAACACAGAATCAAACATATGGCTTTCACTACATTTCTGTTGGACACCATGAACCCATACATTAGTAATAGCATCACTCAGCAGGCAGTTGGGGTGCTGAAGACACAGGTTACCTCTGAACCCTAGAGCTCCTAACCCTACAGACCTAGGCCAACCTCCTGCTTATTCCCCTGCCAGCTCTAAACGCAACAGAAGGAAGTTTAGGCAGGGGCCTACAACATGTGTAAGAGCAGAAGTCACGAGTTTGGTGTTTTAGGAGGCAGGCAGGTGGCCTACCAGAAAAAGGGCCAGAGGTAAGGCCACAAGCACTGACCAATGGCTCTATTCAAAGGCAATACACGAGAAAAATTTCTGAAGTGGATGTCCCCGGGGTCACCAGTGTGACATCTCTACTCAAGCCCATGGAATCAAAAGAAGGTCCTCAGAGAGCCTCAAACATGGCTGCTTCATTCAAGGGTGAGGAGTCTGAAGCCACAGAGGTTAGAGCTATACCAATTAGCGCTAGAGCCCAGGCTGAGCACTAAGTCTCCTAATGCCCCCTGGAACACACCAGCTCTTGGCTTTGGGAGCTGCAGATACATGCCAAGCAAGTCTGATTGAAGAAAGGAAGGATCCTTCCTCCAGGGATGGGGCAGCCTGACACTTACCCCAAGACTTCCAAGCATCTCTTTCTAGGCACTACTAGCCCATTCTGAGGAATTAGAGCAGGGGCCAGAAGGCATTCTGTCCCAGCAAGGAAAACCCTGTGATTTCTATGCACAATTCCAGAAGACCTGAAACTCTTAAAAGGACTTGTTTCAGGAGAGAGAGAGAGGAGCACCAAATAAAGATGCCTTGAGCTGGTGTGAAGAGCAAGGAAGAAACCGGGACCCGAGGAGAGAAAGATGCTCTTAGCAGCCCCATCCTGAGCCAAGGAAGTGCGGAAGGCCAAGAGACCAACCAGGAGGGTGGTACACAATGAAAGAGGGAGGAGGGGGAAGGGCCTCACCCTGAGGGCTCACTTCTAACAGAAAGGGAAGTGAGCCTTCCTAATTTCCCAGACAATTTTCATCCTGGAAGCACAATCTACAAAATGCTTCCCTCCCACCTGCCCCCATAATTTGACCAAACAAAACCATTCATACCCACATCCAAATTTATCAATCTGAGCAAAATACGGTTAGTAACAAAGAAAGGTAATTTTCATATTTTATTATACAATATTGTTTATCACTGAAAAAAAGCTTTAATATCTTTTAATACAAAAGCAAATTGTTAGTGTTGCCAGAGAGATTGCTTGCCTGCCCTTAAAAAAAATCAACACCTGTTTGCAAACAAAAGCACTACTAGAACCGAGTCAAATCCTTTATTCTCTTTCCAGGCTCCACCCAGCCCACTGATCTCTTTTCTGTACAGAGTCTAACACATAGTAGGCACTGAATAAATATTTGTTGACTGAATAGTATGTTCTTTCATCCCCATCGTTTATTTCCTGACCCTTGACTGGATCTTGATTCATGGGGTAAAATCCCACCTACCCCTTCCCCTTCCTAGGGTAGCCCAGTGTCCTTTCACTACCTTTGATACATAACATTGGTTTAGAGACATTGCCTGAGGGGACTGACGGAGGGTTTCAAAGAGTGAAGGAAACCCTTGAAGGCAGGCATGGTGACTCTGTAGAGAGAGAGAAAGGTGCTAAGTCAGAGCAACAGACAGACAGATTCAGGGATGCAGAGGCTACAGGAAATGGTGGCAGCAAAACAAAGTCAGAGAAACCAAAAACTCACACAGTTCCAGATAAAGAGGTAAAGAGGTTGGCCACGAATGTTAATCTTGAAATTTCTTTTCCGTTTTGATGTTTTATTACAGAGATAATGGCAGAGAGAGAGGGAGCCAAGACAAGGATGGGAAGACAGAGACAAAGAAGACAAGGGAGACAGGTGAACAGCCAGGCACGGCTGACCTTGAACTCTGGCCCTCCCTCACACCCACCCGGCTGGGCTCCTTAAGGCCTCAGTACCCATGCTCACTCTCGGCAACCACTGGAAGTCCAGACACCATCCCCTTCTCCTGGCCCCCCTCCCCCACAAAGATGGTTGAGCCACTCTACATGTTGGTACCCTCTCTCCAACATCCTCCATGAAGCCTTCCCACTGCTCCAGCCCACACTGGCTGCCTCCCTCTCGGCTCCTAAAACACATCTGTTCATCCCAAGCCCACGTGGCCTAACCACAGGGCACTGCTGTTCTGGAGTTGGCCCTCGGCCCACGAGGGCATCTTGACTCTCACACTGAGAACTGTGAGTTTGTCAAGCTCCACGCCCCACCTCCGCCAGGGTTCCCTGGGATACCCAGTCCGATGCTGGGTATCACAAAGCCTCTGTGAATCCCTGTGCACCGGCCAATCCCCAAGGAGTGCAATAGGAGTGCCTATAGTCCGCTGGTCTGGAAAGAGCTTCTTGGAGCCTGGCCCGCCGGACCATCTCCTGGGCTCCTGCGCCCCCTGCCGCCCAGGATGGCACCTGTTGGCAGGACCAAGCGGATGGCCAGCGCGGTCCCCACGCACCCGCACCCCGGGAGGCTGGCAACGGCCTCTGGCCTCACGGTGGTCCCAGGCACCGCCGAGGGTTCTGATGAGATGGGGGGCGCGGCCAGGGGCGCCTGCTGCGTTTGCCTTGTGCCCGCCCCATGCCCTGAGCGCTGCGGACAGCATCCCCACCCCAGCCCACCCCCGAGGGCGCTCAGAGCTTCTCGTCCAGCTCCAGGCCCGGATTCTCGTGCGCGCCCCCGCGGAGCGGCGCTGGGCTGCCGCTCAGGCTCAGGTAGTTCTGGATGGCCGAGGCGCAGTCCAGCCGCTCCATGACCGTCATGAGGTAGTGCAGCTCCTGCAAGCTGCCGTTCTGCTCCTCAAACAGCTCCAGGATGGCTGCGGCCGGGCTGCGTTGGCAGGACAGGAACCTGGCCGGGATGCGGGGTGGTGGGTGCTCTGGGGCCAGATCCACCCCCTCCCCCGGCTCCGGCCGCCTCCGGCTCCCACCTGCTTTCCAGGGGGCTGGAGTATTGGGGAGGGCCCGGAACCTTGAGACCTGAGGTTGCCCTGGCTCAGCGGCTACTTCTCTCTAGACCCGGGGTTCCTCCTTTTCACCCAGGGCTCGGACTAGTGGGGCCTCTAAGGGTGCTTCCAGCTCTGACCGTCTGGAATTGCTTTCTCCAGGTCCCCGACCCCAAACACACTGTCCCCTCCTCCTCCCTCTCCCCCAGGCCACCACATCCTGCCCACTGGTGAGGAAACAGGTGTTCTAAACCATGGCTTCTCCAGGACCCTCCTCTGCTCAAAAACCTTCCAGAGTCTCTTTCCAGTACTAACCAAGCCTGTACTCCGGGTGCTAAGCTCATCCACAACTTGATGGTGCTGGGTTGTTTTTTTGTTTTTGTTTTTGTTTTTGTTTTTCTGCTCTTTGCTCCTAGCTCTCATCCTGAACCTTCCAGCTGTGGGCCTTTTCCTTTCCCACCTTGCACACACCACACCCACAACTAGCTGTGCTACTCCCTCCCAACAGAGTGGCTTCTCCCTACTTCCCTACCTCCTCCCTAACGCCCTTTCTAATTCCCACCTGTAGGTGGAAGAGACCATTCTGCAACCCCCAGTTCAGACTTCTGCTCATAGCTACCCCACCTTCTTTATTATTCTTGCTTTAGCTGTTTTGTGTCTCTGTTTGCAACTTGCTATACAACATTGCTATACATGCCTTATTGTATATATACATGTATAATGTGCCTTATTATACAATATACAATAAGGCATAAAGGGCTCTGCCTTTATCTTAAGCTCTCTGTATCCCTTACTATAGTATGAGTTCCTGGATGCTGGAGCCAGGTCTCATTCATCTTGTATTCCAATGTTTAGCATAGTTTTCCAGAATATAGTGAGTACTTGATAAATGTTTAATACGTAGATGATTTTTAAATCTGCTCTACTTTCAGCTGGGTCCAGTTCTAGCCCCATCGCCTGGGTGAAGTCCTTCCTGACTACTGCACTCACAGTCTGTGTTCTGGAGCTTAGCTCAGAATTGTTCTCCTACTGATTGCTGTTGACAGAGACCATGGTTGCATTGCCCGTAGTATTATTATTACCATTTATTGAATGAACATATGCCAGGCACTCAACTACATGCTTTATCCACATTATCTTATAGTCCGCCTTCTACCCCTCAGGGCACAGCGTGTTAAGCACTCAATATGTACCCACTGACTTACATTTTAATTGATTCATTTTTAAATATTTATTGAGTACCTACTCATGAGCCAGGCATCATTGTAGGTAGTGAGAATATAGTAATAAATAAAAGGAGCTGCTCTATTATGGGGAACAGGGTGGGGCATAGCCATTCCCTAACTTTTAAGTTGACTCCTTGTCTGTGCTATAGTCCTCAAGGTGTCCCAGGAACCCCCGCCCCCACCCCAGTCCCCCCCCGTCCCATCCACAGACTTCGCCCTTCTTACCGGATTTTCATGCCGCAGAGCCCCAGGTGGGAGGCCAGTCGACGCCAGTCATTGCCTGTGATGCTGTTTGGTTCCAACAACATCTGCAGCTGTTCAAAGAGCTCTGGAGGCAGCCTGGGGCCAGGGAGGTGGAGTTCTCAGAAGGGAGGATCAGAGAAACCCAGTCTGTTCAACAGGCACCATGAATGGTGTATGCGCCCTGCAGGGCACAGGGGAGGAATCACAAACATCCCTCAGCCAGCAACCCAAGCAACCCACCTCACCTGTTGCATGGGGGTGGTTGAGAGACAGGGGGAGGCACCGCCCAGGATTCTTCCTCTGATGCCTGGAATCTGAGGATTTCCATGTACTTGGTCTCTAAGCCCTGAGCCAGGAGAGGGTCAGAAATACACTTAGGGATCATGAGACATCCCCTGAGAAGAACCATTCCTCATATCCTTCAGCCTGTCACCCAGAGCTACTCTACCAGGAGATACGGCCCTACCCCACCTAGGATCCCCTCCATTCTGCTTCCCTGACCCCAGAACTTCCAGCTTTATGTCTGCCTACTGAGTTCTGTGGGAGTTGAGATATGAAGACTTAACAGGTGCACCCTAAGACACCAAAAGTCTGAGTGAGGTCATGGGGCAGGGAAAAGTCAGCCAAACATAGGAAATTGAACTCAGGCACATGTGTCTCCTTCCCTCCATCCTATGGTCCCTCCTTGCAGGTGACAACCTGAGAGGTACTGGCTTATTCTCCACTAAGACGCCTCCACGGTTCCGCAAAGACCCTCAACCCCTCAACTCTTTCCCCTTGGGAGGGTGGGTTTTTTAACTCCCATCCCACCTACTCAAGCCCCCCTCCCTGGTCACCCTCCACACTGAGACACAACATCATCTCTTAGAAACAGACAGTCAGCCTAGGAAGAACCCGCTTTTCTTTGATGTCCAGGTTCCTCTAAGCTAAGAATCTGGGGTTTGACTCTTTTACCCTCCTACTGGATTCATTTATGGACAGACAAGAGAGAGTCAGGGATGAAGGGTAAGTTGGAGGCCAGGTGGTCTCAGCCCCTGGAAGAATGCCATCCACCTGCTTGATTATGTGATCAGGGCCATGCTTACCGGGCACCAGACCCCTCACCCCCTTTGCCCAGGGCTCTCCCAGGCCCTGCCCTTCCTTTGCCCCTCAGCTCCAACTCACATCCTGGAAGGTGTGCATGGTGACGATGATCTCACTGGCAAGTGCTGAGCAGTTAACACTTTCACTGGCTACAAAGAGGAGAGGACATGGCAGATAAGAGAGGGAGAAGTCAGGGGAACCCCACAGGCAGAGGTGGCAGGCTTTCGAAATCTGAAGACGTTGGGCAGGACACTCCCTCTTTCTCTCTACAAAGATCAGTTGTGGCTGATCTTTTAGAGAAGGTGTGCATGCATGCCTGACTGGATAAGGAGCTGCAGAGGGGAGGGGAGGGGAGAGCAGGAGAGAAGAGGAGTAGGGGTTGCGGGGAAGAGACAGGGCAGGAGGTGAGCTGGGTCTCCTGGACTACCTGCTTTTCTCCTGAAGCAGAAGGAACGGAAGGGGCACTTTCCGTGCCAGATGTGGAGATGGGGAACCAGCTGGCAGCTGCTCTCGTCCACGTTCTCCCAACCTGGGGAGGAGGCAGAGCGGAGGGCCTCAGAAGCGGGGTCTTCCACAAGTGTTTGAGGAGGGCTTCTCTGCGGCAGGTGTCACGCAGGGTGCCGTGGGGAGGGATGAGGCGGGAGTGAAAGTGGGAGGGTGTCTCAAGTGGATGAGAGTCCTCAGGGCCTGGATAGAGACCCTGTGAACAGTCTTCTCCTACCACCACACACCTCCTCCACACACACAGCACACAGACCTCCCGCCTCCCTTCCACTCCCTCCAGGAGCAGCCATGCAGCTGTGCCCCGTCCACGAACCACACGGACGTCCTAGGCTCCCTAAGCAAGTGCAGCAACCCATGCCACAGAGGAAGGAGGGCAGAGAAGACTGGGACTCCTCCTGGGACACCAGCCCCAGCCAGGTGGGACAATAAAATCCTCCCCTCCCCTCACCCCACCATACATCCACCTGTCCCCCCACAGAGGGGCCCAGAGCTAAATGGGCCACAGAGGACAGGAATGAACAGAGCCTGGGGCTCCTGCAGGCAGCAGCAGAAGCCAGAGGTCCCCTTGAAGCTGTTGCCTGCCTAGGAGCCTCCAGAAAAAACCTGAGGTTCCCAGATTTCTCAGCAGGGGTGGCCCAGGCCCCTCCCTCTCCTAGGGCTCCTTGCTGCCCGGCCCCCCCACCCCGGCCCACCTCCCTCACCCTCAGAGATGTACGTGAGCTTCAGGCACTGGTCCCCTCGGGCCCCTGTGAAGTCAAAGAGTTGGCAGGGCCCGCGCAGACGCCCACCGTGGGGCTGCTCATTGGCCATGGCCCACTGCAGGGCGCACGGTGTGTTGTTGAGAAAGTAGATGCGCAGCTGCAAGTGGGACTGCCCCGGCGCCAGCGGCGAGCAGAACACTGCCAGCTGCAGCCACTTGCGGGCCTCCCGGCCCCCGGGTGCCTCCAGGACACAGGTATAGAGGCTGCAGAGAGAGAGACGGTGACAGGAACTGACACAGGGGACCCTGGGACCCCAGTGTATCTGCCACTTGGCTCCTACTGCTCTAGGAGCCGGGGACAGTAGAGTGGTCCAGGGCATGTACAGTCCGGCAGGGAGTCAGGCAAGTAGGGGGACGAAGAGTGAGTCACATCACAGTGACCATCACAGAGGGGGAAGAGAGCCAGCACGCACCCTCCAGCATGGGAGACAGGGAAGGTGGGCTCAGGGCCACTACGCTTCAGAGGGGTCCCAAACATGGCTGGCCCTGCTCTGCTCAGTGGGAAGGAGAGGCAGATCCTAGAAAGATCAGAGCTAAGGACAGGCATGAGATGGGAGGGGGCTCTTGGAGAACTGGAGGGGATAGGCTGCCCTAGACAGTCCAGGGACAGTCAGGGACAATAGAGACTGACAATTTTTTTAAAAAGATTTTATTTATTTATTTGAGGGAGAGGGAGAACACAAGCAGAGGGGAGGAACAGAGGGAGTGGTAGAAGCAGGCTCCCACTAAGCCTAATGTGGGGCTCAATCCTAGGACCAGGGACCATGACCTGAGCCGAAGGCAGACACTTAATTGACTGAGCCACCCAGGCACCTGAGACAGCTAATTTTAGAAAGACAAAGGTGGGGATAGGACAGATTCTTCCAGAAAGAGGGCTGGGGTGGTAGTCATAGACCGGTAGAGAGACTACAGCAGGGTGCATAGTCCTGGAAAGGGTTGGAGTGAGACAAGCTGCTCTACACACTAGGCCAGTGGGACCAGGAAGGGGACTCAGAGAGAGATGGGATTTGCAAGCCATCTGGAACAGATCAAGGGGCAGTTCCATACAGAAAGGCGAAGATGAGGCAGACTGAGAAAATGGGCAGCAAGCCCGGATCCATGGGCCTACCTGAAGTGGGAGAGGTGGATGCGACACTCATCCCGGGAGGTGTGCACCCCAGGCCGCCCCAGGGGCCTCCAGACCTTGGCATCGAGCAATGTGGTGTTGCTGCTGTAGGTCCGGGCATGGCTGGGCTCCTGGGCACAGTGCTTGAATGTGAGGGTGCAGGGCTTCAGGAAGGAGGCCCCATGGGGGCTACAGGCCACCACAGGGCTCACCAGCCCCTGCGCTCGGGACAGTGATGGGGCGTCCAACAGGTCCCACACCAGGATCAGTGATACCCGCTCCTGGCGGCCCACAGCCACAGCACCTGGGGAAAACAAGAGCAGTGATGGGCCTGGCAGGCAGGTGCACCCCTACCCCAGAAGGGGCCGGAGGACATGGGAGTGGAGGTGGGACAGGAGCCCAGGAGAGAGGATGCCTAACACGGCACACAGGGAGGTGGTGTGGAAGGAGAGAAAGACTGTAAGCTGGCTTGTGGTGTAATCCTGAGCAAGTCACCCTACTTTTTTTTCCGGGGCTGTTCCCATCCCATATGGGATTAGTGGGAATCTATAAGAGGTGCTCTTGCTCCAGACACTTTCCTGTATTGAGAATTGTCATAACACACTGTTTATTACTACCAGGCACTTTACTTCCACCTGTCAGGGAGTTGTCATAAAAATATGTAATCCATCCATCTTTAGAGTCAATAAAGTCATACTAAAAATATAAACAATTTTCAAAATTATGGAGATGTCTATGAACGATGCTCCCTGAGGTGTGATGCCCTTGTCCAACACACAGTGAACAACTAAACGCTGAGGAGGGAGAAGGTGCCGTTACCTGGTGGGATGAGCAGAGAGATGCCCATATCCTGGAGCATCAGGCAGCCGCCACGGTGATCCACCTCTCGAGCTGAGAACACCAACAGCTTGTGCATCAGCTGACGGATGACGGTCTGGCCTTGAGTGGGTGTGTGTAGCTCCTGGTAGAAGGCGGCCATCTCCGGCAGTGTGGCCGGCGGGCACCCTCGTGAGGGCTCGTCTTCTGGCAGGGGTGTGGGGTGGGCCACTGGCTCCTCCTGGCTATCTGGCTTCCAGCAGGCCCCCAGCAGCCGGCGAGGACAGTGCCATCGAAGACACTGGAGCAGAAGGAGGGCACTCGCCACCGGGACCCCCACCACCAGGAGGAACTGGGCGGGTTGGATGGAACTCTCATGGGAGCACATCCGCCTGGTCACTCGTGCTGCCAACTCCCCTGCACCCTGTGCCAGCCAAGGCCAAGGATCTTGAGGAGGGAAGAGACAATGCCAGGTAAGCCTTTTCAGTGTCACAGAAGCCAGGACTTGGCTTCCAACTGGCTGCAATGAGGGAGCCAATTGTCCTCATTCCAGTGCATCCTCAATTAATACCTTTAATGAAACTTCACCTACCTTTGTCTTCCTCAAGAACCCACCATGGCTCCCCATGGCCTAGCACCTCACATTAAACTCCTTGTGTGCAGAAAGAGCTTGGTTTTGAAGTTAGAGGATGCAAATTCAAGTGCTGCCTTGGTCACTGGCTGAGTGAGTTTGTCATATTGTGTACTGTGCCTCGGTCTCTGCATCTGTCAAAATACCCATCTTGATCTTCATAGAGAAATCTTTAAGTGGAAAAGCGAGTTACAGAGAACTAGACATCCACTGATCTCATTAACGGAAATTACAGAACTTATACAAGTATAGATACATATTTATGTGTGTATATATGTCAATCACAGAGAAAGGTCTGGAACAACACTATGCAGTAAATGGAGCAACGCTATGCACTATAATGGAAGCCGGGGCGCCGGGGTGGCTCGGTCAGTTAAGCATCAGCTAGTGATGTCATGATCACTTGACATGATTGGCTTAGGTCATGATCTCCTGAGTCTTGAGATCCAGCCCCAGGTTGAGCTCTGCGCTCAGTGGAATATCTGCTTGGGATTCTCTGCCTTCCCCTCTGCTCCTTCCCCTGCTCTCTCTCTCTCTCTCTCTTTCTCTAAAATAAGTAATAAAATCTTTAAACATATATAATTAATTATTTAATAAAGTATTAATTATAATGTAATATGATTTATATATAAATATATAATATAGAACAGATATTTCTGTATTACTATAAATAATTATTTAATTAATAATTTTAATAATATATTTTATGATTTAATAATATATTTTATGAGGGCACCTGGGTGGCTCAGTGGTTGAGCGTCTGCCTTTGGCTCAGGTCATGATCCCGGGGTCCTGGGATTGGGCTCCCTGTGGAAAGTTTGCTTCTCCCTCTGCCTATGTCTCTGCCTCTCTCTGTGCCTCTCATGAATATATAAATAAAATCTTTAAATATATATATATTATGTATATAACCCAATATATTCAAAATATCACTTTGAGGGGAAATCAATATAAAATTGCTGAGACATTTCACATTCCATTTTCATACTAAGTCTTTGAAATCCACGCATGTTTTACACTCACAGCACGTGGCAGTTGGGACCTGCTCTACTTCAAGTGCTCAGCAGCCACACATGCTAGTCTAGTCATTCCTGTCTGGGGCAAGGCAGGTCTGAGAGGCCACGCCCCAAACTATTCCCACCAGTCACTACTGAAACAGCAGAAAACTGAGAGGTATGAACTAGGACTTTTAATTTTCTTAAACTCTTTTTTCTGTCTTTGAATGTTTTCACCCCAGGCGTGTATTTTATATTAACTTCATCATTCTTTTGAAAGGCTATCAAAAGTTAAAAAATAATTACTGCTCGGAGTGATTGTGAGGATGGCATGCCGTCATGGGAAAAGCACTTGTAGATGATAGAGCACTGCCCAGATATGTTTCTTTATTTATGCCCCATCTACTGCCAGAAAGGTCAGAAGGCAGCACACAGGGACATGTGAAATAGAACAGGAGTAACAAAGTTACAGAAGGAGGCAAAAAGAGAAAGAAAATGAAAGGTGAGAGCCTCCAGGGAGGCTGGAAGGAGGCAGGGCAAAGCAGGCACTGGCTGCTTGCTCACCTGGTTACCAGCGGGGCCCTCCAATCGGGACCTGGCCCTTCCAGCAGCTTCCGGACAGTTGCCAGACCTTTCTCAGGCCCTCCAGAGTCTCCCACCCTCATTCTACATTAATTTCCAACACCCTACACCCCTACCAGGCTGGGATCCTCACACCCAGCTAATTCCAGCCTCTGGCCTTTGCTCCCCCTGTTCTCCCCACCTGCCTCACCTGCCCACCTGGCCCCCCTCCTGCTCAACAGCGCCTCCCAGTGGCTCACCAACACTTGACACCTCACCGGCCGCCATTCCACCCTACCGACTCTTGACTCTGTGCTGTCACACGTGATTTTCCCACTGAGATGAACATTTTCCGAGCACCAGCTGTGTACCTCTCAAGTTCAGTCTTGACTAGGATGATGTCTTAGGCAGCTGTCAGGAAGCTTCGGAGGGAATATGATGCATTCCCTCTGTAGCCGAGCTCTGTGTAGTAATATCCTCTTTCAAAACCTTCAGGGTCCCCATGGCTAATCCACTAGGCTCTGTGCTAGAGAAGCTTCTGGCATTCATTCCTCCCTACTCCCTTTGCTCACACCCTGACTGGGAGCTGAGGCCTCGCCTCAGTCCTCCAGCTTGATCCATGCTTCCTCAAGGAAACCCAAGCCCCTTTCCTTAGGTTCTCCTAGACAGGGGCAGAAACTCCTCTGTATCCTCAGGATTAAGGACTGGGGTGGGATCTCTTCCCTCACCGCCCCACCCCCATGTCCCCATTGAAAAGGTAGACAGGAAGGAAGGTTTGGCATTGATCCTTTTGCCTTAAAACACATCTCTGCAAAAAGCAGCTGCCTGCTTCAGCCAAGCCCTTTGCAGGGCACACGAGTGAAGTGGGTGAGTTGCTGCTGCCCTACATCTGGTGGGAGAGGGGACTGGAGCAGCTGGCGTCCTTCATGGGGCTGGCATTCCTTTTGGTTCGTCCACATGAAAAGATAATTGGAATTATAACTGCAATGATATTGACTATCATTTATGGAGCTCTGCCCTATGCCACTGTGTTGGAGCATTCTGTGGGCCCCTCTCATTTGATCCTCCAAGTAGCCTTGTGAGCTAGGTGTTATTTTTATCTCCATTTCCCAGATAAGGAAGCCAAGTTTTCTCCCCACCGTGGGGACATATGGGAGGTTATTATGCTACATCTGAAGGCTGAGGGAAGGATGAACTGGAATGACAACCAGGTAGAAACACTACCTTTCTCTCCCTACCTCCCTCCCTCCGTCCCCTGCCCAGGGCTCTCTTCCTTTCCACTTCTAGAGGAAGTGAAGTAGGAAGAAAAAGAAACAAAAATAAAAATAAATGGAAAGACTCAAAAGGCACATCCTGGGTTCCACAGTATGTGACGTCCCCCACCCCCCTGCCCACAAAGGCACCCATGGCAGGGGACGTGCTAGCTAGTATGAACAACAGGAGGGACTCTGCTCTATTTCTATAGCAACAACCTCTCTGGGGCCTCCAAAGACCAGAGTCCAAATCCCCTCCACCCCACTGGGTGGCACAGCAGAATCTCCCTGCCCAGCCTCCCAACCTGAACAGCTGGCATATTATTCCCCAAGGCCCTGAGGGGCCTCGCATGGGCAACCCATTCATTAACTCTCCCCTAGCTTGGTCCCCTTCCTCCCAGGCTGATACCTCTGCAAGCTGCTCGGCCCTCACTCCATCCTCCCCCTAACCCCAGGAGGAGGAAAGATGCTGAATCTACAGCAGGGCAACCAGCTAGACCTTCCCAAACCCATGCCTTCCTCTTTACTACCCATGGCTCCTGTCTGTCTTGCCCTGACCACAGATTATCTAGGTAGCTGGTCCCCAAGACAAGGGTCCTTTAGAATGCTACCATCACCTGTCCATCAGGAGTTGCCTCCTCTACCACAAAGATCTGGGTTCCTGCTGCAAAGTTCTTCTGTTCATGTCCTTTGAGGCAACTCTCAGCCCTCGTCCCACATCATGCCTACTCAGGCCCTGCTAGGTCTCCTTACTGAGACACATACAAAATACCAGGATGAATGAGTCCTGGCATGGGCAGCATTCATCAGCAGAGGCTACATTTTTATAGTGCATACCACAGTCTCCCCGGTCCTCACACCCACTGGGCACTTGCCCTCTGGGCATCTCCGCCTCCACTTGCCCACTGGGCATCTCCGCCTCCAGCCTGGCTAAGCTGGCCTGGCTCCTCCCCTCAGCCTGAAGTGGCTCCATTGCAATGCCCACCCCACCCCCAGCTGCCCTAGGGGGTATTCACCTTACCGTGGAGGTACTCCCAGTGGCTGCTGGCTTACCCAGGAACAGCAGTTCCTTCTGAGAGACAGAGAGGTCACCCAGACCCGGTCACCAGGCCAGCAGACAAGTGAAGGTGGGCGGGGAATCTGGGCAGGAGTGGCCCAGAGCTTCCTGGCAATGACCTGCCTCCCAGCGCCCTACAGAGGGGTGGGGGAGTCTGTCCCTGTTTATTGGCAAAGTCCAGCCAAGGCGGGGGAGTAGCTGAGGATCCCAGAAGTCCGTGAACTCACCAGTCTGGGTCTGGAAGGGAGGGGACAGAGAAAACCTGGGTACACGTGAACCTCTCCCCTGCAGTGAGTGCCCTCTGCTGGTGGGTGGCTGCCCCAGCCAGAGGCTAGAGAAAGAGCAAACGGTGGTAAGGAGGGAGCCCTAACAGGAGCTTCTCAAACTGCAGCGTGCACAGGAACCATAGAAGGGGTCAGGTGAAAAGGTGGGCTCTGACCCCATGGGTCTGAGCTTGGGCGTGAGATTCTGAGTCTCTAAGAAGCTCCCAGCTGACACCAATGCCGCTGATCCAGGAGCTTAGACAATGTCTAGCTGCACCCCTTTTCTCTGCCCCCACACAGAGATGAGAGGAGGCACTGAGAGGGTTAACAAGTCACAGGGTGCTGGCACCATCAGGGTGTTCCCCTATCTGCTCCCTGCCCACACTCAGAGTTGGCAGGAACCCTGTGCTTTGGAGAGAGCAGACTTTGGGCTATTTGCCAGCCTGAGTCCTTTCATAGAAATTCTGCCTCAGAAAGATAGTGCCACTGCAATGAAAGATCCCTGCAAAGATGGATTTTCCCCCCAGTTGTTTGCTGTTGTACTCTTAGCTCCTGGTACAGCCTGGACCATAGCAAGTATTCAATAAAGACTTGTTGAATGAATGCATGGACCGGCTCCAAGAAAAGAGGCTCCTGACATTGAACCCAGGTGACTCACCTAGGGGCTGTGTATTCTCAGGTGAGTTACTCGACCCCTCTGAGCCTCCTTTCCCTTGTCTGACACATGCAGACAGTACGATCTACCACAGGAGGGAAAAGCATTGTCATTATCTGAGCTAACGACTGGAAAATGCTCGCCACAAAATGGATGCCCAGTGAGTGGTGACTGTTGTTTCCGCGGGCTGGCCTCCCACGGTGGAGGACCTCGGTGAACGCCCCAGCCCCCCAGTTATCATCTCACAGAAAATAAGTAACTGCCACCGCTTTCATCTCAGTTAATGATTGTCCAGCCTCTTGTCCCTGGCTGCAACCCCCTCCCCTCGGCTGCCTTCCCCTGGGTAGAAGCCAGAGGAGGAGATAAACACTTCCCAGGGGTGCCTGGGTCCCCAGAGTGGGGAGATGGGACAAAGGAACGGTGGAGAGCAGCCCAGCTGGGAAGGGCACCTGATGAGGAAAGGATGGGCAAGAGAGAGGTGCTCAGAACTTGAATAGAGACAAAAAGGGCGGGTGTTAGTCTTTGCTGGACAAGACTAATAGGAGTCTGAGTCACACAAGAGGCTGCTTTCTCCTCTGAGTCATGAAGTTATAGGGGTTTGTGAACATCTGTCAAGCTCAAGTTCTAAGCCTGGAAGGGCTATGCCAACCAGGCTATAACCAGAGGCTGCATCCATGTATCACGAACTCATTTCCAAAGCTGCTGGTGCTTGCCTCACTTGGGAATAATCCCAGCTACAGGAAGGTCCTGGGGAAATCTGAGGGTCTCCACAACCCCAGGGACACAAAACCGGTTCATTGGATGTGACCACCACAGGCTTCTATAGGCATGTAGCCTGGAGCTGAGCTGGCCCAGGAGATCCGGGTCTCAGAGGGCCAGAGCCTCAACTGTTCCATCAAGGGGCCCCCATCCAGAAGCCAGGTCTAGCAAACCAGGGAGACCTCTCCCAAAAGGAACCCTTCAGAGCCATGCAGACGGGCACCTGCACTCCCTGGCTAGTGCCAGCCACCACCCTTGTCATTGGACAAAGGCAGGCCAGATAGGAGCCTCACCCCACCCTTCTCTCGTCCCCCACCCTCCTCTGCCTCACACATAACGGATATCATCGGGCACTCTGCATGGGAGGTGTGCTGCCTGAGGTAAGGAGAATGCAGGCCTGGGGAAAAGAAGGTACCAGAAGGGTAGAAAAGAGGAGAAAAGAGGACAGGGGTGGGAGGAGCCTCCAAAACTGGACATAAAAACAGAAAGAGAGAGAGACAAGAAGGCAGAAGATGAACAAATGGACAGTGAGGACCAGAGAAATATAGAGATGCACGGGCAGGCAGGCTAGTCAGCCCTGTCCCCAGAACCTCCAGGATGTGGACAGGGGCCCTTGACAGGGAAGGCTGGACCAGGCAATCATTCCGGGACACTGAGAATTACCGCCTCTGTCTTCCTTGCATTCCTGGCAGTCATGGAGAGGAGGCTGAAATATCATGCACAAATAGGGATGATACGGGGTAGGGGCCTTGGCTGGAGGAGGGTCTGTGCTTGTCTCACATGCCAGCAACATCCAAAGCAACACGAGTGTGGCAGCTTTCTAATCAAAGACCAGGCAGTTGCTTCCTTGAGAAGTCAGACCGCCAGAAAGCTGGGCACTTATGTTTGTGGTTCTGTCCCTTCAGAAGTAGAGATATGGAGGAGGGACCTCCTCAGCCCCTGAGGGGCAGGCAAGACCTAAGGCTTCACAGAAAGGAACCCCATGTCAATCAGCTAAGTTCGAATTCAGGCAGCAGCTCAGGCAGGGTGGGCCTCTTGGGTCTGCCAGTCTGGTGTATCGAGATAAGCCTGGGGGCAGATGGGCTGCCCCATTCTTGAGTGGAGAAGACCCCCAGGGATCTCTGGCTCCTGTCTTTCTGCACACGGTCCTTCTAGGGGGGTTATATCAGCTTGGCTGAGTACAGTATAAGGCAGCGTCCCCATCAAGGGCCTGCTATGTTACTGACCAAGCCGACTTGGTCGACCAACTGGCTACGGGAGGCAGAAAAGATTGGTCATACCTGGACCTGAACTCGAGGAGTCAGATACATGCCGGGGGAAGGGAGCCTTTCACTCAGAAGTTATCAATACTAGACAGTATCTTCTGAGGGCCAACTGGGCGGTATGGAGAAAAGAAGTCCGTGGAAGCCAGAGAAAGGACAAGGCAGTATGGGCTCCTAAGAGCAGGATGGGAGCTGACCCAAGGTGAGGAGAATGGTGTCTATTACTAGACCTCTCAAGAGGGGCTCAGGCCAGCAAATAGTATCATGTAGGAGGTAGAGACAGTCAAGCAGACACAGGAAGAGGACTAAGAGGGAGGCCCACCACTAGCGTGTTGTTTGCCTTCCTAGATTTTGCCTCTGTGAGGGGAATGCAGCCTCAAGGCGCCATCTTTGTGGCCCTTCCCCACCTGGGGCCCATCCTGGTCTCGCTGCTCACTCGTCATCGGATGATCCGTTGGTATGACAGTCCAAAGAAGCCGCCCTGGTGCCCACCTCACAAAGTCTTGTTGGCAGGGTGGATAACCATCTACTTTGTCATGGGGTGAGCACCCACTTCTCATACCACGGCCCTGGTGTCTGCTAGGGTGGGGCCCCCATACCTGAACTACTGCTGCATTCTGGCCTCCGCAGGGATGGCACGCCATCTCGCCTTCTCTGGAGGGGTCCCGTCTATGCCTGCCTAGGATTCCAGCCAGAAGGGTAGAGGAATCCTCTCCCTTGTTCCTCTCCCTCTCCATGATTCTCTGTTGTTTCCTTCACCTCACCATGCCCAGCTCCTCCCTGCCGGCCCTCAAGTGAGGCCTAGACACTCTTGTTCCCATTTTGGCCCACAGGGCTTCCTTTTGGTAACCAAGCATCCTTATGCCAGAGGACTTCCTTCATTTGCCGTCAAACACCCTCCCTCTTAGTGCCCTGCCACCATCTCTCCACAGCTATGCCTCCTACCTGGTATGGAAGGACCTGGGAGGGGGCTTTGGGCGGCCCCTGGCCCTGCCTCTCGGCCTCTATGCTGTGCAGCTCGCCGTCAGCTGGGCTGTCCTGATCTTCTTCTTTGCAGCCCACGCCCATGGTCTGGTAAGGCTTGCAGTGTTCAGCAGCGGGAGTAGTGTAGGAGGAGGTGAGACCCCCGGGCCCCCAGAGCAGATAGCGCAGGAGGCCACTCGAGTATAGGCAGGTAATGGGTGGGCAGACTTCTGCGAGCTCCGGTCGGGTGCCCAGCTCTCAGGGACTTGGCTCACCAGGGCCAGAGCGCTGCAGAGAGGCCGAGGGCACAGTTCTCAGGGCAGCCTGCCTGACCATCCTGCTCGTCTGCCCCCCTCCCCCCACCCAGGCCCTGCTGCACATGCTGCTGCTCTACGGGCTGGTGGTAAGCACAGCCCTGATCTGGCATCCCATCAACAAGCTGGCTGCCGTGCTCCTGTTGCCTTACCTGGCCTGGCTCACCGTGACCGCTTCTATCGCCTACCACCTGTGGAGGGACAGCCTCTGTCCGAACCACCACCAGCCTCTGCCCATGGGGGAGAAGAGGGACTGAGGCCCCAGGGACAGGAGAGGAGGGAGGATGGCTAGGGTAGGGGTAGAAGAGAACGCCAGTGGGGGCGTGGGACTACTGGGGGGAGAGGGGAAGGGGGAGGGGGGACCAGGGATTGATGAATCCCTGAAGATGACTCGGCCCAATGTGGTCACTGTCCTAGGTCCCCTGGTGCCAATTTCCATTCGATTTCAGAAACAGGAAAGGGAAGGGGAAACTTATTTTATACTTAATATAAATTAATAAAACCCTTTACTAACTTTAAAGGTATGATGTGAAGTGCATATCTGTGTACATGATGTCTATGGCTGCAGAGTAGTGTAGACCTGTCCATGCATGTGGGAGTGCATGTCCCTGAAAACACCAACCTGTGCGTCAAGGGATTGGCGGGCACAAGGTCTCTGCTCCAATCATGCACCCTCCACACCTTCCCAATAAAGCTGAGATATTCAGGACTTAGATTTTCAGTTACCTGGAACACAAAGTCTTTTAGAGTTCTATAAAAGCAAAACAGAGGGGCACTTGGGGGGTTCAGTGGTTGAGCAGCTGCCTTCAGCTCAGATCATGATCCCAGGGTTCTGGGATCGAGTCCCGCATCAGGCTCCTCTGCTTGTGTCTCTGACTCTCTCTCTCTCTCTCATGAATAAATAAATAAAATCTTCAAAAAAAAAAAAAAAAAGCAAAACAGAAAAGTAGATAAAATAAAAAGATATGAAATATACATGTCAGGTTTATATACTACATTTTATTATAGAATATTTTAATGTTATTTCATTGGATTTTAATTAATATACAGTAATATTATATATTATAGTTATAATATTACACTGTTATATACAATATATTATATATTATATATGTCATATCAAGACCTTATGTGATTATCTCTGATAAGGAGGATTATAGATAGTTTTTGTTTCATACTTTTTTACTGTTAATTTTTTAAGTCAATTAATGACTATTATAATAAGAGAAAATATGGAGAAAAAGAGATGAATGTCTCAGTGCTGACAAGTGAGCAGGAGCTTTCAGTAGGAGATTCTTATCCAGACTTCTCTCTTCCCACATCTTCTCATTGGCTGCCTTATTTTGGACTCTTCCCTCCTATTGTTTTCTTCTCCTCTTGTTTCCAGGCCCCAGTGGTAGCAAGGGTAACAGTGATTGCCCCTGGGGCTGCAACCCCAAATACCAAATAAGGTCAGCTAGAAGGCCCAGACACCTTGCATAGGAGCTTTTAAAAACATTGACCATTCTCTAGGCGTGCCTGGGTGGCTCAGTTGGCTAAGCATCTGCCTTTAGCTCAGGTCATGTTCTCAGGGTCCTGCGATCCAGCCCCACATCAGGCTCCCTGCTGCTGCTGGAGAGTCTGCTGCTCCCTCTGCCCCTTCCCCTGCTCATGGGCTCTCTCTCTCACTCCTTCTCTTTCTCTCTCTCCCTCTCAAATAAATAAATAAATAAAATCTTAAATATATATATGCCAGTCTCTAGGGATGGAGCTGAGCATCGGTGTTTTTAAAACTCCCCAGGGCGTCCTGCAGCCCACCTGAGAACCACTGCTGAGTGCATAGCAGAGCCACTGGGGAGCTTATTAAAAAGGCCTGCTCTGTAGACCCCACCCATGACCTAAGAATCAGAACTTTTGAGGTAGGCTCCAGGCATCTTTAGACTTAACAAGCTCCCAGCACTGGTGTCAGCTGTCACTACAATTGGAGAGCTCAAGGTATGGATGGTTTCTCAGGGCTCCTTTCACCTTGACAACCTGTTTCTGTGTGCTGAGTTCTGGGGGAGAACCAGCTATGACCTGTGTGGGCTCAGGACCACACAGGGAGAAGCCAGACGGACATCATCATTCAAGGAGACTGGCTCTTTCTGGACCTCACCGAAGAACAAGCAAGAAGGAATCTGCATCCTCCCTGCCTCCAGAAAGGACATGCTCTGCCCTGCAAGGCAGCTCAGGTACCCCCACCTTTGTGTCCCCAGTCCCAGTGCAGCCCAGGGCACAGAGCTGGTGTTCATATGCATTTATTGTTTGGATAAATGAATACTTTGTCCCATTAAAAGAAATGTTGACCAGCACCCTACCAACACCTGCAGACAACTCTGCACCCATTGACAAAGCCTACGTTTGGGGAAGAGAAGGATCTGAATAGTTTTTGACACGTCTCAGGTGGTTCTAATGTGCAGCCTGGATGAAATAGCTACCAGCATGGTTCTCAAAGTGTGGCCCAGTGGCCCCCTAGGGCAGCTGTTGAAGGCAGATGCTTGAAGGCCTGGACTCCAGACCTGTGCCAGACCCACAGAATCAGACCATCTTGGGGAACGAAGGCCATATGGTGCAGTGGTTTGCAGTTCTGGCCCAGTCTACTTCACTGTCTGTGCTTCATTTTCCTCACCTGTGCAATGGGGCCCTCCTGGAATTGTCTGGAAGAAGAGATGGGGTAATGAGTAATAAGATGTCTGGCACAGAGGTAGTACTTGATACCTGTTAGCTGTTCTAGGAGAGAAACCCAGAGGCCACCTGTTCACTAAGCACACGTGGTTCTGATTCACACTGAAGATGGAAACTCATCTTGCTGCGCAACCCCCAGCGGTATTTCCCTAACTTCCTAAGAGCCAGGAGAGTGAGTGACCTCCTTCTCAGGTCTATGGGCTAGCCTGATCAGTGTCACACTCACAAAATGACTGGCTTTTGATGTTGCACGTTCAGGTGGATATTGTCTTCATCTCAATCAAATTTTCTAAAGCTGCTTTTAGTTGAATTTCTAACTTCATTTAAAGTCACCAGTTGACTTTAGACAAGTGAGCACCCCAGAGTTATTTGACATTATCATCATCTCAAATAGGCAGTATAAATATTTGCTACTAATTTTGTGTTGCCAGCTAGTTCTACAAGTTCAATTGACGCTCCAAAAAGAGGAGAGTCAGCCCAAGCCCATTGCATGACTTTGCCCTCCCCAGTGCAAGCTGATCCACAAACCCAAGCATCCAGATACCTCCAGTTTTAGACACTTGGCTCTAGAAGAAAGCTCGACAAAACTAACAAAACTGCCTGATAGGGATGAGTCAAACTAAGGGGCTTCCTGTCTTTGAACAAAAACAGCCAGAAAGGACAGGACTTCTCAAAGTCGCCCTTAAAATTCCCTTCTACAGGGGTGCCTGGGGGAGCTCAGTCAGTTAAGCATCTGACTCTTGATTTAGACTCAGGTCATGATCTCAGTCAGGGTCATGAGATTGAGCCCCGAGTCAGGCTCCACACTCAGTGTGGAGTCTGCTTGTCCTTCTCCCTCTGCCCCTTCCCACATCACACGTTTTTTTCTCTCTCTCAAATGAAAGAATAAATAAAATCTTTTTTAAAAAATTCCCTTCTGCACCACTCCTTGGATTCCTGGGTGGGAACCTTTAATCCCTCAGTCTCTCAATCTGCCTGACCCCTTGTCCTTACTTACCCTATCCCACCTCCCAGTTCTGAGCCCCACCCGAAGCACACACTGCCCTGGGCCCCTCCTGGATCCCCAGAGTTACCCAGAGTTGTGCCTGAATAGAGTCAGAGCTGCCTCCTGTCTTTGCTAGATGTGTCTTGGGATCCCACCATCCCAATCACATGAGCTTCTCTGTCCTTGAGTGGTGGTTTTCCAATTGCCTCTAAGTAGGCACATGGCATGTGAATATGATTCACAGGGTGGAGGGTAGTGGAGATGGGGAGATGAGCTCCCCCTTCACATTGTCTGCAGAGGTGGGGCGATACACCAGGTGATATAGCACCCCCAGGAGGTAGTATGTCTCTTTCCACTATATATTAATCCATCCTTCCCTCCCCTGAACCCTGCATTCTTCCTCCCTTTGCCAAGTGTGCAGAGTGAAGACACACAGGAGCAACGGGAAGTGGGTAGACCGATAGGTGTACGTCCAGTGGACAAAGTTTGGTCCACTGGGCTGGCAGGGGCAGAGTGCAGGCAGTGTTTTTTCTCTAGGCATCCCTGGCCGCTCCTTCTTCCTCTCTGGGCAGGTAGAGGTGATGCCCTTGTAGAAGCATAAGGCTCCCTGAATGTTGTCAGGCTGGGGCCAGGGCTCCAAAGTCTTCTTTTGTGATGGCCACATCCATCCTACCTCCTGGAATGCCCCAGCACCCCACGCTGAGTTTCAGAGTCCTCCTCTCTCTTGTAGTTCTGGAAAACCAGCACAAGGCCCTTTTGTTTTAAGTTCTTATTGCTGATGCTCTTGAGTGGCACGCTAGTTACCTACCCAGACAAAGCCTGGCTTTGGTTGGGGACTCTCTCAGAGCCAGACCTCCCTCTTTTACACTCAGGTAGAGTCCCGTGAGGTGCCTTCTCACCCCCTAGCTTTCAAGGACCCCCACCACTAAGACCCATGCTGCTAGCATAGCAAGCTGGGAGAGGCCCTCTTTGTCACACCAGGAGCCTCTGTGGTACCTACTCAGCCTCATTCGTCCCTCTGCGGTCTCCATCTCCAAGATTCCCCAGCCCGCCCAGAAATGATCTGCCCACAGGAGCTCCACAGAAACCCCCGTCCCCTCCAACCGCACCTGCTCCACGCACTGAGCATGCTAAGCCCTGAAACTTTCCTCTCAAAAGTTGATTCAGCGTATCGCTCTCTCCTAGTAGTTCTTTGGCCCTGCAAACACCCCTTCAAAGAGGAACACTCTTAGTCACCTTCATGCACCTGATGCTTATCGGATCACTTTCCTCAAAGACTCAAAAGCGCCAGCCGCGGGAGCCGGGCGGTGCCGGGAGTGGCTGCTGGAATGGAGGACCGGGGTGACCAGGACCGAAGTCCCCATTGGCACCATTTCCCTGGGGCAGCCTGTTCTGCCTGGCAAGCCGCGCGTTGAGTCCTGCAAAGGAGGTATTGAAAACCCTGGCCCGCCCTGTGAGTCCGGTGCCTTCTGGGGTCTCGGCCTCAGACCTTCCGGGAGATCCTTGGTTCCCTCCCCCCGCCCGGCCAAAGCTCTGGACACTCCTGGACACTCCGTGTTTATGTCAACAGCGCGGTTGCCGGAGAGTGCAGGCTTCTGCCCGCCAGGGGGGTGTCTGGTGCCTATGGCCCGTTGTTTGTGTACCTCGTCTCAGTAGTGACCGAGGGCCGGCATGCCCGGGCTGGGTCTCTGGGGCAACGCACTGTTGGGGTCCCAGCTGTCCCTGCACATAAAGCACCCACTCTATCAACACGCTCCCGAGGTGTCTTCTTTCACAAAGTGAGAATTTAAACCTTCCCCTGGTGAGGCTTCTATTTTCCACTAGCCCCCTCCTGGCCTCTCCTCCCTTCCCCGGGGAGGGCAGCTCAGCAGCAGGCTGAGACCCAGGGAAGAGCTGTGCCTGACCCTGTCCCCTACTCCTCAGCCACCTCCAGAACATTCAAATGTTTTTTTGCAGTGACCCTGGGAAACGGGACAGGGAGAGGTGGGCTGCGGCTTATCTTGGGCCCAATCCAGCTCCTTCCAGCCACTGCCACCTGGGAGAGAATGAGATTGGGTCCTGTCCGGACAGATTAGGGGAATTCCCTTTTTTGCTTTCCACCCCTGCTCACTAGCTGCTCTGTCTCTACACCTATACCCTCTACACACACACACACACACACACACACACACACATACCTGTGTGCGTGCACCCCTCATATACTGATTGCTTCCAGAGCCAAGGCCCCTGAAGAACTCCTTTTTCCCCTATTCCCCTCTTGCTCCTCCTTCCTCGGAGCCTGGCCTTGGGAGTGGGGGGCGGGGGTGGTCCCAGTAGCAGTAGGGACTGCACGGTGAAGGGGCAACAGCATGACTCTGACAGCACATAGCTCTGCTCTCACCGGCTGTGTGACCTTGGTCAAGTCACTTAAGCTCCCTGATCTCAAACTCCTCCCCAACAAAATGAGAATAATAGTAGTACCTATGCCAACATCCTCGTGAAGAGTAAATGGGTTCATTTAATGGACACAACCGGCTTAGACCCAGGGTCAGGCCCCCCAGGAAGGGCTGTGTTAGTGTCAGTGCTCACTATTACTGAATCCCGGGCAGCATTACATATTTGGAAAAGCCTTGGAGGCCGAAGGACCTGGGTTCAAATTCCAGCACCCTACAGACTCCTACTGTGACTTTGAACTAGATGCCCCATTTCTGAGTCTCCTCCTCTGCAGGAGGGGCAAATGGATAGAAACTTACCCCGGTGTTAACAGGGGAGGTTAGGAGATGCCTGCCCTCAAGAGTATAGTGGCAGCTGCGGGTAGTGGAGCCAAGCTCCTGGCACCTGATACCCAGATTAGCTGCTGTACTTGGGGCCAGGCAGAGGAAACTGGTAGGACTTAGAAAGGAGAACCAGGGACCAGCCAGGAACCAGGCCCCCAGGAGGTGCCATAAATAGCCAGAGCTAGCTCAGAGGGCCTCCCAGGATGTGGTGCAGGGGTGGGGGCTGGGAAAGAACAGTGGAAAAGGAAGCCATCAGTTATCAATTCAAGGGAGGACCCAGGGTGCTCTCCCAAGTGTCAAAGGAAAAAAGCGTGTGTGGGTGTTGGAAGAGCTGGGGGTCACCTACTTTAGAAGGGACTAGCCTGGTCCACCTCTGCACCACCTCTCACCATCACTCAGAGTCAGGACATTTTCACTGAGCTGTTCATCTTCCCCCCACAGGAGCCTTATGGACTTGCCAAGGATCTTGACTTTTTCCTCTCTTCTCATGTCCATCCCTTTGGCCGTCCTGGAATAGAGGACAATAACCCAGATAGCATCACAGATGGAAGCACTGAGGCCCAGAGATGCTTAGTGATTTGGCCAAGATCACACAGTGAATCAAGGCTGAGATGGGGACCTGAGCACAGATTTATTTTTTTTCCCTCCCAATCCTGGGTTATACATGACAGCCAAAATCTCTGTGCCGTATTCCTAGTCCTTGGGGCACCTGGGTGGCTCAGTCAATTGAACATCCTACTCTTGATTTCGGTCCAGGTCATGATCTCAGGGTCATGGGATCCAGCCCCGCATCAGGCTCCACACTCAGCAAGGAGTCTCTCCCTCTTTTCTTTTCTCTGCCCCTCCTCCAGCTTGCTCTCTCTCTCTCTCTCTCTCTGTCAAATAAATTAATTAATTTTAAAAAATGAACATGCCTTCAAGGAGGAAGTCTCTCCCACAGGGAGAAAAAAGAACTGAAAGGATCCTTCTTCCTCGCCTGCCTCCCCCCAAACCTTTGAGTCTTTCTTGGTTGCTCCAAGCCCCTTACTGTAGCTATGACCCGGAAGTGGGTGAGGGACACATGCCTCTACCGCTTTAGACAGGTATTCATCAGAGCTGGCTGGGTGCAGCCCTTGGAGATAAGAATTATTCTCAGAGGACCTGGACTTAAGTCCTCAGGTGATCTTGTGCAAATCCTTTCACCTTCCTGAGCCACTGGTCCTTACCTGCAAACCGAGGCCAATAACACCCGCCCGTGTGAGAGCAGCGTGAGGACTGAATGTGCTGCTGCATGCTTTAGTGCCTCCTGAGTATGAAGACTGGGTGCTCCAGGAGAGGCTGTGCCTCACGCATCTCTGTGTTCTTGCTATTTCCTACCATGCCTGACACGTAGGAGCCCTTGATAAGTGTTGATCCAATAAAAGAAGGAAGTAAACTCTTTGCATTGAAATGTTGTGTGTTTGTGTGACGACAAAGAATAATGTGTGTTCGCAATGTATCAGAGATCACCACCTTTTCTTTGTGGACACAGGCAGTACTACTACCGCCCTGTGCTTGACACCCCTGGAAAAAAACGCCTGAAAAAAATAATCTCGGGATATGTGCTCTCAGTAATAAGCCTATTAGGAAGGGTGACCATATAGTTGATGGTTGATACTGGAACGCTATGGGGAGTGAAAGATGCATTGGTACTAATTATGCCTGGACGACAGGTAGAAACTGTGACCATCCAGGCAGACCTAAATGCTTGGGCCTCTTATTCATAGGGCACTGTGCTGCTCAAAATTCTCTGGGGAGAGAGCCCCAAATACTCTAAACCAACCCGACTCCTATTCTCTAGGCAGACCATGGAAGGGTACCTTCCTTTTCTATCACTGCCACCCAACCCCACTTGAGGCTGAGTTCCAACAGTTCCCCAATGTTCTCAGGTTCCTTACCATCAACCTCTAGGTGACCCTGACCTCACCCTTCTACTGTCCTGAGAATGGCCTAGAGTGTTTGCACTGCCCTAAACACAAACACCAGTGGCCTCCGCTAAGCATCTAAGCGAACATGATCCATCCAGCTTCCAATGCCATTGCAGCTCAGTGGTTTCTTTCTAGGGGCCCCAGGTGTCTCTCATTACTTTCACAGGCTTTTAACTGGCCCCTCTGCTTCTGTTCCTTCTCATCTTTGGTCTATTTTCCACCACGTAGCCTGAGTGATCCTGTAAAAATATACGTTAGACCATGTGTTTCATCTGTTCAAAAACACTGGCTCCCCATCTCACTCAGAGAAAAAGTCAAGGTGTTTGGCAAGTCCATAAGGCCCTACCTATCTAGCCCTTATTTACCTCCCTGGCCTCCTCTCCTAGGGCTCTGCAGCCACACAGCTGTCTGCTTGCTCTTCAAACACATAAGGAATGCTCCCACCTCAGGGCCTTTGCACCTGCCCTTCCTCCCCTTGGAACACTTTCCACAGTGTACTCCCCTCACAATCTTCAGATCTTTTCTCAGTTTTCAAAGCCCTTCTCTGGCCACTCTATAAAAATATTACCCCACCCTTTGACACTTCTGTCCACCTTACCTGCCTTCTCTCCTTAGTACTTAGCACCAGCACATAGACTAGGTAGATATAGATCACTTATTTTGTGTATTGTCCAACCTCCTTCAAGCTCTGTGAGGGCAAGGATTTTCATTTGTTTTGTTCTGTGTCATATTCCCAATACTGAAACAGCACCTGGCATATAGTACATGCTCAACAAATATTTGTTAGATGAATTAAGGACCAACTGAGGAAACAGCATGAAGGTCAAATGTTTGGCCTCTGGAGTAAAGAGACCTGAGTTTGCATCCTGACTTTGCCACTCATGGGCTGTAAGGCCTTTCTGTGAGTCCAAGTTGCCCCACATGAAACGTGGGATGATACAGATTGTCTCCCAGGGCTGTTGAGAGCATTAAGTCTGATTTCACAGGTAAACCAGGAAACTCCCTGCCTGTCCTGAGCCTGTAAATGGCAGGATTGTTGTTACTGCGTGCTCCAGAACTGACACAGCATTACGTGGCTGTAACAGGCAAACTGGCCTCTGTTCCCTGGAAGTAATAACTCACAGTTTCTTTCCAAATTAGAAGTTCTTATCTTACTCTGTCTCAGGACCCTCCTTTCCTGAATCCACATTCCCCAGCTGAAGGTTTCTCTGCAAGCACCCCATCCAACATAAGCCTCATCCTGCTTGCACCTGCTTGCATATCTCTCCTAAATCTCAGGACACCCACCTCTCAACCCCTTTCCCCATCCCCCCAGTGGAGCTGGAAAGGTTGCACAGGGGAAACAGAGGGAAGAATATAAGGTGGAAGGACATAGTATGAATATATGCGTGAGCCAGTGGGGGCAGGGAGAGCAGGCCTTGCCATCCCCACCTGCCAGCTTCCTGTCTTTGCCTACTGATAAATAGGGGATGCTAATGGCCAGATTTTCCATTCCCCCCCATCCCGGTACCCGCTGTCACTCAATTAAAAAAAGATAGAGGGCGAGGGCCTGGGGGAGGGGCAGAGGGCTGGGGTTATAAAGCCTGTGTGGCCCGGAGGTGAGAACACTAAGCCTGGCTTGCCCAGTCCTCTTCCCGTCATCCCCAGGCAGATTTAGCTGCTGACAGCTGCTTGGGACTCTGCCGCCGGGCCCTGGCCCTAGGAACTTGCTGCCTCTCCCTTTTCTCAGTGACTGCAGAGCCACCACCCCTCCATGGCCCAGAAAGAAGAGGTTGCTGAGGCCGCTGCGCCCGCTTCCCAGAATGGTGAGGATCTGGAAAACCTGGACGACCCTGAGAAGCTGAAGGAGCTGATTGAACTGCCTCCCTTTGAGATTGTCACAGGGTGAGACCTGGGTGTGGGCTGTGGGGCTCTTCCGTAGAAGAACGTGGGTTGGGGGCAGGCTGGGGGAATTTAGGGTGGTAATAGTAGGGGTCAGGGTCACAGTTCTGCAGCCATGAGCCTACCATGTGTGGTAGGGGCAGTGGGGGCTACAGGGGCATCTCTCTTAGCCTCTTGGGCGACACCTCCCACCCCCTCTAATCAAGGGGAGGTAGTAACAGCTCCTTGGAGGCAAAGGCCCAGAGAATGAAACCACCACTCAGGCCTCCTGGCACTGGGATATCACCTGCCTCTCCAGGTACAGGCTGTCTACTAGTCTCAGGGAGTTTGGTAGGAACATGGGATGACAGAGACATGTTCAAATATGGCCCCAAAGTACCTCCTCCCTTGACTTCTTTCTCTGCTGCCGAGTACGCCTCTCTCCGCTCTCTGTATGGCTCTCGTTCTTTCTTTAGAGCTTCTCCCTGGAGTGGAAGATCCTAAGACAGAGAAAACAGATCCACCCTTTCCCTAAACTGAGTGATAAGCACTTTTTTTTTCTTATTGAATCAAGTCTGCCTCGGGGTTCTCCACATCCACTCCCAGGGCAACAGTAGTTAAGAGCAGGTAACAGTCCAGGGCCAGAAGCTTCTGGGCACCCTCAGCCATAGCCCCAAGGAGGATCAGGGACCCTGAGCGAAGAGTCTCCAGGCCCCAAAGAGGCCTACAAACAGGGTCTTGTCCAGACGATGCCATCGCCAGGAATAAAACCAAGTTTTCCTTCCTCCTCTTCCCTCTCACCTCCTTTCACAGAAGACCCCCCCAAGAAGTTTGTAGGCAAAGAATAAGAAGTGGATGCATAGGGCCACTTTTCCTCCCTCAGCCCCAAGGCTTCCTCCATGGGCGTCTCCAGCAATGCCCACAGGCGAAGTAAGGTCCACACTAGGAGAAATTTCAGGAAAAATGGAGGCATGATGTCCTCAGGGGGCAGAGGAGCCCTGGGTGGCCATTCAGACTTGCCATTTTAAGCATGTCTTAACATGCTTAACATGAGGAAGTTACACTAAGTTGATCCTTAAGGTCCCTTCCAGCTCAGACATTTCCTGATTTCTAAGAGAATCTGAGGGAAAAATGCACCCTGGCTCCTGAGGGAGGAATTCAACCAAGAGCCTGAAACTTGTGTTCGCCCATGCCCAACCAATGAATGTCACCATCCTCACAGGGTTAGGGAAGCAGCGGAGTACCCAGTAATATAGACCTAGGGAGAGCCTAGGGCTACTAGGCCGGGAGAGTCGGCAATTCCAGTGGCTCTCTTCAGAAGGAGATCTTTTTCCTCACCCCTAAGCCTGCTGGTCCATGCTGCCTTGTTCACCCACGGGTACATACACATTCACTCTGTGCAGCACTGTGATCTCCCCAGCACAGGGGCAGGATAGGTCCAGAACAGAATTAGACTATGTTTGTTCAGTTGAACATGCTTTGGGGTCCCAGGGGGGTTGGTCTAAAGGTCAAATCCTCTGATGCAACCAACTTATGATCATCCAGGGCTTTGTAATCACTGAAAACTTGCACTAGCCCAAGCGCAAGCCCATTCAAACATCAGCACAATGCTGGGAGAGGGGGTTACGTTACTGCCACTCCACAGACAGGGAAACTGAGTTAAGGAGATTGAGTGATTGGTTCAACACCACCAGAACCAGTAAGTAGCAGGTCTTCTTCTGACTCCAGTCAAGGATTCTTTTCACAGGTCTCTGATTCACTATGGGTCCCAGATTTCCTGAACAGGGTTCCACCTACCTCCGTCTGTGAGGTAGTGGGGCTCAGAGGCTTCTCTGACCCAAGGCCCAGAAAAAGAGGTGCAGCCAGGGCAGTTTTCTGGGTGCTCTAAGAGCAGTTCAGGAGGGAGGTAGAGCCCTGTGTGTTTTCTGGCCACAAGTAACAGCTGTGGAGATCTGTCTCCTGGGCCCCTCTGCGTAAACAGATGGCTTAAAATAGCCCAGAGGTGTGGCTATGTCTGTGCAGGGACAGGAGGAAGGAGCAGCTTTCCTCTCCCTTCCTCTCCAGACGCCCTGGTATCAAGGAGGTCAGCAAAGCAGCTCCTCTTCTAGCCTAGACTCCCACAGGGGTTGGAGCTGTCTATACTGCTCTTTAGATTTGGGCTGCAAACTAGCAGAAGAGTGAGTAGCTTGTCGGGAAAGTCTGAAGTGAGGAGGGTGTACCAAGTAGGAATAAGGAGATATGCCCTACTCATCATGATTCTGGGCTTGAATAGGGTACTCTGGACAGAAAGCAGGCCAAAGAACATTAACAAAATTGCATGGAAGAAAGTGTTAGAGAAAGGTCTAAAAACTGTAGTGGTGTGCCAAAGACAATTCATGATGACTGATAATCGATGGTATGCATCTCTTCCCGACTCGGTGTTCAATGACCTTCATGTTGGTTTCTTGAAATCTCCATAGTAGGAGTGTTTACAGGATCAATAAATCTTAGAAATCAGGACTTCCTTTCCTTTTCTTTCTTTCTTTTTTCCATTCTTCTTTCCTTCCTTCTTTTCTTCCTTCCTTTCTTCCTCCCTCCCTCACTCCTTTCCTCCCTTCCTCTCTTTCTTCCTTTCTGTTACAGAGCTGGGTGTTGAACCAGTACACAAAGGAAAGAGAGAACCCTCTAAACACAAGAAGGGCTTAGGTTTGGTTGTGCTTAAGATTGAGCTCTGAGGGGTAAGATTTGAGGCCCAGAGAAGGCACCATCTGACCGCGCCAGGTTTAATTTCTTGAGTGTTGACCATTGTCCAAACTCTGAGGGGTTGGATTACTCGACTATCTTTCAGATGAGGAAACCAAGACTCAGGAGGATGATCAATTTGCCCAAAGCTAATGGATGGAGTAGGGCATAAACCCCAGGAGGATTGTCTGACTCCAAATCACCACATTGCATCTAAAAAAGCCATAAATGGGAGGCTTTTTATATTTGACAAATATTTACTGAATAGAAATCATTTATTTGCTGCCCGTTTTCCCCACTAGCATTTAACTTCCATGAGGACAGGGACTCTGCCTTGTAACTGCTTTATTCCCAGCTCCAAGAAGAATGCCTAGCCCCTAATAGATATTTGTTGAATAAATAAATGAACTAATGAACGAACACCTACTGTGTGTTAGGTCTCTGCCCAGGCATTAAGATAAGGAACTAATCGTGAGGAGGGCGTCTTGGAGGAGAGCAGTTCAGGACATATGAAGGGCCAGCAGCACTCATATATAGAAGAGAATTCCACAGGTTCACACCTGCCTCTGAACTCAGCATGCTTTAGGGAAGCTCTGGGGCACCAGAATTAGTTGTCTTCTCATCTTTCCATCCCAGTGATGAGGGACTGCGGCTCTGCCCAGCAGGACCCCTGGCTGTGTGTTTGTCTGTTTGCCTCTAGTTGCATTGTGTATGATTTTACATAAAGCTGAACCTGCTATCAAAGGGATTAGCAAGGAAGAGAGATAAATGGCACAGGTTGTGACTCTGCTTTCAATCACTTCTTTAGCTACTGGTAGTTTACCCTGCCCACGTGGGGAACACAGAGAAGATAGGCAGGGTTCAGAGGAGAAGGCACAGCAAGAAGGCTGTTAAGGCCATAGGCCCCTCATGCCTCAGCCTGGATTCCAGAGTATGCCGAAAAGGCTTATTCCAGAAGGAGTAGAAGACTGCCATGGACTCTGGCCACCCTGGCCACCACGGAGGCTGGGGGAAGGTCAGAGCCCCACTGTGCAGACAGTGCCTCCCAGGGAAAGGGCAGCAGCTCAGGGCTCATCCAGGGCAGAAGCCCATCTAGAACCACAGACCAGAAGCCAGGAGCCCTGGCAAATCCCACCCAGGTTCTAGGAAGTCAGGCTGTTAGAACACTCCGCCTCTATCCTTCTCCCTGGGCCCACTCCTCAGCATCCACTTTGAAAGTGGTCTAGCAGGACGCCTGGGTGGCTAAGCGGTTTAGCACCGCCTTCAGCCCAGGGCGTGATCCTGGGGTCCCGGGATCGAGTCCCACATCGGGCTCCCTGCATGGAGCCTGCTTCTCCCTCTGCCTGTGTCTCTGCCTCTCTCTCTCTCTGTATCTGTCATGAATAGATAAATAAAATCTTAAAAAAAAAAAAAATGAAAGTGGTCTGGAAAAGGGAGAAAGAGACCAAAACTAGTACTTCTGCCTCTTTTGAGCAGATCATGAGAAGTCTGGGGAAGAAACCTGAAACAAGTTAACACTCAATTACCCGTGAGTAGATTTTCCGCTCCATGGATCATTTTGGAGCAAATGTTTAATCTCAGACCACCTTTGACTGCTTTCCAGGTTGTTCCCTTTCACTGTATAGATTTATGCCTAGGGAACAAAAATATTTTTAAATGTGAATGTGAGAAAAATATATCTACTACATTTATTCACATCCCTTCTCCCTCCATCAGGTCGACCATGCTCCAAATGGTCTTTCCTAGATATTAGGATTCTTGGTCTCCTGCCTAGAGAACGAACTGTGATGCCCAATAGCCTGGGCCCTAACGGATGAAGTGTGAGTGACCCATCTGCAGAGAGTATGAGGAAGTGGTGCTTGAAGAAGTGTGGGAAGGGAAGGAGTAACACTACTGGTTTCTGTGCCTGAAGTATTGACTGAACCCAGGTGAAAAAATCTGCCACCAGCGTGTTTCTCCCAACCACCACTCCAACACATGGACACACACACACACTCCATCTCAGCAAGATAACATCTGCTGGGCATGAGAGTATGGGATCTAAGTCAGCATGGCACTCAGACATCATGCTACTAGGGAAAAAAAAGATGTTTGCGATTATCTAAGAAATTAGTGTTACCGTTTCCTTTCTTCTACTAGCAGGCATAATAGTGTCGACTTATTTCGTTCTATAAAATCGATTCTATAAAATCGCCCGAGATGGCCATGTTGTCTAGCTCACTGGAGGGCTTTCACACCTTTCCTACCTCTGCTCTCCTGGTTCCCCTCCAGAGCCTGGCTGTTTCAGGCTGTCGGAGGCCCAAAGAACCTCATTTGACCTTTATGGTCCTTCTGGAAAATCAGGAAGCCCGGTGAGAAGCCAAGCAAGCCCCATTCTTGAGCAAGCTCAAAAGGAAAGACTGGGAGCCAAGAGCCTCCCTGACTTTCTTTTGCCCCTTGAAAGTATTCCCTTACCTTAGGCACCTAGTCCAGAAGGCTCCACAGAGGCATAGATGATAGAGAGAGAGAGAGACTATAGGGCTGCTGGCCAGAGGGGTGGGAAACCGATATTTATAGAGAGGTGAACTTTCTTCCTCTCCCTTGGGTTTCAGGTTTCTCTAGGTTCTCTCTTGCAAAGGGAAGAAGAGGAAGGGAAAACATCACAGCTTGAGAGGCTGGGAGGAACAGCAGCCTCAGACCAGCCAGCCGGCTTGCAACTGCATGCTGGACCAAATTCACATTCTTGGCTGGGCTCTATTTGGCAAAGTTGGAGCAATACTTTTGGGGGCTCCAGAAGGAAACCCAAAGGGCCACACAGACAGCTTTGGGGAAGCCCCCAGTCAACCAGGCAGTCATGAATACTTCCAAAGTTTTTGCCTGAGAATCCATCATACAGGTGACTCTGGATTAGACTTGGGGGCAGTGGGGTATCTGGCAAAAGGCTCTGAAGAGCATAAAGTGTTTGGGCAAGAAAGGTAAGCTCTGTGGCTCTTGGGAGAAAAAAAAGAAAGCCATTCTGGGAAGTGAAGGGACCAGTTAGCACCAGTAAAATCCAGGATTGGTCTTGTAGGGTGAATTTAATTGGCAAGAGCTCAGTAGAAGTATGCTCCCAACAGGGATTGAAACAGGAGAGGTGAATCATTGGGCCATCATCCATTCTCCCAAAATGTTAAGTAAATAATAAACACATCCAACTAGGGACAGAGGGGTTTAGAGAGCTAAGTATAGTACCTGAAGGAATCCTGGGGCCAGGTCCTCAAACCCATCCATCTCCACAGTGGAAACTTAACTTGACAGCAAGAGATATGGAAACTTGGGTGGAGACAATTTTGTGATGGGGGCGGGGAGTACTGCAGGGAAAGAGCTCGTGTTTACTCAGCTCTTTGGCACCTGCTGCTTATCCCTAAGAAGCCAAGGCCCTGGGACACCTGGGGTTTCCCTGTAGCCCTGGGAGTTAGAAAGGGCAGGCATGCAGAGAAGTAACTACAGGGCATCTTCTGGGGAAACCATAGAGATTACATTTTTTTAAATTAATTAATTATTTATTTATTTTTGGAGAGAGTGTGGGGAGGGGAGGATGAGAGGGAGAAGGAGAGAGAGAATCTCAAGCAGACTCCCTGCTGAGCCTGAAGCCCAACAGATCCACTCAGAGGAGTCTACATATGTCCACACCTGGGCCCCATACCAACCCAATGAAATCAGAACGTCTAGAGGGGAGCCTGATGCAGGGCTCGATCCCACGCCCCCCAGATTGGGACCTCAGCCAAAACCAATAGTTGGACATTTAACCAACTGAGCCACCCAGGCATTCCCAGAGAGTACATCTTTTTAAAAAGGAAACATTCAGCCTCTCCAAGCCAGTACTCAATCCGCTCCTCTCCTGTGACATTTTCAATCCCTCCTGTTAAAGCCTCCTCATTCTCCTTGGCCTCCAAACCTGCAAAAGTCCTTCCTATTTTAGAATGACACGCAGACACACTTGAAGATAAAAGCAATCAACTCCGATGTCCTCTCTAGCCCCTTTCTTTTGCTCTCTCCTCCTTCTTACTACCAAATTTTCTTCCAAACCTGGCCTTTTCCTACTGGTTTCATTTCCTAATCATCCACCCCACCCTCGAAGCCACTGGACATAGTCATCATCAAGTCTGGCATCCTAAGACACCAAGTGGGCTTGCTTAAAGTTCAGGCTTTTCCCTAGCCTCGCTCTACCTGCCTAAAGCCACCATGCCATCTCCCATGGATGTCACTTTTATTTTGTCTTTCTTTATTCAAGAGCCTGTAACAATTCTCTGTTGCCTCCTGAATCAAGACCAAACTTTCGAGAACCTTCCTCCCATGTCCTCCATGCTCCCTATGCATTTCAAATTAGCAGTTTTCAGCCACTCTTAGCTAGAGTCGAGCTGCTAGATTATAAGCGTCTGGAGGGCAGGGGCCAAGTCTTTTATGATTTTGAAATGACTCAATACTACACACAAGCTAAATCATATCAGGGTACTCTTAGGTAGTCTGACCTCAAATATAAAAAAGCTCTTGGACACTTATTGGGTGACAATCCATGTTTCTGACTTGAGAAACAGTCACTGGGAGAGCATGGCACTGTGGGTGGTGGGCCATGCCACGCCTGGGATACAGGAGCCATGAGGGGCAGGGAAGAGAAGTGGAAGCAGGAGATGTTCTGCAAAATCCTCAACTTGCTCTGTCATGAGATATTTCATATATGCTTGCTACTTTGTAAGATTACTATTGGAACAGCACTTTTCCAACCTGGCCACTTATTAGAAACATTTGGAGAGTTGTTTTTTAAAGATGCTGGTGCCTGGGCCCCCTCCAGGTGTTCTGATTTCATTGGTTTGGTGTGGGGCCCAGACATTGACATTTGTAGAGCCCTCTGGGTGGTTCCCACAGGGACCAAGTGAAAGAGTGACTGACTTAGAAATGCAGGAGTTGTGCCCTGGAGCGATGGTGGAGTGTTTGGAGACCCTCCCTACTGGGGTGACCAGAACGTGCACCTCCAAATTCTCTCCTCTCCTCCAGATAAACTCTCCTGCACTCCATCCTGCCTTGTTTGTCACTGATGTTAGCCTAGGCAGGCAAGGCCTGCTTTGACAGGAAGCATGAACATATCCCTGGGGCACCGACTTTGGAGAGCCACCTACTCAACCCAGGCTGATCTAGAAACAAGAGCTCATCATTCTCTCTTCTTCCCTGTCCCTCTGCCCTCCTCGACCCACAGGGAGCGGCTGCCGGTCAACTTCTTTAAGTTTCAGTTCCGGAATGTGGAGTACAGCTCTGGGCGGAACAAGACCTTCCTGTGCTACGTGGTGGAAGCGCAGGGCAAGGGAGGCCAGGTGCAGGCCTCCCGGGGGTACCTGGAGGATGAGCACGCCGCCGCCCACGCCGAGGAGGCCTTCTTCAACACCATCCTGCCCACCTTCGACCCGGCCCTGCGCTACAACGTCACCTGGTACGTGTCCTCCAGCCCCTGCGCCGCCTGTGCCGACCGCATCATCCGGACCCTGGGCAAGACCAAGAACCTGCGCCTGCTCATCCTGGTGGGGCGCCTCTTCATGTGGGAGGAGCCCGAGGTCCAGGCCGCCCTGAGGAAGCTGAAGGAGGCCGGCTGCAGGCTGCGCATCATGAAGCCCCAGGACTTCGAGTACGTCTGGCAGAATTTTGTGGAGCAGGAAGAGGGCGAGTCCAAGGCCTTTCAGCCCTGGGAGGACATTCAGGAGAACTTCCTGTACTACGAGGAGAAGCTGGCAGACATCCTGAAGTAGGCCACTGGGCCCAGCCTCACGTGAGTCATGGGGCCACTGCTGTGTCAGTAGCCCTTAACTTGGGTGGAGGGCCGGAGGGCAGGTGGAGTGAGTGGTCGTTTGGTTTGACAACCCCACCCCACCTCCCCGCAACAAACTGCACTTCTCTGCTTTTGGGTTGGGTGTAAAAACATTTTAGGAGATCTCTTTTCCTATTCTCTTTCCTCTGAATTCCTCCCAAAACCCTTTTCACTTCTACCCTTTTATATCAAGCCAATGTTCCCCACACTCAAGGTTGACAGGAATCCAAAAGCTTTGGTGAGACACAGTGACTTGCCGTGGCCAGATCTGGACGGTGCAACAGCAGAGAGAATATCTCACTCCCCTAAGCATGCCCCCATTAACATGAGTCCAGCTCCAACTCTAGACACTTCTGGGTGCCCTGCTCCCAACCCCATTTGCAATTCTACCCTTCTGGTGCCCTGTGATGGAAGTTTTTCATTCCTTCAGGGACAATATTTTTCATTTTTGGTACTCTTGAAAGTCCCCAAATGGATTTGTATTCAACTTATTTATTGCCAGAGAAGCTTTCATGTTTTCAAACAAATGGTCCTGCTTTGAAGGAGACTGATAATTCGTGCATAACGCAGGAATGTATAATGCAGGAATATTTTTCTTGCTTTGAGAAGAACCTCTACAGCACTGATAGAAAAATGCTGAATTCAGGAATGGGAATATCACAGCAACAAGTTCTTTTTATGGAGGAATGCTGAAAGGGTTAAAAAGATGTTTGTAAATTAGACAGCAGCTCAGAAGTAGCCTCCTACAGCCATCAAGATGAGATAGGAGAACTGGAAGTAAAGATTAGCTATTTAAGCAAATAATTAGGACACAATTAAGGCCAATTTGGCCTCTTGCTGAGGGTAAATTAGACTCTCACAGAAACAGGCCGATTACCCTCAGGAAAGAGGGTAAAAGATCCTTCACTAACTTTTTTTGAGTTTGGTCTGATTTAGTTGGTTCCTTCAGAAATGCTACAACCAAATCCCTTCACAAGGCCTGAGTTACTGATCAAAATCCTCCAGAATCGGAGAAAGGGTCTTTACCAGCCTTTTCTCCAATTTCAATCCTGGAACAGTTCACATATTAATAAAACATAAAGCGGCACGCTTCCATGAAGTTACTCATTTTATTTTTGGTGTCTCCCTCTTAATATTTTTAAGAGGTGACTCCATAGACACATTTTGGGAAATATCCATGTTCTGGAGCTTGATGTTGGCAGGTGTCTGCCATTAGACATGCATACAGGGTGCCTGAAAATTCTCTGAGCATTTGCCAATCTGAGAAGACACGATTTTCAGCCATTTCTTACAAAAAGCAGTCCATATTCAGTGAAGTTAGTGAGAAGATGGTCAGGTAATGCCATGCTGTAGTCTGCTCACATTAAAATAAGACACCACTCAGAGTGGTGGTGAGTAGTAGTAAAAACAGATTTCTAAGGGAAAATACAAAATTTAAAATTCTTTGAAGATTTTATTAGTGTAGATGCTATCACTGTAATTATAAACCCTATGTATACTCTCCAGAATGATGACTGGTAGCTTAATTTTAACTATAGTATACTTTCTTCTTAAACACCTTTCAGAACCACAGGCCATTTCTTCCAGCTGCCTAACCAGCAAGTCCTCAGAGATGTGTGTGTGTGTGTGTGTGTGTGTGTGTGTGTGTGAGATGGTGTTGTTTTTCCATTAAGTCAAGTAATTACACAGCTAAATCTGCTATAAAAATTAAACATTTCAAGGAGGATTAAAAGGAGCTTTTAATTTTAGATAATTGAGGGTTGTATCTTATGCTAATCTAAACGGAAGTAAAATAGATAAATCAGTTTGAGGGAAAAGTCCATTTCCAAGTCAAATTATTTTTAAATAAAATATTATTGGACATGTTCCACATTATAAGCCTCCTTCCATTAGTGTACATAACTGTATTATCTGGACCCATTAACATGTTTCCAGGTACTCTATTTGAGTTACTCATTTTCCTGAAGGGAAAGGTTAAAATGTACGAAGTCAAAAAAAAAATTGGCATGAAATAGAGTTGTAATCTAAAAGCCCAAAAGAACAACTTTGCTTAATTAAAATACTAAGAAATGGGCATTTGTTAAAGGAAATTCCCTTATACTTCCTAATCCATCTTTTTAAAAAAAAAAAAAAAATGATAGAATAGGATTTAACCATATATTTAACTCAAGAGAGTTAAGGTAGAGATCTTCTGAGTTTTTCCCTGTGTGAACCACACCAAAACATGACCACAACATACCTAACATTGGATAAAGCAGAAATCACAAGAGACTCTAGGGAAGAAATTCAGAGACTTGCTCAGAGGGCACACAGGAACCCTAGCTCAAAAGAAAACTCTTCATTGTTTGGGGCCAGGAGAGCTCTCAGTAACATGCTTTCTGTTTTCTCACTAAGGTCTGCCTGCTGCCACCAGGAGACAGCAATGATATGTATGGCCATGTGGGACATGCCTGACTTCCTAATACCACTTGAGCTGGACAACACTGGACACCAACCAATCCTAGTGCACAGGTCCTCCAAGGACTCTAAATATACTGCTCATGCTGTAAATCATTTAAGCCATGACTCTCTCTAAGGCTGCTCTTGGGAAAGAGGAAAGTGAGTTGCAAGGAAAGAAATGGCAACCATATATGGACACCAGGGATCTGTGGGGCAGGAGAGTCTAATTATTCCCCCAATGGGCTGCTTAAGGGAAAGAGCCTCAGACCCAAGGTCTGTGCAGATCTTTAAAATATGTCCAGAAATGCATTTTATGTGAAGTTGGTTTTTTTAACAAAGAAAAATGGTAACATTAATAAAAGAAGTTGTGTGGTTTTTCTGTGAGGTTTTTTTTTTAAGGAACTTGGACATTTAGAAGTTACTATGAACAGTGATCAAGTCCTAGGAATAGGGATGTTCCCAGGCTATGAGCCACGTCATGACATTAGAAAGTGGAAGGGAGGCTTAACCCAGGGCTGGTTTAGGCAATACAGGATACCAGCTCTCCCAGGCCAACTTACCACCTTGGTCTTGATCTTTATCAAGTATTTCCTTTTGAGATTACTTATGAATGCCTTTTCCCTTCTCTGAAGACAAGGAATATGGCAGAGGGTGAAACAAAGGGCAGGGGAAATCTTTTTATAAGGTATCTGTGTTCCCATTGCCGATTAATAAGCAATTAGCCACTTGATTTCAATGTTTAGACGCACACCCTGTAAGATTAGTTATGTGGTACTTGATGGTGACAGCAGGATGGTGTCCAGTCTCCTTTCTTAAAAGGCTTGAATCCTATGTAGAAGCAAAATTTCACATACAAACTTCTGGGTGTTTGCCAAACTCTAACTAGGTTTCCAGGAATAATGTACTCATTCTGTCAGGCCATGCCTCCTCTTCCCAAGCTTCAAGTGTAATAAGTCATCAGAATTTGACCCCAAGACTATCTGCAAATGACAAAGCACTTTATCACATCCCTGCTGAGTCCCAGAATTCCACTTACAGCCAGTCCTCCCCAAGACTAGCCTTTGTTCAAAGAATCTTTAAGGCTCATAGTTCCATGAAAAAAAAAATAACCCTAATCCCTTTAAATGTAGAAGCCTACAAAACCAATGTTTTGAGCCAAGAGGAAAGATTTATTTGCATAGTTAAGCAAAGTACTTTGATTCTAAGTTTCCTCTTACCATCCCACTCTCATTTTCCATGTTGTGTATTCAGATATCCTTTTTCCCCTTCAGTTTTATCCTTTGTGGACAGAAGCAAAGCTTCAAGAAAAGCCTTAGTCTAAGTTCAACAATGAACCTGGCCCTGCACCGCCCCTACCTCAACATAAATTTGTCTGTTTCAGAGATACACAAATACTGAAGTACTTCTTGAAACTGCTGCCTCCTATCACACTGCAGTATGATAAGAACACGAGTCTAAAGTACAAAGATTATATTTAACCAGTGTTCTTCTAGTGTTTCAACAAGCCCCTTCTGAAACCCAGTTCTTTTTACAATAGGGAAAGCAGTTAAGTCCCAGGACAGACCCAGAATTCACTCTAGCGAGGAAATCAAGAGTAGGTCTGGCTAGTTTAAATTTTTATTTTTTTAAGTAGGCTCCACACCTACTGTGGAGCTTGAACTCAAGACCCCAATCTTAAGAGTCTCATGCTCTACCGACTGAGCCAGTGAGGGACCCATTTTAACTCTTAGGATCATAGTAATGGTAAAAGAGAATTCCACTAGTTTTCCCAATACCTTTGATATGAATCCAGGAACCTATTCTTACACTGTAAACACAGGATTGGATAAAGTGCTGCTCTCTTAACCTAAGAAGAGAAGGGGACTAACATGTACCGTTTTCCATCCCAGCTGACTGCATGATCACAATTCTCTTCAGCTTCATAGCACAAAGAAAACAAGCCATCTCCCCCACCACACCCCAAACTACCAAACTAGAATTTTTGAAAGTCGCCCTTTTTCTTAGAAGATTCATAAGGATTTTGTTGAGAACCACTGATTTGAGTCATTACTCTGCCCTAAGCAATTTAGCAGGCATTGAATGTACATTATGTCATTTGTCCCATGACTGAATTCAGACCCATTCAACTGTAGAAGCTATGTGGTGGACAGGAGAGAGGAAGAGTTCACCATGAGGAGATCCTAAATTCCCACCTTTCCAGTAATGCTGACCCCACAGTTCTTGTCTGTTTTTCTTCTCATCCTGTTCTGCCCACTGGACCTTTTGTCTGACTCTTTCCAATTAAGTTACAGGTGAATCCTCCATAACCCAGGTCCAGAACAGATGTGTGCACAGAACCTCAATGGACCCCCAAGAAAAAGATATTTATTCTTCCTTTTCTCTCACCACAAATTTCTTATTAACAACGTTAAGACTTATTTTTGTAATTTAAACAAAACAAAACCCAGAATTCTCTCCTAGGATATGACATAAGGATAATATCAAACAATCTCACAAATGACAAAAGATGAAAAACTACTTGAAATATTCATCCTTTCTGTAATTTCTCTTCAACAGCAGAGAAGTAGAATCAATGCTGCCACCTAGTGGCAAGCTGAACAAGTCAGGTAGTATCCTGGAGCAAAACTGGTCAGAGGCCCAATCAACTATCTGGTTTCCTTGCCTAATATGAGGCATTCTACTCCTTACTTTCCTGTCAAAAAAAAGAAAAAGAAAAAGAAAAAGAAAAAAGAAAAAAGAAATCACATCAACATTTTCCAAGCAATCCCTCCTCCAGAGTCCCAGTCTCATCATGAGAACACAGCAACCCAAGTCTGGCCTGTGACATAGACTACTTCACATGAAACTTTCTTTAGACTGTTTTAAGGTCAGTTCGCTCAGTGCTATGGTCCAGTAGGGATGACACAGGAGATCATGGACACATCCACAGTGTGCATCTGTTCACAGTGTGTACACAGTAATTCTGATGTCTGTTGCTTCAAACACTTCCTCAATCATTGCAGATACATTTTCCCATTGCAGACGATCAAGACCACATCCAATCCTGAAAAAGACAAAACAGCTCCACAGGTTGTGATGAAGGTACCAAGGAAATCACTTCTTCCCTCTTCCTTTAGGCTGCACCCACCCAAAGGATTAAGACAAATGATCTGACCCCACACCTATGGGCGGGAATTTCAAAGCAAATTCCTGTTGTGAATCCCCTAGGTTGATGGCCCCAACATCCAATAGCTGTCACTTTTTTGCTAATAAGGTGCCACTTCTATGGTTTGAGGCTACCTTGAGAAAACTGGTGACTACAGTGGCCCGAGGGGACTCACTATCCTTTCTATATCTAATGGTAAAAACTAGCTGGGATTTTAAAAACACACTTTTGATAAGAGAATGCTAAGGAAAATAAAAAGAAAGAGGGACAAAGGACAGGATCTCTGCAAAAAGGAATTCAAAATGAAAAGCTTGGAATTGCCAAGCTGAATGCAGTTCACCAGTAAAAAAACCTGAGTCAATCCATAAAACTCTTCTGCGTGGCACTTTTTTTAAAATTTCTTTTTATTGGAGTTCAATTTGTCAACATATAGCTAACACCCAGTGCTCATCCCATCAAGTGCCCCCCTCAGGTGTGGCACCTTTCTTCCAAGATGTTACTTTATTGATCCTCGATACCCCTAGGGAAAAAAGGCTTAAAATTGCTAATTTCATATAGTCTGATAATTAAGTCCCTTAAAAAATCGTGATGAGAACACACAACAATTTCTGATACAGAAGACAGAATACATTGAAGCCCAGGGTAAACGAGGGATCTTGTAGTCACATTCCTAAGCAACTTGGGGCTTAGAACAAACCTGCATGCATGGTCAGTACGGACTCAAAACTGGACAGGAAGATTAATGACCCCAAGCCTAATTCCTAAAAAGAAAATAAATACTGAACCCCTAACATCATTCCCTTAAGCTCTGAATAGCTAGGATCTAAGACAATGTACAAGGGACATATCCTCTGGCTACTACCCACTGACCACAAACAAGCATGCAGTTTAAAAGGCAGTGATAATTTACAACTTTCTTTGCACCAGATTAACAGGTTCAGGACACCTTAAGTGGCCCAGAATATATCACCACTGTTCAGTCTTGGTTCTTAGGCTTTTACTCCTTCAAGAACAGAGCCTCAGCCTCAGGCAGAAGACGCCCAGAATTTAACAAAGGTGACTGAGCAATATGTCGTCCCTATTAAGTAGGCTGAAACTGGTGTGTTTTAATTATCCTGATTCATTCAATCCAGGTTAAGAAATGGGTATAAGGTAGCCTAATGTCTGACCACTGGTTCACTGATGATTTTTTAAAGTTTTTAAATTTGTCACTTTCAAGCCTATATTTTGAGTTAAGCTTTCAAGTCAGACAGCAAATCCCACCAGCCAATTACAAGTCTTCATTCAGGGCCCTGGATTTCCTTGCCTGGGCATGGAGAGATCGGTGACTCCATTCTTCAGACAATGGGACTTCATGGCTTCTAAACTCTTCTGTAAGTTCTCATAAGTTGGCTTATGTGAAGCCCTTTTCTTTGTAATCTGAGTACAAAGAATGAATTCAAACTTCCATTAGTCCAAAATGATAGGCAAAGAAGAGCCATCACATTCTCCCAACATCCTAATAATTAAAGTAAGTATATTTTTATAGAAAAGTTCAGAGCAGGATGACCAATGTCAAACTGTGCTTTCCAGTTATAGGAGGGCCTCAGAAAAATCCACGAAAAGGGCCTGAGAAATCCTGCCATGTGATAACCTTTCCTTTTCCCAGGAAGCCCAGGAGATTGGCAGGCTGTACCTATTGTCTATTGTTTTTAAGCAAGGTAGATGAAAGTCCTTGTGCCACTTCCAAGAGATAAGCAATGTATCTACAACAAGGGAGAACCCATACCACCTGAAAACTTCCTGTTAAGTCTATTTAGAAACGATGCTTATTTGCTTTTTGTTTCTCTATAAAGAACAAAGAGAAACTGGTAGCGTTCCAAACAAGACTAGAAGCTACACTGACTTTAAGGAGAGCATCCAAAGGGCTTAGGACACGTCCCCACTCAGTGTGCTGTCCCACTCAGACGTGTAGTGGGTTGGTTGCTATAAGTGACCCAGCACCATCACCAAGAAGCTACATTCCTTCTGCAGCCTGGAGACCATTTGGACAGTGAAAGAATCCCACACTGAGACAGAAGGCAGGGAAGGAGTTAAGTAATACTAGGCACTGCATTCAAGAGGAAAGAACGAGAGAAAAACTCCTTTGGGCAACATGTCTTTTGAGATACTATTATTGCTATCTCACTATAATTAGGAAACAACTAAAGTATGAGGAACATCTCTAATTTTTCCAAGTCTTAGAACAGAGGTTTTTGGTGGCTGTCACAGTACTCTTTCCCGTGGAGCTGGGATGCAGCCTCATGTTCTTTTCTAACCCTTGTGCTCCATATAGCCATACCACTTGATCCAAGTTATCATGATATCACAAGCTTTTTGTCAACTTTAGCTGTCTAGAATGGACCACTATGATCAGCAAATGCAGTACAGCCCACATGTTCACCAGTCCTTATGACTTAGTGGGAACTGACATAGTGAGAATTGACCCCCATCTTACCAAGTAATATATATATCGCCCATCTCTCTTCAGAACAGCCACTTCTCCAGATTTCTTTTCTAAGAAAAAGTTATTCAATAATAGAAAGGTGGGGGGGGGGAGGGAAATCAAAGCACCGATTTGCATTCTTCGATCTGAAAAAAGAAACTTTATAGATCTGAATTCACTTCAGAACTAAAAATAATTTTCAATTCTGAAGAAACACTGTAACACTTTGCTCCTTATCAGCCTTAGCTTCCAGCTTTCTCATTATTTTTTTGCTTGTCTTCCTCTTACCCCATCTTTTATCCTGACCATATTTTCAAATACATCCTTATTCACTTGAAAAACTTTAATGATTTTTTTTACATACAGTTATCATGCTAAGCATTGTGAAGAATATAACTGTAATAAAAGTTCCTAATCACTAAGGAGTTTTCAATGAAGAGGCAGTGTCATGTTTATAGAGAACTACAATAAAACAGTATGAAATTGTCTTAAAGGAATCATTAGGGCAACACTGACCCAATAAACAACTGTTTCAGAAGCTCTACATGTGATTCTAACACAGACCTCTGGTTTAAAATCTCCGGTAGAAAGTGAAAGGAAGATATTTTGAAATGCCTCTTTGAACACTAAGTATAAAATGAGTAAACAGAGGATCTTGAATGTCGGGTTAATACCTGTAGACTTTGCTGAGCACCTTGGTTATTGAAGGTTTCAGAAAAGTGGAGTAATATCAAGAAAGTTTTAGGATGGAGGAAGAGATTAAAAACCTTCATAAGAATTCAAGTTTGGTGTGGTAAAGACCCAAACTAGAGGCCATTTTTGTAGAGGAATACCTTAATCTGAAGAGTTACAAGTACTCAGTGGTTAGGACCCCCCCCCCCCCACCTCAGTATGTATATCCTGGTCTAATATTTAAAATATAACAGGAGGCCATGATGCTCTACACAAGGCACACTAATTGAGCTGTTTTTCAAAACTCACGTTGGTTTAACAGTTCCTGCACCCCTCCAAATTTCTTCTTGAAGAGGACAGCTATCCCAGCACCCATTCGACAATCCTCACTGATACAGTGGGCTAAAGAGTCTGTTTTGGGACATGCAAAAAGGTCTCCTTTCACATAAGTGATCTAAAATGTGAAAAGGGAAAGAAGAGGTTTTATTTGATACAGAAAAACACTAAGCCTAGTTCTTTCATTTCCCTTTACTGCGTCCCCCACCTCTACCCCTCCTCGATTGAAAACCAGATCCACAGGGTCGCCTGGGTGGCTCGGTGGTTGAGCCTCTGCCTTTGGCTCAGGGGGGATCCCAGGATCCTGGGATTGGGTCCCAGCCTTGGGCTCCCAAAGAGCCTGCCTCTCCCTCTGCCTGTGTCTCCGCCCCTCTCGGTGTCTCTCATGATTAAGTAAATAAAATCTTTAAAAGTTACAAATAAATAAAAAATAAAAATAAAAACCAGATCTGCAGAACTTAAGGGAGTCAACCACCACAAATTAAAAGAATGTGTAAAAAAAGCAAAGTGATGGATGGGGTCTCTGCCCGGACTCTTTCAGCCTTTTTGAAGTAAAACAGCTGGAGAAGGTAGGGATGAAAATAAAAAAGAGAGAGTGAGAGACAATTCAATTGTTGCTTTAATTTAAAAGGGTTTATGCTTTTGACCTCAATTACTCTGAATTTCTGTTCACCAGTAAGTTAACAGTCGCTACGCACTCTGCTTCCTTCCGCATCTTCATGAGGGCTGCCGGCCATGATACGGAGTCGCTACTCCCAGAACTTAAGGGGTTTCTCCAGCTGGGAAGGGAAAAGGAAGGAACAATGCTCAGGCGGCCTCGATATGCTACAAAGTGCCCTGGCCACCCATTTGGCTGGTGATGCCTTCCCGCACCACTTGTCGCTGGGCCTCGGGGACGGGATGCGAAGCTCTGCTGGGGCAAGGACCGAGCAGGGCGGCGGCTGGGGCGGGGGCGGCGGGGGCAGGGGCGGGGGCGGCGGGGGCAGGGGCGGCGGGCCCGCTCGCTTTCCGCGCTTTCGTCGGCCGAGAGGCGGTCCCCGCGAGGCGCCGCCTCCCTTCTCCGCGCCCGGGCGCGGCGGGCTTGGGGCAGTCTCCTCTTCTCGGCACGACCCAAACCTATCTCCCCCGGTGGGTTTGGCCGGGAAGAGAAAGGGAGGGGCTTGGCCACAGTCCCGCGGAGCGTCCGGGCCGGAGGGCGGGGGACGCGGGAAGCGGCCTCTCCGGGAAGGCGCAGGCGAAGGAGGCCAAGCGCGCCTGCCACCTGCCTCCTACCCCGAGGACGGGCAGCGAGGGGTCCCTGGGGAAGAGCGGGAAGGCTCGCTCCAAGCCTCAACGTACCGGGGTTACCCTTCACCGGGTCAGGAGTCGGCCGCCGCGAGGTCCCGCCCCGCGGGGAAGGGCTCGGGATCCGGCCCTGGTAGGTGGGAAGCCGCGCACGGACCCCAGACGCGGAGCCAATCCCGCCGCAGCCCTAAATTGCACGCACGTAAGATGGCCGCCCGCCGCGCGGGAGCGGGGCGGAAACAAGCCCCTCTAGCTGGCCCGCCGAGCCCCTACTCTTTGGTAATGGCCGCCGAACTTCCGGCGGTAGAATCCGTGGAATGTCCCGCCGCCGCCCGGGCATGCGTAACGAGACAGCCTACCGCGAGTGGGGGAAGAACGGCGCTTGCGCATTAGCCCCCGGGGGGGGTGTCTCCAGCGACCGCAGCGAAAGGGGTGGGCAGTTGGCAAAGGTGCTAGTTAGCGCCTGCGTAGTACTATGTCGAGGGCGGTGTTTGAGTTCAAGGATCTGGCGCTTCTCGAAGGCGCCTGCGTATTCCTCCAGCCCGCGGCGGTGTCAAATCAGAGAAGTGGGCGTGGCTTCGCGGCACGCCTGCGCGATGCTCCTCCGACAGGGGGTGGGGCGAGCCCGCTGCTGGGGTTAGGGGGCGTGGTCTCAGGGGCGCCTGCGCGGAGGCGGTTGGAGGGAGGCCCGATTCCCCTTTGTTCGGGTTCGCCATTTTGCGAGGCAGCGGCAGTGGCGGCGGCAGCGGCGGCTGGAGCCTCTGATTGGGTTTCGGGGTCCGGTACTGGAGCCAATCAGCGCGGGCAGCGAACCGGGGGAGCGAGGCACGGTGAGTGTGAGGAGCCAATATCCAGCGGCCCAGAGCCGGCCCCAGCGCCCCGATTGGCGGGTCTCGCTGACCACTCAGGAGAGGCCCAGGCGCCCGTCGAGCCCCGGGAGTCTCGCTGAGCCCAGCCGAGCGGGGCGGCCGGCGGCCCGGGCCCGGGGCCTGGGAGTGCCCCGGGCCACTCCCGGCCGGGGCCTGCAGGGGGCCGCCCCGCGCGGGGACGGCGCCCTCGGAGCGAGCAGCCCGGGGGCCAGCCTCTTGCAGGGGGCCTGTGCCGTTGGGGATGCGTCCGCTTCTTTCCGCTCTTCAGGCCCAGTTGTCAGGCCCCAGGCTCGGGGTGCGTGGGCCCGCTTGCCCCCAGCGCCCCTCCGCCCAGGTCCACGCACGCCCGGGCCCTTGGTCTCCTCCAGATCGCCCCGGCCTCACACAAGTCCGTCCTGGCCCCCTCCGTGCTCTGGCCCTCGGGGCGGGCGACCTTCCGGGGGCCCCGCCATCCCTGGCTCCCCGAGAGCCGAGTCTGCTGGCCTGCCCCCCCGCCCCGGCCCCGGGTCGCGAGTGAGGCCCGGGGAAGGTGCGCGCCGCGGCCACGGGGCCCTGACCGCGGCGGGGAGAGGGGCGGGCCCGCCGCCCCGGCCCCGGGGTCGCGGGAGGGGGTCGGTTGGCGCGCCCACTCCCCGGCCCCGCCGCGCCCCTCCTCTCCGCACGCTCGGCCCGGGGCTCTGGCCCGGCGCCGTTACCACCCCCTTTTGGCTCGTCATTTCCTCTTCTCCCCGCCCCGCTCGCCCGGGAAAGAACCGCACACCTCCGTCTTGGAGTCCGACCAAGCGGTCTCCCTTTCTTGTCCCGGCCGTGCAGCCGGCCAGTCCATTCGGTGCCTGCAACCTCTCACTCGTAGAAGATTGCCAGCCCTGCGCATTCCTTTGCCCGGAGGCTGCACACACAACTTGTTTCTCGTATTACTAGTTTTCCCCTTCGCTCCTCTTGCGAACTCTCCCTCCTTTGGGAATGCAGATTTCTTTCTCTTTTTTTTTTTTCCCTTTCACTTTCCTGTGTCACTTTGCACGTGTCAGGTTTGACCCATTAGTGCAGCCCACCGCCGTCTCTTGATTTATTTTTTTTTTCTAGCATACTTTGTAACTCCCTGTTAATGTTTTCCAAGTAGGTATTTATAGAGCGTTAACAATATTGTGGGGTTTTCTGTTAGGGTGAGACGAAATCTCCATTGACAGCCATGTCTCTAGCAGTTAGTATGTACCAAGCATCAATCTATATGCTGGGGAGGAAGCAGATAGAGGTCAGTAAGAACCTTGCCTGCCTGGTGGATTAACAACAAATGGACAGCTAATTAATATTTAACAGTTAGTCCTATAATGAGGCCAAGTTCAGTTCTGTGAAGTACTGGTGTGTGAGCTCCTAACAGCCTCGGTGGAAGATTCATGTTGCCACACTTTCCATTGGCCTTGAAGGACAGACAATAAGATTTTTTCCGACAGGAAAGAATGGAAGAGCATTAGGCACAGAGAGAAGAAGAGGATGTGCAGAGACACCAAATTATGCTGTGTTTAAGGGGGAAGAATTTAGGCTGGAAAGACTAATTGGTAAAAGCACCTGTATATCTTGATAAGGAATTTTCAGAAGCAGTTATCTTTTGGAGGTTCAGATGGAAGAAATCTCAAAGTGTATTTTTTTCCAGGGTTGGAAAAAAAAAAGTTTCTGACCTGTGGGCTTCTGCTCCACAACAGTAGCTGACTTTGGGGGAAGAAAGAAAGATTTTTCTCCTAGGACTTTAAAAGCTTTTATTCCTGTGAAGCACCTACTATAGTCTTGGCCAGTAGAGTAGGTCTTAAGTATATGGTGCCCATTTTTATAATCACTTTAAAGTCATAAAAAATAATAATAATAAAAAAACTAATAAGTTTCAGAAAACTCTTCCTGGTCCAGTGCTCTCTCCACTAGTAAAACTTCAGGCACAGCTTTTTTTGTTTTCACTTTTTAGAACATGTTTCTTATTGTTTAAATCATATTCTTAAGTTCACTTAAATATTATCCACATTAGTTAGATGGGACAGCACGTCTGAGGGGTTTTTTAGAACATATTTATTTTCCAAATATTGTTTTAACCTTGGTATGTAAAAATGGATATATCTAGCCTCTTTAAAACCACCAGGCGTTTTCATTAGACTTTTTTTTTCCTAAAAGGCAATAACAAATTACAGTCTGGTTGTTGTTACACTAAACATCTGTAGAGCATCCACCTGTCTGCAGAAGAACTTTCCCTGGAATTTTAAGAGATCATATATTCTGGCCTCTAGTTCTCTCTTGACATGGGGCTTTCTTTTTTTTTTTTTTTTATGATTTTATTTATTTATTCATGAGAGACATAGAGAGAGGGAGAGACAGAGACATAGGCAGAGGGAGAAGCAGGCTCCACGCAGGGAGCCTGATGTGGGACTCGATCCCAGGACCCAGGGATCACACCCTGAGCAAGGCAGACGCTCAACCGCTGAGCCACCCAGGCATCCCAGACATAGGGCTTTCTAGCCCGCTGTTCATATCCTGAAATTTCTCTGTCCTTGTTTTTACGCTCTCTTCGTTTAGAGTACTCCACCCCCTCTGACACCATCACATGCTAAATCCTTCTCACTTTGGATCAAGTCAGATGCCACATTTTCCTAAAGCCTACTTTGACTTACCTATCTCACAGTGGAAGAAATGTTTTTTCTCCCTATTACTGTTTTACCTTCTCAGAGTTCCAGTACAGATTTTTACTTCTTTACCAAACTTAAAGACTCTGACATTAGGATTTTCATCAGAGTTTTCTTTTTATTTCTGAAACTTTAAGGATGATGTCTGGCAGATGGTGCATCATTAGTGGAGACAAGGAGCAAATTAGGAACTCCAATCCGGAAATCCCTCAGACAGCAGGGAAGCTGGACAGTCCTTTGTTCTCTGGTCTTTTATCAAACACAGATTAGGACCCATTTGAGTTGTGAAGGGTAATGCTGCTCTTTTTTTTTTTTTTTTTTTGTAATACAATAGGAAATATCAATGCGCATCCGGTGTTACATAAAGATATACATTCTTGGAAATTTTGTTTCAGTTACTTTTTTTTTTTTCTATGTACCGGTTGCAGTAATCTGTGATACAAAATGTGTATCTTCCTGAGAATTGTGGTCAAAACAATTTGAAAGCACTGTTGTAGTCTTTACCTGGTAGTGATTGTTAAATATAGTAATTTCGAGGAGCTTTTCATATCCTTGTCATTGAGCTTTCGGAAGTTTTAGTTTTAAAATGTGTAGGGCCACATAGAATGAGTTCTCAGTAGTCAGTTATGTTTAGCTTGCACTTTCAGGTGGGGAGGAAGATTTTCATGCTAGCCAAAATATACACATAATCACTCTTTGAGGAAGAAACACCCGAAACTGTGTTAGGCTCAAGAGCTAGGCTGAATAAATCCAGCTGGCTTAATTTTGTTCAAATGTTGGACAGAAAAGCACTGGAGGGAAGACAATATCACATTGTATTGCAGTTTTGGCAACTGAGGTTCAAGGTAGTAGGAGCACATGGCTTCAGTGAAGCCAGTTGGGTACATAACTCACCATCAGTAGTCTCAAAATCATGTTGCAACCTGAGTCCCTCATAGATGTGAGAGATAATTGTTATTAGGTGGAGAAGTGTTTCCTTCTTTACCCTTCAGAGTACCATGGATAGAAATGTTTTTAAATTGGAGCATTTGTATTACTGGTGTAAACTAGTTAAGAGGAAAATCTGTAGGACATTCTGTTTATTACTCTCTCACGTCCTTCATAAAATACATTTCTGGAAAATAGTGACCAAGGAAAAAAATCTCATACAGAGAGGGGATTTTGGTGAGGGAATGGTAGTGTTGAAAGGATATTTTTTCATGATCCTAATGTTTAAAATCAACTTTATTGAGTTACAGTTTAGACACAAAGGGTAATCATTTTAAGTATACATTTTAGTTAGACAAGTTTCTACATCTATGTGACCATCATCACAATAAAAATGCATATAAAACATTTTCATAACCCCTGGAAGTTCCAGATGTTCTATCCCAATTAGCTTCCCACCCCCACCCCACCTTTCCAGTCCCAGGAAACCACTGACCTGCTTTCTGTCTCTAGATTATTATGGCCTTTTGAGGGTTTCATATAAATGGAATCACTTATGCTCTTTTGAATCGTGATCCTGAATTCTTTCATTTTATTGGTTTTTAAACAGATATTGTGTTGCAGTTAGAAACAAGATAGTTTAGGGAAGAACACTTACTTCCCTCGCAGAGTCACTTTGTCTTGCTGAAAACCTGATTTTCCATACTGTTACCAGAATCTCTCAGGAGCCAATTAGTCAACCAGTTTAGAAGGGTAAAAATCAAAAAGTCAGTTTGTCAGTATGCAACAAGAGATAACTCAAGTTTATTTATGTTGCTGATTGTATTTGTTCTCTATTGGCTTATCTAAATGTAAATCCAAATTATGGTTAGTTGCTTGGTGAGCATTCCATCAGAGCAAGGGTAGTGAGTGAGAGAACCATATGGCCACAGAACATCATGCAGCGATGGCATAGTCATCTTGTCACTTATTTATGGTTCTTATACCGTGTTGGTTATGAGAACTAGGCTACATTTTTAGTATAAAAATTTTCAAACATACAGTAAAGGTAAAAGAATTTTAAATAAACACCAGCATACCTATCACCTAGAGTCTCTCCTCTTAACACTACCATGCTTGATTTGTCAGCTATCAATACGTCGTATTTTTGGTATATTTCAGAGTGAATTTTATACCTAAATATACTTCTTCCTAAATACTTTACATGCACTTGAATATATTTTTATTTCTTTCACACCAGATTGAGACAGTTTACAAGTGATTAATCTCCTCTACCACGTGTGGATTTTTGTAGAGTAGTGCATTTCTTTGCTGACGTAATATGTAGTTCATTTCGGCTCACATAACTTTATCATTCAAATTTTAGAATTTATGAAGGCCTAGAGTTGTGGGCAAAGATTTATCTATGTTTTGCTTATGTATATCTGTATTTCTGCCATACTTCCAAGGTATATTACCCTTTGGTAGTTGGTATAATTTTAAATTTTTGAATCAAGTTTATCTAAGGTTCTCAAATACCATTTCCATTTATCTAATAGTGACCTTATTTTAAAAAAATCTTTATGTGATAAGGGGTGTGAGAAGAGTTAATTTGACCTAGGCCTGGTTTATTTGAAAATATTTAAGGACTTAACTCATTTTCTAATGTTTGAAATGATACTCTAGAGACAATATTGTGATATAAAGGTAAAGTCAAAAGAAGAGTCCTTATTCTTTAGAGATAAGATACTAAAGTATCCACAGAATTTTAGAATAATACAGTGTCTGGGATTTACTGCAAAAATGATTCAGGGGTGAGTGAAAATTGGATGAGATGTGTGACAGGATTGACCATGGAGTAAGATTTGGAGATGGCTGTGGGGGTTCATTAATAATGTTCTCATTACTCTTCTTTTAAGATTTTATTTATTTATTGAGAGAGAGTGTGCACAATTATGAACGGGGGAGGGGCAGAGAGAGATAATTTTTTAAGATTTATTTAGAGGTAGAGACTGCAGGAAGCGGGGAAGGGTGCAGAAGGAGAGAGAGAGAATCTTAGTGTTGAGTGTGGAACCCAACAAAGAGCTCGACCTCATGACCCAAAGAAAGTTAAAATTATTTAATAAAGGGTAGGATATTGTAGGCATTCAAATGTAAGAGTGGGGGAAACTTATATTCTTTTTAGAAAAACTTGTAGTCTTAATAGGTCATAACAATTTTTCCTATTTAATCTATAAACATTTCTGCCATAAGTATAACTTCTTATTCCTTGCTCTGGATTAAAATGCAGATTCTTAAACCTTTGCTCAAGCCTTCTTAATGGAGATTTTGATATGAAGAATGGTTGACTTCAGGTCTGGGTAATTTCCTTACTAGGTAATAAGCAGTGAAGTTTTACACTGCAGACCATTTGTAGTGAACTAGAGTAGCACTTTGGTATTATATTGACAAGTAGGTAGCAAGTATGTGCTTTAAATTAAAGAAACTGTTTATCCTCTAAAGTACATGTGCAGACCTGAAAACTAGTGTTAAGTAGGCTTTGTAACAACGTGTGGTATTGTAGTTTCCTGAGTGTTTCGAAGTTGGAAGTGTTGCCCTGGTAGTATTTGAAAGGTAAGGCTGCCAATAAGAAATAACTAAAAGCACTTCCAAGACATGTGAAATGGCATTATGAAATTGTTGGCATGAGCGTGCCTTGTCATCCTAGTTACAAATGATATCAAAAACGGACATTTCCTATTCTCTTACCTGTTGACTTGGGAATAAAGCACAACAATAAGTTATCAATGTCAATCATCTGGTGAGGCTTTTATTAACAATCTCACTTAGTTTCTTTCCCAACCTTTCTAATAGGAGTGCATTTCGCAGTCTTCTAGGATCTCCTGAGTGAAACTCACTGTGGACAGGATTCTAACTTGGAGGGATCATGGAGCAGTATACAGCAAACAGCAATAGTTCGACAGAGCAGATTGTTGTGCAGGCTGGACAAATTCAGCAGCAGGTATGGAAGTAAAACTGCTTTAAACAGCACAGTAATGGAGCCCAGAATGGCACCACCTACATGGGGAATTATTTAGAAGTACCAGATCTTATGAATAATAGGTCTGGTGACTTGTGCCAGAGTGCTTTTTGAAGATTGGATTTGTTGAGATTTCTCTCATGTTCCATGTGTTCCAAGCTCTATATACAGTCCATGACCATATAGAATTTGCTCTTTTGGGGAGTCTGGTTTAACACTGAATTGCTCATTTCACTTTGCTAAAGTCAAAACCTAGAGTGTTCTCAGATGGAAATTTGGAGTTTTTGTTTTTTTTCTGGAATCATTTTTGTTGTTTTTCCTTTCCTCAATTAAGCTAGCTTTGTGATCTTTTAAAAAAGGCTTTGTCCACAATGGATAAACCAAGATTGTTAGCATCTATGAAATCTCCTGTTTTTTTTTTATTTGATCCGTCATGGTGCTTATTGTGAAAATTCTAGTTCAGCATTAGGTTGATACTTAGCCACTTTTATGAATAAGCACATATGAGAATGGAACTCCCTGTTGGCTTACTCTTTAAAAAGATTGCCTGGCAGTCTGGGTGGCTCAGTGGTTTAGCGCCGCCTTCAGTCCAGGGTGTGATACTGGAGACCCTGGATCGAGCCCCACGTTCAGGTTCAGGCTTCCTGCATGGAACCTGCTTCTCCCTCTGCCTGTGTCTCTGCCTCTCTCTCTCTCTGTCTCTCATGAATGAATAAAAGAAAGAAAAGAAAAGAAGAAAGAGGAAGGAAGGAAGGAAGGAAGGAAGGAAGGAAGGAAGGAAGGAAGGAAGGAAGGAAGAAAGAAGAAAGAAAGAAAGAAAGAAAGAAAGAAAGAAAGAAAGAAAGAAAGAAAAGAAAGAAAAGAAAAGAAAAGAAAGAAACCAGAAAGAAAGAAAAGAAAAGAAAAGAAAGAAACCATGCTTTTCAAAATAAGTAAAAAGATAGATTGCTTTTTTAGGTTTATACAGAGATTACATGTTCTGATGCTCTGTACCTAGCTTTTTATTTTCATGAAAGTTTACTTGTATTTCTCCCTAGAAGAAAATACATTTATTATGTATCGATTTGACCTTAGGCCAAGACTGGTAAATGTTTCATTTCCATGAGGGAACTTAGATAATACAAAAAAGTAGATGGTCGGGATTACAAAGGCTATTTTGATGATGAATTGTTCCCATTTAATGATCAAAGAAAGGAGCAACTCTCGATTAAAAGATACTAATTATTTAAACTCCTTCATTGGCTTTTCCTTCCACATAGCTGCTGTGTCTCTGGTAGCTTCCTTCAACTGCCTCCTTAGGAAAGGGGATTCCACAAAGGGCCCTCTATTCACACCATCCCCTGATGGATGAAGTGTTGTTTGGTCAGAACTTAACCATTAAAAGATATAAAAATTAGGTTAAATCACTGAAAACATTGCTTCTAAGGTAAATAAGTGAATACAAATAATCTTAGTTTGGGGACATGAGAGCAGTGACCAACATGAAGATTATTTTGGTTCACAGTGATTGCTTTATTCTCCTATCTGGTGATTACATTTAAGTCCAAGAAATTCTTCATTTTGGCTTCAAAGCTGTAAAAACCTGATAACTTTGTTTTTGTGAACTCATTTGAGAAAATAAAAAGAGCATTAAGATAACTTTAGGCAGAAGGATCAAATGCTTATTTCTGGAGGGAATGATTACATTAAAAAATTTTATGTTAATGATGACAACTATTGTTTTTGAGTCATGGAAATGTGTTTTGAGTTTCACTATGGGGACAAAGGGCTAATATCTTTAATCCTGTTACCTACAACAAAACAGTTTCAGCATAGGGAGGCTGTACAGTTTGAAAGTCCTCTGTTGGGTGGGGCTGTTGAAAGAAGACTCCCTCTCCCACAGGAGGTAAGGTGATCTCATGTCTTGAACTATACATTTCCTTCCTGATACATTTCAAGCTCTTCCTGTTCCTGTTCTCAGCAGCAGGGTGGTGTCACTGCTGTCCAGTTGCAGACTGAGGCCCAGGTGGCATCCGCCTCAGGCCAGCAAGTCCAGACCCTCCAGGTAGTGGTGCCCTCTCTGATTCTCTGTAAGCACTGCATGAAATTCTCCTGTCTTCATGTCTGGTGCTATTTGTGGTAGGATCTCAAGGAGGAATGACAAAGTCAGTTGCATGTTTCTGATGCTGTTAACTTGTCTTTGAGGCTTATAAGATTCCAATTTCCTTGTGTTTCATGCCCAGTCATGCAGTGACTCCAGTATCAATTTTCTGAAAATTAAATTTGGCTCTTGTGTTTCTTTGGGAATACCCGGGAAGGAAATGGCATAAGAGACAGTAAGAAATTCTTAAAAGTGGCGTTAGAATCTATTTAGAGCCCAAGCTGTATAATCAGGTTGCATGGTAAAATCTGTGGACTTGTATTTATAATAGTGGAATAAAAAATAGCTAGGGTTAGATTATGCTTTATTTTTGTTGAAAGGGCAATTTAGCTGCATATTAATCCTTGTACTTGGCAAGGTGTATCTAATCAGTAAATCTTAATCTCTTAACTGCTGCCTTTTCACTACCCTTCCTAGGAAACCATGACCTGTTTTATTACTACAGGCAAAGATTACTCTATACCTCTTATTGGACAGAGGTGGAATTTGCTTTCTATAAGTCTTAGGTATTATTGCCACTATAAAAATTCTTACTTCACCAGAGCAGTTCCCTAACATTATGTATGGCCAAACTAAATATCCTAAGGTGGGGTTATATTTTGCCTGGTTCCTATGTAAAAATGAGAGTAGAAGCCTAAGTCTTTTCTGTGTCTGCAGGTTACCTTGATTAAAATGACTATTTTTGAGAAATTGGCAAAATTTAAATCGCTCTGCCTTTTTTCCTCCATTGAATGGAAATGATTCAAAGTAGGAACTAGAATATAGAACAGGCATCTCACTTCAGTGCTGCTAAGCATCTGGCAGTTACCTGCCCCTCACCATAATCATTTCACCCTAACCTTTGAGCCCTACCCCCCACCCCTTATCTGCCACCAGTAGTGTCTGATGATGATAAGCAGTCAGTTCTGAACATAAATTAGGCTAAAAAAAAGATGAGCTTGTAGGTACTCCCAAACCATGTTCAAATCTCAGAATTCAACAGCTTGTTCTTCATGTTTTTCATGCTTGCTTCATCTTATTGATACATAAAACAGTATTGTCATTAACCACTTGTGGAATGGGAATGTAACATGCTCTTAACTGTATGGCTTCTTGTCTGATGCATGTGTCCTTGTAATCATTCATATGTTGTAAACACAGTGGGCTCCTTGGAGTCTCAAATGGTTTATCATGTGCACATTTAACATATTAGTGATGGGAGAAGTTGAGGATGATGGGTAGCCAGAAATTTATGAATAGTTGAGCCTTAACACTTTATGTTTCTTACCTATAGATTTTAAGAGAAATGGGGACAACTTTATGGAAATAATGAAAACCTTTCCTCTAGGGGTCTCATTATGTTAGAGAATTTTTAATACTTCTTTCAGTTACTCATTTAATAAATATTCAGAACAATTCTTTTTGATGGAGTATATGCAGACATTGGTGTAGCAAAGGGAATTTAATTTGATAAGGAAAGGAGAAAGCATGAGAGAATCAGATTGTAAAGTCCTTTAAAAAATAAAGTGGAATTTTTCAATGAACAGTTTATAAAACTTAGGATTTAAAAGTTCCTGAAGATTCTGATGCATTTGGTGGTGGTGGTGGTGGTGGTGGTGGTACTGGTGAGGAGGGGGCCTTAATTTCTAATCTATCATCTAGGGAATATTGATCTTTTAACCAGTTACTGTTACTTGAACACGCTTTTCAATGGCACTAAGAATGAATATTTTAGCCCTATGAATATTCTTGTGTTCTGTTACAAATAATTCCTTGAGACAAAGACAGGATCTAGAAATGAAAGTTTTGGACTTGGAGCTATTCTTTTGAACATTCCATTTCATTTCTAACATGGTTTGTTTTTTTTGGCTTCCAGGGTTCATTCAATTTAGTGCTAGGTATTTTTATATTGGGACTCAAGATGTTATAGAGCATATATAATGCTCTGGCTTCTAGATTAAGCCATTTACTCATAGGAAGTTGGGAGGTTTTTGGTACACTTGAGTGTACTCCCCAATTTATCACTATTTCTGCTAAAACTAAAACAACTATGCAGATATTGCAGGGTCCAGTGTGAGGAATTCCACCACAGAGTTTTAAAATTGACCAGAAGATATTTCTAGGACGTCTCTAGTGGGCTCTTGAAACAACCACAGGACTAGAATTCCCAGAGTGAAATGGAAGGCAAACGTTATATATTTCATTTATGCCTGAGAGACTATGGGGAGAAAGGGTCTTCTCTTAAACTTCCAGAGCTGCTTGTTACCCAGCCTCCTGGAATCATTGCTAGGTAGTTTGATTTATTCCTTCCAGGTTATTTAGAATTTGCACTCAACCACCATCACCACCATCAGCCCTCCCTCTCATTGCCTCCTTTCCAGGCTTCACAAGAAACTATTCCTGAATATTAGTCTCAAAAAGCGCATAGTCTGGATGTTTTGATTAAGTGCTTCTCATGGATTTAGCCTGTATTTGATGACAAATACCTTATATCTTTTGAGACCCTGGGCATATTTCATTATATCTCACCCTAAAGTATTCAACTTTGCATTTGGTCAAAGAGTGTTTTTGAAGAGGGTAACTTGAAAACAAGAACTTGAGACATATTTTCTTAGTCTCTCTTCTATCTTTTCCCACTCTACCAAGGCAGCAGAATAGTTCCAGTGATTATCTTTTGGGAAAAACCATTTTTGTATCTTCCATTATTTCATTGTTTTTACTTTATTTCCTTCTAGGTCCAGGGGCAGCCATTAATGGTACAGGTCAGTGGAGGCCAGTTAATCACGTCAACTGGCCAACCTATCATGGTCCAAGCTGTCCCTGGTGGACAAGGTCAAACCATCATGCAAGTACCTGTGTCTGGGACTCAGGGTTTGCAGCAGGTGAGCAATGCAAAAAATGTTTAGACAATATCAGAATAGATATCTGAAAGAAGAGCTTGTTCAAACTATTTGTTGATTTGACATTTAACTGCCACCCTACATTCACAATTAGTCGATTTTCTACTTTTGTACTATCAAGGATAGAAAGCAGAACTGTACAGAAATTGGATGTCTCTGGTAAGGACTGATGTTGGGCATGATCTTGAGTCAGTATATAAAGAATGCAAAAAAATAAGAATCTAGTTTAATAGAAGTAATTTGTTGGTTTGATCTTTGTTGGAACTTCTGGCAACTGAGGGAATTTACAGTGTGCTTTGGAAATTATTGTTTTTGGTTAGAAATGTTATCCTTTCATTTCTTTGCAAGTGATTTATAATTTGAATTATCTAGCAAGTAATGAACAAGAAAATACTTAAGTGCAAACCCATCACACACTTAGAGCAAAATGTATAACCCTTAAATACTTTAAGAGAACTAAAAAATGAATGGTATTTCTCTTTTGAAGTGAGGAAAAGAAAGGACAAAATAAGCAAAAAATAGGTTAAAATGAATGAAGTAGAAAATTAATAAAAATGTAGAAAAGGTAAATAAAAACTGATTCTGTAAACAGACCAATGAAGTAGCTAGGTAAATCTACGGGAAAGACCAAATCAGAAACAGAAAACAAAGGTAAACGAGACATGCAGCTTGGTGACATCAAAGTTTTAAAAACTAGAAGGATTTTTATTGAGTTTGTAAAAATTATAAAGAGTTTATATCCAGTGCTGGGGTGGGTGTAGAGAAAAGGAAACACTCATTATTATTGGTAATTTCAAATTCTGAAGGCATCTCACTATTAAATACATAAATATAAACCTTTGATCCTTCTGCTCCACTTCTGAGAATCCATTGTGTAAGAAAAGCATCTGTGTACAGGGAAAAATGTACAGACCTTTATTGCAGCATTGTACTAGGAAAAAAAAAAAAAAGGTACCCAACTGTCCATTCCATCAATAAGGATAAAGAAATGGTTGAATACATCATACTGCATATGTTCATATATGGAACATTTTGTCCTTGTTAAAAAAGATGAACTGTTTACCGGGCGGGTAGTCGATATTGAAGTATTTTTAGTGAAAAATAATTTGCACAGAAATATACTATGATTTCTGTAATGGATAGCTGAACACTCATGGGTATATATGTTTATGTGCACAGAAGTGGGGGCAAGGGAGAGTTATTAACCTTTTAGTATATCTATATTTTAACAATTAAAATGATCACAATTATTTAATTTTTCTGGAGGAATTTAATGTAAGTTGAAAAAACCCAGCCACAATCACACTACTTGATAACTCTAAATTTTATATAAGCCCTTAATCATTTTATGTACACTTTGGGGGCATAATTATGCATATAGTTTTATGTGTTTGGTAGTGTTTTATTAAAATTTTGGTAGTGTTTATGTGCTTGGTAGTGTTTATTAAAATTTAACTTACTTCCACATCATTTTCTTACCATTTTTAATCCCTTCATAATGATCAACCAATTTGATGAATCAGAATTTACAATTTACAGAGTATAGTCTGGGATTTTTTTGTCTGTTTTGCTTTATTTTTAGTTTTTTGCTCTTATAGGTAAGGTTACGGTAACTGTATTTCAGTGTGATTGCCTTATTTTTCAGTTGAATTCTTAGAGTAATTTCTTTGGAGTGAGGGGATTGTTTGAGTAAAGGGTAAGATCGTTTTTAAGGCCGTTGGCATATTTTTGCCTAGATAGAGTTGTAGTTAGGATTAAAAATAGTTTCCACATTGCTCCATGCATAAATGTATGAGGCTTTAAATATATTTTGTGTGTGTGCTTGCTGCAGTGTCGTACTGCTGTTTCATTTCTGTCCCTTTTGTTGCCTCCTCTCTAGTCCCTTGCCACACCTTCCCCTCCACTGTTGAATAGAAACAGTGTGTTATAACGCTAGGAACAGTGTACTCTGAGTGTAGTGACCTGACTTTGATTCCCAAGTCTGCCATTAAACAAGATTTCTGATCCTGGCCAAGTCATTTGATTATCTGTGTTCTCATCCAAAAATGAAGTTTTTATATCAAGTAATGTTTAGGGTTCATTCCAGCTCTAAATTCTTTGATTTTATGGGGAGGTTTTTTTTGGTCTTTAGGAGACTTTGAAAGGGTTATTTCTTTCATTCCCTTCCCTCCAAGTAGGACTGTAACTAATTAAACCATGCTGAAGAGATTCTTTTCTGTTAATATGTATAAAACTCTAGGTATGATTCCATAGCATCCTTTAAAATGTTTAAGGTTTCAATCCCTTTTTTACTAGAAGTTGCTTCTCATCGGTGTTTTTTTTTTTTTAATCAGTGTTTTTTGAATAACCATTTCTTTTAGAAGAGTACTCCTTAACCTGTTTTTTTGTTTTGTTTTGTTTTTATTGCATGCTCTATATTAGAATTCCACTGAAATCTGTATCCCCTTAGAAAAGGTACTGGTGTCCAGATATATGCTAAATCTGTGTATAACTTTAAGTTAAGGTCCCTGGCTTAATACAGACAGGGGAACCAAAGTATAGAGTGAAGAAATAAATCCAGGAATATTGAAAGTTGATATATTATCAGGGAAAAAGTTGTCTAAGAATAACATAGAAAAAGAAAACATGGGGGATCCCTGGGTGGCGCAGCGGTTTGGCGCCTGCCTTTGGCCCAGGGCACGATCCTGGAGACCCGGGATCGAATCCCATGTCAGGCTCCTGGTGCATGGAGCCTGCTTCTCCCTCTGCCTATGTCTCTGCCTCTCTCTCTGTGTGTGTGACTATCATAAATAAATAAAAATTAAAAAAAATAATAATAACAAGCATTGTTTTAAAAAAAAAAAAAAAGAAAAAGAAAACATGGTTTTCTCATACTCATACTATATACTCATACTGTATACTTGGTAGATTTGCAGGTTTAAATGTAAAAAAGCATACTTAGAAACTTAGATTTTAGGGGCACCTGGGTGGCTCAGTGTTTGAGTGTCTGCCTTTGTCTCAGGTTATGATCCTGGGGTCCTGGGATCGAGTCCCGCATTAGGCTCCCTGTAGGGAGCCTGCTTCTCCTTCTGCCTATTTCTCTGCCTTTCTTTCCGTGTCTCATGAAATAAAATCTTTAAAAAAAAACAAACTTTGATTTTATTTACAGGAGAATTTTGTTTATGTCATAGGGTATAAAAGGATTTTTTAAAGATATAAAGACCAAATTGATGTGACTTCTTTAAAATAAAAATTTATATATATCAAAATATAAATAAAAAAATTAAAAAAATATAAATAAAAGACAAGGTACAGATATGCAGAAGGTATTTTTTAACACACGTAACTTGGTTTGCATCCAAAATACTTGAAAAATGTTTATGTATTGATACAAAAATAATAATCTAGTAGAAAAATGGGCAAAGAATATGAATAGATGGAAAAGGAAACCCTAATGACTAATAATAGGTATTCTTTGCTGTTTGAAACCCAGCTAGGAATTAGATTCAGATAACTACATAAATTTGTTCACTTATTTTTGTATTAGCCACTATCTAAATGTCAACCATGAGGCAAGTATTTGGAAAAAGTTAGTCAAGAAGACCCAGGTAGAGGATTCTGGGAAGATGGCAGAATAAGACATACCAGGAATCTGTCTCCCCACCTACCCAGTAATTGCATTGGCAAAATCTGACATAAACTATTTGGGGACTCTGGAGTCTATTGAAAGCTTTTTACTTCTAGGAGAAAGCATAGACTTCTGTTGAAGGTAATTTCAGGAAGTTTGAGCACTTAGCACAATAGCAGCTACCTAGCACCCTAGCAGGCAGTTGCATGCAGGTCTTTTTTTTTTTTTTTTTTTTTTAAGATTTTATTTATTTATTCATGAGAGACACAGAGAGAGAGAGAGGCAGAGACACGGGCAGAGGGAGATGCAGGCTCCATGCAGAGAGCCTGATGTGGGACACTGTCCCGGGTCTCCAGGATCATGCCCTGGGCCGAAGGCGGCGCTAAACCGCTGAGCCACCCAGCCTGCCGGCATGCAGGTCTTAAAGCAACTTATGTGGGCAGCTAATAGGAGCCAGGATGAGCAAAATGGACCTATCCTCCAAAATCAGGGATCACTGATGGCTGCTTCTGATTGAAGGTGCAGGCGAAGGAGGCAGGCAGCCTGTGTCATCCATCATCACACTTCCCACGCTGTTGTAAGTCCCTCTCCCTCCAGCAAAAGTGATGGACTCCTAGAGAATTATAAAAAGCCAACAGCCTTCCCTGCCCCCTTCTTTTTTCTCTTTTTTCACCCTTTGAGAGCCAACACCCTTCTCAAAAGAAGCTGAATATATGGGAAAATCAGAAAAGGTCTGCACATTCTTGGGGACAGAGAGGCACAGAAAAGACATGAGAAAGTCTTACCTTAAAAAAAAAAAAAAAAAAAAAAAAGTCTTACCTTTATGCCTGAGTCTGATTTTTTGGCACAGAGACTGCCTGCAATAGTCAAAACAATAACTAAACCCTGGGAAGGGCAAGAATCTGATTGCCACAACTATAACATTATTTGACTTAATACGCAGTTTCCAACAAAAATTGTAAGGCATACGAAGAAACAGGAAAGTATGGCCCATTCAGAGGAAAAAATTAATAGAGGCTATCCTTAAAAAGATTTGCTGTTAAAAAAAAAAAAAGATTTGCTAAGATAAGCACTTTAAAAATAACTGTGCTGAAGATGCTCAACTACAAGAAGATGTTGAAAAAGTCAGGAAAGCAGTGTAGGAACAAAATGGAAATATCAATAAAGAGATAGGAAACCTGAAAAGAAACTGTGGCACTGATAAGCACACTAATGGAAATGAAAAATTTACTAGAGTCAGGGAAAATTTGAGCAGATAGGAGAAAGAATCCACGAATTTGAAGATAAGGCAATGGAATTGATTGGATCTGAGGAACAGAAAGAAAAAACTTTGGAAAAAAGTGAACAGAGCCTAAGGAAACTGTGAATCCACTATCAAGTGTGTCAATAGATGCACTGTGGGAGTCTCAGAAGAGAAAGAACGGGGCAGGGAGAATGTTTGAAGAAATAATGGCTGAAGATTTCCCAAATTTGATGGAAAGTCAATTAGGATGAACTCAGAGACCCACAGCAAGACACATTATCATCAAACATTTAAAAGCCATACATGGAGAACCATGAAAGCAAGAGAGTAGTGACTTGTCACCTACAGGGGATCCTCAATAAGATTTTTAGCAGATTTATTATCAGAAACTTTGGAGGCCAGAAGGCAGTGGGCTAATATATTCAGAGTAGACAGATCATATGTCAGGTCACACAGTAAGTCTCAAACTGCATACAAAGTATCTTTGATCACAGTTGGATGAAGTTAGAAATCAACAATAGAAATAAATGTGGAAAATTAACAAATCTGTGGAAATAATCAATGGATCAAAGGAGAAATTACATGAGAAATTAGAAAATATGAATGAAAACAAAGACCAAACATTACCAAAACTAACAGGACATTGCAAAATCAGTGTTGAGGGGGAAATTGATGGCTGTAAGTGCTTACATTAAAAAATAAGAAAGATTGACAACCTACAACTTAACCTGACAACTTAAGGAATAGAAAAAGACTGAATTAAGGCCAAAGCTGGCCAAAAGAAGGGAAAAAAAATGAAATAGTAGAAAAACAATAGAGAAAATAAAAATAAAAGTTCTTTGAAAATAATAAAATTGACAAATCTCTAGTGTTAGAAACTAAAAAAACGTCTCATGCCAGCACGGTTATATATCATCTTTTTTAAAACTGACTTTGATTCCTTAAATCATCCTGTATCTAGGCAGCAGCTAAAATTCCCCCATTGTTCTGTAGATGAAAAACCACTTATGTCTAATTTATAATAGAGAGCAGAATGAGATTCTTTTTTTTTCCTCTTCAGAGCCTTTCTTGTTTTCTAAAGGAATTTGGGTAACTAAGATTCCAGGACCAAAAGAAACCAGTGCCAGCAGGGTACTAACCTTTCTCTGTGTTCTCTTGCACAGATACAATTGGTCCCACCTGGACAGATTCAGATCCAGGGTGGGCAGGCTGTGCAGGTGCAGGGCCAGCAGGGTCAGACCCAGCAGATCATCATCCAGCAACCCCAGACAGCAGTCACTGCTGGCCAGACCCAGGTAATTCCTTATCTCTGTCAACACAAGAGCACTGTCAGCTGATTTGAAAGGGTCAGACAGCTGAGCCAAATACTTCCAGGTAGTAGAAATAGGGAAAGAAAATATCAAAAATGTTATTGTTGTTGTTTTCTTAAAAAGAAGGGTCCTTTAAAAAAAAAAAAAAAAAGAAGGGGTCCTTTGGGGTAGCTTTGGAGTCTATTAAATTGTCATGATCTATTTCCTTCAGACACAGCAGCAGATTGCTGTCCAGGGACAGCAGGTGGCACAGACTGCTGAAGGGCAGACTATTGTCTATCAGCCAGTTAATGCGGACGGCACCATTCTACAGCAAGGTAAGTGTGCCTGTCCATTTCTGTAGGACTTTGAGGGGCACCTCGTTTATCCTTGGAGCAAATGACTGCTTCAGAAATACTGTGGTTACCTCTGCACAATATACTTTTAAACAAAATCTTTTTAAATCTTCATTGATTGTTTTGTTGTCATTCATACGTGACCAGTATTGGTAACATTTGTTAGGCATACCTACAGTGGTTGTGAAAAGGCTGGTCCTAGAGATTTATTTAAGCTTTTGAGCATTTCTGGGGGGAAAAATATTTAGAAATAGAAGATTGGAAATAGTTTTATTATTGGTATTATTGCTAGTGGAAGAGAGAGATCAAAGTCAAATTGGCATTTAGTCTCATTGCTACTTACAGGATTTTTTTTCTTCTGTTTTTTTATTTCTTGTCCACTTTATTATTAATTTTTGTCCAAAAGACTTCTTATGTTCCTACTATGTATGCAGCACTTCACTAAGAAAGAAATTTTCTTCTTAGCCTCTAATCTATTATGAGAGATATATATGTGACCAAATAAATGCAGTGCAGAGCCTTTATAGAGGTATGTTCTAGAAATAGATAATACATAAATATAGGAGCAATGAAATCTGTTTGACTTGGGAGGAGAATGGACTTCAGAGAAGAGGAGGTAGCTCAAACTGAACTTGAGAGCTTTTGGAAGCATCTGTCAGAAAACTAAATTGGGAAAGGACATCTCAGAGTATGAGTAAAAGTTTTACTTATGAGGGGTACCTGGGTGGCTGAGTCAGTTGGCTCAGGTCATGAGATCAAGCCCTGCATTGGGCTCCAAGCTGGGCATGAAACCTGCTTAGGATTCTCTCTGGCCCACTCCTCACCCCCACTTACATGCACACCTGCTCTCTCAAAAAAAAAAAAAAAGAAAGAAAGAAAAGAAAAGAAAAAAAAGTTGACTTCTGATTAAAATTAGCAGTATACAAGCTCCAGTGAGTACAGTAAGTATGTGCTCCTATGATTCAGGAGGAGGCTTGAACTGGATTGAGCCCAGGCAGGAGCTCAAACCAAAGTGTTTAGTTGAATTTTAAATTTTATTTTATTTTTTTTCTTTTCTTTTTTTTTTTTTTCTTTTCTTTTTTTTTTTTTTTCTTTTTTTTTTTTTAAGATTTATTTATTCATGATAGAGAGAGAGAGAGGCAGAGACACAGGCAGAGGGAAAAGCAGGCTCCATGCTGGGAACCTGACGCGGGACTCGATCCCAGGACCCCAGGATCACGCCCTGGGCCAAAGGCAGGTGCCAAACTGCTGAGCCACCCAGGGATCCCCTTAAATTTTATTTCTATAACAGCTTGAGGCATTACCAATTTAGGATAAATAAATTATATATTTATGATATTTATAAAACTTTCATCCTAAACAGATTATTCCTGTATATAAGAACAGTGGGTACAGCTGAAGTCAGATTGACCCTTAGAAGTGGAGGCCTCCAAACTTTCTCACCAGCCATTGAAAGCCATTATTGGGATACCCAGGGAGGTATCCACTTCAGATCTGGAACCCAGATAGTGAATAGAAAATCAAAGGTAGTGATTACTTGGATTACATGCAGCAAACCAGGCAGAGAGTAGGAGAGGCTCTCCCTTTGTGCTGTTTAGTATGCTTTTCCAGGGTAAATAAGTGTGTGCCAGATAGAAGAGGGACTAACTGTGTTCCCTTCTTTCTGTGTACCTGTTTTTTGTTTGTTTTATGTTTTATTTTCTTAAAGTTACAGTCCCTGTTTCAGGCATGATCACCATCCCAGCAGCCAGTTTGGCAGGAGCACAGATTGTTCAGACAGGAGCCAACACCAACACAACCAGCAGTGGGCAGGGGACTGTCACTGTGACACTACCAGTGGCAGGCAATGTGGTCAATTCAGGAGGGATGGTCATGGTAAGAAAATGCATTCTTCACCTTACCACTCTGTCATTTATCCTTCTTTATATTTCTTTGTCATTGAAAATTTTTTTGGACTTGCAACTTGATGTCTTTCATAAAGCCTATTGAAAATGCTGACCCCTTGGGATCAAATTGATCCTTAAGGCACTTACAGAGGTCTGCTTTTGCAAGAACATTACAATGAACTATATAATTCGTTCTGAGCACCTACTATGTGCTGGGGACTATTCTAGGTGCTAGAGATATAGCAGAGGATAAACAGAAATACCTGCTTTTGAATAATTTTATTCAGAATTCAAATAATGAAGACATAGACTACTAATCTTTGGGAAATGGGAACTAAATTGCCTACAGTGAGTGAAATAAGCTCAAAATTAGATAGCAATCAATAAAGAAACCAAAAAAATGTATGCTACAAAGACATTGGGAAAATAGGGAAGGAGAGATGAGTAGTGGTGTGAGCAGAGGCTAAGTACTCCTGTCCAAAATGGATGTCAGTGCACAGTACCTAAAATGAGTAAATTAAGAACAAGTAATAGAAGCCTGCGCACAGAGGTGGAAGAAGCTACCAGAAGAAAACAACACATCCATTCAACACATCATAGTTGGGAAGGGAATGGGGCTTGGAAACCTGTTACTGATTTCCTCTTACATTTAGTATGGTGTTTTTAGTTTTAGTTTGTTTAGAAAAATTAGGATTGAATCAGTAAGTAGTTAATTAAATTATGTAACCATAAGCATTTGGATCAATCTCTGCCAACCTACCTTTGTACTGTTTCGTTGTTTATGATTACTCTTCCTGACCATTAGATGGCAGCAGACTTTCCTAGAAATGGAGCCATAGGTGGACCAGAATTTGGACATGGTTGTGACATTCGTCCGTGGGGCTCCTTGGCTCCCTATGACAAAATCTTCTGGAATGTTGGTTTAAAATGCAGACCTTGAGTGTTAATGTTCTCCAGGAATCTGCATTTAACTAAGTGTTCTATAAAAGCTACTCTTTGTAGCATTTAGAAAAAAATAATTTAACAGGGGCCAAGAAATAGTTTCCTTTGTCTTATGTGCCACTATTTAATAACCTATGGTTTTCTCTTCACACAGATGGTGCCTGGTGCTGGCTCTGTACCTGCTATCCAAAGAATTCCTCTCCCTGGGGCAGAGATGCTCGAAGAAGAGCCTCTCTATGTGAATGCCAAACAGTACCACCGTATACTAAAGAGGAGGCAAGCCCGGGCTAAACTAGAGGCGGAAGGGAAAATTCCAAAGGAAAGAAGGGTGTGTATAACAACTGAAAGAAGAAAGAGAAAGGGCAGGGATATACTTTTGAAATTACCTTTTATATGGTTTGTCTCCTTGAGCACCTTCCAAACAAATGAAAGTAAATAGAAGTTATCTTTTGTTAAAGTTAGCATTTGTCATCATTCCGTGCGGCCGCAGCTACAATAATAAAACCGTAACAGTGGCTTCAAAAAGAGCTTATTTTTTTTCTTACATAAAAGAAGTCTGGAGAGAAATTGTCCTGGGCTGGTAGTCCATTTCCACAGTCAGTTCTTGTGATCCTCTCTCCTCTGGTGTCACTATTCTGATGGCCTTAGTACGCTAGTTAACAGTCCAGGATGATGGCTTGGGTTCCAGCCTAGGAAGAAAGAGAACAAGAAAAGCATTCTTCCTCAAGGAAACTTTCATGAAGCTCCATAAATCTCATTAGCCAAAATTTTATTACATGGCCACTTACCTGCAGATGAGGCCAAGAAATGCAGGCTTTTGGTTTTTTGTTTGTGTTTTTTTTTTGTTTGTTTGTTTGTTTGTTTTTTACTGAACTTCCATTTGCTCAACTAAAATTTGGTCTGTTACTGAAGCAAAGGAGAGGGGATAGGGAAGTATAGATAGTGATCATTGCTACACCTTTGGGGAATCTTTATTATCCGTTTAGCACTTAGATCTTTATGGTAGTTAATACACAGTTCAGCTGCTGCCTAGACTTTACTCTTTTTCCATAATTCACAGTTATAATTGCCCCTGGTGGCTCTGATGATAGCTTCCCTGAACTTCAGAGAAGAGGATTTGTGCATGAGATAACCATACTGGTTCCAACTAGTACCTTTATTTATTTCTCTGGTTTTTTAGAAATACCTGCATGAGTCTCGGCACCGTCACGCCATGGCTCGGAAGCGTGGTGAAGGTGGACGGTTTTTCTCTCCAAAAGAAAAGGATAGTCCCCATATGCAGGTGAGTATGATACATTTATTCTTCTCTTCTTGCCTTGTATTTTCTTGGGAAGAGCATTCAGAGTCCTCTTGTTACTTCACACCAGAGACTAATTACATTCTCTCAGTTGAATGCAATGTTGTGTCTCTTAGATTCCTTTTGACCTTAAAGCACTAAAGGTGTTCAGTACAGTGGCCTTTTTTCTTCCTCATCTTTGCCAGTTATTACTGTTAATTCCTTCTTAGAGTTCTCATTTTTCTTTGTTTTATTTTATTTTTTTTTTTTAATTTTTTTTTTTTTATTTATTTATGATAGTCAGAGAGAGAGAGAGAGAGAGAGGCAGAGACACAGGCAGAGGGAGAAGCGGGCTCCATGTACCGGCAGCCCGACGTGGGATTCGATCCGGGGTCTCCAGGATCGCGCCCTGGGCCAAAGGCAGGCGCCAAACTGCTGCGCCACCCAGGGATCCCTCATTTTTCTTTGTTTTAAAAGTTTTATGGTCTCTTTAGTGTAATAGCATGACTAGCAGCAGCTAACACTTAACTGCTGTGTGCCAGCCATTACCATAAGCATTTTTTTTTTCATTGAATCTTTAGAGCAACCTCAAGCCCCATGAGATAAGAATTCTTATTTCCATTTTTCAGTTGAATCTGAGGCTTAGAGAGGTTAAGTAGTTTGCCCAAGGTAAAAATAACTAATAAAATGGTGCACCTGAAATTTAAAGCCAGTGTAATTCCAGAATGTATTTGTAACTGCTGTTCTTCACTGGTTCTTACATCTGATTCCACTGATTATACTTACCAGCATTTCTGAATCAGTATTTCCAAAATAGAACTCTTGGTTTTTATTCTATTTTTTCATCCCTCAACCAGTCACTTATCTCAATGAGTGACCTGTCCATCCACCGAGTTGCTAAAGCTTGAATTGTTCAATTCTTGAAAAACTCCTCTTGGTTTTACTTTTAGAATAAAATCTGAATCAGTTATCATTTTTTCCCTTCCAACTGCCATCAGCCTGGAGAAATCCTCTCTTCTTTTGCTTCAGTTTACGTAACAGCTGCCTATTGGTATCCTTTCTCCCATTCTTGTGCTGCTGTCATCCATTCTGCACATCTTCCTGGGGTCTTCTTAAAATGTGTGTCATCTCACATCACCATCCTGCTTATACCACTTCCATGCCTGCCATTTCCCACATGCACTTAGACTAAAATCCCGAGTATATACCAATGGCCAAAAAGGCACTGGTGTGATCTAGCTCCTGCCTACCTCTGGCTTCATTTCCTCCTGCTCTTGGTCTTTATGCTGTTGCTGTACTGTTCATTGGTCTGTCTCCTGCCATAGGACCTTTGTCTTGAAAATAGCTAATCTCTAAAGCTTTTCACTTCCATCTTCTTGTGTGATTGGATCTTTTGTACCTTTCAGGTCTTGGTTTAAATCTGAGGCTAGAGCCAGGGTAGATCTCTTGCACCTCATTTTTTCATATCTTCCTTTTCTTCTTGAGCATCAAAATAGTCAACTTGTTTTATTTGGTAATTGTGCAGTTAGTGTCTTCTTCACTAGACTGTTAGCTGTGTAGAGAGTAGAGGGTTGTTTTGTTCTCCGTTGTATTGACTGGACTTAGCATAATGCCCAGTCCAGAACAAGCACTTGGTAAATGTTTGTTGAATTCTTAGATCCCTCTCATTTCCTGATACTTTATTCTGTGTGACCATTATATCTCATCTACACTATTGTCAAATCAGTTTTTATAAACTAGTGTTTTTTTAATCATGTCGGTTTTCATTTCTTACTGCATCATATCCCAAGCTGTTTCTCTATGACATCCAAGCAGCTTGGCCTCCTCACCCCTTTCAGTGTCACACTGGGAATCCTCAGTATTTCCACACATGAGCACAAATTCCTTTTTTAGTGCTATTCATTCCTACCTATAGTCTGGGAGCCCCTGCTTTCTCATCATCTGTTCCGGAGGTATGTGGATGTAGAGTGCCATCTATGGACATTATGCTAGGAACTCTCCTCATTCTGTGTGCTAGCAATAGGACTTTGATCAAGGAACTTAGCTTCCTTTGGCCTGAGTTCCTTCACCTGTGAAATAGGCTGCTGTTGTTGATACTTCATAGGACCATTGTGGGGATTTCGTGCAGTAAGCCACATTGGACACCTACGTAGCACATTATTATTTTGAGGCCTCAGTAAATGCTGGTTATTGTTCTTATTCATTGTTCAAGACCCCACTGCAGTCCTACCACCTCCAGAAATCTTTTAGCTTTTTCTTAGATCCCATCAGTTGAAGCTTCAGAGCCTTGGTGTGGAGGAACTAAAGGCGGATATTGTGGAGTGTTGGAAAGAGTTTCAAATGCTTGTCTTAACACTGCAGGTTTTAAGTGAGAGGCAGCAGGCAGAATTTAGTGGAAAGAAGGTTAAATGGGAGCCAAGAGATTTGGGTGTTATTTCTTGCTGGGTTGCTGACTAACTTTTTTCACTCTAGTCCAGGCAAATCACTTTATCCATCTAGGCTTTGGATTTACCTACAAAATGAGTGCATTAAAATAAAGGCCAATGTCCTTTCCAGCCCTGCTAAGTGCTTAGTATTTAAATATGATCAGAAAACCATCACACAAAAATAAAGCATGACATGATTTGTCTTGGCCACCTCATGACCCTTAAACTTGAAAGGTAAAGTACAACACAGGGTTCTCTTTGGAAAGAGATACACTATGAATTCTGGAGTGCTTGGAAATGGAATGCCAGGCCGGACTTAACAGTCCTTTTATGCAAAGGTTTGTTATTTCTTCTTTCTTATGGAGCTGCATTTTAATCCATGTAGGTAGACTTAGATGCATTATTGGCCTTTGGTGTATTTAGCAAAATTGTATGTATTCCCCCTTGATGAGGAGGAGTTAGAGCCTTGAGTTCCCTATTACTTCTGCAGAGGATTTTAATCACTATTATTCTTTGTCTTTAGGATCCAAACCAAGCAGATGAAGAAGCAATGACACAGATCATCCGAGTGTCCTAACCCAAGGCCATGTGATGGAGCAGATCAAGGTCATGTTCCTCGCCACTGCTTCCCACTGTTCCAGGAAATTGATCACCTCTTCCGATGGGACACTGATGATTACGTGCTGCCCTTTTCTACAGGACAGAAACCACTTAGTTTTTAATAAGTGGCTCAGTATTATAATTGCAGCGATGTCTGGCAAATTGAAGTTGCAAGCCTTTGTCTCGCCCTTTCAGACAGGACCTATTTCAGACTGTTGATGACATTGACATTTCATGGATTAGGATGATGCAAGGGACCGGTGCACGTAAGTGCACACACAGCACTTATGTTGGCTTCTGAAGCCAGCCAGCCATCTTAGCAGGGGAGAATAACCTTCTCAACCAAGACTGCAATCAGGGAAGCATACGCCCACTCCTTCCCATGGAATCTAAGCAGCATCTATCCTCTGATGGGGGATCTCAGGCTGACTCACTGGACACTTTGTATTCAGAGGTGGCTTCCAAGCAAGGAAGCTCCATCTCATGACATGGAAACAATAAATTCTCTGAGATACATTCATCTAATCTGTGGTAATAATAGGAATCTCTGTCTACCCAGATGATAAATTGTTATTTTTGGACTCCAGCCAAGAAAAAGCTAACTCTGGGGATAGATGACAAAAGACTCAAGCATTAAAAATAGAAATTGCTGAATCTCTCTTTTTTTAAAGCTTTGACAAGTCGTGGTCTGTTTGTCTGTCTGCTGACAGATCATCTGGACCATAGTTCTTGCTTCTGCTACTTTTAAAGACAATTTAGAGGGTATTGGACCTTTGAAACTGCCTTTCCTAAGTAGAAAACAAAACCATAGAACAACTTCTGTGCTGAAGTGCTGAGGACATTTGTAGTAACTCCTAAACAGAAAGCCAAACTAGAGGGGTTTTTTTGTTTTGTTTTGTTTTGTTTTTTTAAGTAGGCTGCACACCCAGCGTGGAGTCCAGTGCGGGGCTTGAACTCACATCCTGAGATCAAGACCTGAGCTGAGATCAGGAGTTAGATGCTCTACTGACTGAGTCACCCAGGTGCCCCTAGAGATTTTCAGTCATAGGCTTTATGACACCATTTGTGGGGAAGAGAAGGGTTCACACATGTTTCAGTCTAGCAGAAGAAAGTAGTGTGTGTGTATATATATATATATATATATATATATATATATATATATATATATCCATGTGTTGTCATGTAGCATGATTCTCCAATGGATGGATGCCTGGGATGGATCATTAAGATGAAAAGAATAATTTATACTTTAACCTTTTAACAAGCATGGACAGGGAGAAGTCTGAGAACTGCTCTTTGACAGTTTCTGTCTGGAAAGCATTGTTCAATCACACTCTCCTGGACATATTCCAACTCACCTCAAGTTTTAAGGAGAATGTGTTGGCTTCTTTCCTGCAGCACTTTGTTCTGTGCTGGACCCAGAGAGCGAACATTCACTTTCTTCCCTGGCAGCTGATTCTTCGGTGCCAGCTTCCATGTTTTCCCTTTTCTACATAGGCCTTGTACAGCAGAAAGGTTTTTACATTGCATCCATGTTCTGGGGATAAGCTGCTGATTGGTAATGGTGATGCCTGCAGGGTCAAGCATTGGGCCACAGTTCCCAGGATGGACTGTGCCTTGGAAATCTCTTTCTTTGCTGGATGTTGAAGCTGGGGGAATAAAGATATTTCAAAAAGAGTTGCTTCCTTCTCTAGAAACAAGGAAGACCTAATTCTTTTGAAGATCACTTGGGTTTGATTTAAATACCAGGAGTAAGGATTGGCACTTTGTGTGATTTCACTTTCATCATATTAAGAGGGAAAAGAAAATAAACCCTCTAAAGAAAATATCACAAAGGGAAATAATAGTAATGATAGAAACAGGTACAGAGCTTTGCAAAGAAAGCAAGAAGTGATTTCCCTAGTCCTTGGTATCATCTGTCTTATCTTTTAGATGTCAGGAGAGGCCAACCCTTCAGTAGGCTCACTAGAAATTTCTGGCTCTTTAAGTTTCAGACACTGGCTTTATTCAGTAAGGCCCAAGTTTTTTGGATGAGAGTTCACTAAAAACAATGAGAAATTTCTATCCCTTGGTGTGTTTAGGAGTCTTTAAGATGCAGAGCTTCTCAGATCTAAGAAAGTTCTCAGATCTAAGCCAACAGCAGTTCTAAAATGCTATTTATTTGTGTCTGTAAGTTTGTACATAGTAATATCAACCTCATATTGTTGCAGGTGTTTTTTTTTTTTTTTCCATAAGTTTTGAGTTGTGTTTTGTTTGAAATGAAATGCTTCAGTTGTCATTTTGTCATTGCATTTCAGATAGCTCATGGCCCTTTTATTTGGCCATTTTAGCACACCATAATAACCCACAAAGTGGGGGGTTTGAGATTTGGACTTTTTCTTTGTTACTAGAAGTTCTTTTATTTGTCCTTGTGACCGTAGTGATGACATCATAGATGCAGAAAGAGTGAATGGATGAGTGAATAATTGGTTCAATGCATAGTTACTTCACTTCCTGAGTGCTCTTTTTGACAAGATAATTGTAAATGTATATATTTTAATTGCACTGGTACATTGAACATGTCAGTGTCTATACCACTGGACCAACAGAGCTTTTTCTGGCTGTTGGGTGCCTGATAATAATGTCTTGATTTTCCTTTGGGACTCAACAATATAGGTTTTTCTCCCAGCAGTAGGGGGAGTACAAATGACAGATCATTGATGTCACTGCAATTGTTATTTTTTAAAATAAATTTGTAAAAATACTAAAAAATGATTTGAATTTTGACATTCCTTGGGTTCTAGGTTGTGTTTATAATACTGAAATCATGATCTTTGTAGACAGACATGGGACCATTGTAGACAAGAGTGTCAAACTTGTAGTGTCCAGGCCTTCCAGTTGTATGTTGCCCTTCCTGTCTTTTTCTTCCCTTTTGGCCCTCCACCCTACTGAGGAGGTATTTTGCCACCTGTGCACTGATCCTGTATTTGGTCTCACTACTGAAATGTTTACCAGAATTTGATAAAGTAATTCTACAAGCAAAATAAGCTTTTTAGTTATTGATGTAGAGAACAAAGGTCAAAGAAATAGACAAAAAAAGTTAAAACTTCCTTACGACTTACAGTCCATTGACAAGCACTTGAGACAGGCAAAGTGACCTTTTTTAGGAACTCAACTGGTATTAATCTCAACTAGATATTAATACTTTGCTAAGGGAAAACGCAGCCTTAGTTTGACATTAGTCCAACCTCCAGGATCTTGTAAATCTCCTTTAACATATAAAAATTCCTTTAAACTGCTTTTATTGCTACTCCCCAAGATACACGTTGGCAATCATCCCCCAAGCATACGGCCCACTGATACACATCTGAAGGGTCTCATGACTTAAGATTTTGGTAGATGTAATAAATGGCCCCTCAATTCCTGGAAACCTTGCTAACAAATTTCTTAGAGACTTAAACTATACCTAACACCCTCCCAACTTGATACAATCAGCGACTCCCCACAACCCCAGTGCAGTTCTTGCTCATGGTCCTGTTCCTGTGCTTTAATAAACCACCTGTTCTGTACGAAAGACACCTCAAGAATTTGTTCTGGACTGTTCGCTCCCAAAACCTCACATTGTCACGTCAGTTATCACTGAAACAGCATCAATTGGATATTGTAAAACTAAGGACGGTGAAGCTGTGATTTTAGATTTTGTTTTTACTTCTGCAGTACAAACACGGATACTTTCCTGATTGTTAAAAATCCACAACACACTCATCGTGTTACTAATGTGAATTCTCCAACAATCTGAGCAACTGACGGGCAACCTTAGATAAGCCAATCATCACCACACAGGGAACCGGGAGCTGGAACTAGAGCAAAGCAACGCCAGGAGCATTCTCTGGAGACACCCTATAGACCCGTCCTGGCAGATGAAAGAAATAGAAGAAACTCCTTAACAGTTAAGGGACTGACCCTTAAATACCCTTAACCTAAGGGTATTAAATTTAAAAACCATACTGAGGCTGCCTTGGTCAGATCTAGCATTTTATTTTTATTTATTTATGATAATCACACGGGGAGAGAGAGAGAGGCAGAGACACAGGCAGAGGGAGAAGCAAACTCCATGCACCGGGAGCCCGACGTGGGACTCGATCCCAGGTCTCCAGGATCGCGCCCTGGGCCAAAGGCAGGCGCTAAATCGCTGCGCCACCCAGGGATCCCTGCCTCGGCCGGGTCTAATCGAATGCTGCCCTTAGAAATTCAGAGGTGAGCCAGCATTCCACCCCGGTGATAGAAGACCCGTCTCTTGGCACTATCTGAAATAATCTGTTTTATTGCAGAAGCATCTTCACGATTCCAGATTTTTAAGCGTCCTCTTGACTTTCGCAAACGCCTGCCCACCTGCCCCCCTCTCCCTCCCAGCCTGCTCCCTCTCCAGGCCAGGGCACCCGCGCAGGCGGCGCGAGGCAGGTGGGGCGGGGCCCGCGGCCGAGGAGCCCCGCACTGATTGGTTGATGGGCGGGACCCGCTGGGACCGTCGTAGCGGATTGGCTGCCACGCGGAGGACCCCCGTTTCCGGTAGCTTGGCGGGCAACCCCGCCGCCGCCATGGCGACCGGGGAGCAGCCGGCGGCAGCGCCGCCTCTGTGGCCCGTGGAGGCCCGGTTGGCGGCGCTGCTTCCCGACCTGCTGGTGTTCAGGAAGCCCCGGGGACCGGAACCCGAGCTGGCCACAGCCCAGGGCGTCCTCCTCGGCGTTCACGTGACGGGTGAGGGGCGGTGCGTCGCTCTCCCGCCCCGCCCGAGGGGCGGCCGTCGGGGCGGGGCTCGGGCGGTTACAGACGCGGCGGTTGCAGACCCGGGCGGACGCCGCTCGCCGCCGCCGCCGCCGCCGCCGCCTCGGGAAGCCGGGAGGGGCCCTTTCGGAGCGCGAGGACGCCTACAGGGATCGTCTGGCTAGCCCCGGAGTTCACTTGGGAAACGGAAGGAGACTCAGAGAAAGGCAGCGATTTCGCGGGGCCGCCCTGCAGGCTCTGAGCCCAAGTTTTCTCCCAGTTCGCATCCTGCTTCAGCCAGTCCCCCCCCCCCCCCCCAATTAATTTCTTCTTTGGGTCCCTAAGTGTGTGCCCGCCACGGCTCTAGAAATTAAGAGATCCGGCAGCTTCTTCGAGACTCACTCCCTTAAATATTGGTGGAGTCTGTGTCACGGATCCGAAGGCACCTGCCCGGGAGGAGCTCACCCTCCCGGGTCCTCCATAGAGCTCTCATCCATCCGCCCTCGTCACTGGTTTCTCCGTCCCTCCTTCCTCCCTTGGCCAGGGAGCTTCCGAGGGTACGGCAGAAACGGGGTGACGGGCTGGAGAGGAATGGGGTGCTTGTGGGTGACTCTTGTGCAGCTCCCGGAAGCGCAGGGGTGTGTGTGGGAGGGTTGGCTTTCTGGGCTCCCGGAGGAGGCAGCAGCCAGCCCGGCCCCAAGTACTAAGGCTTGTTAAAGGGTGAGGACGTCTGCTTCTTTCCCCTGGCCCTGATGCGCGAAGTGGAAGAGGGCCTGAAAGTTAGGATCCGCCGCTAACGCCATCTCTGTTTTGTCGGCTAGGGTTCACAGCACTAATGGACAGGTGCAGCCTGAGCTGCAAGTCGGAGCGTGACATGGACACACTGGCCCGCATCTTCAGCTGTTACATTAGTGACATCGTGGAGCGTGAGTGACCACTGTAGGGAAGCCAGGAGGCGTGGTGCCGGGCTCCGAGCGAGCGTCTGTAACAACAGAAGGAGGCCTGGGCTACTTGAAAAGATACTAAAGGGTTATGCCTTCAGTGTTACTCATCTTTTGTTTCTTTTATTTCTTCTTACTGCTACCAACAGGCTAGGTTTTTGTTTCTGTTTTGTTTGCCTGTACCTGCCGTTCTATCTGGTCTCACATCCTGAAGTGGACGCAGTGTTCAGAAAGGGGAGGCAACAAACAGATTTTAATTTTTACTCTGCATGTTTGTGTTTTATTTCAAAATAAAGTATTCCTCAGGTTGTCTCTTCTAAAAGTAACGCAGCGTGTGCCCGCCCCTATGTGTTCATAGACATCTTTCCAGTCTGTTATTTTATTTTGATCCTGTGAAGTAGGAAAGAGTGTTTTCTTCGTTTTTTCTGCCATGTGTTCAGCTTGTAGAAATTTGTCTAATCTGGGGAAGAAAAAAAAAAAACAGCCCTTACATGTGCAGTAAATGTTTTGAGAACATATTCTATGATATGTACTGCAAAAGGTTCAGAGTGTGCAAAAACATTTGCTCTTGAGGAGCTTCCACTCTAGTTAGACCCATCCAACAGAATTACTCTGGTCCTGAAACCTTTAGTACTTATGTCATAGTCCCTTCCCTCACTAACAGCACCCATACAATCATGTCTCTGATTCTGAGATTCACCAGAATTCTTACTTTGTGGAATCTCCTTAAGGAACTTGTTTATTTGATTCACCCCTTAACCCTGAGGAACAGTTATAAGAGGTCTTTAAATTTTTCCCATCAGGTTTAGATGAAAGGGAAAGAAATTATATATGTAATACAACACCGGGAACTGCTGGGTACTAGAAATACAGGCGAAAATAAGACACAATCCCCTCCCTCTAGGAGTTTCCACTAGATCCTTCCACTATCTCCAGTGGGAGATACAATAAGCAAACAAGAGAATTACAGATTATATATACATTTTACAAAGGAAACAAATAGGGTGTAATAGTAAAAAAGAATCGTAGAATGAGAAATTTTCTCTGTTAGGGTGATCATAGGAGGCTCCTCTCAAGTGTTTATGCTGAGACATAAAGGATGAGAGGAACATCTTGTGAAGAGGGGTAAAGTATTTCAGCAGAAAAATGCCAAGTGCAAAGCTTCTGAGATGGGAGGAAGCTTGGCTTGTTCTAGGAACTAAGAAGACCAGTGTGGCGAATGTATAGCCAACAGGGAGAAGTGTGGCTTGAGGTGAGACTGGAGATCATCATACTCTGTAGGCTGTAAGGAGTTTGAGTTATATATTTTTGTTCAAAGGGAAACTGTTAAAAGGTTCTGGCAAGGGGATGATGTGATCTGATTTACATTTTTTAAAGCTTATTTTAACTGCCTCATGGAGATTGGATTATAGGGAGCTGATGGAGGGCAGGTGGTAAGAATGGAAGCTAGAAGAGGCAGTTGTAGCAGCTGTGGAGAGATGATGCTGATTTGCTCTAGGATAGTGGTTCTCAACCTTGGCAGCACAATAGATAACCACTCAGGTAGTTTTTAAAAATCCTGATGTCTAGGCTTCACTCCAGACCAATTAAATCAGAATACCTTGGGGTAGGCCCAGGGATAAGGATTTTTTTCAGTTCCCAGGCTATTCCAATGTTGAAGTCAGGGTTACAGCCAATATAGAAACCATTGGTCTAGAGATAAGACAGGAGAACCATAAAGAGATGAAATGATTTGAAATGTGTTTTTCAGGATTTGCTGATATATTGACATCAGTAGGAAGTAGTGAGGAAAGCGACTCTCAAGATTTTTTTGACTTTCATAACTGACTTGGTGGTGGTGTCACTGAGATGGGCAAGATTGGGCTTTGAGAAAGAAAATAAAGGATCCTGAGTTTGAGATGTCAATAATTCACTCAAATGGAGAAATGAAATCAGTAGGTATGATTGAGGCTGGAGCTCAGAGAATAGACCCCTGTTAGAGACAGAAAGTGAGTTGATGGCCTAAAGATGTTACTTAAAGTTAGGAACTGATTGACTCTACACAAGAAGGGTGTAAGTAAAGAGAATGAGCCTAAGACTGAGGTTTGAGGGACTCCAGCATTGATTATGATTAGAGATAAAGAACCTACAAAAGAGACTGTAAAACAGCCAGTTAGGTAGGATATTGTGGTGTTCTTGAAGCCAAAGGAGTAGCGTCTCTAGGAAAAGAAGGATGAGGCTGACCAGGTTCGAAATGAAAGGTATAAAGTATCCCTGGGTGGCGCAGTGGTTTGGCGCCTGCCTTTGGCCCAGGGCGCGATCCTGGAGACCCTGGATTGAATCCCACATTGGGCTCCCGGTGCATGGAGCCTGCTTCTCCCTCTGCTTATGTCTCTGCCTCTCTCTCTCTCTCTCTCTCTCTCTCTCTCTCTCTCCCTGTGTGTGTGTGTGTGACTATCATAAATAAATTTTAAAAATTTTATAAAAAAAGGTATAAAGTACAATGCTGTGAGAAAAATACTGAATTTAGTAAGGTGAATGCTGTTGATGATCTTGATAAATTTTGGTGAAGTGATGGAGTTGGAAGTCAGATTGGAGAAAGCAGAGAAGAGAATGGTAGAGAAAACATTTAAGAGTGAATAGGAAATGAGGAACAAATTGTATATGGCCAACTCTTGAGAATTTTTTTGCTGGGTTGTAGCCTAAAAATGGAGTTAATAGCAAGAGAAGGTAGAGTCAAGAATAGGTAGTTTGATTTTGTGTTTTCTTTTTTTTTTTTTTTTTTTAAGATATTAGTGCAAATGATCCAGTAGAGAGGAGTTAAGGGAGTAGTGAAGTTCTTGAAAAGATGGGAGGGGCTAGGATTCAGAGCCTAGTGGAGTGTCTTTAAAGAGAACAGGAGTATGTCTTTCATTTTCAAAAGGATAGATACAGGGACTCCTGCATGGCTCAGTGGTTGAGGCCTGCCTTCGGCCCAGGGTGTGAGCCTGGAGTCACAGGATCGAGTCCCACATTGGGCTCCCTGCATGGAGCCTGCTTCTCCCTCTGCCTGTGTCTCTCTGTGTCTCTCATGAAGAGATACATAAAATCTTTTTTTTTTTAAAGCTGGATATAGATATTGACAAATTTGGGGAGAAGCTAAAGGAAAGGAAAGAGTCTGAGCTTTGGAGGGAGCAAACAGACCAGAGAACATATGAGGGAAAACTCAGCAGGCCATTCTTTTGATCATACATATAATTCTTCCGTGATCTAGTATGTCTTATTTTTTTATGCATTTTCCTCTCTCTACTTGATTTCAGATGTGCTGTGTTTTGGGGGAGATATCCTAAATATCACAGGTATTTTTCAGTTTTTCTGAATATTTAAAAGACTATAGGTGAGGACAACTACATTTAGGTGGGATTTGGCTTATTTGCTTATTCAGTATTGTTTATTTAATATGTACTAGGCCCCAGGGAAACAAAGATAAAGACACAGTCATTGCCTCAAAGTTTCTCTCCGTCTAATAGAAATACTTTGCTCATATTAAGTTCACATGTGCTTTACATTTTGCTTAATTGAATGGCAGAAAAATAAATGCCTATAAAGCACTTGTTTGCATGAGAAAA